>NC_058374.1:112092500-122072500 GCF_018350175.1 Felis catus
TTGTAAACTGTATCAAAAGCCTAGATTAAAGTATTTACATAATGTTGTAAAATCAGTGTCTTTAAAACATGATCTAATGCATCCTTCAACTCCAGTAATTTCTAATTATATGTCAAGCCTCCCCGCCTTCCCGAATCCTCACTGAAACTGGCATTGGCTGCTTTGGAAGGAAGGCAGACACAACTACTGGGACAAAGTTGTCCTCACGTGGCTCTAAATTTCACCTATTTTCTTGGAGTCCATAGCAGACAAAATCCTCTAAAAGCCACAATGCTTCCCACAAGCCACTTGGCAGAAAAAAGTTTTCACGGAAATTCAAAAATTTGTCTTGATAAACCAAGTGCAAAGCCTAGCAATGGGGGTGCTGGGCTTACACCCTGAACCACACTGTGGAGGAATCACGATGCCTTCCGGGCAGCTTTCCTTCCCACATGGAGTTCCAGGACCTTTGAGACCTCTTAGGCCTGATTAAGGGAGCAGATCAGGGAGGGTTTTCAAGGGGGAGCATGAGTGTGGATGCCAGAGAGGGTCCTGCTCCCTGGCCCCTGCAATCAAAGCTCTGCCAACAAAGATTAGGACTCCAGGATGGGCTCACAGTTCTCAAAGGAGGGGCTGGTGTCCTGCCTCCCGTCTGGATTTCTGGAAGGAGACCTCTCCCAGCCTCTGTATCTGTGTGGGTCTGCCATGGTCAATGGAGATGGGAGTGTAGTCCTTGCAACAGGGAAGGTCTGGACTCCCTCTTCACTGCCTCACCCTCAGATCCCTTGTTTACACGCATCTAGGAGATCTGAAACACTGTGCCTGAGAGCATCGGAAATGCAGTTGAAAATTATGAGCCTTCTGCCAGGGGTTATCAGGGCGCTGAGAGGGTGGCCCCTTGGCAGAGAGAGACTCAAGTGATAAAGCCTCAGAGGATCAGCGGCTGCAGCAAGTGCGAGGACAACACGATAGCAAAGCTCCCCGAGTAGCACACCGCAATGTCTCACTTGGAGACTGGGCCCCAGTGCCACCTGGGAAAATGGATTCTAGATGCAGCAAAAAGAGGCTAACTCACACCTAAGACAGGAAGATGAGGTGGACGGCCTACCCCAGAGGAGGCCTCTCAGACGGGAAGCCTCTGCCCTCAAACCAGGATGCTGTTAAGTCCCGAAAACTTACCTGTGTCCTAAGAGAAAGAAGAAAAACTGCAGATGTGGTGGTGTGGGGGAGGGGGAGGAAGGGTGCAAAGTGCTGAGGCTGAATTTGAGAACAGAAGAATCCCGTCCCTACCGTTAACAGAAATGGAGGCTTAAGGCCTAGGTCACTTTTAACTGGAAGAAATAAAGAAGTTTCTTCGTTTTTCTTTTTAAAGATATTATTATTACTACTACTACTACTATCATTATTCTTATTATTGAGAGAGAGAGAGAGAGAGAAAGAGAGAGAGAGAGACAGGGGGAGAGGGAGAGAGACTGGGGGAGAAGGAGAAAGACAAGAGAGAGAGAGATTGAGAGAGAGAGAGAGAGAGAGAGAGAGAGAGAGAGAGAGAGAGAGAGAGAGACGGGGAGAGGGAGTGAATCTCAAGCAGGTTCCACGCCCAGTATGGAGCCATACATGGGGCTCCATCTCATGACTGTGAGATCATGACTTGGGAAGAAATCAAGAGTCAGACACGTAACCTACAGAGCCACTTAATAGAAATAACAAAGTTTCTATTTCGGCACACCTGTGTTTTTGTGCCTCAAGAAACATATACCTGGTAAAGTTTTGTGTGTGTATGTACGTGTGCATGTGTGTTTACACATATAAACCTCAAAGAGAATGAGATTTTTTTTTTTTTAGCAATTCTCTGGCCTCAGAAAACACACTGAGGCCTAAATTACAGTGGTTCAAGGCTGGACAGACTAGTGGTAAGGATGGGGGGGTGGGGGAGCAGCAGGTGCAGAGGCTAGGACAGAAAGTTTGGCAGGATATACAAAGACCTGACCAGTAATCTCAGATTTGCTTTTTACCCCAAGGTTGTAGCTTTGGAAACTAGGGAATTGCTAGCAATTTGTCTAATCTGAGGTAAATCAGGGTTAGTCTGGTGGGGAGGAGAAACCAATTTGTTTAGATCTTTAGGGCCGGGATCTAGGAATTCAGTAGAGTAAAAAAAAAAAAAAAAAAAAAAAAAATAGACTACACACCTTTGCTTTTTGAGGCATATTGCCTCTGGTTATTTTTGCCCTTTGTTTCCTACAAAAGGACACAATTGGTTGCCCCTGGGCATATGCACGGAACTGCTGCCCGCAGCTGGTTAAGGGTAAGAGAAACTTGGTTGTCAGCGTGCAAGTGGATGGGGGAGTATGGGGGGGTGGGCAGGGGCAGGGGTGAGAAGTAAGAAGTGCAATTAGCGTGTTGCAGAAAAGTGGAAAATGGAGTTGAATGCATCTGGGTTTAAATCCTGGGACTTCTGTATAACTTACTTTGTGTGACCTTGGCAAGTCAATATCCTCATCTGCAAGATGGACAATCACCCTCAGGCACTAGGGCTTTGTAAGTGCTCTCGGGCACCTCCCTGGTAGCTGCTACGTAAGTGGTGGGTATCTCTGGGAAGAGATATATTCATATTGGGGGGACTGTTTTTCTATCAACTCTCTTTGTTTTCTGTGTCTTTCCCCATTATACAGGTTTCTGTGGCTGCTGCAACAAATTATTGCGAATGTGGTGGCTTAAAAAAACCAATTTCACTCTCTCACAGTTCTGGAGGCTGTATGTCTAAAAGCAAGGTGTAGACTGCCTCCAGATGGGTAAAATCTATCCCTTACCTCTTCTAGTCTCTGGGGGCTGTTGGTATTCCTTGGGTTGTGGTTGCATCTCTCCTGTCTTCACTCCACCTTCTGTGTAGGTCTGAGTCTAATCTCTTTTTTCTCTTATAAGGGAACATGTGATTGCATTTAGAGCTCCCAGATAATCCAGCAGAAAACTCACCCTCTTTCGACCCTTATCACATGTATCACCATAGAAGGTAATATAGTTTCCAAGGATTAGGGATGAATATATATTTGGAGGGCTATTTTTTCTGCCTGCCAAACCTGTCTAAATCTTGTGCTATGGTCTGAATGTTTGCATCTCCTCAAAGTTCATATGTTGAAATTCTGATACCTAATGTAATTGTATGAGGAGGTGGGCCTTTGGGAAGTGCTTAGGTTATGAGGGTGGAGACGTCACGAATGGGATTAGTGTTCTTTGAAGGAAGTGTCCAGAAATCACCTCTCTCCTTCCGCCATATGCCCATGTGATGGTAAGTGTGGGAGCTGGAAGCAGGCCCCCACTCCACTCTGCTGGCACCTTGATCTCAGATTTCCAGCCTCCAGAACTGAGAGAAATACGTTTCTGTTTGTTTCAGTCACCCACTCTGTGGTATTTGTTACAGAAGCCTGAACGGACTAAGACATCTTGTAAGAAAGTTTTGCACAACCTAAAGCCTAACAATGCAAGATTTCAGAAACACATTAGGCTTTGCCTTAGAGGGGGCTGAGGAAAGAGGGGGGGGGACAGGGGACCTAGTTGTCAAAATAAAGGAAAAAAAAGCCCCAAAGATGAGCACTTGAAATAAAACAGGTGGGAAAATGACAAGAGACTTGTAAGAAAGAGGATATCTTTAAAAAATGCAGTATCACTCACTTTCCCAGATAGACACATTTAGCTCTAAAGTGAATCCCTAGAAATCAAATCCTATTTTGCTACTGATTTCTACTATATAATTGAAACTATGTGTCTGCAGAAAAATCTTCTGTCTTCTTAACTGAAACTTTTTTCCAAGAGACTTATAGCCATGCTCATCACCATAGGATGTTTAGATACTGTTTCAAAACTGACATTAGAAATGTTGCTTACTTTACCCCTCTAAAATTTTTCCGGAACTGTGGGAGTGCTCCCTGACTGGGGAATCATTGAATTGTGTATTGGCAGCTTCTCTGATGATCCTCTACATCTAATATTTAAATATGGCTTATATATAGGACATATTTCCAACTGTTTATTATTCTGTTTTTAAAGAGTATAAATGTATATAAATATATATGCTTATACATATATAAATATATAAATAATTCTATATTTAAAGCTCACTTAAAGTGAAGGAATTATATGCAGTTAGCAAAATGATGCTTTATTTTTTGTGTAGTCATATTTTTGCCTGCAAAGAAATCATCTTACATTTATTCTTTTTTTTTTTAAAGTTTTATTTATTTATTTTGAGAGAGAAAGAGAGAGAGAGAAAAACACAGTGGGGGAGGGCAGAGAGAAGGAGAGAGACAGAATTCCAAGCAGGCTCCACACCATCAGCACAGAGCCCGATGTGGGGCTTGAACTCACAAACTGTGAGATCATGACCTGAGCCAAGATCGAGTGAAATGCTTAACCCATTGTACCACCCAGGCGTCCCCTACATTTTTTCTTAAATTAGAGATTTCTTTCTTTCTAGTCCTGATACCAGCAACAGTTGTGTTTTCCATAGCACGTTTCTGTTTTGTTTTGTTTTAATCTCAGTGACACTGCAGATTGTGTAAATGGTCAGATTTCTGCTTTTATGTTGACCATTAAGTTTACTGCTTGTCTGTAAGACTATAAGGAAATTTTGACATATATTTTTGCAATTCTGCATTTTTATTTGGCTGCCTTTTATGTTACTCTCATTTTGTCTTTTGCATAAGTCTCCTGTGAATTGAATTATGTACTCCCCCCAACCCCAACAAAGTGCTGAGATCCTAACCCCTGATAGCTATGAATGGCACCCTGTGAATGTAATCAAGTTAAGATGAAGTCATGCTGGATTATCCTGGGCCCTGAACCAAAGACCAGTGTCCTTATAAGAAGAAGGAAATTAGGACATAGAAACATACGTGCCAAGAGAAGTCCATCTGACAACATGGGCAGAGATTACAGTGATATGTCTATAAGCCAAGGAAAAATAAGGATTGCTAGCAACATGAAAAACCAGAAAGAGGCAAGGAAGTATCTGTTCCTAGAGACTTCAGTGAGACATGGCTCAGACTTTGACTTTAGACTTCTAGCATCCAGTAACTATCCAGTACTGTGACAGTTTTTACTGTTTTAAGCCTTCCAGTGTGCAGAGATTTGATACAGCAGCCCTAGAAAACCAGTGCAGATTCTGGTACCAGGCAGCTGGATGCTGCTATAACAGTTCCTAAAAAAAAAAAGATGCATAAGTGGCTTTGGAACTGGAGAAAAAGCCAGATTTCCTTGAAGGGATGGTTGGTAGAAATAGGGATATTAAAGGTAATTCTGTTGAATGCTCAGAAGGAAGTGAAGAGGGCAATAGAGAAAGTTTTATCACCTCAGAAAATACATATATCGTCACAAACAGAATGCTGCTGGAGATGAATGTTAAAGGTGTTTCTGGTGAGACATTAGAAAGAAAGATGAATGTAAGTTTGGAAACTTGAAAAAAAGTGATCCTTGACATGAAAACAGTAGAAATGTGGCTAAATTGTGCTCTGCTCTTGAGTGGAAAGCAGAATTTATGAACATGGATGTTTAGCTGAGGAGACTTCCAAATAAAGTATAGAAGATGTGGCATGGTTTCTCTTCACTGCCTATAGGAAAACTTGAGAGGAAAGACGCAAACTGTGGAAGAAGCTGTTAATCAAAAAGAAACCAGAACTTGATGATTGCGAACATTCTCAGCTTCGCCAGATTGTGTGTTCTGGAAGCAGAGCCAAGGGTGCTACTGGACAAACTTTGCCTGAAGAGATCAGGTGTATAACTCATGGATCTAATTAACCATCCCAGCAGAAGGCAGGAATAGAGATGGAGTTATCCAGGGAAGGTCTACGGAAAACCCTCACGTCTAATTTTGAAGATCCCCATGGTATCCACTGAAGACTGACAAGGTTCTTGAGAATTTTATACCAGCTGAAAAACTGCCAGCCTAGGCTGAAAGGGACAAGGATGAAACAAAGTGGAGGAGGAATGACTGAAGGCAGAACCATGGATGATGAGGCCATAGAGAGGAGGGGCCATCCTAGAGAGCCCAAAGGACAGAACACTGAGGCACAGAGGATCATTCCCAGGCCTTGAAAACCTGGGATTTGGGATTTGCCTTCCTGTGTTGTGAACTTGTTTTAGACCTGTAATCCTTTTATTCCTTCTATTTGTTTCTCCTTCCAGAATGAGGAGACCAGAATGAGAATGCCTATCCTATACCTGTCCCATCATTGTATTTTGGAAGCAAATAACTTGTCTTCTAGTATGAGAATGGCCTAAGCCTGTTTGGGATATTGAGATGAGCTGAATGTATTTTGAACATGGGAAAGACATGAATTTGGGGGGTTCAGAGGCAGATTGTAATGGGTTGAATAGTGTGCCCCCAAAATTCGTGCCTACTTGCAATCTGTGATCTTATTCGAAAATAGGGTCTTTGTACATGCAATTAAGTTAAAATAAACTCATACTAGATAAAGGTGGGACCTAAAGCTAACGTGGCTATTGTTCTTATAAGAAGAGGAAAGGAAAGACAGACACAGAGACACAGAGAGGGAAGACCACCATGTGAAGATAGAGGCAGAGATTGTAGAGTTGCATCTACAAGCCAAAGAATGCCAAAGATTGCAGTCAATTACCAGAAAAGTCAAGAAAACATTATTTCCAGAGTCTTCAAAGGGATCATGACTCTAAGACACTTTGATTTTGAATTTCTATCTTCTGCATCTATGACAGAATAAATTTCTGTCTTTCAAGCTACCTAGTTTCTGGTACAGCATTACTGCAGCCTTAGGAAATTAATACAGCATCCATATAATTGTGTGCATGTGTGTACGTGTGCACGTATGTGTGGTTTACATATGAGAAATGTTATCACTTCAAATTTTTTGCCATGTAATTTAATTTTTTAAGTGCAATTGTTAAATAAATAAATATTCGTCTCCTATATTACTCAGATTTTATCTCTACTTTCAAGGTAGTTATTGGGATATATCCTCTTTGGATAAAAATGTAATGAGTTATATTGCTTCTAGGACAATGACCCAAGAGAGATTTTCTTAACCTGTGTATTGTCCTGACTCTGACAATAAACTTGATTGCATTTTGCAGGAACCTGCCTCAGAATTCCAAACAAGGCTTGACATGATTAGGAGGCAAGTGACTTCTGGGTATGAAAGACCAGAGATTCCCTTTGTGTGGGTGTTTTCATTAAGATGAAGTGCATCTGGGATTTGCTAAGAGATGGGTCAGGCCAGCACATATCCAGGTTTGTCCCTATATGGCATCTGCCCTATTTCATGTGGTCACATAAAGCCTCTGGGTGAGACAGCAAGCAGATACACTGGAAACATTTCCTAAGACAGAAACAGATGAGTGGCTAAGGCATTCTTCCTCCTCATTTCCATTTTATGCATTTCAGGGTTTGGCAGGGGTGAGCTCCGCTTTCATGTAGATGATAATGCAATGTTGTAAAGGAATCAAATCCAGTAAGAGTCTCTCTGAGCTACAGACTGCTTCCTGTTATTTTTTAAATGTTTTCTTTTATTCTTGAAATCAGACAACAGTGAATGTTAAAAGCAGGGAGGCAGCTTTTAAGTTTGCTATCATTATTCAGATCAATTTGGAACCAAGTCCCACCTCCCATCTCTTCTAATTTTGATGTACATTCTCTGTTGGCCACTGGCCAGAATGGAATTCAGGAAATGATAAATACTCATTTATTCCCAGACAGAGCAGTTAGTGCTGAAATGGGTGTCAGCATTTACAGTTATTAAACCTATTTCATTTTTGAGTGTTTATTAATATCAGCCTGGGTTAATGTTGGTGTCTGTGCTAGAGATGGTCAACTTTTGTTAGCTTTGGGTACAGGCTTGCTCTTAGTGACTTTCCTGCCCAACGGTCCACATTCACTTTCTTCAACCTTCAGCAATATTTATAATATGAATGTCAAATTAGGCTGAACTAATCTGGTTTAACTCCAGCTGGCCATGACCAGATATCACATAGCTGAGAAACTTCTTATAGCTTGATATGGCAAATACCAGAGAAATCCAGCATATCTTAAAGAAAATATCTTTAGAAGAGAACAGCTTGTTTGTGGTAGTTCTCAAGGAGAAGAGTGCCTCTGATTTTTAAAATTCTGAGTGTCTCTTGGCAAATAGGTTAAATACCACAATGATGTTTTTTTCTTTTCCTTTTTAAATGTAATGACCACTGAAAATATTGTCTTAGCCTATCACTGGAGAGTTGGGTTCATCATCACATTGAAATTCGTGGAAGAAATACAAATCAGGGTTTTCAAGATCTTGCTGTGTTTTCATGCATTTGATACTCTGAACTTGTCTCAACCAGATATCACGTAACTGAGAAGCACTTTGCATGCTTGTATTTGACAAGCCTTAAAAGCATCCCAAAGCAAGGCGTTGGCACAAATACACCAAACCGTGGCAAAAGCATGGCCAGGCTTGATAATGGTGTCCTACACAGATAGCACCTGCCCCTGAAATCAGGTCCACCACTCTCCAAAGGACACCCTCTCCCCAACAAATATGTCCTTTTATTTGTTAATTTTTAAATTAAGGATTGACTAAAAAAAAAAAAGAAGAAGAAGAAAGCACAATTACTTTGGTTTGGACAAACATACAGCCATGCAATTAACTTGAAATTACAAAGGTAAAAAGCACACTGACTAAATTATCACTTAATGGTTTGTAATAAAGAGAGATGTTTGCTTGCTTTCAAAACAGAACCCAGAAAAGGGAATGCAAGGTATGTGAGCATGACATGAAAGCACAGAGTGATATTTTGCTGGATTAAGTAAGACAGAGCACTTGAAAAATTAGAGAGGGGATTCGAAACATTATATAAATATACAACTTTTACGTTAAAGACAGTCTCTGTACCTGGAAATGTACAGGTCTTTAATCTAGTAAATTTATATTTATTAAAAAGAAGATTTGATCCTTTTTCTCAACCATATTTTTTTGCCTTTTGAAAATTACACAGAATTTTTACTGATTCTTTCATTTACTTTAAGCTCAGTGACATCATTAACAAGAAGAGGGGATTTTCATCTAAACTAGAAAAGTAAAAGGGATCAAGCCTGGGGCAGTAATGATGGAAACAGAAGAAAAGAGACACTTCATGGTCAAATTTTAATGACCTGTAAATTACATTTTTTGCCTTTTTGGACAGATGCTTATTATATTTCCAGGTAGCACCAGATGTTTGCTGAGATACAATATAGTCCTAAAAATAATTCAATATATTGATTCTCTGACATACTTGATGTCGTCAGGTATCTGATACCAAGCACGGTACCCAGATGCAGAAACAACTCATAAAATACTGCTTCAACTTTTAAAGATAGAATATTTTCGACAAATAAGTACAGTAGCTTTGGAGTCAGACAACTTGAGTTTGAAACACATTGATAATCAACAGCTGTGATCTGGAGCATTTACTGAACCATACAAATTTTCAGTTTCCTCATCTGTAAAATTAGGGTAATAGTAAACCTATCACATGAAATTGTTGTGAGGACTAAGTGGAGTAATGCATATAAAGCCTGAAACAATACCAAGCACATTATAATGGCTTGATAAATGTTAGCTAGAATTAGTGTTGTTGTGCCTGCTGAAACACTAATTTTCAAATGAGCCATACAGAGCTTGAACATCATTTGGGAACCGAGCCATGATGCAGATGAAATCACCAAGGATTTGTTTTTGTTATTTGCATGAAAAGGGAAAATGACAGCTATCATTACTCTGTCCATCACATGAGCTAGATGTTTCTGTATTGGCCCTGGGCATACTTGATACCTCCTTGGCTGTACCCCATATTGTAGGGACTGGAAGTCTGAGAACTTTACATTTCCTGGTGTCCTTTGCTAGCGGGGTTCTGAATTTGTATTAAGTTCCATCAGTGAAATACAGATGTATACTATTTGGAAGACAGAAGAGAGGCAGAAATAGTGGTGTGTTGACAGGGTTCATACAAGCTCAAAGAAAGCAATTGTGAGCATCTCCCCCCAACTCTGCATTCAGTGGCCTTAAATTAGCCAAAGTGGGAGTATTTACTCCACAAATTTGGCAAATACTACAGATCAGGCCTTTACTTCTGCCCAGTGTTAGATATTTCTAGCACACCACTGGGTTGAAACGATATTAATTTACTAGTATTGGCAGGCATATAACTGGGCATTAACAGAAGTGAGGTTCTTCAGTAATCTCTGGATGTTCCTCTGCTTATCATCCCTTGTCTCAGTGCTGCAGACATCTGTGAACACTGGGGCAGTTAAGCTGAATTTCTGACAAGGGTTATAGTAGCAATTTTCTGCTTGTCTGAAACCAAAGGTAAACCTATGCTGTATGCTAGCTTTCTTATGCCTTGCCCTTCCAACAGTTTTGTAAACACCACATTCTCTTTGTTATTTCTTGTCTAAAATACTTAGAATACTTCCTTTTTTCCTGATGAGACTCTGATAATACATTATGACATGAATATGTAAATGTTGGCATGATTATCTTGGCAAAGCTCATGTCAAGTTGAAAAAGTGAATAAATGTTTTGAACTATCAGTGATAACAAACTTTGAGTAGATCTATGAAGATGCCATCACTGACTTTACCTTAATGTGAAGATAAGCTCAATGGAAGAAAGGAAACAAGTGAATGTACACAAAGAATTGTAGGGCATTTAGACTTGAAGACTTTGGCACTTACAGATTTTAGGAAATTTAAAGTCAAAGAACAGAAAAACTGATTAGCACTTTGAGTGAGGGAGCTTTCTTTTTGCTTCTCTGTAGTCAGAGAGTCAATAGCCTATTACTGTCTTCAAATAAACCTAACTCTTTCTAATAGAGGTGAACTTATATATCAGCAACCAGATTAACACATTAGGAGAATATTTAATGAAAATCTTCTATGTTGAGTTTTATGGTAGTCATCTAGAGGGGTATAAAGATATAAAGCTATAATTTTTGCTTTAAAAATATTATAAAAGAAATACTCAAGTATAATACAAGCTAGAATGTTATGAATTTCTTACCAAAAAAATCAAGTGAAGAACTCTGTGAATACTAATGTGAGGACAGAATGCTTCCAGGTGAGTAACTCAATATTCTTTGTTGAGTTTGCAGGCTGAAGCATGAATCAATTTTAAAGGACTAAGTGGAAATGAATACTGATGTTGTTCGATGGGATGATAATGTGGTGGAAAAGCTGGCTAAAAATTGAGGGGAAGGAGAGTATTAGTTCCATAATTACTTCTTAGTATATACTATGTGCCAAGATAACTCTGCATTGATGGTCAACCTTGCCCTTATGAACTTTGCAGTCCGGTAGATAAGACTGAAAAGTGTAATGGGTTGAAAAGTACTCAAAAGTCATATCCCTAGGAATGTCAGAATGCAACCTTATTAGGAAATAGTGACTTTTAAGATATAATTAGTTAAGGATCTTGAGATGAAATCATCCTGGATTTAGGAGGTCTTTATAAAAAGAGAAGACACAGAGAGACACAGAAAAGAAGGCCACACCATGACCAAGACAGAGATTGGAAGCCAAGGAACCCCAGGAACCACCAGAAGCTGGAAGAGGCAAAGAAAGGTTCTCCCTGAGACATTTTGGAAGGAGTGTGGCCCTAATGAAACCTTGATTTTAGTCTTCTGGCCTCGAGAACTGTACATAAATTATTTTCTTTCTTTCTTTCTTTCTTTCTTTCTTTCTTTCTTTCTTTCTTTCTTTCTCTCTCTCTCTCTCTCTCTCTCTCTTTCTTTCTTTCTTTCTCTTTTTTTAATTCACTGAGTTTGTGGTACTTTGTTGCAACAGCCCTAGGAAACTAATACCATGAAGTAAATAAATAGGTAGAATGCTGTATGGTAAGTGCTTTGGTAGAAGTTAAGTTGCTCTGTAAGAGTGAATAGGAAAGTTGCTAATTTAGAGTAGGTGAGGTAAAGATTAGTTAATACTTTCTTTAAAAAAGAGACATATAAACAAATCTGAAATATGAGTAGGAGTTAGCATGGCCAAATCAGTATACAGAGTATTTCAGGTCTTGCATGAAGGTCTTGGTATGAGAGTGGCCTGAAGAGTTTGGGCCATTTTTAACAATATCATTTTGGCTCAGTTATGATGAGTGAATATCAGGGAAACCAAGAGATGAGGCTAGAGAGGTAAATGGGAGCCAGATGATAAAGGAACTTTTAAACCATTCTAAGAAATTTGGACTTTAATCTAGTAGCAATGGGAAGCCATTGAATTCATTTAGAAAAAGAAAGAACCTGAGACTTTTGGCATGGATACAATGTGGAGAGTGAACTAGAGGGGGAGGGGGAAAGACTGGCACCAAGGAGATTGGTTGGGAAACTTCTAAGTGATGCAGAGGAGAGATGACAGTGACCTGGGCTAGGTTTGTGGCAGTAGGCACACAGTGGAGTAGACTTTAATTTGAGATATGTACTGATTGTAACAATAATACTAATAATCACAGTAATTACAGCGATAGGCAAAAACTGTTGAATACTTACTATGTGCTGGATGTCATATTTGCATTATTTTATTTACTTTTCAATAGTCACCATACATATATATGGTGAAAGATAATACATACTGGATGGTGGTGTCATTTGATGGTACAAGGAACCAAGGAGAAGGAGATTTGTGAGGGAAGATTAGATTGTGAGTTTAGTTTTAGACATGTTGATTTGGAAGTATCTCTGGGGCCATATGTGAAAATGTCTCATGGGGAAGGTAAGGGGATAGACAGAGAGTGAGAGTGAGAGACAGAGAGAGAGAAGGGAATATGAGAGAGAATAAGCAGGGATAGTGATGTAGACTTGGGAGTCATCAGTGTGAAAATATGAAGTAAAATCCATGGGATTTGTTGGGATTTTTCAGCAGTATGGATAAAATAAATTATTCAGGACAGATTACTAGGAATGTTGAGATTTAAGGGCCTGACAAAGGGAGAGTATCCAAGAACGAGACTACTGAGGAGTGGTAGACAAATGAAGATGCTTGAATATACTTAAGTATTTATGGGAAGAAGACCATGGAAGTGGGCATGGTGAAAATTTGAGAAAGAGGAAATACAATAGAACAAATGCTTTGGGAGTCCTGGAGAGGATGTTATCCAAAGCATGAACACAGAGATTAGGCTTAAATAGAAAACATCCATTTCAATAAGAAGTACAAAGAAAGAATAGATGGCAGATGAGTCATTTTGGAGGTTTGATAGCAAGAAGTTGGATTCCTTGTATTTTCTCTGGAATGTAAGATACAAGGTTGCTCAATAGATCAGAGGTTTGAGAAGAGTGGAGAAAGTATGGAAACACTGTTGTGCCAAACCTGAGTGCTGACTATGGAAGGTCAGCACTTATGGAACCATGGAACTAGGGAACAACTTCTGGGCGCCATCAATTTGCTAGATGCACTGAAATTACAGTGGCAGCAATTTTACAAGTTGGGTCATCTTCTCCAACAATACACAGCAGATTGAGCATTGGGCTAACCATAAATGGTGCTTTGTTAGGTGGGTACCATGAAAGGACAAGCCAACAGACAAGCGAATTGATAATGTTGTCAAGAGAGCGAGCAAAAATAGAAGCAAGAATGATGGGTAAATGGAGAAGTGAGTGGAAAAAAAATAGAAGTCCAGGATCTTGTGTTCTATTTTGGGTCTACCATTAGCTAGTTGGGTCATTTTGGTGACATGTCTTAAACCCTGTGGGTTTTAGCTTTCTTTTCCTATAAAATGAAGAGTTGGACTACATGACCAATCTGTAAGGTTATTCTAACTTGAAAATTGTGTGTCTCTGAATACTACAGGAAGTAGTGAAGGCAGTAAAAAAGGGAGTTGAAGGGTCAAAGTAAGCTGTAAAATTTCTCACAGAAGATTTGAGACTCTCAAATGAATGCATTTATTTCAACTGAAAAATCTACATAAAACAAAATGCATTGCTAAGTTTCAGCAAAAACTCAATTTTAATCAGAAGTCTATTTGAACATAAAGAAACTTTGGCAACTCCTTGATTATTCCCTATAGTAAGATAACTGGCACGTTCAGGAAACCACAGTGAGATTTATGGGGACTGGGATATGGCACATCCATGACTGAGGAAGGACATTAATAGAAAATGAAGTTGAAACCGTGGAACCCCTCCCTAACTCAGCTACACCCACGCAAGAAATGACACAACCTTACTTTATGAGTAGATAGTGTGTAATTTATAACTCATTTTTTTCCAGCTGTTCATATCCTAATTTAAACTGGTTAAAATGAGTGAAAAGTCATTTGAAGACTTTTAGGACTAAAAGCCATTTAGGACTAAAGCCTCAGGTTATAAGGAATTTCTCTCCTTTTGTATGGTTTTGTCCAAAATGGGAATAACAGTTTGGAGAAGACTCTGAACCCAGGCATCCCTCTGTTGGGATCTTTAGAACAAATGGTCCCAATTCAAGATTGATACACATGTCAATAGATCTGGTGGTGCATTCGGGGCTGAAACATCCTCCTGTGTAACAGAATGCAACTGACATGACCTCAATATGTTATGACTCACTCCAGGAAGACTCCATAAGGAAATTAAATGGAAAAGAAACAAAATTTTCAAGTGTGAAGTCAAAGAAAGATTTTTCTGTGTGAAAGACAGATGATGGCATTATTAATAGTGAAGGGTAAAAGCTGAAACATTTGAACGTTCAGCTAAACATCTCTTAATTTTTCACTTCAGTGTGGATAGAAATAACCACTCGAGGTATTTCCGTAAACTCAGTTTCAACTCCAGCCAGGAATCAAGAGGAAAAAAAAGTCGGGGTGGGGGGGGGTGCTTCTCAAGCAGTTTATAAACTAAAAATAAAGATGACAAAAAGTCAGATTCAGACTAAATTGGAAAAGCTGGTGGCTTGGAACAGTAGTTTTATCTCCCTAAGACAGAAATATATAGTCTACGGTAAGAGAACCATAAGTATTTACTGACATATACAGAGAGAAATAACTAGTGCCCAGCCCTCTTCAATACTCATTAACACATGAGCAATTAAATTTTGAAAATCAACATTGATTATTAATGAATCCAAAACAGTCACATTTTCTGATCACTGAGAGCTAGAATCTAAAGGAATTAATGTGTACCACTTGTTATACAATCTCTGTTGAATATCTTCCAGGACTTTGGTGAGCTAAGACAGAAAAATATAGCTCCAGTTCTGCTGAGTTGTTCCCAAGGACTATAATTATATTTTATAGTATTTAGCTCAACCAAATCATTTTTCATTTTAAGTATAATGTAGCAACAATAGCTCAAGACCTTTGAATTTTGCCCCAAATATTACTGTTTTATCACATATGTCCTAAAGCCCCACCTGTACCGCAAAAGAATCCCAATAATATGTTCTGCCTGTATTATAACTCTGGGAAGGGGCTGTCTTGGTAAAATTTCAACCTTAGAAATTTTATTTTTTGTCTTTTCTAAGGAAGGCAACCTTTTAGACTAGAAAGAACATTGAGTCTTTAGGATATCTGGCTTTCAGATTTGGCTTTATTTATATCTGCTGTGTGACCTTGGGGAACTCATAAAACTTCTCTGGGCCTCATTGACTTCTATGTAAAATGAAGGATGGATTTAGACTCTGTGAGATGCCAAAGCTGTTTTCATGATTCCGTGAATATATAGGCAACTTCTAAATGTGGATGATACCTCTCAGCATATAATGTAATTTTCTGTTAAACAGATCTAGGAGAAGTTGTAAAAGTCAGAACTACTGGCTTCTGCTTTTGATTTGATTTTATTGTTTTACAAAAAGTATCTTTGACACAGTTTTGGGTGACTCATTTCAGGGAAGAGTAGGGAGAGCAAATAAAGAGAAAAATTAATTTCAAATGGATGAATGGAGGAATGAAAGAGTCATTAAAAACAAAATTCAGACTTGGAGAAAAGCACTTGTGTGATCTAGATAATCTATGAAATTCTTACAAAAGAATTATAAAGGAAGAAAAGATGTAGGGCTTACAAATTTGGTCAAAGAAGTAAGAAAATTAAAAATACCATCTAGAAATTTATTTTCTACTTTGCAATATATATGCATGAATATATATCTATGTGTGTATATGTGTGTGTAAATGCACACATCATATACATAGGCATAGATAATACATATGCATATACATAAATACATAAATTTAGTCTCTATAATGTGTACACATACTGTGACTATGGAAAATAAAGACAGGGAATCAAAGACTGCTTTGTACCACACCACCTGAAGCTGAATGACCCATGGTAGAAGATAAGTGGCTTTTTCAGTCTAATCTCCGGATGTCATCAGAGAGAGAGCATGGGGTTGGATGTTAAGGGATGGTCATGCTAATTATGCTAATTTGCTTTCTACTGTCCTAGACTTATTGAGAAGGTGTGCTATCTTGCATGACCAGGACTAAGTCTTACTGGGGATATCTCAGTGACTCAGGTGAATAGGGCCTATCCAGCAGAAGAGAACTGTGAATTGGAGATCCTTCAGTTAGTGTCAAAAAAAGAGCTTGTGATACATTATTATTTGTTCTGGAGCAAAAGAGAGAGCTATCAGACTAGGTGATCACTGGATCTGGTGACTGCCAGTCACAGCAGCAGCAATGTGATGAGTATCTTACATGTGTAGAATACACGTTATAAACTGTACAATGTGGCTGTATTTTAAGCTTCACAACAGCAAGATTAAAAGAACTTGAGGTGGATTAGTGATTCTGGAAGACTGGTGGTTCCGGGTGGTAATATGGTGTGCCAAGGATGATGTGGTTGAGTGCCATCCAGGTTAAGATGGACTCAAAACCATGAATGACTTTGACCAGTTTGATTTTAGTTGAGGGCCCAGGGTTTCTCGACAGCAGTAATTTATACTGTCCAGATGAGAATTATAGCTTCCACTGGGGACTTTGCTTATAGTGTTTACAACCAGTGATACTGAAACATTCTATTCATTCATTTATTCATTCACGTATTCATTAACTCATTTATCTAACTTTGCACCAGACATGATACTAAGGTACTTGATAGCCTAAAAATGTGATTCCTACTCTTTGAGAGTTGAAAAATCAATGGGAGTTTCTGTGTAACTGAATATTGGTTAAATTAAATAAAGATGTGTGTATATATATACATAAAATATATACTACATTTAATGCAATAATATGATGCATGCAATATTGTATAACATGTATATGCGTATGTATTACATATATATATTATGTATACATATACACACATACACAAAGGGTCATGGATAAACTGACCAACTGAGGGTGCACTAACTGCACCTGGGGTAAAGGCCTTCAAATAGGTGAGGAAAAGGTTTATTTGAAGGCAGTGAGGAAGTCAGCGTGGCTGGAGTAGAGTTTCCAAGCAAAGGGTAGGTCTGGAGGAGATAAGGTCAGAGACGTGTTAGCATAAGAAAGCTTGGTAGGCCTTTGTGAGGACTTTGGCTTCTACCCTGAGTGAAACAGGTAGCCACTGCAAGATTACAGGTGAAGTCAGAATTAACCACTTAATTTAACAGAGTTTCTGTTGGAGACAAGTCTTGAGCTCCAAACCAATGGCCCACACTGATGGTATGCTATGAGGGTAAACCCAAAAATCTTTCTCTATTTATGCCCTCTCAGGTATCACTGAATTTCCTGGGCTCTGAGTTCTAGGATCATGCTTTTGCCTGTGATAATGCTCTCGAGGCTGGGGACTGGCATGTTATAATTTTGTGGATGTGCTGTGAAATCTTGTTTCTGGTGGGAGGTTCTACGCCTGCAGTTTGGGCCCCTTTGGTGAAATTTGGGCCATGTCCTCCAATATAGCTTCCTAAGAACAAAGGTGATATTCTGATCTCCACTCAAGATACTCCACCTTTATCTACCTCTCAATTAGTTCTAAAGTGGAAAGAAAAGAGGAGTGTTAAAAATCAACACCCAAAACATGCTCCATTTGTCTCCATCTAGTGCCTAGGTGCTATAGCTGAAGGCTAAGAGACAGGGAAAGCGGCAGAGAGAGAATGAGGGTCTGCAAGAGGAATAATAGTATTTTTAGAGAAGATTATAATTTATTAATTTATCATATTTCAAATTATATTTAAGAATATACTCAACTGGGACAGGGCACCTGAGTGGCTCAGTCAGTTAAGTGTCCGACTCTTGATTTAGGCTCAGGTTATGATCTCATGTTTGTGAGATCAAACCCTGTGTGGGCTTAGGATTCTCTCTCTCCCTCTCTCTCTACCCCTCCTCCGCTTGCTTGTGTGCTCTCTCTCAAAATAAATAAACATTAAAAAAAGAATATAGGGGCGCCTGGGTGGCGCAGTCGGTTAAGCGTCCGACTTCAGCCAGGTCACGATCTTGCGGTCCGTGAGTTCGAGCCCCGCGTCGGGCTCTGGGCTGATGGCTCAGAGCCTGGAGCCTGTTTCCGATTCTGTGTCTCCCTCTCTCTCTGCCCCTCCCCCGTTCATGCTCTGTCTCTCTCTGTCCCAAAAATAAATAAATGTTAAAAAAAGAATATAGTTAAGAAACTATCTTCTCTACCCCCCTCTCTCGGACCCCAGAGAACTAGGGCAGCAATCAATTAAATATTCCTTAAAGTGCTCTGTTATGATGACAAATGATATCTAGTCAACTAAAATGAAATTGTTAAAGGAAATAAGTAGATGTGGCAAATTGGTGCTGGGTGAATTGGTTTTCAGTGAAATGGTCATTTGGTAGATTGGTCAATTGGCAAACTGGCTTAAAACAAATTGGTGTTTAGCAATTTGGCCTAGAACAAAATGATTAATGGATCCTCTGTGTAAGAAGCATGACAAATGTCATCCAGCCTCAGCTTAAACAACCAACATTGAGAAATATATTGCAATACAAGACAATACAAAACAATTAAAAACATTTGTTTTTAAATACTTGCATTATATATGTCTCTTAATTTCCCACTAAAATTTGCACACTGGTCCATATCTGATCCTCAGGAACAACATAGGATTTTTTTCTGGTCTGTTTTCCATATGCAAGCCTATTGGTAGAGGTTAAAAGAGCTATTATGTCTTGCCTACATTCTATCCAGCCTGAACAGCTTGAGTTCCTTGAGTTGTCTCTTTTGTGATTTAACTTTTGCATCCTTTCCCCTTCTTGGTTGCTCTGCCAACATCCTTCTTTATGAACATCATACAGAATTGAACATAATGCTGGTCTGAGCACTGATAAGAACACGATCATGTCCTTTATTCTGAAACTTATTGTCCCTGTTATTTTGAACAAGTAAACTTTGTGAGGTAATCAGAATGCAAATTTTTTATTTTGTTTTCCAATCTTCCAATGTCCTTTCAAAATATTTCAATAGTGAGGGGCGCCTGGGTGGCGCAGTCGGTTAAGCGTCTGACTTCAGCCAGGTCACGATCTCGCGGTCCGTGAGTTCGAGCCCCACGTCGGGCTCTGGGCTGATGGCTCAGAGCCTGGAGCCTGTTTCCGATTCTGTGTCTCCCTCTCTCTCTGCCCCTCCCCCCGTTCATGCTCTGTCTCTCTCTGTCCCAAAAATAAATAAACGTTGAAAAAAAAAATTAAAAAAAAATATTTCAATAGTGAAAGTTCTTCTCTCCCCTCGGAATTAAAAAAAAAAAATCTGTCAGGTTCCTGAGATTTCTATTCATTCTAAGGTAATATAGAGTTATCTGGATAATGTAATTCAACAAATACCATCTTAATTTGGCAATTAAAATAACAATCTTTAGGTCTTCATTCCAAGTCAAGACTTCCTTCTCTTGACTGTAGGCAAGTGGCTTGCCTTCTGGAAAGTGATGTGGTTGGCTATTTGTCTTCAGCTTACCTCTTTCTCCATCAACCACTTGCTGCTGGTTCTGATCTCTTCAGGGTCTACTGATGGTCAGTAGAATGATGGGGTAGAAAAAGAAGTAAGAGGATAGGATATTTCTCACTTGATTTTTACTCCTGTAAAATGGCTGGATGCTCTCTAGATCTGGAAGATCGTGAAGCTTTACTTTTCTCTCCTGGGTACTTTGGTGGATTCTTAAAGATATTTCCCTATAGGACCATCAGAATACTCATAATTCAAGTGATGTAATCATTTTTTTTTTTTCAGCTGCTGCTTTAGACCCCAACTTCAGTCTCTGGCTTTCATCATGGCTCATTCCACACAAACCCTTATTGGAGGTCTCTTGTTCACTGAGTGAAGCCCTCTTGGGCAAACTCCCATCTAAAACAGCCACATCTACTCTCTAGGAAACACACACTTACTCTTTACCTTGGTGAAACTCAAGAAATTCAGGCAAATTCCAGGGCAGTGGCATCTCTCTCCTAACTCTGCCCTCAGACCTGTCCCCTGTATATCCTTAGGCTCCTCTGGCACCAGCACATCATCCTTCCCGACACCAGGAGACACACACGAAGCTCTCTGCAGGTCTGAAGCTCTGGTCTCTGTGCTAAGGAGGAAGTACCCACCTACTGCTGTGAGGCTGGGGGTGGAGATTCAAAGCGCCAAAGCTGCTCTCCCTAAAATATCTCTTCACAAATCTACTCTTAGTTAGTGACTAACTCCTAAACCTTCTTATATCTTTCTTATAGACTCTAGAGCCTTTGAATCCACCCTAGGTCACTAGATTAGAAACTTCTGCTCAGTGGTCCAACAGATCACTTTGGAATCTAACATTGTACATAAGGGGTTACCACAGCCAAAACTTCCTGCATGTGCTTCTTTTAAATGCAGTCCAAAATGGGGAGCCTGGGTGGCTCAGTCGGTTAAGCCTCTGACTTTGGCTCAGATCATGACCTCATGGTTTGTGGGTTTGAGCCCTGCATCAGGCTCTGTGCTGACAGCTCAGAGCCTGGAGCCTGCTTCAGATTCTGTGTCTCCCTCTCTCTCTGCCCCTCTCTTGCTCACACTCTGTCTCTGTCTCTGTCTCTCTCTCAAAAATAAATAAACATTTAAAAAAAAATTCAAATGCAGTCCACAATCAAATTAGATTTTGTAGCATTCTTATGACTCTCTATCCTTCCTTGACTTTACTTTTTAGTCTTGTAATTAGGGTGTTCAGAAGACATGATAAGATATTAGAAACAATAGTACAGATTAAGCATGGGTTATATATTTATTAGGTACATTAAAAAACCTCCTTGGAGGGGCTTGAGGGCTCACATATCATACACAATCTTCAAAATCATAGCTTTTGGTAGAGCTTGCCAGCTAGAGGAGGTGGAAAGAGAAGTGGGAGAGGGAGCTGAAGGCAAGGAAAGGAACGCAGCTTGTGCAGCAAGAGAATAAACAAGCGAGGAAAGCATCGAGTCCAACCCTGAGACAACTTCAAGGGCTATGTTTACTTCCCTAGGACACCAATTGTTTTCCAAATAAGGTCTATGCATGGCACTAGTGGCATGAGTGGAACAGAGCGGCACTGGTTCTCAGGAAACTTATTCAGAAGGAAAGTGAATTCTTGGATTTAATCCCGTGCAAATTATCTTTCTGATCAGATGAGGGTGTACTTCTATGTCCATATATAATACAAAAATCTTAAACTGAAATAAAACTCATACCCAGAAGAGAACAAATCCCCAGGAGCCATTTTCCACCAACCTGTTTTTTATCTCCTGGAATTTATTCTCCTCCTTCACCAAAAGATTCCTGTGAAAGTATGACTCAGTTCCTCCAGCAGCTCTTGACAAGAACCTCTGAGACAAATTTCAAAACTCATCTTACATTTTAAGAATGCTTATTCACACAGCATTTTCTGATACACTTTTCAGTGTTCTGGAAAGTCAACTGCTGCTTCATTCCATCCCCCACTCCTCAGATCTTTGTCCTTTATTTTCAGCCTCTCATTATAAAAGCAATACATATTCATTAAAAAATAAAATACAGACAAGCAAAATCACATAAAGTGTACTCATGATTCAGCCAGAGATATTTATTATGAATGGTTTTCGAAATAGTTTTCTAATATCCTTTTTAGATGCATATGTTACTAATCTATACATAGGAACCACATTTTAAACGCTATATAACTATATTAAGCCAACCCAACAGTTCTTGACCACTTGGATTGTGGTATATTTCCTTCCTTACCATAAGTAGGGAAGAGAAGGAATTAGTTTTAAATGAATTATATATAAATAGCAAATGCAGGGTGCCTGAGTGGCTCAGTTGGTTGAGTATCCGGCTCTTGATATCAGCTCAGGTCATGATCTCCTGGTTTGTGTGTATCTGGCTCTTTGCTGGCAGTGTGGAGTCTGCTTGGGATTCTCTCTCTGCCCCTCCCTGCTTCATGCGCACTCTCTCTCTCTCTCTCTCTCTCTCTCAAAATAATTAAATAAACTTTAAAAAATAGCAAATATATGGGTGTCTGTGTGGCTCAGTCAGTTGAGTACCCGACTTCAGCTCAGGGCATGATCTCACGGTTCATGAGTTTGAGCCCCGTGTCAGGCTCTGTGCTGACAGTGTGGAGCCTGCTTGGGATTCTCTCTCTCCCTCTCTCCCTCTTCCTCCGTCCCTCCCTCCCTCCCTCCCTCCCTCCCTCCCTCTCTCTCTCTCTCCCTCTCCTACCCTCCCATGCTCTCTCTCTCTCAAAATAAATAAATAAACTTAAAAAAATACCAAATATATATGGAATAACGTTGAATACTCATTTTGAACAAATTTTCATTTTCACCAGATTCTTGTGTTCTCTCCCATGCCTCTAACTCCTTTCCTAAGTTCAGTTTGATTTGTATCTTTCTATACTTATGCTCATTCTTACACATGCATGCACGCATATTTTTTTTTTCTAAACAAAAAAGTGCATACACATATAACACCTTGGTGACTTCCATTTTTCACTTAACAGTATCTCTTAGACATTGTTTCATAGCAATGAAAGTAGACCTCAGTAACCTTTTGAATAGTGGACTGTAACCTTTGATTTTATCCTTACAAACAATGAAGAGCTTAATATTTTACTAAGTTAGTACACCAGATGGACAAACAGATTCTTTGATTGCTTATGGTAAGTAGTCTCTTAGAAATAACAATTTACTTGTAGATTGAGACATTGCAAAATAACTCATTGTGGCTAACAATTACTCAAAAGCAAGATGTACAACATCATCTTACGCACTGATGTTACTATCTACTTGAAGGTCAAATACCCAAGAATTAAAAATATCAAATACTTTTATAAATTGTTTTTTCTATAAGTTAACTTTTGGAAAGTATATTAATGAAAATTACTTTTTTAAAAAAAGATATGTATCATTATGTTACATTCTTTTTGGAATAAGACAAAGAGTAAAATTAAATCCATGATAGTATTTAAAGCACTTTAAACTCAAAAATTTTTTAGCTTGGATCTTTACATGTGCATGTGCAATCTGTGAATTTTTTGGGAAAAAGCAAAAATCACTATAGTAATTTACCATTGTTTTTACAGATTGAAAAGAAACAGCTAAGGAAACAGTTAGTAGACATTCCTTCCTGAGGCTTCATCCAAAACAGCCAGATAATAAAATTCCTGTAGTCTATCTATTTTAAGCAAGATGGCAGAACAGAAGGTATAATAAATTAGCAAGTGGCATAGGAAAAAAAAGAACACCCAAAACTTCTGGGCAACATGTTTGTTTGTTTTTTTTAATTTTCTTATTTTATTTTATTTTATTTTATTTTATTTTATTTTATATTATTTTATTTTATTTTATTTTACTTTATTTTTTTAGTAGCCACAGCCAACAATTTGCCTAAATCAGTGGTTCTAACCTTGGGATGATTTTGTCTTTCAGAAAACATTCGACAGTGTCTGGAGACATCTAAACATCTAAACTAAGAAGTATTATTTCCCTATTTTACAGATTAGGAAAACTGAGGCTTAATGAAGCTAAGTACTTTGCCTAAGATAACATGTAGTAGCAGACACAGCAGATAGTGTAGTATGTATATGGTTGCATATTTCTTTTTAATTTAAAATTTTTTTTTTCAACGTTTATTTATTTTTGGGACAGAGAGAGACAGAGCATGAACGGGGGAGGGGCAGAGAGAGAGGGAGACACAGAATCGGAAACAGGCTCCAGGCTCTGAGCCATCAGCCCAGAGCCTGACGCGGGGTAATTTTAAAAAAAGAAGTATAATGAAATATTTTTTAATTAATTGAAAAAATAGGAATAAAAAGAATGTGCTGTAACTGGGAAGTAAAATTTTATCCTCAAAGTGCTAAAAAAATTATGATTTTTATAATGCTTTTCTGAAAAATGATTATGATTTTATAATTGAAGGCATTATGCTAAGTGAAATAATCCAGTCACAGAAAAGCAAATACTGCATGAATCCACTTCTATGAGGTATCTTAAAAAGCCAAATTCTTAGAATCAAAGAGTGGAATGATGGTTGCCAGGGGCTGGAGGGAGGGGGATATGAAGAGTTACTAATCAACAGGCATAAAATTTCAGTTAAACAAGATGAATAAGTTCTGGAAATGTACTGTACAACATTGTACCTATAGTCAACAACACTGTATTGTGCACTTAAAAATTTTGTTAGGAGGGCAGATATCATGTTAAGTACTCTTACCATAAAAAAACAAAACTATAGTACATCCATACATAAAACTAAAAAAAACCCTAAGAAAGCTATTGATACATACGACGACATGGATAAATTACAAATGTATTCTTCTAACTGAAAGAAGCAAGATCAAAAGGCTATAGACTGATTCCATTTATATGACGTTATGAAAAAAGCAAAACTATAGAAATGGAGGAATAGATCAGTAGATCCTAGGAGCTCTGGGTGGGGTGTGTGGGGGGAAAAGAGCTGACTACAAAAGAAAAGCATGAGAAAAATTTTTTGAGTTGATGGAATGATTTTGTATCGTGATTTTGGTTGTAGATACCTCACTCTGTGCATTTGTCAAAACTCAGAATTGTATACCACAAAGAGTAAATTTCATGGTGTCTGACATAAAAAATCAATTTAAAAAGAATTTTTAAGTCTTTAATTTTCTGTCTCTCAGATCCTTACCAGAGTAGTCAGTTATTACAGGTTTGTTAAAATAAAATAATAGATATATGGCACCCCTCCTGCAGCTCAGCGGCTGTTCATGGAATTCATCAGTCAAAGATGAGGTGGACATGCAGCTGAGGAGCCTGTCCTTTTTTAAAAAATTTTTTCCTTAATGTTTATTTATTTTGAGAGACAGAGACAGAGCACGAGTGGGGGAGGGGCAGAGAGAGAGGGAGACACAGAACCCGAAGCAGCCTCCAGGCTCTGAGCTGTCAGCACAGAAGTTGGATGCTCAACTGACTGAGCCACCCAGGTGCCCCCTGAGGAGACTATCCTCATCAGCCCTCCTTCCACGGAGAGGGTGAGCAAGACATTACTTACTTGTCTACAATGCAAGAGGGAATATAGATAAGTCCAGTAATAGCAATGCTATATATCAGCTATATAGGCTGAATCAATGAAGCAAATTTGAAGGTAGAGGTTGCATGGGTTTACCTTTGACATCACATCGCTTTTCTTGTACTTTCACAAATTATTCTTATTCATTCATTCATTCATTCATTGAGAGAGCAAGTATATTCTTTTTAAAAAAAAAATTTTTAACGTTTATTTATTTTTGAGACAGAGGGAGACAGAGCATGAACGAGGGAGGGTCAGAGAGAGGGAGACACAGAATCCGAAACAGGCTCCAGGCTCTGAGCCATCAGCACAGAGCCCGACACGGGGCTCGAACTCATGGACCGCAAGATCATGACCTGGGCGAAGTTGGCCACTTAACCGACGGAGCCACCCAGGCACCCCACAAGTATATTCTTAAATAAAATATACTCGTTAATAGTTCAATATTTGCTGAAGGAAAAAAAAAACTACATTGACAGCATGCAATCTTAGATACCCTTCCATGAGAAGATTTGTAATGCATACAGATTATAAAAGGTCCTAGAAGTAATTGCTTTGTGATTAATTTCCTCTGTGTCTACTTAACAGCCTTACTCCTTTCTTTTGAGACATGTAGGGTGACTTCCTCATTTTGATTGCTAAAATTGAAAGTTAACCACCTCAACTTTCTGCTGATAAAACAAGAAGAAATATATTAGCTTCATCAGGATAAGATAATAATAATAAAAATACTGTATTTTATTTGTATATGTAATACGCAATAAGAAGAATACCATTTTTATTTGGATATATGACATTTCCAGGTATCTTATTAAAAAAATTTTGTTTAACGTTTATTTATTTCTGAGACAGAGCATGAGCGGAGGAGGGTCAGAGAGTGAGGGAGACACAGAATCCAAAGCAGGCTCCAGGATCCGAGCTGTCAGCACAGAGCCCGATGCGGGGCTCGAACTCACAGACTGCGAGATCACGACCTGCGCCGAAGTCGGACGCTCAACCGACTGAACCACCCAGGCGCCCCCCAGGTATCTTTTTTGAATATGGTAGGCATTCATTCTCTGTGGCTAATGATACTGAATTGCCTCTAGACAAGGGGTTAATAACTGGTCTTCACTGGTTGGGGAAAATCCAGAGTGTATTCCTTATACACTGGTAACCACAATGTAAAAACCTTACATGCCTTGTTTTATGGTTCCCATGGCTTCCAGTCAATATGTCCTTCAACTTTCAGACTTGAGTTTATCTGAACATGAAATACAGTAACTATAACTTCTAATAAGCAAGTTGGGCCATGGGTGGGAATAGGCACTACTGGCAAGACTTTTGGCCTTAAAATGAAGTGAAAAAAAAAAAAAATGGGATTGGCTATTGTTGGAGCTGGCAGAAACAGAAATGAGAAACCTGCCAAAGAGGTAAGCGTTTTTATAAAACTGTACTAAGTAAAAAATTATTCTTGATGTAGTTTTTGTGACTCACTTCATCAAGTTGGTTTTCAAATAAGGTCACTACCTCTTTACTTCCCTAATTAATTTCTGAGCAGTGGTCTAGGAGATTTGGGGGAAATTTTCCCACAAAGGCCCGAACTCCCCAGGTTCCTTGCCGAATAATACTTTTAATTTCTTATGGGGATAGAAAAATAATAAAATCAAAACTGTTTCTAAATAAAGGTAAGTCAAAGATATTGTTATCTTTCTATAGGATTTCTGCACAACCACACTGAGGGAGAGACTTTTTTTTTTTTTTAAACAATCGTGTTTGTTCCCTGTATCCCTCTATTTCATCGAATTTGGGATATCTGTGTCTTTGTTAAAAGATTTTCCTGAAACTTTCTCTTCTGCAAGGTCTAGTGGATTAGGCTTTGTGGATGTTTCACCAATAAGCTAAACCATCTGTCCTCTTAGCTTTGATAGAGGTTAAAAAAAGAAGGCAACAGGACACTCTTTTCAACTGCTGTAGTGACAGTTCAGAATTCCTATAGGTTTCCGTGGCACACAGAATCGTGGCCTCATGTCCTAATCCCTAGAAGCCATGATTATGTTATATAGCAAAAAGATTTTGCAGATGTAATGAAGGTAAAGATCTTGAAATGGGGAAATTATCCTGGACTATTCTGGTGGGCCCAGTGTAATCAGAAGGACCCCTAGAAGGAGAAAAGGAATCTGGGAGAGTGAGAGAAGATGTGAGGAAGCAGACAGAGATCAATGTGATTAGTTTGTCTGATGTTGGCCACATGACAAGGGATGTGAGTGTCTCTCGAAGCTGGAAAAGGCAAGGAAATGGATGTTTCCTTAGAGCCTCCAGAAGGAATGCAGCCCTCCTGACACCCTGACTTTAGCCTGAGACACATTTCAGACCTCTGACCTCCAGAATTATAAGAAGATAAATTTATGTGGTTTTAAACCACATAGTTTGTGTTCATTTGTTACAGTAGTAGTGGAAAACGAATCCAGAGGCAGACACCCTCTCGTGTTCACCTGCCACAATGAGTAGGAAACACTGGCTTAGGACTCAGGACTTCTGAAACACTTAAAGTTTTCCAGTTTCAGACTAAGGTCTCAAAACAGTATGGATAATAGTAAGTATGGTTGGGCATTGCATTAATAAGAAAATAATAGCATGTGTGTACAAGCATTTAACTGGTTTCTGTTTCTTTAGTCCTATAATATTCATTTATTGTACTTAGAAGAATCAAAGTTTATACTGGATAGGGAGTGAAGGCTCTTCTAATGTTGTGCAGACAAGCACCCACCTATCCTTAATAACAACAGAAGAACAACATCTCCCCTTTGATCACCACGCACTCCAATCGTTCAGAAATCCCCGAAGGTGATCAATGCAAAGAAGGAGAGGCAGTAGGTTGTGCCTCTGTTGGTCGAGATGATGAAAGAATGGTGAGGAGGCTCAGTTCTCTTCTGCCTTTACCGCTGTCTGTCACATGGTGTCCTGCTGAAGATGTGTCTGCACACATGAACTGATGTTCCCTTCCTTTGATCATGCCTTTGTTGGCACATCTCCCCGCACAAGTCAAATTGGCATGCTATACTTGGAGGTCAAGCCTTGTTGCGCATGTATTTCATTGATTATTCTTTAAACACAGCCCCCAGTAAGCTACCATCCAAGGGGCTTTCAGTCTCAGCCATACGTGGTGCTACAACGACGTCTTCCTCACAAATATCCTATGTGCTGTGCTTAAAGCAATAAATGGTTTCTTCCTGTCCTCCTGATGAATTCTCCTTTTGGGATCAAAGTCACTGTAGTCGTCACTTATAAATTTCCCTAAATTTAAATCTCGGGACATGTAAGCCAGGATCTGAGTTTCTGGAGAACCACGGGCTTCCTGTGTTAGTAGAACCATTTCCTTCCATAGAGATTGTTTAATGGGTTTTGTTGGGGGAACTCTTAGGGCACTGGGCATTGGATGCCCACTCATCACTCAAGTGATTCTTTTCAGGAGCAAAATGATGTCTCCCACAGTGATTCCGACTACCTTTATTTCAGGGAATCGTCATATTACTAAAATGTTTAACCACTGTTTTCTACGGCACTGCATTTAATCTCTGCTTTAACAGGAACCTCATATTTATATTGTATTGAAATGTGATTCACAGATCCTTTCCATTAATTCCTATCTTGCCTTTTAAAGCTCTCTGGATGATAGAAGGACTGTATCGTGAATTTTCCTCACACACCCAAAGTGTAAGTTTTCTGTAAGCAAATGTAGTGGTCACCTTTCTTGAAACCATTGTAAGATTCTAAGGCAAGATTAGATTCTTCATTATCATGGTCAATGTCCTCTGGGTAAGTGTCAATGTGTTAATTTAGGGCTGAAAATGATAATTTCTTCCCTCCTTCTGAGCTTCATCCTGCTGTCAATGCAGCCCAGGGATGAGTTCATTCCCTTAGCAGCAACTTCTCACTGTTAATTCCTTGAGCTCAGAGTCAAGTAAAATTCTCCTTAAATTTCTACTATTGTGTAGCCCGTGTCTGAGAATTCTCTATTATATTTTCTTATTATCATTTCCTGCTCAGATTCCAATTCTTTCAACAACAACAACGTATTGCATATACTTCTGAGTTACCTTCAGATTTGATTGTGATGCTATCTCTATTGTCATTCAAATATTTGAAAGTTGAAGAGGCCCAAGATACTTCAGGACTCTCCTCAGCTTGCCATCCCTTAATTTTAGTTAGCATTTATTATGTAACAGTGCATATAGATACCCATTGTTGACCAAGAATATTGGTTTAGGAGTCAGAAAATTCTAGGCTCAAACTCATGATTTGCTGTTACTAGTTTTGTGACCTTGGACAAATTGCCTAACTCCAGTTTTCTAGGTATCATGGGGTTGTTTATGGCCCACACTAGATTTTTGTTCTGGTGTGTGTGCATGTGGGTATATGTGTGTAAATGCATGT
The DNA here is from genome assembly GCF_018350175.1 of Felis catus. NCBI lineage: Eukaryota > Metazoa > Chordata > Mammalia > Carnivora > Felidae > Felis > Felis catus. Next base: position 112,122,282 of record NC_058374.1, read on the forward strand.
GTATATGTATTGTATAAATAAATTTTTTGTGTGTATGTGTGTACACAATGTGTATGCAAGTGACATGTTTAGGTACATATGTGCATGTGTGTATGTCTGTATTATGTGTATAGGTGGGTGTGCACATTTATGTGTATATGTTTGTATATTTGCGCATACTGTGCATGTGTTACGCATATTTTTGTATGTGTGTTGTGCTGTCCATGCATGCAGATATGTGTGTGTGTATTCTGAGACAAAGCAGATTGTCAATGCATAGTGGATATTATTATAATTAACAAAGCAAACCAGATATGACTACAACCATCACACATAATACTTTACTATATCAGGGTAGTGCCTCCCACAGTACCTGGCATAATGAATATTCCCCTGGATCTCTCTGGTAAATGTAGTTCAAAAAGGAAATGATATAATCCCAGCATGAATTGAACTTCCTGAACCTGTACTCGTCCCTAATGATTACCTCTTTGCTTCCTAAGTATTTACCCACATTTTATACTTTAACATTTTGTTAGGGATCCATCTAATCTCTTTGGCATATAGTTTAAAGAATTTAACTTCTTTCACCTTTTTGAAAATGGAAACATTTATTTGCCCTTTTCCCACCTGCCAGCAAGATGTCTGTTCCCATAATTCTTCAAAGATGACTATTTACAGTTCGCTGATGTCATCTGAGCCTTCTTTTGGTTTTATGGAATGGAATCATAGTCCTTTGAAAGGTACATTTTTTTTCAACCTCCTTATCTAGCTTGGACTTTAATTTTCTCCTCCTAATATTTGCTTTCTCTTTTCTAATCTGATAATTAAACTTCTCAACTAATGTATTAGTCAGGACTCTCTTGATTACAATACAAGAAACTCAATTTAAAGTCTCTTAGGATAAAAAGGAATTTCTTGGCTCCCATAACAAGGGATTTAGGGGTAAAGCTTGTTTCAATCATGGCTGGATTCAGGGATTCAGAGGATGTCATCAGGAGGAGATTTCTTGCTATACCTGAGTTTTGATTCCTCTGTGGATGAGCTTTCCACATGGTAGAGATGATAGCTACTGGGTTTGATCTAAATACCAAAGGAGGGGAAATGCTTTCTCTCTCAGTATCCATGTACCAAAACTCATAAGGAGCACCTGACTGGCCTGGTTTGATCACATGTTCAATAGCTGTGGCCAGGGCAGGCCCAGCACTGTGGCCAACAGACCCATTAAAACCTCACGAGGAGGGCTGCAGGACAAAGAAACAGGCCTGCCACAATACAGAAAAGAGCTAAGAAGCCTTGCTTTCTGCCTCTTTTCTGAAGACTTCATAGTATTGTCCCCAAACCTTTCTGTTGCTCCCTGCAGAACTTTAGAAAAGCGATTTTCATCTTGCTTGGAAGTTTTCAGAAACTTTACTTTATCCCTTGGTATTAGTTTTTATTTGTTTATGGTTACATGTTGGTCCTTCCATTCTTTATAAATGACACCTTTAAAATGTCTCCTTTTTTCTTGAACTGCCAGAACGGTTTTTTAGCTGCCTCTCCTTCACCTTCATGATCAGTTTCTCAGAATTGTGTGTTTAAAGGACTAAAGTCCTTTGCTTCCCCAGTCTCTGGCCATAAGATCATGCCCATCTTCTCTTTGAACCTCTGGAAATCTGTCTTCATTTAGTGTAGGCCATATATCTAGATTTTCTCAGGATTCAGAGCATTGGCTATCACAAACTGTAAGATAATACACTGGTTCTCCCCTTCTTCCTCAAGGATTCTATCATTTCCACTTTGCCAACCAATACTCCCCTTGCTTGTCAGAATTAGGTCCTAAGGAGTAATTCCCCTCATTGCTTTTTCTGCCTTCTAAAAGATGAGGTTGTCAGTAAGATGTATCCAGTGCTTTACTTTTGCTGACTGACTTCCTGGAGATGTCTAGATAAGCACAATCCTTCATCACTTCTGCATCTTGCCTTTGTTTCTGTGCCAGATTTGTGATCGATGTCAGGATGTGATGGTCCATTCTTCTCTTCTCTCTGGAATGGCTGTTTTACCAAACCTGGCCTCCACCCTCCCCCGCTTCGACAGTAATACCATTTTGATCCTTTCATCTCTACCCAGATGTTCTTTATCATTCTGCCACCACTGATTTGGGGATTTTGCAAAGGTACATATCTTCTTGACGCAAAATGCTTCCCCCTTTGCACAATGTGGTGCATTCCATAAAAGGTGCCACTTAGGAATCTTATTTTACCAAGATACGATAATGACCAGGAGTGGTGCTGGTTTTCTCAAATGAACATCAAATGGTATGTTTCATATATTGTTATTCAAGCAACTAGGAACCTAAGAGCTATATTCTACTGCCTCCTGGATTACTTTCTCCTGTGAATTACTAGGTATGTGCAACTCTGATCACATACTTAGAGTTGCATCTGGGTGTTCGCCTCTTTGTTTTTCTTTTTCAATTTTTTTTCCATTTAACATCTTCTATAACAGGCTGACAAGTACACCAGTGAACACATTCTACTCTTTAAAAAAACTGATCAAATTTTATTAGACAAATTCAAGGAAATAATTCTCATTGTTTTCTTGTTCTTTTGGGATTGTATACTATCAAATAATACTTAAAAGAAGTGGGCCCATAGATTGGGTTTGAAAATTTTTAGAACTATTTTGGTAATGGAGACCCACAGCATGTTTGAGTTGTGGCCTGTGTTTAGTTTGACTCACTGCACCACAACATACTCAAAGCTATCTACATCTATAGAACATGCTCCATGTGGAGACATTAAGAACTCTCCTATCCCTAAGGGCTAAAGCAGGATAACTGGAGAAGTGGAAACTGGCTTAGCAGTAGTAAGGGAAGATCTCTTTTGAAGCATGGCCAGTATCTGCTAGATCTGAAGGCTCACAGAGAGAAAAGCTGCAGATATCCAGGAAGAAGGGCTTCTATCTCTGCCTTCTTCTGCCTCTTTCTCTATCATTTGCTCCCACACTATCCTGCCCCTACCACTACCCCAGTCTCATATATTTCCCTTGCTCTTACTCCTTCTCTGCTCTTTGTGAATCCTGGCCCTACCTTAGGGATAATGCCTGCCTTTGGCCTTGCCTCAGCCTCTTCTCTTATCTCAATATCTGCCCTCTCGTTGCAGCCATATTTCCTGGAGATGATGACCTTCTGAATTTGATGTGAGAGTTTTGGAGCAGCATGCCTGAGGATGTCATTGTTCAGTATGTATCAGTTTCATTTGCACTTCCTATGGTAAAGATGGAGAAAGGGGATAATGGGCACCAAACATTTATAAAATAATTAAGGGGACTTCAGGTTTCTTTAGTTGACTGTATCTCCTCACGTACAGTTAAAATCCATCTCACAGATCCCACAGGTCATAGAGATAACAGTTTCATGGTAGAAAAACTGGGATTTGCAATGAGTAGCACTCAGCCCATGACTTGGCCAAACCGCCATACCTTGGGTGAGTCACTCACGGTCTTTGAGCCTTTGCTTCCTTCCTTATCTGTAAGACAAGGATGACAATGTCTATTGTGCCAGGTTGGGTGGGCTCTTGGGATAAGCTCCTAATAAAACAAGGTGGGGAGGGGGGTAAAATCAGAATTAGGCAGAGGGCAAAGTCAAACTTTGGGTTGTCCTGAATTGATCTGAAATGCCTGGGCCTTTACAAGTATCTTAGTCAGTTTGGGCTGCTCTAACAAAAAATACCATAGACCAGATGGCTTAAAAAACAAAGAGTTATTTCTTACAATTCTAGAAGCTAGGAAGTCCAAGATCAAGGTGCCAGCCGATTTAGTGTCTGGCAAGGGCTCATTTCCTGATCAATCATCAAAGGATCAGACTACAGTTCACACATAAATATATATTAGATGCTAACTATGTACAGGGCTTTGGAAAAATGAATCTTTTCTGCCATAAAGTTATTCCTTGGCATTTTAACCTATAAATAGCAGAATATTTATGGAAATCATTAAGCAGGGTAATTGCTAATACATAATTTTTAATATATTATGACATCATTATAATAACAAAATTTACATATTTTAGTACTTCTTGAAGAACAAAATTAAAAATCATTTTAAATAAAAACATTCTCCCTAAAGAATATATAAATGGTAGTACAATAACCAAGCTTCAGGAAAAAAATAAAGGAAAATGCCATTTGATACATTTTATTATCAACTGGAGAGCCAAAAATAAGTCATACGTAATGGAATTTCATTGTATGGCAGTGGAATTTCCCCCAGAGTTTATTAAAGGCTTTAACATAATTTGAACTTCTTAGTGAAGTCAACAGGCCTGTCCAAGGCCTTTGTCAGCATTTTAAGTAAATATGCTAATTTCTGAGCTCAACAAAGAAAAATCTTGTTTTTAGTGCATTTCCAATTTAAAACAATCTTTTTACTCTATTGTTTATAAACTATTCAGTGGAACCTAAGTGAATATTTTGATTGGTTGCATTTAAATTTGTATTTCCTGAACAATCTGAGAACACTTTACTTGTTGACTGATCAGAGTGAGAAGATTAAATTAGTAGTCCATGAATTAATAAAAGGTGTATTAGATGTTGACACAAAGCTTAGTATAACTCATAAAGGTGTTCATCTTGCATTTGCACTGTGTTTTATATTTTAGGAAGGTTAAACCATGTACTCCCTGGTTGCTTTTAAAAAAATGTTGGACCTATCTATGCATACAAATGAGAGCAAAGAATGAGAAAATCCAGAAAATCCATTCCATACCTTTACCTTCAACCTCTCTTTATTTAAAAAACATTTTTTTAATGTATATTTATTTTTCAGAGAGAGAGACAAAGTGTGAGTGGTGGAGGGGCAGAGAGAGAGGGAGACAGAATCCAAAGCAAGCTCCAGGCTCTGGACTATCAGCACAGAACCCAATGCGGGGCTTGAACCCACAAACTGTGAGATCATGACCTGAGCTGAAGTCTGGCGCTCAACCGACTGAGCCACCCAGGCGCCCCCACCCTCTCTTTAAAATCCGCACAGGAGTAACACAAAATTCTATAATCTTACAACTCAAAGTGTGAACCCTGGACCAGCAGAGTTGCATTCTCTAGTTGTTTGTTAGAAATGCAAAATCTCAGGCCCCACTCCAAACCTGCTGGATCAGAACCTGAGTTTTAACAAGATCACCAGGTGATCTGTGTGCATATTAAACTTTGAGAAGCATTATTCTACAAATCTTTTGTTTCTAACAAATTAAAACTAAAATTCCATCTTTTCTTATATTATCCAAATGACTGCTTCCTCCCTTTAGTTGTAGGAAAATTATGAATATAAAGTATTATGAGGCATAAAACTCAATACAGAGATGTGAGTTGTTGAATTTAACTTGTTTGGATATTGAGTAATTAAGGCATAAAGTTAGGAAACTTCTCTTTTTTTTTTATTTTATTTTTTTTATTTAAAAAAAAATTTTTTTTCAACGTTTATTTATTTTTGGGACAGAGAGAGACAGAGCATGAACAGGGGAGGGGCAGAGAGAGAGGGAGACACAGAATCGGAAACAGGCTCCAGGCTCTGAGCCATCAGCCCGTGAGATGGTGACCTGGCTGAAGTCGGACGCTTAACCGACTGCGCCACCCAGGCGCCCCTTGGAAACTTCTCTTTAATAAAGTATTCAAGTTTTCCACCGACAAAACGATTAATAAGCCTCACTTTATTTTTGCATATTTTTGACTTTCTCCATCAGAATGGTTTCTTAGAATGTTAAATGGAGGATTCAGGAAGCAAGCAGAGAAAAAAAAATTCCCATTAAATACCATTGTTTGACCAATGCTTATATTGAATAATCACCTTATGAACTATTTTCTCATTTCTTCGCATTAGTGAAATTTTGAAACAATGCTTTCTCCCACTAACTTGCAGCGGGTAGGATAAGAGGATTTGCAATCCTGCTCGGTTTATGATTCTCGTATTATTGACTTTACTCTGCAGAGAGATGAAACAGTGCCTCAAATGCAGTGGGTGTTAAGGTTAAAGCCCCTCTTATGTCATTTAGAGATTGTTTTTAGATTAAGGATCATTTGACCTTGAGTTACAGTGGTTGCTTTATTATCTGCTCATGGTGCCTCCAATAAGAGGGTGTCCAATGCTTTCAGCACATTGCCTGCCTATGTCATTCTAAAGCTTCTGGCTTCAGAAAATCTTTCTGCAGGGTTAGAGAAAGGTAAAGAGCTTAAATAAGCAAGGTATATTTATCAGCAATAAACAGCAGTCCCTGGAAATGTTCTACCCAGCAAATTAATCTATAAAGTAATGGCTCTAACTGTATGAGAATAGAAATGATTTGATACTTTAAAAAGTATTTATTAGTATTATCATGAACAGGTAGCACTCTATCATTGATAAAAAGAGACTTCTACTACAGTCTCATTACAGTCTGTATAAATATGTCAGAAATGATATTTTTACACTAAAACAATTTAACCAGACTAAAACTCCACATGGTGTATTGTGAAGGGGAAAATCACAGAAAAAAGGGAATACTTAAAGCAGCTTAAATAAGATTATATAGATGAATTTATGAAATATTTGAGACTAAAATAAGAACAGTTTTGTAAGACCAAAAGTGTTTGTTTTTTTTTTTCCAGGTGGTTCAAGTTGGTTTCACCCAAAACACTACAACTATGTGATCAATCAAGGAGATCAAGATTGGTGGCCTGTGATAAGGAGGCAATAGGTAGTAAAATGGAGTTGGATTTGGAGAATCCAGATTTCTTCCAGCTGCAATTATATTAACAGGTCGGGCAATGTTTAGATTACACACTCACATCTAACCCTCAAATTCCAGTTGCTAAATAATGAAACTTTTACTTTTCTTTGTAGGAGTCCTCTCCACACCGCCCCCCCCCCCCCCCCACCCCTTGCCACCCTGTTACCTAACATCATGTATCACCCATAAGGGGTGACTATTACATGTTTGTTAATGAGGATGAATTTTTAAGAATATTTTATGAAGTGGTGACCATAACATGACCTCAGATAGGGGAGTAATTGTTACTGTTATTGAATTCTGTGATAAATAAAGCAGCACCAGAGCTTGGGTTGTGCCACCTGAGAGTATGTTCACAGATCACGGATTCTCTTTCTCTCCCTCTCTCTCCAATACAATTGAGAAATACTTGCAGCTCTGGCAAAAAGACAGAAGGCAAAGGTAGATCAAAGAAATATCTAGGTATTGTATTTTCTTAGCCACTGATACGAAATGGGGTATCATAACAGACGGCAGTTGGCTGTCTTACAAAAATAGAAAACTATTTTATATATTTTTTAGTCACCATTCAAAGACAATATATTTAGATGTTTTCCATATCACCAAAGGACTTCTATCTTAACAATGGTGTATAATGGGCTTAGACAACAGGGTTCAAATTATTCTAATAAGGTTATAACAAATTCATCTGGGCTGTAAAAGTAAAGACATAAAAATAGATTGGTCTTAATATGTGACTCACCCTCAGGAGGGCAGGTACTTTTACACTAGCAGTAATGGATCTGCTTGGATCCATCTCTACTCTCCTGCCTAGTAGCAGTCCTTGGTGATGTGTTCATGTTCATTGGGAATTTGCACAGCATTACGAACAGTACTTGGGAAGGCAACGAGTAGTTACAAGGCCTATTTTAATAGGTATGGAATGACTGGTGAGATTGTTATAACTGAGGAGAATCTTCAATGCAGATGCTATCTTTATTAAAAAACAGAGACTATAGTGAACATTGTTTTGATAAGTGTGTAAAGCAATATATAGTTGCCACTGCATAATTTTGGAAACTAAAAAAAATGGCTTGTGTAATAACCATATATTATTGGTTGTAAAATATTAGTTAAGTGTAATAACTAACCCAGGTGATCTGTGGGTCTGCCATGAAAGAGATAACCAAGAATAAGTCTTCCACAAACATTGGTGAGAAGGAGGGGCAAAATTCTAAAAGTACTTAGTGTCGAGTTAAAAAAAAGATGAAGGGGATATGACATACACGGCAAGGGAGAGAATCCAAATTAAAGTTGATATTTGTTAAAATCAATTATTAAAACTAGATTGATTTATTAAGCACAAGCCATTTGTTTACAAAGTGTAAGTACCCCCGTCATTCATCCAGAGTCTCTGGGTAAAGAAGAGATGAAACAGAGCTGTTCCAGGTCTTTCAGACTAGGGTGAGAGTGGAAATCAAGACAGTTTATTCAGAGTCAACATTAGTTGGGCATCATTTTTAGTCCATTTAGAACTCTGGGTAGGAAAAGAATTTTACAAAAGTATGATTAAAAATTGTTTCTGCTCTGAAAGTCCAACTGGGAACAAACCACATGCATACATGTTCTATCTATAGAACAACTACAAACTAGTACAAATAGGTACAATTATATTAGGTTAGGTCATTAAGAAGTGAACCTTTGATTACGACTACCAATGATATTTGAAATGACATGTGTGGCCAAGATGCCTCACTGTTCTTCAAATTTTTTGTTTGTTTGTTTATTTATTTTTGAGATAATGTGAGAGACAAAGTGCATGCGGCAAAGGGCAGAAAGAGAGGGAGACACAGAATATGAAGCAGGCTCCAGGCTCTGAGCTGTCAGCACAGAGCCCAACGTGGGGCTCAAACTCACAAACCGTGCAATCATGACCTGAGCCAAAGTCAGACACTTAACTGACTGAACCACTCAGGCACCCCTTCAAATTTTTTTTAATGTTTATTTATTTTTGATAGAGAGTGACAGAGCATGAGAGGGGGAGGGGCAGAGAGCGAGAGAGGGAAACACAGAATCCTAAGCAGGCTCCAGGCTCTGAGCTGTCAGCACAGAACCTAACGCGGGGCTCAAACCCATGTACTATAAGATCATGACCTGAGCCGGTCAGATGCTTAACCAACTGAGTCACCCAGGCACCCCAATTCTGTTTATTTTAAACATTTAAAATAATAATGGATATATTAACACTGTAAAAACACAAATAATAAAAAAGTATTTGAAATAAAAAGAGGAAGTCTCCTTTTGCTTCACCCAACCCTGCTAGGCTGTCCAGAGTAAACACTGTTTCCAGTTTCAAGCGCAACCTCACAGATTTGTACTTTTTGTGTTTAGCCATATTTGTCCATGGTTATACTTTCAAAGACAATATATATATATATTATTTTAATATATGGATATATATATATATATGTCTGCATTGTATTTTTATACTTAACATACAAAGAGGATTTTCCTTTCTAATGAAAAACATAATGTTCTTAATATAGTTGATTCATAATTCATTAAGTCATAACATCTTGTAGCATAATTTAATTCTTTAAAATTATAATTAACATTGCCATGGACATCTTGCACATTTATTTATTTATTTATTTAGAGAGAAAGAGAGCACGTGTGCATGGGGGAGGGGCAGAGGAAGAAAGAGAGAGAATCTTAAGTAGCCTCCGTGCTCAGCACAGAGCCTGAGCCTGACACGGGGCTCAATCCCATGACCCTGGGATTATGGCCAGAGCCAAAATCAAGAGTCAGATGCTTATCTGACTGAGCCACCAGGCGCCCCAACATGTCTTTGCATATTTGACTATCTCTCTAAAACAGTCATAAATTAAAATCCTTACCATTTCTTGACCTTATAAGTGCAGAAGTCAGAACAGACAAGGAAATTCCCTATTTATCCTCCATTCTGAGAGTTTGTCTACTGGAAAGCAACATGAGTCAGAAATGTCACAGAACAGTGGTCCCCAAAGTTTTCATTGAAATCACTTGGGGAATCATTAAAAATACTGATGCTTGGCTTCCACTCACCAAATATTTTGATTTAACTGTGATGGGTGCAACCTGGGATTGGGATTTTAAAAAGCTCTCTAGGTGATTCTAACGTGCAGCAGTTTGGGAACCATTGTCATGGAGCATTTAGCCATTGGAAAATACCCAGACACGTGTGACAAACAGGTCAAATGAAGGTCACTGGGAAGATTTCTAGGCTTGCTATTCAGAAGGAAGATTACTTCTGATATCGAAAACATTGCTGATGCTATTCAGTACTTAGTCACCTTGACTTTCAAATAAAATAAATCCAACTAGAAAAATAGGATCAACCTAATGTAATACTGTAATACTCTCAGGCATTAGATTCGTAAAAGCATCTTTCCCCAGTGACTCCTGGAGTGTTTGGAACAAAGCTTTCCCTTTTTGCAAATTGATTTTTGTCTTGGCTGCACTGTTTGCTTGTTTAAGCATTAATGACTTGATTTGGAAAGAAATAGCTTCCTGTATGGCCTGGATTAAGAAGAGCCATCTTTACTCCTGCCAGAAATTGTGTACAAATGCTAGCATGTAAACAGTGCATCCTGTGACATTTTTTTACAGTCAAACAAGTAAGGTGACACACATGGCTTAAGGGCTAACAGAAACATGAGAGCCGTAATGCAGAGTTATAGTCGGAAGTGCTAAATTTCCCCTGGGACCACGAGGAAAGCTTCCTGTTCTTTGTAGATTGGCCTATTATTGGAATACATTTGCCCACAGTTAATCCTCAAAGTAATTAAATGGAAGGAAGTGATTAAATCACTAAGAAAAAAGTAACTGATGCATCTGAGGGTTCAGGCATCATAAGATTTTCATTATTGTAGGTTAGGGATACACATTAGTTAAGGAGACATCTTCCAGTTAACCTAGGCTATTGAATATTTCTGTGTCTGTGTGTGTGCAAGCAAACTGTTGAAATATAAAATAAATGTCTAGTTTGAGTAAGAGCAAGAATTTTTAAAGTCACAGATTCTCTGGTAAAATTATGGCAGATATACATTTTACATAGTGCTCCAGTCAGTTTAGTAAAGCAGGATTATATTATCTCCCCAATTTCTTACAAATAAAAAACATGTTTAATTGATCTGAGCTGAGATTGGAACTCAGAGATCCTAAAACCTCTTTAGTAGATGCTAGTTTTCTCATGCCATTTCCATTTATAGTGAGCTCAGGAAACCTTGTTAATCTTACTATTTTCTTATTTTGAAAACTTGGGCAAATCACTTGGCCTTTCTGAACTTCAGTAAAATAAAGGGATTGGGCTATATGATTTTTCGGTTCCTTCTGGGTCTAACAAGCTGCAGATTTAAGAAAAAAAACCACAAAAACACAATCAGAAAGCATATGTGATATGCTTAAATTTCAAGATACTATCGAAATAAATGAGTGGAAAATAAAAGTTGCATAATAGAATATTTTACATATATACCTGTAACCCTCACAAAATAAGATTGTATATTCCTTAAGAGCTTTGTCCTATGAGCAGGAATCCAAAGCAGTATGAACTAGAATCTTCTGAAGATATCTGTTTTCCCATGCTTCTCTGCATTTTTCAATAATTTCATGCATTGAAAATGCATTACATTTTCAGGATTTAATGCATTTAAATGAGGTAGTGCTAAACAGCTACCAAAAATTGTCCTTTTAAAGTAATGGCCCGTATTTATAAATAACTTTAAGACAGATGCACAAAATTAGATAATGAGTCTTGTCTTGGTGGCAAGAAGAAAATAAAGTGCCTGCTCTTCGGAGATAGAGTGCATTAGCTCTTTTAGGCCATCTGTGTTTTGCTAGGAACTTCTCTCCTTTAATCCTCTGAAAAATTAGAATGGTATTCCTAATGTAAAATGATCTGATTGTCCCACAGTCGGCCTGGTCATTTTGGCTGAGTTAAATATCAGGGTAGATTGTTGCATACTTAATTTGGCCATAATGATGGGTGAGATGTGGGTGGACAGAATTGTTTAATTGACTACAATACTGTTAGCTTGGTATGCATATATTTAATTTTAATAAATATTCACTGAGTTCCCACTATGTTCCATATTACACACCAGGGACACCAATAACTGTGACTTTAAAATCTCCATTCTTCAGTAACTAATGGTCGAGAGGCAGATTGGGGGCCAAGAGAAATATATAAACTGTAATTATAATACAATGTTATATTCTCCTAGGATTAAAAATAAATTGTTCTAGAGCAATAGAGGAAGAAGAAACTAATTTTAAAAAAATTAAGAAAAATGTATCTTAGTTTTTTAAGAAGAAACTAAATTTGACTGAAGTTATTGGATGAAATAAAATTTTGGACAATTTCACAAAAATAGATTTAAAATCTACGTAAGGACTTGAAGATGTATATATATCAGATGTTTTAATCATCAGTGATGAACAAAAACAAAGGCATGGTGTAAACACGCACGGTATGTAAGGGAAATAAATGGTGAGCAGTCCAAAGGCCTGGGCCATAGATAGAACTGATGAATGTGATGAGTAACAGAGTAGACTGAGACAGGAAAGTATGTTGGAGACAGACGTTGAAGGTTCTTGACTTTATTCCTAGAGGAAGTTGTTGAAAAGTATCAGAGTGGAGTGTGCACTGGCTACTATTAGTTCCCCTAAATATTACACAAAGGAGATGAGATAAGGCAAGAACTGGCTGATTTTCAAGCAGAGATGGAAGGAAATGGAGAAAACCAGAGGGACTCCCTCACGCAGCTGCAGTCAGTTGGTAGGCTGCCGCAGCTGTGAAGACTGAATCGACTAGATGTATCTATCCTGGTCTTTCATTCTCAAGAAGACTACTAGATTAGAACTTTTCAAATCATGGTATACCAAGGTTCCAAGAGGGTGAGAGGAAGCTACAGGGATTCTTGGCACGTTATTTGAAAGTAGTGCCACATTATTTCTGCTGCATTGTATTGGCCGAGGTAATTCAGATAGCAAATCACATCAGGTTAGAAGGAAAAGAAATAGACACCATCCTTTTGATGAGAGGAGCTTCAAAGGGCTTGTGATTATTTTTTAATCTTCCAAAAATTCCTGAAAAAGTGCTTGGGATATAGTAAGTGCTCAATAAATGATTGTTGAATGCATACATGAATGGAGAGAGAGAGTTGTTTGGAGCTCTGAAAAAGAAGGATAAATTATTGGCACAGCTGTGATTGAGAATGGGGAAGGGAACCAATCATGGGTAAGTAAAAGAATTGCTGAGCAGCACTGACAGTCCAGCTGAGCTCGAAAATTATAAATTTGTTTTAGAGCCAATTTTCTCCAACTGCATTTGGTAGCTTGGGAGCAAGCCCACAGAAACAGATGGTTGGGTTGATCCAGGTTAGGGATTGGCACTCTGCAAACTAGAAGTAGTGAGAGATCAAGGCTGCCCAACTTGGTTCTGTGCCTCCACAGCTCTCTGTTCATGCAGGAGCTGATCACTAGCAGTCCACAGAATTCTGTGCATCCCAAATGTCCTTACTTAATTGGTTCATTGTATGACACCAAACCTCCACAATGGATTCTAAAGTAATTCAACTGAAGCAGTGACTTCTGTGATTCAGGCCCAGAGTAAAGCACAGACACACACACACACACACACACACACACACACACACACACGCACGCACACACTGAAGTATTCCATTTATTTCCTTGGAAGGTATAAGGGGATCCAAGTTTTGAATTCTTTTTTTCTTTCCTTGGCAATTCTCATATACTTCTGGAGCCTCCTACTTCCACCTTCCACCCCTCCCTCTGTCAGTCCAGCCCTCAGGGGGAGCTGTCCTGTTCATACCTCATATTACTTTCCTCCAGATCTTGATGGAGTCGATTAATTCCTTTTCTTCTCCTGTCTGACCAGACCTTCCCTTTCATTCTGAATGCACAAGTCTCAGAACTGATCTGGCAGAGTCAAACTCGTTTCCAAAGGTAGGGATGAGGGCGAGAAGAGGAAATATGAGAAGTTGAGCAGATAACCATGGACAGCTAAGAATGCTGACAACTGCAACAACGTCCATATTAATATTCTTTTCTAGGTTTTTATCTGCCAGACTAGTTTTACTTTGCTTCATTATACTTGATATTTTCGACCCATTCTTACTTCCCTCCGCTTCCTTGCTCAAGATGACTTACCAATTTCCCCTTGCTACAGTCCATATCTCTTTTACCCAGGGCTCCTAGTCTAAGTCAAACCCCTGCCTCCATCCATCCTCCCCAATTCCTAATCAGCAATCCCATACAGGGGAAAACAAGTAAGCTGGGGAATTACAGGTCTAGTGCTTGGATACAAGGCACTGAATCAGAGGAGGTGGGGGACTTCGAGGCTTAAATGATTTTTCAGTGTGGTGGCAGAGTTGCCTAAGATGATGGCTGGAGACTACAGGAAGAGAAAAACTATAAGCCAAGTTCAGTGTCCTCAAAGAATACAGGGGCACACACTGTATATTAATAGTGGCGGATGGCATAGGTAAGAGAGTAATCTCAAGAGATGGAGGGTTTCCAGGGAGCATTAAAGGTGATGTAACAAGGCATGGTAACATCTGTGGCAAAGGAGAATGTGTGCTTTGCTTCCTTGATATGAGATGCCAAGTGGATACATGGGAGCAGTGCCTCTTCCTCCCCAACCCTGGGGAAGGATTAGAGGGAAGTGATAGAATATGCAAAAAAGTTGAGTTGAATCCAATATTTTGGATAAAAGATTTTCCCCTTAAATTTTAAGTTTCTATAGCTCACAGACAACTGCAGTGCTCCTCAGCCATTGTGCTATCTCTGAGGACAGTACTGGAAATCTCAGAGTGGGTGCTTCTAGGTTACAGACTTCAGGATAACAGTAAGTCAATGTATTACAATTAGTTCTAAGAAAGTTACCATGTCAGGCATTTTGTAATTCTACATGTTATCTTGGAGTTCATTCTTTGATCAAAGAATTATTGACCAGGAACAGAACTGGAGGCTGGGGATAGATGGAGAAATAAAATAGGATTCCTGACATTAAGCAATTTGTGGATCTCATTAATGTAAAAGGCAAACAGGTAATTAAAAATAAGCTATAAGTCATATGATGGAAGTAGGGGCACCTTAGTGGCTCAGTCAGCTAAGCGTCGGCTCTTGATTTTGGCTCGGCTCAGGATCTCATGGTTCTTGAGACAGAGCCCCACCTCAGGCTCCATGCTGACAGCCCAGAGCCTACTTGGTATTCTCTCCCTCTCTCTCTGCCCCTCCCCTGCTCATGCGCACGCTCTCTCTCTTTCAAAATAAATAAATAAACTTAAAAAAAAAGTCATATGATAAAGGTAAGCACAGTGTACTAGGGGAACACATGGTGGGGAAGGGGGACTTAACCAGAGTTGGGAGCAGGAGATGGGGTCAAAGAGGATTATAAAGGAAGGAAATATTCAAGTTTTTAAGTGTGTGTGTGTGTGTGTGTGTGTGTGTGTGTGTGTGTGTGTGTGAAGGGAGAAGATGGAAGTCAGGGACAAGAGGGAACACATTAGTCAAATTAACTGTATTTCAACTCTACTTCATCCTGATTAGTCACAGCCTAAATATTTGAATCAAGTTTAACTGAATCTCCAGTGTGACAAGATTTTCCATTCTTGACTTTCATAAGGGAAGTGGAGCCAAGCCCAAGCTCACATTTTGGCAACTAATGCTGTATAAACTGTACCGCTCCCTGAGCTGACCCTTTCCAGGACCAGGGACTCTCCTGCTAAGGACTTGACTTGATCACGGGGCAGCTCAAAGGCAACCTGTATCAATATACCTCTCTTTGGGCAGGCAGAAAAAGGTTTTCCATTTTATTTGAAAGGATCTTGCGTCTTAAATCTCAGGACTGGCCAGGTTGAGAATTGCCTGATTAATGTGTGAATTATTAAAAAGTCTCACAAACACAAACATAGAAACACCTCTCTATTTTAGTACTAACCACACATAGATGCCAAATAATAGCAGCATTGTCTAATGGACATTTTGAGAGAAAATGCAGAGCATTGGAAGAGGCTTGGCTGGTTATGATGCTCCAGTCAATTTAGATTGCTAAGAAGATGATTTATGTGACTTCCACTTATATTACTGAAACTGCAAGATTGTTTTTCTCCTATTTAAACTTCCAGAATGCATTGTGTTGCTTGCAGTGGGAACTGGGCTTGTGCTAGGTTATTTATGGCTCCTGAAAATAGAGAATAGGAGATAGCAAACCTTTTATCTGAGGTTCACTATAATTTGGACAATTGCACAGTAGTTTAAGTTTTCAGTCTATACCATTTGGTGGGACACTAGAGTTGCATCTGTGATATCACAACTACCTAAAAAGAACAGAAGAGGGAAAATGGGTAAGAATTTGATAAGGAGCTAGTTTTTCAGTTAGGATTTTCCTGTTTAAAGATAAAGATATAACATTCAACTTTGGAAAGAAAGTATTTTATCTTCCACAGGCTTGGTTAGGTGAGGAAGAGAGAATTCTAGTTGAAACTGACAGGCAGAGAGGCAAAGAATTTTAATGAAAAGACTAGGTACTTTAATCTCAAGCAGATATGAGTCAAGACATTCTGCCCACTAGAAACTGTTGCAGTAATCATTTCCTCTGGGACTTAAAAAAAATGACTATTGACATTAATTGCTCTTTGAGTACCTATAAAAGAGTGCCAGCTTCTTAGAAGAGCTGTAATATTGTTAGTTAAGCAAGAAAGAAGCTGTGATATAGCTTATAGGTTTTACTAAAGTCTGTAGTATTTATTCCATCAGCCAATCCATTGTTTAGTGAGTCCCTATTGTGTGCTTTCTTGTTAGGAGCTGAGGATAGAACTATGAATAAGGATAAAGTATTTATTCTCATTAAAATCTGAGGTCAGCAGAAGAGAGACAGCACTCTAACAATGAATTGATTACGACTGTAAACATATACCATAAAGGACAAGTATTGAGAGGTAGGGGAATGTGCAATATGATAAAGGAAGAGTAGGGGGAGTGGCAAGGGTGTGAAGTAAAAGCACCAAGTAAAGATATCCGCACATGTAAAGGGCCTGGGGTACAAAGGCATTTAACTCTTTGGAAGACTGAATGAAGGCTTATCTGGCTGGAGAAAGGAAAACATGGAGGAGAGTGGCACAAGGTAAGTTTGTAGAGACAGGGAGGGCTAAATCACACTGGGCATCAGGGACTTGACAGGGAAGGGGAGTTTTTGAAAGGCTTTAAGTAGGGGAACCATGTGATAAACAATACAACTTAATGGAATTTTAATAAAGTATACTATTGTGGATTATGGAAGTAATTTTCTTTCACTTTTTTCCTACTGAAGACATACTTTTTCAATTTAATTTTTATTCTACTTTGTTTTGCAGATAGTAAAAGAGATAATTTGTATATAATTGAAAGACCACATTCTTTTTAGCTAAAAGTCACTGTGATGAATATGAATTTATAAATAGCAAATCTTCTGCTGTATTTAGTTATCTGTTATATTGGGATTTAGAAGTGGCAGATCTCTTATCAGTGACCAAGTACCAAATACCAGAAATAGAACCGAATAAATTTTTAATCAAAAAAATGGTATGTAGCTGGGAATAAATGGAGGTGAATATCAAAACATGTCTGCAAATGCCTATAACCTCTCCCCCCCTGCCAAATATGTATCACAGATATTTTAGTTCTATAGGAGAATTAAAATACCCAAAGGTCGATAATGCTACATGAACACCTTACTCAGTTCAATACACATGAGGACTCAATGCCATTAGATAAAGAGGTACTAAAGAAATGGGCTTCCTACTCAATTAAACACTGGCACTCCAAACTCTAATACATATGAAAGGCTCTCTGAGATTTGTTGTCCCAGCTGGTAGTAACCCAAAAGTCCATATTATCTAGGACAGTTTTGTTAGAAGTGATCTCTTGCATGCTAGATACACTGATGCATTTTAGACAACCACATGACTCACTTTTATTTTAATTTCCTCCCTTCTTTTTTTGTCTCATCCTGAAAACCTGAACTCAAGTCCCTGTAACCTCAATTCACAAATTAAATGTCCTATACAATTTGCATCTGTTTTTTTTTCTCCCTGTGTTTGAAGATAACTCTTTCCTTAGTCTTACAATCCTTCTAAGCTTAGCCATACAAATTCATGCATGGCTTAGATTATGTTTAAGGGAGAAAAAATACCAAAAAGATGAAGACCAGCTCATAGGTTGATAGCATTTTATTCCTGGTTTTCTTATTGCTACTGTTTAAATGTCTTAGAAAATGTCAATCATGCCATGAATCCTAATTTGGGATTGTAAAAGAAGGGGGAAAAGCTATTAATCTATGTTTCATTTTGTGATGGTCCAGGGAAGAAATGTCATTCATGAGGAGCAATAGGCTGGATGATTCCTAAAGCACTAAAAATATAACAATGATGACAGTGATCAAACAGCTACAATTTTAGAAAACTTACTTTGTACCACCCCTATGCTAACGTGTTTTACAGACATCTCATTTGATCTTCCCTACAACTGTGTAAGGCTATGTTAATATTTATTCTTACATTGGAGATGAGGAAATTGAGGCTTAGAGAGGTTATAACAACTTTTTAAAGTCATTCCATTGTAAGTGAAGAACCAGAATTCTATACTTGTCTAGTCTGACTCAAGTCTATACTGTGAACACCTACATATCAAGAGGATTAACAGGTGAGCTCACCTATGACCAAGAAACGTCCCTGGAGGTTACATGAGTGTCTGTACTCTGTGGGGCATCTTACCCATCCTATCCTACCCGATTTCATTGTTCTCTGTCCTCTTTCACTGAAGCTGAGCTTTCTATGGTCTGAAAAAACACAATGGTTTACAATAGTTTCCTTGGCAGGGCTGTGGTTTTAGAGCTATAGTGAGCAGAGTATGCAAATAAAACATGAAACATCCTACTGAGACACAAGTCTAAGCAATGCTGCTGCAGAGATCCAACAAAGCAAAATGAATCCTGGCTCTGGCAAGAAATCATATGGACATGTAGGGAAGCAGCTTTTCAACAAAGCTCTTGGGCGGACATAGATGGGGAAACTGTGCCAGCACACATCCCTCCCAGTGACAGGCCACGGTCATCCCTTTGGTAGCGTATGAAGAAAGGACTTGCATGCATTAGAGGTCATTGCCAGGAAATATTGCATTCAACATGAACAACACATATTTTAAAGTCATCTTTATAAGGAACAGGAACTTTGCCACAGTTTTGGTGTCAGGATCTATTGTTAATTAAACTGATATCTGTGAAGTGCCTCTCAGTGCCTGAACAAGTCAGGATCTCTGTAATCAAATGCTTGTCTTCCCACCAATCAGTGATGGTAAAAGGTAGTTCTTAAGACCGAAAGCTCCTGATTTCAAATTAAGACTACACCTGTGAATGCGACAGGATTCATAAACAGAATAGAATTAGGAGATAGAATAGGAGAATCACCAAAATATTAGTCCCTTTCCCTTCTCAATAGCTCATGAAGCTCATGACAGCAATTCTGGGGTTTTGGGAGAACTTCTGGCTGACCTTTCTATTTAGTTGGCTTCCACCCTTCCCCCTACTACCAGAAAATTTAAACATAACAACCTGCTTTTGCCTGAATGACCCGGGTAACAACCTACTTTAGCTTGAACTGCTTAGATATTTCAGCTAAAAATGGCTTATTTCCATGAGTCACCTGGATAATTGCCTTACTCTCCTGGCCCACTTAGCGGGGTGGGCCAGCAGGTGTTATGTGCAAGTGTGGCTGACGACCACATTGTTTTCAACTCTACAGAGAGCACTGTGACAGTTCTTTAGTGTCTGGAGAAGTACATCTTAGATTCACTTTCAGCTCTTGAAACTCCTTCTTTCAGACGGATCATGTATGTCATATGACAAAAAAGTTCCCTTCTATCTTTGTAGAACACTGTGTGTGTGTGTGTGTGTGTGTGTGTGTGTGTGTGTGTGTGTCTTTGTGGTCTGAAGAAGCAAAAACTCAGCAAGTGCTTCTTAAATATTTACTGGTCAAGCACTATGGAAGATACAAAGAGAGAAAAAAGACAAGATTTCTTCCGCACGATGTGGCTGCTGAGGGAGACTGCTGTATATGAGCCATCAGAAAAGTGCTTCCACGTTTACTGTTGACCTGTGGGAAGTGTATTCAGGGCTAGCTACAAAAGGACATATCAGAGTTGGAGAAAGACAAAGTGGTTGGAGAAATCCCCAGGAGGGCTTAGTTTTGATAACTTGAAGTATAGCTAGATTTGTCTTTCTCTTTTCTTCTTTTTGCAAATGTATTATATTGCTTACTTTTGCAAAATGCAGTCTGTTATCCCAGGATGGCACCACTGAAGAGAACTGTCAGTCTTATTTAGAAGGTAACTCAGAGTTCATGGTTCTACAAAGGAAAGGCAGCAGACAGCTTTGGCTATAAAAATAGTTGAGGTATTTAGGAAAAAATCCACTATATACTTTACTTTTATGACTAAGTTGTTCAGATACTTTTAAGAACACAATAAATAGAAAACACACAGAAAAAAAAAGCCCTGCTTCATGTGGAATGGTCAATGTTGAAAAACTAAATCTTACATGATTTTTCTTGAAAATCCACTTATATATAAAAAGATACTTGTTGCCCTAGCCTCCATTTTAAATTTCAAATGTTATAATCTGTTGTCATGAAATGACAAAGCAAAACAAAGCTATATTTTGTTTTTTGATCCCCCCCTCCGAACCCCAGGATTTAAAAATTAAGTGGTGGGACAAAGGTGGTGGTTGTTGTTGTTGTTGTTGTTGTTGTTGAGATTTGCACTTTGATGTAAAAGCCTGCTATTTCTATGCTTACACAGTTTAAATTCCCTGGCATGGAACTTCTAGGCTTGAGATAAATGTCATGAACATGATTTTGAAGGTCAGGCTGGTGAACCACCAAACATGTCTGACAGCTCCAAATGGGAGTATTTACATCTGGCTCACGGCATCGTGCTCTCTGCTGTGATGAAGTCAGGCTGAGTAAGTGGAGCAGTGTGAACTGAACCTCGAAAGAACTTGGCATTTGACCCCAGAGGCCTTTATGCCTCCTTTTATCCTCTATCCCCTCCTGCCTCCCACCATGGGGGAAGAACAACC
Organism: Felis catus; assembly: GCF_018350175.1. Classification (NCBI taxonomy): domain Eukaryota; kingdom Metazoa; phylum Chordata; class Mammalia; order Carnivora; family Felidae; genus Felis; species Felis catus. The sequence continues at coordinate 112,143,158 of NC_058374.1, forward strand.
ATAAAAATCCACTGGCTTTCTGTAGAAACACTTGGCCTGGTTTCCCTGTAATACCTGTTTATACATGAATCAGCCCAAAATTAACTTCGGGGACAGCAGGATATTCCTGACCTTGTGAATTCAAGTATGAAATGCACTAGAATATATGATTAACCAGAATTCTTGCTAAATGGGTTGTTCTATTTAGTTGGATTTCTGGTTATTTAAGAGTGAGTCTATGAGTATATCTTCTTTCAATCGTTATTGAAGAGACATTCTAAAATGTATTAGTCAGCTTTTTGTCATTGGAAACAGGGTTATTGAATGCTACTTGAGCTTTCTTGAAGGTTCTAATCTTACAAAGTCCTTGGATCATCATTCCAAACCGCAGTAATCTAAAAATACTAACATAAATGCAGAAGAAGAACAAAACTAGTTGCCGAAGGGTAGGACTGAGGCAAATGGATGATATGGCATGAACAGGAAACAGTTTAGTTTTGGTTAACTGAGATTATATTTCAGAGTAATTTTCTGATAACTGACCACAAAGCATTCAATAATGTACCATGTTATCATTTAAGCTAGATTTTAATTGAAAACCCTAAAGAATTTGTCTTAGTTTTGCATGACATCACCTCTTTAAAAGAGTAAAATAAATGCTCTTCTGTTCCTAAACTAATTTTGATAAAAGGAAAACACATGCTGGGTGAAAACAGTCTGGAAAATGATTATGAAATCATCTTAATGCTATATCCGGGGCATACATATATAGCAATTGCCTAAGAGGTAGAAAATGCCACCATTTTTTAAAGCTACATTTTGTTGGGTGCAGGCAGAAAAGATTAAGGAATCTGCAGTTGGAGTTACCCTCTTGTCATTAACCTTTGGTTTGTAGGCTGAAAGAAGCATTAAAATAAACAAAGCTGCTGAACTATGCTCTTTTAGCAGACAAAAATGGGTGGTGTGAGGGAACAGCAAAATGGATGCAGGCCACTCTTAAGAGATTACTTGTAAATCCAGATATATATCAGATTATTAGAATAATTAAACTTTCAGTGGAGTAGAGGGAGAAAAAAGGAAGGTTCTGTTTGCATTTCTTGAAGAATAGTATACAACTCTAGGTAGAGTTTTAAATACCATTCAGCAAGGGACCCTAAAGTGTCTACCATGAATGAACATTGTAAAGGAATGTAATTTTTTCTTCACATTGAGATACCTATCTGTGTCTCCTGTAACACAGCCATTCCTTTGGTCTGTTAATTGGAAGAAACAGCCCTACCTCCTTTGAATGGCATGCTTTCTTTAGAGACTCTGAAAAGCATTTGAAGCTACTAAGAATTAGGGCATTCTTTACTTAAATCAAGTGCAGATTGGCAATATGGAGTTCATATAGAGATAAAAAAAATCAGAAGGATAAAGAGAAATAGTACGTCTAAGAGGTCAGAGCACTGGTGTTGGAAAGAGACAGACCTGAGATTAAAAATCAGTTTTGCCACTTTCTCACTGTGTGACCTTGGGCCAGTTCCATTGTTTTAGTGAATTACAGTTTTCTTCCCACATAAAATGGGGTTAACGGAAGTTGCTATAATGACTAAATTATGTCTATATCGTTATCTGTATATTTGCAGCTCTATGTTTATTTTAAAATAACTGGTACAGTAGAAGTATTCAATATTTCTTTTATTTTTATATGTGTTCTTCTTCAATTGAGGTATAATTGACAAATAAAACTGCAAGATATTTAAAGTATATAATGTGAGGATCTGATATACCATGCATTGTGGAAAGACTCCCCCACTGAGCTTCTTAACACATCCATCCCTTCATGTATTTACTTTTTTTTTTTTTTTTTTTGGTGAGAACATTTAAGTTCTACTGTATTAGCAAATATCAATTACATAGTACAGTGTATAGTCACTACCATGTTACACATTAGATCCTTAGACCTTTACTCATCTTACAACTGCAAGTTTGTAGCCTTTTACAACCTCTCCCAATTTCTCCAAACATTAGCCCTTGACAATTGCTTTTCTACCCTCTGTTTCCTGAGAGTTTGAGAGAGTTTGATATATTTTTAAAGATTCTCTATATAGGTGATACATGCAGTATTTACTTTGTCTGGCTTATTTCACTTCGCATAATGCCCTCCAGGTTCATTCATATTGTTGTAAATGGTAGGATTTCCTTCTTTTTTTAAGGTCGAATGACATTACATTCTACATCGTCTTACATTTGTCTGTCCATGACACTTAGGTATTTTATGAATAATGCTGCAGTAAACATGGGAGTACAGATTTCTTTCAGATAATGTTTTTGTGGGTTTTTTTCTGGATTATTTCTCTTAATTTTAAGATTATAGATTATAACATCTTATACAGATGTGAGAACCAAATTTTCAAAAGACTGGCAAAAGTATATTGATAAATTGTGACATTCTTTCACTCAGTTACTGAGTCATCCATCTGTCCGTGAATATGGCGCATGCTCACTGAGATTGCTACACTTAATCACCACCTTCTTACTCCCAGTCTAATGCTTTTCCGCTGTATTCTCAATAATGAAAATTCTCTAAGGATGGGGAAAAAAGGAGAAGAAATTTATAAAAGAATTTCATTGGAAATAAAAGGTGAAGAATTTTCTTTTAGAAAAGCAGATTCTCATGAGCTAGGAGCCAGTGAGAATAGTTACTTGTTGGGGCTCTTGAGTGGCTCAATCAGTTGAGTGTCTGGCTCTTGATTTTGGCTCAGGTCATGATCCCAGGGTCATGGGATTGAGCCCTGCAATGGGCTCCACGCTGAGCATGGAGCCTGCTTAAGATTCTCTCTCTCTCTCTCTCTCTCTCTCTCTCTCTCTCTCTCTCTCTCTCTTCTCTCTGACCATCTCCCCCACTCATGCTCTCTCTCTAAAACAAAAACAACAAACCTCCCAGTTATTGTTGAGATTTGGATAAAAAGCTCTGAGACTATGCGACATGAAGCCAAGAAAATGTGAATAGAAAAACAGCAAGCAGGTTGTGGTCACAAAAGCTTAGGAAGATTAAACCTTATATATGTGGAAGTCCAGAAAAGATGCTACAACTTGTACTCAAGTTATGAATATTGAGTTTGTCCATATCAGTAGTGTTCTATCAGTGGTATTGGTAGGGGCAAGGGGCACAGTGTATTGTAATAAGAAGTGTAGAAGGAGCAGCAAGAACAGAACACATACAGACAGTGACTTGGAGGAATTTATTATCTAATTGGGATCATAAAACACTTGCAAAAGTAAATCGAGAACATTTTCCAAAGCAACTGGGTAAGTACAAATTGATGAAGCATTAGGTGTAGAGGAGGTTAATACCTGGGAGGTAATAAGCTATAGCTCTCACAGTCCATTTGTCCATTTTGTGCTGGAAAAGTCACTGTGGGTTCTGGACTTCATTCAACCCATTTATAAATGGGCAAGAGGTGTCCAGGTTTTATCACTTTTATGGCTTGAGAAATACCTCTCAAGATACTACTTTGAACTTCTACCATTACCACCTGTCTGTTTTCTTCCATTCACCTTCAGTTCCCAACAGAGAGGCAAACACACACAGTCATACACACACCCCACATTTGAATATTACATGATGACAGAAATAAACAATATTATCAACCAATAGGTGAATTACTGTAACTGTTATGTTGAATCCTAATGCGAATCACAGATTCCTCAATTTCCCTTTGCTTCTGTTTTGCTACCACATATAGAATAAGCTAAGATATCCTGGTGAGGAGTTGCTAATATGGAGCAAAACAAGGGGGAAGGGACACTGATACAGAATTTTCTAGCATTAGTTTTCTTAAAGAGCTGATTTTATTAGAGGCAATGATGAGACTGAACTGCTGTAGATAAAATACAGCATTCTGAGCCATATTTAGCCATTCTTTTAAATATTCAACAAATACAGATTGACATACCCAAATCCCATTTTGCATTATAAGGTGGTAGTTAGGATTAGCAAAACACTTGTGGAGAGATGCCTGCTGCAATGAGTGGAGATGTGAATTGCTCAGAACAATTTCCTTTTGAGATTGCCAGTTCTACTTTGAGACTAGACTTATTAACACAAACATCCAAGCTGTATCTTGGAGGCCCCTTGAGGTTTACCTGTCTGTGGCTATTTATCAGTTATTTAGTCATGAAGTGGTAACAGGTCAGGCATACAGAAGAAATTGAGTTGCTTTCCTATTTAGACAAGCAAACTGTTCAATTCTATGGTATGAGAGTTATTTCTCTTGAACTATTTCCTTTAAAATAGTCAGCGAACATGTGGATTATCAATGTTAAAAATGAATTGTGTGTGTGTGTGTGTGTGTGTGTGCGTCTAATTAGTTTTCCCATCATTTCCTACTTTTTTCCTCAGAAACCCTCTCCCACTCACCCCTACTCCCATATCATCACATCACTTTCCTTGGAATAGAAACATAGATCTATAATACCTCATTTTTTCACCTCTCTCAAAACCTGATCATTCTCCTGCCTGAACCAAATAACCACTTATATTAGATGCTTTATTAACCAGTTCTATAACTTGGGACTATCAGTCAACTTCTCTTTCCCTTGGTTTTCTTGTTTGTTGACGGGAGAAGATTAGGTAATATTTAAGCTGGTTTAGTACTCCATATCTGCACAAAATGATAAATTTCAAATTCACTCATTTTAATGTGCCATAACCAATGTGGAGTAGACGGCTATGAGAGTGTCCATCATAATATGCCCCTTGGTTTCCCATCCAAATGAGAAAAAATGAAATATGGCCTTTTGTAGCAACGTGGATGGAACTGGAGAGTGTGATGCTAAGTGAAATAAGCCATACAGAGAAAGACAGATACCATATGGTTTCACTCTTATGTGGACCCTGAGAAATTAACAGGAACCCATGGGGGAGGGGAAGGAAAAAAAAAAAACAGGTTAGAGTGGGAGAGAGCCAAAGCATAAGAGACTCTTAAAAACTGAGAACAAACTGAGGGTTGATGGGGGGTGGGAGGGAGGAGAGGGTGGGTGATGGGTATTGAGGAGGGCACCTTTTGGGATGAGCACTGGGTGTTGTATGGAAACCAATTTGTCAATAAATTTCATATAAAAAAAATAATAATAATATGCCCCTTGGCCTGTCATCACTGTAGCTGATGAGTAGAGAGCAGGTATTCAATTTCTTTTACCCATTCCTTTGGTCTTCAACCCTGGTTATTTAGAAACGTGATCAGCCTGGACTGTCTTAATTGCAGACTGTATTAAATCTGGAACACCTGTTTGAGTCACCCTGTGGGTAGTGGAATGAGAAGGACTGTTCTTCCAGTGGTTTTAATCTGTGAATTTGGCTGTGCAGACACTATCATTAGAATAGTCATAGAATAAAAAAAATCTGTGTCTTCTAACAATATTTAAGTGGGTGACGATGATTTTGAAACTTGTCCAAAGTCACACAGCTGGTAAGTGTAAGACACAGCACTGTCCCTCAGGCCTCTGATGTTGACACTTTCTGAAGTCGTCAATGACCTCATGATGGAAGTTATCACTCTTCTCTGTGTTCCCAAAGTATTTAATTTTTATTGCTGGCATAGCACTTATGACATTACATTGATTTTTGCATGCTAAGCGCTAGGACGATGCCTGGAACACAGGCCTTACTCAAAAAAATAGTTTGTCATTTGAGTATTTGAATGTGCGTGTATGCGCATGTCTGCCTACCTCAAGGGGCTGTGAGCTCATTAAGGAATGGACGAGATCTCATACACTGTTATTTCTAGGTCTTTAAGCAGTGCTTGATCCTTGGATAGTACTCAACAAATATTTAATTTGTTAAGTACTACAACAAATATTATTTGCTGTATTGAACTAGATTCTTACCAAATTAGTTCAGGGTTGTTTGCATCTCATCACCCCTTACTACAACCTTCCTTTTATTTCAATGTCCTTTCTATTTCTCCCTTCTTTTTCCTCTTCTCCTCTCTCCACCTTCCTTTGTTTTTTCCTCCCCTTTCACTTAATGACACATATTTGCATATATGCATATTTTCCCCACAGCTCTTCTAATTGTTTGTTTCCTGAAGGGTTGGTAAAAATGTCTGTAGACAAATCTCACTGTAGCGAGTTATAAAGTTGCTATGAAGTGAGGTAAGGTAAGCTTTGTGCCCGACTCCCCCGTTTTGTGCATGTATAGTGTTGTTTAGGAGGCGAGGGTCATCGCGCTTACAACCTTGGGCTGAAGTGAGGAAGAGCATGGTTGGCTCCTTAATGTCTTCGATATTTAATTCCTGGTTGAGAAAGCAACATTCACAGGAAACACTCAAAACACCAGATGCCGTTTATTAGTGATTTAACATCAATGCCCAGGACTACGGTACAAGCATTCCAAAGTCCAGGTCGCCTTCAGATTCATTTTGTGTGAATAGGCCCCATGGACAGTTGTGACTATTTTTTAACTAGTGAGACTGTATTTGATTATGCCTAAAAGCCCAATTATTGTTTTATTGGGACTAAAGGAGCCTGAATTTTTTAACGAACGGTTCTGTCCCATCATTATGCAATTGAATATAGCACCATGGCATGGCTCTCAAGCTTGAAGGAAATCTGAACATATAAAAACCTCATAAATGCTATGCTTCTTTCAGGTTGTCTGGTTTCTTCTTCAGTTCTTAAAACCAGAATTTGTATTTTTCATTTCTCTTTCCCCTGGGCTCAGTCACTTCCCCTACAGGCATTAATTTATTGTTTTTCAAATTATAAATCCATGTGGATTTTTGTCTCACTTATCTTCAGCTTATCTGCTCTCTTTTTCTATTCTCTTCTTCCTTTGGACTGCTGCACTGAATATGAAAAATGTTCTGTTCATCTCAGCAGACCCTTTCTTATTACTCAGTCCCAGCTTCTATTTCTCTCTCCCTCAACACCCAACTCTATTTCATAGCTGCATCAATTTAGCAGCTCTGTGAATCTCTATGTTAGAAGGATCTTCTGGAAAGAAAAAGTATATAGGCTACATACTAATTCTAAAAATAACAAGCATTATAATTTTACATAATTTTTACTGCGATGGCTTATGCATTATCTAAGATCACTAACTGTAATTGACTTTCAGTTCTTCCTGTCTTCTCTAATTCATCACACGAATAGTGCTGGAATGATTAACTCATTCATTTACTAGATTCCAATAGTGAACTTTGGTATAATATTGGAAGATTTTGGATTTTGATGATTCATAAATATAAATCAAGATTCTAACAATTGACAAGATGAGATCTATGTAATTAATGACCTACTTTGGCCATACATTCACTTACCCATTTTCAAATCTTTTGGAAGCATTCATTTTAACAGAAATTTCTTTGTCTAGGGGCACCTGGGTGGCTTAGTCCATTAAGCATCTGACTTTGGCTCAGATCATGATTTCATGGTCTGTTAGTTCAAGCCCCATGTTGGGCTCTGGACTGACAGCTGGGAACCTAGAGCCTGCTTTGGATTCTGTGTCTCCCCTTTTCTCTGCCCCTCCCCCACTAGCTCTCTCTCTCTCTTTCTCAAAAAAATAAACATAAAAAAATAAATTAAAAAAAAGAAATTTCTTTGTCTGGAAGTGAAAAATATTTGACTTGGAAGAGGCCTCAGGAATAACCTAGTCTTAGTTCTTTGCTTTATTGAGAAGGTCCTGAGTGGAAGAATTACATGTATATTTTAAAGTCATCTAGTGGCTTAGTAGCAGAACCATAGTAATTCCCAATTTTAGCTACATTAGAGTTATTTAGAAAGCTTTAAAAAAGCTCATGTTTGAGTTCTGCCTCAGAGATTTTGATTTAATTGATCTGTGGTAGGCCTGGACATCGAGATTAAAAAAAAATCTTTGTACATGAATGTAATTCTAATGGGCAGTAGCCTAGTGGCTCAGAGATCAGGACTGGAAGGCAGAAAGAGCTAAATTACTTATCATATGAAAGCCTCATTTTACTTATATTTAAGATGGGGCAATATGATATCTACCATATGGCTTTATAGTGATAGGTGAATGATGTAATTCATCCAGAGGGCTAATCGCAGGGACTGGCACATTGCAGCACTAAAGCTTACAGTCATGATACCCAGTGCCCAGCTCACCTGACTCCTAGCCTAGTGTATTGTTGGGTTTCTTTCACAGTTCTTTCTGATCCTGTGGTTATCTGCTTCCTTTTCTCCATTCCTTAGATTTGTTTCCTATGCTTTTAGAGCTGTGGAGCTAAAATGTGACTAGACTTTCCATTTATGCACAGTGTAAGCTCACGTTAGTTTTCTTAAGATTCTGGTCAGAACCTGGTGCCTAGAGGTACTTTCTCCAGCTTCCAAGACCCTGAGATATGCTTGCATGTATATGCATGACTAATTTCCTTTCTGGTGGTGACATATTAGAAGTCTTCTTGCATTTCCCTCTGCTCACATGCTTGGACTAAAGCAGGTACTTATGCTTCACATTCTTGTCACTCTGGGATACCCTCTATTGCCATCCTTTATATCATTGCTGATTTGATATCTGTCCTTTTCACTACATGTATGTTCTCCCAGGACAGGGCCAATATTGATTCTGCTCACCATTAGGTTCTTGAGGGCTAGTACAATGCCTATCACATAGGAGATGTGTTAAATATTTGGAAAATGTGAAACAAAGTAAAATGTTAAGAATTGTGGTTGCTTTTTTTTTTCTTTTGGTAGCAATCTTAACTGGAAGGAAATGAAAAAAAACAAAAAAGAATGGAAGATCTTTCTAGTTGTCTTTGGACCCACAAACGGAGAAGTCCTTATTATTGTGAAAATGTTTGATTAATATGCTCCACAGATCCTAGGTTAACTGGTATGCAGGAGACATACAGAGTAACACATACCTCAATTTTATTTCTACTATTACCAAATAGCTTGCTCTAGTCAGTGTCATTAAGGAGTCTCCAGTCCTTAACCTTCTCTGTGCATTTCTAAGAGAATCTCTATCCTAAGCAACAGGTAGAAAGTAATGCTATGCTGAAGGTAATACTTACCCACTCTTGGCTCTATCTCTAGGGAGACCTTGATTAATTAAAGTGTTGTTATTCTCAACTCACTAAAGTAAATGAAGTCCAAATGCTGTGGAGTTAAGTCATATGACTTCAAAAAGGCTTTTGAAAGTAATCTTTTGTTTCTGGAGAAAAAGAGACATTTGCCATTTATCAATCTCAAGTTCTAATGCATACCTAGCAAATGGACAGATGATGTTTTGTTTTACTTTATTAAAACTTTGAGAAGGAAATTACAATGTGACAAATTTTAAAGTAAAACAGGCCCAAGAGAAAAACTGCCACAGGATAAAAATATTTCAATTAATGACAAGGGAAATGATTACAGTAATAATATCACTGGGATTAAAAGAAAAGTTGTTATATGTTAATAAGATACTGTGATATTGGAATGCTTTGGAGCCCTGAGTTGTTTGTGGCAGGGTCTCATTAAGGTGGAGCTGCAAATCTCTGGGTGTTTACCTTTTCTGTTTTCAGAAACAAATATTATTCTTTAGGTTACTACTGGTTAACTAAAAATAAACTATTTTCCAGCATTTGGAGGGTCATGAATATACTTTTGCCCTAGTGAAGAAATGAAGGGAAGAATGTACTTACTTTTGTCTGCAAAACCTTTTTTTCCTATGAAAATATTCATACAACAGAAGCTAGAGGACAGCTGGGGATTTGAGTTCTCTTCTCACGCTGCCAGGATTTCATTAGGTTTAGACTTAACTTTCATTTCCCTTGACTGCTTTTGAGATGTATAAAATTACTTTGAAGACATTCAATGAAAAGGAGGCTTTTAAAAGATGTATCTAAAATTGGAAGACCATGATCTTCAACTTAGTGAACCCGGGAATATTTTATGGTATGTTTTAGTTGGGACAGGCTAGGTTACGCTGCAGTGACAAACAACCCTCAAATATCACTCACTTAAAGGTTTACTGCTCTCCACTGAGACTTCAATGTGGTCACTGTTCCCACGTTATTGTTGTCCTTAGTGATTCAGCCTCTCCTCTGGAACATTGCCATTTACTGTGGGAGCAGCAAAAGAACATGTGTTGACGTGCACAGTGTCTCTTAAAGCTTCTGCTTGGAAATGACATTCAAAACATCCGTTCACTGGCCAAAGAAAATCACATGGCCACTCTTGAGTTTATCGGAATGAGGCAGTACTATTCTGACAATAACTGACAGAAGTGTGGGAATAAATATTTGTAAATAGCCCTGAGATCTCAATTACCCACAGAGTCTCATTCACTATTGGTTGCAAATTTATGTCATAAATACTTATTAAATTATGTTTATTAGCCTTTACTCTGTGTTAACCAAGAAGGACTGGATTTATAAAAGTGTATATAACATTTGCCTATTTGCCCAGCAGGTGGCACCTTGCCAGACTTTTGTCTCCAGGGCAATGATTACCCCTACCTATGGGGCAATCCGAGAAGCGGGGACACAGCAGAGCTATCAACCAGAAAACCCAGGCAAGATGAGCCACCAGAATTAGTGGATGGTATCTTAATCTAGCCCTAGAAGTGATGCAGAGATTATAGGAAAGATGAATTTCAATTGGTAGAAGAGAATAGGACATTTTATGAAGACTCAAATTGGATGTAATTTTAATTGCGAAAATCCACAAAAACTCTGACAGTCAGGAAAAGATAAGTCAGATTTATTGAAATATGTGCTAGATTGGGGTTTACTACTTCTCTTAAAAATAGGCATTCCCCTTCCTCATTCATCCCTCCTCATACCACTGTACATTGTTCCCGCTTCTTCTTCAGCAGTCTGCAACCAGTAATCCTGCTTCTATTTTTAGGGTTTTAAATCCTGGCTTCAAAGGTACTCAGGCAGCAGACTGAGAAGCCTGTGGGAGTGTGGAGGATTAGCCTTAGGCAGCTGTATGACAAAGCAGTCTATTCACTCCAGATAAGAGTGAAGGAGGTTGAGATGTATAATTCATTTCACATACATTTCTCTTCTAGACCCCCCCCCTCCCTTGAATATAAAGGAGAGGAAGTTCCCTCCTCCACACCCCCCACCCACAACCCTGCATTCTACCAGTCTCTTTGATTTCTGCCCTTGGAAAGTAGAGAGAGAGCCACTACTGCATACTGTGATCCCTAAGTGGGATTGAATTTGGTCCACCCCAAGCAGTTGCATTGCTGGGACTTTGCTTATGCTGTATCATAACCCAGCCACTTCCAGTGATGCATCAGCTATACAGGCCTTGTGTTCACACCTAGTGGGTGGGAGAATGACTTCTGTACCCTCTAGCACCTTGGGAAACATCTTCAATTGCTCAGCACACCACAGTGAAATGACTCAGATGAGACACTTCCACTTTATCAGCAGCTTTCAAATGCCTAACTGTAGTTCTCTAGCTTTCTCCTTTTGGTGTCAAAACGCATGGCACTCTGCTTTGATTGATTGAAAGGCAAGCCCCATATTGGCTGCAAAATTTGCTGTATACCTGATCTAAATTTACACCAATCCTCTGCTGGGATTTCTGCTTTTCCTGGGCACTGATTTGGTAAGGAGGACAAGTGGGCTTAATTATGTACTGTCTATGGGGACTCTGAGTTATGTACCTATACTGAATAATATTGAATCATTCTGTATTTAATTTCTTTAAAGGAGCAAATTAACCGGTATATTAACCTTTTTTGACACTAAAACTTCATCAAGGGAATAGAATAGAACACATTTGTGTGGCCTCAGATAGTGATGGCAGAAAGTAAATTCATTAGTAAACAAAGAGTCAAAGGTGAAGACAATCATGAAAACAAGTGGCCAAACTGTCGTAACGTGGCTTATTTGTTGTAATTAAGAGAAGCTTTAAGCTTCAATGTTCTAAAATCCTATACATTCAATCATCACACTTTTCACAGTGTTATAAAAAATGTGTTTAGTTATCTTTATCTCTTACCAGATTATAAACTCACAAGGATATACATTTTATTAATATTTTTATCCTAATTATTATTACTGTATAAACATCCTCTATAAATATGTGATGAGGGAATACTCCTTCTGAAAAATACTCTTCTGGGACAAGATACACAGTCTAGGATGTACGCTTGGTCTTTGGAGTTTCTGGTTTCTATCTCTGACAATTCCTCAGGATTTCTATTCCTTTAGTTATTATCACTAAAGTTCGGACAACAAGGTCATAAGATTCCCCCTACCCCATACATTTTTTTTTTTTTTTTTAATTTCAGGAGAAAATCTTAGTCTCCATTGAAGGTAACATCTGAGATAAAAATGTGACCATAATACCAATCTACACAAAATTTCAGTATAATTAGAAATATTTCCAAAAAAGAGAATTATTTCTATACTCCAACAAATGGCCTGCTTATTTGAAACAACTATAATAGTAAAAATAGCTAACATGTATGGACTGTTCCTATTAGTCAGGCACTATTCCACAACTTAACTTATTTAATCCTCAAAACATCCTCATTGTATAGATATTGTAATAGCCTTACTTTACAAACGAAGAAACTGAAGTAAGTAAAGTTTAATTAATTCTAAGCAGGTGATTGGCAGGTCAGGAATTAAAATCTAGCAGTGTGAATGCTGATATATTAACAGTGTACTGCCTCCTCGTTATTATATTATTCTACAACAATCAAAGTAACCCAGGTAAGTCTTTGACATTTCATTATATTTTGGTCAACCTTGATTTGCCTTGTTAACATTTGAATTTAGAGTTTTGAGGGTTAGGATACTGAAATATTAAGTTTGGGCCTAAGGCAAGAACATAGATAGAAACACATGCTACCTTTACAAATTTCTGAGGCAAAGTGGTGGCATTGGGTATGTTTCTGTGTTTCTTTGAACATCATTTCACTGTGAAAATATCAATGTAGCAAGGAAAAGTCCTGATGTATAAATGGAAACATTGGAAATTGAGGATCTACAGTTCAGAACAACTACTTGCTTTGTACCTTGACTTAACTAGTAACTCCAGTGCAAGCTTTCTCTATTTTTTGAGCATATTCTTTTTTTCCATGATCAAAATATTTTAGGACACATATGATAATAACTGAGTTTTCAAATTATCTGTGGGTTAAAAAATACAGAACCACATAATTTCTGTAATTTCTAAGAAAAGTTAATTTATGAAGATCAAAATGATTAGGGGATCAAAAATGGATTTTTCTGGAACTCTGGAGAGAAAACTAGAAGAACTGGGGTGCTGTGGTCAGGATAAAGTGATTTCAATGCAGGGGTATGCTAGGCTGCTTCCTATTTCCAGAGTAGCCACTGGAGAATGTGGTTGAGGTACAGAAAAATCACTGGAAAGGAGTAGAGATGGTCTCGAAGGGCCTGAAGCTTACCCTAATAGGGGAAGATCCTATTTAAAAAAGAATACAAATTACAGATACAAATGGCAAAGTAACTTCCAGGGCTTTGGACGGGGCATATGCAAATAAAGGGGAACACTGACGCTTCAGCCTTATTAGTTTCAAGGTAAATTCAACGCTGGAGATTAAGAGCTTGGAAATGAGTCATCACTGAGGGTGCCAGAGTTTCTGTCATGGCTCCTGTCCTTGAAGTAGAAAGGCAGCCTGGGAAGCATGTGTCAAAGCCTTCAGTGACTCGGGGAGATGAATGAATGAGAGTTATCTACATAGAAAGATCAAGGAAGAGCAAGAGGACAGTGATAGTGAATGTCTAATGTGTGCTCAATATGAGACAGGCAAGATTCTAAGCACTTAATTCACTGAATTTTCATAAGAGTCAGTGAGCAGATACTTTTATTTTACAGATCAGAAATAAGTAGAGAGAAGAGACTTGTCCATGACTACATGGCTAGGAAAAGGCTGAGCAGGACTTTGAACCCCAGCCTTTTCTGGGGCCTGAGTCTACATCTCTAACCACAGTGCATGCCAACCATAGTATAAACCAAATGGACAAGCCTTGAAGAAAGAATACTAACCATGAAGATGTAGGGGACTAAACTTCTGTAGATTGCAGTGGGAAGCAAGAGGAAAATTATCTTAAAATACATTAGAGTGAAAGTTCTTTGTTAGTTCTTTCTCTGGTTTTCACAACACCTCACAGCACAGACTGGAACTTACTTATTTGTTTTGACATTGTGAGCACAAAGTTTTTTATTTTATTTTATTTTATTTTATTTTATTTTATTTTATTTTATCTTATTTTATTTTATATTATTCTATTCTATTCTATTCTATTCTATTCTATTCTATTCTATTCTATTCTATCTTATCTTATCTTATCTTATTTATTTTTAACTTGCTTTGCTTTAGTGACAAAAAGGCTGGAGAGACACCTTGAGTGTCCTCAAATGGGTTAATAATTTTTGAGGCATTAGAAGATCTTCTCATTTTCCTAAAGATGTGGATTTTCCCTGGGATATAAATATTATGTGTACAATTAGAAGGACATGTAGGTAGGTCTGTTGTTGGGAAAGTAAATATTGATATTTGCCTTCTACATTTTGAGGGAATCTTGAGATAGGGAGATAATCCTGCAGCATCCATATTGGCCATAAATACTATCACATGCATCCTTCTAAGAGGGAGCCAGCCGGAGATTTCATATCCACACACACGTGCGCACGCGCGCGCGCACACACACACACACACACACACACACTCACTCACTAAAGAGGAACAAGTGATGTGACCACAGAAGCAGATATTGGAGTAAAGCTGCACAAATGAAAGTGCTCACCAGCTGGAAAAAGCTCCTTTCGAACTACAGGAGTACGGTTTTGCTAACAGACACTCTGGTTTTAGACTTCTAGCCTCCAGAACTGTGAGAGAATAAGGTTCAGTTGTTTTAAGCTACCAAGTTTGTAGTAATTTGTTACAGCAGCCATAGGAAATGAAATAAACTATTTCTATCAAAGGGGCAGCCCTGGAGGGAGGAGAGTCATTCTCCCAGGGTATCTATGGTGGCCTGTATAGGGACCTGGATCTATGGTGGTTTGTCTTAATCTGTCAAACTGACAGGACTACTTGCCAATAACCTCATCTTCCCAGTTTATAGGCCTACTTGTTCATAGCCTAACTGTGTGGCAAAGAAAGGTGAAGAGAAGTAACTCAATCAGACCCCTGCTCTGACTACTTGAATATGGAAATGAGACCATCCCATTTTAACTGTCATTGTGTGATCTTGGAAAAATTACCTAATTTTTCCATGCTTCCCCAGACCAATTTGGCTTCAGAGTCTGTGCTCTTTCCTGTTATACTATGCTAGGCTCTCTAGTGAGCTTCCTGCCAATATGACAGGTGAAAGCTTAGGTTGGTTAATTAGGAACTAAAGATACATGGTTTATTTGCACTCAAAGTTTATAGAGACATCCATAAACGTCCCATTTGTAATTCTAATTTTGACTTAAGTGGCAAAAACAATTCTTTCAAAAAGATTATTTATGTGTTGGGGGTTGAATGACACTATGAATTTTTTGCTTGGTGCTCTGCCCTGCTTTTCATTTTCCATTACAAATGAATTTTCAGAGATACTCTGCTTTCCTACTTCAATTTCTCTGTAGGTCAGTCAAAGAAATGTATTGAAAAAGCTCCCTTCGCTAGCAATTAACATCAATTTTGACTCAAAATAGTACTTTAATCCGAGACTGAGGCATTGGGATTAAGTTTTAACTTGCCCTACCTGCCACTCAACTGAATACTCTTTCTGAAGGTCACTTAGCCTCCTTTAATTATTTCTGTTTCCATTAGTGTTACAGAACAGAAATTTACTGATCTGTCTGGTGGGCATTTTAGTTTGTGTAAATTGAGATTTGGGAATTCATTGGGGTGAAAAAAGATGCTGGCTAAAACTCAAGGCAAACATTTTGCTGATGCTTGAACCTTAGGACCAAAAAAGTTTACACTCCCTGGTTTCCCTAGGGAGTGGGGATTGAGAAAACCACAGAAATTAGCTATTCTTAGAAACACTGCTGCCAGGCAAATGCCATAGCACAAGGGCTGAGAGAGGCTAGCTTCTCCTCCCATAGCCAAAGGGTGAGCTAGCTCTGACTGGAACTGCTTGGTCAGGTTTTAGAATCCTTGGGGCTGATTGAGAGGATGAAGAGGGGGCCAGGAAAAAGAAGATGACTGGAATGGCTCTTTGGATTCAATACCAGAATAGCTGCCCAGTTTAGGTTTCTCTCCAACACTGTTGACTTCCTGGAAGCCCTCCCTGCACTGGATGCTTGAGTATTCTTCTTGTGTACCCCCTCTACCAGGAAATCCAGAGACCACCTGAAGAAGTATGTCTGTCCTACAGTTTCTACTTGAAGTGGACTCTGGTGGTTTGGGATTAAAGATAATTTTTATCTCAGTTCATTTAGGATCTGGGGTAAAAATTGAAGGTTATAATTTACCTGATAATCCTGAAAATATTAAGGCAGTGTAGTGTAATTCTCAAGAAGTACAATGACACCTCTCCTTCAGAGCCCAGGGTGATTGAATGGCCATTTTCATTATCTTTGTCCTATCTCAGATTGATGTCACAGAGCAAGCTGATGTGCTAATTTGGACAAACTGCGGTTCACTAGATGCTATATTTGCTATTCAGTGAGTCATACTCAAAGCCCTATGTTCTTTTTTTTTTTAAATGTTTTTCATGTTTATTTATTTTGAGAGAGAGAGAGAGAGCGAGAGAGCGCAAGCTTGTGCACACACAGGCTCACACAGGTGGGGGAGGGGTAGAGACAGAGAGAGAGGGAGAGAGAATCCCAAGCAGGCTCTGCTCTGTCACCACAGAGCCCGACTTGGGGATGGATCTTACAAACCATGAGATCATGACCTGAATTGAAATCAAGAGTAGAATACTTAACTGATTGACACCCAGACACCCCAAAAGCCCCATGTTCTTAAATGGCATGAAGAGTGGGGGTCAAAGTAAAAATCATGAACACAAAATGTGCCATTTATGAAAACCTAGAGGGGAACAAAAAGATTGAGTATCTAAGCTCAAGCCTCCTTTAGAGTGGAACTTCTGCAGGGCAGCAGACTGTTCCAGAAGGGACATTGATTTTCCCAGGGAAAGGAGTTAAGTTGCAAACAGTTGAAAGATTACTCCAGCATATCAGGTATAGCCTTTAGTACCTAATACACAGCAACACACACACACACACACACACACACACACACACACACACACAGCAAATGTACATTATCCTTAGCCATTTATCTTTGAATTACCATTGAATCAACTCTGGTATGTTATGTTTTAGAAATGTTTCAATTATGGGGCACCTGGATTAAAAAGTTGATTAAGCATGCAACTTTGGCTCAGGTCATGATCTCATGACTCGAACCCCATGTCAGTCTCTGTGCTGACAGCTCAGAGCCTGGAGCCTGCTTCAGATTCTGGGTCTCCCTCTCTCTCTCTCTGCCCCTCTCCCAGGTCTCCCTCTCTCCCTGCCCCTCCCCCACTCATGCTCTGTCTCTCAAAAATGAATAAACATTAAAAAAAATTTATTTCAATTACATCATAAGATGATGTCCTTACTTGATATATATTTAGTTTTCCTTTAAGGTACTGTACTGGTTTGGAGCTTCCCTTGATTCCTTTACAAAGGAGACAAATTTTTCAAAGGCTTTCCTGTGGAGCTGTGGTAGATGGGACAATGCTAACATGTTGTTAGATACTAAGTAAGGGTCTGGACCATGGGGATGCAAAAGAGGAAAGATCATTGACAGATACAGCTACCCTGTTAGCCAGGAAAAGTAGGCAAATAGGGGCAGGAGATCAAAAACAGGTCTGGAGAAAAAGGAAAAAAATAAGGTAAGTGGAACCTTGTAGGAAAAGGAGCCACACCCATGCACCTCAAAGTCAGTAGCCCAAGTGGGAAGAAGATCAGAAATAGTTGAATGAATTTATTTTAAATAGTAAGATAGAATTAAGTAGTAATGGTAGAATGGATAAGGGTGGAAATATGAATGAGATCACATGTTATATGTATCAGTATGCTGCAGGCAGGCATTGTTGAATATTTAATGCTATGTGAGCTTGATGGGATATTACACTAAAAGCGTGTGGTATTGCAACCAGTTGGAAGTTAAAAAGAAAAACAATTGTAAGGGAATAATTATTGCTGTTGACAATTTTCTTTTTGAAGTAGAGACACTATAATCAGGTTTATAAAATGAAAGAAGGCATCTGTGCTAACTATTCAGAGGCTTGTGACTTCATAATGTATGATGGGGAAATCTAAAAAAAAAAATGAAGCATCACAAGCTACTTGCTCTCCATTCTAGGGAATTCCTGAAAAACCAGGTGGCACAAATGACTTGGAAGAGGTGAAAGATTTTTTCATAATCCAAAGAGGAGGAGGAAGGGAATTATGGGAGTAATTACTGAATAGAGATAACTGAAAAATGAGGCTGTCCTTAAGGGTGGGACAGTTGGTTGGTGACTTTTTTATAAGGAAAATTCTTAGGTGATTGCCAATAGCTAACCTTCAGGATGTGAAGTGCTTTATGGGAACCATATACCAACTGGCAGGCAGGGCTTGGGGATATTGCTCTCAGATTTGTCTCAACCCACCCCCACTTACCTAAAGTCTTTCATTGCTCTAGGTCAGGAAGACTTATTTAGAAACCCTGACTATACTTAATCTCTAAAACTGGGTCTTGATGGTTAGAGAGAGAGAAGGGGGCAGGAATTCTGGCACCTTCAAGTCTGATAGCTTAAAGAAAGGGAGATGTCGCAGGAGGAGCATAAAAAGAGGAGTTAAAGATTGGAAGGACATACTCAGAGCTGAGAATACGCTTGACCCTTTTGCTGCCCATACTGCATGGCTGCCATTTTAATCACTACTTGACTAAATGGTAGAAAGCAATTACAGTAAGTACCCAATTTAATCACTTTGCATCCATACACAGACCCACAGGTCTTCACTTACATATTTCATCACATAAAGTGTCCACAATTCTCTGCCTTGCTGAAATAGACGTTTCCTGCAAGGATTTGTAGGTGATTTTCTGACTTATTTTCTGGTCGGTTAAACTCAGTGTTTCATATTTCTGCTGTCTGCTTTAAAAAAAAGGGCAAGGCTAGCTTAGGTGTTGTATACCATAGGGAGTTTGTTTTGTCCAATTGGAAAATCAAGACTACATCATTATGGGGCTAGAAGTTAAGGGGAAATCATTCCCTCCAATTCCCATCTTTGGTGATCTCAGTCCAGTGAATAAAACCCAAGGTTGGTTGATTATTAAAAACAAACAGACAGACAGACAAAAATACTTAATCCAGGTTTTTACTGCCCTTGTGTTTAGTGACTTCATTTTGTGACTGTACCAGATTGCGCCCTTCTCCCATCCCACATCAAACTAATTTGCAAATTTGCACCATTGGCCCCCATTGGCCCAAAAGAGAAAATAATTGATGATTCAGTATAAACCCATCACAACTCTTAGAAAATAGAATTCATAAATGCATTCCTTATTCATATTTAGTAGCATTTTATAGGTAGGAGATCAGCATATTATCTGAGAAAAGATTCATGCCACATTTTGTTTAAAAATCTGTTTCATTATTTCACAGTCACACTTCAGTAGGTCAGTCTTAGAATAGCTTCTTCTTGGCCCTTAAAATGACTCCTTTGCTTCTGCTTTATAGAGAATCAGAATGAATTATTCACAGATACCTGTGGGCATTATGAAATAATGGCCTAATTCTTGAATAAAGCCAGTGTTCCCTTCTTAGTCATACCTGCAGGAAGATCATATGCTTATTCTTTTTCCAGAAACACTTCCCAACCTTCTATCCTCCCCATTCATTCAATCCCACCTTTTCATCCTTGGGTTTCAACTGAGATGTAACTTTCTCTGGAAAGATTCCCTTTACTCCTTCCCATACCTTACTACTGAGTCAGTCGATTGTATTTCATCCTGTAAAATTTGTGTTCTTCCTCCCCCATCACACTTACAATACTGCACTGTAATTATCTGATTGCTTATCTGCATCTGTATTTATAAATTACAAGGGAACAGTTCCCATTTATTCTTCATCCCCCAATCTAATGCTTAAAAAAAATAGTTGGCCTAAGGGAATCTTGAACAAATGATAAATATCAATGAGAAATGAGAGTATGCCAGATGCTGCTCTAGAGTTTTTACAAATATTATCTCATTTAAATGTTACAATAACTCCATGAGTTATAAATCATTAATATTCCCATTTTACAAACAGGGAAAACTTAGGCACAGTGAGGCTTCATAATGTGTCCAAAGTCTCCTAGTTAGTAAATGGTAGAACAGGGTCAGGGCCCCAGAGGAGAAGGTATAGGATAGATAAAAAGTAGCAAGTGTCACTACATATTCAATGGAACACACTATGAATTATTCAAATTATCTAATAATATTTGGAGATCTTGAAAGTCGTGTTTGTATGAAAGGCTCATGAATACAGTCTATTTCACAAACTGGGTATTTGGACTGGTATTTGGAATTTTATGCATTATCATATACAAATAAAAAGTCCTTCAAATTTATTATTTTGTTTTTCATGCAAGAAAAGCAGATAAACCAAACCATTTCCTCCCTGGTTCAAGCTCCCAATCAGCAGTCATAAACCCTTAAGTGTTAAGTTATGTTATTTTTGAGACTGATGTGACATGTCCTAGATTTCAGAAGTAGATGCTGCGGAAGACCGAATGAATTTTTGAATAAAAATCCATTTATAGGACATAAACATTAAGGCGGGGGGCACAACCATCTGATTAGAATCATATCTGGATTACTGCCACCTAGTGATCTGGGACAACCATCTGCCCCCACATACTCCCCGAAACATACTCATCAGAATAAATGTTTGCTGTGGCTTCCTCCCCCACCCCCCAAATATCCTAGTGACAAACTGTTCCTGCAACATTTTAAGGCCACCCACCCATGATTAAAAAATAATTTTTTTTTAAAAAGGAAGACAGCCATGTAGGACTGGGAAACAGAGGAGGGGGAAACAACAGGAAATATCAGTATAAGGCCGACACACCAAACAGTCATGCAAATGACATGGAGAAAAGGAAAGGCAAGATCAAAAGCAGTGGAAATTAAAAATGACTGGTAGTAAGAGAAAAATGGAAAAATTGATACAAAGATAAGCAGCATGAAAAAGAACAATTTTTAAAGCAAGAAACAGAAGACAATAAAACTTTGAACCATTTGTGAAATTGTGAAATCACCAAACATAAAAGGACAGAGGAAAAACACTAAAAGAGATGAAGCAACAATGGCAGATGAAAGAAAGTGGATGGACCAAGAGATTAGTCTCCAGGTAGAAGATGTGAAGATATTTTTTTTAGAATAATAGAGTGCCACATAATTTTTTAAGGATAATCAGGGAGTATAAGGTTGTAATTTTTTTCTATTAAATACAGTTGGGGCTACCCAGTATCCTAGATGAATAACTCATTTCTATTTTTTTTCCTTCTGTGAGATACCAATGTTCTTTATGCTTTTTCCTCGCTTCATTAACATAGTTTTAGCTACCTTTGCTCCCCTGAGATGCTTTTGAACTTGCACCTGGAATTATGTGGGTGTATGTGTCCCACACTGAACATTTCTGTAGGGAATTTTATTATTATAGCATCATTTGTAACCATATTGAGAAGCCACACCTTAAGGATGTATATTTAGGTGATTATTGATATTCAGATAACCACATAATTTAAACCAGGGTTCTCAAGATATAAAACAATAACAAAAGCAATAGCAACAATAATTACACATAACACACATCTCATTTCATGTTTTAAAAAACACTTTAACATATGTTACCTTATTTTATTGCCTGAACAATGGTGTTTGAAAGATAGGGCTAGTATCATCAGTCCATTTGATATATGTGATATTTAAGCTCTGAAATATATATGAACTTTCCAAAGAGTTAGTGGGTGCCTTGTCATCTGACTCCAACTCTTGCAACATATATCTTTTTAGCACCAATTCTCTTTGAGAGAAGAAAGAGCTACTTTTTTTGGTTATTGTTGTTCCAAAGTCTAATAATGGAACGGTAAAGAGTTTGAAGATGTTGTAGACAAGGAAGGAGTTGTTACTATCTCCCCTTTTAATGGGAATTCCTTTGTAGAAGGATTGTTTCCTTCTCCCTGAGTGACCTCATATATTTTACCATTTTCTAGGCAGGTGGTGAAGGAATTTATTGAGAAGTCCCTACCTTAAAGGTTTTCCAACTTCTTCTATGGCTTCTTCTTCTTCCATTTCCAGATTCTGTCGTGCATTGCCATGCTGAGAATATTACTTCCTCTGGTGATATACATGAATGCATCTATAAATTAAAAAAAAAATCAAGGACTTCAATCCTTTTGAATGTCTCATCTGTACCAAGTACTATACAGAGATCCCTAGAGAGCACAGAAAAATACGCAGGATACTGCCCCTGCTTTCAAGAAAACGTCCATTTATAAGTAATAGAATACTCAAATTGTGATTTGGAAACACTCATTCATTTATTTATTCAATAAATAATTATCTGGTGTCAACTTTGTATCAACTCCTATGCCCAGGCACAAGGATACAAGGCAGACACTACCCTGTTCTCATGGGGCTTACAGTTTAGGGAAGTATGACACAAATATTACTTGTGCTCCTATAGTAGGGCAGCTACCCATAACAGTCTATCAACAGTTCCAACTGTTTCTCAGACTTAACTTTTCTCTATTTAAGATAAAAGCAGTCTAAGAGCAGCCTCTTTGGTGTACAGTTCTGCAACTTCTACATTTGAAATCTAGGACATTTACTTCTGGTTTTCAAAAAGGAGTATCTTGGCTTCGAATAACTTGTTTTCAACCTGAACTGGAAAAAAAAAATGACCTAGTTCATCAGATCTACCAAAAATGGAAGGGAACAGTGATGTACATTGGTAGGCAAATGTCTGGCCAGTTCAACTTGATTTTCATGGATTCAATCGTTTTTAGATCTGCAAGATTTAGTCCAGTGTTCAAACTTTGTAGATCAGAAAATGGTAGATGTAGGTGGAAGATAAAGGGAGAGGCAAAAAGATAAATTCGGAGTACTTTTCAGCAATCTAGACAAGAGAATTAGTGACTCACCTTGGTTATCAGCTATGAAATTTGAGAAAGAGAAGATAGAAATTAAAGATTACAGAGGCAAAATCTGCAGTAATTATATCTGATTGTGAGGAAGAAAAGAGAGAACATGAGACTACTCACATTTTTGAGCTTAGGGCCATTACCAGAAATATGGGACACAGAATGACGACTGTTTTGAGAAGAATTTGTAGGTAGATATACATTGCTACATTGCTGAGGGACCCCCAAACTTAAGAATAATATACATAAGTCAGCGGGATGTTCTGACTGAATTCTAAGCAGGGGTTGTGAGGTCAGGGACCCTACTACTCTCTGCCTCATTGAGGTTCATGGGCATGGGCCAATAAGCATGTGGACTTTTGAGGGAGAGAAAAGGAGGACATGATGGAGTCTCCTCTTCAGTCTTGCTGCTGGGACTACGTTTGTTATTGACAGAAAAAGGGCAAGGCAAGCCCATAAATAAAGGGACATGGGAAGAGGAAGGAAAACCTTCACTACTGATGAAATACTGACTCAGCCCATGTGAAATTGACCCTAGAGACTCTCAGAAATATGGGTGGGTAAAAAGAGCTCTCTTGGGAGCTGGAGATCCTTCATTAGTAGATGGGACAGAAACTAGGAAATGTAAATTATTATTATTATTATTATTATTATTATTATTAATGTAACTTTTTGCTGACAATAAGTAGATGAGGCTTGGGAAATCTGGGCTGTACATACAAGAGCCTCTGAGATTTAAACTATTAAATCTACATGTATTATATCAGACTAGAGATATAAACACTGGATTTCCTGGGGCCCCTGCATGGTTCAGTCGGTTAAGCAGTTAAGTGTCTGACCTGCTCAGATCATGATCTCCTGGTTTGTGGGTTTGAGCTTCGCATTGGGCTCTGTGCTGACAGCTCAGAGCCTGGAGCCTGCTTCGGATTCTGTGTCTCCCTCTTTCTCTCTGCCCTTCCCCTGCTCTCTCTTTCTGTCTCTTTCAAAAATAAATGAACATTAACGAAAAAACCCCAATGGGTTCTAACCAATAGGACTGAGGTTTAACTTGACACATCTAAAGACATAATTAAAAAAGAGATTGATTGATCATCTATAGAAGCCTAGAGGGAGGTACCAATAACCTCCATCTACTGAGTGCTTGCTAAATGTGAGAGATTTTGTTAAGTATTTTATATAATTATCTTACTAATCCTTACAACAGTGCCCAAAGGTGGGTAATAGTGTTTTTTTTTAATTTTTCATATGAGGAAATAGAAGACAGAGAAGAAAAGAAATTTGCTCAAGGTTACTCAGAGCTAAAATTCAAACCCAATCTATTACTATTGAAAACTTTTCAAGAAAGAGGAAGTATAAGTCAATATATTTAAAGTCTTATGGCCCCCTGCTCATGATGGAAGTGGTTAAAGTGGATAAGATAACCAATCCCTAACTGTTCCAAGCTCAAACATTCAAACAAAGTACTGTGAAAGCAAAAGAAAAATAGGTGCATTCCTAACTTTAAAATAATGATAATCTATGGGACACCTGGGTAGCTCAGTCAGTTGAGCATCCTACTCCTGATTGTGGCTCAGGTCATGATCCCAGAGATGCGGGATTGAGTCCTATGTGGGATTCCATGCTGAGTGTGGAGACTGCTTAAGATTCTCTCTCTTTCCTTCTGCCCCTATTCCTCTCTCTCTCTCTCTCTCTCTAAAAAAAAAAAAAAAAGTAAAATAAAATAGTTCTAATCTAGGCAGAAGTAAAATACACACATGCAAACCTATGTTAGAATATATAATATTAACGTAAGAGTTAAATGAGTGTTACAGATTATAAGCATTATAAGATGCAAAGGCATTAAGGTATTAAGGAGGTCAGGTTTGAGTTAGGCTAGGGAGGACAACTTGGCATCCCTAATGGAAAGTGCAGCCGACTTGAGGTCAGCTTTTCCAATCACTAGGTGTGTGATCATGAGCAGTCACTTTACATTTCCACCTCCACTGCAGTTTCCTCTGCTATAAAATGAGGGCTTTGCATTGGATTAATTCATTCAGAACATCCACTTTAAGTGTCCGCTATAATACACAAGATTAGGAATATCAACTAATTAAGACCTGGTTTTTGTTCTCAAGAAATTTGCTGCCTAGGAGGGGAGATCTAAATGCAAATAAATAAAATTCTTATAAAATGATAATCACTATGATATAATTATAAACAAAGGACTGAGAGGCACCTAAGCTGCCCACAGGTAAGGAAACACTCTACAGAGACCATGTTTGGATGAATGTTGGACCATGTTGCTGGGTGAATCAGGTAATGAGAGACCCTTCCACACAGGGAAGAATTGTGTAGATCTTTGCTAATGTCTCTTGCAGCATTAATATTTCATATGTCTCTGTTTCTGCCTTGTTTGGAGAAGGAGGAAGGGTGTGAACAAATGTAGAGTAGGAGTAAGTGTATGAATTAATGAAGAGAAGATAGAAGGAAGTAACTGCCTGGGTTTCTTTAAAGCCCTAATATGTGTTCACCGTGAATGCCATGAAGGAGAACACATGAGAACACAGATAATTAAAACCTTTGCCATCTCTATATTTCCATCATACGCAAGTTCTTAAAGATACTGAAGACTTTCTATAATAGGATTTGTATCCCTTGTTGACATTTAGGGCTCCGATCCAGAGGCAGTATGTGTAGGGCTTAAGAACTTGGGCTTTGGGTCAGATCACTCAAGTTCATATCACAACGTACCCACTTACTATTGTAGAATCTTAAAGAAGTTAAACTCTTTTGGACCTTAGTCTTCTCAACTGTAAAATGGAAATAATAACAGTAGCTACTTCCTATTGTGAAAATTAAATGGGTTACATACATAAAGTGCTTTGAACCAGCCTGGCACCCAAAAGCATCAAAGTATTAGCTATTATTACCTGTTATTCTATAGTGTGACTATTACTAAGGATAAGGTGAGGCACTGGTAATATGCTTCCTTAGTGAATAAACTCATGGTGCTTCTCTGTCTATGGCCTTCAATGGGGATGGCTTAGAATACATTTATTTAGTCGTGGTACAAAGTATGTTACATTAGGCCCTATGCTAGGCACTGCGGATCATATGAAAGGAAAAATAAGCCTTGAAGTACAGCATTTCCAAACCAAGGCAGCACATTTTAATTATCAAATGTTAAGAGTTCAGAGGGAGCAGACGTTACTTCTGCCTGGAACATCCAGAGAATACTTCTTGGGTGGCACTGGAAGTGTACAACGAGAGACATCATTTCAGGGATTTAATTAAGGATTTGCCTCAGCTGGTTTGTGCGTTCTCTTTGCATTCACGAGCTTTTCTTCCTTCCCCCTCGTGCTTGTAGAGCAAAATCTGAGCCAGTGGACCCAGGATGCTGGAGGAGAGTCAAGGCTGGGAAAGTATCATGGACCATGTTAGCAATCAACAGGAAAGATATTTTTAAACAAAAGAAGTTTTCCCAGCTTCCAAGAAAAGAAACAAAAGGCTTTTCTAAAATGAATCCTGGTAGAAACTGTTCTTCTTGTTCTGTGACTTTTATGTCACTTGGACAACAAGTCAGCTCTTAGAAATAGTTATTTTCCTGTCGACATCACTGCATGGGTACTTCTCCTTAGAATGACATAACAGCATTTGTGCTCAATCCCAGGCACTGCTCACCCTCCAACGGCAGTGACTTTCAGAAACAATAAAGATATATCTGCTCGGTCTCGCTCTCTCTTGATTATACTGCAGGCACAACCTGTGTGGGGAAACAATCTCCTGGATCATACTGAAGGTTCGCACAGATGGAACATTAGTGGGAGGAGTTGCCAGCTACTTCCCTGCCAACTTGTTAGTGCTGGAGACATCATCCTCTTGTTTTGCCAGTTTAATAGAGGATCAGTCGTAAAGATTCTCTGTAGGCTCAGCAACATAATTATTATCTATGGTCTCTGCATTAACTGTGAGAAAACATCATGGTCTGAATCTGCCTAATTTCAAATGCCAAGCTGTGCCCACATTCAGCCCACAATCGAACCCGAAAACTCAATAAATCCTCAGCATCGTTACTGCCATCATGGCGGGTGTTAAGTACATGTTTGCCCAAGCCATGATGTTGAACCGTTGCTGTACTGCTTCTGTATTTAAGGGTTATTTCCTCTGCTCCTCAGACCCTTTCCAACACCAGTGCCCTTGTAATCTAAAATGATTAAAAAGGTAAAAATCTGTGTCACATTTAGTTCTGGTACTCAGTCCAGAAGTGCCAAGCCCCTGAAAATTTGGAAAACAAACTTCTTAACAGATGGGCTACATAAAGTTTACAACATGTGCAGTGTGGGAGGTAATATGGCTCTGGGCGAGAAACAGAAGACTGGAAATTTAGGAGCTCAGAGTTTTTGAATTTGCTCTTGTTTTTTGCCTGTAGGCATATCACATAAGCTCACAGCCTTCATTTGCCTCACATGACCTGATATGTTAACCTTGTAAGTGATAATAAGAAATCAGGCAGTTTTTCCTAATATGATACAGCATCAAAATGCTTATTGCTACTACTAGGATTATGTGCAGTTGGCATCAAATTGTTAATAATATGTGGTTGCAGGATCTAGAAAAATTCACAATGTAATTTTATAAGAAAAAGATCTTTTTCCTTGAGGGTAGGTATATAACTGATGAGTAATCATCACTGTGGGAAAGGACATTGCTAGCCTTGGACAAATCATGACAAATGATTGGATTGTGATTCCTACTAGATTTTTTTTTTTTTTTTAAGTAGGCTCCATGCTTACTTGGAGCTTGAACTCATGACCCCGAGATCAAGAGTTGAATATTCTACTGAATGAGCCAGCCAGGCACCCTTAGGTTGTTATTTCTAAAGCTGAGTCTGTACTGTGCCTTTTACATGGCCTCTGAAAACTGAAGAGATGTTAGAAAAGGTTTAAAAACAAATTATCATGATATGAATTTGCTAATAGTCTGCTAACAAAGGTTCTCAAACATGGATGATCATCAGTTTCATTCAGGGGCCTGCTGATTGGGAATTTCTGGAAATAGAGCTAAGAAACCAGTATTTTGAATAAATGTCTGAAATGATTCCAATGACCAGTCATGCTTGAGATCAGTCACCATTCATAAAAGTATGTGAATCAGTAACAAAGTTTTTGACTACATCGAGGTTGACTGAAATTCCAAAGCCAATGAGAAATACAGGATTTGTCATTTAAGAGGATGCAGGACTGGCTTAGAAGATGGGAGAGACAGGAATGTCAGGAGTAATCCATGGGTTAGCCTAAGGGGAAGTAGAAAGGAAGTTGCTGAGTCATTGTCCTGATGTGGACTTGAGCAGTGTGAGTAGAGAAAGGATCTCTTCACAGAGTCTAAAAGTACATGCCACCAATCCATAGAACTCCTTATATCCTGCTTCTGTTTGCGCAGTCTCTCCTTTCCAATCCACCTTCTAATATGAATCTATTTATTTTCAATTAATTCGTTAGTTAATTTTGTGTTTTGAGAGAGAGAGAGAGAGGCAGAGGGAGAGGGAGAGACAGAAATCTTAAGCAGGCTTCAGGCCCAGTGCTGCGTCAGTGCAAGGCTAGATCCCACAACCTTGAGGTCATGACCTGAGCCAAAATCAAGAGTCAGAGGCTTAACTGACTTAGGCACCCAGGTGCCCTAATTTTCCAATATGAATTTAGAGTGCTCTCTCAAGAATTAAAATTTGAACCATGACACTGCCTCTTTTAAAACACTCCAGTGGCACTCATTTCTCTCAAGATCAAAGACCAAGCCCTGTCCTGCAGAAGCAGAATTTGACGTACTTCTAAAAAAAGAAAAAAACAAAACAAAAACAGCATTTGGCACACTTTGGCAGCTGAACTTTGCTCTCTTTCTTATTACTGACTACTCTGTAGGCATGCTGAGTTTTTGTCACTCTTGGGACATACCAAATTCCTTCCCACCTTGAGGTCTCACACATTGTCCTTTTAATGGCAAAATTTCCCTGTTTTCCTCTACCTGTCCCCCACCACTATTCACCTGGCAGATTTCTAGTCATCTCTTACACCACACATGAGAGATCACTTATTCAAGGAGGACTCTTCTGACCATCCAATCTAAATTAGCACCCCCTCCCATTATACTGATATAGTACCTTATGTATATATTTTTTAAGTTTATTTATTTATATTGAGAGAGACAGAGACAGCACAAGGGGTACAGAAAGAGGCAGAGAGAGAGAGAGAGAGAGAGAGAGAGAGAGAGAGAGAGAATCCCAAGCAGGCTCCATGCTGTCAGCACAGAGCCCGACATGGGGCTCAAATTCACAAAACTGTGAGATCATGACCTGAGCCGAAACCAAGAGTCAGACACTTAACCAGCTGAGCCACCCAGTCGCCTGGTACCCTATACTTTCTTGATAGCATTGATCATAATTTAGCACTCTTTGTTTACTTGCTTGACTACTTAAATTCTACAGTAGATAGCTTTATAATGGCAGTCTGTTTTGTTCGTCACTATGTATATTATATTACAGTGCCTAGAACGTGGTATGTACTAAAAACAATTGAAGTAATGAATGAGTGCATCACAGATGTTCACAGACCCAAGAAAATTAAGACAAAGGAAGAATGATGATTTTCCTTACTAAGTCCTTTAGTGTGCCATGTATACTATGCCACACAACGATCTAATGGTATTGTCCTAAGTGTTATGGGGGACAGAAAGATGAATCACATGGTTGGAAAAGAGAAGTATGTAAACAAAGATGTATAATAACTGACAGAATGAAGTGAGTTGTATGACAGAGGCACAATATCCAGAAGGAATAACTAATTTTGCTTTATAGACCCAGGCAAGATTGGCCAATGGGGGAACGTTTAAACTGGGCCTGAAAGCTATACAAGTAGTAGAACGCAGCGAGCATTGAGGTGTCTGCCTTCAGTTAGAGCCTCCTTGTTAAACCGCTTTCCTCTCTATTCTGTTAGGTGAGATACTTATTAGGGGAAAACAAAACAAAACAAAGCAAAACAAAATAGGCTTTAGTCCATCGACCATAGTTGATTAGATTTGAATTGATACCCTGATCTAAGATAGTCAATCTCTCTTCCTGAGATGTGTAATTGAGACTTCAAACTTCCTGATGGCTAGTGGCAGATACTGGACCTGTTAGGACATGTTAACCTAGAGTTGAAGATGACTATACTACTATTTTCCTATGTTCATAGAGAGACACAGAAGGCTGGTCTAGGTGTAAAAAGAAGAGGGAAGAATATGTAAGAGGAAAGCTTGAAAGAAAAAGAAAAAAAGAAAAGAGAAGGGACTGACTGCATGGTTTTTATGATTTTCCAGACTCCATTTCTAGTGCCTAGAGAGTCTCTATGTTATTTCCTTGAATAAACTAGAGTTCATGTGTTTCTGTTATTCCAACCCTAGAGGGCTTTAATGAAGACAGATGAAAAAGTGAGGAAGGAAATTACAAATAGAGGAAAAGCTGATGAGACAATCTGTAGAAGAAGAGAGCACAGGATATGCAGAGACATGATCTACATGTTTTCCTATTCCACTCATCCCGTTTTTGAATACCAAGATGAATTAGTTATTGATAGAAATCTGGCGACTTACACTACCAGTTATGGAAAAATAAAACTTGAATGCAAAATAATGTGTGACTTACATTTCCTAGCAGAAATCAGTATTAAAAGGTGGAAAAAGCACTGGAATTGAGGTCATACATGTCAACTGGGTTGTAGTCTTTGCTTTGCCAGTGACTAGTTAGATAATGCTTGATAAGTTACTTGATGTCTCCAGACTGCAACTGACAAGAGACAAATGTATATAAGGTCTATGGGCTCAACCAACTCAAAAGATGTAACAGCAACCAAAAGCATTTTCATTCTCTGGCAATTTCTAGTTTCTCTGCTTTCTTTTGCACTCTGAAATTGAGTACTTGCCCTGATTTTAGGTCTTGTTTTAGGGGCTGTGACACCAACATGCATAATTCATGGCTCCTTTCCTAGAAGATATCACAGAAAGAAACAAATGGCATGAGAGTCGTAACAGTGAATTACTATACAAAAAGATATTTTTATAAAATATGGACAACGTTCCAAGAATTGTTTAGTTTTGGTTGGGATCAGGATGTGTGGTGGGAAAAGACTTTAGGTGGCTTTTCATGCTGAGAAAAAGGTGTGGGCATGTGCCATTTATCAGGTTATGCCTCATGGGTCCAAAGTCACTCTTCATTGCCTACAACAATGGAGATGGGCTGTTTTATAACTTTTCTTTGCCAGCTGGAAGGATGGTGAGCTTTGTCAGTTGTGGGTGCTGAAGAGACACCGCAAGAAGAAAAGCATTTTGCTTCCTAGTTCCAGGGTGCTTGCTGATCAGGTGCTCTTGACTTTTCCAGTTTTTGGCTCCTGCAGTGCACAACAGCCAGCAGCACTCAGTGGCCATCGGCTGCCCCCAGCAACCCCCTCAGACCATTTCAGAGCAAAGTGCCTCTGATGAGACACCTCCCCATGAATACTTTTCTTAGTAAGTTCTAGAGAGTGAATTTCCAACCAATTGTTCAGCATGGCAGTGTGGCATCTTCTCTGCCGCCAGTGAGCCATGGCCATGTCCTCTCTTATGAGGTCTAGATCTCCGCCTTGGGAGGTGGTGGGTGTCACTTGCAGGGTCTCAGTCCTGGAGGGGATGGCTGCTCTTTATGCTGCTATTCTTATATTCATTTGAATTCACTTCTCTCTAGCCAATCCTTTATCATTCCAATCCCCTGTTATAGTTAATAATTCTTCATATTAAATTTCCCCTGTTCAAATTTCTCTTTCTTGATGGGACCTTTCCTGATATGATGGAGAGCCCCAGAGAGGCTTCAGATCCTGCAGCACATTCAAGAGAGAATGAATAGAGCAGTCCTAGGGAATGTGGCTGGTGAGTAGAAGAGCAGGGCAAGTTACTGGGGAGGTAGCCTGGGGCTGAAGAATGAAGAGGTGTGAATGCCAGAGTAAGAATATCAAGCTGAGAGTGACAGGTTTGCTTCTGTGTTACAGGAAAATTAACTGAAAGCAGTGTGGCGGATGAGTTATTACAGAGAGCAGAGACTGGAGGCAAGGTGATCCTTTTTTGCGGTGAGGGTGTTATTGCAATCCAGGAAACATGAGAAGGGACTGAATTAGAGCCCTGACAGTGACAGATGGAGAGAGCAGGAAGAATTTAAAGACAGAGTTGACAAAACTTTGTGACCATTGTGATAGGGGGATGGAGAATACTTTTTTTTTTTTTTTTTTGCTGATGAGATTTCCCAGTTTGGATGACTGAAGCAATGAGGATTCTATCACTGAGATAGTAAGTTAATAGGACCAACAGGTTTGGGGGAACATGAAAGAAATATTTGTTTGTTTGGGGTATGTTGATTTTAAAGAAACTTACCTTTGAGACAAGAAAAAAAACAACAACAACAATGGGTATTACTCCCTCTGCTTCAAAGACCCTGAACAATAGGTTCTGTGTTCAGCTGAGTAGTTATCAACCCAATTTCTAAAGGTCTGAAAGATTTAAGTGAGTTTTTTCCCCCTGAAGTAAGCATGCTCCTTGAACAAATTTTTCCCACGCATTTTCTCCTTTGGATTGCTCCAGAAGGTTTTTGGACTTTCTTCTTGAAACATCTCACAGATGATAAACCCCTAAAATATAGAAGGCAGTAAACACTTTACTATTCTTTAACATTTATATTCTAGTAGTGCAGAAAAAAAAATGAGAGTCCCAATGAATAAAGGGCCAGGACTAATATTCCTTTTCAACTAAATACTCAGGCTTTGGGTTTTTGTCTCACATCACTTCAATAAGCAGGTCTCTGGGATGTATGAATTCTGCCAGATATCTGCATTTCCAGAAGGCTGTGTTCATTCCCTGAGTACTTTGGTAATGATCGGGTAAACCGCGGTGGTCTTTAGGGGATCGAAGACCAGGAGCAAAGTGCTCAGAAAGAACAATGTGTGTGCACGGTCTGCGGCAGAGAAGGCTGGAATGTGGCACTGGCTGCACTGACAAATCCTCCTGTGCTGCCAGGGTGCTGGACGAGCTGCCCGTTCCCTGAGGTGGGCGGCTGACAGGCAAGCAAAGAAGCCTTGAAAGACTGGTTTAGGATATTAGCATCAAGCAGCAATGGGACTGCAAGCCAGCAGCTGCCTCTGTGACATACCAGCGTGGGGTGTGTGGAGCTTCAGGAGAATGCCATTTTCTGCGATGCGTCAGGAATTTATAAGCACACGTGGCTTGGGGTAGATTAACATGATTTAACTTCAGAGAAGTAACTGGTAGTAAGTTTTATGACGCTGACTTAACAATGCTCCACTCCTTCTGTCTCTATTATTTATTTAGCGGCTTAAATTACTTGGCTCTTTAATTCTTACAAAAAGCATACAGGTGCATGTATACACACACAAACTTGGAGGGGGGGGGGGGACTTCCAAACTTTAAAGTGGTAACTATTAAAGACAGGAAAAGATTCACTTTCCTGTAATGAGGTGAGTACAATCCTGATGCGTGCTATCTCTTCTCTGCAAAATACAATGAAAACAAAGGATTTATAATGTGCTTGGGTGTGCTGTTTATTAAGATGGGAGTGATGTGTTACCAGTCTGATTCCTTTCTGGCTTAGAGCTGTACGTGCAATCAGTTCTGCCTCTGTGTGTATATATGTGTGACTAAAAGGGGGCAATAAAATTTTCTAGTAGCCAAAGCAAAACACTTTAAGACCGTTTTTCTTTAAAAAAAAAAAAAAGAGCGCAAAGGGGGGTTTGAGGTAAATTGCACCTTTGCTGTCCCTGCCCCTCTTCTTTAGACCTGAATTGCTGAACGCCACACCTAGAATTCCTGTGAAACGAATTTAAGGAAGAATTCAAAGTAGGCCCATCTGATGTAGATTGTCAGTTCAAGGAGAGCTACCCCTTTGTTTTATTTTGACAGTTTTGATTTCTTGATCTATAATGATTAAATCCATTTTTGTTATTTCTTCAAACACTTTCTTTTAAGAGGACGTTTCTGTGTTGAATAGCGGGTCCCTGGAATCTTTTGCCCCGTCCCAATATACTTCAGTTTCTTTGGGGATAACTACCTCATCCTCAATCTGAATAGCTTTTGGGGAATGGTAAATCTAGCCACAACCCTCTCCATCCCCTTGGAAATCCAAAGGCCAAGATTTTTCTCTAATTCCCTGATAACACCAATGATGGGAAAAAGATTAAACCTTGCCCGACTGGAAGCTTTCTTTCAGGATTGTGAATATAGAGGAAGGGATCCAGGGGCCAAGAAAGCGTTTGACATATTTCCTATCTCACTAGCAACATATAGGGCAGACAATGCCTGAAATGTGATGTTTTATGTCTTTTTCTAAAACTTGTCTCCCAGAACTGGCCAGGCCCCACCCATTTCCAAGTCTGATCTTCTCAGAACTGTCACCTATTTATATTAGTCCAAAGCAACATCTGTATTAGTTATCTATTGCTGCATAAGTTACCCTAAAACTAAACAGCTTAAAGTAACAACCCTCAGGGCCCCTGGGTGGCTCAGTTGATTAAACGTCTGACTTTTGAGCTCTGCTCAGGTCATAATCTCACAGTTCCTGCACTGACAGCATGGAGCCTACTTAGGATTCTGTCTCTCCCTCTCTGTCTGCCCTTCCCCTGCTCGTTCTCTCAAAATAAATAAATAAACTTTAAAAAATGTAAAATAGCAACCCTCTATTATCTCTATATCTGTGGGTCAGTAATCAGAGCAAGTGTATTTGTTTCCCAGGGCTGCCATAACAAAATACTACAAACTGGGTGCTTAAAACAACAGAAATTTATTATCTCATGGTATTGGAAGCTAGACATCCAGGAACAGGTTGTCGGCAGGGCCATGGTTTATTTAAAACCTTTTCTTCCTTTTTTCCTGGCTTCTGGTGGTTGCTGGCAATCTCTGAGGTTCCTTGGCTTATAGACGAATCACTCCAAGTCTCTGCCCTCATCATCACATGGCTTCTCCCTGTGGGTCTCTATCTTCACATGACCATCTTTTGGATGAAGGGCCCACCCTACTCCAATGTGATTTTCTCTTAACTAGTTACATCTACAATGATCCTGTTTCCAAATAAGGTCACATTCTGAAATCCTGGGGGTTAGGATTTCAATTTTTTGCAGGGTACACAATTCAACCCATAATAGCAAGCAGTGAGAAAATGAGAGCACACAAGACAGAAGCCACAGGCCTTAGGTAACTTAATCTGAGGACTGAAATCCTATCACCTCAGCTACATTGTACTTACTAGATGCAGGTCAGTAATTTCAACCCCCACGCAGCGAACAGGATTATAGGAGCATGAATACCAGGAGCTGAAGATCACTGGAGGCCATCTCAGAACGTGACTCAATGGTTTTGTTTTTGTTTTCAACTTTTATAAAAATGGCATTTTATTGTATACATCTTTTGAGTCTTGAGATTTTTATTCATCCAATATGATGTTTCTAAGATTCCTCTATATTTTATGTGTAATTATAATGAACTAATACTAAGTCACTTGTATTTTATTATTATTACTAATTATAAGTAAATTGTCCATCTACTGATGGACACTTAGATTGTTTAAAATATTTTATAAATCTTTGTTCTTAACATTCTTAACATTAGCATAATTATTTATTAACTTTATCCTACTACATATAAAATTCTTCAAAACTAGTGAAGTTTAAGATTTCTTTATAGCTCTATTTGTTCCCAGAATCTAGTCTCTCAAGGATCTACAGTCAAGATACTGTGTTCCCAAGACATACAAAATAATTCTGTCTGTATGGTTATGACATCAACTTCATAGATGGTTAAGCTCATTTATTTCCATTTGTTTTCAGTTTTTGTTTTTTTTTATTATTTATATTTGTTTTGGAATATGTCAATATTTTTTACAATTCCCAAGTATAATTACACAGCAAGGTATATTAAGAGAAGCCTTCTTTCTATTTTGATTACTTACTTTTATTCTCCCTCACTCTTAAAAGTAACCATTTTAGTTTGGGTTTCACTAGTAGGAAAGCCCTTTGCAAAGTCTTCTCATGCATTCTGTTGTCCGTGTTTTTATTCAGTGGTGTCTTTTGATAAACTATGGATAAAGTTTCTAATTCTACTGATATCACATTTATTGATTTTATCGTTTATGGTTAGTACCTCTTCAGTTCTGTGTAAGAAATGTTTGTCTGCTCCAAAGCAGTGCAGATATTATTAATATCTTCAGATTAATAAAACAGAGAGGGTTCACTACCAATTACTTGAGCTAAAGGAATTTTATAGAATATAAATTAAGAAAGAAAATAAGTGCCCAGCATGACAGCCACAAATGCAAGAATAAATGATGAGCAAATAAAATGGCTAATATATATGTAACCTTAACAAACATTGCTATATAAAACATGAATAAAATCTAGTTTGTAGGGTAGAAAAGAAAACTAAAATAATGAAAAGAATATCGTAAATGTACAGGGAATTGATCAGCTTTAAACTATTCTAAGATCTTGGGGAGCCTGGTGGCTCAGTCGGTTAACCGTCCGACTTCGGTTCAGGTCAAGATCTCACAGTTGGTGAGTTCTAGCCTCATGTAGGGTTCTGTGCTGACAGCTCAGAGCCTGGAGCCTGCTTTGGATTCTGTCTCCTTCTGTCTCTGACCCTCCCCACTTGTGCTCTCTCTCTCAAAAATAAATAAATGAAAAAAAAAACTTAAACTATTCTAAGATCTGTATATTATGGCACAGTTTCTAAAATAGTATTTAACTTTTGACTTTGTTGAATTTCATATAAAAAAGGCTGAGCAATAAAATGTAAATTTCAACAATTTCTGAAGTCCTAAAATAAAACAAAGTATGTACTCAAGCAACAGAGGAAGATTTGAAAATCAAGCAGTGCACTTTTAAATAACCCCTTGGGCAGAGAAAAAAATCACAGTGAAATATTTTGAGCTGAACAAAATAAAAATATGACATCAGGACATGCAGGATATAGCTTAGAGGAAAACTTACAGACCAAAATAAATTATCTAAGCATCCATGAGGATGGATCAAAGTCAGGAAAAAAACAGAAAAATAATTGCACTCCTCACAAAAATTAAAACTAAAGACAAAACTAATAAACAAACAAACAAAAAAAAACAGAAGAAAGAAAGTAATGAAGATAGGGTGCCTGGGTGGCTTAGCCAATTAAACATCTGTCTCTTGGTTTTGGCTTAGGTCATGATCTCATGGTTCTTGGGATTGAGCCCCATGTCAGGCTCTGTGCTTGCAGGAAGAGCCTGGCTGGGATTCATTCTCTCTCTCTCTCTCTCTCTCTGTCTCTCTCTCTTCTCTCCCTCTTCCTCTCTCTCTCCCTCTCTGCTCCTTCCCTGCTCATGCTCTCTGTCTCTCTCAAAATAAATAAATAAACATAAAAAAAGAGAAAATAATGAAGATAAAGTATAAATTGATGAAATAAAAAGCAAGTGTACAATAAAGAGCACAAAAAAGCTCTTTTTTTAAAGAAGATTAATAAGATTGCTAAAACCCAAGCAAGGCTTAAAAAGAAAAAAAAACTAATAGGCACAAATAACCATCCTCAGTTATAAAAAAGGGACACCACTACAGATGCTACAGACATATAAAGATATTCAGAAAATGTTCTAATATACGTATTATAGGACAACAGATCACATTATACATGGCATTTTGCACTGAAAGTAATTTTGGAATAAAATCTATTTAAGAAAATGTTTCAATGAGGGGTGCCTCAGTGGCTCAGTCAATTAATTTCAGTTTAGGTCATGATCTCACAGTTCATGAGATAGAGCCCTGTGTCAGGCTCCTAGCTGACAGAATGGAGCCTGCTTGGGATTCTCTCCCTCTCCCTCTCTCTCTCTGCCCCTCCCCTGCTCTCTGTTTCTCTTAAAATAAACAAAATAAACATTAAAAAAAAAAGAAAATGCTTCAATGAAGGCAAAATAAGAAAATAAGAGAGGTTTCCTTGAAAAGATTCTCCATATAATAAAGAATAGAATTATTTATTCAACAACAAAGGAAAATGAATTATTTTATATTGTCATATTCTCAGAGATATAAAGGGCTACTTTAAGTGGCAAAATTAATATATTTGTTCTATTTTTATTTGGGGTATTTAAAAAACATATAATTTTGTTTCATGTCCTCTTTGTTTTCTCAAAATTTTATTTTGAAAATTTAGGGTGTTTATTCCATAATAAATTTAATGCAATTACTGATATAATTTGATTTAGGTCTGTTTTAAGTCCATCTGTACTTCTGCTGCTTTCTTTTGGATTATTTGTTATTTTTTAAGGAATTACATTTTAATATATCTATTGTTTTGTTTAGCTACAACTATTTGTATTATTTGCTTTAGTGGTTGCTCTAAGGGTTGCAACATATCCACTTAGAATTAATATTGTAACACTTCAAGAAGAAATGTAGAAAACATGCAGGGTCCATTTTCTCCTGCCCTTGTTTATGTTATAGTTGTCTTGCATGCATTACAAATACACAAAATAATTTTATGCCTTTTCTTTAAATAGCTCTATGTACACTAAAGAAATTAAAAGAAAAATATTCTTTTCTATTTTGAAGACATTTAGCACTTCTGATGTTTTTATTTCCTTCCTGCTGATCCAAATTTCCATCATTTTCTTTCAGCATGACATTTTTCACATTTTCTATAACACAAGTTGGTTGGTCACAGTTTGTGTGTGTCTGATCATGTGTGTGTTTACTTTCATATGAAAATGTCTTTGTTTACTGTCATTCTTAAAGAATATTATCACTTGATAAAGAATTTTGGATTGCCATTTTTTTCCATTTATCACTTTAAAGATATTTATTTCACTTTCTTCTGGCTTCTACATTTTTTTATAAAAAGTCAGGAATTTTTCAAATAGTTTGCCTACATGGAGGGTATTATTTTCCTCTGATGACTTTCAAGATGTTCTCTTTGTCTTTAGTTTTCAGTGGGTTGATAATCTTATTTTGGGGCATAGTTTTCTTTGTATTTTTCCTGATTGTGATTTGTTTAATTTCCTTATCTGTAAATCTGTTTTTCCTCCAGTTTGGAAAAAAATTTTAGTGATTCAATCTTCAAATAGTTGTTCTGTCACATTCTTTTTCTTCCGTGACTCCGATTACACATGTATTGGATCAGTTAAAATATCATAATCACTGAGGTTCTCTAATTTTCTTTTTTTAAATTTTTCTGTACTCTTCAGGTTGAACATTATCTATTAATATATCATTTCACTAACTCTTCTGTCATCTTCATTCTGTTATTAATTTGATCCAGTTAATATTTTATTTCAGATATTGTTTTTTAGTTCTAGAATTTCCACTTCAAGTATTTTTTTTCTTTTTTTCTGTAAGGATTTCTTCATTTCAAGCATATTTTCCTTTACTTCATTGAACATAGTTGTAAAGCTATTTAGAATACCATGCCTGATAATTCCAAAATCTGGGTCATCTCAGGGTTATCTTTCTTTTTGAGAATGGGTCACACTTTCCTATATCATCTGTTGTCAAATAACTTTAGATTATATCACAGACATTGTGACTCTTATATTCTGGGGACTTTGGATTTTGTTACATATTCATCCAAAGAGTACTCAGGTTTTTGTCTTAGTGGGCAATTAAACTGTTAGGTCCCAAACTACAAACTTTATTTTGCAGGTGAAAATTCAATTATCAGTTCACTAAAAACAAAACAAAACAAAACAAAAACTTAAGTTAGACTGCTTTCAATCTTTCTTATGCATGAATAATAGTTCACCAGGCAGTCAGATAAATGGGTAAATTCATAAACAAAATTTAAAACCACTTCTCTAAAGCTCTCTTTTCTGGGATTTCCTTCTCATTTTCCAAGATTTCTTTTTTCCCTATACTGTATCTTCTGAACCTTCAGGCAAGAAAGGCTGCAAGGTTTTCCAACAGTATTTAAATGCTAAATACCATAAAAACAGGCAACTTACTTCTCGTGGTCCATTTTTCCAAGTTTCAGTTTCTCTCCAGAGTCTGTTTTGTACCCCTCTACAATGCTTCTAGGTTATATTTTTATTCTTTTTAAAATTTTATGTATGTATGTATGTACGTATGTATGTATTTTATTCATTCATTCATTCATTCATTCATTTATTGTGTTTATTTATTTTTTAGAGAGAGAAGAGACAAGAGTGTGAGCAGGGGAGGGGTAGATAAAGAGAGGGACACAGAACCCGAAGCAGGCTCCAGGTTCCATGCTGTCAGTATAGAGCCAGCTGTGGGGCTTGAACCCACGAACTGCAAGATCATGACCTGAGCTGAAGTCAGACGCTTAACTGACTGAGCCTTCCAGATGCCCCTTCTAGGTTGTTTTTAAAACTATTTAGTCTAGGACTTGAAGTGTTACCTTCAATAGAATCACGTAATATAGAAACTTAATCATCTCAGGTTATCACCTCATGTATTCTTCAATTGAGACACTGAGCAAAATTCTTGACAATATTCTAAAACCATATTATACAGTTAAGTAGAAAATTGATTTCCCAAGAACTAAGAAAGTTCACAATAACTGGATCCTCCATTGCTCTTTTTTTTTTTTATGTTTGAGGAATTTTTTTTTTTTTTTTTTTTTTTTTTTTTTGTTAATAGTTTTTGTCTTTTCTACTTCCCTGGGCAATAGGAAGACTGTCACCGACCACTTTTTGGATTCTCCACAGCCTGGAGATGATAACCAAGACAATTTGATCTGTGTTTGAAAACAGAGTGAAGAATATTATGATCAAACTCCTAAAAAGGTCTCTTTTGAATGCAATACGTGAAATTAAATAAAATAATTTTGTGCCAACTAAGATACTTTTCTCTTTCTGATCCCAACTATATTCTGGACTTTTGTGTTATCAGATAAAGTAAAGGGTAAATAAAGTTTATTTAAACTAACAAAGTTTGACTTTATTGACAGGTATATGTTTTTCTTCTAGGTTCTACATTTATTTTCTATCCCAGGGAGAAGCTTCATCATTTAGGAAGGCACAACTCCTGAATCTACCTACTGGATCAATCTATTTTACTATTAGAAAGAAAGACAAAAGAAATACAAAGAGACAGATAGAAATATTTGCCACAAACTTTCCTTAGTCTATTCTTATTGAAATATATTCTTGAATAAATTTTGTTCAAAATCTAAGATGATAAGAGTTTGCCGAACTTTGTAGTGATGCATAATAATCAACAAATGAAACCCCCAAATCCTTTACTACCATCAGTACTGTTGTCAAAACTGTTCTATAATAACAGCAAGTTTTTAGGGGAAAACTTATTCCCAGCAGTGGGCTAGTATTTTCCACAGGAAACAGTGGTTCAGGACTCATACTAATTTTGTCCATGGGAATTTAAAACAAGACACATTTTCGTGGTTTAGGTTACACATAGTCATTTTGGGAGCCAAAAACACTACTTTAATATCCCCCAAAGAACTGTGATTTGAAAGTATCTTTTTTCTCAGGGCAGATATAGTTGTGAAAAAAGTATTCCTTTTTTTAAAGAAGTGAAAATTCTAACTTAAATGAACACCAACACAACGTGTTCCCTTAGAATTGTTCTAAAGGGAAATAGTCTATTGTAATTAATCTTTTATGTAAATTATTTTACTGCTGCTTTCTGGTTCAGCCAAGTATTTATGTGATTTTGGAATAATAAATACCTATGATAAATGAGAGTTGTTATACATTATTTTCCTAAGAAGCTGAATGTCTTTGAACAGTACATTTGAAAAAAATGTAGGTTTCTAAAACAATTCCAAGCTTTTATGTTTTTGGAATCCTGTCCATA
This sequence comes from Felis catus, assembly GCF_018350175.1. NCBI lineage: Eukaryota > Metazoa > Chordata > Mammalia > Carnivora > Felidae > Felis > Felis catus. The sequence goes on from NC_058374.1 coordinate 112,185,052, forward strand.
ATTTTCTTGACAGTTATAATAAAAATATCATTAATATTTCACTTTAATGATACAGTGCTTTGGAACAAAATTATGATAGAACAAAATTCCATCTGAAGAGCTGTTCTGCACCCCATAATCATGCTAAATGAATTCATCATGATTAGTTTTATGAGCCTCAGACATGAAATTACAGTTTGGGTCATGGTAGAAAAGGAAAGCATTTTTCTTTCTTTAAAAATATTATTTATTCATTTCTGCTATTGTTATTACCTCTAGGTTCATTTTCAAAAATTCTGAATTGTTACCGCAGTGACGATGTTAACATGTTTTTAGTTTCTTCTCAGGGAAGGTATTAGAATAAGGAGGTTTAGGAATTAGTCTTCCAAGTAATTTGTAATTAATCTGGTAACTTATAAGAAATCTTGTAAATAAGTAATTTCTTTTCTTTAAATTTTTAAAAGTTTGTTTGTTTGTTTATTTCTGAGAGAGATAGAGCGAGCAGGGAGGGGTAGAGAAAGAGAGGAAACAGATAATACCAAGCAGGCTCTGCACTGCCCTCATGCAGGGCTTAAACCCATGAATTGTGAGATCATGACCTGAGCCAAAACCAAGAGCTGGACACTTAATCAACTGAGCCACCCAGGTGCCCCTGTAAATAGGTAATTTCTAAGAATCTTCTGTCACTTGCTATTCTAACGAAACTACTAATTTCAGATGGGTCTTATCTTAATACTATTTCTCATATTATGCTTCATTTCTCTTAATCCCTTCTATTGTAGCACATATTAGGAAAGTAAATATAAAAGGATTCATTCCATGGAGAAGTTAAGGGACAATTAGCAGGTCTGGAACTTTTTGCATGTATCCAAGGTAATGATCTGGCTCAGGGAAGAACCACCATTACCACCTACTCCATCCCTATCCAATAGACAGATAATTTTCTTGATAATTCCACAAGCTGAGGAGAAGGTTAAGACTATATTGGTAGAGGCAGCAGAAGGAATAGAAATATAAAGAAATCAAAAGAAGACTGGTTGACTTAATCATGATAAAAGCCTGCCATGTATATACCTTTGAAAGTTGTCTAATTTCCACACCCACCTGCTGGCCCTAGTAGAAAAGAGATTTTATGTATGTATGTACATACGTACGTATGTATGTATGTATGTATGTATGTATTTGCTGATTTGAATCACTTTATGCCACATTGGCTTTTTACCCCATTAGATCTGAATTTATTTACAGAGTGTCTAAAATATATTAAAAGTTTCCACAATCTCTACAGTGACTTAAAAACATTAACTGAGTGCCTACTGTTGCAAGGCATAGTGCTAACTGTGAAGAGTAAAGAGTCAAACACATATTTGGGTACTTACATGACAGGCACTATTCCAAGTAGAGCTTCCTAAAGATACTTTCCTATGAGGTAGTGTGATTATTAGCATCTCTCCACAACAGATGGGAAAACCAAGCCACAGCATACCTGACATGGCATTAAGAAACTGCTTAGGTACAGCGCACATACTCTCATGTGCTAAACCACTACCTAGACTGCAGCAGAAGTCAAGGATAAGATACTATCCCTGCTGTTAAGGATCTCACATATCTGAACCAAGTGGGACACATGCTTTGCTCGGTGAATGTGAGCCATGAATACTGAGTGTCTCTGGGTTAAAACCTCTGCCTGTGTGATCTCATTGGACCTGCACTGCACTTACCCTGTCTGTATTTCCCACTGAACTGTCAGCTCCTTGAGGGCAGGGATTACATGTTGTGAACTAGTATGGCTCTAGTGCTTGCAAAAGGAATAAATATTCCAATATTTATCTGGAGTTGGAGACCTGGCATCTGATCACTTTTCCTAGTTGAGTGGGCATGCTCTAGAATTTCTTGTTATATTTTATCTAAAATGAGGTAATGCAAATCTATCTCAGTGGTTTGTAGTGAGCAGTAAACAAGGTATATAAAATGCTTATCACATATGCAATGTTCAATAAAAAATTTACATACATATATAAATTTGTGTATATATACATTTATTCAACAAATACTTATTTACTGAATATTATACAGTACTACTTTTTTTTCGTGTGGTCTCCAGAGGTAAGTATGGGTAAGATAATGACATTTTCTTTCTCCCTTCTTTGTGTCTCCCCCAGAAGCTGGAATGGTCTTCAACAATAATTAAACTCTCTTAAATTCAAAACCATAACTTTGGTGACCTTTTCACACATATGAAGAGGTAATGACCTGGCAGTAGTCACTGTGCGTTGCAGAGCCATTATAAAAGCATAGGAAAAGCCAGACTGCTTACCTTTCTATCTGCTTCCTTCACTTTGCACATTATCATCATTCCCTTAACAACATAGAGCCTTTTCTCTATCTTCTCACTCTGCTGTCCCAGTCTTAGGAGGACCTGGCCCTTGGCACAGCCATGTTTCCTGCTTCACCATAGGTGGTTTGCCTTCTCTGTCACACATGGGTTCCTGGGAGATCACAGCCCTAAAAACAATAGCTACTATTTATAGACCTTATTATGTGGTAAGTCCTAAGCAACTTGAAATGCAGTATCTCATTTAATCCTTACCATATTTTTAATTCCTAGTCTTACTGTGTTGTAAAGATGAAGGAAGCTAAGCTGCAGAGCTTGTTCAAGGTTAAAAAGCTGCTAATTGGTGGAGCTTCTATTTTTCCTAAGTCTGCCATGTGCACCATCATCATTAATGCTGAAGGGAGGGCATTATCTTCTCTCTATCAGGGTTTAGATGATGGAAAATGGGTCAATTGAAAAGATGCATTCTGAAGACACAGATAGGAAGCATAATGAAACCTTTATAAAGCATTCAAGATATTTGTTTCTGCGCATGCAAATCAATATACAAAAGGAAGAATAAGAAACTTCAGGAATAAATAATTAACCAAAAATGATTTTAAGTGTTCTTTCAACTCCCAAAGAAGCTTCTCCTTTCAACTCTGAGTGAAGCCATTCCTAATATTTATAGATAACCTGACCTTAAATAACCTCATCAGTATGCTCAGGAAAAAAGGGAAGATCTTTATATATCTTTTAAAAAGGGGAGTTGAATGTAATTTAAAAAAAGGAGATATGAAAAGTTATGGCAAGGAGCATAATTTCTGGAATAAAGCAATATACATTTTTCAAATATATGACCATTACCATATTATGATGCTTATTTTTTAAAAACTTAATTTCAAAACAGGTTTAGATTGACAGAATTATTGCAAAGCTAGCACAGAGTATTCCTATATAACCTATGTCTAGTTCTATTAACATTTTATAGTAGCCATATTACATGTGTCCTAATGAACCAATATTGATAATTATTATTAACTAAAGTACATCCTTTATTCACATTTCCTCGGTTTTTCCGTAATGTCATTTTTCTGTTCCAGAATCCCATCCAGGATACCATATTACATTTAGTTGCCATGACTCCCTAGGATCCTCTTGGTTGTGAGCAGTTTCTAAGATTTTCCTTATTTTTAATGATCTTGATAATTTTGAAGAGTGCTGGTCAGGTATTTTGTAAAATGTCCCTCAACTGGAATTTTCTATCTTTTCTCTTTTCTCTTTTCTCTTTTCTCTTTTCTCTTTTCTCTTTTCTCTTTTCTCTCTTTCTTTCTTTCTTTCTTTCTTTCTTTCTTTCTTTCTTTCTTTCTTTCTTTCTTTCTTTCTTTCTTTCTTTCTTTCTTTCTTTCTTCTTCTTCTTCTTCTTCTTCTTCTTCTTCTTCTTCTTCTTCTTCTTCTTCTCCTCCTCCTCCTCCTCCTCCTCCTCCTCCTCCTCCTTCTCCCTCTCCTTCTTCTCCTCCTTCTTCTTCTTCTTCTTCTTCTTCTTCTTCTTCTTCTTCTTCTCCTTCTCCTTCTCCCTCTCCCTCTCCTCCTCCTCCTCCTCCTCCTCCTCCTCCTCCTCCTACTTCTTCTTCTTCTTCTTTTAGAGAAGGAAACGGCAGAGAGAGAGAGAGAGAGAAGTGGGGTTCACCCAGGGCTCCTGTTTTTACTGGAAGCAGGGCTTGAGCTCACCCAACGTGGGACTTGAACTCACAAACTGTGAGATCATGAACTGAACTGAAGTCAGACGCTGAACGACTGAGCCACCCAGGTGACCTCTGATGTTTTTCTCATGTTTAGTTGGAGATATTATTTTAAAGTATGTCAACATAAACTAGTCAGCAGTAATAAGGTCTGTGGTATCTAAAGATCTTAAACTGTCCAGGAAATGGAATGGATTCTTGGTTGCACCTTCTTAAGAGCCTTGTTATTCAAAGTTATCAGGTTAATGTAATGGACTGAGAATGGTGGCTGTTTAAAATGTTGGTACTCACAGGTAGGTCACAAGGAGAGGGAATTCCCTCTCTCAAGTATATGTGAGAATATACCTGGGATATTGACAGAGAAATAGGGCTGTATAAAGAGACTGACCTGGGGCTGAACAGTACAAAATAACTAGAGTATCCAGACAGTGAACAGGCACTTGTAGTTAGGGATAGACAGCACTGTGATTTCACAGTGATTTTTGAATCAGGGTTTCCAACAAAATGGGGATATTCACCTGCGGAATCTAGCCCTCTGAGAGGGAGGTCAGAGGCCAGAGCTTGTCCTTGCTATCTGGAGTTTGCAACAGACTTCCATCCTGGTAGAAGAAGCAAATGCAATTGTGAAATCAAGACAGAGACCTTATTATAGGGTCTATACAAACATGGTAGGGATTAGGAATGAACTTGAAATTCCACAGGCACAAGCGTCTAAAGTATGCCTTAGGAAAGCCAGACTCTCATTTTAAGGGCAGCCATGTACATGACACACTCCACCCACTCTTAATATCGTTCCAGGTCAAGTCAGGATTGGGTGGTTACCTGGGTGGAGGAGACCTGCCAGTGGTCTTGAGTACCTGCAGATGTTCTGGTAAGGATGATAACATAGTTTATAAGGAGTTAACTGTAAGACTGCTCTGGGAACTTAGGGGTATGATCTACCCTTTGCCTGTAGAGTCTTGTTTTCTATGTCCCTTTCTAAGAGGTAGATTTGATTTGGTGAATGAGAAACTTCTACTTTTCTTTTAAAAATCAATGGACCTCTACCATTTGTATTCCAGACTCCTTATCAAAGTTTGGGGAAATTTTGGATGGATGCTAATGTATTTTTCATCTTGCCCACTAGTCACTTACCAACTTGCACCCAGTAAATTAGCCATTGTTTAGGATTTGTACCCTCTTCATTCCCCATACTTTTCCTCAGCTTTCTGCCTTTGCACATTGCATTTCTGCTGCCTAAAATGTACAGATTCCCTTCTCCTCTTCCCAATATCATTGATGTCCCTACTTCTACTTTTTCTCTACTCAATCTATTTCCTCACAGCAGGCAGTGCAAATTTTTAAAAATAGATATCATATGGCACCCTTTGTTCAAACTCACCAACAACTTCCCACTACACTTAGAATAAAAGCCAAGCTTTCTCATGGCCATCAGGGCCCCCTCTATTATCACTGAACTTCCATCCCTCCAAACTTGTCTCTAACCCCAACTGTGTGCTCCTAGGCTCCAGCCACATCTGCCTGTCTTCCGTACCTGGAACACACCAGGGTTGTTCTGGCTTTATGGACTTTTGTACCTGGAACATTCTTCCCCCCTATCTTTTCAGTCTTAGTTCTTTCATGTTATTCATTTGTTAGACAATAGTCACATGTTCAGAGAGCCCTTCCTGGCCTCTCTATGTAATGTGGTTTGCTTCTTGTTATGTATTTTTCATGGCCCCATCACTCTCTGGAATGGCTGTATATGTGGAGTTTAACCATTCAGAGTGATGGCCCTGGAGCCTGCCTGCCTGGTATCATACCCTGGCCCAAACTCTTGTTGGCTGGGCTGGGTGACTTGGGTGGAGTGATGTAACCTGGCTGTGCCTAATTTACTTCTCGGTAGTGGTTCTAAAGATGAGATTCCTTAAGACATGCACAGGGTCAGTACCAACAAAGCATCAAGCTCTCAGGAGCTAAGCGTAAGAGATGAGTTGCCAGGTGTTTAGGTGGTTGGTTAAGATAGCCACAATGGAAGTAACAACCAAAATTTTAACCGCTGAATGGTGATGGTATAAGCAAGAGACTAAAAATGCCAGTTCCCCTTTATTCCATTTGCTTACAAAGAGCAGTGTCAGAAGGAGTAAGGGGAGAAGGGTGGGAGAGGGTCATCTCACTGTGGAGGGAGCAGGGAGAGAGGGAAGGGAAGTACTGAAGACTGAGTCAGAGTGAAGAAAAGTGTCTTCCAGGTCTCCAAATAAGGTGAGGTTGTAAGTGCCTCAATTAAGGAGGCTGTGGAATGGAGGCTCCTGGACTAGGAATGCAGATATATACAGAGTCTGAATTCTACTACTCTATTCTACTGCGACTCCATCTAGAAACTGCAAGACAGTGTCTGTACCAAGTCTGATGTCCAGGGGGTGGCTTACCGCTGTGGTACCTGTGGGTAATTGTCTGCAGTTGGACCTGAAAGACTGCACATAGGATTTTGGCCTGGATGGAGCTGGACTGCTCAGCCATGTAGATGTCAGTTCTGCATATTCTAAGTTTCATTGTTTCTTGATTATCTCGCATTACCACTCTTAATTCCATGAAAGCTGGAACTTTGTCTACAAGATTTATCCCTTTATCCATGGGGTCTAATGCCAGTGAATATCTAATGCTGGTCCACCTAGGACTCAATAATTATTCATCATAGATATACTTATGTACATTCATAGAAAATATTTCTTTTTAATGTAAAAAAAATCTATAAACGTAAAATATACAAGGGGTGCCTGGGTGACTTAAGTGTCCGACTTTGGCTCAGGTCATGATCTTGTGGTTTGTGAGTTCGAGCCCCGTGTCGGGTTCTGTGCTGGCAGCTCAGAGCCTGGAGCCTGTTTTGGATTCTGTGTCTCCCTCTCTCTCTGCCCCTCCCCCACTCATTCTCTGTCTCTCTCAAAAAAATAAATAAACATTAAAAATTTTTTTAAAAAGTAAAATATACAAGAATTGAGCAGTAAGGGCTCTTCCATTTCCCAACAGTTAAATTGTACGATGAAATAACTAGTTATTGTGATCCATGGTTAAGTACTGACTATTATATAATTGAAGTGTTATTTTAATACAACAAGTTAGACTAAAAGCTGAATATACACAGTGGAAATTGTTGTCAAAAATAACTTTTTACCCTGTGGTTTAGACCACAAGGTACAGTTCTTTTAGCTTTCTTGAAAAATTTCTTAAAGTTAATGTTACTTCCCTTAGCTTTCTTAGTAGATAGAAGAAACTGATTTCAGTGTATGGCAGATTTACTGATGATGATTTTGCAAGGAATTTAGAAGGAACTTTTGCAGCAGATAGAGATGTTGATTTTGATGCTGATTCAAGAGTGGTTTATTAACTTCTGAAAATCTGGGCAGGAGATGTTGAATATAAGCCTTTACTTTTTGATATAGAGAATCAGTGATATGCTGTGTTTGTAATAAATTTCTATGAAACTGTGAACTACTTTCTTTCTATTTTATAAAATAGGGATATTTTAATGCTGATTTCTGTCAATTTAATTTTTCTTCATTTTCTCCATTATGACTTCCATTTTTGGACCACATCTGTTTGTCCTCCACTGTGAGAAGTCATGTTTTAGCCACTATTTTTGATGCTTTATCCAGCATTTAATATATATAACATGTATTTTATATATTTTTTAAAATTTTCTTTTATAGTTAGCACAGAGTAAACTAATATGGCACAATGAATGTCTGATTAATGCTGACCTTTAGTGATCTTGATCACTTGCTTGATTCTTTGAATCTCTGATTCAATTATATTACCACTAATATTAGTACTTTTATTTTCTCACTATAAATGTCAAAATTAAAAAATTCAAGTAAGTATTTTAAAAGTATGGTACTGATAGAGCTGGTGGAATTTACAACCCCCCCCCCCCCAGTACAATTTTTGTGAGTAGTTACTTTCCTTTGAGACCACATGGCATCATGAGCTTAAATTTATTGCAATTTTTTTCCATTTTATTAAAATTATTTGTGTTCCTGATTAGCTTTATCCCTAAAGTTGCCCTCTCCCTAAATTATCTGAGTTCTCCTTGAGGATTGAGATGTTTGTTTTGACTGTGCTTCATCACTAAATACCAATGACTGGTAACAAAATCCTTTTTTTTTTAATTAAAAAAAATTTTTTAATGTTTATTTATTTTTGAGAGATAGAGACAGAGTGTGAGCAGGCAAGGGGCAGAGAGAGAGGGAGACACAGAATCTGAAGCAGACTCCAGGCTCTGAGCTGTCAGCACAGAGCCCAACGCGGGGCTCGAACTCACGAACCAAGAGATCATGACCTGAGCCGAAGTCGGACGCTCAACCAACTGAGCCACCCAGGCACCCCTGGTAATGCAATTCTTAAATAAATCTTTGTTTAAAGTATCATGAATGCAGGTCTTCAGCATTCATGAGATTCCTGGTATACACCAGGCTTTGTGTTGGATAAATATATGTTATACATATACTCATGTAGTTTGTAGGTAAGTTCTAGTTACCCTCACAAAATCCCACACTGTTGGTGCTGCATGTTTCAGACAAGAAAAAATTCAAAGCTATTTCCACTCTGCCATGCTGCTCAATAAAAAACAGCTTGAATGAATGGTCTGGTGCCTCAGATTTCATGTCCTCGCACTCAACATTTCTTACTTGCAGTTTAAAACTTTAAGACATGTTTTAGAATGAAATCTATACTTTCTGGATTTAGTATAGAATTTATTCAAAACTGGTTATATTTTTCCACGTGGCTGAAGCTCTTATTCCATCTCACCAGAATATAGTTTGATTTGGAATATAGATGCACACATGGTAGATATTTGGTAATAGAATCCTTGGAGTTGTAATGGACACAGGGTCACCTAGCTACAGACATTTCTTAGTCTGCTTTGCAAATAGGTGAGGCTTGTGGCTGCATTTAGTATGTGCACATGAAAATGATGCCTACAAGTCCAAGTTAATCTGCTTAAAGGAAATGGGACTTTTCTCCTGGGCCTTCTTTTTTCCCTTCCCTTCACATTCCCATAGAATAGGAATGTGGAGGTGGTCAGCTTCTACTTTGCAAGTAAAGACAATGTCCATGATGATGGTGGAGCCACAACATAGAGGGGCTGTGTCCCTGAGTAACTCTGTGGCACTAAGCTATTCTAACAGCTCTGCACATTTCTGGACTACCATGTGAGGTTGAAATAAATACCTGTCATACTTAAACCACTGTGTTTTTGAGTATCTTATCTTATGTTACAGAAATGAATATAGATGTAACTACAAAATACATATATGTAAATATATAATATTGGTAACAGATAAAAATATCAAGTAATATACATTTAATATATATTAAATATAAAACATGTATAATCCTTAATAATTAAAATAAGAGTTTTATTTACTGGCTGTGTGGAGGAATGGAATGCAGCTCTAATTAATTTACCTTTTCAATCAGAAACCAAAGGTTCTATTATTCTTGCTAAAGAAGAGATAAATACCTGGTTTGATTTATATCTGCAGTACAGAATCCAAGACCTTCTATTTTCATCCCTAGGTATTTGTCTCAGTTCCTGTACAATATGTGCCATAATAGATTTCAATTCTGGTCAGACAGAATTTCTAAGTTTGGCTTTACTATTCATGACAATGAATGATATTGTAATGTGGATATCTACTTTATGTGCAAAGGGAAAAATTCTCACAGAGTTTTGGTGTAATAATTGAAGGTAGGAGAATATATTTTAATTTAACAGATAAATGAAAATTTGGTAATTATATTCTACTGTGAACTTTGCTTTCTTTAAAAAATTTTTTTCAATGTTTATTTATTTTTGAGACAGAGAAAGACAGAACATAAGTGAGGGAGGGGCAGAGAGAGAGAGGGAGACACAGAATCCAAAGCAGACTCCAGGCTCTGAGCTGTCAGCACAGAGACCGATGCAGGGCTCGAACTCACAAACTGTGAGATCATGACCGGAGCTGAAGCCTATACTTAACCAACTGAGCCACCAAGGTGCCCCCTTGCTTCTTTCTATTTCTCTCTTTTCTTTTCCCCCAAGCTACCTCTTTATAATTCATGTTTGTAGTTTGCAATGCCTTAGAATTATAGCAAAAACTGGAGAAAATTACAAAGCCTATACTAGATGCACCAGAGGTCATAAACTCATTTTAGTCTAAATAATTAAAAGATCCTAGAAGTATTGACTAACTGGCATTTATTTCAGAATCATCTAATCAAAGATATTTTGATTGCAGAAAACATGAGAAATAATGTCATTTAAATGTCCATAACCAGCTGCAAAACATTTTTGAGTTCTTATACTTGCTATTTTTCTAGAAACTTCCTCAAATGTTTTTAATTCTGCATATTTTTCCCCAAAATTTAAAGCCATAGAAAGGGCTATATCATATCTAAAAATAAAAAGATTATAATCACATTTGTCATAGTTATAAAATTGTGAAAAATGAGTTTTTATTTTTTTAAGGACACTGGATACAAGTATATACTATACAGAAGATAATTTTTCAGATATTTTCTTAGCTTTGTTTAAATTATTTTGAACTAAATTTAAAAGCCTTCCTCTATTATATAAGAAATAAGGAATGGATTTAATGACATTCCAAATGACCTATTTTTGTGTTCTCACTAGAAAAACCTAGAAGCAATCAACTAAAGACAGCAATTGACTAACTGAAAACTATAGAATTGGCAACTTTAGGATAAATACTAAGAAATAAAAATATGAGCTTACTGACAACATCTCTGTTTTTATTCATTTATTTTAATCATAGCTTATAATTATTTAGGCAAAATTGCCAGGCTTTCTTGAAATACACTCTGTGATAAATGAAATGTAAGTATATATTATGACTTGTGTGGGGGTGTGGGTGGGTGGACATATGGGTCTACGGTGAGAACAAAGTCAAGGACTCACATTTATATTCACTTACTATGTTCTAGTCATTTGCTTTCTCATTCTTCATAAAAACATTGAAAAATAGCATTTTTCAAAGTGTGGTCTATATTTTTGTTGAGAGACTTATGGAGTAGAGGTTTCAAAAGTTATTGATCAGCATCTTTAAATTTTGTTTCTATATTGATATTAAAATTAATATAAGCATATTCTATAATATGTGCATATCTGTCTTGTATTTAAACACATTACATTTATGATCCCAAGGCCAGTATTTGCTTTATTTCAACTGTCCTAGGTTAATGAGTAAAGGACGGAGGTCAACTTACAACACAGATGATGTATTTGCAACAATTGAAGGCCAAATCATGTCACAGACAACCATATAGATAAGTTAACTCCAGTTCAGAAAGAAAATTGTGAAACTGGGTCCTTGCATATGAAACAATATGGGGATGGCTCTTGCAAAATAATAAAATAAATGTATACCTAATGTATAATATCAATAGTGGAGACTGATATGAAGAAAACTTTAGCAGCATAAAGCAAAAAATAATTGTTTTATAACTTTAATATAGGGCAGTCAGAGCTTTTTTGAGAAGTAGCATTTGTACAGAGCCCAGTGGGTTACAAGAATATCTGGGGAAAGAAATGTCCTAAGCAAAGGAAGAAGCAAATGCACAGCCCCTGAGGTGGGAGCATGCTTAGAGTGGTCAAGAAAAAAATCCCAGAAAGGTAAACGTAGGACAGCAGAGTAAGCAAGGGGAGAAGGGAGATGATGGCAAGCTGTAAATCTCTGCCATGTACAAATAGGCATCAGTCCTAGAGGCGGGTGGGTGCTGAGATCTAACTCAGGTGCCACTAACTAAGCCATGTTTGTTAACCAGGCCATGTTTCTTGGAGAGCAGTTAGGTCAGCCTGGAGAAAAGAGGAATCTTTTTTTCTCCTTAATTGAAGTTTAGTTGACATATAATGTTATATCAATTCCAGGTGTATGATATAGTGATTCAACAATTCTATACATTACATGATGCTCCCTGCAATAAGTTTAGTAACCGTCTGTCACCATACATTATTAGAATATTATTGACTATATTCCCTATGCTGTACTTTTCACCCCTGTGACTTATTTATTTTATAGTTGGAAGACTGTACATCTTAATCCCCTTCACCTATTTTGCGCATGCCCCCACACCCCTCCCCTCTCGCAACCACCAATCTGTTTTCTGTATTTATGAGTCTGTTTTTGTTTTTATTGTTCATCTGTTTTGTTTTTTAAGATCCCACATGTAAGTGAAATCATATGGCATTTGTCTTTCTTTGTCTGCCTTATTTAACTTAGCATAATACCCTCTGAGTCCATCCATGAAACTTTTCCTTTGCACAGAAGTATCTTCTGCTTCTAGGGCTGGGCTGCCCAGTGGAGGCATCTTCTTCTAATTGGTCAGCCTAGCGAGAGGGTGCTCCTTTCAAATCACACAAAAGTGCCATAGAGACTTAGGCCTGTAGGGTAGGAGGTAGCCTTAAAGAAACATGGAAATGGCAGAATTTGTACATGTTTACTATAGAAGTCAATGCAGCTACAAGAGTGTCCTAAGTAAGTGGGGAGAACTAGATAGAACTAAAGTGAGTTGGTCTTGTGCAAGTTGGAATTATGCGGGCAAGTGAATCCATCTCTCTGGCAGCATTTTCTTATCTATACAATGGGGATATTAGTACAAACTTGACAGGGAGTGAGATTTACAAAGTGCTTCACCAAATGCTTTGTCCACAGCAAGAACTTCATGAGTGTGAGTTATCCTTGTTATAGTTATCAAGACATTAAATTTGGTCCTGGGGAAATATAAAGACTGAAAGGGACCAAAATCGTAATGATGAGATTAGGTAGACAATTTTCAACAAATATTTATTCAGAGACTTCTCAAGGCCAGGCTTTTGTTTTTAGGTTCTAAGGATATAATAATAAGCTAAACATGAAAAGTTTTTACCCTCTCAGACCTTTCATTTTAGAGTGAAGAGAAAGATAGATGAGAAAACAAATCTCTGCAATGGGTTGGGTAGTAAATACTCCCATGAAGAAAAATAAAGCAGGTGAAGAAATAAAAAATGATGGTGGGCACAGTTGGGAGGCAACAGTTTTATCTAGGATTATCAAGCAAGTACTATGCATAGAAGTGACATTTACATAGAGCTCTGAATTTAGGGAGTGTTCTAGGCATTTTAAAGGCAGATGTAAAAACTGAGATGTATTTAGAAAGACTAGGGGTGCTACCGCGGCTGGGACCCATTAATTCCTGTTGTAAAGGGAAGCAACCTTATGCAGGGGTCAGGGGGTAGTGTGGGGGGTCAGCCAGATCAGAGATGCAGTATGATAATTTTTAATTTCTTATTTTCTAACAATCTACTAGAAATCTAGGATGTTAATCATATTATTGATTAGTCTGTTGCTCATTTTACTGTTGACTTTGCTTCTAACAGTTTTCTTTCCAATCAGCCATTTTATGGTGGGTTTCAACCCCCATAGCATTTGACCCTGGCAGGGCAGATTAAATAATCACACATCACATTGCTACCTTATAAAATCATCTCTCTCTTTTTTTTTTTTTTTCAACGTTTATTTATTTTTGGGACAGAGAGAGACAGAGCATGAACGGGGGAGGGGCAGAGAGAGAGGGAGACACAGAATCGGAAACAGGCTCCAGGCTCCGAGCCATCAGCCCAGAGCCCGACGCGGGGCTCGAACTCACAGACCGCGAGATCGTGACCTGGCTGAAGTCGGACGCTTAACCGACTGCGCCACCCAGGCGCCCCTCATCTCTCTTTTTCAATGTAGAAGAGAATTAAGTGAATATAAATGTGAGTTTCTACTTGCATGTGTCCAAAAGTTCCTGAGAATAGGAATTTACTAAGTTCCAGGTAAATGTGACACCATCATGATATGTACATTGTAAAATTTAATTCCTGGAATTAAAAGTAAGCTCTGCAGTGTTTGCATCGGCAGCACATATACTAAAAGTAAGCTCTGCAAAGCTTTTTCTTACTTTTGTGCTTTTATTATAGGTTATTTAAGCATATAATTAAAAAATTGAACAAGTGGAAATACTAAATCTTCCCGTGATAGATTCCTATGTCTCTCAATTTCCTTCTCACATCTTCTCTGTCTGCTTTGACTGTTTTCTGGAAGTATATTAACCTCTGTAAATTACAATTCATCTGTACTTCAAAAACTATTGCTTTAAACTGTTATATAAAATAACAAAATTAAAGGCAATTTGTCATGCTCCAAAAAAGTGTGCTCCATTACTCTCTAATGAATTTGGGAATGAACATTTCTTTCTGCTTCTAGTGGCTTTCAATCTTTGTCACAACTTTTTATATTCCCCTTTAGTTTTGTCCAGATCATTCAGAGGATATAAGTCTCATTTGAGTGTTTCACACAGAAACGTCAGCTAACACATTATCCTCATAGCTTGAAGTTGTGTGGAAAATCTAAGGAAAGCATTCCAAATTATTTCTATTTTTATATGATAATTAGGGTTACTTTAGATCATTATGCAACTTGAAAAACAGATGAAATAACACATCTAGATCAACAGAATTCCTGGATTATGTTTGTGGAATAGTGATTCCTCCAATCGTCTTGGTTCTTGCTCTAGCTCTCTGGATGTTCCTTTGACACTTTCAGGAACTCTCGTTTCACACCCAAGCCATGCACATCCTGCCCTCCTGTCTGGCGTCCCCTCTCCAACCTGACCAATAATGCTGATTGCCCCTGGAGTACCATCTGGGAGTTCTTAAACTATTAAACTATTGCCTCTCAAACCTATCCTACTCTATCCTGCTGCGGTCAGGACACTGCAAGCCACATTTATTTTCCCCTTTGCCAGGGGATACATGATAGGCTCTGCCAGTAGGGGCCCCTCGGGGAGGTTGGAAGGCTGGAGGTAGGTTGGCTGGAAGGCTGCTTCTTTCAGTTTGATTTTTCTGCCTGTTTGCTTTCTATTTTCTTGTTCTTCTCAGGGTCTCCAAACAATATACCTTCTTCATCTAGCAGTGGTGGTTCTTTCAAATAGTAGCATTTACAGTTATTCTAACACTTTCAGTGTGGTAGGCAGAATTGTAAGGTGCCCCTTAAATTTCTAGCCCTTGAGGTACATACACTTTCTCCCAGTTATTCAAACAAACACCAATCTAGATGCTACCAGGAAGGGCTTTTATAAATGCAATTAAGATCCTCAATCAGTTTCCCTTAAGATAGGGAAATTACTGTTGGTGGGCCTGGCTTAATCAGGCAAGCTGCTAAAAAGGAAGGATATGGTCTTTCCTGGACAAGAGAGATTAGTAACTCAGGAAAGGTTCAATGCAACAGTGATTCTTTGCTGTGCTTTTGAAAATGAAAGGGACCGCATGGCAAAGAATAAGGGCAGTCCTTTGGACCTGAGAATGGCTTCCAGTTGACAGCCAGCAAGGGGACAGGGATCAGTCTCTGACTGCAAGAAAATGAATTCTGCAAGCAACCAATGAACTTGAAAGGCAACCCTGAACCTCAGATGGGACAGTGGTTGTGGCCAATACCTCATCTGCAGCTTTCGGAGCAAATATGTCTGACCTACAGAACTATAAGCTAATAAATGGGTACTGATTTAAGCTGCTAAATTTGTTACATAGCAATAGAAACTAACACAGTAGCCTACATATGCCCCTTCGGGATTCTAATATCAACTGGCTCTTGCTCTCTCTTCAGAGGTCTGAAACTCTTCTTTGGGTTCAAGACACCAGCAGTAACCAAGCAACATCCCCTTCTGCAGGAAAAGGTTAACTCTGCTCTTCAGGCCCGTGGCAGCACCCTTCACCGATGGTGACCTTGTCCTTTGAGTCACCCTATTGTTTTTTTCTTGAAGGATAGCACAGATTTGCCACTGAGGAGGGTTCTCAACATGTTTCCCCTGTAGAATTCTGGAAATCTGATAACATTCCTTCGTTTCATTTCAGTTCTGTCCCCTTCATTCCAAGCTGAAAGTGTTTTGGGTGATACAGTATTCTCCAAATCCTGTGGCTCTCCCATGTGTAGCAGGGGATTTATGCCATTAGACAAGAAGTTCCTCCACAGATCTTTTCTAGATAACCCCACCTCTTCCTGGTTTCTGTTCAGTTGGTTGATTGCATCCATGAGTCACATGCCTCATCTCTTTGGTAGAAGTGTGTCCAGCCACACCCTTGATTCTGTCTCCAGAGCACACTTTAGCATCTTTTGCAATCTGGGCAGACTGAGAATTTTCCAAATCAAGCGCTGGTTCCTTTTTGCTTAGCAGTTCTTTCCTCGATGTATCTTTTCCCTCCTGAATTTTACTGTAAGCACCAAGGAGGAATCAGGCTGTGTCTTCAATACTTTGTTGGACATTTACTCAGCTAAATATCCAAGTTACTTGCTTCTCAGTTCTGCTTTCCACACAACAGCAGAACACCATTCAGCTATATTTTTTAAAACTTTGTAAACAGGAAGCATCTTTCCTTTAGTTTCCAACATCATGTTCCTCATTTCCTTCTGAGATCTCACCAAAAACACCGATGATGTTCACATTTCTAGCAACATTATGTTCATGATCATGTATGTTTTCTTTCAACAGAGTAAAAGCTTTATATGCTCCTTACTTCTTTCTGAACTCTCACCAAGTCACTTTAATATACCTACTTCCACCAATTTTCTCTTCGAAGCAGTGTTGGCTCTTTAAACCATGTACCTCAAAATTCTTCCAGACTTTATCCATTACCATATTCCAAAGCCACTTCCACATTCTTAGGTATTTGGCACAGCAGCACCCTACTTCTTGGTGCCAAAATCTATATTAGTTTCCTGAGGCTGTTGAAAACAATTACCTCAATCTGGGTGGTTTAAAACAACAGAAATTGATTCTCTCACAGTTCTGGAAGCCCGAAGTCGGAAATCAAGGTGTTGACAGGGCTATTCTCCCTCCAAAAGCTCTAGGGAAGAATTCTGCCTCATCTCGCCCAACTCCTGGTGGTTCCTGGAATTCCTTGGTTTGTGGCATTGTTAACTCCAATCTCTGCCTCTGTCTTCACATGACCTTCTTCCCTTTGTTTCTGTGTCTCCTTCTCTCCTTAGAATGACACCAGTCATTTTGTTTAGGACCTATCCCAATTCCAGTATGACATTGTCTTGGGAGCCACGATTTAATTACATCCACAAAGACCCTATTTCCAAAAAAGGTCATATTCACAAGTACCAAGAATTAGGACTTGGACATAACTCTTTAGGCAGCATTACTCAACCTACCAACCTCCTGCCCCCCTATCCAATAAAACCCAATAACCAATAACCTGATAACCCCATGGCTGGGGTGAGTTTCTCCAGTTGTCAATACTTTACAGATGTTTTTGATGTTGTCACATATCACTGATGGGAGAATTGAGTACATCTGTGTGACTCCACTCAGAGGGGAGACCTGGAAACATGCCCTGTTTCTTGGGGACTACTCCCATGCATCTTTTCCTTTGCTGATTTTAATCTGTATGTTTTGCTCTCATAAATCATAACCCTGAGTATAACAGTTTCTGAGCCTGTGAATCCTTTCAGTGAATCGAAGGTGAGGGTGGTCTTGAGGGGACTCAACATACCCCTTTTCAGGGGTCTGAGAAGCAGTTCCTCAGGACCCCTTCTTGAAGCTTCTAAGTTTTAATAACCCCCACTTCTCCTATTCTCCAGCCTTGGGGCTATTAGCTGCTTCGTGCTGTTGTTACCTTCATGTTACCTTTACCATTTCTATATTTTTAGTTCTTTAATTCTAATTTAAGAATTTTATATTAACCCCTCTCTGTTAAACAAACTAAAACAAACAAATAACTGGTGTGGCTTCGGTCTCCTAAGTGGTCCTCAAGAGGCATACTCTTATTTTCATCTCATTCTATCTGCTTTTCCTTGGAAAATGTCATTCTGTGTGGTGCAGACGGGCTAGCATAGGCCACTCTGCTGGTCTCTATGAGAACATTCAACTACACTGGGCATCTCCACTTGTTTTTTCCATGAGAACCTACATTCACTTTATTGTATCAATTACATATAAAATGGCTTCTTCCTCATCTTCCTTTCTCTACTGCATCGAATTAGTTTTTCCATTATTTGACTTCCCAGTTTCTCTTTTGTCTATATTATTTTCTCATTCCCTCTGTCGTGAAAGATAGTTCGGTGTAAAAAGAGAATAAGAGTTGAAATGAAGCAGACATGGGTTGCAATCCTCTCTCATTTTATGGCAAAATGAGATCATAATTCTATCTTCACAGTTATTTGGAGGAATAAAAAGTGAATGGGTACAAAGTACCTAGGTGAGTGGTCTCTATCCCACATTAGATACTCAAATAGTTTCATCCTTCCCTCCCTTGCCACTTGTCTTAGTCAGCTCTGGCTGCTAGAACAAGTACCATAGACTGGGTGGCTTAAACAACAGAAATTTATCTCTCACAGTTATGGAAGCTGGCAAGATCAAGATCAAGATTCTGGCTGATTTAGTTCCTGGTGAGAACTCTCCGTCAGGGTTGCAGACAGTTACCTTCTTGTGGTATCCTCACAGAGCAGAGAAAACATCTCTCTCGTGTCCGTTCTCATGAGTCAATTTCCTCCCAAAGACCTCATCTCCAAATACCATCACATTAGGCATTAGGGCTCCAACATATGACTTTTGGGGGGACACAGTCCACAGCCCCACTGCTATATTTTAGCTAGATTATCACTATTATTTCCTAGCTGCTCTCATTTTTCTCCTATTGATTATCCATACTACCTCAAAGACCATTTTCCTAGAGACCACTTTAAGTATGTTATTCTTTGTTTTAAATTCCCTCAATTGCTTCCTATAGCCTGCAGAATAAAATTCAAACATATTAGCATAACAATTGGGTTTTCCTGGACCTGCACCCAGACCTATCCAGCTTTATAATCTTTGATTTTCCTCCATGCACTCTATCTAACCACAGTTATAGCACAGTTTTGCTGATGCTATTTGCTCTGCTCTCAAATGCTCTCCTTATGCTGCCTGTTCCAGCAACCTCCCACCCCCACCTCCTACCCCTTGCTTAGAAAATCCCACTTATCATTTAAGACAGCTCAAGCTGTTTTTGACAATGGAATTTTGGGTGGTTTTGGTCTCTGAATCCAAACACCCACTCATCCTCCTCCTTGAAGTTCCTTATTAGAAAGTGAGGGAACAAGGAATTATAGGCAAATGAGGAAATATGATTATTTTGATTGCTGGGAAAGTACCCTCTATTGTCCCCATTGCGCATCATCTCTGGTGAGCTGTGTTATATAGCATATGATTCAGGTCTAGGATAAAAGGGGTTTCTGACTGCATTTTTGGAATCTAGAATATCTGAAGCATTAGAGTAGCATTTGGATTAAAGTAGCTGTGTCCCCATGCTTACCTCATAGGAGCAGGAAGTGAAAGGAAGGAAATGGAAGAGTAGGCTATGAGCATGGCCTTATGCTTTTTATAACTCAAGAACTGCCCCACTAGAAAGCAGGTTCCAGTGAATACTCTGGGATCTGACTAATAAAGTTAATAGCTCCTTTCTTATACAGTTGACAAGACATGGCTAAAGAAAGACAGGTTCGGGCATAAAGTTCTCTCCTCCTTATGGTCAGAGGGGAAAATATGAAGGGCCAACCATCCCCCCTCTTTCCACAAAAATAGTCAATTACCACCTGTTCTGAAAAAAAAATTGGTTACCTAGTACCTCAAAGGTACCTTTCTCCAATATTCATACTTGTCCCTACTTGTCCTAGCTCTGATCTGGCACCTGTCTGCTCTGTTTATAGTTTTATCTCACTATGAGACTAAGAGGTCATGATGTGTGTGTGTGTGTGTGTGTGTGTGTGTGTGTGTGTGTGTGTGTGTGTAAGGGTGAATGGTTTTCCAGTTTTCTAATTTTTGTATTTTTAATTCTATACCTATTCTATATCTAATTCTATATCTAAAGTAGAACCTTCTGAAATTACTCTGTGTGTGTGTGTGTCTGTGTGTGTGTGTGTGTGTTCCTTTCTCCCTGGCAAGAGTAAAACAAACATTAAGATCCACCACTTCTAGCTCATTTAAGGGCTAAGTTTAAATGTTTCACATCTTCTTATTGTAGGTGTTACAGACCTCAGACTGATCACTCTGAAATTATCTGAAAACAGGCTATACTTAATTCAACTACCAAACAGAAGGCCTAATATTTTGGAAGGTAGGTAATTCATATTCCATATTCCAGATGTCAGGCAGTCAAAATTTATTATAGTTAATTTTTTAAAGTTTAAAGGATCAAGATTTCTGCATTCAGAAGCCATTCTTTCACATTTTAAGAAGAGATCTCAGCAATTTGGACAGGGCTATATTTTATCACAACTACTAAGTCTAGAAAGATGTTGCCACTTCTTTTATAAGAATTATATTTGAAAGGTTGGAAAATTATGGCTGAAGGGACTTTACTACAGGGTTTGAGGCAGTCTACTTTCCTGAGCTGAGGGATATAGCAAAGCTGATTGATTTCTCTAGGTGGACAAGTATTCAATCTTCTAAGGCAAGCATGCCTAAGGAGGAGCAGGACTCAACAGGAAGCCTTGTAGCTGACGAAATATTTATATACATCTGGGGAGAGTGAACAGGAATTTAAATGAGAGATGGTCTGAATAACTGGGCATACATTTGGGAAGATATCTGAGAGGTGGAATGGAGTATGACATGGGCAGTTTTGTTTAGAAAAGGGTAAGCTTGTTGATCTATGTCAAGGAGGTACTCAGTTGACTATCCTATAGTAAGGGCCTATTCTTATGCCTGTTTCTTTGTTATAAATATCCTTCTCTTCCATTCTCCACTTATTTAAATCCCAATAATTTCCTAAGACCCACTCTAATGACCTCTACTTCCCTGAAATTTGTCCATGAGCTCTCTAGCTGAAAGTTCTCATAGTCCTTATAGTATGTTGTTCTAAATGTCATGTCACTTTTTGTGCATCCTGGTTACATGTTTACATGTCTCTCTGACATACAAGCTCAACCATAACAATAGGTTAGGGTGGGGTCATTCAGGATAAGACCTGGTGCTTCCATTAGAATTTGGATGTTACTTATTTTTTATCTTCTGTTAATGACTTCGTATGTATTTTCTGAATGGCTTCTCAAATTCTTTGTGGATGAAGCTGGAGAGGAGGTGGGGAGAGTAAACTGGCTGGCCTTACCAAATGACCTTATAATAATTATAAAACAATTAAAACACTAAAAAAAACAATTAAAAATAGCAAACATTGTTAAAAGCAAGTTGTACCAGGCACTGTTTTAAGTGCTTATTTCATTCTTATAAAAGCCCTATGACTTTTCCCAAGAAAAATAGTTCCTAAGAACTATTATCCTATTTTATACATGAGAAAACTGAAGCATGGAGAGTTGAGTAATTCCCAAGTCACACAGCTAGACAATGGCTGACCCAGTATTTAAATCTAGGTAATTTAACTTCAAAGGATATTCCCTTAATACTCTATTACACATTAGTTTCATATTGCTGCTATAATAAATTACCATAAACTTCATGGCTTAAAAAAATCAAAAATTTATTATCTTACAGTTTGGAGGTCAGAAGTCCAAAATGGGTTTCACTGGGTTAAAATCAAGATGTTAGCAGGGATATGTTTCTTTTTTTTTTTTTTTTTTAATTTGTATTTTTTATCGCTTACAAAAAGATTTTAGGTTATTATAAAATTTAAATATTGCACATATATATTCAGTAGAAAGTGAAAATCTGGTGTAATCGACAGGGACGTGTTTTTCTCTGGGGACTTCACGAAAGACTGCTCTCATATCTTTGACCCATGGCCCTCTTCCTTCTTCACAACCTGCAATGGCTTTATCTTTCTCAGAATACTATCTCTCTGATTCTGACTCATTTGCTTCCCTCTTCTCTGGTTAGGGAACTTGGCAATTACATTGGACCCACTCAGACAAAGATAATCTCTTTATTTTGAGGTCACAGTTTACCACGTAATCTAACACATTCATAAATTCCTGGGATTGGGGCATAGATAGATTGGGTCAAGTTAGGTCGTAGAGGCTGAACTTGATGGAAATCAAGCACATACTTTAATATGTTGCCTTCATTATTTGAACTAACAAGTTAAAGAAAGACTGAACAGAAATCAACATCTTCAGTGAACTGCTATGCTCATGTAACATTTTATTTCACATTGTATTTGTTTATAATACTTACAACTTATCATAGTGCCAACAAAGGGGTAAGGAAAATATTATTTTGTCTGAAGATCACAGGATGTCCAAGGAAAATCACATCTTGTAGAAAATTTAATTCTATTGTAAAGCTATATACATTTGTGCATCCAACGTAAGACATTCACATTCTATGAATCATTCGGGTCCCAAAATATATTTCTGGCTTAGTTATTCACAATTGTGGGAAGAAGTTATTGTTTTAAATTACAGAAAATTTATTTCCATTGTTCTTGTGAGTACCAGGTAAACATTTATTTCACTTTGTAGGTGTTTTAAATAGTTCTGTTTTCTATCCAATTAGACTATATTTCCTTAAGCATCTAAGAATGCGGCCTTTTCATATCACTTGAGAGTGTACTATGGTCACAGAAAGTACACTATAATTGTTTATTGAATGTTAATTGCCATCAAATCTCCAGGATTGCTCCCTAATCCCCGTCTCCCAATTCTGCCTTTGCAGAACCTAAATTGCCAGGATCCATTTTTACTGAAGGGAAGGACAGAAGAAACATGGTTCAATGGCGAGTAGCCTGCCAAATGAAAGGTCTTCAGGCCTGGGCCTTCTACAGACAAGCACCAGTATGCTAGAGAGAAAACTCTACAATGGTCAAACCAAAAAGAAGGGACAGAGGTAGATAATAAACATTGTAGAGCATCACCAAGGAACAGAGACTCAAGCATGAAGTAGTTGATCTGGAAAGTAAACTTAAGGTTGATCCTTATCAGATGCATGAAACGTAGACAACAGTTGGATTTTGCAAGCTCACTACCAGAGGTACAGGACACACTTAAAGGTCCAGGATCATGGTTGATAGAGGACAACTATGACATAATGGATATTGCTAGAAATTAAAACTTGAAGGTAGAGCAAATAAGAATCTCTAGCTGGATGACCTGAAAATATTCCTGTCAAGTTTTGTACCATTCTTGATTGAACTAGCCAGGGCAAACATGATTGAATTCATACTGATACACATTCTCTCCTTCCAAAAAATATTTAGCCAACTACCCAAATTATTTTCTCCCTTCTTTTCAGGACAGTATCTCTTATTCCTGTTAAATACTCAAAATTTTTACCTATTAAGTTTAGTGCAATGATTTTTGTTTGTGTCACATATTTATTTTGATGTGTCTAAAATTTTTCACTTCTAACTTATATTTGTAGGTCCTCCAGATGGGCACTAAGCCTCCTTTAGTTCTTTGATTTGGGCTAGGAGAACTCTCAGTGATCAGCATGTAATAAGAGTAAGCCCACTGAGTCCTACAGGATAAGAATCTGGCCTTTGAACAAGAAATTTCTGTCACTTTTTCTAGCCAAATAATTTTATAGCACTTGATAAATTGTTTCCTACTAGACATATTTCTGTTTGGTTTAGGATATGCAGAATGGAGAAGGAATAAAAACAGTATCAAGATTTATGGTTTACTTTCTTATGAGCTGTGGTTTCTTCTTCTATTCAGTCAAGATGTGATGGAGGTACTTACTGTCTAGCACTCTCCCTCAATGAGAAAAACTAACAACTGGCCTCTGCAATTGGCAATTTTGAAAAATAAAAGTTTAAGAATGAGCCCAAAGATTCATAACCTCTAGGTGTGCAACTCTTTGTTGTTCCCTAGAAATCTCTTCTCTCTTTGGCCACATGGCTGTCCTGTAAGGCTATTTAACTGCTTCCTAAGCAAAAGTGTTGTGTTAGGTACATGAATAAATTTTCATTGGTGAAAAGTGGATGCAAATGATGTATACAAGTCCCACTTCATTCCTCAGAAAAAAGTTACCAATCTTCTCCTTCATTCTTTGCCCTAGACAGAGAGGACTGGATTCATACTGCTCTTCATGGTAGAACTAGGACCATGAACAGGGCAACCTTGCAGTCCACTTCATGGAGATACAAGAATTCCTGCACCAGCCAGGTCCCCGACTTAATTTATGGAACAGAGTCTGCTGACCCCTTTGAACTATTACAACATGGGGAAAGAAATATCTCTGTTATCTGAATACTGTATTTTGAGAAATTTTTCTTATGGCAGCTTAGGCTTTATTCCAACAACACATTGAGTGAAAATTAAATGGGAACACTTTTCCTAACTGCAAAGATCTTAACTTCACTTCAATTAGAAATCTTGAAAGAAATGGAAATGAGCTGAAGTCTTAAGATGCCAAATATTGAGAATTAGAACCAGGAGAATCTGACTGCTTTCTAAATGTCTAAGGACCAGAGTGTCTAGAAATGTCAAGAGGAGGTATAAGAAGTGTTCTCAATAAAACTCAACGTGTGTTTTGTGGAAATGGAAGAATGGCAAATTAAGTTGGATTCTCTTTTATGAGCTTGATTTTCATTTTAGAAAAGGATGGGAAAGACATCTTTAGAATTTAATCTTTGTAGAATGTTCCAAGGCAGACAAAAGGAAAAGACTAACTCCATATGTATTTTTGAAATGTGTTTTTGCCTAAGCTATACAAGCAGTCCAGAGGACCTAATATTCGCTACATATTGTTTATGAAGATGAGGTCTATTTCAGGGTGTGGATTACTGAAAATAATGCTAAAAAATACATAGAACCATTGTTTCTTGGGCTCTCATTTCCTATGTATTTTCACACAGTTTGAAAGTAATCATATAGATCTAAGGAATCTTAAGAGATGAAAAGTCAATATGACTTTAAACAAATTCAGTTGATTTTGCTTTGTGATAATATTTGTCATTTGTGTCTATTTTTTCCTGGATAGATATATTATATAGTATATATTATGCTATTATATATCAAGGTCAGAGAATAAAGTATCACATCCTGAATATATCTAAGAGTTGCAGTCCCCTTCTTCCATGAAATAAATGCTCTAAACATCAAATTTCCCATCAGTCATTAGCCAAACATAACAGGTAAATGATTAGAAACATTTCATGCTCTAAATATTAATATAGAAATCTTTGGGGAGATTTCACTTGTTAAAATGTTTTATATAAAAGCATCAAAGGAAAGTTCTTAGTGTACAGCCCTACTTCCTGAAATAAGTTCTTAATACAGTTTATTATGCAATTGCATGTTCAAATTGACAGCCTCGCTGTATTTTTTAAGATGTAGATTTCTTTCTATGTGTAGGTGCTATAAATTATTCTAGGAGCTACTTTGCTAAAAATAAGCCATTTATGTCAATAATGAGTGCTCACTGTACAATCTAGTATCATTTGCACCTGGCAAAGGTTTAAGAAGGTAACTTTAGGTGAAATTAAGAACCTTTTTATGTAATGACATGCCTTCCAAAATACTCTTTTATTAAGCTAGCTTGGTTCTTCTTAATGAGCTGCTGCCCTCCAAATCATAGATTCCTCACATAACAGGCACAACGGCAGGATGCAGATGTGAGACCAGGTAGAATATTGGGATTTAATAATAATTGTATATCCCTCAGTCTACATGTCTATATAGGACTCATTCTGGCCAGGGGTTACCTACCTGTATTTTGGCATTCATGCTGTAACTCTGGAACCCAATGCCTCTTCTAATCCCCATTATCCCTGACCACATGCAAATGACCTTTCTATGCCACTTTCTGACAACGTTACCAGCCAGGGATTAGATTAGCCATAGTTCTCCCAGTCTTATTAGATTCCTATCTCCCCTCAGTGGAGTGATCTAGGTCTTGGGCCACGAAATTCATCTGTAAAAAACAAATGCAGATCATCCTAGACAATGTAACTACAAGTCATTCTGGAAGTGCGGGTAGGCCAAGAAAAAATGAACTTGCAAGAAGATGCTTAGGAGGGTTGTGTCTCAGGCCTGAGAACCAGAACCAAGGAACAATATCCACTCTGACCTTTTAAATGTGCTAGTTAAAGAACAAACAAACAACAGAAACAGAGATAGGAATAAGCAGTGATTAAACTTTGTATGAAGATGTGAAGCATCTTCTTCATTTCTCCTTCCTCTCTTTGTGCATCCTTGCTGTTCGATATAGGTCAAAATGAGGCCAATCATGCCTTTACCTTCCATTATGGTATTGGATGATCATTAATCAGATTATGTGTTACAAAGGCAGTAAAAATATACATTGATTTATGGAACAGTTTTACAAAGATGATGGTATGGCCTTAGACCTCCTGCAGGGTCTCATGTCTCTGAGGTGGCTGGGTTGGGAGGTGTATGGCCCAGTCATGAACTGTGGATTTGCTTCTTCTCTATTAAGATAAGGAGCCCACTGAGGGGCTAAATCCAAAACCATTCCCTAAGTGATCCCTTAGAGACTCATAACAGGACAGTTGTATGAACTGAAGATACAACAAATGTTCTGGAAAAATGCCGAGCTGAAAATATGAGGTACCTTTTTCATTTCTCCTTGTCTTTGTGAATCCTTGCTGCTCAATCTAGGTCAAAATGAAGTCAATCATGAGAACAATATGCTATAAGAAATCTTTCCAGTTTCCGTTCTTACAGCCACTTTGACTTCTTACCTCAACAAGGCTGGATGGGAAGCAACCATGTGTGGTTGCTTGAGTAATATTCTCTTCTCTAATAAGGAAGCACATTTCAGTTGACTTGGGACCACATGTTTTCCTAAGGTGGGTCCATGGCTTAGCTAGGTTAAAGCCATCCACTATTTCAGACACAGCACAGCTTGGTCAGTACCATGGTCAGCTGGGGCCCTGGCCCTGATGCCACCAGCCCCCTCTCCCTATGACTTCAGGAAGTGGTAGAGATGATGATGACGACATTGATGGTAAGAATAAGAGCTATTGTACATTGAGCATTGTTCCAGCTCAATAAATTAACTTTTCTCCTGTGTAGAAGAGGAAAATGAACCTTAGAGACATTATGTAAGCTGCCCATTATTATAGAACTAAATAAGTGGTGGAGCTATCAGAGCTTCTCTCTTGATTTTGTCTCATTTCAATCATGACCTCATTTTAGCTTCAGAGGCTCTCTTTTTACCCCCACAGAGACTTTATTTTTATGTTAGTTTCCTAAAGATGCCATAAACGGGGTGGCTTAAAACAACAAAATTTTATTCTGTCACAATTCTGGAGGCTAGAAGTACGTAATCGAGGTGTCAGCAAGTCAACAAGGTCGGTTCCTTCTGGAGGCTCTAAGGGATGATCTTTTTCATGCCTTTTCCCTAGTTTCTCCTGGTGGGTGCCGGCCATCCTTGGTGTCCCTCAACTTACAGCTGCATCGCTGCAATTTTTGCCTCTTTTTTCTTATGGTATTGTCCCTGTGTGTCTTTCTGTCTTCACATGGCTTTCTTCTAAGTGACTAGTGAGCCACTGAATTTAATTAAGGCTCATCCTAATCACGTATGACCTCATCTTAACTTGATTACTACTACAAAGATCCTATTTCCAAGTTAGGTCACATGCATGGTACTGTAGATTAGGACTTCAGCAGATCTTTTTGGGGGACACAACTCAACTGACACTTTTATTCCCTGTTGCTCTTTAAATTGTTCTCTAGTAATTTTTCCAGAGACTCAGTTGTAGGGAAAAAAAGCATTTTTTGCAGGCGACATCTGCCATCAGCCTGTTAACATGAAGCTCCCTTGAAGCAAGCGTGTGCATAAGGGCTTGGCTTCTCTCTCAAAATGGACAGGAGAGCAAAACACAAATCAATATCTCAAAGAATTATCCTGCCACTCCTATGGGATTGTATCTTGAGTGACTGCTTCGCACCATCTTCACTGCAGCTCACGGAAAAGGTGTCTCCCTCTCAAGTCACACAACACAGACAACATAAAAGCTCATGCCAGATGTTTCTTCTTCTGCTTGTGGATAGAACCAAATTATTTATGAGCATGTCACCTTTACTTGGGGAATGAGTGCGACTCAAACTCCCTATCTACATATTTGCTCACATGTGATGAATAAGGGCCAGGGTAGAATTGTTCAGAATGAGGTATCCTCCTCAGCTCAGATCAGAGAGGGCTGTAAGTGACAGAGTTCGAGGGAGAAATTCAGAGAAAGAAAATAGGAATGCTAAGATTATCAGTAAAAAAAAAAAAAGTAGAGAAATGTCACTTCTAATTGCTACCCATGCGGTAAAACATGGTCACCGATTAGGGAATCCAAGCAAGCAGACTCTTTGGGGTCCAGATGGTGAGAGTTAAGGCTATTATGTGTATTGAAACACCATCTGTATTTTTGAGAACACTGACACCATATTCCAATATCCAAGGGGAACCTACTTGTTCTAATTGCTGCAGTACCTGAAACATATTCACAGCCTCTCCATCTGTACCACATTCCTGATGCCTGCCATGCACCATTTGACAATCCGCAGCACTATGCTCCTTCCGTGACCCCGTCTTTCCCACTGCATCATTTAGCTCAAATATGTTCAGCCACAGAGGCTTTCCAAATCATTCACTTAGTGACCAAGGGCAGTTACCTACCACCCACGAGGGAATGAGTCATCGTATCATAAAGGCTGTGGAAAAAAAAGAGACATTTGTCAATAGATTCTGTGTGTTGCAGAAGAAGAGTTCAAATGTAGGACACCACACAGATTTAGTGGTACATAATAGATGAGTAAATTTTTGACAAGAAATGTCAGGCATCTTCAGAATCTTAAACAATAAGGAAATGGAAAGTTAAAGGTTTGTTGTCAAATAGCAACTGTGGGATCACCATCTAATAAACTAAACTCTTTCCTCTGCCAGTATTACTCTCAGAAAAATAAGGAAGGGGACAAAGCTCTTGAGTCATTAGGGCATATTCTGGGTTTGTCCTAACACCTAATTTTGTATTTTGTGCATGTTCCATAGGCACAAGGAGTCTGTGAAGATAAACTAAAGGTAAATATAAAATATCTGTGCTTTCAAAATGGTTTTTTTATTTATTTTTGAGAGAGAGAGACAGAGTGTGAGTTGGGGAGGGGCAGAGAAAGAGGGAGACACCGAATCCGAAGCAGGCTCCAGGCTCTCAGCTGTCAGCACAGAGCCTGATGCGCGGTTTCCACCCCCAAACTGCGAGATCATGACCTGAGCTGAAGTTGGAGGCTTAACTGACTGAGCCAAGCAGGCATCCCTCAATGTTTTCTTTTTTTTTTTTTACAGAAGTTCCTATGTATTTATTAACTTGCTTAATATATTACATAATGATGATATAATACCACCATTTAAATGTGTATATGCTCTAAACTCTTTACATATATAATCTCTAACCCAGCCAAACCATTTGCCCATTTGTTAGATGTGAAAACTGAGGCCCAGAGACTTTGTAATTTCAGTCTATAACCATGTCTGCCAGACACTGGGGGCTCCCTCCTTTATAATGTGGTATTGATTTTCATGAAAGTGTTGTAAATTCTGAGGAACTTCGTATATTTTAGACTCGTATTTTGTTCTTTTAATATACTATTTTGCAAATTATAATGCAGCTACTGCATTGGGCAGCTTTTACCGCAGTAATGCTCTCTGTGCATGTCTCTGGGTCAGCTGAAGTCTGGCTGATCTTGGCTGAGCTTGATTTAGTTCAGCTGCATTCATTTGCAAGTCAGGTTAGGGTTTATTCCACATATCCTATCATAGGACAAGTGGTTGCTCTTTTCATTGCAAGGGCAGGAGCACAAGAATCCAAGCCAAATTACCTAGGAGTCTTTAAATAAGTCTCTGCTTGTGTTACATTTGCTACTATTTTATTGGCAAAAGCATGTCATATAGCCATGCTCAATGGCAACAGATAGATAAATACATTCTACCTTCTTTATTTTTTTAAGTTTATTTTGAGAGAGAGAGAGAGAGCATGCGAGCATGAGCAGGAGAGGGGGCACAGACAGAGGGAAAGAAAGAATCCCAAGCATGTTCTGTGCTGTCAGCGTGGAACCGATGTGGGGCTCAATCTCATGAACTATGAGATCATGACCTGAGCCAAAACCAAGAGTTGGACGCTTAACTGATTGAGCCACCCAGGCACCTCTCTACCTGCTTTAGAGAGAGTAATGCTTAAATATCTTGGATGTGTGTTTCTATAATAGGCTGAGAGAAATGGACACAATAATCCAACCTATCAACAACACTTCTCAATTACCCATAAAATGTAGATTTTCCAAATATGTTTGGTAGAACCTTCGGAAAAAAATCATACATATTTGGGAAGTTCTATTTTAGATAATGAGAGACTTTTAAACGTGGAGAACAAACAGAGGGTTACTGGACGGGTTGTGGAGGGGGAATGGGCTAAATGGGTAAGGGCCATTAAGGAATCTACTCTGAAATCATTGTTGTACTATATGCTAACTAACTTGGACATAAATTAAAAAAAAAATCTGTGTGCACCTCCCCATTCTATTTCCCTGCTTTACACAAACCTCCCAACCATAATTCTACTTTTACTTTAAGTAGATGAGTTTAACTTATTTTGATACTTTTATTTTTATGTATTTAACTTAGAGAGAGAGGGAGGGAGCAAGAGAGAGAGAGCACACAAATGGGCGAGGGGCAGAGAGAGAGGGAGGCACAGAATCTGAAGCAGGCTACAGGCTCTGGGCTGTCAGCACAGAACCCGATGTGGGGCTGAGCTCATGACCTGAGCCGAAGTTGGACACTTAACCAACCGCGTCACCCAGGTGCCTCTTAACTTATGCTCCATAAAAACAGGCAGTATGGCAGAATTGTTGTAAATCTAGTTTTGATACTATCTAGCTGTGTAGCTTTGAGCAAGTTACTTAGCCTCTTTCTATACATCCCATTCCCCTTTTTTTCTAACTATAAAATGGAAATAATAAAAATAGAGAAAATAAAAATAAAAAATAAAAATTTAAAAACTAATAATAATCATAAGATTATTGTGAATAATATGAGAATGAAGTCATATAAAACAATCAGAACAATGTCTGGTAAATAGGAAAACACCTAGCTAGTGATGTTTATATGTAAACACTTACACCTTTAGGTATAAGGGTATGGAAAAGGAGATCTGACCTTGCTGTTGCAAGCAGATATGCAGGTGACAGCCTAATTATCATTAAATTCTATCCTTTAAAAAATATGTACACACATTTTAAAAGCAACCAAATAATAAGCATAATATGTCCATAAACGTTAAAGTAGAAAATATTAAAATGCACACCTATCACTCGCCATTGGACCTACAATTTGAATGTTGTTGACATTACCTTTGCATAAATCTGTGTGCACCTCAGTCAAAAACCTCTTTGACTTTGGCCGCAGCAATTTCTTACCCAACACGTCTCCAGAGGCAAGGGAAACAAAAGCAAGAATGAACTATTGGGACCTCATCAAAACAAAATAAAAAGCTTCTGCACCGTGAAAAAAACAATCAGCAAAACTAAAAGGCAACAGACAGAATGGGAGAAGATATTTGCAAACGACATATCAGATAAAGGGTTAGCATCCAAAATCTATAAAGAACTTATCAAACTCAACACCCAAAAAACAAATAACCCAGGGAAGAAATGGGCAAAAGGTATGAATAGACAGACACTTCTCCAAAGAAGACATCCGGATGGCCAACCGACACATGAAAAAATGTTCAACATCACTCATCATCAAGGATTACAAATCAAAACCACAATGAGATACCACCTCACACCTGTCAGAATGGCTAACATTAACAACTCAGGCAACAACAGATGTTGGCGAGGATGCAGAGAAAGAGGATCTCTTTTGCACTGCTGGTGGGAACGCAAACTGGTGCAGCCACTCTGGAAAACAGTATGGAGGTTCCTCAAAAAGTTAAAAATAGAACTACTCTACGACCCAGCAATTGCACTACTAAGTGTTTATCCAAGGGAT
Organism: Felis catus; assembly: GCF_018350175.1. Lineage (NCBI taxonomy): Eukaryota > Metazoa > Chordata > Mammalia > Carnivora > Felidae > Felis > Felis catus. Next base: position 112,217,020 of record NC_058374.1, read on the forward strand.
ACAGGTGTCTGTTTTGAGGGGACACATGCACCCCCATGTTTATAGCAGCCCTATCAACAATGGCCAAAGTATGGAAAGAGCCCAAATGTCCATTGATGATGAATGGATAAAGAAGATGTGGTACACACACACACACACACACACACACACACACACACACACACACACAAAATGGAGTATTACCTGGCGATCATAAAGAATGAAATCTTGCCATTTGCAACTACGTGGATGGAACTAGAGGGTATTATGCTAAGTGAAATTAGTCAGAGAAAGACAAATATCATATGGATCCACTCATATGAGGACTTTAAGACACAGAACAGATGAACACAAGGGAAGGGAAGCAAACTAATATAAAAACAGGGAGGGGGACAAAACATAAGAGACTCTTAAATATGGAGAACAAACAGAGGGTTTACTGGAGGGGTTGCAGGAGGGGGAATGGGCGTTAAGGAATCTACTCCTGAAATCATTGTTGCACGATATGCTAACTAACTTGGGTGTAAATTAAAAAAATAAATAAAAAAGAAAGAAAAGAAAGAAAAGAAAGTTAAAGCCAAATAAATAAACAAAATGTATTTAGAAGACCAAAGGCCTGTGGGTAGCCAAGACAGTACTCAAGATGAAGAATAAAGAGTGACTATTTGCTGTACTGGATATTAAGTTTCACTATCATGCTATTGTAATTCAGACAGTGTTGTAGTAGTTCAGGAATAAAGTGACTGTGGGACAAGAATAAAATGAGAGAGAGCCCCCAAATAAAGCCACACATATAATGGAAACTCAGAAATAGCCTTCCAGACTATGAAGAAAAGAAAGGACAATTTAATAAGTAATGCATTATCCATATGGATATAATTAAGTTGGATTGTTACCATACACCATACACAGAAATATATGCCAGATGACTATGTCCTTCAGTGTTAAGAGGCAAAACTTTAAAATTTGGGTAGAAATTATATGAGAGCAAGTTTTGAATTTGGGTTGGGGGATGATTTAGAATACTAAACATAAGATATAAGATTGATAAATTTAACTATGCTAAATTTAAGAAATTCTATTTATAAAAAGGCACCAAGAAGTGAAAATCAACCCAATGTTATAGATACTATTTGTAACACACATAATAATAAAATAATATATCCAAAGAACAAATAACACCTACAACACAATAAGAAAAATAAAATACTCCAGGGAAAAATGGCAAATAAAAACAAAAGTAGGCATGTTACAAAAGAGACACCATGAAGAGTAATACACATATAAAATTATATTCAGTCTTATGATTATGGAAATTCACATTAAGATCACACTGAATTATGTATTGTACCAACTAATTTGGCCACAAATTAAGAACTTTTCCAAGGCCAAGTATAAGCTGGTTGAATTATAAATGGATACACGGACTTTGGAAACAATTTGATCCTATCTTAAGTTATTGAACATTGAAAAGTCCCTACAGTCCAGTCATTTTATTTAAGATATCAATTTGGACAATTCTTTTTTTTTTTAATTTTTTTTAACGTTTATTTATTTTTGAGACAGAGAGAGACAGAGCATGAACAGGGGAGGGGCAGAGAGAGAGGGAGACACAGAATCCGAAACAGGCTCCAGGCTCCGAGCTGTCAGCACAGAGCCCGACACGGGGCTCGAACCCACGGACCGTGAGATCATGACCTGAGCCGAAGTCCGACGCTTAACCGACCAAGCCACCCAGGCGCCCCTCAATTTGGACAATTCTTACATGTATGCACCAATAGGTGTGTACAAGAATAGTAATAAAAACATTATCAATATTAGAAAGAAAAACATTAATGGAAATAACACAAATAATCAACAACAAAATGAATAAATCATAGCATATTCACTCGATGAAAATTATGCTACAATATGTAGATGGCATTTAGAAGTGTAAGGTTAAGTTACAAAGTCGGCCACTAAAGGGGACAGAGACATCATGATGCCATTTTGTAAAGCTCAAACCAATCTGAGAAAAACAAAATATTCTTTAGTAATTAATATGTGTGTGTGACTAACAATGATGATAATAATGATTAGCAATTAAGACTGGCACAGTGCTTACCATTTGCAAGGCCTCATTTGTATGCTACAAATGTATTAACCAGTACAGTTATTATATGAAGTAGATATTACAGTTATCCCCCAAATAACAATTTGGAAACTGAGGCAAAGAAAACAATGCAATTGGTCTGGCTCAGAATGTGCATTATTAACCTTTATGCTGTATTAGGTAGGAATGAAGGATTAGGTATTAGGAGGTTTGTGTAAAGCAGGGAAATAGAATGGAGAGGTGAACACAGATTTTTTTTTTTTTTTTTAATCTGCACCCAAGTTAGTTAGCATATCATGCAACAATGATTTCAGGAATAGATTCCTTAATGCCCCTTACCCATTTAGCCCATTCCCCCTCCTGCAACCCCTCCAGTAACCCTCTGTTTGTTCTCCATATTTAAGAGTCTCTTATGTTTTGTCCCCCTCCCTGTTTTTATATTAGTTTGCTTCCCTTCCCTTGTGTTCATCTGTTCTGTGTCTTAAAGTCCTCATATGAGTGGATCCATATGATATTTGTCTTTCTCTGACTAATTTCGCTTAGCATAATACCCTCTAGTTCCATCCACGTAGTTGCAAATGGCAAGATTTCATTCTTTATGATTGCCAAGTAATACTCCATTGTGTGTGTGTGTGTGTGTGTGTGTGTGTGTGTGTGTGTGTGTACCACATCTTCTTTATCCATTCATCATCAATGGACATTTGGGCTCTTTCCATACTTTGGCCATTGTTGATAGGGCTGCTATAAACATGGGGGTGCATGTGTCCCCTCAAAACAGACACCTGTATCCCTTGGATAAACACTTAGTAGTGCAATTGCTGGGTCGTAGAGTAGTTCTATTTTTAACTTTTTGAGGAACCTCCATACTGTTTTCCAGAGTGGCTGCACCAGTTTGCGTTCCCACCAGCAGTGCAAAAGAGATCCTCTTTCTCTGCATCCTCGCCAACATCTGTTGTTGCCTGAGTTGTTAATGTTAGCCATTCTGACAGGTGTGAGGTGGTATCTCATTGTGGTTTTGATTTGTAATCCTTGATGATGAGTGATGTTGAACATTTTTTCATGTGTCGGTTGGCCATCCGGATGTCTTCTTTGGAGAAGTGTCTGTCTATTCATACCTTTTGCCCATTTCTTCCCTGGGTTATTTGTTTTTTGGGTGTTGAGTTTGATAAGTTCTTTATAGATTTTGGATGCTAACCCTTTATCTGATATGTCGTTTGCAAATATCTTCTCCCATTCTGTCTGTTGCCTTTTAGTTTTGCTGATTGTTTTTTTCACGGTGCAGAAGCTTTTTATTTTGTTTTGATGAGGTCCCAAAAGTTCATTCTTGCTTTTGTTTCCCTTGCCTCCAGAGACATGTTGAGTAAGAAATTGCTGTGGCCAAGGTCAAAGAGGTTTTTGCCTGCTTTCTCCTCAAGGATTTTGATGGCTTCCTGTCTTAGATTTAGGTCTTTCATCCATTTTGAGTTTACTTTTGTGTATGGTGTAAAAAAGTGGTCCAGGTTCATTTTTCTGAATGTCGCTGTCCAGTTTTCCCAGCACCACTTGCTGAAGAGACTGTCTTTATTCCATTGAATATTCTTTCCTGCTTTGTCAAAGATTAGTTGGCCATACATTTGTGGTTCTATTTCTGGGTTCTCTATTCTGTTCCATTGATCTAAGTGTTCTTGTGCCAGTACAAAGTGGCCAGTGCCAGTTCTTGTGCCACTGTCTTGATGATTACAGCTTTGTAATATAGCTTGAAGTCCGGGACTGTGATGCCTCCTGCTTTGGTTTTCTTTTTCAAGATTGCTTTGGCTATTCAGGGTCTTTTCTGGTTACATACAAATTTTAGGATTGTCTGTTCTAGCTCTGTGAAGAATGCTGGTGTTATTTTGACAGGGATTTCATTGGATATCTAGATTGCTTTGGGTAGCATTGACATTTTAACAATATTTGTTCTTCCTCTCCAGGAGCATGCAATATTTTCCCATTTTTTAATGTGTCTTCTTCAATTTCTTTCATAAACTTTCTACAGTTTCCAGAGTATATGTTTTTCACCTCTTTTGTTAGATTTATTCCTATGTATTTCATGGTTTTTGGTTTCTAAATACATTTTAAAGTCAGCTTGGTATTCTGAGGTTTAAGTACAATGGATATAAGTGTAAATTTCTTTTTATGCATCTCTTTGGTAGTAATGTCTCCTGCATCTGTGGATTGGTATTTCTCATTAGATCTGCAAAAAATTGTAGCCATTATCTCTTCAAAATAGCTGATCCTTCATCTGTCTATCCTCTCTTCCTGGAACTCTGGTAAAGTATATAGTAAACTATCTCAGGGCCTCTGGGTGACTCCGTCGGTTAAGTGTTTGAACTTTGGCTCAGGTTATAATCTCACAGCTCGTGAGTTCGAGCCCCACATTGTGCTCTCTGCTGTCTGCACAGAGCCTGTTTTGGATCCTCTGTCCCCTTCTCTCTGCCTCTCTCTGGATTGTTTGTGTACTCTCTCTCTCAAAAATAAATAAACATTAAAATCAAAAACCAAAAAACTATCTCATTCTGTTTTCTCCACCATTCAAGCCATTCTTTCATATTTTTTACCTTTTCCCCCTATATTCTGGAGTCTGTGCATTTCCTTCTTTTCAAATTTATTTTAATGTTTATTATTTATTTTTGAGAGAGAGACAGAGAGACAGAGACAGAGGCAGAGACAGATTGCAAGCAGGGGAGGGACAGAGAGAGAGAGAGAGAGAGAGAGAGAGAGACAGAGACAGACAGAATCCAAAGCAGGCTCCAGGCTCCCAGCTGTCAGTACAGAGCCCGATGCAGGGCTCACAAACTGTGAGATCACGACTGAAGCTGAAGTTGGACATTCAACTGACTGAGCCACCCAGGCACCTCTGTGCATTTCCTTTCTATTTATCTTTCAATTTACTGTCTCCAGAAGTATCTAATCTTCTTTTAAAATCTTTTGGCGATGCTCTGATTTCAACAATCTTCTTATTTTGAAACTCTTACTTGACTATTTTAAAAATATGATTTGTTATTTTTTAGTACATCATTTTGCTTATCTTTAAATCTCCTTTTTCTTTTTTATTATATTTAATTCACAGTTTACAAATAATTTCTAATAATTTATGTAACTAAATGCTGCAGGGGCATAACTGTCCTTTGTTATTTTTTCGGACACTCATTTTATTTCTTTGTGTGTTTCTTTGCATTTGCTATAATAAACCCAGACTTCATTGATTTTATTATATAGAGGTCTGTAAACCTAAACTGAGAATGTTATATCATCTGAAATTAATTTTGGAATATAAATTGATACAAACACTTTGGAAACAATATGATACTCTTTCTTTAAACATCTGAAAGACTTCCTTCCTTCCTTCCTTCCTTCCTTCCTTGTTTCTTTGCAAGAAGCAGATGGTGTTATGGACAGTGTGGGTGATCCTCTTATGCTCCTTTGAAGTATTGCCTAAATGAAGAAATCTCAACTTCCACCACCTTCCTTTCCATTGTGTTTAGAATCCTGATCATTATCAATCTTACGATGGGCAGACTTTAAGGTGGCCACCATGTACGTGACCCTGTATATATAATTCACTCTTCTTAATTATGGGCAGGACCTATAACTTGCTTCTCACCAAGATAATACAGCAAAGGTGATTGGACACTATTTCTGTCATTATATTACATTGTATAAGACTCCATCATCCTAGCTGACTTGCTCTAAAACTTGGCCCTCCTTGCTGACTTTGAAGAAGGAGCTGCTATAGGTCTTAAAACTGCATAAATTTTTACAACAAGGTAAATGAACTTGAACCAACTTTCTCTAGTCAAACTTCTAGATGAGAACCTGGACCTTGCAGTTAGCTTAATTGCAGTCTTGCAGAGGGCCCAGCTAAACTAAGGCAACTGATCCACAGAAACTGAGATGGTAAATGTACATTGATTTAAGTCACTAAGTTTGTGTTAATTTGCTTTGCAGTATGGGAAAGAAACACAGTCTGGTAGTACCATTTCCCTTCAGGGAAAGACCATCTTTTGGTGCCTCATCTTGTACTGTTTGCTGCCCTTGTTTCAGCCGCCAAGTTTTTTCTCTCAGAAAGGTAAGGGGTTGGCAATGTTTAAGGTAGAGAATTTGAGAGGTCTTTAGAAATTTTCTTTTGTTTACTATATATCAGAAAGTACATTAAAGTTTTTGTTTCATCAAAGACCTAGCTGTCTAGTAGAAGGTCAACTTTTGGGTCTGCTTGAGCCACATCAGTGGGTATTTTCCATATAGGAGAAACTGTGTTGATTTGTATAACTTGTCCCCTGTTTGTCGCAAAAACAGGCCTCATTAACATTACCTTTTATATTATTATGAATAAAATTACTAAGATAGTGTGAAAAGACATAGTGATGTATAGCAGGACTCTGTCATTTCTCCTTATTCTCTACACTCCACAGTCCAGAGGCAAACTTTTAAATTCTTTTTATCAGTTATATCTGACACTTAATTATATATTTTAAAATAACTTGCTTGGAAGTCTGTTTATTGCCTTTCAAAAATTTACACATTATATTCTGACTTCCTTCTATGAAGAAGTTTGCTCTCTCCTAAAATCAGGAACAAAGCAAAGATGTACCTTCTTACCAGAATGCAATAACACAAGGAATAAAAGGTATACAGATTGAGAAGGCAGAAACAAAACTGCATTTGTTTAATGATGATGTGATCATATATGCAGAAAATCCCAGATGTGACAAAAAAAATCGCTGGGACTAATATTATATTGTATCAAGGTTGCAGGATATGTGGTTAATATTTCCTATATATAACCACAATGAACAACTGGCATCTGAAGCTTTAAACACAAACCATTTGCATTAATACTCAAAATATTTAGGCATAAATCTAACAAAAATTGTGTAAGACCTATATGAAGAAAACTAGAAATCTCTGACAAAAAAGAGCAAAGAAGGTCAAAATACATGGAGAGATATTCCATGTTCCTGGAAGAGACGACGACTCAATATTGTTGTCATTCTCAACTTGATCTGTAGATTCAGTGCAATTCCACTCAAAATGCCAGCATGTTATTTTGAGTTTATCAACAAACTGACTGTAAAATGTATATGAAAAGCCAAAAGACCTGGGATGACCAATACAATGCTAAAAAGAACAAAATTGGAGGAATGATACCACCAAATTTGTAGACTTACTATAAAGCTACAGCAATCAAGACAACATTGTATCAGAGAAGGAATGGACAAATATATCAACAGAAAAGAATAGAGAGCCTAAAAATAGACTAGCATGAATAGAGTCAATTGATCTCTGACAAAGAAACAAAAGCAATTTAATGATGAAAAGACAATCTTTTCAGCAAATCGTGCTAGAAAAACTGGATATCCACATTAAGAAAAACAACAACAACAACATAGATTCTAGGCACAGATTTTACATCTTTCCCCAAAATTAAATCAAAATGTTTCAAGACCTAAATGGGAAACACAAATTATAAAATGCCAGAATACAAGAGAAGAAAATCTAGGTGACCTTGGGTTTTTAGATACAACACCATAAGCATATTTCATGAGAGAAAAACGGTTAAATTGGATTTTATTAAAATTAAAAACTTCTGCTCTAAAAGACACTGTTAAGAAGATTCAGATATAAGCAACAGACTGAGAGAAAATATTTTCAAAACACATATCTGATAAAGGACTTGCATCTGAAATACACAAAGAACTCATAAAGCTCAACAGTAAGAAAACAATCCAATTTAAGAATAGGGAAAAGATCTCACCAAAGAAGACACACAGATAGCAACTAGGCATACGAAAAGAGGCTCAACATCAAATGTCATCAGAAAATTGCAAATCCAATGTCATCAGAAAATTGCAAATCCAAATGGCAATTAGGTATGACTACTCATATATTAGAATAGTTAAAAGCCAAGATATGGCAATAGCAAATGCTGGTAAGGATACAGAGTAACAGGAGGTCTCATTCATTGTTGGTGAAAATGCAAAGGGTTCAGCCACTTTGGAAGACAGCTCTGTAGTTTCTCACAAAGCTGAAAATATCTTACCATAGGATACAGCACTATCTCTCCTACATATTTATCCAAATGAGTTAAAGCTTATGTCCACATGAGAATCTGCACATAAACATTCATAACAGCTTTGTTCATACTTACCCCAAACTGGAAGCAGCCAACATGTCATTCAATAGGTAGGTGGACGAACAAAACTGTGGTACGTGCATACAGTGAAATATTGTTCAGTGATAAAACAAAATGAGCTATTAAGCAATGAAAAGGCATGGAGGAACTTTGAATGCATATTGCTAAGTGAAAGAAGTTGTTCTGAAAGGGCTACCTGTGATATTCCAACTATCTGACTTTCTGGAAAAAAAATAAGATAAAAATACAGAGACAGCATAAAGAGAAGTGGTGGCCAGAGGTTTGGAAAATGAAGGGAGAGATCAGTAAGTGAAATGCAGGGGAATTTTAGGCTAGGGAAACTATTCTGTATGATATTATAATGGTAGATACATGACATTATGCATTTCAGCTTCTTCCTTCACCTACAGAGCTGTATAACATGATGTACAAACCTTAATCTAAATTAGAGTTTACAGGTAAACTTAGTTAATAGTGAAGAATCAGTATTGGCCCATTAATTGTAACAAATGTATTATACTAATGAACGATAGGAACAGGCGAAACTGTATGTGAGCAGCAGGGGCCACTTGAGAATTCTTACTATAAGCTTGATTTTCCCATCGATATAAAACTTCTAAAGAAACCTTCTAAATAGTTTTAAAAAATCTTACACATTGTATTCTGACTCCCTACTACGAATAAGGTTGTTTTCGTTTTCAAATACTACTTTTCCTCTTTTCTCCATGAATCTCTTCTTAATTTTTGTTGAATCACTGCTCAATGTAGAGATGATTATAATGATGTAAATATAGTTAACAACTGAGCCGTGTAGAATATTATGATTACACTTTGTTTCTTGTGCATCTATTCTTTTTTTTTCCTGTAGTTTTAATTGCTCTCTGACAAGAACTGAAAAACACCTCTTATTGTAATCAAGCACCTCAGTTAGTTTATCAGTTCACATTTTTCTTGAATCCATACTTCTTGGAGCCCTATGTCCTCTTGTTTTAATCTGGATGTATTTCTTTCTAGGCATTTTGCTCAGTTGTTTTTTCCTTGAACTCCCCTTTATTATCCACAGAGTACTCTCAGGCCCACTCCTTTCTTGGTCCCACTATCTTCTGAATCCCAAATCTTTCTCTTTATGGCTTTTATTGCATCAATTTAGACAAACTGGAATTGCATTTCCCAGAATGCCCCTCCTGATATGTCATTTGGATCAAAGTTTGTAAGATGGAAGGTTGGTGTAGAGCACCAAATGCGCTCCGTTGGAAAAGGGATCCAATATCTAATTGTTCCTTAAGAAGACTTTTACACTTCTCATTTATTTTTAGCATTTTTCAGATCTATGGAGCTACTTTATGCTCTTAATTTGGTTTTCAGTCTCTCTGTGGTTTTATGACACAAAACAACTTTCTTCTCAGTGGCTTCTTCTATTTTAGTTTCATGAAGGCATAGCTTTTGCTTTTTTTTTTTTTAATTTTTTTTTCAACTTTTTTTATTTATTTTTGGGACAGAGAGAGACAGAGCATGAACGGGGGAGGGGCAGAGACAGGGAGACACAGAATCGGAAACAGGTTCCAGGCTCCGAGCCATCAGCCCAGAGCCTGACGCGGGGCTCGAACTCACGGACCGCGAGATCGTGACCTGGCTGAAGTCGGACGCTTAACCGACTGCACCACCCAGGCGCCCCTGCTTTTGCCTTTTTTTATTCCACGCTCTATTGCTTCTCTCCAGAATAGGGCGTGACACATAGTAGGTGCTCAGTACATAGTAAATGATAAATGCAGGTCCTTAGTTTCAGCCATTGTCACTCTGCTAAGTCGGTTACTATTCTCATCTGTTACATTTTTATTACCTTTTGCTATTTTGTCTTTCTTTTGCTATTTTCTCTGCTCCCATTCTTTTTGATTGGACAGTAGTCCACCTTTTAAAGATAGTTGATTTATATTTACTTATACTCTAACATGACTTGAGTTTTAGGACAGAGTAGAATCAATGTGTTTTTATTTTACTAGGCTTACCTGAATCTCCAGCATTATTTTTCAACTATTCTATTAAAAAAAACTTTTTTTTAATTCTCCCAGTAAAATTGTGAGGTCTAGAGATGGGAACATTTGAATTTTGTTTTGAGAATCTGTGGCTTCTCCACCTTTTCTACTCACCAATTATGCTAGTATGTTTAGTATTATTCTTTAACTTCAATAGCAGTTCTTATCTGACCATTTCCAATTTTTCCATGAGGTAAGTACACTAGACTTCTGGAACTCTGGGGCTTTCTCTTTTCCCTGAACTTTAAATAAATTATGACACATTTGTTTTACAGCAGAATTACGTGCCAGGAAAGATAAGAAAAATCTATCTTCCATTTCTCGGATAAAGGTTGGTCATCCAAGTAGTATTTGTGTGTGACTCACTCATTATTGATCCAGGGTCTAGAAAGTCTGGGAGATTTTGCATTTTGAGAATTTGGGAGTAATTTATGATAAACAATAATAGGATGAGAGTTGTTCTATATGTTTGTTGCTAAATGCAGCTGTCAAACCCAGATGCCAAGAAGTATAAATGTGAAAAATTCTGATATAACACCTAGTGTTTCGGAAGTAAAAGAACTCTGTCACAGTGTTGTGTAGTTTAATGGTCTTTTGTCTCATTTTCTCTTGGCTCCTTACTGAAGGGTAAGTTATGTTATAAATTATAAATATGAAAATTATAATATCTTATGTATTCAAGACTATGCTCTGTATATGTTATTAGCACTGAAAACAGATGCCTTTCATCTTCTCAGATTCATTGTTCAGTTTGTTAAGCATTTCACCAGTGCTACAAGGCTGCTACCGACCTGTCAAAAATACAGTTTTATAAATTGACATCTTTGGATGAGCTCCCTCTGATGACAGATTGCCAGGTTTCTAGCATTGCCTCCCTCTTCCATACATAGTAACGGTATTATTGTTCTAAGGAGAGATTAAAATTGTGTTACTGCGGTTTCAAATCTAACTATTCTGTTGAATTCAATAAAATATTAAGCAAAGACATAACCTGGTGTGGTAGAAGGCCCTGCCTGCAGACTCCTACCTGGGGTGGGGGTAGGGGGCGGGAATAAAAGTATTTAACAATTAGATGGCACAAATCGTACAATCAGAAAGAAAAAGGCTAAAATACTGATGTCCCACTGCTGGACCTGCTATTACAGTATTAGTTTCTAGCAGACAAGAAAGTCCACTGGGTCCTAACAGAAGTGCCGGAGGCATATAGGGCACCTATGAGCGCAGCTATTTACCAACCATTACAGAAATATTTCAATATTTTAACAGCTAGTATTGATGTACTGGAGCCTCTGACTGCCTCTCAGCCTGAGTCATACTGAACTGGAATTTCTCTCATGGCCAGTTTCTTACAGTGTGATCCAGGGACAGTGTCTTAACCTCTCTGAGCTTAGTGTCTTCACCTAACAGTCTACCTTGACTGGTCTGTAGCTCCCATGTGGCATTTTGCAAATCCTGTCTAGATTTTCTAGGTGTAGAGTTGGCGCACAAAGACTCTCTAAACCTTGGTGCTCTGGGAAGGAAGATAAACTATGGAACTGGACCAGTAAGGGAATTGCAACTCTGCCATGAACAGGATGCTGCTTGTGAAACGAAGGTGCGACTTCTACAAGTGTGAGCTGTAGAGCCTGAGTGCCATTGCTAAGTTCAGGGAGCCTCCTCTGCCAAATCTGGCAGCCATTGGTAATGTTACTACAATATGCTAACTTTGCTGTGATCTGCGTGTGAAAAATGGATGCCTTACCTTTTTCCTCAAATAACTAAGTTCTGGATTCAGTTCAAATCTTGCACTGGTACATCTGAATGTAAAAAGCTAAATCCCACTTGGAGTACTGGCTACAGGGGAATGAGGAAAATTTTTAGCTTTCTAGTCTCTGCAGTACAAGAAGGCAACTGAAAAGCCTAAGTGAATTTAGAAAAATGCAGTCCATGGTATCTGTCATACAAACGCAGGTCTCTTTGGCTCCAGAGGCAAAGCTCATATCTAATACATCATCTTAAATACCATTTCTACCTTAAAGATCTGACAATGGATTGTAAGGTATCTGAATTAAAATTTGCACCATAATGTTAACCAAAGTTTTCACAAATACTTGCAAAACATTATTACCTTGCTTATGCTGACAGCTTACTTATTATAAATTACTTTGACAGATGAAAAATACAAAAAACAAAGGATTAAAAGAAAAGTTGTCCTAAACACACAGCTAGCCTTTATACCCAGGCCCTTGAAGCTAGATGCTTTATTGTTGCAATTATAACATATCAAAATACCTAAATCTATTTTACCAAAGCTTTAACTGATCTGCCATTTCAATAATGGGGTGATTTAGTGTTAACTTGGTTAGTGAGTAGACTTCCTCGCAAATAATTTTGTCTGTGATAGCTTTGAAATAAATTGGTGGGCTGTGTATCCTTTTAAAGACAATGAAATTTATGAACAGGCTTAAGTGAACATGATTATTTTTTTTTAAATTTTTTTTCAATGTTTATTTATTTTTGGGACAGAGAGAGACAGAGCATGAATGGGGGAGGGGCAGAGAGAGAGGGAGACACAGAATCGGAAACAGGCTCCAGGCTCCGAGCCATCAGCCCAGAGCCTGACGCGGGGCTCGAACTCACAGACTGCGAGATCGTGACCTGGCTGAAGTCGGACGCTCAACCGACTGCGCCACCCAGGCGCCCCGAACATGATTATTTTTCAATATTTATTAACCATTGAATGAATTCACCTCCCTATATGTGAAAGGGTAAAATTATGCTCCAAAAAGGAAACTCAAATCAGTTTTTCATTCATTTACTCAGGATTATATTGACTATGTAAAAATTGAAACTCTCTTATTATAAACATAAACTGCCAAAATTTCCTACTCAGTGAATTTCATTCTTTATTGACATCATGTAAGCTATAATCAATGGGAGCCATATGTCAGCTGAACAGTGGGGACTTTGCAATATTAATAGCAATTACTAATGGATTAAATTTACAGAATTTTATTAAATTATGATGCAAAACTGTCATTTTTTATTTTATACATATGTACTATCTAATAATCCTACTGCTTTTAAAATAGAGCATCAGAAAATCCAGGCTGGTTAAGAAAAACTACAGAAAAGGGAACTAGAAAATATGATCTGTTATCTAGAAATGCTATTCTTTAGATCAAGAAATGATTTGGGGTCATTTGTAGATAGTCATATCCTGAAATTGTTGATATGCTTTTAAAGGAAGTAGAACTGAACCAGAAAATTTCTTGAGAATTGTAAGAGGAACATTATGCAGTCACATTTCTGAAGTCTAGGAAATCCCTCAGAGGCCACAGTGGGCATCACAGGGGTTATGGAGGTGGAGTGGAGGGTCTGGAATTCTAAGAAGAGTTGTGAGTAATCTGGGTGAGTTTTTATAGGGTGTGTGTGTGTGTGTGTGTGTGTGTGCGTGTGTGTGTGTATAAAATAATAAGAACAAAATTATTGGAAAAAAAAGGAAAAGTAATTCCTAAGATGGCTCACTTATCCTCCCTCCTTTGTCTATCTTTGTTAGTGCTTTACATTATATTTCATTTTTTCTATCATTCCAGGCAAGGCACAGGTGATTTAAAACAACCATAGTACTGGCCCCACCTACTTCTCAGATTTTTTCACACCTAGCCCAACATACATCATTTTCAGAGACTTTAAGCAAATGGCTGTTTTTGCAAGAGTGAGGTAAATTATAAACCAATTTAGAAGTTATACACAATTTATGAAATCATGTAAGAAATAGGAAGAGAATTGATAGGCATGAAATTATGGAAATGAACAGAAAATAATTGTCCTTTGAGCCCTCCCCATCACTGAGGGAATTTGAATGATGAGGTTGAGGGCTCAGATAGGAGGTTAGCTCAGCTTTCCAGGAATTAAGCCCCTCTGCGTGCTGCTAGGCTATAAATTAGTGGAATAAACACAGAGATGAAGTGATAGTTGATTCTCAGGCAATTAAAACAAAAAGGAAAAGCTTATCTTAGACAAATTGAAAAAGCTTTCTCCCCCTTGTCAACAGCATTCTCAGAAAAAAAAAATTAATTCGAGTGGGCTGATAATGTTAACAATGGAAGGCATTTTCTTTAGTAAACCTGATTGGCTGTTAGTTTATTTTTATACCTTTGTCTTCCTGTTTTGATGTTAGTGAAAACCCAGTTTTCACCAGATTGTTGATAATTGTTTCTTAATATGAGTTTGTATATGCCATGTTCTCACACTGTTCTTTGTGAGGAATATATGTGTAGTCTTATCCTAATTTCCATAAAAATGTCAAATTCCTTCAGTAAACTTGCAATAGAGTTTTTATCAAGACCAAGAACAGTACAGAGAATTTTTTTTAAAGAGTATGACTTAAAAGCTAAGATCACAGGGAAGCAGATTAGCAAAGTAGTGTCATGCTTTGTAAGAAAAGGGCTTCAAGGAAAAAATCACGATGCAAATAATCTTTTTTTTCCCTCTTCTCTGGGACAGACCCATTTGAACAGTTGACCCAAGCACATACACTGTCAACCTCTGTATTTTCTGCACAATGTTAGTTTTCCTGTTTCTATAAAGTGCACAGAAACAAAAAACCCAACTACTTAATAACCTCCTTTGAACCTAACTGATAAATTAATTAAACATGGTTGTTGAATCCTATGTCTTTCATTTTTTACGAAGATAGTAGACCGGACTAGAAAGGTATGGAGTAGTTAATGAGATCCTGAGTTAAGGGTCAGAGTGTTTATATTGTTCCGTGTACTCATATTACCAAGCAGTAAATGTTAGAATCGCACAGGACTCCTAGTAATAATGAGACATAAATGGAAATCCAATCATGTTCTCTGACTCTCAAAATTTTTTCCCTTAAAACAGAGGGTTTTGAATTGCAAAAAGCAAATCACTTTCAACATGTGGCCAGCTTTTCACATGATACTTCTAACATTCACTTTGATTTTTATTGCTTTTTCCTTTTTTTATTGCTGTTTCTTTACATAACCAAGAGCTTATAAAAAGCCCAGAAGTTTGCTATGTTCGTGCAGTTAGGTCAAAGGTATTGCAATTGCATACAGGAGAAACAGCAGTAGGAAAGAATTAATTCAAATCATATTACTATGAGAAATAAGGCATATTTCTTATCATATCTCAGCTAGGGTGTTTGAAGACTTAAGCTACACAGATTAGCCAGTTCTCATCTTGGTCTGTCTTATAAGAAAAGCCTAAATCTTTATCATCACCTCATTCCTGGATCTGATTTTATACCCACTTCCAACACTTTCTAATATAATTCAAACCACAGAACAGTATGTGTGTGTGTGTATATATATATATATTACATATATATACATATATACGTGTGTATATATACACGCGTATATATATATACACATATACGTATATAAATGTGTATATATGTATGTATACTTGTACATATATGTATGTGTATCTGTATAAATGTAAATATATATTTTTTACATATTGTACATAAACTTTCTGGATATTTTCCAAGAAAACAGAAAATAAAACTGTTTGATGAGTCATTGTTTTCACATAGAAGATTCTTCCACAAGCAGAGATATACAAAATTTCTAAATGGAAGAACGCCTGATCCCAAATCTTTGTATATTCCAAGGTTATGAGTTAAATCCAGTGTTGGATCTTGTTCACTAAATTATCTCACCATAACTCAAAAATTGATGTTTTGGAGACTAATTTTTGGATATTTCTTTTCCTTGTAAAACAATCTACCAGATAGCTGATGTGTGAGGGAACCTGCTAATGCTTGATACATGATTCTTGTGTTAAATTGTTTAACTATTAAATTATATCAGTTGTGGTTCCAATATAAGTTTGGTCTCTCTAAAGAGTCAGTTATTCAGCTGGGTTGCCTTAACTGAGTCAAATATGATGATGCGATGATACGATGAAGGGGGCGCTCACAGTAGTGAGACACAACAGTAACAACCAAGAACTAGCTGTCAGGCTGGCGGCAGACAGGCCCACTTGCAATGGAAAATGGTATTTGATGGGTTTAAATGTCTTGATAGGAAAAACTATCTGACAATATAGCAAGTATACAGGTAGAGTGTGAGAGCAGGAAAAAGAAACCAGGACTCCCGTATGTAGGAGGAATACTGATCAGCAATTGTAAGTCCACTTCTACTTCCTAGAGGAAGAAGGTACTAGGCAGATTCTGAGACTGATGCATCCAAGGAAAGGCAGGGATAGAGTTAACTCATGAAACAGGAGACAGAGAACATGATCTTGGGAAGAAAGTGGAAATCCGCTAACATAACTGGAACCCAGATTTAGGGATCAGACCAGATTAGTTGGGGCAACACCTTGCTGTTAGTTGCTCATGTGGTGAACCTTAATTTGAGTCCTCCTGCCTGGCATTGCCTTTGATAGAAACTAATGTAGGTTTGAACTTAAAACAAGAGCGGCAAGGGGTGCCTGGGTAGCTCAGTTGGTTAAGCATCCAACTATGGCTCAGGTGATGATCTCACAGCTTGTGAGTTCCAGCCCTGCATGAGGCTCTGTGCTGACAGCTCAGAGCCTGGAGCCTGCTTGGGATTCTGTGTCTCCCTCTCTCTCTGCCCTTCCCCCACTCCTGCTCTGTCTCTCAAAAATAAACAAACATTAAAAAAAAAAGAGTGGCAAGGTTCTAGCTGAGGGGAAAGAATAAAATCAGAGGATGGGAATTAGGTAGGAGCTGGCAACACAAGGGAACACCAGTGCATACACATTTAACTTATAGAAATTAGTCTTTTTGCTTATCTAAAAGATTGCATGGGAAATTCTTTTTCATTTTTTTTGTTTGTTTTCATTGACCCAGTGAATGGAAGTTTGCAAAAGAGAAATAAAGGACTACTCAAGGCTGTTTTCAAAAACAATTTTGACTATATGTGACTTTTGTTTCACATGCTCGTCTTGAACATAAATTCCATATGCTCTGTGGCTCTAGTCTACTAATAGCCTAAAAGGAGAGCCAGGGAAAGAGTTTCTTTGGTTTCTGGAGGATGCCGCTTCAGGAAAACTAGAGAAACAAAGAACTCTTATTAGATGTTCTTGGAACCAAGAAATAACTATTTGTCTTTTCAGCACATACTTATTGAAGCCCAAATACGTGCCACGGGCACTGGGAACACAAAGAAAAATGACGTAAGCTGCCTGTCTTGAGAATAGACTAGTGGAATGAAAAGCTGTGTAACTAGATAATTGCAACACAAAACCATAAAGGCTGCAATAGAGGCGTTAACAAAATACAGAGGGAGTTACGGAAGGCAGTGGCTTTTTCTGTCTGTGGTCCAGAAGGCATCAGGCTACTGATGCTTTGAATTCATTGAAATAAGGAAGAGACAGGCCTTCTCAACAAGCACCTTGTATATGCACAACAAATTAGTTTTCAAGGCATTTTCGTGATCTCATGTGCTACACAGAGTCCATTAATGCAGGTATCACTCCCACTTGCAGATGAGGAAACTCGCTCTGAGCAGAAACGCGTCTTACCCAAGCCACCCAAGAAGGTAAATTGGTGGGTCTGGCACACTGTTCATCATTGCCTTCATAACCAAATGAGTTAAATTCAAGATATTCTGACTCTCAATAATTTAGCAAAGTAGCATTGAAGTAGTGACAAAGTTTCTCTTTTCAACCAAACTTTAGACAGACCCCACTGAACCCTCTTTTTGGCTAGCCCTCATCCAGTGTAGCAAAATTCCTGCTTAAATCAGGTTAATGAAAATCCTTCTACCCTTAATATCTGATCAAATTCCTTATCCCACATCACTGATATCTGATAATCCTGACTTGCCATCAGTAAGAATTCTGTTAAGTCAGGTTAGCAAGAATCCCCCTGCCCTTGATTTCTCTTAGTAACTTTCCATACACTAACCCCTTCATTTTGCTTGTTGGCTATAAATCCCCAGCTGTTTTTGCTATATTTGGAGTTAAGCCTGATTTCTCTCCTCTATTGCAATAATTTTCTAGTTCTTAACAATTATGCTTAGTGAAATTTTCATGAGATGTTAAACAGCTAACCATAACCTTAAGTTACCTTTCTTACAAAATCTACAACAGAGATAACATATTTGACTTTTAGTAAACCTGAGTAGAATAAAAATATTAAATTCAATGCTGATTAACTGTGAAGACATACCTGTTTTAATTAAACCAGCAAACTTAAACTAATTTTTATTTACTTAAGATCACACGCACTTGAAATGCATTTGGGTTAATTTTCTAGATTTCTCAAAGTATATTCGGTTTACATAAACACTTGTTTGTCTTTAAGCCAATTAAATAGACCTCTTCACAAATAAATTTTGGCAATGCCATCTAGACATAGAAAAAAATCACACATTTATAATGTACAAGCCTAGACATACGTACACATACAGACAGGTGCCAAGGGAGATCTTATATCTTCTGTTTTAAAATTTTAGCCATAAGACAGGTACAATAACGCAAATCTCACTAGCTCGTTAAACAAACAAAACAAACAAAACAACCTGTTGGATCTAGACTGTGTTTCTGGCAGCTGGAATAAGTTAAGGTTATCTGCTCAGATGGCAAAGCTTTTTACTAATATTTGTGGAAGAGACTTTAAAAATTTTTCATAGGCCTAGTTTTCAAAATAGCCTTTACTTCTCTCCCCTTCTGATAAGAACTGCCTTAGTTTCTTTCTTTCTTTTTTTTCCCCAATGTTTATTTGTTTTTGAGTGAGAGAGAGACAGAGCGTGAGCAGGGGAGGGGCAGAAAGAGAGGGAGACACAGAATCTGAAGCAGGCTCCAGGCTCTGAGCTGTCAGTACAGAGACCAACGCGGGGCTCAAATTCAGGAACTGTGAGATCATGACCTGAGCTGAAGTCAGATGCTTACCAACTGAGCCACCCAGCACCCCAGAATTACCTTAATTTCTGGAGAAGACTAGGTAGAATACTTGTATTTCAAAAGGCACAGAGAAAGAATGCAAGTTTCACCAAGAAGGACTTTTGTTCCCTAAGTCCCAATGATTTACAATATCTGCAAGTCTTCTGAGATGAATAGGGGAGGTTTCGTGATTAGTAAAGAAAGTAGATGGCTTTGAATTGTTTCTAGAGCAACATTTCTGTTCTTATAAAAACTAGATTTGTAAGACAAGTACAGTTGTTTTTAAAATTTCTCAAAGAACTGGGTTGCAACCTGAATAATATTAAGAGGTGGTCCCACCCATCCAACTACATTTATCTTCAATTTCCTTCTTTATACCAGGGGGATCTCCAACTAAAATGACAATTAAAAAATTCCTATGTTCTAGATTTAGAGGTGTGTGTATTTTTGGAATGTCTTAGTAAATCCTTCCACAAAGACTTCAAAATCTTTTTCTTTCCTCTGAGCACATAGTTTTATTTTAGCTTTGGGAAGAAGGCCTAAAAACAAGTTCCTATCAGGCTGTAAATATCATTTTCCAATGTATCCAATTTCTGACCATACAACTACTTGAAAAAAATCTTTTTCTAAGTATTGGGGAAATACAAATCAAAACTACGATAAGATATCACCACACCTGTTAGAATAGCTATTATCCAAAACCAGAAAAAACAAGTAGTGAGGATGTGGAGAAAAAGAATCCTTATGCACTGTTGGTAGGAATGTAAATTGGTACAACCACTATGGAAAACAGTACAGAATTTACTCATAAAATTAATTACATGACCCAGCAATTCCTTTTAGATATCTGAAGAAAATGGAAACACTAACTCAGAAAAATACCTTCACCCCTATGTACACTGCAGCATTATTTACAATAGCCAACATATGAAACAATCTGTGTCTACTGATGGATGAATGGATAGAGATAATGTGATGTGATGTGATGTGATGTAATGTGATGTGTGTGTGTGTGTGTGTGTGTGTGTGTGTGTGTGTAATGGAATATTATTCAGCCATAAAAATAAAAGAAATTTCGCCATTTGTGACATTAGGGATGAATCTTTTGGGCATTATGCTAAGTGAAATAAGCCAGAGAAAGACAAATACCATATGATTTCACTAATATGGGGAACCTAAAAAAGAAATTAGCTCACAGATACAGAGAATATATTAATGGTTGTCAGAGGCGTGGGTGGGGGGTGGGCGAAATGAGTGAAGGGAGTCCAAAGGTACAAACTTCCAGTTATAAAATAAGTCATAGGGATATAATTTTCAGGATAGTGACTACAGTTAATAATACAGTATTGCATACAAGTTCTCATTACAAGATAAAAATGTAACTCTATGTGGTGACAGATGTTAACTAGACTTAGTATGGTGACATTTCACAATGTATACAAATACTGAATCAGCATGGTGTGCACCTGAAGATAATGTAATGTTATGTCAATTATATGTCAGTTAAAAAAAAAGATATCACAACTAATAGCTCTCCATCACCAACTACTTACCATGGATCAGGTTATCTCATTTAAACCTTAACAATCATGCAAGGAAGAGATTACTTCCCATTTTGCAGGTGATAAAACTGATTCTCAAAGAGTAATTTGCTCATACTCAGCTAGAAATTGAATTCCCTGACTTATCCCAAAGTTTATGATCTTTTCTGTATGCTACACTAACTAAAAGTGGGACTTGGCCCTTTGTAAAATCAAGTATATATGATGACAAATGACTGTAGGTTTTAATTGGTATAGATATTAAAATTTGGGGTGGGAATGGTACAAAATCAGGTATTGAGGATACTGATGAATTTTCGTTTCTATCTTAGCTCTGACCAGCCACTCCACCATGGGAGTGAGTATAAAACTAATGACTTGGGACTTTGGACTATCTCTCCAAACACTAGTCAACAGTGAGTCAAAGTAGATACACTGATGATCTGCCTATATTAAAGAGTCAAAATAAATTGACCAGTATGTTTTCTCTTAAAAAATTATTTGGTACTGGCTTGAAGGGGCACATGCACCCCAGTTTTATAGCAGCACTATCAATAATAACGAAATTATGCAAAGAGCCCAAATGTCCATTGACTGATGAATGGATAAAGAAGATGTGGTGTGTATACACAAACACACACACACACACACACACACACACACACACACACAGAGTGTAGTATTACTTGGCAATCAAAAAGAATGAAATCTTGCCATTTGCAACAACATGGATGAAACTAGAATGTATTATGCTAAGCGAAGTCAGTCAGCAAAAGACAAATATCATATGATTTCACTCATATGTGGAATTTAAGACATGAAACAGATGGACATAGAGGAAGGGAACGAAAAGTAAAATAAAAAGAGAGAGGGAGGCAAACCATAGGGGTCTTTTAAATACAGAGAACATTCTGAGGGTTGCTGGAGGGGTGTTGGATGGGGGGATGGGCTAAGTGGGTGATGGGCATTAAGGAGGGCACTTGTTGGGATGAGCACTCAGTGTTATATATAAGTGATCAATCACTAAATGCTATTCCTGAGACCAATGTTACATTACATGTTAACTAACTTGGATTCAGATAAAAAAATATATATTTGGATTATCTCATCAGGTTTCAGTAGAAACAAAAAGTAAATATTCCTGGCAGCAGTGAACAACCCTATGGAGGAAAGAAACATCCCAAAGGAATGTGCAAAAGACACAACTCTCTTAAGATCCAGGGCTACTTCCAAAGATAACCAAAAGGAAAGAAAGCTTTAGAGTATTCCCCTGAGAGATGGCTACAGTCATTAGGACCCTGGCTGCAAATGGGGTACAATCCATATTTCTGTCCAGCCCTGTTTTGGGGCTTCCATAAGTTTTGTGTGAGCTGCCTGGGCACACATGAACCTGGATGTCCCAGTAAGGCAGAAAGCCAAGTCAGGTTCTCAGGACACAAAATGAGGCAAGAACACAACAGCTGTCCCCGGGAGAGAAAGGATCCACAATCAATAGGTACTCGAAAGCAAATTCGCAAGTTACAATTCAAATATTGAATTTCCACAAATGTTTTTTGCCTGCCAATCTGAACGGAAGGGGCAACATGAAACTTTACCTTCACCTCTTCTTTTTTTTTTTTGCTTTTTTTTATCAATATACGAAATTTATTGTCAAATTGGTTTCCATACAACACCCAAGTGCTCATCCCAAAAGGTGCCCTCCTCAGTACCCATCACCCACCCTCCCCTCTCTCCCACCCCCCCATCAACCCTCAGTTTTTAAGAGCCTCTTATGCTTTGGCTCTCTCCCACTCTAACCTCTTTTTTTTTTTTTTCCTTCCCCTCCTCCATGGGTTTCTGTTAAGTTTTTCAGGATCTACATAAGAATGAAACCATATGGTATCTGTCTTTCTCTGTATGGCTTATTTCACTTAGCATAACTCTCTCCAGTTCCATCCACGTTGCTACAAAGGGCCATATTTCATTCTTTCTCATTGGCACGTAGTACTCCATTGTGTATATAAACCACAATTTCTTTATCCATTCATCAGTTGATGGACATTTAGGCTCTTTCCATAATTTGGCTATTGTTGAGAGTGCTGCTATAAACATTGGGGTACAAGTGCCCCTATGCATCAGTACTCCTGTATCCCTTGGGTAAATTTCTAGCGGCCAAAATGAACAAATCAGGAGACTATAGATGCTGGCGAGGATGTGGAGAAACGGGAACCCTCTTGCACTGTTGGTGGGAATGCAAATTGGTGCAGCCACTCTGGAAAACAGTGTGGAGGTTCCTCAAAAAATTAAAAATAGACCTACCCTATGACCTACCTTCACTTCTTCTTGACCAGGCACCACAGATAGAGATCTGGGAGAATTGCTAACAATTCTTACCTTTTGCTGGCTTCCGCCGTTTCCCGGGATTCTGTGGGCTCTGGAGGGAGTTGTGTGTTTCCGTGGGTCACATCCTTGTCACCAGAACCGGCAGAGGAGGAAAAATAATTTTCCCTCTACCCCTCACAGTGAGTACTTGGCCGAGATCCTTTTCTCTCTAGGGCACTTCGTAAATGGAGAGGTTTATCTAACGTTAAAAGTTCTCCACCGTAGCCACTGTAATTCAAGATTATTTTTGGTAAGATTAACCTGCTTGTTCAGCCTTAAAACAAAATTGTATTCACCTGAGCCCTCACACCGGCCCAGTCCAGCTGAAGTCTGACGGTGTCTGACGCGGAACTGGTCCGGTTTCCAAATCGGACCCATTCCTGCCTGCACCCGGTCGGGTTTCCAAGTTGAACCCTTTCCGGCCCTGGACCCGGTCCGGCTTCCAAGTGGACCCAGTACGACTCGGCCAGTTTCCGGACCCAGTCCAGAGAAAGAAAGGCTGAGAGGAAAGTCTGGAAGCTCCTAAAGCGAAAGCTGCGGAGGATCCTGAGGATTTACCCAGAACCTCCTGGGGCAGCTGGACAGCAGGGGGCGGCAGGGCCTCAGCTGGTACCCACGTTTGCTTCCTCCTGCGGGTCAGCGGGTGTCTCCTTCGGTTCCATCTCATTACACCAGAATTGTTAAAAGGTAAACTGAGGCACATTAAAAAGTTTATTTGCCCCAAAATCGATTTGAATCGGGCCGCAACCAATCTAGCAGGTAGAAAGGAGTTCTGCGGCGCTGTGCAAAATGAAAGACTTTTATAGGCAGAAGGGAGCAGGAACAAAAAAAATAAACTAAGCAAAAAAATCGACTAGGTTATTGCAAATTTACTTCCTTTAGAGAATGGCAGGGGTTTGTCAGGCAGATTACCGCAGTAGTACTGATTAGTTGATTCCTGACTGGTTTAAGATTCCATTTCTGGGAGAACAGCAACTATAATTAAATTAAAGTCTCGATTTGGTGATGTGGGGCTTAGCATTGGGGCCTCTTTAACAGTATCTAAAATTGAAATTCTGCTTATACACTGAGACTAGGATAACATAGAAAGAGTATTTTCCTCCCATGAAAAGCTATCAATAGGTTTTAAGTTTCTTGAAAGTAAAAATGTTTTCTTAAACTGCACCACTAAATATGGTGCATTTATATAAATATTTAATAAATATTTAGCAAATCCATGTGTCTGTATTTGACAGGTGGATTAACTTATATTTATCTTATTACTAACAATTCATTTTCTTTTCATAAACAGTGTATGTCTTCAACAAATAGTTAATGGTTTAATATTGACCTTAGGGGACGCCTGGGTGGCTTAGTTAGTTATGCTGTCTCTCTCTCTTTCTCTCAAACTAAATAAATTAAAAAAATATATTGATCTTAGTAAATCCCTAAGTATAGTCTTAAAATTATTCATGACTAATCCTTTTGGTTTATTTTGTCATAGAAATGAAAGGAAGCATCCACCACCTGGAGGGAATGGCTAGAAAAGACACTAAAGGAATAAATGGCCAATCCCTTTCAATCTGCCCCTACATGTTTCATACCTGGATGGGTGCATCACATAGTACCCAGTATGGATTAAAAATACTTTTGCCTCTGCGGCTTTTTTCTTAGATGTTGTTACTAACTGATGGTAAACATGTAAGGCCTGAGTCCATTGAAAAAAAAATTTTTTTTAATGTTTATTTTTGAGATAGAGTGCAAGCAGGGTTGGGGGAGAGAGAGAGGGAGACACAGAAACTGAATCAGGGTCCAGGCTCTAAGCTGTCATCACAGAACTCGATGCAGGTCTCGAACTCATGAATGGCAAGATCATGACCTGAGCTGGCGTCTGGACTCTTAACCAACTAAGCCACCCAGGCGCCTCAAGACCTGACTTCATTTTAACCAACTGAAAAAACAATTCACAATTTCCCAAACTGCTTTTTAATCTTATACATACATAATAATAGCCGAAAAGATTTGTTTATTTTCCTCTCTGGGTTAGACCTATTTTAATTTCTGTAGGGAATTGCATAAAAAATTGAAGATCTAGTGCCTGCCCTGGAGGAGTTTATAATCTCAAAGTACAAAGAGAGTCAACAAAAATGAAAGATACTTAGAGGCAAAACCAATTTATGGTTTACTATTTTTGGAGGCTCCAGGGAGAGCGGAGATTTTCATTACAAGTTGGAGTCGTAACTTTCGGAGAAAAAAAAAAAATCAGCGCCTTTTTGTATGTTGCCAGCTTGGTGAATTCTGTGATATGAGCAGCGAAGAATGAATTTACAAGGTGAATCACAAAGAACTCACAAGTTTAGAGTAGGTTTTTCGCTGAGATTTCCAAAAGGAAAAGAAAAGAGATGCAAACATCATATTGGTATATTTTTGAGAACCAGGAAATATACAAGTATTGTTCCCTTGGCAACCTTTGTGTGGCAGGGACAGCAGTTCCTTCTTTTTCCCTGTTGCAGTGGAGAACTTGATTGTTCCGTTAATGTGATTATTTTGAATTTCTTCTCTTTTTTTCTTTCCTTGTGTTTATTATACATCAAGGCCTAAAATCTGGTTGTTATTCTTAATTTGTCAGAAGTGCAAATTCTTGAAAGCAAAGTAAGAAGTGAAGCAAAATTAAAAGGAAGTTATAAATATTCAAATTCTAGAAAGTGCGATGTGTGTTTGCAAAATCAAATTTTCAAAGGAAGTCCAAAGAGGAATTTCTGAATAATAACAAGAACATTATCCAAACCCTATTACCTAAAAAGGTGGTTTAAATTATAGGCGGCCTAACTATGGGTACATAAACTAAACTGCAAGTAAGCAGAGTCCTGTTTGGTCATAAGATTAAAAAACGCAGCCTTTTGTTATCAGTAATATTATACAATTAGTCTAATCGGTATTTCTTCCAAATGGACTAAAGGTCAAAGATTACCCATTAACCTCTTGGCTTCACTTGTCTCCATTTGAACTTTTACCTGAGTTCTGGTTATGACCCTTCTTAGCACTTTTGGATCCCATGATGTTTCAGTCTCCCATAATTCACAGTTTAGTTAAACCTTATCACTTGTTTTGTTTTGCTTTGCTTTGTTTTCTTTTAACAACTCTCTTGATCTTGTTCCGCTAAGCACTGCTGGAGAAATTCAGGAGAGCTTGCCAATTGAGTTCTGTGCAATTAGGCCCTTTCTCCACGCTGTTATGCTATCCTTTATTTACCATTAACTAACTTCCTAAAGCTTTTTCTTCAGCGGTTATTCTAATCCTTTTTCAATTTCCTCTAGCCTCTAACCACACTAATGTCTTCTTCAGTCTAAGTAAAGGCCTTTCTTCTCACTTGGTTGATAAGACAGACCTTAAGGAGTTACTTTCCAATCTTATCCTCTTTAAAAATTCCCTATGAACTTTCAGCAGGTGGTTCCAGAAAGAGGAAAAAAAAAAAAGCATAGTCAAAGTGGGAAGGATAATTCTAGAGGGAGGGTTAATAAAGCAACTTTTTACAAATATGGGGGCTGTGTAGTTCTTTAGGGCTAGTACCCTTTAGGCCCAGATGGACAAATGGATAGAGCAGTTACTGAGTTTTGAAAAGAGAGGGTCCTATAGATTTGGCCACGTTGAATGGAGCAGTGACCTTCAGTCAAGGGATGCAGCCAGTTCAGTGTGACTCTGAGATGAGAGAGCCAAAACCTGACTCCTCTCTCCTCCCTTCCTTTGATCTCTTGACTCTTCCTCTCCATTGTCCATGCATCAGCTTGTCAGCACAGACAGCAGGGTGGAGTTTGGAGGGACAAATGGAAATTACCTAGCATAGATCTCAACAAATGTTTTTGCTGTGTCTATTATGCAGAAAACACATTTTAGATTTCATAAAAGATAAAGAATTGGTTCTTGCCCCCAACTTCTACAGAAGCTAAGAGCCTAGAAGTGATGATATGTACACCTATAAACATATAAGCCTGTGTACAAGGCATGTAAACAAACATGTATAAAAATAAAATTCAAGAGAAAGTGTTATACGGTAGATACGTATAAAATGCTGTGGCAATTGAGGCAAGTGAGAGATTGCTATTAGGTAGGAAAAATAGCAATATTTTCATGTGAGTGGAACCTATAAAAGTGAGGAGAATTTACACACGCTGAGATAGAGATATTGGGGAAGGCATTCTAGTCAAAGTGAGCAGTATGGGTTAAAGCAGTGAGATGTGAAAACATGAATAGAAATATATAATGGGCAAGAAAGTTGTGATGTTGGGCAGGCTGCAGAGGCAGTTTTGGGTATGGTTGAGCACTCGTGCAAATGAATGCTGTCTTTCTTGTGCTTACCATCTGACACTATCACACTAAGAGGTTAACATGCGTTAATACTTTCCATGCAACAGATGCTATTATCCCCATTTTACAGATGAGGAAACTGACTAAAAGGGTAAGGCTGAATAATTTCACCAGTCACAAAACCAGAATGTGGGTTTTTTTGTGAAGATTCAGTGACATGACAACATATGTTTAAGGCAAACTCAGCACCTGACACTTAGAAGATGTACAGTCAGCAATAGCCACCTGGGCTATTCTTGACTTTGAAAATGGTGTTGGATGAATTTGAGGGAGAGCAGTGCAAAGGGGGGAAAATGAGGCATAAGCAGGGATACTGAGGGCAGGAATAGATACAATTGGGTGGGTTCAGGAAATACTGCCATGAAGTTGATGGAACATGGCAACTGGTAAGAAGATGGGGAGCTACAAAACAAGACTACAGGATGAGAAAGTTCCGCAAGAAACTATTTTTTCCTCTGTTCACTTTCTCTAGAGGCAGCTTCCTGATCTCCCTAGTCATCCACATGGGGCCTTTCCTCTCAAAGTTCTTTCTTGTTCCCACCTGGTAAATAAGGACAATTATAAAACTTTTTTTTTAAATTAGCTGACAAATCTGTTAGAAACTCAATTTAAGCTCTCATTTTTATAATTTACTTAGAATATTGTAATCTCCTAAGTGTTTTCTTTATCTCCTATTTCTCTTCTGAAAATGTATCAACTCAACTTTTTTTCAGCTTTAAAATTTTGTAACCATTTTCTGTTCCCACTGGAAATTTCAATGGCTCTCAATTAGCTAAAGAATAGGTCAATAATGTACATACAATGAAATATGCTGCAATAAAAAAAGATGAGATAGATCCCTGTACTTTCATGAAAAGATATCTACAAAAAAACACAGAAATGTAAAATTATATGTGTAACGGGGACCAATTTTACATGGAAATAATTTATAGTACATATTCTGTACCTGTTTGTGTATGTATATATAAAAGTTGAAAGATTGTTTCAGTCTTTCAGCACTGATTCATTGCTTCTTTAGAGTGTGGGAAAGAGATTTTTACTTTTCTATATATACTTTTGAGTTTTTAAAAATCTTTCACAATAAACTTTGTATTATTTCTGTAATTAAAGTTTAAAAGATATGTAAAACACAAACTCCTTGGTTTGGAATTTAAAGCCCTTCAAATTTTGAGCCTGACTTATTTTAACTATCTATCCTAACCTCTCGCTATGCCTCAGATGTCTGATTCCCTAATTAGCAAATACGTGGACTGTGGGCTGCCATTCCAACCTTCTTCACTCACAGCAATTTTGGCTAATTGCTTGTGGCAGTTTTTCCTACTGAGCCTGCATACAGTTATATAATCTTTTATAACTTCAGACATGTAGTACAAATTGGTTACGGGAGATGGAAATTTTTCTAACTCAGACATATAATCTGATCAAATTGAATTCTTCAGTGTTTCTTGACCACATTCTGTTCTTTCTTAACTCAAGGCCTTTGCTTCTGTGATGATTTCCAACTGGTATACACTACTCTACTATCTCTTTTGGACCCCACCCTGAAATCTGCTCTCTTGTGAGGCTTTTTTATGCTCCAAGTTGGACATGAAGTCTACTTTTCTACTTTGTAGACATATTTAAAAAAAATTTTTTTTTCAATGTTTATTTTTGACAGAGAGAGAGAGAGAGAGACAGAGCATGAGCAGGGGAGGGACAGAAAGAGAGGGAGACATAGAATCCGAAGCAGGCTCCAGGCTTCAAGCCAGGCTTCAAGCACAGAGCCCGACGCTGGGCTCAAACTCATGAGCCATGAGATCATGACCTGAACCGAAGTTGGATGCTCAACCGACTGAGCCACCCAGGCGCCCCTGTAGACATATTTTTTTGATAATTTTAGTTCATTCACATTTTTGCTTTATTTTAGACATTGTGGTATACATTTCAAAATTATCATACTTTTAAATAATTCTATCTCATGGTACCTTGATTACAATGGGTGATCAATCAGCAGTTGTTGAATTAAATGTATTTGGCTTTGTGTGTAGAAATGCTAAGAAAAAAGTTACTATCTAGATCCATACCTGTCATTAATATTTAAAACAAAGCTTATATAATCTAGGTTTGATATTTAATACTTAGATTTATTAAATTGCTGCTATGTTGAGCTCTTCCATATTTCTATATAGAGAAGTGGGAAACTACCCCTAAAGATTCTTCAGAAAATTGTTTTAAAACTTCCCATCATTATCTTTTGCTGAAGAAAGGATACATTTGGTATTGAAGAACAGTGGATTTTAGCAAATGTATAGCCTTTTAAGAAATATTATAGCTCCAAACTACTCAAAAAATTTTTAACACAGAAGGAACTGACATGGTGTAGGGAAAGGACCTAGACCTAGGGAAAGGTCTAGGGAAAGGAAAGGGAAGATGAGTATATTTTTATTTCTGAAAATTAACATAGGATTGTAATCACATTTTGGTGACATTGAGGTGGTGAATGTGTGAATACTATAAATCAAGGATTATCCCCAAATTATATGCATTAAGATAATATAGACAGAAAGATGTTAAGGAAATTCACAATCTCTCATGTTACCTCCTCTGGAAAGCATTTTTCAGTTTCCTCTGGACAAAACTATTTTTTGGTATTCCTGTGGTACTCTGTTCAATCATGCATATGGAAATTATTGTCCCATGTTTTACAGTTTCAATTACTGTTGAGTTTCTCAATAGTACTCAGTAATTGAGTTTCTCAATTACTAGTTGAGTTTCTCAACTCAAATTACAAATACCTTGAGCAAATAATGAGTGCTCTGGTAGTGGTACTTAATCCAAAGATTGATCTAAAGAAGACAAGGCTGGGGACATTCTTTGCGTAGAGAGGTAAAAGAACACATTGATGTAATTGAGTGAAATAGGTGGTTTTATATGGAGGAAAAAAAAACCTATACATCACTAGAATTTTACCTGGTCTATTGGGTAAACTCCAAGGTGATTTTGCAACACTGATTTTCTCTTTCTTTCTTTCTACTTATTTATTTTGAGGCAAAGAGAGCATACTCATGTATAAGTGGGGGAGGGACAGAGAAAGAGAGAGAGAGAGAGAGAGAGAGAGAGAGAGAGAGAGAGAGAGAATCCCAAGCAGACTCCATGCTGTCAGCGCAGAGCTGAATGTAGGACTCAATCCCATGAACCGTGAGATCATGATATGAGCCAAAACCAAGTCTGACACTTAACTAACAGAGCCATCCAGGTGCCCATCAGCACTGATTTTCTAATTTTATTACACATATGCAAAAGGATATGCAAATAGAGATGGGAAGAATTTGTGTCCTTTGTTGTAATCAGCCATGCCTAAAGATAAATTTTTAATGTTGTATGTTTTATATAAATAGAGTAATACTGAATAATGCTGTATGACTTGCTTTTTCTAGCAATATTCATGTTGTTTCACATATTTTTGATTCATTCATTTCACTGCCATTGTCATTTTTTAATGCCTTCCTCCAAAGTGTCTTTTTTTTAACTTTTTTTTATATTCTAATTTAATGAACCAGAATTCATAGTTTATCACTGATTTTTTGTGGTTTGCCTTTTGTTTTGGTATATTGTTAAAAATATCTTCTCATTCTCTAATATTAAAAGATATTATTTTCCTTATTCCTAAATTTTTATAGTTTTGCATTTTACAGTGAAATCTTTTTTCAGTAGGAGTTGATTTTTGAAGATGATGTGATACAACCACTTTGCTACTGGATATTATTTAAATTTTCTATCATTCCCCAGTGATCTCCATGGTATTGATCTCTTAATCTGTAAATGTGACTTATTTCAATATTTAATTAGGTGGTTTCATATTTTCAACAATATTTTATATTTTTCTTTATAAAAATTTTATATATTCCTAGGTACTTTCTGTGTTGTGCTATTAAAAATATCTTTTTTTTTAACTTTGGTAATCAATTGTTAATAGTTTATAAAATTGCATTTAATTTTCATGTCACGAATGCTTGCTGAACTCTCCATTTTTTTAATTTTACTGTATATTAATTTCCTTTTTTTATATAGATAATACCAACTCTGAATAGTGATAGCTTTGTTTGTTTATTTCTAATTATTTCACATTTAATTTACATTTGAAGCCCTATTGTGCTGATGAGGATTTCTAGTTGGATGTTTAATAGAAGTGACAATGGGGAGCAATCTTTTTTGAAATAATCATAAAAGGAATTCAACCATTGTTGTTTTCAAGGGTGAGGCATGGAGTGCCACTAATCAGACTAAACATTTTCTATTTCTAATTTTTTAAGAGTCTTTTATCTCTTAACTATGAGGGATATTGAATTTTATTTACTATCGAAGTCCTATATTTTTTAATCCTTAAATTAATGTGGTAAATGATTTTGAATTTATTTTCTAATATTAAAAGTCTTTGCATTCCTAGGCTAACCCAAATATAGTGATTCTGTATTAGTGTTTATATGCATTACTGGATTTACTTAATTTATTTTATTTTTTATTTTATTTTTAGAGTGAGAGAGCATGCATGTGCGCATGTGAGAACTTGAGATTGGGGAGCCGAGCAGGTGAGGGACAGAGAGAGGGGGAAAGAGAGAGAACCTTAAGCAGGTTCCATGCCCAGCACGGAGCTCAACCTGGGGCTCGATCTAACAACTCTGAGATATGACCTGAGCCAAAAATCAAGAGTCTGATTCTTAATTGACTGAGCTGCCCAGGTCCCTCTACATGCTGGATTTAGATCTATTATATTTAGGGCTTTTGAATCTATATTCTTGAGGTTGTCCTATAATTTATTTCCTAATAATATTCTTGTCATATTTTATTTTTCTAGCTTCATAAATTGGGTTGAAGTTTGTTTTTTCTCTGTCTAATTCTTTGGAAATTATAATTATTTGCTCCCTTAATATTGACAGAAGCCATAAACAAGTATAGACCTATTTTGTTTTTCAATTTTGGTAAAGATTTATTTAATGGATAGAAGAAATCAGGTTTTCAGGTTTGTTTGTTTTTTTTTAATTTAGTTCTAGTGTGTGATGTTTTTCTCAGAAATTGCCTATTACATATATTTTTCAAATATTACTCCCTTTTTTCATGTTATTTATTTGAGACTTTTTCATTTTTTTCTGATTACTTTCACTGTATTGTTAATTTTATTAGCCTTAATTTTTTTGACATTATTGCTCCTATTTTATTTTTCTTTATTTTGACTATTGTATATATTACTTATGCCCTTCAAATTCTCTTTGGGTATCTTTTCTTTTTCTGTTACTTCTGAAGTTAGAAGCTTAGGTTATTAATTTTAATTTTTTTTCTTCCATTATGGTCATTTTAAATCTGTATAATTTCCTCCAAGAATTGCTTTAGCTATAGGCTATAATTTTGATGTGTGTGTGTGTGTGTGTGTGTGTGTGTGTGTGTTTTCATGATCATTTAAATCTATGTATTTTCTAATTTTCACTGAGTTGTTTGACCCATGAAGTTATTTAGAAGTTTCTTAATTTCCAAACACATGGGATTTTTATAATTAACTTTTGAATATTGATTTCTAACATAATTGCATTGCAGGCAGAGGAAATGGTTTCTTTGATTCCTATCTCTTGACATTTACTGAGATAAGTTTTATGGGCCAGTATGTCGATAATATTTAGACGTGTTCCAAGTTTGCAAGAAAACATTGTATTTTCTACAGTTGTTTGTGGTTGTGTTCTTTATAATGGCAGGCTGTTTTTATGCTATTCTATATTCTATATTACATTTTTATTTTTATTGTTAGGTCTGTCTATTACTCAGGGAGGTACGCTGAAGTTTCTCATTATGATGGTAAAAATTGACCATTTCTCTTTGTAGCTCTGTCAAAATGTATATATAGCTATGTTGCCAAGAAGATACAAGTTTATTGCTTACAGCTTCTGGTAAAAATCTTTTATCCTCTGCCACTAGAATATATGCTGTGTAAGAGCAGGGTTTATTTTTTTCTCTTTTATTTACTTAATGTCCTTTTGTGTTTGAATTATGCCACTGGTGTTAACCATATCCTGTCTCATTCAGAAATGGCCAAACTGATAGAATGATAAAGTCTGTTGAAAGCACAACTGAGGTTCTAGCTCAGAAAAAGTACTGAGTGAAGATGGGATGTTGCGTCCTAGAGTGCGTGCAGCACACCCTCCACGTCAGTGATGATTCTCTACTGCTGAAGTCCCAACATGTGCTGCATGGGCTTGGGAAACCCAAGGGATGGAGTTAAGAATGGTCCCATGTACCATCCTTCCCAGTGGCCCAGTTCAGCCCAGTTGTGCTTCCCATCCATCAACTCTGGGCTTTGTATGTTTAATTTTTTTTTTTAACCTTTATTTATTTTTTGAGAGACAGAGAGAGACAGAGCACAAGCGGGGGAAGGGTAGAGAGAGAGGAAGTCACAGAATCCGAAGCAGGCTCCAGGCTCTGAGCCAGCAGCACAGAGCCCAACGTGGGGCCTGAACTCACGAACCGTGAGATCATGACCTGAGCTGAAGTCTGACGCTGAACTGACTGAATCACCCAGGTGCCTCTGGGCTTTGCATGTTTAAAAGTGCTGGTTCCCAAAGCACTTTTGGGATGCCTCCTGCCCAGGCACCTTGAACATCTTGGTCAGGGAAATCTGAGGGTGAAAAGACATAACCTTCTGGTGGGGGAAATGGACCCAGATAATCAAGAGAAAGAGGGTTGCTGCTACACAGTGTAGGCAGGGGGAAGTATATGTGGCACTCAGGCCACCCAAAGTGCATCTCTTGGCATTTTCTTGCCCAGTTTTTGTGGTAAATGGTTATGGCAGTAGCCGCAACCTGAGAAATGTGTGGTGATCAGGGGCCAGAGACCAGCAGAATTGCTAGCTCAGTGGAATCTCAAATGGTGAACAGAGAAGATAAATACGAGCTGCAAGGAAAAGGACTTTCTTTCTTAAGTTTCCCTTGTGAGGAGGTCTACCTTGTAAGAATCCTGCAGTAGCTGTTTCCAGAACTTACACAGAAGACAGGAGCTGAGCAGCACACAGACTAGACTAGAGAGGACACTGTGCTAGGCCACCCAACTCTTCTTTCAGTATGGAAAGATCTATTTCCTCTCTTGCTGAGAGTATTGCTGGCCGACACCCTTCATTTCAGGAGTTTCTGGCGATTGTCCTTGACTGAAGAGAGCCGTCTTTCTCAACATTATGTTCCCTTGCTCGGTCTGTGATGTGCATCCATTGAGACTGCCTACATCCATAACTGATTGATGACCTTTGTCCCCAGCTTCAGAACTCCTGAGGGGAGTTGATTGTGACTGCATCACACCCCAGTTTCTCCTGTGCCCAATTTTGCCTCTTCCCTCTCCCCACAGCTTTTAATCCCCAGTCAACTCCTTTATAAATTACCACATGGTGATGTCCATTTCAGAGTCTCCTTCCTAGGGAACCTGACCTGGAGCAGATAGAGATTTTTCTATTTCTTGCAGTTTTCATAGGACACACCTATAAAGGCTATTTGGGACGAGAGGGGCCAGTGGTTAACATTTCAATTTCTTTAGTGGTTATATCTTTTATAGAGGTTTAAAATTATAACCATAAAGTCTTATACATTTTTGATGTGTTGAAATCTTAAAATCTTTATAGTTATTATTTTTAGTGGGACCTTATTTTATTGTAATAATAGGATATAATATCAGATTATTGTAGACAAGAAATCTGTTTAAGTTAATTTTGCATGTTGCAACATGTTAAACTGTTATAATCGCTGTTGATAATTTTGAGTTTACTTATTACTAAGGTAATAAGTAAAATATCTGCAAATAATAATGGTTTAGTCTATTTCTCCATCCTGACCACTCTCATCATTTTACCTCATGTCTTGGACCACTGACTGAGACCTCGTTACCATTTTGACCAATAGCAGTGTTGTGATCTGTTCTCCATACAAAAAGGAATACTTTTAATATTTCTATACTAATAGTAATAATAGTAATAAGTGCTCAGTGCTTATGGAATACCATTTTACCAAGCTAGGCAAATTTCTCTCTATTCCTCCTTTTCCAAGAGTTTTCTTTTTTTTATTATGAATATCTATGAACTTAATTTTTTGATATACATTGAGATAATTGTGTGATTTTTCTTCTATAGTTTATTTCAACAGTAACATTAAGGTCTCCTTTATTCCTGAGATGAAATGTAGTTGATCATGATGTAGTTTTAAAAGCATATTGTTAAGTGCAGTTAGCCAAAATTGTATTTAATCTGCATTTCTGTTATGGTTTAAATGATTCTATCATTTTCCTTTTTTCTGTTGCTCTCCTTTTTCTGGAGTATCAGGGATTACTGGACTTGTAAAATTAATCAGGTAATTTTCATTCATTTTAGTTTTTGGAAGAAACATGTTTCAGACAGAGGTTATCTCTTTAAGGTTTGGAATAATGGCTTTATAAAAATATCTGTGACAGTTTTTCGAAGAGACAGTACTGATTACCAGTTTAATTTTTAATGGTTATTGATCTATTTGAGCTTTCTATTTTGTCTTGCACAAATTTGGCATTTTGTGGGTTTTTTTCCTATCATTACTCATTCTATCAGAATTTTAAAATGTATTCATTATAGTTGTTTATGTTATTTTATTATTATAACTGTATCTGTGTAATTATAAATTCTGATTTTTTTAGTCACAAGTTTACTCTTTTTTTAAAGGTTTCTTTTTTTTTTTAATGTTTATTTATTTTGACAGAGAGAGAGTGCATGATGGAGGAGCAGAGAGAGGGAGAGAGAATCTTACGCAGGCTCCGTGCTCAGCGCAGAGCTTGGTGTGGGGCTTGATCTCGGGACCATGAGATTATAACCTGAGCCAAAATCAAGAGTCGGATGTTATCTGACTGGGCCACCCAGGCTCCACACAAGTTTACTTTTCGAATAAATTAGTTTCCCATGTTTTATCAATTACATTAATATTTATAAAGAATTAGATTTTAATTTTTAAAATCTTTTCTTATTCCATATTTTGTTTTTTGCTTTTATTTTTGTTATTCAGTTTTGTTTTTCCTAGTCTGATCTTTATAATCTCCTCTTTTGAAGAGTTTGATTGTTCTTGATATTTTGTGTATATAAAATGTGTATCGATGTATTTTTTCCTTCTGTTTTTGATTCTTTAAATTTTTTTCTCTATATAATTTGCACAGGGCTTACTTAATTTTTTCTCCATTCCTTACTTATTTTTGACTCAGTGGATTTTATATCTAAGAATTATTTTTAATCATAAAATAGTATATATAATAATAGAAATACATTGTCTTTGCCCTGTCAACTTGTTTTGAGGGGAATATTTAAATGTTTTTCTCCAAAAACAATTTTGGGAGGTTGATGTTTAGAGTTTACCCTTCTAAGGGGACTTGTGTGGCTCAGTCGGTTAAGTGTCTGACTTCAGGTCAGGTCATGATCTGAAGGTTCCTGGATTTGAGCCCAGCATCAGGCTCTGTGCTGACAGCTTAGAGCCTGGAGCCTGCTTTAGTTTCTGTGTCTCCCTCTCTCCCTGCCCCTCCTCCACTCATGCTCTGTTTCTGTCTGTCAAAAATTAATAAATGTTAAAATAAATAAATAAATATAAAAAAAGAGTTTACTGTTCTACTATTAATTTAGCTCCAGATATTCACATAGAGCCTGGGTCTTGGACAGTGACACTCTGGATGACTATTTACATTTTCTGTAATTTTTGTTTTAATCCTAAACCGTGTGCAAGTTTGAGAATTGAACTTTTTTTTAACCCAGACTCTTTATTTCCAGCCATCATTTCACCAAATTTGAGGATATTAGCAAGTCCACTTTTCCAGAATCTTGTCTATATTTTTAATTCCAGACTGTACTACTCTCTCTGAATGGGAAGTCCTCTGTCAGTTCCCCACGCTTTTGATTTGTCTTGTATCCAGACATATTTCTCAAAATTTGTGTTTAGAATATTGAGACCATACCCTGATATCAGTGTTGATGCTACTTTTTTCACTCTTGTAACAGGATGTCATTGATCATGGAATGTATCCCTTCTAAAGAAAATGAACTAATCCTGCTATTCTGAAACTGATTAATAGTTGACTGGTTCTCATCAATCCTATCCCATTGTCCACCTCAACTCAACGTCTATATATTGATGAAATGGGAAAGCTGTTTAAAGGATTCAGTCACCAGTATGAGCAATATTTTTTTCCTATCAATCTTTAAGTTGACTAATAGTCTTTGTTAAATAGGCTCTATGACTGCATGCATATTTCTCTTTTACCCATATGGTGAAAAACCACATTAAATGAGACAATCATCATGTAATGATATGTCAAGACCAACAAGTGCAGGCATATGGCTTTACATAAACTTGATTAATCTCTTCTAGCAGAGTTTCATTATTTCTGTACTCTGGTGTCTGAGTTGAAGATTATGCTGTTTTTTTATTGCTTTGCTTACTTGTGAAGGAATTCTAATGTATAGTATGTCTCTGTAGCATGATGCCAGGGGAAAATGGTCACATGTTCTTTATTAGTATGTCTGTATGAAAACCTTTTGACTTTCAAAATAAGATTCTGACCAAATAGACTACTTTTTTTAAAACACTCAGAAGGCTGAATGTGTTGTAGTGTTAAGTCCAGTATTGATGATGGATGGTGGTTGTTTGGAGAAATAATAACAGGGATATGATTGTGGTTATGGTGAATAGTTAGGATCAGAAAATTTGTATTTTATTTAGAATATACCACCTTATAAAAAGTATTAAGAAAGGTATAAAGATTTGGATTTTGTACTTTTGCTTATGGCATTCCTTCTGTTAATATTCTACTTTCTAATATTTTCATTTAATAAAGTTCTATTTAGCCTTCATGGTTAGGAGTTTTACCTAACACTCGTTTTTATGATATATATATAAAATAATTGTCTATTTAACCAAGAAATAGAAATATAGTACAACTAAGTTTTGCTATACGTGGGTGAATATTCAAAATAATGGTGTTTAAATTAGATGAAAATTGATTTGTCTGTCTTACAAAGTCTGCATACTTGGCCAGGATTTAATATGGTGGTTCAACAGTCAAGAATCTTGGCTCCTTTTGTCTATTTTTGGTCTTCTGTCCTCAACATGAGTTTCCATCTCACAGTCAAAGTTGTCTGGTCCAGCTTCATTCATAATATGCTAATTACAACCAGCATGAACGAGAAAGACAAGATGGAGCTTATTTTCTTTAAGGCTACTTTGCAGAAGCTGCACGCCCCCCTTCCCTTTTACTTTGGGCAGGCAAAAACTTAGTTACCTGGCATCCTGGCTGCAAAGGAAGATTAGTCTTTATTCTAAGCATCTTCAGCTAAAGATGGACAAAGGAGTGATTGGACACTGGGGACAAATAGCATTCTCTGACACAGTAGATACCCTTCAAGGCCATATATTATGTATTAGTTTCCTATTGCTGTTAACAATTACCACAAAGTTAGGGACTCAAAAAAACACAATTTTATTATCTTACAGTGGTGGAGGCCAGAAGTCCAAGATGGGTTTCCCTGGGCTGACATCAAGGTGTTAGCGGGGCTGCGTTTGCCTTTTCTAGCTTCTGGAGGCCATCCGTATTCCTTGGCTCCTAGTACCCTGCCAGCTAGCGATCACATCATCCTGAACGCTGCCTCTGTCATTGCAGGGCTCCTTTCTGTCTCTGACTCTACCACCTACCTCCCTTGTAGAAGAGCCCTTGTGATTACATTGGACCCACAAAGATATAATCCGTGGTAATCTCCCTATCTCAGGATTCATAATCTTAATCATAAATGCAGAATCCCTTTTGCCACTTAAGGTAACAACATACTCACGAGTTCTGGGAATTAGGACATGGGCATCTTTGGGAGCCATTATTCAACCAACCTACCATAATATCATAATTGACAGAAAATGTCAAATGACATTAATATTATAATGTATTTTATAATTTAGTTAATGGTTTTAGTTATATTTTCACATTTCATTTCCAAAAATGTGAGTTAAGCAGGGCATGCTTATGATACCCATTTAAGAATCATTTTGTGGTTCATTGAGGTTAATGAGTTTTTCAAAGTTACATGGTTATTGGTGAAGGTAGCACTATGGTATAGATCTGCTGCCTAGGGTCGCCTGGGTGGCTCAGTCGGTTAAGCGGTCGACTTCGGCTCAGGTCATGATCTTGCGGTCCGTGAGTTCGAGCCCCGCGTCGGGCTCTGTGCTGACAGCTCAGAGCCTGGAGCCTGTTTCAGATTCTGTGTCTCCCTCTCTCTGACCCTCCCCTGTTCATGCTCTGTCTCTCCCTGTCTCAAAAATAAATAAAACGTTAAAAAGTAAAAAAAAAAAGATCTGCCTAAATAGCATCTCGCTCTTGAGATCATTTATCCTTTGAGTTGGAAGTCATCTTTCCTTTCTAAGTTTCTCCATAGCACTTCAGTTAACATTTTCTAGAGGAAGCAGTTGCATCCTGGCTTGTGATCGTGGAGATATCTTACTCTTTTTTTAATGAGCTTGTTAAAAAGGGGCATATTTTATCATCTGTGCTGTCCCCTCATTCAACAGTGTGATGAACAGTTTTATGTTTCAACTTGGGTGGACTGTAGTCCACAGCTTCTGATCAAACACTAGGCTATGTATTTTGTAGATGTGACTAAAGTCCGTAAACAGTGAACTTGAAGTAAGAAACGAAGATCATCCTAAATAATAGAAGTGATCCTGATTCAATCTGTTGACAGGCCTTAACAGCCTCAGCGAAGAACTGAAGCTGCCCTGAAGAGACTCTGCCTTGTAGGTGTCAGCCTCACCATGTGCTGAGGAGGTCCATCCTGCTCTTCAGACACTTCAGACTTGCTTTTCCAGCCTATACAATCATGTAAGCCATTTCTGTGCAGTAAATCTCTTAATATATGTCTGTCATTGGATCTGTTTCCCAGTTTGAAACATGACAGATACGCATAAGTCGCCTGCATATTCTAGGTCCTCTATTAATGTTTCTTGATCCAAAATAAATAAATCTGAGGATTTAGTTAAAGGGCATAAATCTCAGTAACTCTGAATAATTATGTAACAACTTACCTTTCCAAAAAGATTGGACTTTGGGGCATGGTAAAGACCTGACTTATTTCTTTAGTCAGAATCTACATTAGGATTGTATTTTCTTTTAAATATGAATCAGTGTTTTATCTTTGAAGATAGCTTTACTTTCTACATAGGTTCCAGCATTTCAGGAGTTACTATAATTGTTGCAGTGTGTAAGTACTGATCCATTCATGTTACAAATAGATATTTATTGTCTGTATTTTAAAACTATGAAACCACAATAGTGAACAGACAGGCAGGGATTCTGGCCCCCTTCCCTCATGCTTATAGCAGTGGGGATATAGAAATAAGTAGGCAGGTGTTTTCCTAATTATTTTAAGGATAGTCCAAGAGAGCCAAGATTTATTGCTGAGTACAATATTCCCCTGTCTTAGAATTCATAGCTGAACACTGAAAGGGCTGGCTGGCTGGCTGGCTGGCTTGCTTCCTTGCTTCCTTCCTTCTTTCCTTCCTTTCCTTCCTTGTCTTCCTTCCTTCCTCCCTACCTTCCTGCCTTCCTGCCTTCCTGCCTTCCTTGTCTTTCTTTCTGTTTTTCTTGTCTTTGTCTTCTTTCCTGATGGGAGGGAGATAGATTCTGATAAGAAAAGCCACTTCCCTTGTTTCCATTTCCACTATGGAAGAAATGTTCTGTTTTAGCCAAAAAAAAGAGGGAGTAAAAAGAAGATGAAAGACCTCTGCACACCAGGTCAGGAAATCCCAGGAATCCCAGGCTGCTTCTAATAACAGTAGGGCATTGCTTGTATCAACCTGTATTGGCTGAAATGCAATAGGTACTAAATATACCACAAGGACTAAATGTACTACAATGCTCATAAATCTTAGTAAGAATGTGAGCCTCAGGACTCAGGTCTTAAAGTTTCTTTTTGCCTTGGTACTGAGTAAAAAAAAAAGAAAGATTTTTGAATCAGGTTCTTCCACCCCTAAGAAGACATTCTTTTAGTTTTGTACTTCAGGATTCTTGAT
This sequence comes from Felis catus, assembly GCF_018350175.1. Classification (NCBI taxonomy): domain Eukaryota; kingdom Metazoa; phylum Chordata; class Mammalia; order Carnivora; family Felidae; genus Felis; species Felis catus. Next base: position 112,258,449 of record NC_058374.1, read on the forward strand.
GGCTGCCAATAGCTGTTTCCTTGCGTCTGTCTTCCACATTCTGATTTTTCTTCTACTTATTTCTGTGTTCATATGTTCTTACAATTTTATTCATTTCTTATAAAAGTAGAACATTCTCTGAATGGTTATACTCCTTTAATAATTTATCTCATATTCTACTTAATTTGTATTAGGCTTGTGGTCTTTTAATGAGTTAAAATTTATGTTTTAAGAGGTAAAACCTATGCTCAGAGAAATCGGCTTTTCAATTAAATGACCCTGACCAAGGTGGGGGGCGGGGGGGCGGTGCTCTCCTGGGAAAAGTTGGATGTTATTTTGAAAAGATTTCTATACGAGATTTTCAAATAGATTTTTTTGCCATAATTTTTCTTTAATTTTTACTGAATGACTCAGAATTAGACTATTTTCAACATACATAATTACCATGTTATCTGTGGCAATTTGCAGTAAAAATCAGCAAAAATGTTCTTGCTCCCAAAATGGGATCTTTGAATGGCTTTTCATACTGTGTGTCCTATAAAGAAAGTTCTCCTAAATTTTTTTCCTATATGCCTTGAAATTTTCATTTAGGAGTCTCTGGGTCATGGGACACAATATTTCCATTACAAGTTAAAGCCAGCCTAGTATCTTCCTTTGCTCCCCAGTACAGGAAGCAGACAGTTTGGCAATTTGTGAACAAACTATGAACCATTGACTGACTGAATTAGCCATTACATGGAAAACTAATAGTTGAGGACTAGTTTCATCCTCTCAGCAGACATTTATGAGTTATTGCCTTTCATTTTATAAAAGGTAAAGCAGAGAAATCTAAATGCTCCTTCGGGTTAAATTAATAACCCAGCAGGTCTGGTAATGTGTCTAGATAACAAGGAAGACCTTAGGAAAGCCAAGGTGTCTTGTGTCTAAATTTGTCTCTTCTTACAAGTAAAACCAGAAGACATACTGACCTTTTAATTCAAATATTAAACTTTAACCCTTGCTTCCAAGAAATATTCTTGCTTCTTCTCATAGGAATTTTAGTTTACCTTTCTGGATATCTACAGAGAAATAGTCACAAAGGAGACTGCACTATTGTTGATTACTAACTAGTAATGATTTGGAAACAACTTCTATCAAACCAACAGGACTCAGGATGACAGACCCGAGAGAAGAGCAATGTTAAAAGATGTCATAAAAATGGCTACCATCTCAATGTACAGGGTAAGGCTAGGTTCCGTCCCTTTAGGAATTTGTAGTCTACAAGGAAGATTTCTAACTAGAAAATATAGGTAAACGGTGAAAAGTACACTAAATTTTATAACTTTTAAATAACTTTTTAAAATTATAAAATCATTCCTTAATTTATGATTCTTTCCTCACATCCCCCAAATAACCACTGCTACAGTTACTTGTCTTTTTGTAATTTTTTCTTCATACAAGGATAATATTTATTTTGTCTTCAAAGATATCATTCCATAGTTACACTTTTCAGTTAGCAATGTATGTTGAACATCTTACGTGAATATATACAGATTTACCATTTTCTTCTTAAAGCCCATGTTATAATCCATTGTCCCTCATTAATAAATGATCACATTAACAATAGCATTAACAATCATTTAAATTTGTACACAGTTTTTACTGGAGACCTAGTGTAGGTTTGAGAAGGAAGAAAAATATTAAAAATAGAGAAACCCAAGAGAGCTTGCAGTAGAAGTTAAGAGTGGTTTATTTTTTACTTGGAAGGTAGGTTTATTCTAATAAGGAAATTTAAAAGAAGCCTTAAGAAGGAGGCATAATTTATAACAACTTTTGAAGAATAGGCAAAATATTACATAAAGAAATGGCGGGAGAACTTTCTAGCCATTAGTAAAAACACAGGGGTAAATAATGAAGGGCAGACTTAATTTAATCGTATGAGCAGGGATATGTGCAGAAAGGGTGGGAATGGAGGGTAATTAGCAAAATTATAAAAGATAATGTTGGAAATACAGATTATAGAAGATTAGAAATTTAGGCTGGGTTCAGGCTCTGCAAAACTCTAATGTTGGATTTAGAAGTTTGAAATATACTCTGTAGACTGCTGGTTTTCAGTAGGAGAGACTTTTCTCCCCAGAACATATTTTGTAATATCTGAAAACATTTTACATTGCAACTTATGGGTGGATGCTACTGGTACCTAGTGCGTAGAAGCCAGGGAGGCTGCTAAACATCTTACTAGGCTCAGGATAGACCCCTCATCACAATAAAGACCTACAGGGCCCCAAAATGTCAATGGTACCAAGGTTGAGCAACCCAAATGAGACCCTAATTTGTTATATTTTGTACCTCATTAGTAAACAAAAAATGTATTGAGTGTGCAACTATATATACATATATATACATATATATATATATATCCTTATATTACTGCATGAAGATATTTTAAATACTTTAAATAACTTTATATATTATTTAATTTTATTTATTAGTCACATATACCCATTTTTTCTTTCCTTAAAATTTTGTTAACATTTTATCATATCATTAAATATTAACTATACTATCTTGTGTGAGAACAATATGAGTGAATTTTCTTTGGTGATTATAAAATTTTGGTTTAACTCTGTGTGATACAGCAACCCCAAGGCATGGTTCTCTGTTAAATTTGCTTTTATTTGGTTTTCACCACTAATGAAGTTAAAAATAATACCTCACAAAATAATGTAGATACAAATGAGGAAAAGTACCATTTTCTTGGTTTATTAAATTATGATATTCATTTTAAAATCCGGTCCATCAATTTTGTAGAGACTTTTGTTGAATTAGGTAGTAAATGTCCATCTTTTTAAATACTAATCATCTATTCTTCTCAGTTTATCTGATGTTGTATTCTTAATTCTTTTAACAAGCAGTTTAGAACGTAATAAATTTTTGCATTTGGGAAATCTTAACCAATTGCAATATCTTTTTTCTACTTGTTAAAGTTTGAAAATAGAACAGTTTTTTTTTTTAGTAATAAAATCACATTGGGCAGAGATATTTTCAAATATCCATTGTCTAAATGCCTTCTACAGAGCATGAGTTCTTTTGAACAGCAGTAATTTTCTCACTCATTGTTAATTCATAATCTTTACCTTGGGGGGATAGATTAAGTATTTATTCTTTCAACATCTGCTGGGCAATATACTTCTGAAAACTGCTTATCATTAAAGAAAGGAATAGTATAGCTGGAAACTACTAGTGTTTTTTATGAAAGAAAATTATATACATCTTCTCAAAATTTTATCCCTCTTTAAATGCTCTGCCAGGAAATACAACAAACCTTTGTATTTTATATACTTTTTGCTTAGCTTTCTTCATCTCTTTCCAAAGTGTTTTAAAGATTCTGTTGTTGGTCATTGGAAAAGAATGACTACATGCTATATAAGCTCATATAATTTGCCATGTGCTCAAGTAACTGAAGGTGTCAGGGTATCTATTACATGGCCTTTCAGGATAGTGGTGGGATACTGTGAATGATGGAATTTAATATGAGTAATATTGGGGCTCTTGGGTGGCTCAGTCAGTTGGACGTCCAACTCTTGATTTCAGCTCAGGTCATGATCCCAGGGTTGTAGGATTGAGCCCTGCATTGCTCTGCACTGAGCGTGGAGTCTACTTAAGATTCTCTCCCCTACCCCCTTGCCTCTCCCATGATCGCTTGCTCTCAAAAAAATATGAGTAATGTTTATTATTTCTAAATGCTTTTAGATAAACTGATATCCTAGTAGTTTCTTTCTGAACCCCAGTATATTATCTTGTGCACCCTCTTCTGTCAGAGGCAGCTCCAATAGGAGACTTAAAACTACCTAAGGTTTCTGAGCTGGGGAGTAATATGATTAGTCTAATGCTTTAGGGAGTTAAGACTGGGGCAATATGTAGTCAACATGTCTTTATGAAGGCTGCTTTGGGATGGATTTTAGTGAAGACAGAATAAGGCAGGAAACTAGTGAGGAGGCTTATAGCACAGCATAGTCTAGAGAGATTGAGAGACAAAACTAGGATAAGGTCATAATTTGATAGGCTTCAAGGAAATTGAATCAACAGTAACATGACAATAGGAGTAAAATAAATGAGTGGGGAGCACCAGAACGAAAATGACAGAGACAGAGAGAGAACCAAACATCTTGTAAGAAAATAATGTTATCAATGGAAATAGGAAATGTAGGATTAGGACTAGAGTATTGCTATATTGGGGGCAGAAAGAGATGGTGACCCTATTAATTTTTGACAGTTTTGTCACTAGTAGTCTCATTCCTATAACAACAAAGAAAATTTCATTTTAATTTGAACTTCATATTAGTGTTGTTGCAGTATTCTCTGCCTAGGTAAATAAGCAGTGTAGAAACTAAATACCAGTACATTGTAGTTGTTCTCTTTTAATCATTTTTGTGCAACATTACAGCTGATGATATCAATTAATTTTGCAGAAAAGAAGTCTTTGAAGGGAAAAGAACAAGTATTTTGTCCTGCAAATAATATTGATGTCTTACATTTGTTTCCTTCTTTATAAACAAAAGGATAATAAATAGTAACTCTACTTTCCACAGTAATTGTATTTCTTAGTGGATGATAGGAATTGTAAACCTATCCCACACAAAGAGAATGCACATTAGCGTTCCTTCAAAGCTCAGCCTCAATGAAACTTTTGATAAATTATTATTCCTGAGATCTCCCTCACCTCAAATCATGTTGTAATATAATTTTTTAAAAATACTGCCTTGGGGCGCCTGGGTGGCTCAGTCAGTTAAGTGTCCGACTTCAGCTCAGGTCATGATCACAAGTTTGGGCCACGTGGGGCTCTATGCTAATAGCTTGGAGCCTGAAGCCTGCTTTGGATTCTGTGTCTCCCTCTCTCTGCCCCTTCCCCACTCATGCTCTGCTTCTCTGTCTCTGTCTCTCTCTCAGAAACAAATAAACATTAAAAAAAAATACTGCCTGACATAGTTTTGAGGTCCTGGCTGGGAGTTTGTCAGTTTCCCTACTTGAGGAGCTGACTTAAGTCCACACCCTAACTACTCCTTTATTGGGCTTTTATATTCTGAGCCACTATACACCCACCCTAAATGTCGTAGGACTAGGTACCAGACAATCAAGGACAATTCCAATATCTCGTAGCCCTCTGAAGTTATTTGAATTTGCAAATTCTAAACTGGCTTGCCTTTCCTTCCCTTTCCTTCCCTTCTTTTTTCTGCCTTGTGACTAACCCAGGTTCTTCCCTTTATGGCCCTGTGTGGAGTGCTATGTTCTCCCCAGGGAAGTGTGAGTATTAAAAAAAATGGTAGAACTCTTTTATGTTCTCTTTCTGGATCTGCATCTGGCCTCACCATACCTCACCCAAGTTTATATGGTTAAAAGACAGGCCTAGTCTGGTTTACATATATTGTACCTCATGACACCTCCATCAAGCAAAGCACTTGTCACACTGGCTTGTAATCATCTGTTCAGTTGTATCCTGTTTCACTAGCCAGTGAGTGTCAGGAAACAGAACTATTTTTTACCTCTGTAACTCCCATTTCCAACTTTGATTCTGATATATAGAGAGTGCTCAATAAAAGTAATAGGAATCGTTGAATACGTTGGTATGGTGAATGGACAATGCTTTCAGTATAAAATAGCAGCACAAAGCCATGCTCTGGTCCTTATGCTAATAGCAATTCCCCTACTGAAGACACTGAGCATTATTTTAGACAAAAGCTGTAAGAAATATCAGTGTATTATGTTACTTTTTAAGTAGGTAATGGTACACCCACCTGAAACTATAGTATTATGCTACCTTCGACATTAGAGTGAAGATTTGGTTGCAAGTGTGGCATTTATAAAATGAAGCAAATTATCCCACTTCTTTTATCTGGTCATTCTCGTTTAGTATAGTGGCTGGTGTAGATTATATTGAGCTCTGCCTGGATGGATCCCCTTTCAGTGGTGAGGCATTCATCCTCTCAGCAATCTGGAATGCTGGTTACCGAAAGTGCACAACTAAGACCTTTTCTGGGAACTTCCCTCAGCCAAAGGAACTGCCTCACAAAAGGTGGTATCCACACCCAGGAGACATTCTGCATCCAATCACTATTAAATGTAGAAATAGGAGATGTGGCTGCAAACACTCAACTCCCTTGTCTCCTTGTGAAAGCTAATGGTCATCCTTCTCCAAAGTTCTCAGGGAGATTGGCTAAGGTCTCTGTGGCAAGAGTAGAGCACATCAACTTCTCCTTCGGCCTAATCCTGCTCACCTTACTCTCTTACAAGTGTTGTTCCCAAGTCCTCCCTAGTGGACTCCTACATGCACGTGGCTGTATCAGAGCCTCAGTGTCAATTGCCCAGGGAAGCCAAGTCTAAGTCATCACTTATGAAAAATAATGATGTACAATTAATTTCACATGTGAAGTAAAGATGTAAAAACAGATTGACCCAGTGTATGACTACACAGTTTTGTGGGAAGTTAGATTTTATAACCTATATTAAAAAACACTGGACATTTTAAGGCCATATACAGAGGTTGATGTTTTATTCCCCTTTTTCCCATGTTTCCCCCATTCTGTGGGTGTTTTATAAGAAGTTATTTAGAATAATCATTGATACCTTCTCAAAAGAAAAACTATTTTATTCTTGTTACTTTTCACCGTGAAATAGCCTTTTAAAAAGTTGCCAAACCAGAAACATTATTTAATCTATTTGAAATATTAAAAAAAATAATTGATAATACACTTGGCCCATTTTAAACAAACAAATATGCCACTATGTTTATAAACAGTTTGGAATCTAAACATAATGAAAAAAAAAATCCAAGAAATATTTTTAGCTCTCAACAAGAGCTATGTATTACTATGTAGTTATTTTAATAGTATTATCTAATGCTGTGCTAGTTTCCTTGTGACTATTTTAATCATCCTTAGCCATACATCATTTCCTATGGCAAATCACATATGCTTATGGATTCTTTTTCATCTGTGCCAATTCAACTCCTCCTTACTTATGAGTCTTACAAAGTCAGCATGGTTAGCTTTAACAAATCTACCCCTACAAAAAAACAAAAACAAACAACAACCACCACCAAAAACTTACAACTTAAAGACTGATTTGGGGTAAACTGAGACTATCAGCATCAGAGGGACTTTATTCTCATCTATCTCTGTTCTTATTTAAGGTGACTACAAAATTACTGAGAAATGATAAGAGAAGAAGTGGTTGGGGAGGGATGAAGACCTTGTATTTTTTTTCTAATAGTTAATTTGGGAAAGAACATTCTAGAGTATTGGAGGTAAAATTAGGTGGAAAGGAAAGAAGAGAAGTAAAATGGCATCAGTCTATTTTGAGAACTTAAGTACTTAAAATTCATTATTCTTTGCCAAACATGTTTTATTTTAGTTTATTTTAGTTTAGTTTTTAACAGGGCTTTGAAGAAGCTGAGCTAGTGTTTTACCATATTGGCAGAGAACAGACTAGTGAGGGTAGTAGGTCACCCTGGTTTGAGTTTGGATCTCCTTATTTGATTAGAAGAAAATTAATAGAGAATAAATAAACACAAGAACTCACAGCTGAAATGATGTACAGACTCAGGTGCTGTCACTCACCTGGCTGGAATGTGTTGCAGGTCATTTTATTTCTGTCTTCTACCTTGGCTATGCTTTACGGCTTACAAAATATGTGACATTTTGAACTTGCTGATTTTAAGTTTAGAGAAAGAAGCCAGACTTCTGATTTTTGACCCAAAGGAAGGACAAATTGTTAGCCATTATGGTCAAAGTAGTTGGTCAGCCATTCTCCCTGAAACCCCTGCTTCCTTATAATGGGGGGGGGGGCTCTTTAATAATGTCATCTATTATTTTGTGAAGCCTGGCTCAGGATCAACGGTATGTATTCATTCTTTGGTTCTGCTTCAGCTGACTTTATTCTAGTAGGAATTTCAGTATAGTCATATAGCATAGTGGTTAAGATTTATGGCTCCAGAACTGGGTCTGGATTTAAATCCCAACTCTGTCACTGCATTCTTATGATGCAAGTGTGTTAACTTGTCTAAACATGAGTTTCCTTCTCTCCTAAATGAAAGTAATTATTCCATCTCCCTTATAGTGCTGTTGTGAGGAATAAATGGAGATCACATGTTATAGACACTCAGTGTCTGGCATAGGGATCTCAACCTGTTTTGAACCTGACCAGGGAAGAGAGGGGTATTATTTAGCAGTAGACTCAGCAACCTCACATTTGATGTCTTGGCTGAGAAAATCAAGTAAATTAAAAGAAGGAATAAAGATAGAGGTCAAAATAGCATCTGTGTTAATTATAGAGGCCAGGCTGGAAGGCATCTGTGAAAGCCAAATAAACTTTCTAGCCTCCAGACTCCAGAATGAGGCAGACTTACCCATCTAGCCTCAGGCAGTCCCCATTGCAATCCTGTGCTCTCAGCTGGGTGGTCATGTGCTCTCTGGCTCCAGCTCATACCCAAGAGAAAGAGTGTGGAACAGGGTATGTTCATACTCCCCAATTTGCAAGTCTCAAAAATGACTCCCCTTCCCCAAGGATAGAGTAAGACACAGACACAAAGTCACGTTCACTGAGCTGCCTTCACAGGAAGAAAAGTCAGACATGGGAAGGAGCATTGTAGAGTAAGTGCTCAATAAATAACTGTTAGCATTATAAACTGACAAGGATGTGTTTCTTTACACATGAAACATGTGTGGGAATTATTTGATCTCCCATCTTTGCTTTTCTAATGTGAATATAATGATTTAAATAAAATTCAAGACTCTGTTAAAAAATATAGGAAAAAAAAGAACTGAGGAAAATTAAACTATAGAAATAAATCTACTCCACCATACCCAAAATACATCTAATATAGGATTTAGAAGTCTTTGCAATATTATGGCTAGAATTACAGATTGTAGACATATGAAGAAAGGATAAGTGCAATTAAAGGAACTTAATTTTAGCCTCTAGTGAAGTATCTGCACAGAGAAATTGCAATCTGATCTAAAATACAGACCTTGGTATGTAGTATAGTTTCATTTGCAATATGTAGATTTCATTCATAAATGTGACGCTGCTTGATGCTGTGACTATCTCTATTTAATTCCCAACATACAGCCTAGGAGATGAATTGAATGTTTATTAGTTTGTGACATTCTTGTATATTCCTTTCTCACTACTCTTTGCTTCCTATATATCATGTTAATACCTCTATTTCTTACTGTCTCAACATATGCGTAAGGAATACATGATAATGGGAATGGTATTCTAAAGCATTTAAAATTTTTGTTTCTGTAACAGAGATAGCAGTCTCTAAGAGCTAAGGGCATATGTAAAGCAGAAAAAGTGTATCAAATGTCAGCTGGTGAATAGGGAATGTGTTCTTAGACTAAAGGTTATTTTTTTAATTAATTTTTTTTTAACATTTATTTTTATTTTTGAGACAGAGAGAGACAGAGCATGAATGGGGGAGGGTCGGAGAGAGGGAGACACAGAATCTGAAACAGGCTCCAGGCTCTGAGCTGTCAGCACAGAGCCCAATGCGGGGCTTGAACTCACGGACCGCGAGATCATGACCTGAGCCGAAGTTGGCCGCTTAACCAACCGAGCCACCCAGGCGCCCCAGACTAAAGGTTATTAATATTTAGCTCATTACAGACTTATGGAGCATAAGAAGAGCATATAGAGCATATATAACAATTTGGAGAATTATAAGCAATTTTGAATTATTATTTCACCAGTCTTAAAAATATTGATGAACAATATGATACTCTATTCTATTAAGTTGTATATATGAGTATCTCCAATTAATGGGCCATCTCAAGGACAAAGAGCTCTATCTTTTGCTCTTTTGTATTCCCAGTGTCTTGCATAGTGCCTGCCACATGATAATTTCCCAAATGTTTGTTGAGTGAATATTTGCTGGATATACTAGGCATTGATTAAATAAATAACCTCAAGTTGAGAACATCAGTGTTAGCAGGAAGGCTTTTTCTTATTTACTCAGAGCTATTTATTCATTTGATGTTATTCTTGATAGCACATATGTTTGATTGTGATAGCACATATGTTTGAAGACATATTCTTCAAGAAATCTATCTTTTAACACAAATTTTTATGCCTACCAGAGTCCCATGCTTATGATACATTAGGCTTGATACCTTTAGAAAAGCACATTCATGTATTTTTTCATCAGTTTTCAAGATAGCCCTCTGGCTTTCACTCAAATTCAGATAATTTGGAGGAGGAAAGATCTGAAAAACCTGTCAAACATAATTACAGAGTGCAGCAGTCCTCCTAGTAATGGGATTGCTTCAGTGGTTATTTTTGAAACATGCCTGCACTAATATACAGAGCTTGAGTTCTTCAAGTATTTCAAGATATTTGCTTTTTATGAACATGGGTGAAAATTTTCCACTTATGTTTTATATTAGATGAGCACAAAGTTACTGACTGAAAGCCAGAAAGATGTGAGATTCTAATTATGATCCAAAGACACTCCACATGCATTTAAATGAATGCTGTAACCCTTTCTCTCTTGTTTACTCCAGTTGTTTTCCCAAATTCCCCCTGAAAAATACTACTATCAGAGCCATGTTTTGCCAACTCCTTTGCAAAATGAGTGAAAGATTCAGTTGCAAATCATGATTATTTCATGATGTACTCACTAATGTTTTAGTGTCATATCATGATGATTTCATGGTGTTATGTCATTATTTCCAGTTCCAACTTGAGTGTTTATTATCTGACACTTAAATTCCAGGACATACCATAACATTAATGGCTTTTGCAATAACAGCATGTGCAAAATAGCCCATGTGAGAGGAGGCTACATATTTGCAACAGACCTCTACATTTTTTTCCCATATAAAATTTCTGATTTTTCCCTTTTCCCTCCTTTGTTTTTATGTTGTGTTTGCACAGGTATAGTCATAAGCTTCAAAGGCAGCTTGAGTCCTGATAGGATCACACTTAATTCATTTAAGGGAGAGACCTGTGGATGCTATTTTTAAATATCTTTAAGACCCTCAGGATATAGTTCATTATTATATTTTCCAATCACAAAAGCTATTTCACATTAGGAATATATCTCAGATGCCTTTCTTTTCACTTCCATATGGCCTGGAAAATTTGGAGCAGTGCTAGACTTCCTAGCTAGTAGGAACATGTATTGCTGTTAAAATGCTGCCTTTCTTTTATGGAGCTTATAGATTTTTAAGTTTTAAATATAGTTTAATTTGTATAAATAGCATAGTATTAGGACTCAGGGAGCATTAGGAAGAAGTGTTACATTTACTGTAGAAACAAATGAAGGAGGGTACTCTACCTCATTATATATTTAATGCTGTGATTGAGTTATTACTTACATCAAAAAAAATAGAGAATTGTAATACCAGAAGTTGCAAGGAAATTTTGGTGATCTGTCTCAAAGATGAGCTAATGGTTTGCATAGGTGGAAGTAGGTCCAACCTGGACAGGTATGCATTTGAAGGGCAGTGAAACACCTCCCGACTGAGATTTAAACTTGCAAAGCATTCCGATATGGAGTTTCTGCCATAACTCAGCCCCTGAGATTAAGGCACTGATGACTTCTGATAAAACATACATGAATCAGGGAAGGGATACCTATCAAGTAATTATGAGTCATTAATATCACCTTATTTATTTATTAGATTAGTCAGTCTGCAGAGAAAGAGCAAAGCAAATAGACAGTGTTCCTTGAGGAGGAAAGGAATTCACAGCATAGCTGAGTAACCAGTTCTTAAGCTCCTTCTATTGTGACATACTTGGTGGATAATGTCCAAAAGCAAAGTACTGTTGTGTATCCACAACCACAGTTGTGTGCATTCCCTGCATATTAGCAACAATACTATGCCTTCTGCAGAGAGGTGGCTGAATGCAGAGTTTCTGATTCAGGTTTGAGAATTAGATGGGATAGTAATTTTACCTTTCTTATATGTTTATCGAGAGCATTAAATGAGTTAATCCGTATAACACACGTACCACAATTCAGTAAGCCCTCAACCAATACTTGCTATTATTATTATCATCATCATATTCCATGGAAGAATGCAAATTGGAATGTAGGTCAGAGAGATTAATATGATGTTCATGCCGTATCAGTGTAATACAGTGTTTGCTGTAAAATGCAATTGCTTTATAAGTAGTAAATGTGGTGCCAGAATTTAGCAGAAGTAAAGTCTAGTGTAAAATCACATTCATTGCCCTAAGCATCACTGGGTTTTGTGTTGAAATTTCTGAATGAGTGTTTTTCACTCTTAAAATTCTCTTGCTTTTAAAATTTTGGTGTTGGGTATAATATGTTCATACTCATGACACAAAGTCTCTTGAAAAAAAGATAAAACAAAAAGAATATTTTCCCCTTTCCTGCTCTCCTCTGACGAGCCTGTCTCTTCAGTTCAGGGGCAAAGTTGGCACAGGGTCTGAGAAGTAGCTGTGATTCTGCCGCACCCCAGTTTGATGAAGTCCCTACGTGAAAGAGTGATGAGACCTTTAGCCTATATTTCTGCTAGTCCCTCAACCTTTACGTCCATAAACATTCACTCCAAAATTTTCCAAAATAATAACAACATTAAAAAAAAAAAAAAAGGAAGACTGTTCAAACACTGAATTATCTGTGAGACTCAGCCAAGTTACACCAGCTGCACTGGCTTGGTTCCTACATCTGGGCTCCAAGGCGGGTAACAAAAAAAAGTCTCCATGAACAGTATTTTAAGAATTTTGGCAACACACAGGACAGGGGAATTAAAAGGGATTCTTTGCTGAAAACCGAATTGGTGAAAAACAATTCTGTGTGCTCGCCACAGTTCACCAAGCAATCTAATGGCCAGCCGTTAGGATACAAACAAGTATGCCCAGAGCCCTGTCCAAAACTACCACGTCCCTCTGGTAAAGGCCAGTGGGCTCAGCAGCTGAATCCTGGGAATGAGAAACAGCAGTGGACTTAATAACAGCACAAAGCATAAAATGGATTCTCCATGTGACAATTTTTTAACCTAATTGGTAACATTTTCCAATAGCTAGTATGACGTAGGATGTATATGTGCCTGCAGGGAAACTTGAGCTTGTTTTATCCCTGAGTTTCTTGTCCCTTCTTTTAAATCATTAAGTATGGCTGATTAGTTTCTTTCCTTGGTTCTCTATAGAGTTTTCCTTCTTCTTACATTGCTGCATTCATTTTCCAGAAAAGGCAAAGGAGGGACAGTTTAACAGAGCCACACTCTATCTTCTGTAAAGAAGAGTCTCTTTAGAAGTGGACCTAGAGTTATAGGATTCAAAATTAATTGGTAAAATTTAAATATTGAAGAGAAGGAGGTTTGCAGAATGGTATGTGGAAGGCTTCAATATAGGAGTCTAATTTTCTGAATTAGAAAGGACAGATAAGTATTATTATTCCTATGTGATTATTATTACATTCCATTTTAATATGGTGCTGTATCACTCTGTTTCAAGAACAAATTTAACAGAATGTGACTTTGCCATCAAGAAGATTATTATTTGAAAAGATACCAAATAACAGAAAATAGACCCAGCAGAATGCCACATTCTCAGTGTATCTAAGGCATTTAGAAAGTAAGGGGCGGGGCGCCTGGGTGGCTCAGTTGGTTGAGCGTCTGACTTCGGCTCAGGTCATGATCTCACAGTCTGGGAGTTCGAGCCCTGCGTGGGACTCTGTGCTGACAGCTTGGATCCTGGAGCCTGCTTTGGATTCTGTGCCTCCCTCTCTGCCCCTCCCCCGCTCATGCTCTGTCTCTGTCTCTCTCTCTCTCTCTCTCTCTGTCAAAAATAAATAAACATTTAAAAAAAAAGTAAGTAAGGAGCAATTTAGATGTGAAGGTGCAACTCATCTGAGAAGATGGAAAAGGCCCATGAGAGAATGTGGGGAGGGAGAGGTCTGGCCGGCCCAGAAGGACAGATGTATAACTGGCTTGTAAAAAGGGAGTAGAATTACTTTCCAGTAGGTAAAAGTAGGAGCCTTATCTAGTATGAACATGGCAACTATTAGATTAAAATGTGATAGGTTATGGACAGGGTGGCTTCACTGAAGCATTTATCTCATTAGCCCAATGGTACAATGAGGAGGGCAGTACCAGCTCAGAAGTAGAATTTTAAAAGGTGTTTTGTAAGTGTTACGCAATGGGGTTATGTAACGGTGGCAAAACAAGAAATCATAAATCTGGAATCCATTCTTGGTTCCAGGTGACATAGCTTAAGTGAAACTTGATTATGATAATGATGAAGAGGCTCAAATATTAACATTTCTCCCACTAACTGTCCCCCAGATTTAAGGGGGATGAGAAGCAGTAAACTCACAATTCTGGGATCTGTGGCCTAGCACGTGCTTGCTATATGAAGGCTGCTTACACTAGTGAACTTAAAGTGTACTACCAGGAGGGGAGAGGGAGGCCAGAGAAACCGCACTTCTATACTGTCCTTTTCCTGGATTGACAAATACCTTTTGCGTTACTTGTTTGCCATCACTGTAGTAACATGAGATCAAAGAACTATTCTAGTCAGAGATGCATGACTAACATCTCAGAGCAGAGGATCCTTTTAGTCCCATCTATATACCCATGAATCGACCTCAAACTAAAGAAATAATTTCTTCCTTCCTTTCTTTTTGTTTCTTTCCCTCCCTCCCTCCCTCCCTCCCTCTTTCTCTTTCTTTCTCTTTCTTTCTTTCTTTCTTTCTTTCTTTCTTTCTTTCTTTCTTTCTTTCTTTCTTTCTTTCTATCTTTCTTTCTTTCTTTCTTTCTCCCTCTTTCTTTTCTTTCTTCTTTCTTCTTTCTTTTTTTCTTTCTTTCTCTCTCCCTCCCCCTTCTTTCTTCTTTCCTTTTCTTTTCTTTTCTTTTCTTTTCTTTTCTTTTCTTTTCTTTTCTTTTCTTTTCTTTTTCTTACTTATTCATGACAGTTTTCAAACCTGGAAATGGCCTGTGAGATCATTATAATACCAAAATATTATAGGATCTTCTGGTCAAGTTAGAAATTTGTTTTCTCAATCAAAAATAATAAGAGTCATTCAAGCAGCTCTTCTTTTTTTTTTTCAGTATATGAAATTTATTGTCAAATTGGTTTCCATACAACACCCAAGTGCTCATCCCAAAAGGTGCCCTCCTCAATACCCATCACCCACCCTCCCCTCCCTCCCAACCCCCATCAACCCTCAGTTTGTTCTCAGTTTTTAAGAGTCTCTTATGCTTTGGCTCTCTCCCACTCTAACCTCTTTTTATTTTCCTTCCCCTCCCCCATGAGTTTCTGTTAAGTTTCTCAGGATCCACATTAAGAGTGAAAACATGGTATCTGTCTTTCTCTGTGTGGCTTACTTCACTTAGCATAACACTCCAGTTCCATCCACGTTGCTACAAAAGGCCATATTTCATTCTTTCTCATTGCCACGTAGTACTCCATTGTGTATATAAACCACAATTTCTTTATCCATTCATCAGTTGATGGACATTTAAGCTCTTTTCATAATTTGGCTATTGTTGAGAGTTCAAGCAGCTCTTCTAATCTTATCTTGACGTGATCAATTTTTAGGCCAATCAGAAAGAATCTTTGGTTGTTTTCCTATTTGAACCTATTTCTTTTCTCGTAGAACCTATTTTTTTTTCACGTGGTCTCTTCCACCTTTCATTGCCATGTAACAAAGCAATCTAATCTTAATGGCATTAAACAACACTTATTACCAACAGTTTTAGGGGTTGACTAGGCTCAGGCTGGTGGTTCTCCCTCAGGGTTTCCCATACAGTGTGGTCAGATGGTAACATGGGCTGGACTCATTTTGAGGGCTTCTTCTCTTGAATGTCTAGCACTTGAGCTGGGAGCAGTTGGAATTCTTGTGCATCTTTATCTTTCTATCTTTAGGTGCTCACCATGAAGTCTCTCCATCATGGCAGTTGTAGGGTAGCCATGATGAGTCAGTGCTCAGGGGTTTGAGTCCTGAGAGAGAGATCCATACAGCATCTGTATTACCTTCTATGATGACCTTATTTTGGAAGTCTAACAGTAATACTTCCTCAGCAAATATTTGTTGGAAGCAAATAAATAAGGTCAACCCAAATTCAAAGGGAATTAGACTCCATCTCTCGAGAGAGGAATGTGAGAGAATTTGTGATCATTTGTTGAAACCTCCACAGTCTCCCGTCAGTCTGTGCCCCTGCCTGTTCTTCATAGAGACACTGAATCTTTCTGTAGTCACAATTACAATCAGCATATTTCTTCATTCCCATTATAGATTTTTTACTAAGAATCTAATTGAAGATGTAAATATTTTGGAATGTGTAAGACGTAGTTCAAAGATAAATGCATCAGTGTCATTTCTGCTTTTTAGAGTTACACTATCTGTGGCAAACACAAAATAAAGCACTGATAAAATCCATAGTCAACATTCAGCAAGTATTTATTGAGGATCTATTATGTGTCAAGATACTGTCCTAAGCACTAGGAATACAGAGATGAGCAACACTTATGTTCTGCATTCTGCACTCATGATCTAATCTATATGATGACTATAATGAAGCATTTTAATGAAGAAGTATGCACCATTTTACTGGTGCATGCACTTTCCTCAAGCTGTCTAACAATTTCCATTCTGCTAAATCTGGTAGCACCCAGCGGTGCCTCTTAACTAGTCTACCTTATACAGTTGGACACAGTTAACCTTCTTCATATGCTTTGTTCAAGGGATTTCTAGGCCACTGCTTTCTTGGTTATCTTCTTATTTCATGATCTTCTTGTTCTTATTGTCCCTTGCTACCTCGTCTTTCTCTTAAGGTGGAATGTCTCAGTGCTCATTTCTGGATCCTCATCTCTTCCCCCTCTATATTCTCTACCTGCCATCCTATAGTTTTTAATGTTCTCTATAGGTAAATACTCCCAAGTTCATTTTTCTAACCCTTGCCTTCCTATGAGCTCCTTAGTCATCTCTCTGACTGCCTATTCAATAAACATCACAGGCTAAATTTAGCCAGGTCAAAACAGAACTTTTGATTTCCAAACCCACTCCTCTCTGGTATTCTCCAGCTGATATCATGAGACCATCATCTAACCCTTATGCAAAATGCCTAGGAGATATCCTCGATGACTCTCTTTTTCCTTAGTCACCTTATAAAATCCATTAGCTAGTTAGTCCTGCTAGTACTATAGTCAAAATACATCATAATATGTATACTGTTTTCTTACTATCTCTATAGTTACAAGCATCATCTACTTACTCTGTACAGAACCTGGAACATAGTAGTTGCTCAATAAGACTAGTTGAGTAAATTCATATAAGCATGAAATCCAAAAGTAACTTAAGGATAGTGTTTGTTCCTGCCACATTCGGACATAGTATCCTGGAGAAGGGAAGGCTATCGGATAAAAATTCCAAGTAAAACAGGATTATAGAAGGCATCTAGTCCCTGTTTGTCAATACCTGAGACCATGTAAGGGATATTGGCGTGGGTAGCTCTCTGAATCCCAAAAGGAATCTCTCAGGACAAACCCTTAGTGAAGAATAGTAGACATTCTTTATGAAACAAGCCTTTTCAAAATGTTACAAGAAAATCAGGAAAGTTGATGTTAACAAGTTCACTTCGTTTTTTCCTCCTTTGTCTGAAAAATTTTAAATGATTTGAAGATTTAAACTCCTCCTTTGTCTGACAAATTCAAAATGACTTGAAGATTTAAACTCTTGCCCCATCCCTCCTCATTGTGAATTTCATTTCTGTTAAAAGTTATTTTCCTTCTTTCTTGGGTATTTTGGAGGAACATTATTTTTACTCTTACTTGCCAGAGAAACTGCATTTTTTTTTCAAAAAGTAAATATGGCTTTTAGCTTTAAAATATCTTTTTAGAAAACTTCCCTGGAAGCTTATACTGATACCAAAACCAAATATCTTTATGTGTCTTGTCACTTTCATAGGAAATAATAAAACTCCCCCATTTCTTAGCAGCATATGACTTCATATCCAATATCCCAAATTCTATTTTGAAGGAAATTGTGTATCCAGGTTATTTTTATTTCCTATGTAGTGCTACAATCAGTTTTCAAGCTGTACTGTGAAGAGCTTGTATTTTCTTTTCTCTCTCTCTCTTTTGTACTTGTTTGTTTGTTTGTTTGTTTGTTTATATTTGGTATGAGACATTTTAGGTATACTTATTTTTGCTTTGTTTACCTTGTTGGAGATTTCAAGAGCACTTTAGAAAGATGTATTAAAATTAGTTAGAGAGCAAGGTTTGACTTCGTTAGAAAGGTTCTTTTAATTTGCCTCCCCCAAGTGACCTACTCAAATTGCTTTTAAAAAATGTTCTGGGCATGCCTGGCAACTATCTGATTGGAAATACTTCTTTGGGAGTGCCTGTTGGGAAGATTAGTCCTAGGGCAAGTTACTCAACCTTTTCTGTGCCTAATAGCTCCTTTGCTTCTTAACCTGAAAAATCCAAATTAAAGAAGGTTAAATGAGGTGAAGTGAGGTGGTTTAGAGATGGCAGAAAGAAACACGACATCTTTAAAGCCTCGTAGAAAATGCACCATTTTATCCCTGTTTCCTCTTCCATGGATGGCATAATAAAAGTCATAATAACACCAGCAACAAAAACTAAGGTTTATTGAGTGTTTCTTATCTGCCAACGACTGAAGACCATTCTGTGAAGCAGGTACTACTCTATACACATTCTACAGCTAAAGGATCTGAGGTTCAGATTAGGGATATAATTTAACTAAAGGTAACCAACTAGTAGGCAGTAGAACTAGAGTTGTAACTCTAGTCCGTTCGACTCCTAAGCCCACAGACATGGATAGAGCCCCCTTCCTTCCTTGCTGTCTCCCCCTCCTCGTGACCCTTTACCTTGGCTCCACTACCAACACCCAGGCCCCAGTGTTTTATTTATTTATTTATTTTCTCAGATGTCTGTAGGGGCATAGGGCAGAGTAATTTTGCTGTCTAATGGGCTTAGGTAAGCCATCTAAATACAGAATGTGCGAAGGACAGGCCTGGCTACCCAATTATAGTCTCCTTTTAGCTTTGGCTAGAGAGAAATCCCCAGAGCGAGTGTTAAACTTGGTCACCCACGCTACTTCCTTTCTTGGCTGAGAGTCAGACGGAGTGAATTCTGGATCCGGCATAAAGTCTTATTCAGGAAATAATAACTGACACAACCCAAGCACTCAGTGTCTCAGCTTTGAAACTGAGTTCATGATCATTGCCCAATTATTTTGGCTTTGACAGGATGTAGGCCTGGCTTCAAAATAAACATACCAGTTGGGTTTTTTTTTTTTTTTCTGTATTGGTAATTTAGGGCATGCTGCCTTTTAAAATTATAATAGCAACTCTATAAATTAGTAGCTCTTATATGGAAATATTTTTTCCAAATTAACTCACTCCCCCAACTATTTAATGTATTTGTAATAAAAATCCTTTATGAAATAATGTCTCCGCCATCAGCCATATCTACATGATAATTCTTTTAAAGAGTGGTGTTCCTCTTCTGGAAAACATAAAAATAGTTCATTTGGGAAAAAAAAATTGGTTCATATAACTATTTCCTCCCATTCTATTTTGTTATCATTTGGCATTTTATTAAGAGATGTGAAGTTGGGGCGCCTGGGTGGCTCAGTTGGTGAAGCAGCCAACTTCAGCTCAGGTTATGATCTCGTGGTCCACGAGTTCGAGCCCTGCATCCAGCTCTGTGCTGACAGCTCAGAGCCTGCTTTGGATTCTGTCTGTCTGTCTCTCTCTCTCTCTCTCTCTCTCTCTCTCTGCCTCTCCCCTGCTCATGCTCTGTCTCTCTCTCTATCAAAATTAAATTAAAAAAAAATCAAAATTTAAAAAAAAGGTGTGAAGTTAATTTCTTGAAAAAAGAAATTTTGATTCTTGATGCTTCTTAAACTACTTAGTGATATATTGAATAGTTGCAAAAATAAAGATGGCACAATGTGTATATATTTAATTTGAAAAGCAACAAATAAAGACAAAATGACAAAATTTGAAGACTTAATGCCCAAGTTATTTGAAAATAGAATATCTTGAGAAGTACGTCATTCCAATATAGTTTACATTATTAAGTGTTAAGTGCTATCAGATGCCTCTGTACATATAATTATGCCTTGAAGGATAGGAGGAAGTAATACCCGGCACTAGCTCTCCTCTTGCATGAAACCCCAACGAAATAAACTTTGTTTCTTCCCAGCTGGCCTCAGTGACCTCTCTTATTTCTAAAAGCATAATTATCCTACTTCTTTACATGCCTGCATTCCTTCTTTATTCCCTAACCCCTAAGAATAAATAAAATCTGTTACTACTTTTACTTCATAATGACCTTACACTTTGTAATTATGTATTTACCTGCAATTATGTATTTTTAAAGTTTAATTATCTAATAGTGGTCTTTTGCACTGTGAGCTCCCTGTGGTCAATAATCATGTGATTTTTACTCGCTTATCTATCCACACCTCTAAGGATAGTGTTGACATTGTTGATGCTCAGTAAACACTTTTGAATAAATTAATCAGTGAAGGAAAATGTAACTATGATCATTTATTTTTCAGTATTTTCCACTAGACTGTGAATACAGTGTATTTCAAAAAGTAACAAATATTTAGTGACCACCTACTATGTTTCACAGTATTTTAGGCACTGCAGATAAAACAATGGATATAATTATATGTAGTCCCTGTCCTCATGCAGCTCGTAGGTATGGGGGTGGGGTGGAGGCACAGATATTAAAGGAACCTATAAAGAAATACTATTTGAACAGTGACTGAAGCTATAAAGGAAAAGTATAAGGCATTATGTGAGAGAATAATAGGGTCTACTTTATTTTTTTATTTATTAAAAAAACTTTTTTTAATGTTTATTTTTGAGAAAGAGACAAAAAGAGAATGAGTGAGTGTGGTGGAGGGGTAGAGAGAGAAGGAGACACAGAGCCCAAAGCAGGCTGCAGGCTCCAGGCTCCAGGCTCCGAGCTGTCAGCACAGATCCTGACATGGGACTCAAACTCCTGAACTTTGAAATCATAACCTGAGCTGATGTCAGACATTTAACTGACTCAGCCACCAAAGTGACCCCATGGGAACTACTTTAGATTGAAAGGTCACGGTGCTTTTTCTTTGGCATGTTTCATACAAGTTGTTATTTTTATCATATTTTTATGAATAGTCTGTATCTGCTTTATCTAACCTATATGACCGTAAGACATAACATTGTATACTTTCTTTGCCCTTTTCAGAGCTCTAAACTTAAGCCTGAATATATGGGGATCACTCATTATACCCTTAGTAATTGTTTGGAAATATATTCTGTTTAAATTCTTTAAAACTTAAGGCATAAATAAGAGGCTAGAGAAATTTCTGCTCATGGACTTTGCTAATACCAAACTTGGTGAATAATCCAACTCACACAAAGTCATTTTAAAAACTCAATCTCTTGAGACCTAAGGATAGCTGCAGGGGATTTATTTCAAGTCAGTACATTACAGGTTGTCTAAATGAACTGGGTTATTTCCTGTTATTGATGTCCATAAACTCTTCAAAACAGTAACTTTTCCTCTAAGTTGATGTAAATTGGCTCTTGGAAGTAGAATTTTTTAAAGAGTTTCCTTTCAGAGAACCATATTTCAGGGCAGGACTGATCTTAATAACTGAAAACAATCATTTTCTTTTCTTTTCTTCTCTCCTGGGTCACGGGTCCAGCTGAGATTCACTACTAAACCAATACTAGCCCCGAACAATGCTAGGCTAAAAGAAATAACAGACTGATAAGAAGAAGTGACTGGAAGGTGAGAGATTGTGGGTAGGGAGAGAGAGATGAGTTTTCCTGTATAGAAATTGAATTAAAGCTTTTTCCTGCCCCTTCCTTGGGGGAAATACATACACACATACACATGTATATATGTTTATTTCACCACCCCTTCAGTCATATCCTAGATTCATTTGCTGTGAGGCAAACATCTTTTAAATAAGTACCAGGAGTAAATTATCTTACAATTCTTTTTTTGCCCTTTCTAGTTTGAGTGCCTGGAAATCAAGAAATTTGCATCTCATTAGCTGATCAACAAAGACTGAAGTCCACATAGATTTTGTGCATGTTTCTTGAAATTAAATTTATTAGACATTATTCCCTCTAGAAGGTTTCAGTTGGATGGCAAATTGTGATATTGCTTATAAATATACTAAGGTAGGGGCTACAAAATCCTTTATTCATTGTTAACACATAAATTGTCATTAATGTGTTATCTGTTAACTGTACTTTCTCTACTAGAAGGACCAGAGTGAAAATATTTCTCTGGGTAATTTGAATGATTTAGGATGGGAGAACATTTCCATCCTTAAGGTTGGGAATAGATGTCAACAATTCCAGATAGGCTTCCAAATCCAGATGACCTAGTTAATTTTATTTCAGGGCAATGAACAGATGGTGAGTGTTCTCTGTCTATCTGGCATTAACGCGTACTCTGTCACCATCAGACTTAACGGTGGCAGATGGCAGTTGTATTAGCAAACATTCAGTTCTCTCCCCTTGATTCTTCCCCTAGGACTGAGGAAGGCCCGGCCACAGCTCACGGCTGAGTCACACTGTGGCCACCTCTCCAGTAAAGCCTGAGGAGAGAATGTCAAACCACCGGAAGCCCTCAGTAATGTGGGCTTTCCGGTTCACTCATGGCAACAGGCACAGCTGGGGCTTCTTCAAAGTCTTGTGGTAGATATTATGGTCTCAGTGTTAAATCCTACTGGGGTTCAGTGCCACTCCAGGGCCAAGTTGAGCATTTCTATGGGATGGGTGAGTTTTTCTCAGCCTCTTGTGGAAAACTGCTTGGATATATAAAGGCAGCTTATAATGGCCTCTGGTGAGCTTCTCTGTGCAGAAAAGTAACCAGCCATATTTAGCAGAGTTTTGTCCAGCAACATGAATCCGTTAACTCCCACAGTTGATCAATGGAGCATCAAAGTATCACTGTGAAAAAGACCATCTTTTTTTTTAAGTAAGATCTTCCTTTTCCAGAAACCAGGCAGGAATATGTTACAGACGCACTCATGCATTTCTATTTATTTATACAAAGGAGTCAGTGACTAATTATTGCACATTTAAGATAGGATGAGTGCTTAATTTATGAACGAACTGTCTCTAAGATCATCATATCATAATCAGTTCAGAATGTGAAGATGCTATCCTAGGAGATATAGGAAGTTTCAGAGAATCTAAAAGATAACCTTTGCTTTCTAGAATTTATAGGCCCAAGGAAATAATGCAAAGGAAAGAAGATGATTGAGCTGTTTATTAAATAATTTGTCCCTGTTTTAGGGGCACATATTTTTCAACATGAAAGATGTTAAATTCTTGACTTTTTAAACATCCCCTTTAAATAAAAAAAAAAGACTATTTTTGTAGATCTTAGGTGAACATCAGAATTAGGAGGGTATAAATACAGAGATTTACCCTGTAACCCCTATTCCTACGGATGCGTAGCCTCCCCCATCATGCACATTCCTTACCAGGAATTGACATTGTATATCATAATCACACAAAGTTCATAATTTATGTAGTATTCCCTCTCAGTGCTGCACATTCTGTGGGTTTGCACAAAGGTATAGTGACATGTATAGTATCATACAGAATATTTTCATTGCCCTAAAAATCCTCTGTGTTTTGACTATTCATCCCTTCCTCATTCCTAATTCCTGGCAACTACTGATCTTTTTATGATCTCCATAGTTTTCCCTTTTCTAGAATGTCATGTAGTGGGAATCTTACAACATGTAGCCTTTTCTTTTATTTTAAGAAAAATTTTTTAACATTTACTCATTCTTGAGAAACAGAGCAAGAGAGAGAGAGAGAGAGAGAGAGAGAGAGAGAGAGATTGAGAACATGAGTGGGGGAGGGACAGAGAGAGGGAGACACACACAGAATCCGAAGCAGGCTCCAGGCTCTGAGCTGTCAGCACAGAGCCTGATGCAGGACTTGAACCCACAAACCATGAGATCATGACCTGAGCCCAAGTTGGACGCTGAACCAACTGAGCCACCCGGGCACCGCGTCATGTAGCCTTTTCTGATTGGCTTCCTTCACCCTTCTAATTTTGATAACTTACTCCCAAACTGACTATAGATGTGCAAAGTCCGATCAAGAAAAATGTAATTGATAATTTAAATTGCTCATTTCATGATTCGAATTTGCTGTCATCAGAGCTGTAAAACATGCCAGAAAATATATTTTATAATTTATCTCTCAGTTAGGAATTGGAGATACCAAGCGATGTTGGTAGCTTATTATTTACTGTTACCTGAAATATGTATTAGAGACAGACTTTTCTTTGATTTTATTTATGGTGACTATTCACTAGCTGATACAAAATATTTAATAGTAAGCCAACATCTCTCTGGGGTTCTGCCCTCACGATGCTGAAGAGGGATACACAACCACTTCAGCCATACAAATAGTGGCCTCATTGGTTACACTGTTCAGGGTACATTATAGTCTGCATATTGCCTTTCTTTCATTCAGGAAATAATAAATAATTGCCTTAAATATATTGGCATCATCTCAGATTAATATAGAACATAGTGATCTCAATCTCTGAGGTAAAAAATATTGGAGTGCATTGGATACATATTTCAGAGTTGGTAACTTTCAAAGGTATAGGACTATAAATATATTGATTAGGGCATAATACATTTAATTTTTTTTAATGTTTATTTATTTTTGAGACAGAGAGAGACAGAGCATGAACGGGGGAGGGCCAGAGAGAGAGAGGGAGACACAGAATCTGAAGCAGGCTCCAGGCTCTGAGCTGCCATAACAGAGCCTGACGCGGGGCTCGAACTCACGGACTGTGAGATCATGACCTAAGCTGAAGTCAGACGCTGAACCGACTGAGCCACCCAGGTGCCCCAGGGCATAATACATTTAAAGAAATGATAGAATAGAGTCATCTAATCTGATGGATGAGTTTTGTGTTTCTAGTGACATAAAAATACCTTTTTAAATTTGACTAGGAAACTAACAATTTCCCCCAGGTTGCTTTTACACATATTTAACTTCGTATTGGCCTAGAACATTCCTCTAAGTAGGATTTTTATATGGGGTATCTGAAAAACCTGAATTTAAAGGAAAATGCAGCTTTGATGGTTTCTTAAATATAAATCACAGTTCTAGTGACTTCTGAATAAGACTATAAATTGTGTATTCTGAAAACTTTAGAACTATAAGTTCTTGTTTTGCTTTTTTTTTGTTTCGGAATCATTCATACAGTTGACTCACTACTCTGCTTTCATTAGCTATAGAGGTCTAAGTTTATTTAGGTTAATCTCATAAGAATGGTGTCGAATGTATTTTTTTCTGTTAGCTTTGGAGGTGCTTTTGGAATTTGTAAATAGTTAAATGTGTAGAATCATTGAATTTTAGAGCAGGTATAGAGTCTGAATTCATTCTAATGTGGTATATATCAGAGAGTTTGAGACTTAAGGTCACAAAGGTAAAATGGAACTGTCATTAGAACCTGCATCTTTAATAGTCAATGAATAAAGCTGTTCTTAGTGTTGATACGACTAAACGTGAAAGTGAGTATCCACAGGATTCCT
Organism: Felis catus; assembly: GCF_018350175.1. Taxonomy (NCBI): domain Eukaryota; kingdom Metazoa; phylum Chordata; class Mammalia; order Carnivora; family Felidae; genus Felis; species Felis catus. The sequence goes on from NC_058374.1 coordinate 112,283,995, forward strand.
GTGAATAAAATCTGACAGGTGGAGCCTAAGACTTAGTTATCTACTTCAAGTTGTTGCCTGTGTATAAAAATTTACAAAATCTCCAATATCAAAAAAATACTATGACGAAATTTCTGCCATCAGAGTTTTGAAGTCTTTCCTGTTACCAAGAAACTCTATTACAAAATAGATACTGATACTTGAAGCCACTGTGTGTTCTCATATCATATATAAGATACATCATATATCATTAAGAACTTTCTTTAGCCCATGAGAGAAAAAGATTCTTATGTGAATCCTGGAAAGCATCTTGGGGGGGGGTGGTAAACTCAGCAGGAGACCTAACTCAAAAGATAGGCTATTAATGGCAAGCTTTACCAACTTCCTAGCTTTTCTCAGCTTCTAGCTAGCACCCATGGTAGATCAATGGGCGAATAAATAAAGTTGCTTAAGAAGTACATAATGTCTCTGGTACTCTGCTAAGTGCTTTTTGTTATATTATTTCATTCGATTCCTGTAACAATATCCTAAAGTAAGGACTGCTATAACTCCCATGTTATACATGGAATAACAGAGGTTTAAAGAAGTTAACAACTTTTTCTAAGATCATGTGGTTGGTTTACAAAGCTGATATTTGAATCCAAGTCCATCTGAAGCCAGAGGTTTTGCTCTTAACCACAGCCCTGCAATGGTTAAATTTTACAGGCAGGGAGAACAGAATATAGAAAAGTCATACGCCGTAAAGGCCTTGTGAATTCAGAAGGTTAAAATATTTGGGGTATAGGTATGGAACTGGCTCTCAAGAGCTGATTCTTAAATATTCAGGAACTTTACAAGTTGATTGTTAGACTGTTAATAGCATAAGATCAGCTAGGGTGGAAGTATTTATACCACAGAAACCAGCAAATGCTACAGATCAGGGCTTTGTTTCCACAGAGTTGATTTCCTAGCACAGCACTAGCTCCTAGAATTTCAGTTAGAGCACAGACTGTATGAAGAAAAAACAGGAGAGGAAGGTAAAAACTTACATTAAGGTCATTTTATAAAGAGCCCTGGTAAATGTGAGCATTACCATGTTTTTGCAATTCACATTGGATTATATCCCCTCTCAATCTCTAATCCTCTACTGGCTCCCAGCTGTCATAAAATGGAAACTCCACATCCTGGAGTATGGCCTGGGCTTTTGTCTTCAATCTCACCTCTCCAGTTCTTTTCCTCTGTCCTTTTCACTCTCCTGTCAAGCTAACAGCCACACTGCTCCACTCAAATGGGGCTTTTATGAACAAGTTCTTTACAAATTTAGTCCTTCACATGAGTTGTTCCTTCTAGTTTTTGCATGGTTGTATTCTTCAGATCTCAGCTTCAATGTCACTTCCAGAAAGTTCTTTTCTTGACTTCCAAATCTAAAGTAGGTGCCCTGTCACATCAGCCTATTTTTACACTCTCCTTAGTACTTAATGGTGTGGCACAAGAGTTAAATGCCTTGCCTCTGAAGTCAGACTGCTGGAGCCCATTATTACTTCTTCACTTACTAGCTGTGGGACTTTATATGAGTTGCTTATTTCCATGACTCAATTTCCTATTTGAAAAATGCGATGTAATTATTTCCTCATCATGGGTTTCTATGGGAATTAATATGTGTAAAAGAATACCACATGAGAGAAAGAACGGCCATTGGCCCATGATAGCGTTCAAAATATTTTAGACAGTATCACTGAGAACTGTATTTACTAATTTGTTGTCCATTTTTCTCAACTAGAATATAAATTCGTTAGGAGCATATACCTCATCTGTTCTGTTTGCTTTAGATTCCTCCTCATCACAGATTCCTAGAACAAGGACCTTGGGCAGGGTAGGCAATGGGGACGGGGTGGAAGCATGACATGGGTCTACTATTCAGGGTTTTTTGTTTGCCTCCTTGACTTCTCCCAAAAGTCATTCTTAAGTCTCTGAAGCCATAACAGTGGAAACAATGTAGATGTGTGAAACAGTCCTGGTGGCTGTAATATAAAAGTGAGAGGCTTTACTCTCTCTCCAGTGGAACATAGTTCATTTCCAGCTGCTGGTGGGGTATTTAGGAATACTGACCCAGTGCTGTTAGATCTCTCGTTTATCAGGAGAAGTTAGAAATGTGGACCTTCTTTGGTGTGAAATCTCCCATAAATATCTACAACTTCAAAATTTTATAAATGACTTATGGCCCAACAAATCATGTCTGCAAGCTAGACTTGGCTAAGGGTCACCTGCTTACAACCTATGATCTTGAACTTGATGTCGTGTTTTCCGTTATAAGGTCAGTGTCCTTGTCCTTTGCTCCCTGACATCTTGCTAGCAATATACTTGATGACCACACTCTTTTCCTGATTCTCTGTACCCCGTAGCCTCTACTCACTAGATACACCCTTCCCCATATGCTACCCTTTGCTCTAGATCCTATTCCTTGGCTTTAACAGATTATTCACTAGAGAGTAATGTGGTCCACACCCAAGTAAGCAGGGTATGCCATGGAGGTGACGATGAAGAATGTGAGCTGTCTGGTCTGGGTCTTTTATTTAAAGATTTACTATCAAAGAAAGATGTCACCTGAGAGACTTTCATTTCTTATTTCTCCCCTCCCTCCTTTTTTCTTCCTTCTGTCCAGTGATTACATTAGTCTGATCGCTATCTTAAAGGGTTTGATCTGAATGCTTTTATAGAGTTAACTGTGACAGTAATGCCTTCCCAATCTTTGTTTTCTTCTTTTGAACACGTGGCTGGGGGAGGGGTATAATCTAGAATAGTGGTCGTCTACATTTTTTTTATTATATGTGCCCCTACTAATAAAAAAATATTATAAGTGTGCTATGTCTGAATGTTTGTCATCCCTTCCCACCATCCCCCTGCATATGTTGAAGTCCTAACCCCCAAGTTGATAGTATTAGGAGGTGCAGGGCCTTTGGGAGGTGATTAGGTCAGTAGGACAGAGTCCTCAGGAGTGGGATTAGTGCCTTGTAAAAGAAACCAAAGAAAGCTGGCTTGCCCCTTTTAGCTTGTGAAGGTGTAACAAAAAGATGGCTGTCTAAGAGGCCAGCCCTTACTAGACATCACATGTGCCAGTGTCTTGACCTTGGGTTTTCCTGCTCCAGAACTGTGGGAAATAAATGTTCATTGTTACAGCAGACTAAGCAGGCATATATCTCCATATATGTGCACTTGTTTAATATTTTATATGCAATCTAGTATTCTCATGTATTTATACTTTAAAATGCATATAAAATATAAATTTAAAATAATGAGATGAAAAATAATGAGATAAATTCCACCAACTGTTTATACTGCTCAGGGCATTACCAAATACACTTCATGGGGTGGATGCACCCTCGTCTAAAGACACCTCACCCTCTAACGAGGATGCGCTACCAGACTGAGGGAGCCTGTGGCTGTCCGGTCAGGTCAGCGTCAGTTTTGTGTTGGAATGTGGTCCAGGATGGAAGTGCCCTGGTTGGGGCACAGCCTGGGGCTCCATCCTGCGGTACAGCTGCTGGCCATCACCACAGGCTCTGTGCCTCAAACGGCTGCTTGTTAAGCCTTTGCCTCAAAAGCCAGGAGCTTGTCTCTCTTCACTTTGAATTTCTTTCTTCATTATATTAGGGTTGCACAGATCACCCCAAAACATCATAAAATAATGAGAGCTGTATAGAAGTCCCACTTGGGGCTGAAAAGGTGCATATCAATCCCAAAACACGAAATCTGCCAGCACCAGATAATAATGTGCTCACTGCACCATTTAACTACAGTGCCGCTCCCATCTCTATCACCCGCTCCGGGAAGAAGGGTGTTTGATGGGCTTTTCTCAACATTATCAGAGTGTTTGACATATTCTCTGGATTATTGAGTTTATAATCTCTGACCTAAACTGTGATGCCAGGAATGAAGTCAGAAGCTATAGTGTCTGAGGCCTCATCTTCCTCCCACAAGCTCAAGGACAGATTTATTTTAACAGCTGTTCACTACCTGATCTGAATTACGGGACTTCTGGAAAGGTCAAGGAGAAAGCTGAACAGCACATCTGTTCCAATCATAGGACCATATTTCTAGGAAGCTGGAAAAACAAAACATGCTATTGTAGAATATCTCAACAGTCATTTTAAGCATGATTTCACTGTGATTGTAAAACAAAGTATCTGCCTTCTTAACATTCCTTTTTCTGGGAATACAGTTAATGTAGTGAAGCCATTGTGTCCTGCAAGATACTCTTCTGAACACTGGCAAAAAGCTGACCTGACTTTTTAATTTATAAACATTATTTTGTCTGCCATCTAATTCTTTGTTAAATATTGAACACTCTATTTCTTTTATGTGCTTTTTGAAGAGCAATGACCAACAATCAAGAATGCTCTCCTGTCTTGTCATTTAAAATGCCTTCCACCTTTCTTTATCCTTAGCTCTTTTCAAATTAAATTTCATTAACTGAAATCATCCTCTTTCTAAAATCGGAAGGCATTCTGACTTGGACAAAGCTAAACTATGCATTCCTATTACTGAACTGTCAAACCTAATCCTTAATGTCCCTGCTGCTACAGTCTTAATTCCTCACCAACAACTGTGCGTGAATGTGCTGTGAGAAGAGACAGCTGGTTGAAGTGTCTCATTTTGACAAATATTATCAATGGTTCAGTGTCAGCCTGGGGAGACACGACAAATGGCATTCCATAGAGGTTACTTTGTGGGCCAGTTAACATTTTAATCAGTGGTTTGAATACTGGAATAAAAATATGCTTAGAATATCTGTGATGGACACTAGTGTTCATGATGGGAATAGACCCAATTTGTGAACTGCTCTCTACCTGATAACCTTGCCGTAGTTTGCAGGAGCAGTGGATGACTTCATGTAAAGAAATGAAACTCCCAGCAATACTTGCTCTTGTCACCTACATTGAATAAATTCTTTTAAGGCAGGGCAAGGTCTCCTATCAGTTTCTACCTAGATCCTAGATCCCTTTGTCTTCTCTTTGCTTCCATGGGACTAAAGCATCTTGATTGTTTATTCTCATTCTTGGCTGCCATTGCTTGCAAGTCAGCCTGGGTTTTAAATATCCTCGCAGCTGTACTTTCCAAAACACTGGGATTGTTAAGGCTTTAACTGCAAAAATACAAGGAAATAGAAAGGATTTTTAAAATTCCAAATAATAGGGATTATTAAAAGCTTGAAAGGCTCTGAAAAGTAATACTGATCATAGGTTTTCTGGTCTACATGAAAATGCAAATGGACCTAGGTCAAAGAGTCCCCTTCCTGAGTCGTTTACTCTGTCTGAATTCAGAGTCTAGACTAAGCTCTGAATCCAAGTTCAGAAGATTCCCATTGGCCCAATGGTGCTGTTAATTCTTTTCAGATTAAGCTTTCTGGTCTTCTCTATCTTCTCTTTTTCTCTGAATCGCAAGCCTATTATCCTTTCATCAGAATTATTCTTGTTTCTTCTGGTCCTTTCCTTCTTTCTGGTAACTTGAAAGAGAAGGACCATCAAGGACCCCTTCTTTAAACTTTAAGAAGTCCTATACTGACCTAAAACTTAGCCTTTTTGCCCTTCAAAATTCCTGCCTTCTCAATCAATATTTATTTCAAATCATCAAGGAATCATCGAGGCTCATTCTTTTAGCTTCTTTTTTTTTTTTAATTTTTTTTTTCAACGTTTATTTATTTTTGGGACAGAGAGAGAGCATGAACGGGGGAGGGGCAGAGAGAGAGGGAGACACAGAATCGGAAACAGGCTCCAGGCTCTGAGCCATCAGCCCAGAGCCTGACGCGGGGCTCGAACTCACGGACCGCGAGATCATGACCTGGCTGAAGTCGGACGCTTAACTGACTGCGCCACCCAGGCGCCTGGTCATTCTTTTAGCTTCTTAATGGTGTTCTGAACATGTGCATAGACTTAATTCTCTTTTGAGACCTCATTAGTGTGCTGCATCTAGAGGTTAGCTTCTGTATGTTATCTCTGGTCTCACTAGTTTCCAGAAAGCATAATCCCTTCCTATCTTGTTAAAAAAAAAATCCTACTTTTCCTAGACCCAATTACTATTTTTTTTAATCTAAAGGAAACCTTAATGTGCAGTAACTATACATTTATGGAATGCTTGAAATACCCTAATTTCAAATTACTATTAAGATCCTTTGGTTGTTCTTTCTTAATTATGTACATGTCCCCAGTTTTTTGTTGGTTTGTTTGTTCTTATGTCCTTCCCTTTTCCCAGAAGTTGCTTTTCCAGTATCTTATGATTGTTTTTAAAATATCAAACATAGTAAGCATTACTAGTACTCACAAATACCCAGTTCTCCTTTCTATTTCTGTTTAGGAAAAATTAAAGTTTCCAACCTCCTTCCGTTAGGTGAGAGCAGTAAAATTTCTCTGGCCAATGGAATGTGCATGGGTGTGATGTGTGAACTTCATTGCTGAGGCAATGAAAAACCTCTGAATTTCTCTAATCTGTCTTGTCTCCTATCATGACCACCACTATGCTCCAGAGAGAGGATCTTGTCAGCCTCTCCTTACATGATCGTATGAAACGGAACTGCTGTTCTGTTGACTGATTGTTGACATGTAATGTGAGGAAGAAATAAACTTTTGCTGTGTTAGAAACTGATATTTCAGGGTTAATTTGTTATTGATGTGTAACCTATTATCCTGATTAATAAAACCATTATGTTATGAGCAGGCCATAGCAATAACAAGCATTATCTCCATTGGCAGAAGAGGCCTAAGGTTGCCTAGGATGTAGCAAGATGATAAATACATTTTGATGTCCATAAACATGGAAGAAATGACTTTTTTAATAAGGAATTTTTTTTAAAGCAAGACAACATTTGATTTATTAAACATGGACTAATTCAGAGACTTAATTTTAGCATCTAAAGGTGAAATTCTTTTTTTTCTGCTTGAAAATTAGATTTCTTTTAATAGTACTATTTTCTGTAAAACTTGTTTTATTCCTACCTTGTATTTCTAAGACTTTCGTATCTAAGGAGGCAATCAAGTATTTAGAGCTGTAAGAGCAGGTTAGCTTCATGATTCCCACCCACCCATGGGATCTACTATGGCACAGTACAAAGAATTCCAGTGCCATGGATCCATTACATCCAGAATCTGTCTTGTGTTTTGCCTTCCAAACCTGCCTTGACTGCTTTACTTGTTCATTCCTGAGGCTTTTCCTGATGTCTGGTCTCTGGACTCCACCCTCCATTTAGACCTAATGTTTCGACTTTGCTTTCTTCCCACACCCGCAACTGGGACCCGAGCATCAATCCCCCTTTGTTCTTCAGCCAAAAGTTTATTTCCCCTCCCCCATTCCCACACTCAACACTCAACTCCTGGAGCCGCTAAACCCAGGCTCCCCACATTCCTAGGAAAAGAGATCAGCAACAGGAGGTCACATAAAAAAGTATGAAGCTCTTGCAGGTAGTAACAGAAGTTATTTTCATGTGTGATTTCAGGAAACCAATCTCATTTGCTTCAAACTTTTCCATGATCTTAATTATTTCTGGGCTCCCTGGTTGTAGTTTACTTCTTGCCGGTATTGTAATCCATCAATCTGTAAATACACTGATATATCCTGATGGTGAGATAGAAATGACAGAGAAGCGTCAGACTGCAAAGTGCTTTATAAAGGACAGTTTTCTTATTTTCCAGATGGGTCAGGGAGGCACAGCTGGAAAGCGAATGTGGGTTTTTATCCAAATCCTGTGCTTTCATTTGTCTTGGCAGCTGCATTCTGAAGAGTGTAGGTCATTAAGAGGACGCAGCACTGTGGGCTGAGCTTCTGTGCAAAGTAGCACTTCAACAGCAGAGCTGTGAGCCTCTTAGACACAAGTTATATATTGTCCAGTTTATATAAACTGCTACATAATTCCTATACACAAACAGGGATGCTTCCTACAACATGTAGTTTCACATTTCTTGCATATCCATTTTAATCAGAGTAATTTTGTTGAACTGAATGCTCTCATTTTCGGAGCTTACATGATTATGGCTGCCAATATTACCATAAGAAGAAAAAAATAAATTTATCAAAGTAATTTCTCTGAATGTATAATGACTTGTTCTTTTTTTCTCTCCTGCCCCAAGTAGTCCTCAATACTAATCAAGAGTTAGTATTTTATAAGTATTACTATTAGACAAATTATTTATCCTTTATTATGTTTCCTCCTTCTGATATAAAATCAGTGATGATTTCTAGCAAAGGCTCCTAGTGATTTAAAAAATGCTAATGTTTCATAGCTTAATTCATATTTCTTTTACATTGAAGAGCTTCCTGAAATAGAGAATCGTTTTGCAAAATACAATAGATTTAATGTGATTCAGGACCCAAGACACCCCTGTCTTCCTACAGTTGGGAAGACTGTTAAGGTTGGAAAGGGGGAGTCTTCGTTTGGTAGCAGTCTAGCCTCTGCCTGCTTCTTCTGTCTTTATCTTTCCCAGATTCCTTATTTTGTTTTCCTTCGTGCTCCTTATTTGACATTGATCTGTTGACTCTAGGAAGGTATTGTTATCTCCTTGGTATTTGAAACCATAATATGCCTCAAACCTTCATTTCAACATAGCATGTGAAGTTGGAACTGCAGTATCAATGAAATTGATTGGTACTCAAACCACAAATGTTAAACCTTAAAATTCAGTCTTGAAAGGAAGGGAAAATTCTGAAACCATCTTTTAATAATACTGTCAATAACTTAGCTATCTTCATGTATTCTCTGTTTCTTTTATATACGAAGCATGATTATATATATTTCTATTTCTGTTACCCCACTGTTTTTTTTTATAATGATATACTGGAGAAACAGAAAGGACATTCAAAAAACAAGGAGCTGTATTTGTGTCCTTACAGCTATTGGTATATTCCAATGTCAAAGGGATGATAGAGTTTTAGGAACTATTCTGAGCAATTTGCCCACTTATGGCATCTAATAGTGACTACAAAAAAATCAGTAAGGTCCACACCATTCACTTTTCTTTCTACTCAACACTGTTCTTGTTTTGTTTTGTTTCTTTTCCATTCAAGACATACACACAAGATTCAATTGAGAATGATATCTCACACTATGAGGTAGTTAACTGCGTGTAGTTTCTTAAATAATTCATATGTACAGTAACTATAATTAAAGGAAAAATGTAAACTGTGGGAGCAAAAGCATATTTCTCTGTTATTTTGGATCCTCAGCATCCAGCTCATTTTTTTTTTTTTGGAACATTGTAAACAGCAAGTAGATATTTGCAAATTTAAAAACTAATTGGTAATACATTGTCAATATATGAGATGGTTCTGCTTTAACTACAGATTCCTCCTCACTGAGTTCCTTAATCATTCCAGAGTCATTTTACACTAAGAAACTGTGATATTCACCTTAGGGTCAGCATCTCTTCTGTGGTGCTGATTCTGTATTATCATCCTGGTTTTTTGTTGTCCACTCATCTATTTTTGCTTTCATTTCCAGTGCCTGACACAGCATGAATCAGGCCACATCTTTTCTTCTCTTTTCTTTCTCTCTCTTTCTCTGTCTTTCTTTCTTAATGAAACACGTCATGAATCTGAGTGTCATCCTTACTCAGGGGCTGTGCTAATCTTCTGTTCCAGTTTTAGTAGATGTGCTGCCGAGCAAGCAAGCACAGACTGTTTCTTTCTAGATGGGGTGTTTCCATGTATTACTCCTGCTCCCCTAATTGTGGAAAGAAAGCTCTCATTTGTATGTTGCAATAGCTCAGACTCTGGTCCTACATTCAGTTTTTCTTCATCTGTCCTCCTCCTCTCTTGTATTCTTTCTCCTTTCTCTCCACTGGTTCTTTTCCCACCAGCATATATTTGATATTTAGCATACTCAAGATGTATCCATTTTAAGAGCAAATACACAGAAGCAAACAAACTACCTTGATATTTGTGACTTTCTAGGTAAGACTTCATCCTCCTTTTCTTCAGGTCACTTGAAATACCAGTCTACCTGGAATGTCTCTTTTTCCTCTGCTCCTTTCTCTTTTCAACCCACTTCACTAAAGGTATCCTTCATAAGGCCTTAATTCTCAAGGTGACTTACAATGATACAGAAAGAAAATGCTATAATAGTTAATTATATTTTTATTAATATTCATGTCCTCATTGATACTGGAACTTCACTCGGTCCATAAATCAGAAGGTCACATGTTAAGTCAAATGACGGATCCTGAGGGAAGAGCGAGAGCTACACTATAGGGATGTTTCTACGTTATTGCTGTGTTGCAGTTTTCAATTCCTTGTATGAGTTCTTTATCTGGCATATTAGGAATTATAAACAGTAACAGTGTAACAGGCTCTCACAAGAAATATGTTAAAAAATGAAATTAATATCTATTTGAAATATATATTTATATCAATTACCATGAAGGTGACGTTTACCGTAAGTGCTTTGAAATAATAGGTAATATTAGCAAAACATTCAAAACAGTTTTAATATTAGCAAGACCTTTAAAATACATTGACTCATTTTATTCACATTTTTTTCTATTTTTTTATATAATATACACAATCCATTGGTACAGTAGAACATGTATATAATCTATAAGTAAGAGATTATACATGTTAGTATATGCTCAAATAGTGCTCCCTAATGGAATGCGCAATTAAAAATCCTATCACCAAACTCAACACCCCGAAAAACAAATAATCCAGGTAATAAATGGGCAAAAGACATGAATAGACACTTTTTTAAAGAAGACATCCAGGTGGTTAACAGACACGTGAAAAGATGCTCAATATCACTTATCAGGGAAACACAAATCAAAACCATAATGAGATACCACCTCACACCTGTCAGAGTGGCTAACATTAACGACTCAGGCAACAACAGATGTTGGCGAGGATACGGAGAAAGAGGATCTCTTTTGCATTGTTGGTGGGAATGTAAGCTGGTGTAGCCACTTTGGAAAACAGTATGGAGGTTCCTCAAAAAATTAAAAATAGAACTACCCTATGACCCAGCAATTGCACTACTCGTTATTTATCCAAGGGATACAGGTGTGCTGTTTTGAAGGGACATATTCACCCCAATGTTTATAGCAGCACTACGAACAATAGCTAAAGTATGGAAAGAGCCCAAATGTCCATCGATGGATGAATGGACAAAGAAGATGTATATGTATACAATGGAGTATTACTCGGCAATCAAAAAGAATGAAATCTTGCCATTTGCAACTACATGGATGGAACTCAGGCGTATTATACTAAGCAAAATTAGTCAGAGAAAAGACAAATATCATATGAATTCATTCATATGAGGACTTTAAGATACAAAACAGATGAACATAAGGGAAGGGAAACAAAAAAATATATAAAAACAGGGAGGAGGACAAAACATAAGAGACTTTTAAATATAGAGGACAAACAGAGGGTTGCTGGAAGGATTGTGGGAGGGGGGATGGGCTAAATGGGTAAGGGGCATTAAGGAATCTACTCCTAAAATCATTGTTGCACTATATGCTAACTAACTTGGATGGAAAATAAAAAATTTATTAACACTAATTTAAAAAAAAATTAAATTGATGAAAATAAAAAGCTTTTAGAAGCATCAAAAATATATATGGCCATTTCTGTTATAATTAGATATGTGTTCATATAAATGGTGTGCTTATGCAAAATAACATAATAAAATCCACAAAGATAATGGGTAATTGGGGTTATAGGCACAACATTAAAAAATCTTTGTCCAGTGACACATTAAAAAAAAATGGGAATCTAATAAAACCAGTATTTGAGCTTTACATATCTTTAATGGTTAAGAAATACATAAATTCTATAATAATTATGGCACTTTGCTTTGAAAAATGCCCAGAGTTTACTTGTGAAGGGGAGTGTGGAAAGCATTGCAGCTGATACACAATCTTACGGAAGCTTTAAAAAAATGAAGGTGCTCTCTCTGATTATCAGTCCTGTCAATAAACTACATGATAGTTATTTTGAGTATACAACACAGGCAAATTGCTCAGAAGAATGCTTGGCATTTTGTGTTTACTAATCGTCATTAGTCTCAGGAATTACAAATTAAAAACACAGTGAGATAGGACTTCACATCTACTAAAATGGCTGAAATGAAAAGGACTGACTATGGCTAGTGCTGGCAAGGATGTAGAACAACTATATTTCTCACATTATCCCAGTTGAGAGTGTAAAATGGTACAACTACTTTGGAAAACTGTTATACAATTAAACATGTAGTTATACTATGACCCATGAATTGCAACTAACAGGCATATACCCAAGAGTGGAAAATGTATGTTATCACAAAAAGATGTGTAAACTAATATTCATAGCAGTCTTATTCGCAATAGTTAAAAACTGGAAACAACACAAATGTCTGTTGACAGGAGAATGAATATGAAAATTTGGGTATATTCTTACATTGTCTTCTTACTCAGTAATATACAGTATAAACTAATGATTCATACGACAACATAGAAGAATCAAAGTAAACATTATCTTGGGTTAATTTTTAAAAACAAAACAAAACATTGTTAAATGAATGAAGCCAGATGAAAAATATTTTATGATTCAAGTTATATGTACCTCCAGAATAGAAAAAAAAACCCTCAAAGTGATAGTGATATAAATAACTTGTCAGATATACAATATGTTGATTTTCTTGCATGTTAATTATACTTCAATAATAAACAAGAACATACATGGCTATGCATATATATCATAGAATAAATCAGGCTGTTTGGCTATTATTTCACTTTTTAAATATATTCTGATACTTTTTGATAATATTGAGTGCCTAAAAATGGAAAGAAAGAAATGCAATAAAAACTATTAAATGATCAAAAAAAATCAGATCACTGTATTATATTGCTTTACCTATTTATGATAGGTGGCTCTCCTATAGTTAAAAATTTTTTTTTCTCATCAATTAATTTTTGGAGATGAAACGATCTAATGTGCGTAGACATACTAAATGTCCTGATATGCCCTTCAGTAGACACATTTTCACTTTACTGGGTTTACAAAGCATTTCCTAAACTTACTTGTTTAGAGGCGGTCTTTTTGTCTTTGTTTTTCTTTCTGTTTTGGTTTTGGTGGCATCATTCATGACATGTTTTGGGACATGTTTTGGAAATTCCCCATTTCACATGGGAAATATTGACTACTGATTTGAAATAATATCTATCATGCATTGTTTAGTGAGAAAAGACGGTTCCAAGCCAATATGAATAGTATGATTTTATTTAAAAAATATATGTACATATAAAGATCTGAGCTGAGATGCAAAAAGTACGAGATGGATTTATTGATGACTCTATGTTTTTCTATTTTGATTAGCATAGTAGTGCTTTGCTTCTTTCACTCTCTGTGTGCCTTTAGCAAAATAATTTAAACTCTCTGTGCTTGAGTTTCAATTATAAAATGTCAGCTTTATGTTTTTTACTTTGAATAAGCTATCTTATCTGTAATAATATTTTTTATACTCAGCAAGTATTTAGTGTGCACCTATGGTGAGCTTACAACGGTGAAAGTGACTTGTTCGTATGACTTAAAACATTAAAAAAGACCCCCACAGTTCACATGTATTAAACTTGAAATAAGACTTACTATACGTTTACTATACCCTTCAGACCCATGATCCCTTCAGTATAGTGGGGTTCCTGACCTGGCTTCACAATGGGACAAGCATCAGTGTCAGAATGTTTATCATGGTCCTTGCTGTTGACATAAAAGATCAATAATGTGGCTTGAATATCTGCTTTCCCCTAATAATCCTTTATTCATAATCATAATCTACTTTTTTCTCTTATTTTCTTCATGTACTGCTCAATTTTGGCAAACCTTATTTGAAGCTATTCATATTTTTACTTTGTACTACCTCTTAGGAGATTACAAATTCTATGAATTTCTTACATGGTAAATTAGAAATTCATTATTTTTATTTGTTTATATCTATAGAAGTGCTGACAACACTGACCCCATCTTTGGCCCTCCATGTTGTTCTCTCCTCTGGCTCACAGATGGCACCAGTTTGGATAACAACCTGTGACCTCACCACCATGCCCCTTGCTCTGTGAAAGCTGGGGATTAAGGTCCAGATGGGGCCAAAGTATATGGGATGGAGTATAGTGGCTGACAATAGCTGCGTGGTGCCCTGGATTGTCCTTCTATCCACCCACCTGCCTATTTTCTCCTGTCAGTAAAGTATCCCAAATAAAACTCAGTGTAACTGGTGTAGCATAGCTTACTTTGCTTTTCAGTGTTTAGATGCCATCTCAGTCTGGAGGACACATTACTGACACTCCTCCACTTTCTAACAATGTCTTACTCAAGCTTTGTGCTTTGAACACCCGGTAGGACTACTGATCAGAGATTTTGTTGCCATATTTACAACATAACACATCAGTTGAAGGGCCTTAGAGAATACTGTGGGTATAATCCAAGAACGGGTCAGTCGCAGGAGAATCTTTTTGGAGTAACTATGAATTGGATTTGCTTAGGATTTGCTTCTGGAGTATTCTGCACTCTCTAGTACCTGAAAGACCACTTTGCCTTCTGAGCCTGTACACTGTGGGATGGCGCCTAATAATATGAACAAAACCGAGAATAAAACCCACAGCGAAGCCTTTAATTTGCTTTATTTACATGCTTTCCGTGTTGCTAAACTTATGCTCTCATTATAATGAACACTAAATCCAAAATATCTTTCCCTGAAAGTTAAAAAAAAAAAGTCATTATTAGTTCAGAAGCATGTTTTCTAGTCTGATTTCTTGCTTTGAAGGTGACAGCATTAAAGAGAGTGTAGTCTTTGGAAGCAGTCATCTTTGGTTTATACTTTAAATCACAGTTTTTAACCTCAATATTATTAATATTTGGAGCTGGACAGTTCTCTGTGGGCGAGATTGTTCTGTGCATTTTTTGAAAATTTAACAGCATCCCTGGCCTCTACCCACTAGATGCCAGTAGCAAGCCCTCTCTGCCCCAACTGCGGCAACCAAAACTGTCTCCGGTTATAAAAATCATCTCCAGTTGGAAGCACCACTTTAAATATTGATGTTTTTTTCTTTTTCTTTCTGTTGCTACATTTGGGCATTTGATGTCCAGTAGGGGTCTCTGAAAGAAACATGTATTTTCCTGTCTTTGAGTTGTTTTAGAAAAGACTTCTAGCAATTTTCGTTTAATGTGTAAATCTAATCCTAGAGACCAGAGAAAAGGGTCTAGGTATAGATAAAGGATTTATTTATCAAGACTTCATACCAGATATGAATACAGGTATCATAAGACATAGTTTTTAGTGTCTTCCTCTTTGTGTAATAAATGGCCCAGTCATTCCACATATGAAGATACCATTTTGACTTGATCAGGTTGTGTCTGGGACCAAGTGTTTTTTTTCTGAACTGCCAATACACATACTACTTGTCCATGTTTTATAGATGTTTTATTCAGTTTGTTCTAAGAAAACTACCATAGACTGTGTGGCTTAAACAACAGAAATTTATTTTTCATACTTCTGGAGACTGTAGATCAAGATGCAAGCAGATTTAGTTCCTGGTGAAAGCCCCTTCCTGGTTTTGTTCTCACATGGCTGAGAGGTGGGGGTGTGGGGAGGGAGGAAGAGAGAGAGGGAAGCAGGGGAAAAGAGAGGGAGAACGAACACACAAGCAAACTCCTGTTTCTTCTTTCTGTTCTTATAAGGGCACTAATCATATCACGAAGGCTCTACCCTCATGACCCAACTGCCTCCCAAAGACTCCGTCTCCAAATACCACCACAATGGGGATTAGTGTTTCAACATATGAATTTTAGGGGACACAAGCATTCAGTCCATAGCAGTAGAAGAATTTCATTATATGAAAAAGTTGAAAGACTGGTATTTTCTGTATGAATCCTTATAAAAAATAAGAATGAAAAATAAAAATAGTAAAAGAATGGAAGTCAAATGCAACTGGGAAAATATATGTAAAGTTAGAAAATTAGGTTCCACTATCTTGTCTTCACTGTACCTTGATGGAATCACAGTAAAACATGGACCTTTATGCTTCTCAGAGAGATTCAGAAACTTAAAATGGTTTTAAACATCATCCTTGGCAGAAAAATGAAACAGCAAAGAACTTCAGTGGTATTTTCCTAACACAGGAAAATCTTTTCAATTAGACACATCAGCAATATATGAGAGGGGAATATGAAATAGAAAAGTAACATCAGACCTTGAGATAAATGGCTCAAATATCATAAATGATTTTTTTAAATAAGAATTTTACTGATTCATTGGTGACTTCATGGAAAGTTCCATTTATAAAACCCCACATGACAGTAATCCCCGTATCTAAATTCAAAAACAGAGTGAAAACATGTCAATTCACCTTCTCTAAAAATCACACAAAAGATAAGCACTATCAATCTTGTTTGTTTCTCCTAGAGAGGGTTTTTCTTTCTTTTGTTTGTTCAAGTTTATTTATTTATTTTGAGAGAGAGAGTGAGAGCAGCAAGGACATAGAAAGAGGAAGAGAGAATCCCAAGCAGGCTCTGAATTGTCAGCAGAGAGCCTGTAGTGGAGCTTGAACTCATGAACCCTGAGGTCGTGACCTGAGCAGAAACCAAGAGTTGGATGCTCAACCAACTGAGCCACCCAGGTGCCTCAATAGACAGGGTTTTTCAATATCGACACTATTGACTAGATTAATCTTTACTGTGAGAACTGTCCTGTACAACGTGGAATGTTTACCAGCATCTGTAGCGTCTGCCCACCAATGATTGCACAGTTGTGATACTCCCAATTACCTCTAAACGTTACCAGGTGTCCCCTGGAGGGTAAAATGTCGTCAGTGGGGAACCATCCTACAGAAGAATAAAGCAAGATTATACCTGTGAATCCTCGTAAAAAGAAGGAAAAGGAAAAAGAAAGAATGAAAAAAGGAGAAAGAAAGAACAATAACCTGATTTAACAAAGCCTCCTGGCATTTTACTTGACACCTTCTATTATTATAAGAAAACACACTTAGAGATAATAGGGATTTAAAAAAGCAGCAGACAAAAGTGCATCATTTCAGTGTAAAGAGGAGAAACTGAACCTTGCAGTGGTCTCAGTAGGACAGATAACAATTGAAAAGTGAATCTTTACCAACTTATGTGCTTTTGAATGAATGGGAAAAAGCACTCCTACCATTCTGACTGCTACTTATATGACTTCTGCACAGTTGGAGGGTCTATTTTAGGCAACTATAAATTTGATTTACATGCAAACTATATTATGAGCCAAATGTATTCACTAGAGCTTGGACCAATCTATTTCTATTTGATGCCCTAGAAGGAATAGTTAGGACACATACTAAAATAACCCCATTACTCCAGTACAATACAAAGTAAATGCTTTGTTGTTCAACTATAGCAATTCCAAATAAAGTTGTAGCTTGTGTGTGCTGCTGTTTGCTAGCTCCACCTTTTCATCTTTTTCTGAGTTACTGTGATGTCGAACCTCCCACTCAGACCCCTGTGAATATCTACAGATATCATTTTATCTCAGCGAAAGCAGCATCAGGTCATTGGCTCTGAGGTAAAAGGCAGGAACAAAGGGAGTTCAGCTGACAACAACACTGCAGGGACTTTGCTAACAATGGAAGTTCTAGAGATGCACACACTGCAGGCCCAAGCTCCTGACTCTTCTAGAAGGGAGACAGGGCTAACCTAAATAGAACAGTACCTCTGTGTCTGATTCCCAGAAACCTATGTAGAAAAGCTGATACCAAATTTCTTGTTTTGTTTCTGAGTGATCTTTCCCCTGCATTCAAGTATCTTTACTTGATAGTTGAAGGAATCTTTATCCAGTTAAAAATATCCATTTGGTAATTATGAAGTCAAGAGAATACTTTTTCCTTTAAAGGCATTAAGTTTTCCTGGAACACTTATCCCGACTCAGGTAGGTACAATTAAGAAGATACTTGCTGGATCCTTCCAAATGTCAAAGTCTGACCAGTTACCTGGGCCTGAGTTTTCTCCTTCAAAGGGAGACGGTATTTTCAAGTCTGACCTATAAGCTAGTGACTGACCTGCTGGAAGCAATAGTCTTTCACTAGGACCACAGCAGCTTGTGCATTTTGTTACTTTACTTTACTTGTGCTGTGTACCACAAATTATAGTTTATAGTTGCAGGGCACTGTTTGGAAACTACTACAATATATAATCTTGTTTAATTGATTCTTATGAGCACAGATACTGTTAATCAATACACTATAAGTAATGCATATTTATGGAGTTGTTTGTTTTGTTCCATTGCACACTGTCATTCTTGAGGCCCATGTTGAAGAAAGCACTGTGTGACTGCAAGCTAAAAATGCACCATATCATTAAAGCAGGCAGAAGCAAAAGCATTGATCTATGTGCCCAGGGACAAAAAGGAAACAGGGCAAGTCTAGCGTAAACTAGGAAGCAGTCTTACATAAGATATAAGAGCCAACTAAAAAGCCAATAACAACCTACTTATAAAATTGTTAGAACTAGTAAAAAAGTTCTGTAAATTACTGTGCATATAAAAATATGCAAGAAATTAATATAGTTCCTATATGCTAGTACAGATATGTTATAAAATGAATGAGAAGTAATATTTTGTAACTATTACCTTAAAAAGAAGCATGTGTGACTTATATGTAAAAACCACACCGCACAAACGACCGACAAAACCTCAGATATATCCAAAATAAGATATATAAATGTAGAGCTATGCCACAGATGAGGAAAAACAATTAGTGCACATACCTAATGAAATCCCAGTTAAAATATCAATGATATTTTCCTTTTAAATCTTGACAAGATGATTTCAAAATTCTTCGTAATAAAAAGTAGAAAAAAGCTAAGAATAATGAAAAAGAACAATGGTGAACAGGATTAGCTCTCACAGATACTAAAACATATTCTGAAACTATAATTATTAAATCAGTACAGAAAATGTGCACAATTAGTCTAACTAAAAATACATTCTGACATATAATTTAATGTATAAAAAACTGGAAACATTAATCAGTGAGTCAGGGATGAATTATTTAGTAGAAAGGTATGACATAATTGGTTAGGTGTCTGGAAAAATGTTGGATCATCTCAAAAAGACAACAAAACTGACGGTGGGTTATTTAAAGATTTTAATGTAGAAATTCAGACTAGAGAGAGGCAGAAGAAACTGGTTTGGCAAGAGATGTGAAAGGTATCCTTTAAAATGAATGTTTACAAATAGTTTTAATAAAATGGAAAATAATTATTACATGAAAAAACAAGGTAAAATTTTGCATGTAAAATATAATTTCAATTTTGGGTAGCATAACATGCAGAAACAAATCAAAACATTATTTTTTTTTCTATAACTGATATCATGTTCCTGAGATTGTATTACTCTGCTTTTTGGAAGAAAAATTACAACCTTGCCAATTAAGCATAATTCAGTCCATTAAGGTTTAAAAGGTTAAAAGCTTCTTTAAGTCATCTTGGAGCTTTCACTCCTGATAAGGACTTCTCTTTCCCTTTAGCGATCAGGCTCTCTTTCCCTGGTCCTTCCTCCACGGTGCCTGGATATAGGGGAAGGCTTACATATGCTCTGGTGTCAGAGAGATGGAACTTTGATTTTCCTGCTATCTGTATTTCTCTGCTGGTCTCAACTACAGCCTGGTAGATTTGTCTTAATCCATTAGTCTTCATACCTATGTTGATAGCCTCTGAGAATTTAGAATTTGTTAGAATGACAAATATTCCTGAATTTTTCTGACTTGCTATGGTCTCTGATCTCAAGGTCATCACACTATGAAACTTCTTTGTCCCAAGCCCACCATTGTCTTGGTTCTTCTGTACTGGGCATCTGGAAATTTCTGGATTTCCTTCTTGTTCCACTAGGTACAGAGAGCTAGGAGTCTATCTTAGACCCACATGCTGTCTTCTTAGCCATTTTAATTTACTCTTGGAGTTTCTCCTCATTGCTACAATGGCAGGTGAATCTTGGGGCTCTTCAAGGAGCTCACAATTTTTCTGAGATATGCCCTTGCCTATTCCTATGCAAGGAATAGCTGCATAGACACAAACATCTATGTTGATGTTTCCATCACCTGTCATAACTCTACCCCATATTTTGGTCCCAAGGCAGAACACCTAGATACTCACAACCTATAATCCTACCATTCTCTCTCCCTTCTTACTTCTTCCTATCTAGAGGTACTGTTCTTACCATGAGGAATCCTCCCTTATGCCATATATTTTATGCTCTATAAACTATTGTTTATAGTTTCACTATAGTGAAAAGGAAAAACCACAATCAGAGCCACAAATTTTGTTTGACATATCTTAAGGAAGATTTTTATTACTTATTAGTTTATTTTCTTTTTCAACAGAGCATAAATACGGAGTCTTTTTGTCCCACAAGACCCTTATGAAAGCCAGATTTGAGACATGAACCTGAGCAGTCCATTTTTTAGTATTCTAGGAGACATTTTCTCTCTCTCCCTGAAGTGATAAATACCATTGGTTTAATGTATAGAGAGAATCAGAAAACTATGATTAAGATAAAGAAAATGCATTCATTGTTTAACAGTTTCAAAATCTTATCCCTAAGGCATTATGTGTAAAATATGAATAGAAAAACCTTTGTTTTTAAAATACTGGAGTAGACAGCTCTAGGTCTTTGTCTTCTTGGAAATTACCCTCAAATAATAGAAAGAAACACAAAAAGACAATCTCCATCTTTGATTAAACTAGAAAACATTAACACAGAACATAATATGAGAAGATGGATTTTCAAATACCATAAATGTTAATAAAAGATGCAGATTTCTTTTTTTCTTTTTTCTTTTTTTTAACATTTATTTATTTTTGAGAGAGAGAGCGAGACAGAGCCCAAGTGGGGGAGGGGCTGAGAGGGGGTGGACACAGAATCTGAAGCGGGCTCCAGGCACCGAGCTGTCAGCACAGAGCCCGATGTGGGGCTTGAGCTCACGGACCACGAGATCATGACCTGAGCCGGAGTTGGATGCTTAATCATCTGAGCTATATCGGCACCCCCAGGGGTGCAGATTTCAAGACAGGCTGGCAGATCACTGTAGCACAAAGTAAAAGAGACCTCCAAGATGGGAAAACCCACTAATCCTTATTTTGAACAATGGAAACAGGGTGTGTCTATAAGTAGGAGACTCCCCTCTACTTAGTTGGGGTTCAAGAAATAAGGGAGGACCTGTCTAGCACAGATGTATAAGACATACCTGTGTTCAAGAAGTAAATGGAGGCTGTGGACCAGAAGTGAGTAGTATTACAGCTGTCATTCACTTTTATCCAGGAAGAAATAAGTCACTCACTCATGTAAACTTGTTCTGATGAAGAACTTCACATGAACCAGGAAAAGTTCTTTTTCACTTAGAATGTGGTGCAACTTTTCTCTGACTCGTCACTGAAAGATTTACAATAATTAAAGAAATAGGGTCTATGTAAAAATATTATTAAAAAGTTAAAGGAAGAGGAAACCCTTTCTTAGTGAAGAATCACCAGAAAAATAGTGATTTTTGAAAAGATAGAATGGGTCACCAGCAGTATCACCATGAAGTCTAATCAGTTAATGAAGTAATATATCCTTATGAACAAAAACCTCAAAGCAAAAAAACAAGTTAGAGGGGGAGAAAACCCGATGAAATAAAGTAAGATAAAATTTTAGTATTTCAAAAAAGGAGGAAAAAAAAAACCATCAAG
Organism: Felis catus; assembly: GCF_018350175.1. NCBI lineage: Eukaryota > Metazoa > Chordata > Mammalia > Carnivora > Felidae > Felis > Felis catus. Next base: position 112,305,658 of record NC_058374.1, read on the forward strand.
AAATGAAGTCCATACTGGTAATATGGAGGACAGGATTGAGAAAAGCAAGAAAATGCAAAGCTAATTGACTTCCACTTTGGGCACATGGTAAACTGGATATTGTTCAAAGCCCTTCAGCTGAAATTTATCTTGATGCTAAATAAGCTTTAAAAAAATGTACTTCTAACACATTTTGGAGTTCTGTGTTAATGAGGACTTGTAGGAAACAGATACTGAAGCAGACAGAGTTAAGGGTGAAAATAATTAACCCGAGCCCAACTTTTGTGAAAGATGAAAATGATGAGGAAGGAAAATGAATGGAATGTCTTCACATATGATGGTTTAAGAAGAAAGTGGGAAGGAAGTGAAAGAGGCAGGAAGAGCTTCATACCATGACACAGAGAAATAAGTCTCAGCCAAACCAGTGAGGACTTTGGAACAAAGAGGAGTTTGCTTGAGGAATCCTATGTTGAGTAGAAATGACTAGACCTAGGATCCCTTCTGTGCTTGATCATAGTTTCAACTTGAAACCTGAGGCAAATTCTGAAGGCACTGAGGCTGCAGCTGTCCTCCTAACTGCATTCCTTTTAGCAGAATAGCAAATTCTTTTTTGTAAGATTAGACAGGTACAACTCGACAGCTGCTAAAGTCCACGTCTTGGACCATATTAATACACTTCTCCATATACATTTAGGGAGCAGCTCTCCTCATATGTTCTAGTGGGACTCTCTTTTGGGGGGAAATGTGGAAGAGAGGTTAGTGAGATGAATACTAACCTCACTGATACAGTGATGTATACGGGACTGTAACTGCCACAGTCCTGCCTTCACTATTAATTCTAGATTTCTTTTGCCCTCAGCTAGCACCTCCGCCAGCCATGGTGGCTTACCTAGTGGTATGGTCCAAACCTGCTTTTCCTAGTTCCTGGTAACTATACTGTTCTCAGGTGGGATTGCTGCATCTGTGCAGTCACAGTCACACGTGATCAAAGGAGTACCAAGAAACGTCCACACTCATCACTTGAGTTCACATATATATTTCCAAACCCTATCTTGTTCTGATTAGGGTTAGTTACCACTGAATATAGGGTGACTCCTCTTCTCACCTGCTGTTCTCTATACAAAAGGGGCTCTAAGTGCTCAAGTGGCAGCCATAACTAGTGGTTCCAATGGCATCTTTATTTTCTCTCCTGGAGAGCGTGGCCTGTTTGGAATCAGTACCTCTAATCCTACAAGGGACAGTAAGTACAAAATCATTTGTATGCCATTGGGAATGATGGTAAGCAGCATCATCTTTTTTTTTTTTTCCAGTTTGGTACCTAGCTGATGTATTCTTTCTATCGGGAATGGCGTCACATAGAGTTCTTTCATTCAGTGTGCATGCTGCATGCTGGAAGGTAGTATCCCATTCTTGCAGAGTATTGTTCCTTCAGGTTACCATCTCAGGAGTACCCTGAGCTGTTTTTTCTAATGCTATATCAGGATGGCTACTTCCAGATGGTAGGGTGTGAAATGTAGACAGTGTATCCCATTGTCATGGTCCCACTCCTTTATCTCCTTTGCTGTGAAGTGGATCCCATGTTCAGATCACATTACACTTTTGTGGGAACAGGTACCTATAAGACCTCAAGATAGTGCTGGCTGAGGCTCTGTGGGCAGGAAAGACAAGCACGTACTCAGAATAAGTCACTGACCCTTCCAAGATACAAAGTTCACTATAACTAATTTGCTACCAAATGATTCCCTGGAGGAAGAATACCTTATTAGGGGCTCAGAATTGGTCTCTGTTGTTGAAAAGCTGGACATTCAAGGGCAGCCCTTGCAATTTGGCCTTGGTAAATATGAGTACATGCTGTGGGACCTATGTGCGGCCTCCATCTCTGCCATTATTGCCTATTGTGTCACATCTTGAGTGGTCAGTGACAAAGGCTCCAGTGTCACCTGATCCAGTTATTTTGTCTGATTTCCGATGCACATTAGCTGTGTCTCCTCCCGTAAGTTAATCTGTCATCCACATACTGTCTCCTAAAGCTTCTTGTCTTCAATCGTCTATTTTTTTTTTTTTTTTCTTACGGGATCCTAACAAGTCAGTCAGGTCATTAGGTCATACTGCTCTTGAGTCTGTATGTATTTCCACCTCAGAGCCCTTCTCCCTATATACAAAGAGGATGACTTGGTGTACCAATGTACAGCTCCGTCTGCAAGGAAGATATTATTTTGCCTCTGTCTTTCAAGACCACCACTGGATTTCATCCACATTCTGACCCTACCTATCCTCCGTTTCAGAGAGTCTTACCTTTCTGCCACCACAAGTGAGACCTCAGGGAGGGGTGCTAGGACAGTCATGATAGGTCATATGGGGACTTGGCTTACCTGCTTATGAAAAACGCTCATGCATCCTTGCACTGTTCTTATTTTATCCTGATTGTTCTTATTTATACCTTATAATGGATGCTGCTTAGCTTTCTCAACTTAATGACTTGCTAGGTTGAACAGAAACAAGCTCATGATAGCAGTTCCAGATGCATGGGCACTTAGGATCCCATGGTCAAGGGTTTTTCTCCACCAAGGCCCAGTAGCTTACTAACAGCTGTTTTACGAAGGTATAAAATTCTCTGCTGCACATAGAATGGCCTTGCTTTATTTTAGAACTCCAGGGCCTGCATTATGATTTTCCCACTGTGGCTTCAGATGAACTCTGCACTGCCTCTTTTTCCGCCACTGACAACTTTAACACTGTAGGGTCTTCTGGATGTCATGGCCTAGGCTGTAATTGATTGCATCATATCCTGGACATGCTGCAGAACCCTTCTGTACCCAAGATGCCACTCAAAATTGACAGTATTTCATGTCACTCATCCTGTGAGCTGGAAGAGCATTCCAAGATGTGTAATATATCCTCTTCAGAACCCCCCAAAAAGACTTACCAGGCATTGAACTCGCTTGTTTTCGATAGAAAATACGAGATGCAGTAATTGTCTTTTATTCAAGAGGAGGCATCCTGACACACATGTGACCTCTATACCTCTAAACGCTTTGCTGAAATCACATGCTCTGTGTCTCTATAGAATTTATCTTCCATTAGCTGGAGATGATGTGTCTTTCCAAATTCTCCTGCATGCTAACCACCACTTAGAATGCTACCCAATAAATATGATGTTATTTATGCAAAGCATAAATGTGAAATTCTATGGGATATCCAAAGATCTATGGACTATGTTTATAACAAAGACCAGAAAGAAGAATTAGCATAGCCCTGGAGAAATATTATGAATGGTTATTCTTGTTCATTACATTTGAATGCAAACTGTTTATGATACTTTTTTAATTGAGATACAGTGGAACACAGTCACCATCGACTTAATGACCACATATTGTATATATTAGTTTGCAAGGGTTGCTGTAACAAATACCATGGAATGCATAAGTTAAGCAACAGAAATTTATTTTCTCACAGTTCTTAAGGCTAGATGTCCAAGATCAGTGTGGCAGACAGCAAGTTTAGTTTCTTTTGAGGCCTATCTCCCTGGTTTGCAGATGGCCACCTCTTGTTGTGTCCTCACATGGTCTTTTCTCTGTGGGTATATATGTCTGTGTCCTAATCTTGTCTTCTTACAAGGATACTCATCACTTGGATTAGGGGCCACTCTCATGATCCCATTTGGTCTTCATTACCTCTTTAGAGACCCCATCTCCAAATATAGTCTCATATGAAGTTCTGGGGGTTAGGGTTTCCAACATATGAATTTATGGGGGCACACTTCAGCCAATAAGACCATGTACCTGAGGCCATGCTATTCTGTTATAATAAAAATTCTATGCCTCATATGTCATGATCAGGATTACTACTTAGTTCAGCTTACTGTGATGTAAAATCATTCTCCAGGGTTCATCTAGTTTCTGTAAGGGATATAATATCTGCCATCCTTTGAGATGTGTGTTGTTGTTTTTTTTTTAAGTTATTTTTTTTTTCGAGAGAAAACATGATGGGGGGGAGAAGGGTAGAGAGAGAAACAGAGAGAGGGAGAGAGAGAGAATCTTAAGCAGGCTCCACGCTCAACATAGAACCCAATGAGGGGCTTGATCCCACAACCCTGGGATCATGACCTCAGCCAAAATCAAGAGTTGGATGCTCAACGAACTGAGCCACCTAGGCACTCAGAGGTGTGGTTATTCTTAATTCACTGTCTTGGCTGGGGCAGGGATATAGTTTCAGAGGCTTCCATTTGGTTTACCGCCCCAGTAGATTTTACCCTACAGTCTAGTGGGGATAAATCCAATCTAGAGGTTAACCTAACTTCCAAATATATCGATTCCATTTATACATTAAGGAATAGCAGAAGTGAACACTGGGTATGTCAACAGTCCCACTAGACTCAGTGTAAGTCAGATTTTGACCAGGACTCATTTACTACTGCCCCTCCCAAGCCTCACACTAACAATGGAGCCCTGCTGATGATTCAGGTCTCCAGGTATCAGTGTCAGCTCCAACCACAGGACTAATAGTCCTTGAACGGTTTAGAAATTCCTTTTCTCCAGTGAGTAACATTCAAGTAAATAGTCATAGTGACTGAGGTGTCTCCAAATTGATGAAGATTTAGGGAACATAATGTATCCTAAGCCTGTGCATCAAGGTGAAAGAAACTATAGACAATAAAGAAAATATTTAATAACAACTAATGAGAAAAGATAAGATTATCTACAAATGAACAACAATCAATATGAAAACAGAATTTTCAACAGGAACAATGGAAGGTGGTGGATTCAAGGACCTGCAGTCAAATAACTGTCAACCTAATTTTTGTATCTAACTGAACTCTCTTTTTTAAGAATGAGAGTGAAATAGGGCCGCCTGGGTGGCTCAGTCGGTTGAGCGTCCGACTACGGCTCAGGTCATGATCTCACAGCTCGTGAGTTTGAGCCCCGCGTCAGGCTGTGTGCTGACAGCTCGGAGCCTGGAGCCTGCTTCAGATACTGTGCCTCCCTCTGTCTCTGCCCCAACCCATTCACATTCTGTCTCTGTCTCTCTCAAAAATAAATAAACATTAAAAAATTTAAAAAAAATGAGAGTGAAATACATGTATTTAGATTAATAAATGGAGAAAAATTGTCATTAACAGACCTTCAATAAAGGAAGTACTGAAGTGGTACTTCAATGAAAAGAAAGCGACTCAGAACACAAAAAGAGATTCAAAAGAAATAATTGAGCAAAAAAAAAATCAGTAGAGATTTGGGTAAACTTAAGCAAAATTGATAATATTAGGTAAAATTAATTCTTTCTAATAGGTGAACTAAAAATAAGATAAAACTAAAATATTAGAAAACATAAAAGTTAGGGATGTGGTAATACTTGAAATAGAATCTGATTAGGTTGTATTTAAGGTCTGTATCTTTCTCAATCTTTTCCAGGTTATATAAACAAAAGATTTTTAACTATGGATTCAAATAATGTCATACTGTGATTTAATAATTTAATTTTTGGTATTGTGCAGAGATTTTAAGCATTTGGAGAACATGAAAATATTATTATATTCTTAGCCAAAACCACATTTCCCGTAGTATCTCCATATCAGAAATAATACAAGAAATAATTTTCACCTATTAAAATCAAATTAATAGTCAAGTTTTTTAACATAAAATTTTCTCTAAGTAACTATTGGGGTAATGAGGTCATAAGAAAAGTTACAAATTAAGTAAGCTGGTCATACTAATAGATGTTTTTCCTATCTTTTTGTACTCTTTGTGTGATAATTTTGATACAATCATTTAAAAACACATTGTTACTAAGATGTTATAATTGAAAGTCCATAAAATTCACCTAGTTAACGTGACCATGCAGTTACCTTCCATATATTTACAGAGTCATGCGACCATCGCTGCAATCAAAGTTGAGAATATTTTCATCATCCCGCAAAGAGTACCCTTTACAGTCTTATCCATTTCCTCCTATTCCCGAGCTGTAGGCAACTATTAATGAGTTTTTCTTTTCTCTGTAGATTTATTTTTTGGGACATTTCATTCCATAAATGAAATCGTACAATATGTAGTATAATACTATCCAAATACTTTGCTCTCTTTAAAATCAGGTTATTTGTTTTTTGTTGTTGATTTCTAAGCATTTATATTCTGAGCACAGTCTCCATCAGATAAATGGTTTGCAAATATTTTCTACCATTCTTCGAGGTTTTTTAAAACACTTTATTCATGATGTCTTAGGAAATCATATATTTTTTTTTAATTTTGATGGAGTTCAGTTAGCCTATTTTTTCTTTTGTTGCTTTTGCTTTTGGTGTCATATAATAAACAATTGCATAATCTAAAGTTATGAAGATTTATTCCTGTATTTTCTGTTAAGAATTTTATAGTTTTAGCCTTCCATTTAGGTCTATGATCAATTTGAGTTAATTTTTGAGTACAGTAAAAGGTAGAGATCCAATTTCAGTGTTTTACATGTGGGTGTCCAGTTGTCCCTGAACTATTTGATGAAAAGACTCTTCTTTTCCCCACTGAATTGTCCTGACTCCTTTGTATATTACCATTAGACCACAAATGTATGGGTTCCTTCCTTCCTTCCTTCCTTTCTTTCTTTCTTTCTTTCTTTCTTTCTTTCTTTCTTTCTTTCTTTCCTTCTTTTTAAATATTGATTGATTGGGAGACAGAGACAGAGTATGAGCAGGAAGGAACAGAGAGAGGGAGACACAGAATCCCAAGTGGGCTTCAGGCTTTGAGCTGTCAGCACAGAGCCTGACATGGGCCTTGAACTCATGAACTGTGAGATCATGACCTGAGCTGAAGTTGGGCACTTAACTGACTGAGCCACTCAGGCGACCTGTATGGGTTTATTTTTGAATCTCAATTCTGTTCTGTTGATCAGTTTGTCTATTCTTATACCACTAACACATTTTCTTGATTCATGTAGCTTTCTAGTGAGTTTTGAACGTGGGAAATGTGATTCCTTCAACTTTGTTCTTCCTTTTCCATATTATTTTTATGCTTAAGATTATTGTATCTTCTTGGATAATTGTCTCCTTTATCATTATATAATACTTCTTTTTATTCTTGGAAATTTTCCTGTCCTGAAATCAGCTTTATGAAATTAATACAACTATTTGAGCTTTCTTTTGATCAAAGTTAGCATTATATATTTTTCTCCACCTCTTATTTTTATCTGAATCTTATTTGTAAATGAGTTTCTTGTAGACAACATATATTTGGGTCTTAATTTTAATCTATTCTGACAATCTCTTTAAATTACGTATTTATATAATTTGTGTTTAACTTATTAATACAACTAGATTCATATCTACTATGTTTGCAACTATTTTATATTGATTAGTTTTTCTTTGTTTTTCTTCCCTCCCCACTCCTTTTTTTTCCTTTTCAGATTTAAAGTAAACATTTGATATGATTCAGTTTTATCTTCTCTCTTATTGAATTAATTATACTTCTTTTAAAATATTTAATGGTTTCCCCAAAATTTGTAATATACATTTGCAAATAATATTTACCTTCAGATAATACCACACTGTTTCACATTTAATGCAAATACCTTATAACAGTGTATTACCAATTATTTCTTGCCATTGTGTATGACATTGCTGTCATTTGTTTTATTCAGCTATGTTATTTTCTTTTAATTTTTTTTAACGTTTATTTATTTTTGAGAGAGAGAGACAGAGCATGACCGAGCGAGGGGCAGAGAGAGAGGGAGACACAGAATCGGAAACAGGCTCCAGGCTCTTAGCTGTCAGCACAGAGCCTGACACGGGGCTCAAACTCACAGACTGCAAGATCATAACCTGAGCCGAAGTCGGATGCTTAACCAACTGAGCCACCCAGGCGCCCCATTATTCAGCTATGTTATTAATCCTCCAATGCCTAGTTACTGTTTTTACTTTAAACAATGATCTTTTGCACTAATTAAGAATAAATAAATGTTTAATTATTTAGACATTTTTATCCTTTAGTTCTTGGAAGGTAGTTACAGTTGCTAATCTGAAGCCTTTGTTTAACAGTTGCCTCCCCGGGCGCCTGGGTGGCGCAGTCGGTTAAGCGTCCGACTTCAGCCAGGTCACGATCTTGCGGTCCGTGAGTTCGAGCCCCGCGTCGGGCTCTGGGCTGATGGCTCAGAGCCTGGAGCCTGTTTCCGATTCTGTGTCTCCCTCTCTCTCTGCCCCTCGCCCATTCATGCTCTGTCTCTCTCTGTCCCAAAAATAAATAAACGTTGAAAAAAAAAAAATTTAACAGTTGCCTCCCTCAGAGGCAGTTTTATTGTAAGCTTTTTTTTTTTTTTAACTGCATATGGTTTGCACTTTCTGTGTCTTTGCCTGCTTCATTTTTTGTTGAAAAGTGGACATTTTAGATAACATATTGTAATAACACTGGTTACTGATCCCTCTGGGAGTAATGTTGTTGTAATGTGCTTTGTTATTTGTTTCTGCGTTCAGCGAGTTGACTGAACTAATCCTGTGAAGTCTGTTTCCCTCTGTAGTATGCACCCTCTGCTGTCTTTGCTCATATATATTTTTTTGCTTGTTTTTGTCTTTTGTTTTTTTTTTTTTTTTTTTTTTTTTTTTGTCTTTTAACAGCTACCATCCCTGTGTCAGCATAAGTCGTTTATTCGTCAAAGGTTGTACTTTCACCTTTAATCGGTTAGATTTTTATTCTTTACCATTGAATTTGTATGCCTGGCCTGGAGACTGTCATAGTTCAAGGGCCTTCCAGAGTTTTCCACATGTTCAGTCAGGGACGGTAGCTTGGATATTCTCTCTTGGATCACTCTTAAGACGGCATATCCTTGGGCATGAAGTTTTCCATACTGTCTTCTAAATAAAGTCCTTCCCCTTATAGCCTCCATCTTCCACTGAGTAGAAGCTCTGTGCTTTTGCAGTGACTGGGAGTGGGAACAGAAGCCAGCCTCTCCCAGAGTCACACCTCAGTTCTACAAGAGAATGTTAGAAAGGAGGTTACTTCCTGTCTTCCAGGCTTTCCCCTGGGACATAGAACTTTAATCCTTCAGGTGAGCGAGGGTAGCTATGGTCAGGGCCCCAGGTTTTCTGGACTTTTTAAAGATTGTTTTGTCTGAAATAGAGCTTCTTTTCTACAAGTAGGGGCTGGGTGGGGAAGGAGAGTTCTAGTTTTCTTAACTGTTCCCACCTTGAATAGAGTTTTGCTATATGGAGCTAGGAGGCCTGAGAAACACTGGTGAAGCTGTAGCCTTAGACTTAGAGCTGGAGGGAGAGGGAATCCTGGACTTCTTAGTTGCATGTGCCTGGAGTAGAATTTTCATAAATCTGAGCTGGGACAGATTATGGGGAAAAGAAGCAAGCAATGGCTTAAAATGCCATAGACTCTCACTGTTCTTACTGCGATTTAGTAGATTTCCTTAAATGAATGCTTCTCTACTTTTTATGTGCTATTAGGACAATATCCAGAGGCTAAATTATTGTGTTTCTTAAAAATAATGCTCTCCATTTAAATAGTTGTTTTATAGGGCAGAGGATTTGTCAGCCTCCTCATTCTTTCACAAATTTGGATGTTTTCTAATTACTTCTTTTCCAGGTTACTAATCTGCTGTTTTGCATTATTTAGTTTGATATTAAACCTGCTTATTGATTTCTTAATTTCAGTTATTATAGTTTCTATTTCTAGAATAGTGCTGCCCAGGAGAACTTTCTGGGAAGATGAAACTATTCTATAGTCTGTACTGTTTTAACATGGTAGCCTCCCACCATCTGTGGCTAGTGACTCCTTAAATATGTGTGTGTGTGTAACAAAGAAATTGACTTTTCTTCTTTTCTTTTTTTGTCTTACAAAGTAATTGACTTTTACATTTTATTTAACTTCAATTAATTTAAGTTTAAATAACCACAGTTGGTTCGTGGTTAACATATTAGCACGGTTCTAGAATTGACCTTATTTTTTTTTTTTAAAAAAGGATTCCAATTCTCTGCTGAAATTATTCATCTGTTTCTCTATTTTATTGAATTTTAAAAACTAAATTATCTGTTGGTCTCTTTCTTTTCCTATGGTTTTCTTTCTTATATATGGTCCTCTCTTTTATCATGATAGGTAACTTTTTATTAGACTTACTAGATGAGAGTTGTGGGAATAAAATTATAGAAGATCTAGGTGATATTATCCTCTTCTAAAAAATTTGGATTTTTCATTTGGGAGACAGATTCCTTTGTTCAGTACAAAGACATTGGTCTTATTATTGGCTCTATCTGTGCCCTTAAGCATATCATGCAACAGCTCTGAACCTCAGTTTCCTCAACCATAAATAGGCCTAATATTCAGCCTCCTTAAAGCAAAGGTTGTAAAGGTGAATGGTCAATTTCTGAAAATTTTGTGAAATCTACAAGTTAATATGAAGATGAAGTTCCTATTAACAATTCATTTTTTTCTGCATATATTCAGCAATACTTTTACAGGTTGCTTGAAAATAAAAACAGGATTTTGTTGGGGAGAAATTGTTCTTGCTGTTACAAACAAGTTACTTCATGTTTGTTTGTATGTGTTGACTGATAGTTTTTGAGTGGTCCATGATAGAGAAAAGTACCTGCCTTCTGAAGGCAATGAACGGTTACAAAATCAGCTACTAATTAATGGTCTTACAATTGCAAGTGGGAACAAATTTACTACTCCTTTTAGTTTGTACTCTGTCATAAGATTTCACAAAAATGGAGAAGAATCTGAATGTTAGCCAGAATCCTAGGCCGCAGTCAAGTTTTCTGGTACACATTGAAATCTCAAGTCATCATGAGAAACTGGTAGAGCCAATGGTGCCATTTTTGTTTATTCTTAGAAAATTAAAGTCAGATTCTTTTTCAGTGGGTGTACACATTTTCTTATTCCAGTCATTCCAGTGCAGCACAAAAGAAGGATCATTTCCTTATCTTGCATTTTATTAAGAAGGAAAAAAAATTCCTTTGTACTTAAAACATCATCTTCCTGTAAACAGAATGATTAACTTGATATTGTCCAAATAATTTCTAAGTATCCAAATAAGATTAAGGCATTTATTTTCCCAAAATTATGAGTTATTTGTCCCTTTTATTTCATTTTCTACACTTAAGCCAAGAGTTTTTTATTGCTTATTCAAAAACTGTTGCATTTTTGCCCTAAATTCCAGTAATCCTTGGAATGCTTTGACATCATGTAGTATCTGAATAGAGCAATATTATCTACAGTATAAAAAAGTTTTTGTTGTAGAATAATTTTTATTTTATTTAAAAAAATTTTTTTTCAACGTTTATTTATTTTTTGGGGGACAGAGAGAGACAGAGTATGAACAGGGGAGGGGCAGAGAGAGAGGGAGACACAGAATCGGAAACAGGCTCCAGGCTCTGAACCATCAGCCCAGAGCCTGACGCGGGGCTCAAACTCACCGACCGTGAGATCGTGACCTGGCTGAAGTCGGACGCTTAACCGACTGCGCCACCCAGGCGCCCCGAATAATTTTTATTTTTAAAAACAAAACTGGTTTCAAAATCTAGTGCCTATCATAAGATATGTTCTTTTTCAACTTGATTCTGACAAATATATAACCAATACTGACCATCCATTGTTCTTCAAGAGAAAAATGATACCCTATTACAGATTGCCAATTTATTAATATCTTTAAAAACCTGTTTAAAGGCTCATTTCCTTTCCTATCTTCTCCACAATGTGTTTAATGTACTTGATTTGGGTAATAACATCCAGTAGTCAGGGAAGACAGAAACAGCTACCTTGATTACTCCCTTGGCATACTTATGCATGAATGGAGACTTGATGCATGAACAAAAACACTTCAAGGTCATACTCTTGATCTCCCTCCAGGTTTTCTTTTCTCTTAAGATTAAGCTATAGCGTTTCCTCTCTTAACAAAAAAGCAATTGAGATATTAAAACATGCTGTGTTCACAAAGCCTAAACCCAAGTAGCTATGTACAGATAAAGTTCTGCAGTGGGGCAATGGTTCCATAGTATTGTATAAATATACCAACTATCTCAGGCAGCTTCTCTTTTAACAGCTGTTTAATTGCTTCTCTTCATTAATTGCAGCTTCAGAAAAACCAAAGAAGATGTACACACACACAAACCCCCAAAACCAACGACCTATTTATAATATTTATGGCATGCCTCTGTGTTATTACTTTCATTATGACACCTATCAGAGAAATATAGAAAAGAAATATTTGGACATTACAAATATCCTAGCAATAAATTTGAGTTAAAATATTCTCCAACTCTAGTTACTACAACTGAAAAGACTCATTTCTTTCAGCTATTATTTCTAATGCTGCTAAAGAGACACATTTGGGGAAACATTTATCAGAAGTACTAAATCAGCATTACAGATATATGCCAAGGGACCAGATGAAGCTATAATTGCAACCAATTTGTTTTTCAGATGAGGCTTTTGTTTTTGTTTTTTTCAGAGTTGATGGATGGCCATATTTTCGAGGATAATATGTATCTGTCACAGATTAACACAGGAGAGTGATACAAATATACTCTAAAGCACGGGGAAGTGTTGGTGAGTAGAGGTGTATATAAATACATATAGGAAGAAATGAAATAATCAAAAGGTCTATCTCAGGCTTGACACTTAGATAACATCCCTTCAAAGTGACCTACAGGTGCAGATGCTGGGCTTATATACTCAGGATGTTGGGATTATGGGGGTATGTCTTAAACCAGGGACTCTTAACCTGGTACTGTTGACATTTGGAGCTGGATGATTCTTTGCGTGAAGGGCTGGTGTCTGTATACTAGGACATTTAGCAGCATCCCTGGCGTCTACCCACTAGATGACAGTAGTACCCACCCTGAGTTGTGACAACCAAAAAATGTCTCCAGATAGTCTCTGAGAGAAAATTGTCATTGGTAAGAACCATTGGAGTTAAAGAAGGCAGGAGGATAAAAATTCTTTGGTTGATCTAGCATTATATTATCATATCCCATCTAGGAAAGCTGTGGGTTTTTATATGTCACCCATGTGTTCCTGACGACTCCTCTGTCTGTAGCAATATCCCAAGCCTCAAATCTCTAAATTAATACTTTCTTGACTTACAGGAATTCCACGTTTTTATTTCCTTTCTGCGGGTTTCCTGCATAATTTCTTGAAGAGGTGAAATTCCTAGGAGTGCTTGGGCAGGCAGAATTCTGACAGACACAAAGCTCCTTCTTGCACTTCTGGTATCTTTCTGTTCCTGTGTCCGTTCTTCTGGTTATTCCTGACCTTTGTGGCTTAGGGTTTGTTGCTCATGTGATTGCCAGTGTTGCTACAGAATTCTCTATTTTCAGTATTTTCTTCTTCTGGCCATAAACACAATAAAATAAGAAAAAGGTTTTTTTTTTTCTTTATATGACTAATCTTTTCAAATATTTTCTCAGAGCAAGCAGGTTGGACCCCTGGTAGATTCTTCTTTTATTCTAAATCATTCACTGTCTCAGAGCAAATAGGCCTCCCAAGGGGCAATATTAAGGGCACAGTGAAATCTGGTCTCATACTCTCCATGAGAACATTATTGCTCTTTGACAAACTCGGGTTCTACTGCTCTCTTGTGCACTCTATAAGACTTACTTTGTACTTGGATATTTTCTCATAGAGTCCATTGTCCCACACAAATCGAGATCTATTATAGGAAATTGGTTCCTGTACCCTAGAATATTCCAAGGCCGTTAAAATATGTGTTAATCAACTTAGGAATGGTTGTAAGATGGCTCTGTTCAGGAGCCAAGAGGTTCCATGGATTAGTAAGGTTTAACTTCTAATTACATCTAGTAGACATTTATATGACATAGCTTCAAGTATTCTGTTAGGTATTTTTATTTTATAGCTGGCAACTTTACCTAATATTTTTATTTGTTGCAGTAGTTTTTGATGAAAATTATGGATATGGCTGTTATCCCCCATTGAATCTATGAGTTTTATAATATTATTTTTTAACTTGACACATTTCTAAATTTATCTAACAGAATATTGGGATGAAATATTGAAGAATATAGAGAGTCGCCACTTTGTGTAGTATAGTATTAACTAAAACTTGTGTAGGTCAGACCTATGCCCTCACTGTGCATGGTTTCATAGTAACTGAGGAAATGTGCAAATAGAGGACACAGTTCTGATGTGCATGCGGTACAGTTAACACAGTACTGGGCAAAGTGAGGGCTGCCTTGTTAAATAAGAACAATGATGGAGAACTTATCTGTTACATATTGAATATGTGATAAAGCATTCAAAGTGAAATACAGTCATCCTTATGTAAGAATGAATAACTAGTGCAGAGGAAAAATAATAGAGAGGCATTTTGGTAAAGATTTAAATTTAGTGTATTAAACACAGATTTTTTCTTTCTGGACTGGATTATACACATTATCATTAATTTCACACATGACCTTCTTTCATGTCAACCACTTAATCAGTTAATACGTTTATTTACACACAATATAATAAACACCTATGACAACACTACCTAAGCCAAGAATGAGAACAGTATAATACCATACCATATGTAGTATTTGGACTTGTATTTTCACTTAATATTATACTATTATTAGTAGTATATTATTAATACTATATATAGCTATAGCTCATTTCCTTTTACTACTATATAATTTCTACTGGGTGAAAAATAATTGTTTATTTGCTCATTCTCTAGTTGATGGACTTTGAATTGCTATCATATATTTTTCTTTACTGTTAAGAACAAGGTTTCAGGAAGCTGTGAATTCTCCTACACACTTATTCTGGTGCACATATGTAATGTAAGAGTTTATTGTAGAGATGAGTTTCTTTATCTATATAGGGTTGCTTTCTGTGTGTGACATAGGGATTTTTTTTTCATTTGGAACTAATATATACTAGTGCAATTCCTATGGAAAACAGAAGGGAGCTTTCTCAAAAAATTGAAGACAGAACTACCATAGGATCCAGCAATCCCTTTTCTGGGTATATATCCAAAGGAAATTAAAACAGGATCTTGAAGAGATATCCACATGTATATGTTCATTATAGTGTTCACAATAGCCAAGATATGGAAATAACCTGTGTTCATCAACAGATAAATGGATAAAGAAGATTTAATATGGGGGCACTGGGTGGCTAGGTGGGTTAAGCATCCAGCTCTTGATTCTGGCTCGGGTCATGATCTCACAGTGATGAGACTGAGCCCTGCATTGGGCTTTGTACTGAGTGTGGAGACTGCTTGGGATTCTCTCTCCCTCTCTCTCTGCCCCTCCCCCACTCGCTCACACGCTCACATTGTCTCTCTCTCTCTCTCAAAATAAATAAATATTAAAAAAGAAGATGTGATATATATAACACACACATATATCATGATATACCGTGTGTGTGTGTGTGTGTGTGTGTGTGTGTGTGTGTGTGTATTCCTGATATATATTTCGGAATACTATTCAGCTGTAGGAAAGAAGAAAATCTTAACATTTCGCACTAACATAGATGTACTTTAAGGGCATTTTGCCAAGTGATGTTTCACTTAGCCAGACAGAGAAAAACAAATACTGTGTGGTATCATTTACATGTGGAATCTTAAAAAAAAAAACTTGAACTCATACTAACAGAATAGAAAAGTGGTTTTCAGGGACTGGGGGAGTAGGGGAAATAGAGGTTGTTAAGAGGATATAAACTTTCAGCTATGAGATGAATAATTATATGAGAATCTAATGTAAGACATGGTGACTATAGTTGATAACAATGTGTTGTGTAATTGAGATTTGCTAAGAGAATAGAAGTTAAATGTTTTCATCCCCCTCAAAAGATGTGAAATGATGGATGTGTAAATTAACTAAATGGAGGGAAACCTTTCAGAGAATATACATACGTAATCACTATGAGGTACAGTTCAAATATTTTACAAATTTATATGTCAATTATACCTCTATAAAGCTGAAAAGGTGTGCATATAATAGAAAAAAACCTATTGGTAAGAATTTAAAAGATACAAGAGAACAGCTAAAAAGAAAGATTCTAACACATCAATTGAAGTTATCTTTGGTTGATTTTCCCCCAAATTTCACTTTCTACATTGAGAATATAGAAAAATAAATATTACATACTATTTAAAATGACAATGAGAGAGGATAATACAGAAATGGCCTATGTGAACCTCACCTGCTTCCCTTCTGCTCCTACTCCTAGTCTATCTACTTCTCCTGAGCTTAGGATCTTCTGGGGCTGATAGTGAGCCAGAGGCATATGAAGTCTTGGCTGGTAATTTTCTGATTTAGCATCTTGGCCAGTAAATAGCAGAGCCCATAGAAGAGCTCTGTGGACAGCAGTGTCCACAGAGTCCAGCACACCATTGAGATTCATGGACCCTTGGAAGGAAATTCTACATCAGTCTTATATGGCAAAGCCTCCTGTCATTGATCTTCAAGATCTTAGCTTAGGAGTTGATGAACAGGTGAACTGAGGTTTCCTACTCCTGAGTCTAAGTTAATATGAAGAGGCTGGAAGTGGGGAGATCTCCTTGTATGTGCTCCGGAGATAGCAGCTTGACTTCTACAACAGTGCTGGACCATGCATGGAGAGAACAGTTACTCTGTCATCAGTGTGCTCACTTAGAGTACCAGTACTCAGACTTGAGCCCTAGCATGTCTAAAAAAAATCACAAAGTCTCCACTTCTCTGGGTGATCAATTTGAAGGGTAACCTTGCCCCTATAGTTCAATATTCTGAGGGGCTGTGTAGATAAGCCTTGTGAAATCAGAGGTGAAGGTTAGCAACCCCATACCTTGGACTGAGCCTTCCTCTGTGTTAAAAGTGATATTTTCATCTTCATATGTTTGGCTCCTGGTTACAACTCCCAATTGGTTCTCATTGGAAAGAGAAGGAAGCAAGCAGAAGAGGGGTTTACTTATAAACTCTAACAATGGCCTCTCTCGTGTTTTTTTAAAGATTTTTTAAATTAATTAATTTTAATGTTTATTTTTGAGAGACAGCATGAGAGGGGGAGGAGCAGAGAGAGAGAGAAGGAGACACAGAATCTGAAGCAGGCTCCAGGCTCTGAGCTGTCAGCACAGAGCCCAACACGGGGCTCAAACCCATGAACGATGAGATCATGAATTGAACTGAAGTTGGATGCTTAACCAACTGAGCCACCCAGGCGTCCCATGTATGTAAGTATGTTATTCAACCCTTGAGAATAATGAATTAAGGGGCACCTGGGTGGCTCAGTTGGTTAAGCATCAGACTCTTGATTTCAGTTCAAGTCATAATCTCATGATTTGTAGGATCAAGCCCCACGTCTAGCTCTGTGCTGACAGTGCGGAGCCTGCTTGAGATTCTCTCTCTCCCTCTCTCTCTGCCCCTTCCCTGCTCGCATGCGCACACACATTCTATCTGTCTCTCAAAATAAATAAATAAATATTTTAAAAAAAAGAATAATGAATTAAAACTATACTAATTCTGGGGCACCTGACTGGCTCAGTCAGTTGAGCATGCAACTGTTGATCTCAGGGTTGTGAGTTTGAGCCCCATGTTGGGTGTAGAAATTACTTAAAAATAAAATCTTAAAAAAAGAAAACTATACTAGTCCCATTGTTGGTATTCTCCATGGATAATTATTTAGTTTAAAAAAGCAAGATCCAGAAAAATGTACATATGGTGATCATATATTTGGGAAAAAATGTGTACCTTTAAATGTATGTTTGCATTTATGTGGGTGTATAGGAAGTGCATTATTATGAGAGCGAATAAATAAATAGAGAATATATGGGTTACTTGGGGTTTTTGGGGAGGGGAATGACATTAATAGATTAGAGGGAAAGTTGAAGGAGGCAAACAAAAGAGAAATACACATGTCTGAATCACATTTATGAAGGTATATAAATTTTATATGTGTATACAATAAATTAAGGCAATAAAAGAAAAATAATAGCACAGATTCTGAATTTCAATAGGAAAACAGACAAAACAAAAATCCCAGGGGAAGGTTGAGAGAAAGCTTGTCAGCTCATATTCTCATGCAGAAATTGAACTTCCATCATTCCTGTCATTGGAAAAGAATTAATAACATAATAAATTGAGCCCAAGCAATATGAAATTTAATCACAAGGCATAACTGAAGATACAAAAAATCAAATTTTGAAACATATGTATTGTTAACTTCAATTTTAAGTCTTTCTAAGACTCAGAACTTTCCAAAATAAATTCTTATAGCAGAGGATCTGTTTGTCCATAACTATAATGCCAAAACAAAAAGCAAAAAAACAATCAAACAAACAAAAAAACCCTTTACATAATCAACTCTTGAAACCTTGGCGGTGTTTTCTTCTTCATTGCATCAGCTTTGTGTTAATAGCCTTGCAGGTAATTAGTTGATTTCTGAAGTCTAAACACCCAAACTCGAAAGACATAATAAATCAAACAAATATCCTTATTTCTATAGACAGAAAGTCTTGCTCTAACAAAGTGGTTCTCAAAGTATGCTCCAAGTACCCTTGGGGATCTGAAGGACCTCTTTAGGTGTATACAAGGTGAAAGACTTCTTTAATAATACTACAAAGTTATCATTTGTCCTGTCACCTTCATTATGTTATGAGAATTTCTTGAAGTTTTCCAGAGGCTACCGGATATTTGATATTACAGTAAATTGAATTCAGAAGCAGATACTGGAATTTAATTCTTTTCTTTTAAATACAGTTAGTTTTCTATAAAATCATTTATGTTAACTTGTAATGGGTTTAGTATTATATTAAATAATTATTAATAAATGTTTAGTATTAATTTTTAGTGTGATAAATAACGATCATTACATATAGCCCACATAAACATAAGCACTTTGGGACCTCAATATTTTGATTCTGAAGCAAAATGTTAGAGAAGTACCACTCAGATGCTAATGTATTAAGCTCTCCCCTTTTGCACAAGACTGTCACCATTTTGGAGGGCATATTTTATGGCAAGAAAAAGTGGGAATGAAAAGTACAGTTACATTTATATGCCATTAACATAATATAAAAGCAGTGAAAAAAAGACAAGGTAAGACAGCAGTGTAATAGATTGTCATTTTTTTTAAATATAAGATTGGCACCCTTACACCCCTTTTTTATGCCACCTATGAATGTGTTAATGTTTTTTTTTGTTTCTATTGTTTTATTCAAGTATAATTAACATACAGTGTTACAGTAGTTTCAGATGTACAATAAAATGATTCAGTAATTCTATACATTTCTCAGTGCCCATAAAGGTAAGTATAGTCTTAATCTCCTTTATTTCACCCATTTTCTCCACCTACTTCCCTTCTGGCAACCAAAAAAGAGAATCTTAAATACAGAGGACAAACTGGTGGATGTGTTAATGTTGACTCAAGTTTGCAATAATTGTCACAATCATATTCAGTGAAGCACTTTGTAAACTACCCCCCCCCAAAAAAGGGAAAAATTGAAGTGTTCATAAATAGAAGAATTGTACAATAAATTACAGAATGTCCATTCAATGGGATGCTATGAATATAATTGGTTGTATATTATAGATTCTGTATCCAGTATAGAACTATTATGATTATTTCAGAGATTTAAGTAAGTTTTAGAACAACATGAATAGTACATACTACGTGTATTTTTAAAAAAAGTAAGTTCATGTATGGTTCTAGTATGTGAGTAAGTGTGGGCAGGGAGTATGAGGGTGTGTGTGACTAGCATATATTGCAGGAAAGATACACAAGAATCAATTAGTAATGATTATCTCTAGCAGTGATAAAGTGGAATCATGGGGGCTTTCCAGTTTTTATTTCCTATTTATCTTCTTTGAATTTTTAAAATTCATAATTTATGCATTTAAAAAAATTAAGGCTTAAAAAATGATCCTTTGTTACTCAAAAAAATATTAAATTAATGATTATTTTCTTTTAGAAGTTTGCTTTCAGGAAGACCCAATTACACTGAACATAAAGAGTTTCTTGAGAGGGCATAAAAAGACACAATGCAGATGAGTTCATTCTATGATAAAGTTAAATTCTAACCACTAGGCATTTTTAAGCCCATATTGAATGCACAGCCAGTACTCTATGCTGCTGCAGAGACCTGAAGATGATCTAATAGAGACTCTGCTGACCCATCAATTTGCCAGTATGAGCTCAGGTATTCTTCATCCAGGTCTGCAGCAAGAATAGAAGATTGAGGGCAGAGGGAGTCGCAGGAGCTTGAAAAAGTAGGTGGAAGAAAAGCCCTAGCAAAAATTTTCCCTGAAGGAGTTAATTAATATTTCATGGTCCTGACAGGACATATGGCCTGGGGACAGAAGTGACAGGCAGGAAGGGGAGATAAGACAGAGGAAAGAAACAGCAACTTCATATTAGTGACAGTAACAATGTTTTCTCTGTCTAGAAAATCAGGTTTAATGTGTATTGAGAGCTCACCCTGGGCTATGACCAAAAAATTAATAGATATTACAAAATGGCAGTGTAACATGGTATAATATTAGGAGTGCCTGGGTGGCAGTCGGTTAAGTTTCTGACTCTTGATTTCAGCTCAGGTCATGAACTAATGGTTCGTGAGTTGGAACTCTGTATTTGGCTCTGCACTGACAGTGTGGAGCCTGCTTGGGATTCTCTTTCTCTCTCAAAATAAACATTTAAAAAATATGATGTAATATTATGTCTTTGAAGCATATTATATGATATTATGCATATTATTATTGTGTGATATCATATATTATTCTATCTGTGGCATATGGTGTTACCAAAAGACAAATGTAAATTGATGGTATCATATTATTACAGTTTTAAATCTGCACAGGCTGTTATTACCTCTTTATAATGCCTTCAGGAAGACGTGACTCCTTTTGAGAAAAGGAAACAAACTCTGAGACGCAGAGGACTTTTTCAAGGTCTCATAGCTAATAAGTGGTAGAACTGGGTCCTGGTTTCAAAGTTCGTAAAAATTTCACCACGCATTTTATTTGTAGATAATATCTCTTTTTGTAGTGTGCGTGGAACAGAGACCAGTTTGCCAGTTTTATCCACTGAACTTGCACAACGATTTCAAATTCCGTATTTTACATCCAGTCATATTTTAATATTGTTTGTCTTCTGGTCTCATTTGTCATGAGCTCTTGGCCACCACCAACAAACATTTACTCAGCACCTGTTGGGTCCAGAGCATTGTGTTAGGGACTGTGGATATAAATTTAAAGGAGAAATAATCCATGGTTTAAAGAGGCTAATAATTGATTTCATGAGACAGGAAACATAAAATAATTATAGTACCATATGGCAAAAAAGGGCAAGTGCTAGATAAAAAAAAAAAACAGCCAGAAAATGGCATGGAAGTTTAGAGAAATGTAACTTTTATCAAGCTTTGTGGTCTTAGGCAGTTTGCTTAATTTTTCCTACCTTCGGTTTTCTTATCTGTAAGGTGGGTTTATTGCATGAATTAAATCAGAAAATACACGTAAATCACTCGGTGCCTGACGCACAGACAGCACTGAATAAACGGAAAACACTATTGATATTTTTTTCTCTTCTTTCCCTTCTCTGTTTTTCTCTTTTTCCTCATCTTTCCTGAGGTGTCAGACTAAATAATATGAAAAGCCTCAGCCTTTAAGGAAGGTACAGAGAAGAAGTTTTTGACATGGGGAAGGTTAAGAAGTGAATGTATTTCTAATACCAAATTTAGAATATAATAACATTTAAGAGAATGACTCTATTTATATAAAATTTTATGAACATATTCCATATTACAGTTTATGCACGTTATGTGGGTCTTGAGAATGCTTAAAAAGTAGCACCTCTTTCCTACCTTCTTTTATTCTGGCTCTGAACCAAGTGAAAAATTGGAAAACAAAATGAAACAAAACCCAGCAAGACAAATGAAGGCCATTCTGACTGCCACTGTTACTGAGAGAGACTGAGTTGAAAACTTAGTTCACTGTAATAATCAAATGGGCTTGCAACCTAAGCCCTCCAAGAATACAGATGTACGTCATTTCATCGTGGTCATGCTGCATAGGACAGAGGAGCCCCCACTGCAGGGATAGCACCTCTAGTGCTAAGCTTCTGTCCTAGCTGAGAAAACCAGAGCCAGGTTCTGTGTTGATTGGGAAATGCAGAAGAGGAGGGATGAGGGGAAAGGGCTGGGTTATACATACCTCAGTCTTCTTCCAAACTTACCAATCAGGTAACCATCTCTACACCTCAGTGAGTAGGGTAGCAATGGAAGTGAGGGCACAGCAAGAAATCAAAAAGATTTTAGGATACCCTTTTCAGCAAACATCGGGGTGGGGCAGGGAATAGGTACATTCACACATGCATGTCACATCTACACATGAATACACTCTGAAGACTGTAAGCAACAAACCAAGAACCTGCATGGGGACATCCAGCTAATCTATTCTGTTGAGGAGCTGATCTAGGATGATGAAAGAAAAAAAAAATTAAAAAAAAAAAGCATGATGAAAGAAAAGTCACATAAGCCATAAGGGAGAGAATATTAGGTATTGAGTCACCCTCATACATTTTATTTTTCCTTCTTGAACCTATATCAGCCTGTTGGACAGCTTAATAGCCTTTTCTTGTGTGGGTTTTTCTTTTTTTGGAGGGAGGGATGGGTTAAAAAATTAAAGCACAATATTTAGACTAGAGTTACATTAACTTAGTTGGGCTCAGAATTATTGGAAACATTTTAGTATCTGCTATTTTTTGAAGTTTTAAAAATTAATGTATAATATCCATATAGAAAAGTACATGAACATAAATGTTCAGCTCAATAAATTTTCATGAAGAAAACCTTGTAACTCTCCAAGGTCAAGAAAGAATATGTGTAGAGCTCTCCTCTTGTCCTCATGCACCCCCCAGGTATTTCTATCTTGATTTTTAACTTAATTCTGGTTTTGCCTTTAGGTCTATTTTTTCTCAGTACTATATTTGTCATAGTTGTTTCTACTATTCCTTCCTTTTTATGCCAGATAGTATTTCACTGGATGGATATACCACAGTTAAATCGTTCCATTCTGTGGTTGATGTACTTTGGGGAAATTTCCAACTTGGAACTATTACAAATACTTCTGTATATTCCTGTGTGCATTGTTGTTATACATGTGTACTTGATTCTGTAGATTTCAAATGAGTAGTAATAGTGGTTTTACAAAATTATTTCTTACCTTCACCACATTTTGTGTTATCGGTGTTTTAATCTAACCATTCTATTGTATGTGTAGTGGTATCATAGTATTTAGTTGTGGTGTTAATTTGCATTGTCCTGCTAACTGAAAAGGTTAAGCATATTTTCAAAAGTTCATTCTCCTTTGGGTATCATCTCTTCTAGGTTTCTGGTTCAGCTCCCTTGTCCATCTCTCCGACCCCCGGCTGTTTGCACTTTCTAATTGATTGTACACAGAACATGCAAAGACTGGATATGAGCCCTCTCTCAGTATTTGTGTTACATATTCCTTCTCTTACTCTGAGACTTATTTCCTTTCATTCTTATTATGGCTTTGATAAGTTTCTTCATTTTAATATAGTTTATTTTCCTTTATTAGCAATGATTCTTTTATGGTTAATGATAGTTACACCATGCTTAAGAAATATTTTCACTACAAATCTACACTCCACTAGAAATTAATGTTTGTGTATGATAAAAGAAAAGTTAGCTTTTCTTTTCTTGTGGATCCAACTGATCCAACACTATTTGTTAAAACGGCAGTTTTTTTTCCCCAAGAGAAATGAAGACTTCTATTCATGCAAAACTGTGCATGTGAATGTTTATATGAGGTTTATTCATAATCTCCCCAAACTGGAAATGACTCAATTTTGTCTTTCAAGAGATGATAAAAAAGACTGTGGTACATACATACAGTACAAAAGTACTCATCAATAAAAGGTAATGAATTATTGATAGATGCAGCAACATGGATTAATCTCAAATCCATTATGTTAAAAGAAAGAAGCCACACAAAAAAAAGGCAACATAAAGCTACAGGTATAGAAAACAGGTTGCCAGGGGATAGGGGCAGCATTAGGAAATATTTTGGGGTGATGAAAATATTTTATGGTTGTGTTGGTATGTATACAACTGTATACCCCTGTCTAATGCACAGAGAGGATTCTACTGTTTGTAGATTTTTTTAAATCTTAAAATCCAAAGTTTTAAAAAATATCTCAAACAAAATTTCTTTTCCCCACTGCTCCATAGTGCTACAAAAATTAGTTTGCATTGGTATATGGTGCTGTGCCCCAAATAGAGAGTACACGGGCATGGAGGCCAGACTAGAAGCAGGAGTGGCTTCATTTACTTTCACTCACAATGACTCAATGAGAGAACTTGGTTGTCTCATTTCCATAAGTCCAGACTCTGCAGGGATAAAAAGCTCTGTCCCCCAAGGAAGGGGGGGCTATCCACCCAGTGGACACATCAATAGGTTTATTTAACTATAAAGCTGCCTAAAGTCCTATGTTATGTACAGGGCTCAGCAAGCAACTTTGTCTGGGTAATCAACCTGATTATCAGGAGGAGGTAGGACCACTATTACTCAATTGGATCCCAGAAGAATATGTTGGGATCTGAAATTGACTTGAGCATCTCTTTGCTAATAAATAGACAAGTATAACTATTGTGGTCTGAGAAGGCCATGGTGACCAAATGCCCTTACCCATAGGGGATGAGGATCTAGGTCATATTACCTAGTACACCACTAAGACCAGCATCTGAAAGTAAAAGGAACACAGAATGGATGGAAAATAGGAAGAGGTGGATTATCAGCTACAGCCTAAAAACCAGCCTCAGTGGGCAGGACTAAACTTGATCCCAGGAAAGGAGACTCGCTGGAATCCTGGAGTAGCTGCTCTTTGGATGTATATGAAAAAAGAGATCATAGGAATGCAAGGAGTGGCCTGTGGCCTACCCAGATCCTTCTAACTGTTAGGAATGTTGTCAGCAGACAGCCTTCAGTTTGGAGCCCCATAAGCTTCAGGGATCCAGTTTTCCCAAGATCATTTCCTTCTAGGGGTGGTTTACATCCATTGATTGATCAAGGCAAGGGTAGAAACTCCCTGTCCTTTTAACCAAAAGTGGGGTAATTCTCTTGGGCCATTTAAGCTTTAGAGCTCCCCAAGGGCATGTCTGGTACTGTTGGGTTGGCCTAGCAGCCCTACTGCTCTCTGTTCTCAATCTGTTTCTTTCCCTTTTCTTCCATGGCTGTTGATCTCAAGGGTGCTTCGCAATAAACATCCTGCATGCTACACTCTGTGTCTAAGAATCTGCTTCCTATAAACCCCAACCTGTAACACATGGCAACTACCTCAAAGCCTCTACAGATTTCTTGAGCATTTGCTATGGACCAGACAGCAAATCTTTTTTCATCCCAACTCCATTAGTCTGTAAAACCCACTCTGTTTCCAGGGTGTCATCCTGAGCCCCTCAGAAGAGTACACTTGTTATTGTTTATGCTTTCTATAGATCCTCAACAACTGTTTCCTTCTCCAAAGTGTGATGTGAATCCGTATAGTGAGTTCTTATTCATAAAATGCCTAAATTATTGAAATGGAGATTATGGCATCTTTAAGACTTTCCTTATGAAAAAATCTGTATACACTATTGGTAAGTTACCTATCACCTTTCTCTTACTGAAAATAAATCAGGTGCTTTATAGGTGTCTGAAGCCTGGCTTACATCTCAGCAAGCCTAACTTTAGTGGCTTTGGAATAGATTCTTAAAAAAGCTCAAATTATTTGCATTTATTTCTTTCATGTCTTATGCTCAGGCTGGAATTGGCTGGTTCTTCATAATAGATGTAATATAAACATCTCTTTTCAAAATGGTGGTATTTATTAAGTGTCTCTTCTAAGCTCAGGTTGCATAATATTGTGGATTAGAAGGAGTTTTGTTGTATTCAATTCCTATCTTATTCAATTTATCACCAAATTTTTGGAGCATATTTCTAGAATTATACATATTTTACCTTTTAAAAAAAGGAGACACATGTAGAGCTTAAGTTTGATTTTTAATTTAGCAGGAATACAGCTTAGTATTTCTATAGGCTGTCAGCATTGAAGAGAAATAATACAAAATAAAATAAGTTTAAAAAGCATTTTACACCCATTAAGATGGCTCAAATGCAAAAATCAAAAACAAACAAAAAACCCCAAAACAAAACACATGACAATATCAAATGCTGGTAAGAATGTGGAGCAGTGGAAACTCATTCATTGCTGGTGGGGATGCAAAATGGTACAGCCATTTCAAGAACAGTTTGTGTTTCTTACGTAGCCAAAATCATCTTACCATATGGTCCAGCAATCACATTCCTAGGTGTTTACCCAAATAAATTGGAAATTTAGTTCTGCCCAACAACTTGCACACAAATGTTTATAGCAGCTTTATCCATAATTGTACCACAATGGAAGCGACCAAAATGTCCTTTAAAAGGTGAATGGGTAAACAAACTGTGGTACATCTACACAATGAAATTTTATTCAGCCATATAAAGAGATACTCTTATCACACCACAGAAAGCTGTGTAGGAACCTTAAATGCGTATTGCTTAGTGAAAGAAACCAGTCTGGAAAGGCTATATAGTGTACAAGTTTAAGTGTAAGCATTCTATAAATTGAATTTATTTTTTACATTCAATTCCTATCTCAGTTTTTAAGTAAAATATCATCCTTGATTTGATTGGAGAGTGTTATAGATCTGATGTAGGGAAAAGATGGGTTTTAGCTTATGGGGGTTGGGATGGGGGGCAGGAAAAGAAAGGGGACTTTTGGTTAAGTGGAACAAAAGAATTTAAGTTCTAAGGAAGGGATGCCAAATGGAGCAGGCAGCATAAGTCAGCCCAACAATGAGAAGTCCGTGTGAACCTGTCAGTATTATAATTATTTAGAATGAAAGTGTTGTATTTGAAAAGCATACAGCATTCCTTTATCAAACTTTTTAAGGAGAGATCTTTTAGTCCATTCAGAGGGCTAAAATATATGTTTATGGATACATAAGGAATCCCTAAGTTGTAAGCTAATTAATGACAATTTTATGACCTGGGATATTAAGAAAAGAGTGGGTTCTCTCTAGAGGATTATATCATGGAGAGAGATGAAAAGAGAGGAAGGGGCTTTGTATCCTACAGAACTGCTTGCCTAACTTTTTTTCTTTTTCTTTTTTTCCCGTCTTTTACAAACTGTACTCTAACTTCAGAGGAAAGTAAATAAACACCCATGGAGCTTGGGGGCAGAATCCAAGAAACTGTATGTGTGAGAAATATCTTTGTGAAAAATATCTTTGATGTCTTCTCTTTCATTTTAATAATGCATTTGATTTTTACAGCCTATCATATATTTCTCATTGTCTTAGTGTAAGAAAGCCGTGCTGTGCTGGTCAGTACTGAGTAAAATACTTTGGAAAGATGTGTCCAGTTTGCCCTGAAGTTTCACACATTATCTTAGACAGTGGCTCTGGGGTATGAACACTCCAATTTGAGAATAATTTTCTTGATATCCCTAAGTTTCACTATACTCCAGATCTTTGTGAGGTGGAGGAGACACATAGTTCCAGTACTTCCTAGATATTTGGTCTTCTACAAAACACTACTTCTCATCAGTACCATACAAACTCTTTTGTAAGGCTGACTGTAAGACTAGGACTAAGTCACTTTAACTCTTTGTGATGCTGAATCTGAGTGTTATAAAATCTTAACTTTCTCATTTTAAAATTAAGACTCTGACTCTTACTGGGTCACGGAGATCTAATTCTCAATGTATCTTCTATGGATGAGTCAAAATGACATTTTCTAGTAGAAAAACTTCAGAAAACTAGTCATAAGACTTGAGTTTTATTCCTAGGTCTATCATTTAGTAACTATGCAACCTTGGACCAAGAACAATATTTCTGAGACTCAATTTCTTGTCTGTAAAAGTCAGATATCTCCTGCCTTATTCACTTGCAGGCAACCTGGGAAGGTGAAATGAAATAAGGGGTATAGAAGTGCTTTTCTAAAGCCCATTCCACCATGCAGCATTGCCCTAAATCCTGTTTCTAGAGTTTTATTATTTTTAAAGGCAATGTTATTAAATTACATTCTGGAATCGCATTCATAAATTGCCTTATCAGTAGTGAGATATCAGAGGCCTCTTTCTCCTCAGGAAAAGAATTTTGATTGCTTACTATTTCCTCCTTCTCTCTTGTTTTCATAGTTTCTGCTTTGCAGTGGTGCTGCTGGCCATAAAGATAAGATGAAGGGTTGCACATAAGACCAACTCTTCATTTTCCCAACGTTGCAAAAATGGTAATATATAAGAAGCAGTAAGGCAAAGAGTCTAAAATTACTTTATATTTGGCTTTAAAACTTCATTCATACTTGTATGTGAATGAAGATGTCACTTCTATGCTGGGAATTCACCAAAACAATAAAGACAAATCATAATGGGAATGCCTGGGTGACTCAGTTGGTTAAGCATCTGACTCTTGATTTTGGCTCAGGTCATGATCTCAGGGTCGTGAGTCAAGCCCTGCTACAGGCTCTGCATTGCGCTTGGAGCCTGCCTAATGTTCTCTCTCTCCCTCTCCCCACTCGTGTACACTCTTCTGCTCGCTCTATCTCAAAAAAAAAAAAAAGACAAATCATAATGAACTTACTATTCACATTCCTATTGCTATATTTCTTAATTTCTCATCTGTCCCCACTTTTGCAACAACAAGTAATTTCTGTCATTTATTTGACGATACAAATAATCTCACCAAGTTAGAGTTGTCTTCTTTAGCAGTTTGGGGTTTTCCTACCTAACACAGAGATAATAACTATTTTTTAGTATTCTCTTTTGAATTGATTATTTTATTGAAATAAATGTTCTATTACACTGAACAAGTTATATAAGTAGCAGTTTAAGTAATTAGTAAGTATTTGAAAGCAAGATGATCTATGGATAATTCATGATTTTTGAGTAATCCATAATTCACTTACATACAATATCTTCTGAAGAAGATCAGTTATATATTGGAAAACAGACATTATACAGAAATCATCTGAGAATCAAAGGTTAGAGTTATTTTCATTAACTTTCAGTTTTATGGGTAATGAAGTAATCTTTTTACTTAAACACATATCAGTGCCACTACTTTTAATTGCCATTAGTACTGAGTATTAAGGAAAGGTTGCATAAAGCATCTGTATGGAAACTTGTTTTAACCTCATTGGTTACAGAGCAGAATTTCATGTAATGGGCATTAATTTTCAATGAAAAAAATATTTCACAATTTTCAATATGAAAAATTTTAATTACTGATGTGTTAGAAAGAAATATTTGTTGATTTTGATTTGGCTATATGATGATTCTGTTCTAAATTTCTATTCTACTTTGACATCATAATGTACTATATTAAAGCTTTTTAAAGGAACAGCTCTTGGGGTGGCCAGGTGGCTCAGTCTATTATGCATCCGACTTTTGATTTCAGCTTAGGTTGTGATCTCACCGTCTTGGGATAGAGTCCTGCTTAGGATTCTCCATTTCCCTCTGTGCATGCTCTCTCCCGCTCTGTCTCAAACAAAACAAAACAAAACAAAACAAAACAAAACACCAAAAACCAAAACCAAAACAAACAAAAATGGGGGACAGCTCTGATGTAAGAATTGGTGCCAATTCTATATCAATTTCTTAAATTAATTTTGAGTATGAGGATTATATTCTGTAATTTCTAGTTCTCTGTGCTATTTTTTTCTGAAAGGTCTTCATATGAAACCCAAATGTTATAACCTTACTTAAATATAGTACTCTTTCAACATCTACTTTCATCAGAACTGGGATTTCCAAACCAAGAAGAGAAGAGGGATGCTATTGAATACCTCTTTCCTGAGTATAATTCATGCAAATATAACCTCATTGTATTAGTTATCAACTGCTGTGTAACAAAATATCTGTAAAAGTGCTACTCCTTTCCTTGAGTACTTAGCAACTTAATGCAACAGACATTTCTTATCTCACATGAGTCAGGAAATTGGAAACAGATTGAGTGGTTCTGATGTAGGTTCTGTGGTCGGCAGAATTCCAAGATGGCCCGCATGATTTCTGTCCCCTGGTATCGACATTTGTATACAGTCCTCTTTGAATCAACAGAATATGGCAAAAGTGAAGGGAATTTGTAGAGGTAATTAAAGTTTGTTTGACTAATTGGTTGACTTTAAGTTCCTCAGATGGAGATTATCCTAGATTTGAACCCTTTAAAAGAGGATCTAGAGGTCAGAGAGGATTTTTTTTTCTGGCCTTGAAAAGGCATGTCACCATGAATTCTACAGCTGCAAGGAAACTAATTCTGCCAACCAGAAACTTGGAAGAGTATCCTGAACTCTAGAAAGAAATTCATCTTAGCCTTGACTCATTTTTGTGGAACCCTTAGCAGAAGACCCTCTTAAGCTGTGCCTGGGCCTGGATCCATGGCTTGGATCTAGCTTGGCTGCATCCAAGGACACTGTGAGATAATGAACATTATTGTTATAAGTCACTTAGTGTGTGGTAATTTGATACATAGGAAGAGAAAACTAATACAGGGTTTTAGTTGAAGTTGTATCAAGACATCAGCTGGGGCTGAGATTTCAAGATCTGAAATCTTGACTGGAGTTGATGAAATCTTTTTCAAAGTGACCCCATGGCATGGCTAATGGCTGAAGGCCTCAGTCCTTTGCCATGTGAACTTCTCCATTGGGCTGTTTGAGTGTCCTTAGGACATGAGAGCTAGCTTCCACCTTCCCAGAACCGCCTTATCTGCTATAGCTGGTTTCCCTGAGAGTGGTTGATGAGAGAGACAGAGTGAGACAGAGAGAGAGACAGACAACAGGCAGACATAGAGACATGCACAGGGAGAGAGATAGAGACAAAGAGATAGAGAAAAACAGAGACAGAAACAGAGGGAGAGACAGACAGACACACACACACACAGAAAGAGAGAGATGAGGAGACAGAGGTTGAATATAACACAAGATAGAAGCTGAAATCTTTTTATAAAACCTACTCTTGGAAGTGATCCGTATCCTTCTACAATTCCTTTTGCTGGAAGTGAATCACTAAGCTTATCCCACACAAAAAGAGAAGGGAACTAAGCTCCAATTCTCAAGGGAAGGAGTATCAAAGAAGTTTTGGACATATATTTAAAACCACCAAACTCTTATTTAGCTTTCTAGCTCCTTGGATTTCATATAGGTGTTAGAGAAGCAGTCATTTTAGCAGTATATTTTAATTTCTAAAATTAGTAAGGTTGAGGTCCAGCCAAATTTTTTCATTATTTAGAGACTTTGTTCCTTAAACTATTCATTTTTAAGTTATGCTTTTCTGCATATTCATATGGCGTGGCAACTTTTTTTCTTTCTTTCTTGTATTTTCTTCAGATTAACTTGACTCAAATAGGTTCTAATAAAGTAATGTTCCCATTTCAAGTGACTCAACTTGGCAGAGAAATCAAGTTCACCTGCCAATGCGATTGCAGATTGAGTAGGGTTTCAAGGGGTGGATAGAGTTAGGAATGAGAGTTATTTCACCATTTTTCTAGCTGTAGGAATCAAAATCTCATGTTAAAAAAAAGCTGCGTGTGTACATAAATTAGTGACTTTATTAAGTCCATTGGTTTTCACAGAGGGGAAATCTATACACATTAAAATCTATTATAAATATATTTATTGGATAAGAATAAAGCATATTACCTGTGTGAGGAATTTGCTAGTTTAATTTCTCTAAATCATGTTTTCAGGTTACAAAATTAAATATTTCCTGACCCTTGAAGTTCAAGGTATGTGACGTTATAAAAAAATAATTTTTTTTTCTCTCGGTGCACAGCTTTGTGGACTATAAGACAGTCTGATTTCAATGCTAAATGTTGGACTTCAGGAATGGCTATTCATTTTTGAATGCTAGTTGTTTTCCTTATATGCATTCAGAAAATATTTAATTTAGTACCTAATATATAATAAATACCTACTCTAGGCAAGGCTGTGTGAAAGGCTCGTGATATTTATATAACATTTACAGTTACTGCCTTCAAGAACTGTGTTCACGGTTCAATAAGAGCATAAGGAGCAACTTGATCTACCCATGTGAGAACCAGGGAAAGGCAGGTAACTGGCACTAAACATGAATCTCAGAAGCAGAGAAAATACTTTATCAGTAAATCAATGTGGAAGAGCATTCAGACAGAGGAGAGACAATGCACAAAGTTGAGGAGGAAGAAGAGAGGAAGAAACTCACGTAGAAATGGTCAGTAGAAAATACAGACATGTGGCTAAAGAGCCAGTTAAATATTAATTCAGAGTAAGTTCTCCAGATATCACAAAAGAAGTAATTTTTTTGTTTTAATAATGCTTATTTTGAAAGTCAAAGAAATGGCACAATGCTCTCACTTTTCTATACAGCCTGGAGTTATTGTGCTATTTTATGAAGAAGGGCTAGTCCACAGGCTGACAGCATATTATATTAATGTAGAGCCAAATAAAATAGAAACTACTGACTATATATACCAAATTGAATAAGAACTGTTGATATTCAGTTTAGATAAATGAGTTTCACTATGCAGTAGACATCTTTCTTGGATAGCCTAATACACTTATTACTGTTAAACTCAAATGCTGGCTTGCTGGTCACACTTGCCTATCATTTCTCTGCACTACTCAGATTTTATTCATTTACTCATTCACCAATTGCTTATCGAGTGTGTATGAAATGCTGGGCTCTATTATTTGCTCTATGGATATAGCATTGAATAAAACAAAGTTCTCAACCTCAAGGAGCTTTTGAAATCTAGTGGAGGTAAGAGACAAAAGCAAGTAAATATATTATATATATTTATATGCATATACAGACATTTGTCAAGGAATAATTTAAGCATTTAAAGGGAGGGGATGGAGTGGTTGGGTAAATTATTATTTTATTTTTTAAGATATTATTTTTTATACAGGGGTAAAGGAAGCTTCATTATGAAGGTAGCATTTGATCAGAATCCTGAGTGAAGAACTCAAAGTAGAAGGAAAAGCCAGTTCAAAATCCCTGATGTAGGAGGATGCTTGGTGCAGTAGAGAAACAATAAGCCAGTGGGGCTGGAGTGAATTAAGTGTCAGGGAAGAGTAATAGGAAACAAAGTCAGGGAGATAATGATTGCCAGGTATCCAAGGACCTTGTAGGACATTGCACTGAATTGGGTTTTCACTTTGAGTGAAAGGGGAAGCCACAAAAGGGTTTTGGGCAAAGGATAATACGTCACTTATATCATATAACATGATACGTCACTTATATCATATAACACATGTAT
Organism: Felis catus; assembly: GCF_018350175.1. Classification (NCBI taxonomy): domain Eukaryota; kingdom Metazoa; phylum Chordata; class Mammalia; order Carnivora; family Felidae; genus Felis; species Felis catus. The sequence continues at coordinate 112,338,859 of NC_058374.1, forward strand.
CATATATATCATATGTATCACACATACATATCATATATCACATGATTATATATATCATATATAAGTAATAAAAGAATCACTTATATACTCTGCTTTGTTAGGAGTAGGAGACTAAAGGCTAAAGCTTTAATTAATAAGCAGGCAATTTATGTTTAGCTTGGATTAAGGTGGGAGGCATGAAAGTGAGGGTCAATTGGATTCTGGGAATGTTTTAATGGTAGAAGGGGAGAAGTTCAGGCTGGAAATACATATTTGGGAGTTTTCAGTATATAGATGATAATTTAAGCCACAAATCTGCAGTGTGACACCTAGGGAGTAAATGTAGGTAGAAAAAAAAACCCCAAAAAACAAAACACAAAAAAAGCTCAAGGACTGGACTGTATGTAATCTTCACCTAATCAATGCTTTTAGTAAAATCTAAAAATAAAAGTAAGGTTCCCTTCTTTTGGAGCTTTAGAGCACCTAGAGTACCAGTAGGCAGAAGTAGTAATAATGTTGTTTTAATGAGTATCATTAAATCAGGAAACATTAGAGGTCTTGAGCCTTTTTAACTTCTTGATAAGAAAATATGCTAGATGGTCTGCTGTTTGGCATCATACTCCACCCTCATAGAACTGCATTTCCCAGAGTCACCTTCTCTGGATTGGTCCAGAGAAGAGTCTGTGAATAAAAGATACTCACTTGAGGTAGAAAGGAAGGAAAAGCCATGATTCTGGAGGCATTTGGGGTAGCCTCTTGGAAGGACAGTGGTCTTAAGGTTTGCAACACTTTCAGGGGATCTCTTAGAACCACTGCTTTGCACTGATCAAGTTTTTTGTCTAATTTCAATTTCATATATTGTAAATTTTCCAGGAAGCTGGTTAAACTGATAAAAGTCTCCAACGCTAATTCATAATATGATTTGGTACTTTTCACAAGCAAAAAAATTGCTCAAAGTTGCCTATCAAACTAGGCTATCAAAACACAAACTGTGTATATTTTATCATAGTCATGAGATGAAAGAGCCTGGAAATAAGTATAGTAAATCTTATGCCTTTATATATTTTTTGAATTTATTATTTGTATACTGGTAAAACTAGAATATTTTATTTTTAAAGAAATTTTCTTTTAAAATAAATATAAGAAATATATTCAAAATATCATTTTGAAACCTATTTTAACCTTTTACCAAATAAAATAATTTTTAAGAAACATATTTGAAAATAAAAATGAGTATGTTCAAGGCAGATGAAGGTATTTCCATTTCTACTCCACACTATTTAGAATGCTTTTAAAATATATAATTTACACCATTAATTTGTACTCTGCCTGAAGAAAGAATCTACTAGGAAAAGATTACATCCATCTTGAACCTTATCACTTGTGAAAAATGAGCAAAATCAGTAGAGTAATACTGCAAAAACAAAAGGTGAAATGATTGAGATAAAGTAGGGTCAGGATGAAATCTAAAGGGTGGTTCTCCGACCTTACCTATCTGTCTCATTAATGTGCCATATTCTTGAAAGCAGTGAGTATTGAATGGGGACCTGGTGATAACTACTATGGACAGAGCATTCTGTTGTTTCTATAGAAATTAAATTTGCATTCATCACAACTACTCTAAATTGACATCCCCCTGAGATCTTTATTAAAAGAAATGGACTTTTGAGGTATATTTTGACATATTAATTTATAAAGTAATGCAATTTAAGCCTCTATTGTTCATCTCCATTATAAAAGTAAACAGAGGGAGTAGATATAAAATCTGCTTCTGCAGCTATATTCTGAACATCACCCATGTCTCATCTCTAAATATAGCTCTCCTCAGGAAAGAGCTCAACACTCTCTCAAACACTCCTGGAATATTTGCATGTAGTATTTAGGGCTAATTTAGGAAGAGCTGGTACTTGTTTCCATCACTACCACAAAACATTTTTTATCAGCTCCTCAATGAGAACACTGAGGGACAGTGTGGGAGTCTGAGAGACTCAGGATTGAAGGCAAGCCTCCCAGTCACCATAGGAATACCGTGATCAGTGTGGCATCTGAATCTCATTTGCAAAATTGTGGTGAAATACTTCCTTATAGAGTTGTTGAGATGATTAGAAATCACATATACCAAGAAGGCCACAGTGCCTGGGACATTTACATGCTTGGTGAATCATTGGTGTTATTCCTCTATTATTTTAATAGTTTATGGGAGGCAGGTGCAATGCTCAGGGATGAAGTTGCTTTTTGAGAAAGTTAGCTTGTTGACTAATACATTTGGGATTGTTGAGAGAGAAAATTAAGCAGGGCAAGTAGGATGGATAAAGATACAGTGATCCACCTAATTCTCATTAGTAGTAAAACTACTTACTGGTAGTACAAAGAGCTACTAATCTAGAAAGAAAAGAGGTAAGAGTATGGCAATAAATATATATAAAGTTATTCCTTATATGTGGGCCACATGTACAATTAGAAGTCTCTTGAGCTGCGTGTCCTTTATACTCAACTGCCTACTGCGTATCTTCATTTGAATGTGGTAGACATACCTCAAACTCAACAAACTGGAGTAATGTTTTTCTCTTAGAATTCTTTTCTTCTCCTACATTCTCTACCTTGGTGTTTTATGACAGGATCCATTCAGTTATTCAGACCAGAAGGAAGGAAGTCACTTATCTTCATTCTTACTCCTCTTCATTCATCCAATCAGCCATTACATACAGGGGGAGTTACCTCCTAAATACTTATCAAGTCTGCCTACTTCTTTCCAACTCCTCTCTTACCACTGAATTTAACTCACCAGCATCTTTCACCTGAACTACTGCAATAATATCTTAATAGTTCTGCTTCTTCTTGCCTTCCTCCAAAACATAACAACAAAAAAAATCTATCAGTTATAGTAGTTTTGTTTTTAATCCTCAAATCCATTTGGTTATGTGCTTCTTCTGTTTGCAAGTCTTCCATGATTTCCAACACTTCTGTGATAAAATATAAAATCTCAGAACAGCCTAAAAGGACCTACCTGTTAAGCCTACCTTTCCAGTTTAATTGTGAACTGCTTCTCCCAACCCTCGTTAAACATCAGAACCTTTACACATACTGTTTCTTATGCCTGAATCCTCACTCCTCTCAGTTGCCTGGCTAATTCCCACTTATCTTTCAGAGGTCATCACAAATGTTACATTCTCTCACTGTTAAAGCAATTAAATAAGAAGGCCATTTGACTAAGGTGGCTCTAATGCCTTGACATCTAAGTAAGTAAACCAAAACCTAAGCCAGAGTAAATTTCTTCACATAACTCAAGGTTAAGAAATCTAAACCAAAGAAAGACCAGTTAGAAACAGCAAAATAGGCTTTCCCAAATAAGTCAGCCGTCTAAGCTGTAACCAACCAAATGATGCCTTTGCTTAGTTTCCACATCTCTGTAAAAACCTTTCACCTAGCTCCTGCTGGCAGAGCGTTTCTGAACACTTTCAGCTTGGTACTGCCCAGATGGAATTGATGTTTGCTCAAATAAACTCTTGAAAACTTTTAATGTGCCTCAGTTTACTTTTTAACATTCCAAAGCCTTTCTTACCCTGCAGACAGGAATAGACTCCCCTATTAACATGCTGTCATAATAACACATTACTTTTGTAGCATTTATCACAATGACAGTGATTCTTCCCTTAATTATTTATTTGTGCCATAGCCACCCAATTAGACTATAAGCTTCTTGGTAGCAGTCACATCTTCAATCCTTGGCCTCTGGACCACACATTATCTGTTGATGGTAAACTTTTAAATAATACTTGACAAATGCATAAGTACGAACAATGAAGGATACAGTCAAGAACCTATTTTGGCATCTCCAGACACAGTTGAGTCTAAGAGTTAATTCTAGCCCTGCAGGTAAGCCCTTAATATTACTGTGGCTAGCTGATTTACCACTGAGGATTTCTTTTCTTACACTCCTTCTTGTGGAATCAGAAGAAGTTTTACTACTTTATAGCTATGGGACCTTTGGCTTCTCACTGGATGTAAAAGTTAAGGACAGGGTTCAGCTGCATGTAACTAATAATTTTAGGAAAAGTAGCTTAAGCAACATAGCTGTTATGTTACTCCCTCAAAGCAAGAAATTCAGATGTAGGCAGCCTAATGTCTCAGGGATGACAGTGTTGATTTTTTTTGATTTTCTATGCTCAAGATGGCTGCTGAAGCTTGGGCTTATAGATCTGCAGGGAGGAAGAGGGGAAATGTGCCGAGAGCAAAATGGATACATGTGGTATCATATAAATGTCCATTTCCTATTTACAATGCTTTTCTAGAAATTTTTCCCAATAAATTCACTTACATCTTTTTCTCCAGAAATATCACTACATGGCTACCCATAACAGCACAGGAGTCTGAGAAATGTTTTTTAGGTAGAAACTTTGCCAAAACCAACAAAGTCAGTATTCTGCTAAATAAGAAAGAAGAAAGCATAGTTACTGGAGATGTTACTGGCAGACTGCCTAGCTTGAAAATACCAAGTTCCAGTGTCTTTATCAGAAAACAAAAGATAAATATATAAATGTTTCAAGGTGTTTATTAATATTAACCAAGGTAAACAATATTAAAAGTACATTATTGGGCTCTCTGCAAATTATGGGTACAAAATAAAAGCCTTATTGTCCAAATGTGAAATATAAGGTAATATCGGCTCACAGATGTTTATGGGTTTGCTTAGAACTCAAGTCCATGGGCATGGATTATCCAAAATTGAAACAATCTTGACTACCAAAATGGAATCTGGATATTTAACCCTAGATATTGTCTTGATTTTTGTGTTCTGAAGGGAGGAGTATAGACTGATATGTTTCTAGGGCAACTAAGTTGGAGGTCGGTTGCTGGAAAATGGCTGACCTCAGAGTTTTGAAATTCTGAAGGAATTATGTGAAATCATAGAGAACAGAATTTATTTGATTTAAATTTGGTTATATAATTCTATCTAATAAGTACATTCTAATTACCTTCTATATCTCAAATGCTCTGGGGCACAGTAGAAGAAGAGATTTTTACTTGCCCTTAACTAAAAATATCTCTGTGAGTAGAATCAATTAGACAATAAATTTATTACTATGGATTTTGTATATGGGTGTGTGTGTGTGCATGCCTGTGTAGTATATTCTGTGGCAGTCCCGAGAAGACAAGGTATGCTTCCATCTGTGGACAATGAGAATCCGTAAACTTCCATCAGAGAAGAAAGTTAAGATTTTATCTTCTCTCTCTCTTATATTTATTGCAAGGTTTTGGAAATCCTGGAATCATCACTTTCTGGCTTGAAAACCCCATGAAGCAGAGAAATCAGTTACTACTTGTCCTTGGATCTTCAAGGTAAATATGCCTCTAGTCTGTGTTTGCAGAGTTTTTAATTAAAATGTTTCATGACTTTAATCTTATGCCAAGGTTTTGTGGAGATTTATTTTTCTCATAAAATTTGGATTATACTTTCTGTTTCTCTGTGTTTTCTGTCAGTCATACAATGTGATATGTTTCTTATTCAGTAGTTTTCCTCATTGTATCTCACTTCTCTATCCCTTATACCTTACCTTTTCCAGAATGGTTTTCATTTTTATCTTTCTCCCTTATTCTTCTTTTCTAAGTTACTAGAGGATAATGATTTTGGTATTTTTGAAAGAAAATGATAAAATTACTTTTTAATTTTTTTCCTAGTAGATTCCATACCACAAGTTAAGGACAAATGCCCATGGACTCACTAACTTCATTATGTTCTTGGTAGACTTTTTAGTTTGTTTGTTTGTTTGTTTGTTTGTTTGTTTGTTTGTTTGTTTTTTGATAGACTTGATAGACTTTTTAGTATATGCTGGGTAGAATGATTAGAAACTTTACATTGTTACCAAAGGAAGAGTTATCGTTTCTGACTGTCTTCCTCTTCCATGGTGTAATTCCACTGAAATGTCTGAATTGTCATTTAATTTAAACCAAGTGTTGAGCCCTTTGATTCACAAGTTTTCCCTCAACTAAAGAACATCTCAGGGTATATGTACCCTGTGTGCCGAATATGATGACTTAACGGAGCTACACTTGGCTTAGCAGAAGTCAGATGTTCTGAGGAAGATAAATGGAAAGGACAATTTTGCTAAACAGTGGGGCCACTGACAACAGGATACAGTATCAGTATTGGGAATACCAGTTAGAATTGGAAGTGCAATCTCCATTCCATACACTGTGCTGTAACTTTTCAATAATGGCCCTAGCAGTGTAAGTGTTCTCTGTTACTCCTGGTAAAGTCTCCATCCTTGAGGTACTGCGATTCTGTAGGGGGACAGAGGCCTACAAGCTATGTTGGAAAAATTGGGATATTGGCATTAAGGAAAGAGATATAGCCTAGTCAAAAGAATAGAGCAATTTAAAACAAAGAAAGAAACAAGCAAAAAACACACAAAGATTTTGGGATTGCTTGGGTGAGATGTAGATGATGAAATCTGAAGAGTTAGATCACTGTGTCCTAACAAGCTTAATGTGTACTTTTTTGGGGGTGCGGTCAAATCTGTGTATGTTTGTGTAATGGAGAGAAAGTAAAAGTCCTCTTGTTCCCCTAGATCTTTTAACTTTAGTGAACTAATAACAGGTTACCATACATTCTTTCAATCAAGAAGCATCCAGTGACAATGGGTAGAAGGTTAAATGGGATATAAGCATTCAACATTAAAATACACACACACACACACACACACACACACACTTACACTTACATATTTAACAATTCCATAAAAAAAATTAAAAAAAAAGAGTGCCTAGGTGGCTCAGTTTGTTAAGCATCCAACATTGGCTCAGGTCATGATCTCACGGTTTGTTGAGTTTGAGCCCCACATCAGGCTCTTTGCTGACAGCTCAGAGCCTGCAGCCTGCTTCGGATTCTGTGTCTCCCTCTCTCTCTGCCCCTTCCCTACTCGCACTCTCTCTGTCTCTCTCTCTCAAAAATAAACACTAGGGGCGCCTGGGTGGCGCAGTCGGTTAAGCGTCCGACTTCAGCCAGGTCATGATCTCTCCGTCCGGGAGTTCGAGCCCCGCGTCAGGCTCTGGGCTGATGGCTCAGAGCCTGGAGCCTGTTTCCGATTCTGTGTCTCCCTCTCTCTCTGCCCCTCCCCCGTTCATGCTCTGTCTCTCTCTGTCCCCAAAATAAATAAACGTTGAAAAAAAATTTTTTTTTTAAAATAAATAAAATAAACACTAAAAAAAAATTAAAAAAAAGCAATTCCCAAATGCCTGGCATTCTTCATGGGGCTTATAGGTGCTGAGGTGGGAAAAACAAAACAACAACAACAACAACAACAAAAACAAAAAACACAAGTTTCTCATCCTCATGGGGTTTATGTTAAATGGAGAACACAAATAGGAAATTAATGACATAAATAAGTTTTTCATTACATTCATAAGAGGAGTCATGTAGGAAAAACACAGAAGGCTTTGAAATTACATACTTAATTTAGTCAGCAATGGAAACAGCATATTTAAATCTTTAGAAACATATTTTCCTTATGATCTAGAGTGTTTGGGTGCAGTGGAGGGAGTGAGTAGGTGGGTGGGGAAGGAGGGAGCAGCAGTCTAGTGCCCAGAGCCAAAGGAGGAAACAACTTTGTTCACAATAGGCATCCTTAGCAAAGCCAAGGTACAGTGACATCAGCGTCTACATATTTTCCATGATTTCTAAAAATATAATCAACTCATTAATAGAGAAACACTGCAACACACACATTTTTTAAAAAATTAATGGGTGATTTATGCATTTGGCCATTAGGTTGGGTAGTGCTATTACATTTAGATAATAGTCTCTCTTATTTCCCACACCTTATACTGTTGAGAAAATACTATCCAAAAGAAAGGTCACATACTCTGTCTCAATCCCAATCATTTCTTTCCTGCCCTCCCTTATGATCATTATTAGTCAAAATGTTTGCAACTGTGAACTGTCCTAATTTTTATTTTTAGGTTGTTTGTTTGTTTTGTTTTGTTTTGTTTTGCTAAGTGCACTATAAAGAGAACATACAATTCTTTTGATGGTCATCGCACCCCCTTCAGTTACAGCAATAATTTCCTAGAATGATGGTGCTATTGATTGCCCTACTATAATCTGTGTACCAGAAATGCTTAATACTATCTTGTCATTCATAGTCTGTTTAATGGTAAACAGGAGATTTGTAGTCTGTCAGATTTAATGACCAGAAGAACCAATAAAATATGACAAGGTAGACTTCCCACTCTTTAGGAATGGAACAGTTTCATCAGCACAAATGATAGCCTGTCAGAAAATCCCTGTGGTGGTGGAAAAGAAGAAAAATACAATTATATATTTCTAATCAAGAAAAAAAATGTGCATAATGTCCACATGCAGAATAGAATGTTATGATTTAGGAAATCATCATCCCAAAGTCCATTATTTGCTTGATTAGGATTTCTCAAAGTTGAATTTTTTGATTCTGATTGGGATTAGAAATCTATAAAACCAAATCTATATAGCCAACCAGGCCAGTCTAAAATCCTTCCATCCACAGACCCACTCCTTTCATATTTTGAATCCCCCAAGATTAGGCTCTATAATGATAGGACAAATGGTGCTGAGGGATGCTGGAGACAGCAGTGGAAGTGAAATCCTTCTCCCTCTTTGCATTGTTGCCCTTCCTTAGACCACACCCTTACCCCCACCCCCAGCCCCCACATGTTGATATTGACACCACAACCCCAGCAGCAGTCCTCAACCCAAATCTTCTGCTTAGATCATTGAGTAGTGGTTCTCAAAGTGTGCATGAGAATTACCTGGAGTAACTGGAGAATTTCTATTCTAGAAATTGTGATTCTGTGGTCATATCTAGACCTAGGTGCTGATTTTTTTCTTTTCTTTTCTTTTCTTTTCTTTTCTTTTCTTTTCTTTTCTTTTCTTTTTTTTTTAATTTTTTTTTTCAACGTTTATTTATTTTGGGGACAGAGAGAGACAGAGCATGAACGGGGGAGGGGCAGAGAGAGAGGGAGACACAGAATCGTAAACAGGCTCCAGGCTCTGAACCATCAGCCCAGAGCCTGACGTGGGGCTCGAACCCACGGACCGTGAGATCGTGACCTGGCTGAAGTCCAACGCTTAGCCGACTGTGCCACCCAGGCGCCCCTTCTTTTTTCTTTTCTTTTTTTTCTTTTCTTTTCTTTTCTTTTCTTTTCTTTTCTTTTCTTTTCTTTTCTTTTCTTTTCTTTTCTTTTCTTTTCTTTTCTTTTCTTTTTTCTTTTCTTTTCAGTGACTCCTGGTGAGTCTCATGCAGATGGTCAACACCATACTTTATGGTACTCTGCATACATTCTGTATTTAAATACTAGGTAGCCATTGTCAGCTGCTTGGTTTCATACTCTGTTTCTGCCAGATATGAGCTTGGAGATGATTCTGGCCTCTCACATAAGATCATTGTGAAGATAAAAATGGAAAATTGTATAAGATTTAAAACACCACATGGCATTTCAGGTACTCCAGAATGTTTGCTAGTATTGTTTTGCTGGTGGTGGTGTTGTAGCTTCACTTATTAGCCACAACTTCAACTTAGCTTAATAATTACAGGGAAATATATTGTAAAGGATCAGAGATGCCCATGGGACCCACAATCTCAGAATACAGTCAAGCGCCATTGATGAAATACTAAAATCACGAGCTGAAAATCCACCAAAGGAGCCTCTGTCTTAATCATTCATGGAGACCACAATGCTTCTCATCCCTATTTCTCTCTGTATGCCTCTCTTTGTTGACTGTCTTTATTTCTTCCAGAGCATGGTGAATCATGGTCATGACACATTTCCTGAGTTTACATTAATTCTCCTATCTGTAAGAAACTAACAAGCCCCATTCAGTCCCATTTTCATATTCCTAGACGATTCTAATTATAGGCCTGTTGATGACCTACCATTGGTTCAAGTGGCTGTGAAGTGGTATGCAGGCTCTGAAGGGCAAACAACTGCTAGATTCCAGCTGTATGTATAGGGGTAATTCTAAAATAGGGAAAGCTTTGAGCTGGGCAAGTACCTTCCAAAGTATTTGCCTCAGGGCGCTTGGCTCAGTTGGTTGAGCTTCTGACTTTGGGTCAGCTCATGATCTCATGGTTTAGAGTTTGAGCCCCATGTCAGGCTCTGTGCTGATAGCTCAGAGCCTGGAGTCTGCTTCAGATTCTGCACCTCCTCTGCTCTCTCTCTCTCTCAATCTCTCTCTCTCTCAGAAATAAAATAAACATTAAAAAAATTTTTTTTAAAGTACCTGCCTCAAGGTTTTCCAGTATTAACCACAGTTAGGAGTAATTCAAGATTTCTATAAAATACACCATGAGTTCCATTCAAAGAATTCTCTGGGACATAGCCCAATTATTATGTGGATGTTGCTGGATTTTTGAAAGTTAATATTGAATGATTTATCGTTGGATGAAATCTAAGCCAAGTGGTCATAGGTAAACTTGTGAAGGAAACAAATTTATCATCAGTGGTCTATCTCCCCTAGATGAACTTTTGTGCCTATTTTTTTCCTGATGAGTCATGTTCTTGTTTGCCTGTTTTAAAGAAAAGGGGTAACACTTGGCTTGTATCTTAATGTGTTACCCTCAGTGATACTCAATTTAAGAGCGCCACAGATTATGAGTACAAACCTTAACAAAAAGAAATGAGTCAACAATAATGGCAAATTCAGGCAACTGTGGGAAAGCTATTTTGAGTACTGAGCCTTTTTGCCACCCCTCAAATGATACTGAGGAGATAAACTACCAAGTACTATGTTTTTGGTTAGCTCTGCCTATTAGTGGAATTCAGTTTATTTACAGAGTGCAGACGGTTTGTAGTTGAACCCAATCACTGAGTCATAGCAATGTTATCCTTAGTATAGGGATACCAAAGTTGCATCCTTAGTATAGCATGGATCTTTGCCATATTCCTGACCCACATTTGAACTTCAATTTTGGCACTGAACCAGGTGGTGATGGTCACAGAACAAAGCCCATCAACTCTGGTGTGACTGCTATTTCACGGTTTCCTCTAAAGCAACAATTCTCTGGATGTGAATGGACTGAACAACTTGGTATTTTATTTAACCATACAACTTAAGCATCTATTTGTTTTAAACATTTTCATATTTTAAACATCTTATGTGATATTTATCTAAGTAAACATTTAAAAAGGAAATATATATTGGCATTAAAAAAAGCTATTGCTTTTTTACTTGTCACTTATTACCACTATGCTTTAGGGTATAACTATCCATTTGAGCCATATGAAATTGCTGATATTTGACCATTTTGACCTACATAATGGCTATTTCATTTGGTTCAATCTAAATACTTACAATACCTACTCTGGAAGGAAAGTATCAGCAAGATATCCATATTATATTAAATTAGAAAAAAAGATATAATATTGAGCTTCTAGTGCAAGCCCAAAAATATTTTTTAAATTATAATTAAGAATAGAAAAATGGTAAGAAGGAAGTATTAAAATTGATCAATGGATGCCTTTGAATAATAAATAAGAGGATGGGATATTTTATTTACTGTTCTTATATGGTACATATGTATTACATTTATTTAATAACTTACTGTTTTGTGGTTATTGAAATAGCATATGTTGTTTTTGGAAATCTTGGAAAATAGGAAAATGATAAAGAAGAAAACTATGCTGAGATTTTGTGATGGCTTTTTACCAACTCCCTTCTTATTAAAAAGAGCACTGTTGGGACATCTGGGTGGCTCAGTCAGTTAAGCAGCTAACTCTTGATTTTGGCTCAGGTCATGATCTCATTGTTCGTGAGTTTGAGCCCTGAATCAGGCTCCATGATGACAGTACAGAGCCTGCTTGGGATTCTCTCTCCTTCTGTCTCTGCTGCCCCCCCACTTGTGCACGTGTGCTTTTTCTCATAATAAATAAATAAATAAAAAGCATTGCTGATATAAATTTATATCTGTTATTTTCTTATTGATGAAGATGAGAATTTTTAGATGTGTTTATTGGTCATTTGTGTTAATAGATCCTTTTTTCTATTATTTTTGGAGCCTCGATTCACTGCTGCTTCCAAGAATAACCTGAGTGTTAGAGGCAGGGAGGATCTTTGATCTGCTTTTGGCCAAAATTTCTTTTTGAAGCTACCAATTGAATGTATATTGTTCTGTGATAATGTATTATATGATCTTATTTAATTTATCCATGTGTATATAAATCTGGGAATTCGTATGTCAGTATCTCAAACTATTTTTATTTATCATCCTCATAAGAAGCTTTGGTAAGACATTATTTTTCTTCACTATCTCCACCTCTATTAGTCCTCAAAGGCTTCTATATCAGAACACCAGAGATTGGGTGGCTTATAAACAACAGAAATTTATTTCTTACAGTTTTGGAGGCTGAGAATTCTAAGGTCAAGTCACCACAGATTTGGTGCCTGGTGAGGGTCTACTTCCTGGTTCATAGATCACTGTAATCTCACATTGTAGAAGGGCAAGGGGGCTCTCTAGGGTCTCTTTCAGTAAGAGTGCTAATCCCATTCACAAGGACTTCACCCAAATGATCTAATTACCTCTTAATGGCCCCACCTTCAAATATTCCCTATAGGGATTGGGAACTTCATATGAATTTTGGGAGGACATAAACGTTTAGTCTGTAGCACCACCCAATAAAGTTAGCATCGGTTATGCTTTATATCTATGTTCTTATGTACTTTGTGTATATCTGTGCTTTACATGTAAAAAGACTAAGATTTTTTTCAGCCCCAAAGAACTAAGTTTTACTTCCTTGAGGGAGATATTGCTCCCACTGAGAATGTATGATATAATATACTTTTGCTGAACTCAAAACCCCTCAGTTGTGGAATACCTTCAGTGGACTGTTGAATTCGTTCTTTTATTTGTTTAGCTTCCATTTAAAGGAATTTAAAATGCATTGATATAGGAAACCCAGGTATTTTTTTTTTTTTTTAGCTTTTTTAATGTTTGTTTACTTTTTAGAGAGAGAGAGCCAGAGTATGAGCAGGGAGGGGCAGAGAGAGAAGGAGACCCAGAATCCAAAGCAGGCTCCAGGCTCTAACCTTCTAAGCTGTCAGGTCAGAGCCTGATGCGGGTCTTGAACTCATGAACTGGGAGATCATGACCTGAGCTGAAGTTGGGTGCTCAACCAACTGAGCCACCAGGTGCCCCTGAAACCCAAGTATTCTGAGTAGTATCCATACAGTTCCAGTGGTGTATATCTTTAAATTTACAAATGCCAGAGCAAACTAATTTCCCACGTTCTGTGCCTCTCTTCTCTTCAAGGCCAGGAATATTTAAATTTGCTCCTGTGTTCCTAAAACCAATCCTAGCCTCAAGCAAATTTTTATATCAACATCTTATGGCTCAGCATGGAATCACATGTGCTACTCTTTAACTCTCCTGCAGTGTTCCAGTTTTGGTTGCTGGGTCATTGCTTTGTTCCAGGTCTGTTGGGTACTGGTCTTATTCTGTTACTCCCTTAGTCATTTTGCTTGAGTTTAGATACTGTGGTCATCATTCTCTTTTCTCCATTTATGTCCTACATTGTCCTTGCTATTGTTTTCTTCCTTCTTTTCATCTCTATCTGCACTGTATCACTTCTGTCTCTACCATTGCCCCTAAATTGGATGCCTGCCCCGGATTTCTAACCCCACAATAATAACATGTTGGAATCAAAATGATGTTTATAATTATAGTGATGATAATTAGTTAGTGTTGTAGCTATTGTGTTGTGGTGCCTTAAAAAAGTCAGAGGGAAATACAGGTATCTCAGTGATCTTTTGCATCTTAAATGCAAAGCTAACTAACTCATAAGAATGCAATGCACAAGTTTTTGTGTATCTACCCAAATATATTCTACCTGGTATATTGGCATTGGCTGTGAAAAACTTAACAAATGGTCATAAAAATTTCCTAAAACTTACTTGTGCTATTTCCTTAAAGGATTAACTTAATATTTGTGTAAGAAAATTGAATTGACTAGATCTTTTAGGTGGGGGAACCATGATGCAGCTGACAAATGAAGAAATACCTCAAAGATTTGAGGAAAGACTAGCTTATTTGTCTCTGTAGCATCTAAGTTGAGTTCTAAATCTCAGATAACTTTTCTAATAAAAAGTTAGTGCTTAAAAACATTTATTGAATTAATGCATACTTTGAAATTTTGTCTTCTACCTTTTAGGTCAATCCTTGTTTCCCTCTTGATTTAACCTAGTATAAAAATGAATGAAATCATGAAGACCACTTGTGAACATAAAAAATATTTTTAAAAAAATCTAATAAAATCATGTAACCAATCAAGCAACAGCTTGAAATGTGGTGCTGTATTGCCTATATTTTTGTTCATATCACTCTTTGATGTGGATTTTAAAGTTGGTGAAGGGTTTTGTCTGATAATGGTAGTGTGGTTGGGGAAATGTAGGGGAGGACATTTTGTGTTGTTAAGTCAGGAAGTAAATCATTTCTCTCTTCATATGAAACCTTATCTTCTGAAATTTGTTCATCAGTGTTTGCTTTTATAGCTTCCTTGATCAAATGGACATAAATTGTTACTGGTATCTTGATTCTTCATATCACCATGATATAAAATATAGTGGAAAAGTAGCTTCTTTATTTATTTTGAGAGACAGAGAGAGCAGGAAGAGGGGCAGAGAGAGAGAGAGAGAGAGAGAGAGAGAGAGAGAGAGAGAATCCTAAGCAGGTTCCACAATGTCAGCACAAAGACCACCACAGGGCTCGAACTCATGAACTATGAGATCATGACCTAAGCCAAAATCAAGAGTCGGATGCTTAACCAACTGAGCTACCCAGGAGCACTGCAAAAGCAACTTCTGATCATTTTTTCTTGAATAAAGAACTCTGCAGCTGTGATTCATAGAAACACATCTAAGCACATTACTCTTCTCTGTTACCAAGACCAGATCACTCTTCCTGAGATAATGAAAATGATGCCTTTATGAGGTGATCTTCCTCTAGATTGAAGCAACTATATGAACTCAAGGTAGATGATAATGAAGTTATGGGTTATGAATCCCTAAAGAATTGTTAAGGGATATAGTATACTTAGGTCTGTCCTTAATCTTTGGGGAATCTTAAAAGTAGAATATATTATAATGTAAAGGAACTATTCATGTTTATGTTACCTTCCTGAATTTAACCTCTTCCATAGGGACCTATTTCACCTATAAACATCTGTTTCTATTATCTGCAGTCTTTAAGTAGGCAGGCTGACTGATTCTATCTGTGCTTTACTAGTTATGGCATGTATCAGATCCAAGAGTTACTGATTTCTATACTATGACTGAGTATGATTCCATAGATCATAGTTCTTCTGTAATAAACTATTATTAGTTAATTAAAATTAATGTAAAATAGTTCTTTGTAATAAAAATATATGGAGAAGTATCAGCTGAAATCAGATGAATGAATGAGGTATCAAGAGAAATTATGAGGGTCCTGACACAATGAACAAGTAGAAGAATGAAAGCAGGAACTTAATCGTATACATTGCCCTAACCTAGTAATGTATAGAGATACTGACACATAGTACATGATCAATTAATAAATATCTGGTGTGCAGGGAAAATCAAATATGCTAGATGAATGAGACCATGCGATCCATACAAGATCTGGGAAGACAAAATTATTTTCTTGAGACACTTTGAATGGATTCGTAGTTTTTGCAACTAACAGAGACTTCTAAAAATAATGCATCAAACACTGTCCCAATATATTAAGGAAAATTGGTTATCTGACTGCATAAAAGAGGAATAAATTTGCAAAATATGTTTTTTCAAATAAAGAACTCAGTGGCTATGTTAAGCAGAATATACATAAAAAAATTAAATGAGCTTGAAAACAATTTTGAGAAATTCTTCAGGAAAGAGTCAGAAAGACACAGAGAAAAAGGTTGAGACAGAAGTTAAAATATGGTGAATGGATGTAGAAGAGTCAGAATATATTTAGTAGGAGCCTCAGAAGGAAAGAAGAAAAAAAATCACATGTATAAAAAAATCTGAGTAAATAATGGGCAAGTATTTCTGAGAAGTACAGAGAGACACGAAACTTCAGATTGAGAGGGATCAAAGTGCCAGGGAGGATTAGTTAGTAAACTCACTCCTAGCTCCATTAAGGTTAAATTTAAGGGTAACAAAGACAAAAAAAGTCAAATGAATCAAGAATCAGTTTGACAACTCATTTCTCATTAGTAACACTGGATACAAGAAAATAATGGAGAATGTTCTTCAGAGTTTTAAAGAAAAAAGATTGCAATTTTCTACAAAGCTAGTTATTTAAATGTGAAAGAAAATAAAGACACTTTCAGTCATATAAGATGTCCAGAAGTATCGGTCTGGTCTACCCCAGGAAAGCAGAGCTGCATGCAGGTAGTTTATTTGGGGTAATGACCCAGGGGAGAGGAGGAGATTGGTGAGAGAGAAATGGGAATACAGGGAAAGCAAATACAAGGGTACATTCTAGTATTGGTCAAGACCGTGGGCAAGTGGGCTGGATCTCAGCAGGACCCTCAGAAAATCTGTGCAGATTGCACTTTGGAATTGCTCACTTAGGGTTGGTTGAAGGACTTTTCTCTCTTAATAAAAAGTGATTAGCCACTGGAGTGTTAAGTCTCTGTCACCTTTAGGCTGCACATGCAGATATGCCAGTGAGTATATGAATGCATTTCACACTGTGATGTCAAAGAAACCTTGAGGCAGAAAGTGAGAGATATGTAGTGTAGTTGAGATAAGCTACTACTTAGTTTTAACTGTAAATTTTTTTTCTGTCATGATTGAGACGGGAAGTACATTGAGAAGATGTTATGAGGCATTTAGTTCTAAATCTTGCCAAACATAGGTTCTGCTAGACAGAACTCTTGAAGGGTGTACTTCAGTATGAAGAATTAATTCAGGAGGATTTAGTCTCTTACTTTATCTATTGCAATTTCCTCTTGCACAACACTCCAGCCATATTGGCTTCTTGTCATCTCTCATATTTCCTTTTCCCTCAAATATCTCAGTGCCTTACTCCCTCCTTTTCTTCAGATTTCTGGTCAAATGTCACATTCTTGGGAAGGCTGATCACCCTATTAAAATAATAATATCTCTTCCCCTCAACATGCCATAATCACCTTTTCTTGCTTTATTTCTTCCTATAGCTACAGTTAGTCCTGAAATACTGTACATTTCTGAATTTATTTCTTTAAATTTTTCCTAAAACAGTCATCAGCATATGTCAGCAAATATTTGTTGAAAAATGAGTGAATATGTGTAAAGACTATAAGACCAGCAAAAGAAAATTTATCTGTATGATGGAATGTAGGCAAGGATAAACAAAAAAAATAAAACATAGTAAATTAAAAAAATATATATGAAGCAAACGCTTGCAAAAATAAGCACTAATACAAGAGTGATACAATAAATATAAATGAGTTAGAATTATTGAATAAATGAAAAAGACCCAAATATTGGATTAAATATGATTAAACATTATACCTTTATAAGAAACCCATTTCTTTTTTTAATGTTTATTTATTTCTGAGAGAGAGAGAGAGAGAGAGTGAAGGAGGGGCAGAAAGAAAGGGAGACAGAGAATCTGAAGCAGGCTCTGCACTAATAGTGCAGAGCCTAATGTGGGGCTCCAACTCATGAACTGTGAGATCATGACCTGAGCTGAAATCAGAAGTCAGATGCTCAACTGAGCCACTCAGGTGCTCTATAAGAAACCCATTTAAAACAAAAGAACTCTCAAACATTGAACATAAATTGGTAGAAAATGATACACTAGAAAAATGAATAACTAGTAAGCCACTATAGCAATTTTAACATCTAAAAATTGAATTTAAGTATAGAGGTCCCTGTGTGGCTCAGTCGGTTAAAGGTCTGACATGGTCTCAGGTCATAGTCTCATGGTTCATGAAATTAAGCCCTGCATTGGGCTCTGCACTGATGGTGCAAAACCTGCTTAGGATTCTCTCTCTTCCTCTCTCTGCCCCTCCCCCATCTTTCAAAATAAATACATAAACTTAAAAAAATTAAAAAATAAAAATTGAACTTATGTATAAAAAATGACTATGGAAAAATAGTCATAACCATTATTAGGAACACTATAAACTCCAACTATGTAAAACAACTGACAGAACTTACCTATAATTTTTTCCTCCTGTGTTATTTTATCAAATAGAGCAACCAGAGCAGTGTTAGTTGTAAACATCTTTATATTTGTTCTGACTTTTATTGGAATGCATTAACAGCTGGAAAACATGTACCCTGGGATCACTGGGGGAAAATAATATGGTTAGCTATATTTGATCACTCTGATTTTTCATTAAGCATGAAACTTTAAGATGCATTAACTTATTAAAAGAATAAATAGAAAATTTAATTAAGAAATGTTTAATAACCTCTCTCAAAAAAAAAAAACAAGGGGGGTTGCCTGGGTGGCTCAGTCAAATATCTTACTCTTGATTTTGGCTCAGGTCATGATCTCATGATCATGGGATCAAGCCCTGCATCCAGCTCTACACTGGGCATGGAACCTGCTTAAGATTCTCTCTCTCTCTCTCTCTCTCTCTCTCTCTCTCTCTCTCTCTATCTCTCTCTCTCTCTCTCCCTTTGCCCCTCTTCCCTGCTCCCACTCCCTCTCTTTCTCTTTCTCAAAAAAGGAATATGTTTATATGTTTATATATATTTATATATTCTCTCAAAAAAGGAATATGTTTATGTTTAATAATCTATTGAATCACATTTTTAACATTTTGACTTAATAATTATTCTAATATTGAAACATTTTTTAAAATTTCATATTTACTCTATTTGTTCACAGTGTAATACTCTTGTAATGTGTTGATGGATTTGAGGTGCTAATATTTTATCATCTGTATGTATATGTGAGATTTGGCTCTAATTTTTTGGAGATGTGTTATGGACTGACTGTTTTATGTTTCTCAAAATTCATTTATGTTGAAATCCAGCTGTATGATGCTGATATTAGGAGGTGGGGCCTTTACAAGGTAATTACCTTATGATGGTGGAGACAACATGAGTGAGATTAGTGTCCTTATGAGTAGAGACATGAGAGAGATTTTGCCTTCCATCACGTAAGGATACAAAGAGAAAAGAGCCAATCAGGAAAAGTGCTCTTGCTGGACATCAGATCTGTCTGTGCCTTGTTCCTGGACTTCCCAGCCTCCAGAACTCTAAGAAATAAATGTTGTTTAAGCCACCTGCTTCATGGTATTTTTGTTATAGCAGCCTGAATTGACTAAGACAAGGGTAGCTATTTTTGTCAGACTTGGAATCCATGAATATGTTAATGTCATAAAATGAAATTAGGTAGCTTTCCATTTTTCTCAGGTTTAAGCATTGGAAAAAAAAAAAAAACAACACACACACAATCTTTAAATCATGCAGGCCCCAAGCCTTTTTGAAAATAGTTTTCGACAGCAATCCTAATTTTATATTTGGATCAATTACATTCCTTAGAAAATTGTCTATTTTAGTCACAGTTTAAAAATAAAAATTTCATATAATATTGTCCTCAGTTTAAAATCCCCCTTTATTCATACTTATACTATTTCAGAAATATTTCAGAAAATAAGTTGATAGTATCTGAGTTACATATTGGAAGATGAGTAGGATCTGTGAGGGGGGAAATGAAAATGATTTACATTTACAACATCTCTTTTTCATCAGAAATTCAACGCATTTTTTTATTTTATTTTATTTTATTTTATTTTATTTTATTTTATTTTATTTTATTTTATTTTTTAATGTTTATTTATTTCTGAGACAGAGACAGAGCATGAGTGGGGGAGGGGTAGAGAGAGAGGGACACACAGAATCAGAAGCAGGCTCCAGGCTCTGAGCTGTCAGAACAGATCCTGACATGGGGCTTGAACTCAAAAACCGTGAGATCATGACCTGAGTCAAAGTCGGTCACTCAACTGACTGAGCCACTCAGGCGCCCCAACACATTTTAAAAAGTCTAAAAAAACAAAACAAAATAAAAACTCAATTTAATTAAATTCTGTTTAAAGAATTAAATCTCTTTGGGGGCAATACATGTTCTCCAGTAAGAATGCCTCCGGATGTTTGGGAAATGTATATTTTCATACTGCCTTTTGTTTTAGGCAGAATCTGGTACCTAATCACCCTAAACTGTGAATATATTTTCTTAATTGACATAAGAGTTTTTACAGATGTGATTAAGTAAAGGACCTTAAGATGGAAAGATTATCTTAGATTATCTAGATAGGACTTATTTCATCATGAATCCTTCAAAGAGAAGAAAGGTAGAAGAGTAGGTCAAGAGATGTGAAGTAAGAACGATTTGATCCACTGTTACCAGCTTTGAAGATGAAGGAAAGTGGCCTGAGCCAAAGAATGTGGGCTATCTCTAGAAGCTGGAAATTGCCCTTAGCTAACTAGCAAGAAAACAGGGACCTCAGTCATACTACTGCAAGGAAATAGATTTTCCTCTAGGGCCTCCAAAAAAGGAATGCAGCCATACTGAAATCTTGATTTTAGCTCAGTGAGACCCATGTTGGATTTCTGACCTAGAGAATTGTTAGATAATACATTTATTTAACTGACCAGATTGTGGTAGTTTGTTACAGCAGCAATAGAAAGCTAGCATACCTTTAATCAGAATAAAACTTAGTTATGATTCACATAGAAAGCTATGCTGTTTTTTAAGTAAAAGTTTTAGGACACACACACACACACACACACACACACACACACACAAATGCACCTTGGTTTCTCTTTTCACTTGTTTCATCTAAATCAGCATTTATTGCAATGGGTATTTAATCAATTCTCATCAAAGCAGACCTTTGAATGAAAATCTATATATGGTGCATCAAATAATATTTGGTCATCATTGTTTCTTTAGAGTTGTTTCTTACACTGAACAGTCAATATAAAATATTCTGCTAAATAAGAACACTATATATATATATATATATGTATATATATATATATGTATGTATATATATATATATATTTTTTTTAATGTTCTTAATGTTTATTTATTTCTGAGAAAGAGACAGAGCGTGAACAGGGGAGGGGCAGAGAGAGGGAGACATAGAATCCAAAGCAGTCAGCGCAGAGCCTGACATGAGGCTTGAACCCATGAACTGTGAGATCATGACCCTGAACCAAAGTCAGAGGCTTAACCAACTGAACCACCCAGGCACCCCAAGAACACTATATTTTAGTTCAGTTATATCAAGAAAACACTTAGAATTTGTGTATTTTATGTTTTAAATTTCCTGTCTTGTCAGATTTCATAAATAATGAAATATCTTTAGAGTTCTCCTGTTCCACAATTTGACATATGTTCTTCTAGATTATCTATTTTTCTTGAAATCCTAATCTTTCTCCTTAATCTCCATGTAGCATAAATGATGTGCTGTGTTGGGTTAGTGGTTCCAGTTCTTTATGTAATAGCATCTTTACTCATTTTTACTGGGTAGCTAAGATAGATGGTATGTAGTTACATCCTGACCGACTCTAAGCCAAGAATGGGTGATGGCCCAGTGAGACCAAAGAAGACAGGTTTATTGGGGGAGGGTATATACAGTGAGTCCAGGAATGGCAGGCTGCACAAAACATCTACTGCTGGGATCTACATGCAGCAAGCTTTTCTAGTGTAGCAACTTCGCCTAGCAACCATCTGTATCCTCTCCCTCCTTGCTTGGCCAGCATTCCAAGGAGATCAAGGCCTACCATCCACACATTCTTCATTACAGGGGAGATGCTATGGGTTGGCTACTCCTGTAGCCCTTGTCCTTGAACAATGAACAATAATTTTTTCTACATATTCTGTTTGATGGGAATATGCAAGGAGGACAGGATCTTTACATTCTCAAGATAGTGATGAATAGGAACATTCAGGGTGAGCTTGCACAAACCAGCCTTCCAGCACATTTTATACAGTGGGGAGAGTTAAAAATCTGTCAAGATTAATAAATGGAGTTTGTGAAGCTATAGTTACCTGCAATCGTGAGCATGTCATGCCAAATTCATTATTTCAAAATCAGAATTTAAAAGCCTGGTTACCGTGGTAATTGTTTTGGTACATCATCTTACCTTCCCATTTTTTAAGAAAAAAATTGATGCTGCTTAAATTAGTATTTGGCCGTTTCAATATATAGGAGTCAGATGAAATGAAACCACAGTCACTGAAAAGAACTGGAGTCAAATGTTGCCTTAAAGTAAAAAAAAATTATATATATATATATATATATATACCTCTTCTAATGTTCAATGAAAACCTCATTTGAAATAATTGTTACAGCATGCTATTAAAATTCTGCTTCAATCAAACTTTCTGCCAAATTACTTTGGAAAAGTCCTGAGCTTTGGGGAGCTGTTTGGTACAGGTGGGATCTGACCTAGCTAACCTGATCAAATTTGATACTTGTAGATCTCACAATATTTTGGATTCTCTGGGATCTTTAGGATTCTGAATGGTTTGGTGTAGGCTTCTAAGTTATCCCAGTCTGGATTTAAGTTCATTGAATTCAGCCTGTAAGGAAGATAAGTCACATATTTAGTTGTGCTCTGTTAGCCATTTTAAATATTGTGACCACATATGCTAATTTGCCTACAGTAGCCACAGTCTAAAAAAAGAAAATAAAATCAGTCTCCTTCTTAGCCTATATGTCCTAATCATTTTTCTGAAGTTTAAGTGTACCTTATCTGCAGGTGTTAATGACATTCTCCAAATTCTGTGGGGAATCAAGCTAAGAAAGGAGCTCTGATATGATATATGTTACTGTGGGTCATGATCAAGCTCACTGATAAGGAATAGAATTGCTTAGACTACCTACTGTTCCTATTCCTCCTTAGAATCTGATGCTTTGACATTATTCTGTTCTTGTATTTGTCTTCAAGAGAGAAAGAAAGAGATTCCTTCTTTTTCTATCTCTTAATACTCTTCAGTTAGAGTGGTAAGAGAGTTTATTGTGTTACTTTCCCTGTCCTGGAAAGACCAACGTGTGGATAATTTAGGTTTTAGGAAATGCCTTTTTCTTCTCTTTTTTTCCTCCCATTGGGATTGCCTTCTTTCTGTGCTTCTCTTAACATCTATGAAGAGCTGGAAAGCCAAGATAAGGGGACTGGTGTAGGGGGAAAAAAGAATTTCCTTAGTCTAGGTTTTTTAAAAGTACTATATCCATGGGTTCACTGAAGCTAGGGGTTTCACATTATAGGAATAAATAGTGTGCATTTGCTTTTGAATAGCTCCCTGCTGAATTTGAACAGTAGAGTATAGATGTAGACAGTACTATCTCAGCATGACTAAGAAGAGGAAAATTAAATTTTCATCCTAAATATTATAAATGTAACAAACACTTCGACACTTAACTACAGCTGAACTTATAGAAGGTCAAATATCTGGAGAAAACATACTTCTAGGTTTTTTTTAAGATTTCAGCTGTTTTGACACTATAGATTTCTTAAAGAAAGTCATTCATTTCTTATTCATTTCTTATAGATCAGTGATATAACTACAAGGTTAATCTGTACTATCTTAATATTCTTTTTTTCTAAATTTGTTTTCTTTCCCATGGTACATATAACAAATGGTGTATGTAACTCACAATCAACTCTGGAGAAACTGGAAAATTGATGACATCCCTGTTAGCTTTTCTCTACCCATCTAAAGATCTGGTATTCTCATGATATTCTACATGATGCAACATCTCCCAGTGAAGTCTTTACATTATGGTAACCCATGTGGAATTAAGACACAGATGTGGATGGTGGCAGATATTATGTAAATGAACCAAGCAGGTGGCCATTTTCTCCATGTTATGAACACCACTCATTTTGTATATGAAAACAGAAATGTACTGAATGTTATTAAGCTCTTTGTTTTGCTTAAAATAATGCAACCTTTTTACTATGAAAATCAGTTCTCTCTGATGGAATTTTAATGTTCCAGGTGAGCTCAGATTTTTTAGAAGTTAAAAGTTATTTTGTTCATCTTTGTACAAATTATTTACTGAATATGTGTAATTTCCTCTAATTTCTTTTCATTTCCAATATTTAATGGCTGCATGGTTTGTATGTTTCAGAAAAAAAGAGAGCTCAGAAGTAGAACGGCAGAAGAAAATGCCAGTGTAATTTTTTCTGTTTACCAAAAGCAGTCTTCCTAAAATATCTTCCTCAAATACCTGACAAGTAGCACCAAAAAAATTTCCTGCTTAATTGCTTGTCAGTTTCCATGTATTTATCTTGAACCTGATTTTTCTACAGAAATAATCCTGAGCTTATCAGTAACTGCTAATGGATTTTTTTTTTGTTTTGTTTTAATGTGGTGAGAAAGCATTTCGTTCAAATTGAAGCCTTATGTTCAGCAATGGCTCATCATCGTGAGACAATATTTGTGTGTAACCCACTGTGCTGGCCAGTGCAATTCTTCTGTGTGTGTGTGTGTGATCCAGGGATAATAAAGGGAGGAGGGGATGGTTGTTGCTCTAGAGGAAGAATGGAAAGAGGAAGGCTATATCAATTTGAGATTTAGAGAAAATAAGAGTTTAGGCTTAATGACTAAAATCCAAGACTGGAACCTGGCAATTATGAGCTGGAAGGTGTTCATGCAATTTATGAGTAACCCTATTTTTGGCTGAAACATAATTCAAAGGAATCACTCACCGCTTGAAAGAAAGCCCAGGTAAATTGGCACAGTCACTAAAAAACAACATTTCTATAGCGCTTCCAACAGCTCTTTATTATGAAAGGAATATAAGTGGAAAATCACCCTCACTTGGGGCTTCAAAGATAGCCACCTACAGGCATTTTACTTTCTTAGTGTTAAAAAGATGAAATCATAGTCCTTTTAAAATTTTTCCTATAAGATTTGTTAAAGAATATCTTAATATCTTGTATTTTTCTTATGGATTAACTATTTCTAACCTGTGCTTAAACAGAATTTTCATGTAAAAAATTTCTGAAGGTCACAATACAGCTGCTCTAACTCTGCAATTCTTTAAAATTCAGCAAGAAGCTGTTTGAATTGAAACATCATGCCTTTGGTTCCTGCTAAGCATCTCTCTGACATGCGAAGTAATCAAGACCTTCTGGTGAAACCAGTTCCCTCATCAGAGTTCAGCATGATTGATGGTGATGTAAGGCTGCATTGCTCATGGAATTTCAAGGAGCTATGGCATGTTTATGCTGAAAGGTAAAGGAGAAAGGTCACTCTAATCCCCTAAGAATCTGACTCCCAGCACGGGTAGTGTTGGGGATATAAAACTGGTATTTGATAACTTTTTATTAAAGCAATAAATGAATGAATCTATGAGGGGATGAATAAGTTAACAAATATAGAAGTGTTGCAGGCCCATATATCCTTAATCCCAGTCAGATGTCTTTAGAATGGGTAGGCTCTGTCATGAAAGTTACTATTAAATAAGAAAAGTCCAGAGCAGGTTCAGCAAATATGTTACAACAACTGTCATTCCTGAGACACAGTTAATCTATCAGGATACTCATTTTAATCAAAGCAATTTTGGAATGTTACTTCTCAATACAGTTCTCCATGCAGCCACTACTAATCAATCAGAGTTGGCAAAAGAAAGTCAAATGTTTATTTTTGAAGGTCTAAACAAATTAGTACAATCCCAACACTATTAGTTAAAAATAAAGAGCCTCCTATTGTTTTACCTTTCAGTAGTATATTTTGTAGTAGCCATTTGTTCTACTCATTATTTACTCAAATTGTCAAAAGGTGGCTGGAAATTTCTATTGGAGTTTATGTTTATTGAGAAACAATCATGTACCAAGAGGAATATTAGATACTGTTGTCTTTGTCTTACGTCTTTAACTGGAAATCACATAGGAATCACCTGAGAATCTTGTTAAAATGCAGGTTTAGATTCAGTAGATCTGAGGAAGGAAATAAGCGTCTGAATTTCTAACAAGATCCTTGTCAGATGACCCCAATCTTGCTGGTTGGCCCTCAGACCACTTTACTTTCAGTAGTAAGAGCAGATAATGTACTCTCAACCTTAGCTGTACATTGAAATTATTGGGAGCTTTAAAAAATTGAGACCTGGTTCCTTCCTCAGAAATTCTGATTTAATGGGACTATGGCACGGACATTTGTATATTTATAAACTCCTCAGGTAATTGTAATATGAAGCCAAAGTTTGGAATCACCCCTTCAAGCTATGTAAGCTCTGCATCTGGTACTTAATTCAGGCTAATGATAAAAATTAATTCATTTCATGGAACTCACTTCAAAACACACTGTACTCCCTCCCAGTCCTCACCAATTTGTTTTTGGCTCTTTACTTCACTCTTGTCTATGATCTTTGTCTTAATTTGTGCTCATGGTCTCCCATTTGATTTTTCTTGTAATCAAGCCTAGATTTTTCTCAAAATATTTTGGCCTAGCTTGTTCTTTTCCTCTTAGGGTTCTTAGCTTTTATCTAATACAAATCCTTTGCTTTCCATTTTGGTCCCATGATAAATGGTAGATACATACCATGGTTTTATCAGTTGTAAAACTGTAAGGAGGTCAGAGACCTTTCTTAGAAACAATACTAATTTTACAGATAAGGAAACAGATCTGGAGCTTATATGCCTTGTGAATAATATCCTTAAAATTAGCAGCAGAGCTGAACATGGAACTGAGGACACATAGCTCCCAATTTGGACTTCTCTCTTTCTCTTTCTTTCTTTCTTTCTTTCTTTCTTTCTTTCTTTCTTTCTTTCTTTCTTTCTTTCAATTTAATTTTCTAGAGCAGCTTTAGGTTCACAGCAAAGTTGAAAAGAAGGTGCAGGGATTTCCTCTATTCCCCCTTCTTCCACACATGCGTAACCTCTCCCATTTCACCATCCCTCTTCAGAGTGGTACACTTGTTGCAATTGACGAACCTATATCAACACATCACAATCAAAGTCCATAGTTTCTATTACAGTTTACTCTTGGTGTTACACGTTTTATGGGTTTGGACACATGTATAATGGCATTTATCTTTATATATATATATATATATATAAAGATATATATATATATATATATATATAAAATGAATGCATAACCACATGTGGAAGAACAGTTCAATAGATTCTAAACAAAATGCATAAATGAATAATATGAGTAACTACAGAAAAAAACATTGTAGATTTCCCCACCCATTATGTCTACTTTATGGTGCCTTCTTCTTTTAATGCTTCATGAAAAGTTAAATAAGAATTATATATTTGAGGGGCGCCTGGATGGCTCAGTCGGTTGAGCGTCCAACTTTGGCTCAGGTCATGATCTCTCAGTTTGTGAGTTTGAGCCCCGCGTCAGACTCTGTGCTGACAGCTTGGAGCCTGGAGCCTGCTTTAGATTCTGTCTCCTTCTCTCTCTGCTCCTCCCCAACTTGTGCTCTGTCTATGTCTCTCAAAAAATAAATAAATGTAAAAAAAATTTTAAATAAAAAAATAAAAAAGAATCATATATTTGAATTTAACCCTTTTTAAGCCTTAGTCATCATTTAATAAGAAGATATTACACTTTTGAAAAATCATCAGCAAAATACAGAGGCAGAGGAAAATATATCATTACTGCATAATTGTCAAGGAAAATGAAAGTATATCTTCCTACAATCAAAAACATATTGAACATAAAATTAATTTTGTTTAAAAACTGAAAGAAACAAAATACTTGAAATACTTGAAATTAAAAACTTATAAATACCTATTGAATGGAATGGACTCAACTGAAAATTCAGCAAACTTTAAAAACGTTGCTTCAGTTTTTTAAATGTAATACATATTTGCATGGTTGTCAGAAAAATATCTACTTAGGTTATTTTCATAATAATTTGAATAAGCAAAAACATTCTTTCCCTATTTTCTTAAACTCTGATATTCAATGCAGTGTAAGGAACAAATATTGAGTTCTTACTAAAGGCCAGGTGTGTTAATCATTGGAATTGCAGAAGTAAGTTAGACACAAATTCCCTCAAAGAGCTCACAGTCAAGTTCATATCCTCTTTCATTCTCGCATCAAGAATAGTCAGAAAAATAACAGTCATCATAGGTGTTTGGTTCATATGGTTATGAAGAGTGATTGCCTGATTGGTGTTTAGTATAATGCTAGGTTCTCTGGAGTATAAAAAGAAACTGAAATGCATTGTCCCTGCATCTTGTGCATTTTATGATGGGCTTTAAAATAGTATAAAAATTAAAGGAGTTGTATTTAAAAAAATTTTTTTTTACATTTGTTTATTTCTGAGAGACAGAGACAGAGTACAAGTAGGGGAGGGGCAGAGAGAGAAGCAGACACAGAATCCAAAGCAGGCTGCAGGCTCTGAGCTGTCAGCACAGAGCCCGACGTGGGGCTTGAACTCACAAACTGTGAGATCATGACCTGAGCCAAAGTTGGATGCTTAACTGACTGAGCCACGCAGGTGCCCTGAGGAGTTGTATTTTTTACCTCAGGTAAAACTATCACATCTCCTTATTCCCCCCTTAATTCTTAAATATCGTGTCAAACTAGAAATGGATCATACACAATGAAACTTACCAAGGAGATTGTCACCCTCACATTTATTTGAGGGAAAGGGGGTCATGCTGGGAAAATCACAAATTTTACTTAGTTTTAGTTAGAATATAATTTTACCCCTGGTCATATAACTTCTATGTGAATTTGGGAAAGTCATTGAATTCCTCCAAGTATCTAATGTGTGCCTGTCAGAGTTGTGAAAATCACGTGAGATCTTCTAGGCACCTGGCAGCCTGGCACCCATTAGATACTAAAGTTAATATTTTTGAACATGAACAGAGTGTGCACAACATTTATTCACACTTTACACTTGAATAACTTCAGCCTCGCTAGTTACATACCTAACCTGTAAATATAGTAAAGACTATATTTACAAGTTTTTATTGCAATTAGTTGTAGTTCCATAATTAGTGATAGTCTGGACAATAAAATGTAGCAGAAGTTACTGATGCAACTCCCTAGATTATCTCTTAAAAGGAAAGGGGATATGCCTCCCTCCTTTTCTGCCTCTTACAGGCTGAAATGTGAGTTTGATAATAAGCCATATCCAATTTGGTGCAACACTCTAGGAGTAGCAGAGAAACAAACATGGAAGCAAGTTTGGATCTCTGATACCTTCAATTTGCTATACAAGCAATGGACTACTAACCCAGACTGTTTTGGGGAGAAAGAAATAAATTACTCTTGTTGAGGAAAAAAATCAATTATATTGTTGAATCTCTGAATACAGAAGTCTAGCCTTGAATCTTCATCAATATATCAGTCTAGCTGACTAATATATCATCCCGTGTATATTGTCTAAGTACTATGTTTTCACCAAACTTTATAAAATGATATGGTTCCATTACATTCACTAACTTTTAGTCCCCATTTATATAATTTGAGAATCTACCTTTTACAGGATCCATTGGTTCTTCCTCTTATGTATTTCCTAAATTCCCCATAAGTTTTCTCACAGTGCTAGTAAATTAATCAGGGCTGCTTGGCATCTGTTCTGGGATTTTGTTCATCTCTATGTTCTATGGTATACACTAAAGAACTGAAAGTTCCTTTCCTCGTGCTGATTCGTAAATATTTTAAGACAAAAAGATGAGCTGGATTCCTCATTTCATATATGTTGTTAGAGGGGGACACAACTCCATTATTTTCATCGCAGGGCTTACCTCAACTATTAAGATGGCTAGGTTGGGACAATTTGAGTTAAAAACTATCAGTGATTTTTGGCTTCTTGTATCTTACCGATTTATTTCAAAAGGATGAGTTCTATCTCTGACCTCATAGTGTTCCTGGAAATTATGTGTCCAGAGCTTCCTTGTCTCCTCATCCCAATACATTCTGTGCTGATTACAAACCCCATTTGGTGATATACTTTGAATAATTTTTCCAAACAAACAAAAAACTAGTAAGTAAATTAAAAAGGTACACTAAAAAAATTAAATAATCCTAAAGAAGGCAGGGTTAAAGTAGATATCTGAACAATTGGCATAGAAGATGGGTATCAAATTTTAATGTTTATAGAGAAGCAGAATTTAGTTGCAACCAGCCAGTATCCCACCTTCTAAAATGTAAATACAGTTTGGATGGTTAGATCTCAGTTTTAAACTTTTTATTTATTTTTAAAACTATTTTTACTTTAGTTTTAAACTTTTTGGTTGACATTTTATAAATAAGAGAAATATATCTGATTTTACTAATATAGGATTCTCTACCTCAAAACAAAGCATGAAGTTTGAAGAAATTTTGAAAAACCAAACCTGAATGACTGCCAACTGCACCTTCTATAATAATGCAGATCTTTGATTTCCTAAAAGAGTATTTGTTCAAATGCATGCTAATATAAAATGGAAAAATTATAATGTAGAATTATTTGAGTTTTGTTACTGAAGGGTGATATGAAAGAGAAGAGAGAAGTGCATATTTTAAAATAGAAGTCTTTTAATTTTTTTTTTAATGTTTATTTATTTTGAGACCAAGAGAGAGCAAATGGGGAAGGGGCTAAGACAGTGGGAGAGAGAGAATCCCTAGCAGACTCCGCTCCATCCGTGCAGAGCCAGACGTGGGCTCCATCTCACAGACCATGAGATCATAACCTGAGCCGAAATCAAGAGTCAGATGCTTAACTGAGTGGGCCACCCAGGTGCCCCTAAAATAGAACTGCTTTTAATAAAACTTTCTGGAAAACCAGTACTAAACTTCAGTTCATTCTCTTGTTTCTCAAAATACAGGAAAGCAGCTAATTGAAGGAAAACAACGTAAAACCGTTTTAGGTTACAAAGGGAATAAATAAAATAAAACATGCATACACACACACACACACACACACACACACACACACACACACACACATATCAAAGGTCCGTACCAAAGCCTTAGTTCAACTGGCAGTGACCTCATTTTCAAGGCAGTAGCAGCTGGTTGGTAAACATAAGTAAACATCATGTAGAATTTCTATTACACAGAGTCTATATCCCTTAACCCTTTTCATGTAGAAAGATGGCAAGCAGTATGGGGAAAACTAGCAATGGGCTTAGTATATTAGAGGGCTTATCTTAGTATATATCTTAGTAAGATTTTATATAATGCGAATTTGAAAATGTACCTTGAAAATATATTTTGGGGCGCCTGGGTGGCTCAGTCGGTTGACCTTCCAACTTCAGCTCAGGTCATGATCTTGTGGTTTGTGAGTTCGAGCCCCGTGTCAGGCTCTTCACTGACAGCTTGGAGCCTGGATCCTGCTTCAAATTCTGTCTCCCTCTCTCTCTGCCCCTCCTCACTCATACTCTGTCTCTCTCTCTCAAAAATAAAATACACATAACAAAATTTTTTTAAAAAAAAGAAAATATATTTTGGTTTAGCCAAGAACCATCTAATGGTAGTTTTACTCTAGAAAAAGGCATAGTCATGAGCCCTGACATACAGATTTGGATTCTACTTACTAAAGTGGAAAACTTGGAGTCACCCAAGTAGTAGATGTTCTGGCAAAGGAACCCCAAACTAAAAATTCTCCAGTGAGTTTGCAAGTTTATACATGACACTATCAAATGAAAAAGTAGCTTTCCTGTTGATTTCAGCCACGAAGCACAAATTCATGACCAAACATTTAACAGCTATACTGACAATGCCAAAATAAAGGGAGGAGGGGGGAGGGAGAGGAAGGAAATAATCATTTATATGAATTGGAAATACAAAATGTTCCAAGCAAAAATGAGTTACATTTTGAAAGTATTTTCTCAATGTCAAAATGTTTTCTAATGGGCCAAAAAAAGATGGAAAACACTTTTTACTTAACAGACATAATTAGACTCAAATATTCCACCCATTAGCGTTGTCTTTCCCCACAATGCTCTATTACTAATTATTCTCTACTGCTCATTGTGTCCAGATGACTACATGTATAATAACATCAGCATAAGCATGTAACAACTATAATCATTGGTTTTCCCCTAAGAGATTTGTATGAAAAACAAAAAGCCCCTCAGAAGCTAGGTTTCAATGATTTCATGAAATGCTGATATAACTGCCATCCTAACCATTGGTTAGATCAGCCCTTTTGCTTCTTTGTTACAATTATATCAATTTGCACACGATGATACCATGGAATTACCAGATATGGAAGTATTTCCAGTATTATAAAAAAAAAAGACTGGAATTTGGCCAGTAGTATTAAATGCATTTCATTGAATAAAAGTTTTAAGAAAAATTGATAGTACATTCTATGTGTCAACAACACAGAATTATTCACATTTTCCTGAGGAAACCATATTCACTTATGCATTCATACATCCATCGAATGCGATCTTTTTCTTTACCATAAATTTTTTCTTTCCCTTTATATTCCTAAGGAACTCCTAACAATTTTTGTGTTAAATATTCCCTATATGCAACAAAATATGCTCTTATGATAATTTTTGTAGGCCTCTTTTGTAGTGCTCATTTTGCTGTATTCTGTTTCTTTTTACACATTTGTATTATTAGAGTATAAACAGCTAAAAGTCAAATAATCTGCCTTATTTGCCTTTGTATCCCCTATTCCTAGGATTTTGCTAGCATAGTAGTGGTCAAAATATTGACAAATATTAAATGTAGTCACAATAATTTACACAATGCTTAGAATTTCCGAAAGCTAATTTTCTCATGTATTATATCATTTAATCTTTTAGCAACCCAGTGAGATAGCTCTATGTTAACCAGATATGTGATTAACTAGAATACTGTAGTATTATAGCTTAAAGTTAAATAGCATAATAGTAATTTCTAAACTTGGAAACTGATCAAACCCACCAGAAGACATTTCTTACAAATTAAAATCTTTATTTGTTTGTTTGTTTGTTTTGCTCTTACAAAGAAGACTCAATGGCCATTCTACGATATATAACTATATCCATATTTATATCTTTATCTTTACATACATATCTGTACATACTTTTCTCAACATATTTAGAGGTTATATTACCATAGGTGGATTGCTGCTTCCAAAGATACACGCATTTAAAATTTTGATAGATGTTGCAGATAGCTTCCAAAATTTTGTATTGATTTGCATTTACACCAAGGAAAATTGGGAATTGCTGATTCATTATGTGTTTGCCTACATAGGTAATATCCAACTTTAATCTTGGACCATTTGAATTATGAAAATTGGCATCTTGTTTCTGCTATATTTGAGTTTCTTTAATAATGAGTGAGGTTGAGCATCTCTTCATGTATTTATTGGCCATTTGTGTATGTGCACGTGTGTTCCATCTGTTCATATTCTTGATCCATTTTTTTCTTATTGTTAGTCTTTTGTATATCTTTTGTAACAGCTCTAGTATAATAAGGAAATTAGTCCTTTTACGTGACTTCCAAATATTACTGTTATCTTGGGAGAGTAGTTCAAACATACAGAGCATAGGCACCTCCCCTCTTCCCTCTAGCCTTGACCTGTTGAATATTTAGAAATGAGATCTAGGAGTCTTAAAATTTTGGAAAACATCCCTCTGGTCATTATACTGTAGCTGACCTATGGGTAATGTTTGAAAACTCCTAGCTTATATAGCAGGCATGAAATAGTTAATTACAAAAACCTGTGTTGCTAGAGAAGCTATTTTTAATAGTAACATGCAAGGAAGAATCATGGAAACCATGACTCTACCCAACTGGGAATCCTTTTCTCAAGGGTGTTAATCTGGAAGTCATTTTTCCTGACAAAAGGATCATGGCTATAAAAACTCCTCTTGACATCATAGCACGGTGGAAATATAGAAACTTTCCAAGAAACAGAGCTATAAATCTATTTCTGGGGTGTCTCAGAAAGGATATTTTGGAGAGCATTTGGAAGAAGCAAGTATTCTGTGCAATGACACGGAGATGCAAAGGCTGAGAATTATTAGTAAATGAAAATAAGACCTGATCAGCAATAGCTGATGATAAAAGGGGCATCATTATCCCGGATAAGAGATACTGCTGAGAGCTATGCTAATTCTTTCATGATGAAGGATTGGTTATCATATTATATAGTTTTGTACCTGTCATATATAGTAATAGCAGCTAACATTTTAGGCATTTTTTTCTAAATATTTTATGTATACTGTCTGACTTAGTACCTATTAAATAGCCACTCTCATCCCTTTTTGACAGAAAATAGTGGAGTTTTAAAGGGGTTGAATAGTTTGAGGTTGTTCGGATGGTAGGTGGCAGAGGTAGACTGAACAGTACAGATCAAGAGCCCATACTCAAAACTGCCACAGTTCACTTCATAAACTCTACAGTCTGTTTTTCATTAAGTAATGTGATTGACATGAAGTTACCATTCCACAGAGTGAATCTAGATCCTAGGAAACAACCCGTTTTTCATCTTCCCATATTTTCACATTAGCCCATAAACAAGAAAATTTCGAGAAAATATAGGAAAGCAGCTTCTTTTTCTGTTTTCTTACTTGCTCTTCTCCCTAGAGGTAGTTACTTGTTCAAGTTTCTTATCTTTGTTAAAAAACTGTCACTCCTATGCAGCATCCTCCTAACTTTTTTTCTCTCTCGATACTGTTTACTCTCTCCCAGACTAGGTGAGGGCTTATATTGTTTCTATTCTCCATAATGTAAGGGAAAGGACTGGTCTTCAATCTGGGAGACCCAAGGAGATTTCAGCTCACTCTTTTCCATGTTTTCCACCTGGACCTAAAGCTGACATTGTAAGGGTACCCCTCTGACACTTCTGTGGTTTTGCAGTTGACTGGACTTGGTGGTAGGTCATACGGGAATGATTACTGCTTCCCGTTATAAGATATTATTCATCAGGTGGATATCTTTTAGAAAAAGAATAATGATTAACATTTGAGGATGATAAGTCATCCCATAAGAAGAGGGGTAGACTTAATTTAGTTGCAGTGGCTCGTTCTCACTGGTTAGAAACTGGATTTACAGGCACTTCCTTGTTGTCGAATTTTGGCTATTGGGCGGCAGGGGTACAGCTTTTAGTGTGACCTCAGCCACAAGTTCAAGGTTGTGTTTAGCAAGAAAATTTATCCATGGGTTAAGAACGCTTTATCCAGAAAAAAAAAAAGAAACAGAGAGAGAAAGAAGGAAGGAAGGAAGGAAGGAAGGAAGGAAGGAAGGAAGGAAGGAAGGAGAGGAAGGAGAAAGGAGAGAAGAGAAGAGAAGAGAAGAGAAGAGAAGAGAAGAGAAGAGAAGAGAAGAGAAGAGAAGAGAGAAAGAAAGAAAGAAAGAAAGAAAGAAAGAAAGAAAGAAAGAAAGAAAAAGAGAAGAGGAAAAAAAAGAAAAGAAAAGAAAAAAGAAAAAAGAAAAAGCAAGCCAGCTTTATCCAGGACCTTGAATAGGAGAGATCTGCTTTGACGCTGAGAGAGATTTCTTTTCTCACCTTAGAAATCTCTTCTTAGGAAGTTTAGTGTAGAACTGGCTTTATTTTTCCAAGGATTTACTACAGCCAGCCCTGGCCATGAAAGCTAGAGACAAATAATGAACAGGTTTTGCTTTGATGTCCAGTCTCCTAGGTTTTTTGTTTTTTTTGTTTTTTCCTGTTATCCTTCCTGCCACCTGTTTGTAAGCCAAGGTGAAGATAACTGTTATACTATACAGGTTAGACTTTGGAATGACAAGAGTAGTGAAGGTTATGCAAGCTTAAGAAAATTAACTGGTGAGGAAGAGAAATGTTTTCAGGAGAAAACATATAGCAAAGGTCTTATTGGTCTCTGAAGGCATAGGCTTCTTGAGTGCCAACATCAGACTAGACCAAAGAAATGTGTGGGAATTCAGGTGAGAGGACCTGCTTAGATAATTACTCCTTAGTGCAGTTATGAGGGAGGCTGTATGGTAATAGCCAATATATACAGTACTAAAAATCTAAAATTACCTTGTGATCTTAATGGGGATACAGGTAGAAGATATAGCAGTCAGAAAATTTAAGGTATTTAGCTTTTTTTTTAAATTTCTGTTATTGTGGAGTGTTTGCCTTTTAGATGAAGTTCAGGGTCAGTTCAATTTGGAGGGCTAGAAATGGAAGACTTAAAGGTATATACGAAAGTGATGTTTCACATGTGTGGGGAGACAGTCATAAAAGAAAGAAATGCCCCCAAAGTCCTAGAGACTAGGGGTACCACCATTACAAATGTCTACATAGTTCACAGAGATAAGAGAGGGTCAAATGTTACAGAAGCACAGGTCAATACATAGATGGCTTTCTGCCCTTAATGTGGTGCACAGTGTCACAAAATATTCCCAAAAATGCTCCTAGTTACAGATTATAGATTACAAACTATGGCTGAAATAAAGGTTTTCTCTTTAATGGTTTCTTGCTTTCTTTGTCTGTCTACACCTTGGCTTTGTCTTGCATCAGAAATATGTATCTGGATTCTGGTATGTGTCTAGACTATATATGGGTTCTGAAGATGATTTTGCCATGGGCTAGCCTGCAAAACCTAGATGATTGCTTATGCATTCTAAATTTTGTGTGAGGCATACTGGTGCTGTCATGTACCTTCTTTGCCACGTTGGCATCTTTAGGAAAAGTGATCCTTATGAAAGAGCCAGGATTTTAATTGTTCAACTTCGAAGCTCCGAAGCTCCCATTTCTGGGTGTAGGGGAGGGGAAAGAGCTCCTACCATAACACTGATAAAAGGAGTACTGATTCTATTATAGTGTCCAAAATAAAACTTTTGAATAATAATGTGCTTTTATGTTCATTTAGTTCCTTTTTGTATATTTTTCAAAAGAGTGGCACTCAGTGTTGGGAGGACTGGTGAGTCACTCTCAATTAACACTTTTACTGTCATTTAAAAGTCACCATTAAAGCACCCATCAAGATCCAGATGCAAAATGTCACAAATTGTATGATTCCATTTATATAAATTGTTCAGAAAGAGCAAATCTGCTAAGATAGAAGGCAGATTAGTGGTTGTCTTGGCCTGAGGGTGAGAATGGGTGTGACTGCAAATGGGCACAAGGTTTCTTTTTGGAATCATGGAAATGTTCAAAAATTAGATGGTGGTGATGGTTACACAGTGCTCACAATTCACTACAAATTGTTGAACAGTACACTGAAAATGAGTGAATTATGTAGTATGCAAATAAATCTGCTTTAAAAAATAATAAAAACAAACAAAACCCCAGAATTAATTAAGGAGTACCATAAACGAATATCTGAGTCAGGGGGATCCCAAATAAAAACTGTTGGTAAAATACTGGTTTCTAAAGGGGACAGACCAGATAAGCAGTATTTCTTTTGTCAAGATTTTTCTTGAATGAGTGTTGTACATGTTACTCCAGCATGCATTGTACAAGAGTCTAAAATGAGGAAGTGTAGGTTTTACCTTGTGTCCCATAGCAAAGGCAAAACAGAGATCACTCAGGGCCATGTAATTACCTCTTGATAAACAGTACAGGACCTTTTCAGTTGGATTTTATGACAGAGCATTTTGAACATATGTGCTATGTTTAATTTTCTAACTACAACATATATTATTTGTTTACTAAAAAAAATAATCATTTTCCCAAGGCTTCTTACTGGATACCAGAGTTGTCATTGCAGGTAAAATTCTGTAAGCCCTTCAGGAAAATCAATCTGGAAAGCACTGTGCTCCACACGTTGTTTTCCATGGGCAGCATAAAACCTTTTTTTCAATGAAGTAGTCTATATGAAGATAGGTAACCATTATCCACCAAAATATATAGAACAATTTGATCTGGAGTTTAAAAAAATTTTTTTAACGTTTATTCATTTTTGAAAGAGTGTGAGCGGGGGAGAGGCAGAGAGAGAAGGAGACACAGCATCTGAAGCAAGCTCCAGGGTCTGAGCTGTCAGCACAGAGCCCAATGTGGGGCTTGAACCCACAAACCGTGAGATCATGACCTGAGCCGAAGCTGGGCACTTAACCAACTGTGATCTGGAGTTTTAAAGTACAATTGAATAAAAAGAAAAAAGAATAACTGGTAATTTTATGAGTAGGAAAAAAATCTGAGTTAATGAAGTTTGCTTCTATACTTTGTAATGATTTTAACTGCATTGAACTCACAGGAAGTAGGCTTTTGCCTGCATTCTACAGATGGCAAAGCAACAGAGTATCAGTCTGTGGAATTTAAAAACATGGGTCAGACCTTGGTTTATTAAAAGACTTAAGTAAGTTTCATTCTTTACAGTTATATTAAGGATAAAACAAAATGAAAATCCACATGGGTACTTTGATTAGTCAAATCCTGTCACTGTGTTTAAATGCAGGTTGCATGGGTCAGGCAGAAATCTCAATGAGGTAGTTATGCGGGACACCTGGGTGGCTCAGTTGGTTGAGCATTCCACTTTGGCTCAGGTCATGATCCCATGGTTTGTGAGTTCAAGCCCCAGGTTGGGCTCTATGCTGACAGCTCAGAACCTGGAGCCTGCTTCCGATTCTGCCTCATTCTCTTTGCCCCTCCCCTGCTTGTGCTCTGTCTCTCTCTGTCTCTCAAAAATAAATAAATGTAAAAAAAATTTTTTAAATAAGGTAGTTATGCAATCAAGGAAATGTTTTGGTTCACACACCTGAATTGTTTCCAAGGGTAGGAATACAGTGGCAACCTGTGCCACGTGGCAGGGACGTTCAGAGAACTGTTAGGAAAGGAGTGGATGGAATGAACCCTGCAAAAGCTGAAGACTGTCTACTGACTGCAGAGCTGCGACCTGACAGAAAAGACCTGGAGTGTGGACAGATTATAGAATGATATAGTCATCTAGGAACATAAAATTTGCTTCCTTTTGGAATTCATCATTAATTATTATCACTTCTGTTGTTATTTTACAATGTCATAAATGATGTCACTGTTTTCAGCTCCGTATATGAGGAACTGTGGTGCCTATATTTCAGTTCTCTCAAAATATTCTCCCCAAATGTGTGTGTTGTGCATGTGTGTACATGTGTATGTTTGTGTTTTGTGAATGGTCTAATATCTGCATGTTTGTTTTTAATATATAGAATAGCAAATTTAGTGATAGGAAAGGGCAATTTTAAAGGAGATTCCAAATTATTTCTTTATCACTATTTTTAACATTTGAGTAACTTAAAACTTCACTTAAAGATATGAACACTATTGTTTTCCTCATAGCACATGTGAAACATTTAGAAATCCTCTATGAAAAAGTGCTCACTAATTGTTATGTGTGATACAACTATATCTGGTAAGATATATTGTATGAAGAATCTTGGCTAGCGTTTCTCTAGCACCAAAATGTTCTTTTTGGTGTTCTTAAGTATCAATCAATTTTCTCAAACTTACTTGATGGATGCCAGAGCACCCTTTCAAACCATAGATGAGAACTCAGGCCTCATCCTTCAGTATTTGGGGAAATTTTGAGGTTCAGTACTCCAAGCCTACATTCAAAACCTATTTGCTCGCTTGAATAATCACCTTTGCCTGGTTACTACATCGAGTAATTATTTGGATTATGTACTTGCCTTACATTTCCACTTTCATCTGTGGGCAGTGTATTATGTATTTTCCTTGGCTTTATCCTCTGGGGTTGGAGAATTCTAAGCCAGTCAGAGTGCCTAGTCTAGCTTCCAGAACCTCATATGAATTCAGAACTTTGAGCATTAGCTTTCTTATGAGGGAGCTGTTTGAAGAGACAGCACAGCTATAGGGCAAAACAGCAGGGGAAATAATCAGCCTAGAAGTGTATCTATTAATACACTAGAAGTAATTCACTGAAGCAGAACATTAACCAGGAGATCTGATCTTCCCACAGACCCTGATAAAATAATATGGTTTACAAGGCAGTATTTTGTGAATACCACTTTAGTTGACATATTCCAGTCTACCATTAATGTTTCCTGTGGCAAAAGGGAAGTACAGCGAAGTGAGCAAATACAACTTTGGCCATATTTGGAAGTCCTGTAAAAAATACCATCAGATCTTTGTCTATAGCAGTGAACATACCAAGTGGTTATTAATGAGCAGGCTACTGATTCATTCTAGAAGGACATCAGACAATGGAGAGATTATCAGAATTAAACCTCAAGATCAGAGAACAGTATGCAAATATGGCCACATTGGAGCAGGAAGAAGGGGAAAAGCTAAGTTTTTGAATGGGATGGATTAGTTACTGAATATCATTTTAGCAAAAATAGACTTCATATTTGACTCTAAAATCTGAGACTGAATTTCCAATTCAGCTATTAAATGTTGACTGTTTCCCACCACTACCATTACCATGCAGAACCCCTCACCTGCAGTTGTAGAAACTTAACATAAACCAGAAGCAGTGGGTCATTTGTTGTTTCCTGAATTAATCCGTATTCTCTCTTTTCACTCTCTTTTCCTTTGATGATGGCTCACATGACAGCCTTGCTCTGTGTCCAATTCTGCATCTGGACTTGGCTTTGCTTTCAGTTAAAACCTTCAGGTCGAAAGCCTTGGCTTCTAGATTTGTTTCTTGGACATGATGCTTGCTTGGATCTGACATTATTTTTGTTTGTGGGATTTGGTCAGGAAAGATGCAGTGCTATTCTTAGTCTTCTCTTTTTTATAACAATTGTAGGCAACTCTTCCCTACAATGTCCTTCATATTAGGAAGTAAAATCAGTCATGTATCTAAGTCTGAAGGTGAGCCTCTGGAATCAAGGAGTTCACAGAGTATGAAATGGAGTAAGGAAGAAAGTTGCCCGGGAGATGGGATAGTAGTCTTAGCATGTATAGATGTCTAAACTATGCTGGGAATTTTATACCAAAAAAAAAAATCCTTGGTTCCCTATATATTTACATTTTCAGTTCCTAATTAGCAATCTGCCTCTCATAGGAGCATTCATCCTTCTTATATGTTTGATGTAAACTAATTTTGAAATGTATAAACATTCACTCTCAGGAAGTTTTGAGTGGTAATAAATAGATCCCCTTTTATTTGCTTAAAGCAAACAAAATCTTCATATTTATTATGATGAGTAGCATTCTTCAAGGCTATATAACATAGTGGATTCAGAATGTCTAAATTTGGAATCAGAAGCTGAAAAGATCAGAATTATCTTGAAAGGAAAAGAAAAAGACTAGGAAGGTTGAGGCATGCACCAGAGATGAGGAGGTCTAGAGGGTGACTCCAGCTGAAAAAAGAGGTTTGGAAAAACTGTATGTTAGTGAATTTTTCCAAGTAAAATGTATGCTGTGTATATTTCTTCTCTGTCTTTTCTTTGAAATCTTTAATAAGATTTCTTTGATTCTCCACAATAAATGAAAATCACTGTTTGGTTTTGCTTCAAGGATTCTCATGGAGTGAAAATATTCTACTAGTAGTCAATTCAAGATATGGATTTGGATCCTTAAGAGTTAGTCAGATTTCAGCAAGAGGATAGTAGTTGATGTCAATGATAAATGGTGGTACTTAGAGCACAGAGAAGAGGAAGAGAGGTGAAGAAAGTTCTCCTAGTAGAGACCTGCACACACTTAGCAATAAAAAGGATCCTTTCTAATTATATATTTAAATCTAACTATTTTGGTTCCAATGTATAAGTT
The DNA here is from genome assembly GCF_018350175.1 of Felis catus. Lineage (NCBI taxonomy): Eukaryota > Metazoa > Chordata > Mammalia > Carnivora > Felidae > Felis > Felis catus. Next base: position 112,380,310 of record NC_058374.1, read on the forward strand.
AAACAGTACCCAGGAGTTTTTCTTTGTTCCATTTTTAGCTCCACACATACCAAAAGTATTTACATAATAAACAGAAATCACTGCCTACTGTGATATTGTGCTATAATAAGAAATAATGTGTTTGGTCTTTGTCCCTGGATCTTAGCACAGAATTTCTAAGACCTTTGGAATCTTTGGAGTGCTAAGAGTGTCCCTTTGAATGCTAATGAGATAACCAGTGGCTGGGGTCCCAAGACAGCTTCAGAATTGGGGCTGGCCAGAAAAATAAAGGCATGATTAGAGGGTTGGAACTTTCAGCCCCACCTGCCAACTCTTGCAGGAGGGAAAGGGACTGGAGATTGACATATTTACCAATTGCCAATGTTTTTAATTCTGCCAGTGATTTAATCCTAAATAATGAAGGCTCCATAGCAACCCTAAAAATGGGGTTTTGAGAACTTCCATGTTGGCGAATGTATCCGTGTGCTGGGAAAGTGGTGTACCCCAATTCTATGGGGACAGAAACTACTATACTCAGGACCCTTCCAGACCTGACCCAATGTATCTCTTCAGCTGGATGTTAATTTATATCCTTTGTAATATCTTTTATTATAAACAAGTAAATGTCACTAAATATTTTCTTGAGTTCTGTGAGGCATTATAGCAAATTACCAAAATTGAGGAGGGGATTGCGAGGACTCCTAATTTATAACCCACTGGTCAGAAGTATAGGTGACAGCCTGGGGTGTGTAACAGGCATCTGAAGTGTGGGAAGTCTTGTGGGACTGAGCCCTTAACCTGTCAGGTCTGCACTAACTCTGGGTAATGTCAGAATTGAATTGTAGAACATCCAGTTGGTATTCAGAGAATTGGAGAACTGGTGTGTGGGGAAAAAAACCCACACATATGTTGATAGAAGTGTTGTGAGTACATTAATGGTTTTCATTTACCTTTCAATAGGCTTTCAGTCATTTCAGGCAGGTGTCTATACTTCTCTAAATTCTCTAATAATACTTTTGGCATGTTGTGGTACTCTTAGGAGTAGGTACTTGTCTTCTTGGTGTTTGGCCAGGCAAGAGAAACAATTTAAAGCAGCAATTAAGAGTGTATTAAATATTCTACCAGTTTACTTTGAAAGTCCTTAAATGAGGCACACCAAGGTGTGTGTGTGTGTGTTTGTGTGCATGAGCACACGCACATGTGTGTGAAAAAGAGAATGTAGTGGATGAATGTGTAGGTATGTATTTGGAATTTAACCTCTTAATATATAACATGCATGTAATATATACGAGATGTATATAATAGTGTAGACAACATTATAATTTAATAGACTTCATGCCAAGCTATGGCTAAGTTTATGAAGTAACACACTCTGGGGACATGTCAGGCAACACAGTGTAGTTTAAAAATGGAACTGTGGGAAGGGTCCACATTTGTGATACATTGAGCTCTTCTGTCTATGGTATAGATGCTATTTCACAACGACAAATACAGCTGTGTGTGTGTGTGTGTGTGTGTGTGTGTGTGTGTGTGTGGCCTAGGCAATACAAGTGAAGTCTGGCCAAGATGAGTTATTTAAGGATTAACAGAATAATTTGCTGACCTCACTATACTGTAAGATGGAAGTGTAATTGTTGGGGGCAAGGTCCTAGAGCTGGACTGTTTGGGTTTGAACCCAGGCTCTTCTACCTACTACCTGGTTGGAGACTGGCCTTGGGAAAGTTACTCGACTTGCTCTTCTTTAGTTTCTGAATAGGTAAAATGAAGAGAATGCCTTAGTGTGCCTCATAGAGTTTTCTGAGAAGCTTACATGAGTCAACATCTGTAAGAGCACTTAGCATGGTAACATCATAAATGCACAATAAATATTATCTATTATTATCTGTACTCCAGAGAAGTTAGATCTGAAAGTACAAGCTATTGCTCTGAGACTCTGCTTTGGGAACTATCTCAGCTCTGTCTTCTTCAGTGCCAGCAATGGCAGAAGTAAGCCTCAGATATGAAGCTGTAACATGCATCACTCAGTCTAACCCTGAGGTCACTGTAATCCTGCCTTGTAGAACAAGTATCGCATCACAGAGCTAAGGAAAGTGGGTGTGGCATGGGATATACATATGCATAGGGCTATAGACAAAGTCTGTTTCACTTTGTTCACCCAAATTCATGAACATACTTTGGGGTGGCTCTAGGTTTCTTCTTATAGCAAAAGGCTGTTTATTTCTTTTCCTATCAAAAAAAAAAAAAAAAAAAAAGAACAGGGGTACCTGGATGGCTCAGTCGGTTAAGCATCAGACTTCAGCTCAGGTCATGATCTTGCGGTTTGTGGGTTCGAGCTCCGCATCAGGCTCCGTACTGACAGCTCAGAGCCTGGAGCCTGCTTCACATTCTGTGTCTCCTCCTCTCTCTGCCCCTTCTATGCTCATGCTCTGTCTCTCAATAACAAATAAATGTTAAAAAAACTTTTTTTAAAAAAGCAGAAATGACTATTATGGTCTAAGTTTAGCTGGCTAAGTGTATCATGGGCTATAATAAATACCCCAAACTGCCAGGATCATAGTGATCATAGATTTGGATCCATTTGCTGTGTGTATGTGAAGACTGAGGTGATAAGAGAACGATCTGTCCTCTTATTGCTAGTTAAGTGGCAGAAAGTGGGAACTAGATTTCCTGGCTACTTGGTTCATTGGGTTTCAGGTACCCCAGGAACAGAGCTAGTTTGTTCTCAGGTGTTTACAATCTAATTGAATAGAGTGTTAAGGATGTATTTTTTATAAGGTAAAATCCCAATTCATACAAACATATATCAAAGATTATATTGAACTTATTAGTGAGGAAACCATTACAGTGTAAAAAACTGGTTCAACAGGGAATTAAAGAATGTCACATATTACAATCAAGAATGATGAAAAATGTGCTATTTGACAGAAAATAGGCATCTTTACTTGGGGTATAGTCAGTTACAGCTTCAAAAGACAACACTTATTGCATTTATATGGGTGGGAACCATTTACATCATCATTATGTCTCTGTAAGTTAACTTCTATCTCAACAATGAAGAAGATTTTCTATCAGACAATGAAAGATGCAGGTCCTCATTGAGTGAGATAGCCCCCAAGGCTTTTCTAGAAAATGTCCAACTTCCAACGAAAGGACATTATTATGGATTGAATTAGGCTCCTCTCCCACCATTCGTATGTCGAATTCCTAACCCCAGTACCTCAGAATGTGACCTTATTTGGAGATGGGGTCTTTACATGAGTACTTAAGTGAAAACAAGGGCATTAGGTTGGGTCCCCACCCAATATGACTGGTGTTCTCATAATTTGGACACAAACACAAATAGAGGGAAGACTATGTGAAGACAAGGAGAAGACAGCCCAGCGTCTGACTTTTGATTTCAGCTCAGGTCATGATCTCATGGTTCGTGAGTTCCAGTGCCGTGTCAGGCTCTCCTCTGGCAGAGCAGAACCTGCTTGGGATTCTGTCGGCCTCTCCCTTTGCCCCTCCCTGCCTTCTTTCCCTCAATCTCTCTCTCTGTCTCTCTCTCTTTCTCTTTCAAAATAAATAAATACTTTTTTTTAAGAGTATGCAAAGCTTTACTCTCTCAAATTTTAGTACCCAGAACTGTGAGACACTGAAGCTTTGTGTGTGTTGTTGTTGTTTAAGCCATTCAATTTTTGGTACTTTGTTGTTATGACAGTCCTAGCAAATGAATACAGACACTGAGTAATCCTTGTCTATTTCACAGTGCTATGCAAGAAATAATTATACATAATAATATAAGGCTAAGAGTGACAGTGGTAAATGCTAGAAAACATACACAAAGGGCTATTTGCTTATATATATATAGCTATACTAGTACATATAATATTACTGTGAATATTGCTGAAAATGATCCAAAACAATTACTATTGTCTATTTCTAATTTACTTTGATAATATTTTTTATCTAATAATTGATGAGCATTATTCTACAGACTCTCATATATTTCATTTACTGATACCCACATCTCTGAGAGGTAGGAGAGATTTATCCAGATTTTTCCAAAAGGGAGTCTGAAGCTCAGGAAAATTAAATGGCTCTGGTAAATGAAGAAACTTAGCACATGATAAAACCAAATTGTAACTTTAATATGTCAACTTTAATTTCTAACGCCTAGCCTTATGTTGAAATCAGCACAAGCAATATAGACAACATGATGGGAGTAGGCTCCAGAGCAAGTCAAGAGATGGACCAGGTTGATATGTTGCATTGACTATCTATTGTGCTAGATGCTTAAAAATATACTGGGGACCCTGTCAAAGAAGACAGTAACTGCAATTCAAGGAAACATTGGGATTCAGAATGGATCTATAGGGTCTACTCCCACAGACCACAGTTGTAAATACTTAATTGTAATGAACAGGTAGTGTGGGGAAAGAACCATTCCAAACTTGGTTATTTTGAAGTTTCATTGTTATTACCACTGGTACATCCGAAATCAGGAGTTTAGCTTTGTAAACATCTTGTAAATCTTAAACTTGTTTTTGTGGCTTGTTAGGAAAGTCAACTCCTTTTACATATTCTCTCACTTTCTTATTTTATGTTATTTTAGAGAATGCGTGCCAGGGGGGGAGAAGGGGAGAGGGAGAGAGAGAGAATCCCAAGCAGGCTCCACACTCAGCATGGAACCTGAAGTGCGGCTGGATCCCATGAGCCTGGGATCATGACCTGAGCCGAAATCAAGTGTCAGACACTGAACTGACCGAGCCACCCAGGCGCCGCTATTCTCCCACTTTCTTTCTTTTTTTTATATATGAAATTTATTGTCAAATTGGTTTCCATAAAACACCCAGTGCTCATCCCAGCAGGTGCCCTCCTCAATACCCATCACCCACCCTCCCCTCCCGCCCATCCCCCATCAACCCTCAGTTTGTTCTCAGCTTTTAAGAGTCTCTTATGGTTTGGCTCCCTCCCTCTCTAACTTTTTTTCTTTTTTTCTTTTCCTTCCCCTCCCCCATGGTCTTCTGTTAAGTTTCTCAGGATCCACATAAGAGTGAAAATATATGGTATCTGTCTTTCTCCATATGACTTATTTCACTTAGCATAACACTTTCCAGTTCCATCCACACTGCTACAAAAGGCCATATTTCATTCTTTCTCATTGTCATGTAGTATTCCATTGTGTATATAAACCGCAATTTCTTTATCCATTCATCAGTTGATGGACATTTAGGCTCTTTCAACAAAACTAAAAGGCAACCAACAGAATGGGAAAAGATATTTGCAAATGACATATCGGACAAAGGGCTAGTATCCAAAATCTATAAAGAACTCGCCAAACTCCACACCTGAAAAACAAATAATCCAGTGAATAAAAGGGCAGAAAACATGAATAGACACTTCTCTAAAGAAGACATCCAGATGGCCAACAGGCACATGAAAAGATGCTCAATGTCCCTCCTCATCAGGGAAATACAAATCAAAAGCACACTCAGATACCACCTCACGCCAGTCAGAGTGGCTAAAATGAACAAATCAGGAGACTATAGATGCTGGCGAGGATGTGGAGAAACGGGAACCCTCTTGCACTGTTGGTGGGAATGCAAATTGGTGCAGCCACTCTGGAAAACAGTGTGGAGGTTCCTCAAAAAATTAAAAATAGATATACCCTATCTCCCATTTTCTTAATGGTAGGAACTGAGTGAAATGTGTGAAGGTCTGAAACTTTACCTTTTGTAAAAACCAGCCTCAATTTGCTTAATTCTATTTTCTCTCTGCTTTGCTTTAGCTCCTAGCCCTTTAAATTGTTCCATTCGTCCTTGCCCAGCTGCTTGTGATAGTGAATGCCAATTTTGGTCATTTGCATCAATAGGAATGCATTATATAATTTTTGGAGTTTGAGGAGAAGCCATAGGGAAATCAGAACAACTCTAAAGCGTCAGGGCAGGTCTTTGGAGATCAGGCAGAAATGCCAAGGCCAAGTGAAATTACGGGAACAACTTGTTAAACTGTGATAACAACACAAAGGAAATGCTCTTAAGTGACCTCAAGGCAGAAGCCTTAGAGGGTTTACAAACCAGTGGCCTAGAAGGCATGACCCTGGGGAGGGTAGAGCTAAACTAGGTTCTTCGAATAGGACTCATGTTTCTCTCTGCATACTTGAGGTTGAATTCTGGTACTGTAAAAATAGAGATAGTGTGAGGAAAACAAATGGCCTCTGTAGATGCAAAGGGCTTAAAAAGTACCCAGCACAACTCAAAATTATAAGGTGGAGTAGACAGAAAATAAGATTTAGAGCCAAAACACTCAGATTAAAATCCCACATCTGCCTCTCGCTAGCCGTATTTCTAAAAGCCAGATTACAGCTCTGAGATACAGTTTTTGTCATTTTGATAAAATGGATATTTTATGCCAAGTAGTTTATGTAATGAGATCATAGGTTGTTTTAAGAATAAAATGAGACAATTTAAACAAAAGTAATTTGTTGAGTACTTTGCACATTTGGTTTTTATTATTAATCATAATAATTTGGATATGTGACATCAAGGTTTTTGGCAGTGTATGTTTTTAGGTGATAAATAAATTTAAATTTGTTATTATTAATAATAAAATCATTAATAAAACTAGCACTCTTTACCTTTCTTATTCCAAATGTAAAACAAAGAAACAGAACATAAAAACAGAATGATGTGTCCTAATTCACTGAATTTTCTGTTATGTTAGAATCTACTTCAATAAAAAAATGCATATACTCATTTCTTTTTTCTATTTGAGTATAATTGACACTGTATATACTCATTTCTGCCTTGTACTGAGTTTAGTTATTAAAAATGAAGCTAATAATATATATTGAAAGCTAACAATGTTTGCACTGTTTTGGTACCTTACTGTTTATACATCTAATCCTGCTGGTGACCTATAACATGTAACAGTTCTCATCCTTTTATTTCCAGTGTAGATGCTGAGACTGAGAAGGCTTAAATAACTGGCCCCAAAAGACCCAGCCCTAAGATGTGAAGGATGTGATCTAAGTAGAATAAGAATGGGAAGGTTGAAAAAGAGCAAGATCAACAAAAATTAAAGAGGGCAATATCACATTTCCAAGAACTATGTCAGTGATCTCAGTGATCTTGAGGTCAAACTTGAATAATAGCCAGAAATGCATAATAACAAAAATATGCAATGAATTAAGAGATGACAGAATATAAATGACTATATTATTGAAATAACCAACAATTTATTATTGAACCACATATTGTTGAGGGAAAATACATCTACACAATGCATTGTTGCTAGAAGTCAAGGGAAAATTTGTATGTCCTCTAAAAATAGACAACACAAAGAGCATTTTCTCCCAGGTGTGTTAGTAACTAGACGAAGACAGTGGTTCCCATAGTGGTAGCTATGAGGCAGCAGAGGGGTATTACCATGGAAGGTGTTATCCCATATCGGAATATCCTAAGGATATTCCACATAAGTGTCTTTTATTTCCTACTCCCTCTTCTCCCTCATTTCCCTCATCCTTTTCTTCCATCCCTTACACTTTAGAGGCTACGCTGGAAATGGTGACAAGCCCCCACTACTGCAGTACTGACTTAACTGTGTCCAGGCACTGTCGGGGTCTTCCATATTAGACAAATCAATGCCTCTGAAGCCATCTCTCACCCTAAACAAAGACCTCCCTCTCCTGTGTGACATAGAGTAACTCTCAGAAGCCAAGGTCAACGGTCAAACCTCTTTTTAGGGAGAGACTGAATATTACATACTGATCATCCTGATCAACCTTCATTTTAAATGTTCTGATTGCTGGTCTCTCTGTATAGAAAGCTCTTCTTCTATTATTATTCTATTATCTTCTGTTATTGTCTTATACTCATCCTCAGCTTGTAACTCAAACCTCAGCTCTCAGTAAGGGCATTCTTTGCCTGCCAATATATAAAGAAGATTCTCCCCATGGTATCTGATGTACATTGTCATTATTCGTCATCAGTTTATTTCCTTCATACCAATTATTTGTCTCCTTATTTATTGTCAGAATTGTGACTAAAATGTAAGCACAGTAGGGGCAGAGATTTGTCTTTTGCTTTCTATTAGTCTCCTATAATTAGAATGGTATTAAGCGACCTATTGGTATTCTGTATATTGTTATTAGATAGGTACTTATTATAAAGTAATGAAAAGCAGAGATTAAGGAGTTTCTTAAGTTTGAATCTCAGCTTCAGTGCTTTCTAGCTATATGGCCTATTTGAAATCTCTGTGCTTCCATTTCTTCATCCATAAAATGGGAATGACAGTGGTGACCATCTTACAGAGTAATTGTAAGATTTAGGTAAACTAATATAAAGTATTTTAGAGAGTCTCTAGTAAATAATTAGCACTGTAACGTATGAACGAAAAGAATGGTGTTTAGAAAAGTATATATGCACATGGAAAAGAACAAATTTGAACCCTTATACCATATATAAAAATTAACTAAAAATTGGTATATTTAGGATTAAAGACCTAAATATGTGTGTGTGGGCGGGGGGTGTGTATACATCGCCCATTGGACTAATACACTCATATTGCCCACTTAGGATACTTTGAGCATCAGCAGTAAGGATAATAACTAAAATTAATTAATTATAAATAAACTTTAAATCCATGAGTTATATTGATACTCAAAAAATAAGAAAGGAAGAAAATATCAGTCACCTCTAGAAAATGCAAAGGAGGGGCGCCTGGGTGACTCAGTCAGTTAAGGGTCTGACTTCAGCTCAGGTCACGATCTCACACTCTGTGAGTTCAAGCCCCACGTCGGGCTCTGTGCTACAGCTCAGAGCCTGGAGCCTGCTTCGGATTCTGTGTCTCCCTCTCTCCCTGCCCTCTGCTCATGCTCTGTCTCTCTCACTCTCAAAAATGAATAAATGTTAAAAAAAATAATAAAAAAGAAAATGCAAAGGAATCAACTGATTATTTTGGGAATTGGTGAACAAAGTGAAAAGGTTTCTGAAATTTCTCTAATGAGGATTTACTATAAAATAACAGAAGTAAAGGATAGGAAATGAGTTTTTTGATCTGATTTTAAATGTGCTTTCTCAACATGTGTCCCATAGGAATGTGATAAAAAAGAAAAAAAAAAAGTGAGACACTACTGTAACCAGCATGTAGTTAATAGTGCTTAGTTCAGGAAACATCAGCTCATCTCGTCTTTTCCCCTTTTTTCCCCTCAAATTATTGTTTGGCTATAAAACACCCTTAAGAAATTAATTCAGATGAAATATGGCCTAGGGGAAATGTTCCTTGAGCAGCAGCCAAAGGATATGTGTTCTGATTCATTCACTTGTACGTTGTGTGACTTTGGTCAAGTCACCACTTTTTTGAGCCTCAGTGATCTGCTGACAACATAGAGATCCTTCCTTTAGTTGTCTACTTTAGATCTCAGTGTTTACTTGTGAGAAGTTAAATCATATTTGTGAAAGTCATCGCAGACCTGTATAGATGGCCTTCAAATGACAGCTCCTTTTTGCTTTTTAGCATTTATTAAAGTGTTTATTTAGGGTGGGCCTAAGTCTCATTGTGTCTTTGCAAGATAGGAACACCACGAAATGAGGCATTTAAAGCCTACCATAGGACCCTAATCTTTTGTTTTAGGAAATAACTTTCAGGAAATAAGTCATCAGGAAGTTGCTATTTATCAATTAGGGCTGTGAATCTGAGGGAGAATGATAATGGAAGAACATGAACAACTCATTTTAATAGACTTGGGATACTTAAATTTGGTAGAATAGATCAGGGCTAGTCTCCATGTTTCTATCCATGTGAGTAGAAAACTGTTTTTCATAACATTTCTTAGCAGTTATTTTCAATTGGTCATCTCTGCCTAACACATCATTTGCAGGAGGTAAACAACTTATGAAATAGGGTAAAAAGGAAAAGCTTGTTAAATGCTATAGATGAGAACATTCATATGGAAATGTGAAAATTAATTGAATCACGGTTGGCAACTGCCGTACTAAAGTGAGCAAAAGCATCATGACCCATCTGTCATCATCCATAATGACTAATACCATGTTTCAGGTACTGTATATAAAGCAATTACCATGCAATTAGCTGTGTTCTCTTTCATTTCGAAGGTACCCTCCTGAGTTAAAGCAACTTTATTCCTAACATTATTGTCAAAGATCCATTAGAGTTTCTGATTAAAAAGTACCTCCAGGTTGAAACATGGTAGTTAAGGTTTCAGCTTGAGATAATTTTCTTTGAGTCTTTTAAACCTCAGCAATACAAATTATGTGGCTTTAAAATTATGTGTGAGTTCAAACACCTTTCAGAAGTCATTAATAACTTCCAAAATGAAAATAGCTTGTTTCTTAGCATAAAATTGGCAAACATACTGGACAGTTTTGTATAGTCTTAGAGCAGCAAGAACAGTTTTTGTCCTAATACAATAAGAATACAAATCTTTAAAATCTTGATTTTAAATACATAAAAGTGTTAAGTTCCCTCTTTTTCTCTGAAATACCTTTCCTTTGCCTTTTTAACCAACATCAGTGGCAAGCTTATCCTTGGCCTTGGATCAAAACACTTGGCATCAGAGATGGATGCTATCAGACAGCAAGGATGAAGAGCTTCCCAGCTTGTGTTGGGAGTTGTTTGTCATTTGTGGGTGGGGTTGCACTGTGAGTAGGACCACCCCTTTCCTCTCCAATCCTCTCCTGTATCCTCTCTCTCAAGTGTTCAAGTCTTTTTTTTTTTTTTTAATGTTTATTATTTATTGAAAGAGAGAGAGAGAGAGCAGGGGAGGGGCAGAGAGAAAGGGAGACACAGAATCCAAAGCAGGCTCCAGGCTCTGAGCTGTCAGCACAGAACCTGACATGGGGCTCAAACTCACAAACCTGAGATCATGACCCAAGCTGAAGTTGGATGCTTAACCGACTGAGCCACCACAGGTGACCCATCAAGTGTTTTTTGATGAAGCTGTTTTGGGTTGTTTTGTTTACTTTTGCTTGTTTAGTTTTGCATTTTTTACTCCTATTCCCGAGAAGGGGATAAACAGCTTATTATGTAAGACTTTTTCTCATACCTGGACTTTTTTGAAGATGAAAAGCCTCACCCAAACCAATGTCCAACTGTTAGTATCACGTAAAAAGCAATTGCTTTAAAATTTTACATATTTGAATTGTTACGTTAAGATTTTAAAACATTTTAAATTTTAAGTAGAAAGTTTCTTTAGTTGTTTTTCGTCAAGTAACCAACTGCTACTTGACTCAGAGGCAAACTTGTGTTTACCATGGTAATGATACCTTCTTCCAAAGGTTTTCACTTGCATTTTCATATACATTTTCAAAGTATCTGCATCACTACAAGTTTACAGTTCCCTTATATTTAAACTTTGTAGGCTTTCTGGTTGGAAGATTCAGAGACAAAGGTACAAGAAACATACGTCTAGAAGCAAACCTATATTTTAAAATATACTATCTCTAGCTATAAAAGGTCTAAATTTTTAACTTGAAGTGAACCACAAGATTGGTAAAAATCCTAACATTATATGCATATATTTATATTCAAGAATTTAATGTTCAGTATATTTTTAAATCATTTTACATATAACTTTTATTTAATTCACACTACCATTTGTATCATTTTTATTAGCTCGGTTCAATTTTATATATTTTGGGGGGACTTTGTATATATTATATACTTTTCCGGAGATGTTATGATTAATAAGGTAGGAGATCACAATCAAGTGGGTAGGCCAAACCAATACATCAGTATGTTAAGTCACTAGGTAACAAAGCTTAATCAAGTTTAGAGTTGGAAATGAGTCTTTGAAAAATTTGAAGCAGTATTTATGATTAATGAAATTGCAAATAACTTGCTTTTGGTGTCATATTCAAAAATTATTTAATGGCAAGATCCATGTCAAGGAGCATTTTCCCTATGTCTTGTTCTAGGAGTTTCACAGTTTCAGAATCTACATTTAAGTCTCATCCATTTTGAGTTAATTTCTGTGAATTGTATAAAATAAGGGCTGAGTTTCATTCTTTGACATGTAGATATTCAATTTTCACAACACCATTTAATGAACAGATGATTCTTTTTTCATTGCGTATTTTTGGTGCTTCTGCCAAAGATTAGTTGACCATATGAAAGTGGTTTTATCTTTGAGCTTTCTATTTTATCCTTTTATCTATATGTTTATTTGTATGTCTATTTCTATGCCAGTACCATACTGTTTGGATTATTATAACTTTCTAATATAGATCAAAATTCCAGAAGAGTGATGCTTTCAGCTTTGTTCTTCTTTGTTAAGATTGCTTAGGCTATTCAAGATTTTCTGTGTGTCTGTACAGATTTTAGAATGGAATTTTTAGGAAATGCTTTGAATTTATAGATCCACTTGAGTAATAAGGACATTATTGCAATATTAATTTGTCAAATCTATGAACATGGAGTATATTTCCATTTATTTGTCTTCAATTTCTTTCTTCAATGTCTTATAGTTTTAATGTACAAATTTTTATCTCCTTTAGTTTAATTTATTTCTAAGTAGTTTATTCTTTTTGATGTTTCCTAAATGGATTATTTTCTTAATTTCTTTTCAGATACTTAATTGTTAGTGTATAGAAATACAACTGATTTTTGTATATTGATTTTGTATCCTGAGGCTTTACCGAATCTATTCATTATTTCTAATAGTATTTTGGTGGCGTCTTTATGGTTCTTTGTATGTAAGATGACATCATTGACAAACAGAAACAGTTCTTCTTTCTTTTCAATTTGGGTGATTTTTATTTCCTTTTCTTGCCTAATTGCTCTGAGTGGGACTTCCAGTGTTAAATAGGAGTGGTGAGAATGAGCAACCTTGTCTTGTTCCTGATATCAGAGGAAGACCTTTTATAGCTTTCATCATTAAGTACGATGTTAGCTGTGAATTTGTCACATTTATAGGCTTATGTTATGTTGAGCTACATTTTTTTCTGTACTTAATTGTTGAGGGTTTTTATCATGAAAACGTGTTGTATTTTGTCAAATGCTTTTTATGCATCTATTGAGATTATCATATGGCTTTTTATCTTTCATTCATTTAATATGGTTATTACCTTTTATTGCTTGATATGTTCTTGATATGTATGTTGTTAAAGCCCATTTGATCATGGTGTAAGATCCTTTCCATGCACTCTCAAATTGACTCCTGGTATTTTGTTTAGGACTTTTGCATGTATATGTATCAGAGATATTAGTGTGTAATTTTCTTTTCTTGTAGTGTCCTTATCTGGCTTTGTTATGAGGGTAATGCTGGCCTCATAAAATTAGTTTGGAAGTATTTACTCCTCTTCAGTTTTTTGGAAGAGTTAAAAGGATGGCCATTAATTCTTCTTTAAATATTTGGTAGAAATCACCTAGGATGCCATCTGGTCCTGGGGTTGTTCATCCTTAGTTGTTATTGGTCTCTTTAGATTTTCTGTTTATTCACGATTCAGGCTTGGTGGGTTGTAGGTTTCTAGGGATTTATCCATTTCTTCTAGGTTTTCCAACTTATTGTCATGTAATTGATAGTCTTTTATGATCCTTTGTATTTCTGTGTATCATTTGTATGTATCTTCTTTAATATTGATTTTATTTATGTGAGCTAATGGAATCTCTACTTTGTTTCTTTTCAAAACACCAGCTCTAAGTTTCATTGTTTTCTATTGTTTCTCTAGTCTCTATTCCATTTATTTCTGCTCTGATCTTTGTTATTTCCTTCCTTGTGCTAACTTTGGGCTTAGTTTATTTTTCTAGTTTTTTGATATGTAAAATTAGGTTGCCTTTGTCTTTGAGATCTTTCTTTTTTCTTAACATAGGCAGTTATCACTGTAAGCTTTCTTCTTAGAACTGCTTTTTCTGTATCCTATAAGATTTGGTATGTTGTATTCCTGTTTCTATTTGTCTTATGATGCTTTTTGGTTTTCCTTTGTTTTTTTTTTTTTTTTCTTTGAGTCACTGGTTATTCAGGAGCATGCTGTTTAATTTCAGAGTATTTTTGAATTTTCTCCATTTTGCAATTCCTAATTGTGGGGTTGATTACTAGATCTTTGTTAGTTTCCTTTAGTAGTATAATGTTTGCCTGATTCTTCCTGATCCATGTAGCTTTGTGTTGGTATCTGTATATTTGAAGAAGCAATATATTTTTTAGTGTTTACATATTGGTTTTAGCAAGTAAAGATTTCTTCTGTCAAGTCCATGGTTGATGGTATTAATTCTATTGGAGCCAGTCACAAAGCTGACACTGGGTCCACAGTGGGGGTCTGTCCCCCAAAGGCCTGTTACCAGGGGTTTGTGTTGGCATATTTTGTCTGGACTGTGGATGGATATGATACCCTTCAAAACCTTTGTTGGTAGGGCTGACACTGGGACAATGATATGCTTTTAGGTTTACAGACAGTGGGCTTTTGCCAGGTGTCTTTGTGTGTAGCTCCCTCTGGGTCTCTAACCAGTGATATGTCACTGGGAGATCCCTTTGTGGGCAGAACTGGCCCTGATCACAGCTGAGAAGAACTAAAACAGAGTCCAAGGGTATTTCAGGATTGATGGATAAGACTGAAGTCTGAAAGCCTGTGTCTCAGGGCGTGGATGGATATGCCCGCTTCCAGGTTTCTGGGTGGGCAGGACTCTCCCAGAGTTGGGCTACTTTACTATTCACAGTTAACTGATACCGGTGGACCTGCCTCCAGAGACACCTTAAGACATGTCTCCTTTTGGGTCCTGGAGGAGTATGGCTGAGAGAAGTAGGAACTGGGTTACAGGATTACTTCACGATGTGAGTCAGACTGAGATAAGTAGATTTGGCTCCAGGGGCATGGTTGGGCTGGTCAGACATTTCTTCTTTCAGGTCCAGGGTCATCTGCCCCTTAGCTCTTAAACATTTTTCTAACACTGAAAAGTTTTGTGTATATACCATCAGATGCCTTTGGATCCTCAGTCTCTTTGGCAAAAGTAAATATTATGATTTATTTTGTAAGAACTTGGAGATCAATACAGAGCGTGGACTCTACTTTGGTTCTGCAAAGTTATTCTGAAAAAAAAAAAACTGGTTGAAATCCTGACACTTAAAATATCCAAGAATGTATATTTTAACAGGGATTTCCAATGCCAAGATGAAATCCGTGGGATAATATATATCTGTGTCTGAGTCTGATAGAGATCCTTTATGCCCGACATCTGAAAATAAAAACAGCTTTAAATGTCACATCCTTTTCTTGATCAATCTGAAGAAAATCAATTTCAGAGAAGGATGGCTTATAGTGTTCTATAAAATCTTAGCAGGAACTGTCAACTGTTTCATAGTTTTTCACTAGTTTTCATGGAATTGGAATAATGAATTCAGCATATTTCTTTGCTGAGAGCTTGGTGACAAAAACCTGTATGAGACTGGTCTGAGAGAGAATGCGTACATATACCTTCTTTCAGTGAGGGTGTAGTAGCTTATTGTAATCATCTTTTCTGGACACTGTCAATAAGAAAATAACTAACAAAAGATAAAAAGGGATTGACGACACCAGGAAAGTCTGTGTCTAACTTACATATATTTTTGCTTCTACCACCTATTTAATAAGCAATGACAGACTTTGAAAAGCAATATGTATTTGTTAAGATTAAAGAAAAACATATTAAGAATCCTTTTTTTGCGGCAAGGAAGGTGTTTTAATGATTAAAACAAACAACTGAAATAAGTATTCTCCTTAGGAATCTAGACATTTTTTAGGACTACCATTCAGGTAACTATTTGTCCCAGTTGTCTGGTGTGGTCTCGGTTTATACCTGTAGTCCTGTCATACATATTAATAATGCCACAATTTGGACAATAAATTATATGTTACTCATGTCATTGTTACCCTTGACTCTTATAAGGGCAGGGGGCCATGAGATAAAATTTTTAAATGCAAGTCAGTGGAACACTAACAATAAAAATCCATCCTAAAAGAGAATAACAGGAATAACATATTTGAAATGACATCATAAATCTATAGAAAAGTCTGATCGACAAACCTAATTCCAACAAAATCAATATACACTTTAAAAATAATTCAACTATTATATTAAAAGCATACATACAAAGTAAAAGATAATGTAAAATTATATGCTAGCTTACAGTTTATTTACTCATCTTTTTGTATCTTGCAGTTAGATCAGTAAAGTTAGATACAGTATCTAGTATCCAGAACCTGTGGATATATCACATCTAGGCTAAGTCTAGGAGGGTATTAGAAGTCAATCAATTGTACAAAAGTTTACTTATTATTTGTATTATGTTTATTTATTTTTAGAGAGAGAGAGTAAGCAGGGGTGGGGCAGAGAGAAAGCAAGAGAGAATCCCAAGCAGTCTCCATGCTGTCAGTGCAAGAGCCTGATGCAGGGCTCGATCTCACAAACTGTGAGATCATGATATGAGCCTGAAATCAAGAGTGGGACGACACTTCACTGACTGAGCCACCCAGGTGCCCCTGTTTATTGAAATAAGAGTTGTTTTATCATGGAACTTCTCCTAGATATGTACCATCATATCAGATCCATGGAACTTTTATGTAGAAATTTCCAGAGAGAGTTCATGGAGAAATGTCATTTAATGAAAATGCACATTCTTTATAATATGCTAACCAGTTATCCTCATCCTGGCTGCACATCTGAATCATCTGTAAAGTTAAAAAAAATCCAGCCACCTGAGTTTAATTATCATGTGACCTAATTCACTAGATCAAACACAAGATTTTGTGTTTTTAAAAAAGCTTTAAAGGCAATTCTGATAAATGGTTTCTTTTCAGAACATTGCTCTTTTCAGAACATGGCTTTGGCTTTGACTCCTAAATTTCTGTGTGGTCTCCTGCTTTGGTGAGCAAGGCTGGACTCTTTTTACAGTGTTCACCTAATACGAAGGTTAGACTCAGACTGTGTAGTCTGATACTTGCCATTTCTTAAGTCTCCGCCTTAGACTTGACCTTCAAGATGTTATGCAATACCGTAACTATAGGTGAAGGAGGATAACAAATAACACAAAAAAGGGAAAGTCTTCTCTTTAATGAGAAAAAGGAGTTTGAATAACTTTCCTTTTTAATGTTTTTCTTTCTTGAAGCACTACCATGGTCTGGCTAGCCTTCCTAGGGTGGAAGCTGTCATCTTTATAAACTGTTAATAGGATATGAGAAAAGAGGAGACCCAAGGGAACAACCCTCAAAAAAATATTCACATGAAAGATACATGGCCTGATATAAGAGAAAACCAAGAGGAGATCCTCTTTACTTCAGTACAGTTCTCTTTATAATGTCTGCTAATTTTCCAGCTTCTTATATTTCAGTGCTGTTTTATTAGGAGTTACATAGAAAATATTGTAGCTAATAATAAAACCTTTCTGAATTTAGAGTGACATTTTATTGGTTACATTTTTGAGAATATTATCAAACTAAATACTCAGCAGATATTATAATTCAGATCAAGAAAGAAAAAACAAGCAAAAAAATATATAATCTGTTGAAACTGCAAAACAATTCACCTGAAACATTATAAAGTTCATGACTTTAAAAATTTACTAATATAGAAGAATATTTTCTATTCTCTCAAAACAATTAATCTAGAGGCTCTATTTTTTCTAGTGAGACTAATTCTATTTCTTTACTTGATGGCCAATTTAAATAGAAAATTTTCAAAGTAGATGACCATTTAATGAAAAATATAAAACCTTTCCATTTACTCTGTGATATTTTTGAATGCCAAAGAGAACTTCCAACACCTGTGTTCAAAGAACAATGTAACCTTTAGAAAGAATAGTTTACCATTCATAAGTGTAGAGGCAAATTTGATTCTAAGAAACAGTAGGTGTATTGAATTCTGCCAGATAGCAGAAGTATTTATAATAGTAAGAAGTCTATCGTTGGCATGTTGTCAATATTAATTGACTGGGCAAAAGCAAAAAAATATTCAGTGGTATGAAAAATTTAAGAAATTGTGAAAGAACTTTCAAGAACACAGTTAGGAATGTTTGTTATGAGATCTACTGAAAAAATTCAGTAAGTATTCTTGACCACCTTCAGAAATGTGCATTTTAGTGGATGCAAAAATGTAGTGTAGCTTTAAAATACTTTAGCTGAAATTCTGAGATTAGAGATTATCTTTAAAAATGCATCATTAAATATGTCAAGATGCCTCAAAGCAGGCTAACACAATAATAGACTGATTCTTGGACTTCGAGTGTTTGAAATTTTTGTGCAAATGTTAACACACACACACACACACACACACACACAGGAATGTAAGGACTTCAAGATTTATTTTTTTTTCTTCAGTGCTATAAGCCAAATAAGTTCCTTAAAGAACTGTAGTCAATGTGTGGGTGGAGAGTTGGTTAACAGAGTGTACTGTTCCAGTCTTAGCTTTATGTTTTCAATGGATTGCATGTAACACATTTCAATTAGGCTTATAAAAACTAAACTTATTCAATGACATTTCAATGAAAATGCAAAACTAGAGAAAGAGTGTGAGAGAGAAAATAAGGAAGTGATCCCTTTTGCTTAGATCTTGCTCTTCCGGTTTCCTCTATTTTTTTATTTAATATTTCATTTTATATGATTTGAACTTCATTTTTGTACAAATGTGGATCAAGTTACTAGCACAGAGAGGAGAGAAAAGATTGAAGAAGAAGTGAAAACCTTTAGAGAACTCTTAAGGAAGATAAATCCAAAGGATTCATTGGAATAGATAGAGACAAAAGCAAAAAGTGTAACCTCCTGCAAAATGAACTAAATCCTCCTTATTCCCTCTCAGAAAAGTAAACCTTAGTTCTGAGTCTTCCCAAAGTGGACCTGAGTCAGAGTAGACTGGAGCAGGTCATCTACTGAGGAGATAATCCTCGGAAGCACATGTGAAGGGGTGGGGAGGATGAGAAGGAAGGGAGAAAAGTTATTGCAGTGTGCAGCGAGGTACAGGTGATCGCTGAGAAACCATGTGGAACGCACTTTCGGATTGTGCCTTAGCGGCTGAGGAGGGCTGGAACATTGGCCCTTCAGGTGCACCTGCAACAAGCCTCCCTTGGTTTCTGAAGCAGAGATCTTCAGGTAGAAGAACAGACAGGCACCGAGGTGGAATGGTTTCAGCATGTTACAAGTTGTCTCCCATAGCTTCAGGTGCACTCATATGTAGGCAAAGAAAGACGGTATAGTATTCTGAGAAGTCAGACACTACAAAATGGTAAACATAAGCATTTGGAGAAAGTTACAGGTTTTATGAAGAGACGTAAAATTAAGGAATCTGTTGAATTCCATTGCAAGGAAAACTGTACAATGGAACACATGTTTCAGCTCTTTGTATAGCTTAGATGAATGAATTTTGAGTCTCGTGATCCTTTAGTGATTCTCTTTGTTAGAAATCTACACATTTAATATTGAATATATGTATTTAAAAGGATTTTCATTTACCTATGCATAATGTAATTTGTTTTCAGCTTTAAGTATTTCTAGAAATAGTTGAAATGGGAAAAACTGTGCCCACCAACAATAATCCAGAAAGCTTTTATATGGATTTAGGTGCTAAATAGTTAATCAGAAAAAAATATTAAGTATCTATACCTATCGTATGCTAGGCTCAGTTAATGGCTCTGTTAACAAAAGTCAACAGAGAGTAAAAGACATGTAACATGATTGTCAATAAACAACAACAGCAAATTAGGATGTCTGCAAAAGAGCTGTAGAAGGCTAGAGAACAAAACACTGGGACTTTCATGAAAAGTTTGGGAAGGAGAGAAATTGGTGCTTGGTTTTGAAAGATACATAAGTGTTTCCAACAAAAGAACTAGAAAACAATGTTAGAAATTACTGTGTAGTCAGGGCGCCAGGATGTCTGAGTCCGTTGAGCGTCTGACTCTTGGTCTCAGCTCAGGTCATGTTCTCACATTTGGTGGGATTGAGCCCCATGTGGGGCTGTGCTGAGTGCAGAGCCTTCTTGGGATTCTGTCTCTTATTGTCTCTGCCCTCCCCCACACATGTACACCCATGCCTGCACGTGTGCATTCTCTCTATCTCCTGAAATAAATAAATAAACAAACATAAAAAAGAAAAAAATTACTACACAGTACATGATAAACAATGACAATTCCAGAAAGAATAATTAGTTCAGAAAATGTTCAGTATTAGATACATTATTTTTCTCATTTCTTCATTTCTTTTAACCTTCTAAATGAAGCATTCCTGTTTTTGTCATACAGCTCCCCCAAATTTTATTAAAGTTATTCGTACATCATTCATATTTGCGGTCTTTAAAAAATTGTGTTTTCCTGGTAAATAATATCTAGCACAAAGGATAACTAAGGATTTAAAAAATATTTATCATATGCATATGCATAGACATTTTTAATGAAATATTCTGTTTATTTATCAAGGGATTATCTCAGGTTTTCTAAGCATAAGGTAAGGATTGAAAATAGTGATTATAAAGCAGTCTTTTATTTCTAATTTACTAAAAGCTTTTAAAAATCAAAATGGATGTTTAATTTTATCATTTGCTTTTCTGGAATCCTTAGAGATGAACATACATTTTTTTTCCTTATTTAAATTATGTCAAAAACACTAACGGATTTCTTAATGTTGAACTGTCCTTGTATTCCTGGAATAATCACTCATCATGCTATATTATTTGCATATACTATTGGGATTGAATTACTAATAATTTATTTAGAATAAATACATTTATATTCGTAAGTCAAAGTAGACTACAGTTTATTCTTTTGTAAGCTGTTTTAATCGGGTTTTAATATCAAAGTCACACCAGCTAAATAAAATAGGAATTTCTACCATTTTATGTTCTCTACAGTTTATGTAACATGATAATAATCTGTTGTTTGGAAATTATAAAGAGTATGACCATCTATTTGGGCCAGTGTTTTTGTGACATATTTTCTATTATTGTTTTCACACTATTCTATCATTTAAAACTAAAATTCTGTTCTCCTTTTTGCCATGTGGATTTTTATTTGCTTTCATTTTTCTAGTAATTTTTCAAACTACAATTAATTGAGCCTGTTTTATTTTCTAGGAATATTGATTTATGCACTTTAGTTTTATCATCAGAGAATCACTGTGGAATAGGTATTAATATCCCTCATTTTCATTTGTGGAAACTGCAATTTAATGAGGTTAAATTACCAAACATCCTGGTGTCTTTGTTCTCTATTAGACTTTAAACTTCTGAGGACACAGTATCCTATACATCTCTATGTCCTTTAGTTCTTGCATAGTTCCAGGAAGATTGCAGACACCTCATAATTACTTGTAGAATTGAATAGAGCCTGCTTTTGGCTAGCTGAAAGATGTGTGTGGACTACTAGGTCATGAAGTATTGCTGCTTTTGTTTCTTGTGATGATCATTGTATCAAAGTAAAAACAAAACAAGCTATTATTTTTGAATTCAGAAAAATTCAAGAGCACAAGTTTTATATTTATTTTTGTTCATTAGCTTTACTTAGGTATTATTTACTTACAATGTAGGGCATACATTTTTACTGTAGGGCTCGATTAGTTGTGAAAAACGCGTAACTCCGTATAGTCTCTACCCAAGTCAAGATATATGTTTCCATCAAACAAAAATTCCCACTGGACATTTTGCAATCAATCTCATCCTCACCCTCGTCACTAGGCAGCCATTAAACTACTTTCTTTCACTATGGGTTAGCTTTAACTATTTCAGAATATCATCTAAAGGAAATCATGCAAAAATATTTTTATGTATCCATCTTCTTTCACTTAAGATAATGTTTTTGAGATCAACGCATGTTGTCATCAGTAAATTGCTTTTTATTAATGGATAGTATGGCACTTTGTGAGTATACTACAATTTCTTTATACATGTTTCTGTTGATGGACATTTGAGTTGTTTCTAGTTTGGGGCCAATGTAAATAAAATTGCTATACACATTGATGCTCATGGCTTTTGTGGGACTTACTTCTAATTTATTTTGAGTAAATATTGAGTATGGTTGTCTTGTTTCCTGTCTTAAAGGGAATGCATTCAATTATTCACCATTAAGTATAATGTTAGTTTGTAGGTTTTTATTGCAGGCCTGTTATCAGTTTGCAAAAGTTCCCATTTATTTCTCATTTCCCAAAAGTTTTTATCATAAAATTTTATCATAAAATTTTTTTTATCATAAAAAAAAATTAGTAGATACTAATTTTTTTTAAATTACTTTTCTGCACCTACTGAGATAATAAAATTATATTACTCTTTAATTTTCTTTTATTTTGATGTTAGAATGTTTGTTAGAATGTTAAACCAACCTTGCATTCTTGGCTAAATTCTATTTTATCTTGATGTATTTTCCTACTTGCATATTGCTCCCTTTTTCTCTGGTGCTCTTTCTCAAAGATTCCAGCAGCTTAAGCAGTACTAAACACCAAGGTATTCCTCCTCATTTCAGTAGTTCATTGTCCTTCGCTTGGTCTCTAGCTTCCAATGCAATCGTTAGAAAATTGTCTCTATGTAAAACTTAAGGTGATTACTAAACTAATCATGTTGAATGTCCTCTCTGTCAGGGATTCAGGCAATTCAGAACATTGCCCATTGTTCAACGACTATAAACAATGACCTTATACTTCAGCCATGTTTAGAATTGTGTGCAGAAGGAAGACTAATAGTCCATTAGTAGTTATTACCTCATAGCCATTAACGGAGCCAGAGGCACCTAGACATTTAATTATTTCAGCTTCAAGGGAATGACTTAGCAGGATAAACTGCTTCACCAACTTTATTATTTTTTAAATGTTTATTTATTTATTTTGAGAGAGAGCATGAGAGGGAGCAAGTAAGCAGGAGAGGACGAGAGAGAGAGAGAGAGAGAGAGAGAGAGAAAGAGAAAGGAAGAGAGAGAGAGAGAGAGAGAGAGAGAGAGAGAGAGAGAGAGAGAATTCCAAGCAGGCTCCATGCTTTCAGCACAGACCCTGACATGGGGCTTGATCTCACAGCTGTGATATCATGACCTGAGCCAAAAATCAAGAGTCAGATGCTTAACTGAGCCACTCAGGCTCCCCTCTTCATCAATGTTAGAATTTATATTTGGGCTATATATGGTTAGAGAACAAATATCCAGGGGAAGTCAGAAAGGGGAAAAAGAAATACAAATTTCTATGAATTTATTATAAATTTTCGAAATACATAGGAGTAATTTATAAACTTTAATTTTATTTCACATTACCCATATCATATGACTTCATGTATTATCAAAAACATACTTCACAAAACTTGACATAAACATAAAGCCTATCTATATCTTTATCTTTTAAAATGATTAAGACAGTAAATATGAGAAAGCTCTTATTTTTCTGCATCTTGTGTTTCAAGAAACATAGAGAAGGTATAATCCATGAAGAAAAAAAACAAGCATAGCAAAATGTATTCTGAATTGAGCCCTTAATGTCTACCTCAGTCTTCTGAGAGATGAGGCCCTGTAATTATACTTCATCTGAAAAAAATACAGGTCCATGGATTGCTTTATAATTTCTCTTTAATTACAAGCTTTCTTCATAAAGGAAAACATTTCTCATGTATTTGATTTCATTTCTTCTTCTGAGGAGAAAATTTTACTTTTCTGAACATATTTATTGAATTTTCACATCCAACCATATTAGATTACTCCCATTTAAGTTGATAAAGTTGATGTTCCTTAACTTTCTCACTTTTTGAAATGCACCTTTTTCTTTCCCGCTACTTGTGGCGCACACACACACACACACACACACACACACACACACACACACATAAATATTAAGTGTACACACTTGAATAAATACTTCATTTTCACTGTATTGTAGTGTTTACAAATTAAATGCTTATTTGAAAATTATGACTTTACCCTAAAACTCTTATAGTTAAAAATATTTTGGATAGTCTTTAACTTTGTAACAATATTCATAAATACTTTATTACCAATATTAAATTGGTACACCACCAGCCTTTCTTACTAAAATTTTCTTCTTTTTGAATTTGCAATGTGGTACACTTATTAAATTGTTGGTGTGTCTCATATAGTAATTTTTTCAAGATAAACTTGTAGATTTTATAATTTATGAGGATTTATATATTTTAGATTATATTTTCATTGCCATTCTATATTGGTTGACATTAAAATTTAGGTTATAGGCTTTCACCTCAAAAATTAATAGTAGAAAAAGTCTGATACAAGTGGATTAATTGTTCCTTTATGAGTATCCAGTATCCTTATTAGCAATAATTCTTGATTTTTGTTTTATCAAAAGGATGGGTGTTAGGGGTGAAAATAGTATTTTTTTTTCTTTTTTTCAACTTTTTTTTTTATTTTTTTATTTTTGGGACAGAGAGAGACAGAACATGAACAGGGGAAGGGCAGAGAGAGAGGGAGACACAGAATCGGAAACAGGCTCCAGGCTCTGAGCCATCAGCCCAGAGCCTGACGCGGGGCTCGAACTCACGGACCGCGAGATCGTGACCTGGTTGAAGTCGGACGCTTAACCGACTGCGCCACCCAGGCGCCCCGAAAATAGTATTTTTTTAAGGTGATGATGACTACACTATTTCAAGATAGGAAGGTCTGATAAACCTTCCTATAAACCCATGGGGCACCTGGGTGGTTCGGTCAGTTAAGCGTCCAACTTCGGCTCAGGTCATGATCTCACAGTCCGTGAGTTCGAGCCCTGTGTCGGGCTCTGTGCTGACAGCTCAGAGCCTGGAGCCTGTTTCAGATTCTGTGTCTCCCTCTCTCTCTGCCCCTCCCCTGTTCATGCTCTGTCTCAAAAATAAATAAATGTTAAAATTTTTTTTTTAAATCCCATATCAGTAGCTGAGAGCTGATAAAAATTTCCTCCAGTTCTTATTATTCATTATTTAATAGTCTTGACAGTTGGCATTGCAAATTTTTATTATTTTTCTGTGTATCCTTAGATTTTTAAAAGAATACTTGAAAGGCTTTGAGTCTTTTAGCCATATGACATTTAGATTGTAGCCATGATGGCTATTGTAAAACTCTTCCCTTGAACTGAGAAAGTTCCTTTGTAACCTATTCCCTTTCAATCATCAACTGCAAAGGCTACCATTATATTTCTAGAACCTCAATGAGTTTTTCTAGTATTTAAACTCCCTGTAAATAGAAATTAGTGTCTACTCTTTTATGTACTTTTGTTGCACTCTTGTATCTATGAGATTCATCCTAGGCATTGTATATAGTAGTAGCTTATGTATACATTTATTTTCATGTTTAGAGGTCATTTGGCTAACTATACTGCCACTTTTTTTTATGGATTCTCATATTGGTATATTTTTAATTTTTTTTTTTAGTTTAGATGACAATTATGAATGAAGATTCTATGAATTTTATTGAATAAGCATATACAACCACTTTTTTCCCATTCTCCCACATAAGTAGAACTGGACACATGGAGTAGGCATGTGTTATCTGAATTAAAAACTATATAATAGTTTGGCAAGTTGCATGTGCTATTGTATACACACATCAACAATGAATGAGGATTCTAATTGCTTCCTGTCCTTATCAACAATAGATAGTCTTTTAAATTACTTTTAAACATTACCAACATTGATGGTAAATAATGATTTTAAATATCATTTCCCTGATGATGACATTGAAGATCTTTTCATGTGCTTAGTTTTGATTTATATATTTTCTTTCAGTGAAGAATATTTGCCCATTAAATTTTTTTTATTATCATGTTTTGAGTTTTCTTTATATATTCTGGATATAAGTATTTTATCATTTATGTAATTTCTAAATATTTTATCAATTCTGCTTTTCAAAGAGCAGAAGGTCTTAATTTTGATGAATTCCAATTCATCAAGTTTTTCTTTTAAAGGTCATGCATTTGATGTGGTATCTTGTTTTCATCTTATGCCATATAATTTTAGGTTCCACATTGGGATAATTACCCATTTTAAGTTCATTTGCATTTAACATGGAAGGTATAGGTTAACGTTCTTTTTTTTTCATACTAATATCCACTTGTTCCAATGCTTGTCGAAAAGACAATACTTTCCCTGGTAAATTTTATCTACACACTTTTCTGGACTGTATTCTATCTAGAAACATTTATCTATCTTTATGTGAGTATGACATACTGTTTTAGCTACTCTATCTTTATAATAACTCTTAAAGTTAGGTCATTTTAGTTCTTCAATTTTATTCTTCTTAAAAAGTCATTTCGCTAGGGGCTTCTGGGTGGCTCAGTCAGTCAGGTGTCCAATTCCAGCTTGGGTCATGATCTCAAGGTTCATGGGTTTAAAAGAAGTTATTTGGCTATTTTAGTTCCTGTGCATTTCCCCATGAATTTTAATTTTTTTAATGTGTATTTATTTTTGAGAGAGAGCAATAGAGTGCAAGAGGGAGAGGGGCAGAGCGAGAGGGAAACACAGAATCTGAAGCAGTCTCCAGGCTCTGAGCTGTCAACACAGAGCTTGATGTTGGGCTCAAACTCATGAACCCATGAGATCATGACTGAGCCAAAGTTGGAAGCTTAACCAACTGATCCACCCAGACGCCCTATCCCCATGAATTTTAGAAGAAGCTTAACTGTTTCTACTAAAATACTTCAACACCCCACTTACAGCAATGGACAGATCATGTAAGCAGAAAATTAACTAGGAAACAATGGCTTTGAATGACACACTGGACAGGAGGGACATAACAGATATATTCAGAACATTTCATCCTAAAGCTGAAGAATACACATTCTTCTCAAGTGCACATGGAACATTCTCCAGAACAGATCACATACTGGGTCACAAGTCAGCCCTCAACAAGTACAAAAAGATCAAGATCATACCTCGCATATTTTCAGACCATAACGCTATGAAACTTGAAATCAACCACAAGAAAAAATTTGGAAAGACCATCAATACTTGGAGATTAAAGAATATCCTACTAAGGAATGAATGGTTTAATCAAGAAATTAAAGAGGAAATTAAAAAGTACATGGAAGCCAATGAAAATGAAAACACAACAGTCCAAAATCTCTGGGATGTAACAAAGTCAGTCATAAGAAGGAAGTCCCATATAGCAATTCAGGCCTTCTAAAGAAGGAAGAAAGGTCTCAAAGACCTATATCCAAAAGAGCTGGAAAAAAGAACAACAAATAAAGCCTGAAACAGTTTCTATTAAAAGAAGCAAACTTCCTCACGTTTTATTTGGGATCTCCTTGAATCCACATGTCGGTTAGCAGGGAACATCTCCCCTCCTACCAATATTTAATTTTTCATAGACCTAGTCTCTCTCTTCATTTGTTTAGAACCTCTCATTCTTCCTGCAATCTTAGTATTCATTATTCAGGCCTTCCAGATTTTTTCTAAATTGATCCATATTTCATATTTTAACAGCTTTATTAGGATACAATGTGTATACCATACAAGTCCTTCCTTAAAGTGCCCAGTTCTGTGGGTTGAATTTCATTGATGGTGTTCTTTGAAGCATAAAAGTTTTGCTACTAGTGAAGTCTAATTTATCTATTGGTTTTTGTTTTTGTTTTTGTTGTTTTGGTTGCTTGCAATTTTGATGTCATATTGAAGAAGACATTGCCCAAAGATCATGAAGATCTATACCTATGTTTTCTTCTAGGGGCTGTATGGTTTTAGCTCATACTGTTAGGTCTTTTTTGTTTTTTGAATTAATTTTTGTACTTGTGAGGTCAGGGTCAAACTTCCCTCTTTTGTGTGTGGATATCCATCTGTCCTAGGGCCATTCGTTAAAAAGAAAATGAATATTAAGAATCAATACTATATTGTTACAGGTAAAAATAGCCCATGGTTTTCAGAATAGTGAGAAAATCAATGAGTTCCTACAATGGGTCAAGGACTGTTAAACCTTGTAACAGATTGATGAAGAAGACAGACATGTCAATTTCCTCATGGAGCTCATGGTATAGTTCTACAAAGGGGTGCTATTTATTATTACTGAAAATTTTAAAAATATATACTGAAATTTAGAAATCAAATATGTTAACACTGCAACATATGCATATTTAATGCTCATTTCAGGATTCTTTTATCAGTTTTTGAGATGGTGTAAATTTTGAATAAATTTTGTGGAGTCTCTTGAAGTTCATGTTGTGGAACACAAAATTTAGCATTTTTATGATTATGATTCCTTTAACTTACCAAAATGTTTCATAAGAGCAGAAGAAAATCCCCAAAAGTCTTATGAGATTATTTTAGGACTGTGCAAAGCTTGTTTTTCACCCTGGAGAAACAGGAAGTCATGTCTGCCTGAGAGTAAACAAACTCCACCAGGCAATTTAAATTTGGTCTGAAACTAAGAATCCACAAGATTTGGGTTGGTTCTAAACATAGAGAAACATTATTTCTTCCTTCCTCATTATTATCCTGACTAGCCCCCTGCCGCTACATGATTACCAACCACAATCAAATGCTTTGTTCAACCTAATTTTAAGTTATTCAACTTCTAAAGTATTGTAATTTATTTAAAAAACAAATTGTATTATTTCCTAGTTTATATCAATCAACTCATTTTAACTCAATCACAATTCTATATAAAGACTATCTAGTCTATATAAGTCTATATAAAGACTAGATAGTTCATAGAAGGAAATGATTTTTTTTTAACTTATATGATACTCCATGTAAAAAAAAAACCACACACAACTATCCAACTGAAAAGCTGAAAAGCAATATAAGGCTGAATGGAACATGAAGAACTTGGAGAAGAGTCAGAGGCCAGCCATTAAAAAAAGCATCTGTCTGGAATGGCTTAGCTATCCACATGCCGACAGAGTGGGTCTGGGCCAAAGTGTTTCATGAGGTCTTTTGCAGCTCAGATGGGCAATGATTTTCTAAATCCATGTTGGAACATGAGATTGAGTGAAAGTGTAATAACCAGAATCCCATTATAATTTGATTTGAGATTGGCACCTCTCCCCATAGCAGACTTACTATGGTCATTTCTTTAACCTTGCAATAACCCAACCCTGCATTTTACACATTTGACCTTTTGCACTCCACTACAAACTGATGGAAGGCTTTTTACTCTGCAGAAATATAAATACATGTGGAAACTAGGGCTTGTAGATAAATTTACCAAAAAATGTGTTAATCTGACTCAAGAACCTGAAAGTGAAACCTGGCGCAGGAGTAACAGCCAAAAATAATCTGCACACACATTGAGACACAGAGGGTTTGCCTACCTCATACGCTTCCCCACACAGTCCCTATCTTGATAAACTATCAGCTTGAGATTCTCAGCCAGAAACCTCTTCTTTCTTCCCAAGTCAATGACAAAGTTGTAATGATGTGATCTCTTAAGTATTCCGTATAAGAGGAATTACTCAAAGGTCTATGCCACAATTTAAACCCTAGGCATCTTTCATCTGTGCTAGCGCTGCATACTCTTCTAGAAGCCATAAAACCTTAGACACATAACAGATAATATAAGTAAATAGCAAATAGTACCTAGTTTAAGAAATAAAATGGTAACTGTACAGTTGAAGTAGCCTATATACTGCTACTCCTTGACTACATTCTCCTGCTGCCTCAAGCCTTACACAGGAACTTCTGTCTTGAATTGGAGGTCTATCATTTTCATGTATGGTTTCATACTCTTCATATGTGTGCCTGTCCATGTGTGTCCATGTATGTGTGACTTGAAAGCTAGACTAAGGCAATCAGAGGCTCCTTACCCCCTCCCTTGTCCTTGGAATGCAAACTCTGCCCACTGTTTCCACATTGGGAGCTATTTCCTTTTTTTTTTTTTTAATAAGATTTATTTATTTATTTAAATAATCTCTACACCCAACATGGGGCTCAAACTCACAACCCTGAGAGTAAGAGTCACATGCTGTACTGACTGAGCCAGCCAGGTTCATTGGGAGCCATTTTCAAGAATAGTCTTAGACAATGTGTTGTTGAGATCATCTGGACAGTATATGTGACTAACCCCATTAAAGATGCTATATAAACTTTTAAGATTCTGGAGGGCAGGTGCAGAGGTTTACTAGTCTTTTGACCACCCAAGATAAGCCTTGTATATGAATTCCTTCCCTTATTAAACCCGCCCCCTACCAATCTGGGTTTGTCTACTTCTTTCTTCTGTCTCTCCTTCTCCCCCATATGCAGACCAGTTTCAGATTTCATCCAGGAATCTCCAAAGTTTATAAACCAATGCTGACTTCTTAATTTTTATAAAATATTTAAAATTATAAAATAATAGAAGCATTAAATTACTTATCACCCTGATTTTTATTTGTATTTTCTTTATTTCAAGTGAGATACAATATCTTTAAACTTTTTTGGGGGGGCAATATGATTTCAGTGAATCAATTATTTTCATATTTGCTATCTTCTATTGGGTCATTTTTGATTTTCTTACTGATTTATAGGTAGCGCTTATATATTCTAAATACCAATTATTTTCTACTCAGTATCTTCCAAATGTCTCTGCCTTGTGGCTTGGCTTTTCTCATTTTTGAATGGGTCTTGTGATAATCAAAAGTATTTTATTTTAATGTATTGGAATTAATATTTTCTTTTATGAGTTGTGTGTTTTTATAAAATAGTTGTATCGTATTCCTGAGGGAAACATTTCTTCTAAACTTTTAAAATATTGCTCTTCATATGTGAGATGATAATTCACCAGAATTGATTTTTATGTATGGTTTTTATATTATTATTATTATCATCATCATCATTGTCTTAATCGACATCATCATCATTATATGGAAAGCTATTATTCAAGGGTTTATCTTTTCCCACTCATCTATAGTGACCATTCTAAATCAAGTTTTTATACATATGTGGGGTTGTCTCTGAGCTCTCTATTTTGTTCCATTAGTCCTTTTCTCTAATTCTGTGAAATACTACATTGCATTCATCAATGCAGCATTATAATCATCTTGATACCCAGTTGAGTAAGTCCCTGCATCTTATTCTTCGTTTTCTTCTTATTCTGCAGTAATATCTTTAATGCTAGGAAATTTTCATTTCCATATACCTCTTAAAAGCCTTCTTTGAAGTTTTATGAAAAACCTTTGGATTTTGCTTGGAATTTCATAAATTTGTATATTTATGAGGGGAGAACTATCATATTTATGATATTTAATCATTTTATCAAATGGCCTGCTTTTTTGTTCTCTTTACTTTGCTGCTATCAGGAAGGTTATATTTTTTAAATTATATTCAGACTTTCCAGTTGACAAAATGAAAAATATGATTTAAAAAATAATTTATCTTATGTTCATTAATTTCTCTGTATTGTAATTATTTTTAATAATTTGGTTTTAGATTCATTTGACTTTTCTGAATAGGTAACAATTTGGCTGAGAACAATTATAATGTTGTTGCTATCTTTGAATTCCTTATATTTTCTATTTATATGTTCTTACCTTTGATAGCTAGGATCTCCAGTACACTGTTTAATATAAGAAACAATAATGAGTATGTTTGCTGATTATATGGGGAATGATAAGTTCTAGAATTAAGTATGCAAGTCTTCAGTACAGTTTTTGTTTTCTTAAAGATATTAAAGAGGAAGTAAGATGGCATCATGAGAGATAGCGTTGCCACATACAGGGCATTTCGGTAATTAGGCATTTCTATCAGCTACCCCCACACCAGTGGGAGACATCTGCTTCTTGTTCAGCCAAACCGTTTTTCTGGTTGGACAGTGGTGTGAATTCTTTTAATAGCAAATGTCCTGTTAATTCACTGATGTTTTTGGAAAGCTTTGTGTTTACTTTTATACTAACTAATTTATTTATGGACTTCTATATATAAACATTACTATTTCCCACTGTTATGGAGAGAGCAGAGCATCGAGTGGATGATGGGATTAACATTAGCCAGGTTGGTGATAGAAGTTTGGATAGAAAAAAAGATCTTATCATTTAAATGGTAGAGAAAAAATTATATATATATATATATATATATATATATATATATATATATATGTATGGGGGAAGGAAAAAAAGAGAGAGGGAGAAAGAGAACAGCAAGAAAGTGGAGTCACTAATCCTACCAGATACTAGAATATCATACAAAGCCAAGTTCATCTCATTTATACACACCATATCCTCATACCTCTAGTTTTCTGAACTCCTTTACATTGTTAGAGCCATTCTTCCCAGTGTATGGCACAATGAGTTTGTGGATTAGTGTCCTTCATCCCTTATGGGGTGTGTGTGTGTGTGTGTGTGTGTGTGTGTGTGTGTGTGTGTGTATAAGGCTAAAAGAAGTACAGAAAGATGTTAATAGTATTTTTTTCTGAATTTTTAAATTGCAAATTATTGTGTGTTTTTCTTTCGTTTTTTTGCACTACTCTGTGCTTTCTGAATTTTCTGTAGCATCAAGTATTTTCTTATCAAAAATAAATATTTTTAAAATCTATGAAACTATTTTTCCCCTTCCCTTCCCCCATGGTCTTCTGTTAAGTTTCTCAAGTTCCACATATGAATGAAAACATATGATATCTGTCTTTCTCTGACTGACTTATTTCATTTAGCATAATACCCTCCAGTTCCATCCATGCTGCAAATGGCAAGATTTCATTCTTTCTCATTGCCAGGTAGTATTCCATTGTATATACGAACCACATCTTCTGGGGAGAGAGGCAAACTATAAGAGACTCTTAAATACAGAGAACAGACTGAGGGTTGATGGGGGGAGGAGGAGAGGGGAAAATGGGTGATAGGCATTGAGGGGGGCACTATTGGGATGAGCACTGGATGTTGTATGTAAGTGATGAATCATGAGATCTACCCCCCAAACCAAGAGCACACTGTATACACTGTATGTTAGCCAACTTGACAATAAATTATACTAAAATAAATATAATAAAATAAAATTAATGAAACTAACAGCTATGGTAAATTAAAAGATGTTTTGGTTCTTTTAGACATAAGCATAGTCTAGCAATGTGGACCTTTGTCATCCCTTCAATGAATAATAACAACAACAAAAAACTTTATATATATGCAGGGTATTTATGGTGATATAAACTCTTTAATATGCAAAGTGATATTTGCAAATGACATATCTAATAAAGGGTTAGTATTCAAAATCTATCTATAAAAACTCTTCAAACTCAACACCCATCAAACAAATAATCCAGTTAAGAAAGGGACAGAAGACATGAATAGACATTTTTCCAAAGAAGATATACAGTTGCCTAACAGACACATGAAAAGATGCTCAACATAACTCATCATCAGGGAAATGCAAGTCAAAGCCATGATGAAGATACTGCCTCATACCTGTCAGAATGGCTAAAATTAACAACACAGGAAACAAGTTTCGGCAAGGATGCAGATAAAAGGGAATGAATATTCTTACACTGTTGGTGGCAATGAAAAACTGGCACAGCCACTCTGAAAAAGAGTTTGGAGGTTCCTCAGAAAGTTAAAAATAGAACTATCCTACAATCCAGCAATTGCACTGGTAGGTTTTTACCTAAAGGATACAAAAATACTGATTTGAAGGGACAAATGCACCCTGATATTTATAGCAGTATTAACAGCAATAGCCAACTTATGGAAAGAGCCCAAAGGTCCATTGACTGATAAATGGATTGTATATGTATACAATGGAATATTACTCAGTTATCAAAAAGAGTGAAATTTTGCCATTTGCAACGATGTGGATGGAGCTTAGCTTATTATGCTAAGCAAAATAAGCCAGAGAAAGGCAAATCCCATATAATTTCACTCGTATGTAGAAGTTAAGAAATAAAACAGATGAACATGGGGGAAAGAAGAGAAAGGCAAATGGTAAAACAGACTCCTACTTACAGAGAGTAAACTGGGTTACTGGAGAGGAAGTGGGTGGGGGAATAGGTTAAATGGGTGATGGGTATTAAGGAGGGCACTTGAGATAAGCACTGCGTGTTTTATGTAAGTGATAAATCACAAAATTCTACTACTGAAACTAATGTTACGTTATATGTTAACTAACTGGAATTTAAATTAAAACTTAAAAAATAAAAATAAAAATAAATATGCAAAGTGAGGATTAGACCAGTTCAAGATGAGAAGATTCAACAATCATTATCCATGAATAGTTAACCATCCTATTGTCAGACACTAAAAAAATGTAAATATGTATATATTAAAAATTTGTAACTCTAGAGTTCACATTATTAGAGTACCTACACCCAAGTAATATAGAACAATAGATAATACTATTAACTTATTTCTCTAAACTAGCTACATATTTATATAGGACTATTATTCTGTGTGTCCAATCTTAATTTGCTGAAAATTTACCTCTATTTTACATACGGTTGAACTATCTTAATGTTGACTTTATGAAACTACGTCAAATGTTAGTAACTAACTTAGAAATCCTGTAAAAGAGCATATATATACATACAATGCAAAGTACACGATTTTTTCTTTACCCTATAGCTTCTTAAATATTATTTTTCACAATGAACAACACACTCTTTTGTTCTGCTTAAAGAAATCTATCATCATTTCTTTCCTTTTGTAGGCTAGAAGAATAAAGCGCATAATACAACAAAATCGTACAGAATAATTTGAGGCACTGGAGCATAAAACATGATTTTACAAACATTACTTTACAGTTGAAGACCCAGAGTTGTGGAGGGTTTCCTGACTGGGTGTTGGAATTTAACATTGTTTGGTACCTAGTTCTACCCTCTCCAGCTGCATCCTTTACACATACTATGTTGCCTCGTAGCGAAAGAGAGTGGATAATTTTGAAATCTTTTTGTAGATAGATACCAGGTCCATTACTTAGAGAGGTAAAGTGAAATCTCTTGTATAATGTTTTATCCAAGCATTATCGTTACTAACACCAAGTTCTTTGCTACATATACTTAAAAGAAATATACAGTATTTGATGGCATTAGCAGTAAATACAGTGAAATTCCTGATGTCAAATGTGGATTTTCATGATCTCAAGGCAATAAGTGATTAGGTAAGAAAACAGTTTCTTGTGTGATTGATTGCATTGTGATATTACAAAACGCAGTTTGGCAAAGAGAAAACAGAATAGTGTTAAGACGTCAGTGGAGGAGACTTAGTGACACTGTCCGAGCAGAACGACCCTGAGGGGTATGTTCAGTGTTGAAGTTTCGTATAGGCACCTGGTAGGAAGGAAAGACAGCAAGTAGAAAGGAGAGGGAAATTTAAAAGGAGAAAAGTCACGTAACATAATATTTATTATTCTTTGAGGAAGTTATACTCCACAAAGTCCTGTTGGTGCTATTTACATTGAGACTAGTATATATCCATCACAGTCTATGTGACTACCACAGCTAACTTTATCATTTATAACTGCTTTTTTTCTCAGATTTATTGAGGAATAATTGACAAATAAAACTGTGTATAACCAAAGTGTGCAAGATAATTTGGTGTTCATATATGTTGTAGGATGATTGTCATGACCAAACTAATTAATGCATCCATCACCTCATATAGTTATCTCTCTCTCTGGGTCTCTCTTTCTCTCTCTCCTCTCTTTGTCTCATAATGAGAATGCCCAAGATCTACTCTCAACAAATTATTAACTACAGGCACCCTGCTGTAGATTAAATCCTCAGAATTTATCTTATAACTAAAAGTTTATATCCTTGACCTGTATCTGCCTATTTCTCTCACTTCCCAGATCCTGCAACCTTCTTTTCTATGATATTGGCTTTCTTTTTTAAGACTCCACATATAAGTGATACCATACAGTATTTGTCTTTCTCTGTCTGGCATATTTCATTTAATGAAATATTAAATTTCCAGTTTCATCCATGTAATGTCAAATAGCAGAATTTTGTTCTTTTTTATTTATGAGTAATATCCCATAATAACATTCCATATATGCTATATTTTCTTTGCCCATTCAGTGGAAAATTAGGTTGTTTCTGACCAGTGAAACAGAAGAGAGAGCCGAGAAATAAACCCACATATACATGGTGAACTAACCACTGACACCATGGGGAAAAATAGTCACTTCAATAAACGGTGTTGGGAAAGCTGGATATCCAAAAGGTAAAGAATGAAACTGGACCCCTGTCTTATACAACTAACAAAAATTAACTCAAAATTAATTTAAATACCTAAATCTAAGGCCTGAAACTACAAAACTTCTAGAGGAAAATTTAGGGATAAAGCTCCTTGACATTGGTCTTGACAATGAATTTTTGAGTATGATGCCAAAAGCATAGATATCAAAAGGTAATATGGGGCTCCTGGGTGGCTCAGTCAGTTAAGTGTCTGACTCTTGATTTCAGCTCAAGTCATGATCTCACATGGAATCGAGCCACATGTCAAGCTCTGCCCTGGCAGTGTGGAGCCTGCTTGGGATTCTCTCTCCCTCTCTCTCTGCCCCTCCCCTGTCTGCATGTGCACACACTCTCTTCCTCAAAATAAATAGATAAGCAAACATTTTTTAAAAATGTAATATAAATAAGTGGGGCTACATTAGACTAAAAAGCTTCTTCACAGCAAAAGATACCATCAGCAAATGAAAAGGCAACCTATAGGATGGAAGAAAATATTTACAAATCATTTACCAGATAAGGGATAACATCCAAAAAAATAAGGAACTCATGGAACTCAATAGCAAAAAGACAATCCAATTTAAGAATAGAGAAACTGAACAGACATTTTTCCAGAAAAGACATGCAGGTGGCCAAAAGGTACATAAAAAGGTGCTCAATGTCATTAATCATCAGGGAAATGCAAATCAAAATGCAATGACATATCACCTTGCACCTGTTAAAATGGTTACTATCAAAAAGACAAGAGACAGAAAGTGTTGCTGATGCTGTAGAGAAAGGGGAACCCTTGTGCACTGTTGGTGAGAATATGTGAATGGACAGCCATCGTGGAGCACAGTATGGAGTTTCACAGTATGTGAATATGCCTCTGTGTGCCTGTGTATGTAGCAGTTGTCCCTAGAAACATACCATTCCTTGTTTTCTTAGAGGTTCAATTGAAAAATGAACTTTATTAAAGTGCATTGATTTTTCAGCCTGGTGAGAAAACTGATAATAAATAGCAATCTTATTTAAAGATCAAGGGGGTAAGCCAGTTGGAGTTGTTCTGTAGTTTCAATGCATCAGAAGTCTTTTTTGAACCACTGCATGAGTCCATACTAGCCCAAGAAGCACAAAAATCACATCAAAGTTGTGTTCCTTTTAGCAGCAGTCACTGAGATAGAATGTGAAAAAAAAAGGAATACTTTTTCAAATGACAAGAATTCTTCTTTAAATGGTAACAAGCGGAAATTTCCCCCATATCAATCTTAATTAATGGAGGACTGTCCTGCAAAAATGATAAACTACCATTATTTCTAATGACAGAAATAATCACACTTTCAAGTTCAACCAATAGGATCAAGAATAGCAACCATATATTGCTTTTCTAAGTTTTAACAGTCAGTTAAATTTGTAGTTTGAAGCTGTTTAGAGTAGCTCCCTTAAATGAATGCAATAGTAAGCCAGAACATGTGTCAGCTCTGGCAGGTTTTCAAGGAGAATCATTTGTTGTATATTAACCTTTTTACTTTGAGATAATTGTAGTACGGTGGAAAGGAATAATAGAGGGATCTCACATACTCTTTACCAATTTTCCCCATTGCTGATATCGTGCAAAACTATAGCTCAGTTTCAGAACCAGTATATTGACAGTGATACAGTCATGATACAGAACATTTTCACTAGCATGAGGATCTCTCATGTTGCTTTTTTAGAGCCACACTTCTCTCCAGTGTGGAGAGACCCTCATTATTCTCTGGCAACCCATAATCTGTTCCCTGTTTTTATATATATATTTTTTTCATTTTGAGAACTTTACATAAATAGAATTATACAGTATGTGACCTGTAGAAATTGGCATTTTGAAGTCAGCATAATTCTCTGGAGAATTGTCCAGGTTGTTGCTTGTATCAGCAGTTCATTCCTTTTTATTGCTGAATGGTACTCCACGCTATGGGAGTATCCTGGTTCATTTAATTATTCCTTCATTGAAGGACATTTGGATTGTTTTCGGGTTTGGACTCTTATGGGGAAAAAAAAAGCTGCTATAAACATTTGTGTACAGGTTTTTGTGTGAACATAGGTTTTTATTTCTCTGAGAGAGATGCCCAGAAGTGCAATTTCAGGTCATATGGCAGTTTCAGGTTTTGTTTTTTTAAGAAACCAAGAAACAGTTTTCCATAGTGACTATCATTTTACACTCCCACCAGCAATGAACAAACGATTCAGTTTCTCTGCATTCTGGCCAGCATTTGGCATTTTCATTATTTTTTGTTTTAGCAGTCATTGTCATATGTGAGTAGTGTTTACTCATTGCATTTTTAATTTGCATTTCCCTAATGACTAATGATGCTTTTCATGTGCTGCTTTACCATATGAACATTTCTTTTGGTAAAATATCTTTTTATGTCTTTGGCCTATTTTTTAGTTGGATTGTTTGATTTTTTTTTTTTTTAACTGCTCAGTTTTAGAGTTCTTATATAGTCTGGATACAATTCATTGTTAGGTATGTGTTTTACAAATACTTTCTCCTCTGCAGCTTACAATACAAATACAAATTTGTATTTGTAATTTTAACTTCATTGCCCACATATTCTTTTCTAATAATATAAATACAATTTTTTTATGTTTATATTAAATCCTGTGACCTTGCTGAACTTACTTAACAGTTCAAAGAGTATTTACTAGATTCTTTGGGATTTTCAGTGTAGAAAATCATGGCACCTGCAAATACACAATTTCACTTTTTTCTCTTTCCATCTGTATATGGAATAAAATTATATCCTTTTCTGTAATTTATTCTCTTGGCTTGACCTAGTGAAAGCATTTGTGCTCTCTTCCTCCTTGCTCCAGCTCAATCTGCTTTTTCTATGTTGTCGATGAAGTGTGTGCCATTTCAACATACAGAACAATAAGAAATACAGTAATTAGTTCCAAAGTGCTTCTCAAGAGAGAACTGCAGATGATCGAGAAAGGTTTTAAATACAAACTTGGTATTGAATAAATGTGCACTTTGGAAAAAATTACCAAACCAATATGAGATCTGTCATAGCTTTTGACAATGAACGTCAATACACAGAGAATTTGGGTTAGGTAGTAAAACATGTTTACATTCTCACTGGTTCTTTTTGTCTTATGAATGCTGAATCTAAACCTGGTGGCTGATTTATAAGGAATGGAAGAAATCAGACATAAACTGATATTAATTTCATAATTATTTTAGGATAGTGACAAATAATTAAGATTGGAAGTATATTTAGGGAACAAAAATATGAGTACCAAGATCATAAGATAGTTTTAATGGTTATATATTGTCAACAAATTGCATAGCAGTTCAAAATTTACCAAGTATTTTCAAAACTACTTTTCAAAATGCTTGTTAAAGTATTTCTTTTAAGTTCACTTAAATTTTATTAAAGAAGAAACAGAGGCTCAGAGATGATGGATGAATTTTACCTACTTTTCAACCAATAGGAAAGTGAACTTTTTATTCCAGGTCTAAAACTCATTCCATTGGGCCACAAAAGTCTCTATAGTGGAGGAAGACTGGAACTCTACAGAAGCCACCAAAATTAACAAGTAAAAGTATAGCTTCTTGTCCTTATACCATCCAAATTCTCACAGAATGCAGATGCTCCATTCTCTGTATATATTTTATTATTTATTTGTTTTTGATTCCTCAGTTACTCCAATTTTAGCTTAAGGATAAAAGCAATGAAACACGTATATGGCTATGGCTCATTAAATACATAATTGAAAAGTCTTATGTAAATATAATTGCTTTTCAGGGAAATTTCTTTTTTTAATTTTTTAATGTTTATTTTTGAGAGAGAAAGAGACAGAACATGAGCAGCAGGGGAGGGACAGAGAGAGAGAGGGAGACACAGAATCTGAAATAGGCTCCAGGCTCTAAGCTGTCAGCACAGAACCCAATGGCAGGGCTTGAACCCATGAACTGCAAGATCATGATCTGAGCTGAAGTTGGATGCTCAACCAACTGAGCCACCCAGGTGACCCTCAGGGAAATTTTTAATATTTGTAATCATTTGCTCTCATGAAGAGGCCATATATATTTTTG
Source organism: Felis catus (assembly GCF_018350175.1). Classification (NCBI taxonomy): domain Eukaryota; kingdom Metazoa; phylum Chordata; class Mammalia; order Carnivora; family Felidae; genus Felis; species Felis catus. Next base: position 112,420,326 of record NC_058374.1, read on the forward strand.
TAATATAGCTAATTCTCTACAATTTAAATGTGCACTTGAATAACAAAGTTTCTATAGTTAAATGGTTTTACAACTTGACTGATAGAATTTTTTTTTCTGAATAAACTCAAAAGTGTTGTTCATTGGTTAATTAAATTTTAAGGTAGTTAAAAAAAACAGTTCAATAGACATTGAATGCTAAATTCACCAAGCTTCGTGAAAGTTTTTTTTTTCTTTTCCCATATGATGGCCAATTATAAATATTATAAATCAAGCCAAATTAATGGAACACGTTCAAATGAAAAGAACAAAGCCACGTGATCTAAACCCTGATAATATTTTTTTTCAAATTTTTATTTAAATTCTAGTTATTTAACATATAGTGTAATATTGTAAACCCTGGTAATAATTTTAGAAAAGAAGTTCTTTTTAAAAATGTTTTTGGATTTCAATAGAACAATAAGCTCTGACAATAACTAATTAAAAAAAGCGGAACATTGTGCTTTTTTTCCTCCCCTAAATATTCTTAAATTCCAATAGCAAATTAACAAAATAAGGTTAATTTTAAGATTATAATTATTGCTTTCTCTTCTGGTTTCCCAGACAAGCCATTATTATTTCATAAATTACTTCTCAGCCATGCAAATCAGTATAAATATTAATTTCTTTCTTATCTGTGATCAAATTATTTATTTGTTAATATTTTATATAGATTCTAGTTGAATGTGGTAACAAATACTTCAGAAAAATTGAAGAAATGAAAATATGCTCTTTAATTTTTACCATGGAAATAAACCTCTAATGACAAATAAATCTTCCCTGCTGAACACTGAGACATTTTAAGACACCCACCTACTGGAACCATTCAATGGAAAGTACAAAACAGTCTCAAAGACAGAGAGGTGCTTATAAAAATAACTCTCCATAATCACAATCCATAGATTTTTTTAAATTGAGATTTCAAACTCAATTGGATTTTAAAGTTTTTTTCTTTCATGTCCTGTTTTTTTTTTTTTTGAGAAAAATCAAATATTTATCTGTCAATAGTGGATTGATTAAATCAGTTATGGAACATCTCTATATAATAGAATAGCATGAAATCTTAATAATTGGAAAGGCAAGGTTATTAAGGTAGAGCAAAACAGAATGTGGAAGGTGATGCAATTTCAGTTTACAAACATCTCCCTATTTTTCAGTAAACCTACTGACTTATTTATCATCTACCTATATGTAATGTGTGACACACACACACAAAAAAAACCCCTACATCTCTGAAGGAAAAACACCAATGTGATAACAGCAATTATCCACAGGTAAGGGGTTGGGTTGTAGGAGTCTGTGCAGGAAAAAAAGCTTAAAGAGACTTTCATTTTCTACTTCATATACTTTATGACAATTTGAATACTTTATGATTAGCAAGCATTCCTTTCATAATCAGATTTTTTTTATTTTAAAAAAGAAAACAGAATAGAGGGTATTTGTTGGAGCTTTGTGAGAATTAGCTTCATTTCTAGTGTCTGTAATCCTGATGTCTGAATCAACTCTGTTTTTAAATGATACATCTGGAAAAGATTGGGATGCTTTTTTACTGTTATAAATAATATGAAACAATAAGTTATTCTGAATGCAATATGAAGTAGTAAGAGGAATCAGAGCCACATGAATTTGATATATTTATTGCCTGTTTTCAAAGGTGTATCAGGGGAGCACTAAGACAGTGGAGATAGGGAACTCTTTGTGAAGAGGTTAAATTTCAACAGAAAAGAATCAAGTATGGTTTTCTCTGAGGGAATTATGAAGGAGAGTTAGGATTAAGTAAACTTCAGGATTTACTCTCTCCTCCAAGGCAGCGTGCCAGACCCTCTTAATTTAATTGGCAAAGTACCCAACACAATGATACATTTTCATAAATGCGTATGGGGGATCCCAATCAATGAATGAGTTGATGCCTTTCTTTACTTAGCAGTTCTGCCTCACATAATTTTACCTATAGTCCAGAAGACTTTTCTAAGCTCTGTGTTTCTCGAAGAGTATAGAAGCTTAATGTTGAAAATGATTAATGTTTTTCACTTTGTTCTAGATAGGATAGCATTTTCACTCATCGCTTTTGCAGGCTTTCTCAAAGACTATACAGGCTTTCTCCCCAAATACCTGACCCTACACTTCTAAGTCTGCTCTAGGCTCTGCTTTTGAAGCCCTCACTCCTTTTCCTGACAATATTGACATGATCCTCCTCTAAGTCCCAGGACAATCTACATGCTATTCCAAAGTGTGAGATAAGCAGAATTTCTCTTTAGTGTCCCATCTCCCCAAAGAACATCTTAGAAGGGTCATCTTTCCTTTGCTTATCCCAAACTCATTAACTGTTGAATTTTATTCCTAAATGTCATATGTCACTAACTGGCAGAAGAAGGCTCCATACTTGGCTGGCAGGTGTGTTTGGGTTTTTTTTTTTTTTTTTTTTTTTTTTTTTTTGCATGAAGAGTGCTGTCTTTCTTTCCTTCTTTTTTTTTCTTACTCTTTTATTTTCTTTCCTTCTTTCTCTTTCTTTTCTTTCTTTCTTTCTTTCTTTCTTTCTTTCTTTCTTTCTTTCTCTTTCTATTATTTTTTTTAGCTGAACCAACATTTAAATATCAAAATATTTAACATAAAATGTTTTCAGAATTCTTTGGGGTACTGAGGAAAAAACAAATAAGCAAATGGCAGGTTCTCACTGGGTACCAATTTTGGACTTACCAACAATTGTCTCAGGCTAGTAGCACCACTTCCCTGTACATGGTGTAGTTCAATATAGTGTCCATTAGTCCCTCTTGTCTAACATATGTCTGTTGGGCTTGTGAATTTCAAATTCAGTAAAGGTTATTGAATTATGAAACTTTATGGAAGTTATTGAGTTCTTAATGTCAATCATGTAAGAGACAATCTCCTGTACATAAAAAAGTTATTAAAAACCAGGTTTCTGTTTGAAAGTTCAAATTGTCTCATAGAAAACCATGGCAAGTCTTTAGGAGATCCCTGGAAGTACACTATCAGAAGGGATTCTTGGCTGTCACGTTGTTTGTTTATACATTTGTTTATTCTGTTTGTTCAACTTCCCATATTGAAAGATTGATTCCATATGTTTTAGACCTTAATTATATGCATGTATCCTAATCTTCCAAATTCATAGGAGTAGCTATATGTTCAAGTCAATTTAAAGATCCTAAGATCATCTTTTTGTCTTTTTGGATAAATTCATACTTTCATTTTCTTCAATTGGACTAGGTACCCTAAAAAACAATAGTTGTATTTGAAGTAGGCTTAAGGAAGATAAATTTCCAATGCAAAAGCAGTAGCTTTTTAGAATGTGTAAGCCAGTCACTTCTTTAATTTGAAGTTGTGTAATCTGTTCAGAGTTTTTGACTTTTCTACAACCTTTAATTGTTTTGCCCGGAATGTAGCAGACAGTGACTATGAACCTACTAACTTCTCATTTTAGAGCTGCATTTCAATGTAATCTTTTAAAAGACATTTAAATTGGTAGTTAAATTACAATTTTAAGTTACATTACAATCTTATGTGATTCCATAGTGCAAATAATTTAACTGCATTAATAGATGGCACATGGCCAATTTCATACACAGGCACACCTAAAAGTCATAAGTTACTCTTAAACTTGGTGATTGCTAAATTTCTATTGAAATCAATAATGAAAGGCATCTTAATTTTAAAATTCTTCAATAATTTTAAAGCTGTTAAGGTGTAGAAAGACATCAGTCTTACAAATGAATACATGTGGGGAGATTTTGACTCTCTCATAGTATATTTGTCACACGTAACGGTTGTATAGACAGCTGGAACACTAGTTTTGATTTCTGGCTCCATTTCTCACTTTCTGTGCACTAGATGTTTGGCTTTTCTTGAGTTTTATTTTTTTAAATGAAAGAGTAATAATGTATTATGAATATTAACTGTAACAATATGCTTAAATCACTTATATTTAAGTATTTTATACTAAAAGCATTTGACCCATAGTAGGTTACAAACCAACAAGAGCTATTATTATATTTTTCAAAATAAATTTTAAGACAACTTTTAACAATTTTGGTTTGATGATTATAAAGTTTTAACAATTTCCTATTGAGATTTAGAATTTGCAATGGAAGAGGTATCAGATAAATGGCTAATTTTTCATTTGCAAAGATAAATCCATTGCTCTCTGTATCATGATCTTTAGTCACATTTTGGCTTTTTGTCCCATATGGGTTTTTCTCCTGGAATCACAATGTTTGTTTCTGGCAAAGACAAAAACAGGACCTTGCCACTTCCAGGAGGATAAATGTGTGGGATTATGCTGAGAGGGAGAGAGAAAGAAGAGAAAGAGAATTCCCCCAAAATAGTATTATAATTAAAATCATAAATTATGGTATCAATTTTTTTCATCATAGATTTTACAGGTTTTATTTATAGTTATCTACAGAGTTTATCAAAGAGCAAATAAGGAGTCCATTGCTTGTTGGTTATTGGTAAAATACCACGCACTGAATGTACAGAGAAGTCACTGATTGATGTGTACCAACTAGACTGAAAATACATTGAATGTACAGAGAATGTACATTGAATGTACAGAGAAGTATTGAATGTACAGAGAAGTCACTGATTGATGTGTACCAACTAGACTGAAAATACACGCAGAGAAGAATTTAGGGTGTTACTCAGCAAATACACTTTGAAACTGTAACTATAACATGTGGCTGTCACTGAAGATTTGAGCTCATTGTAATTTTTTTTTAATTTGTCAAAGGAACTAGGAGGACCAAAGTGATTTGAATTGCTTGATGTAGAATAATGACAACAGTAAATTCAATATGTAAGAAGTTTATCTATACTGTGAATTATGTGGCTGTTTAGTTTGGCAGGTTCATCAAGCCTAAAATAGGGCTAGGGTGAATCTGCGTTCTACTTTGACATCAATACAGTCTTTTAGAATAGGAGACCATTTTACTGTGCTGATCTGTTTCTGCAGCTGATATCAGGAATTGACAATGGAAATAAATTATTCTGACAATGAGGTTACTATACAAAGGCACTGCATGTAGTAGTCCAGAGAACTGAATTGGAGCTGACTGCCTGATTTCAAATTCCAGCTCCGTCTCCCTCTCTCTTTTTTTTAATGTTTATTTGTTCTTAAGAGAGAGAAAGCACAAGTGCAGGAGGGGCAAAGAGCAAGAGAGAGGGAGAATCCCAAGTAGTCTCTAGTACTGTCAGCTTAGAGCCCAACAAGGGGCTCAAACTCACGAACCGTGAGATCATGACTGGAGCCAAAACCAAGAGATACTCACCTGACTGAGCCACCGAGGCTTCAGCATGTTATTCAAATCTCCATGCCTCAGTTTCCTCATTTGTAATCTGGGAATAATAATTCCAGTTCATAGAGTTGGTAGGACTAAAAGAACAATAAAGTCTTTGGATCAGTGCTTGCACAGGGTAAACATTATATGAATGTTAGCCACTATTATGGTTTGTTCAGCTGGTTTGCTTCCTCTCACAAGTGCATCTATGCAGTTGACGAGTTGTGTTCACCTAATCACGTTTATCTGCTATCTATTGGGTAACAACAAAAAAAAAAAAAAACCTCTGACTCACTGATGGTACCGCCTTATTTCTCACTCACATACCCAGGGTATCACCAAGTCCTTTCAATAGTATTTTTTTTATTAGCAAACTCTTAAATATGTCCACTTCTCTTTATCACCATCAAAACCATTCCTGTCCCAGACACTATCATATCTTACCATGATATCTGGGCTAGCATGTTAAGTGATCTCCCAGAAACTACAATTTGTCTTGTCATATTTATTCTCTACACTGCAGGCAGAATTACTTTTTCAAAATGAAAATCATCTTATACCTCCATGGCCACCTTTTATTACTGTGCAATGGGTTCCTATTACCCCAAGGATAAATATCTAAATCTCTGACACTGTCTTTGAGGTCCTGCATCGGTAGTCCCTATTTCAGTTTCATTTCAAACCTCTCTTCTTCTTTTTCCTGTACTCCAGACATCCTGGACATTCAATTCCTCAAATTTTACATGTGCTTTCCTACCCCAAGCCATTTGCACATGCTGTTTCCCCTCCAGAATAAATTTCTTCTACTTACCATCTACCTTGCCTTTATCTGGAAGATCTGTTGTATAGACATTAAGATAAGTCATTTCCCCATCTTAGGGTCAGAAGCCTTTTTTTTATTTCTCAAACAATCCTATTCCTTTCCTTCTAAACACTTTGATTTGGTTGTAAATTGATATTTGTTAATGCAATTATTTAATTAATGTCTGTCTCTTTTAGGGCAAGTTCAGTGAAAATAAAAATACTGTTTTCATCACTATTTTATCTCCAGAATTGAGCACACATTGTGAACTATACTGACAGGCTCGGTGAATACTGAAACTGTAATCTGTTATTTTAAATCATGCCTTATACCTGGGGTGAGGAGACCTCCATTCTCATTTGATATCTTTTATGATTTGGTGCATGATCTTTCCAGGAGCTTTAGCTTCTATATATTCACTTATTGTTTAACTTTGGCCAAGTTACGTGACTTTTCTTGAGACCATTTTTTTCATCTTGAAAAACGACTAATATTACCAGCCTATTTGCAGGTGTCAGGGATATAAAATGAGATGATATATATTAAAGTGCTACATAAAAACATTGTGGTTTCATAGAATATAAGTGATTAACACAATTAAGGCATGGCTATGCCCTAGATTGTTCCAACCAGAGATAGCCCAATATGCATTAAAGTTTGATGACATTCTTTTCCCTAAGAGTTTTTAAAAATTTTTGTAACATTTCTCTAAAATTTTGAATGTAGGCCAATACCTCTGGTAATTATAACCTAGAATAATAATACTGTTATGCTACAAAATATGAGAGTTGAAGAGATAATATAGAGTTAAAAAATAGTCAGATATCTTTAATAATATATGTCAACTGGGTATTTTCCTTAGTGAACAATGCTAGACGTAGAACTTGACAGCCATATACTAGATTAAGTGAAATGATCAATATATTACTGACACTATCATTATAAGCCTGTATGTATATAATTTATTGTGCTCACCACACATATATGATTGTGCTCTATCTAATTAGTAAATGAGTGAGCTATTCCAATATCATTATTTTTATTTTGAATCTAATATTCTGTTTACTTAGCTGATGTCTAGGCTTTTGCTTACTAGAATTTTAGCCTATTATTTTTAGCAACATGTTGATGTTCAAAAGGCATGTAAAGATAAGTTATATAAAACAAAACAACCCTTAGGTAATAGGAAAGTATCAGTGTGAGCATAACATATTATTTCATGAATCATCGATAGATACCAGTTCATTTAGTAACACTAGCTACAATGTTGATTGCTCAGAATCTCCTAATGAGGAAAGGATTTGTAGTCTATGTATTAAAAAAATTATAAAAATGATATTGGTTTCAACAGATGATTTTCTGGCATATTATTCACTTAGTGATTGCCAAAATCTGAATCATATGGATTCAAAGTCAGGAGAGAAATTGGAAATCGAAGAGAAGCAAAAAATAAATCTGAGTAGCATTATCCAAAAGATAAACCTCAGATTGATTAAGGATGTTCAGCAAGAGGGATGAGAGGAAGATTAAAGGGAACCCCAGGCATTTTCCTATAATATCTTCAGAATGACAAAATCATTAGAGTCTCACAAATTTTTATTTAGCACCTAGTGAAGCTAAAAAAGTTCCATTAAATGAGAAGACCAAACAAAATAGTTTTCTCTGGTTTTGCTAATTCATGGAAGATAATTATAGAAAGATACTTGAAGAAAACACTAAACAATATTTGTTGCAAAACTAAACTCCAAATAAAGGAGCTTCAGAGAAAAGCAATCATGACTTTGATTAGATGCTTGCAAAAAGAAATTATAGTAGACCTAGGAAAATATATTTTTATGATAGAACTACATCCTATTCTAATTTCTCTTTTGCCTGTTGTGTCACATATATTCTGTACTTAATAAAGTTGTCCTTGATAATGAGGATTTGGATGATGTTGAAAAGTACGAAGCAAGTCTTATGTTTGGGATTCAAAGAGATTACATTATCTAAGCAAAGTTCAAGGGAAAAAATGTCTGGGTTCTACTTAATCCTTATTAAAATATTATTTCAATTGCAAAGATGCACTGTGTCTGGGTTATGAGTAACACCAGGCAAAGTTTAAAAAACAAAATGGTAGGGGCACCCGAGTGGGTCAGTTGGTTGAGTGTCCGACTTCAGCTCAGGTCATGATCTTGTGGTTTGTGCACCAGAGCCCTGTCAGCTGTGCTGACGGCTCAGAACCTGGAGCCTGCTTCAGATTCTGTGCCTCTCTCTGTCTCTGCCCCTCTCCCACTCGTACTCTGTCTCTCTCTTTCTCCCTCTCTCTCTCAAAAATAAATATTAAAAAAATTTTAAAAAGCAAAATGGTATGATACAGTCTCTACTTTTTTCCCCCACATTGGTTTTTATTAATTTATACTTTTGGCTATTTATTTTTATTGTTAACTTCCATGCATTGTTTCTTTAATATCAGGACTATGCATTCATAATCATCAAATTCATGTGGCTCTTCAATTCTTTTATCTAACTTTGGCGTCTATCTCTCCCATCACTAGTCTGCACCCCTCTCTTCAGTCCCTGCCTCATGGTACTTACTCGCTTGCAGCAAAATATCTAGGAAAGCTTATGAAAACTCTTCACACTGTAACCACTTAATTCTTGTCCGTGAAGCCTTAGCAGATCCCACTCAAACACAGGAAAAGTAATCCATCCAGCTCATGCTGCACTTCATGCGTTTCTAGAATGGCACAGAGAGAGTTTTAGATGATGATATTTACATCATAGAAAGTTTCCATATTTGGATGCTGAGTGTGGAACTGTCTCAAAACAGAAACACTAGTAACTCTCTATGATAAATATTTGTTAATATGCCACTGAGACCAATAGTATCTGGACTAGTTTCAGTTGCAGAACAATTTGGGAACGAACTGTAATTGGAGACACAATTAAGCAACTAAGCCACTAAGCCAATCTGAAATAGGACAGGAAATGCTGAGGTTTGTTTTTGTTTTTAAATAATCATGGAAATTATTAAACAAGATTTAAATAATACATTTTCTTTAATACAGAAATTCGTCTTTGACTTAATTCACCATATTATAAAATATATAAATTGGTTTCACATAGTTTGGGTTAAGATAGTAAATTCTATGTAATTTATTTTGAAGTACTCGTTTAGTTCCTCACAACGAATTAGTTTTTTGAGTTAAAAGAATTCCTTCGTACTTTTAAGAAGAAGCACCTTGAATCAGGAAGGTCCAAATCTCTATTTGTAGCCACCTTGTGGCCCCGAGGAAGACATCTAATTAGTGAATCCACAGGCTGACCCATGCCTGGACAGGCCCATCTTTCTGCTGTATGCCTTCCACATCTGAGTCAAGACCCTCTCATGCTCTGAACAGAAAATTTGGAATAGCAGGCCCACCCAATTTCTGAATCTCTGTTATTTCCCTAACTCTCTAGTAATTACATTGTTCTAACTCCTTTCTCTTTTATGTTTTAATTTTCATTTATTTTTAAGACAAATTATTTAGGCCGAATCAATGGCATTACATGCAAAGTTTGTAGAAATACCTAAATGCAATAAGTTCTCTACTCCTATTAAATGCTGATCATAACAACTGAATAGAATGAAAATGTGATTGGCAGAAGCCACTAAACTCTTAGATGCCAGAAGGTTCTAAACACAAAGACTAGGTACATGGGGACTGTCCTTACTCACCAGAAACAAATGTATGTGTAGTAGCATCACAGGATGAAGACTGAAGCCTTAAGTTTGATGAGAGATGTTTTTAGAGATTGAAGTATGCTACCGAAATAATTTTATTACTACTACCATTACTATTATTAGTGTTAATACCACCATCCTTGCTCCTTCTATTGCCATTATCACTTCTATTGCAACTACTACTTTATTATCACTACTACTGCCCTTATTACTCCTTTTACAATCATTACTATTGCTGCTTCTACTACTTCCCCTGCTACTGCTACTATTGCTACTACTATTATTATTATTACTATTATTACCAGTGCTTGCTGATTTCTTATTATGTATGTACTGAATGCAAGATACTCCATTTTTTTTTAAAGTTTTAATGTCTATTTATTTTTGAGACAGAGAGAGAAAGAGAGAGAGCACAAGTGGGGGAGGAGCAGAGAGAGAGGGAGACACAGAATGTGAAGTAGGCTCCAGGCTCTGAGCTGTCAGCACAGAGCCCGACACGGGGCTTGAACTCATGGACCACGAGATTCTGACTTGAGCCAAAGTTGGACACTCAACTGACTGAGCGCCCCATGGTACTCCATTTTGTATGAAATGTATTATTAACCCTTACAGCAAACTTATGATCTATTTATCTTTATTCTCACTTTTTATGATGAGAAAAGTAAAATTCAGAGGGGATAGCAACATATCAAGTTTACACAATACCATAGGTTAGGGAGTATGAACCCAGATCTAGGTCCATAAAATTCTAAATCCTGTGTGTGACAATTGTCACTATGTCCTGATGCATCCCATGATGAGTTGCATGGTGAGAGACATTTTCCTTCATCACCACCAGCCAGCTTATACAGGAAGCTTTAACAGACAAATGAGGAGATGCAGTTGCTGCAAAATGTATTTATTCTGCCAAAGAACACCATAAGTTTGCATGAATATAAACTTTTATACTGAATCAAATTTCTTTTTTGTGTGTGATAAAAAATACGGAATATGAGATCTACCTTCCTAACAAATTTCTAAGGATGCAGTGCAGTATTGTTAAGTATAAGTGAAATGCACAGCAGATTTCTAGAACTTTTCATCTTGCATAATTGAAACTTCATTGACATTGAACAGTACCTCTCCATTTCCCCTACCCTCAAATTCCTGCAATCACCAGACTACTTTCTGCTTCTATGAGTCCCAGTAAATTTTAGATACCCCATGTCAGTGGAAGCATACAGGAATTGTCTTTCTATGATTGGAATATTTCACTTAGTATGATGTTCTCAAGGTTCATTCATGTTTTAGCATATGACAGGATTTCCTTCTTGAATTGCTATATAATATTTCATTGTATGTATGTACTGTGTTTCTTTATCCATTCATTTGTCAATAGACACCTGGTTTGCTTCCTCCTATTAGCAACTATAAAATAATGCTACAATGAACAAGGAAGTACAAATATCTCTTTGAAATACTGATTTCTGTTCTTTTGGATAAATACCCAGAAATAGGTTTTCTAGATCTTTTGGTAGTTTTTATTTCAATTTTTTTTAGAAACCTCCATATTATTTCCCAGTGTGGCTGCATTACTTCACAACAGAGCATAAGTATTCCAATTTCCCCACATCCTTGCTAGCACTTGTTATTTTCTGGGCTTTGTTTTGTTTTGATTTCTGTTTTACAATGACCATTCTAACAGATGACAGATAATATCTTGATGTGGTCTGATTTGCATTTCACTGGTGGTTAGTGACTTTGAGCATCTTTTCACGTACCTATTGGCCATTTGTATGTCTTCTTTTTAAGAATCACATATTAAATAGTGTATAGTACTATAGGAAAATAATTTAGTAAATGGATATTTAGTATGCATTCATATATGTGTTTATATCATAATATACTACAAATATCAGTGACTTCTGCAAATTTGAGTTTCAAAATTACCCCCATTCCAACTGATTTTAAAATTTTCATTATTTTTTGTCAAGACTTGAAAATGCTAACTAATGGCATTGTTATATATAAAATAAGGAATTTAAATTTTGCACATTGGTTAGTTATTTGAGAAAGCGTATAAAAACATCAAGTAATCACATAAGTGTTAGACTTTTGGAAATAGTTGAGGAAGAATGAAATTATTACATTGAAACTCATAGGATCTATATTTGGACCTTGGGTAATATCTGATTAAACTCCTTTATCTTAACAAACAATATAATGATAATTTAAAGATCTGATTTTTTAACTCAGAAATTAGTCTTTGCCTTAACTCACTAAAAATAAAATAATAATAATAATAATAATAATAATAATAATAATAATAATGGAGTGAGGGGCACCTGGGTGGCTCAGTTGGTTAAGTGTCCAACTCTTGATTTCAACTCAGGCCATGATCTCCTGGTTCATGAGTTCAAGCCCTGCATCAGGCCTTGTGCTTTGTGCTTGGTATTCTCTGTCTCCTGTCTCCCTCTCTCTCTGATCCTCCCCTGCTCATGCTCCTGTGCCCATGCACTCTCTCTCTCAAAAATAAATAAACTTAAAAAAAATAATGGTGTAAACTTCAAGTAGAAAATCATTAATATTTTAATAGAATGCATATTTATAAACATAAGTCTGAATGGACTAATTAAATCTACCAAATAGCTGAAACAAAGCAGAGTTCTTGATTAAAACATCAGACTTTCTATTGGGAATTAGAAAAAGTATTAAAAATCTAATTAAGTTAAAATCTGGGTATATGTGTCAGCCCAAGTACTTACAATACAGAAAATCAAAGGGAAAAATACAAAGAATAGTATGAAAATCCTTAGTGGTTCAAAGGCTACAAAATGTTAAGCTATAACTTTAAAATTCAGGCAAACTTAATCCAAGAAAATTCTAAGTTGTTTTGGATGGTTAGATTAGATAGTATGTGACATTAATATACATTTATAAATGAATCATTTATGCCTGAGGCATATACTACTGGCACTTTTATATTCCTTCTTATCTGCAACAAGCTTTATTCTTCTAAGTGTTTGTGGGACAGGGGCATATGTACCAGCCAAAAAAGTAATTTACGATTGTATTATTGTTTTATATATATATATATATATATTTTTTTTTTATTATATATATTTTTATTGTATATATATTATATATATATATTTGTATATATTTTATATATATTTTTATTATATATATATAATATATATATTTTTATTTTATTTTGTTTTGAATCAAACAGACCTCAGTTTTAATTTCAGTTTTGCTACTTACTAGCTTTGACAAGTTAATTTACCCCTCTAAGTCTTAGTTAACTTATACATGTAATAGAATTAATCATCTTAGTTTTATGAATTGTTGCAAAAACTTTTATGAGTTGTTACTTTTAGACTTGTTACAAATAGTAAATGAAATAGTATATAAAAAACTGGAGTTTCTTTGCACATAGTAGGGCTTACTACTCATAAATGTTGTAAGTAATAAATGCTAACACTGCTAAGTATTAACTAAATTAGTCTGTTATGTTAGAGAAAAGTAAATATTTACAGTCTAAATATATTGTATATTTTGCCATTTATACTATTGAAGTGTATTGAAAAGGCAGTAAGAAAATTATTAAAACATTGTATTTGCTTATTTAAACTGTACTGTTTTTTATGAATGGCAAAAATTGTACTATAATGCATGATCATGATGACTAAAAATACAGAGTTCAGTAAAGAGAAACTTAAATTTCTTTATCTCCTTCAGTACTCCTGAACTAACTATAGTTAATTTAGCTTCCTTCTTATTTAGGCAAATATAAATATAAATATACACTTGTTTTTTTATTTGTTTAGTTTTTAAATAATAAGGGCATGTTGTATATGTTACTGTCTATTTTTTCACTCTAGGCCAATGTCAGAATTTAGCTCATTCTTTTAAATTGCTGTATAATGTTTCATTCTGTGTTTATTTCATAATTTAGCTAACTGTATATTCATAGACATTCCATATAAGTATCTTAAAGAAAATGGATTATATAAAAAATAGTATCAAAAGTAAGTGTAAAGGCCAAATACACATTTAGTCATAAACATAAAATAAAAACAATAGTTAATTTATTTCTTACAGACTGATACCCTTAGGTTACATTAAATAAGACATTCAATATAATACAATTTTATGACATGAAAAGAAGATTACCAGTTTATATATTCTGTGTACTGTTATCTCCCAAAGATAAAATGTCTTGAGTCTGAAGAAATAAATTATTGGCAAAAGTTGTTGACATAGAAAAGCCTGTAATTTTCTAAATGGTATCAATAATAAGTTTGAGACAAGTTGATTGGGAACATATGCTTGGATTTCCCATTACTAAATGCATAATGCATTTGAGTTGGGGTGTCAGTAAGTACATAAACAATCTGATTAGAAAGTGACTTATCCTGAGGTATCTTGTTCATTCCTGTTGCATTAGCTCATAGCATGTTTTAGCTGTGGTCAAATATTAATGAAATTACTCTCCAAGTTGTACACCTTTCTCTGAGAAAAACAAGGAGGCATTTCTACTTCTTTGTATAAATGGTGTGGGATAGAGAATTGTACAACAACCCTGATTAACATTAGTTAATCAGGATAATTGAAAGGGGCTTTGCTGAGAGAGGTAAACCATAAGGGACTCTTAAATACAGGAACAAATTGAGGGTTTCTAGAGGGGTATTGGGTAGGGAGAGGGCTGAATGGGTGATAAGGAATAATGAGGACACTTGTTGGGATGAGCACTGGATGTTTTGTGTAAGTGATGAATCACTAAATTCTACTCCTGAAATCATTATTACGCTAGATATTATCTGACTTGGATTTAAATAAAATTTAAAAATTAAAAAAAAAGGAATAGACAAAAAATAAGACAGATTGGGGTATTCTTTTCTTTCCTCTCCTCTCTTTATCTCTTTCTGTTCTTTTTTGACTCCTTTACCCATTTTCATCCTCTGCAGCAGCTTAATTTTTTTCTATCTCTCATCCTGATTTTGTTTTGCTCTGCTTATGCTTATTTCTACCCCAGAGAACTTAACACTATTTCTGTCTTTAAATAGCGTCTGAGAATGGAGGACTCCAGAGGTGCAGTAAATCAAATTAGCAAGTGAATTGTCTGTCTCCTTCTGAGGGAGGATGCATTCCCCGGAAGGACCTCTAGATGTCTGACCTGTGCACCATATTCTGCAGCTGTGCCATTTACACGCTCAGCCCGAGAGCACACAATTTCAAGCTAACGTTTCCCTTTTGAAAGAATGTATTTCCATTCATAACACTCATCCACCGATCAAAGTTATTTTCCTTCTGAGATGCATGACAGTCCAGAAATGTTTTGTCATGAGTCTGCCATTGCTCTTAAAATGCCATTAGATCTACTGGAGGAATGCATTTCAAATCAAATCATAGAATTACTTACATAAAATAGCAGCTGTTTTTGACTCATTTCACAATACTATGTAAATAAAACAGTTCTAGCAGCTGGAAGAACAAAACGGTCTTTGATAACACTCTAATTATTTATTATGACTGCTTTGATGTAGCATTTACATGAACACAAGTTATATTTTTAAAAGCCAGAAGGAAATTAAAAGTAAACAAAAGAATTGCACTTCTGACCAACTTCTTTGCCTTGAGGTTATTATAATTGGGCAGCTGCTAGATATTTTTTCATATTCTTTCGGTTCCTTCATTCCGCCTTCTTTATCAGATGTGCACAAAATTACTAGGATGTTTAAAATAACAAGACATAGAGAAAATGTCATTGTTTTTCTTTCAGTAGAAATAAAATCAAACAAGCAAAACAAACCAAATGTCAATTATGAAATTACCCTCCGATCCTTATTGTTTACATTTTATAAACTCATAAAGGCTATTTTCCCCAAGCACTATCCTTGCTGAGTGTCTTTAAGTTAAATGTTCTTTAATATTGGGACATAAGTAGGAAAATAAAATAAGATTCTAGTAATGGAAGAAATGTGTTCAACCACTTAATTTCCTTTGGATGAAATCCTTACAAGTAAGAAGCTCCAAATATGGGAATGAATTCTCACAGTTTTTACCATTTGCATAGGGAAAATAGACATAATTGAAGAAATGATTGATTGAAGGAGAAATGTGTAGTTACTAATGGCTTGGGATGGTATGTGTGCATCTAGTACTATTCTGTTATATATATGGCTGAAGATGGAGGTTTCCTGAAACCTGGTAATCATTCTCTTTTCAACACTTAGTTGCAGGTAATTTATTGAAATGGGTTTAATGGAAAGTTGGACATTCCAGAGAAATGTACAGTCACTATCCCCATGTCTGGTGAAATAGGCGTTTAAAGAAAAAGATGATACTTCACGTGTCTACATTAAGCAAAGCATCAAGATAGGAGAATGGAATTGTCTCTATGGATTCTAGAGCTCTAGGATTTGTACAGACAGGCAGACCAAAGAGAGGAAGTGTGAGGGAAATGGAGGTGAGGGTAGGGTGGATTCGTGTGGCAGAGTCACATGACTAAATGTTCTAATAAACAACACAAGGAATGAAAGGATAGAAGAAACGCAGGGTAATTGCAGGAATGGAAAGGAAAACCCAAAGTGATATCCTCACTGTTCCTAAACACCCCTTCCAGACTTTTCATTCTTCTCTTATTGTTCTTCATATTAACATTTTCCCTGCCCCTACTTTTCTCTTGTGTCTGAAATACATATCTTCCATTCTTGAAATGCAAAGCCTTCACTATTCCCTTGGTCCTAACAATTCTTTGTTGTGGGGCTGCCCTGTGCATTGTCAGATATTTAACAACACCCATGGTCTCTACCTACTAGAAACCAGTTGTAAACCCCTCCCCACAAGCTGTGGCAACCAAAAAATATCTCCAAACATTGCAAAATATTTCTAGTGGTTTTGGGGCAAATCATCCTGATTGAGAACCACTGTTCTAATTTATTGCGTCTAGCATTGATTTATAATTTAATATTTGCTGACTTCAGCTGAATTCTATAGATACTTATTAATCATTTTATGAATTAGCTGCTGAGGATGCAAAATTAAAAATAAGCAAAACATCTTCCCAATAATGAACTAGATTATTAGATGTGTGTACCTTAAGCTTCTTAGAGGAAAGTAATTAAGGAAGACAACAAACATTTACTGAACTTCTCCTGTATCTCCAGCTCACCTGTAAGTGCTTTTCCAATGTATTAATGCATATAACTCTTATAATCTATGGGATCAAATGCTTACTACCTTATATTTCCTATCCTTCATTCTTTTTCATAGCACAGTATTTTATTTGCTACTTAATGGATATTTATTGCTTGATTGATGGATGGAAAAAGAAAGGTTCTGTACCTGTAAATCTGCTATTCCTTGATGTGAATGTGTGTGCATGTGTGTGTTTAAAAAATTTCTTACCACCCTTCCCCCTTTCCTGAAGGAGTGGTAGCATTTGACAGCACCCTTGTAAATGTATGATAGCGACTTGTAAATCATTTTTAGGTTTTTAGAAACAAAAGCTTTCATCAGGAACACCTCATGCTTGTGTTTTGTCCAAACTGAGAAAGTTCTTCATTGGCAATGAAAGAGTTCTGCAAACTTGAGTTGTTATAATATCCTCTTCAATTGCTTTCTTCTGTCACATCAAATCAGATTCACTTCTCTTGCAATTATTTGCATCTTCCAAAATAGGCATCTCAGAACTTTGAAATGAGGACTAAGGCACAGTTTATAGGTGTGCAGAGAATGTAGCCAAGAGTCTAGAACTGGAAGAGCTGCACAGACTGAGACTGAAGTTGGAGCAAGAGGGCCGGACTGAGCTCTGACCATTGCCTGGAGACCCAGTTGAGGCCAGAGCTTCTGCTGCCTCGAAGTCTCCCTTATCTGTAGTCTGTGTAGAGGTCACAAGGAGATAAGGGACAGCAGCTGTGCTAGGAGAGTGGGTGGCTTGTAAACGAAGTCAGCACTTTGACTCGATGCTTTATTGGTGTTTTGAGACAGGGCAGTAGCTGTGCAGTGTTTAAATGGGCCCTAATTGTAATTGCCTTGACATTTGCCTAGTAGATACCCCCTTGGGATGTGGGAGGATATTTCCTCCCTAAGCAAAACTGATCATAATGTTCCTTCCAAAATGCATGCCTCATTGTGCTGATCCTACCACATGTTTTGAATTATGCTGGGTCACTATTCAGATGAGAAGCAGCAGATATATCTATTACTTATGAAATAGAAGCCCCCCTCCACCAAAATATGCCTATAAAGAGATTCACTTGTGTTTCTGTAAAAATACAGATACCTGGGTTCCAACCCAGACCTACAGAATCAGAATTTCCAGAGGAGAGGCTTAGCAAAACAATTACACGCAAATAAACAGTCTTATTTATTTAGGGTTTCGTAGATGATCCTTACAAGAATTTTTCAAAAATATTAATGGAAGTAGAACTGTATAACAAATCTCATGAATGGCTTTGGAACTACTTCATCTCTTATACCTACTCATTATTAAAGACTGTAATTCAGAGGTTAGCTTTGCTATACCCCAATGCTATAAAAAGATTCTATCATTACAGATGTATGTATATGCAATCCATGCCATAAATTATAGGTATTATCTCTTACACATGCATATAATATACATCTTCTATACTATTATATATTAAGACATTACATATTAAAGGGAGAAAAGAAACATTGGTAACTTTCAGCTTTAATGTAAAATTAATGTTTTGATCACAAGAAACAATTGGAGAGTAAAAAACCTTTTGAGAATAGGCCTTGAAATCAGGCAGGACTGGGTTCAAATTCGGTTCAATTCACTATGGACTAGCTATTATTGTTATTGTTAGTATTTTGTCCTAGTCAAGGAGACAACAATAAAGGACTCTGGTAATTGTTCACACCTAATATCTCAACAACTAGAATATCTGAATAACCTCGACACCCTGCAACCTCTTTTAATTTAGCAAATAGGGAGAGAAGGAAAGATAAAAGGGAGAAAAACGAGAAAATAAAGGTAAAGAGACCTCTTTAGGTTACTTTGACTTGGCATAAAGGAACAGAACACAAACCAAAGAAACCAACAGAAAACCTGGCACGAGATATGACCAGGAGACGGCACCAATGGGCAGTGGATTTATGGAAAGATGCTCAACCTCATTAAAATGAGGGAAACGCAAGTCAAGACAATAAAGACACAGCTTTTCACATTCAGCTGATCAGAAAAATTTTGAAAAGACTGATTTCTGGTGGGACTGCATGTTGACATCATCACTTGGAGAGCAATTTGGGAATATCTAATAAAGTTGAAGCAATGTGTGTTCTTCTCAGCAATTCCACTCCTTTTTATATACCCTAAAACAGTGCTTGTCCAAGTCGAATGTGTTCCTGGATTACCTGAGTATATCGTTCCAAAGCAGAAATACAGCCTCTATTTATAAGGTCTGAAGTGGGGCCTCAGAGTCTGTATTTCTAACAGGCTCCCAGTTGATGCTGCTGCTGCTAATGCACGAATGAACAACATTTAGAGGCTCTCTTGCTGGGTGGACAATGGGAGTTGTATAAGAAAGGTTATTGTGATATTAATTATAAGAATAAGAAATTAGAATTACACATATTTAATAAGGGTTTGAAAACATGTACGGGAATGATATCCCCCAACTTCAGGACAATGGTTTTCTTTGGAGAGTGACAGAAAGGGATTAGATGAAGAGAGACATGCAGGAGGCTATAACTGTGTGTGTGTGTGTGTGTGTGTGTGTGTGTGTGTGTGTGTGTGTGTTTAAAATTCTTTTCAGTGAGAAAACATGTAGCCGTCCTTAGGGCACATGTTGATAACTGGTTCATCATAAAAGTGGTCAAAGATGGGAAAGTTGTAGTTCACCTCCATGGCACAAAGGCCAATAGACCCTATTCTTGGTCCTTGAGGACCTAAAAATGTGCTTGACTATCTATTAGGTTCTTTCTTCTAAGAGGTGATGAGACAGAGTAGAGAGGGCTGCAGAATGTACCATCCTGATCTTGGCTGCAAAATCCAGCTTCAGTGTTTACTACCTGCTTTGTCTTCAGCAAATCATTGAGACTTGCAGAACCATGATTTTTTTTAAATCTTTAATTTAGGAAATCATAATATCTACCATCTTAGTAACATGAGAGACACATTTGTAAAATTCCTGATAGTAAAAATTCAGAAGGCAAAGAAATAAAACAAATTTATAGGGGCAGAGGATAATTTTAAAATAGCAAATAAAGGGTAAGGTACAAATGCTTCTCTTGCCTACATTAGCATGGTTTGTCAGGAGAGGATAGGTAGCATTGCCAAATCAAAACTAACCCAAAGGTTTTGTACACATTATATATAAGTCATGGCATTAAAAAAAAAGAGGTAAGATGACTTTCACTCACATTTAAATAACTAGAACTTTGCCTAGAACTTGTGCTAGGCAAAGGCTTGCAGGGGGCACAGATGAGAGCTGATGGGTGTCCAAGGCAAAGTGGACTAATTCCAAGAGGAAG
Source organism: Felis catus (assembly GCF_018350175.1). Classification (NCBI taxonomy): domain Eukaryota; kingdom Metazoa; phylum Chordata; class Mammalia; order Carnivora; family Felidae; genus Felis; species Felis catus. The sequence continues at coordinate 112,440,631 of NC_058374.1, forward strand.
ACAGCTTTTTTTGTCAAATCACTATCTATTTGGAGAGAGTCTTGTCCATTCCCTGTTAATATACTTAAGCATTTGCAAAGTATATTGGAGAGAGGGAAAGATGCTTATACTGGAGAGAATTATCTGCTGAATATTTCCACTGTAAATCTATTTAAAATGCATTTCTCTAAGTGGGTACAAAGTGGGGTCAAGGTGATGGAAAGTCTCTCTCTCTCTTTTTCATATCCTAGCCATTAAAAACAACAACAAAACAAACACACAAACAAACTAGTCATAGGGCTGGAAGCAGAGAAATAATTTGTGAACCCTCAGAAAAAAAGCTTTAGATTTTTTTGTTGAATAACGAAAGTCTCCCATGAAGAAAGTCTCTTTTTTCTTTATTCCACACAGTACATGCTTATGGTGAATCATCTGAACCAGATTCTGTTAATGTGATGCTACATAAAACAAAGCACATATGTGAAATCCATCCTACCATTCTCTAGCCCGTGGGGGCAATATAACAATTGGGCTTATTCCCTGGTGTATGTCCCTTCTGGAATGCTTTACCAGGTCATGGGCTTCTCTATGCTTGACTTCGCCTTCAGTACCACACTTCACACTGTAGGACTCCATGCCTCAGGACACTTAATGGGACAATGCTTTTTGGGACTTTGCTGAGGAGGGAAAATGGATTGCAAAAGCTCCAATTCCTCTTCCCCTTTGCAGCATTGCCCCTACAAAATCTATAGTATTACCAGTTCAGATTCAACTAGTAAATGTAAATTTTTTTAATTGAAAAAGACTGTTCAATTTCAGAATACATGTGGCTCAAAGGACAAAAGTATCAGTTTGAGCTAATTTGGATTTTCTTAAGTCTCCTATAAGAAATTGGAATTCATGGAAGGGAGAAGGGTATCCCATATGAAATCTTCCATTTATGTTAACTTGATCATGTACCTCCAGCTTGACATAGACTCTCCAAGTCTCATCTTCCTCAAGTTATTCTCTTTGAAAATTCTGCCCTTCCACCACAAAAATTTTGCCTCATTCCCAAGTAAATACACTGATTTTTGCAACCTGTCTGCAACTCACACAGCATTTTAAAGTATGAGCCAAGTAGTATCAGGTTTCACCTGATGTAAAAACATATATTGTAACTCCCGTTTTTAGTTTTCCCATTCGTGAGTGAGATCTACAGGCCTGTAGATTACCTCAACCTAAGAGTTCTTAAACTTTAGCATGGGTAAGAGTCACAGTGAGGACTTGTAAATACATTTTGCTAAGCTCAGTCCCAGAGTTTCTGATTCAGTAGGTCTAGAGTAAGACGCAAAAGCTTGCATTTCTGGCTAGGTCCTAGGTGCTTCGGGTGCTGCTGGGCCCTGGAACATACTTTGAGAACTGCTTCTTTAATGTAAGCATATCTACCAAGGGCAGTTTGTGTATTACGCAGTGAGCTCAGACTCTCTGGTTTAAATTCTAGTGCTCCAACTTATTAGTTATGTGACACTGGCCAAGTTACTGACCTTTCTGTGTTTCAATTCCCTAGCTCTAAAAGGGGGAAATAATAGTGTCTTCTACAGAGAATTGTTACAAGGATTAAATAAGATCAGAGGTGTAAAGCACTTAGAACAATGCCTGTCACAATACTGACTCAACAATATTGAGGTAAGATACCATTTTTAAGTAGCAGGACATTTCTCCTGCCCTTTGAAATCAGTGTGTTCCCATTTAACCTATTCTACCACAGGGACTTTCATCTGTATAGAAGTGCAATACTGACTTTATTTTAGAAAAATTTCAAGCTTACAGAACATTGTAAAAATGAATGTGGCAAAGACTCATAAATATACGTACTATGCAATTTTGTTGAATGTTAGTATTTGGCCACATTTATACAGAGGGAGCTGTTCTTATTTTAATGTTCATTATTATGCATAATTTATGCCATTGCTATACATGTGCATATATGTAAACATGATATATTGCTTGCCAATTTTTATACCTTTATATAAATGGTATTAAACTATACACATATATCCTCAACTTTGTTATTCACAAAATACGGTTTTGATTATTCATTCTACTCGATATGATTTATCACATTTTGTAAAAGTGACATAAATTTTTTATCTATTCCCTTTTAGTTTATGGGATTTTATTTTTCCATTTTATTATTTAAAAATTTGCAAAAACAGTCTCTCTCTTTCTCTGTCTCTCTCTCTCTGTCTATATGTGTGTGTGTGTGTGTGTGTGTGTGTGTGTGTATTCAGAGTTTGTATCTCTAGATTGTTACTGCTGAGTTAAAGAATAAGCACATCTTCTAATTTACTAGATTATGCCAAATTGCTCTTCAAAGTAGTTGTTCCAATTTATACTCAGACCAGCAGTGTATGAGTCTCTGTTACTCACATTCTTACCAACATTTGGTAGTTACATTTTATTATTGTTATTTTTACCAAATTGGTGTAAACGACTGTCTTACTATCATTACTGTTATATGTAACATAATATTTCTAGGTGTGTAGCAAGAGGGTTTCAAGTTATGCAATGCATGGATTGCTCCTGGAATTAGAATCTGTCATAATTACATTAATGGATATTCTGTGTTTGAGGAAAAAGACACTCATCTTGATTAAATACATGGGATTTAAAGAATCCTTTTAATAGTAAGCATATAGGGAGTGGGTAGTGTTGTTTCTGATTTTCCTACTATATATTCTTTATATATATAATAGAGTTGATTCTCATAGCATTCACATTGTGTATGTGTGTGTGTGCACTTGACAATATACTTAATGCTTTTATATAAATACTAGCTGTCAATGTATAATTGCAAATATCTTCAGAACAAAAGATGCTAAGTTTTAAAACTAAATGACATTACTATATTTATTACGTACAGCTAAGAAACTTCAATGTTGAGAAACTTGACAAAAGTTTAGCTAGTTGGCCAGCTAAGAAATTCTTCATTTCTTGAGCATTAGTGATGACTAAAACTAAACTTATCTTTTTGCCTGGAAGCCACTGGTCCCAGATGGGCACCTGGGTCAATCACTTGATTCCTTCAAATCTTTGCTTATATGTTCTTTTCTTTTCTTATGACTCTTCCCTGACAACACTAGTACCATGTGTACGTGTGTGTGTGTGTGTGTGTGTGTGTGTGTGTGTGTGTTTGCACTTGACAGTGTATTTAATGCTTTTATTTAAATATTAGCTATCAATGTATAATTGCAAATATCTTCATAACAAACGATGTTAAGCTTTAAAAATAAATGGTATTACTATATTCATTAGGATGGTTTTCAATTTGAAAATCCTTTATATGTAATAATTCTCTGCATAAAGAAAAAAATCTCCAACCATTTTATATAACTTTATCCTTTCTAAGAAAAAAAAATAGCCCCTAGAATATATTTTATTCAAGTGGTCAAATTATAAATAAAAGGATCGAAGGGTATCTGTCCACATATCAACTAGAATTGTTACTAAAACAAAAAACGCAAAAAATAGAAAAAAAATGCGTATAGTGATATATGAATAAAACCACTAAGCCTAAACTATGTGTATGTAAAAAAATGGTCCTGAATAAGGACTCATCTATGGAAAATTCTGCAGTGCTCACAAACCATATGTGCTCAAAGAGTAAGAGGCACTTTCTGCAGTGACTTCCATATGAGGTCTTGTGCAAATCAGCCGACTTCTACTGTATGCATAGGTTAGTTAAATTTTGGAGAAAAGGAAAACCCCAGAAACTGAATATCTCCCAAGTCACTTCAGAGTATTATGAACAAATGAGACTTACTTAGTAAAACCTTTTCATTGATATATATATATATATATATATATATATATATATATATACACACACACACACACACACACAAACATACATATATATATCTATGTGTGTGTATATATAATTATATATGTATAATATATATCATATTATTGATATATATGGTATATGATATATGTATAATAATATATATTGATATATATTATATATATAATATATATATTATATATATTGCCTCATAGGTACTAAAGTATAGTTTCTTCTCTCATCACAGTTCAGGATGCTTCTATTTGAATTTTGGAATCATTAATTTTAACATAATTTTTGATGTCTTTCTTCCTGGCTGTTATTTACCTTGGTGGTCTTAAAGAATCTGGGTCTTGTTTTCTATCCCGTGATATATTGCCACTCTTGAGTAAAAGTCCTTGTGCAATGAAGGGAAGTGGTTAAAAATGGATCGCAGTTCTCTTACTTGCTCTTGATTTGCCAATTAAAGAAAAAGGCACTCTATCTTTTCTTGTGCTCCGGCGTCACAGATATTCTGCAGCCACCTTTCCATCACCTTAATGGACTCAGGTACACACCTGGGTAATGATAAGCCCCATTACTGCCACTTTGACACTTTTATGTGCTGCTGGAAATGTTTCTCCTGAATTTCACAGTTCAGTGCCACTCTTTGGATTTAGGACTTTGAAATTTTCTCTTCCAGTTTATTTTCTGAAATGCTTTCTTACTTTCCATCCACAATAACTTCATAAAACTGCCAACAACTCTAAAATCAATCTTTCTCCCTTAAACACACTTATGACATGGTCTTACGAAGTACTTAGCTCTTAAATTCTTTTTCTCTGCTTAATGATTTCATACGTGTTTGAGGAAGACTCTGCGGAGGACCTAGAGAGTGTGTGATTAGTGACATTTCACTTTCCATCTCTACTATTTTAGTTCTGGTAACTGAAGTGACGTGTTTCCTGAAAGTTTAGGAGGGACACGTGTCATAAATAAATAGAGCAAGTTCTTAGGAAAATTAATTTACTTAAATCCTCTGCTCAGGGACAATGACACGGAGGTAGAGGACACAAACTCAGTGGAAAAAGTTTTTTTTCCACTTGAGGGTCCTCCAGATTCCTCTGCTACTCAGTTTTATGGACAAGTCTCTTAACAGGTAACAGTCTCATCTGTCAAATAATGATGTGCAAGTTTCTTCTTAAAGCATTTCTGTAGGATCAAGTAAATCCGTTATGTTTTTAAAGTTCATCATTAGGGGTTATTATTGTGATTCGCAATCATGTGGCAGATTCAGAAATTTAACTCACTCCTCAGATATGCATTGGAAGATTAGCTTCTTTGTTTTTGTAATTGATCTAAGCTTCCTCAAGAGCCTGTCTCTATCCTTGGAAAGCAACTGGAAAGTGGAAGCCGCTGCAGTGAAGAGCAAAGGGGAGATGCATCAATGGCATTTCTCTTCAGCTTTAAATAGTCTCTTGAGCATGACTCATTCTTCTTTTGAGAAAGCCTGTCTTTTATATTACCTCTCTGTATTCTGCTTTGTTCCAAGATGGTGTCCAGGTATGTAGGTTGGTTTAAAGATTTAAAAAAATGCATCAGCTCCGTGGTAGGCAAAATAATGAGCCTCCCAGAATACTCATACCCTGCTACCCAGAACCTATGAATAGGTTAAGTTACAATGCAAAGGGGGATTAAAGTTGCAGATGGAAAGAAGCTTGCTAATCAGTTGACCTTGAAATAGGGAGATTATTCAGGAATATCTGGGTGGGCCCAATGTAATTACAAGTGTCCTTGCAAGTAAAACAGATGCGGAAGAGTCAAAGCCAGAGTAATGCAGGGTGAAAAAAGGCTAAAGATGGAAAGGAACCATGAGCCAAAGGATGCAAGCAGTCTCTAGAAGCTGGAATAGGCAAGGAAATGGATTCTCATCTAAAACTTCCAGAGTAATATAGCCCTGCCAATACCTTGGTTCTATCCCGGTGAGACCCACTTCAGACATCTGTTCTCCCCAAATTTAAGATAACAAACTTGTGATGTTTAAACCATTAAGTTTGTGGCCATTCATTATAGAAGCAGTAGGAAACTCATACAAGGTCTGTGGCGTATTTTCTTGATCTTTGCGACTCCTTATGCCAAATCTAGTCTGACTGATGGCCGCTGAGGTACACAACTAGTTCTGTCTGGCTTTTCCCGCTGGTTCTTATCACAAACGTCTGTGGTCTCCACTGTTTGTCTCTGACACAAAGTCCCTGCACTTTTGTCTCTGTGTCCTGATCTGGCCATCTCAAGAACTCTGCTTTGTCTTACTGAAGCATGACATGTCTGGACTACGTGCGGACCGTGGAGATTCAGGTGTGATGCTTCATGTTCATCTATCTACACACCTCTCGTGGCTGTGCTAGGGCATCACCCCCCAGGCTTGAGTTGTGCCACCCACCATGGTGGTTTGCCCCACAGTTTTAAGGGAAAACTGACCAAAAGGTCTTTTTGTTCTAGTTTTCCAATCACTCTATCTGACATGCTGAGGAGGGTCAGGCACAGAGTTGTAACCGTCCACTTCCCAAATCACTCTCTTCTCTCTTGTTTCTCATTCTCACAATGCTCAGAGCTACAAGAAATGTGCTTCCCTCACCAACCTTTCTTTTTGTCATGTTCTGCATTCCTTCTGTCTCTAGTTTATAGATAGTAAAATCCATGCTGTAGTGGGCAAGCTTGAATGTTATGTAAAAGGCAGTTAAAATAACTTACATTCTCTTTTTCTCAACCTAGTCTGATTTTCTAACGTATTGTTTTGTTATGGGCAAGAAATTTGACTCTAGATTGCAAAACCAGAATTTTACTCCCTCTTTCACTTTGTATATATGTTGCATAATTTTGATCCTTCAAAGAGGCAAGGCCATGCATCTAGAATATTATTGATAAGGACAGCCAAATTCAAGAATGTTAAAAGAGAAAAACCATTGAATATTATTCTTGCCACACCAAAAAATGTTGGATTTTTTGGAATTATATATGTTAATCATTTAAAAAAAGGATTATATAACTGTGAGAAATAATGGTGAAGCCTGTTAGTTAAAATGTTCTCATATACTTAAAATGTATATTGATTATTGTGATTGTTATTAATCTTTATTTAAATTAAATCGCATGCTTCAGGTTTGAATTAGGAAATGGCAAGAATGCTTATTAACACTTGGATTCTAAGTGTGCTGTGTATTACACAAAACTGGTGATAGATACATTTCTTAGGGTCCTTGAATACATTGTATTTGTGGAATGATGGTGCTAGTGCAGACCGTAAGAAATCACTTCATACATTCCCTTGAATCCCCAAAGTATCACTTACAAACCTGCTTAAAAATATTGCCCTCGAGTCTAGAGACATCACTGTCATCCTCTCAATGTTAGGAAGCTATTCCTAGGCAAATGAAAGCTTGCTCTTTCCTGTCACTTGTATTTCTCTTATAATATAGACATTGGCAACTGACGATCACTTCATCTCTGCTTCTTCTCTCTATTTTCTTTCTCTGTAGAAGACATTAGTTTTTTTTCCTTAAAAATTAAGAGTAAAGTGCATCTAATATTGCAGAAGAACTATATGACACCAATATTACCTCTCAACCTCAATGATATGAAATGGTCTTTTTGTTGACAGTCATTACTTAGGTTACCTAAGTATAAGAAGCAAAATAAAACAGAATTATTGACAGTCTCAGAATGGTCCTGACTTCTCTACATGATCTCCATGAATGATACCATATAAACCCATGACTTTTTAAATTAACTTCCATGTTCCCATTTCTAACTATTTTATTTCTGTCAACCTCTAGACCTATATTTAACTTCTTTTTTTTTTTTTCAACGTTTATTTATTTTAGGGGCAGAGAGAGACAGAGCATGAATGGGGGAGGGGCAGAGACAGAGGGAGACACAGAATCGGAAACAGGCTCCAGGCTCTGAGCCATCAGCCCAGAGCCTGATGCGGGGCTCGAACTCACAGACCGCGAGATCGTAACCTGGCTGAAGTCGGACGCTTAACCGACTGCGCCACCCAGGCGCCCCATAGACCTATATTTAACTTCTTGTGAGGTATCTCCACCTATCTTACTTCAAATTTATGTATGTCTCAATCAACACTAATATTTCCACTCATTTCACCCCTCAAATAGTTTCAGATACCTTATTTAATGGTTTTAGATATCTTAATGGTTACCATCTTACTGACCATTCAAGCAAAATATTCAGTTATCACTGTGGTAGCATCCCTGGATTCACGCTAAGGCCCCTGACACATGAGAAAGCCCCGCTAAGAACAGTAAAACTCACTCACAGCTGCCCATCAGGTGAATGCAGACACATGAGCAAAGCCATCCTACATCAGCCATCTCCCAATGGGCTTGCAGATCTAACAGCCAAATAAGTGCTGTTGTTGGAAACCACTAGAATGAGGGTATTTACAATGTAGCAGTGGATAAATAACACAGCCATTTTGCCCTCCTCTCTTTTTTATGCTCCACATCCATTATGTTTTCATATTCTGGACTTGCATCCCAGCTCTGCCACTTGATAGCTCTTTGATTAGGAGCATTACATAAGCCCTCCTGCCTCAGTTTTTTTTAATGTGTGAACTTGGTATGAATAGTACCTACCTAATAGAGTATTTAAGCAGTTTCTGGATGAGAACAGTTTCTCCCAATAGTAGGCCCTCAATGAACACAGTGAACATTATTATTGAACATACATTGATCATGTTGTCAAGAGTAAGTGTATTTTGTGGAATATGTTTTGAATAAGATGTTCCCCCAGAGGGTTCCATAACCAAATAAGTCTAGAAACCATTGCTAAAATACCACTTCTTGAGGAAAGTTGTAATACTGAACTATTTACTTCTGGTTGGTGCCTGGGAAACAGCAAACTGGATTCAAGTGCTGCTACGGGAAAGAATTGATCCTGTGGGGCCGAAGAAGCATGAGAGGAATACGAAGAAAGCAGGGAGAAAGCAGGAAGTAGCAAGCTTCAATTTTCTCCTCTTACCTTGCTTTCTTTCTCTATTGCACCCTAATGGGGAGCCAGTTTAGGGAGAGGAAGGAATGTTAAGAGCCTTAGTGCCTATGTCACAAAGCAGAGTATAGGATGGTTGGTTTAGAGATGAGAGTCAACAGATAAATAATTTGCACCCAGTATAAAGAATACATCTCAAATATTATGTCCTAAGTATGAAATTGACAAGATATAAAAAAAACTAGTTAATTATTCTATAAGTGCTAAAAGGTAAATATTAAGACATTGGCAAAGAAGTCCCAAAATGCTTTGAAAAAAATTAGCATGCTTTACACTATCGCTTATGCAATTATGGATGTTGAATATATTCAGCATCAGAAGTTGAATATTCCTGTTAAAGCACTTAAAATCCTTTCCAGTAAATCAGTCATCAGAATTTCAGAAAATCAATTATGCAGTAAGTTTTAAGAAATCAATTTTTGTGAATTGACCTAGTTAGTCTTGAATAAATGTTTACCATGATCATCATTTTTATTACGATCATTATCATTATTAACTACAGAAAACAGTCCAAGCGCATTGGGGTAACATATGCACACATAAGGTTGATTTGGCCAGTCTTCCCTATACTTTTCCGTATCAGTACTTGTCTTCCTGCTTTTGGCCCTCCTAGAAGCAACAATATCTTATTTTACTTTTTATCTCTTGCTGGAAGCATAATAAATATAGAAATTTAATAAATGTTTGTTGTTTTTTTAAAAGGCTAATGTAATCTAAGCAGTGTTCAAAACTTTAGCAAGTTTTTATATATGTCTTTATATATGTGCATCATTAATCCTAGCATAAGAGTCTGCAAACTATGGCCTTCACATGGGCCAAGTCCAGCTACCTGCTATTTTTGTAAATCAAGTTTCACTGAAACAAAGCCACATTCCATTCACTTAAGTATTGTCCATGGTGGCTTTCAAGCTAAAATGGCTTAATTTAGTAGCAACAAAGATTTGTATGGCCCACAAAGCCTAAAAAAAATTATTATCTTGCCTATTACAGGGAAAGGTTGCCTCCACAGATCTATGATTATAAAGGTTTTATTAATACCAGATTTTTTTTTCATTTTAGAAGCTTGGAAATTGCTAGAAAATAGTAATTATGGGAAATCAAGATCCACTCCTGGAAAGATAATCACCATTAGAAGATAAAGGATTCTGTATCTTCATAGGTTTTCTCTCCCATTAATTTAAACTACCTGCACTCATGTTTTCCTTTCCACATATCTTTCCATCCATAAGGTAGTGCTTTCATTTTTATTTTATATGCAATTAATATGACCCAATTTTCTAGCTCATAGATTATTATTAGTATTTAAATCAAAACTAATTTGAGCCTCCTTTATCCCTCTCTCCTCCAGTGGGTTGGCACTCCTATTAATAATCTCAAATCTCCAGGTTGTTTACTCACACCATTATGTCCTCATCAGTCAGCATCATGAATGGAGCTAGAACTCACAGGGAAGGTAGAAGTTTGCATACATGCTGTCTGGAAAGCACCATTGCTTCAGAATCATCCACTACCTTGGCATGTTACCAAAATGATGTATGCAGCAATTATCTGGCCAATCCAAAGTGATTCTGTGCTCACTGCTGTCATCATAATTGCCATTGGAATGTGAAGCCAATGGAAATAACCTGAGAATTAGCCCTAAGTGTAAGTCACATTTTACCTCTTCCCCTTAACTAGATCAATCTCCTAATGGTGAGGACTCTTCTACTGAGCCCTATAGCATAGCATTTCTATCTAAAACACTTATTTGACACAAAGTGTCTGACCTTATATTTAAACTATGGACAGTGAAGGAAAAGAGGGCCTGTCCTCCATCTCCTTCTGACCAATACATGCCTTAATTCACAGGTCTTGGCTCTTTATTTACAGTCACACACAGTCTTTTCCTTCTAAGCAAACTCACCACTCTATGATGGCCATGTCAGGGAAGGGGTGCAGATTTATCCATGTACTTGTCCACTGTTTATCTGCCCTTATAGGAGTTTAGTCTTTGATGGTCATAAACCTAGGCTCAGCATTTTCTTGGTCAACTTGTCTTTTGGGGAGAGTCTTGGTTTTGTTTTCTTTCAGGTAAACTTATTCCAGACCAATGTCAATCCATCAGAAATATTCTAATAACCCTAAATCCCCAAAGTAAAGGATTTTTATCTTTTTTGTTTAAGATCCTTCTTCATCCCTTTTGCAGTTTCATCTTTTCAGCAGCTTTAGAATAGTATTGCATAGTATTTGGTAAAAGGTGGGATTCCAACTGTTCAGTCCAAATACTGCTTTATTATTATATTCTTTCCCTAGGACAGGATGTTAATTTTATGTGCTGAAAAGAATGGAGTGATTTCTCCCCAAACAAAAGAAAGTGCTCTGAATTTGCTTGTTCTCTTGACCTTTCAACATAGTAGGAACTACAAATTTAAAATGTAATTCTCTGTAACAACAGTCACCAAAAATATATATGCTCTGCCATTTCAAGAGCACTACTATATAAATAAATTGAAGCAAAATTCAGCAAAAAATTTGTTCCAAAGATTGCATTGAAATGTCTTTTCCATATACAAACATAATTAAAATTAACTCACTGAATTTAAACAAATGTTTAGTAATTGGTTTAGAGCAATACAACGTTCTAATCCAGTAATTCTATGGACTTGGCTCCTTTTAGTCATTCATTCTTTCGGATTCTTTTGAGGTTGTCTTCTTTATTTCTATCTAGGGTTTGTTGAATTATTTCTACAAGTTCTGGACTCAGCTTGATAATGCAAAAAAGTGATTTTCTCTTTTTTAATCTAATTTATTACTTTAAAACATTACTTGAAGAGTATCTGAATTAATTTAGAATTTTGAACTGCCTACTTGTCCTCACCATCAATTGGTGAGGCTCAGAGAGCGTTCTTTGGAATTGGGAAAAGAAAATGCAAATGAAAGTGTGCATGCTCTGTCTGGTGGATTCTGTTGGCAGAAATTGTTTTAGGCAGTAAAGAACTGTTGCTGCCTAGGAACAGATTGAAATTGCATTATAAAAAGGATCCAGACTTTATGTTTTCCAATACATGTTTTTTCCCCACACTATCTCTTTTAAAAATGAAGTACTTTGTATTCTCCAAGGAAGTTACCTTCTAAAAACCCATGTACAAATGCTTTAAGATGCACTAGCCTTTTCTACAAGATCTTGGGCTTCTATTACTGGTCCAAACCAGGCATATTAGAATTAGTTGTTCTCCATTCTTCCATATTTTGACAATTTTCTTATTTGGTCTTAAAGGCATGAGAGATAGGCCATCTTCTTTTATAGCGTTTGACATGTCACATAATCTTTTTGGATTTGTTTCCTTTTCAATTGAGTGAAAGGATTTGGCTGCCAATAATTATTTGTGAAATGGATTCCCTAATAAGGTCTGGCATACCTCTAAAATGATATGATTCTATGAGAATTAAAAGATGTTGAAACTTCTGACTCATCGCTGAAGATACCGATGTTGTATGCTAACCAAAACATATGTAGCAAAAAATGACAATTCCCTTAGAATTTAACCTTACCATTGCTTTGGAGGAAATTTATAACAGCACAGGTAAAATGCAGATAGTGGCTGGGCAAGAAAGCAAATTTGAACAGATGCTGTATAAATATCATCAAGCTCTGAAGGGATAAAACAGAGAAAACCTGTGAAGCAAACAAAGCTGTATAGTCCAAAACTGAAAAAAAAAAAAAAAGGAAAAGGAGAGAAACTACATAAAGTAATAACGTTAAGGAAAACTAACGGAGACTATGTCCATGGCATAGGAAGCATCACATAAGTATTACAAGATAATGACAAATGTGTTGATGAAATACTAGCCTGGGAACAAGTAGCAGGCAGGTCAGCTGGGTCTTGGTCTATGTTCCTTCTTTCACGTGACAGAAAGAAAGAAACTGTTTTTAATTGTTCCTGTGTGCCATGAATTGTACTTATGCTTTCATATGTATAATTTCATCCAGTGTTCAGACCAACCGTAGAAAACAGGTTGAAGTTATTTCTGTTTTATAGAATAGAAAATCTGAGGCTCAACTAAAAATGTAAGGAACATGGGGAAGGTCATACTACTAACTTAAAAAATGGTTAAGAATTTGAATCCCAGTTTGTCAGATCTCTAAACTTATTTTCCTCCCACTCAATAACTTTTGTAATAAGGGAGATATTTTTACTGTCTTCAGGTTAAATTGCATTTTCCAAATTAGCAAAATATAATATTCAGTTCTGAGATACACATAGTTCTTCACATTTTAACATAAATCATGATCTGACTTGACAAGTAATTGTATGTCATAGTTTGATTAGGAATAATTTTAAATCTCTTAGTGGTACATGGGACAGTGTTATTTTTTTTTTAAAAAATGACACTTTAGATTTATATTTATTGAAGTATGATAATGTTTACATCTTTAGAATTAAGTTTAAATAAACAACATTATGTTCTTTCAAAAGTAGCAAGTCATGAAAAATAGGGTGCTTGCTTCTGTGTTCACAGAGAAATAAGAAGTGTGGAATCTATGTCCCTATTCTCCATTGCCTGATACTTACCAGCGACTGCAATGTCCTTACATGATGGGATGCTTGACCAAAGGAAAGGAAAGGTACCAAAGGTCAAGTTATTTAAATTTAAGCTTCATACTAAATTATGACCTCTTACCAAAATGTTTTGGTTTTAGATAAAGCAAAACCCTTAATGAAGTATTTTAAACTTTGCCTGTAGGATCTGAGAATGGTCATGATGGCTTACGTTAAACAAAAGGTGGAAGAAAGTACATAAAATCACATTTTTCTTTAATAAATTATACTTTACCAGCTCACATAGTCTGCATTTAAACTTACTATAATATGGGTTATAGTTAATCCTACGTGTCAGCTTAATTGTCTGTGCTACATAACGACCGGATCTTCTGTAACAGTAAAGATTATGTTGACTCAAAGAAGAAATTTCGAAGATTCAAGTTTCCCCCAGGTCAGTAGGTGAATGGAAGCATACTATATATAGCATTGACCTACATACCATTAACTTTATAATAATGGTGCAAGACAACAAAATCAACATTGTAATGTATTGAGTCCTTTCAGTGTGCATGGCACTACAGTAAGATGTTATACCTCACTAATTCCTGTCAATTCTGGACAGTCAGTATCCATTTTACAAAGAGAGAACTGAAACTTAGAGACTTTAAATAACTTACAAAGTTTCCTCGCTCATTCCCACAAAATGTTTTATTGAGAACCTATGAGGAGACAGTCACTGTGATGGGCACTTAATAGAGCATACACAGCACGTGTATAGCCAGGAGTCTAGCCAGGTTTGTCTCACAGCATTGTCTGTGTTTTAACTCTGAGTATTGAGATGACTATCATTTGGTAGTAATTTACTTGGTAGTAATTACAACACTAACGCCAGCTTATAAAGTTGTTTTGGTTGTACATAAAGCAAACTATAGCCAGGATCCTAAAATACTTGCCATTTCTGATATGCCCTTAATTGGCATGCACGAAATACTCTACTAAAGGCAAATGTATGCTTATCGTAACTACGAGGTAAGGCTTTGGGTCTAAATACTTGTCTGATCACTTTCTAAGTGAATCTCCATTTTGTCCTTATGTCAAATTTTTTTTTCTTTGAGTGGGTAAAGAGGAAGCCTTGACTTCTCTTGATGTCAGGGTATGAGGCCCATACTTCCATATAGGCTTTTTTTTAAACATAGTTTTAATTTGTTATTTTTAAAAGAGTATGAGCAGGGGAGGGGCAAAAAGAAAGGATCCCAAGCAGGCTCCACAGAACAGAGCCCGATGTGGGGCTTGACCCCATGAACCATGAAATCATGACCTGAGCCAAAACCAAGAGTCCCGTGCTTAAATGATTGAGCTACCCAGGCTCCCCCACATAGGTTGTTCTAATCTTGTTGTAAGGCAGTACATCTGTCATTTAAGTTTATAGTTATTCAGAGATGATTTTGTCCTTTTTTAAGAGATCAGTTGCATACCAGAAAGGCACCACATACGTATTTTTGGATCACTTTTCCAGTCCTATCAACAGCTTCTGTGACTCTACCTGAAAATGTGAAGTGGGAGGTCTATTAGTTACTTCTGTGGCATTGAACAACTCCCAGATCTTAGTGAAGTGCAACAATAAATACGGGACTGCTCATCAAAGGTAGTTCAACAGGACTTGGCTGAACATGGTTGGGCTTTGTTTAGTTTTGGTCCACATATCTTATGTCCTGGGATCCCAGCTAAAGGAACAGCCACCATTTGGGCATGCTTTCTTTAGTTAGATAGTGGAAGCAAAAGAGTGACCAGCAGGAACACATGATACCTATCATTGGTTCTGAATGGAACCAGCATATTGTCACTTCTCACATGTCCAAGCCCAAAGGCAGTGGGGTAGAGTGTTATATATCACAACAGTGAATCAGAGCAAGGTTGGGAAAGGAAGGAAGAACCATGAAGAAATAATACAATCTACCATAAGCAATTTAACTATTAAGAACCTTTCACTAAAATCTCTTTGATATTATCCAGAAGCCAATAAATTGTTGTCAATTCAGTTTTCTACAAAATAATAAAATTAGCTAAACCAAGAAATCATCTTTGCATTTTATTTTCTATCTCATACTTTATTTATCTTGTAATGCACCTGTGTCCCAATAATGGAATCAATTTAGTAAAATCCATAAATTACCAGATGTCAAAAATACATCATTGAATCATCTGTAAGGTCAGTACTACAAATATGTTTTCTTCAAGGACATTCAGGTCCTTCTTCCCCCACAGATAGGTAGTAATTTCAAGCAAAATGTCCTTGCCCTCCTTTGTTCCCAATGAGAACATAAATTTCTAACATTTCATACAAACACTTGTGCAAGATACAGTGTTTTAAACTTACAGAGGCTGGAAGGCTAAAATTTTCTTCCCCATGTTCCCTTAGGGCAAAGTTTTGGCCAATGAAATGTATGTGACATTTGCCAGAAGGAGCTTTGATAAAAGATTTTTTAAGAAAGAAAACAGCTAATCTAGCCTCTTTGACCCATACTCCTGCCTGTCATATGGTGCAATGCCTAGAGCTAAATATGAGCAAGCAGAAAGACACAGGGTCTCATTCCTGGTGACACTGGAAAACCATCATTCCAGTCACTCACTGCTATCTCAAGATTTTATTTTGCATGTCTCTTTCCATACTATAGTTAGAACTGGACAGGGACAATATCATCAGTGCTTAGACAGAGCCTGGGTTTCTTCAGAAGCTCCAATCTGAGGAAACCTTCTCCCGCATCTCATGTTGCTACTTCACCTGTAGAACCCTTTCCTACTTTTCTGGAATTCCAAGTGGCTATCAAGACCTATAAAACATGGAGAATTCTGGCTGCACAACAAAGAAAACCCTCAAATACACATGTCTACTGCAACAGATTTCAGACGCCTTTGCCCTTTTCTTGGTTTGCCTTGGCAAAAGAAAAACTTCACTGCTATATTAATTAGGACTCCAGTTGCTAATGTGTTATTTCCCACTCTCCTCCTTTCTGCACATGTGGCCAGACTATACTCCCTAGCCTCTTACGGTTGGCTGGGGTCATATTACCACTTCTGGACAAGGAGGTGGTAATGGAAATGACGTGTTTCACTTTCTGACTTGGGTTTAAAGCATTTAATTGCTACTGTGAGACCCTCTAAAGCTCTCTCACTTCTCTCTGGCATGACAACTGGCTATATCATTTACTTGAGCTCCCAATTGGTTCTGATGAGCAAAGCTCTCCCTGCCAATCCATGATTGTTATGAAATATGAGAGATAAATAAATCTTTTTTTTTTTAAAGCCATTACAGTTGGGGGTTGTTTGTTACTGGACCATGATATAACCTATTTGGAATCATCCAAACCCAATAAAGGGAACTTCAGCACAAGGGGATATGGATTAGTCCATCGATTCCAAAGAAACTGAGTGTTCTAGCCACTGGCGGGACAGTGATTTCATCTGGGCCTCAAGAAGAGTTAGAACCAAAAACTGAATGTTGCAGAACTCTCTCTTTCTCTGTTGATCATACTTTTCTTGGTCTACTTAGCATCACTTCCTCTCATTGAGAACTTGTGCTCTTCACATGGAGAGAAATACGACCTTTGACAATCTGAGTTTTACAACTCACAGCTTCCATGAGTACAGGAATAGTGACTGAGATTGTCATTCTCTAGTCTCAAATTCCAAACTCTTTGGAAATGTATCTGATTGGGTCACCCTGAGTAACCATTAATTACCTATGTTTAGGAAAATGAGGTCATAGAAGAACATGACATAGATTTGTGTGAATGGAGTAGAAGAGGAAGTATTCCCAGGAAAAGAGAGGAATGTCAGATTAGTACCTCATAAAAGTTAAAGTGTAGGATATATAGGTATGTATGTATATGTATATATGAAAAGCATATTACATATATATAAATATATATTTGAATATATATATACATATATATATAGAGTCAAATTCGTTCAGCAAGATTTTATAGTATTCTTCCTTTAGTCTACATAAAATTGTCAAATTTCTTAGTGAAATATATTTCAAGTAAAGAATAAGCAACAAAAATTAAAGATAAATGAATTATACTAGAGATATGTATTAGTAGGCAACATTGAAAATATGTGTACAATTTGTAAGACATATGAAACACATTAATTTGTTCTATGTTTCTTGCTATTATATTAACATATATGCTTAACTCAATCTGTGCTAGTTTATTATTTACTGAAATATATTTAGTTCAGTCTTTGCTAGGACTTATACTGTATTATAAGTGATTTTTCTACTTGCTGTTTTCCTAGAGGCTGTGTGGTTGTTAAATGTGACAATTGTGTCATATTTCTTTCTATATACCAATGTATAAATTAAGAATCTAGAAAAATACTTACTGTAAGAATATATTAATCTTCCTTTTCAATCAGAAATATCCAATTTCAAAGTTGAAATAATATACATATTGCAGATTCTTTTTTCTTTTTCTGACTTTAAGGTTCTTGAATCTTAGGAGGCTGCTCAGATCAACACTTTGTCTTTTCATGAAACAGTGCATATAAAAATATAGAAAAGGTATTTTAAGTTTAGACAGCATTATAGAAACAAAATCAAGTTTTAATTAGTGTTGCTAATTGAAAGCAAGAAGCAGCATAGATAATCTTTAACAATTACAATAACTTGGCTTGGGAATTCACATAAACCACACATATTGAATTTTTTAAGATTGAATTTGACTGCAAGTGACAGAAAAACTCAAATAACAGTGTCTTAAATAAAATAAAAGTTATTTTCTCTCTCACAACACAGTCTGCAGGTAGGTGGTCCAGAGACAGGTGGTATGGCTGTCCGTGGTGTCAGGCACCCAGGCCCTTTTGTTAGTCTGTTCTGTATAGCCTCCATTCCTAAGCTCATTTGATTTTCCAAGGGGTCCACTCTTGGCCATGCCGTTGCCTTTCATTTGCATTTTATCCAACAGAAAGGAAGGAAAAGAAGGGTAAGGGTGTTCTGTCTCCCTTTAAGAACATTGCCTGGAACTTGTACATACAGTTTTTATTTATTTGTCATTGGCAAGCACTTAGTGTTATAGCCAAAACTCCAAGCAAAGGAGTGTGGGAAATATAAAATTTGTTCCAGATGGTCATTTACCCAACTGAAAATCAAGAGCTCTGTCACATAGAACGGGAGAGGGAAAAAAGCATTATGAGGCAACCAGCAGTTTCCGCATAGTTAGTATATTCACTGACAACTTGACTTCTGCCTATTCCCACAATGAGCTCAACATCTTATATACTCATGTTTCAGCTTTACTCTGGCCTGTTCCCATAATGGACTCACACCTAGTGTACCTGTGACTACAACTTGACTCCTGCTTGAACACGTTATAGACTTTGACTCTGTGCCAGTGATATTATAGAACATTCTTACAAAGGTGGGACTGAGGGCAAACATTCTTTCAGGGTATTCGTATTTCATTAAAAACCAAGTTTTACTCAGCTCTTAGAAACAGAGTCACAGTGGATAGTGGTGCAGGTTGTGCACACAGTTCAAAAAAACAGTAAGGGGCTAAAATCCCAAAGGAAAGAGGTTTTGTATTTCAAATGCTTAGAAAATCAATCTTATTACAATTATTATCTCAATTCTCCACCCAAATGGACTGTCTTTTTCTAATTTGTATAATTGGACTACATGTGCTGGCTGCAACTTTACTTAGGTGGGATTATGCATGTATACTTAGGCACTAGCATGATTTTCCAAAGTATGGGTTTAAGAACATTAATTCTTCAGAAATATTGAGACTGTCAGATGAGAAAATGTGTTTCATAGTAAAAATGTAAGTCAAACAATATTAAGAACTTTATTGCTACTAGTAAGACTTTTAAGGACCTTTATTATGTTAATCCATGTTTGGGAATATTCAAGGAGGGGATTCTTATATGCAATGATTCACAGGACAGTCATTTATTTGTAATGTATCTTTCAGGGCACTGTAGTAAAATACTGATTTGGTGCAATGTTTCTGAAGTGTGGCTGAAAAGTCCTCTTCCACACCCCCAAATTTATTTAATTCAGATTCTCCAGATGAAGGCCTTGGCGACCTGTATTTTTTTTTAAAGTGTACCTGTTTATTTTGAGAGAGACAGAGACAGCACAAGTGGGGAAGGGGCAGAGAGAGAGGAAGAGAGCGAATCCCAAGCAGGCTCCATGCTGCCAGCACACAGCCCGACACAGAGCTCAAAGTCACAAAACCATGAGATCATGACCTGAGCCAAAACCAAGAGTTGGACGCTTAACCGACTAAGCCACCCAGGCATCCCGGCAGCCTGTATTTTTAACAAGCAACTCAGACCACTCTTATCATTAAGCAATTTTTGGAAACACTGACTTATAGAAATGCTTTTTCACTAGTAGTACATCAGAATCACCTGGGAAACTTGTTCAAATACACACTTACTGAGTCCCTTCCAAATTTATGAATCAGAGGGAGGAGTGCTTTCTCTCTAGTCATTTCTTCTACTATTCACAGTTAAGAACCATTGTTTTGGATCTAACTTTCTTATTCTTCATATGTTGCTATTGAGTTATACACCAAAGTATGGCCACATGGACATTTTCTTTCTTGGGCCTATTCCTTATGATTTATCAGGTTCTCCTGGGCATTAACTACTTCTTTCATGGCCAATGAGAAGGGGACTTGTAGCCATGCTTTATCTCAGAGCAGAGTTAGGAATAGGAAGATAGTAGGAAAAGGAAAGGCCTTGACTGTGGAATATAATCGAGCCAGCAGATAAAATATTTCAGAGAAATGAAAAGCTGATTGCTTAAGCATGAGGCATTTTTATGGTTCATATGCGTTAAATGCATACAGTTGGCATGAACAGGGTGGCCCATTTTAAAAAAGAGCAACTGAATTAAGTATATTCCCCTGAGTAAAATGTTGTCTGCGTGATCTGTTTTCCAGATGTTTCCATGGCAAATGTTTTCTTAATGTGAAACCCAGCCATAAAAAGCACCTGGGTAGCTCTTCAAGACACAAATCATCTTTTTTTTTTTTTAATGCAGAAACTTACAGAAAGAAAAAACTGTATTTATTTTAAATACCGGCAAGGATGAGCCTACTTCATATTAATATAAAAATATAAAGTGCCAAAAATGTTTATTTAAACATCAATCTTAATAGGTAAAGAGCTCTATTCATGTCTGTAAACAACACAACTGTATATAATTTCTACAAGGTCTGCAGAACTGTTTGGCATCCGTGTTTGTGACATTTATTTTCAGTATTAATTTTTCTGCCTGGATTGTGGCTAAGAACACAGGAATAAAAGGTAATATAGAATAGCAGTCAACACCTGAGGTGTTTGAGGCAAACGATCTGGGTTTGAGTCCTCCAGCATTTACCAGCTATGTAAACTTAGGCATTTTACTTTACCTTCTGTATTATATTATCCTTATTTGTAAAGTAAGATTATGATAGTACTTACCTCAGAAGGTTGTTATGAGAATTAACTGTGTTTACACACATAAACTCTTAAAACTTTTGGGGCCCGTAGTAAATGTTCAATGAAGATTAGAGTCAATACAGTAGATATCTCAATTGGATTTTTTCTTCAGGATTAAAAGAAATCAAGTTCTGATTATTTTGAGCCTGATATTTCACTTTGTTAGAAAATAAAAAAAAATGATTTACAAAGGTTTCCTTGGACAAAAGCAGTAACTAGGAAATGGAGTGATATATCATAAACTCCCACCCACCTTAAATATACTTCTTGATTCATTAATGGAAATACTTAACCAATTTCTTGAATTTGCTTAAAATATGTTAGAGGAAAAATAGCTAATATTTGCCATATAGTTTAACTACAAAATCGCCGGAGAGATTGGATGCTAAGAATGTCCAGAGGATGGAAGAATAAAGAGAAAAGGGAAGGTGAGTGAGAGAAGCGAGCAAAAAGTTTGCAGAGGTGTTAACAGGGAAAAAGATAAGCTACCGATCAGAGATTGGGTATGACTTTGTGCCAGCTGTACACAGTACGGTGGATATTTCTTACAAAAATGTAATAAGAACTTTTCATCAATTCTCATCTAGTCATTAACATAATAGTTGCTTTAAGTAAAAGGTACCATATTTTAAATGCTTTGCTCATTTGTAACCCTAGATGGGCAAGTCATTCCAAAAGGCATTTACACAAACATTAATGGCTGGTGAAAGCTCTGTGGATATCTCAAATTTGGGACTAAAAGGTTTTTTTGTTTTTGTTTTTTCCTTCAGAGAAGACAGGTGTCTCTGTTAGTTGTCATTCTGTAAGATTAAAGGAAAGAGGCCAGGAATACACGAGTACACGTTGGGTTTCTTCCACCCACTTTTACTTTTTCTTCAAATAAACCTTTAGTTTCATGGGGGCTTTGGATTTTTGCATTGGTTTTATTTTCAACATGAAGTAGACATTCATATTTGTTCTTAAAGTATTTTCTTCAAAAGAGAAACACTCTTTTTGTTCAAAGTGTAAAAGAGAAAAATTTCATAAAGAGATTTTTATAAGTGATTATTAGTGCTTTGAAGTTAAAATATTCAGATCAACACCTGATGAAGTTTAAATTGCAGGCAATCTTCTAATAATTCTATGTAAGTGAGAAAGCTAATTTATATTTAATTGGTTTCAAAATCAAGGTCTCTGTAAAGCATACTCCTATCTTATTTTAAATATATTCAAGAAATATTTAAAATAGTAGATCTCAGGGACGCCTGGGTGGCTCAGTCGGTTAGGTGTCCGACTTTGGCTCAGGTCATGATCTCACTGTGGGTTCAAGTCCCCCATCAGGCTCTATGCTGAATGCTTGCTCAGAACCTGGAGCCTGCTTCAGATTCTGTGTCTCCTTCTCTCTCTGCCCCTCCTCAGCTCATGCTCTGTCTCACTCTGTCTCTCAAAAATAAATTAATGTAAAAAAGATAGTATATCTCAGTATAGTATCTTGAAACAAAAATCCTAAATGCAGCCCAGATGCATTTACTTTTACATGGCAGACACTCTGTTTCTATAAAGATTCCTGGACATTCTGGATACAGGCATTCCAGCAAAGTTATAATGGTTTATCTTTTATATAAAATGCACTACAATTTTCACTTGATGTACTCTATATAAAAGAGAAGCTACCTTCTCATGGCAAAAACCTAAAAATAGTGAAATCTTTGAGAGGGCAGGAATTAAAATGGTAGCCTTACCGCTGTGATACTGAAATATTTTCTTTTTTATTATTATTTTTAATATAATTTATTGTTAAGTTGGCTAATGTACCATGTATACAGTGTGCTCTTGGTTGAAATATTTTCTTAGTGTAACTCTACATTTTATATTTTCTCTCAATTGTTGATTACTCCAACTTACCTGAATAATAAGAATTTCTAAGTCGTGGGGAGGTTTTCTCAAGTTCTTCATTTTCTTCTCAGTGTTTGTGATTGTGAAGAGTGTTGGACATTTTGTCAATAAGTGATTTCATTTCATATATGATATATTTCAATGTGAAGATTCCCCTGAGAATTCATGGTCATTAAAATAAGTTGGAATCCTTTTTTAATTAATTTGGTCAGTTTGAGAATTTGTGTATTGAATTTATGTTAAATGAGTTGGAGAGATGTATTTCCTATTTTTAGACTCATGTCAGCTCTGCACAGAGCATGATCCAAGACTGCCTTCCTGGGCTTTCTAAAGAGCTTCACGGGGAATAACAGAGTGTCCACCTTGGAAAACAGGAAGCTAGAGTTGTCATAGCCTTCCATGTTGCTGGTGGCGGCTACCACCCCTTTTCCTTACGTACTCTGGAGCCTGTCTACCTGGGTTCAAAATCTTGGCTTTGTTTCTTATTCAGCTGTGTAATCTGGGCATTTTGATGGTCTTTTCTTTGGCTTTTTTTTTTTTTCATTTGTAAAGTGGGATGGTAACTGTACCTGCCTCATAAATACCAAAATAGAGATAAAGATTCTATAAAGCTTGGAAAATAAGAATGGGATAAATGTCAGTCAATGTTATTATCATAGATATTATTAAAAGAAAAACTTCATTGAGAAGTCATGTCGTATATTTGCCTCCCTTCTGCTCCCATTCTTGGATTCAACAATGCCCATTCTCCATCCAGTTAGCTCTTTTCCTAGGTTTGGAGCCTGTTTTTTAATCACCTTTTTTTTTCTTTTTTTTTTTAATTTTTTTTAATTTTTATTTATTTTTGAGACAGAGACAGAGCGTGAACGGGGGAGGGGCAGAGAGAGAGGGAGACAGAATTGGAAGCAGGCTCCAGGCTCTGAGCCATCAGCCCAGAGCCCGAAGCGGGGCTCGAACTCACGGACTGTGAGATCGTGACCTGAGCTGAAGTCGGACGCTTAACCGACTGAGCCACCCAGGCGCCCCTTAATCACCTTTTTGACACATTATTCTATTCCTCATGTATCCCAGCTTTTACCACAGCACCCACTGATTTTTTTCTTAGTTTCTCAAGTTTACCTATCAATGTTTCCTTAGGTCCCACTTTTAGGATATTGATACTGACCTCGGTCTCACCTGGATTTGCCACACCTTTGCTTGGGTTGGACTCTTAGTTTTGTTTTATCCCAAGCATTTCTGTTTTGTCCTAAAGTAATGTTAGGGCAAACTCCTTCTTTTCTGAGGTCTTCCCTCTTTTACTCAAAACATTGCATGAGATGAGGATAAAGAGACAGCACAAAGCAATGTATTATTTTGACCTATCTTCTTTCATATTGGGACACGAAAACTATATGTCTCCTCAAATACTCTGAGTTTTTAAAATTTTTCTGTCTTCTTGGCATACTACTCATACTGGGTCATCAATCTTCTCTTCATCTTGGGTAAAACACCTCAAAGTTCCTGGCTTCTTAGCAACAAAGGGACTAGATGCAGCCCAGTTGTTTGGGAGTTGTATCTTGACAAATGAGAAGTGAAAGGTAAAAGGACATTGGACAGATACATTTCTCTTTCTTACTGTACTTGATGGACTAGTCTGAGAGGCACTTCTTCCTTGCAGCCCTTTTCAAGAAGAACCACATGCTGAGCAGAGACCTGCTGAGAGATCCTTTCTGTCTTTTCACAGCTTGTCATGAAGCCATGGCTGGAACAATGACACATCACACTGCATTGCTTTGCATATTTCTTTGTTTCACTTTGATTTCTTTTATCTTACCTTCACCCCCCTGGGCTGGTACCTCTCAAATATACTGGCATCAACTTCATCTTCATCTTTGCTTTCTAAAGGAGCCAGCTAAGACACTCTTGATGTCGTTCTGGAATAAGTTTTTATTTTTATTTTGCAGAGAAGCTTATCATTGGGATTCTTTCTTTCCATCTAACTTGGGAGGGTATGTGTGTGTGGGGGGGTGGGGTTACGATGTTCAGTACTTCAATCCTTCCTGAATCAACTGGCAAGAGCATTGCTTTCTTCCAACTTTAACTGTTACATGCCTTTTTTTTTCTGTATGACCTATTCCCATTGCCCCTTCCTTATCATTTGAATAGTGGGTTCTATTTTGATTTTTCTAGGTGTGACGTCCTCTCTTGTAGGTGGGGAAAGAGTAAGAGCTCCCCTTTGCAGTACACAGTCATGCCCCCAGTAGCTCCATCTTGTGTCCTTTCCACACTTATCAGTCTGAACTTCTAAATAGTCATGAGTTAGACACTAGATTTGTGGATTATACATCTACTTTTTTTTTTTTTTTACCACTGTATACCTCACTCAATACTGCACACCTCACCTTTCAGACTGGTAAAAATATGTAAGGCTCTACATAAATAACTGATTTATTAGGTCTGCACATCTCACCTATTAGTCTTTCTATAAAATACTGCATATATATTACTCATTACTGTGAAATTATCTTATTTTCCATTAAAAACAGAGACAGCCATATTGGGTAAGAGCCTCGTTTCTCATCTCAGAATCTGATGTAACTCTGGACTATTTTATTGGTTCTTTGTGTGATTTGGGGAAAGTGTCTCAACCTCTCTAGCTGCACATATCATCATCTGAAAAAAGGATTATAAAAATATAGTCCTTCTTCATGAGGTTGTTTGCAAATTAAAGAGAAAATTTAAGTCTTATAAATGCTTATAGAGCATTTATTATATAGCAGGAATTCTAGTCCCTGGGGATAAAACCACAGTATCCATAAAAATACTTGACTGGCCCAAAGTAAACAATAAATGATAGCTATATTATTGTTAACGTCATCTTCTACTACCCCAAATGACTTTTATTTCACTATACTGTCTAGCCTATTGTTAGGTCCTGCCCTCAAATAATAGAGGATCTTTTTTAGCAATACCAAAGTAAAACCTTGGAGGACCTTATGTCTTTCTCTTTTGTTGTTCTTTGTGTTCTTCACAATGTACATATGTATCCAGATTCCAGGTCAGAGAATTTTCTTTCTTGGATTTTTTTTTCCCCAAGAAATATAGTAAGATATGATTATGAATGCTCCTCCATCTTTTTAAGTAAGCACATTCTTTATTTTGTGTGTATTATATGTGAGGCACAGTTTTTTTGTGTGTGGAAGAGACCTCAGTGACCAACAATAAAAACAAATCATACCTCTCATAGAGATTACATTGTAATAGGGGGACACAGATTATAAAAATAAGCATAATGAATAAATGCATGTTATGATATATGTCCAAACCTTTTGACTGTACCTCCTTAGATAAAAATTATAAATATACTCCCATGTATATCTACTATTTAGAAATTATATCCATGCATTACTTTATTAAAAGATACTAAATTTTACATTGAAAAAAAAAGATAGAACTAATTATGAGCTGAAGATCTAATTTTTTTCCCTTTAGTCAATGGATTATCTTTCACACCATCTCTGATTTGCACATCTTGCTTTAAAGATCAATTTGTTGACTACTGAAGATGAATCAAATATTTCTTTAAAGGTAAAAAGGATTAGTTGACAGAAAAAATGACAGGCCAATTCTTAGCATGAAATGCATGATACTTACGTGATTTAGGAACAAAACTATCATAAACAATACCAAACAAAAGTACTACAGAAGTTAGTGATTCAGGGTATTTTGAGTGATGGCCTGCCAGTTTCTGAAACCAATATGATTTTTAAAAATAAATTGCTAAAATTTTACGATGCCGGTTTCACATTTCTAGGGTTGCTGTAAATAGATTTCATACTCCAAGTTTCATTTTGTATATTCTTGTTCCATTAATGGAAAATAAACCTGCTGTTACTTTATATGAATATCTTCCCTGAGAAGTAGAGTGTGGCTCAGTATTGACTGTCAGGATAACCTATGTTTAAATTACTGTGATGAGATTTCTTGCTGATGCATTTATCACCATTTTGTGAAAGTGGCAGTTTTAAATATTAAAATGTCTCTGAAGTGACATGACCGTATTAATCTCAAATTTGTTAGACCTGCAACCAAAGTCCACATGAATTTCAAAAGCTATTTTATCGTACACTTAACCCAGTGCCTTGCACTAAATATTTGAAGAAGTGAAGAATGAATAAATGAAGACTGATACTCATTCTTATAAGTAACATCCAATCATCAGGGAGAATTATGTTGGTTCTATCTCAGAATTTATCCAGGATCAGATCACGTCTCATCACGTCTGTCACTGGGTCCAGGCCACCAAAATATCTTGCCAAAATTAAAAAAAAAGAAAAGAAAAGAAAAAAAGAATATTGACAATTCTCCTATTCTCTCTGAATCTGCTCTAGTCCCTAAATCTCCATAATGTAGCTTGTATATTACTTTAGAAACAGAGGGGATCACATGCTATCTCAAAATTCTCCAGTTGTTTCTTTCTATGTCACTTAGCATATAAGCCACCTCCTGGAAGGTCGCACATGATCTGATCCACATTACTTCTTTGTCCTCATTGCTTCCATTCCCCTCCCCTTTCCCATGCTATACCTCACTCAATCTCTCCCCAGTGGTCTTCCTGGTGTTACTTGAAGTTGTCAAGCACAATCTTATTTCAGAGTTTCCACATTTCTACTTTTTTGTCTGTTTGCTTGGAATGCTTGTGCTTTAGATAATCGGTACAACCCATTATCTCTCTTCCTTTACGTCTCCACACAGATGACTTCTCAACCACTTCGTCTCAAACCATCAGTCTCTAACTTCTACCCAGCTTTATTTTTTAACATTTATCAAGCTGTGACATATTATATATATATGAATATACATAAATGAGTGTGTGGAGTTATTGTTATTTATTCGTTGTTTCCATTATGTGAAAGTATAATTTTTCCAAAGTTTACAAAATATGACTCTCAGACAAATATAAAAAGAACACATACCAAAAATGTTATCTTCTTTTCGTTATTGTTGCTGTTAATAAGGCAACCAGTATATTGTTAAAATCTGTTCAAAAGTGTTGGGTGAAACCAGGCACTTAATAAAGAAATGTCAGAACAGGATTTCTGGGTTACATACGGAACTGATTAATATCTCACAGGGAAATAAAATATAACCTTTGGCACCATCTATTCCATTGGACAGAAATTATTTGATCTCTACTGGACAAAATTTACAAATTAACCTCTGCTCCAACAGAGTTGTAAAATAGCTCAGTTGATGGTAAGTCAAGCTCAGAAATGTATTGAAAGGACACTCAGTAATCAATTTTGCCTATTTCCAAGTTGCAAATATTTTTTTGTCTTCTACAAGTCAGATAATTTAATTTTTTTGCTGTGTGTATTATCAAATCTTTCAACAATAATGAGAAAATAGTATTTTTTGGTCTTCGGTTAGGTTCTCCAAGAAGCAGATCTTGAGGGGCGCCTGGGTGGCGCAGTCGGTTGAGCGTCCGACTTCAGCCAGGTCACGATCTCGCGGTCCGTGAGTTCGAGCCCCGCGTCGGGCTCTGGGCTGATGGCTCAGAGCCTGGAGCCTGCTTCCGATTCTGTGTCTCCCTCTCTCTCTGTCCCTCCCCTGTTCATGCTCTGTCTCTCTCTGTCTGAAAAATAAATAAACATTGAAAAAAAAATTAAAAAAAAAAAAAGAAGAAGCAGATATTGAGGCAAGGATTTGAATGCCTGTAGTTTGAAAAATGATCCAGAAAAACTAATAGGGAAGTGAAGAAGTGAGAAAGGGAACAGAAGAAAGCCTAAATGACTGTGACATCAGACAAGTTTTCAATCTGGAAAATGGAAATTCAGTCCCATGGTACAACATAAAAGATATTTCCAGGAAGCAGCCTTTAGGAAGTGAGTCACAAGGAGGTATCAGAGGGACATTGGCCTATCTGCTATGTTGTTCCATAGAAGAGTGTCGATTGAATGAATGAGTGAATGAAATGTTTCCAAAGACCTTGTAATAAAATAAAAGGGACAAGGTAAACTAGCATAGGAAATAATATGAAAACCTTGGAAATATATGTTTTAATGCCTAGGTGGTAAAATAGAAAAAAAAAGATTTGGTATCAGACTAGGTTTAATTATGTCATCTAGCTATATAACCTATACCAAGTGACTTAACTTCTCTAAGTTTTGATTTTCTCCCCTCTAAAATTGGGATCATTAATCTCAATTCTTCCGTTATGAAAGTAGCACCAAAGTTCAAGTACATAATTACCCCTAGAGGATAGAACTTATACGAACAAAAGCTGGACTCTCTTTAAAGTGTTAACTTATCTAAATGGAGAATATGATGAGCTAGATGTGTTTGGTCATTCGTAGACTTTGAACATTAAATTTTTTAAATGAAGACAATTTCCAAAAATCATCTAACTTATTACTTGTTTGGTTTGACAAGAGACTCAGAAGCTATATTTCTGATTGTGATTATCTTCCAATGCACATGTGCTTCCAATGAAAAGCTGTGTAATATCAATAAGAATAATTTGTTGCTAATGAAAAAGTTTTATGTTAATAACTTTAAAAACTGGAATTTTTGTTTGTTTCTTTGGGTCAGTGAGACTTAAGAACATACAATGCTGAAGTTAAGAGCTGAACTTTGTTAAATGTCATCCTGTGAGAACTTTCAGGAGACAAACAACCACTTTGCTTTGTGCCTTCATTAAAAACTTCAACAACAAATAGATTCAATGTCCAAGAAATGAGACATTCTCCCAATTTAGGAACGAATGGATGGAGAAGATACCTATGCATCCCAAGGAAAAGATGTAGAAAAAAACATCAACATTATTTCACTTGAAATGAGACAAGTTAGATTCAGTAATTTCGACTTTCATTGGAGGTAAGCTGAAGAGGAAGGGAGAAACCATCATAATTACCCAGAAGAATCTCTAGTTGCAAAGGCAGATCCCATGAAGAAATTCTCAGGAAGGAAGACCAAGAGGAGAAGGGCACCCGGAATTTTAGTTGCAGATTCTGTTCCCAGAGATGAATGAATGAAGTCATTATTCAAATGTATTGATAACAGGTAAATATTCTCAAATATTCAAGAATCTGTTGCCTAATAAACCCTTGAGCTCTTCCTGAAAAAACAAACAAAAGAAGAAAACAATAAACTACAGACTGATCATAGTCATGCTCTAATGTAATGATGGTCATTGGGTCTATTTGAACAGAGCACTAAGTCAAGATATAGGCAAGTATGGTTACGGAAAATAATTATTATAAATGTTGACAATTTAAAAATAATAAAATAAAACCAAAACTCATTATATGAAGGGCTAGTGGAGGGAGGAAGGGTGAGGATAAAAACTTCTAGTCTGGCTTAGCAGAATATAACTGTTACCCAAAGTGGAAAAATCAAGAAATATAAGTGAAGTTTGCCACTTAAAACCATCAACCAAATATGTGAATGAAAACTCCATTCCTCATGGGGGTGATGGCAGTCATATTATCTAAAAATAAAATGAACTAAGAAACAGTTTTACATATGAAATATGAAGTTTTAAAGGTAACTAATATAAAATATAAAATAGATTATAAAATAATCCAAACTACCATTAGAAAAATCACTCAGCTCCAGAGGAAGAGACTTTTGTCTGTTTGGTTCATGCTTATTCGAGCACTTAAATCAGTGTCACCCACAAATAGTAGGCACTTAATAAATATTTAATGAATGCATTTATAAACAAGACAAAACAATGTCAATTCAGTTAGCAAGATATAGAAATTGGATTATTAAAGTAAGAAAAGATAAAATGGCATGCTAAAATGAAAAGTCAAGAAACCGGGGTGCCTGGTTGGCTCAGTCAGTTAAGCGACAAACTTTGATTCAGGTCATGATCTTGCGGTTCATGGGTTCAAGCCCGCATTGGGCTCTGTGCTGACAGCTCAGAGCCTGGAGCCTGCTTCGGGTTCTGTGTCTCCCTCTCTCTCTGCCCCTCCCCTGCTGTCTCTCTCTCAAAAATAAATAAACATTAAAACAAATTTTAAAAACAGTCAAGCAGCACATTTCATAACAAGATGGTAAGTGGGACAAACTCACCTCCTAAAATTAGTCTCAGAGTGAGTCAAAAATCAAAACCTAATGATATCCTGTCTCATTAAGAAGGTACCTAAAACAAAACAAAAAAAAATGCTAAAAAGATAAAAAGAGAACAAGGTGATAGCTTAAATATGGGGAGGGAGATGAGGAAAAGAAAGACAATTAAAGATGATTCAACATGTCATTATTGTTATTTTTTAACCTGGGCCACTTAGAGGATCACAGTACTATATATTTAGAAGGGAAGATGATCTACCTTGATGCTCTAGAATTATCAGTACTTTCTTTTCTTTTTAATTTTTTTGATGTTTATTCATTTTTGAGAGACAGAGACAGAGTGCTAGCGGGGGAGGGGCAGAGAGAGAGAGACACACACACACACACACACACACACACAGGATCTGAAGCAGGTTCCAGGCTCTGTCAGCACAGAGCCCAAATGCAGGGCTTGAACCCACAAACCGCGAGATCATGACCTGAGCCAACATCAGACGTTTAACTGACTGAGCCACCCAGGCACCCCATCAGCACTTTATTTTCCACTACTGAGTTATCTTTGCCAAAATTCCTTTGCCAGCAGTATGTTTCCATGGAAGAAAAATTGCTTCTTAAGGTAGGATTTTTAAAAAAATTTTTTTTTCAACGTTTTTATTTATTTTTGGGACAGAGAGAGACAGAGCATGAACGGGGGAGGGGCAGAGAGAGAGGGAGACACAGAATGGGAAACAGGCTCCAGGCTCTGAGCCATCAGCCCAGAGCCTGACGTGGGGCTCGAACTCCCGGACCGCGAGATCATGACCTGGCTGAAGTCGGATGCTTAACCGACTGCGCCACCCAGGCGCCCCAAGGTAGGATTTTTTTTAATATCACAAACTCCTTTCATCTATCTCTTCTTCCATGACATACAAATGTGAATTCCATAGTGTCTTATTGTATACCAAGAAACAAGTGCAGTATTTACAGAAATTACTAAAGGAAGTACGTCTGTTCAATAGATAGGAATTGTCTATTAAGAGCCAAGCAATGTTCTAGGCACAGGTAATAAAAGCATGAAAAAAGGCACGGTTACCGAGGAACTCACGAACTATTAGGAGAGTTGACGTGCAAATGGACCTGTGTTTCAGTCCAATAAAATAAACGGGTGATGGCAGTGGACACAGAGTTCCAGGGTGATGGCAAGAAGGGAGCTTGTTAAAAGCATAAGCAGGCTGGGCACCAAGACTGTTTTCAGAAATTGTTATCCTGACCTGCTGAAGACTACAGAGAGAAAAAGAAACAGAAAGCCTGAAATGGAGTAGGAGAAATGAAGAAAGGTAAAGAAAGAGAAAGATTGTCTAAGAGAAGCTGGGTTATTATAAACCAGTTAGGACTTCAGGGACATCATAGTTCATCAAATTTAAATCATCCAAAGTACTAATTGTCATTATTACTATCTTTGCCAACACAAAAAAGAAGAAATCTAAATGAATTCTGTGATTCACTTGATAGTTTTCAAAAATTGGAAAAAAACTGCATGGAAGCAGTTCCAAAATGAAGCATTAAGACAATGAAAATCTCACCTGTGCTCCCCCCATGCTGTGTTTAGAAACTTGTATGCATTAAAAAAAAAAGAAATTTGTATACAATATAGAACAAGAAGGACTATACAGAAGACAGAAGGAAGCTCTTTGGACTGTTTTGCATATTGGATGCCTTACTGAGACTAGCATTTTTAGCATCCTATCCCACCTGAGCTTGCTTTAACTTTCTTCAACTTTTCATATGGCTTTTTTTTGATGCATTTTGCTCCTCTGTTTCTGAAATGTTTCCTCTGTATAAAATATAACCAACAATTTCTGTCTCCTCCTGTTTTTTTTTTTCTTTTCTGGAAATAGTTTTAACTCTTTAAAGCAAAGCAACACTTTTTAAATAATTTATACTGTTAAGGATTTCGCTATTTAAAATATTGTTGAAAAAATAAAATATTGTTGAAAAACACAATACAGAGAAAATATTGAATATTTATCTTTTTAAATTGTTTTTGTTTTTCTGGGTCCTTTGTTTTTCCACATCAATTTTAGATCAGCTTTCCAATTCCTAAAACAAACAAACAAACAAGCAAACAAAAAACCTAATAGGTCTTTTACTGGAATTGTGTTAAACCTACTAATCAATTTAGGAAGGACTATATATTAATAACACTATATATCTCTACTTATTTAGATATTTTTTACTTTCTCTCAACAATGCTTTGTGCTTTTAAGTATAGAAGCCTTGCATGCCTGTTGTTGAATTTATCCCTAAATACTTAATTCATTTGGTACTATTGTGAATGGTATGGTTTCTTTAATTTAAATTTCTGAATGCTCATTTTTAGTAAGTAAAAATACAATATATATTTTTAATGTTTATTTATTTTGGAGAGAGAAAGGGTTGGGGGAGGGGTGGTCAGAGAGAGAGGGAGACAGAGAATCCCAAGCAGGCTCTGCACTGTCAGCACACTGGGGCTCTAACTCAGGAACCATGAAATCATGACCTGAACCAAAATTAAGAGTCAGATGCTTAACTGACTGAGCCACTCAAGCACGCCTAGAAATTTTTGTATGTTAATCATATACCTGCAAACTTGCCAAACTCACTTATTAGTTCTAATAGCTTTACAGATTACATCAGATTTTGTAGAGATTATATTTTATTAAGTTTTTTTTTATTTTAATTCTAGTATAGTTAATATAGAGTGTTATATTAGTTTCAGGTGTACAATACAGTGATTCAACAATTCTATATACATTGTTCAGTGCCCGTGATGATAAGCGTACTCTTTAATCCCCATCACCTATTTCTCCATCCCACCACCCACCTCCCCTCTGGCAACCATCAATTTGTTCTCTATAGTTAAGAGTCTGTTTCTTGGTCTGTCTGTCTTTCTTTTTGCCTTTGTTCATTTTTGTTTGTTTCTTAAATTCCACATATGAGTGAAATTGTGTGGTATTTGTCTTTCTCTGACTGACTTATTTTGCTTAGCATACTACTGTCTAGCTCCATCAATATTGTTGAAAATGGCAAGATTTCATTCTTTTTATGGATGAATAATATATATATTCTTTATCTGTTCATCTACCAATGGACACTTGACATTTGGGCTGCTTCCACAGTTTGGCCATTATAAATAATGCTGCAATAAACATAGGAGTGCATATATCCTTTGGAACTAGTGTTCTTATAATGTTTGGATAAGTACCCACTAGTGGCATTACTGGATCATATGTAGCTCTATTTTTAGTTTTTTGAGGAAGCTTCATATTCTTTTCCACAGTGGCTGCACCAGTTTACATCTCATCAACAGTGCATGAGAGTTCCTTGTTGCTTCTTGTGTTTTTGAGGTTAGCCATTCCAACAGCTGTGAGGTGATATCTCATTGTAGTTTGGATTTGCATTTCCCTGATAATGAGTGATGTTGAGCATCTTTTTATGTGTCTATTGCCCATCTGTATATCTTCTTTGGAGAAATGTCTGTTCATATCTTGTGCCCATTTTTTAATTGGATTATTTGTTTTGGGTAGGTGTTGAGTTATACATAGAGTATTATGTTGTATGTGAATAAAGAAAGTTTTATTTCTTCCTTTGTAATGTGGATATCATTTATTTCTTTTCCTTGCTTTATTGCAAAGACTAGAATCTCCCATACAATATTGAATAGAAGTGATGAGAATAAACTTTGTTGTCTTGTTTCTGATCTTAAGAGGAAAGTATCCATTTTTTTTTACTGTTATATGATTCCAGCTGTAAGTTACTCATAGATGCCCATTATCAGATTGAGATTGAGGCAGTTCTCTTATATTCTGAGAGTTTTTAAACTCAGAATACATGTTGGATTTTTTAAAACTATTTTTCTGCATCTATTCAGATGATAATATATTTCCCTACTAATGTAATAAATTATGTTGATTCATTTTTCTTAATGTTTATTTTTGAGAGAGAGAGAGAGAGAGAGTGAGCACATGTGAATGCGAGGTGGGGGCAGAGAGAGAGAGGGACAGAGGATATTAAGTGGGCTCAATGCTGACAACAGACAGCCCAAATGTGGGATTGAACTCTTGGACTGTGAGATCATGACCTGTGCCGAAGTTGGACACTTTACTGACTGAGCCACCCAGGCACCCCTGTTGATTCATTATTGAATGTTAAAAATCAATCTTATATTTCAGGGATGAATACCACTTAGTCACAGTATGTCAGTTGGATTTGATTAGCAAAAACGTTGTTTAAAAGTGTTGCATCTATACTCATGAGAACTATTGGTTATTGGTATGTTGTGTTTTTATTTTCATTTGATTCAAATGGTTTTCAGTTTTCATTTTTTTCTCTTTGATCCATTGGTTATATAATATTGCATTACTTAGATTACAAATATTTAGGAATTTTAAAATATTTTTTATTGATGTCTAATTTAATTGTGTGTTGTTTTATGACCTGGAATTAAATTTGCCATATAAAATGCAAGATGCTTAGTCAATTTGAATTTTAGGTAAATGCTGAACAATTTTTGAGTGTAAGTATATTTTAAGTATAACATGGGGCATAGTTATACTAAAAAACTTATTTGGTAAAACAAATGAAAAGACAGGTCACAGACTGGGAGAAAATATTTGCAAAAGACATATCTGGTAAAGAACTGTTATCTAAAATATACAAAAAACATCTTAAAACTCAATAGTAATGCAAAAAATCATCTGAATAAAAAATAGGCCAAAGACTTTAACAGACACTTCACCAAGAAAGATATACAGGTATCAAATAAACATATGAAAAGATATTCCATACCCAATGTCATTAGAGAACTATAAATTAAAGCAACAATGACATACCACTACGTATCTATTAGAATGGCTAAAATTCAGAACACTCACACCACCAGATGCTGGTGACGATGTGGAGCAGCAGACATGTTCACCATTGTTGAGAATGCCAAATGGTGCACACACTAGGAGAGACAGTTTGGTGGTTTCTTAAAAAACTATACATATTCTTATCGTAAAATCCAGCAATCTCACTCCTTGGTATCCCGTAGGAATTAAAAATTTATGTCCACACAAAAATTTGTAGAAGGAGGCTTATAGCAGCATTATTCATCGTTGCCAAGCTTGGAAGCAACCAAGATGTCCTTCAGTAGGTGACAAAGAAACAGTGGTACATCCAAACATTGGAATGTTATTCAACGCTAGGAAGAAATGAAATATTAAGCCATGAAAAGACATGGAGGAACCTTAACTGCGTATTAGTAAGTAAAAGAATCTGATATGAAAAGCCTATGTACCATATGATTCCAACTACGTGGCATTCTAAAAAAGGCAAAACTGTGGAGATAGTAAAAGACCAGTGGTTCCCAGGGGTTAGTGGTGAGGAAGAGATGAATAGGTAGAACACAGAATTTTTAAGGCAGTGAATACATTCTGAATGACATTTCATGGTGGCTACATGTCATTATACACTTATCCAAACCTATAGAAAGTACACCACCTAGAGTGAACAGTAATGTAAACTATGTATGTGGGTGATATGATGTATCAATGTAGGTTCATCAGTTGAAAAAAATATGTACCGCTCTGGTGCCAAATGTTGATAATAGGAGAGCGTGTGCATGTGTGGGTGCAGGGAACATGTGGGGTATCTCTACCTTTCTCTCAATTGTGTTGTGAACCTAAAACGACTTAAAAAAATAAAGTCTGTAATAAAACGTAAGTATCATTTGATATTTATCTGAAATTCAAATACAAGTGTGTGTCCTTTATTGGCTGTTAAACTGGCATCTTACGTAAATATGGTGAATGTTCTGTATGTATTTGAAAAAACAAACCAACATATTCTGTTACTGGTTTTTTTTTTTTTTTTTAGTTTCTTTTTATTTATTTATTTTTAATTTTTTTAATGTTTTTTTTATTTTTGAGAGAGAGAGAGACAGAGACAGAGCTCAAGAGGGGAAGGGCCAGAGGGAGGGAGACACAGAATCTGAAGCAGGCTCCGAGCTCTGAGCTGTCAGCACAGAGCCCGATGTGGGGCTCAAACTCACAAACCACGAGATCATGACCCAAGGTGAGCTCAGACGCTTAACCGACTGAGCCACCCAGGCGCCCCATCTTTTTATTTATTTTTGAGAAAGAGAGAGTGGGGAGGGACAGAGAGAGAAGGAGACAGAATCCCAAGGAGACTAGGTGCTGTCAGTGCACAGCCTGATGTGGGACTCAAACTCAACAACTGACTGAACCATCCAAGTGCTCCTTCTGTTATTGTTGAATGAAGTGTTCTCTAAAAATTAATCAAGTTAAGCTTGGGTGATAGTGTTTTTCAGTCTACCATATCCTTGCTAATTTTCTGCCTGTTTGTTTTATTAAGAATTGAAGGAGAGGTATTGAAATATCTAATTATATTTGTGAATGTGTGTATTTCTCCTTGAAGTTGTATCAGTTTTTGCTTTTGAGTATTTGAAGTTCCGTTATAAGTGCAGAAGTGTTTAGAGTTGTTGGTTGGTTCTTCCTGATGAATTGACTTCCTTTATCATGATGAAATGAGATTCTTTTCCCTGAGTGATATTCTTTGCTTTGAAATCTACTTTGATATTATTAATATGACCTCACCAGCTTTGTTTTGATGAGCTTTAGCATGGCATGTTTTTTCTTTATTCTTTTACTTTTATCATGTTTGTCTTCATATTTAAATTAAGTTTTCTATAACTTATAACTGGGTTTTGTTTGTTTGTATTCAGTATGCCTGTTTCTTCCTTTTAATGGGGGGGTGTTTACATTTGATGTGATTATTAGTATGATTAGTATAAATCATCATCTTGCTACTTGTTTCTGTTTACTGATGTGGAAATGTTGGGGTTCAGAGTGAATGGCAAGAAAGAGTTCTTGAGACACCTTCGGTGAAAATAGGTGGTTTTATTATAGCACAGGGCAGAATATAGCATATATCCATAGGCAGAAAGAGCTGCACTGGATTGTGAGGAGCGATTGATTATATATACTTTCAAGTTGGTAGGGGGTTGGGGATAGTGTAAGTCTCTAAGGCATTTTGGAAGCAAGGTTTCCAGGATCTTGAGGGGGCTAGCTATTACTAGGAAAATGTCATTTATTACTGTCTAATAAGCATTAGTCATGAGACTTTTCAGATACATATCAGTGGGCCATATGCTTGGAGGATGATTGCTAACATGTATCTTGGGGGGTAAAGATAAAGGAAGTTTCCAAAGGAATGTTTGTATGTTAAAGGAGACTTGCAGTATCCTGGAGGTCAGGATAATGTTAAGGTTGCCTTTGGTCCTTCACAAAGTGTTAACATTGAGGCCGTTGAATTTCTAGAGGAAGGTCACTCTGACTGTCTCAAGGAAATTCATTTTTTTTCTTTTGCCTTTGTTCCCCACATCATTTATCTCATCTGTTCTTCACTGATGATTTTTTTTCAAATTTTTCTACCATATTTTGGATTTAGTATAACTATAGTCCACTTAATCTTTGTTGGTTTATTACTTATAACTCTTTGTTTTGTTACACTAATGGTTGTTTTAATATTTTACATCTTTAATTTATCACAGTCTACCTGCAAGTGATATGATATAATACCATGTAAACTCTTGAAATCTTAAGGTAGTATACTTTCATAATTTCCCTCCCTCATAGATTTTCACCTTTATATACAATATATACTCCATGCCACATTGTTATTATTTTTTTTAAACTGTAAGCCCTCTGAAGATAGTCATCATGTCTACTGTGCTTCTATTGAGTATTCTATTGAATATCTCTTGCCTAGCTTACTGCTTTATATGAAATAACTACTTAGTTAATATTTTGAGCATGAAAAATAAAAAAAGAATGAAAGGGCAGTATTTTAAATTAGTATTGTTTTTATATTCTTTCTTATAATATACTCTGAAGGGTTCCACAGACACATTTTTTTAACATATAGAATGCAGTGACAAGAACTATTTTAATATTCTTTTTTTTTTCCCTGAAAGAAACAGTGCATGTAAGCAGGGGAGGGGCAGAGGGAGAGGTAGAGAGAGTGTCCAGCATGGAACCCTACCTGAGGCTCAATCTCATAACTGTGAGATCATGACCTGAGCCAAAATCAAGAGCTGAATGCTTAACCAACTAACCCACCCAAGTGTCTCTAATATTCCTGGTTAAGTCTCTCATTTATGTCAGTTCTGGCTCAGTTTTGATTCACTGATTTTCTTCCCTGTTATGGTTTATATTTTCCTGCTTCTTTGCATGTCTGAAAAACTTTGCTTGTATGCCAGGAATTGTGAAGATTATCTTGTTTGATGCCACATGGTTTTGCATTCCTATGTACAGGTGACCCTTGAATACAACTGGAGTTATAGGTACCAACCCCTTGCACAGTCAGAAACCTGTGTATAACATTTAGCTCCCTGAAAAATTAACTATTAATAGCTTACTGTTGACCAAAAGCCTTACCAATAACATAAACAGCCAATTAACACATTTTTGTATGTGTTTGTATATATATGTATATACATATACATATACATATACATATACATATACATATACATAGAGAGAGAGAGAGAGAGAGAGAGAGAGAGAGAGAGAGAGAGAATGTTATTAAGAAAATCATAAGAAAGAGAAGATACATTAACAGTACCACATTGTAAAAGAATTAGTGTGTAAGTGGACCTGTACAGTCCAAGCTCATGCTGTTCAAGGGTCAAGTATACATTATGGAGCTTTATACTGGGGCACAGTTAGGTTACATATTAACTGTTTGATCCTATAGGTCTTTTACTAGTTTTTTGTTTTTTGTTTTTTTTTTTTTTTGGTAGGAGCAGAGCATCATTTAATCTAGTGCTAATTATTCCTCACTTCTGAAGTAAAAAACCTTTCTGAGTATTCTAACCAATGGCTGTGAATTTTAAAGTTTTTCCTTAAGGCTTTTTGGAACATGCTCTGTTCTTTATATGAGCCCAGTGTACTGTTCCCTGTAATTCATTTGGATGATGCTTTCGTCTCCTTAAGATAGCATCAGTGCATGCACTGACCATTATTCTGTAGATTGCTAGAGTGAACTCTCTCTGTTGATCTCCAGAATTCTCTCTGTGAAGCTCTTTCATGTCCACTGCTCTGTTTTGTGAACTCTAGCTCTTGGGTTTCATGGATCCTTTACTCTGTCTCTTTCAACTCAGCCAAATCTGCCTGATGCCAAATTCCCTCTCTCTGAGCCATTTGTTGTAAACTCTCAAGTCAGTCATCTGGAGCAACTGTAGGGCTCACTTAAGTTGTCTTGTCTTGTGCATGT
The DNA here is from genome assembly GCF_018350175.1 of Felis catus. Classification (NCBI taxonomy): domain Eukaryota; kingdom Metazoa; phylum Chordata; class Mammalia; order Carnivora; family Felidae; genus Felis; species Felis catus. The sequence continues at coordinate 112,480,720 of NC_058374.1, forward strand.
TCTGATATCATGGTATCATCTGTGTCATTTAGTGATTGTTGTTTTTTTTTTACTCAGTAATGTAACTACCAGTTCTTTCCATTTTGTTATATGTGGAACTAAGTCATAATTTTTAAGTCACTTCATCATATTACATAATTTGAGTATAGTATGGATATTTTGCCATTCTTTTTGATGAGCATTTTTTCTTAATATTTTGCTATTATAAGCAAGATGTGATGACTACCCATGTATATGCTTTCTTATGCAATGATGTGGGTATTTCTCTAGGACAGGTAATAATCAGTGATGTGATCTGATGTGGGGTCTGGAAGCAAATGGTCAAGAAAGAATTCTTCAGACTTTTTAACAAAAAAAACCCGTGGTTTTATTAAATCACGAGGACTGGTTTTGTGGGTAGAAATTGCTGCACTGGGACTGTGAGAAGGGATTGATATATACTTTAAAGTTGAGGGGTGGAGACAAAGGAAGTTTCCAAAAGGATTTTTGTATGTTAAAGAAGACTTACAGGATCCTGGAGGCCTGGCTATTGTCAAGCTAAGGTTGTTTTTTGCCTCTAGCAAAATATTAACATTAAGACAGTTGGGAGTTCCTGGAGGCACTCTCTTCTACCTGTCTCAAGTATTTGTCAATAGGCTATAAATTGTAAGAAGATTTAATTTTATCTGTATTTCTTTTGTCTTTGTTCTTCACATCAATGAGTGGCAATTCAAAATTTATGGAGTCAAACTACTTTTCTGGTAGCTGTACCATTTACACTCTCCCAACAAAATATAGAAGTAACATTTCTTCACAGCTCATTATATTCCCCAATGGATATAATAAAAGATTACAACTTCATTAAAATTATGCATGAAATATCATGTGTGTTTCCTCTCTAATGAAATATATGTTCACTTATTTGCCCATTTTTAATCAGGACATTTGTCTTATTGTTTTCAAAAGAATATATCTGGGAAAAATAAACCCATTGTCCCAATCAAAGGAGGAATGCAGAGACTGGAGCACAGTAAAGCAAGGCTTTAATCAACGTTCTTGCAAGAACAGGTGTGTCTGATGGACAGGCACGCTTGGGGTGGTTACAGCAGGCAATTTATCTCCTAATGTGAAGTCCCTGCTCTGAATCCTCATTGGCTGAGTACTACAGAGGTTATAGCCTTACCCAGAGGCACCTATGCCCATGTAAGGCCAAAAAGTAGTCTGACTGGAACAAATGTACATTCCCTGAGATGATGCAGACTTCAGTTTTTGGTACATGCTCATTGCAAAGCCTGGGAAAAATAAGCCCTTAAAATGGTGAGGGGGAAGAAGAACCAGGAAGTGAAGTGTCTAAGGGTTTGGGACTCCATTGGGCGGGGGGAGGGGTTTGTACATATTTCTAATAGGTTGTAAACCTATTGTTAACTAGACAGCACAGCTTTTATTTGGTATTTCTGAAAATGAATCATCTCATTTACTTCTCACAATACCCTATGTATTTCTCTATTTCTAAATATGCATGTATGAAAATTGCTACATACTCTAAATATTTTCATGCAGGGTTTCACTTTTTGTGTCTGCTTTAGAAAGCTTTTTCTGACTTAAACTTCATAAACGTATATTAAAATATTTTCTTCTAGTATGTTGTGGGTAAGATTTAGACATTCAAGTTTGGATACACCCATACTTTGTTTTTGTAAAAGGTGTAAGCTAGGGCTCTAAATTCTTCTTTTCCCTTTCAAACATCTAGGCAGTTTTCTCAACAAAGTTAATTGAACAAGACATCCTTTAAAACTGATGTGAAATGTACCCTTTCTTGATGCTGTATCTTCACAGACACCGCCATAGTTTTGAAGGTTTTCACCAATGTTTTCTCGTTTATCCTCACTGTGGTACTGTGAGGTAAGCTCATTAGATAGTATTGCTGCCTCCTTTTTCAGTGTGAAGAAAACGAGGTTCTGATTTATTTGCTTAAAGCTAAACAGCTCTCATGAAACTGAGTAAGCATTCAAATTCCAGTGTTTGACCTCCAAATCCTATGCTCCATTCCTTACTCTAAGGTCACGTCCAGTTTGTTTTTGTGATTTCTTGGCTCAGTGTGATTTTTAAATAGCATCAAGCTCTAGACAGAATGGTTCTACCTTCCCTCCTGAAAGGACGTAATCACAGATAACGTTTGATCTCAGATAACTCAGGCACTTGATAACATGTCAAAAACTCTACATGTCTCTTTAGAATCCCAGTCCCAATTTTTAGGTCATGGAGACAGAAACACAAATCAATATGCTCAGTTCCCTGGAGTACACATACAAATTAAATAATAATAACTCAGGGGTTTCTTATTTTATGTACATTCTGAACTCCTTTCCTTTGCTGTGAGGATTTACAGAACTTGAAAGACACAGCTGAAAGAATTGGAAGAATGAAACCGTTTAGCTGCCTCTGAAGACCACAGTCCCAGAAGCTTTTTATCTTTAATGAACGTGCCCCTGTAAATGTGCATCACAATCCATTTTCACATATGTGGCTGATGAGTATGTGAAATGAGGGTTCATTAAAAATAAAAGCAAAGCAATTAGAAGGACTGCAAGACAAAGATCAACACCCATTATCAGAGAGAGGAAAATAGTATGCTAAAAGAAGTATTTGCTTTTCAACTAGTTTCAATCTACTGCAGGCTATGAAATGATAATCTCTGCTTATGTTTTTTTCTAGTAAATGTCAGCTATGTCATTTCTGTTTACAGATGAGTGGGTTTCAATCTTGAAATGTTTATTCTCTGCCTCTATCATAGAAAGAAAAAGATTTTCCTAGCTTGCCTCTGGGAAAGCAATATTGTCTGCATTTGTATTCTGAACTAGACTAAGGGGGAAAAACATTGAAACAGGGAATTACTCTATCTGTCTGATTGGATTGCAGTTTTGAGAACCGCAAAGCAGGTTTCATGCTAATAGAGAAAGAGCAAGCAAGCGAGAAAGATTATATATTCCTCTACTGTGGTATAAAGGTGACATCAGGATGTAAAATGCATGGGTGAATGGTTTTCAGCCCTACTTTATACCTTTTGATCTCAACTGCTATCTTAATATATTGAGTTGAATGTCCAACCTTTGGATCCAGATATGGAAATATTTACTATTGTGCATTTTTTGGAGCTAGATTTTTATATTTTTATGTTTTGGATTTTTATTTTTGAGATTGAGAGAGAGAAGGAGAGTAGGGGAGAAGCAGAGAGAAGGGGCAGAGGATCCAAAGCAGGCTCCACACTGACAGCAGAGGGTCCTATGCAGTGCTCAAACTCAGGAACCTTGAGATCATGACCTAAACTGAAGTCAGATGCTTAAGCAACTGAGCCACTTAGGTGCCCCTGGAGCTAGATTTTTAGAGTCTACCTATTAAATATCCATTTCTTTATAGGTGAATTTGTACAGAAAGAAAATGGATTATGATTATATCATTGAAATAAATTTTACTATTGCAAAGATAGTTCTCTCCTATCAAACTGTAACATAATACACAAGATAATGATAGCACCATAATGACAAGAGTCTTGATATTAATAAGAAATCAGAATTGTGGCAAATAAATGGCGATACACCTAACTGGCACTTTTCTTGGTTTGTAAAACCAAACCTGTGGCAAAATAGTTTAAAGTTTGTCAGCATCTAGGCAGATTATCTGCTTAATTGTCTTTTGCGGTTGGACTTTGGATAATAGCATGGAGTACACGTTTGCAGAAGGAAACAATTCTTTATAACAGGTTATATTTTGCATTAGTAAGTAATCCATTTCACTTTAAAATATGTTTAAACTACATAAAAAAGGAAAACTTGTTTGTGATATTACATTTCAGAAATGAATGCTGTGAATCTTGTGTAAAATTCCTTTAAGTCTATATATTTATTATTTCGAGTTTCTTGGACAACTGTTTACCATGATAAACCTTGCTAATTATACCTTCCTTTATGATATAAATATTTGCATGTCAATATAAACTTTTTGTGAACTAGCGAGTATTTCTTTTTGTAAACATAAATATTTTAATGGAATGGTTTCTATCTGGAGGTTCTGCTTTGGTTTCTCTAGGCCTTTTTTTTGGAAATTGATTTCCACCATATTTGCCACAATCGCTGGAAGTGTACACTATGACCCAGCTTGTGTGACAGGATGAAACTGAGGACAGCTTTCCAGGTCATTCCTGAGGTCTCTCCTCACACATACTCAGGAATGGCCACTGCTGGAGAAATAGGCTAATAAGAGAGTTCATGCCTTGTCCTTTCAAAATAACTGAAAGAAATGATAACAGTGAGGCAGTATTGAAAGCCAAAACTTTTAATTTTCAAGAGTCATGCTTTTTCAGAGAAGAAAAAAATTCAAATCAACAAAACCAAACCTCAAACATAGGAACGATAACATGTAGTTTCCACCTACATGTGTAAAATGCACAGTGTATATATAAGCAGGGCCTGGAATGCATGTCACTTCATCCATAACCCTCCAAGTTCTATGCCCCTTTTACATTATCACTTTCACATTCTATAGGTTTTAGTCCAATTAAAAAAATTGTTTTTAACATTTATTTATTTTTGAGAGACAAAGCATGAGCAGGGGAGGGGGAGAGAAAGAGGGAGATACAGCACCTGAAGCAGGCTCCAGGCTCTGAGCTGTTTGTTAGCACAGAGCCTGATGCGGGGCTCCAGATCACGAACTGCAAGACCATGCATGACTTGAGCTGAAGTTGGATGCTCCACCGACTGAGCCACCGAAGCACCTCATATTGTAGTCCAGTTTTAATTTCAGGCTTAACCCAACTTTACTTCTAGTGGGAATGGAAGAGGCTAATAGAAACATTTTCCTTGGACCATCTGTTCTTCAGAGAAGGCTCTATCCTCCCAGCAGTATAATAGGGAAAGAGGAGAAAATAGGTGGAGAGGGAAAGGTTAGGACCTGAGGTCCCTGAGTGGGGGAAAAACCTAATTAAAATAAATAAGCCATAAAACTTATGTTATAGGAAGTACAGAAGGACCATAGTCTACCTCCTCACACAATGGAATCGAGCAAATCAGGAATGGACAACCCAGGGGCGCCTGAGTGGCTCAGTTTGTTAGAAGACCCACCTCAGCTCAGGTCATGATCTCACAGCTCATGAGTTCAATCAAGCCTCACGTTGGGCTCTGTGCTGACAGCTTAGAGCCTGGAGCCTGCTTCAGATTCTGTGTCTCCCTCTCTCTGCCCCTCCCCTGCTTCCACTCTGTCTGTCTCTCTCTCAAAGATAAATAAAGATTAAAAAAAAAAAAGGAATGGACAACTCAGCACCTAGAGTTATCGAGCCAATAAGGGTAGGACCCAAAAAGGAACGAGGGGGAAGGGAAGGGAAGGGGACCAACCAAAACCCTATAAAAGAAAGTCCCTTGCCTATAGTTGGGGGCATCACTTTTGAATGTCCCCTCTCTGTGAAAAGAGCTTGCATACTATTCTTACTTTCTGACCTATACCCTAATAAACTTGCCTGCTGCTCATTTTATTCTGTGTCCACCATTCTTCCAAGCGGCAAGACAACAAACCTGAGTATTGAGGTAAAAAAAATCCTGCAACAAAAGGAACATAAGCACTTTCAGGTAGCAAACATGTGATGCAAAACTCCTTGATCATGGTAATCATCTGATAATTGATCAGTAACGTTATTGAACTGAATAGCATTTTTTGACATGAAAAACTCATATCAAGGCTGTACATATATGCATCCCCAAATTGAAGAAACAGGAATTAACTTAATACAAAAATTCTATGGACATTTCCTCTTGAGTCGCTAGACACAGGAGCAGACTTGGTATTTGTGCTTTATGATTCTGGTACATTGTGAGTGCTCAACCAGCAGAAAATTATAATTGTCAGGATGGAAAACCTCTTCATTACAATGATGTGGTATCAGTGTGAATTTATTGTTTTTTTTTAAATGTATATATCCATAAAACTACTCATGTGTCTAAATATATCTCTACTTATTTTTTTTTCAAAATGAAAATTTTGTATCTATGCAATTTAGTTTCTCTTTTTTGAAACATATGCATCAGCTTAAACAGTAAATGATCTTCATTCCATGTACCCAAATATAAAAAATTAATCTTCAGTTCTACCATGTGTTGGATAGTTCAATATGTCATATTGAAGATTGTTTTTGTTAAACTGTTTTAGTATAATGATTACTAACTCTAGATTTTTCTATAGAAAAATGAATCTGAATTTGAAAAGAAAAGCAAATGTAAAGTTCAAAAGGATAGCATATTGAAACACCACTTATTAATCATGATTAATTAAACTACGGTGAGAAAATCGGTGCGGCAAAACCTATATTGAAATGTGTATAAGTTGGAAAATGGAGCTCCTCACTTAGCAAACCTTCCAGAAAGTTGCACCAGGAATTGACACTTAGCAAAAAACCTTTTGAAGTCTCTTTAATCTTTCTTGGAGGATGAGCATTTTAACAATCAACATGCCGCAACCCAAACATGTTTGTTGTCCTTATCCACGAAACGTGTTTCTTTTCCACTGTTTACTTACTGCAGCAGTTGTTACCCCCTGCCATTTGACAGGCATTACAGGCACCTCCCTTACCATACTTCCTTCCCACAGCCAAACATCAATCTTAGTACTGTTCTTTTCCACCAGGCATTCACATCCATCCACTTCTCTGTAGCCTCCAAATCACTTTGCTTGAACAGGCCATCTGAATTACTGCAAACCTCAAGTCTCCCATATTGATTTTCCTTTCCCATTTGTAAAATATAGTCACAACTATTCTCTAACATGCAACCATGATCGTATTCTCCTGCTTAAAACCATTTAGCAGTTAAATACCCTGAAAATAATCCCCAAACTTCATGACATGGCTTATAAGACTAAGCTTTATAGCCCCTTTCCACCCTGAATTCAGCCACCAACCTCCCTCCCTCATGTACTACTGTTCCACTCAACTTTTCCAGCGTTTCTGAACTTCTTGCATCTTCTAGAATTACACAAACTTTTATACCTATGGGCATTAGCACATGCTTTTCTCTGCTGGAAAAACTCATGGTTCTGACACAAAAATTCTTATTTACCTAATTTCTATTCACTATATATATATATATATATATATATATATATTCACTATATATATATAGTGAATAGAAATTAGGTAAATTTATATAAATATATAAATACATATATATATTTATATATATGTATCTTTTATATACACTTTATATATATGTATATATATTACATATATATATCTTATACATATATATACATATACATATTTTTTTTACTTTAAAACCCTGATCTCTCTCGCACACAAACACAACTGAGAAAAAAATGTTTCATGTAACAATACTCACACTTTTAAAAAAAAATTTAGATACAGTCCAAGCAGGGAAGACGGGCAAGGGACAGAGAGAGAGAGAGAGAGAGAGAGAGAGAGAGAGAGAGGGAGAGGATCTCAAGGAGGCTCCATGCTCAATGTGGGGCTGACATGGAGCTTGATCCCACAAACCTGAAATCATGATCTGAGTCAAAATCAAGAGTTGGATGCTCAATTGACTGAGCCACCAGGTGCCCCAATACTCATATGCTTTATGTACAGTGCATCTATAGTGTCTGTTCTCTTCTCTTCTTGATTTGCTAAATTGATTTTTACAGGCTCCGATTTGAAAAATATGACTTAAATATCATTTACTTTAGGAAGTCTTCTTTGATCCTTTAAACTAGCTTGATGCTCGTGTTCTGATTCCCTTAGATCCTGTACTCTCATATTATAGCACTAGACATATTTGGGATTAATGTTTGTTTAACTTTCTACCTTTGCCAAAGACAGAACATACAGAGAAGGCAGGCACGGTGCTATCCTGGTCAACATCATGCATCTTGCACCGAGTACAGTACCTGCCATGTAAGTGCTTAAAAATTTAAAGTTGAATGATAATAAATTGATAGGCAAAATCCTGATCTCTTTGAATTATTCACACTGTAAAAAATCAAGATTATTATTATTTTTTTTAATCCTAATTAAGAAACCTAGGGGTAAGTGATTTCAAGTATATCTTCAAGAAAAGAAAGAGGTATGACAAAATTTTAATGAAAAGGTTGAAAATTATAGTAAAAAAAAAAAGAGAGAAACATGTCTTTTTGGCAGTCCTAAGGATGGCTATATTTCATCTTGTTTATACTTTTGTGTATGGGTTATGAACTACAAAATGCCAACTCACACTGGGAGGATATCCTGAGAGCAGCATATTATCTCTAGCTATTGTTCTGATGGAATGTGTCCTGAGGGAAATAAGGCATGTACTTTAACATTTAAAACTTAAAACAATTAGTCTTTCTTTTTGTATAAACATTTCAAAAAAGCTGCATTCCCAATTTATGAGTCAGAGGTGACCATAAGTTTGCTTACTTTTAATTCTGAGTGTGAGGAGAAGTATTAACTTTTTACCCAGCTTCATTCTATATTTTGGTATGACTTGCCAAGATTTTTCATACACATTTGTCACCTTGATTTAGCTATTTCTAACTCCTTAAATTTTTATAGTGAATTGATTGAACTTTGAAAAAAAGTTGAGGACATCTTCAGAGATTTTGGGGGGCATCTCTTTTTTGGTGAAAATATTTTCTAATTATTTTCATTATTTTAAACACTGATTTGTGGGAAATTTAATCCACATGTTTCTACTTCATAGGTCATTAAAATGTTGTTGCAAAATAACTTTAAAAACAGCTGTTTCCTTCCTAAGTAATGTAGCTAGGCTTTGAATACCCTATTTTTTGTGTTATGTTTTTTGCCAAACACCAAATGCATGGGCAGGTGAATCAGTGCACTAAGTAGGATACAATGCTACACTATATTTTTCTTAAGATCGCTATACCACTATATAAGTGATATTAACGAAAATTTATTTCCTCATATAAAGGAATAATTTGAGAAGGCCAAACCAACACAGAAAAATTGAAGTAAAATACTTTAACTCGAGCTAAATAATTATCCCATCTGCATCACTTAGGATAATCTCTGTTTTAAGAAATGAAAACTTTACTGACACTTCCTTAAAGAATAGGGAATATATTATCTCACATAATAGAAACCCAGAGATAAGTCGGGGTATAGGTTGTTTAACTGAGAAATTTGATAATGATGTAAAATATGTGGTTTCTTTCTCTTTTTAAATGTTTATTTATTTTTGAGAGAAAGAAAGCGTGAGTGGGGTACGGGTAGAGAGAGGAAGGGAACAGAGGATCCAAAGCAGGCGCTGCACTGATAGTAGAGAGTCCAATGTGGTGTTTGATCTCACAAACTGCGAGATCATGGTCTAAATATTCCCTGTACCCCAGCAAATTTTTCCTCAAATGCCATTGGTGAAAATTGGGTAGTGTGTTCTTTTGTGAACCAAGAGCTGGCAAGAGGAATAAGATTATTGCGTTTAGACAGATAAGACTTAATATTTTCGTTGCCAATGAAGTAGGCTTTCTCTAAGGCTCCTGGTCAGTTCATGAAGAGTAGATAATCTGAACAACAGTGGAGATTTGGGGGAAGGAATAGTAAGACTTAATCCTGGGTAGGCAAAGGAAACAAATTAACAAAAAATAGAATGCCTGTAGACTTATTCCTTATAAATATCTCAGTTTGGGTGAATATCATTAAGGATTCAAGTAATTAATATTAACTACACACAGACTGTTTTGTGTAAGATGCCATGCATCTCATTACATTAAGGAAATTATTATTATTTTTTGAAAGAAGTTAAGGAAATTATGAACTACATGCTTGTTTTTTTCTGCACCCTCCAGGAAGTTTTCTGGGCTGTGGGCAATCAGTTTCATGTGAGAAAAGAGAATAATGAGGCTAAACTGAGAAAGAATTGGTGAAGGCATCTGAAGTCCGTATCAGAAGTTCAGATTTTACTGAAGAACCATTATTAAGCTTGATTTGTAGTGAGTACAGAGTTGTGACATAGGGAATTTTATTAACCAGACATCAGAATAAGATGATTCTGACCACTTTCTTCAATAGAATAACCCTTATCTTGTCTGTCCCACCCATCTGAGTCTGTCTTTAGCTTCAATGGTTGATTTTCATCTTCTGAAAAGAAAGAAGTGAGAACTTTTGGACAATAATCTGATTCTGTTTTCCCTCTCTCACTGTCTTGGCTAAAAAGGAAACTGAAAGTATAAAATGAGAGGGTGGTTTCAGGTTACTGGGACATTCTTCCTATCCTTTAGAGTTTTTAGATAGTTTTAATGTCATAACAATAATAACATGTTTCTTCAAAATAAAAGGTAAACATGAGTTTCTTCCACTTATTAATTAGTCCTTTGATGAACACTAAAGTCCATAAAAGAATGGGGGACAGGAAGAGAGCAGATTTTTAAACATGGAAAGACTACTTAATCTGTAAAATGTGGAGATTTGATCAAATGATCACTGTTCTCTTTCAGGTGTAAATCTGATGATTCCATCTGAGTAGCTGCTTAAAAGCAAGAAAGAATATTGTGCATTTTCCCTTTCTCACTTTTATTCTATCTGGAAAAGCTTTTCAAGTCAATTTTGAAATTTACTTTACTGGATGATTCATGCTTTACATTAAAAAAGTGATTTTAGCCCAATTGGTTTCAGTGAATTAAAGCTACTTAAGAAATGGGGGAAAAAATAACTGCCATTTTCAAATTCATAATTTTGCCCCAGTTTCCAGAAGAACTAAATCTGATTAACCACACTTAGAATGACATATCAAAAAGCACATGTGTAATACGTGATTAACCTTTATTATAATTTAAAATGAAAAATATAAAGTATATTAAGTGAAAATTACTATCCATATTTATAGCTTCTTTGTTCTGGCATGGTTTCTGTGTGTGTGTGTGTGTGTGTGTGTGTGTGTGTGTGTGTGTGTTTACGCATGCACACATGTTTGTATTTTAAACGGCTTTTAAAAAAGTAACTATAAATTGTTTAGTTTTATTTATTTATTTTGTACTTCTTCCTTTTATTTTTCACTGTTAATTAATGGTAAATTCAAGTCAAATGCCTAACATATTTTCAGGGACATGCCAAATGTAATTAAGCATAGGAAATATGTAGCGACCAACAGGAGTCTCAGTTCACCACTGCAATGGTATAGTACGACCATTGAAAGTGAACAGAAGAGGGGTGCCTGGATGGCTGAGTGGATTCGGTGTATGACTTTGACTCCGGTCACGGTCTCACGGCTCGTGAGTTCGAGCCCTCCGTGAGGCTCCACGCTGACAGCTCAGAGCCTGGAGCCTGCTTCAGATTCTGGGTCTCCCTCTCTCTCTGCCTCTCCCTCACTCGTGCTCTCTCTGTCTCTCAAAAATTAATAAACTTAAAAACAAATTTAAAAAGTAGAAAGTTCAGAGAAGAAATATTTTTGCCTGAGGTGCTCTTTTCCTCTCGCTTCACCCAAATAAACCTTTATCATCTTCAGATTTTTTATCATGAACTGTTCTGAAGGTTTACTCTTCCCCAACTAGCTTAACTTTCTCTAAAAAATGTCTTACAGAATGATCTCCTCCTTTTTCCTGGCATTTCCTTCGTTGCTTATGTAATTACTTGAATGAAAATTGTTTCACTCACTAAACTAAGCTTCTGAAGACAACCACTATGTATTGAACACACACTGCCTACCATACAGCTTAATATAAAATAAATGCCCCCCAAATTTTGGGTGCATGAAACAGTGAAAGAGTAAATGAAAACAATCTTTTGTGCAAAAACAATCTGAAGTAATTGATGTATTCTTTACCTTATAAAGCTATGGTAAATAATTTTCTAACATTTAAAATTATAATTTTCTTGTTTCCTTAATACCAGGCATAGATAAATGCTGGATGGATGTATTATAAAATAAATCTATCAACTTAATAGTTTACAGATAAACAAAACTAGTTCTTCACTTCATCCTTTCCTTTTCACCTTCCATTTTATCTTTTCCCTCACTGACTCACTGGGTTGATTTAATCTTCATTATCTCTTTAACCCACCCATCTCCTGCCTTCCAGATTACTTTATTTCTAATCTGGACTCAAACAAGAACAACTTTTCATACAACACAAAGAAATAAAAGGCATCCAAATCGGCCAAGAAGAGGTCAAATTTTCACTCTTTGCAGATGACATGGGAAAACCGAAAAGATTCCACCAGAAAACTGCTAGAACTGATCCATGAATTCAGCAAAGTCACAGGATATAAAATCAATGTACAAAAAATAAGTTACATTCCTATACAGCAATAATGAAGCAACAGAAAGAGAAATCAAGGAATCGATCCCATTTACAGTTGCACAAAAAACCATAAAATACCTAGGAATAAATCTAACCAAAGGGGTGAAAAATCTATACACTGTAGAAACTATAAACTATAGAAAGCTTATGAAAGAAATTGAAGATGACACACAAAAAAATGGAAAAATATTCCATGCTCCTGGATAGAAAGAACAAATATTGTTAAAATATGTCAATACTACCCAAAGCAATCTACATAATCAATGCAATACCTATCAAAATAACACCAGCATTCTTCACAGAGCTAGAACAAACAATCCTAAAATTTGTATGGAACCAGAAAAGACCCCAAATAGCCAAAGCGATCTTGAAAAAGAAAACTGAAGCTGGAGGCATCACAATCCTGGACTTCAAGATGTATTACAAAGCTGTAATCGTCAAGACAGTATGGTACTGGCACAAAAACAGTCATTCAGATAAATGGAACAGAATGTAGAACCCAGAAATGGAACCACAAATGTATGGCCAACTAATCTTTGACAAAGCAGGAAAGAATATGCAATGGAATAAAGACAGTCTCTTCAGCAAGCGGTGCTAGGAAAACTGGACAGCAACATGCAGAAGAATGAACCTGGACCACTTTCTTACACCATACACAAAACTAGACTCAAAATGGATAAAAGATAGAGACATAAGACAGGAAGCCATCAAAATCCTAGAGATGAAAGCAGGCAAAAACCTCTTTGACTTCGGCTGCACAACTTCTTACTCAACACATCTCCAGAGGCAAGGGAAACCAGAGCAAAAATGAACTATTGGGACTTCACCAAAAAAAGAAGCTTCTGCACAGCAAAGGAAACAATCAGCAAAACTAAAAGGCAAGCGATGGAATGGGAGAAGAAATTTGCAAACGACATATCAGGTAAAGGGTTAGTATCCAAAATCTATAAAGAACTTATCAAACTCAACACCCAAGAAACAACATTTCTTCTTCCAGTGAAGAACTGGGCAAAAGACATGAATAGACACTTTTCCAAAGAAGACACTAGTGGCTAACAGACACATGAAAAAATGCTCCACATCACTCATCATCTGGGAAATACAACTCAAAACCACATTGAGATACCACCTCACACCCGTCAGAATGGCTAACGTTAACAACACAGACAACAACAGATGTTGGCGAGGATGTGGGGAAAGAGGATCTCTTTTGCACTGCTGGTGGGAATGCAAACTGGTACAGCCACTTTGGAAAACTGTATGGAGGTTACTCAAAAAATTAAAAATATAACTACCCTACGACCCAGCAATTGCACTACTAGGTATTTATCCAAGGGATACAGGTGTGCTGTTTCGAAGGGGCACATGCACCCCAATGTTTATAGCAGTGCTATCAACAATAGCCCAAGTATGGAAAGAGCCCAAATGTCCATCTACCAATGAACAGATAAAGAAGATGTGGGTACATGCACCCCCATGTTTATAGTAGCACTATCAACAATAGCCAAAGTATGGAAAAAGCCCAATGTCCATCATTGGATGAATGGATAAAGAAGATGTGGCATACACACACACACACACACACACACACACACACACACACACACACACAATAAAGTATTACTCAGCAATCAAAAAGAATGAAATCTTGCCATTTGCAACTACGTGGATGGGATTAGAGAGTATTATACTAAGTGAAATTAGTCAGAGAAAGACAAATATATGACTGCACTCATATGAGGACTTTAAGATACAAAACAGATGAACATAAGGGAAGGGAAGCAAAAATAAATATAAAAACAGAGGGGAGGGCAAAACATAAGAGACTCTTGGACAAATACTTCTCACCCCTTAATGTTCTGTTTATGGTATTTCCTCATGGAAGAGTGTTTTAGGGCAGCAAATGACAGGAACAATGAAGTAAAAATTAGATGACTTGGGTTTTAATTTCAGACTCTGTATCTATGTGATTGACTCTTGGAAGATGGATTCTTTATGCAATCTGAAATCCAGTTTTCTTATATGTAAAATGGATACTTAAAAACAAAAACATAGTTTTTGGAAATGTGCTGTTTTATTCAAAATCTCTCCTAAAGTTCTTGTTACATATGTATTTTGAAAACATTTATTTTTCTGACTTCACTGGATACATTGTGAAGAAAATTTATATCTCACATCTGTTTAATTTTTTATTTGACACATAGCAGGTATTTAAGAAATTATTATTCAGCTAAAGAATGAACAAAATTAATTTGTCCAATAAAAATATCAACACATATTGATACATGCCGTGATGAAAGTAGTCAAAATATTTTATTGACAAGTCCTAGATTCATTTATATTAGGATTACTTTAGAATGTGTATTTCTATTAATTACAAATACTTTTTATAAGCTGCAAACATTTAGGGCAATAAAATATGGCTTTCACATTAAGTTTACCTGTTCCTCAAATATCAACTCTAAAATCTCTCAAAACTTTTGAAAAGTATATTCTTAAATTTATCCATATATTATTTTTTCCAAACACATATCGTCCCCCAATGCTACAATATTTTGATTTGACTTCATGAAGTGGTGTATTGTTTGATTTTGTAATTAATACAGTTTAAAATAGTCTATAACGTAACACAATATCGTTTTCAAATTACAAACAGCAGTGCCCAGAGGATTGTCTGTGCTTCAACATAAATGGAATTATAAGAGATGCAATAACTATGATTGTTCTGCAAATTAGAAAGAGCAAAAATATCACAAACTCAAGAAATGGTATTGAAAATGGCCATTTCTTTTTCTATTTAGGCCTTCAGGGAACAAATTAAATGCAAGATCTAGACTAATTTTACAATGGCTACAATCTATTATTTTTACTGCCAGGGGAAAAGAAAAAAAAACATGATTGGGTTTGGCTGAACATCTAGAGCCATATTGGCTATAATAATAACAGTAATAAGTGCTTCTCTCTGAACTGAAGTTGCACTGATTATTGAACAGTGCTCTAAATTACAATACTGATGATCTCCTATACTGATATTTCTATACCATAAATTGTTTTCTATGACTTTTGTTTGGATATCAAGGCCAATAAGGTTTTATAGTCAATTATAACATATATTATTCTAATATATGCCATTGTCAGCTTACATTGGAGAATTCCTAAACTGACCTGCACCAACACCTCAAGTCCTTAGTGTCGGCTAGGCTTATGAATTAAAGCCAGGCAGTGTAAAGGGGGAAAAAAAACGAGATAAAAGAAGAAACATAACATTTCTGGCAAATGTCAAGTTTCTGCTTTCAATTTTTCCTAGTTCTGCTTATGTCTGTCACTGGGTTCTATTACCCACCCCTGTATCCTTATAATAGCCCCCCCCCCATTTTTCTTAACCTAGATCAACTTGCCTTCTGTTTCTTGTAGCCAGTCCTAATATATTCTCTGTGTCGGTTTTTAAAAGGATTAGAAATCATTAAAATGTTAGAGCAGTGTTTTGCACATGGTAGATAATTCTTTCTTACAACTGTTATGGTCTGTATTTTAGAATGTGTAATAGGATACTTTAAAACTATTTTGTGAAAAACATTAAAGGTAGACTAGACTTGTGTCTGGATGTCTGCCCTAAAATTACCAGTGATAAAACAGACTACCATTTGCCAGAGATTCTATGATACCTTAAAATTGGCATTAAAATACCTGTAGGGAAGTGTGGCAACATAGCCAGTTTTCCTCGATTACCCTTCTCATCTTGGGTGATAGGTCTTTCAGTATTATGCTTCTGCTAAGGGATTTTGTGAGACAAGGATGATCATTGTTTTATTTTATATATTTCCCTTTGCAGTGTATGAACTTGAAGAGGTATCTTTAGCACACTAGGGTTCTAGCGATAAGATAGGGAAGTACTTGAGGGTGATGACTCTCCAGAAGGTGCTTCATAACTCTTAAAACCTAAAGAAGTATAGGTCCCCAAAGAATCTAATATAATAGCAAGTCAGCATACAACATATGCCACGTAGACATCCAAAAATAGTTAAAATTTGATTTGGTAAAGTCTATTTTAGGAACCCAGTATATAGCAGATTTTCTCTTAGAAAATGTAGCTTTAAATATGAATATTAAGGGCATGTAAGGACCTCCGCACTCTAAATGGGAAGGCAGGTGATAAAAATGACTCGAATGCAAGCAATGATTCTCTAATAGAGTTCTGGTCAGTAGGTAATAGAACATATATAAAAACAATGAGATGGATTTTAAATGAAAGAATTACACTTTCCTTACCAACCATTTCTTAATTTATGCTTATAATCTGCCTTCTGGAATTCCTGCCTGTTGGAATTACAGTGGTGCTTTCTGCATTGGGCTGATGCTTTCAACTGATACACAGATAAATACCTAAAGTATAAGCAGGAAGTTTTGAAAGTTGTCATGGGAGAGAGATCATTGGATTTGAGTGTATAAGAGTTACTGTATTTAACATAAATATCTTATAAAATACTTGGCCTCATTGAACTATGTGCATAACTAACTTTGATAAATATACAAATAAACATTTTAAAAGTGAGAGAGCCAGAGGGCGAGCCCTGAGGAGTGAAGTAGCAAATCAGCCCAAGAGGTAACAGGTAAAAAAAACAAAAAGTAAGACCTATCCTTGGTTAACCTCAAAATGTTGAAAAATGATATTCCATAGGGAATGAGAATTCAGCTCACTTTATCTATTTATAAAAGAACAGTAATCTCAGAAAGCTATAGGTAGTACATTTCTATATCAACATACATGATTTTAATAAATATAAGTCATCTGAGTTAGATGACTTTTTAAAAAATCAATTGAAGTGATTTGTGAAAAATTCAAAGTGTAATTAAACTTCCCATTGTTCATTTTTTCAAATGAAGCCAAGATATCTAGAAATCAGAAGGAAGCTCTATGGTGAATCAAAACAAATTGAAGTAAAGCAATTATACTGATTCAACCAGATTCTGTGATTTTTTTCTTAAGTTCATTTTACCCCATTTAAAACTAGAGGGAAAATTATTTTTGACATTTGTATCTGTTCAGATGAACCTCATTTACCAAAGTATTCAAGATTCATCTATAGGGAAAAAAATAAACAGAATTATAAATTGATTTTGCTCAAGAAATAATGCAGAATGCCAAACTCATTAAAATAGTTTGTGTCCAAAAATTAATGCAATATGAAAAACATTTATGTGGACATTAGCGTAAAATTATTTTGTTAAGATCAACACTTGATCTTGTCACTTGAAAATAATTTTTAGATCACTGTCAAAGTTGATATATTTGTTGTTGTATAAGTGTACTTTTAGTTTATACCTATGCATTAATTTTCTTTTCACATCCTGACACATAAAACATACTAGAAAACCCAATAAGCTCTTTTTAATAACACGGACTGATTAGAGGTAAAATATGTTAAAATTAGTAAAATAGCTTTACTTTAGTTTGGTATTAGAAACTTCCCTACGTCTATTTTTTCCCCTTTTTAAGAATCATTGCTTATTTCTTACTTACATGTATCATGGATAATTCACTGACAGCTGTACTTTAAGAATGAAAGAATTATTTTTATGCAATTAGTGAATAATGTTTTTTTTAATTACTATAAAGACAGTTTGTCTAGTAAAAGAATGCTGATCCATGGGAAACAATTTTAATGCTGCTCTTTTATATGTTCATCTCAGTGGTTATAGGAAGATAAAAATGGAGCTAGCAGATTGTGCCTATAGTAGCCACACCATAGGGTGGTCCCCATGATTTTGTAACCTAGTACCTGCTCCTGGCATGTTGGTAGAAACTATGATGTGCTTTTAACTAATAGAATATGCCAAGTTAATTGGATATCACTCTTGTAATTAAGTTACACTGTACAGGTGAAGGAATTTTTCCAAATATAACTATGGTCTTTAACCAGTTGTCTTTGAGTAATGAAAGAGATTAACATAAGTGGGCCTCACCTAATCAGGTGAGTCCTATAAAAGCAGGCCCAGACTTGCCTTGAAAGCAGAGACTCCAAACGGGAGAGACTTTCTCTATTTGTGGTTTTAAAGAAGTAAGCTGTCAGGAATTTTCCAGTCTCAAGGTAATGAGTTCTGCGCAAACCTGAGGCGGCCTGGAACCTGATCCTTCCTACTCCAGCCCCCTGATATGAGCACAGCCCAGCTGAGACCTTGAGAGGCCCTGGGCCAAGGAGCACATTAAGCTGGGCCCAGACTTCTGACCTACAGACACTGTGAAATAGTAAAGTGTTATTTTAAGCTACTAAGTTTTTGGTAATTTGTTACACAGCATATAAAACTAATACAAAGCCTCTTACAAAAAAACTTGTACAAAAAGACCAGATGTCCTTACATTTCCAAAGCAACCCTAAGCTTTTAAAATGAACTATTTTAAGGTTTCATCCAACCCTCACTATAATGTCAAAACAGTATATTTTTGCTGCTAGGCAACCACTTTCCTCAGTAATTTCTGCTTAGAAATGTTAATGTTTTTTTGGCTCTTTCTCATTCTTTAATGCATGTTAAGGGAAAAAATATAGAAAGATAAAGATGAAGCTATGGGCAGAACCTCCATGGTTTCCATTCACGTTTCTTCTCCGTTGACTAGAAAAATTCATTTTTTGCTATTTATGTTGCTATTCACCTCGTATTCACAGCACATCTCCCATGCCATTCGTTTCTGATTTTTACTGTGTTTCTGTCATGTCAGTCAGACTCTAATGGAGAAGAGTAAATAATAATATTTTACTTCTTGTCAATATAAATGAATCCCCATCCATCAATCAATGCTAGGAATCCCAGGAAGGTCTGGATGCTGGTGAATCAGACTGATAGGATTTTGAGCACCATGTTGATTTCTAGCCATGTGACCTTGGGAAAACTGTTTAAATTTTTTGAACCTCCATTTTGTTATTCATAAAATGGGGATAAAATATATTTATCATGTTGGTGCTATGGTTAAAATTCACAAAATATTTACCAGTGCCTACCATATATTAAGAGCTCAATGTATGGTAACAATTTTGGAATACTTCCTGTTTGTCACTCACTGGGCTTGGCTCCCCTCTCCCTCACTCACCTGCTTTTACAGTGATTACCATCCTAAAGATGTACGATGAACCTCCTTATTTCTATTATAGAGATGGGGAAATTGAAGCTAAGGAAATTAAGGGCTTTCTCAAGTTTTCACAACTTCCCAAATTTTGAAGATCACAACTAAGAAATGAACCTAAGCCTTTTGAGTTCCATTTCATTTCCACTGCCACATATATGTCCTTTAACCATCCTGCAGCTATACCACTGAAACAAGCTATTTACAAACATTAGCCAATTTTAAAAAAGAAAGAAAGAGAAAAGAAAAAGAATAAAAAAGGAAAGTTTATATCATAGGAAAATTTTAAATCCCCAAGTAACCTGTAAACCTAAAAGAAATATATTTGGGACCATTTTCGTAACCACCTATTATTGGGTTCTGTTAACTGAGAAATGACATTAAATAAATGGAAAAGACTAATTCAGACCATGAAGTCATCTAAAGTTTATTTGTTACTAATACATTAGCATAGTACATACAGTATATGTTTATTTATTATGTATTTACAAATAAAAACTCCTTACTAAGGTAGCCTGAGGAAAAGAAACTTAAGACAAAATAAAAACATTTGAAATTCACCATTTTTTTCTTTTTGAATTTTTTTGTCTTTTTTTGTGTTTCAAGTTTTTATGTAAATTTCAGTTAGTTAACATGTAGTGTTATATTAGTTTCATGTGTACAATATAGTAGTTCAACACTTGCATACATCACCCAGTACTCATCGCACTAAGCACACTACTTAATCCGTGTCACCTATTTAACCTGTCCCCTATCCACCTCCTTTCTGGTAACCATCAGTTTGTTCTGTATAATTAAGAGTCTCTTTCTTGATTTCTCTCTCTCTTTTCTCCCTTTGCTCATTTGTTTTGTTTCTTAAATTCCACGTATGAATAAAATCATGTGTATTTGTCTTTCTCTGACTTGTTTTGCTTAGCATTGTCCTCTTTAGCTTTATCCATGTTGTTGCAAATGGCCAGATTTCATTCTTTTTTATGGCTGAATATACACATACCACATCTTCTTTATTATTCATCTATCGATAGATAGTTGGGCTGTTTCCATATCCTGGCTATTGTAAATAATGCTGCTATAAACATAGGGGTTCATGTATCCCTGTGAATTAGTGTTGTTGTATTCTTTGAGTAAATACCCAATAGTGTGATTGCTGGATTGTAAGATGGTTCTATTTTTAATTTTTTGAGGCACCTCCATACTGTTTTCCAGAGTGGCTGTACAAGTTTGCATTCCCATCAACAGTGCAAGAGGGTTCCCCTTTCTCCACATCCTTGCCAATACCTGTTGTTTCTTGTGTTGTTGATTTTAGCCAGTGTAAAGGTGTGAGGTAATATATCATTGTAGTTTTTATTAAATTGACAACGTTTTAATAGACTTTATTTTTTAGGACAGTTTTAGGTTCACAGCAAAATTGGGTAGAATGTGCAGAGGGTTCCTATATACCACCGGTCCCAAAACCACCACCACTATTAGAGTGGTACTTGTGTTGCAGTTGATGAACATATGTGGGGCACTTGGGTGGCTCAGTCAGTTCAACGTCTAACTTTGGCTGAGGTCATGATCTCACAGTTTGTGGGTTTGAGCCCCACATTGGGATTCCCTCTCTCTCCCCCTCTCTCTCTCCACCTCCGCTTGTGCTCCCTCTCTCAAAATAAATAAATAAACTGAAAAAAACAGTTGATGAACCTATGTTGACATATTATTATCACCTGAAGTCCGTAGTTTACATGGGCTTCACTCTTGATGTTGTACATTCCATAAATATTGACAAATGTATAATGATATGTATGATATCACACAGAATAGTTTCACTGCCCTAAATTTTTCTATACTCTACCTAGTCATACATCTCTTCAATCCCTATAAACCACTGATCTTTTTACTGTCTCCGTAGTTCTGTCTTTTTCAGATGTACCATAGTTAAGCTTATGCAGAATATAGCCTTTTCAGATTCTTCCATGTAGTAATATGCATTTAATTTTCCTCTATATCTTTTCATAGCTTGATAGCTTATTTCTTTTTAGTGTTAAATACTACTACATTATTTAGACATACCACAGTTTATCCATTCCATCTGGGTTACTTCTAAGTTTTGGCGATTATGAATAAAGCTGCTATAAACATTCATGTGGAAGTTTTATGTGGACATAAGTTTTCAACTCTTTTGGGTAAATATCAAAGAATTCAATTGCTGGATCATATGGTAAGGGTACATTTAGTTTTTTAAGAAACCACCAAACTGTCTTCCAAAGTGGCTGTACCATTTGCAGTCCCATCAGCAGTGAATGAGAGTTCCTGTTGCTCCACATCCTAACCAGCATTTGGTGTTGTCCATGTTCTGGATGTTGGCCTTTCTAATAAGTGTATAGTGGTATCTCATTGTTGTTTTAATTTGCAATTCCCTAAGGACTTATGATATTGACCATCTTGCCATCTGCCATCTGCATATCTTCTTTGGTGAGATATCTGTTTAGATATTTTGCCTATTTTCTAATCAGTTTGTTCAATTTTCTTATTGTTGAGTTTTAAAATATCTTTGTATATTTTGGATAACAGTCTTTTGTATAATGTGTCTTTTGCAAATATTTTGTGCCAGTCTATGGATTGTATTCTTCTTGGACTCTTCACAATGCCTTTCACAGAGACGGTGTTTTAAATTTCAATAAAGTCCAGCTTTAAAATTGTTTTTTTTTCATGGATCATACCTTTTGCATTGTGTCTAAAAAGGCATCATCATACCCAAGATCACTGGGTTTTCTCCTGTGTTATCTACTATGACTCATTTTGAGTTAATTTTTGTGAGGAATGTAAGGCCTGCGTCTAGATTCATTTTTTTGCATGTGGATACCCAGTTGTTGAATTACTATTTGTTAAAGAAATTATTATTTCTCCATTGTATTGTCTTTGTTCCTCTGTCAAAGATCAGTTGACTACATAAAGATCTATTCCTGGGCTCTCCATTCTGTTTTATTGATCTATTTGTCTATTCTTTCACCAATACCATATTGTCTTTATTACTGTAGCTTATATCATTAATTATAGTAAAGTCTTGAAGTCGTGTAGTATAAATCAACTGCCTTTTTTCTCCTCAAATATTAAGTTGGCTATTCTGGGTCTTTTCCTCTCTATGTAAACTTTAGATTCAGTTTGTCAATATCTAAAATTACTTGCTGAGGTTTTATTGGGGATACATTGAATCTATAGATGAAGTTTGTAGAAACTGGCATCTTTACAATATCGAACCTTCCTGTTGATAAGCATGGGATGTCTATCTTTTTTAAGTTTATTTATTTATTTTGAGGGGGAGAAAGAGAGAGAGAGAGAGAAAGCACACAAGCAGAGGAGGGGCAGAGAGGGAGAGAGAGAATTCCAAGCAGGCTCCACACTGTCAGCACAAAGCCCAAAAGCCAGGCTCGAACTCCCGAAGCCATGAGATCATGACCTGAGCCGAAATCAAGAGTCTGACTTTTAACTGACTGAGCCACCCAGGTGCCCCAGGATGTCTCTCTATTTAGTTCTTTGATTTCTTTCACCAGCGTTTTTTAGTTTTTAAATATATTGTGTGCATATTTTACTAGATTTATACCTAAGTATTTAATTTTGGGCAGTGCTAATGTGTAAATGGTATTGTGTTTTTAGTTTTAAATTCCATTTGTTTTTTGCTGGTATATATGAAAGCAATTGACTCTTGAATATTAACCTTGCGTTCTGCAGCCTTGTTATAATTATTTAGTTCCAGGAGGGTTTTTTTTTGGTCAATTCTTTCAGATTTTCTACATCAAAGATTATATCATCTGTGAAAAAAGGTTTTTTTTTCCTTTCCAGTCTGTATATCTTATATTTCCTTTTTTTATTGCATAAGCTAGAACTTCCAGTACAACATTGAAAAGCTGTGGTAAGAGGGGGACATCTTTGCATTATTCTTGATCTTGGCAGGAAAAGTTGGAGTTTCTTATCATTAAATATGATGTTAGTTATAAGTGTTTTGTAGATGTTCTTCATTAAGTTGAGGTAGTTCTCCTGTATTCCTAGTTTGCTCAGAATTTTTATCATGAATGGCTATTGGATTTTGTCAAATACTTTCTCTGCATCTTTTGATATGATCATGTGATTTCTCTTCTTTACATGTTGATGTGATGGATTACATTAATTGATTTTCAAATGTTGAACCAGCTTATATATATGAGATAGATCTCATTTGGTTATAGTGTATAATTATTTTATACATTGTCGGATTCAATTTTCTAATATTTTGTTGATAATTTTTGTATCTATGCCATTAGCAATGGTGATCCATACTTTTCTTTTCTTGTTATATCTTTTTCTGGTTTTGGTATTATGTTAATGTGGGTTTCATAAAATGAGTTATCAAGTATTTCATTTTCTGGAAGAAATTGTAGAGAATTGGTACAGGTTTTCTTAAATGTTTGATAGAATTCACCAGTGAACACATCTGCGCTCAGTGCTTTTTATTTTGTGTTAGTTATTGCCTCAATTTCTCTAGCAGATATAGACCTATTCAAATTATCTATGGCATTTTATGTGGGTTTTGTGATATACAGTTACAATTAAACGAGGTTCACTTTCAAATAAGATTATACCATGTCACAGGCAGTAGAATAACAACTTACTCCTAATTTTTCCCCATAACTTTTAACACTGCTTTAACACTGCTTTCACTTATGCATAAGTGTGTGTGTGTGTGTGTGTGTGTGTGTGTGTGTGTGTGTGTGTGGCATAGGCATAGATGACACAAACTCAAAGTCTGGTTCATTGAATTGAAAGACTATGGAATAATCTTGACTTTTCTTTTGAGTCTAATGAATTACCTTCTTGTTACATAAAATGAATGATGTTCATGAATTGACTTAGATATTTGTACATTTACAGGTTAAGAAACTAAGACAAACTTTGATTTAAATGCATTATGTACAGGATTCAAACTTGTTTCATAACCTTTCTTATGGGCCAGAAAAACTGGGTATATTGAACTTCCAAAAGTCATTAGCTATAAAAGTTAAGTAATTAAAATATCTCTCTACAGATTTTCAGAAATGACTAAAAACATTGTAATATTCAAGTTAACAATTTGAACAGTTATTTTGTATCAGCTACAATTTCCTGGTTGCTGAAAGAGGCCTTTGTCTCTATAAATTCATTGACAAATGTGGCTTCAGAAAAAGGCTTTGTAACATTGCAAAAGAGAATATATTATCTAATGCCCAAGGGCATTAATCTATAGTATATAATTTAATACCCAAAGCTACAAATATAAGTGCTATAGAAGTTCAAAGACATAAGAGAGTATCATGAGAGTGAGAAATCAGAGAGACATTTTGGAGGCTTAAAGAAGAATGGATTATGTTAACATACATGAAGATTATGTCAAGCTTTATTGGAGATATATTTATAGAGAAATTATGAGGGAAGTTTGTAGAGATCCTCAGAAGCTGGCTAAGGCTATCAGTTTAAATTGTTGAGATGTTTGTCCTTTTTCAGCCTGATTCCAAGCTCAGCTCATGGGTTTACTCCATAGGACGATGAATAGAGGCAGTTATCATGAGCATCAAATTTGCTACTGGGAGGTAGGTGTCTAGATTGTCCCTTAAGGAAATTAGGCTTCACTGAAGAGCAGGGAATTGATGATAGACAGCTAATAATTAGCAACCATCCAGTAAATGACATTCTACTTATATGCTTTCCAAGTGTTAGCTTTTAAAAATTACATTTTCAATTGAGAAAGTGGATGAATTATTAAAAGCAAAAATTTGAACTGTTAGTCTGCGATCTGACAAAAATGCTCAAGATAATGAGGGATATTTGTAATAACCCCAAATCATTGGTGGTTATTAAAGTAATGACATTGTTCACAGTGAAAATAATACCACATCTAGTCAATTAGAAGTAAGCTGCAGTAGTCAGTCTATGAAAGCACAGACAGTTTTTGATGCTTCCTTAAAATATAGTCTGTATTATTGTAGGAAAGAAAATGTACCTAAACACTTTTTTTTCTTTTTTGACAATTGAATGATATGATCAAAAATTAATTATGCAAATAATTAAGGAAAACTACTAGATTGTGTTCAGTTGAAAACTACACAACACTTTGGGCAAGGAACAAAAAACAAACAGGCAAAAACAAAACAAAACAAAACAAAACCGTAAGAATGTTGCCAGAAGTTTCCTCCAAATTCTGTTTAAGAAGTACCTTAGAGAGGCCGCATGGTGGCTCAATGGGGTAAACGTCGAACTTCAGCTCAGGTCATAATCTCAAGGCTTGTGGGTTCGAGCCCTGCGTGGGACTCTGTGCTGACAGTGCTGGAGCCTAAGATTCAGATTCTGATTCTGTCTCCCTCTCTCTGCCCCTCTCCCGTTCATGCTCTGTGTCTGTCTCTCTCTCTCAAAAATAAATAAGCCATAAAAAATTTAAAAAAAACCCAGTAACTTAGAAGATAAAACTCAAAATTAGAGGAGGTGAGGATAAAGGATCAATTAAATATTAGGTTGAAAAATGAGGCCAGTGTAAAATATTCTTTTCTCAACTGACATAATTAAATAATAGGTTCTACTTATGATGTAAGCAATGTATTTTACAATATGTTGATAGTTACAATTTGATCTATGCCTTATGTTGGAGGTCATAGAGGAGATATGACCTCCAGTTGACCCATGAACTGGACCCAGTCAATGGGAGGCTCCTCACCCCCTCCCCTGTCCATGGAAATGTACATTCTGCTCACCATTCCCACAGTGGAAGCTATCTTTAAGGATGCAGCCTTGAGAGAGCAATGTGTTGTTTTTGGCATATGTGACTAAACTCAGGTAAGGATTCCTTATAAACTTTTAAGATTCTAGTGGGTACCTGGGGAAATTTAGTCATCCTGCAGACATTCAAGAGAATCCTTGAATATTTAAGTTCTCTTATTAAACCAGCCACCTACTAACCTGGAGTGGTCAGCCTCTTTCTTCAGTCTCCCCTTGCCCTCTTGTCTGGGGGCCAGTTTCAGATTTCACCCAAAGAAGCTCCCAAGGTTTCCATCAAACAGAAGAAGAAAATAGGGCTTTGGAATAGTTAGAAAAAGATTCTAGAGCTTTTACAGCATTACTGATCATTGATTGCTGTATTTAGAAGAATATTTTCTATGAAGATAAACCTATACTCAGTCCCTTGCTGGACAAATGAGAGGTTCAAAAAGGTTCTCTGGAGTTAAATTTATGGGGTTCAAGTTCTGGCTCTGTAATATATTAGCCAGTAAAAGGTGGAAACATTACTTAACCATTTTGTGGAAAATGAGAAATTTCCTGACATCTAATTACATCGTAAAGTGTTTTTTTGTTTGTTTGTTTGTTTTTATGTTTTTGTGTATATGTTGGGGGACAGTGTTAAATGAGATAAAACAGATGAAATTGTAAGCATAGTACCTAGCAAATAAAAGTGTTAAAATTTAACACTTAAATTTATCAGTAATTTGAATAAATTAGGAAAAATATATGGATAAATGGTCACAAGGGACCAAATAAATGACAATCAAAATGGAGGAAATGTTAGCCTGTGCAGCCTTTCATCTGGCCAACTTTAAATTTTTTTTTTTCAACGTTTATTTATTTTTGGGACAGAGAGAGACAAAGCATGAACGGGGGAGGGGCAGAGAGAGAGGGAGACACAGAATCGGAAACAGGCTCCAGGCTCTGAGCCATCAGCCCAGAGCCCGATGCGGGGCTCAAACTCACGGACCACGAGATCGTGACCTGGGTGAAGTCGGACGCTTAACCGACTGCGACTGCGCCACCCAGGCGCCCCTCATCTGGCCAACTTTAGAGGCATTGCAAGTGACTTCATCATTCCCTGGAATCTCAAAGTGCCAATTAGATTATAAAATGATAGATTTCATAAAAGCAATTGTTTGAATATACATCTTTTCTAGGCATATTTGTAAGGATATAGAGCAGGAATTTTTTAACGAATATTTATTTTTTTTCCAACGTTTATTTATTTTTGGGACAGAGAGAGACAGAGCATGAACGGGGGAGGGGCAGAGAGAGAGGGAGACACACAGAATCAGAAACAGGCTCCAGGCTCTGAGCCATCAGCCCAGAGCCTGACGCGGGGCTCGAACTCACGGACGGCGAGATCGTGACCTGGCTGAAGTCCGACGCTTAACCGGCTGTGCCACCCAGGCGCCCCTAGAGCAGGAATTTTAAAACTTGATTTACTTTCCAATACACAAATATGCTCATGAAAAAGATCATGGGCATAGTTTTCAAAATTAGTGTTATATATATTGTCAGTTTCCTTTAATGAAGAAAACATTTCTTCAAAGCAAATGTAAAGAACTAGATATGAGAATTAGTTCATTGTTTATCTAAATTACATGAGCAATTAATTTATTTTATTTAATGTGATCATCCTTTATCAACAACTACAAGAAAGAATGTGTATATTTTTATTGTGCTTCACAAAAATGTGGCAATGAAATAAAGTTGGATAGTTGAATACATGGAACGGCCTTCAAGAGTATGAGTTACCTGATAGTCTTTATGTGTACCATAATTGATGATAATTAAAGTACAATTATAGAGTAAAAATCATCAATCTGTCTTCATCACTAATAAAAAGTCCCTAAGAAAAAAAAATCAAACTAACCAGTGAATCAGAATCATTTTTAGTTTATTAGACCACACAAACAATATTGTGTCAAACCACCCTATTTGCATAATCTCTCTTCAATAAGTGCTGTGACAAACTTGAAAAATTATAATGTTTCATTATCTGCCATTTAGGAGATTATGGTTTCACAAGGTATGGTAAAATCAAGACAGAAGAAATTCTCTGGATGTTGGACTTTGTAGGCCATGTCAACACTCTTCAATTATGTCAATTTTTTTCTTTCCCCAGAATGAATACACTGGAAATCATAGCATCACATTGAATGCAAAGAGAGAGAGAGAGAGAGAGAGAGAGAGAGAGAGAGAGATGTTGTTTGGTTTTGTAAATATAATATTTTATATTAATATAAACTCATTTAACTCAATTGTTTCCTAGATTTACTAACAATTTTTTTAGACTTACTAACTCCTGATGTTTTAATTGCATTTTCTTCAGCATCCAATGTATGAAGATGTAGGTAGGGTCTTTGATGTGCTGAGCATATCTCAGTGTCATCTGTTGCTTCTGAGAGTTCCTGAGTGTCGTGTCACAGATACTCAGGAATATGTCCCATATACCATTCTCCTCTGAATTCTCCTTTAAGCACACATGTCATTTCGTCTAATACTAATGAGACCATGCAAGTATACACCACTATTATCCTTTGTGAACACTGTGGACTAAGGAATCAACTGCACCCTCCTCCCCCTGCTTTATCATTCTAAATGGAAATGGTTTACTTATCTCTTCATGATCCAGTTAACTCCAGACTCAACATTCAGTAATACTTTACTAAATTTTCAGGGGTAATGGATAAGGGAAGAGGAGAGCACTCAGGAAAATTCCCCACCTATAGGAAGCTATGCTCAATGAATATGGGCTCATTCTCAGCATCCCTTACAGGATAATACTCTTCTGAATCTCTCCATATGCTCCTGTGGACCAGGGACCAGCTCTTTTATCACTGAGGATGCATCAAAGATATTTGGTCTTTTGTTTCCAGATGTAAGGGCCACAAGACACTGAGAAAAAAACAGCAAAATAAAGCTTTTCCAGAATATTTTTCCAGAATAAAATCTAACACCCCTGCCTTAACTTTTATGCAAAGTATACAGTGTCTTGGAATATTTGACAGAGTTATAGTCGTTATCATGCAGACAAGTCCCAGTGTCCATGAATGAGAGTAGAGCTTGATATTTCTTACATAATCAGGAAGTAAGAGGATGTTGTTAATGTGCCAATGGCCCAACAATGTCAAGCTCATCATTTCTGTAATTTTTTTAGTTGCTTTTCATAATAGCTTGATATCTGGCTCAGATGCAGAAACATACCTACATTTAAAGCAGGAAGATGTGGGGAATGGGGGCCTCTGTTTCTTCTATTAGGAGAGCAAACACATCTCCAGAAGACCTACCCAGCACACCTCTACTTGTGTCCTGTTGTCCCAAAATGGGCCACATGACCATCTCTTGTTGCAGGAAATGGGAAATCACAGTAAAGAGAAAAGAGTATTGGGATTGAGTGTTGAGTAAGACAATAGTGTATGCAAAAAATAACATCATGTGGAGAACATCAAATGTCTAGGCCAGTGGAGTTGAACTTGCCAAGTCAATAGTTCACTCTCATTTATCATCCTTCTGTCAAGGTGAGGTGAGGATCATGCCTAACATCCTTTTTACAGTCTCCAATTTTTACCTCACAGTCTAAGTAACTACTTAAGAACCCACATGCCTACACACAGGATTTTATACAAGTAAAAGCATAATTTTCAGACAAATAAAATCTAAGTATAAAATTTAAAAACATTTTTTTGAAACTGGGAGAACATAATCTACAGGGACATACCTCTGACTGCAAAGAAAATTGTTTCTTCCCTTATGTTGCCAAGAATGCATTAACTCCTCAGTGCCACATTTTTACAAACACTGCCATTTCAAAATGTTTGCAGCTTTATAACTAAAAGCTACATTAAGATGATTTTAACAACATAGGAGAACAGCTTTCTCCAGAGTTGAATTTATATATCTCCCTCTTTTGACATCAAAACTTTTAATATGAGCTAACATGCCTGTTTACTATTTGTTTTGTTTCTGTGCATCATGGTTTTAAAGATTGATACTAAATTTCAGGGAGAAAACCAAGTTGTATTATGAAATAAAACTCAGATTCATATTCCTTTTGTTTTATTTATTTTTATTTTTTAATGTTTATTTATTTTTGAGAGAGGGAGAGAGAGTGAGCGAGTGAATGGGGGATGGGAAGAGGGAGATGGAGACACAGAATCTGAAGTAGGCGCCAGGCTCTGAGCTGTCAGCACAGAGCCTGACGCGGGGCTCGAACTCCCAAACTGGGAGATCATGACCTGAGCCGAAGTTGGTCACCTAACCAACTGAGCCACCTGGGTGCCCCTTATAATAGTATCTTTTAACCTACAAATACATTACTGGTATGGAATTTAGTGAGGATATAAACTGATTAATTCCTCAAATAACTTGCATTACCTCTTTCATCACAAATAAATTATTATACATTGATAAATATTTAGAAGCAAACAGAAAAAAGTAAATAGAGCCAACAATCAAACATTTTTCAGAAGAAAGCTTTCCAGAGCATTGGGAGAAAAAATAAAAAGGAAAAGATTTTGGGTCTGGAAACTAAAAGCCTTAATATATTTTTAGGACAAGTGAATAAAAGGAGCATCTACCTTGAAGCATGTCTGAATATTTTAAATTTCAAAAACAAGGAAAGAATTCTGAACGTATCCAAGCAAAGAAAATAAATTATCCCCCAAAGAACTAAAATCAGGTTAGTAAGAGACTTCAGTAAAACAATAAATTTCCTAAGACAGAGAAATGATGTGTATAGAGCTTTAAAGGAGGAAATAATGTAACCTAGTAACTGTAGCTACACATTATCTTTCTTTAAAAATTAGAAAGCTTGGATTAGGCTAATTGTAGAAAAAAAGGACTGATAGTGAATGTGGAAAATATTACACATGAAAAGACAAATTGCTGAAAGTATATATACAAGTGAGAAACTGCCGATATTGATAAAGTCAGACGTGACCCTTCACTTGTTTATTCAATAGAAATATGTTGGGGTGCCTAGGTGTCTCAGTTCGTGAGCATCCAACTTCGGGCTCAGGTCATGATCTCGCGGTCCATGAGTTAGAGCCCCGCCCCGGGCTCTGTGCTGACAGCTCAGAGCCTGGAGCCTGCTTCTGATTCTCTGTCTCCCTCTCTCTCTGCCCCTCTCCCACTTGAACTCTCTCTCAAAAATAAATAAATCATTAAAAATAAAAAAAGAAATATGTCAAATACCTGCTCTGATCTGCATACCCCAAATAAAGCATTTGGTTTCATTCCTAGCAACGTGTATACAAGGGACAGGGTAAAACTGGAGCCCTAGACTCCAAATTTCTAACTTCTAAAATTTATAAAGTGAATTACTTTGAAAAATATACCTTCATACTAAAATTCAAAAATATGTGATAAATTAAATTTTTATATGACTGAAAATCAGCAAAATATAAGATATAATGGAACTTAATTATTCTTATCTATATTTTGGTGTTGTGTGTTTGAGTCAGTGATGTTTGACTTACATAATTCATAAATTATTATACATTTATTCTATGACATTCATTTTCTTGTTTGTATTATAACAGAATCATTAAGTATATTCTTGTTACCAATTTTCATATAATTTGTGTTTTGTTGATAATAATGCCAAATTAACTTTTCCTAACTCTTTGTAGTTCTTGATAATTTTTTAATTTAGAGAAACTTTGGACTACTGAAGTAGAGGCAACTGAAATTGTGAATAAAATTCTCAAAGAAAACTTGGACATAAACCATGAATTTCACATACTATTTTTAAACATTGAAATGAAGTTGCTTAAATTATTTTTATTGGAGCATATGTTACAGAAATGTTAATTTTATCGCATAAACTATTATCACTTATAGAAACAATTTTTACTGACTCATAAAGCAGCATTTAGATCTAAAAACCAGTTCTAAGCATAGGTATCATGTCCCATGCATGCTGTATCTGGAACAACGTATATTCTATTTTAAGAATCCTCTGAATTGGGGGCACCTGGATGGCTCCCTTGGTTAAGTGTCCAACTCTTGATTTCGGTTCAGGCCATGATCTCACACACAGTTTGTGGGATCGAGCTTCAAGTCAGGCTCTGCGCTGACAGCTCAGCCTACTTGGGATTCTTTTCTCCCTCTCTCTCCTTCCCACCCCCCTCAAAATAAACAAATCAACATTAAAGAAAAGAATAGTGTGAATTGTTTAAATATTGTATACTAGTCTTCAAGTACCATGTGCAACTGTTGATAGCATCACATTAATTCTTGAGTACATCTAGATCTACAAACGAAAAGAGAAAGAAGCAAGAATCATCAATACTACTATGAAATTATACTTTATGCAAAAACATATTGCATTCATGTAATCCGAGAAGAATTTTGAGTTAATTACTCTGATTAATTATGAGTTAATCATTCTCTACCTTAAGATTTCATCCCTCAAAACTGCCCTGCATTCCAAAGCAATGTCTATCACCCAGGGGAGCAGCAAAACCCACACATCTTCAAGAACTGAGAGGCAGTTGTCTTTGTCTTCTCAAGAGCATATGGCAAGAGGCACGGAGAAGCATTTTTCTGGGTTCCAAACTGTATTAGTTATGACCGTGTAAATTGAGGATTATGGAGTACACAGCATTAGTAGAGAGTGCCGGGTCCTATGTGGTGAGGTCTGTAAAGGATCTGAGATTTTTGCCCTACTTGCCACAAATAAAGTAGCCTTCCACAGTTACATAGATGCTTGCAGAATCCTGAGTCAGAGAGAGAGGAGTTTACAACTTACAGCACAGCAAGCAACAAGAGCTCCATGTTCTCTCATCCCACAGGGATAATGAGAAATAACTCAGGTTGATCCTGTGCACAGAGTGGGTCACAGCCAAAGAACCCCAAGTTTAAAACACCCCCTTCTTATGAGGGGGGATGCTACCAAACTGTCCAGGATTTGCTCCAGAGGGAAGCACTACCTTCATTACTCTGATTAAGAAACAATTCTCAGGCAGCCCTGAACAAAATGAAGTTTTATTTCATGGAGCTTATATTCCAGTGGTAGAGGCTAGTATTAAAAATGACCACATATATGATATGAAGTCAGGTTTAAAAAAAATGTGTAGGGAGATTGAGAATGGACATGGACTGGGTGAAGAGAGTGAATGGCTGTGTTAGAAAGGGTG
Source organism: Felis catus (assembly GCF_018350175.1). NCBI lineage: Eukaryota > Metazoa > Chordata > Mammalia > Carnivora > Felidae > Felis > Felis catus. Next base: position 112,513,999 of record NC_058374.1, read on the forward strand.
ATTAGGAATACTGTCCCTGAGAAACACACCTCTGAGCAGAGATCTAAATAAATTACAGAGAAGGCTATATGGACATCTGAAAGAAAAATGTTTCGTGAAGAAAAAATAGTGTACATAAAGTCTGAAATGGGGGGCTGCTTGTCATGTGTAAAGAATGGTAAAGGGCTCAATTTGAGATGGATTGAGTACAAAAGGAAGGAAGAAAGGAAGAAAGAAAGAGGAATTGGTAGGGTAGGAGATAAGAGAGATGAATTGAAGCAGTTTATGTAGGGCCTTACATCGCATGGAAAATTCTTTTTAATTTTAGTCTGACTGAGATGGGAGAACCTTGGAGAGCTTTGAGTGACATGATCTGACTCATGATTTTAAATGCCTACTCCCACTGCTTTGTGCAGTCTAGGTGGTAAGAGTAGGAAGACAAGGGTGGAAAAAGGTAGATCAGTTTAAGTAGATTATTATAGTCAAAGTTTTATCTGACAGTAGTAAAGGTAAAGATTCTGGATACATTTTGAAATTACAGCTATACGCATTTATTGATGGATTGGATGTGGGATATGAGCAAAAGAGAGAGACAGGATGGGTCCAAGGATTTTGAAGAATGGACGGAGTACTGTAAAGAAATAGTTTTTTGAAAAATAAATCAAAGTTTTGGTTTTTGGCAAGTCAGGTTTGAGCCTTCTTTTTTATCCAGGAAGAGACTTTGCTAAGGAGCTAATAAACAACAAAAAGCTCCTACCCTTTCCAAGCAGGGTAGGTGAGAATAATTATGAATTGCAGTTTGCAGGGCAACAACAAATTGCCTCACTAACAAAAATTAGAATGTATATAAGGAATAGTCCCACGTTTGAAATTTATATTTCCAGAAAATGTAAGAAATAGGTTTTTGAAATAAACACATGTTGAGGATGTACTAATTTCTAGTATTTGTTCTGATACTTGGGAAATCCATGAATTGCAGGTGCTTACCGTAAGTTCTAGGGAGCATCATGGAACCCAGGCCGCTGAGGATGAGTAAGGAAGAAATTATGAGGTTTGATATTTTTGTAGAAGACAATTCAACAAGAACTAATGGAAATAAGTCTTAGTGGGCTAGGAATAAGACAAATCAGAAAAACAAAAGGCATAATACACATTCACATACATTTTTAGACACACATACTTGTGAAAAGTTACATACATCAGTCAGTCATGTAACATTGTTTGAAAAGTATACTCTGGTGATTTTTTTTTTCTGTAAAACAAAAATGCTCTGAGAAGTGAATGGTGACGTAATTAATACACAAAAAGGTAATACTTCAAAGTAAAAGTATAGGGATGCGTTCTCATCTATATTAAATGTTATTGTGCAGGGTAGCAGTGTGATAATTTCTAAGATTACTTCTATTTTTAAAAAAAAAATACAGATGTGGGGAGCCTCCCTAAGTGCAGGGAACTACTCTAAGGATTTGAGCCACTTTTCTAGCTTTGCAGAATCAAGACATTGTTTTTACTATAAATCTTTGGAAGGGAACTGGAAACTTGCCACTTTTGGCAGATTTTAAGTTAAATGTAATGGCAACTTAACTTTTTCTTTTGTTCTGTTAAAGTTTTCTGTCTCTAGGGGTGCCTAGGAGGCTCAGTCCATTGAGCATCTGACTTTGGCTCAGGTCATGATCTCGTGGTTTGTGGGTTTGAGCGCTGTGTCGGGCTCTGTGCTGACAGCTCGGAGCCTGGAGCCTGCTTTGGATTCTGTGTCTCCCTCTCTGTCTGCCCCTCCCCTGCTCATGCTCTGTCTCTCTGTCTCTCAAAAATAAATAAATGTAAAACAAATTAATTAAAACAATTTTTTTCTGTCTCTAGAACCTCATCTGATCAAAAAATCCTTGTTGATAGTTTATTTTTAAAAAGGAAACATGAAGCTTATATTAAAGAAAGGCCACACTCAAGAATTTGCCAAAAAGTTTGGCCTAGACATGAAGCCCTGTATCTCAGGAGATCAGACATGAATTACCAGTGCCTCAAGAGATAAGTCAAGATGCAATTTTATAGAATGCCCGAGTTTATCATTTTTACATTAGTCTACGTTCAATATATCCAGTGGGGTAACAGACAAGGAAACAGGAAATTGCAATTCACTAGGATAAGTGCTAACTTTGGAGTAGAGATTGGGCACTTAATCCAATCTTGTCATCAAAAAAATTTTCCTGGTGAAATGACATGTGAACTGAGCCTTGAATGGTGTTGAAGTAAGCCTGATAAAGAGAGGAGTGAGACAGGTCAGGTAGTCATGTAGTCAGGTCTAGGGAGTCCTTCCTTCAATATTATTATGACTTCCTCTGTCTCATACTTTAACTCTTCTCGCATTTGTTCCCCCTAATTCATTCTAATTAATTTTTCTCTTTTTATTTATTTGAGAGAACTTATGTGAAACTAATTTCTTTATTTGTAATTTACCATTTTCCCCAACTAGAATATAAGCTAGCACCTGTCTCTTTTTTTTTTTGAGTTTTTATTTTAATTCCAGTTAACATATAATGTTATGTTAGTTTCAGGTGTAGAATGTAGTAATTTAACACTTCCACACATCACCCTGTGCTCATCACAGGTGTATTTTTTAATTCCCATCACCTATTTAACTCTTTCCCCATCTACCTCCCCTCTAGTAACCATTGGTTTATTCTCTGTAGTTAAGAGTACCTTCTTTTTTATCATAATTGTATGTCTATTGGTTAAAACAAATATTACATGTAATTCGTTCTCTTTGAATTTTTATTAGGTGAATGAACAAATAAGAGAACCAAAGATGAAGAATAGTTTAGTTCTTTCTTAGAAAAATCCAACAAGTCACACTACAGTGTCACAGAAGGCAGATGGACCAAGGAAGGGTCCTTTAAGTGCAATTAATTAATTTTGGTATGAACAATTCTTTAATTATTGGAGATACATATTTTTTTTTCTTTTCTGAAAATTGTATTGTTGGTTACAGTGGGGCCTGAGAAGAAGAATGTGGCTGGACCAGGGCCATCAATCATAAAGGAAAAAAAGAGAAGAGCACATTCCACTGAAAGCCAGACTCTTAGATTAGGAAAGCTAGCAAGTTGGTTTAATCAGTATGATTTACAGTTCACCATAACCTGAACTCTGTGATTTTACAACTATTTCTGTGTAAGTCTGTTGTTTCCTCTATTCCATTCCTCTTTATATCGCTCAAAAATCTTTCATTTTGAAATTCAAACAATCTAAGTATTGCCACAAAGCTATTTCTTCCACAACACTTTCCTTTCATGACAAAAGAGAGCACTCCTTTTTTAGTTGTTTTATAAGCTAATGTAACACATAACAACATGGATGACACTTCACCATGTAATACTTTATCTCCCAGCATTGGCCTGGAATTTTATGTTTTCATATTTCTACCATTACAATTCCTTCTCAGTGTATAAATATTTGATAAACATTTATCAAATTGGATTAGAAGACAGCTACAGACTAATTCCAATATTTTCCATAGGTTTTCAAGTTAACAGTAAACAGAGTATGTTTCATGATTCCAAGAACATGAATACCCAATAACTATGTAATTTTTGTAATGTAGGGAAATGAAAATCTCTAGAGGAAATGTATATTTTGGTTGTAATAATGAAGTGTGAAATCTGGCGGGAAAGGATCATTAAGGACTCAGTCCAATACCTTCTTTCTATAGATGTGGAAACAGGTCATAACTGTATTGAATAAGACAAGTCTCCAGGGATTCTGACTCAGTGATCAGTGATCTTTCCATCCTACCTGATCAAATTATGTATATAAATTACCTCCAAGGCAAAAAAAAAAAAATAAATCACTTATTTAATAGTTTGATCCAGTTTGATTTTTTTTTTCTCATTCTGATTATACTCTCTAACTTAAGTTGATAAAAGTCATTGTCTTCAGAGGTCTTTAAGGTTTACAACCACAAAACTCTTTGTCATTTTGTTACAATCATGACATACTAAATTTACTGGGAGAGTTATCACATGGGGCAATAGGATACCTCAAAAAATCCATCAAAATTTAGCGATTTTAATTTTAATTTTAAACTGTTATCTTTGGCCTAATTATAAGGAGGTTAAAAACAAAAACCACATTGCAAAGTAGCTTGAAAGATCCTAAATCTACTGTTAATTATGTTAAAAATACCAAGAATTTGTCACCATCTTATTAACATCTTATGGAAAGAATAACAAGCTTTGTTTGCTTTAAGATGAAAGAATTTTAAAATTAAGATATATATTTTTTGATACATTTAAATTAACAAATATTTATCCTAATTAAAATCTTGCCAGTATGATCTTTAAATATCACTAAGTCTTAAGTAAAGTAATGCTCTCTGGCCCGTGTTCTCTTCTGCTTATGTCTTAGAAAAGACTGATTTCACAATAAACCCTTAAATTAATACAACTCAGAGTACTAGGTCTGTTGGACAACCATGATATGGGTCAATGTGCTTAATGCCTTATATAAATTTCTTTTGTCCTTATTCATTTTCTTAGACATGTTTTAGTATATTCAGAGATAGAACTTGCAGAGCTGGAACTAACGTATAAGAAAAAATGACTATGTTAACAACAATTTCTCTGTGGAAACCTTAACTAAGTAGCGGTATTCACAACAATTAAAGCGTAGAAGGGAAATAAGAAGAAAATCTGTTCTTTCTATCTGAGAATAACAATGGCCAGCATAATTGATACTAAAAAGAGGGCATGACCACTAAAAAATACTTGTTTTTCTAATGAAAGATGACAGTTTTCTATTCTGTTCACGTATATAGAACTTATGTGGCTTTCCCCCCCTTTTTTGAAAGAGTGACTTATGAATATCTTCTTAATTTTCATTTATATATAAATCCTGAATTTATTTACATCCTAAGCTGTAAATGATAAAGTAGGACACAAATTCCACAAAAGGAAAAATATTACATATTTCAAATTTGCTAATCTTTCCTTAACTTATTAGTTCATCCATTTGTTCATTCTCCATAGAGTTCTGCAAAGGATTTAAGATTGCTGATTGTTCTCCATTGTTTCATTATGTTTACTCATATTCTGATTCCTGTGATAGTTTTTCTTCAAACTCCAGAAAAAACTTCAATGTAAAAAGAATTTTGGTACATAATTGCTTGACAATTTGGTCAGTTCATATTTTTCTCATATATTTAGGTGAATATATAGAAAGTAAAAGCCAGAAATTAATTAATATACGTTTGGTTATTGATTTACTCAATATTAATGTTAGCACAAATGTGATCCCTTTTATATGAGCTGTTTTCTCTTCTAGAACCCCATGAGCCACAATATGTACTGTGTTCCAAGGAAAGTTTATCATTCAAGCGGTATTACAAAATTTAAATATTATAAAAAGTTTTAGCTTTTTTAGTTTTAGTTTTTTCTTTTCTTTTTCTTCCTTTCTTTTTCCCTTCTTCTCCTTCTCCTTCTCCTCCTCCTCCTCCTCCTCCTCCTCCTCCTCCTCCTCCTCCTCCTTCTTCTTCTTCTTCTTCTTCTTCTTCTTCTTCTTCTTCTTCTTCTTCTTCTTTGGTGGTTATCCAAGCATAATTGTTGTGTCTTCAAAATATCTAGCATTCTAGAGCTATCCTTCCTTTTATTATTTAAAATAACTTGTGAAGTCTCTCACTTAATACTGTGACAAGTCCAACATCCTTTCCAGTATTCCCATGGATACTAGGGAGATATTTCCTCCCATATATTGCTCTTTAGTCATTCATTATTCAGACTGCCTTGTAATTGGATTTGTAAGTTGTTCCAGATATCTTGATTCTCTCATCTTTTTTTTCCAAATAGCTTTATTATGATGTAATTCATATGCCATACAATTCTCCCATTTCTTGGTTCTCTTTTAATAACAAAAATTTGAGAATAAGCTCCTTCTCTTCCTAAAGCTCAATTTTTTTGGATACAATAGACAGTTACAGAAAGCACTGAGTAATTTAAAGTCAAATATAAGGGAACATTTTCTTAAAGACCTTTGGGCATTTCTGTTATAGAAGAATCCAGTACTGGCCTCTAATTTTCTGGGGTTCTAACTTGCCACCCTATTGAGGCACACACCTTCAGAGAGTCTTAGTTCAAAGAAAACAGAAACATTGGCATTAGCAATTTTCTTTAATGACTCCATGTCTGTGAATTAAATTCTAAGGCAGAGATCAAGATCAAAGAATGTGTAGGGAAGAAAGTAAAAGATTTGTTCTTCCTCCTGTACAGTTTTGTTGTTTTACCTCCTAGTAATATAAGATTTAATTGTGCTATGTTGGATGCTTGTGACAAGTGAGTATTTAAAAAGCTTTGCCTAAAACTAGATATTCCCTTTTCCATTTGGAAAGCAGAATCTTGAGTTTAATGTTCAGTTACTGTTTTTCAAAGTGGGCCAAAGATCACCTGCATTAGAATTTCAGGAGACTTTATGGGGTGCCTGGGTGACTCACTTGGTTAAGCCTCTAACTCTTTTTTCTTATTTTATTTTTTAACATTTATTTATTTTTGAGACAGAGAGAGACAGAGCATGAACAGGGGAGGGGCAGAGAGAGGGGGAGACACAGAATCTGGAACAGGCTCCAGGCTCTGAGCTGTCAGCACAGAGCCCGACGCGGGTCTCGAATTCACGGACTGCGCGATCATGACCTGAGCCGAAGTCAGACGCCTAACCGACCAAGCCACCCAGGCGCCCCAGCCTCTAACTCTTAATATTGGGTCAGGTTGTGATCTCGTGGTGATGAGATTGAGCCCTGTGTGGGGCTTGCACTGAGCATGGAACCTGCTTGGGATTCTCATTCTCTCTCTCTCTCTCTCTCTCTCTCTCTCTCTCTCTCTCTCTCTCTGTGTGTGTGCCCATCCCCCTCAAAAAAATAAGTAAACATTAAAAAAAAATAAAAGAATTTCAGGAGAATTTTCTTCCCTAACATCAAATGTGAATAATCAGAACCTTTGTGGATTTTTTCATTTTACAGAACAGAGCTCCACAGATAATTCTCACATACAACACATTTGGCTTAGTTTGTTTATTCTCATTCTTCCTAAATAATCGAAAATTTTCAAGTTATGACCATAACTTCAAATATATGGCTTTATTCAAATTCCTTTAATGTCAATGTGTAATATTCTCATTGCCAGTATTTACTGTATGTTCTGTTTCTGATTGTTGTCTTCAATCAAATTAACTTTAAAGGAAAACATGTTAAAATAGATTTTTTTCCCTCATTTTGAAGATGTAAAGTGAACCTGTCTGTGGGATTTAACTTGATGACTATTTGATTATTTTCTATACTATCTTAGCTTCAATTTTATTTTATTTTTTTTTAATTTTTTTTAACGTTTATTTATTTTTGAGACAGAGAGAGACAGAGCATGAACGGGGGAGGGTCAGAGAGAGAGGGAGACACAGAATCTGAAACAGGCTTCAGGCTCTGAGCTGTCAGCACAGAGCCCCACGCGGGGCTCAAACACATATCGCGAGATCGTGACCTGAGCCGAAGTCGGACGCTTAACTGACTGAGCCACCCAGGCGCCCCAGATTTTAATATTCTTCAAATCATTTTACTAATCTCTGAAAAATACTTATTGAATATTCCCATTATTTTAATCTTCTATTTTAATGAAACTTAAAGTATTTTACGTGTCATTTTTTTATGTTTATTCATTTTTGAAAGACAGAGCACAAGCAGGGGTGGGGCAGAGAGAGGGGGACACAGAATCTAAAGCAGACTCCAGGCTCGGAGCTGTGAGCACAGATCCCGACGTGGGGTTCGAACTCACCAACGGTGAGACCATGACCTGAACCTAATCTGGATGCTCAACCAACTGAGCCACCCAGGCACCCCTACATGTCATTTTTTAAAAGAATCTTTTTAGTAAAATTTTATTATTTTATTGTTGAGGGATATTTGCATCTTTTGTCCAACTTTAATTCCTTTTAAAAAAAATTTTTTTTAACGTTTATTTATTTTTGAGACAGAGAGAGACAGAGCATGAGTGGAGGAGGGTCAGAGAGAGAAGGAGACACAGAATCCGAAACAGGCTGCAGACTCTGAGCTGTTAGCACAGAGCACGACAAGGGGGCTCGAATTCACTGGCCTCGAGATCATGACCTGAGACGAAGTCGGACATTTAACCGACTGAGCCACCCTGGCGCCCTGAATTCCTTTTTCTATATAAAAAATAAATATTATAAAAAGAGGGAATACTTTCACTCCACTCATTGAAATTTGTAATATTATATTACACAGGCAAACTATTAGCAAATTAATAGAAACCACTCATTAAATTCATATGAACAAATTACAGATGATTAATGTATTTAAAAAGAACATAGCTTGTTTTATTGTGCAAAGAGAACAATTGTGAATTTATATAAAAATTATAAAAATAGAACCTCAGATTTCACTATATCCTTTGAAATAGTGGACAAATGAATTTTAGCAGAAGAAAGGTACTAATCAGTCCTCTTAAATCCAGTTGCATGAGCTAAGTATTTCACTGAATTCTACCTCGGTCAGTGTATATGCAAAGGAAGAGATCTAACTACTCTTTCGTCTGAATTTAAAAAGTTGACGCCTACTTACAACTCGGAAAATGCGTTTTTGGTATTTATGTTCTATCTCCTCAACTAAGCTGTAAGCCTTTGGGTAAGAATGCTTTTCTGCCCACGTAGTTTTTAAATTCTGTGTACCGTAGTGTAGAGAGGTAGCCTTGGGCTTAAATTCTGGAGGCAGCCTGCCAGGGTTTGATATCTTTGCTGCTAGAGAACTGTGCATCTTCAGACTAGCAACTTAATATCTCTATGTCTGTCTTTCCTCTTTAGTAAAATGGGTTTAATAATATTATTGATCCCATAGAGCTGTTGTGAAATTAATTTAGAAATTCAACAAAAGGTGCTTCACAGAGGAGTCTGACATTTCCTTCTATTTTCCATTTAATAGGCTCAAAATTACCAGCCATGACCAAATTCTTGTAAAGCAGAGACAAACTCATTTGTAGTTTTGAAAGAATTCATCAGAGAAAAAAAGTATGTGAGAGCCACATCTTTGTTTTTAATCTATGTTGGTATTTTCATATCTGAGCACGTTAGATCTTGACAGAAAGTTTCTGTGCCTTGGCACTTGGAACTTTATAGATCCAAGAAAACTTTTCAAAATTTCACTCTTTGTAGAGGGTGTTGCTTTGGGAAAATTCAAAACTCTCTGCAGAAGAAGGTCTGAGAATGAACAGTTCTAGAAAGTTTCTTGTCCAGCTGATTAGCTTTGCATTTTAATAATTTTCCTCTTACATGAATACACATACACTCATTTTGAAATTGTCCTTCATTGGTCTCTTATTATGCACTCACTGCTTGAATTACTAAAGTAATAGGCAGCATTATCACAATTACATGTGTTCATGGTGCTTCACATGAGTACAATAATCATTTTAACATGCTTCTAAAATATTAATAATCCAATGATTATAATCATCATTAATTACTACTAACTTCATAGGCTACCACACAATCCCAGAAAATGCAACACAAAAAGATGACAAAGAGAAGATTGCTCTAGATTCCTTTTTTTTTCCCCAGGTTATTTTAGTGGTTTAGAAGGAAAACATATGCATGCTAACTGCAGTGAAGCTAACTGTTCTAGTTCTCCTAGGGAGGTAATTTTTTCATGCAACAGTATGTCTATTATTAGTTCTTATACATTAGCCCTTAGTAAATAGTATTTATTCTGTCTGCATATCTTGACAATGACTTCTCCCCACATTTGCAGCCACCCACTGAGACAATCATTGCCACCATTCAGACACACAACAAACTAAGGTTTTATTACTTTAATTTTCGAAACAAATTATACCATGCTAAATTACAACACATGGAAATAATTTTTAAAAGACAAAGAGAACAGCAGATTTTACCTTTTTATTAAGTGAGCTATATGTAATTTCAAATAATGGCTTATATTAAATATTGTCCAAATGTGCAAATGTTGTGTGACTGAGTGCTTTAGCAAACATCAGTTTCCTGAACCCTTTTGAAATTAAGTGGAGGGGACTATGCAAGTTATTTTTAATCTGGTGTTTTATAGTCTTGTAAATTTGGATTTAAGTAATAGCTGGTAATTTCAATACGTGTATGCTCTCCACTAGTGTATTCATGTGTTTGGTAATTTAGTATATGTGTACACTAAGGATATATATACTAGTATAATGAGAATGTATATATTATACTATATATTGTATATATATATATATTTGTATATTGTATATACAATATATATCATATATTTGATATTATAATGTATATTATATATTGTATACAATACATATATGTATATTATATATTGTATACAATATATATCATTGTATATTGTATATACAATATATATCATATATTTGATATTATAATGTATATTATATATTGTATACAATACATATATGTATATTATATATTGTATACAATATATATCATTGTATATATACATATATACATATACATATATACATACATACATATATACATATGTATAACTACAAACTGTAGTTTGCATCCTAACTTCAAACTGTAGAATGCATCTTTTTATGTTTCCAGCTAGAGCTGCAAAAGTGTCACAAAGACTAACAGAATCTGTTCTAAAGAATGATGTGTTGTTATCTGAATTGACACAGAACAATGTTAGATTAAAAACTCAGATGTACTCTAAGGTTAACAGTGGGAGATTACACTAATATCAAAGAGCTCAAAACAGGAAATGTCCTTTAGCAAAGTTTCTCCATGTCTCCAAGATTTTCGGAACAGCCATTTAGGGGAAGATGCAAAGTATAGTGTACACTTTTAGTTTGGACAAATGAGGAAAATTTTGTCTAACCATTATCATTTCCAGTAACACCAATGCTCACAGTGTTTTAAGATAGAGACTCAGCTTTGGAAACAAAACAGTGGGAGCTTTTTAGGATACCAATTCAAATGCCACCCAGCTGAGTAATGATCTGGTTGTTGTTACCAAACTTATTATTTCATGTCTGCTTGGTGATTAATGTCACTTGGAATTACTATATCCTTCAGTTCACTCCCATATGGACAAATGCTACCATTCAAATATCATCATCGTGTTACCAGTTTGTCCTGAGAAGCTACTGAATACTTCAATGTCCTCTCTTCATATTTAATGAAAGATTGATAGAATGAGGGAATGGTCTGATGTTGTTTATGTCCTGTGAGAGCAATTGATTACAGCTAATTTTCATGCCCCTGTAGGGTCCATTCGGTGATTGACTTCAAGAAAACTCAGAGCAGCTGGTCCCAATTCTGGACATACATAGAACCACCTAGGGAGCTTTTTAAAAATATATGTTACTGGGCTTTAACCCAAAGTTACTGAATGAGAATCTCCAGGGCTTTTTCCCATCAAGCTATATTTAAACATGTTCTCTAAAGAATTGTATTGCAGCTGCCCATGGACTGGCCTTTGGAATCCATTTACTAAATTTTGAAATAAGTAAATTTCTAGTTCTGATGCTGTCTATACAGCAAGTCCTGATCCAGTCCAAATAATCTTGAATTTCCCACATCTATAAAATGAAGAGAATATCCACATTAATTTGTTCTGAGGACTACATGAAAAACACAAGGAGACTGTCTAGCACAGTTCAGAGAGAACAGTGTCTCTATGGTAGGGTGATGAAGAGACGGTTATATGTTCACCCAAATCCATTTTCTTTTATTTCTGGACACACAGCTAGAATGCATTTCTCAGTACATCGTGTGGTCAGTTGAGTTGATGTGACTAAAACCAGGCCAATGGAATGCAGCAGAAGGAATGTGAACCACTTTTAGGTTTGGATTGAAAAGACCTCCACAGTCAAACTATACAATTGTTTCCCCTTCTGGCAGGCTAAGCGAGATGACCTACAAAGCCTCCTTGGGATCCATATGTTGAACATGAAAATTACACAAGATAGAATAAACCATGGTTCCTGAATGATAATATGGAATGCCACCCACCCATAAACACAAATATTTGTGTTAAGCAACTATGATTTGGGGTGTAGTTATTACAGCAGCTAGTACGTTATGTTTGTTTGTTGTGCAATTAGTTTTTATTTTAAAATAACGGTAACACTTGAAAGTTTTTTTTCTATGCTTATCTGTCTGTTTTCATATTCTATTTTATCAATTGTGGAAACCACCGGGAATTTCAATGTTCATAAGATACCACGAGCATTTTGCAGATTCCTGTGGCAACAATAAAAACCTGTGTTGGGGGGAGTATCCAATCCTTTAAAGAAGATCACCTGCCACCAGGCACCATGCTACATGGTCCCAGTGTTTCTCTCCTTCCCCTTTTAGGGACAGTAGGACACATACACATAGTGGAACTTAATTAGGAAATTGATTGGAATAGGGGTGCCTGGGTGGCTCAGTCAGTTGAGCATCCAACTCTTGATTTCGGCTCAGGTCATGATCTCACTGTTTGTGAGTTCAAGCTCCGTTCAGGCTCTGTATTGACAGTAGGGAGCCTGCTAGGGATTTTCTCTCTCTCTCTCTCTCTCTCTCTCTCTCTCTCTCTCTCTCTCTCTGCCCCCTCCACCACATGCATGTGCTCGCTGTCTCTCTCAAAATAAATAAATAAACTTTTTTACGAGGAAATTTATTGGAATAAAGGATACTGTACAATTTGTGCCATACTCCAACACACTACATCATCATCTACATGTCATTATGTATGAAAAATTATTTATGAGAAATTTCTCCCAAGAGCGCAATGATTATGCTTCCCTCTTCACTATCGCTTTTGGGGATTTTCTTTTCCTTCTCCTCTGTCAACTACTTCTAAGTAGCCCCTACCTTCATATCAACTCTAATATTATATTATACAAGGTTGGTCCAGAAGGGACTTTGGGAAGAACAGGAATGATGTGGAAGAGAGGGTATATGGGAGAATAAAAATAAACTTAATTTTTTTCAAACTTCTCCTTTCCACCTCTAAGGTTTCAGGGTAGCATCTTCAGTTCCTTATGGTATTTTTCTCAGGTCACTCACATTGCCCCAACATTATTCTACATCCCGCATTCCTTCACATTCAGCTAATCTGATGCCTTAGAGAGGCAGAGTCTCTTTTTCTCCCTCTTCTTTTTTTTTTAAATTTTTTTCAACGTTTATTTATTTTTGGGACAGAGAGAGACAGAGCATGAACGGGGGAGGGGCAGAGAGAGAGGGAGACACAAAATCGGAAACAGGCTCCAGGCTCCGAGCCATCAGCCCAGAGCCTGATGCGGGGCTCGAACTTACGGACCGTGAGATCGTGACCTGGCTGAAGTCGGACGCCTAACCAACTGTGCCACCCAGGCGCCCCATTTTTCTCCCTCTTCTGAGGTAATTAAATCTTCAGTCCTTTTATACTCAGAGACTCATTTTAGCAAATCACTATAATTTGATTTTTCCTATACCATCTAAGTTACAGGTCATACGTATAGTTCATCTCACTTGCTAACTGATAAATCTTTAGTGATTTCTTGGAATGCTATGTTTAGAAAGGCTTGAGTCCGGTGTGTTGTCTCAGCAAGAAAGAACACCCTCATCAGTTAGGGACGTCTTTCTCAGTTGCAGGAGGAGAAGCAATGGCATTCAGGCCAGGTGGTTGTACCCTGGTGCTCTTTCAAAAAAATAAAATGAGGATGATGAGAATTTTCACTACAAAAGGAAAGTTCAAATGAGCAGGTCTTTTTTGTCTTTAGGAATGGTGTAGGTTTGCCTTCTCAGAGTTCAGAAGAGATCAGTCTTCATACATACTTTTGAGATCTAACTATATTAAAAACCGAAGAAGTACAAGACAATATTATAAATATGGTAAAATATTTTATTCCTTAAATTTAACAATTAAAGACTTATGAATATCATCTTTCATTCCTTTTGATATATTCTCATGACTGTATACATAAGCTTATTTGGTGATAAAAGTAGAAGTCAACGGGCACCTGCGTGGCTCTGTCAGTTAAGCATTTGACTCTTGGTTTTGGCTCAGGTCACGATCTCGTGGTTCATGAGTTTCCTGCATCAGGCTCCGTGCTGACAGTATGGAGCCTGCTTGAGACTCTCTCTCTCTCTCTCTCTCTGTCTCTCTCTCAAATAAATACACTTGAAAAAAAACTGGAAGTCAAAATTTTGAAGTCTTTCATTCATGGAGATTTGGCCAAATGGTCCATTGAATTTGACTCTGAAAATAAGCCACATAATCAGACTGATTTCCTCCCATGGAGGACATAATGGGAAACACTTGTCAAGAGGAAGAGTGAAGCAATGAAATAGCGAATATTAGGCCAATGTCTAAAGTAAGTGGAATAAGAGAAAGGAGGTGACTGATAAACTGTTTCAAGATGGAGGCACATGGTATCAGGGACCACTGACACCCATAATTCCTTAGGCCTTTTCTTGTGGAGTCCCCTTCCTTGATGTTTTTCCTCAGATTGTCTTTCATTAAAGAGTGGCCCACCGCAGCTGCTAACTCTTGAGACACCAACTGGATCCTTGGCCTCAAGTGCTGTCAAATAGAGACAGTATTTGTCTGTGGAAATATCTTATTCCTGATGCTTGGTAGAGATGGGGAGCTGTGGACAGAACTTCCTGACTCATTGCAGTAGGAATGTAAATATGCCTAGAAACTCACATTTTCTATCATATAGCATTTCTTCATATAAATATTGGTAGCACTTTTAATTTGCATAGAGTTCTAAACCTTGTACTCATTGTGAGAAATCACTAGACTTCCCTGTGCTGAATGGATAATAATCACTGTGTATAACATTGTATCTGTGAAGACATATCTGTGAAATTCCAAATAATTGACTTCCAAAGAACATTTGCATTGCATCAATTTGTAATTGGTAAGCTCATTTCCCTGCTTTCTTTTTTCAGTTATATAATGAAGTTGAATGAAGCAGGTGTCAGATCTACATCTCTCTATACACTTATTTTACCAGTTCAGAAAATGAAGAAATGAATTTCATGATGCCAAGTCACTGTCTTAGCTAAATGTATTATATCAGATCCTAATAGTGTCTCACACTAATTCATTCTTGTGTCAACATCATGTTGCTTAAGAGGAGACAGAACTAAGGAGAATTTGCTTACTAGAATGTGAAAGCTACAGGTCTGGCTATAGGTAGGTACTGCAAATGGTGAATTTTTAAAATGTTTATTTATTTATTATTTTAAGGGGGGGAGGAGCAGAGAGGGAGGGAGGGAATCCCAAGCAGGCTCCATGCTGTTAGTGCAGAGCCTGTCGGGAGCTGGAATTCACGAACCTCAAGATCATGACCTGAGCCGAAATCAAGAGTTGGACACTTAACCAACTGAACCACCCAGGCACCCTTGCAAATGGTGAATGTTATTATTGACCTTTCTTGTTTTGCATTCTTAAATATCTTTTGATGAAAAGGTGACAGAAAGGGAGCTTTTTAAAAGACACATTTGGGGTGCCTGAGTGGCTCAGTTGGTTAAGGGTCTGACTTCAGCTCAGGTCATGATCTCACCATTTGTGAGTTCAGCCCCTCATCGGCTCTGTGCTGACCGCTCAGAGCCTGGAGACTACTTCAGATTCTGTCTCTGTCTCTGCCCCTTCCCCCCTCACACTCTGTCTCACCCCAAAATAAATAAACATTACAAAAAATTAAAAGACACATTCAATGAATATAAACAGTTAAAATTTTATTTGACCTTATTGTGATTTTACTTATGATTTGGGGGAACGAGGACAATGGAGTGCTATGTACGATATAAAAATCATAATGTAAACCTTAAAGCACACTAAACAGCATGATTGTCAATGGTATAGACATATGTGGTAAAGGTGTAAAAACATTTACAGAAATATATTGCTGACATTAGGCAATAGTTCTGGGGAGGCAAAACACTGAGATGGTGGCCAAGGCTTTTGTTGTTAGCTATATTTAGTTTTTAAAGATGAGATGTAAATATAAAAATATAGTAATATATTTAAAAATGTTATATCTGTAATTTTTGTCCATTAAAATATTTTAATTAAGATATTTAAAAATATATTTATTTTATTACTTTTTGAAAAGTATTTTAATTCTAGTTAGTTGACATACAGTGTTATATTAGTTCCAGTGTACAATACAGTGATTCAAAACTTCCATACATCACACAGTGCTCATCACAAGTGTACTCCTTAATCCCACTCCAATTTAATTCATCCGCCTTACCCACCTCCCCTCTGATAGCCATCAGTTTGTTCTCTATAGTTAAAGTCTGTTTCTTGATTTGCCTCTGTCTCTCTTTTTTCTTTGTTTATTTGTTTTGTTTCTTAAATTCCACACATAGGTGAAATCATATGGTATTTGTCTTTCTCTGACTGACTTATTTTGCTTAACATTATACTCCCTAGCTTCATCCATGTCATAGCAAATGGCAAGATTTCATTGTTTTTAATGGCTGAGTTATATTCCATATATATATTCCATATGTGTGTGTGTACATACATATATATATATGCCACTACATATATATATATATATATATGCCACTACATATATATATATATATATATATATATATATATATATATATATCCACTACATCTTCTTTATCCATTCACCGGTTGATGGACATTTGGGCTGTCTCCATAAGTTGGCTATTGTGGATAATGCTGCTGTAAACATCAGGGTGCATGTATCCCTTTGAATTAGTTACTAGTTTTGTATTCTTTGGGTAAATATCTAATAGTGGAATTGCTGGATCACAGGATAGTTCAATGTTTTGTTTTTTATTTCTTTTTGAGAGAGAGAAAGGGAGAGAGCGTGGCCTGGAGATAGGGGGGAGAGGGAGAGAGAGAGAGAGAGAGTTGTAAGCAGGTTACACACTCAGCAGGGAGCCTGATGTGGGACATGATCCCATGACCCTGAGATTATGACCTGAGTAGAAATCAAGAGTTGGACGCTCAATGGACTGAGCCATCCAAGCATCCCAGGGTAGTTCTATTTTTAACTTTTTGAAGAGCCTCCATACTTTTTCCACAGCAGCTGCACCAGTTTGCATTCCCACCAACAGTGCAAGAGGATTCCCCTTTCTCCACATTTATGCCAACACCTGATGTTTCTTGTGTTGTTGATTTTAGCCATTTCGACAGGTTTGAGGTGACATCTCATTGTGGCTTTGATGTTTATTTCCCTGATGATAGGTGATGTTGAACATCTTTTCATGTGTCTGTTGGCCATCTGTATGTCTTCTTTGGAAAAATGTCTGTTTATGTCTTCTGTCCATTTTTAATTGGATCAATTTGTTTTATGTATGTTGAGTTTTATAGGTTCTTTTTGTATGTTGGATACTATCAGATGTGTCATTTGCAAATATCTTCTCCCGTTCTGTCAGTTGCCTTTTAGTTTTGTTGATTGTTTCCTTTGCTGTGCAGAAGCTTTTTATTTTGAAGTCCCAATAGTTTATGTTTGCTTTTATTTCCCTTGCCTCCAGAGGCTTATCTAGAAAGAAGCTCTTACAGCCAGTGTCAAAGAGGTTACTCCCTGTGTTCTCCGCTAGGATTTTTATGGTTTCAAGTCTCACATTTAGGTCTTTAATCCATTTTGAATTTATTTTTGTTTATTGTTAAAGAAAGTGGTTCAATTGCATTCTTTTGCATGTTGCTGTCCCGTTTTCCCAACATCACTTGTTGAAAAGACTCTTTTTCCCATCGTATATTCTTTCCTGCTTTGTTGAAGATTAATTGACCATATAGTTGTGGATTCAAAAAATGTGCTTAAAAGAAAGGAATTATAGGATTGCAAAGTAAGAACAAGTTCTTTTAACTTTTTTTCAAACTTGTAGGGAGTAACTATTATATTCTGAACTGAATCACTCAGTTATTTAATTTAGGCTTTAAAAAAATCCTACTCACTTCTGGGAGCTAATTGTGGATTGAGCAATCTAACTTTGATACTGTCTTACTGTTTTGACTTCATTTCATCTCCATTAATTAAGTTATATTTGTTACCTAGTATAAATTCATGCATTAAAATATGAATTTTAATAATAATCCTCTTACTGCTTTTAAATTTAGAAATAAATGATTTCACTGTGAAATATACATATTTGGGCTCTTCTTCATATTATATTCTATCAAGTAGGGTAGCACTGAGGGTGATGAAAGTGGATTGTCACAATAGTATCCCTGCATCATTGTAGAATAGCTCTTATTACAGTTTGAATCCATAAAGGAATTATGGTTATTTGGAAAGAAAATGGGGGAATGCATGAAATGGATGGAGAGAAAACTTTCATCTTCTTTCCTTGAGAATACACTTTAGGTAGCTTAGAATATTCCCATAAATTAAAGTATGAAAAAAACCTGAAATTGGTAGCAGAAGACAACTGGGGTGGCTCAGTCAGTTAAGCGTTTAACTCTTGATTTCAGCTCAAGTCATGATCTCATGATTCATGAGATCAAGCCCCATGCTCGGCTGTGTACGGACAGCGTGGAGCTTCTTGAAATTCTCTCTCTCATTGTCTCTCTGCCCTTCCCCTGCTCATGCTCACTTTCTCTCAAAATAAATATATAAACTTAAAAAATAATATCAGAGCCTCTGAGGATAAGAATTAAAATATAAATACATATTAAAAGTAGTAGAAGTGTTAATTTTTTTAATTCATATACATTATGATCTTTTATAAAGGGCCTCTAATCTCCCAATTAGCCAAAACATTCTAGGATTTAAAAAAAATATTTAATATCAAAATTAAAATGAGTCACACACTATCCTGAGATCCAATAAAATGCGATTTTCTTTCTTTTTAAATTTTTGTCTAGGTGTAGCAAAGAATATTCAGATGTGGATTTGGAACTTACCAACATTCACATAATTTATGAAAGTCCTGATCAAAATTCAGAACTCCACTGATTTACTACATTGCTATAAGGGACCAATCAACAGCAACACAGCTTTAATAACTTTAATTGCATATTCGGCTGTGTAAGATAACAGAAAGAAAACGTGTTAAAGCAACTAGCATCGTCTTCACCATCATGACCTTTATCGTAATGGCAACTAACTTCTTTTTAACTCTTCGCAGATTGCAAAGTGCTTTCCTCTCCAGCGCCTTTTACATCTTATAGTCCACTGAAAGTAAGTAGAACATGTACTATTTATTCACTGTAGACTTGGAAAGTCTGAAAGATACAGAAATCTTAAATGCCACAAACAAGACATTTATGCTGTTTCTATCTCACATGGCATTTAAAAAATATGAATGCAGAGAAGTCAGTTAGAACAAGGTCATGTGAGCTAAACAATGGGTGTATGCCTATTTTGAGATGATTCCCTACAGATCTCTACTGTTTGATTAGAAGTAGCTGAAATAACATTAAAATACATGGAAAAATATATACCTTTTGATTCATTATTATGAAAACCCTAAAAGAAAACTAAGTTTATTAAAATTTGGTTTTAAATGGAAGAAACCAGTCTTTGATTAAATCACTCACAGTTGGTGTTTTTCTTTGGAGACTTATTTATTTTTAAACTCCTGGGTGAATTTGGCCTCCTTCTACATGAATAACGAGTTCTACCTGAATGTCTTAATCCTGTAAACTCTCCCTGAGGCTAACCAAATATCTTGTACTTTTTTATTTATCTGACTTAGCCTTGTGTAAAAAGGGATTCAGAATGTCATTGGATGATTGGTTGTGTGGATAAGTTGCTATATTTTTGGTAGATGACCACCGTAAACAAATGATCATTTACTGACTTAATTTAAAAAAGATTCCTGTTAGCCAAGATACCCCACTTCTAATCCGGCCTACCACAGCTGGCTTTGTGATTTTGAGTGAGTCCGGTAACGTTTATGGATCCTTTCATCTCACTAATAAAAACAAAGGATTTATATGCTTGAATACCTGTAAAATAGGTAGATATCGTAGTATCCAAGTCTTAGTTGTGTTATTCTCCTCTGAAGTACTTCATTTCTTACTTCCGTTATACATATTCATTATTTTGAGACCATGAGTCCTTGTTCAAAAGTGACTCTCACCTTGTGGAAACACACTCTATTCCCTATACAAGGTAGACCAGCCAAATCTAAAAGAGGAGGACTGACATCAGCAGTAAATATAGTGACAAATCAATCTTCAAGGATGGAATCTGTGAATATTGAAAGCAAAATCATTCTGTCTATCAGGTCTGTGGCATTATATAATTTGAGCTTTCTTGAAATGTTGGGTAGAAACTCACGCTTATTAATTTCTTTGGTAATAACTCATTGCCAACATCTGTGGCATTGTACTCAATTCAAAATATAAATTTCGAGGTGGGTAATTTTTTAGTAGATATTTTCTAATTATTCTCACTGCTGAAATCTAACGTGAAATATAAATGTTAAAAATATGGAGAAATTGCTTTTTAGAATACATTGTTTTTAAGAATCTCTTCGGTGGTATACTACAGAGAAGGAGAAGCAACCTACTTAGGAAAGAGGCTCACTGACACTGTTATACTGGTGCCTTTGATAGTGAAAATGGTAAAGCTTCCTGAAGGTCTTTGAGCATACATTTATCAAGAATTTATTCAGCATATATTAAAACATGAAAAAAAATCTGAAAATACTTCCAATAGTCTAAATAACATTAGCTTACATTCACATAAGTTACTGCCAAAAAATCATTATGCTTTGACATATTGTCCTGTTTGGCTAAAAGTATTCATATCAAATATCATTTCCCAAGAGTTGAGGATAGACGATTTAAAGATGAGTGGAGGCAAATGTCCTAAAAATACTATATGCAGCTACAAGCAAAAATCCCAGAGAGGAAATGTTTCCCCTTGGGAACAACAAAACAGAGAGTTGCATACATGTACTCAAATGCACACACACACACACACACACACACACACACACTTTTAACTGCAATCCAAGAAATAACTGGACCATGCTTTTTGCCTATAAGGAGAGAATAAAGATATATTTTGAAAAAATATTCACAGTCTCTGACTTTAGTTTGTTTCTACCATCCAGACATGACATACCATGCTAAAAAAAATGAATAGGTAACTTTTGAGAGATTTGAGGATAAATTGCTAAAATAGTTATTGTGGGTAGGTATAAGGTTTTGATCTCTTTTAATGTTATTTAAATTATAGAAATGTAAATTATGGTCTTGGTCTTAACATTTTAGCATTCACGGTGGAATCTCAGTCCTCTTGAAATTCTGTGCGAAGTTGAGAGATCTAAAGTCTCCTAAATTTGAAGGTAGACTTGAAGATAAAGACTTTTGCATCAGCTTTATGTTTTATCAGTCAGCTGTCTTGATGAATTGCATCTTTGGTATGATTTCTTAGATAATTTATAAAATTATTTTAGCTTTACATGTAGAAAATTACTCTGTCCAAAATATAGCTTTAGACTGAACTATCCCATATGTAGTGAAAGTGAGAGGATATTCTAAGAAAATTATGAAACCATCTTTTTTAAAGGAAATAGTGATGTGGGCTTATATTTAAGAGATAATTATAAAAAATCTTTTCTGCCTCTTATTTCCTCTTCAATTGTTTAAGGTTAGGTTGTATTCTATAATTCAAGTTTGAAGCTTCTCCCTGAATTTTACCCAAATTTTCAAGTAATGATAATGAGTACTACAAGAATGGTTAATCATTTTGTCATTGGAACACTTAGCAGAAAACATCACAAATCCTTTTGAAAATGGTATGATAAACTGTGGCCATCAAATTAAATATTTCATGATATACATGGAAATCCTAAATATTTTATTTTATGAGAATAATGGGGGAATTAGTGGATGACAGAGTTGAAGTATTCTGTTCAGAAGCTAAACTCACAACTCTTGCCTAGAAGTCTGCTCTGCATTATGAATTATACATCTTTATTAAAATATATTCTGGAGGCATCTATGTGGCCAGTCAGTTAAGCATCGGACTCTTGATCTCAGCTCAGGTCTTGATATCAGGTGTTTGTGAGATCGACCCTTGTGTTGGGCTCTGCACTGAGAACGCAGAGATTGCTTGGGATTCTCTCTCTCCTTCTGCCTCTGCTCCTCCCCACCATGTGCAAAACACCCATACTCTCTGTCTCTCAAAATAAATAAGCATTAAAAAAACTATTGTTTACAGAGATTTGTAAGAAAAAAATTATGATGTAAAGCGCTTGCTGCAATCACAGCAATGCATATGTGGTGGCTGTATGAATAAGGGCTAAATCACAGAGCTCAAATCTGCTCAAACCTTCTGTGTCTATCAAACACCTAGAGATGAAGGAGCGTGTCATGTTCTGCTGTAGTGGTTTTGTTGTCCTCTAATGGCAAATTGTTGTGTGTAAATAAATTAATGCCACATCTTGGTGGCTGCATTTATCCCTGTTGGGATTTATAAGGCGTGTCTATCCAGCTTTTTTTCAAGCTTAATCCTATTTAACCCAGACTCCCTCTACCCACAACGTTTTCTTACCTCTAAAACCTGGTTAAAATGGACGTGAATAGCCAGTTTCCATCAAACAACCAAAAGGAAGTAAGTGGTCTGATGGAAGTATTTCTGGGTAAATCAACCTCATTCCCTTGGAATTGATTACCTTCATAAACCATTCATTCTTGTAGAGCTAATCAGTACAACTAACAACAGATCTGCTTTGTTTATTTCACTGAGTCCTTTAATTAATTCAGTCTCCAGGCCCTGGAAATGTCTAAGGTGATCATGGACTAATGGACAGGCAAATGCATAATATGCTTCCAGCAAAATGTTCGCTTATGGAAGGCCACCTCTATAGTTTCAAAAAAAAAAAAATTAAGTAAAAAAAAAAAGAAACTAAATTGTAGCGACATTATGAAGTAATCAAGTGAGGATAAGGGAAGTATAAATTCTCTCCTAGAACCCTTCTCCTTTCTTAAGTACCAGTGACACAAGTCCGTAAGCCTGTCTGTTTCTGGTGCCTACAAACACAGTAGAAAGAGATAGCATCCCAATGAAAGAGGACTTCAACTACTGCCATTTTGACTTCAGTCTGTACTTTTTAATTGATTAAGTTCTTCTTTCCAGCTTATCTCTTAACTCAGGCAAAAGACCTAGTGGGCAAAGCATACCACACCCTACATGGTTGATTCCAAGACCTGATCTACCTGACTTTTGCCACCCAGTTCCAGTTCCCTACTGAGTTTTGTCCCACATTTTCCCTATACAAACCTAGTATTTTCAGCACTTTAGGGACAGTCTTTGAGACATTAGTCTGCTGTCTTTCCAATGCTGGCCTCACTGAAATAAATGCCTTTCTGGTTTCATCACCACTCGTCCCACTGCCTTTGGATTTTGCTAGTGGTGAGTGGTCAAATCTGGTCTGGTTGAGACCCTCGGAGCCAGGTGCTCTGGGGCACTGTGCTCTGGTTACACCACTCTTACTATCTGTCTGCCCAGTGAGACACTTTTCTCAGGAAAGAGAAACTAAGAACCAACATAATAAAACTACAAAACGGCAAATGTCATTAAGATATTGTGATTTATAAGAAATATATATATGGTCACTTAGACGACCAAAATATATTTTCACTTGTATTTGGTCTTCACCACAGTTCCTTACTAACAGCTCCCAAAAGCCTTGGAATAGCTTGAGTATTGAAAGTGATTTAAAAAAAAAAAAAAGTCTTTTGTCATATTGATGAGGTGAGTTTTGGAAAGCTGGAGGATGAGGGCTGGTGGCTAGGAGAACAAACCACATGACTGGAAGCTTGGAACTTTTGGTCCCACCCACTATCTCCAGGGTGGGGAGAGAGTTTAATCAATGGCCAATGACCAGAGATGTAATTAATCATGATTATGCAATTAAGTCCCTGTAAAAACCGAAGAAGAGCAGGTCCAGAGAGCTTCTGGGTTGGGAAACATGTGGAGGTGCTGGGAGAGTGGCACACCTGGAGAGGGCATGGAAATTTTGTGCACTTTCCCCATATCTTGCCTTGTGCATTTCTTCCATCTCACTGTTCCAGAGTCATATTCTTTTATAATAAAATGGTGGTCTAGTAAATAAAATGTTTCTCTTAGTTCTGTGAACTACTGTAGCAAAGTAATAAAACCCGACCAGGGTGTCATGGGAACCTTTGATTTATAGCCAGTTAGTCAGAAGTATAGCAGCCTGAACTTGAGATTGGTGTCTTGGGGAGGGAGGTGAAGAGGCAGGGGAAGTGTGCAGTCTTGAAGGACTGAACCCTTAACCTGTAGAATCTGATGCTATGTCTAGGTAAATAGTATCAGAATGGAGTTGAATTGCAGGACACCCAGGTAGTGTCCAAGAGTTTCCTTGTCAGTGGGGGGAAGCCTTCATGCACACACATTGGATTTGAGTCCAAGAATTTAATTTAGTCATGCCAGGTCCATGGTTTTCATCCAGCCCCTATATTTTCAAAATGTGGAATACATATCTCAGGTTGTATCTGAAACTGTTTGAGTTGTAACAAAAGTTATGGCATTAAATGACATTGATTCACATGGTGAAGAATATTCAATTTTCTACTCTCTTAATCCTTTTGTTGACCTCATAAATAGTCTTTGCATGTATATGTGTCTGTATTACTTTTGGAATACATAGTTATTACCTCTTTAATATTTGTTAATTGTCCTTTATGATGAGAACAGAGCTCAGCTCAGAATCATCAACAGCAACAGTATCCAGTTAGAATTTAATACTTTTAAAATTTTTATCTATTTTCTTCAAAATAAAGTTGGATACAGATGAGTTGGCTAAAAAGTCAAAACCAAATTGACTCTTCCCAAAATGCTGACTTTGAGGATATGAGACATGAAATATAGATAGTATCCTGACTTTGTTAGAATTACTTTTAAAAACTATAATTTAATAAGTAAAGATAAAAAAGAAACTATCTTAACCAATACTAATTATTTCATTGCTAGAAATACTATATTATATTATTTTTAAAGGCTAGAAATGAGTATTTTTTAAAGACCAATTCTTGTTAAGAACCTCAAGATTTGGAACTTGCATACTCAAGCTCCTAACCTTGTATCTATCTGGTACTAAATATTTGAAAGTCATTCTCACATACTTTCTTCATTTTTCTGCAACACTTACTAGTCTGTCAACTAACTGAAGTCTCTATAAGTAGAACCAAGAAAGTTGGGACTCCTAGAGATCAGGCATAATCCCGTCCATTCATTTAGTTATTTTTTTTCTATCAGTTCATATTTTGAATCCTTTTGTGCCAACTTTATATTGTAAAATGAAAACACACACACAAAAATATGGTATATGACTTCAAGAAAGTAGCAGCTATAAAACAAATTGCATTGACTTATGCTTGTATATTGTTTGTCAAAGAAAGCCATACAAAAAACTGAGTATTACTGTTCTTTTCTGGAGGACATGCCATATCTAAACCCATAACTCTCTGCCTTTCTCTATTTATTATATCTGGTCCTTTGCTAGTTGTATCCCCCACCTGCCTCCTAAAGGTGTTGAAACAATGATCCTGAGTTTAGAATAAAGTGGAGCATCTTTATTTTTGAGCTCTTTTTTTTTTAACATTCATTTTTGAGAGAGAGAGAGAGAGCATGAGTAGGGTAGGGGCAGACAGAGAGGGAGACACACAGTCTGAAGCAGGCTCCAGGCTCTGAGCTGTCAGCACAGAGCCCTATGTGGGGCTCGAACCCACAAACTGTGAGATCATGACCTGAGCCAAAGGCAGATGCTTAACCAACTGAGCCACCCAGGCACCCCTATTTTTGAGCTCTTTAATTAAACAAATTCAATTAATTGATCTGCAAAGAGCACTGGGCACTGTGGGAAAATGCAGAGAATCATACAACCCATCTTGGTGTAAATGAAGACATAAATTTGAAAAACTCGTGACCGTTATCCCAGTATAAAAGAGAATTTAAAAAAAAGTTTCCCAGGCAACGGAAAGAATACATATGAAGACATGGCAACTAGAGCAAGATCATGTGTTATAGATGAGCACCAAGTAAAGTTCTATGAGAATAGAGGCAAAAAATGAGGAGATGTCTGAAGGAGAGAGTCTGAAGCCAGATAAAGGCCTTCTATACTTCAACAAGAAGTCTGAGATTCATCTTAAAAATAGAATGTTAATACTAATGGTGACTCATATTATCCAGGTGACATCTAACTTGAAGATAAATGTTTAAAAGTGTCTACTCTTCTGGGCCCAATCCTATTTGGTTTGCAGGACCAAATTCCCCTAGTCCTTACTTAACTTGGGTCCTGAGTTAATTTCACACCCATCCTGGGCATCTGCTCTCTGGGGCTGCTTTCTCTGGCTACTTAGAATGATTTATTCTTAAAGTGGCATCCATCTCGAAGGAGGGGAGTCACTCTAAATGACTAAATCACATACCTTGGCCTCTAAGCTGCTCCTTCATACCAAAGCTCTGGAGATGTGTTATAAAGTACATTACTTAAAGTTCAAGGCAACTGTGGTTCCAGTTGTCATCTGTTCTTTCCCTTCCTCTATGTTTTGTTCTTATTTTCTTCTTCTACCTACTATTTATGCAGGGCTAGGAGGATGTTTTCTTCCTACTTTTGTTAATAAGCTAAGTGCTCTTCCAAAGTACAGCATTTTAAACATTGAATTGGGTGGGTTGGGAGGAGGCATGCTATCAAAACCAAAATAAATGACATGCTCCATTATAAATAAAATATTCAGAGTATCATTTATATGTTTAAATTATTCACTACATGGGGCGCCTGGGTGGCTCGGTCGGTTAAGCTTTCGACTTCGGCTCAGGTCATGATCTCGCAGTTCGTGAGTTGAAGCCCCGCGTCGGGCTCTGTGCTGACAGCTCAGAGCCTGGAGCCTGTTTCAGATTCTGTGTCTCCCTCTCTCTCTGCCCCTCCCCTGTTCATGCTCTCTCTCTCTCTGTCTCAAAAATAAATAAACGTTAAAAAAAATAAATTATTCACTACAATGACAGGAAATTAAGATGATTATGCATGGCATATTTCTCATATTGGTGAAAAATAGGACAGTCAGTCCTTTCTGTGTCAGGTTTGAATTGTTTCTTATATCAATGGGTTTAGTGAAATTTGATTATCAGTTCTACTAAGTCTAAGTACTCTCAGTAGAAGATTAATAGAAATTAAGAAAACAATCACTTATGAATGGGGATCATAGCTCCAGAGAGTCTTTAAGAAACTAAAACAACATAGAGGCTTTTTTGTCATTTTACAATATTTCATTTGTGTTTATTTAATCTTTATTTCCACCCCATTCCTTGAAGCCTGCCATTGATCCCTCATAAACTTCAAGATAAACATATAACTCTAACTAAGATATATGAAGCCAGAATGACTCATCCATTTATTGATTTATCCATTATCTAGTAAATATTTATTGAACATCTATTATATGTCATGTCCTTTACTAGTTGCATTGCCCATTTGGTTTATGCTTAGCTTGTAGGCTTTTCTTCTACCATGACACTCTTCATGACAGTCATCCTGACCGACCTACAATCTCCAGTACATGCTCAGGTTCAGCATACTTTCACACCTTCCCTGTCCTGTATCTATGCTAGGAATGGCTTTTCCCTCTCATTTGTCTAGCTTAATGGTTCCAACAAAAGAGCTGATTTTTTAAATCACTTGGGAGTTTCAAAATACATATTCCAAGTACCCAACCTCAAGGATTTGGATTTAGAAGATCCCTCGTGGTACCTGTAAATCTTATATTTACAAAAGACCCCCAAGAGATTGAGATAATCAGGCTGATTTTGAAACACTTGACCAATTAAAGTCACTTTCGTCTTTAAGGCTATCTCCCATGAACATTAGTTGACCTCATAATTTTCCTTAAATGATCCTATTATGTTTTCAGTAACAGCATTTATATGCCACAAACTGTAATCAAAGTATTCATATTTTAGTTTTTTATTTCTTCCAGACAAAAAGTTGCTAGTGAGCAAGTTCACTCTTTATCCTGAGTGGTAAGTACAGTGTTACACATGCAGAAGCCTAGATTGATGTTTGTTCAATAAGTGAATGAGTTTAAAATAAATATTCTTTATTTACATTAGGAATACTTTGAAAATAGTGAAAAAAAAGTCTGAAAACAGTGTCTATACATATATTACTGAGTTGGCATAAGAGTATAATGCCCATTAAGGTGTAACATTACCAACAAGTCAATCAATCATTTATTGTTACTATATCATAAATATACTTTTATGAGGATAATTGGAATACAAAGGAGAGATTTATATCATTCCTCTATTTTTTAATTTCCTGGTGAATCTTAATACTTTGAGGACATTATCTTTCACTCTAAGCTATGAATATTTTTTCTCAAAGTGTGATCCATAGGACACCTACTTAGCATTACCGAAGGCTGATGTTAAAATTCAAGTCACAGCCTGAGAGACTAATGTAACATATATAACTGATGGTGACTTGGCAAGTAGAATTTATAAAGAATTATAAATCAATAAGAAAAAGCCAAACAACCGAAGACCATTGGTTATAAGGGAAATTCCCATTAAAAACCATGAGACAGTCCACATGTTGAAATGAAAAATCAAAATATCCAGCAATTCCAAGTGTTGGGAGATGATGTGGACATCGTGGAACAGCTGTACGCTTTGGGTGGGTAGGGATGTATTTTGTTACAATCACTGGGAGAAGAATCCGGCATATCTAGAGTACTTGAAGATGTTCCTATCTCACAACTCAGCATTCCATTCCTTCACAAAATTTTGCAAATGTATACAAGGAGATATAAACAAAATATTTATAACAGGGTTGATTATAATAGCACATTTTGAAATACTATCAGTACAGAAATGGATAAACCCTTTCAAATATATCACGTAAGATGAATCACTTTAATTAAAACAGTTACACAAATTAACTAATGTCATCCTGTCAATGTATATAAATTTGGTGAGAATAATATTGAATAAACAAAGCCAAATTTTATAAAAAAGATTACCCTAAGTAGAATATGTAAAAATGATGATTGTGTGCAGAAGAGACATGAGACTACTTTCCAATAGTGTATATGGTAGAATGTTAATTTGATTTTAAGTCTATGTAAGTTCAAGTACAGACATATAGACCAAATACTTTTTGTGACACCTGTAAGTCACATCCTGTGTTTCAGTGACACCAAAGGAAGCTGCTTTATGAAGAATCCGTGTTTTTTGTTCTCCCTCTTTTATTATGAAAAGTAGGATTCTCCATGCCAGGAAATTTTTATTATGATGGTTTCCATTATTGGAACACCTATGTTGTTCAAGAAGATTAAAACCAAAATATTAAGTCAAGCCATTCACAGAAAAAAAAATAAAGAAAACTGTTGCTTATGTGGAGGGACTAGCTGTTTTCTTCTTCTTCTGAAGTTTACTATTTATTTTAATTTCTATAAAAGCTAGGAAAAATGATTATTATTTCTCTTTAGTATTTGTGTTTTTAAATTAGTATCATTGAGAGTACAATGTTTCCAAACACCTTTATCACTGTATTAATCTTTGTGATACAGTAAATAAGGCCCCCAGTTCTTCATAGCAACTAGCATGAAGAGTTAAAGTAATTCCTTATGTCTTGAATCCTGGCTGGCTTTGTAACATCCTGTAAACAATAATGCACTGGAAATTCTGTTGTGTGAGTTCAGAAGCTATGGCCTGAAGAGGCTTACCAGTATTTGCCTTTGCTCTATTAAATTGCTACTCTAAGAAAGGTGGTCTAGCCCACTGAAAGGTAAGAGACAACTTGGAGAACTGTGTTGTCACAAAAAGGACATAGCATCAATTTTCAGATAGGTGAGTGAGGCCGTGTTTTACATTATATAGCTAAGGGTAGCAAAACATGCCATCTCCAAACAGGCCACTTTGGCATATTGATTATTTTGAACTAGAAGCACTTGAAAAACAGCAAACACAAGGAGAAGCTTTCTACAGATTCCCTTTATTTGCTTAAAGACAGAACCTCCAAAAGATCAATTGTCATAATTTCCTTCCCTAAGAGTTTTACCGATCAGGAAAGATGGTATCTTATTATAGGGAAAGAAAACGAAGTCCACGCCACACCCAGACAAACTGTCAGAAACTAGATATAGCTCTCATCTATTCTTTTAAGGGCCCATTCATATTTCCTAAAAGTCATGTACTCTCCTCTAAGAGGTCTAGATCTCTTTTCCCCCTATTTAAGTCTGAACTCTAAGCCACTTCTTTGAGTTACTGATTTTTCCCTGTTATCTCCCATGTATATATGAGGCACACAGGTAATAAAATTTATTTATTTATTTATTTATTTATTTATTTATTTATTTATTTATTTATTTTTTGTTTATCTTTTATTATAGGGTCCTCAGCAAGAATTCACAGAGGTAAAAGAAAACTTATTTTTTCTTCCCACATAGCCCAATTTGTCCTCTAGCCGACATTAAGGGTAGACAGGTAAAACAGGTAAAACAGTAGAGGGATCACCTGCCAACCTACAGGATGAAGAGAAATGATAAATATTTGTGATGTAGGCCATTTAACCCACTGAGTCGTGGTGTGGTTTGTTTTGTACCAATAGTTAAAGGTACAGAAACTAGTACCCAAAAGTTGGGAGCTACTCTAATATAACTTTAAAATAACTGTGTCATTGACTTTGAGCCTAGACAGCAGGTACAACCTGGAAAAGGAGTGAGAAATCTGTAGGCAAAGACAGGGACAATGGCAAAAGGGCCTGTTGGAGGCTAGAGAAAGGTCAATCAATGTGATGTAGCAGCAGAACAATTAACACAAATATTGACTGCAAGAACTTGAAAGTGGAAAATGCACATAACAAACAGGAATGGATTAAGGATATTCATAAGCAGAATATTGAGAGTGTAGATGGGTTTCATTCCGCTATATATGATAAGGTATTGGAAGAAAAGATGAGCTAAAGAATGAAATGATTTGCAATTAGAATTTAGAAAAATATAGAAGGCCCAGAGCATGTTGTTAGAGGTAGCTGTATTCTTTCTGTCTAGCAGTAAAACGTCTTCAACATAAAATGAGCCCAGGGGAAAAGATCTAATCAAAGCTGTGGCAACGATTTTTGTTAAGTTCTCTGAGGGATTTAAGTTGGTGCCTCATGTTCCTTCTCTTTAGGAAAGAAAGAATACCAGAAGGGTCTCTAAGAATCTTGGGAGCAGTTGTCCCTTCCTCGTTTCATACACTTGAACATGGGGGTAACCTTTTGACTTGCTTTGACCAATAGAAAATTATTCCCAAGCCTGGCCCTTGAGAATGTTTCAGCTGCCACTTTGAGCTGCCCTAGAATACCATTTCAGAAGCTAATCAAGAATGCTGTAGGATGGAAGGCTACATGCAGAAGGATTAAGATACCTCAGCTAAAAGTCAGCACTAACTGCCTGAAAAGTTAGCCCTTCTTGCATATTCCAGTCCCAGCTAACCCTCTACCTGAATGAAGCTGCATACATGAGTCTAGGTAAAATATCAGAGGAACCACTAGCCCATTTACAGATTACAGAAAAATAATGAAGTACCTTTTTTGTTTGGCATGCAGCTGAGGTTTAGAGGGGTTTGTTGAGCAGCAATAGAAAATAGTGTGATATGATCTTCATTCTAAAACCCAATGCTAATGATGGCAAATGCAAATGTTAATAAATTAACACAAATGGCAGTCTCCAAAGTAGAGTCAAACATATCTGCAAAATCAAGGTCCTTAATGTCAAATTATACTTCTTAAGTGACTAATAAATACAAATTATTTTATATTAATAAGTGTACTACAAACAAAAGTCAGATTTTTGAAAATAACACATATCACTTATTTACTGCACATTTGGATTTATCTGACACTCGTCAAGATTTAAATAATCATGAAGGACTAAGAAAATGTCTCAAACTTCTACTGTATTTTTCTGCTACTAGTTTGTATTCCTTAATATCATTTTCCATATATTTGATGATAACTTTTTTGAGGGAATAAAGGTTCTTTACTATACTTTTGTAATTCTGATTATATACCCATTGTGATAAAGTAACTGTCTGATTTCATGCCTTTGGCTTTGATTTTGATTATATTCATGCTTGTAAGGCAAAGAAATCACACCTTAACCAAATTACACTTGAAACCTCCCTAAATTGCTCATACATTCCATATACATAATTTTATTTTGTATATAAAATAAGCACAGTAATGCTTATGCAGTTTGATAAACACTAGTCTTAGAAAGGAACAAACTATTTATCTCTGCAGATGTTCAAGTAATCAAACCATTCTGCATGCAGAATAACCCTCAAATTGCAAAGGAGTATGAGGATGGATGGAGAACTTCAAAATGTTTTTGTCTTCCTGCAGGGTTAATTCAACGCTTTAGTGTTATCCTCTCTAAGTTTTTCAAAAAAATCAACAATTTTTTGTGATTGCAAAATGTGCAATAATGGAGTCCATATTATGGGAGGGCAGCTTTTAAGGACATCTCCTGAGCTAAATGCTCTTATGACAAAACTATTGAATTGTGACCCATACATTCTTTTGTGAGCTTTTCCCTTTTGTATTTTTGTCCAACTTTTTTTAGAGAGCTTTATTAAAAACTTACATTAAAACTGTACATATTTGGGGCGCCTGGGTGGCTTGGTCGGTTAAGCGTCCGACTTCGGCTCAGGTCATGATCTCACAGTCCGTGAGTTCGAGCCCCGCGTCAGGCTCTGTGCTGACAGCTCGGAGCCTGGAGCCTGTTTCAGATTCTGTGTCTCCCTCTCTCTCTGCCCCTCCCCTGTTCATGCTCTGTCTTTCTCTGTCTCAAAAATAAATAAACGTTAAAAAAAACTGTACATATTTAAAGTGTAAACTTTGACACATTTTGATATATCTATACACTTATGAAGGGATCACCACCATCAAAATAATTTATATGTCACCCCAAAAAGTTTCCTTGTGATTCCCTGTGATTACTCCATCACATCTGTCAACTTCCCTCCCACCCCTGGCATACCCAGGCAACACTGATCTGCCTTTTGTCACTATAGATTCGTTTACATTTCCTAGAGTTTTATATAAACTCTTACAGTACATACTTAATTTTTTCTGGCATTTTCCAGGTAGGCCCGTGAAGCCCCTCACACTGTCAACCAATACAACTCCTTCCTTTGTTTCCTAAAACATGATTTCCTTTAGCTTTTTGAACATATTTATAATATTTGCTTTGAAGATTTTGTCTGCTGAAGTAGACATCAGGCCCTCTTACAGACTGGTTTTATTACTTGCTCTCTCTCGTGTGTGTGTGTGTGTGTGTGTGTGTGTGTGTGTGTGTGTATCGCACTTTCCTGTCTCTTCACATGTCGCATAATATTTTATTGAAAACTGGCCATTTAGATAATATATTATAGTAACTCTGGGTGCTCATCTCCCTGTTCAGGGCTTTTTCTTGCTATTGCTCATTTATTTGTTTAGTGATTTGGATGGACTATTTTTGTGAAGCCTGTTTCCCTGCAGTGTGAAACCTCTGATGTCACTCCTCAGAGATTGCAGGGTTGGACAAATATATAATCAATTATCTAAGGATGACAATTTTTTTTTCAACGTTTATTTATTTTTGGGACAGAGAGAGACAGAGCATGAACGGGGGAGGGGCAGAGAGAGAGGGAGACACAGAATCGGAAACAGGCTCCAGGCTCTGAGCCATCAGCCCAGAGCCTGACGTGGGGCTCGAACTCACTGACCGTGAGATCGTGACCTGGCTGAAGTCGGACACTTAACCGACTGCGCCACCCAGGCGCCCCTAAGGAAGACAATTTTTTAGCAGAGGTCTCTTTGACTCTTCTCTCATTCTTTCTGTCAAGATGTCGGCCTCTCTTGGTGTTACACCCAGCTATTAGGCTCCACTAATTGTCAGGTGATTACTCTATCGTTTTTGGTAATTCCTTAGGATATAAGTTGATGCACTATCTGATCCAATTAACAGGTGCCTTTGTGTGTGTGTGTGAATAATTTCAGGAGCCAGTCTTCGAGGTTTGTTCTGAAAGTACAAGGGGTATTTTTAGCTGTTTCTTACCTGTTCCCTCTGATAAACTAACTGGCCTGTATTTTGCCTTGTTGCTCTCCTAGAGCTACCAGCCTCCTCTTAATTGCTTGTCCTCCAAACTTACTGTTTTCAAGAGCATCCTTTTAGGCTTGACATGTCCCACACTCTACTCTCAATAAAGTTTGTTCACCTGAGGAGCATTTTGAAGCTCTCTAGTTGTTTTGTTTTTTTTCCTATTTATTTATTTATTTATTTATTTATTTATAATTTTTTTTAATGTTTATTTTTGAGAGAGGGAGAGAGACAGAGCATAAGCAGTGGAGGGGCAGAGAAAGAAGGAGACACAGAATATGAAGCAGGCTCCAGGCTCTGAGCTGCACAGAGCCCAATGCAGGGCTTGAACCTGCCAACAACGAGATTATGACCTGAGCCAGAAGTTGGATGTGTAACCAACCGAGCCACCCAGGCGCCCTCTTTTTTTTTATTTTTTTTTTAAATTTTGTTTTCTTTTTTTTTTTTCAACGTTTATTTATTTTTGGGACAGAGAGAGACAGAGCATGAACGGGGGAGGGGCAGAGAGAGAGGGAGACACAGAAAAGGAAACAGGCTCCAGGCTCTGAGCCATCAGCCCAGAGCCTGACACGGGGCTGGAACTCCCTGACCGCGAGATTGTGACCTGGCTGAAGTCGGACGCTTAACCGACTGCGCCACCCAGGCGCCCCCCTCTTTTTTTTAAAATACAAGTTAGTTAACATATAGTATAATAATAATTTCAGGAGTAGAATTCAGTGATTCATCACTTACATATAACACTGCTTATCCCAACAAGTGCCCTCCTTAATGCCCTTCACCCATTTAGCCCATCCCCCACCCATGTCCCCTCCAACAACCCTCAGTTTGTTCTCTGTATTTAAGAGTCTCTTATGGTTTGCCTCCCTCTCTGTTATCGTACTTAATTTTTCCTTCTCTCCCCCTTTGTTCATATGTTTTGTTTCTTAAGTTCAAAATGTGAATGAAATCATATGAAAGTTGTCTTTTCTGACTGACTTATTTCACTTAGCATAATACACCCTAGTTCCATCCATATTTTTGCACATGGCAAGATTTCATTCTTTTTGATCACCGAGTATTATTCAATTGTGTGTGTGTGTGTGTGTGTGTGTGTGTGTGTGTACCACGTCTTTATTCATCAGTCAATGGACATTTGGGCTCTTCCCATAATTTGGCTATTATTGATAGCACTGCTATAAACATTGGGGTGCATGTGCCCCTTCAAAATAAGTGTTTTTGTCCCTTGGATAAATACCAAGTAGTGCAATTGCTGGGTCACAGGGTAGTTCCATTTTTAATTTTTTGAGGGACCTTCATACTGTTTTTCAGAGTGACTGCTGATGCTCTCTGGTCTTATGGACTGCCTCTCCCCACGGGCAAAATTTCAGTCTTTTCCAAAGGAATGAGAGAGAGGACAGTGGATCACTTCTCTTGGAGTGGCTCTCTTGCTTTATGAACAAAGTGCTGGGTGAGGAGAGTAGCCTCTGGTTTTCTTGGCTGACCAGCATGGAACCTCTGCCCCATGAACAAGCTGGGGCAAAGACTATTTGTTAAATATATGAAGCCTTGTTATTTTCAGTCAGCCTTGCCTAGGTAAAGCCTCCATGCAATGATTCGGACCTCAGTGGAGGAAGGGAGATCCCTACCTCTTGACTGGATTTGTTTGGAATTTAGCTTCTGCTGACAAAACCTGGGAGGATGAGAAATGCATGCAACTTCTCCTTCTGGGGAGATTCTAGAGTATCTTATGCAGATGTGGGATGAGATAAAACCCCATTATCTTGACCACACCTGATCAGAGTGGAGCTTCTGCCATGTTGAGCTGGGGATGGGGAAAGAGGGAGCAGGTTGGGGTCAATTGCCATAGATACCCATTGTTCTTTTGGCATTTGGTAGGTTTCATTATGTAAATATTTATTCACTAGATGTATATCCTTTGGACAGTTTCCAGTGAATTTAAAGGATTGGGTTTTGTTTTTTGGTTTTTAGCTTTAAAAAAAATTTGTTGGTGTTTACTTACTGACTTACTTATAGAAAATCCAGGGGCGCCTGGGTGGCTCAGTTGGTTAAGCGGCCGACTTTGGCTCAGGTCATGATCTCGCGGTCCGTGAGTTTGAGCCCCGTGTCGGGCTCTGCTGACAGCTCAGAGCCTGGAGCCTGTTTCAGATTCTGTGTCTCCCTCTCTCTGACCCTCCCCCGTTCATGCTCTGTCTCTCTCTGTCTCAAAAATAAATAAACGTTAAAAAAAATAAAAAAAAAAGAAAATCCAGTATAATTAACATACACTTTTATGTTAGTTTCCAATGTATAATATTGGAACCCCCCCCCCCACCTACATCCCCACATCCTCTCTGGTTTCTTACACCATACACAAAAATAAACTCATGATGAATTAAAAATTAAATGTGAGACCTGAAACCATGAAAATTCTGGAAGAGAGGCAGTAATTCTCTGACATTGGCCTTAGCAACATTTTTCTAAATATGTCTTTTTAGAGAATTTTTTACTCTTACGATATTTCACTGAAGAGCAGTTTGAAGGAGCTCCTCAGACTCATTCTGGAAGTCCTGTTTCCAGTTTTCTTATATATAGAAAGCTGAAAATGGCTAAGAATATTATTTTAAAAGTCATTTCTGTGGGCATATGCTTCCCCCCCTACCCCCGCTTGGGTAAATATCTAAGAGTGGAATGGCTAGGTTCTATGGCACATGTGTGTTTAACTTAACTTTGTTTCGTTTTGTTTATTTTTTTAAGTTTGGGGTTTTTTTTTTCTCATTTGAGAGAGAGAGAAAGAGAGACAGAGCACGAGCAGGAAAGGGGCAGAGAGAGAGGGAGACACAGAATCTGAAGCAGGCTCCAGGCTCTGAGCTGTCAGCACAGAGACTGACATGGGGCTCAAACTCGGATCACGAGATTGTAATCTGTGACAAAGTTGGACGCTTAACCAACTGAACCATCCAGGTGCCCCTAACTGGGACCCAGGTGTTTAACTTTTTAAGAAATGGTCAAACTGTTTTCCAAGATGTTTGCAAAATTTTGCGTTCTCATCAGAAGGATATAAAGGTTCTAACTCCTACACGGCATCTCCCATACTTGTTATGGTAAGTCATTTTCATTTTAACCTTCTAATAGATATGTAGTGGCATCTCGTTGTAACTTTAATTTTGAATTTCCCTAATGACTCCTGATATTGAGCACTTTTTCATGTGCTTCCTTATCATGTGTATGTTTTTGGCAGTGTCTCTTCAAATCTTTCGTCTTTTTTTAATTAGGTGTTTGTTTCCTTATTAATACATTTTTAGGGTTCAGGTTGTTATTTTTTGTTCTTATATGTTTTTATGTTAGGCAGATTGCTTTCCAGTGTGAATTCTTGCATACAACATGTAGTTCAAAAAATTATTTTATTTCACTTTAATTAAAATTTTTAAAAAAATTTTAACATTTATTCATTTTTGAGAGTCAGAGCACGAGTGGGGGAGGGGCAGGAAGAGAAGGAGACACAGAATCCAAAGCAAGCTCCGGGCTTTGAGCTGCCTGCACAGAACCTGATGCGGAGCTCGAACTCACAAACCTTGAGATCATGACCTGAACCAAAGTCGGACACGTAACAGACTGAGCCACCCAGGCTCCCCAATTAAAATTTTGTTTTAATAGCTGAGTTTAGCTCTGTTACTTACTAAAACTGAAAATAATACACAAAAGTGGTGGGAAATTCAGGTGTGTATGTTTGTAGAAAATTACATGTGATGAAAAGCAAATTTCTTCTGTCCTTCCTAACCTTCTGCATTCTTAGTCCTTCTCATAATAAAGCAATCATTTTATTTATGACTTTAGTTGTTCTGAGAGGCATTTCCATATCTAGATTTAGATATGGCTTTATTTTTATTGACTTATCTTTCCTTTATGATCTTATCTGTTCACTTTCTGCCATGCTAGTTGAGAATTTAGCTAACTTATAAAGTACATTTACAAATATTGAAAATTAAATACCTTTCAACTGATATAAAGTTATAATGTAAGACACTTAACCTCCTATTTCTCAATTTCTCAACTTCTTATATTTATTTACTTAATGGAAGGATTTTCCATTTCTAGACTTCTGTCAATTTTACCTTAAAATTGTGTTAATATTGATAACATAATTAACTTCTTCCAAAATAGGTGGATCTTCCTCTCCTGTATTCCATCAAATTCACAAAATAATGTACTTTCTAGTTTGCATCAACTACAAATGATAACTTTCCTGTAGAGCTATTTGTGGTAGGGTTGGATATTTCTGACTGCCTTCCTTTTCTCTTACGAAGGCAACAAACAAACAAACAAGAAACAAACAAAAAAACAAAGCATGGACATTGTTTACTCAATTACTAATATTTTCCAGTTTCTCAGTAATTTTTTCTGTTGTTTGAGACACATTTTTGAGGAAATCCTTGTTGGAACTTTCTTGAAGTTCCTACCCTGTGACCCATTACTTTACAAATGTACATCTGTTTCCCTAAGTGTCAGTTTCATTGAGTTTTCTGCTGTTTCTTGAGTTCAAGACCTTCCTCTTTTTTGATACATTTACTTAATTTGAGTAATTTATCAAATAAAAAAAGGTGGATGGGAGCTATAATAATACACATTATTTTGGTTATGAGTAGAAAATAATCTAACTTAAACGGGCTAAATCATAAAAAGAGATTTACTGGTTTAGGAAACACCCAGGAATACAGTAGTTTTATTCAAGGTCTTAATGATGTCATCACAGCTCAGTCTCTCTCCATGTCTTAATTATGCTTTCTTGTTTGGTTTTTTAAAACAGTCTATCTTCTCATAAAGTCTCTTGAGATATCTGGACTTTATCTGAGCTTAAATACAGAGAAAGCTTTTTTCTGCATTAGTAACCATACCACTAAATAAAACTACTGAGCATGCTATTCATGCCTGAAGGGGATCAACTACATGTTCCTGATTCAATCAGCTTGGCCAAATGGGAGGAATATGTTGAATGCTTCGTGATAGGCTTATCCTCCCTCATGGTGTTAGGAATTGTGCAGAGAATCGCCCAAATTATTTGAATGGATCTTGGAGAAGGAGTAGTTCCCAAGTGAAAATCTCTGTGTTAACTTTGGATAAAGAGAGAATAGATGTTGGGAATACTATAAATTCCTCCCTCAAGGGGTAAACGTCTTTGTTATGGCTATATTCAATTTTTCTATGGTAATAAACAGTCCCCAAATCTCAGTGATTTACAATAGCACATATTTATTTCTGGCTCAATTACATGAGGGCTGTGGACCAACTTCAGCTCTGGTTTGACTCAGCATGGCTCACCTTAGATCAGCAGCTCAGCATGGTTCCATTTCTTCCCATCCCCGGCCCCATGCTGATAGAATAGACCCTGTCTAGGATTCACATTTCCACAGCAGAAGGCAGGGATGCAGGGTCATGTCAAACCAAATTATGCAACAACATTTAAAGCTTCTGCCTCAGATCTGGCAAATACCATGTCCATTCCCATCCCAATTGCCAAGCCGTGTCACCTGGTCAAAATCTGTTGTCAGTGCTGTGGCAGCATAAGCACAAGCAAATCATAGATCAATTGACAGAGATATATAATCCTATTACTATGAGGGAGTGAATATTTTTCAGTAATTCTATAATCTACAAGAGTACAGAATTCTAGATTAAAAATTATTTCTAATCTAAAATTTTGAAGATGCTTTAGTTTTTGGCATCCAGTTTTACTGATGAAAAATAAAAAGTTGATCTGATTTTTATTCATTTATAGCTTAATTTATTCCCTTTAGAAGTTTTCAGGATGTACCCTATCGGTTTGGTGAAATTTCAGTGTACTGCTTTATCATATGTTTTGTTTGGCTTCAGGTATTTAAGCCTAAACATTCTATTTTGTTTTATTTTATAATATATATAACCTTTATTTTAGTTGTTTTTGTCATTCTTTCTTTTGTATCTTTGCTAAGTTAGAGGGCATATAGTCTATTCAGTGTTTTTGTGAAGAGTAATTACCTGTAGTTCTTTAAATTATAATGTCTAAACTTTCATTTTTGCTTATCATCTATAGAAATTAAACAATATCCTTTGATCCCCTGCTGTGAAAGATGAAGGACTATTATCCCCTTCCGTATCTGATGAACTCTTCCAATTATTTTGCATACTTTATGATATTTTTGCTTCTCTATTATTTTTCAATGTGTTGTCTTTTATTTCTAAAATTAAAGTACTTGCATTCCTGTTTTGCAGCAAGTTGTTGTAATTATTAGGATTTAATGGTATGTCTACCTGGATTCAGAATTCTCTCCTAGTCATTTCATTCTTTGACCTATTGATTCATATGTGTTTAATTTTGGTTTCTTATTTATCTGACTGGATGACATCTTCAAATAGACTTTAGTGGAGATGCTATATTTTGTAAAAATTCTTGTGTATGTCAAAAAGTTGTTTTGTGTTCTTTTTAAGTGAATGTCACCCTTATTTAGAGCACACATTTAATATTCTTCCCTGAACCTTCTTTAGATATTGATTCTCAGTTCTCAGTGCTTGACTGTTGTGCTTGAATGGTCTGGGTTCAAAATGGTAATTATATCTTTTATTACATACCAGTTTATGTCTTATCCTCGGATGTTCGGTATTTAACTTTTCTTTTTTTAAACAAATTTTTTTTATATTTATTTTTGAGAGAGAGGGAGAGATACAGCATTTGCAGGGGAAGGGCAGAGAGAGAGGGAGACAAGGAATCTGAAGCAGGCTCCAGGCTCTGAGCTGTCAGCACAGAGCCCATCACAGGACTCGAACTCGCGAACTGCGAGATCATGACCTGAGCCAAAGTCAGACGCTCAGCCAACTGAGCCACCCAGGCACTCCTGTATTTAACTTTTCTTGAAGTATGATAAACTCTCCATCCATTTAGTTAAGACCTGCATTGTAGTAAATAGCTACTTCTATGCTTTCTGTTCTATGTGTTCTAGTAACTTTGTTGGGGTATATTCCACTTGATTCTTCCTTTATATTTGTTACTTCTCCTGTTAGTATGTTTTAATTCTGGCAAAATTTTGCCAAAAGTTAATCTTTTCTTTTAAGGTGTTTATCTTCAGGGTGCCTGGGTGGCTCAGTTGGTTAAATGTCTGACTCTCGTTTTTGGCTCAGGTCATGATCTCATGGCTTTGTGAGTTTGAGTTCCATGTTGGGCTCTGTGCTGACAGTGTGGATTCTGCTTGGGATTCTCTCTCTCCTCCTCTCTGTCCCTCTTTCATGTACTCCCTCTCTCCCTCTCTCTCTCTCAAAATAAATAAACTTAAATAAAATGTTAATCTTATACATGTTTGCAAAATCAATCTTACTTCTGCTAATTTTATAAGAATTAAATTTCCTATGGACACCACAGCGATATACCATGGTAATTTAGTGTTACACTGGAAGGGATCTTCAAAACCACATAGATACAATCCTCATGTTATAAATAAGACCAAAAGGACTTCAGAGTGAAAAGTTATTTACATGTCGTCTCACAGTCTACTACTTTCTACTTGAGCTTTGATTACAAAGATAGAAGTCCAGAATTCAATCAATGAGGAAAGGAGGTGAGTGGCTCTTTGTTATTCCTTTCTCTTTGTTCTTTGTCTTCAGTCGTAAGCATTTTGTATATTTGTAGTTGATTGGGAAGTGTGGCATTATGATGGCCACTTCATATATACATTGTTTTATACATTGTTTTCCAAAGAACCACATAAATCTTATATAATAACTATATCAAATTCTATTTCCTTAAATCCTTTCCACATAATACAACTTATCCTGAATGAATATTTTTAAGAGTTTCCCAAAATTCATTATCCTCCACAATGGAAAATATAATATAAATTATATCAAAAAGCCAGGAAACTTAGATGACTCAGACTGAAACCACAATTACTCCATCATATTGTACACAATTGGCTCTCTATTCTATCTCTGAAATTTATAAACAAATTAAAAGTGGAGAAAGACATGGTTTAGGAAAATGCTTTGTCTCTTACTGAATAATTTTGGTCATATATGTGCCAATTCAGTCTCATCAGAAGGAAATTAGCCATATAATAAGATTCCATTAGGGGGATTCAAAAAATTTTAAACATTTTATTTGGAAGTAGGAGTGGGGACCCCTTCTCATTCTTCAGGTTATGGACCCAGACAACCTGACACATTAAATAGTTATCCTGAAATTGTTTCTTTTTGTCTGTGTTTATCAGGCAACCATCCATTGGCTCACTTTAGTGGTCATCCTCAATAAATCTTCGCACAGCAACAAGAAAGGAAATTAAGTACAGATATGACATGTCTTTTATAACTCAAGATCACAAAATATATATATTCCTCCATACACATATTAAAAATGTCAATAATGGAAAATTCAGTAAATGGAATTATATATCATTAGGTTTTACTTTTTCTTCTACAGTAAACCATAGAGATCATTAAAATAGCAAATAATTATGTTATGAATTAAGTTTATGCTGCCCAAATTCATGTAAAGAAGTATAAATAATTACTATTACTAGACTACATGTCTTATAAAACTGAAACTTATAAAAAATTACCCAAACTGACTTTTTTTTTGCTTTCTTTTACTTTTAAAGACAAGTATTGGCTTAGATATTTGGCTTACTCTCAAATATGTCTCTCTTAAAAAAAATGACTCTATAACATTACTTCATTTTCTTTGGTGGGGAAAATACCATTTTACTGGAGAAGATGATTTGATTCCTATGATTTCTGGAAAATAAATTTGAATTATATTTGAGGATCTTTTGGACTATTTCAAAAATATTTTAACATCATCCTAAGGCTTCTTATTTAAATGGTTATGGTGATTTACAGAACAAACATCCAGTCAACTATGTTTCAAAAACATTATTTATCCATTCTCCCAAACACTGTACATCAAAATTTCCTATGCACTCATGTATTTACCACAGTCTTGGTGGTAACACACAAAACATTGCTGTTGCCAACATTTTGGATTAATGACTATGTTTACCTTCACAGCAATGGAAAATATTAAACAATGCAAAATTTTAAGCTTGGAGGTCTGACTAATGCTGCAGAACCAGTTGAAATTTGCTTAACTCAAGCAGTGTGTCTGAAAAGGATGAATAACAACTGAGTCTTGTTCTTTGCTGGTCAA
Source organism: Felis catus (assembly GCF_018350175.1). NCBI lineage: Eukaryota > Metazoa > Chordata > Mammalia > Carnivora > Felidae > Felis > Felis catus. The sequence continues at coordinate 112,557,201 of NC_058374.1, forward strand.
TGTAATGCACCAGCATGACTATTTTTATCTTTCTTTGTGTACATTAATTCTATATTCTTTTTAGGTATGCAATGCAAAATAAAATATTTCTTTATATGTTATCATAATTTGAGTACATTTGAAGATATACTGAGTTCTCAGTAATATGAGCAGTATGGGGGGAAGAAGAGGGTATTGAGTTTGTGTGGGATCTAAAAAACTGTGTGTCCTACTCTCGCTGGCTTAAGGGTAGGCTGTTATGATAGTGAGCAATGTCCAAAGGGATGAAACTTAACACCTGATATAAGCAAGTTGTGGTACATGAAAGAAGTATTTATCAGCCAGTGTTAGCTGGTTTTCAGATTGGAGCTAATATTAAAATCAGTGGTGGTTTTTTTAAGAAGGACCCCAATCAGGCACTGAAGACTGGGAAATAAGATTCAATTGTTGGCAGTAATAGTTTTTTTCAGTTAGGGAGTTTAAGACAGTGTTCTGTTTCTAACATATCATTGAAAGATCAGGTAAAAAAAAATTGAAGAAAAAAATAGTCTCATGTGGACACAAAAGATGTGTCCAAGCTTTTGGTGATGAAAGGAAGGAGGGTGAAGAACAGGAAGGGAGGGTATGGGGACATTTGGAAAGCTAAATGGGAAACTCCATAGGTAACTAGAACTTACTCAAGATATTGGTTTCATTGAAGAAAGACTAAATCTAGGCCATATCCTCTGGTTGAACACAGGTTGCTGATCTCCTTTTATCCTGCTCAGAATTGACCCAAGACTTAAGAAAAAATAAGGGCTGATTAGAGCAATTCCAATGATGTACCCAGGAATTCAAGGGGGAAATAATCAATATAAATATCCCATCTACTCTTGTGTTATCTCATTAGGGTAGGAACATGATGATTTATGATTTATAATACAGCTATAATCTGTTTCATAGACGGTGTGTGTGTGAGTTTGGTAGGATTTAGTGAATTGTGAGATCATTAATTTTCTAAAGTTTGAATTTAAGCTCTGTTATAAAAAATAGATTCTGTAGGGAAGAAAGCTTTGCTATACAGTATCAGGGTGTTTGTTTAGTATCTCTCACGTCTCAGTAACATTCTGTATGTGTGCATACTCCCTGCCATCACGAAGCATAATCTCCACAAAAGCCTGCCTTTTTCAGCACCGTAAACTCAACACCAAGAACTAATTCAGAGAAAGACCTCAAGAGTGAAGTGTTGAATCAACAAGACTTCATTACATGCCCAGAGTGACTTAGAGTAACGGGATTTCTTGGCATTGGTGAAATGGGGTCCATGTTAAAGTTTATGGCTGTACTACTCTCTTGGATGTGTGTAGGTGTCCACCTCTACTAGGTCCCTTGATTTTAGTACAGTAATTATCATTTATTTCTTTACTCCTATAAAGTATTTCTCAAGGCTTTAGTAATTTGTATTTCGCTCTCGAACTCCTTCTCTCACTCACTTGTATGCTCTAAGGCCTTAATAAATTCAAAACAAAGTGTATTTGGGAACAAAATGATTTCCTCATTTCTACAGTCATTATTTTTGTTCACAAACAGACAAGTAGATAAATAGAAACTACCAGCTTCCCACATTGGGGATATATTATTTTCTTCATCTCAAAAAAATGGAGTATTCATTAGTCTTATAATAAATATGCCTTGTGCTGGGAAAAGGCCTAAGTTCTGGGAACACCAAGGATAATTAAGACCCAGTTTCTTTCACTCAAGGAACTTGTAGTCCAGCAGGCAAGACAGAATTTCAAAGAGCAAACAATATAGTCAGATAAGAACTAGAATAGAGGAGTTAAAAAAGTGTTCAGAAAAAGCTGATTAATTTTAGCACCTAATGTTTGACGCTTCTACTACACTTCCCATAAATTTCCATTTTCTGATTTGGTCATTTGTGACCAAAGACTCTATTAGTAATAATAAAATACAGAAGAAAAAAAATGTGTTTCCTGCAAACAATACTTGCTTGATTTGCTTTGGCAAATTCCAGATAAGTTCTAATACATATTTTAAAAAGCAGTTAACTCTTCGCTTTCCTTATGTCTTTAAGAAATCACTTAAAAATGATGGTCAGACCTGAAGTGGGAGAACTGATAATCCATATGATGCTGAGCTCCTATTATAATTACTGCACAATGTGTGCAAAGTCATTAGGCATGAAAGTATTGAAGTTCTCAGGACAATGTCTTTAATAAGTGTACTGCATACTTGGTAAGAGAAACACTAATTATCCATTCTTCTTGCTTCTGTAGAATTTCATTCTGGGACCCAGGTATACAAGTATTGACAAATCACCTCTGGGTCTTTCCTGCACCCTTTACTTGTCCATACGACAGAAAAATCAGTAACTTACCTATCTGGTGGAATTAGTAAAAGGGGTGCTAAGAATGCGTTACTCATGGCTGTCTCTCTTATTGTCTCTCATTCTCAGAACCCATCTCTTGAACCCATCCCTTAAAAAGCTTAAGTCCTCTCTATTTCCACTTTCTGTGCAAGAAGCATCAGAGTAAGATCTAATTGTGTAAAGCGGTAGTTGTTTGTTTGTTTGTTTTAATGTTTTTTAAATTTATTTTGGGAGAGAGACCATGAGTGGGGGGGATACCAGAGAGACAGGGAGAGAATCCCAAGCAAGCTCTGCACTAACAGTGTGGGGGCTCAGTGGATACAAAAGTCAAATATTGGCCTTCTAAGGGTTTATGACCTAAATAGGAATAGATTATTACCCAAGGTTATTACCCAAATAATTGCAATATTAGGCCAAAATTTTCAAAGAGCTTAGATTACAGTTATGACAGAGTAGTCAAGTTGCCTGCTCCAATATCCAATGTCCCTTTTTAGAATGCTCACTGTCAAGAATGAAATTTACATTCGCCAGCATCCATTTAGGTAGGTGGTATCACTTGCTTGAATACATGCTGATCAATAAGTTGGAAGTCAAAGCTGGAACCTTTCAGTTAATTTTTTTTATTTTTATTTTTTTTAATTTTTTTTTCAACGTTTATTTATTTTTTGGGACAGAGAGAGACAGAGCATGAACGGGGGAGGGGCAGAGAGAGAGGGAGACACAGAATCGGAAACAGGCTCCAGGCTCTGAGCCATCAGCCCAGAGCCTGACGCGGGGCTCGAACTCCTGGACCGCGAGATCGTGACCTGGCTGAAGTCGGACGCTTAACCGACTGCGCCACCCAGGCGCCGCTCAGTTAATTTTTTTAAAAAGAGAACTGGAATGTGACTTCATATGTCTTATTTTCTCCATCTTGTTGCTTAGGATGCACCTTCTGTGAGTCTAATTTTGTCTATGGGGACATGGGTAACATCCTTGTCTTAGTGAAACATGAAGTTAGAAACAGCCTGTGACCCCACAACAGAAAGTCATCATTCCCACCCTACATACTGTCCATATCTGGACTTTTTTATGAGAAAATTTAACCCTCTACCTTTGTAAAACACCATTTCCATGATTTTTTATGCATAGCCAAACTGAAATTTAGATAATCAGTTATGAAGTAAAGTGGTTCATGACATAGGAGATAAGTTTGACTGACAAGTAAGAATTGTATATGATGCTGGCTTGGTGGGAGTAGAGGATTCCAGATTAGGGGACAGCATGTCCTAGAAAGCCAAGTGGCTGCTCATAAATTTAAAAAAATCCTGTAGCTTTGCAAAAGTAAGAGTATGTGAAAGGAGTCAAGGTCTGGAGGCCTTGAGGCCAAACCAAAATAATAATAATAATAACAACAACAACAACAATAGAGTAAACAGAGACTGGCAGATTTTTGGATGAGAAGAGACCTGATTATTCTGTACTGTACGAAGATAAATATGGAGGCAATGAGCAGATTGGTGGGACAGTGAGAGTCAGCAGAAGTGTGATGAATAGTTAGGGGTGGTTGCACAGCTCTGTGAGTCCACTAACTTATGCACTGGAACAAAGGGAATTTTATGGTATGTGATTTAAATATCAAAGCTGTTATTTAAAACAAACTGTTATGGAATGATAGACTCTGCAACAGGCAGAGGGCTTTAACTCAGGATTGACAGTGAACATAGAAAGTGGAGATAGAGTCAATAATATCTGACATTATCAAATGTCTTCAAAGGGTTATCTAATTCTTCCAATCCTCATATTCACCTGTTCTTTAACTCATTACAGTTTTGTTCCAGCATTCTCCTGGAACTCTTCTTGTTTAATTTATCATTGATGAGAGGTTATTACTCACTGGTCCCTTCTCTGTTGCAAATACAGAGTCTCTGTAGCACTTGACATTGCTGAACACCTAACACTACTTGAAACTCCTTCGATGGCCTGGAAGATAATATTGGGTTTGTTACTAACATGTTTAGCCATTCTATATCAGACTCTGTATTAGTTAGTGTTCTCCAGAGAAACAGAACCAATAAGATGTGTGTGTGTGTGTGTGTGTGTGTGTGTGTGTCCATAAAGAGAGCTTTGTAGGGGATGCCAAGTACAAAATTTGCAGGGCAAGCTTGCAACCAGACACCCAAGGAAGAATTAATTGGTGTTGAAGAATGAGTCTGAAGGCAGGCTGGAGTCAGAAATTCTTCTCCCTGAGGAAACCTCAATTTGTTTTCTCTTAAGACCTTCAGCTGATTGGACCAAGTCTGTCCATATTATGGAGGGCAATCTGCTTTTCCTAAAGTCTGATGATTTAAATGTTAATCTTATCTAAAAAAATCTTCACAGAGATATCAGATTGGTCTTTGAGAAAATATCTGTGCACTGTGGCCTAGCCAGGTTGACACATAAAAATTAAGTCATAGACTCCTTTAATAAATATACTTTAGCCAGCTCATAAAGTTTAAGTCTTCCCTAGTTTTTAGTCCTTGGTTCTTTTTGTTACTTAAATAATGTTTACCTTTTATTCAGAAATCACTTATATATTTATCAGTTTTATTCAGCAAACACTTGTATATTCACATGTCTGCTATATTAAAATTGATTTTTTTTATCTGCCTTGAGGGAGAGGTGAAGTTAAGATGTCAACAACATGGATACAGAAAGGGGAGTAGGTTCAAGGACAAAATCATTGAAAATAATTAAATTTGGAGGAGTGTAAAAATAGTCATAACAGGAAACAGGGAAACAGAAGAAAGGCTGATGAATCAGGTAGAAAGACTAATAGAACTAGCCAATTGTCATGTCACTGTGGATAGTCTCACTAGTAACAAATGAAACAGAAACCTCAGAGATGAAAATTGAGGTTAAGGTAATTATATTTGGTGACTAGAAGGTAATTTGGGATCTTATTTGAAGGCAGCATGAGTTCACTGAAATAAAGATGTGTCAAGAAAATGTCTTCAAAATAAAAAAAAACAATAACTGCAACCACATTCACAAATGGGGAAAAAACCTCAAATGATAATGCTTAGAAGATAAACAACTCATTAAACTGCCCTGCTTATGAGCCGTAAGAACTTGAGCAAACTAACGAACCTCTCTTCCTCAGTTTCTTCATCAATAAAATAGGTTATACAGATACATATAATATATGGAACTTACATATTTATTACATATATAATTAATTTGTATACATGTAATTTATATATGCATGTAAATATATTAAATATATAACAAATATAAATCATACATCATTTATATACATAGTATTTATAATTATATATAATACATATACAAATATATATTGCATATCATACACACGTGTGTGTGTGTATATATATATATATATATATATACACACATATATATGTATTGTAGTAAATATTTGATAAAACAGGGTCACTTAATTGCTTCATGCATAATGGAGACTGTCACTACATGTCTAGGACACATAGTGGAGGCCTAATCTATTGTCCATTTAGGATGATAGAATGTCCTATGCAACCACATTTTCCCCAGAAAAACAAATGAACTTTCTTTCATGCTGCCCTCAGATCCTCTCTGTCACTAAAGTCAAAAATTAGTCGAGTGTGGAGCATGTGGGTGGGTCAGTCAGTTAGAGGCCCAACTCTTGGTTTCAGCTCAGGTCATGATCTCAAGGTTCATGGATTCAAGCCCCACATCAGGCTCCGTGCTGATGGTGTAGAGCCTGCTTGGGATTCCCTGTCCCTCTCTCTCTCTCTCTGCCCCTCCCCTATTCTCTCTCTTTCTCTCTCTCTCTCAAAATTAAAAAAAAATAGATGTTTTGCTAGTCATAGAGTATGTATGTGCCAGGTTAAAAAAATGTATCATGTGGAGTACCCATCATGTCTCATGTGTGTATCATGTGGAGTGAAGGCAGATCTTCTCTCATCCAGTGATTGTACTTGTCTGAATCTTCTATGTACCATCCTGGGCTGGTTTATATTTGTTTCTCAGATCAGAACTTGATGAGTCCTAGTAAGGACCCTATTGGGATTGGACACTCCACAACAGGATTTCCCAAAGTGGAATCTGCTAACATTTTAGGTTGGATAATTCTTTCTTGGGGAATGGGAGTTATCCTGTGCACTGTAGGAGGATTAGCAGTATCTTGCTTCTACCAAATAGATGTAAATAGTGACCCTTTTAACATAATGACCTAATATGTCTCTAGACATTGCCAAGAGTCGCCAGGGGTAGGTATAAAATCTCACCTCTCTCTCAGTTCAGAATCACTTTTCTACAATCACTCATATGCAGTGCAAAACTCTTTGTGTGGTCTAATTTTGTGGATGCTTATATGTATGAATGTAGTGAGTAGAAGTGATTTTGACTTTGGTTATCCAAAGTATTGCTCTATCTTTTTAATTAACTGGTCTGGCCAATTACTGTGTTTATTAGTCCATAGCTAGTGATGAGAATCATGGGACCATATTTATTTTAATAAAACGTTTTATTAGAAAGAACGAATTAAGATTCGGACTGTAGGAATAATCTCTTGTGTCTTAATTAACAACACTGCGTAAATAATACTTGAGTAGCATTCCCAGAACCACTTATAGTACTATATAATGGTAGTTGCCAGAATTACAGGAAATCTTCAGGGAACCTGCAAAAGGATCACATATATCCTGTTGTGTTCATTGATGGTAAATATCACACTTTAATATTTCTGTGATAGAAAGACTGAATGTGTTAGAAGTCCTTAGAGAAGTGGCAGAGGATGCCAAACAGGTTCACAAATACTCCTGCTCAGTGTCTTTCCTAGATTAAGCACTTGCTCAAGCACGTCAGTTTCCTTATACCTTCCAAAACCTCTTCAGGGAGTTTTATAAAATTTTAGAAAATTTTTACTTAAATATTTTTAACAAAACAGCTCCTAATACAAAAGAATCCCAGCTCCCTAATTCTAAGTGCCTTCTTTTAGGAGATTTGAAATTTAATGTCTAGATTCTTCCAAGGACTTGATATTAATTCTTTCAAAATAATTTTAAATCCTTCACAAACTAAAAATAAGACTGTGAAAAAGATCAGTTTACCTTATTCAAAACCTATTGTTTAATGTAAATAGAAAATCTGACTATTGCAAAACGGTAGTGGGATTACTCTTTACTCTTTAATAACATCATAGCATGTAGTTAGTCATGCACTTGCTCTGGTTAAAACTCCTTCTCTGGCAATTCTCCTTCAAGACAAAACCCATATGCTTTTTGTGGGACTCATTATGATCTGTCCTCTGCACATTCCCATTGTCATTTTCCTTCCTCACCACATGACCTTCATACTCTATGCTCAAACCACCTAGTCTATGTGGTTTTCTGAACCTAAGGAGCACCTCATGCCTCAGTGCCTTTCCAGTTTGTTTCTTCCCTCTTCTCTTCATGGAAGTCACTCTTGATACAAATTTATGACTCAACTCGAGTCTAAAAGGTCCTCCTTTAAATTTTGGATCCAGCTTATTCCCACAAGGTAGCAGCACTGATGCTTTGTCTGGCAGTCACCCGGAACAAGGAGCATCCTTGACCAAGAACCCAGCTGCTGTGCTATGAAATCCATGGCTACATGCCAAGGCAACAACCCTCATAGACCGTGTCTAGTCAATGTCTGAGTGTGGTGAGACTCAGGCAGACTAATCCTGGGAGACATCAGACTCCAGATTCTTACATGCTTCAGTGACTCCTCTAATTTGTGTGACCTTCCTTAGATGACACAGCAGTCCTGGAAACTTCATCCACTATTCACTCTCTCTCAGTTCAGGGTCACACTTGCATCATGACTGACTGTTTCTCAAACTTCTCCACTTCCTCCCTCTGTTCTCTCGTAGGCATTTCCCCTAAGAAAATCTTTGCAAACTTGATCCTGTCTTGGCATCTGCTTCTCAGAGGACCCAGAATAACACATACACCCCTGTGTGTATCTCTAATTAGACACCCATTAGGCTGTAGTGTACTTGCACATCTACTAGTTGGTCTTCTACACTAGCTTATCATCTTTTTGTCACTGGGAATTGGGCCTTCTTCTTCTCTATCCTTGGTGCAATATTTAGTAAAGATTCAATATGTGTTTGTCAAATGAAAGATAATCGTTCACTTTACTTATCTTTCAATCCTACAGACAAATACAACTAAATCCATGTAAAAATGACTTACTGTGAGGCACTCTGGTTGCTATAGGATACAGAATACTATTAAGATAGCTCCCCATTTCTCAGCTTATAATTTTAGATCTGGATATAGAAAAATATAAATACATTATGCTTATATGAAGGCATTTGTAGGTGTGTGAAACAAGCAGAGAAAAAGAAAGGAAGGAAGGAAGGAAGGAAGGAAGGAAGGAAGGAAGGAAGAAAGAAAAGAAGGAAGAAAAATAAAAAGAAAGGAAGAAAACAAGGGAGAAAGAAAGAAAGAAAGAAAGAAAGAAAGAAAGAAGAAAGGAAGAAAAAGAAAGAGAAAGAAAAAGAAAGGAAGAAAGAAAGAAAGAAAGAAAGAAAGAAAGAAAGAAAGAAAGAAAAAAGGAAAGAAAGAAATGGTGCTATTAGAGATTCAGAGAAAAATGAATTTATTATAGCTTGGGGGGCACCTGAGTGGCTCAGTCAGTTACATCTGACTCTTGGTTTTGGCTCAGGTCATGATCTCATGGTTCGTGGGATTGAGCCCTGCATGGCCTCTGCACTGACAATGTGGAGCCTGCTTGGATTCTGTCTCTCCTTCCCTTTCTGCCCCTCCCCTGCTCGGTCTCTCTGTCTTTCTCTCCACATAAACAAACTTTAAAAACCTATTGCTATAGGTTGGGAAAATGGCGTAGGTTTCATCAGACGTAGTATTTCACTTGACAACCTACAGATTGCTTAGAGAAAGAAAGACTATACAATAGTCAAGGAGAATGACTAGAATAAAATATTGATGAGAGTGCTCATGGAGTTCTTTAGGCATGAGTACAGTGTTAATGAGCAGTGCAAATATAGGAGGGTAAGACTGGATAATGTTAAATGCTGAACTCGGGAATTGTTTTATAAGAACTTTCTCTTCATTTCCTGTACACTAGCCATCCACACTAGCTTTCCAGTGTTCCTCTTCAAGGAACATGAAGTACGTTTCTGCCTCAGGGCATTTTCACTTGCTTAGCCTTTAGTATCGTAATTTTCTCTTTTTTTTCCCAGTTTTTTTAAAGTTTTTATTTAAAAAACTTTAAATTTTATTTAAATTCCAATTAATGTACAATGTAACAGTAGTTTCAGGTGTACAATACAGCAATTCAACAGTTCCACACAACACCAGGTGCTCATCACAACAAGTGCCCTCCTTAATCCCCATTTTCTATTTAACCCATCTCCCCACCTCTCTCCCTCTGGTAACCATCAGTTTGATCTCTATAGTTAGGAATCTGTTTCTTGGTTTGTGTCTCTATCTCTCTTTTTTTTCTCCTTTGCTCATTTGTTTTGGTTCTTTTCTTAAAAATTTTTTAATGTTTATTTATTCTTGAGAGAGAGAGACAGAGGCAGAGACAGAGCATGAGCAGGGGAGGGGCAGAGTGAGAATGGGACACAGAATCCAAAGTAGGCTTCAGGCCCCCTGACATTGGGCTCAAACTCATGAGCCATGAGAACATGACCTGATCCAAAGTTAGACACTTAGCTGACTGAGCCACCCAGGCACCTCTGTTTTATTTCTTAAATTCCACATATGAGTGAAACCATATTTATTTATTGCACTTAGCATAATACTCTCTAGTTCTATCCACACTGTTGCAAATGGCAAAATTTCATTCTTTTCTGTGGCTGAATAGTATTCCATTATATATATGAATATGTATTATATATATACACACATATGTATATATTATATATAATACACACATATGTACAATATATATGTATATAATGTATATATAGTATACATATATACATATGTATATATAGTATATATATACATATACATATATATACATAATATACATATATACATGTGTATATATAGTATATATATATACATATATACTATGTATATATGTATATACTATATACATAGTATATACATGTATATACTATATATACATTATATACATATATATTGTACATATGTGTGTATTATAAAATATACATATATAAAATGTATGTACATATTGTATATATATCATGTACATCATATACATATATATTGTACATATGTGTATATATTATACACATATTATATATTATATACAATATTATACATTATATATGTATATATATTATATACAATATATACACAATATATACATATATATGTATATACATATGTATTGTATATACAATATGTATTGTATATATATGTACATATGTGTGTATTGTGCATACAATATACATATATGTGTGTATATCTTTTTTATACATTCATCAGTTGATGATCACTTGGGCTATTTCCATAATAATTTGGCTATTATAGATAATGTTGCCATAGACATTGGAGAGCACGTATCCCTTTGGATTAGTATTTCTGTATTCTTTGGGTAAATACCTAATGGTTCAATTGCTGGATTTACCCAAAGAATACAAAACTACTAATTCTTTTTTTCAAGTTTTTACACAAGTATCACTTTCTCAGTGTCTGCTTTCCTAGTGATCCTATCTAAGGGTTCAAACCCATTCCAACATTTCTCTCATGCTCCATCAGCCCCATCACTAGCATTCTGTATATCAAACTTTCTTTAATATGGTTTATTTTTTACCTCTCCATTAGCATGTAAGCTCAATAAAAGCAGAATTTTGTGTCTTTTGTTCCCTATTATATTTTCGCTGTCTAGATTAATAGTTAGTGCATACTAGACATTTAGGAAACACTTTGTAAATAATTGAAAATTAAGGAATCACTAAAGGTACTGAAATAAGGATGGGAATATTATGTACAGTATTTTGAAGCAATGACTGGAAAAAAAATTCCATGTAGCTAAATTTAGTGGGGCAAGTTACTTGGGGGTGGGAGTAATGATGGAAGTCAAGGAAAAATGTAGGCAATCATTGCCAGCTGACAAGGGCCAAACTGTAATAGAGGCTATGTTTTTAAAAGCAATGATTCTCAAAATCTGACTCTTAAGCAAGCATCATCATCATAACCTGGTAATTTCCTGGAAATGCAAATCCTCTGGCTCTACCTTAGACCTACTGAATCAGACACTGCGGAGATAGGGTCTAGCAACCAGTGTTTTAACAAGCTCTCCAGGGATTCTGAGGACACCATAGTTTGAGAATTACCGATATAAAGGAAAGGTTTAATCTAGGTGAGTAAATGTAGGAGGTAAATGAAATGAAAGGTACTGCTGAAGATTATTTAAAATTTGGGGAGTCTTGAACGACTAAAGAGTGATGTTTCATGAAAATGAATAAGGAAACCCAGACAAATAACTTGAAGGGGAATAGATAATACTTTAAAATCATATTGTCATCAGCCTATCTATCTTCTATCTCTGTGCTTGCGCACACACACACACACACACACACACACATTTCTTAGTTAACGGATCTTTAATATTGTGCAATTATTTTTCCACTTAAATTCATTGTGTCTGATCTGTTTGTTGAAAACCAAGGTGACCAATGATGCAGATCAGAGTATTTGGATACTTCAAGGATCTCCTGTCATCAATTTCCCAAAATGTAGTTATGCTTAAAAATATCTTTAGACTATTAATAGCCCTTGGCACAGTTCCATGAACTTCATAAAATATTTGAACATTTTAGATATCCAAATTTGTAAAATTGTAGAGATCAGAAAGATAGCCCTGAAGACTATCGAACCTAAGATACCTAGTATAATATCTAAGTGATAATATTCTGATGACAATATTTTGCTGAGAAGCCCAAAACTAAAATACATTCTTAACAAATATTTAAAGAAAAAAGGATACAAGTAGAAAAACCAGTTGAATCTCCATTATGGACTGAAGCTAAAGGAAGAAAGCAATAAGAACCTAACTGATATATTTTTCTCTGAGTTTGAGGTATTGTCAAAACGTTTCCAAAAATGAATGGAATTCCATAGACTCAAGAGTGTTTGGCATTACCTATGGGAAATCAACCACACACAAAATAGACTCTTGTATTCTTCGGGTTTAATTGTTATTCCCTCTATGATTCTTCTGAACCTTAATCAATACTTCAAACCTCAATCCTCAGTAAAACCTTGTCTCCTTATCTTGACTCACCATTTCTATAGATGCACATAATAACAGTTATTTTAGGGGACTTTTTTTTTTCTAAATGCTCATGCTGTTAAATTACCATGGAAATAATTTAATTCAAAGAGTAGTTGCACTCAGAAAAGGCAGAGTGCTCAGCTGGCACTTATTCAAAAAACAACTGTAGTAACTGCTTCCCTTAGGTTCTATTGTAATTTCAGTCTCCTCACATATTTTAATGGATACTGGAAGTAAAATAAATATAGGTTTATTTGATGAATGCCTGCTTGGAATTTTCAAATGAAAAGAACAAAAAGCATCTTAGTTTTCATTTTCTCATCAACTATTTTTTTAAAAAATGCAGAGAATGAGATGGTTGCACATGACTTTTTGATTACAAAACTGAGCCATTATTGTCTTTGGAATATGAGCTTTCCTTTCTCATAATGAGTTTTCACACTGAATTAAAAAAGGAACACTTCAATTTCATTGATTTATTTACCATGTGATTTTGTAGTCCCAGAAAACTGCACTCTTCTATTCTGATTCTCCCAGTTTCCTCCTCCTCCTCCTCCTCCTCCTCCTCCTCCTCCTCCTCCTCTGCTGCCTTCTTCTTCTTCTTCTTCTTCTTCTTCTTCTTCTTCTTCTTCTTCTTCTTGAGGGTCAAGTATTCTGAGAAGAAAGTTTTATTTCATACATCTAACTAAATCTCCTCCAAGGAAACTTCGAAGTTCTTTCCTTTTTTCTTTTTCCCAGTCCTTAAGAAACAAGCACAGAAGCATAGTCTACAAATTTTCAGTTTTAATATACCAGGTTATGGGGAAAAATCATATCATCGCATCTCTGACTAAATGTATAGACAACGTGCTCACTGGGAGCAGGTCACCCCAGCCAAGGACAACTGGCAGCCATTCTATTTCCTCCTATCATTTTGAATCCCTGGCAAAGGCCTTAATTATATCTGTATTGTTTCAGTAATGAGAAAGCAGATTTGAAAATAGAACAGATTAAATGCTTCTTCCTAGCGATATCATCATCCGGTTGCTAAGAGACAATCAGTTTTTCTTAAGGTGCCTAATGAAGTGAAGTCTTGGCCACTTATAATCTTCACAACTACTGTTAGCAATTTAAAACAAAAACATAATTCTGACACACGAATGAAGTTTCCTAATGTATCAAATAAGACTAGACACAAAAATAAATTTGTCATTTTTGGACATGAGTAACTACAGCATTTAATTTTTTTTTAACTTTTGCCTGATTACCCCTCTCATATCTATTACTTCATAATCCCTGGCCTTCACCTAGTGCTTCCTTTGTGCCAGAGTATGTGCTTAGGACTTAAGGTAGAAAATCTTACCTGATATACAAAATTGCCTAATGATGTAGGTACTATCATGATTGCTATTTTATAGATTAATTTTTGCTTAAAATCACACATTTATTACATGGAGAAGACTTGATCAAATGGAGGTAGTCTGTTTCCAGGAATCAAACTCTTCATGACTTCATTATACTCATCAGTCTGGTAAAGATATACAGAATGTTATAGAAACTTTTTCTGAGGAAGGTAAGATGATATAATTCTGAAATAAAAATATTAGAAAATCATTAGAACTGCCAAATAGTAGAGATTTCACCTTTATATTCCTTTATCTTGTGCATTTTACATAATACTTCACATGACACAAATACAATTAAAACAATAATAAATTACCATTTTTCCTATAAAAAAGTTAACACATTATTTACAATGAAAAAGCCTTCTTTGAGTATGCTTCCCTGCATAATTCTGCATTTTACTCACAATGAACACATGTAGGGTAAACACTTTTTCTGGTCAAAGGTTGGCAGGGATTCTGGAGACACGTAGGGATTTCAGGAATGTCCACTAGACAGTACCCACAGTAGCCTGGTTCTTTCCTGGGTGTATTGTGTGTTCTATCTTGCACTATACATTGTGTATAAGGTCACATCATCAAGTGCTCTTGACAAGTTAAGGTGGTCTCTGGTTAAACATCTAGGTTAGACACGTACAGGGATATTCTTTTCTAACTTGGCTTACAGGGACACATTTATGCTTCTAGAAGGTCTGGACTTACTCTATGTCACTGAAACATTATCATGTGCAATTTTACATTTTCTGGTGAGGCATTGCAAAAAGCAGTTATTCTGACCACGCTGGTTTCATAAGTTATAAGATTTGAGAATATATTCTACTTTGTAGCTTGACATTTGCTATCTAAATATATAAGAAAACACTGATATTTATCATAATTAAATTTAAAATTTTTTCATCAAAAGGAACTGACGTACAAGTATCAAAAGGAACGTATAAGTATCAAAAATGTGTAATCCTCATAAATAAATAAGGTCCTTCACGAAAGTTAAATTTATCAAGTATAACATAATAAAATTAGAAACCAACCTCAAAAAATAGAATTTATTCATATAATTAATAAGTGAAAAATTCTAGATAATGACTACTGAAGAAATAATAACTATTTAGGACTGAATTATAATGAGAGGAACAGTTGTTAAAAGCATGCAGAATGTAATCAAAGAGCTCATCAGATGAAAATGTAGAATTCTAATGTTGTTACTACTCTTTTTACAAATGGTACTAAGATGGACAGTTTTACTTACTAGCTCAAGACCACACACTGGTAAGTGTTGTAGATAGGATTTGAATCTAGGTAGTTCATACTCATCCTGCCTAACAAGATGATGGACATAAGCCTAAATAATCATCCTAATTATAATGAAAATGCTAATGTAATAACCTTTTCCAGTTAAACTAAAGCCTCTTAGTTCTAATTACAAAACAAAACTAAACAAAATACTATTTAGGAAGAACACATAAATTATAAATGCCAAAAAATCATGCAACATTACATAAGGCAAACATAAACCAAGTGAAATCGGACAGTCATTATGATACTTATCCTAGGCAAAATGTAGTCAAGACAAGAGATAAAGATGATCGTGATGAATATTTTGCAATAATAAGGGGTAAAAATCACAAGAAAGAAAGAATTGCCAGAGATTTTTTTCCAGTGTAAATAATCTTTCTTTGAATCACACAGACCAAAATTAGTAGAAATATAAGAACCGAACAGAAAGTAGTAATGCTACTTGTATAGTCCACCATACAAATGGGTAAAAGTAATAATATAAACAAGTCATTTTGTAAATTTTCATTCAAAAAATCCTAATATTCTGTGGCTCTCAAGAGGAGAATATAATAGTTTAGCTGATCTAAACATCTGATCTTTTCACAAGATTACATTTTGTAATATACTTACCTGGCATTCTGGTTACATGCTTCAGTTTTAGTGACTGTAAATCAATCTCCCTAACTCAAATCTACCGTGGAAAGTAGTTAAACACCATGTGTGAATCTGCTCAGGAGAGTAGAAGCAGGTAAGTTGCACATCTCATTATTATGCTCCCACAGGCTCCTCTCACCTTCTCTAGAGGATCTTTCATTCAAAGTTTCTAGAAATTCTACAAAAAGGCTTATCCCAGTAGAGAACTTCAGAAAAAAAAAAAAACTTTTGACCTATATTTATTTATTTACCATAATTTATTCAATCAGGCCCTTACTGATAGGTTTTGGTTTCTCATCAGACTTTTACATATATAAATAATGCCATATTGATAACTTTGAGTACACATTGTTTTGCATTCTTCTAAGATATCTTTAGTATGACATACCTTCAAATTCCTGGAATTTGATAAGTTTTATTAGGAATTGAGAATTTCAAAAGTAATGAAGATAATTTGTTTTTGTTTGTGTAAGAATTTTCTCTTACATTCTATTACTTTTTCCTTTATACGTTGTTTTTGGTTATGGACTGGAGAAAAAGGAATTAAATCTAAATATGTACATAGAAAGAAAAAAGATAGATAGATAGATAGATAGATAGATAGATAGATAGATATAGATAGATAGATTATGGCCTGTTAAAGGCAAAAATAATAATATGAAATAGTTGTCACCTGTGGCAGAAATAGCCAGCTGCTTATAAAAATCCATTTCTTCATATCAACAGGAAGAAAACAATGAGGAAGCCCTATGTCAATAGAAATAATTTAAGCTTACATGGACAAAACAACTAGGAGGTAGTAGCAACTATTAGAGTTAATTTGTGATTTTTCTAGGTAGTAAATTTGAATTAAATCTCTATTATAACTTGCTTCTCATAACCACTATTTGAAAATATTCTTGTTTCATGTGCGATGGGTCAACAAGATTTTTTTCTCACTTAATTCATATACAAATCAATTTATAGAAACCTTTAACATCTATAACCTTTAAAAATATTTAGCCCCTAAAATTGTATTTTATAGTACCATATGCATATTTCTTTTCCATTACATATGTACTGTGTATAAAATAAAATAATTTAAAATTTTTTTAACATTTATTTATTTTTGAGAGACAGAGAGAGACAGGGCATGAGTGGGGGAGGGACAGAGAAAGGGAAACGAAGAATCTGAAGCAGGCTCCAGGCTCTGAGCTGTCAGCACAGACCCTGACATGAGGCCCGAACCCACAAACCATAAGATCAATACCTGTGCCAAAGTTGGACACTTAACCAACTGAGCCACCCAGGCACCCCCAATTTTTTCTAATTGATTTGTTGACTTAGGCATATTGTCCCAGACTGTGGCTTATCTTTTTACTTTCTAAAAATGGTCTCTGATATGGGGTACCTGGGTGGCTCAGTTGGTTAAATGTCTGACTTCAGCTCAGGTCATGATCTTACCATTCCTGAATTAGAATTCCAGGTTCTGTACTGACAATGCAGAGCCTGCTTGAGATTCTCTCTCTCTCTCTCTCTCTCTCTCTCTCTCTCTCTCTGCCCCTACACAACTTGCATGCTCTCTCTCTCTCTCAAAAATAAATAAACTTAAAAAAAAGTTCTCTGATAAACCTAGTTTTTATATTTTGTCCCTATGTTTAAAATTTTAATGAAAAATTATCAATATTTTCCTTTGTGTGATATTTTAAAACTCTTATGCTACTTCAGAGTAATAAAATAACTTTTCCTATAAAAAATCCATTTCCTCTTCTTATTAGACATAAAATTAAACCACATTTTCCAGCCTCCTCTGCAGGTAGATAAGGCCTTTTGCCTGAGCAGTATTTAATGGGATGAGTAGACGCGTTATGTGCTATTTCCAGACCTGTTCCATAAAATCTTTTCAAGTGTGACCACTGTGTTTATTCCCCACTTCAGTGATTTTCTCAGTGGAGTACCCAGATGAGCAGCAGCATTGCCAGGGATGTTATTAGAAATGCAAATTTTTGATCTTCACCCCAGTCTGTTGAATCATAATTTCTTCAGGGTGGACTGAACAATTTTTGTTTTAACATATCCTCTGGGTGATTCTGACAAATACTAGTTTGAGAATGTTGATTCTACTCATTGGTCTAATGCAGAGCACTCTGGGGTCCTAAAGGAGGGCAGAGCCACAATGTGGAAGATAACTTGGATTTCTGGATGCCATGTAGAAGGCCGAGTTCTAATCAGGAACACCTTTATTTGTCTTTAACCTCAACAGGAGGGACTGTATTACATCCAGCAAAGACATTTGATTTTTTGTGTTTTTTTTGTTTTGTTTTGTTTTTGCTTTTTAATTCATTTATTTTTGAGAGAGAGAGAGAGAGAGAGAGAGCAGGGAGGGCCAGTGAGAGAGGGAGAGAGAGAGAATTCCAAGCAGGCTTGTGCTGTCAGCAAGGAGCCCAAGGCAGGGCTTGAACTCACAGACTGTGAGATCATGACTTGAGCCAAAATCCAGAGCTAGACCTAACCAACCGAGCCACTCAGATGCCCTCCAACAAAGACAATTGTAGCAACAGGAATATATTAGTGACCAAAGGTCCTCAGTCTCTAGTGGATGTGGCTAATCTGTTATCGTCTGTCAGTGGCGTTCCTTCTTGACATCACAGTATAGTTATAGATGGGGATGGATGGATGAGCAGCCATCTCTTGGTGTATACAAAAAGAATAAAGAAGGTGAATCTCTGAAGATTAGTTTATGTGACAGACTTAACAACACAGTATTCTAGTGCCTCTGTTTCTTTGATAATTGTTTTGTTTTGTTTTTAAGTAGTTTCTGTGGAAATGGGAAGCTGCTCTGAGCTGCTGTACATTAATTCAGGCAGGTATTGTAATGTCCCTATGATCCCTAGACATAAGTAATGATGTCAACTTTTCACAGGACCGTTGCCGTTTTTAACATTGGTATTACAATCATGTCTGATGATATAAACCAAAAAATAAATAAATAAAAAGATGAAGAAGTAGTCAACTGGGGAAGAATTCAACTCTGTTCTCTATCTGTTGCTAAAATAGTCTTTGACTAAAGCCTAGGTATATTTCTCTGGTTGTAAAGACCAATATATGTTGTGAAAAATGAGATAGAAATACGGTCAGAACATTTACAAAGGCAGATATCAAGCTTTGTTGAATGCATGTATATTTTAAAAATTCCTCCTGGATATTGTTAATTATTTTTTATTTGACTATCCCAAACAATACTATAATAAATATGTTTTCTTTCTTCTAAAAGCCTTTCATATGTCATTGAGTCAGAAAGTTTTCTACAGGACTGATTATCATAAATAATTAAGTATTGGATTCAAACTATATTTGACTCAGTAATTACCCTACTCCTGGGACTTTTGGTAGAATACATCATTCATACAGTTAATGGCCATTACCCACAACCTGGTGAATTTATTCTTGTTTTGCATGATGATGTACTAATCATTTTTAATTGGTGACTCAGGAATATACTGTCTTATTATGTGCTAAGTGTAGTGAAACACACTACCTTTCACTTAAAAGTAATTATCTTTAATCTTTTTATTCAAAGGAAAAGGGGAAAGGCCATTGCTATAGAGTTGAGAACATTTAAAATAAAAATGAACAACTGAACTATATTAACAAAGAACTGCTGAATGTTCATTGTAAGGTGTATTGTTTGGCTTGATTGCCAGAAAATAATTCTTGAGAAGTAATAAATTACAATTAGCTTGTTAATCCAAGTAGCTCTAAAATGCTCTGCTATGATTTATATAATTACACTAATTAAAGCCACCCTTGTGTAGAACTAACTGCACTAAATACCCAATATAATTATTTAAAAAATCTCCTGCAACATCTCCATCCTTAAGAACAGAGGACAAATATTTTAACAATAGAATTTGAGCCTACTGATTGTGTTTGATACATGTCAAAGACAAAATTAGAACAAGACTGTTAGGAGAAAAAATGCTAAAGAACTTTCCTCTAAACATTACCTGCTTTAAAATAAGAAGAAAAAAGAATCTATATTTTTCTAAGGCCAGCTTGAGAAAATAGTACTCAAAGGATGTGTTTGCAAAGAAATTCTAAATGTTCTTTTCTCAGACATAGGTCAGTAAGTGAACAAACTGGTCTTCTTGAATTAGAATGAGATAAAACGCAGTAGTAAGACCTTTCTACTTTTTTTTTTAATGTTTGCTTATTTATTTTGAGAGAAGGAGGAGCAGATAGAGTGAGTGGGGGAAGGGCAGAGAGAGATGGAGAGAATTCCAAACAGGTTCCATGCTGTCAGTACAGAGACTGATGGAAGGCTCAAACTCATGAACCATGAAATCATGACCCAAGCTGAAATCAAGAGTCAGACACAACCAGCAGAGCCACCCATGTGTCCCAGATCTTTCTACTTGTACTGTTTGCTGCACTTAGCTAGTATATGTTCTAATTGTTTTTCATAACATTGAATTTGGACACAAGTGTCCTTCTTCAAAGAGACATTCCTTCTTTTTTTTTTTTTCAACGTTTATTTATTTTTTTGGGACAGAGAGAGACAGAGCATGAATGGGGGAGGGGCAGAGAGAGAGGGAGACACAGAATCGGAAACAGGCTCCAGGTTCTGAGCCATCAGCCCAGAGCCTGATGTGGGGCTCGAACTCACGGACCGCGAGATCGTGACCTGGCTGAAGTCGGACGCTTAACCGACTGCGCCACCCAGGCGCCCCGAGACATTCCTTCTTTATGCTCATTGCACACTAGATTCCTTGTACCTCTTAGAAAATATCACAAAATGCTTAAATATTTCACCAATGAAAAACTAAAAATCTTTCAATGTCTTCACACCTAAAGAGCTTGCTTTCTTTCCCATATTAAGATCTGGTATTTGGGTGAGATCTCTAGTACTCTGGATGGAAATAAATTCTGGATGGAAATAATTGATGCATAGAGCTTAACTCTTGAAAGCATATTGCAAGATGATTGCCTAAAGTGACACATGAACTTAAAAAACACAAGACAACTGTCAACTCATCACTTTAAATCTTCTTGCTAAATGCATTTCATGGAGACATGTTAGAATTATTCATTAAACAAAATTAAAAGTTGATTTAATTTGAGGAAGAAAGCTAGTGTTGTCTGTTCTTCTTAGTAGGATTTAAAACAGATATGTGTTAACACCGAAATGGAAAAATTGCTAATTGAAATAAATTTAATGGAAACCAGTGAAGGGAGTAAGCAACAGAAAGAAAGAAAAAAAAAAAAAAGAAACCACAAAAAACAAAAAGCACAAGCCATGAAACTATATGGAAAAATAACCTCAAGAGTAATTAAATAAAAGAAAAACAAATAGTTCATTAGTAGTCAATAATTTTGGAAATTTTTTTTCTTATTTGTAGAGTATTGAGGACTTCCTCCCATTTGTGTCATGAGTTTTCATTGTCAGATCTTTGCATTACAATAGTGTTTGGTCTGAGTAGTTTTTTAGTACTATAGTTTTTGTTTTTGTTTTGTTTTTAAACAATCCCTTACATTTTTATATCAGGTTATGTGTCCTTTCATGTATTTACTGAATTCAATCCCTACCGGGTCAAGATGATTGAGAAAACAAATGACTTTCATTGGAAATATTCTTTATTAAATTGTTAAATTCACAATTAACTTTCTCCTCTAAATGCTCAGATTCTACCAACAACAAATTCAAAATGACAGATGTGACTAAGAACTCATTCTTAGCTTCTTGTTCTAACCTCATTTTTTATTTAATATCTCCATATGTATTTTGCTAAGAAATAAGCGATTCCATGAGATAATAGAAAGAGCTCTGACCTAAAAGATAGGATATCAAGTCCTTCTGGGTTCGTTTTCAGTGAACTTCACTTATTAAAGGCCTCATTCAATTTATCTGGTAACTTGTATTTATGATATTGCTCCCTTACTTGATACATGAATTTTGTTATTGCTGATATTCCTTTAGTTTTGAAAATCTGTGACTAAATAACCACTTTTGGCCCCTTCAAATAAATGTTACTTTATCTAAGGGAACTGTTAAGCTACTGGTGAGGACTTAAGTTAGAAAAAAGTCTGAAATTATAAACTAAGACATAATCTATATGGAAAATACCATACAGAAGTATGACCCTGATAGCACTTGAGTATAGTCTGTAATTATATTTTGTTGGGCTTCCAGAGATTTAATTTTAATTAATTGCTAACATTCCAAAGCTTTGAGATTTAATATTAAAAATATTTAGATTTAAGAGTTTTCATGAGCACATGGAACATTCTCCAGAATAGATCACATACTGGGGCACAAATCAGCCCTCAACAAGTACAAAAAGATCGAGATCATACTTTGCATATTTTCAGACCACAACACTATGAAACTCTAAATCAACCACAAGAAAATATTTGGAAAGACCACGAATACTTGGAGATTAAAGAACATCCTAAAGAATGAATGGGTTAACCAAGAAATTAAAGAGGAAATTAAAAAATATATGAAAGCCAAGGAAAATGAAAACACTACAGTCCAGAACCTCTGGGATGCAGCAAAGGTGGTCATAAGAGGGAAGTATATAGCAATCCAGGTGTTCCTAGAGAAGGAAGAAAGGTCTCAGATAAACAACCTAACCTTACCCCCTTAAAGAGCTGGAAAAAGAACACAAATAAAGCCTCAAAGAAGCAGAAGATGGGAAATTATAAAGATTAGATAAAAATCAATGATCTAGAAATTAAAAAAAAGCAAAACAACAACAACAACAACAACAACAACAACAACAACAAACAGTAGAACAGATCAATGAAGCCAGGAGCTGGTTCTTTGAAAGAATTAACAAAATTGATAAGCCCCTTGCCAGATTGATCAAAAACAAAAAGGAAAGGACCCAAATAAATAAAATCACAAATAAAAGAGGGAGATCACAACCAACACTGCAGAAATACAAACAATAATAAGAGAATATTATGAGCAATTATATGCCAATAAATTGGGCAATATGGAATAAATGGACAAATTCCTAGAAACATATAACCTACCAAAACTGAAACAGGAAGAAATGGAAAATTTGAACAGACCCATAAGCAATAAAGAAATTGAATCAGTAATCAAAAATCTCCCAAAAAACAAGAGTCCAGGGCCGGATGGCTTTCCAGGGGGATTCTACCAAACATTTAAACAAGAGTTAACACCTATTCTTTTGAAGCTATTCCAAAAAGTATAAATGGAAGGAAAACTTCCAAACTCATCCTCTGAGTTTGATTTCAAAACCAAAGAACCCACTAAAAAGGAGAACTACAGACCAATTTCCCTGATGAACCTGGATGCAAAAGTTCTCAACAAGATACTAGCAAACCAGATCCAACAATACTTTAGAAGACTTATTCACCATGATCAAGTGTTATTTATTGCTAGGATGCAGGGATGATTCAATATCTGCAAATAAACTGTGTGATACATCACATTAATAAAAGAAAGGATAAGAACCACATGATCCTCTCAATAGATACAGAGAAAGCATTTGACCAAATGTGGCATCCTTTCTTGATAAAAACCCTCAAGAAAATAGGGATAGAAGGATCATACCTCAAGATCATAAAGGTCATACATGAAAGACCCACAGATAATATCATCCTCAATGGGGAAAAGCTGAGAGCTTTGCCCCTAAGGTCAGGAAAATGACAAGGATGTCCACTCTCACCACTGTTATTCAACATAGTGTTGGAAGTCCTAGCCTAGGCAATCAGACAACACAAAGAAATAAAAAGCATCCAAAATTGGCAAGGAAGAAGTCAAACTTTCACTCTTCACAGACGACATGATACTGTATGTGGAAAACCCAAAGGATTCCACCAACAAACTACTAGAACTGATCCATGAATTCAGCAAAGTCACAGGATATAAAATCAATGTACAGAAATCAGTTGCATTTCTATACACCAGTAATGAAGCAGCATAAAGAGAAATCAAGGAATCAATTCCATTCACAATTGCACCAAAAAACATAAAATACCTAGGAATAAACCTAACCAAAGAGGTGAAAAATCTATACACTGAAAACTATATAAATCTTATGAAAGAAATTGAAGAAGACACATAAAAAAATGGGAAAATATTGCATGCTCCTGGATAGGAAGAACAAATATTGTTAAAATGTCAGTACTACCCAAAGCAATCTACATATTCAATGCAATCCCTATCAAAATAACATCAGTCTTCTTCACAGAGCAGAACAAACAATCCTAAAATTTGTATGGAGCCAGAAAAGACTCTGAATAGCCGAAGCAATCCAGAAAAAGAAAACCAAAACTGGAGTCATCACAATCCCAGACTTCAAGCTGTATTACAAAGCTGTTATAATCAAGGCAGTATGGTACTGGCACAAAAACACTCAGATCACTGGAGCAAAATAGAGAACCCAGAAATGAAACTACAAACGTATGGCCAACTAATCTTTGACAAAGCAGAAAAGAATATCCAGTGAAATAAAGACAGTCTCTTCAGCAAATGCTGTTGGGAAAACTGGACAGCGACATGCAGAAGAATGAACCTGGACCACTTTCTGACACCATACACAAAAGTAAACTCAAAATGGATGAAAGACCTAAATGTAAGACAGAAAGTCATCAAAATCCTAGAGGAGAAAGCAGGCAACAACCTCTTTGACTTTGGTCGCAGCAACTTCTTACTTGACATGTCTTTGAAGCAAGGGAAACAAAAGCAAAAATGAACTATTGGGACCTCATCAAAATAAAATAAAAAGCTCTGCACCGTGAAGGAGACAATCAGCAAAACTAAAAGGCAACAGACGGAATAGGAGAAGATAGTTGAAAACGACATATCAGATAAAGGGTTATTATCCAAAATCTATAAAGAACTTATCAAACTCAACACCCAAAAAACAAATAATTCAGTGAAGAAATGAGCAAAAGCCATGGATAGACACTTTTTGACCTCCAGCTGGCCAACTGAAACATGAAAAATGCTCAACGTCACTCATCATCAGAGAAATACAAATCAAAAGCCAATGGGATACCACCTCACACCAGTCAGAATTGCTAAAATTAACAACTCAGGCAGCAACAGATCCTCCACGAGGATGCGGAGAAAGATGAACCCTTTTGCACTGATGGTGAGAATGCAAACTGGTACAGCCAGTCTGGAAAATAGTATGGAGATTCCTCAAAAAATTAAAAATTGAACTACCCTATGACCCAGCAGTTGCACTACTAGGTATTTATCCAAAGGACACAGGAGTGCTATTTCAAAAGGGGACATGCACCCCAATGTTTATAGCAGCGCTATCGATAAGAGCCAAAGTGTGGAAAGAGCCCAAATGTCCATCGATGGGTGAGTGGATAAAGAAGATGTGGTATATATATATATATATATATATATATATATATATATATATATATGAGTACTCAGCAATTAAAAAGAAAGAAATCATGCCATTTGCAACTATGTGGATGGGACTGGAGGGTATTATGCTAAGTGAAATTAGTCAGAGAAAGACAAATTTATGACTTCATTCATATGAAGAATTTAAGATATAAAACAGATGAATATAAGGGAAGGGGAGCAAAAATAATATAAAAACAGGGAGGGGGACAAACCATAAGAGACTCTTAAATATAGAGAACAAATTGAGGGTTGCTTGAGGAGTTTGAGGTGAGGGGTTGGGTTACTTGGACAAGGGGCATTAAGGAGGACACTTGTTGGGATGAGTACTGGGTGTTATATGTAGCTGAAGAATCACTGGATTCTACTCTAGAAATTACTATTACACATATGTTAACTAACTTGGATGTAAATTTAAAAAATAATAAATTAAAAACATGAAAAAAAAGACTGAGATCTGAAAAAAATTTTTTCATGAAAATTCAGGATATCTAGTAACCATTAATGGCTTCACTTTTAGAAAAGTCATGCATGACCCAATTTGCCACAGTCCCCACCATGCCTTATTGTTAACACTGAACCTCCCAGTTTCTTTATATTACCTGTCAGTTTCTTACTGGAAGTAGATTTGCAAACCAAGTATCTTGTGTGGAAAGTAAAGTCTCCTTAAGTCAGATACCGTGGTTTCTTACAGATATTTTCAAGAATGAACAGAGATTATGGGGCACCTGGGTGGCTCAGTTGGTTAAGCATCCAACTTCAGCTCAGGTCATGATCTCATGGTTCATGGGTTTGAGTCTCACATTGGGCTCCCTGCTGATAGCTTGGAGCCTGGAGCCTGCAGCAGATTCTGTGTCTCCTTCTCTCTCTGCCAATCCCCTGCTCACTCTGTCTCTCTCAAAAGATAAATAAACATTAAAAAAAAAGAATGAACAGAGATGATATTGGCCATCTGCCAAACACATTACTACCCTCATATGGGCATGTGGTGACTTTAAGGAACAATTGTTGCAAGATACAGTATACAATATAAAAATAAAATGTTTTTGTTCAGGATATAGTAACCACTGGATAAATATCCTTCAAAATAGATGATTTCTAAATGAACATTTTAAAGAATCTATCTGGCAAAAGAAACAATAAATGAAAACAATAAATCCTTGTGCTTTCCTCTTAAAACAAATAGCATTTTATAATTAACAAAGAGGGTTTGCCACAGTTGGGGGGCTCAACTGTGGCTAAACTCATAATGCAAACTTTCTTGCACTAAATTTGTAACATCTTTAATGATACCTTAAAAATAATAATAAAATAATTCAAATGCTGCAGTCTTAAATTCATTTACATGTTCATGGTCATTTCACTTATTTTGCAATAGTTACATGTAGAACTCCTACACAGTCAGGCACCCTGGTAGAGATGTAAGGGTGTACATTTACTACTCCTCAAGTTGACAGGTTTCTGAGAATGTTCAAGAAAAAAAAGTAGAAATAGAAGACATTAATCTTTTATATGTAAAGTAACTT
Organism: Felis catus; assembly: GCF_018350175.1. Lineage (NCBI taxonomy): Eukaryota > Metazoa > Chordata > Mammalia > Carnivora > Felidae > Felis > Felis catus. The sequence goes on from NC_058374.1 coordinate 112,583,967, forward strand.
TTAGAAGAGCCAATGCCTACAGTGATTGTACAGAAACCTTTATTTTTTTACAATCGCCAAAAATAAAACTACAAATGTGTGTACCAAATGCATTATCAAAGACATTTTCCCTTTTGAGTTATTATAACTAGACACTGTGCCACTATTTTCCAGGTGTTATCTCTTCATCAATTGGAAAATTTCCCAATATCCCTTCCCTCATTTTTATTAAAGCAATAGTGAATTATTTATACATTTAACAAGTAACACGCACATTGTTTTTCTGTGTTTGTCTCCTTATCACATGTTTTTTGCCTTTCAATTGTTACTAGTCCTGGGCTCTGAGTCAAGCTTGGATTACTCTGCATGCATGAATGAGCTTAGGGTACAGGAAGATTGGAAGAAGCAATCCACTGCCCTTGCTATACTGGTAGTATTTTAGATCTCCGTGTAAAAAAGAAAAAAAAAAGAAAAAAATGGCATGAAACACATGCAGCAAAGTCCTTTCTCCATTTCTCATCAACCTTCCTCCCTTACCGATATGAGCAGAGTGTCATCAGGTGGTGCAGTGGGCAGCAGAAGCATGTTGGACCCATGCATAGGGCATCATCTTCAGTCAGCTCTTTTTCCATTCTTCCGTAAACTGCCACTCTTATAGCATGGCTTTTCTTCACTTTTATCCTCAGCCCCAGCTAAGGAGGTTTGCAAACCCCCAAACCTCCTAGAACTAATAACTAAGGCATATCATTTCAATACATATAAAAGTAAATTATATTTCTATATACTTATACATCCACATTTCTATAAGCCAGCAGAGGGCATTCGCACAAATATGACAAAATTGCCCCATAACTTGTTGGGGCATGCTGCCCCATAACTTTAATGGGGCATGTTGCCCCATAACTTGTTTTTACTTAAGAACTTCATGCATAAAATGTTGTGGGGACTAATATAATGAATGCCCATGTAACCCTTCAAATCAACTTAAGGTACAGTATTTTACAGGTTCAGCTGAATCTTTTTGTGTCCCAAATCCCATTTTATCTTTTCTCAGAATGTATCAATCTTAGGGCTCACCCCAGCCCTACTGAATTAGAAACTCTGGTGGTAGGGACAGGAATCTGTGTTTTAGCATGATCTCCAGCTGATTTTGATGCAGGCGAATTTGCTGACTCCTGCTTGAGACACTATATATAGGTCTATATATATATATTATATATATATATATATATATACAACTATAAACACTATATATAGGTATATATATGTATACATATATACATATATATATACTGCATCAAAACCTTTGTGCATACTCATTTTATAAAATATATGTTATATCTCAATTTATTGGTACTGCCTTTCTTCTGTACCATCTCCAACATATTAAAAAAATTCATATTTTTCATATTAAAAAACTTAGTGTCTGTGAAATGGCCTTTATTTCGATTTATATTTCTGATTATAAGTGAAATAGAACATTTTTCATACATGTGTTTGTCTTACATGTATTTCACATTAGTTTATTGATGTTTTGTGTTATGTAAATTACTCATTCATATTATTTGCCAGATATTTTCATTTTTTATAAATTTTATTTATTTATTTATTTATTTATTTATTTATTTATTTATTATTTACTTACTTATTTATAGCACAAATGAGGGAGGCATAGATGGAGAGAAAGAATCTCAATCAGGCTCCATGCCCAGGGCGGAGCCTAAGGCCAGGTTGATCTCACAATTGCAAGACCGTATCTGAGCTGAAATCAAGAGTCTGATGCTTAACGACCTGAGCCACCCAGGTGCCCCGATTTGCCCCATATTTTTATTATTGTTATTATTATTTTTTTAATGTTTATTTATTTTTGAGAGAGCACAAGCAGGAGAGGGGCAGAGAGAGGGGGGCCGGGGACCCAAAGTGGGCTCTATGCTGACAAGCTGACAGCAACGATCCTGGTGTGGGGCCCAAACTCACGAACCGCGAGGTCATGACCTGAGCCGAAGTCAGTCGCTCAACCAACTGAGCCACCCAGGTGCCCCCCTGCCATATTTTTAAAGCTGGGGTTTTTGTCTTTTTCTAACTGATTTATGAGATTTCATGTATAATTTGGATGCTAATATGTTCAGTTTTTTTTTTGTGTTAAATAGATCTTTTTCTAATGTGCTGTCATTTCTTTTTGTTAATGTCATATTTTTCTATTAAATTGAGTTTCTTACTGTATCTTACATATATTCTTCTAAAACAAAACATACAGATTGAGGGCACTTTCTGGGTATAGCTATGTTAGAATTTATTGACTCATTCTCTTATTAATAAATTTACTAGTCAAGATCCCAGTTGGAATGAAATGGCACATTCAAGCAGAAGATAATTTAACAAAGTGACTATTTAAAAACCATTTAGGAAAAATAACAGCAACGACAAACAACGACAAGGGTTTGGTAACACCAGAGAACCACTAACATCAAAAAACCAGAATGGGCAAGAGAAGGAAGCAGACAGTAGACTTCAGAGAGAGCAACAGGAAGATTAATTTTTGACGGGAGTTGTGGTTTTTGGTTCAGGGACTTAACCAATCCATGGAAACCTAGCAGGAAATAAGTCTGGGGAATAAAACTTTGAGCTTAGCCCCTCTCTTCCTTCCCATCGCTATCTAAATCTGAGGGGAAGAGTTGGTCAGAATGTAAGAAATCCCTGGTGCATTTCGTCACCAAACAAGTAAGAAGAATGGAGAATGGCACTGATTTTCAAAAAGTACAGTAGCTATCAGTCTTTGAATTTTATTCCTCATTATATAAACAGTGTTATAGTGAACGTTCTTGTTTATTTATACCGTATATTGGTACTCTGATATTGCATGACTGATCACCAAGTTTGGGATTGTGGGGTCAAAATATATTCTTTCTCTGTTTTTAAAGAGATAAAAATTTCTTCCCCCAAATGTAGGAATCCATTGCTGTCATAAACAATGTATGAAGATATTCTAATTCTTTGTGATATTTTCAAATTTGCTAACTTGAATAAAAACTGTAGGTATCTCATTTTAAAAAATTTTTGGATGACGTTGACCATTGTTCGTTGGCTGCACACATTTTTGTCTTCCACATTCAAGTGTTTTCTCCTGTAAAGATCCTGTCTAGATACTACTTTTATTTTTAAATTGGATTTTGTTTTATGGTTTGGGAGATATGTAGGTATATTATTATCACAGTTTGATTGCACTAAGAGTTGTCTTCTAGTTTATTGCTTTGCTTGACTTATGATGAAGAATGTATGAAAGGGAAATACTGAGAAAGGATAGCTCATGCAAATGTTTGAGAGATTTGGCCATCAGTTGGACTCCAGTTACAGGTATCGCTAAGTGGTTTGGCACGTTAACCTACATTATTGGATAAAATAAAACTTTCATGTCAGTGAATGACACCGATTCATATTCCAGTGGTGGTGTAGTCTTATTCCTAGAAAGATAACGTTGGACTCCTCTTGACATAAATAATTGAAAGTGAAAAAGAAACTCACAGGAATTTTCATATATGTCAAGAGGAAAGCATTATTTTTCAAAATGTAATTAACAATTGACAGCTTAATATGGGAGTGTGAATAAATATCGTTTTATTTGTGGTATGCCTCTTGTTCCATTATCTTACATGCAATGTTCACTGCTGTCAACAGGAGCTATTGCTTATTGATGTGGGAAAAGAGACTGAAATGTCTTCACTTACTAGGTTTTTTAGATCTTGAAGATGTTATTAATGTACTGAAAATGCTGATCTTTTCCCTCTCCAAAGAATTGAGTCACTTTGTAACAAAGTATAACAATAAGGTTAACATAAAAAAATGTTTAAAAACATCATAGGTAATGCATAAATGTGAATACAATTTTTCAGAATTAACTCACTTCCTAAGACTAAACTATATGTTCGCCTTTGAGACTCCTGATAACCAGGGTAAGCCAGAAAATAAATGAATGGAAGGCACTTAGCATACACTCTAGGAAGACAATGACTTTCCTGTGAAATAATTCTAAATAAGTTTGAGATGAATGTTTTCTAGCCAGATTGAACATTTAGCACCATAAAACTATTTCCATCTTTATTTTTTAAACTTTTTAATGTTTATTTATTTTTGAGAGAGAGAGAGAGACAGAGCATGATCGGGGGAGGGGCAGAGAGAGAGGGAGACACAGAATCTGAAGCAGGCTCCAGGGACTCTGAGCCCAATGCGGGGCTTGAACCAACTAACTGTGAGATCATGATCTGAGCCAAAGTCGGAAGCTCAACCAACTGAGCCACCCACACGTCCCTTTCCACCTTTATTTTATGTCTGACCTCAATAAAAGTGTGAAATTATTTAAACATCCCAAAGGCCACCTTCTATTTATCTAAAGAGTGTTTGTTAGCATGCCCTTGGTTTTTTTCTGACTTCCTATTAAGCTATCTCAGTAATATTAGGAAGGAGACAGGATTAGGTAATGTTGGACATACATTAAGCCTATGCTCATACAGATGTTCAGAAAGTAGAAATAGAACAAAATACCAAACAATAATGATTTAATGTCATAAGTAAATTTTCAAATAGGATGTATTTGTTTTAAAGAAAATATGTTGCAGTATTATGCTCTTTATTTGGGGGTATTTTTCAGCTTTTTAAATAATTTCAATGTTTGCATTTATAAAGATATATTTGGAAGCGTTAACTGATATTTGTTAACAGAAAACCCAATAAGCAGACAGGAAAGCACACACACAAAAATTATAGAAGAATGAATTTAATGCTGAGTTAAATTGTATGGCAGGAGGTGAAATGAAAATAAAAAGGCAAACACATATGGATGAAGTGGGAAGATTAAGTGTTAGTCAGTAAAGGTGTTTATAAGCCAAAAGCAGAACAAAAACAAAGTATTTGTACATAGTAGTGGCTTATTCACCACTGTACTATTGGGTAGCATTGTCTTTCATCACTATTATCATAATATTTCTTAAAATAAGAGTAGTAAAGAAAGAGAAGAATAATGAAAGGTAATGTTATTCTTAGTTACTATATGCCAAGCACTTTTATTGGTGATTTACATGTAATTATCATATTTACTCTTCAAGCATTTTTATGAACTGGGCACTGTTATTATCCTAATTTTATACATAAAGAAATTTAGGCACAGAGCAGTTTAACCATTTGTTCAAGATCACACAGGTAGTAAGTGGTAGAATACGAATTTGAACTGAGAATGTCTGACTCCAAAGTCTGGGCTTTCACATGGTTGTTCACAGTGCTGCCCAGGTCTCTCAAGCCACCCTTCTCCGCGAAAGATCATACTTCATCTTTTAATCATATAATTTTATTTAATGCTCACACCTCTACTAATTGCCCATTCTAATCACAACCTCTGGGATCAATAGACACTTGAGACAAAAATAGAGAAAGAAACTGATGTTCTCCACGATGTCTCTGTTGCATATATAAAATTTTTATGTCATGTTATTAAAAGCTAGGAATGGATAAGTTGATAGGACTCAATAATGGGTAAATTTAATTCAGGTTTTAGTGCCTGTAAAATGTCCCAGTGAGGTCAAGGGACAACCTGGGTATATCTAAGGTGATAGAAATTATATCAAGGGTTGTCTTGCCTCAACATGAAAGGACTATGTAAAGGAGGAAAAATGAGTAGAAGGAAAATAAAGTGTGTAATTTTCATGATTAAAAAGCCAAAGAAATAGTCTGCTAACTAAATGGAAGAAACATTTCAGAGAAAAAAGTCAAGGTGAGTGCATACCAAAGAAGATAATATTGTATAATTACTCTATGGAAATGCATTTGACATGATCTTATGTATAGAATAGATGTGAGAGAATTACATAAAGTGTTATGGCTGATGTGGGTTACAATATAATTTTAAGTGATGTTTACTTACTTCATTCATTCATCCAGCAAACATTTGATTGAGGGACTGTTTAGTCCCAGGTATCATTCAAAATGCTGGGGATATAACAAAGAGAGAGAAATATATATATATTATAATGGCAAAAAAAATAGCAAGAAAGAAAGGAAAAAAGAAGCTTCAGGTCTTAATTCTAGTGGCAAGAAATGCATAATAAAAACATGTGAACGTAGGAGTGCCTGGTGGCTCAGTCAGGTAAGTGGCTGACTTTGGCTCAGATCATGATCTCAGGGTTTGTGGGTTCGAGCCCTGCATTGGGCTCTGTGCTGACAGCTCAGAGCCTGGAGCTTGCTTCCGATTCTGTGTTTCCCTCTCTCTCTGCTCCTCCCCCGCTTGTGCTCTGTCTCTCCAAAAATAAATAAACATTTTAAAACAAATTAAAAAAGAAACATGTAAGTAAAACATTTGTACGTTAGATAATGCTAGACGATCTGGAGAGAAATAAAGTAGAAGGGTTTAGGGGGTGTTGGAGAGGAAAGGGGATTTTAATAGAAATAGGAAGTTTGGAGAAGGCCTCAGCAAGGAGACTTGTAAGCAGACTTGAACTAAAGAGAGAAAGCTAGCTGTCCAGATATCTGGGGAGACCTACCCTGTAGAAAGAGTAGAAAGTGTAGAAGTCCTGGAACAGAAATTTGTTACCTTTGAGGACAAGAAAGGAGACTGGAATGGCTGTGATAGAATAAAGTAGGGTAAGATATGTGAGAGATGAGACCACTAAGAAAATGAAACCCAAATCTGGTAGGGGCCTGGGGAAAAAATGGGTAAGAGGCAGGCCTGAAATCCTTATAGGAGAATACATAAAGGAAAGAAAAAAGATGAGCCAATCACATATGATGGTAAACATACCAATAACAAACTTTCTGGCGAACAAACTATCTGTATTTCCTAGCTAGCCAGAGAACACTTGTTTATGGAATGCTTTCAGCTTTTCAGCATCAGATACCTGATCTATCTAGGACTGTGTATGATAAATAGAATTGATGGCTTCACAGGACACAGTTCTAAGAAAGATGTCATGAACCTGAGAATAAAATAGAGATATTCTCATTACCCAAACAGAAATTTTTGAGAAAGTAATACATCTGCCTATGTTACATAGAGACTTATAGATGTAAATATGTACCAGAGCAAATCCTGATGCAGTGAGAAAGGATATGGGGAGTGTGTCCTCGACCTCCTCTTGCTTTGCCTGTGCCTCACGATTACCTGTATTTGGAAATCGTCAGTAAAGCTTGATACCGTGGAAGACCTCTGATCCACGTGAGTCTGATTTGACAATCTTATATGTTGTATTTTTGAAGGGACTTCAAAAATTTTTGAAGCAGACTACTATAGGGATTTTGGCTCTTTCTCTGAATGAGATGTCCTCTTGGGAAAGTTTTGAAAAACAGCATCATATACTATGAGCTGGATTTCAAATGGAGAATACATTATAGAGGGGCAAATCCAGAAGCAGGGAAATTCAGAAGCGGGCAAGAGCTGGTAGTGGTTTGGATCAGAACTGTAGCAATGCGGGTGATAGAAGTGATTGGTTTTTGGATGTTATGGCATCAAGAATGACAATAATTACAATGCAGCCTACTGGGAGAAGTCTACAAGAACCATCCTTAGGTGAACAATACAATGATTCTGGAGAAGCACACAACTGTCAAGACCAGGAGTGAAATCATTAATGACAATAGATGAATGACAATAGATGATGTCCCAAAGGATACTTAATTTAAAATTTGGGTAAATTTTAAAGCTCTGTATTGGTAATATTCAAATAGAATAAATGAGCAGCAGGTATGAAGGTGAATTTTGATTTTATCAATGACCTGATTTCTCCTTGCCCACTTTGTTTTTTTTGTGCATGGAGGGATGGCATGAGGTAGGTTGATAGATATGAGCTGAAATTTCAAAGAAGCAGAATCACATTTAGTTAAAGAGTGTTTCTTTTTATTGCTGAATGTTTCCTTGTATGGATATACCATAATTTGATTATCCATTCATCTACTGATAGACATTTATGATACTTACAAATTTTAACATTATAAATAAAGCTACTATGAACATTCATGTACACTTCGTGTGTGTGTGTGTGTGTGTGTGTGTGTGTGTGTGTGTGTGTGTAGACAGGTCTTTATGTCCCCTTTCAACATAAGTGCTCTAATCTATGACTCCTTTTCAGTATAGTTTTACTTAAGATAGGCTTTAATTTTTGGTAGCTATTTTAGGTCCATTTTAAGATTAACCTCTTTTTCTTTCTTTTGTGCTGTTTTTCCTAAATGGCACTGCCCCTCCGTGCAGTGGGAGGGTGCTTTCTATGCTTATAGGTAATTTGATGATTGGGTGTTGTCTTTCTCTTAGTAATGCCATGAATGTGGGCTTTGATTCATTTATTTTTATTTCCTCTTTCTCTTTCTTCCTTCCTTCCTTCCTTCCTTCCTTCCTTCCTTCCTTCCTTCCTTCCTCTCTCTCTTTCTTGCTTTTTAGAGAGAGGGAGTGCAAGCAAGGGAGGGGTGTAAAGAGAGGGAGAGAGAGAATCTTAGGCAGGCTCCATGTTCACGTGTAGCCTGAAATGGGTCTCAATCTTACGACCGATGACCACCTCTGTGATGGTGAGATCATGACTTGAGGCAAAATCAAGAGTCTGATGCATAACTGACCAAGCCACCCAGGCACCCCATCATTTATTTTTCTTACTTTTATCATTTTTGAAGAGTGTGTTGGAAGATTTGAGTCAAATGGTTAGCATTACCCTGGCTACCCATATAAAGGTATAAAGATGAATAGTATAATAGGGAGAATAATGTCCCCGCAAAGAGATTAGGTCCTAATCTCTGGAACCTGCAAATGGTCCTTCATAAGGAAAAATAGGAGAGGAGGGTTGCAGATGTGATTAAACTAAGAATTGTGTGATGGGGAGATTGTAGATTATGCAGGTTGAGTCTTAAATGTAAAAACAAGGGTCTTTATAAGAGAAGCAGATGGAGATTTGACACTCACGTAGAGAAAAAGGTGATGTGGGGACAAAGCAGAAAGGGAACTGAGGATGCTGGCCTTAAAAATTGGAGTCCAAGTTGGGGCGCCTGGGTGGCGCAGTCGGTTAAGCATCCGACTTCAGCCAGGTCACTATCTCACGGTCCGTGAGTTCGAGCCCCGCGTCGGGCTCTGGGCTGATGGCTCAGAGCCTGGAGCCTGTTTCCGATTCTGTGTCTCCCTCTCTCTCTGCCCCTCGCCCGTTCATGCTCTGTCTCTCTCTCTGTCCCAAAAATAAATAAACGTTGAAAAAAAAATTTTTTTTTAAAAAATAAAAAAAAAAATTGGAGTCCAAGGAATGCCACGAGCTGCCACAAGCTGGGAGAGTAAGGAATAGATCCTTCCCCTAGAGCCTCCAGAGGGAATGCCTTCTTGCTGACACTTTGATTTCAACCCAGTTATATTGATTTAGAATGTCTAGCCTCTAGAACTATGAGAGAATACATTTCTGTTGTTTTCAGCCACCTAGATGTGGTAATTTGATACATAAACTAATACAGAGAGATTTTCTGGTTTAGCTTTACCAAAGCTTAAAGACAGTAAAGTATAACTATAATGCAAAAAAGGAACACTTAAAACCTAACTTCAGATATGTCTCCACTTCATGGCCACTAGACATGTTCATTCACGGGGCAATTATTTTGACAATTTTTCTCCTTAGTCTACATGCTGACATTATGTTATAGGGACTCTGTCTTACCCAACAATAGAGAGCCAACATATATTTGAGGGATGTTGAGTGAATCTTTGCTCTTCTGGTACATTCTCTAACTTCTCTTTCTGAAGCCCAACATTGTATCGTTGATTATTCAAGAGCCAAAACAAAATAAAGTGAAACAACAAGTTTGCATGACAGTAATCGCTCCGGAAAGGCACCCTTCTACCAGTGAAGTGACCTATCAATAGCATCATGTAGAATGACAAATTGACTAATCTGAAACACCCTTACTTGAATTATTTTACTGACTCAGGTCTTCTTCAAGTAAATGAGTAATGAGGTGAAACAGTTTTAGTCTTAATCTTCACTCAGGTGAAGAATCTATCTCAAAGACAATTTCAGTTCCCACTCTTAGAACGAATAGAAATCAGGAATAATCTAGGCTAGCTCCAGAGTGGCCTGGTGCTACTATTAGAGGTATATAACTGCCTCTTTGCTTTCTTTACTTTTTCATAAAGTAATTAGTACTTAAAGAAAAGAGACTAAGCAAATTTGGAACAAAAACAGTCGTGTGTGTGTGTCTGTGTGTGTGTGTGTGTGTGTGTGTGCACGTGTGTGTGTATAATTCGATTGATGTTTTCAATTGTGAAGAAAATCTCAAAAACAACAGAAAGAAGTTGTGGCTAACATGAAAACGATTGATCAGTAGTTGCAAATTACTTCTAATATGTAGGAAAATATAATCATCCGGTATTTAAAAATACTTTCCATGTAGGGGTGCCTGGCTCATTCATTCGGTGGACCATGTGATTCTTGATCTCAGGGTTGGGAGTTTGAGCTCTATGATAGGTATAGAGATTACTTAAAATCTTTAAAATAGTGAAGGTACTTTCCATGTAAGTAGTATTTTAAGTATATCCTTTGATCTTCACAAAAACTCTCCAAAAGAGATAAGACAGTTCATAATATGGTGATTTCATAGATGGAAAAAAAATGAAGCTCAGTGTTTTGGTGACTTGCCTTTGATCACAGAGTGGTATAGTTCCTTTAATTTCTACTTGTCCAATGTTCTTTGCACTTAAGACGTCTTTCTGTGACAGGCTAAATTTAGTGGTACTAACACTATGAATTCACTTGAGAAGAGAAAAAATAATTCCAAAACAATTCAAAATTAGTACCAGTGCATTGAATAATGTGTTAAAATTATCAATCATTTTTCAATTGGACTAAAACTACCAGATTTAGAAAATTGGTATCTTTCAAATTTGAACATAGCCTTTGAATATTTGATCTTGCAAGAAATCATTCAATGTGAAATAATTTTGATAAGCTTTCAAGTATGTAAAATAATAACAATTAGTGGAAGTAATATTGGCTTTATTAATAGTATAAAGCAATGCATTTTATGAAATAAGTGATTTTATTTCCAGGCCTAATTCTTTTGCTATAAAATCAGTATTCAGTTGCCTTCTTCTTTTTTTCTCACGTAACTGAAATGAATTCAAAATTAAAACTAAAGAAATGAATACAAAATAAAGATTGGATAACCCTTAAGAATCTGCATGAAGAAAGGTTTCCATGTTTCTTCTTTCCTTAGAAAACCCTAAAAACCGGTAGAAGCACTGTCTACTCTCTGATTATATCCCTGCTGCAATGCAGTGACTTCTCTCTTCCTGAGCTATGGAATACTAGGCCAGAAAGCAGTCTTTCACTAATTGTATTGTGTAATGCTGTGTTGCTATTGAATACAATAGCACACATTTTGTTTTTTTGCCATTTCTCTTATTTTTCTGTTGCCTTTCTAAACAAGTAAGAAAGGATATCACAGCAGCTATTGTATATGTAAATGAGATGTACTTCTGCACATTCTTGCTACTAACAATGGAAAAAAAATTTTCTTATTGTTTTTGGTTTCATTTTTGTTTCAAGGAAATGAACTATTTTTAACTAAACTATTAATAAACAGCTCTACCTGTGAGTCCTGGCACTAAACCAGAGAAATATATATCTTTTCTGAATATGAGAATATTCACCTACTTATTTATTCACTAAATCACTTATTTTCAATATAATATTCAATTACCAGTTAGTGATTGCTTACAATGTACAAAGCAGCCTTCAAAGTTCTAGAAACATAATGGACAAACTCTAGTTGGAATTCTTTTTTTTAATTTTTTAAAAATTTATTTATTTTTGATAGAGACAGAGCACAAGTGGGGGAGGGGCAGAGAGAGAAGGAGACACAGAATCCAAAGCAGGCTCCAGGCTCCGAGCTGTCAGCAAAGAGCCTGACGCGGGGCTTGAACTCACAAACCATGAGATCATGACCTGAGCCGTAGTCAGACAGACGCTTAACTGACTGAGCCACCCACGTACCCCTATTTGGAATTCTTAAGAGACTCAGTTTATTATGGAAGGCAGATGAGGGACACTAATTCTGTTGCATAGAGTGCTATGTCAGAGGCATGTTTGGTTTGAAAAGAGAATACTGAGAAACTTCCCACTTATCCTGAGTGTTTAAGGAAAAGTCTCTCTGAAATAGTGGTGTTTGACATTTCCATAATGATATTGATTTTGTCATCAACACCAGATGTGGCCTATTGTATAGGCAATCTCCATTTCATGAAATTTGTACATGAAAAAAGAGCTGACACCCTTTGATTTCTGTTTCAAATGGATTTTTTTTCTTGTCTTATGCTCATGCTGTAGGTGACATGTGCATAGAATTAATGATAGAATGAATTCCTGTCAACCTGTGTTCACAGTTGGGCTTCATAAATGAAGATGGGTGAAGGGCCCAGTGTAACTATATAGTTCACGCTACTTCATTTTTTTAGTTAAATGGTAAATATGTTTATAGACCTGGTCAATAGAAAAGGTAGCTGAGCAATGACAGTGTTCATCACAAAATAACGTTGCATTTAAAGTTCAAAATCACTGTAAAATAATTCATTTTAGAAGCCGAAATCTAGTATTTGAGTTACTCATGATAATGAAAATTTGGAAATTTCATACCAATTATTGTCCTTGGCTTCGCAGTTTCTTGATAAAAATAAATAACTTTTACTACGATGTATAGACCTTTTTATTTGTCTTTGGTTTTGATGTTCTGGTGCTCTCAAAGTCCACCTAAAAATGTATTTCCTGGCACTTTGTTCAATATGTTTGCTCATCTCTTCTAGAGAAGGTAGAGGAGGTGGTGTATGAACCATTCCTTCTTTCAGCCACCTGCACCTATAGACCATGCAGGAGCTCTTGCTTCCTTTTTCCTCTGGCTTCTGATGATGCAGTTTTCCTCATGCTGTGTTCAAGTTAACTCCACCACCACCCTGGACTTTGATTCCACTCCTTCTCCTACTTCTGAGACTTTACTATCTCAGTTTTCTCTTCTTTCTGTGTAATCTTCAAGCTCTCTCTTTCTTTTCGGACTTTTTCCCTTTAGCATGTAAATACGTTTGCATTTTTTTTCCTTCCTAACAAAAATTAACAATAAAAATCACTTAACCCTGAGTGCATGCCTCTGGCTACAACCCAGTGTCTTCCATTGCATTCCCTCAAAGATGGTCTACTTTGGCAGTCTCTCTCCACTTCTGGTCATGCTTCACCCTCATCACAAGATGGATAACATCCCTGTTAACTGCCTTATTGCCAAACTCAACATTACAAAAATGAAACTTTCTCTTGTACTTGGCACCTTTGATCATTCTCTCCATTAGGTGTATCTTCTTCCCTTGAATATTTACTTACTTGTTTCTAAAACAGCTTCATATTAACCATGGAAGCTACTGTGATAACGTCTCACCTCTTCTCTAATCTTTTAGGCCCACACATGTCATTTCCTGAGCTACAAGAGTAATCTAACTGAAATGTGAATCTTACCATATCACTTCCCCTATTAAATCAGTTGAAGACTTTCCATCGTCTCAAAAGTAAAGTTCTACTTTTGCACTGTTGGTGGAAATACAAACTGGTGCAGCCACTCTGGAAAACAGTATGGAGATTCCTCAAAAAGTTAAAAATAAAACTACCCTATGACCCAGCAACTGCATCACTAGGTATTTATCCAAAGGATACAAGAATGCTGATTGGAAATGGCACATGCACTCCAGTGTTTATAGCAGTGCTTTCACAAATAACCAAATTATGGAAAGAGCCCAAATGTCCATTGACTGTTGAATGGAAAAAGATGTGGTATGTATATACACAGTGGAATAATACTCAGTAATCAAAAACAATGATATCTTGGGGCACCTGGGTGGCTCAGTCGGTTAGGAATCCAACTTCAGCTCAGATCATGATCTCACCGTTTGTGAGTTCCAGCCCCGCGTCGGGCTCTGTGCTGCCAGCTCGGAGCCTGGAGCCTGCTTTGGATTCTGTGTCTCCCTCTCTCTCTGCCCCTCCCCTCCCCTCCCATCCCTTCTCTCTCTCTCTCTCTCTCTCTCTCTCTCTCTCTCTCTCTCTCTCCCCCCCTTCAAAAATAATAATAAACATTAAAAAAAACTTTAAAAAGAGAATGATATCTTGCCATTTGCAATAATGTGGATGAAACTAGGGTGTATTATGTTAAGTGAAATAAGTCAGTCAGAAAAGACAACTATCATATGATTTAAGTCATATGTGGAATTTAACAAACAAAACAGATGAACATAGGGGAAGGGGAGGAAAAATAATGTAAGATAAAAACAGAGAGGGAGGCAAACCATAAGATACTCTTAAATATAGAGAATAAACTGAGGGTTGCTGCAGGGTAGGTGGGTGGGGAGATGGGCTAAATGGGCACTGGGCATTAAGGAGGGAACTTGTGATGAGCACTGGGTATTGTATGCAGGTGATGAATCATTAAATTCTACTCCTGAAATCAGTACTACACTATACGTTAAGTGACTTCTATTTAAATAATAAAAAGTAAAGTTCTAACACCTTAAAAGGGAAAGTCAAGTCTTTCCTGATTTGACCTTGAATTTCCAGCTTCAGCTCCTTTTTTTTCTTATATTTTTGCCTCCTAACTTTTAGTCTTCCCAGAATTTCATTCTTTATTTACTCTTTTCTTTAGTCAACCATTCTCCTTAGTGACCTTATCTACTTAGGGTTTTACCTTTTTGATAATCACTTCATAATCACCTCAAATTCATCATGCCAAAACTGAAATGATACTTTCCCATCTAAACGTGTTCACTTTGGCTCATTTTTTTTCACTTATGTAAGGTATATCATTGTTATAAGAAACAAATGCCTGAGTAAATACAATACAGCCCAATACAGGTCAGTAGCAGTACTGAGGCATTTTTTTCTTGGATGCAGATTCCTTCTACCAAGGACCATGCCCTCCCTTGGGGTCTCGGAGCACTTCTTAGAACTCTATGCATCTAAAGGAGTGAAAGGAATAACTGCAAGATTACAGAGGTTTTTATGAGCTAGGACCAGAGATAGCAAATGGTAATTCTAACTATATCCCACTGGTCAATAAATAAGGCCTCCTGAATTGCAACAAGGCTAGAAAAAGAAACGGGGTACGCTGAACACACAGTATTATCTCTGCATGCCAAATTGTTTCTTCCTCCTTTATTTCCTAAATAAATCTCAAGACTGTTACCTCCTCTATTCTTTACCCAGCTAAGCCCATTCTCATGAGTCAGGTCTCATCATTTCTCAAGAGAACCACTGCAATAACCTCCAAACTGTCTTCCGGTTTAACCCTTCTTATCCATCACCCACACAGCTGCAGACATACTCAAAGTAACATGACAGTTTTACCTATAAGATTCTTCCAATTAAATCTTTTCAGTAACTTCCCATCATGTACAAAGTGGAAATAGAAATATCAGAGAATGGAAAAATAATCCCCTTGACATGACAGCTGCCTATTTCACCAGCATCAATTCTGGGTTTACATTTTCATTTTGTGCCACGGTTTTTCACTTCTGCCACCCTGAATATACCATGCAGTGTCTTTGCTCATTCAGTTTCTTAATCTTGAATGTGTTTCATGTCCCTACCCCATAACCCCTCAGGATGAATTAGCTGTGTCTCATCAACACTTACAGAATCTCTGGTACTTCTATTAATTAGTGATTTACTTCATCATGCACAACAATCTGTGCAAGTGCCTAAATAATTCATTGAACTATGAGATCTTTGAAAACAAGGGCTGCGTCTTACTCATTTTCATCCCCAGCTCTAAGAGATACTTGGCACATAGTAATCATCTATAAATATGTGTTAAATGAGTAAACTGTTCCTAAGCAAAAACATACCTTGAAACTCATTCCTTTGCCTGTGTCCCTTTTACCCTATTTATGTCTTGGCATTCACTTCCATGGCCCTTCCCTAGTCCACCAGCTTGAGTTTGGTTTTGTGTAGCCTGGTTACAAGATAATAATCATTGCTCTGTTACATTCCCCCCTTTTGTACTCTGCCCATATGATTGAATACCCTGGCACCACATGAGCTTTGTATCATTCTTGGGCACTCTGTTATAAGCCCAGAGAAGCCCACCTAAGTTTTCTGCAATTAATCTCTTAAACCAAGTCAGTTTCTTGTAGCCCATAACTATCTTGTACAATAGATTCCTGCTTATAACCTCAGCTACAACTCTGTGCTCATTCAAGTAACTAATAATGTCTCACAAACAAGGCTGTTTCACATTCTAACAATAGACTCTTAAAAGATGTGCATTTCTACCACACAGTGGGATCAAGAGTGTAACCATGATAATAATACAAAACAATAGAAAGAAATTCAATTGGAACAACAGAAGAATGTGGGCAGCAATCTAAATGGAATTTCCTGTTTTTCTCTGAATTCTAAAATCATTGGTGCCAATTATGAACTGTATTTTAAAAAGCAGCCCAACATTGAGTGGAAAGTGCACTCAATCTTCCTCCATTAAGTTTTGGTCCTACTTCAAAATGGTAAAGCCAAGGCTTCTTCTTCCAATATATTGATTGATAGCTTTGAAATTATGATTTGGGACCAAGTACATTAGTTGTACTTGCGCCTCACAAAGAGTACATCAATTTTCACTAATTAGCGCCATTGAATTAAGTTAAATTATGGGGAAAATGAGACACAAATGCATAGCTTAAAAAGCCTGGATGTTTAAATAAATATTGTTTAGAGATTAAGTATTGAGAATTTATTAAATATAACTTGATACCTTTTCCTAATATGTCAAGGGAGAAGAAAAAGTATAAATATACCTGAATTTAGGGATATTTGGGGAAACTATTTATTTTGTGGTTTGCTGTTAAGGAGACAACTTATACAGTGCATGTGAGGGTTTTTTTCTAATAGACAAAACTCCCCCACAAAATTACATATATACATGTGGGGTGTGTATATGTGTGTATGTGTACAATGTACACTGTATACACACACACATATATATATCTTCATATATGTCTTTGAAGACTTGAAAAACATATTTCCTTAATCCTATTTGATTATTTCAGAATAAGCATAATATAAAGATTATACTATTCCTTTTAAAATAATGAATTTAATAATTCAATGTTTGGTCAAATATAATAAATAACTCTACACTTTGACAAAGTGTTCGCTTCATCTCAAAAAGCAACAAATCCATCTCCCAGGCTATGCATTATACTTTGGCCAGTCCTGCTACAGATTCTAATGTTGGCCATTCATCTTCTGTCAATTATCTTTATAAACACCAGTTTTTCCGGGATTTATAAATAGATCATTTAAAACCAAAATAAACCAAGGAGCATTAGTTCTGTCCTGTCCTTTACACTAAAGATAAAAAATCATTCTTGAGTTAGCTCAGAAAAATAGAATGTAAGGGAAAGCATACTGTTTGATTCTACAATAAAAGATCTTAATTAATGATAACTGTATGGTAGGAAATGATTTTACAATGTCAGTGTTTTCAAATCTCAAATTATCCTAAGAGTTCGGAAAATGTCCCATCACTGTTTATTTTTGTATCCTCTAAACACAGACACACACACACACACACACACACACACACACACACACACCAAATTATTCAAAGCATTCATCCAGAACTCAGAAAACATATACTCATGCAAATTGTAAATTGTTCCAGATTGCCCAACACAAGAACATTTTACCCATCCGATAACTATACTAAAATCAGTGGAGGATCATAGAGTCTTTTTGAGTATTGAGGGCTCTTGGAAAACAAAGGGAAGGTTAAAGCCATGCTGAACCTCTGGACATTTTACCCTGAAGATGAGGATGGAGAGCAGAGGGTCTGGTTCTTCCACAACAAGGAAAAGGATTCGTTTCAAAAAAAGGAAGTATCAAAGGACTGTGAGCATTATTACTGTTTTCACGAACATTAAATACGTCTGCACTCTTCATACACTCTTCAGAGTATAGTCCTGGTGTCTTCTCTGTCCAACGTTTCCCAGAGCTCCTAGCCTGAGGGTGAGTTGATACTGCTCTCCTGTGTATTTCTATAACAGTATTTTATGAAAATGCTCCTTTAGAGCACTTATCACAAAATTCCAGGAAATCTCTCTGTCCTCATATATTCTGGGATCCTTGAGAGCAGGGACTGTGCCTTTTGTACCCTTATAATCCCTGCACAAATACCACCACCACTGCTTCAGCATGTTAGCACCATGACAGGCATGAATGAGTGTGAAACAATCAAAGAACATTAAATGTATGTCAGGCTGAGTAGTTTAATCATGGACCATGGATAATGGGGAGCCAAAAAAGCCCATGTCACAAATTCAGATTCCTGCTACGTTGCCAAGAAAGTGACAACGTGTAACAGGGAAGGGCAGAGAAGGACAGGGCAGGAAAGGAAAGGAAAGGAAAGGAAAGGAAAGGAAAGGAAAGGAAAGGAAAGTTTTTCTAGTATTAAAAAAAAAAGCTGTAAGATAAGCTATAAGGTTGATGACAAACCCTGGTCAATAGTTGGTCATAGTATCAGGGAGACAAGATAGAACAATGTGTACTGTGGGAAAGACATTCTCTGGCCCAGAGATATGCCTCTCTTCTGATCTGTTGTGGCAACAAGAAGATGTGGTTACGTATTGTTAAATGTCACCAATTTCTAAGAAAAGCCAGAAATCAGGTGATTACATGACATATCAGTTTTAACATGTTGGCTTTAAATATAACAAAACACACTTTGAGTTTGAAACGGAGACCATCAGAGATTTAATGCCCTCTGAAGTGCTCTTTGCAAGACGGACAAAGCCGAATCAGTACTTTAGGGTGTTTTAGTTTTATATCAGGCTGTTTAAATATTCCAGGCTGATGCACAAACATATTCAAATCCAGTTCCCAAGGTATTGTGTTTACAAGCATGGTGACAGTGGCATGAGACACTGTCATGTCTCATGACAATGAGAGCCACAAAGATGTCCTAATAATTTTATAGTCTTCTGCTGTGTTTCCTATTATTTGACTCTCCTGGGTGAGCACTTCAATGGTACAGACAAGTCAGTTCATATATCAGGATCTCTACATTTCAAACGTTTTTGTTTCTCCCCTTTACTTTTATCCCTGCTATTATGTTACTGTTTCTTACTACATTTCCCATAATTCCCCACTATGTTCATTTCACCCAGCCAGCTCTTTTTTTCAACCTCCCTAGAATCTGACAGGCCACAGAAATATCTGATTTCAAAGAGATGCTCGCATTCTATACTGATGCCATGTAGGAGTGTAAATGCCCAATGTCACACTGCTGAGTGGAGAAAGGTAAGAAAAATCGTTACTAGTCTTTATATTCTCTAATCTTTTAAAATCTCTTGAAGAAACAGAAATGTTTTATTTTTTTAACCACTGTCTTAGTTACTTTTTTTTTTACTCCATCTGTGCAAACCAAAATGTAGTAAAATTTTTGAATGATAGAACTGGAATGTGTACTCAAAATGTGACACCAATAAGATTGCAAGGAATATTGAAAGAAATCTTCGATAAGACTGACAATGACTGTGACTCCCAACAGCAAGAATTTGAGTATAAATCTTATACAACTAAATGAATTACTAAGAAAAAATTAAGCTGCTATCCTGCCTGATTGATATGCCATTATAGTAATACAAATAGATTCATTTAAATTAGGCTAGAGGTTTGATTAATTTTTTCACAACCAGCAGCAAACATGTATAAAGTTCCTACTCAAATAATTTCATGATATGATGACTTTTCACATTTTGCAAATAAAGAATCAACATTTAAGACAAGAAAAAATGCAAAGAAAATTTGAATTGGCTAAAGAAAATTTAGTTACTCTAGTAGTAACAGGATTTTTTTTAACTAAACGTGAGTGTAAATCAGGCAATCCTGTTTTCCAACTGGTGGAGATTATGGATCTGTATTAAATATATGCATTTGAAGATTATCTTTGATTGTTTACTGGCTTGGACTGATATAAAATTGGTATATTAAAATATGCCATGTATGTGGCTAACCCAGTTGCAAATCATTAAACCATTATTTAGTAATTAGTAGTGTTCTTATAAAAAGAATGAGGTACATGCATCATTTATTTTCAATGCAGCTTTGCATAATTAGAATAATATGCAATTTGATCTATTAAACTACTAATTAAATACAAAATATTTAATATGTACCAGAGAGTTGTGCTCTGAAATTGCACAATTATCCATTGTGTGGTTATTTCCTTCACTGACCCTTCCTCCAAAGCATGGGGGAGTAATCCATAAAATACTTTCAGGGAAAAGGGAGTATTAAGAAACAATGAGAGCCACAAAGATGTCCTGAGTTGGTCAATAGTGTTACACTTCTCCAGGCAAGTAGAAAAATCTAATTTGTTTTCTACCTCCTTCCCAAGCCCCTTCTTTGTGCCTTTGAATATGTGTATAATTAATAAGATGGCCCCAAACAGTCAGAAAAAAGGAAAAGAGGAGCAGTTTAAGTGTCTAGATTATTGAAACATTGGATTTCTTTCCAGTTTTATTGAGAAATAATTGACATATATCACATCACCGTATAAGTTTAAGGCGTACAGCATGATGATTTGATTTACAAATGTTGCGACATGAATACCATCATTGGTTCAGCCTACATACATTTTTTCATTTAGGTACAGTAAAAAGAAAAGAAAGAAAATAATAAAGGGAAAAATAATCTCTTGGTAATGAGAACTCTTAGGATCCACTCTCTTCACAACTTTCCTATCATACAGCAGTGTTAGCTGTAGTCCCCACTTTGAACATCACATCCTTAGTACTTTTACACAGAGTATTTCTTAAAAAACAAGAGGGTTTTTTTTCATTCTTTAATTAGGGAGCCTATCTTTATGAAGATTCATATCCCTGACAAGAGGTCGAAGCCATATATTCTTATTCTTTTCTAATTTAGTTTCAGTGTGCTATCAGATGAAATCTTATCACTTTATTCAGAAGTGCTTTACTATGCTCAAGAATCTAGCACTGATCAAGAATCTAGCACTATCAAAGCCAGCCTCATACATCATTCAAGGTCTTCCTACATATCAGCTCTTTTGCTACTTTTAGAATAATAATAATGAGGGTGAAAACAATAAAAGCAAATGTCTTCCAAAGTATTGTGCCAAATGAATTACATTATTTCATTTAATTCACTGAGGTAAAAAAAAAAGGGGGGGGGGATTGAGATTATGAGAGGCAACCTGACTTGGCTTGAGTCTTACTGCTTCTGTTTCGCAAAACTGAACCATATCCAAGGTTATGTGATTCAGAACTAGTGTTCTTAACCTTCCAGTATATGCTACAAACTTCACAATATGCCAATAATCCTTAAATGTCCTCTGAACTCTCTCTAAATGAAACAGACAAGACTCTTCGTGTACTTAGTATTGACTTATTCTTTTCTCAGTGCCTTAGTTCATGTTGTATCCTCTCTTAAAGTATGTACTTTGTCACTTAGCCAAATATTCCTCCTCTTTCAAGGCATGAGTCACATGCCTTCTCCTCCACAGCAATTCTGCCCCAAATGAATACCTAAGATCTAAATCCATTCCTATTCCCATAGTGCCTAGTGTAGAGATACAAAGGTGATTATCTCTCAGTAAATGTATTCCCTGAAAGCACTAAGAGTAAAGACACAAATAATCCATTCTAAAACCAAGAATGTTGTCGTGCACATTTGATTCCCTGTTACAAGAGATAGGTTTGCTGCCTCATTTCCTGTGCCAGCTTTTCCATCATCAACAAAATTTTCAAAAAGATGTTCATTCACTTTCTGACTGTCCTTGGACTGTGTCCAATTTCTTTTTTCTGAAGAGCTTCCAAATTTAGTTTTCACTTCAAGTGTGGCTGCTGAATCCAAGCAGTATAGAGTCAGAGCAGGAGTTTTCCTTGCAGAGAAATGGGATCTATTTTAATTGGGAGGCAGAAGGAACCGCGCTGTGGTTGCACCTGTTATGTTATCAGGAATGGCAGGTTCCATCCCTCTTCTGGCTTTTCCTTCCTAGTATTCTTGCTCCATTTACCCTCAGTCAGGTGCATTAAACACTTCCGGGGCAAGTCCCGCATGGCCATGATAAATAAAAGAGAGCTCTCGAGAAGGTGGTGGATTCGCCAAAGTGCCAGTAAAGTTTATTGCATGTTATTCCGACACCATTAGCAAAATCCTAACCTTCTGGTGCCCAAACTCCTCTTTGTCTCTCTGAGAAGGCCAGGGCATGGCTGGCTGCCAAATTGTCAGGCCAACGAGTGGCTCTCTCTGCACCCTACACTAGCCTGACTACATAGCAGAGTTGCCATTTCTTTTTCTAGGCATCATCAGAACATAGGTATCATTTCAAGGATGTCAATTTAGAGTCACTGTGCATTGTATTTACAGAAAAGACAGCGTGGTGTAGTGACTGAATGGACTCTGGAGCCAGACTACTTAGGCTCAAATCCCAGCTTTGATACTTACAGGCTGTGTAACTTTGGCCAAATTATTTGACCTCTTAATACTCACTTTTTTCAGTGAGTATTTCAGTTTGTTTTCAGTTTGTTTGTTTTCAGTTGTAAAAACAGGGATGATGAGAGGTCCTACCTCATAGGATTTTTGTGAGGATTAAATGAGTTAATCTTTGTTAAGCATGTAAAGCAATGATAGCCCTCAGGAATGTTAGCTAGTATTCTTTAATTTTTGTTGAGTAAATAAATAAATAACAAATATATCGTATAAGACAATTTTTTACTTCTTTTCTTCCTTCTCAAGACCCAAACTCTTTGAGAGCAGAGAGCGAGTATTACCCATCTTTGTATATTCTCAGCACTTCTCAGGAGGATGATACATCGTACGTGCCAATGACTCTCCACTGAGTTTTGAAAGCTGTGGTAATTTGAGAGAAGGGTAAAGTGAGGTAGAGTTTAAGGTTGTGATAGTCCAAAACATTTAGGAGTAAGGAGACTATTATGTTGGGAGGCTTCTCCCCATCTGTGTTGAAGTCACACCCAGAGTGATGGAAGTCGTTCAAGTGGGGAGAGGAGTTAAGAAACAGGTGTCAACAGGTCTCAAGAGAGAAAAACTTATGAACCAAAAACAGAAGAAGGCATCAGCATGGAGGTGAGGTTAGACCGTGGGCACAAACTGTATATAAAAATTTTTTCATGGGGTGCCTGGGGGTCTCAGTCGCTTGAGCATCAGACTTCAGCTCAGGTCATGATGTCATGGCTTGTGAGCTTCACGTC
The DNA here is from genome assembly GCF_018350175.1 of Felis catus. Lineage (NCBI taxonomy): Eukaryota > Metazoa > Chordata > Mammalia > Carnivora > Felidae > Felis > Felis catus. The sequence continues at coordinate 112,607,200 of NC_058374.1, forward strand.
GGGCTCTGTGCTGACAGCTCGGAGCCTGGAACCTGCTTTGGATCCTGTGTCTCCCTCTCTCTGCCCCTCCCCTGCTGTCACTCTCTCTCTCTCAAAAATAAATAAACATGAAAAAAATAAAAAAAAAACACATTTCCATGAAAAGGGGGTTATGTTATCAAGAGGCACTTGGTGAAACAGAGGAAAGCCAATGCTAGTACAAGATGTATGAAGCATCCATTTACAATGACTGCCCTCTCTCTCTCTCTCTTCTTTAAAAATATTTTAGGGGCGCCTGGGTGGCTCAGTTGGTTGAGCTTCCGACTTCGGCCTAGGTCATGATCTCACAGTCTGTGAGTTCGAGCCCCGTGTCAGGCTCTGTGCTGACAGCTCAGAGCCTGGAGCCTGCTTCAGATTCTGTGTCTCCCTCTCTCTGCCCCTCTACCGTTCATGCTCTGTCTCTCTCTGTCTCAAAAATAAATGAACATAAAAAAAATAAAATACAAATATTTTATTTTTAAGCAATCTCTACACCCATTGTGGGGCTTAAACTCATGATCCGATATCAGGAGCTGCACACTGTACCGACCGAGCCAGCCAGGCACCCCTGCCTTATCTCTTCTTAAATGTTCTAAAGTCATTTTCAAAACAGAGCTCTTGATTTTCTTTCATTCTCTCCCACCAAATACTTACATATTAATAACAACATTATGAACTGAATTATGTCCCCTAAAAATTTGGATGTTAAAATCCCATCCCCTAGTACCTCAGAATGTAATTACATTTGGAGATATGATCCTTAAATAGATGATTAAATTATACTTGTCATTAGAGTGGGCTCCAGTCCAATATGACTGATGTCCTTACAAGAGAAAAGAACATTGGTCACAGACACGTGCAGTTGGAAGGCTGCAATGACACAGGAAGAAATGCCCATCTACCAGCCAAGGAGAGAGGCCTCACAAGAAACAAACCTTGCTGACCCCTTGGGCTCAGACGTCCAGCCTCCAGAACTGTGCACATATGTTTCTGTTCAAGCTGCCAAGTCTGTGCTACTTTGACACGGCAGCCCTATCCAACTAATACAAACAGCAAGAACAATCTATGTTGCCCCTAGTCTTGTCATTTCAGTAGGTTGCATCATCATCCTTATGGCTGTTGAAGTAAAAAACCAAGGACTTTTTTTTTTAATTTTCCTTTTTCTCTTGCTGTTTGTACCTACATCTAATCCATCAGCAATTTTTTAAGTATACTTTGAACTATGTCACAATTCAATGTAGTAAACTCTATAACCCTAATTTAAGCCACCATCGCCTCTCTTTGTCTACCTCTTCAACCAATTTCCTATCCTTCTGCTCTGAAATTTTGCTACAGTCACACTGATTTTTTTCTTTTGTTCATATATGCTAGATTAATACTCAATCTTGGAAGTTTTTACTTTCGCACTAGTTATTACCTCTGCTTATAATTATCTTTGCCCTCCTCCCCTGAGATCTCTCTATCATTGGTCCATCTGGTCATTTGGGTGTCTGTTAAATGTGTTCTCAATGAGAGCTTTTATAACTTCTCAGTCTGACAGCGCTGACATAACCTAGCTTCATTTTCATATGTATTTTATCTGATATTTGCCATTTATTGTTGGGTTGCTATAGAATGTTGATTGGGATTTAGGCTAGAGTCGGCAACTTGTTTGCGCTTGAAAACAGGATATATTAAATATCCTTATATATTTTTCTTTGTTAAGAAATATCAATGTAAAAAAAAATCTACAACGAGACCAGACAATCCTCTTCAAGGTTTATTCAGAGGAAACAAAACTGGCCCTACTCTCAGTACCATAATATATACGACCACCCCATAAAGAATCTATAGAAATGGGTGGGGAACAGAGAGGGAGGAGGCTCTTATTCATCCCTCCCCCAAAGCCAAGTATGATAAAGGTTAGAAATTGGGGGTGTCTGCAAGAAAGAAGTATCAGCGTTCCATTCCCCACCGTGTATCTACTCAAGGCTGTTGTGTCAATGTGCCTAACTAAAGATGGCAATGACTTCACAAGAGGAGAGAACAAATAACATTGGACTCACCTGTGATCCTACTGATAGTTGAGGCAGATATGTGAATGTTTCCCATGAGTAGACACCTCATAAGGTAGATGGGCTTTAGCTGTTTTGCTTGTATCCAACCATGGGACAGTGGCCAGGGGAGGCCATGGAGTGTACCACTGGTAAAGGGAGCAGAGGCAACAAAAGAGGTAGAATAATCTCCCACATTATGAGGGTCTATGGTCAAAAACCTCAGAATGTCCTGTGAAAATCTCATACCAGGGCCTGACATGAGTGGCAGAATATGGATACTTGCCATGTAAAAGGTACCAGCCACAACAAAGCATTTGCAAAAAAAAAAAAAAAAGTGACAACAAAAGTTGCAAAAAGAGACATGTGTCTTCTTGTCTCTCACTCCTTGCTGCTTCCAACAAATACCTATAGGTGAAAAAGAGAGCTGTAAGGCTGTGAATCAGGTATGAGACTGGAGTTTTATTTTTGTTTAATTTTTTTAACATTTATTTATTTTTAAGACAGAGAGAGAGAACATGAACAGGGGAGGGTCAGAGAGAGAGGGGGACACAGAATCCGAAGCAGGCTCCAGGCTCTGAGCTGTTAGCACAGAGCCCAATGCGGGGCTCGAACCCACGGACCACGAGATCATGACCTGAGCCAAAGTTGGACGTTTAACTGACTGAGCCACCCAGGCGCCCCTGAGACTGGAGTTTTAAACATGGAGAAGGTAACATTTATTAAACAACAAGTATCAGAGAATTATGGACTCTTCCCTTTAAGACACACAAAAAAAATGAATTCAAGAGAAAACATAGATTGTACCTAGATTAGAGATTTCTTAATACACTAGCTACAGTTTATTACTATAATGATAATAGTTCCAGGTACTCTTGTGTTACTTCTGTATACACAATGCCTAGAAGAGTGTCTGCACATAATACAGTATAGATGACTAGTTGGCTTTGCATTTTGGTTGGTAGTTGAGAATAATAAAAATGCAAAGAATAGACAGAGAAGCCAGCTTTGATGGCCAAACACTGCGATTAGTCTATGTGATTAGTCTATGGTCATGGTCAACAGTCCATTGAAAATCCCAAAAGGGGTTTGCAGAGAAGTTCTCCTAGCAGCCTCAAAGTACTCACCATAAATACTTGAACAATTGACTACCACTGAGGATACTTCTCTCTGATGGAATCAACAGCATCTTCTGCTGATTTGGAGGTTTTAGGCTTTATTGCTGAAACTAGGCTATGATGGGGAGCAAATAAGTCTTGAAGACAACTATGCTCAGGGGGTTAGAGGAAGAGTTTTGTAGTACCAAGGATCTCCCTCCACAGAATGATTGGCAATGGAATGTTTTGAGGAACAGCCAATTAAGGTATTGTATAAAACTCAGAGAGATGCAAGGCATTAATATGCATATGTTACAGTGTGGGTGCCTACTTAACCTTCTACCTTCTGCAGTGTGGGTGCCTACTACCCTTGAGTTTCACATTGAACTGATTTCTCCTGGGTGAAAATGTGAAGGAAAAGGTGATAAAGGCAGGTAGATGAGGTAGTAAGAGAGACTGGTGGTCACCTCAGGAGAGTGTGACATCATTAGAATCTCATGTGTCCTAATAAGAGCCAGTTCACTTGCTGTGTAGAGCTATCCATGACCAGTCACTGGTTATCAGCAGAAACACCAACAGCTAATAGAGGACTGCACCAATGACCAGTTAAGCAAAGAGGTGCCTGCCTCTCCCTTCCCCTTCCCCAACACCGATTTTTCTCAGAGTAAATTCTTGCATATAAATCTTTCTGACTAGTAAAACCAAAAAAGAAAGGATGATGAGGGATGCACCTGTGAACACATTTGATCTCTACTCAATTTTTTATCCAAAGTCTTTTGATTAAAAAAACTTTTTACAGTGTCAACATTTTTTAAACATTCAAAAACTAACTTGAAAACTTTGATTTAAAAGGTTGAAATTTAGAGCAGAACTTTTCATTACTTTTTTTCATAACTTTTTCATTACTTTTAGTTGCTTTCAGTGGTTTTATTTATTTTTTTCAGCAATCCCTTTTATGTGTTACAAGGCAGAGAAATACAGACAGTTAAATGAAAGCCATCCACCCCACTCCCCCAGAGAAATAACATGAATGCTCTAACTTGAAGGGAATGGCAAGGTATGTACTGATGTGATGGGCAAACATAAAATCTACTCTAAAATTGGGCTTTAATTTGATGCTTAGTAAGTAGAATCATGGAAGAAAAAAACACTCACCTATGGTATCAGGAGGTTTCCAGTCTAATCCCAGCTGAGTTGGCTATTTTTTATGTAAATTTTGGCATGCCTTATATCTTCTCTGGACTTTAGATATATAAAATATCTAGCATCCCTTCAAAATATGAGTGTCAGTGACTACTTGGGGTTGGGAATCACCCTATGGCTGTTTTTGGAGCTCCTTTCTATACAGCCTTCTTGCTGCCTAGGTCCTCTGATGGAATCTTCACTTACAGATGGGCCTGAAATGAAAGCCAGCCTGAAACCTCCTTAGCCTAGGATAAATAAATCATCATGGTTGCCAAGTTGTCCTGAGTTATAATAATAAGTCATTGGTTTTACCTATGGAAAAAATTAGCAATGCTTCCTATTTGGAGATCTATAAGAACATGATCTGACAAGTATTTAGAACTTAAGTTTTGAAATTGTCTACCAGTGAGAAAAAATGTTAGGACTTCCAATTTTACCACAGAGAAATTTTACATCATACTATTTTTGAAACATATATGGAAAATAAAGTAAAAAGATGTAAAAGGGACTAAAAATTTCCCACTTCACATTTTCCAATCTATTTCCTGGATAGAATGATTATTAGTATTTACTGAATGCCTCTCATGTGCCAGGAACTATTGTAGGCACCCAGGATATAGGAGAGAACAACAACAAAATTATCTTCCTTTATGAAGCTTATAGTTTGATTGAAAAACATACATAAAAAATTAAGTGAAAAAATATAATGATAAGTGGTAAGGAGAAAAGTGACATTAGCATGGAGATAGGAAGTGTTAGGGGAGTACGTATTGAAATCTTAGATTGGGTGGCTGGGAAAACTTTATAGAGGAATTGATAAGTCAAGCCACGCAGATCTCTGAAAAAGAACATTCCAGGCAGATAGAATAACAAGAGCAAAAAATCTGAACTGAGAGTGTGACTAGAGGTTTATAGACAGTAAGAAGATTTGTGTGAATGAAGTGGAAAGAAAGATAAAAAAGGAAGTGATATTATTACCAGGTGGTATGGGGTTGGGGAGGGGGCAAGGATACATGTCATAGGAAGTACTTTGATTTTTTGCTCTGAGGCAGAAGGAAAAAAACAACAACACGGGGGGATTTTTTTTTAAAAAAGAGTGACAAAAAAGTCTGGCTATAAAGGGTCATGCTGGTTGTGTTGAAAAAAAGACTGAAGGGGTAAAGTGTGACTCAGGAAGACAACAAAGACTTCCAATAATTCAGAAATAGGTTTGTACCAGTGTAGTCCTAGAAATCCTAGGACAGTAGTCCCCTGCCCCTGTATCCATGGGTGATTTGTTCCAAGACCCCTGTGGATGTCCCAAACCCCAGATAGTCCTGAACCCTATGTATACTGTTTTTTTCCCTATACATAAAACACCTATGATAAAGTTTAATTTATAAATTGGACACAGTAAAAGATTAACAACAACTGATAACAAAATAGAATGATTATGGCAATATACAATAATAAAAGTTATATGAATGTGGTCTTTCTGTCTCTTTCTCTGAATATCTTAATGTACTGTACTCACTCTTCTTGTGATGAGGTGAGATGATACAATGCCACATGAGGAGATGACATGAGTTGAATGATGCAGGCACTGTGAGGTACCATTAGGCTACTATTGAACTTCTGATGATTCGTCAGGAGGATCATCTGCTTCCAAACTGTGGTTGACTGTGGGTAACAGACACTGCAGAGAGCAAAACAACAGATAACAACAAGGGACGACTGTAATTCAATTTTCAATATGATTTGAAGGTAAGACCAGCAATGGTTTAGATGTGGGGTATGGAAAAAAGAAGAGATTCAAGGATGTCCCCCAATTTTTAAAACTTTATTTATTTTTGAAAAAGAGAGAGAGAGAGCACAAAGAGGGAGGGGCAGAGAGAGTGGAAGACAGAGAATTCCAAGCAGGCTCTATGTTGTCAGCACAGAGCCCAATACGGGGCTTGAACCCACAAATCATATGATCATGACCTGAGCCAACATCGAGTCGGACATTCATCCGACTGAGCCACCCAGCACCTCATGGATGCCTCCCAGTTTTTAACCCTAATGAACCAGAAAGACACAGTTGTCGTAAAGTGAGATGGAGGGACTGTTGGAAAAATTTGGTATGGTTTAAAACATCAGAAGTTTAATTTTAGACATGCAGTGAAATAGTAGGCAATTGGATATGAGTTTGGAGTCAGGGAAGAGATCCAGAATAAAGTTATCAGCCTGGGGTCATCGGCATATAGATATATTTAAGATAAAGAGTAGACGAAATCACCAAGGAAGTTGTTGTAGATGAGATGAGAATAGATTTAAGAATGAATCTTTGGCTGAATTAGAAATTTAGAGGACTGAAGAGAAACCAGCAAAAGAAAACAAGAATGTGGAACCAGGTAAGAGGAAAGAAAACTAGGTGAATATGTTGACTTGTAGGTGAGAGTAGAAAAGTGATCTATATATAGATCTTATATGCATAACCAAATGTATATGTATGCAAACAAATGCATATATGTATTTGTTTATGTGGGGTGGGGGAGTTTCTTATTTTATAAAATGGGAGCACGCTATACTTAATCATCTAAAATCTGCGTTTAAAAATTAACTTATCATGGAAGAAATTTTTGTATCATCTTCACTCTTTAAAGATGTTTTATTTTCAAGTTTTTGATTATCCAGGACTATTAAAACAAAGTATTATGAGAAACTTAAAAAAACACACTAGAGTGAAAATATTGGCTGCAAATTTTTCAACAGTTGCTCTTTTCTATTTACTTTGCAAAAATCCTCTTTGTGAAAAATAGGAAACCAAAGAAAAAAACCAAAGTAAGGAATGAGGCAGTAGGAACCAAGCAGAAAACCTATCCAATTGTCCTTATATTGTATTATTGCTATTAATACATATCAACGCATGCTGATTCTCTTTTGTTAGAATGAGAAAGTCGGCTTTGAATAGAGCAGAAATTTTCATGAAAAAAATTATGAAACATCTGACAACTTCCACTGGTTCTTACCAGAGATAAAGGTGCTTTTTTTCCCTCAAAGTTTCTAACATTTGTTGCTTTTACAAAGACAAACTCTATAGCAAATCACCTGTGTGGGGGCTCCGTGATTTTCATTAGATAGAAGAGATGGACAATAAATAAATTAGCAGTGGTTTCACTGTGTTACTATTAACACATGTAAGGCAGCAAAAATATGATGCATTATTTCACTCCATCTGGAAAACTGAATGAGCTGAAGATATTCTTTTAGAAGATATGAACAGAGTATCTCTCAAAAGCTCTTCTTAGTTGCCCCTAGGTTTCCCCCAAATGATGTCACTTTCTAAACCATGAATTAGCTGTGTCACAAGACATTTCATCTACTAAAACATAAGTGAGAATCAAATACATGATTATTAAACAATGACTACTTAGCAAGAAACTGTGGTAGGCAGTTTGTACTTTGCATAACGTATCAGCTTGCATTCTGGTGTTCAGAGTAGAGGGTATCAAATATCCCTTTAAAAGTAATTTTTTCAAAGGGAATAACACAAATCTTATGGTGCATACTTTAAGGACTTTATTAATCAGAAGTAATTGCCAAGCACAATTTTTCAACCAGTAGTTTCTATGGTCCAAGTGCTAAAACAAATCTGACATGTCATTTGAAATTTTCTGAGTATTTATAATAGACATAAAAAACAACAGTCAAGCTGCCTGTATGGAAAACTGTCATGAATAAAAATAACAGAGGTGGGCCAAGTTAGTCATTGTTTTTCTTCCTCGAATGCCTGTTAAGTGCTATTCTCCTTTATATTTTTTATTTTAAAAAATCAGCTGAATTGAAGTAGATTTCATGTGCAAAAGTGCTTGCTGAACAGATTTGTAGTAAACAAGTAAGAAAGGATTGCATGTTGTTGAAAAGATTTCTAAACTGGTATTCTAAATCAGGCATGTAATCTCAGCTCTGTTGCTGACTAGTTAATCTTGTCTTTTAGGTCCTTATGGCCTCTGTTCTCTTTGTAAAATGAAGAAAGCAAACCATGACTAAGCATTTGTTCATGAGAACAGGCAATGAGATGCTGAGCTGTAAATTCTAGATTACAAACCAATACGGTTGGAAAATCCCTTTATGGGATATATTTTCTTTACTAGTCTGGAAATTAAGAGAAGAAATTTTTAGGATATGTGAGCCTTGGTTCTATTTTTAGGAATCATGGTTACCTTCATAGTCTCAGTTCTTTCTTTTTTTCCTTTTCTTTTCCTACGGAGATGGTTTCTCTTTTAATTTGTTCTATTTTATCTGAGAATTTTTATTTTCTGATTTTACTTTGCACTGTTTAGGTTAAGACTTCTTTTAGTTTCCATTCTCTTCCCTTGCTTTTATATTTTGTCTGTTCCATTTGTAATCCCTCTGAACTGACTTTCTGTGGCCTCAATTGTGCTCTTTAACAACAGTTACATATTTTAAATTCTTATTTTTGAAAATAATTCTGGAATTTTTGGAATTGAATTTTGTGTGTGTGCGCATCTCCTACCTCACAATAACTATTTGTTGAATGACCAACTTTCAGCCTTGTCTCTGCTGTTGTTCGTGTTTCTTTTATATAGATGCCAGTCTTTTCCATATCTTTCCAAGAACATGCAACTGATGTTCTCTATCAATGTTTTGAATGCCTTCTTCCTTTCAGAAAGTAGTTTTCAAACTTAAGTTCTTATTCTCATGCTTCATGACAGTTCTTGCCTTTTCTAAGACCTCATTTCATTTGTTTGCTTATTTGCTTTGTTTCTTGAATATTCAGCTACCCTTGAATGGGGTATGATGAGTTTGAATCTAGCATTTGGTGCAGCAGAGACTTTCTTTCTCCACCCCCCTCCTCCTCCCCTTCCTTCTTCTTAAAAAACAATTTATTGAGGGGCGCCTGGGTGGCGCAGTCAGTTAAGCCTCCGACTTCAGCCAGGTCACGATCTCGTGGTCCCTGAGTTCGAGCCCCGCGTCAGGCTCTGGGCTGATGGCTCAGAGCCTGGAGCCTGCTTCCGATTCTGTGTCTCCCTCTCTCTCTGCCCCTCCCCCGTTCATGCTCTGTCTCTCTCTGTCCCAAAAATAAATAAATGTTGAAAAAAAACAAACAATTTATTGAAATAAAGTTAGTATGCAATGTTATATTAGTTTCAGATGTACAACATATTGATTGGGCAATTCTGTACATTACTCAATGCTCACCACAATAAGTATAGTTACCATCTGTAACCATACAAGGTTGTTACAATATTATAGACTATATTCCCTATGCCATACCTTTCATCTACATGACTTACTTATTTACTATATAACTGGAAGTTTGTACCTCATACCACCCTTTGTCAATTTCACCCCCCCCCCCCACCACCCACTTCTCCTCTGGCAACCACCATATTTAAGAGTCTGGTTTTTGTTTATTCATTTTTTTAAGTTTCCACATATAAATGAAATAATTTGGTATTTTTCTTTCTCTTTCTGACCCTTTTTACTTAGCATAATACCCTCTAGGTCCATCCATATTGCCACAAATGGTAAGATCTCATCCTTTTATGGCTGTGTAATATTCCACTATGTATATTTATACTATACATAAGCAACTGAAGTGTCCACTGATAGATGAATGGGTAAAGAAGCCATTCATCTATCAGTGGGCACTTGAGTTGCTTCCATGTCTTGGCTATTGCAAATAATAGACATATGGGTGCATCTATCTTTTCAGGTTAGTGTTTTCATTTTCAATCCCAGTAATAGAATCACTGGATCATATGGTATTTCTATTTTTAATTTTTTGAGAAACCTTGATGGAGCTGAGACTTTCATCCCCTTCACTGTATATTTGTTCTACTCTAGCTTACTGTACACGTCCCCACTCAGATCTAGACCAGGAAGCATCTTGATCTGACGCACAAGGATTCTAATTCACTTCATTACATCAGGTAGAGCTTTATTAGTGGGGCTGGTGAACTGAGGTTCCGCCTCACGCAGGTTCTCTGACCTGGGAAATTCTGTGTCCTTTTCTACAGAATTGTTTTGTGTTGGTTTCAGCCTATCAATAGCCAATGTTGTAGCTGGACGGGCCCTTGTGGTTCTTGGTACGATTGCAAGATGCCTGCCCTTAGCAAGTACTGCCAACTTTAAAGAGACATGGTTTATTACTTGCAAGTCCTGGAATTACACAGCACACCTGGGGCCACATATGTGGTTCTGCTTTTATTGGGGTAAAGGGTGGGGGCCAGAGGTTTTGCAGGATCAATCTTTATTGGTGAATTATAATAATAAGAGAAGGAATTTAAAACACAAAAGAGAGGAAAACAAAAACAAAAATAAAGGCTGAAATGGTCAGTTATCACAATCAACCAAGATCTCTAAAACAAAGGATAATGTGAGGCACGTGGGGGTGGCTCTTTATCTATATAGTTGTGTGGCTGATAATGCATTTATTGAAGAGGATGCCTCAGCAATAAAGCTGAAGTCAGACACTTGTATTACAAAAAAAGAAAAACCAACTGTTAGGGCTTATCCTACAAGAAGAAAGATAGGTAGGAAACACTGCATCTCAAAGCACATGGTGCTTCTGCTGTTCTTCCTATCTTTCCTGACAGCAATGTTTTATTCTTCAGCAATTTAACATCATACATTAACGTGTGTTTCTATACATCATATCCTACTTCCTGCCATGTCACCTGCAGGTGTTGTATCATTGAAGGGATCCAGGTAGAAAGAAAGCTAATGGGAGTGGAGGGACAGAGTCTCTGCATAAATAGCCCCTGAGCATTTGGGACTATGGGTGACAATTTTGTATGTCATGCAGTTGATCGGATGGTGGGCAATAAGATAGTGCTGAGGTCAGTATGCTTTTCAATCTCCCTCTTTTCTTTTTTTAATTCAGGGAGAGGGTTTTGCGGTAGGGAGAGAGATGGTTCTCTGCCATGTTCTAATTCACAGGTTGGAGATGTGTTGAGTATTCCAAGGTTGAATTTTTCAATGCATCATCGTGTTTTCCATGGTAGGAATGGACCTCTGGGCTTTGCTAAATAGTTTTTGGTTTACTCTGCTGTTTTAAGTTTTTGACATTTTAGTCCTTTTGTATGTTTTCATGGATATTTTCTGGGAGGTTGAGAAAAGTCACATCATGCTCTGCAGAATGTCTACATGTGAACTAAAGAGCTTTTGAAGCTCATCTGAAATCAAACCCAGTATTCCAGATTGCTGGTTATATACGTCCATATTTCCTCTAAGACTTCTGTGACAGTTATTAGATTGGGCTATAAAATTTTGAGAGTATATTGAAAAACACATAAAGAAGCACTTTCATGTAGAAATGCAAGGTCATAGCTATAAAGAATCCAGGGTCCCAACTTTTATTTTAGTCTGCTACTGAGTTCTTAAACAAAACTATACCATTCCAGGTCTATAAAATTTAAAAGGTGATGAGAATCAGAGAAAATATTTATTTGAGTTTGTAAGGAATGAGTTCCAAATTTTCACATATTCACATTAGTTTCTGAATACAATTGTAAATAACTGCCTGTGCTTGTTACGTTTATTGTAAATAAATACATAATACACTAGACAAAAAAAAGAACTTTGAGCTTGAAATCAAGAATTCTCCACCTCCATTTCCAACTACATTGTGATATTACTCTTCATCACAAGATGATAGAACTTTAAAAGCTTCTTAGAAATCAGTTAGAATGATGGTTCAATGTACTATGTGCTACATCTTTTTTTTTGATAAATTTACAAATGTGATGCCACCTCTAAGAATATGGTAACTTTTCCATTGGATATTTGTTGATTTTTACTGATAATCACTGTGTGATTGAATGATTTCCCATTCAGATTTGTGTAGAGGCTGTCTAGAGTTAGTGTACATAATTTATCTTTGCAACTATAAGAACATAATAATAAATATGCAATATAAAAGTACAGCCTAGAAATTCTGACCTGATCTTTCAGTCCCCTCAGTTAAAAATAAATTATTGAGGTTAAACTTCTTGATTTTAGACATAATAAAAGTCAAGGAGAAGTACACTACCCTGTCAAGTGTTGCACTACTTGTAAAGGAAGAACCAAGAGCCCTGAATCAGGCTTTCCACAGTATTACACAATCTAGCAAGACAGAACCCATAGATATTGCCCCCTATGTTGATATCATCTGTTCAAGATTCTACTCTTTGGTGATTTTCCTTTGTGTACTATGTCAGTTAGGATTGTTTGGAGCTGCTCCGCTACCCGTATTTGCTAACTTTCATCATTAAGATCACAAAATGGTTGTTCTGACTTTAAGCATGGCACTTAATCACAGTCATACAGGAAGAAGGGGAATTAGGCAGAACAACGTGGTGGAATAAATCACTTTTTGCCTTATTAATCCAGAGATATATCGTATGGATACTCCTATTTATAAAGGACTCAAGAAGTATTTTTTAAGCAAGACATTGGCACCTCAGGCAAAATTCAGTTCTTTACTGAATATCTAGTATTAGCTAAATATTGAACAATTGGAGGTATCTACCCTGTATATACTTGTGTTGCTGTTGATGTGAATGGATATTTGTAGCAATTGTCAAGAGTAGCTAAATTAATGGGATATTATTATTTAAATCAGTTTCAAATTATAATATGGCTTTCCTAAATTTTTATTACCTGCTTTGTAATTCTTCTAGTACATATGATCTTTTCCTTTAAAAGTCATATTTCCATTGATAACCAATGTTGCTCTCTTTTCATATTTCAGTGATTGATTAACGATAACTCTATAATGATGGGGATTTTTCACTCATAAATTACTCATGCTGTACTAGGCCAACTGAGTGGCATCTCTGAATCAACCAACTCATGCTAATGTTTATTCATTAAAGTCTTACGAACATCAGAGTGAACTTTGATGATATTGTAAGCTACCAATCTTATTTTTCAAATGAAGCCATCCCCAACAATAAAATTATAACAACATTAGGATGTTTCACAGTTTTTGAAAAGACCTGGTCTTTAAGAATACCTTCCTATAATATTTTTTTTTCTCAAAAGATTGATAAAAGGTGAGTATCAACAAGATAGTGACATATTCTCTGGGGAGTATGTAGACCACAATGATTCTTTGTTTTCAAATAAGTATATGCTTATGCCTTAATGAACCAGATTTGAGATTATAATTAAGATTTTATTGTAGAATTTGAAATTCCTAATGAGAACTTGTGGCTGACTAAATGGAAAAGTGAGGTGAAATTATCCCCATAGTCAATGGTTCCTCCCAAAAAAAATTTTTGTAATACATTAATGAACACAGAAAAAAATGGTCAAGAGACCTCAAAGAACAGCTTCCTAGAACATTATTTTATAATCTTTTTCATAAATAGTTCTGTTTATTTTGTCCTTATAATATCATGTTTCTCATCAGCTCTCAAAAACTTAGCAGATAGGGTTCCTTAAAAAGAAGGCATAAGTAAAAATAATTAAACCTAAATTTCTTTTACATGAGAAACTATTTTTAAAGGATATTGTGTTCCTGGTCAAGGTCTGCTGCACAAAATTGTAAGACTGTTTATGAAAATCATGTAAAATGAGCTATGAATTATGGGTAAGGAGCTCTTTGTGTAATATCAACAGGTAAAATTCACATTCTATTGAATATTTTTTCTTAAGAATGAAAATGGCAGTTCCAGGCATTGTAGATGACTTGTACTTAATTGCTCTGTCTCAGTATTCTTAGCTGTAAGATGGATATAATCAAAATAATTACCTTATGAGATTGCTGTGTAAAAGGTTTATAAAAGTGCTCAGAATATTACTTAGGAACTGCAATTAGTAAGTGCTGCCCTCATTAGTAAAAACATGGATCATCAAGTTCAGTACATGCCATTTATCTTCATACCATCTCCAGCCTTTCCTTATTTATTATTCCAAGGTTTCACAAGAAAGACTTCTCTCTGAATTTCCAGTTGAGATTGGGTATGAACTGTAATTCAGATATCCATTAACTGTCATTTTATGTGTTTTTACAAACTACTGTCCTCTATTTTATGCAACTTCCGTGTTAACTAAACCTGCCAGGAAAAGTCTAGGTATGCCAACATTCTTTGGTATATATGAAATACTTGGGAATAGCTAGCCCCTAACCTAAATCCTTGACATGTATGTGCACACACACACAAACACACACACACACACACACACACACACACACACACACACGTGCATGTGCTTTGAAGCACTTTTAACAAAAAACAAATTAAATTGACAGAAAATGATAGTAGAAGCATCATATGTGGTGAAAAGGGCCCATGCTACCAATACTATAATTGTTCTCCACCTAAATTATATTAAACAGGTAAAAACTTTGCCTGCTAAAATTTAAAACTATTGCTAAGATTTTGAGTAGCTTTTAATCCTGGCAAGAATAATTCAGTCTCCCCTCCATTGCTATGCTTCTAGTTGTTTTAGACTATCACTGAAACTGGACTGTCTCTGAGGGAAATGTGAGGATATGATATGAACAGATTTGGTGAACAAAATAGGAAAATATAAAATGGGTACTTATATTCTTTAAGTTTTGATATTATTATATTTCTTAAATACATCTATTAAATAATTCCAGATCATTAAGAACTGTGTTTTCTCTGTGTGTGTGTGTGTATATACATATACATACACTATATATATACACACACATATATATACATATATATATTTATGTGTGTGAATATATACATTATATATATATATACATATATATGTAATGATTGTGAAAGAAAGACATAGCTTAAAGAGTTTTCTTCAAGTGCTTTATTATGCTCAGAAAAATCAGAATTTTATCTATGTATTCACACAATTTCAGAAAAGAGGAATTTAGCTATTAGGATATTTGAGCATCAATTTTTCACTGCATGCAATAATTAAATAATACAAATGGAATTGTACAATGTTTTAACCCAGTGTAACTTTTTATTACATTATTGATACCATTTTTCCTATTCATCTCAAACATAAAAAGTTGAATTTCATTTCTCTGACAAAATATTTTCATATATTAAATTAATAGTAACTAGTATTAATCAAGAACACACAGTTTTCTGATCATTTTTAATAATGATTCTTTTAACTCCCTGTAGAAAAAAGTCAATATTTTCATCTGTGTTGCAGAGATGCTAGAAATATTATAAATGCATTGATGATATTAAATTCTTAAAATGTTTCAAAATAACCAAAATCACTTCAGCAAACTATCTTGTTTGTGCATCATTACTTAGAATAGAAGAGAAATAATGACACTTAATCTTAAATTGGTAGTAAAAGTTAACGAACCTCTTTTCCTTTCTAAATTATACTGCCAGCATGAGTTAAAACTAGTTTAATAGTCTGTGCAGAATATGTAGATACAAAGTCTTAAAATCTATTATTAAAAATCCTGTAGCTCACTACACTTAGTCATTGAGTAAGGAAACCAGGGTTTACAAACAGGGCGGTGGTCACAACAACAGAAAGAGAAAAAAAAAGAGCATATAATGCGACTGCTATTGCAACTCCAAAATATTAAACTATGTATGAAGGAACCTTTACCTAATGCTAGATTATCTAACCAATCAAGAAATCTCATACCAATGGACATAATAGATATACCATATCTTTTTTAGAATAGTGGTTGAAATATCAACAATTGTAAGTAAGAAAAATTATATACTGTTTCAAGCATTTTTTTAAATCAAAAACTTTTTCAATAAATCTAAGAATATTGGGCCCAACCTTTTTTCAAAGATTCCAAGAATATAAACCATAGGTTAAATCTGTTTCTTTTACATAATATTTGCTGTCAATATTATAAGATATTAAAATTAACATAGAAACAAATAGAATTTTGCAACTAATCAGTTTTCAACTAATTATATCATTTTGAAATGATTTAGTGTTGGAAAAGCAAATAATAAATACCCAAGTGAACAATCAGAAGGAATATGTTGTTCAATAAATAACTACATGTGGATTGAGAGAGATGCATTTTTTTAATTTGCATGAAAACAGTTTTTTATTTAAGCATTATGAACATACAGTATTATATTAGTTTCACATGTACAATATAATGATTCAACAATTCTATATAGTATTTATTGCTCACCACAAGTATAGTCATCATCTGTTACCAAAGTTATTACCATATTATTGACCATATTCCCTTTATTGTAATTTTCATCTCTGTGATTTATTTACTTTGTAACTAGAAGTTTGTACCTCTTAATCCCTTATATCTATTTCCCCATTCCCCCCACTCACCTTGGCTCTAGCAACCACCAGCTCGTTCTCTGTATTTAAGGGTGTGTTTTTTCATTGATCTCTTTTCTCGTTGTTTGTTTTGTTTCTTATATTTCATGTATGAGTGAAGTCATGTGGTATTTGTCTTTCTGAATTATTTCAGTTAGCATTACAACTTATAAATCCATCCATGTTGTTGTAAGTGGCAAATCTCATTTTTTTATGGCTGAGTATATTCCGTTGTGTATATATACCACATCTTTTGTATCATGAATGGATAGATGAATGCTATTGATGGTTTCTTGGGTTGCTTTCATATCTTGGCCTTTGTAAACAATGTTGTAATAAACATAGGGGCACTTCTATCTTTTCAAGTAGTGTTTTCATTTTTGGGGGTGAATACCCAATAGTGGAATTACTGGGTCATATAGTAATTCTATTTTTAATTTTTTGAGGAATTTCCATATTGTTTTCCACAGTGCTGCACCAATTTGCATTCCCATCAACAGTGCTTGAGGGTTCCTTTTTTCTACTACCTTGACAACACCTGTTATTTCTTTTCTTTTATTCTAGCCATGCTGACAGGTATAACATGATATCTCATTGTGGTTTTGATTTGCATTTCCCTGATTAGTGACGTTGAATATCTTTTTATTTGTTGGCCATTTGTATATCTTCTTTGGGAAATTGTCTATTCAGACCCTTTGCCAAGTTTGAAAATCAGAGTATTTGTGTGTGTGTGTTTGTGTGTGTGTGTGTGTGTGTGTTGAGTTGTGTAAATTCTTTATATATTTTGGATATTAACCCCTTATTGGATATGTCATTTGCAAATATCTTCTCACATTCAGTAGGTTGCCTTGTCATTTTGTTGATGGTTTCCTTTGCTGTGCAAAAGCTTTTCAATTTGGTGTAGTCCCTCCCAATAGTTTATTTTTGCTTTTGTTTCCCTTGCCTAAGGAGACCTATCTAGAAAAATGTTTCTATGGCTGATTTAAAAGAAATTATTGCCTATGTTTTCTTCTAAGAGAATGTATTCTAAATACAACTCAGTTCTATCAATACTGGGAGTTTGGTCCTGGGGTTAGGTTAATTACTTACATGTCATGACTCCAGAACTAGTATGTATGTTCACCTAAAAGTTATATGATCTAAAGACAAACTGACTTAAATGAATGCATATTCCTAAATACTGTTCTAAATTGTGTTTTATTTTTTCTATTACACAATTCAATATGCAGCTGAAAACAAAGCATGGGTTTTGCTGATCAAAAGTTAATCTTTCAAAGTTGGAAACAAGACTTAATTCTTGAAGGGTAAAGAGTAAGGCAAGAAGAAAATAAGACAATAAATGATTTCATATACAGGTTCTTTCTTAGACATTACAAAGCCTCTATAGAACAACTGGGCACCTAAAGATAATAACATCACCACTAAAATCTTTATTAAAACTGAATGGCATTCTCTGCTTCTGAAAAATGGAATACTACCAAAGTTCAATTCTATCTGCTGTACTGAGCAGAGAAACCATTTACAAGATATAATGAAGCAAGAATCTCTTTAAAAATACATGAAGGGCAAATGTGTTTTCTTTATGAGCTTCACAAATTTGATGCACGTTCTAATTTCTTTCTGTTGTAGCTTCCAGGGGCCCATTGATCTTGTGGTGTGGGAGGACTGTTACAGTATGAATCTGTTACCAAAAGCTATATGACAGCATTAATTAAGTTGTGCTTTGGGAAGATGAAAGCAAGCAAGATGCATATTTGCTTTTCTGCCAATAAATGCTTAAGTATAGCAATGTGCAGGAATTACGGGTACATTAATCAATTTGATTTTGTTTTCTTCTTTTGTTGGGTCTTTTATTCTTTATTTCTTTTCTTCCTCTGTTCTTTCCTTCTTTTTTTCCCTTGCTTTAATGATAACTTCTATATTTGTAATTCAAGGGCGGTTATCGGGGATGAATATTAGGCATAGATGAACTACAATCTCTCATGTAGAGAGAAATTTTAAGAAAAACACATAGAATAAAATTGAGGCTCAAGAACCATCGGAGACCATGAGCAGCCTGCTTAAATAATTTGTAGCGTTTAATACATGTGTTGGTGTTTTGTTTGCGTTTTGCTGGGAGGAGAAAAGCAGCTCTTTATATATAAACTCTTACTATATGAAGAATCATCTAGAGTCACTATTTGAGGAAGCTGGTTCCTCTTTTCATGATTGTCTGCCTAAGTATCTTTCTGACATTCTTTCTCTTATTCCAAATCAGCTTTAACTTCATTTGCCAAGTTGCCTTTCTTCCACAAAATTTTTTTTAAATGATTATGTTCACAAGTGTTTTGTTGTTGTTGTTGTTGTTGTTGTTGTTTTAACTGTATCTGTGTAGTGGCACCTGGGTGGCTCAGTTGGTTAAGCATCCAGCTCTTGGTTTTGGCTCAGGTTATGATCTCACAGTTCCTGAGTTTGAGCTCTATGCTGACAGTGCGGACTCTGCTTGGGATTCTCTCTCTCCCTCTCTCTCTCTGCTCCTTCCCTGCTTGCTCTCTGTCTCTCTTTCTCAAAATAAATAAATAAATTCAAACAAATAAAATAAAATAAACTCTATCTGTGTAGAGGGACAAAATGTAAGGTTTAAATTTCTTCCATGTGCTGACTTAGTCCTCATTTCCTTCTCCAATCTTTTATATTTTTAATGTTTGTTTATATTTTTGAGAGAGAGAGAGAGACAGAGAGAGAGAATGAACACGGGAAGGGCAGAGAGAGAGGGAGACACAGAAATCAAAAAAGGCTCCAGGCTCTGAGCTGTCAGCACAGAGCCTGATGGGGGCTCAAATTCATGATCTGTGAGATCATGACCTGACATTGAAGTTAGACGCTTAACTCACTGACCCACCTGGTGCCCCAAACCCTCTCCAATCTTTTGTCTGGTCTTCCCTCTACATCAAGGTATCTATAGCCTGCTCTTTTCCTGTGATGTTCCTCTTGACCTGCTGTTTTCCTTGCCACATTCCATACCCTGGCCCCTTGAGGACTCTTACTCATTTTTAAGGTTTATCCCTTGTGTCTCCCCTACCTAGCTTCTTCAGTCTCTCTCAAGTAAACTAACTTTTTTTTGGCTATTATATTTTGTTAGTGACAACATCATGGACACTGCCATACTTTATTTTTCAATTATTTATATATATGTGGTCTCCAACTGGGCTATGCATTCCATGAGGACAGGGAATGTGTCCTGTTCATTAATTTTCTTTTAGATACTCTTGTGATAGTTGTTATTGTTCTGCCAAGTGATACTTGCAACAAATTATTTCCCCATATTTCTCTTCACCCCCCTTGCCTTGAACTTCTATCAAAGTGAATAATAGATATATTTTGTCCCATGATTTTAACAAGAAATATTTACTGAATGCTATTGTTTGTCAGGGCAGGCATTGCTCTTGGTGATACTCATACAGAAGTGATTAAGAACCTCCAATTTAGTGGGGGTAAGTCTTCTATGCTTAAGGAGAAGTTGATTATTTAATATTAAATTTCAATATAAAGTATATAAAATATTGAAATCCTGCATTGCTCATAACTAGTGGGAATGGATTTGAAGAGAAAAAGAAATCTATATTGGTACATCTGTGTCACTTAAGTGGAACACGTTATCAAAACCAAATGCATTATCTTTCCTTATTCAATTAATTTACTCAGAATAATGTTACATTTTGTTTACTTTTTATTTGGATTATGCCTTTCTAGCACAGCTATCTATTTTTCCTGGTATTTCTAATATCCTTTGGTTTTGTTTTGTTTCTCCATTGTTTTTAGAGTAAGAGGTAATTATGTTCCACAATCACTAAGTTGACCCAAGGCTTAATAATGTATTTATTAAAAGGACAATATTGGACAGGCTTGTTAGGCTTTGGTAAGTCTATAATCCAGAGATTTTCTTTAATTGCATTTGAGGTCTGTTCATAATTTATTGATAACTTGAACTATATTTGGCTTTGCTAAAGTGTATCTTCTAACAATACTTTTTAGGAAATGAAGACTTTCTTAGTCCTTGAATTCTAAAAACATTATTATTTTGCTCACATTTGATTGATAGTTTAGCTGGGAATGGGATTCAAATTTCAAAGCAGTTTTCAATGAAGACATTGGGGTATTTCTGCATTTTTTTAAAAAGTTTGTATTTTCTGGGAAGAAAACTGTTGTCCTTTTCTATCATACCTGCCTAAATTTCAACTAAATTCTCCACATGCTCTTATCCCTAGAAAAGAAGGGATCATATTTTTTCTTATAGTGCCTATAATGGTATTTCCACTAGAACAGGTGCTCAAAAAACACTGTGATTATGGTATGATTATGAAATGATTATGAGATTATTATGAAATGATTATGATAACATTAATATTTTATATTAATGTTTAAGAAATAACCTAACTTAACTACAAACCTTTCCCCCACCCCTTTCTCCTTAATTCAAAATTTCCATCCATTCAGAAATCTGGTAGTCATCTGACATCTTGCTTACACATGTGATACATTCATTTAATTTGTTAACATTTATTAAGCATCTTCTGTGTGATAGGCACAATTCTAAGAGTTGGGAAGAAAGTGGCAAAAGAAAATGTCCTAACCTCATTGAGCTTCCTTTCCATTGTCCTAGCAATACCCTGAAGAATATTGAATTGTATACTTTGCATCTCCATAGTTGCCATGCCTTCCCATTCATATGCTGAAGCCCTAATCCCTCCTGTGATGGCATTTAGAAGTGGGGACCTTTGCAATGTAATTAGGTCAGGAGACTAGAGCCATCATGAATGGGATTAGTGGCTTTATAAGAAGAAACATGCATGTCTTTCATCACCAGGTGAAGATAAAGCAAAAAGGCATCCATCTACAATCCAGGAAGAGGACTATCACCAAAACTCCACCTTGCTGGCACTATAATCTTGGACTTCCAGCCTCCAAAACTGTAAGAAAAAAATTCTGTTGTTTAAATCACCCAGTCTATGGTATTTGTTAGAGCAGCTTGAGCTGATTAAGACAACAGCCATTGTCATCTCTCTCGAACTGCTAAAGTAGATTTTTTCATACCCATTCCTTCTAATATACAGCTTCAATAATCCACAGTCCTCACTAGAACCTACATTTCTTTAGTCCTACTATCCTCATCCTCACTACCCTCTTGTATGTCTCCACCTCTAACACATATTCATAGTTGTCTTTATTTTGCTTAATTTCCCTGGTGATCATTGTTACCAATGCCTAGCATATATCTTCACCACTCCTCATGCATCAAACTCCTGGTTAAATCACAACCCTGGGTAAAAATCATTTACCCACCAATTTTCCTCACACTCCCATGAACCTGAGCATGGCTGGAGACAAACACACAACTGTAGCTTTCACCTCCTACCTTCCACAGCATTCACCAGATTCTTTACTGTTTGGTACTTTTGTCTATACTGTTCCCTTGCCCTGGAGTCTCCTCCTTGGCTTTCCGTATAATTGACTGCTCTTCATTCTGTAGCTCTCAGCTCAGATATCACTTCCTACAAGCCCCTTCCTTACTGGCATTTTAAAATAGAATATATATATTCTAGTTTATATTGATACGTTTTCATTTCACTAGATCATCTAACAATATCTTGTTCTTTTATTTCACAAAAAAATGAGATTAGAAAGAAAATAAATTATATTAAAATGATTTTATTTTGGTATTTAAAACAAAGGTGATGCAGTAATATTTGTGCTTCTTTATTGCATTTAATGGCATAATCATTCTTTGTATCTAGTAATTATAATTTCTCAATAGTGATGGGAGTAAAAAATAACTTGAGATATCCATAACAACTGTGACATAATTCAAAAAGATCTGTGATTTCTGTTGGTGAAAAATTCTCAGGTAGTGCAGATATTATTACCAGTTTATTGGAGGAAATGTTAAATTTCACTTAGAGATTTTGAAAGTAAAGGTAATTTTTCTCATTTAATTTCATAGCTCCCATGAATTTCACCCAAAATCTCTTTAGGAATCTATGGTCCCCAGACTCACGAGACACCTGGGTGGTGGCCTCTGTTAGTTAAGCCACCGATTCTTGATTTCGGCTCAGGTCACGATCTCATGGTTTGTTAGATCGAACCCTGTGTCAAGCTCGGCACCGACAGTGTGAGCCTGCTTGGAATTTGCTTTCTCTCTCTCTCTGTCTCTCTCTTAAAATAAATAAATAAACATTAAAAAAAAAAACCTGATTCATACAAATCCCTCATGCTCTGTTTTTTGTTTACTCTGTAATTACCGTGTAACCTATTAGAGTGCAGGCTTCTGAAGAACACGGACTTCCCACGTCTTTCATACCACTGTATTCCTTGTGGAAACAGTATTGGCTGGCCCGTAGTAGGTGCCAAACAATATTGTTGAATCAATTGACCAAAGTATAAAATCCATCGTGTGAAAGATCTTTGTATTAAAACGTTTTGTTTTCAGAATTCAAAAATAATGTAAAATGGTGTAATGAGTAAAATTCAAAATTTCTTAATTGCTGGCTAACAAGAAGGTAAGGCGACAATCACAAACCAACATAAAGCCTATTATATGAAAATATAGTACTAGAATGATTATTTTTGTAGTGTTTATTTATTTTGAGAGACAGAGAGAGAGCGAGAGAGCAGGTGGGGAAGGGGCAGAGAGAGAATCGCAAGCAGGCTCTGTGCTGGCAGTGCAGAGCCTGACAGTGGGCTCAAACTCCCAAACCGAGAGAAGGATCATGACCAGAGCTGAAACCAAAGACTTGGACACTTAATCAACTGAGCCACCCAGCCGCCCTAGAATGACTATTCTTAATATAAAGTGTGATAAATGTTTATGATTTGAAATCAAATCGAATCAAATGAAGAAACATTTCATAATTTATTGGTGAGACTCAGTAAGTAAGGAAGTGCATCCACTTAACTACTCACATTTAGAAGAGTATATATAGGATATTGGGAATATCCTTGACTGGAAAAGCAAACTTACCATTTCCCAGAGTAAGTTTGCCTGACAAAAAGATAGCTATTTATACACCAGCAGCTAGAATTCTCTAAAGGAATCTTCAAATCTTCGTGCAGGTAGGTGGAAGACGCACTTGTTTCAAATGAAAGGAGACATTAGGGAAGCAGGTAGGAGGAATGAGTGAAATGGTGTAGGCAGGAGCCAAAGCACAGCGATGGGGAAGAGAGATATTTGACCTTGCTGTGGGTGGTGAGAAGGCAGTAAAAAATGTGCTTTAGGAATAAAAATGAGAGGTGCTTGGAAAAAAACGCTGAGTTTTAGAAGATAGTTCACTGTCGGGCCAGGCAAGCCAAAGGCACAGTGAAACAGCACAGGCTGTGTTCACGGCTCAGTTAGAGGTGCTGCACACCCAGTCACCTCGTAGCAGGCATGAAGCATTTTCCTGCCACTGTCATTTAGGACAGTCAGTTCATGGACCTCTCCTGGCATGATGATCACTTTATGAAATGAAGGAATTTTAAGAAAGACTAAAATCATGCTATAAAAGCCTCTAATCCCTCTATTATTTCTTTTTTTTTCCTTTCTATCATTTCTTATTAAAAATCCTTCTTGGGGGGCCTAGGTGTCTCCGTTGGTTAAGTGCCCACGTCTTGATTTCAGCTCAGGTCGTGATCTCACAGCTTGTGGGATCAAGCCTTGCATGGGGCCCTGCACGGACAGCATGGAGACTGCTTGGGATTTTCTCTCTCCGTCTCTCTCTCTCTCTCTGCCTCTCCCCGGCTCCTGTTCTATCTCTGTCTCAAAATAAGTAAATGAAAAATAAATAATAAATGAATAAATAAAACTAATAAAGATCCCTCTTGATTCCTATGAAAACCAGTAGAGTAGTGAAAAGAATAGACATTGAAATTGGATATTCTTGGCTCCGGCTCCAGGTCTCCCACTTATTAGCTCTGCAACATTGTGCAAGTCCCAAACCTCCCCATGTCTCAGGTTTCACTGGGATAAAATGAGTCATCACAAAAGCAGGGCTAACACGAGGCCCAGCACACAGATGATTAACCCCCAATAATTACTCGGGATTATTATCGTTTTTGCTGCTGTTGTTACTATCGTTTTTGTTACTACTCCGTGTCAGATCCAAATCTATTTGATTTGATTTGTTAGTTTTTTTTTTTTTCAGTTGTACTTTAAAGAATGTTTGGAGAAACTCTATCACTTTTTGTTACAACATCAAGAAACACATATTATACCTAAGGTGTTTTATTTCATAACTTGTATTTCTTTGGAGTTGCTAAGTATGTCTGAGTGTACTAGAATGTATTCAATAATATAGAGGTTGAAGTTATTTTACTAAACATTTAGAAACAACATAATATTACTAGGTACACGGTGATTCAAACATATAAAATGAACATTAAGCAATATTAAATTGGCTAAATTCTCCCTACACTTAATCCATTACTGGTAGTTTCTTGCTAATCTCCATTTCTAACGTGACTCTTAAACACTGTTATATCTAGAGAAAACAGACTTCCAAGTCAGGTCTTGATTTTTCCAAAGAGTTCAGATAACTTCAATCAAGTAATTTCAAATTTTGCAAAGCTAACATATACGAAAAAAGATAACGCTAAATTGCACCATCAAAACAACTGATCCAATTTCAATAAAATGCCTGCTTCCCAGGTGAAAGAAAAAAATTCTCCCAGTCATGAATAATTCCATACCAAGTGTCTAATATCCAATCTATATTTTCTGTAAGAGTAACTACGTTTCCTGAAGATTATCTATAAAGCATTTGAAGCTACAATTTAATTTTTTATATGTAAGCAATTCTGTTTGGCTTTTGCAGAAATAGTATTGTCAATAATTTTAGGACAGTCTATGTATATGACTATTTTTTTTTTATTTATAACTCACTTTGTTCCAAAAGAACGAAGTCTGTAATCAGGTAGAAACCAACACACTGTAGTTGGGATTTATACTGATCATTGGATCTTTTCTGCAAGATTATGAAAGTAATCAATTAAAGATTGATTAAGAATTAATTGAAAGTTGAGGGTGTTCCTCAAATGGTTGATGGCTGCCACTGGAAGCCGTGTCTTAGCAGAAAATAAAATGAGTGAATACGGGGGCGCTTGGGTGGCTCAGTCTATTGGGTGTCCAACTCATGATTTCAGCTCAGGTCATGATCTCAGGGTCATGAGGTTGAGCCCTGTGTCAG
The DNA here is from genome assembly GCF_018350175.1 of Felis catus. NCBI lineage: Eukaryota > Metazoa > Chordata > Mammalia > Carnivora > Felidae > Felis > Felis catus. The sequence goes on from NC_058374.1 coordinate 112,632,970, forward strand.
GCTCCGGATTATCTGTCTCCCTTCCCTCTCTTTCTGCCCCTCCCCTGCGCGTGCTCTCATACTCCCTCTCTCTCTCTCTCTCTCTCTAAAATAAACAAAACATTTAAAAATGAAATGAAATATATAATATAATATAATATAATATAATATAATATAATATAATAATATAGTAAAATGAGTGACTATGTGGATGTGTGTAAAAACAAATTCATAGTGGAAGGTTACAGTAAAATTGTAAAATGTTTACTGATCTCATGGCATTAAACTGCCTGTTATTCATTTGGAAAAAAGAAGAAATTGTTTTAATGAAAGGTTTAATTTATATAAAATAAAATTTAAAAATAAAGATGTTTTGAGAGTTTACATTAGGAATATACATACATTCATAAAAGACATGTATAAGAATATTCATAAAATTTATGCAGTAGAGCCCCAAGCTAGAAACAGCCCAAATAACTGTCAAGAGTAGTATAGGTAAGTGAACTGTAGTTTATTTTTATAGTAGGATAATATACAGAAAGGAAAATATTAAAAATTACCAATATTCAAGACAATGTGAATGAATCTCATAAAAATAACATTTAATAAATCACATGTAAAAACATGTGATTGCATTCATAGAAAGTTCAAGAACCTGCACATGATAACATGCATTAAAAATATCCATGTTTAGAAGTTATGATAGGTTCCCCTGAAGGTAAGAGTGTAGTAGCTGAGAGGTGACACAGAGGGTGGGAGGGTTACCAGAATGTTCTGGTAAAAAATGTTCTGTTTGTAATCTGGGTGTTGCTTACACAGACATATTCACTTTGTGGAAACTCACTTAGCTGCACACTTGTAATTTGTGCACTTTTCTATCTATGTGCAATAAAAATGCTTTAAAAAAAAGGCAGTGGAAAAGCTGGAATGTTCTGGAATGCTGAATATATAGCCCATTGAGAGTAGAAGGACTGTATCATCTATCCTAGGACTGGTTGACATCTTAAACAAAATTGGCATCTTCAACTGACTCTTCTCTGAAGATTATAGTATTTTAATACATAAAAATACTTCATTGGTGCTGAGTCACCTGGCAAGACCAGTGTAAATTCTGTGAAATGAAAGTTATTAATTCTTAATTGTTTTTTCTCAGTTGAATGTGAGAAAATTTTAACTCATGAGTTTTCATGGACACTGTATTTTTTACTCATTGAGTACCTTTCTTAGGCAAGTATTTTTGTAAGATAAAATTCATCAAATAATATCTCTATGTTGATTTTGATTGGTTTGCCAGACTTAGGTACTATGAAATTGTAAGGCTTCTTAATTTCCTTTCCTTCCTTTATAGAATATAAATTTATCAAATTAAAATAAGAATGCAATCAAAAGAGACTTATACAAGTGGAACTCTTCTAAAGTGCAATTATGAAATTAAATCTTTTTTTTTTAACTTTTTTTCAATGTTCATTTATTTTTGAGAGAGACAGAGACAGAATGTGAGTGGGTTGGGGCAGAGAGAGAGGGAGACACAGAATCCAAAACAGGCTCCAGGCTCTGAGCTGTCAGCACAGAGCCCGATGTGGGGCTTGAACCCACGAGCTGCGAGATCATGACCTGAGCCAAAGTCGGACGCTCAACCAACTGAGTCACCCAGGCACCCCTGAAATTAAATTGCAAACACTGTAAAGTCTGTCATCTGATTTTTCAGTTCTTCCCTTGCTTTCATAGCAATACATTTTAATTTTGTCCTGTTTTCCCATTCTACCTTAAATAAAGCTTTGATTCAATAAAAGCTTTGAAAGCCATAGTTAATTGTTGCTCTATTTATTTAATACTTTGGCTAAAGATTTCAAAGAAATTTTAAACAAATGTAAACAAAATTTAAAGGACTGATACAGCAAAAAAATTAAAAATTATGGTAGTACATGTAGTTGATTCACAAAGTAGATTTCAAAAGCTCATATATGTTTAAAATCAAATTGATGAAAGAAATCTAAGTCAGAAAGCATACACTGCAAAGCCAAAGTGTTCTTTTATATTCAACATCTGCTTCATTTCAGAAAAGTTACTCTCACTATATATGTATAAAAGTAGTTGTACACATTTTTACACTACAACTTATTTTTGGATTGGTATAATAATTCAGCTAGTTTTACACAATTATAGATTAGGTGTTTACCACAACCAATGCCAAAAATATTTCTATTTCTTAAATTTTCTTAATTAGTAAGAAGCTGGCTTTTCCTCCACAATGTGCTCCACCAAAAATTGTATTCATACTATCACCTCAAAAAAAATCATATCTGATGTTGAACATTAATTATGTGTATATTAGCATTCAAGTTGTCAGAGTGTTCACCTTTGACCTAACAAATTTCCTAAAATATTTTTTAGATTACATGAATCGGATGAAACAGTATCACATTGAACAGAATTAATTTTTTTTATATTCTATTTGGAGTATCTGATAACATATAAAATTTGTATTATTTAAGTGTTCATGAAATTCTTCTGTTAATGGAACTGGTATGATGGCTATTGCTTCATGGTTCTATACATGCACAAGAGAGCTTAGAATTAAAAGTAAGAAATTTGATCTAAATGCAAAATCAGACTTCACAAAGTAAATTATAAACATACTTGCTGAAATTATCTGTGTTCTGAGCTCCTAATTTTTGCAGAGATGCTGAGGTTTTTCAGCAGTTTCTGGTCTCCAGGTATTCAGTGATACCACTGTGGCTCCCATAGTAAGTGGTAAATATCAGCAAACATTTTGTGGAAGTTACACGTTTATCATTAACTTTCTAGAGAAATTAAAATGCAATAGGCATTTCACTGGACATTGACTTGTGTTTACTTTATATTTATTGTTGCCAAAAGAGTTTACTGTAAAATGAAGAAAGAAGTGTTACCAAACCAAAAAAATAAATATTCATAAATTAAGAAAAATTGAGAAAATCACTATAGCAAGGATGTCAAGATTTCTCTTTACTATAGGACAGGACTGCTCAACTTCTAATCTCCTGTATAATTTGTCTAAAATTCAGAAGTTTAAGTCTCCCCATTTTCATTAGCTCCACTAACTGGTGGTCAAGTGACTTAGTGCAACTCCTGGGGTATAACAGAGGCCACAGCTAAACTGCATGGTACATGGCAGGGTCAATAGGACAAAGAATTCCTAATCCTACCTGCACTGGAAGGAGTTGGTTGTATCTGACCACCTAATTCTTCACTCAGCCACTTTAGTTAGCTACCACCCTGAACACTGTCTTGAAAAGGAGCTACCTTATTTTCCTCTAACTTGGAGACATTTGTTTGGTCATCTTTTAGATTTACCTAGTTATAATAAGAACTCTGTTCTTTTGCACAAGTATCCCATGCCACTGGATTGGACCATGACCAAAGCTAGAGGTGAAAATTGTTCACCTACACAATATATCTTATTTTAATACAGCAACAAATAATAATATTTCATTGAAAAATAAAACTCTGGGACGGATACTAAAGTGCATGGGATTCTGGGACAGTAGGTGACAAGTTAAGAACCCTTTCAAGTTTTTAGGTTGGAATTCATGTAATCAGTTCTCAAAGAATGAAGCTTTCTTGATAACTTTTACATACCTAAATGTACCCCACTAGTCCCTATTAATCTCTTTTGTAGCTATTTGGGTGAATCATTACTTTTTCACAGTTCTTCTCAATATGGAAGTGAAACAAAAAGAAAAGGCACTTCAAAAAGAAAAAAAGAAAAGAAAAAGCAGTCCATAAAGAAACCTAAGCAGAATAGATTTTCCAGTTGGCCAACAATTCTAGGTGGGTGTAGGGTAATTGGAAGCCTAGTGAATTTATATTCTTTTTCTTTCATTGGCTAATAGATGCCATATTGCTTTATTCTGTTAAGACTGACAGCAAATTAGTTATCATTCCTTATTTGATATATAGTTCATTAGATTGCTTCTGTAGGTGATAACTCAATGATTCTTTGGTCTCCATTTGGAACTGGTAGCTTTTCTATTGATTTAATACTTGGTATTCAATTTTACAGGCTTATGTTGCTGAGGGAAATTCTACAGTATAATACCTGAATATATCCGTATTACTTGTGATTGATGGGACCAATATAACCAATCACTAATTGACATCTTACTTAATCTGAATGCATGAATATTAAAATAAACATGTAGCAGAAATAATTGTCTTCTAATAAAATGGCTCAACCATCAATTGTTATTTTTCTCCCTGTGACCTCAACAATCTTATTACCAATAAAAGCTTTTTTTTTGTGACAGTGCTAATAATTATGTTTTGGGACCCATAGAAAATTCCCCTATAGGATTTTAAAATATAAATTAAAAAAGTGTAGTCTTATATTGTTTTCTGGAGAAAGAAAGAATGTGATTCCTGAAATAGACAACTCTTCAAAGTATAGTAAGATAATTTTCACAATTTCAGACAGTCATTGCTTATTACTCTCATTTACTCAGCCCAGAGTCCTCCATATATGGTCCCTATTGAAATTTGATTTAAGCAATTAAACCAAAACATATTTTGCATCCTTCTTTTTCAAACTGATTTTCATTTCATGGCTGTCACTATGACATGACCAAATTAAACTGTGAATAATTGAACATTTTGTATTATAATAATGGCAATAATATTGGCTGACCATCACATAGTCATTTAGTTTGTTCGATGAAACCTAGTTGTTAAGATGGGAAAAATAATTCTCAAATTCAATTTATTATTTTTTCTAGCAATCTAGAAAACTAACGGCAACAGTTTTTTTTTTACTTTTTATAATTTTATTTTTTTAAATTTACATCCAAGTTAGTTAGCATATAGTGCAACAATGATTTCAGGAGTACATTCCTCAATTCCCCTTACCCATTTAGCCCATCCCCCCTCCCACACTCCCTCCAGTAACCCTCTGTTTGTTCTCCATCTTTATGAGTCTCTTATGTTTTGTCCCCCTCCCTGTTTTTATATTATTTTTGTTTCCCTTCCCTTGTGTTCATCTGTTTTGTCTCTTAAAATCCTCATATAAGTGAAGTCATATGATTTTTGTCTTTCTCTGACTAACTAATTTCACTTAGCGTAATACCCTCCAGTTCCATCCACGTAGTTGCAAATAGCAAGATTTCATTCTTTTTGATTGCTGAGTAATACTCCATTGTGTATATATGTATATGTGTATATATATATATATATATATATATATATATATATATATATATATACCACATTTTCTTTATCCATTCATCCATCGATGAACATGAACATTTGGGCTCTTTCCATACTTTGGCCATTGTTGATAGTGCTGCTATAAACATTGGAGTGCATGTGTCCCTTCGAAACAGCACACCTGTATCCCTTGGATAAATGCCTAATAGTGCAATTGCTGGGTCGTAGGGTAGTTCTATTTTTAGTTTTTTGAGGAACCTCCATACTGTTTTCCAGAGTGGCTGCACCAGCTTGCATTCCCACCAACAATGCAAAAGAGATCCTCCTTCTCCGCATCCTGGCCAACATCTGTTGTTGCCTGAGTTGTTAATGTTAGCCATTCTGACAGGTGTAAGGTGGTATCTCATTGTGGTTTTGATTTGTATTTCTCTGATGATGAATGATGTTGAGCATTTTTTCATGTGTTGGTTGACTATCTGGATGTCTTTGGAGAAGCATCTATTCATGTCTTTGGCACATTTCTTCACTGGAAGAATCTTCACTGGATTAATTCTTTTTTGGATGTTGAATTTGGCAAGTTCTTTGTAGATTTTGGATACTAACCCTTTATCTGATATGTCATTTGCAAATATCTTCTCCCATTCCACCAGTTGCCTTTTAGTTTTGCTGATTGTTTCCTTCCCTGTGCAGAAGCTTTTTATTTTGATGAGGTCCCAGTAGTTCATTTTTGCTTCTGTTTCCTTTGCCTCCAGAGACATGTTGAGTAAGAAGTTGCTGCGGCCAAGATCAAAGAGGTTTCTGCTTGCTTTCTTCTCGAGGATTTTGATGGTTTCCTGTCTTACATTTAGGTCTTTCATCCATTTTGAGTTTATCATTGTGTATGGTGTAAGAAAGTGGTCCAAGTTCATTCTTCTGCATGTCGCTGTCCAGTTTTCCTAGCACCACTGGCTGTAGGGACTGTCTTTATTCCATTGGATATTCTTTCCTGCTTTGTCAAAGATTAGTTGGCCATTCGTTTGTGGGTCCATTTCTGGGTTCTCTATTCTGTTCCATTGATCTGAGTGTCTGTTCTTGTGCCAGTACCATACTGTCTTGATGATTACAGCTTTGTAGTATAGCTTGAAGTCCGAGACTATGATGCCTCCTGCTTTGGTTTTCTTTTTCATGATTGCTTTGGCTATTCAGGGTCTTTTCTGGTTCCATACAAATTTTAGGATTATTTGTTCTAGCTCTGTGAAGAATGCTGGTGATATTTTGATAGGTATTGCATTGATTATGTAGATTGCTTTGGGTAGCATTGACATTTTAACAATATTTGTTCTTCCTATCCAGGAGCATGGAATCTTTTTCCATTTTGCATCTTCTTCAATTTCTTTCATAAGATTTCTATAGTTTTCAGTGTATAGATTTTTCACCTCTTTGGTTAGATTTATTCCTAGGTATTTTATGTTTTTATGTGCAACTGTAAATGGGATCAATTCCTTGATTTCTCTTTCTGTCACTTCATTGCTGGTGTATAGGAATGCAACTGATTTCTGTGCATTGATTTTATATCCTGCAACTTTGCTGAATTCATGAATGAATTCTAGCAGTTTTTTGGTGGAACCTTTTGGGTTTTCCATATAGAGTATCATGTCATCTGTTCAGAGTGAAAGTTTGACCTTGTCCTGGCTGATCTCGATGCCTTTTATTTCTTTGTGTTGTCTGATTGCAGAGGCTAAGACTTCCAGCACTATGTTGAATAACAGTGGCAAGAGTGGACATCCCTGTCTTGTTCCTGACCTTAGGGGGAAAGGTCTCAGTTTTTCCCCATTGATATTAGCGTTGGGTCATTTATATATGGCTTTTATGACCATATATAGAAGGGCCATTTTAAGTCCTTCTATCCCTACTTTCTTGAGGGTTTTTATCAAGAAAGGATGCTGTATTTTGTCAAATGCTTTCTCTGCATCTATTGAGAGGATCATATGGTTCTTTTCCTTTCTTTTATTGATGTGATGAATCACGTTAATTGTTTTGCGGATATTGAATCAGCCCTGCATCCCAGGTATAAATCACACTTGGTTGTGGTGAATAGTTTTTTAGTGTATTGTTGGATCGGTTAGCTAATATCTTGTTGAGGATTTTTGCATCCATGTTCATCAGGGAAATTGGTCTATAGTTCTCCTTTTTAGTGGGGTCTCTGGTTTTGGGATAAAGGTAATGCTGGCTTCATATAATGAGTTTGGAAGTTTTCTTTCTATTTCTATTTTTTGGAACAGCTTCAAGAGAATAGGTGTTAACTCTTCCTTAAATTGTTTTGTAGAATTCCCCTGGAAAGCCATCTGGCCCTGGACTCTTGTTTTTGGGAAGATTTTTTTATTACTAATTCAATTTCCTTGCTGGTTATGGGTCTGTTCAAATTTTCTATTTCTTCCTATTTCAGTTTTGGTAGTATATATGTTTCCAGGAATTTGTCCGTTTCTTCCATATTGCCCATTGTATTGGCATATAATTGCTCATAGAATTCTCTTATTATTTTTGTATTTCTGCTGTGTTGGTTGTGATCTCTCCTCTGTCATTCTTGATTTTATTTATTTGGGTCCTTTCCTTTTTCTTTTTGATCAAACTGGCTAGTGGTTTATCAATTTTATTAATTCTTTCAAAGAACCAGCTTCTGGTTTCATTGATCTGTTCTACTGTTTTTTTTGGTTTTGATAGCATTAATTGCTGCTTTAATCATTATCATTTCCTGTCTTTGCTGGTTTTGGGTTTTATTTGCTGTTCTTTTTCAAGCTCCTTAAGGTATAAGGTTAGGTTGTGTATCTGAGATCTTTCTTCCTTCTTTAGGAAGGCCTGGATTGCTATATACTTTCCTCTTATGGCCGCCTTTGCTGCATCCCAGAGGTTTTGGGTTGTGGTGTTATCATTTTCATTGACTTCCATATGCTTTTTAATTTCCTCTTTAACTTCTTGGTTAGCCCAATCATTCTTTAGTAGGATGTTCTTCAGTCTCCAAGTATTTGTTGCCTTTCCAAATTTTTCCTTGTGGTTGATTTCGAGTTTCATAGCATTGTGGTCTGAAAATATGCATGGTATGATCTTGATCTTTTTGTACTTGCTGAGGGCTGAATTTTGTCCCAGTATGTGGTCTATTCTGGAGAATGTTCCATGTGCACTGGAGAAGAATGTATATTCTGCTGCTTTAGGATTAAGTGTTCTGAATATATCTGTTAAGTCCATCTGGTCCAGTGTGTCATTCAAAGCCATTGTTTCCTTGTTGATTTTTTGATTATATGATCTCTACATTGCTGAGAGTGGGATATTGAAGTCTCCTACTATTATGGTATTACTATCAATGAGTTTCTTTATGTTTGTGATGAATTGATTTATATATTTGGGTGCTTCCACACTTGGCGCATAAATGTTTAAAATTGTTAGGTCTTCTTGGTGAATAGAACCCTTAATTATGATATAATGCCCTTCTTCATCACTTGATTCAGTCTTTATTTTAAAGTCTAGATTGTCTGATACAAGTATGGCCATTCCGGCTTTATTTTGTTGACCGTTAGCATGATAGATGGTTCTCTATCCCCTTATTTTCAATCTGAAGGTGTCTTTAGGTATAAAGTGAGTCTCTTGTAAACAGCATTTAGATGGGTCTTGTTTTCTTATCCATTCTGTTACCCTATGTGTTTTGATTGGATTATTGAGTCCATTGATGTTTAGAGTGAGTACTGAAAGATATGGATTTATTGCCATTATGATGTTTGTAGAGTTGGAGTTTCTGCTGTTCTCTGGTCCTTTCCAATTTTTGTTGCTTTTGTATTTATTTATTTATTTATTTATTTATTTATTTATTTATTTATTTATATTTTCATCTTTTCTCCCCTCAGAGAGTCCCCCTTAAAATTTCTTGCAGGGCTGGTTTAGTGGTAACAAACTCCTTTAATTTTTGTTTGTGTGGGAAACTTTTTATCTTTCCTGTTTTGAATGGCAGTCTTGCTGGGTAAAGAATTCTTTGCTGTATATTTTTCTGATTCATCACGTTGAATATATCCTGCCACTCCTTTCTTGCCTGCCAAGTTTCTGTGGATAGGTCTGCTACAACCCTGATCTGCCTTCCCTTGTAGGTTAAGGACTTTTTTTCCCTTGCTGCTTTCATGATTCTCTCCTTGCCTGGGTATTTTGTGACTTTGACTATGATATGCCTTGTTGATGGTCAGTTTTTGTTGAATCTAATGAGAGTCCTCTGTGCTTCCTGGATTTTGATGTCTGTCTTTCCCCATATTAGGAAATATTTCTGCTATTATTTGCTCACATAACCCTTCAATTCCTATTTCTCTCTCTTCCTGTTCTGGAACCCCTATGATTCTGATGTTGTTCCTTTTTAATAAGTCACTGATTTCTCTAATTATTAAATCATGCTCTTTTGCCTTAATCTCCCTCTTTTTTCTGCTTCATTATTCTCCATAAGTTTGTCCTCTATATCACTGATTCTCTGTTCTGCCTCATCCATCTTTGCTGCCGTGGCATCCATCCATGATTGCAGCTCAGTTATAACATTGTTTATTTCATCCTGACTAGTTGTTACTTCTTTTATCTCCACAGCAAGGGATTCTATTTCCCACTACAGCTCGTATTCTTATTATCGTGATTCTAAATTCTGGTTCAGACATTTTGCTTGTATCTGTGTTGGTTAAGTCCCTGGCTGTTCTTTCTTCCTGCTCTTTCTTTTGGGTGAATTCCCTCGTTTCATCATTTTGAAGGGAGAAGAGGAATTAATGAGGTAGAAAAAATTAAAATTAAAAAATTAAAATTAAAAATATTAAAATTAAAAAATTAAACACACACACACACACAAAATCAAATAAATGATGCTAGATCCTAGGTGTGGTTTGGTCTGGGTGTTTAAAGTGGTTGATAGATTAAGGAAAAAAGGGAAAGAATAAAAAAAAGATAATCGTTTGAAAATTTGAAAAAAATGAATACACTGAAGTAGACTAAAATGAAATGATGGAAGTAAACTAGAATTTGAAAAAATTCACACAAAAGTAAAAAATATAGTACAAAAATATTTTTAATAAAAATTGAAAATAAAAATGAATTTTTTCTCTTTCTGTATTTAAGAAAAAGAAGTGAAGAAGAGTAAAAAAAATAGAAAGAAAGAAAATTAAATAGATGGGCCTGCTAACAGATTGAAATACAACTGAAATTACATTTTCCCCTGGAAGTCAGACTATGAAGTGCTTTATAGTCCATAAACTAAGCAGGCGGTGAGACTTGTGTTCTTGAAGAGCGAGGTTGGCCCAGTTGTGCAGGGCTTAGTGTAATGGCTCCATTCTCCACTAGATGGCGCTACTAGCCTACTGCGCTTGTAGGTGCATATGCGCATGCGCGAGAGTCGTGAAAATGGCATCACCCATCTGGCATCACCCATCTACCCAGTCTTTAGTATAAGAACTCTATTCCCCCCGATCAGCAATCACACACCCATCCTTTGTCTTCAGCTTTCATCCAGCTGAAGACACTTTTACCCTGTCTGTGACCAAGCCCCAGGTAGTACCTCTCTCCTGAGTTTTGTCTCAGATGCAGCTGTTTTCCCAGCCCCATAGTTCTGAGGGATTGTGGCTTTGTCCCAGTCTGCCCCTCTGTAGAGGGTCTCACTGAGCAATGGCTGAATGCCAGCTGCACCCAGGAAAGTTCGTGGGACCATGCTGCTGCCGGTGCCCAGAGACTGTGGCCAGGTGCCAGCCCTCCCCAGAAAAAGTTTGCGAGATAGTGTAGCTGCAGCGTTTCAGGGGTAATGGAAAATGACGACACACATCTGGCACCAGGCTTCACCCTTAAGGACCTTGTTCCAGCACCGGCAAATGTGGCCATTCTCTGGGATCTACTGGGCCCAGGTTGCCTCACAGCCTCTACAAATGTCCTTCCAGCAGTGGAACCGCTTCTCCCTGTGTGGCTCGAGAACTTCCCAGACCCCACTCTGCTCCTGGAGATTCACCCTTCCCACCAGAGCACCTCAAGGTATGGAGCTGCGGAGTTGCAGCCTTTGTGCTCCCGTTGTTTACAGTCTCAGTGGAATTTAAACCTCTCCCTTCTCCTTTCTCCCTTCTCCTTTTTTAGTTCAGTCCCTGTGGCTGTTTCCAATTTTCCATTTTCTCTACAGCTGCTTTTGGGGAGGGGTGCTTTTCCTATATTCTCCCTCCACCCTCTTACCCCTGTCTCTGTCCTCTCTCCACACACAAAAGCACCTCCCTTCCCGCGCCATCTCTCTCCCCACGTTTACCTCTCTGTGCCACGTACTTGCTGAATTCTGTGGTTCACGTTGTGCAGATTGTTGTGTTAATCCTCAGATCAGGTTTCTAGGCGTGTAGGATGGTTTAGTGTTGGTCTGGCTGTATTTCATGGATGCGAGACACACATAAAACTTCCGTGCTGTTCCGTCATCTTGTCTCCCTCCCAAGGGCAATAGTTGTTTTAATTATGACTTTATTTTTTTTTTAATTTTTTTTTCAACGTTTATTTATTTTTGGGACAGAGAGAGACAGAGCATGAACGGGGGAGGGGCAGAGAGAGAGGGAGACACAGAATCGGAAACAGGCTCCAGGCTCCGAGCCATCAGCCCAGAGCCTGACGCGGGGCTCGAACTCACGGACCGCGAGATCGTGACCTGGCTGAAGTCGGACGCTTAACCGACTGCGCCACCCAGGCGCCCCTAATTATGACTTTAAATAAACAAAGTTTTAGGTAATCTTATTCTATATCTAAATTGCTGAAGGTTTCTGTAGAAATTGCTGGAGGAGTCAGGTAGAAGTGATTTACTGGGATACTTCATGAGGACAGATGTTAATAAGAGCCTTGGGTCAAAGTTCTGATTATGCCATGAATTTATTCTATCACTTGAGGTGAGTCATTTTAAGACCATGAGTCTCAACCATAAAATGAAGGGTTGATTATTCTCTCCAAGGTACATTCCAGTTTGATATTTACCAATTGAGGTGTGAAAGAGGAATTGATGTATATCTGAAGAAACTCTTAAAGTCTTAGAGTTCTTTTTTCTCCTAATGTAATTTTTGGTTTTTTTCTGGCTAATTTCTCAACCTCCAGGTCTTAGCTAAAACACCACTTCCTCCCCTTTGCCTCCTCCATTACTTCTGAATGAAATTGGTGTGCCTCCTGTGTTCTCCTGTAGTACCCTGTACTTATTCCCATCAAATAAATTATCAGTCTCAGTTAATTGCCTATTTATTTTTATACTGTCTAAAAGACAGGACCAAGTCCTATACTCATTGCATATCCAACATCTAGCATAATGTTCACCATTAATAAATGTACAATAAATGTGTTGAATGAATGAAACATTAAAATCTATATTTATAAAAGTAGTTTTCATAAGTTCCACTTTATTTTATTTTAGTTAAGTTTATTTATTTATTTTGAGAGAGACAGAGACAGCACAAGCAGGGGAGTGGCAGAGAGAGGGGGAGACAGAATCCCAAGCAGGCTCCATGCTACTAGCTGAGGAGACCAATGTAGGGCTTGAAATCATGAACCTGGAGATCATGACCTGAGCCAAAACCAAGAGTTGGTCGCTTAACTAACTGAGCCATCCAAGGCACCCCATACTCTTTTTTTAAGGTTTTTTTATTTATTTATTTTGTGAGGGGAGGTGAGGAGCAGAGATAGAGGGACACAGAGACTAGGTTCTGCACTATCAGTGCAGAGGCTGATGTGGGGCTTGAACCTACAAACCACGAGATCATGACTGAGCCAAACTCAAGCATCAGATGCTTAACTGACTAGCCACCCAGGCGCCCTTCACAAGTTCCACTTTAGAAGTACCAAGTACAATCCAAGTAAAAGTGAATAATTTTGCACCAAATGCAAATAAAAAGTTTGAATGTGACCCTTATACAGAAAAATAAAACTAGAAAATGGAGGTACCTAATTATACTTCCCTTCAATTTTTTTGTATTGCTTTTATGTGAAAGATGATGAATGACCAGAAATTTTGTTGCATTTGGGTAGATTGAGTGAATGTTTTCTTAGGATATTTTAAATGAATAAAACATATTTACTATTAAAAATGACATGAAGTGATTATTACCTAGGAGATTTTTTTTAATGTTTATTTATTTTTGAGAGAGAGAGTGAAACAGACCGTGACTGGGGGAGGGCCAGAGAGAGGGAGACACTGAATTGGAAGCAGGCTCCAGGCTCTGAGCTGTCAGCACAGAGCCCTATGTGGGGCTTGAACCATGAACCGTAAGAACATGACCTGAGCCAAAGTGGGATGTCTAACTGACTGAACCACCCAGGTGCCCCTTTACCTAGGAGATGTAAATGCATACGTGCAACTTACATATTCAGCCTGAAGAATAAACTAAATATATTAGAAATACATAGCAAGAAAGTTACTTAATTGCTCTTGCCTTTTGAGTAATAATTATGATGACTAGAGGAATATATAAAAACAATAAGAATGCAAAATAATACTATCTGTCTTTGTAGTAATCAAAAAAACTCATAAGATAGTGACTGTGACCTAATCCATAAATACATCTGCGAAAGAAGCTGTGCTCTGAACCTAAATACATGTATTGTTCAATCATATGCATGCTCACAGTGTTTTAAAAAATCTTGTTTCAGTGTTTAAAAGATGACAAGGCACCGTCATTCTCCTTGCTCCAACTTCCTTGAAGTGCATTTTTTATATATCAAAGGTCAAACTCACTGACTTGCTCAGCACAGAACGTGAAAAGCAAGTTCTAAGGAAACAGGTCACAAATGTTAAATGCTTCAGGTCATAAGGCAAACCCAAAAGGGGTTTTCTAACAAGCTTCGGAAAATGCAGGCAAGGGATGGCACGATGCAAATGAGGTGACCTTAATCAGAAACATTCCTGAAGGAAACTGTCTTTACAGCATGTAAAAATCTCACATCTGGAGTTACAATAAATTCTCCCCTGACCCGGGGCAAAATACAATAAAATAATGCTCTTTTTAGAAACTATTTTTAAATCTATGCCCACTTTCTCAGGCTCAAAACAACTACATCACTTGCCAGAATTTGAAAAACCTTATAATCCTATAAAGTAGATCTAGATATTGAACTGTCCATATTATCTGAATATAGAGGAACTTGCTAACAAGTAATACTAGAAAATTCTGCTGTGTGGCTGTATGTAAGAACCTAATGCAATTTCAATTATTAAGCTGTCTTAAAATGTAAAGATTATTATTCTAAGTGAAATATGTAGTAAAAGTCTTACTGCTGACCTAGTTTAAGTCATTTTAGACTATTTATTTAGCTTTTTTAAGTTTATTTATTTATTTTGAGACAGACAGAGATAGCACAAGCAGGGGAGGGTCAGAGAGAGGGTGACAGAGAATCCTAAGCAGGCTCTGCATGGTCAGCTTGGAGCCTGATGTGGGGCTCGAACTCATGAAACCATGAGAACATGACCTGAGCTGAAACTAAGAGTTGGATGCTTAACTGACTGGGCCACCCAGGTGCCCCCATTTAAGATTATTTAAATTTACTAATTAATAAGCATATATTTTCTTAATCGTTAAGAAATGTAATATGCAAAGAAGAAGTACTCATTTTTAACTCCTGACTACCCAAACACATCTCTCTAACATAGGTGAAAACTTTTAAGTATATTGGAATTTCTATTGGAAAACAAAAAAAGGTATTTAACTCTTGAGAGTAACTACTCTCTGGCAGAAGGATAATGGGACTTAGAACCAATTCCTGATTTTGAAAGGCAGTGCCTGAATTTACAAGCTGTGTGAGCTTAAGCAAGTTATAAGATGCTCTTCTCTAAATACCTGACAATGAAAATAAAACAAATCAACCAATATATAGCAAAAGTTAACATTCAATTTCTCTCTTTCCTTCCATGTGCAAAAAGTACTATGTGATTTAAGTGTCTATTGATGAAGCATTAAACCAAAGAGTATTATAACTTTTATTGTTGTAAATGTTCTTAAAGTTCTATGAATGTAACTCCATCTTTTCATATATGACATAATACAGACCCAGGATGGTTGGGTAACTTGGCCAAGGTCATAAGCAGTGAAGCCAGAAATAAAACTTGTTTCTCTAAACTTACAGTCCGGTGTTTTTTCCAATTACACCTTCTTCAGATATTACACTGTCTTTATAAAATTCTTGCATGCAACTTCTTATTTAAGCAATGAGTCTACCAAACCACACTGTCTTAGAGATGTTGTTCGAATTTTTCTTCCCAGTCCTCTCCTTGGTTTACTGAGCAACCGAGTTCAATCAAAATTATTTATTACCGTTTCTTCTTCTCTAATGCACACATGAAAATGCTCACTATGATAAGGATTCTAAATATTTGTATTCTAGAGCTGTGTATTATATCCAACCACAACATGGTAATGACTGAAAAAAAGATGAAAAGAGAATAAGTGATCTTCAAGATTGAAATTACAAAATGTCAATGAACTGAAAAAGGATACATTAAGGAAATTCTTTTAGATGAGAAAGCACAAAGAAAAATAGAAAATATTATGCAACCAACCTACAAACTTTTTTCCTAAAAACCTAAAGGCATTGACAGCACACTGACATAAGCTCTTTTTGCAGAAAATTCAGGTTTGAAATACTGCTCTATAACCACTTATTAGACTATTGAATATTACGTAGGAGGATAGAGAAGGCAGTCTTTTTATTTTTCATCCCACTTAGAGATAAATTAAATTCTCGTCAGGCTGATTTATAGAGTCTACTAGATAAAATTTTTTCCCTAAATTAAAAAAACAGAAATCAGACAGTCTCTCTATTAGTTATAACACAGAGAGAAAAGTCCGTGGGGTGTCCCTGTGCACAAAACTGCCTCAGTTTTTCTTATATAGAACCCCCTTCTATAAGCAGGGCATTGTTTTCTTGAAATGTATTCTCTCCATATTTCCATAAGTGTATAAATCACAAGCCAAGTGAAAATATTTAAGATATAAAAAGGGGGGCACCTGGGTGGCTCTGTTGGTTAGCATCTGACTTTGGCTCAGGTCAGGATCTCACGGTTCATGGGTTCTAGCCCTACGTCGGGCTCTGTGCTGACAGCTCAGAGCCTGGAGCCTACTTTGGATTCTGTGTTTCCCTCTCTCTCTGACCATCTCCCCCCCTCCCCGCCCCAGCTTGTGCTCTGCCTCTCTCTTTCTCTCTTAAAATTAAAAAATAAGCATTAATTTTTTTAAAAGATCTAAAAAGGATAATACAGAACCAGTCATAAGGGGGAAGAGTGTTTGAAGGCCAGATTACATAACAGAATGTCATCCATTTCACTATGTTTTTGGATTTTAAGCTGAATTCAAAATAGTACACTTTCTATGGTGATTAAATGCTAATTTTGTCTGCTGGCATTGGCATGATTAGAAATATGTATTCTGTTCTAGATGAAAAGTCAGTCTTGTTGAGAAGTGGGAATAAATACAATAAATAATCCTTAAAAGACAGTGGGAATTTCAAAATTTTCAGGTCTAATAGAATTACAAACTGAAGCTCAAGTGAATGATTTATATTCATTTTTCATGTTACTTTGGACAAGTGGTTACTCTCTACATGTGTGAATTTGGAAATCTACTTTTAATTCAACATTGATGTGTTTCATTATAATATGATTCTTTTGGAAAGTAATGATTATGAAATGCACCCTCTACTAATTGTCAGGCATGTTTTTTACATTTATCCAATTTTCATTCTCAAAGCAGTCCTATGAAATTCACATCATTATTTATATTATATAAAGGGGGAAATCAAAACAGCAATAGGTGAATTATTTGCAGAAATAACAGAGTTGGGATGACACTTAGTTGTTTTGGTTTTTTGTGTATATGTGATTTAAATTATAATTTAATTCATATGGACATATTAATATAACAAATTTTAATTGAATTATTCTTAGTATAGTTGAAAAACAAATGACCTAGTATTTGCAACATGTGTGTTTTCTTTTTACCCCAGGTTTTATTGAGATATAATTGACAGAGAACATTGTATAAGCTTATGTTGATTTGATACATTTATGTATTATAACATGATTTCCATCATAGCTTTAGCTAGCAATGCTATAATGTCACATAATTCCATTTCTTTTTTGAGGCGAGGCCATTTTAAGATCTACTCTCTTCGTGACTTTCAAGTATGTAATACAGTCCTGTTACTTATATTCACCTAGATCCCCAGAACTTATTCATCCTCCAACTGTAAGTTTGTTCAATTTGACCAATTTCTCCCCTCCCTCATTCCCAGTAACCACCATTCTACTCTCTGTTTCTGTGAGTTCAGCTCTTTTAGATTCCACACGTAAGTGACATCATATGGTGATTTGTCTTTGTCTGACTTATTTCAGACTGCTAAATGATAGTGCCCTTAAAGTCCATCCATGTTACCTTCCTTCTTATGTCTGAATAATGTTCTATTGTATACATAACAACATGTCTTTGTCCATTCATCCATTGATGGACTGTTAGTCTGTCTCCATATCTTGACTATACTGAATAATGCTGCAATGAACATGGGAGAGCAAATATCTCTTCAAGATCCTTCTTTTCATTTGAATATATACCCAGAAGTGAGATTGTTAGGTCATATGGTAGTTTTGTTTTGAAGTTTTTGTGGAATCTACATATGTTTTCCATTGTGGCTGCACCAAATTACATTCCCACCAGTAGTACACAAGTGTTCCCTTTTCTCCACATTCTGGCCAACACTTATCTCTTATCTTCTTGATGATAGACATTATAACAAGTGTGGGTGATATCTCATCATGGTTTTGATATGCATTTCCCTGTGATTAATGATGTTGAACACGTCTTCAAGTACCTGTTGGCCATTTCTGTGTTTTTTTTTAAACACAATGTTTATTTAATTCATCTGTCCATTTTTTTTAAGTTTATTGATTTATTTATTTTAGT
Source organism: Felis catus (assembly GCF_018350175.1). Taxonomy (NCBI): domain Eukaryota; kingdom Metazoa; phylum Chordata; class Mammalia; order Carnivora; family Felidae; genus Felis; species Felis catus. The sequence goes on from NC_058374.1 coordinate 112,651,062, forward strand.
AATCTGCATCCAGAGTGGGACAGGGACCCATGACCCTGAGATCAAGAGTCACATGCTCCACTAACTGAGCCAGCTAGGCACCCCATCTGTCCATTTTTAAACCTGATTGTTTTGTTATTATTGAGTTGTAGAGTTCTTTGTATATTTATCAGATTGATTGTTAGAGAATATTTTCTAACATTCCATAGGTTGCTTTTCATATTGTTGATTGTTTCTTTTGCTGTACAGAAGCTTTTTAATTTGAAGTAGTCCCACTTACTGATGTTTGCTTTTGTTGCTTGTGCTTTTGCTTGTCCTATCCAAAAAAATCATTTTCAAGACCAATGTCAAGGAGCTTTCCAAGTTTTCTTATAAGAGTTTTACAGTTTCAGGTCTTATTTTTAAAGTCTTATGTTCATGTTTATGCTTATGTTTATCTTTCAGGTCTTATGTTTAATTTTATGTTATGTTTATCTTATGTCTTATGTTTATCTTTCAGGTCTTATGTTTAATTTTGACTTAACTTTTGTGAGTGGTGTAAGATAGGGGTCCAATTTCATTTTTCTGCCTGTGGTTACCCAGTCCTTTCAACACCATCTATCAAAGAGGCTATCTTTTTCGCATTGTGTATTCTTGGCTCTCTTGTGAAATATTAGTCTTACTGTCTATGGGGAGACCTGTTTCTGGACTTTTGATTTTTTTGTTTATTTAGTTTGCCTCTTTGCCTGTATTTATGTCAGTAGCATATTGTTTTGCTTACTATACATTTGTAATGTAGTTTGAAATCAGGAAGTGTGATGCTTCCAGCTTTGTTCTTTTTCAGGATTGCTTTGCTATCCACGGTCTTTTGTGATTCCATATGCATTTTAGGATTGAGTTTTCTATTTCTATTTCTGTGGAAAAATCTCCATTGATATTTTGATAGGGATTCCATTGAACGTATGGATGATTTCGAGTAGTTCTTCCAGGCAATATGAGAATTTTCCAATCTCTCTTTGTTCTTAGTTTAGTCATCTGAAAAAAATGATGATATAGTAATACTTTTAGAATGATTATCTATGTAGAATGCTTAGAGTAATTCTTATTATGTAGTGTACTCTTTATAAAGGTTATTTTTCTCCAGTTTAGAAATATTAACAGTTTTCCCTGAGTTGGGATACAATCCAAATAATGCTGAGCAAATAAAATTAAAAAATAATTATTTTTGATGAATAAACAAGTTATGAAGATGTGACATTACCACTTCCAATGCATTTAAGTGATTTTCTAATGAAGATCATTATAATTTGGCCCAAGGCCCATGATGCCAAAATATGGATTTTATAGACCTTATTTTTCCAGAACTAAACCATTGCTTGGCTATATAAAATAACTCAGGAAATGTTTTAATGTACATAAAGTTCTACATTTTATTGGTTATATTGCTGTGACCTGAATGGCCTCACTAAGGGTGATTGGAGTGGTTGTTTTATAATAATGTACTTTAAATAGTTAAGTAGTTGACTTTGTTGCAATATACAAAAGAGGAATAATCAAAAATAAAATCAAACAAAAGTTTAATATACAGGAAAGGGAATTTTAGAAGCAAATCATGATAAAACATGACTTTACAGTTAATTCTGGACATTTAAATTGCAGTAACCCAAGTCCTGGTGCCAGTTAAGAGTTTTCTGCCCCAAGTGTTCCCACAAGGAAACCACCAAGAGAACCAAACCTTCCCCAAAGCTCCTCATGAAATGCCCTTAAAATGAAGAAGTAACCTGGGCCTCGGTGCCTAACCTGCACTTTTATTTGCAGCTTTTAGGTAGTTCAATTTCCATTAAAAAGTCTTGCTTGGCTTTTATTGATTTTTAATGACAATATAAAATATATACGTTATATTTTAATATATTGTATTATTTTGCTAACTAGATTATGTTCAGTGTAGATTGTAGTTTTAGCCTACTCTCTGTTCTTTTGAATAGGGTGAGCCAAAACCTAAAGCAAGAAGTTTCTGTATTAGCTATTCTCACAAAAGAGAAGATAAGATGTCTTTGTCTTTTTTGTACCCCTTTGGGATAACTTACAGAATTTTCTCCTATCCCCTAGAAGGAAGTCTTCTATTCCATTCCCAACTTGTGACTATCAATATAAAAATCGGTACCTCTTGACAACTCAACAGAAGCATAAGTTAAAACTTTCCTTAAGAAAGCATCAATAAATAAATAAATAGAAGAATAAAGGAATATAAGCAAAATTAAAAATTAAACAGTTGAAATATAAATAAAGCCTGTAGTTTAATTAATAGTATTGTGCCACTCTCCTGATTTTGATGATTGTATTATGATCATTTAAAATGTTATCATTGGGGAAAGATAGGTGAAGGGTACATCGAACTCTATTATTTTTATAACTTCCACATAGAGTTTAACACTATTTCAGAAAACAAAGGTTTTGTTTTCAACCTAATTATGGTAGAAAGGTGGTATACTTGAAATTAGAACATTTTACCCCTTGAATTGCTTATCCACATATTAGAAAATCAAGTCATGAATCACTGTCATATTCATGGTTTCTAACATGTGTCTCCCTGTTACCACCAAACCTCCTTATTGATATTGTAATTAATTGTGCTGGATGCCAAAGAGAAATGATATACTCAGAAAACTTCTTGGATATTCCCTTGTTGCATTTAGCTCTCAAAAATAATCAGGTGGTCCAGAATATCTCACTAAAATACTTTGGGGAGAATAGTGTAGCACAATGATGTTTCCTTAACTAAGCTCTTAAATCCGTGTTTCATTTTTCTGCTTCTGAAATAAACCTAATTACATTAAGCTAGTTCCCAATGAGATGGCATCGAAAGGATTTTTCTAGTACATCATTCTTTCCAAAACAGTTTTATCAATTTTTCAATGTGTATGCCAAGAGCAAGGGTCATTTTAAGGAACACATGAGATGATATGTGTGTATATATGAACATTTTACAAACTCTAAAGCGAAATACCCATGAAAGTGCTGTGATCATTTCTGTTTGCATCACTCTAACAATGTGTTCGGAATGATTCTGAATGCAATCAGATGAACAGCGTATGGCCTCTTACTGAAGGTAAACAAGGCTTTGCAGTAGCTGGATGAAATTAGACAACCCTCAATATGTCTGAATCCTGGTTTCCTATGAAAATAGGGATACAGAATCTGAAATCGTTGTGAAGATTATGTTACATAATTATGCTAAATTGTCTACAACAATTGTTAGCATATATAAGAAACTTGCATATAATGAATTTCCCCACCCTCCCTACAAAAGACAGAAATTAAATTATCCATTGGCAAGTGACTCTGACATTCCTTGAGAGAATATGTCCTGTCTATTATTAAGCTCCAGCTTCTACATTCATTTGGAGATAATGTCTTGACTATTTTTGCATTGATAATTTAAGGATTAACAGGACCCCTAAAGCTCTGAAGAAATCCACAGACTATAAGTAACCCAGAAAGCATTTCCTGTTATTATAGCTACATAGTAATACATTATATTAATTTGAATTTTTATTATCCTGAATTGTTTTTAACATAATACAGCTTTCATTGTGTAACAAAACTCTACCAAACTGTACTAGCTTCTGATTGTCTCAGAATTTAGCACAGTGCCTGACACAGAATACTCAGTAATGTTTGTGGGATGAATAAAATGATGAATGAATGAAATACTTCCCTAATGATATTTGTGAAAAAATAGTTAAATGATTCAATGCATTTCTTTTATGCAGCTATAAGAACAAGTAAGATATAATTATTAGGATGTATTGTGCAATTTTATAGGAAAGTTTCAGAAGAACATGATAGAACAGGTCATCATTTGAATCTAGACTACACCTGCTAAAATTTATAATAGCCTCCTTTTGTGTGGTTCTAGGTGATTAATTTATACATACAGATACTGATCATGGAAGTATGTGCTAACAACAAAATTAAAAGGGAAACCCTTTGCTCAAAGTTATCAGTGAATCTTTTTAAAGAAGTGACACCATTAGAATGCCTTATGGAAGAACTTAGAAGTCAACACCAAATGATTGCTAAAGAAATGTATTTTTAATGTGAAAAAGTAATGAAATATTAAGATTCATCCATTCTTTCTCAAGGTGTCCAGTATCAGTCTTTTATCCCAACTTGCTGGATACTGGAACTGTTCCAAAGTCTGAATTTCAGGATCTGCCCAGTGCAGTCCTCAATTGCTGCTCGCTCACCGGTCAGTCTTTCCATCACAGGACACAGTAGCTGTGCTCAGATAGATAGTCATCAAGTGACATGACTTCTACAATGAGTGCTAGCATGTCTCCTAGTCCTATGAGCCTCAGTCCCAAATAGAAACTCAGACCTATGTCCCTTTCTAGTCAGTCCCAAAAGTCCATAAGCAGCATTTCCTTTGTTACCATGATAGGTTAGTTAGTAGTACTTGTTATTAAACTTCATGTAAATGGACTCATCCAGTATCTGCTTTTATGTCTGGTTTCTTTCCTTTTGCCAGATGAAAGAAGTTTGAAATCTATTCCTCTGTTGTATCAATAGTTTATTCCTTTTAAGTGTCCCATGTTTTGGATACACTATAATTTGTATATACATTTTCCTGTTGTTAGACATTTGGGTTGTTTCTAATATTTGGCTATTATGAATAAGGATACTATTAATATTCTCTAATAAGTCTTTGCGGACATATGTTTTCATTTCTCTAATAAATGCTTGTTCAAGTTGGCACATATTTAATTAGTCTTTTTAATTATTTTATATAGCAGATTATTTTATATCTTGTTATAAATCTTTCGTTAATCTTTGTATATATAAATATTTATATATATTTATCTATAAAGAGAGACAGAGACGTATAGAAAATATATATAATATACCATATATACATATATTTCCCCTCCCTTATGTCCCTTGGCTCCTTCTGTCTTTAATGTAAACTTTTCATAAGAAGTTTTAAATTATGATCTAGTTCAACTTTTCTTTGTTTTGTATGTGCCTAGTGATTTATGATTCTTCCTAAAAAAATATTTTCCTACCCCAAGTTTGTGAAGGCCTTCTCCTGTTATTTCTTCTAGAATTTTAGTACCTTTAACTTTTATGTTTAAAGCTATGACCATCTGCATTTAATGGTAGTCTATGCTATGAGGTATGTGTTTATTTTATTTTATATAGAAAGTCAGTTTGGTGCACCATTTGTTCAAAGGATTTATTTTCTTGTTTATTGCTTTGGTTGAAAACCACTTGACCATATGAGTATCAGTGTATCTTAGAACTCTTCGTTTTGGTCCATTTGTCTACATTTCTAGCTTTAGCCATCCTGTTTTGATAACCTTAACATTAAAGTAAGAGTTAAAATCAGGAAGTGCAATTTCTTCACATTTGTTATCTTACATGATTGTTTTGTTTACTGCCAATCATTTGCATTCCCATTTAAGTTTTAGGATCAGTTTGTTAGTATATACAACAAATACTGATGAAATTTGGATCAAGAGAGCATTGAGTTTACACATCAGTTTGAGGATAAGGAAAATTAGTTATCAATTTGTCTTTGCAACATGTTACAGTTTTCAGTGTAGGAGTCTTTTGTGTCATTTGTTAAAATTGTTGAATTTATTCCCAATTATTTTAGGTTTTCTTGATGTTATTGCAAATAAATATTTCTATTTTAGTTTTATTTGTTTTCAATTAGTATATAGAAATACAATTGATTTCTATATATATATATATTTTCAACGTTTATTTATTTTTGGGACAGAAAGAGACAGAGCATGAACGGGGGAGGGGCAGAGAGAGAGGGAGACACAGAATCGGAAACAGGCTCCAGGCTCCGAGCCATCAGCCCAGAGCCTGACGCGGGGCTCGAACTCACGGACCGCGAGATCGTGACCTGGCTGAAGTCGGACGCTTAACCGACTGCACCACCCAGGTGCCCCGATTTCTATATATTTGTATGCAATGAACTTTCTAAATTTTCTTGTTCTAGTATTTTTAAAATTTTTTTTTAACGTTTATTTATTTTTGAGACAGAGAGAGACAGAGCATGAACAGGGGAGGGGCAGAGAGAGAGGGAGATACAGAATCTGAAACGGGGTCCAGGCTCTGAGCTGTCAGCACAAAGCCCGACGCGGGACTCGAACTCACAAACTGCGAGATCATGACCTGAGCCGAAGTCGGACACTTAACCGACTGAGCCACCCAGGCGCCCCTCTAGTATATTTTTATAGATTTCCCAGGTGTTTCTTTGGAAGCAGTTATATTAGCTATGAGTAAAGACAGTTTTAGTTCATTTATTTCTATCTTTATTCCAGTTTGGTAATTGGTATCTTCTTATTTTTTGTAGGTAAATCTGGCAAACTTATTAACCTTTAAGTGGAACCAAATTTTGGCTTTTAAAATTTTTGTCTATTGTTATTTAGTTCATTGCTTTCTGCTTTTATACTGTTTTTAATAACTTTACTCTGGGATTAATTTTCTGTTCCTTTCTTTGCTTCTTAAAAAACTAAGAATCGTTATTTTTGTTATTTTCTTTTCTTCATATAGGCATTTAAAAGTATAAACTTCTAAGAAGTGATTTTGCTGTATCCAGTAAATTTTAATGTGCTTGTTTTCATTATTATTCGGTGAAAATATTTTCTTACTTTTTGGTGATTCTTTAAAAATTCTTGATTTACTTACAAGAATGTATTTAATTGCCAAATATTTGCATATTTTCTAGATATTTTACTGTCAATCGATTCTAATTTAATTCTATGATAGTTTTAGATCAGAATTTATTAGATTTTAATCTTGAGTTAGAAGTACTTTATAGCCAAGCAGATAGTTTACCATGGGGAATATGCACATTCAATGTTTACATATTTTGCAGTCATATTCTAATAATGTCAGATCAAGATATTTAACAAAAATGTTCACATTTTCTAAATCCTTAATTTTTTTCTGGTGGACCCTCCCCAGATTCACAGATTCCTATATCCAAATGTCTGTTTCACATGTCAACTTTAATGTCTAAAAGGTACTTCAGACTTCGCAGGGACTTTGCACAAATATGTCCCCACACAAAGTCTCCACTAATTCAGTAAGGTCCTCCATTATTCAGCCCTTTGTCCTTTGCTCACGTCAAACACTAAGAATAATCCTTTACTTCCTCTTTTTTTTTTTAAATCTTACTCACTACTTCCAACCCATTAATGGATTCCATTCTACCTCAAAATATTAAATCTGACATTTCATTGGCATCTCTACTGATAAATCTGTGATCCAATCATGTTATCTTTCACTGACTGCTCACCCGACTGTTCCTGGCTGTATGTCCCAGTTGTCAAAAAGAGCCAGGGTGATCTCATTAAATCATTCATTGTCTTCCTATTGCAACCAGATTAACATAAGCTCCCTATCATGGCCCACAGGACCTATATGAGATGGCTCCTGAATATTTCTCCGATACTCAGTACTCTTCCCCTTCTTCATTATTCTCCAGATGTGGTGGATCTCAACACAAATATCAACTCTTCAGAGGGACCTTCCTTTGACTTCTCAAATTCATGTACTACCCACCATCATATTCTCCATTTTATGCGATGTTACCTTTTTTATGACCCTTTTATTACCTGAAACTATTTTATTTGGGTATTTATATATTCCTTATCTTCCTCATTCCTGGAATGTGATACTGTAAGGGGAGGGATTAGGTAAATTGTGTTTAGTGTTCCTGTTGTATACTTTATCTCTTGTACAGTGCCCAATATAGTATCTACCCAATAAATATTGATTGATTGATTGATTGATTGATTTTTTGACTCCTCTGAGTTTAGAAAGGAGATCTAGGCATTTCACTTAATTATCAATGATAAATATTCACAGATTTCACTAGCTACGTGGCTTTTTCATAGAAAGCCATGAATGGGAAGATTCCTGTAAGTCATTCACTTTTTAAATAACCCTGATTCCTTCTGTTTTAAATTCCTTCTCTATATTCTAAATTGATCCCTCCTGTCTCAACCCAGTATATGAAAAAACAGCTGGCTGTGTCTCTTTGTACCTTTCTGTCATTCAAAGACCATCATAAGGCCAAGCCTTTTTCTTCTTTCCAAACTAAATAATTCTGCCATTTAAAAAAAAAATTCTACCATTTTTAACACTTACTAAAGCTCTGTATGCCTATTCTTGAAATCTTTCTCTGGACTCTGCATCCTTTTCCAGTAGAACTTTTTGTCATGTGCTAATGTTCTGTATCTGTGATGTCCAGTACAGCAACCCCTAGCCATATGTGTGTAATGAGTACTTGAAATGTGAGGAACTAAGGGACTTAATTTTAAAATTGTATTTAATGTTATTTATTTACTTATTTTTAATATTTATTTATTTCTGAGAGAGAGAGACGGAGACAGAGACAGAGTATGAGTGGGGACACAGAATCTGAAGCAGGCTCTAGGCTCTGAGCTGTCAGCACAGAACCAGACATGGGGCTTCAACTCATGAGCCACGATATCATGACCTGAGCCAAAGTTGGACGCTTAACCGACTGAGCCACCCAGGTGCCCCAAATTATATTTAATTTTAATTAAAATAAAATTTAAATATCCACATGTGGTGGGGCGCCTGGGTGGCTCAGTCGATTAAGCATCTGACTCTTGACTTCCCTAGTTCGTGAGTTTGAGCCCCATGTCTGGCTCTGTGCTGACAGTGTGAAGCCTGCTTGGAATTCTCTCTCTCTCTCCCTCTGGCCTTCACCTGCTTGCTCACTCTCTCTCTCTCAAAATAAATAAACAGACCTAAAAAATTTAAAAAATTAAAGTAAATATCCACATGTGGTTAGTGGCTACTGAAATCACACTATTCTTTTGGAAGCTGTGGAATATTCCGTATACTCTGAGGCATAAGCATATTTTACTTACCAGTGGTGACCCATATTAAATATGAAATAGGATATTATTTTTAAAGTTTCTGGGGAACAATGTTCCAACACATTTTTTACAGCAAATGTTGAAGTTAGATTGTCTTAAACTTGACTTTAATTATAAAATTGATGTTAGAACATTAATTAGCTGTATAAAAATCTTTTTGTTTATGGAAGAAGCTGACATTAAGAATCTTTATTTCTGCATTGTAAAAACTTCCGTGATGTTCTTCATATATGGCTTGATATCTTCGTATATGTACTTGATATCTTCTTGATGAAATGAAATATATATATAACTATTTGGTTTTCCTAGTTTTTTAAAGTAAATGCCATTTGGACTAGATTTTCCTCAGATACCATTTAATGATGCTATGTTTAAACTTCTTAACACTAATGAAATCCCTTGATGCTATACTTGTTTTCGATTTCAAGGTGAAGGATGTGTATTACTTAGAGACAACTGGAGGCATTTAAAAGTCAGCCTCACATATCTGGGTCATGGTTCGGTCATGATATCCAATGTGCTTTCTGATTGAAGCACTTCTTCATTAAACAAGTAAGCAAGATTTATTACAGATTTAGTTCTCAAACACATTTTCCTGTTTCCAAATATCTCATTTCTGATTTGGGGTATTAAAATGAGTGCTACCTTTGTTTTGTTTTGTTTTTTTAAATACTAAATGTCTTGATTTAAGAAATGAGTGTCTATACTTGCTAGCTTATTTAATTGAGCTCCACATAATACTCAGGTTCCAAAACTCATTTATGCTGAGTAAATTGGATATAAAATATAAAACCAATGCCTTTTACATTGAAATGTTAGGACTAGTCCTAGTCACAAAGCGTGCTTGTACATTTCTATACCACTTCTAATACCTAAGCTTTATTTAGGACAGGGATTTAAAAAAAATTAAGGGCAGTAAAAGCCTTCCAGATGCATCTGTGTTATATCTCCCCTAAATAGGAAGCAGAACATATGGTTTATGAAATAAAGGGAATAGTGGACCATCATAATTTTAGGATTCCTTGAATATACCATCCCAAAGCCTCTTTTATTTTCCTTTTCCCCTCTTCATGGAATTAACAATCTCTGACTCAATATGGCAAAAGTATAACTTTTAAAGAAAATTAGTAGTAAAGAAGATAGTGCTTCAATAGCATTGAAATATCATTTAAATTCATTACCCAAGCTCATTACCCAATGTTAATAAACTAGGGGTAACACGTTTTACAAACATGTCTTTTTCAATCTCTCTGTGACACATGCATACACACATGTGTGCGATTAAGATACCAGCTTTAGCAAAAGTCACTTCTCTCATACAGGATCTAATCCCCCTTTGTTAGTATGAAAAGACTGGAGTAAAACCTCGGTAAAATAAACATGCTGTGTTGTTTTTGTAGAGTAGGAGTCTTCATATAAGTAGGATATCCCCCACCCTAGTACAGAAGGTGGTATTGCTCAAAGTTACAAATTTCATTGGTGCTAGGACAACTGAAATTTGGACCCCACTGCTCATAAATGTGAGACATTTTTCACTTAACTTCTTATTTTTTTTAATGTTTACTTATTTTTGAGAGAGAGAGACAGAGTGCGAGCGGAGGGCGGGCAGAGAGAGAGGGAGACACAGAATCCGAAACAGGCTCAGGCTCTGAGCTGTGAGCACAGAGCCCGATGCGGGACTCGAACTCATGAAACTGGAGATTGTGACCTGAGCCGCAGTTGGACGCCTAACCAACTGAGCCACCCAGACGCCCCCACTTAACTTCTTTCATGGTGCATGCAAATGATATCTCATGTGTTGTGATGAACAGTAAACATGCAAACGACTGTGTTTGCCCCTGTCAACAGTGAAAATAAGAAATTTATTAGAAAGTTTCCCCATGAATATTCCAAATTTAATTAAATGAAATCCATTGGAAACTGTGCCAGAGATGGCACAGAAGACAACTAGGGTGTATATATATGGTATCATATATAAATGGTTGATAGTCATATATATATATATATATATATATAGTCATATATATATATATATATATATATATGGTTGGTGAGATGAAGTAACCACTAATACACACATACACACACATACTCATTATATATACACATATATATACATACGTACATATATATACATATGTATGTACATATATGTACATATGTATATGTATATGTGTTTGTGTGTGTGTATATATATATATATATATATATATATATATATATATATATTTTCATTTGGGAGTTGAGAATTTACAAATACCAGCATCCTTTGCATGTGCTAATACATGGTCATTTTTTTTACCTCGCTAATCCACACACACATACACGCTGATACATACACATGCATGCACACACACATAACATCTTCATCTATAAAGTAACATCTTCATCTATAAAGTTTTCTCTTGCTGTAGTTCTTAATTTTTTTTTAATTTTTTTTCAACATTTTTTATTTATTTTTGGGACAGAGAGAGACAGAGCATGAATGGGGGAGGGGCAGAGAGAGAGGGAGACACAGAATCGGAAACAGGCTCCAGGCTCCGAGCCATCAGCCCAGAGCCCGACAGGGGCTCGAACTCACGGACTGCGAGATCGTGACCTGGCTGAAGTCGGACGCTTAACCGACTGCGCCACCCAGGCGCCCCTTAATTTTTTGACTCATAGAATTCTCATATGGATCTTTCTTTGTATATATATCTTGTGTTTTCACATCTTTGCTGAAGTCTGACCAGGCACCTCTCTTCTGGAGCTTGAGAGGGCTTTCAAGGGTTTCACTACATCTGGTACACTCAACAAAGGTTTACTGAGCTGAAATTTTGTATCTCCTAAATAAGTCAAAATAGTGCATTTTCCTCTAGACAATTTTAAATTTAAAATGCCTTAAGAGAAGAATCTGAAAGATATTTTTTCTTTATTTGGCAAATTTTATTCTACAATATTTAGCTTCCATATTGTTAGTCTCAAATGTATCCTTAAGTGCAGAAAAAATTTAGACCCAGTAGTATATTTACATTTTATTAAGCAGAAGCAGGTGTTAAATGTTTCCATCTTAGGAATAGAAATAATATAGGCATTATCTAGTAAAAACTAATGCAGTATTTAAATCACTCTGAAGAGATTTATCTGTTTCCTAAAATTTAGGGTGATTTTAAGTCTTTTTAGTCTTGCCAAAAGTTTGCTGACTTATTCATCTTTTCAAAGAAACAACTTTTGGCTTCGTTGAAGCTCTCTATTCCATTTTTTTCTTTCTATGTCATGATATTCTGTTCAAAATGGCATTATGTCATTTCTTTTACTTTACGGTGACTATGATTTTCTGATTTTTTATTTTCATTTTTTAAGTTTATTTATCTATTTTGAGAGAGGGAGAGTGAACGAGAACAAGCAGGGAGGGCCAGATAGACAGGGTGAGCAAGAATCCCAGGGAAGCTCCAAGCCCAGCTTGGAGCCCAGCTTGGGGCTAGATCTCACAACTGAGAGTTCATGACCTGAGCTCATATTGAGTCGGATGCTTATCCAAATGAGCCACTCTGGCACCCCTTCTCTGATTTTCTAAAGTGAAATTTTAATTGATTAATCTTCAGATTATTTTGCCTCATTTCCTTTTTATCCCTTTTTTTCACAAATTAAAATGAAAAAAAAAACCATGATTAGCAAAATGGAAACAAATGCAAAATACTTGTTACATGAGTTTGGGAAGAAGAGAAGATAAATAAAATATAAACAAACACAACGTGTAATTGAAAACATAAATCTAAACAGTCCAATGATGAGACATAGGCACAAGCAAATGTAGATGAATCTCTATAAACATACAATTAGCAAAACAAACAAAAACTCAAACACCAAACGAACCTTCAAAGAAACAAAATTTAAAAGAGCCTCAAATTTTTATTCCACAATAGTAAATGCCAGAGGACAACAAATAAAACATCTTCAGGAGTTTGAAAATCTATTTGTTTTAAAATCAGAAGAAGGGGCGCCCGGGTGGCACAGTCAGTTAAACGTCCGACTTCAGCCAGGTCACGATCTCGCGGTCTGTGGGTTCGAGCCCCGCGTCAGCCTCTGGGCTGATGGCTCAGAGCCTGGAGCCTGTTTCCGATTCTGTGTCTCCCTCTCTCTCTGCCTCTCCCCCGTTCATGCTCTGTCTCTCTCTGTCCCAAAAATAAATAAACGTTGAAAAAAAAATCAGAAGAAAAAAACTATTTTAAATGGAATGTGAATGTAACAAAGAATGATAACAACGAGCAGAATGAATAGTAGAAATAGCCAAGGTGTAGTGAAACAAAATAAATGCTTCTACTAATTTAGGTTGGAGATAATAAGACCTAAACTATATATAATTAGCAAATATAGGAAGGGGAAAAAAAGCTTGAGAGTCACTGAATATCATGAACTAGTGTCATAGGGCATAATAGAGTTAATATAAATCCTAAATTATGAATCATTTAGCTCAGCCTCAGCATACCATATGGTAAATGGGACAATTACACCAAATTCATTATGTGAGATAATACTATTATTTCCTGCATATCTATTTCTTCTCTTTATCTCACATGAGATAATATGTGAGAGGAAGCAATGTGAACTTCTGAGCTATATTCTAATATCAGGTATTATTCATGATTGCCTTTTTTTTTTTAAGTAGGCTCCAGACCTACTGTGGAGCCCAAAGCCAGACTTGAACTCACAACCCTGAGATCAAGACCTGAGCTAAGATCAAAAGTGGGTACACTTGACTGACTGAACCACCCAGGCACCTGTTATTCCTGATTGCTTTTATTACTAAAGGTGAACAAAGAGGATTTGGCAACTCCTTTTATCTAGAAAGTAAGGAAGAGGAAACTCAAAAATTATTCCAGGATCCTAGGTCTAAAATCTGGAGCAAAAGCACTATTTCAAAAAAAGACTGGGCTTATCATTTATCTTCTTTTTGAATTCAAGGCATTAATAATAAAAATGTAGATATATGAAAAAGTGGCAGAATTAAAGGAGCAAAACAATTCCCTATTCTACAGATGTGTTAACATGAAGAGCATTTTGTGCTGGAACATTTTAGTGGAGGTAGAAATGCTGAAGTTAAGTAAGCAACTATAAATGTAAATGTGGAACTTGAAAGACAACTTGGATTTGCTATTACTGCCTATTGCTATTCACTGCCATTGAATTTTTAAAGTTAATCATTATTTAAAGATTTAATCTACTTCCTCACTTTTTAGGTACAAAGTTTAGTTAAAACATCAGATTTAGAGATAAAAAAAGATGCTTAATAAATGAATGAAACAAGATGAATAAAATATAGCTCCTCATTAAGTCTTGAAGTTAGATTTTTTTGTTGTTGTAGTTTGTTTTTGGGAAACAGTGCAAAGTAAAAATAGAAAATCAGGATCCAATATTAGGCAAACTTGATTAGGCGGTCCATTAAAATAATATCAAGGAAAATAAAATGAAGCAGTTGTAGCGGCTGGAATATAAGCAAAGCATTATAAGAGACAAGATGAGGCAGTTGCCAACGGATGCTCAATAAAACCAATAATAGGAGAAAAGTCAAGGGGAAAGAGAATATTAAATTTAAAAAAAAAACCTAATTTTGGAACAAGGAAATCATTGGCAACCCTAGAGAGAACAAACAGAATATTAAATAAAAAAAACTTTAATTTTGGATCAAGGAAACCATTGGCAACCTTAGAGAGAACAATTTCAGAAGAGCAGTGTTGATGGAAGCCAGTTGGCAGATAGTTAAGGCAGTGGGAGAGTGGAGAGGAAACAAAAGCATCAATCCTTGAAGAGATATGGATAATTTTTCAAGTTGGTATTCTCAAGTCCCTGCCACAGACCCTAGCATTAGTGTGGGAATACCAAAAGTATTTTGAGGTAAATTGAATTTGAGTGTGAGAGTTCAAGATGATGTTTAAAAGTTAGGAAAGCAGAAAAAAGATGAGGTAACACAATGAGTTAGGGCCACAGAAATGGTACGAGTCATTGTTGACATAGACCTGGGATCTTGAGCCAGTTGTTGATAGATCAGAGTATTGTTGCATAAGGAGGCTCGAAGATTGAGGCTAAAGATGATACAAAGACCAAAGTTTCCAGCAAGCATCTGGACAACAGGTGGGGGATTCCCCCAAGGTGGTATTATGCTAGTCTTCTCCAGCTAGTAAATTCCTTATACCCTTTCGTCTGCACTAAAGCCAATCCCTAGGCAGGAACAAAGAAGACGTGGAGACAAAGAGATAACAGATGATACATCTTGGGAAATTGAATTCAAAGAAAGAAAAAGGGAAGCTGAAACAAAATTTGTAGTTAGTAGAAGAACATTTGGGCTAGGATGGGGGTTTATAATTGGTACTGAGATCTAAAGAAAATCAGAGAGAAATGGAAAGAAAATATAAGATGAATGAGAACTCTCTTCTTCCCAGAGCTAAAGAGGAAGAACAAGAAGAAAGGTATAAGAGAAAAGCTGTCAAGTTGATGATGAGGAAAAATACTGAATTCATATCAGAAAACTTAAATCTCAAGTAACAACATATTGGGCCATCTGACGACAAGACATGTCAAAAGAAAGTGACAAAATTGAAGATATCAGAACAGAGTTGTTCCTATAGAAGAATCATAAAGTAAACAGCAAAATAATAATAATAATAATAAATATTTTCCCACCCTTTAAAAAAATGGGCCAGGAGCTATTTTGTATTATGCATCATGTATCATAACAAGTGGGCGAAGAAAGCAGTGAGAATGATTCGAGAATGGGATAGTAAAACACATGGCATTGGAGTTAGCCATGACAAATTAAGTCATAATAGCTGAATGACCTCTTGCCTTCATCTGGCTTGTTCTTAAGTAGCCAGGATTTAAGGTTTTCCCATTAGTGTCTATGTGCATTACTGCTAGTTAAACTTCCTATATGTGGTTTATTTATGAGATAGAGACTTCCAAATCTGAAAGCATTGCTATTCTGGTAGTTCTCAACAAACAAACTTTTCAAAAAAGAGTAGCCTGGATTAGCAAAATATTCCTGGCCATCCATGTGATGAAATACAATGTATAGCTTTAGATCTTTATTTCAAAAACATCTCTATCTAACATGTTTTACATAGAAGTTCATCCATGATGTCCTAATTTTAATTTAAAAAGTCTGTGTTATTTTAAATTTTATTTCAAATTTTCAACTTGCTATTCCAAGTTTCTGTGTTTTTTTCCCCCTTCACTGATACCAGATTTCTTTCAATAAATTCTTGCTTTATTAGTTCCTGCATAACTGTTATGCAGGAATTGACACTATTTTGTTATCATGCTTCTCCCATCCTTTAGTTTTTGGAATTTAATAGTTTGTTTTTTTTTTTTTTAAATTACAGATTCAATAATATTCACACCTCAGTGCTAGGTGTGGGAGATCAACAGGGCATAAAAATACATAGAGTTCCAGATCACGTGGATATGTCTAGTAGGAAAGACAGATGGTAATAGCATAATAATACAGTCCTATTTTCACTGAGTAATTAAAGGCAAGTAATATAATAATTTTCCTTTTTGATCTCCTAAAAGATGATAAGGAGAACACAGAAACTGTTAACTACAATGGGTAATCATATCACATAATATACACAATATACAATATCTAAAACTATATATATATATGAATACCTATAATATGGTTAATAATTATATATAAATGACATATAACTGTGTTAACTTTATATGTATGCTTATTATAAGATAGGTAATTTTACATTATAGCTATGTATATGTTTTATGTATCTCATATAATAGATAAAATAATGTTATATACATATATATATATATGTTTGTGCATTATTTATGTGGACATATATGACATTAATTTAGTCTAAATTATGAAATTTATTAGCATCTTTAGATTTATCTGTATATAAATATTTCTGGTGCGAACATCTATTTTCTACCTTTTACCCAAACTGAAATATTTAGTGTCCAAATCTCAACAATAGTTTGACCCTAATCAGGCTATTTTTCTCCAACATCTTGAGGCTTTACCTCCTGTTGCTTTTATTGTTATTATCCACCTAAACTACCTCCCTTACAGTCATTTATTTCAGAACCTGCTGCTTTAGCATACATTCCCTTCATTCAGAAGATGCCCTGCACATTTTCACCCAGAGACATCAACACCAACATGTCACTCTTGTGTGTAGACACGTAAATAAATGTAAATGTTAACAGGTCCACCTGTTCCAAACCCACCTCATATCTTTGGCAACTTTCTTTTATTATATACTCTCATACCTTCCTGCCTTTTCTTTTTCAATTCTTTTACAATGTTGGCACTTAATGATACTATTCTTCTTAAACTGTTGGCTTTACTTTACCTCTCTTTCTTTCATACTCTTTTCAGTTTTTAAGAAGGTTGGTTTTAGGTGATAGCTGTTATCTTGAAAGAGTCAACTTCTCTGAATCCCAGATTCCTCAGCCTGTAAAATGTGGATAGAGATATCTGGTTTGGAGAATACTGTGAGAATTAAATTGAATAATGTGTGTATGCACTCAGGACAATGTTCAACATTAAGGTTATGGTGACTATCTTGATTTAATATTTCAATGTAGAGCTTCTTCTAGACTTCCAACCAGTGTCTCTCCTTCTCTCTTCACTGTTGCACATAACTACCTAAAGCAGCTAAGTCCTCTTTGTATGACCTGACTTGTCTTTTGTCCTTTACTTTTTAAATGTTTAGCTTTTTCTTTCTAAGATGTTGACCTGAATAAATATTGCCACAACAAAATACCATCCTGGACCTGATTATTTTCTTCTTGGGCATAATTAGTATTTCCTTAATTTATTGACTTAGCACCTGGACCAATTATCTTGTTTTGTTAAAGTAAGAGCTAATCAAGGCGAGAAATAGGAGTTCATTCTCTATTCAGGTCAGTTGGGGTTGCACTGAAAACACATTTCTTTCATGGTCACAGATGTGCCCCCAGCCCTGACCATCTGCTTAGCAAATGAGCAGAAGCGCCAGGGTAAGCCACCCTGGACCATATTATAGAGACCAGTCCCAGCACTAAGCATTCTGGCCCACTAATCGCTGCATCATCATATTTAAAGACTAGAGCACAGCTGAGCAGATGTCTTGGGTGTGATCCAGGAACAGTACCAATGGAGGGGTGAGGAAAATAAAAGCCTAGACAAAGTGGCATCCAACAGGGAACCTGCATATACTGATATAGATGTGCCTTTTATCACAAATTATTTTAAAAGACTAGGCAATTTTTATCTTTAATGATTCTTCAGAGGTTCCAGTAGGAAAGACAGATAGTCTTTCTGTAAGAGGTTCAAGTGAACATCTATTTGAAATTTTTATCCTAAGCCAATTTTATGTGGTGATAACTTAAAGTGTTGCATATAATTTTGGCAACACTTTAAGTTTCAAAATGGTGTGCTCTTGGTTGCTATGTCATGACTTGTCTGATCTGGAAGATTTTTCACTAAAATTTTCACTGAATTAAAGAATTTGAATTATAGCCATGAAAGGGGGACTTTGGCAAGCAGTGGAAGGGATCTCCAACCTCTCGATGCCTTCTGAATTCTAATTAGGCAAATATAAAGTGGTTCTGTGTCAGAGCAAGTTTCCCAAAAGACAAAGCTGCCGCATTAAATCAAAAAGCACAAACGTCAGCACAACTCTGAGACACTGGAGTTTCCAATAAGAAAAAACTCATTAAATGAATGGTGCTTTTCACAGTGTTCTGTTTTTAGTCCCTGTCAGTGAAAATTATGAGAATCTGTTTTTTCAAAGGGAGAAAACAAAGGTGTTCACAGATGAATAGCGAATGTATATTTGACACTTTATCTTCCAGGGACAGTTTGATCAAGTTACTAGTTTATTATCTTTGAAGTACTAATGAGATTTTTCCTCACAGAGGAAAGTATTTTTTGTTCATAAGAATTATCAAAGTTTTTTTTTGATTACATATATAGTACCTACTACTTTTGGCACTCAACAATTAAGTCAATGGTCAGTGAGCTTATGGAAGTGGCATTCCAAGTCATTAATTCACTATAATTTCAGATTTCTTTTTTTTTTTTAATTTTTTTCCAACGTTTTTATTTATTTTTGGGACAGAGAGAGACAGAGCATGAACGGGGGAGGGGCAGAGAGAGAGGGAGACACAGAATCGGAAACAGGCTCCAGGCTCTGAGCCATCAGCCCAGAGCCTGACGCGGGGCTCGAACTCACGGACCGCGAGATCGTGACCTGGCTGAAGTCGGACGCTTAACCGACTGCGCCACCCAGGCGCCCCTATAATTTCAGATTTCTTGAGCCAGAGATATTATTTGATGATTAGGAGATCTATTTATATAATGTCAATATCATTGTAGACAAGCAATAATGATTTAAAAAATTGTTTATGACAGTTTTTTTTTAATTAAAATAGAATAACGTCAGCCCACATGAATTTTGATTTTACTTTTCTTTGTAAAAGTTGCTGGAGAAAAATCACCCCTTGCGGGAGTCGTTATGAGTCATATTTCTCTGTTCTGTTTTTCCTGGGATAGCTGCTGGGAGCAGAGGCTTTCAAGAGGGACCATAATGCTGTGTTTTCTGGAAGCAGTGAGTGTTTTATTTTGTCTTTGCATCCTCTGTGCCTGATACACAGGAGGTATTTAGTGATGGTTGTTCAAGAAATAAATCTACTTTGGAGGTATTCTTTTCAGGTATGGTTGTAGTAAGGTACTATTGTATTGAATTATATTTTTCTCCCATTTCACTGTGGCCTTGCTTATCTTTGCAACCCCACCTCCATGAAGATATGAGTGAGACCATCAATCGTGCCTTTATTTTATCAAACACCATTAACTCAACCCAATGTCTGACCAAATACTAAAGCTCATGGATATGCTCTTAATTAGAAATACAGAATAATAATAATAATAATAACAATAATAACAATATTAATATTAATAATAAAGGAACAGAATATTAACCCTCCAAGCACTCATCCTGAAAACAAACCATAACTCTCAAATGTCTAGTATGTATGAAAATTCCAAATGTTAATAAAGTATTCATGAAAATGGATATATTAATTTTTTGTAATCAAGACAGCTAAGTAAAGAAATTTTTTCATGGGTTTAGCCCCAATATTTAGAAAAGCTGTAATCCTTAAAAATCTTGAGGGCATTATGAATTTTTTAGCTGCATTTTTCTACTTTCTATCTCAAAGAGAGTTTAAAAACTTTCTATCTCAAAGATGTGAGTTTAAAATTATTTTTATATTTATAGTACTTCAAAGAGAATTTAAAAGATTCTTTTATCCTTTTATATTATATATAAACTTTGTACCATACCTCAGATCCTATGGGCAATGAAGATGTTATAAATATGTATATGGGATTTATAAAATTTCCTGATTGCTGTCTCTGTATGTAATACAGTACCTAGCACATAAGTGTCTAATGAATCTTTTATAGTAGAACTAAACTGAGAAGCTCTATGTCTGAAAATAGAATTGAAGGGAAATTGAAGTGGTGGAAATACTTATTCATAGACTATAATATGTAAATGAGGGCCACAGTCCATAAACCCTTGCAGTAAAGTATGATCCACTGGTGAAAAAGGACAGACATGAATAATTTCATTAGTAGGACTATCTCATTTTGAACTGAGATAAGGGAAATAATGTATCAAGTTGGCCACATCTTGCTTCAGAAGTAAAGGGAAGTTGAAATAAGAAAAGCCCATTTTTGTTTGGGAGATAAAAGAAAGTGAATCAATTTGTGAATTCTAGAGGACTACATGAGTTAAACATTGCTATACTCTAAAATACTCTGGTAAAATGTTTGACTTTTAATTCTTCCATATGCTAAGGGATGATGTGTTGCTTATTCTTAATAGTTTGATTTGTGTCATGAATGCTGTCTCAGGCATGACTCACTGATAAAATGAAATTAGAGGAAAATAAGATTTCCAGCTTCAATGAAACCATCTCTCAGGATCTACAGGTAGGTCAAGGAAGTTTCCAAATCAATATAAGATTTGATTGTGTAATTTTTTTTTATGTTCAGTCTTTCTATTATTGATATTTTCAGGAGAAAATTATTTAAATGAAACAATATGTTGGCTTTCTGTAATACATTTGAGTCTAGTATATAAATCAGGGAAACCCTTGATTCTTTCCAGAGATTCTTGATTAAATAAATTGATAAATGTGGTCATCCTGCTTAATTTAAGGTTAATATTTTAAGGCACAGGAAAAAGGTAAGGAAATCTTAGTTTAACAGAATATCAAAAGAAACTATTATCTATCTCAAAAAGATACCTATATTCCCATGTTCATTGCAACATTACAACAGCCGTGGTATGAAAACAACTTAAGTACCCATCAATGGATGAATGGATCAAAACTACAAAGCATTATTCAATCTTAAAAAATAAGGAAATTCTATCATTTGAGATTCCTGGATTAGCCTAGAGGGTAAAATTTTAAGAAAAATAAACTAGACAGAGAAAGACTGATATATGCATGGTATCACTTATATGCAAAAGCTTAAACAAAAAAAGAAAAAGAAAAAGTTGCTCATAGAAACAAAAAATCGAAAAGTGTTTGCCAGGGGCTGGGAATTGGGAGAAATAGGGAGAAGCTGGCAAAAGGTGGTTTGCAGCCTCAAGAAGTTCTCCAGGCAAAATTTGAAAATGGCTCTCACACACAAAAGGCAAGGAGAGATCAAAGAGGCAGAACTCTTTGAATTGTTAGGTGGCAGGTTTAAAGAGTAAAGGAACTCATATATACCTGAGTCTTGTCTTGGGTGACCTCAGGATAAGATCTCTGCACCTACCTGCCAGAATCTTCCTCTATATAGAGGCTTTAGTTGGATTCAATCACATGTATTGTCCACGTAGTCTCAACACATTTGCTCTCTGAAGGCTATGTTCTTGACATGGCTTCCACCATAGAAACCGTGAGAAGAATGTCCATTTCAAGGACAGAAGAGTTGCCTGCCTCTAGTTCTTGAGTCAACCAGTTAAAACATGCTCTTGATCACCTCCTCTGACAATAGGTAGAAACTTTGTTATAAGATGAATAAGATGGTGATCCAATTTATAACATGGAGACTATAGTTGGTAACACTATGTTGTATAATTGAAATTTCCTAAGTGTAGAAATTAAGTATTCTCTCTCTTCCACACACACACACACACACACACACACACACACACACACACACACAAAGTAAATATGTGAGGTGATGGGTATGTGAACTAACTCCAAGGGGCAATATCTTTTCACAATGTGTGTGTGTCTCAAATAATCACATTGCACGCTTTAAATACGTTACAATTTTATTTGTCAATTATACATCAATAAAGCTAAAAAGAATTGAGTCCCAAGATCTATTCGGTAAACCTTAGAACCATTACACCCAGTGACAAAGCAATTACAAAGGAAGAACCAACAAATGCAAACGAGATTTTTTTTTCAAACTTTACATGGTAATTAAGCAGTTCTTATACATTAGTATGAATGAGGAGTCTGTTTCCTTGGGGCTATATTGGAGGACATGTTTTCAGAAGCATTCATTTAAAAAGTCATTATAATGGGGTGGCTAGGTGGCTTAGTCAGTTTAGCGCCTGACCCTTGATTTTGGCTCAGGTCATGATCCCAGGGTTGTGGGATTGAGCCCCGTGTTGGCTCCGTGCTGAGCATGGAGCCTGCTTAAGATTGTCTCTCTCTCCCCTTGCCCCTCTTGCCCACATGTTGTTTCTCTCTTTAATAAAAAGTCATGAAATTGAAATGATCCTTTATTTCTGAACCCTCCTTTTATCTCGTGGTCTCTTAGCAGTAACAGAATTAAAATTAGTGTGTAAAGTTGTTTTTTCCAGTGGAGATGATTGTTCAAAAGGTTAGAGAAGTTAATGGGCTGTTCCAGGTTGAGTTTCTCTTGGATCAGCCAAGTTTGCTCTAAATTAAGTATTCACAGTCTCAGTCCCCATCTAGAGACACAAGATCCCAGTCATAAGAGTCTTACAATAATAACATTAAAGCTAAACATAAAATTATAATATAATTAGATAATAAATAATGATTACAGTCAAATGATCTGCTTCATTTAACCCTCCTATTAATCATATGAGATTTTGACACCCGTTTTGCATTTGAGCAAATCGAGGCTTAGAGAGTTTACATGAACTGCCAGATGATATAGAGCCAGAACCAGATTTGAACTAAGTTTGTAAAATCCAAAATCCATGTCATTAATCCGTATGCTAGTGTTTCCCCTACTTAAAATGTGTGTGGGTATATTTTCATGTGTTTTGAGAATTCTATTTGAGTGAATACGTATGGCTGCCATTAATTCAACATTTTCTAATGAAAGAAGCAACAGTTGGCCCATATTGTAGTAAAGTAAATTATTTTGCATTCACTATTTTCCAAAATACTTATTGATCAAAATATTCTGGTCATTCTGTGGAGCACTGAGGATAAAGGAGAAATTAAGCACACAATAATACCTTCCTTGTGGAGTGTGCATTTTGGTAAGTAAGGGAAGACAGACAACAAATAGTAAGTTATTAAAATGCACGGAATGGAGCATGATGGTAAGTGATGGAGAAAAAAGACAAATCAGGGCGTAGGAAGGAGATGCATGAGGTTATGGGGTTACAATTTAAAAAGGATGCTTCATAAGAAGATGATATTTAATCCAAGAACTGATGTGAGTAAACAGAACAAAGTGAGCCTTGTGATCGTCTGGGGAAAGAGCCATGCAGGCAGAGGCCATGTAAGGAGGAGAGCCTGAGCTGCTGGGGACCTGCTGTGTTCAAGGAATAGCAAGGAAGTCAACGTGCTGAGGGCACAATAGGCAGGGTGAAAGCAGTGGGACAGATTGGGTGGGGATTTGGAGGCTGTCATAGGAGTTAGTTTCATTCTGAGTGGATCAGAGCCACTGAATACATACGTATACATACACGCATACACACATACATTGTGTGTGGTGTCCGAGGACAAGGTTTGGAGAGGATATATTACATTTGTATTTATTTGTAGCCCATATTTATTTATTTTTATTACATGCTTTTGTATATAAAGTGTATAGCTTTAATACCATATAAAGTGCAAGCCATTAATATAATTCCTTTGTCCAGATAAATGGTAAACTTAAAGATTGTAATTCTTTTCAATGAAAACATACATTTTAAAAAATGACCATTATTTATTCACGGTCACTTTATTAGATATTCCATTAAATTATTTATGATTTTTAACCACAATGATACATTCAGTATTTCCTTTGGTATATAAGGTAAACTATTTTATTTATGTATTTTAAAAAATTTTAAATGTTTATTTATTTTTGAGAGAGACAGAGTGCGAGTGGGGGAGGAGCAGAGAGAGAGGGAGACACAGAATCTGAAGCAGGCTCCAGGCTCTGAGCTGTCAGCACAGAGCCCCATGCAGGGCTCAAACCCACGAACCCCCTGAGATCATGACCGGAGCCGAAGTCAGAGGCTTAACCAGCTGAGCCACCCAGGCACCTCAAAAGTGAACTATTTTAGGTTTCATAATTCTAAAGTATGTTTTCAGTCCTCAGTCTGGGAAATTACATGGGAGTCCATTTCTCCCCAACAACCTTATTCCTATGTAGGTCCTAATTAGGGACTTCCCTAAATCCCTATTTAAAGTTTTCTATTTGCATATTGAAGACAGTATAGATTGAGGACTTTGAAACAATTTCAACTTCAGTTCTCTGTCTCTGCATTCTCTGTATTTCATGGACTGCTTGAGGCTGATTTTGTGTGAAAGACTCCCAACTGTTATTACTTTGTTGGAGAAAGCAAGAGGAAAAAAGAATGTCTTAAATTAATTTTTTAGACCATACTTAGTCCAGATTTTCTTTCCTTTCATATCCTCTCTG
The DNA here is from genome assembly GCF_018350175.1 of Felis catus. NCBI lineage: Eukaryota > Metazoa > Chordata > Mammalia > Carnivora > Felidae > Felis > Felis catus. The sequence goes on from NC_058374.1 coordinate 112,675,845, forward strand.
CTTTTTGGTATTATTGAGGTTCTTTAAATAAGGCCTTGAGCTACTCATTGCTAGTGATTCAATACCAAGACTTTTTGTTAAAGGATTTTATTTTGGTTCAAGGAAAAGAAAACTACGAAACTGGTAATTCTCTTTTGAAATATCGTATCAGTGAAAACCAACAAATGCCAGTTTTCAACGTTAATAGAAGTTCAAGTAAAAAAACAAAATTTGCATAGATAACTTTTTATCTGAGGCATTTCAGCTTTAAGTTAGCATGCTTTTAGGTAAAACTACATTTTATTTTCAATGCTTTCATATTTAATTTCATTAAAATGGAATGATCTTAATATCTATTTCCTTCAAATTAAATATTAATTCCAAATCCCCATCCTGTGTATATATATATATTTTTCAAAATATGTCCCTATTCAACACAATTGCATGTTTTTATTTTGAATATTTCCTATTAAAAAAATCAAACTAGCACATGTACTCATTTATAACTCATTTTACATTGCTTCATTTGTCTTGTTTTCTGAGCAGAGCTATGGCAAAAGCATGGGGTCATTCTCCACTCACATGCTTTGTACATGTGAACAGCTTTTTTTTTTTTTTTTGTAATATAGCAGAAATGTGTGGTCAGTGTTTTGGCCCTTCAGGCACTCATCAGGCACGATGGTTCACAGAAGTGAACTGGGTACCAAGAATTTAAAGTGCCTTGAAATCATTAGATGATTAGCTTTCCCTTGAGTTCTTTGTCACCCTGAACAGATTTTCTGAAGGATCTGTTACAGTCTTCCTCCCCTGGTACTGATCAAGGAAAACAAAAATAGAAACATCGTTGAGTACAATGTTGATCTGGAGACTCGGCATTGTTTCAAAAGAGAATGCTAGGAAACTGCTACAAAGTACAAACATTTATCCAAGCCTAATGGACAATGCCAATTGTTTTGCCTTGAAATCCAGAGCTTTTCAAAAGCCCTTTCTCAAGTGCACTTGGGCCTTAAATAGTAAACCCACTTTTTCATGTGAAAAAAATGCGGAAGGTATCTCTCAATCATGCTTATACTGGTCTTATGAAGCAAATAAAACTGCATGTGAATAAAGGTTGATTTAATGTTTGTAACAGTGAGAGTCTATTTTCAATATAAAAAATGACCAGGCTCATACAGCCAGTCAAAACTAGAAATGGGATCAACTCTCATTGAAAAAAAAAAAATCATGAATATAATGTGGACATTTATCATTTATTGCAGTATTCTGTGAACATATGCTACGCCGATTACTGGGTGTAAAATATGAAGAGACATTTTAAGTAAAAATGGATAAAGTAGGTGCATTTATCTTTCTCTTTGAATATAATTGAGATGCTTGAATGCACAGAAAACACAGACCAACCACTTCCCTTGATGTTAAGCATATTTGGATTTTGGGGCCTGAATAATAATAAACTTCTATAGTAATACCATGAAAAGGGATCTTTTTCCCCTCATTTGTAAAGCTCGTGTTCAAGCAAGAGTATCAATATTTTTTTTCCATAAGTGGTCCATTTAAAAAAAAGTAGTCCTCATATCAATGCCACTTTCAATACAGCTTCTTCTCAGTATTAGCCTTATGAACAAGAAACATGTCCTTCAACCACTCCAATCTTAAAAAAAAAAAACACAAATACACTTTGGTGGTCCAATAAATGAGAATGTGCTGATGTGATCTGTTTCTTAGGATGGAATAGTGAGGGTTGGCAGTTATTAACAAGTATTGTCATCTCCACAGATGCTACAAATCACAGAGGCTCCTCCAGAGAAGGGCTTTATACTGGCCCTCTGTAACATTTAAATATTTAAAATTTCACATTGCAATAAAAAGTTTATTTCTAAATGAAGTCCATGATCATTCTGGATATAAAGCCTAATGACCCTGGCTCAGTCTTCAGGAAGGAGTGAGACTAAATGGGTACATACAGAATACGAGTCTCATAGGTTTCAGTCAGAGAATGTTTTTGTTATGATTGTGGTTGTGGCTGTAATTATTCCCATTTTTGTCGAGCCTTCACTTATGTGGTGGCTCCAAAAATTGTTTACTTTGGGACCATATTTTAAATTACAATAATATTTAATATAGTGATACTTGAGTACATCCTTTCCCAACCACAAGGTAAAGCTAGTTCCAATGCCTTTGCATTTTTAAAAATATAGTTAAATACCTGTGAATTTCCAATAAAAGTCATTGTCCAGTTTGTTAACTGCCAAATTAACAGAGAGTTTCAACAAAAATGTGTCCCTGAAATGAGAATTTGTACTTAAATTAACTACACTTGATCTTAGCCAAAAGGCCGAGAAGTGATTGTACTTAAATTAACTAAATTGTTTATTAATTTGTCTACTTGCTGTAAGAGTAACAGGGCGAGATTTTGCTCATGACTCCCATTCTATCAGGTACTGCTAACTTACCAAGTAGCATTTTTGAGGCCTATTACAATGATGTGGAGAACTTAGAATAACTAATAATTGGGGCAAATGTAAATGTTACTGCCTGACTAGCTGCTTCTCTGTTTCAGATCCTGCCTCCAGCCACGCCCACCAAACAAAGAAACAAACAAACAAAAAAACCCCAAACTATGTGTGTAACACTAGGAACCTGATAAATCTTAGATTACAAAATGAATTTTCTAATTGGACATTGAGAAATTCTTAGGATTCTTCAGAATCCTTATTTCTAGCATGTATAGGAAAAGCAGGAACCAAAGGTAGCCCCCGTTCCAACCCAAGCAATTTCACTTCTCTCTTTTATATAGAGACACAGCTGCTTTAAATATTGGTTTGTTTGATTTTGAGAGGAGGGAGGGAGGGAGGGAGGGAGGGAGGGAAGGAAGGAAGGAAGGAAGGAAGGAAGGAAGGAAGGAAGGAAGGGGCTCTATGGGAAGAACCAATTGTCTAGAATATGACTGTTAAAAAAGTTTATTAATTGGCATTCTTAGATCTAAAATCTAGCTTGTGTCACTTTGCAAACATTTGATCTTTTTGTTTGTCTAAGAGCCACATCTTGCCCTCTGAAAAGAATTTTTAAAGAATCAGTAACAATGAATCCTTGTAGTATAAATGAAGCCATTTTGCCTAATTCCAAGGACTGTTTCAAACCCTGAACAGTGGAAGTTAGTTACTGTGTACTTTAGAGAGAGACTCCATTACTGTTTTTAAACTAACATTATTTTGAAAGTATGTTTTATCTTTACTCTTTTTTTTTTTTAACGTTTATTTATTTTTGGGACAGAGAGAGACAGAGTATGAACGGGGGAGGGTCAGAAAGAGAGGGAGACACAGAACCGGAAACAGGCTCCAGGCTCCGAGCCATCAGCCCAGAGCCTGACGCGGGGCTCGAACTCACAGACCGCGAGATCGTGACCTGGCTGAAGTCGGTGCCTAACCGACTGCGCCACCCAGGCGCCCCGAAAGTATGTTTTATCTTTAAAGGAAGTTACACAAGGGCACCTGGGTGGCTTGGTCGGTTAAGCGTCCGACTTCGGCTCAGGTCATGATCTCACAGTCCGTGAGTTGGAGCCCGGCGTCGGGCTCTGTGCTGACAGCTTAGAGCCTGGAGCCTGTTTCCAATTCTGTGTCTCCCTCTCTCTCTGCCCCTCCCCTGTTCATGCTCTGTCTCTCTCTGTCTCAAAAATAAATAAACGTTAAAAAAAATTAATTAAAGGAAGTTACACAGAAAAAAAAAAAGCTGAATTGGAAAAAATCATGAAACTGAATCACTAAACAAATAATACCAGATGAAGATACCAGTATTAGATTACCTAAAGGCAAACATATATTCTAAATATAATAACAGGAAGAAAACCTTGTTTTCTAGTCACCCAATTTTTATTTTTAATATCTGCTTATACTTGAAAGAATTTCTCTTACTATCTTCACCTTTAGAAATCAATCTTTCCAAAACCAAGAATGGGGAAAAAGGAGACCCTCAGCAGTATTTTTAGACCTACTAACTTATCAAAACATCCCATTAGAAACATCCAGACTTTTTCTTTCATACATTGGGTTCTAGTCTAGTAGAAGTCTTTACTGATGATAAAAGTAATACAGGAAATCTGGAAATGTAAAAAGGCCATAAAGACAAAAGGCAAACTCCACAAATTCTGGCACTTTCCCAATATTTTGGTTTATTTCCTTTTTCCAAGTCATTTCATGTGAAGACACATGTACAGCCAGACATAAATATAATTTGATTTTTTAGCTCATCACTCCTTAGGAAAAACATGCTGAGCAAACCTATTAATTTGATAATTCTTGTCAGCGTTGTTACTATTTTAAATTGTTTCTTATCTCATAAAATGTTAAACACTGATTCCCCAAAATACTTCTCAAAACAGAAATACTTTAAGGCAGGAGAGCAACCATGATCATATATGAATGTATTAAGGCTACATGCTAACACTTTATGAATAAGAAAGGGCATAGGCATGAGAGATTTGCAAAGTGAAAATTGGTGCTTGTTTTATTTCCTTCAAGTTCAGGCTTATAGTGGAAATTAGCTCATGTCTTTAGAATTGTTGCCATTGCTTTAATTCCCGAATGGGCTTTTTACTCTGCACCTGTCAGAGTGATCACTGGAATATATGACACAATTACAGAGTGTATTATATCTTCTGGAGAGTTAAGACAGATACATTTTTAGGAGACAGAAAGAAAGATATGGATTCAATGAGTAAATTGTTCAACATTACAGAACAAAGTTGAGTCTTAACCCAATTTCCCAACACCAAAATGTGTTCACTTTTCACTCTTCGATATTACCTCTTTTATGGGGAGAACCAGAGTCTCACAGTAGAAGCCACATCTACTCATGTGCTAAACCAAATAAAATTAATTTAACATAAACTCACTTTAAAATGCACATTGCTTGAGCTCGTGTATTTCGCTGGTGAAAAATGTAATTTCTAACTGTCTTTACGATAAACTTCAAATATTTTAGGGCCACTGATATTGCAAGTGGTACATATGAGTACGGTAAACAAAACAGCAGTCCCTTGTTTTGATTTAGTTTATGTTACAGATATTCAATAGTCAGAAGTGTCGGAAGCCTTTAATTTGCCTCCTGTGTAGCAAGTCTAAAAAGAAGAATGCTTTTGCAAACAGAACATTTCTCTCAAAAAATTCCCATGCACAGGTGGTTATTCTGCTTCTTTATGTATTTGCCTGATGAGTCCTGTTTGACAGTCCTCTGTTCTTGACAAAATTAGAAGTGTTTACTCCTGAAAAGAGGCAGAATATACTGCCCCAAAATATATCTTTTACGCATAAGGATTATTTTGAACTTGTTATGTATAAAGATAGCAGATATGGGAGAATTTCTGAAAACTTCTGAAAACAGAGAACTTGCCTTTTTGTAAGTGACATTTGTGCTTCCCTATCTATGCCAGGAAGAGGACAATTAAATCTCTAGAAACCTAAACTGGAGAAGATTTGGACTTAAATCTGCATATCAATCATATCCTTGTTGACTGTGCTTTGCCTGATAACCTCCCATAAAGGGCTCTCCCCATCCTTTCTTTTGTCATTAGCTTAAGATGCTATTTATTTGTCTTCAAGTTTTTATTTAACTTTTAGTTAGTTAATATACAGTGTAATACGAGTTTCAGGTATAGAATTTAGTAATTCAACACTTGGATCGCAAGTGCCCTCCCTCATCCCCATCACAGATTTGACCCATCCTTCCACCCTCCTCCCTTCCAGTAACCGTCAGATTGTTCTCTACAGTTAAGAGCCTGTTTCTTGGTTTGCCTCTCTTCCCCCCCACCGCCCGCCATGTTCATTTGTTCTCTTTCTTAAATTCCACATATGAGTGAAATTACATGGTATTTGTCTTTCTCTGACTTATTTCACTTAATGTCATACTCTAGCTCTGTCCACATTGTTGCAAATAGTAAGCTCTCATTCTTGTTGATGGCTGATTAATTTTCCAACATGTGTGTGTGTGTGTGTGTGTGTGTGTGTGTGTGTGTATATATATATATATACACCACCTTCTCTGTATCCATTCATCAGTCGATGGACATCTGGGTTCTTTTTTTTTTTTTAATTTTTTTTTCAACGTTTATTTATTTTTGGGACAGAGAGAGACAGAGCATGAACGGGGGAGGGGCAGAGAGAGAGGGAGACACAGAATCGGAAACAGGCTCCAGGCTCCGAGCCATCAGCCCAGAACCTGACGCGGGGCTCGAACTCACGGACCGTGAGATGGTGACCTGGCTGAAGTCGGACGCTTAACCGACTGCGCCACCCAGGCACCCCGGACATCTGGGTTCTTGATGGACATCTGGGCTCTCTCCATAATTTGGCTACTGTTGATAATGCTGCTATAAACATTGGGGTGCATGTATCCCTTCAAATTAGTATTTTTGTATCCTTGTATCCTTGGGGTAAATGCCTAGTAGTGCACTTGCTGGTCATAGGGTAGTTCTATTTTTAGCTTCAAAAAGCTAAAAATACTGTTCTCCAGAGTGGCTGTACCAGTTTGCATTCCCACCAACAGTGCAAGACAGTTTCCCTTTCTCTGCATCCTCACCAACACTTGTTTCTTATGTTGTTAGTTTTAGCAGGTGTGAGGTCATATCTCATTTAGTTTTGATTTGTCTCCCTGATGATGAGCGATATTGAGCATCTTTTAATTCATCTGTTGGTCATGAAGATGGTATTTAAGGTGATGTTTGGATGACTTTGGATTTTTCTGGATGCCCCCTCTATGTATAGGCGGTATGCATGTTATTAAATTTCTCTTAGTTTTTCTCCTGTCAATCTGTCTTTACAGATTACAGGGGGATGTCACAACCAAAAATCTTGAAGGGGTAGAGGAAAAATTACTTTTCTTCCTCTATAGTCTTTTCTATCCACTATTTATATTAAGTGCAATCTAACATCACTGTGCCTTTTGCTCTTCTATCCCAGGTACCACTTTTAAATGGAACTTAATTTAAAATAAAATAAGATTACATTTTTAGTATGATGTGAAAAGACTAAAAATTATATTTTTTACTCATGGTTGATTGAAAGGGTTCAGAATAAGTCTCCCCAGTGGCATGTGGGTGGCTCAGGTGGTTAAGCATCTGACTTTGGCTCATGATCTAGCAGTTCACGAGTTCGAGCCCTGTGTCGGGCTCCTTGCTGACAGCTCAGAGCCCGGATCCTGCTTCAGATTCTGTGTCTCCCTCTCTCTCTGCCCCTGCCTCACTCATACTCTGTCTCTCTCTCTCTCTCAAAAATTAATAAAATGTAAGTTTCCCCAAAATGTGCCAGTTTCACAGGTGAACTAATTTGAGCTGAAGGCAATCGAGACCCTATAAGCTCAAGAGAACAGTTTCCCCCTCGCTGAACTACCTAGATGGATCTAAATTAGGGGTCTTTCCCAGAATGAGAGTTATTACCAGAGTAAACTTTATCTAAGTGACATCTGAAGAGCTGGGCAAACATCTAATTACCAGACATCTGCTCTTTCTCTGGCCCTTTGATGTGTCTCTTTTCCTATGAGGCTCCAGGTACTTGTCCCATTCTTTAGCTCAGAATGGCACATATACCTTATTTGACCTTCCTGCCTTTGAACCTCTCATGGATGTGGGGCTTCCATACACACAGTGAAATTTGGTTTTCCTCTGTTAATCTGTCTTCTGTTAATTTGATTGTTAGACCAGCCAAAGAAGTGAGAAAGGATGAGTAATTATTTTTCCACCACAACAATATGATTTTCAAAGAAAATAACCACACACACACACACAAGAGGCTTGGTTAAAAAGAAAAGAAAAAGAAAAAGAGACATGTGGATGAGGGTGGTTGTTTAAGGAGACTCTGCCTTATTTCCTAGTACCTGAGCCCATAGAGCTTCCTATTTCATATCTTTCTGACACATAGTTGTCCCTTAGTTAGATTTTCCTGTACTACCCAGACTACCATCAGTTCTTCTAGTGAATCTTTACTTTGTGTCCAAGAGAGCTAGAGTTGTTCTGCTCACCACAAAGAACACTAACGGGAAGAGGGATTACATTACTTTATCAATAAGATATTTGAGATAATGTGTTAAATATTGTAACACAAACATGTTTTGCCTAAAAACTATATCGTTAACCTTAAAAATAAAAACTGCTAGTTCTTTTACCAGCAAAAAGTGGATTTATTCAAGAATAAAAGAGAATTGCAATCTGGGACAAACACGCTGCAGCAAAACCATAGGCAAGTCTGAGGAACAAAGGAGAGGCATGCTTTTTTTTTTAATGTTCATTTATTATTGAGAGACAGAGAGAGACAGAGTGTGAGCAGGGGAGAGCCAGAGGGAGAGGGAGACACAAAATCTGAAGCAGGCTTCAGGCTCCGAGCTGTCAGCACAGAGCCTGATGCGGGGCTCGAACTCAGGAACCGAGAGATCATGACCTGAGCCGAAGTTGGGTGCTTAACCGACTGAGCCACCTAGGCACCCCGAGAGGCATGCTTTTTTAGGGAGAAAAGAAATAAGTTGGGAAGACTGTTATGTACTAAAAGTCCACTGAAGTAAATTGGGGGCTTGAAGAATGGTGGCTTTTTATTGGTGCAGCTGTTACTGAGGGAGATAAGGAAAGTATCTCTCTTCCTCTAGCTGGAATAGTATCCACGTGCAAGGTCAATTCTGTGTAAGGTCAAGTTCATCTCTTCTTGTGACTAGGAGTGGGAAGGCGTGAGAGCTCCCCCTGCCAAAACCTCCTGACTCCATTTTAGTGAGGTTTCCCTTTATTAATTTTCATAATATCATAGGTAAAATTGTATATAAAATCATATCCAGTACCTCAAGAATAAATTCCACTTCAACTTGAAGAAGTAAATAAGTTTTTCCTATGAGAAATGATGTAGTCCATATATCTTTATGCTATAGGCATAACTGTAACTGACTTTTGAGCTTTGAAGGGATTTAGAAAAAAATCTTCCCAAAATGTGTCACTTTGGCAGGTAGACTGTTTTGAGCTGAAGGCAATCAAGACCCAGAGAGTCAAGAAAAATTATTACCTCTCCCCTTAACTACCTAAAATAATTTAGATAGGGGGCCTGGCTCAGAAAGAGAGCTGTTACCATGAGGTAACTTTTTTATATGAATGACTTATCTGTAAGGCAGGGCAAACATACAATTACCAAACATCTCTTCTTATTGTCCTAGGAATCACCCTCCTCCCTTTTTGAGGCCCCAGACCTCTATCCCATTCCTTAGCTGAACATGGCGTATAGGCCTCAACGGTCCAACTTGTCCTTAGGCCTCCTATATAGTGCATAATTAAATTTGTTTTGCTCTGGTTAATCTGTCTTATGTTAATTTGGTTATTAGACGAACCAAAGAATGTAGAAAGGTAAACGATTTTTTTTCCCCTTACCAAAAGCTTGAAATAAGAGGATATGTTTGGAGCAGGGGCTGCTGTGGTTTAGAACCCATGCTAGTTCTACCAAGGTTAGAAGTTAGTGTTCATTGCACTTTTTCTTAAAATAATAATAATTAAGAAAAAAGGCTATAGAGAAAGGACACGAAGACTTTAAGGATTTCTAAATTGGAACGCCGTTGCCATCCTGATTCCTTCTAGTCTTTTGGCTTTGGCATTTCCAGAGCAGCGGAAAATATGCTTTTCATTAAGGGAAAGAATTATCAGTTATCAGAACTTAAACTAGTAAGTTAAATATTAGCAGCCTTGGCACATTTTTTAAATGATGTGAATAATAATAAAATAATTAAAGTCCTATTTTAGTTTAATGCTTTCTGGCAAAATCAACACAATGTAACTGGATTGAGATTGGGGAGAATGAAACTTGATTTTAATCTAATATTAGTTGGTATGGGGTGGTTTTTTCCCACGCCTTCCCCAACTTCTGGCCCTTACCACCGCCAACATCATCCTCACTTCCCACTTCCATCCCCAAAAATCACTCAGAAAAAGTGAGAAAGCTGACTTGTAGCATCTGAAAGCATTTATCCCCTTTTTTCCCCCGGGGATTGGAGAAAGCCATGTACAAAATCTGCCACATGAAATATGTACTTCTTTTTTCTTTTAATTTTATTTATTTTTGAGAGAGAGAGAGAGAGAGAGAGAGAGAGAGAGAGAGTGCACATGAACAAGCGGGGGAGGGGCAGAGAGAGAGGGAGACAGAATCCGAAGCAGACTCAAGGTTCTGAGCTGTTAGCACAGAGCCTGATGGAAGGCTCAAACTCACGGACTGTGAGATCATGACTTGAGCCAAAGTTGGACGCTGAACTGAGTGAGCCACCCAGGTGCCCCTGAAATATGTATTTCTAAGTATAATTGATTCAAAAAAGTGTCATGCAGATTTATGAAGTTTGGGTTCCTTCATAGTCCCTTTTTCTCTAAAAGGGAGCATTTTGATACCTGCTTGCCACTGTGGAGGAAATTTATTAATAAAATATGGGATTTTCTTTGTTTTGCTAAAATATTGGGGTTTTCTCCTATATTCAGTTAAAAATAAGTTTTTAAATTTAGTTTTCATTTTTTTACTTTAGAGAGGGAGAGAGAGTACAAGCGGAGGAGAGGGACAGAGGGAGAGCGTCTCAAGCAGCCTCAGTGCTGAGCCCCAAGGGGTCATTGTCACCACCCTGGGATCATGACCTGAGGCAAAATCAAGAGTCAGCCTTTCAGATGACTGAGCCACCCAGGAGCCCCCCCCCCCCAAAGTTTTAATGAATATGCAAATTAATTCTATATGCAAGTTATATTTGCATGTTATAATAATATTACATTATATTATAATACACCACTTAATAAATCACAGGATTATTTTATGAGCACGTGAAGTTATTCAGTTCATCACTTATACTTTTAAATTAATCAAAGGGACTTTCTACCTGTAAGAAAAAAATTTAAATGTAATAATAAAAACAGTTTATTACTTCCAACAATTTTTCTTGTTAAAAACATTCCCATTGCTGCTTCATACCATTTTAAAAATTAGAAAGTTTATATATATACAGATGTAGTTAAAAAATATAATGGAAACTGAACTGGTACCTAATATGTGATAATTTACAAAATGTTCTCACGTGTTTTATTTTCATCACTGCAATATGCTATGCAAGTTTCATAGTGCAGTGTGCTAGGCACTGAATTTCCAAAGATAGGAGGACCTCCTCCCCACCTCTGAAAAAACGAAGATCTGCTGAGAAATGTAGGATCCTGGTGATTCCCATTCTCTGTCCATTCACAATGCTGTCAGCAACCCTTGTACATCACTCTCCCCCTGGCTTCTCCAAGGTTTGTTGCAAAAGCTGTGAATCTCCTCAAGCCTCTTCACTCAGAGTAGATAAAGGTATCTCACACTTTTCATAGAACCGTGCAAAGGTTAGCTTCTCTCTTCCAGTGCTCATGTGTGCATCAAGACTTCTCTTAACTATGATGGGAGTCTCCTTCTTTCTCCCAGATTTCTCCATATGTACCATATTTTCTTTATTATTTTTAATCTCTATTTTATGGCTTTTTACCTTCAACTTAGATGATCCGAACTACCCTTTTGGTTCTAAACGCTGCCTCACTCTCACTGGGTTATTTGAGGTTTCTCTCGGCCTTCCCTCAACCACCAAGAAAGAGGGGTGTGGGTGTCGGCAAGAACAAACTGCAGTCACCAGGTGCGCTCACTTGGACTATGGTGCTGTATCTTCGGAATGTAGGATTGAGCAATGTGTTCTTCACACATTCAGTAGCAGTATGGCAGCACCGTGGCTCTCCTCCTTCCCTGCCCTCTCATTCTCATTCTCCCTCTCCACTCACCTCTCCTCCGCCCCCTCTCCCACTGCTCCTCCTTTCTGCTTCTTCTCCTTCTCCGTCTTCCATCCCTTCTCTTTCTCATTGAAATTGGTCTTTTCTTCATCGCCTTATTATCTCCATTTTACCTTGCTTTCAACTGCCATGGCAAAATCCGTCTTGTGTCTTCTCCTAATTGAAATTATATACTTGCCTTTAAAAAGTTGCTAAGTAGGATCAGGGTAGGCCCCTGGGGAAAAAAAATGTGTATCGGAGCACCTGAAGCGACACAAGAAAAAAAATCATCTACTGAATTCTCTTCTCATGCACCAATTTTCTATCCATATTTAGAAACAAATGTGAGCCAATTAGTTTGATTACAGAACCCTTCTGTTTAACCGTGATGCTCTGCTTTATGGGTACCTGATCAAGGATGTTGGGATTTGTGCTATCATTTTTTTAAATTGAATATGTAGTGTACTTTTTCCAGTTAAAATAAAAATATATCCAGAGAACTAGATTTGGAGCAGCAAGCTCATGCAGAGACCTCAAGCAGAAAGAACAGTTTTCTTCCTGAGGATAAGGACCCAGTGCTTAAAGCATGTCTATATCATTGAGAAAAGATCTTGATCCCTGGTGATATTCTGGCATTAACATGGATAAAACTTGTTTCCGGCACTAAACAAGGCTTGACTGACAGCTCCATGTTCTAACAGGCTTTCCCTATTCCTAGAAAAAGCCATCCTCCGCTGTAGAAAGAGAACAGTATTGGCATTTACATAGCCTCTTGACCAGGAATTGACTTGGAGCAAAATTTTTACTTAATAAACACATATGTACTTGCTTTAAAAGTACTCTATGCTGACATAAAAATAAATCTGCGATAATAATCTAATAATACAATAATTAATACGTAGTGAGTACTTACAATGTGTCAGTAACAACAAATCTATGAGGCAGAAATAATCATTTTTTCTTACTGTATATATAAATGAATTGAGATACAAAGTAGTTAAGTGATATTTGAACACAAGGTGCCCAAACCATACCTTTGACCATTATTATATACGGCCTCCTTCAGCAATAGAAAAATTAGATCCAGAATTCAGTCGTGATAGCCTCTATTATTACCAATATACCTCCCTCCGTCAAATAAAATCGATTCATAATTGATTAATCAATTACAAAAGTCCCTTTCCCTTTATTCCAGTTACCTTTCAAGCTATTATTTTTTTTTATTCTATAACTTGGAAATAAACTTTCTGAAACATGGATGCACGTTTTCTGTACGCTTCTCCAGGATCTATTTACTACTTAACCAATTAAAAATTGAATTTGCTTCAACTACCATACCAAAGTATTATGTTAAGGTTATCAGTGTCCTTGATTTTTTTAGTTTCGAAATCTTTTTCATTTTTTTAGTCTGCCAGTATCACTGGAACATTTGGCTCTTTTCTCTGCACCCATTTTCCCTCTCGTCCTTCTTAAAACTCTTTTATATTAATTCTCTCACTACTTTCCTTTTTTTCTGTAAGTTTCTTCTTCAGAATTCTTTGGCGATGTGTCCTGTTCAGACTGTTATTGCTGTACCCTTTTCAATCAAAATAGTCTCGTTAAAATCATTCTGTTTTCTTGCATGCCCTGAACCCAGTGGATGATTACAAATACTTGTTTCCAGCTAGATCTTTCTCTTGGGCAGCAGAATCATATTTATAACTATCATGTTGGCAGGGATACTTGGAGATCCCCCAAGTACCTTGAAAATGAGTATGTTCACACCACTCATTATCTTCTCCGCCAGCCCCACCCTGTTGAGATAGCTATCCTAGTTCATGGTGCTGCTAACAGCACAGATTCCAAAACCAGAATCTTTCACTCCTCCTCCTCGCCCCTCTCCAGACCAGTCTCATCGCATCCTGTCAAGGCTACTTTGGAAGTTTTTCTGAGGACAGTCTTTTCCCATGATCAGTCACTCTTTCACCACCCCTTTCTCCATGGCTGATCTCGCTTCAAAGTCAGTAGGTCACTCTGAACTGTTCTGCCTTTCTCCTGTCAACCTCAACCGCATCCCCATTTCTATCTGTTGAGCTTGATGCTATCAGAATCACCATTTGCAAAAACTTCATTTTTTTCTTGCAAATGTCCTCATGGCCTGTAAGATGAAATCTAAGATCTTGATCAACATCAATGCTCAGATCACTTTTCTTGGTTAAGATTTCTCAGAAGTCAGAACATTTGAGTCCAGAAATACTAATATCTCAGCAAATAAAACCCTTATTTCCTCCACTTAGGTCTAAGTCTGGAAAAGGGAGTAGACTGCAAACATTTCTGAGTTAACTAAATTTGGGCGACGTAAGGAAGTTTATAGACTACTCCACTAGTTCTGTGGGAAGGAAAACTTCCTTTTATTTTCTTAACTTCTGTGACTAGCCTAAGAATTCAACTGGCATAACACAGTTTAATAGGAAAGAAACATACTCATTTTAATCCATTTTATGTGTGCATAGGAGTCTTCAGAGGGAAAATGAAGACCCAAAAAAGGTCATATGTTGGTGTACCTTTTTACACAAAGAACAAGAAATCATGGGGATGTGACAAGACAAAAAGGCTTGAGCGAGGGGCAGTAAATTGTGGGTCAGTGAGTAGGAAATGTATGGGGCAAGAATTAATGAACAATAAGGGTTATTTTAGTAAGTCTGTTTGCACAGGTCCATTCAACTCCCAGTCTCTGGTGACAAGGTTATTTTTCTCTTCCTGATACAGGGAGGGCACCTTTCTCATGGGAAGTTTTATGACCTGCTGTTAGATTGAAATGGGGAGGTCAGACTCCTTCCTGCATCTGCTGTTTCTCGAGCATCTTCAACTCAAAATAATCAATGCCAAAAAGTATGTTTTGGGTAGCATGGTCTAAATCTCTTCCCTTCTATAATTTGGGAAGTTTTATGCTTATGCCTTGTCTTTACTACTCCCTATCAATTCTCAGGTTGGGTTGGGGTTTTTGTAAGACTTTGCAATTAAGCATGAAAATCCCTCTTGATAAACCACACATTCATTTATCATTGCAGTAGCCCCACAGTGCTATTTCCTATGGTCTCTAGAGTGAGGCTGGCTGTCAATCATCTTCTAAAAGCATGAAAGTATGTGGTTGAATTCATTAAATTAAACCATTCAGAGTCCTGTTATTGATGACTATTACCCGTTTACCTAGCTTAGAGCCTTTCTTGCATTCTTGACTAAAGTACATATCCTTCCTACAAAGCCTTGGTGCAAAGAATGGTTTACCAGTCATTCCACCCTCAGATTCCAATCTAAGTCTTAATCTTCACCCCACTCTCTTACCAAAAGTCAAACTTCCAATTGCATCGATCTCCCAAAATTCACCTCTAATTATTGTTCTGAAACATTTCTCTCGCACAGTTATTGGACTCCTTTTTTGCTGTTATTATGACTGGTATGGCAATTATGAGTTTGTATTTTGATAAGCTGCTTACATGTCTGTCTCCCAGCCTAGATGGGCTTTGGGTACGTGAAGGATAAACTCTGCATCCTTTACATTTCTTCATCTACAGCTCATAAGATAATTCCTGGGATACAGGAGATACTCAGTATTTATTTAGTAGTGAAAAGAAGAAGGATTGAATTATGGAATACATGAATGAATAAAAATGACCTGTTATGGTGTGTTTACTATTATTCCACTTTGGAGCTAAGCATTTCTGTTTATAGATGACTCTATAGTGTTTAAAGTTCTCTCAAAGGCACTTGATATTCATAACCTCACCATGAAGCAGACAGAACTGATATCATTTGTTTCATTTTACATATGAGGGCATTGGTTTTCAGAGCAAAGAGACTAACTTGAGATGATATAAAACTAGACCAGAACCCAGATCTTCTGAATTCATGAATAGCAAAATATAAAGTGACCTTAGAGTTTATATTATCTATCATTTATGGATAAATGGAAATTAAGATGTCTAATATGAAATAAGGTGAATTATCCATCTTTAATTTGTAGTAGAGAAGGATGAAATTCAAAATAATATGAAATATGTCCCTAAGATAAGACTCAATTTTTTAAACGTAAGAGTAAGCTTTCAAAAGAATACATTTTTCAACTTTTTTTAACACTCTGTGTACCACATACCTTCAAAAAATCTTTTCAAGTTTTCATATCTGTTTCAGTTAATACAATTACCTGTTCCTTTAGAATACCCTCTAAAATGGATTAGAAATACATTCAATCTATGGAATATAATTGCTAGTTATGTTCATATCTCAGATTATATGAAGTTTTATTTTGTTTGTCTCTGATGATTCTCTTTGAAACCACATAAATTAGTAAGTTACTCCTCTAGAGAAATTTTGGAAGACCTAAGTCAGGCTAAATCTGTGCTAAAGTAGAGGAGAGTGGATAGAATGGGCTGTGGGTAAAGTTTCTGGAGAGGAAGAAGAGGTCACTGTTGCTTTTGATTTTCTTTTTTTAAATATAGCCTTGGGGAGCCTTGGTGACTCAGTCTGTTAAGCATCTGACTCTTGATTTCAGCTCAGGTCATGATCTCACAGGTGTGAGATCAAGCCCCACATAGGGCTCTGCTGGGCACGGAGCCTGCTTAATATTCTCTGTCTCCCTCTCCCTCTGCCCCTCCTCTGCTCACACACTCTCTAAATAAATAAATAAATAAATAAATAAATAAATAAATAAAATTCCATAAAAATTTAAAAAAATGAAATAAAATAAGGTAGCCTCATAATTTCAGTAGAACCAAATGACTAAAATTTACATTCCAAAGGCAATGAAAAGGATTTTTAAAGTGTCGGTGATCGGTATCATTCACCCTTCCAGGTGCCTCCCAATGCAGCGGGGAACAATACCGAGTAAACTGTAACACCGTAAAGGTCAGGTGGGGTTGTAAACTAAGACCTTGCTTTCTGGTGTTCTATGACTTCCCACTTAATTTATAGTTTAATCTGAGGTATGTTGTACTGTTTATTCAGAGGCAATCCATCAGTCAAAGCACCAATGTGTGTCCCCCCCAGAAGTGACTAGTTTTGCTGCTTACCCAGAGGACCTGTTATCACGCCTGAACAAAGTAAGCTTTCCTATAAATAACCTATAAAAATACTTTTCCTGTCTACCTTTTCAAAAGGTACCTATCTCAGACCTCAATGTGCAGAAGATGCTTTTTCTTCTGACACTAATCAATAAACTAAACACCACTCTGTCTCTGTCCTGATGGCTAGCTATTCTTGCCCCTGGAAAGGATCAAAATAGGAAAATGATCAAAAATGAATTTCAGTTCATATTTCTGCTGGACTTATAATTCTTATTTGAAATCGGCTTCATCATTAATAGTTTTTTAGCTTTCTTTCTTTGTTTACACACAATAAAACTCTCCTACTTAAACAGAGTTTTATGAGTTTGGGTGAGTCTATGCAATTGTGTACTCACCACCACAATCAACATAAAGAACAGTTCTATCTCTTTCTAAAGTTCCTCTTTCTCCTTTGCTGCCTGTCCTCAGCTTCTGGCCTTGAGCACCACCGAGGTGTTTTCTGCCATTACAGTTTTGTCTTTTCTAGTATTGCACATAAACAAAATCAACCAGTACATACTCTTTTGTATTTAACTTATTTTCCTTATAATAATGTTTTGAGATTTATGTATGATGTTGATTGTATTACTGTTTTCCCTCTTTTTGTTACCGTTCTATAAATGAGCCAAAGATGGACCTTAAGTTTCTTGTCCCCTAAGTCTATTCATTTCTTCACAGAATGCTGAAATCCATTAACTCAGTAGCCTGCTGGCAACAAACTCAAATGTTTACACATCCAATTGTTTCAAAAACTAACAAACAAACAGGTTTCTAGGCATTTAGGATCTGCTTGCTTTACATACCTTGAGAAATTACACTCAGTATCTGCTGAACATTATTGAGAAAGAGCATTATGGTTATAAAAACCAGAGCCACTGTTGCCATTTAGAGATGACTGATTACTGATTTACAGACGCCCCGCTATGCTGCTGAGATATCAACTAGACACTTAAGTCTCCTCTCTAATCTCCCTGTCCTCTATAGGACCTTGCCTCTCCTCCTGGATGGTAGCCCTCTCACTAACAAACCTCAGCAACAGTCTCCTGCCGTGAAGGATTTTCTTCTGCAACCCTGTCTAAAAGCCACTGAGTAAAGTTTGCTGAGTGTTACTAGCTCCTGTGGTCATATTTTTTCCCTTCGTAAACCCTGATATCTCTCTAACTCTCTATGGTTACAAAGTAGTATTCCTTAGTACAGATATTAGCACATTTTATTCATTAATCAGTGAAGGGCATTTGATTTGTTTCGTTTTGGCTATTATTCACAATTCCGCTATTAACATTTACATACAAGTCTTTATGTGGACATATGTTTTCATTTCTAGTGGGAAAATACTGAAAGTGCCTCTGAGTCATACGGAAAGTATATGTTTAACTTTAAAAGAAACTATCAAATTATTTTCCATAGGGGCTGCATGCTGGGTAGTTCACCAAGAATGCAAAAGTTTTAAGTGCTCTTCACTATCTCCAGCACATCCTTGTTAACTGTTTTTGTTTTTGTTTTAACCTTGGCAATTCTTATGGGTGGGAGTAGGATCTCATTGTGGTCTCAGTTTGCATGTCCCTGATGAATAGCGATGCTCAGTAACTTTTTATGAATTTATTGGCTATGTAGATATCTTCTTTTGTAAAGTGCTTATTCTAATAACTTGCCCTGCCTTTTTAATATGTTTTTTTGTGTATTATTTATTTATTTAGAGAGATATATAGATTGTGCGAGTGGGGGAGGGGCTGAGAGAGAGGGAGAGAGAATATGCCAAGCAGACTCCACAGAGTCAGCAGGAGCCCAACATGGGGCTCCATCCTTTGAACTGTGAGATCATGACCTGAGCCAAAATCAAGAATCTGATGCTTGACTGTGCCACCCAGGGGCCCCTAATTTGTCCTGTTGTAAATGAGTCATTTTATTGTATGAGGTTTTTAAAAATATATTCTGGATGCAAACCATCTGTCAAATATGTATTTTTATATGTAGTTTTTGTAATTTCTGGCATGCATTTTCACTTCCTTAACTGTACCTTCTGAAGAGTATAAATTTTTAATCTTAATGAAGTCCATCTTATCAAATGTTTTCTCTTATAACTGTTGGAATTTGTGCTTTTTAATGTCCTGTTTAAGATTGTGCCTTACTCAATAGCATAAATATTTTCTACCATGTTGTCTTTTAAAAATTTATTAGTTTTGTGTCTTATATTAGGTTTATGGTATACTTCAAGTTAATTTCTGTGTGTAGTGTTAAATCAGGGTCTAGGTTCATTCCTCATCCCCACCCTCACCCCCTGCTGCCACACACACACACACACACACACACGCACACACACACACACACGCGCACACACACACTCAGAAATCTGTGTTCTAGCCCTATTTTCTGAAAAGACAATTTTTTTTCCATAATAAATTACCTTGACACGTTTGTCAAAAAATAATTGACCACTTAAGTGTGGTCTATCATTTGTGATTTTTAAATGCCTTTTCTGACTTAAACTTAGCAATCCGTCTTCCACATTGCTGTCATACTGATCCAAATAAAATACAATGTTATCATTGAAGGATTCAGAACATGCCGCCCCAAAATATACTGCTTTGGCATGTTGATTATTTTGAGCTGAAAGTACCTGAGAAACAGCAGCTGCAGGAAGGGCTTTCTGACCTCCCTTTTCTACCTAAAAGCGGGTCATAAAATCTCCCATGAGTAAGTGCCCTCCTTATACCAAGAAAGGAAGAACATTTTTATCACCAGAGACTGGGAGTTGACACCGTAATGGACCTATACAAACAAACCTATTAAAATAACCCTTATAGTTCGTGGGTTGCCCCTCACCCCAATATATTGTTTCCAATAATTTGCTCTGAAGAAAGCCACGGCTAACAACTATGTATATATATTAGAAGACCCCAGGTGTTATTTAGATTACATGAGGTGGGATTTCTGGCTTAAAGGGTAAACACATCTGTCATTTTGGTAGACATTGCCAGATATTTACTTCCTCCAGAAGGGATGTCCTATTGTTTGTGTGTTGACCTCACAGTTAATGGTAATTTTTAGAGTTTTGGAAAATGTGTCCTTTGGATATGTGATGAGTGATATTTTAAAATAATGTATTCCTCTTAAAATAGGTAAATTTTAATGTTTTCATATATATGTCCAGTGAACTATCTGTTCATATTCTTTGCTTAATTTTCCAGTGGGTTATTTGTCTTTTTTCCCCGTAGATTTCTAAAACTTTTTAAAATTGGAATGAGATGAGCCTAGGCCTTTGACTTGAATAACTCATTAGAGAAAGTTTGGAAAAGATGAAGGTTTGAGAAGGAGGGAGGTAGAAATTAAGTGTTTGATTTTTGACATGTTAAATTTGAGATATCTGCGAGACATTTAAAATAGATGTAAAATAGGCAGTTGGGTGTTCCAATTTGGAACTCATGAGAGAAAAGAGTGTTACTGATATAAGTTTGGTAGTCATTAGCATATAGAGGTAATAAGGTTGTGGGAATGGATGAAGTCATCTAGAAAGAAAAGGTAAAAAAGCAGGGAAGAAAGGATAGGACTATTCCCTAAGATGTTCAAATATTTAGAGTAGTCAAAGCTCAGCTTCATTGATTTCCTAAGCTAGACTGGGCCTGGGCTGGCTGGATCCCCTGGGCCAGTTGCCTCTGAGAGAAGGAAACCAAACTAGGGACTCTCCCTGTGGAAGTTAGATCAGAATGGGTCTGATGGCCCATTTCACAGTCTGTGCAACTGGGGAGCCTGGTGAAATCATATGGAATTTGCTGATCCACAATAAAGGCTGAATACATTAGGAAGCTTGACTGTCCAGATGGTCTTGGCAGCTAGCTGCAGTTTGCCACATGGCCCATTTTGGGTAAGTTATTAGTGATTGTTGGAACAGTTCTTTTTCCAATGCCCAAGGAATCAGATTCTTAAGCCAAACTGTGGTCACTCACTACAACTTAACACTATTATTTTCCTCTCCTTTTTTCTCTGTCTTTAGTGTTTGCTATATCATTAGGGATCTTTAAGGCACTAATGATAATTTATTAAGGTATATATTTTTCTTGATGGATTTTGAGTATCAGATACTCAGATCCTCTTAGCATCTTCAATTATACATTTTCTAGGAAAGCAGTCTCTAAACAACATACTATCTATAACAACTAGTCAAATCTCTCTCTCTCTCTCTCTCTCTCTGAGAGATAAATGATATCTATATATCTATAGATCTATATATCTATCTATATCGATCTATATAGATCTATATAAAAGATATCTATATATCTATAGATCTATATATCTATCTATATCGATCTATATAGATCTATAGATATATAGATATCTATATCTATCTATATAGACCTAGATATCTATATCTATATAGATAGATATATAGATCTATAGATATATAGGTATAGGAAAGGAAATTCTTAACCAACTGACACTACCACAGATAAGAACTATAAACTCTGATAAAAAAAAGAAATATCAAAATAAATACTGAAGGCTCTGGAGAGTGAAAAATATCAGGCAAATTCTAGAGGAGATTTGACCCTTAGAAGAAACACAAAGCGTGTGTTTTCTGTGTGTGTGTGTGTGTGTGTGTGTGTGTGTGTGTGTACTTTCTAAGTTTAGCCTTAGAATAAGAAGTTGTACTGCCTCAGATGTGGCTAAAACTCTGATAAGTCATTCTTTCTGGCTTGAAGAAGAAAAAGATTTCAGAACAATCACATCTGTTGGAAACTAAAGGAAAAAAATAATCCAGGCAGGAAGTGCCCCTAAATTCTTTGTATAAATTCTAACACTTTGGCTAACCCTTGACCTACAGATTAGGGACGGGGTGTGGGGGGGTGCGGGGGAGAAGCCTAGCTATGACCTGGGGAGAAGGGAGAACTGAACTGTGATTTAAGCTGCCACCCAAGAGTCAGTTTGTAGTTTGAATCCAATCAAATTAATTTCCTGCTTAAAAAAAAATCAACATTCTTCAAAATAATATAACACGATCCAGAGTCTCCACAATAGAACATTTGAAATGTTTAGTGTTCAATGAAAAATTACTTGACATATGAGCAACCAAGAGAATATAACCCCTTCTCAAGATATAAAATAACCAATGGAGACAATCCCAGACAAGGATTTTAAAGCATTTATTATAACTATGCTCAACTAGATTTCAAAAATACACTCATATGAATGAAAAGTGGAAACTCTAGAATGAAAAATTACAATATCAAATCAAATATGTAATAAAAACACATTTTGTTCTGCTTCATAGGAAATAAACTAACATGCAAATGACAACAGCCACAAAACCAAGTAATAATTTGATGCCATATAACTACTTCAAGATTTGAACTTCATTCTGACACCAAAGTCTTTGCCTCCAAGCATTTCAATGTGAGTCATTTAAAAGAGCAGTGCAGTGAAGTTAATATTACAAATATTCAGGAAATGAACTTGTATCGAGTTAAAGATATATGCCAAAATTTTAACAGAGATTTCCTTTGTTGAAATTGAATATGGCTTTCATTTCCCTCTTTTTAGTTATTTTTTCCCTTTTTCTAGTTGAAAGAAACCAGAATATGTCACCCCCAAATATGCCTCTTTGACATAAAAATCATTCTGAGTTGAAGACAATTAAGAAGCAGCAAACCCAGAAAAAGCTCTCCCTTTTCTGCCTAAAGGCAAGATATAAATTTTCCTTTAACTGAAGACAGACTTATGATCGAGAGATGGCACCGGAGGAATCTGCAAACAAATTATTCCATTACCTCCACCCCCGCCCTGTACACTTACCTTGCCACAGTTTGCTGCCCCTGGAAGTTTAGAATTGCTTTGCTCTGTCCTGTAATTCCTCTGCAAGTGCATGTTCTTTATGGAAGAATCCAGTTATATAAACTGGAATTCTAAGCTGCAATTTGAGTTACTTTTGGTTTAGGTTTCTCCCATGTGATGTGCACTGCACACATTAACAAATTATTTGTTTTGGGGCAGGTGGGGGGCTCAGTGGATTAAGCCTCCAACTCGATTTTGGTTCATGATCTCGGGGTTCCTGGGATTGTGCCCCTCCTCCAGCTCTATGCTGTCAGTACAGAGCCTTCTTGAGATTCTTTCCCTCTGTCTCTGCCCCTCCCCTGCTCTCTCTTTCTCAAAATAAATAAATAAACTTAAAAAATATATATTTATATACATATATATATACATATAATTTGTTTTTCTCTTGTTAATCTGTCTTTGTATAAAATTCCCAGATGAAAACCTAACATGGGAAGAGGTAGAGGTTTGCCTCCCTTATGTAGTGTTAAGCATATATTATACATGTAAGGATAAATTATGTTTATTTACTTAAGCTAGCTGAAAAAGAGGATTGGAAACAATGCTTGCTCTGTAAATTTGCTTATTTTCCAAGTGAAAAATATTACAAACAATCTCAAAGTTGATAAATTAGATTTAATTACTCTATTGACCTAATATGTGTCTCCTCATTATAAGTTTTGCTACGGGAATCTTTTAAAGCATTTTTCGTCAAGATAAAAGTCTCAGTAATAATTAGACTCAATAGAAAGAGCTTGCTGTTTTTATTTTGTTTTCCATTATTGGCAATGACATTTGGATCCATTTGTCATTTAAATGCAAAAAAAAAAGGAAAGAAAGAAAGAAGAAAGAAAGAAAGAAAGAAAGAAAGAAAGATTCCACACAAAATTACCTTAGTCAAAGTGCAGTTTTAATTAATTCAACCACCTCAGCCACCTCTTGACCAAATCACCTTATCCTTCTGAGAGGTGCTATTACAGAAATATAAGCAATTTTCCCAAACAAGAAAATCGTAAATTGATTTTCTGGGGGCAAAGCAAGGAATAGGCTTGGGGCTGTGAGGGTGGGAAGAGCCTTTCCCAGTGGTTACATAAGATGACAAGGATCAAAAGGTGCTTCCTTATGCCTCCCTGCAGTTTTCTTTCTTAAAATCTAACTTTTCTATGGCTTAGGCATCTCATTACAATGCTTATATATGGTTCTCCAATTACTTCTCTTTTAATACAACTCATTACCCCACTGCATTTACGTATCTACCCATACCCCTTACATTATGTACATCTCATCATGTCCTAGTCAACCATGACCTTCACACTTCTGCACCTCATTTGACTTTCAATATGTAGCTCCTGTTAGTAATTTCTTTCCATCTGTGTCATTTATTAGAACATTCAAAGACGTAGCGACGTATGAAATTTGCCTTCAGTTTCTAGGTTTGCCTTTTCAAATTTAAGAATGAAGAGCTTGCTTATTTCCACCCGAGAATTTTTCTACAGTTTGAGTGAGCTACTGCCATGTGATGTTTCACTAGTTGGTATACCAGTAAGTTTAGCTGAGTCATACTCTGATGCATTTCATAAAATGTATTGATTGCCCACTTAGTAAAGTGAATGGGAAAGATCCAGGCTGATGTTAGTCTATAAGATGGTAAGATATTAAAATATTAAGATATTAATGTATAAAGATATTAAAATATGTGCCTTAATTGCAAGTTATCTTACAGTTGTTGAAAAGTGGGCAATGGAAAAACACTTAAATGGATAATTACTGGGCAATGAAAGCAATGCACTAATGGAGGCTTTTTATGTACTATGTTGTCCCATAAACATCAGCATACTCTGCTTACAACCTGACTTCTCAAAATACCATATGCATCCCTAATTTAGCTATAAAAAGTAGAGCACACTAGACTATAACTTTAAATTTAATTAAAGTCATGATTGTGAGATTTCAATTTTTTAAGATTATTTCTTTATTTTCCTTGATTCCAATAATATGCCCTTAAAAGTGAAAAACATATCAGCTATATCAATAGGAGCTCACTTTATTTCTCATTAAAACTCAATTATTAACATTGTGGAAACATTTCCTAAGACATGTTTGAGAGATCCTATATATATATATATATATATATATATAAGGACCCTATATAATCTCCTGAATGGAAGTTTCATTTAAACATACTTGAAAAATTGCTCATTAATCCCTGATCTGGGTAGGTGCCATTGCTGGAGCACCACCCCAGGAAATGTGTACTAGTGTGTGCTAAAATTCAAAAGGAGAAATTCCTCCTTAACCAAGGCATCAACATGAGATCAGTGGTCCCATTTAAAAACTCTGGAGCATTCAAGGATATTCAGTGATTCTTGGGGCTCTATGAATGTATTAACCCCTTTCGTGCTCCATTTCTCTATACTGAGCTCCTCAATGACTGTATCAGGAAAGGTTAGTGAAATTTCTAGCCTTTTGTTAATTCTAGCCTTGCATCCACCACGACCCTACTTACTTCTGCCTCAGTAATGGCTTTCCCCAACCCTTGGGGAAAGATTTTCCCAGTGGATCAAAATAGATTCTCCCAAACAGTGGAAAGTCTATTTATACCACATTGTGATTCAGGCGTCCACCTCCTAAATCCCTATTATCAGTTTTTGCAGGTATTTATTTCTGGGTTAAGGCAAATTAACCCACATGGTATTGAGTGCTATTGACTATCAAAACTAAGTTTGAGACATCAGATACTACTTTGGATGGTCCTTGGAACACAAATAATACATTTGGACCACCAAATAATCCTGGAGCAGCTAATGCAGAGCCAGACTTGTAATTCTTGCCAAAGAATTTAATCTGGTTTCTTTCTTCAAGAAATTCAGTAATTTATAATATATACATTTAAAGCTAAATCAAAGAGTGGATACCTTGCCCACATCTAATTTTGGCATAACAGAGGCAGACTCATTCAACTAAATTCTTCAGTCTGAGAACTTTATGACCATATAACACACTGATATTTGACTGTCATAATCCAAAGACCGACAGCAAGACAAGTCCTGTATTCTTCAACAATTGAGCAAGATTCTGAGACATTCAGAGGTAAAGCCATGGTGGGAAGAGAACAAAGAGAGTTGTCCTACTGACCTGCAGGCTAGAAGTAACACCACCCTGGCAAGGCACAAGACAATGTTCCAAAATTTAAACACAATCAACAATGACTGATGGGGCTTTGGGGTGATGGTGGCAGGTTTGGAGCTGACTGCCGAGAAAGAATTCTTGACGACATCTTTGGTGCAAAAAGGTGATTTTATTAAAGCACTGGGACGGGATCTGTGGGCAGAAAGAGCTGCACTGGGGTTGTGAAGGGTAACTGATTATATACCTTCAGGTTGAGAGGGGGTTAGGGATAAAGTCTGTAAGGTATTTTGGAAGCAAGGCTTCCAGGACATCTGTGATACTTCTGGGGCAGACAGCCCAGTCGACTGAAATGCTGCTACATTTACTCATATACCTGAATACCCAGAGATAAACCAAGCATTTATTGTATTAATAATGATCTTCTGAAAGGAACAATCCAAATGACAGCCCTGCCTTAGTTTAAAGCTAGGTTCTCTTTTCTGTTTATTATGGATCCTTGATAAGAAATACAATTGCTGAGAAGTCTGTTTTGCTTGCTGTTTGCTACGAGCATTGTGAGGCCTTTCCTGAATGTAACCCGCTGTGTAGTAGAATGGGTTGTAAACCTTCCTAAATGTAGTCTGATATGTAATGGAATGAGTGATTGTACATAAACTAACCGGCATTTCTCGCTTCTGTAAACCTGCTTGCTTAGCACATTCCTCACCTAGCCTACCCCCTTCCCCCTTCCCCCTTTTTTCCTCCCGCCACAAGTAACGGACAAAGCCTTCCCGCCAAAGGACAGACAAAGGACGCCCAATCAGAGAACAACAAATGTCCTTACTTTAAAATCAACTAATCAGGCCCCTCATAATTTGAAACCTCCCCTGTGCTATTTGTCTCTGTCTATAAAAACGCTGTACCAACCCTGATCGTGGCCTCTTGCATCACCGGCGACGAGTGCGCAGAGGACCAGGTTCGAACCTGCAATAAACGACCCTTGCCGCTTGGCTTTGACTTACGACTCTGGTGGACTTTTGTGGGAGGTTTCGGAACTTCGGGCATTACACTTCTTACAGCTCTACCATACTCTTAAGTAAGCAAATGCCTTCACTGAAGTGGTATAATCACTCTGTTATCAACCTTTCATTTGTTCTTGTAATGATGTTCATATTTACTAAAAAAAAATGTGCCTTCTCTAGCAGCCCAGGTATTTAAAATACAGCCAATGTTCTCAGTCTGCATTTGATTTGGAGGTGACATTAGGAACTTCTGACATCTAAATATACGACAGGACACCCACAGATCAATGGCTGGAGGGGATGTTTTAGCTAAATCTTAGTATATGTGAATAACAGAAGAATTCTTACAGCTTAGTTTTAGAGACTATATTCAGTGTGATGTTTATCCATATACACTGCCTTTTCTGTGTTTTATATAGTCAACACAACTTTTACCTCTACTTGATCAAAGCTGAATTTGAATTAAAAGAAAAAAAAAGTCACTGAAACCCTTCATCCAGCATGCCTTATTTCTGTCTTTGGGTTTATTCTTTATTATTTTCCCAAAACTTTCACCTCTCAGTCAGTCCCTTAGAAAAAGAATCAGAACAAATACTGTGTCAATAGATACCCTATTCAAAAAACCAGCATTCGATTTCCGTGACTATAGACGAAGGGACTGAGAACATCAAAGAGATGCTTTGGGATTCATACTGACACTCTAGTTAGTTCTGGTGCTTTCCTCGCTGGGAAAGAACAAAGCCTACACAGGTTCCATTTCAGAACATTCCTATACACATGAAAATCTCAGGCCAGACAAAGTTAGAGAACTTTGGTATGATTTCCATTTTTCCTGGCTCTTTAAACAAGCCCAAGTGTCGTGGTCATGGTGTTTCTAAGAGCAGTTGAAATTCTTGGATATTCTGAAGCTGTCCTCCTATGTCTATTTGATTTACTCAGTCTTCTGGCTTTGCATTACAGATCCTTTTATCTGTGTTAAGCCACTCTTTCTTTTCACTAGGACTTTTTTTTTTTTTTTTTTTTTTTTTTTTTTTTTTTGGTTATCAACATTACAGGTTTATCCTCTGCTTAGCTTTACTCTTCGTATTAGGCACTCACTGGCTTGATGCCAACAACACCTGGACCTCTAGGCAAAATGTAACCTCCCATACTGGCTTCATCTATAGGTACTGGCCTTACTTCAAAACTTACCTTACTCTCAAGTTCTCACCTGGGAACAGAGAATGAAATGATTATGGCTGAGCTGTCAAAGCCACTGGGTGGTCGGTAGGCACTTTCAACTGTGTGTTGACTTCTTTCCTTGATTATTCAGAAACCTGAAGATAGTCTGAGTACATGTAGGCTTGCTTTGCCAGAGAAATATCCAGCAAATATCCAGAAGATCATCCTAGGGATCCTTCCTTCTCTCACAATTGCTCTTATATCCAATGTTTCTCCACTTCCTCCACCACTGCCTCTCTCTATTGCTACCCTATGTAAGCCTACAGCATTTCCACCGCGAGATAAATGGCTCTCAGTCTCCCAGAGGCCTTCACTAGTAAACTAGTTCTCAGAGTGCCACATCGTCCCTCTGGTGTGTCCCTCTCAGAGTGCCACATCATCCCTCTGTTATTGTCAGTTTGCTGAGTCATAGGAGTTTATTGTCAAATTGTAAGTTTACAAAGCCAGAAATGATCATGATTCAGAGCATGCTTAGATTTTAAGTTCTAGACAATAAAGTGCGTAAAAAAAAAAAAAGATTAGAAGAGCATGTACTTATAGGACCACTACTGTTACTATTCAAATATAAAATATCTTATATTTTATTTTATTTTTTTAAATTTTTTTTTTCAACATTTATTTATTTTTGGGACAGAGAGAGACAGAGCATGAATGGGGGAGGGGCAGAGAGAGAGGGAGACACAGAATCGGAAACAGGCTCCAGGCTCCGAGCCGTCAGCCCAGAGCCCGACGCGGGGCTCGAACTCACGGACCGCGAGATCGTGACCTGGCTTAAGTGGGACGCTTAACCGACTGCGCCACCCAGGCGCCCCTATGTGTTAAATTTTCAGTGTTACTACTATGTAATATTCCCACAAATTGTACCACACTTTCTACTGATAGACAATTTCTTATAACTCATTAGTTACCATTCCCATAAATTACTCCCAGGTGGCCTTTAAGAATGTTGGGTTTGATAATAAATAAAGCTCACCATATACTGCCAGATGAAATCTTTTTCCCAGTGTTATTATACTTCTGAGTGATAATTTATTTTTATTGAAATTCTGTCCAAGCTTCTATTGAGAAAGGACTTAAAATTAAATACCCTGTTGATGGCCTAAATAAACTTATTTTATTTACAGTTTATATATACTTTATTATTAATATTCATGCAAAAATAGGTGAGTATCTCCCTTGATTTACAAATTCGACTTCATACACACATTATTGCTTCATGCATCTTTTACCCCAATTTCTACAATATTATAAAAGTGAGTTTTTAATGTATTTTCATATTGCCAGTAACCTTTAATAACAGAAAAGGAGGAAGCAGTAGGCTTTAAAAGATATTTTACCTAAGGCTAGCATAATTTAAAGTATAAAATCCGTCTTTGTTTTTTATTGTTTCTGACAAGTAAACTTTAGGAGGACAAAACATTTTTTAACAAGTGGAAAAACTGCTTATATAGCATTGGGGGAAGAAAAATCTGCTGAGATATTTTGTTTATTTTTCAATATGTAAAGTGTCACTGTCATTAAGCTTGATAGACTTGAGGCAGACGGTATTTTTAAAGGGCACATCTCAATTCTTCTTAAACATAAAAATGAATTTTTGGAAGGAATTACTTATTTTGTAAATAAAGGGCATTCACATGTGGGATATGGTGTAACTCACCAAGATATTCCAGTTTATTCATTTATAGATAGAAATGGTTAATTTTCTAAGCTTCAGTGATAAGAAGCCTTTAATCCTGACCATCCTAATACATCTATTTGCTTAATGAAATGTAAGATAAAATTTCACTGTCATTTTCTTCCTGCCCCTGAAAGAATGCCTGGTACATTTAAAGCAATATCTCAAAACTAATTAGTCTCTTTTTTTACAAGACACATATGTATTTATTCCGGGGGGGGGGGGGGGGAAGCTTCAAACGAGATTTTTTAATGCGTTATTTAGAATTCTTTTCCTACTTTCTATATCCTGGCAAATTTGATCACATGCAAGAGTTAATCTCCAGCTATGGCCATAAGCAAGGATGGTGTCCACGTTATTTTTTAGTACTTTTAACATTAAACCTGCTGTTGCATTCTCAGTGCGTGACCGTGTATATCTTTCCATGTTGTCTAAATTGAGCCTCTATATGTAGTAATCAAAATCATTATGAATTGAAATTTTTAGTCATGCCCGTATACATAGGTTGATAATCAATATAAAATAATACCTGAGGTCATTTCTGAGTTCAGGAAAAGGCTTTTCATTAAATACATTGGATTGCATTATCTAGGGAGCGCGTGAATGAATCTGAACAAAATTACACGTTTTAGTGGGATTTGGTAGATTCAGCTATTTAAAGCTCAAATCAGCTATTTAAAAAAAAAGTTGTGAAGGATATCTTGACACTAGTAGAAATTATCGGCATTGATAATACATTCATTAAAGGCAGACAACATCCCATCTCTCTTTTAGTGCACAGCTGAACTCTTAAAATGAGTCACTTTTGGGGGGCATACTTCGAGTTGTGATTAAACACATAGTTGGGCTAAAATGGTTTAGCAGCCCAGGTAATATTTGCATCACAGAAGTCACTGATCCATTCCCTAAGAAAGCAGAATATTTGTATATCCATATGTATGCCATAATATATCCTAAACATACAGCAGATGAGAAAGAGTAAGAGACAGAAAGACAAAGAAATAGAGACAGAGACAGAGAAAAAGGCAAAGAGGGATTCATTCAACTGAATTAAAGTGGCCTGGGTCAGTTAGGTTTGCATGAGCACAATTCAGTAAGCTATTCTCACTTACAGATCTCATAAACAAGCAGAAAGGTCCAAATATTTTACATATTATTTTAAAGTTACTGGTGAAATTGAAATCAAGACTGTGGCTAGATAGCCCTCCTTCATTTCTGAAAGTAGATGTGGGTGGACCTGAGCCTGACTGACCTCGGTGATGGCACACAGAGAAATTATGGCAAAGCAAGGAGAGACTTACAGAATCTCACGCAAGCAAAACACACCCTCTGTCTTTTCCCCCTTCTTTTTAAAATATACTCAGTAATTTAAATTTTTTCATCTAAAATTTTTCTATGCAGACTTTAATTAATATTAGTGAACATCTAGCATGGTACATAACGGTTCACAAAGCACAGGTAAAGATCCCACCCTCTACCGTTCCTCCAGAAAGTCTAAGATGCTCGGGTGATTGTATACTATTCTGATTCTCCTCCTCTTGCTTCTCCATGTTTAGTGTTTCTACGTGTTGACTTATTTTGTTACTTATCTTGATAATTTCAAATTTAAAGAAAAATTATAAAATTAGTACAAGGATCAGATTCACCAATTATTTCTGCTTTGCCCCAATTGTATCCATCTATCAACCTCTCTGTATTTATATGTACATGTATCTATCTATATAAATATACAAATATGATGAATATATACACTTACCATAAAATTACATATTCTTTTCAACATATATTTATATATTTATATTTTCAAATATCAAAAACTAGTAATTTTTAAAGTAGATGGACAAAAAACAGAAAAGACACAAATCACCAATAGAAATGAAAGAGGGATATCATCACAGATCTTACAGCTAATTAATGAAAACAAAAAATGTGAAGAACTTAAACACATAGA
Source organism: Felis catus (assembly GCF_018350175.1). Classification (NCBI taxonomy): domain Eukaryota; kingdom Metazoa; phylum Chordata; class Mammalia; order Carnivora; family Felidae; genus Felis; species Felis catus. The sequence continues at coordinate 112,707,460 of NC_058374.1, forward strand.
GCAGCTAAGGAGAAATAAGGCAATTCTTTGAAAGTCTCAAGGTATGAAAATTCACTCATGGAAAAAGAGATAAGTTGAGTAGTTATATAGTAATTAAATCTAGTTTGTAATCTAAAACTTTCTGAAAAACATGGCTTGTAGCTCCAAATAGTTTCACTGAAAAATTCTATAAAATATGTAATAAATAACACCAAAGCTACACAATCTCTTCCAAATAATAGGAGTGAATGCAACTCATTTTATGAGATCAGAATTAACCTGATACCAAAACTCTACAAACACAGCAGATGAAAAGACAACTACAGATACATATTCCTTGTGAACATAGATCCAAATAATCTCAATGTAATACCAGTACATCAAACCAAAAACATATAAAGAGAATAATAAATACACCATCATCAAGAACAACTTATCTTGGAAGTACAAGATTGGTTCAATATGTGAAAAATTATTCAAAGTAATCCACCCTATTCACGGACTAAAAGAAAAAATATGATCTTACCAATTTATACAAGGAAGGCATTTGACAAAATTCAGTATCAGATTATAAAAACCAAAACCAAAAACTCAGCACATGAGAAATAAAAGGGAATTTCCAGGAATGTCCTGAGAGAGGGCATTCAAATATACCACTTGCAAAGACATGGATGAAACTTGAGGGCAGTATGTTAAAACAAATTCTGTATGATTTCGGTTATATGTGGTATCTAAAAACGCTGAACTCATAGAAATAGCAGATGGGTGGTTGCCAGGGGCTGGCATGTGGGGGTGTCCAGATGAGAAGATGTTGGTTTAGGGTACAAACTTCAAGTTACAGAGGAATAAGTTCTGGGCATCTAATGTAGAGCCTGGAGTAATGGAACAATTGTGTTCCCTGATTGTGGTAGTGGTTGTGTGAAACTATGCATGTGTTAAAACTCATAGAACTTCATGTCAAATGGAAAGAAAAAGTCTATTTTAATATATGTTAATTTTGAGAATATAGTCACATTTAGAAATATTGTTACATATCTTTCATGATTATGTACTCTAATTCAGTAATAATTTTTTAAAATTTTTTTCATGTTTATTTTTGAGAGAGAGAGAGGGAGACAGAGCATGAGTGGGAGAGGGGCAGAGAGAGAGAGGCAGACACAGAATCGAAGCAAGCTGCAGGCTCTGAGCTGCCAACACAGAGTCTGACGCAGGGCTCGAACTCACGAACTGTGAGATCATGACCTAAGCCAAAATTGTACACTTAACTGACTGAGCCACCCAGGCACACCAGTAAATTTTTTTTAATAAGTAAGTGATCATTCTATGCTTTCCCTTACCTAATTTAATTTTCTAAATACCTTTAGCCAAAATATCAATAACGATATTAACCATTAACCTTTTTTGTTTATATAACTTCCCATTTTCTCTTTCCATTCATAGATATTTTGTTACAAAAATTGTGGAAGCCATGGCCAGCCAGGAGAATTTTGTGATGGTATTCTTCCAAGAGTGATAAATTCTGACAGTTAGTTTAACAAGGATCTCAGTACCAACAAAAGTACCAAGAGGCACTAACATGTATAATTTCCAAAAATTTAAAGCTGACTGCCCTACAAATAGAAAGTAAGCCTGTGTCAAAGACTTATTTAATCCACTCATGAGGAAGCCAGCAACTTGATAAGACAGATCCAAAGCGAATAGGAGAAAATACAAGTATTCATTATGGCAGAGGACAGGATGCTTCAATTAGATTGCTAATTTAGATACAAAATCGATTAATTTCATAGAGGACATTAAATCTTAATTTTGCTGGTATCATTTGAATCTTCCCAAATAAAATACATTTGCAAAGCTATGAGGCAAGAATCATTTTATTTCTGCAGGATGATAATTATTTGCATTGCTATTGGTTTTCTACAAATTAATATCTTTGCTTCACAGCTGTAAAGTATACTGACGAATAGTGAACGGGAGGTCAGAGGTACGTGCACTTAGAGATATGAAGTACCACTGCATGACCCTTAGAGAATAAAATGATCCCTTCTATTTCCAAGTTTTAGACATATTTTCTTAATAATATGATATTTACAAGTTACAGATTGAAGAGGTTCCTTGTGATTACAGATCAATGTTTATTTATCTTTTATTTTTTCATACTTGTTTTATTAAAAAGTAAACATTAACTTTGTCTCCTCTTTTATGGAATGAGAAATCAAGTGTTCTTCCTCACCTATGTTTTCCCACTGCCAATAATTTTAACTGACAATTTGAAATATATTTCTTTTGTTTTGTTTATATTCATGTCCCTATAAGCACATTTAAAATGTGTGTGTGTGTGTGTGTGAGTGTGTGTGTGTGTGTGTGCGCGCGAGTTTAACTGGTTTCAGTACTTAGTTCCAGTTCTTGCCTTCTACATCTCCTAAGATCTTATACTGGACTCATTTCATGATGTTCCGGTGGACATTCTCAGGGAACTTTCAGGAGGAATGACAGAGATGTACCGTTTCTTAGTTCTTGCATAGATTTATTTTTAATGATGTTGGAAATTATGAAAATATGATGTATTTATAATATAAATCTGTTGCATAGCTTTTGAGGTAAAAGTGGTCACTCTCCTTGATTTTCTTAATCAAATCAATTATGAAATAGCCTCTGGCTGCTAGGTAGTTGGAAGAGTCAATCTTTATCATTTTACCATCATTTATGTTTGTTGTATCATTAATCTACCATGGCTACCTCTCTGAATGCTCCTTGTGCCTGCCCATATGGCCCACTCAAGACCTTCTCTTAAATCCCTATATACCATGGCTGTAGTTCTTTTGCTGAAGTTTTGAGTGTCTGGCATCTAAAGTCTAGGCTTGTTAGAATGCATTTAAACATCACCATATGAGAGATGCTACATTTGACTAAGGCTTCAATCTCCACAATGGTGCAACTGGCAATATTGCTCATTCTCTTAACTTTTGGAGAATGCCTTCCCCACAGGGCCTTTCGCGATAGGGCCACCAACATTGACTCATTTCACTCCTGCCTCTTTCAAGCAATTCCAACTCCATTTCTTGATAGGACAGAACAAAAATAAAAGCAAAAAACCCTCCTAAACAAAAACCTTTGAGTATATTTTCTTCGTAGCACACCAGTTAATCCCAGAGTATATGTGTGTTAAAGTGTGTATCTGAGGAATGTAGGAAGGCCTAGTAATACCATCAAAGGCAGGTATACTGTGAAGCAAAACACGTTTAAGCTTCAGAACTCCTCTTTTGTGAAGGCCCCTTCCAAATCCCTGGAAAGACCCTACCAATTTGTTCACCTGGGAGTCATATGTTTTGGTAAAATTTACAAGCAGTAAAGGAATTTAAATGCAATCGGTTAGACAGCCATCTCTTTTCTTTCTGACTTCTAAATAGATTGTCTTCTAGTGTGGAAGATGGCGGTGGGTGGGGAGCATGGGTAGAGAGGCGCGCTGGGGTAGGGGAGAATGTTTTAGAGATGAAGGGGAGTGAAGTTTGTTAGAGTCAGGTATACTTATGTGGTTTGCATCATATCTATGTATAGTTACATTATTGTTAGCAAGGTTTCACAGGTCAGTCAACAGAATTGAGATGAAACTGTTCTAAATTATCAATAATAAAAAATCCACTTTGTCCAACCTTGCTAGAGGAATGAATCTCTACAGATAATGATATCATAAATCATTTTTAGGTGAAAAAGGTGATCAAAGAGTAAACAACCAAAAGACAAAGGGCAAAACTGTACGATAGAGATGAGTTAGGCAATAAATTAAGCATGTTTTCCACATTTTATTATTTTTCCAGTTCTTTAAAATTTATAATCTATTGTTATTTCATTTCTTATTCTAAATAAACCTTCACTTTTATATTTCATTTTAAAATTTAATTTTGTATTCTTTTTCTTAAGGATGGCCCTCAAAATTAACTTTCGAGACCCACAAAACCTGAATCAAGCCCTTAATAGCCTGGATCTTCAAAACCTTGACTCTCATTAGTATTGAGTCTAGAGAGTATGTGATATACAGAAATTTCCTCTTTTTTTTTTTTTGAGTTTTTTTATAGCACTAAGGGAGAAGAAGAGAGAAAGAAGAAAGAAAGAAAGAAAGAAAGAAAGAAAGAAAGAAAGAAAGAAAGAAAGAAAGAGAGAAAGAAAGAAAGACCCCAGCCAAAACCATTTAAATGGATTATCATGCCCCACATTTTCTTCTATTTTGTCATTAACATGCTGTTGAGATATTTGAGCAGTTTAAAATGGTAGGATATCCTAGGTATTATCAGTAATGGTAAATATTTCTAGATTTTCTCTTATTTCTAATGAGTAAGAAAAAATCTGCTTGTAGTTAATATAAATATATATAAGCTCAAAAGAATGTATGCACATATCCTCTTGCTTCCACCTGTTGTTGCAAAATAAATCCACAGGTTACTCCCCACCCAAAAAAATCATTTCAAACGTGCCTCGGCTGTGAAATAGATTTTAAGCAAGTCTGTAAAATTTCTCTCCCCATATCTACTGCTCCCCAAATGCAAAAAAGAAAAAAATGTAGCAAAGATATATCTTGGCCCATACCAGAAACAGTAACTATCACATACTGTTGACACTTGAACAACATGGGAGTTGGGGGTGCTGATCCCTGGCACAGTCGAACATCTGTGTACAACTCTTGTCTCCCCCAAAACTTAATAGCCTACTGTTGACTGGAAGTCTTACCAGTGACATAAAGTTGATTAACACATATCTTGTATATTATGTGTATTATATACTGTATTCTCACAATAAAGCAAGTTCAAGAAAATGTTATGAAGATTATGTTTTGATGCTTATAAGGAAGGGAACATACACTTACAGTGTGAAAAAATCTGGGTCTAAGTGGACGGATACAGTACAAACTTGTTTTTTGTTCAAGGGTCTTCTGTACAACGTCTAAGTACTCTTACTAACCTATTTTAACAAAGTGCTAAATATATAATTGGTAATAATATCTGACTCCCAAGCTTTATTTTTAATTTTTTAAAAATTGGCTAAGGTTCACAAAGAATTAAAAATGATTTGGATGCTATATTTGCTAGCAGCCATCCTTCCTATTTATGATAGCTCAGTCTCTTCAAAATTCCCTATAGGATTATCTAAGAACACTTAGAAATGTATGACAACAAATAATTGCAACAACACCTAAAACTAAGAATGACAGCAATCTTATTAAAGGGAACTTTTCACTAATTATAAGGTCTACAATGTTGAAAATGTAAATCATTTTGAGAGAAACCGCTGAAAAAACTTGTTACTTGAAAGTAAACAGACCTGTTGTTCTGAAAGATGGCTATACGATTTTTCCTTCCCATTTCCTTCTTCCTCACTTGGATATCAAGGGCCTTTTGCTCCAGAAAATTGAGCAACTTTTTCTGTATCGCAATGATTTCAATGTTTGGGACCACAAGAATACATCTTCTAATTTTCTATCTCCCTCTCATACAATCATACTGGTTTTTTTTCTTCCTTATTATGAGATTCCAAAATTCCAGTGCAAGAGACCAATACCTCAGGACCTAGGAGGAATAACCTGGTCACACTCATCTTAGGAAGTATTGTCCAAGTAAGCAAAATAGAAGGAGAGGGAAAGAATGAAAAGTACCACATCTTGTAGAATGTACCCTCTTGTATTTCAAACATTTCAATGTATCATAAAGAAGCAAGTAGAATGAGCGAGGATGACATGGCAGCCCACGGAACCTCCAGGGATGCAGGTGTGTGAAACACTAAAAATGGGGACGGGACCTCCAGCACTATGGATGATAAGTCTGATCCAGGGATCTGTGGGGTTTGTCCTCGTGAGCATTGAGTTATCCTTTCAGTGGGGGACACAGTGACATCTGTGTGGAGCTGCCTCCACCATTTAGACAACAACGGTGTTGTCGGGAGCAATCACAGCTTCCAGTAGTGAGTTTACTTCTGTTCCAGGCATCAGATACGAGACAGAGTCCCCTTGTACGGAGTAAATGACTAGGTTCTTTGATAGTTTAGGAAAGAGGAAAGCTTCAAAAGTGAAATACTGAACATTCTGAAAATTATGGAAATAGACATTTTCAAGCAAGTAATTGAATGACATAAATAAAACCATTGATTACTATGTAAAAACTAGTACATGTTATACTTAGATGTATTGTTATGAGAAAAATAATAACAATATTTTAGGATAAGAGAAGTTCCTTGTCACTAAGCAACATTTTAAATATTAAATAAAATAATGCATCGATATTAAAACAACGGAAAATAAACACTTACACTTGCCTAGTAAAGTTCATAGCATACAGTTAGTGTTCATCGAACAATTGTGAGTAAGGCTTAGAAAGGGAGAAAGAAAAGAACAAAAGAAGGAAGGAAGGAAGGAATGAGGGGAGGGAGGGAGGAAGAAAGGAAAAAGGAGAGCAGGAGACAAGAACAGAGAAAAACCATCAGAGATGTTGAGGTTTAGTTAGGAGGCAATCAGGCTGGAAATACAGGAATTAACTCTAGAGTCAGGGTCAGGTTGGAGTCCAAGTGCAGCTTGAAACCCAACATGGCTTATTCCTGTGCTTCACTTTACCTGCTCCTTTTATTAAATCTTTGGAGCTTATTTCTACTTGCTATTTTCTCCCCATTACAGCTTTGCCTTAGTATTTCTGACCTTGGCATACTGACCTGATCCTGGTTCTGGGCTTATTGATTTATCTTAGTAATGAAAAAGCTGAGCTCATGGGAGTTATTTTATTTATAACCCATTCTTTATTAGCAGTTTTAGAACAGAAATAAAACCTCTTGGTATGAAGAGTTAGTAACTCAGCCCTGATATAATCTGTTTTAGTTAAAAAACGCTAAGTGGTCAATTATTTTTATTTATTTATTTTTTAAATTAACTACACTGCAGGTAAAGCTGTTGATGGGAAGCAAGTAGCTAACGTTCTTACTTTAAGTCCTGAGCTACTAAAATGGTTGTTCAAAATAATTGAACAGCCATATTTTAGTCAATTGAAAATATGCCAGCTAAACTAGCAAGGTGACTGAAAAGGCTGATTTGTTGAGAGAGAAAAACAAACTTTATTCTAGGTTATCCAGAATTTCATACTATGAAATTTTACTAAATTATTATCTAATTATTTATTTGGGGTCTGTATCTCACACAAGATATTTCTAATTATTGAAATAAAATATATGAGCACTAACTTTATTTTTAACATAATATTTGATAAAATGTGAGAACGGATAATAATCTATTATAAACTTGAGAGAGTCCTTTATAGTTTGCAATTGTTATCCTAGGTTTTTCTTTGTTGTTTGTTTTTACAAGTCAAACTTTTTGCATTATAGAATAACAGTAACTCCTGAAATGAAGCAGTATATATTAAAACTATAGCATGATATAACTTTCTCTACAGATAGATACCATAGAACTACAGATAGAGATAGAGACATTGTTTTTTGTTTGCAGCAAGTTATGCTCAGAGACTGAGATTGTCTTTGCCAATAATATATTTAACACATGGTTGACGGCTGGAATTGTAATTCATAAAAATAGTATTTCACGAGCCAAGAGTATACAGGATAATATCTCTTAATAAGCCAATAAAGATATAACGTACTCCAAACCGACGATAGATCAATTACACTATTGTTCCAGGAAAAGGAGAGGTGAAAGCAATGGACTCCACATTGAGCTGAAGTGTGCCTTTCTGTGAATTGGTTGGCAGAAGAGTTGGCTTAGCCAACCAAGAGCTGACATCCATCAGCTGCCAGATCAGATTGAAAGTCCCTTGATGATGCTAGTGGAACGAAGGCACTCAAGTTGGTAGGTGGGCAAGATGACCTCCCTCAGGTTTTCATCACTGCCGGCAAAGAGTAGCCTTGCCACACCGAGAGCTGAGGTGCCAAGGTCTTCAGAGAGCTGTTTAGATCAGCAAAGAGTAGCTTTTCCCAGATTGAACCCTTTGGGTAAGTCTTCACGAATTCATGGTATTTAAAGTTTAAACGTCCGTTATGTCACAGTCACTCCTTTATAGGTTCGTGTTGCTAAGCACTCAGTAGCACAACAATTTTGACAACGGCATCTTAAGATGGTCTCCCCACTGTAAACAAATGTACCCTTAGGTCAAAACAACCCCAGGTAAGCCAAGAGCAAGTGGATTTGAAATCGTAACAAACCGATACACCACACACTGCATCTAAATTGGTAGGTATTCTATAATTTTTCTGTTTAATTTTAGTGTGTGTTTAATAATGAATACATAAGAAAGCATGAAAATGTAAACGGAGGTCAGTGAGTGCCCCTTCCCACACTTGCCTCCGTGTATTTGTGCTCTTTTCCAAGCAGAAGCATGAACTTCCTTTGAGTCAACTGAGTTCCCAAACTCCAAATATTTTTTTTTTAATTTTTTTTAATGTTTACTTATTTTTGAGAGAGAGAGACAAAGAACGAGCAGAGAGAGAGGGAGACACAGAATCTGAAGCAGGCTCCAGGCTCCTAGCTGTCAGCACACTGCCTGACACGGGGCTCGAACCCCCAAATCGTGAGATCATAACCTGAGCCAACTGAGCCACCCAGGTACTCCATCAAACTCCAACTATTTCCTGACCCATCCTTCACATCGAGTCATGTTTTTTGTATGATCCCCTCTCTCCTAACCCTTGATACCTGCTTGGTGATAGCTAGCAGGTAAAAAGCAAAACAAACAGACAAACAAAACACCTACAACAAAAACAAAAAAAATAATTGCATATTGTGTCTACTTACTACTGTATTTTTTTATAAGTGTCAGTTTAATCTTGACCAGCTGACCTGCAGTTTTATCACACAACCAGTTTCCCAGTACCCTAGGTTTATCTATGGGACATTGAACATTTTCCCACTTTATTTGAGGATTAGTGGCTTCTTTACCTCTTACCATGTCTTGAGAATAGTATATTTATCTATGTTTTTTGATCTAACTATTAATAGTAATTTTATTATATTGAACATTCATTTCCCCTTTCAAATGTGTTCTACATTGTTCTCCAGATGGGATCTCCCTCAAGTGCTCTGAGAAACACCAATCTAATAAATCCCCAATGTGTAGTTTGGGGAATAATACAGTATTTGGGGATGAAATATAATCAAATGGGAAGATTTTTATTTTGTCTTTTTATTAGTCAGAGTTGTTAAGGTGTATTATACATATGGTAAAAGTCATCCTGTTAAAGTATACACTTGGATGATTTCTGACAATTGCATATAATTGTTCAACCACACCCAAATCAAAACATAAAATATCCATGACCCTGAAAAGTTTCCGTGAGTTGCTTTGCAGTCATCCCTTTTCCCGCTGCAGCCTCTGGCAATCGTAAATCTGCTCTATATCCCTGTAGTTTCATCTCTGCTCAGATATCTTATATATGGAATCGTGTTATATGTAAACTTCTGCGTTTGACTTCTTTCACTTAGCATAATGTTTTTTTAAACTGCATCAATTTTGTTGAATACCTTAGTATTCACTCCTTATCATTGGCGAGTAGTATTCCATTGTCTGGATGTACCCCTATTTGTTTAGGGTTTCACCAATTAATGGCATCTGGTGTTCCTTCTTGTATTTGGCTTTTATGAAAACAATCTGCTGTTAACATTAGTCTGCAAGTTCTTGTGTGAATATATTTCTCTTGGATAAATACCTGAGTTGGGCTGCATTTTAAGGACATTGTGACTTCACAACAAACTGCCAAACAGCTCTCGAGTTTATATATAAACTGGCCTTATCATTTTGGCCATATCATTTTGTATTTCCTCTAGCAATATAAAACTGTCCACTTGCCCCGCATCCTTACTAACACTTGGTATGGTCACAAAGTTTGCTTCCTTGTTCATTTGTTTCAGCCTTTCTGGTGTGTGCATAAGAACATAGATTTGTGGTTTTGTCTATTTTTTATTTTTACTAATGACTAGTGACATAGAGCATCTTTTCTTGCCACTTAAAATCCATGTATCTTCTCTGAGGAATTGCCTGTTGATATATTTCTGCCCATTTTCAAGTTGAATTTTTTGTCTTCTTAGAGTTAAATTTTAAAACTTCCTATATTTTCTTTTGCATAGCAGAGCAAACAATCAACAGAACAAAAAGGCAACCTACTGAATGAGAACAGATATCTGCAAATGATGTATCTGATATATATCTGATATATATCTGATATAGGGTTAATATCCAAAATATATAAAGAACTTAAACAACTAAATACCAAAAAAAAAATAAACAATCCAGTTTAAAAATGGGCAGAGGACCTACATAGACATGTTTTTCAAAGAATACATACAAATGTCCAACGGACACATGAAAAGGTGCTCAGCATCACTAATCGCCCAGAAGATGCAAATCAAAACCACACTAGTCCAAGTGACTACTATTGAAAAGACAAGAAATAACAAGGGGTAGTGGACTTGGAGAAAAGGGAATTCTCTTGCCCTGTTTGTGGGAATGGCAATTGTTGCAACCACTGTGGAAAACAATATGAAGGTTTCTCAAAAATTTGGAAATAGATATACTATATGATACAATAATTCCACATTGGGTATTTACTAAAAGAAAATGAAAACACTAATTTGAAAAGATATGCAGACCCTAAGCTCATTGCAGTATTATCTACAATAGCCAAGATATGGAAGTAACCCATGTGTTCATCAATAGATGAATAAAGAAGATGAGGGGTGTGTGTGTGTGTGTATACATACATACATAGAGTGGCATATTAGTCATAAAAAAGAATTAAATCTTGCCACTTGTGACAATATGGATGGAACTAGAGGGTATCATACTAAGTGAAATAAGTCCGAGATTTCACTTACGTGAGGAATCTAAAAAACAAACGAAACAAACAATAATGAAAACCAAACAAACTCTCAAATATAAAGAACAAACTGGTTGTTGCCCGAGAAGAGGTGGTTGGGAGTAGGTGAAGGGATTAAGAGATACAAACTTTCAGCTATAAAATAAATTAGTCATGGAGATAAAAAATACAGCATGGAGAATATAGTCCATAGTGCTCTAATAACACTGTATGGTGACATATAGCAATGACACTTACTGCAGTGAGCATTACACAGTGTATACAATTGGGCAATTACTATACTGTACATCTGAAACTCATATAACATTTTAAGTCAATGATACTTCAATAATAAAGAAAAATAAATTAAAAGTCCCTGTGTTTTCAGACTCATATTTTTTGACCACTTACAGGAGACAGACTTTTTTTGCAAATAGATTTTTGTACTATATAGCTTGCCTTTTTATTCTCTTAGCAGTATTTTCCAAGAGCAGAAGATTTAATTTTGACGAAATCACATTTATCTATTTTTTCCCTTATGGTTTTGCTTTTTATGTTCTAAGAAATCTTTGCCTAGCCCAAGGTCACAAATACTTTTTTCTTGCTTCCTTCTAGTTTATTTTTTTTATTTTTTTTAACGTTTATTTATTTTTTAGAGTGAGAGAGACAGAGCATGAGTGGGGAAGGGGCGGAGAGAGAGGGAGACACAGAATCCGAAGTAGGCTCCAGGCTCTGAGCTTTCTGCACAGAGCCCCATGTGGGGCTCAAACTCACAGACCGCAAGATCATGACCTAAGCTGACCTCCGCGGTTTAACCGACTGAGCCACCCAGGGGCCCCTACTTCTAGGAGTTTTATAGTTTTATCTCCTAGATTTAAGTCTATCATATATTTTGAGTTTCATTTTATGTGTTTTAAAGTAAAAGTTAGGGTTTACTTATTTGTGTACAGATTTCCAAGAGGTTAAATTGGTCATATAAAGTGTGAGTAACATTCTATTATGATCATATGCATTCCACACGCTATCTTCTGCTACATTGATCTATTTGGCTATTCTTATGGCAATACCACACTGTCTTGATTACTGTAGCCTTATAGTAAGTCTTGAAATCAGATGAATCTTCTAATGTCACGTATCTTTTTTTTTTTTAATGTATTAGCTGTTCTAACTCCTTTGCGTTTCATATATATTTTTTACATTAGCTTGTAAGTTTCTAAAATACTTCCTGGAATTTGACTGGACTTTTGTTGGTTTTAACAGAAGACTTCAAACAATGCCTCAATCCAAAGAATTGCCTTTAGTGATGTAAATTCAAGGCAATACCTAATTAAAGAAAATAAGGGACAACCCAATTAGAGAAGTATGGGAAGCATGTGGGAATTATGCGGGCTTTTCATTAACTGTAACTAATAACAGGACCAGTTTTTGTGCAAAGGTTAAGGTAGAATATAAACCTGATTATAAATAATCAAAAAACTTTTGTTAGGAAATGCTAACTATGAATAAGGTAGCATGGTTTATATGTTTATTCCTATATAACTGTTGCAAAGACTACCTTGTTTATTATAGAGTTACTGTTATTATATTTATACAGCCTCCAGATATCATTACATATATTGGCAAAATCCCTAAAATATTTTTAGAAAATGGAAGCTTTGCCAATTCTTCAAGCAAAATTTACCAAAAATAGAAATATCTTTAACATTTTGGTTAGCATAACAAATGATTAAAACATTCTTGAATTTTTATCCTCTTTTTTTTAGAAGTGACAACACATGAAATAAAGAAGATGTACCTACAAATATACTTTTTGAAAAAACAGGCATATGTATTTTTAATAATAGGATAATTATAAAAATGGTAATGCTATTTATTTTATATGCTTAAGAATCTTTTGGGCAATTAGAATTACATTGTTTCTTAGCTATATACAGTGCTAATGTCTCCAATGGGATCAAATCCTCATTTTCTGTCTTTATTCAAATGTCCAAGTAATTTTTCCAAAATAACATGTTTTAATAATAGAATAAAATGGCAAGGTTAGACATGTACTGTGCTAGTGATGGAGGGAGAGAAAGAGAGAGAGAGAGAATGTGTGTGTGTGTGTGTGTGTGTGTGTGTGTGTGTGTGTGTGATTATAACTAGCTATATCAAGTGTTAAAAATCCAAACCAGATATTTCAGAGTAACAAGCCATTGTAAAATAAATGATTAGAAATTAGATACTAATAATTTTAGTGTTCAAAGTTTCTATCCATTTGTTTATTGATGGGTAAGGAAATTCTGAGTGTAAAAAAATTTAAATTCACTACTAGTGTTATATGTTCTTTCCCCTGAGAAAATATATTATGGGATAAAATATAGAATGGTTTGACATTTGTCTATATTGCAGACATCTCTAAATCACATTTACATTTAGTAGATGTTAACTGGACTAATATAAACCAATATTCTTGTAATCAAAAATCCTACCTAATTATATCATAAGATAGTCTTCTTTCTGAACATTAATATTTAGTACTGGGCTTTGACTGGTTTAATGACCTGCAGTGGTCTCATCTTATAAATTTTGGTTATCCACTTAGCAAATCAAACAGATCTATAAGATACTCAGTATTGTCCAGTTGTTTGATTGACCATATTCTAGTCTGCAGCCTAAATGATGTAGTTTTCTCTTCTCTGTCCAAGAATTATGTTACCAATTTATCAAAGTATAATGAACTCAAATGAACATGAATGCAGCTGCTGTCCAACGGTATTGTTAGTCTTGGCAGAAAGTCATATATTTAGAAATGTGTGTTAAATTATTATCAGGGCATGAGATAGCCATATAAAACTCCCAGATCTGTCCTTCATTTTTAAAAAGTCTTTCATTTTATGATCTATATTAAATTAATGTCACAGAACATTGATTATATCTGTGTTGATATTATAAGTCTATATTACTCACTTTCTTGAATATTCAGACAGAGTACACAATACTAGGTCATTTGAACTTTTCATCTTATACTGTTGGATGATAATGCCCTCAGGAGTTACTGAGCTGTGGAAGGTTGTTTTCTCCTAAACTTAATGATTCCAAGCTGTCTTTGATAGTCATGATTTTGATGATTGCTTTTTTCTTCTCTGACTTCTCAGTACAATCGTATTGATGAGACTTCATCCTTTTGTCATTGCTTCTAATGTTCTATCTTCTGCAATTTTACAAAGGACTGGTTGACTGGAGGTAATAGAAACAACACTTTTAGTAAATTTTAATACCTGTCAGTGTAGTTGTTAATGGCTATCTTCTTCACTCATGAAATAAAATTCATGAGTTGTTGTAACAAGAATACTGTTTCCGATGTTGAATAAATATCTTTTACTATTGTTGTTCACTTTCCATTTTGCATTCATGTTCTCAGCGTTTGAAGCTGTCAGGATTCTGTCCACCAAAAAGCCACCTGCTATTTTGTCTAGCCAACCTATGCATTTGTTCAGAAGGTAAAACTATGGGAAACTGCATGGTACCACAGGAATTTAAATTGTTACTTTAAAACATTTCCTTTTTATGTCAATATCCATTTTGCTTAGTGTTACAGGGTGATGATTTTTACCAGTCACAGTAGCATACAAAGTGAACTTCCAAGTCAAGGTTTGAAAGACTCCACAGGATCAGACATAATGTGAGATGAGTGGATAAAAAGGTAAAAGCCAAGTGCATCAGTATGAAAATAACATTCGTTTCATATTTTCTAACCAGGCAGTCTTTTATAGAAAGTTAAATGATCTAAAGAAATATGCTTTCCAGCCATATAAATAACTACATAGGGAACATCAAATGCACCAAAAAGATGAAGAAGAAGAAGAAGAAGAAGAAGAAGAAGAAGAAGAAGAAAATAATGTAAAGACACTTCTTTCCTACTAAGCTACATGAGGTTTAGGGATTCATAGTTGACAGAATGTCTTCAATGTCTACAACAGTGACTGACACATAGAAGGTGTTCAATCTGTATATTTTATTTTATTTTTAGTTTTTATTATTAAAAAAAATTTAATGTTTATTTCTGAGAGACAGAGAGAGAGCATAAGCAGGAAGGGGCAGAGAGAGGGAGACAGACTCTGAAGCAGGCTCCAAGCTCTGAGCTGTCAACACAGAGCCCAACACGGGCTCGAAACCATGGGCTGGGGTATCATGACCTGAGCTGAAGTCAACTGAGGTTAACCAACTAAGCCACCTAGGTGCCACAGGAACTGTTTTTTTTTTTTAAGTTTATTTATTTATTTTGAGAGAGAGAGAGAGAGAGAGAGAGAGAGAGCCCACACATGAGTGGGGGAGGGGCGGGAGGGTTGGGAGAGAATCCCAAGTAGTCACCTCACCAGAAACTGAAATCATGACCTGATCAGAAATCAAGAGTCTGACACTTAACCGACTGAGCAACCCAGGTGCCCCTCAATAAGCATATTTTAAATAAATGAATGAATGAATGAGTGGATGATGGACTAATAATAAGCAATTGCATTTGTGGTCACTTTAATATAACTAAGGGCTACATCCCTTAAACTAGCTTTCTAGTCACATGAAGATAAATCAAGGTCAACTTCTCAAATTGTCCTTTAAATGTCTATAGAATTCTTCTTTTATTAAGCATGTTCCTTTGGGTAAGTCAGGTGCCTCGTTTCCCTACTCTGCACATCTAGAAAACTGCATCAGTAGAAATACCTACCTTATTCTGAGGAAAAAATTTTAATTCACGTAAAACACCTCAAACAGTATTCGGCTAAAATAAGTGCTTAATAAATATAAACTATCATCTATTATTACTTCCCTGAATATGTAAGTTAAACCCATTGAACTTAAACAATTTATGGGTGAGTTCTAAATAGGGTTCTTCTGGCCATGTTTTGTTACAAAAAAACAAAACAAAACAAAACAAAACTATTTCCACTCTTTGTGTTTATTTACTGGCCACATAATATCATGTCTAATAATCATCATCTCTGATGACTTTTAAGTTTAAACTGTGCAATTATAATTTGGAATGACTTTGGAAATTGTCAAGATTTGCCTAAGACTAGATTATGATTATTTGCCTCATCAATAATATGCTTTTGAGCATTTGGGGAACCCCATAAATGTGTAGAGTTTGTATCCCGTACCACAGCATGTGCCCAAGGGGGAGATTGAGTTAAAAATATAGTGACTGTTCTGCTCACCAAACTGTGTGCCTTACAGTGGCACTGCAGGAAGGGATGTTTCTATCTAGTTCATGCAATGGTGCCACGTTGACTAGCAGCAGCCTTGTGAGTTAGCTCCATTTAACTGAAAAATAAAAGGTTCTGCATTTCATTATTTACCTGATTCCTTTAGAATCAGACATTCATCCTAAATCAGAAAGTATCTCTTTCCAAAATGATTTTATAACCTGATAGATCTCTTTAATTTTTGTAAACATTAGTCATACTAGTTTTTTCTAACATTTTATTGGGTTCTGATTTAATTATACCTTTGTCTAGGATTTTTGCCATTGGATTTGCCTGCAAATCAGAATATTTATCCACTGTTACATAAAAAAATTAATAATTTGACACCAGGTAACTTATTTGTATAATTAATATTGTAAAATTATTTTTCATGAGAAATATGGCTAAGTTATTTAAAAACACCCTTTTTTCGATAAAATCACATTTATTTAATGAAGTCAAAGTAAAAGACAAATTTATTCAATGTTCAAATTCAAAAAGGAAAATAACTACTGGGCTAAAGCGAGTTTCATGTTAGAATAGTAATAAATACCTACCAGTTAGTGAAAGAGAAGAAAAGCTGTCAAGTGATTTATTTATTTTACAACCAATTTACTTAAAAGAAAAATAATATAGCAATTTATCAAGTGATTCATGATGTTGTGGGGCATATAAGTACTTGCATTTTTTTTATAAATGTTTATTTATTTTGAGAAAGAGAGAGAGACCATGAGTAGAGGAAGGGCAGAGAGAGAGAGAGAGAGCGAGAGAGAGAGAGAGAGAGAGAGGAGAGAGAGAGAGAGAGAGAATCCTAAGCAGGCTCCAAGCCATCAACACATAGCCAATACAGGGTTCGAACTCACGAACTGTGAGATCATGACCTGAGATGAAGTCAAAGGTTGACGCTTAACCGACTGAGCCACCAAGGCGTCCCTCTAATTACTTTAAAAGACAAAACAGAACAAAACTGTAACATAACATTCTTGTTGATGCACGCTTTATGAAATAAGGATGTGGATGTACTCCAATACAAATTTCTTATGCTTCCTTAGAACTCTTTTTGCATAATGCTTTTGAAATCCCCATGTAGTAATGATCAGATTCAGACTTAACAATGAACTATTATCTGAGAAGGGCCATTTAGCATGGAGACAAACATTCTGACAGAACACGAAACTGAAACATCAGTTCTATTTCATTACAGCTCTTCCCACTTACTCTCCAAGTGGCTTAGGAAGTTTATCTCAATTAAAGTTAAAGGTGGCATTTTCAGGGTGATTGCTATATTCACCGTTCTGGGTTCTCCACATATTTTATCTTATTACATATTGATAATTATCCTGAAATATGGATTATTGTTTCCCTTTTACAGGTGAAGAAGCCAGTGCCAAAGACCACACAGCTAGTAAGCAGAGACAGCTTCAGATCTGTTTGACTCACATCATTTCACCACTAAGCCATACTGACAGTTAAGTGATACATTTCAGTTGCATATCGTTAAATAAGAACATGATTTTGACTCTATCTCCTATAGAGTTTTGCCGTAGATTTTATTTTTGTGCAAATATATCCTTCCTTTTCCACCCCAACGGTATCAGCCTTGTCTGTGTGACTTACTTTTTGGTCAATAGCTTTTGAGTGGATATGACAGCATGCCATGAATGAACAAAAGCTGTAATGTAAATGGATTAGTTCAGTTTGTCTTTTGCTTTGCCTTCTGCCACAAGAATAGAATATCCCAGAGAGGAGCTGTTCCTTCAGCTTAGATTACAAACAAAAATTTCAAGTGGAGCAGACCTCCAGTCAACCCATAGACCTACAGCAGGCCCACAAACTATAGGCCTCAACAACATGAGAAAGAAATAGATGTTAGTTTATGTAAACCACTTTGATTTCATAGGTTGTTGTCCAAAGTGGATTCATACAAGTCAACAAGAAGATCAAATTTTATAATGGATACATTGTTATTATTTGAGTAAACGGTTAAATTAGTATTCTCTCCTTGAGGAAGCATCCACTCAAACAACAACAAAAGTTAGATTAAATTTTTAATGAGTCAGGAAATATTGCCTTCCATTAGCACAGTTGAAAAGAAATAAACTTTAAGTTAATATCGAGTCTTAAGATTTCAATATCGTCAGTACCCATGTTTATTACCATAAATTCACATGTCTATGCAGAAATCCCAAAGTGTTTCAAATAAAATTACTACCGTATCTGAAAACATTTATTACATCCTGCAATGAAATCTACAGAATGATGCAATTTAAGGATATTCTTTTTCTAGTCATTAGCCTCAGAATTGATTTGGGAAGAGATTATATTTGCCAATGACAAGATTTAGGTACTATTATTAACTAAATACTTAATGAATCAATCTGATATTAGGCTGTTGAAACTTTCCCCAATTTTAGTAGATGTCTGGTTGTACTACAATTATCATCTGTAAACTTTCAGTGCCGTGAAGGGAACATTTGTGTGTTTTTCATCTTTATATTTTCTATGTTTATCACAAAGGTTGATACAGGGAAGAATTTAATAAATGACAAAAATGGGTATTACAATCCAGAAATCCTACTTTATTAAAGGGAGTATCAAAACATTAGAGAGCATTTTCCATCTATGTTTTCATGTCTTTTGGTTGCCTAGTGGTAATATATTCTATTTCCATATTATTCTGCAATTTACAAAGCATTTTATATGTCTTATCTCATTCAGACTTTACAACTACGTGAGCTGTGTTTATTTCTGATATACATATAGGGACTCAGAGTTATTGCCCAATATCACACTTAAAATCAGGATTTATCAACTTCTTGCTCCAAAGCTCGTGTTCTTTCTTCTCAATCATGCTGAGTATTGGAGCAGAGAAATAAATCAGAAAAATATAGAAACATTCTTGTCTTGCAACCTTTTTCATTATCTAGCAAACCGAGAAATTTATTATTTGAAAATACACTCATATGCTCATTCTAATTTTGTAAACACTAGGCCATTTTTCTCTACAGATTATACTTCTAATGTAAAGTAAAAAATCGAAGAGTGTATTTTCCAGGAATTGTAGAGAATCTCAAAGTAAACACCAATGATATTTGGATAAGCTTTACAAAAGTTAGAAAATTTAAGATAAAATAAACCTAAGAGAAGAACAAATACACTAGAGCATTTCAAATCGGAGTATTCAGCTACAAAGAACAAAATCCTATTAGCATAATCTTTTTAAAATGAAGTATCACCTAATTTCATTTATCTTGCATCCAGATTATATTTTACTCCCTGGAGACATGTCAAATATGTCAGGTCCCCTAATATACTAAATAATCCAAAAACTCTTTTGAAGGTAAGTATGCCTTTTTCTAGAATCAAATTGTTGGAAAAATTAAATTCTTATAAAAGCTTTCTCTATGGAGAGATCACTAATTTTAAAGAAGAACTTGTCAGTGAACACTTATCTATTGAGGACCTCCTTCTATTCATGAATCTGTAAACAGATTATGTGCCCAGATGGCGATAGGAAGCCTTAAGATAGCCACCAGTGATTCCTGCCTCCTGGTGTTCATGTCTTCGTATAATACCTTTCTCTTGGATATAGGCTGAACCTCATGACATTCTCCTCACAAGTAGAATGGTGTGAAAGTCATAGGAAAACACTTCCAAGATAAAGTTAAAAAGAGATTCTGCCTTCCATTCTGGGTACCATCTCTTACTTTCTCTTAGAGACTTGACAGTAGGGGGAAATAGCTACCGTGGTGTGAGCTGCCCTACTGAAAGGCAGGTGGCAAAGAACTGCTATCTATGGTCAGTTTGGGATCTGAGGTCAGCCAACAGCCCTGTAAGTAAGTTTGGGTGCAAATTCTCCCACAACTGGTCTTGAGATGACCAATGATCACAGCTCCAGCAAATATCTTGACTGCAGCCTAATGAGAGAGCTTGAGCCATAAGAAAGCCTGAACTTAGCCAGGAGTACCCAGCAAAGCCAAACTCAGACAGACATGTACTGTGAGATAACAGATGTTTGTTATTTAAAGCACTAAGTTTTGGGGTAATTTTTTAGTGCAACAATGGGAAGCTAAAACACAGGGCATGATCTATCCTCTAAGGTATAAATAATAAATTAAGATTTTAATTAAACATTACTCAGAAGTCCACGAAAACAGATCATATAAAAGGGGCAGATGAATGCAGTGGAGTTAGAGCTACAGTCAAATCTTAGCTCCATTCTTTAATAGATTATGTACTTGCTTCTGACATTGGGAAAAATAATTCCATGTATTATTTTAAACTATTTTCTTTATGCATATTATTATGTCATTAAGATAATTATCATTTTGTATTAACCACCAGACTATCCTGGCATACAAGTAGAATTCATGCTAAAACTACTTTGGAAGGCCAGCATGGCCTCTGTGATTTTACAGTATCTGGTCCTGCATGGGAGATAAAATCGAGATCTAAAATTGAGATAAAATTGAGATCTACAGGTTTAAGATAATTCTACTTTTTAGTCAACACCTGCTTTTATTGCTTTGGATCTATTCTTTCCTGTCATAAAATATGAATGGAAGTTTCTTGGGGAACTAGCTCTAGAAGTGGGTCGTAACTGACCAACTAGCCAATCAGCATATCCCTTCTCCCTGGCTATCATGATTAGTTTACCCAGTTTGGGCCAATATGAATCATGCCCAAGATCCTCTTTTTTAAAAAAAATTCTCAATGCTTATTTATTTTTGAGAGACAGAGAGAGATGGTGTGAGAAGGAGAGGGGCAGAGAAAGAGGGAAACACAGAGTCTGAAGCAGGTTCCAAGCTCTGATTTGTCAGCACAGAGCCCAAAGTGGAGCTGGAACTCACAAATCTGAGAGATCATGATCTCAGCTGAAGCCGGATGCTTAACCAACTGAGCCACCCAGGTACTCCCCTTCCCCCCCTCCAAGATCCTCTTAATTGATGGAAGGGGGAATCAATTTCTTCTCTCTCTCTCTCTCTCTCTCTCTCTCTCCCCTCTCATTTCTTCTGTAGTATTGAATCTAAAACTATATAGGCTCGAGCGGTTCACAGTGACCATTTACTACATTAAGACTCAAATCATGCTAACATAGGGAAGACAACACAACTGATAGGAGGAGAGGCCCCGGTACTCTCATAATGTCAGAGGCCAACTCTGATCTTGGAATTCTCAACCAAGCAAGCCAGCAGACTCCCACTCTGCTCACGATGGTCTCTTTGTGTTTTTATTTATTTACATTTCATTCACTCAGTCCATCTAACCAGGCATTCATTTATTCAAAAGAATTTTCATGGAGTGCTTACTGTATATAAGCAAGTATACTAATGGTTACAGGAATTAAACATGTACAGAAGTAAGTACCTATATTCAAGTAACATAAGATCTAGCAGGAAAAGAAAATGTGCCCACAAGTATTTCTGGTATCTAAAAGTATGTATCAAGTAACATGTATTTTCTTTCTTCTTTATGTCCAATGCTTTCAGTTTTGGCTGTAATCCTTACCTGTTGGTAACCTCTGTTGCAGACTTCGCCCCTCAATAAATCCTCTCTACTAACTGTCTTATTCATGTCCTACCATTCTGCCCTTCGCCGGCTCCATTCCAGCTCTTCCTGGAACATCATACCATAGCCTTAAGATCTTTGCACTCTATCTTCCCCTAGTCTAGACTACTCTCCCCGCATATAGATCTGCAGGGCTCACTCCCTCATACGCTTCAGGTTTTTCCGAAATGTCACATTTAAATGAGGCATTACTCATCTCCTTTCAAAATGGAATACTCACTCACACACACTACATATCCCTTTTCCTTGGCTTCTATCCCATTGCACTTACCACTGTTTGACTACAACATGTGGTCTAGATTCCCTCACCATTTTGATTTTATTATATGTCAGTCTTTTCTCACCAGAAAATAAGCTCCATGAGAGCAGGGATTTGGAGGAGACTAGAACAGAAGCAGACACTATGTGTGGGTGTAATGATAGAATATAAAAGAGAAACAAAAAACATATATAATGCAGAGTGGAGGGAGAGACTTTCTGCAAAAGTCAGACTAAATGTTATAGAATGGATCTCAAGGCACCAATAAAACAGGAAGAATGTAATAACAACAACAGATCTCTCACCAGAGCTCAGCTTTCCAGAATACCTTCTATCAATCACCATTTTTATGGGTCTCCTTTTCATAAATATATTAAATCAGAAGTAAAACTCAGCAAACCTTATTTTCTCATAAGTTTTAGAGAAGAGGATGGTCTCATTCCTTTTGGCTTAATGCTTTTCCTCTTCTAGGAATATAAATTCATTCAAGCCTGAGATATTTATTTCAACCAAATTTTAGTTTTTTAATTCTTGGCTTTCTGATATCACAGAAAAGTCGTGTCTTACTGCAGAGAAAAATTTTAAAGAAGATAGTATATTTAAATCTAAAAGTAAGACTCATAATTTTTGTCACAAACTCATAGGGCTGCTGGTTTTTTATTTCAATTATTTTTGCAAATCAGTCTTAAAATTACATTAGCAAAAATATAAAACTCAGAATTCTGGTTTCCAGCTCCATATGTAAGGAGCTTAGAAGCTGCCACTTTTCCTAACAACAAGGAAAAACCTGGACTGAAAAATCAACAACTCTTCTTGGATCTATCTGAGAGGGAAGGCGGACACAGGGCAAACTATAGAGTTACCATATCCAGATTTCTCCCGCTATCTGAAAGTGGAGTGTTCCTATGACATTTGTAAGCCAAAATAGTTTAAAGCAAAGAAGCAGTTACCTTTAATGTATAGGGGGGAAAATTGAGCATTCCCAGGTCTAGAACATAACCTCTTTTAGGCTTTTCTGATATCTTAGCATACATCTTGCTAATGGATGGACAAACTAAATCGAGATAAAGCACAGATGCTCACAGACACAGTTCAAACCTATAGTGGCTGGATGCTGAGATTCTGAATGTTGTTCGCAGGGAAAGAGCCACACTCACCGCTCAGGGTGTATGGTGTCTCTATAAGCTCACTGCAAAATGAACAGGAAATACTATTTTCATTTTTCACTTTTTTAAAATAAAAGCTAAAATCCTCTGCAGATTTCTTTCAGTTAGTGGAAACAGGCATTAACATAGGTCTTTCCTAAAAGCAAATTGGCATAATGCAAAGTTTAGAAACAGCAGGGGATACCTGTATCTCTTCTCTCTACCTGGTTTCTCTTCTTCCCATTATCTTGTTAGTGTACTGATACATTAATTTTATATTAGGGTTCACTTTTTGGGTGGCATTTTACTAATTTTTTCCTGCAGTTTTTAACGTTTATTTATTTTTGGGACAGAGAGAGACAGAGCATGAACGGGGGAGGGGCAGAGAGAGAGGGAGACACAGAATCGGAAACAGGCTCCAGGCTCTGAGCCATCAGCCCAGAGCCTGACGCGGGCTCGAACTCACGGACTGCGAGATCGTGACCTGGCTGAAGTCGGACGCTTAACGACTGCGCCACCCAGGCGCCCCTCATGCAGTTTTTAAATATTTATTTTTACCAATGCCTTTCTCCCCCACTGCCTTTAGAAAGACCAATCAGCTGTGATATGTGTAGAAAAGAGGATGTGTGTCAGCTGGTGGGATGAGGGGAAGAGATTGTACGGTTGCTCCCTTGTAACTGGGCAATTAAAACTCCAAATGACAAATCAGCAGAAGTTAATAATTGCTTATAAAGATGGTTGAAAATATTAATTACCAATTGAAATATTATAGAGGCTAACTAAATCAGGTAGGAGCTGGGGAACTCTGGGAACATCTGGAAAAGATGACCCAAGTTTAACACATAGAATTTTATAGAAGTAGAGCAGGGACTCAGATTTTTAGGTTATTTGTCCAAAATAGCAGTTTCAGTCTTTGTCGTGCATCAGAACCACTTTGGGTACTTATTAAATTTAGATTTTGTGTCCATCTCTCAAAGAACTTAAATATTGCTGGCATGGCGGTTTCCAGATATCTGTAATTTTTAACAGGATAGTTGAATGATTCTGATTGAAATAGTGCACAGACCAGACCAGAGACATAACCTTGAAAATGGGGCCAACCTTGAGCTCTCAGACAGCCCTGCGTGATTACCGTTAGTAAATAAACATAATATTTGTGCTCACTGTCAATGCAGACAGGGAGACGCTGCCTCACCAAGTGATCTGGCATACCCAGTCACAGTGTATGTGGATTCTAAATCATTTTACTGATGGTTTCTCTAACTTTCAAAAAAGCAAAGCTTCCTCTTCAAGGCTATTCTGGTATGCCATTGTCATTTGATTCAAGAAGATTTGATACTTGCTTGAACTCTAATGTGTTTTCTATAATTTGTAAATGTGTGCCTACTCTGTGTAGTTTAGGACTCTGGTGATGACTGACAGTCACCTCCGTTCTCCATATGAAAACAGGGATGGAACCCATTCCAGTTACTTTTTTTCTTTCAGGTTAACTCTCTCCCACCACTTTACCCTTTCTTCATAGAGCCTCTTCTCCATCTCTTGACTCATTTTTATTATTCACCAGATTCTTTTCATCACCTTAACAGTATTAAAAACTGGCACAATGATCTGGCTATTACTAATGTGGAACATAGTGGGATGATTCCATGACTCCGTAAGGGCAGTTTTCAGATTACCACTAACAAAATGCTTCAACATGCATTATTCCATTTATTAGACAACTCTGCAAGGTGGGTTTTAGTGCCTTAATTTTATAGGTAAGAAAAATCTAGATTTAGAAATGCTCAACTCTAATTTAAATGACAGATATATAACACACCAAAAATGTTTAGTCAAGATTCTCTGTTTTTGTTACTACTCCCCTATATTTTATTTTAATATAGAATAGCCAGGAGGTCAGTGACACAGAAGCTCTGACTGGGTGAACCTCAGGAATAGGAGCCATTGTGTTCCATAGGTATCCATGAGTTGTTCTAGAATGCAATCTAACAACTCTATATTCTCACCACAGTCTTCAGAGGAAATTTCTATTCAGAACTAGACTAGCTATTAAACTCTAATGCACACTGGAATCACCTCCAATTCCCACGATAGCTTTATATTCTTGCTGGTCACCTTTTTGAATGCATTGGATAACAGTAGACAAATTTAAAATTGTGTCTGTTATGAACTTAGTTCCATAATGATTCACTTTTTTTTTTTTCCTCTCTGAGTCACTCGTTTTGTTTTTCAAGTCAGGTTTACTGAGATAGATTTTACATACATTAAAAATTTACCAATATTCACCACTTTTGGTGTGCCTTCCAGTTAGTTTTGACAAATATGTATAATCATCTAACCACAACAACAGTCAAGACACAGAATATTTCCCTCACCCCCAAAAAACTCCTCTCATGGTCCTTGGTTGTCAATCCTCTGCTTCTACCACAGTTCCTGGAAACTACTGATCTGATTTTAGTCACAGTATTTTACTTTTTCTAGCTGTTACATAAATGAAGAATGACGCCTTTTGCATCTGATTCTTTTCACTTATCACAATGCTTCCTTCCATTCAGTTGAATCATATTATGATTTCCATATCCCTGATTTCCAAGCATCCTCATACTTAACCTATATTCTTTTCTGTCGAATATCCCTGGACTGTTATTTTTCTCAGGAACTTGAAACATTTAACATGTTAATGAGGCTAATTAGAGGATCTTATTAGATGGAGTGAAAATGCATATAGTGCATATTAAACAAAGTCAGGCCTTTTTCTTCCAATATAAAATATATAGAGTTGCTCAGACATTAGCACCATGTGTCTATCAGACAGGAGTTCTTCATGACTGCATGCGTGCTCTTCACCTGCTTAGTGTGTACAACCTGTTGGGACAATCCTATTCTGACACTGTGACTTACCAGTCAAGGTAAATTCAACAAGGATGATGAGATTCTGGTGACCTGAAAGCAGTTTTGCTGATAGGAAAAAGAGAGCCTTGTATACCTTCTCAGGATCTGGGGGTTCTTTTATGCATGTTGGGCAGAGACGGCAGTGGCGGAAAAATCACTGTCCTGTAGTTATCCCCCACTGGGTACAAGTGGGAGTTCTCATTTGTAATGGCTTTGAGCGTGATTCTGATCATCATCCAGGTTCGACAACTATAGAGCTTCTGTAAAGCCCCATTATTCTTCCCATCTTGCCAGTCTGGTAATATAGTCATTTATTTATTTTATTTGCATTCAAAAAGCAACAAAATTATATAGACAAACATATGTAATGCAACATTATGTGAAAATATGCTCATGGTTCTTGAGATTCTAAATACAGACAATTCAGCATGAATATTCATGGTATAGTTAACTGGGTTGCACGTTCTTATTTGCACTGAAAATTGATGGGGATAAATGAAACAGACTTGCATACAAATTCTTGTGACTATATGCTTTCAAATCTTACTGCTTCCCAGCTCTATTTATCTCCATTTATATTGCCTTTTGCATATGAGTGAAAATCAGTCACAATATTGTAAACACATGTCAGAAATATAATGCATTATTCCATGCCACAAGTGAGGAAGAGGAAAACAGATTACAAACAAACCAAAAAAATGCATTAGTGAGCAGGGACGCATCAGGGAGAAGGGGAGTCTTCTTGTGACTGTGAAATGTACAAAATCAATGTTATTTTCCTAAATCTGAGGCCAAGATGACTTACTTCTGTTGCATGATAAAGATGCAGGCCAAGTTGACCAAAGAATAACGAAAGGACATTTTTGCCAGAGAGAGAGGCAGACAGCGGATTCAAAGCAGGCTCCACACTGACAGCAGCTATCCCGATGCGGGGCTTGAACTCAAGAACTGTGAGATCATGACCTGAGCCAAAGTCCAGCGCTTAACAACTGAGCCACCCAGGTGCCCCTATTTACTTGATATTTTATGTTTAATCCTGAGGTAGTTGAAATCCAAATGTTCTTTTAATGATCTCTTTCATAACCCAAGGACTCCAGCCTTAGATTTATCTTTATAAGGTAGAGAAAAAAAATGATTAGAAGTTATTAAATAAACTTCTCTTAAATGATTTTCTTCCTATAGTTCATTATATTGACTTTAAGATAATTTTAAATTATTTTTTATAAGAGAAAGTTTCAAATTATTACAATTCACTTGGTATTTCATATTTATGTTTTGTGATTCCAATTCCATCTCTTTTATGACTTTTTGCAACCATGTCGAGTCCTACCTCAGCTGGAAGAATATGTATCATAGCAGGGAAAGGTAGCCCAGATTAACAAACAACACTTTACTGCTGCCACCTATGGCAAGGGTCAGATGAGCACATCTTTTTAAATGTCTTCACAAACCATGTAATTAACACTTTCTTAGAGTAACATGAATGAAAAGCAGGCCATACAGTCTTTGAAAGTCAGAATGGTATATATTTCAGTATCATAACCCATATGATTATTGAATTTCAGCATATCGCATTTTCCTTTCAAACAATTGCTAATATTTTTCTAAATGGAAGTAAGGATGATTCCAAATTGCCATTCTGTAAAATTAATTAGATCTTTACCTAAATTTATTGGACTTTGGAGCTTATAATAATGATGGCTTGACTCAATTTTAAGACTATGATAAGACTCCATAGCTATAATCTTTCAACTTCTGATTTATTTAGATGTATTTGATTTCTACCAAAAAATACATTTAAAGCTGGTTGATTTTTCCAATGTTTGCTAGCTTACAGACAGACTACCAGTATTTTCAGCTAGGGAAAATACTGTGAATATTTCTTTTTTTCACCATCCAAATTACTTTTTAAGTGGAAAATCTTAAAATTCAAAAATAAACAGAACAAAACAACAAAAAACAACAACAAAGACTTTCTATGTGTGATATGGTGATTTAGACAAGGGTGTGACTCAGCTATAGAATCTTAAGGATGGTGGGTGATACCTAGGCTATTTTTCCTCAGACGTTTCCTAATCTGAGACCGTATTTAGACCTAACTGTCCTACCTTTGATACCATTGACATAAATACTTTAACCTTGGGGGGCAGATGGGGGGGAGGAAGAAAGAAATCAGCCATAATAAAAAGCAAATATCCATTTTGAAAGCAAGAATTTCTTTTTTTCCCTTTGCTAAAAATGTAGCTGGAGCCCCGCAAATGCCCAGTTGGGTAAATTATGGACGAACTTAAGCAATTCTAAAGGGCTAATATCAGTAGTGACACAGTGAATGATTTCATCACTGGCTCTTGGATCCAAGCTTACAAGGTCCAGTATAAAACTTCCTTTTCAACTTCCCAACATTCTGGAACATTCTTACCTATACCTAGTACTCTCCGTCTTCTCTCTTGCCTTTTTGTTTGTTTGTTTGTAGGCTTCACACCCAGTGCAGGGCTCAACATGGAGCTTGAACTCACGACCCTGAGGTGAAGACCTGAGCTGAGATCAAGAGTCTGGCTCTTAACCAACTGAGTCACCCAGGGACACCATCTTTTTAAATTCCCCAGGGTAAGATATCATCTAGGATTTCCCTGCCTTACATATTTCCCATTTCAAACTTATTTTTTTTCTTCTTTCTACTTTTCCTTAAACTTGAAATGCTAACTTTTGAAATAATTTATTCCTTCTTTGGGGATATTACTAATACCTGGCCCATGAACTTTTCCATCACCCCATCTCACTGATTCTAAAATGCATTTTTTCCATTTAGAAATGTCTGAATTTACATCTTACACTTGATGTATATAATTCATGTTTTTCTTTGTGCCCCTAGATGATGTTACTATACCTATTGTGTTTCTTTCAATGGGGATATGTAATAAAGGAAACGTACATGTAGTATTTGTACTTCCAAGAGCACACTTCCCGAAACACTATCTGTGTAACACTTGTGGTATATGAGTAAGCCCAAATGAGGCATCCATAAACTTTCTATTTTACATAAATAGTTAATGTAGGGGCGCCTGGGTGGCGCAGTCGGTTAAGCGTCCGACTTCAGCCAGGTCACGATCTCGCGGTCCGTGAGTTCGAACCCCGCGTCAGGCTCTGGGCTGATGGCTCCGAGCCTGGAGCCTGTTTCCGATTCTGTGTCTCCCTCTCTCTCTCTGCCCCTCCCCCGTTCATGCTCTGTCTCTCTCTGTCCCAAAAATAAATAAACGTTGAAAAAAAAAATAGTTAATGTTAATATATGATAGAAAAAATAAAAGATGCACTCGAAACCCATGACTTGAAAGGCATTATTGGCTAGAATTAAACTAAGTTTTTAAAAAATTGACTTGATTTAAAATCGATTCAAGGAAAAACCCAAAGTAAATAGTGCTACAGATACTACAGATGGGACAGGAAAATCATGTCTCTCATAAGGACAAGATATTTGCCTTATTCCTCTTTGGATCCCAGAACTTCATAATTAGCACATGCTTATTGCATTTATTGGAATACTAATTATTTTGTCTCATTTCAAGTGGATTATGTGATTTAAAAATTTTACCCTAAAGAGAGAAGTGTTCAATCTAAGAAAATAGTTCTTTAGGGCCAGATGTATTTTAAAAGGGGAGCTTATGATTCTAAATGATTTTTATTAGTAGGTAAGTTATATTTGTGACATGTCAGTGTGTGGAGGGCATTAACTCTTTCCATCACCCCCAGCTTTGTCCATTCATTCCTCTACACACCTGAAGGTGAAGGTCATTCTTATTTCAGTTCTCCTGTATACTGCCACCATCCCCTATTAAAAGAGCTGAGAATTAGTCTAAAGCAAAGTTTCTAAATTGATATGCTTCATAAATACCTTTTCAACTATATTGTGCACAAAGTAAAATGTATGTGTAATACTTGGGTTGTTTGTTACAATTATAGATTCGTCCTTCCTCTTTACCATGGCATTTGTCTTTCCTCACTCTGTATATAGGACTGAAAGCCAAGGGGTTGGCTAAGAGGATTATGTTATACATTGATATCTTTTTCCATGCCTTTGGAAACTTGGCAAGGGACTATTATGTTATGTTATATTATATTATATTATATTATATTATATTATATTATATTTCCAAAATGGAAATATCCCCTATGCATCTGTAGGTTTCAAGAATATAAAGGCTCGAAGCGTCCGACTTCAGCCAGGTCACGATCTCGCGGTTCGTGAGTTCGAGGCCCGCGTCAGGCTCTGGGCTGACGGCTCCGAGCCTGGAGCCTGTTTCCGATTCTGTGTCTTCCTCTCTCTCTGCCCCTCCCCTGTTCATGCTCTGTCTCTCTCGGTCCCAAAAATAAATAAACTTTGAAAAAAAAAAAAGAATATAAAGGCTCAAGTCTCAGAGCTAGATATAGACAAAGGCTTTTTATTATACCTATGAGCATAATGAGAAATTAATTATAAAGCAGTAAAATAAACACTAGACCAGAAGTCAAGTGTCCTGGTCTCATTTATGCCACCATTGTCGTATTCTAAATTGTTCCTCCTTTCTTTGTACCTCAGGTTTTCTTTGTTGTAAAATAGTGCTTGATCTAGATGATTTCTAAGGCTCCTTCCATCTTCAGTTTCCTTGATTCTATCATAGTTAGCTTAATTAGACTATGGATGGGAATGGGATGAGGAGAGAATATAAAATAAATGAGTTTAGCTGTCCTTACCCATCCAGACAATGAATGCCTATTAGGAAAAAGCAAAACAAAACCCCTCTGCATGTCATCACAACACATGATTCACTGTTAACTCCTTTGTTACCTTCTCCCACTTCCTTCCAAAATGATACATATCTGTGTTATAAATATACCCAGACTAGGAACAAAAATAACTAGACTAATGGCCTCCACAGGTTACCTTTGAGCGCCTGAGCGTTTATGTAGAATGAAATAGAAAATTCTCAACAAGGGAGACATTAACTATAAAGAATACAAGTTGTGTGGTTACATGCATGTGGTGCATGCGTTTGCGTGTGTGTCTACATGTTTTCATTACAAAGTTGTTACAATTTATAGAAAATTAGAATATGTGAAATCTGTTCCTGTTAGGTAAATCCTTTAAAGTTAACTTTCAAGTAAAACTCACAAATGAATCTAGATTACAGCCAACCGCCTCCACCCCATCCCCAAGTGACAAATCCAAGCAAGACAGCTGCTAAATTTAACATGCCTTTACTGGAACACCGGTGCCCCGCACACAATAGCAGGCAATGTGCCGCCAATCCGCAGGATGTACTCAATTTCTGAATTGCTGCACAGCAGCCCTGCTGATCCTTAATCCTTGTGAATACAGCATTGACACGTGGCCAAGACTTTCAGAGGATTCAGTTTTAAAGGCAAAAAGGAACAAGAGGAAAGGAAAAGCTCAAAGCAACATGTTAAGACACCTCCTGTGAGGCAAAAATTTTGAGGTGGAGGAAAAAAATGACTCAATAAATAAATTTAAAAACACTCAGGCCCCAACAGTTGGTTTGTGCTCTAAAAGCTCATTTGCAGACTGATTGTTAAGGGCACATTTCTCCCCTGAAACAATGTTTCCCTTGTCAGTTGTGTTCTCTGATTAGAACATATAATCCCAGTTAAGCAAGACTGTTCCTGATGTGTGTATTACACAAATTATATCGAGTTCATCACTTCTACCAATATGTCAGCTGAAATGCTTCATGTTTGCTGTCAGTCTGGTGCATTTACTCCATCATTCGTTGAGCACCTAAATTGTCGAAGGAGGGAACAATGTGCTTAACAAGATAGGCCTTAACCCTGCCTTGGCGGATTTATCAAGATCGTTATTAGTCATGCTTGGATCTTAGCAACATGTTTAGCAGATGCTAACTGTGATGACGGTAAGTGGATTCTGCAAAATACAGTGTTCGCAGGGGTGATTGAATCATGGGGCCCATATTCTTATGGGTAGGGCAGATGGGATGGGAAGGATGGGAATCAACTCAATGAGTGACATAAAATATCAGCTATGGGTATGAAATACATGGATCTGAGTGGCCACGGTCCCAAGTAGTATCTATGGGCTTGGGTAAAGCTGTCAAGAGGTATATAGCTTACAGTATCATCAGTGGGGAAGATATTTACCTATATGGTAGCCATCTTTCTCCAAATTGTAAATAATGATCTTCCAGCACTAACATAACAACAGCTTCTCATGGCCTGTCTAGAAGGGTGAAAAGACTGGTCCACCGAAGCTCATTTTTGTCTACCTTGTGAATTTGCGTGAAACAGAGTCACTAAGTAGGTAGGGCTGATTCTTTGTTTAGATGAAAGTTGATTTCTTCGCCCATTTTCTTCAGCCCCAGGGTCTAGTCTCACTAGCGATCGTTCAACAGACACCATCATCACTGGAACCCCTTTGCTTTTTATCAGCAGTTTTCAACATCCTGCAGCCGAAAGGATTTGTTTCAAAGTCTCCTGTTTGACCTTCCTCTTAGTTCCTGTTGACAGGTTCTGAACCCAGCAAATAAGCTGTCTGTACTCACCCTACTTTCTCTGCATACTTGTTGAGGTTTTCACCGATGACGGAGACCCCTTTGATTTCCCCCTCTCGACCCTCGCTATGAAAGTGACCTTTTCTTTTTTCTTTTTCTTTTCTTATTTTGTGGGACTTTAAAATATTTATTTATTTTGAGACACAGAGAGAGAGAGAGAAAGAGACAGACAGAGGAGGAGTGGAGGAGGAGCAGAGAGAGACAGAGACAAAGAATCTGAAGCAGGCTCCGGCCTCTGAGTTGTCAGCACAGAGCCCAAACCAGGGCTTGAACTCAGGAGCCCAGGAGATCATGACCTGAGCCAAAGTTGGAGGCTTAACTGAATGGGCCATCCAGGCGCCTCTGAAAGTGACCTTTTAAAGTATTCTAGCAACTCTTTTATAATAGAAAACTGTTCAGCACACACAAAAACATAGTAGATGTCTGCTGATGCAAAGAGCGGTTAGCGCAAAAGTCTAAAAGCAAATTGGGAGTGTGGTTGCATGGAAGGTCTGGACTTCTGCTTACGTAAGCCTCCTAAGGCAGCTCGCAGTAGGTCCTGGCTGCCTACAATCGCCATTTATTCATCGTGAAGGATACAGGAGGCAGGCTGCACTCTCTTATCAGTTCTCCTGCGTTTCTCCTTTTCTGGCTTGTTGCTGGTGCCAGGAATAATCTTGGAGCTTTCTTCTTACTCTGTAACCCCAAATCAGTCATTTTTTTTAGGACTCAGGGAGCTTTTCTGCCCCAATAATATATAAATAAATAGGAGGTTGAAGACCCCTATCTGTATTTTTTTTTCTTGTTTCTTATTTAAACCATGTAGAGGAAAAGGCAAAGGCACATATAGGGGCTAAGAACGACAGGTTTAGAAAGAACAAATTAAAATGTAGCTTTGTGGGGCTCTTAGGTGGCTCAGTCGGTTGAGCGGCAGACTTCGGCTCAGGTCATGATCTTGCGGTTCGTGAGTTCGAGCCCCGCACCGAGCTCTGTGCTGACGGCTCAGAGCCCGGAGCCCGCTTCAGATTCTGTGTCTCGCTCTCTCTCTGCCCCTCCCCTGCTCATGCTCTGTCTCTGTCTCAAAAATAAATAAAACATTAAAATAAATAAATAAGTAAAATGTAGCTTCTTTATTTCAGAGGAAATCCGGATTTGAGGAAATGAGAACACTAGAAAGACACTATTTCTTTGCTTATTTGCAATACTTGTGTTCTCCATGAACAAAATAGAAGTTAACATATTTAGTATTTTTTTAAGTTTATTCATTTATTTTGAGAGAAAGAGGGAGCAGGGGAGGGGCAGAGAGAGAGAGAGAGAGAGAGAGAGAAAATCTTAAGCAAGCTCTGTGTTACCAGCACAGAGTGAGAAATGGGGCTCAATCCCACGACTGCGAGATCGAGAGTGAGCACCCAACTGACTGAGCCACACAGGTGCCTAGAAGTTAATACATCTGTAAGAAAAACCAATTCATATAATACTTCCATGTTTGGAAGTGACTTCCGTATCCATTTTGATTCTTTCAGCATCCCTGAAAAATGTTCACGGTGGGTACGGTCTGCTTTGTTGAACACATGAAAAAATCAGAAGCTTACGGACATACTCGAGAATACATAACTACTGCTAGAACTAAGATCAAATCCAGGCCTCTGAACATCAAATCAGCACAACCTTTAGAAACCCATGCACACTGTTATGTTATGCGGCAATTTTATATAATTTTCCTTTGTTCATATTATAAAAAATTTTTTTTAATGTTTATTTTTGAGACAGAGAGAGACAGAGCATGAATGGGGGAGGGCCAGAGAGGGAGACACAGAATCCGAAGCAGGCTCCAGGCTCCGAGCTGTCAGCACAGAGCCCGACACGGGCCTCGAACTCACGGACCGTGAGATCATGACCTGAGCTTCACCGACTGAGCCACCCAGGCACCCCTCCTTTGTTCATATTATTACAGTGACCCCTCATCGAGAGCCACTGCTTGGTAAAATTATTTCAATTATCTTTAATTGAGTGTTTAACACTCATTTAAGTAAAGATATAGAAAGATATGAATTATGATTCATCTTAACCACCACAGAAATCTTGTTATCTAATTTCCCAGACTTTCTTGCAGCTAACGTGGCCATGAAACCAAGTCCTGGAGAGCTTAAAGGGAATTCTGGGAACACTTCTTCTGGGTTTTTTCCATATACTTTGTTAGAAATCTAGCCCCCACCTATTTCAGCAGGAAAGAAGCAATCAGTTGTAGTAAGGCTGGCAGAGGCATTAAGTTAAAGGAGAATAAAATAGTGTTGTGGGTTTGGCAAGTTGCAGAATTGGGATCTTAGCAAGAGCCATGTTAGTGATGTGGGAGATGAGTAGTCTTGGTCTATTGAACTTTTGTTCAGAGAGTAAATCATGGAAGTTTCTTTTTTTTTTTTTTTTTTTGGTAGGCCATTTACTGATGTCTGTCAAATGTAAAATGCATATACTCTTTAGAGCCAGCAATTCTACTTTTAGGAATTTATCCTTGGCAGCATTGAAATCATGAAAATTCAAAATGACTTAAATTTCTGTCGCTAATAGGAGTGCTCATCTCTGTTGTAAAATATTGGGCAGCCAGTCAAAACATTGGTAGACTTAAAGGTATTGATACGGATAGTTGTCCACAACAAATTCTTAAGTTAACAAATTAAAAAGAAAAAGATAGGGGCACATGGGTAGCTCGGTTGGTTGAGCATCTGACTTTGGCTCAGGTCATGATCTCACGGTTTGTGAGCCCGCACCCCACGCTGACAGTGCAGAGCCTGCTTGGGATTCTCTCTCCCCCTCTCTCTGCCCCTCCCTCCCCTCAAAAATAAATAAACATTGAAAAACAAGAAAGAAAACAAGATGAAAGAACAGAATGAATGGTAATGGAAAAAGTGAATACAGACTTGTCAATTTTACTTCTGAGAAAATGTATCAACAGAAATGATGAAAAAAAATTGGTAACTGAGGGAAACAGAGATTCAGGTGTATTATTTTTTTAAGGTGAAGGGCATTCAATATGTTTTTGTGTTAATTGGGAATGATTTTCATATAAATATAAATTTCACTATAATCTAAATATAAGTCCCACACATCTTTAATTCTAAAATACAGGTTTTTCACATTTTAATAATTTTGAGATTGGGATGCCTTATAATCCATTGATTAAAGCCAAAAGGATTTGTGTTAGCATCTACAAATCATCTTGAGGCAATTTTCACCAAGATCTTCTTTAGGTTAAATTTTCCACTTTGGTCTTTGAATTCTCACCGGCAGCTTGAATTCAGACTGGTTAACCTACGTGAG
This sequence comes from Felis catus, assembly GCF_018350175.1. NCBI lineage: Eukaryota > Metazoa > Chordata > Mammalia > Carnivora > Felidae > Felis > Felis catus. Next base: position 112,743,209 of record NC_058374.1, read on the forward strand.
GACTCACTTGTGTTCATTTCTGAAGCTAGTGTTTTCTTTTCTTGTTTGTCCCCTTCTTTCCATTCTGTGTCACAGTGGAGATTGCGTCATTCCATTTCTGTGCTTCTCTACCTAGTGGCCTTTTGTCCTCACCTACTCATACCTTGAAGATGGAGTCCTTTGACGTCTCAGCATTTGGGGAGTTTCTAAATAGATTTCCTGTCATAGAGTATATATATTTCTTCTTTTAAAAAATGTACATACAGGGGCACCTGGGTGGCTCAGCCAGCGAAACATCTGACTCTTAATTTCAGCTCAAGTCATGATGTCACGGGTTTGTGAGATGGAGCCCCTAGTGGGGCCCCGTGCGGACAGTGTGGAGTCTGCTTGGGATTCCCTCTCTATCCTCTCCCTGCCCCTCCCCCTGCTTGCACTCGCTCTCTCTCTCTCTCTCTCAAAATAAATAAATACACATTGAAAGCTGTACACACAGGCAATTACTTTAAAAAGAAGAAAATAGCAAGGGTTGGCAAGGATGTGGGGAAATTAGAATGCTGTGCATTGGTAGGTATGTAAGATGGTGGAGCTGCTATGGAAAGTGGTATGGAGGTTCCTCCAAAAATTAAACACAGAGGGGCGCCTGGATGGCGCAGTGGGTTAAGCGTCCGACTTCAGCCAGGTCACGATCTCGTGGTCCGTGAGTTCGAGCCCCGCGTCAGGCTCTGGGCTGCTGGCTCAGAGCCTGGAGCCTGTTTCCGACTCTGTTGTCTCCCTCTCTCTCTGCCCCTCCCCCGTTCATGCTCTGTCTCCCTCTGTCCCAAAAATAAATAAACTTTGAAAAAAAATTAAAAAAAAATAAACACAGAATTACTATATGATCCAGCAATTCAATTTCTGGGTCTGTCCCCAAAAGATTTTAAAACAGAGACTTGCATAGGTATTTGCACACCCATGTTCATCGCAGCAGTATTTATCGTAATCAAAGGTGGAATCAACCCAGGTGTCCGTGAAAAATGAATGAAAAACAAAATGTGGGCCATACTTGCAGTGAAATACTATTCAGTCTTTAAACAGAAAGGACATTCTGCCACGGGCTATGGCGTGGGTGAACCTAGAAGACATTATGCCAAATGAAACAATCCAGTCACAAAAGGACAAACATTGCATGATTTCACTTAAATGAGGTATTTAGATAATCATATCCACAAAGACAAGGTAGAATGGTGGTGTCCAGGACCAGTGAGGGGGGAAGAATGAGGAAGTATTGTTTCCATTTGGAAAGATGAAAGTAGTTTTTTTTTTTTTTTTAAGTTTATTTATTTTTGAGAAGGGGGAGGAGGGAAGGGCAGAGAAAGAGGGAGAGAGAAAATCCCAAGCAGCCTCTGTGCTGTCAGTACAGAGCCCGACCTGGGCTTGATCTCATGAAGCATGAGATCACGACCTGAGCCGAAATCGAGAGCTGGAGCTTAACCGACTGAGCCAGCCGGAAAGATGAAGGCATTCTAAATGTCGATGCTGGTGATGGTTGCAAAACAGTATGAATGTACTGAATGCCACTGAACTGTACATTTAATAATGGTTAAAATGGTAAAACTTATGTATATTTTGCCACAATTAGAGAAAATAAAATAAGTGTACATGAAATAACGGTGTGGCATACAGTTTATGGTATTTCAATGAAATGTCAATGATTCCAGAAGGAGAAGGCGGTAAAATCTCTGATAAGCTGCCAGGGGCTGGGATGAACTGAGAAGTGCAGAGTCCAGCTTGTGATTCAAAGAATAAAGGGTCCATCATTGTCAGGAGAGGCCTCAAGGACAGGGATCTTCATAGATTTATGTGAATGAAAAGAAGGGAGTTTCTGAATGGCATCGTACTTCTAAATGATGTTTGAAGTGAAGGAAGTAGGTGAGAGATAAGTGTGGGGAGGGAGGTGTGGGAGATGAAATAGTTATCTTGCAGAGTGGGAAGCGAGCCCTGAAGAAAAACAGAATAGGCTTGTCATCAGTCTCGATAGCCCACTTGAGAAAATGAACGGACAGTGAAATCAGTCTGCATAGTTGTGTTATTCATGCCCGCAGTGTTCACCTGTGTGGGTGCATTAAGGATACACATGGCTGGATTACTCCCATGTCAAGGTTCTGCACATGTAGAACGATGGTGAGAAGGAGGCAGGTAAGGGAAGCGAGGATCATTTGCAAAAATACGTTCAGACGTATGGACATACACACATATGTGCATTAATTCATTAATAACCTTGGGTTACTTTCTATGGGAAATGGAATAATAACAGACCTTATCTTAAAAGGTTGTGGTCAGTTAAATGTCAAGTACATAAAACACTTGGAACAGTGTGCCTGACACTCAGAAAGTTCTCCAGAAACATTAACTCTTGCCACTATCATATTCTCATGGATTATCAAGTCTTTGCTAGACAGTGCAAGAAATGAAGACAGGTGGGAACTGACAAATGATAACGAAGTGGTAGGTGAATGGATTACAGCTAAAACTCTGAATGGAGAACTTGACAAGAGACTGATAGACAAAGCAAGGAGGGGACGGAGTGGGTGATACAACCTGACAGTATGTGCTTCAATGAGCAAGGTGTTTGGAGAAGGAAGAGGTTGTTATGTTTGGAAACCCAATGTAGAGCAAGGAGGATGTCCACTTCCCGTACTGGCCCAGAGAACATGGTAAGAGCAAGAAAAGAAAAACAGCTTTGGTTCCATTTAAAGAGAAGCAGTTTCCTCGGGAGACAGTTCAGTTTCAATAAAAACACACATGTGAAGGGAACAATCAGGAAAGAGACTAAGCATTTAATGAAGCTCACTGATTGCAGATTTAGAGCTCAAAAGGACAGAATGGTATGGGTATAAAGAGAGGAGCTTTTTCTTCTCTTTTGAGAGATTGAGTTCAAATCTGGAGAGGGACATTGCAGCGTGGGGTAAGAGGCAAGGATTCCTTGTTTAGACTACTACAAATGGAAATGTAACTGAGGCACTTGCTTTGATTGCAAAATAGGGTTAAACACTCAGATCTGATTGAAATACTCAGGAGTCTGGGGGCTGCTTGTTGCACAGAGTAATTATCAATCCGATCATGTCCTACATTGTGCTCTGTGTGTTTTACCTATTACATTCTTGTTAATTCTGCACCAGTTTATATCTCGTCTTCTCCTTGAAATAGATTCATACTTTCTGAGGGGGAAAAATGTTTCTCTTTTAAAGTTATCATACTTCATGAACTGAATCACGGCATCTTATAAAGAATAGATGCTCAATATGTTTTTTTTTTAAGTTTATTTATTTATTTTGAGACAGTGCATGAGAGTGGGTGAGGGGCAGAGAGAGAGGGAGACAGAGAATCCCAAGCAGGCTCTGTGCCATCAGCACAGAGCCCCATACGGGGTTCAAACTCATGAACTGTGAGATCATGACCTCAGCTGAAATCAAGAGTTGGACACTTAACAGACTAAGCCACCCAGGCACCCTGATGCTCACTCAAAATGTTTTATAAATTGACTTTTTTAATTAGTTGAGCCATAGCGGGGACTATATTATACATTTTATTTATTTATTTATTCATTTTTACATTATGAATTTTAAAATTATACTTAGCTCCGTATATACAAACAATAGTTTTAGGACAAGAGCCTAATATTCTCTGTTTTTAATCTTGGTATGATAATATTTACGTTCAGGAAAAAGTATGGAACAGAAGAAAATTTCCCCGTCAGATTTTTGAGATCAAAGTTGAAGTGGAATCTGAAGTGTGTTGTAGAACTGCGATCTACAGTTGTCTTTTTTTTTTCTTTTTTCTTTTTCTTCTTTTTTCTTTTCTCTCTCTCTCTCTCTCTTTTTTTTTTTTTTTTTTTTTTTTTGCTTGCTTCTTTTCAATGTTTTACACAGTCCAGAGACGTTGGAGAGTTGGAGCAAAACCAAAATTACTGGTTCCTTGAAGATTCTTTTCTTCCTTAGCAAATGGTTCTGATCAGGCTTTTAGCAACTAAGGTACTGGAAACAATTTTGTGTAAATGTCTTTGCTACTAGATTCTCCACAAATCAAATGCATTCTTGGAGCTGAAATGAAATAACAAAAGGGAGGACAGTGTGGCAAGTTGGGAAAACCATCTGTTTCATCACAGGAATTGATTGAACTTGATACACAGATCGGAGATAATTTATTCATGATAATGACTCTTCTCCTAATGTCCCAGATAACTTTTTGTCCCAATGGTAGCCCCTGGATTACTTCTGATTCAAACCCTTTGGAACTCGGTCTCCATAACCTCTCTTCAGCACAAGGAACACAAGCATTCCGTGAACATTCAGTGGACAAAATCAGTAAAATTCTTAATACAAATAGTCCTAGAATGATTTAATTATTCAGCATCAGATTGTCCTGTCCCCTCAGACATATTATTGAACAAGACGGATATTAATAAGGAATTTTACAAACAGGTTTGATCCTTTTATAAACCCAATCTGAAAATCTAGAGTATTTTTGACATTTGTCTTTGTATTTCTCTTTTCTTTAATATTAAAATAGCATATATCAAGTCTTATACTTGACATTTCATTTTTCCTTTTCCCAGAAAACTTGAACGTAATATACAGCAATCATAATTATGCTTTCATTTTTAGGAAAATTTTGTCTTTGATTGCTTGTAAAAGTTTACTCAAATAAAACACATATCCTTGTCTTTAGTGAGTATAAAATGCATTATTTGATGGAACATTTATGTTTCTATTTCTAGAGTATAACAAAAAGTTATTATTATCAACTACCAAGGACCTTACTTTATCTTTAAAAAAAATAATTTACAAATGAGTAAATTACTACTTTTTTAAGTTGTCTTACCTAGGACTGGCAAAATTGAAATTTTAAGTATAATCATAGTGAACTTTAACCATACACCACACTTCATAAGTATAGTAATTTAAGAAGATGAACTTATAACTTCAACTCTTTCAAGTCTGTGGAATTATTATACCTTAGGGCTTTATGATAAGTTTAGCAGTAAACCAAGTAGTTCATATTCTGTGTCTTATAAATAAATAACCCAAATTTTCTGTTAGAAATGTTAATGAATAAATACTTCCCTATGCTGACAACTCGGCTGCTCCTTATAATCTAAAACTTGTGTTAAAACCTTAGTGCAAAAATGGCTATAAACCAACTGTGGTTCTGTCAGCTTGATTCTGTAGTACCTTAATGAAGCATTGTGAGCGGTTGATTCTTCTTATTTTGCTTAGCGAATATTTAAATGGATTTTTAAACTGCTGAATAGCTTGGAAAGAACTGAGTTTCTTTATTTTCAAAAGAAAAATGTTCTTCCCTCACCTTAATAGACATGCACACAATTAAAAAGCAGGCAAAGCCATCAAGATGAGCATTCAGAAGCAAAGGGGAAAATTATTACAAAATTGCTATTTATTAAAGTAGGCAATTATATTTCAGACTGACTTTTTGAAAGCTCTGCTAACATATTAACTGCAACACTACAGGGGCAAGAACTTTGGGATATCGAACAAGAAAATGCTTGTTACCTTGCTTCCTTTCAATAAAGCATGTGCATATAGAATAGTTCACTTAAACCCCAGCCCTATGAGACATGTGTTGTCCCCATTTTGCAGTTGCAAGAACTATGGATAAAAGAGTTGCAGTAACCTTTCTGAAGCCACACAGTTGGCGGGTGGTAGTGCTTGATCACCAGTTTAGTCCTTCTGACTCTTGATACCTTTCCTTGTTTGTCACCGCCATCTTTACGTAACCTACAAATGGAGAGACGCTCTCAGAACATGGAGCACTGTCGTAAACAGAGACCCCTTGAACCAAATTGTAAAGCTTAGAATTTCATTGCTCAAGTGTTCGATAGTGAGGCCATTGACATTTTGGTGTGTGCGTTGCCATATGGTTCCCCTTCAGGCCTGTCAGCAAGAGGGTTACCTGAAGTTAGCAGGTCAAGTAGTGCACGGAGCCAGTAAGAGAGTATCTGCTCTGTATCAACAGGCATGCTTCCTAGACTTTCTGTTTGACAGTATTTACTTGACAGTGACCTCTGCCAGAAACATAACAGGCCTGTTCGGTGACCAAAAAAAAAAAAAAAAAAAAAAATCAACATTTAACATGGTTGTCCCATTCATTTCAAAGACAGTTGCAACAGTGGCCTGGTCCCATACAAACTGTATCTCATCAGCACTTTCCAGTAAAGCATACCTCTCACTCATATAAATTGTCTTGTTTATGTATATTTATTTTTCTTATCTGTCTGTAAGTATGACCTGTGATTTAAGAAAAATGAACTAGACACAATTCTTACCTTTAGTGTAATTGAAAATATGTCTTATTATATATTGTTGCATTACACGCTCGCCCAGAGGGTGGATGACTGCTGATTCTTTATCAGAAACTATAAAACTATAGAGGCCAATAAACAGCAAGACATGTTTAAAGTGATGAAGAAAAAAAATAATTAAAAGCCTTCCACCTAGAAATCTATATCCAACAAAACATCCCATAGAATTATATTAACATACTTAGGCTGTAACAATATCATACATACAGGTTGCATGGTTTAAACAACAGCAAATCATTTTATCACTGTTCTAGGGACTAGAAATAACATTACAGCTTTTATTACAAAATTACACAAGATCAAAAGAGACTACCAGGAACAATTATGCACTAATAAATTGGATGACTTAGAAGCAATGGATGAATTCCAACATACAACTTATCAAGACCAAATCATGAAGGAATTAAAAAAAACAGATCACTAATGAGTAAGGAAGTTGAGTTACTAATGAAAAACCTCCCCCAAAACAGAAGTATAGGACCAGATAGTTTCACTGATTAGTGCTACCAAACACTTCAATAATAATTAATGTCAGTACTTCTCAAACTCTTCCAAAAAATCAAAGAAGAATGAACATTTCCAAACTCATGTTAGTCGTTCAGAATTACCCTGATGCCAAAGCTAGAGAAAGGGACTGTCAGTAAAGAAAATTACAGACCAATATCCATGATAAACAAAGATAGCAAAATTTTCAATATAATACTAACAAACCAAAATCAAGAGATCATTAAAATGTTCACACCACATGATCATGTAAGATTTATCCCTGGGATATAAGGATTATTCAACATTTTCAAATCAATAAACTTGACTCACCACATTAATCAAAGGGAAAAAATGATATGATCATCTCTGTAGATGCAGAAAATGCATTTGACAAAATTCGACATCACTTTGTGATAAAAACTCTCAACAAATTAGTATAGCAGGAATGTACCTAACATACTAAAGGCCATATTTGCCCATGCAAATCAATGGCTAGCATCATGCTCAACAGTGGCAAACTGAAAGTTTTTCTCTAAGGTCAGGAACCAGACAAGGATGCTGCATCTATTCGACACAGTACTTACTGGCAATCTAGCTGGAGGAATTAGGCAAGAAAAACAAATAAAAGTCATCCCAATTGGAAAAGAAGGAGAAAAATTGTTCACAGATGACACAATCTTCTACAGACACTCCTAAAAACTACCAAAAAATAGCTTGAGCTTAATAAGCAAATTTAGTGAGGTTGGAGAATGTAAAATCAAAATACAAAAATCCATTCTTTTTATACATTATCAATGAACTATCAGAAAGAGAAGTTAGGAAAACAATCCCATTTACAATATCATCAGAAAGAATAAAATACTGAAGAATAAAGTAAACCATGGAGGTAAAAGATCTCTACACTGGAAACTATAAGACAGTGAATAAATAAATTGAAGAAGATACAAACAAATGAAAAGATAGTCCATGCTTCTGGATCGGAAGAGTAAATATTGTTAAAATGTTCGTACTATCCAAAATGATGTGCAGATTTAATGCAATCCTTATCAAACTCCAATAGCATTTTTCACGGAAATAGAAAAAGAATCCTACAAGTTTGTAAGGAACCCCAAGGACCCTGAAATGACCCTGCAATGGCCAATTTTGAGAAAGAACAATAAAGCTAGAGGCACTACGCTTCCTGATTTTAAACAATACTAAGAAGCTATAGTAATCAACACAATATGGGACCGCCATAAAAATAGACTCATAGGCTATTGGAGGAAAATAGTCCAGAAATAAACTCACAGATATATGTTTAATTAATCTTTGACAAGAGTGCCAAGAATGCACATTGAGGAAAAGATAGTCTTTTTAATAAAGGTGCTGGGGAAACAGGATATTCACGTACAAAAAAATGAAACTGGACCCTTATCTTTCACTATACACAAAAATCAACGCAAATGAATTAAGACTTAAATATTAGACCTGAGACAGTAAAACTCTTAGAAGAAAATATAGGAAATAGGCTTCTTGACATTGGTATTGATGAAAATTTTCTTTTTGAATATGACACCAAATACACAGGTAATGAAAGCAAAAATTAACAAATGAGATTATATAAAACCAATAAGTTACTGTGTAGCAAAAGAAATAAATTAAATTAAAAGGCAAACTACAGAATAGGAGAAAATATTTTCAAACCATATATCTAATGATAGGTGCATTTCAAAATATGTAAGGAACTCAATAACATAAAAGCAAATAACCCAATTAAAAATTGTAAAGGAATCACGGGGCGCCTGGGTGGCGCAGTCGGTTAAGCGTCCGACTTCAGCCAGGTCACGATCTCGCGGTCCGGGAGTTCGAGCCCTGCGTCGGGCTCTGGGCTGATGATGGCTCAGAGCCTGGAGCCTGTTTCCGATTCTGTGTCTCCCTCTCTCTCTGCCCCTCCCCCGTTCATGCTCTGTCTCTCTCTGTCCCAAAAATAAATAAACGTTGAAAAAAAAAAATTGTAAAGGAATCAAATAGACATTTCTCAAAAGAAGACTGACAGATGGCCAACAGGTATATGAAAAGGTGTTCAACATCATTAATCAGGGAAATATGAATCAAAACCTATCCGCCTGACACCTGATAGAATGACACCTGATAGAATGATTATGGTCAAAATGAAAAGATAACAAGCATTGGTGAGGATGTAGGGAAAAGAGAACACTGTCGGGAAAAAAAGGAAATGCCACTCTGGGAAACAGAAGAGAATTTCCTCAATAAATTAAAAATGCAACTACCATATGATCCACCGATACCACTTCTGGGTTTATATCCAAAGGAAATGAAATCAGGATCTCAAAAAGATCCCTGCCCTCCTGTGTTTATGGAAGCATTAATCGCAATAGCCAAGATATGGAAATAGGCAATGGATGACTAGATAAATAAAATGTGATGCTAAATGAATAAGACAGACACAGAAAGACAGGTATTGCATAATATTACTTAGATAAGAAATATAAAATGTTGAACTTAGATAAACAGAGAGTAGAAGAGTAGTTGCCAAAGGCCAGGGGAATGGGGGAAATAGAGAGATGTTGACCAAAGGGCACTAACTCTGTTATAAAGTAAGTTCTGATTATAAAATAAAATAAAATAAAATAAAATAAAATAAAATAAATAGAATAAAATAAAATTTTAATTTTTTAAATTAAAAAATCAAATAAGAGTTCTAGAGGCTAACATAAAGCATGATGACTACAGATAATAATAATGTATTCTGTAGTTGACTTTTGCTAAGTGAGTAGATCTTAGGTCTTCTTACCACCAAAAAAAAAAAAAAAACAAAGACAAAAACAAAAAACTGTAACTATGTGAAGTGATAGATATGTTAATTAGCTTGGTTGTGGTAATCATTACACAAAGTATACTTTTATCAAAATACCAAATTGTACGCCTTGAATATATACAATTTTTATTTGTGTATCGTATCTCAGTAAAACTGGGAAGAATAGAATTAAACTCTAAACGTTCCCCAAATTTTCAGTTCTCAGAGATATATAACCCTAATGGTAGACTGGAGAGCTGGGAGGGATAGACATTGTGATGGAAAACTGAGTCATTGGTCAACTTCACAGCCACATTGCATCATCTATGTCCTAAGACAAATCTCTAACATCATCCCCAGCCCTAACACAAAAACAGTTTTAGAGCCAATGCAAAAGTAGCATGCACAAGTTCTCCATCTAAAGAGGGGTCCTAATTTTAAAACAAGCTGAAATAGTTAAACTTTTAAACTTTTATTACTGTAGTTTTTTTCATTCAAAATGGTGTGGCTTTTGTTTTTTGTTTTGTTTCGTTTTTTTTTTTTTTTTTTGAGAGAGAGGGCACAAGTGAGCAAGGGGCAGTGAGAGAGAGAGACAGAAAGAGACGGAGGGAAGTGGGATTCACCTGAAACGGGCCTCGAGCTCACCTGATTCAGGACTCAAACTCACCAACCCTGAGACCACGACCTGAGCTGAAGTCAGATCCTTAACCACATAAGCCACCCAGGCGCCAGGTGTGACATATTTTTGTTAAGTGACCACAATATATCAGGTGCTGTTCTAGGTCTTGGAAATCCAACTAAAAGCAAAACTGACAGAACCTTTGCTTGCCCTATGGAGATTAAAAACTAATAAGGGAAGATAGATAATAAACACACACATCATCATCATCGTCATCATCATGACAATGGTGTTAAGAGGCCATGTATTATATAATATGAAGTGGGAAAGAGATAACACCAAATAGTATCTGATTAAAACAAAATGGTGGAAGAGTTATGTGAGTCGGTGGCCACCCACAGCCGACGCTGTAAAATGCTTACTGTTTGTCAGGCCCTGTTCTCAGCACATGATATGTATATTAACCTACGATGTGAACTATGTGAAGGGGCAAGTCAAGGCAAGCATTTGGAGAAAAGCTTCCAAGTTTAGAGAGAAGCAAGGGCATAGAGTCTAAGGCAGGAAGGAACTTAGCATGATTAAAGAGCTGAAGGAGAGGGTGGCAAGTGCTGAATCAGGTAGCAACTGGTGAGGCATAGTGAGGAATCTGAACCATGTTCTAAGTGTCGTGAAAACAACTACAGAGTTTTAGGCAAAGGAGTGATATGATTAAATTTACATTAAAAAAAAAATCATAAAACCAGGCACTTGGAAAAATGGAGTCGAGGGAAATAGGAGTGAACTCAGAGTGCTGAATCAGGAGGTCATTGCTCTGGTCCCAACAGTAGCTGAGGGCTGCTTGGTAGAACTTCAGATTGACCAGGACCTATTTCTCCTCTGAACCACCATAAAATTTTGTTTATACCCATGCCTTGTACTATTATAATCCTATTTTCCAGTTTTAGACTCTTTTGGTAGCCGGGACTAAATCTTACGCATCTCTATTTTCTTCTTCTAGTTCCTGGGCATATTCTATATGGCAGAGAGTCAATGATTATTTTATTCAATCACAATGAACACAGTTATAATATTCTCCTACTGTACCTGTGCTTTTACAACGAAAATGTACATAGTGTATTTGGATAAAAATTTCAGAACAAAATACTAGTCATGTTTTTGAGCTGTAGATTGTATAAGGTGTTTTTTTTTTTTTTTTTAATTTGGCTTCACTTTTCTTTCCCCTTATAATACTGCCAAGTGTGAAGTTTAAATCCACTTTTGAGTTAAACCAGTACAAATAAAGCTTCGAGCAATTTTTAAGAGGAGGAAGAATATGTTTTTTTGCTGAATCATAATTCAAAAGTAATAGAGCTAATTGAATTTACTCTTTCTAATGTGGGGGTGTCGGTGGGGGGAGTGGTAGAGATAGAATGTGGAACAAATAAAAAAATAACATCCCTAATAAGACTCAGCCTGTAAAGTTTCAAACCCAAACAAACGTCTTGAGACGTTGTAAACAAGTAAAGATGGAAGCTGAGAAGAAAATTCCTTCACCTTTAAAGGAAAGCTTCTGCAGTTTGACATCAAAGATCTTAAACCAAGATAAATCATTTTGCTTTTTGAAAGGAACAACCTTTCAAGAAAATACTGCTCGAGGAAGACTCATGAATATATCTAATGCATCCTTGGTGCGAAAAATTGTGAGAACAGATTGTGGAAAGAGAAATACGAGAACAGCAGAGGTTGAATTTAATGATCCATATTTGTGCTCATTCTTTTCTTCTTTCCTGATTATAGCTTCTCATTGTATTTCCTATCCCCCTTCCAATAAATGTACCATATACAATACAGTTGCTCTGTCGTCTGTGATAAACATCACTCCATCAGCACACATACACACACACCCAGGAAACAAATCACATGAACTTCATAATATTTAGAAACACTCGACCTTTTTCAATTTCAGAAGAAGGGAGTTAATAAAAGGAGAATACAGAGGAAATACTCAGGAGATATTAAACCCTCTGAAGAGTGCTCTGAAGAAAAAGCTCTCCATAAGGATGTGAGCAAACACTTGGCCAAACTGAAGAAACAGGAAGGAAGTGCTTACTGGAGATTTGTGTGAGATCGGGCCAGCAGCAGCTGAAACAAAGCCCAAGGAGGTTTGTAATACTGTTATCAAAGTGATCTCTTCATCTCCCATAAAAGTCACTTTATTGTCCCCTGTGATAATTTTTTTTTTATTTTTTAATGTTTATTTATTTTTGAGAGAGAGAGAGAGAGGAAGGGCAGAGAGGGAGAGAGGGAGACACAGAATCTGAAGCAGGCTCCAGGCTCTGAGCCGTCAGCACAGATCCCGACGCGGGGCTCAAACCCATGAACTGTGAGATCATGACCTGAGCTGAAGTCGGATACCTAACCGACTGGGCCACCCAAGTTCCCCTTGTCCCCTGTGATAATTTACCATCTTGTGCCCACGATAAGAACCAGCTCTAAATTATGCAAATTTCTTGTAAAGTTAGTTACACCAGAATGTATCTCCTGAATATTCTTCAGATATTGACTAGCAAAGCTTTCTCAACTTGGGGAGATTTCTTCGTTCTCTGTTTTCCTGGAACTGAGCTCCTGCCCATCTGAGCATGGTAGCTTTTTACATCCACTACTATGACTATTTGATTAATGCCTGCCTCATTTGCCCAACTAGTGAACTGACACTTTATAAATAGCTGTTGAATGAAGTGAGTTTGTGACTTGAATTTCTTAGCTAACAACAGCTTCCATATACATATACATACACATACATATACATATACATATACATGTATATATATATATGCCACAGATATATATTTATAGATTTATGTCTATGGTGTGTATGTGTCTTTATTTTCCAGGAGTTTTAATTAATTCCTTTTCTACCACACAAACACTGAAATTAGAAGAAATAAAATAAACTGAGAAATTTTGACACAATATATTTTTGTTTGTATTCATTATCTCCAGAGTTGGACTTAGACATATGCAGGTTAGGGAGGTAGGGAACCCATCTTTTCAAGTGCCTGCATAATATACCAAGATAGACTATATACTGAGCCACAGAACAATCCTTAATAAATACAAAAAGTTGAAATCCAAAGAAATCAGTAACACAAATAGGAAAGCCTCTAAATTCTTTGAAACTAAACAACACATTTCTAATTAATCCGTGGATCAAGGAGGAAATCTCAAAGGAAGTAAAAAACCACATGGATCTCAAAATGGATTGTGAACAATGCGGACATCTTTCGATGGGTGTAATGGTTAAATGTAGTGTATGTGTACCATAGAAGGCTCTTAAGCGAGGGAAAATAACAAACGACTATCGGCTACCCAGATCACCAGAAAATTGTGCTGAGTGAAAAAATCAACCCAGAAAGATCGCATACTGCAGGATTTTATTTGTATACTATTCTGGAAGTGAGAAAATTATAGACATGAAAAACAGATTAGCGATTGGCAGGGATTAAGAATGGTGCGTAGGTAGGAGGGACATGCTGTGGCTGTACAAGCACAACACAAGGAATTCTGATGAGAATATTCTGCATCTTGACCATGTCAGTATCCTGGTTGTGATAGGTTACACTAGCCCCCACCCCCCCTTATCCGCAGGTGATGCCTGGAACCGCAGCTAGGACCAGACTCTGTAGGTACTATGGTTTTTCCCATACGTACACACCAATGATAAAGTTTAATTTATGGATTAGGCCCGGTAAGAGATGGACAACAAGAAGTAATGAATTAGAAAATTATAATGATATGTAATACAAGTTAGGTAAATGGGGTCGCTCTCAAAATATCTTATTGTACTGTGCTCACTCTTCCTCTTGTGAGGATGAGAAATGATCAAATGCCCAGGGGACAAGATGAAACAGGATGAATGACACAGGTGTTGTGACCTAGCGCTAGGCTACTGCTGACCTTCCGATGCCATGTCAGGAGGCAGATCATCTGCTTCCAGATGTTATCATTGCAGAAAACTGAGTAAAGGATACATGGGCTCTCTGTTATTTCTTGCAACTACATGTGAATCCACAATTATTCTAAAATTTTTAAAAAAAGTTTAATAAGATAACTATGATGGGTATAATTATTATTTTTATTTTTTTAAAAATAAGGCAATTTAGGCAACCGAGTTTAAGCAGTTTATTCATTGTGAGAGGATTATTAAGGGACTGGGATTTGAAGCACCTGGCTTTTGAGATCAGAATTCTCACTCTTAACTATAAAACTTTACTGCTTTTGCTTTTCCTGGCAACACTTGGCCCACCAATAAGTGGGCTTTTGCCTGGTTACCTAAATTACGTGCCACAAAATAATCTTGTAACACTGCAAGATAACCAAAATTGAACATCAAACAGCAAGTGTTCTTATTTTGCATAACACATAAAAGGCCAATACTCAAACTCTTTTACATAATGATTATGACCATAACAAATATAGATGACATAATACATATGGATGGCATTCATTTCTTTCTATGAACTAAATTTAAGTGGCTATTTTTTTAAATTTTGTTTTTTTACATTTATTTATTTTTGATAGAGACAGAGCACAAGCGGGGGAGGGGCAGAGAGAAGCAGACACAGAATCCTAAGCAGGCTGCAGGCTCCAAGCTGTCAGCACAGAGCTGGACATAGGGCTTGAACTCATGAACCGTGAGATCATGACCTGAGCGGAAGTCGGATGCCCAACCGACTAAGCCACCCAGGCGCCCCTAAGTGGCTATTTTATTTCAAATTGTATGCAATGGCTTATAAGGGCTACTTGCTTTTTTTTTTTTTTTTTTTTTTTAATCAGCGTGACTTTAAAAGTTCATGATTATTAAGGAACTGCTTGGAAATCAACAAAGTGCACACAGGTCTCAATTCAGTTAAAGAAACCTTCTCAATTAAAAAGCATCATCATATAGAATCTATCTTAATTCATAGATCATTAACAAGGTTTGAGGTTTTAGTCGTATTGAGACAGCAGCCCTGCATTAAAAGTCTCATGACGAACATGAAAGACTGGGAAACTTTCTGTGAACAAGATTTAAAGATGTTCCACATCTTATCACATTTTAATCTAATATAAATGGTCATAATAATTTGGCATTATTTCCTTAACTTCTCAACTGTTTTTTTTTTTTTTTTTTTTTTTTACTTCTCAGTGCCTTATGAGGAAGAGAGAACATCCTCAACTACACATGGCTGATGTAGCTAAGGCAGAGAGGAACCCTAATATGTCCTGACCTTCTAACCAAGGCTAATAATAATTTCATTTCAGAAAAAGAAAGAATTCTCATACATTGCCATAAACAGAATGACAAAGTAATAATTTGATATAACCTAAATGAAAAGGTATTAGTGTATAAAGCTGCTCCAGAAGTCGTTTATTAAAGCACACCAGAAATGGGAAGTTGCAATCAGTGATAAAGTGTGTATTTACGGATTTAGGAAACAGTGTAAGGCAGAGAGTAGGAACACGACAGTCTTCTGTATCAGATTGCTCCTGGACTTTGATCCCGACATGATTATTTTCAATGGGCACATCATGTAATCTTTTCCTGCTTCACTTCCCCAGAGCATTAAATGGAGAAAATGCTAGCAACCGCATGTAGTTATTGTACAAATGAAATGAGATACTTTACATAAAACCCCTTAGCAGAGCTCCTAGCTTAGTCCAAGTGCTCACTCAGCGGTAGAAGCAGTGAATGTTGAAAGTCATCACTGAACAAGAAAAGTTTTACTAATGGAAAGAGCGGAGGGAAATGCTTATCAGTATAAAATCTAACTGTGACAAGCGCTTTATATTCAGTATGGCCCTAACTCTAGTCAAGGACATACACACACCTCAAGTTTACAGATAAAGAATGGAAACTTTGTCCAATTTTAGCAAGATATTAAATGAGTTAAAGCATGTACAAAGGATTTCCAAGAGCTTTTGACACACAGTACGTGTTCAGTAAGTTAGCTCTTATTGATATCACTGTTACTACATAGTGAAGAAAAATTAGAACGTATTCTGTTGGACACAAAAGCACATTATACATCATAGGGGCTCCCAGGTGGCTTAGTCGGTTAAGTGACCAACTCTTGATTTGGGCTCAGGTCATGATCTCACAGTGTGTGAGTTCGAGCCCCACGTCAGGCTCCCTCTCTCTCTCTCTGCCCTTCCCTGTGCTCTCTCTCTCTCAAAATAAATTAATACACTTTTTTTTTAAAGAACACATTATACATCATAAGTTAATTATAAATTAGCCATGCTTTTGTATTGAGGTTATAAACCATGCGCTAAAAGTAGCGACTATCTGTACACAAGCAGAAGCTCCTGAGTAAAATGTAAGGTCCTTTAAGTCTTCTTTAGTAATCAGGGTGAAGAAAGACAGTAGGAAAGACAGGTCTTGCTGCTCAGCTGAAAGCAGCCCTGACATGCCATTACTGGGGCTGATATTGCCCAGATCAATGGTCTGTTCACCATCTGAGACAGTAAATATCCAGGTGACTTTAAAACAGGCATCCTTCTAGAACACAGGAAGAAAAAATAGTCTATAGCTTTAATCTCAAATTGACCATCACTAAAAGAAGTCTAATTAATTTTACCTAGTTAGAGGCCATACTATAGGTGGGCGTAGAGATTCAGAGATTAATAATATACTGTCTCTTTCTTTTAGAAGCTGATGGGCCTACAGGAGAAACCATCAGATCAAGAAATAACCTTGTGCAATGTGGCAATCACAGCGAAATAAAGATAAAGGATGATGGGAAAATATATACTTAATTATTCCACAAATCAAAGAAGAAAATCACAAAGGAAAAAATATATATAGCAGATATTGTACACCATTTCATTTATTCACTCGTATGTCAAGCTATTATTACTTTACTTGACCCAGATATTCAGTTAACAATCAGACCAAGCAAAATTTGATACAACCCACAAAGTAATCTGGGTTTTTCTTTTTTTTTAACGTTTTATTTATTTTTTGGGGGACAGGGAGAGACAGAGCATGAACGGGGGAGGGGCAGAGAGAGAGGGAGACACAGAATCGGAAACAGGCTCCAGGCTCTGAGCCATCAGCCCAGAGCCCGATGCGGGGCTCGAACTCACGGACTGCGGTGACCTGGCTGAAGTCGGACGCTTAACCGACTGCACCACCCAGGCGCTCCATGGGTATTTCATGTCAGAGTCATGACGTATTAATTATGCTCAAGAAAAGTGAATACTATTTCCCAATATTAAAACACTGAGTTTAATTGCAAAGTTTATATTAGAAAATTATTATTCACGTCATCTTTAAACAGTATTATTAATAACTTAGTCCACAAAAGCATAAATGCCATTCTTATATTTTTCAAAGAGACCTATTATTACCTAGAATTGGAACCAGTGTAGTAATAAATGTATGAAGACACTTACTACGGACGGCTTTAAGTAGACATTTTGCTTGCGATGTGTTTATATTTGTCTGTAGAAAGTTTAAGTTAATTTTCATGCCAAAAGAACTTCAAGGCATTCTCACCTATAAGATCATCCCATGGAAATTACTCCATCTTTACATAGAAAGGAATGTGATGCCTTTCTCCAATCACTCTTACATTGAGCAAGTTTTTATATTTTTCCTGTGCAACTTCACACATCAAATGTCATTATAACAGCTTTGTTGAAAAATAATTTAAATAACTATATGGGAAAATCACGGGGCTTGGGATGGAATAGTCTTCCAATGTAATAGTTTTATCTGTGTGGTAGAAAAGATTCTAATTTAGACCTGACTCAGTGCTTGAAAACAAATGAACATAATGTTTTATGGAATTTCAAAACAATAAATAAAATGACAAGGCAAAAAATTCAAACTGTAATTGTAAATCATAAACCAGTCCACCCTATAAAAGGATAAAGGGGCAAAGTCAATTCAAATGCTTTGTTCCCTGCTTTACCCCCACCTCCCCGCCACCATTTACCAAATTAAGGCGAGTGCCAATGGCCCTCTAGTGGTGATGTACTAAGGTTATAGATTTTTACACTCAAAGGGTAAAAAAGCTATCTCGTTTCAGAACTACTAAAGTGAAACATGTTCCTGTAAATGCCAAATTCTAGGAATATATTTTTAAATCTCCGTGTGGGATGTAAGTAGACAATTTTTCCTCAGCCAATGTGGGGTTTCTTCTTGTACCCCTCAATAAAAGATATGTCAAGTGAAGATGACAAATCGGGATACCACATGGTACATCATAATAACGCAGCACTTTTGCCACATTAAATTTTGCAAAAGGTTGCAGATGAGTCACAGTAAAAAGTTCTCCAAGAGCCACCGCGCATCTCTTTATTGCACCTTAATGTTTTTCGGCAAGCCTCCTCTTACTGGAGCCCTGGCATTTTCTTCAAAAGGACTGCCAATTGTCTTAATGTTGCTAAGATGTGCAGAAATGACTCTTGAGGTTTCAGACGGGAAGGCAAGTGCCGTCATCTCCTGCGCAGCCTTCTTCCTAGCGGAGCTTCCTGATTTTTCTGGACAGAATGCTCCTAAAAAAGCCCTCCCAACATTAAATGTATTATAAAGAATACATGGTATACCGTCTACAGGACACTATTTGGCTTCTGGCCATAGCAAACAGCGGTCCTTAAAGGGGAGGATGCCATAGAGGTTTCCTCCTCTGTGTAAGGAGAGACTTGAACTCATTTTTGTAAGTTAGTGCCAGGATGTCCCAACATGGATCATCATTTAGAAACTTTGCCCCGTTTGGCTTAAAAAGCAACCCAAAACTTTGCTATAGCGGGAATAATCTCTGATTTTGTAACAACGGAAAGCAGCATTTAATCAATTCAGCTTCCAACTAGAAGATGACCCCAGAGCTCAGGAAGCAGTGGTGTCAGGAGGGGTAGGAAGTTAGATAGAATATGCGCTCATTCATTTCACAACACCCCGCTGCCCAAGACACGGGGTTGGTTCACAAGGCACAAGTTAGTATCATTGAAAGGAATTAAGGGAGGGAGGGAGAGAGGAGGAGGTCAGTTTTTCCTGTTGGCATGAAAACCTTTTGGAGCGCAATAGTTTTTTAAAGCAAACAAAGAAAAAACAAATCACTTTTAGTAATTTATTATGAGGTGCTAAGATTCTTACTTTTTCTTTTCTTTTCTAAACAGAATGTCCAGATGGGTAATCAGGGCTAAAATGTCATGAGGTTGCAAAAACCAAATATAAAGCGATTGTTTTGCAACCGAAATTTCCTTTGTTGTGTACACTTAAAAGATTTTTGACAATTTTTCTGCTTCACTATAAATGCAAAATGTATCATTTGACATCTGCAAACAGAGACAAGTTATGTTCACCTTAAATTCATGGTGATAACATCTTTCTTTTAATTTCATTTTTTAGAGTTTATTTTCCTTGATTTTAATGCCCAGGACTGTCGTAAAGAGCATTGGCTTTCTGATTTTTTCTTATTTTTGTAATATTTAATGCTCTATTGATTAAAAATATTTCTTAAAGGAAATATGGTGCATACACATGCAATAGATAGGCTCATAAATATGTATGCACATTATTTATATGCATGCAATATAGGTGTGTGTGCATATATGTATACATATGCATACACACTTACTCACACACACATACATGAATCTTGACCACATCTGAAATATGTGAGTAGTTTTCTAACTATAATGTGATGAACTTTGAAGAGAGAAGTTTGAAAGAAAAAAATGCACTATATTCTAAAGCCAAGTCCAAGATTTTTCTTGCTATCTAATGAAATATAATTGTGCAATGAGACAGTATCTTAGCACTTAAAAATATTTAGCAAAATAACCAATGTCATAGATACAATTTGGGCTACAATTCACCACACTCACACTGATGTACGTAAGTGCCTTGGATAGAAGAAAACTGTGCATTCTTTTAAGCTGTGAATTTTTTTTTACATTTATATTTATTTTTGAGAAACAGAGAGAGACAGAACACAAGTCGGGGAGGGGCAGAGAGAGATTGAGACACAAAATCCGAAGCAGGCTCCAGGCTCTGAGCTGTCAGCACAGAGCCCGACGCGGGGCTCGAACTCACAAACTGTGAGATCATGACCTGAGCCGAAGTCGGACGCTTCACCGACTGAGCCACCCAGGCATCCCTAAACTGTGAAATTTTAAGTTAGATATTTTATCTAACTTTTTTGGTTATTTGAGTCCTGAGTCTTCAATGATGCCTTATAGATTGATGGTCGACCCCTGGAGAGATGAAACAGACACCCACCAAAGTTGAATCCCCTCTGCTATTTAGTATCTTTGTGCCCTTAGTTAAGAAAGATCAAATCTCTGCAAGTGTTTTCCTAATCGTAAAATACTACTTGACTCCAGTTATTCAAAGGAATAGAAGAAACAAAGTATGCCAAGTGTTTCTGCACAGTTTTTATTATACCAGCTTGGTAGATGGCAAAGCGTGATTGTTACAGGAGAAGAACGAGTGTGGTGATGAGTTGGTGCACGTCCAACTGGTGCAGAGAGGTGAGTGAAAGGTCAGGGGACAAAAGGACAGGTTGATTACCAGCTGTATATTTAGGAGGGATTGAATCTGTGGAATAATTTCTCAACTCTGCACCTCACTTTGCATTTGTGGTCACATTCCCTGTGATTTTTATTTTGTGCATAGTCTAAGGTTTATTTTCCAAAGACTCTTTATGGTTAGGGAGGTATAAATATAGGTAAAATGAGTGATTTATTGGACACTCAAAAATTACTGGCTGTCTTATGCAAAGAAGAAAACTATGGAATTCAACTTGGAATGTGAGTTTAGTCATTTTAAGTGCTAAACGTATGCATGAGGAATGAATTATAATTATCACCTTTTAGAACGATGCAAACTTTGGCTTCTAGAACAATACCTGCCAAATGATACAAAAGATGAAAATACTGTTATCTCCCTGTTAGTGCATCCCTTTAGCAATATCAACCTGCTTTTCAGTACACAAAATAAAATTGATTTCTAAATATGCCTAAATTCCTCTACTTTGAAGATCGGAGGCATCCAGAAACAAGCAGTATTAAGAGCTGATTTCAGTAAACATAGGGAACCAACTAAACAGAAACCTGAAATCCTGCAACCTTGGGATTGCCCACAATTCCCCCCTCCCTGTGTCTTTATTACCATGACAGTCATCTGAAATTCAGAAATTAGATTAAGATGGAACACTCCAGTCTAAACTGAGTAATAATATATCCAATTAAAATCAAATGATTTCCAAAATGATAATATTTTACCCTGAAAGCATTACATATGTATTGAAGCAAAACCTTGACTTTAGAACCATCAAATTTGGTTGGGGCACCTGCATGGCTTAGTCAGTAAAGCATCCAACGCTTGCTTTCCGCTCAGGTCATGATCTCATGATTCATGGGTTCAAGCCCTGCATCAGGCTCTGCAAGGGTGGCACAGAGACTACCTGGGATTCTCTCTCTCCCTTTCTCTCTGCCCCTCCTCTGCTCTTTCTGTCTCTCAAAATAAATAAACTTAAATAATAATAAAAAAAAAAGACCTATCAAATTGGGGAGAAAGAAAGAAATTCCAAGGCTTTGAGTCAAAAAGGTAAAGGCCAAAGACACATGAAGTGGATGTTTGCAACACCGTTTTTCACTGAAATAATCATTCAAAGATTAACATGATACTGATTTTCTAGAAATAAAATTATATTCAGATTCATTATTTTAATAATCGTGTTAATTGATGGTTTATTCACGTGTTCTTTAGACACTAGCTGTGTTACAGGATGGAATTTTGCAAGTAAGGGTTTTAGCAAGCTTTCTTTAAAAAAATTTGAATTCTTTTGTAAAAGTTCTTCTCTAAGCTAGTTATTACCTATTTTAAACTATAATTTATATTCCTCTAATCCTTAATAAATAGTGATTTTTTTTGCACAGAGCAATGAAAGACTGTGTCAGAACAAGGCGAGCACAAACCATACCATCTACACACAGAAATTCTGCAACATTTGTTTTGTTATCTGCACAGGGGCAAACAAAAATTGAGAAGACAAAAATATTTATTGAGAGTTGTGTTAAAATATTTCTCCAATTTTTTATTATAATTTTTCCAGAGTTTTCTTCTTCAGATATTCCTGGATACGGAAAAAGAGTCAAGACAGCATCACAGTTTAAAGAGGGATTGGGGCAAAAAGAAAGAATGGGGATAGGCTCAGAAGGAACTGTCAGAGAGGTAGAAGGAGCAACAGTTGAAATGGTACACAAGGTATAAATGTATATTCTATACATTTAATCATCACAGCATCCTCATAAAATAGATACAAAGGTTATCAGCATTTTACAGACCAGAGATACTAAGGTAACAGAGATGCTAAGTATAATGTCCCAGGTCTCACAGTTCATTGGTGGAATGGTGGGACTTGAGACAGAGTTTATATGCATACACTTAATCACCAACCAGACAAGGAATAAACAAGTTTGAGAAAAGGGAGTCAGTAGCATCCATCCTTGTAGGTTCAATAAAGGAAAGAAGCACACTGGTCAGCAACAAGGAAGTCACTAATAACTTTTGCCAGACAAGTTCAATGAAGATGAACACAGAAAAACAGGCTTTGACATTACACATTGAGAACTTACATGGCAACTTTTCTGACTTCAGATTCCCCCAGTCCTTTTACCCAAGTAGGCATTTTCCAGAATGACTCTGAGACCAGATTTAGGATGCAAGATGTTTATCAAGGATCCACTAAAGGAGGATGAGGAGGGAAGGAGCGGTGTAGGGGAAAGAAAAGAAGTCAAACTTCCATGCAGACCTGAAACAGTTTTAGCCATTCCAATAGGGGGAGTCATCTGGAGGGATTACTGACTATTAAAGTTGTTTCACATTGGGTTAAAATGGCTCAGCTCTATAACCACTCTTGGCTCAATCACCAGACATGGCTGCCCCAGCAATGGCGGGACCACAGATGGGGATGGGGTGAGAGGCTCTCAACTGAAACAGACCCTTTAAGAGCTGGCCCCTGGAAACCCTTCACTCCCAGATTATCTGCAGAAGTCCTTTGGAGGGGACTAATTCCACCACACTTCCCAATAAATTTTTATGCTTCTATTTCCTTACATTAAATCTCATATTTGGATAATTAAAAGTGGGGTTTTTTTACTCTTTTTTTTCTTTGACACTGTTATTATGTATTTTTTTAAAGATCAGTAACATCTTGAGGTCAAGGACCTTACCTTTTCATCTTGTTTTCTCAAAATCTAACAGAGCTATATGACTCATGCTAAAATGTGTTGACAATTGAATAAGCTTTTGAGATAAGTCTTTAAGGATGACTAAGAGTTTGTCAGTCAGCACAGAACCAAAGGCTAAACAGCTTGTGTGCTAATTAAACTTGCAGTAATTCTGTTTTCTTTTGTGTTTTTTAAATATATAAATGAATAGTTTACATGTATTCACTGCACTGTAAAAGCTTACTCAGTGCCCCAAGCAGAAGTCTTTCCAAAAACAATCGGGGAAATAAGTAAAATGCACTTACTTATTTTCAGATAATTTATTTAAATGTAAACATTTCAGCATATAAATCATTTTCAGGGAATTTTTTTAAGTTTAAATTGAATTTGTAATTTTTATGAGTTTAAATTCAACAAAAAATGGGAAAAGAAAGACAATCATTTCAGATTTTTTTAAAATATAAAGTCATTTTCTCCTTGTATTATACGTTATACATTCTTTTCTATTTTTTTTTGTGATTTTTACTCTATACCAGATATGTTTCAGTTCCTCTTTTATAAATGTATAATAGTTTACAGATTTTTATGAGAATTGAATTAAGTAGCATTCAAAGTAATTAAGAACCTTGAGTATAACAGATCATGAAAGGTGCCTTATTTTTTGTGCCTGAATTATCGCTTTTCTCTGTAAATCAGGAAAAGGCTGTTTCTCATCTCCTTATTTTCAGCACCTAACACAGTGTTTCAGCCAGAGTGTGTGCTAAACAAATGTTTTCTGAACCAACAGAAAATCCATGAAAACAGGATCAAAATCATGACAAAATTTTAAACAACTAGAAATTAAAGGGAAAAAGTAGTCTTAAGTAGATATAAAGTAAGCATTTAAGACTGTATTACACTACTCTTCCTTCAAATATTAGCTCACAAATTATGTTTCTCCATTGCTCACACAGATTTTCCTTTGTAAATTTGGAATAATGACTTGGGGAATCTGAGATTATTTACCTCTCCTTTTCAGCTGAGAGTGTCAAGGTTGCGTAACTTCTTTAGGGTGGTCTGAAGGCTGGAAATTCAATCTCCAAAGATATTCAGTAGTCTCCCCTTATCCACAACAGAGGGAGGGATGCCTTCCAAGAACCCCCAGCAGATGCCTAAAACTGCAGATACTATGGAACCTTATGTAATTTTTTTATGTTGATTTATTATTTTGAAGAGAGAGAGATAGCAAAGGGAGATGGGGCAGAGAGAGAGGGAGAGAGAGAATCCCAGGCAGGTTCTGTGCTGTCAGCAGGAGCTCAATCTCATGAACCATGAGATCATGATCTGAGCCGAAATCACGAGTCAGAGGCTTAACAAACTGAGCCAGCCAGGCACCCTGGAACCCTATGTATACTATGCCTTATCCTATACGTACATCCCTATGACAAAGTCTTATTTATAAATTAGGCCCAGAGATTAATAATAATAACTAATAATAAACTAATAGTAAACTAGAATAATTATAACAATATACTATATAATAAAGGTTATGTGAGGTCAAGTCTCTCTCAGAATATCTGATTGTACTGTACTTACCCTTGATGATGTGAGATAAAACGACTTCGTGAAGAGGTTAAGTAGGGTGAATGATGTAACCATTGTTAACCTAGTGTTAAGCTAGTATTGACCTTCCGTTGCTGTGTCAGGAGGATCATCTGCCTCAGGACCTCATTGATCAGAGTAACTCAAACTTCAGAAAGCAAAACTGTGGAAGGGGGTAGGGGGACTACTGTAATCCACAATCATTCTTTGTGAGTCAAAAGTACTGATTGTAAGGTTACTAATGTTTCTGCCATCTACTCTTCTAGACTTGTAAAGGACCAAAGTATAAAATAGGATTCTTTGCATGGGTAAATTATCTACATGTTTTTAATCCAGCAGGTATGTATTTGTGGTTAAAGTTATTTATTTATGTAATAAATCCTCTAGATCAGTAAAACCACTTGCATAATAGATCCATTGATATAACACAATATAGTCAGATACTACAACTGTTCTTTTTATAGTTTACTCAGTTGCTTGCCTAAAATATTCGTTCCTCTTGTAGTCCAAAGCATGCCCGTCCTTCACTGCCAAGGTAAAGTTTTGCTTAATACAGGGTGCCTAAAGTGTTGAAAATTAGGATTCCAGTTTTGGCTTCATGTCTAACTAAGCCACATTATAAGCTTGGAGTCTTTTTGTACACACAAAGATTTACATAGTTCATTTCTAAGTTCCTCCCTGTTTTAAAAAGTTGTAAGGGAAAAAAATAAATAAAAAATAAAAGTTGTAAGGGACTACAGAGCACTTTGCCCTTCCTCACCCTTTCCTTTATGATTTCTGATGGTGTTTCATAGCCACTACCATACAATTTGGCACTTGGAAAATAGTGTATATAGTTTTGTGTGACATTCACTTCTTTTATCATTTGTATAATTTGTCATATTTTCTAAAAATTCGCAAATTCTTCAGGGTAAGGCTGTACTAAATTCCTTTAGTCTCACTCTCTCACTTATTGACTAGTAATACCAAGAACACACTTGTTACTCATTGGCTCATTTAATAAAGCCGATGCTCAAAAACTTAAACTTGGGAAACAACTGGATGACTCTCAACGTTATTGTATACAAGAGAGCTATTTCTCTACCGAGGAACTGATAGTTGAGAGGTATAGAAAATTGTCAAAACTTTCCTTTTTTTTTAAGAGGGGGAGAGAGAGAGAGAGAGAGAGGGAGAGAGAGAGAGAGAGGGAGAGAGACAGAGAGAGAGAGAGAGAATCTTAAGCAGGCTCCACATTTAGCACAGAGCCCAGTGGGAGCCCAGTGCAGGCCCTACATGGGACTCAATATCACGACCCTGAGATCATGACCTGAGACAAAATCAAGTGTCAGATGCTTAATGCACTGAGCCACACAGGCACCCCAAAACTTTCCATTTGCTTTCTTCCAGGACAGACTCTACCAGAGAGACTGCCTACATATGTCAATCATATTCCTCTGCTCCTTTCTTTAAGAACTCCATTGGGGGCGCCTGGGTGGCGCAGTCAGTTAAGCGTTCGACTTCAGCCAGGTCACGATCTCGCGGTCCGTGAGTTCGAGCCCCGCGTCGGGCTCTGGGCTGATGGCTCAGAGCCTGGAGCCTGTTTCCGATTCTGTGTCTCCCTCTCTCTCTGCCCCTCCCCCGTTCATGCTCTGTCTCTCTCTGTCCCAAAAATAAATAAACGTTGAAAAAAAAATTAAAAAAAAAGAACTCCATTGACCCACACACACCGTCAAGGAAATGAATAAATGAAGTTTGGTCTACCAATGCCAACCTCGGCCAGAAGAAGAAAGCAGAAACCAGCTGCAGAAAATGGCAGTTTGATGACAGGTGGCATGTGAAGATTCTTTTCTTTATGTCATCTCTCCCTTTCCTACCAATTAATCTGGAACACTTCTCCTCATTTTGAATATATCTTTCTCTTCCATCTCTTCTCCTACTCTCATATAAGCTTGAAAAATGATTTTTTATGTGCCGTCTGATTGGCGCTTCAGAGTTTATGATCTTATTTGATGCTCCTAAGACCCCTGTGAAGTATAGAACTTAGCATCTGACTGGTGCAGAGTGAAGAAATTATGAGGTCAGAATTTGGACTTCCTGAAGCAAAGCCCTCCAAGTTACTATATAAAACCAGAAGCCAAAAAATAATAATACATCCTCCTTCCTCACTTGTGCCCTAACTTTCTTTATTTTTAATTTTTTTGCCCTTAAATCTCCTTCCCTTTACACTGAGGTTGCTTAA
This sequence comes from Felis catus, assembly GCF_018350175.1. Lineage (NCBI taxonomy): Eukaryota > Metazoa > Chordata > Mammalia > Carnivora > Felidae > Felis > Felis catus. Next base: position 112,770,450 of record NC_058374.1, read on the forward strand.
ATATAAGATAATAAAGAAGACACCAAACATTTTACATAGAGCAGTCCTTAAGAAAAAAAAAACCCTTCTCCATCTTGGTAATAAAATGATTATACATAATATATACGGTAGGGTGAACAATAGCTTAATAAAGAATACTCGTGAATTTTATTATTACAAACATTTCCAAGATTGCCAATGTTGGGCCAATGTTCTCTCTTGCCTCCATTTTGGTAGGTTTTCAGGGGGATTATTCCAGAACTGGTACAAGAGTGTGATGAACTCTCATCTCTTCTGTATACCTGACTTTAGCTTCTTAGAATACCAGATTTTCCTTTTATACACTCTGCAATTAATCAAGCGTAGCCAATTTAATTTTTAAAGAGTATATGCCAAATATTTCCCATGACTTGTGATGTTCTCCTTATACCCGTTTGAACTGTGATCTACGAACTGATTAACTTTGCCCTTTTCTTCTTCTTGTAAGAGCCTGCAGGTAGGTACTGATCCATTCCAATTAATATCTAATGATGATAAACTAAAGACAAAATTCCAGCTAACAGCTTCCATCTGTGGTTATGCATAAAATATCTGCTTCTGGCAAGTGACACTATATGCAAATTTTAAAATTTCAATGCTGCAGGAGTTACATAATGAATTCATATATGCCTAAAATAGAGATTCCCCCACTTTTCATCACCTTCCCTTTCTTTAATGCTTAGGAACCCTATAAATACAGTTAGCAATACATTTTTATCTTTATTGATTTCTCTTAGTATGCTAATCTTAAATTTTTCTCTTGTCATGGTTGCCAGTACCAATGAATACATAATATTTTGGCTCTTACCTTTAAAAGATGGAAAATGCATTTCATTTAATAAGTATTAATTGAAGAAGTTGACATTACTTTTAGTGTCATTATTATGTTCTTTAAGACTAGTGACTGTGTATAATTATTACTATATTCCCCTAGGACCTTATATTTAGCATATACTTGCTGCCTTGAGGTCTCTCTATATTTGCTGCCAGCAAAACTGTCCATCCATATGATTCACTGTACTCAGGCTTAAAAATGGATGCAAGTAATATATTCCATGTGTCACTATACAGATTTTTAACTCTTGTTATTTCAGAAAGACCATTGTCTAATCCCACTCCCTGCCCCCTTCCCTTTAGCTGTCTCTCTGCTTCCCTCTCCAGGAAGGGTCTAGTTGGTTTTGAGTTGTTCCAGCTTGGGTGAACATACATTTATGTATTAGCCTAGTGTTAATTTCAAAAGAGCATCATCCTTAGCACTGGCCTTAAAAATAGTCACATTAATAAATTAATTGACATTAAATGGATGAGTCTTGATGGTATCCAAGGGCTCAAAAAAATGAGCAATTTGAAGGCTCAATAATAAAACCTTTTAGGGCCAATATACTCTCTATGAATGTACTACTGTGCACCGTGTATCTGACATCAAAAAACTGGGCATTTGTGGCTTAACAGTACAGCTCTGTTGTCTGTTAGTGAATATGCTGTCTTGCCTGACTGGGAACTGGGTAAACTCTAGAAATTAAAAAAAGGAAGTTGGTGAAAAGTGAAGAGATCGCTTTTTTTTAGGCATGAAAGAACACATTATATAACTTCTACAGCACTCAATATTTTTTTTAAGTCAAGTGGGAGATAGGAAGGTAAGTTTCCACTATCTTTTGATGGGACAAAACCACACAGTTGGCTTTTTTTAACTCATCTTGTGGAAAAGTATATGTGTTCCTCACATTTCAGTATCTCTTAAAGAGCATACTTTAAGTTGTAAACCACACAGGTTAATTCTTCTCTCACTTGAGGGATTCAATCACAAAACATTGCCTGAAGTGAGAAAAGTAATTCTAAAGGTGTATTTGCATAGGTACTGTGCTGTGTCTGTGTTGACCTTTATTTTATTCTTTTTAGATACCCACTGAGTTCAGCTGGGCTCTCTGAATCTCCAAGGTACTAGAATAATGGCAATTTTATGATCAGTAAATGTTCCAGGAGTAGAAAATGTGAGCTTTGAGAAGCATGGGAAGGCCGGGGTGTTTATCCTCTGGGATAAGGCACATAATGAGGAATCACCCTGGGCAATTTTTTAGTTTATGGGAACTCTGAGAGCAACCATTCTCACTCCCAGATAGGTGTTTGGGAATAGCAATTTGGTGAACGTGGAGAGACTGACCCTGGAGATGACTCATCAAGAATGAATGAATTTAATGTTACAGAAATTAAGTGAAAAGATATCGGACAAAATAACATACCAGAGAAATGGCTCAGGCAATAGACGTACTACCTTTCAGAAAGTAGAAATCAGCCTATCATTTTGATTCGGGTACGAGTGTTACTTTATTCACAAACACACTTCCAGGTTCAACACTGAATTCAGTTTTGCAGTGGATACTTTTGGAGCTACTGGCCAGTCACAGCTACCATTTCTTTGCCCTGGCTCCCCCGCAGCCATCAACCTTGGCAGCCACGGAGCTCAGTGCACCCCTTCTGCTTATGGACTCAGTGGATTAATTCAGAGACAGGTCAATTTCTGACTGAAAGTGTGCACATGGAAAAGATTGTTGTTTGGGGTGGGTGTACCGGTAAAGCACAAGTTCAGGAAGCATACAGTAGCCATCTTTTATGAGACATAGGAACCAGAGAGGCCAGGGAGAAAAATAAAAAATGTGCAGAGAACAGAGATGTGGAAACAAAAGTCAAGATGGCCCTGAAGTCCCTCATTTCAGCATTCTTGTGAGGCCTGCCCGCTTCCTCCCCTGGGTTCCCGTGAGATGGCCCTAATCCAAACCACCTCTGCCTGTTGTTCCCCCTTAAGCTAGTTTATGTAGGTCACTGCTAGCTAAATCCTAAAGATTGACTCAAGTATTTCTTCTGTTAGTCAGTGAACTGCTCACTTTTTATATTTCTTAGTAAATTACATTTAGTGCTATTAATAAGGAGAGTCTGCAGAGATGGATAATATCACCTAATTACATTCAAAATGAGAAATCCATGAGTTGTTATTAACAAAAAGAGATGAAATGCAGAAAAAATTGTTATTGCGATTGTTGCTAAGGCTATTTACCTCTCTTTTATTACCGACTGGTCTCAAGTCAAAGTTAATATAAACCACATTTAATTTTAATGCTTAGTATTAAATATTTAAAATACAAAAAAAATGCAAAATTATGATCCTTTTAAGAAGACAGAAGTTTTAATCTTATAAAGGAAGACAAATGTGTATGTAATTAGATTCAGGAATCATTTATTCAATGTAGCTAACACATCATAACACTTTGATATGTACAAGAAGCAGCTGAGAAGCTTGTTATGAAAATGTGTGTGATAGAGGGTACACGTTAACAGTTCTGATAGTGCTTTATATGTATATTTGAGTTGAACAATTAAATAAACGGATAGTGGATGGTAGGAGCCAGATTTCTCACTATTGGAGTGGGAATTTACAGGTAAGCAAGGAGAAGAGCCTGGAATGACTCATGTGGAGATGGAATAGAGTTGGAGATACCAGTAAGCACTCATATTTAGCTTAATATATTTGGCTTAATAGCTTTAGATACAGATGGTTACCTATTAAAAGACTTACAGATACGTGTATATACGCAGGTAAATATGAATGTATGTTGTCTTGTTCTGTCAGGTGAGTGTACCTAAAAGAAATGGCACCCCAGAAGCAATGAGCTCACCTAGCACGGAGATCTTGGTGTCTGATGCTATTCTCCAATAAAAGGAAACATGGCTCCTCAGAGAACTGGCTGCTTCTTCACCTGGGGCAAAATGGGTGGGCCAGAGCATGTCCTTGTGCCAGAAAATAAGAAAGTGCTAAAAAAGAAGAAACAATAAAACCCACTTTAATGAGACTCTCAAAGGGGCATAGAAGACAGTTGAAGGAGCTCCCAATGACCAAGCTGAAATAATTTGAGCAAACCAAGTAACATAGGATTAGGTTACAACCCATAGTATAAAATAAATATCCATAAGTTTATACTGATATAAGTAAATGATTGAATAAGCTAGTGAAATGGAAGAGAACAGACAAATCGTCCATGCGTAAGAATTCCAAGTAACTTATGTAGATACTCTGCCCTAAGAGATATGGGTTTAAGTGCGGTGGGAGCATAGTGACTCCCTTCCAATGAGCACAGTATGAAAAAAGAGGGAAAAAAGTAATTTTATGGTGGAAGAAACCTGATAAACAGTACCTCAGCCAGGTGATCAAGGTCAACATCCACAGTCATAAGTCATGTTGACAATATGTATCTTAGATATGTGATGTAAATTGGAATTAATCTCTTTCATTTTGTCCCCTCAAACTTTGAACCTCAGTCTACCTACGAGAACAATATCAGATAAATTTCAAGTGTGCCATTGTCGGTGTGTTGTATATCATACTTTCCTAGTGTTCCCGGAAATTGTGAAAGTCAATGAAAGAGGAAGTCTGAGGAACATTCATGACCGGGAGGAGCCTAACGAGATGTAACAATTATATGTAATGCAGGATGTTGGGACAGATAGAAGAGGGAAAAGTTAAAGAAATCTGATAAAGCATGGACTTTAAAATTAACATGCCAACATAGGTTCATCTGTTGTAACAAACATACTGTATTAATGTAGATGTTCATAATAGGGGAAGATATGTGAGGGGTATAGAGGGATTTTCTACTGATCTTCCCAATTTTTCGGTACACTTGAAATAGTTGTTAAAAAAATAGTCTATTTTGAGGGAGAAAAAAAGTAGATCCTGAGATCTGCCCAAGAAGATTTTTATGTAAGAGGACTGAAGTGCACTACGGATTCTAATTCCTCTCGTCCATAACCATGTTTGGAGGAACACTGCCCTAGTGTGTGAATTTTTGGGGGGTAGAAATTGTTTTCTCCATTGTTCATTGAAATGTATTTGCTAATGACAGATTATTTATCTGGCCTACCCTCCTTTCTAATTCTGCTTTCCTGGATTATCTTCACCTCCTGGATTTTTTAAAAGCTGGAGATCTTCAAGGGTTGATCTTAACACCTTTTTTTCTTTCACTTGTGGTGGATGTGGTCACTTGCTTCCCAAATCCAGCATGGCAGCACCCATTCCCCCAGCTCTGGGGGATGCACGGAGAGCCCTCGTGTGTTGGAGAAAACTTCAATTAATGACTGGCCAGCACAGGACTACAATGGCCTGAAACCTTTCCTTACTTTTGGACGATTCTGAAATTCTGTTCTAATTTTAGCATCCCTGTGATGTGACCCGAGGCCTTTTATACTTCATCATAGCCCAACTTCTCATGCTTTCCATTCCAGACTTTTTTCTTTCATATTTTTTTTGATCCTAAAAGTGCTCTCTAATAAACTGCTTATATGCTAATTCTCACTATAGAATCTTTTTTTCCTGGGAAACATCATTGTTTACTTCCTCCATGAGTGAATTCATCCACACCAGTGGTTTCCTTTTGCCTCTATATTATCAGCATTAATTTCTATCTCTATCCCTGACCTCCTCCAAATGCCAAACAGTCTATCTCACAGATGTCTCAAAACATTCACTTGGATACCTCAAAGTCAGCTAAAAATAAATATGCCAAAGATGAAAATCATAATTTCTACTCTGAAACTTTGTCCTCCTTCAGCCTTGTTTAGTGTAGCTAGATATATTCTAAGAAAATACCTATGGTCTAGATCTTAGTATCATGTATAAGACTCCTAATACGGCCACCACAACACTGACTGGATGAGTGGAAGCCAGTAGGTCTGAGGTATGGCATTTTCCTAAGTACTTTACAGGTAGTAGCTCATTTACTTCTCTCAACAGTTCCATGAAGTAAGTTTCACTAGAGTATTTTTTTTTTTAATTTTTAGAGAAAACTGCCATACAAAGAAATATATAAACTGTCCAAGATCCTAATGTCAAAACAGGGATTTGTACATCAATAATATGTGTCCTAAAAATCCATATGCTAATTATTGTCCTGACTCACTGACATGAGTAATGGTTTGAACGTTGGATGTATTTGGTTGAGACAGATGGATGAAAGAAGTAGCTGGTCATATATATATGTTGTGGTTGGTAAGAACCCAAACAGGAAGAAACATACTACTTGACCACACATAATTTTTATATTCTCTGAGACTGGTTGAGAGGAATGTCAGCTATTCATAACCGTAAGAGAAGATTCCTGATCTTACGTGACAAATGTCCCCTAAACAAGCTTATACTACGTTCCTTTCTGTTAGCCAGTTGGGATTAATACTACACAACTGCAAAACCTATCTACCTACACATCATTGATCTGTATATCCTCGTGTATATACACTATTACTCCTCCAGTATATTTTCAAGTCAAATTTTACTATGAATGCATCTAAAAGTCACTCACTCTTCTGCATCCAAAGCATGACTCTCATCACTACCCCTATAAATACACTCAGGACTTCCCTCACCCTCATCCTGGATGCTGCCTAAGCCTTTCCATGACTTCCCCTTGCCCTTAAGAGAAAGACCTAAATGTGTATTATGTCTTAGAAGGCTGCATATGCTGGTTCTTTTTGCTTATCGTTCCCTGGTCAGCACGCAGCCACTACTTCTCTGTCTTCTTTCAGATCAATTAGCATGCACCACGCTCCTTCCCCCCTCAGAATTATGTCCATACTGCTTTCTTCTCTACAGAGAGCTCCTAAACCCATATCTGAGGTGACTCATATTTCAGATTTTCATTCAATCAACACTTCCTTGAGAGGGCTTGTGAAACTCCCAGAAGCAGATCAGTGTCTCCTATTATAAATTCTCATAGCACTATGCCTTCTTCTTTATAACTAAGATACCCAGTGGTTGACCATTAAATACCTTTCAAATTATGACCAACTACATACGTGAACAACATGATAAATCACTGTTAAATATATTTTGGATATTTTGTTGTATGTGTACTATATTCACAAACAACTTAACCCTTTTAAAACTTTTATTGCATTTAGTGATCTCCAGTGGTTAAAACATTTATTTCAAATACCGCACTTGGCTGGGGACAAGGGCAAAAGCTAAGCATCTCAACCAGTTTCAGAGATGCCTCTGGATCAAAATTTTCTCCCTGTAAAAACCAGTCTTATTAAAAGTAAATTGCAAAGCATGTGAGACAAATAGTTCAGGCTTTAAAAATCTAAAACAAACAAACAAACAAACAAACAAAAAACCCACCCAATTCATTCATTGCCAAGATTCCGTTCTTCACAGAATTATAGGACATTTGGTTTGTAATATATTTCATTTGAAATCAATATACCTTCTCTACCTATGAGGTTGGAGAGAGCAGTTATAAAATTGAGGGAAGAGGACAAGAAATTCAGCAGATCTAGGTATAGGAAAAAATCCTGTAGTCTGATATCCTAGATGAGGAGCATGATTTAAAAGTGAAAGGATCAAAAAGTAAGTGGGGTGTGAGTAAAAAAAAAAAATGGTGATACTGGCCTTTAAAATGCTTGAATCGGGGGCAGCTGGCTGGTTAAGTCTGGAGAGCGAATGACTCTTGATCTCAGAGTTGTGAGTTCGAACCCCACGTTGGGCCTACTTAAAAATAATTTTTTTTTAAAGTAAAATGCTTGAGTCAGGACTTTCATTCTAAAATTGGCTATCCCATATTTCCTGCTGGGTAGCATATGAGAACCAGGTCATGATGCTAATACACAGGGGTAGGTTATATTTTAAGTCTCATTTATATCCTCTCCACCTGCCATTTTCCAGTTTGCATTTGCATGGCATCTCCTGAGCAAAATATGAAGACTTTAAGTGTGATTACATCGTATTCTTCTCTACGTTCCAAATTGTTTGTAGTCTTTTAAGGATAAAACATTTCTCAAATCCAGGAAAGAAAAAAAAAAGAAATATTTTTCATTGAACACCTAGAGTGCTCCAGGACAATATTGTCACATTTAATCCTTGCAGCACCCCTGATGCTCATGATAGCCATCTCCATTTCATAGGATGGGAACCTTAGAGTGCAGAAGAATCAACATCTTTCAACACCATAAAATTCCAAAGTGGAATCTATGTCTCTCTCTAATGTCCATTTTTTCCCTTCTATACCAAGCTAGTCATCTGCTGCCCTCCAAGTGTCTTTACTGCCCTCCTCTATCACAATGTAAGCTCGTTTTTCTTTATTTCACATCATCTAATCCATGGTGACAGTTGGTTGCCTAAAACAAGACACAGTCATTTTCAGCAGTCTCTTATCTCTTTATGATCTGAAAGGGTTAAAGAATTTCATTTACTGAAGGAATGTCAGATTTCAGATGAGCTGTGGGGGATTGGAAAGTCATATTAGGATCAATTGGTTGGCTTTTCAGGTAAAGCTCACTTAACCTTTTTTTTTAGGGTGACTGCAGTCTGCAAGGAGACTCTGCTTCCCATCAGCCTGAGCATCTCACTTGAGAATGACCTGAAGGCAGGAGAAACAGCAACTGCTCTAACTGCCTACTTCAGGCAACTCCTGAGTTGGTTAGCTGGAATTCTTTCTTCCCTGGCTTCTTCCAAAGAGTTTTTAGAGTGATATTCCTGCAGGCGCAGAGCAAATAAGAATCCCTCAGAAAAAGAATAGCAATCTGCAGAATTAGGGTCCAGGTATCTACCTTTTTATCAAGCCCTAGTGGTCCAAAATAAATCACACTTTGAGAAACACTAATGTGGAGATAGTCCTTTCTGACTGTGCACCTGCTAAGTGTCCTTCCTGCTGATTTTCCTGCATCTCTACTCTTTTTGCTAAACTTCCAACTTTCCTTTCCCCTCGTTTGCCAACCCAGTGACATTATTCTGCTTAGTGATGTACTATATATTATTTATTTGTTGTTTATTATTTACTGTTTTTATTATTTTCTTCTCTATAGGGTATATACCTTTTAAAAATCTCTGATACAGCTCTTGACAACAATGTAGTAAGTACAAGAGTAGATTTTCTTTAATAAAAGAAGTATTACTCTATTGGCAAGACATATCCCCATGCTATTAATACTGAAAGATGTTCTAAAGTTTATATTGTCTGTCATATTAGTATGGCAAATCAATATTTTCAAACTGCAAGAAAGAGAAAGCGAGTATATTGGTGAAAAGAACAGAAAAACTTTTTTTTTCTGGCCATGATTGACCTTTATCAAGATGATGGATTGAAATGACCCACAATGTTGACAGAATGCTTTTGCTGAGTTTTTGCTGAGATGACCAGATACCACAGTCATTGGAGTAATTGTAACTCAGAAACAAAGCCAATTGAAGTTAGGCCTTTTGCCTAATACAGATGGGAAAGAGGGGCAAGTTGTTATATTTGTTTTATCTTACATGGATGAGTTTTGGCAGAATGGTTGAATAAGAGTTAAATTACAGTTTCTCTCTTTTGTTCGCCAGTTTCCCAAAAAACATTACTATATATGGCATTTTAAGGACTATCTCTGAACAGTCTCTCAAAGCCTTTGGCTATAAACTTTCTGAGGAACATTATCTAATCTCATTGTTTCATGAATCATGATTACAAAGTGACTCTCAAATTTCTATCTCAAGTCCTTATTCTTTGCTAGGTTATAGTCCTGAATCCCCAGCACAAATTCGGTATCTCCCTCAAAAATATGGATTGCCTTCCCTTCACCATAGCTCCCTCTCTGGACTGAATTATACTTCTGAAAGTGCTACTAGCATTCTCTGAGTAACTAACATTTAAAATCTGAGAGGAGCCCTTAATTTTTCCCGTATTAACCACTCAAAACCAATTTTTCATCAAGGTCTTTAAATTTTTGGCTCTAAGTATCTTTCTAATTTTCAGCATCATGACCCTGGACCAACTCTTAACTCACTTTGAGTTCCCTTACATATATCTCCATTTCTTCCCTACTCAACACATTCTGCATTCTGCCACCAGATTAAATCTTTCCAAATTGCAGTCCTCATCTTGTCCCTCAAATTTGCAATAGATTTCCAATATCTGTAAAATTATTAACCTTATGTCCAGGCATCAAAAGCCACTTCTTGCTTTTCTAGTTATAATTCTAAAGCTCCCCTGTATGCACTTTTAAATTTCTATAAATAGGTGTTTCAGTTGAAAGGCTACTCCTAAAATATATGTCTACTTGGAATCTGTGAAAGTGACCTTATTTGGAAAAGGGGTCTTTGAAGATGTAATTAAGTTAAAGATCTCAAAATGAGGTCATCTTGGACTAGAGAGGCTCTAAATCCAATAACAAGCATTCTTAAAAGAGAGGAGGCAGGGACAAGACATAGGAGAAAGTCATGTGAACACAGAGGCAGAGTGGAGTTATTCAAGCCGGGAAACACCAGGAGCCACCAGAAGCTGGAAGAAAGAATGAAGGATTTTCCCCCAAAGCCTGTGGATGGAGCATGGCTTCCTGACACCTTGACATCAGACTTACAGCCTCTAAGACTGTGTCTCTTGTTGTAAGCCACTCAGTCTGTGCTAATGAGTTGCAGCAGCTCTAGGAAACTCACATAATAGGTGAACTGAGTCTTCCTAATGATATCTGCTCTCATGGAGTTCCTTGTTTAGGATGCTGACCATACCTCTTCTCCCACTAAAATCATAGTTAACATTTTCAAGCACATACAACAGAAGACAACTGTTCTAAGACTTTCCATATATTACATTCTTTTAAATCTTTCATCAGTCCTATAAGTTTAAGATACTGTTATATCTGCTGGTGACTAGGCACACATTCCAGATGAGCTGAAATTGAACAGAAAATGTCTTACTCTTGAATCCATGCCCCCAAAGTTTTCAAAAACACCAAGGCCAAAGCTCAAAATGTGAAATCTTTCTGATCACCTAACTGGAAGATATTGTTACAATTTCTTATAGTTATTTGGGTAAGTACCACTCATGAAATATACCATAGACTCTCTCACATATACTTTGTTTATTCACTCAACTAGATTATAAAATGCCTAAAAGAAGTGACTGTGTCATATAAGTATATATCTTTAATTTTCTTCTTTTTTTAAATGTTTATTTTATTTTTGAGACGGAGAGAAACAGAGCATGAGTGGGGGAGGGGCAGAGAGCAAGAGAGAGACACAGAATCCAAAGCAGGCTCCAGGCTCTGAGCTGTTAGCACAGAGCCCCACGTGGGGCTAAAACTCGTCAACCATGAGATCATGACCTGAGCCAAAGTCGAACACTCAACCAACTGAGCCACCCAGGCGCCCTCTAATTTTCTTCCTAAGACTCTGGCATAGAGATCCTCTAGTTTCAAAATAAATAAGTCATCGCATAAGTACAATTCTGGTAGAAGACAAATCAAGTGACCATGTTCAACACAAGTTTAAAAAGATGAAACCATTTGTCTGAGGGTTATTGTTTGTTTAAAAAAAAAAACTTTTGGATTTCTGACTCCCCAATGCATTATTCTCTCACCACTGGGTCTTTTCTCGCTGTATCTAACAAACTTAGAATACAGAAATGTATTTAAAATATTTGGTTTTGATAACCTTTATTAACAATAATTTCCAAATAAAAGAAATATAAAGTAATTAAACTTGATAAAACTGGGAAAATTTTCAAATCTTTAAAAATAATTTAACAGATAAAGTGAATGTTAGTTGATATAATTGGTTACTTGGGTTTATTTTCAAATGTAAATATTAAAAAAATGTAAGAAAACCAATTTAGGAACACCAAATCAAGATGCTAAATTCAGTGACTTATTTATTCTCTGCAAGGATAGAGATAATGACTCACCTCCTTCTTCCCTTTCTAGACTCAGTCATCCTTCTTGAACAATTTGTGTGAAAGCAAAATCATCCCCAGAAAGACAATCTAAAGCATCACTTAATGAATTCTAGAGAAGGGTTTTCCCAGCTCTGTTATAATCTATAAAATGTTGAAAGATGATAATTTGTATATTTAGTTCTAAGTGTTACTCAACGCTACATCTATGAAAAAATATCTAAAATAAACATGATGCTTATTTTTTTCTTTGTAGAAATAAACACAAAGGAAGTGTTTTAACAAGTACAGCTTTAAAAATCATTAATAGTAAAACATTATTAGGTACCAAATCTGAGTATGCATGAAAAGTATAAAGTTAAATATTTTTCCCTAAGATTTAGTTCCCATCACTAAAGAAGAAATTGCTTGATGGAAGTGAGGGCATAACCAAGGAGGAATGAATAGAAGTCATCAAGAATGTGATCAAGGTCAGAGCATAGCACCAGCTGTATCAGTTAGGAATGCTTCAGCTCAAAGTAACAAAACATGCAAATAATAATAGTTTGAATAAAGGTTTATCTGTTTACCCATAATAAGAAGTCTTAAAGTTGACAAATAGTTATGGTTCCTCAGCCTAACAATATCCAAAATCTCCATGATCACTTGGTTTTCTTCTCACGTTCCTCATTTCAGAGCTTGAAGCTTTCGTTATTTGTCTAAAAACGTACAGGGAAAATGAGTAAAAGCTATTTACTCAGAAAAACAAAAGGCTTCTAGGAAACCCCATTCAGTTTGCTTTTTTTGATATTCTATTGGCCAGAGCTGTGTCACATGGTCACCTCTGTGGAGACCATGGAGGGTAGTAGTTGGATCATCCAAACATCCAAAATAGTTTCTGATACAAAACTACAGTGGAAAGTGAAAGTGATAAGTTTTACTGAGAATTTTTAAATCATAACCTGAGGATACATTTTTCTTGGAAGATGGAACTAAGGTTAAATATGACTCTGTATAGTCACTTAAATAATTTAAAAGCATTCAAAGCTTCCTCAGTGCAATAATATCATAACTGTACTCTGTGTCATTTACTTTCTCCATTTTAAAATCATTCTTCCTGGAATCATCCACATGACTGAATCCTTTTCAACGTTTAGGTCTGAATTCAAGCGTTACTTCCTTACAGTACTTCTCTGACATATTACCTAAGTTACCTCCTTCCCACTCATCACACTTCCATTATTTGAGTATATATTGTTTGCCTTTGTTTCTGAGTAGATCAAGCACATCTCCTGTACTTAGAACAGCCTCTAGCTTATAGTATTCAGTAAATGTATAGAATTCAATAAATTCTAGCCTATTTATTCAATAAGTGTTGATACAATGCACAAATATATATGTGCATATATCTCTGCATACCATCTATGTTTATATCTAGATTTGTCAATCATCTACATTTAGAGAGTTTTGCTAAAAAGTTAACAACAAACTGTAGAATTTCTATGTCATTGTAATGAACTCTCCTATGACAACTTCAAACCAGTGCTTACCCAGATAGAATGACTTTAGCATGAAATTTTATTGACAATTGGCTATTCTTGTCCCTGGGCCCTGATAATCACAAGTGGCACATCTGAGCTTAACTTTACAGAAATAACAATTTTAAATGTGATTATGATGCAGTTCCTTCATAATAATGCATGCAAGTTCTTACAAATAAAATCATACAACTTCTTTTAAACATATATTTTTCTTCTTGACAAACTTACCAATTAGCAATCAAAGTCCTTACTAATTACCAATTAGTAATCAAAACATATTTTCTATGAATCAGTTTTTTTAAACTTTTAATTAGAATATATATAGAAATGAGCTATATACAAAAGAAACCATTTTAATGTGTGTGATTTAAAATAGAGTAGCTGTTGTTTAAAGGTGGCTAGCTTCTCTGTTTAGCTTGGTGAGAGCAAAGCGCCTTGAAGCAAATCTGGTTTTGAGAAGAATTTCTTGAATGATTTCTTAATTATGAGGATGTAAGGCAATTATGCAGCCATTTTTCCTGAAAAAAAAAAAAAAGGAAAGTGTAATGGGTACTTGACAAGGATATATACATATTCATGGAGAACCATGGAACATCAAGGGAGCCAAACACTGTGGGCCAAAATATGATTAGACTATTCTTGATGGGGTGAGATGACCCTGACCTCAGGAAGTGATGCCCAAGTACAGATGCCCAGACTTATGATGCAGTCTTAATCACCTAGGCCTGGATTGTCTTAGGTGGTGTGGTACAGTCGTGGAGACATATCATGGCAGGTAGCTCTGTTCCAATAGGCGATGGGAATGGTATAGGTCTATCTGAGGCAATGATAAAAGATTGTCTAGTTCTTGGCTAGATGCCTGGAGTGATGCTATTGGAACAGAGTGACAGGAGTGATGGGCAGGTTATCATAACTCAGTAGAAGCTGAGATGGTCCTCAACCAAGGTGCATACTAGATGGCTAATGTTACCATGGATCTGGAGTAGCCAGGACTAAATCTTTGATATGAACGGCAGTGTTCCAGTCCAGAGGCAAGAGCAGAAGCCAAAGCATCAGCAAGAGGCTTATTTCTTTGGATCATTCATCTCACAACTGTGGCTTATGTTACATCTCGCTATGATTGTGATAACTGCTAGCCTCAAGACAATGAACCTGAGATCTAGAGCTTATGCCAATGTGGGATAAATTAAGACTAAAATACGTGAGTCTAAACACTGGGAGCTGTAAATATCTCAGGAAAGTTCCCTGAATGGTAGAAAACAAATCTGCTTCATACTACGTGCAATTAAAATGTTAAGTGAGGCTATTTTGATTCTTGATGCACATAATCTTTAATCCAATCAATAGAAACAACTAGCAAAATGCCCTTTCAGCAATCATTTATTGAAAGTTCAGTAGTTGAGTGGCTGTGCAGGGTTCCTGGTGAGGTGCTGAAGATGTGTTCTTTACTACTGCAGTCATTTTGTTCTGAGCAAAAAGGTTTCTTGCCATTCCTCAAACTCGAGGGTGCTTCTGTCCTAGGCCTATTTCCTTCACCTGGAACACTCTGCCCCAGGTAGATGGCTCACTGCTTCAACTCATTCAAGTCTTTGCTCATGTGTTGCCTTGCAATGAGGTGAACCCGACCCCTCGCCCCATAAACTACCCTTTTATAAAATTGCAATCCCCCCTCACATACTCTGGTATTCCCCATCCACTCCTCTGTTGTTTTATTTTTCTTCAAACTATGGATTCCCTGATGTATTATTTAATTAATTTATTTATTGAATGATTACTCCCATCCTTACCAACAAGTATTCAGGCTCTATTAGAGCCAAATTTGTGCATGTTTTGTTTACTGATATATGGCCAAAGTCTGGCAATAAATGCTTTCTAAAAGTTGATGAATGAATAAATGATTGAATGAATGAAGGTTGAGAATGGGGAGAAATAAGTGTAGCATGAAGCTTGAATTGATAGGAACCAGGAAGAAAATAAGCAATGAATTATTAGGTTACTGCAGAATGATTGTAATGAGGCAGTGAGGGAAGGTATGAAGGGGAAGGAAACTTCTGAGTTCGATCACAGAAGAGGGAGTGTCAAGGCTGAGTAGAATTTCACATGTGTAGAAGCAAGGGATTGAGGGAACTGCTGAGCAAAAGCACAGATGAACATTTAGCTGGGCATCTGGAGTTTTAATGAGTCTGAAGAGTCAGGTGTATGGAATTGTGTAGTAGGAAGGGCTAGAAAAGGTACATGCGTGAGCCAGATTGCTCTTGGCTGTGAAGAATGAAATCATGAATGAAATATCCTTAAGAACACTGGCATAAGCAGAACATGTTTACTCTTTCTCACAATTCACATTCCTAGTAGGGATGGATGGCTTCCATAGAGATAAGTCAGCAGTTGGTTGAGCTCACCAAGGACCCAGGTTCTTTTTACTTCTTCACATTCTTCAGTCTTTCCATAGGTTTCCTCCTCGGGCTGATGCAAAGGTGGCTGAGACATTCCAAGCCACACATTTTCAACCATATCCAGAGGAAGAAGAGAGAATCTTTTCTCTTCCTAAGGGTCTACTTTAGGAATGATGAGCCTTCCTCAGAAGACACTTAATGTACTTCTCCTCACAAGTCACTGACCAAATTTGGACCACTTTCTGAGTAGCTTATTTACTTAACAAACGCTTGGAGAGCCCATCTAAGGTTGCCAAGCACTACTCTAGGTATTTTAAATTTTTTAATGTTTTTTTTTTTATTTTTGATAGAGAGAGAGAGACCGAACATGAGCGGGGGAGGGGCAGAGAAAGAGAGGGAGACACAGAATCCAAAGCAGGCTCCAGGCTCTGAGCTATCAGCACAGCTCGAACGCACAGACGCGGGCTCGAACTCACAGACCAGAAGATCATGACCTGAGCCGAAGTCGGATGCTCAACCGACTGAGCCACCCAGGCGTCCCTCTAGGTATTTTTAAATACTACAGCATTAAACTAGATGAAACCCTTGCCCTCGTAGAGTTTGTATTCCAGTTGGGGAAACCAAAAATACACAAATTATCAAAACATGTAATGTTGGATTATGACCAATTCTAGGGACAAAAACACAGTAGAGTAAAGGAGAAGGAAGAATATGTATATTTTAAAGGAGGAATTTCAGGTTGAGTGGGCAGAGAAGGAGTATCTGAGAAAGTGACTTTTAGGCAGACACCTGAGTGAACTGAAGGAGGGAGCCATGTGAATATCTGAGGAAATCTGTTTCTATACAGAGAGAACAAATCTGAAGCTCTGAGCCAAAAATGAACCTGGCATGTTCAAGAAAACTCTGTGGAAGGCAAAGTGGCTAGAACAGAATACCAAAAATAGGTTATGTAAGGAGCTGAATTAGAAAGTTAGCAAGGAAGGCAGATCATGAAGGGTCTTACAGGCCTTGGTAAGGTTGCTGGATTTTGTTCTAAGGGAAGTATTGAATGGTTTTGAAGAGAAGAGTGTTGTGATCTGATTTACATTTTGAAAAAGATCACTCTGCCTGCAGAGAATCAATTAGAGGGGCAAATGCAGGAGTAGAGATAAGAGGCTAGGGAAGAAGTACAGATAAAGAAACTGTGGCTTAAAGAAGGATGATAGTGGTGAAGATCAGAAGTGGTTGGATTCAGAATACATTGTGAATGCGGTGGAAGGGCTGGCCCCTCTTCAGCCCAGTGGACTGACCTTGATTGTTCAAACTGATCTGGGAGGAATGCATATTGAGGAGTAGAGCATAATGCCCAGTACAGAGCGGATTAGCATCAGAATATGGAGGAACTTTAGTTATGTGCACCCCAACAATATTGGTTGCATAGCTAGGATACATGTAGCAGGTTGTTTGGTCTGAGAGGCACTCAGAGTTTGGGTGCAGACTGATTATTAGGGCATCCTGTGGACTGTCTACACAGGGAAGCTGGAGAGCTTCCGCAGTACCTTTCTCAGGCTTTTCCAATGCTCTAACAGGCTGCAGTTTCTAAATTGGTCTGCTATGCAATGACTGGCAGTCCTCATCGTCATAGGACCATTCCCACTGTTTTGTTTTTGTTTTTTTTTTAACATCACCCTGGTCTGATTTAATGATATGTGGGAACTTGTGCTAGTTACTTATCAAACAATTTATGAGCTTTTGGCTGAGCTCTGTAGCCACCATCTGCATGGAGAGATGCTCTTTTTTATTTACAGTCTTGGAAAGGGGAAATTTCAGAGGGTTCTCCTTGGCCTTTCCCACTATGATAGCTCCTACCCTACAGGACTAAGGCTAGATGTGAGAGTTATCCTAATAAGTAAGTACATCTGTCCCAATTATACATTCAGAAAGTGAGAAAATAACAACCCATGTGTCTATGGATTCAGTGGACCTGCTGTGGGCTGGATATTGGCCAGAACTCCGTTTATGTCCTGGCCCCATATGCCCCCATTCAAACAGGAGGGTCATGACTCTTATGTTCGGTAGTCTTCCAAGTGTACGAACATTGCCCTTTTCCCAATGTACAGTCACTGGCATAAAGAGCCATCGTTACTTTTGGGACTAGATGGAGGAAAATCTTTACCATGTTCATTTGTCAAGGTACTGCAAGATATTTCCTCCTGGGAACACTGCTTTTTCTACAGTCAATATAACTGGGTCTGAAAATTGGTTTGGATACAGAAATTGGACATGTGTGAAAGATAGAAGGAACCTCAAATGTCTACGCTCTAATTCTTGGAACTTGTGAATACGTTATGTTCAAAGGCAAAAGGGACTTAACCAATGCAAGTTATGAAGCTGGACTTTAAAATCAGGAGGTTATCTGGGATTACCTAGACAGCCCTAATCTAATCATACCAACCCTTTCAAGCAGAGAACATTCTCTAGCAGAGTCACAGAGATGTGCCCGAAGAAGGAAAGACGCAGAAACAGGGGAGTTTAAAAGATTCCAAATGTTAAAAGGACTCAATGAACTGCTGCTACGGGCTCTGAAGTTAAGATCCCACATGTAGAGACCAGAGTGACCTTTAGGAGCTAAGAGCGACCTCCAGAGGACAGCCAACACACAGATGACAACCTCAGTCCCACAACCGTGAAGAACTAAATTTGGCCAACCACCTCAATAAGCTTGGAAGCAGATTCATCCCTGGAGCCTCCAGCAGGGAATGCAGTCCTATCAACATCTTGATTTGGGTCTGGTTAGATTTTAAGTAAAAGACCTAGCTGGGCCTTGCTGTACCCACAGTTCAGACCTATGGAACTGTGTAACAAACAGCCCTATCCCAATGTTATGATGTCATTATTTCCCAATTAGGGCCCTGAACTTCATAGCAGACCTGTACTGTTTGACAGTCGAAACTTTCTTTTAGCTCGGTTATTCTAATGATTAAGTCTCCAGGCTGTTTTTCAGTGCTCTTTCCCTTCCCTCTACAGGAAATGAGAGCTTTTACGCATGCTACCAAAATGGCCCTCTGACTTTCATATTAGCTTTCAATTGGTGATTAATCGCTCTCAGCTTGTTATCATTTTCTAGAGAGTCAATTAAACTGAGAAAAAGCTACTCAATTTCACTGACCTTATAATTAACCGTTTTCCCCATATTTCTCAAACTATTGACAAAATGCACCAGCTAATGCACTTATTCTCTTCTTCTGCTGCACTAGTATACCATTCCAGGTCACATCGGTGGAAGTTTTAGAAGATGTCAGACTATAACTTTGTGCCAGAGGCTATCTGTGCCCACAAAATACCAGTCTCTGTTGCTATCTGGGCAGCAAACGATCCAGTTACAAAACCCCCTCGTATCTCCTGCTTCCTTGGATCGCTCCTGATACCAATTACAGGTTGAGTTCCATAGTCAGTAGAGTCTGAGATGCAGTGTTTCATGCAGATCATGAAGCAATGCCTTGGTACCAACTCCTGGGAAAGGGAGGTGAAGGAAGAGGGATCAGGACGCGAGAAAAGTCAAGAAGCATTGCATGTCCAATAACAGCTTGGGAGATTCTGCAGGAAACTCTAAAACTAGCCTGGCCTTTAGTTTGTCCCACATTGAAGCAAATAACCAGACCTTTATGCCTTTTATTAAATATCCATTAAATGAGGAACCCCTGAAAGGGGCATGACTTTGGCCAAAGTGGCTTTCTGCAGCTGAGTTAGTCCCTGAAAGAGTCGACACCTAAACACTCCCTTTCTCTCTTTCTCCAGAACAAGCCCTTCAGGGAGGCAAATGGTATGCTGGACACAAAGCTCTGCCGGGGACACAAAGGTAAGAAATGTCAAAATTTCAGTCTGGGGGAGGAATATACACATGATTTTGTCACATCAGAGTTATAATTAAAGAAAACACAGTGTGGCGTTATCCTGAGGTAGGTGTTGAGGAATGAAAAGAAATTATCCAAGGAGAACAGTAACAATATTCCAGACAAAGCATCATCATGAAACATACAGACATGGCCAAACTTCTTCGTTAGGGATCTCAGGAAGTTTGGGTTGTGGACAGTTACGCGTGTGGCCTCAGCTTCTGTATTTTAAAGAGAACTAGTGGGCACAATCTAGAGGACGGATTAACTGAAACGCTTACAATGACTTCGGATGCGTGTGATGGTCATGCTTAACAAAAAAAGCCACTGCAGGTTTCTGAAAAGGTAACTGACTTGATCTCCTCCAAAATCTGGCTAAAAAGCAAACAAGCAAACAAACAAAGTCAAACAAACAAACAAACACCGTATCATGATGTCAAGTGGATCATGGGACAAGAAAGTGAATGTAAGAAATCAGAGAGCAATTAAAATAGGGCAGGTAACTTTCTTACAAAATAATGTCGCTAAAGAAGGAAATTTTGTACTGCAGGTTTGCAGATGGTCCAAAGATCATGTGCTTCTCTAAATTCAAACTAATTTCTTTCAGATTACCAGCCCCTTTTTAACTAACCCCTGACTTGAGGTTAGTCACATGCTTATCATGTGAAATATTCTCTATCTCAGTATGAACTTTCTCCTATTTTTACCATGACACTGTCTAGCAGTTAGATCCTTATTTTTCATCCCATACCACTGATACTAAAGGGTGAATTTGGACAAAATAAAAGGGGCCAAATGCACAACATATGGCTGTATCCCAGTGTTCACTGAAAAGAACACTAAAAGGCACACATGATACAATCAGAGGCCAGGAAGAATAGAATTGTGTGGTGAATTGCAATGGTATTTTGCTTTGAGATCTCTATTCATTGAGGAAGATTGAATCTTGTGGGCCTGACCCCGAGGACTATAGATATGGAGAAGTTGTGACATACATCTGGGTACGGACTGTCTATGATTTCTCCTTAGTGGAGGTCAAAGTGGCTTGAAGGGCAAAAGTAACAAATAAAAAGAATGTCTGAGGACTCTTCCGTCCTGAGCTTAGCTAGTATATTCACAGCTAAGGAAGTAGGTATGTAGTGTTGTTTTATTTTTTAATTTTTGTAATGTTTATTTATTTCTGAGACACAGACACAGAGCATGAGTGGGGGAGGGGCAGAGAGAGAGGGAGACACAGAATCAGAAGCAGCCTCCAGGCTCTGAGCTGTCAGCACAGAGCCCGACACGGGGCTCTAACTCACTGGACCACGAGATCATGACCTGAGCTGAGGTCGGTCGCTCAACTGACTGAGCCACCCAGGCGTACCCCCCCGCCTTTTTTTTTGGTAGGTATGTAGTGTTAACCTTGAACCTGCAGGAACAAGGGAGCTAATCTCTTCTTCCGGAAATAAGATTAGAATCTATAACACTTGGCCAACTCAGGAAAGAGCTGAGAAGACAGATTGTTGATGGACTTCCCAAAACAAGTTGGTCTTAAAAGGATGCCTGGGTGGCTCAGTCGATTGAGAGTCTGACTTCGGCTCAGGTCATGATCTCATGGTCTGTGGATTTGAGCCCCGCATCGGGCTCTGTGCTGACAGCTCGGAGCCTGGAGCCTGCTTCAGATTCTGTCTCCCTCGCTCTCTGCCCCTCCCCCGCTCATGCTCTGTCTCTGTCAAAAATAAATAAACATTAAAAACAGAAAAAAAAAGAGAAGATCCCTAGATCTTAATTATCCCAATCACTAAAAAGATGTAATTATGTGATGTGACAGAAGTATAAATTGTCACTACAATGGCAGACATTATAACATATAAATGTATCCAGTCAACATGATTCGTATCTTACATTTACGCAATGTTATATGTTATACATATTTCAATTAAAACAATTTCTAATTAAAAAAAAAAAAGAGGAAGACCATTTCAGGAGCCAGAAGCAAAGAGGAAAAGGAACTAAGAGATTCTCAGTAAGGGAATCACCAGTTAAGCAGATCATCTTGGGATAAATCAACCAAATTCTCTGTCTCCTTGGTAAAAGGAGTTTTTCAGATTTCTACAGAAAGACCATTGGGCAAGGGCATCCATCATCAGTGTGCTGGGAAGGTTGTGCTGTTGCCAGCCGTAAGAAAGGAGACTTCAAACAGCTCTAATTATTGAGGGAAGGCCTTTGGCAGGATGTGAATGTTGATAAGGTTGTGAACACTATGAGGAACAAGAGGAACTTGTTACAGAATGACCCAAAAAGGATCAAGTGAGTATTTAAAATACATTGAAAAGAAGCTGAGTTCTTAAAATCAAAACTAGATGAGAGCACATATCTTGCTATGTAAAGATACACATATACTGTAAGTGGAAACCCATAGGAAGCTCTAATACCTTATTTCTCCTGTTTTCTCCTCCCTCAGGTTGTATCTGCTTCTCTACAACACATCAGCCTTCTCACTATCTTAAGCTTCCTTGTAACTTCAGTTTGCACATCATGGCTTCTTTTGGGCTTTTCCCCCGTATCATAACTTTCCACCTTAAACTCCTACCAGTAACTGGAAAACATTTCATGTATTTCTTATTCCAAATTTAAGTTTATGGAAGCAGAAATTGGACAGGCCTGAGCCATCTTTTCAAGTCAGGCCACAGAGGTCACTGTTGCCTACTCAGCCTATAGTCAAGGGACCATTTGTTATGTACACATCAAGGAAAAAGGTTTCTTTTAGAAGTGACTATGGTCAAGGAGGATGCTCCAGCCAATATCTAAGTAGCATACTGGCCGAAGTTTTCATACAGTGCACTCAGAATCCTTTGATAGTGGACTCAGGCCAACCATAGCTTCCTTTGTTCATGCCTTGGGCATTGTAAGTAGAAAAGTCCATTGACTAGATCTCAGGAATAAAGTGTTTCTTCAAACAAAAGAGAAGTTTTTATTGCATCTGGTCCCTATTCCTGAACACCTTCTTCCTCACACTTTTTAAAACCTTCTCTAGAATGATAAATCTGGAAGCCCCATGACCATCCCCAGGATACCAAACAATGGTCTTTAGGAAGATTAAGCTTTCACTGCCCTCTAGTGGAGTGGAGGAGGCAGTTTTGTTGCTAATAATAACTGGGGTTCAAGTTTGAACATATAAACAGGATCCACCTTATTGTCCAAAAAGAATCATGAGGAAAAAAAGAAAGAAGAGAGGTGTTTTTTCGGTTGTTGTTTTGTTTTGTTTTTTATAAAGGGGTAAAAAAAGGAGTTTGTATGGGTTACCAAAATAGCCTGGGAAGAAAGGAAAAGCATGGAGGAAAGCCTGAATGCTGAGAGCCCCAATGTTGGAGAACGCGTATGAGTTAAGCTGAGGCCCAGAAGCTTCCAGGGAATGAAGCACTGTCTGAATGACAGGAGCTGTGTGAGAACTAAGTCCTCATTAGAGGATGACCTACATGGTCTTCACCTGATGGGAACGCCATACACATCAGCCATCTGCTTTGAGCACCATCTGATTTAGAAGCACCCACACCCAAGTACGTGTCTGGTTTACTGCCAAACCCACCCCAACTCCACATTTTCCCAAGGCATGCTCTCCCACAGTGCCCATTCGGCTCTAAAATCATCATCTGGAATGTAATTCAGTGCTCAAAAGCTGATTTCATGAACTGTACTATCAACATGGACCTCTAGACCCCAAGTTCACAGGCGAAAGGAACTTCTGCACAAGTTTCGGAATGATGCAGTAAAAACACTGTGACATTCTAGCTAAGATATTGGAAAATGGATTCCTATGTTCTACTTCAATATTTTTCTTGGAGTTATTCAACTGAGTATTATTTGCAGCCAAAATGACTGGATGTAAGTAGACCTTGTTTTATAGATCTAATGTAAATATGTGGCTTATGCTCGCCCTTCACAGCAGAAATGTATAGACTGTTGAACTGCCATAATTATTGCAACTTATCTGCAAATAGGCTATGAAACTACTTAGATGAGTAAGTATGGACTGACTGTTAAAACTAGAGAGTAAATGCATATTGATGCATAACTTCCAACTGTTACAAGAAAACTAATTCTACCTGAACCAACAAGGCTTGCCTGTATACCATGGGGTTTTGTGGTATATTGAATGTAAGCTGAGTACATTGTATCAATGGAATAATGTACACCATTTTTTATGGTGGTGATCCAAATGATTGGTGCAAAAAAACCATGACATGTTATATTATCTACTAGGAGATTTCTAGCCTGCGAGAGTCAATCAAATATTTATGAATACTATGCTAGAGATATATTGTCAGAAAAAAATGATGAATAGCGCTTTCACTGGGCATTATTGAAAATTGCCCAGAGGAGTCACCAAAAATGACCCTCAACCATCTATTCCACTGTTCTAATGTTTATATTTTACATGGCAGTGCAAGGAAAAGACTCTGGTAGCTTCACCGACTAAGAAATTAAACTGTGAAAAGGATCCCACTGAATATATGGATCAGCCACTGAAGCAGACCATAGTAGTCCCCAAAGAGATAAACACCTTATACCACAAGCAAGATTCAGGGAACATATCGTATTGATGTCAAATCAGTGTTATTGGCAAGCACAAAATAGGTAAGCCAAGAAATATCGCCCCAGTTCTGTTGAAGACCTGATGATAACATTCTGTGTTTTGAAGAGAATCATATGGGATCGATTGTTAACTCTCTGGCATAAATTTCTGTTTAAATACTAATTAGTAAAGAATGCAGTCCCCTATCACTGAGGCAAGGGAAGGTGGCCCTGCAAAAGGGAGAAAGTCCTCTGACAGTGGTTTTTAAGGTCAATATACATCAGCATCACCTTGAAGGCTTGTTAAAACATTACTGGGGCTCCACCCCTGGAATTTCTGATTCAGTGGGGGTCAAGCCCCAGACTGCATTTCTGAGTGCCCAGTAAGGGTGATGGTGCTTATTTGGGAAATTATATCTTGTAAACCACTGCACTTGCCATCACGTTGGATTTACTAATTTTGAAAACTTTGGAAACAAGTATGTTCAGGTGACATACATCGAATTGGAAGTTGGAAAGGAATGCTGATGACTGTCTCTCTACCAACATTTTTCTTATGTTCTAGTTCCTTACATACATTATCTCATTTAATAAGCATAGCATTCTTGAGCAAGCAGAATTCAGTAACCTTTATAGTATATAGATCATAAAATGTATAAAGCCCAAGCATTCTGTGGTAAAACAAACAAACAAACAAACAAACAAACAAACAAACAAACTGTGTTT
This sequence comes from Felis catus, assembly GCF_018350175.1. Classification (NCBI taxonomy): domain Eukaryota; kingdom Metazoa; phylum Chordata; class Mammalia; order Carnivora; family Felidae; genus Felis; species Felis catus. The sequence continues at coordinate 112,795,223 of NC_058374.1, forward strand.
GTATCATTTTCCACTCAAGGAAACATTAGTCTGATGTATAGGGGAATTGGAGAAAAAAAATCAGCTCCTCACCAAGTTTTTATTCTAAAAAACCTCGGTAAGTGAAAAGCACTCACAAGGTATACTGAAACTCTTTCCTTCCCCTTTTTCTACCAATATATTTAGTAGCATGTGCACCATACCAAGATTATCATGAAAGATGGGACCACAAGAATTCCTGGGACCAGATGGAAAGAACTGTGTCAGCTGAGTTAACTGAGAACACAAGGAATCTGGTGGGTTTCTCTTTGACTTTCAAAATTTGGGTTTGAATTATACTTGCCAGAAACAAACGAAACAAAACAAAATTCAAAACAGGGATTGGGGTAAGTTCATGTCTCATACTTCTCAATTCTCATTTAGCCCACTCTAGAATCTACTTCAAAGATTGCTATATTTAGCAAAATTAATATCTATCTTGAAGTGGTTTTAATGGGATGGATCTCTGCCGGGTAAAAGCTTGTCACGTGACTGAAATCTATCCAATCACAGCACTTTCTTGGCTGCAGAGATTAGGTTAACTTGACTACTTCCCCCCTTGGACTTTTCATGTGGAGGGAAGGGAAAATTTGTATCTTTCCATCAGTATTGCAGGTGGCCATTTTTACAAAGTGGGAGAGACACCACGTTAATCAAGCAAAGAAGAGACAAGCAAAGCTAAGAGATGGACAGAAAAGAAGATCCTGATGTGAAGCAGAAGAAAGCACCCTTAGAATAAAAACGTGGTCCACAGTGCCTGTATTCGAATTCCAAATTTTCCACATACCTTGGGCAAGTTACTTGACCTCTTTGAACCTCAGGTTATTCATCTCTGAAATAGGTATCTCCTAGGGTTGTTGTGAAGACTGAATGAGTTGATACATATAGAATATATATTAAAAAAACAGGACACTGTCTGAACACACAGTAAGTACTATATACGTGTTGGATATTTTTGACATTCCTTGGTCCCCTATTCTACCCAGTAAAGGAGTAAATAGGCCAAAAAAGCTTATACCTGCTACTATCATAATTGACATACACAATAGATGCCCACATTTCTCAATCTGAAATGTTGTGCAATAATTACCGGGTGTATTAAATGCCAGATACATTGAAAAAATATATAGTATTGTTAGAGTGGTATTACTCTATATACATTTATAGAGTTGGGCTTTATTTTCTTCAAAATAGTAGCTACCGATCCCTATTTAGTAGTCTAAATGTTACATATTGATGCTGTCAATTGGGTAAATATAAATCATGAGTAAAAATATTGTTCAGTCACATACTATATCCTAAAGAATAATTAATTTCTCCTTTATAAAATAAGGAGTTTAACCAAATTAACTCTTATGTAGGTTTTCATTATTAACCTTCTCTAGAATTGCAAATCTTTATTTTTTAAGTTTATTTATTTATTTTGAGACAGACAGAGACAGAGAAAGAGAGAGCGAGAATCCCAAGCAGGCTCCCACTGTCAGCGCAGAGCCCCATGCGGGGCTTGAACTCATGAACGGTGAGATCAATACCTGAGCCAAAATCAAGAGTAGGATGCTTAACCAACTGAGCCACCCAGGTGTCTCTGCAAATCTTTAAAAACATACTTTTAGAATTATAGAACTTTATTACAAGAAGACATGTAAGTTTCGTTACCCTGTTTTAGATTAATGATAGAGTTTGAAATGACTTAGTATGATTTCTTCAAGATTGTCTGACAATGGCAGGTACTTGACTTAAAAACTGCCAGAAAAGGGGCAGCTGAGTGGCTCAATTAAGTGCCCAACACTTGCATTTGGCTCAGGTCATGATCTCATGGTTCGTGGTTTTGAGCCCCGCATCAGGTTCTGCAGTGAGCATGGAACTTGCTTGGGATTCTCTCTCTCTCTCTCTCTCTCTCTCTCTGTCTCTGTCTCTCTTTCTCTCTCTCTCTCTGCCCCACCCTACTGGCATTGTCTCTGTGTCTCTCAAAATAAATAAATAAACTTTAAAAAAAGTTGCTAAGAAAAAGGAAGGCGAGAGTTAAAATGGAAGGTTAAAACAATGACTTTTATTTAATTTTTTTGGAAGGGCAGAGACTAGAGGAAATTGAAGGCAGAAGGTCAGGAACCCATATGAGACTGTTAAAAAGAGCATTGTAAGAACAATGTTCTAGAAGAGAGTAGAAAGGTGTGGTTTACAATCCAGGTGGAATAGTTACCTTTATTTTTATTAATAAAATATTGTGTTTTGCAAATAAAAGATTAGTTGACTGGCTGTTGCAGCCTCAGTTACTAGAGACACAGGGACATCCTATAATTTTGATTCTTTTTTTTTTTTTTTGCTATGAATTACCTTCCAATGAGCCTCACTAGTTCTGCAGAGTGGTTTTGATACTCTAATCCATGCAAAAAGTATCAAATATTAAACGTCAAACAAAAAGAGGAACTCAATGAAACCACAGCTATTCTCAGGGGAAGAGCAACTGAAGGCCTCTAAATTGAGACCATCTCCCATCCTAGGGCAGTAAAATGACAACATCAGAATAAGTTTCCAGGTGTCTTCCCCTTCGTAATACGGCCCTTAAAATACCACATGCATGGATAACTGAAGTCATAACGAGTCGTGCGGGTGTAAGACCCAGCTCTCAAAGCAGAGAAAATTAAAATATTTAAAGAAATCCTCCATGGACTCTGCAAGCAAAATGTCTTGTCTGAGAAAACAATTAAACAAACGCAACAGTTAGTTTTATATAGAGGCATTTCCTCTTGTGAATCTGAAGAAAAATTTTAAACAGATACAAATATGCGTCGGTGCACAGACATGAAGGAAAGGGGATACAAGCATCTGTGCTAAGATGCTCCTTCACTCCATTCTCTTCACTGCTTCATCCTTATTATCATTCCTATTGGCTCCCATTCCTAAATGCTCCCAGGAGCATTTCCACTCTTCCTGTGGGCCTAGTTCACCCCTTGCGTCCTGTGAATAGTTTAGCTCTAGGCTCCTGACCTCAGAAGGCACTATTTGGCATCAAGATCATTCTTGCTTCTGAGCCCCGTGTCTCAGCCTCTGCCTGATAATGCATCGACTTTCTTTGGAACTGAGTTCTGAAGCCTCATTTTTCTGGTCCTTATCCCATATTCCCTAGACTATATTTCAGATCTCTTTTCTATGACTTCCGGATTCTCACCAAGTCCCTCAAGGTGGATCTGTTTTACCCTCCTGAACCTCCTTCCTCATACCGATGACCTAAAATACTTCATTCTCTTTCTCTCAGACTAGAAAGTTCTCAAGGTTATAACTTTTTTTTTTTTTTGCCCCACCGTAACACATGTTAGAATCTTCTGGTGTGGATTGGTTTTCAGCCCGAGCCTCCTTTTAGTTTCTTACAGTGTTAGCGTCTCAGGTCTTAGTGTTGATTGCTTATGACAAATAAATGCATCCCTATAAAATAAATCTAAATACCAACTATACGGATTGAAGGAACCATGAGATTGCGGACTTTCAGTTACCCTTCAGCAGACCTAGACTAGGAAGTATGGAAAATTCACTGGGGAATTAATTATACATGAATAATCAGAGTACCAGATAGTGGTGAAGGCCAGCTAAAAATGGAAAGCAAGACTCTAATTGTTCAATTCCCTGTGGTTCTGTATCTTTCCTAAGGATTACTCTGTGGGCTTGTTAGGGGAACTTAGGCCGTGGTTACCAGGAAGGAATTCTGACTTGGAATTGACATCAGTGGCTTGAAAAGCTTCAGGAAGACGAGAGCTTTGATTGTGCTAGTACTGAAGTAATTGAGCCAAAAGTTTAGGAGAGAAAAAAGGTTACTGCTCTAGAAACCTCTGTTATTTTAAGATTCTAAACGCTTTAATTATATTATTGCTTATTAGGTGGCAGAACAGCTGAGTAAGAGTATTAAACTGAAAGTAACCTATGGTGGAAGAGGGAAGGTGCTGGGTTGGAGATCTCAGAGGAGATATGACACCTTCTAATGGTTACTTCCAGCATGATGAGTCACAAGACAGTAGTTCTGTGCAGAATAAGTAGCCTTAAGGAAACTGGGTGCGTCAGCAGGTGAAATTGATGCAATGAACAAGCTTAAGGAGAAACATGTGAGGAGACAGCAGCAAGAGTGATTCTAAAAGATTGATACCCCAAAATGAGATGGACTTGATCTGGTAAATATATATTGTTTAACATGATATATTAAATGTCCTTAAAAGTAGCAGTACGGGGACATCTGGGTGGCTCCATAGGTTAAGCACCCGACTTGGGCTCAGTTCATGATCTCACGGTTCATGAGTTCGAGCCCTACATCAGGATTTGTGCTGACAGCTCAGAGCCTGGAGCCTGCTTCAGATTCTGTGCCACCTTCTCTCTCTGCTTCTAACCCAACCCCCAACCCCCTCTCATGCTCTGTCTCTGTCTCTCAAAAATAAATAAATGTTAAAAAATTTAAAAAGAAGTAGCAGTATGAAGTACAGAGGAGGCTGACCCCTGCCATAACTTCTAGTTTGGCATTAGAGAAAAAATAAAGGCAGGGGAGAATAGGAGTGTTTATTTATCTGCAAGACAGATAAAGGTGATAAAGGAAAGGGCCTCAAAAATAGTTGTGGGGGAAGAGAGATTTATTTATGTATTTTTATGTTTTTACCCATTATGAATGCGAGAGAATAGGATTAGATAGGATGAATCAATGCCAGATAGGTTCCGTAAGTAGCAAAGGTATAGTTGGAGTTGCCTATCTATGTAACAGAAATGACAAAAGAATTGAGGTGGACAAAGGGTATGAGACAAAAGCAATAGTTATGATGGGGTTGCCTGGAAACACTTTTACACAAGGCAGAGGGTGAGAGGGTTTGGATATCGGCAAGAACAAAAGACGGAGTAGAATTTTCGTTAAGGTCTGAAGTTGTGAATTAATGCCGAAATAAGACATCTGTCAAAATTTCTTCAGTGTTCAGCAATATTTTAATTAGCTTGCCTTTTGTAAAGTTTGTTTCCTCAAGCTATCAACTTTTATTTAATTTTGCCTAGATCTGTAACAAAAAAGAACAAAAGTCTCTTGGAAAAATTCTTGGAAAGTACAAGGTACAAATTGTCCTCATTCAACAGTTTTAATACATATCTGCATTATAATTTGCCTGCATTATAAAACCCTTGCTTGGTAGTAAAGCCTGGAAAGGCATGTTGACTCTGCTGTGAGACGGTCTATGGCTGGATCTCATACACATTTTTAAAAGGGCAGAAGTGAAATGTAATTTTCATGGCTTGAAGCTCTGAAAGTTTTTCTTGCCTGTGCTGTGTCTTCAGTAATGCAGCACCCTTTTATCGGTTTAGAGAGTTCAACCGATAGGCCGACGGCGGGCTTTAAGATCACGCCCACTGAGTAATAATGAGAAGTTCAGTTTGTGTTTCTGAAACTGCATATTGAGTCACGTCCCAAAAGAATCAAACTGAACACTGTTGTTATTTTATAACTTCACATCCACAGAGTTGTTTCAAACATGGCCTTACAGAAAATGTTTATAATCTGATTGTGTATATGCAATAACAGAGGACTGCTTGAAAGAACCATCCTTTATAATCATTTTCACAATAGGCGTACATTAAAGTAGTCCCTTGTCTGTAGCAAATGTTTGCTGAAGCCACCATTCTTCGTAACATACTTCATGTCTGAGCAGATCTAGGTGGTACGGAATGCAAAAAACACTGGTTACACTTTGGTAGGTTTCATATACACCCAAGGCAGTTTTCAATTAAATTTACTCTGATATTAACATAGATAGGGCTTCAAATTTACACGTGTCCTAATATTTTACTTAAAAGCGAGCAAACAAACCTAGACTTATTCCCCGTTTTGTTGCTTAGTTTTATGCAATTCCTTCAAAGGAATCAATCCTGTCAGGTTCCCATGAGCACCGAGAATTGTTAATCCAACATCATTCTGGGCTGGCTACTTGGGCAACACAGGACTGAACATTTGCTTGGAATATGGAAATCAGAAAAGCATCTGAGGGCGTTACATTTGATCTGGAACTTGTAGGCTAAATAAGATTTTGCTAGTATTTGGGAGGAGGTAAGCTTGTGGGCAGGAACGAGCAACAGCAGAAATGTTTTACAGATCTGAACCTACATTGCTGGGTCTGAAAAATGCCAAGTGCCCCAGAGTGAGCTCAGAGCCAAGGGTGCTGGGAATGAGAACTCAGGGGGCTTTGACATTGTGATAAGAAAGGAGGGACCGCTGTAGGTATTTAAGCAGAGGAACAAAACATTATAGCAACGTTTTCAAGATCACTCTAGCAGATGAATGGAGCATTGATGAACTGAAAGAAAGTCAGGGATACCAGTTAGAATCCTAGTCTAGCAGGCTACATATGAAATAAATAATAGGCACCTGGTTAAGGCAAAACAAGGAAAGAGCCTTTGAATTTTAAGAGCTGTTTCCACCACCCTCCACCCTCATTTTCTTCCGTTTCTCCTTAATTGGGGGGGGGTAGTTTTTCCTTCCTGATTTCTAAATGAAAGAATTTCCACCTTTTTCAATCTATAACTGACCCACAAAATTACACTGAGAATTCAGTGAGACAACACGTTTAAACACATGTATGTATCCTATATATTTTTATATACACATTTCTACATGTGGGACATATTTTGATTGCTTTCACTTTTTCGTGAAAGGATTTTCACTTTATAGGATTTAAGACTATTTTTTAAGCAGATGTCTTTCAAATAACCAGTCCTATTCCAATTTCTCTCATGACCCATACCCAATTTGCCAAGTGTCCACTTGTGTATTTTCACTTACGTATCTGTTGATACTTTGAAACTCAACTTGTATAAAATGGAATCCAGTCAGGCGCTTCTCCTGAATTTCCTATGACCATCAACCCGTTCTGCCCGTAGAACTCACCTCTGTAAGACTTAACTTCCTGTATGTGCAGGCGCAACAAAATGTGCCATGTCTGTCCCCTTTCCACTACTCCTGCAGCCACCTGTCCCTGGGCTTCAAAATCTCCCTCAGGATCTGCATCCAGAATGATTTAACTGTTCACGTGCCTCTTCCAGCCCTCTCTCAAAAGATGAAACTTCCAAAGTGGAGCGTTCCTGCTATTTTTCCTCTGCTCAAACACTTCCAATTGCATTTGAGTGCAGCCTTCTTTTCTAGTCACATTTCTTGCTTCTTACCTTCACATCCAGCAAGCTGGATGCTTTCTCCTCTGAATGCCTCATGTTTTCCTGGCTTTGATCATGTTCTTTCCAAGGTTAGCTCAAACATCATCTCCCTTATGATCTCCCTTGTAAGCATTTTTAGAGATTTCCCCCACTACCAAGTATGCTTTTGATCACCATTAAAACTCCGTAACACTTTAATCCCTTCTCTTTATGTCTCCTTAACATACATCACTGTAAACAATGTTCTTACCCTCACAAATCCACTAGATTGCAAACTTCCTGTGGACAGAGTCTGTGTTGCCCATGGTCGATCCTAGTACAAAGCCGTGCGTGAAGAAGCAGTTTGCTAAGCATCAGATTGACTTAGTTGTATTGAACGTGCCCTCACAGCATGTATTTTCCTAGTCTGGGTGCAGCTGCTTCATTTTAGGTGAATGTGCAGCATTTGCCCATTTTTGTCATCATCGTCACCGCCATTATAGTCACCATCAATAAAGACTCACTGAAGATCTACAAAGGCAATTCACGCCCACTTTGGTGGAACTGTACATGGTTGGCACAGATTCCCTGCCGACACTTTTCACTCGAGGACGTCACTGGCAGTGATGCTCAAAGGTAAGCATGGGTTGGCAGTACTGACAATGCGCTGAAATCACGAAATGCCAAGCTACCCTCCATACTGAGGAGAAGTCGAAGTTCAGGCACGGCCGTGACTTTGTGTGGAGACAGGGTTCTCTTCCGATTAGTTTAGCCTTGTTAATTGTGAAGCTTAGCTAACATCCATATCTTCCCCAGAAATCACAGCACACCCTTCTTGCACTTTGCAGCGCTCCTGAACTATGCAGACTACACTTTGGGCCCATGTTAAGTAGCAAAATCACCAAAGCACAAAATACAAATGCACATGGCACTAAGTAGACCTCAGAAAGGATGCTTGCTTAGAGTAGGAGAGCCGAAATAAGAAAGTAGGGGAGTCATCTTGTCGGACCTCAGCTGGGAATGTGCGGGTTGGTCGACTTAACTTTTCACCACTCTGCACAAGCTTGTGAATATCCACAAAAGCACCTGGATATTGGTCTTGGGGTCACAGGTAAATGTTAGCATGTAGGCAAATTCACAAACATGGAATCTGCAAATAATGAGGATCAATGGTACTAAGGGTGATTAACCACTGGCCAGCCAAAGATTAGATAATATTTTATTAGTTCCTTAGGTTGAAATGATGTTTATAAAGTTTCTTACGATTCCTCAGCTTGCATTCTATACTAGTGATGAGAAGCTGTTTATAGTCTCTCCATACATTTACTATCTTAAGTCTCTAAACTTGTAATTGTATAGTAACTCCCCCTTTCCTGGAATGCTGGGCTCCCGTCTTCTTCATTATTTAATTCCTATTTAATCATTGCAGTTCAAGTTAGCATTACCTCCACCAGGAAGCCACCTACTGACCTCCCTCTGAATGCATGCATTTCTCTATTTTGGCACTTGAAATATTAAGAACTTCTTAATAAAGCTCATGTTTAATAATTCTGCGCCCATAATTCCATCGAGCACATGCCTGTCACATAGTAGGTGCCAACTATTGTGTTGAATTGAATTAAACCAGGAAGGGTATAGGAAGAATTGCCAATTCTTTGGGAAAAAAAAAAAAGAAAGAGAGAGAATTCAGCTTGAAAGTGTAGAAAAAACAACTAAAAAGAAAAAGTAAGATTGGATTTACCAAGCTCAAATGAAAGTACAGTGAGGAACAAAAAAAACAAATTCAATTGATTTAAGAAAGACTTTGTGTGCTCAAGTACCAAGGGGGAAATGGCTTAAAACTCATCATTTAACACAAATTGTATGATTCAGCAGCATAAAGCAATTTTTTTAAAAGCTAACATTATGCTGGAGTATATTAATAGGAGTATGACAAGCTTATCATGAGTAGTAATCTTTCTCCCATATTTGGCAATAATCAAGCCTTTCCTGAAGTATTTATGAGAGTTGTAGAGAAATTGGAGCTCATTCAAAGAAAATCTACAAAAATGAAAATGAGACAATTATAAAAGATGAAAGGGACTCTGGGCCTCCAAAGAGGTCAGAGAACAGCAAGGAGGAACGTGAATTAGAACTTGTCTTCAAGCCCAGTCCAGTATTTGGCACAAGGTTCAGTAAATAACTCATTGATTAATTAGAATACTGTATTTGAGGCTCAAAAAAGACAGAGATCAGTGGTCCTGTATTCGTATAGTAGCCAAAACTGGATGCAATAGATTAAAATTTTAGAAACAGATGAAAAGTTATTTGAAGGAGAATCTGATGGCACTGAGGGATTAAATACTGGAATAAACTTTAGCCAGAGATCTTGAAATATTCTTTCATATGTAACTGTTAGAATCACTTAGATGACAGCCTAACTTAAGTCCAGTACCGTCCTAACAGAATTATAATACTTACTGGTATATTCCACTATTTTTCTGATCAAGCAGTCTGTGACTATAGTTCTATTTAGTCTATTTAACCTGTGTCCATAATGACTGTTTTTGCGTTCCCCATCTTTACTCTCATGTATATTGTCCCAGGGATGATGAAGGTAAGTGTCTTCATTTATTTCCTTCTTCATATTCTCACCTGGTAATAGATTTGAATCAAGCGACAGAAAGAAATAACTCTTGATGTAGGAAGTTGGCCACATTTCTTGAAGAAATAGTAAGAGTAATGATTATTTTATAGCATCTATTAAGAACTTAAATGTTCCGTTTACTAGGATGGGAGTCTTATAAGCTTTCTCTCATCTAATCTTAACAAAAAGTTTCTGAGAAAGATACCGGTATAATTTCTTTCATGGATGAGGGAAATTAATTGTTAAGTGAGGAATTCTAAGTCACAGGAATTGAGAGGTAGAGTGGGGATTCACATGCAGGATCTTTCTGACTCTGGAATACAGGTTCTGAACCTGTATTATCCTAGTTTATTCATTCACTGATTTACTTACCTAGTTATTGAAATGATATTTGTTGAAGCGCCTACTGTTTGACATGATTTTTGTTGGTGGTGGGCATAGATTGGGTTCCCAAGGAAAGAACTTCTGAGATGGAAATTTGCTTGCAGGAGGTTTATTGGGCTGTACTCTAAGGAACAACAATTAGAAAAAAGTGAAAGAAGCAAAACTGGGCAGAGGGAGAAGATGAATTGTAAACACGTGGTTGCACAAAGGGCCTCGGCCTGTCTCCTGGGAGCTCTTGAGCTAGATGGCCCCTCATGGTTGTCGCAGATTGTGGGAAGGGGTCTGGTTCTTCATCGCCTCATTCACTGGTCACTTAGCGGGGGCTTCTCCAGGGAAGGCATTTACCTTGGTGAGGCATATCTCCTTCATCCAAGAGCAATTACAAGAAAGGAACTCAGGGGCGCCTGTGTGGCTCAGTCAGTTGAGCATCCGACTTTGGCTAAGGTCATGATCTCATGGCTCATGAGTTTGAGCCCTTGTCGGGCTGTGTGCTGACAGAGCCTGGAACCTACTTTGGATTCTGTGTCTCCCTCTCTCTCTCTCTCTCTCTCCCCCTTTCCTGCTTGCACTCTGTCTTTCTCTCTCAAAATAAATGAACATTAAACAAACAAACAGAACAAAACAACAACAGCAACAAAACAAGAAAGGAGCTCAACCTCAGGACACTCCCCAAAAGGATACAACAGTGAAAACACATGAGTGCCTACCTCCATGATGTTTATCTATGAGTGGAGAAATGGGAGATGTCATCAAAATAATATATTCTTTTTCCCTGTGGCAGATGGTGATGTGTTGCAAGGAGAAAATAAAGCAAGGGAGAGAGCAAGTTTGGGAATGAAGCAATTTAGACAAAGCTTTGTTAAGAAGGTGACGTTGGAGCAAGTATTTGAACAAGACGAGGAAGAGACACAAGTAGATGGCTAGGGACACAGAATTTCTGTTGGAGAGAACAGTCCCATGCAAAAGGCCCAAGAAGGAGCATGACTGTAGTGTTTGAGAAAGAGCAAGGTGAGGGAAGCGCATGGGGATGTACACAGCTGGCCAGTGTGGCTGGATTAGAGCCTGCAAAGCACAGACTCCTAAGAGGTCAAAGCCAAAGAAGTATCAGGAGGCAGGACCCCAGATAATGCATAGGGGTCTATGACTTATTAAGGACTTTGGCATTTGTTCTGAATGAGTTAGGAAGTTATCTGAGGCTTCTGAACAGAGGTGTGAATGATCTGACGAATTTTAAATGGCTCCCTCTTATGTGTTAAGAACAGACTGTCGGGCGACAAAGGCAAAAATAGAATAGGAGTTAAGCTATTGCAGTGGCCTAGGCAAGCCTTGGTGGTAGCTTGTGCCTGGGTGGCAACAGTGGAGGTGGTGAGAAGTGACTGATTCTTGATACGCATGAAAGGTGGAGTCAAAAGAATTTGCCAATAGGGCTCTGCAATTTACTTTTTGGCCTTAAGCAAATTACTTAATTTCTTAGAGCCTTACTATCCTGCCCTTAATATGTGGAATAATAGGTCTACTTTATGGAAGCAATTGTGAAGATTAAATGGAAAAATCCATGTGATGTGCTTGGCCTGGTGCCTAACACCAAATGGATGACCAGTAAACAGAATGAATGTCTGGTAAATACTGTGTTTCCCCGCCCTTGTCTCCCACTCTTCATCCATCGGTTGTTACTTGCATTGCTTCATCTCGTCTTGAAATATATACTCTGAGGTACCCAGACAAGCCTTATGAACTTTGATTTGTAAATAAAGACATATAATGATTTAAATGACTTATATGAAACTGCACCAAAAATTAATGAAAAGATCTCTGGATTCAATTCCTGTTGCAACGTGCTTTCAAGTGTAGGGTATGGCTTCTGACAAGCTGGTGTTTAAATCCTTTAAAATATCTCATAAATCTCATAAGAGGCAAAATTCACCCTACTTTTTGGTGGATTTTTAAAGTGTGCTCTTCAAATTTTGAATTTTAAAGGTTTCTTTTAAAGAAACATATGTTATCCCAGCTGTCTCCATCTAATAAAGCAGCCACTGACATAAGGGAAAAAAATGGAATGTAACATTTCAGAAGTTCTCCAGATACACTGAATACTATGAATGCAGTGAAATCAGGTGAACATGCAAGTAAGGGAATTATGGAAAGGTAAAACACCCTGCAATGCATGTAGAGTCCCAGACTTTCAAAGGCAGTATGGTTTACAACATATAGGTTATTAGCAAGTCAGACAAATCACAGGTTATCAGGGCTCCTGGGTGGCTCAGTTGGTGAAGCGTCTGACTCTTGACTTCGGCTCAGGTCACGATCTCAGGGTTCGTGAGTTTAAGTGCCAGGTCAGGCTCTGCACTGACAGTGTGGAGCCTGCTTGGAATTCTCTCTCTCCCTCTCTCTCTGTCCCTCCCTACTCTCTCTTTTTTTCTCTCAAAAATGAATAAACATTAAAAAAAAAAAAACAGGAAAGAAAAAAAAAAAGAAAGGGGCACCTGGGTGGCTCAGTCAGTTAGGTGTCTGACTTCGACTCAGATTATGATCTCACAGTTCGTGAGTTTGAGCCCCACATCGGGCTCTGTGCTGACAGCTCAGAGCCTGGAGCCTGCTTTGGATTCTGTGTCTCCCTCTCTCTCTCTCTGTCCCTCCCCTGCTCACGCTCTCTCTCTCTCTCTGAAAGATAAATAAAAATTGAAAAAATTGAAAAAATTGAAAAAAAAGAAAAATCACAGGCTATTAAACAAACATGCTGGGTGTTTCTGCTATTGATATATTTAAAAATCACGTGTTTAATGATAAGATGTTTTTATAATGTTTCATTTTAACAAAATTTATAATGTCACTCCTCTATCTTATAATCTCTAGGTGAATAATTATACAAAGAAGCCAGTACATGTCCCTGCCTGTTTTACTTTCTCATGGTCAGAAGTAGAAATATTGTAACAGTTTATAGAATACCATTGAAGAATTTTATTAAAAGTCACAATTGTCAAAATCAACAACAACAACAAAAAAAAACAAAAGAAAAAGAAAGGAATCCATACAGAAAGAAAAACCATTCGATTTTCTATCAATTAATGCTATGGTTTCAAGTTGTGTCAATAACTTGAATAAGACTATTTTTCCTATAATTGACAAAGCTGGTCTATTACTCATTGTATGATTTGTGTTTAAAAGTCAATTTGGTTTTGGACACAGATCTTTCTAATCTCACTTCGCTTGCAGGAGGGCAATAATAATAGGGCTGTGATGATCCAAAGGAAGAGCGAGGGCTTCCTAAGCTGCCTTCCTCCTCCACATAGTCTTTTCTCTTCCAGGGGAGATCCAAATAAAAACCTAACGAAAGGACAATCATGGGAACCTCAACGGAGCGTCAGAGAATCACCTGGGAGGCTTGTCAAACATGCAGATTCGTTTACCACTTGCAAACCCTCCCAAATCAGAATATCCAAGGTGGATATCCCAGAAACCATATTTCATAGGATCTCTGCATGATATTCTCACTTACTCAAGTTTGGGAAGCACACATTCTAACTTCAGAAATAATGTGAACAGGTCACCTGAGTCTTGCCAGTCCTCAGTTTCCTTCTCTGTAAATTGAGGATAATTATAGCCACCTCATAAGATCACTGCGAAGAGTAAATTAGATAAAACCAAGGTGAGACATATGAAGCATGGAATGTTTAGTACTATTTTTAATCATTGTTAGTGACCCTGAGTTCCTGGTTTTCTGGGCTGATGCAACCAACAACAACAACAACAACAACAACAACAACAACAACAAAGGATTTGAGGATATTTTCAAGAAAGCAGGTCAAGTGATAGATGGTGAAATTTAGACATATTACTAATTAAAATGAAGCCAGGAAGGATTTGGCAGAGTGAAAGAAAAATGAGTGTTAGTGGGTCTGAGAGTCTCAGTGAAATCTAAGAAAAATGTGTGGTGGGCCTCCATGGAGAGAGCTGGCAGGATGGAGTGTGGAGAAGAAAGTGTGTTTTCTTTCCTCCAGTTTCTAGAATGGAAATTGTGTGTGTGTGTGTGTCTGCGTGTGTATGTATAAAACAGTTGGAAATGTGATAACACTATCAAAAGCACAAGACATCAACTACAGAAGTACTAAAACATGAAACACGAGACAATTTGATATGGGACAATTTAAAACCCTGCAGCCCAAATCAAAACCTGCTCTCTACTCCATCGCAAGAAGCCATTCTCTTGCTCGTCCCTAAAAAGTTGTGCTTCTCTTGAAGAGCAGCTCTTCAGGGCTAGAGAACAAAATAAGAGAAGAGAGTTGCCATAGACAAGGAACATTTAAGATTTTACTGGTCTTGTGGCCCCTGATTATGGCAAGACTGAGATATGACAACAAAATTAAGTGACATGGCAGACACGAAGACAAGTGGGGTGGAGGCCAGGGGCCTGTGAAATAGCTATTATGGCATGGGTTTCCAGCAGAGATGGGGGTTTGGCAAGGTTTGGGGTGATGAGGAAGATTGGGCTCTGGAGACGATACAATGATCCCTGCAAGTTGGAGAGTGTATGGGTGCCTGATCGATGAAAAGGAAAAGTGTGGAAGGGCCTTGGCCATGCGCTTGCTGTGGTGCTTACTCACATTAGGCTGAGAGTCATGGTTTACAAGTGGGCAGCATTGCAGAGCAGGAGTTATGCCTCCCACCCTCACGCTGGTCTTCATGAACTTGAGAGAATAAGCAGTGTATGTTCAGACAGCTTCAAGGGAAGCCGCGTCCCTTGGAGGAGCACCGGATTTAAGACAGAAGGTTCCATGTGAGAAAAGACTGAGATGCGGGGAAGGCCTCCCCTCACGGGGCAGGTGAGCTTCCAGAGTGTGCTCCTAATGCCCTCAAACGGGGCCTTGCTCTCTAACACTCTGTGGACATTGCCTTCAAATTCTTATAATCTTACCTTTCAATTTGTTTTGTAAATGAAATCTGATGGGACGGTGGAGAATGTGTGAGAGCTTAGAACCTCGGCTCACCTATTGTCCTGCCTCCCTGCCTCCCTGGACAAGGCCTCAGCCACCTGCTTCCCGCACCCCACTACCCCTACCGATCAGTGACTGTTGCTGCCCCCACTGAGGGCCTACGTATGGACTTGGGGATGAATAGGGGGTGAGGAATGCAAGCCCCACACCGAAAGTGCTATGGCAGGGTCTGGGCTCCCATGAGGTTCTATACTTGTACCTCACCCAAGGGAACATGACACTTAAGTATCTTTTTAGGGTACCTGGGTGGCTCAGACAGTTAAGCATCCAGCTCTTGATTTCGGCTCAGGTCATGATCTCACGGTTTGTGAGTTTGAGCCCCACGTCGGGCTCTGTGCTGACAGCGTGGAGCCTGCTTGGGATTCTCTGTCTCCCTCTTTGTCTGCCCTCCTGCTTGTGCTCTCTCTCTTTTTCAAAAATAAGTAAATAAACGTTAAGGAATGATTTTTTAAAAACCACTGTGACTGGTTCAGAAAGAGAGCACAGAGGGGCGCCTGGGTGGCTCAGTCGGTTAAGCCTCCGACTTCAGCTCAGGTCACGATCTCGCGGTCCGTGAGTTCCAGCCCCGTGTCAGGCTCTGGGCTGATGGCTCAGAGCCTGGAGCCTGCTTCCGATTCTGTGTCTCCCTCTCTCTCTGCCCCTCCCCCATTCGTACTCTCTCTCTGTCTCAAAAATAAATAAATGTTAAAAAAAAATTTTTTTAAAAAGAAAGAGAGCACAGAAGAAAGGAAAGAGCTTCTTCCCCTGCTTTTTCATGCAAGGGGCCCTACGTTCACATTTTGCACTTGAGCCCTACAATTTCTGTAACTGGCCCTGACTTGAGGTTTCCAGAGGTAGCAGAGGAAGATCACAGAAGGAGGGCAAAGGAGGGCAGGACTAGAGAGAGGGGACATCAGTGGGACTCTAGGTGAGGGCAGATAGATAAACAAACCGCAGGGGATGATGGGCTTTGCCTTTTGGGCAGTGGCCAAGGAGAAGATTGTGAGAGAGATGGAGCTTACCTTGTCAAGGATCCAAATGGAATGCTGGCAGAAGTTTTAGTGTGAGTGTCCTGAACCCCAGTGCTTACCTTTATTGCTCAGGGCACCAATCAGAAGGCTGGGAGGTTCTCATAAGTTGGTTCAATAAATCCTCTCCCGGAAGCTTCCAAGACAAACCACTTCAAATCGAAACTCCTCTTGCTGAATACAGCAGTGTGCTCATGGTGTGTGGGGTCAGGTCCAGGCCAAAGGAAGGCACTAGGGACAGAATTTGAGTCTTACTGTAAACAGCTGGACATAGCCAAAGCTTACGGGGCTTACAAAGGAAAAACAAAAGGCTTTGGGGCCTGGGTTTTCAGTGACCAATTTTTTTTTTAATTTTTTTTTCCAACGTTTTTATTTATTTTTGGGACAGAGAGAGACAGAGCATGAACGGGGGAGGGGCAGAGAGAGAGGGAGACACAGAATCAGAAACAGGCTCCAGGCTCCGAGCCATCAGCCCAGAGCCTGAAGCGGGGCTCGAACTCACGGACTGCGAGATCGTGACCTGGCTGAAGTCGGACGCTTAACCGACTGCGCCACCCAGGCGCCCCTTCAGTGACCAATTTTAACCCCAAAGAAAGACCTTAACTCTTTGAGGTTTATGTGTAAAATGGGGAGGGTGATCACTTTTGCTTTCTGATGACCCAGGTTTGTTAAAAGTGTCAAAGTATATCAAAAATGTGAAAATGCCTTGCAAATAGCTATATAAATATTAATTGGTACTGTAATTCTATATTCTTTTTTTTTTTTTTAAGGATTACTGGATCCTACAAATTAGTCTGTGACAGCATTTAGGAGAGGGACACTGGAGTCATGCTTCATCATTGTGAGCCCCACATCTCTGGAAGGTTAAAGCCTTAGGGTGGACCTCTGAAAATTTTAAACACAAACAGAAGCAAAAAGTGAAGTTCCAAAACAGAAGAAAGCTAAATGTATATATACAAATGGCAAGTGTGGCTGGATGAAGGTCCCGAAAGACATCTATTACACAAAGAAGGTAGGAAAGGAAAGAAAAAGTCCTATCTTCTGAATTGTAAAGTACTTTCTGCCTCATACATTTATCTACATCAAAGGAGTCTCTTTCTGTGTTATTGTCTCTTTCTCTCTCTCTTTTTTTTTAATTTAAAATTTTTTTAACGTTTACTTAGTTTTGAGAGAGACAGAGAGACAGAGGGTGAGCAGGGGAGGGGCAGAGAGAGAGGGAGACACAGAATCTGAAGCAGGCTCCAGGCTCTGAGCTGTCAGCACGGAGCCCAAAGCGGGACTCAAACTCACAAACCATGAGATCATGACCAGAGCTGAAGTCAGATGCTTAACCAACTGAGCCACCCTGGCGCCCTGTCTCATTCTCTTTTTGATAGATTATGGAAGGATCTAAAATGGAAGTGGGATTAGCACTATTTACCAACTTTTCCTCATTCATCAATGGAATACCCACAAAAGAGCAATTGTGGATAGTGTGGAAAAAAACAAGTACCAATCTAAAGAGATCAATGAAGCATCACATTAAATAATAATGTCAGGGTTTTAGAAAAGAGGTTATAGACAGTCCAGAAACTAAAATCTGAGTAACATGTTTCCGTCACCTCTTAACAAATCAAAATCTTAGCTTAATTCAGACAAATGTGTTTGAAACATCTTTTCTCAAACATGTATTCAGAATTTTAAAGTGGATAATACCCATCTCTTCAATTTGTTAGATTTTGGAGACAGAACTTAAAATCTTATGGTGTCCCAAATCGTATTTTTTCGTCTTGTGGAGATTAAAATAGTAGCTAGAGTAAGGTGTAAATACTGGGTGCTGATATAGCTCAATTCTCTAATTAGGTGGGTGTGCTGGCGTGGCTTCTTTGAAAATATCGCCACCTAGAGGAAATTATGAGTCAAAGCAACATCTGCAATGCACCACGGACACTGCAGAAGAGAAGTATGACATCTGTAAGAAGAAAAACAGGTATTTCAGTGAATGAGGTGGGCCACTTAGGAAACGTATTAGGTCACGGGTCTACTAGTGTATTTTTGCATAATTTAATTAATTTATATATCTATTTGTATTCCTAAGCAACATTAAAACTGCATATAGCTTTAATTTATGCATTAGGGATTGACTTTTAATTTTTTTGTCCATATCTGGAAATATTTTTAGAAAATAGATATCCTGATATTTGACTACAGGGGTAAAATTTACATTTTGGGAAAATTCTTCGATTTAAAAATAATCAGTAATTTAATTAACATCCTGAAAATGTTTAAGAGGCTAACATACTAAGGATTTTCTATCTCAAGTCTTAGAAATTAACAAACAAAATTCCTTAAAGTCATTTGTTTCTGAGCATTTATGACTAGGTTCCAAATCATAGCAAGCAGGGTAGGAGGTAATTTAGTTGGTTGATTCGAATAAAAATGGGATAATTTTCTTTGCTTCAATTTCTGATGTTTTTCAATCATGGCAATTTCTGAAAGCATATTTAACATGAAATATGATCTATGCAGTAATCTTAATATGCTATGTAACAAATATGGGACCTTGAAAGCAACAGATCTTTAAGGTAGGTTTAAATGGATGATTTAGCAGCTATGAGAGATTTATATCCTGTTTAAAAAAAAAAAAAAGAAAGAAAGAAGCTGCCAACTTCAAAAGTTAACTCTCTTAAAAAGTCCCTAAAGATGATTTTACTTTAAATTGTCTTCTGAAGATAACAATTTTTGGCTAATTGGATTCCTCTGGATTATCAATTTTCAATGTGTCAAGAATTATGGAGTAGGTAAGAATATAAGTAAGGAAAAAACAACTTCATAGACTATTTGAAGAAGTTTTATTGTCCTGTGTTTACCCTTGTTAGATCTGTTGCCTATTAACTCATCAATCTTCCCCAATAAATGCTAAGCCCCCCTGGAGGCAGAGACTATTTTTTATATGCAGTCATTCCTAGAGTGCCATTTGGTCAGTGTCTGTTCTGATTAATTGATATCCATAGTACAAGTGGTTAAATATTTTGAATATAACCCTTAGCTGTATCTATAGCACTTAGAGTAGTCCCTGACATTTGGGAAGAACACAAAACACAATGGGTGAGTGAATGAATGAATGGCATCCCAAACTGGACCTACCGTCTGTTTTAAGTGTATGTTTATTGAATGTATCTCTCCTCCCCACCACACACAAAGCCCTTAATTAAGTAATCTGTAGAAGGTCTGATTAACACTTGTAAGGCAAAGACAAACATAAATAATTCCTATCCTTTTTTAGATTATCACTAGCCTAAGCATAATGGCATACCAAAGGGAACTATTTTGTCATATGAAATTATAAATGTGTATATATGTGTATATATGTATACATATACATAATATCTTATATACATATTACAGTATACCTATTATAGTATGAATTTACATATAATATATATGTATATATTTGCATATAAATATAATTTTAGGAACGGGTAGTATATTTGGTAATGGAATAGAAAAGATTCTTAGGTACATCAAGATGAATCATAAATTAATCTACCTGGATAAGTAAACTTGATGCTTGATCACTGCCTAGGGAAACTATTTAAATTACTGGGCAGGTTACATGTAACATACCTAATATATATTAAATTCGGTGAGCACTGACTGTCTTCTATTTGCAAAGTAGCTGTTATGAGTCTACACTTTAGTGTTCTATAGTTTTTGTAGAACAATGGTTAAGGAAGATGAACAACCTAAATGCTGAAAATTTCTGTGTTCTAAAACACACTTGACTTCAAGGATTTCAGTAAAATATGTGTGATTCTGTCTTGTGTATGTAGTCTAGACCAATCAGCTTTCTCCCTCCAGCCTCTATCAGCAATGCATCGCCACATTTTGGGAAAAATTTATTTTATGTTATGTTATGTTATGTTATGTTATGTTATGTTATGTCATGTCATGTCATGTCATGTCATGTCATGTTATTTTTCAGAGAGAGACAGAGGGCGAGTGGAAGAGGGGCAGAGAGAGAGGGAGACAGAATCTGAAGCAGGCTCCAGGCTCTGAGCTGTCAGTGCAGAGCCCAACGCAGGGCTTGAACTCACAGACTGTGAGATCGTGCCTTGAACCTAAATCAGATGCCCAACCGACTGAGCCACCCAGGTGCCCCAATGCATCACCACACTTAATCCCCTTCAAATCTTAATGCTGTTCTGCTTCTATGGACTCTCTTTTCCTCCAAGTCAACAGCTTTGCTACAAAGCAGGACAAACCAATCAATTGTTTGATCAATTGATTACTGGACAAACTAATCAATGCTAATATAGTCATTGGGCTTATTCATTGTCAACTCTCTCCTGATAAATGCAGAATCTAATAGATGATTTATAGATACATAAATAAATAAAAAATGTCTTAAAGGAGTGGTGAGGCTTAAGGTAGGAAGCTTAAGCTAGAAAAATCATAAACATACCATTGACCAGTGGAAACTATTTTGAAAAAAGAATTTTAACGTACACCAAAATTTAAACTCCCTGTCTCTTGTCATATTTATGACTGGGTCTTATGGTAACGAGTGACAGAGGAATTGTAACATCTTACATAGCATTATTCCTAGCTAAATCCTTCTTTTCTTTCCTTTTTTTAAATGTTTGTTTATTTTTGAGATACAGAGAGAAGAGCGTGAGCGAGATGGGGGCTGTGGTCAGAGAGAGGGAGACACAGAATCCAAGCAGACTCCAGGCTCTGAGCTGTCAGCACAGAGCCCGACACGGGGCTCGAATTCATGGACCATGAGATCATGACCTGAGCCGAAGTCGGACACCCAACCGACTGAGCCACCCAGGCGCCCCAAGTCCATATTTTCCATTAATTTCATCCACATTTCCCGTTTAAATTCTTGCCTCCTCTCATTCCTGATGCTTTCCTTATGGTGATACTTAGCTCTTACATTTGGACACTTCATTATACCCAAAGCTTTCAACTGACCTCCTGATATTGGCTACTGCCTGTATTTTTTACACCGTATTCTATATTTTTCCTTAACCGTGGCTGCCATGTGGCAGCTCTTGGGCTCCTCCCCTGCCAGCAGCCAGCAATTTTCCATTTCCACCCACTTCCATTAGTGACAGCTGATTCCTAATTTAGAGAATGAAGAATTCTGCAATCAGAACGTGCTTTATACTTTCACCTTAAGAAGAAAGGGGAAAGAGGCCAGGAAACGGCTCTAATGATGTGAGGATTCTAGCACAATTTTGCACACTGTTTCTTTTCTCTCTTTAAAAACTTCTCCTCCCATAAATAGTTTATCACAGAACCTTTGGACATCAACTACTGAGACTCAGCATTTTTCCAGGACGGTATTACAATATGCAGTATGACTGCAGAAGTTTGACTTTGAATATCCACTCTGAGTTCTGTCCTTGACTAATCTGAGCTGAATTTAAAATTTCATCACACTCCCCTCCATTTCATGGAGTAGAGCAACGATACAAGGAAACAGACTGTGTGGCTTCCAACTTCAGTCACTTGTTAGCTTTGCAACCTTGAGTAAGTTGTTCAGTAGCTGTCAGCTTCAGCTTTCTCCCTGGGAAGCTAAACCTATACTCAGGGCACAGGTCCTGGAACAGGGTAGGGACTCAGCCAATGTTAAGTTGAAACGTGGCAAAAAATAAGAATTTAAATTTCCAAACCTATTGAAATTGTAGAATGATAATGAACTTAAAATGTATTTTCAGGTGCACTTGAAGAGGAAGATCGTTGCTGTGGGCATTATCTAGGTGGCTCATATTCATGATTCTGTGGCCTAGCAAGCCTGAGTCAAGAGCTTCCTTGTGATTAAAGGACTTTGTGTTCAGTCCCTATAGAGATCTGTTTTGTCCACAAGGATGTGCCTAGTGTATAACACAGAGCTCAGGGTGCGAGAGATGTTGTGCATCTGAAAGTGGTTTTAGTACACTCATCGTGAATAGGTCACTGTGCTTCCCTATGAGAGCTACCTAACGATCACAGCTCATTTCATACATTTCGTTTCATTTTTTCAGAATAAATATTTTCAGAATATTAAACACATTTATTGAGGGCTTTTTATATATAAGAGTCTGTATTGAAATAGAAAATCAGTTCCTCGCCCTGAGGGATTTTCTAGCCGGAGGAGAACCACAGAAAACTAGCTATAATTTTCAAAGGATAATGGAATTCTCGGTGAATTGAGTACCTGCTCTTTCTAGAGGTGCTCAGAGCAACTGATGCAAGTGTTACTAAGAAAGTTGTGTACGTGGAAACTGCTTCTCAGGCTAAGGCAGAGCCAATCCTTAGCACTGACTTATGCTCCCAACAGAAGTGGTTAAGCAGCTGGAAAGAGCTGGAAATGGGACAGCAATAAAAATATTAATTATTCTCTGGATGCCAGACAAACAAATAAGCAGGGTTGTCTCTTTCCCTAACAAGTTGTGCTCTAAGGAGTGGCTGTGATCATTAATAAATGAAATGACGCTCAAGTCCCAGGAGGTAATTGACGATCACAAGTCCTGCATTTAAAACTAGGCCAGGGGCGCCTGGGTGGCGCAGTCGGTTAAGCGTCCGACTTCAGCCAGGTCACGATCTCGCGGTCCGTGAGTTCGAGCCCCGCGTCAGGCTCTGGGCTGATGGCTCAGAGCCTGGAGCCTGTTTCCGATTCTGTGTCTCACTCTCTCTCTGCCCCTCCCCCGTTCATGCTCTGTCTCTCTCTGTCCCAAAAATAAATAAACGTTGAAAATAAAAAATTAAAAAAAAAAAATAAAACTAGGCCAAAATAATGTACCACTGCATGTCAGAGAAGTGGAATTAAAATAAAAACGTAAATTTTATAAAAAAAAATATAAAATAAATAAATCTAGGTCAATGGGCACATAGTTTTATTTTTCAGGATTAAAGTACTAAGCATTATTTACTTTAGCAACTGGGAGTTAAAATTTAAGCATCGAAAAATAAATTCCAAATTTGCTAATTGTCTTCTCTGCTGTTGGTTTTAAGTCAAAACAAATATACTGTCAAAAATACATTGCTTGTATTAATTAGGGGTGTAAATCTCAAAAGGAATTAAAAATAGATTTATTATAGTAATATCTTTAGAAAAACTTATTATCAGTATAGAATTAGAAGTATAAAAATAATAATCCATGGAAATCCAAGAATCTTGTGGGTCTGTTTTCCTTCTTTCTTTTACAGTTTGATAGTTTATGTTTGTAGCTTAGTTTCATAGGTCAAAAAGATGCTATTGTTAAACACCAAGATAGTTGGCAACACGTTCAAATAAATGATACAGACATCTTAAGTCCTTGGGCCAGCACCTTTAAAATGTTCATCTTCTATGTATTAATATAGTATGTGTACCAGAAAAATGCATCTGTAAATACAACAGGAACGCCATGATCATTAGTTCACATCTAAATGTTCAACCTTTGCCACTAGGTGGCACCTATATGTTAATAGTGGTAGAGCATATGTCCCGCATCTGAAGGCAAAGTTGAGAGTATGTAAGAGAAAGGTAAGTTAGTTTAGCTTCGTTTTGTATTTAAATATTTGTGCTGGTATATACTTTGAGGTGATGGGTTTATTGCAGTAAATAATGTGGAATTCACAATTTTTTTTTCAGAAAAGGAAAACATTTTTTTTTTTTAAAGAATAAATAAAAGATGAACATTGACTTTGGAAAATCCACTGGGGGTGGGAAGATGTACATCCATCCACTTAGTCCTGACCTCAGCTTGTCATTTTATATTATCTCTCAGCTCAGTGGAATGTTACAATTGAAAGAAAGTTACAACAACAACAAAATATCCAATTATATATACCAGCATTATAATGTTGCTTTTGGTAGTGCTATTAATAGTAAATGTCATATGAAGTCTAATTTAATAGTGATTTTTGTCAGAACTGGTAAATTAAATTAACATCAGTAAAAGGTCTTGAATTACTAAAAGTGACGTGCTAAACTTCTAAATCTCTCCACAGGAGAGAATACTCAAATATTTCATGATAATAGAAGTATCAACCATTATAAAAAAGTCCAAATGCCACATGAAAACTACAGAAGATGCTAATATTAATAGTTTCTCTTTAGGTGTAACATAAGACAGAACCTTCAATAATGTTATAGTGTTATGAATGATATCCAGTATCTTAATACGCCTACAAAATTACCTACAATTTTTGTGAATATTTTTCTATCATGAAAACATTGATTTTAATTATAGATGAGAAGCAATACAGTCACTAAAACTAAATTTTCTCAGTGAGGTGTTTTTTTTCCCACCAAATATGTGTATATTGACACGCACATATATAAAATTATTAACCAACAGTGATCGTCATCATATGACTTACATAAGCTGTTAAACTAGTAGTAAGAATTATAACAGAGACAGGAATATTAGTATCTCTTCCTTAGGTGCCATTATCATCAACCCCACATCGAAGACAATATAATCTTTTGTACTCTCCTTGGAACTCAGGTCAAGGTTATTAAAGGAAATTTTGATCCTACCCAAGGTGTCTTAAATAAGACAATAGGGAGATATGTTCCAATAATACAGTGGGCCTATAACTTTAAACTCCAAACAGAGGACTTGAGTCCTGAAACATTTTACTTCTTTGCATTTCAGGCCCTTCATCTGTATAAGGAAAATAAAGCATTAGTTCACAGCGTGGCTCTGTATTTCAATGTGATAATACATCTTAAGGATCTTGCATATGCTGGGGCGCCTGGGTGGCTTAGTTGGTTAAGTGTCCGACTTCGGCTCAGGTCATGATCTCACTGTTTGTGAGTTCGGGCCTTTCATCAAGCTCTGTGCTGACAGCTCAGAGCCTGGAGCCTGTTTCAGATTCTGTGTCTCCCTCTCTCTCTTTTGCCCTCCCCTGTCTCTGTCTCTCAAAAATAAATACACATTAAAAAATTTAAAAAAAAATCTTGCATATGCTTACATGTTTTTTGAAGTATTAAGATCTCTGTTCTGAATAGTGTATGTTTTCCACATAGGTGGCTTGTAGCAGGTATTTAATATTTATTGGAGTTTTCACTGTCTTAGGTGTAGCATAAGACAGAACATTCTTCTTTAAGCATTACTATGCATGTGTTTTGATTTTGAAAAGATACATTGCCTCTCTGAAAAAAGAATGATCCTGACTGGGGTGGGTAGTTCTTAGCACTAGCCATTAGGGTATTAATGTCAGCCATAAGAAGGAAAGAAACATCACTGACCTGGCGTTAGGGGGAGATGATAAAGAACAGAACTTCTAGCTATATAGATTTGATTTTCGTAGTCCTGCACAACAGTAAGTACAGCTCAAAGTATGTATCTGATTACAATTATCTATGGGGAAACAAGGTAGTTAGTGAATCATTTTGTTACTTACCTTGTGGGGTTTTACATTTACAGTTGCTCTGATTACTAACAAGTGACTTTTAGACACCCCAGGATATGTCGATGGTCTCATCTGTACATTTATTAAATACTTAGTATTATAAGTAGTAGATATTGGATATCACTGTTCTGAGTGTTTGGTATGTATTGACCCATTTAACCTTCATAATCTCATTTAATCTCGTGAGGCAGATACTACAGATGAGGAGAATGAGAAGCCAAAATTTCAGTAACATGCCTGAGGTCACACAAGTAGTAAATAATAGAAGTTTTGAAGCTACAAAGTGCAGCCTTGATCATTAAATTCCCTTGAGGGCTCTCCAATGGCACAAACCCCTCAACCACAAAGCTTCTAGGCCTTCACTGTGCAGGCATATCATTTAAAGATCGTGCTACAAAGCAGATTCTAACTCAAAAGGTTTGGGTGGAGGCTGGGCATCGATAGTTCTAGCAAGACCGCAGGTAGACCCAATGCTGTGTGGTCCATGGACTACACTTTCAATAGCAAGGCACCAAAGCATTACATTTGCACACTATTTTACCAGGAGCCAAAACCGAATTTCAAGGGCAGATTCGTTCATTCTTAGTTTAGTGATAACAACTAAAATATCTAGATATCTCAGTCCAACAGAACTTCAATGAGATGACACTTCATGAGCCTAGTTAATGAACGTAAACTGATCTCATGTTCAGAAACTGACATGATTTTTATGATTAGATGTAGTCTAATTCATGGTGATGCAGTCTACACTGTACTTCTTAAATATTGGGTTATTTGATCTCCACAGTAGACTTGAGCAGTAATGGAGTATGACAAGTACCTTTGAGGAAACCTTTGAGGAAACAGACCCAAGGAAAGTGGCTACTTAGGCACTCTTAGGCAGCAGTGACCACACACAGAGGCCCAAACTCTTCTCTTCCCTCAACTGACCTTGATGTCTAGCCATGTTCCATTAACTGATTAAATGTAAATAGATGCAAATACAGAGTAAATGGATACAGAACAACGATAGTACCTGAAACAGGTAAGAGGCAGCCACATTCTGATTTTGCTTTAAATACACAGATAACCAAGGCCAAAGGAATTTGGAAGCATGAATATTGAGTAATTTTCTATCGTTATTCCATTCATATAAATGTAGCTAAATGTGAACAACATAGCTGCATATATAATTTTATTATGCTGTTAAAATCAAAATTAAAGCTGTTTTCTTAGTCCTATTCACTCCCTCACCCCGAGACCACCTATGAGATGATATTTATATTATTTCCTTCCCAAACTCTGTAGGTTTGGTGCAGCCATCAGGAAACCGGTTATTTCACCTTTTGTGTTAATTGTAATGGAACTAAATCTGTTGGGATTACTTTTTTCATAAGCAGATGTTAAAAATTTTATGAAACCATACTCAGAATTCAGAGTTGATCTCTAAATGTCAAACGTATTTACCATCCTTAGAAGACTAATATTTTCACAGAAAAAAAATCCCTTTGAGTTACTCTGGAGATGAAGTAATGAAGATAAATCAAGAAATGCTGTCAGTCACTAGGAAAGGAAAATACCGGAATCTCTATATTTAAAAACACTTGCGAATAGACAGCAAAGATTCTTATCAAGCCTAGGCCTTCTAGACATATCTGCGATTTATAATGTTATCTTTCTTATCATTGGCAAGGGAAATAATACCTCCATTCTTGAGAGAATTGACTAAATGGCACCTCTTTATGGCCGTGTTCACGCATCGAGTTTGAAACGACTTTAAGAATGATACACTTACTTTGGAAAATTGTATTTTCTTCGAGTGTACACTTAACTCTAAAACTAAAGACTAGATTTATTCTGAGTTCTTACTGATATTACTGAATCATCAAGTTGTACTGAACAGCTGTGTAGAGGTTATGAGAATTGAGAACTACAGTGCTCCAAGCATGCTAAGCAACAACCCCTAGGATCCTGTCATTACATGGGAGTGGATGGGGAGAGGTCTGAGAAATGTAATGGTGGGGTATACTGGGGGCGGGGGGACTATCCCTCTTTCCCCCCAGCATGATTTAATTATTTCATATTAGACTTTGGGATTAGAAAAGGGGCCATCACAACCTGGCTAATAAAACAAGAGTTCCCATAGAGAATCATCAGGTACTAATCATTTTCATCATTAATTTTTGCTGGTGTCTATTTCAGAAGATATGGGTTGCACAGAAATTAATAGATAACATAGCTTCTGCCTACCTCTGTCACTGTTCATTGGCTGCTCCTTTGGGACATTCTCGTATTTCTGTCCTCAGTCCCTTAAAGGCACCAAGCTCCTGCCAGCTCTCTGCCTTTACACTCATAGTTCCCTCTGCCCACAGTAAACATCCCCTTGGAAACCCCTGTGATACATACTTTGCTAGTGATGCATTTCCTTGGCATTGCTTGCAGAGTGACTAATTTGTCTAACTCCTCATTTAATGTGTCTTTTCTCCTAAACCATAAGCAACACGAGAGTACTGATTTTGTTTATTTACCATTGTATCCTTATCAGGATTTACATTGCTTGGCCCCTAGGAGTGTTTTGAACAAAAGTTTGTGAAGTGGAGGAAATTCTTGAGGTTTACATCCTTTACCATGGCTAACGAAGAATGCCGCGTGCCTGTGGAGGCAATCATGTGTTAAATTTTTTAACGTAAAAGTAGAATCTTTTGTAGTAATAAACTGATAATTGTCCAGATGTGATAATGAAGAAATGAAATCCTAAATCCTTAATGAGAACATATTTATGACCCAGTGAATATTGTAATGTCTTGGACAAAGTATTCTATGAGCTTTGATTTGCAAGAATTTGTGGGTCAGTATCAGGAGCAGAACTCTTGATTTCCCTCTACAAATACATATTAGAATAGTAACAGTAATATGGCTGGCTGGCTATTTTTAAATTCCTTTATAGGTCACTCAGAAGCTGTATCTTGTGGAAAGTAATGATTTTTTAGAGTATTATTAAATGGTTGGTTATTCATTGCTACAGTTTGGAGTGTTGTCATTTTAAGATTCCTATAGTGTGTTGTTTCTTCTGTTCATCCTGTTGACAGCTGAAGTATTGCTGAATAGATTTCTGGCATTAAATAATAAGTGAAAAGCCGAGGACTATCATTTAACACTTCAATTACTTTATTTTTCAAGAGCTTAAGCTTATCACCCCTGAAGCTATGTATGCTGGGATATGAGTAAAATTCAACATCCATGTAAGATACCACCATACAGTCTTCTCTTCATCAAATAAATACTAAATTGTGGTTCAAACTGGAGGTATAGTTTGTCAAAAAAAAATGTCATTTTTGAGAAAGGTTCAAATTCTTCATCTAGGGATATTCTGGAATATGCCATCGGTGGAAACTTTTATTAAGTTATTGGAATTAAGTGCCCAGAAGGAAATGTGTTACTACTTCCTAAAAATGTTTGAATAAAAGCTATTACTCTGAATAATGTATTCTCTCCAGGTAATTGCTTAGACCTTAAAAAACTAGCTCACATAGGCTTGCACTTACTCATCTTTGTTTTACTGTCCTTTGTAAGGAAGACAAACTGGGAAAAAAATAAAACATTCCACCCCCAATAGGCCAATAATCCCTTAAAAAAATCCATTGTGCAAAAACTATTTTTTCTGGTTCCTGTGAACTTATGACAAGGAATATATCCAGGAACAAGGCTTCAAAACCTAAGCTATGTTCCATTGCTGGCCGTTACCTTGGATTTTAACTAGATGTACAAGTTGACTTCTGACCATGGGGAATCCTCTCCATGCATGGATTTATAGATTGTTGAGGCCATGGCAGATAACCAGTTCCACAGAAGCAACTCCATGTTCTTCTGAGGAAGATCCATAGCGCTGCGGAACAAGGAATATAAATGAGCGATGCCACAAGACACTGCAAATGGGGTCATCAAAATACAACCCTCAAAAACGAACTCTGAAGGTGGAGAATCTACAAGGAAAAATATTTTTTGAAATATAGGCATTTTTAAATGGTTTCAGTATTAAGAGCACTGATAGACGTTCACTAGCCATGGCATGTGCTTCTTAAACATGTAACAGCCAAAATATCTGTTGATTCCAAGTTTATTAAGTAGACAGCTGAATAAATTTGTTAAAAAAAAACCTTTCAGCATTGCCAGAATTAAGCAAAAAGAAAGAAAGAAAGAAAGAAAGAAAGAAAGAAAGAAAGAAAGAAACCTCCAGTGTCTAGAGAGGAAAACACCAAAAGAAACTATTCAAACTGCAGTAATAAAATATTTGGCCTTTAATCATTTCCAATTAAATTATATTTGAAAGCTCCCCCTCCCCCACCCAGAGTCATACACAAACACACCAATTTTTAAATGTTTTATAATGGTCAAAGGAGGGCTTTACATAGATATGTTTATTAATGGAACCCACTTTTTAAATTAGGTTTTAATAAGTCGCTAATGCAGTTTAGCCTCAAATCAGTTCCATCTCATTCTCAATCCCTTTCCTGATGTCTAACAGTTAATGTCGTCTAACATGAAGAGAGCTTCCTGCGGCATTTTGGGAATTACCTGCGTGGGGCTTAAATAAGTACAGTTTATAAAGTTCTCTCTCTCTTCCTCAGCGCCCACTAGGAACGATAAAGGCATTTCCAGAGGTAAGTGATTCTCTTCCTCCCTCTGCTCCTCCCCTTCCACCCCCTCCTCCTCCTCTTCTATTTCCTCGTCTTCTTCCTCTTCCGCCTCTTCCTCCTCCTCTTCCTCCTCCTCCTCTTCCTCTTCCTCCTCCCCCTCATCCACACAGTCCGCCTCTTGGACCTCCTCTTCGTCTTCGGCCTCTGCCGCCTCCTCCTCCTCCTCCTCCTCCTCCTCCTTCTCCTCCTCCTCGCTCCCCTCTTCCTTCCCGTCACACTCCTCCTCATCATACTCCTCCTCATTTTTCTCCTCGTCCTCCTCCCCAGGCTGTGCTGTCGGAGACTGGTCCGGAGGGAAGACCAGAGGCGGGTTCTGCGCAAAGCTGTACAAAGTTTCCCGCAGCTCCGCGGCTTCTTCGCCGCCGCTGGGGGGCGCGTCGTTCCAGGAGGGGCCCTCTGGGGAGGCCGGGCCGCGCGCCTGGGCCTGCTGCGCCCGCAGCGCCTCCTGCTGGCGCTCCAGCTTCTCCTGCTGCCGCATGTCCTCGTAGATCTGATTCATGATGAACTGGGTGGTGTTCCGCGGCGCCCGCATGCCGGGTGCCCGCCACCCGTACAGGTTGACCGGCCGGAGCAGCGTGCTCAGATCCACGGGCGGGCTCCTGGGGAAGGAGCGGCGAGGGTGACGGCGCAGGCCGCGGCCCCTGCGGCCCCAGCGCTTCTTCCTGCCCGGGGGCCTGGCCCAGCGCGGGCTCCAGGGCCCGCGCCAGCAGGAGCAGCAGCAGAGGCAGAGCGGGTGCAGCCCGTACACCCGGATCACTTGCACTCGGCCTGGAGGCCTCCAGCATCCCTCTGGAGGTGGGCGCCAGGGCCCTCCCCAGCGCCCCCAGTTAGAGTACACCTCCCAGTGGGGCCGTCGGGGTGGTTGGAACCAGGGGCCCGGACCGTGCTGTTGCTTCCTGGGGGGCTCATACTCAGACTTGGGACCAGAGCGGTAGCGCCGCTTGTTTATTGGAGCGCCCCTGCGCCTTCGGTGCCAGGAAGACCAGGTGCCTAACGGGGCCGAGGATGCCCAGCCGCCGCCCAGGTTCAGAGGGTCCTCCCTTTTGTGGAGAGTCTGGGTCATCGTTCAGGGAGCTCCGGGAGGTCTAAATGGAAGCGTCCTGGTAGCGGTCAAGTTTGGCCAGATCCGAAGAGCTGAAGAGCCTCGTTAGTCCGCTCAGCACCACGTGCCTGCTCCTGGGATCACGCCTTTCTCTCGAAGAGGACTCCTCTTCTCCCTCTTCTCCGCTTGCTTGATCGCTCTTCCTTCGTAATCTCTTCGCACCCGAGTTGTCTTGCCCAGGTGGGTTGGGCGGGACTGGGGCTGGGTAAGGATGGTGGGGGAGGAAGGTGTTGGTGGGCGACGCACAGCGAGACCCGCTCCCGGGTCCCACACACACCCGCCTCGGCAGAGGCGCGGGCTGGGAACCGGGGAGGCAAGGGTTGCGCGTTACCTTGCAGCTCACTCCCAACCCAGGTGCTTCACCGTCGCAGTCCTGGTGGGACTGAGGGGCCGAGGGCAGAGGCAGCCTTTAAATACCGGCCGGAGCCGCCGCGTGCCCACCGCGTCCTTGGTTGCCCAGGGTGATAGCCAATTGGGGCCGAGGTCGTTCCCCTTGTGGAGGAGGGGGATTCTAGGTGGAACGAGGTGCCCTGTGAAGGTTCGCAGAGGGCTTGTGACGCAGTTTTTGAAGGAGGGAAAGAGGGCCCTAGGCTGGGGTTGTGCTCAACTCTGATAATATTTGATACCTTTGTACCCCCTGGACGTGCGAGCATATGGAAGCTGGGCCATTAGCTGAACCTCTTGGAAGGGGGGCAGGGGGGTGGGGGCTTGTACATTGGAAAACTTATAAAGGGAAAGTGCCTAGAGTCAGAAAACTGGGCCCCACTCCCTCCCTTATGGCCTGTGCCCACTCTTCTAACTCTTGAGAGTTATAGTGGGTCATGTGGGAAAACACTACCACGAACATTTATTGCGTGTGCCTGCAGCAAGCGTGGGCTCACGGCACGTAGCCCTCACACCTCCCCTGTGAGGTAGGCATTGTTATCACACCTCACAGAGTAGGAAATTGAGAGGTTATTTTACCAAGGGGATTAAGCGCTTCGGGGCTGGTATTGAAACCTAGGTCTGTCTGGCCGCAGAACCCACATGCTTAACCACGTGACTCTCCTCAACTGCCCACCCTCCTTAAATAGGACTCTTGTGAGGAGTACATGAAATCCTATAGGAAAGCACTGTGCTAATTGTATCATAGCACGCGAATATCCACTGATTAAATAAATAGTACCAGGATGTATATTCGTGAGAACACAAATACGCCAGTTGTGTCTTTTCATATGTCCCTCTATCTGTACCAGAAAACCCATTCGTTGGGAGCGTTTATAACATTACATTGAAAATACAGGCTGTGATTTGAATTATCATGAATATACTCTGAGTGATGCTATAGGGGTGGATGTATGTCATTATGCATTCGTCCAAATCCATAGAATGGGCAATATCAAGACTGAACCCTAATGTGAACTATGGACTTTGGGTGATGATGATGTGTCACTGTAGGTTGATCGGTTGAAAGGAAAGTACCATTCTGGTGAGGGATGTTGGTAACGGGGGAGGCTCTGCATGAGTGGGGAGGGGGGTATATGGGAAATCTCTGTATATGGGAGATCTTACACTCAATTCGAATGTGAACCTAAGCTGCTAAAAAACTTGAAATCTATTAAAAAATGTGCTTGAATTTCCAATTTACCGATTATTAGTCTCTGTAAACCTCAGATTCCTTACCCATACCCAGAAAACAGTTATAGTACCTATTCCATAGGGTTGTGTTAATGATTACATAGGGCAATTCATTAAAACAGCTAGTGCAGTTACCCCATGAGCACTCAGTAGGTGTTAACTATCATTGTTGTCATACTAACTACTTGAGGATAAAGAAGTTGATTCAGTGTATGTAAAGATTAGTAACCCTGTGGGTAATGCCCAAATAGGTTTCCTTGCCCTGTGACTTTTTCTCGTTCCACTTTTCAGAAACATCAAGGAAATGCCCCGAGGCCTGATCCTAGAGAAAAACCATCTCAGGGTATATCCCTTTATTGCTTTCCTATGGCGAGTAGAATTGAGGAAAATGGAACGTTGCCCATTGGGAACCTGAGTCTATACAAGCCCCCAGTAAATGGCAAAGAAGTAAAAGGTGGAAGCGCCATGAAGCCTGCAGAGGTCATGCAGGCTTTCCTGGTTGAAAACGGAGAACAGTGTGGGGATTCTTGGATCAGGATTTTAGCCATTGCCTTGGGACCTGCAGGCTCCACAGGCTTCATTCAATTTTGTTTGCTCTGTGGTTTGCTGAGACTAGCCTGCTTGACTCAAAGTGCAGAATGCTGACACATTTAGCCTCCAGTGTCCCTTTCTGGATGTAGACCCAGACATTTGGCAGTTACTGTCCCTTTACTCTGCTTAATTCAAATTGGAATGGTGACACCCCAGATTTATTTTTTCTGAGGACCTATGTGGTATATGATATTGGGTTTTAATTGGGAACTTTAGAAACTGACCATGGTGCCATAGTGGAATTCTCACCAATGTCTTGTTTCAAAAAAGGTTAACTCAGATAATTAAGGACATTGTTTTTTGTACAATTGTTCCACGGTGATGTATACATTTCATATTAATTCTCCTTATTAAAGAACATTAATGTGGTATTGTTCTTGCCCCATCCTTCCTCTTCTTAAGAGAAACAGAAAATTATGATTTATGAGTTTTAGTTTTATCAAAAGATTGGCATTGTAATTCTGGCTGTTCATGTAGTGGTAAATCACCCAAGAAAATTACTGCCTGAGTATGGTAAACACAGCTTTCAGAAATGCAACTAAGGAATTTTTTAAGACATCTTTTAATGGCCCATGTTCTTTAAATACTGTAATATGAGGTGTTCTAATTCATCATGAAAATATAACACACTTGCCATGGCTTAGTATGTTGTATTAGTTTTCTACTGCTGTGTAACAAATTCTCACAAACTCACTGAAACAATGTACACTTGTTACTTCAGAGTTTTCGGGTGTTAGTTGCGTCCTCTGCTCAGGGTCTCACCAGGCTATGGCCAAGGCACTTGTCTGGCTTGGTTCTTATCTGGAGGCTCCATTTGGGAAAATGTTATTGGCAGAATTTGTTGTGGGTATACAAATTAGGACCCTGCCTTTAGGACACTCCAGCTGTCTGTTGGCTGGAGGATGCCCTGAGGTTTGGAGGCCACCCACAAGTCCTAGGGGTCAACACCATTCCTAGAGACCATTCTCACTTCTTTGCCATGGGAAGGCCTAGGCTCAACATGGCTACTCACTCCAATCAAGTCAGCAAGGCAGATCTCCCTGGTGCTTCCTAGCACAATGAATACACACACACATACATATGTATCATAGCATGGGCTTGACATTGACATTTGTGACATCCATCATCTTTGTTATACTCTATTGTTTAGAAGCAAGACCCCATGTCTTACTGGCATTCAAGAGGAAAAGGTTCCACAAAGGCACGGATACCAAGAGGTGGGAAGTTAATTGGGGGATTACCTTAGAGTTTGTTCATCACATATACCAAGTAAATTTAGTAAAATATGTACTTCTTGGTAGCTAGTTATGATTTTATTTGGGAGACTTAATGACATTTTACATTTTGAAATTCCACTGAATGCCACATGACAGCATAGGTTACACTAGGCTTTATGTACGTGAGACAGTATATTTTTAAGTTGAAAACACACTGCTATCTTAGTGTTGTTTTTTGTGCATTTGTGTGAATTGAAAAGGATGAATTCAAACACTTGATGGCAGTAGTAACTCATTCAAAATTCAGTCAGCGAAAGCCCTGGTATACAAAACAAGCTATGAGAATATAGGTACTTCATTTTTATATTTATCACGAACACTATATTTAAACTATTCCAGTTTGCCAATATGAGTTACTAGATTTTAGCATTTTTCAATTAGCTTTTAGAAAGCAAACCTCAGTTAATTAAACGTATAAAAAATTCTCTAGCTAGAAGTTGGATATACCTGATACATTTGGTCAGATAAAATTCAACAAATATTTTTTAGATCCGTCTTTGTAACCAATTAAGTTCTATGGTAAATGAAAAAAACCAAATAAATGGAACATATGTAATGCACTCTCAAGAACTTGCTTTTTGCCACCCTGAAGGTATCCATGCACAGGAAGTTGAAACCACAAGGGGAGGCGCCATCTATTGGTCTTAGAGGCTAAATGCAAAGTATTAAGACCAGCTTTCAAAGTGGGTGATGGGCATTGAGGAGGGCACCTGTTGGGATGAGCACTGGGTGTCGTATGGAAACCAATTTGACAATACATTTCATATTAAAAAATAGTGAGATAAAAATTACTCATTGCTTTCCCTTGATAATTTGAGAAGTTTGGGGTAGTTGGCATATTGTGAGGTCTATTGTGCATCAAAGAATAACATTGTGGTGTTTTTCTACTTATGACTCCTTGTGTAATTTAAGTAAATTATGAAGAGAAAGTTAACTTTGTAATGAGATAACTACAAAGACGTTTCTGCAGATTTAAAGAGAAGTAAGGATGGGAATTTTGTACTGGTAATCGTACTATGTGTAGGTATTATTTGTTATCACACTTTGAAAATATTACTAATCTTTTATTCACTCAAGATTTTCAGGGAATTAACCTGACGTACTGTAGTCATGACATCTGAAAAACATGTGTAGTCAGTAATGATTAATTAGGAATTATTAGCATGAAAATGTTTGTTTATAAATAAGTTTAAAGTACGCTGTATTGTGGGGCAACAGAATGAAGTGCCCCCCCCCCAAAAATGGCCTGTAATATTCGAGAAAAATAAACCTGTGTACCAATTGAATAAAGAAAAAAAAGTTTATTAAAAAACACAGCATTTAATCAGAGGCCAGTTTTAGAATTAAAGCTTTCAATGAAGAATGTGACGTGTTGGAACTGGCCACTGAAAAATAGGATGCATTTACAAGGAATGCTAAAATGTTATCATCATATTGCATATTCCATATGAGATAAGGAAACATATAATTCAGGCTAGATTCATTACTGCATATTTATTATCATTATTATCATTATCTTGCTTTGTTTTATATTAAAAGGATAAAGACATTTTTATAGGTTCTCTAAAACCATTATGGGACTTTGGCAACTGTGAAATCCTTAGCTGAGAGCCTAGTTGGTTCTTGTAGGATTTCTGACCTATATAAACTGTGAGATAGTAAGATGCTAATTTTGTGCCAATTTTTTTAAAGCAATAATAGAAAACGAATATAGAGTTGCAAAGTTAGAATTCTACTTTTAGTCTGATTCAGAATCATGTATTGGAGTGTGTCTAAAAAGTCCAAACAAAAGCTCAATTAATTTCTAAATATCACTGTTTTATAATGATGGCTTGATGGTTATTCTTTTCTAAGGTTTACAACTTGGGGTATACAAATTATGATTCACAGGGTGCATGATTAATTTTACCCCATATGTCTCAAGCAAATTAATATATATTTTTAATTACTACAGAAATATTGGTATTTACACTTTTAAACTGAAACAAAGAAATGCTTACGCATCTACTGTGGAGAAACAACAATTCTTTTCAATTGCTGAACTACAGAAGTTCTGGATTTAGCTATAATGTCTATAAATAGTGGCATATGATGGATAGTATGAAATAATGAGAAAAATTTCAGAAAATATAGACGAAGAAATATATTTGCCTGAAAGAGATAGTTGAAAATAAAAATATATACTTTAAGTTTTTATTTATTTTTTATTTTAAAATTTTTAATGTTTATTTTTGAGAGAGAGAGAGAAAGAGCGTGAGCGGGAGAGGGGCACAGAGAGAGGGAGACAAGAATCCAAAGCAGGCTCCAGGCTCCAGTTTCTGGGCTGTAAGCACAGAGCTCGACCCCATGAACCATGAACTCATGAACCGGGAGATCATGACCTGAGCCGAAGTCAGACGCTTCACCTACTGAGCCACGCAGGCGCCCCAATATATTGTATGTTTTTAATTATTAAAGGTGTACTATTGCCAATTGTCTCTTTTTTTTACTTTAATATATTAATTCAGAAATAGTTACGCAAGGGCGCCTGGGTGGCTCAGTCTGTTAAGTGGCCAACTTCAGCTCAGGTCATGATGTCACAGTTCGTGGGTTCGAGCTCTGTGTTGGGCTCTGTGCTAACAGCTCAGAGCCTGGAGCCTACTTTCAGATTCTGTGTCTCCCTCTCTCTCTACCCCTGCCCCATTCACACTCTGTCTCTCTCTCTCTGTCTCAAAATTAAAATAAAAAAAAAAAACATAAGAAACAGATTATGCAATGATGAAGAAGTTTGATATTAAAACATTTTCGTGAGGTATAGAGAATTGTGCACTCTCCCACACTGTTAGTGAAAGTATAAATGGGTATAACATCTTTGAAGGCCAATCTAGTAATATTTATTAACATTTAAAATAATATGCTCTTCAACCCGGAATTCTACTTCTATGGCTTTACCCACAGATGTACTCTCACATGTACACAAAATTATTTTTGTTTACATAAGGCTAGTCCTTCCAATTTTAGTGTAAATAAAAGAACATAAAATGTATGCTCATGTAATGGGCTGATATGTGCTTTTCAGAATCAGTAGAGCTGTATGTGCTGATATGGAAAAATCATCGAGAAATATTTTTAAGTGAAAGAAGCAAGGTTTAGAATAGTGATTATTGTAGTTAAAAATCCATGTTTACATGTATAGATGCATATATTATGGTGATATATATGTGTGTGTGGCACCTGCACGTGTATATTTGTAATAAAGAGGAGTAATTGCTTATGTACAAGTTTTTGTTTCTTACGGAAACTTTCACAAAAGTGCAAGAAACCATTGCCTAGTTTGCTCTTGGGAGTGGAACTTGAAGTTTGCAGCTGGAAGGAAAATCACCTTTCATTGTATATTCTTTTGTCATCTTTCACTTTTTAACCATGTGCCTGTATTATGATCATACATCTCAGAAAGATCAACTTACCTTAGAAAGCATTCCTTAGCTTCTTCCCTAATGTAGCTCTCATATCATCCATTGTCTGTTTTCTAGTTTATAAACTTTATTTTGTTCACAGGCATAAAGATATACCAACAGAATGATTTGATAGTTATCTAGTTGTGTTCAAGGGATGAGACAAGCCTGAAGTCTTCCTACTACACCACCATCTTATGAGATATGCCAACAAATTTCCATTTAAGCAAGGTTCTAAAATGAGTTGATAGATCTTTAAGGTGATAAAACATTATTATTCAACAACCAAAGCCATGTGTTTTTTTTTTTTGTTGTTGTTGTTGTTGGATATAATTATTTGTATGTTGCATTATAGTGAATATTTGCCCACAAGGCCATTGTAGATTTCAAATACTTTTATTCTCTCTTTGATTTTCTTTAATAAATTTGGAAACAGAAACATGCTTTAGTGGAAAAAAAAGGAAAAAGAAAGTTTAATTACAAAATCTAAATCTTGACAATACACCTAAAGTGCTCATTTAAAATTTTTTCTTTATTATGTACTTAACTTGAAACTATATGGGACAGAAATCCTTAAAGCCTGCAAGTTACATGTGATTTTCAAGAATATCTGCGAAATAGATACATATTTTTTTTATCATTTGGTTTCACTCTTTCTGTACATCATTTGTTTTTATCCTTGACTTATCTGGTGTTTGCTTAAATTG
The DNA here is from genome assembly GCF_018350175.1 of Felis catus. Classification (NCBI taxonomy): domain Eukaryota; kingdom Metazoa; phylum Chordata; class Mammalia; order Carnivora; family Felidae; genus Felis; species Felis catus. The sequence continues at coordinate 112,834,168 of NC_058374.1, forward strand.
ATAAACTGTCATCATATCTTAAAACTTTTAGTTGTATTTTGTGAAATTATATCATTTTTCAGAACACTATTTGAAAGTATGCTGAGCTTTTGTTTCCGAAGAGAGCAGTAAGAATTGTTTCGTTATAGCAGGCATCATAATGCTAACCATTATCCGCAATTAGACAAGACTCCCAATAGGCAAACGAGGTAGGCACATGTATGCTTGAGGAGTTTTGCTGAGATTGATAGGGTTTCCATCCAATCGAATATCCTCTAGCGCCTTACGGATATAAGTCAAATTTTTAACGTTGCAGAAAGTATCTTCATGCATCTCCAAAATGTTGTTATTCTAAAAGAGATGATAATAAATTATAAGACAAAATATAACATATGCCTAGTATTGATTAATAACATAGTGCATTTTGCCTCACCCCCATTTTTATTCTTTTGTTCTTTCTCTTATCCAAAAATGCATGTTAGGGATCATTATGCATTGAACACTTTCTAGACAGTGGGGATTAAATCATTGAAGCACAAAGTAGACATGTGCTTGCCCTAATGGAGCTTACATTTCAGTAATAGAAATGTAAAATAAGAAAACGAGAAAACAAATTTAAAGAAAATGTTATATCTAAAAATGATGAGTAGGGAAAAGGAAGGGTGGTCACTGTGGAAAGTCATCTTAAGAGGTAGCAATGGAGCTGAGAATGGAAAGAGCCAAGGTAGGAATATTGCAGGGAGAGAGAACACCATGTTCAATCTGAGTAATTACCATGGAATGTTCAAGAATGGGAAAAAAGTCAAAATGGCTGAAGTCAATAAAGTGAGGGAGAGAGTGAGCAAATCTTAGGGAGATACGCAGGGCCCAGAAATATGTATTTAAAAATAGCTTTATTGGATATATTTTACATAACGTAAAATTCATTCACTTTAAGTGTGTGGTTCAGTGGTTTTTAAGATAGTCATGGAGCTATACAACCATCACCATAATTTAATTTAGAACACTTTAAACATCCCCCCAAATCCCATAGATGTTAGCAATTACTTCCCCCCCACCCCCCACCATTTTTCTCTATCTCTAGCCCCTGATGACTTCTAATCTACTTTTTGTTTTTATGGATGTTCCTACTTTGATATTTTATGTAAATGAAATCACATAGCATCTTCTCTGACTGGGTTCTCTCATTTCCAATTGTATTTTTAAGGTTTATGTATTTTGTACCATGTATTGGCACTTGTTTGTTTTTTATTGCCTGATAATATTCCATTGTGTGGATATAACCACATTTTTACCAATTCATCAGCTACAGAAATTTGGATTATTTGTACTTTTAGCTTTTATGAATAATGCTTCTATGAACATTTGCATACAAGTTTTGTGTTGACAGAATGTTTTCAGTTCTCCTGGATATATGCCTGGGAGTTGAATTGTGGGTCATACAGTAACTCTATGTTTAACATTTCAAGGAGGTATTGGACTGTTTTCCAAAGTAGCTGCACCATTTTAGATTCCCACCAACAATGTATGAGTGTTCCAATTTTCTCTGCATCCTAACGAACACTTGTAATTATCTTTTTTATTTTAGCTCACCAAGTGGATGTGAGGTGGTACCTCATTGTGGTTGAGTTCATTGCTAGTGTATTGAGCCATTGATATTTTATATTGATTTTATCACCTGCCACCTTGCTGAACTCATTTAAATTCATTTTTTTAAAATTTTTTTTAACGTTTATTTATTTTTGAGACAGAGAGAGACAGAGCATGAGTGGGGGAGGGTCAGAGAGAGAGGGAGACACAGAATCCGAAACAGGCTCCAGGCTCCGAGCGGTCAGCACAGAGCCCGACGCGGGGCTTGAACTCACGGACCGCAAGATCATGACCTGAGCCGAAGTCGGACGCTTAACCGACTGAGCCACCCAGGCACCCTGAACTCATTTAAGTTCAAATGGTTTAGTGGATTACTTTGACTTTCTGTATAAAAGATCTATGGATCAATTTGGGGATTATTTCCATCTTAATATTAGGTCTTCCAAACAATGAATATGGGCTATCTTTCCTTCATTTAGATCTATTTTTTCTCAGATAAAATTACATACATTGAAGGTACAGCATAATGTTTTGATACATGTATACATGGTGAAATGATTACCACAATCAAGCTAATTAACGTTTCCATCACCTCATATGGTTACCTTTATGTGTGTTTCTGGTAAGAACACTTAAGATCCACTACTGTCAACAAATTTCAAGTACACAGTATAGTATTCTTAACTATAGTCACCATGCTGTATTACATTATATCTCCAGAACTTAATACATTCTGAATAACTAAAACTTTTTATTCTTTGACTAACATGTTCCCATATCCCCCAGCCCCCAAGCCCTGGCAACCACCATTCTACTCTCTTCTTTGAGTTAGACTTTTTTAGATTCTACATGTGACGTCTTATAATATGTGTCTTTCTGTGTCTGACTTATTTCCCTCAGCATAATGTTCTCACCCATGTTGTTGTAAATGGCAGATTTTTTTTTCTTTTTTGCATTTTTTCTTTTTATTTTTTTAAAAGTGTATTTATTTATTTATTTTGAGAGAAAGAGAGAGCGAGCTGGAGGGACAGAGAGAGAGAGAGAAAGAGAGAGAATCCCAAGCAGGCTCAGCACTGTCAGCACAGAGTCCGATGCAGGGCTCAAACTCACAAACCGTGAGATCATGACCTGAGCCAAAATCAAGTTGGAGGCTTCACCGACTGAGCCACCCAGGTGCCTGGTGAATTTCTTTTCTTTTTTAAAGAATTAATAATTACCCATTGTATACATATACCAAAATTTCTTTATCCATTCGTCCATTGAGAGACACCTAGGTTGCTTCCATATCTTGACAATTGTTAATAATGCTACAGTGACCTTGAAAGTGCAGATACCTCTTCGAGATACTGATTTAGTTTCTCCCTTGAATATATATCTGGAAATGGGATTGATTGCTGGATCATATGATAGTTCTGTTTAACTTTTTGAAGAACCTCCATACCATTTTCTAGAATGCCTGTACCCCTTACATTTGCACCAATAGCAGACAAGGGTTCCCTTTTTTCCACATCCTTGTCAACACTTGTTATCTTTGGTCTTTTTGATAATAGCCATTCAACGAGGTGACATCTCACTGTGGCTTTGATTTGCATTTCCCTTATGATTAGTGATGTTGAGCATCTTTGCATATACCTGTTGGCTATTTGTATGTTTCCTTTTAAGAAATGCCTATTTAGGTACTTGGCCAATATAGTCGATATTTTATTGATTTATTTGAGTTGTGCATATATTTTGGATACTAACCCCTTATCAGATGTATAGTTTGTAGATATCTTCTTTCATTCTATAGATTATCTCCTCTCTCTGTTGATTATTTCCTTTGCTGTGCAGAAGTCTTTCAACAATATGTATTCCATCTATATATCTTGTACTTTTTTTGTGAAAATTATTCTTAGGTGCTTTATTATTTTGTGATTAATATAAAATGGAATTGTTTTCTTGATTTCATTTTCAAATTGTTCATTTATAGAGTATACATATACAATTAATATTTGTATATTGATTTTGTTACCTACTATCTTGCTTAAATCATTTATTGGATTTCTTTTTTAACTCATTGTTAATTAAGGAAAATGTTGTTAAATGTCCACATATTTGTAAATTTTCCTGATTTCCTTTGTTATTGATTTCTATTTTAATTCCATTATACTCAGATGTACTTTGCATAATTTCAATTCTTTTCAATTTGTTGTGGCCAGTTTTGTGGCCTACCATATGATCTATCCTGGGAAATGTTCGTTGAACACTTGAGAACCATGTATATTTTGCTGTTGTTGGGTAGAATGTTCTGTAGGTGACTGTTAAGTCTGGTTGATTTATAGATCAACCAGATGCTGCTAAGATCTTCTTGAACTGTTTCCTAGTTGATCTTATGACTAGCATTCTACCCATTATTAAAAGTGAAGTATTGAAGATCCAACTTCTTGTTGAATTGTCTATTTCTACCTTCACTTCTATTCATGCTTCACACAATTTGAGGCATACTGTTTATAATCATTATTATAATAACGTAATAAAGATTAATAATAATATATAGGAATATATAATTATATATTGTTAGGTGCATATATGTGGATAATCATTTTATCATTCTGTTGAATTGACCCTTTTCTCATTACAAAGTGTCCATCAGGAATAACAGATTTAGTGCCTATGTGCTCTACTATTTCCTTTGATAGGTAATAGGTACCTGCTGTTAATAATAATTGTGCCTTACATGTAAGAACTTACCATGTTCCTATAACTGTGGTGCAGGGAGGTTCAGCTATTTTATCCAATCTTTAGATAGTGTTGGGAGTAGAATTTCATCCTGGGGAATCTGCTTTTGCCAGAGCCTTCATTCTTAATTACTATATATATATATATATATATATATATATATATATATATATAGTTTGGCAGACATTCGAAATGAATCAAAATTGGAGATTTTTATATAAGCATTAGAAATATATACAAATGGAAAACAATGTAAATTAAAATAGCTAGGCGTGCGTAGGTGGCTCTCTTCAAGCGTTTGACTTCAGCTCAGGTCAAGATCTCGTGGTTCGTGGGTTTGAGCCTCGCATTGGGCTCTACCCTGGTAGTGTGAAACCTGCTTTGGATTCTCTCTCTCCCTCTCTCTCTGCCTTTTCCCCGCTTGCATCCTCTGTCTCTCAAAAAAAAAAAAAAAAAACAACTTAAAAACAGGTATATACTGCATGTTGATAAAGGGGTCATGAGAAGAGAAATGTTTTAAAGGGTGCACTTAATGATGCCCTTTTAAACCTTAGAGTAGGGTATGTGAAGCCAATTACTTTTTATTTTTTAATGTCATATTGTATATACAAATCCATTGTGTTTGAATGCAACATCAGAGACCAATTTACTTTGTAGGGTCAGTATTATCACAGACAACAGTAATAATCTCTTAATCCAGAGAGTTGGAAGTCTGTCATCCCTCAGCAGATAGGAATGTCCTAGGATTGAATTTAATTCAATACATAAAACCTAAAATCAAAAGCTAAAATTGACATTTTTTTTTCCTCCTGAAAGCCAGGAATTAAATTAAAAATTTCTTTCCGCCTTTTTCTCTTCCATTTCCAATTCTCACACATTTCTTCAGGAGATAAAGGTTTTGATTTTTTTTTTTCAAAAGTAATTTCATGTGCCAGAAAGGTGTATTAAGATTTAACAAAGACTGAAAATCTTTAGAGACTATGGTTATCAGAAATAAAACAGTATAGACAGAAGCATGAATATACAAAGACCTTGCACTCAGATAGAGAGTGAGAGAGTGAATAAAGGGAGGAGAAGAAGAAGAAAAATGGTGACTGTGTGTCAACAGGACATTATAAACAGTTTTTGCCTCCCAGCTTCCTCCTCTTTGCTTTTGTTTTCCATGGAGCTATTGAGCGTACCTTACTAGTAGAAGCTTACCTGGAGGTGAAGGGCCCGTAGGTTTTCTGGGAGTGGCAGAGGGATGTGGTCCAAATTGTTATCGGTGAGGTAGAGATGATGGAGATCATACATATCCTGTAAACATTCCAAATGTAGGGACTTAGTGGAAATTAGCGGTGCCACAGTTGTATTTTCCATTCCCTGTTCTTTCAACTACTTGTAAAATAACACATGCCCATCCAGGTCTTGTTTTGCAAGGGTGAAGCAGATTAGTTCTCTAGTTGCTAGACAATTCAAATGAGTTTTGTAAGAATTAACTGTAAGCAAATCTTTCTTGATGAAAGCGTAAAGTGTTTCTGGAGCTGTAGGAAGAACCTTGCTTTGTGCACTCTAACTTCTTCAGTTTAATCAAGGCAGTGTCTTCCCATGGAAGACCTTCTGCAGTAAGGTTTTGAAGATTTGGGTAAGGCGTAGGAAGGTCCTTTATTTTTTATGGATAGAGAAAAGAGTTTCTCTCCAACAATATCCTATTCTTTCTAGTTCAAATAACAGGAAAAGGGCAGTGTAACAAGATAAAAAACAAAAAACAAAAAACATTTAGACAATAAGAGGTCTACTCTAGCCAAATACTACAGAATAAACCGTGACTCACCATCACCCATGCCAACAAAAGCTGAATGGGGAGACTGAACTTTGACCCTTGGCAGACTACATACAATAAGGTGTCCTAACTCCAATGCCTTACCAGGGTAATGTTACGGGAGAGCTAGTGGAGAAATGGAACTTTCGCCATTGCTTAGTGCTAATGGGTCCACACAGCTCTCTGTACTCTCCCTGGGAATAACATGGTGTCTCTTCAAATAGTATTTTAAATTTGTTTGTTTGGCATAGATTTAGAAGAGCAGCTTGAACAAAGAGAGGGTATGAAAGCTGGTTGGTGAGTGTTCTCATACTCTATGCTGTTATTCTAGCCTCAGACTTGCTTCTTTCATTTAGAAAATAAAATTTCTAAGATTAACTGAATCCATCCTTTTTACAAGGTGATTTAGAAGACTTCTCTATTCAACGCACCTCCCTCACCCTGCACAAGTAGTTATCCTTTAAGCCATGTAAAATATTCGCCTTGAGCGGAGTTCCTGGGAAATTGTCTGGCTTACACCATTTCTAGGTGCGCCTTGTAGACTGGTGTTCCAGGGAGAACCAACTCCTTAGTCTCACTCTGCTTTCTGTTCTTGTTGTTTGACTAGCCTCAGAACTTACCAGAACACAATATTTCCCCAAAACTTGATAAGTAGTACTTAGAGGTTTTGTGTGTTTGTTTTTTGTTTTGTTTTGTTTTTAGTAGTTAAAAGTCTCATAAAATTGACACTTTCCTTATGGAAATAAAAAAGCTAGTCAATGACAGCAAATGAGGTGGAAAGATTAAAGTCTTCCATATCCAAACCTAAAACTCACTTTAAACGCTTCTTGCTTTATTCCTTTCCTCCCCAGCCTATTGTTGCTAATATCAATAAATGTCAAAGTGTTTGGCAATTCTGGGAGCTGCCTTATTTTGTTGTCACGCAGGACAAGCTCTCGGAGTTGAGGTAGCTTTCTGAATGCATCCTCATCAATCTCAGATATTAGATTTGATGTCAGATCAATTCTTTTTAAGTCATCTAGAAGGAAAAATGTGAAAGAAGTAGTTAAATAGTGTTGAATATGTTGTGCTCGCATAAAAATATGAATATAAATTAACAATGAATTTAATTATCAATGGACAATTAATAAAATAATTATTTCTAACTACTTTACATACAAATTTAATTGCTTCCACCCAGTGCTATACATATTTTTTTATACACTTATAAGTAAGCATAACTTTAGGGGTGCCTGGGTGGCTCAGTCGGTTAAGCTGGTCATGATCTTGTGGTTTGTGAGTTCAAGTCCCGCGTCAGGCTCTGTACTGACAGCTCAGAGCCTGGATCCTGCTTTGGATTCTGTGTCTCACTCTCTCTTTCTGCCCCTCCCTGACTTGCACTCTGTCCTCTCTCTCTCTCTCTTTCAAAACTAAATAAACATTAAAAAATTTTTAAAAAAAGCATAACTTTAACAAAAGTATTGACACATTATATTTAAGATAACTTGTGCTTTCCCTATATTCTTCATAAGCTTTGTCTAGATTTTACTATTTAAAAGGTTTTCCTCACTGATGCCAGATTGCTGTATTTTCTAATAGTCATAGCATTAAAATAAAAGGCATTAAAAAGAAATTCTCAAATGATCAAACCACTTTATAAGGATACTTTATAAAACACTTTACAAAGTTTTGTAAAAACTTTTCTAAGTTGCCAAAATTATTAAGTCAGAATGTAGGCTTTTATGCATCAATCATAAAGCAACTGTGCTTTAATGGGAGTCTATTCAAACAACCCAAATCCTAGTAAATATATGACCATGACATTTTACTCAATGTCATAACATGATAATGAATTTTAGCCTATAAAATATACACACTTATGATTCTATTTCTTGAAAATAGCTCATTTGAAAATATCAACTATGTAGTTTCATAATGACCTTTAATTCTTCATCATTTTTAATATAATTAAAAATACCTTCAAATATTTAAATAAGAAAAGAGTTGTTTATGGGCCAATTTTCATATCCAAGGTTCATTTTTAGTACCAACATTTTATAGTGCAAAAATTTTGGAAAAGTATGTAAAGAAGAAATGGTATTAATGCTGTCATCCATACTTAGGCTTGCAAAATCGTTTTTGTTGATCTTTTTAATTCTGTTGAAGCGAGAATAGAAATAAGCGGTGTTCTTGGGCAGCGGTGGAATAGCATCAAGTTCATGGTCATCACAGTATACGGTGGTACTTATACATGTGCACAGAAGGCAGGTTGGAAAGTCTACAAGGTAGAGGCAAATAATTATGTGGCAGTAACAAAAGCAATTTCCAAGAAATAATGTGATTAGATGTTTGTTAAATAATATTAGGGTCTCATATAGACTACCCTGGGATAGTTCATATTTTATCACATAGTTTTCTATAAATAGAAATTAAAGTCAAACGTACCAAGGAAAGCTGCCATGATAATTAGTATATTCTTTGTAATGTTGTAAATTTTATTTCAAATTACTGAGTGGATAAAGTGTGGTTGTTGCTTTTATGCTTATTAGAAATTCTCCTTTCGAATGTAAATAGTAAGACTGGTTTTCATAAAGTTAAAACATCACACATACTATTTTTATTAAGTCTTTGGTTTAATAATTAAACACCTCACTGAAACAAAATCTGCTTCAAGAAAAATGACACAGTAATGATCATTAATATTAATTCATTTAATATATTTATTGAATTCTTTCTATGTAAATGACACTATGCTAGCTGGTGAAATAGTGAGGAGCACGAGGAGACACAGTTCTATTTTATGATCTTCTATGTAAGATCATATATGTTTAATTTCCCTGCTGAAAACTTTCTGCTGGATACTTACATTTCCCTCTATTGTGTGCATATCTGCATGTTTTTATTTGTAGAATGCTCTACTACTCCTTAGAATGTTAGCTATGTGGTAAGAATATAATGTATTCATTTGAAGTATTGGCTTAGGATGTTAATCACACAAATAAATAAAATGGTAACTGTGAAAAATGTCATGAAATATATGAGCATAAAATAGGGGAATCTGACTCAGTCTGACAGTCATGGTTCTCTGAGGAGGTGATAACTGAGTTGAGATCTGCAAGAACGGAAGGAGTTAACCATGCAAGTGGGAGGAAAGAGTACCCAGGCAGAGGAAGCAGCATTTGAAAGGCCCTTCACTTTGGAGGGACTAAAAGATGGTCCATGTGTCTATAGCACAGACAACATTGAAATGTATGGGGCAGACCATGCAGAGGCCTTATAGGCTGTGCTATTACAGGTTTTGTTCCTTATCCTAAGGATGGGCAGGTCATTACATGATCAGATTTGCACAGATTAAGAAAACACTCTGCTTGAAGGTGTCGTAGAAGACTGAGGGAGGGCAAGTGGACAGAGTGGAGATGACTTGCTGTCTAGATAAAAGATGATAGTTGCTTGGTTGGGGTCATGGTGACATGTTGAAAAGGCAACATATCCAAAAGGTATTTGTGAAGCTGCGTTATGTCTCAACACATTGATCTATATTTCTCTATCACATGTGCACACACACACACACACCCCTCCTTCACTCTCTGTTTAGTGGTCATATAGAGGACAGTGAGCTGCAAAGGAAGATAGAAATGCAATGACCAGAAGGAAAGGAGCAAGATAAGATGGGGAGATATTATGGAGGCCAAATGGAGAGAGAGAGTTTAAAGGAAAAGGGAATAGAAAACATTCTAAAGCTGCTGAGATGTCAGGTAATTTAAGGACTTAAAATATCTTTTGGGTTAGTTACTGCGGTGGTTATATACAACTTCAGTAAGAGCTACAGAGTGATGGGGCTAGAAGCCAGATTAACAGCCAATTGAGGAGGGAGTTGAGGGTGAGGAAGTAGTTACAGCAGATATAGACAATGCTAGTGAGATGTTTAACTGTGAAGGAGGAAAGTGAGATGGTGATAAGTATAAGCAAATATATATGCAGTGTGTAAATTGACTGAAGCAGGAGAAATTTGTAGAAAGAGATCCAAAGTAGAATTTGAAGATCAAAAGGATCCTGAGAGGGCGGTAAGACATGGACTCAAAGCCACAGTGGGCAAGATCGCATCCTGTATTTGAGAGGACAGACAGTCCATCTGTTGTGAAAGGAGGACAGGGAGATAAGGTGCGTGCGTGTCCATGTAGGTAAAGATTACATCTCAAAACAGAAAGACCAAGAGCTGCTGACCAGAAGATTGCATTTTCACTGTTGAGCAAGAGGCTTGGCTCTCTGATGAGCTTGAAGAAAAAAGGGAGGAGGAGGAGAAGGGTGGTTAAGATGTGAGATGAATGGAGAATGTGAAATAGCCATGAGCGAAACTAGACGAAAGTGATGGAAGAGCTTCCTTGCAATTGCTCAGTGATCAGTTCATCCCAGTTTAGCTGGGACTTTCCTGGTGTTAGCCTTGAAACCCCCCCACTATGGGATGCCTCACTCCCAGGCAGACCCGGACATTTGGTTGCCTTCGCAGAGGGATCTACTTGTGGTTTGTGATCAAGAATTATTAGTGCACCTACTAAGGTCTTATTGCTATCATTAAGTAGGGAAATTATTTACAATAACAGCTCTGGGAATGAAAGTATTTTAGGAATGGAAATCTAGGAAAGAAAATTTAAGGGGAACTATAAAATATTGAACACTTGCTAATTTTCAATTCATTATAAATTAATATTTACCACATATATATCTTTTTAAAATAAGTATTTGATTCTTCTATATTTTCATTGCCTTCTAACTTAGCAGTAATTGCTTAAGGTAATTTATATATATTCATGCCAGTTACATTTTAATTTTAACTTTTCCACTCATAACCCAAGCTTATTTTATATGGCTTCAGAAAATTATTTTTGAAAATTTGTATTCATAGTAAAAAAAATGATATTTTGATTATTAATGCTCTAAATAGTTCCTTCCAAGCTATATAGCTATGATGCATGTATAAGATTTAAATTTAATTTTAAAGTTTAGAATTTCTGGTGCTGATTTTTCTGTGGAAATTAAAATGTGAATTAAAATTTTAACTTCATCGCTTCTCAGCCTTTTGGCTAAGGTCAAGTGTAAAATTTTAACTTCATTACTCACCCTCAGACTACTTTGCAGATAACTTTTTTTTTCTAAAGCCATAGATTTTTTTTATGGGTTCAAACCTGACATTATTGAGCCATAATTTCAAAAACTAAACACAATTTTCAAAACCCAAAGCTTTTGAAAAGATTGGGCGTTATGTTTTTCTGTTGTTCCTGGCTTGGCTGAAAGACCTGAGTATAGGTATCAGTGCCAGATCAGTCAACGTCTGACGGATCTGAAATAACTTAAAAGTGAGTAACGTTCTATATATGTTTAATTTCCCTGCTGAAAACTTTCTGCTGGATACTTACGTTTCCCTCTATCGTGTGCGTATCTGCATGTTTTTATTTGTAGCGTGCTCTACTACTCCTTAGAATGTTAGCTATGTGGTAAGAATATAATGTATTCACTTGAAGTATTGGCTTAGGATAGAGGGGTCGCTATTTGCATTTCAGCACAGCTAAGTACCACGGCCATGATCTTGCACAACTTTTATCCTATATTGGAGTTTTAGTTGTCCTATTTGTAAAGCGGAAATAATACTTAGTACAGAGTATCATTCTGACTCTTCAAAGGGTTAATATACATAAAATGTTTTAGCGGTTGGCATATAGGCAGCATTTTACAAAAGACAATCTTTTACATCACTTACTGGTGAACAATTAAAGCCCGGTAGATGCAGAGAGTAGGTTGGTGCTTACCAGGGGCTGGGGAGTTGCTGCTCAACACATGTAAATTTTCGCTTATGCAAAATAAGTCAGCTGTTGAGGTCTGCTGTACAACATAGTGCCCATAGTTAGCAAACCTGTATTGTACACTGAAATACTTGTTGAGAATTTTAAAAAATAAGCTCTTTTATCAATAGTGGAGTAACGAGAATAACATCTATTATGTTACTGTGGGTCAGGCACTAAATTCATTCATTCAATTCTTACAACAACTCTATGAAGAAAGTTGTATTATTTGTTATCCCACATTTTGGATGAGGAAACTAAGGCAAAATATAGTGAATGTCTTGCTCAAGATTGTGTTCCCAGCAAGTCCCAAAGCTGGGATTTGAATGCGCTCCCCTGCTTTCTCTCTCAGTATGTTCTGTACAGCCTTTTGTCATATTACCTATTACACATTATTGCCTCTCCATTTGTTTACACGTCTGTCTCCCTGTACTAGAGAAAAATATCCATGAAAACAGCAGTCCGTTTTAAGATAAGTTTCGTAGCTCCAGAAGTTTCAGTCCAGAGACACTCTCTGTACTAAATAAACCTTTGCAATGGGAACTCTGCTCATTTTGTACACCCCCTCACTATGCCATTCTCTGTGTGTGAAACTATTCTGGTGGGAGTCCACCTGAGTGCCTCCAGGGGTGACACGGACGAATTCTAACAAGAAACATAGGTCATAGAATCACATCTAGCCTCAGGAACTCCTAACGGCCGTGGCTTAGGTCACCCTCAAGCTGTACAAGATGGAGTTCAGGGCTATGGAATGCCTTCCTCTCTGCTGCTCCCTAGGACTGAGTGAGAGAAGAAGACTGTTCCAATAAGCGCACAGACAAGAATCAGAACAGGCTTGCTTTAAACTCAGTGTGTGACACTAACAGCTGTGTGATCTCCGACAAGTTCCTACCATTTTTGAGCTATTAACGATGAAAAGAATAATCCTCACACCTTTACACGCAGGTGGTGGTAGTCAAGTGAGAGAATATGAAGCGCTCAGCCTTATGGCCCACAGGTAGTATGTGCCCAGTCAATGTAAAATATTAGTATTATTGCCGTCAACCCAATCAGCTGTCATTACCTTATCACCCTGAACTGCTGTGGCCTCATCTGTCAGACATCGATTCTCATCTTGCTAACAGTATACTCTTTGTTCTAGAAATGCGTTCCACCACAAAGATTTTGAGTAACGATGCTAGGCCAATGTTTTCGTCCCCAGATTTGGTTATTTGATCATTTCTATCATGCCAAAGCTTATTTAATTATTAAATTAATTATCAAAACTGCTTTTTATGAATTATTAACACTCCTTTATATTTGAATGCAAAATACATATCTCCTGCTTCAAACCTAGCCTGTAGCAAAACTTTCTCTGTGAGTCATGTGGACTGCCTATGGCCTTGGAGCTTGACGGTGTTGCGTTATGACCAAGTGGACTTCATTCACATCAGCTTTGATGGACCTGACCTTCATTGGTGTGTGGGCCCAGAACCCCAGTGAACTCAGGCTCCTGTGGGGAAGAGCCATCGATAAGTCTAGGGGTGGACTCCTCCTCCTCTTCTTCAGCCTCCTCTGGCTGTGGGGGTGGGGTGAGAAGCTCTCTGTTCCCAGAAGGCATCACTGTGGCTATTTCAATCTGGAAAAGAAACAAAATTTCACCAGGAAGCCTCAACCCCCCTGTGTGGTAGGGACACAAATTTTAAATGTATCCATTTTTTTTGCCACAAGAGGGCACTGGTGTTCTGAAGTTCAACACTACAGGACAGCTTGCCAGGGAGGGCACATGTGGTTCTAGTTATTGTTATTGTTGGGTTTAATTAATTTTGTTTCTCAAATCTTAGTAATAATTTCCAATGCCCATGTGTTTTTTTTTTGGGGGGGTGATTATCTTGCTCTTTAAAACATTCTTATATGATTATTTATTTTTTAAAAACCTCATTTATTGTTTTATAAATACATAGCATTGCAAGAATGCATTATTGTTGTGGAAGATTTAAATTAATCCAGGAGTGTGCAGAATAAAATCCCAAAGTCCCCTTCACCCTGAAACCCTGATTCCACTCTGCTTGAAGATAATCACTATTAAGAAATTAATGTGTATGCTCCGGTCCTTTTCATCCTTAGTTTCCTAGATTCAAATATTCTGTTTCTTTACAATTTACACTTCCAATAGTTTTACTGAGAAGTATCCTTTCTACTAAAATGAAAAAAATATGTATGGATATATGAAAACGATATGATTTTATCATGTGCAATTTCTCATATACTTTCAATTTTAATTTGAGTAACAAGTATTACCGACAATATTTGGGTTCGTTAAAATTGGCCTTTGTGAGAGTTTTGACAATAGAAGGCATCTGTTAAAATTGAAAAAAAAATACTCAAATATTTTTTCAGAGATTATATTTTAGATTATACATGGTGTTCTTTTCTTGCATATTTTAGGTAATGAGTTACTACTGCTTTTAAGAACACCATTTGCATTTAGAATAACTGCTTACTCTCAAATCCCTCCCCGTGTCTCAACGTCTATTCCTTTGCATTACTTAATAAATATCTACCTTCTTGACAATCTTATAACCTTAGGCAGGAAATCTGCTCAAGATAGTTCATTGGCAACATGAAGGACACACTTTGGGAGTCTACTTTCCTGATGGCATCCAGAAATCTCAGATTCTCCTTTTACTACCCTTATATGGCTGCTTGATTCTTCCCACCTTTCTTCTTTATTCACATTTATTAAATAAGCAAAAAAAAAAAAAACTCCACAAATTACCTTTTAATGTATTTAATGTCAAATGGTATGCACAATATTACTTTCATGTATGAAATAAGTATGTAATTAGGCCAGATATTTTGGTATTTTAGATAGCTGTTTCAGGTAATTGTAATATACTTAAAATTAGATACATTTATTATTTAATGTTATTTTTAATAAATTTGAATGCGTGGCTTCACAGATGAAAATTAAAATTACCCTTTTTTAAAATTTTTTTTCAACGTTTATTTATTTTTGGGACAGAGAGAGACAGAGCATGAACGGGGGAGGGGCAGAGAGAGAGGGAGACACAGAATCGGAAACAGGCTCCAGGCTCTGAGCCATCAGCCCAGAGCCTGACGCGGGGCTCGAACTCCTGGACCGCGAGATCGTGACCTGGCTGAAGTCGGACGCTTAACCGACTGCGCCACCCAGGCGCCCCTAAAATTACTCTTTTAAAGGAACACTAAACTTTTTTTGTCAGTTCACACTTCTGAATTGTGTCTTTTTCTGTTTCTGGAGAGTCTGTCCCTTTCAGCCCTTCTTCCCTGTATTGTAGTGACTCCGCCAGTTTCCTGCCTATCCAAGCCCACTACATGGTACACTCTGAGTTACGTATTTTATCTTTGTAACTCAAGGCTGTAGTGTAATAGATGATCAACAAGTACTTATTACATATAAGCTTGCTTGTCCAAACTATATCTAAGTCACAGCTTTATATTTAACTTCAGAGATTTTACTGATAAGAATCATGAATGTGTTAATGCCCACTTTAATGCATTTTAAAGCATGAAATCAAACCAAAAGCATCTCATACTGTATTTGGTGCATTAGGAAGCCATACATGAAGATATTGTAACTCTTGGCCAGAAATCTCCACTTGAGAAGATTGGGCACACTTCCTTAAGCAGGGAGACATACGGTTTCCATCTGCAGGATCAGAATGAAGCAGATTTAGAAGGAATAGATCTGCAGAGACCAAAAGGAGGCTCCAGGAAGAGCGGAAATTGAGACAGATGTTTCATGGAATGGAGGCAGCCTAAAGGGAGAAACACATTCCAGACACGTCGCCTTGAATCTTTAGCTTTGTAGGAAAAATGTTTGCACATACTTTCTACAGATAATTGTTTTTCCACTGATTTGATGCGAAGCCGTAAGATCTCACTTGCCATCCAGTATAATGAGGCAAAAAACAGCTTTTGTGCTTATCAAAACCCGTTTTGTTCATGCTTACTTGCTAATAAAATGTGAACGTTGAACAATTTTGAAGACCAAGGGAAAGGAATGCCTTTTCAGTTCAGCAAAATTACAGAACTGTAAACTCAAAGTGCTGTTCCTGGTAAGCTTTTCGCATTGCAGACCCATTTATTCTCACTATTGAATAGAAATGATTTAAGCTTCTGTCTTTTTTCCCCCTTTCTTTTAACAATTTTTGTACTGCGATATGAAGTTGTGAGGCAATGCGTGCAAAGAAATGTGGCCAGGGAAGCACAGCCACCTGGCTCTCCATGTGGCTGACTTTTATGCTTATCCTGCAGAAACCTAAATTTGGGAATCAACACAAATAGCCAGAAAACATCCCTGCCCCTTTTTCTTAGGCTACAACTGGCAACACTCAAATGCAAATATAACTGAGCCTGTGATAGAAATCTTCATTCTTCCCGAATGTTCCTCCGTTGTTTTTCCTTTTACCTCCTTGTTTTACTCTGACCTGTTGTTTTTGTTTGTTTATTTTGCTGGGTTTTTTTTACTGAATTCTTTTGATCTGTTTATTATGTTTACTTGGATTTTACAAACACAATAAATACAAAGGGTCACTCCTGCACATGGCCTCGAACTTAGCCACCACTGTGCTTGCATATCTTTTTTTTTTTTAGGTTTATTTATTGATTTTGAGAGAGAGAGAGAGAGAGAGAGAGAGAGAATTCCCAACCAGGCTCCACACTGTCAGCACACAGAGCCTGATGTGGGCTTGAACCCACGACCTGTGAGAGCATGCTTTTCGCTGAAACCAAGAGGTGGACACTTAACCGACTGTGCCACCCAGGCGCCCCGCCCCTATATCTTCTTGACATAACACCAGCAAGGCACGTCTCTGAGTTGACTGGGGTGCAGTAAGCTTTTTCTTTTTCTTTCTTTTTCTTTTTTTCTTTTTGAAAGAGAGAGAGCTCACACAAACTAGAGAGAAGGGCAGAGGGAGAGAGAGAGAGAGAGAGAGAAGAGAGAGAGGGAATCTTAAGCAGGCTCCATGCTCCTCACAGAGCCAGACACAAGGCTTGATCCCACGATCCTGGAACTATGAACTGAGCTGAAATCAACAGTCAGATGCTCAACTAACTGAGCCACCCAGGCGCCCCTAAGCTATCCTCTTGTTTACCTGGCTTTAGAACTGTAGATAGTCATGGTGGACATAAACTATCTACATAAAAGAGTACATCTGTACATCTGACAAATGCATAGCCCACAGGCAGTGACCTGGGTAGAGTGAAGTGTCAGCAGATGTCAGGTTAGAGCGATAACAGTGCCAAAAAGAGTCATCAGGCCTACCTTGGCCTCTGCACCTTTCACAGCCTTGACTCCATGTAAGCCCAATACAATTCCTGGGAAAAGGGGTCTGAAATAACTCGCAAGGGTCTTAGATGAGGTCCCTGCCCCCTGGAGACATAAGGACTCACAGTGAAGAATGATTCAGTTACATTTCTTGGACCAGGTTATGTGTACTGAGACTTTTACCAGCAATATTTATCTCATTATCAATAATACTGCAAAAGATTTCAGACTTTCATTCTCCAATAATCAGAAGAGGTGTCCACAGAAAAATCTTCTAAAAGCACTCAGCACCATTTTAAGTGATAACATTTGGTTTTAAACAAATTTAATCAAATCCACTTGTCTCATCCCAAAGCACATCTAAATGACCTGGAGGAACATTGTTACCATTGAGTCTACTTAATGTATTTGTCTTAAGTTCATGGTAAAAATATGAAAAAAGAAGTGTGTTCGGAAACAATAGCCACACTTCTCTTCCTAATTGCCTCTTTTGCCAGGAACCCCATCACTGCAGACTCTTGCTGAACATGCTGCTTATACTTGTTTAGGATGATGGAGAGTCATTTGCTGCTGCTAAGCATGTGTTTCAACTAAAAAAACATAATGTGTGTGTGTTTGTGTGTGTGTGTGTGTGTGTGTTTTAATATTTTGATATCTTCTGATCTCAGCACTTAAACTGAACTTAAGTTTCCAAAGAAACACTTAATGAAAATGTCACTGATGTGTGACGGAAAGAATGCTATGAAAGAATTCAGGATACTCAATCGATTCCTACCTTCATGAATGGATGAAAAGATCACTGAATGAATGAGTGAATTTGTAAATGATGGAAGTTTTGCCAGTCTTTACGGTTACCTAATCAACCAGAATGAATGTCTATGCCAAACATTACATTTAAGTAATGATCATTATGTCCATTTTCCCTGTCAGTATTCTTTTCTTTTCTTTTTTTTTTCAACGTTTTATTTATTTTTTGGGGGGGACAGAGAGAGACAGAGCATGAACGGGGGAGGGGCAGAGAGAGAGGGAGACACAGAATCGGAAACAGGCTCCAGGCTCTGAGCCATCAGCCCAGAGCCCGACGCGGGGCTCGAACTCACGGACTGCGAGATCGTGACCTGGCTGAAGTCAGACGCTTAACCGACTGCGCCACCCAGGCGCCCCCAGTATTATTTTCTAAACATCTATCAATACCATTATTTTTTTTTCTATGTCTACCATTATGGCCAGAATCTAAGTCGCTACCTGTCTTGCCAGGAATACAGCAATAGTCTACTTACAGGAAGTTGGCATCTCCTCCATTATATGTTCACTCTCTAATGAGAATAAGCTCTTTAAAAGACAGAACTGATCACTGCCAACCTCTGCTTAAAATCTTTAAATGGCATTTTATTGTTCTTAACAGCCACAAGAACAGTGGCCTTGCAGAAGCAAGGTAACATATTGGTTTGACTGGATGAACTTGACTCTGGCCTATCTGTGAGATCTTGGGTGAGGGACTTTGCCTCCTAAACCTCAGTTTCTTTACCTGTAACATCCTGGTATATATAGTATACAGTACAGCTGTGTTAGGATGAAAATGTTAATACACAGAGTAAGTGCCATGGAAATTTATTATTAATAGTATTTGCTATTTTTATTTTTGCTGTTTTTATTTTGTTTGTTATTATTTTTTTAATTTTTAAAATGTTTTTATTTATTTTTGAGACAGAGAGAGACAGAGCATGAGCAGGGGAGGGACAGAGAGAGAGAGGGAGACACAGAATCCGAAGCCAGCTCCAGGCTCTGAGCTGTCAGCACAGAGCCTGACGCGGGGCTCGAACTCACGGACTGTGAGATCATGACCTGAGCTGAAGTCGGACGCTTAACCGACTGAGCCACCCAGGCGCCCCTTATGTTTGTTATTATTAATAAAATAAATTCAAAAACTCTCTGCCTTACAAGGTCCTGCATGGCTTTGCCCTTCTAGTGTTGCCTTCTTCCATTTCATACAAACTCTGATCTTTTTCGGCATTGCCCATCTTTAATTTCTTATGCTCCTTTTTCTAGAAGACGTTTGCATGTGCTAGTTGTTGTGCTTGGTATTCCCTCCATCCCTTAGCTTCCCTCCCCCAATGTTATTTTATTTTATTTTTTAACAGCTTCATTGACACTACAGTAAATCCTGAAAGACAAAGAAAGCAAAAGCATGTGCACACTGAGATCCCTGGTGACTCATTGATATTCACTTAAGAATGAAGATATAATTGTTCCTATTGCAATACAAAAAAATAATGCATATTTTAGTGTAAATACTGATAGGGTCAGGGAGAGGATCGCAGTGAGGTCTCCATTCCAAGAAGTCACTTTAGATTGTTCTCATGATGTAAAACTGACCTTAAAAACACACAAGAAGAAAAGACCGTTTCACCAAGGCTTTGAGAACAGCTTCCTGACTCTTGACTTTTTGGTGATAATAGCATAGCTAAAGAAAAAGTAAAATGAAGAGAGTGACAGCCTAAAAAAATCAAGTTCAGGAAAGAATGATTTGTTGTTGTGTCCAGCATTGTTTGGAGGAGAGAAATCTTAAATTTGTTGGCCATAAGCAGCAGTCACTAAAGAGATCATCTCTGGTATGGAGAAGAGAAATTTTACTGGATCTCATAATCTGCTAGATAAAAATAACTGGCATGGACTGAACATTCACTCTATGTGAGAAACTGTTATGTTCTTCCCATTGATTCACATGTAATTATCAGAACAGCTCTTTGTAGAAGGTGCAGTAATTGTGCACATCTAATAGATTTGTAAACTGAGAATGGGAGATGGGAGGGCTAAAATGAATTGTCTGAGGTCACACAAATAGTAAGACCAGGATTTCAATCTAATTAGTCCTGCCTCAAGATTGCTTGATTTACTTAATTTTGAACCTGTATTCAGCCAAAGAAGTTTCTGCTGAATAATCTTGTTTCTTAGGAAACTTCCTTCTGACAAAGAGGGGATCTGGATCAGGGAAGTGAGCCTTACCACTGGGAAATGGCTTCACCTTATACATTCATAAATGGACTATCTTGTCAAAATTTCAAGCCTCATATAGTTTTTGCTGGGCATCATTCATCAACCTACAATCTGATTTGATCATCATTGATTATGTTAGTCAGTTGCTGATCCTGAAGGCGAAAGACAATACCAAGGCCACATTGCCCTGTGGGAGCTCTTGACAGTCATTCAATCCTCCCCTGAAATTGACAAGTGTGAGAAGCATCATATAATATCAACATAGGTGGATTGTAAAATTCAAGCAGCATTTATTGTAATTCTAACTTTTTTGAGAAATAGGTATTATGTCAGAATGAAGCTTTAGTCTGTTAAACTTGATGGCTAAGACAATTCCATGCATTCACCACAGTTTCATTTTCCTCCTGGGTATTCAGCTAAAGTTCATTCTCTACTTTCCTTGACTCTAGATCGGGTCATGTGGTTCGTTCTAGCCAATTGAATAGGAAAAGAAGTAATGCACCACATCTGGTCCAAATTAGTGAAGCGCAAGTATACTTTCTCCATCTGTCAACAGAAGATACTAGTGTGACCTTGAAGTCCCAAGGTGAAGATGGTGAAGTTCTAGCATGAAGGAAGTTTGAATCCCTAAATAACTACTTGGAGGACAGTAAACCTATTGACCTGCATTGGACAGTCATGTCAGCAAGATATAAATTTTTATTGTGTAAAGCCACTGGGATTTTGGAGTTGTTTGTTACAGCTGCTAATGTAACTTGCCTTAACATAGATCTTTTAAATTTTTGTTTTCTTATCCATATCTTAACCATACTGAGGGAACAATTTTTAATATTGTTATGGGTTGATTTACCTGGCACAGATCACTGAAATTCTAAAACATAAATGCATTTTGTGTGCGTATGTCACTCAATCCTCTCTGATTTCTTTCTTACAAACAACTGTTCTTTGATTTTGCTTATTTGGTGGAATACTTACTGAAATGGTATACTACCACATTTGAGTGAATTCACAATTATTTCAATTCACTTATTTTTAAAGCTCAGTATTTTATTAACTAGATTAAATCAGAGTTTATAAATATATATTATGAATAAATCTCTACAAGTCCAATATCAAAATTAGTTAATGGCTTTCTATTTACTTCAAAAAAGCATAAAATCATATTTGATATTGACTTGCTAGGATGTATTTATGAAAACATGTAAATTATTTCATGCTTTTAAAAAATCTATCCTAATAGATGGTGATTCATCATAAATTCATAACTCTGAATGGTAGTGTTTCTTTGTATTTAATGCGATGTTTAGGTGAAAATTGTAATGCAAGAGAGATGAGAGTTGATGATTTGAGGGTTTCATTTAATAATATCCTCTCTAGTCTGTATCTCTTCTGGGACCACAGCATTTTGTTGTTCCCATGTTTATTTACTCATTTCCTTTCCTTATTGTCAGAAAGTGGCAATATTCCATTTTTAGTTGCCAGAAAAAAATTTCTACTTTAGTTTTATCCCAGTTTATTAAGGACTCCATTCACCACCATTCCATTAGGCTCCAGAAAAACTTAATAGATTTTCAATATCTTAGTTCTCACAAAGTGTATCATCTAGTTCTAACTGAATGTCTCCAAATAATATTGGAAGAGAACTTTGGCAAAGGCTTTAGAAACATTATCTAATAATAAAGTCAGTTCACATTCCCTTTCCCCTTACCTCCCTTATTCCCCAAGTAGGGATTCCAGAAGGACAATTTAGTGTAGGCTGAAATCAGTAATCTCATGAGGATTGGGGGAGAGAGAGAGAGAGAGAGAGAGAGAGAGAGAGAGGTGAGAGAGAGAGAGTCAATCACAGTAATTGAAAACAAAGAAGTTGGACTGAAAACCAAGAGATTTGGAACCTTATAAACCCTAGCTTTTTTTTTTTTTTGACAGAGCAATTTAGTAATATTTTAAGTTTTGATCTTTCCTATCTTTACACAAAGCAAATTATTCCTTCTAGCACAGACTTTATTGATTCACAAAGTATAATAAGCCATGCCTTTTAATACATAGAACTTATCTGCATAAAATTGCTATTCACTCATGGTGATGATGATGATGATGATGATGATGATGATGTATATATTATCAGAGGGTAATAATAGACATTTTGAACAGGAAAACGTGCAGCAGGGAGGACCAGATAGCTAATAGCCAATTAGCTATTAGCTAATAGCCAATTAGCTTTGAAATATATAATTATTATGTTATTTATTTCTACTGTTTAGTTCCAGTGGTAAAACCTTAAAAAATTTTTACAAATTTAGAAACCTGACTTTATCTTTTAGAGGCAGAATTTGTTTAAACAAATGCAAAAACTGAACTAGACCAGAATGCTAACCTGAAGGCACTTACTGCCACCAATATATCCCCTGTAGCCTCTGTAGTCTCACCTGGGAACCTAATCATGATCAAAAGATTGTTGTTGACCATAGCACCAGAACAAAAGACTATAGGTAAGTCAACTTTGTAATAGCATAAGGCGAAGGAGGTGCTGTTTTTCTAGGGATCAAAATCTTTAAATTTGTTGATGGCCATAAGTTTTTACTATTAGTTTCAGGATTGAATCATCCTGCCAATTGAAGGCTGTTAAGTAGTAGTTGATGGGCCTTGAAAATATTTGATTTGATGATCTTCCTTTCTTCTCTCAGTATCAGAATGTACTGATCCTTTTCAATCTCCTTTATCTCTCTCTATATTACAGATTCAGTATAGTTTTAGTAGGAGGATTTTTTTTTTAATTTTAAATATCCTGGATTTGGTTTCTTTTGCATTTAATACTTTAATCAGAGTTTTGATATCATAACTCCAAAGATAACTTAATATCATAACTTACGAGAAAATTTGATCCAGCCTCAATATCTTATATATTTATTTTCTTTGTTATTCTTCTCATATGTTAAGAAATGGAGTGTATAATATATATTTGCATCCATACCATTTACCTCTTTAAAGCCCATACTGAATGTGAGCAGAGAGACTAGCATGATTCACTGTGATTACCCTTTAGATCTCACTTATTTGCATCTCATATTGGCTGAGTTGACATCAAAAGCTAGTAATTGTACAACCTAATGAGGGACAACATTACCAAGCGATAATTCTTGAACTATTTCCATGCCTGTGAGTGTGTACCTTAACAAACATAAGGTAAGCCTCTCTATTCCTAGCAAACTCAAGACCAGTTTAAGCAGGACTTGTCCTAGGAGTATTAGAACATATGAATATAGGAAATTGGGGAAGATCTAGTGAAAATTAGGCATATTGAAAGAGATCTAATCAAGACAATAATAGGTCACATTCAATCTCAGGTTAGAAATTAGTATGATGGGAGAACATGGTCAGGGTAGGATTACGCAACTATAAAATATAAGATTTCCAAACTTTTTTTTGAAAGATGTTATTTCTGGCATATTTATAATTTACTATTTTTTTTAAATATGTCATTATGTGAGATGCCACAAGGCAAAATCTACAGGAGTATGTTAGAAAAGCAAAATTTGGACTGGAAAAAAAATGAGAAGGCATACATTGTATGGGCACCAAAAATGTAAAATAATTTAGAAAAAATAATTTAGAAAAAAAATAATTTAGAAAATAATTTAGAACTATTAAAATAATTTAGAAAAAACAACAACAACAACAACAAACCAGCAACTGACTCACACTTCCCAGCTGAGGGAAGTCAAACACTGGATCTGGGCCTATCCCAAGAGATTCTGATTTCAATAGTCTGGGGTGTGGCCTAGGCGTTAGGATTTCTAAAAGCTCTAGCAGTGATTCAAATATGTGGCCAAAGTTGAGAACCCCCACACTAAAGGGGAAATGTACTTCACTGAATAGCATGTAGGAGACAGAAATACTAATTAAGTCCTGGAACTTTGAAAGTTTAGTAAATTCTTGATGAGAATGTGGTAGAAGGATTGTTTTTCACTAGGCTCCCGGGGCCAGAAGCTTCACAAACATCCATGACAGTTCCAGTTCAAGAATCTGCTGAGGTTGATTCTCCAGCTGGGAAAAAAAAAAAAAAAAAAAAAAAAAAAAAAACTTGGGGAAGAAGGGAAAGGTCTCTGGGAGGTAAATTTCTTGAATTCCATAGCAGGAAGCCATGGATAAGCCACTGGCATAGCTTTCAAGCTGGAGAACCCTACTGGCTGAAAATTCTTGTTCACAAGATAATCTGTCACCTGACAGAATACACAATTCAGCATCAGGTGCCAGAAGCCCAGAAGTTAGCAGGAAATTAGACACTCAAAGGCTTTGAGTATGCAAAAAGAGGAAGAAACTTTGATTGACCTGGTAACTGGGCCGGCCGCCATTGTATATTTTAAAAAGATGCTGGAAAACAAAAATATCTCAAATGCTACTCTGAGAAAAGAGCCATTATTTTAGGGAGTGTTTCCTAGTTCAGTGCTGCTCAAACCACAGGTGCATCAGAATGACAGAGGAGTTAAAATCGCTGATTCCTGGCTCTCTCTAGAGTTTCTGACTCAGTAGGTCTGGGTTGGGACCTGAGAATTTGCATTCCTGACTAGCTCCCAGGTAATGCTGATACTGCTAGTTCAGAAACTACATTTTGAGAAAAGCTACTCTGAGAATGGTAAAACTGTGCCATAATTGAACTCCTGATGGAAGATTTCTCCCAGTGTTTGAGCTCAAAGTTGCAAACTAGGGACAATAAACATCAGCTGACCAACATCTGGATGAGGCTAAACCAAGGTTTTTTTTTTTTTGTTTTTTTTTTTTTCCATCTCCTGATTTTTCTTAGGTAGCTCCAGGTTTCTTCTTGAGTATCTGCCAACACTATGTACTGGTCTGGGGGAATACCCTTTTGCTTGGAATAATTAATTTTGGAGACTCGGGATTAATTTGTTCTTTAAATCTGATGGGGGTTAGGGCCATTTTTGTGATAATACTGCATGCACACTTAATGCTTCATTCTCTTAAAATATCAAAGTCATGGGAGACTGTAGTGAGCTACTAGCAAAGTATGTGCTTCTGAAGGAACTACACCTGTATCTGGAAGAATTCAGTCATGGTGTTACCGAGAGAGTCCAGCTTGGCCCAGGTAAGATGAAGAGAAGCAAAAAGAATTAGGAAAAGGAAGCTCTTTGGCTTTTTCAATCAAAGTCAGACAATGCTGATTTTGTACTGTAATCTCTTTGGATTTAAACAAATTCAGACTTTAATTTGCAGGAGATGGATATTAATCTTTGGTCCTTTATTTTTCCACACAAGCTTCATAGAAGTAGGGGAAATATATACAGATTTGTGTTATCTTTATGTTTCTGGAATTTTTTTAATGTTTACTTATTTTGAGAGAGAGAGAGAGAGAGAGAGGGAGAGAGAGAGAGGAGTCAGGGGAGGCGTAGAGAGAGGGAGACACATAATCCAAAGCAGGCTTTACGCTTTGAGCTGTCAGCACAGAGCCCGACATGGGGCTCGAACTCAGGAACTGTGAGATCATGACCTGAGCCAAAGTTGGAGGCTTAACTGACTGAGCCACCCAGGCGCCCTTGGAATTGTTTTATTGGAGTATATTTACTCAGAATTTCATTTCATTTCAGAGTCTTTCCTAAGCTCTATTACTAATGTGGCTTGATATAATTTTAGGTAGAACATACAAGTGAGAGTGAGATATCAATCTCAGGTGCAGGATGGCCTTTGAGATAAATTCACTGATGTTCTTGGATCCATTTCAGAGCTTTTGGGATCAAAATCTACATTCTGCCATACATGCCTAAGAGTGCTGACTGTCATGGTGGTAGGTCTCATAAAGATGGGAGTGTGATTGTCCTAAAAATGGGAAGAGCTATCTTGAACTTAATAGTTAAGCCTAATGGTTTGAAGGCCACCATCCTGGGAGGTGAGTGCATCTTCTGTTGGCTCTTTCATTCACTCTTCCTGAAGAAGAATGACTCGGCTAATTGGTGGATGGCAGAAGATACTAGGACTGAGTGGTTCACCCTCCCTTTTGGGGAGAACTGTCTGCCTGTCAAGAACATACATTGCTTTGTCCCTCCATGCACTACGATTTACTGAATCAGGCACTAATCTGACGACTGTGGTTAACCACAGTTTTGGGTTAATACCAAAGTTAGTGGTTTGTTACATTATTCTTTGTAGTGTGTGGTTTAATAATTTAAATGCCCAACCAAAGTCAGATTGGAAAACAAATGTCCTCACCTATGTATTCATTTTGATTAAGATCTTCACTCTGCCAATCAATTCCTAACCAGTAAGTCCAGGCCTTCAGCAGAAAATATTTAAATTACAGATCTGCTTCTCATTAAAAAAAAAATAGAAATCCAGAATGTTATTTGGATTTTCATATTTGCACAGAATAAGGTTTTTGTTAAACGGAATGGAATTTTAAATTTCTCTTTTCTCAAAATTGTCCCACACAGTTGATAAGAAATCTTGAAGCTATTCCTTGTTGTTACCATTATGTCAACAATTGGCTTCCAAAGCTGTTAAAAGGTTCTCATATATTCAGCCTGGGTTACTAGTGAAGCATTCATAAGGATTTCATAGACTGGCATGTAGATATCTTAAGTGTGGTGGAATTCTTCTCTAAATATCAGCCTGGTGTACAAATTGATTTAACTGATCCATATTAATTATCTAAAAGAATGTGACCATGGACACTGGCAATGAAAGCTGTATCTTATTTTCTATTTTATCTTGAAAATGGATGAGGAAGAAATGTGTTTGGCGAAGATTGCTCAATCCTCACATTTCTCACAAAGCAGCTTTCAGTTCAGAGGGATTGTCTTACCTCTTGCTCCCTTAAATACTTTGACAGCTAAGACAGATGCTTAGATATTGTGCTAATTATAATCACTTGAAAATTCTTGCTTTTCTGATTCTTAATAATCAAATTACTTAATCTCAGAGGAAAGAAACCTCAATATTGGACACAGCTAAAAGAAGTAAAGATTAAAGAGAAGAAGAAGGAAAATAATGGAAGCTTTTAATGCCAAAGTCTCTCTGGTTTGGCATTAAAACAATCTGGTTTAAATTTTACTCTGAAACGTACTAGCTGAATAACCTTGGGCAAAATTCTGATCTTCAATTGTTAATAATAATAATAATAATAGAATAATTTATCATTTCAAAGGATAGTTATGAGAATTAACTTAGGCTTGTGGTCTCATAAATAACGTATAATACAAACACAAATAAGTCACTGGCAAAGACTATCAGTGTTCTTTTGCCCTGATGAACCTATATGATTGTATGTTTGTTGCATTTTCTTAGTTTTCAAATAGTTTTAAAATGAGATTCAAATAGTTTAACACTGTTTTTAAAAGAAGCATATGGAAAGTCAATCAGACAACCATATTAAAAGCTCATCAGCAAAATTCTACCCCCCCCCACTTTCTCCAGAGTGTCTTTGCTGAGGAGGGAGGGTGAGGAGAAATATTAGCTTTTATTTTTTGCCAAATTCTGAAAAGAACATTTAATTCAGGCTGAGTTTAAGTTACTTCTTCCAATAAAAAGTATTTTATATGCAAACCATAAGTTTGAAACTTTTAAATATATTTCATAAACTGGCCAAAGTGAGACATCATTCCAAATATAAAGGTAAAAAAAAAGATAAAAGATAAAAGTATTCCATATCTTTATTACCAGAGGAAATAAATAGTAGAAATATTACTAATTAATTGCTTTCTGTTGAGAAAATACAAAGATGTTATCTGTTAGCATTACCAAAGCTCTATACCAATTTATCATATTTAGATAACCGAATTAAAATACTTTTTATATATCATTATCTGAAGTGGACATTGATTCTATGAGTAGCTAAAAGTTAATGTCATTTTCTTAAGCAATTTCTAATGTTACAGGGCACCAACATTTGTTCTAAAATTATTCTGCATGGCATCATATTACCATTATGGCAACTGAAAAGAAACCATTGTTCAACTGTTCCTGGATACAGCTGCCTTCACTGAATACTTGCCCATTTCTACAACTCCACTAAATTTAACTTTCATTCCTTTGATGAATCTTATCGCTTCTTCATCCCTGAAAGCTATTTTTTAAGCTTAATTCATTTCTTTCAATGGTGATTTTCTTTGGGATGATTTTAAATAAGTTCACTACTTATTCTCCTTATGAAAAAGAAAACAATGGCCTAATTTTAAGATCAATGGAGAGTAATAGCAAAGAAGGCACCTTTCATTCAAAAAAATCCCTATGGGTCAATTATTACTGATATCCTGTTATTAGTTATTGCCAGTTAGCTATGAATGCTTACTCCATCCTATTCCAGAAAGTATATGAGGCAGTTTTAAAAGCACGTATGGTAATTCTTTAAACAATTTACATGAGGAGATTAGGATGATGGGAAAGTAAAGGTGGGGGAAGTAATATAAAATGAGGAAAGAATGCAGCAAAAATTCAGGGCCCAAATTTCTGAGCAAAATGACAAATAAAATTATTTACAAGATGTAGAGCCCAGAAAATAAGCACATTCCTGAAAATTTGCAACCCATTTGGGTACTGAGGCCTGAGAGAAATGTCTACCCCATATCCTCCTGAAGAGCATTGTATGGCATCACTGTAAGTGCCCCTCATGCTGTCCCACATTAAGTACAACCAAGTGCTCCACAGGGCTCTGTGATACAACATTTATGGTGTTTATTAAAGATGCAGAGACACTGCAGATGCAATTAAGTACAAGTAATTATATAAGACTGGAGTGAGGCAGGATAGGGGAGGGTAAATCTGATTGGATGGAGCCAAGGAAAGGTTACTGCAGGAACGGAAGTTCATATGCTCCATAAATACTAATACTGCCACTGAGTACTTTTCTGGGCAAAGGAAATAACTCATGGGCAGGCCAATGTTTTTCTGAGACCTAAGAGAAATGAGTAATCAATAACCCCAAAACTATACCACGGAAACAGAAGCATCAAATACCTACCTTAATCAAAAATACAGTCTCAGTTTAAATCACTCAAAGAATATCAAATTTTTAACTGTGTTCTGATGAAAACTTTAAGGCAAATAACAAAATGTTTCCGTGGAGTCTAAACCACCAAATACTTATGATTTTATATATCTATCTATATTTATATTTGTATCTATATCTATATCTACATTGGATGGATGGATAGATAGATGTTAGATAGATAGACAGATAGATAGATAGATGGATAGAAATAGAGACATAGAGAGATAGCTATAGGCTATTCCCCATAGCATAGATATACTATGTTGGAGGATGACTATCTACAATTAATCTTTGAAGTAGTCTTTTTTTATTTTAATTTAATTTTTTTTACATTTATTCATTTTTGGGAGACAGAGAGAGACAAAGCACAAGTGGAGGAGGGACAGAGAGAGAGGGAGACACAGAATCCGAAGCAGGCTGCAGGCTCCGAGCTAGCATCCGACATGGGGCTCGAACTCACAAACCACGAGATCATGACTTGAGCCGAAGTCAGACGCTCAACCTACTGAGCCACACAGGAGCTCCTGAAGTAGTCTTAAGCCATTCTTTCTTACAAGTTGGGTAAGTCAACTGTCTCTAAAATTTACTTCTAGATTACATTATTCACCCATAGAACAAATGCTTTTAGCAGTGTTGGAGCACCAGCATTCAGTTCTACTAAAACAAGTATCAAGTTAAAAGGACAATTTGGAAAATGGTAGAAAATGGAGGGAGGATAATATTTTTTTATTAACCTGCTGGAAATTATTTTTTGATACGAGAAGATAATATCACTATAATTATATGTCATTAACAACTATGATCTTAATCAAGTTACTTAACCGCTCTTTATCTCAATAGTCTCATGTATTCAATGAAAAGAACAATATCACTTCCTAGTTTTGTTGTGAGTAAGGAGATCATGCATGTGACAGGCCTAGAATAGTACTCAGCACATAAAAAGTGCTCAATCAAGGTTAGCTAATATTCATCAGAAAGCAAAAAGTTCATATTTTTGTCTTACTGCTTGTAACCAATTCTCACTTGTACCATTAAATTAAAATAAAGGCTAAGTAAAAGACTGAAAAAAATTTATGTTATACCAGCAAGTTTATCCATTATCCACTGGGTAACATAGAGCATTATGATGGAATTGCTGAGCCTAAGATCTGCTTCTAACACAGAATCCAGCAGATTCTGAATATTCTAAATCATCAGAAATCACTTAAGTCAGCAGTCTGGAATACTATTCCTGCATGTCATTTTCAAAACTAGAAATTCTTTCATGACCCTTTCACTCACTAGGGAGGTAATGAATATACTACCACCAGTAGAAATCGACAAAGCTCTATTGAGATTCTAACTCTGGGGTTGGAGGGGTGGTTTGTCTCATTGCTAGATAAATCACTGGATTCACAAATGCAAGCCTTGCAGCAGTACAATTCAAATTTGGTTTTCAGAAAAAAATTTACATTATTACATATTGTATTAGTTTTCTATGGCTGCAAAGCAAATTGCTATACATTTAGCAGCTTAAATCTATACCCATTTTTAACTAACAGTTTCTGTGAGTCGGAAGTCCAAGAATGTCCGGGAATGGTCAGAAGTCCAGGAATGGCCAGACATCTGCCCAGGGTCTCACAAGGCTAAAATCAAGCTAATGGCCAGGGCTGTGATCTCAGGTATACCTCTGGGTTCCTTATATCTATAGGACTGTGGTTTCCATATGCTCTCTGGCTGTCAGTCACTCTCAAAATTTAGAGACTTCCTGCATTCCTTGCTATGTGGACCCATCCATCTTTAAAGCCAGCAACAAATAGTTTTCCATTTCCTTGAATTCATTTCATGCTTTAAAATTTGTCCCTGACCTCAAGACACTGTTTTAAAGGACTCAGTATAGATCAAGCCAACCAGTAGAATCTCCCTTTTTAAATTTCAGTTGTACCATATAAAATAACCTAATTATAAGCCTGATATCCCAATATAGTTATGATGTTGAGAATTATAGAGGGCATGGACACACCAGGGAAGGAGTCACTTAGGGGACATCTTAGATTTCTGCCTACCTCATATGTCTAAGGCCTTAAGGATAAATCATTCAAAGTCTAGAGGGTCTATTATATTGGCCCAAGATGCAAGTCTTAAAATTTGTAAGAAAGAAACTGGCATATATTTTAGAAACATTGCTCGGTTATTCTATAAATTTATAATTTTAAAATATAAACTTGCCTTTTCTAGAATTGAAATAAATTCTAGACTGACATAGTCAGAACCACACTCTTGGGATTGAAGACATAAAAGAAAAGAACTTTATCTTACCATTCTCCATGTGCTTCATTTACCATGAATTTTTTTTTATCAACTGTACCTTATATGGGTAAGTTACCAGTGTGTTCACTCAAAAAGTGTCATACAGGAATAAGAAAATGTAGAACAACTGTTCTTAGTTGATAAATATGAGATAAATAAGCTTATCAGGAGTTGTCAGAATCTGAATTTCCATGACTAAAGTCAAGAAATTCAGGTAATGAGTAACTACATTCTAGAATCCATGCAGCATGGCTGGATCTATTGGCTTGATTTCACATCTTCTCATAAGGAATTGAATATTAGTTCTTTGTTTCTAAAGCAATTTACATTAACAACTTGTTAAGATCTGAGCTTAAGTTCTGAATTTTATTCCTCAGGTCATTTTATTTATTATATTACATTGGTTTTGTATTTTGTTTTTTCATAGGTGGTGGGTGGGTGGATTGGTGAATTGGTTTTTGCTACTGGACCAACTTGGTAAAATTAAAAAATTATGCATAGTTTGTTTTCAAATGTGTTACATTTTCATTATAGCACAGGTATATGTGTATATGTATATCATCTATCTATAAACTGGTTTTCTTCATCACAAAAGATTATTAAATCAGGGATGACTTATGTATTTCAGTCATCAACAAGAGATTATTTTGTGGCTCTCTGGAGAGAGTTGTTAAGGATGCTGAGTTTGGCTACGTCAGTGTGAAAATTAAGCATATTTGAATGAGGTAACAGGATACAATGCCACATATTTGGTACCTTGCAAGAAGGTTGCTCTTCCAGAATAAGCAAATACTGAAGAAGGGTTGGATACGAAACCATCTTTATAGAGATACATTTATCACCTTAAGCTTCTTGATGGCACAAAGAACTTCAGAATCTCTTGAGAATGTCTGCGCAGCAAAGAGGGATTCTGACATCAAGGAATGGCTTTAAAGAGGTCTACAGATAAAGCTCATCTCCTTCAAAATTTTATCTAGGGCAGCCTTGAGCAGTCTCTAGAACCCACTCCACAGGCCTACTCAAAACAGAGGATTCACTGATGATATTCATCAAACCTCTTTGATCTTATGAAATATCTTTTGGAGGAATGACAGTACATTTAAAACTAAAATATTTAGCTTGGTAGATAACTGCAGATACATACTGAGTCTTTTTTTTATTTTTTTTTTTAATTTTTTTTTCAACGTTTTTATTTATTTTTGGGACAGAGAGAGACAGAGCATGAACGGGGGAGGGGCAGAGAGAGAGGGAGACACAGAATAGGAAACAGGCTCCAGGCTCCGAGCCATCAGCCCAGAGCCTGACGCGGGGCTCGAACTCCCGGACCGCGAGATCGTGACCTGGCTGAAGTCGGACGCTTAACCGACTGCGCCACCCAGGCGCCCCCTGAGTCTTTTTTTTTAAAAATATTTATGCAAAATGGGAAAAGGAGCGGAGCAGAGGAGTTAAGCACTAACAAAGTTTCTCCTTATATTCTAAACTGATGCATTAGATTGGAGATCTAGAGAACATGTATAGCAAGACTAGTGTTAATGACTATAAACTCTACAGAAAATTCCCTTAACATAGTAGAAGTCATACAGCAAAATGAATCAAACAATGTATAAAGACTTGGAAAACAATCACAACCAAATGTGCAGAAGACAAGTGGTCTTCTGTCAAGCCTAAAACTGTACTAAAAATAAGGAAAGAGGGAGACAGAGAAGGAATGGGGTGGGAAGAGGATGGAAAGGAAGATGGGGTGGGGAAGAAGATGTGAGAGTCATCGCATTGCAAAAATTTGATTATTAAATTTCATAAGGCAACATAATAACGAGAATGCATATCCTCTTAATAAAGATATAGCTACGTCCATACAATTTAAATAAATGCTTTTGTCAAAATATTTTATTTCCCTAGTTACCAAAAGTAATTATTCTAACAAGACTTACACTTGAGTGACTGCCCAAAATATGTTATGATCCTGTAAAGGTGATGTAACTTCCCTTTTGGTTGATTTATGCTTAATTAGTTTTTGTCAATGTTGTACATTAATTACCCTCCAACATTTCAAGGTCTATTTGTGTTTTGATTTAAAAAATTAGTCTGTATCCTTTAGTTATGTAAAAAGTCTAACATTTAATTGGAAACATGTCATATCAGATTTATGTAATGGGCTGTAACCTTGCCAATGCCTACATTAGCTGAGAGATAATCCGTCATTTAGAAAAGCACACTCACTCTTGGAACACAGTGGAGTTCCAAATCACTGCCCTTTCTTTGCATTCTTATTTTATTCAAATTTATTTTCCTCTTATTATCGCACGTGTACTATTTCCACTCTTCTCCTCTAATGCTCTTTGTTCTAACTTGAAAGAAACTCTTTTTTGTTATTGTTGTTTTAATTTGTGAGAAGATATAAAGAAAATGAAGTGAACCAGGCGAAAGCAAAAGAGTGTCCCAATGTTAACTTCCAACAGATTGAACAGATTGTGGAGAAAGGGTTCATATGAAACCATAAAGATAGAACATCTCTATTTATAAATAAACAAAAATCTATTTGAAGAGAGCAAATCTCAATAACTCCCCCTATTCATGCTTTTAAAAGTCTCAAGAGAGGCAGGAATCAGTTACCTCAGCTTGACCAATAGGTATGTTTTCATAGTTGTATAAATTATCCAGGTCGTCCAAAGTGGCGTCGTAAGTTTCTGAGTCATAGTTGATGGGGTCCAGAGTGGGAGCAGTCACAGCAGCATCAAAGATGACAAGTCCCAGAATGAGTCTTGCTAACGTTTTCATTTTTCAAGCTTTCCTAACAAAAAATACTTAAATGTATAAATATCTAATTGATAATAACTTAGGAATAGTTTCCACTAACTAGGAATGATAAATTCACAGTTCGACACTGTGAAACTCAAGCTGGTAGCTTTCTTTATATGGATCATTTATAAACATAACACATGAAATTATACGGATGCTGAAGGCTATTCATAGCAGATGTTCAAATTAATTCACAAACCTATCCACATTTTTACAGTAGATATAGTCATTACAGTGAAATTATGTTTCTTTCATACAGAAACACAGGGAAAAAGGGGACACAGAAATATTGTGATACACTTGTTCATGAAAGCCTTTGCCTTAGAGTTTTACCTTTTACTAAACATTAAGTTTCTTTCATCAACTCTGGGATGTAGGAAGGAGAAGGAGGTGGCGGAGGACTATAACCGTAACTCCATTTTACAGATGAGGAAACCGAGGCAGAGTTGACTAGCGATCTAACTAGGACTCATAAGTGTTTCTTGCACATTTAAGCCTATAGCTTTTTCCAGACAAAATAATGAAGGTTTTCTTTTTTTTTTTTTTTCTTTTTTACTTCCTTGTTGCCTCTGGGTATCATTGATGTATGCATAATTTAATATGTGTATAATTTACTATTTCATGCAATATTTTTCAAAACTTATTCTTAACCGAATGAGGCAGAAAATGATTTTTTCTTTAGTCCTTCGTGTTTTATTTCAGTTCTTCATAGCTATCTAAGCTTTAAACTCAGAATCAGTCAGAATACATGCCTAAAAGACACTATAAGGCAAGATTTTCTTGGAGGAGGATTTCCACACACATAAGATTAAGAAGTTTTTGTTTCGTAATTCTTTGTTAAGCACAATTCTTATTTTCCATGGTAACATCGTGGCGGGGGGATTCGATCAAGGTCTTACCATTTTAATTATTTTAGTTCTGTATGTACTCCTTTGAATACATTCTAGTTTTAGGGGAAAAAAAACCTCTCACGTTTAATTTTAAACATCTAAATTGGGCCTATCAAAAATGTTACCTGGTAATCATTTTTCGAGGAGGCAAAGAATCTGGAAAACTTTTCTTATCAAGCATGTCTAATCTTAAAGGTGTTGTATTTTGGATACATTTCTCGGGTTTACTTCAAGAACAGTGCCTATGGTGTTTTGTACCTATACACACGTATAAAAGGGAATTCATGATAAATATTACTTTTAAACTTGAATGCACTGGCAGACAAACTGACCTTCAGTTACTTGAAAGAAAGTCTTTATGAAGCAGGTTTAGGCAGAGGCATATGAAATTCCTCCGAGAATAAGAAGCAGTACAAGGAGCTCCTTTTTATTCCCTCCTATGATTTCTTCAAGTAATTTTTTTATCCATCCTGGATAAGCCAAGCCTCTATGTCACTTGCCTTTGCAGGGGTCTTTGCAGGATTGCAGATTTCGAACTGTTGTACACAATCACCAGCAAAGTCCTACTTAATCAAACAGTGTGATTTACAAATTTTCCACAAACCATTCTTCCATAGTCGAGTGGAAAACATTAACTGTGGACCCCACTAACCTAGAGAAAATCTTTTCTTTTTACATTTCCTTCTACATTTCTGGCCACTTTCATTGTTCAAAGTAATTATGTACTTGCTGATGATTTTTTTCTCACTTCAAACTATAAATGTGAGTATGTGTCTACATTCTTAGAGTTTATTTGCTTTGGGCATATCCCTCAAAGTTATCAGCAATGAGACAGTCTGTGCAAACCCCAGAAATATGAAGAACACCTACCTATGCTTAGTTTAAAAAGTACATTTCTTCCTCCAAGTAACTATACTAGTATTTAATGTTGTATCTTTGAACTTGTTGCCCACTTAATACCATTTCATGATATTTTGAAAATTATGCTTATAATAAAACTTTAAAATATATAGTTTATAAAGACATTCTAAATGCATAATTGCCATATAATCATCAATATATTTTTAAACGCATGAAATCTCCCTTTTTCTTCTTTTGCATGATATTTCAATCAATGCTAATCAATAGTGCATGTCTATAAGGCAAGAAACATGGTCAATGTCAGGGCACTTGATTTAAGGAATATATTGGAAACTACTACAATTTTATTGGCATCTATCCTGGCTATTAAGATCAACCATTTTACTGTGTGTTATTAATTCCTGAGCTAATTAAAAATTTGAGTTTTCCAAGAGTAATATAAACGTAAAATAACAAACTTAAACCTAAACCATTGAATCAAAGTTCACCATGAAATATGAAAGCAAGTTGAATTATTTCTCAAAAAGTTGTTAGAGAAGAAAAAAAAAGTATCTCACCCAAGAAGAAAGCAATTGTAAAAACTTACCTTTGGCTCCTACTTGGTGAAATGGCACGAAGTGACTGAGGACGCCGAGCCAGTAGTATGTGCCCCTGACCAATGGTTGTGAATTCTGGTCTGTGGGAGGTGGAATTTATAACACTCAATTTTCTGTTTGGAAAAGCTAACCTTGAGAAATGCTTCTCAGTCCTTAAAAACCCCAAATTACTTTATAGTCACTCAAAATAAGCAGTCGAATCCAAATGCCATAGTGTATAGAGTTCTTGAAATATGTTAAAGGAGTTCTAATTGCCAACATGTCGCCTTAAACATTTTAAATGCAAAAAGTCGGTTTTAATATATTTAATCTGTAACAAGCTCACCAATTAAGAAAAAGTTAATGTATACAGTGATACTAGAAATGGATATTTTAGAAATGTTCTAATAAGAAATAATTTTCCTTGCGTGTCTAGCGTTGCTTTCTTCACTTTTCATTAATGTTAAATGAAATTCAGTAAATGTGGCAAAAGCCTTACCTGTTTAATGCCGGGAAAGTAAAAAAAAATCCATTTTTTTATTGCTTGGAACATTCTGAGAGCAAAGAAACAATAAACCCTTTGCATTCCCATTTACAAAGAAAAATATGCCCTGAAACAATGCATAAATATGATCTGAGTGTTTTGGAAAAAAAAGTCTCCTTTTCCTCTCTTATCTATCAGAACCAAACAAATCAGATTACATAAAAACGTTTTTCCCACAGAATACAAGATTTGTTGTAGGCTCCTGGTACCTGACATGGTTTGTGAAACTGAGCCTTACTACAGGTATGGAGACAAAGTACATTTGTGTCAAATCTCCTCTCTCCACTTCCATTCACACTGCAAAAGTTCTAGAGGAAGATGAAACTTATGTCATGTATTCTGGCATGCTTTCATAAATCCAGGTGTCTGCTTCTAACCTGTGCATCAGGAATTCTTTTTCACTGACCAGAAGTGAATAGCTGTATTGAATTTTGAAAGCAGGTGAGGGCAAACTGATGGAGGAAAGTCTGTCTTCAAGACTCTCCACTTTCTGCCTTCCCTCCTGTTCTCCCTCCTACCCCCAGTTTTTGGGGATTCAGGGCACAGTCAGTCATCCTCATCACGCACACCTGCTTCCACATGATCTGTTCTCAGTGTGAGTTATTTTCCTTGGGACCAGTTTTATTTGTAATGGAAGCAGTGATACTGGATAAAGTGCAGAATCTATCAAGACCTCTCCAATAGCAGAGAGGCCATCCTGGGGGGTAGGGACTCCTTCCCTGCATCCTGCAGTTTCACATCATGTGGAGGCTACTTTCAGAAGCATTTCTACAAAAAGGCATGAAGCTGGGTTCCTGCACTGGCTGTGTTACAGCGCTGTCCCACAGTGCGTGCTAGATGAGTTTACCTATTATTAACTCTCCCGACACGTTCTCGATCAGAGTAGTTCTCCATTCCCAGGTGGGTGGCACTCAATCATTTAATTCTCTAAGGCCACATGTGACACAAAGAGAAAATCAAATTGGGTCAAGTTCCCTGATGTTACTGAGCTCATCTGAGGGATATGAGTGAAGGTAAAAAGACAGTGGCATCTCTCAGTTTCTTAGATTCTAGGCTGTTTACCTGTCACCAGTTTTTAGCCCCTTCTTAGGTGCTTTGGGATAAAAACAGATGAATAGCCTATCCATGAAAATACCTAATTTTTTTCTTCTTGCTGCATTATTTAGTCTAATACTCTGCACACATTGTCAGGTGACAAAGGTGGCATCTATGGAGTCCCTTGTTTTCTGGAAGACTCTGACCAAACCTATAAGACTTTATTTTCAGAACTAATATTTTCACACTGTCCTTTGGTCACCTGTTGGTTTAAGTGATGCTGTCCTCGGGCTTCATAACACTGTCTACTAATGCAGTTGTTTTGTGAGAAGGCAATAACTAAATTACTTGTTCTAATATAGGATTGAACACACAAATGATCATTCCTGAGTCTTCTCTTTTCCCAAATAAGTAAGTGTTTCATTTTTCCTTATAAAAAATGGGCAGTTTTTAAGTTATTCAGCTTGGTCTTATTTGGGCTGTCTCCAATATTTCAAAATCTATTTTGAACTATGGGAGCTCAAATTCGTAACAATCCCATGAGGACCTAATCTCTGTTTAATAGTGAGAAGGATTAATTACCAGTTCCAGTCTTTCTTATCCTTGGTAAATATCTTTTAGTTTCATGATGATTTTCTTAATAGAGCCTGAGCTTGGTTATCAGAAACCCTCAGGGGATCAGTTATTAAGACTAGTTGCATTATCTAGTAACTAAGGCTTTCTGGCTTTATCTCTTTAAGCCCCCAAACATTTTGCAAATCCTTTTGGCTACAACTCTTAACAAAATTAATTAAACATCGTCCTGCTTGCTTAAATGGAATTAATTTTAAACAGAATGGTCTTCTCTTAATAATTCTCTTTGTTCTGCAGCAGTAACGAAGAGAAAAGAGCACTCTGAAGACAGCATAGTGCTGCCTGTCCTTGTCCTCAGTGCAGAGGACCACATCAGTAAGAGCTATGTGAGGGTGTTGCTATCCCGCTCCACCGATTATCAAGAATAAAAACAATACCTGAAGTGATTAGCTACCTCCCTAAGAATCTGCATGTTGCCGTAAAGACTTTGAACTCAGTAATAGAAGTCCTGGAATTTTAGACCATAAACCCATATACACTGTGCTGATGTATCCCCTAATCTGATCTGATTCCTCCAGAATCTGTCAAGGCTGACCTGAAATCTGAAAACTCTCCTTTGCCTTCTGTTTCTTTTGGAAAGTTTCCCTTTGCTTATTTTATCTTAAAGAAATCTAAACATCATAAGCCATATATGAAAGGCCTACAGCCAATAGGGGGAAAAACTGAGAGCATTCCCCTTCACCCTAAAGTCTGGAACACGACAGAGGTGTCCACTCTAACCACTATTGTTTAATATAGTGCTGGAAGTCCTGGCCTCAGCATTCAGACAACACAAAGAAATAAAAGGCAAACCAATTGGCAAAGAGGAAGTCAAACTTTCACTCTTCACAGATGACATACAAGACACTGTATGAGGAAAAAAACGAAAGATTCCACCAACATGTTGGATCCACCCCCTGAAAGACTCCACAAAAAAACTGCAAGAACTGCTACATGGGTTCAGCAGTTGTAGGTTATAAAATCAATGTACAAAAGTCATTTGCATTTCTATACACCAATAATGAAGCAGCAGAAAGAGAAATCAAGGAACGGATCCCATTCACAACTGTACCAAAAATATAAGATAGCTAGGAATAAACCGAATCAAAGAGGTAGAAGTTCTGTACACTGAAAACTATGGAAAGTTTATGAAAGAAATGGAGGAAGACACAAAGAAATGGAAAAACATTCCATGCTCACGGGTTGGAAGAACAAACATTGTTAAAATATCTATACTACGCAAAGCAATCTACACGTTCAATGCAATCCCTATCAAAATAACACCAACATTCTTCACAGAGCTGAAACAAATAATCCTAAAATTTGTATGGAATCACAAAAGACCTCGAATAGCCAAAGTAATGTTGAAACAGAAAACCAAAGCTGGAGGCATCACAATGCTGGACTTCAAGCTGTGTAACAAAGCTGTACTCATCAAGACGGTGTGGTACTGGCACAAAAACAGACATAGATGTCGATGGAACAGAACAGAGAGCCCAGGCAGAGATCCACAAAGGTATCACTAACTAATCTTTGACAAAGCAGGAAAAGAGTATCCAATGGGAAAAAAACACAGTATCTTCAGCAAATAGCGCTGGGAAAATTGGACAGTGATATGCACAGGAATGAACCTGGACCACTTTCTTACACCATACACAAAAATAAATTCAAAATAGATGAAAGACCTAAATGTAAGGCAGGAAACTAACAAAATCCTACAGGAGAAAATAAGAAGCAACCTTTTTGACCTCAGCCACAACTTCTTACTAGAAATGTCTCCAGAGACAAGGGAAACAAAAGCAAAAATGAACTTTTGGACCTCATCAAGATAAAAATCTTCTGCACAGCGAAGGAAACAATCAACAAAATTAAAAGGCAATCAACAGAAAGGAAGATATTTGCAAATGACATATTGGATAAAGCGTTATTATCCAAAATCTATGAAGAACTTAATAAACTCAACCTCAAAAAACAAATAATCCAGTAAAGAAATGGGCAGAAGACATGAATAGACACTTTTCCAAAGAAGACATCCAGGTGGCTAATAGACACATGAAAAGATGTTCAACATTACTCATCATCAGAGAAATAAAAACCAAAATCACAATGAGATACCTCCTCACACCTGTCAGAATAGCTAAAATGAACAACTCAGGAAGCAGCAGATGTTGGTGAGGATGCGGAGAAAGAGGATCTCTTTTGCACTGTTGGTGGGAATGCAATCTGAGGCAACCACTCTGGAAAATAGTATGGAAGTTCCTCAAAAAATTAAAAATAGAACTACCCTCTACCTTATGATCCAGCAATTACACTGCTGGGTATTTATCCAAAGGATACAAAAATGCTGATTCTAAGGGGCACCTGCATCCCAAAGTTTATAGCAGCACTATCAACCATAGCCAAATAACAGAAAGAAGTCAAATGTCCATCAATTGACGAATAGATAAAGAAGAAATGGTCTACATATACAATGGAACAATACTCAAAGATCAAAAAGAATGAAATCTTGCCATTTGCTACAACATGGATTAAACTAGAGTGTATTAAACTAAGCAAAATAAGTCAGTCAGAGAAAGACAAATATCATGTGATTCCACTCCTATGTGGAATTTAAGAAATAAAGGAAGGGAAGGGAAGGAAAAATCAGACAAAAACAGAGAGGAAGGCAAACTGTAAAAGATTCTTAACTATAGGAACAAACTGAGGGTTGCTGGAGGGGAGGAACATGGGAGGATGGGATAAATAGTGATGGGCATTAAGGAGGGCACTTGTTGGGATGAGCACTGGGTGTTATACTTAAGTGATGAATCACTGAGTTCTACTCCTGAAACCAATACTATACTGTATGTTAACTAACTTGAATTTAAATAAGTAAATTAAATAATAATAATAATAATAATAATAATAATAATAATAGAATCTGGCTGCCTCTTGGCAAAGTTTTCTGCTGCTGTCCTTTAAACTGATGTTTTCTTTTTTTTAATTCTTCACTCACATAACTCAAAGATGGGGGGATTTTACTTGTTTTAGATTTTCTCTTTCAAATGACTTGTCCTCTTTACTCTTGCAAAAATTTTCCCCATTCTGGAATTCATGGCATTTGGTTTAACTATCTGTAACCTCTCCCTTGTCATCAACTGCTTGATCTCCTAGCCAAACCCCTTGCTGTTGATGACTTCAGCTCCTGGCTCGCTCATACCCTCTATTCATACCCGGTCATCATGTCCAGTGATGCCAACCTCCATGTACACGATCCATCTATCATGGTGGTGTGACAGCTGCTTTATCTCCTCAGATACAGGAAAGTTACCACATTCCTACCCAGCCACTCTCCACCACTGTCATGCCTTTTAGCTCATCATCACCAGGTTTTACTTAACCCTACTAATGGGGCCCTATTATTATTTTTCTTTTTGCCTAATGAGGCCTTCTTCCATAGCTTCCATCACTTTCACACAATTCCTTAAATCTGTTTTACTTCTCTCCTTACCTTTAGGTTGGATGCACCATTATCATATGCATACCTTTTCAAGTACTTTCTGCTATCTTTTTTTTTCTTCTTCTTTCCATCATACTCACCTGGGAAAACCTCAACTTTAGTTGAACACAACTCCCAGCTTTCTTCTCTCCTGTATTGGAGAGGCTGTCTATTACCAGTGAATATCACACACAATGATGGGCATCACTTTAAATTCTTTAAACTAATCTTCAACCATACTATGTTTCTGATGATAATGATGATGCCCTTTCTGACATTCTAAGATGACTATAACATTTCCTCTGTTGTCAAACATCCCATATTCCTTTTAAAACAGAGTGATGGTAAAAGTCATCAGAATAATGCTCAATTAACTTCGGCCATCAAATCCTCTTGTGCGTATAGGCACCCTCTGTTTTCCCTTCTGTGACAGACCAAGGCATTAAAATAAACCCCCCAAATGATGCCCAGGGTCTTATACCCTTTCCTCCTTTCAAGGTCTGTGTTTCTTGAATTCTCTCCTCCTTCCCAGTATCTCCCTTTCCACTAGGTCAGTTCTACATACAGACACACATGCTCTGAACAAAGTTCAGGCAGAGGTTCCCTATAACACAAACGAACTGAATAAATGTCAAAAAATGATGGCTGTATAGTAGCATCTTTGAGAACACATGTGTAAAGCTAAAGAAATTTAAAATCAACTTATTTTAAAGCACTGCAGAGTCCAAAATTGTATCTGCAGACTTGATTCACCCTACAAATCTTTCGATTTTGACTTTTGAAATTATGCCTTAACTTAATAAAGTACACTTTCATCTTACTATGGTTTTATTTTCCTGCCTGGCCTCCTCCCCATCCTAGTAGACCCTCTTTCTTTGCATCATACTCTCATACCTCACTACATTTTTTTTCATAGCACTTGCCACAATCTGTTATTATATTTTTCTGTTTTTACATCTATCTCCCCTGGGTGTATATAAACACCACGATGCCTAAAATTTATTGGTCACATTCACAATTGTATCCTTAGTGTCTAAAATACTGCTTGGCCCAAATCCATGCTCAGTGTTATTTGAATGGATCAGCCAATTAATGATTGACTGCCTGAATCAAATGCACAGTAATTCAAAGTAAGATATAATTACTTAATAAACTATGATTTGCTTGGGCTATTCTAAAATATATATCATAGGATTACTTGCATTTATGATAAGTGGGTTTTGGCCTTTCTTCTCTCTCTCTCTCTCTCTCTCTTTTTAATTGCATCTTTCTGTTTAGCCAACTGCCAGGCTATCTCTTAACACTTTTCAAGCCACTGCCCATGGGCCTCATGCAGCAAGGTTTCATGTTTATTTGCTGCTAATGCTTCCTTGTGTCACATACAAAGACATATGGTACGGACTTGTGATGAGAATTTGAGAGAGTTTCCATACCGGTTAGGAATCCTTCTGAATAGAGGTATAGAAATCCAAAACTCAAACTGACTTAGGAAACAGGGAATTCATTGACCCAAGTAACTGAAAAGTACATTTCTCTCTTTTCAGAGAATTTGCTTTTGGTTGACGTCATTCTCAGTGGGCCACCTAGCAAAGGAGGTGACTACGTCTGCTCCATATCTTACATCTTTTCGGGTGAAAATCCAGGGGGAAGGGGGGATTCTTTACTCTAGTAACCTAAGAAAATATTACTTTTTGCACTATTAATTCTGATAAAATCAATGCACATTACTTAAAAAAATGGAGTTGAGAGAATTTAGTGTTTATTCAGCTGAGTCCTTGCCTCATTTGAGGCTCAGCTCAAATGTTACCTTTATGGTCACTCCTTTTCTGACCACTCTGTCTAAAAGAGAGCCAACCTTCTTCAGAACACTTCTAACTATTTGACCTCACTGCATAAATGATTACTTTCTTTATTTTCTTCGCCAGAATGTTATCTTCACAAAACCACGATATATTTGTTTTATCGCTGCATTTCTAGCCCATAATCACACAATAGGCGTTCAACAAATATTTGTTGAATAAATTAATGAACCAACCTAGACCTCCGGCCAAATGCTTTACCCTTGAGCCTGCAATGAACTGAGAAAGGAGGGGTTCCCAACAGGGACTAGTAAAAGACGAGTGAATAAATCATGAGTGGAGACAGTCTTTGAACATTAATGCATGGACTTTCTGAAAACTATTTTGTATGATCTGAGAGTTTTCTGCTAAATTTATTATTTTTATATGTTTTCGCAGTAAATTGATGTAAGGTATCAACAAATCATTGACAAACAACATGTGATAGTAGTACCATTAAATCTCTGCTTCATGGAGAGCTTATGGTGGATCATGTTTTCTGTATCATTGTCACAT
This sequence comes from Felis catus, assembly GCF_018350175.1. Taxonomy (NCBI): domain Eukaryota; kingdom Metazoa; phylum Chordata; class Mammalia; order Carnivora; family Felidae; genus Felis; species Felis catus. The sequence goes on from NC_058374.1 coordinate 112,878,791, forward strand.
TGCTCAAGCCTAATCGGTAATACTTATAATAACAATTACAGACACAGTTGAGGCTTTTTTATCATAATTTGGACTCTAAAGTATTACATTTTATTTGCTTTTTTTATGTTGCATCTTTTTAAAAAGCTTATTATTTTGGTATAAATTATATATTTTTGTCATTATAAAAATTCAAGGACATTTTGAGAAAAAGGGAAGATAACCATCCAAATGCTCAGGGCCCAAAATGTTATCTCTGTGTATCTACAGATAACAATGCTTTTAGCTACATTTGTTTCCAGATTTTTTTTCCCAAAAAAAACATCTTATATGTGCCAAATTCCCTGAGGCCTTGCATGTTTGAAAATGTCTGTGAACTTTTTACTCTGAGGACAAATTGTTTGGTAGGATATTCTTAGGTCACATTTTTCTTGGGACATTGAGACATTGCTTCATTGTCTTCTGGCTCTAAAGGTTGCAGTGGAAAAGTCTGAAGCCAGCCTAATCATTTTCCACTGTTTAGGTCATTTTCTTTTCTCCTCTGGAGGCTCATAAGATGTTTTCTACACCTTGAACCTTGGTAACATCACCAAATGATGGCTTGACATTTATGTTCTGTATTAATCTTTCCAAGAGAAGAAAGTGCATTTTTTACTTGCAGATTAGTTACTATTCTTAATTTTAGCACAAATCTCTTCTAGCTTACCTTTGAATTTTGATTTCTGTTTAATTCATTGGAATCATTTTTCTCAAATAACAAATACATCATATTGAAACATTTTGTTTTTTTCTGTCATCATCTCTTTTCACTCTAGTCAAAGTTATTATTTTTCCTGTATATGTCCTTAAACTGGCCACTCTTTTACTGTTTTTAGTAAATATTTTGAATTATGCCCAAAGGAAAATTAACAAAGGCCTGTTGTCCATGGGAAGCTACTTTACCAGAAGCCTCTCTGACTTGATGGAAGGGCAACCAGCCAACTCCAGCTCCTGTTAGCCTCTTTATCCCACATAAAGAGAGAGAGAGAGAGAGAGAGAGAGAGAGAGAGAGAGAGCACTAAGGCATACTTCCCAAGGACTAAGTTCTACTAAAAACCTGAGCTGTAACTATAAAAATATATATAAAAATATATAATGCTTACCCTCCCCAGCATCTTACCAGCACATCAACAGGGCTTCAACTTAAAAACAACAGATTGGAACAGAAATATTCAAGACGTGGAATCTATTTAAGAAGGGGTTCTTAGGGGAAACCCATAGGCAATGGGGGGAAGGAGTAAATGTCCAACAAAGAAACTAGAGAAAACTAAAGCTTCATGCCCAGCTTTCAACCAAAAATTACAAGGTATGCTAAAAGACAAGAAAAACACAGTCTGGCAAGACAAAGCAGGTATCAGAACACAACTCAGATATGACACAGATTTTTTTTTATGAAGTTTATTGTCAAATTGTTTTCCATACAACACCCAGTGCTCATCCAAAAAGGTGCCCTCAATACCCATCACCCACCCTTCCCTCACTCCCACCCCCCATCAACCCTCAGTTTGTTCTCAGTTTTTAGGAGTCTCTTATGCTTTGGCTCTCTTCCACTCTAACCTTTTTTTTTTCCTTCCCCTCCCCCATGGGTTTCTGTTAAGTTTCTCAGGATCCACATAAGAGTGAAAACATATGGTATCTGTCTTTCTCTGTATGGCTTATTTCACTTAGCATAACACTCTCCAGTTCCATCCATGATGCTACAAAGGGCCATATTTCATTCTTTCTCATTGGCACGTAGTACTCCATTGTGTATATAAACCACAATTTCTTTATCCATTCATCAGTTGATGGACATTTAGGCTCTTTCCATAATTTGGCTATTGTTGAGAGTGCTGCTATAAACATTGGGGTACAAGTGCCCCTATGCATCAGTCCTCCTGTATCCCTTGGGTAAATTCCTAGCAGTGCTATTGCTGGGTCATAGGGTAGATCTATTTTTAATTTTTTGAGGAACCTCCACACTGTTTTCCAGAGATGACACAGATTTTGAAATTACCAGACAGAGAATCTAAAATAAATATGATTACTATGTGAAGGACTCTACTGGAAAAAGTGGACAAAGTGCAAAGACAAACAGATAATGTAGTAAATGGACAAGTAAAATGAATGGCAGCAGCGCTATAAAGAATGGGAGGAAGGAACTGAGAGCATTCTGTTTATAGCAGTTTTATTCATACTCGCCAAAACCTGGAAGCACTCAAGATATACTTCAAAGGTGAATGATATTGCAGTATACCCATATAATGGAAAACAATTAAAATTATTAAAAAAAAAATTTTTAACATTTTATTTATTTTTGAGACAGGGAGAGACAGAGCATGAACAGGGGAGGGTCAGAGAGAGGGAGACACAGAATCTGAAACAGGCTCCAGGCTCTGAGCTGTCAGCACAGAGCCCGACGTGGGGCTCGAACTCACGGACTGCGAGATGATGACCTGAGCCGAAGTCGGCCGCTTAACCGACTGAGCCACCCAGGCACCCCTCAAATTATTTTTAAAAAATGAATTATCAAGCCATAAAAAGACTTGGATTAAAATTGAATATATATTGTTAAATGAAAGAAGCCAATCTTCAATGTCAACATATTGTATGATTCCAACCATATGGCATTCTGAAAAAGGCATAACTATAGAAACAGTAAAAAGATCAGTGTTTGCCAAGTGTTTAGAGGGCGTGGATAAGGGTTAGCAGGTGAAGCACAAGGGATTTGGGGGGCAGGAAAACTGTATGATACTATAATGATTGATACATGACATTATGCATCTGTCAAAGCCCATAGAACAGTACAGCACAAGTAGCAACCCTTCATGTCAACTATGGACTTTAGTTAATAACAGTGTATTAATATTGGTTCATTCATTATAAGAAATGTCCCATACTAATGCAAGATATTACTTATAAAGGAATAGTATATGGGGCACGGGAGGTGGGAACCAGGGAATGTCTGTACCAGCTGCCCAATTTGCCTGCAAATCTAAAACTATTAATCAAAAATTCAATCTTTAAAAAAAATTCAGTCTTTTCATTTCACCACACACACACACACACACACACACACACACACACACACACACGATTAACATATTAATTGGCTCACTAATTTGCCTTGTTTTTGGTGTACCTACTACAAACGTACTTCAGAGATACTGCAGGTGTCTGCAGGTATTTGCAGGTATACTGCAAATAAGGCAAGTTAAATGATTTTTTTTTTACTTCCCAGTGCATGCACAATTATGTTTACACTACCCAGTAAAGAAAGAAAGAAAGAAAGAAAGAAAGAAAGAAAGAAAGAAAAGGAAAATGCAATCGCTGCGAAGTTCAATGAAGTGAAGGGCAAGAACATGAGGTGTGCCTGTGTACCCAGGCACTGTACTTGGGCATACAACTTTATGGAATTCTCCTGATGTAGGGAGCACCTAAAGTAAACATACAGTATTATACTGGATTAAGGATAGACCATATTTTAAAATGTGGTAACTATTACTATGGCTACTACAACTCCCACCATTACTACCTCTGGTTATGGATGGGTTCCTGCATTTATCTGCAGGGATAACCCACACAGTGTGTACATTATATATATATGTATATGTATATATCATATATCATATATATGAGAAATTTTTTCTCCTTTAGCAAATATTTTCCTCTAAAGGAAAACCATTGAAATAAAAAGAGGCTTTTCTCAGAGCGGAGAACTGTTGCACACAGTGCATTGATGGTGTTCTTACTACAGAATATAGCCTCGCTTCTAAGTTTATGTCTACACACGGATATAAATGCCAGCAGTCTTAACACTTTGCTCTCTAGTTTTCTGACTCTTCTGTTTGTTGGCTCTGTTACAGTTAACATCCAGTCTTCGCTTGGCTGAAATGACTTTATGTTGTCTAACTTGGTTAAATCAGTCGTTCTGAAATGAATAAGTTAATTCATGTACTTGTTTACACGACGATACGTTTTTCGTCTTGGCCTTCACAGCTCGTGTGGATGGCTTTTTGCTCCAAACTTGATTCTCATCCCAGAGCATCAAACTTTTGCTCTTTCTGTGCTTTAAACAATTTTACTCTGATGTTTGCAGCTTGAGATAGCATTTGATACAGCTTTTATAAGTTGCTGCTATTTTTCTCTCATAGTTTCCTTCGGTTATAATCATATTTTAGACTTCAGTTTTTTAATATATAATTGCCAAAGCCATTAACAAAATGATAAATGATAAAAGGAGAAATATATATACCTAAGAAAGAGAGTTAAAATGGAATTTTTAGGGGTATCTGGGTGGCTTAGTCTGTTGAGTGTTTGACTTCGGCTCAGGTCATGATCTTGTGGTTCGTCAGTGTGAGCTCCACATCAGGCTCTGTGCTGACAGCTCAGAACCTGGAACCTGCTTCGGATTCTGTGTCTCCCTCTCTGTCTCTGCCTGTCTCCCACTGGTGCTCTCTCTATCTCTCAAAGATAAGTAAATAAACATCTAAAAAAGAAGATAAAATGGAATTTTCATAAGCTTATTAATAATTGGTGAAAAATTTGTAAAAGCAACTATACAGTATATTTGGTGATATGAATCCCAAACCTAAAGATTTAATTCTATTTAGTCTTTTTTATTATTTTTTAAAGCTTTTATTTTAGTTCCAGTTAGTTAACATACAGTGTGATATTAGTTTCAGGCGCACAATATAGAGATTCAGCACTTCCATGCATCGCCCAGGGCTCATCACAAGTGTACTTCTTAATCCCCATCTCCTATTTAACATATCCTCCTACCCGCTTCCCCTCTAACAATCATCAGTCTGTTCTCTATACATAAGAGTCTGTTTCTTAGTTTCTCTCTCTCTTTTTCCCTTTGCTTGTTTGTTTTGTTTCTTTTTTTTAATTTTTATTTTAGAGAGAGAGAGTGTGAGCAAAGAAGAGGGGCAGAGGGAGAGAGAGAGAGAGAGAAAGAGAGAGAGAATCTTAAGCAGGCTCCACGCTCAGCGTGAATCCCAACGCAGGGGTTCCCAACCCCGGGGTCACAACTTGAGCTGAAATCACAAGTCAGATATTCAACCCACTAAGCCACCCAGGTGCCCCTGCTTTGTTTCTGAAGTTCCACATATGAGTGAAATCATACGGTATTTGTCTTTCTCAGACTGATCTACCTAGCTTAGCATTATACTCTCTAGCTCTATCCATGTCATTGCAAATGGCAAGACTTCATTCTTTCTATGGCTGACTAATAGTCCACTGTATATATGTACCACATCTTCTTTATCTATTCATCAGCTGATGGGCACTTGGGATGCGTCCATATCTTGGCTATTGTAAATAATGCTGCCATTTGTATCCCTTTGCATTAGTGTTTTTGTATTTTTTGGGTAAATACTCAGTAGTGTGATTGCTGGATCATAGGATAGTTCTACTTTTAACTTTTTGAGGAATGTCCATATTGTTTCCACGGTTTGCATTCCCACCAACAGTGCACAAGTGTTCCTTTTTCTCCACATCCTCGCCAACATCTGTTGTTTCTTGAGTTTTTTTTTTTTTTTTTTTAGTTTAGCCGTTTTGACAGTTGTGAGGTGATATCACATTGCAGTTTTGGTTTGTATTCCTAGTCTTTTTATTATTACTTAAAATACTAAGTAAATGCCTCTAGGAATCAGAAATGCTTCTCTTTTATAAGAGAAAACACAGACAATCAGTTCCTTTAAAACTGTCTATAATGCATCTTTTCATACTGTTGTTCTTTTTAAAAATCCGCTGACAACATTGTTTATATCTACAACAAAGCAATGACACTTTCTTGTGCTTGGAAATAAATAAAACATCATTGATGTAGCTGAAATATGCTTTTTGTAGAGGCTTGGTACCTTTCCAACCTCATCGTGTCATGTTCCTTTAAGATTCGGTCACATTAATCTTTCACTGCCTCCAATATACCAAGTTCTTTCTATTTAGACTTCTTCACCGCTACCATTTCCTTTTGTCTCATATGTACTTTCCTCCCTCTCTCAAAACACCCCTGTCAATCATTTGTGTCTCAGAGAGGCCTTCATGATGTCTCCAAACCAAAATTCTTATTGTTATTATTATAGAATCTTGCTTTCATTTTCCATATTTTTTCTTATTGAATATTTTGTGTTTATTTATTGTCCTCTTTAATTCCCACAAAGCAAACTTCCATAGGGGCAAAAATCACGTTTTGTTTTCCTATGTTTGGATATCCACTGTCTAGCTCTGTCTCTGGAACAAAGGAGGACTCCAATAAATGTAGGGCTAAAGAAAATACAGTTTCAAAATTTATATCGTGTGGCCATTTGGTTTCATTGAGTCAAATTAGTATAGAACTAGGTCATACCCAAGTAAAATACAAGAAGACCATCTGGAAGACTCTTTCCTCATGAGGTCAAAATGTCTATTGGTGGAAACAGTAGTTGGTACTGGCCATTATTCAGTATGTCTTGTGTCAGCTTTTGAGCTGGTGCCTCTTAGTGACCACTCGGTTGTATGATATACTGTTCTAGCCACTCAGTGGGTGATTGCTGTTGAGTTTTCCTGACTTCCCTCTTACTCCGCACTTCATAAAAGTCTGCTCTCCCTGCATTCAAGAAGTCTTTATGCGGTCCTGATACGCCAGTCACCCGTAGGTATTAGGGAATACAGATTAATAAACCTGACAAACTTCAGAGCTGAAGAGGTCGACAGAATGGACCTCTTGAGAATACTCTACCAATTCCTCACTCTGCTTGTGCATATTTATACACCATGTACATGTGCATGCACATGCACATCCAAGACTGGAGGGAAATACATCAAGATATTATTCATGTTTATCTCTGTGTGTTAAAATTACAGATAATGCAATATTTTCTTTCTTTTTTTCAGGTATGAAAGTTTGTTTTATTTTTGTTTATATTTTTTATTGTAGTTGACATACAATATTATATTTGTGTCGGGTATACAATGTAGTGATTCTACAATTCTATACATTACAAAATGATCACCCTGATAAATCTATCAACTGTCACCATACAAAGGTGTTTGGTGCATTATTATTAACTCTATTCCCTATACTGTACATTTCATCCTTGTGACTTATTTATTTTGTAACTGGAAGTTTGTATCTTTTTTCTTTATTTTGTATACAATTTTTTTTATTTTTCAGAATTATTATCTCTTAAGTTAAAAAGTGTTATCTCTCATCAGTCTTCACCATCCCTGGGTAAAATGTCTTTTGAACTATGCTATCTGGAAACACCAAAGCCCTTTAAGTCAGCTTTTATGATTATAATTTATTAGAGTATTCTTATCAACATTAAAGTGAAAATGCTGGCAATTATGAAGTATTTTATCAATATTATTTACCATTATATTAGCAAATGTGATGTTTTACCCTTTTGTTTGATTTACTCTGTAATTGTATCTCTCAATTACTAGCAAGTGTTGTCAGATTTAGGAACTAAAAATATAGCAACACAGTGAAATTTGAATTTCAAATGAATGGCAATTTTTAAAATATAAGTATGCCTCATGTAATACTTGGGACGTTTTTATACTAAAAACTTGCTCATTGTTTGCCTAAGATTTGAATTAACTGAGTGTTCCATATCTCATGGTCAACTCTAATTAGTTTAGAATTTGAGCAGTGAAAAGGAAGAATGATCTCTTCAAATTCCTACAAGTCATTGCAAAGATTCCTCATCGAACTTCAGAATCTGTAGAATGGCAGGTAACTCAAAGGTTATGAAGGAAAGTAAAATGTGCAATACTTAAATACCTCTCATGGGGTATTCAGATGAGGTTTCATTGAAGGCATCTGAATCTACCTCACTCAAGAAGAACTTGGGAGCGCGTGTGTGGGGCCTTGGGCCAATGTGAATGCACCAGGGTAGGTTTATTTATCCTTTGAAATCTAAGGTGATAATCTTGAAGCTCCCTGAAATTTTAAAGGCATATGCAGTTTCAAAGTGGAGCTAGGATTTTTGAAAGTATGCATGAAGAATTTTCTTTGGTTTACAATGGTCATCACATAAGATGTCATGTATAGGTGTTGCTATGGCAGTCTATTTTACGCAAGTTCTTGACCCACACCTCACCTGAAGTGTTAGCTGTGCACACACTGTAAGTTAGGGCAGGTGTCAGTACCTCGAATATTAGGGTTCTCCAGAGAGACAGAACCAGTAGACTATGTGCACATATTCCATAGAAATTTAGATCACACATTGTGGGGGGGGGGGGTGGTGGCAAGGCCAGCATTCCTAAGGCTAGCCCTCAAGCTGGAAATTCAGGTGGTGGTTAATGTTGTAGCCTTGAGTCTGAAATGTGTAGGGCAGGATGGTAAACAAAGCCCATGCTGGATTTCTCTGTTTCAGTGTTGAGATTGAATTTCTTCCTCCCTTGGAAATCTCAGTTTTTCCTCTAAAGACTTTCAACTGATTGGATGAGCCCTACTCACATTATCAATGGTAAATCTCTTTTACTTAAGGTCAGCCAATTGTAGATGTTAATCACATCTACAAAATATCTTTACAGCAACACCTAGACTAGTATCTGACCAAACAACTGGGTGCCAGAGCCTAATCAAGTTGACACATACAATGAACTATCACATCCCCTTTTAACTGATATGCATTTAAAGGTTTCAAAACATCTCATTCCTCACACAGTGTGAAGAATCTTGGCTTCGGGGTTAGATGGCTCCTAAAGTCAGCGTTTGCTGGCTATGTACCCTTGAAAAGCTCATTTAATCCTTCTTCACCGCAGATTATTGTTCTGTAGAACAAGAAAAGCAAAACCCTTATAGGATTAACATGAGGATCTTATATTTAAATGATCTATTGAATGTAAATGCATATAGCAAATTTCCAATGTATGGGAAGCATTCGGCATATATAGTAATTTTTGTTTACTTTGATAGCTATTGTAATTATTTCATAATTCACCATGAGTTTTATTAGAATTAATGCTGTTCTCTGGATTCCTTAGCTAGATATCCAAGGAATGCTGACATTCTGCCTTGACCACTATTCCTCTTCCTAGTAGATTTTCTTTTTTTTTTTAATTTTTTAATGTTTATTTATTTTTGAGAGAGAGAGAGACAGACAGAGCGTGAGTGAGCTGTCAGCACAGAGCCAGATGCAGGGCTTGAACTCACAGACCGTGAGATCATGACCTGGCTGAAGTCAAACTCTTAACTGACTGAGCCACCCAGGTGCCCCTTCCTAGTATTTTCTAAGGGACCTCCACATACAAAGTATTTCAAGACATAAAAAAAATTAAGTACAATTTCACTTAAAAAATTAATGTTTATTTGTTTTTGAGAGAGAGAGAGCGAGAGCACTTGCGCACAAGCAGGGAGACGCAGAGAGAAAAAGAGAGAAAATCCCAAGCAGGCTCCATGCTGTCAGCAGAGAGCCCAATGTGGGGCTTGAATTCACGAACAGTGAGATAATGACCCGAGCCAAAGTCTGACGCTTAACCCACTGAGACACCCAGGAACCTCCAATTCTATTTTCAGCCAGTCTTCTTCCTGACATATTAAGGCAGAGTTCTTTGGTAAGCCTTTTAGGCAATCTCAGTCATCATCCTGAAATGTGGTATTTAGACAACTGATCGCCTGTGGGGAAAGGGAGGTGTGGAATAAAGTGTGCGAAAAATGTCAGATGCACATCCCTAGCAGAGACATCTGAATGCGGGTCTCATCGGGAGAAAGAATCTGTGCCTGAAGGGAAAGTGTGGAAAAAAAATTAGAAACGTGCAAAATCCAACTCAACTCTGCTGACCTTTCTCAAATCTGCCACTCCTTTAAGAAGAAACTAAACTCAATGCAAGCAAACACAATAGGGACCAGCTTCCTCCGGCATATCCCTTTTAGGTCACCAGTGTGGAGATGCCTCAGGAGCCCAGGTGAGTTCCCGTCCTCCATGCTGGGGGCAGTGGGTAAGCAACAAGCAGGACAGGCACTCATCAGGGATCTTTGGAGAGAGAAGCCCTGGGAGGAGGCTGTCTGGACAGATAGGAGATTGAAGTCATTGCAGTTTGAATGGTTAAGAAAGTCACCTGATTTCTAGCCCCAGGCTGGCACAGCCTAGTAATTACTGTCTTGTTCAAACATATGAAGCAATACAGTATTTTCCAAACTTCCATTATTACCAGGCTGCTTTGATGAGGTTTGTCATATCCTTATAAACTCATTCCATTACTTAATATTTTTATTAAATCAAATGCAACTTGATTCGTTTAAACATATTATCTCATGATTTCTGCGAAACTTCAGAATGTCACAGAAATTTTACAGAAATCATGAGTGTTTTTGTTTTATCATGTGTATCACATTAAAAATAAAATTTAAAATTACCTAAGTAAAACTGCTGAAATCTGTGTCTTGTGCAACCACTTGCTTGGAAGTGTATCATGCTTTCAAAAATAATTAGTTTTATTCAGGTGAAAATATAGGCTTTCAACAAATATTTCCTGAACTCCTATTGTTTCAACAAATATTTGTCAATTATAATGTCAGGAGCTATTCTATGCACTGTAGATGCAGAAATAATTGAGGCTGTCAAAACTGCTGCTTTCAATGAATTTACTTCCAAGTGGGGGTGTCAGACAAATAAAAAGGAAAAAAAATACATTTGAAATAATGACATGTATTTGGACTCCTGTGTGGCTGTTGGTTGAGCCTCTGGCTCTTGATTTTGGCTCAGGTCATGATCCCAGGGCTGTGGGATCAAGCACCATGTTGGGCTCCATGCTGAGCATAAAGCCTGCCTAAGATTCTCTCCCTCTCTCTCTCTCTCTCTCTCTCTCTCTCTCTGTCCCTCTCATGCACTCTCTCTTTCTCTCTCTCTAAAAGAATAAATAAACAAACAAACAAATAAATATACATGTTACAAAGACAACAAAATAGGTTAAGAGGAAAGAAAATTATTCAGAGGGTGAATTCTTATTTTTATTTATTTTTGTTTTATTTATTTTGTTGATGTTTATTTACTTTTGAGACAGAGAGAGACAGAAGGTGAGCAGAGAACGGGCAGAGAGAGAGGAGACACAGAATCTGAAGCAGGCTCCAGGCTCTGAGCTGTCAGCACAGAGCTTGAAGTCCTAAACTGTGAGATCGTGACCTGAGCCAAAGTTGGACGCTTAATTGACTGAACTACCCAGGCACCCCCAGAGGGTGAAGTGTGTGTGTGTGTGTGTGTGTGTGTGTGTGTGTGGCTGAATATAATCAGTGTGCCCTTCTTTTCCTTGGCAATCATCCAGCGGCAACAAAGAGGATAGAAAACAGATACATAAAGTTCATTGTATAATAAACAAAAATAAATGAATAAAATCCTGGAGGTTATAGTAAGTAATGCTGAATTATTAAATAAGAGAGAGGACTGTTCAAATAGTGAAGACCAACGGGATATAGAGAGACGATCTTTGTGGCTGCAGAACTCAATTCAAAGGCCATAAGCACTTCTTTGCAATCTAGAGATTCAAAAGCAAGTTTCTTGTTTGCAAAAATGGCAACAGGGTGTCTGGGCTGATGGGGGAGCTTCCTTGGGCCTGGCTCTGTTTTGAAGGAAAAATTACACAGACAATCTACCTGTAGTTCAGTCCAAGGAGAGGAGAGAAGTCCTTCATGCCATTGGGAGCTGCCTGCCAGTTGCTAACCTCAATATTTTGGGGATAAGTAAGAGCTAATAAACTTCTCACACACATCAACACAGGGATGGGAATAAAAATATTTCTCACCATCCTGAAATATACCACTGGCCCATCCGTCAGGAAAACCTCATCCAAATAATTAGGCCAGAAAAAATCATCTTATTCAAACACGAATTGTCAAAATGGAACGAGCTACAGTGTAAAATCTAAACAGACAAAGAGAACTCCAGCAGGAGTTATTCTAATCTAATCCCTAGACCGATCCCTAAAAATATAACGAAAAGAGACATATAAGAGACAACTAACAAGTAAATATATGTTAAAATAGAATTGTAAAAGACAAATGATAAAAACAAAAAACAGAAAAGAGGATTACTATACTTACTGTGGCGAGCATTTCATAAGGCATATTAATTTTGACTCATTGTGTTGCATACCTGAAACTAATATAATATTGTACATAGATTATACTTAAATTAAAACAACAACAGCAGGACACCTGGGTGGCTTAGTTGGTTAAGCGTCCGACTTTAGCTCAGGTCATGAACTCATAATTCCTGAGTTCGAGCCCCATGTCGGCTCTGTGCTGACAGCTCGGAGCCTAGAGCCTGCTTCGGATTCTGTGTCTCTCTCTCTCTCTCTCTGCACCTCCCCCACTCTGTCCCTCTCTCTCAAAAATAAATAAATATTAAAAATATTTAAAAAATGAGGGGCGCCTGGGTGGCGCAGTCGGTTAGGCGTCCGACTTCAACCAGGTCACGATCTCGCGGTCCGGGAGTTCGAGCCCCGCGTCAGGCTCTGGGCTGATGGCTCAGAGCCTGGAGCCTGTTTCCGATTCTGTGTCTCCCTCTCTCTCTGCCCCTCCCCCGTTCATGCTCTGTCTCTCTCTGTCCCAAAAATAAATAAAAACGTTGAAAAAAAAATTTAAAAAAAAATTTAAAAAATGAAACAACAGCAACTAAAAATGGTAATAATATGATATGATAGAAGTGTTAGCTAATGCTATGGTGGTAATCATTTTGTAATAATAAACATATCAAATCAACATGTTGTACACCTTAAACTTACAGAATGTTACATGTGAATTATATTTCAATAACAATACTTTCTTTAAAAAGGGGAAAAAGGGAATAGAAGATCAAAACACAGTATAAACAGAAAACAAATAGAAAAATGATAGGCCTTAAACAATGAATATTAATAATTCCATTATATGCTAATAAACTAAACAAAAAAAGGCAAACGTTACCAAAATAGATAAAAAAGGAAAAGAGTACTACATAGTAATTAAAAGAAAGGGGCAATTGATAGATGTATGATATAGATGGATTTAAAAACTTTTCTGAGTGAAAGAAGCTTTATACAAAGGATACATGCTCTATGATTCCTTTTATATCAAATTCTAGAATGGGCAGATGAGTCTATAATGGAAAAAATTAGAACAGTGGATGTTTGCAGGAGGATGAGGTTAAGAGTTGACTTTCCAGACTGATATTGATGTTCTATACCTTGTAAGAATTTGATATAACTGTCTTTGTTTGTTGAAACTCAGCAAATGAATACTAAACATTTACATATTTCTTTTCATTTTTTTCATCATGTCAAGTATACTCTTTAAACCCTACCCCCTATTTTCCCCATGCCCTCCCCTGACTCTGCTCTAGTAATCATCAGTTTGTTCTCTTTGGCTAAGAGTCTATTTCTAAATTTGTTTTTTTTTTTTCTCTCCTTTTTTTCTTCCTTTGCTCATTTGTTTTGTTTCTTAAATTCCACATATGAGTAAGATTATATCGTATTTGTCTTCCTCTGACTTACTTATTTTGCTTAGCATTATACTTTCTAGCTCCATTCATGTTTTTGTAAATGGCAAGATTTCACTCATTTTTGTGGCTGAATAATATTCCAGTATATATATATATATATATATATATATATATATATATATATATATCTGGATACATCTTCTCTATCCTTTCATCAGTAGATGGACACTTCGGCTGCTTCCATAATTTGGCTATTGCAAATAATGCTGCAATAAACACAGGGGTGCATATGTCCCTTTTACTTAATGTTTTTGTATTTTTAAGTAAATACTCGGTAGGGCAATCCCCGGATCATAGGATAGTTCTATTTTTAACTTTTTGAAGAAACTCTACTGTTTTCCACAGTGGCTTCACCAGTTTGCATTGTCACTAACAGAGCACTAGTGTTCTTTTTTCTCCATGTCCTCACCAACACTTGTTGTTTCTTATGTTTTTGATTTTAGCCACTCTGATAGGTGTGAGGTAGAATCTCTGTGTGGCTTTGATTTGCATTTCCCTGATGATGAATGATGTTGAGCATCTTTTCATGTGTCTGTTGGCCATCTGGATGTCTTTTTTGGAGAAATGTCTGTTCATGCCTTCTTCCCATCTTTTAATGGGATTATTTGTTTTTTGGGTATTGAGTTATATCAGTTCTTCATGTATTTGGGATCTTAACCCTTTATTGGATATTTCATTTGCAAATATTTTCTCCCATTCTATGGGCTGCCTTTTGGTTTTGTTAATTGTTTCCTTCGCTGTGCAGAAACTATTTTGATACAGTCCCAATAGTTTATTTTTGCTTTATTTCCTTTGCCTCAGGAGACATTTCTGGAAAAACATTGCTATGGCTGGATGTCAGAAAGATTACTACCTGTGCCCTCTTCAAGAATTTTTACATATTCCATTTTATCTAAATTTGTAATAAAAAGAAAATAACAAAGCAAATATTGAATTCTACATAATGAAGTATCTAGGAAGAAATATACTGATATCCACTATTTATTTTGGGAAGTGTCAAATAATAAATGGATGATGGGTGGCTAGAAGTGTTTATATATGATAAGTATTCCATAAATACAGTAGATTAGAGGGTTAATTGTGGAATCATGGTGGTGAATGTATGAGTATCCAAGGTAAAATGCTTTCAACTTTCCAATATGCCTAAAAATTTAGTAATAAAATGTTAAAACACAGTTGAACCAACCTGGAATCTATAGAAAGAGAACATTTGGACATGTTGACAAATGCAATGACCAAATGCATTTCTGTGAATTAGATCAATAGAGGGAAAAAGGCAAATATTAGTAAGGATATCAAAGATGTGACCAACATATGTAATTGCAAGAGCTAAGGTATTTGAACAATTACCAAGTACCTGAATCCCTGGTCCAGAGCCCTGTCCCTGCAGAGCAGGAGGCTGCTAGAAGTCGATCTTATGAGCCGCATGGCAGTGATGCTTATTTATCCATGGCCTGTGGTTAACAGTGCACAGAGAGAAGCACCTCCTTTACTACAATGTAAAGCACCTCCTTTACGTTGTGAAGAGGTGAGATGCAGAGCAATGTGTACGATACTAGGTATCAAAGAAAACATGAATATACTGTCTGCCTTCCACTTATTAAGGGGCTGGATAGAGAAGAACGAAGCAATGGGCACGCGAGTCCTAAAATCTGCTCTGCCGTTGGAGAACATGTTAAGCGCCGTTCGGTAGGGCCCAGAGATCTTGGCTTCTGAGATCTGAAGCTGGTCTCAGGTTTCCTGGGAGTTCCTGGATAAAAGATGCAAAACATAGACTATCTAGATTACCGCAGCAGAAAGAGGCCTATTGAAAAGGCTGCTGAGGCATCAGGTGAAGTGACTTCACTCCTGAAGGCAGCACAGCGTGTCTTCCCACTGGATGTAGTAGGTTCCAGAATCAGACACTTCAAAGTCTTAATTTCCATTTTCCTGAACATTGCTTCCCTTTTTACCTAGTATCATAATCCTCTTTGTTGTACACGCAAATAAACATGCTCTGCACTATGAAAATAAGTAGACAAATGATTTAAAAGAGATCAGTCTTTGCCAACAGATGCAGCTCTTTAAATGCTTTTCTGGCCTTTGCAGTTACTGTTCTGGTACAGTTCATATTGTGGGGGACTTTAAAGGCACAGATTCCACTTCGGAACTAAAAAATAAGATATGGGACATATTAGGAAATCATCCATAATTTATGTATTTAATCATCATTAAATGCAAGTACTGTTCTGGCTTTTAGTTGCAACAGATATTTCAAACCAAGACTCATTGTCCTCTAACACATCACTGACGTCACAAAACTTAAACCACTGGGTAGTTAAGATTTTTACAAATAATAATCACAGAACAGGACACAGAGCTGGAATAGTGCAGTTTGGGATATAGAACATTCCCCCACTCACCCACCGTCAGTATTTATATTGATCTTTCAGTCTTTATTAAAATATAATCTATGTCCCTTGTTTGTAACTGGTAATGAAACTAACCATTCACTCAGTGTAAGTTATTTGCGAAATGAGTCTTTGCTGTTTCATAGAGGGTTTTTTATTATTATTAATAAAAACAAATGCACCTCTTTAATAATTTTTTTTTATTTTTGCAATACATTTCTTTGAAAAATGTTTATGGTTTTCAATTAAAAAACAAAAGCAAACCTCTCACCAATTTGGCAACTTAAAATACCGGTTATTTATTCTCCTGGATCTGAGCTTGCCAAGGCAGTTCTGCCTCAGCTTGGCGTTAGTGGCAAAGTGTGAGGAGAGGAAAAGAAGGGCAGAGAATTGGGCCTGCTTGTAGAATATGCTACAGAGACAGCAAATGTGCCACTCGGTCCCCTCGAACTGCAGAATGCACTCTACGTTTAGTTTCCTTCATTGCGTTTATAAAACTGGATCGTATTCCGACCTATCAGGCATGACTCAACACGTTTCCAAGGACTAAAGTCAGTGGGATATAATCTCTGACCAAAGGAAGAAGATACAAATTGGTAACAAAACAATTACTAAGGCAGTCACACATGAAAGAATACACTTCTATGATGAATCAGTGAATTCTACACCTGAAACTGACATTGTGCTATATGTTAACGAACTGGGCTTTAAATTAAAACTTGAAGGGGGGGGGGAAGAAATATGCTTCTAAATAATCCATAGATCAAAAAAGAAATCACAGTGAAAATTGGGAAATATTTTCAACTCAATGACAAAATACTGCTTCTCACAACATGTGGGATGCATCTATAGTAATTCATAGGATAAAATTTGTGGCCTAAAATGGACATATTAGGCCTGAAGAAAAGATAGAATTTGAATGATTTAAATATTCATTTAAAGAATTTAGATAACAAGACAGAAACTTAAAAGAAAGAAAATAATGGAATAGTGAATTTAAAATAATAAAATAGAAAATAAAATTAATAGACAGGATTGAGAAAGCCAAAATTTAGTATTTGAAAAAGCTCATAAAATTGGTAAATCTCTTCTGGATCTAATCTAGGAAAAAAAAAAGAGGTATAATATAAGGAATAAAAAAGAAAAAAAATTACAATCCCATAGACATTGAAAAAACTATAAATAAAGATATTTTGAGAAAACTTCTGTCAATAAATTTTATTCACATCTGTTGTCATTGAGCTTAATAATTTTCTGAATTGGACTATACTTTTAGAAAAATGTTTTAAAAAACAACAAAGTCATCAGCTTAATAAAGTACTAATAACCAACATTTACTGGATGCTGATTTTGTGCCAACAATAGTTCTAAGTGTTTGGCATACATTATTATCTCATTTAATTCTCATGGCAAATATGCCAAGTGGGTACTTTTCTTATTATTTTAACATGAGAAAAACCGAGATATTAAGTAGCTTGAATGCCTCAGAGCTCAGAAAAAATGTAAAAATAAAATAAACTTAGTACATAAATGAAGACACAGTGAAAGCAACACAAGGCAGAGCAAAATAGAAACTCTAATGAGAATGGACAGAGAGGAATAAGAAAAATGTGAATATGAAAGTGTCACAAAACCAAGGAAAATTATTGATTCCATACAAAGGACTTTATGAATGATAAAGGCAGCAACGAGGTTGTATCAGTTAAGGATTACATTATACTCCAGATAAGTCATTTCCTTTCCTCCAAGCGATAGTCATAAAACAGCTCTCCACCTCGAACTTTCTGTCCATTAAATACAAGCATAAAGAAGGTAGAGGCAACCAAACGTTGGATATGGTGCTTGTATCAGGAAATCCACACATGCTCCAAAATCTCCTGTAGGCTTCATTGTAGGCAGTTCATTGGGCAGGCTTGTCAAATGGGTAAATACTGTGGTGTGGAAACCTAGAAAATGTAGGTTTTGTGTGTGTGTTTCTGTGTATGTGTGTGTGTGTGTGTGTGTGTGTGTGCATGTGTGTGTGTGACACACACACACAGAGAGAGAGAGAGAGAGAGAGAGAGGAAGGAAGAGAGAGAAAGGGAGACAGGACAATGCTACAGCAAAGAAAATTGCTATTCGATTAGCACAGAAGGAAAGAATGGCTATTAAGTAGGGAACAGCATTGCCACGGGGGTTATATTAATAACTGAATTTAATAACAAGGATGTCCCTGGTGACAATGGCAAAAAAACAAAAACAAAAACCATTTCAGTGATACAGGAGATCAGAAGGCAAATGTCAGTAACTGGAAGTAAATTAAAGGTGAATGAAAAAGTGGAAAAAGCGTGTGAGGACAAACTTCATGAAATTTGATTCTAAAAGAAAGAGTAGAGGGGCGCCTGGGTGGCGCGGTCGGTTAAGCGTCCGACTTCAGCCAGGTCACGTCTCGCGGTCCGTGAGTTCGAGCCCCGCATCGGGCTCTGGGCTGATGGCTCAGAGTCTGGAGCCTGTTTCCGATTCTGTGTCTCCCTCTCTCTCTGCCCCTTCCCCATTCATGCTCTGTCTCTCTCTGTCCCAAAAATAAAATAAAAATGTTGAAAAAAAAAAATTAAAAAAAAAAAAAAAAGAAAGAGTAGCTAAAGAGTCTAAATACGGGATACACTACACAATTATAGAGACTTGCAATAGTTTATTTTTATGAATTTTAATTAGGTTTACAACATTTTGAATTAATATTCATTTATTTAAGAATCTCAAATATGTACATTTACATATGCATATTCCCAAATATGGACATGAATATGAATATTTGTATGTATCGGCATTCGTGACTCAGATGTTCTCATATGGCAATGACTTTCAAGTTCTTATATTCCTCAACCTGTGAAATGAGAGGAAAGTCTCATAAGATGATGTAAAGCAGAAGATCATGGGTTAGCTGAAAACCAATTTACCACAAATGTTACATTGGAAGACTCCAAACCCCGCAGTGGCCACTGGCCTACCTGTGGACTCCAAAGAAGGTGGTCTCTTCTGGAATCACTTTCAATGCCTCATTTGTGGAGGCTTAGAGGAGTCCTTTGCAAACACTAAATTCAAGAGCCCAAATGATGCATTTGGCACTACTGTTGTTGTAAAAGACTTGCACTGAATGAAGCAAAGTAGAAACTACCATGGCAAAAGTTTCTAGTGACAGTTTGATCTTTCCATGGCTCTTTCTCAATGAAAGGAAGGGTTGTGGAGTTTTCCAGACATGTGAAGCTGGGTTGGAAAGTAGGATGAACTTTTTGTGAACTTTACGGAAAAATTGTGTTTACACAAGTGTTTGTGATAAGTAGAGGAGTCCAGCCATATCTCTTATTATGAGGAATGCAGAGGAATTTTTAGTTGAAGAAAGAGAATTTCCTTTTAATTTGACTGGGAAAACTTCAGTATTATTGAACATTGAATTTAGAATTTACATTTCAAAGTTAAGCCTTTTCCTAGCGTGAGAGATAGAAAGGAAGGGAACATTCATTCTGTTTTATGTTTAGTTTTTTGAATGAATATAACTTTTCATACTTTTTTGGTATTCAAATCATGCACGTCCCATTTTTTTACTGAAAACACTTAAAGACATGAAGCACGATTGTGCCCAGTTGGTATCTTATTTTTTGTTAAAACCAGACAATTATATATGGCATTTTTCTCCTTACTTAATTTTTATATGCAATATTTCTGGACTTACTTTGAACATTAAAATACTAAGTTATAAGGACATTCAGAATTAAAGCATTCACTGAGGCTTAGTCCAAATAATAATATAGAGACTATTCTGGATGAAATTTGTTTCATCCCTTTCTGTGTCTAAATGGTCATTTTTGCATAAACGTTATCCTTGATTTCAATAAAGATTCATAGCCTCTGGAATGGTTTAATTTTATGGAATGAATCATAGTCAATCGAGGGGTTGGTCCCACTAGTTCCTTTATAAGAGCTAATTTGCAGTTAAGATTCTCCTAGTGTCTTCAGCCCACCTAAATAATAAACTTAATCAAATACAGTATATGCCAGCATATTTACAAATATGCCAAATTTTATAATATTTGTCACCGTGATAAGAGCTAAGGGATAGATTTATAGACATATGAGGTGAAAAATAAGAGAATAAGGATTATTTTGGTGTCTATAAAAGTAAGGTAACCAACTGACTTTCTTCATCTGAAATAATAGTTATTTAACTATTATTAAATATGACAATTATGATATCTTCCAAACCCACAAACCCACAATTCTAAGAAAAACAATTTCACTCAGAGCTTTTATTACAGGATTACTCTATACACCTGACGTCAGCGTGATACCACTCTACAAGGGCCTATGACTGCACTTTGACCCCAATGTCGCATCCAAGAGAAGTGCATCCTTGCCAGACTGAGACTGCTCAGTGGAAACTGCCCTGAATGACAGCACAGCTGTTGTCAGAAATCTGAATTAAGAACCGTAGAGTGTGCTGGCTTTCTTTGTGTCTATACCCAGTAGTTCTTTCCATAATTCTTCCAGGAATAGAATTATCTTATTTATTGGAAACCTATGGGATACGATTCAGGAGGGGCTGACACCGTTCCTGTCTCCACGGCCACCGACACAAAGATTGGTTCAGAGATGGGCACATAATGTAAGTTATGTTAATTAGAGACAATCAGAGTACTCCTTGTGGATGTTATATTAGAGCCATTGGATATAAACTCATTTCCAACTGGATCACCAAGATGAGAGGACATAACTCTAGGACTAGTGGTGTCAACATGGCTAGCACATGGAACAATCTGGTCTGAGACAGAGCCACGGAGATGAAGAGAGATAGCAAAAGGGGCAGAGTAATATTGTTTGAGCCCCTGAATTAACCATTCCTCAATTCAATGGGAAACCTTTATTTATCGGTTCTATACAACAATAAATTATATTTTATGTTAATGGCAATTTCTTTTGGATTTCTATTAATTATAATTAAAAGTAGCTCAATTGATGAAAAATTTATGCACAGGGGAAAAAATCTCCAGCTTAAAAGAGAGAAGCATGAGAAATCATAAGGAAATCAAAATTATGAAGGAGCAAAAGCTATGAGGAAATAGATTGGTTTGGGGAAAAGAATGAAAAGCAGATGTTTGGAAGTTTGTAAAAATGCATTAAAGCCTAGTCACTACTGAATCACCTTGAGCTACTGAGAATCCAGCTCCAGCCTTTGTAATACTGATATGGTTTCCATTATTCCCCAGGCCTGGTTGCATACCTAAGTGTCATACTTTCTTATGTCCACTTGTATCCATATCCTTACAATAAGTCCCCCATTATTTGGCGATAACTTGAAAATACTATTTTACTTGGATCCACAAGGGACTGATTAAAACAAATTATTTTAAGCTTTTCAAAAATGTTTATTTATTTTGAGAGAGAGAGATTGAGCACAGGGTAGGGGCAAGTAGAGAAGGACAGACGGAATCCTAAGCAAGCTCTGCGCTGTCCGCACAGAGCCCGATGCGGGGCTTGAACCCACAAACCGTGAGATCATGACCTGAGATGAAATCAAGAGTCAGGTGCTTAACAGACTGAGCCACCCAGGTGCCCCAACAAATTATTTTAAGCTCTTTAATGAAATAGTCACATTTTCTATATTTCTCTTTCACCATCACAGATTGGTGACAGTTATGGAAATAGTGGAAATTGGGAAATTGCTATTTTCATTTGAAAGATTTTACTTAACGGCAGTGTATAAACAAAGTGAATTTTTAATGTAAAAATTCTGGATCTTAGCAATTTAATTCTTATCAACATTTGTTTACATACACTCTTTAGTTTGGATGTTTGCAGATAAAAAATGAAAAGTATCTGAATTAAATCCATAATATGATAAGGTAATATTAAATAATCCACAACTCAGCATCCAAACCCAGGTCATGCACCAGACTCTTTGTGGTATATGGCTCAATAATATAATAAAAATTTCAGGATGTGTGCCATTAAATTTCACAAAGTATATGAAATAAGCAAGCACTTGCAAAATACAATGTATAAAAGATGAATAAAAAATAAAAAGAAAACCTAATATGACAAATATCTAGTTTAAAAAATGTAACCATTATTAAAATTTCCTCACAAACTCTTATTCTTGTAATGGTAGAGTAGCTTATATATGACAAACCTTCGTGCAGATAAAAATTGCAAATGATACACAAAATACTTGATGAAATAGAGAGTGGCCAAAGCAGACAGAAACTGGATGGAGTTGACACATGAAAGCAGGGAACTACACTAGCTCAGGTGAGGGCATGCTCAAGGTTGTACACAAAGTGGAATTTTCCTGGGTGGAGGAGAGAAAGGAGAGAGGTCCTGTAAAGGAGGAATGACACAGGGGAGAACCCCAAATTTGAATAAAAATTTTACCTAAGTCCTCTTCTTTTTTTTTTTTCTTTTGAGGAAGTGGGGTAGGGCAGAGGGAGATAGAGAGAGAGAGAAGATCTTAAGCAGGCTGCACATGCAGTGCGGAGCCCAACTTGGGGCTCGACACAGAGCTTGATCCCATGACCCTGGGATCATGACTTGAGCTGAAATCAAGAGTCTGGACACGCAACCAACTGAGCCACCCAGGCGCCCCAACCTAAATCCTTTTCTAACCACTGAACTGCATGCGCTCAGTGGAGACTTCGGAGTTCTCCATGAAGAGCGCCAGACAGAAGAATGAGATAAATGAGTAGTTTCAGCCAATGCCTACTTCCAGAAACCCATAATTTTGAGTCTGAGTCAAGTCAGTTTAAGCGCCTACCAGAACAAAAATCACTGATCTTCAGAAAAAGCAGAATTCAGTCTCTACAATGTATCATCCATGCTACCCACTGTACAATAAAAAGAAACTTAGACAATGAGAGGAAACAAGACATTGTGGCCCACAGTCGAGAGAAAACCAATCAACAGAAAACAATCATAAAATACTCTGATTATTAAAAGGAGAATACAAAGATTTTAAGTAAAAAAATTATGGATAAAGTTGGAGACTCCCAGTAAAATACGGTCAAAATGGATAGGCAGATAGGGGATCTCAGCAGAGAAATGGAAACTCTAAAAAATAGCCCAATGTAAATTCTGTGAGCTAGACTATATGTCATATTTTTTAAACGTCCTCATATATGGTGAACTAAGTGGTTATTAAGTTTGAGGCTAGATCAATAGGAAACATACAGTTTTAATAGAGAACAGAGAGAAGAGAGTTTGAAAATAAGTCAGTATATTCTCAGTGATCTGTGAGATTATATTAAGAGGTCTAAGATGCATGTAATTAGATTCCATGAAGGAGATGAGAAAACTAATGGGGAATAAAAAATATTTGGAGGGGCGCCTGGGTGGCTCAGTCGGTTGAGTGTCCACCTTTGGCTCAGGTCATGATCTCATGGCCCATGAGTTCGAGCCCCACGTCGGGCTGTGTGGAGCCTGCTTCAGATTCTGTGTCTCCTCTTTCTCTGCCCTTTCCCACTCATGCTCTATCTCTGTCTCTCTCTCTCTCTCTCTCTCTCAAAAATAAATAAACATTAAAAAAAAATTAAAAAAATATTTGGAAGATATATTGGTTTTCTCAGGCCACCATAACACAATAGCACAGATGGAGTGGCTTAAACAATAAAAATTTATTTTCTTGTGGTTCTGGAGGCAAGCCCGCCTGCTCTCAAGGTACCATCTGGGTTGGTTTCTTTTAAGCCCTGTCTTCCTGGCTTGTAGATGGCTGATATCTCTCTGTGTCCCCACATGACCTCTTGTCTGTGGGCATGTGGAGAGAGAGGGAGAGGGGCAAGGAGAGAGAGAGAGGATGAGGGAGAAGAAGAGGGAGGGAGAAATCTGGTGTCTCTTCCTCTTCTTATAAGGACTAGTAAGGCCTCATCTCATATGATCTTATTTAACCTTATATAACCTTATTTAACCTATTTCCTCCTTATAGGCCCTTTCTCGGAATACAGTTCCATTGGGGGTAAGAACTCGGACATACAAACTTTGAGGGGCTAGAATTCAGTTTATAATAGAGGAATGATGACCCCGAATTTCCCAAATGGGGTAGCAAACATCTACTGACACATTCAAGATTCTCAGAGAACTCCAAGCAAGATAAATATAAAGGAAAACAACTCGTTTCATCATGAATAAACTCAAAAAAATCAGAAATAAAGAGAACATCTTAAAAGGAAACAAGGAGAGGGGCGCCTGGGTGGATCAGTCGGTTAGGCGTCCGGCTTCGGCTCAGGTCATGATCTGGTGGTCGCGAGTTCGAGCCCTGCGTCAGGCTTTGTGCTGGCCGCTCAGAGCCTGGAGCCTGTTTCAGATTCTGACCTGACCCTACCCCCGTTCAGCCTGACCCTACCCCCTAGCCTGATTCAGACCCTCTCTCTGACCCTACCCCCGTTCATGCTCTGTTTCTCTCTGTCTGAAAAATAAATACACATTAAAAAAAAAACTTTATAAAAAAAAAAGGAAGCAGGGAGAAATGATGCATGACCTGGAGAACAACTCAAAAAACACCTGGCATCAAAAACAATGGAGGTCATATGACGTTGGAGTCACATTTTTAAAGCGCTAAAATTATGTCTACCATGAAGTTTATATTCAGAAAAAAAAATTCTTAGGAAATAAAAGTTAGGTGAAGATATTGTCAATAACGAAAAATAAGAGTATTTGCATCCAGTGGGATGGATAAACTTTTATGGGAACTGTAACATAGGTAGATGCAATATATATGATACTAACAGCACAATGGTGAAGGTCAAATGGAACTATACTCTTTGGAATATGAACCTAGAGTTTAGACAGGCTACCCTTTCATTTTCTCCATTGCTTTGACTCTGCTTATGCTATACCACTGCCTTTGTTTCTGTCCTGGAAAATTTCACCCACCAGTCGAGATTCAACTTCAAGGGGTTCTATCTGAGGCATCTCGAAAATTTGCAGAGTAAAAAAGTTCTCTGGGCTTCATGGATAGCAATTATAGCATTTCTCCATTTTATGACAACTGTCTTCTGTGATCATCCCCTGCTAAGCCCCTCGATAGCAGCCGCTGTATTTTAGTGTTTTTTGTACCTGCCTTAGCTCCTACCAATATATCTCCTCCTGGCAGACATTTGAATGAAGAAATTATAAATGAATGAAGCTATGACTGAATGAAAGAATACATTGTTGAATAAAGGGGAGCTGGCAGAAGAAGAGAATTTCTAGGGAGAAAAGGTTTGAGCATACTGAGTTTGTGGTGCTCAAGAAGCAATGAAGTAAAGATGTTACAGAAGCTGTGAAAAGTGGATTTGGACTATGTAAGGTAAAGGCAGGGTTTGAGATAGGGTTATAAATCATAGATGAAACTCTTATCTCATTGTGGAAAAATAAAATCAAAAGAGGGAAATCTCCCAGAAGTCTCTCAAGATGTAACTTTTTGGGCACTTATCACATGACTACTAACCTTTAACAATCTAAGACTTATCAAAAAATTATGTTTTTTATCCCATAAAAAAGATTTGACTATATAAACCATAGTTAATGGAAAATGTTATAATATGTTACAGAAGGCTTATTGGCTAACCAGACGTACACTGACTCCTTATTTTCATCAGTTCACATCCTACTGTTTAAAATGGAACTTTCTCTCTGCATAAGTTCTTTATCTTCTGTTTTTATGATTAACATCTGGCATCAATAACATGGTAGTTTAGGAAACAATTTTAATCATGAGAGGTTTTTTTTGTTGAGGATTTGGTTTGTTTGGGATCCTAAGTTTATTGCTTGCACATGTGTCATTCTCTTTAAAATTCAAAATTAAACATTGACTAATTTCTTTCCAAATCTTGAAGTAATAGTCCTCGTACTAAATGGACCATCATGAAAGTTTGTGCAAGCTATGTCCAATTGCTTTAACAGATAATTCGATTTCTCCTGTGGAAGGATTTTGTTGTAGCCATGTTAATTTATTCACTTTACAGATGGCTTTCTGACATTGGAAAGGCATTCTGTATTCTATTTAATGAAAAACACTAAATGTGGTATTTAAAGTTTTAAAGCCTGACCAAAAATGAGTAAAGTTATTATAAATATCATAAAAATGTATTTAATCACAGACTCTTGGGAACTGGAACTGAAAATCTGTTGGTTTCATCAATATTTCAAGCTCATCATTTCTCAAATCACAAAACTCTAAGGCCCAGTCAGAAAGACTATTCTGTTTTGTTATCAGCGAATGAAAAGGCAGGATGGGATAGAACTCAGGTTATTTATTTTTTTGTACCTAATTGTACGGTTTCTACCACCAAGACAAATTAGTAATACTGCCCAAACACATATTTTTAACACGACATTTTTCAAACTATACATGCGTCTCCACAATTCTTAATGATGCAGTCACGTTCAGGTACCTATGTTACGGAGATCAAACAATGAATTGATAAGAACAGGAGTAGTTATATAAAAGCCCCAACCCTTTCACCCCTCACTTGGATCATTCCAAGAGGTCTTCTGAAAGTCTCCCAGAGCCCCCATAGTGTTTGATCCCCAGTTGCCCACCATGGTCATTGTTCATGAACACATCCTTTATGGGCTCTCTTACTTCACTGCCCTTTCATTTTTTTCCTCGGTTGACTTCCACCTGGTATTTATACCCCAATCCTTGTCTCAGAAACTGCTTTAGGAAAAACGGAAATGAGGACAGCGGGGAACCTAGGAAGTGTTTAGCCCTTCCCGTCTCTACGGAAAATTGGGAAATAGAAAATAGGATTCGGCAGTGGCAGAACCGACTGCTATAGCAACTCTTACCACTCTCATTTAATGGACGAGAAAATGAAAGTCTAGGTATTTTGCAGTTGCTTGAACTCCTGCAAGAACTCAGTGGTGTGACTGACAAATACAGTCTGTTATTTACGCGACACCAGCCATACAGGATGTGAAAGCATGTTCTCTGTGGCTGAATGAAGCACATACATCAGAAGTGGAAGCAGAATGAACTTCTTTTGCCTTCGTTGCTTCTGCAAACTCGTTTCTCTGCTTCCTAGACTGAGAAATAACATCTTTGATTTTTCATAAACCATTAAGTTTACTCATCTGTTTATATAATTGAAACTCCTAATATTTACTGTTCAATATATATTAAATACTGTATGTTTATAATGTTATCAATATATATCTAGCAACTTACTTTTGATGATTCAAAAGTCATTTTTTTTTTCTTTAAGGGTATTTTTCTTCTTCATCTCAGCCATAACTTCAGCAACTAGATTATTCTTTCTTAGACAGTGGGCTGATTGTTTACAGGCTGATCCTACTAGGACCTAAGGCTTGGGCAGGATTTGAACCTCTAGTTCCTGATTAAAAAAAAAAATCTCCCATAGAAATAGCATAACAATTTTGACACATTGTCTTCTACTCAAATTAGACTGATTTGGCACTTTGCTATCCTTGGCATGCTGACTTTTAAAAAAACATTTTAGTTATGATGCTGTGCTGCATTTCACACTTTCCTGGAAGAAGTGCATAGTCTGATAAACGTTAAAAGAATGGTGAGTGAGGGCTAACATTCTACTTAGAAAATAATATTAGTGATGTCCGAATCTTTGTTACTTTACAAAGATACTGCTAGATATCACATTACCAGAAATTAATACCATTTCCCCTTGCAAAAAGAAAAAAAAAAAAAAAAGACAAGGAGCGGAGAAAGAAAAAGCAACAACCAAAAAAGAAGGGAACTATAGAGCAGTGCTTTTGTGCAAGAGTTTTATGTGCCTGGAATCACACAACTTTTGATGGATGACATTGTGTAATATGTACCATCTGGAATTAAAATACTTATCATTTAGGAAAGAAGATAAAAAAGAACATTTGGATGTCTTTACAATATGTTCATAGAACAAGTTATCTTTTGACTGCGACAAGAGATACATATAAACCTTTTTTTTTTTTTGGCCATCATTTATTTTTCCTTATGTGCATGAAATACGAGATATTAAATGTAAAACTGGTTTCCTTGTGAACTTTTCCTTTAGGTTTGCCAGTAAAGAGATGATATAATTATTTCCAGATTTGCATGAGTTTGATTCTGTGTGTGTGTGTGTGTGTGCGCGTGTGTGTGTGTGTGGGATGCATGTGTGTGTGTGGACATGCTAAATTAGCTATCATTTTGGAATATTTATTCTCATTTACCACTGTGCACAATTTAAATTTAGTAGAATTACAACATACTTTTGGCATGAAATCCCTGAACTAATTACGTGGATTTAATTGCAAAGCAGATTGGTATATATTTATTTCACATCTGTAAAGATCATTCAAATGGATGTCAGCTTATTTTGTTTTCTTGTGAACATGTTCAAATTCATAACTCCATTTTAGAAGGATAACTTTGAATATTAATTCATTGCCCTCAGGCTCCTTAGTCACAGCTGTTTCTTTTATAAACACAGAAGATTTGATGTGGCAATTCTCATTTTATTCTGTTGACATCTTTCCCCAAACATTTGGAATTATGACTTAGGACCAAAAGATTCTGTCAGCTAACTTAGAGATTGTTGAACTATCTTGGCCATTTAGAATTGCTGAGAATTTATACTGAGCATTCATTCTTTGTAAAGTTTATTTGCTTAGTTTTTAAGAGTAGAAACTTTCATGTCGAACAAATGAAATGAACTGGCTTTAGACAACACTTCACTAATTAGTCTTGTTTCTATCACAAATTATTTAGGTTTACATTTAAAGTTTTATGTATTTTGTAGGGCTGATACTGGGATTGAATCTAATACTGATTTGTGTGTTTTCCTTTTTCTGGGCTACCTTGCATTTAAACATTTTAAAACAACCAATTAGATCAGTCTTCTAACTACAGTGACTAATGCAATCAGACTTTCCTCTAAGCACTAAAACACCCAGGCAAATGTAGTTGTGTGTAAAGGTGGATAGTAATGGCTAGTCTGACAAAATGCGGGAAAAACACTCACAATCTATTATTGTGTACCTTTCCCAGTTACTAAATCAAATACTTAAAACAGTTAAGGAAAAGGAAAAGACTACATTTTCAGATGATTATTGTCACAGACAGAATTGTGTCCCCAAACTTTATATGTTGAAGCTCAGAGTGGACTGCATTTGGAGATAAGGTCTTTAAAGAGGCAATTAAGTCAGAATAAGTTTCTTAGAGTGAGTCCTTACCCAATCTGACTTATAAGAAGAGGAATTTTGAATACACTAACACCAGGGTTTTGTGTGCACAGAGAAGAACCATGTGAAGAGAGAGAGAAAGCCGCCCTCTGCAAGCCAAAGACAGAGACCTCAGGAGAAACCAAACCTGCCAATACCTTGATCTTGGATGTCTAGCCTCTAGAACTGTGAGAAAACAAAGCTTGTTGGTCTTCTATAGACCAAAAGGAGCGATGTGATTTCACCAAAAGCATAAACAATATTCACTTCCGGGCTCTGACCTCCTATAGTAAAATGCGTACCCACCTCTCCATCTGCAGGCCAAAATGGAGCCAACGGTCATTTCGATTTAGTCACCTGAGTCAAGAGCCCCCGGAGTCCGTGTGTAATTCCCTTTCCTTCTTACTTGTAGCTTCTTTACGACACCCTACTCACCTTTACCATTCGTTCTGCACTTCTTCTTCTTCTTTCAATTTCAATAGAGTTAACGTACAGTGTTATGTTAGTTTCAGGTACACGATGCAGTGATTCAACAATGCTGTAGATTACTTAGTGCTGCTTAAAATAAGTGCACTCTTCATCCCCTTTGCCTGTTTCCCCCATCCCCCCACCCACCTCCCCTCTGGTGAACTTGAATTTGTTCTCTACAGTTAAGAGTTTGTGTTTTGGTTTGTCTCAATTTTTCTTTGTTTTGTTTCTTAAATTCTGCATACGAGTGCAATCATCCGGTATTTGTCTTTCTCTGACTGACTTCTTGCACTTTGCACTATACTCTCTAGATCCATCCATGTTGTTGCAAGTGGCAAGGTTTCATTCTTTTTATGGCTGAATAATATTCCATTGCATTTGTACTCCACATCTTCATTATCCATTCCTCTATTGAAGGATCCTTAGGCCACTTCCATAATTTGGCTACTGTAAATGGTGCTGTAATAAACATAGGGGTGCATATATATTTTCAAATTAGTGTTTTTATATGCTTTAGGGGAATATCCAACAGTGGAATTACTGGGTCATATGTTAATTCTATTTTTAATTTTTGAGAAACCTCCATACTGTTTTCCACAGTGGCTACACAGGTTTGCATCCCCACCAATAATGCATGAGGGTTCCTTTTTCCTCCACATTCTTGACATCACTTATTGTGTCTTGTGTTTTTGATTTTAGCCATTCTGATAGGTGTGAAGTGATATCTCACTGTGGTTTTGGTTTGTAGCTCCCCACTTCTTGATACTTTCCCACACAGTTCTCCATCCTGCATCTACCATTTACCCCATCCCTGGACTCGCACACATATTTCAAGGGGAAAGTTTCAAACAACTACATGACACTGAATCTTTAATAGGGTGGCAGAGGACAGAGAAGACACCACTGAAGCATATCTGTCTCACATTCTTCTCAAAATCTCATTGAAATCATTATGCCGGGGCACCTAGTGGCTCAGTTGGTTAAGTGACCAACTTCGGCTCAGGTCATGATCTCATGGTCTGTGAGTTTGAGCCCCGTGTCTGGCTCTGTGCTGACAACTCAGAGCCTGGAGCCTGCTCCGGATTCTGTTTCTCTCTCTTTCTCTCTGTCTTTCCCCTGTCACACTCTGTCTCCCCCTCTCTTTCTCAAAAATACATAAACATTAAAAAAAAAAAAAGGAAATTGTTATGCAGAGTTCTAAAAAGGGCTAAATCCATTACAGCAAAGAAATTGAAGAGGAAGTCAACTTCTCATGGCACGTTTCACCATCTCTTTGGATGATAGCAGAAACAAGATGAACGTGTATAGACTAGTGATTCAGAAATAGACTAGTGATGCAGTAAGTTCAATATTTGCTAAGGGATAGATACAGAAAAGGAGAAGCCTGTCTCTTACTGCAACTCAGAAAAAGACAAATTGTGTATATACTCATTATACTCTAAATTGTCTTTTTATTTATTTATTTTTATTAAAAAAATTTTTTTTTTCTTCGTTTTTCTTTATTTATTTTTGGGACAGAGAGAGACCGAGCATGAACGGGGAAGGGGCAGAGAGAGAGGGAGACACAGAATCGGAAACAGGCTCCAGGCTCCGAGCCATCAGCCCAGAGCCTGACGCGGGGCTCGAACTCACGGACCGCGAGATCGTGACCTGGCTGAAGTCGGACGCTTAACCGACTGCGCCACCCAGGCGCCCCTAAATTGTCTTTTTAAAAACTTTTTTAGAGTCAGTTTATAAGCATGCACAGAAAACATAGTTATTATTTACAAGTGTACAACTTTGACATGAAAATAAAGGTGTAGCTGACAGGAGATGATGGTAAAGTAAAAGGAAGGGTTAGGATGTTAATAGTTTCATGTCACACGGAGAAAAGCTGAAATAGTCTCCTGGAGTTGTTGGCACTGGAAAATAGAAGTGTAAGTTTTGTATTCAAGTTTATTACCTAAGTTAAGAAATCTAACTAATAAGATAGCTACCAAAATATAGGAAGAAGGGGGTAAGTAGATATGAGTATGCCGAATGATCATCTATAACAGGGTTAGTATAGGTTGCTTAAAGTTACTAAAGCAAGAAGGATAAAATCATGTCATTAACAATACTATGATAACTCTAAGAAAAATAAAACCAGTAAATATAAAAAGTGTTGTGTCTAAAGAATTGGACCAGAGTGGGAAGGGTGAGGCAGGAAATCATTGTTTTCATTGGAAGTTTTTCTTAGCTGTTTGACTTTTAACAAGCTTATGTATCATTTAGATAGAAATTACAAATTAAATCGCAAATATTATACTGATTGTGTAACACTGTTTTCTTGGACTTCATCAGTTTATATCACTGAAAAGACATGCGAATGTGAATGAATTAAGGTTAGACTGTTATGTTGTCATAGCAAAGAGCACAGATTTCATTGGCTTAATACCAAGAGAGAAGTTACTTTCTCTCCCTGTACCAGTCCTTGGACCAGTTAAGAGGCCATCTCTGCCCCATCTTACCCCCCCAGACAGCTACACATACTGCTGACAGAGTGCAAACCCACTACCCTCTAGAACCTGGAACACAGGGGCTTTTTTCCTTCTCACATTAGTGGGATAGAAAAAGAAAGTTGCACCTCACCAGTGATATCCTTTGGCCTGGAAGTGATACATATCGTTTCCACTCATTGCACTGGGGCCAGAAATTATCTCATGAATTCTCTGCTTTCTTTCAGGGGGATGGGGAACTTTTATCCTTCAGGGTGCCCAAAAAGAGAGTAAAATATTATTGGTGAATCCTGGACCTCTCCATCAAACTAGGGAAATTTGCATTCAGAGATTTTAAATAGGTTTATTATTATCACTAGTATTTCAGAGCCACTATAAGTCATTAGGATATTATGAGTAAAAAAGAATGAATTATTGGGGTGTCCAGGTGGCTCAGTTGGTTAAGCATCTTACTCTTGATTTTGGCTCAGGTCATGGTCTCATTCATGGTCTGTGGAATCCAGCCCCGCATCAGGCCCCATGTTGACAGTACTGAGCAGCTTGGAATTCTCTCTCTCTCTCTCTCTCTCTCTCTCTCTCTCTTCTCTCTCTGCTTCTCCCACATACATATGTTCTCTCTCTCTCTCAAAATAAGTAAAAAAAAATCATTTTTAAAAAAGAATTAGTTATCAACTCCCTTTTCTGCCTCTAGACTTTTAAAAATTAAATAAAATAAAATGGAAAGAATACCTATATGCCAAGCCCCAAAACTCCATCATTGACATTTTACTATTTTTACTTTATCACATATTCCTTCTAGATAAATTGCTGCCTAAAGCTTCTGTAACACATCTTTGTTCAAGAACCTCAAATAGTAATAATACCAACAATAATCATAAGATTTTACTTACTGAGCACCAAGTGTATTCCAGGCATCCTACATACACTATTTCCTTTCCTCAGAGGACTATCATGTAAAGTACATACTATTCTCTGCCTAATAAAGAAATCAAGGATCAAAGAATTTGAGTAGTTTTCTCAGTTTCCCTTAGCAGATCTAGGATTCAAATTTATGTGTATCTTTATTTTACATCTTCAGTGCTCTTACAACTATATATTACCATCCTCGATTTTATTTTTTTTTAACTTTTTAAATGTTTTTTTTAAATTTATTTTTGAGAGAGAGAGAGAGAGTGAGAGAGGGGCAGAGAGAGAAGGAGAGAGAATCTGAAGCAGGCTGTAGGCTCTGAGCTGTCAGCACAGAGCCCGATGCGGGACCCGAACTAACAAACTGTGAGATCATGACCTGAGCCGAAGTCGGACGCTTAACCGACTGAGCCACCCAGGCAACCCCCCATCCTCGATTTTAATACATCAGTAACTATTAAGTCATACAAAACACTTTCTGCCCCTGTGTTTATGATCTAAATTTGCTAATCATATGTGGGAAATATGCCATCTCTCTGAAGGCGATCTTTCTACTTCTCAACCTGGGTAGTGTTCCCAGTCTATACTCCTACTAACCAACAGCTTTGTCTCTATTCCCACTAACCAACAGCTTTGTTTTGTCACTTTTAACACAAGCAGGAAGCCAGCAAATGGAATATGTGGCAGGGCTCTTGCCCTGTTGGAAATCAACCCTGGCACCATAACGTACACTATGGATAGTTTTTCAGATGGGTTTTGTAAAAGCCATTCCTGCTAGTCATTTGACTGTTCTGATCTTTTTCCAGGACAATTTTAACTTGTTTTCAGAAACCTTTAAGAACTCAGACAATGAGTCTCTTTCTACACTTGAATTTTGTTTATTCAGCTGAATGTCACAAAGAAAGCGATATTTTTCCAAAGGTAGAACAACAAATTCAAACTTCAAGATAATAATCGTGTGATTTTGCAGATGATGTGTTATATTTTCCCAACAGTTTTAAATTCTATACTATGCTTATATATATATCATTGTCCTTCTTTTCCTTGTACAGAAATATTCTGAGCAAGGAGTTTCAGAGATACGTCTCAGATGCATAAAGGACAGAAATTTTCTACAGTTTTTGGTAAATAAAACATTTCCCTGTTTTTCTAAATCTTAAATTATCTTTAATATATGCAATACTTCAGATATTGTGAAAAATATCATTCCATAAGGCACAGTAGTTTTTAAAGTAGTATTTTAACAATTGCTATGGGTATACATGTATTATTCTAGAATAATTTTGTTAATTGTTTTTAACTATAAAGGCACATTTCATCATGAGAGGTGGTATGACATATTTTCAAGCAGGAGCTCTGAAAATAGACTACCTGGGTTTGAATCCTGGGTCTGCCATTCAACAGAGACGTGATACTAACAAGACACTTAAAGGATATGTATCATTTAATTATTTTGCAATTTGATGTGAATTCTCTCCAGGGTGCTAAAATAAACGATAAGCCCTTGCATCTGAAATTCTTACAATGCCATAGACCCTTTTCCTCTTTGACCCTGCTGACATTCACTTCTATGTTCTGGCAATCCCTTCCCACACCCAGAGAATCTTCTCATTTCTCAGCATTGGGCTCTTTTGGAATTTTGGGCATTTTTAACCTGTAGCCCCCTAGGCTCAGATCATTCTTTTCCTTCCAGATTATGAACACTGTGACTCCTCTCAAGCTTATACTTCCTTCCATGGAGGCTTCAGTCTTTTTTCCTCAATTGATCCACCCCCTCCTGATTTCATTTCTTTTGCTGTCCAATGTTAGTCTGGTTCATAGACCCTGTCCATCACTACCACTTGACTACTTAGACTTCCATGGCTCTAAAACTTACACTAACTTGGATCAATTTTGCCATCCATTTTTCTCAGTTCCTTATTTGCAAAACTGTCTGGAGAAAACATGTGC
This sequence comes from Felis catus, assembly GCF_018350175.1. Taxonomy (NCBI): domain Eukaryota; kingdom Metazoa; phylum Chordata; class Mammalia; order Carnivora; family Felidae; genus Felis; species Felis catus. The sequence goes on from NC_058374.1 coordinate 112,913,612, forward strand.
AATTGTGTGCACCAGACTCCCCACTTATAATAACATTCCAACCTACCGGTTATTGGCTACTTTCCACATGTCAGATGATAAGAACTACACATCTGTTCTTTCTCTTACTCTCACAGCAACTGGGTAAGATAGTTGATATTGTTCCCTATTTTGAAAGTGAGGATCCAATCCTTAGAAATGTTCAAACACTTGCCAAAGATCAAGGAATTGGCAAAGTCAATGCCACAAGCTGGATTTTGTACTTGATCCTTTCTCTCTAAAGCACGAGTCCTTAACCACTGTACCATGTAATTACCAATGTGGATTCAAATGCACTATTTTATTATATACTTTCCACTTGTCTTTTTTTTTTATGTTTTGCCTTCTTTTGGACTCAGTGAATACTCTTTGTCACTCTCTGACAGGTAAATACTCCCTACCAGTCTATTGTGGTTAACTTTGAAAAAAATTCATTCTTCATGTATGACCTATAATGCTAACTTTAACCAATAAAATTTACACTCCTCCTGGCCAATGCATGGTTTCTGGAACACTTTAAATTTTAAATATCTCTATCTCTCTATCCAGCTGTCTATTTATCAGCACACACATACATCTACATTCAATCATTTTGGGAAGTGGGGATTCATCGTATTCTTTGACCCCAGCTTTATCAAAGAGGTCGCCTGGGAATTGTCTTCCACCATGCAGTTCTCTTTTGTTTTGCTTTTGGTTTTGTTTTTCTTTTTTAAAGAGAATTTAAAGAAAGCAAAAAAACCTGATCTATTACAGGGTTCTTACCACCAACAACCCATTTTTTTTAACATTTAATTTGCAAATATACTGCTCCCAATCCTTGGATACTTTTTTTTTTCTCTTTTTTACCTGCTTATGAAAGAAGTTCATCATATTTGCATGGTGAGGTCATAGATAAAATTGTTTTGTTCCATTCGCTTTTGTTTAATTTAGGGCAATAAAATGAGAAATGGAGCATTTATGAAGATCCCATGACTTCAAAAATGGCTTGAGCTCATCTCCTAGTCTCTTCTTGGTTTTTAAAAATTTTTGGTAGTGGTCACAGTGTATACATGAAGAGAGCAGCAGACCATTTGTAAATTTCTGAGACTTCATAGTAACTTTATACATATATATTTTTTAAGTATTTCTGATAGAAAGCTCATCTTATTCCTCATAGCTTCAGTGGTAAATATTTGGAATTATGCCTTCATTCACTCAGTCTTCGTTCATGAGCATATGAATATTTAATGCAGAATTCTAAAATTTTTGGAACGGTAAACAAAATCTAGAAAATTTCACCTAGATATTTATGCATCTGTCCAGACCCCTTGTTTTAACCTTAGTTCTCATTCGACAGCTTACATGACATCTCTTGGATGAATCAAAATAATTTCAAACAAATTGCATTTATTTATTTAATTTAACCGTTTATTTACTTTTGAGAGGGAGAGACGGAGTGCGGGGGGAGGGGGTGGGCAGAGAGAGAGGAAAACACAGAATCTGAAGCAGGCTCCAGGCTCTGAGCTGTCAGCACGGAGCCCGACATGGGGCTCAAACTCACTAACTGTGAAATCATGACCTGAGCCAAAGTCAGACGCTTAACTGACTGAGCTACCCAGGTGCCCCCAAACTAACTGCATTTAAAATCAAACTCATGATCTTCTAAGCATGTTCCTCTTAGAAAATGCACTGCCATGTATTCAGTTTTGCAAGCAGAAACCTTAGCACTTCCTCGCTGTCTCTCTTATCTATCCAATCAACCACCAAATCTTGACAGTTTTACCTCCTAATTCTCTCACATTTGTGCATGTCTGTCCTTTTCTACCAACACCATCAGTGTCTTTATACTCTAAGCTACCTCCACTTTTCAAATTTGTGCTGTAAGACTGAAATCCTAACTGATCTACTCCTATCTGGTCTTAATCCCCTCCAAATGGTTTTACGCACTACAGAAAAAAGCTTGCGTATATATGTATGTATATGTTTATGTAGATATATATTGCATACAATAATAATAAACACTTATTTAGCACTTACCATGTGTTCAGAAGAGACACTTTACATGTTCTAACTCATTTAATTCTAATTGAATAAAGGAGGTACTATTATTTGTCCCCATTTCATAAAGGAGGAGAGCTTGAGGTACAGAGAATTTAGAGTCTGACTAGGACCACTTAACAGGAAAGCTGGGGTTTGAATTCAGTAATTTTAGCTTCGATGTTAATATTCTTTACCACTACATGATACTAATCTTCAATGAACATAATTCCTTCTGACTTAAAACACTTCAGGTAACTTCTAAATTATTCCTGGAAACTACAGTGTCTATGTTCTGCCTGAAATATTCTTTTTTCCCCACCAGCATTGAATATTTCTCATTCTTTCTTTATATGTTTCCTTAATCATTACTTGTTTAAAGAATCTTTACATCAAATCAGTATTAATAATTCCTTTGTACCATGTGGCTTTCTGTTAATAGCATTTATCACAGATAACGTTTTATATATTTTTGTGATTTGTTCACCTAATTGATGAACTATCCACTATAGTATAAACTATTACATTCCCAGTGTGTAGGATAGTCGGGTGTGTGTGTGTGTGTGTGTGTGTATAGTACTCAATACATATTTTCTGAGATAAATAAAGAATAAAAAAGATGGGGAAGAAGGAAGGAAGAAGAAAGGAGGCAGGGAGAGAGGGAGGGAGGGAGGGAGGGAAGAAGGGGGGAAGGGAGGCAGGAAGGAAGGGAGGAAAAAGGGAATTCTTAGAGTTGAAAAGGTCATAGAGGAACATATTACAACCTTGCTTCCAGATCAGGAATTCCTTTTATAGCCTTTGTCTTGAACCATTACTCATTCTCAGTTTGAACAGTTCCAGTGGTGGGTAGCTCCATCTCAAGAAAAGTTGCTTTTATTGTTGGATGACTCTGAACAACTGTTTGAAAATTCTTCCTTAGCTAGAGCTAAAATATAGCTCCATATACATTTCACCCATATGTTCTACTCTTCATTTTGGAGCTCCTGGAATTTTAGCCCCTTTTTCTATGGCAAGTTTTCAAATATTTAAAGTTCTTAGATTTCTTTCAATATATTCTTTTTCACCAGCCTAATGATATCTCATTACTTGTATTTTCGTGACATAAATTTAATAACTTTCTTTATGTGCTTTGAAGTTTTAAAAAATTATTCCCAATGTCAATTAATTTCATTTCTCTCCTTTAGCCAGCATTTTAAAAACTCTGTTCAAAGTAAGTTAATTGGTTCTTCCCTCCCAACCCCATTTAAGTTTTGTGTGTGTTATGCTCTTTTCTTGAGAATTCACCTTATAGAATGACATTTTAAGTTTCTGAGAAACCTTGAAATAGCATGTTAGATTTTCCTTAATCTGATGTTTCACAAATGTATATATGATCACTTTTCTAGGGAAATACATAAAATTATATAGAATATTTCAGAATATTGTTTGGAAAATATCTAAAGTCATGTATGAATCTCTATGGAATATTTATCATTTAAAGATATGCTTTATGAAACTAGTAGTCTAATGTAAACGATACTTTATTACTTAATGATATCCTGGGTTATTCCTTTTTAACTCATGAGAAGGAGGTGTATTATGTTAAGTGATTTGAGTATAATTTTTTTCTTATGTTTTCAAGAAGAAAAGGAAAAACAAAAGTAGAGGGAAATATATTTGCATATATTCATGGTAGAAAAATGGAAATTATTGTTACTTAAACACTTTTTATTAAAATATGTTCTTAATAAAACTTGTAAATAATGCCCTTGAAATAAATATTTTGGTACCATTTTGTTAGAAAGCATTCACTCTTTTTATTTAAAAAATCCAAAACCACTAGCGAATATAAGAGCTAAACAATTTGCAATTCAAGTGGATTTCAAATGTTAAAACACTAAGATTCTTTCAGAAATGTGTTATAAGAAATATAAAACTTAGTACTTGGTTTAATAGAGAGAATACACTGTACTATATCTAAGAACAGCAGCTATAAAAAATAGTAGTGAACTGAAAATTGATGTTGCTCTGTTATTTGGTATTAAATGACTACAATAAGTATTTAATACATTTTATATCCATTCTTGAGCTAAAAACCAAACTTATACCTACAAACACTATGTAGCAATCTGCAATTAATTATGATGAAAAAATATCTCATTGTTTCAGTTTTTTACAGATCTCCTTACCTCCTGTTAGATTACTGTGTTCCTACGATCAATATAGTATCTGCATACGCAATTTTGAACATGCACACAAATATGGCTTTTATATTGCGTAACAGTACAATTGCATTATTTGATATGAGTAAGCTGTGAAAGAGACAAAAAAGAACTATCTTTGAGTTGATAAGTTGACAAACTATCTTAACTCTGTGTCTGTTATATTAATTAAAGAAAAGCTAACCATGCTACATATCATTGGTGAAAGCGTCTTTGAATAGAAAACATAAGCTTCACAAACAAAAATGGTGGCAAGAGAGCACCACTGGAATGTGACTCTTGTCTTAAAGTTATGAATAGTGACCAAATTTCATTTCAGAAATATTAGCCCATGAAACCAATTTTAGATTGTTAAAGATGTGTTTAAATAATGACAGCCTGAAGGAGCCTGAAGCAGGTCATTAAATCCATTGGGATTGGTGGTTTGATTTCATTTCCATCAAGACGGAGGTAGCGAAGGTGAGGTCCATAACCGAAGGAATCTTGTTCTCCAGGCAGTATGGTAGGACATATTACAGAGACGTTCACATCTGTGGAGACAAAGATGGCATGTGTGAATGAACTTGAACAGAAGTGACCGGGGTGGGAAGACCAAGAGGCCATATGCAACAATCCTGTAGAGGGCCTAGCAGCCTGATCTGTCAAAGTGCCAGATACAAACCATTTCTGTGTAGGTTGAAGGTTGTGCACATCTGTTTATACAAGTAGCCCATAAAAATGTGCTATATATATATATATATATATATATATATATATATATACACACACACATATAGTGCACATATATATATATACACACACACACAAAATAATTCCATATTCAGTTATACTTTGTGCAGAGCACTAGAAAGGACATACTGTTAAAATGTGATGGAAATAAAAGCATATAAGATATACCATTTGTTTTTGAAGCTTCCAGGTGAGATAAGACATGCTTAGACTACTATAAAATAAGACAGGTAGTATTTAGGGCATTCGAAGTGGAGACAAAGGTTCATAGAAAGAACACATAGGTGCACAGGTAGATGGATGGACAGATGCATGTATAGGTGGAAAAATTAGTCTATTATTAGGAAAAGTGCTCAAAAACTATCTTAAAATGCAAAATTTCCAATTAATAGTGTATGATGAGTTTTAAAAAGTACATTTAACCTAAGTTTACATATATAATACTTATAGAAAAGAATTTTGGATCTTTATATTTGTGTATTTAATTAGAAAGGATACATTTGCCAAGAATTGAATTGCAAAGAATTCAAGCCAGCAAACATCCCATGAGCCTTTTCAGATGGTTAGGATGTGAGAAATCATGCACCTGCCTTGGACCAGAGCCTTTGGCATCAATGACCATACTGAAATTTAAGAGTATTCAGGAAAGAAGTCCTGTTAAATTAGCAAAATTCAGACGAGTGTGCGCATTAGCTGATTTCAACCATGAATCTGCATACTGCTTTTAAGTCTCATATGAAACTATTTTGAGGAAAGGGTTTTCCTTTGGAAGATGAGACTCACCTAACTTTGGCAATGGCCTTCCTTTGAGCTTATGCCGCATGTGAGATTGCTTTACTTCGATCTTAGGTCATTTTGTGAATTCAACTTGCTAAATAATGACTCGTATTTGTATAGCCATTTGTGTATATAAAGTTAGTTTTTCACATGCATTATCACCTTAACATCACAGAGGCTTTATCAGGCAATATGATTATTCTCCCCACCTGGGCATAGCAGGAATAAGTGGTTCAGACAGTTAAGGTATTGCCCACAAGGTATTTTAGCAAGCAAATGCCAGAGCTGAGTCCTCACCTTGTCCTTTTCCTACTACATAGGGTCCCTTGCCTGTTACTCTTTTAATGTCCTATCATTCTTATTACCCTTATGCCCCATAATCAACGCAGGCCTGAATAAACTCAATGTGAGAAACAAGAGTTCTAAAGGTAGTTATATTTTCGTAAATTAATTATGGTGTTTCTCAGAGAACACGAAGAAGTAACTTATTTGAATAGTTGTTGCCAAATTTAAAGTCCTTTAAATTGTTCAGAAGAAATAAATATTTCCATCTTTCTCATAAGAAAAGGTCACTGTACCATAAATTCTAAGAACTCTTCATATAAAAGGTATGTTTCTTGGAAACCACTTTATTAACAACTAGAGTAGATTATGCAGCCAAAAGAAATAAGTACTTTAGCAGTTATTACAGCACAGTGTGATATAATGGATATAATCATGAGCCAATAATTCTAGCCAAGGAAATTCTTATTTTGCACTTATTTTCTGGGAATATAGAAATACCATACCTGATATCTACATTAAGAAACAAATAAATCAATTTCTCTTTGTTGATGTTGTTGCTGTTAAAATTATTCTTACTTGCGTTGGTAGACATTTTTCTAAAGTCCTGTAATCTGGAAATTGAAGACAAATGAGCTGGGACTATACTGTGTAGTATAGAGTACACTGACGAGTCCTGAGCTCAGGTTCTGGCTATTATATTTATTCTTTGTCCTTGAGCAAATATTCTCAGTTGATCCTCAGTTTCTTCTTTAGAAAGTCTTAATGCTACCACACAAGATTTTTGTGAGGATTAATTTATTATTCTCAAAGTGTGGTCCTTGGGCCAGCAGCATCAGTATTTCTTGAGAACTAAATTATTAGGCCCCATCTTAGAGCTAATAAGTCAGAAAATGTGAAGGTGGGGCCATCAAGCTGTATTTTACAAGCCTCCCAGATGATCCTGATACATGCGAAGGTATGGGAACAGTTGAAGAATAAAAATATACGAGAAAACATTGTAAAACTTTTAAAAATGTCAGGGGATGGAGAACAAAATCCTACCCTTCTTGGTATAAATTTGTGTAAATATGAAAGCTCCTGGAGTGTGTGCACAACTGTGTGTTGTATTTTGCTATTTTACTCCTAAAGACCCTTGTGTTCAAATTCTCAGGGGAATCCCTAATTCACAAACAGGGATCTATGTGGAATCCCTTTAAATTCACTTCCCACATCCAATGTCCACGGGGCTTTTGTTGCCAGTTAAGGGATGCACCTGTAGAAGCACAGAACTTTCATTAGAAAAAAAATGCATATATTGGGTCAATGTGGCTGTTGTGCGATCCGGTTCAGTGAAAAAGATTCAGCAATGGACCTTTTTTATGTTGCATCTTTTGCTTTTGACTACAGGATTAAACAATGCGTCGCATCGCCATGGAAAAATGTGGCAGCAGCCTTTGTTAATTCCTAGATTATATGCTCAAGTATGCTGTTAGAAAAACCCCAAAAAGAAAAAAAAGAAGAGAAAAACTTGAATAACCGAGCAGTTCCCAGTGGAAAAACAGCCTATTCTTATAAATAGGATGTTTGTGTGATTATTTGCTTAAAGGAAACGAGTGAATAATAACCAAGTGGTACAACCTTCTGACAATTATCTGTTCTATTTTCCTACAAACGGACTGATTCACACTTTAGGAACGTATTTTCTAAGGTTGTTCAGGAGAAGTCTCCTCACATTCTCTTCCTAATGGGCTTGTGCCAGGATTGAGGATGCATGGGCAGGTGCCAGGCTGGTTCCAATGCCCATGACGTTGTACACTTCTGCACCAGGGTCAAACTGGTCTCAGTGTGATTGTGCAGATGCCAGGTTTGCATTTAGTGTCTCCAGCTTCTTTCTATAACCATGTGTTTCCTGGGTGACACCTCTGCCTCCAAGACACTCTCACTCATCCCTCTCTCCCTTATCAGAAACTATTTTCAGGAAAGGAGCAATCATTCTACTTTGCCTATTGCCATGAGTCCTGAGAAGTCACCAACTTCCAGGAGTATTTGCTTCTGTTTCTACTGAACAAGGTGTTAAACGGCAGCACTAATTTCTAATGCTTGGTCCGCAGAGCAGCAGGCTCAGCCCCATTTGGGAACTTGTTAGAAATGAAATCTCACTCAAGTCTCATCCCGAATTACTCAATCAGGAACCGTGGCATGGAGCCACAAACCTGTACACTCTAAAGTTCGAGAAACTCTGTCATCTAAAGCAGAGTCTTTAATTAAGGTGGTTTCAGGCACCTGTAGTTTTTAGGACCGAGGTGCCTTTCTGATACCTCCTAAATCATATGCCTCCTATTACTATTCATGAGGTCATATGTACTTGGTACATTTTCCTAAATAAATCTACCCAGTGAAGCAGGAATATTGGACTATCCCAGGAGTAAAAGAAGATACATTCAATTTCTCCAATGGGTAATCACCCTTTGTAGAATACTAAGGTCCACTTTTCAATTTACAAATTGAAGATTAGAACTTCCTTGTCCATTAAGATTGTGTGTGAACAGACAAAATGAAAATACTGAAAATTGAAAAAAAATCTGAGGGCATATTAGTTGGTGGCGGATGGTGGGGGGGGAAGCCCAACACAGTTACTATTCTGAAAGAAAATATAGAATAAGTTTAATGACCATGAGCATTTTAATCAAAGACATACCCTGACGATTACTTACTTTTAATTTTGTTATGGTCAAGGTGAAGGTGCTGCAGGTGAGCACTGATTCGAGGGACCTTGGTGAGTTGATTGTGAGATAGCTGAAGGTCTAGTATTGAGGATACATCAAAACCACTAGAAGGGAGACCTGCGTCTGACAATTTGTTGTGGTTTAGTCGTAGGAAGGCCACTTTAGGAATCACATTAAAATAATTTTCTGGTATTCCTTCAATAGAATTGTTGTCCAAAAACAGTTGCATTGTATTGGCTGGTAATCTCGGTGGCATATTCCTTAGAGCATTCTTGGCCATGTTTAGCTGCATTAGGTTCTTGAGTCCCTTGAAGGTGTCTCTTTGAAAGGCATTGTCTAGTAGTTTATTGTGCTGCAAGTCAAGAAGGGTCAGGTTCTCCAGGTTGCTGAAGGTCCCTTGAGGGATTCTGGACACCTTGTTTCTAGCCAACTGTAATTGTTCTAAGCTTCTTGGCAATGGGGAAGGTACCTCCTCTAGCTCATTATCTTCCAGAAATAAGAAAAGCAGCTTCTTTAGTTGGCTCAGGGCTCCTTTTTCAATCCCATAGTTGGTTATTTTGTTCTTGTTTAGATTTATCCATCTCAGCTGGGTGGCATTCTCGAATGGCTTCTCAGGGATGGTTTCTATCAGGTTGTTCTCAAGATAAAGATACCAGATCCTTGAAGGAATAGGAGGGATTTCTTTGAGACCTCTATTTTCACAGTATAAAGCAGTAGGGAAACTAGGGGGACAGAAACATTCCCTGGGACAGTCAAAGTCATGCATAGCCCAATCCTCTGGATCACCTACGTCATAGACCTGTCTCACACTTCGAGTCCACACAGTATCTGTTATGAATAATACCCAGATGACGAAACAGATTGTGGTTGCCATTATAGTACCTAGGATGGGGGACACAACTGTTAGATACTTGAATATTTTCAACCTGTAGAAAACTGTGTGCTCCAAAAAAAAAAAACCCAGCAAATATTGCTTCTTTAGGGGAAGGGTAAACACATTTGACCAATTTATACACTAGATATCAATTAATACACATATATTGAGTAGGCACTATATGCAAAGCATTTTGCAAACACTGAAACTCAGTAACTTTTAGCTTCCCAGTTTTAACCCAATCACAATGAAAACTGAGAAATGGAAAGCAAATTTCAGGAGCTCTAAGTGCTTTTCCATTCCAAGCTATTTAATACAAGAAAGTTAACTGAAACTCGCAGTTGAATACAAGAGTACAAAAAAATGATCTTTTAATAACTCAGATTGAGAGTCCGCGTTGTTTCTAAGAAGTAAGCATATGCTTTTACTTTTACTCCTAAATGAGCAGAACATCTGGATGAGATTTCCCAGGCTCTTTGGCCCTTGAACCAAAGAAATAGAGAGATCAAAGAACATTTTAGCAGTTTGTTGTCAAGGAAGGTTCTAAGATATGAAGAAAAATGTGTGATTAATCTCTTGCTCTGTTGCTCAACTTCTCCGGTAAGTTGTATATTGGGGTCGGGGGTAAGACTTCTAATATTAGAAGGACAAACGCAAGTTGTTCAGCCAGGGAGTTTGGATTATAAACTCTGTATCACAATGAGGCATATATTCAACTATGGCATTACTGTGGTTGATAAGAAAAAACAAACAATATGTCTCGGTTACGATAGAGCCCATATTTTCAGGATGGTTGCTGTCAAAGAAAAGGTTAACACTAATTGGTATATGACCATCCAAAAGATATAAACCCTCCCCACTGGATATCAATAAGGTTATGGGTACAACAAACTGTTCTAACAGGAAAAGTAGTATATATTTATGTATATCTATCAGTAGCATTCCGACCAAGGTACATTTAATTCAATCGCTTGGTAATAAGAATAGCATACATTTTGCTAATTCCTTAGGAAAAAATAAAATAAGCATCACTTATGAAATGCTGATCTTTCAATTGTGCCACTAAACTGAGGAAAGTAGCAAGTGCAGAGCTGGTTCCACAAGCTGTCACATTTTTTTACGATTGCAGAATTCTGCTCTAGTCATCTTCCAATAGAGACACATTAAAACATTCTTTTCTTCAGAATAGGGATTTTCTTTAGTTATTAAGCCATAACCCTGCCTCTGATGAACCAGAACTTTGAATTCGTAGCTTTAAGTTTTTAAAAAGTGCAAAAATAGTTTACCTTGCTGTCCAGGAATATACCGTGGAGTCCTGTGTCTGGGTCTGAAGTTTGCTAAAACTTAATTAAGGGGGGAAAAAAATCTATGACTAAAACAATTTATTTTTAGTGTATGCTACCAAGCCTCCTATGAGAAAAAATAAAAGCTACTCTGACCAGTCACTGTGAACACCTTTTGATCTATTGTTTCTACTTTGACAGGGCTTCAGATTGCTTACCTCAGCCTTCTTGGATCTTCTTCTTCCCTTTCTATTGGCCACCGCTCATTCACAGTAATGGATTTACCCAGGCTCCACTCTCGTGTTTTTATGAATCCTCCCTCAAATATATGCACCAGTGGCTCCAAAGTTAACCCCTCCAACAACAACAGCACCTCAGTACCTAGGCAGCTCAGCGCAGGAAATTCAGGCTTTAATCTCAGGAGCCTATAGCAAAAATTCAGGGCAACTGTCACTCTGAACTCACCGTACCAGAGATGTTACAATGTGCTGGTCTCTAGACCTGTTTAGCTAGCAGGCGACTGAAGGCAGTTTTGATTCCAAACATAACCAAAAGAGATTTTAAAGCAGCTCTTCTCTAGAAAATCTTTCAAAAAAAAAAAACAAACAAAAAAACAAAAAACAAAACGAATACGAAGAAATAAATGCTGATGTCCTCTGTTTCTATGGAAATATTTTATGCATTTCTCATATGAAACAGATGTTGGAATTCTAGTCAGATATATTGTGTTTGAGGGTAAGACAGGAAAATATATTTGAAAAATGTAAAAATGAAATCTGAGAAGCTCTACCTATGTTGGCACTACACGTGGTGTTATGCTCTGTTTTATAGAAATAATTTCTGTGTCTCTGTTTCCCATTGGGAGCTTTATTCCAAGTAATTATTAAAATGAGATTTTTTTTCTCATTACAACAGATGTTTTGTATTTAGTCCATTACAAGACATTCTGTTGCGCTTTTTTCCCCCTTTAACGCATAGATCTAAGATAATGTCTTCTAGCTCTTATATTTGAGAGAAAGGATTGTTGTGCCATTGGAAGAAAGGCACAAATAAAAATAATTTTCAGACGCTATTCTGGTGATGGATTGTAAACACGCTGTTTTTTCAAAATTTATCTTATTCTGGGATCAGGAAGTTTAATTCATGTGATTCGGTCAGCACTGATAGAGCACAGTGAAGAAGAGAGGGTCCTGGACCCAAAAGACCTTTCCTGAACCTCCCGCCTTCTCCCTCCTCACCATCGGCAGGTCAGCTAGAGGTCTGCCATCTCTCCGCAGTACTAGACCACCTCTCAGTGTTGGCCCTACTTTTCGTAAATGCTTATGGAAATGTGAACCTTTCTTGAGTATTAGCCCTATACTCTCAACTGGGAAATTCATTTAAGTTTATGGGCTTTTATAGACTAAGATCTGATTCAGACATGATCTCTTGTAGCTTTCCAGGTGCACTCATCCTTCACATGAGAAAAAAAATCAAGCGTTATTTGCTTTCTCAAAACAATGATCTCTTCTGCCTATTGCGGTTTGACTCTCCTCTCTCTTCTTTTCCTAAACCCTCAGGATATACACAACAGATGATCTTCAAATCTGCACAGCCCCCTCCAACTCTTTCTTCTTTCTTAATTTTCTCTTTTAGCCAAAATTACTGGAGTCATTTCTTAATTTTATTACACAAATATGGCTGCAAGTTCATTGTAGGAAAGTTACAGGAGCATCCTGGCTGCCTCCACTCTTCATTTCCTGTTTACCAGTGGACCCATGATCCACCCTCCAAAATATGGCTTCTAATCCTTCCGCTTCCCTAAACTTGCTCTGACAAAAATCAGCAGTGATCTTCATTGTACTGATATATTGAAGTTTTTTAGTGCCTGGCTTACTGCGCTTGTGACTTTTCACAAAGTTGACCCACCCCTTTCATTAAATGTTTCTCTTAGTTTCTGTGATATTCTCTCCCCGTTTTCCTTTCCCTTTCTTGGTGATTTTTTTCCATTTATATCCTGAAGCTCTCTGTTTCCTGTATAACATTTTTTTAAAAGTGTTTCTAGCATTTAGAGCTGCTTGAGACTCTGTCCTCTGCTCTGTGCCCTCCTTGTTCTCTACACATTTCCTGTAGGATTGGGAAGTTTTAACCATGCCCTCTATTATGATGACTCCTGAGTCTATCTCCAACCCAGCCTCTGGAAGAGACGTGCACTTTTATGTGTGTGTTTACCTGCTTTCTAGAACTCTCCTATTGCACACCTCAAAGGCCTGTATCTAAGATGAAATTCGCTGTCTCCCTTTACTTCTAACTGCTCTTATCATTTTGTACTTTTGAGTGCTTCTATCATCTTGTTCAGTGTCCCAAACCAGAAATCTGGAAATGATTCTTAACTCTTCCTTCTCATTTTGTGAGCATATGAAAACAATCACATTTTAAGGACCCTGGGAGACATGATATAAATAAAAATGACCATCTACAATGCTCACCAAATTTTGGTATCATTGCTTCCAGACTAAAAGCACAGGATGTGCTATCTTGATTTTTCCTATAACAATCCAATCTACCCTCATTTGATTACTGATTCCTGGAGGATGGGGACTTAAAGTCTTCATTGGAACTGCTTAAGTGGAAGTTCAATAAATTAAATTAAGGCAATGGTGAGAATGTCTGAGTCATGCTAGCTGGCATAAGTCTTAATGCAAGACTTTGCTCCGTCTTATCTGATTCTGCCAAGAGGGAGAAAGGAAGCCTAGGTGTCATAATGTAGCTTTGGTGTCTCCTCTCTAATGACAGATTGATATTTTCAAAGTCCATGGGGCTTTGGATATAGTACGTGTTTAATATATATATTTGCTGAATGAGTAAATGAACAGGTAAACACAAAAGGCACATGCGTCACTTTGATAGTTATGAGTTTTTTGATTAGAGTAGCTATGTAAATAGAAACGTGGTGGACAATCTTAGGTAAAAAAAAATGTGAGGTGGACCTTTTCTTTTGTAACTTACTAGCTGTTTGAGCTTGCACAGGCTGTTTAACCATCATGAGCCTGTCTACCCATAAGGCACCAGCCCTGTTACGAAGGGTTGTTTGAAAATCAAATAAGATAATGGAGGTGATGATGTCAGATAAATGTGGGAAAATGTCAGAGTGAAAAAAGTTACAGCTCAAGGAGAACTTACAAATCATCTCACCAGACTTGCTCCTTTTACATATGAGGAAAATGAGGCCCAGAAATTTCAGCAGACAGTATGATACTGGCATCTTGGCCTAGCCTACCTGAGGAATGTCCTTCTAGAAACTTGAGGTGGGGTTAAAGTGTTGTTATTGCCCTTGTTCTTTTAACCTCTTTTCATCCTTTCAGCACATTTCAATGTCTCCTATTTGCTTGCTTCTACTGCTTCCTATGAAAAGGAAGGGTGTTTTGCGAAATTGTCTTAAACAATTGAAATGACCTGAGCCCAAATCAAGAGCTGGGCGCTTAAATGACTGAGCCATCCAGGTGTCCCCCATGGGCATTTTATTTTTTTATTTGAATTTTTTCCCCATGGACATTTTAAAAGAGAAAGCAATACGTAAGGCTATAAAAGACATGAAACTCTAGTGGGATTTCAAATTTATTGGTATGTGTGTCTGACACATCAATTTCAGCAATGATTGGACTATCAGGTGCTCCCAGATGCTATGCTTATGTACAATGGATTGGACTTCTGCTAAGAGAAATAATTTTCTCTGAATAGATCAGTTTTAGCCTTATTTCACTAAACTCTGTGATATAATTTAAAAATATGAAAGGTATCCAACTAAAATATATAGCTAACACACACATATACATCTATAATATAAAAATGTTTTCAAAATAATATGCTTAACATATAGTAATGACACTCTTAAATGGTCAAAACCACTACAAAACTGATAAGATAGAAATCCCCATCCTAACTACTCCAGTGTAAGCCCCATCCCAAGAGGCCATATGTTCAACTCTATTATGGATTTCTTTTAGCTGTAACCCTACTTTTCTTGATTGGATGATTTTTGTTTGACCTGCCAATTTCGAACAGCAATTATTAGATAAAGATTTAGCACATTTGCTTTGCCCCCCTCCTAACCCCCCCTGTAGCCATGATTCCCTTCTATAAACCCTAATGCATGCATCTCACCAACTTTGATTAAATAAATATTTACTGCGTACATTATTGTACAATATAAATATTCTTTTATGTAAAAACATGCAAAATTATTTTAATTCCTTCATCGTACTACATTTATTTGCTATATATAAAGACTATATATAGCATATTCTACATACATATACAACTATTTCACTAATGTTTTTCTAAAGTCTCAGACAGAATTATAAAACCATTTTGAAGAGTTTTTTGCACTCATTGAGTAGGGGCAACACAGAGTGCCAGTTAAAAGCCAGACCTGCTTGGGTTTAAATAAATCTCTGCCATTTACAAGCTGTGAGACTTTGAACAATTATTTATTTTTACCTTTGTCTTCTCGTCAGTTAAATAAGGACGATGGTGATGATGTATTAGTAATAATAGTGATAATACCCTCTCAGAGGATTGTTGTGAAAATTAAGTGAGTTAATATTTTTAAAGCACGTGAAGCATTGTAAAAGAATTGATAAAGAAAATCAGAGATTCCAGGTTCACTTTCTCCTGGGAGATACCTCCCTTGGAACTCCATATGCTCTCCCTTCAACCTTCTTTGCTCATGGTTACAAAACAACCTGAGCAAATTTGGCAGATGGTGATTTTTAGGTTTTTTTAAATAGCATATTTCAGTTGTCACACAGTTAATGGGACTATAGTAATCCTCCTTTACAACCTACACAGAGGTGTTATGTTCAATGAAAATAAGTTCAGCTCAATTGTATCTTATATAATGGGTATTTATGTGCAACAAGCATTAAAACATTTCTAAGTGAGTCTTCAGTATAAGGTTTCTTCAAAAGTTAACTAAGTTTGCCTTAAGGTGTAGATTAAAACTAACACAAAAATCACCCTGTCGCTACTAAGGTACTGCCTTTAAAGCACATTTAGGAAATAACACAATCCTTGCTTTATGGGCCTGTGGGGTCTAACATGAGTGAAGGAAGCCCAGGACCACAGCACTCTCTTGAGAGAAAGAGAGACAGAATGTGAGAGGTGGAGGGGCACACAGAGAGGGAGACACAGAATCTGAAGCAGGTTCCAGGCTCTGAGCTGTCAGCACTGAACCCCATGCGGGGCTTGAACCCGTGAACCGCAAAATCATGACCTGAGCCAAAGTCAGACGCTTAACCAACTGAGACACCCAGGCACCCCTGTAATTTTCAGTTTTCAGAATGCGACATTTCTTTGCTCTCTGAAAACTTTTGAGCATTTCCTTCATCTTCAGTCTGAACTTCTGCAACAATATGCCTTGAGGGGATGTATTCAACACCCAGTGGGTACTCAAGGAGCCCTTTCAATCTGGAAGTTCATGTGCATATAGTCCATCCATTTTTTTCTAATTTTTTTGGTAAGTCTTAGTGCGTGTTGAATTGTCTAAGTCACTTATCGCTTCTGTTCTCTTTTCAAAAATTTGTTATGCTTTCTGACAGATTTGCTTTTATCATGTGACTTTTAAAATTTCTCTATCATGTACCATGTGTATACTTTGCAAACTTGTTCTTTGGTTGTTTCTTTCCTAAAATAGTGTTTTGTTTTACGGCATTACTATCTTCTTTCATCTCATTCAACACAAGATTAAAAACAATAAGGTGTTCCTAATAGGGTGAGTTTTTTCTGCATGAAGCAATAATTTTATTCCCTTTGATTTCTCTTTTTTTATGTTTATTTTTGACAGAAAGAGAGAGAGAGAGCACAAGCAGGGGAGGGGCAGAGAGAAAGGGAGACACAGAATCAGAAGCAGGCTCCTGGCTCTGAGCTGTCAGCACAGAGCCCGATGCAGGGCTCGAACCCACAGACAGTGAGATCATGACCTGAGCCAAAGTCAGACGCTTAACCAACTGAGCCACCCAGGCGCCCCTCTCTTTTTGTTTTCTTGGTTTGGTTTGGCCTATAGAGGTATTTCATATTGGAGCTTTTCTTCATGTGTATGATGGTGCTTTGCTGGACCTCGATGCTGAAGAGAAAAGCATTAGTAATCTTACTGGAAGATCCATGAGAATTGATGGCATGTGTTGGCTAATGACCAGGTAGGTATTGTCCCCAGTGCCCCTGCCTCATGTGCATATTTATATGAAACTCACACGTGTGTGTACATACACCCGCACACAGGATGTGAATCGAAAAGTCAATGCTTAGTCTTCTCAGTGTACTTTTTGTAAGTATGACTTTTATTAATGCTAGTAACACTGATTGTTTCTGTTGTTAATAAAAAGCAAGTAACCTTCTATTCATAGGTTAGCCTTTGTGTCTGAAGCACCTGAGGCTGTGCTACCAAAATTGCTCTGAAATTATTAATAAAGCCTGCCACTTATAAGCTATTTATGTTTTGATTCAAGGTTGTTATTTATGACTCTCTAGGGTGCCAGTTGCTCTAACACTTTACAAGAAGACTTTCGTTATCTAATCAGAAAATAAAAATAAAGCCACCTCTGTGATTCTCAGATGAGCTACTACTAGCTATCCAGAAGCACGTGGTTTTAGGGTTACTTTCTCCTAGCTTCTCAAGTTCTCTCCATTTCTGGCAAGTTAACCTTCATATCACTGGTCTTAAGATGATACTAAGGTAACAGGAGGTAAGCAGCTTGAAAGCCCATCAGTTTAAATCATCTCCAAAACATTTTAGAAAAAGTTTCTTATGCAACATTTATTCAGAATGCTGAGAAAACACTGCTAGACTCATGATGTCTCCAGGAACCTTGAGCAGATTCACGAGCACATATGTGTATTCCTAACTTCTTACCACGCTGCCTTCCAGGTCATGCCCATCAGAGCTGTACTGTTGCAGTATCCATTCTCAATTGGCTCCTGCTGGTCACATGATGTAAATGACAGTCTGATTGTATTTATACTTTTCCCTGTCAGTTGGTCATAGAGAAAGTCTCGGTGAGGTCATAGGTATGACCGAAGGGAGAGACAGCAGGGCCAAAGGAGGACAACTTATTTGGTCCTATTCCCATTTATATCATATGCTTGCTAAATCAGCACTGCTGGGCAATTCAGGTTAGACTAGATAGATAATACTAAGTTTCCGGACAGCTAACATCAATTTGTTGGGTCTCTCCTTGGGTCTAGTTTCTCAAAAAAATAACAATCATTTATTAAACACAATATGCCCTTGTTTGGAAAGCTAGGAGTTTAATTCTTTTATTAAGGCTTGCCACACACTGCACATAGCAAACCGATCTGCCTTACGTTCTTTAGACATTATTCTATCTGATGAAGGACAAGTAGCAGGATCACTGTGACCTTATCTGTCGGGAGAGCCTTCTCTTGACATGGGACAAACTCACATCTTACAGCTTCTCAGCACTGAGATATTTGCAGTAATATGTGGCTTTCAAAATTCAAAACTCCTTGTAATAATGGATACATAGTTCAGAAAATTGTCTTCACTTTACAGAAATATCCCCAAACTATACCCTTAAGCCTTTATAATAATAATCAGTGCGGCCCTATGGTCTTCCATTATACAGTTGACCTTTGAACAATGCAGAGATTAGGGGTACTGACCCCCCATGCAGTCAAAAATCTGTGTATCAGAAGTTCTGAGTCCCCAAGAACTTAACTACTTGTAGCCTACTATTGACTGGAAGCTTTACCTACAGTATAAACAGTTGATAAACATATATTTTGTATGTTGTATGTTTTATATACTGTATTCTTATAATAAAGCAAGCTAGAGAAAAGAACATGTTAAGAAAAAATCATAAGGAAGAGAAAATGTATTTATGTACTGCACTGTATTTATTGAAGAAAATCCACAAATAAGTGAGCCCGTGTAGTTCATACTCATGTTGTTCAAAGTTTAACTATACTTGTCTCCTGGGTGCTGGCATTCAGGTTTCTAACCACTGTATCTAGCTAACAAAGTCTACCCTCTAGATTGTATCGCATAATGTTTTTTGAGATGGTATTTCTGCAGACTCAAATGTGGTACAAAGCCAAGGAGTTAACACAATCCAGAAACAGTATGGCAAAATTATATTGCTATTCCTGTCTGGTGAAAGAAAACAGACTGCTTCTAGTAATTTTGTTTATTGAAATAGGGGAAAACGACATTATTTGGATCAGTTGCTTCATAGAAGGTACTAAGAGCTATAATGATTTGGACCACAGATGGAACAGCAGTTGCGACAGGAGTTGCCATCTAATTAAACTTTGGAAAATCCATTTTTATCCTCTAAAACTATCCTTCCGCCACCAAACACAAATGCGAATCTGCCTGGAGTCATTAACTCTGCACATTTAAATCTTTGAAAGTGGCACTAATATTTCTGATTCTTTTACTGAAGTGGCATTACTATTAATTTTAAATTTTTTATAGTGGTGGAAAGCTCTGTAATTTTCACTTGGTCTTTCCAATCAGAATGGTCCATTTTATACAGGTTACAGAGCTATTATGAGAAATCAGTCACTTTCTGAGGTCATCTATTCCAACTATAAGTAAGAGAATCTAGGAAATAAATACAGATAGGGTTTGGGTTGGACAAAGGTAAAGTCTTCACTCTGTCATCTTATGCCCAAACCCTCACTCGTGGACTGCAGAAGTGCCCTGTGTCCCTAAGAATTAGTTTTGCGTCAAAATCACATTTTTCCCAACACGTTTATTCTGGCAATGACCTCTGGTTATTTTAGGAGAAGACTAGGTTAAATACATGCATACATACATACATACATAAGCACACATTTGTGATATCATTAGAAAGTACTTATTTAAGTCAAGATACCCTCCCTTTGCTTCTGGAAGCTCTAGATCCATGATTTAACTGAGGTGTAAAAAAAATTCAGTGAAAGGCAGAAATTCTTCATCATATATCATAATGGCTCATCCCAGTCTCTGATGAGCAGTTCTGGAGGGTTTTTTTTTAATCTTAAAAATCAAATAGCTCCATAGAGGTCTTCACATCTCTTTCTTTCCCAGATCTCTAAATCTGAATTGGTCATTATTAAGGTTTTGTTTCTTTGGTTTTGGGGTTTTTGGGGGATCAAACCTTTCTGACTTTGTACTGATCCTGGTATCTATTAATGGATATCTATTTTACTCATTGGTATTTAAATGACACTATTTGATCTTTCTACTCCAGATTGTTCTTCTTTATTGAAACCAGGGAATCAGTTTTCATTACTATGCCTCCCATCAACAATCCATAGGCATCACTAAAGTCTTCTTAAAGATACTGGTACACTCATCCCCAGTGTAAGCTTCAATTTTTGGTGAAAATAAATGGATGTGTTATACATGACAAGTACATTTTATCATAGAATATAAGACTTCCATTTTGTGAAAGAATACAGAATTCCTTTCTGTAAAAGTTTTGATTTTGTGCCTTTATAATATACTAAGGGATCAACTTCATTTAATGCATACTTTCATTGACTTCCATTTTGTGATATGGATTTCAACAAACTGAGAGATAGATTCCCAGCTGCACTAATTTAGTAAATCTAGACTCTCTGGAAATACATTCATATAACTAAATTCAGCCTGATGTAATATTACCATTTTTCTTCCTTGGTTGAGTAACTTCAGGATCTGTCTATCTTTCCTAATATTTAGCCAGTATAAGTAAGGAATTTCTTTGGTTCATTAAGCAGTATTTTCATCCTTAGACTTCACTTTCTTTTTTTTTTTAAGTTTTTAATTTATTTGTATTGACAGGGGTGGGGGGAAGGGGACAAAAGGAGAGAGAAGCAGAGACAGAATCCCAAGTAGCCTCTGTGCTGTCAGCCTGAAGCCTGACTTGGGGCTTGATCTCACAAACTACGAGGTCATTACCTGAGCCAAAACCAAGAGTCAGATGCGTAACCAACTGAGCCACCCAGGCACCCCTAGAATTCACTTTCTCATTGATACCCTATTGCTATTTTTTATTATAAGTTGGGAATCACTGAAAATTCAGGGGAATGAGGTATGAAAAGGTTGAAGGCCCTTTTAAAGTTAATCCCTGATTTGAGGGAGTAGCAACACCTTCAAATAAGTAAGCATTGCTCTATAAGTCAAGGAAAATGGGGCTTTTTCAGCAAGCTAGGGAGGTTTAATGGGTTCAGGGATTGTAGGCGCTCATATTCATCTGCGTCTTACTGTATAACCCCTATTCCAACTCTCAGGAGCCCTCTGTGTCCAGATCAGTGCTCTCAGTTTTTATAAAGAGATAGGATGAATAGTGCATTGATTCTAATTCTGAATGTGTGTGTGTGTGTGTGTGTGTGTGTGTGTGTGTGTGGCTTTTGTTTTGTTTTGTTTTTTAATTTTAGGTCTCATCTTGCAATGGAAAGAAATAAGACCTTTACTTTTTTATAAATTTTTTTTTCAACGTTTTTATTTATTTTTGGGACAGAGAGAGACAGAGCATGAACGGGGTAGGGGCAGAGAGAGAGGGAGACACAGAATCGGAAACAGGCTCCAGGCTCCGAGCCATCAGCCCAGAGCCCGATGCAGAACTCACGGACCGCGAGATGGTGACCTGGCTGAAGTCGGACGCCCAACCGACTGCGCCACCCAGGCGCCCCAAGACCTTTACTTTTTTAAAAAATAATTTTAAGAAGCCCTTATACTTTAAGCCCTAAACTTGAGCTAAGAATATTTGGAGTTGAGTTTGCCATTTTCTCTTTTCCAGCTGTTCCATGGGCTTTTTTATTTTTAATTATTATTTATCTTTTAATGTTTTTATTTATTTTAGAGAGAGAGAGCGCGTGCCCAAGCAGGAGAGGGGAAGAAAGAGACAGAGACACAGAATTGGAATCAGGCTCCAGGCTCTGAGCTGCCAGCACAGAGCCGGATATGGGGCTCCAACCTATGAACCATGAGATCATGACCTGAGTCCAAGTCAGTCGCTTAACCAACAGACATCCAGGCACCTCTCCGTGGGCTTTTAGAAGCAGCTGCTCTGCCCTTCATACTTTTCCTGTGACAAGAGTTATTGGAGTCTTGCTCTCAGGAGATGTGTCATTTCAGATAACTACAGGTGATATGTCCTATTTTCGTGGGTCACTGTCTTCCTGACTCTCATCCCTTAATAATTTCAAAGTTTTGACTGCCTTTTACATAAGCTATGCAGATAACCAATTGTGAGTTCCCCACATTTCCCAACAATTGGATATCAATGATGGATATCTGGTATTGATATCTTTGTCTACCAGACTCTAGGCTATAAGTACCAGATAGCCATTCTAGGTGATGCAACAAAAACAAAACAAAACAAAAACAAACAAAAAGGTTTCTTTGAAAGTGATAAGTGGAATCACCTAAACGAGAGGAGGCTAGAAGACTGAACTTGGAAAACAGGCAGAAGATAAGGACGTTCTCAGGAAATAGATAGAAGTCCAGACAAGAAGTCATTGCCATTATTGTTGACCATCACTAGAACCAGAGGGTGCCACAGACAACCTTAGACTTCACTGGAGGCCATGGCAGGTTAATTCTAAGCTAAGAACTTGGCTAGTCTACTTGGCTAGGCCTGACACAAATTTCACCCTGGTTGTATGAAAGTAGGAAGACAATAGATACATAGGAGCTACTGAACCCCACCCAGATTACAATCAAGAGCAGTTCCTTACATGTGTAGAAGGAGTTTGGGGCTGAAACAGATGGAGAAGTGACTGTCTTTTACCCAGGGATATAAAATTGCCCGAATTAAAGCATATATTACACCTTTTTTAGCATAGGAGATATTTCCATGATTCGTCCCTTGCTTTCCTCAGGATTCCCTATCTTGATGGGACCCCCCACCCTACATCAACAGGCCCTATGCTGTAGCATTACCCAGACACAGTTTTCTGAATATACTGACTGTTACATCTTCACTCGAAGCCTTGCTGGTGATGCTTCTTCTTCCAGAAATCCTCCTACCACCCATCTGTCCATGGAACACACACTTAAGTGCAGTATTACTTCCTCCAAAGGGCTTTCAATATTTTAATACTTTGATCCTTCACTTATAGAAAGCAGTACATGCTCCTTTTAGAAACTACTGTACTCAGTGTAGACTCAATTCCAACTGAAACTTTTTGTGATTATTTCTACACCTGTCTTCTAGGATATAAACTCTTTAATGCCAGGCATTTTTTTTTTTCATTTTTTTTCACTGAGTAGCATTGTTCTAGCACCTCATAGGTGCTCAGTAGATGTTTATGTGATGCAAAGTAGGGATTAAATTTGATTGAATTTTCATACCCTTTTTAGTCAACCTTTAACTCCTTACACAATAATTGTAATTTACCTTCCTCCTTGAATTTTAAGTATCTAATTCTTTTTTTAAATTGATTTATTTATTTTGAGAGAGAGAGGGAAAGAGAGAGAGAGAGAAAAGAGGAGGGACAGAGAGAGAGGGGGAGAGAAAATCCCAAGCAGGCTCTACACTAACAGTGCCACTTGAGGGGCATGAACCCATGAACTACGAGGTTACTGAACTGAACTGAAATTAAGAATCAGTCATTTAACAACTGAGCCACCCAGGAGCCCCTTCGACATTCCAATCCTTCACTTTTTTCTCCATTGTGAGAATTGGATATGAAAAAAATTAATATTAATAATAATTAACATGCTTATCCTTTATTTCAATAGAAATTTCAGTTCTGGTGACTAGAACTTCTCTCTGAGGTTGGATATTCCAATTAATTACTCTCTCATGGATATGTTTTTCTTTTTGTTCTTTTCTTTTCTTTTCTTCCTTTTTTTTGCTAACTACTTCTGCTTCTTAAAACTTATAAAAATAAAAATCACCCCTGAATAGGGACTTTTTACATTTCCCTTAAAATTTAAAATATATTAGAGCAAATTAGTTTTTAGCACAAACATTGCTGTAGTAATATCTTCCCCGGGGGTGGGGGGGGGTGGTGGTAAATTAATCATTTTTTTACAGGACAGCTAAACAGCTAAAGGTAATCTGTAATGAGATGCCCGACACTGACCCTATACAAAGGATTTCAGTGGAAGCTGGGATATAAGGGTTAGGCAGACTTCAGGGTCAGGTGCCTAACCAGATATGACTTTGGGTGATTTGTCTAATCTTCTTCTTCAGCAACATGGGGGCAATGACACTCACCCCATTGGTTGTTCGGAAGATGGGGTATGATTCGTATGTAAAATATTTAGAACATAGGCAATCATAAAAGATAAGCTTTTAACATCACTGCTATCTGAAAGAATAAGAGCGTCATGATGTCAGAAGGAAACAGTTTAATTGGAGTTGCAAAAGCTGGTTCATGAAGTGTCCCTCACATTTCCTTAAAGTTTATTTATTTTTGAGAGACAGAGAGAGAATGGGATGGGGCAGAGAGAGAGAGAGGGAGAGGGAGAATCCCAAGCAGGCTCCGCACTGTCAGTGTGAAACTAATGCATGGCTCGATCTCATAAACCGTGAGATGGTGACCAGAACCAAAAATCAAGAGTTGGAAGCTTAACCAACTGAGCCACTCGTGTGTCCTGTCCCTCACACACATCTTAATGAAATCAGAAAACTGATCTTCTATTTGTTTCTTTAGCCAGACTTCAAGGTGAATAGTTGTGTTAATTGTCCATAAAGGCCTCTCTCATATCTTATTGATATTTTCCATTTTCCCCATTCCCCTTTGTCTCTCCTCATGCACAGTACCTTGTTTCGTTTGTATTTGTTTCTGTAAATAATGCATTGCTTTGCATGAAAGCATTTTTAATTTATGTAAGTGTTATTGCCTTTGTAACACTGTTTCTTTTTTCTCAACCAGCAATTTAGTTTTTTAATTTAATTTTGTAATATGTACATCTTGTCACTAATTCTGAGACCCTGACTTTTTCTTTAGGAGCTATTCTTTGAGAAACAACTAAGATGTTGTATAACAATGTTCTTTTCGTTTTCTTGTTGGAACAATCATTCATATTCCTGGCTAAAGGTGATATCCATAGTTTCCGTATTCATAATTTTGGATAACATGCTATTTATTTTTCTGTTAAAAGGCTGTCATTCCCAATTAAACCTCAGGAAAGAAGTTACCTAAGAAACTATAATGAAAAAATATTTGGTGCTACGTATGGCCACAATAGCTAAAATCCTGAAGTAGTGTAACACAAACCTATTTTTCTTGTAGATAGCTCCTGAATAAAACCAAAAAAACCACGTGTTTGTTATTCTATGCTTGGTGCCAGTGTGTAGTAATGGAGATTCCAGAAACTACTGTGAATTTCATTTATTGAATTTGAACGAATAAATTGCAAAGGTGGAAGACAGCCCAACTTTCTCCACTCTCTATCTGCTAAATCAGGGAAGCAGAAAAAAAAGCAACTGTGCTGTGAAGGCCTCAATCTGATACCTATTGTTCTTCAGCCAGTTTGTTTAGAAAGACATTTGCTAGCAGTATGAAGGAGAACTTATCAACTATGTTTTTTTGCATGGAAGAAGACCTCATCACTAATTTTTCCTTCTCATGATCACACTGGTTTTTACGATTTTGTGTATAGCATAAATGAGTTTTTCTTTCTGGTGACTACATGAATAAAACTGTATTTAAATAAAAAAAAAAGAGGGAAAAAAAGTAAAAACAGAAACTGATTTAGAATTTAAGGAAGACTAGAAAAGAAATTAATTTATTTATATTTATAAATATAAATCGATATATTGATTTATATTGACTATCGATAGTCAATGCTTAAGAAAGTTCAAGGAGAACAAAGATCTTGAAATAGTCACTGTCTTTGATCACTTACTTTGCTTGTAGTTAATGTTAGAATTTGGCGATAACTGGTCGTCTTAATATAAGCTATTACTTGGTGCAGAAAAATAATGTGAAAGATTCGAATGAAAGTAATATTGTGGAAAGTCTTTGATTATGCGGCCACGGGAGCCTATTTTCAAGCAGAGAAATGTCACGATATTTCAGATCTAGATCAATGTAAACTCAAATTTACAGTCATTTAGAAATCGCCGTGATTTAGCTTGCTAGGCTTTGTACAAGACACAAATGGTATAGAAGAGATAGTCTGCCTTGGAGTTCGTTAGACCTCGGGTGTCAAGCTCTTGCCCCATCCATTTGCCAGTTATTCGGTCTCCCAGACTAATCCGTTGTAATGAGCCTGCTCAAAGTCTCTGTGCCATCATGTGTTTTTAAGGCTATTACGAAGTAATTATATGCATAAAGTACAAAATATGTGCTAAGTTATTAGAGGAACTTGGAATAAATCCTTTGGAGAGAATTCTTACATTTTGTGACTGAAATGGCACACAATCAAAACTTTTCCCCAAATCTAATTCAAAAAATTATGTTTTCTTATATTTGTTTTTAGTTTGGTTGGTTGATTGTGGGTGTTTTTTTTTTTTGTATTTTGTGTCATTTTTATAATACATTTAACTCTTATAAAGATCCCATGGAATGATAGCTACCACATTATTTTAACTGTGTCTGTTGATTCTGAAGATCTTATTTCTAGAATCCTTAACATGTCTGTGTGTGTGTGTGTGTATTTGTGTGTGTGTAATTACTGTGACTAAAGATGGATCTACCTTACAGAGCCAGAAGGGAAAGACTAATATCAAATTAAAATTCTATAAAAGCTTACATTTTCCACCTCTGCCTGGGGAAACATGATCAGCTGGGCCACGTGAGATAACAAAGTATCCAGTGAAGGTCAGTCTGAGCCCTTTGCAATAGTCCCTGCACATTGAAATCAAACTTAACACCTTAACAAAAGGGCTCATAGACATTCTGTTTCCAAAATATCTTTTTCCTTGAATCTCCAAACTACAAAATAGTTTCTTCACATTTAGCTAGGTTTTGTAGCGAGATCAAGCATTTTGTTTATGAATAGATCTGTATCCAAAATGATGCCTTTGTTATTATATTCACCTTTGTATATTTTCCATTATAGTCAAAGTTATTCTTACATCTGTTTGGAATTGGCTAAAGAGACTTATTAAGAGAAAAAAAAATCCAAGGGAAAACCAAACAAGCACTCACATTGTATAGAAAAAAAAAATCTTGAAAAAAAAGGTATTGGAATCTAAACTGACTTGGCCAGAGTATTTGCCACTAAGCATTTTTCCCCCCTCAAATAAAGAATTGCAGATTTTATTTGAAATATTAGAAATCTGAAAAGAACTGGCCACATAATCCACTATACGTTTCATAAATTTCTCCCAAGCCAAACAAATTAATTCCAAATGATATTTTCATCCAAAGGACAATAAATATTTTCACTGCTAAATTCATTTTTAACTGTTCAAACTATTGGCTTCATAAGTTTGCAACTCACTCCCTGCACTCATTTCTAGGATTTTAGCTCAAAGCCATAAATTTTATGCAAAACTATGTGAAGTTCTTGGCTTTTTAAGTTTTTTAATGGCTCGTTAATTGCACTGTTTTTAATATATTAACTCTATGCATATTAGGGAAAGTGACCGCAAATAATTTGAAAGATACACCTTACCCTTTATTAAGTTCTTAGAAGGACAATGATGTAAATTCAGACTTCAAAAATAATGTCTTCTACAAATAATCCAAAAAGATTAAAAGAAGCACATTTTGACATGAAGTTTTCTTCAGAATCCTTCAGCAGTTTTTCAATACCCTTACCTAAGGGATTCTTAACATTTAGAATCATCCAGACGCTTGTCACAATTTCATGTTCCTAAGCCCTAATTTTAGAGATCCTGACTTGGTAATTTTGAAACGGAGTCCAGAGATCTCACCTTCATCATGGCTCCAGGGTCATGCTCACTCCAAAATACACTGAGCAACTATGCACTATATGTTTAATTAAATTGTGATTCCTGATCTCAACCATTTTCTTCCCCCTTGTGCTTCCTGGGAGAACAGGGTCTCCAGAGGATGTATTCAAAAAAGAAATTTTTTTAAAGCTATATCCTAATCTGTTGTTAAGGAGTTATTTAAGCTTGAAATGGAGAGAATAGCATAGAATTTCAGTATGTCACCTCTGAAATATAGCCTTGTTGTCCTTTAAAATTTAGAACTTTCCATAGCCTATGAGAGGGGAGAGAAAAATAGAGAAACCTTGAATTTACACCCTGCCAATTGGCTGCTATGCTAATGTGGGGACTGTAATGAAAAACCTGCATCATTTTCTTTCCATTTTCACCAGATGGAATCGATCATAACAATCCAGTTTAAAAGCCCCTCGGGCTGGGTGGAGTGTGCTGTGAAGCAGCTCAGCTCCTAGTGTTGACAGGATTCCTATTTGTAGTATCGCATCTGTCTCTTGGGAAACTTATACACATCACTGCAGAAGGCAATAATTAGTCTTCACTGTTAATTCATTTTGCTCATTTCTTTGTTATCATGAGCTTATTCCCTGGGCATAGAGAAAGGAAACTTTACTCTGTTTCCAACTGGTCTAGTACAGCAGATGCTTTGGCACACTTCGCAGACTTCAACTGCAGGTGGGAAGCTACTTTGTGCCCCCCAAACCTAGCATCCTTCTTGGCAAAAGCGTTATTCTCAGTCATCGCGTGAATAGAGATCAACATCTCTTCCAAAGATTCATTCTAAATGGCTGGTTAAGAGGTTGTGCAAGTAAGTTTAACACAAGATACAATGGGGTACTGGCATGAGGCAGTGGGAAATGTCACAGAGCTCAGATGAAGGAAAGAAAGGAAGAAAAAGAGAAATAGAGAAGGAGAGAGGGAGGGAAGGAAGGAAGTTCAGAGAAAGACAGTGTGGTTTGATTTCGTAGGAGGACAATAATGATTTCACAGACAAAGGAGCATTTACAATCCCCCTAAAGCCTTCTGACATGAGTGTGTGAAAGCAGGATATATTGAGTAGTGAGTGCTCAGACTAGATCTTTAAAGGGGTGCTGTTAGAATTATTGCTGATGAACACCTTACCAGATACTGTAATTGGTTAATCAGTATTTAGCCTTTAATCAGTATTTCTTCTTTAACATTTGGAGTAGATGATGATAAAAACTCAAGTTTCCTAGCTGTATTAAGTTTTTTTGGGTTTGTGTGCATGTGTGTGTGTGTGTGTGTGTGTGTGTGTGTCTTTTAGAACATGGGGCCCAAAGTTTGTCCTCATCAGTTATGTCAATCTTGACTTAAAATGTGCAAACTTTACAATGTGTGATGATTAGAGCTACATCATGTTTTACAACTTAAGTGGGTGATTTCATATACTTTTAATATTTCTATCAAATTTCTTTAAGTGATATTGTCTCTCTTCTAGGAAGATTCTACAAGGATGCGTTCCATGGGGAGAAGGGGGACATCTGGGGTTGAGGATGGTAAGAAATCATAGATTTCAGTTCAGAAGTAAAATAATAGGGAATGCCCCTCAGATCAGAAAGAACATGTAAGAAACGATGGGCCCCTGGTAACATCTAAACGTATTTCTCATATTTTGCCTACCTAATCATTTCTGACACTAAGTCACAAAGTTTTCTTTACTCTCTAGTCAAAATCATAAAAAGCAAGCCCAGGCTGGCCAAGGGAAGGCTTTTAGAAGAGCATTTAAAGAAGTTGCATGTTTCTCCTCTACAGTTACTTAGCGTTTGGGAAAGGGATACATATGCTGGTAAAATGGCATAAATGTCACAATGAACTGATCATATTGTCATTTCTGTAAGAAAGGAAAAATACATTACAGAGGATCGCTCAAAACAAAAGAAACAAGGTTCCATGCCATCCTTTAGAATTCACGCGTATTTAATTTATACTAATAACGAGCTCCTTTTATTTCTCGGGCTTTTATTTCAGAGCACACTTTTTAAGTTTTATTTATTTGTTTATTTTAATAATGTGGGAAAACCTGACGGATTGCACATGAAGTAAGGAATCTGGCCTCCATCAGGTTATTTCTGTTTATTATAATTTTAGACATCTGTTTTTTCTCTTAGCTTTTCAATTTCCCTTACCCAAGGAGAAAAAGATCTTGAGTTATGGCCAAGAGCTCACCATGTCTCTATACTGTCCTGCATTCCACTCCTCTTCTCCACCCCCAGCATCTGGAGAATAAATGCACAGAAGTAAAGGCCATACGAACATTAATTTTTCTGAGACATTTTTCTCCCTATATCAATACAAGTCCACAAGGAAGACGCCCTTTTCCTACATCAGAGTCAGATATCAAAGGCCAACGACACTGAAGGCAGCCTGAGATTTCCCGAAGCCCACATCCAAATCTTATTTTTTTACTATGTTATGTTATTAAAAGAGTGAAAACCATGAACCCTAAGCATGTGTTTGGCAGGGAATCTGTGTCATCCTACAAATCCATTCACTAGCAAAAAGGCAAACTAACAAGCAAAAATGGCCCTGTGGAGGAAAGAGAGAGATAGAGACAGAAGCAGAAAAAGAGAAAGAAGGAAAAATAGTAGAGTTTATTAGGATACTCAAAGTCCTGAGTGAAAGAGAAAAACCGTGTCCAAAAATTCAGTCCCATAAATGCCCACATATCCTGGAAATATTTATTCAGTAATTTGTATGTGCCAGGAGCCACTCTAGGCCCTGGAGATAGAGCACGGGGCATAAGAGACTCAAGTATGTGCCTCCGTGGAACTTCTATTTGATTAGGGGCAAAACAATAAGAGAATGGAAATAAATAAAATATATGTTCCATAGAGACAAGTGGCGGGGTTTGGGGGGTGGGCAGGGGAAAAGATCTGTGAAAAGGTTTCAGAATTTAGTTAA
Source organism: Felis catus (assembly GCF_018350175.1). Lineage (NCBI taxonomy): Eukaryota > Metazoa > Chordata > Mammalia > Carnivora > Felidae > Felis > Felis catus. The sequence goes on from NC_058374.1 coordinate 112,944,263, forward strand.
AGGAATCTGACCAAGGTGACATTTTAGAAGTATCTGAAGGAGGAAAACCACTCTAAATCAATTCATGGTTCTTTGAGTTACATAGAATTTAAACATAGAAGAGGGTGCCTGAGTAGCTAAGTCTGTTGAGCATCCACAGGTCATGATCACGTCATGATCTCACAGTTCCTGAGTTGAGCCCCATGTGGGACTTTGCAACGATAGCACAGAGTCTGCTTCAGATTCTGTCTCCCTCTCTGTCTGCCCCTCCCTGCTGGCTGTCTCTCTTTCTCTCTCTCTCTCTCTCTCTCTCTTGCTCTCTGGCTGTCAGTAATAAATATTGAAAAATTTAAAAAGAAAACATAAAAATAGATTCATTAGAAAAACACCAGGGTTATTTGAATAAGTAAGGAAGAGAAAACCAACAAGCAAAATATGTAACAAACAAACATTTCACGGCTTGAGAAGGAAATTGCTAGAGACACCCACGGGCTTCCACCCCAGGAGCTGATGGACTCTGTCTTGAGTTCACTGCCTTGAGACGACCATATTCATCTCTGTGTGTCTTTTGAAGGTTTAAGTTCCTGGGGGAGAGAATATTATTGACTCATCTCCGCTCACAGTAGAATCAACTGTGACCAGATGAGGCAGAGGGAGTATATCCTGAGGGTGAGAAGGTTCCGTAGGGGTGAGGTCACTGAAAATGAGTAAGTGTTATGCACTAGGCCTTTGAATGAAGCAAAGAGAGGAGCCAATTTGTATCTACAAAACATAGTAATGTATTTTTTTCTTAAGAGTACAAGAATGGAATAGAATTTAAGGGATTACTTTCTGCCTGGGGTATCCCTCTGAGTGTTAGTGAGTGGACTTCAGGTATGATAAAGCTATTGGAGATCAAGTGGGTGGTCTAGAAACCCATTGACTAGAGAGAGATGCTGAAAGGGACAAAACCCAGGAGGAGACAAAGGCCAATTTTGCTTCCTTTGCAGGTTGCATGTGTGCAATTTCCTGGGGCACCCGTGTCCCTATCTTCTTCTCATCAAAGAGGCCTAATAGGGAGAAGACTGAGATAGACAATTAACATACCTGGTGATCCCAAAGTCTAGCTCTGAGGCCTTGAATCAATCAAAAACCACAGAATCTCGGCACCCAAAAGACTAGGGACTTATAGGGGCTCCTGGGTGGCTCGTCAGTTAAGCGTTCTACTTTGGCCCAGGTTATGATCTCATGGCTCCTGGATTCCAACCTTACATCAGGCTCTGTGCTGATAACTCAGAGCCTGGAGCCTGCTTCGTATTCTGTGTCTCCATCTCTCTCTGTCCCTCCCTTGCTCACGCTCTGCCTTTGTGTCTCTCTCTCTCTCTTTCTCTCTCTCTCTCAAAAATAAAAGAGCATTAAAAAAATTTTTAGAGACTGGGATTTACTTATTCCAGTTTTCTTGAGTCATCTATAGTGTTATCAATGACCAAAGAAGTAATCACTCACAGATACTTAGCGGCATAACTAACATGACTCTAACCCAGACTTCTTTATTCCCCACTGGGCACTATTTCTGCTCTATAAAACCACCTGGTCAGAAAACCCTGCTTCATTTTCTTTTCAAAAATGGGTAATGATGTCTACAGCATAGTTCATAGTCCTTTTGGATAAGATAGATCTGAGTTTAAGTCTCAACGGCACAACTTACGGTCTGTGAGAAACATGGTTAATATAAATTTCCGGAGCCTCACATTCCTGATTTGTAAGATATACATGGGATTTATTTCATGGAATTCTTGTGATTATTAAAGGAGATAATTACATGAGGATTTTGAGTAAAATTGTCTACTTTAAAAAAAAAAACCATGTGGGTGGTTTGTATAAATTCAAGTATTTATTTTATCAATGTTGTTTTTGTCTGTTGCCACAGCTTAGGTTATGTATGGTCCTTGGTGAGGAAGAAAGAGAAGGAAAAGGAGAAGAAACAGAAGGAGGTGGAGGGAAGGGAAGCCATCACTGAAGCTTACACTCCAGATGAATAATCAAACCTTCCAGCTTTATCCTCACTCTAAACTGAGATGGAAAAGGTGCAAGTGAGAGAGGATTCTTTCATCTTAAGGTAAACATTCTCATCCTCTCTGGGCGGGAGATCTTGGACCCATGCTATTGGAATTTGTGTATCGAATGCTTCAGCTCAGCAGGTGCTGGATGGGTTTACCTGAGAGACAAAGGAAGCATTTTACTTCTACAGTAAAAGAATTATTTGGAACCTGGCAGACTGCTGCCTGATACTTCATCTCCAAAGAAAGAATTAGATACAGTTTAGAAAAAAAGTGCAAAAATGAAAGTCTACTCTGGTACTGAGAGTGGAGACGTCTATCATGGTTACAAATAGCACTGAAGTGTATCTCCAATTGCTTTTTCAAAGTCTAAGTGAAATCTAAGACCACTTGTTTCTTATGCCTGGGGAAGGATAAAGAAAGGCTAGAGATTAAGGCAAACTCATAATGGGTGTCCTGTTTGAAATGGAGAATATTTAAAAATACAGCTATTGCAAAAAGATAAGCTAAAACTGCGCTAGAATTACTTTCTGGCATTTGTTAGCTTACCTTTAGGTGTTATTTTTTTTTTTTACACTATTACCTTTTTAACTTAATAACTCAAAGAGTGGATTGAGACAAATAGAATACAGTAAAAAAAAATTGGGGAGGGGGTTGAGGGAGAGGAAGTACAACCCTAGAAATACCTGAGACAGCACTAGTAGTAAGGAAAGTCCAACCAGACCAAAACTGGAACAGCAATGAAAGTGATCATTAACTGAAAGTTTGAAATAGTCATCAAGCAACTTTTCCCTGAAGGCCATTTAAAATCCACATCTGGAAAATAATTTCAGTGGGTATATCAGCTTCTGAGAGTGTGGTCATTGATTTTTGTATTGATGGTAGCCTTTTCTGAGAAAGAGGTAGATGTCTATTTACCAGGCACTGCCTCTCATCGAAATGATCTAAATTTTAATATCTAAGCCATGACCAAAAAGTTTAGCAAACGGCATTTGATTTCCTATTCTTTTAATTAAAAAAAAAAATCCTGCTTAGAGCAAGTCTTTGTTCAGAATTTGAACAACTTCTTGACATTTTCAAGGCTAAGGCATTTGAACACCTCCTTATACATCCTAATAGACATGAAGTCATACTTGTAATTTTCACCTTAGACAAATAAAGGTCATTGTTTTCTTAGCCCAATAAAAGTTTAATAATAAATGTAGAATCAAGAGGGTTGTACTCTGGGCTAAAGGCCATTTAAAAATTTTGAAATGAAACCTTTATCCCAGAATTTTTCTGGGGAAATGCCAAGGACTAGAAATGGGAAGCCAGATGGATTTTTCTTTTTTCCAGCAAGTTGACAAATTCTAAAAAGTGACTGCAAAATCTTGGAAACTGTAGTCTAACTAACCAAAGAGAAGAAAAGCCATGTTCCTATCAACAAAATGCTCAAGTCCCATAAGAATGGCCCAGATTTTAAGTCCATATGTTTGTCTGGGGACTAGAACTACTTAAAAGATTTGACAATGGCCAAGTGTAATTAGCAGAGCAGTGATCTCTCCCATCCTCCCGCTCATCTTTCTTCAGCAATATTTACAACTGAATTGATGTGGACTGGGAATCCACCTGACCCCCAAAGGAGAATGGACTGCTAGACAGTCTCTGAATTTGGTTATTTCAACCAAGGGCTCTACTAGTCTGAGGAACTTTCACCTGAAAGCTTCTTGGGGTGTTACCCAACCCAAATCTTTCGATGATGTATTGGCCCACAAAGCAAAATAACTCACCCAGGAACTAGCTCTGGAAGCCTGACAGGTAACAGTGTTGCAAGTGGTTGAGAATGCTGGCTTTGGACCCTATCTTTATAGACACCTCCAAATACAGTGATTCTGAGGTAGTAAGGGTTGGTACTTCAACACATGAGTTTTGGGAGGGCATGATTCAAGCCATAAGACAGAGTAACAGAGGGAGCAGAAAGACTAGTTAGAAATGTTGAGGATGCTCTAACCAGATTAACTGAAGCTTGCACTGGGCCTAGAGGTAGAGGTGGAAATGGAGAGAAATGGACCTATGTGGGATAAATTTTGGTGGCATATTCATTAGAAATTGCTGAAGAACTGGATGTGAGATATGTGAGTAAAAGAAAAAGCAAGGATGCCCTCTAGGCTGTTGTCTTGAGAAATCTCTGGATGCCATTTATTAGTTGTACAAATCTAGGCAAGTTACCTTACCTCTCTGTTTCTCAGCTTTTTTATTTGTAATTTTATAACATATCTAATGGATAGGGAAGTTGAGAGGATAAAATCTGTAAAAATACAGAGTATTGAACTATATGCTGTTAGGTATTTATATATATGTTTATGTATATATAATATATAGTGTTAGATCAGTTATATATTGATTTTGATTAATTTTTGAAATTAATTTTTTGTAACATAATGATACCCATAGGTATAATATCCAATCTAAGAAGTGGAATGTTTCCAGTGACTTCCGTCTACCCATTTTCTGGTCCCTATGCTATCCTTCTGTGGACCACTCCCACTATGAAAACCATTGTCCTGAATTTTGTGTTGACTGTATTTTGATTTTATCTTCATAATTCATAATTGCATATCATATATGTATGCTTAAGCAATATATTTTCTTATATTACTTGATATTGAACTCCATAAAAGTATATCACACTTGCTTTTTTATTCAATATTCTATTACCATGATTCATCCATGTTGTTGTGTTGAGCCATAGTTCATTCATTTTTACTACAGTATAACATCCCATTGGGCACTATCTTTTATAAATTCTTCTACTGATGCACATTTGGGTTATTGCCAGTCTTTTCCTAGTTTTTAAAGGTCTTTTCTGGATATGTTATGCACATCTCTCTGTGCATATGGAAGGTTCGTGTTGAGTTTACCTATCTACTTGAAGCGTAAGCTGACTGGCAGCATGAAATTTACCTGGAAGCTTGCTAGAAACATGGGATCTTGGCTCATGCCTGAAAATCTGCAATTTACCAAGGTCTCTGCTGTATTGATTTGCATATTAAGGCTCAAGAAACACTGTAGAAAGAGAATTGCTGGGTTATAAGATACAAGAACATTCAACTTTGCAAGATAATGCCAAATTGTTTACCTAAGTAGTTATACCAATTTACATTCACACAATTAATAAATAAGAAGAGTTACATCTCCTCCAACCCTTTAAATTGTCAGATTTAATTTTTAACAATGGAATAGTCAAAAATGACTATTCGGTCTATTCAATCATTTTCATTTTTGTTTCCCTAATTTATAATGAGTCGAACACCTCTTTTTAAATTTTGGGGGGGATGGGCAGTGGGAGTCATGGGAGTTTAGGTCAAACCCCTCTTCAGGATTTTGTCAATTTTAAAATTGGAACATCTGCCTTTTTCTGACTGATGTGGTGAAATGTTTTATTTTATTCTTGTTATTAATCCCTTGTAGGTTATACATGTTGCAATTACCTTCTCTTAGTTCCTGCCTATTAATTCATTTCCTCTTACAATATATTTTGATGGACAGAGGGTCTGAATAATGACACAGTCAAGTTCATCAATCTTTTCCTTATGACCTGTCTTGAATAATTGTTCCTGACTCCACCTCAGAAATATATTCATCTGTCTATTGTCCTAAACACTTACAATTTTTTGTGTTTGACATTTAAGTTTCTAATCTATTTGGAATTGATTTTTGTATGTGAAATAAAGAACCCAGGTTTATTTTTTTCCTTGTGTCTTATTAATTTTTCCAGTTGTTTTGATTGACGGTTTCCTACTCTCCCTAGTGATATGCAATGTGTCTCTCATATATCAAATTTTCATATAAATGTGAATATGATTATATATTTTCTATTCTATCCTATTGGTCAGTATTTCTATTCTTTTTCAGTACCACATTATCTTACTTATTAGAAATTTATATTGCCTTTCAGTGAGGCAAGTCCTCCATCATTTTCCATCAGTTGTGTGTTGGTAATTTGTGGTACGTTGCTTTTCCGCAAATATTTTAGAATCTGTTATCAAGTTCAAAAAAAAAAAAAGAACCCACCTACATTAGCAGCTTCTTTTCTTCTTCCACCTCCCACTTTTCCTCTAACATCTTCCTGCGTAACCAACGCAGGCAAGGGCAACTGGGAACTGTAGTTTGGTGAGAGCTGTGCCTAGCATCACAGGATATAAGGAAATGATATTGGCTCCGAGATTCAATAAGAAAATAAGTAGCACTTTCTCTTTTTTCTAATAATGTATCTGTAAGACTTTTTTATGTTTTCTATATAGACAATTGTATGACCTGCAAAAATCTAGAGTTTTTTCCCTCTTGTGTTAATTTTTAATGCATTCCATCTATCTTTGTTTTTCTATTGTGCTGCCACACTTTCATAAACTGTTGATAGAAGTAATATCTTTTCTTTATTCCTATTTCCATATTTTAAAGGAAATCATCTTTATTTGAACTTAGCATTAATTTCTAATTCAGTAAAAGGGTTATGCTTGAATCACTAATATCACAGACTCAAATTCACTTTGACATATATTATTTTCATTAATATTTATATTATATTTTTAGGCCTTTATTCTGATTTCTCTTTTGGCCCATAAGTAGGTTTTAGAATTTTTTTTCTTAATTTCCAACTATATGTAAATTAAACATGTATTTCTTTTGGGGTGCTTGAATGGCTCAGTCGGTTAAGCATCTGACTTCAGCTCAGGTCATGATCTCATGGTTTGCGAATTCAAGCCTCGCATTGGGCTCTGTGTTGACAGCTGGAGCCTGGAGCCTGCTTCAAATTCTGTGTCTTCCTCTCTCCCTGCCCCTGCCCAGCTCATTCTCTCTCTCTTTCTCTCTCTCTCTCTCTCTCTCTCTCAAAAAATAAATAAACATTAAAAAAATTTTTTAAATGCATATATTTCTTTTTGGTCAACATCGGATATATTGTGTGAATTGAGAATGGGACCTACATGTTACCTATTCTTTGAAATTTGTTGAGACAAATTTGGCTTTGTGGCCAAGTATGAAATCAATTTTCATAAATGCTCTATTTGAACTTGAGAAGAATGTTAATTTTCTAATTTTTGAATGTAGAATATAACTACCCATGAATCAACATTGGAGATTTTGTATTTTCAATCTTCTATGTCTTTGCTGATTTTTTAATCTGCTTGAATATTAAAAATTTTTAAAGTGTTTTGAAATCTACCACAATGTTTTTAGATTTTTTCAGTATCCTCTTATAGTTATACTAATTTTATATGGATATTTTAATATCATCAATAGTTGGAAAATATATTTAAACTATTATATTTTTCCTGTTATGTTAAATTTTTTATTGTGGTAGTGTGAAATTTTTCATTGCTAATGATGAATTTTATCTCTTTTTTACCTTTTACGTTGTACTTTTTCCTATTATTATGAAAAACTGTATTTTTTTAGCTGATAAATTTGCTGTAATTGTGAGTGCTGATATACTGCCATTCAATTCATCCGTCCTACCTTTTGATTTCTGCCTGTCCATTTTAAAAAAAAGTTTCTTTTTTTCCTTGTCACCTTTAATTTTGATAAATTGAATCTTTCATTTTTCTTTTTTTTTTTTTAATTTTTTTTTTCAACGTTTATTTATTTTTGGGACAGAGAGAGACAGAGCATGAACGGGGGAGGGGCAGAGAGAGGGAGACACAGAATCGGAAACAGGCTCCAGGCTCCGAGCCATCAGCCCAGAGCCTGACGCGGGGCTTGAACTCATGGACCGTGAGATCGTGACCTGGCTGAAGTCGGACGCTTGACCGACTGCGCCACCTAGGCGCCCCAATCTTTCATTTTTCTTAGCCAACCTTGAAAATCTATACTGGCTTTTAATTAATACACTATAATCATTTATCTTACTCTTAAAATTTTACTATACAGAATTACCTTAGGTAAAATGAAATAATATGTTAACCCTCCCCCCCACCAATGATAAAAGAGCTTCAAACACCTTCACTTATTTTACTTGCCCTAATTTATAGATTTTTATTTTTCAATTATATGTAAGATTTCTATTATCCTTTTTAAAAATACACAAGTTAGATATAATAATTATAACTGGATCCTTACAATGTTTCATTTATCAAATATTTGTCATTTCCTTTGTTTCATTTTCTCCATGAAGATCACTCTTTATAATTTCTTAGTTGGTAAACCATAATGTGTCTTTATTCTGAAATTGTTTGAAAATAATTTTTGCAAATATACAGTTGATCCCTGAACAATATTGGGGTTGGGGCCCCAACACCTTGCACAGTGGAAAATCCACATACAATTTTGACTGCCCCAAAACTTAAATACTAATAGCTGAAGCATCAGTAACCACAATAGTCAGTTAACATATACTTTGTAGGTTATATGTACTATCACTGTGTTCTTACAACAAAGGAAGCCAGAGAAACAAAATATTATAAAGAAAATCATAAGGAAGAGAAAATACATTTACGGTACCCTACTGTCTTATCAAAACAAACAAACAAAAACAACCCATGTATAAGTGGACCCACCCAGTTCAAATCCATGTTGTTCAAGAGTCAACTGTATATTATCAGTTGTTTACTCAAAGTTCTTAAAGACGTTATACCATTATCTCCTGACTTCTTTTAGCATATGTGTGTGTGTGTGTGTGTGTGTGTGTGTGTGTGTGTGTGTTTGGAAATCATTCTTACTGATGTTCCTCTGTAAGTCATTTTTTTCCCCTGGATTAATGAATTCAGATTTTTTATCAGTTAAGGAAAATTTCCAGCTATTATTTTTTTCAATATTTCCTCTCCTGCATTCTCAATTCTTTCTTACCGGTCCCCAATTAGACCTAATTAAAAACGCTTATTCTAGCTTCCTTAACTCTGAATCTCATTTTTTGTTTTCTATCTCCTCTTTTGTTACAGCATTCTCTAAAATGTCTCCACTTATATATCTTTTTTTTTAAGTTTATTTATTTTGAGAAAGAGTGAGTGTGCAAGCAGGGGAGGGGCAGAGAAAGAGGAAAAGAGAATCCCAAACAGGCCCCCGACCATCAGCACAGAGCCTGTCTCTGGGCTCAAACTCACAAACCTTGAGATCATGACCTGAGCTGAAATCAAAAGTCAGAGTCTTAACCGACCGAGCCACCCAAGCACTCCTTCCACTTATCTTACAGATCATTGACTCTCTTTTGAACTGCACTTAGTCTGTTCTTCATTTACTCATTAAGTTGTTTTTTATCAAGGGTATTTTTTTATTGTTAAAACTCCATTTTTTATTTCAACAGTTACGTATTACAGTTCTAAAATTACCATTTGTTTCTTTTTTTCCAAATCTTTCATGTTTATTCATTTTTACAACCGCAGTTTTACCTTTTAGAACCACAAAAAATTGCCCCTTCAAGGTGTATAAGTCAGTAGGTTTTTAAAATTACGTTCAGAGTTGTGCAGCAATCACCCATATCTAATTTTAGAATTTTTTTTATGACAAAAACACATAACATTACATTTACCATCTTAACCATTTTTAAGTGTACAATTCAGGAGTGTTAAATATAATCACATTGTTGTGAGACAGATCCCTAGAATGTTTTTATCTTGCAACATTGAAACTCCATATCCATTAGACACTGATCACCCTTCACTTCTCTCCATACTTGCTAATCAGGTTTCTGCCTCCCGTTTCTATCATTTTGACTATTTGGGATATTTCTTTTTTGATGTTTATTTATTTATTTTGAGGGGGACAGGGCAGGGCAGGGGACAGAGAAAGAAGGAGAGAAAGGATCCCAAGCAGGCTCCGCACTGTCAGTCAGCCCAAAGCCTGTTGTGGGGATCCATCCTACCAATAGCGAGACTGTGACCTGAGCTGCGATCAAAAGTCAAGCGCTTAACTGGCTGAGGCAGCCAGGTGCCCCTGATATTTCTTATCAATGTATTCATATTTCATATGTCCTTTTGTGACTGGCTTAGTCATTTCACATAATTTCCTCTAGGTTCCTCCATGTTGTGGCATGTGATAGGATGTCCTTCCTTTATAAGGCTATGTAATATCTTTTGTGTGTATTCATTGGGTTGTTTCCACTTCTTTGTTATTGTGAATAATGCTAGAGTGAAGATAAGTGTATAAGTATCACCTCAAGATCCTGCTTTGAATTCTTCTGGATATACACCCAGAAGTAGAGATATATAGTCATTTTATTTTTAATTGCACAAGGAACCTCCATACTATTTTCAATAATGGCTGCACCGTTTTACATTTCTATCAGTAGTGCACAAGGATTCCAACTTCTCTGAGTCTTTGACAACACTTACTATTTTCTGTTATTTTAATACTGACCATCCTGATGGAAGTGAGGTGGTATCTCATTGTGGTTTTGATTTGTATTTCCCTAATGATTAGTGATGTAGAGCATCTTTTCATGTGCTTATTGGTTATTTGTACATCTTCTTTGGAGAAATGTGTATTCCTTTGCCCATTTTTTAATTGGGTTATTTGGGGTTTTATTATTTTTGTTTTTGTTGAGTTGCAGAAGTTCTTTATGTATGCTGGATATTAACCCCTTATCAGATATATAACTTGCAGTTATTGTCTCTTAATCCATAGGTTGCCTTTTCACTCCATTGATTGTTTCTTTTGACATGCAGACATTTTTTTAAATTTGATGTAGTTACATTGGTCTATTTTTTTTTTTTATTTTGGTGCCTGCTTTGTTGTCACCTTTAAGAAATCAATGATTCTTAAAATATCTGCACTACCTAGGGTATTGAATACTAAAACAAAAATTACTCATTGTCATATATGTAAAAAAAAAGAACAACCAAATAGAAATAAATTGACAAGATCAAGAACATGGGCCTTTGGAATGCTTTAAGGGACTTTTTATGGTTTAATTTACTGTTCAACCTTTTGTATAAAGGCATTTCAACAGTTGACTCTAACATCATTTAACCAATATTGTGATTTTATATCACAAAGTACCATGAGCAACAATACTGATCTTTGGAAAAACTTTAACAATAAAAACAACAGTAACAAAACTCTTATGTGTGAGCCTTATCTCTTCATCTTAATAGCAATGCAATTTTAACAGGGAGTTTTATTTCCTCATTTTCAGTTTTACAGTTATGATAACCCATGCTCCGTTGTGAGAATGAATACATCTGGGTGACAGTGTCACGTACGTAGGAGGTGTTTTGTTTTTTCAACATGAATTTGTTGAAATCCACATATAGCCATTCTTCTGAGCACTAGGCTAGAGTTTGGGGAGAAGAGAGCAAGTTTTTTGCCTTTGTGATATCTACTTTTAATTGTAGGGATATAAACACATCCATATATATATTGTGCATGATACAATGCCAAACTCTAATGTGTCCTAAAAAAAAACAGGGGTGCCTATGTGGCTCAGTCAGTTAAACATTTGACTTGCTTTTGGCTCAGGTCATGATCCGAGGGTCATGAGCTCCAGCCCTGTGTATGGCTTTGTTCTGGGTGTGGAGCCTGCTTAAGATACTCTCTCCCCCTCTCTGTTCCTACCTTAATTGTGTGTGCTATAAAGAACTAACTAACTAGCTAAGTAAATAAATACATAAATAAATAAATAAAGTAGGGGAAAGGATAGAGAGCAACAGGGTGTCCTTTTTTTTTTTTTATATGAAGTGATTAGTGAAGTCCATTCTAAACAGATGATTTTAAACAGATCAGAATTAAGAAAATACACTGTATCAAGAGTTGAGACACAGTTGAGACAAATCCACGAAGCCTGAACTCAGAATATATTTTGTGTGTTCAAGGAATAAGGATACCAGTGTGGCTGGAGAGAAGTGGTCGGCAAGAGTAATGAGGGAACAAGGCCTTGAAGATTCCGGTAACAGCTTCACATTTTAAGTGCGATGAGAAGATACTTTAGTTATTTAAGTTGGGATAACAGGACATATTTTTCAAGGGTCATCCTGGCTGTTGCTTGAAAATAAACTGTGTGATTCAGCTCTCGAATCCACTTTGAAATCCACTAGGCAGCTGTAGCATAAATTCAGAATAGAAATGGCAATGGATTGGGGCGCCTGGGTGGCGCAGTCGGTTAAGCGTCCGACTTCAGCCAGGTCACGATCTCTCGGTCCGGGAGTTCGAGCCCCACATCAGGCTCTGGGCTGATGGTTCAGAGCCTGGAGCCTGTTTCCGATTCTGTGTCTCCCTCTCTCTCTGCCCCTCCCCCGTTCATGCTCTGTCTCTCTCTGTCCCAAAAATAAATAAACATTGAAAAAAAAAAAAAAAAAAAAAGAAATGGCAATGGATTGGACTGGTAGAGGTAAACAGCCAGATTCGTGATGTACTTTGAAAATCTAGCCAGAACATTTGTAGACAAATGAGATGAAAAAATTTTAAAATTAAAAAAAAAATAGAAATTTTATTGACAGATTCGATATCTAATATTCAGGTGTTAAAGTAGAAAATATTCTATTCAAAATAGATTTAATCGAGAGACGTGGATGATCCCCATGAAAGAAAGTAAACTGAAATATTTTATGCAAAGTCAAGAGACCAAAACGGAAGCAATTGTACTGGAGCTTGCCAGGAAAGGCCTGACTCAAGATTGACTTTCATGACTTGTTCTTCCTCACCGCAGTTTGATTTCATAACTATTCAGAGACCACATCTTCAGAACTTGCCATCAGGCCCCGGGTTTTGTCAGGGCTGGGAAGAGGGAATTTACAGACACACATGTAAACACATCTAAGCCCCTCTTAATGCCGTGGGAGCTTACTGAGTTAGAACATGCCCTCTGGCACTAAGGATCTGGTCTCACATGAGGAATACAACACTTAAAATATATCTGACCTCACATTCTGTTTTTTCTCCCCTGTTAAGGACAAATGTAGGCATCTGGTCTCACAAGAGGAATGTAACACTTAAAATATGTCTAACCTTGCATTCTGTTTTTTCTCCCCTGTTAAGGACGAATGTATTGTATACATACATTTTTTGAGCTAAATATATAAAGAGCATTCCCTAAAGTATCTAATACATAATAAAAGTTAAGTAAATATTATTATTACAATTAAGTCTTTTCCCTAGAAAGTCTTTTCCTTAACCAATAAAAAAAAAAAAAAATCACCACTCCTTCTCCATCCTCTTATCCCTTAAGGTAGTTTATTTTTTTTTTCATAGCACTTATCACTACCTGACGTTAGGTCATGAAGTACATGTTATTCCACTATTGTTTGAATTCTTTACGAATGCCAATTTTGTTAGGGGAGGAACTTATTGGTCTTGTTTTGCTGAATCCCTAACACCTAAGCTATTTCTGGAGTAGAGTAGAATCTCAATAAATATTTGTTGAATGAGCTAATGAAAAAGGTACAGATGGAGACACAGCAGGGAAAGTCATTAATTCTAGCTCAGAATTTTGATAAAGAATTTTCATTTGTTGGGGCTCCTGGGTGGCTCAGTCGGTTAAGTTTCTGACTCTTGGTCTCAGCTCAAGTCATGATCTCACGGTTCATGAGTTCGAACCTGACATTGGGCACTGCACCTACAGTGCGGTGCCTGCTTGGAATTCTCTCTCTCTGTCCATCCCCACCTCTCTCAAAATAAGTAAAAAGTAAATGAAAATAAAAAATAAAAAAAATAAAAAAGAATTTTCATTTGTACGCTAAAGGATTTTCTTTTTATGATAAAAGATATTAATTCTCTCTGAGAGAGTTCAGAGAGCTTTATGGGAAAGGAATAGCTTAAGAGGAGTCTTGAAAGTTGTGTAGGTGTTTTTAAGTGCGAGGGGCATAAAGAGATTCTAGGAAGAAAGGACACGTTTCCATACACATCAGAGCAGAACCAACTACAAACTCTTAAGTATGGTTGCATTATCAAGTGATTTCATATAGTACCTGGTGAAGCCTGGTAAGAGATAAGGTTCTAGAGGTAACCAAGGACCAGACCACAAAGAATCTTTGATATCCTGGTATGCTGTACCGAGGAGCCTAGATCACATCTTGAAAATGATGGCACAGAGGGGCACCTGGGTGGCACACTTGGTTGACTGACTTCAGCTCAGGTGAAGATCTCGCGGTTCATGAGTTGGAGCCCCACATCGGGCTCCTTGCTGGCAGTGTGCCCCTGATTGGGATTCTCTCTCTCTCCTCTCTCTCCGTTCTTCCCCTGCTTGTGCTCTCTTTCTCAGATAAATAAACTTAAAAATAAACAAGAAAAGAAAAGAAAATGAGGGTGCATCATTATGTAATTTTAAGCAGGTAAATAATAAAAAAAAAAACAGGTTTAGATGTTATAAAATTCACACTGGTCACATTGTGGTTGATGAAGTTAGGCAAAACATAAGAAACTTGAAAGTTGAGCAAATCTTAAAATAAAGAGGTAGCAGTGGGACTAGAAAGTATTTTATCTGAGATACAATGTATATTCTTAAAACATAGAATGTATTCTCTTTTGTAGAACAAAAGTCACGTCTTAAAGGGACAAGACACACTTGTTGATGATGTTCTTCTATTTTATTAGGAGGCAAAATCTGCTGACTGAATGAGTGAATAACCAAATATAACTAGCTCCATAGTTTAAAAAAATGTATTTCTACTTATTTCATATACTTTTGGCGTGACTTCTTTAACTTTTATAACATTGTTATTTTATATACATTTTTAGTTCCATTTGTAAAGTGACTTTAAATTTCACTTTAAATCAAATGAGTATTTTCTGTTACTTGTGAGCAAAATGGGAAGCAAGTATTTATGATGGTTGCAAAATCCAACCAAAGAAAAATCTAAGGCCATCATTATGATAAAATTACAGCTATAGAAAAAACCGGAACCCAAAACATAAAAGATCCCAAGGAAATACATCCATAGCCCTTTGTAAAACCAACCTTTTAAACTCCTCAGTGTTTCTGAAAACAGTTATTACCAGTTGGAGAACTTTTAACTAAGAAATCACCATTCCTCTGGCTCATTTAGTGGTCTATCATCCATCTGTACTTTTTGTACTTATTAGGGCATGATAATTCCTTACAAACCTCAAAGCCTGAGTACAACATAGTTCTCCTTCATCGTACAGGCATGACCTAGTCCTGATCTTCAAAGGGAGATGTTGAGAATAAAGGGGAATAGTCCTCACTTTTCCATTTTTGTTCAAAATCAGGGTCTATGGTTAAGTCTCCAGTGAATCACTCTTAGGAAAGAAAGAACCCGTGTGCATTATTGCTTTAAGCCATTCATGGTGTTGTTTATCAAGGAAGATACAAAATCAGAATCTTTGTTTTTGGTGAGACAGTTGAGAGACCTTCCTATTTTAAATTCACCCTGTTTTTGAGCATTTCCCCTGGTATGCTTCTTGAAAATGTAATCAATTGAATTCTGAGCCATCTCTCTTAAGCGAGTCCCAGCCACTCTGGAGAGAAAGGACCATAGGCAGGCAAGAAGGATATACAAATTAACTCTCCAATTGGGAAGCAGAAGCGTCTCACTACATCTTTATGAGTTAGTGTTCTTAATCCCTTGCTTACACTTGAAGAAACTGCTGGTTAGAGATCTTTAATAAATCAGAATACAAGAAAAATAATATTTATTCTGTGTATGTGTTTTGCTAACAACAGGCTTCTTTCTGTCACACCTCCGTAGAGAAAAAGACTCTTCTGCTTCTTAGCTGTTTGGGATTTCAATGGCTTGATCACACTTTTGCCGTTGTTTTTAAAGACCTGTATCGCTGACCATCAGTGTAAGAATCATCATGTGTGTTCTTTACAAATGTGAAATCCTACATTGTTTGATGTACTGGGTCTGTATCTGAGACGTTGTGTCTGGTAATCTGTATTTAGAAAGCATTTCATCATGCTGATTATACACAGGCAATGTTGAAAAACACTACCCCAGCTGGGGTGGCAGCGAGGGAGTGAGGAAAAAGCAGATAAAGAGAGTCTCCAATATCCCTTCTCTGTAGGGCCGTCACAATGGGTGAAGAAGCAAGCAGGAAGCTTCTCTTCTCCGACTTTGCCCTGAACGGATGGGGTCTGCCTTCTAGAAAAGGGAGCTGTTTTAAAATCGTATCTAACTAGTGCCTGCCCCAAATGCTTCTACATGAAAGTGTCATGGTGCTTAATTCGGTCTTTGTCAACCAACCACAACTACAAAGGAAATTACTGTTTAAAAGTTATAGCTTTGCTTTTTATGGCTTAAGAGCATATGACTTTGGACAGAGATAAATGAAAGGCTTTTAAAGATATAGACCGCCAGCTGACAAGATGTTTTCCCTAAGTGATATGGAGACAAAATTCATGTAAGTCTATAACGTTCTCTCTAAAAGAGAATTTATGGCACATTCTCTACTACCTACTTGAGAGTGGGTTTCAAAAGATCAATGGTGACTTTTTATAGATAGGGCCAGGAAAAATTTAGTTTTATTTCTTCTATATTCTAGTTTTATTGAAGAAAAATAGATTTTTTAAGTTCAAACCAAGAAATGGCCTGAGAGTACAGTCACAGCTTAAAGAACTTACTTTTATGTAGAAAAGATATGATAATCAAAACTATACAGTGTATCTAATCTAAAATATATCTCACACCTCTGCCAGTCAACTCAATCTTTACTGATAATGCTCTTTTGATGATAAGCTATTTTACCATAAGGTAGAGTTCACTAAAAATGTTATGTTAAAACATAGCATTATTTAGAGAGATGTTTCCTTTGTTTTAGACACAACTGAGGCTATATACGCGCTCCTATGGGTTTTAAGTATGTTTTTCATGTTTGCTCCCAGACTTATGCTTTATTGTTAACTGGATAGAGAAGTTACTTCTTATAAATTATTTTCTCTATTATTTCCCATTGTAAAGAATCATGGATATCCATAAAACAGAAAACCTGGATTCTGTTATTGCAAACATATTGGTTTCAAGATACATTGATTTTCTAAAGTCTCATTTTCAAAAAATTTATATACATTCACATTTTCAATCCTGGGAGTTGTCCACCATTTTTGCTGAACAACCAAGCAGTGATTGCTGAGATCTTATAGAAGTTTCTTATTTAACAGAATATCATTACATATAAATCAGTAAAACCAACAGCAACAGAAATAATGTTAAATATCCAAGGAAGTTGTGAGATTTAAGAATTCTGATATTGTGACTTACATAAAATGTATATCTGGTCATTCAGATGACCAAAATATATTCCTCATATATATTTTATCTTTGCCCATGTTTGTTGGCTCACAGCTCCTAAAATATTTAGTATTCCTTTCATAAGAACAATAAAGTTGCCCCTTATTATAACAGAGTGACTTTTGGAAAGCACTTTGATAACCCAAGGATGGGGACTGATTGCCAGGAGAACCAACCATGTGATTAAAGGGTTGGAGTATTCAATGCCCCCTTCCCACCTCCAGGGAGTTAAGAGGGGCTGGAAATGGAGTTCAATTGCCAACGGTCAGTGATTTAATCAGTCCTGTGTGTGTAGAAAGCCTCCATAAAATCACAAAACAGTGGGGTTCAGAGAGCTTCTGGACTGGTGAATTTGTGGAGATTTGGGGAGAGTGGTGCTCCTGGAGAGGATATGGTGGCCCTCTGCCCTTCCCATACACCTTGCCCTGTGCATCTCTTCTATCAGGCTATTCCTGAGTTATATCCTGGTATAATAAACTGGTAATCTAGTGAGTAAACAGGGTTCCTTATTTCTATAAGTCTCTCTAGTAAATTAATTGTACCCAAGGAGGGGGTCTTAGGAACCTCTGATTTGTAGCCAATTGATCAGAAGTACAGGTGATGACTTGGGCTTATGCCTGGCATCCGAAGCACCGGGGTGCGGGGGTCTTGTAAGACTGAACCCTTAATCTGTGAAATCTGATACTGTCTCTAGGCAGACAGCATCAAAATGGAGTTGGATTGTAGGACACTCAGTTGGTGTCCAGAGAATCACTTAGTAAAGGGAATCCCCTCTCGCAACGTGAACTGAAATTCAGATCTGCACACTTTTAAGTACATACTATAAGATGTGTTTCAAAGATGTTTGCAAATGGATGCTAGAAGCAGACAATTTATTTAGTGAAAAACTCTATTCAACATAAGTAAAATATTGCAGGTTAAAGATGGTTTTAAAATTTTTATCTATTGTTTTATATATGAGAGGTATGAATTCCAAAAGAAAGCACAGTGATGCCATTTGCCGTGTTTTATTTTGCTATTAGCTTGTTAAACATAACATGCAAATGATTAAAAAGAAACATACACATGACTTAGAGTAAAAAATAATTCTAGAAAAGAAAAGTTTCATTAGGTAACCATATAAATCCTTAATACCAAAAATATCACTTTATGTGTATGGGGCTTCAAGGATTTGGTCTAGTATTTTGCAAAATCATCGGCCTCAAAATTTACCACCTATTTTTCAGCTAAACCAATCTGAACATTGAAATTTGGTTCAAGACACCAAACATCCATATGTGGGTAGCCCATGCTTTTTGGCACATTGAGTTGATTTAGGAATAATAATGCTGGGCTGACTTCCATGTAACCAGTAGAAGATTCTGCACATCATTTGACAGTAGAGATGTAGAAAATACTAAATTTACAAATAAAGCATAAGTTTGTTGTCTATGTATGTGTCTGTGTCTGTGCTCGTGATGAAATAGGCCTGCCTTTCATCTTTTCTTGTAAAAAAAAAAGAGTAAAATGTTTACAAAACATTTCCTTCAGAATTTAAAATTCATGGAAGTAAAAACAGCGACAAAAATGAATACTATCAAAACTGACACACAAACGTAACCATAAAATGTTGCTCCGGGATCCACCTCAATAGAATTGGAATTCGTAGATATTAATTAACGGTGATTTCATTTGCTACACGTAGACATTCATACATATCGGGGGGCAGACTGGTGTGTGTGAGACGGTTGCCATCCAAACGCAAATGCTTGATCTTGGAGTAGGATAATGGTCCCAGGATCTTACAGAAGCTCTTTACTTCGAACTCTGGAAATTAAAGAATAGAAAATGTCCATTACTTTTTTAGTACATGGACTTGAACTGATCACTTAAAAAGTGCTCCAATCCATAATAATGTCTATTAAAAGTCCTTCCCACCTACTTGATAGATCTTTGAATTTGGAACTGCTACAGGAGTGTTTCAGGCTACCAAGTGACACAATACTTAGCAATGAATGCTTATAGTAGAGGGCTACCTGAGTGGCTCAGCTGGCTAAGCTTTTGACTCTTAAGGTCTCGGCTCAGGTTGTGATCTCATTTTGAGTTTCAGCCCTGCATCTGGCTCTGTGCTGACAGTGTGGAGCCTACTTGGGATTCTCTCTCTACCTCTCTCTCTGCACCACCCCTGCTCATGCTGTCTCTGTCTCTCTACAATAAATAACAAAATTGGGGCACCTGGGTGGCCCAGTCGGTTAAGGGTCTGACTTTGGCTCAGGTCAGGGTCTCATTGTTCATGGGTTTGAGCCCCACATTGGGCTCTGTGCTGACAGCTCAGAGCCTGGAGCCTGCTTCCCATTCTGTGTCTCCTTCTCTGTCTTCCTCTCCCCTGTTCATACACTCTCTCTCTGTCTCTCAAAAATGAATAAATATTTTAAAGAATTAAAAGTAAATAAACAATAAAATAAAAAATAAAAAAATATTAAGAATACTTATGGCAGATCAGGACATTCAGTTGAATGTTTGAGAGAATAGAACTTATTATCCTATCTGCATTTAGAAACACTGGATTTTAAAAGCCATTCAATTAATCTGTCATATTATCTGAGCACTCTTTTGAAATGTTTAGTCTAGCTGAAGAAATCTAAGATTGGTGCTGTTGTGTGAGCAATCTCGCCAATATAAACATCTTGGGGTTTTGCATCTTAAAATAAGAGACTAGATGACCTCTGAAGAGTTTTCCAACAACCACCCTTCATGACGATAATTCAAAACTCCAAAGCCAAAAGCAAATCATAGAATGTCCATGATCAGAGCTCGTGTCCTTTTCTTCTGTGGACGAAAGCTGCCACAAATGAAAAACTGATTTAGTTTTGAGTAGAAACTGAGGCTGCTTTTAGACTGCATGATCTAGGTGTGTACATCGAAACTGCTTATGTTTGCTCAAGTCCACTTCAGATTGACTTATCTGGTCCCCTGTGTTGTTATTTTCTTTCATTCTTAAATTCTAGTTAACAATGACTTCAGTGGAGCTCAACACACTGTTCTCTCCATTAAGATGTTGCCTTTAACTCATCAGTCAAATTTCAGGCATCTCATGGCACCTATCTCTGAGAAAGCATGGAGGAATGGAAAAAAACATGGGTTTAGGCCGATACTACTTTTCTATCCCTGCCATTGATCCTCTGGGTGACTTTGGAACATTTATCTGATCTTCTTATTAGCTATAACGTATCTTTCACACTGTGTCACATGAAGACTGGAGTGATTTTGGTATGGAAGCCACTTCGCCCACAGTACTGCACACTGTATGTGCCGAATAACTATTGATGTCCTTTTAAGTTTGCCCTCTTTTCCAAGTTAGGAAAATCTGTGACTGAGTTGAGCTTAAAGTTGCAAGCTTGAAATAGGACAATACTCTTTGACCATATTTCCTAATATTAGAAAAACATGAAGGGGCTCTTTGTATCTTAAGAGAATGTGGACAATTGCTATGCATAATTATTATGTAGCAAAATAAGTTGAATTGCAAACATGCAAAGTCAAACAACAAGAATACTTGAAATGGATATACCTAAATGTCAAGGATGAGAAAGGAAGAAGAGTAACTAAACAGTCACATTCAAATGGCAGTTGTGTGTGGTTTCAAGCTCAGCTTGACACTGAGGGACCACTGGCATTTCTTCCACGGACCACCTTTCTCATCTCCTATATCATCTCTTCCTTCTTGTAATCATCCTGGTCTTTATACTTCCAGATTTTCCTGCATCTGTGTGTCTTCCCTTTCTTGTCTCAGAGTATGAGGTAGCCCCACTCACATGGATAGACCTCCACCAACCAAATCTAATGGGTTTCTTCAACCCTTAAGTATCTTAAATCCCATTAGCGTTTTGGGATGTCTGAATATCCTTCCTCCTGACCACAAATGTTTATAATATGGGACCATATATTGCTACAGAGTGAATTTTCCACTAGAAATTTCTGTAAGGGTTCAGCTATGATCATTTTCTCTATATTGTATGACAAGCAAGATTTCCAGACACAAGAAAGGATATGTGGCATTTCAGATCTGGCAGTCATGGTCTCCCTCTTGAAAACACCCCAACCCTACTAGGGGTTACACAAAATTGTTGCAGAATCACAAAGTATGATATTAATAAGTCATACTGTAATTTTTTGGATGGAAATGTCAATATCCTTATCCAAAATGACAAAAGAACCAACTTTCATGGCATAAAGATGTTCAGTTTCAATAGATTACTTTGCAGATATAATTGCTTTATAAGTAAATCAACGGTTCCCACCTGGCTTTTGATTTAAACAACTTTGTCTGTGAACCGTAGGTTATCTCTCCTGCCACCTTTGTTAAAGAATAAGATGGAGTGTGGTGAATTTCAATTTCCCACCCGAATCTGTATGGCTTTAATTGATAAATGTCCCAAAAGACCTAAAGAATACATGAACAGCCCAAGTGGATCAGGTCAAACTCCTACCCAGAAGATAAATAAAAAGTATCCAATGGCAGCAGGAGAAAGGAAGGAGAAATTGGAAAAATCAAACGAGGTTAAGTGTTGTGTATAAAAGAAGGAGTTCTTTCATACTATTAAAAAAGATTCTGAACCCTCATTGATTTCCTTAACTCCTTTTCAAAGAAAATTTTTAATGTTTATTTATCTTTGAGAGAGAGAGAGAGAGAGAGAGAGAGAGAGAGAGAGAGAGAGAGAATGCAAGCAGAGGAGAGGCAGAGAGACAGAGACACAGAATCCGAAGCAAGCTCCAGGCTCGGAGCTGTGAGTACAGAGAATGATGCGGGGCTGGAACTCATGAACCACGAGTCATACCTGAGCCAAAGTCAGACACTTAACCAAATGAGCCACCCAGATGCTCCTATTCCTTCCCTCCTTAATCTTCCTCACCATCTTCAAATAACACTGTGAAGACCACACACACCATGACACGGATGACAGAGATAGATGATGGTCCATAAGAGCAGCGTAATATGTGGAGTCCCAAGTAAAGTTGTCAGAGGAGACCACGAATATATGTGAACTGCTCTGGAGATAAGCAGGAGGGACATTTGAAAGCTTCTGCTAGCCATCCCTCTTCTGGACTTGTTTGTTCCTCCTCCAGCTAGACCTTGCCAAGAAATAAATGTCGGACAGAAATCTAAATCACGACAGAGGCAAGTGATAACAGATATCAAGAGCTAACACAGCAGGATGAATTAGCCCAAAATATTAAATTTGAAGAAATTTGTATTCAAGTCCTATGAGCTTAATGGTTTCTGATCTGGGCACTCCAAAGAAAGGCCAAACATTGAATAAATAACTGAGCTAGAATTCTTCTATATTTGAATTAGAGGGATAGATATTTTATTGGCATGTTTACTCATTTCTGTTAATGGAGCCAGAGACCATATTTACTTGCACAGTTCAGGCATGTAAAAACTTGAGGAAACCTCAGTCACGTACAGGCACAGCTTTCTACTTACTTTCGAGTTCATTGACCTCCAGGTAATAGTTTTCAAGGTTCTCGTTGACAGTCGGTATGTTTTTAAGCTTATTATAGGAGAGATCCAGCTCAAGCAGGGATGATACATTAAAAGAATTTCCAGGTACTCCACTATCAGCCAGTTCATTGTGAGATAAACGTAGATACTGCAGCCCACTGAAACGCTTGAAATACTCATCAGGGATGTTGCTGATCTTATTGTTGTCCAAGTAGAGAGTTAGAAGAGATGCTGGGAGACCAGAGGGCAGTTTGGCCATCTGGTTGAAGCTCAAGTCAAGGTATTCGAGGGACTTAAGACCTTTAAAAGCAGCTGAAACAGCATCCTCTTTCAGTTGATTGTGTTGGAGGTGGACGAAGGTCAGGTTTACCAGTCCATCGAAGGAGCCAAGCTTCGTTATCTTGTTGTGCGTAAGCTGGAGATCCACCAGGGACTTGGGGAGTGGGCCCACAGACTCCGTAAGGTTGTTGTAATTTATATGCAGCTTCTTAAGTTGTTTCAGTTTAGAGAAAATTTTTCCTTTTATCTTGGAATTTTCTAGAAGGTTATGATCTAGAATGAGCCACTGCAGATCAGTGACGTTTTCAAAAGCCTTTTCATCAATGTGGTCGATCTGGTTATTCCTAAGGTAGAGATACTTGATTCCAGGAGGCACCATCGGCACACTTTTCAATTTCAGCTCATCACAGTACATGGCTGTTGGATAGCTTTCAGGGCAGTTACATTCTGGTGCACAGTTTGGTGATGATCGCCCATAAATCGATAGAGGGAAATCATAATCGTCATAGTAATAACCGCTGGCACCACCAGTTAATGCCAAGAGGAGAATAAACACACCTAGATTCATGTTTGGCAAATGCTTTGACTCCTAAATAAAGTGAAAACATATTATTATAAAATAGTACACTTCCAGGAAAAGGATATTGGATTTGCAATGTTAAATGCATTAGCAAATGTGTATTTTATTATTTTACAGTTTGTTGTTGTTGTTGTTTTTACAGCATCTAATGTCTTTTTAATCTGTATTTAAGCATCAGGAAAAGGATGTACTTGTGCAACTTCTGGGGTGGTGAACAAGTTTCAAGTCAGATTGCATACACATGCGCCCCCTTCTGGACGAGCCAGGCCCGACAGTCAATCTCTCTAGGTCCTTCCTTAATTAAATGCCTTCCTGCAATAGGTTTCTGGGTGGTGCCCACTAGCCACCATGTTAGTACACTGCTTCAGAACATCCTTCAAAACCAGAAAACATGAAAATGAAAAGACAATTGTAAGCTGTACCCTGTACCCTACCATTCACCATCATTAAAATATCTCATTAAGAAGACCCTCCCTGGGAATAGGGGCAATCTGTGGTTTTGCCTGAAGGAAAGCTATTCTTATCTATGTGTGTGTGTGTGCGCGCGGAGGGGTGGGGGGGTACATTCCTTTAAAAATGTCTGGGTATTGTCGGTGCTGAGGAGGAAGAACAGAATTCGTGGTGGGCGTGAGTGTGTGTGTGTATTATCTTGACTTGTCTTTACTATTCCATACCTTTAGATGCATTACACAACTGTCTTCCGAAATTAGTATTTGGCATATTAGTTTTAGGACGTGCTTTTAATTAGTCAGGGAAATGTCACAAATTCTAAAAAATAGTTAAACCCGTAAAGAGATCCAACTGGTAGAAAACATCTATTATTTTCAAGTTTTGAATTAAAATTGTCCTTTCTCAGTAACTCACCAGTTCTCTACCTGCTTCATGCCAAAAGTTAGGAAGGCATGGCTCACTTCTCTGGATTTTAGTGCTCTCGCAGCACGGAAGTGGAAAAGAGGTAGAACTGAGGAGAGGCTGCTGTGAACAGTGGCGTTATGAACCATGTAGGAAAGGACAACCTTGAGAATATAAATTAAAAATAAGCTGTAACAGTGATCCTCTCATATGAACATGTTTCTAAGGTGAGGCTCGATAAAGTATATTTCAATTGCTTGGGGAAATAAAGGGTTAGCAGTTTAGGTAAAGAGTTGGGCTTTTGTAGAGTGGAGAGTTATGTCTGAAGGATAACTCTGGAAGGGAAATCATAATATGAAGCAGGATCCACATTCCACTATATACCATAAAATAATATATCTTCTTGCAAGAAATATGGTACAAACTTATGTGCCTAGATTGGTTGGGATGAGTAGGAATGTTTAGCATGAGAAATTGAGACATCTTTTTTCTTTGCTTCAATTTGAAATTATAAGGCACTTTATTTTAGCAGATGAAACCCTAGCAAAGTTGTTGGAATCACTCTGATAGCTGACATAATGTAACACGTAGCCAGATTCTCGGGAAATTATTCCCTAAGATTACGATGGCATCATTTAATTTAGCTGACAGGACTTGGCCATGAGAACAATTACATAGTGTTAATGTAATTACAGGATTCTTTTAAGTTGTAATACGTTAATGTTGTAAAGATTTGTCTTGCTCCATTAAAAAACCTCCACCTTGTTTAAACTGAGTATACACTAAAACTAGTACTTACCATAATATGAGTATTGAATAGTAATGAAAAAATGCTTCCATACTTTTTGGCAGAGTAAAAACAAGGGCTCTGAATTCAAAGAGAGTTTGTAACCATATAATGACTCCACTATGAGGCAAAAGCACTCTGTGCTTTCTCCCCAGTTTTTTCCAAATACCTGTGGCTATGGAGGAAATGCTTTTCTCAAAAAGTAAATCATCTTTCCCAGAATTTCTTTAAAACATGTTTTTAAGACGTACATCCAAAAATCAAATCTTTGAAATTAACAAAATAGAAATGTGATTCATGTCTAAGTCTTTTAGCTCACATTTTTATAACATGTTCATTGTAAATTGTAACAAATTATAACAATATAAAGTATTTTGAATGCTAACTGAAATGGCCTTTCTTCACTTCAAAATTGGGTTTTAACAACACTAACGTATATAACTAATTAGCATAAAATAACAAACATTTTAAATGCCAAACTTTTTTACTATGTTCAGTTTTAAGTAGTCTCTCATTCCAATTTTGAAACTTTGTATAACTTCCATTGCCAAGCAGTACAACATATACTATATAAAATTTATCTCAAATCCCTAAATCATGGAAAGCATATTAAGCAAAATGTGAAAGTAAATGCTCAAAACTGTGGATTTGCTGTTGAGTAGCAATTGGCAACGTTGCTCTGGAATTTCTTCTGTTCCTGTTACAATAAACACTGTCCCAAACAGTCAGCATCCCCAGTGCTATAGTTAAAACAGCACTTACCTTACTGTCTTGATACTGCTTTCGTTAATTCTTAAAGCAGATGCACTATGGACAAGAATCCACCAATATATGCTGTGAACTCTGTCAGGACGGAACTGGCTGCCAGATTCTTAGTGATACAAGAGCTGAAGGGGGGGAAACCCAGCCCAGTCACGCCAGTCTCTGCATGGAGTTATGTCATTGTGGGGATCTTGTGGGGTGGTGGCATGTGAGCATTCCGCTCTCTAACGAAGTGCAGGTGGACGTGGGGAGCAGGGACTGCCCAGCTCATTCCCTATGGAATGGGAGAGAGATTCGTGCTTAACTAGCCCAAATACCATAGCTTTGAACCAAGAATTGAGTCCTGCTGCAAACGAGACATCTCCTGTAGGAGCACTTCTCTTGCAAAGCTCTTTCTCTCTGGAGCTGTGGGAACGATTAGGTGCTGTTCTCTCAACCAACTCTCAGGTTCATCTAAAGGTCTCATAAATCATAAACACAACAAATAATTCCAGGAAAATGCAAATGAATCTTCAGAAGAATCAAATCTTTTTTTTTTTTTTTTTTTGCCCATATACTTGAAATTGATATTTACTCATTTGGACTACCTTAACTGGGGGCTAAGGAGGTAACTCACATTCATTTCTAAAATACGAAAAATGCTTCATTTACGCACTGACATAAAAGGTAAAATCAACATTTCCAGTTTATTTTTTATGTTAAGAGGATTCATTTTATGTTATTCAGATCTGGAACCGATCAGCAATGTCCTGCCTGTTTCTTATTTTGTGGATTTAATTTAGGACTTCATCCAAAACCTTACTCGGGGATGGTATTCTATAGCTTAATGCCAAAAAACATAAAAGAACATGAAAAAATGTACACTAAAAATATCACGAGGCAGTAATCTTTCATTCTCTGGTTTCATGCTAGCAGTATATTTTTTTTCCCCCAAAACTAGAAGTTATGCAAAGTTGTAATCTCCCGAGGGCCTGGTTTGATACATCTTTAATTGTTAGTTCCTGATGCATGCTTTTAGCAAATGAGTGATATACTCAGTTCTTGTCAATTTCATCTTGTGATTGTATCAGCTGTATTTAGAGGATTTATTTTGTCTCCAAATTTTTCAGTTCCTTGTGGCTACAGGAACTTTTAGAATAAGATATTTTACCATAAGTTGCCACATGTAAGATTTTTCCACTTTAAAATAACTGAAATATGTTACTTTTAGCTATGAGACCTGTGGAGTTATTCAGTCTCCCTGGTCATTATGAATACATTTGCCTGAGAAACTAATATTGGAGTAGTGCCTTATTTTTTGTCATGGGACTGTTAAAAAAAAAAAACAAAAGATAATATTCTTGAAAGTAACTCAAAGAATGTTAAAGCAACTCAGCATACCATTTCATTATTATTGTTTTTAGAAAATTATAGAAAGACCTCATTTTATAACAGAGAAAGTGAATAAACTTAAAAAATCAGAAAAAAAAAAAGAGAACTAGACCAATCACATATAATTAAGTGGTTCATTATAAGTAGATAGTTAAACAATTGTAAGCATTAGAGTGTGTCAAATTCTACAATCTGAGATTTAGTTTGAAAAATTTCAGCTCTCTACTCTTAGGATTTTTCTTTATTAAGCAATAAATGTGTTGGGACATCTGTAATAGAGTTTAAATGCATTAGATTTTATTTACCTCATTGTGAAGTTGATATATCAACATATACTTTCTTTCTTTTTTTTAATAAAGTCAGTTCTTTGACACCAATTGGATGCTGCAAACCTTAAGCATGTTTCTTGAGTCTATTAGGAAGAAATACAATTACTACTCACGGTGTACTTTATCCAATGCTTTATTATCAGAATTTTCAAATATTTTTTACTTTACCTTTTATGCTTTAAAATCCATGTAAGTACTGTTACCACACTTTCAGAAGTAGAAACAGAGACTCAGAAAGTGTAAATAATTTGCTAAAAGTCACCTCACAAATAAATGAAAGAGCAAAATCTTGAAATATTCATCCACCGAGAAGACTGTGGACAGGATAGAGCTAAAACAGAGCAGTTAATTTAATCAGCTTAAAGTATTTTACAGACAATATTAGTTGAGAGCTGAAATATTAACTATACAATGGTTTTTAAAAAGGCAAAAAAAACCCCACTAAACGGTATTTTCTTTCCTTGTACGTAACACGCTTACGTGCACACGCCCTCACATTCACGCTGGGTGAGGTAGGAGCTTTCCACCCTGGCAAATGGAGTGAGGTCATTTGTGGTAATAGATGTTGGAGGTTTTATCAATATCCATGTTCAAATGATTGGGCTGCCCCCTCAGCCCATCCACGGATTCCCTCGGTGACTGAGGCCAGCAAGAGAGATGGGGAACATTCTGAACCTTTCATCTACCTCATCCTGAATCCAGCCCTGCATTTCTCACAATCTGCCGCCCCCCCCCCACCCCGCCCCACCCCGGGCTCACCACAACTTTCTTGTTTCCTTCCCAAAACCGTTCTGATGTCAGATTCTTTTTGTCCAAGCTAGCTGGTGATCTCTGAAAAGTCGGTCCTGGAGTAAGATAGTAGTAAAGAGCCCAGATTTGGTGGAAAGATAGAAACAGATTTAGAAACTTAAGCAAACTATCAGGAATAATATATATATATATATATATATATATATATATATATATATATATTTTTTTTTTTTTTTTAAGTCATCTTGGTAGCTTTAGTGTCTTCATGTTTAAAATGGGTATGATGATGTCTGTAGGTGAACTTGTGAGTATCAAAGAACACCGTGTGTGTATAATGCCATTGGAACAAGACTTGGCATAGTACAGCAAGGGGAAAGGGGGAGTTGATATATGTTCCAAGCCCCTTACTCAATGCCTGAAGCCTTGGATAAGACATAACCCTATAGATACTATGTTTTTCCTATACATACATCCATCCTTATGATAAAGTTTAATTTATAAATTAGGTACAGAAATAGAATAACAACAATGACTAGTAATAGAATAATTATAACACTGTACTGCAGTATAAGTTATATGATGTGGTCTCTCT
Organism: Felis catus; assembly: GCF_018350175.1. NCBI lineage: Eukaryota > Metazoa > Chordata > Mammalia > Carnivora > Felidae > Felis > Felis catus. The sequence goes on from NC_058374.1 coordinate 112,973,223, forward strand.
CTCTCTCTCTCTCTCAAAATACCTTATTGCACTGTCCTCACTCGCCTTCTTTTTGTAATGATATGAGATGATAAAATGCCTACGTGATGAAATGAAGTCAAGTGAATGATGTGGGCTTGTGAGGTAGTGTTAGGCTACTGCTGACCTTCTGATATATTGTCAGAAGGAGGGTCATCTGCTTCCGGACTCCAGTCAACTGTGAGTAACTGAAACCGTGGAAAGCAAAACCATGGGTTAGGGGTGGGGGGCTACTGTATAAGTGATTGATGCATTGAAATGCTTAATATTGTATAGCTGTTATTAGTTATTATTCATAGAGGCATAGAAACACAGATTTGGAAAGAATTTCGAAGATCATCAAATAGATGGGTAGTGTTAAACAAATTTCCCAAATTCTATAGCAGGACTTTTTTTTTCATGTGAAGAGTTAAAACTGATGTGCTACCAGTACTCTACCCAAACTATGATCGCTTTCCCTTTGGATTAGATGGATGGTAGTCCATGTTCCCCTGCACTCTGTATCTAGTGATACATGACTGTGCATCTACATAAGTGAAGTCATCCAAAAGCATAGAATATGATGAAACGCAATAACAATTCCCTGTTGGTAGAGGAGAAAGTTCTTTTTATCATTTTATACATTAGGGTCTAAAACTTCACTTTTTTCTGATTATAAATGTCATAAAAGTAGTTTGTTTCAGCACACTTGGAGAACGTCTACATGGAAAAAGATGAAAATAAATATTCTAGCCCAGAGATGACAAAATTTTACTGTTTTGCCATAGGGTGTGATTTTGTACACACACAAACTCATAGACATTTTGATGTTCACAAAAATATCACACCATTATCCTTGCAGTTGTGTATCCTTTTCCACAAAGCAGTAAGTGATGGATACCTTTCCATATCATTAAGTATTATTCTCTAATGCCATTTTTATTCACTGCATGAAATTCTATCCTATAGATGTACTAGAGTGTAATTACTTTTTAATATTAAAATGACCACTTGCTTTCTCTTATAATTTGCAAACTACTGTCACATGTAATGCAATTTTATTCTTCACATTGGTCATAACCTAATCTGTCTACTTTGCTTATCTCAATAGGTCACTTTATTTTTTTTTTAATTTTTTTTTCACATGTATTTATTTTTGAGACAGAGAGAGACAGAGCATGAATAGGGGAGGGTCAGAGAGAGGGAGACACAGAATCTGAAACAGGCTCCAGGCTCTGAGCTGTCAGCACAGAGCCCGACGCGGGACTCGAATTCACGGACCGCGAGATCATGACCTGAGCCGAAGTCGGCCGCCTAACTGACTGAGCCACCCAGGCGCCCCTCAATAGGTCACTTTAAAAGAAGATTCCTTTTTTGGTAAGTGGTTAATGGTTTTAAGTCAGAACAATAGATGAATGCAGTTGCATGTTTTTCTCCCTTCACATCAATCTTACTACCATTATCAATTTTAGTATGTCTTACAAGCCATGGAACTATCCTTCATCTTTATCATCTTTATGCTTATATGGATGTGTATATAGTTTTTGGAAATACCTACCTTTTTAAGTTTATTTATTTTGAGAGAGAGGGAGAGAGAAAGAATGAACAGGGGAGGGCAGGACTTGAACACACAAACCATGAGATCATGACCTGATCTCATAATATATATTACATTCTACGCTCGTTTCCACTTCTCTTGGCATCTTAGGTGAAAATATTTTTTTTTTAATTTTTTTTTCAACGTTTATTTATTTTTGGGACAGAGAGAGACAGAGCATGAACGGGGGAGGGGCAGAGAGAGAGGGAGACACAGAATCGGAAACAGGCTCCAGGCTCCGAGCCATCAGCCCAGAGCCTGACGCGGGGCTCGAACTCACGGACCGTGAGATCGTGACCTGGCTGAAGTCGGACACTTAACCGACTGCGCCACCCAGGTGCCCCGAAAATATTTTTTAATGATCCATAAAAAGGTTTATTATATTTTTGCATTAATTCACTTGCATTATAAAATTAATAGACACGAGAGGTATAACATGCTGAAACATTTGACAGCATCCCAGGATGTGGGGTTCAGTGCAAACAAATCCCTCAGCCAACCGACTCTCCAATCACAGTCACTAAAAGTGATCTTTGTTTATTACTTCAAATATTTCAGACGTGTCCTATATACACAAGAGAATTTCATTTCCCTCCCTCTCTTTCTCTCCACCTCTCTCTCTTATCCTTGATGTCTTGTATTTTTCACCTAAAATACTTACCTTATTTTGTCTTAATAATGTTTGTTACAGTCACAGGGCATGGCATTGTAAGGGTGTACCAGACTTGTATTTCTGCCCAATGGTGAGTGATTTAGTACTTTCTATGTATCTTTGTTTCTTATTTTGATTATTTAATTGCTATGGCAATCATTGGTAATATATTTAGCAAATTTTGTGCACTAGTCAAAACAGTGCACAGAACATTTTTGCAAAACAAGACCACAAAGTCTAATAACTTCTTTGTGTTGATTTGTGTAGGCACAAGGGGGATTTGAAGATTTAAAATAATTTATTGGACTATATCTATAAGTTTATTACAATAACACCTATAAACAAAATAACAAATATAACAGACACAAAAATATAACAGACACAAAAATAACAGACACGTAGTATTGTTTTTGAGAACAAACTGAACTAATCTCTCAAAATACATTTATAGTCTAAACTACTACCATAGGAAATTCTAGAAAGTACAAAAATACACAAGCAGAAGTCCATTAGCCATCAGAATGGTATCATCACATGTCCTGTAGCCTCCTGAAAGCTCTGCTTTTCACTTCTGAGAGAATCAAAGTGAAAAATACAAATAACATCTTAATATTATTATAAACATATTTTTTTTAAAAAAGGAATTATTTGGGGCACCTGGGTGGCTCAGTCGGGTGAGCGTCTGACTCTTGATTTCGGCTCAGATCACAATCCCTGAGTTGTGAGATCGAGCCCTGCGCTAGACTCTGTGCTGACCCTGGAGCCTGCTTGGGATCGCCTCTCTTCCTCTGCCCCTCCCTGTTTTCTCTCCTGCAGGTGCACACTCTTTCTCTAAAATAATAATTAATTAATTAGTCTAAAAAAGAATAATTTTTATATTGTGGACTATCTGAACGAGCAACACTTTGAGCAGTGCTGCCCCCGACCCCTTAATTGTTGGCTTCTAGTCACTTAAGCCTCAAACTCTTCAGACAGGCTTTGAACCACCAAAATGGAAGCAATCTTTGAGCCTCATTCTGTTATTCTCTATCATTTTAGAATATTATAATTTCTTGTGGTTTACCAATTTGTGGAATTATTTTTAAATTATCTGTTCATTTTTTAGAAATGTATTTTATAACTTTGGCCTTCTAGACTGTCACTTCCGTAAGAGTAAGACTTTATCTGTCCCTTAGGCTTGGCATAGTAAGTTCTTCATACATATATACTGAATGAACAAAATATTTTTCCAGGATATTTCTTGTTCTCAATCTGTTTACTTTTTGGATAGATTTTCATATATATATTTTGTTATCTTAAAGCCAATGCTATTGTATTTGAATGAGATCAGTTAAGGTGAAATTGATGTCTTTGAAGTATTGTGTTTTGACATGGAAGGATAGACTTTTAGCATTTATCTAAGAGGTTTATTTTGTGTGCAGATATCTAACTTGTAACTGAATCTGTATGGTAAATTAATTAATTTTTGAAAACCCTATGCCATGAGAGAATCATGGTAGACTATGATCTTTGTCTATTAGAGAATTCAGAATAATTTCCTTTATTTTTACTTTTTTAAAAGTTTATTCATTTTGAGAGAGAGAGAGCGAGCGCATGCAAGAGGGGGGGACAGAGAGAGAGAAAGAGGACAAGAGAATCCCAAGTAGGCTCCGCGTTGTCAGTGTGAATCCCGACACGGGGCTCAAACCCAGGAACCCTGAGATCATGACCTGAGCCGAAATCAAGAGTTGGACGCTTAACCAATGGAGACACGCAGCAACCCTAGAATAGTTTCCTTTAAATATTTTCTTCAGGTACAGTTTCCTCCAGATTATCTTGCCTTAATCAATGAAATCAAACCTAACATAAAATTTTATAATGTGCAATGCTGATGCGGATTTCAATTGTGTTGTACAGGATAAGCAAGAAAGAATTAAACTTCCCTGTATTTTTTTTAAAAAAATTAATGTTCTTATTAATTTTTGAGACAGAGCATGAGCAGGGGAGGGGCAGAGAGAGAGGGAGACACAGAATCGGAAGCAGGCTCCAGGCTCTGTGCCATCAGCCCAGAGCCCGACACGGGGCTCAGACTCACAGACTGTGAGATCATGACCCGAGCGAAGGTCGGACGCTCAACCGACTGAGCCACCCAGGCACGCCAAACTTCCCTGTATTTTGTATGAAAGCAGGTGAAGCACAAGAAATATGCCCATAACATTATAGTTTTTTTTTTTTTCCAAAGTTCAAAGTCCAAGCCTAGGAGCACCTGGGTGGCTCAGTCAGTTAAGACTCCGACTCGGTTTCGGCTCAAGTCATGATCTCACGGTTTCATGAGTTCCAGTCCCTATCAGGCTCCGTGCTGATAGCGTGGAGCCTACTTGGGATTCTCTCGCTCCCTCTCTCTGCCTCTCTCCTAATCACTCCCTCTGTCTCTCTCTCAAAAAAAAAAATTAATTAAAAAAAAAAAAACAACTAAGTCCAAACCTAGAATTTTCTCTGACATGTCCTCCAAAATGATATATGCAAGCCGCTGCATGTGACACATATCTGACGTGTTATGATTTTATATATGTTCGGTATCATGTATATTATAATTAAACATATTTAATTGGATTTAAATGGAGTGAAACAGGACGTGTAAGAATCATTTCAAATATGAAAATAAAAAGTTCATCAACATTGTTTTATAACGAATAAAAAGAGAAAATGATGACATCAAGCACGCTGTCTTCTTTTATCCCCAGGAATCCGTGTGTGTGCATTTGGTTTTACTGAAATATAATCTAGCGGTTAATAATGCTATGTAACATATTTGCTGCGAGATCTTGGGCAATTCACTTTGCGTCAGTTTGTTCATCATTAAAATGTGAACAGTCACTGCATCTATCTCCTAAAGCTTGTTCACGAGCTTAAATGAATTAATGTATATAAAACTCTCAGGACAGTTCCTTACATACAGTAAGCACTCAATAGTTGTTAGTTATTACTACCGTTACAAGGGTCCACTGCTTTCAGTATGTATGAAAACAAGTGGCATGGAAGGTGATGTGTTGAATAAAAGCAGCAAATTCTCCGAGATGGGAATCTTTGCTTCTGTCTCTTCTATTGTCTGCTCTGGAACTAACTCTGTGTCTATTAACTCTTTAAACCTCATTTTCCACATTTGTAAAATAGGATTGTCTTCATCATTGGGATTGTAAGAGGATTAAATAAGTCAATACATTAAAGTATTTAGAACATTCTAAGCATGAAGTGATTTATCTTTGTAAAGTAAAAGTATACAACTAGGCTTAATATTCATAAATGCTTAATATTTATACTAATATTTACATTAAACAGCATGCAAAAGCAAATAATAATTACAACTTATCATGAGTGTTATGAAATAAAATGATAGGACGCAGTGAGAGAGAACACAGCATGGGAGAGCAGAGAAAGCCTCCTCTTGGATTAAATCCTACTTAACCTGGGTAGGGAAAGGTAAAGAAGTAAAGGAAGGAGTGCTCAGCATAGAGTTTTAGAATTTTTGAACAAGGGCTGATGGTAAAAGGTTGATGGTTAAGTGGCATACAAATTGTGATTGAAGAAGTAATGATGGTCAGTTCACGTAGGGTATCATAGTCCATACTATGCCCTGTGGGTTTTCATTCTAGTGGCTTGGGATGCCAGTGATTGTGAGTAATAGAATCATAAGAGGAAGCAATAAGGCCAAATGGGACACAACAGCTTTAGCCTAGGAAAGAAGCAAATATGGTGGCTTAAACTAGAGGTGTCAATGGAGACAGATAGAAATTGGTACATGCAATTGCAATGCAATCAGGGAATGAGTTAACTACATGACAACATTCCCTTCTAACTTCTGTAGCTGGGACCTAATTAAGAACTTTAAAGATTGTAAGCGCTGAAAAAAAATCTTACAGAGCTGTTTCCCAACACGCAATTCAAATTAAAATCAATACCAACCAACATCATCAGCATCAAAACTGGCCACGATTTATTGAAGAAGGTTTTACAGTAGGAAGTGAAAATCAAGATGAAGCTTTAGAAAAAGTGAAGAATGAGCTGGGTTGACCGAAGGGGAGACTATAATTCCAGGCATAGGGAAAGCTTTTAAAAGGTACAAAGGCACAGAAGAAACTAAACTTTTGGAAATCAACTGACGTCGGATGATGGAATTCATGACTAGCATATCAGCAAATATGCAAAAAATAAAAAATAAACCCTTTTTTCTTCTAATTAAATCTATGGTGGTTCAGCACACATCATTTTCCAAGAAGCTAAATTAATTGAAAGTTTAACAATGTGTAAATAACATATAAGATTAAAAATATTTTAGGCTTGCCCTAATTTATAAATAAACACTTCCTAGGAGTCCAGTAGGAATATCCTCATTAAACTACAAAGCTTTGAAGACTCAACTAATCCTAGTGTGTTTTTTAGTACCAAAGTCATGTGGCATGTTTTGAAAATGACATAACATTGACTCATTATAAAATAGGTTCCACTAAAAACAAATTGACTTTGAATAGCAAGTGGTATGAGTACTCATTGCTTTCATGTTGAAAGCCTTCGTTTTGAAATTTAATATATACCTTTCATTACAAATATCCTTCCTCCATTATATTTGCAAGGAAATGATTGACCTATAAGATTAAGTAGCTAACATACTTTCAGTGATACACATTTTCCAGGGTTATATGGTTTCCCCTAAGCTTCAGAAGGAAACTTCAGAAAATAGCTCTGGGGTTTTAAACTACAGGTTGAAGTTGACTTATTCATAAACCACAACATTTTTTATGATAATTATTTCAATATTGAAAATTCCAGTGTGATCTAAGCTACCCTTCTGTAGTGTGTATGAATGTATGTGCGATTGTGTGTGTGTGTGTATATACATGCATATATATATGTATATGTATATATATATATATACACACACATAATAGGTTTGGGTGTGTGTGTGTGTATACACACACACAAACACACACACACATGCACACGCGCATAATAGGTTTGGGTGAGTATCCAAAAATATTGTGGATATTCCACAAACCTATTATATTCCAACCCATACCCAGTTCTTCCTTTGCATAACAATGAAAGTACCAAGATGTCAATAAAAGTCCTTCTAAAGTTTCCAAAGAGAAAATAGATCAAGATACATTATAGTAATCTTGGCAGTGATTTTTTGGTTTAAATATTTCTGTATTTTTTTAAAGCCATATTTTTTGGTTCCTTTAGTTAGAGTTGGCCATAACTCAAATTTTGAAATATCAGTGATAATTAAAGTTGGTTGTTGATTGAAATCATTCAAGGAACTTTAAAAAATATAAATTCCTAAAAAATGTCCCTTGGAGATTCTGATTGAGTGTGTGTAACTGAGAAACCTGCATTCTTAAACCAAAAGAGATTAGGATAAACAGATGGAAGTAAGTAAATTATATTCTAGTCTTTCCTCTATTTTTGTTTCTCTAGGTAATAGAAAATTCCATTACCGAAGTTTGGAGGCCTTGGGCTAATATCAGACATGATGAACTACTTTGTACTATGCAAGTTATCTTTGAACTATTAAAATTATCTTCTCCTAAAGACCTCAGATTCCAAATGCCTGATTTCTTTTAATATTATTTTTTTTTATTGCAGTAGAGTTGACATGCAATGTTATATTCGATTTAGGTGCACAACATACTTATCTCACAGTACTATACATTACCCAGTGTTCACTACGGTAAGTGGAGTCACCATGTGTCACCATACAACATTGTCACAATACTATTGACAATATTCCCTATGCTCAACTTTTCATCCCCATGGCTTATTTATTTTACAACTGGAAAATTGTACCTCTTAATCTCTTTAATTTATTTCACCCACCTCCTACCAACCCGCCCTCTGGCAACCACCAAGTTGTTCTCCACATTTAAGAATCTATTTGTGTTTTTTGTTTTTCATTTGTTCACTTGTTTTGTTTTGTTTATATTCCACATATAAGTGAAATTGTATGGTATTTGTCTTTCTCTGTCTGACTTATTTTACTTGAAATAATACCCTGTGGATCCATTCATATTGTTGCAAATGTCAAGATCTCATTCTTTCTTATGATCAAGTAATATTCCATTGTATATATACCACATCTTTGTCATTCATCTATCGATGAACACTTGGGTTACCAAATGCCTGACTTCTTATGGTTTTCTGCACTAATCAAAGAGTCCCTTTATAACTTATGTGCTTTTTCAATTCTTATATGAAGATGGTGTCTCTGCCTTTTTTTTTTTTAAAGGAAACATGTGTAACTACAGTGGAGAAAATTCAGGGTTAAACAGAAGGACCCACAGGGAAAGCAGAGATGAGTTAAGCATAAGCTGCCTTGTGCCTTTGTATTTAGTCCACAGATAATGCTGATTTGAGGAAAGAAGATATTTAAAACTCAGAGTGTTCAGGAATATTCTTTTTGGTCAGGCATGGATCAGGCAAGTATGGAAGCAACCTAGTCTCAGACCATTTGTTTATTTTATGTTGGTTAAAAATTAACAGACTTTATTCAGTTGTACAAAGAAAATTGGGATATTTATTTTTTCATTTGTTATTTAATCTCCCTTTAATCAACACTGGGTGACAGGAAATTTGAATTTACTAATTGACATTTTATTAATTTCTATCTTTCTATCTATTTAAATGGTCTCTCTCAATTTAGATTTTCCCTTTAGCCTTCCAGAGATGAACCCCTTCACCGTTATCTTCCACAGGATGGAATCTGGGTATGCGTGGGGGGCAGTTAATATATCTCCCTGGGGTCAGGGGATGGAGATAAAGAAGGAGTGGCTGCTGGGATGTATATTATAGTTCTTTTGCTCTTGTTGGAATCTTCGTTGATTTACCTTTGCACCTGGACATCATGGCTCCTGAGTCTGTGGCCTCTTATCTCTGAGGTCAGTCATGTACCCATCAATCCTCCATGATAATTGATCTCACACCACCTCTGACTGACATCCCTGGAGTTAGGCTCTCACTCTCGAACAAATCCCTGCTTGGATGTTTGACTCTGTAGTAACAGAATCAAGGTCAGAATGACTGGAATACAATGAGAGAGGGGGAGAAGGGATCTAGATAAATTCCATTATTAGTTTCCTATTGCAGCTATAAAAAATTACCACAAATTTAGTAGCTTAACACAGCACAAGTTCATTATCTTTCTGCTCTCGAGTTCAGAAACCCAAAGTGAGTTTCACTGGGTTAAAATCGTGGTGTCAGCAGTGTTGAATCCCTTTAGGAGGCTCTCAGGGAGAATTCATTTCCTTGCCTTTTCCGGCTTCTGGAGACTCCCACGTCCCTTGTCTCTTAATCTATCCATCTTCAAAGCCAACAATGACCACTTGGGTCTTTCTCAAATCACATCACCATATCACTGACTCTTCTGCCTGCTTCTTCCACTCTTAGGACCCTGTCATCACATAAGGCTCATCAAGATAATCCAGGATAATCTCCCTGTTTTAAAGTCAGCTGAGTAGTGTCTTTAAGTCCACTAGCTACCTTAACTCTTCATTGCCACATAATGTAACATATTCACAACTTCCGGGATTAGAATGCAGATACCTTTGAGAAGCCATTAGCCAGCCTATAGCAGTTTCCCAAACATCATGTGGAACTATAGGTTCATTTAAATAAAATCCCCAAAGATGTTTGATTGGAAGAAACTCTGCTCTTTAGATCTGTGACTTCTAAAATGTTTGGTGTTAATTTTTCAAAAATCAATTAGAGCCACTCCACATAGTATCTCCTAATTTATATTCTAACATTAAAGGATTAAAATTTTTATTTTTAAGCTTTTATTATCCAGTCAGGAAGATGAGTCAAGATGTGATCTTTAGTAGAGTGATTTAGGTGTGGTGTTGCCAAATTGTGAATTTAATTTTCCTCTGGAAGCCAGGAAAACCAAAATAATAATGAATTTATTCTGGGTCTGGTTAATGTCCTTTCTGGGAATAGACTTTGGAGAACTTAAAAAGTGCACTGAGAAATTTGCTTGTGGGTCTGCGGGTTGTCTTCCCAGAAGTGATGCTGTACACTGGACTGGACAACCAAAAGAGGGAGGGAGGGAGGCAGGGCTCGCAAGTCTGCGTTTATTTTGGTGATCGTCATGGTCATGACTCACAGTGGAAGCCCTAAATGAATCATGGTCTCATTTGCCCCTTTGGAGAAAAAGAAGAAGATGAGCATCTAAACAGAAAAACAGTTGTACAGTTGTGTTTGATCATGGATCCCAACCATTGAACATTTCCTCAGATTTCTAATACCATTTTTTGTCCATGAACTTCATCAGGATTCTTATTAATGCCAACTCCCCTCTTCACCTCCCTTTCCTGCCTAATTTCCCAATTATATTTCCCTCTACTGTTTCTCCACTTTGCAATAAATGCAAATCATTGCCGTTGTTCTATGAATCTGTCTACACAGAGACTAAAAAGAACAAGGAAGTAAAGAGAGAACGGGAGTGTACCATTACATTTAGATTCATGACTTTGATTTTATTAACATTTATATAAGGTTCTTACTTCAATCCACTATGGCCTATAGAACACTGTTATGGTGTATATATATATGGGTGACAATTTTTAGAAAAAGGAAAAAAAGAGACAAAGTAAGCATTCCTTAAATGCAGTTAACATGTGGTTTAATTTGAGCCCTATGACTCCCTTCCTCAATTCCAAGTATTATTTTCTTCCTAAAAATATTTCAAAAGATGGAAAGGAAAGGGGCGCCTGGGTGGCGCAGTCGGTTAAGCGTCCGACTTCAGCCAGGTCACGATCTCGCGGTCCGTGAGTTCGAGCCCCGCGTCAGGCTCTGGGCTGATGGCTCAGAGCCTGGAGCCTGTTTCGATTCTGTGTCTCCCTCTCTCTCTGTCCCTCCCCCGTTCATGCTCTGTCTCTCTCTGTCCCAAAAATAAATAAACGTTGAAAAAAAAAAAAAAAAAAAAAAAAAAAAAAAAAAAAAAGATGGAAAGGAAAAAGTAACATTGGGAAACTAGAAAGAGTTTGAACACAAATGAGCTTCCATGGTGTCCCTCTCCCACCAATACACAAATCTCCCCACTGAAGTGGTGAAAAATGTCCAAGACATCCTTACGTGAAGACTGGGACTCTAAACCACCAGGTCTAATCGAGTCTCTCTACACATGTTGTACATTGTCTCCCATGTCTTATTTATTTTATAACTGGAAGCTTGTACCTTTTAATCCTATTCTGTTTCATCCTTCCCCCCCAACCCTCTCCCCTCTGACAAGCACCAGATCACTCTCTGTATCTGTTTCACGTTTTTGTTTGTTCATTTGTTTTGTTTTTTTAGATTCCGCATATAAGCGAAATCATATGGTATTTGTCTTTCTCTGTCTGCCTTATCTCACTTAGCGTCATACTCTCGAGTTTCGTTCACATTGCCACAAATGGCAATGTTTCTTTCTTTCTTGTAGCTGATTAATATTTCATTGTGTGTATATACCACCTCTTGTTTATCCATCCATCTACTGATGGACACTCTGAGTGCTTCCATATCTTAACTATTGTAAATCATGTTGGAATAAATATAGGGCGCATTCATCTTTCCAAATTAGTGTGTTTGCTTTCTTTAGATAAATAGCCAGAAGTGGAATATCTGGATTGTATTTTCAATTTTTGGAGGAATCTCCATACTTTGTCCATACTGGTTGCACCACGTTGCATAACTGCTAACAGTGCACATGGGTTCCCTTTTCTCCACATCCTCGTCAACACTTGCTGTTTCTTGTCTTTTTGATAATAGCCATACTGATGAGTGAGAGGTGATAGCTCATTGTGGTTTTAATTTGCATATCCCTAAGGATAAGAGATGTTGGGTATTTTTTCATGTGTCTGTTGACCATTCCTAGGCCTTCTTTGGTGAAATGTCTATTCAGGTCCCCTGCCCATTTTTTAATTGGATTGTTTGGGTTTTTTATATATTAAATTGACGGTTTTCTTCACGGTAGTGATAGCCAGGAAAGAATACCAGTTTACCATTCCTGATAAATACAGTAAGGATCATTAAATTAACATTTTAGTGATTTACTGTGTAGAAAATTCATTTGTGTATGTTATTAAAACCCAGTAAAATACAAATGGTTAAACATGTATTAAAGATAAAAAAAAATCAGGCCCCAGAAACAAGATGCTTGCCTCCAAATTTCCCTGGAATAGGTAATATTGAGTCTCATGTTTCCATGTTCCTTTGGGTACTAGTTTTCTCACAAACCCCTCTCCACCACACGGAACTCAGCCCAATCTTTCCCACACCTGGTCCATATGAGCTCTCTGGCCTTGTTCTCAGCATGCTGTCAGCCTCCTGTTGCTCTTTCACTGCTGTCAAACCCCTACTACAAGTGCCTTTTGTTTATTTTTCTATTGCGTGTGTGTGTGTGTGTGCGCTCGCGCACGCGTGCATGGGCAAGCGCATTGCTCAACAAAATGAGATCATACTTGCTTTTTATGTTGTTGTTTTCACTATAGCATCTCCAGCATCTATGGCAATGTTCTGCACATAGTCAGAGTTTAAATAATTGTGTTTTTAAAATGGGGCGCCTGGGTGGCGCAGTTGGTTAGGCGTCCGACTTCAGCCAGGTCACGATCTCGCGGTCCGGGAGTTCGAGCCCCACGTCAGGCTCTGGGCTGATGGCTCAGAGCCTGGAGCCTGTTTCCAATTCTGTGTCTCCCTCTCTCTCTGCCCCTCCCCCGTTCATGCTCTGTCTCTCTCTGTCCCAAAAAATAAATAAACGTTGAAAAAAAAAAGATTTTAAAAAATAAAAATAAAAAAAAATAATTGTGTTTTTAAAAAATGTCTGTCTGTTTGTTTGTTTTGAGAGATAGCACAAGAGGCGTGCCTAGAAGTCTGTGCTGTCAGCACAGAGCCGGATACCGGGCTCCATCCCAAGAACTAGGAGATCATGACCTGAGCTGAAATCAAGAATGTGCCCCTTAACCAGCTAAGCCACCCAGGAGCCCCTCAAGTAATAGTTGAATGAGTGAACACACACACAAAAATCATGGATTAATCTACTCATAGTAAAAATATTGTAATATATATCAAAGGATTCTGAATTCTATTACAAATCTGTTGACTATGTTTTTTTTAATGTTTGTTTATTTTTGAGAGAGAGAGAGGCAGAGAGAGAAAGAGAGAGAGAGAGAGAGAGAGAATGAGAAGGGAAGGGGCAGAGAGAGAGAGGGAGACACAGAATCCAAAGCAGGCTCCAGGCTCTGAACTGTCACCACACAGCCCGATGTGGGGCTTGAACTCACGAACTGTGAGATCATGACCTGAGCCAAACTCAGATGCTTAACCGACTGACCCACCCAGGTGCCCCGCATCCTCTATTTTAATACATCAGTAACTATTAAGTAATCCAAAACATTTTCTGCTCCTTGTGTATATGATCTAAATTTGCTAATCATATGTGGGAAATATTCCATCTCTCTGAAGGCAATCTTTCTACTTCTCAACCCGGATAGTGTTTCCAGTCTATATTCCCACTAACCAACAGCTTTGTCTCTATTCCCACTAAACCATACGTTTCAAGAATTAAACTATAATGTAGATAGTCCAAGGATTTTGTGAGGTCTTCCAAATGGCTGGGAGATACCAGAATTTGCCCACACTTCCCAGGTCGTGTCATGAAAGCATTTAGGTCTGGTTCTTTGGCATTGTAGTAGTCTCTTAAAACTTCTGCTTTTCAAACAATTTGCGTTTTAAAAATATTAATACTCCGAAGCTCACAAATTGGCCCTCATTGCCAATTTAACACATACTGTTGACACTAATGTTGCATGTAAATGATAGAAAGCATTTAGCACTTGAGGACAGTGTTGTGTTAGCTCTTTCACTAAATTGCTGGGGTTCTTTTGTTTTTGTTTTTATTTTTCCTGGGAGTCATTTAAATTTCTTTGGGAGTTCTAATCTTTATCATTCTAATGAGTTAGTGAAGTAGAATTAGGTAAGCAACAACAACAAAAGTAATAGTAACCAGAGAAAATAAGTTGTCACTTTGAGATTCTGACATGATACTAATTTAAGAAACATTTTTAATTGGTAAAATGTACTGAAATGCTCATAGTTTTTGATCTAGTAATCCCTACATTAAGTGATTTATAATCAGGACAATATGTTTTCAGCACTACATAATAATAGAAAGTTGGAAGAAATTCCAAATTAGAGAAGTAAAACATGGATAAGTGACTCTATGGTAAATTCACATAATGCAATATTATGAAGTATTAGTAAAATATGCCCACACTATGTACAGAAGTTGAAACATTTCTATTTAAATATCAGTAAAAGCAGCAAAAATGCACTACATAACTTCATCATTTCTATTTGCAATGCTAGAGCAGTATCCCCATACATACCAACGATAAAGCAAATTAAAGCGAAATCATCAAAACAATTATCTCCTTGACCTAAGATTCCTTCTAGCTTTAGTATCATAATTTTGCACAAGTTAATATCAAAATAATTGTTTCACTAAGAAGCAATTTCTAATTCCTAATGCTGAATAACTCCTAAATGCAGATGCGGGATTCATTATTTTGTTGATTATTTTGTAACTGTAATCTAATTCTCCATTTTATTTTTGTATTCTTTTCCCAACAGAGAATAAAGTGGGGAACTTGTGTGTTAAACTCATGTGAATATTTTGGATAAAACCTTGAAAACATTTTTTTTTAATTTGAGAGAGAGAGAGAGGGGAGGGGGGACAGGGGCGCAGGAGTGGAGAGGGGCAGAATCTTATGCAGGCCCCAAGCTCAGTGCAAAGCCCAGCACAGGGTTCAATCGCACAACCTTGGGATCATGACCTGAGTTGAAATCAAGAGTCAGATGCTCAACCGACTGAGCCACCCAGGTGCCCCAAACCTCGAAAACTTTTAATTTAATTTTTACATTTTGGCAATTATAGTAATTTTATAAAATGAACTTACAACCAGGACAGTGTATTTTTCTGATTTAAATTTAGGAAAAGATAAAATAAAAAAAAATTAAAATTACATATTTTACAAATTTCATCATGTTTTCAAACAAGGTGATAAATATTGTGATGTATTTCATCAAATATATCTCTCTTCACTTTTATGCTTATATTTATTTTGAAAACAAAATACTCTGGGTACTCAGAAACCTTTGCCTCACCTCCAAAAAAAAAAAAGTTTGCTTTAAATAGATGTACATTCTGATGACAATAGAACACTTTTCATACATTATGCCTAATGTAAACAGAGGCAAACCTCAAATAAATTCCGACTCGGTTTGCAAAAAAGGCACATTTTTGGTGATTGTTTTATTTATTTTTTTATTTTTTTTTCAACGTTTATTTATTTTTGGGACAGAGAGAGACAGAGCATGAACGGGGGAGGGGCAGAGAGAGAGGGAGACACAGAATCGGAAACAGGCTCCAGGCTCTGAGCCATCAGCCCAGAGCCTGACACGGGGCTCGAACTCACGGACCGCGAGATCCTGACCTGGCTGAAGTCGGACGCTTAACCGACTGCGCCACCCAGGCGCCCCTGGTGACTGTTTTAAACTTCATTAACTCTAATTTTCCATTTCACCAGTAACGATACTTTACAGGTCCTGGGGATTACCCCCTGAGATATCTAACTCACCAACATTTACAGCAGCCACTACTACAGATGTGATTTTCTTACATTTTCCTTGCTGAAAATAATGTGGTGCTTCGCCACGACTGCAGCTTTCTGGGTTCAGGACTCAACTCAGAGAATTTCATTTGGTTTTCTTAATTTGATCCAGCTGTTGAAATGAAATCGGTTTGCCTGCCTTCCTTCCTTCCTTCCTTCCTCCCTTCCTTCCTTCTTTCCTTCCCCCCCCTCCTCTCTTTCTCTCTCTCTTTCTCCACTCAGTCATTTTCTGGATACTCATGACAGAATGGAAGTAATCTTGTTGAAAAGTGAATTTTCCATATCAAACTTGCCAGTAGCACGCACCTATTTCATAATGCACGTATCTGCATGTATTTACAGAGTGTGCTGTGTCATCTTGAACTTATTTTTTTTTTCCCTTCCACTGTCCAGGTTACTCCCTCAGATTCCTCTGGCAGAACCCCTCTCACAAAACATCTCTGTTAACTGGCCTTTCCCCCGAGCATTCCAAATTGAAGCAAAGGAGATAAATAAAAGCAGCTAGTTTGCAGTTTTGAACAGTAATTTCAAAACTACTCAGTAATTAGTTGTGAGAGCGAGTATGGAGACTAACTAGTCTCCTTTGTTCGGGCATTCATCCATTCATTTATCTAATCATTCATTCATTCATTCACTCAAGATATATGGAAGACCCAGCTATGTGTCTACAATTATTCTATGTTCTTGGCGTATTAGAAATAAACAAGACAGACAAGGTCCCTGCTCTTAAGGAGTTATCTATTGGGGAAAAAGACAGTAAGTAAACAAGATATTCTCAAAAAATAGTCTAAATACTATGAAAACTAAAACAAGATTAAAGGATAGAAAATTAGGATATATGTTGTTTTATAACAGGTGGTCATGGAAATGGCATTTCAGTACATATCAAAGTGTTTCAGACAGAAGGATGAACAAGTATAAATGTCCTGAGGTAAGACAAGCTTGGCATATTAGTGTGAGAGTTAAGTGCAAAGGGTTGGACAGGGAAGTGTTCATATATAGCCATATAGATTGTGTTGCTATAGAAATGGGGTTTTATAAAAGTAGAGTAGAGGGGCGCCTGGGTGGCGCAGTCGGTTAAGCGTCTGACTTCAGCCAGGTCACGATCTCGCGGTCCGTGAGTTCGAGCCCCGTGTCAGGCTCTGGGCTGATGGCTCAGAGCCTGGAGCCTGTTTCCGATTCTGTGTCTCCCTCTCTCTCTGCCCCTCCCCCGTTCATGCTCTGTCTCTCTCTGTCCCAAAAATAAAATAAAAACGTTGAAAAAAAATTTAAAAAAAATAAAGTAGAGTAGAAAAGTGGGGAGTGGAAGCAAGAAATTCACAATATGTCACATCCCATGGGAGACATTTGTTGGTAGCAATGGAGTTGATGAAAAGGGGACAGACTGAGGCTATGCCTCCAGTGTTACCCTAGTAGTACCTACTGATAGATTATGAAAAAAAGCTTCCCAGATTCTGGATGAGCAAGTCAATGACTCTATAGTGTATTAACAATAAACGATTTTTGTTCATTTCAATAACGTGAAGGCAATGAAATTATATTATATTTTCTTGGATAACAAAAGGATAAGAATATTAATAGCGATTAGCAACAGAGTTGAAAAATAGGTACGCTAATCATAATTTAATGAGTAATACGCACACTCATTTAAAATTCAGTGAGTTTATTGCCAGTACATTATTTGGTTCCCTAGTGATTTTTAAACGCTTGCCCACGTTGGTATCTATTCTTTCTTAATTCAATTAACAAATACTTAAGCGCCTACTATAACTCAGGTCTTAGGGAAACCTGTAAAAAGGACACATAGACATAGTCACAAAATTTTGTACAAGAATTCTGACAAATTTGCTCCATTTTCTTCTGGTTTAGTATTGCCGAGAAATCCAAGGCAGGTATAACTGTTTTATCACTGTAGATAGACTCTTATTTCTTGTTGCTTGCCTCACCTTATGCCTGCGTGACTTTTTCTGAAATCCAAGTACCTTTTGTATGGAATCACAAAAGACCCTGAATAGCCAAAGTAATTTTGAAGAAGACCAAAGCGGGGGGCATCACAATCCCAGACTTTAGCCTCTACTACAAAGCTGTAATCATCAAGACAGCATGGTATTGGCACAAAAACAGACACACAGACCAATGGAATAGATTAGAGACTCCAGAATTGGACCCACAAAAGTATGGCCAACTAATCTCAGACAAAGCAGGACAGAATATCCAATGGAAAAAAAGACAGTCCCTTTAACAAATGGTGCTGGGACAACTGGACAGCAACATGCAGAAGAATGAAACTAGACCACTTCCTTACACCATTCACAAAAATAAACTCAAAATGGAAAGAACCTGAATGTGAGACAGGAAACTATCAAAACCTTAGAGGAGAAAGCAGGAAAAAACCTCTCTGACCTCAGCCGCAGCAATTTCTTACTTGACACATTTCCAAAGGCAAGGGAATTAAAAGCAAAAATGAACTATTGGGACCTCATGAAGATAAAAAGCTTCTGCACTGCAAAGGAAACAATCAACAAAACTAAAAGGCAACCAACGGAATGGGAAAAGATATTTGCAAATGACATATCAGACAAGGGGCTAGCATCCAAAATCTATAAAGAGCTCACCAAACTCCACACCCAAAAAACAAATAATCCAGTGAAGAAATGGGCAGAAAACATGAATAGACACCTCTCTAAAGAAGAGATCCAGATGGCCAACAGGCACATGAGAAGATGCTCAACGTTACTGCTCATTAGGGAAATACAAATCAAAACCACACTGAGATATCACCTCATGCCAGTCAGAGTGGCTAAAATGAACAAATCAGGAGACTGTACATGCTGGCGAGGATGTGGAGAAACGAGAACCCTCTTGCACTGTTGGTGGGGATGCAAACTGGTGCAGCTGCTCTGGAAAACAGTGTGGAGGTTCCTCAAGAAATTAAAAATAGACCTACCCTATGACCCAGCAGTAGCACTGCTAGGAATTTACCCAAGGGATACGGGAGTGTTGATGCATAGGGGCACTTGTACCCCAATGTTTATAACAGGACTCCCAACAATAGCCAAATTATGGAAAGAGCCTAAATGTCCATCAGTTGACGAATGGATAACGAAATTGTGGTTTATATACACAATGAAATACTACTTGGCAATGAGAAAGAATGAAATATGGCCTTTTGTAGCAACGTGAATGGAACTGGAGAGTGTTATGCTAAGTGAAATAGGTCATGAAGAGAAAGACAGATACCATATGGTTTCACTCTTATGTGGATCCTGAGAAACTTAAGACCATGGGGGAGGGGAAGGAAAAAAAAAAGTTAGAGAGGGAGGGAGCCAAACAAACCATAAGGGACTCTTAAAAACTGAGAATAAACTGAGGGTTGATGGGGGGCGGAAAGGAGGGGAGGATGGGTGATGGGCATTGAGGAAGGCACTTGTTGGGAGGAGCACTGGGTGTTGTATGGAAACCAATTTGACAATAAATTTCATATTAAAAAAAAGAGAAAAGAAATCCAAGTATCTTGCCAGGTTTCGTTATGATTGGGTTTTTTTCTTTTTCTTTTTTTTTAATTTTTCCACGGACCTCCTTTTAGGCTGAGGATTCAAATCTTCCACTCAGAGAATGTTTCTCCTAGTTCGCCTTTGATTTTCCTTCTGCGCTTTTTGAACTTGCTTCTTTTTAAAGACCAGCAATTATCCACAGGATGATTTTTTTCTTTCTGCTCTTATGTGTCATCAATTGGATCATTCATCCCTCTGTCTTTTTCTTTTGCCTTCTTCCTGCAGTGTTAACTTACCTCTTTACTGTTTCTGAAACTACTATTTTTGTCATAACTTATTTTTATTTCCTCACTCTCTCTACCACCCTGCTCTTTATGTCCCTGTGTCTCGGCATCTCTTGTTTCGAGCCTACTACTTTTTAATATTTACTAGGAATAGAAGGTAGAGGGTTCCAAAATGTTTCCTACATAAATGGTCTTTAAAGCAGTGCTTTGCCCCTCACCCCAACTGCAGTCCCTCCTTTTATTTTGTATTATGGGATCTTTTCATGAGGCTCTAGCTATTTTTACAATGTTTTCTCATCCTTGAATGATTTCTATCCAAGCTGTCATTTAGCCAATCAATAAACTTTGTAGATTCTTCTTGTCATTTTTTTCCCCCCTTTTGGCTTTTAAAGAATAATCCTTTCATATACGAAGCAGGAAAGTTAAGTGGCATGTAGCATTCTGGTCTTTTAAATGTTTTCTCGAATGTGAATTTGCTGACCTAAGGAGGAAATACCTGCTTCAATCACCTTTTTTAGATTCAACAAAAAGAGGTAAATTTAAAAAACAACTTAAGAGCCAACATCCTTGGCTCTTCAGGAAGCATAAAAACAAAATGCCTAGGGGCGGCTGGGTAGCTCAGTCAGTTAAGCGGCCGACTTGGGCTCAAGTCATGACTTCACAGTTCATGAGTTCAAGCCCCGTGTCAGGATATGTGCTGACAGCTCAGAGCCTGGAGCCTTCTTCAGATTCTGTGTCTCCCCCCACCCCCCGCCCCTCCCTGGCTTGTGCTTGGTCTCTCTCTCTCTCTCTTAATAATAAATATTAAAGAAAAAATTTTAAATGTCTGTATACGATGGTATACAAATGAATTGCCTCTGCATTTACAAATTTTCATGGTTGGATACAAAATAGTATTTTCTATCCAGTGTTACATGTAACTTCTTCAAACTCCAATCCAAAATTAGTGCAAAAAATGTATTAATTAATACATGCCAATATATTATTAATGCATGCCTTATGCCTAATTAGGGCATAAGGATAGAAATTTAAAAAGTTTATGGTTTCCCAGAAATTGACTCTAGATAAATAGTGCTGATTTCCTCACTGTGACCAACAAAGAACCTATACGTTGGTGGTAAGATCATCACACCTTATCACCAACAATTTGAGAGAGCTGTAGTTGTTCCACATCATTGTCATGGGCGGATATCAAGAGTCTTTCCAATGTTAGCCATTGCCATAGGTACATAGTAGGAGTATCTTGTGTTTTGTTTGTGTTTGTTTTTTAAGTTGTCTGTTTTTATTTTTTTTTAATTTTTTTTTTTAACATTTATTCATTTCTGAGAGACAGAGACAGAGCATGAGCGGGGGAGGGGCAGAGAGAGAGGGAGACACAGAATCCGAAGCAGGCTCCAGGCTCTGAGATGTCAGCAGAGACCCATGCAAGGCCAGAACTCCCGGGTGGCAAGATCAGGACCCGACCCGAAGTCAGCCACTTAACCCACTGAGCCACCCAGGGGCCCCTGGTTTTCTGTTTTTAAGATAAAATTTGTATATGTTAAAGATGTATAATGTGATGACTTACTATACACTTACATAGTGAAATGATTACTACAGTCAAGTTAATTAGCATATCTGCTCACATAGTTACTATTTTCTTTTTTCTTTGTGATAAGAATGCCTGAAATCTACTCTCTTAGTAAATGTCTAGTATTCGGTACAATATTATTAACTGTAGTCATCAGGTGGTTTTCATTGACATTTCCTTTATGACTGTAGGGGTAGATCTTATCACACTTTTTTGTTTGTTATATCCATTTTTTTCTCTTTCGAAGTACTTGTCAAAATTTTTAGTTTTTTAAGGCTGTATGGTCTTACTGCATTTCTAAGGTTTGTCTCTCTATCTATCTATCTACCTATCTATCGTAGAAAAGCACATTGTTAAATATATATATTGTAAACATTTTCTCTTGGTCTGTAGCTGCTATTTTCCTTAAAATGTCTTTTGAGGAGTAAATATTTTAATTTTGGCAAAGCCCAGTTGATCAATTTATTTTCTAGTATGGTTCACAGTTTTTGCATGTAAGGAATCTTTGCTTACCTCAAGCTCAAGGAAGCATGCTCCTATGTTACCTTCTAGGAATTTTATAGTTTTAACTTTTATGCTATGTTTATGATCCCTTTTGATTAGTTTTCATGTAGAGCATTACCAATACCCAGTCGTACCAGCACCATTTGTTAAAGTGATTTTCTTTCCCTATTAAGTTGCTTTTTTTTTTTTACTTTTGCTGAAAATATGTATATGTGTGGACTCATTTCTGAACTCTCTCTTGTTCAGTTGATTTTTATGTCTGCCTTTTTGTCTATCTTTTTACCACACTGTAGTTTCATGGACAATTTTAAAAACAGAAATCTTCAATTTTTATTTTCTGTGAGAAAAAAAAAAGCTTTGGATCTATTAGGTTTGCATTTCTATGTGAACTTTAGAATCAGCGCATCAATGTCTAGATAAAGCCTTTTTAAAATTACAGTTGGGATTGTGATGAATCTGTAGGCAATTATCTTCACAATATTGAATCTTCAAGTGATGAACTTACTTTTGTGCCTTCACTGCTAAGGTCTTTAATTTCTATTAGAAATTATTCTTTTAATGTATATGTCTTATATGTCTCCTGATAAATTGATTCACAAGTTTTCAAACATATTATGTGATTCTAAGATAAACGAAATTTTTTAAAAATTTATTCTACACGCATTTGTGCTGCTAGTAAATAAAAACAAACCAAATTCTTGTATATTAACCTTCCATTCTGTGATCTTGCTAAATTCACTTCTTAATTCTTGTAGGTACCTTTTTATTGGTGTCTTAGGACTTCCTAAGGACATGGTCACATCATTTTCAAATGAAGATAGTTTTATATCTTCTTTGTAATCTTCCTGCTTTCCATTTATTTTTCTTATCTACTGCACCATCTAGGATTTTCTGTATGGTGTTTCGTAGGAGTGGAAAGAGTAGTCATTCTTGCTTTTTTTCCTGGTCTTGGGGGGAAAGCGTGCTCTTTTATTATTTACATACAGAATCTCAATTACTTGTCCTAAGTAACTTACGTGGTAGGCACCTTTATTAGTCATCCCCATTTTAAGCGTAAAGCAATAAACTGATACGCTGAGTGTCAAACAGCTTGTAAACACCACAACAAAGACTGTCCCAGTCAATTTGCCCACAAGTATTTACTCTTTTTAAATTTTATTTTAAATTCCAGTTAGCTAACATACAGTGTGATATTAGTTTCAGGTGCACAATATAGTGATTCAACACTTCTATACAACACCCAGTGCTCATCACAAGTGCCCTCCTTAAGCCTCATCATCTATTTAACCCATCCCTGGCCCACCTCCCTCCTGGTGACCATCAGTGGGTGTTCTACGGTTAAGAGTCTGTTTCTTGGTTTGCTTCTCTCTTTGTTTCCCTTTTGCTTGTTCGTTTTGTTTCTTAAATTCTGCATGTGAGTGAAATAGTAATGGTATTTGTCTCTGACTTATTTCACTTAGCATAATATACTCTAGCTCCATCCACCTCATTGCAGATGGTAAGATCTCATTCTCTTCTATGGCTGAGTAATATTCCATTGTATATATATGTATGCATATATATATATATATATATATATATATATATATCCAGTCTGCACAGGCTGCTTGTACCTCCAGCCACATCCCCTTCAGCTCTGAAACCTAAATCTCACTAGCTTCACAACTCCTTGGGCATCTCCCAAGGATGAGCTAGAATTGCCCTGTTCTGAGCCATTGGTGTAGCACAGCGGAGAACCTCCATGTATGGCGGGAATAATCGTAGTCAGCTCAGGCTGCTGTAACAAAACTGCATGGACTGGATTATAAAAAACAGATGTTTATTTCCCACCGTTCTGGAGGCAGGAAGTACCTGATCAGGGTGCCAGTACAGTCAGGTTCTACTGCGGGCACTCTTCCGGGAGGCTGATGGCCAACTTCTAGTTGTATTCTCACAGGGCAGAGAGCAGAGGGAAGTAAAGTCTTCAGAGACTCCTCTCAGGGCACTAACACCTTTCACAAGGTCCCCACCCTCATGCACTTCACTAATGCTAATTACCTTCCCAAAGCCCCACCTCCTAAAACCATCACCCTGTCGAGGCGGGGGCGGCTTTCAACCTATGAATTCTAGGGATCGCAAACTCTCAGTCCTTAACAGGGATCGAATGGAGAAAGAGGAGAATGAGGAAGTAAAGGAGAAAAGTAGAGGCAATACCAGTAAGAATATGGAACTGCAAAAGAAAACTTTCTTCCCCAACTGTTAGCTCAGCTTCTTATCCCCTAGCTAGTAGATCAGGCCTATGTTTATCTCATCTATCAAAGCCCTTTCAAGTTACTTATCCCTTGTCTCTTTTTCTTATAAGATAAATCAGTCGCAGCCTTTGGTTGGGAAACAACCAGATTATACCAGTGAATGTCCTTGTCAACCAAAAGCTGGCAGATCGTTACAAAGTAGCATTGTTATTATTATTATTATTACTACTACAAAGCAAAACCCAGAGAATGTCTCTAAACTGTTGGAGATTAACCAAACTCATGGAGGTAATCTGTTTGGGACGTATATATATTTTGTCAACCCCAAATCATTATGTTGTACACCTTCAATGTATATAAGGTTATATGTCAATTATATCTGATTAAAATTAGAAAAAAGTAAAAGTAACATGTGCCCACAAGAAACCCGAAACCACAAACCCAAACCAAAAACACTCTGAATCAGTGTGCAATTTGCAAGAGTCAGAGAGAACCAATATCAAGAAGTTCTAGCGAAAAGGACTGTTTACATTATTACCTGATTTCCAACTTTTGCCAGCTAGGGCCTGGAGCGTTCTTTCTGGGAAAGAAGCTTAAAAGTGGACACTGGTTATCTGGAGAAGATGTAGGCTTTGTGAATGTGACAGCAACTTTCAAACTGGGAATAAACTGGACCTCCCATTCATGAGTCTTTGGAGTTTTTTGCACTTTGGAGTTTTTTGCACTGACATGGCCTCCAGAAATTTAGGTCTATTGCCACTTGTCTTAGGTAAATAGATCTCAAATATATCTATCAATGAGAGTTGCTGAAGCTAGAAAGAAATACCCCCCCCCCCTCCAAAAAAAATCCACCCATCAATCCAGATGGTATGAGAAGGATCTTAATCAAAATACAGCATCCAGAAACATCTGGTCTCATAAGCTTTGTTTATCATTGCCTAGACCTCAGTAACAGCTTTGTGACTTGTAGGTGGCCTGGCGTTTCTTACAGTGTTCCAGATGTTTTTTTCTGAAGTCAACGGCAGCCACAGGAAATTTGTTTAACATTATAATTTTTAATCATGAAGGAATACACAATACTCTTGGTTTTCATTTCCTCTCAGAAACTTCTCAGACCTTACCTTTGAATTCATTTTTAAAGTTTATTGAAAGAATTTCTCACTTTCACATGCCTCAGTTATTTATTACAGGGGAAAATATATATATTTTTTTGTTTTTATTATCTCCGGACCTATCATAGTTCCTGTCATATTCTAAGTCCTTGGTAAATGTGTGAATTAAAGGAATAAATGAATGATCCATTTAATTAAAAGGTTTTTTTTTCCTTAGGATCATAATAGCATTGCAAGGGGGCTTGCCCCCATCCCCCCCACACATGCAGATAACTGGTTTTGTGATAAGAGGGGAAAAACTCAATTGTTTCCAGAGAATTATCTTCTATTTATCATATATCGGTTCCAGATCAAATGACCGTGTGGAATTTTGATAAACTAGTGATCAATATAAGTTATTACAGGATTGTCTATGCTAGGATTCCATAATAAAATCACTTTGGCTGTGGAGTTTGCACAAGGTTTTCTAGTTAAATGTTCTGGTACAGTGTCTAAGGCCCGCTGAGACCTTCTGCAGTTTCAAGAATATGTTTGCCTTATGGTACAGAACTGTTTATTCATAACTGTCAAATCATCAGCAAGTTATCAGCCCACATTCAAGACAGGCACCAAGCTGCACTTTTGGTAATAGGAGTTCTTGAGGGAAACAGAAACTAAACCGTTTTTATACAATTCTAAACTCGTAAGAGAAAATACAGGGACCTTTTCAAAAACAATAAAATCCTTTCTCCTCAAGAGGTTTTACTTTCTCAGTGTTGTTTAGGCAAGGACTGTTTTGGAAATATTGACATGATCTTAGCAAAGGCATCCAGAGGGAAACATATAATATGTTTATTTATCTTAGAAACCACGAGAACATTGCAAACGGCCAGAATTGGCCTTGTAAAATGTGCTGCTAGCATGTATGGTGGGATTGCTTAGTTTGGATAAAGTCAAGTCATTCCTGCACTGATAAAGAAGGACAGTCTATATTCTGGCATCTCCCAAATTTATGTCTGTAGCTCAACCCTCTCCCTGGAGCCAGACTCCTAAATCCAAAGCCTCCTCGATACCTCTATGTGGAAATTGAATCGGAATCTCAAAACGAACCGATCCAAAAGCAAACTTTGCTTTTCTGCCCCTCTTTCTCCCCCTCCGCCTCCTCAGTCTTTCCCATCTTGGGCGATGGTGATTTCATCCTCTCAGTGGCTCAGGCCAAAATTCTTGGAGTCATTCCTGTCTCTATTCTCTCTCTCTCCCTATTTGGTTTCTCAGCCATCCTTGTCCTCTGTATCTTTAAAACACCTCCACGGTGTGACCCTTCTCAGCAAATTCTCTGCTACCAGCCCGGTCATATGCTGCCACTAACCAGCATCATATCGTGCTTGGTTGCCGTCGTAGCATCCTAACTAGCCTTCCTGCGTCTGTCCTTGTTGCCTTACGATTTTTGCGGTCGGAGATGTCCCTTCAGAGGCGGTTGAATCAAGTCATTTTTCTGCTGAGAAGTCTTCAATAGTTTCCTGTCTTGCTCAGAGGAAAGGTAGTCTTTAAAATTGCCTACAAAGTCTTACTTGGTAGAGGTTCCCGTTCCCTCCTTGACTTGGCCTCCCCTTATTCCCTTTACTCTGTTCACATTTGACCCCTCTGAAGTCACTAGAACCTGCCATGCACCCTTGCTCTTGTTTTTTTGGGGGGGTGGGAGTGGGGGTGGGGGATGAGGTGGGGCTTGCTTCCTTCTGTCTTTCATATCCCTGCTCACATGTCACTTTATCTGAAGGTCTTTTTCTGACTATCTTATATCAAATAGCAAATAGCAAGTCCTGCCCCCCCCCCCCCCCGCCCCACATGCCTGGTTCCCTGTTTCATTTGTCGTTCCCTGTGGTGTCCCCTCCCACTGTGACGTCTGCTGCTTGGTGGTGAGACACCCTTCTGTGCTCTACCTCAGCCCCTAGGACACTGTCAGGCACCTAGCTGGGCTTTCATAAACTTCTGTTGAATAAACCTATGTGCCCGACGACATATCAGACCTGGGCAGGAGAGTTGGATTATTTTGATTTTTTATGTAGACTTTAAAGTTGATTTGTGTTCCTGTGCTTGTCCATGACGACCTGGAAGCATTCACTTAGCCCTCACGGTCCATCAGTGGCCTGGGGAGAAAGTCTCAGGATCACCAATGGCTCACGCTCTGCTGAGCCATATACACACGAGGCACCACTCCCCGAGTCAGTCCTTTCCTGCTTCTCTCACACTGAGGGGAACACGTGGACCGTCTCTTACTTCAAAATTACTTCAATCCATGTGAAGGTTGTTTTACATTCCAGGATGTTTAAGTTCGTCTTTGACTTCATTGAGTTGGGTGTTTTCCCTCTCTTGCTTTTTCTTTTGTTTCCCACTGTTCTGCTTTGTAGTGTGAAATCGGCAGTCTGTCGCAGACCTGAGATTCCAAGTAACTCTGACAGATGGTGTGCTGGGATACAGAAGCCGAGCCCCTAAAAAAATTCCTCGGCGGTAAATGTGGGAATGAAACAAAACATGAGCAGCTGAGTGAAGAATGAAATGGCTGTGATATCAAGTCAACAACCTGTAATACCTCTGCTGTGGGAGATCAGAGTCTGACGGGCAATGGAGACTAGCAAAGAGCTGTGTGTGCGTTGGGGGCAGTCTTTCAGAAGGAACTCTGGATGAATGGGAAACTGCTGTATGTAACGTTTTAGTTTACTTGAGGGATTAGGCATTTCTTTGTTCACGTGGACAATAAGGCAGTGAGGGCATTCATCTGCAGCTGCCATAAACCGGGGGATGGAGTGCCTTGGAATAGCATTATGGAGAAGGAGGAAGGGAAAATAAGGAAAGAAAGATAATGATGATGATTCAGTAAAATGAGTGAACCAGAAGGAAAGCAGAGACCCAGTTTACGCCTGATTTATGTGATGAGAATGACATAGTAATTTTCTTTGCCAGATCAAGGTCATTGAAGAAGAATGCATTCAAAAGAACATAAATGCTGTGTTCTGGAAAACTTGGGTCGCTTGAATATGGAAAGATGGCTTAAAACTAGCATGAACGTGTGAAGGGTGCTTGCCCAACCACAAAGGGTCAGAGGCGAAAAGACACTTCCCAACCTCTTACGTAATCCACACGCAATCAAGCACAATTGTTAGCAAAAGTAAGAACAAACACTAAGTATTTCATAAAGATAAAAAGAAAGTGGATGCTAATGGTTGAATTGTGCCCCCTTCACACCGCCACAAAGATATGTTCAAAGTCTAATCTCTAGGACCCCGTAAGTGTGGGTGACCTTATTTGGAAATAAGGTCTTTGCAGATGGGATCAAGTTAAATGAATTCCTGCTCAATTGGGGTGGGGCCTAATCTGATATAACCGATGTCCTTACAGGAAGAGAAGAGACAGAGACACACAGAAGACGGTCCTGTGGAGATGGTGGCAGGGACTGAGCCTTGCGGAGAAGCAAGGAGGCGTTCTTCCCTAGAGGTTCAGAGGGAGTGGGGCCCTGCCAACGCCTTGATTTTGAACTTCTAGACTCCAGAATTGTGAGAGGGTAAATTTCTGCCATTTCAAGCTCCTAGGTTTGAGGTACTTTGTTAGAGCAGCTCCAGGAAACTAACACAATGGGGTTTTCTCACAGGAGCCAACCAGTAGGGGGGACAGGAGACAGACCCAATCCAGCATGAAATAGAGGACTCTGTTGTTTTGTTCCTCAAAGTACGGATCAAGAAGCAGCAGCCTTTCTGGGAACCTGTTCGAGATGCACAATTTCCGACCCCATCCCGGACCCAAGACCTAATTGCCCTTGAGGTGATTGCAGCCCAAACTCTGTGACCTGGCAGTCAACCTGTGCGAGCCCTTTCCATGTGCTGGGCTCCAGTCTAAAAGTTACACACTAGGTTAACCCGCTTAATCCACACACCAGCCTGCGAGGTAGGTACTATTATCATTCCCATTTTGCAGATAAGGAAATGACTCACAGAAAGGTTGAGTAATTTTGCTAAGTTGGGCAAATGACAACTGTTGAAGTCAGGGAAACGAGCCATATTTACCTTTATTTCAAAGGAAAAATATATAGAAAGAAGAAGTTGTCTTGTTACTTGAGAGAGGGGTCCTGAAGGGCCAGGCCTCTCCACTCTCTGTGTCCTGAACAAAATTGGAAGCTGCTGGAAAAGATGTATTTGAAGATGCGCTTTGCAGATCAAAGTCCAAAATGGTGGTCTCTGTTCCTCTGTCTTGACCCATTCTTCACCCAGTTGTAGGTTAAGCAGCAGGTAACAGCAGACTTTCTCCTCCGACAGGAAGGGTCCCTCATGCAGGAGGCAGGACTAGAGAAGAGAGCGTGGCACTCAAGGGACAGCTCTGAAGAAAATAATCTAATGAAGCCATGGACCTTGAACACCCGAATGCCTTCCAACAGAAACTCCCTTTTCACTGTCATGAGAATGAGATCTCTCGGGAGGTGTAAGAGAGAAGGAAGATAAAGCCTTTCCTCCCTCCTGTTGAACATTCTGGGAGATCGATGTTTTGCGGGCCAGCCAGACTGGAAAAAAGGAAAAGAGTGGCTTCCTCTGATATCACCTTGACCCCTGTATACATTGAAGGTAAATATAAACTACTACATCGGTTTCAGAAGAAGGTAAAGACCATTGCAATAGAGTGAATATCCCTATAAATTGAGTCAAATGTATTTTTTAGTTTCCGGTGCATATAAAAGTTATATGTACAATATACTGTAGTCTATTAAGTGTGCAATAGCATTATGTCTAAACAATGTACATACCTTAATTAAAAATTCTTTATAGCTAAAAAATACTAACCATCATCTGAGCTTTCAGTGAGTCATAATCACTGGTAAACGATCACCATGACAAATACAATAATAAAGAAAAAGCTTGAAATATTGCAGGAATTACTAAAATGTGACAGAGACACAAAATGAGCACATGTCTATAAACTGGCTCCATGGAGGCTTATGGAAGATTGCCACAAACCTGCCTTATTTATTTATTTATTTAATTTACTTTAATTTCTAAATTTTTTTAAATGCTTATTTATTTTTGAGAGAGAGAGAAAGACAGAGCATGAGCAGGGGAGGGGCAGAGAGAGAGGGAGACACAGAATCTGAAGTGGGCTCCAGGCTCTGAGCTGTCAGCACAGAGCCCAACAGGGGGGTTGGAACTCACAAACTGCGAGATCATGACCTGGGCCAAAATCGGACCCTCAAGCGACTGAGCCAACCAGGTGCCCCAAAGCTGCCATTTTCAAAAACCACAATATCTGCAAAGTGCAAGACAGTAAAGCACAGTAAAATGAGGTATACCACTATTTCCAATGATAAAATTTATTCCTCTGTATTTCTATTATTTGGTTACACGATTGTGTCTTTGTTAAACTATGATCCCCTTAAAGTCAAGGATGGCATCTTCTTCATTCTTACCTCTCCAGTTAGACACAGGCCTAGTAAATATTTTTGCATGACCAGAAATACACATCATACCTTGAAAATCATAATTAAACTCATTAGGAGTATTTCAAACATGACATCCAATATGATGTCACTAAGTGACATACGGCTATTAACTTTAAATTAATTACAATTACACAAAATTTAAAAATCAGTTCTTTATCACCTTTCTATTACCTATGGTAATAGGTACCATATTGGACAGTGCTGATACAGAACATTTTCAAGGTTTAACAGTGTTGTAGTTTCTTTTTTTTTTTTTTTTTGCAAACAAATGTATCCTTTTTGAAATGTTACAAATCACATTGGTGGGATGACCCATTATCTTATAGCCCTGCATAAGAGGGCAAAGATAAAAGATGCTGTGGGTGTGGAGTGATTGCTCATGGTTGGACACAAACTCATTCTTTTCTAAAGTAGCAGGAGGCAACACATTGAAGGAATGAAATGTTTGCCTTTTCTTACAAGCTGTGTATCCATGCGGAAATTATTTGACTTCTCTGGGGCTTCATTTGCTGATTTAAAAAGGTATTAAATAACCACATGTAGTCCCCAGGGCTAATGTAAGTATTAAATGAGATACTGTATGTCCAATTAAGACATAGAGTTGAATAAAGGATAGTTTTTATCTCTATGGCACCTGAGCCTCAGGACACTCACCTGTTGCCCTCTTAGCAGATGGACTGCTAAGAGCCATGAATAGATTATCTTCTCAGTTTTCACGACTACCACCTTTGGCCTTGACATGCTTTGAGTTGTAGAAACTATTGCAAAAGCGGAGGCCGATCCTAACTGGCTCAGCACACACTGCGGTTACAATTCTGACTCTGCACTTACTCTTTCTAAACTTCATCATCTGTGAAATAGGAACAGTACACTCTTAGGGGAGTTTTGTGATAAGCAGATGTGGACCAGAAAGAGCCTAGCACAGAAGCTTTGTATGCACGGAATAAACTCCAGAAATAAATGTATGTTGTGGTTGTTATCTTTCTACCAGGACTTATATTTACAAAAAAAAAAAAAAAAAAAAGTATTGAATGGATGAATGTATGAATGAATGGAGTAAGCCAAATCAATAAATAGCCTCTCCTAGCTATTGCCTGATGCCACACTGTAAACAAATATCACTAACATGATTACTTCATGAAAGACGAGCATGTGATTAAACAGCTCACCCAAAGCACTGTGCTTTTCAGGTGGTGACTGCTGTAATGGAGAATAGGACTTTGCTAGAGCTTAGATCTGTAAGCTCTGGTTCTCAGGATTATCCAAATATTATTTTTATTTCCTGCCAAATTTATGCATACTATATAATTGACCGTCCATTAATATTGACGGTGTAAATTTTATGTTTGCACCTTGATTTTTAACACTGACCGTATTTCTTTAAAGAAGTAAACGCTGCTTTAGTCAAAGCCATTATAAAAATAGCCTGTGTTTCCTAATGGAAAACCAGATTCAGTTAATCACTTGACAAAGTTTCATCAAATGTTGTTTTGTTAGCAGCTCCGATCAATGCAGAAAAGTCTAAAAATAATTGGGTTTCAGAAAAGGCACGTGGGATGACATAGGAGGGGAATATAATGTTTACCTGTGGCCGGTGAATTTTGTGTAATAATCCTACAGATAAAATTATAGTGCCTGGGCTAATTAGTTGTTCTCCAAGTGCCCTGACCGGATCTATTTTTCTCCCATGTCCGTCTTGCCCCAAGAAGAGCTTTCATCTTTCTAGCTTTCTTGACGGTTGTCTTTCGTTTAGGCTTAATCAGTGGGAGGATCTGACATCAAAGGTGAGGAGAGAGACCCTGTTTCAGGACCTCACATCTGGCAGATGTGGCAACCTTCCAGAAACAAAGCTCCCTGGGCACAGGAATCCTCCAAAGCTGTTCTCTTGCTTGGATCCAGAAACTCAGTTCTTCCCCTGTCCATGTAGCCATTGGGGTAACAATGGCTTTTCACCACTGCCATCTTTTGGTGCCTTGTCGTCCCTTGCTTGGTGCAGTGAACTCTGTGCACGCTGTATAATAGTCCCTTCATTGGAACTCTCAGAGGTAAATTCTGTTTTCTATCAGGCGCTGATTTACACAAAGATCAAAAGAGAACACTCTGTTGCCACGTATTTACCAGCACTTGACTTTTCTACCAAATGGGAATAACATTAGTATTGACTCACGTATACTCTGTAAGGCTGTGAAGTCGCTATATAATAATGAGAGGGAATCTCATGACTTCTCCTGGAAATTTTGTGTTGATAAGCTTTTGTGTTCTGAGTGGTAAATAATGAGGGAGACTCATTTTTTTGACCATAAGGAAGCCAGCCTGAAAATGTAATGAAGGAAGACAAAGTTGAAAGAGATGCAGAGAAACTTGGCTGGAACTCTGATCAAATTGTACCTACGGGCTCCTCCAATGGCAGGACGGTTTGAGTTTTTCTTTGCGGTTTAAACCAGTTTGGATTTGGTTGTCAGGATTTGCAAACACAAAAGATGCAACATTGTAGAAAAAAACAACTCTTCTCACATATTTGCTTATTGGATGTGGAGAGCATAAATGTAGTTTATGATAAATCTCTACTTTTTGTAAATCAGCCTATTACCCCAGGCTTGCTGAGTGGTCTGCTTTGATAGGTCTTTATAAACCCTGCAGAAAATAAATCTAAATTTGAAGATTTAACTAAATGCAAGAAATGTTTCTAATATTTACCATATTAGAATATTAATCGAGTAATTATAGAAATATTCAAGCGAGTGCCCTGGTTATACACAGGATGTTTTAAACCTGTTTAGTATCTTAGTAACTGAAAATACCAGCTTTCTAGACCAATTAGGAAAAATCAGCTTTGCGCTTTATCAGCTCAGCACTGAATATAGGTAATGTAAGTTGTAATACACAAGGGTCAAAAAACAGGAGGAGACGAAATATCTGAGAACTTGAAAAGATGGCTATTTTTGCCAAGAACACAATGTCTGCTCTCTTCAGAAAATTGAGTTTAGGGAAGATTACAATTACACTTTTATACAATAGTAAGTTTGAATGTATTTGTAAATTTATTTGTTTCAAAATGACAACATTAGCAAAAATTTTACATAGCCTGTATTGAATTTACATATTCAAATGAGGCTTTACCAGTAATAATGGGGTTTAATACAGAGCTAGATAGAATTTGAAGTTCAACGTTATGTCAAAGAATCTAAGACCCTATGAGTTACAGAAGATCAATATTTTTTATTTGATTCCTTCTGAAAATTAGACAAGAAAAGATTTACTAAATTGTTGACATGTATATATATATATATATATATATATATATATATACACACACATTCACTCCAAATTTTACGTTTAGGGAAATAAGAATATCTGCAATAACTCAGTTAACATCAACAGAAAGCTTCAAAAAAGAATTCTGAAAATGGCAGGCAAATTATTTTTTTTATTGTAGGCAATTATTTAAACTGCATATTTGGCTTTATACGCATTATAAATCATGTGGGGAAAAGATCCACATTACAGTTAGGTTTTCAGTATCTAGCTTTCTTTCTTTTTTTTTTCTTTTTTTTTTTTTTTTGAGCAACGATATTAATGGGATTTTGCCAGGTTATGAAAACGAGGGCTTTCTTGGGAGTTATTTATAATTTCCAAGCTGGATGGCGGAACGCACATAGACACATCGGAAGGTGGATGGTTGGATCTCCCAGTACTGGACTGGGTTGCTGAAAAGGCTCACACCTGAATAAGAAGCCTTTTTGGTGTTGTATCCAGGTGGGCAGAAGTCGTTAGACCCGACTGCAGAGATATTGTTGTTATGAAGGTAGACAACCTGCAAAATGAAATAATGGAGAATGATTATTTTCCTCTAAATATACTAAGCCATTCATGCAAATACCTTATTCTTTTTCTTTTATTATTTACTCTTTATCCTAGACCCATCCTTTCTCTTACACTTTCTGCCCAACCATCAACAAATGCTGCTAGCTTGATCTTCAAAATGTACCCAGAACCCAGTCCTTATCCCCACATCGACTTCTACAACATTGTCCAAAACTGCCATTATCTCCTCCTGGATGATTCAAGCTGCCTTTATTGTTGTCTTTCCTGCTTCCTCTTTTGCTCTGAAATCAGTTTCCCTTCCTTCCTTCCTTCTCTCCTTCCTTCCTTCTTCCCCTCCCTCCCTCCTTCCTTCCTTTTTCTTTTTTATTTTCTGTAACCCTGTAAGTTAGCTCATAGAACAATTATTTAAAAAATTGAGCCAAGTTATATATTCTTTGCCTCAACACTCCAATGGCTTCCCATTTCATGCAGAATAAAGTCCAACGTTCTCACAATGACCCACAAATCCAACATGGTCTGCCATCCTTCTGCTCTGACCTCATCTCCCCTCACTATTCAATCTAACTGGCCTACCTGCTTTTCCTCTATTACAAAGATCAAGGTCCTTCCTTAGGTTGGCACACATTGTTTCTTCTACCTGGCCTTATCTTCTCCACGATATCTACAAGGCTTACTCTTTCACATAGTTTATGTAACTTCTCCTTACCAGAGATGTCTTCCCTGACTATCCAATGCTGCCATTCATTCTCCATCCCAGTCACACTACTTTAAATCTTCACAGTAATTATCACTATACAACATATTATATATTTGTTTGTTTGTTTCACCTGTTTTCCTTCTCTAGAATAAACGCTCCATGAGGAAGGAAACTTGTTTTGTTTTGTTCATGACTGTATCTTCAGTGTCTATTAAACACAGTAGGTGTCCAATAAATATACATTAAATGAATACATGAATAAATTTATGTTATTGCATAAATTGTGTCTACATGGGCTGTTTTCAAGGCGAAGATAAAATGAGGGACCTTTGAACAAGATTATGCAGAATGAGGAAGTAATATATAATGAACAAGAAGAGTGTGCATAGTATTTGAATCAAAATAATCACAAAGTCTAAGAAACACTTGAGTGCCATAGCATTTGGAATGAATAGACCTAGAAAGTTTTTTTAAGTTTATTTATTTATTTTGAGAGAGATACAGAGAGCATGCAGGGAAGGGGCAGAGAGACAGGGAGAAAGAGAATCCCAAGCAGGCTCCACACTGTCAGCACTGAGCCTGATGTGGGGCTCAAATTCATGAACTGCGAGATCATGATCTAAGCCCAAATCAAGAGTCAGACACTCAAATGACTGAGCCACCCAGACACCCCAGACCTAGAAATTTTTAATAAAAATTTATTCCATGTTACAAATTCTATCTTATGAATAGAATTCGATAGTTCATTAGAATTTTTTCTGAAATGTATTTTATGATTATGTTTAAGATAATGGTAACTTGTTCATAGATTTTTCTCAGGGATATTAAATATTAGACTTATGAAAGGGCTTTAGAAATGGGTTTTCATGTAGATGTGATTTCTGAAGAGTGAGAAGTGACTTATCATACAACCTAAAATAAAATATAATAGTAACGTGACAGTTTCTAAAGGGTGTTATAAAGCCTATGAGATGCTTCCTTAAAATAATTAACCCAGAACACTCCTACTTATATGCAGGTGAAAAAGGCCTTGTTTAAGAAAGGTTTTAGAAGGAAGACAATAAAAACAGAAACAAGTGATATTAAAGCCAAACAATAGCTATAAGTATTTTTTTATAACTTTCAAACTTTGAAAATTTCTTCTCATTTGCCATTCTCTATTTCCTGGCAGTGACTAGCAATAAAGGGGGCACATGTTTGGTTAGAATTTAGGGCTAATACTGAAGGTGAGAGAAGAGAATGTCAAGACATAAACCAAGTATTAGTCTGTGTAAAAAAGAAAATTAGATTCTCAACTCATTTTATAAGGCCATTATTTTCCATTATTAAAACCAGGCAAAAATCATGTTCATCATCATCACACACACACACACACACACACACACACACACACACAACCTACCTGCAAATATTTCATATTAGCATAGATAAAGAACTTTAACAAAATATTAGGAAACTGTATCTCACAAAATATAAAAAGATTATACACCATGACCAAGATGAAGCATAATTTATCTCAGGGATGTAAAATTGCTTTAACTGGAAATTAATTAATTTAATTTACTCTATTAAAAGAATAAACAACCAAAACCACATGATCATCTCAACAGACACAGAAAAAGCATCTGAAAAATTCACTACAAAAACTTTCAATAAACTAATAAAAGTATCTTCTTAACTTGACAAAGAGCATCTACAAAAGACCTGTAGCTAACATCACACTGAATGGTAAAAACTTGAATGTCCAACCTCTCTTAAAATAGAAAACAAGCCAAAGATGTCTAATTTCATCACTTCTATTCAATATTGTACTGGAGATTCTAGCCAGTGCAATGAAGCAAGAAAAATAAATGAAAATAATTCAGATAGGAAAAGAATAACTAAAACTGTATTTATTTACAAATGACATGATCCCAAATACAGAATATCCAAAGACATGCACAAAGACTTCTGCAACTAAAAAAATTTCAGCACAGTACCAAGATAGAAGATCAATAAACAAAAATGAATTATATTTACATATACAGTAAAACCTTGGATTGCAAGTAACTTGCTCTGCGAGTGTTCTGCAAGATTAGCAAATGCTTCTAATACATTTTAACTTGATAAATGAGCGATGATGTCTTGCAATACGAGTAGTATGTGATGACAAATGTCACATGGTCACAACTGAGCCAATTGTTCTTGAAATTAACTTTGATTAATCTGGATTACAAGCATGTTTCTGGAATGAATTATACTCACAAACCAAGGTTTTACTGTACTAGCAAAAAAAATGCAAAAATGAAATTAAGGTAACCATTCACAACAGCGTCAAAAATAATAAAGAAAATGACAATAAACTTAGTAAGATAATTGTGAGACATGTATACTAAAAATGACAAAACATTGCTGTGAGAAGTTAAATAATATGAAATAGGGAGATATTCCATGTTTATGAATTAGAGGACTCAATATTGTTCAGATGACAATTCACCCCTAATTGATCTATGGATTCAACACAATCCCTATTTTGCAGGCTATTTTTGCAAAAATTAAAAGCTGATTCTAAAATTTATATGAAAACGCAAAGAAACAAGAATAGTTCTTATTTTTGAAAAATAAGAACAACGTTAAAAGACCTTCACTCCCAACTTCAAAACACAACCAAAGGCTATAGTAATCAAAAAGCATAGTGCTAGCAAGCAAAATGTGGTATATCCATACAATGGAATGGTATTCACTGATAAAAATGGAAGAATTACTGATACATGCTGTTATGGGTGACCTAAAATCATTACAATAAGTCATTCTATTTATATGAAATGTCCAGGAAAGGCAAATCCACGGAGGTATAAAGTAGATTAATGATTTCCTGTGAAAGGGGATGAGATTGAAAATTGACCAGAAATGGATATGAGGAATATTTGGGGGTAACATAAGTGCTAGAACTGGATTGTGGTGACGGTTGAACAACTATATAATTTTGCTAAAAATAACAGAGTTATATGCTTATGAAAAAGGCAGTGATATGGGTGAAATCTCTAAGAGCCTATAAGAAGGGATGTGAAATGGGTGCACGGATAGCCAATTAGAGATGAAAAACCAAGAATGAGACCCTTCTGAACGTGAGACCCTGTGTGAATGCCCATGAGATTTGCTGACATTCAACAAAGATTTCAAAATAGCATGTTTTATAAATTTTTCTCCGTGACTCACAATAAGAACACATTATACACTAAGGTTTAGTATATATGCAACTATGCATTTAAACATTTTTACGAAATCCTTACCATTACAGTGATATTTTCTTTCCATGCATCCTATCCTATCCTTTCTTATCCCATACATGTTAATTAACTCATCAAACTTATTTTATGAACTCAATAATATGTCCAGACTGAAATTTGAAAAATGGCAATCAAGAAGATAAAACGGATTATTCTGGGATATAAAAATGAAAACAAACCAATCCCTCCAGCCCCCCAAAAATGCCCACCACCAAAAGAAATCTTAATAGTAACAATGGTAGCTATTACTTGGTCTTCTAAGTGTCTTGCTTTTGCTTGTGCCTTCAGATCTGCTTACTCATTATCCTATCACCATCAAAGACCCACTAAAAAAGAATCAGCGTGAAATACAATGTTTTCAAGTGTCATCTTTGTACTTATAATTCAGATACTTTATTGAAATCTAGCTAACGTGAATCCTTATAGCTATTTTGCTTGGAGTTTTTGTCACAAACCAATAAAAAAAAAAAAAGACGTCCATCACATTTTGACAGAACTGACGGCAGAGTAAGGGAAAAACCTATCTTGAACCACAAGCAAAAAAGTTGAGATACTAGATTACCAAAATGGCAACTTTATAAAAAGGTTTTATCTATAACAGAGCATCAATGTCAAGATATAATTTCTGAATCATCATGGTTCAACTAAGTACCTAGGTAAATATCTGACAGAAGCAATTTAAATCTGACCTTTATTGAAGCTGAAAAATTAGATAAAATAAGCCAATACATAAAATCTATGAATAAGCACATTAACTTCTGAATATAAAATTTGAATAACATATTTGTGCAATTTCCTGAGTAACAGTGGAAATATTATTTTGTTATATGTGAAAAAAAATATTATCACTATTTAAACTGATGAGCATGCCTTACATTTATAGGTTTACAGACTACAAAGCTCTATTATCACCATGGGCCATTGGACCATATCTTCTTATCCTTATGCATGTACTATATATAGCTTGATAACTGACATGAAGTTAACTCAGTCACAGAACATTCCTTTTGACCAGCTTGCATCTGCTAAAGCTAAAATTTAAAACTTCTCTTTTATTCCATATCTATTCATCACAAATGATCTCATCTTCTTCAACCAATATGTTTTTGTTACACTGATCTATGGCTTGAAACTACCTTGCCTGCTTCCTAAAACATACTCTATTCTAGAAGATAGCATTATAATAAGGTTAAGGTAATAGTCCTATTAAAAAAATAATAATTCAAGCCTGTATTTTTCAGGAAACCAGAATGAATACTGATGTGGAAACATGAAAAATATCTTTCTGCAAAAATATTGCCAGGCAGAGCTACCTGCCTCCTAGCATCCCAGTAGGGAGGGTTTGCTCCCTAGAGACCCCTTACAGGTTTAGTGGTGTTGCATTACCTGGATGTATTTGTGCTCCGCCAGCCCACCAGGTACTCTGATAAGCTTATTGTTGTCCAAGTGAAGCTCCCTCAAATGAGGAGTGTTGGCCAGAGTGCCATTGTCAATAGCAGAGATGCTGTTAAAACTCAGTCCCAACCTGCAAAAGGAAGCAGAAATGAATGCATGTCCTCTGCTCAGGACACATGGATGCTTTCTTCACAGGTGCTGTGTGATTTATCAAGTCAACAGCAAGGACGTTCTTTGTTTTTGCATTTACTGTTCCCTTTGCTTAGAGTACTTTTTTCCAAACTTGCTGAGCCTACATAAAGCCCATTTGTTCCAAAGTTCCCACCATAGAGTCACTTTCTCTTTTTTTCTAAATGTTTGTTTATTTTGAGAGAAAGAGAGCAAAAGCACATGCGTGCAAGCAGGGGAGGGACAGAGAGAGAGAGAGAGAGAGAGAGAGAGAGAGAGAGAGAGAGAGAAAGAGAGAGAGAGAGAGAAAGAGATAATCCCAAACAGGCTCTGCACTGTCGGTGCAGAGCCCAACCTTAGGCTCCGAACCAAAGACCATGACTTGAGCTGAAATCAAGAGTCTTGGGTTTAACTGACTAAACCACCCAGGTGCCCCAACTTACTCTCTTTGAAACTCATCTGATCCTACCAAACTAGATAGGTACCCCTAGTAAATGCTCCTATAGCATCCTGTTAGCACCCTCTTAAAAAATTCAAGGGACTGTGTACTTGTGGTCTCTCCTAGAGAAAAGTGACTGTTTTGCAGCATATCCAGTCCTAACAGAAAACTTCTTATGATCAATGAGTCGCTGCTGAATTGATTTCTATGTATAATACATATAATGAATTCACTCCGTAGAATACTCAGAGGAGTACTATTATCATTTGGGTCACTTTAGAAATCAAACAATTGTATATTTATTATATACATTTCTTCATTGGAAATAAAAGGTAGAAGGTTCCAATGAATCAGTAAACATATCTGCCAGGAAGGTTAACAGAATTAGCATTTTGCTTTC
Source organism: Felis catus (assembly GCF_018350175.1). NCBI lineage: Eukaryota > Metazoa > Chordata > Mammalia > Carnivora > Felidae > Felis > Felis catus. Next base: position 113,013,991 of record NC_058374.1, read on the forward strand.
GTTTGAGTTTATCAGTGATCATCTGCTACTATCAGAATTTGCCTGGTGCCAGCATTCCTGGCTTCTGACCCTGACCTCTGACCTACATGTCTGTTTCTTGGCCCTTTAACATTTCTTCTACAATACCACTCAAAGTTTTGGGCTGCATTTTTTAAATTAAGTGCATAACAAGTGAAAGTTCTGCAGCCGTGCGGTCCCTTCCTAGTAAATGGGATTCAAAAGTCAGAAGAGGTTAACATGGAGACAAGGTTGATGTATTTGGCATTCTAAAGATGAATGACTCTGTCAAACTAGGGTGCTGTCAGTCCTAAAGGGCAGAGAGGAGATACCTGGGATGAGGCAACAAGGTAATGAAAGAGAACCAGCAAACTCAAAGGGAGAGAAAGAGGAGGAGTCTATTGGGCTCCTTCACACGATGTGGAATAGGCTTGGGAACTTTCTGTAGGATCGTTTTAGCTTGCCTTCAGCTAGTTCTGATGTTTGAGCCCTTCTGAGATTTAGATTCTGGTTTATGTAACCCAAGTCTCTCAGTTTTAATCATGACTTGGTATTTGAAATAACTGAGATTATACTATGTTAATTTTAAGCTATTAATAAAACAGTGGATTTATCTTAGCTATTGATTATTCACCTGGCATCTTGGCAGAGAACACGTTGTTTCCCCACCACCCCGCCCTCCCCAGTCTTAGGCATTTATTTCTTGTTTCTGATCTTGTCTCTTCTATCACAGAGTCAGGTCTCCTATTTCTTACAACACTCCAAATCCCATATCCAATTTTGGGCTAATACATTCTTAGAATATAATATTCTTAATAACTGATGCAAAGAAACTTCAATTTTATGGTGATTTATTTATATGTTCAATCAATAAATATTTTTGAGGACCTGTTATGTTCAAGATATTATTCTAGCTTTATGAAGGCAGAGGGCACATGGCTCAAAAACAATGATTCCTTCCATTGAAGAGTATTTCATCAAATAAGGGAGATGATGATATATGTCTACATATGTAACAAAAAGGAAAGTGTGCCCCAAAACCATCTTATATTTTTGGAGAGAGGCATATATATTTCTCCCCACATGTTCCTAATAACTAATTGGAATATTTGCCCCACAACGTTCTGAGATCAGTGGCCGCTTTTTTTCTTCTTTTCCCAGTTTTGATTTTCATTACCAAAATACTTCTCATGTCCCAACATCAGTGAAGAGTAAACAACATGAGGATTTGATGGTTTCATAGACATATTTTTCTGGACTTGATTCCAAAAAGAAATTTGTCTGATAAATTCAAGAATTGGAAAAATCTGCTTGGCCAATGGGTCAATCTGCTCCAATTTAATGAATGGAGTTAAAAAAAAAATTCCATACCACTTTCAGTATAAAATAAACTTTTATTCCAAAAAGGCACAGATATTATTAGTGGCTTACCATATTTGGAATTAGACTATTGTACATCTCTACCACTGCTACCACTAACAGCTGTCCTAAAGACAGTTCTATACAATAGGCAATGCAACTGATCTTCCTACATTTTTCTGCAGCTAGAGGAACCAAATCAACAAAAAAAAGGTCAGTGATGCACAATGCTATTTCAAAATATATTTTCTATATTAGAGGCTGTAATGAAAATAACTTTAGATTTCTTCTCGTCTGAGACTTAGGGTAATACACTGTGTTACAGTCACATCCATATGCTCACCTTCAGCTCTCACCACCCACCAGCTCACTAGGGAATATCCACAGAAATGGGAAAAGCTGTGTTATGTATCATCTTGTCTTAGCTATTTCTCAAGGATAAATGATATACTTTATTTGTCTCCCATAAAATTTATAAAGAAAAAAAGAGAAGTGAGTCAATTTGGCATAACACTATGCTCCTTTGCAAGAACATTCAGCAATACAGTTCAAGAGCACAGTGTTTTTTGAAGATAAAGCAAATAGTTTGCAAGCCTTCTCCTCTTTTTATTACTTAACCAGATTGCAAACGTAAAAAGATTAAAGTTAGGCTAGAAGTCAGGAAAGGAACTAATGATTATCTATCAGGAAAAAAAAAAAAAGTTAACAAGGCCCAGGAACACACACACACACACACGCACGCACGCACGCACACACAACCCAATGACTTTTGTAAGACTGCATTAAATGTCCAGAGACGTTTAAAACTCTTCAGAGAATAGAGATATGAGAATCTCATCATAATCATCCAGATACAATGGTGTGGGATGCCCAGTATTTCCATGTCCTGGTAGCTTTCATTTTAAGGCATTTTCAAATTCTGAACACTGGGTTATAACGTAATCAACCTTCTGTTGAATTCAATTAAGTTAGAACCTACTGAATATGCATGTTGATTTAATCAGGTATATTGTACATGAGATATGTCATGGTTATGCTAAGTATGCTATTTCATGGCTTTTTAAAGAAATAATTGAGCATGCTGAGGTCTGAGATTGTTGGGACCAACAGCAAAAAAACGTGGTATGGTCAGAAATTGCCCGTGGCATTTCTAGTTCTGAGCATGTGGGCACCTATACATCTAGCCATTTTACAGACATAAGGTTATGAAAGAATATTATTACTTAGCCAAATTATTCAGTCCTTTCAGGCTAGCTGCATCAACTTTGGAGATTTTGTTGCCTTCAAGATGTAATTCAGTAAGGGAAGGAGGAAGACCTGGAATACAGAAATACAAAATGTTACATTAGCAGATAAACGTAATGATGGGATGTAAAGACTTAATGAAGACAAAGGCCACCAATTTTCTAAAAGACAGAGTGTCAAAGGATTTGCTTTACATCATTTTCATTGGTTTTGATTTTTATCTTTTTTCTTCATCCCTTTCATAACAATATACACTTCTAGAAGTAGTACAGGGGCTTTTTCCTTTTCTCGTAGTTCGATTTTAAACAAAAACATGGACTGTGGTTTCTCACATAGTAGATTTTTGTCTCAGGAATTCTTAGGATACAATTGTAGAACTGAGGTCAAACCCTGAATCTCATTAGTTTCTTACACCTCTGTTAATAAGTTAACACTACCGTGGATAAAAGATGACAACTCTTTATTATATGCTTTATTATAGCATTTAAGCTATAATAAAGAGATCATGTATAAGTTAAACCTATAGGCAAATTTAACTAAGTATCTCATTCATGGGCATTATTAATAATTGACGCTGATATACTGTGCTGGCTTCAGTCTCAATCAGCTTTTCTGCATTAAAATTCAAACACATGGGACGCCTGGGTGGCTCAGTAGGTTTAAGCGTCTGACTTCAGCTCAAGTCATGATCTCACGGTTTCATGGGTTCGAGCCCCACGTTGGGCTCTGTGCTGACAGCTCGGAGCCTGGAGCCTGCTTCGGATTCTGTGTTTCCCTCTGTCCCTCCCCCACTCATGCTCTATCTCTCTCTGTCTCTCAAAAATAAAAAAAGAAACAAGAAAAACTTTTAAATAAATCAAATGCAAAAACAAACCCAACATCAAATTCCTCTGCAACACGGATGTGTCCAAAGAGCTAAAGATTACTTGGACCTTTCAAATCAAGACTGTTCCCCTACACAAGAGGAATGTGAAGGCCTATAATCAAGCGACCTGCCATATGTAGAACACCTGGGGAAATAATTTCAGATCCAAAGTATCCACAAAACCTCTGGATAGTGCTTCTTGAAAGGCTATGACTTCTAAAACTTTAGTAATATTAATATAAAAGTTTAAATATTTTATTTTCATTTCCTCCTGCCATCTGAGGATGCATTATGCTTTTATACAGCTTTTTAAAGGGCATATTGTTCCACTTACAAGAATAGCACCAACCACAAAGAAAAGAGCAAATTGGTTACATGTAGAACTAACATCTGCTTAGCAGAGAGTGTCGGTTATTTGTCCATAAAGAGCAAAATTGGAAAACTGCAGGTTACGTTCGGCATGAAATTGTCATTGCGTGTCAGTGAATTCTATCAGTACCGTCTATTTAATGTAAAAGTTTAGTCCATATTTGATTTGACTTTAGTATTAGTTTCTCTATGTTTTGTGTGGGAGCTGCTAAGGAAGGAATTTCTACTCCCTGCAAGTCTGAAATGTGGTCAACACTGATACTGGCACTTTCCCTAACTTAGCTCATTTACTTGTTTCAGTTTACAAACTTTTTTTGTGAATCCCTGTTCATAGATGAAGAAACAGAGACTCAAAGTTACAAATTTGGAGACTATCTAGCTGCTAAGTAGGGAAGGTAAAATGTTCCCAGTCAAAAGGAGTTAAATTGAACTATAGTTGCTCTTAACTGAATGAAATGGAGTTGAGACAGTATGAGAGAAGCAAGAGGGACTTAACTCCCATAAAGCCACTGGTCTGAGGCAAAGGTTAAAAGTTTCCATATACTTAGAGACAAATACCTCCTTCTGGGAAAGCGAACAAATGAGATAATAGTCATTACGAGTAATGGTTGTCTGGGCAAAATTAGAAGTAACAATTTAAAGCCTGCTTGCACAAGTATTTCTATTTTCCAGGAGCCCTAAAAGAATGTCAACCATAGAGAAAGGCATTCTGGGATTGTCTCTTGTCCACTGAAAACTAACGACCGCAGATAACGACCGTGGGATTGAAGAATGCTTCCCAAATCCTAGCCCCTCTCCCTTAGGAAAAATGCCTTTACAAGTCTTGCACAATACCCTTTCAGAGAGCAACAGTTCTCTTTCTTGTCGGCTCCCTTGTACACAAGTTATCTCCAATAAACTCCACCCACACTCTTTCCCTTCAGTTCAGTGTTCATTTCTATGACACTGAGACTCAAGAACCTAGTCTCTGGGGTCCGGTAACAAAATCACAATTGCACAGTTCTTATGACTAAATATCATGCAAACACAGTCACTCTTGGAAGAAGGGATTCTAACCACTCAAGTCTCTTTAGAATACACAAGTGTGGATTTTTAAAATACTCCCATATGTAATTAATGAGTGACTTTATAACGAACCATATTGAATACACATCCTTTCTTCCCTATCACCGTGAAAAGATAGCATTAAAATGTAGTGTCTCTAGAACAACAATTATCATCACATCCATAACTCTTACCAAGGTTCTAAGTGTCTTCCCTTTTGCAATGTCAGTTTCCCCAAAGTTAAGGTAGCCAGGAGAAAGTTTGTGGAAGAAAACTTTGCAATAAGATAGAGAGAGGCAAATTTGCAAGGAATACCATTAATCTTTGCCACCGTAGTGTTTAGCTAAGGAACCTATACTCTAGTTACTTTTTTTGTTCCTTTCCCTTTTCATTTTTAAGGTAAATATGAGAGCTTACCTTGGGCCAGATACTATGCATGCACATTCAAGTCTTATTTGTGTCTATCCTCACAAATATACTAGAAGATAGGTGTCACTAATACCTCCATAGATAGTAAAACTGAGGTTTTAGAGATGTGCAATAACTAGCCTAAAGTCACAGAAAGACTAAGTGGCTGAGCCAGACCTCTCACTCCTGTTTTCTAAGTGGAAAAACCATAACTCATCACTTCATTCCATGGCCTTGTGTTTCCATCAGTGATGGTAGACCATTAATGTGGACATTAAGCCTCCCAGAGGCAGCTGATGTTCTGGTGTAAGAATCCAGCCTAAGAAAGGCAGACTCATGTATTTCATCAGCATAAATATGCATAAGAGAGAGGACTTAGGTAAGCAGCAGAATACAGTGGTCACGCACATGGGCTCTGACATCAGCACAGCACAGTCCCAGCTTGGCCACCTCCAAACTCCAAGACCTTGGTCACAATTTACTTCATGTCGTTAAGCTTTGGTTTTCCATATTTATTAAGCAGGCATGATAATATTCCTAGAGAGGAATGGTTTGAGATTCATATAGAAAAATCCACAAAAAGCATTTGGCACAATACCTGCTACTAAATAAGGGCTGAACAAAATTTAGTTACTGTAATTTTTATAGTAAGTGTTTAATAAATAAAAGTAAGCTAGAAATGGTGAGAAGAGAGTACATAGAATAGGGAGAAGATGTGAGGATATAGATCCCTAAGTGATGAAATGTGTCACTGAAAGATATTTTGGAGGATGCATTAAAAAGGACAGCAAAATCAAAGACTGGTTCCAGTTTTTTTATTTGGCCTTCTATAGCTCTATGGCCTTAGGCAAAATGTATGTGTATATATTCTATACAAAAATATAATTAAATAATTAAAATATTACTAAAACTGATGTGCCTGGGTGGTTCAGTCGGTTGAGCATCTGACTTCCACTCAGGTCATGATCTCACAGTCGTGGGAATGAACCCTGCATCGAGCCCCACATTGAACGTGAAGCCTGCTTGGGATAGTCTCTGCCCCTCTCCCTCTCTGTCTTACACTCTCACACTCTCTTTCTCAAAGTAAATAAATATTTTTTTAAAGAATGACACTCGTTACATGCAACAAGTTGGAGGCTCAATATGAAAGTGCTTTATAAACTGTAAATGAGTATCTATCATCTATCTATCTATCTATCTATCTATCTATTATCTATCTATCTATAACAGTAGTTGCTGTTATGGGCATAAAAACATCTTCTGTAGCAAAAAGACTATGGAGAGAGCAAGGGGTAGTAAGAAACCATTCTATGGAATATGTACTCACAGGAGCTGACGTTTCTGTGGAAGCACAATAAAAGGTAATTGTTTTCTGTGGGCAAGAACCTACATTTTGTGCCCAGTCCAAGAACAAGATATCTAAGCTGAGAAAGGGCCAGATGGAGGGGAAACTTGGAGAATACAGCTGGGCTTTTGAAAGACTAAAACCCTGGGCCAGGTAAAATGTGAAAATTAGAGGAATTTCTTTACGGTGATTAGATTTCTTTTCTTTATGGCTTATGTGTCTCTCCCAGGTAGCCCTTAGCACAATGACCTTAACCCCATGGCTGTGTAGTGATTGCTATTTATTTTCCAGCTTTGCTCTAGGTAATAAGGTCCATGAAGGCAGGCAGTATACCCTATTCACTGTCTTGTCTCCAGTGTTTGGTACTTTGCCTAAGCAAAATGAGTGTTAAAACATTTTTACAAATAATAAAAGGTAATATTAATCCACTATTTATTTACATGCCTGATATTTTTCTAATTAGTTATTTAATCATTAGACAATCTAATGGAGTTGTATGTTGGTGTTATTACCACTTTACCAATAAAGAAGTTAAGGCATAAATATTGAATAACTTCTCCAAGGTCTTAGAGCCAGTTAGGGACAAACAGACCAAATAGACCAAAATCCATATTCTCTACAACACTATTATATAAGACTTATTATATAAGTGGCCACTATGGATCCTCTTATTCAGAGAGTAAGATGGAAAGGAATTCACTAAAAGATTGGAGACTCAAAGTAAAAGTTGGCTCAATTTCTGAGGTGTTCCCATGTATCTTTTTTCCTTTAACACCAGCAAGGGATTCTATTCTTTAAATAACTGTACTTTTTCCCCTGTGCTCTCACAATTCTTTAACATGAAATCATTATGTGTAAGTTATATCTTAGAAGAGACTTTATAGGTCTCGCCATCTCTACAATGAGCCTAAATGGCCCAGGGGTCGTCCAGGCTCAATAGAAACAAGGGTAGACAATTTACTGGAAATAGCGTTGGCTGCTTCAGTCACCGTTTAAATTTCCAAAACAATTTTCTTGAATGTTAAAATTGTTACATTTGGATGTTCAAACTGCTTTGGAGAATTTTCTATCACCTTGCGGGATGGTGGTTATATTGGTGTCGGCAATGCGGATGTAGGACAGCTTCTTCATTCCCTGGAAGGCTCCATTTTCAATTCCCGAGCTCTTCAGCGGGTTGGTGCCCAGTTCTACAAATGCAAAAAGTGCAAAGTTCTTAGAGAACAATATTAGGATATTGCAAATCAGAGTCGTGTCTGTTTCAACAAGGAGTTTAAGAGAAATTTGGGTCAATAACAGCTTGACTGAAAAACAAAACAGAAATTAATGAACACGCTCTTCATAAGGATGGCAAACTAAGGTAAAATTTTCTCTCATTAAAACAAACAAAAACCAAACAATAACAATAAAACACAAAGATTTAGGGGCGCCTGGGTGGCGCAGTCGGTTAAGCGTCCGACTTCAGCCAGGTCACGATCTCGCGGTCCGTGAGTTCGAGCCCCGCGTCCGGCTCTGGGCTAATGGCTCAGAGCCTGGAGCCTATTTCTGATTCTGTGTCTCCCTCTCTCTCTGCCCCTCCCCCGTTCATGCTCTGTCTCTCTCTGTCCCAAAAATAAATAAACGTTGAAAAAAAATTAAAAAAAAAACACAAAGATTTATGGTAAAAGCAATAGGTTTGCCCAGAAATCAACAAACACAAGTGTTTATAAGTCACACTTATGATGGGGCTATTACTTTCCTGAGATGAGTTACAATGCTAAATAATCTGAAACTAGCATTTTGTAAGCCAATTATAAAATCACCATTTGTTATCACGATTAGAACACATTTGTTAAAACAAATGATTTATGAATGTTCACAATAGAAACAATCCCCACAGTAGAAAGGTATCCCCCACATATCTCTAATTAATTACTACTTAATTCCATCCATTCCATTGCATCTTGGCCATACATGAGGGTGACTTTGGGCCTACAGTTTTCTCCACACTCCCAGATCCTTAAGATTGAGGAACAAAAACATTGTAAGGCACAGATTCAAAATCTCATTTATGCTGGTCTTGCTACTGTTCCTGGTATAGGCTAAAGACATGCCAGTTCTAGCTAATTTCCCTTCCTGCAGCTAAAGCTTACTTGGAATCTTTTAAGGTGAACCTTCAATCCTGGCCTTAGAGTTATAAGAATATCTGTACCTACGACGATCATCTGGTTCAGGCCATTGAACACAGCTTTTCGCACTTTGGTGATCTCATTCTCGTGAGCACGCAGCTCCTGAAGAGTTTTGGGCATTTTTTCTGGCAATTCCTTCAGATGATTCTTGGACAGATAAAGTCGTTCCAATTTCAACAAAGGTGTAAATGCTCCAGGGCTGATTTTGCTAATTTTGTTGTTGACAAGGATCAACGTCTGTAGATAGTGAACAAAAACAACATATATATAATAGGTGTGTAGTTAATTTATTTCATTCATGAGACTAACAGAGAAATCTACAAAATTGCAAGAGATCGGAAAAGAATTAACCAAATGTGATTCTTTCATGTCAGAAGTATAATGAGGATCTGAACATCAGAAATTAAGGTGATGAAATATAGATTATAATATAGATACAGAGACACTTAATTTTTCAACAGTAAATACTCCTAAAGATTGAAATTATGAGAGTAACGCAAAATGCCTGAAAACAAGCCAATGCCACAGGCATCCATCCCCCAGTCAACTTTTTAACCTAAAAATCCATATTCATTGACTGCTGTCACGGATTCCACTACAATAGGATGGCATTGATTTGTCCCGTCATCAGCAATGCAAGACATAAAATTTTCTTGCAGCCTTACAAATTTAGATAAAACTTTTCCCCAAAAGTTTGCCAAATTGGTATATTATGTTGTAGCTCACTGTAATTTCTTTGGATTTCTTGGTCACTTGAAAGGTAAAATCAATTTCCTTTTGTTCGGTATTTTATGGAAAGATTTGCGTGATCACAATACTTCTCATTTTTATTACGTTTTCATATATTTAATAACTGGTTTACAGAAAATAAAGATATAGTTAACATGAAATGCAGAGCCTTAATATTTTTTATTCTGTTTTTGTCCTTTTTACATATAAGGTTTTATATAGTCAAGTATGTTAATATTTTTGGTAATTCTTAAATTTTTGTTCCTGCCTTCTCCTAATATAGAAAATTACTTCTCATTCCTTATTGTTACACATATAGCTATTGCTAAACTTAGTTTTGGGCTACTTCTTTCTTTTCCAATGATATGTATGTCTATAGAACCATACTTCTTATTATTCCAAGTCTTCTTGTCAACTTATCCTATGGGATTCGGGATAATTTTATCCAGGTCTGAGAAACTTGCTTTTCAGTTGTAGTGCACTTTGTGCATATATGAAAATGCACAGGGACAAAAAATAAAACAATGAGAACTTACACTATCAGAAATGCAGAAATACTTTCTGAAGGTAACAGCTGGTAGGTTAACCCATGTACATCCTCATGTTGTTCCCATTATTCGACTAATTAAACCTTATCACAAGTAACAATCTTTTAACTGATCCTAAAAGACGCATGGGTTGGTTAAGACAAAATCCCAGGAAATCCCAAAGCGTATTACAAAAAATTCAAACACTCGCCATGGTTCAAGTCATAGGATATTAGTATTTACAAGCAAAATGTCCAGGAAATCAGTAAAAGCAGAGCTAGAAGAGCGGTCTAAGAGGAGCTGCATCGTTGAAAGACACCCAGCATGGCAGATGCTTAATTAATTATGAAGAAAGAGGAGAGCATCTATTGCCATCTATGGAAGAAAACTCTGAAAGCTTGGCATCAGTAAATGTATTAAACATGGTCTGAAAATCTGCTTATTTTACGTTAAATGTCAAAACCTATTATGCAGAATCACCCTGAGGTTGTATTACCCGTTATTTCAGCCAATAAAATATTACTTTGTTCACTAGGTAATAATTAAATAACACCTCTACCTGTGAGCACGTCATAGTACTATCCGCCGTTAAGTTTTAGTGGCAGTAGGACACTTGCCCCAATTATTTCTTCAGTACACTGGGAATAATAATAGCACCTACAGGGGGTTATTGTGAGAGTCAAAGCACAGTGATGCACATGGACTTCTTTGCAAAGCACTTTTCAAATGGCATTGCGGGTTGAATGTTTTAATCCAGTGGAAATCACACCTGCTTTCAAATTAAAATACATTTGAAAAATAAATATAAGCTATGAAAATTTCGGTCATAATGAGGTAAACTTTTAAGAGCTATATGAGCTAGAACTTCACATAAAACAGATCCACAAGCGAAAACAAAGTTATTTGTGTATATACAGTATTGGCAAAGATGGTTGATGTTAGTTCCATGCACGCTGATACCTATTTAAGAAAGCACACTCATAAAATAACAGGCAATGACAAGATTGTAAGATAGGAATAAACTAATTACATTGGCTAACGCCAAGGGCCAGCAAAAGCAGAGAAAGAGTCAAAGGTGAACCTCACGTAGTCATCAGGAGATCAGCTAATGAAAAGAAGGAACCTCTTCCCATAAACAGCCTGAGATGATCTCTGAAAATGGTTCACCTCTCACTTGATCCAGAAAATCCTACAAAATCATGCAAGTCGAGACAATCAAATCTTTGTGTTCACTTTAAAAACGCACGTGAGATTTCCCAGGACACCAAGGAAAAGCCACCGATTATCTGAAGGATGTCACTTTGCAGAAGCCACATGTGCCATCCTGTCACTACGATCGTGGAGTTGGTAGCTGTGCCCAGGCCAGAGAGTGAAGCTGGACACAGGTGGCTCAGAAAGAGTGCCGAGTTTTTACTGAATATGCTTAAAAAATGCAGAGAGTAGAGCTGAACTTAAGGGTTTAGATGTAGATTCTCTGGTCATTGAGCACATCCAAGTGAACAAAGCCAAGATGCAGAAGTTAAACTTATAGGGCTTATGGTTGGATTAACCCCTACCTGAGATAATCCTTACTGTAAAAGAGCAGATTCCTCTTAAATCAGAAGAGGAGGATGCACAGAACAAAAAGATATCACAGAAGAAACTGAAGAAACAAAAACTTACGGCCCAGAGTCAATTCTGCAAAAGATAAACGCAAACAAGAGTGAAAACAGAAAGAAAAGGAAAAGAAAGAAAGAAAGAAAGAAAGAAAGAAAGAAAGAAAGAAAGAAAGAAAGAAAGAAAAAAAGAAAGAAAAAAGAGAAAAGAGAGAGAAAGACAAGTAGAATCGACTCATCAAGACTTTGCTAAGAGGTGAGAGAAGTCAGAGGAGAAGAGAACTTGCTGCTTGCGGGCAGGAAACGACTTGAGCATCACATAAACTAAAATCGAAGCATAGCCTCAAAAATCAGCACAACCTACTTCCTTTCCTTGGTAACTAAATAAAAAGGGATCTAGCCTGGGAGGTATGGGAGAGGTGATGAAAAGAAAACAGGCAATGGAAATGGAGTGGAAGAAAGAATAAAAGCATTTTCACCACCTTCATCCAAGAAGGTGATCGAAAGTTACAAACTTCCAGTTAAATGAGGGCTGGGATGTAAGGTACAACATTACGACTGCAGCCAACATTGGGGTATGGTATATTTGAAGGGTGCTAAGAGAGTAAGTCTTAAAAGGTCTCCTCGTAACGTCACAAGGAAAAATACATTTTTTTCTTTACACACACACACACACACACACACACACACACACACATATATATATTGTCCAAGAGGAAGGATATTAACTAAACTTATTGTGGTGATCACTTTGCAATATATGAAGTCACGATGCTGTATACCTTAAACTTATACAGTGCTGTGTGTCAATTATATTTCAACACAATTGAAACAAAAAAATGTTAAAGCCTGACTTCATATTATTTCCCCAAAACCACTAATGCAGGTTTACTCTGTACCAGGTATCGTTTTAAGGGACTGTATGGTTACTATCATATTTATAGGCAATAAATGTACAGAGTCAATTCAGAATGCTCTCAAGTTTAGATCTCAAGATTTGGCTCTTGTTTGCTGTGTGACTAGGGACAAGTAACGGAATAAGTAACCTCTCTGTTCCTGAGTGTCCTCATCTGTATAAGGGAGTTATCAAGAGTGTCTACCTCATAAGAAGAGTTGTAAGAATTACATAAGTGACTGTATATAGGTATTAAGCCTAGTATGTAGTAATTGATACACGAATGTTCGTTATTATGAAACTTTTGACAATTTTTTTATTTTTAATTAAAAAGAACTTCCTTACTAGATTTATTAAGCATTTATTCAAAGGAAATTTATTAAAAGTTGGCATTGTAATACTTAATTTTCCATTATTTCACAGAATAATTATGTTTTTTCTATTACATATAAAAGTATTATATTTCTGTAAGTATAAAACTACTCTTGCACAGCATATACTACTCATTATGAGACACACAGTTTAAATTGATCAAATTATTGAGGAAAAAAGGAAGCTTTCTGTTAAATCCTTTCTATTTTAATCTTTGCTAAATTTTCATTTCTCTTCTTCCTTCTCATTCAAGCGTGCCTTTCCTGGCTGAAATTATAGCATTTATTTGCAAAATAACAAGTTTAGAAATGATCATGAATGAAAGAGTAAGAGAAAAATAGCTGGTTAACATTCCCTGAACAGTTGGAAGCTCTAATAAACTCTTCCTGTCTTCAATGTATACTTTGAAGTAGAAGGAAAGAGATTCCAAGATAGTAGTTGCCTAAAACATACTGAGAAGGAGACATGGAAAAGAAAGAACATCTTATTACAAATGCCAGATTTAATGAGAGTGTCACAGAAACTAGATAGCTCTTATTTAAGGCTATAAGGAGGTCAAACAAATTATTCAGATTATACTTAAACATACAGTAATTTGAGATTAGAGTAAGAATTCTCCTTCCTTAAAAAAGTCCCTTTAGGGTGAAGTTATAAAAATAAAATGAAGCCTTTAAATTTTAGCTCATTGGAAATAACATTAAACTTTTCTTAATCTTCTAACATATTCAATGACAGTTTGAAGAGTCATTGGCAAACTGTGTTGGTATCACCATCGGCTCACTCCGAGTGAAAACATACCATGAAGGCAGAGAAAATGTGAGTTGGGGCTCAGGTCCGTATCTTATCAGTAGAAATGGATCCCATTGCTTCAAGATCTGAGATCTCTAGCTCATGCCTTATCTTCACTCTTTGCAGCCTGTAACTTTCCCTCCAGCCAACTCCTGTATCTGCTTATTTTCTTTGCCTTGCCTGTCCTTTCACACAGAAAACCCTCTTTTCTTCTCTTCCTTTCAAAATTCTGCTAACCCTCTAGATCCTTTGTCCAATATTCTCTCAAACACTAACTGGTAACCTGATGTAGGATATGTCTGATTGGACTCTTAGTACCCATAACATTATCTCTACATCTCATAACTATGCAATTCTCTCCCTTTTTTTTCTGAAAATTCTAATGCTTTACATTGTATTTTTAATGTTAAGCAAAACTCTGCTCCCCTGAAATTTCCACTCAGTTGCCAATAGGACAATTCTGTCACTTTGTAGTTGAAGTAAGTAAATTCAATTTCTCTTCTCCAATATGGCCCTTCATATATGTCACTAGTGACCTTTTTTCATTCAATTTAGATATCCACATCTCTGTCAACTGTGCCTATAAGAGATGATTTCCAGATTCTTTATCCCCATGATGATCATTCTGAAGATACTTAAAGGTTAACGCCCTTCTAAAAATGTCTTGCCCAGGACCAGACTCAATACTTCAAGAGGGGCCTACAGTGAGGTGTTTGGCATTTATTATGGACATTGAAACCCAGCTTCTTTATAGTAAATGTGCAATGATATTCTGAGGGGAGACTACATTCTACTCATCCCACAGGTAGAGAGCTGGACTAAAAATACAGTTCATAGGGATTCTGATGACCTACCTGAAAAGGCAATGCACTTTCTCTTACAGAAGGCTGCCTTAGCAATACTTAACCCTATTTGATTGGGTTGGTCATTCTCCATTTATAACGTACTTTCTTCCAACTACAGTTATACTCATTCTTTGTTCTTTGTGACCTTCCTCTATGTCCTGGGAAGTGAACTTGGAAACTGCCTAACCCAGATGACCCTAACCTCTGACCTCTCATTAGGTTCATCCATAGGAGACACTGACAGGAAATCAGGAGGTGGGAATACAGTTCCCCACTTCTCTCAAGGTGGGCTTGCATACTTCATAACGCTTTGTTGGCTCCTATATCCCTTTGTAAATAGTCCCTTCAGTAAAGCCTTCTCTGTGAACCCTTTTGAGAGTGCCATTAATTTTCTGCTGGAATCCTATCCGGTACACTGGATGTGTGACACTATAATAATGACAATAAAAGCACAGATACAGATAAGAATGAAGCATGCATACTCCTGCATACAAAGCAAGATCTAGATATATAGATATAGATGTTTGGAGATAGAATTATATTTACTAAGTAAAACATGGATGTTTGTCCCTTTTTCTATTGGTGCCAATCTTTGAGCCTTTAAAACACTTGCACCTCTTAGAAAATGAATGAAAGAAAACAAAAAGAAATAAATGAATGCTAAGATCGGTGGTCCATCTTGTTCGCCTAATGAAGTACTATCTAACTGGGGAGATAAAGACTTTTATTCATGAAACATAAGAGAAGATTAAGATATATATTTTTAGGAAGCAAATACTAAAGATATATGGGGTATATGCAAGAAAACTGGCTGACTTTTAGGGGTTAATGATTACGATGTTTTGCTCCCCTATCGCTCCCTAAACAGAGAATTTAATCAACACTTATGTGTTGATTTATTACCATATAGTACTCCAGGCCTTACCTGAGTTTTGTTTTGAAAAATCTTCCGAGTCAGATCTTGTTACAACTCACAAACCAACCAACAAACAAATACACAAAGAGTCCTTACATGAAGGTTCTTCAGGTTCTTGAAGTCTCCATCTTTGATTTCGGTTATTTTGTTGTTTTGCAAGTCCAGCAGCGTAGTGTCAGGAGGGAGCTCTTTTGGCACTTTTTCCAAACCTTGCGTGAGAGTAAAAGTGATGTATAGTCAGTAAAAGGGGCACATGACTACAGAATCACAAAGGATGTGTTTGCAAAGAAATCAGTGTTACAATGAAAATTTTACCAGTACCATAATTTTCTTCTTCTAGGAATTATACCGACTGTAGTTTAAAATATCTGCTTTATTTTTCCCAAAGAAGTCAAAGGATGTATACAAAGGATACATATATATAAAGGTTACATATATGTATATTCAAGTATAAATAAACACATCATCTTCCCCATGTAATTACTTTTCTGAATAAAAGTAAAATTTATATTTTGTAAGAGAGTGGCTCAAATTTCTCAGTGCACATTGTTTTACCTCACTGTTCTTGTTTTAACAATCAATTCCTTTGATAAATGTTAAGTGCAAGCGACCTCTAAATCTATACTTTCTACATAAATATACTATGAGTAGAGAAGAGCTTCAGCCAAATCATCAAAGATCCTTTAGACCTAACATGACATTGCCACAGATCTACATTTAAAATGCCTCTCTTGGGGCGTCTGGTGGCTCAGTTGGTTAAGCGTCAATCTCGTGCGGTTCGGGAGTTGAAGCCCTGCATCAGGCTCTGTGCTGACAGCTCGGAGCCTAGAGCCTGTTTTGAATTCTATGTCTCCCACTCTCTCTGCTCCTCCCCTGCTCACACTCTGTCTCTCTGTGTGTGTCTCAAAAATAATTAAGATTAAAAAAATTAAAATGCCTCTCTCTCTTCCATTGGCTTTGTTTCATATTGGTGTAGGTCGTTAAGCAAAAATTTGATATTCTATTGACTCAAATTCATGTGATCATTTCTGTATTTTAGGTTGTATCACGTAAATCAGAAAAGTTGTTTAACCTCTCCATCATATCTGAAACTTGAATTCTTTCATTCATTCAACAAAGCTTTACGGAATACTTCCTAGACACCATCAATTTATTAGGCCCGGGGGACACAGCAGGAACAAGACAGAAATTGTCCACATCCCCACAGAACATATAATTCAATGTTTTCAATTACAAAGAAAATTTCTACAGGGACTACAACTGCTATGTTGCAAAGGTATCTTTCCAATTTTGAATTTTACGGAAGTACAGACTGTGGAATTACCATTGCAGTCATAGTGCTATATTCATGTCTTCCATGAAAATTGCAGAGAATATTCCTGAAATCACCTACCTTC
Source organism: Felis catus (assembly GCF_018350175.1). Classification (NCBI taxonomy): domain Eukaryota; kingdom Metazoa; phylum Chordata; class Mammalia; order Carnivora; family Felidae; genus Felis; species Felis catus. Next base: position 113,030,853 of record NC_058374.1, read on the forward strand.
TAAGTTCTCTGCAAATAATTTTTTACTTACATTGTCACATTATCAGAGATCAACTATCATTATAAATTTAAATAGCAAAATGCAGGCGATGCTAAACACGTATAAATATATTCCAAGAACTCACTACAGAAACAGTTCACAGAGAAGTAACAAGAGTGAAGTGTTTTCAGCGATGAACAGCTATCTTGTAGGAGGATATTTAACTGCTCTATGCAGTCATGATTGCTGCCATTTTCAGAAATGTCAGATTGATAATTTCATGCAATTAGGAGTGGTAGGCTTCTGCCAAATCATTGATAATTAGTGTTCTCCAACCAAGAAAAGACACATTTCCTTTCCTTTGGAAAAAAGTTCCCATCTACATTTCATTATTAGTCTGTGGGCTTCTCTGTCAAAGTTTTAATCTCCACTTATGCTTACGTTTATATATTATTGAACTTAAATCCTAGTGACTCTCTTAACATTTGTTTAATGCCAAAGTGCAGATAAATGTCAGATGTGGAGAGGAAAAAAATGATATATCTACTTGGCTAACAATTTTGATTATTTTGTCCTGGAATTTTAAGAACTGCTTGAGGTGAATTATATACGTCATTTTTCTGAAGATTTAATGTCAAAAAATCTTCAGGCTTGTGATTTTTGCATTTTAGTGCTTAGAAAGTCATTTTCTCGATTAAAATCATAACCCTACCATCTACTCTGAGCTACTAGTAAATTTATATCTATTTGGAGGATTTTATACATCAGTATTTTTATTAAAGCTTTCTACTGATGTTGCTTTATACTTTATAAAAACTGAAAATATGTTATCTTATTTAACTTACATCAATCTGGCAAGATAGGTAAGGCTGTAGGGTGATTTTACTTTTCCAGATGATTTTTAGAAAAGGCTTCATGCCGTGAACAACTCACATAAGAGGGTCAAAGTGCAGACTAGAACACAATTTTCCTGTATCCCCAACAAGAGCTATTTTTTTTAAAAAAAAATTTTTAATGTTTATTTAGTTTTGAAAGGAAGAGAGAGAGACAGAGCATGAGCAGAGGAGGGGCAGAGAGAGAGGGAGCTGTCAGCCCAGAGCCTGATATGGGGCTCAAACCCATGAACCGGGGATCATGACCTGCTCTGAAGTCTGATGCTCAACAGACTGAGCCACACAGGCACCCCAGAACTATTCTGATGTCAGATGCAGTCACATATTGTACATTTAAGGTCTAGACAGGGCATTGAACTTGCTCAACAACTAAAGGCAGAGTACAATGGGGACATTATCCCAGTTATGATTTCTTAAAATGTCACAAAGGAAAGGACCATTAAGTAACAGCTTATCTATGATTCCCAAATGCTGATCAGAGAGACACTACAATGAGATTCCTACCAGTCTACATCAAACAAAATTCGACAAAAATAAGTGCAACTGAGTTTGTTTTTAATGTAAATTACACACCCACACCCACATATACACAAACACACACACACATTTCTGAGACTAGCATCTGCCTCCATTTCAAATATACCTTCTTAAAAAACTAATTCTGATAGCAGATGGCAGGTTGTTGTTACTTCGTTGAATTTGGTTTTGATCTTACAAGAAATTAACTTGTTCAACATTCAAAACTTGACTTGTCCCAGAAATTAGGAAACTTCTAATATCGACCGAGGCTGTCTTTTATAGGTAATTTAAATTTAATGGAGTTATATGGCTTGTCTAAGGCATCTCATGTTTACCCTAAACCAAGAACAAGGTGACATGAGTCCTCACTCTAGATCTACCTGACGTGCCATAGATGTATGTAAACACGGTACATGTTTTTTTTAAAAGATGCTGATCTACACTGTTCCTTAAACATACTGTGCTGATTCTTAAATACTTGTTTTTATTTACAATTTATGTTTTATGGAATATTCCACCCACTCAAGTCCTTCTAGTTTCATTCTAATAACCCCTTAAAGTGTGCCCTTCACCCCCTCCTCTATAATATTCATCCTAACCACACCAGATAACAGTGACCCCTCTGCCACAAACTCCTTATGTATAATCTCATGAGGTATTGTCCTGCACTTTAGTTTTCTTTCTTTTCTGTAAATTCTGGGCAAGCAGGAACAAATGACTATATTTCATGAGAGCTGTGGTCTTACTGCTTTACACAAAGGTAACTTGTTGATTGATTAGTTGGAAAATCATTATCTGTCCTGCTGTCCTTGGTGAAATGCTCATGGTCATGACTTCAAGATCTTTTCTGCTATGTTTTGTTACAATCATCTCTTTGCATCCTGCTTTCATAACGGTTCTTACTTTCCCTCGGAAGTACTAGAATACAACTGGCTATAATAATCAGAATTTTCTTTCTGATTCTTGGTTTAGCTAGAAACATTTTAGTAATGAACACTACCATCAAATATGCTGTCCCCATTATCTGCACCTGAAAACTGCTCTCAATTTCTTCTGTGTCTATGACATATTTGTGAGGAACCTTTGTTCACATATGTCTGAAGTATACCACCTTTTCTGTCCCACGTGGTAACTGATACAATGGTAACAGTTTCTTTGTATGACATATATTTCTCATGGGAAGAGATCAATTGTAAACCCTTGGATGGAGGAACAGACCCTCACTTATAGATAAGTATTATCAAAAACAATCAAGCAAATAATGAATACTGAATCTGATTAAGCCTGTAGATGTAACTCTCAATTTACAAGAGATACAGAAGTCAAAGGTATATGCTTAAGTCTATTAAAGAAATGGATTCAACAATGTCAATTAAAAAAATGGGCAGAAGACATGAACAGACATTTCTCCAAAGAAAGCATACAGATGGCCAGCAGATACATGAAAAGAAGCTCAACATCCCCCATTATCAAAGAAATACAGATCAAAACTCCAATGAGATATCACCTCACACCTGTTACAATGGCTAACATCCATAACACAAGAAGCAACCAGCATTGGTGAGAATGTGAAGAAAAAGGAACCCTCAAGGACTGTTCGTGGGAATGCAAACTGGTACAGCCAGTGTGGAAGACAGTATGGAGGTTCCTTAAAACATTAAAAATGGAACTACCTTAGGATCCAGCAGTCACACTACTGGGTAATTACCCAAAGAATACAAGAACACTAATTCAAGGGAAGCATGTACTCCTGGGTTTATAGCAACATTATTTACAATGGCCAAGATATGGAAGGGGCCCAAGTGCCCAGTGATTAATGAATAAAAAAGATGTGGTGTATACACACACACACACACACACACACACACACACAAAGGAATATTATCCAGCCATAAGAAGGAATTAAATCTTGTCATTTGACATGGCATGGATGGATCTAGAGAGTATATTGCTACATAAAATAATTCAGTCGGAGAAAAACAAATACTATATGATTTCACTCATATGTGGAATTTAAGAAACAAATAAGCAAAAGGGAACAAAAATGAGAGAGAGAGAGAGAGAGAGAGCAAGTGAGAGAGAAATAAACAAATTCTTAATTACAGAAAACATACTGATGGTTACCAGAGGGGAGGGGAGTGGGGGGATAGGTTAAATAAGAGATGGAGATTAAGAAGTGCAGTTGTCTTGATGAGCACAGGGTGATGTGTGGAACTGTTGAATTCCTATACTGTACACCTGAAATGAATATAACATTGTATGTTAACTCACTAGAATCAAAATAAAAACGTAAACAAAAATAAAGAAACGGATTCAACAAAATCCCTATTTCCTCAACAGATAAACCACAGGGGAAAGTAAAGAAAGGCTTGTTTTTCAATCATTTATAGTTTACAAGACTTAAAAGCTATTTTTTTTTAATTTTTTTTCAACGCTTATTTATTTTTGAGACAGAGAGAGACAGAGCATGAACGGGGGAGGGGCAGAGAGAGAGGGAGACACAGAATCAGAAGCAGGCTGCAGGCTCTGAGCCATCAGCCCAGAGCCCGACGCGGGGCTCGAACTCACGGACCGCAAGATCGTGACCTGAGCTGAAGTCGGACGCTTAACCGACTGAGCCACCCAGGCGCCACAGAAAGCTATTTAAATAATTGCAGTGTATGTACTTCATTTGGATCCTAATTCACACAAACTGTAAAATTAAACATTCATAATATTTACGAGATGGTTGAAAATGTGTACACTGAATGAATCTCAGATGATATTAAGAAATGATCTTAAATTTTAGATGTGATCTGGTTGTCATGATTGTATGAATTAAGAGCTCTAATCTTTCAGAGAAACATACCGATACATTGTCGGATAAAATGATAGGACAACTGAAATTTGCTTTAAAATAACATGGAAGGCAGAGGCGCCTGGGTGGCTCAGTCAGTTAAGCATCCAACTTCAGCTCAGGTCATGATCTCCCAGTCAGTGGGTTCGAGCCCCGCATCGGGCTCCATGCTGACCGCTCAGAGCCTGCAGCCTGCTTCAGATTCTGTGTCTCCCTCTCTCTGTGTTCCTCCCCAGCTCGCACTCTGTCTCTCTCTGTCTCAAAAATGAATACATTTTAAAAAATTAAAAATTTAAAAATTAAAAAAAATAATATGGAAGGGGAAGGTGGGTGGAGATACATAGAAAAATACAGGCATTAGTTGACAGTTGTTGAAGCTTGGTGATGAATGTACAAGATTTCTTATTTTGCAGATTTTGTATATTTAAAAATCTTCCTATAACCTTTTAAATAAGGCTGTTATTTGAATTTTAATCCTGGTTCCTCTTTTTTGATCCTTAACATCCTTGGGTAAGTTGCTTAAGCTGTCTATGCCTCAGTTTTCTTACAGCTTTCAAAGAAGTTTTGTGAGGATTCACTAAATTGTCCTACAACATAATTTCTTACCATCTTGCAGAGCAGGGCCTCAATTACTGGTACCTACAAGTATTTTCAATAAGGAGACAAAAGGGGGCCGCTCCGATTATCTTGCTGATTATTAGTCTGTAAATCTGTGGCAAAGTGACTGTTTTTCAGGGGTTTTTCCCTGTAATCAATACAATGATAACACGTATTATCCTGGAAGCTGACATCCGCTCTGCCTATGTGTCACACACACATTTTTCATTTATAGTTCTTACTCCTGGGTTGGCTCTTCTTACCAAACCCCGTGTGGTCTTGTTGCATTCATCCTTGCTCCCATGACGTTCAAAGTCTCTAAAGACGTTCACGGTCTTTGATGCTCAAGGTCTCTAGAGAGCTTGTCTACAAAGCCCTGCCTTTTGCTGGTATCTCCTCATTTCAGGAAGCACATGTTCCCCAACAACTAACTCGGCCTCCCCAAAGCTGCTGCTGGTCCATTTAACTATATTTTAATAGTGGCATTATGCTACACTCCTTTGGCAAATTCGGAAAATTTCAGTCATTTTTGCATTGGGCTATTTGTTTTGGTCAACATTATCATCTTTAGAGTCAGAGTGACTTCGTCTTAACATCAACTCGGACGCCAACCAGAGATGACTGGGACCTTTAACTCATTATATTCACGTATATAACGCTTCTACTTCTTGATCTTAAAACGCTGAGCATGAAGTAGACTAGGGTGGAAATCCTAACGTTAAAGATTACTTTGAGGTGATTAAAAAACTTTTTAGTTAAAAATTGTTTACTTGAACTAAAACTAATCTTCAGATAGCATACAAGCAGACAGTTGTTCAATCTTAAGTATATTTTTATCTCAAGCTTTTAAATTTAAAAAAAACCCTCAAATTCTGTCTTTATATATGATTTTATTAACCATCTATGATTTTAACTAAACCATTCCTACTGATACTGATGAATTTTATGTTAATTCCTAAAACTATATGGAAAGTAAGATGTTAAACATTTTATTTTAGTTTAGTTTAGTTTAGCTTAGTTTATTTTAGTTTAGTTTAGTTTAGTTTAGTTTATTCTCATATGAAATTTATTGTCAAATTGGTTTCCATACAACACCCAGGGCTCATCCCAACTGGTGCCCTCCTCCATGCCCATCACCCCCCCCCCCCACCCCCTGTCAACCCTCAGTTTGTTCTCAGTTTTTAAGAGTCTCTTATGTTTTGGCTCCCTCCCTCTCTAACCTTTTAGGCATTTTAAATGAAATACCAATTTTCAAGGTAAAACTTGCTTCAAAAAAGATATTCTACAGGGGTGCTGAGGGGTTCAGTCAGTTAAGCGCCCGACTCCTGTTTTGGCTCAGGTCATGATCTCACAGTTTGAGGGATCAAGCCCCATGTTGGGCGCTGTTTTGACAGCATGGAGTCTGCTTGGGATTCTCTTTCTCTCTCTCTCTCTCTCTCTCTCTCTCTCTGCCCCCCCCCACTTTCTCTGTCTCTCTAAAAAATGAATAAATAAGCATTTTATTAAAAAAATACTTCTACGATGGAAAAAAACTATGAAGATATGATTCAATGCCTTTCTTAAACTCAAGTAGAAAGTTTCAGTAACTATGAAGTAAACTTGTCAATTTTCATTATCATTGATTTGACCTCTTACGTAGTTAAATAATGACCTTCACAGGGACATGTAATATCTGTGGAGTTTCCACATACAATACATAACTTATGCCTATGTTTCTCATTAGAAACATGTATAAATCCAAGTGAGCGTGTAGAAGGTCACAGTTTTCAAAGATGACATTAATTATATCTCCCATCTCATATGCTCTTATTCAATAACAATAAAAAGATGAAGTCCAATCCTCCTCCTTTCGAACCTGGGCTGGCCTTACAATGTCTCTATGACCTAATGGAATGGGCCAGAGGAGACACGGCGTGACTTTTGAGGCCAGGTCAAAAAAGGTTGTCCAGCTGCTACCCAGTTCTTCTGGGAAGCTTGCTCTGGGAGCAGCCAGGGGCCATGTAAAAAGCCTGTCTAAGCTGAGACCACCCTGCTGCAGGGGCCATCGGAAGCACTCCAGATGACAGAACAGCTGGGCTCATAGGCAACAGCAGCAACAACTGCCAGTTATGAGTGAGCTGTTTTGGGTGTGCTAGACTCCCCATGGCCCCGGCCCCAGCCAACACCTGACTGAAATGCAGGAGAGACCCCAAGTCAAATCTCCTGTCCTTAAATAATGAGCAAAGCAAAATTATCTTTTTACGTGGTCAAGTTTTGAGATAGTATGTATTCAATAATAGTAACAGGGACAGAGTGATTCTCTCCATTCAATTATTTTTCAATGAGCTTCCTTTAATGTGATTCTAAATTTTCCATTGAAATGCAATTGTTTCTAAGGTTAGTCTGAATTATTTATTTGTTCTCCCAAATTCTGTAAAAGGAACTTTATCTTCATTAAAATAGGGCTATTTGTTAAAGTAAATAAGATTCTACTTAAGATATTACCAGAAAATCATTTCTGAAATGAAGGCTAATGACAAATCGTACTTTTTTTTTTCTAGTTGCCCCAGTGATGAATAGCATGGTTCTCTTAGCAAATGTCAGCAATCTGGTAAACTGCATGTTGGACAAAGGCCAGGTTGCCCTAAGACATCATGCTTTCCCCCCCTCCCCTGTTCTGTGGCAGGGGTCCAAACTGCACAATTTATTCTTGTTGACTGCCAACAATATTTTTTAATAATGCTGTCTTCAATTTAATAATGAAGACAATAGTGATACACTTCAGTTTTTGGCACATGACAGATACAACAGGTTGGAGTCTCAGTTCCACCAAAAACCTTTCTGTTCAAGGCATACATGTTTCCTGATTCCCCTCTTAAAAACAGCAATTTGATTGTGATGGCAGTTGCACTGGGTTTCAGAAATAGGAGATTCCCCTTTAATTTGATTCTCTTTTCAAATAAACTCAAGGAAGGTTTAAGCTTCCTGATTCTATGGCCATCCTCAAACAAACAAACAAACAAACAAACAAAACAACAACCAAAAAACAAAAATGCTGTGCACCACAGCTCCAGGACTCCTAGTCAGCCATGTTTTCTCCTTTTTCCAGCTTGATAGAATCAAGAATATTGTAGAATTATGCACTCATCCAAGCACTAGGTCATGCATATATTCACTTATTCATTCGTCAGGCAATTATTGATGTTTGAGAGCCTAATAAGTATAAGGCATTTTGTTGAGTACAGGGTATACAAAGTAAGTTATCACTATACTTTCCTTAGGGTATTGGAAGGAAATGTTTCAGTAAATAAATAAAATATACTGAATAACTACTATATATATAATATATATATATATAAATATATAAGAATAATCAAGGAAAATATAGATTATAGTGTAAGCACAGAAGTAGACAAGCTACAGGAAAGCAATCTGCCAACTAAGTCAAGGATTAATTGAAACTTGACTGTTATAGTGTAGTTGCTTCAGGGCTTTCTCCTTTTATTGAGACTGGAATGAAAAGTGGATTAATTCTCCTTTATCCTTATTTTCAAGGAAATATATAATCTCTTTGCTATTCTCTGAAGGAGAAAAAGTTAAGATTAGAGGGTTCCCTGCATTTCTTTTGCTCAGGGAGTTGATATTCCGGTAACCTATTCTCAGCCTGTCCTCTGGAGCCAGGATGATCTTGCAGAGGAGAACACATCACAGCTGCAGTCTGACCAAATGCCTTGATCTCACACAGCTGCCTCTCTCTCCCTCCTGGGACTGAGAATGAAACCAGGGATGTGTCAGTTCTCAGTCAGCTCAAGAAGACAGATGCTTCCTGTGGCTTTCTCTGACTCCTTTCTTCCTCCTCCCCATCTTTGACCCCTGATGTCAGGAACCTCGGCCATCCGAGTCGCATGAGAATTCCTCTTGCTGCATCTAAAGATCTGCCATACTCCACCCTACCCAATAATAATTTAGGCAACCCACTGGGCATGCTCGGTGCACAGCCTCCTTCCCGCACCATGTCTTAGACATACGCTTTGGCTGCACCTGAAACTCCCAGTGAGGGTCACCCATGTCCCTGCTGCTGCCACAGAAACTATAAAAGCAACTGAACTTCCAGCATTCTCTCTGCCCCTCTACAAAACAGCCCTAACTTATTCTTCCGAGTTGATTTCACAGAGTAAGTGTAATGGTTCATTTACCTCATGGGTAAAATTTGCTTCTGGAAAACCAGTTTCCCCAGACAAGAAACAAGCTATGGCATATATGTCTCAAGTGGTGGCCACTAACAAAATTTTCACCAGTTGAAGCAAAATGATCAAAAAGAAAAGTAACTCTATGCAACTTGAAGGCTTGTATTTTTTTTTTTGCTAAGATTTGTTTTAAACTAAAATATCCTTTGCCATATGAAGTACAGTTTAGGAACCAGTAGGTATTTGTACTGCTTTTACAGGGCAAAATAAAATGTTACATCTTCTGACATCATCTCTAGAGAGCTAACTAGGTGGGTTGTGAATCATTTATGATTATAAAATAGTCAAATGTTTCATTGTTCTCCACTTAACCAAACCCCTTTTATTCAAAGGAATAGTGTTTGGAGAAGAGTGAACTGCTTGATAATTGCAGCATTTTCTAATTCATGTCTGCTTATAGCTGGAGGTGATACAGTGCCTTTGGGAGGCAGGGGAGAGAAGGTGTTATTTTATATCAATCTTGACAAGCCATGTACTTCTTAGAGATTCTCAATTTCAAAGAAAAATACAAGAACATTATGAGGAATGGCCTCATGTGACTAGCCAACTTTGTCTGAAATGGTAAGCTAAATACAACAGAATGGTAGACACTATTACAAACATTTCTATTCTTACCTAACGAAATGGGATCTATTCCCACTTACCCAATGAAAGTTGCAAAGTTACAGGTAGTAAATGGTAAAGCAGAACTTGAGTTCAGAGGTATTGAACGGCATAACCCAAGTTCTTTCAACTATTAAATAATTTTAAAAGGTATTTAAATTCTTTTCAAGTTTGCTTATAGGAAATGTATCGACAAGGATTATTTAAGTTTGGAAGAATAGTCAAAAAACAATGCTGATTCTTATTTTACCTGCCAGGGTCGATCTGCCTTGTAGCAGCAAGATGAAACGTACCAAATAATGCTACCTGGTAACATGTGAGCCAAAGACGAATGGTTACCTGATAACACTTGGGCCAAAGAGGATACGTATAAGTAAGGGGACTGTTTTCCTGCAAGATATTAGGTGCGTAAAACAGAACTTCCAATCACAGGATCAATATTAGAACATTTGGAAAAGATTTCACTAAAATGAGTTACATTGGTGCCTTTTTGATTTTAAGGGAACTCATAGATTTCAAATTTGCTAAGCTTATGTTTATTTTATTTTTGTAATAAATGTTACATTTAAGAGTAAATTGCTCTATGTCTTAAGAGGAAAAAGAAAGAAGGAAGATAGAGGTTTCATAAAATTCTGATCCAAACTGCAATTACAAGAAAGTACAAGAAACTCAGCCAAACAACTTGGCCAATATCTATGGAGCATTCATTATTTCTTGGACAGGTTGAAATATGCTTACTTTCTCAATCCTGGAGGCTATAGAAATAATAAACATGCGAATGAAAATATATCATAATGCTATTCAGATACATTAGAATGAAGGATGAAAGCAGTCAATGTGTCTTCTTGAACCACCTCGAATTTTCCCATGGACTAATTATTCAATTGTAACTTCACAGTTTTAACATCTCAGCTTTGAAAGAACTGTTTACAAATTTGATGCCATTTAACTTTGTTAAAAATACTTCTTAGTGGCAAAAATAGTCAAATGTTTTAATAAGAAATGTTTGCTTCTGTTAAACATTGTTTAGATGACAAAGGCCTACTGTCCTTCAACACTGTAGGTCCTCTCCCCTCATTAGAAGCTCTGGCAAGGATAATCCTTAAGAAAACATTAGCCTTTGATGCAGATAAGCATTCACATTTCTCGTTCCAAAGTGCATTACATTTTTTTTTCCTCTGTTATAATAATTCAAGCTTCATGTTCAGATCACTAGAAAATTTAAACCAAAAAATAAACTGCATTGCCTTTACTATGAACAAGGTTGCCTATTTCTCCTTCCTTTTTTTTTCTTTTTTACATATCTTTCAGCCTTTATTCCATAGAATCCTCATTTGGAAAATATGTATTGGGGCACCTGGGTGGCTCAATCAGTTGAGCGCCCAAGTCTTGATTTCAGCTCAGGGCATGATCACACAGTTCGTGAGTTCGAGCCCCAGGCTGGGCTCCATGCTGACAGTGCAGAGCCTGCTTGGGATTCTCTCTCCCCCTCTCTCTTGCCCCTCCCCCACCCCCCTCTCTCTCTCAAAATAAATAAATAAACACTTAAAAATGTATTTTCTGTTTTAGAAATATCTGACCAAAATTATTTACAATATATTTAAATATGAATTTAACAGAAACTAAAAGTAACTTAGATGAGACCATTGCTCATGGGAACTCAGTTCTCTTAATTATATAGGGTTTCCCCAAACAAATCATTATCACAATGTTGGCTACTTCTTTGGTATATAATGTCAGTAAACCTTTTACAGGAAAGACGTGCACTCTGGGCTCTTAGATAAAGGTAACATGTAAAAAATTTCCTCATCAAAAAACAACTCAAAATAAACAATACAAAATAATAACAAGGACAACAACAAAGCCGTATCATGAGACGCCCAAGTCAATGAACTTGATGTTTCCTGAGACTGGATTTTTCTGTTTAGTTTTGAGAAATAGCCTTAGGCCTTTTTTATGAAAGACCAGTATAAAACTGTCTTCAATGCTTTCATCAGAGTCAAGCTTTATAAACTATTTATCATGTGAGCAAAATAAAGCCACATCTATGGAAAAATAAAACCAGTGAAGTGACCAAAATTTGCTCCTTAAAATTATCAACTGTTCATTGTTGGTATTATATGTAGTGGGAATAATCATGAATCTTTTTAACGTCGTTACGAGAGGCCAAGTGAGATTTAACGTGTATCACATGTCTTAGGAACTTGGCCATTTAATAAATTTTTTAAAAGTCTACCACTTGGGGCACCTGGTGGCTCAGTTGATTAAGCATCTGACCCTTAATTTTAGCTCAGGTCATGATCTCATGGTTCTTGAGTTTGAGCCTCACATCAGTCTCTGTGATGGCAGCACGGAGCCTGCTTGGGATTCTCTGTCACCCTCTCTCTCTGCCTCTCTCTGTCTCTCTGTCTCTCTCTCTCTCTCTCTCTCAAAAATAAATAAATAAACATTAAAAAAACAAAAGTTTACCACTAGTATATCCATCATATGATGATTCCTCTGTTCAGATATTTTCATCTCCATTATTTTTCTGCCTATATGAGTAAGGCAGGTAATCTCTAGATGCTTATAACAGTTTCTGTAGAATTTGATAGCAATCTAATCCCCCTTGTAGTGAATATACAATTCAAAAAAGAAATAATCACCACTAATATAATATCAGACCCACATGAATAAGGACCATATTTGTCTTCCTCATTCCTTTCTTCCCAGGGCTTACAACATTGTGGGGTCTCAATGTATTTGCTGAATGAATACATGAATCCAGTGGAATTATCCTGTAGCCTTTTTAAAGCCTTCTACACACTTTAGTGGGGAGGGGGTTAAATGGCTATACAATACGTCAGCACTGAAAAAGCTATCTTGAAGTGTTTGATTTTCAGTTGTTAGTATTGAACATGTTTTATGTTTTCCTGGGTTCTAGTTTGTAGTTTATTCCAACTATAGAAGTTAGTGGCAAATTTCCCTGCAAAATATTGCTAGAAAGCGTGTTCTGAATAAATACAGAGTGTTGAAAAGAAGTACCCTACTACACTATGGAGTTTCTCCTGTAAGGAAATACTCCATACCCCATGGTAAAGTCATTCTGTGGGGATTTTTTTTCTTTATTTTTCCTTATAATAAATGAACCGAGAGAGAGAGAGAGAGAGATACAAATCAACTGTCATGTCAACTACATTCATTCCCCTTTGGCCCATCTGCTGGGGCCTCAAACTTTCTGGAGATTTATCTTTTGAGTGTATTGCTCTTGGAATTCCCAGGCCAAATTTATCCTGAAACATGATAAATCAAAGTGTATACAGTGTTGGGCTAAAGTTATACGTCTCGTGATTATATTGGATATTTACACCATATCTTGGCTGTAAAGATTGCTTTTGAAACTTTCCAATAGAATATAAATAGCTAGATTACAGAATGCCAAATGTAAAGCCAAAACTAAGACCCAGAGATTAAGGGAGTAGTTTGGTCCTTGAAAGATAATTTTTTGTTCTAAAACTTTACTTGTTTTACTTCTGATAACTCTACATACTTTACAATTTAGTAATGTTCAAACACCGTTATCTGGGCTAAGCCAAGAGTAGAGACATCACCCACGTCTTAATATCTAGTATTTCTTGAAAGCAAATCACTGAATTAAAATAAGCCTTCACTTTGGAATCATAGGACAGTGATTTGTTCAAAATTTTATTTCAAAGAAGGGGGACCATGAAGCTCAGAAAGATTTTTCAAAACGTGATTTGTCCAAGATTGTGCAAGTGATGGAGCCCCTACTTTAAAAAAGGGAAGAAAACAGTCTCCTAACTTCAAGGCTACTTCTTTCTAAGCTATTCGGCTTCCTCTGCTTCTCCATAGGTGGCACTGTCTCTCACATTTGGAACTGCGGGGATTCAAAATGAAAACGTTTTAACTCTCAAGGAAGCCCATTCCTGTGAACACAACAGGGTAGGGGATATGTTAACTAACTATTTGAAACAAACAGGAACAAAAAAATAGAACATAAAACAAGGTAAGGGAAGAGAGCCTCCTGCACCTACTCACCCAAATCAGAACACTGCACAACTCGAAGGTGGCACTGACAGCGGAAAGGACACACTGGCCCCAGAGGCTCTAAATCAGAATCAACAGGAGCGTGCTCTTCTGGGCCTATCCCAGAAGCCTCATCTTCTAGCATAAAGTCAAATAAGCCTCTCTGTTGGAACGGCCCAGCCCAGGAAACTTGTGCAAGCAGGAGAAAGATGATAGTTGCCTTCATGATTTATCTCATGTATTTTCACTGCCAAGGAACCTGGGAAACAAACGAAAGGTTTAGAGGAGTAGCACTGCCTGGTTACGGTGTTATCTCTGATATGACACCCCATAGTAGAGTGAGTGTAAAGCATAAAAAAAACCCATATTTCATTTATTGTTAGGAAGCCGAATATTGAAATGTGTTTGAAAGGTACACAATAGACTACCTGGCACAGCTATTTACTTATGTAAAGAAATGTGAATGTTCTTGAAATCTGCTTGCTTGAATCTGGAGTCTGAATTAAGGCAATACATATTCACATCATTTGCAAAATCGTTAAGATGATAGATCACGTTGGAATTTTCAATGCTCATTCAACATAAGCCATGCTACGGTCAAATAAAATTTCATCTATACACATGAGAGATCTCCAATTCCTGTGTCTGGAAGCCAATCTCCTCTCTCCATCCCACTGTATTTATCTTGGTCCAGACCTTTCTCATCACTCCCTGAACTTTCACAAGAGCTTCCAACTGGTCTCGGCCTTGGCCTTGAAGATTTCCTCTACTCCAGGCCATCTTCAACTCTGCTGCCCAAGTCATGTTCAGAAAATCAGATTTCGTTGTATTTCTATTCTACTGAAAACTCCTTGTTGACTTCTCAAGGCTTGCCCATCAGGTCCACATCCCCTTTGCTGCAAGTGAGACCATTCACAATTTGGTGCCGATGTTTCAAGCCCTGTTTCTCTCCATTTCCTCTCCACTCCGACCCCCACCACAGCCCTGACACTCAAAGCTAATTGCCCTTTAAAATACCTACCTTGGGAGAGAGTTGTAAAGATTGAATGAGATAATGGACTTCCCTTGTGTATTCCCTGGCTCATCCACACAGGATGCTGCTTCCTCCCTCTTCTGTGTCCCAAAGCACGTTGCTCTTACCTCTTTTAAAGAACTTATCACATTATACTGTAATTTGTTTGGCGTGCTTGGTCTGTCCCCCCCCCCCCCCCCAGCTAGAAGATGCACTCCTTCAGGGCGTGTCTTATTATTCTTTGTTCTGTACCCAGGCCTTGCACAATATTTTGCACAAAAATGACTCAATTGACCATCAATTTATTAACAATACACGTTATTCGGTTTGTTCCAAGCAACCAGTCTGATTTTTTAAAACACAAAGTTATATTTTTTCAATAGCAAATTTCTAGCATGAGGAAGGTAACCAATCCAAAACTTAAATTTGGTATAAGCACAGTTTACTTTTCAAAATAAATCTACTGACCAGTTTCTCAAACTGATCATTTTTTTAAAAAAACAAATAAACATCTATGGAAAATCCTACTGATTTTTATATGACTCCCATGTTACCTGGTTTTTTGCAAAGAAACAAAAGTACAGTTTTGACAAATGCACGTACTTCTCCATTCATTCAATAAGCCCTTTAGATTTATATATCTGTTGTTGAATTTGTTGTTTTGTTAGCTGAAGTGAACTAAATAAATCTTAACTGACAAAAAGTAGTTGATCATATGGAGAATAAGCAGTCTATTTTTGAGCTGATATATTTTAAAACACCACTGGAAATGTTCTAAGGATTCCAAAAACACATTGTAGATACTATCTTTAGTTTTGCCACATCTACGTTGAATTGTACACTTACAAGGAACATATTAAAGCTGCAAATTCATAACTAGACTTACAGAATGATTTTTTTCGTCAGCAGCCAATGGTAGCATATGCAAAAAAAAAAAAAAAAAAAGGAAGGAAGAAAGAAACCCAAAAAACAAACAACAACAACAAAACAAGCAACTTTGTATGCCCTGACCTTAAGGTATCTAAGGATCTTCTGGAAATTCTTGGCTAGGTCCACTAGAGAGGGAAAAACAGTTTTTGGATTTCTTACACTTTTGTTCTTAGTTTCTACTTCTTACTGAGGTGTGTATAAGGCAGCACATATACAGAACGGGTCGTGGCTTTTCATTTAAAAAATACCACAAAGTTTATTATTCACGCTGCCCCTTTAAATTTGGTATCAGGTTTTCTCTAGGAGTAGGTTCCCACTCATTTACCGCATAGCCTTTTTATGGAGACCCTATTGTTTTGGCAGTGTTTCCTTGGACTGGATCTCAGGGAGTGGTTTTTGGTCTGTTTCACATTAAAATGCAATGTTTACGGTTTACCACGGTTTGCTAGCCTTGCATATTTAATATCTTACAATTTTAGGAGAAAAATGAAGCAAAGTAATTGCAGATTTAATAAATAGCAATGCGAATTAACGCAGATGTTGCCTTGTGATCTTTTCTCCAGAGCAGAGAACGCCCGGTTGTTTCACTAACTCAAAAAAAGAAATGTTGAACATGAGCTCAGAAGAATATCATCATTTATATGTGTTTCCTCTTGTTAAAATGGTGCAAATTCTCTGCACAATATTTTTCTTGGTTAAAGCTGAACACAAACAGGAAGTTTATAGCTTTCATTACTTATATCACTTTGATGCATGTGCGTGTGTGTGTGCGTGTGTGTGTGTGTGTGTGTGTGTGTGTGTGTTCATTTTAACCCTGAATGTCCTGGAGGAGAATATGTCAAGAAACTTTATACAAATTCCCCCAGGAGATTATTTCTTTAAATTATTGTCATCATACTTGAAGATGCAGCATCTTAAAACAATTAGTGGGGGCTATTGATATTAATAATTTTTAATCATTTTTCCTTCCTTAGTATATAAGAAAAATAAACACAAAATAGCAGTTGCCCTGTGGAAACCAGATTATTTGCTGACATATTATATTTCCCAAGTTTCTTTGAAATTGTTTTAAGCATTCTCAAAAAGTATGACTCCTTCCTACCTGCTAATTGTTAGGTATAATGTCACTACTGCACTAAAGCTACTTGCCCCACTTTCTAAGTGTTTCATCAAAAATAATAACTTCTGTCTCCTTAAACTACTTCAGCCCATTAAATTCACTATGTAATTCAGATCACCATTTGTAGGATGTCATTTATGCCTTTGGTGTGACTTTCAAAATCCAAATTTAACCCTCAGGAGATTAGTAAAACTATAACTACAGACAAAAATAAAAATCCCCCAGCACTAGGTGAATGGAAAACCTCAATAATAACAGAAACGATTTAAAAATAGACAATAAAAAAGGCATTTATCCACAAATAAGGGCTGCTATAGGAGGCATTTGGTTCTTTTTCTGGTCAAAATAGCAATAGGAAAAGCAAAACCACAGGAATTTATGTCACTGGGAGCCCACTTAACCAGGGGTCATCGGTGGTACCCTCTTTTGAAATTAGCAAGAAAAATAACCTACACCCTAGTGATGTATCTTACAATACAATTTCATTTGCATTGAGAGTACTGACTGGGTCTTATCTTTCCCTGTAAGGAATTATGTAGCTAACTGTGAGATTTTCTTTAATACACAGCATAATATTTGCAATATTTATTTCCACCTCTGTGATGATAATTTCTGTTCTTTTCTAGGTTGTAGAAATATACATTTAACTTCTGCAGCTCATCACCAGAGTTCACATCACTGAGGTTTTAAAAGTTCTGAACATATGCAAGAATTCAGGAGGGGACTAAATCCTTAAATACATACATATAACCCAACTACAAATTCGATGCTGATCTAGAATACTTTTTTTATAAATACTTTCTAAAGAGGTAAAACATTTCATTAGTACAAATACAAAATATATCAATATAGATACTCATGGTGTTAGGTTACAGTTTTTTTAATAAACGTCTTTGCAAGAACAGAAAGAACTAAAACAATGCATTCAACCATTTTACCAAATATTTAACTTCTGTCTTCAAGCAATACTTGTTTAAAATGCTGCATAAAGATTATCAAAAGTTTAGCACGATTTTTTTTTCTCTCCTTTTTCTCACCAAACAATTCCTTTTTGCTCTCAACTTGATCGAAGTTTTATTAGTCTGTAGCAGAGTTCAGGACAATTATTGAAAACCATACCTTTTAATCCGGGGATTTGCCACAGGAGCCCTCAAAGCTGAGATGTAATTACACTAAATATTCAGCCCCAGCAAAAGAGTTTGCAGGTGTGGAAAGGAGGAGGGGGTAGGTGCTGCTCTGTGACTGTCACTAGGTTGAAAACCTCCTGCTTCTACTCCATAGCACGGTTAAAAAATAAGGTTTCCCTCAATGAACACAATCCGGCTGACACCCACATTAGATCATATGGTAATGATATGTCTCTTGTATTGCAGCCAGAAAGTTTATCGACCTTTTTTCTCCCCATTTGCTTTATTCCTTTTGCATCTGCTTAAGATTCTAAACTGCTTATGTGGTAGAGAGGGGCAACTTGATTTGAAATTTGTTTTATTGTGTGGATTCATTTCCCTAAAACATTGTAGCTAAAGGGTTTGCTTCCCCACCCCCAACCTCACTGCACTAGCCACCCTTTCTAGTCTTGTTTATAAGAAGCATTTATACTTCCAAACTGACAGTTTTTCTTGCTATCAGGATGTGTAAATCCAGCAAATGGAACAAAATTAATCTTGTAGTTATTTTAAATGTGGTCTGCAGAAATAAATGAGTAGATTTATGTGAAAATTTTCATTCAGATTCTTACTTGCCTTGGGCTGTTTGCGCAAATTCAAGCACTCTGCTGTGGAGTTTTCCTGTGTATTTTGAACATATTTCTAGTGTCCTGGAAAAAAGTCATGATTTTTTATGAAAAGAATATCACGTTATTATTATTTCCTTACTCATAGTTTATAATCTCTCTTGTTGTTTACCAGCCTTTAGGTTTCTTTTTATTTTTCTAAATAAAACACATAGATACCAGAAATGGGTTTCATTTTAATTTAGCCTGTATATGAAAATTTTGATTTTCATGGACCACACTTTTATATAATCCAGAATTTTGAAAAGGCAACAGAGTCTATGGCTCTTTTCAAATTTCAGTAAATAGCAAAAAGGAAATGTAAACACAAGGAAAGATATTTATTTAGCCACTGGAAAGCTTTTTTGAGTTTTTCTTAATTCCCTTGCTGGATGCTCTTTAATTCTTTTCCTCTGTGTCTCTATGTTTTGACTTGTATCTTTATGCCATGGCCCCTAGGCTGTTACCAGGTGGAAACTTGAAATCCACATCTGTGAAACATGAGAGGTTAACCCTCCCCTCCTCCACCTTCCCCTCCCCTCCTCTAGCCATCCAACTACACAATTCTACAGTAAATACTTCTGCCTTAATGAAACTTGAAGGAATTAAATTCCTGAGTGGATATCTAAAGGAGGGGAGGGGTGCTGTCACATGATATTTTTCCTTGTTTCCCAAGACCAGCCTCCCTTAATTTTACAACTCCCTGCCCAACACCTCCTCTCTTTGACATCTAATAACCACATACCCAGTTATTTGGATCATTTAGAAAAAAGCCAAGAATTATTTTCCCTGGACATTGGTGCAAAGTCCATGATCCCCTTATGTGGAATCAATTACATTTTCCTCTTGAACTCCTCTTGTATCTATTTCTTTCATATGACAGGTAATCCCTTCTTCTTCGTATTGTAGCTTTTTATGTATGTGTCTTACCCCAAGGGAGGGAGCACATCATTTTCTTTTGTAGAGTGCTCTCATCCAAGCACAGTCATGGTATACAGTAAACTCTCAAGAAACACTTGGTGAATGACCACATAAAGTCAGTCAGATCTTTGGCTATGGATTCCACCATGATTATTGTTTTGCCCAGTCCTGGTTTGCTCCTTATCAAAACTCAACCCTACCACAGAGTATATAATGAATAATGGCGATAATTGTTGCTGAAGAGAGAGAAAGGGGTGGGAGGATAAGGATATTAAGAAGAAGTAGGAGAGGCAATGGAAAAGACGACACATTATCTCAATATGTAGATACTTTCATAAAGCAGAGACATTTTGGTTATGGTTCACATCTGGGTTCTTTCTTCTGATGGTAAGTGTATGAATTCAGACAATACTTAACATCTGAGTCTCAGTTCCCATATCTGTATGATAGGTAAAAATTATTACCTAACTCAAATTGGAAAGAAACATTGGAGAGAAAACTAAATAAAGCAATATACATAAAGCATACAACGCAGAACATGTCCCAGTTAATTAAACTCTCCAAAAATGTTAGCTTTTTTTGTTCTGATGTACATCACAGCAATCCTTTGAGATGAGCAAGGGAAATCGTCTTTACTCTGTCCATTTTACAGATTAAAAAACAGAAGTCCAATGATCTGCCCAAGTTCACAGAGCTGGTAAGAAGCACAACAGAAACTAATGCCCCATTCTTCTTGAACCTAATCTAGCTTTCCATTATTGGACTAGATTTTAAGAAAGATCAAACTCTTAAGATATAAAAAACTAATTAGCAAAATTCTTGGGCAACATGTATTTGCAGACTAGTTTAAGATCTGTGACCAAGTGACAATTCTTTCTACACTTTGTATTTGTGCAAGAACAAATCTTTCCTCTTTTTTTTTTTAAATTTCAGTAAGAACCCCACTTCTAAAACCCCAAGGATTTTACCAACATCATCTGATTTAAAATCTGTTCTAGGGTGCCTGGGTGGCTCAGTCGGTTAAGCATCTGACTCTTGGTTTTGGCTCAGGTCATGATTTCACCATGGTGAGATTGAGCCCCACGTCAGGCTTTTTGCTGACAGCATGGAGCCTGCTTTGGATTCTCCCTCTCCCTCTCTGTCCCTTGTACATTCACACAATCTCTCTCTCTCTCTCTCTCTCTCTCTCTTTCTCTATGTCAGATATAAATAAACATTTTAAAATATAAAATTTGTTGTTTAATTAGATGTTAAGTTGTATACTGTCACACCCACTTTTAGGTAGGAGACACTAAGACACAATAAAGTCATATGCAGTTAAGTCACAAAGATGCCACGGGGCTATCATCAGAATCCAGGTATCTTGCAATCTAGTGGGAAATGGAACACTTTTGAGGCTAGAAGTAGTGCTTGTGCAGGCAGCCGAAACTTACCCTGGCTTGGAACGCTTGGGGGTAGGGTTTACTGAAACCTTGGCTGCCTTATAATTATTCAAAATATTCAAATTCAGAGCACATACCACATCTGCTGTTAAAGACACTTAAACTATGATTTCTACTGACAACCCACTAGTTAACAGGGTAACTATATTCTACATGTTGTCAAAGTTCATTTCAAGGCTAGTCACTCTTCCTCACCAACATCAAATACAAGTGATTTAAATTGTACCTGTATATTAAAGATGTGAAACATGCCAGAATTTAGAAAGGTCTCCTTTGGACACCCTTTTATTTTCTAAGAGGTCTGGAAACAAGTGGTTATCTTCACAAACCTGATGTGACTGGTTTATTCTTGGACTGACTCTTCAAAGTCAGGTCAGGGGCTGCAATGGTGCTTTATTTTGTCACCCAGGACAGGTATTTTTTCTTTAGCCAAGAAAGAAGCCTCAGGTGAAGTTCAGGACAGGCTTGAATGCCGGGTGGCTTGAAACACAATCTGGTAGTAGAAAACTATGGCCTTGGCCATCTTTCTTTCCCACAAGCCTCCACTCCCCAGACCCCTCACCATCATGTTCAGTGTACTTGTGCCTTGTATAAATAACCGAACCTCTCTGACACTCAGGTTTTTAATCTATAAAATGTGGATAAGCATAGTATTACCTACTTCATAGGTTTGCAGGGAGGTTTAAAGTAGGTTAGTTCATATAGCTAAATAACTGTCTGCTTTGCCTTAGGTATAACATCTTTCTGGGTTCTATGTCCTGCTGAAAGGCATTCATGGACTTCATAAGGATCCAGAGACTCTAGGTGAAGAATCTCTACTTGAGCAATGAAACGGTAATAGGAATAAACATGGGACATGGAAAGTTATGAATGACGATAAGGAAAAATTATGGAGATATGTAGCTCTCTTTTACCACAGGGATGTATTCAATTCCTGAATTCTCTGCCTCTTTTCTTGAACACTCAGGAGCATCTCGTTTATCAATGGCAGTCAAGGGATTTTTGTTGTTTTCATAAATTAAGTAGTTTGTACTGAAACAACAAGTCAACATTGATTAAATATCTGGTAGTGTGAACAAAGAACATACCTTTCTGTTACCTAGGAAATTTCCCATAACTTAGCAAATAACTGATCAGTCAACCAGCAGATACTGACTGAGGGATCACCGTGTGAGAAAATATTAATACTAGGCGCTATGGAAGATACCAGGAAATAAGAAGGGCAATGTGAAAGGCATGACCTTAAAGAACTCACATCGGTAAGGAGATAGGACATAATCTACCTATATATATTGAATATATATTTATTTAAATATATATATTTAATAGCACTTTAGAGTTATCATACCATGAAACTGATAATGCATTATATAATTATAATTCCTAGGCAAAGTAAAGTATGCTATAATTAAAAATAATGGTCTTAGAAAGGCAGAGGAGGGGTGGGGGAGAGATCATTTTACACATGGATAGTTAGGTAAGTGTTTATGGAGAACAAGGTACAATTTGAGCTGAATCCTGAAGGCCAAAAAGAATGTGAAAGAAGAGAGAGAGCTTTTTAGTCTGACAGAACAACGCTATCAAAATCTTGGCAATGGGAAGGCGAGAGACAATAAATAAATCAATGGGGCTTAAGTGGATGTTTTCTTTCAAAGAAGCCATGGGCCCTTTTGTCATCCTTGAATATTCAACAACTGCCATGGTGTCTGACATGTTGAAGTCACGCAGTAAATGAATGTCCCTGTTTATGGTCATAACTAACAGGAGCTGAAGTAAGAAATGAAGGTAGGGTTTGTGAAAAGACTTGAAAGTCTCCCATAGGACACTCGTTTACTCATTCATTTGCTCACCAAACACACTTGGTGGTTAATATCTACCAATTAATGTGTTGTCAGCTGGATGTTATCAAAGGTATTTGGATGAGGTAATATATATATAATACCATGATGAAAGTTTTATTTTAGCAAATAAACGCTAACAAGTTTCTGCAGGGTGGTGAAACTAGAATCAAGGAAACTAGTAAGGAAGTTCTTGCTTTAGTCTTGATGTATTAATACCTTAGGAACAAGCAGATGGACATGGTGAAAATAGGCCCACTGCCCAGGAAGCTGCTGTGATATATTAAGGATGCATGTTTGGAGCACCGGTTCTTGGTTGTGTTCTTTCAGTGCATTATCTCAGGTAAGACTCATGATAACCCTATCATTGAGGCATATTATAATCAATTCTTGTTATCAACTTTTGTAAGATTGTATTTGTAAGTGATCCCTACACCCAATGTGGGGCTGGAACTCACAACCCCAAGGTCAAAAATCACATGTTCCTGAACCACCTGAACCACCTGAACCACTGAACCACCTAGATGCCCCTCGCATAATCAATTCTAAAAGCACAGAGCTGAGGCTTGAAGAAGCCATGCCCTCCCCTGTTCTCTGCCATCCTAACCAGATGCTTTTGTCATGTAAGCAAAGACAGAGTCAACTTCTTTACAGGCATCTTTCTCTCCTGGGAGAACATTCTTTAAATGGAGAAGAGTCACATATCAAAATAAAGCTACGTAAAGCTCTGGATGTCTGCAAAACTCATAAGGAATTGACCATCTTATATGAATTCAACTTTTAGGGTACGAAAATGATTTGTAGCCTTGATGGTGACTCTAGTGCGAGAAATTAAGGAGAAATCATGCAATCTGAATTATGGGCTTAAAAAAAGGAAGGATTAATGTAGAATCTTTCCCTGCGAAGTTTCACACAGGGTAAGACTTCATGTTGAATGAAGGCTTCCCACACTGAGCGAAGGCAGAATTGTTGACATTTTACAGAGGACACCAGCTCAGGAGATGTGCATCTTGGGAGTGAGTGGAAACTACAAAAGAGAGAGATAAAAGCCAGACCTTCCCCTTTCCTGGAAGACCACCTCCTGGCCGAGCTCCTGCCTGATTACTTACTAATTGACTGGTGCTACTGGAAACAAGGCATGCTACCATAAACCCACTGAAGCACTCCTTTGGCAATGCTATGCTTCCTGTCCAAACAAAGGAAAATATACTAGATGAGGATCAAAGTTGAGTTCAAGCCCAAGATAAGATTGAATCAAATAATGTGCAATGCCTGAATTGCAGAAACAAAGAACACCCTGTATTTGTAATTACTTTCAACAGAGATCACTTCATTTTTCAGGGAGGTAGCACACATCGTGTGATCATTGAGTACACAGACCCTGGGGCCAGACAGACGACTCAGGTTTGATTCTCGGCTCTGCCACTGATTATCTGTGTGACCTCAGGCGGTTTCCCCATTCCTGATCACACCTTATTTCACAGGACGATACAGTGAGTCTATATTTGTAAAGAGGGTAGAACAGAACCATGGAGGAGAAGCTCTGTGAGTTTATGTCAAGTAATGAAAATGTTAGAATGGGCCGAGGACTCTAAGAGATCGTTTTCTTCTTCGTCTTGTTTTTCATTCGTACTCCAGCCTGAAAGTTCTGTCCTGTTTAGTTTGGAGCACTCAAATGCAGGTCATGTCTGTGCAATGTGTATTGGCTGTGTGGCACCTATTTGGTCTGTAAATATTCTCCTTTCTATTTACCTTGTATCCTAGGAAAAGTAAATGCTCCGCCACAGAATAGAGCCCTCCAGAATTTAAGTAGGCAAACGCATGAAAAGTGTTGTTCTAATGTCTGTTCTGTACAATAATGACTTAGTTTAGGAACTTGTTTCTGAGATGGTTATAGTCCCTTGAGAACTATTTGATTTGATTCAAGTTGTCCCTGTAATAACAATAATTCATTCCTTGTAATTTGCCTTGTTGAGGTTATTTCTTTAATAATTCATGAGATGAATTTTTTGATGCAGATATATATTAACATGACAAACAAAGTGAAACATGCTTTCCCATTTAAATCATATGAGAGCTTTTATATTTGGAAACAATCCTGTATTTTGAATAAATCCACTTCAAATACTTGAGGAATTATTACTCTTCACAAATGATTTATATGCTCATTTTTAATAGAATGATGTCTAAGCATATCATTTATAAAAGGATTAAATCACCAATATGAGCACTTACTTTATAATTATGAGTCTATGGGGATAAAAAAGAAAATTGAGGCATGATCACATTTGGTGTATCAGGTTTAAATCTCTTTGGAGCTTTCTTCATCAAAAGGTTGGCTTCTCATGAAACATCTTCATTCCTGGAGGCCATTTTCAGTAACTTCCCTAGCATTACTCATGGTCTGAAACAATACGAAATCTAACCAGAAACAGAGCATTTAATTCTTCCCATAGGCCAACAACCATAGAAGTTTGTGTTATCAAAGCAGCACTTTAAATAGGTGATTTGGTAAACTTCTGAATGATAAGAACATTATGTGCCTCTCTGATGAGAGTAAAACCACATAGCAAAAGCTGCTGAGAGATTATAGGAAATATTGAGTTTTTTTTTTTTTTTTTTTCATGTAGTTGTGATGAGGGAGCCATAAGGCAAGCTGACAGGCCAGGCCACAAACACCACCCCCAACCCCCCACCCAGGCGGGATATGTGTGATGTTCCTCAGGCACTCCTGGCTGCCCAAGAACAAAGGAAAGGGGAAAAACAAATGGCTAACTGATAGAAACCATCATCCCGCAGGACCTAAGTCTCCATCACCCCTCCGTAGTCATGTGGGAAACAAAAAAGGAGACGGCAGATAGAACTAAATTTCCTTATAACCTGAAGCCCATTGACAAATACTTGAGGCAGGCAGAGTAAAATGTTTCTCCAGGAACTCCTTTACTGTCTTAATGTTAATGCTTGGCTAGAGGGAAAAGCAACTTTAGCCTGACAATAGCTAGGCTTCCACTATGGCTGAAGTCTTCTTTAGCATATGAAAATCTCACTGGAAACTTCCCCTGGACTTTACCTCCCCCAACCCCATAGTATATAACCAGTCTTTCCTCATGGTCCCTGGGCAGCTCTTCCTGCCTATAGGTCCTTTCCCTGTGTTTCAATCAAGTCACCTTTTTGCACCAAAGACACCTTCAAGAATTCTTTCTTGGTTGTTGACTCTGGACCCACAAACGCCACTGTCACCCCCCCCCCAAAAAAAAACCTCATCAGTTGCAGATCTTGATGGTGGCTAGCTGGAATGTTTTCATACATGGTGACACCCACATTACACGAGGAAGTATTTAGTGATGCCTTTGCAAATC
The DNA here is from genome assembly GCF_018350175.1 of Felis catus. Classification (NCBI taxonomy): domain Eukaryota; kingdom Metazoa; phylum Chordata; class Mammalia; order Carnivora; family Felidae; genus Felis; species Felis catus. The sequence continues at coordinate 113,056,925 of NC_058374.1, forward strand.
TGGTGGTTTCAAAGGCTGTGTGTGTATTTGTGTGTGTGTGTGTGTGCGTGCGTGTGCATGTGTGGTAAAAATATACATAACATGTTATCACTTTATATTTTAAATGTTCAATTTGGGGGCATTAAGTACATTTACAATGCATCCACCACTACTCTCCATTTCCAGAACTTTTTATCATCCCACACAGAAACTCTGTACCCACTAAACCATAACTCATTTCTTTCTCCCCTTTGTCCTCATTAAACCCTATTCTACAATCCCCATAGATTTGCCTATTCTAGATACCTCATTTAAGTAAAATCATACAATAAATTTTTAATTTAGAAAAAAAGCTTTCTGTTTTTTTGTTTGCTTGTTTAAAACTATGTATATATTTAAGTGAGAAGATAGTGAATGTAAGGAAATTATCACAAGGGCTTCTTCAAAAGAAAGGGTTTCTTCTTGGAGAACATCCCTGGTCTCAACCAATAAATCCTAGTCATTGGGCCTGGGGGCTTGCTATGTTTATGTCATAGAGGAAATTGAAAGACACCTCACATTTTTAATTAAAATCATTACCAAACTGAGCATAACAATTAAAATACACAGATTGTCTATAGAAAGCAATTCACCCAGAAAGTTTTAATGTCACCAAGTGTTTGTTTACAAGCGTTGAGGACATAATCTGAAGACCAGCTAATGCATTTGGAATGATGGTACTAACTCCTTATCACCAGGCATTTATTTTCAGTTCTCTGCTCAGTCTTGATAACTGAGCTTCAGTAAAGTATCTGTGTCTTGTCACAGCAGTTCTGTGAAACCAGGAATATAAGGCCATGTTTTGTGATTATAAAATACAGTTAGACCAACTTAGCATAATCAAATAAACCTTGGTCTTGCTAGAAATATTTTCTACACAAGCTGGCTGTTTTGAGGAAAGTACTAAAAACACGTTCTTTCTGAAAGAATAGCATCTATTTCTGTAAAGCGCTTTCAAAATATTGAGTATGTTGAAATTAACAACTAACCACTTAAATGTTTAATTCCAAACAAGAGAAATAATTTAAGCATCATATAAAGATTTTGAGGGAAAAAAAATCAGTATTAGACCAAAGGTACCTCGGGAGATGTGAAGTTTCTTTCATTGATCATTTAAGAGCCATAATGTAGTTCACCACAAACTTAATGTATACTAATGTATAACTTATGTATAACTTAATGTATACATACTTAATGTATACCCACATCCAGGGTATGGGTACCGGAATGAAAGCTCCATTGGGGCAGGGATATGTGCTTCTTTTGTTTACTGCTCTGTCTCTTATGCTTCAAACAGGTACGGCACATAGTGGGACAAGGTAAATAGTTGTTGAAAATTAGCCCTTAGGACCTAAGGTTCCACAAACCCCAAGGCACCCACATTCATTTCTTCCGTGTTACCTGCCCTTAAGCAACTAGAAGAACCTGTCTTTGCTGACAAAGTCCCCTTAGATTGGCAGAGGATCAAGTCAAAGTGCCACCTAAGCCGAGTACCATTTCTGAGGGGTAATTTTGAGGAGCTCAGCCCTTCCAGCTTCCCTGCCTTACTGCAGAGTTGAGACATCACCATCCCTGTTTGTTCTTCAAAGCCCCACAGATGACACCCAGGCACTCACACACAGAATAGCAAAATCACATCTGTCTAAATTTTTCTTATGTGCCTCTCCACTTCCATTTCCAAGCCCAAGCTTTTCCACACTGCAACTTTCCGTTACCACTGCCATTTCCCCCATAAGTTAGTGACCCTCAAAATTCAGTCAGCTGATGACCAATGGCGTAAGTTTTTATCATCTGTTTTCCTCCATGATTATGTATGTTACTTATTGATCATTCTTTATTTACTTAATGGTTATTGTTCTAAACAATAACAAAATCTGAAAAACCACATCATTGTATGGTAGTTGTATTTTCTGTTACATGCTTAAGGAAATATGAAATTATTCTAATAAAGCTGTTCATCGATGGATCATCTAAAATCACATCGCCTGTTATCAATGGCAGAGGTTTTACTCCTTGGGAAATATTTAATAACCCCTAATCCAAGACTTTAAAAACCAAATTCCAATATTTTATATTTAATTTAATGTTAGTAATGATTAGTCCATAATAGATGTCAGGCATATACATATTTGGGGGCTTCCCACCTAAGGCTGCTTTAGTTTGTTGGAATCAGTTGGGAAATATATCCTTAGTTCTTCATGTTTCTGAAATGACACAGAGACTCCCAATAGCAGCAGTGTAAGGGCTACGATAATCTTATTTTCTATGTGTTAAAACTACTCTAAATGGGTCCCGGGCTGATCGGACACTCTTCTCTTACTGGGTGAAGTTACTGGAGCAGGTGTCAGTAGTCTAAGTCTCAAGGATCTTCTAATACCCTATAAATCCCACATTAGATCTTGCCTAACCGATTCCCTTAATTAATGCCTAATCCTGTGTCCAGTCTGGCCCCTCAGGATTTTCCTTGACACTTGGGACGCTTATGTGTACCTATAGTCAGAGATATCTCAGGTCAGGTTCACCAGGAAGCAGATTCTGAGCCAAAGCTTTCTTTCGGGACGTTGACTGGAGAAAGCTCTCAGAAACAACCCTTGTAAGGCAGAGAGGAAGCAGGATGAGACATATGGAGCATTGGTGCTGCGTTGCAGTGACAACCTCAGCCTCAGCTGGTCAGGCGGGAAGCTCTGAAGCTGAAAGGACTTGAGACTTAACTTGAATTCCTTTGGCAAGGCAGCTGAACTTCCGCTCCCCAACATCGGCCAGAGGAATCATCCCTGGGAGGGGGCTAAACTTTAGGCAAAGTAGCTCCCTTCACCAATGGGACCCTGCTGTGAACTGTCAGTCTTCAAAAATTCTGGCAGCTAGAAGGTGAGTGTCTCAATCTCTGCTGAGGAGATCTGGGCGATGGTCTGTGGCCCATGACAGCAGGCACAAGGGCTTCCAGCCCTATCATGTAGGGAAAAACAAGCTATGTTTTCACATGAATCAAGCTCACATGGGGCACCTTTGTGGCTCAGTCAGTTAAGTGTCCAACTTTGGCTCAGGTCATGATCTCACGGCTCATGGGTTCGAGCCCAACATCAGGCCTTGTGCCAACAGTGTGGAGCCTGCTTGTAATTCTTTCTCTTTCCTTATCTCTCTGCCCCTTCCACATTCTCTCTCCCAAAGTAAATAACTAAACTCAAAAAAAAAAAAAAAAGAGAGAGTTCATAGTATTTTCCATTACTTTGAAAAGGTCTTTGTAATTGTTTATCTTGCTACACTATGAGTTGGTTAAATGTAGGGGCCATGTCTTTTCAACTTCATCATTCCTGACGTATAGGTCATATGGTTGCTCCATAATTGTTAAATCATCGAAACTAAACCACTAGACATTTGGCACAAGTCCCTAAACAAAATACAATGGATTAATAGTATATAAAAGTCATGAAATGGGCTAATAGACTCATACGTAACTGTTTATATATTGTTGAGAGGCTAGAAATGCTAAGTGGACTATATTTTTGATTTTGTTATAAAGTGTGATGAATTATAACTTAATCCAGGGGTTTTCAAACATGCTACCATGTGGTTGAGGAAAGTGGTGTCTGATTCTCCCCCAAGCCCCTCTGCAACCAGGGCAATACTGACATTTTATGTTCACGTGATCCCATCCCTAAGAAAAAGGCCCATAAAAATCTAACAGTGTCCAACAGTCATTTCCTAGTACATCTGTGAAGAAAACATGGCGTCTCGGTCCATACCGGCCATTACAATAGAATACCAGACACTGTGTGGCTTACAAACAAGGTATTTTTTTCTCACAGTTCTGGAGGCTGGGAAGTCCAGGAACAGGCGTTGGCAGATTCAGTGTTTGGTGAGCTCCTGCTTCCTGGTTCAGAGACCATTGTCTTTTTGCTATAATCTCACACGGCACCTTCTCTCAGGCCTCTTTTATAGGAGCGTGAATCCCACTCATGAGGGCCCAACCCTCATGACGTAACTACCTCTCAAAGTCCCTGCCTCCAAATACCTTCACACTGAGGATCAGATTTCAGTATATGAATTTGGGGGGAATACAAACATTGAGTTTATAACACACTGTACTCCAATTTCTCATATTTACAAACAGGCATATAAAAATTAGAGGTACCATGTCATTTTTTAAAACTTTGGCTCTTCATAAGATTAATTTTTTAATTTTTATTTATTTATTTTGAGAGAGAGCGAGAGAGAACAGGGGATGGGCAGAGAGAGAGAGAGAGAGAGAATCCCAGGTAAGCTCCAGGCTATCAGCACAGAGCCTGACACAGGGATCAATCTCATGAACCGTGAGATCATGACCTGAGCTGAAATCAAGAGTCTGATGCTTAACCAACTGAACCACCCAGGCACCCCTATAAGATTAATTTTTTTTGAATTTTGTCTAGTTTTTTAAGATGAAATTGGCTACAGATCTTTCTTCTTTTGTAATATATGCACTTATCGCTATAAATTCCTTCTTACCACTGTTTTTATGGTATTCCACAAGTTTTGATAATTTGTATTCTCATTTTCATTTGCTTCAAATGAAACTTTCTCTTCTTTGACCCAAACACTCGTCTTCTTTAACCCAAAAGTTATTTAAAATTTCAAATATTTGGGGTTTTGACCACTATCTCTTATTTCCACGGAGTTTGAGAACATACCTTGAATGTTTTCTAATCTATTAACTTGGTTAAGGCATATTTTATGTCCCAGCATGTGTTCAATCCTGATGACTGTTCTCTGCAAGCTGGCGAAGGATGTGTCCTCTGCTGTCATTGGTTGGAGCATTCCATAAATATCAGTTAGATCAAGTTGATTGATAGTGATATCCAGGTTATATATATTCCAATTTTCTGCTTGATCTATTACTTACTGAAAGAGTAGTGTTGAAGGCATCAACTTTAGTGGTGAATTTGTTCATACCTGCCTTCAATGTTATCAGCTTTTGTCTAACTTGACTTGGCACTTTGTTGTTAAGTACGTACACATTTAAGAGAAATTAAAATTTACTTCTTTATCATGATGTGATGCTCATTTATCCATGATAATTTTCCTTGCTCTGAAGTATGTTTTGTTTGCAATTAATACAACTTCTTTAGTTTTATTTTGCTTATTGTTAGCATATTTTGCTCTATCCCTTTTAACCAATCTGAGACTTTGTTTTTAAAGTTGGTTTCTGTGAGACAATGTGAAGGTGGGCCTTGCTTTTTTATCCATTCTGACAGTTTCTGAATTTTAATTGGTGTTTTGACCATTCACATGGAGAACTATTCTTGACATAGTTTGGTTAATATCTAACATGTTTATAACTTTGTTCTATTTGCCGAACTTGTTCCTTCTTTCTTTTTTCCCTTTTTCTGCTTTGTCTGTTTTTTTAAAATACATTTATTTACTTTATTTATTTATTTATCTATTTATTTATTAATTTAGTAAGTGGGGGAAGGACAAAGAGAGGGAGAGAGAGATTCCCAAGCAGGCCGTGCACTTATAGTGCAGAGCCCTACACCCAAACTTGTGGGGCTCAAACTCACAAACTGTCAGATCATGACCTGAGCTGAAACCACCAGCATCAGATGCTTAACTGACTGAGCCACTCGGGCACCCAGCTATTATGACTTTATAAAAGTTATATTTTATATCAAATAAGAATAAAAAATAAAATATTTTTATTTTGTCTTTCTTTATTTTTTCCTCTGACAGCCTTCTTTAGGTAGATCCAAGTTTGTGGCTTATATCATTTTCCTTCTGCCTAAAGAAATCTTTTGACATATTTTTGTGTGTGCATACAGGTATGCTGGCAATAAATTTCTTCAGTTTTTGTCTAAGGAAGTTTTTATTTATCTTTCACTTTGAAGGATAATTTTTCCAGATATAGAATTCCTGGCTGGTACTTATTTCTTTCCTTTCAACATTTTCAATTCATCCCACCTTGTTCTTCCTTACATGATTTCTTATAAAAAGCAGTCCACTGTATACTTGTTCTTCTGTAGGTAAGTACATTTGTTCCCCTCTGGAGAACTTTTTTTGTCTCTCTCTTTTGGGGAGGTGGGAAAGAGGCTCTAAGTACAAATTGCCTTGATGTTGTGTTCCGGTGTGGATCCTGCTTAGTGTTTTCTGACCTTCCTGGATCTGTGGTTTGGTATCTATTATAAATTTTGGAAGACTTTCAGCCATTATAACATCAACGTTTTCTCTCTTTTTCTGCTATTACAATTATGAGTATGTTATATCCTTTGACATTATTCTACAGTTTGGGGATGTTCTGGGTTTTGTTTCGTTTTGTTTTGTTGTTTTGTTTTTTCTCATTGTGTCTTTCTCTTCAAATGCCAGTTTGTGAAGTTTCTATTGATCTATCTTCAAGCTCACTGATTCCTTCTTCAGACATGTCTTATATCTAATTTACTAATGCACGTGTCACGGGCATTCTTTGAATCTGTTATGAATTTGGGATTTCTAGCATTTCTTTTGTAATTTTTCTCTGGGTTTTCATCTCTCTACTGTTACCCAACTGTTCTTTCATGTTGTCTATTTTTTTCCATTAGAACTGGTAACACATTATCAAAGTTTTTAAAAATCCCCTGTGAATATGCCAACATCTACATTATACATTAACGTTAACATATACATTAGGATTACTTTGTTTCTTATTTTTCCTTGCTTTTTAGCTTGCCTTATAATTTTTTTGTTGAAAGCCAAGCATGTTGTATTAGGTGAGAACTGAGGTCAATAGGCCTGTAGCATGAGGATTTACATTAATATGTTTAGGAATTGGACTGTGTATTTTTTGTGGCTTTAAGTGACAAAAGTTTCAAAATCTTCTAATGCCCTTGGGGTGTCTCCTCACTTGCCTTTGGATTTTCCTAAGTACCCTTCCTCAGAGGGAGTGCCATGAAGTTCTTTTTACAATAATCTACTGTTATTATAATGGAGCTTATTATTTGTTTAAGTTTATTTATTTGTTTTTGAGAGAGAGACAGAGAGAGAGAGAGAGATAGGCAAAGAGAGAGGGAGAAAGAGAATCCTAAGCAGGATCTTCATTGTTAGCACAGAGCCCTACGTGGGCTTGATCTCAGGAACTACGAGATCATGACCTGAGCTGAAATCAAGAATTGGTTGCTTAACCAATTGAGCTACCCAAGCATCCCAATAATGGAACTTATTGTGTTATGAAAAGGAAGGGGGAGGCATTCAATAGTCTCACAATGAAATCTTAGTTTTTAGTGTGCCTATATGTCTGGGCTGTGACCTTCACATCTGTCCCCTGGTATAGCCTCATCCCCCACCAACCCCAAACTTGCTTTGGTACAACATGAAGGCTGGACAAGCTGGAGCGGTAGGAACCCCCTCCCCCCAACTGGGATAAGGCTCCCGTCAAGCCTTTTCCCTGAAATAGATCTTTGTTACAGGGAACATTCCAGGTATATTACATAGTATTTACTCATCTTCTCCCATTCCAAAGCCACAAGAAGATCTTCCTCAGATCTTCAGCTTGAGAACCTGGTAGAGTTTCCAGAGGCAAAAATCCTGAAAATGTAAGGTCACCTTAACATTGAAGACCAAGAAGTTTCTCATTGCCATGGTAGTACACATTCAGCCTTCAGTGACTGCTCAAAAGTGCCACTTATGTGTTTGTGTCAGTTTATGGCTACAGTGGCTTCTGCTCCACTTAAGCACATTCCGGCTGTGACTCTGAATTCACCTGTTTACCCAGATTTCAGTATAGTATTTTGCCCTGAAACCTCCATTTTCTTATGAGTCCAAGAAGGTCACTGATGCTCAGTTTGTTCAGCTTTTTCTTACTGTAACAGGAGTTACTTCCAAGATTCTTATACATTGTTGCTGAAACTGGAAATGTCTTAGTTCTTTTAAGTCAGTGAGCTTTATCCTTCTTTCTGGCTTCCAAAGTTCTGTTGCCACAGTCTTATTTTCTCTTTTTACCATCCTTTTTGACATATTTTTTAAGACTTTTTGAGGTGCCTGGGTGGTTCAGTCAGTTGAGCATCTGACTTTGGCTCAGGTCATGATCTCGCAGTTCAAGCCTTACACTGGGCTCGCTGCTGTCAGCACAAAGCCTGCTTCAGATCCTCTGTCCTCCTTTCTCTCTCCCCCTCCCCCACTTGCACAAGCACGTGCACATGCGCGCTCTGTCTCTCAAAAATAAACATTTTTTAAAAAAGTCTCTTTTTATTGATAATGGAATTTGGTAAAGAAATAGAAGTTGATGAAATTGTTCAACTTTCCACCAGCTATTTAAACTTTACCATTATATTCCCTTAGAACTCTATAAGACATAATTTCCTCAGCTAGGTTAATATCTATGTTGGTTCCTAGAATTGTTTTTCTTTGTTCATTTTTCTTTTTTATCTGCAAGGTCAAAACAGTTCTTGGTAAACAGTAGGCACTTCAAGAATGTTTGCTAAATAAATGGATGGATGAATGAGTGATTGCATAGGTGAATGGTCACCTAGTTTATTGGAGTTGTAGTTATGCCAGGAACAGTCCTCTCTTCAAACCACAGCATCAATGGCCTACTTGTGCTAGAAGTTCTTTTGGAGTTTTCAGATGTCAGTCTGGAAGCCTTTACACATTTCTGGATTGTTGATTATTTAAGTTGAATTACTCTGGATGAAATGACAGAGAAGCCAATATCACCTAACATTCCAGTAAAAATTTGCATGAACTTAAACAAAACTGAAGACTGTTAAAACTGGAAGGACTCACATATTTGTCTTGGTATGATTTTCCTTGTGATGTCTTGAGGAAAAAAAAAGTCTTTATTATTAAGTCCTTTCCCGTATCACGATTATATCTGCATCCTTTTAAAAGATGCATCCTTTTCCTGAAGAATTTCCATGTATCATTTGTTAATCTAATCCTGGCACACAAATACTTCTTAATAAATAATATTTTCAAATTGATTAAATGAATGAATGAATGGGCTTAACCCACACATTTGGTTGAGAGATGTGTGTTTACTATGGAGTAAACTAATCTCTTGCTCTAGAGCAGGAGTCAGAAAACTTTTTCTAAGAAAAAGTCCAGGTATTAATTTTTTTTGATGTCTTGGCCATAAGTCTCTTTTGTAACTATTTAGCTCTGTCATTGTAGAGCAAAAGGCAGCTATAGACATTAAGTAAATAAGTGTGCATGCTGGTGTCTCAATAGCCTTTATTTACAAAACACTGCACTACTGTCTGGACATTTGCTCTGCTCTCTATAATTTTCGATTCCTCTTTTTACTGAACATTCCCTCTGGGATGTCCCATAGGCATTTTACATGAGATATATATATATATAAATATATATAGCCAGATTTTCATTTATTTTTTATATGTCTGGCCTTTGTAGGCATTAAAATTTGGCATTCCCAGTGTAAATGATATAGTGCTGTCCAGTAGAATTTTCCACAATGATAAAAATGATCAATATCTGTACTGTCCCAAATAGCAGCCACTAGACATAGAGGCAATTAAGCACTTGAAATGTGGCTGAGGTGATGGTGCAATTTAATCCTAATTATATTTAATTTTAATTTATTGAAGTTAAATTTAAACAACCACATATGGGGGCACCTGGGTGGCTCAGTCGGTTAAGCATCTGACTTTGGCTCAGGTCATGATCTCACGGTCCGTGAGTTCGAGCCCTGCGTCAGGCTCTGTGCTGACTGCTCAGAGCCTGGAGCCTGTTTCAGATTCTGTGTCTCCTTCTCTCTCTGACCCTCCCCCATTCATGCTGTCTCTCTCTCTCTGTCTCAAAAATAAATAAACGTTAAAAAAATAATAAAAATAAACAACCACATATGGCTGTGGCTATCTTCTTGAACAATACAGAAACAAATCTCACTACTTCAAATACAAGATCAATGGCAGGTTCTTGCTAGGTCTCCAGCCTCATCTTTTAATGTGTGTTTCCATGACCTATCTGAAAATCAACCATAGTGAATAGCCTAGAGGACCCCAAATGCATCATATTGTTTCATACCCCCTGGCTCATTGCTCATGCTTTGTTTTCTCTTCTGTGAATTAGTGAAATTTACTTAAGTTTCAATATTCATTTAAAATATAACTTCTCAGGGACCTGTGTGGCTCAGTGGCTTAAGTGTTTTAACTCTTGATTTCAGTTCAGGTCATGATTTTACTGTTATGAGATTGAGCTCTAAGTCAGTCTCCACGCTGGACACTCTCTCTCTATCTCCCTCTCCAGAAAAAAAAAAAAACAAAAAAAAAACAAAAAACAGAAACAAAAAAAAAACACCACCACCAAAAAAAAACCATACATAAAATATAAATTCTGTTTCAAGTGTAACTTGATCTGTGCCATTGTCTTGATTCTTAGAAGTTATTAATTCATTTTTGCCATTCACAATGTCATGTATGTAGGACAGACTTTTCTCAAATCAACTATAACATTTGTGTTTGTTTGTTTATATGTCTTTCTCCCCTTACAACACAGTGCATTTAGTATATTTTTTGAGGATAAAAATGTTGCACTATTATCTTTAAAAAAAATTTTTTTTAACATTTATTTATTTTTGAGAGAGCGAGAGAGAGAGAGAGAGAGAGTGGGGAAAGGGCATTGAGAGGGAGACAGAGGATCCAAAGCAGGCTCCGTGCTGTGAGCACAGAGCCTGATGTGAGGCCCAAACTCATGAACTGCAAGATCATGACCTGAGCCAAAATTAAGAGTCAGCAGCTTAACTGACTGAGCCACCTAGGCTCCCTTGCCCTATTATCTTTAGGGCAGTGGGTACCCCTATAGATGCTAAATAAATGTTGAATGAATGAATGAATGAATGAATAGAAATTTGGGACTGTGATACAAATCAATTTAAAAACTGGAGGGGCGCCTGGGTGGCTCAGTCGGTTAAGCCTCCGACTTCAGCTCAGGTCACGATCTCACAGTATGTGAGTTCGAGCCCCGCATTGGGCTCTGGGCTGATGGCACAGAGCCTGGAGCCTGCTTCCGATTCTGTGTCTCACTGTCTCTCTGCCCCTCCCCGGTTCATGCTCTGTGTCTGTCTCAAAAACAAATAAACGTTAAAAAAAAAAACTGGATAAATGATCTTATATATATGTATTCTCAAAAAATAATCCTCCACTAAAGAAGACCATATTATCAGTCTCTTAAAAGTTTGGTAGAAACCAGTATCTCCTTCATTTTCACTTTTAGTATTAAGATATATAAAAATAAGATTTGAAATCAGCTGTGTCTTTTTTATCTTTAAAAAAATTTTTTAAATATTTATTTATTTTTGAGAGCACAATTTGGGGAGGGTCAGAGAGAGGGGGACAGAGGATCCAAATCGGGCTTTGTACTGAGAGCACTGAGCCCAATGTGAAGCTTGAACTCAGGAACCTCGAGATCATGACTGGAGCTAAAGTCGAATGTTCAACTGACCAAGCCACCCAGGTACCCCAAATCAGTTGTGTCTTTAAAGAAGTATGATCATAATTTCATTTAAATTCCATCAATGTATCTCTGAAATTATATGTACAAGATTATTTGGAGGTAGTGGTGAAGTCAAAATTTGAAAAGCTGTGAAAGTCAAAGGGAGCGCTAAGTGGTCCTACCCTACAGCTCGTCGCGATGATGGGCTTTAATGTTCATATATGAAAGTGTATATGAATCAATGTGTGTGTATATATATATGTGCACATATACATATGAATATATGAATATATATTCATGCACACTTACAGTTTGAAACTTTACAAGTTTTCAGTGAGAAAACGTAAGAATTGATGTGTTAAGATATTTTATAATACTGTTTTGAACATTATACAGATGTTCTTGAAACTGTTAATTCAACATTTCCAAATTTCTTATCAATTGATTGCCTTCGTTTCTTACTGCTTCATTTTGTAAGTAATTATGGGCCTAGTTGTTCTCTAAAAGAAATACATTTCCTCAGAATGTTTGTATGGATATGGGGCTATGAATCAGAGAGACACATATTTTATGTATATGGAGGGATGCATTCATGTTTTCACTTGCAATTAAATTATACCCTGAAGATAACAGTAAATATTACTCCAGCAGCTTTTTGTTTTTTAACATACAAACACAAATTTCCGTGATCTATATACTGTGGATGAAGAAGATGAGAATTCAAAAGTTATTTTTATTCTTAAGAAAAAGAACATTAGCTCTTAAGAAAAAGAGCATCAGAAAGTATTTCATTTGCTTTATGAGAATTTCCGTCCGTGAACAAAAGAAATTGCTGTAGCCATAAAGCAGCTCAGCCAGATACTGTTCTAGCAATTAGTTTCTTGAAGGCCTCATTATTCTCACATTCATGCAAATAAAGCAGAATCTGTTGACAGCTACATGTTCAATGTGATATGGTTAATATTACCGAGTGTAATGTTCCTTAACCACTCAAATTATTTCATCTGGTCTCATATCTGTTTTCCTACACTCTTCTCGGCACCACAAATATACGTCCATTGGTTTTACATGGTTAAAAGGGGAAAGTTTCTGTGTTTAAGCATATATTCTCTAGGTAAACTCTTAACCAAGAAAGGCAGTTCATAGCAGTGTGCTGCTGCTGTAACAAAACCCTAAAATAGTGGCTCTTGGACTTGGGACTGGATAGTGAAAGGCAAGAAAACAGGTTGCAAAAAAATTCAAAAATGGAAAGGAAAAGAGGATGTTGGCAAAATAGACCCCGTGTCACCTACCCACAGTAAAAATGTACGGCTCCAACTAAAAAGATAGTGAATTCACCCAATTAACTTGTACTTTGAGGCAAGATGGCTTCTAGGCAAAATGTTGAGACTTGAGCTAATTGCTTTTAGCAGCACAAGTTACTACAAGAAAGAATGTCTTTTGTGTTCGTCAGACTTGTTTATGAATCATGGCTTCACTGCTTCATAGCTTGCAAACTATGGGCAAGATTCCCTTCCTGAGATTTTGTTTGTAAAATCGTGCTTAAGATAAGGATCATAATCACCCCGACCTCAAGAGAGTTACTGTGGGCTTTCTCCTGTCATTAAGATATGCAGCGTGCTTGTCAAAGCTCCTGAACACCTAACTCATCAACAGAGCCCCAAACACCATAATGTATTAAATGAATGACTGTCTTTCAAAATGATCGCAGATGGTCTTTACACCGAAACAAAATAGACGAGCTTATTAAACCCCATCACGATCTCTATCTAGTAGAATGAAAGCTCCGTGCGGGCAGGAACTTTGTCTGTCTTGTGTATTGCTCTGTCCCAGCCTTAAAACAATGCACATAGTAGACATTCAATAAATATATGTACGCTAGGTACATGATCAGGGAAAATCCCAACTTCCAGATGAGAGAGAGAAGGCACTGGCAAGACCCTCTTTTTGTTTGAAACCTGCTGGTTGTAAATGCACGTACCTATATTTGGAGTTAGTGGCAGAGGTTGTGTCCACTGAAAGGGCACACACCTTTTCTACAAGGGTTGCTACTGCTCACTTCCAACAGTCTGGTGGAAAAATCAGAATTTTTATGTGGAATTTACCACATTTGAATGTTTGCCTGCATTTCTTTGGGAATACTTTCCAGACAACATGAAACACGAATGGTAGGAACATAACACTCCACAATCTACCCATTTTCAACCTTTGAACTTTCCTTTGACTACTGCTTTGTATTACAATCATCATCATACCTTCAACATGGTCAGCATACTGCAAGTGACTTATAGTCTGACTCTGTAAAAATCAGGGAACTCCTACGGTCGTTATGATCATCTGGTGAAATAATGAGTCCCCAGAGGAAAAAGATTTTTCTAAATGATAAAGAGCCCCACAAGAGTGACTGATTATTTGTATTAGTCCACAGCCCTTACGGTACATAAAGTTTCATCAAAGATCCTGACACTTACCTGAGCAATTACTGTGGTGTTTGTGTTGTTTCTCATTTGCATCATCACCTGCCGTCTACCCATCCTTTCAATGGGCTATCGGCTAAGGAGCCCATAGCAACTGCTCTTTGCCAAAGAAGAGGAGAGTACTTTTTAAAAAGTCCTTTCAGAAGTCAAAGCAAAGAGATGACTTCCTGAGGGTCTACTTTGTACGAGGCTCCTGGGCACCTATGGGCAGTGCAGGTGCTGTCTCCGAGTACATACCCCTGGGTGTGAGTGAGGGCTTAAATCCAGCCTTTGATCTACTAGCGTTTGTCTAAAGGTGGCCCTTCTTCTAACTCACTTGCCTAAAATGAACACCTGATTGCCCATCAACTTGTCCTTCACCAAGCCTTGTGCTAGTGCTGAAAGATATACTTTTCTCGTGCCCATAAAGGCAACTCATTGCCCCATCAAAAAATAAAAGGCTGGGCTTTTCAGGTACGCCGAGATAAAATTGAGGATACGCCCTCATTATTAAAATGAAAGAAAATCTTATTCTGGGACAAGTAACCCTTGGCATTCGTCATTTGTTTGAATTAGTTAATCTGTAAAAGCTTTCAGAATGATGCAGGAGAGAAGGGTGTTCTCTGATAGAGGACAATAAAAGGTATAGAGGGTTTGTTGCCAATAGGCTCATTAATTAGTTAAAAGAAAACAAACTTTACCTGTATGAACAAATAGAGGGAAATCTGTAAATTGAGGATTTTATTTTTTTTTTATTAAAAAACTGGTTTTTTTTAATTTGAGAGAGAGAAAGAATGCAAGCAGGGGAAGGGCAGAGAGAGAGGGAGAGACAGAATCTCAAGCAGGCTCTTGATTTCAAGAGTCAGTTGCTTAACTGACTGAGCCACCAAGGCGCTCCTAATTTGAGGATTTTGAAAACATAAAATTCATGTTAAAAGACCTAGAAATAGCATGCGCCTGATCTGAAGTGAGGCTTTCCTGGAGTCAGGAGAACATCTATGTTCAAACTTCACTTCTTCAGAAATAACTGTGAAATTGTGAAAACAACATCTATTTATTAATACCACCTTTATTTACACTGTATGTGTTTTTCCTGGATGATGACTCAAAAATTTTCAAGCCATTCTGAATGAATACATAAGAAAATATTTATCACTAATCACATGCACTCACTTCAGGGAATTTCCACTTCATCGGAGCTGTTCCAGATGTGTTTCGTAAGTCGCTTCTCCTGGAAACGTTGGTAGAGAAAGTGAACTCAGATCCTGAAGTCATCATTTCAAAACTCCGTGTTTGTCTGAGAGCAGAGGTAGTGGTCTTAGGGAGCAGAAGCCCTTTGAAATTCTTTTCCTAATTTTTAGCCTCCAGACACCAAGGAGAGGCAAAGGTGGTCAGGGATGGGTCAGTGAGCAAATAAAATGTGTCCCGAGGATCCAGAATTCTGGGTCAAAGCATAGCTAGACATTTCCACAAACTCGTTCTTAAGAAGCAATGAAAACATATAGCCCAGATGAACATCTTTTTTTTTTAATTTTTTTTTTAACGTTTATTTATTTTTGAGACAGAGAGAGACAGAGCATGAACAGGGGAGGGGCAGAGAGAGAGGGAGACACAGAATCGGAAACAGGCTCCAGGCTCTGAGCTGTCAGCACAGAGCCCGACGCGGGGCTCAAACTCACGGACCGCGAGATCATGACCTGAGCCGAAGTCAGACGCTTAACCAACCGAGCCACCCAGGCGCCCCAGCCCAGATGAACATCTTAAGCATATATTGCTATAAGCCGCTATGAAGGGACCAAGAGGTGAAAACATTATTTTACAATTTCCTAATGCTATCCTACTCGAAGCCCATGTCGTGTCAAGTTTCCTGGGTGGCGTTGGTTCCCTTTCCAGATGGAACCCAAATAAAATATCCGATTTCTACTCAATGTAATGAACATAAGGCAGCTCCATTTCAGGAGGGTAACACGCTCTAAAGGTCATAACTAACCTAAACTATTAATAGCCATTTTCACTAGTTTCTAAAATAGAACACGCTAGTCTTACCGTTGAATTTTTTCACAAAATGTTTTGGTTTAGGGCTAGATTAAAAGGCACAGTTAAATAGACACGATACATTGTTTTGGAGCTTTATGCTTTGGAGTAATCTGTATTTTTGTAACCAGCTTTTACTGAGAGAGCCACAGAATGACAGTGTGGCTTAAAACTGCCTATGAAGCACAATGTCTCATGAAAAAGAATGCCATAGAAATGCTCTTTCGTTGCCATTTTATTCAGCTTCTGTGGACATGGCGCTGAGGTAAGAGGGTTCAATCTTTCATACTCCTTTCCCCAAAGTCTCTTCTATTATGTTCCTCAAAGTCTATTAGTGGCAAATAACCCCTCTTCATCAAATCGTCTTTCTTGCCAGTCCTGCACGACATCTGGAATCCACGCCACCTCACCTTCTAACCCAGCCCTTAGAACTCAGCCTTCGATGGAGTCAGAGTCCATCTGGGAACAGGTGTGGCATGGGGTAGACACGCTTGCCTTTGCAGTTTGTATTTGTTCCTATTGCTGCTGTAACAAATTACCAGAAATTGAGTAATTCGAAACACAAATTTATTAGGTCGCAATTTGGGAGGTCAGAACTCTGAAATAGTCTCATGTCTACAATGAGGATGTCGGCAGGGCTACATTCCTTTCTTGAGTCCTGAGAGTAGAACCTGTGTTCTTGCTGTTTCCAGCTTCTACGGGCTACCCTCACTCCTTGGCTCATGGCCCCCTTTCCATCCTCAAAGCCAATAATGGCTGATACAGTCTTTCTCACAGTGCATCACTCTGACTCTTGTCTCCCTCCTCCATATTCAAGACCGTTGCGGTTACATTGGACCACCTAGATAATTCAGGATACCCTATTTTAAGGTCAGTTAATGAGCAAGCCTAATTCCATCTGCTATCTTAATTTCCCTTTGTCGTGTACCAGAACATATTCACAGGTTGCAGGCATTAGGATGTGGGCATCTTTGGGGCAGGGGGCATTCTTCCACCTACTGCAGGGTCTGACTCAGATCTGAATCCTTGCTTCTCTGTTACTTGAACATGTCACATCATTTCCTGGAGACTTCGTTTCTTATGTAGCAAAATTAGAATATTTGTGCCTTGTGGCAGTGATAACTATTATTTATTAAAGATTATGCATCTGGCATTGTGCTCAACTAGATGGAATTAAGTGATTTGAAGTTTAAAAGCACTGGGGAGTGCTTTGCTATTCACTCTATTTCCTTCCATTATTATCCCAGAGACGTGTGTGGTAGTAATCATGGTAAGTGGGATTGCCCTCAGTAGACTTCAAATTCTCCTTGAGTGGGTTATCCTGATGTCTAAAGTGGGGATGGGAGTGGAAATAAAGAACAGAGTGCTTCCCAGACCATCTGGCCATCGACCTAGGCCACATCTTCTAATGTAGGTTTTATTGACAATAAAGTTGACATATTCATTCTATCGCTTTATCTCCCATGTACAAGATGAGTTTTATTTGTGACCCCCTAAAATTGAATATCCCTTCTATATAGAGATTCTGGATCCACTCACACCTCCATCTGACACTCAAACACAGATCTGACACCAAAAGCCTTTTTCCTAACTATTAATCACCTTTGCCTAACATGCTACAATTATTTTAAGGTTTAAATAATTTTATGAGCCAATATCTCATGCATAATAGATTTTCAATAACTGTGAAACCTCTCTCAGTGCCCAATAAGTAGGAGAATCAAGTAAACAAGAGATTTTTAAGTAAACTAGAACATTTTAAATATTGCAAAAGGTAATTGTTGCATTAATCAACTCTTTTTAAAAACTTCTTTAATGTTTATTTATTTTTGAGGCCGGGGGGGAGAGAGGGAGAATGTGAGAGGGGAAGGGGTAGAGACAGAGGGAGACACACAGTCCAAAGCAAGCTTCAGGCTCTAAGCTGTCAGCACAGAGCCCAACACAGGGCTCGAACCCATGAACCACGAGATCATGACCTGAGCCGAAGTCGGCCGCTTAACCTACTGGGCCACCCAGATGCCTTTACATTAATCAACTCTTAATGTGTAAGGAAAATAATTTTTACCTGAATGGTTGGTTTGTTCATTCACTTACAGGTCCTTCATTCACACATTCAATTAGTTTTTACTTCTCAGAGAAAATATAAAGTACATGAGGAAGGCCAAATTTTTTTTTCACAGCATTCATGTTTTTAAATGAATGATATAGAACAATAGAATCCAACTGTGTCCCTGTAACTCTCAGACCTAACATTTCCTTTTTTTTTCTGATATAGAATAACATAACCAAAGAAGATGAACCACATTGAACTTAAAATAAATAGTACCAATTCAATTTATAGGCATAATTTTTGCTTTCATTGCACCAACAGGAATTCATCCGTATAGCTTCTGACATCAACAAACATAGGCATAATTTTTACAGAGAGTGTCTGAATATCAGATCTCCTCCAGTAGTAAGTAAGCAAAGTTAAGGCAAAATTTCATTTGATTAAAAAAATTGTGGACAATGTACTCTCCAATGCTATTAGGCTTTACTGTAAAAGCTAACTACTAACACTTACTAACCAACTAATGACAGATTTTCTCTGTCGTAACTGGTGATAAGTTTTACAGATCAGTAGATATTTCTCAGGACATCAAATACAGGATGAGATCAGTCTGCTCCTATGAGATCGGTCTGCACAGCTCTTAGTGTTTTTGAGGAAAAACAGTGACAGATGTTGTAGCATTCACTTTTGTTGTTGGGCAGATTTATATAGGCGTTGCACTACCACGTAGCTAATGTTAAAACCAGAATTGCCACATGTAAAAATATACACTGTTGGTTTAAGAAGTTTGAATACCTGCTGTATCATCTTATGCTGTAACAGTCAAGTAGAATGTGGAAATTTTACCCCTTTGGAAAAACGATTGGGAAAGCCAGTGCTAGTTGGATTTTTTTCAACTGTAAGTTTTTTAAGCCTTTTCATGCGCAGACTTTTTTCTTTGCTCTAAGGTGTGATGATTTGCAATATAGGATCGCGTAATAATTAAGAAACTAAGCTCCACAGTCAGAAAATCAGAGCTTGAATCATTCACTCACTTAAGATGCATGACCTTGGGGAAGTCATTCAATTTCTCTAATACTTATCTGCAAATAATATTTATCTTTAGATAATACATGTCAGCCTCAGATGATTATTATGAGCTTCTATAGGTCATTTTCACTTCCTCACACAATATTTAGCGTATCATAATACTTAGTAGCTATTATTATTACTTTACATTAGTTAGGGTTCGAGCAGAAACAGCACATTCAAAGTATTGAATTGAAAAAATTTTAATGAAGATGTGTGGTCAGGCTGTAAAGAAACTAGGCAGAATGGCTGATCATCCAGGAGGCAACAATTATTATAAACAATGACCATCCCTTGAGAGAAGGGGGAAGGGACTGGTATTACCAAAATGCAGGGAAATCTGTAGCCTTGAGGGGCTGAAGTCACTGGATAAGGCTGCAAGAAAGAGAAACACAGTCACTGACGCAATTACAGGTGATGAGGAAGTGGGTGAGGAGAATCAATTCTGCCGCCCTGCCTTGCAAATGACTCGTTTGTCAGACCCAGTGGAAGCCAGAGACCAAAAAAGCACTGTCATGAAGTCCAGGGAGGTCAGTCCCCTGGGGCACAGGTCAGGACAGAGATGGGATATAGAGTATAGCCAGCATGGCATGAAAGTTGACTTCCCCTGGAGGTCCCATACCTCCTCCTGCATGAATTGTGACAATCTGGGTCTGCTTGCCAAGTGCCAGCTCTGTCCTGCCCAGGATAGTGCTGTGGCATCTGTCCAGCCAGCCCCATTGCCCTGACACCAGTTCTCTCTCTCAGTCATGTGGCATTCTTTAAAATCAAGTGTCCTGGGGCACTTGGGTGGCTCCGTCAGTTAAGCGTCCAACTCTTAATTTCAGCTAAGGTCACGATCTCACGATTGGTGGGATTGAGCCCTGTGTCAGGCTCTGCACTGACAGTACGGAGTCTGCTTGGGATTCTTCCTCTCTCTCTCTTTCCGCCTTTCTCATGCTTGCTCTCGCTCTTTCAAAATAAATAAATAAACATTTAAAAAGATGCATTCTTTTAAAAGCATGTTAAATGAAATATATTTAATATTTTTTCGGTCTCACTTTTACTGCAAGTTTTTTTTAACTATGATCATATTTGCATACTAATTATTTTTCACTGAGACCTAGTTGGTTTTATAGTTCTTTGCTAGCTTAATAAAGAATAATAGTGTTTCAAATA
Organism: Felis catus; assembly: GCF_018350175.1. Taxonomy (NCBI): domain Eukaryota; kingdom Metazoa; phylum Chordata; class Mammalia; order Carnivora; family Felidae; genus Felis; species Felis catus. The sequence continues at coordinate 113,077,103 of NC_058374.1, forward strand.
ATTTGACCGATATAGTTAATTCAGCTACGCTGTTAGTATAACTTTAAAAAAAAAACTGTTCACTCTCATCATAGAAGAAGAATGATATAATATACCAGATGGAAATCCACTTACTCCTTACGGGTCAGGAATGCAAATAAAATAGCTATGTAATAATATGGTCCAGCTGCACTTTTGGCTTTAACAGAGGCCCCAGTTGTGATGTGGCATCTGAAAGATTTTTCACAACATATTTTTCCAGCTGAAATTTGTCATGTCCAGATACAGGATCTGCCAAATTACAAAAATTTGACAGATGCTAGATTTAAAAAAAAAAAAAAAAAAAGCATTTCTACAAGTTAGGAATTGTTCAGTAACTACTGCCCTCCCCTCCCAAATGCAATCCAAAAACTGGAAGAAATATTATTCACTGAGTCTATAAAATAAGCATATCTACCCTGCTTTAAGAGTTTATTTTTATTTCTTTATATGAAACATTTCAAATGCTCCTGATAGAGGGTATCTGCATATATGAGTGTGTGTGTGTGCATGTGTATATCCATGCATGTAGGCATGTGTTTATGTGTGTGTGTTTTCAAAATATGGACCATTATTGGGAAAACCAAAACCACTTGAGAAATGTAGAATTTACATTTTTACCCTGTTCAAAAGACCTCATGCTGGGTGGGTTGTGTCATTGACTCCTTCATACTACTGAGTCAGTCAATTGATCTAGTGAAGAATGTCATAAACTTATGAGTGAAGTGAACTGAGTTCAAGTTCAGACTCCCTCAGTTGCATGCTTTGTGGGCATCACGACAGTCAAACATTCTGGCCTTGTTCTAAAATGAAGACATACGTAGATGAGAGAATCTCAAAGCGCTTCTGAATTCTGAAATGTATTGGAACTTATTATTTTTAGAATCCAATCATCTGTGACTTATGTTGCCCAAAAAATATCTTCTAAATAAGTATTTAAAAAATATATATTAGTGGGGTGCCTGGGTGGCTTAGTTGGTTAGGCGTCACACTCTTGGTTTTGCCTCAGGTCATGATCTCACAGTTTGTGTGTCAGGCTCTGCCCCTCCCCTGCTTGTGCTCTCTCTCTCTCTCTCTTTTTCTCTCTCTCTCTCTCTATTTCTCAATAAATAAATAAACATTTCAAATAAATAAATAAATAACAGTAAATGTTACTGTTTATTTTTAAAAATTTTTTAATGTTTATTTATTTTGAGAGAGAGAGAGAGCGAGAGAGAGTGAGAGAGAGAGAGAGAGAGAAAATGAGGGGGGGGGAGTGCAGAGAATGGGAGACACAGAATCCAAAACAGGCTCTAGGCTCTGAGCTGTCAGCACAGAACCTGAAGCAGGGGTTGAACTTACAAACCATGAGATCATGACCTGAGCCAAAGTTGGATGTTTAGCCAACTGAGCCACCCAAGAGCCCCTAGTAAATGTTACTTTTTAGAGCAGTTTTAGGTTTACGGAAATTTTGTATGGGAAGTACAGGGACTCCCTTCTCCGTTTCCCCTGTTATTAACATCTTGCATTAGTGTGTGCATTTGCTTCAACTGATGAACCAATGTGGACACATTAGCTAACCCCGTATTTTGCATTAGGGTGCACCCTTCATGTTGCAGAGTTTTGATAAATGTGTTACATTATGTATCCATCACTGCAGTATCACACAGAATAGTTTCAACAACCCTAAAAGTGCCCTGTGCTCCACCTATGCATCCTTGTTTCCTCCTCCTGAACATTGGGAAACCACTGACCTTTTTATTATCTCTATAGTTTCACCTTTCCCAGAATATCCTATGGTTAGAACCATAGAGAATATAGCCTTTTCAGATTGACTATTTTCTCATAGCAACATGTGTTTAAGATTCTTCTGCGTCTTTTTGTGGCTTGATAGCTTATTTATTTTATCATTGTACAATATCCCATTGTGTAAATATACTACTGTTTATTTATCCATTATCTTATTGAAAGACATTTGGTTGACTCCAATTTTTAGCAATGATGAATAAAGCTGCTATAAGCATTCGTGGGCAGGTTTTTGGGTGGCCATAAAATTTTAACTCATTTGGGTAAATACCTAAGAGCATGATTGCTGGATTGTATTGTTAAGACTATGTTTAACTTTGTAAGAGACTGCCAAACCCTCTCAGAAAGTGGCTGTATCATTTTGTATTCCCACTGGTAAAGAATGAGTTTCTGTAAACAAATGTTTTTATTTTAAGAAATATCTAGGGGCGCCTGGGTGGCGCAGTCGGTTAAGCGTCCGACTTCAGCCAGGTCACGATCTTGCGGTCCGTGAGTTCGAGCCCCGCGTCGGGCTCTGGGCTGATGGCTCAGAGCCTGGAGCCTGTTTCCGATTCTGTGTCTCCCTCTCTCTCTGCCCCTCCCCCGTTCATGCTCTGTCTCTCTCTGTCCCAAAAATAAAATAAACGTTGAAAAAAAATTTTAAAAAAAGAAATATCTAAATAAAGTCACTCAAAATAGCTACTCAGTATGAATAGTTTAACAAAAAAACAATTAGCTTATACTTTATATCATAGGAAATCTTGTTTATATAAGATAAAAAACATTTGGTATGTCCAATAGTGTTGTTTTACGGAATTAATCATCTGTTAAAATATGTAAGATATTCTATATACTTCAAACATTGTTTTCGCATAAAATACTTTAAGAACACTTTTTTTGCTACATATGATGATGTTTATTACATTTCATGTATATTTACATTACTGCACGCCATACAATTGATGAGTCCCCACTTCTGAGATAATCACAAGTCCCATTGATATTATGGAGTCTCAGTACTTGGTCTACACTTGAGGCAGACCGTTTCTGGTGATCACACATGTCTTAGTGAGATGCAGGCATACCCCATGTCATATTCCATTGGATACGAAATTAACTTTCAGTTCTCAAATCTAAACTTTGGAGCATGCTCTCCTTTTATAATACAGCCCCCGATTTCCTCTCTACTTTCATTATTCACCCTCCTGCTCGTATGCAAGATACAAAGAAATACTTGGTACAAGAATGTTTGTGTTAGGGGGTGCCCGGGTGGCTCAGTCAGTTAAGTGTCTGACTTTGGCTCAGGTCATGATCTCACAGCTCATGAGTTCAAGCCCCGGGTCAGGCTGTATGCTGACAGCTCAGAGCCTGGAGACCGCTTCCAGTTCTGTGTCTCTGTCTCTCTCTGCCCCTGCCCCACTTGTGCTCTGTCACTCTCTCTCCAAAATAAATAAATGACATTTTAAAAAATGTTTGTTTTAGTCTCCAAAGTCCAGAAACCAGCAGTATATAGTGAATTGAGACGTGGATCTTAGAGTCAAAGTGCTTGGTTGAGTTTCCAGACCTGCAACTTCATTGTTATTTGGAAATGAGCAATTCCTTTAACTTTTATTAGCCTCAATTTCCTCCTTTATTAAAAAAAAGTATTTACTTCATACAGTTGTTACAGGAGTTAAATAAGACAATATCTGAAAATATTTTAGTATCAGAGAGATGGCAAACAAGAAATTTTAGTGACTCTTATCATTAATGGCAGTGGGCTTGTTTTTTTTATTTTGGGGTTTTTGTTTGTTTGTTTTGTTTCTTAACTGACTGTTCTTGTTCTCTGTCTCACTTAATTTATAAAAGGTACTTCAGGGATCATCTCCAAGGAATATTTCTTGGCAACCTTCCACTGTCCCTCACGAGCAAGCTGAGTGTGTTCTCCTTGCTGGATGGAACCTTCTCTCGCCTATGCTAAAACTCATCAGTCTATATAATTAGTTACTTTTCTGTTTCTGTCACTAACATGAAAATCTCTTGATGCTACAGACTGTGTTCCTTCTTTGTTATTGCCAGAGCTGGGCGTGTAGTAGTTACATCACTTAGGAAATTTTTATTTTAAGTTTATTTATGTAATTTTGAGAGAGAGTGTGTGAGATAGCGTGAGTGGGGAAGGGGCAGAGAGAGAGGGAGAGAGGGAATTTCAAGGAGGCTCCGTGCTGTCAGCCCAGAGCCCAATGCGTGGGGCTCTATCTCATGAACCATAAGATCATGACCTGAGTCTACATCAAGAGTTGGATGCTTAACCAACTGAGCCTCCCAGGTGCCCCACTTAGGAATTTTTTAGTTGAAATAACAGAAACCTCAACTCAAGTAACTGCAGACCAGAAATTTGTCCTGGCCTTAAGTGAAATTTGATCGAATGTTCTCGATGACATCATGAAAGACTGTTCCTTTCCATGCCTCCTTGTTACTTTTCTTAGCGCTGTTTCTACTCATGGCTGCTTTCTCTTGGGGTTACAAGATGGTGCCAGGGTCTGCCAGTGGCTCCTATCTTCACAAGCACAGTGAGCAGAAGGGATAACATTGGTCTGAGGAACTTCTTGGGAGAATAAGAAAGTTTCATTTCCAGAAGTCCTCAAAAACATCTCCTCCCACCACATTGACCTGAATTAGATCATCTATACATCCTCGAAGGCTAAGAGCGTGGATTTGCCTATGGTCATTGGGGTCAAACCTACAGCTGAGTGTGCAGTTATCTTTCCCCTTTCATGTGGGCTGTACAGAGAAGGAGAAAACTAGAATAAAGCTAGCGTATTGTTACCAAGAAAAAGGAGGAATGAATGTGGTAAATGCAGGAATTACATCCACGATTTTCAAAGATGCAAAACTGGATACAAAAACATTGTGACCTTTGATGCTACAGTATCTATGAAAGGGGGTGGTACGCCCAAGTTTTTACCCCCATGTTTACCTCTTTGAAGTAAAATCCAAATTATGTGTATGGAAGCTAGACTTTGATATGTACATTATAGGTTGTATGGGCTGTTTGAATTTTAATACAAGCTTCATAAGCACCGGATCCTGGTTTATTTTGTGTATTGCTAAGTCCCCAAGTCATAGAACAGAGCCTGGCACATAGTAGACAACAATAAATATTGATTTAATTGATTAATCCAACGAATTGATATTTCCAATGTTTGAAGTCTGGCAATGGAAAAACCAAAAACATAGACACTGAGGTAAAAAAAGAAAAATTGCATGATTTCTTTCTAGATTATTATTATTTCTAGATTAAGTTGCCCAAAAGTTCTTTGCTAGAGACTAATTCACATGGCATTAGAAAAAAGGGATGGAATTAAGACCATGTGTTTCAAAGAACTTGTTCAAATCATGTGAGCAGCTGCATCATGGGGTGATTGATGAAAAAATTAGAAGCAGTGAGGGGAGGACCTTAGCCATGTAGGGTGGGGGAGAGCAGAGTTAACTCCTTCTAGGCTATGCCCTCCTACTGAATGAGGCATGAAAATCAAATTCACACCACAGAACTTCTCCCCTCAAAACTCTGCAATGATGCCCAGCCTTTCTATTTTACATATATATATATATATATATATATATATATATATATATATGCTCAACTTTAAAAGGTTTATGTGACTTTCAGAAACAAAGCCTCCCTCCACACCCAACCACCAATAACTTCTCTGACTTATCTTGTGATATTTTCTCCCTTACTCACTCCCCACCCACCACCGTAACTTCCTTGTTGTGGCTGAAATAAACCAGGCACTCTCTTGCCTTAAAAGCCTTTGCACTAGTATTTCTCTTTGCCTGAAAAACTCTTCCCTTGGACTGTACAATTCTGTTCAGTTACATCTCCATCAGGACTAACACAGCTGCCCTATTTAACACTGTATCCCATTCCTTCCTTCCACTGACACTAAATCTCCTTTCCCATGCTCTACCTTTATTATTTCCATAGCATTTATTACCTTCTTACATGCCACTTAATGTATTTTATCATTATTATTCATTTTTTATCACCTCATCAGAATGTAAACGCCATGAGGGGAGTGATTATGATTTTGTTCTCTGATTTATTCCAAGGCATAGTCCTAATACTTCCTGACCAAATAAATGATTGAATAACCTTAAGCTGTATTAAACATTTACTCAAGAAAAATAACCCAGAAGAGCTAATAGAGTGTCTGTCTTTATTTTCCAGCACACTATTATTTATCTAAGCCTTTTCTATGTTAGAAAACGTTCCTGCCAAACAAAATGGATTTAGAGGATATTTAGTACTGTGATTTTTTTCTGCATTTTAATGAAACCCAACTGTTAAATGAAACTAAACAATGTTATAATAGGCATAACAGTGGCTAGTTCATAGCCAGTTTGGGGTTCCTGAACATTTGCCCCAGGTCCAAGTGCATTAAAAACTTTTGAGCAGAAACTCAAATATATGCTTCCTTGTGTTATTGTGTGACCCGTCATAACTGAAACTTGAGTTTTTCCAGAACACTTCTCCACGTGAGAATTTTATCTTTGACCATAGAATGGCACATATCTTTACATGAAGAACAGAAATTTCTAAATATCATGATCCTACGTCTAAACTCTTTTTTAAAAGTGCTAGCCAATAAATAATCTCTATATGAAAGATAAGTTCTCCTTGGTATTGTTTTCCCCCCAGTTGAAGTCTTTCTCTCTAAATGTCATTAATTGATATCTGTTACCAGTAATACCCTCTTACTTGGAAAATAGTCCCCTGTTCTGATGGATGGTGACTATCCCAGTCTGTTCAGGTTGCTATAACAAAAATACCATAAACTGGGTGGCTTATAAACAACATTTATGTCTCATAGTTTTGGAGGCTGGGAAGTCCAAGATCATGACATCCGTGTGTTTGGTGTCTGTGAGAGCCATCTTCCTCATTGATGGCCACCTTCCCACTGTTACCTCACACGAAAGAAGGGATGAAGGATCTCTCTGGGGCTTTTTTTATGAGGGCTCTAATCCTATTCATGAGGGCTCCACCCTCATGAACTAATTACCCCCCAAAGGACCTACTTTCAAGTACATCACTGTGGGAGTTAGGATGTCAAAATATGCATTTTTAGGGGATGAGGGGACAAAAACACTCAATCTATAGTGGTGATTACTTGGCACTTTAAAAAATTAAGTTGATAGCAAAATTTAATGCAGTGATTTTTTGGCACTGTTTTGTTTTGCAGAGTTTAATTCCATGAAGATGTTAATTTTATTTTTGTTGTCTTTCTTTTTAAGAATTCTTCCTTAATTTATATCTGTTTACCATCTGAGGAGAAAGAATAATGGCTGAATCTCAAGTGTTGTAACTTTAAGCTGCTTACATAACTTGATTATCTTTAGACTGGGCCGTGTATTTTCCTTACATCAGGCTCTCTGACAGCCCTCTATGTTCCCTATGATATCCTCATCTCTCAGAAATCTCTCACCTGAATTCATCCAACCTCTGCTCTTCAAAATTAAAATATATTCATTATTCTATGACAGGCCCCTATTTAATACTTCCCCTCTTTAATCAATCAAAAATTTTCTTATTCCTTATATTATTTATCTATTCCTTTACTCAGTACTTGTAAAAAGTTAAAACTCATCAATATCACCATCCCCAATTGTCCTATTATATATTTGGAGATTTGGAGAAGAAAATGCATTTAACAGTAATTGTATACGTAATAACCATATAGTATAAAAATATTATCCAGTTCCATGGTATTTTATTCATATTTGTACACACACATATGTATACATACATTTAATCTTTTATTTATTCAAGATTTTTTAAAATAATTGAACACCTGGTTAGTGTCAGGGACTAGATACATGAAATATGTAAATATTTGTAAGGTGAAGCCACTATGTTTTGAATAATTTGTTATACAGCAATAAAGAACTAATTCACAGGAGCTCTACTTTAGACTATTGTGATAAATCTTGTCTCTTTTTTTTTTTTGGTACACCAGTGTTTTTTAGAGTTGACATCATGATAATGGTTGAATACCTATGGTTAGAACTAGTCTATTCCTAGTGCTATTTTTCTTTTTAAGTTGGTTATAATTTTGCCTTTGTGGTGAAAGTAGATTACAGCCAAGTGTCTATTTAGAAAGAGAAAGGTCATGGAAGATACAGGGTGCATTCAGTGAACTACACTGACCTAACATATACTACTACAGCCTAGTGAGTAAAATGAGATTGGTAGGAAATTAAAAGACATTTGGTTATATATGCCCCAAGTTGTGAGTTACAGAGATACTCAGAAGCTCCCCCAGGGTTGTACTTAGACTTAGACCCAGATTTTCTGCTTCAAGGAGTGCATTGTGCTAATCTTAACTTTTGTCTTTGAAAATTTCTATACAAAATTTTGAAAACAAGTAGAAAGAGTTCATTTGTCCTCTAGTTTGTTATTATAATTTATAATATATTACATACATATAACCTATAACATATGTAATATAATTTATACTAACCAAGTATTGCATAATTTTTGAGGACAGTAAGTACAGACCACAAAATATTTGCCAGGTTAAAATACCCACCCCTAATCATTCTAACAAGCGGAAGCTAGAAGCTACTCTAGAAAAAAAAAGCATACTATAGAACTACCATTTCTGCTGTGGTAGAAAGTTGTTAGTTTTTGTTTGTTTGTTTGTTTGTTTGTTTGTTTTATACTGACTGGATTTCAGTACTGTTAGTAAAGTACCATTTTTATGAAGTCCAAAATGTGAACATTTGTGACATCACATGTATCATATTGGTTCATCTTATACCCAACCTGGTAAAACTTCACCCAACAGAACTCAATTAGATGGAGCCCAACAGTAACATCTTGTCCAATTATCTGGGCAAGAATAGAAAGAGCACAAAGTAATAGAGAAGATGTCGTGATTGAAAAACTAAATTCTAGGCTATGTCTTGTGATTTCTACAGATTCCAAACAACCTCTTAGAAAAACTTACAAGAACTTATTGCAAGTTAGATGTTCTAAGATACATAAAGATACTACATCTCTAAAGGAAGATTGGACCATTATACTAAATGCACTCAGTCTACAAGATATGTTACCACATTTCGAAAGTTGCTAGAACAAGGATAAAAATAAAAGAAAGGCTTATTTTGTACGTTTTCACTAACTGGAAAGTTCAGTAAACAGAACTGATCATTCTCTTCCAGTTAGGGTTATTAATGAGCTTCAGAATAGTAATACTGAAGAATAAAATATATGACTCGAAAAAAACCCAAAATGCAGCGCTGAGTGCTGATAATAGTCACAGAATTTTCCTCATATCTTATCTGATGTTTATGGCATAGAATAAAGGAATGGAAAATTTTCGCCAGCAACTCTGAAAACAGTGGATTGCTAATCTGTCTGTTTCCCAGAATCAGGACTGTTCTTGTGATTTCAAACACTGCAATCCGTATTATTTTAATTACTCATTTTTAAGCGTATGGCGTGTCACAAAACTTGTGGCTGTAACTTGGAAGATTTATTTTTTCCAGAGTTTACAAAATGAGGAAAAAAATATTATAGTAAGCCACAGAACTTTACTGACTTGGACTTTCCAGACTTCTTCAGAACCACAAACTGCCAGCCCTCTGTATGACATCTGAAATGATCCAAAGCTTGTTCACCCAGTACACATCCCTGAGTTCCCGGTTTGAGCAAACACAGACATTTGATGAGGAGCCAAACCCAGAGCAGCATGCCTGGGCTTTTTTGAACGCGGAATTGCCTCAAATTAAAATGAATGTATTCAAGAACCCCAGACCTGATAACGGTTCTTTCGCTCTTTGAGCTCTGTAACATTGAGGAGAACTGTTGTAGTCATTCACTCGTTCATTCGTTGGCTCACTCATTCATTTATCAAGTACTTACTGGTAAAAATCTAGGCCCCTGTCCCCCTGAGACTTATATTCTGGTGAGTATGACAGAGAATAAGTAGGTAAACAAATAAATAGACAAGATGATTTCAGTAACGTTAGATGAAAATGTGATCCTAGCCCCCTTCTTATTAGTTGTGTAAAGTTGATAATGTTTCCTAACCGTTACGATGTATTAATTTCTAAGATGGTAATCAAACCACAGTTTTCCTGGACTGTTTGTGACGATTAAATTAGATTATACCGTGAAGAACTTAGAAAATAGTATGTGCCTTATTTGCATGGAATGTATGCTAGGATGTCTCAGTCCTATTTATAAGGTAGAAAAAAATGGAAATAAACCAAATTTCCTCAGAGGAAAATGGAATGGATAAATAATATATATTATATTTGTATGGTATAATGTTGTCCAGCTATTAAAATACCAGGCTCTTAAAAAATAGACCTTAAAATATAACGTGAGTAAAAAATAGGTGGCAGAAAATATATGGTAGGGCGCCTGGGTGGCTCAGTCAGATAAGCGTTCCACTCTTGATTTCGGCTCAGGTCATGATCTCACGATGTGTGAGTTCGAGCCCCACGTTGGGCTCTGTGCTGACAGCATGGAGCCTGCTTGGTATCCTGTCTCTGCCTCTCTCTCTCTCTCAAAATAAATAAACTTTAAAAAATTAAAAAAAAAGAAAATATATGGTATAATGTTATTAACAATACAACATTCATGAACATACATGCATGTGGGCAGGAATATTTTTAAAAGAACAGAGAAAACACATATCAAATTCATGTTGATGAATGTACCCTGTGGGAAGGAAAGGACAATTTAAATAAGCATTTGATAGGGGAATTCAAAAAAAATCATGCACCTTTCTGTATATTTATTTTATTTAAAAATAAAGCACGTGATAAATTGAATTACAAACACTAAGAGGGAAAGTGCTAGGGAAGATAATATCCATGCATGGACAACTGAGATACTATATGAAAAAATGGTCACTTGAAAGGAAAGTTCTTTGTATATTTGTGGCCAGCGTTTTTACATGTCAGGTACTTTGACAGTTCATTTTCCCTTGCTTAGCCAAGTTTGGCGGAACAACTGTGTTATTGGTTTTCAGTTAGCTCCTGTTTTTGAGGTCAAATATATCTACTTAGGATAATCAAGTAGATTTTTTCTCTCTCTCTCCCTCTCTCTCTCTTCTTCTTTTACTTAATGTTTTGTTTATACATTGTTTTCAGCCAGCAACTTCATCACATCTGGGGCACAGCACAAAATTCCTGACTGCTATTCTTGAACTTCAATCAAAAAGTCAGGGTGTTCCAATGCATTGTCACAGAATAGTTGACACGTGATTTCTCCCTGCCCTACATATCCCAAAGACTTGATTGACTTTTACAGACTCCAAGTGGCCATTCTTCATGGGCTCTTTATATTACTAAATATACACATTCATCTACCGCTGCCAGCCGAAATTCTTTCCGGCTCTGATGGTTTTTAACTTTTACTGAGTTCTTACAATCCATGCACATAGTCACTAAGTGAGGTTGTTAAGTTTCCATTTTCCATCTCACATGAATTGCTACTCAAGCAAATGTGGACTCAGAGGGTTGTCCCCCAAACCAAAGCTATTTGGCAAAGATGTGCCTTTCCTTACACAAGCAGGGGAAAGGGTTTTGGTGGCTAACATCTCCATTCACTGTACTAACTGCATGCAAACCAGAACATGCTTAAAATAGGAGTAGCTGTCCTTGTGAATGTTTAAAGGTTTAATGAAATGAAAGATGCATTGTTAGTTTTATTGCAATGCCTTTTCCATCATGGCTTCTTATCAGGAAACAATGGAACATATTTTTCTGTTTTCTTCGGGGACACATGGCTTGTGAGATCTTTGGTGTATCCCACAGGATTTCAGGACAATAAGAATATACCTAGAGTACCTTCATTTAATGAAGCAGATCTATAAGAATGCAACTAAGAGAGGTGAAAACATCTCATCTTCTTTTATATCTTCCAATGTCCAGATGCTGACTTCAGACTGATCACTCTGCATACTTCTTTACCAAAAACTAAAGGTGATGTTTAAAAGTATCAGGTTTATTTGCTTGCATGGTTTTTCACCTTGCCCCCCTGAGTCATACTGTCCATGCCTCACCCAAGTTCTGAAGTTAAGCTTGTAACAATGTTGACAAAGAAGGCAGACCCTTCCAGGATCCTGGCAATATATTAGCCATTGAAACCGATGAATTAGTTATTAAAACACATAAAGGACTCTCCCAACTCCTAGAACTTCTTCACAAAATCCTTCTATTGAACACTCATTCTTGTCTATCTGACCCCATATTTGTTAACTTGTAATAGGGCTTCTCTGATTACACCAGTGTTGCAGGTTCTTCCCTTTAATTCTCATGATACTTCTTACCTTTGGGCTATTAACCCTCAAGGAATTCTCTCTTCATATTTCTTTTTCAGTAATCCTGATTGAAGAGAATGTTCCACACTCACTTCCTTGTCGGAAATGCCCCTGATTCTCTCTCACATCTCTAATCCGTTCTTTTTTACACTTTCCTAGCACTTACTATGTACAGGTTTCACCCTAACATCTGCTATTTCTTCCTCTTATCCCTAATTCCTGCTCTGAGGCATAATGAAAGCATGTTTGATTCACAACTCAAACCCTCACCATTACCATCAACCTGAGACCAATGCCACGTCTTTTTCTTCTGTGTCTTGCGTTTCAAATCTCAGTTAAACGCTGACAACGTGTGGGCAAGTCAAAGGAAAGAAGATAACATTGGTTATAGTCATCAAGAACTCAAAATCTTCAGGACTAATTGGGGAAACAAGTTATAATATTTATTTTTAAATAACGAAAAAATATTCAAACAATTTCTGACAAATATAGAGGATGTACACCACGTTGGCAAACACGTTTCCCCAAAAATAATTTTTGAAGGACTCTGGATAAGAAGAAATTACTTCTACGTGGGGGTCAAGACACAGCCTATGAAGAAAGTACAATGTGACATGACAAATTTTTAATTTATTCATTTAACATATCCACCAAGCACTGTGATAATCACTGGGCTGATAGAATTCTACTAGGTGAAGAGAAAGTGATGAAAAGTCTGTGAGTGGATGAATAGATACAAGAATGCTTCAACAATAGTAATGGAATCAAACTAGTGTTCATTTACCCATCAATACATTCAACAAACAGTTACACTATTTCTGTGTACTTGGTATTGTGTTCAGCTCTGGGAATTCGAGAGTGACACAGGACCACACCATCCTCTTCCAAAAATTCAAAATGTGGTAAACGATTGTCAAAAAAAATGTGATAATTGGTGTAACAGAGGTACGTAAGCCAGAATTTAGCTCTCAGAACTAAGAGATACCAAAAAGTAAGAGACAGCTCCAACTCATAGTTGTATAATTGTATAATTGATATAAGTATCAGTAGGTAATAAGATAAGTAGTATATTTATATATCAATAAGGTAAGTAGTATAACTGATATAATAAATTTTGAGACTAAGAATAAGCACTAGGGGCTTTGTGCTTTGGGGAAGTTGGAAATATGTTGGAAAAACCAAAGATGCATGAGAGTGTGACTGGAGACCGGATTATAGGAAAATGTGGGGTCCAGGTCAGCGAAGCTTTGTATGATATACTAGGGAATCTGATAGGTTATACCCAGTGGGATTCTAAGTTGGTCAGAGACATGATCAGATTGGCCAACTTCAATGGTCAGTTTATTCCTTAAAGCAATAAAAATATAGGACGGGATGATTAAGAGTCCAGGATTCAAAAAGTTGGCTTAAACTGAGACTGAAATGTAATGGAGGGTACGATGAGCATCAGAATACGCAAAGGAGTCAATAAAAACTTGCTGATAAATGATTCAATAATTCTTTCCTGATTTCTTGCCTGAGAGGAGAAAAGCATGAAACTTCTGTTAAAGATTGCACTTTTGTGTCTTGGTCCAAATTCCACTGGACATGAGCAGTGACACAGGAGGCAGGAAAGGCTCTGGGCCATACCACATGGGCCACTGCTGTCTACAAATCTGTGTCCATCTGGTCAAAGAGGAAATTGGTTGGCCTGAGGCAAATATAAATGGGCCAGAGAACCATTTAGTCAGAGTTAAGTAACAATTCTCTTTTGGGAAATTTACCTGTTATTGTAGCTAAAAAGTAAAGTTTTATATTTAATGGTTCATACTTTCATAGCAGGAAGTTCTGTTCCACGTTCCGGAAAGTTCTGCCTTACTTTTCTCAATTGTCAAAAATGTTCAGAAGTAACTGAGAGGTGGAAAGTCTGTGTTCTGGAAGTCCCTCTTCCAGTGACTTGCTCTGGATACACTGGCATCTCGAACTCGGTGGCCCCTTTCTTCATCTGAAAACTTATCTCCGTGTCTCTTAGCTTTCATATTTCCTAAATGTCTTATGATAATGTCATAACCATTTCATTTGAGAAATCTAGCAATCCCAAATGCTTTCTACATCTCTTTTGAATTATTATCACCCTTGACTTTACTCAATATAACCAGTCTATTTATCATCAGATTCCTAACGTTCAGTGTTGACCACCTTCTTGCTGTTTCTTTTGCTTTGTTTTGTTGTTCCAAACTGACTGCCCTTCACCCTGACAAACTCTTCGAGTAACTTTTAATATCCTTTGTCTTGGACCTCAAATCATTCCTTTCATGTCCTTTAAGCCTTAGTGAAATTTTATCCTGTTAAGTAGGTGGTCCCTAATTTCTGTCTGAACAAACAGAACTACTTATCAAAACATTTCATCTAAATTCATTTAACTAGAATGAGTTAGCCAGTTACACTAAATGTATTATTCAATTAATCATATAATCCAAGCTGCATGCACGCAAACACACACACACACACACACACACACCCCTGACCTATTAGCTCTCATTGGTCTAGTTTACTTATTGCAATATTAAATGCTTGAGGATAGAGATCACATCCAATCTAACTCTATTAAAATAACATAGCACTAATAATAAAGATCCATATTTTTGGTAGATGTAAATTAAGTACGGAGCACTGATGATGCCATACATTGTTATGGGATTTGTCTCCCATTATCAGTTATCGAACTAGCTAAGGTTTTGTCAAATTTCTTGTGTAAACATGAATGGATGAGATTATATTTTACAAGGGAAATATACACTCAAACAAATAATTATAAATATGCAAAAATATCATCCTCACACAACTTACACCATTTTTTCTTAATTAGACTAATGTAATTGTAAACGAATATTTGAAGAAATAGTCAAAAGGGAGACAATTTACATTTAAAAACAAATAGCACTAGAGGTATACAGAGTTTTAATTATAACACTCATCTCAAGGAACACTATCTTATTTTGCTGTCATTCTGGTCAAATAGGTGTTTCGGGTTGGTATATATGTATCTTCAGGACAGGAGATATTACAATTTTGTATCAAACACAGACATTTTTGGGGGGGCTGCGTGGCTCAGTTGGCTAAGTGTATGACTCGATTTCCACTCAGGTCATGATCTCATGGGCTTGAGGTCTAGCCCTGCGATGGGCTCTGTGCTGACAATACAGAGCCTGCTTAGGGTTCTCTCTCTCCCTCACTATCTGCCCCTCCTCTGCTCGTGCACACACTCTGTCTCTCTCAAAATACATAAGTATTTTTTAAAAAGACATTTTCACTAGTAGAGGTTGGCAAAACTCTTGGCATGTTAGTAAGTACCCCTGACTCCAGATTTAATCCATTTTTTCTATTTTGCTTTTTGGAATATGAGGCTGTCATTGGCTCTGGGATAAGTACACATTATTGGGGGTTGGTTTATCCAAAACTGCATATGGTAAACTAGGCTAAGTAGAGGTTTAAACTTGAAAATGAGGTTGAAAAGCTACTTTGGTCGTAGACACGTGGGAGAAAACAGACCAATTTGCCTCTCCACTGCCAATGTCTTCCACATCAAAGGAATTAGGTCAGAGATGCCACTAGTACATTTCCTTTTTTATTTTGCACCTCAAAAGCCCTTTCTCTATCCATTTCTCCCTTTCTTTGTCCCCATGCAAAAGAAGAGTCAAAAGGCCCCAACATTCAGCCATTTTAGATTGAGTAACTACATGTTTTTTTGTTTTGTTTTGTGTTGCCTTTTTGTTTGTTTCTTTTTGTTTGTTTGTCTGTTTGTTTGGTAGATCAAGGGAGAGGTATGGTCTTTGGAAAGACACTTTGCTCAGGTCTGACTTACTAATGAGGATCATGGTAGAGTCGTAGCAATTTATATGTTGTTTGTGTTCTTTAGTCTGTTCATCTGAAGAAAGAAGGCAGACACTTGGTATTCCTTTACCCTAGAAATGTCTGTGTAGTATATTCTGCCTCAAATTTTCCTTTCTGTCTTCTTTATTTTTTAGAAAACTTAAGCTATTGAAAAATAAGTTTGTGGGGATGAAAGGAGCAAGGAAGAAAGAGCCAAAGGGGAGACAATTTTGCCTCATTTCAGAGGATAGGTTTTAACTCTATTAGTAATTATAAACTTGGCCTGTTGGTTAAATTCTTCCAGGGTAGCCTATCATAACATCTCATTTTCCAGTCTTGTCATAACTATGTAAAAGACCAATGAATGCATATTTTTAAGTTAGAAATTATATACATATATACACACATACTTTATTAGTTTAATTTTTTGTTAACATTTATTTATTTTTGAGAGAAAGAAAGAGAGGGAAAGTGAGTGGGGGAGGGGCAGAGATAGATGGAGAGACAGAATCCCAAGCAGGCTCTGAGCTGACAGCTCAAACCCATGAACCATGGATTTAAATGCATGAACTGTGAGATCATGACCTGAGCTCAAATCAAGAGCCACACACTTAACCAACTAAGCCACCCAGGTGCCCCCCCCCACACACACACTAAATAATAGCAGTGGAACCATTTTCTATATCTTGAAATTTTTTAAAATGCCTACTATAATGGAGTAACCACCTAGGTACAGTGTGAAATTCATGTATGAAAATTTCCTATAGATATTCAATTTCAAATATTTGGGAAATTCAGGACCTGCTATGAATGAATAAATGAATACGCATATACATGTGTACAGAAATTAGGCAATTTTAAAATGTGTAAACATCTAGCTTACTTTTTTTTAATGGACTGTCTAGTTTTCACAGTTTTATGTTATAGTAAGGCAAAGATGTTTGAAATTACCGCAATTTACCTCAGGACAAATTAGATACTGCTTAATGACCAAAGAAAGAGATATATTTTCAAATCTAAATAAAAATATACTTTTCTGTCATCATTTCCCTTGGGGGGAAAGAAGCCATATTAATTTTTATATGAATAAAATCTCTCATAGCCTGTCATTTCCACTTATTACTTTTTCTAACATTTGAGCCTTTAATTGGGTATATGAAAATAGATCAGCAGTTGGGAGCTTAAAGGAATCTAAAATTTTAGTCTCTTGTTAGCTTAGGCATAGAGCTAGGCAAAATAGTTCTCACTTTTGGCAAAAACAATGGGAAAAAGCATTAGTCTCTCCAGGATGATTTTTGGTACTTCCTACTCTAGGGAAGTCCAGCAACACAAAGTGAGATCAGAATTTTTCACTAATTTCTGGCCCTTCTGTTTCTCCACATTCTGGCCATGAAATGTGGAAAACATATTTGTTCAAGGGCAACATGAACTTTTCCTGAACCTCTCAAGTTATCCACTTTTAGTCATAGAAAAACAGAACTTTTTGGTTCTTTCTTAACTTCAATTATTGAAGTAACGAATGAATCATGCAATCGGTTCTCCCATTCTCCATTCAATTAGAATTCATTTTCCTTTCTTTACTTCTCACATTAGAAGTAATATTAGTCCAAGGTCTGGATTTATAGAATGCCCAAAGACATGAAATCAGTTTTGTGGCCGGAGTGAAATGGCCAATGTTCCTAACTAAAATTGTCCCTTTTCTGCCTCCCAAACTTCTTAAGCCAAAAGTACCATTGAAATATAATGATGATTAATGGAGTAGGACGAACTCTCTTTTAAAAGGTCAAAGTCTATTCTCATGGTCAACTTTATTAGCCTCCGGAGTTATTTGGTCATTTGACAGTAGTCACGCAAAGGAGATTGTTTAGAGATTGTTTATTTTATGAATGGAAAAAAAATGTCAATGAAGATAAGAGGCATTATTTGTTTGAATAAGCGTTACATTATGTTTGCTAGATCCCAAGAGTTTTTCAAAGATTAAATGCTTCTTCTGATGCAATTGTTCTCAAAGTCTTATTTGGTTAATAAAAATAGGAATCTCCACAATGTCTGATTGTAAAAGATCTTACCTACATATAAACTAAACAGTAAGATCTCTCTAGGAAGAGGGGCATATGCTGATGAGAAGAAATGAAGAAAAGAGCAAGGGAAATAAGGAGGAATTACCCTACCATCCATCTGTCCCCAAACCCTCTGCTTTATTGCTTGAAGGGATGTTGAACAGCTTTCAGGAATTCTCTCTTGCTGTTATGGCTACTCAACTGAGGATATTATTATGGGTTACGAAAGAGGGTCTTAAGTATAAGAACTTTTATTTCCTTCCTACTCAATTCTTTTGTAGAAACCTTCCAATTATTTTGTTTTAAGAAAACAGGAAACTGTTAGCATTACTGGTAATGTATTTATTTATTTGAATTTTTTGCAGAAACATCACCTTGAGATTTACAATTTTCTTCAATTTTGTAAAAAGTGAATTTAGAGCTTCACATTACAAAACACGAAGGTGAACTGCAGGATTTGGGCACACACTCATCCAGACTACATGTTCTACCAGCTTAAAAGAATATGCATCGCTGACTGTTTTCCACTGTGCGGTGGCCTGGGAAACATCAGGTTCCCATTTCAATTTTCTTATATACTTTCCAGTGCTTACAAGTGCAAAGAACAATTGTCTTAGAAATTCTTTGAAAAGCTGTTTAGTTTGCTTTCCTATCTTCAAGAAATCTCTGAATTCATCTGTGCTTCACACAGGAGCACATAACCTGTATTACAGTCTATCAGAGAAAATTCCTCCACTTCCTGGAATACAACGTTACGATGTAGAAATATACTGTGTGCAGATTCATACTGCATGGATACACTAGTGTGGGAGCCAATAAACTTTTCCTATAAAAAATATTTTATGTTTTGTGGTCTATACAGTCTCTGTTTCAGTTAATTATTTGCATTTCATACAACGTTCACATGCCACGAACTACACTCTTTGGGGGGATTTTTAAAACTTCAAATGGTTAAATATATTAAAATCATTCTTAGCTCATGGGCCATACAAAAACAGGCTGAGGCTGGATTTGCCCTTGGGCTGTAGTTTGCTGACCTCTCTGGCGCATTGGTTGGGAACCTGAATGTTGAAATTAGCCATTCTTGACCAGAACTAGAATGCTACCATTTCCTGAGCAACCTTACACAAAATACAAACCCCTCAGTGTCTCTTTTTTTTATATAGACGCAACAATGTGTGTTTAATAATGTAAGGATTACATAAATTTGAACTCTTATCATGTACTCACGTGAGCAGGGTCATTTGGAGCTCTAACATTCAGGTAGAGAGGTAAATCTATGTCATTTTGTTTAATCTGTGTAAACAATAGTCAGCCACTATTTTTGGTGAATACCATTTTGCATAACTCAAGCCTCTTTGGGTCTTTCCCTCAAACTATGCTGATTTCTCCACAGCTTTAACTTAGAGGGTTTTTTTTTCTAACTCTTTAATCATATCCCGAAATTCTTTTAAACTCTCTGAAATGTTTCATAATCCTCTAAAAATGTGATGGCAAGAGTGGACAGAATTTTATGACCAAGTATGTAGTCATGTATTCAGAGTTTTTGCAAAACTGCACAAAACATTCCCAGAATTGCTGGTTGGTATTTTCTGAAAATATAAGTATCACATCTATTCCTTTTTCTTTCAAAAAGAGTAAGGTGTCTTACATATTGTTAAGTATCCATTTTGCTGTTTATATTGTATTTGTATTTGCAGTTTTTACTTGAACTCAAAGTCCTATTGATGTTTTAAAGAATATCCTGTTTGATTTGATATTTTCAACTTTTTGACGATTGCCTTTTTACTTTTATTTTCTCTTTTTTTTTAATACAGATATTCATGGCTTTTGCCCACTTTCCTTTTTTAATGTTGAGTTTTAAAAGTTCATTGTAAATTATAGATAATAGACCTTTGTCAGATACAAGGCTTGCAAATATTTTCTCCATGGCTATCTCTTTTCTTTTCATCATTTAAACAGGGTCTTTATAGAGCAAAAGATTTTAATTTGATGAGGTGCAGGTTATCAGTGTTTCATATTTTACATTTGAGTCTGCAATTCATTTTGAGTTCATATTTTTGTACAATGTGTGAGGCTTAGGTCAAGGTTCATTTTATGCCATAGATATCCAGTTGCTCCAATACCATTTGTCAGAGGTGATCTTTATTCCGTCAAATTATCTCTAAATCTTTGTAAAAAATCAGTTGGCCATATTTGTGTGCGTCTCTTTCCAGATTTTCTCTATGTTTCCATTTATCTGTGTTTCTATCTCCATAACATTGTTTTTGTTTGTTTACTATGGCTAAACAGTAAGCCTTAATATTGGGTCAAGTAATTCTTTCCATTGTATTATTTGCCAGATTATTTTAACTATTCTTGTGATTGTGTTTTTACACACTTTTGAGAATCAGCTTGACCTAAAAATTTGCTGGGAATTGCACTAAACACATACATTGATTTGAACATAAATGGCATTTTCAGTCATTCAGTCCATGGACATAGTATATCTCTCTGTTCATTCTGTGAGAAGGACTGTTGAATTCCTCAACTATAATTGTCATTTTGTCATTTTTTGAAGATTGTTTAGATACTACTTTAATCACTTCATAATTCTTAGACCATTTGGTGTGATTTTAATTGAGATACAATTGACATGTAATATTGTGTAAGGTGTACAATGTGTTGATTTGGTACATTTATATATGATAGCATTATTACCACAATAGAGTTAATTAACACCATTACCACATTACATCACATAATTATCATTTCATTTTGTGGCAAGACCATTAAAGATCTAGTCTCTTGGAAACTTTGAAGCATATAATATAGCATTGCTGACTATAATCACTATGCTGTGCATAAGATCTCAGAAAGAATGTGATCTTGAGAGTTTTTCTTTCACTGTCGCGAGTATCTTCCTCACAAAGTAAAAAGTAACAGGAATTTGGCCTATTTCACTAGTGATAAAAGTGGCTGACAAAACTCATAAATTAGGAATTGGAAAAAGTAGCAAATTTGGAAGGGAGCAAAATATTTGGCAGTCTCCAAGAGTCCAAGTGGATGCTGAAGAATTAAATTCTATGCAGTTCTGGTCCCATATAACACACACATGCTATGCAAAGGTTGTGCGGCCTTCATTCCGTAACAGACAACGTTGACTTGACTTTTTGTGCTAGTAAGTACTGACTAGCAGTAGTCATAGCAGGGCATATAGTGAAGCAATTATTAACAAAGTTGTGAATAGAACACAGTTTATCTAACGTTTACACCCTGCTTAATAGACCCACTAGCCATATATATATATATACATAAGTCTACCTTTACCATCTCATTACAGAGACTTTTATTAAATTTAAAATGAGAAGTCTCTTTTCTTAGTTTGGGCCTTTGTATTCCGCAGCCACCAAAGACCTATAACTAAGGGAGAACTTCAGAACATTCTTTCTGGTAGTGTTATTATCTAATGAATCACAGCTGATTTTCTTGGCTAGGTAGTCTCAGAAGAAAGTTTTATAATGTGTCCAGGGTTCAATAATTGCTGAATCAGTATATCTTTATATAACAGGAAAATAAGAAAACTCTGCAGTAAGCATGTTGAACAAGGTTTTAATTAAAAGCAGTTCTACAGCTGGCAGCAGAATCTGTCCCAACTCTGTTTTCATAAAATTATCCAAAATATTTTATAGTAATCTCTACCTCCGATTATTATAAAGGCAGTTGCATTCTCCTGACTGATATGAATAAGAATCATTTTCAGCACGTATAATTCATAGGGCAGCAAATTTACTTATATGTTATAGTCAGCCAACAATGGGTGTGTGTGTGTGGAATAAAAAGTCCACCCCTATCTCCCTAGTGTATGACCTCAATGTTGGAGAAGATAATAGAAATGGCTTATGTAAGAGATTAGTTCCTGATGTTTATGCACTTGAAATCCACAGAATGTGCTGTTTATTCAAAAACAGAAATGAGCTTGCTCTTGTAGTCAATGCCTTATTTACATGTACGCATGTGCCATGTTTTTAAAATACGTCCTCAAGTACAAACTCTGTCAGTAGCTTCCAACCTCCATCTCACTGTTGTCTTATGACATTTTCTTTCTTATCCTCCTTTACTCCTATTTATGGCAAGTGGTGATCTGACATTATAAAGAAAAGGCTAACCAAAAACGCCTGCAGCTTTTTCAGTTTTCAAAAAGAGAGCACGACGTTTGAGGTTTTATAAGCCATGCTAAATGTCTTCAGTTCTCTGGTGACTTTGATAAATTACTTTAAAGGAGTTTTGTTATAAGGAAACAAATCCCCAGGATATATAGTTCTCTCGCTGCTTCAACTTCTTAGTTCTCTCCTGATTGCCCTGGGACTCTGAGAACATCTGGGAGAGCTCTGATTACAAAATCCAAACTGTTCGGAGCACAGAGCAGTTTGTGATTCTGATTTCCTTTCGTGCTGAATCTTGTCGTGTTCTCATCCCTTCTTCACTCCTTTCAGACAGATGCCATGTTCCAAGATCTCTTTTAAATGGGCTAAGTAAACTTGAGTTCCATGGAGTTAGTTTTTCTCACCACTTAAGGGAAATCTGATGTAACAGTTTTCATTACGTCTCAATTGATATCATATAGGGTGAGGCAATCTAATATAAAGAGAGACAAGGGATGTTCTACAGGGATCTTGGGTTGCAAAGCCAATTCCTTAATTTCAGTGTTGTAGCAGCAGGTATATAGTTCCTGCACGAATTGGTCCATGCCCTTATTAGGAATTTTTCCTCAAAGTGTCAACTTGGAATTCATTGAAGTTACAGACCGTATCATGCTTTATTCCTGTGTGTGTCCCCAGTGCCCAATGCCGACACTGGCACACAACACGCAATCGTTGTTTCATGAACTGAACTTAAACTCAATTGATAAATAGGTAAGATAGGTTAATTGAGACATAATTTTTATTTTTTAAGATATATTTTTCAAGCTTTTATTTAATTATTTTGAGAGAGAGAGAGACAGGGAGAGAATGTGTGTGGGGGAGAGGCAAAGAGCGAGGGAGAGAGAGAATCCCAAGCCAGCTCCGTGCTGATAGCGCATAGCGGGACAAGGCGTCTAATACTGCAAAGAGTGAGATCGTGACCTGGGCCGAGATCAACAGTCAGATGTTCAATGACCGAGTCACCCAGGTGCCCCTAAATAATTATTATTTTTTTTTTAGTTTGTGCATCCTACTCCCATTTTTCGATATTTAGTATTTTTTTTTGTTAGTGATGATGATTGCACACTTCGGTGCATGTACTAAAGAAAAACTGAATTGTGTACTCTTTTAAAATGGTGAATTCTATGGTATGTGACTTATATCTCAATTTTTTAAAAATGATCTTTATTTTCTAAGGCAGTTTGAAGTCGATTTCCTGTTTCTGGCCAACAAAAGCCTTGCTGATACTTGGTGGGTCTGCCCTATCCTGCTTTCTGTTTTATCTCTCTGCCAGGAAGCCAGTCTGCGTTCTCTTGGAACGGGATGGTGACGCCTGGCTGTGACTGCGTGGGCCACTGAGACCAAGGACGGCCTGGAGAGCTGTGTGCAAGACCCGAGATGCCCCCCAACTTCTGAGAAGGATGAAAATCCCGTCTTTGCCAAAATTTCCTGGGTCTTACTGCCTCAGGGCTATTCCTTCTCTGGCTCTGGAGGAGCAGACCCTGTAGAAGGATCCCATCAAATTGGCTCATGAACTGCCAGGTTCCCTCTGGAGTTCACTGGGCAGCCCGTATTGTCAGGTGCCCACATGGTACAAGCAATGACCTCCCCCGGGTTAGTAAAACATACAGACCCGAAAGTTAAGTAGATAGGTATAATTTTTGAGCATCGGTTTTTGTCTGCTATATGTGATATTAAGGTAAAATTACAGTTGTGAGCTTAAGATGTTGCAGCCTTGTACTGACTTCACAACTATCGCTTAATTAGCTTTGTTGTATGTGCCTAAGACTTTATAACCACTATTTCATATTCTCAAATCAAGCTATGAGTTAAAGCATTATTATCGCATAATGTAAGAAAGGAACCCCAAAATGGAAAACTTAAATAACTTTCCCAAAATTCTGTGGCTGAGATTTGACTTCAGATATCGACGCCAAAACCTGGAGTCTGAGCCATTATTGTTGCCACCGGCCCTCCATTGAGAAAGATAAAATGTGATACCAAGCTCTGATAATAGCTCCGTGTCACTTGGGGCAAATGATGGAAAAGTCTTTGACATTTTCTCATTTTGAAAATAAAAGTGGAATTAGTTAATGTATCAAGTCCCTTTCAGTTTTAAGTGTAAAGATTCAGTAATCATAGATGGCTGTTAGTTAATTCCAGTCACTGTTATTTCTTTTCTACCAAATGCAGAGTCGTGAGGAAGGCAAGGAGGCAGCAGCCATACGCGAGCACTCTTACCCATGAATATATAGGAAATAAGTGACTTATGAATTAAGTCACTTTCAACTATATAGGAAATACAAGAAAATAAAATAGATTTAAGGCAGGAAGGGACCTAAGAATGCACCCAATTAAAGGCCCAGATTTTACGAGTAAGGAAAGTTTTGGCCTAAAGAATTTATGACTTGCCCAAGTTACATAATCATTTTGTTGTCAGAGATTGGACTACATCCAAAATTTTAGTATATTTTTCTTTCTACTAGAGTGTGATATTGATTCCTTTCCTGAAGAACTTAAAAGTTCAGAAGAAAGACTGTAAGCATAGAGAGGTACACATAATCATTAAAAAACAAAAACAAACAAACAAACAAAAAACCCTGAGAAATCTGTGTCCTCAACAAATCAGTTTATGTGTGCATTCAGGCAAAAAATATTCATTGACAACCTCTGTCTCAGGACTGCTTAGGTAAGGCATGGTTCCTGACAACAAAAAACGTCTTGTTTAGTGGAGGAACCAGATAAGTAAAAAGGCTGTCACGAAAAATCTTAGTAAATCCTATAATGAAAGGAAGCACAAGATACTCCAAAAATGGCACATCTTGTCCGCACTGAGGAGGTTAAAACACTGATCTCCAATTTATTATCTCATTTACCTTCTAAAAAGTCATATATGTTTTTAAACCATCTACTGTCTTGCCTATTTTAAGTTGATATCTAAACTTGTTCATCAGCAATGCATATGGTTCCAAAAAACTTAATTTCTAGCATATTATAAATATTGATCTGTAAAAAATAAAGCTATATCTTTCAAATATATCTAATAAAATTTAAACTGCAAAGCAGTATGTCACTGTCACTGACTGAAATATACATGAGCAAGTTCTATTTTGACAGTCAGAAATCTTCCATTATTCCTTGTGATCCTTGAACTCCTATTTGTTTTAACTCTTCTCTTAGAGTCTTTTAATAGACTAACACATGAAAACATTTTCCTGATTGTCTTAATATTATCTCTACAACAAAAATATTTACATAGATTATGTAAATCTAAAATACAATTTTTAGTGTATAGTTTTACACATAACACATAATTCACTATAGATTATATAATATAATTTAATTTATTTCAATAAAATAATTCATGTTAACAATATAAATTGTTATATAAATTTAATTTATATATATATTTTTCAATATAGGCATTTTCTGGCTGTTAAGAACAGTCTGTCCAGAGTTATCATTGCAGTATTTATCCCTACCAACTAATAAAGCAACAAAAACATATTACTAATTCAATGACATGGATAAGAATCATTTTCAATTATTTCATGTATTTATCTGTGAATATTAATTATTGCTTGAATAAAGCAGGTTACAACGTTAATTTTATTCCTGATATAAAAAATTCATTTTTATAGAGGCTAACACTAATAAACCCTTTTACATAAATATATATGCGTGAATATAAGAAATTTTTTTAGAGAAAAAGTACCAATTTAAAAAATTTCTTTCCATTTATATGCCAAAAATCACATAATAATCCACCACCAAATAATTTTAGTAAACCAAAAGCTCCAATAGACCTTCTTTTAATTTTGCTGAAAGCAAACAATTGAAAACTATCTGATATCAAATGGATTTGTTATGAAGAGTTACTCACTTTATTAATTTCTGAAAGGTATTCCTATAAAGCTTAATCAAATCTGGTCAAATTATTTTCAATTTTGCTTGTTACTCTTTCCATTAGAGGCACATTTATGAAGGTCAAAATTGGTCAAAACTGAGGATAAAATTTCATAAAATTGGAAATTTTACATTGTAGCATATTTTCCTTCTGTAATTGTAATGTTGATTGGGTCAAAATATCTTAAAAGGTATGAGAAGTAGACAGAAAAACAAATTCCTAATAAGTATATTAGTGAGTTCTCTTTATGGTTAACAACAATGTTTGTAATTATGTCTTTGACAGAATTTGTATTTTTTATATCAACTGAGGGGGAAGACAAAAATTTCAACTAAATTAAACTGAATTTTTTTTAATACTTATTTTTGAGTGAGAGAGACAGTCAGAGCATGACCAGAGGAGGGGCAGAGAGAGAGGGAGGCAGAGAATCCAAAGGAGCCTCCAGGCTCTGAGTTGTCAGCACAGAGCCTGATGCAGGGGTTGAAATCACGAGCCAAAAGATCATGACCTGAGCCGAACTCAGCCAACTGAGCCACCCAGGCTCCTCCAGATTAAACTGATTTTTAAGGCTCAGGACATATTTATACATGGAAAAACTTTTGTCCTAATCCTCTATGTGGAAATTAACATCAAGAAAAAAAAGAGAGAGAGAGACAGAAAGACTGGGCCTCAAGTAATTGTGCAGTTTGCCAAAGGTATATTAATAAACTTGTCATTTGTATTATTAATCGTTGAAATATATTTGTAGAATCCACCATATTCTATAAAAAATTAGTAGGAATGAATAATGAACAAATGTATATATGATTGCAAGGAATTTTGTAAATATGGAAAACTGCCTACATCTGAAAAAATGGGTATACTAAGTGTGTGCTTAACTTTCTAAGAAACCACCATACTTTTTTTTTTCAAGGAATTGTACCATTTTGCATTTCCACTAAAGGTGCCTGAGAATGCTAGTTATTCCAAATCTTTGCCAACACTCGGTAGCACTAATGTTTTAAATTAGCCACTCCAATACGTGTGTAGTGTTTTATACGATTGTGTTTTAATTTGTAGTTTCCTGATAACTTGTGATGTTGAGGATACTTTGTAGGTTTATTTGCCATTCATATGTTTTCGTTGGCCAAAGATCTGTTTAATTCTTTTGCCTTAAAAAAAAATCAGATTGTTTCTCTTGAGTCATAAGAGTTCATATATTTTGGACAGAAGTTTTTGTTTTCATTTTTGTTTCAATCATAAATATGTTTTTCTAACATTTTTTCCCAGTTAGTGGTATGCCTTTTCATTTTCATAAGAGTATCTTTTGAAGAGCAAAAGATTCTTAATTGTTAAGAAGTCATATTTTTCAAATTTTTAGCAGTTCACTCCTAGATGTTTATCCAAGAGTTGTGAGATGATATGCCCTAGACAAGACTTGTACTTAAATGTTTATAACAGTTTTATTCATAATAGCACCAGCTTGGAAACAACCCATATATCTATCAACCAGTGATTGGATAAACAGAATGTGGTCTGTCCATACAATGGAATACTACCAAGCAGTAAAAGTAAATGAACTACTGACACACATAATAACATAAATGAATCTCAACTGGATTTGAAATGCTAAATGAAAATGCCCAACATAAAAGATGATATGTTACATGATTTCATTTAGATGCAATCCTGCAAAGAGGAAACTACTCAATGGAAAGCAGATTACAGTTCCTAGAGACGGGGGTGGGGGGGGGAGGTCGGGGGGGGGGGGGAGGTAGGGCAACTGCATACAAAAAGGCAAAAGGGAATTTTTGAGAGGATGCAAATATTCAACACCATGACTGTGGAAATCATTTCATGAATGTGCATAGCTGCCAAAACTCATTGCATTGTATACTTAAAACTGGTGAATTTTTTAATTTATAAAGTAGACATCATTTTTTTTGTTTTTTTTTTTCTTTTTGTTTTCTTTTGATTTGTTTTTACAAATCAGTTTCTAAAAATTGAAAAGAATAGCACGGATTTACAACATCACCTTATTTTTTTTTTATAAAAGTTAAAGACAAGGACTTATAAATCTTACTTCTAATATAAGTCCCCTTTAATCAAAGAAGTAATAAGTAAGGTTACCTAGTGGAAGTAAATGTACAAGGAGGAAGAAACAAGATCATTAAAAAAAAAAAAAGGTAATCCCTCCCACCACCCTACTCTACTACATCTGAATTAAAAACATTTCTAAGGCCACACTTTGCCAGAAGAGAAATTTATTTAAGATAAAAGGTGGGGAAATTTAAGTCCTATATCAACCACCAACTTGATTAAGGAGGCTTCATTAACATCTACGCTGCTAATAGGTCCCTCCATTTTCTGGAGAATTTTATGCCCTAGAGCAAGATGAGTATAGATAAGTGACCTAAATTGTCTAAAGCTCTTTTACTACAACCTCTTGTTGGACCTCAGGTTCATAGGACAACATTTCATCTGTAATAAGGTGGAACACAAGTGGAGGGGAAGACTATCTTCCTCTGGAGGTGAAGTGTCATGGCTGGAATAGTAATTCCTAAGAGATTTTATCTAAATTAAGGGGCAAAAAAGAGAGAGAGTACAAAATACTCCAGAGGATGCCATAAGCAGAGGCTAAAACCACATCAAGCAGGTGAAGAGAAGGGAATGCTGTCAATAAAACACTTTAACACTTCTTACAGTCCTCTAAATTGAAAGAACAGGAGGACACATCATACTGGACAGAAAGATTTTATATATATATATATATATATATATATATATATACACACTATATATGTGTATACACATATATATATATACATATGTGTATACACATATGTATATACATATGTGTATACACATATATACATATGTGTATATATATATTCCTCTCCATATGTATATTCCTACATTTTATACTCATAAAGCACTGAACATATATCCCCCCTACTTCCTTACAATCATTAATCATTAAGAAAGAAGATATATCCTGGCCAACATCATTAAGGGAATGAAGAAATGTCATGTAAGAACACTGCCTGTCATATTTTCACATGGTCTGAGCCCGGTTGGTTATCTGCATAATGCTGCATTGACCACAACCTCATAAAGAAAATGGCCTTCTCCAGCCACATCATGGTCATTATAGGGTCATCCTGAACTGCCTGCTTTCCTGACTCATTATTTCTATCTTTTGATTCATCTAAATAAAGCAGCGTTTCTTTTTAAAAAAATTTTTTAACATATATTTTTGAGAGAGAGAGAGAGTAGGAACAGGGGAGGGACAGAGAGAGAGGGAGACACAGAATCTGAAGCAGCCTCCAGGCTCTGAGCTGTCAGCACAGAGCCTGATGCAGGGCTCAAACTCATGGACTGTGAGATCATGACCTGAGGTGAAGTTGGACGCTTAACCAACTGAGCCACCCAGGAGCCCCTACAGCAGTGTTTCTAACAGTTGATGTGTTCTGATTCTAATGTTTTTTAATGAGATCCTTTTCCTTAGAATCCTGTCTTGAGAAGCTTGAACACCATTGCCCTCTCTATATTCTTTTTTCACAGATATGTAGGCATACATGTACTTTATGTCAAGAGAGGACTACTGATCTAGTTCATGGGTTCTCAATTTACAGATGAAAAAACTGAGTCTGGAGAAGTAAAAACTTGTCAAAATATGCATAGGTCATTAGTGGTAAAGCTGGGATTAAGATCCAAGTCCCCTGGGTACAGCTGAGTTTTCCTTTTGTTATTCATACTGTGGAAAGAATGGAAAGATTTCTAAAGACTGAAGCTAAGAGAAAGGGTTTTTCATGCTTAATGAGCAGGGACTCAGGTGAAGGTACAACAAGTAATTGATTCTGGCTAAAGGGCAGAGTGCACTGGCTAGGGATGAGGGTGAGCCGTGAGCTATGACACAATTGATCGCTTAAGCATATGTTCCGTGGACAGAGAGGAGCAGGCCACCTGACAGCTAGGATGTTGTCAAATCCATCTAAGAGGTAAAAAGCACCATAACTAGCATTACGAGAGTAACAATGAAGTAACAACATACGGTTAGGAAAGTAATTGGTTATCTCTTTTTCTTAACTAGAAGGGCTCTCTGATAATAAATTCAGAATAACAAGCTGAAATTCATGATCTCAAAAGACCATGAGTGTAAAGAGAGAAACAACTAAATGCATAACCAATCATATCTTAAATATCAGGATTGAATCTTTAATGTTGCCTCAGAAATATGCTCTGAATATTCCAGCATTGCAATGAGTTGGAATAATCAGTCCTTTGAAAAGAAACATTAATTTCCTATGCCAGGTCTAAAATCTCTTTATTAATAACTCAAAATAGATAGAAATTGCATTCATGTCTTCTGGCTCCTGATATTCATTTAAACAAGTTACCTCAAAAGATGAAAGAAATTTAATTAATACTGAGTTTAGGGATCTAAATATATTATTTTAAGGGGTTGATTTTTAGGTTCCGAGGCAGCTGTTAGTGGATATATTCTTCAAGTTTATGCTTTGGCCAAAACTACATGAAGGGTTTTGTTTGAGGGGAAATTAAAAGAGGATTTTGCTCAAGAATTTAATTTCCTAAATCTGACTTTCTTTTTTTCTTTCTCTCCCCACCCCCACCCCTAGCAGATCAGCACAAAATTTCAGAATTATACTCATCTGGCATTATTTTTCTACAGTAAAACTAGAAACTGAAGGATTTGTTGTGTAGCTAAAAGCGTATTTGTTCACTGGTCTTTTAAATTCATGCCTATGGGGTGGTACCTTGACATGCTATTGAGTCTTTTCAGAGAGATAAAGAAGTCAGGGGAAATCATGAGGCTGGAATAAGCATCTCTGACGTTCCTTAAATTCATGGATTATTTTCAACTCTTCTGAAAAATCAGCAAACCCAGTCCAATTTTCACTTGCAATAAGGTCAGACTGCCACTCGTCTTCCATTCCAATGTTCTATCAGGCCATCTGCTTTCACGTGGTGTGGTCATGTGACACAACTCCTACAACGTGCATCCCATGGTCACTCCTGTGCATACTTTGCTATGAAATGGGGGCCCTGAGGTCAAACAGTATTCTGCATGAGGCTCCCCGTGTGTAGATCTTGCTCCACGCAAGCCCCTGAATAGCCATGCTGGGTGAAGCTCTGCGGAGAGATAAAGCAAAGCCATACCTGGAATATGCGTGTATTCTTGTGAAGACAAACACTAGCCCTTCTGGAATGAAGGGGGTAGATGACTTACCACCAGTGCCTAGTTAGTTCTCTTGAGGAACGGTGCCATACCAAGATCTCAGCGTTGGGCTTTGTGGCTGGCAGTTTGGTCATTCTGAATTGACCAGAGTCTTCGTAAATGGAGCCCATTAAGCTGGTGCCTATTTCCATATCTGCCACCATGACTAACCTGTTCATGCGCCCATTGTGTCAGTTCTGGGACAGCTCTAGGCAAAGACCAGCTGAATCGTTTTGTCTTCTTGGTTGTTCAGTGCATTTCTCCACAGTAGATGTTTTCTGGTGGGTATTAACATGCAATAACACAAGTTTTCACACTTCATGCCCATTATGTTCAATCACATGTCTCTCCTCCAAACATCCTTGTTTCTGATCTTTTGGTCCCTTTCCTTCCGGTATGGTTATAATGTATCCCTTGTTCATTTTTGGTTTGAACTTTCATATTATGCTGATCCTTCCATAAACCAAACTTAAGTTTTTTCTTCCTCTTTTATCTGGATGTACAAGATCCTTATATGGGTAGGGGAAATGAAAACTGGAAGAAGGTCACTGGAACGAACAACTCTGGTGGGTGCTTTGGAAATCTGGGCCATGAAGATTACTTAGGCCCTCTGATCCTGCTCAAACTCAATTCCATTTGCCTCTTATGATGGACTGTCCTGGGTCTTTTTGATATTATGTTTGGCAGGTCTGACAGGACCCCATTTATAATACACAGTTTCAGAGACGTGGCCACTTGGTGCCACATGGTAAATTGCTTTACATCTTCCAGGGTCCGACGTCTTACCAGGAGCTGTTTCTCAAAAGGAATAAAATCGCCCTCTGCTGATGCCATGGCCATAGGCCAGAACCACAGGAGCTTGTGTTCCAATTCTCTCTCTGGGGCGTGCCCTAACACCGCCCTGCATCTCTTTCAACCACTTATTCTTCAAACACAACTGGCAGGGCTGTTTCCATTGTAGCCTAAATTTTCTGCAGATCCCTTTATTGCCTCTGGCCTTACTCAGAGCTGGTGGCCTTCTGTGTCACTTAGTATATTAGCCAGAGAAGCAGATCTAGATGTAAAATCTGTTGCCTCAGAACCCAAAAGCCCCTCCAGGCACTGTGCTTCCTTCTCAGTAGTAAGGGATTAAAATACAGAAATGTATCTTTTACTTTGCAAGCATTGTATCAGCACACCCCTCCCCGTAGGTCCCTATAAAATTGTACCGAATTGTCATGTTCTTGAATCCTCATAAGTTTTTCTCACTCCCTGTGGAGTAAATGTATCTTCCCTAAGCTTTTATAATCTTAATAAACTCTTGCTCATTCTGATTGAACTGCAAAATGTCATCAATATCATGGATCAATGTAATATCCTGTAGAATATTTCTCTCAACATGAATTTGTATCTCTTTGGACTACATTATGACAGAGGTTGGGGGAGTTCTATTCCCAGAGCAAAACCATATATGAATATTGTCATTCATCTCAACGAAAATGCACAGTCTCTGTGGTTTTTCATTCATTGGATAGGAAAGAAGCATTTGCCAGGTAAACAGCTACATACCATATCCCTGAGACTTATTAGTTGGCTCTTGAAAAGATAGCAAGTCCAGCGCAGCATTTTTAAAAAATGTTTATTTCTTTTTGAGAAAGTGCAAGTAGGGGAGGGGCAGAGAGAGGAGGGCAGAAGATCCGAAGCAGGCTCTGAGCTGACAGGTTAACAACTGCAAGCCCGATGTGGGGCTTGAACTCACCAACTGTGAGATTGTGACCTAAGTAGAAGTCAGGTGCTCAACCACATAGCTATGCAGGTGCCCCCAGCAGAGCAGTTTTGATCAGGCCAGCTACCACGTTGGGCTTTGAGTAGAGTATGTTCTCTCTAAAATCCGTCCATTTTGCATAGGAAACAGAGTAGCATATTAAATGAATACATGATAAGAACCCTCACCATTGCATCTTTTAGATCTTCACAGATGGCATAATCTTCTCATCTCACCCTGAGATGTGGTATTTTTTTTAAATTTAGTATCTTGATGTGATGTGGGGAGAGGTTGGGGAGATGTCATTGATGTTCACAAGGCGTTCCTTGCTGTCATAGCTCTCATTCTACAGGTCTGAGATCCAATGTGGGGTTACCCCAATTGCCAAGAATGATAATCCCAACTATACATTCAGTGACCATGAAAATGAACCAGTGATCCTATTGAAAACTAGATTTCAGCATGACTCTACCATTTATTATCTGTCACCTATAGAGCACCCCTCTGATGGGTGGCCTGCAATAATGTTTTGGGTTTCCAGGTATCACATCCATTCACACCCAATGTCTAACAGTCAATTAAGCGTCTGGATATTATCTTTAATTCAATGTAGATACCCACGGCAATTTTTATAATTTCCCTTTTAAACAAATAAGAAATGGGAAGCATACATTTAAAAAAGGTGTTAACAGGGCACCTGGGGTGGCTCAGTCAGTTAAGTATCTGATTTCAGCTCAGGTCATGATCTCATGGTTTATGAGTTTGAGCCCCACATTGGGCTCTATGATGACAATGTGGAGACTGTTGAAATTCTCTCTCCCCTCCTTTCTTTGCCCCTCCTCCCTCTCAAAAATAAATAAAAATAAATACACTTTAAAAAAAAGAGAACTATCCTGACATAAATGGAATCATAACTCATGTTACTTATGCTATTTACTTGAGCAATTCATGCATGCATGCAAAAAAACATTAAGGCCTTATTTTGGGGGCAGATTGTGCTAGATGCTTGAACTTACATAAAAAGCATTCAGACACAGAGCTAGAAAGTTCTGAAATTTGTCAAATTTCTCATTTGACCATATAAATATAGAAATGATATTTTTAAATGATTCTTGGTAATTTAAAAGGATATAACCAAATATGATATCAGTTATATTATTTTAAGGAGTTATACTCATGTAATTATTATTCTTTTTCTTTAAAAATATATTGGTTCTGGTTGGCAAGAATGTGGAGACAGAGGAAACTTTTTGCACTGTTGGTGGGAATGCAAACTGGTGCAGTCACTTTGGAAAACAGTATGGAGGTTCCTCAAAAAATTAAAAATAGAACTACTCTGTGACCTAGCAATTGCACAGCTAGGTATTAATCCAAAGGACAAAAAAAATGCTGATTCAAAGGGGTACATGCACCTCAATGTTCATAGCAGCATTGCCAACAACGGTTAAATTATGGAAAGAGCCCAAATGTCCATTGAGTGGTGAATGGATAAAAAAGATGTGACATGTATATGTGTGTGTGTATATATATATATATATATATATATATATATATATATATATATATACATATATACATATACATATACATACATATGTGTATATATATATACATACATATATACATATACATACATATGTGTGTGTAGATATATATATATGTATCTACACACACATATATATATAATGGAATACTACTTGGTGATGAAAAAAGAATGAAATCTTGCCATTTGCAACAATGTGAATGGAACCAGAGGGTATTATGCTGAGCAAACTTAAGTCAGTCAGACAAAGACAAATATCATACAATTTTACTCATATGTAGAATTTAAGAAACACAGCAGATGAACATAGGGAAAGGGAAGGAAAAATAAGAGAAAAACAGAGAAGGTGACAAACCATAAGAGACTCTTAAATACAGAGAACAAACTGAGGGTTGCTGGAGGGGAAGAGGCAGGGGGATGGGCTAAATGGGTGATGGGCATTACGGAGGGCACTTGTTGGGATGAGCACTGGGTGTCGTATGTAAGTGATGAATCACTCGGTTCTACTCCTAAAACCAATACTACACTGTATGTTAACTAACTTGAATTTAAATAAATTTAGTTTTAAAAAATGTATTGGTTCTAGGGACACCTGTGGGGCTCAGTTGGTTAAGCATCTGAGTCTTGATTTAGGCTCAGGTTAGGATCTCATAGTTGATGAGATGAAACCTCACATCGGGCTCTGAGCTGAGCCCTCTTGGGATTCTGTGTCTCTCCCTTTCTCTTTGCCCCTCCCCCACTGCTTCTCTCTCTCTCTCTCTCTCTCTCTCTCTCTGTCTCTCTGTCTCTCTCTCTGTCTGTCTCTCTGAAAAAAAGTTTTATTTCTAGACCCTTCAAAAAAAGTTGAGGCAAAAGACATTTAAGTAAATATATTAAAAGGATGTTGATATTGACTTATAGCTGTCACATATGTCACTGCACACCTACAGGAGGCACCAATCACAGGGACTCAATGTGACTGGAGGCACCCATTGTGTACAGCCCACTGCCTGCACAATTGTGTATAAAAACCCTTCAATCCTATTACCTGAAATCGTGCTGTAGTCCGAGCCTACTGTGCAGGATTAGGAGGAACGTTTTTGCCTCATTCTCATGTTTGAAAGCCTTGAATTTAAAATTTTGCTAAGTTCAAATGAGGTTATATAACCCATTTTATAATGTTTATGCACTACAAAGTTTTCGTTTGGTAAATGTAAATATTTAAAATGCAAAATGAGTTTTTAAAACATTGTTATTTCATTCTTGAACAACTAGAGCATTAAAAGACAATTAAATAGGCAACAATAAACAAACAAAACCAAAGGGGTCCAGGTTTCAGTGCGTGCCCATGTGGTGGAACAATTATTACTCTTATCATTTCCGCCTATCATTAAGAAAGCACGTCAATTACACAAGCCCAGATGCTAGATCACAAACACAACTTCTTTAATGTTAGTTGGAAGTTGAGCTCCATCTCTGGGGGGAGATGAGGAAAGAAAAGAAGAAAATTTTCTATCCTGGCAAGGCGGGCACTAACCCTTTGTACCCTTGGGAAGATACTTCTGTTTCATAAACATTCATTGTGTTAAGTCCTAGGGATACAGGACGGATGTGATATCTCCTTTCTCATGCTATTTAGACCTGTAAAGGAAGACCAAAAATGTGGTAATTAATTATAATTATTTCCATATACCTTATACATAATACACTATGTGTTATGTACTCTGTGCAATATACTAGTAATTGTATGTAACTACTTAGGTCACATGCCCATGAAACAGGCCTTGCATAGGGGATTCTTTTCTGGAGACAGAGGGAGGAAGATATGGTAGTAAGCATTTATTGACTCCCTAGCATCCATTCCATCCCATGCCCTTTCCTTTGTAAGATCCATTTGATTAAGGTGGAATTAACCCCATCCTCAGATCCAAGTGGATCCTAACTGATATAAAGCAATTTGTGTAATCTTATCCCCTTCACCTCAGTGAGACTTGAAATAACGTAGGCCTATGCCAAAGAGGCTAGTGCTGTTTCTAGATGGAAGTGATCTGTTCAGACGGGTCCAATCAGATTGTCCAGACAATTTTGGCTGTTTGGGAAAGAAGGTCTTTCTCCAGGTGCTATGATATTCAGAGATGAGGTTTGGAACTTCTGTATGCCATTTTTCTACCATGAAAAAAGCCAGCTTGAAAAGATGGCTCTCAGATAGCTACATGATTAATACCTTCAAGTCTTTGATTTAAGCCAGTAAAAAATCCCTCATGGCAGCTAGGCATGGGGAAAGAAGTTGAAGTGTAGAT
This sequence comes from Felis catus, assembly GCF_018350175.1. Classification (NCBI taxonomy): domain Eukaryota; kingdom Metazoa; phylum Chordata; class Mammalia; order Carnivora; family Felidae; genus Felis; species Felis catus. The sequence continues at coordinate 113,113,967 of NC_058374.1, forward strand.
TGCACTACTGAAGTCCTTAAAGCAGCATTTCAAAACTCCAGATAAAAGAAATAAAAAGGTGGGGTGTGGGTCGCCTGGGTGGCATCGACCTTCGGCTCAGGTCATGATCTCACAGTTCCTGGGTTCGATCCCCATGTCAGGCTCTTTGCTGACAGCTCCGAGCCTGGAGCCTGCTTCAAATTCTGTGTCTCTCTTCCTGCCCCTACCCCGCTCATGCCCCCCTCCCCTCTCTCTTTCTCAAAAATAAATAAACATTATTATTATTTTTTTAAAGGAGGGGTGGCTGGCTGGCTCAGTCGGAGAAGCATGTGACTCTTGATCTTGGGGTCATAAGTTCAAGTCCTACATTGGATGTAGGGATCACTTAAATAAAGAAAAAAAAAATTAAAAAGGAAACTTACTAGATGATCAATGTTGGCACAAGCCATGCAGATACAGTAGTAGAAAAACAAATGGTGCAAGAACAAAATGTTGTAAAAACTGAACTCCATGCTTCAGAGCCAAAATATAACACAAAGATAAAGTTTGGAATAAAGAGGAACCGTAGCTTTATTGCTTTGCCAGGCAAAGGAGACTGCAGCTCGCTATTGCCTTCAAAAAGCCGCAGGCTATCCAGAGGAAGGGACTGCTGCGTTTTATAGGGAAATACGGGATCTAGTCGGTTTTAACAGGAATTGCGTAAGTGCTGCCAGCCCCCTTGGTTGTTTTCAGGGTGGTACCTAGTTCCTGGAAAAAAAAAGGGGGGGTAGGGGAGGATGTTTGCGGAAAAGAGGAAAATGGTTACTTCAAAATGGAGCTTCGCTGAAGCCTCAGTGCAGCCATTTTGATTTTTGTTCAGTTTTGTGCTTTTCAGGGGTTTCAAAACCAGGAAGTGTAAAACTGTAATCTGGCTGTTTTCAAATCTGAATGTTCCCCTTTGGCCCTTCAAAGGGGCTTGGTGTGTCCATTGTCAGCTGCAAGTAGGAATTCTGAAGAGGAACAAGAGGGAATCCTAAGAAACGGGGGCAGTCGAAAAGAGGAGGAGGAAAAAAAAGAAAGAATAAAATTAAGAAAGAAAATGGTACACAAAGGTTTACTGAGTTATTTAATTATATTTCTGTAATGCACAGAGCTGGCAAATGGCATCGGAAATAAAGATATCCCTCCATTAGATATTCCAAATCTGTGCCACTTCCACAAAGCCCATCCAAACCATGAGTGGCCCACTCTAAATTGATTATTTATCTTACTACAGAGAAGTGAGATCATCGAGGGCCAAATGACTCAGCATTCTACCATTCTACTTACAATCACCCCTCCATCCACAGAATTGTTTTTCCCTTCTCTGAATGTCTCCAAAGAAGAGGTTTCCCACATCTTTGTTGAGGCTAAAACCCCCACCTTTACTCCTCATCTTCTCTCTAGACCTGGTTTATCTGTTTTCCCTTCAAGCTTTTATTTTCTACAGACTCCTTCCTCTCAGCTTAGGTATATGCTTAATGTCTGTGTCTTTGAGAAATTTCTCCAATACAGTGTATTGTTTTCTAGCTAGCATTTTGGGGGGAAAAATCTACACTTGTTTCTTCCACTCATGCTATGCTACTGAAGCAGCATTGGCACGTAAGAAATGATCTGAATACCAAATCCAAAGGACTTAGCCTTTGACATTTTATTATTTTGTTTTCTTTTTTTTTTAATTTTTTTTTAACGTTTATTTATTTTTAGACAGAGAGAGACAGAGCATGAACGGGAGAGGGTCAGAGAGAGGGAGACACAGAATCCAAAACAGGCTCCAGGCTCTGAGCGGTCAGCACAGAGCCCAACGTGGGGCTCGAACTCACGGACCGTGAGATCATGACCTGAGCCGAAGTCGGCCGCCTAACCGACTGAGCCACCCAGGCGCCCCTATTTTGTTTTCTTTTAATATTATTAATTTATTTTGAGAGAGAGAGAGAGTGAGTACAAGTGCAGGAGGGACAGAGGAGAGGGGGAGAGAGAACTCCAAGAAAACTCCACCCTTAGCACAGAGTCTCATGCGGGTCTCGATCTCACAACTGAGAGTCAGAAGCTCAATGGACTGAGCCACTCAGGTGCTGACATTTTATTTTTTTAATTATTCCTTCTTTGTAGGAACTCTATGCCCTTGGTTTCTCTGACATTTTCTTTTGGATCTCTTCTTACATAGCACCCATTTTCTGGAATTCTTCTGCTTGCTATTTAAATTTCTATGTTTCTGACTTCAGATCTCTTCTCAGCCTATACCTCTCCCCTAGGAAAACTGAATTCCCATAACCTATGTGCTGATACCTTTAGATCTCTACTTTAGACTTTTCTGCAAGTACCTGACCCATTGAACTTATTGCCTACTAGATACTTGCACTAAAATATCTCTCAGGAAGTTCTGTTTTCTCCACTCATTGCTGAGCTTCTGTCTCTTATTTCCTATCTTGATGAGGGACACACATTTTCCAAAACAAGAAACGGAATCAAATCAACACTCACCTGTTATTACCTTCTTACAATTAGTCACTAAGCTTTTATCATCTCTTGTATATCCTACTGCAGTAGCTTCCTATTCAACTGGGCTTCTTACGTCCAATTCCACCCTCCCCCATCTCTTCCTCCACATGCTGCCAAGAGGGATCTCTCTAATCCAAGTGAAATATAAGTCTGATCATGTTATTTTCTTGTTCAGAGTTCTCTAACAACATCCCATCACCTGCAGGATTAAAGCTAAGTTATTGCTCAACACCTTTGGCAGACGTACAAGAGCCTGCGTGCTTTGCTGCTTATGTTCTTGTCCGGCCACATCTAGCTTATTAAGCAAACTGTTTAAAATTCTCCAAACACCTAATGGTGCTTTCAGGTCTTTAGTTTTTGTGCACGCTATTCCCTCTGACTAAACTGGCCTTTTCTTTATCTTTTCAACTTTAGAAAAGTCCTATGCATCTTTCAAAACCCAGCTAAACGTCATCCACAACTGAATCTTGGCAGAATTTTAATAGTACTGAAAGTAACCAAATAATATACATAAAGACAAATAGGAATTAATGACTTTCTCTTAGAGTTGAAAAAACCAGGATTTGGATATTTGAATTAAGTTAAATTGTGAAATGTGGAATTAAAAATGACACCCATACTGGTGCGTCTGGGTGGCTCAGTCACTCTTGGTTTCAGCTCAGGTCATGATCTCAGTTTGTGAGTCTGAGTCCTTCATTGGGCTCTCTGCTGTCAGCACAGTGCCCGCTTCTGATCCTCTGTCTCCCCTTCTCTCTGCCCCTCCACTGCTCACTTGAGTGTGCTCTCTCTCTCTTTCTCAAAAATAATAAATAAACATTAAAAAAAATGATGCCTATGCTAACATTTATTTTCTACACCCAGCCTCTTCCCCCTTTAGGTCACTTCCTTATCTGGTGAATCTTGGTGGGGGGAAGAGACTCCCTCCCTCCTATAAAAGTGAAACCTCATTTTCCTAGATGCAACCTCACCAGTTTTTAACTCTTTGACTCAAAGGCACTTACTGCATAGAAGCAGGACTGATAGGAAATCCATCTTGGCAAGAATAGGGCAGCAATTTAAGCTGCATCAACTTTCAGAGAAGCAAGAGTTGGGATTCTGACAGCCTGTCCAAGCCGCCACAGTTTCCATGGTACAACAGCTATGCTTGTAGCTAGTGGTAGTCGCATGGAGGTATTTAAGGGACCAATTCCCTGACATCACTTTAGAGATTATTCCCGATGGTGTGGTCTCTAAACGGGTAAAGGTAGAGGTGAATAACAAAATAGAAGGCCCATGCTTGCTGTCAAGGGCAAGTAGCCCGAAAGAAACATAAACTGAGGTAAAATGATAGAAACATGAAGTTAAAGTACAGCTTGTAAGCTGTGCATACAAAAGTAACAATGAATTCTGGTGATGAAAACACAGGAGGATTCATAAAGAGATGTATTTTTAATTAATTCTGGAAGAATGAGTAGGATTTTTGGTAGGGCAATGTCTGGAGTGAAGGAAGTAGGGATTGTTATTAAGGCATGCTAGGTTTTTTGTTTTTGTCTTTGTTTTTGTATTTTGAGAGAGAGAGCGAGCAGAGGAGGGGCTGAGGGGGAGAGAGAAAGAGAGAGAGACAGAGAGAGAGAGAGAGAGAGAGAGAATCTTAAGTAGTTTTCATGTCCGACACAGAGCCCAACCCGGGGCTCAATCTCATGACCATGAGATCATAACCTGAGCTGAAATCAAAAGTCAGATGCTTACCCAACTGAGCCCCCAAGGCACTCTAAGGGATGCTAAGTTTAAGGAACAATATAATCAAAAGCAAATAAGAGAAAGTAGATAATGGAAAAAAAATAATGTAGGCTGCTGTTTCAACTATAATCAAGTACTGAGGAACATGGTCCACTTTAAAGATGATGGTCTAGTTGTTTTTAGAAACAGGAGAGTTCACAGGCACACATATGAGAGGGCTCCAGCTTCTCCCACAGATCTGAGTTCCAAAGGCCACATTCCAGGCCTGTAGAAGTGCAAATAGTTCAATAGACCCTTGGCTCATGTAGATTCAAGTGCCTTGGGTAGTAGCTGATGTGCTAAGCCCACCTCAGCCTGGCTCTTGTCTCGTGTGGTCCAGAGTTGCACAAATCATGGGTCAAATGATGACTTTCAGCTTTTTTTAGAGAGAAGTAATTTCTTCAAACTAATCGATCATAAATCCAATATTTAAAATAGGTAAAGAAGATTTTCTCGGTGGATGGAGACATGGAAGATCCCACCGCCTTTTTCTCTGGGCTCCCTCTTGACCACGTCATATATTTTGGCACTTGACCTTGGACTTCTTTTTTTTTTTTTAATTTTTTTTCAACATTTATTTATTTTTTTGGGAGAGAGAGAGACAGAGCATGAACAGGGGAGGGGCAGAGAGAGAGGGAGACACAGAATCGGAAACAGGCTCCAGGCTCTGAGCCATCAGCCCAGAGCCTGACGCGGGGCTCGAACTCACGGACCGCGAGATCGTGACCTGGCTGAAGTCGGACGCTTAACCGACTGCGCCACCCAGGCGCCCCTGACCTTGGACTTCTAAGAATATAAAGAATGAAGGTTTCTAAACCACTGTATTATACAAAAGTGAAATTCCATAGCAAGAGCAAGAAATTGCTTTAGAGGAGTCATGATGAAGGAATCACACTTACACATGTTTGATTTTTAAATGGGCTGTATCAAAGCCTCTTGGAGTCACCTAATCTGTATTGTGATATAAAAAGGAAGAAGAGGAACAAATAAGCTACACATGTAAGGATTTTATGGAGACTCACTAAAAGTAGGAAGGAAAGAAATAAAATATATGTTATAATTTGGGGAATAAAGACTTTTTAGATATAAATTAATAATAATAATAACAATAATAATATTGAATATTGGGGTAAGGACTGCTCTGAAGGTAAAGGGAAAAATCTATTGTGTTACTTAGTTTCTTGTAAAAACCAAGATGCAACTGTAAAAATTTTGTTGTCACTGATTATAGAAGAGGTAAAAGCATAGGCATAAATACGTTGTCTATTGCTTTTATAATAAATCTGTGATAAATATAACTGAAGTTATACTTTTCAATGCTAACAATGTAATAATATAACAAGTGAATCTTTGATTTTTTTTTTTTGTGCAGTGGAATGTGGTCAAGAGACTATGAAGAATACACTGAGCTATCAATGTCAAGATTCTAGTACCAGACCACCCAAGAGCTAATTGGACTCAGCAAAGGGTGTGTTCTGTTTAGATGATGATGATGATGATGATGATGATGATGTGTGTGTGTGTGTGTGTGTGTGTGTGTGTGTGTGTTCTGGAAGAAAAAAAGTTTTAAGAATGTGGTATACTAATCTGTACACATATGCCCTACAGCATGCAGTGAGTTCAAGCATGTTTATTTGGTCGTCTATGCCAAACCAGGCAGGGCAAGATGTTTCTCAATCTCCTTTAAAGCCACAAATCAAAGTGTTCTCTTGGGAAGGACCCCTTGGGGGGTAGTAATGCAGGGTCCTACCTAGATTGCCTCCCAGGAACTACAAAACACTAGCTATGTATGTATCAACCCATTTTTTCCCCTTTTGCATGGTCTCAGCTGTGTTTCTCTTCAATTCTAGAAGGAGACAAAAACGTAAGAATAAAAAAGAAAATGTACCTGGGCATCATCAATGGTATATAGGAACAGAAGAATTTAGTTTTCTCATTATATTAGGAGAATTTCTACTAAAAAAAATAGGTATGCACATGTATGTATATTTATATAAACCACCTACCATGTTGCCAAGCATTGTTTTAGGCACAGTCAAGGTCCCTACCTTCTAGGAAGGTGATTAGACAGGAAAACAAGGCAACCTTAGACTTCAATACCTGTCACAGAGGACAGAAATTGGGTGACATGGTAGTAACTAGGAGTAAGTTTTCTTTCTTTGCGTTTTAATGTAATTTACTTCGTTTCGTGCGCGTTATGAAGGTTACCAAGGAAGGCCTTTCCACATTAGATCACGATGCTGACTAGAGTTAAGTTGCAGGTCATGTAAAAGTTCTAAGGAAAGAATCATTCGGGCAGAGCGTATGTAAAACTCTGGGCAGGAAACAGTTTGGTACATTGGAAAGAGGGGTATGGCAAGCCGCGAGGAAGGTAGATAGTGATGTCAGAGGGTAGAAAGCTGGGCAGATGGCAGTTCAGTTAGGCTACATGATAGACAGGTTGAAGTCAACTCCAGGAACATTCAAAAGACACACAAGGGTTTGAGTGGGGAAAATGACCTAGCCTGTTGGCTTTGTAAAAGAACACTTGGGTTTTCTGTGTGGAGAATGGTGTATGCTAGCAGAACTGATATGAGCTGGGGGGACTAACTGGAAGCTACTTTGCAGGCCCACTGGGAGATGATGGTGGCTTACACTGGGAATGGCAGTGGAGACTGACAAGAAAGTGTATTCCAGAAGGGCTTTGGAGGTGAGATTAATGGCCTTTCTGGCAGTTTATATGTGACAAATGGGATGAGGGTCCACAAGGAGATGGAGAAGGCTCTAGAAGGCTCTAGAATGACAATGTCGGTTTAAACGGCTGTGTGTTTTTGCCCTCCATTTACTGAAATGGAGAAAGGTACAGAGGAAAAATGGGTTGTGGAAGGAATCAAGAGCTCCCTGTTAAGCTTAAGATGTTTCTGGAACATCTAAGTCAAGAGGGCAAGTATACAGATATACGAGCAGGGCTCCCTCATATACTTGTTCAGCTACTGTTTTACACAAAGGCACCCAGGAGCATCTCCCCAGAGGTGACACTTCCTTAAAAATCTACACAATGGCTTAGGATAAATGCTAGATGCAATGCTGCTGTGAATTGCATCCAGACTTTAAGCCTCAATGCCCAAAGTATCTTCCAAGTCTAAACTCCATTGAGAGTGTGCAGGACTTACAAACATTAGCATAAGCTAATTTTCTTCCCCTTACGCATTCTAATCTATAACATGGAGCATATTTCCATTCTGTCCCCTTGGACATATTTTGTTACTTACTCTTCACCTCAGGTGGCCTGCCTGCTGTTATTTTCAAAAGATTAATCCTGGGGGTTATATTGCATAAGCCTGTTCTTTATTTGACCTGAAACATTCCTTCACTCCTAAAAGACAGACAGGATGTGGCCTAATAGGAAAGGGTTCATGAAGCCCCAGCCCCAGTACAGCTGGCGTCCATTCTCTGCCTGCGGCTGCCAACAAGGCTGGGAGATGACTGCTTTCCTAAGCATGTCAGACGCTGCAGCTGGGAAGGTGCAGTTCTCTGGGAATAGGCTCTAATAGGGCCCCCAAAGTGGGTGGCATGTTTATCTTTCCCCTTGAAAAACAAAAGGTCAACTGGGAACACATGTTTCTATGGCAACGGTGAATTCAAAGGAGATGCTCAATCCCAGCAAATGTGGACACAGGGGAAAGAAGAAGAGGTAAGTTGGCCCATGTGGAGAAGATAGGTCTTGGTAGTACATTGAGTTTCTCTTCATTTCAATTTAATCCCCACCTGAATTCACACAGGATTAAAGGCTTTGGGGAAGAAAATGTGTGGAAAAAAAATAATAATGCCCCAAGGAATATAATCGGTACATCACCTAAGAGGGAGGTGTTTATCTGAGGTACAACAGACTAGTAGTATTTTGTCAGCAAATGATGCTACTGATTTTCAAAATAGGTATTTTTCTTGTTAGTATTAGAAGTGACTTAATCTATTCTGCCTTTTGCACTTCTTGAAAGGCCACATGTGACAAATAAGTTATTAAAAATTATTTTGTCATTTTTATTTTCAGTGGTCCAACCTATTTTATTCTGCCATGATTTTTACTAGTTTTCAGTACATGGGTACCGACACATGAAATGTGGAAATACTTCATCAACATTATACATGAAGATGGAAGCAGGAGGGAAACAGAAACAGTAAGAATCAAATACAAAGGAAAATCAGTATAAGGAAAATCCGATTCAGAACTCTTAATAGCTACAAGGAACAGAGAGAGTGTAAAAGATTGTGCAGAAAAATAACACCATCAGAACAGTATTTTGTGTCATTTCTTTCAAAGTATACAAATGGGAGGAAATACTTCACAGAGTGTTACAAAATGTCCTCCTCTAAAATATCTTAGAAATAACCCCCCCCCAAGACACGAAATAGAATTTATTTTTACTTTTAGAATCATAAATCTAATGTGTACTTATTGTGAATTCTTCAAAAAATTCACAAGAGGGCGCCTGGGTGGCTCAGTAGGTTGAGCGTCCAATGTCCAACTTGGTTTCTGCTCAGGTAATGATCCCACAGTCATGAGATCAAGCCCCACATCAGGCTCAGTGCTGAACAAAGAGCCTGCTTAAGATTCTCTCTCTCTCCCTCTACTCCTCTCCCCTCACTCTCAAATAAAAAAATTAAAATAAAAAAACCCGAAAAAATAAAAATTCACAAGAATATGGAGCAACAGTGGAAATCCCTATATTGCCGTCTCCTCATCCCCGCTGTAGAAGGAATCTCTGTTGTAAGTTTGTTGCGTAGTTTTCCAGAGTTATTCATATTGCACTTTAGGGAGACTTGGAGAGGAGGCAGCATGAGGTAGTGGAAAAGCAGCAAGATGGAAAGGTTACTCCCCAAGGTCTGCCACTCTGTGGCTTTTGGAGAATCAATTTACCTCCTTGGGACTCTGACTCCTGATGTGTGAAATGAAGTAGTTCCAGGGAAAGGTGGGGTGAGATTTACCACCAGCCACCAGCCACAGGCTACTGGAAATCGCTAGGGATGTTTTTGGCAATTTTGTTTGTCATAATAACTAGGAGAGCGACCTGATATTTGTGCCCCTGAGAACAGGGATGCTAGGCATTTCCAAAGTATGGTAAAGAATTTTCCCAATCTAACTCCTAGTAGTACCTTCTACTCTAGGAAAAGTAGGAGCATTGCTGAGATCTTGTCCAACCGACAAGAAGGCCTGGTGCAGAATAGTTATTGGTGATGTCTACCAACAACAACACTTGTTGGCTTACCAAGTGAGTCTCCTCCTTAGCAACAAAATTTTTGACATCCCATAAATGTTGTATTTACATTAAAATAGTTTTCTTTGTGTTATAATTCAACAGAAAAGGTGGATTTTCAGTCTAGAAATAGTCTATTATTTTGGTGATCTCAGCTTGCATTTTGCTTTTATTTAAGTTATTAAGGTGATCTGCTAGGAAACCAATTGTTTTCATTATTCTTTTTTTTCTTGTGGTATTATGTAAATCTCATTAGTTTTTCATTTTTATAGAAGTTTGCCTCTTTTGTCACACAGGCAAATCCCAAAGAAAACGCTACAATACACATAAATCTATACCACAGCCTACAAGCGTCAAAGCTGATGCTGCACACAAGTGATTTCTAAATGATTGTTTAATATTCGATGACTTTCTAAAGTTCTCCACATGCTCCACAGGGGCCCAGTAGTCAAACCCTTCTCCTATTAATTTTATTTTAAGAAGCTGACCTAATAACAATAATGATAGAAATCAGGAGGTATCAAACAGTACTCTACATCTGTATAAAGTAAATGGAAACCTAGAGCTTATTTCTTCTAATGCTTTCACAAAAATCACCTTAGGGAGATACAAAAATTTGGAAAGTTGGATAGGCCAAATGCTATTATTTTCATTTTGAAATTAAGAAAGGAAAGGTACACAGTACAGTAACTTGATGTCCAAAGCATCCTCTTATAACAAACTCATTGTCTTCAAGGGTTTTTTAAACACCAATATGGGCTCAGTTGGTTGGGCACCCGACTTCGGCTCAGGTCATGATCTCATAGTTTGTGGTTCAAGCCCTGCATTGGGCTCTGTGCTGACAGCTGGGAGCCTAGAGCCTGCTTCAGATTCTGTGTCTCCTTCTCTCTCTCTGCCTTTCCCCAGTCACTCTCTGTGCCTCTCTCTCAAAGATAAATAAATATTAAAAAAAAATTAAAAACACCAGTATGAACTTTATTTTCTTCTTCTTCTTCTTCTTCTTCTTCTTCTTCTTCTTCTTCTTCTCTCTCTCTCTCTCTCTCTCTCTCTCTCTCTCTCTTTCTCATTCTCTCTCTCTTTTTTTTTTTTTTTTTTGCAAATACACTTAATCTGGCAAGGTTCTTCAAAGCAGCAATAGCATTTGTTATCTTTGAGAGAAAGCCAGCTGGTCTCCTTCCTAGTCCTGAAGTAAACAGAAGGCTGCCTGCCTCAAGTCTGCTTTTGCTAATTAGAGAATTTGTGGTCTGTTTCACTTTAAGGACCTTCTGGAAAATAGTAGCTCTCTTTTCCCCCTCTAGTTTCTACACAGCTCTGTGTTAGAAGCTTCTCCTTCAGTGCCCTCCCCTCTTCCATGGGGATGCCATCCCTAAGAACCCAAGGATCATAGGGAGTGGGGGCAAAAGAATATCTGGATGAGGAATGAATCCATATATGGAACGAGAATGATGCAGAGTTTTCATTTCTACTCCACTTTAAATTAAAACAAAGATCCAGCAAAATCCTTTGACTTTAGAGGCTTAATGTAAATACATCTTACTAGTTTTTTTAGTGGAAAATCTTGAAGATCAAGAAAAAACTTTTTCTCATTCTCAACCACTTCCACTCAGCCCCCACTACAATTTATTTGGCCCAGAGTAAGATATTAAAGCTTGAGTTTCACAGCCCAGTTTCTTCTCTGCTAAAGAATACTCAGTCTTGCCAAGAGACTTCTTGACATTTTTATGTAAATCAAGGTTGCCTCAGTACAGGGGTCAGAATAAAGGCAATGTAGGGAGAAGAGAAGCAAAGGTCAAGGTAGAATTTGGGGTAGTTCACAAAGAAGAAACATTTGGGAGAGTTACTTCTCTGTGCGAGACGCTTTCAAATAAGAGATAGGACACCTATTAGAAGTTTACCCAAGTGTTAAGAATATATTCTCCATTTCCCCCAATTGGGTAATTTTAAGAGATTCCTCAGTAAAAATGCCACATGCTTTTAACTACTTGGTTGACAGGCTGTTTGTGTGAAAGTGATGTGGGCACTAGAACACAAGAAAACCAGGTTTTATGTGTATTACACTGAAAGGTTGAAAGTTCTTTCAGGGATGACTCATCTGGGCCTTCATCATATACTCAGAAATGTTAACTGCCTAACCCCCAGAGTTGAAGTTTTTTTTTACATCGCTACTATGAAGCAACGGCAAGTAGAAAAAGAAGAGACAGGGGCGCCTGGGTGGCTCAGTCGGTTGAGCGTCCGACTTCAGCTCAGGTCAGGATCTCACAGTTGGTGGGTTTGAGCCCCGCGTCCGGCTCTCGGCTGATGGCTTAGAGCCTGGAGCACGCTTCCGATTCTGTGTCTCCCTCTCTCTCTGCCCCTCCCCCATTCATGCTGTGTCTCTCTCTGTCTCAAAAATAAATAAACGTTAAAAAAAAAAAAAAGAAAAAGAAGAGACAGGAAGGTACACATGCTATATTGATTTCTGTTTATTTTTACTTAACTCCCTTTGAATACTTTTTACTTCAGTTTCCTTACTTATTTTCTTTTCTTTTTACCCTCTGAAAGTTTCTTGCTACTGGTACCCACTCATATAGTGAAAAATGTAAAATCTGGAAAATAAGAACTGTTCACGTTTCGCAAGTTGATTCAGTGGTTGAATATCCACCTTGTTTCCAGAATATGGAGGCTAAAAGATGAACACTGAAACATTCTCTGCCTTTAACAAGAGAGTATTGTGCAAAGATATTGGCACATAACGTATAAGATCAAATAAGGTATGTGCCCCCTACATACATACACACACTAATCTGTTCTGAACAGAGCAGGGAACTAAAACACAAGCCTTCCTAAAATCATGTTGTTACCGCCATTTTTTATTCACTGAGCCCTGAAAGAGTTTGGGAAAACAAGACATCTGTCCATTTCCTACTTGCTTTATGACTTTATTAAAGAGCCATCTTTAGATAATAAGGGTTTTTTTTCTAAAATATAAATTATTTATTTCTTCCTACAGTCACATATGCTGACCAGAAGTCTCTACTATCCCAGGAATGATGTGGTTTTCAGGCACCACCATCTCTCCTAAGAAAACTTCCTGGAACTTAGGGAAATTGGGTAAAAAAAAATAAAAAATAAATAAATAAATAAATAAATAAATAAATAAATAAAACAAAACAAAAAAACTTTTCAAAGTCCTCTTATCATATCTTGTCCTGTCCAAGGGGTTGTTTTTCATCAGTACTTTTCACATCTTTCCCTTCAGGCAGTTTGATAAATTGTAGTGTTTATGCCTGCTCATGGCCCGTCTTCTGAAAAACGAAATTCAACTCAAAAGGAAATTCACAATAATGATTTCTAGAATGGGAACAAAGCCAGGGCTCTCCAGTATTTTATATTCAGCATAGTTATAAAAACTTGGCATCATTTGTGTCCCTACCTCTCTCGTATTTTTGAGCAAATACAATAAATGCTTAGTGTGTATGGTTTTAAAAATAAAACCTTGGAGGCCAAGCCACAAAACATCCTTTTTGAAGCTGACAAATCATGGCGTGTTTTGTCACTGATTCACTGTCAGTCATCAACCAAATCTACCCCACCCCCACTGCCTTTAACTTCCACCATCTGCCTTCAGTTTGTCACTGAGTTGAATTGTCTCACCCCTGAGGTCACTGCTTACTTGGCAGCCATCTCAAGTGGTGACTGTTGCTTCTCCCACATCCCTCCTAGCCCCAGACTAACTCCTCCAACCAGATGTCTCCCAAGCTCTCCAACCAGGTGTCCCCTCTGCTTTTTCATAGCTACTTGCTCCAGGTAAGACTCTCTCCATCTCCATGAAAACATCCTCCTTGGAAGGTTGTGTTATCGGGATGCACCATATTTGTTGTTGTTCTCATCTACCAAGCCCTGGGTCACTTCATTTATTTCTTAAAGAGTTTCCTGGCTCAGTCATTCTTCCCAGAATTGCTTGTGTGATCTCGCATGAGGATTTCAACAGCCACATAAACAAAGCTTCCAATTTTTTGGTCTCTGTTCCCTGAAACCCTCTCCCCCATTGGCTTTGTTCTGCATCCTATCTCCATCAACTACTCTCAAGGTCATACGTCAGAGTTTGTCATGCCAATAAATGTCACTCTGTCTTAATTTCAACTAGCCCACTTGTGACCTCCACTTCCTTAATATCCCACCTCTAGCAACCCCACAATTATCAGCCCTGTGAGCGTTGCACTGCTCCTGCTGTGTCCATACTTCTCTCCTCATGTAGTTTAGATCCCATTATCTACATTATAATTATTACTCGGTATATATTTCTGATTCCTTTGCCTTCTCTCCCTTCATCTCACCTGACTGCCAATACTTAGAACCTTGGTTAAATATGCTTTTCTACCTGGATCCACATGGCTAAATATGCTACTGGAAAATACAAAAACATCCATTGTCACTAACTTTAATGAATACAGATCATGTCTTTTTCTTTCAAAACCCGCAAACGACATACAGTTTCAGTAGAGTAAATGCTAGTCACTTACAGGCCTTAAAAACATCTAGCTCCACTCTACCTCTCTGACCACATCTCCTAGCATATGCCTAACCTCCTCTAGCCACACTAGCTTCCTTACCATTCAGCAAACACATTAGGCACAATCTCATCTCTGGGTCTTTGACTTGCTCTTCTCTGTTCTTGGAAATTCTCTTCCTTCAGAGGTCTGAGAGCAATGTTCTCACCACCTTCAGGTCTTGTCCATCTTATCAGAAGCTGCCTTCACATTCTTTCTCAGACAATTCTTTCCTACTCTTCTTACTTCTTGACCCCTCCATTCCTATTTAGTTACTTTTTTTTCATACCATTCAAAACTCTGAAATATTATATGATATCTTTGTCTTTTACTTGATTAATAATTTTATTAACTTTTCCACCCGTATTAGACTGGAACTACAGAAAGGCAGAGATGTTTGTCCGTTTTGTTCATGGCTATTTCCTCAGCTACTGAAATATACAACATATATATTATGTATATGTAACATACACGTGCCACATAGTAGACAGGCAGTATATATTTGATAAATACATTATTGATTTCCTTTATTTTGAAAACTAAGGTGTAATATGTATTTATGATCAGATCAATTCAGTATTTTGAAACTGATCTAAAGTTATGATAATTATAGAAGTCATCCCAACTTGGACTTGTAAGGGACTATCTAAGGTATTGTTCACTCAGATTGAACTGGATATGTCTTTGTCCTTCATATAAATATCGATTCCAGATTTGCTTTATTTATCCATCACTTACATATAACACCCAGTGCTCATCCTGAGAAGTGCCTTCCTTATTGCCCATCACCCACTTCCCCCACCCCCATCAGCCATCAATTTGTTCTCTGTATTTAAGAGTCTCTTATGGTTTGCCTAACTCTCTGGTTTTATCTTATTTTTCCTTCCCTTGTCCTATGATCATCTGTTAAGTTTCTCAAATTCCACATGTGAGTGAAATCATGTGTTATCTGTCTTTCTCTGACTAACTTATTTTGCTTAACATAATACCCTCCAGTTCCATCTATGTTATTGCAAATGGCAAGATTTCATTCTTTTTCATCACTGAGTAGTATTCCACTATAGATATATATATATATGTATGTATATATATATATATATATATATATATATATATATATATATATACTGCATCTTCTTTTTCCATTTATCAGTTAATGGAAATTTGGGCTCTTTCCATAATTTGGCTATTGTTGAGAGCACTGCTATAAATATTAGGGTACATGTGACTCTTCAAATAAGCACTTTTGTATCCTTTGGATAAATTTCTAGTAATTCAATTTCTGGATCATAAAGTAGTTCTATTTTTAATTTTTCGAGGAACCTCCACACTGTTTTCCAGAGTGGCTGCACCAGTTTGCATTCCCACCAACAGTGCAAGAGGGTTCCCCTTTCTTCACATCCTCATCTACATCTGTTATTTTGTGAGTTGTTAATTTTAGCCACTCTGACCAGTGTGAGGTGGTTATCTCATCATGGTTTTGATTCGTATTTCCCTGATTAAGAGTAATGTTGATCATCTTTTCATGTGTCTGTTTGCCATTTCATGTGTCTGGATGTCTTCTTTGGAAAAGTGTCTATTCATGTCTTCTGTCCATTTCTTCCCTGGATTATTTGTTCCTTGGATGTTGAGTTTGGCAAGTTCTTTATAGTTTTTGGATACTAACCCTTTTTGATTCCAGATTTTAAGTGAAGTGCTACTTTACTGATATCAGATAGATAAAATAACGACTTCAGCATTTTTTGCCGATTTATCCTGTTTAAAAACTAACTACAATTCTAATAGTTTTTGGTTTGTTTCTTTCAGGACTTTGCCTTCTTAAAGAAAATTAAATTGACTGTCTCAGAAGAAAACCAAGGAACATGCCATTGTTCCTAAGTATATCTCTTGTCAAGGTCAATAAAACAGGATTTTGCTTTGAAGTCTTTCCCTCAAGTGCAGAAAAGCATAGATTTTGGGATGAAGATACTCTATAATCAAGCCATCGCTCTATGTGTAAATTACTCCCTCCTGCATCTGTGTGATCTCAAATGAACACACTAGTGTCTTTCTCTCTTTCTGAATACTAGGACGTGTGTATCACTATGGGTCTTACTGATCACTGCAAACTCCCAACAAACAATAAATCCCTGGTGTAACAACTGTTAACTGCCATTAAACAAATAAGTGAATGCTTTAACATTGAATTTCTTAATTCAATTAAGCAGAAATACTGCTTGTATACTCTTAATTATGAGTTGGGTATGGCCTAACACTAGTAGGGATTTGGTTAATGTAATGTATTTCATCATTTTTTGTCCCACAGTTGCTAGTAAAATTCAACTGTAAAATCACAGATCAGTAATAAATTCTAAGAGGAAACAAGATATAGGTCCTTCGATCTCGCTGAATATTATATAAAAACAAAAACAGTCACCACAACAATAACAGTATTCATTATTTAAAGAACTGACACTGGGCCTCCAGAGCAGTGTTCGTTTTTTATTTACTTATTGCTATAAGGATGATCTTCACTGGGATACTGTAAAGAATCACTTTCAGAAGGAAGAAAGATCTAAGCTGAGATACATGATTTAGTAGGAAATGTTTATAAAAATGATTTGGGGGCACCCGGGTGGCTTGGCAGGTTAAGCATCTTCCTCTTGGTTTCAGCTCAGGTCATGATCTTACAGTTTGTGGTATCAAGTCCCACGTTTCTTGGGTTTCTCTCCTCCTCTCTCTCTGTCCCTCTCCTGCTTGAACTCTCTCACTTTCAAAATAAATAGATAAACATTAAAAAAAGATGATCTGGGGAGCACCTGGGTGGCTCAGTTGGTTACGCATCTGACTTCAGCTCAAGTCATTATCTGACACTTGCAGTTCATGAGTTTCAGCCCTGTGTCAGGCTCTGTGCTGACAGCTCAGAGCCTGGAGCCAGCTTCGGATTCTGTGTCTCCTTCTCTCTTTCTGCCCCTCCCCTACTTGCTCTCTGTCTCTCTCTTTCTCTCGAAAATAAATAAACATTAAAAAAGGAAAAAAGAAAGGATGATTTGGACTTTGGATAGGAAAAAATGATCCAAGCAGAAGGAATCGCAATTCAAAGCCCTAGTCAGAGAAAATATAGCAAATAAGGCAGATCGTTCCATATGGAACTAATGCAAGCAGTTTTTGAGGCTATATGAGCAAGACGGTTTTGGCGTCAGTGTAGACAAATGGCCAGAAGAGAATTTCAAGCTTAGTTGAGAAGTAAATCATTAAGGGGTGTGTAAGCCACTGTATATTAAAGAGTTTAGATTTTAACCAGAAAAAGAAAAGGTAATTATTGCTGGCTTCCTTTGGTTATTTTTTTCTATCATTGTTTGTGTTCCTCTTCTTTGGTTTCCCCCTCTTTTCCTTCTCCTCAGGTCTCCTTTTCTCCCCTATTTTTCATTTCAACACAAGAAATGTCATTGATTCATTCAAAAATCTTTGTTGAACACCACCAAATATAAGACACTCTGCTGGACCCTGAGAACAGTTACTCAGCAAGACAGACCTATTTTGTCCCTCGTGAAACTTGGAGCCTGGTGGACAAGTTTGACATGTTCAGGGAACTAAAATAAACCAAGTGTCACTTAAACTTCAAAGTAGGGAAATGTCATGAGATGAGGTCAGAGAAGAAAGCAGCAACACATCAGAGAGGGTGTGTTAAATTAGATAAGAAATTTTAGTCCTTATGCCAAGAGCAATAGAAATCCTTCAAAGTACTTAAAGCATGGAGACAATATGATTTGGGTTTATAAAAGATCACACTGGTTTTGTATGAATAATCAGTTAGTAAAGGGGAGGAATAGATAAGAAGACATCTGTAAGTAAGCTAATGCTACACTCCCTGCCAAAAATATGCTCCCTCAGAACAAGAAGGCAGTGATGGTGATGGAAGAGAACAATGTTACAGGTGGTGGGAGAGGTGGATTAGAAGAGGAAATGCAGACTATTCTGCTTAGTCATTTAGACATTGAAGAGGTAAACTCATCAGAAATTGTGATCTTTCCACAATTAAATTAATTGTGGTCTTTCCTCATTAAAAAAATAATTAAATTGACAAGCACTTCCTCCTCCAGCGTCCAGAAAGTAGTGGGTATATATATGTATATATACACACATATATATATGTATGTGTATATATATATATATATGTATATATATGTATATATATATGTATATATATACATATATATACCAGCTATGTGTGTGTGTGTGTGTGTATCTTCTTATCTTATTTATCCTCTTCAGTGTGGTTTCTATTGCTCAATGCCACTGATGTGGTTTTGATACAGACTCAAATAACCTCAATAACGTTCAAACTATTGGACATTTCCCAGTCTGAACTCCTCAAGCATCATTAAATTGCCTCTTTTCCAGAGTTCTCTATTCTGTTGACTTTAATGACAGTAGAATCTCCTTTCACCTTGGTGACCCCTTTGCCCTTGTCTCTTTCTCTAGTTTGGCTCATTTTTCTGTCTGGCCTTTAAATAGTGAAGCTAGTCATGGTTCAATCTTCAGGCCTCTTTTATTCTCACTCTGTAGACCGTCCCCATGTTATCTTATCCAAGCTCATGCCTCTTAAACTTATACCTCCTTTCCCTACAACTTTCCTGAATTGCAGACTCAAATCTAATTGCATAATTAGATCTCCATTTAATTCTTCACTGACACCTAAACTCAACTTCACTGCACATTCACAGACAGGGAAGAATAGAGGAGGATGAGGTTGATGGCTAGGTGGATATGTGTAATTGAAGACATCAGTGAGTGAATGAGAAAGTCTTTAGAAACGAAGTTTTAAAGAAATTGGGAAGCCAGGGTGCCAGACATTTTCCCTGAGAATACTGAAGCTACCAGAAGCATGGGAAAAATCCTCAACAAAACAGTAACAAACCACATTCAACCGCATATTTAAATGATTCTACACCATGACCAAATGGAATTTGTTCCATTAATAATAGCATCGAAAAATACTTAGTAATTAACTTAATCAAGGAGATAAAAACTTATACAATGAACACTAGGAAACATTACCGAAAGAATTAAAGACAAAAATAAATGGAAAGACAACCAAAATTCATAAATTGGAAGATGTAAAATTGTTAAGATGTTAATACTTACCAAAGTGATCTACAGGTTCAATGCAATCTCAGGAAAAAGTCCAATGACTCATTTTGGCAGAAATATAAAAAATCCATATAAAATTTATACAAAATCTCAAGGGACCACAAATAATTAAAATAATCTTGAAAAAGAATAAAGTTGGAGGATTCATACTTTTGGATTTCAAAACTTATTACAAATATACAGTAATGAAAAGAGTGTGGTGCTGATATAAAGACAGGTATATAAACGAATAGAATAGAATAGAATAGAATAGAATAGAATAGAATAGAATGGAATATTCAGCCCAGATATGAACCCTTGAATACATGTTTAAATTATTTTCAAAAAGGAGTCCAAGATCATTAAGTGAGGGGAGTGCAGTCTTTTTAACAACCAGTGGTGGGGAAACTGGATATCCACATGCAAAATGATGAAGTTGGACCATTACTTAATACCATATATAAAAGTCAACTCAACATGGATCAAATACCTAAATGCAAGAAACAAAACAAGGAAACTCTTAGAAGATAACCTAGGGCAAAATCTTCATGACACTGGATTTGGTAATTTTTCTTGCTATGACATCAAAGGCAAGGCGATAAAAACAAAAATAGGCAAGCTAAACTTTATGAAAGTTACAAACTTTGCACATCAAACAATGCTATCCATGGAATAAAAAGGCAATCTACAAAATGGGAGAAAGCATTTTCAAATCATATATCTGACAAGAGATTAGTATCTAGAATATAGAAAGAACTCTTAAAACTCAACCACAACAAAAACTCTGATTCAAAAGTGGGCAAAAGACTTGCATAGTCATTTCTTCAAAGAACGTATAGTAACAGCCAGTAAGGGCATAAAAAATGCTCAATCACTAATTATTAGATAAATGCAAGTCAAAATTACAATAACTACATATGTAATAATCCCAAACTAAAAGCAATCTTTATGCCCATTAACAATCAAATGGATAAACAAAACAGTGAAAATGGAGTAACCAGATATATGTAATATAAATCTGAATTACATAATTTTGCCCCTAAACAGACACAAAAGCATAGACATCGCATTATTACTTTTCTGTATTGTTCAATAAGAAAGAAAAGAAAAACACACAAAAAGCATAAATATAGTGTTCAAAGTTGAGAAAGGAGTGACCTTTTGGGAGGGGGTGGGGTATCAATGCAGAGGTGGCATGGCAGGGGGTATTTTGAGTGCTGGTGACATTTGCTGATTTACAAGTGGTTGCTTAGATGTATCCTTGGAGTTAATTCATCGAAGTGTAAATTGGTATTTTCTTGCACTTCTTTGGGATATACTCTACCTCTTAATTAAAAAGAAAACATCCTACTTTACCAACCACATGAGCATCACAGAAGTAGCGGTTGGGATGTTGCAAGCCCAGTATAAAGGGCCATTAAACGTTTACAAGGCTAAACAGAGGTTAAAGAAACAAGAAAAAAGGAAAAGAAAACATCCTAATTGTCACAAAACTATAAATACCTAGAAACAAAATTAGTAACAGAGTAAGTTGCCTATATGAAATAAACTATAAAACAAAACCTGAACACATAGGGAGATGACCTAGGTGCTAGAATAACTAAAGACATTCTGCAAATTGATGAGAAACTACTCGAAAGCAAAAGCCAATAGTAATTAATAAGAGAGATGGACAGGCAATTCATAGGAGAGACAATGCAAATGTTGAACCCATTTCAAAGGTGTCAACTATACTTCAAAAGAAAACTCAGGAAAATGCAAGTTACAACAAACAATAAGATAGTTTACTAATTGTTTTTGCAAAATTTTATGAAGTACCTGTAAGAGAAAGGTCTAATGTGAGGAAATAGAAACTTTCTTTGCCACGTTACTAGTGGGAGAGTGTTTAACTGAACCCTTCTTGAAAATAGCCTGGCAGTATCTATTGTATTTACAATTGCATAAACCCTTTGTCCGGCTCTACCAAAATGATAGTGCCATATATTAAACTATATGCACAATATTTCCGTTTATTTGCATCATCACTTACAATGACAACATTGGGAACAATTTGAATACCCATCATTGCGGGAATAAATCTGTGTTTACTACAACTGAAGAGCTGTCCATAATCGATTGCAAAAAAAAAAAAAAAAGTTGAAGAAAAATGTGGTCATATCTTGATTCTGTAAAAACATTGTCATAAAAACTATCGGTATAATGGCTCGGGAAAGACATTCTTAATCTACTACTCTCAGAAGTATGGGAGTGGATGAGGCTAGGGACCAGCTGAAGATATTTTTAATTTGTTTTTCTTCTTCTTTTATTATTTAGTTTGCTGCGATGAGCATGTATTGATATAGACAGATACGTATATATAGTTTAATCTAAGGGTATTTATAAAGAGAAAAGTTTCCTTCACAAATCAAATATATGGCACTTTTCCTTCTTTTTTGTAAAACCTCATACTTTCGGCTTCACTCATTCCGAGTTCCCAATGCCAGTTGTTTCTTGTCCACTTTCATTAACTTCCCTTGAGACTGGTCTAGCTGTGCCAGCTTTTCTTTTATGATAATGGTTATTTACATGCAACAAGTATTTACAGCGTGTTAAGATGGCTCTGTGGCCAAGTTTAAAAGAGAATGCTGGTAAATCCCTTCCACTCGCAATGCTTTTATCTATCACTGTGCTGTAGTTCATCGCTCTCCTTCTGTTTACTTAAAGATTTCATCTAGGTTCTTTATGCTTTGCCAGCACCCAAAGGCACACTTTTCTCTTGATGCATTCCAGTTTCCATAGTACTATTTGCTGGCTTGATTCTCTAAGAGACGATCCGTTTATTGAATCACAAAGACTCTAGATTTAACCCAAGATAAATGTTGAATATTGCTTCGGGTCCTGGAAAGCATTAGATGCTCTGTGAAAAAGTGGCTCAACCTCGAAGTTAAAAGCAGCCTGTTTGAAGTTCCAAATCCACATTCCTCTTCAGTGTCCTCTGTCACCACAAGATTTTTTACCCTGGGCTCACCTTGACAACCCAAATCCTCTTCTTACTGTATCAGTTTCTTTCCTCTGGGAATTCATGTAGAACACAGACTCTAAGATCACTCATTTTGCTCTCCTGGAGAGCATTATTCTTATTTAGAATTCCAGGCTTTCCATGTCACGGTGGCCCAAATGCCCTAATGGTTAGGCACAAACTCTTTTTATGGCTGTCCAGATGCTACCCAGATAGTTTAAGCTTGTAAAATTCCACCTAAAAATTTTCCTTATACCACTCCCTCTTCAGCATTCAGTGCTGAAGAGTCCTGTTTAAACCCTGCTCTCTTCCTCCTTCCCAACGACCACCATCTTTCTTTGGTTCTTTTCACATCTCTTCTGATTAATATAGTGGCCTTCCCTTTGACCATTGTACCTCTAGTCTTTCTCAACCTCCATCACACTTTTGCCAAAGTTATTTTTTGAAAACCAAAAAATCCAAGCTTCTCAATTTCTTCCAAAAAGAACTTTGCTGTTTTTTCTTCAATACCTACAAGAAAAGGGCTGAAGGTCTTAATGTGTTACACATATCTCTCCATTAATTTCTGCACATCATTCTGACCTTGACACCACTATTCTGCCAGCATTGCCCACCACCAAAGCCACAGACTTTGCCATAGCTTCTTGCATTTGGAGATACCATTTCCTTTGCAGGAAGATCCTTCTGACCCTGTTCTGGGTGGTGGATTCCCATGCATCCCTTTAGACTCTACTCAAGTGGCAAAAGCTCTGAAGCCTTCCTAAATCCTTTAGGCATATAGCTGTTTTTCATTTTTGTCTTCTTTAAAAAAATTTTTTTAAGTTTATTTATTTATTTTGAGAGAGAGAGCATGGGGGCGAAGGAGGGACAGAAAAAGAGGGAGTGTGCACTGTCAGTGCAGAGCCCAATGTGGGGCTTGAACCCATAAACCGTGAGATCATTAGCTGAGCTGAAACCAGGAGTTGGACGCTTAACCGACCGAGCCATCCAGGCACCTTCCATTGTACTGTTTGGAGTTCTACTTTAGTATGTATCAGATTGTATTTTAACCATCTGACTATATATACATGGCACCCACCTTAAATCATGAGTTCTTCAAGGTCAGGGATAATCACCTGATACCAAATATTGGATTCAGTCTCCGACATGTGTACTTATTTGAGGGGCCTTGGGGATGACAGAAGAAACCCAGCTCCTCCACAATAATCAGGTGTTGTAATATTCCATAAAGACCCTTGTTAAAACTTGATGAAGTCAGATCAGGAAATGAATCAGAGAGATGTCTCTGTTATTTTATTCAAAAGACATCCTCCCATAAACCTCTGTTAAGATTCAGTGGAAAATGACATCTATTTCCCTCATTTCAATTGTGGACTAAATAGTATTACCAAACATTCTACTCTTAAAAATTGAAAATTGGGTTTCCAGACTGCAAAATGTCTCAAGCCTTTGACTCCTTTCACTACTGCTAAATCAAGGTGGAATTTTGTTTGCCACTCAAAAGTTGGTTTTACTCCAGGAGTTCTTAGAGAAACCTCTTATGTTAGGGAATTTCTGTTCAAAGTGCAACTTCTGCTGCCCAATTTGTGATATTCGTTCTCTTACTTTGTAACTATGATTTATCTATTATAATCATGGTATATAGCCTGCTAAAGAATAAACTTTTATAGGTAGTATGGTAGAATATATGTATATATGAAAAGAGAAAGAAAGATTTAAAAATCACCTCATACGTATACATTTCAGGTAAGGAATCTGATACTTAGAAAGCCTAGGTCATTTATTGGCATCATTCTATCATGTATCCAAGTTCACAAGTAAGTGCAAGATTCAAAGTTCATAAGCTCCCAAAATTTTACATTCATTCTGCATATTGCCTCTCTGATTCGGATTTCATCCATAACATTTATTTCCACATTTTAAGTCATACAGTGTCAATAATCAAGGTTTCAAGAGCAACAGAGAAACGAAAAAATATATATAATGAGGTATTTTAACTGAATTTTAAATTATGTAACAGTCACATAGTTTGATTTCAGCTATAATGTTCATCTCCTAATTACATGCCCAAACCACTAGCTAACAGATTTATTGTGCATTCGAGTATATTATAAAATTTAGCTAATTATTTAGGGACACTCGTTGAGACTCTCAAATTAGGCTGTCACTCCACTTTCACTGTGAAAATGAGTAGTGCTTAATTTCTTGTGAATGTTCAGAAAGCTTTTAAGGTACCTCAATGTGCTTTCCGTTTCTTCCATACCCCTCCAAAATCCATTTTAGAGAGATTTATAATAGAGGAAGAGGAAAAATGATAATGTTTGCCTGGATATAAAGAGAAAAATAACCAGCTAATGGGCGGGTTAGGAAGAAAGAGTGTCAAGATGAATGGCGGGGGGGGGGGGGGAGGGACAGTAAAAGTTTAAAGAGGACGGCACGTACCACCGGACGGTTGTGGCAATCTTTTCCACAAGATGTGTAAAGTTACTATATTTTGTCTCGTGAAATTTTATCACCAACTTCTGTGCATCTCTAAAAGAAATACTGAATGCTCTTTACATATGATTTCTAAAACTTTAATTTCTTTTGATTATTCTCCCCCAAGGTATACTTAGTGGACTGTTACAGATATAATTATATTTCCAAATGTATCTTTAACAATAATTTAGAACCTAAGTGTCTTAATATTAAAAAAAAATATTTAGAGAAATGGAACAAAAATAACCTTTATAGCATTGTATATTTATTCAGCAAACAACAACATGGTGATAGCCCAAATTTTAGACCAAGTCATGAGGGAAACAAAAAATTAGGGTTAAGGATTTTGAGTACATATGTTCAATCTACTTGTGATTAGCTGGGTAACCGTAAGAATATAATTTAATAATATAATTTCTTTTTTTTTCAATTGTCCATTAGTAAAATTAGTAAAATTCCATTAGTAAAATGTTCATTAATAATTGTCTTATCTTGACCACAGTCGTGGGAAGAAGTTTATCTATGTGACCACGATGCATGCTGGGAAGGAGAGTGGTAAATTTGAATAAGGAAAAAGAGCATAGTAACCTCGATCGCTATTTGTGAACTCCAAGAGAAGCTAGGATGTTTTGAGACAATATTATTTGGGTTCCAATCACAAAATATTTGAGTTCACTCAAATGATTCTCATGTACCCTCAAGTTTATCAATCGCAGCACACTGGTGTTTCTTATATTTTACTGTGAATACATATTACCTAGACATTTGTTAGAATGCAGGTTATAATTCAAAAGTCTGTGGGTTAAGTTTGAAC
The DNA here is from genome assembly GCF_018350175.1 of Felis catus. NCBI lineage: Eukaryota > Metazoa > Chordata > Mammalia > Carnivora > Felidae > Felis > Felis catus. Next base: position 113,139,389 of record NC_058374.1, read on the forward strand.
ACTTACATTTCTAACAAGCTCCCAGGTGATAGCGCTGGTCAAGGTACCACACTCTGAGTAGCAAAGTAGAAGGTTATGGCTTCCACAGTAATTAGAGAGATAATGAAAAGAAGTGGCCCTGTGATATGTGGTTAAGAGTCTTTCTGACATACTAGACATTACAATAAGACTCTAATTTGGAATTTGGATAAGGGATATGAATTTGGGGTAGTAATAAATAAGACAGGGAAGGCCCCCCCCAGATTGGAAAAAAAACTTCGGGTAATCTGTATTGGGAAGCAACTTGCTTTAAAAAGTAAGGCAAAGAGTGTGGTGCACAAAATTTGTGTAGAGAAGAACACGTTTGAGTGAACTTTTCAGTAATAGATCAAAATGAATGGAGACAGATGCAGCTGGTGCAGCTTCAATGACTTAGAATGAACGGGGAGCTTAAAAACTTGAGTGTTAACATCTGCATACTGTAGGGGATACCCGAAAGCCATTAAGACAAAGGAACACAGGATGAAAAGGCTTTTGAAGAGAAAAGGAAAATTAAGATGTTTTTCAGGCGGTGGCAAAACCAAAAGGCAAAGGAAAGACTTTATGAAAGTTATAGGTCGTCTCTTTGGGGAATGTAACCCTTGCTGCCGAGAACAGGCAGAAGGAAATCCATCTGAGTCTACTGGGCAGGAAAGAAGAAATGGGAGAAGTCATCTAGAGAAGCAATTAGAGAGGCAATAGAAAATGAGATAAATCCTGTTGTGTTTTGAACTAAAGTAACCAGGAAAGTCCATGCAGAAGCCGAGAAGGAATAGATCCTGAAGCCAAGGAGAAATATGGCAAGAGAAGTCACGAGGGAAACAAAAAATTACATTCAAATTGAATGCAAATAAAAAATTACAAATTGCAAATTACATTTGCAAATTAAAATCACAGGGGTTCCTGGGTGGCTCAGTTCGTTAAGCATCCAACCATGGCTCAGGTCAGGATCTCACGGTTCATGAGTTCAAGCCCTGCGTTGGGCTCTGTGCTGACAGCTCAGAACCTGGAGCCTGCTTTGGATTCTGTGTCTCCCTCTCTCTCTGCCCCTCTCCCACTCATTTTTTTTCTCTCTCTCTCTCTCTCAAAATAAACATTAAATAATTAAAATCACAAAGTTTATTATTTTTATGATTCCCTATTAAAAAGGAAAAAGATGACATCAGTTCAAGCTTTGACAAATTCTAACTAACTGTATGAAATGCTGATGGAAAGGGATTGCATCACAAGGGTAGCAATTATTTTTAAGAGGTGGAAAGACTAACGTAAGTGAAAAACCATGGTAAAATAAAGCCGCAGGGTAAAGAGTAAAGACCAATGACCAACTGGTTGTAAAGCGTGGAGGAAAGGAGTCTGCAAAGGTGAAACTAAGAACTCCATCCCTGTGGAGGAACTCGGAGAGGTTCCATTCATTTGTGGCACAGACACTTGGAGTATATTTGACCTTTGGCTTGGTGAACAGCAACAGACCTTCCTCTCTTTTGGTTCTTCTGCCACTCTCTCACTCTTACTCATTACTAGCAACATATTGTCCCACCTTCTTTTCAAAGATACATGAGATCTTCAGAAAATACAGAGCCAGATAGAAGTTGAAAGTGATAAAAACAGATTTTATTCAGGGACTGCTGCAACAGCAGAAAAGAGCTTTCAGTCTAGGACTGGACTCAATTCCACGTACAGCCAGAACCCTGGGGATTTATAGCCAACGAGTAGATGAGGGGGACTGGTGGATGAAAAATCACTAAGAGAAGACATCAAGGTAGGGGGGATTCTTGCTGAAGACAGGCCAGGATAATCAGCTGTCATCTGAGGGATGGAAAGGGATGAAGAATATGATTAGATATCAAGCGTGGTCAGATCCCAGGGCTGGGGACTCTCCCTAAATTGACCTAGCAGGATTCTTGCAAAAACTGGGCTAGACAGGCCCAAGGACAAGGTCCAAGGATGAGGCCTAGTTGAGAAGGGGGCTTAAAGGAACCTGACTGAAGTTTGATCAAGGAGAGAGTCTTTGTCAGTCAGAGGATCAACTCTCCTCAACTGAAAACAGAAACACTCTGCCATGACTCTGCTGGCCTTCTCAGTGTTGGGCCTCACCATTTCCCTAAGACCTGTGTTTTTTGTGTTTTGATTTTTAATCACCACCCACAAAAAACTAAGGCCTTTCCCTTTTCCCTTCAGGTCATAGTAGAGGACAGCCTTGAACATCTCATAAATGAATTTGGGTTATGAAAGTCGTGCTTAATAGTAGTTACTATCTCATTCCTTACATATACGTTGTTAAGACTTCAGTAATGTTTACATAGGAATTACAGGGACTAAAAGGAGATAACTTCATTTTGGGGATATTTTCAGCTGCATATACTCCCGGGAAAGATCAATCCTATGTGATTGGCAGCACTATAATTTTTAAACATCTAATTGGTCTTGGTTCATATCCAATTCTGCCATTACTCAATGTTCTCAAATCTATTTCAGAGTTTATCAGAGGAAGGAGAGGAAATTATCCAAAAGCAAACAACCACATGAATCATTACTGATTGTGATGTATCTCATTAAAAAAACATTTGAGAAGTACAGAAAAGTAGGGCAGAGCCAAATGGCTGTCATGTTAAGGACAAAGGGAAAAATGATCAAGCATTAGATATAATTTAAAAAATTACAATTTTAGCAGAATATACACATAGAAATAGCTGCTGTCTTCCATAACAGTCATTGGAGGAGATGTCATACAATGATGTTTCTATTGCTCAAGACATTTTTGAAACACTTCCTGGGAATTTTCATCAGGATCACTTTATAAGTCATATAAGAGAGTCACTCCCATAAAATTATGGTCACTGTCTATATATTTGCACATTTTTACCATAGCATCTGTATCTTTATTTTTAAAAATAAACATAAAAATACTTAGTATTGAAAGTGTCCCTGAGTGAATGTAGATGAAGATATCAACTTGGCACGTTGGAATAAAAACCTAAGTAAAATCTAACATAGTCTTCAATTTAAATTGTTTTAAGGACCAAATTTCCTTACTTCTTACTGGTAGTAATTTCTTTTGGCAAGAGTTTTACAAGGCAAGAAAGAAAATAAAGCTTGATTCATTACTTATTTGGAATAAACAGGATCAGATATTCCCTTTGTGATTTCTTTGGGCACAAAAAGGAAATAGTTGTACAAAAGATTAACTTGGAACAACATATTAATACACTCACCATTGTCAAAGCACCAAGTTGTGCAGTAAACTAAATTTCTGGCAATTTCAGAGTCATTATTTTTTGAAAAATTTTTAAATGTTTATTTACTTTTGAGAGAGAGACAGAGAGAGAGAAAGAGAGAGTACAAGCAGGGAAGGGGCAGAGAGAGAGGGAGACACAGAATCCAAAGTGGACTCTAGGCTCTGAGCTGTCAGCACAGAGCCCCACACGGGGCTCAAATTTAGGAACTGCAAGATCATGACCTGAGCTGAAGTCGGACACTTAACCGACTGAGTTACCCAGGTACTCCTTAGAGTCATTATCCAAAGTAGAAATCATAATGTATTTCTTTCTCACCATGAACAAGATGGAATCCCTATGGAGGCATATCACTTGGATGTCTGGTTTAGTAGAATGCATGTATCATGTTGCATGTCAATCATTGAATTATTAACACAAATCTTTGTGTTCTTTCCTCCCAGTGTGAATCAAAACCACTTGATAGGAAATTATTTTTTATAAGGAGAATATTGATCATAACCATATGTGTAAATGATTCAATTCTTTGGTATGGGTTTTTTAAATTATAAATTCCCCAACTGATTAAAAATTATCAACATTGTTATTGTTAAATAACATCATTATTTAACAATGTCGAATTAAGACGATGCCAATAAAAAGTGTATTTCTTCAACAAATTCACTTTAAACATTGATATGAAATGTCTGCCTTCCTTTCATTTTATACTTAAGAGCTCTTTGGGAACTGTTTGGGGATAAGCCAAGGAAAAATTGTTACTAGGTTTTGAACAAAACTGCTGTCTCTGTCTTCTATCTATCAACACAGAGTTTATGACAATATCCAGTCCTGACCAAGAAGTTTATAGTCCTTGAGAGAAAAAAATGGGTGTGTATATAATTTGCAGGAATAAATAAATTAATGTACCATCTTTTCAAGGGGGTAGAGTAGCTAATAGGACCCATTCATTCAACAGAAACCAGCTTAAGTAAGGTTTTGATCCTATGCAAGAAGTCAGAATGCATTTTGTCTGGAAACCAATAAAGAGGTTTAAGCAGTAAAGTGGCATGACATGCCTAAAATCATCATTTTGGCAGCCATGAGTAGACAGCCTTGAAGGAGAGAAAGATTGGCAACAGCATGATCAGTGAAGAAACTATCACAGTGAAGGGATCCAAAGATGATGGTTGTGGGCAGGGAGAGACTTGGATCTCTGCATAGAGAGCTGACTGAAGGCATTGATATTAGGGGAAGGAAAGCATGAATATTCCAGGATAATTCCTCAATGTTTAACTTGATGAGTTGGAATAGATAATCGTGCTATTTAAGGAAATGGAGATGACAAAGAGAGAAGCAGGCTGAAGTAATGAATCAAGCATTGTCACTTGGCTGTCTTAAGTCTGTGATGCTTACTGGACACCCAAAGGGAGATGCCCAGGAGGCGGTTGGACATACAGGTTAACGTTTAGGAGAGGATACGGATTAGAAACAGAAACATCAAAGTCATCTGCATATCACTGGCATTTTATTTTCTTAAAGTTTATGTATTTTTAAAGAGAGAGAGAGAGTACGTGCGCGCGCGTGCACACACACACACACACACACACAGAGGCATGAGTGGGGGAGGGACAGAGAAGGGGCAGTGTGGAGCCTGACCTAGGGCTTGATCTCACAAACCGCGTTATCATGACCTCAGCGGAAATCAAGAGCCTGATGCTGAACCGACTGAGCCACCCACGCACTCCAAAGTCATCTGCATATCACGGGCATTTTAAAGCCGCTTCATTAGAGGAACCCAACCAGGAAGAACAAAACCAAGAAGGAAACTCAAAATGCTTGCACATTTAAAGGCTGACTAGAGAAGAAAGAGAAAGCAAAGGAAAATGAAAGAATAGCCAGAAAGGAGGAGGAAAACCAGAGTAAGGTGTGGTGTCACAGAAACTCAGAAAAGACAGACTTTCCCGTAACAGAATGATTGACAGTGTCACCTATTTCTGAAAGGGCGGTTCTGAGGTAGTACATATGGAAGCATCTCGTGCACTCCCTGGAACATAGTAGATAATAAATGCCATTTCCTCTCATTTCTTCATTCCATTCCAAGAGGTACTAGTGTTTAGTGATTCAGAGTGAAAACTTGAGAGTCAATCTGCCTCAGTTCAACTTCTCCTTCAGCCATTCCATTGTTGTATAGCCTTATATGAGTCATTTCACCCGGCAATAGTTTGAGTCCTGTATTTTAAAATGGGACAATAACAGTGCCTACCTCATGGGGATGCAGCTAACACACTGTAATCAATCAGTAAGGTTAATTATTACTTCCTTTTCTATTTAACTTTTCTATGTTATGTATTATTTATCCAGTAATGAAAATGAATTAGTTTTTAATATTCATAATGAATACTTATCTAAGTGACTTAATAATTCATCATATTCCCACAGTCCATGAGACAATAAACAAAGCACAACTTTGCTTCTCATATTGTGACCATATCTACTTTTAAATCCCAAGAAACAAATAATCTAGTGAAGAAATGGGCAAAAGATATGAACAGACACTTTTTTTTTTCAATGTTTATTTATTTTTGAGAGAGACAGAGACAGAATGCAAGTGGGTTAGGGGCAGAGAGAGAGGGAGACACAGAATCCGAAGCAGGCTCCAGGCTTCGAGCTGTCAGCACAGAGCCTGACACAGGGCTTGAACTCAGGAGCTATGAGATCATGACCTGAGCTGAAGTCGGACGCTCAACTGACTGAGCCACCCAGGCACCCGTGAACAGACACTTTCCCAAGAAGGTATCCAGATGTCTAACAGACATGAAGAGATGCTCAACATCACTGATCATAGAGGAAATACAAATTAAAACCACAATGAGAAACTACCTCACATCTGTCAGAATGGCTAACATTAACAAACTCAGAGAACAACAGATGTTGGTGAGGATGTGGAGAAAGAGGAACCCTTTTGCACTGCTGGTGGGAATGCAAACTGTTCAGCCACTCTGGAAAAAGTATGGGAATTCCTCAAAAAGTTAAAAATAGAACCACCCTATAACACAGCAATTGCACTACTAGGTATTTATCCACAAGATTTAAAAATGCTGATTTGAAGGGGCACATGCACCCCAATGTTTATAGAAGTACTATGGGGGTGCCTGGGTGGCTCAGTCGGTAAGCATCCGACTTCAGCTCAGGTCATGATCTCACGGTTTGTGAGTTCGAGCCCCCCATCGGGCTGTGTGCCGACAGCTCAGAGCCTGGAGCCTGCCTCAGATTCTGTGTCTCCCTCTCTCTCTGCTCCTCCCCCACTCACACTCCGTCTCTCTCTCTCAAAAATAAATAAAGTTAAAAAAATTAAAAAAAAAAGTACTATCAATAATAGCCAAATCATGGAAAGAGCCCAAATGTTAATAACTGACGAATGAATAAAGAAGATATGATATATATACACAACGGAATGTTACTTGGCAATCAAGAAGAATGAAATCTTGCGATTTGCAACAACATGGATTAAACTAGACTGTGTTATGCTAAGCAAAATAAGTCAGTCAGACAAAGATAAATATATAATTTCACTCATATGTGGAACTTAAGAAACAAAACAGATGAACTTAAGGGAAGGGAAAGAAAAACAAGATAAAAACAGGGAGGGAGGCAAACCATAAGAGACTCTTAAATACATAGAATAAAATGAGGGTTGCTGGAAGGAGGTGGGTGGGGGATGGGTTAAATGGGTGATGGGTATTAAGGAGGGCACTCGTTGGGATGAGCCCTGGGTGTTATATGTAAGTGATGAATCACTAAATTCTGCTCTTGAAACCATTATTACACTCTATGTTAACTAACTTGGATTTAAATAAAATTTAAAAAATAAACGCTACAGTTATTTTTATGGATTGTGGTCCTGATCACATGTGGGGACATGTAAAAGGAACAAACAAGGGGTACTGGGGCACCCAGAGACTAGCAACAGTGGAAAGTTGTTTCCACCCATAGGACTAAAGAGACAAGAGGAAGAAATGGTGTTATCAGAGTTCACTGAGAATTAGAATTGCAAAGGAGGGGTTTCCTGGGGGGGAAGAGGAACTTACTACCTCAGACTGGTGCCTATAGAGGGAGGGAGAAGGGAGAAGCGGCCACTTACTCTCCTTTTGCGTTCATTTCTCAGTCCACTGGCTGCTTCTAAGCAGAGGCTGGCTGGCAAGGGAGCCACAGTGAGGCAGTTTTCAAAAATTAACCTTCTAAGATCCAGATGGGGTAGAGCAGGATGGGACACAGGCAAAAAGGAACAAAGAACGAACAACCAAACGTGCTTTTTTGTTATTCTCTAGTGTTACGTTCCTAGCCAAGTCCCAGTAAGTGATACTCCGATAAGGGAGATTCTTCCCCATTTCAATACCTTCCTCTCATGCTGGTGGCTAATCCATACTGTCAGCTTCTAAATTGTGTTTCATGTCATCTAGGCTTTCACAACTATTAAACAACATGGAATCTCCTTAGTACTTTGCTTCTAATTATATATATATATATATATATATATATATATATATATACACATTCACACACACATATCGATATGTATAGATCAGTTAAAAGGGTGTTTGTAAATTATAAAAATGAAAAGCTTGATACAAACTTTTCTGGCAAATATGCCAAAATTTTTGTCTGTTTCCAACATTTGGATAGAATTCCTTGATTTGACTACATCCCACAAGAATGCTTTCATTCCTTTTTTTTTTTTACTGGAAACTTCCAAACTGTTGACACCACAGATTTTAAAAAATAAACAGATGGGCATGTTTCCACGACTTCACTTTATGTTAAGGATATAAATATTCATCGAACTAAAAGACAATGTCTCTATTTTTTATTGCCTGTAAATAAAAGAATTTGTCAAAGTCATTTTATCCATTCATCCATTGCTTGTTTGTTGACGTTAAACAGATCTATTGATGGCTGTGGTGGGAAATTCTTTAATCCTCAGTCCTAATTCTAGGTGATTTAGAGGGTTTTGAAAAATAAAAATGAAACGAAATTTTCATTAAAAGGCTTAGAGTTCAAAATGTCTAAAAATGTCAGATTAGAGAAATTTGTCATAATTATGAGAAGATGAATGAAAATCATTTTCAATGAAAACAACAACTTTTTTATTTAAAAAAAACTTTTTTAAAAAAATTATTTTACAGAGGAAAAAAAAAGTATTTGGCCTAGAGTCGTACTGAAATGTAGCCAGAGGAAAGTTTGTTCTGAAGTTTGTCCTGCCTTTAATCTGGGCAAATTCAAGCTACAGCAAAATTATAGTTTCCAGTATCCCTTGAATTTCCAGTGAGTTCTGTTGAGAAGAAACCTCAGAATACAGTGACTCCACATTCTTAAATTTGAGACAGGATAGCATAAAAATCTTTGCTATTTAAATAATATCAGAAAAGCAGTTTGCTAACTCTCTCAGGCTCAGATTTGTGATTATCAGACCATAATCCATAGATGCAAACCTCTACCATCTTCCCCGTTAAAGTCATTTTATAAAATAATGGAAGCCATTTACTTTCACATGATGATCTAGTATAAACTATTTGTCATTTTCCAATGAGTTCAATTCTCATACAGTCCTTTTGTATGACTAGTAATATCACAAAATGCATGATAAATATAAACTGCATGTTGGCAAACATAGAATCAGAAAGGAGCAAAGGTCTTTCACGGCAAATCAGTAAGTAGTGATTACATGCCAACCGAATACAAAGTTATGTGGTCAAATTGATAAAAGCAAATTGTTTATGTTAATTGTTCTTTTTCTCCACTTATCGGTTTGGGTTGCTCAAGACTAATTTGTCCGAAGTAATTTTTGTGTGATATAATTTTATTAAATTTATACATTGGGGAGAAGTATTACAGTCTGGCTGGTGCTTTGCTCATGTCGAGGACACATAAATAGTTCATGTACTTCAGGATCTAACATTTTCTCTGTGGACAATAGAGTCATACTGAGGGGCACTTATGGCAATGAACGACATGTGCTTTAAGTATTCGTAACAGGAACCCAAACAAGAGCAAGGTTTCATTGGCATACCTGAGATTTGAGCTGGGGCCACAGCAAGATTAAGTTAGTGTGTAGTTAGTAGATAGACGACGTAAGTAACTTTTATTTAAAAGAAAAGTGTAGGGGCACCTGGCGGGTTCAGTCGGTTGAGCATCCGACTTTGGCTCAGGTCATGATCTCCCAGTTTGTGAGTTTGAGCCCCACGTGGGCTCTGTGCTGACAGCTCAGAGCCTGGAACCTGTTTCAGATTCTGTGTCTCCCTCTCTCTCTCACTCTGCCCCTCCCCTGCTCACACTCTGTCTCTCAAAAATAAATAAACATTAAAAAAATATTTAAAAGAAAAGTCTAGAAAGTGATGGTCTATTTTGGTTTCTAAAATATTTTTCAGGTAATCACTCTGATTTAGAATTTGTCTGTTGTATACAAAATGTCCTTGAAATAGTAAGTGCCACGTATCTCAATGTGATCAAGATACAAAAACAAAAAAACAAAAAAAACAAAAACCAAGTCATCGAGTTAAAGTGTGCTGTGGCTATGAGAGAGAGGCGTGTGTATTACAGAAATGACCAGGAGAAAGTCAGCTCTGTGCTCCTTCACTGGATGGAGAGATTCCCAAGCCACAGAACAAATACAAACGATTCCAGCCGAAATCAGTATAAATGTCATTTTCAGTGTGCAGCCAATTTCCAGATGTGGATTATTCAAGAATATGGTGGAGTTTTCTAATGCTATGTAATATTAACTGGGATACATTTTAATGACACAAAACTACTTTTAAGCTGAACATATGAAGGTTTTTTTTCTGAATAAAAATTTTTTTAGAAAAAGGCTTTTTTTTCTTATTTTTGTAGTTCGTTTCAGGATTTATTTATTTTGCAAAATATCCAGCTCCATTCTTACTAGCAGAGAGTCATAAAAATCCTCAAGAAAATGACAAATTTTACCTTCGACCAAAACATTTTTTTCAAATTACTTTCACTAGTGATAACAAATTCTAGAAAAGAATATATTGAGTTATTCTCTGTCACACAGCTATTAGGGAATAAAATTGCGAGGTACTGTTTTCCTTAACAGATCCTTTTCAAAGACAAATGACGGAGAGAAACAGAATACCAGCAATATTTTTATTTCTTTTTAAAAAGAAAATTTCTTTAAAAAGAATTCAATTTAAAAAAGATAATTCTTTTTGTTGTGTTTTTTTTGTTATATTTTTATTATAATTTGTATTTAATTCTTTTTATTATATACGTTTACGTAATTTTTCAGACGAGAACGTTAGAGACCAGAATGTTAGTTACTTGCCCAAAGTCACAAAGCTAGGGAGTATTGTGTTATGAAAACGTTAATTTATTTCTTGACACTGGCCAGTATATATGATTCAATGTATAAATGTACTTTCTTATGCAAAGAAGAGTGTATTTAAAACACATGAACAGTATTGTTGGTTATGAGAATCTTTGAATTCTGAGATACTAGAGGAAAACCTTGAAAGAGGGAAACAAATCAATTGTAGGTAAGAAAGAAAAGACTCTCGGCGTGCCTGGGTGGCTCAGTTGGTTAAGCATTGCATCCTTGATTTCGCCTCAGGTCATGATCTCACAGTTGTGAGATCAAACCCTGTGACAAGCTCTTCACTGACAGTGTGGAGCCTGCTTGGGACTCTCTCCCTCTGCACCTCTCCTGCTCACGCACACACACACTCTCCTTCTCTCTCTCAAAATAAATAAACATAAGAAAGAAAGAAAGAAAGAAAGAAAGAAAGAAAGAAAGAAAGAAAGAAAGAAAGAAGGAAGGAAAGAAAGAAAAGACTCTTTGGATTGATAGATCGGACAGAAAGGGGTGTGAGGCACTTAAAAGTGGAAAAATCATCCTAGAGAGAACTTTTGCTAGTTTGTTTTGTTTTATTTGTTTTGGCAGGAGAGTATGACAAAGTGAAAAAAGATAATGGAATCATCAGGTCATGCTCTATGAAAGATTAGGAAAATTTCAGTCAGTGAGATCTTGAATGGCAAATTTGAGGGATATGATAATAAAACACCATAGGTTATCGAAAGTTTCTACGGATGAAGGTAAGGACAATCTCTAACTAGGTTCATTTTATAAATACACGCACTACCATCCCACTATGATACAATTTGCGATTAAAATAAGTTCGAGCGACACAGGATATTGGAGACTTCACCGAAACATAAAAATTAACATTTGACCGATAACTTGTATGTGTGGGGAAAGTATCGAGCATACCAGCCTTCGTACTGAGTAGCACGTGGTGTGGGTGAAGCACTTCCAAAGAATGTGGTACAGAGACAAGAATTGGCCCAGTTAAAGCCACTTGACTGATGGGGTGGTGTGGTCAAATTTCCACGCGAGTGCCACTGAATGAGAAAATCTATACAAGACCTAGAGTTCGAATAGCATCTGGGTTTAGGTGTCCCTGAATGAATCACACTGTTATACAGATGGTCGTGGGAAGTACCAAACCTGAAGAGCTGCACACTACCCACGTCGTCTTGACTGCCTGCAAACGAGGTGATTTTATTCATCTGCCAGCTGATAAAAAATATACATATCCTTTCTATTAATAGAAAGAGCACTTGTTTAATTCACATTTAAACTCTGTCAACACTTAAGAGTTCAAAGTATTGGTGGAACATCAAGCACAGATCAGTTCAACACGAGGACCTTTTAGAAGCACTTAGCTAAGGGCTCCAAAGAAAAGCCCATGCAAATATAAGTCTGCCTTTGTTCAAAGAGATTGAGAAAATTGGGCTTAGAAAGAAAGAATGGCAATATATGCAAGACACAACTTATTTGATGATTCATTGGCAGATATCAAAAGAAACTATGAATTTGGCATAAATCAGTCTCTACGCTGGGACGTTAATGGATTAGAGAAGAACACTGGACTCAATGTAAAAAGACATGGATTCCAGTCTGAGGACACTTTTTGTTTGTTTGTTTGTTTGTTTACCATTAGTATTATTTTGGGCAAGTCACTAAACCCCTCGAAATAAGCTTCCATCTATTGGTCTACATAGTTTTGCTCATAAGTCTCATTTTTGCCAATTCGAATGGTCTGAGAAGTTCAGTCCCTGTGCGGCTTGGGCTCTGGACACGTATCTTCCTCCCGACCCACTCAGTGATGACTGAGCATCTGATGTTTCCTTTTTGTTATGTAAGTGCAACGTCTGTCACACGGTACGTATCCACTGGACGTTGTGGAATGGAATCGAGTCATGCACATAAGAAGGAATAAATAAGGTACCCACAAGATTATAAAACACTCAAAAAAAAAAGGAGAATATTAGAGAAGGCATAAGTAGGAGGAGAAAGAGGGCTGGAGAAGTCAAAAAAACATAGCCCTGATGGTTTTCCATAGCTGGCTGAGAAGTTGTTTAGGGACCCATAGATTACGAAACACATACTTTTATTTTATTTTTTTTTTTAATGTTTATGTACTTCTGAGAGAGAGACACAGAGTGTGAGTGGGGAAGGGACAGAGAAAGAGGGGGAGACACAGAATCTGAAACAGGCTTCAGGGTCTGAGCTGTCAGAGGAGGGGCTTGAACTCAGGAGGGGCTGTCAGAGGAATGGCGAGATCATGACCTAGGCTGAAGTCGGATGCTTAACCGACTGAGCCACCCGGGCGCCCCATAAGATACACACTTTTAGATGCTACACCCTGGATTAGCCCATCACACTATGTGCCTGACTTGGTGTTCTACTCTCTTCGTGCTCTGAATGGTGATCCATAACAGTACCGCCTAAGAGAACTTTCAGCAACGATGGAAACTTCTATGTGTGCCCCTCCAATATAGCAGCTTCTTGCCACATGTAGCTGTCGAGTACTTGAAATGTGGCTAGAGTAACAGAGGAACTAAATTTTTATTTTCACTTAATTTTAATTAACTTAAAATTCAATTAAATAGTCACATGTGGCTGATGGCTACTGTATGGGGTGGCACAGATCTGTAAATTATGGGGCCAATGAATGATCATATCCTTGCATGGAGCGGAGGCAAGCTTCTAAGACAGCATAGTGGCTCAAAATAATATGTGTCTGACAAAAAGAATAGTTGTTATAAGGACTCCAATTTTCAAAGCTATCTTAAGATTTTGATTTTCTATGACTTCCAACTTAACACATCTCTTCAATATGGCATTGCATCCTGTCACCAGAAATAGAAACAGAATTCGGTTTGCTCCATGGAACACACTCCTTTACCTTTCTGGGACTGGGTTTTCTCGTCTGTAAAATCAAGTGTTGGACTTCATTAGATCGTGTTTCAATTTCTTTTCAGCTGCGGGGACTGGAAGCAAATTTACATGCACTGCTGGGAGGCACTTGCATGTTTGATTTCAAGTCTCATCTGTGAATTCCTGTCTCATCATCAGGATCTCTCCAACAGGTTTTCCTTTTCCCTCTTTCTCTTTCTCACTCGCCTTGTCCGTCCACAGTTCAAAAGATTTCTCCTGTCTGAATGATTTATCCTTCTTGATTTATGCTGTCAGAAAGGTTTGTTTAGATATAGTCCAGACATACTTGTGTGTTGCTTCTGCATTCTAATGAAGGAAGACAACTTCAAATGGATCAAGGTTATCAAAAAAAATTAGAACTTTAGTCAAAGATCAGAAGGAAAGAAGAACGTTATAAAATAAACTTGGGTTAAAGAACTGTAAGGTTTAAACTAAACTAAGACAGGAAGCATGTTTTTTCTTTCACAAAATCAGACTAATTCTTATGTAAAGGGTTCTTTGCACATAAAGGACCTGCAGTTACAAAAATGCAGATTTTTGAAGTGGCTACTTGGAGTTTGTCAAAGGAAAACAATTCTGAAAATGCACTCTGGTCCCTCTGGCTCCCCAGGCGCTCTGCACCCTGAGGAAGAAAAAGGTTACACAAGCGCCACCTTTTGGAGAAAACAGCAATAGCAACAAGAGAGGCCAGATTTAAAGAACAGTAATTCTAGTTCTTTCTCAAAAGAAAAAATGAAGCTGTTCTAATCTTATCATAATGCTTAGAAGTTTTATGCCACAGAGGTTTATAAATCATTCAACTGACAAATACAAATAAGGCGGGATTAAAACCTGGATTTGGTTTTCCTCGTTTGTTAACTGGTATATTTAAATAAAGTAAGTAAAGTATATCTGATTTTGCTTTAAAAGAGTATGAAATAACCACAAAAGAATAAAAAGCCACCCAAAATGCTGATGTCATGATTCTCTTTTGGCCTTGCTCATGAATATAGATCTACTGGGAATATTAATTATTTGCTCCCAATGACTCTGCCCTAGTGAAGACAATCCTTAACTTTAAGCAGTGTCCTTTTTTTTTTTTTTTAATATTTAGAATGGAAAACTGGAAAGGCATATCCCTTTATTTCGCTAGAGAAGGAAATTCTTACTTTTATCTAAAACCAGAGGGAAATGGTGCCAGGAATCTGCTAAGTTTCTCAGACTTGTAGAATCAAAGGCTTTAGAGATCCAACAAAAGATGGTAAGAGATGTAAGCGTAATTATCATTCAATATGTGTGAATGCCTTATAAGTGTCCCAGGCATTATGGGCATGCCCCCTCCAGTGTCATAATGATCTCTGAGCAAAAGATTCTGCAACTAAACAATAGACAAGACTGACTTTTAAAATGTTTCAGGGATGGAGGTAGAAGGATGCCTGAATTTATCTGAAGCCACGTTGAGATATCCACATAACTGATTTAGAAATAGTTCTCACTGGACTGACACACTGAAGTCGTAAGTATGAAATACCCCTCTTTCTTTAACGTCTAATTCTTTCTCTGAAGAACCTTTCAAACATAATCAGTTAAAGGCATACAGGCAACTCTGATAAATGGGTGATGGCTTCCATGTTTCTCTGAGTTCATTCTCCCCAAATTATTTTGTTTATGCAACAGCCTAACACATTCGAGAGCTAAAATTTTTTAATGTTCAACTTCAGCTGCCTTCTAACTCAGATTATGCATTTTTCCCTCAATGAAGGCTAGAGTCATAAACGCTGACATGATTTTAAAGTATGAGATGAAACCTGCCCTTGCTAATAACGGCTGTGATATTCTGAAGAACAATCTTCCCTGACTCTAGGTGCACTATCCTGACTTCTTGTATATCACTCCCTTCTCCACCCCACCCCGTAAATTTTAACTAAATTATTTGCCCTCAAATTAAATATGTGAGAGACGGATCGCTGAAGCAGCATTTTGTGTCTTATGCTCTGCCAACTAGGGATGTTAGATTCAGAGTTAAAATTGTTCAGCACGCCCTGTTGTGGTCGTCACTTGGCTCTCTCTTTCCCCAAACCTCAAAAATAGCTTATGATGCCATGTACCATATGTGGAGTAATAATTAGGCTTACCAGGGTGCTTTCTGTTGGAAATCTCTTTGGCATAGGCGAAGCTATAAAATTCAGCTTTTTTACACAAAGTTATCCAGCTTTTTTACAAATGCTTTAAAGATCATAACTGTAATATCGTTCGACAACTTGGCACGCTTAGAGGTAACTAATGGGCACTTTTGGGTCTAGAGTTTTACGCATTTTTTTTCTTTTGGGACATCTGCCAGAATTTGGGAATCAAACCAATAGCACACATCCACAATTCTTGAACCTTGAAAAGAAAGTGAGGGCATATACTTTACAAGTATCACGTAGGATTGATTTTCGCAAAAATAATCTGGGACTTCAAATGAAAAGCGAATATGAAGACCTTCCAAGGAAGTTCAACATTTTGAGTGAAAATCCAGGAGCCCAGAGAGAATATCATATTGTTTTCCTAATTAGAATTCCTATATCTGGGCTCTCCTTATGGATGCATAAACTTGTTTAATTTGGCCACACACCCTCTGTTTGGGATTGCCCTCTTGCATTTAATTTGCACCCCAATCACAAACCAGAAACATATGTCCCAAATCACGTGCCTTCAGATCCTGCCACATTGTTGGTAAAAAGCAGAGGCATCATCAGAAATGACTGCGAAAAATAAAACATTTAAATATTTATAGAGTAAGACCAGGATGGCTTTATCTTGGTTTTAGAGATCAATTAAAGGGGACAAGCTTAAAAGTCTCTTTTTAGACACACACACAACACAAGGCGTATTTGTTTATATGAACAAGTCTAAGTAGGGTCCTTCAGAACAGCAAGACTGATAAAATGAGAAAAAAAAATCAGAAAAAGCTGCTTATGACTGTTTGATAAATTTATTGTTTCTAAACTATAGCTTCCACCCAATCTTTATTTCTTCTGATACATGTTTAATTAAAATTCACAGAGGGTATAGGAAAGCACCGAGAAGCATAAATTTCACGTTGCACCTGTATATCCAGAATGTTCCTGGTAGTTTTCAGCTCAGTTTATAAACCGGTCTATTTTGTAGTTAGTTCTATGTGCTTTAGCCTACGTATGTTCTGGTATTTCAGTAAACCAGGATCCAAATGTTGTGTTTAGTTTCCTTTTAAAATTCCATTTTCTGTTTTCAAAATATAAAAAGTATTAGATACGTGTACCTATGTCTACACAGGTGTGTATGCATGTGTATGTGTGTGGGGTGTGTGTATGTGTAATTTGGGATCTATATGTGAGAAGGGTGGGATTTAGACACAGTGTGGTACCATTACCAGGAAATGGGTAGCCTTTTTTGACCCCATTAGAAAACGTTATAAAATTAATGCAAATAATTAAAAGCCATTCATATTCTCAGCAGGGAAAGTATTAAAATACAGAAAAGTTCTTTGTCTACTTATACTTTCACAAAAAGCAAAAAAATAATATTTTGTTACATAAAATGATATAGTAGGAGACCATGGGTATTAAATCAGAGATTAGGGTCTAAATCTTATTTCCACTGTTTTTTAATATCTAAGATCTTGTGATCCTGGGAAGCCACGAAGCTCCCGAAGCCCTACTTTTCTAGAGAAAAACTTGAGTCTATGGGCTGTGGAGAGGATTTAGTGTGGTTACAAAGACATAGCTTTTAGAGGCCTTGAAATTTTCCTGTGTTTTTTTTCCCACAGAGGACACTTAGTAAATATTTGTTTTGCTTATTTTAAAAGCCTAAATACTTTTCACTTGAAACCGCCCTGTTGCACAAGGTGAATTCGCACTATTGGTACCCTCACGTTGAAACAGAAATGAAAAAAATGGCCTTTAGGATGCCTCTCTTGTTGTTGTTTTGTTTTGTTGTTTGTTTGTTCATTTGTTGTTTTTTGAAACAAGCTCCTTCTGAAGCTTTGCAAAAACGACCTTCCTCCAGGAGGCCCTCATGGATACACTCCACCCATCTCATCTAGTCACATTTACCCCAGAATGCATTTAATCAGCTTAAAATCCACAAATGAACAAGTCACATCTAAAGTGCTGTGCAGCCATATTTGTGATAGCAGCAGATGGGCCATAAGCCTTCCTTCTATTCATTCATTCACTCATCCATTCATTCATTCACCATTTAAGCAGTCATTTATCCAACAAATGCTCACTAAGGTTTAAGTGTGTAAGAGTCTTGGATTTCTCTGGAAAAACTGGAGAAAGCAGGCGATACAAGTGTGCGTAATGGTCCTACTGAACTTCTCAAAATCTTGAGCAGTTTTCTCTATTCACATCACGCTCTTGCCTGTGAAGTAGGCAATCAGAGATGAATGAAGAGGATGATACTCTCCATGGCTGCCGGGTGTTTCACTGTCCAGGTAGGGTCGTTAGCTCATTGGATCTTGACAGCCCCAGGAGGCCATTATTCTCAAATCAGAAAGGCCCAGAAACATGTCCAGGCTGATAAGAAGTGACATTGGCTTCAATGTTTCTGCCTCAGAAGTAGCTTTCCTCTGAAGGCACTGCATCTAATCTTGTATTTGTAATTGTTAATTTTATTCCAATAAGACGGCTCCAAATACATATGGATTTTGAGCCACACAACCTGGTATGCTTCTACTGCACCTGTACTGTTTTTAGTTTTTTTTTTTTTCTTTTTTTCATTATATTATGAAGCTATTGCTTTTAGCAATAGTTTTGAAGATATCCAAACCAGTAGTTCAGAAGTATACTGTGCATTTTAGTTACACTGAAAATCATTTTACAATGGTGATTCCCAAGTTCTTACCCTCCAGAACTTCTGTTTCGGTAGGATTTGCAACGGAAGAATAAATAATATACACATATATACTATATAATATATATTGCTTTTATATATCATGTATGTGATATATATAAATATACAATCATATATAATATACGAATATTATGTCATCATATATATACTCAGGTCAGCCATGCCATAGGTATAGCTGATCATTCAGAACTGTTTGGTAATGACTTTGCCACCAAACTTCAGTTTCAGTGTCACAGTGGCCACAATAAAAATGTTAAAGTCATATAGATTGGTCCTAAAATAAAATGTAAGTGGTCCCCACATCTCCACATTATAGACTCTGATATGCAGTACTTTTAGTCCTTTTACTAACTCACCTTACTTCTCGTCAGTTCCTGCCTCAGCTTTATCCTCTGCTGCTTCTACAGGACCCCTGGTTCACACCAGCCACCTGCCGCTTCATTCCTCCAGTCCATCTGCCATAAAGTCAGCACTGCAATACAGTAATAGAAATCTTTAGAGAAACCATCTGCTGCCTAATATTCTCCATCATCAGCCAAGGTTATAAGCGTTGCCTTTACATTGTGCGGCCTGGGACCTCGAAGACACAGGTTCAAATAATATAACATCATCATCATCATCATGGCCCTCAGAACCACAACATTCAAATAGTTTTTCACCAATAAGGTGAAAGAGTGTAATACACTCCTTTTTCCTCCTCCCTTTCCCACCATTCAACCAAATCCAGTCCTGGATCAAAGATTCTGGAAAATATCACTCTCTTTAAGCTTTAACCAACTCGGAATGGAAATGCAGCCAGGACTCAAAATAAATTATGCAGAGATATTGAATATAATGGAATAGGAATGTGGAATGACAAGTAATAGAAATGTGTATGCTATAGGGCTAGTTGAAAGTGTTTAAGGTAATCATTACTCAATGGGGAATTAAAGGAGTGAAAATAAATCTGTTGCTAAATGGCAAAGATTTCTTTAGTGTTTACCATTTAGTACTTCTAATTTTATAATAATTACAAATTTAGGCTATATTTGATATAAATATTTACTCCCCAATGCTAAATCATATTTATTATTCAAAATACATATTTAAATACAACCATTTAAATAATCGTGTGAAGTACTAAGCTGTTTAAATGATTTAACATATATATATATATATAAAATCATCGTCCTTCTTCTAAAAGATTTATATTTATGTAATTATTTTTCAAATAATTTGAGACCTCATCATGTGTATTATTTTATAAAGTAAATCTTAACAAGATGATATGAATGGTTCTGAAACCAAAATATATGTTATATGTTGTTCAACAACACAGCGCTATCTAGAAGTACTTAAACTTGATAGAAAAACCCAGCACCACCACCTGCTGTTTGATACAGAAAATTCAACTTAGTGAGCTCACTTTTAGCTTGATCTAGTTATAAATTATCATGGGGATAAAGTGCCATTATCATCCTTATCTCTCAGATTTTAAGGTCTTTAAATAATGTATGTCTTGAGCAGATACAGATTTTAAAATATACCGATATTTCAAAGGGAAGAGATAAACAGAGCAAAACAAAGAAAGCCAAATCAGATAAATAAATACCTTGAACTTGAGCACTCTGTTGTACTCTAAAGATAAGAGACTGAATTATCCTACTAAGGAATCCCATAAGCTTTTGATCTTAGTGATTTCAGAGACGATACATGTCTTTCCTCTGTGTATTTATTACTGGTAACAGGTATACGACCAATGTAATACAGAGGGAAAACACGACTTCTTAAATTAAGACAAATTTAGATTTGAATTCCAGCCTTTCTACCTGTTAGCTTTAAGCTCAGTCCAATTATGCAGCCTCTCTAAACCCCCTGCTGCAGATTTGAAAAATTGGAATATCAACATGGACCTAGGGTGTTATGTGAAGCACTGGGGACACATGTTAGGCACTAAAAAATGGCATCTCTGATGATATTATTTTGTCCACAATTGACATATATAAGAAAAATTTTAAAACCTAGGCTTTTACATTTTTGAATGAAAGTTGATTAGCATGTCCGTTTCTGCAATGCGTTGCGATGTGCTTCAGTTAAATTAACTAGTTGATTTCATTTGTAATCTTTTGAGTTCCCTATATATCCTTGGCAACAGAATAGAACAGTATCACTCAAATCCCAAATTTGGGAAGTTCAAATCAGACCAGACCATGGACAGATGAGAGGGTTATCATGAGAAGATGTAAGAGGTTTTGTTTCTCAAATAAGCATAAAGTGTGGAACTTGAGTCAGACAGTCAACCTGATTGAAACATCAGATTTACTGCAGACAAGCCTTACAATTTCAGCCTACAATCCAGTTGGGTATTATCTTTGACAAGAAGACTCTGAAGGAAGTAGACAGTCCAAACACATGTTTCATGGATATTTTTGGATTCATCCTATGATGCAAGGTCACTTTGGAAAGCATGAATCTGTCCTCATGGACAAGCTTCCAAAAGATTTAAAAAAATGGATTTTTATCCTGTTTTCTGATCTAATCTCATAGAAAGTAGTAATTTTTTGAAACTTCATTATTATCCTTAGGGTAGTAATACTGTGAATAAGGTCATCACTATGAGCCTTCTGTACAAATTCAATTAGATGAGAAAAATTAAATAGATCTGCATCATGGAACTTTTTGGTACTACATAGAATTATACAATGCATGTATGAAAATATAAATATGGAGATGGATGGATAGATACAGGGATGGACAAATGGAGAGACTTCAGAAAAGAAGTTTAGCAGGGGAAAAATGAAAGCTGTTCCTTACATTATAATTCCAACTAATCAAGATAAAAGGAATGATAGAAATAGAAAATCACTATTTGGAAACCACCCTCATAATAAAGTTTCAGGTAAGAATTATCTATGGATTTGTGGGTAAAAGTATAGTTGAAAAGTAGGATGATTACATAATCTCAGAGTACCTCTCAACACCATATTTATTAATTGCAAATGGAAAATGGTAACTTTAAGTCAGAGAAAATTGGCAGATAATACCTTTACTAAGTGGACAAAGTTGAAATTACCATCCCACTAATAGCACATCGGCCTGAACCAAGAAAGACACATTAGCCCTGTGGCATTCCTGCCCCATATGCATAATTTGAATTTAATAACAAGGAAATATCGGAAAAACCCAAACTGAGAAACATTTTACAAGATAACTGGCCTATATTCCAAAAACAAAAACAAAAACAAACAAACTAACAAACAAACCCCAAATCCTTAAAAGACAGAAAAACTGAGGACCCGTTTCAGATTAAAGCCAGATAAGGAACATCATAATAATATGCAACGTGTGATCCTGGATCAGGTAAGAACATTAGTGGTACAAATGGATGAATTGGGATATATGGCTTCTAGATTAGATGCTAGTACTATTAATATTAATTTCTTCATTTTATTCATTGTAATGTGGTTAGACAGAATACGTATACTAATGTATTTAGATGGAAAGGGTATTATGCCTGAAAATTACTTTCAAATATTTCATCAATAGAATATTTAAATATATTTTATCTATATTTATATTTATATCCATAGCCATGCCCAGGGGGTCGGGGAGAGGAGAGAGAGAGCGAGAGAGAATGGTAAAGCAAACAAAGATGTTAAAAGCTGGGAGATCTGGGTTAGGATATATTGAAACTCTTTACTAATTCTGCAATTCTTGGACATCTGAAATTATTTCAAAATTAAAAACTGAAAATGGCAAAAGAAAGAGAAAGAAGGCAAAGAGGAAAAGAAGGAGGCATGGGAGGAGAATGGGGGTAGTGAGGGGGATGAGGAGAAGGGTTTCCCTTTTCAGAAGGTCTTAGAGCAAAATCCTCTCATTCCTAACTATTCTATAACCTCAACGATAGAAGCATCAATTTATTGAGTGAGGAAAATGTGGATGGGAAAGAAGAATAAAGAACCAGGAGCTGGAGTTTGGGATGAACAGCACATCTAATTGAAAGCACTTCCTGAACTGTAAGCTCTGCGAGGAGAAGAAACAGGTTGGTTTTTGCTCACTGGTCTTCATCTAGCTCTGATACAATGCCCGGCACCTAGGATGTGCTCGGTAAACGTGTATTAAAGGAATAATGTACAATTTCTAATTTGTGATTTGTCCAACTCTTACTCTCCTCTTTTGCAATGGTCCTGACACATTCCTAAATTCTGTTCACTAAACATACAGGGATTGTAAGCATAGAATTATTCAATCCAAGCAACCTTTTCAAGAGAGGAAAACTAACTTCTGTGAGACTGAGAAAGATGGACTCTGACATTACTCAGTAACGAAGCCCAGGCATATCTTTGCTGGCCCATGCTAAGAGGAAGGTCTGTGGTTAACTCACATTCCTTTTCCCCTACTGAGCACTTGTAAATTTCCTTGAACATTAATTTAATATTAATAGCCTTAAACAGCTGTGGGAGAGTTGTGGTAAAAACAAGGCGGCTGGTAGAGAGCAGTGTCATATTTCAAACCCAAATCCAAGGTCTCAGCAACGTCTAATTTTTTGGAATGTGAGTTGTGAAATTCGAAACTACTAGAATAATTGGAAGTGCCAGAGAACACTGGATGAGTGGTAATTAAAGCAGACGTGCAAACCAGCCTGAGGGGCAAGGTGTGGCAAGAGGTGTCTCGAATCTGCCTCCCAAACTTAATCTCTATTCTTGATGACATCTGCATTTTCCTTTATATTAGATGGTAACTAAACCGGCCAAGTCTGAGAATGCCTGCAAGCCCTCAACCTAAGGGAATTCCTTAAGTAGAGTTCTCAGGATGACTTCAAAGGGATATCACATCTCCACATTCTACCAGTAGCTGATGAATGCAAGGCTGGGTCCTTCCCTCGCTGCCACCCAATTCATACCCCCAGTAACACCTATGCAAGGGCCTGGAGCACAAGGTTGTATGCGTGACAGCTAGAGTGGGGTTTTATTTTGTGGTTATATTTTATTGAATAGGGTTACTGAGACATAACTGACATATGATAATTGCACGTATTTATTGGGTAGGATTTGATGTTTTAACATATATACACACCATGTTTGAATGTATATACCCCCCTGGCACCATCACCACAATGGAGATACTGAACAATCCTATCACCTCCAAAAAAAAGTGTCCTCCTGCCCCTTTGTAACCCCTCTCTCTTGCCCCTCCCTATCTTCCTTTCACACAAGACAACCACTCATTTGCTTTCTTCCACTATATGTTAAATGTCATTTGCTAAAATAGATAGAACCATACTGTCTTATTTTACACGGCTTCTTTAATTTAGCATAGTTATTCTATTGACATTTACATTCTCCATGTTGTAGTACAAATTCCTTTTCACTATAGACTAACCCTCTATTTTATAACACACAACTTGTTTATCCATTTATCTGCTGAACATGTGGAATGTTTGTATCTATTAAGAATAGAGCTGATAGTAATGTTTACGTAAAAGTGTTTCTAAAGACATAGCTTTCATTCCTCTTGAGTAAATAACTAGGAGTAGAATAGCTGAGTTTATGTTTAACTATTTAAGAAACTTCAAAATATTTTCCAAAGTGGTTATAATAGTTTTGCATTCCTAACATGAGTGTATGACATTTCGAATCCCCCAAGAACTTTGCTAACACTTAGTATAGCAGGTCTTTTTTTTTTTTTTTTTTTTGTTTAGGGATCTATTGTTAGCTCATTGTGGTATCTCATTAATTTGTTATCTCCAAACTAACTAGTGATGGTGAGTATCTTTTAAGCGTGTTCCTTTGTCATCAGTACATGTTTTAGTGATTTATTCAAATATTTTGTCCATTTTTAGTTGGATTGTTTATTATCGTTGTAAGAGTTCATTTCAGTTCTTTACAATTCCCCTTATCCACAGGGAATATGTTCCAAAACCTCTGTGGATGCCTGAAACTGTGGATACTCCCAAACCCTATATATACTGTTTTTTTTCCTCTACAGTAGTATCTATGACATATTTATAAATTATATGCAGTAAGAGATTAACAACAATAACCAATAATAACACAGGACAATTTTAGCAACATACTCCAATAAAAGTTATGTGAATGTGGTCTCTTTCCCTCAAAATATCTTATTGTACTTTATTCACCCTTCTTGTGACGATGTGAGACAATAAAATACCTACGTGATGCGATGAAGTGAGGTGAGTGACGCGGGCACTATGACATGGTGCAGGCTACTATTGACCTTCTGACAACAGGTGAGAAGAAGGATCATCGCCATCTGGATCACCATTGACTGGTACAAAGTGAAACTGTGGATACTGGAGGATTGCTGTGTATCTTCTGAAGACGTATCCTTTATCATGTATCATGAAGCATATCATATGCACATAAGCGCTTTGCAAATATTCTCTCCCTGACTGTGACTTGCCTTTTCATTTTCTCAACAGCATCTTATGAAGAGTAGATGTCTTTAATTTTAATGAAAAGCAGTTGCTCAATCTGTTCTTTTATGGACCATGCTTTTGTTTTGTTTTGTTTTGTTTTGTTTTGTTTTGGTGTTGGGATAGGTGCGAATTAAGAGGGCTTATGCAAGGTGCTGAAAAAGTGAAGGAAGGTTAATTCATCCAAAATTTTGTGAAAAGTTTGTACCATAAGTTGTACTCCAGGGCCTAAAATATATTACTTGATGTGACTACACAGCAAGAGGGCAATAATTAGACTGTGACTAGAGTACTCGCTGTTCGTCTTCGTTATGCTATGTGTCTGATTCCAGGGAAGCCATAAGTATTGAGGAGTTCCCTATGCATGGCAACTGGTGTCACCTACAATCAAATGTGTAGGGACGATCGGAAGACCAACTCAAGGTTAGTCGGTCAAAATCTCCATGAGACCGAACGGCTCTTGGGCAGCAGGGTTGCTTTGAGTGGCCCACTGGATGTGAAACACAGTACGCCCCCAAACAACAATGGGTTCTGAAATGAAGTGGAAATTGTAACCAGAATATCAAAGTACATCATAAGCCTCTGGTGAAATGCACTATTAATATAGAAAAGTTTATCACAATTCTCTAAATCAGTAATTTTTTTTGGACTACACAATAAGAACAAACTCTACAATTAACAGGAAGCTATTGTCTTTTTGAGAAAGAAAGCTTCAAAAAAAAAATGTGGGGGACTTTTTAAAGCCTGGATCAAATATCCTTCAAAACCATCTTATTCTATTTATTCTAATGACATATTTAACAGGTATCATTATAACATTTGAAATGCACTAAATTCACTGGATAATAGATATAATAATTCCAATTATTTGTCCATTCAGCATATGTAACTTGAGCAACAGAAGCGTTTCAGAAACTGCTGTAAGCATTGAGGATACACCAGAGAACAAAACGTACATTAAGTGGTAATAAATGCTATGAAGAAGAATTAAACAAAGAAGGAAATTAGAGGTTGATGGCGATGTGCTATTTAAATAAGAAGATAGAAAATTTGGGCACCTGACTGGCTACTTTCTATCGAATGTACCTCACTTGTCTTCAAATTCAACAACCTCTTTGCAAAGTAAATTCTTTTTAGAATTGTGATTTTCTTCAAGTATACATTGATGAGGGATCATAAGGCAAGCTGAAGGCAAAATACAAGCTGACAACACCCCTCCCCCTCCCCCAGGTGGGATATATGCGATATTTCTTGGACACTCCTGGCTGCCCAAGAACAAAGGAAAGGAAAGAAACAAATGGTTGACTGATAGAGATCAAAGTCATGCAGGACAAGAGTCTCCTTCAGTTTACGAATAACTTAGTAAACTGCAAGAAAAAGGCAATCTTATCCATAGCCTAAACTCCGGAAACCTATAGACTCTGTTTCCTGGAGCTCTAATATCACCCTCATCAAGATGTAAGGGTGTTTAAGTGCTTGCAATGGTGATGCGGGAAACAAAGGCAAATGAAAAATTAAATTCCCTTACCGCCTACAGTCCATTGACAAGTCCTTGAATCAAGCATAGTGACCTTTCTCTAAGCGCTCAGCTGCCTCGATGATGACACTATGCCAGGGGCACAAGGGAATCTTGGCTTAACATTATCCTGCCCTGCCAGGATCCTGTAAATCTCTTTAAACACGTAAAAATTCCTTTGCAAACCTCCTTTATCTTTACCCCTCAAGTATACTTTGGCATTATATTATACTCCAAGCATATGGCCCCTCATATACATCTGAAGGAGCTCATGACTAAGGTCTTACAAACAGTGGGAGTGCCTGGGTGGCTCAGTCAGTTCAGCCTCCTCAGCTCAGCTCATGATCTCATGGTTTTCGAGTTAAAGCCCTGCATGGGGCTCTGTGCTGACAGCTCAGAGCCTGGAGCCTGCTTCAGATTCTGTGTCTCCCTCTCTCTCTGTCCCTCCCCTGCTTGCGCACTCTCTCTCTCTCTCTCTGTCTGTCTTTCAAACATAAATAAAAAGAAACATTTAAAAAAAACAGTAATAAATGACATTTTTCTAACAACAGCTAACCTTGCTTCCACAATTCCTTAGAGACGTACGCTGTCCCTAACCAACCCCCCCATTCCCAACCTGTAGATGTATAATCAGTCACTCTTCACAACCCCAGGGCAGCTGTTCCTGCCCACGGTTCCTGTCCCTGTACTTTAATGAAATCACCTTTTTGCACCAAAGACGTCTTCAAGAATTCTTTCTGGGCCGTCAATTCCAAACCCCATCATCACTCCAAAACCCCATCACCCATCATCAATGGCTTTTCACATACACCTCATGAATTTCAACATGTCTCTAATCTTTGGGCAGTCACAGGTAGAGCTCTGATGCGTTCAGGTTCAATCCATAACATTTCAAGAGGGCTTATATTTCAATTTCTCATCATCCACTCAAAAATATGAGAAGGATAAAAGTAAAGACCTTTTGAATTTGAACATAAGAAAGACAGATAAAAGCTGTATGTTTATAAAGTTTTCCTCGGAGCCAACTTAGAATTGTTAGCAATACTTGTCATTACAAGAACAAATTGAAAAATAAAATTTGTATGTATTTATTTCTGTTAATTTACTGTAAACCCTAAGTGGTAAAATACATTGTCAAGAATTCCTGCCTTATAAAGTTGTCCTCTGCAATACACTTTCAGCCTTTTTCTATTTATGAGAGTCTTGCAATATTTTGTTCTTGGTGTTTTTCAGAGAAAAGAGGAAATACGACATGCTTGTTATTTACATTAGTTAAGCAAGGGAGAAGTATGTTTATCCAAGCAACCCTCACCTGCAAAGGTAATGCAACAATTTATAAACACTATTTTGGTAATATTAGGTTTTTACCAAAATGCTGACCTAAATTTCCTTTGCTCTGTTTTTGTGCCATGTCAAATAGTTCATTGGTTCTGTGTGGGCCTTAACCTAAGACAGTTGTATATTTCCAGTTGTAAAAGCATCCTTGCAGTTTAATTCAGACTGATTTAAAAATTAGTAGATGGACCTTTCTTATTTTCTGTGACAAGGCATGTAATTCTTCTTCCTCCATGGTCAGGAGTTTAAGGAGAAGAGGAGAAGATCAAGAAAAGGTTAGGTGTAGCAAAGCAAATCTCCAGTCAGAGATAAAGCCAACAAAATAATAATAAAAAAAAAATGGATAGGATTATGTGTCTGGGTTTCTTTTATGAAGAACACATTTTTCTAAGGAACCTTCCATTTAAGACACTCAGAATAACAAGTAGCTGATTTAAAGTACCTTTTGGTAGCAAACTCATACAAAAACACTGGGGATTCCTGACCCAGATGGTAAAGGAGTTACGTCTTCTCTAGAAATGGGCAAATTGTCTACAGAACCTTTACAATTTCACTGTATAAACGTTGTTTAGACAAACTTGATATAAGGAGATAAACAGTGCATACAAAATCTTAGGAGACCCCGATCTACTGGTTTTCAATTTTTTTTTTGTAATGTTTATTTATTCTTGAGAGAGAGAGAGAGCCAGAGAGACAGAGCATGAGTGGGGAGGGGCAGAGTGAGAGGGACACAGAATCTGAAGCAGGCTCCAGGCTCTGAGCTGTCAGCACAGAGCCGGATGCGGGGCTCGAACTCACAAACCGTGAGATCGTGACCTGAGCCGAAGTCAGACGCTTAACTGACTGAGCTACCCAGGCCCCCCCCAAGCCTGCTGGTTTTCACACATCCATGGGATATTTATAAAACGGAATGGCCCTAAATATTTACATTAGTGGTACCACTAATACATGGCCGTCAGGTCACCTTGACCCTGACCATCCTACATTGGCAAAGATGAGTGTTTATATTAGCTTCACTTGCAAAGTATAGCTTAGGATACTGAATCATGTGGCTTAACCCACAAAATTATAAATAAAAATATTTCAGTGGTCTGTAAATAAATGTAATTCAGGTAGAATTCAGCATTCTGAATATAAGAAATAAATCACACCTAGAATTGTGTTTTCTTCTCATCCACCACGTTGCAAGGATATATGTTTCTGTATGAAAAATAGTTATTTTGGATTCTGCATGCCCAAGCATTTTCTCTGCTTTTTTATTACAGACAATTCAAGTCTTCAGGGGAATTCATGGATCAAGAAAAATAATACATTCTTCCCATATTATAGAATATTTCCATCACTAAATATAACTCGATGCCAACTTCTGCAGTATCCATCTATATGACAAAAAGCCCAATAAATAGTGGAGTTGGAAACATCTTAGATTCTTGGAAGATTTCTGATGTTTAGTTGGCACAAGTCACAAAAGGTTGAATTTTCCTGAAAGATATTGATATTTCACAGAATTAGAATGAACTTTAATGGTGCCTCGTGGGGATGAGTATAAACAGGTATTTGTCTTCCTTTTTTTTTTTTCTTTCTGTTTACAGTGAATTAAACACAGATTACGTTGCAATCAAAGTTTTTATCTTAACATTGGGGGATACAATGTTGCAACGAGTTTTCTATTATGCCGTTTTTTTGTTGGGATGGTTGTTTTCTCATGTCTACAGTTTCTCCAAATATTTTTTTTTTCTTATTGCTCTATTAGGCTTGTTTGAAATATATACGTCACCTCTCTGTTTCACGTGTTTTTTAACCCATTTCTGGGCATTTCCCAAAAATGCACCAACCTCTCATGTCTTATTAGGTTCTTTTTATAAATTTTTTTTTCAACGTTTATTTATTTTTGGGACAGAGAGAGACAGAGCATGAACGGGGGAGGGGCAGAGAGAGAGGGAGACACAGAATCGGAGGCAGGCTCCAGGCTCTGAGCCATCAGCCCAGAGCCTGACGCGGGGCTCGAACTCCCGGACCGCGAGATCGTGACCTGGCTGAAGTCGGACGCTTAGCCGACTGCGCCACCCAGGCGCCCCTTATTAGGTTCTTATCAAATCTTCAGATTGTCACATAACTGAATTATAGACAATCTTGAGGGCTTACTTGTATTCAAAGCCTGAGGCGCGTTTTACTATTAACTGATAAATATGTTGTAAAAACCCCTCAATTCGGTAATAAATCATTTAATCAGCAAAGGCCTAGAATAGTAAGGGGGAATAGTAATAAACCCAGGGGGAAAGTAAGTCATGATGGATCCTCAGTGGTTTTTGGAGACCCATTTGCACCTCCCCTCCCCACAAGTCCCATGGAATCCTTAAGAATACTACACATTTCCCAGAAGTGGAAACACCCCCCTCCCCTGGGGTATAAACTGCAGAACAATATAATGATTCTGACTTCTAGGGTTCTATAAAAGAATCTCAGTATGCGTTAAAGGTGCTTCTCTTTTGTACTGTCTTCAAGAACACGCACACATTTTCTAGGCACAGGAAGAATTTCAGTTTTCCACAAAGAAAGTGCTTGCAACTATAAATCATGCTCAGTGCTGACAAAGACTAACAGACAAAGCAGTGTAAACATATGAAACAGAAATGTTAAAAAGAAAAAGAAAAAAAATGTCGCTCTGAATATTTTTCATTACTGTGAATATATTCTTACCTACACGGTACACTCAGAAAAAACAAAGAAAAAGAAAAATATCTAAGAAAGATCTAATATAAACTAAAAGATCTAACATAAATTGAAACTCCTAGATATAAAACTATTTAAAAATTAAGCTAAAAGCATATTCTACCTTCTAACTGGTGGCCAACTGTGAATATATTTGAGATATGTTTTATAAGAAATAAACATCAATTGAAAAATGTTTTAAAACCAATGTTTGGAAAATATGGCATATGAAATATTGTATCTCCATTTTGATTGCTAGGGGTTTGGATCATAGTTTGCAGAGAAATGAAGGGGGTTGGAGAAGGAGTTGCCAAAATCACAGGTAACCCTTAGGTGCACCAGTTTCTTAGATCTAAATTATTCCTCATAGTCCTGTTCCTGAAATTGTCAACTCCACACATTGTGGCAAATGGAGAGATGCACATTTGTTGAAAACCTATTGTGCTCATTTCATATAAGATTTACATTGCGTGCTCACACCCCGCCTCGAAGCTAGGATTCACCATATCTGTTCTAAGAGTGAGGAGACAATGATTTACCTTAAATCAGTTACGCAAAGTCTCCCAGCAAGCAAGCGATGGGACCATGATCGATTCATTCTCAGGTCTGTGTGATTCTGAAATCAGCAATCTTTCTCTTAAAACCTACTGCTTTGCATTTCATAAAGACCGATGTATTAGATACCATGAAAGAGTGATCTCAAAGATCAGAT
The DNA here is from genome assembly GCF_018350175.1 of Felis catus. Taxonomy (NCBI): domain Eukaryota; kingdom Metazoa; phylum Chordata; class Mammalia; order Carnivora; family Felidae; genus Felis; species Felis catus. Next base: position 113,170,460 of record NC_058374.1, read on the forward strand.
GCCTGTGAGATAGGAAGACAAACCACACTCCAAGGAGAGGGAGGAGAGGGAAGGTAGACTCCTGCCACGCACACTGTGAACGGTGGGTATTTACGTGGTCCCTGAAGCAGATGGGATGGACTCAATCTAGGGCAGAGTAAGGAACTGGGGCAAGGAGAGTCTGTTTCAGAGTAGTGCATGACTGAGGAGTTGGAGGAATCTAAGGTAAATATATGAATGAATGAATGAATGAATGAATGAGAACTCTACCGTAACCTGTTTTATCCCAGAGTCAGACCTGGGTTTGGGTCTATTTGCTATGCCTCACGTTCACTGGTCAGTTGCCTGCATGCCTGAATTTTATGTTTTTTCTGAAGACCCTTGGGGACATGCTGATCTGATAAAGTTGGCCAGATGATACACTTCGAGAAGACCCAAAAGCACAGAAAGAAATGGTTTGTGAAGGCAGGCACTGATGGCATGGCAAGAATTTCCTTTTACAGAAATAAGGCTGACCATCGAGTCCTAATGTGTACAACCTCCCCTTCTCCATCCCTCCATGCAAAAGTATATAAAAGTCAAGAGTCCTCTGTTTCTAGCGTGTTCTGTTCTAGTAGATTCCCCACTGATTCTAGCTTTGTAGCACAGGGTACCTTTCTGTGAGGGCAAATGGAGGGACCCTGGATCAGGCCCCCTGGCATCATTGACCATGCATTTCTCCTATGTGATTTTTCTGTTCTATTTTGATTCACTAATAACCCCAATCTGTTCCAAGTCATCATTTTCTCCAGTGCTCAAATTCAGACCAACTTTAATGCTCTAGCCTGATTCAGGTGAGATAATAATTGTTGATACTTCTCATAAGGGACTTTGTAATTGTCAAGGTTCTATCACACATATAATGTTATTTTTCATAGTACTCTCTTTGAGAAATAAGATATTATTTCCCAGTTTTCAAGACATAGAAACTGAGGGCCAGAACAGTCACGTCTCCTTTCATACCACATCACTGATGTATCTGGGGTTAGATCGATGTCTCATCACTACCCCCCGCTGTCTTAACACACAATACTTTATACATGGCTTATGAAAGTATTGCATAGATCTTTTTTTTTTCAAATGGCAATTCCCCCCATATTGGGAACTTTGGAATTCCTATTATGTGTCAGCACATTTCAAAACAAGTGTAAATGGGTATAAGATCTGACTGGTAGAAAAAAAAAATCACATGGGGCGCCTGGGTGGCTCAGTCGGTTGAGCGTCCGACTTCGGCTCAGGTCACGATCTCACGGTCCGTGAGTTCGAGCCCCGCGTCGGGCTCTGGGCTGACGGCTCAGAGCCTGGAGCCTGCTTTGGATTCTGCGTCTCCCTCTCTCTCTGACCCTCCCCCGTTCATGCTCTGTCTCTCTCTGTCTCAAAAATAAATAAACGTTAAAAAAAAAAAGAAAAAAAATCACAGAAACTTGAATAGATTTCTTTTCAATTTTACAAATGCAAGGGACCAGAATACAGTCTTGGAATATATTCTAAGCAGAGAGTTTGAAGACAAAATTGATCTAATTAGGAAGGTGTGAAGAAAATATCCCCAAACCAAACCATATGCCATGTAATAGTCTGGAGGTAAATAAAGAAAAGCTGCCTTAGACATGAGAGAAATCACAAGTACATAACAATTGGTGCCAGAACGTTCACCACTTTCACTCATAAACAGAATTTTAGTCTACACTGGCTTGGGAAAGAGGTAGGTCAAGGAACATGGATAAGGACCAGGCACATAGTCAAAGCTTAATCGATGCTTATTGAATGTATGAATGGATGGGTGGATGGACTCATTACTATAGACACCATTGAGGAAGGAGAATAGGAGATATTTTTCTCAAACATAGATCTCATTCTGTGCTATCCTACTATGTATTTCCCAGCTGTTTTTTGAGCTGGATTCCTAGGTATCACCTCGCCCTTTATAGACCGAAGAAAGGTCCAGTTGGAGTGGAGGATTAAGTCATAGGATTGTAGTGTTGGAACAGAGTTGAGAGAGGGCGTTTGGAGAGAGGCGCGCAACATTCAACCTGCGGTAATAAAGCTGCCACCATTTCCTGCCTGTTGGTGACTTTATGTCTACCAGCTCATCTAATTCTCACAATTCCAGGAGGTAGATATTTCTACTTTCAATTTACTTATCAAAAAACAAAGACAGGGGCGCCTGGGTGGCGCAGTCGGTTAAGCGTCCGACTTCAGCCAGGTCACGATCTCGCGGTCCGTGAGTTTGAGCCCCGCGTAGGGCTCTGGGCTGATGGCTCAGAGCCTGGAGCCTGTTTCCGATTCTGTGTCTCCCTCTCTCTCTGCCCCTCCCCCGTTCATGCTCTGCCTCTCTCTGTCCCAAAAAAAATAAATAAACGTTGAAAAAAAAATTAAAAAAAAAACAAAACAAAGACAGAAGTACCAGGTAGAAAAGGCAGCAGAGCTGAGATTGTAACCTAAGCTTGTCTGAACAGAATGCTCTCTGCTGTCTTTACTAAACCACTCTCAGACCATAGAAATAACCCAACTTCCCCATTTTGCAGGTGAGTAATGAGAGGTAATTCAACTGATGCCTGAAGATCATAAAATAGTTATGGATCCAGGTACCTTAAATCATTTTTTTTGGTCCTCTTTACATTTATATGAAAGCTAGCCATTGATTTATTAGTTGAAGCCTAATTTAAAAAGCATACCATATATACAGATTTTAGCATTCTCAATAGAACTGTGAGTTGCATAAATAAAAGATAAATGAGTTTCCCCGACAGAACCTTTGCATCTAATACCACATCGTCAGGATTAACTGCTGCCGCTGCCCCTCTCATAAAAATTCTGGTGGCAGCCAGTTCTGGAGAACTTGGCTAGAGGCTCTTGGCTCTTGGCGTACCTTGTCTAGGTAACTGCCTACCTTGGGGTCTGGGCCATCCATTTTATAAAGGTTTCAATCCATATGTATGTCTGACATTTTCTTTTTTGCGCTACGTGGCATAACATATAGGTAACAATCCATAATTCTTGAATTAATCAAAATCACAAAACCAAACTGAATCAAATCTAATGTGTTTCTTCCCTGTTTTTCCAGCTATCATATTCCAGTAAAAGGCATCTAGGATTGTGTTTTAAATACTCTATTTAGCATTTAAATCTATCCAGAATGTAAAATCCAATCATTTTCAAAAAGATTTCTTCAGACCGTGTGATTCTAGCTTGTGTCAGTTTCACATATTTCCTAGTATAAATTTGATCTCATGATATTTTAATATATTTTGGGGGGGGAATCAATTCTCGATTAGTTACTTAAATAATTGTGACAAAGCTGCCGACATAGTAATCTTAAGACAAACAAAAAGTGATTTTGGAATACTGACTTGGAGTCTTGCAATTTAAAAGGAAAAGGAAAAATAGAACCTGGCATACACTTGAAAACACTAATTGTAGACGGGTGGCTGAATATTCCCCAAAAAGCAATAGAACATTCTTTCCTTTGAAATAACAAAATAATGGCATTAACAGCCCATAATCACAGTGAAACGCTGGAATAACAAGAGAGTGGGAAGAAATTCCAAGGTAAAGGCCAAAATGCCAAGGTAAAATGCAAAGAATGACGATGGCTTTTCAAAGATGCGTTTTCCAGGGTGGAAGAGGGAGTTGTAGCCGTGGAATGCCATACTTTGCGGCAACTAACGCTCGCTGAGAACAACAATTACAAAATCGTATATGGGAGTCATCCTCGAATGCTTGCTCTCAAATCTCATGGCTTACCAGATTGGAGCCTGGATATTGCTGTAGATGGCTGAAATGAAAGTGTTTAAGGGCTTTCTGGTCCTAGAAAAGTGCTGTGCAGTCTCAGACTCTTGGAACTCAAATAGATGGCACTCGTGGGAAATCAAACACAGACCAGTCCTTGTCAGGAGGAAGAGGTAGAGAAGTCCCTGGCTCACTTTGCAAAGATCATGAGGTTGTTCCCTTCACACCTGCCTTCTTGCATGCTGCAAATTTTTAACTTTAGAGTCACTTGCATCTTAAAAGTGTACCTACTAAATGTAAATATTCCTGGACCCACCATAAACCAAGCAGGTTAAACTCCTAGCCTGTCTATGATGATTCTGTTAGGAAGTACAGCTGTCTGGAGGACGGGTTGAAGATTTTGAGAACAAGTTGAGGCTTAGTGTGAAACAGCACCGTGATTAAATATTCCTGACTGTTGACTGATGGCAGGGGCAAGGGGAGAGGAATAGAGTGACCTTGGTGGAGGTTGGGGGAGCAAGGGTCCTTACAAGGATCATTGTCCAGCTCTATTTTATTTTTTTTATTTTTTTTTATTTATTTTTTTTTTAATTTTTTTTTCAACGTTTATTTATTTTTGGGACAGAGAGAGACAGAGCATGAACAGGGGAGGGGCAGAGAGAGAGGGAGACACAGAATCGGAAACAGGCTCCAGGCTCTGAGCCATCAGCCCAGAGCCCGACGCGGGGCTCGAACTCACGGACCGCGAGATCGTGACCTGGCTGAAGTCGGACGCTCAACCGACTGCGCCACCCAGGCGCCCCAGTCCAGCTCTATTTTAGATCACTATTAGTTAATAAGTAACAGAATGTTAAGAGTGAGAAGTGTTGAGCCCAATTTTATCTATTAACACCCCCAAAGAAATGTATCTTTATATTTATGATGCACACGAAGGCACAAAATATTCATCCCATAGACAACACTATAATATTTGCATATCCTATGGAAATACATTTTGGTTTGGCAGAAGTGGAGCTAAACACCCTTTAGAAGAGCATACATTAGAGACCTTTGCTGGGGGGGATCAGGGCACTTCTTTTTGTATTATAATTAATGAACAATGAACCAGAGACTTAAGTTCTAGTCTAATCATATGAACTTGGACAAGTCACTTTTCCTTTAACTGTCCCCCTAGAGTTAGCTACATGCTGTGGTCTGCCTTCCGTCACAGGCAGCACTTTTACCAAATGACCTGTCACAGCACATTCAGGGTCCCCAGGACTCCAGGCTGCAATACCTATGCGTTTGCCATTCACCGCCTGACTGCCAACCAATTGCCTCAGCTTTTTTTATCGTAATAATGATTAACGTCCAGGCGCAAATTTTTGTCTTAGCTAGTTGTTGTAGCAAAAGTAACTTTTAAATGTAGTAGGTGCTATAAAGCAAGGGTATATAGGTCCCCTTCAAAACCTGAGATGAGTTGTCGAGGGTTGGGGACAGCTGCTATCAACACTTGTCTTCGAGCCTTGCATCTGAGAGGGTGATATGGAAGTTATTACTTGCACTCATATTCCATTGGGGGTTGGGGAATTCAGTCACAAGGCTTCACTTGAAATTAAGGGCGTTTGTTCTGAAGAGGAATAAAGGCAGAAGAAACTGAGAGATCATTGGCAGTCTCTTCCACAGTAGGCTTCAAGTCAGCAAGCAAAACCACAATGGCAAATTTACAGTCTTGGAGGATAACTGGTCTCCTAAACACTGGCTCTGTATGCTGCCCAACGTCTGTCTCTCAGTCAGTGCTCCGTACTTCTGAGGTTATTTTGAAAGGATTAGCCTTGATGAGAAAGGCCTAACTCTTAATGACATCTCTGCTACCGGTTTGTATACACAAAGTGCCAGCCTTTGTTGGGAGGAGGCTGTTTGATTGGATTTTGATTGGATTAGAGTTTTCCTCCATTTTTTTTTAGCTTGTCATAAAAAAAAAAAATGTATTGTGCTTTTAGTTCTTTAATGTTTCATGTTATGGGACTCTTGGTCAGTTTTAGATTATAAGCCAGGGGAATAAAAGATCACTCCTTGTTTTCTTCCTTCTTTGTTTCCAGAAATGTGCCCACTAGTTTAGGAAAACAGGAACATACGTAATCTCAACAAAATAAAGTGCTCAAATTGAAGCCAGACTTACAAATAACCTGTATAATTTGGTAGAAGGAATATAAACTTTTAAAAATGAGCACATATCCAAATCAAGCCTAGATGAAGGAATCAATCTTACAACATCACCCTGAGAACTTCTCTCTTTGCCTTTTCTCTAGCTTCTGCATACGTTGAAGAAGTCTTGCCAATGAACTAGTATCTTCCAGGGTACAAGTTCAGTAGCAATGATTGAAATATTGAGGTAATAAAATTTCCTGTATTAAGGATCATGAAGAAAGCCAGATGAAGACCCCACAGCCATGAGGGAATTAGTAGACAACAGCTATTGTGAGACAAATCAGAAATCTATCTTTTCCCTATTCTGAGACAGTGGAAGTGAATTTCAAGAATCAAGGCAAAGAATCAGTGATCTGAAAGTGTCCAACTGCACTTCTAGCTGTTCTCTAAAAGAGTCGCTGTTTTATTTGTTGGCATGCACCCCCCCCCCCAATCATCAGTGGGCTCCTTGTCTTTCTAGTATTGCAAAAACAGGAGTCATTGACCTTGGTAGTGACCTTAGCAAGTTTGATTAATTTCTCTGCCCTTCCCTTTCATTATCGATATAAGGGGATAATAACCCTTAGTATGTGTTATCCTAAGGATTTAACAAGTGAAATATTAGAGGGCTGAGCACAGTCCCCGGCATTTAGCAGTAAGTAAGCAATGGTAACCATTGCATTATAACACTATTTCCCTGAGAACAAGCACAGAGCCTGGCACATGGAAAGTGCTCAGTGAGTGTGCATTACAAACATGAGTCTGATTGTGAAAGTGACTTCCTCTTCCCTACCTGCATCACTCCATTTACTCCCAGTAGATGCTTAGTACATTTATTCACTCTGTACATATTTATTGGGACTTCAACAATGGAAAAAACCCAGCTCAGAGTCTGATGAGGACCCACAGTCTTTACCTCGGCATTTTTCCAGTTGGGAAGGTTGCCCTGACATGGATGTTATACTTTGTTTTTAGTTGTTTAATTTTTTTACTAGAGAGAGAGAGAGAGAGAGAGAGAGAGAGAGAGAGAGAGAGAGGAGAGATTGATTGAGAGTCCCAAGCAGGCCAAGCAGGCCCACGCTCAGCGGAGAGCCTGACATGGGGACCCTGGGATAAGGATCTGAGCGGAAATGAAGAGCCCATGCCCAACCCATGGAGCCACGCAGGCGCCCCTGTTTTTAGTCATTTAAATGAGCTCCTTTCTTCAGGTGTGTTCTTAGCACTGGCCTCAAGGGGACTGTTCCTCTTGGTTGCGCCTATGGATGGCTGGCATCCTAAAACACTTTCTCCATACGGGAAACTCAGGAAGTCACGTTGGAAACGGGAGACATGGAGAATTCTCCACTATCATAGGATGTCTGTCTTTGGAAAACTTCTGTCTGTCGGGACTCGCCCTGGGCGGTTTTCCTCCCTCACTGGGGTTGCTGCCTGGGGCACTGAGTTAAGCTGCAGCGCCATCTCGTGGTCAGATGATGTGGTGAGCAGATGCAGAGTTTCTGAGTAGGTGAGCAAAAGAGAACTCAGGAGTCACCTTATCTACTTCCCTTATTTATACATAAGAAAAATGAATCAAAAAAGAAAAAAAGGAAATTACCTAAACTTTATGTTACAAAGAGTTAATTGCAGAACTATCCCACTTGGTTGCTATTTCCCTCAACAGTGTGCACTATGGAGCATGTGGCTGTGGCTGAATGTTCGACTTGTCTTCTAGGTACTTACACAACCTCCTGTGAACCTGAGTGGTCTTACTTTTAAAATGGGGTGATATGGCTGTTGTCGTAGCATCTGAACAGCAGAGTATTTTAAGGACTTTATAAACAATAAGTTATGAAAAAGAAATCTAAGTTAATACATATTTTTTTTCTAGATTTTTGGTAAGGAGACAGATGCATCTCATTTAAAGCTGCATTAACAGTTGAGAGCCACTCATCTATTCATTGCCCGCTTCCAGGAGAATGTATGGAGTGGTGGCCACATCACTGTCGTGGGAAGGGAGGATACGAAAATGAAGAAAACACAGACTTTACCCTTGAAGAAAGCAGTCCCATAATAATGAAGACAGACATTAATAGATATACTGTGTAGTGATAACAGATATTAGCGTGGATGCTGATACCAACTTTAGTGCTTATACACAAAAAGAGTTCCGTTCTGCCAAGTTGCGGGGGGAAAGGGGTTGCTGAGATGGAACACGCTTCACATAGGAAAAAATAAACGTGAAGCATGGTCAGAGCAATACTAGAGGAATGTCAGAGACATAGATGGGACAAACCAAAGATGAACATTCTAGATGTGGAAGGATAAAACACTAAAAATACCCCAAACAAACAAAAAATACAACCTCACAAGAGAACAGAATCATCCTATAGTTATAAAAATACTCCAGTTCTGGTACATATTTTCAGAGCTCATGGCTGTCGTTCCAAATACATGACAAAATAATCTCGTTTGGATCCAAAATTTCATAACTTATACCAAAATTTGATATTTTGTTTGTAGTTATAAAAGCTAAGATCATTTTAAATTGTGGAATAGCATATAACCCAAAGAGTCGACGGAAAATGATGAGAATTGAATGGTTTCATGAAAGCTCATCTAGACCAATCATTCCGTAGATTTCTATATTACATATTTGTCTTTCAGTTCTATGTGTTAAAAACTATTGAAGGCTTTTTTTTCCCCTATCTCTTTCATCATATCAAGTATTTGAAAAAAAACCATCTTAATGGCCTAGAAGTCATACTTTTCCCTTTTCAAATCCCTTCTAGTCTTCTTCACCAACCTCTGACATTCAGAGAATTGCTTTTTAGACACATTGATCGAAGACCATCTATCCACATATTGTTCATTCCAAATTGTTCCCTTCTGGGCTATCTCAGGATACGAAGTGTTTGTCAGTCCTTCAAAATATAGTAGTAAGGATAACTCTGTCAAAAAGACATTTCCATGTACAGTGAAAGCCTAAAATTACATTCTTCCAGACTGTTTTGCTATGCGTCTACACGTCAAGGAGGTAGAAAAGCTTCAGATTTTTAGTCCAACAAAGAAGAGAGAAATTTCCTTTGACTGAGGGAATAGTTTGACTAGCTCCCACAGCCATAGCTCACAGGCATCTATCATCACGGTGGTTCATAAGGAAGATGACAAAATACAGATATGTTGAGAACTTCTTACGCTGAAGAATTTCATTGACCTAGACTAGCACACTTGACTCTGAGGCCAAGCGACCCTGGACAGTGTCTTTGAGAACAAGTGGTTATCAAGGCTAATCTTGAGAAGTGGGTATTAACCAAATATGGATGGACAAAGAGGGCAAAACAAAGGCAAGCTGTTTACATACGCCTTGTGGGATTCTCTCAGTCCTAAAAGGATGCTTCTAATTATTTCTTTGACCGCTGTCAGTGCTCATTAATTAACAGAAAAGATTATTAGGGGATATGAATTACTTCGGAGTGTTAGTCTCTTAAGTGACATAATTATTCCCAACAGAATTCTGAAAGGACACAAGTAACAACACTTCGAGGTGCCAGCTGACTTGGAACTGAAGACTTGAAATTGCCCCTTGCTTATCACCAATTCTGCAATCGTGGAAAACACTGGGCACGCTCTGTCCCAACCGGGAGAAATCACTCTATCCGAAAAAAATCTCACTGATCACCAATGTGCGTGGGCCCATAAATCAGAGGGAATGAAACAACTTTCTTTGGATTTTGTGGCTCCTGTAGGAGATCTCATTGACTTCTCAATTACCAGAGTAAAGGTGGGGCATTCAGTCTCAAGGAGGAAAGAAGCGTAAGCCCAGCTGGAGATCATTTCTACTTCTCTGCCGCCTTCCCTGCAGTCCCTGTATTAATCCTACGATGGTCTTCAGATGCTAACTTTCAAGTCCACAGGAGGAACAGGGACATAGCAATAGCTTTCAGTAGCTGGGATTTTTCTGAGTATCAGACATATTATCCTTTCCTCGGGTTAATATTTCTGGCCTAAAAACTTTCAATCACAGAAAATTCTGTGGGCTACCTTTTGAATTATTGCATGACAACCGTTCACATGCATACATTCCAATGCTTAATTAGATTCCAAATGGCAATGATAGACAAAGTAACAGCCTATAATTCTAGTACGTAATGCAGAAATTCAGACACCTTCTTGCAAACACCATATTCAGGAAAGTACAGGGGCTCCTGGGTGGCTCAGTCGGTTAAGCCTCCGACTTCGACTCAGATCACGATCTCATGGTTTGTGAGTTCCAGCCCCACATCGAGCTCTGTGCTGACAGCTCAGAGTCTGGAGCCTGCTTCAGATTCTGTGTCTCCCTCTATCTCTTTGCCCTTCCCCTGCTCACATTCTGTCTGTCTGTCTCTTTCTCTCTCAAAAATAAATAAATATTTAAAAAATCTAAAAAAAAAGGAAAGTACAATGATTCCTGGGGTTGAGAGAGGTCAGGAAATCTAGAAGGTAAGATTCCAAAGGGAAGGTATATATTTCTGAGAGTGAAAAGTGGTTCTACATAGTTCTGTCAGCAAAAGTTCGAGGGACCTCCCACCCATACCCACGTAGGTAAATACCAACTACACAGCATTAGATCACTTTCCACCCTCACGGTGTATAAGCTGAGAATTGTATTGGTGGCTTGAAACAGAGACCAGAAATAATAGCTGTCTACCAAGAAAGAAATTGAATGCTTCCTCATGTGAAATAAATCCGGAGACGTAAAGTCCTCTCTGCTAAATTATCCTTATGGGGCCTTTCCCCATCTTTCTCCTTACCATCACCTGCATGTGACTTTTATCCTCAACATCACCTCCTGTTCCAAAATAGCTACTAGATGTCCAGGCATCTCATGTGTACTCCATTATAGAAAGAAGGAAAAGTAGGACAATCAGTCTTTACCTGGCCTGACATCTATTCATTGCAGCAAACCCTGGAGTTGACTTGGGCACACATCTCTAATCTTTGGAACCAGAGAGTTAGAAACTCGCAATGATGGAATAAGTCACTTGTGAAAATCAACTTCTACTAGATGTGTGGACCCGTCCCCCTTGGTACCTGGCTCTCCTAGTATACTCCCATAATGACACCAGAAATGATGCCACTATATTTTTTTCTCTTTACCATCCAGGAAGATCCTGGTTTGCTCCTGATCTCTGCTTTATGGTAGGTGATAGAGAAATAATTCGTGGGCATCTTTTTCAGTTTTCAGTTTGCTTTAAGAATATGTTACAGAAACTGAACTTTCTAAAAAAAAAATTGAGGGGGACGGGCAGATAGAGAGAGGGAGAAAGAGAATCTTAAGGAGGCTCCACACCCCTGACCCGAGCCCAAATCAAGGGTCGGACATTTAACCGACTGGGCAACCCAGATGCCCCTGAACTTTCCAAGTTCTGACATAGCTTAGTGCAATGCAGACCACAACACGCAATGCTATGATGTCAGGGTAAGGTGTCAGGTCCTGCAAGAAGAGGACAGAGTGTTGTTCTATGCTGAAGACTGCTGGGTGAGAGGGAAAGAGCTATTGGCAGGAATCCCACCCTTATCTAAAATGTAATGGGGGGAGTCACGGCACAGGAGGAAAACAGATTTGACCAAGCTGAGCAACTTCACTAGGGTGGGGGTGGACTGTCATGTAGAGGAAGATTTAGAAGGAAGACCATTCTCATCGAGAGAGGTGAACAAGGATATTAACAGCTTTCTGCGGAGGACACGGGAGTCTGGCTCTAATGCACCAAGTAATTGGTAAACTGAGTCAATGGGGTGATAATGGTGTGATCTGGACAGAGGTGCCATGTGCCTGTCTGTGGGCCAGATCTCAAACCCCACTGTAGAGCCTCTGATTTGCAAGACAAGGCAGAGGTAACTAAGAGGGAAACCAACATTGGGAGAAGGTTCTCCGCCATAGGAATGGGCCTGGGGAAGTACATACCCATCCACAAAGATAGCATTTAGGTTCATTCACCTGACTCTTGGAGAACCTGTGGAAAACACCACCCATACAATCTTAATGTTGCTTTGAAAGGGGATGCTATTGTCCTAGAGAAAGAAACTGAAGACCCTTTTCCACTTTATAGGAAAGCCGAACATCTAGAGAACTTCATAGCATTTTGCAGGGGGGCAGTTTTTCCAGGAGACGTGGCGGGATAATATTTTGAGATACCTCATGACCTTTATTTTTCTCTTTACTAGTAATTCGCTTTCATGTCCCTCTCTCTCATCTATGTGGAGTCGTGCCCAGTGCACCTGGAGGGCAGTCTGGCCAGGCAGAAAGTGGAGGGGAAAAAATGGTGTCTTTGTGACATAAGAAAAGACATCTGGCTTTTCTTTCTTCTAGTGTTGGGGGAGTACTTGGTTAGCAAAAAATATCCTCCCACATAGTAGAAGAGGACCAAAGACAAAGAGGGTAGGGTGGCTCAGTCGATTAAGCATCTGACTCTTGATTTCAGCTCAGGTCACGATCTCACAGTTCATGGGTTCGAGTCCCTCATTGGGCTCTGCGCTGGAGCTGCTGGGGATTCTCTCTCTCTGCCTCTCTCCTGCGTATGCACTTGTGCGCTCTCTCTCTCCGTAAATAAATAAACTTAAAAAAAGGAGGGCAAAGATCAAAGGGGTGATGATGTTGGGGGCCTGTTTATGGAAGTGGATATGAGGGGATCACGTAGATAAGAATGGAAAGTGCCACGGAATAGAGCCACCCATGAAAGACACTGCTTGCATTCCCAGATGTTGCAGGGGAATTGCATCAGTATATGGCCAACTGCCCAGCTTCAGCCCCATTAAGGACCATACACAGAATTTGCCCTGGGTCTATGTTAACTTTCCTTTGCCCCAGCAATGGGGTATCCCTTTGCAGTAGCTAGATGCACACGGAGAGTTCCTGTGCCCTGACGTTGCTGAAAATACATCGCATCACTGCATGATAGGCAAGTGTGCCGAGTGCCTTTCCTCTTATCTGTCTACTTCTCTGTTTCCCCAGTCACATTTGAATGCATGCTCCCTCTTTTCTCTCTTCCCTGACTGTGTGCTCCTCTCTTCTACCATAGGGCATTTGCACATGCTGTCCCCACTGTCTGAAACACTCCTCTCATCTGCCTGCTTGCCCCTTCCATCGTGTCCTCTAAAAACACATATGTCTATGGGGCGCCTGGGTGGCGCAATCGGTTAAGCGTCCGACTTCAGCCAGGTCACGATCTCGCGGTCCGTGAGTTCGAGCCCCGCGTCAGGCTCTGGGCTGATGGCTCAGAGCCTGGAGCCTGTTTCCGATTCTGTGTCTCCCTCTCTCTCTGCCCCTCCCCCGTTCATGCTCTGTCTCTCTCTGTCCCAAAAATAAATAAATGTTAAAAAATAAAAATAAAAAAAAATAAAAACACATATGTCTAAATTATATTTGTCCTTCAGATCTCAGCTGAAGTAGCACATCCTTGGAAAACCCATTTTGAGATCTTAAGAACAGTTAAGATACTTATATATATATGTACACTTGAATTGTCATTCCTTTTTAAAAATTTCTTTTTTTAATGTTTTCTTTACTTTTGGAGAGAAAGGGAGAGCATAAGCCGGGGAGGGGCAGAGAAAGAGGGGGACAGAGGATCCGAGGAGACTCTGTACTGACAGACTGACAGCAACAAGCCCGATGTGGGCCTCCAACTCATGAACCGTGAGATCATGACCTGAGCTGAAGTCAGACGGTCAACCATTTGAGCCACGCAGGTGCCCCTTGACTTGTCATTCCTGAGGAAGTACATCCCAATTGTAATTGTCCCTCTACCATACAGGGCTCTAAGAACACTGGAGACAGGGACCATATCTTTTTTGCCAATAATTGTACCGTCAGTACTCAACATAACACATGGCATGTAGTAGGTACTCAGTAAATATTTTGTGAATAAATATATGCACCCTTATCTAATACTGTCCCCAGCATGCGTATAGTAGGTGACAAATACACATACACACCTACATAAATATATAAATGCAAGTACAAATACATATAAACTAAAGAATTTCATATATATAAATAAGTAAAGTTATGAAGGAATTGTTTCAGATGCCGTGTGGTAGAGTGGAATGAACACGAACTCTACAACCCGTAGATTAGGATCTAACTACAGTTCTTCAACTAACTGTTGTGTGAGTTTGAGTGAATTGGCTTAACTTTCTAAGCCTCAGTTTCCTCATTTGAGGAAAAGGATAACAACTCCGAACTTGATTGCCAAGTTCAAAAGAGATGATGTTCAAAAACTGCCTAGCCCAGTGCTTCGTAAGTCCTCAATAAACGGTGGCTATTGACATGGTTGAATTTGTATATCATATATGTTAAAGAAGAATGTAGAACTCTATTTAGTTGAGTTCCCACACAAAAACAGCGTTGGATACATTCAGATGGGTTCAGTAAGTAGTTGCAGAACAAATAAGTGAAAACATCGGTTTTTAGCACGACTTGAAATCTCTATTGTGTGAACAACGTATTTTTCAAGAGTATGCCAGAACAATGCAGAATCCTGCCGCTAGGTGTCGATAAATACACATGGCAAAAAACGAGGCCTAGCTTCTGGTTCTGATGTAATATTTTCTTGTAAAAGTAATGATAAGGCGCTATGGCTATTTACACGCAAAGTTGCATGCTCAGTCAGTAATTCAAAAGTGCCCAACTGTACAGCCGTATCTCTCAAATAAATTCATATTTTCTCCCCCATCCCTTCCTCTTTTCCCTCTCTCCTTCTAGTCCCTCTCTTCTTCTCTCTGCCTTTTTCTCTCTTCTCTCTTTCTTCTTTCCTTCCTCCCTTCCTTCCTCCCTCACTTCCTTCCTTCCCTCCCTCCCTCTCTCCCTTTTTCTTCTTTCTTTCTTTCTTTCTTTCTTTCTTTCTTTCTTTCTTTCTTTCCTTCTTTCTTTTCTTCTCAGAGAACAAAGAACAAAGCCTTTACTCTGGTTATCATGATATTTTAGAAGGCATGCACACACATAAACACGGAAGTTCAGGCTCCTAGAGCTGGCAAAAGGCTGAGCTGGGAACGGGAACTTTCTGCCATAGCACAACACCTTCCACTTGCACCAGCCCAAATAATTGTTTAAACACTGTCCTCCCTCTTCCTCATTGTTCCATCTCCTTAAGTCTTTTCCTAGTTCGCCCATGATTCAGATCATTTCTTCTGTTTCATGAGATTTGCCCATCCACACCTTCTCCCAGGAATTCTACCTACCTTTCCCCACTCCCTTTAATCCTCTGGACATCTGGGTAACAACTGATTTCTTCCTGGGGCACTTAGAAACCATCCTCAAAAATGTTTTCTTTTAGCCATCCCTCACTAGATAGAGTCCATGTTACATGCTGTATTACTTTGCTAAGGCAGCCAAAACAAACTACCAGAGATCAGGTGGCCTAAACAACAGACTTATTTTCTGACAGTTCTGGAGGCTACAAGTTCAACAGCAAGGTGTCAGAGGGGGCTGTGTCGTCTGAGACGTCTCTCCTTGATGTGCAGATGGTCCTCTTCTCCCTGTGTCTTCACATCGTCTTTTCTCTGTGCAAGTCTGTGTCCAAATTTCCTCTCCTGATAAGAATACCAGTCTATTGAATTAGGACCCACCCTCATCACCTTATTTTTACTTCATTCCCTTTTTAAACACCTTATATCCATAACGTCACATTCTAAGGTAGTTTAATATGAACTTTGGAGGGACACAATTCAGCCCACAACATAAACCACAAAGAGCCCCCAGATTTTCTCAGTACCATTTATCATAACTGTAATTATTTTCACACGTAAGTCATTTTTAAATGCCTATCGCACACCTAGAGTTTCCATAAGGGCAGGAGTCAGGTCTGTTTGGTTGAAAACACAGCTTTAGTGGGGATGCCTGCGTGGCTCATGTTCGTTAAGCATCTGACTTCGGCTCAGGTCACGATTTCACGGTTTGTGAGTTTGAGCCCCACGTCGGGCTCACTGCTCTCTGCTTCAGATCCTCTGTCCCCTTCCCCCACTCACTCTCTCTTTCTCTTCCTTTCTCAAAAAATAAACATTAAAAAATTTAAAAAGAAAACACAACCTTAGCACCCGAAACTGCCTGGTGCCTAGTATGTAGCAGGTTATCTCCTTGACATTGCTATTAAAATCGTCTTTGTTATTATTATTTCCTATGTGACTCCAGTATCTGGCACAAAGTAAGTAGCTGAGTAAATATTTAGTTAAAGACATTTAATAACTAGCAACTGAAAAGAATTCCCTAGACACTTTTTCTTTTGTTGTGTTTTCTCTTAAACCAATGAGTGGCTCACTTTAGCGTGCCAGTCCATGTATGTGCCCTTCCTTCCCTCACCACATATTTGCATTAGCAAACAGAGAAAGGACGTTTCATATAGTGAGGTGTGCTTCGTAATAGCAAACTGGCCTCAGCTCAGGTTTAACACACTGTGCCTTTGATGGCATGCTAATGACACGAGTGGTGCTACTTTGTGAAGTCAGGTGTCCTCCAGAACCACGTTCAGTACTGTCCTTGGTCCCTGGCACTGGGGCCCATGGCCTGGCCTGCACTGCCCTCCGCCAACTGCCTTCCTCTCTGTAAGGGAGGAATATATGGGGCCAAGGTAAATGGTACATAAAAATCTATTACCCAGGTTCCCCATCTTTCTGGACCTTTCTCTGAGTCCTCGGGACCCTGAATTGCCCTGTCAAAATGGCCCTGAGATGGCTTCTGGGACTTGCATAGGTCCCTTCCCCAGATTCATCCTTCTGAGAGCATTCCCACATCCAAGAGAGGGCAGGACAGTCCTCATGGTATGGGACAGAGCCAGGGGTGGAATGGAAAGGGGGCAGGGCATGGGCCAGGGGCCCCCATTTGATCTCTTAGCTCTATCCCCCAAAATATCTGGGCAGCCCTGGATGTCTTTGCGTATTTTATGCTCTTGTGTCTCATCTTAGAGATTATACTACAATCCATAGAAAAGTTTCCCAAGACTCAGCCTCAGGAATCCTGATGCCTCTGGCTGTGTTGCCTAGAACCAGCCAGGCCTGAACTTGTATCCCAAATCTACCACCATTGTCTGTGTGCTTTTACATCAACTGCTTAAATTTGCTGAGCTTCATTTTCCCCAAATGAAAAAACGGATTTGGGGGTACTCAAACAAGGTGATGTATTTACGACAAAATTTTTTTTTAATTTTTTTTTCAACTTTTATTTATTTTTGGGACAGAGAGAGAGAGAGCATGAACAGGGGAGGGGCAGAGAGAGAGGGAGACACAGAATCGGAAGCAGGCTCCAGGCTCTGAGCCATCAGCCCAGAGCCTGACGCGGGGCTCGAACTCACAGACCACGAGATCGTGACCTGGCTGAAGTCGGACGCTTAACCGACGGCGCCACCCAGGCGCCCCGCGACAAAATTTTCAGTGATGTTCCTTGTTGCCCTGGAACTGATTACTAGGACCCAAAGATGAGGGGGAAGAGGTATTATATATCCCACCTTCTAAGGAAATGTCAGTTAAGTGTGCATCAGCAGTTGGGGCCAGATACCTCCCACAGAGCGTAGAAAGAGACAACGCAACGCCCTCAGCAGAACCTTGGCAAGAGTAATTAAAGAGGCATGGGAACACAAGAAAAGTAAAATACAGCAATTTAAAAAATGTATATAAAGCAGAAAAAAGCAGCAAGAAAAACATGGTAATGAAATATGGATAAATAACAGACCTGGTCATTCTTAATGAGTCATAAAGCAAATGACAGCAAAAAACAATGTTTGCATTGATTGATTGATTGATTGATAGTATATGTGGGGGAGGGGCAGAAGGAGAGGGAGAGAATCCTAAGCAGGCTCCACACTGGGCCAGATGCAGGGCTCGATCTCAAGACCATGAGATCATGACCTGAGTCAAAATCAAGAGTCAGATGCTTAACTGACTGAGCCCCACAGGCGCCCCTACAATGTCTGCATTTAAAACATATTCTCTTGGGGCTACTGCACCCATGAAGTAAGTCTTTCTTTTAATCATGCTGGGCACATGCATTGAGAAAAATGAGGCCCCGTTTTTAGCCCCTGACACTGAGAACTCAAAAAAAAAGGTAAAGAGATCATCAATGAACTGGGGAATGCCATACAAAACAAAGGGAAAGAATTCGATGAAGAGTTATAAAAACAACTTCCTTCTCTTCTTTAAGTAGCTGAAGGTATGATTTTTCAGGGCTCTGTTGCACAGTCTTACAAAAAGACAACATGAGAGGAATTGAAATTTTAGATTGGGCCAGTGAGCTATAATGATTACCCAGAAATACGTCTTGAACATCTGAAATAACCTTTCCCATCATACTCTTCTGGCACTTTCTGTGAGACCATAAGCTAAAGTACTTGATGGCGTGCCTGGGTGGCTCAGTCAGTTAAGCGTCTGACTTCAGCTCAGGTCATGATCTCACAGTTTGTGAGTTCGAGCCCCATGTTGGGCTCTGTACTGACAGTTCAGAGCCGGAGCCTGCTTTGGGTTCTGTGTCTCCCTCTGTCTCTGCCCCTCCCCCACTCGCACATGCTCTCTCTTTCTCTCTCAAAAATCAATAAACATTTAAAAAAATAATTGGGGCGCCTGGGTGGCGCAGTGGGTTAAGCGTCCGACTTCAGCCAGGTCACGATCTCGCGGTCCGTGAGTTCGAGCCCCGCGTCAGGCTCTGGGCTGATGGCTGGGAGCCTGGAGCCTGTTTCCGATTCTGTGTCTCCCTCTCTCTCTGCCCCTCCCCCGTTCATGCTCTGTCTCTCTCTGTCCCAAAAATAAATAAACGTTGAAAAAAAATTTTTTTTTAAATAAGAAAATAAATAAATAAATAAAAAATATAAATGAATAAAGTACACGACAAGCTATACTGTTACCAAGAAGAATTTACTGAGAAAATGTTCTCGTTGTAAGCAGCTTATCCAAATTAGGAAGGGAGTTTACTGATCTGAATACTAAGATAGAGCAAGACACCTGATCCTAGTGGGAGTATTTTAGCCTTGTGTTCACCTCTTGGCTCTTCCATCAGCTGAACAATTTCAGGCAAGTCACTCAAAATTACTGAGCCTTGTTTCCTTCTTAGAGGCACGGGGGAGCACAATCTCCACTTGGCAGATATGTTGAGAGGGTTAAAAGTGACCTCAAATGTAAAGGGCCAAGAATGAGTCTTGCATGGTGGACATGCTTCATCTGGGCCAGCTGTTCCTGCTCCAGTAGCTTTGAACTTCTGCCGTGCGAATGCAATGGAGGCTAATCTCAGAACCATTTATGTAACCAATAATTCCCCAAATGTTAATATCTCTTCACATTCAAGAAGACTAGATTGCTAATTCTTGCACCTTTGAAAACTGCTACAATTTTACTTACATACTGAAAAAAACGAGGCCCAGAAGAGGCGAGTTGCAGATTATTTTGGCACCACACCGAGGCGGAGAAATCTAATCTAGCTCCATCTGTTATGCAAAAGTGGGCTCTTCTTTTCATTTGATTAATAAAAAGTTAAGGAGAAGAAAAACAGCTGTCATAGATAATCTGTTGAGCTGATACGGTAGTTACTTTTGATGAGCCCAGAAGCCACTAAATAAGAGTTCCGTTCATTTAGGTAGACGGTGGTGATGCAGCCACACCCTGATCCATTTTGCTGGCTGTGGCAGCATACCCCAGTTTCTGAGATGACAGTTGCTCACAACTACCCCCTTCTCCAAAGAATCTCTCCCTTTAAGCCAATACTACTTAGCCTGAGAGGTTCTGTCCTCCCCACTCCACCCTTCTACAACCCACAGCCAATGACAGACTGACCACGGATAGAAATGGTGGTGCTCGTGTCTCTACTGTGGGGTGTAATTAATGCTCCAGAGCTCCCCTGTAGGATCAGGCTGAAGTGTCTCCAGGTGAGACTTCATCCTTGCTTAGCTCCTCCTCCTGCCCTTCCCTCATTTCCTTCTCTGCGAGGCTCTTGCCCAACTAAATATCTCTGCTGATCTCCTTTCTCCAGTTCTGCTCCCAGGAAACCCAACCTAAGACACTGGAGAAAGCAGATTACTAGTGACGGATATTTTATTAATGGTTACTGTTACTTTTGAAACAAATTCATAGAATGACGATTAGGATTCGGGTATCACACGAAAGGAAAACATTTAAAACTTAGAGTTCTAAAGCAACTTTAAAATGTCTTGTCATCTGAAAATAGACAAATGGTAAAAGGCTACGAATGGGATCTTAAAATGTTGAAAGCATTCCTGTTATACTTGTCACAGATCAATAATGGCATAGATTGGCAACTTGCCATATAAAAGAGGCAGAAACTATTAACTTGCTGTCTGTGTAGAAACTAAAGTTTCTGTAGTTTCGTACAGCAGAAACTATTAACTTTCTCAATGTTATTATGACTTAAGGAAAAACACTTTCTTTATCCCCTCCCCCTCAATCCCCAAACTTTTAGCCACATGTTTCCCAGGTTTGGAGAGAGCACTGGTGACTCCAAGTGGCCAGTAAGGCAATTTTTGGTCAAAACTCCCAAATAAAAGAGACAGAGACACCTGTCATCCTAATGTATATAGGTTTTCTGCTTTTTAGAGCATTGATGGCTTGAACACTTTGTTAACCTCTGCTGGTATACTGTATGAGATTTCAGAACTTAAATATCCTTTTATTATAAGACTAAAATTGGTATTTCTTAGAATATCAAAGTCTTTAAGGAAATCTGAGATTATTCCAAACAGGCATGGGAATTCAGAACTATAAAGAACGAGAGAATTAAATAAGAGAAATTAAGGTCTTAGGCACTAAGTTAAATGATTTCCAGTTTCTATGGTGTTTTTAATACCATATATAAGCTGTTTTAAATATGACACTATAACTATACGACCCTGGGTGGCTCAGTCGGTTTAGCATCCTACTGTACTCTTTTTTTTTTTTTTTTGAGAGAGAGAGCACAAGCTGGGAAGGGATAGAAAGAGAGGGAGACACAGAATTAGAAGCAGGTTCCAGGCTCCGAGCTATCAGTACAGAGCCCAATGCAGGGCTCAAGCTCATAAGCCAAGATATCATGACCCGAGCTGCAGTCAGGCCTTAACCAGCTGAGCCACCAGGCACCCCAGGCATCTGACTCTTGATTTCTGCTCAGGTCATGATCTCACAGTTCATGAGATTGAGCCCAGTGTCAGGCTGTGTGCATGCAGCCTGCTTGGCAATCTCTCTCTCCCTTTCTCTGTGCTCCTCCCCCACTTGTGCTCACTCTCTCTCTCAAAATAAATACACATTAAAACAAATAAATAAATAGATACACCTATAACTAAGAATGCAGAAGGGTTCGCTGCTAAATATTAACCTAAAATACCATATAATATTTGTCTATTTTTTTTAATCAAAGCATATTGCACCTGTAACTAGTGTTCTTATAAGGTGTATCATCACATTTCTTTTACAGTCATCTGTATAGATAAGTTTTGAAGATACTTGTGAACCTGAACATCGTACCTAAGAAATCTGCAACTCAAGACTCAGAAAACAGTGTGGAGGTGAATAACTTTAGCCCCAAATGGTTGCAGTGAGGTTAATCAAAACTAATGAAGGACACTGCAGATCTTAGGACACTCACCAATGGTAGAGTGGTCGTACTTCCCACTTGTTCTGGAACATACCAGGGATGCCTCTTCAACATTCTCAACCACGCTCAAATAACCTAAACAGATGAAGAGAAAAATAGCAGAGGACAAGATAAATGGGTTAACCTGAAATCATATTTTGCTATTGGGAAATCTCCCTTCTCTGGTTTTAGATTGTTGAGAACGTCAGCAAATATCTGCTGTGAGATTCCAGGAGTCAAAGAAGTTCATCTACACTGAAATAGGCAGGTTACTTCTCTTTTTTGATTCTATTCTTACTTCACCAGTGAAGACAGAATAAATTAATTCCTTATCGTTGGAAAGAATTGTAGTAGAAGAGATTCTTTTATAAACCGAACAATTCTGTATTATGTTCTCGTAGAAAATACTTGATCAATTCATTGTCTCCAGACTCCAGAATTCTACCAGCCAAATACTGTTTATCTTCATGGAGGGTTTTGGCAGGTTTTCTCTCCTTAGGAAATGAGTTGGAAAATATCAGTGAGACTTCAAAGCAATGGCTCGAGGTTATCTTCTGATTTATGAAATGACTGTTTCCATCACTTATCAGAACACTGAGTCTTTCCTGTGGAATTGCAATCCTAGTATGTAAATAGGCTCAGGTGATTGCTGGTTACCATATTCATTGTAAGAAACACCTCTACTGAAAGGTCAATACCAAAATGATAGAAGTCTAAAAAGCTGTGTGAGGTACAGGAGGACGTTTGGTGAATTGGGAAACACAGTCTTGTATTCCTTAATTTGGGCTCAGTGTTATACTTTTCCAAATCAGGACATTACTCTCTCTACAGAGTTTCTGTTGATTTTCCCCACTTCCAATTTCCCTCATTCTCAATAATTGAGAGTCAAGGGCAGTAGCTCTCATTCTGATTATGCCTGTTTTGTTATCTGAGCTTGCACAAGTTACAAAACCTTTGTAGTCCTTAGTTTTCCCACCTCTTAGGGAAGAATCATAGTGCAGAAAACCTCAGAGTAATATAAGTAAATAAATAAGTATAAAATAAAATAAAATAAAATAAAATAAAATAAAATAAAACAAAATAAAATAAAATAAAAATAAAATAAAAGTCTAGATGCTGCCCCCAGAGATTCTGATGCAGGAGATCTTGGTGAGATAAATAAATATATTTCTATATTTTTAGAGAGCTCTCTGGATGATTTTGTTCATGAGCTCATTGTAGGCACACTGGACTATCTAATATCTAATATTAGATAATGTCTGAGGACTTTTAAAGACCTACAAATATGAAATCTATTGTATAGTAATAGAAAAATTTGACATGAAATAATTTCCACTACTCATGGTTCCCAATCCTTCAAATGGCAACTTGTGAATCATTGTGTACATTCTTGGTAACATTAAATAGCCACTCATTTCAGTGGGTACAGAGAAATGAAAGAACAGAGGGGGGGAAAAAATCAAATCAATTCAATGTGGCTTTGTAATTGCACAGGTGTCTCCAGGCAGAATGCACTTTTGTTTTTTCCTCAGTTGTGTGGTTATGTAAATATACCAAGTCAGGTCACTGAGGGAAGTTGGTACAAAGAGAATATCTACTCACTCAAATGTGGATAGCGGAAAGGAAACCCAAAATCAAGGCTCTGAAGAAAGAGGGGAGAGAGCCGTTACCAGCATCTAGAGATTGGGGTTACTCAGAGTTGTGGCCTTTAGTACGGGGACACAGCCAGTCTGCAGCAACCGGTAGGGAGAAAGTCAGGGTGCTGAATCCCTGGCCTCCATGTCCTCCCTTCTTCCATTGTGCCTCTCATTAGCTCTTCCCACACAGGGGAGGAGAGGCAAGGAAGGTGGAAGGCATATATAAAGTTACAGAGTAAAATGTAAAATGTAAAATGATTTGGAGGTGATGAATCTGCACAAAGACTTAGCTCTTCCTCGGTGATTTCCAACCTCCATGATTTGAACATCAGAATCTTCTTTTTAAAATCTCGCTTCTTATGTACTCACACAGATGCTTCCTGTTCAGCCTCATAACCCAGCTCAGATGTCTTCAGTTCTGTCAAGTTGTCCTTGGCCCTTCCCCACAGGCAGTAGCAAGCCCCTCTGTGTGCTAAGCACCAACCGGCATAAGTTTCCGTTCACATCATGTTTTAGTCCTATACTGAAATTATTATTGAATCTCTCATATTTTGAATAATCAATGTCAAAGTGCCCTTGAAGTTTTTGTAAAACAAATGGAGGAGTCTGATAGAACAGACTGCTTTTTGGGTTTCATTGACACATGACACCCATGGCTGACTTGCTCTTTCTGTTCCTGTTAATATGCCCACCTGAGAAATCACAGACCACGGGTATATTGCTCAGCAAGCAGAGAAAACTAGATGAGCTTTGCGGAACAGCCTTTCTGGCCGGGCTTCTAGCTCTGACATCCTGACATACCCGTCCTCACTATACAGGTGGGTTAGTCAGAGAAGATCGACTAATTCTATGAAGTGGTTATAACCCCTTCGTCATCTCTGGCCTACCATCATTTTTTCTAATCTCCAAGACATCTAATCTCCATGTCACTGAATTATTTGAAATATGACAATTCTACGTGCACAGAGTTTGGTTTTCTCTCCATATAGAACATTTCACTTATAGGTTCCCATGGGTAAATCTGATCACTTACATTGAACTTGGAAAGCCCCCAACTAAGTAATACTGAAAAACCGTTTCTTAGAAAGGTGGTTTTTGATAAACATATTTGTTCATGTGGATTATTTTGAACATTTATTTCAGATACCTTTGAATGGCTGTAAATACAGACTACAATTAAATAAGACCTTACATTTAAAGGCCTTACAATAATATCTGTTATAGAAAACTCTCAATAAAAAAGTTACGTGTGACGTTAATGACAGCAGCTTACATATGTAAAACTTATTCCTGCGAAGTGGGTACTGGTAGGATTCCCTTATTATAAAGAGAAAACTAAGACTGAATAGTTGCTTGAATTTCTTCACCAAGAGACAAGCAACAAATCTCACATTCAAATTCAGCTTTTCTGATTTCCAAATCGGGTGACATTTCACTATATAGTTTCTTTCTATGGCAACTAGTTTGTATCCCTCTGTGCACTTACTTTGTCATAGTATCACCTTTTATTTTCTCACACCTGTGAGTTCATGATGCCCCAAATATGAAACCAATCCCTTTTCAGCCTGGGGAGCTTTGAGAAACCCTAGGTAAGGGCTTGGTATGCTGTTGTGACAAACCAGGTTATCTTCTTAACTGGACCCCTACCTCTGGGTGCAAAGCTCCTGAATTCTCTTGACACGTTGCTACCCCTCTGGGTTCACGTCTTAACTCTATTTGTGAATTGGCATTCACAAAGGGACACCGGGATACGCACGCACAGAGGAAACGCCATGTAAAGACACATCGAGAAGGTGACCATCTGCAAACCAAGGAGAGAAGCCTCTAAAAGAACAAGAACAAACACCCAAACCAAACGAAACAGAAAAAAACACCCTACTGACAGCTTGGTCTTGGACTTCTGGCCTCTAGAACTATGAGAAGATTAATTTGTGTTGTTCAAGCCACCCAGCTTGTGGTATTTTGTTAAGGTAACCCCAACAGACAAAAAGACACCCTTCTCTTGAGGAGTCATGATTTGAGCTCACACGTTTTCTGGGTTAGTCTTCCTGCTTCCTGCATAGTCTGCATAGTTGGACCACAGAAGCTCCCTAGCTGCATGCTCCCAATTGTATTTTTTACCCCTCTGGCTTTAGTCTGACTTACTAGAACTTCCTGGTGTGACAAACCTACCTGTCGCTTCTGACAGCCTCTGTGGTTTTCACTATACTATTGTCAGCAGATGCGATGGTGGGACTTTGCCTGCCCTTTGATGAGAGATGTGAGCAATTCCCCAGCTTCCATCATTTGCACTGCCAGCCTCCCTGAACTCCTCCTGAATTCTGAACACGCTCTGCTGTTTTGCACCTCTAGACTGACTCAGTACCTCCCGCCCTCGGGCTGAATTTCTGTCCACTCCCACCTCCCCTTTGCCTGGCTAATTCCTACCAATCCTTCAGCTCTCCACTTAGAAATAACTTCCTTGAGAAGCTTTTTCTCATGCCACAAGACTGAGTTAGCCCACACATCCTCGTCTACCACCCAACACGTATATCTCATTATATTGTAGCTCAGAGGTTCTCAAACTTCAGTGTGCATCAGAGTCAAACATCGGGCTTGTTAAAGCAAACACTGCTGGGCTCCAGCTCAGAGTTTCTGGTTGAATAGATTTGGGATGAGTTCAATGATTTGCATTTTTAACAAGGTCCCTGGTGGTACTGAGACCACCCTTTCAGAACGACTGCTACAGATAAATAGCCTGTTTTCCTTCCATGACCCCCCCCCCCCATTTTACCACCAAGAAACTGCACTCTCTTTAAGTGTAAGGATTTTGTCTTTCCAATCACTGTGCGCCCAGGATTTTGGACAGAGCCAGAAGCATGATGGATACTCAACAAATAATTGTTTAATATACAGATGAATGAACACGGGGATTCTTTACACCAAAGGAACACTTTTTAGAGTAAGATTTTGTACCAAGGATATTTAAGAAATATACAAATAAGAGAATCAGCACTCTTTCCGAAAAGGCTAAGTGCCTAGAGCCATACTGTTGTTTATACTGGTTGATACATACACAAAACTGTTTTATTGAAAATTTGACTAGCGTTATTTTGCCTCGGGGAAATGCTGTAAAATGTCTGGCTGGAAAAGGAAAATGTAAAATAAGATGTGAAAATGAAGCATTAGGAAAACTGGTCATTAATGAACACAGAAGGAAGCCAGAAAGCAAATACAAAAGAGAAGAGCCTCCAAGACCCAGGACTCCTCCACTGGCAAAACTTCAAATCACAAATCAGAGTCTAGAAGACGGAAGAAATAAAACCTAAAGGTACTGGCTTAGACTGACTCTGAAGACATTGTGCAAGGAAGCAGACACAGCTGCACTCCCTTCTGGCTCAGGTGCTTTACAAGAGTAATTTTACTGAAGTTTTAATGTGCCCTGCAGCCCCCAAGCCCCCCTCCCCACCTCCATTTCATGGTCCCATCCACCCATTATGGCAGCGAGCGCCGTGCAGGGACCCAGTGGGCCGCACGGCACTGATTCAGCTGCAGCAGCTACATAAATATGAGTGCTCTGGGGCCACTAAGAAAGAAGGAGTAGTAGTGATTCGCCAGCTCCACAGCCCTCTTTCCAATATTTTTCTTTGACTTTTATAAAACAGCAAGACAGTCAGGTAAAGAGGCCCCATTTTGCTGACTAGCCAGCTCACCAGCACTTTATGTTTCTGTAGACCCAAAAGCACGAGGCAACATCACTTCTCGAACATCGAATGGGGTGAAAAAAGTCTCATGACCCAATTTCATCTTTAGCCATCCAGGAAAAGGTGAGCTCTCAGATTCATGTCGCCGGCAAAACATTCTTTCTACATGCTAGTTTTCAGTGTCTAGAAATCTAATCCAGCCCTCACGTTGGTATCACACTAGTATCAGTCTAATATAGACATCATATATCAGCACTTTCTTCTTTGACATTCTTCAGCGCACCCCTTTGTCTGTAGCTAGGGTACTGATTGGTCTCAGCTCTTCAAGGGCATTCTTGGCTTACGCATTCAGCAGAGTAATTATTAATAACATCTCTCTTTTTCTTTCAAAAGTGTTCTGGTTTGGATTACATATAATCACAGGGTACCTGGATGCCTCAGTCAGTTAAGCATCTGACTTCAGCTCAGGTCATGATCTTAATGGTTCGTGAGTTCGAGTCCTGCATCGGGCTCTGTGTTGACAGTATGGAGCCTGTCTGGGATTCTCTCTCTCTCTCTCTCTCTGCCCCTCCCCCACTCAATCTCTCTCTCTGTCTCTCAAAACTAAATAAACAAACTTTAAAAAAAAAGATTATATATAATCACTCTGTCAATAGCATCACATATGAAACTTTTTATGATCTGGTTCCACCTTAATACTTGCTGTCATTTTATGCCTTCTCCCCACCCCCCACCACCAGCCATACCTGATTATTTTCTCTATACCTTTGCACATGCAGTTCCCTCTGCCTGGATTGTCCTCTCCATCACCACTCAACTAAGCCATCCCCTTATTAAATACCTACTCATTCCCCGGGTTGTACTTCAAAAGCCTCACAACGTTTTCTCTGACACCAGTACTCCTTTTCAGGGCTCCTATCGCATTGCAAACGTATGTTCCTTATAGCACTGGATAGCTTATTTGTAAATGTCTACACATCAATCTATATCCCAGCGATAAATCATTCTCAAGGATAGTAGTTATGTCTTTTCATCTTGACATGGTATCAATGTTTAATGAACAAATGAATACTGCCATGACCTAAGGGAAGTCAGAATTAGTTTGGAAGCAATATCCACTTTGAGAGTTCTCCAAATCCCTCTTTTTGGTCTGAGTACCTAAATTAACATGAAGCAACGCATGCACAGCAGGGATCTGTTTAAAGCCATCTTCAGGGGCACCTGGGTGGCTCAGTGGGTTAAACGTCGACTCTTGGTTTCAGCTCATGGTCTCACGGTTCATGGGTTCGAGCCCCGCTTCGGACCTTCCACTGATGGTGTCGAAACTGATTGGGATTCTCTCTCTCTCTCTCTCTCTCTCTCTCTCTCTCTCTTCCCCTTCTCTGTCTCTCTCTCTCAAAATAAATAAATAAACTTTAAAAAAAATAAAAGCATCTTCATATCTACCTCTCTTGTTGGGAAATAACATATCCTTCCTAACTGGAGAAAGCCTGGATGATGGCTTCCTTGCATGGTCTTTGAAACTCAGGATCTTTCTTACTGCCTCAGTCAGCTAATTTAACCTTATCAGGAACTCTGTCAGTACTCTGGTGAGCCTAGCTTTTTCTGTCTCCTACAAATAACCAACGAGAAATTCCTCCTAAGCGTTGGTAATAACTCTTTGAGCAGCCTTTCTCTTGCTCAGCAAGTTGGATGCACTGCATTAGCCTTGGGCTGTGAGTACACCGCACATTGACAGCAAGATCTCATGAACTGCAGTCCAATTTTGAACGTAAGAGTCCTGATACTTCTGGGAAGCGGTGTTGCATGAAGACAGATCGAATACTAGGAGGGGTGCTCTAAAATGGATTGATTTGGGGTATTTGATTTCTCTCCCAAGTTCTTTAGTTCCAAGTGTGTTCTACAAAATCTAACATAGGATGAAAGGCTGGAGATCAACATGAGCATCTTGCCTTTCTCAGCCTTTAGCACGTGGAATGCCCACACCTCGTATATTTTCTGTCAGAGAATGCTTCAATGTCCAGTTTCTCAAGCTGTCTCATTGCTTTCGGATACCACTGACTACGTTCAAAGCAAAGTTTGCAGAAAGTCTGGGATGATTTCAGTGAAGGAGACTCAGTCCCAAAGGTTAATGGGGCTGTCATTGTGTGAAGAGTAATGCTTTTCAATGGTGACAAAGCGATACTCAACAGCTTTCAAGCCAGCTCATCCATCATCGCTTTGGATTGTGTTTTGCTACTGATGTAGAGTTTAATATAGAGCTGTCCACAAAGCATCATGATTCCTTCTCCCACGCTGACCCCAGCGGTACATGTCAGGCAACGTCTGGGCCCCGCAGCTGTGAGGCCTTCGAGAGCCTGTGCATACGCCTCTTTACAGGGGTAATTTGCTGAACAACACATGTGCTCATCGGAAGAATGCACTTTGACCCTACAGGCACTGGTCCTAGTGTGATGGGTCCTATAAAATATTTAATCATATATTTTATGATTTTAATCAAAGGAAGCATAGCATTGACATTTCAGTAAGCAAATGAAGGAACAAAGCAAGACTTGGCCCCGGACATTAGTACTCACACCCAAATGGAAAACAAACTTATTAACAAAAGGCCTTTCCAAAACAAACCTAAGTCATTATGTGTCAAGACAAACTACAGTTGTTCTAGTAACAACTCCATGGAAGGACAGAAGAGGTGTTCCAGCCAAAAAAAAAAAAAAAAAAAAAATTGGGCTAAGTGATTTTCATAGCATTTTTCCAATGGTCTTGTGTTTGAAATGGGTATTTAAAAGCATTCTTTTGTAGTTCTGTCAGTAGTAACCAACAAATCATCCTTACCTAGAAAACTACAGAGGCATTCAAAATGCGTGAAAAAGGAAAGAGCTACCATTGGAAGCGGCCACTGTAAACAACAAACCTTTGGCACCCAGCTATGATGGCCACTGGCAATGGTTCCCCTTTGTGCTTTTGCTTTTTCTGCTTTTGGGACTCTCTCTCTCCCTCTCTCTCTCTGCCCCTTCCTCACTCACATGTTCTCTCTCTCTCTCTCTCTCTCTCTCAAAATACATAAATAATCTTTAAAACAAATTCATGACTTTACCTGACCAGCACCCAGCCACACCCCCTTCTGAATTGTTCACATCTAACTACATGATGGTCTTCCTATGATTAATGATATGGGATGCCAATGAAAAAGAATGCTTACCTGGTATTTCCAGATTCTCCTGACTTGCTAAAATAATTTGCTCTATTTATACGTCATTCAAAATTATTTGTTTTTTTTTTTTTTTTTTTTTTTGGCCTCAGGGAAGTTTTTCCTCAGCTTCTTTACATATGTTCTTCAGTTTTTTTTTTTTTTCTTAGTAACAAAGCAATAAAAATAAGCTCTGTCTTATTAAAAACCCAGGGCATATTGGCATTTCATTCTATTATTCTCAGGTCCATTATTGCACTCTCTAGTATTTACTTTTCAAAACATAATTGAAGGTACACTTACCATATAATGTAAATACAATTATTTTTCTCATTTGGGAAATATATTTTAAGTAAATATGAACAACATACAAACTGTATTTTGATAAGAGCCAGAATTAAATCACTACGAATTCCAAATGCATGTTCTATTTTTGTTTTCAACCTTTATATTTTGCTTGTCTTTCTGATTAACCATGTTTTCCTTTTTCTTTATTGCATAGTTTTAGAATTTTAATGTGTCTGAATTGCTTGTCACAATGAAATCTTCATTTCCCCACAGCATTTAACTCATTCTTGCTAAAAGCTTAATTTATTTTTTTAATTTTTTAATGTTTATTTATGTTGAGACAGAGAGAGAGAGAGACTGTGAGCAAGGGAGGGACAGAGAGAGAGGGAGACACAGAATCCAAAGCAGGCTCCAGGCTCTGAGCTGTCAGCACAGAACCTGACATGGGGCTTGAACTCATGGACTGTGAGATCATGACCTGAGCTGAAGCTGGCCTCTCAACGGGCCCTAAAAGTTTAGTGTAGATGGTTTGTTTTCAGATTGTTCTCACTGCTTCCATGGGTAGGTTTCACCACATCCTGTACGCTAAGATTTGCAAATATCAGCTGCCCCAGGCACAAAGTTACACTTCAAGTTAAATCATCTCCCCCAAACTTTCCCTTATCCCAACTTTGGATGTCCTCGGGTCATGAACGATTTTAATTTTCTACAAGATCATCAAAATTTTGTAGAAAGGTACTTTGTTTTGCACACTACTAATCCTCTAAATTATGCCTATGATTCTAATTTTCTTCTCGTGTTTTAAGGTTTTCATATGAATATTTCACAAACTGTCTGCCCAATTATAAGTCACTCAAGATTTTTAAAAGGCCAAGGGGCCCATGACGGGCAAATATTAAGCCTCTTATAGTGAAAATGTGAAGCCTAGAGAATATTTATACAGACTGACTTTCTGCACAATGAGCTCAGCAAAGCTCATGCGATTCACACATGAGATTTTCTGTGGAACCATAAATTAATGGGACTGAAATGATGACGATGCAGGAATACAAGGAATGTGTTCTGTGCCATGTTAAGGCAACTCCCACACACTTGTGTTCAATGGCACAGTAACACACACACACACACACACACACACACACACCTAATTATGAATCATGTCAGCAAAAGCTCTCATGTTTTCAATTTAAATCCAGAGAGAGAAAAAATATTCACTTCTACCCCGAATCTGGAAGATGAGGGGGACTATTTTGGGGGAGGGAGGGTGGGCTTAGTCCAAGGTGAGGCTAAACAAAAGGGAGACTTGAAAGAAAGCTGGAGACCACTGCCTGCACGAGGTGAGGAAAAGGCAGGAGATACCAGAGGCACTTAGGACACACTTGGCTTACTTTGCAGCTTTGCCAGGAACACGGGTGGCTCTGGTGTTCTAAGAAAAACAGCTGCTTCATCACAGGAGAGCTATAGTTTGGCCTGTTAGGATTTCATTTGGCTTCTTGGCTCTATGCATTGGCAGGTGTGAATGGCAAAATCCAGTTATTTCAACTATTTCACAACAAACATTGGAATAATTATCAATTAGTAAGCATGTACACTTACTTTTTATAATACTATTGCAGGCAACAGGATCCTGTGTAGGTAGAGGAAAGTGAAATATAAGTGATGCTCACTGGGTGTTGTATGTAAGTGATGAATCACTAAATTCTGCTCCTGAAACTACTGTTACATTTTATGTTAACTAACTGGAATTTAAAACCTTGAATAAAACCTTGAAAGAGAGAAAGAAAGAAAGAAAGAAGAAGAAAGAAAGAAAGAAAGAAAGAAAGAAAGAAAGAAAGAAAGAAAGAAACAGAAGGAGAGAGGGAGGGAGGAAGGGAAAGACAAAGAGAAAGAAAGAGGAAGAAAGAGGAAGAAAGAAAGAAAGAGGAAGAAAGAACAAAAGAAAGAATGAAAGAACAAAAGAATGAAAGAAAGGAAGAGAAAGAAAGAAAGAAAGAAAGAAGAAAGAAAGAAAGAGAAAGAAAGAGGAGAAAGAAAGAAAGAAAGAAAGAAAGAAAGAAAGAAAGAAAGAAAGAAAGAAAGAAAAAGTCAGTTAGGTATCTCGGTGCACCCAGCAAGCACCTTTCCCTTTTCTGCACATCACTCCCATGGAGATGTAGCTAAGTGCAGTTCTGAATGTTCCTCCTCTATTTGTCTCCCTGTGTCCAACGAACAAGGGTCTCCATCGCCACAGAAAACAAAATGTATGCCAGGCAGGTTTAAGACTAAGCAAATGCTATGTAGATAGGTTAAGATACAAAAGGAGAAAACTTCCCTTCCCTTCCCTTCCCTTCCCTTCCCTTCCCTTCCCTTCCCTTCCCTTCCCTTCCCTTCCCTTCCCTTCCCTTTTGCCTTGCCTTGCCTTGCCTTGCCTTTCACCTTCAAGGAGTTTAAGTACAGAGAGAGAGAACTGGAAATAAACATGACTCTAAAATTTGTATTATTATGACGCATCTATTTTTTAGGCAGGAAAGTATTAAACTAAGGAATTGCTCAGATGACCAAGTCAGGAGCAAATACACCTGGCACAGGGAAGCATGAAAACAAAATGCCGGTCTTGAAGAGAAAAATTGCAATGGGTTAATTTCTGCTGGGGTTCAACATGCTACGCCATAGCAAACAAATAAGAATCGTGCTGGGTCTTGATTTGTCAGATTCCTTTAATTTACTAAGACTGCATATTAAACAAAATTGTTAGCAGCTGGTTGTCTACAAAAACCCAGCTAAGCTCCTGGGAGCTATTGTATAGCTGTTTTCTTAAAACCTGTCCCAGTGTGCACCAAATTGATGTTGGAATGAAAAAGATAACTCTACCCAAAGTGCCTTATTTCAGCCATTCAAATTCATCTTCAGAAACCCAGGGGACATTTTCCCTGAACACTATATTCTGCATTGCTGAAAACAAGGAAGGTCTCCTCCCCAAACTTCAATGTGCTCCCTTCACTCTGGTAGAATTTTTCGTGAAGTCCTTGGACTGTGCCCACCATATCCTCAGCCATGCTTGCTCACGGCAGATCACAGCAAACCACTTGTGTAATCCCAGGCTTAGGGCTTGAATCTGTTCTCCTTCCTGAGGCCTCTCAGCTTTCTCAAACTGCCTGTGATCCAGATTCCCTACGTGCAATGTCTAAAGGGCAATTCGATGGCTTGCGACTAGGAGTAAAAGGGAATTTTTCTTAAAACAACCAAACAAATCACAACAGCAAATGAAGTCACAGTCTCAAGATGAAGTAATAAATATTGGGGGAAATCTACCACCTGATATATGTTTTAAGAATTAGACAAAAATTTGGATTTCTTTTTCCTTTCAGGAAGAGATCTTCCTTCCTGCTAATAAAATTGATTTGTTGTAAAATTTTGATCCAGCTTGGCCCTACCTTTTTACCCAATTAGATAGATGACTTAGGGAAAATCAAGGTTCAGTCCCAACTTTTCCCATTCGGCCCCTTTCATTTTCTGATAATATTAGATAATTAATGAATTGTGTGTTGTAATGCTTTGTCACCTCAAGAGCATTTGGGAAAAATGCTTCTTGTGCCTACTGAGTAATGGCCTAAATGAAAGACCATACTCAAAAGAATGCTTTATCTCCATGCATAAAACACATTGAATATTTATGATTTTAATTGCTATGCACCATGTGCATACTCGTTTGTACAATTACATACATCTTTAAAGGGCAAGGGGGAAGGATGATTTTATGACTATAATTCACAATGAGGAAGTCACTGAAAATTTCCATTAATTCAAGATAAAAATTTATTTAAAAATTCTTTGGGAAAAAAAAACCCTTAGGAATCTCTATAGGGTAACAGGCATTTCTGCGTGTTTGTGAAAAAACTAAACGCTAGAGTACATTGCTCTTGGATAAAAAGGTAATATTGACTCTTCTTAGACTTCCTGCCTGTTTGCTAAATGGATAATTCAGAACTGGGAGATAAAGTTCCATTTCTGTTTGTTGTTTACAAAAAACACATGCTAATGTAACAGTGTATGAGTAGTTGAAGGAAAAATGCCAAACACGCCGTGACATCCAAAATGCATTTGGCTGTTTGCTTTTACTATACGCTACTTTTTCTTCAGCTCACCGCCTCCAAGACCAAGGATTTTTTCGAGTGAAGCTAAAAATAGCCAGCCAAGCCTAACAACTGGTTTCTGATTGGCTCAGAGCAAAGGCCACTCAGCCAATGAGAGTTTCTGGGAACAAAAGCAATTCTTTTGTGTGTGAGATGCTCAACCCACGTCAAAACAGCTTCAGGCTGTAGAAATGATTTTGGTTGAGATTTAACAAGGTAATAATGCATTTCAGCCCTCTGAAAGGTTTGAAGCAGAACAAAGGGGGTAGTGAAATCTACAAAACAAATGGAGCGCTTAGGCTTTCAGGGGATGAATCATCCGGGTGCCTGAGCTACACACATTTGCAAACCCAGAAAAGCAATAGCGCTAGGATTTTTTTTTCTTTCTTCCTGAGTTTTAACTTTTTTTTTGCAACCGTTTTCCCTTCGCCAGAAAAAAAGCAATCAAAGATGTATTCTGACTGTGAACACGTTTATTATGCTGATTTGCCGATAAACAGAAAGCAACTCGTCCACGATTCCTTTAAATCACGCAAAGAGAAAACAAAGACTTATGTGCCTTGGAGCGTAGATAATAAACTCCCAAAACTTTAGACTCTGGTTTCTGGGCACCAAAAACAGCCCGCGTTCTCAAAGTAATGGCAATTCCTAATTAATGCTCTGAAAGCTCTCAAGATAAGCAAAATAAAGGGGGACTAGTTAGCAGGCAAAGGCATTGAATTCTGGGAGGTTTTGGCCACCTTCAAGACCTTATGCCTGTAGGGGTCGCTGTTACACAGCTAACGAACCTCTTCAGAGCATCTCTCCCCCTTTAATCTTAAAAGAAAGGAGAAACCGGGCTTGGTAGGTGCCTTTCAGGTAGGACAAAAGGGAGTGGGGAGGCAGTGTTTGAAACCGTTAAGCAGGGTTTATGGTCATCAGTGTGAAACAAAGCATCCCTTAACAATACAGATTACTTCACATGCAACTGAAATGCTGTGTAGAACAAAATGTTGCTACAGTAACCCCTGGAAATGTTACATAACACATAAGAGCTCATAAGCCATTTCATGGCTTTAAACTGGCTTTATTGAAAGGATAATTCAAAGATGGCGAGATGCTTGATAGGCTCCAAGTTTTTAGGAAAGGCACGAGGGCATACACTTTAACCTCTTACATAAGGAACCTCTACAGGTTACCAAGCCCAGAATACTGTTGGCAAGGGAACACAAATAACAGATAATTATCTACATGTTCTCTTCCCAGAAAACTACAGGTTCACACTTTTTTGTCTCCAATATACCTTTTATGATAAACAATTAGTGAAGGAAACTTTAAACGTTTTTCTTGGTGTGACATAAAAGACTAAGAAAATCGAACATCTCAGTAAAATGGAATCATATTTTTATTATGTGATAAGGTGTAATCAAGGAGCAATATTTCCTAAGAGTTACCTCTTTAAGGAAACACATAGTCTGTCTGTGGTGAAATACTACATGTGCTAATTATTGGTCCCAACTGCCTTTAGGAGTTTGTAATAGATCTTTTGCCATCAAACAAGGATGGGGAGGGGGGAGGTTGCTGACAGGAGTATCCTATTTACTTAACAATACAAAAGCTGGGGTGATTATACACCATTTTCTTTTCCTTTTCTTTTCCTTTCCTTTCCTTTCCTTTCCTTTCCTTTCCTTTCCTTTCCTTTCCTTTCCTTTCCTTTCCTTCCCTTCCCTTCCCTTCCCTTCCCTTCCCTTCCCTTCCCTTCCCTTCCCTTCCCTTCCCCCTTCCCCCCTTTCTCTCTTTCTTTTGTATATGTGTATGTGTGTTCAGTTTATTATAGTCTCCTATGGAAAAAGAAAAAGAAAAAAAATCTTATTAAGACATTATGACTAGAGAAAAGAATCTATATCCTGAAAAGCACAGCTATAACTAGAAGCTGTAGATAATAAATCTGAAGACCAGAGAATCACAGGCAGGGCCACAAAGTTAGCGGGTTTATATCCCTAAACAACTAAACCCCTGGAGGATTGTGTTTATGTAGTTTTCAACATGAAATGTCTGGGGAAAAATGTAAGTTCTGTTCTTGTGCAGTACTTTTGTGAGTTTTATAGTCTTAGCTTTATCATATCGGCCCAGAGCCAGTTAGAGGAATTCACCAGCAACTATGTAGCATGAGGGGGTATACAGTGGGGTATACAGTGGTTCGTGTAGAAGTAGGATGGGACCATTGCAGTGAAAGAGGCCCTGAGCCATGAGACCCAGGTGCCTTATCTCCTGTTGCCCGTCAGCTGCTGAGTTGTTCAAACCCCAGCCCTGAAGGCTACCACTGTGTCATCTGCAGGGTGCTGGGTGAAGAAGAGAGGGGAGAAAGGAAAACAAAAATCCTCTCCCGTCTGGCAGCACAATTCTGAAGCTCGAGCCAAAAGCATGCAGGTAGTTACCCTCCTCACCTTTCTAGTAGCCATCGCCAGACATCAGATCTGCTTTCTTTCCGTATCTGGTCATCAGTAATAAAAGCCTCATATGAACAGCTGCATAAAATGTAGGTTTTAAAAATATCATTATTTTTGTCCTGTTTCCCGCTTGTGTGCCTGTCATTTTGCACCCCTGCTTGCCATTCCAGAGGGAAACAGATGCTGCCTCAGGGTCATCGCTTCCGGAGGGATGTGGTAAAGCAAGAAGCAGAACACTGGCTTTGCTTTCCAAGCCTACACGGATAACTCAGAAGAGGGTCACAGTGACTGTGGGTCTCAGAGCAGTGGATCTGGAGCCCCGGTCCCTGGATGAATGCTGGAGGGGCAGGATGACTCCAGAGTTCAACATTAGGCATTGGAAGCCCACCGAAGTCAAGCAGCACAGGGAGAGGTGACCACACCAAGGTTCCCAGGCCTCCAAAAATTCCCACCTGAGAATGTTACGCAAGCATCTGAGAGCTTCCAGACCTCATGGAGATCTCTTGGGTAAGTGACAAAGTCAGATGTGGCCATGTAAGCTGGGAGATGACAGTCTCTTCCCTGTTTTCAGGCAAATTTAAGCATCCCACTCTCTGGTGCCTTTTTGGAAAGGTTAGAGGATTTGTTCACAATACAGGGAAATTGGTCATTGGAGTTAAAAGTAGGTTAAGAAGAGTAATACCGGGGCACCTAAATGGCTCAATCAGGTGAGCATCCAACTCTTGATCTCAGCTCAGGTCACGATCTCATGTGGTGAGATCCAGCCCTGTGTCGGGCTCTGTGCTGGGTGGGAAGCCTGCTTAGGATTCTCGCTTCCTCCTCCTCTGCCCCTCCTCCATGTGTGGGCATGGGCTCTGTCTCTCAAAACTAATTAGCTAACTAACTAATATAAATATGCAAAAACCATTTATTGCATATCTGAGATTTAAGTAATCTAAAAACCATACTTTACATTTTCCAATAACTGTTATTCATTACTTCATTTGATCCTGAGTACAATCCTGATGGAGTTAGGTATTTATCATTTAGCATTAACTAAGCAAGCCATTCTCATTTTTATATAATCCTTCACAATGCTCTCTGGGATTTATCATTATTATAATCTCCATTTAATAAACACTTTAAAGGTTTATAAACACTAATTTGAAAGATTTGGCAGCCATCATTCAGGCTGTGTTTCTGATGCCAAAAAAAATTGGTAATTGAGGTACTCTCCCGAGTAATTTTTTTTTTCCAATCCTCCTCTTTACAGAATTACCTATATCACTCATGTTTTACCATTCATTTTGGAAATAGAGCCACAGTCTCTGGAAAGAGCCCTGGCTTGGAAGTTAGATTTTGAGATTAACCATTATGTAAGTACTTGGGATTTAGTTAGTTATAGGTACCAGGGAGAAGTTGGTCATAGCTAGAAAGCTAGGAGATCAAGTCCAAAGGATATAAAAAACAAGAAACCATAGCCATGCACTGTATGGAGAGGTCTGGTCACCAACACCAGAAGTCTAGTAATTCTACAATTAATAGAGTTACTTCTCTACAATTAGTAGAATTACTTCTACAAAACCGCGGAAGTAAATCTACAAAAAAAGTCTATAATTATGACCTTATGAATAAACAAAATATCTAGATCCTGAAAAGCATAGCTAGAACTGGAAGCTATATGGAATAAAGGTGAAGTCCAAAGAATTACAGGTAGGCCCAAAATGTTAGCCAGAAATCCTGGCTACAAATAGTGTAATTAGTTAGGAATCCATACCTCAAAAGGGAATCGAGGCATCAATATTGGAGAAGGAGTCAGTATTTAGGAGAGGATCATTTCTTAGGAACTAGAGCAAATAGCTAAGGATTCTGAGTTCTATATTAGGAATTATAAGTGAGTGGCTCTCTGGCTATTGTTCTTTCACATTTGTCAGCTACTAGGCATCAGCAGTGGATAAGAGCACCCTTTTCTGTGAAGCCCATACAGTAGCTGAGAATCGCTCTCAATTGTGCCCCAAGAAACTCCACATAATCTATTGGAATTATAATTTGGGGTCTATATCAAACAAACAAGTTAATAGCCTTTTGGAGAATGAAAATTATGGTTCTACAGGGTAGGGTGACCATATATCCCAGATTTCCCAGAATGGTCCTGATTTACATCTCTGGCTGTAGCACAGTTATTAATAGCACCCCATTTACTCTCAAAAGTGTTCCAGTATATACTATAAATTATTCAGTCTCTCTATTTATGGGTCAAATAGCTTGGCATCCAAACCCTACTTCTGACTGGCCATGTAATCTTCAGGCTGTATAAAATCTGTTAGTCAAGTCAGTGAAGAAAACAGACACCCCGAGTGGTTGCTACCATGGAGAGAGTACTCATTTTATGCATATCTATGAGTTCTGATCGACACTAGGCTCAGATTTCCTTCTAAGAGAAATGAATACCTACATCCCAAACTAAAATTGAGTGAGTAGTGACATAAGAGGGACTCAGTGTGTTTTGTGTCCTTAGGACCAGAGGCTCTGAGATGTGGTAAAAATATTTTATCTAATATTGCTGGATAAATTTCAAGTGATATTACTATTAGATTTGTTCTTGGATTCATTCTCTGAACAGTCACAGAATGCCTATGATAAAGTGTCTATGCCACTCCTGGTTTCCTATTCCCAAGGCAGACATCACCAACTGATCATGGAACTCTTCCCCACTCAGAATAGGCTCAACATCTGAGCTCCTCAAGTGCTCCTGGCAGCCACACCAGTTAAATAGAATTGATACTAGAGCCGAAACTGATGTTCTATCTATCCATCCTTGGCCTCCCATATGTCAGATACTGTACTAGAAGGTGGAAATGCAGAGAAGCGTAAGAAACTGTCATTGCTTTGGAGAGGTTTCCCATCTACTGGAGAAGACAAACACCTCAATCATTCACTGCAGTGGTAGAAGGACTCAGGGAGCTTGTACAACAGATATCAACCATACCATTGTCAACTGACAAAAGACCTATGTAAAAAACACTAGAAGAATTATGATGAAACTGTTGAGGCAGTCCAAGGAAAGACTTATTTGCACTTAGAAGCTATTTAAATTGGAACTTGAAGGATAACTAGGAATAATCAGACTAAGAAGAGGTAAGGGTATTCAAAGCAGAAGAAACAATAGCAGGTTCAAAGCCATTGTAAAACAGAGTGAGTGGGAGTAGAATGGCAGAGACTGGGGGTGGGGGAAGTGTACAGAAGGGTTTCATTTTAACGGATTAGTGAAAAAATACAAATTAGAGCTATGTCCACATTGAAAACAACCGGGTAGGAATTAAAATATTCATCGATTAATCAAAAATCCTGCCTACACATGAAACTATTTTGATGGAATCTTTTTTTAAATGAATTAAACAGTAAAGAATTCATTAAATCAGTCTGCCCCCCCACCCCGCATTTTGGCTTAATGCAGCCAAAGATGTAGATTTCATTATTTCTTGTTCAGTCTTTTGCTTCTTTCTTCTCAAACTCCCATGAAAAATAAAGAACAGACGGCCCTGTCTTTCCTAATACATTAGTCAGGTTTTTATATTTATTTGTTTTTCATCCTAAGGTCATGCCAACTTTAGCTGCTGTATCTGCATTAAAATCTAAAGCTTGTATTTGCTGAGGACAAAGCAAAACACTGGTATGGTATTTTAGCATATAGAAGGTTCATTTCACGATTTCTAAGGTATTCATGGAGATGCACCTTGTAAATATTCATACCCACAAACCCACAGGACCTCCAGATCAATCTTCAGACTATTTTACTGGGTTCCATTTTTTGGAGTTATCTGTAGTTGTGCCTAGCTTTCCTGGTAAAATTTATTTAGCTGTGTAGACTGGATCTGCAGTGATTTTAATCCCCATTTGTCATAACACGTATCTATACATCTTATTTAGCTAGCTTTGGGTTCTAAGCTACCCATTCTTCTACCATGAGAATTATCTTCCAAAGCCCTTGGAAAAGCTCTCTTCATTTCCAATATCCCAAGTTCCATTCCAAATACCCTGGGGTTTCCTCCTTGATATCTAAAAATAGTATCCTCTTAAGAAATTTTTAAACTTTTGTAGATCATAATCATCCTGAAATAATTAGGCGTATGCCTCTAAGGGGACTATTCATTATTCTGGGTTCGTGTTTTTAACCTAAGTTTTGTTGAGACAAAAATATGTTCGAATCTATCTATACATGTTTGAATCTATCTATACATGTTTGTAAATTGAAAGGTAGTCCTTCTCAAGATGAATATTAAAAACAAATCAGTTTGTTGTTTTTTTTTTCAGGCAAAGGGTTTTTTTTTTTTTTTCCTTCTCCAGCTCTAGTTCTCTGATGGTTATAACTGATATGAAAACCTCAAAATATTTTGGGTTTGGTTCAGATTAGCATCTGTGACTTTGAATGTTATTCCAAACTCTTGAGTCCATAAATTAAAAATGTATGAGCAAATGGCTCATGCCAGATTTTTGCTCTCAGATACAATCAGCTCCAGCAACAAAGCATGCAAATGACAAACGCAATATAAATTTTATCTGACCTGCAGGCAATCTCCTGCTTGTGAACAGGTTCTTTTCCAAGAGCTTCTCTGTAAGTTGCTTAGAACCCCAAATCAATTACTCATTGAAACAGTGCTACACTGTGGTGGGGAACCTAGGCCAGCCCATCAGAGCCGGGCATGGAATGCCAAGACCCCTAACTACCTTTTGTGTAATGGACTGAGTTGGAGAACAAAAACAGTGTAGTTGATTATTCAACTCTGTATGTATGGATTAATTTAGCAACCTACTCAGAGACAGGCAGTACTTTTTTTTCTGTAACATTTATTTATTTTTGAGAGAAAGAAGCAGGGAAGGGCAGAGAGAGGGTGACAGAGGATCTGAAGCAGGCTCTGCATCGGCAGCACAGAGGCCGATGCAGGACTTAAACTCAAGAATGGTGAGATCATGACCTGAGCCAAAACGGAGAGTTGGCCACGTAACTTACTGAGCCACCCAGGTGTCCTGCCAGGCAGTACTTTTATACAGAGTTTATGAGGACCAGGAGGTTAAGTCATTTGCACATAGCATTCAGCTCATAGAGGCAGAATTTGAATCCAGGCGTACTGGCTCCAGAAAGGGTTGGAGAGAGGGGTGGGGAGGGGTGAGGAGGGAAGGTAATAGGAATGAGGAACTGAGAACAGCTAGCTGTGCAGGTGTTCATGTTAATCTTTAACAGGGTGCAGTTTCACCTCCGTTTCTTCCTGCTATTCCTAATTCCTTTGTAATCTTCTCTACTATTTCCTGTTCTCAGAACTTCATTTATTCTTTCTCCCTTTCCTTTTCCTTCTTACACCACTGTAGGTTCTTCTGTTAAAAGTGAGTTGAGGGGCGCCTGAGTGGCTCAGTTGGTTAAGCGTCTGACTTCAGCTCAGGTCATGATCTCACGGTTCCTCGGTTTGAGCCCCACATGGGGCTCTCTGCTGTCAGCACAGAGCCCACTTCAGATCCTCTGTCCCCCTCTGTCTCTGCTCCTCCCCTGCTTGCACTCTCTCTTGCTGTCTCTCTCAAAAATAAATAAACTTAAAAAAAAAATAAAAATAAATAAATAAGATAAAAGTGAGTTGAGGGGTGCCTGTGTGGCTCAGTAGGTTAAGCATCCAACTCTTGGTTTCGACTCAGGTCATAATCTTACAGTTTGTGGGTTCGAGCCCTGTGTCTGGGCTCTGCACTGACAGTGTGGAGCCTGCTTGGGATTCTCTCTCCCTCCATCTCTCATTGCCCTTTCTTGGTTTGCACTCTGTCTTCAATAAACAAACAAACAAACAAACATTAAAAAAAAGCGGGGGGGGGGGAGTTGGGTGATAGGAAGAACAGGATTGGACCTGGCTTGGATTAGGTTGACCAGCTGTCCTGCTTTGCCCATGCTTCAGGGATTTCTGGGGACACAGGAGTTTTAGTTCTAATACCAGGAAAGACCCTGGAAAAGGGGAACTAGGTTGGTCCCCTTATGTGTATATGGCAGGGAGAAGACTCTATGGAGAGAGAAAGAGGAAGAAAAATAAGGACCAGAAGGAATTCCTCAGGAGCATGGGAAATCTGTGTGAGCTAAACTTCAGGCAGCTGGGGTGGGTTTTGAGCTTCAAACTCCAAGTGCCTTGAGAACATTAAGCAAATGTTGCTGCTTGGTCATTTCTTCCTACTTCTTTTTTTTTTTTTTTTTAATTTTTTTTTTCAACGTTTATTTATTTTTGGGACAGAGAGAGACAGAGCATGAACGGGGGAGGGGCAGAGAGAGAGAGGGAGACACAGAATGGGAAGCAGGCTCCAGGCTCTGAGCCATCAGCCCAGAGCCCGACGCGGGGCTCGAAGTCACGGACCGCGAGATCGTGACCTGGCTGAAGTCGGACGCTTAACCGACTGCGCCACCCAGGCGCCCCATCTTCCTACTTCTTAAGTGCTATTTGGATATATTAAGTTCGGTACTAGCCTGGGTAACAAGATTTTGAAGGAGTATGGGGGAGACAGGGAAGCAGCTTTAATCTGATGAAAGCAACTAGAAAAACAATTCTGTTCAAAATGTCCTCATTCTTATAGGAAAGAAATATTTTATTCAGATTACTCATTGGTATTTTATGTTTTTTTAAATTTAATGATCGAAGGAATAAGTAACATTGCTATTGACTTAAATTTCATATGCAGATAATGAATAGTACTATGATAATTATCAAAATATATAATAAGCAGGTTGAAATGCTAAAAATTCTATGTGACTTACTATATTCTGGCTTATTCTATAAATACAGATTTATTAGTTATCTCTTGAATTACCGTCCTTATCTTCTTAAGATTATAATTTGTCAAGAGATTGCTTGCTAGTATTTTTAAGTATTATTAAATGAATAAAAACTTATTTACTATTACTGATTTTGAATGAGCATTTTATTTCATGAAAGTGCATTTTGAAGAGGTTTATAATGAAAAAGAAAATTCCCAAGGTTGCAAAAATAACAGCTTTTGAAATGCTTTATTGATTGTCCAAAGGCCCTTATCACATATTTTAAATTTTTAGAGAAATTATGGTTTAAATAGATACA
Source organism: Felis catus (assembly GCF_018350175.1). NCBI lineage: Eukaryota > Metazoa > Chordata > Mammalia > Carnivora > Felidae > Felis > Felis catus. The sequence goes on from NC_058374.1 coordinate 113,214,347, forward strand.
CTTCCTAGAACATTCTTTATGACATACTTTTCAAGTGGGACAGCAATGCAGTCTGTCTAGATAAAACTATAAAGAGTAGTTAAATAAAAATTGGAAATGCCCATTATTTGTGATTTTTATCATTAGAATTCTATATTGTCATATATAGCAAAACTGAATCTTTTACTAATTTCTTCCTTCTAGCACTAAAATAAAAAAAACAAAAAGAATACAGTAAATCTCTATAATACCTTTGATTTAAACCCTAGTTCATGTATTAGTCAATTCTTGGTACGGTAACCACTCTAAAATATCAGTGGCTTATGACATACACATTTAGCGTCTGCTTGTGTAACATGAGGACTGAGGATGGCTTCAGCTCTTCTGGGCCCAGTTGGACTCAAGTGAATTTTGCTCCGTAGGTCTTTTTATTCTGAACCTAGACTGAGTAAGGAGCCACTCTCTGGAACATGCTGTTTTCACAAAGAGAGCAGACACTGAAGCAAGGACTACGCACTACACAGTCTTTGCAGAGCATCGTCTCCAAGATGCCACTTTAACTTCAGCCTTCAGTAGGCCATGCTTCTCTCACTCAGACTGGCAGTTTCTAGATGGCATGGTATGCGATACAATCAGTGGATCCCATTTTCATGGTCCAGTCCTCTCCCTCATTCTCTGTGAACTGTCTTTCACTACATTATTTTGTACATAATTCCAAGTGCATAGATCAGATACTCCTTAAGCTTCCTGATAGTGATACTAAGGATCTGAAGTTAGAGAGGCAAACCTAGAGAATGGTTGTCTGTCTATGCCTAGAGTAACAAACCACTGCCTCTTGCAGAAAAGGCCTAATCTAGTCAAATGTCAGCCAAGTGGTCAGTTGATCCTCTCAAGGAGAAGTGCCTTACAAGGGCTCAGTGTTGGTCCTTATTCCTGGCAGGCTGGATATTTAGTGGTGGGAACAGTTAGAATGGTCTTGGTTCATGGGAATCTATGCTGTGGGATCTATGTCAGCCACTATGACCACTCTATTGATGTGTCCCTTGTGCCTATTTTAAAGTGGCCAAAGATGAAGACTGGCTACCGTTAACTGACTGAGACATTTAGAAACAAAAACAGGGGCGCCTGGGTGGCTCAGTCGGTTGAGTGTCCGACTTCGGCTCAGGTCATGATCTCACGGTCCGTGAGTTCGAGCCCCGCGTCGGGCTCTGTGCTGGCTGCTCAGAGCCAGGAGCCTGTTTCAGATTCTGTGTCTCCCTCTATCTCTGCCCCTCCCCTATTCACGCTCCATCTCTCTCTGTCTCAAAAATAAATTAAAAAAAAAAAAAGAAACAAAAACAAAAACAAACTTGGTTGTTCAGTGCCTCTTCTATGGTGAATGCTTTTTAATAGAACTAAAATGTGGTAATTTTATGCTTTTATGCACTCCCATATATCCATCAACATCTTTCCACATCCGATATCACTTTACCTGATTTTCCAATCATTTTCTATTCAAACCCCTGACACGTTGGCCAGGCTATTTGGCACCTTTCCATGAATCCATGTATCTTCTTACTTTAGGCCACCTCTCATATCTCACCCAGTGGATGACCGAGTGTACCATTTGAAGTTCTGCTTCCTGGAGAAATTTCTTCTCATCAGAGAAGAAATTTTAAGGCCATTCCTGGCTGTGATTATAATGTCACCACCATCTAGTTTCAGCATATAACCATATACGAAGCTGAAATATCCGAATATCCGTAAACCAAGTTCAGACTTTTTCGTCAGCTGATTTTATGGGACTCCTGTACATGATCCTAGATGCATGCTGAGGGAGAGACACTAGTTCAACCACAGGGAATATCATGGGACCGCAGATTTCTTGTACATGCAGTTTACTCACATTCTCTGGCCCTGCTTGGCTAGATCCAAGATGTATCATTTTCATTTTATTATGGACTGTTACTGGGCCCACTTGAATTAGGAAGCTCAAGGTACATGGTCACTTCTTTGACTTGATGGTCAAACATTCTATCTCTACAAGTGCCCAAGAGTATTCCAAGCATTGTTTCTTACATGGTTTATAATTCTCTAGTATAAACAGTATGGCTTTGATCCAAAATCTGAGAAGACAGTGTTGTGATTCTCTCACTGACTCTCGGTATGTAATTCTAACTGTGCCCTTTCCACAACTGAAAGCTCCAATCATATGAGGTTTGCTGGATTATAGTCCAAGTAGCAGGGTTGCTTGAACTGCAGCCAAGACCCACTACAGAGCCTGTTCCAACTCCAAAACCCCACTGAAACCTAATAGCTTTTTGTATTACTCGGGATATGAGCCAGGCATTAGTCTTAGTTGTGGAATGGCTTGTCTACAGAGGACTATCGACTTTTGTGCTTCTTTCTTTATAGGAGAGATACAAAATACATAATTCGTCTTTTACTTTGAAGAAGATGATCCGGGACTTTCTGGACACAAGACACCTAAAATCTTAATAGAAGTAGTAGGTCCCTAATTTTTTTGTAGGTTTTATTTCACTTTGAAGCCTGTATGTCTTACCAAGGCTTTGAGCTTGTTAGCCACTTCTTAGTCCACCTTGATCAATTTGAGTTTAATGGAACAGTGTTATGTTCTGTGAGATGTCCTGATGATTCTGATCTCTTTAGACTATATTATGGCAGGAGAATTAACATAGCCAAGAGAAAAGAAAAATGTAAATGTATATTGTTGAGGGTTCAGTGTGAATGCAAACTGTTTCTAATCTTCTTTTCTGATAGTATAGAAGACTCTCTGCAAATGAATCTCTCTTCATGGCCCCTCCAACCTTGTGAGTAATTATGGTCATTGCAGCTTCCTGATTTCCAGCAGTTAAATGCTACTGTCTGGGCTCAGTTTCTTCAAGTTTTCTGTCATCTCCATTGCTATTAACAAGCTGAGCTATGTGACAATCTCTCCTAATGTCAGTCCTGGTTTTTGGAAAAGAGCCATGACTGAGTAAATTGGGGACTGTGATATCTCACCAGCATATTCCCCATGGTCTTGGTGAATTATGCATCCTATGGGCTTTCTCATGGAAAATATTATTCTGATTTCTTGGCATGACACGATATATCAATTTAAACATACTTTCTAGAGTCCTTTACTCCTTTTCTGACTCCACCATCCTTGGTAGCAATTCAGGCATTTCAACTTTACCAAGACTTTCTCCAGGTTTCTAAGACCCAGCAAATTTCCCTTATACCTTGGGATCTTTTCTTAGGTATTAAATCCTGTGTTTCAAAAGAATGCTCCCAAGTCAGTAACTCTTGCCTCTCCAGTTTTAAGTTCCCCCTATCGATCAAATATTCTGAAAATTCAATCCTACAGATATTCTTATGACTACTGAACATACACGATGGCTAGTTCTTAAAGCTTCATGGGGTGGTTAACTCTTTTCTCATTTATTAGTCCCGGTGTATTTATATCCCGCAGCTGTATTATTCTGGAATTTAACCATACCCCTTCAGCCTAGAAGCTAGGAGAGAAGGTTGGGCCAACATCTGAGGGATGTACCTTCTACTTCATGTGGAGGCAACATCTGAAGTATCTTCCTGCATGGGAAAATTGCTAGCTCTTAATGGAGAATAGTGGGCCAACTCTGTAGATTTTCAGATTGTAGAGCTTCAGGGAAATTCACCCAGATATCCCCATTCTCTGTTTTTATGCCCCCAACTATTCTAAGCAGGGATCTCACCTTGGTGTAAGAACACTCCTCAACTGAGCATCCAACCATCTTTGCAGGTCAGTGGCCCTAAATAGCAGAAACCTAAATGTTCTCTCCATTGTTCTTTTGTAAAAAGATAAAGTTCTATCTGCCAGCTACTCAAGATGGCTTCTTGCTTTCATACTTCTATTTACATTTCAGCTATTTGTTAACCACATTCAGTTTCTCATCATCTCTCTTAAGGTCCACAATGCAACTCACTAATAATCAGCCAAATCCATTTTATTTCTGTGGGTTCTTTGCTCCATATTTTTCAAATGCCTGAATATTGTCCTGGCTGGGGAATTCACATTTACCAAGACATTCTCCAAAGTCACACTGATGAGATTTTCATCAGTTGAACTGCAGTTTTGTGCCAGAAAATATCTATGATCCACATACCCCTTGAGAAGAGATTATTTTCTGGTAGGTGGCAAATAATCTAGTTGCGAAACTTCAACTTATTCCCTGACATCATGTACTACTTCCAGTATTGATTGTGCTAGTTAATTCTTTTGGGAAGCAGAAGCCAAAATTGAGTTAAAAGTGCAAAAAGTGTATTGGGAAAAAATACCCGTGAAACACAAAAACATGACAGGGGCAGAAATGTCTGAGAAAACCCGTCAAACTGGTGAAGTCTGGCTCGTGTGAAAGGAGAAAAGGAAGGCTGAATAATTGCGAAGGATGAGCCTCACACCATAGTGCAGCTCTGAGACAATCTCAGCCAAGATCATGGGAGTTCCATTGGAAATACTGCTCTTTGAGGAGTCCTATGCTGCCTCAAAAGTGAGCCATCCATACTCAATGGCTGAGCACTGTCCAAAAAGCATGAACTTGGCTCAAAGTTCAAGTATAGCTTGAATCACCTGCACCTGGAGACAGTCATCCAACCATATTCCTTTTGACAGGTTTTTTTTGAAAGGAAATCTGAGCAGCAGACCTCCATGGCTGCCGTAAAGATTCATTAATATAGTCATTTCAACAATTTATTCAAACAGCAAAGACCTGCATTATAACACAATACAACTCCAAACAGTATGTGATTAAAGAAAACCACCAGATACTTGTTTTGTAATAAACTTTTCAAAAATTGTTACTTTTATCACTCTTCCTGTACCTATCTTTTAACACCCCTCTATTTTTATCCCCTGGGTTGTCAAAAATGTGTCATCCCTTTTTATATTTTCTTGAAATAAAATTTACATCATTCTGTTTCTTTTCTTCCTTGTGCTTTGTTTTTGCATAAAAAATCTATGTTTTTTTGTTCATCTCTCTAATGAGAAAAATCTAATAGCCATTATGAGAAAAGGTTTTACACACACATACACACACCCACACACACACCCACGTACACACCTAACTTCTGCAAGGTGTCAAATCATGAGGAATAAAAGAATATACTCTTTGGTTCTCACTGCAAGAAGCTCACACTCAGCTAATCAAAAGGCAGAATTTGGTTTTCTTTTCTCACTCTTTCTCCCTTCCGTCTTCACTATCACAAAAATAACACTGTTCTTTGTGAAAGATAAAGACAGTATCCTCTTTCCCGTCTCCTAGCTCCTGCTAAGAGAGATTAATTTGCCAGGATGTGAGGATGTTGATCTTCATGAAAGCTAGTCTCCTGCCTAATTAGGAAAGTTTTCTCATTCATATCACTAGCTAGCTTCCTGCTTCTCCTTAATGATAAATAATTTTGTGCTGAATGAAATAAATTGTTCATTCAATTGTTACTAGAGCAAGCATTCCAATCAGAAAATACAGAACAGGATAAAGAGCTTATCCCATCGCAAAATACAAATACAAATACAAATACAAATACAAATACAAATACAAATACAAATCTCAAATGACCACATCGTAACATATTAAAACATATTAAAACATATTCAACCAGGATTTATTAAAGATTTTCAAGAAGGTGATTTTAAACATGTTTTTTTTTTTTTAATTTTGCTTTTCAAATGAACACTCAAACCTACTTCTGGGTGCATGATGTTATTTTAGGAGCCTGACTTGTTTTCTAACACAGTGATATTCTTACCCAAACATTCAATGGCTCCAAATCACAAATTTTTTAATAATCATGCAATTGTTTAGTTCTTTAGTAGTATGTGCCAAAGATGAGGCTAAATACTCTGAAATTTAAACACTGAAAGCACAAACTGGATCTATGTCCTGAAACATGCACTAGATGGCATTCATTCAATCCTATGCAAAACAAAACAAATAAGAAAGCAAGCTATGTAAAAAGTGCCAAAATAAAAATAAGCAATCAATTTTGTACTAAGTAGGAGGCTATTATACGTGGCCATGCAAAACGTAAAGACCAGAAGACATGTCCCTTGGAGGAAGACACATTCACTTCACTTTGTTTTTACAAATTTAACGTTGCAACTTTACCTATCTCACATAGAAAAAATTCTGGGTGCAACCACTCTTGTTTTCTCACCTGTCCCAAACCTGGCTCTTCTTCTTAAATAGAACATGACTAATGTGCTTTGGTTGTGAATGTGTGCAATTGGATTGGTCCTTCTAGTTTCACCGTTGCCTTAGAACACCCTGCAATAAAAGACTATTCACAGTGAACTTGTCCTCTCTCTGAAATATGAAATAAACTTTTTCCATTAAAGTCCTGAGGCACTCAACAAGGTCAGTAGAAATTTCATCACAATCTCTTCCCTTTCCGCATGTTATTCTTCAGCCAATTTTTCATGCTACCAAAGTGGGAATGACCCAAGACTTAGGTCAAACCATAAGTGGAAATAGCAAGGAGAAATAATAACATTAACATCTGTTAGGAATGTTAGCTTCTTGAGAACAAAGGAATTTTAAATGTGGTGAGGTGATACAGTGCAGAGGTGAAGGGGAAGGACTTCTAGAACCATATTGACTGTAGGATTTTGTAGAGTTTATTTAACTCTTCTGAATTTCAACTTCCTAATATGTTTAAAGTATCAATAATACTGTCATTATGGGGTTGTCTTAAAGATCAAATTAAATTTTCTATGTAAACACTGATATACTGCTATGCACATAGTAAGTGTTCAGTAAATTATTATGAATTATTTTCAGTATAACATACAGCTCCAGAATACTACACTTATAAATACAAAATTATTTGGCAAAAAGTGAATCTTTGCTTTTAATGCCCTACCAAAATACATCAAATGCTACAGAAGTTATTAAAAACGGATTAGAACAGGTAATAATTTACTATCAACATGCTAAAATAAATATATGTTAGAATCCCAAGGCCCATTTGGTAACTTTAACAAAATAATTAAATAGCATTAAGATTGACCAAATGAAATAAAGCCATTTCTAAATTATTGTATAAAGAGAAAGGAAATGAAAAGAAAACTCTCTGAAGTCATGGAAACATCTGAATATCTTTTTACTTCCTAATTTTCCTACTGAAGATATATATGAGACGCTTTAATCATTTGAAATTTATAGCACACATACTTTGTTTAAAATGTTTTGGAGTAGAAGCCAATTAAAAGATACATAAAGGGTTTGTGGATAGGCTAGTACCAAGGTTACTAAGGTCTGAGATCTAGTTTTTGTCCAGGATGAGTTTGATCTGGATGATCCTTCAATGTATTTGGATCACTTATGGGATTGGTTTCAATTTTTATGATGTGGCCTAATGTTAATACTGGCTTCCATGAATTTAAGATCTAGCAACTTGACCCTATTTGGAGTAAGAAAAAGCCTAACTACTTTAGGAGCCTTATTCTCACATCCCCAATTGCTGATACAGATCTTAAACTCAGAGTTCTGTTGACAACCGTATTCCACTGTCTGCTAATGCCAAGCATAGAGCAGGCTTTGAATGAATAAATGGGCTTTCTGGCCCTTTCCTCTGTTGAATTATATGCTTAATCAAGGTAGTAGACTTCAACTCAGTTGGATGCCAATTGGCCCCTTTGTTTCTTCTGATGGAGTTTTCAGTCCATTCTGGAACACAATCCCAGATTTCTCTCTGGATCTGGCCCTTGGCTCCTTCCCTTGAAGCCCTGGGCTGCTTGATATTTTCAAGATAAATGGTTCCAATGTATAATCAAACCATTTCCATTTGAGGTTAACAGCTCAACATAATTTCTTGACTCTCCTTCTAATTTGTTATTCAAGAAGCACTCCCCTCCACCCATCCCCTCCATCTCTACCATGGGAATGGCCTCTGAAGTTTTACAACTAAGAAACATTATAAACAAATTGCAATAGCAGCAGAGAAAATTTATATCTTCCCAGAGCAAATATTAAATCAATCTCTGTGCTAAACCAAATAATTCCTGACTTTGCGTTTTGCTCTCACAAACATAAAACCATGAATAAAGACAACTACAGATGGTAGCAGAAAGAGCTCACCTATATTGACATAATCCCAGAGTTTGATTAATTCTGGCTCCAACTTAAAGAGAAGAACCAATTCAAATCGCTAAATTAGATGATCCTAACTCAGTAAGAATTTCCTTACAGGTCTTACTTTCTAAATTTATTCTTATTTTTATCACCTTCATAATTATTATTTTCCTCTTCTGCTTATCTGTCTACCATATATCTTCTTTAGAAAACAGTCTGTTCAAACGTTTCCTTTTTTTTTTAATTATGTTGTTTGTTTCCTGATAAGTGAATTTTGAAAGTTCTCTATATATGATGGATACAAGTCCTTTATCAGGTATGTAAATTGCAAGTATGTTTACCCAGCCTATGGCTTATCTTTTCAATCTCCTAAGAGATAAGTTCCTGAACCTCAGTAACTTTTGTACCTCTCCTCAGAGGAAAGTCTCCTCTGTGACTTTCATGTAACAAAGGTTTACTTAATTTTTTTTTAATTTAGTAAAGTCCAATTCATAATTTTTAAAAATTAATAATTTTCACATTGCAGCTAAGAAATTTTTGCCTCAGAGCGCTTTTATAGTTTAAGATTTTACACTAGGTTTATGATCCATTTTGTGTTAGTTTTTGCATAACTTGCAAGGTAAGAACAATGTTCTCTTTTGCACATGGAGATCCATTGTTCCAGCACCATTTTCTGAAGGAAAAAAAAAGATGCTTTCTCTACTAAATTGCTTTTGGACTTTGGTCAAAAATCAATTAAGAATATATGTACAGGTCTATTTCTAGATTCTATCTATCATAATGATCTACTTGTTTACCTTTATGCAAACTCCACTGTCTTCAACAATGTAGATTTATGATGTCTTGAAGTCAAACAGTATAAATTTTCCTGGCCTATTACTCCTTTACAAAGGTTTTTAAGACTGCTTTTTATCTTTTTTTCATTTCTACACGAATTTTAGAATTATCGAATCATGGTAATGCTGGCCTCACAGAATGTGTTATGAAGCATTCCCTCCTTTTCAATTGTCTTGAAGGTTTTATATAGAATTAGTATCTATCATGTCTTTCATAAATGTTTAGTAGAATTCAGAAATAAAGGCATCTAGGCCATCTTGGATTTGAGGGTGTTTGATCAAGAAGTGCAAGAATTCATTGACTTGGAGGTACTCTCCAAGGACAAGAGGTTTAAAACCTTCTGAGGATGGGGCTTCTGAGGATGGGGCAAAACTGCCGTTAGGGTAACTATAAGAACATGGAAAGTCATGGTTAATCCTGAGCAAAGTGGGATTGTTTGATTTTCCCTAGCAGAGATCTACTCTATGGAAGCAATAAAGCAGCTGAGGAAAGTGGGCTGGAACTGATATATGAGGCCAAAAGACCCACCAGAGAATTACATTTTATGGGAAGCCCCAGAATACACCATGTGCCAAGACTATTTGGAATGCACCAGTGATTATGGCACCGGCATCACTTATGAGTTTAGTATTGGTCATTCCCTGCAGACCAGAACTGAGCTTGTTAATATCCTTGGGGACAATGGGATTTCAAAGAAATAGAGGCCAGGCCCCTATTTTTAACCACCAGAAGCCAGGAGACCATAATTGCGACTAAGACTACCAAGGTCAGAGGGGCAGTGAAGGAGTGTGACCTCCAGGGAGTTATGGAGCTTGTTAATAGAGCATGGTGCCCCTAAGGGCAGAATAGACAGGCAGCCAAGAAGATGGCTGATTAACATCTCCAACCAGAAATAATCAAGAATGGAGGGATAGGAGGTTGAAGGCAGTCTTCCAGATACAAAGCCACAATTCCTTTCACTGTTGCTGAACTGATTTTCAGGTCTGGAACCCATTGACCAAAAACATAACTAGGAGTCTAGCATGAAGGATTGTGCAACACTACAGCAAGTAAATACTGGAATGATTCTCTCAGTCCTTTCCCAAAGGAACTCATGGCCACTTAGTCAAGTGACTGTACATTGGAAAAATATAACTCAAGAAGTATTAGACACAGGGTCTGAGCTGGCTTTGATAGCCAGAGATCCAGAGCATTCCCATGACCCTTTTGTTGGGCTGAGAGCTTATGGAAGCAAGGAAATGAATGGAGAACTCACTAAAGTCCAGCTCACCCAGTGGAACCATTGAGTTTGTGAATACACAGTCATCATTTCTCCAGGTCCTGTCTATGTGATTGAAATTGACACATTGGGAAGCTGGAGTAACCCCACACTGGGTCCTTGACTGGTGGGGTAAGAGCTATCATAGTGGAGAAGTCCAATGGGAAACTACTGAAACTAACTCCATGTGGCCAAGATGGCAAATTAAAAACTACATCACATTGGGGAGTGAGGAGAGCACAGCAAAAATTAGTGCCATCAGTAAAAAACAAAAAGGTGATCACTATCATATTTCTGTTTCATTCATCAGTCCGGCCCCAGAAGAAACACGATGGATCCCAGATAATAGCTCCTGCAAGCTCAAGTAATTAGTACTGATCACAGTTGCTGTGATAGCAAATTAATAAGGTCTCAGGCTTATGGAATGGAGCCATTGACTTGGCAAATACATTCTTTTGCATTTCAGTAAGAAAAGAGGATCAGAAACAGTTGTATTCGTGTGCAACAGTATTCATTTGCAGTTTTGAATCAGGACTATATTAACCACACTTCCTCTCATAACAAAATATAGCTTAAAGAGCTCTGGATCACTGAGCATTTCACAGATAATCACGTGGATCCATTGTGTTGACAACATCATGTTGATTGGACAGGCAAGAAAGGGTTAGTAGTTGGAAATTTTGGAAAATAACATGTACTTCAGAGAGCAGGAGACAAACTCTATGAAGTTTCTTAGACCTGTCATTTCAATATAGTTTTAGGAGTTTAGTGGCCATGACTGTGCTCGGATAGTACTCCAAAAATAAAAGACAGATTGATGCATCTCGCATCTTCTGCAACAAAGAAGATAGCACAGTGCCTGATAAGCGTCTTGGGGTTATGGTGGCAACACATTCTATATCTGAGAATTCTGTTCAGGCCTATTTACTTGCTGATATGAAAGTTGCTAGCTTTATATAGGATTCAGAAAAGGGAAGGCTTGGTAGCATGTCCAGGATGTGATGCCACCAGAACAGCACCTTGGCCACATGTCTTAACAGACCCTATGGTGTTAGAGGTATCAGTGGTAGGAAGAGATACAGTGTGAAGCTGATGATAAGCACCAAGTGGGATCATTACAGCCCAGGCCCCTGGGAGTCAGGAGTAAGGCCATGTCATCCAAAGCAAAGGTGACTGACATACCCTAAGGTGGCCTTTCAGTGAGTCATGCCCTTGTATCATCCCATGAGCATAGGTAGAACCTGTGACTTGCTTCCAGCCAATAGAATATAGCAAAGCCATATCCCAAATTAGATAATGCTATCTGGCAAAGGTGTTGAGATGATAACCCTCTTGATCATGTTATGTTATATAATACTCTGCCTTAGCAGACTGGGACAAGATTACCCTACTGGCTTTGAAGAAGTAAGCTAACATTCTGTGAGAGGGTCTTGTGGCTAGGAACTAAGGGTGACCTTTAGGAGCTGATAAGGTTACCAACTGACAGCCAGCGAGGGACCTCAGTTTTTCAACAGCAAGGAAATGAATTATATGTGGGCAATAATGACGTTTAGACCATGTGACCTTGGACAATTATCTAACTTTTCAGTCTCAACTACCTCATCTGTGAAATAATGATAAAAAATAATAATGAAAATTGCTGACATAATTAACAATTACTACATCTGATGTGAAAACTAAAACCAGCACACTTTTTTGCTTTTGTGGTAAACAATACTGGGATAGGCAAAAACAACAGCTACATTGGCCATGAAATAATTGTTCTTAAAAGATAAGCCAACTAAAACAACTTATTTAACAAGATTAACTGTTTATGCATCAATATTTCTACCAAGCCCCCTGCCTCATTGTGCCCACCAGACCATAACTCTCATGTCATGAACTGCCCTCTCCCATCAGTCACTGGCTTTTCAAGACTCCTCATGATATCATCGATCCAAATTCTCACACCATATATATGTGTATATATATATATACACACACATACATATGATATTATATGTATACATTTTTATATGATATATGTTTTTTTCTCCTGAATTCCCCCTTTTGAGACTCTCCCAGGAATGATATTTCCTTTTACGGCAGTAGACTTAATAAATTGAGTTCTGCTGATTCAGCTGGCTTCTGGAGGGTTCTTTTGGGGTTTGACATATGGCACAAGCCTTCTCCTAAGTATCATATATGTGTTAATTTTTTTAGTCATCAAAATAGCCCTATGAGGTAGATATAGTATCCACATTTTACAAAAGAAGAAATTGAAATCTCTAAGGTTTAAATAACCCAGGAAAGGGCTTTAGTAAAGATGAAATATAATAATGTAGGACAAAGCAGGGTAGGCCCCTAGCACAAAGTAAGTTTTATGAAACCTGGCTATTATTTTTCTGTTACATTAATAATTGGAGGGAAAAAAATAATCACCCCACTAGAGAGATCTCTACCATCTCCACAATGAATACCTTTGCGCTGGGAGAATTATATATATTTCTCCCCCTCTCTCTTTCATATTTTACAAATCCCTAAAATATTTGGTCATAGAGAACCTAGAAGGTGGTATATTTTCAGCAATTTTTTTTTACTTCTCTGTGAACAATAACATATATTTATAACATGTTTGTTTTCTGATACTTCCTTTTAAGAAAAATCTCTATTTTTTTTATTTCCTTCTAATCTTTGATCTAGAGTGGGAACATGACATTCTGAGAAGTTTTGTATTATTTCCAGAGCTGAATAGGTAAGGATTATTAGCCATGTATCATCTGAGTCAGGAGTCAGTAATCTTTTTCTGTTGGTGTCCAGATAGTAAAGATTTTGGGCTCTGCCCTCCATATGGTTCTGTCACAACTAGTCAATTGTGTCATTAAGGCACAAAAGCAGCCATAGGTAATATATAGATGAATGGGTGTGGGCATGTGCTAATAAAACTTTATTTACAAAAACTATTGGCAGGCAGTTTTTAATCTCCAGGCTGTAGTTTGCCAACAGCTCTTCTAGGTGTAGCTTTGAAAGCATCCAGAGTCTTGTATTTTTTCCCTCCTTGATGTCCTACACCAGTCTAACAATCCCTAGAAGTGCTCATTCACAGATGCAGGATTGCTTCTCCATTATTGCCCTATTAATAACTTTCTGGGTTGCCGTGATATTTAATATCGCACTTTGGTGGCTTTTATGACAAAATAAAGGTATTATAAGTAAAACCTGGCTGGGGAACAACTCAGTTAGCTGCTGAACTGTGTGAGAGCTTAAAGTCTGGATGGAATAATGTTGGCGTCGTCTGGCTGTCCTTTAGAGAAGGTGGTCTCTATATGAGTTTAGACAACAATTTCACTAGGGATAAGTGAACTATTTTGTCAAATTCGGCACCCAATCCAGTTTCATTATTTTAGAACATAAAACTGTTTGGTGATTAGCTTTGTTTACACTTGGCAAAGTATTGCTTCCTCTTCTGAGGGGGAAAAAAGGACAAAAAAAGCTCATAAAAATTTCAAAAAGCTTTTGACTTCAAATAGTTCTTGCAAAACTGCATTTGGATGAGTTAAGTGTGGAGGAATCAAAACCATATGGATTATACTTCTTTTAAAATAAACACTGATTTAAAAATTGAAGGAAAATTCCTGGAAAAGTAGGCTTTACTCTTCACAGACTCCAAATAGTCAAAAACAACATTAAGAAATTTGATAAACCCAAAGCACAGCTGGGTTTACCCATTCTTAATTATAGTGTTTTCATTGTATATCATGTAAAAATAAACAGTCTCAGGAGTGGCCTACATTCAGTTATTTTAGAAGAGTGTGGGGATTTTCATATATCTCTGGAGTAACCTTTGCCCAAATCCTGGATTTGAGGTAAATCACATTATAGTATTTGAAATGTTAAAATGTTAAGCACTTGTCACTCATCATATTTTATCTTCAAAAGCCCAGCCTTTATCCCAAATCAGAATTAACAAAATGTTGAGAAAGTCTTATTCTAGTTCTCATAAGGTGACTTACACTGATGTGAATCTATACATCTAAATATTTAATCATCAAAGAATAAGAACCTGGTACTCTTATTTAATTAAATGACATTTCTGAATGGGAATTAATGCCCACCTTTATGAGGGCATAGCTGACCTGGGGAGAAGAAATTCCCCACTCCAGTCCACTCTAGCCATCTTGCTCACCTACTGAGGAGAATTAAACAAACAAAAACAAAACATAACCGAGCAACTCTTGTGAAGTTCATAGTCCAGAGTCCCTAAAAGACTGAGACCTAGTCACAGGACTACAGAATCTTTTTCCTGACCCTCACATCTCACCACCACATTACTAAAGGCCTATTTACAGTATTTCTTTTACTCGGCACATCATGTATGGCTATATAGAAAAAAATTACAAGGAATGCCAAAGTCAAAAAACACAATTTGATGAGACAGAGCAAGCAGAAGACTCAGACATGGTAGGGGTGTTGGAACTTTTAGATCAGGAATTTTAAACAATTGTGATTAACAGCAAAAGACTCTAATGAGTAAACAACATGCAAGAATGAATGGGGAATGTAAAAAAGGGAAGGAAATTCTAATAAAGAACCAAAAATAAAAGCTTGCGATAAAAACAGCAACAACAGCAACAACAAAAACCACTGTAACACTGTAGTTGTTACACAGCTGAGGAAAAAAAATCTGTCAGCTAGAGGGTATATCAATAGGGCACATAACACTGAAAAGCAAAGAGAAAACAGACCACCAACACCATGACCAACAGCAGCAACAACAACAACAAAACTGAAACAAAAACAATATCCACAAACTACAGGACAGGTACAAAATGTGCAGCACACACAAAATGGTGAAGCCAGAAGGAAAAGGAAAGAAAGAAGGAAGGAAGGAAGGAAGGAAGGAAGGAAGGAAGGAAGGAAGGAAGGAAGGAAGGAAAGAAAGAAAGAAAGAAAGAAAGAAAGAAAGAAAGAAAGAAAGAAAGAAAGAAAGAAAAAGAGAATATTTGAAACAGTAATGACTGTGAATTTCCCCCAAATTAATGCTATACACAAAATCCAGGGAGCTCTGAGAACACCCAGCAGGATAAATACCAAGAGAAACTACACTTAGGCACTTATTTTCACACAACAGAAAATCAAAGAGAAAACAACAACAACAAAACAAAACAAAACAAAACAAAAACTTTTGAAAGAAGCTGGGGATGCTGGGAAAACAGCTTACCTATAGAGAACACAGATAAAAATGATATCTGACTTCTTTTCAGATATCATGCAAACCAAAAGAATGAAGTAAAGTATTAAAAGATGGAAAAAAGCCCACCAACATAGAACTCTGTACCCTGCAAAATTATCCATCAAAAGTGAAGAAGACATAAAGACTTTCCCAAGAAAACAAAAATGGAGGGAAATTTATGTCAGTAGATTTGCCTTGTAAGAGATGTTTAAAAAAAGTTTTGTAGCAAGAAGGAAAATAACATAGGTCAGAAATTCAAATCTACATAAAGTAAGGAAAACTTTTAAGAAAGAATAAGTGATGGGTGCCTGGGTGGCTCAGTTGGTTAATGTCCAACTTTGGCTCAAGTCTTGATCTCACAGTTTGTGAGTTTGAGCCCTGCATTGGGCTCTGTGCTGACAGCTCAGATCCTGGGGTCTGCTTCAGATTCTGTGTCTCCCTCCCTCTCTCTCCCCCTCCATGGCTCATGCTCTGCCACTCCCTTTTTCTCTCAAAAATAAATAGACATCAAAAACAACTTAAGAAAAAATAAGTGAAGGTAAAACAGATCAGTGGTTGCCAGGGTTGTAGAATGGAGATGAATAGATGGAGCAAAGAGGATTTTCAGGGAAATACAGTTTCCCTCTATGATCCCATAATGAAAGATACAAGTTATTCCACATTTATTGAAACGCACAGAAAGTACAACACCAAGAGTAAACCCTAATGTAAACAATGGACTTTGTGTAATTATGATGTGTCAATTTAGTTCATCAATTGTAACAAATATATAACTTTAGTGGGGGATGTTGATTATTGGGGATGATTATTGGGGTGCAGGGAGTTTATGGGAAATCTCTGTACCTTCCTCTATTTCACTGGGAACCTAAAACTGCTCTAAAAAATAGTGAAAAAAATAGAAAAAAAAGCAGCATGAGACAGAGAAATGGATACAACTTTTGTTGACTTTGTAGTTGTGTGAGGTTTGCTCAGTCTCAGTTTTTGCATTGTTAAAATGGTCATAAAAATAATGGCTTACATGAAAATATTTATTTTAATAAGAACATGGCCCTCATTAAGTGTTAATTCTTATCTTCCTCCCTTTGATCCCATCCCATAGCCTACTATACGCAAGCTCAAGTCTTCCTTTTAACATAGAAGTGATGTATTTTCACTTATAGGCATTTAAATGGAAACTTACACTCAACTGTTCAGTTATAGGGCTTTGTGTCTAATGATGGTATAAATTTATTTTCTTCTTATTGAAAAATAATTATACTAAAGATCACCCATCTGTCCCTAAAGTGAATAATAATTTTTAGGAAGATTCCAGCCTAAATCCCTAATCTGGAAAAAGAAAATCTTCTGTAAGTGCACAGACTAGCTGAAGTATGTAACTGAAGACTGGACTCATGGACTTCAACTACAGGCAGCAGCACCACCAACCAAGGACCCAATGTGGTGCCACCCCTCCCACAGGCCACACCTGGTCAACTACTGAGCAAGATGGAAAGAGTAAGACAAGGAACTCCTCCATAGTTGGCTTTCACTGAAGAACTCCTAATCACCTTGCTAACACTCCTTAGATTGTAAAACAGTTTAGGATGCTTCTGCTCAATCTCCCCTCCCTCTCTCCTTTGCTAGGGGTAAGATCAGAATCACGTCCAGACATTTCTCCCAGTCTCTTCTAGATCCCTCTTCATTTTTTATTTCCACAAAGTGTGTTCCCTAAAACAATAAAAATCAAAAAAATAATAATAATCATGCAAATTTAATTATACCTTGTTATTTGTTTCCTAGGGGACTGGAATAACATGCTAACCAATGAGAAATTTCCTTCACTCCAGAGATAATTATTAACATCTCCACCTAAAAAAATTAAAATTGCTACAAATCTTCAAATGACAGCCTGCATTTTCAAAAGAAACAAACACACAAAGCATGAGCTAGCATGGTGCCTAAAATGACACACAAGATTAAGTCGAGACTTCAAGTCCATTCCATATGTGGTCTCCTATCTATTTCCCCTTCCACACACCTCATATTCTAAAGGGACTTGAATTTTCACCCTTCCTCATTCATAACATGCAAATGTTATGTGTCTTTGCCACTTTTGTTTCCTGTGTTTAAACTGATCTTTTTCCCAACCCCAACTCCATCCCTCAAGGCCATATAAATAGTCTTCTTAGTGCCCAGGTCTCCAATCAGTCTCCAGAGCAGGAGTACCACCAAAACAACTGCTTTGTCTACCTGTGGGCACATGCCTTAGTGATAGAGCTAATTGTACATCTGATCACACTGTTTGTAATTCCTATTTGTGTTTTTCACAGTGCATAATTGAGAGCCTGATCCAGAGTAGATGCTAATTTTTCTAAAAAGATGAATCAATGTTATATAAAGGAAATAGGATGGATTTGGGAAATAGGACAATTTAGCTTTAAATCTCAGATCCCTCATTCACTAGTTCAGTGACTTGAGGTAAATCACTTAATTTCTCCAAGGTTTGTAAAATGAGGATCATAGACCTCACATTACAGAGGCTTTATGAGGATTAAGTGAGATCATCTACATATTTTCATTCATCCAACTAACTGAGCTCTTGGTCGGAGCCAGTCTTGAGGATATGTCAATGGATGAGAGGGTTAAAGTGCAGAACCTCAGAAGATTTTACTTTAGTTGTGTTGAAAAACAGTAAAAAGATTAAGCAAATAAAAAAATCCTTTCCAAATTGTCATAAATTTTATGAAGAATATAGGCATGGGGGCACCTGGGTGACTCAGTCGGTTAGGCATCTGACTTCGGCTCCGGTCATGATCCCACGGCTGGTGGGCTCAAGCCCCACGTTGGGCTCTGTGCTGACAGCTCAGAGCCTGGAGCCTGCCTCAGATTCCGTGTCTCCCTCTCTCTCTGTCCTTCTGCTTTCTCTATGTCTGTTTCTCTCTCAAAAGTAGACATTTAAAAAATTTTTTAAATATATACAGGCATGATTTTGTGCTAGATGATGATGATGGAAAGGGGAAGGTACAAACTTTAAGATGTCAGGAAAGTGTCTTTAAGGCACAAAGTATATGCCCTGTGCCAGTCGGGGTTCCACCAGAGGAACAGAACCAGCGGGACACACACACACGCACACACACACTTGCACACACACGCACGCACACACACACGCACATACACACAATTATACGTGCAATTATTCTTCAATCAAAAAGAAACACATATATTTGTATATTTCACAATTAGACACAAAATCCTCTAGCTGCAGACACACATATATACACACATAGTGTGTGAATGTGTGTATGTGTGTTTGTATGAATACATAGAAAATCAACATATAATATATATTCATATATAATCTATATGATGTATTACAAGAATTTGGCTGATGCAATTGGCTAGCCAGGCAAGTCCAAAACCCATATGGGAGTCTGGAAACTCTAGAGCAGGAGCTGAAGCTGCAATCATAAGCGGGATTTCTTCTTTTTCAGTGAAATCTCAATTCTCTTAAAGGAGACTGATTTCCAATTCACTGCATCAAGGAATCCAAATTTTCCAAGATAATCTCCTTCACTAAAAGGCAGCTCGTGATAGATATTAATCTCCTTTACCAAAAACCTTCACAGCAACACCAAGATGAATGTTTCATTAAATAATTGGGTACTATAGGCTATCCATAAAAGGACATAAAAGGACTATCACATACTCGAAAATGTTCATTCCTTTGCCATAAATTCCTTAACTTAAAGCATACTTTGGAGGACCTGGGTGTATGATTAGCTTTCTAATGAAAATCATTCTCTTGGGGCTTTTTAGTGACACCTCTCACAGCAAAATCACAGTTAAAAAGTATTTTAAAAATAAAGATATTTAATTTTCTTAAGATGAAACAACACATTAGTCAATCTTCCCTGTTGTAAGATTCTATACCATAACAGCTGACTAGGGTAAATTCTAAGCCATTCGTTATTCCTAAGTATATAAAAAAAATGGCAGACGAGATTTTAATGCTCTAAAACAGCCAGAAGCCAGCACAACTATCAAATATCTTTAAATGATTAATAAGAAAAAACTATATTTCCTTCTTTGTGGTACCTCATATTCTTTATTCTAGATAAATATGTTTTTAATATTCATTTAACATTGATTAAATACCCACACCTTCCATATTAAAACAAAATTAAAAGCATATTTGTTTTGCCAGGAAATATTAAGCAACATGTGAGTTGAAAACCCCAAGTTAAAATCAGTATAGAAAATTTGTTAAATAAATCACATGTTAAATGAACTCAAAAATATGGACCCTCATCCCTTTCATTATCCAGCATGAATGCTCTTGTGCCTTTTTGTTGGTTTTCCTTCACAAGAATGTATTTAATTAATGGATGCTGTTTCCTTTTTCTCCCCCATGTTTCTTAAATTCCAAAGAGTATCATCTAAGCTCTTGGTTTCATACAGGTCGACAGACCTTGGTACCTCTTGCCACCTTTTCCCACGGGAGTCAGGGAGTATCACTTCTGGCACAGTTCCATAAAGAAGGCAGATACCATAATGATCAAAGAAGGCAGAACAATAATTTTAAAAAGACAGGCTAGGCCCTGGACTCCCTGCAGGGTGTTATTGATTAGCCCACTCTGTCACATCACCTGGAAATTAGAGTTTGAAGTCATTCTTTTGGGTGTGAGGGAGCTGGCTTAAACCTACTGTTAAAACATTTTTAAGTGCATATCTAGCTCCTAGACTGACCACAGTGCTCTCCATCCTAATGCAGAGTACTTCTAGTCATCTTGAACACACCAGCTATAAACCATAATTAGTACTTTGAGATCCAGTTTTTCCCTCTGACTACAGAATGGAAGGTTGAAATATTTATGTAATTCAGGAGTCTGCTCTCCTCCGAGGTGGTTTTGCTACCTCCACACCATTTCCACCCCTGCTCTCTCCCTCAAAATTTTTTTTTTAAAACACACTTGAAACTAAAGGTAATCTGAGTCACTGCTAGGAGAAAAATATTTATCAAGTTAAGGAATATTATGCTGAAATTTTAAGATCATTATCACTTACGATGGATAGTTCAGTAAAGATGAAAAATCATGAATCGATATTTTATTGAATAAAAAATGTATGCGGAAATTCCGAAGATTAGACAGGAAAAAATTGTACAAGAATAGAACAGGTGAGAAAACTGAGGAATGGGAAGATACTTGAATTACTCAGGTCCCTCTCCTAGGCATGCAAATTTCATTGCCTTATTATTCTCTCAGGGCTCATATCACCAGGCTTGCATGTTTGATAAATGCCATATGTTATAACTTCTTCCATCTGACACATGATGTGCAATAGCAAAATAAAGGCTTTACAGTCAAAAATCTTGAGCTTGTGTTGCCTAAACTTACTTGACCCTCCCCCACTTTCTTTTTCTTTCTTTCTTTCTTTCTTTCTTTCTTTCTTTCTTTCTTTCTTTCTTTCTTTCTTTCTCTTCTTTATTTAAAAAAATATACTTGCCAGTTAATATCCTGGGGTGCTAGTGCTTTCTAGAATACATTAAAAGAGATATTATGCTAGATCTTGAAGCTGGCATAAAGGATAGTCAAAGTTGGGGGATCAGAAGAAATACTATCCCCAGGATTAAACAGGGCAAGAGAGATTTACAGAGAGGAAAAAGGCAGTAGTGAAATGACACCAAAATATCAAAAACAGTAGGACTTAGAAAAAACAGCATCAGTTTTTGATTGGGATAGGAACACCAATAACTAATGGTACAGAGTGCTGGGCAAAAGTAATCTCAGGGATGTATAAAATGACAATGTATTGAAAGCAGTTTGGCTCCATTCATTTGGCTGTTCAAGGAAAGAGACGACTAGTTAGGAAAGACGGCTGTGTTAGGTGAACTGGATAGTGTTTATTTTTACAACAGTTGAAACTTTCTGTGATGGAAGTTGGCAGGAAGGTTGACTGAGAGGAAAAAACTAAAGATCATAAAGCTTCCAGTAAAATGATTACATAAAACACACAGGTTTACTTTCTCTCCTTCCCAAATCCAATACTGTTAAGATTGAATTAGAAGATTCATTATTGTTAAGATGTCAATTCTCCCCAGATTGACCTATGGATTCGATGCAATCCCCACAAAATCCCAGCAGGTAGTTTTGCAAAAATTGGCAAGCTGATTTTAAAATTCACATGGAAATACAAATGACCTAGGAGAGTAAAAAAAAATTTTTTTTTGAAAAAGAACAAAGTTGGAGGAATAACATTACCAGGTTTCTAGACTTTAATATAGCTATTTAATACAGCTATCTTAATATATTATAAATATTTATATAGTTATATAAATATATACTAATTAAAAGCTACAGTAAGCAGGACAGTGCATTTTGGAGTCATAGCAGACAAATATGTCAATATTCCAGAGATGGAAGAGAATTTGAATATTTATATTGAGATCTCCCTGAATATCCAGTACAATCTATATTTACATAAAAATTGTGAAATTTTAGAATATCTCAACCTTAATTCCTAATAGCTGACCTCAATATCCAGGCCATAATTCCTTTTTGCTGATAACATCTAGGAGTTTAAAATGCCCCATTTTTTCCTACAAATCCCATCAGGAAATTGGATTATTTAAAATCGGGACACAGGTATTAAGAAAGTATTAAAAAAAAACCTCTTTTTCTTTTAGGACTGCAGAAAAAATATATAGGATTGATGACCTGCAGAGAAATGGAGATATGCTAAGTTCTCCTTCTCTCCCCCGACAAAAGGGAATTTTTGATAGAGAATTTCATGCTGGGTGATTTCAATTTCAGTAAGAGTAGAAGGTCCCTATAGTTGCAAGGGAGAATGTTCAAAAGGCAATTAGTACGACCATCATGTGAATAGAGGCAAGTCAGTTATTCCAAGTACAAATATCTTGGACTCACCACAATGGGTTTTCATCTGTGATACTGTATTTTGCTTAGCTGGTTTGGTACCGAAATTTGAGTGAATATTGTTTATCATCCCGTGTGGAAATGCAACCAATTCAGTGGTTTGTTTTTTCAGGTCCTGGGCTTCTCTAGCTCTGCTTGGGCATTCTGGCAGAGAGCAGAGAAGTGGGGGCAGGAAGGCATGGCCGCTCAGGGCAGTCCAGCATCCTGGTCACATGAGAGCAGGAAATGGCCCAGACAAACATCCTTGACTCCACGTACCAGCTCAGTGTGCACCTCAAGAAAATCAGGCTCGACTCTGCTTTGAAATCAGGGCCTGGGTGGTTTCTTTGTCGTTGTTTTTTTCAGGTGTTATGTGTTCAAAGCGTGATGTGCAATACTGAAGAAAATCAATTTGGTGCAAGTGTTTGGTATTTTCACAATCCTTAATTGCTGGCATTTCCTGGAACTTGGATCCTTCTTCCTCACCACTCTTCATCTGGTATCAGAAGAGTTTTACAAAACTCAAATGTTGAGGAAAATATGAAAATCTTCTCATTATGACAGATGACACTATGCTCACAGGTATTTCATGACATTCTGCCACCTCAGAGCATAAATTGTGTTCAAAAAAAGGAAGTACCCATTTGTTCAGTTAAAAACCCTACAGAGTTCCTCATTACCAGAGAGGAGTTCTCTTTCTGAACAGTAGATCAAGAACTGACCACTCCCCAAAAGAAATGTGTTAAATCCATGGAACGTCCATTTATTTTTATTCAATCAAGGTACATTTATAGAGCACTAAAAGTATGTTTGGCAACATGAGATGTTCCGGAGAAGTCACAAAAAATTAAGAAGAGATAGAAATATCCCAGAATATTTAAAATAGCAGTGACAAAGTCGTACTCTACTAGGAGGGTGAAAACTGTTGGAAGAGCCCAAGGGGATGTCCTCGGAAAAGATTCCCTGAGAAGCTGGCATTTGAACTGCTTCCTGGGGATAAATAGGAGTTTGCCTGGGGAGTGGAACATATCACAAACAGAAAGACAAGTACTTACCAAGGGACAAGATTAAGGCTGTGGCATTTTTAGAACAGTATGGGAAAACTGGGGAGTGGAGGGGCATGAAGGCAGAGAAGGAGATTCAGGATAACCGTAAAAAAAAAATAACATATTTTTTTACATTGAAGGAAAAGGGGAGCCAAAAGAAGTTTCTAAGAAAAAAAAGCTAACATGATTGGGGTGCCTGGGTGGCTCAGTCGGTTAAGCATCCTACTCTTGGTTTCGGCTCAGGTTATGATCTCACAGTTCATGGGTTTGAACCCTGGGTCGTGCTCTGCACTGACAGTGCAAAACCTGCTTGGGATTCTCTCCCTCTCTCTCTCTCTGCTCCTCCCCTGCTTGCACTCTGTTTCTTTCTCAAAATAAATAAGTAAACCCTTTTTTTGTTTTTTAAAGAAAAGAGCTAACCAGGTTAATAGCTTGCGAATATCACCATGGTAGGGTGAGGGAGATGGCCTGGAAAGGGTAGTAAACAGAGTCAAACAGAAATGTAAATCTCCAAATTAACATTTTCTCTCCTGTAAATATTTATAATTCCTGAAAGACAAGAGTTTTGATGTTCAGAGCAAACTCATGAGGCATTCTCAAGATCCAGGCAGGGCTGGCAATAAATGCACTTCTGGAATATTCACTCTCTAAAAGAACATGCCTGGCAGCAATGGGGTTGGAAGATAGCTAGTAGCCCAGAACTGAAGAGAGGGGCATCTCTCCAGAGTCATTTAAAGTTCAGGACAAGATAATTGTGCTCATAAATAAATGGTGAAAATTCTGGATGCCTAATCTGTTTCGTGTTAGGCCAAGAGAGACTAACTCTCAGAGATGTGTTCCGAGAATTACTTTTTCTTAGTGGAATTGCACTGTAATATTACGAAAACTTTGGCATAGCTCAGGCCGGATACTGTTTGGACAAATACCTTCAATGGCTAATTAGGAAAGATTGCTGTTGTTTTATGGTGATATGGGTTAGAAAAAAATGTCATAGTATTCTTTAGGGAAAGAAAAAGAATTAGATTTCAGTTGATGAGGTTTATAATTATAGTGAAATTTGCAAACTCCGTGCTAGAAGAATCCCATATCCTGAACTAGCAACAAGCTCCCAGCATAGTCACTCTGATGGTCTGAGAAACACTACTTTTTTTTTATTTTTTAAGTTTGTTTGTTTGTTTGTTTATTTATTTATTTATTTATTTATTTATTTATTTATTTATTGTGAGAGAGGAGAGAGAGAGAGAGAGAGAGAGAGAGAGAGAGAGAGCAGGTGAGGGCAGACAGATGGAGAGAGAGAGAGAGAGAGAGAGAGAGAGAGAGAGAGAGAGAGAATTATAAGTAGACTCCATGCCATCGGCACAGAGCCCAGTGTGAGGCTCAATCTCACAAACCGTGAGATCATGACCTTAGCCGAAATCAAGAGTTAGACGCTTAACTGACCAAACCAGCCAGGTGCCCCTATGAGAAAAACACTTGCAACACCCCTTATTTTGGCCCTTTAAATTCCTAAATTGGATTGACCATGTGACTGACGTATAAGTGAGTGCACAGAACTTAGGAATTTAAATACTCAGGATCCCCAATGCCTTGCAAAATGCCAACCTTGTTCAGTTTATCTTCTACTCAAAATAAAACCAAATTGCTATATGTGAGAGACCTCATTCGTTTGTTTTTCAATTGACTTTCAGCTGACTTGCTCATTGAATGTTCTCCAGAGGTTGTTATTTTGGTTCTACTTCTTGATGGTAATGTTTGACTTCAGTGATTCAATTTAAAAATTAATATACGCTAGGTGTCAGAGATGATGCTGAATATTAACTCAAGGGTGACTAAGACGTGCCAAGAAACCATCTGTAAATGCTGGTGGGGATGTGGGCCAGTCACCATCTAGAAGAAGTAGTAGGCAGGAGGTCCATAATCCTTTCACTAACATTCTGAAATGCAGAAAACACTGAAAGGAGATTTGTCGGTAAGATTTGCCTTGAAATGATGGAAATGGGGTTGTTTATGATCGTTATCCTCTGTAATAGAAATAGTCATACATTTTCCTGCATGGGTATTAGCATACTTAATTACTGGGTGCTATGCCAGACACACACTCCTACCAATGTTACATGATACATGCCACGTATCTTGTATTACTTTTCTAAAATCTGAAAAATTCTAAATTCTTGAATACATCTGACTTTGAAAATTTTATTTAAGGGATTACGAATCGATATTTCCCTCTTACAGTGCTGAACCTTCCGACATGTGAAATCAGCTGTGTAAATAAAACTATGAGCGTTTGCCCAAATCTTTTCTTTTATAGACTGCATTTAAAAGTAAAGCTCCCTCAGACCTCCTACACAGTTTACTTGGTAATGCTTTAAAGAAAAGCTTCATAATATTTTAAACTAAGTTTTTCCATGCTTTTTAATATTATATATCTTTATAGCGCCGTCATATATTGTACGCCAGTCCTCTCTCCCCTTTGTTACTTGTATTGGTATTATGCAGATTGCTGCGGAGGACTTTCATGGAACCCCAGCGAACTGGAGAGCCCATGTTGAAAGCCATCCTCTGAAAGGACTGTTTTAGATGGTATATTAAATAGCACAAAAGCAAGACAAAGTGCTGCCCCTCGCTTTTGTATATGGCACAGAACCAAGACCTTTCTTCATTCTTAACCGGGACCCAAGTTAAATTGATTCCTTATGTGCCTGGTGGTTTTCAGTTTTTCAGTTCATCTTGTGCAGGCACAGAAATGAATAATAAAAGTTGAATGAAGGCTAATAAGAAAAAACACAACAGGATTCAAAAGGAGATAATTAAATCCCTCAACTGCTGTTAAGGACAACATTAAAAAAATATGAAGAAATTGGTATACCTTTTATATTTTGGCATACTTCTTTTCTTATCTGCACAAACACAGCGTCTTAGCCACATCTTACTTAATCACGTAGCAAAAGTAGAGGCTCGTTTCAAGGGCTTATTCAGAATTCAAGCCACAGGAAGAATAAACAAACAATCAAACAGACTTACAGGGAAATGTGCTTGCCACTGACCTAAGTTGATGATTTTCAAGACTAGACCTCGTTAACATGGCCAATTTGTATGTGTATGAGTGTTGATGATAAGGTCTCTAATTGAACATCTCTTCCACCAAAAAATATATATTTATGGAAAAAATAAAAGATTGACATCCTTGCATACCATTACCAAGGATTAAATAATCAACACTAATCCTAACCTCACCACATGTTTTATGTGCTGTTTACCTCCAACTTTAACCATATTCTCCATTTCATACAAATTGTCTGTTCTATATGATATTCTTGCCATGTAGCCCACCATCAGTCATTGGCTTAGGAATTGCCCATGTTCTCTTTAACTCCAGAATCAAAATACATTTGACATATGTCAAATATCTATTCTTTTGAGTATGTATTGGCTATAGACTATTTAGAGAAGTGTGTATGTGTGTGTGTGTGTGTGTGAGAGAGAGAGAGAGAGAGAGAGAGAGAGAGAGAGAGAGAGAGAGATTGTATGTACTTGACCTCCTTGATGCTTGCAAACTATATGATGTGAAGATCTATAAATTAGGCAGAAGCTGGAAAGGATTACACTTTTTAAATAAAGGGAGATGTAGATGTGATGCTTTGAGAGGCGATTTTCAAAAACTTTTCTATGGAAACTTAAGTCTTCCAGGTGTCTTGAGAGGTCCATTGACATTTGATTCCAATTTAATATTTAGACTGTAATAAATTATTAAGACACACATTCAAATGTGTTATATACTACATTTTAACATAATTTAGACCACCAGCATATTTACTTTACCTGCCAGGTTAATTTATTTTCTGCCAGGCCTTAATATAAAAATCTTCATTACCATCTCTGGGACTATATTTGAACTTGCAAACATGTGTCCTTGATTAAGACGGTTATAGCTCTATGCTGCCTTTTTTTTTTTTTGTAACTCACATCTGTACGTGCACCCCCCCACACACGCATGCGCACACACACACACACACACACACACACACACACACAAACAAGGTTGTACCCTCCTGTTTGTCTGTAAGAGTTAACATGTTCTATTTTCTAAATAACCCAGTAAATTACAAAAATAAGTCGAATGCCAAGGCTGATTTGACTTCAGCAGTCACCTAAATTACTGTCTGAAGTTTTGTGTTTGTCAAATAGGATTTTCACTTCTTTTCATGTTCTGCATTTCCATGCTGTTTGAATGTTTACAACGTATACTCCCTGTTAATGTCAAAAAAGAAAAAAAAAAAGATAAAGAAACATTGCAGGATAAAAGGCAGTTTTAATCTCTTTTGCATCCCATTTATTTTTAAAAAGAATATGTCACTGCTAAAATATTTGAGAAACACTACTTTAGTTGAACTGATTTTAAAAATGTAATTTTAGTCACGCTAATCATGACTAACTGGTAAGTACCCAGGCAACTGATTCAAATTGTTGTTCCATCTTTTTTACTAGTTTTGTGTGCCTGAGTAAGAAACTTAAGGCCATTTCTAACCTACATCCTCAATAGTAAAATGAAATCAGTCACCTCTGTGGTTGTTGTAAGGTTAACTTACAACACTAAACACCCTTTCTAGCTCTCAATAAGTCGTCCATGTATGGTATTTCATTATCAAGTATTTTGAAAGAATTAAATGTGTTATAATTATTTTAAAAACTAATCAATTTAAAATGTATAAAGCTTGGTTGCTCCATGCTATAATGTGGGGGTGGGGGGTGGGGGGTGGGACACACAACACCATATTACGTAAGCTTTCCATAGCATTTATTTGGATATAAACTGGTGAAGAGCTGAGTTCTACTGTAAATATGCTAAGATCAATTATATTTCACAATTTCTCAACTTCTCTAAATTGAATTTCCCAGTTTGCAGATGGCATTAAGCTTTCTCTGAGTAGTGAAATGCCAGGCTGGGGGAGGGGGCTGCACACTGTTATTGTGAGTGAGTGGGTAGAAAAGTACTTGGATGAGTTCCAGGGTAAAAGGTAACTGGTTGAAAGGGGAAGAAAAAAAGCATTATGGAATGCCCATGAAAGGATTCTTCTGAGCAACCCTTCACAAAGCAGATGCGGAAAGGGTAGCCATTATGGAAGATTCCCCAATGAAATGAGCTGCCGATAAAATGATGGACACCAACAAGTTCCTGGAAACCAACCAGGTAATTTACTTTTACCTGTATTCAAAAACCTATGTGTCTACAACTGGAGCACAATTTAAAAAACTGACCACTTTGATAAGGGAAAAACAAACAAATAAATAAGTCCAAGGAGTTGACAAGTGAAGTAATCATGTGCTTAAGGGGATTTTTATTTGACTATAAGATTGAAAATTCTCTCTCATTCGAAATGGTGTATTATGTATATGCTTACAATCATCCCAAGAGTTGTCTGGAGGCAAATCATGATAGAAAGACAATTTGTTTCATCGTGCCCTTCAGAGAACACTTAGCAGTGACCTGCCACAAGGCAGAGTTTAAATTTGCCTAGTGTATGGCCATTCACAAAGTGATTGTGTATTTGTTATCTCATTTAGTCCTCAAAGGAGTTCATAGGGGCTCCTGCAGAGTGAAAGGGAAGACTGGCTGGCAGGGAGTTATACTAGAGTTTTCTCCATGTTCTCCTCAGCCATTTGTATTGTTGAGCACTGTCAATAAGGACAGTGTTCTGTGGAGAAAGAGACCCCCAAGCCAATAAAATATTTTTTATGGATAGCTCTACGGATTCCTTTTGCCATTTTTAAGGATTTTTTAATGTTTTTTTTTCTCTGTTAAGCCCATATCATTGCATGCTTCCTATAGACAAATTAACTTATTTTTTAATTAATTAATTAATTTATTTATTAATTTATTTATTTATTTTTGAGAGAGAGAGAGAGCAGAGTGAGCATGAGCAGTGGAGGTGCAGAGAAAGAGGGAGACAGAGAATTGCAAGCAGGCTCCAGGCTATCAGCACAGAGCCCAATGTGGGCTTTGAACTCATGATCTGTGAGATCATGACCTGAGGTGAAGCCGAGAATTGGACGCTTAACCGACTGAGCCACCCAGGTACCCCGATAAATTAACTTCTTATTGCATATGGTTGCTTATTCTTTCAGAGTTTTGTTTTGTTTTGTTTTTTTTTACTGAAATTTGTATTTGAGACCTCTCCCATTCCAGTTTAAAGCTTTATAGCTTATATATACCTGAGGTCTTCCACTTCTTTATATCATCAATCATTCAGAATGCCCAGTAATAAATTTTTCTATTATATCAATCCATTTTGATATTTTGCTTTTGGTGGTACTGAGTGATGGGATCCAAACTAAGATTAAAACCAATTAACCTTGAGGTTATTGTGATGCAAATCAGAACTTCAGAAAACTGGCCAAATGGCCCAAACTTCTTGTTTATTTGGATTTAAATAACCTCTGAACATTCTTTTCCTATCAGATTTGAATAGTACAGGTGGCGCTAACTGGTCTGATTAAAAACCTTTGACTTTTATTCAAGTCTATCACACTGTGAAGACAAAAGATGGATATTCTCTGGCATAAAATACTCCAGAGATGTTTTATCAGAACACAGGAATGCCAGGATATTAACTTTAATTAAGATAGGGCTCACATTCAACCTGCTTTCTGCGAACCCCCTTTCAATGTCTCCTCAACTGTCAGAATCAGAAATTTGTTGTTCCCCACTGGCATCGATGCAGCATTTGCACATAACTGAATACTAGATGGTGCTTAGAAGGTGGTTACAAAATGCCAGCCAGCACACAAACACACAACAAACCAAGGAGAGCAACGACAAAAAAACAGGTTAAGAATGTCCAATGCAACATTTTTTATCAAAACAATGTACCCCCTTTTTGTTTGTTTTGCCTCTTTATTTTTCCTTAATTCATTTTTAGTTGTGATTATTATGCCCCTTTTCAAAAAATTTGACCCAGTTTTTCACATTAGAAGTTCAACATGTTCCATTTACCAGGCAAAACTCGACAGGTCACCAGCAAAACTTAGGAAATACATTTCAAACAAAATAATGAAAAATTTATTATAAAGCTTAGAAACAATGAGACTCTGAACACAGGTAACTGAAATGATACATTCTATATTGGGGATGTTGGAAATGTTGAATTTGATATTTGGACGATGACGTGGTCTGCGGAATAAGTTGGCTCCTTAATGTTTTCTGCTCCTGTTAAGCTAAAAAAAAGCCCGCGTCTGTTAAAGAAAACCAAACTAGTTCTGTGGTGCTAGGGGAATAAAATTATTTTCATTTGAAATCAGGCATAGCAATAAGTAATGCACACACACTTTTGAACAATGCACGATTTAATTAGACAAAAATGAATTTTGTGTCATTCTCTAAATGAGGAATACTCTGCGTAATGTACATAATATACATTATTAATGGCCTATTTGGGGATAAAATTAATTCCCGTTGAAAAGTTATTTTTTTCCCCTCAAGTCAGCAGAAAGTATAATTACACACATTTTAAATAAAGGTATATATTTTTTATTCTTACCCAGAGTGTGTTAGAAATGATGAAATATTAACATACAAGTAAGATGGATAACTGCATGGCAAAATAGATAAAATGATTGAAAATGTCCTGCTTGAATAAGCAAGCATTCATGAAAAGCATAAATGCAAACGTTCTACATGGAGAGAGGAAAAATCACAGAGAAAGCCTGAGCGGAAGTGGTCACAAGTGTAAATAACATGGCTAATGAGGTAAAAGGACCACTGTAGGTTTGGGACGGAAACAGAAGTAATGTGGTGGAGGGTCAGGGAGAAGATGTGAAAAAGAACTTCACAGAATCCACTGGCCTATTTCCCATTTTCCGAACAGGCCTTATGTATTCCCACCTCTGCACCTTTGCTGGACATAATCCAGTAGGCCTTGGATGCTTGCCTGTTGTCTTCTAGAGATTTCTCATGTGGAAAGTCTACGCAGTTGTGAAAGTCCAACTCAATGCCATGTTCTCCAGAAAGATTTTCCAATCCCTCAAGCTACGATCTCTACCATCACAAAACTCTTATAACACTTTATACAACACCAAACGTTAATTAGTCATAACTCTGTACTTGGTAACACATTAACGTATGTACATTAGCTCACTGTTTTTTTTTTCTGCCAAAAATCTTATAAATCCATCATTCTCTTTTTAAGTTAGGAGACTATGCTTAGCAAAGTTAATAACTTGTTAAAGGCCACATGGCTAGGAAGTGGAGGGTTTGGATTCAAACCAAGTTGAATTTCATTCTATTTTTATTGAATCCTTTTTTGGTAACAATTTTCTGTGAATTCTGTGTTTCTTTGGTAAAACATTCTGAGTCAGCATGCGACCTGTTGGTCTAAGTTACCCAGGGTGAGCTCCATCCGAGGTCTCAGGTACTCAATGCTTAGTCTTCCCTGGCCAGTGATGATTTCTGGGTTGAGCATGGTGACTTAAGTGGACCTACCGAAAATGAAACCCAAACCTTTTTTATGACGGTGGGAAAAAGAAAAGTTCTCTTCTTTTGACAGATGATCTCTGGTTATGAGACCTAGAATGATTGCCAGTTTACGACCATGAAGAAAAATTATCTGGTGTCAAAGCCAGTAGATGAAGTAGGGTGGTGACTCAGGGAAATGGAGCTGGCCCTGATCAAATTGCATCTGAACTTGATTCTAAGTGGTAGGTTGCATTGTTATTCCAGAATATTCACTGCTTATCCCTCTAAGAATCATATTTAACCACCCCATTGACACCATCCTTTGCCATGCAACCTGCTTTGTGATTTGCAAAAAAATACATGTGACTTCTGAGAAGATGCTTGAAAAGTCAGCATATAGTTGTGCCATTTCTCTTTGTATTATCCCCTGAGATCTTCTAGTAGGGGTAGCTCCTTCAGCCTGCATACCAGGATAAAGTAGACACTTGAAGTAGAGAAGTAGCCTGCCTCAAAGAAACCTTTGTTGTAAGCTACTGCACTTTGGAATTCTTTCTATAGCATAGCCTAGTGCAAAGCAATTACTACTATTTGTCATCTCTGATCTTTGCCATTCAATAAGCATGTCTTCCATTATTGAAGCCAGTATGAGTTTTCTGTTACTTTCCGTTGAAATCACCTTAACTGGCAAACACATTTTAGTCAATTCAGTGATGTTATCAACCCTAAGTAATATCAGGAAAGCTTCTAACATGAAAACTTCCCAAATATACATCATTATGTAATCTGGCATGATGCTTATTTGGGGGTGGTAGTGGCTATAAGGTGGAGGTCACTATCTCTGGACACCCACATGAAATGGAAAGGCCTTTGCCTATTTCTCTAGTGATCTTAATGAAGTCATGTAGAATAAATTTAATATAATGCAAAGAATTTTACCATTTGTATTGTCAAGAATTTTTTCCTCCATGTAAAATATGTTCTCCCTCATTAACAAATAAAATCAAAAGCTGAAGCACATGAGTGAATCTCTTTGATGCTTATTTCAAAGCCTTTCAGAAGAATTAATTAAAGCAATACTCTGAGAAATATTTAAGTGTTATTATTTCTCTTCCATACATGGGGAGGTGGAAACCCTGAAAGTTTAAATATCTTTCCTGGAGACCACACAGCAAGTCACTGGCAGAACTCAATGTTCTAACCTTGTTGACCTCTACAATCTCAGTGTGGTCTGCAACCTTTTTACATCAGAGCGTTCATAGGAAGAGGAGACATTTTACAAAAACACTACTGCCAGTATACCACAGAACTTTCTTTTAGTGTTTATTGCCATTTATAGCCTGTTTTGAGTCCACCCTTAGGATCAGCAAGGTATTTGAATTAAGTTACTATAAATCCTGAAAACCAGCCACTGTGTGTTCTAAATGTCTTTTAGGCATCAGCATGAACAGGAAAATGCATTGTTCAAGTCGTCTTTGAATATGCCCTCCTCCCTCTCTCAAATTTAATTGAATTGCCAGAGTAAAGCTGGGAACATGAGAGTTGGACACACAAGAGGACCAATTGAGAGAAAACAATCATTTTTTCCCAAAAGAATGTATTATCTCTACCATAATAATAATAATAACAATAATAATAGTTATTGTTATTGTTATTATTATTATTATTATTATTATTATTATTATTATTATTGCCATACCTGGTCAACATTACCTAAACTTTAGCAATTTTAATGGCCATATCAGATACATTGCCCAATTGTTCTAACAGACTATGTACATAGTAGAGATTTAGTTATCAGGAAGAAAACCCAGATTCAGTAGAAAATGATGATTCACCAGCCATTTGCCCAGGTACATCCCAAGTATCAGAATTGTATCTAAACTGTGTAATGTTTCACAGGGAGCTTTGAGATCACCTTGCAAATATAATTTCTTCTAAACCATACAGTAAAACACAGCAATATGAACCTAAAGTATATACTATTTTACTTTGGCAACTTTACCCAAGACTATGGATATCCTATATTAGGTAGTATGCTTAATGCCTAAGTTGTCGTAATTGTACATATATTTAAGTCAAGTGACTATTAGCTACAATATTCTAAAATTTGAGATTTCAATCTTAAAAGAGAAAACATTTTTATTGTTGCTTGAGTTTAATTTTTTTTAATTATCTAAAACATACCAAAATGGAGCCTACATGCCCCCCCCACCAAAGATATAATCCTGCGTAATTAATTAAAAGAAATAGAACTGTTTTTAGATCCTTAGATCTTGCTAAAGGAAACTATAATGTTTCTCAACTTTTATTAATCCCATGGACTATATTATGCAACATTATTTGTGTCTTGGTTTATTTTTCCCATTGTGCTAATGTTATGATAGCCAAGTAAATTTTGCCAACATCATTATAGGAGCCACAGAGGTCTGCCGGAGATGCAAAATCAGAGAACCTACCTATGCACATACTAAAATGGAAGCCCAAATTTTCAAAAGATATTACCTATGAATATGTGAAAATAGTACAAACCAATCCAAAGATAAACAGCTCAAATATTAATCTTGTTTTAAAATTTTTAAGTGTTTATTTATTTTGAGAGAGCACGTACACATGCATGCACACACACACACACACACACACGTGCGAGTAGAGAGACAGAGGGAGAGAGAGAATCATAAGCAGACTCCGTGTTGTCAGCATGTGGCCCCACATAGGGCTCGAACTCACGAACCATGAGATTGTAACCTGAGCTGAAATCAAGAGTTGGAAGCTTAACTGACTGAGCCACATAGGCGCCCCTCATTAATCTTTTTTGATGCCAACATCTGATAAGCAAAGCTGGAATAGTTGACATAAATAATTCCATTCTGCTATATTATTAAATGAAAATTTTTATGATCCATATTTTAAAAATCAATTGCTATCCCTTTGTCCACTCACATGTACAAACATTTCACACCATAAAAAATTCTCAGTCTGAATATATATAGGCTCTTATCTTTGAAATGTGACTTTTGGAAGAGGTAGGTATTACATAATACCTTACATGTCAACTAACTCATCCATTATTTATATTCTTTTCAACAAAAATCCAAGCAAAGAGCTCTGGCCTTGTGGAAGTGAGAACGAGTAACGATGGTGAATTTGGAAGAGGCCAGAAGCTGCTATCCCACAGCTTTGTCAATAGATGCTTATCTTTGATTTTGGAGAATTTACAATATCATGCACTTAGACTTTTGTTTACACATTCTGTGAACTGTATGGAATTGAGTAAATTATGAAATGGGTTTATGGTAAGAAGACAATGCCCCAACAGCAGAAGCCAG
This sequence comes from Felis catus, assembly GCF_018350175.1. Classification (NCBI taxonomy): domain Eukaryota; kingdom Metazoa; phylum Chordata; class Mammalia; order Carnivora; family Felidae; genus Felis; species Felis catus. The sequence continues at coordinate 113,249,440 of NC_058374.1, forward strand.
GTGAAAATACTGGCCTTTAAGTTGAAAAACAACAACAACAACAACAACAACAGCAACAACAAACAATCTTGTGATATTTGTAAAAGACATGGCCAAAGTTCCATGGGTATTTGTCAAAATATAATAGTGGCTATGGCAATTGTGGATGCTGCTGGGAATCTCGTTCTTTCAATTCTTTTGAAATATTTACCACTGCAAGGAATGAGAATTTCTAACATTTACCTTTCAGTCCAGCCTGCAAATGCTACTGTTTATATTTGAAAACAAAGATCATAACACATTCTCTTGAAAAAAATTTATGATGTGAAATGCAATTTCAAAATAACATCCTGTGAACACTGAAAAATTGAGAGAGAGATTTTACACATGCATACACACAGTTTTATTAAAGTTACTGATTCTTTCAAAGCCTAAAGTAGATATTTAAAGACCTTTTCATAAGTCTCTAAGAACTTTTCATAATTTTCTAGGAAAAATAAAGGTGAATGAGGACAATGGTATATATTTTTCTTGCATGCATCCATTCATTCATCAAACATTAATTTAGCTCATGCTATATGCCAGGTTCTGAAGGTACCAAGTCAACTAACACATAGCCTTTGTGTTTTGGGAATTGATAATCCATTTGGGAGAGACCGATAACACTCTATAAAGATTACATTATGAAAAGTGCTAATTCGGAGGTTTCTAAAGATTGGTAAAAGAGACTAGAAAAGGGATACCTTAACCAAATCTGAGTATTAGGGAAATATTAAAAGAAAAATAATTTTATGCTGATTTTTCAGAGTTCCCTGTATGCATTAAAGAGGTCTAGAAAGATTAGTAGAAGAGAATTCCAGGCAAAGGGAACAGCATGTGGAAGGCAAGGAGTAGGATAATGTGGTTGATGGGTACAATGCGATATTCCTTGGAGTGGATAGAGATTAGGCTGCAAGACAGGCAGAAGCTAGATCAAGAAAACCATTGCATGCAACGCTAACTGAACATCATGGAAAGGAACTGACAGACTCAGCTCTGGGTTTCAGATAAGATTTACATCCTAGAAAGGTTACTCTGTGAGAAGAGGAGATATACCATAAGAGGACCAGTCAGCATGCACTTCCTTTGCTCTGATTCTGTCTCCTATCACATTAAGCAGCACACCCTGTTAACTGCCCAATCTGTAAGAGAGTTCCTTTTTACTTCCTCAGATTCCGCCTTCTGTGCCATATAAAACCACCCGTGTACACAAAAGCACCCAGGGCCTCCTTTCTGAAATCCTCTTCATTAACACCAATTTAGAAGGTTAATTTTAAGAAATGGATCAAGGCACCATGTTATCTAGGAGAGATGTAAATGAGTTAATTAGCACATTTCTGCCCTTGCCAGGTTTCAAAGATCAGAACTTGCAGGAAAGAGAATTTATAGTTCACTTTTTGGCCCCCCAGGGAGTTGTGAAGGAACTAAGAGGGAGGGGTAGAAGGGAACAGCAGGGAAAGAAGACAGTTAAGTATCCTCAAGTGTCCCAAGAGGTGGGGGGGGGGGAAGGGGGGCGGGGTGCGGAAAGTAGGAGGTGTGAGCCCTGAAAGAAGAGTTGGGGCAGGCTCCAGAAAAATACTTGAGCAGCACAGTGGAAAGAGCTGGGAGATTTGAATTTTGATTTTGATCTGAGAGTTAATTTTCTTTTTTACCTAGGACAAATCACTTAATTCTCCATACCTAATTTTTTTTCTACAGAAAAATAACCTAAGAATAGACAATTTCTGAGATCCTTTCAACTTGTTATATTTTAATGTTCAACTATTTCACAATTTTGCCAAAGGCTGTTCCTAACACATATACTCTGTTCTTGGTCCTTTTTTCCCCCAAATTTCTTTTATACTCTTCTTCCTGAAAAGATTAGTAGTAGATAAAAAAGCATCAAATTAAGTGAATATTTTGGTAATGTATATATATACTCTTGAGGTTGTTTTTAAAAGTAAAACAGTTGTATAATAATTTGTCTTGTCTTTGTCCCAGGTTCCTTGGACAGAGTTCTGAAATCCTTGGAATTTCTTAAGCTATAGGAGTGTCTTTGTTTTTCCTGGTGAGTCCCTGGGGCCACCCCTGCATCTATACAAATAAGGTATGTCCCTTCATGGCGTACCCCCAGATAGTTTCAGGATGGGACCTAGACATATCAGAAAAATTAATCGTGTGATTAGAAGGTTGGAGCTTTGAGTCACCATATGATATCATACATCTGCCTGTCCTCTGACCTCTAGGGAGTGGGTAAAAGCCGGAGAGCGATTTCAATCCTGTGGTCAATGAATCAACTAATCATGCCTATGTAAGGAAACCCCAATAAAAACTCTGGACTCTGGCATTCAGGTGGGCTTCCCTGGTTGGTAATAATCTGTCTAAAGGCCAGGAGGGTGACGTGTCCTGAGGACAGGGAAGCTTCACATTTGGGACACTCACGGGCTTTATCCTTATGTGTCTCTCTCTCTGGCTGGTTCAGATTTGTAACCGTTTGTAATAAAAGTGTAATTGTGTGTATATATATATGTGTGTATATATATATGTGTGTATATATATATATACACACACACACATATATATATATATATATATATATGGCATTTTCCTATATATGCCTATTTCCTATATTTCCTATATATTGCCTATATATGGCAATTGTGTGTGTGTATATATATATATATATATATATATATATATATATGGCATTTTCTTAAGTTCTGTGAGTGATCCCAGTGAATTATTGAATCTGAGGGAACAGTGGAAGCCCCCAAATTGGTAGCCAATCGATCTGAAGTGTGGGTGGTGTGGACACTCCTAAACTTGTAGCTCATGTCTGGCATAAGGGCAGTCTTATCAGGGACTGTTCTTGTAACCTGTGAAGTCCGTGCTACATCTGGGTAGTTAGCATTAGCGTTGCATTGTAAGGTCTTATTAAATATTTTAGCAGATTTTCAAAATTAAATTTTTAAGAAAAATTTATTGACACCTTTTCACAATTAAACTCTCTGGGGTGTTACTGCTTCATTACAATATCCACGAGGGAGCACATGGTGTCTTCAAAGGAAAGAATTAACATTATTGAGTTGCTGCTAGAAAAAAGGATTAAATGAATAGACAGGGTCTCTCGCCACTATCAAACAGGAACAAAGGACAGACAAAAACTTTTCTTGGGGGGCAGGGTGGGTGGGAATGAAATTTCTTATAATTGTTTTTCAAAGAGATTTAGTGCGTACAGTGAAAAGAAAATAATAGCTAAGAAAAGTTGATACTAAGATTCATGACAGTATCATATAGATTCAAGTATGTGAGAAGTTTAGACTATGCCACACTGGAAAAACACCAATTATATTTGAAAAAATGTGGCAAAAGATAAGCATGGTAAGGTTTAGTGAGAAATTTCACTGATTTATTAATGTATAAGAAATGTTGGAGTTTATTATGATGAGATGTAATTGTGACCCACCTAAAAATGTGACATGGCTTTTTTTTCCATTTGAGAGAACGCAAATTTCTGGGAAAAAATGATGCCAGGGCAACTCAATTCCTTTTTCACATAGCTAATTCTTTCAATTATGCAAATAAGCTGGATAATGCCTACTGATTTTCAGAAAACGGTTTGAGTTTAGTTTAACTTACGAAAATTTATTAAATCATCATGTACCTTTTAAATAAGGATAATTTCAAATATTAGTCTGTTTTCCTGGATGGCAATGTGACGCTTTAGAGGGAAGCATTTATGTGAGGGGAGAGGGCAATCGATGTGATAGGCAACCACAATCACTGGAAAATAGAAGAAGAACACACAGAAAGAGGCATCATTAAAAGAACCATAACATTCTGTTAACATACTTTTTTTCCGAGACCCCATACGCATGGCAAAAGAAATGTAGAGCTTTTTTAATCAGAACACTCAGTATTCAGGTGTCGGTTGTCTGTGCTAGAGCACCTATCACTTCCAGAAGTCTGGTGATCATCCTAGGGAGATAGGAGTGCAGCTAAGTGATTGGCCTAAACCGGAATCTCATTGTGACTCAGATGGTCACTGGAGCCATCCGTCTACATAGCCACCACCATCTCTTTCTGGGTGAAAGCCTTTGGAGTTGTGAAACGAGAGAACGATCTTTCATTGGTTCATTAATCTTTCTGACAAACTTATTCATCACTTATACCCCAGAAGCCACATTGGCAGAATTAATTACTCCATTATCTAGGTTCCTATAGCTTTTAAAGAAATATTCTTATATGGACATGCACCTATTTATATATTTTGCTCTTTCTAAATATCTTGCCTAACCAGAAATTCTGCACATTGATCATATGTGAGCATGTACATAAAATATACATGTGGATGAAATCATCCATATATTATACATCTATTAGGATTCAAACAGATAGGATCATAAAGGCTAAGTTTCTGTAACAAAGAGACACTGAAACAGTGGCTTCAGTATTTTAGGGTGTTACCTTTCTTTCATCCTTGAAGCTGGGTCAACCCTGTCCAAGTTCCAGCTCATAGCAAAAAGGAATGGGTAAGTAGAAAAGTTTGCTCTTTATTTTACTGCCAGTGCTTGTAAGTGTCACTAATAGCTTACTTAGTTACTAAACTGAGTCACATGGCCATTTCTACCTGCAAAGGAAGCTGGGAATGTAGCCTCTAATGGAGTGCCCATATGCTTCCATACTGTGGAAGGAGAATTATTCCAGAGAAAGTCCAGGAAATCGCCCCTACTGCATATATGATAAAAAATAACAAAGGCTGCTATAGTATAAATCCAAAGAGCAAACAGAAAAAAAGAAAAAAGAGAGAAAGAACCAAAGGCTCTATAGCAATATTTTTCAACTAGGGACATTTTGTCCCCCAAGGGCACATTTGGCAATGTCTCTGGGGGCATCTGTGGTGGTTATGACTGGGGGTGGGCTGCTACTGGCATCGAGTGAGTGCATAGAGGTCAAGGATGCTACTAATCGTCCTACAATACACAAGAGAATAGCCCACTTCACAAGAAATTATCTGGCTCAAAATGTCAGTATTGTCAAATGAAGAAACTCTGTATGATGATTTTCATGTCTCCAAAACATCACATGCCATTTGGAACAAATTGGGGACATAAAAGTCATTTGAGAACAACACCTTAGAGATATTCATGTTCCTTCTGCTGCTTTACCTGCGTCACCCCTGCTTGACGTTAAGCGACCCGACAGTAGGAATTTTGTTTCGTTCTTGTTTTCATTATAGGCACCAAGACAATGAGTTCATGATTTTGAATGAACAATGATGAACACGGAGCACCTTTTCTGTGCATCGTCCTGTGCCTGGTTTTGTGGTGATTGCCACAAGATGTGTGAACCCTGTTCTCTAGGTCCTCGCCATTGACAACCATTGTTTTTATTATTTCTCCTTCCTTATAGTAGGGCTACACATTTCTGTCACATTTGCAGATATGTCTGTGTTTGAAAGTTGCTTCCTATACCGCGGCCACCTTACCTGGCAGGCCCAAGTTAGTGACCCATAGCCATGCCCATCACGTTACGAAGTACATCAACTATTTTCTGTCAAGGAATAAGCAGGCCAAGGCAGAAAACAGTTCTAGATTGTTAACTTTTTGACAACTCAGCTCAGATGGAAACAGAACTAAGATCTGCAGAACCATAAAGGAGGTGGTTGCTATTTAACTACTCGAAGTAGGAAATAGAAAGAAAACCCCAGGCTTTACAAGATCCTATGGCATAACCAGCATATTCAAAAAGCTGAGAGGAATGAATTAGGGAAATGAGCATTTGATGAATTTCATGTGAACTTGTGACCTTCTTAAGGGTTGCAAAATTGCTTTTCTACCCCATGATCTCGCCTGCGCAACTTCTGTTTTTCCTTGGTCTTCTCTCTGACTCTTTTCATGCCTATCTCTTTCTCTGTCTGCTATGTCTCTCCCTCCTCTCTCTCTCTCTCTTTCTTTTTCCTCTACCTCTTCCCCTCCCTCTCTCTCTCTCTCCTCCCACTTTTCCTCCTCCTTCCCTTTTTAAACTGTCACAGTCTTCATTTCTAGGCCATCAATTCAGCCTTGCTTCTATGTACCTAATGCCCTCTTGCAAACTTTCTTAATCCAGGTCATAAATATGAAGACTCATCTCTCTCAATCTTCAAATGCCCCCTAACTTGCACAGAGACAAAGTCTGATTCTGCAGCAATGCCTCAGTGTTCTCCATTGGGGAAAAAAAGTATTATGATCATTATCCACCACACCATAAGGAATCACATGAAAGGCAACATTGTGCATGGAGCTTATTGAATTGCAAGCAGCCTTCTCAGAAATCAAGGCTGCCCCCCTGATGCAAATCAGATGCTTACATAATGCTATTTTCTTGGAGGGCCACAAAGGAGAGATGGGATTAAGATGCCCCTTTGTGGTGTGGCAAAAGCGTTTCTGTCTTCTTGCTTAAAGCAGAACATTTTGACATATTAACTGGGTTGGCACAAAATGCACCTAAAGCTATTGAATGCACCTATTTTTCTTGATAGAATTTGTACCAAACCTCTTTCCAAGGGATTTGAAGCAGCTGGAAGTTCTGCCCTTTTTCCCCTCCCTCTTCTCTATTTCTCCCTATCCATCCCCACCCTTTCCATAATCCTTAGTTATGCATATTCAGAAAAAAAAAAAAAAACTGGTCACAGCATGAATGAAAAAAAAATCCATCATGTTCTCACTGGATTTCATAATTTAGCGTCATTTCACATCAATTGTACACATATGTGCTACAGTGCTTTTTTTCTTCTTTCTTCTTCTTCTTCTTTTTTTTTTTTTTTTTTTTTACAGCTGGCACACTGAATTAGGACCAGTGATCCAGCAGTCATTTTGCATAAGGCCAGATTCCAGTGTGACAGGCGCTATGCATCACCACACATCCTTAAGAAAAATGTTCTGCTGTGTTTACACATGTCTTCTCAGCAGCTGATTTCTGAATATGGGCACTGATGCATGGCATGTATTAGAGACTGGAATATACCTCCTATTGTGCAATCCAAATGAAGCCAACTGCATTTCCTACAAGGTTACCCTGCCTTCCTTTCTTTCTTCCTTTGGTCTTCTCTCTGCTTTCTCATTTCTTCCCTTCCCTCCTTCATCATTTCTTCTCTTAATGTTTTTCTCCTTTTTGACCATCTTTTTCCTTTCCTACTAATCTAGAGATTCCTAGAAAATTCATTATATCTTAGTCTTTATGCCTTCAAAAGTACGGCCATAAAAGGGTGTTCATAAGTGCGTATTAAATAAACCTTTGATGCTGCATTTCTAACAGTTAAAATCATATTCATCTAAGATGATGGCCTAATGCTGATGCATAGAAATTTTATCTTGGTCATTTTATCACTATTACCACTTTTGTCAGCCTCGTTGACATAATTATCATCATCATATTGAGTGCCTACTCTCTAAATCAAGAGTATTTTAAATACACATTCTTTCATTTAGTTCTACAGTGACCTTGATAGTGCTTGATTTATAAAATAGAGATAATAATAGTGGCTTCTCCATTGGCTTCTTGAGGAAACTAAATGGAATGAAATGCAGGAAGTGTTTTATATGTTACCTGAACAAGAAGTATTCTATAAAGGATTATTATTTTAATGCCTTAGGTGGTTTGCCAAAATTCACTCAGCTGATAAGTAATACACAATGGAAACAATTCCCAGTTCCGGCTCCATAGACAAGGCCACACCAATAGAGACCTTCCATTACCAGAATCTTGACAAGAGTGGCAAAAGTAAGTCAAATAAGTAACTGTGGCAAGTTTAGGGAGACAAACATTTTTCTTAAAAAAAGGTGGAGATTGAATAAAATTCTAAAAAAAAAAAAAGAAAGAAAGAAAGACAGTGTCAAAGGGTTTTACTCTTACCATTACAGTCTTCTTTATCACAGGTTGGAAGCACAGTGCAATTAGACTTATGTCAGAAATTTATCTATGAAGTTACTCTTTCTGCTAAAGCAATAATATTCCATTTTTATAATTTTTATACTTTGGTATCAAACAAAGCTTTGAATATTTGATGAATCTCATTGCCATGGCAATGTCTAAACAATGAAATCTGCTCTAAAGAAGAAATGTCAGCCTGCCTTTATCCTTTCTTCCTTTCTTTTTTCCTGCTTTGATGGTCTTTGATTTTGGCTTGTATTTGTTGGATGAAATTTTATTTTGTTATGTAGGCAAAATGTACAGATGATTATAGATTAAAGTAAATATTTAAAGATTTGAAATAAATATTTATATGGGGGATGAAGAAACTAACACTTTTTAAAAACGGCAATAAAAAGATTTTGTACAGAAGAAAAAAGTTCACAAAATAAGAGTATGTTAAAAAAACTAATTGTTAAAAATTACTACAAATAAAATATACGTCAATCATCATATTTTAGTGAATCTCGTATCATTCTTAGGCTTCTTATTTTTTGTCCGGCTGAGAAAGAAATAAAATCATCCAATCAAGTGACATAATACCTGCTGATCACTTAGACTTTTTATTTCAAATACTAAAATAAGGTTTTTTTGGACTTATTTAAACACTAATTTTGATCATACTTGTCTCATGTATCATAAAAAGAAAAAATCAGGAAATGATATTTGTTAAGGCATTCCTAAAATGTCTTCCTATTCAGAATCTGAGTCTTCTTAATCGTTTGAATCAGTCATTGAGTCCACATTGTCTCATATGATATCACCCTCTAAACCAAAAGAATTATCAGTGGTACAGCATTTCTTAAGTCTACATAGGATATCAAAGCTAATGGTACTCCGTTTTTAAGCCATCTTATAATTATGTAGGATCACTCTGCTTTTGATTTCAATTTCAGGAATGCAGCCACATACTTCTGTTTTGTCATTCTTGCTGTTTATTGCCACACTATGTATTAAGCGTTTGAAAACTTTCATTAGCGTATTGTATCCAAGTCCCCCCCACTGCAGATCAGACACCCATACTCAGGCAATGATAACTACATCTTTACTCAGGCAATAATAAACAAAATAGCCTGATCAACTACGATTGAGAGTGGAATTCAGTTGTAAAAGACATCTTAATTTCAGTGTTAAAAAAAAAAAGCGTGCCTTAGAGTCAATGAAATAGAGTGATGAATAAATAAATGGAAAAATGTTCAATCTCTCTAAGATGGAAAAAAAAGACAAATTATAGCTAACCGAAAGTCTTGGTTTCACTGAAGACATAAAAAAGCACAAGAAAATCAGCTCCCCTTGAAAATTAATTAACACCCTACTAAGTAACATATGGGACAGAGACGTTTCAAGATAAATTTAAAAGTCAAAAGACAATGAAAATATAAAATTATCAAAATTGGTGGGATGCAGCAAAAGCAGTGTTTAAGGGAAATTTATAGCATTAAATTCATGTATTACAAATAATGAAATGTCTAAAATCAATAGCCAAAGCTTCTCCTTCAGTAAAGTAGAGAGAGGAATAAATTAAACTTAAGACAAACAGGAAAAAAAGTCATGACAAAAACAGATTTTTTTCAAACAAGCAAAAGCTTAGAGAAGACATTATCAACATATCTGCACTACGAGAACTGTTAAGGCATGTGCTTCAGGGAGAAGAGAATTAAGATGACACATGAAAATTTGAATTTATATAAATAATTAATCCCAGAAATCATATAAATTAAGTATAAGAGATTTCCTTCTTATTTTTAACAGACTAAACAAATTAGTATCTAAATAAAAAATAATAACAATACCTTATGACGTTTTTAATACATTACATAGAGGTAAAATATAACAAAATAGCAAAATGGCTGGAAGTGAGAAAACAGAAGTACACAGTTGTAAAATGAAGTGAAATGGAATATAGTTTGCAGTGGTATAATCTGAAGGCAGACTATGTTGTAACTATAGAAAAATAACAACAAAGGGGAAAAAGTAACCGATGATGCAAATACAAAATAATAGTATGTTAGTAAATTTAAATTCATTTACTTTTTTAATGTTTATTTATTTATTTTGAGAAAAAAAGATAGAGAACAAGCAGGGGAGGGGCAGAAAGAAAAGGAGACAGAATCCCAAGCAGGCTTCACACCATCAGCATGGAGCCTGATGTAGGGGTCGAACCCATGAACCATGCATGAGATCATGACCTGAACCAAAATCAAGAGTTGGATTTTTAATTGATTGAGCCACCCAGATGCCCCTAAATTCATGTACTTTAATAGTTACATTTAACATAAATTACCTACACACCTCAACTAAAAGGCAGAGTGTCAGGGTAAATAATTAAGACCAAATGCTCCCCACAAAAAGACCACTTAAAATATAAAGATACTGGTAAGTTAAAAGAAAAAGGATGAAAAAAATATATGCCAAGCCAATACTGATCAAAAGGAAGAGCTACTGGCTATGTTAATACACAAAACATAATACAAAATAAGGAGTATCTCCAGGCATAAGGAGGGACACTGTTAGGAAACAATTCTCCATCAGTCTCTAACATATTCTCACATGTTTTGCTGGCTTTTATTATAGACAATCCTTTTAAAGATGTTTGTGTAGTAAACAGATTGAAAGACAGATATAGTGTCTCCTTTTATATCTAAGACATAGGGAAGATTTTTTTGCTGTCCAGGATAATAAAGTTAATGTCCTCCAGGGAAAATGTTGGGCAAGGTACCTAGCAACCCTCTTTATGAGAGTGAAGTTTCCTAAGTTCAGTGTTCCTCATATGTATACTGTGTATACAGAATCCACCTGGGCTTACCTTCGGCTTGCACTCAGGAGATTTAGGGAAAAGGGAAATTGATGTAAACATGAAATTCATACTATTTTCTTTGCTGTGAGTAATAACAGGCTTTGTCTCTGACCCATGGGTTTTGTGTCTTCTGCCAGACTCTATGAAACCATGGTTTTGTGCTGATAAAGGAATCAATTCTTTTTTTTTTTTAATTTTTTTTTTCGACATTTATTTATTTTTGGGACAGAGAGAGACAGAGCATGAACGGGGGAGGGGCAGAGAGAGAAGGAGACACAGAATCGGAAACAGGCTCCAGGCTCTGAGCCATCGGCCCAGAGCCCGACGCGGGGCTCGAACTCACGGACCGCGAGATCGTGACCTGGCTGAAGTCGGACGCTTAACCGACTGCGCCACCCAGGCGCCCCAGGAATCAATTCTTAAGAAGACAACAATCCTAATTATGTATTCACCTTATAGATCATCAAAATATATGAAACAGAAACTGAAAGATCTAAAAGGAGAAAGAGACAGATCAACCAATATAGTTAGAGTGTACAAAGTTTCTTTCTCAGTAATAAAATAAGAGGACAGAAAATAACTAAAGATAGAGAGGATATAAAAGAATAATATTATTAGTCAATTTGATCTAATTGCCATTTATAGAACACTTTACATCAAAAGAACAGAATACACATTCTTTCATTGTACACAGAGAATATTCACCAAGATAGACCACAGTATGGGTCAGAAGACAAACATCCACATATTAAAAGACTTAAATGAAACAAAGTAATTTATCTAGCCACAATGGAAATAAAGCAGATATTGATAGCAGAAAGAATCTGGAAAACCCAAATATTTGGATTTAAATAATACAATTCCAAATAATCCATAATTTAAAGGGGGGAGGCAGATTACAGAGAATTTTGCAGTGAATTAAAATAAAAATACAACATATCAAACTTGAGGGACATAGCTAAAGCAACACATGGAGATAATCATAACAAATTATTGTATTAGAAATGTCTCCAATTAAAATTAAGCCATAACTTTAAAAACTACAAAAAGTGTAACTAATGCCATCAGAAGGAAGTAAATAATAAAGAGAACTTAATGAAATAACAATAAACAATAAAAAATAAAATCAATGAATCTAAAAACTAGTTCTTTCAGAAGTTCAGTCAAATCGATAAAACTGTAGCCAACATGCTGAAAAGAAGAAAACAGGTAAATATTATCAATACCAAGAATAAGAGAGAGACCGTAACTACAGATCTTAAAAAGGATAATAGCAGAATTTTATGCTTAGAAATTTTAAAACTTAGATTGAAACTTAGAATGAATAAATTTCTGGAAATATACAAACTACTGAAGCTCACTCATGAAGGAGATAACCAAAATAGTCTGATATCTATTAAGCAATTTAAATTTATAGCCTAAAGTCTCCTGCAAAGTAAATTCCAGGCCCAGGTGGCAGGATGTGTGAATTCTATGAAACATATAAGGAATTATGCCAATTTTACACACACTCTTTATGAAAATGAAAGATGAAAGAACACTTTCCAACTGATTTTATGAGGCCTATTGATACCAAAATCAAACAGGACCACTACAAGAAAACTTAAAATAGATCAATGTGAAACAGCATTAAAAAAAAAAAAAAAAAAAAGCTTCACATGGTCCAGTATCTTCACATGAACACAGATATAAAATTCTCTAAGAAATCATTAGCAAATCAAATTTAGAAACATAAAAAAGAATGATTCAAAATGAATGAGTATTATTTATCTCTGAAATACAAGACAGTCACCATTTGAAAATCAATCCTTGTAATTCACTATATTAAACAACGTAGTAGAAAAATGTATTACCTCAGTAGTTACAATAAAAGAATTTGAGAAAAACTCAACATCTGTTCTAAAAATCCTTCAGCAATGTAACAATGAAAGGGAACCTCCTTGGGGCACCTAGGTGGCTCAGTCTGTTAAACATATGACTCTTGGTTTCGGCTCAGGTCATGATCTCACGGTTTCATGGGTTTGAGCCCCAAGTCGGGCTCTGGGTTGGCATCCCGGAGCCTGGTCGGGATTCTCACTCTCCCTCTCTCTCTCTTCCCCTCCCCAACTTGTGCTATCTCTGTATCTCTCAAAAAAAATAAACTTAAAAAAAAAAGGGAACCTCCTCAACTTGATAAAGGGGGTCTACGAAACTGATAACTGACAATGTACTTAGCAATAAAAGAATAGGATTTTTCCAGTATGGAGGATCCTCAAAAAATTAAAAATAGAACTACCCTACGATTCAACAATTGCACCCTAGGTATTTATCCAAAGGACACAAAAATGCTTATTCAAAGAGGTACATGCATCCCAGTGTTTATAGCAGCACTAGCAACCAAATTATGGAAAGAGCCCAAATGTCCATCTACTGATGAATGAATAAAAAGATGTGGCATATATGTACAATGGGCTATTATTTGGCAATCAAAAAGAATGAAATCTTTCCAATTCCAACAATATGGATAGAAATAGAGTATATCATGCTAAGTGAAGTAAGTCAGAGAAAGGCAAATATCATATGATTTCACTCTATGTGGAATTTAAGAAGCAAAACAGATGAACATAAGGGAAGGAAAGGAAAAATAAAATAAGATAGACACAGAGAGGGAGGCAAACCATAAGAGAGTCTTAAGTATAGAAAACAAACTGAGGGTTGCTAGAGGGGAGGTAGTGGGGAATGGGCTAGATGAGTGATGGTCATTAAGGAGGGCGCTTGTTGGGATGAGCACTGGGTGTTATATATATGTAAGGAATCACTAAATTCTACTCCTGAAGCCAATATGACACTGTATGTTGACTAAGTTGAATTTAAATTAAGAAAAAAAATAGGGTTTTCCTAATAAGGTAGTAAATAATAAGATATCCAATCTCAGAACTTCTATGCAGTACTGTATGGGAGGTCCTAGCCTTGTGATAAGACAAGATAAGTATATTAAAAGGCATACAGTCTTGAAATGAAGAAATGTGATTATAATTACCTGCAGTGAATTATAGTCATCTATGAATATAAAATGAAGAGAATCTACAAAATACCTTCTAGAAATTATAAAAGAGTTTTGAAGGGTCACTGGATACATAGTCAACTTACAAAACTCAACTATATTTTTATATACTTGTACTGACCAACTGGATATTGAAATAAATTTTAAAATCTTCATAAGTTATAGTAGCATGTAAAAGGAAACATGAAATACCTAGAGATATTTCTAACTAATCTAATAATAAAAAACACTGATGAAAGAATTCTTTTAAAATGTTTGTTTATTTTTGAGAGAGAGAGAGAGAGAGAGAGAGAGAGAGAGAGAGAGAGAGAGAGCGCACAAGCAGGGGAGGGGCAGAGAGAGAGAGGGAGACACAGAATCCGAAGCAGGCTGTCAGCATAGAGCATGATGTGGGCCTGAACTTGTGAACACAAGAATGCGAGCTGAGTCGAAGTCAGATGCTTAACTGACTGAGCCACCCAGGTGTCCCTAGAAGAAATTTAAAATGATCTAAATAAATTGAGAGATATACTCTGTTCACGGATTGGAAAACTCAATATTGTTACATTGCTAATTATTCTTAAATTGATAGGTAGACTCCAAAAAATACTAATCACAGTCCAAGGAGGCTTATTTTTAGATATTGGGAAGGTAACCCTATAATTTACATGGAAAAGCAATGGCCCTAGACAGCCCAACCAATTTGAAACAGAACAAATTTGGAGGACACACAGCCTGATTTCAAGACTTAATATAAAGTTTCAGTAATCAAGACATTGTGGTTTTAGTGGCAGAATAGATGTATTGATTGATGAAACAATGGAGAGTCTAAAAAAGACCCACATGTCTATGGTCAATTGATTTTTTTTAGAAATGTAATGTGCCAAGGTAATTCTAGAAAGAAAGAATACCCTTTTCAACAAATTGCGCTATGGAAAAAAAAAAAAAGCCACTAGTCACTTCATCCCTTCTCTTCCCACACATCCTATAAAAGATTAACTCCCAAATAGACCTAAATGTGAAACTTAGATATATAAAACTTCTAGAAGAAAATATAGAAGAAAACCTTTGTGATCTTGGAAAAGGCAAATATTCTTAGAGTACACAAAGGCACAAACCACAAAATACAAACTGATCATTTAAACTTCAAAATTAAAACTGTTGGCTACCAAAAGAACTCCCAGAACACATCATAATAAGACACCCAAATAAATCAGTATAAGTGTACAACATTTTTGGAGAGAAACTTCATATACACACCAAAAAAACCCCCTAGAGATATCAAATAAACATAAGAAAAGATATTTGGCATCATTAATCATTTGGAAAATTCTAATGTAAATCACAATGAGATATCACTACATAGCTACTAGCTTGGCTAAAGTTACAAAAAGAAAAAAAAATACTGGTGAAGATGTAAAGCATTTCCACCTCCCACAGACTGCTGATGAGAATGGAAAATGGTATAGCCACTCCAGAAGACACTCTGGCAGTATGGTAGAAGGTTAAATACATCCTTAACATAGGAACCAACCATCCCACTTCAAAGTATTTTTACAAGGGTTGAAAATAGCTCTACACAAGGTCTGCACGATTATCTTCATGAAAGATCATAAAAAACTGATGATAATCAAAAGCTGCAAACCCATTCACCTTCCATCAACTACTGAATGGGTATACAAATTGTGGTTCATCTATAGGGTAGAACACCACTAGGCAAAAAAGGAACAAGCTAATGATACATCAACAACATGATGTTGTTAGCATTAAGCTAAGTAAAAGAAGCCAGCTGAAGATGTTACATACCCTATTGTTGCCATTTATGTGTTGTCTTTTGGAAGAAAGAAAAAATTATAACGACAAAAATAAAATCAGTAGTACCTCACTACATCGATGCACAAGGCAACTTTTTAGGGTGACGGAAATATTCTAAAAATTCATTGCGGTTTTGGTTGTACTCAGTCTATAATTGTCAAATTCAACAAACTGCACAAATAAAAAGGCAGTTTTTGCTGTGTATAAATTATACCTCAATTAATAATAGGAACAAAAAAACTAAACAACAAAAAAGGAAAGTCAACACGATAATACTATTGGGCTTATATATTTCAGCTGCAACTGCCAGAAACGGTTTTGGAAATAATTTGGCAACACTTATCAGGAGCCTTCAATACGTTCCTGCATTTCACCCATAAACCTCCATTCTAGCATCCAAAGAAAATAATCTAACATATAGGAAAAATATACCCATAAAGATGTGTACTACAGAATTGTTTATAATAGCGAAAATGTAGAAGTTACCTTGAAATCTTAAAAACTTGCGAATGGTTAAGATTTAGAGCAACATCTTGATTCAGACTTTAAATAAATAGAAAGCTTATGAATAAAATAGAAGAGGTCATGATGCAATGGAAATTGAAGAAAGTCACCTACCCAGTTTTATTTAAGGTCTTCTGTCAAATAATGACTAACCGAGCAAACACATGTGCTTCCCATTCCCTAGAGCTGATATAGTTGAAAGTATAAAGTTAGGAATGCAACTTTATATAAACGGTCTGCCATTTTTATTGATTCTTTTTTCTTCTTTAAGCTACACTCAACACCACTCTCCAACCTGCCTTACGTCTGAGGCATCCACTCACAAACCAAATTCTATAAACCAAACTTTAAAATCACGTGGTAACATATTTTTCTCAGTCCTTTTTTCCACTTTGAATTTAAATAATAAATCTAAGTTCATGGCTACACACGAGAAACATATAACGGCTATACAAATGAAACATCCCCCAAATAATTAACCAACAAACAATAACAAGGCAATCAAACACAACCACAAAAACACTCCATTGCTTTAAAAGTATTTTTTATCCTGAATAAAAAGATTTATTTAATTGTAGTATTGGTTTGATTTGATGTTAATTGGTCAGTTATAATGACTAAAAATAACTGAAGACTCTTGATGCAGTATGTATATACTTAAATAAAATATTTTGTTGTTCTTTAAAGTTTAAGCATCAAGAGATGATTTTCAAGGGGGAAGGTGTCTTTTTGTTGCAAATACAGTATTTTAAGGATTAAATCATTGAACTATCAAAAAACATTGGGATTCCAAAACTATTTGTTTTCCTTTCTTTTTCTTTTCAACATTATTGAGGTATAATTGGCAAATAGAATTGTAAGATACTTAAAGTGTACAATGTGATGATTTGTTATGTGTATACATTGTGAAAGGATTACCACTATTGAGTTAATTAACACATCCATCACCTCACACATATATCTTTTTTTTTTTTTTGATAAGAACACTTAGATGTTCTACTCTCAGTAAATTTCAATTATAGAGTATAGTGTTATCAACTATATATACATTAGAACCTTAGACCTTAGTCATGTTATAACTGGAGCTTCAAACCTCTTTACCAGCCTCTACCCTATTTCCCCCTCCCCCAGTCTCTATTTCCGTAAGTTCAACTTTTTTGTTTGTTTGTTTGTTTCATACATAAATAATAGTAGGCATTATTTGTCTTTCTTTGTTTGGCTTATTTAACTTAGTATAATGTCCTGCAGTTTCATCCGTGTAGTTGCAAATGTCAGGATTTCCTTCTTTTTAAGGCTGAATAACGTTCCATTGTGTATATATACTACATATTCTTTATCCACTCATCCATCAATAAACATTTAAGTTGTCTGCATACCTTGGCTATTGTTAATAATGCTGCAATGAATCTGTTATTGTTAATAATGCTGCAATGAAGGCACAGATATCTCTTTGAGATAGTGATTTCATTTCCTTTGGATATATAACCAGAAGTAGGATTGCTGAATTATACTGTAGCAGATTCTTGCAAAGAGAGATGGGACACTGACGCTTCTCTTTCCAGGAAGAAGCTTTATTCATGCCAGCACAGGCTCAGTGGGCTAAGACCCCAAAAAGGCTGAGTCCCGAACATAGCGGGGTATAGCCTTTTATGCAATTCCTATTTCTCTGTCTCCCATATATGGTGACACATATAGTCTGGGCACAGTCCAAGTTGCAGTCATGTCAGTTATGCATCTGTGTATAGGAGTTGATTGGGCCACATTGCATGTTGCCTTCCTTTGTTCTGAGAAGGCCTCCAACACATTCCTTAGGGAGGGGATTTACTACAATATGGTAGTTCAATTATTAATTTCTTGAGGAGCCCCCATACTGTTTTCCATAGTGGTTGTACTAGCTTACATTCCTACCAACAGCCCCCAAATTTCCTTTTCTTCACATCCTCAACAGTATTTGTTCTTTCTTTCTTTTTCTTTTTAAAATTTTTGATATAGACATCCTAACAGATGTGAGGTGACTTTGTAGTTTTGATGTGCATTTGATTTGCATTAATGAGTAGTGTTATTGGGCACCTTTTTATGTACTCGTTGGCCATTTGTATGTATTTTTTAATGTCTATCTAGTTCTTTGTCTATTATTATTATTATTGCTATAGATTTGCCTGTGTGCTTTGAATATTTTGTATATTAACCCTTTATCAGCTTGGCCCGAGATCCCAGTTGTGCCTCAAACTGTTGTGATTGTCCAAGCCACCATCACTTTTCTTAGTGGCTCCCAGGAGTTGAAGGTATGCCAAGAACCATCAGTGTCTCACAGAAGAGGGTGACAGTTAGCACCTAGATGCAGGATAATTAGAATCCAGACCCTCAAACAGCAGCTCGGAAAGTATGTGAAGCCCCTTCCAGGGAGAAACTAGAAGATAGGGATTTTTATCTGCTCCCTGGGTGCTGAGCCCAGGGATATGGCTGGGGGGAAGGGAGCGACGTTCCAGAGCTCATTTAAAAACTGCTTCTCTGTTTACTGCTGCACTGTGGAATTCTGCCTGCAAGCCTCAGGGCTGTCAGGATCAGGCAGTCCAGGGGCCCATCCCTGCGGCAGCAGTCACAACAATTCAGGTGCCAGAGAGGTACCGGAAAGATCCTTCCGGAGAGATGCCGGTGATCTGGGTTTATCCTTAAAGAGCCAGAGGGCGAAGGTAGGGAGGGAAGGCCCCTGGCTCCTCCACTCCTCCAGCTCCTGGGAAGTTCACAGTCAGCCCTAGAAGTGTGCTAAATTAGAAGTCAGTCAGACCCTCAGGCAGGAGCTTGTAAAGTAGGCAGTGACAGTCCTCTCAGGGAAATACAAGGGAGACATGCTTTTGTGTGGTCCCTCCACGCTGAGCCTTGGGGGGATAACCTCAAGAGTGTTAGCCTGCCCGTGAAGAACTACTTTGTTTGCTCTAGTCCCAGGTGTCTTGGGGCTGCAAGCCACAAATGCCTTGTCACTACTGTATCTCCACTGTACATCCAGCCCCCTCCAAATGCAATATTGGATAGGTGCTCACATAAATGTTTAACAGACGGAGGGACTGAATCAAGAGTATCCTCAATAAGAAGCGAAAATTCCATCAAAACAGCCATAGAAAAGATAAGTATCTAACTACTTCATATTCATTTCAAAACAGCGGTTTCTGATGCAAGTTCATTTCAGATTTTTTTTTTTTTAAAGCTTTTTAAAACATACAGATTCCTGCTGTGGCTCTCTCTGTGTTGAGCCCAGGTGTATGTATAGCTACGGGGGTTGCAGGTCCCGCTACAAATCTACTGAATTGGAGTTTTTGGTCACAGATCTTTAAAAACAATTCCTCATGGGTTTTCTCACATGGTTAATAACCTCTGCTCTAAAATGAGCTTTCCTTGTGTGACTTGAAGAGTTCTACACTTTTCACCTCAGCACACTTATACAAAACTCTCTATAGAAAACGTTTGAGGATAATCTACCATTCAGATACTTTAGTTGAGAACACTCTGTCAATGACTTGGCAGAACTCCATAAAATGATTCCAGCATATTTACTATGTAAAATCGTTACTAGTTTACAATAATCGGTTTTTCCTGTTTTTGTAACAATTACCATTTGATCCCCCTCCATCCCAGCTCCTTAAGGTATAAAAGATTTTGAGATTTACAATGTGCCCTTGCCATGAACCACTCCAAAAGTGAAAGGAACCAAGTGAATTCAGGTGGTGTCTTACAGAGTAATTGCCTTCTTTTCACTAATAAAAGTGGTCTCCCATGCCTACTTTGCCTGGCTTGCCCGTGTAAGCATAGGCAACTGTGTCAACATTTAGCAACTTTAAATGTATGCCGGATACTAACATGCACGTAATAAACATTTCTGTATTCAATAACCATCTTACAAATGGCTCTGTGCTCACTGTGCATATTAAAATGCCTCTTTTCCGTCCCAACGATGATATGTGTTGAAAAGCGGATACCTGCTGGATGTCTGTTATGTATGTTGGCAAATGATAAAACATCAAATAAAATGCTTTAAATGAAATCTAATGAAAAGACCATTTCACACCAGATTCTTTCCACAATTAGCATGCTCTAACTCTCATTCTGAAAAGATACGACCTCTGCATGGAAAAGAAATATATCCCATTTGGAATATGGTGGGGGAAAGAATCTGTAAAGAAAGAGGCTGAAGCATTTATTTAAAAGATGTGGATATAAATGACAGTTTTCTCCTTTCGACTTTAAATTAGAGAATATGTACCTAGAGTTGACAATAGACCCCAGTAGTAAAGGCAATTCAGTGGTATACAGAGCCATTTATTTTTATGGGAAACAAGGTTATCATGTCTGTAATTTTAAAGTGGTAAATGCTGTTGGTTTTAAAAAAAATCGATCAATACAGGAATGTATAAAGTGGAAGTCCTTTTCAAAGCCACTATTATTGAGTCAGCTAAATACTTTTCTAGAATTGTATCTATACAAGCACACAGAGATACATAGACATGTGTATGAGTGTGTGTGTGTGTGTGTGTGTGTGTGTGTGTGTGTGTGTGTATGAAAGGTATCCTATATAGAAATTCTAATGGCTTCCATAAATTTGGTAGTGCCTTCCTCGCAGTGTGTAATAGAGATACTCACATCACTGAAGGGAGAACAGAGAAGCTCCTAATTGCCTATCACATTACTTTTGGAGCTAAATGGATGTTACATTATTCAGGATTAAGAGATATATTTCCAAAGCACCAAGCAAGATGGATGCCTCAGATTCCCTCATTTGCTCCAAAAGCTGTTCATTGTTTGCCTTTTCATTGCTTTGTTATTGCCACTGTGAGCGATACCTTTGGTGCATGCTGTTGTTTGCAGGACAATTTTTGCCACGAAAAAAGGATTAATCTTTTTCTGCCATTTTCCATTTTCATCACCAATTTCCAACTGTCATGAAAGTGAGCTCTGTTTTTACACGACATTCCATTCTTATTACCATCTTCGTCCCAAGAATGAAAGTCTGTAATGAGAGCAAAGCCATAGCTGGCATTGGAGGGCTGTTATAATTCACTCTCATGACAAAGATAGTAATGAGAAATGACAGTGGCACAAAATGAATCCTTTCCGATCCCAGCCCCTTGGATGATAATGAAAACAGAAGATGGCACCAACTTTATTCATCTTCATGACACCTATTGTGACAGGATTGAAAGCTGCAGCAACAAACCCATCTGAAGTTACAGTTTCCCAGACTCTTCCCCATCATGTGTTTAAAAGACAACAAAAACAAACAAAAAAACAAACAAAACAAAGAAACCTCCCTACAGCCATTCCTACTGGGAATCCAGTTATAGGGAGGCTTTCAGACGTGGCATAATTTTTACTGTCCACAACGGAAAGCATTTCAGGGAGGATGAGATGCTTCGGTGTCTAAAATGATGTTTTCTCTTGTTTTTATGAAATCACCTTAGCATGTCTCTAAAAGAAATGATAGGAAAAAGAAGGGAGAGCATATGGAAATAGAGCCACTTTTGAAATTCTAATTCACTTCTCTGACTATCCCGAAAAATACAAATTTAAGGTACAAAACATTCAACGAATGCAACTAACACAGAATCCTAAGCACTTTTGCCTATGTTTCTCCTCCCCAGCCCCCTCTTCTTCTCTCCTCTCCCCTCCTGGCCTTCTCTCCTTTCCCCTCTACCCTCTCTTGTCCTCCTCTCCTCCACTCTTCCCTCCCCACCCCTCTCCTTTATTCTCCACTCTCTCTTTTTGAGCTATGATTATATCTCGATAAAATTTAAAAGGGAATTTAGGGCTGAGTTCATCCAACCTTTGCATTTTATACATGAGCAAAAGGAGGCTTAGGAAGGTGAAGCAATTTATCTACCATCACCCAGATAGTGCCAGAATAATCATTTGTAATTTTCCAATCTGATCCTTCGAGGAGCATGCTACAGAAAAAGCTAGCATGGACTATATGTATTCTGCTCTATTTCTCTGCAGGCTCTCCCTAAAGGGAAGGTGGCATTCTCTCAAGAAATCTATATTGGAGTCACAAGACTCACTGTCATCTCCTATCTTTGTGCCTTTGGCCAATCATCTTTCTGAGTTTCTGTTTCCTCGATCTACTCTAAAACAAGTGTAGAAAATTATAACTGGTATACCAAATGGTCTATCTTAAATAGGATAAGCTGGGTGATCATCTTAATTTTTTGTCTCCCTATTGACTTCAAATATGACTTTCTTCCATCTCCTCTTCCCTCTGCTTCTAACTACTCAGAGGTCAGGGGTTAGGGAGGGGTTCAAAGTAAAGTGGCAAAGGCTCTACTCCTTTGCTGGGTACTTCTGTACTACTCTATTTTCATGGCATAGGCGACGTACCCTTTGGATGACTTACAACTAGCCCTCCACTCTTGTCAGCAAAGCAAAATGGTCCATTTTCCTCTTGGCAGACATGCAAGTCCTTTCAAAAAAATATTCAAGCCTGGCTACTTTTCTGGGTGTCCAGGTGACCCGTGTGAAAATGCATACCACCTGGCCTGAGTGAGGCCAATTCACTGCCATCCTTTATTCTTGCTCTGCAAATGGAGCCTGCTCTAGGCAACCACCTGCGAGAGACAAGTACCATTCTTTGCCTCCATAAACTCCAGGGAACACATGCCAAGCTGGAGGTGTCTAATCTATACCAGCATGGGCAGACCCATGGTATTTCTGTAATTAGCAAGCATTTAGCAAAGTGATGGGGAGTGTGTTAATGAAATGCCCATCTCCGTTTTTGACAGACATCCCAATCTCTGGGTGGTTACTGGGAGGCACTCTTACTTGACTAGAGGAAGGAGGGAATGTGATAGTCTTATATATACTTATTAAGCCCCTTCATTTACTTTGCTCTCCCACAAATCTGTGATCCTTTCTTACGCTAACTGTTGGGAATGATGATGGTTGGACCAGTTTGGCCATTTGGGGATGAATCTGTTGCTTCTCTTTAGATAAGTAACAAAACTTGTCCTTCATTGTCTCATTTTTCAGACTTCAGATGAAATTGTTTGACTCAGCAGAAGCCTTACTGTATTCTCTACAGATCTCACATGGTTGTTGTAATATGTGTAACTTTTTGATTTTGTGATAACCTGCTTCGTATTTCTACTAAATATGATGTAATAACTTCTGAGTTATGAGGCAACTGATATGTAGAGAGAGGAAGTGACTTTTGATGCAAGAAATCAGTGCTCTGCTCAAATCAAATATCTTAACTAATATAAAGTAAGAATGTATACCACAATACACAGTAGTTTTGGACAATCAGAATATCTAGAGGTCGTAGAGATCCCTGTTTTATTATTTCTGTGACATTATAGAGCTCAACCATCATCTACAGTACAGATTCTCTACATTGAGGATCCAGCATGACTTCAACCCAAGTCATGCCAGAGCTCTTATTCTTGGGAAATTATTTCCAATACCTCTCTGTACATAATGCAGCATTCATGTTTCCAGCGGCAGTCAGGGTCCCACCAGATCTGTGCAGCAGTGGTAATGGATTAGATATTTTGTAGGTCCCTCAGAATAACATGCTGAGATCTCTTCCAAACTTTTTGTAAGTTCCTTGACCTAACCATAAGCTTTGGGGCTGATTTTCAAAACCACTATTCTCCTTTTACTATTTCCTTTTAACGCTTTTAAACAAATGAAGAAAATATTCCATTAAACAGCAAAATTAAGTTTGATGGAGAAAAAAAGCTCTAGATTTGTATGTCTGCCTCTTTCACTGATTAATTTAGCATCTACCCTGGTAACTTATATTTTGAGACCTATTATGTGCAAGGCTTTGTGTTCTGCAACTTTGGACAAGTAGCTTCACTTCTTTGGGCTTTTGATGACTTATTTGTAATATGAGAGAAATTGGAATTAGATTTGTGGTTTGCAATCTGTTCTGAGAATCTCTTGTGTTCTGTTGAGATGCTCAATAGCTCCCACAGAGAAAGAAGGGATAGAACAAGTGAATTGCAGGGGCTTCCCAGCAGCCTCTTATTCAATCAATAAAGAACTTCTGCTTATATCATTTTATGTCTTAGGCTTCCACACAAGATTGATTTTTTGAAAAAGGAATTCAACTCCACAACCAACGGATTAGAATTTCCTTCTGACTCTACTTATCTATGATTCTATGAAATAGCTCATGATTGCAAAAACCCAGAACAGCAAAAGTTAATTCACATTCCCTTCCAAGGAATAGGGTGAGGTTGGAGTCCTACGAAATTGCTCTAACACTCAGCTTGACATCACCTGCTCAACTTTGTTTAGGGAGCAAATAAAAGCACAAAACAGGATGTTCCCTTGCCATACTCATTCCAGGTAAGAAAAGGCTTCATTTGACATGCATACTATGGAGCTCAAAGTAAACTTGAAAATGAGTATCAACTTGCTGAGAGGGCAAATGAGTGTTCTTCAGAACATACCATAGAAAGACATAGAAAAAAGTCAGCCATGATACGATTGTAATTGTATAGCTGTCAGGTCTCCATGGGATCTATTCCCATGGTTCCTGATCTCAGCACCTTTACGAAAGAAATAGTATTGTACAATTTATTTCTAAAATAAATTTACTTAGCTTAAAGATAACTAGGTATTTTTCCAGTAATGCAGGTAAAGATGTTATACTAACTTAAAGTGAGGGGCGCCTGGGTGGCGCAGTCGGTTAAGCGTCCAACTTCAGCCAGGTCACGATCTCGCGGTCCATGAGTTCGAGCCCCGCGTCGGGCTCTGGGCTGATGGCTCAGAGCCTGGAGCCTGTTTCCGATTCTGTGTCTCCCTCTCTCTCTGGCCCTCCCCCGTTCATGCTCTGTCTCTCTCTGTCCCAAAAATAAATAAACGTTGAAAAAAAAAGTGATATAGATATTTTCTACAGTCATTCAAACTATGTAGAGTTAATATCAAAGGACAGTGTAAGGAAGAACAAAGACTAAATGCATATAAAAGTCTTCTTTTTATCTTTTTTTTTTTAATTTTAGAGAGAGAGAGAGCAGAAGAGAGGGGCAGAGGAAGAGAGAAAGAATCCCAAGCAGGCTCCATGATCAGCACAGAGCCTGACATGGGGCTTGATCCCACAACCTGAGATCATGACCTGAGCTGAAATCAAGAGTCGAGCTCAATGAACTGAGTCACCCAGGTACCCCTAAAAATCTATTTCAAAACCTATTCTGTAGTCAAATAAGACTAGTGCAAGAAAAAAAACCTTCATCTTAGTTTTTAATTTTCATATCTTTTTCTATTTGTGGTTAGAAGATTTGCTAGAGAGTATATGAAATATTCACATACTTTTGATAAACTAATCTTAATATGGTGATTAAGGCATCTGCAAGATTAAAAAGACGACTCAAAAATTCCATTCTTGATGACTGGAGTGGAATCACAATTACCTTTTTGTCTTCCTGTTTGGTTAAATGCAGTGTTCCCACTACATTTGGATTGCTATAATACGTCAAGCTTAAGAAAAATGCATATATGAAAACTTGCTTGCAATTACTTTGCCTGACAGTCATGCAAAATGTAATTAAAAGGTTTGAATTGTACAGGTGCTAAAAAGAAGTGTATTACAAAATAAGCAAACCATAATGTTAAGAACTCCAGTTGGGTTATTAACATGTTATGATCTTGGTTATGACATTCCAGCAGTATAATCCCAGGTCTTATTGCTAAGGAGAGGAGGTTATAAAAGTTGGTTGTCAAAATTTTTATCAGAGAGTTATTCTAACATCATTTTTAAAGGAAATTTATTGTTTAATTATAAAGGTAATATAACTACAGTCCAGAAAATATGTAAATTGGTGAAAAGAAAATTAATTTCCTAGTATGCCAGTACTCCAACTACTATTGTTATTATTTCGGTGGAGTTCCTTCCAGGCTTTCTTCATACGCTTTTATTCATTTTTTTTGTTTACAATTCTAATGTGCGCACATAACATTTTGTACCTTGTCTTTTTACTTTATTGTATATGTTTAATAGAATTTTATACTTTCAAAATGAGTCTAGTTCATATGTTAGGAAATTACTTGGCAAGAGAAAGTGGTCAGCGCAGCACTGAGCCTCAGGTCTGGTCCAGAAGGTAATCCCACTTTGCTGTGAGGCTTGCAACAACTAGGTCATTTTCATTCCCTGGAACCATTTCATGAGAAATGCTTTGCTCTATGCTGAATACTAAATACAGGACAAAGTCTCCATCAATTAAGGCTTGGAATGAGGCCAGACCTAAATCACTGGGGTAGAATCTTTGCATCTCAGCTTCATAGGGAGCACTGTGTAAAGAGACTAGATGATACAGGACACCATAATTGCTGCCCCTGGAAGCCGAAGGAGGGCATTTGAACCCACAGAGATGAAAGCACTTCTTTCAAGGACACCTGAAGGCATGTTATGAAACCAAGAGCTGCAATAAAATCAAGATTACTTAGAAAACTAATAAATGTATAAACCATTCTATGAGTGAATGTAACTTGAATTAAAAACAAAACAAAACAATATATAAGCAGTGCAAACACCAGGAGCCCCTGCAATTTTGTTCTTTGCGATTTAAAAGAGTGAAGATGAAAACCTACAAAATCAACTTTACGTTCATATGCGCAGGTATAATCTGGCAAAAGTATGCATGGGAACACTATCTTAGTAATATCTAAATTATAAACTGTGCTTTAAGTAAAAAGCCCCCAAAAGATCAAAGTCAAGGAAAAGTTTCAGAAAGGCTGAATCTCTCTAAAACTGCCAACAGCCTTATTCATCATTCAGAAACCACAACAGGTTAAATATTAAAGAGGCTTAAAGAGTCTACTATTTATAATATCAAAGTTAAAACCAAAATTCGTGACAGCATTTTCAAGTGGGGAAAAGCTGCCGAATTTTTGAAGAGTAAATTGGGAGTTTACATCCAAATCTAAAAACAAAACAAAACAAAACAGACAAAAAAATCTTATAAACTGACCCTGTAATTGTACTTCTTGAACTTTCTTTTTTTCTCCCTCTAGCCTCCTTTTAAGATTTCACTCTATCTTTGGTTTTTAGCAGTGTGGCTCTAATGTCCCTTACTGTGGTTTTCTTTCTCTTTATACTATGTGGGGTTTACAGACCTTGAATCTGTGGCTTGATATCCATTCACATCTAGGAAATTCTCAGTCACCATTTCTTTATTACCTCTTAGATTAACATATGTTAAACATTTTCCCTGTCTTTCAAGTCTCTTATGATTTTTTCGTATATTTTTTCTCCCTGTGCATTGCTCTGAATATTTTCCAAAGCTCTGTGATCTGATTTACTCATACTTTCTTTTTCCTTTTGCTATTTGAAGTCTGCTAATAAACCACTTTAGTAAATTCTTCATCCTAGTCAATGTATTTTTTAGATGTAGAATCTCCATTTCATAGGTTGTGTGTGTGTGTGTGTGTGTGTGTGTATTCTAGGTGTCTACTGATGTTTCCCATTTTCCCCTCTATTTTCTTGAATTAATTCAATTGCATTATTTAAAAATATCTGATAACTCCAATATCTGAATCACTCATGAGTTTACTTTAATGGTCTATTTTTCTCTTGGTTTTGTTCCATTGGTCCTGTATTTTAACATGCTTTTAATTTTTCATTTAATACTGGAAATGATGGACTAAAAATTTTTATACTCAATGGATAGCATAACCTTCTTTCCAAAGAAGATTAACTTAATTGTTAGTTTTTTGGTGGACTGTAGTTAGAAAATCCAAAGATCACCTAAATCCTTTCATGAGTTGATTTTTAGTTTTTTTTTGTTTTTCCCTAAGATTGTTGTTTCCGTTTTGTTGTTATTCTGTCATTGCCTTTCTGGTACTCAGTGAAAAGCTCTAGGTATTTCGTAAGTCCTCTGATTTGTTCAAACTTGAACTTCAATCCCTTATCTTAGCAGCAGGAAGATATTGAAATCTGTTCCATTTTTTCCCTCTTAGCTGCTGCTTTCCACTGATTTTCTTGAATGAATAATTAGGAGTCCATCAACATTTTGAAGAGAATCAGTAAATTTGGGGGCTCCTGAAGGGGCTTTGAAGAGAATCAGTAGATTGGGGATATTACCACCCAAATTATACTCTGTCAGTCTCAAACCATGACTTCTGTCTCCTCAGTCCTGTGAGACTCCTGTTTTTCTTCACGGGTTCTATTCCCTCATATAGCAGAAAATTTCAAAATATCCTCAGGAGAAAAGCCAGCTCGTTGTGGAGCTCACCTTATGTTATATCCTTCTTATAATGGTGGTAGTTTCTCCCGTCCCTAACTACTTTGGTCATACCCCAATGCCTTCAAACAGTTGTATCTTATATCTTGTCCAGCTTTAATAATTGTAACAGCAGAGAAGTTAGTCCAATACAAGTCAGTCCTTCATAATTGGAATTAGAACTCCACTTTTAGAACATAAATTAATCAAAGGAAATAATTATGGATGTGGCACATATTTAGCCACGAAGATAATCTATAAAAGCAACTGTTTAATCAGTGAAAAATTGGAAACAACTCATAGGTCTGACAATATGGAATTATTTCAATGAGTTATGATTTACCCACTGTAAATCAGAATGGCTCCCAACATGAGGGGTGCAGTTGAGGTGCTAAATTTTAAGTGTGACCAAGCAGTGTGTGTTTATGTATGTGTATGTATATTTTCTTCCGTCCTGTTGACTCCATAGGTGCAAGAATAGATGGTTAAGAGTTGGATTTGCTCATACTCACCCTAAAAGCCCAACCAAGGCCTACTTGTATGTATTTTAAGAGGGGCAGAATGTACGAAAGCACATTGATTGGCTCACGGGGCACAGGGAGGATAGAGGAGTGGGGTAGAGAGCTACACTGCTAGGCATGGCTTCAAAAACTACATGTAGAATGGCTCTGGTGAAGACACCAATGTTGACACGTCTCAACAGAGATACTACTACTGCTCCCTAGATCCCATTGGCACTTGATACTAGAAACGTCAACATTGCTGCTTTGGAAAACTAGAAACAACTCTGGGCATGGTGGCCAGAGAATCTCATTCCTGAGTTTCTACGTTGCTAAATGATTACTGAGTGTTTCAAACAGGCACATCCTTCCCAAACCATTTTCAGGTAGTTCATTTAATGGGAGAGCCAGTATCATGTCCGTAGCTATCAATAATTCTCCTTCTGGGGCACCTGGGTGGCTCAGTTGGTTAAGCGTCCCACCTCGGCTCAGGTGGTGATCTCCCGGTTTTTGAGTTCAAACCCTGCATGGAGCTCTGTGCTGTCAGTGCAGAGCCTGCTTCAGATCCTCTGTCTCCCTCTCTCTCTGTCTCTCCTGTACTCATGTGTTCCCCCGCCCCCCACTCTCTCAAAAATAAACCTTAAAAAAAATAGTTCTCCCAGGGGGGCGCCTGGTTAAGCGTCCGACTTTGGCTCAGGTCATGATCTCACGGTTTGTGAGTTCGAGCCCCACCTCGGGCTCTGTGCTGACAGCTCAGAGCCTGGAGTCTGCCTTGGATTCAGTGACTCCCTCTCTCTCTACCCCTCCCCCGACTTTGCCCTGTCTCTGTCTCTCTCAAAAATAAATAAAAATTAAAAAAAAATTCTCCAATTCAGAGGACACTGGCACTACCAAGATGCTCACCATGTACCACTCCTCTCTCCATCCTGCTGGTGTGAGAGGCTGTTTCCTGAAGACATGATTTCTCTGCACACAATTCTGCATTTAGCTCAATCTTCCCTTGCTCCTTCAGTCTTCAGGCCAAGCTGGGCCAAACAACGCGTTGTTGCATATGCCCCTCAGTCTAGGTACAGGCTACTTAATTGGGTAAATGAGCCCAATTTTTCTGAAATCTGCAGCCATGGACATTACCTCTGGGAAGCCTTCCATTTTCCTTTCTGATAGACACTAAATTCAGCAGTTCTTTCACATATTTTGCAGGGTTTTTTTTTTCCTGCTATACATCCCAACACTGTGACAGCATGTAGAGCATATAAGGCACTCCATAACCATTTTAAGAAGATTTTATAATATTTTGTATAATTAATTAATAAATTAGATCCATCCCTAATTTCTTTAGAGATTCCATTTTTATTTCCCTCTCTCATTCTCTGTATATTTTCACGTGGCTTCCTGGAAGGGAAAGATAAAACCTCCATCTTTGTTATTTTGAAAACCACAGAAAGAGCCAGCTAATAAATGTTAACTGAACTGAACTAGTAGTATGCAGTAACAACGTTAAATGGTCATCTATACGTCTAGGGGGAACAACATTTATACCTCTATGCAAAAATCAATGCCATTGACTATTGGATAATCCAGTCTTCGTTTCTTCCACCCATCATTTTTCTAAAAATGTTTATTTATTCTTTTGATATAGAGAGGTCCAGGGGGAGGGGCAGAGAGAGAAGGGAACAAAGGATGTGAGGCAGGCTCTGCGTTGAGCCTGATCCAGGGCTCAAACGCACAAACCGTGAGATGAGATCATGACCTGAGCCAGAGTTGGGCGCCCAACTGACCGAGCCCCCCAGGAGCCCCCTTCTTACCCATCCTTAAGGAGAAAAAGGAAATGGACATCTAACATTCTTATTGTTGATTCTTACTGACTAGTGAGATTGTGAGGATAAGAAGGTTAAGTCAAAATTTCTCTACTATACACAAATTGTTACTATGAGGCTATGCCTTTCAGCTAACTACATGTAACAACAAATTTTCAGACTAGAACCATTATGGAGCAGTTAGTCTTTAGTTCTGTGAGGTCTAATGGGAGCCAGAAAAGAGCAAGGGAGCAAAAAGAATCAATTTCAATAAGATAAAACTTGCACAGAATTCAGATGAAATAACAATTATGATTATTGAATAAATATCCTGTGTTAATAACTTATCCATTAAAAAAGACATCTGAGGGGTGCCTGGGTGGCTCAGGTGGTTAAGCATCTGACTTTTATTTCAGCTTGGGTCATGATCTCACAGTTTGTGAGATCAGGATCTGCATCAGGCTCCATGCTGACAATGTGGAGCCTGCTTGGGATTCTCTCTCTTCCTCTCTCTCTGCCCCTCCTCTCTTTGCATTTTCTCCTCTCTCTCTCTCTCAAAATAAATAAATAAATATTTGGGAAAAAAAGACACATGATAGAAAATATTGAAAGACCGTGGCTGCAATATAATAAT
The DNA here is from genome assembly GCF_018350175.1 of Felis catus. NCBI lineage: Eukaryota > Metazoa > Chordata > Mammalia > Carnivora > Felidae > Felis > Felis catus. The sequence continues at coordinate 113,280,667 of NC_058374.1, forward strand.
TTATAAGAAATATATATTTGGTCATTCACATGACCAAATACGTATTTCTCAGATATATTTGGTTTTTATCCACAGTTCCTGAAAATGGTTTAGGGCCACAAAGGTGATATGAGTGTCTTGTTATTAATGAAAGTGACTTTTGGGGCACCTGGGTGGTTCAGTCAGTTAAGTGTCTGGCTCTGGCTCAGGTCATGATCTCATGTTCAAGCCCTACATCAGGCTTTGTGCTAACAGCTCAGAGCCTGGACCCTGCTTTGGATTCTGTATCTCCTTCTCTCTCTGCCCCTCCCCTACTTACACTGCCTCTCTCTCTCTCCCTTTCAAAAATAAACACTTAAAAAATTAAAAAAAGAGAGAGAAAGAGAGAAAAGAAAGTGACTTTTGAATCCCACTCACAGGCAGAACTGGTTGCCAGAAGGACCAATCATGTAATTAAAGGGATGGAACTTTCAGTTCTACCCCCTTGAGCTCTGGGGAAGGGAGAAGGGCTGAAGATTGAAGCAGCCAATGGCCAATGACTTAGTCAATCAGAACTATGTAATCAAGCCCCCAGAAAAACCCAAGGACGGCTTTTTGGCTTTTTTTTTTTTTTCAGAGAGCTTTCACACTTGGAGAACCAGAACTCTTCCACGTGCCTCTGTCCTCTGCCTAAGCTCCACCAGCATAAAAGTTCCTTTGTTCGGGACCTTGCTCTAAATACCTCTTCATCTGGCTATTGCTTTGTAGCCTTTATCGTATCTTTAATCAACTGGTAAACATTAAGTGTTTCCCTGAGTTCCTGTGAGCCTCTCTAACAAATTAACCAAACCTAAGGAAGGGGTCATTGGAACCTTCAATGTGTAACTAGTTGGTCAGAAGCACAGGTAGAAACAGGGGTTTGTGACTGGTGTGTAATGTGGGGAACAGGGAGGCAGTCTTCTTAGGACTGAGCCTCTAACCTATAATCTGATACTATCTCTGGATAGGCAGTGTCAGAATTGAGATGAATTCTTGAACACCTTGCTGGCGTTCAAGAATTGCTTGGTGTTGTATATTGAGGAACTCCACCCACCACACTGGAATTGGGTCTAGAAACTCCTAAAAGAGTGGCTTAGTCATTAAAATAGACTTAGACTTAAAATAGTATTGGTATTTAGAGAGAATGTCATATTTTCCTTCTCCAAGGGGCAACACAGAAGATTAAGTCTCTCAAATTTTACTCCCGCTAAGTGGCCCTACTTTTGTCAACATTTGGAACTGTCAGACTGTTAATTTAGTTTTTCTGGTGGGTTTGTAACAGTATTTCATCATGGATTTAATTTGCATTTTCTTGACTACAAAAGAAATTCTGGTCCTTTCCTGTGTTTATTTGACTATCTTCTCTTCTGAAGTTTTTTTTTTTTTTTATCAAAATATGCATATTTTTCCATTTGGTTCTTTCCTCTTCTTACTGATTTGTAGAAGTTCTTTATGTATCCTGAACACAAGACCTTTGAAAGCTATTTGCATGGCAATACTTCTCTTATTCTTAGGTTTAGTTTTTTTTTTCCTTTGTAAATAATATCTTTGCTAAGCTGAAGCCCTTACTTTTTTTTAAGTAAAAGAGGTCTTTTTAATTTACTTTCATTTGTAAATAGCTGTTATCTCAACAAAAAGCAAAACCCTTTTGTTACATGGTTATTTCGTTTGCTGAGAACAAGGTACTTTATAAGTGCTGCTATTAGAATTGTTATTATAAAAGGTTATGTTGAGGATGTTGGTGATGTAACATACAGGATGGTTACTATAGTTAATAATACAGTATTGCATATTTGAAAGTTGCTAAGAGAGTAGATCTTAGAAGTCCTTATCACAAGAAAACAATTTCTGTAATTATGTATGGGTTCAGATGGTAACTAAACTTATTGTGGCAATCATTTTGCAATATATACAAATATTTAATAATGTTGCATACCTGAAACTAATGTTATGTAAAATTGGGGGGTGGGTTATGTTGAAATACATTAGACTCAACACAGCTGGTTATAAAGAATTTTCTGTGATGTTATTTTAGCTATTCCTTCATGTGCAAACTTCTTTGTTTTGCTATTAAGTATAATTCCCATGGGAAATAAAATTTTTAGAGTGTTACCAAATACATGTGCTTCACAGATAAGGATCTCCAAGAGCTGACTCTTAGAAGACAAGGTTAAGAGGTTTATAAGGGATAAACACCTGTCAAAGGTCAGGGGAAGAAGCTGAATTGAACAGAGGGAAGAGTTGAACCCAAAGCTTGCCTGACAAACTGCCAGTCAACCTGTCTGGGGGCTCAGGAGCTAACATCTTCCTTCAGAGTTGTACCACGTAGGGCTTTTAAGTTGCCTCTCATCCCATTTTTCTTTGCATCACATTTATTGGATAACTTTGCTTCCCTACCTCTCAGAGAAGACCAAATGCATCAAGCCCTATTCCACCAACTTCTAGTAGCCATAGCAGCTGTGTTCTTCTTTTTTTTTTTTTTTTTAAGTATTTTTTTAGATGTTGATTTAATTTTGAGAGAGAGAGAGAGAGACAGAGCGCAAGCTGGGGAAGGCCAGAGAGAGAGGGAGACACAGAATCTGAAGCAGGCTTCAGGCTCTGAACTGTCAGTACAGAGCCTGATGTGGGGCTCAAACTCAGAGGCCATGAGCTCATGACCTGAACTCAAGTCTGATGCTTAACTGACTGAGCCCCCTGGCGCCCATCTCCAGCTGTGTTCTTAATACCACTTCTCTAGTCTCTTCAAACATGTCCCTGCTATGGAATTTACCTTCTTTCTTTCTTTCTTTCTTTCTTTCTTTCTTTCTTTCTTTCTTTCTTTCTTTCTTTCTTTCTTTCTTTCTTCTAAGATTGTATTTAAATTCAAGTTAGTTAACATATAGCATATAGTGTAGAATTGGTTTCAGGAGTAGAATTTAGTGATTCATTACCTGTTTTACCTATCCCCCTCACCCACCTCCCCTCCAGCAACCCTAAGTTTTTTTCCCTATAGTCAGGGGTGTCTTATGGTTTGCCTCCCTCTCTGTTTTTACCTTCCTTTATTTTTCCTTCTGTCTTCTGTTTTGTTTCTTAAATTCCAGGTATGAGTGAAATCATATGGCATTTGTCTTTCTTGACTGAATTGTTTCACTTAGCATAATACACTTTATTTCCATCCATGTCATTGTAAATGGCAAGAGTTCATTCTTTTTGATGGCTGAGTAATATTCCATTGTGTGTGTGTGTGTGTGTGTGTGTGTGTGTGTGTGTGTGTGTGTCTTTATCTTCTTTATCAAGCCCTTAGTTATTGGACATTTGGGCTCTTTCCATAATTTGGGTATTGTTGATAGTACTGCTATAAACATTGGAGTTCATGTGCTGCTTTGAATCAGTACTTTTGTATCCTTTGGATAAATACCCTGTAATTCAATTGCAAGGTCATAGGGTAGTTCTACTTTTAACTTTTTGAGGAACCTCCATACTGTTTTCCAGAGCTGAAGCCCTTAATTTTAATAAACAGTTAAAAATGTTTTATTTATTTTGTACTTGTAAAGGAAAAACATAATATTGTCTTACTTTACACTACACACAATGCCCTGAATAGTTATTTACTCCAGTCACCAGGTGTATGTTGGGGAGGGGGTTCCCACATTGACAACCAGGATACCAAGTGGTATCCTAGAATTCAACTGGTTCTGACTCCCTCTACTTGGAGATAATGTCATATCCCACACATTAAGGACTCATTCCTCTAAGACTGTCCTTGCTCCCACTTTAGATGCCAACTGCAAGTCCGGGTTGTTACTTGTGCTTCTGACCCACCGGCTACAGATCAGAGGTTCACACAATCCCTTCCCTGCATTTGATTAACTTGCTACAATGGCTCACAAAGCTCAGAGGAATATTTTGCTTACTAATTACTGGTTCATTATAAAAGGATGCAGCTCAGGAACTGTCAGATGGAAGAAAAAGTACATAGGGCAAAGTATGGGGGAAGGAGTATGGAGCTTCTATACTCTCCTTGGGCAGATCACTCTCTCAGCACTTCCCTGTGTTCACAAACCTAGACGCTCACCAAACCCCCTGGTTTTGGGGGGTTTTTATGGGGGTTTCTTTACACGGACATGACTGAGTGAGTCATTGGCCATTGGTGATTGAACTCAATCTCCAACACCCCTTCCGTCTTAGGAAGGTGGGGGGTGGGGAGGGTTGAACTGAAACTTCTAACCTTCTAATCAAGCTCAGATCCTTGGAGGCTTTCCAAATGTCACCTCAGGAACATAAACTCAGGTGTGTTGGAAAGGGGCTTGTTATGAATAACAAAAGATGCTCCTTTCACTTTTATCTCTGTGAAGCTACTTCAAGAACTAAGGACAAAACCAAATATTATAACAAAAGATACCCCTATTGCTCTAATCACTTAGGAAATTACAAGGGTTTGGGGAGCTCTGTGCCAGGAACTGGAGGAAGACCAAATATACATTTCTTATTATAAATCACAATACACAGTATCTTATTTAAGAAATTTTCCCCCCAAGGCATTATAAGTAGTGTCATATCTTTTTCTGGAAGCATAATTATTTTACTTTTCACATTTAGAAACCTAAAAGTACCTGAAATAAATTTTTGTGAATGCTATGCTAATTTGTAAAAATAGAGATATCTAAGTGCTCCAGAAACATTTACTGAAATAAGATATGCAATGTTAGCTTTAGCATTGTAACAAATCAAGTGTCCATATATGCATGTTCTGTTTTGTTTTGGGATTCTTTTTTTTTTTTCCATTGGTCAGTTTACATATTTTTTAACCAATATCACACTGATTTACTAAAGCTTTTTTTAAGCCTTAAAAACAACAGACCCAAAGTGGAGTTACTTATGGTAAGCCCACCACCAAACTGAGAAATACAGTTTCAGTTCTTCCAGAAAAGGAATCATCAGTTAACCAGGAATCACCTGATCAGCACTAGTTGCCCTGATAGACCCCTCCCACCCCTAAAGGAAAGTAACTTCACAACAACCAACCTGATTTTTTGCCTACTGTGACTTCCTTGTTCCTTCTCTGCCCGTGAAAATCTCTTATTTTGTACAGTTCCTTGGAGCTCTTTTTTTTTTTTAATTTTTTTTTACAACGTTTATTTATTTTTGGGACAGAGAGAGACAGAGCATGAACGGGGGAGGGGCAGAGAGAGGGAGACAGAATCGGAAACAGGCTCCAGGCTCTGAGCCATCAGCCCAGAGCCCGACGCGGGGCTCGAACTCATGGACCGCGAGATCGTGACCTGGCTGAAGTCGGACGCTTAACTGACTGCGCCACCCAGGCGCCCCAATTGGAGCTTTTTTCTATTTGCCAGATTGTATATTACTTTATTCAAATCAATTTTTGCTCAAACTCTTAAAAATTTTAATATGCCTCAGCTTATCTTTTGACAGTCTTAATAATTATTAACATAAATCCTTCATCATTCTTTTCATTTAAAAGAGCAATGGCTCTTTTCCTTTACTTGTAAATTTTAGAATATGTTTGTCCTGTTTCACATAAAAATCTGTTGGGATTTTCCCTGCAATTACATTGAAATTTACTATCAACTTGAGTAAAACAGTTATCTTTACAACACTGAATCATCCCAACCATCAACATAGTATGCCCCTCCACTTATTTTTGTGTTCTTCAATTCCTATCAATATTATTTTGCAGTTTTCAGTGTAAAGGACTTGCATGCTTTTGTTAAAGTTAGTTATTTGATATACTTGGATGCTGTTTTAAATAGTAACTCCCATTGGGTAAGCACTAAACTATATCATATTTACAGGAAACAATTCACAAGTGCACACCCTATGGATGTTTACAAACTCAACACATTCATAAAACATACAAGCAGGTCAAGAAGTAGAACATAACCAGCACCTTAGAAACACCTATCAAGCTCCATTCCTGGCACTATCATGACATCCAAAACAATTTTTGTCTGTTCTTAAGGTTTATATGAATGGTATGATATAGTAAGTATTCTTTTGTTCCTGGCATCTTTCCCCTAGATCTATTGGTGAGATTTATCCATGTTGTTGTTTGTAGTTACAGTTTGTTCATTCTCATTCAAGGATAATATACTGTTAAATGAACACACCACAATTTATTTAGACAAATTACTATTTATGAACATTTGGATTGTCTCTCAATTTTAGGCACTAAGAATAGTGTTGCTCTAAACTTGATTTTTTTCCTGGTTTTTAAATTTTTGGCTGTTAAGAATACTGATGTTATATATTTCAAAAAAATTTTTTAACGTTTACTTATTTTTGAAAAAGAGAGAGAGATACACAGAGCACAAGCAGGGGAGGGGCAGAGAGAGAGGGAGACACAGAATCTGAAGCAGGCTCCAGGCTCTGAGTGGTCAGCACAGAGCCCAATGTGGAGCTAGAACCCACGAACCTCAAGATCGTGACCTTGAGCAGAAGTCAGATGCTTAACCGACTGAGCCACCCAGGTGCCCCAAGAATAGTGATATTATATTTATACATATCTTTATACATGTCTTTGGATAGATAGATTGATAGAAAGGTAGATAGAATGTATTTCTGTTGAATATATACCTAGGAGTAGAATGCTAAGTCACAGGCTATGCATAAGTGCACTGTGAGTAAGTACATACATCAGAACTATTTTCCAAAGTGTCTATTCCAATTTGCATTTTCACAGTGCATGAAATTTCCAATTGCTCCTCATCTTTGCCAAAATTCAGTATTGTATGTCTTTTTCATCTTAGCCGTTCTGATGAATATAAAGTGGCATTTCATTTAGGTTTTAATTTGCATTTCCTTAAAGACTAATAAAATTAATCAAATTTTCATTTGCTTATTATTCATTTATTTTACTTTATTGTGAAGTGTCTCTTCAAGCACTGCAATAGTTTTCTGTTCTATTCAATTACTTTTTAAATTCATTTGTAAAAATCCTTTCTACATTCAGAATGTGAGTCGTTTGTTAACTATATGTTTTGAAAGTATTTTCTCCCATTTTGTGGCTTTTTTTGTTTTTCCTTTTCTTTAAAAAAATAAGTTTATTTATTTATTTATTGAGAGAGAGAAAGAGAGAGAGAGAGAGAGAAAGCTTGAGCAGGGGAAGGGCAAAGGGGGGGGGAGAGAGAGAGAGAGAGAGAGAGAGAGAGAGAGAGAGAGAATCCCAAGCAGGCTCCACACTATCAGCACGGAGCCCGGCACAGGGCTCGACATGGGGTTTGACATGGGGCTTGAAGTCACAAACTGTAAGATCATGACCTGAGCTTTAACGGACTGAGATACCCAGGTGCCCGGCTTCCCCCCCGCCTCTTTTTTTTTAAGGATTTCTTTTGACCAAAAGATTTTTAGTTTTACTGTATTCCAATTTAACAATTTTTATTTATATTTAGAGTTCTTGTTTTACAATTTAAGAAATGTATGACCACCTGAAGTTTATGATAGTCCTTATTTTTTAAATACTTTCAAGAAATGTTTTCTTTTACCTTTGATATTTACTTTTAATCTCCATCTAGAATTGGGTCATGTGTAGTGGGGATTAGTACATGTACCAGAAAGATCAAACTTTCCACTGCACTGAACTGTAACGTTTGTCATAAACCAGGTGGTTGCATATATGTGGTTCTGTTTTTGTGTTCTACAATATATATTTGCCTTTCTTTTTTTTTTTTCTTTTCTGAAATTCATTCTGGAGATTTTCTTTTACTTCTTCTTTCGGCTTATTAAATCCCTTTTCATGTACATCTAATAAACTGCTAAACCCATCTCTATAGTTCTTCATTTTAATTATTACATTTTAAAATGTCTATAATTTCAGTTTTAAGCATCTTTTCTTCAGCTTCCAATTCTCGTCTTAAATTCACTAATCTTGTTTAACTCCTTGAATATTTTAAGCAATTTTCATTTCAAATCTGCATCTGACAACTGTGAAGGTTTTAAGCTCTCTTCTGTTGATTCTGGCAGATGTTCTTCAATTCCTTTGTGTTTGGTCAATTTGCTTTGGGATCTGGACATTATATGTAAAAAACTAATTAGAAGCCAGAGATGATGGTCTCTTTCTCCAGAGATGATAGGCTCTTCTTCCTGCCAAATGTCTGACTCTAGAAATCTACAATCTCTTTAAAGTATCTTCAGAGACTGAAGTGATTCAAAGCTGGGTGTTCATCTCCTCAAGGGACAGATGATGTCTTAGTCAACCTTCACAGAGTACATACTGTTTACTGATGCTGTATCACTCTCTTGGATCCCGCACCCCAATTTTCATCCTTATCCTCAAGAGACACTCAAAAATACTGCTCAGCTTCCCGGGCTTCCAGCAACTTTTTCACAATCAGCAAATACCCACAGAGACAAATACTCCTAATACCAATCTAACCTGTGTAGATCTCTATATTCCCTCGCTTTCAAACTGGAAGTTCAACAATTGTTTAGTTCTTCTGAACCTTCACCTAGAATATTTTGTTCATATTTTTTCTAGGTTTTTTCCTGTTTCCTCAATGGGAGGATTATTTTAAGTAGCCCATATACTTACTGGAAACAAATATTTTTTCTCTAGAACCTTTAAAAATATTTTTCCAAACAAACCAAGTTTCTGCCTTCAAATTATGAGTTTAGGCATTAAAAAATATTTCCACTTCATTAATTATAAAGTCCTTGATTGAGGGGCACTAGATTTGACTTCTACCTCCCATTAGCTTCTTTCTTAAGACTGTGGGGGATTTTAGTTGTTATTTAAACCTTTAAGATGCCTTTAAACAGGGGAAATGTATGGAATTTGACCCTGCAAAAAGAATGTATAGGTGGTCTTGTATAGACAGTAGTAGAATTAGGTCTTAGAAAGGTTGAAGTGATGTCACAGATCATCCATTCACAGTAAGGCTTTAGGGTTTCAGAACAAGAAACAGGAACAACTATATTATACGTATTTCAGGCCCAGAAGAGATTTGAGTATGTGCACCTGGAATGTTTTGTGGGGAGGATGGGCAGAGGTGGTGAACCATTGGGATGCAAAATTAGAATTCTGCCTATTTTAGCCCTAGATGGTAGCTTTTCCCCATTGTTAGGAAACTTATGTTTTAACACAACAATATAAAGTAATATTCCCAGGGGAGTTTACAGGTTAAGTCTGCTGATTCTCTCAGAAGCTGGAGGTTAGCCTAAGAGAGGGTCACAGGATGTGGGAGGGTGCGGAAACTGGAGTGACAAAAGGCAGTAATGAGCCCTGTGGTACTCTGGACGTCTAGAAGTAATTGGTAGAAATAGAAGGGATGATGGTGGAAAGGGTTCAACCCTCCCCTATTGATTTTGTTGTCACAAAAGGGATACCTACATCTGCTCTGTTATTCTTCTCTGAGCTAGTAGGCTATGACAAATGATGTAATAATAATGCAAATGGATAAGTACTAAAGAGGAGGTAAATGATAAGCTCTAATGAAGTAGAGGGTCATGCCTAATTTTGTTCACAAATGGACTGCCTGCCATGCATCCTGCCCCATGTAGGAAAGGAAGGAAGAATGGTACGATGGTCTGGGGAGAAGAAAGGAAGAAGGGAGCAAAGGGAAATTTGTGTGTTCAGGAGTTTCACTAATTTTAAAGTATGTGATCTAACATTGATTAGGACAAGGACAAAAGAAATGAGAATCTGTGAGTCGCAGGTCTTTTATTTTTGCTAAAGTACTCAGCCCAGTTCAATGCACTTACCTATTACAAATAAAGGAGTTTTTTAACAAGCAGCTGTTCAATTACTTCAGGATCACTCTGTGGTGCTTTGCTGGTCAAAACAATAAATTGCTAATTTGTATTCTGTCACGCTACATAATAACATAATTTTCAGAATATACTTTTTTCTTCCATACTTTGAAACACAGAACTCCTAGATATCTAATGAGTATTTTATACAAATATTTGAACAGACTTGAAGGCCCCAATATACTCCCCCTTTCCTGCTTCTTAAATCCCCCCACCTTGCCCACACACAGACACATACCTACCCTCCTGCATCCTACCATTATGCTTTCTGGAAATTATATGGCTTTTTTATCTGGGCGAGGATGCAAAACAGGCTCCAAACATTCCAGGAGACTTTATAAACTCTGCCATCTGCACATCTGTTCTAAAAGATGCCGACAGCACTCTTTCATCAGCAATACAGGTAACTGTGCTTTGGGTACTTGTCAGAAAGTTGTACCACAAGTTGACTGCAAATAACCAGGTCTTGTCAAAATTTACTTGAACACGGGGTGATTTAAAGAGACAAGCTAACCAGCCATCCTTAAATATTTCCCAAGCTCTCACCTATGTTAAGAAATATAATCAGGACACGACATTGCCGAATAATGTCATTCATCTTCCTGAAGTTAAAGTTGGAATACGTGTAATAAAAGAGGAATTCATCTTAACAAAGATTCTTTGTTGTCGGTAACTTCCTCCAAACACTATATGTATGTGTGTGTGTGTGTGTGTGTGTGTGTGTGTGTGTGTGTAGACTAGCTCCTTATACTTAATAATATGCATTTAATATGTACACAATAAGTCTTTATTAACTCTTAATAAACCATAGCTTAATAACCAGAATAAACCACAGTTTACTTATCCATTCAGCTATTAGAAGACATCTTGGCTGCTTCCAAGTTTGGGCAATTATGACTAAAGCTGCTGTAAACATCCATGTGCAGGTTTCTGCATGAACATAAACTTTCAACTTTTTTGGGTAAACACCAAGAGGCACTTAGTTTTATAAGAAACCTCAAAACTGTCTTCCAAGGTGGCCATACCGTTTTGCATTCCCGCTGGCAATGAGTGCGAGTTCCTGCTGCTCCACATCCTTGCAAGCATTCAGTGTTGTTAGTGTTCTGAGTTTTGGCCATTCTTGTAGGTGTGTACTGGTATCTCATTGTTTAAATGTGCATTTTTCCCTGGTGACATGGGATGCAGAGAATCTGTCTACATGCTTATCTGCCGTCTGTGTATCTTCTTTAGTGAGGTGGCCGTTAGGCCCTTTGATCCATTTATTCATCTGGTTGTTTGTGTTTCTTATAGTTGAGTTTTAAGTATCCTTTATATAACATATATATATATATATATGTTACATATACATATAGACACATATACATACATATACATATACATACATATATATACATATACACATACATATACATACATATACATATATATACATATACATATATGTATACATATATACATATACATATATATATACATATATATACATATATACATATATATTACATAAATATTACATTATATATATTACCTAATACATACACATAATACATATATATTACATATTACATATTACATAATTTACATAAACTTATATAATTACATATATATTATATATACATTACATAAAGAATTCTTTGTATATTATTTTATCAAATGTGTCTTCTGTAAATATTTTCTTTCACTCTGTGATTTGTCTTCTCATTCTCTTCATGTTGTCTTTTACAGAGCAGAAGTTTTGTTGTTTTTTTTTTTTTTAATTCTAATGAAGTCCAGCTTATCAATTGTTTCTTTCATAAATTGTGTCTTGGGCATTACATCTAAAGCATCATCACCATGCCCAGGGTCATCTAGGTTTTCTCTTATGCTTTCTTCCAGGAGTTTTATAGTTTTGCTTGTTACATTTAGGACTGTGGTTCATTTAAAGTTAATTTTTGTGAAGGGTAAGGTCTGTGTCTGGAATCTTTTTTTTTTTTTTGCTTGTGCATAACCAATTTTTTTTTAATTGAAAAAATTTTTTTAATGTTTATTTATTTTTAAGAGAGAGACAGAGACAGAGACAGAGCACAAGCAGGGGAGGGGCAGAGAGAGAGAGGAAAACACGGAATCTGAAGCAGGCTCCAGGCTCTGAGCTGTCAGCACAAAGCCTGATGGGGGGCTCAAACTCAAACAAAGACCACGAGATCATGACTTGAGCTGAAGTCCAACACTGAACCTACTGAGCCACCCAGGTGCCCCTTTATAATTTTTTTTAATGTTTATTTATTTTTGAGAAAGAGAGAGAGACATAGCATGAGCAGGAGAGGGGCAGAAACAGAGGGAGACACAGAATCAGAAGCAGGCTCCAGGTTCTGAGCTGTCAACACAGAGCCCAATGCAGGGCTCGAACCCGCCCACTGTGAGATCATGACCTGAGCTGAAGTCAGACGCTTAACCAAGCCACCCAGGCAGGCACGCTGTGTATGTCCAGTTTTAACGAAGAATTTTTAATCTTTTGGAGAACTATGTTTTCACTTAATATCCAATTATCATGTAAAAAACCTTATATACTGGTCTATGAGATACGTTCATCATAGAAATCAAAGTCAACTATGTTATCTTTCCAGATGACTTTACAACGCTTTATCATGGACATGCTTAGCAGACACCTACATTATTTAACATTTCCCCCGTGCTTGTCAGGAAACTCCGCGAAAAATTTAGGTTTGCATTTCCATTCATTATAACTTAAATAATAGACAATGAACAACAAAAAGAGGAAGGTACTATGCCGGGTGCTGGGGGGGAGCCAGGGTTGGCTTAACTTTTATTGAAGGTAAAATCTATTTCGGATAGAAGAAAAGTAAACGAGCTATATAGTGAGTATTAAGTGGTTTTGTTTGACTGCAGCGAAGGCTATGTGATATTGTGAACTGTGAAATAAGCAGAGCAAGGTCTGTTTTCTGTATATAGCGTGTGGTTTTGAGAGCTCTGGTGAAGAACTTCAGTGATTAATTCGTATCATTCATTTTCCTATCTTGATGGTGAGATGTATTCTGTATGTTCATTTAATTTTTTTAAATAATTGTGTTGCCTCTGTTTTTTCGTCACGTCGGCGGCTTCAAATTCATTTGGTGGCAGAAAAAATAAACAGCAGTGTATAAATGTTGGTAAGAAAAAAGAGACTCCAGTAGCTTTCAATTTTAAAATATTCAAAACAGCTATCTGATGTAGAACGGGAAGAGCATAAAATGACAACTGAGTTTGTCTAGAGTCTCTATGAGCAAGCCCGCATGCAAAATATTTTTCCACATTTTATTTATTCATCATGAAAATCTGGCTAATAGGCATTTTTATCTCAACTTTATGGGTGACATTCTGAAGCCCAAATAAATTAAATGACTTTCTCAAAGACCCACAGCTCATAAGTGGTGAAATTCAGATTGCAAGGCGGAACTCTAAGGCTCATTTTCTTCCTGTGACACTGCGCCATAACCAATATAACTTAGTGATCAGTTTGCCCTAATTTTCACATTTCAGCGGATTCTTCTGACACAGACTTGATGTACTTTCATAGAAATGTAACTTCACGAGCACACATTCAGATTTTAAATAAATCCATAAAACAAAACAAGCTGGCAGAGAGGAAAATCCAGAACATGAGATCCATTTGTGTTTCATCCGTAAAGTATTTAATATAGATATAATTTGTTCACAACATCAACTGGCGCAAAATGGAAATATGAATGATGGTTGTATTTACTGTTTTACCTTTAAAAAATTTTTGACACAGCTCATTTTGAGAACAGAAGCTCCTATACCTATGGAGGCTGTTTTGTAATTATTCTCCGCAGATGTTAATTGACTACAGTAATCCTGAAAGTAGTCGAACAGCTCAATCTTATTGGCTAAGGCATCCTAGCATTTAACAAATTCCAGTCGCATACCTAGAAAAACATGGGAATCTGAGTCCTTGTAGATTTTTAAAGAGACCAAGGTTGACTCTCTTTCTAAAGTTACATTCTGTTCACTAAGACAAAGCAAGATCATTGACATTAGTTTTCCCAGGACTTATACCTCTGACTTGAGAAAAGAATGGCTCTCTCCGTGTAATATACATGTCATGACTGAAATACTCAATTCCTTCTTCTGTGCATTTATTTACGTTTAATGCAGAGTGAAACAACGCATAAGCTCTAAGAAGTGGCAGACCGAAGGAACCTAGACCTCTTCCCTCACCTTCCAGTTCAATATCTTCAACAGCTATCAGTTACTACGAAATAAATCTCAAGTCTTTGCCATGACATTTACCACTCTCCATGCTTTGTCTCCATCTGGTCACTCTGATAGTATCCCCACTGCAATTTTTCATGTGCCCAGCACAACACCAAAATGGAAATATTTCATATTTCCCAATACATCCTTAGATCTCTTGGGTATGGCATTATAAACAAGACCGGCTGGGCACCTGCTCTCATGGAACTTATTTTTATCTTCCAGTTATCAAAGGCAGGTCTTGCAAGGCTATACCATCCTGGCCATATAAAAGGGACCACACTGGTAGCAATAATAGTCATATCACCCACCCCTGCTAGCTAGCAGACTGTGGTGATCCCTTCAAAGAATCCCCTGGTTCACTCTGAGGAATTTCAGAAGGTTCTCACTTGAACTCACACATTGTCATCTTTGCTATCACACAGCATTAACCATATTCTGTTTGGTACTCATTGTTGACTCGGCCCCATCCTCCTCCATCTCCACCTGATAGAATATGAGAGCCTGCATCAGCTCCTTCCTGCTCCTTTGGCCCCAATCCCTCACGTCAAATGGTGCAAAGTAAGTTCTGTTAATTCCATTCCAACTGCCCAAGGGAGTACGAATGCAGCAGTAAGCAGAGGTTAGGCCACAGCTAGAACCTTTCGTTTATAACCCTTAGTTATTTGCATACATAACTTTTCGTCCTTTCTAGTTTTAGATTCTTTAGAAGAAAGAACCAGGTTTTGATCACCATTGTAACTCCCAGGATTCCTTGCATATATTATACACTTGAAAAATGATTGTTGAATTGACTCCTTTTGGCCGCATTATACTCACTTAACCCAATTATCCTAAAGTGAACATTAAACATTGCCACCTTTATTTTATATCTAACCTCAAATCACTTAGGAAGGCATATAAACTCATAAATAATTCCAAAACATAAAGCTGATTATTTTTGGTTTTATAATGATTTCTCCACTCTTTAATCAAATGCATGATGGTGTATAGATATTGCCTTTACAGCAGCTGCTGCAAGCATGTGGATTATGTTAGAGGGCTCTCTGAGAGAAAAACAATTATATTAGTGTAACTGACATGATATTGGATAAAGAATGATTAAACCATCAGTTCCTTGGAGCTACTTCTGAGCTACTGCTGCTAGACGGATACAAAAGAAACATAATAGTGGCTATATTTTGCACAATGGGGAGATTCATTTTTGGTGGGAACTCTTCCAGGCAAATTACATTTAAAACAGCATTCTCATCAGAAATAATAAACCTAAAAGAGAATGCAGCCAGCAAAGGAAACTGAGACTAGGAATTCTTAGAGAAACAGACAGCTGAAGCCTCACAGTTTTTGCAACATTTTGTGGAATGTATTAGAAGGAAACAAAGCTTCCAGTGGAAATCAAAACATACAAATTTTGCATTTAAATTTGGTACTTTGAGACTAGGTCATAAAAAAGAATGAGGCTTAGTAAGGGAGACCCTGATTCAGCAAGTAGATAGCCCAAGGAAGATGTAAGCTGGAACGAAGGAGGGAATCACTCACAGGAAGACTCTCTCAAGCTAAGTGGACATTTCTGTCACTCCTCTGGTCACATGTTACTCTCCTCTACTTATTGGTGGGGGAATGGACAATGGTCTTAGAAAATCAGGCATCTATTTTAGAGTATTCTGTATCGTAAACTACATATATTTCTTATTATGTTGTATGAGTTAATTTTGTTTAACAAATGCTTTTGCTGCCTGTATAAAACCTTAAGCTGATGGACACCTCTGGTTATTATCATAAATATATAACAGACTGGATGGAACTATGGAAATTTCTATTATGGATATTAGTGTGGGTTGTGTTAAATGGTGCCCCTGAAGGAATTCTGTCTGAATGAAGCTTCTTTCTCTCTGAATGTGATATATTTTAAACAAATATAGGTCAGAAAAGATTATTTTTGCAGAGTCTGAAGAAGCAGCGATGTAAAATTACTCCATAAAGCCAAAAAGAAAAGAGTTACATAAATGTGGCCCAGAGGCAAAGTGCTGCAGAGAAAGTCTGAGAGGGAGGCAGAAAATGAGTTCTAGTCTTGGCTCATCTCTGGCCTTGGTTAAGTTCCTAAACCCAGAGAAAATCCTTGTTTTTGCTTTACAGGTCAAAGCAGGCAGCCTGCAAAGCCCCCTTTTCACCTTAAAAGCCACACTGCAGACCTGTCTTGGCTGTCATTGGCACCTTGGGACCAATTCTCCCCCATTCTCTGGAATCAAGAAGGTGCATAGCTGATCCCTCTATTGTTCTGAGAGCTGAGTGAATCCAGTTTGTTGCTCTTGGCTAATCCTCTCCTACCTTAACCTTCCACGGAATATACCCCACATGAAGTTAAAGTTGGTAAGACACACCTCTACATGTAAAACAAAAACCTGCTATTTTTGTTTTTTTAAATTTTTTTTTAATGTTTTATTTATTTTTGGGACAGAGAGAGACAGAGCATGAACGGGGGAGGGGCAGAGAGAGAGGGAGACACAGAATCGGAAACAGGCTCCAGGCTCCGAGCCATCAGCCCAGAGCCTGACACGGGGCTCGAACTCCTGGACCGCGAGATCGTGACCTGGCTGAAGTCGGACGCTTAACCGACTGCGCCATCCAGGCGCCCCAAAAACCTGCTATTTTTGTATAGCCCCTCTTGACACTTTGGTCTCCTTTTGCCTGATTTGAACTTTAAAAAAAAAAAAAAAAAACATTTCATATAGAAACACACTGAACACTTAGAGAAGAACAACTGTTCAAATAATGACTTCTAATTCTAAGAATATGAAGTTAATAGTGGTTCTCAAGTGGGTAAACAAGTATTCTCTAAAATATTTTTTTGCTTATATATTAAAATGTATTCAGTTGTGTGCTATGTAAAAATAATTTTTCCTTCTTAAAAGAAAGTTCAGCACATTTTTCCCTCCAAAGTAGACCCTAGGTACCAACACATCTGGATATTTTATCTATACAACTAAAATGTCAGGCATTTTGGATATTTTAAAATATCTGTCTGTGAATATTTAAATTTGAGGCTTTCAAAAAAATTAAAAGCTTTTGAAATACAACTATAGAATCAATTGCACATGTGAGGAAGAATGATCTAATGTAGACATTTGCTATTATAGATGATTGATAGATATGTTCATAGGCTCAGAAAAATATATGTATTCTGATGTCTTCTCTAAAAGATTTTTATCCCAAATACCTCAGAGATGTTGATCTCTTGAGTTACTAAACAATAATTTAAAAAAAGCCTTTAATAATAGCATTTATTTCAAAGACTATTTGAACTCAACTCATTGAAACAGAATTGATAATGAGTAATTTATTATTAAATTTTTTTTAATGTTTACTTTTTGAGAAAGAGACAGAGCATGAGCAGGGGAGGGGGAGAGAGAGAGAGGGAGACACAGAATCCAAAGCAGGCCCCAGGTTCTGGGCTGTCAGCACAGAGCCTGATGCTGGGCTCGAACTCATAAGCCGTGATATCATGATCTGAGCCGAGGTCAGATGCTCAACCGACTGAACCACCCAGGCGTCCTGATAATGAGTAATTTAAAAACCAAGTAGCACAAAAGATCCTTAATGAATCAAAATTGGCTTACTAAATTTTGACACTAAAGCTTCTTTAGTTTATTCATAGGTGTTCCCTTGGTCCCTTCCTTAAAAAATCTTTACAGTTGTTTCAGGCCCAGTGACAAGAATCTTGCTTCCTACATTTTACAAATCCTATCAAATTTAAAACAACAAACACAAAAAGATTAATTGAGCTCATACAATGAGAAAGTCACAGAGTAAGTGTGCACAGGTGACAAAAACAGCTACTGTTCCCACCTTCTTGGGGGTTACAGCCTGGGAGAGGAGCACCTGAAAGAGAAAGCCACTGAGAAGGGGAAGAGTATCTTCAAAGTGAGAGAATAAAAGAGAACAGATCATTGTAGAAAAACAGATGTAAGATCTCAAGTAGCATCCTCTTCTGGCTCATTTAGCATAAGGTCGCACTGCTTTCCAATACAATATGTTGCAGTACCTGATGTTCTAAATGATGCATTTTCCCATTTAGAAAATACTCAAGAAGGTCTATCTGAAAAGACCCCCCACCAAAAAATGTGGGCATGTTGTAGATGTTTCTAACAGGGATCTATCTCATCTTGAGCCAGGTCTAATGATAGGGATTCAACGATATTTGGATATATCTAGGGAATGTTTGAGGGATCCCACAATGTCAACTCACTAGAAGGTATGTCATGTAAGGAAGCTCAGATCAAAGAAATATGTAGCCAGGTACAAGAAACTGACTTCATAATAAGCTTTACCTGGTTTATTATTGAGGTACCAACTCTCTTATCACTTTTGTATATTTTCCATAGCTCAAATAGAGTCACACTGCAACATCTAACTTGGAGTGGTGGGAAAGGAAAGTACTACCTTATTCCCAGAAAGAGGAGAGACAGAAATACTGGAAAACATCAGTACTTTACCAGAGCATTCCAAGTGTTAGCATAGTGTAGATATGGATGGAAATCCTCAAGCAGGGGTGGGAGTGCAGACAGGTGTTGCTATTCTGGAGGGCAACCTGAAAGCACATAGTTAAATGAAGTGTGTGGATACTCTACTGCCCAGGATTCTTCCAATTCACTCATAGGACCAGAAAGGGCCATGATCCTTCCTATAAATTGCAGCATTACTTGGGACGGTGAGTAGCTGCCTATAATCTGGAAGCGGATAGGCCCAATGCTGTGGTTACACATGCTGGGATACCATGCAACAGTCAGAAGCAATCGACTAGATATGCATATTGCTAACTTGAAGGCATGGTGACAAGAGAAAAAATAAAAATCTACAGTTGTAATATATGGTACAATATGACATTCATTCAAAATCACAACGACAAGAACAGAGAGTGGGAGTGAGTAATGGAGATAAAGGAGTATATATACAAATGAATAAATTTGAGAGGCACTTTGAGCAGATCAGTGCTGACAGTGATTAAATCGATGACCTGAATCTAAGACCCAAAAAACCAAAACAAGCAAATAAAACCAACATACAAAACATAAGGGAGTTATTCCAACTAAACTGTAAAACAAATTTCACCCCAAACATTATTGTTTTAGGGTTCCCCCCTCTGTCATAGGATACCCCGTGGCTTTGGCACAATGAATATATGGGCAGCTACCAATGAGCCCCTGGAGCAGTAGCAGTAAAGATTTTAATACTCAAAAGAGAAGCACGCAGTGCCAGCAGGACCCCTAGAACCTACCAGTGTGGCAGCATCTGGCAGGGGCTAAGGAGCAGGAGAAGACAGAGCCCACTTTGTGCTGCAGGAACAATGGCATAGGGGTGTGACCACCTGGCTTAAAATTTGGAGCCTAGTGGAGCAGGGTCAGGGGCTACATACCCAGTGAGGAAGGACTTCCAGGGGCACAACATAGTTGGACTCTCCAATAGAGTTTGGGAAGAATGCACCATCTCTGTGGGCAGTGGGATACCGTATTAGATCCCTTTGGAATGGAGATGGGACATAAACAGAGGGGAATAGAGAAGTCTGGAAAACTCAGGTATCTCTAGCTTCACTGCTTGAGGACATGTAGGTTATAGTTAAAAGAAAAAAATGTTGGTACATAAAGGAATATACTTCGGGTAACCAGAAAATCCCCTAACAGAAAATTTCTCGTTTTATGATGATATTCCGGGTATAAATGATGCATTAATGCAACTGAGTATATGGTTCCATGAATTCAACCTAACCTTTTCAGTGAGATGTGAAAATGTAGCCAGTACAAGAAAAACACTAGCAATGAGTTTGTTGGAGATTATAAGAATGGGAGAAGGAGGGTTGAGTCTATTCTGCGAAGACAAATATATGCAAACTTGGTGTCTGTTTCTAGATTAGCATTTAAGAAAGGAAAGAGGGAGAAACAGCATCAAGTCACACAGTAAAAAAAAAAAATTATTGGATTAATCCAGTCGGTATGTCAAAGAGAATTAAGAAGGGATCTCAAAAATTACACTGAGGCTGAAATCTTCAGTGACAGGTGGAGTAGTCCCATCATTAATACTTACATGAAAACAAAGACTAGAGGATGTTTGGGGAAAATTTATAATTTCGGGTTATGAAAAAAAAACACATCAGTATCTGAGGCTCATAACATCCATAAATTATGGAGATATTCAAAAACACAAGAAAGAGTTATCAAGGGGAAAGGTATAACTTTGAAATGATGAGTTCTATTCCTTAGATATTCTCTGTTGCCACAGATTGCGATATTAGAAAGTTAGGGGAGAAAGGTCTCTAATCTGCCAAATACGTAATTCCATGTGCAATTAAATGTGTAATATACTCTACAAGTTCAGTATTGCAGGCTCTAATTTATATATATGGAGTAGTGGAAGGAGAATGAGATATAGAACAGAAGAGAGATTTCACCATAAGCCAACCATTGGATGTCCTTCGGCAAGGAACTTTGCCTCTGACCTTCAATTTCCTGGGCTATAAAATGGAAATGACACTTACTACATCTCCAGAGATGTTAACTACTCAAATGAAATCACGTATTTTTTTTTATTTTTTTTCAACGTTTTTTATTTATTTTTGGGACAGAGAGAGACAGAGCATGAACGGGGGACGGGCAGAGACAGAGGGAGACACAGAATCGGAAACAGGCTCCAGGCTCCGAGCCATCAGCCCAGAGCCTGACGCGGGGCTCGAACTCACGGACCGCGAGATCATGACCTGGCTGAAGTCGGACGCTTAACCGACTGCGCCACCCAGGCGCCCCTGAAATCACGTATTTTAAAATGCTTGCTCAATGGAAATGTGCTCTAAGACATATTTATTTATATTATTCTAACATGTTCTTATAGTATTTCTTTCTGTATTAACTGTATTTAGTAGGACTGTCAAATCCTAAGAATGTCCCCTGCATAGCCCTGAGAATATTCAATAAGCTAAATTGCAGATGATGCACTCTTATTGGTGTTGATGCACTCTTATTGGTCTAGTCAAAGAGACCACTGGAAAGAAGAGAAAAGCAAAACTATGAGACATGTTTATACCAGGTACACATAAGCAAATTAAAGGTAAAATGTCCTGATTTATGACCCAAAATATAATTATAAAAGGGAGACATACATTTTTTGCAAAATCTGACATGCATTTGATTTCAGGCTTTTCACACTACACTTTATTCTTTTATTCCAAAAAAATTTTTTTAGTGTTTATTAATTTTTGAGAGAGAGAGAGAGAGAGAGAGAGAGAGACAGTGCAAGCAGAGGAGGGGCAGAGAGAGAGGGAGACACAGAATCCGAAGCAGGCTCCAGGCTCTGAGCTGTCAGCACAGAGCCCAATGCAGGGTTCGAACCCATGAACCGTGAGATCATGACCTGAGCTGAAGTCATATACTTAACTGGCAGAACCACCTAGGTGCCCCTTGACACTTAGCTTTAAAATCTATTGATAAAGTTGAACATTTATATTCCACTGGATTTTTGTAAATTTCTAATATGGAAAAAAACCATATTTTAAAAATGCATATTTGCTAAAGTTGCATTTTCTTAACCAGACCATATTCTAGGTAATCACTATGTCCCAGGGTGACAATCAGTAGAACAAGTGGTTTTGACAACCACAAATGACAGAATTAACTACATAGCCAATCTGACAGATTGTGCGGAAATTAATAATAATAATAATAGCAACTTAATTAAAGCTAGTTGAATTGGTTAACATATTGATTACACATTTGAAGCAAAACAAGATGTGACTGAAACACTTTGACTCATTGCATCAACCCAATGCATTCCACCCACATAAAATTCTCTTTATGGCTCGCAAGGTCGTATTAGGTCTCATCTCTCTATACTTGCCCAGTTCTCGTCATACACTAATACCACCTTTTCACTCTTAACTCCAGCTGCAATGACCTTCCCTTGGTTCTCTTTGTGCATTCTACTCTTTTCATTCTTCAGAGACTTCAAGCACACTCTATCTGCCACGTTCTTCCTCCTGTGCTTTACCTCCCTAATTATGAATTATTCTTTTTTTTTGAAAATTAAAAAAAAATTAACGTTTATTTATTTTTGAGAGACAGAGTATGAGCAGGGAAGGGGCAGAGAGAGGGGGAGACACAGAATAGCAGGCTCCAAGCTCTGAGCTGTCAGCACAGAGCCTGACAAGGGGTTCGAACTCATGGACCACAAGATCATGACCTGAGCCGAAGTCAGATGCTTAACTGACTGAGCCACCCAGGCACCCCTGAATTATTCTCATCTTAACTCAAGGTCATTTCTTCATTGAAGTTATCCCTAACTCCAAACTTGACCAAATTCTCCTCTTCTCCATGGTGTTCTATATGTTTCTTTCTGGCACTTATTTTAATGGTTATTAATATCTGTCTCTCCAACAAAATAATAAAATCTTTAAGAGTAGAGACTATATATATTTTGTCATTATTTTATCCTTAATACCTATCAAAGTGCTTGCACATAATAGGCAATCTATATGTATTCATTAAAGGAAGTACTAAATATTTTGCCTTTAAATGGCAGAAACCCCATGCAATCCTCAAACTGTAAATAAATTCATTCACTCATTACCTCTAGTAGATCCAAATGGTAACAGTCATTGCCTGATATTTATTTTGTTGGTCATGTTGAACTAGTTATACAAAATCAATAGAAGGGAAATGACAAAGTTTATATTTAAGGGGACATTTTAACTCAATTTGTGAGCACATAAGGAAAGGCTGCTCCATTCACTTCATATTTACTCCCGTTGCTGTCACCTATAGTGGGCGAGGATTCCCGTACATAGCTGAGGGCAAAGTTGTCCACATAAGTGTTTCAGCTGTGTGTACGTGTGTGTGTGTGTGTGTGTGTGTGTGTGTGTGTGCGTGTGTGCACACATGCATTTGTGTGAGAGAGAGAGAAAGAGAAAGACAGAGAGAAATATTTGATAGATAGATCATCTGTAAAAAGCTCTTACAACTATTTCCAAAAACAACTGGTGCTTTCATTTGTGTGAAACTCAGAAATTCCCCTAGCAGTCAGCACATAAGAACTAAAGAACTAATCAATACCTGGCTCCTTTCCCAAAATCTACCTCTGCGTTTCATTATACTGTAGAGCCACGGCGGTCAGAATAAAGTAAGAAGCCCCATTTATGGATGGCTCTAGATTTCATAAGGAAGCAAGTCTGCAGAACTATGAAGTTTTTTTAAAAGGTCACATATGAAGTAAAGTTGAGAAACACTTCAACTGAGCCCAGTCCCTTATGGTTTGAAAATAAATAAAGAGAGGCAGCGTGATGAGGTGGGATTTACTTAGAATCACAAGATCTAATTGACGCCTTATGTCCACTTTTTTAAAAAGTGTTTATTTTAATTCTAGTTAGTTGACATACCGTGTAATACTAATTTCAGGTGTATAATCTAGTGACTCAGCCCTTCTATACAACACTCGCTGCTCATCACAAGAGCACGCCGCTTCTTAATGGCTGCATGACCTTAAGTACATTTTTGACCTGCCTGAGCTTTACTTGCCTTTATGTGTTAAATGGGGAACATAAAAACTACCTCAATGGGTTACACTTAAAAAAAAAGTAATAACGCCTACCTTTTGTTGAGTCTATGCTACATACATTTACCTGCAGATTTCATCTAAGCTTCTTGTAAAGCGGTATAAACTTCCCCAGCTTACGGTTAGGCTCAAAGAGTTCAAAGTCACACAACTAATAACCATCAGAGTGAATGGTATTGAATGAGATCGCTAGGGACCTGCAATAAAACTACAAAAGTTTTTTGCTGTTGACATCGCTGTTGAAGCTTCAGACCAAATCCCAGCAACCCTGGACCAAGAAGTGATGCTCAGTGGTCTCCGATCGTGGCCAACAACATCGCAACTGTGGTCGTTTGTCATGGGAAGCTTCTCTGTGATTCCTTACCCGACAATTTCAATTTCAGTTTCTCCAAATCTGAGGTAAATCAGGCAGGGACTCTCTCTGAGTAGAGATACCATGATAGAGTCATTGCTATTGTCCTTCTACATGCATGTTGTCATGTTGGAGAATTTCCAGAGTTGATTTTAAAAACTTTTTTTACACAAAAGGCATGCATGTCTTTTGGATTTTCTTTTTAAGTTCATTTGAAAGAGAGGGAGAAACAGAGCACGCTGTCAACACAGAGCCCAGTGTGGGGCTCGAACTCACAAACGATGAGATCACGACCTGAGCCGAAGTCAAGAGCCGGAGGGATACTTAACCGAGCCACCCAGGCACCCCTGCCTTTTGGATTTTGAGAGGTTGGGAGCATCATACGTAAAAGTGCTTGGGGTTCAGGCATGCCTTCTTCAGAGTTGTGCTCATCTGCATATACACTCTGTGTAGCCCAGTAAAGACAACATATGTGATAGGAACACAGATGACGAGAATAAGAAGTTCAATTCCCTCTGTGGGAAAATTAAAAGCTACTGTAAAAGTCTGAACCTCAACCCTTTTACATACGAAATATTCAGAGCACACATAAAACATATGACTAATTTTTAGGGGGAGAATAAGGGTGTAGGAGGGAAAATTCTGGCCTGAATGTTAGAACACCTGGTTGTGGGGCGTCTGGGTGGCTCAGTCGGTTAAGTGTCCGACTTCAGCTCAGGTCATGATCTCACGGTTCATGAGTTCAAGCCCCAGTTCGGGCTCTGTCCTGACAGCTCGGAGCCTGGAGCCTGCTTCAGATTCTGTGTGTCCCTCGCTCTCTACCCCTCCCCCGCCTCTCTCTCAAAAATAAATAAAAATTAAAAAAAGGGGGGGACATCACCTTCTTTAAAACAAAACAAAACAAAACAAAACAAAAAAACACCCAGTTGTAAATCTTGGTTGTACCACTTAGTGGCCATGTGAGTTTTATCTAAAGTCACAAAACGTCAGCCTGTTTTCTCATTTTGAAATGGCCATAATGATGCCTTCCTAGCTTACCTTCCAGAGCGCAGTAAAGCCCACACAAAATAGCATAAGAGACTGGGGCAAGGATATGATTCCCATACTATTGTTTTCATTTTATGGAGTAAACTCTTTTGTTATAGGCAGTATTTTTCAAAACATGTTCTGCAGAACATGTTTGTATTTTGTAGGAAAAGTAGTAGAAGTTATCTGTATGAGGGTTTTGTGCTCAAATATGTTTGGAAAATTCTGGGTTAAACAAAATCAACCCCTTACTTCAATACTTCTCAGAGCCTTTAATGAGCTAAGGTAAATCTCCAGAAGGGAGAATTCAATTCAGTACTTTCCTAAATTTACTTAACCTCATACCTTTTATCTTCCTGGATTAGTATTGCCCAGAACACAGTTTTGAAAATTTAGCTCTTTGGAGAATTGATAAATACCATGTTGAAGTCTGGATCCACACATTATAATAATGACTGCCACACACTGAACATTTTCTATGTGCCAAGAACAGAGCTAAATGTGTTAAATCTTGGAACCTGATTGAAACTGCTTAACAATCATTTGAATTGCATGCCTTACCCTTATTTTATAAGTGAGAAAAAGTGATGATTATAGAGGTTAAGTAACTTAACCACACTAATAAATCACAAGGCCAGGATGCAAATCCAAACCAAAGTCCCTGCCCTCATTCACTGCTGAGCACTTGATTGAATGACTATATGGATGAGCCATGTGATCAGATGTAATACATGTTTTAAACAGCACAAAGCAATTCGATAGACACTGAGAGAACTTGGGAAGGAGAGTCAACCTTCTACCTTTTTCCCCAGCTCATCTAAGCTTCCTTTTTAGAAAAAAATTTTTAAATGTTTATTCATTTTTGAGAGAGAGAGAGAGAGAGAGTATGTGCAAGGAGGGGCAAAGAGAGAGGAAGACACTGAATCCAAAGTAGGCTCCAGGTTCTGAGCTGTCAGCACAGGGCCTGACACGGGGGTCGAACCCATGAACCATGAGATCATGACCTGAGCCGAAGTCAGATACTTAACCAACTGAGCCACCCAGGTGCCCCATCATCTAAACTTCTAAGAGAAGTTATTCAGCTGATTGATCAGAGTTATGAGCATCCCCTCACCCACTCAGGATCACTTCTGTAGCATTTTCTGCTGTCATCCAGGTTTAGACCAGTTGGGTCCTCGGGCCAGACTGAGCCCTCCTGTTCTCCCTGTTGCTTTGCCTGTCAATGGAATGGGAAGGCTCCTTAAAGTAGGCCTGACCAGGTCTTTCTTTTTCTGGTCCATCTTTTATATAGGCTGTAGCACGGGCAGGTAGGCTACTGCTTGTTCCATATAGAGGCAGGGCGAAGGATGCTCAGAGAAACCTCAAGCCCATGCCAAGTGTACTAATACCGTTCTTCCCAAAGTTCAGAATTATAAAACTATGTTTGGTTTTTAATTTCAGTATTCTTCCACAGGAAATTCCCTGCAACAATGCCAAAAGTAGGACCCTGTTTGACAAGTAACCATGAAATCATCAAAGTACAGTAAAAAAATACCAGAACTTCAAACGAAGAATATTGAGATCAAGATTAATCTTTCAAGAATATGTATGGAACCCAACTCAACAATAATTTGAACACAGAATTTCAGAATTTCAGCATCTGGGGACCTCTTTTTAAAAACATATAGAAAGCAATCTAATTTTATTTCATCCACACCAATTTCATTATTTCTATAGTAAGTGGTCTAAGAAAATTGGTATGACCCATGAAACCAGATAAGTTAGTATTATCAAATATCCTAAAACATGCCAAATTTATCCATCTTTGATCTTGTCATCAAATTAAGCTTATAATTCAGCTGTATAAGAAAGACATCGAGTGTAGAATTATCCCATTACTAAAGTTGATCCATTCCTGTCAAACAGCTTTGATTAGTGGTTTTTATATTTTTAAAACGGAAAAACACTTTCTTCAAACATTTTATAAACAGCTCCGTGTATTAAGTAGAAAGAGCCAGAATCTGTCTGCGAGAAGCAAGAGGAAAAGTCTAGAAAAGCTGTCTGCTTTTCTAAATCCCTAGGAATTTACACAGCACTGTCTACAAACCACTGGTCTAGATAATTCTTCAGACAAAAATTGAAGAAAGGCGATTTTTCTCTGTTGTTTAAGTTAATAGGTAATACTAAGCACATGGATAAGGCCATGAAATACAGAAGAAAGAATTTTGCAGTAGGAAGGAAACTTGATGATCACAAAATCTACTATGCACCAATTTTATGAATGAGGAAACAGGCACAGAGAATTTAACTCACTTGGCCGATATCACACAGCTAATTTGTAGCAGTCAGGAATAAAATTACTTTCTCCTGACACAGTCTGACGCTCTCCTAATACTCTACATGGACCTGGACAAACGATTTGGAAGTGGCGTATTTTGTTCCAAAATGCTTTAGTATAAGAGAGAGAATGATTCATTCTTCCTTTTGAGACGTAAGTACAATGTCGTCAGTAAACTAACACAATAATCAATGTATATTTACGGATCCTGAAGTCTCCCCCTGGTGTCGTGCCCAGTAAAAGACCTAGAGGGTATCACACAGTATTCATCCTTGCCTCTAGGGGGACAGCCATTGCCCAGCTGAACACGTTTGTCATTAGTTCTTTCACCATCCGGGACGCAGGCTGAGTAACAACCACCCGGCAGATGATCCCGGAGCAGTTCATAGGTTAAATTTGTTTGTGACTGAAGTGTTCCAAAAATCAAAGATCGTAACCATGTAATATTCTCAGTTTATTCTGGAATGTTCTAAATCATTAGAAAACGTCTACTGACAATGATGGAATTTTTAATGAGAACGCTCCCCTTTTCATGTGTCGTATTTTTAAGATACTCAAATTAACACGTTCACTCACGTGTCCCTGCACATTGTTCTTGCTGCTACTACCAGAGAAGTGCCGTGTTACACCAGCCCTAGGAAACTAGCACAATGACCCTGACAAGACTTGCTTATTAGGTGCCTCCATATTAAATTGTCATCTTTACATCAAAAGTAGTCAAGGAACGGCAATGTCATATGCTTAGCCTGTACGTGGTAGCTATATAGGGGCAATGTTATTTTATGGCTTGTTATCTCCAAGAGGCTTCATGATTCAGCAAAGGAAAAATTAGCAAACTTTATTTATTTCTTATTTTAACGTTTATTTGACATTGCTCTCAGCATTATTGTTAAGAGACAGAGGACAGAGCATGAGCAAGAGAGGGGCAGAGAGAGAGGGAGACACAGAATCCGAAGCAGGCTCCCGCTTTGAGCTGCCAGCACAGAGCCCGATGTGAGGCTTAAACTCACGAACCGCGAGATCATGACCTGAGCCAAAGTCAGACACTTAACCAACTGAGCCACCCAGGCACCCCAAAATTAGCAAACTTTAAATCATACACACTATAGTTCTTCTTACATAAGGACATGTTAGGAATGCAAAAACATGCTCTGCTATATTGCTATATGCTTTTAAGTATCCGGTCTGTCCAAAACCATAGAAATGTATCTATAATTTTGCATTATTTATAGATTTATTTTTGAGCTACTCACCTTAACCAATTCCATACAAAAAAGTGGTCTTTTTCCTTTTTTTTTTTTGTCTGACTCGTGATTCATTTTTCTGATCACTGATCTTTCCCTCGTTCATGCACTGAATCTAGCATTCTCTTAGTATTTTTTTTTCTAATCTGAAAATACCTTCATTTATGGTGATCTAGTATACTGAGTTGCTTGAGTATTCAGGGCTATGTGGTATAAAAAAAATGACATCACATAGTACATTGATGGTAGATAAGTAATCTGATAAGAATAAAGTCCTTGACATGTAGCCACCACAGTAGAGTTTCTATGGGAGTAGGATTGGCAATGCAAAATCAACTGTAACTTTCAAAGCTAAGATGAGCGAAGATGTATGCAGACCATATTGTTATGGGTCTAGACATGTTGTTACTTCTCGTAGGAGTGATGTAATGACAATTTGCAATATCATTCAACTTAACCAGCTGCAAATTCAACTGGGCTTTGAATAAATGAAGAAGAAATTGGGGCATTCATTCATTAATATTTATGACTTCCTGATAAAACTGAGGAACATCTAGACCATGTCTGAAGATTTGCTGAAATACTCCTAAAAAAAGTGACACATCCTTTACAACCTATTACAAAGACGAAGCAAATTTAACAGGAAGGATGTTGTCTTTATCTCATCCAATTCTCTCCAGCGGAAATTTAAGCTTCTTTTCGGCAGTCTGTTCCTTCTTGTGTTTTAATTGGTGTTCACAGAAGATACTATCTTAACATGGGTTTTGAAGGGACCAAAGTTCCACTCAAGAAAGTTGGAAGGGATTGAAGCGGCAAGATGGCGGCTTAGGAGGACGCTGGGATCACCGCGCGTCCTGCTGATCACTTAGATTCCACCTACACCTGCCTAAATAACCCAGAAAACCGCCAGAGGATTAGCAGAACGGAGTCGCCGGAGCCAAACGCAGACGAGAGGCCCACGGAAGAGGGTAGGAAGGGCAGCGAGGTGGTGCGCGCTCCACGGACTGGCGGGAGGGAGCCGGGGCGGAGGGGCGGCTCGCCGGCCAAGCAGAGCCCCCGAGTCTGGCTGGCAAAAGCGGAGGGGCCGGACGGACTGTGTTCCCACAACAAGCGCGACTTAGCGTCTGGGAGATCATAAGTTAACAGCTCTGCTCGGAAAGCGGGAAGGCTGGAGGACAAAGGGAGGGAGAGCTGCTGAGCCCCCTGACAACAGAGCTCAGTTTGGTGGGGAACAAAGGCGCTCGCCAGCGCCATCTCTCCCGCCCATCCCCAGCCAAAATCCCAAAGAGAACCAGTTCCTGCCAGGGAACTTGCTGGCTCCACGCAAACACCCAACTCTGTGCTTCTGCGGAGCCAAACCTCCGGCAGCGGATCTGACTCCCTCCCGCTGCCACAGGGCCCCTCCTGAAGAGGATCACCTAAGGAGAAGCGATCTAAGCCTGCCCCTCCTGCCCCTGTGCACCTTGCCTACCCACCCCAGCTAATACGCCAGATCCCCAGCATCACAAGCCTGGCAGTGTGCAAGTAGCCCAGACGGGCCACACCACCCCACAGTGAATCCTGCCCCTAGGAGAGGGGAAGAGAAGGCACACACCAGTCTGACTGTGGCCCCAGTGGTGGGCTGGGTGCAGACATCAGGTCTGACTGCGGCCCCGCCCACCAATTCCAGTTATACACCACAACACAGGGGAAGTGCCCTGCAGGTCCTCACCACGCCAGGGACTATCCAAAATGACCAAGCGGAAGAATTCCCCTCAGAAGAATCTCCAGGAAATAACAACAGCTAATGAACTGATCAAAAAGGATTTAAATAATATAACAGAAAGTGAATTTAGAATAATAGTCATAAAATTAATCGCTGGGCTTGAAAACAGTATACAGGACAGCAGAGAATCTCTTGCTACAGAGATCAAGGGACTAAGGAACAGTCACGAGGAGCTGAAAAATGCTTTAAACGAAATGCATAACAAAATGGAAACCACCACAGCTCGGCTTGAAGAGGCAGAGGAGAGAATAGGTGAACTAGAAGATAAAGTTATGGAAAAAGAGGAAGCTGAGAAAAAGAGAGATAAAAAAAATCCAGGAGTATGAGGGGAAAATTAGAGAACTAAGTGATACACTAAAAAGAAATAATATATGCATAATTGGTATCCCAGAGGAGGAAGAGAGAGGGAAAGGTGCTGAAGGGGTACTTGAAGAAATAATAGCTGAGAACTTCCCTGAACTGGGGAAGGAAAAAGGCATTGAAATCCAAGAGGCACAGAGAACTCCCTTCAGACGTAACTTGAATCGATCTTCTGCACGACATATCATAGTGAAACTGGCAAAATACAAGGATAAAGAGAAAATTCTGAAAGTAGCAAGGGGTAAACGTGCCCTCACATATAAAGGGAGACCTATAAGACTCGTGACTGATCTCTCTTTTGAAACTTGGCAGGCCAGAAAGAATTGGCACGAGATTTTCAGGGTGCTAGACAGAAAAAATATGCAGCCGAGAATCCTTTATCCAGCAAGTCTGTCATTTAGAATAGAAGGAGAGATAAAGGTCTTCCCAAACAAACAAAAACTGAAGGAATTTGTCACCACTAAACCAGCCCTACAAGAGATCCTAAGGGGGACCCTGTGAGACAAAGTCCCAGAGATATCACTACAAGCATAAAACATACAGACATCACAATGACTCTAAACCCATATCTTTCTATAATAACACTGAATGTAAATGGATTAAATGCGCCAACCAAAAGACATAGGGTATCAGAATGGATAAAAAAACAAGACCCATCTATTTGCTGTCTACAAGAGACTCATTTTAGACCTGAGGACACCTTTAGATTGAGAGTGAGGGGATGGAGAACTATTTATCATGCGACTGGAAGCCAAAAGAAAGCTGGAGTAGCCATACTTATATCAGACAAACTAGACTTTAAATTAAAGGCTGTTACAAGAGATGAAGAAGGACATTATATAATAGTTACAGGGTCTATCCATCAGGAAGAGCTAACAATTATAAATGTCTATGCACCGAATACCGGAGCCCCCAAATATATAAGACAATTACTCATAAACATAAGCAACCTTATTGATAAGAATGTGGTAATTGCAGGGGACTTTAACACCCCACTTACAGAAATGGACAGATCATCTAGACACACGGTCAATAAAGAAACAAGGGCCCTGAATGAGACATTGGATCAGATGGACTTGACAGATATATTTAGAACTCTGCATCCCAAAGCAACAGAATATACTTTCTTCTCGAGTGCACATGGAACATTCTCCAAGATAGATCATATACTGGGTCACAAAACAGCCCTTCATAAGTTTACAAGAATTGAAATTATACCATGCATACTTTCAGACCACAATGCTATGAAGCTTGAAATCAACCACAGAAAAAAGTCTGGAAAACCTCCAAAGGCATGGAGGTTAAAGAACACCCTACTAACGAATGAGTGGGTCAACCAGGCAATTAGAGAAGAAATTAAAAAATATATGGAAACAAACGAAAATGAAAATACAACAATCCAAACGCTTTGGGATGCAGCGAAGGCAGTCCTGAGAGGAAAATACATTGCAATCCAGGCCTATCTCAAGAAACAAGAAAAATCCCAAATACAAAATCTAACAGCACACCTAAAGGAAATAGAAGCAGAACAGCAAAGGCAGCCTAAACCCAGCAGAAAAAGAGAAATAATAAAGATCAGAGCAGAAATAAACAATATAAAATCTAAAAAAACTATAGAGCAGATCAACGTAACCAAGAGTTGGTTTTTTGAAAAAATAAACAAAATTGACAAACCTCTAGCCAGGCTTCTCAAAAAGAAAAGGGAGATGACCCAAATAGATAAAATCATGAATGAAAATGGAATTATTACAACCAATCCCTCAGAGATACAAACAATTATCAGGGAATACTATGAAAAATGATATGCCAACAAATTGGACAACCTGGAAGAAATGGACAAATTCCTGAACACCCACACTCTTCCAAAACTCAACCAGGAGGAAATAGAAAGCTTGAACAGACCCATAACCAGCGAAGAAATGGAATCGGTTATCAAAAATCTCCCAACAAATAAGAGTCCAGGACCAGATGGCTTCCCAGGGGAGTTCTACCAGACGTTTAAAGCAGAGATAATACCTATCCTTCTCAAGCTATTCCAAGAAATAGAAAGGGAAGGAAAACTTCCAGACTCATTCTATGAAGCCAGTATTACTTTGATTCCTAAACCAGACAGAGACCCAGTAAAAAAAGAGAACTACAGGCCAATATCCCTGATGAATATGGATGCAAAAATTCTCAATAAGATACTAGCAAATCGAATTCAACGGCATATAAAAAGAATTATTCACCATGACCAAGTGGGATTCATTCCTGGGATGCAGGGCTGGTTCAACATTCGCAAATCAATCAACGTGATACATCACATTAACAAAAAAAAAAGAGAAGAACCATATGATCCTGTCAATCGATGCAGAAAAGGCCTTTGACAAAATCCAGCACCCTTTCTTAATAAAAGCCCTTGAGAAAGTCGGGATAGAAGGAACATACTTAAAGATCATAAAAGCCATTTATGAAAAGCCCACAGCTAACATCATCCTCAACGGGGAAAAACTGAGAGCTTTTTCCCTGAGATCAGGAACACGACAAGGATGCCCACTCTCACCGCTGCTGTTTAACATAGTGCTGGAAGTTCTAGCATCAGCAATCAGACAACAAAAGGAAATCAAAGGCATCAAAATTGGCAAAGACGAAGTCAAGCTTTCGCTTTTTGCAGATGACATGATATTATACATGGAAAATCCGATAGACTCCACCAAAAGTCTGCTAGAACTGATACATGAATTCAGCAAAGTTGCAGGATACAAAACCAATGTACAGAAATCAGTTGCATTCTTATACACTAACAATGAAGCAACAGAAAGACAAATAAAGAAACTGATCCCACTCACAATTGCACCAAGAAGCATAAAATACCTAGGAATAAATCTAACCAAAGATGTAAAGGATCTGTATGCTGAAAACTATAGAAAGCTTATGAAGGAAATTGAAGAAGATATAAAGAAATGGAAAGACATTCCCTGCTCATGGATTGGAAAAATAAATATTGTCAAAATGTCAATACTACCCAAAGCTATCTACACATTCAATGCAATCCCAATCAAAATTGCACCAGCATTCTTCTCGAAACTAGAACAAGCAATCCTAAAATTCACATGGAACCACAAAAGGCCCCGAATAGCCAAAGTAATTTTGAAGAAGAAGACCAAAGCAGGAGGCATCACAATCCCAGACTTTAGCCTCTACTACAAAGCTGTCATCATCAAGACAGCATGGTATTGGCACAAAAACAGACACATAGACCAATGGAATAGAATAGAAACCCCAGAACTAGACCCACAAACGTATGGCCAACTCATCTTTGACAAAGCAGGAAAGAACATCCAATGGAAAAAAGACAGCCTCTTTAACAAATGGTGCTGGGAGAACTGGACAGCAACATGCAGAAGGTTGAAACTAGACCACTTTCTCACACCATTCACAAAAATAAACTCCAAATGGATAAAGGACCTAAATGTGAGACAGGAAACCATCAAAACCTTAGAGGAGAAAGCAGGAAAAGACCTCTCTGACCTCAGCCGTAGCAATCTCTTACTCGACACATCCCCAAAGGCAAGGGAATTAAAAGCAAAAGTGAATTACTGGGACCTTATGAAGATAAAAAGCTTCTGCACAGCAAAGGAAACAACCAACAAAACTAAAAGGCAACCAACGGAATGGGAAAAGATATTCGCAAATGACATATCGGACAAAGGGCTAGTATCCAAAATCTATAAAGAGCTCACCAAACTCCACACCTGAAAAACAAATAACCCAGTGAAGAAATGGGCACAAAACATGAATAGACACTTCTCTAAAGAAGACATCCGGATGGCCAACAGGCACATGAAAAGATGTTCAGCGTCGCTCCTTATCAGGGAAATACAAATCAAAACCACACTCAGGTATCACCTCACGCCAGTCAGAGTGGCCAAAATGAACAAATCAGGAGACTATAGATGCTGGAGAGGATGTGGAGAAACGGGAACCCTCTTGCACTGTTGGTGGGAATGCAAATTGGTGCAGCTGCTCTGGAAAGCAGTGTGGAGGTTCCTCAGAAAATTAAAAATAGACCTACCCTATGACCCAGCAATAGCACTGCTAGGAATTTATCCAAGGGATACAGGAGTACTGATGCATAGGGCCACTTGTACCCCAATGTTCATAGCAGCACTCTCAACAATAGCCAAATTATGGAAAGAGCCTAAATGTCCATCAACTGATGAATGGATAAAGAAATTGTGGTTTATATACACAATGGAGTACTACGTGGCAATGAGAAAAAATGAAATATGGCCTTTTGTAGCAACGTGGATGGAACTGGAGAGTGTGATGCTAAGTGAAATAAGTCATACAGAGAAAGACAGATACCATATGGTTTCACTCTTATGTGGACCCTGAGAAATTAACAGGAACCCATGGGGGAGGGGAAGGAAAAAAAAATAGGTTAGAGTGGGAGAGAGCCAAAGCATAAGAGACTCTTAAAAACTGAGAACAAACTGAGGGTTGATGGGGGGTGGGAGGGAGGAGAGGGTGGGTGATGGGTATTGAGGAGGGCACCTTTTGGGATGAGCACTGGGTGTTGTATGGAAACCAATTTGTCAATAAATTTCATATTAAAAAAAAAAAAAAAGAAAGTTGGAAGGCCTGAATGTTAAAGGAAAACTTACTGGAAAACATGAAAACAGCAAGATTATGTTTGCATTGCACGACAATAAGATGAGAGAACAAACAGTCATCAATATCCCATGGGAGAATTATTACACTCCTCATGAACTTTACAGGAAATGTGTTGAATTACTAAAGCATCTTTTCTCCATGGTATTTTAGCAAAGGAAACAGTTTAAAATTTTGTGTCTATGGGCAGAAATTGAAAAATGTTAAGATTGTATTTCTTTTTATTTTTTTAAAAATCAATGATTATTTATGTTGGAAAGAGAGAGAGCACTAGAGTGAGGGAGAGGCAGGCACAGAATCTGAAGCAGGCTCCAGGCTCTGAGCCATCAGCACAGAGCCTGACGCGGGGCTCGAACCCACGAACTGCAAGATCTTGACCTGAGCCGAAGTCGGATGCTTGCCTGACAGAGCCAGCCAGGTGCCCCGAAAAATGCTAAGATTTTAAATACAATCTAAAAAGTGTGTGCTTGAAAGGTTCTTTGAGAGCAGAAGGGATGGATGGAGGCTCTACAACTGACCTGGAAATGGTTACCTTTGTGATGCCTTCAACACTCTGCTCAAGGGTTGTGGATTTTGTTTTGGTTTGTTTTTTTTGTATGTCCTATATATCTTAGTTCCTGAATCTTGATGGAAACTGTGTAAGTACTGACGATAAACTGGATAAGTACTCAGAGACCAAGGAATTAGTTTGAAAGGACAGAAATCAAGGTTTTTTATCATAAATCGGGCAAAATTAAGGTTTTTGGAAAGAAGTGAATCTTTTATTTTTAAGAATGGTTCTAGAACTGGAATTTCTAAAGAACAAATATTTCTGAAATTGTTAGCCTATGGACTAGTAAACATAATTTTCCTTAAAGAAGTCGTCTTCAATGTTTTGTTATGAAGAGTGACACTCCTTTAACCTCATAGAAATTGTTTCATGTACAAAACCACTACTTTGAATGCTCATTGTATCCAAAGATTGTACACATGGAGTTTTTAATCTTAACCTTCAAATAGCTCCAGGAAGCTGATATTGTCTTGTTCACTTAAAGGATGAGAAATTGCAGGACCGTAGAAATTAAGTAACTTGACCATGGTCATAAAGGCAATGAGTGACCAAACCACAATTCAAATCCCAATGAATTTGTCTCATTCTCACTCTATGAGAGCAAGCATACTTAGATTAAATTAGTTCTCTAGTGGGGTGCCTGGGTGGCGCAGTCGGTTAAGCGTCCGACTTCAGCCAGGTCACGATCTCGTGGTCCGTGAGTTGAGCCCCGCGTCAGGCTCTGGGCTGATGGCTCAGAGCCTGGAGCCTGTTTCCGATTCTGTGTCTCCCTCTCTCTCTGCCCCTCCCCCGTTCATGCTCTGTCTCTCTCTGTCCCAAAAATAAATAAACATTGAAAAAAAAATTTTTTTAAAAATTAGTTCCCTAGAGGATACTCAAAAAATTGAAAATAGAAATACCATATGACCCAGGAAGTCCACTTCTGGGAATATATCCAAAGGAAATGAAACTCCTAACTATGATATCTACACCTCTATGCTCATAGTAGCATTATTTGCAATAGCCAAGACATGGAAACAACCCAAGTGTCTACTGGTGGGTGAAGGATAAAGAAGTTGCGAGATATACACAATGGTATACTAGTCAGCCATAAAATAAGGAAATCCTACCATTTGTGACAGTATGGATGGAACTTGAAGACATTCTGCTACGTGAAATACAGAGAAAAACAAATACTGTATGATTTTACTTACATATGTAACATCTAAAAACAAACAATTGGAAAAAAAAAAAACACAACAGACTCATAGAAAAACAGATCAGATGTGTGGTTACCAGAGGTGGAGGGTGAGGGAGTTGCAGGAAGGTAGT
Organism: Felis catus; assembly: GCF_018350175.1. Taxonomy (NCBI): domain Eukaryota; kingdom Metazoa; phylum Chordata; class Mammalia; order Carnivora; family Felidae; genus Felis; species Felis catus. The sequence continues at coordinate 113,317,828 of NC_058374.1, forward strand.
CAAAGGTACAAGCTTCCAGCTATAAGGCAAATAAATAGTAGGGATGTAATGTACAACATGATGACTATAGCTAACACTACTGTATGGTATATAGGAAAGTAGTTAGAGTAAATCCTAAGAGATCTCAACACAAGGATGATCTTTTTTCCTTTTTCTTTTCTTCTTTCTTTTCTTTTTATTGTATCTGTGTGAGAAGATGGTTGTCAGCTGAACCTACTGTAATCATTTCACAATATATGTAAGTCAAACCACTATGCTGTAGCCGTAAACTTATACAGTGATGTATGTCAATTATTTCTCAATAAAACTAGAAAAAATTAGATCTCCACAAATTTTCTTCTGATATTATACAAATATATTTAAAATAATCAGCCTGTAAGAATGTGTTAGCCTTGTCCCTTGAAATTCTTATTATTAAGGGGCTCTGTTTTGCAATGAATGAGCAGTTTCACTGTCAGTGTTCCAAAACTTTAATTCTCAGTATACTAATTTACATAGTAATTTTATTCCAGTTTCTTTCTATTTTGCTTAATTTGACAAGAAAATTCTAGTACTATGGAAATTTACATTAGAACCCATCTAGGACTGCAACTCCCCATATCGATAGCCTTAGGCATCTACTGATATGTAAAAGCATAGCTTTAAACAGATATTAGACATAAAATCTAGGATAAACCATTATGAAGAATGGTAACAAGCTTTGTTCATTTATTTGTAAGAAGATAGGTTGGTGTTGGTGAGACGAAATATCAGGAAGGAAAACAAGAGTGTTGTATTAAATTGAATAAATAAGCCCTGAAAATTATTCTTAAAGCTGTGTGTGTGTGCGTGTGTGTGTGTGTGTGTACATAAAAATAGTAATAGTTGGCTCTGCTAAGGGAATGGTAAGATGAACATTTTAAATATTGTCAAGGAGAATATAAATTGCCTCTTTTAAATGTTTTTAATGTTTATTTATCTTTGAGAGAGACAGAGACACAGCACGAGCAGAGGAAGAGCAGAGAGACAGAGAGGGAGACACAGAATCCGAAGCAGGCTCCAGGCTCTGAGCTGTCAGCACAGAGCCTGACTTGGGGCTCGAACTCGTGAACCGCGAGATCACGACCTGAGCCAAAGTTGGACACTTAACTGACTGAGTCACCCAGCTACCCCGAGAATATAAATTGCCTTAATGTCAGTTAGAATATAAGTTACCTCACTATATATGCCCAGGCACTTAAAAATATTTGGCAAGAGTCTTAAAATATTTAAACTTTGTTACCACATAATTGAACTTCTAGAATCTCTTAGGCTAAAATTAACCAAAGATGCTGATAGAACTTATATACAATTTTGCTGTTCCTGGTATTATTTTACATAGCAAAATGGTGGACACAATTTTATGTCCCGCAATAAGGCAATGTCTAAAAATTATGCTAGATTCTACAACAGATAATTGTCTAATAATTGAAATTATATTTCAAAAACATGTGATGGCATGATGAAGAGTAGATTATAAAATTATCTATAGTAGGAACTCAGTTTTATGTGTCCATACGCTCATAGGGAAAATAGAAAAATACCAAAATATTGATAGTGGTCATCTCTAATAAAGTTTATTTTCTTCTTTATTGTTGTCTATTTCTATTCCAGAAGTTTGTGTATTGTATTTTTATTCTTTTTTTTTAAGTGTATTTATTTATTTTGGAGAGAGTGCACACATGAATGGGGGAGGGGCAGAGAGAGAGGGAGAGAGAATCTCCAGCAGTAGGCTATGCTCCAGTAGAATATATTTAGACTTACATTTGCATTTTTACCTTTATAAATCCAGATAGCCTTAATATAAAATTATACAGATATTATTTATATTTATTTATTTGTACCTACAAGTTTATGACAGGAATAATGATAGGAATGGATCTCATTCTAATGCCTTACACTCAAATAAGAGAAATGAAACACAAGATTGACAGCAAAGGGGAAGATAAGTTAGGTATGCCTTGGAGAATTCTCATTCCAGGTGGCAACACAAAGCTGTATTTGTCATTTTAGAAAAATCACAACAAAATCGCTGCTTGCTGATTTTGTTGTTGTTGTTGTTGTTGTTGTTGTTGTTGTTGAAAAATCAGGCCAGTATTTTTTTTATTTGTACCAAATAAATGAATATACAGCACATGAAAGAGCTGCTAGGTCTAAATCCACTATTTTAATCAATGCTGAATAGCAGCACTGGGCTGGTTCCAAGGAAACATATTGTTATAGTTGACAACCTTCACCGACTACTCTAGAACATTATTTTAAAGGCCTCGGGAATTAAAATTAAAACAAATGCCTTAAGCCTTTTCAAAACTCTGTCCCAGAAAATAAAAGCCAAGCGCCTGTTCCCCAGAGCAATATGGAGAGATGCATTTGGCTGAGGTTGAAATATCTCTTTAATGTGAGCAACTGGAAGAGCTATGTTTGAACAATGCTAAGTAACCCTCTTCTGAAGATTAAAGAAAAACGAAACAAAACAAAACAAAACACAAATGTAGGGTTATTTAATCAACAATACCCATTCTAAAATAGAAAATGGCCCTGATACATTCAAAATCATTGTACACAACTTCTAAACTCTAATTTGGCACATACAGCATTGTGAATAAGTGAAATTAAGTATCCAGTTCTCCTTTAATATTCTCTTAACAGAATAAAACAGAGCAAAACATGACCCATCTCAACTAGTTGTGACTTTCATTAGCTTCTTTTCAAGAGTTATAGCTTAGAAAGGAAATCTGTAGCAAGGTTGCTTTCCTGTGACAGAATTCTAAACGCTTATGTAACTATAAATCATGATTTTGGGCGGTGCCTGGGGGCTCAATCGGTTAAGCATCTAACTTCCGCTCAGGTCATGATCTCACGGTTTGTGGGTTTGAGCCCCGCATCAGGCTCTGCACTGACAGCTCAGAGCCTGGAGCCTGCTTCGGATTCTGTGTCTCCCTCTCTCTCTGCCCCTCCCCTGCTTGCTCTCTCTTGCTCTCTCTCTCTCTCTCTCTCTCTCTCAAAAATAAAGAAACATTAAAAAAATTTTAAATGGTGATTTTTTTCATATTAAAAGATTAACATAATTGAAATTTAAAGTGTTCAGTATATATAAAAAATGAGTTAACTTAAGATTGTCCCATTTTTCCCATTTGTACTTTAATACATATTTTTCTAGGAAATAGATTTAAAATATATTCATTTGAGAACTAACTGTAAAGTTCTGAATACTTATGATAACTCTTCCCTATGAAAGTGTTTGTGGAAATGATACTAGGAAGTCCAAATGGATTCTCCTAGTCCAACCCAATGCTTTAGAGATTAGGAAACCAAGGACCTGTCAGAAATCAGATAAAATGCCGGGGGTGGGGGGGTCCTGCCTCACCATCTAGGACTCTTTCCCTACTCCCACACTGACCTCTATCTATACAATAAACGCTAAGGAAAATGTTAGCTAAAGTGACTCCAGTTTTAAAATTTATAAAACTATAACAGTGTAAGCTTTTTGTTTGTTTCCTTAATACTTCCTGAGCCTTGCCCAATAGTTATGAGCTGAAAACAATGTCATAATGCAAGTTCATTAGAGAGACATGCTATAGACCGAAAGCATATACAAAATGCATTGTTTCTTTCCAGGATTTGAGCTCAAGACAAAACTCAAACAGGCACCCATCTGCTTTGAGTCTTTATTTATTATAATGACATACTGAAATAATAAGAGGTCAAAATGGTAACATTTTCAGAAGATGCTCTTCAATGGAGTGCATTAAATTGAGTTTTCCAGGTTAGTAAAATATGAAGTCGTTTTCGTTCATCTGGGGGAATATAGTATCTTCGCAGTTTTTAAGAAACTCTAGATAAGATATAAATCGAGGTGACCATCTCAATAGAGGACTTAGGAAATTACTTAGTGGCCGTGACTATTCCATTGTAATTAATGAGACTTTTTTATTACAATTAAACATTACTCAGTGGTCAGCATGCCAATACAAATATTATCTCATCTTCACTGCTTTCTTCACCTATCTGATCAAGTAACAATGGCTTATCTAGCTCCACATATAAAGTTTTCAGAAAGAAGGATATGTGATATTATTCACTTGTTTTTACATTTCACTCTCAAAGAGAAAAATGGAAAATTAACTTTGTACTTTTGTTTGGAGAGGACTAGAGAAGAATGATTGGATCTCTTAGCACAGGAAGTTCCACTTGGCTCTTTTACTTCCCTCTAATTTTTCCATGAGATGGAGATAATTGTAGGAAGCTGTAAATAATAGCACAGAACTTCAGAGATTTCTAGTTTTTAAACGTACTTTAAGCGGAAAGTTTTCTCAAAGAAAATCTTACACAGAACTTCCATATATAAAAAGGTAAGGGTCCAGCTTTTATCTCTGAAGTGCATGGGGAGAGATCAGCCCTGGGAAATCCAGCCCTTCCCCCCTCCCCATTACTGCCCTGCACTGACATCTTTACACAATCCCATGTCTCTGCAGAACGCAGCATGGTTGTGGGGTGCCTGGGTGGCTCTGTCGGTTGAGCATCCGACTTAGGCCTAGGTCATGACCTCGCAGTCCATGAGTTCAAGCCCCGCGTCGGGCTCTGTGCTGACGGCTCAGAGCCTGGAGCCTGTTTCAGATTCTGTGTCTCCCTCTCTCTCTGACCCTCCCCCATTCATGCTCTGTCTCTCTCTGTCTCAAAAATAAATAAACATTAAAAAAAAAACTTTTAAGTGCATGGTTGTGACTGACACAAAATGATACAAATGAATGGGAAGAGAATAAGCGAAGGAGTTAGTCTATGAGTGTCACTGCCTTGCTAGGCTAATAAAGTTTGTGTATGATACCTACACAAGTCTGCAGGACGCCCGATGCATTGAAATAGGAATTTAAGCCCAAGTAGCTAAGAGCTTTTAACTAAACTTAGAACCAAAAATGAATTCCTGAGAAACATTCTAAGTGAAGCATGTCTACATATCATGGTTAGATTAAGAATAATGAGAATAGGGATTATTAGCTCCTTTAACAGTTGCTCAATAAGTCTCTCTAGTAATCAAAAATATATCTTTCTTTGCAATTAATTATTTTTATGTTTGGAAATTTTTGTGTCTAGAAGTAATTGGACAGGGGGAAAAAGCCCTAAGGTCTTGATATTTGCAAATGCTTTGTGTCAGTACACTAATAAAAAGCCAAGCTATAAAACTAAAAATAATATGTGCTGCTGAAGAATCCAACTTCATATTCATTTGAATAACTGGTGAGAATATGAAGTTCTTCCTGTTAGAAAGAGAACGTCTTTTCCAAATTCGGAATGAGTTACGATAATGAAATTATTAATATACTTACTAATTTGATAAGGATATTGGTATATTAGCCCATATAGTTAGATCTGAAGAGGACCTTCAGTATGTTTTTTTCCCTCCAAAAAAATGTAGAACAGAAGTTGTGTCCCCTGATTTCTATTCTCCTTTTTTTCTAAGTTTTTTCCAATTTTAATTGGGTGACCAGGACGCATGACCATTTGGCTACAGACTAGTTTTCCCATTCCCTCTTGCAGTCAGTGACCATGTCTGGGCCAGTGGAGCACTGCAAAAATATGTGCAATCTCTGAATCATTTCCTTAAAGATAAATCTGCATTCCCAGTGCATCCCTGTTTCTCTTATTCTTGGCCAAGAACAGCAACTGAAGCGAATATCAGACCTAAAGATGGAGGCCCCGTGTTGAAGCCAACTGACCAGACTTCTGCATGACCACACACTTACCATGAGAGAGAAATACTCTTCTGTATAATTCAAGTCCCTGGATTTTGAAGGTTTTTTGGCAACAAATCCCTGGCCTATACCTTAACTAGTAATGAATGAACTTGGTGCCATGGAGGGTGCTGCCATGAGCAAACACATATAGCATTGTCTTAGTGGCTGAGTTGGAGACCATGAGGACACAAATACCACAGGCTGGAAAACTAATAACCTTTGTTATGGCTTGGCAGAATATTTAGTAAAACTGTCAACTAATGGGGCATCTGGGTGACTGAGTCTGTTAAGTTTCCGACTTCAGCTCAGGTCATGATCTCACGGTTCCTGAGTTCGAGACCTGCGCTGGGCTCTCTGCTGACAGTACAGAGCCTGGAGGCTTCTTCAGATTCTGTCTCCCTCTCTCTCTGCCCCTTCCCCGCTCTCTCTCTCTCTCTCTCAAAAATAAATAGAAACATGAAAAAAAAACCCTGTCAATTACAAAGAAAGGAAGGCCATACCTACAAATTCTGTTGCTTTAAGGGAGACTATAAGGAAAAGGCTATTTGTTTATATTAGCTGCCCCTTGATACTTTTAGTGCAGTGAATATGATGTGTATGTGTAGAGAAAAATACCTAAAGGGGCAGGCTATTGTCAACAATTTTCAGTATCTGTTCTGCTTTTATCTCTTTCTGCAGGCACAAAAGTAGGGACAATGGTACCAGGGAAAAGATCACTTTCATAGCATTGCCAGCAACTAGAGTGGCCATGTGATTAAGTTGGGGCCAAGGGAATGTGAACAAATGCTATGTATGAATTAAAGAATGAATGAATGAACATCGAAAATTGTCACTAATTATAGAGAAAAAAATGCTAAAACTAAAAGGTTTATGAATTAAAATTATGATGTAATGGGACAAACCACAATTCCCCACTTGAGATTTAAATAGTACTATAAAATTATCTCTAAAATGTCATCAAATCTTCACAGTGAACTAATAACCAGTTGATAATTCAGATTACTTTTATAATTTGGGTTACTCTTGATTTTTTTATTTAATCCAATTAGAGGGAGAATATTTGATTTGGAATTACAATTTTTTTGAATTCTTTTTGTTTCTTCATGTTTCACAAATTGAGCATAAATTAAAAAAAAAAACTCATGCTAACAGATAATCCAAATTAGTTTTGGTCAGTCCAAATACTTGAACATCTACTCTCATATTAAATTCTTTATTTTTACTGATTTTTAGAACTTATCAATATCCTTTTTTATTCTACTTGTCATGGCTTATTTAATTATATGTTTTTCTGCATTTTAAATTGAAAGACTTACTCAGTAGGTTCCTTTAAAATTTCATAGAAAACCGCAGGTACAGATGGTCCATTACTAGCAATAAAAAGGCAAATTAAAATTATGCAAAACCCTCTGGAATGCAATTCATTCCACAGCTATCTCAAGAAAAGTGTCTGTGTTTAAAATCTAATGTGATAAGACTTCCTGCTGATACAACAAATCATCCTAAAAGAAGTGTTGTATCATCTGAATTATCTGCTTTTGACATGAAGGAGAGACTACCTAATTGATTTTAATAAACAATAGCTATGAATAGGATTTCAATCTGTCATGGTTAGGTCCTAATTCTCTATATGATTTGATAGACAATGACATTCAAAATCACTAATTTCTGAATCTTGTATCTCCTATCTACTAATGTCTTCTTATAATTATAATAGAACTTTTCTATTACCTAGAATTACTATGCTTGTTAATATTTCTGTAGGGATAGTGGCTTAAGAAGCTTTTGGTTGAATGGGGCATGGTAGTGTATGCTAATAGATTTTGGAACCAAAACACAAATGGGTTCAAATTTTCTCTTCACGTTTTGTTATTTACATCTGTTTGGGAAGATCTCTTAATCTTATTCTTCACCTATAAAATGATAACAATTAAACACAAGTCTTTAAATAGTTGTAGAGTATCATTATAGATGTGAGAGTACTTACCATAAAGTCCGAGCAAATATTAATTAGTGTTATACCTCTATGTTGGGAAGAGAGGAAGAAAGATAAACCAAAAGACTGTGGATTAGAATCTGATGCAGCTGACTGCCTTTGAGCTAATTTTCTTAGAAGTGTGAGGAACAACATGAAGAAAAATTTGCATTGACAGCAGAAGGGAGGAAAAATGACAAGAACTTTCTGAAAAGGAATACAAGATATGAATCAAGGTGAGTGGACGAAAGACCCAGTGAAGGAAGAAAGGAGGAGTGTGCTTAAGAAAAGTAGATGAGCAAATAAGTAAAGCCTTCTCCACTGATGCCTTGTCAGAATATACATGGAGGAGAAAAGACTACACAGTGTATAGAATTACTGATAGATTACGGTCCTGCAGAAATTCATTCTTGTCAATACCCCCCAAATAGGATCTTATCTATATGAGTGAAAGGATTAGGTTAAAACTATGAAAGACGAATCCTGTTCTTAAAGTAATTAGCCAGTAGATGTGGAAATGTTCTACTTCAATGAGAATTTATGTTTGGATATTGAAGCACCAGTGTTACTTCAAGCAAAGAGCATAATCAGATTGTATCTGATCAACAAAGAAGAAGGCAGAGTACCTCCACATTTCTGGAGCAGCTGTGTGGTAATTATTCTGTAATTAATTTCCTTTGTGTGTGTGCGTATGTGTGTGTATGTTTTCTTCTCAGTATTATTTCTTCATCTTATTCAGCAATTTAAAAGAATCTTAATTTCCTGGAATTTGCTTGAAGTGTATTATGCACCAAGATGCTGAGATGCTGAGTTTAAAGCAACTTCCTGTGTTATTTCTTATAATGCTACTGTTGAATTTCATTCCTTGTACAAAATCTATTTGAAGTTAAAAAAACAAAACAAAACAAAAAAACCCCAAAAAACTAAGAATACACCAGTCTGTATTCATAGCACAAAAGGTACTGTATACTGAACAATCTCATTTCTCATGTAACTATGGAGTTCTGATATGAAGCCAATCCGAAGAAAGATGTTTGTCCTAGGGCCCATTTTCTCTTTGCTTATCACTTAAAACCCTTTGAAAGATTTCACAGGGATTAATGGTCAGCACCTGGGGAGGAATTGGGGTCGTTTCAGCGCTGTTGAGCTAGGCTGACACAGACAGCATTCTTCAGCGTTCTGGGGTACCAGGCACATGTTTTTAGCCTTCATCACCATCCTAAAGAGATGAAAGTCCCTTGAAGTCAGTGGGAGATTCATTTTAAAATTAGTTCTGTAGGAAACAGAGTAATGTGAGAAACTGGATGGCAGACAGTATTTGAATAAGGCAGACACAACGTGCCAGGTAACACAACTTTTTTTTTTTATTTATTTTTCAATGTTTTTTATTTATTTTTGGGACAGAGAGAGACAGAGCATGAACGGGGGAGGGGCAGAGAGAGAGGGAGACACAGAATCGGAAACAGGCTCCAGGCTCCAAGCCACCAGCCCAGAGCCTGATGCGGGGCTCGAACTCACGGACCGTGAGATCGTGACCTGGCTGAAGTCGGACGCTTAACCGACTGCGCCACCCAGGCGCCCCAACACAACTTTTTATATGAGCTCAAGTGTTGGTGCGGATGGCTCTGTGTGTGCCTGCGTGTGCGTGTGTGTGTGTGTGTACGTGTACAGAAGATGCTGTGGGAAACGTGCATTTGAGCACTTGCTTTGCTTCATTAACTTCCATTGTTCAGGATGCCTCTCAGCATTTGTTTACACACAGTACCTGTGGTCACATAACTCTGCATAAATATCAAAACCAGTGTCCATCGTGGCAGAAGGAGAGTAAACTCTCTCTGGGCTTATGCATCCATGTCCTCAAAACACGATTTGTTTATCTTAGTTTATGGCATGGTCTTCATTGGAAGCAACTGATATATCAAAAGGGGTTTGAGACTGGATTTTAAGAATCCAAAATGAGGGGCGCCTGGGTGGCGCAGTCGGTTAAGCGTCCGACTTCAGCCAGGTCACGATCTCGCGGTCCGTGAGTTCGAGCCCCGCGTCGGGCTCTGGGCTGATGGCTCGGAGCCTGGAGCCTGTTTCCGATTCTGTGTCTCCCTCTCTCTCTGCCCCTCCCCTGTTCATGCTCTGTCTCTCTCTGTCCCAAAAATACATAAACGTTGAAAAAAAATTAAAAAAAAAAAAAGAATCCAAAATGAAACAGAAATAAGGAATAGCATTTACTGAGAAGAAATCAGAACATGTCGCTCATCTGATACCTCAAACTTGTAGCAATGACTGAGTTAGGGGAAGATACTAGGAGTCCACACGCAGTGAAATTCTCCTTTTGCTACTTGGCAGGAACTACAACAACACAAATCTGGAACTTCCCAGTAATTGACATGTCATACAAAAGATCAAAAAGAAGACATGAGTTCAGAGAGAGCCTGGGTGACTTGGTCGGTTGAGTGTCTGACTCTTGATTTTGGCTCAGGTCATGATCTCATGGTTGGTGAGATCGAGCCCTGCACAGGGCTCCGTGCTGACAGTACAGAACCTGCTTGGGATTCTCTCTCTTCCTCTGTCTCTGCGCCTCCCCAACTCGTACTTTCTCCCTCTCTCTCCAAATAAGTAATGAGCTTAAAAATATATATATGACTTCATTCCTGTATCTCAACATGGATCAGCCTGTATTCACAGAGGTCTGTAAGTCTGCCTCTCCATTTCTTTCTTGGAGTCAGTTTAGTAATTGCAGGGCAATGTCACCAAAGGGTGAGTCCTGGGGGGGGGGGGGAGTTGTAATCAGCAAGAGAGAGACACTCTGGGCAAGAATTACAAAAGACAGCTTCACATATGCTTACTCTAGAAGCAAACACAGGTGCTTGTGGTGAAGAACATGCCTAGGTCGTCACTAACCATGTTCGTAAACTGCCAATCACTTCAAAAATCGAACCCAACTTCTCTGGTTGCAACTAGCTCACCACTCAGAAGGGAGGAACAACATAAAGTTCAAGGATTAACATGACTGTGTGTTTCCTCAACTTGGCTTCTTGGAAAATTTGAGTCCAAAGAGGAGTATTAAAGGAGAAGAGAGAGTTCCTCTGGGAGAAGTGGGCCATCATGAAGGGCTTTGCAGTTAGAGTTTCTGGTACATGCCTGTCACAGAGGCAGGGAATAGGGCAACAGGCAGGTCAATGTTACCACCTGGATGTGGCAAGAGATTAGGCTAGTGATTCAGAAGTCTTATTAGCTATCATATGTCTAGTTACAGAAATGCAGAGACACATGTATGTGTATACAAGTGACACAAATATGTGTGCATAGACAAGTAAGCATAACCCCCACAAATCTTTACTTTTGCCCCCACCTTCCCTTGCATCCACGTCTCTCCAAGCAGAGAAGCATGTGATTTACTTTCTCCTTTGCATCTCTCATTTCATAGCTCCCTGCGTAATGCGTTGCCTGCAGCGGGCTCTCCATCAAGATATGTTTACTAACACTGTGGCCAAAGTGTTTCCAAACAGTTCAGATTTCAACTTTGGGAATGACAATGCAGTTGACGTGCACAGGCACATTGAACCGATAAAGAAAAACTGGAGTTCTTGACCACTTCAATCAGACACATTTGCAATTAGCCAAGAAGCATGACTTAACTCCCACAATAGGCCAGGCACATGACCAGGCCCCTTGCAATCATTAGTGCATTCCTTATTCGTTAGGGTATCACGTGAAGGATCACCTGACTTATTTGTGGGAGCAAACGAATATATTTAGGATACTAAAGAAACAACTTACCCTAAGGGGGGGAAATATAAAAGCTTTATATGAGAATAGTGATCCAAGTTGGGAGAGAGCAAAAGTGTATATAAATATAGCATGAATATATATATGGTGCATAGAAATAAATGTGTGTTACCACTACAGTCAGCTGTACCTTGGGTCAGCTAAATTACATACATCCATATAATAAAAACCTTTAAGAAAAATTATATCATGATAATATTTTTGCCATGTCACATATGCCTTTCCCTTGGAGAAGTTAATTCCCAAAAGGACTTCACTGATTTATTCTGTAAGTTAACATGGCAGGATAAATAAGACTATAGTATTTACAGCTGGCTCGGAGCTCTCTTTAGGGAGAAAAATAACTTTGTTTCGGAAAACACCTTGATATGCTGCTTTAGGAGGGGATGTTTTGGAATGATCTCGGAAGAGAAAAAAAAAAGATAAATTCATGGGTCCAAAATTTTAATAGGAATTTAAAAGAAAACAAGAAATAGGAGAGGGCAAATACCAGAACTTGCCATCTTTGAAAGGAGAGAGACAGAGACAGAGCTACAGACAGAGATAGAGACAGAGAGAACAAAGGGACATGGTAGGAGGCTCAGATGTTGGAACTCAATAATTCCAGAGTTGGGTAGCTGGTGGGTAGCTTGTAGTCAAAAGACTTTAAAGAACAGGGCTATCTAATATCCAATATTAAACAGTTTGGGAATGATTGCTGCTATACAACCCTCTTCTGTTGCCCCCATCTTGGTAAAATCTGCTGCATCTACAAATGTCTCGTGGGATGGCATTTTGGAGAAATCAGAGTTGGATATTTCACCTTTAGGCGAGCATAGGGCAGAGTCATAAAAAAAACTACAGAATATGAACCACTCATGGGAACAAGCATTCAGTAAGCAGAAAAATTCAGCATCAGAAGTAACCGTGAGAATATCAGCCATTGGAATCTTGTTGAGAACATCAGATTTAGCATCTAGAAACAGGGACTGTTGCAATTTTTTAAGTAAATCTTGAAAGATGGTATGACCTTAACTGATAATGAAATATATTAATATCTGTTCAGGGCAAGATTGGGTGCTAAAATGAGGAATTTTTTAGTTAGCTCCTGAGACATTCACAATAAAGAAAAAGTGAGGCGAGGGGAGAAGAGAAGAGAAATACAAGAACATGTAGAAACATAAAACAACAGGAAAGCTGTTATAACTAAACTCAAATTATTTGGGCTAATGCAATAGAGTGTGGGGGAAATTGGCTCCAAATAACATGTTCTGAGAAGACCTTTAGTTGTGTATATTCACAGCCTCCTTCCTGGGACCATTGGTACATAAGTCAGAGCAATTCAGAGATCTTTATACATTCAGCCGAAGTTGAATAGCCATCACTTGCCTGCCAATATAAGGATGATATCTGGCATGACTGTTAACTAAAAGCTAAAACATAGTTACTCTGATCCTTGCCTGTAGTCAATCATAAACGGAGGTGAATTCTCAATCATTACTAAAACAAAGAAGGGCACATTTAAAAAGTGAGCCAAATTCTTCTTAGTACGTGTAGTCACTGACATTAGGTGTTTCCATCCAATCTTTTTGGTTATGGGCCACAATCAGATTTTCAATAAATAGGTTTATAATAAGGGGAAATTTAGATAAAGAATTGACATGGAACATGTATATATAATACACATCAGGCAATAATTACCATATATAGCATTATCCATTGTGCACCTTGAGATATTTCTGTAAAAAAGCAGTTCTTCACAGTTCTTCTGCAGCATCAGATCAGAGAGAATATAATTCCCCTGCATTGAGCATGATTAGACCATAGTTGGAATATCACCCTCAGGCTTTTTTTTTTTAGTTTTTGTTTACTTATTTTAAGAGCAGGGGAGGGACAGAGAGAATGGGAGAAAGAGAATCCCAAGCAGGCGCTGAGCCCAGCACAGAGTCCCAGGTGGAACTCGAACTCATGAACCATGAGATCATGACCTGAGCCAAAACCAAGAGTCAGATGCTTAACCGACCAAGCCCCTCAGGCACCTCCACATGCAGACATTTTAAGATCATTAAGAAAAAGACTAATGCTATTTGACACAACTGTTATAACAGCAATTAACATTTACTGAGTACTTATGTGGCTCTAAGCACTGTTTATGTGTTATCTCAAGTTAATTCTTACAAAAATCCCATGAAGTAGCTACTATTCATATTTATATCTCACAAATGAGGAAACTGAGACTTAGAAAAGTTCAGAAAAGCTAAGTTGTCTACCAAGATCACAGCTATGAAGCATCAGGTAGAAATCTGGGGTCTTTACAAGAATTTACCTGTAAGTCATCTGATTTGACCTACTAAAAATGGATGTCAGCTTCATGAATGTTTTTGAGGGCTTCTTTCTAGAGTCTCTCACTCACTCTGGCTTTATCTCAAACACCTATTCCTGTGTGCAGCTAACCCATGATGCATTTGGCTTTTTCTCTCATCTTTGAGTCCATGTTCATTTATTGAACCTAACAACAGATTAGCTTATTTGATTATGACTCCTTTGGGCTGTGGACTGTTTATCTTCTACTCTCTTCCCTCTTAGATTTTCCGAATTTGTAAACATTGAGAATTTGTTATGTACAAGATATTTTGTCAGTTTCACAAAGGGAAGCTACTAAAAGAAAACAGTAGTTACAATTGAATTCTATATTTTAGAGAGCTTGTCTCTCTATGGTTTGGAGGTGGGTGTTCTATAACTTATGAGACATAAGACAAGTTGAGATTTGGATGGTATGGTCCATCATATAAAAAAGAGTAATCTAAACACCTGAGCCCTTGTTTGTGATGTTTACCAGAGCAAATCCCAGCCCAACTAGTCATGGGCACATGTGCATTAATCCTGACATCCTGAAAGTTCTATAGTCACAGAGTTCTACTGTTTGTAGAGTCCCAGAGATGACCTGTGTGTACTTGGACATGTGACTATGGCCTGGGCCTTCTGGGCATCTTTGCACAGTTTAAATCCTAGGCTTATGTTAAATATAGAAAGGTCTCTTCAACAACAGAAACAGATTTATTCCCCTCCTGTACTGGATCATTGTATTGTCAAGTTAGTCAAGCTAAGAAATACATTCCTAGAATTCCCTTGTCTGCATGATACAGGGTTTTACCTGGGAATGGAGGAGGGGAGCACTGGGAGAGATTTTGGAGGCCATTAGTTGATACTATTCTTGGAAGGTCCTCATGGTTGGGTGAAAGGACAAACAGTTGCTGATGTACCTAGTGGTTTCCTTGTTTGTTCTTGGCTTATGTCCCCCTAGATCTACTTCTCCTTCTGGCTGCTGGACATCCTGACCAACAATGTCCCCAGAACTCCCAACTGATGTTTAACTGAGTATCCTCAGAGGTGGTAGCTACACAGAGGCAACAGTTTCCAATAGACCTCTCCACGGATGTCCCTTGCACAGTCCCACCTTTGTGGCTGGATTTGCCTGGCATCTCAGATTCTCCATGTAAGCTTCAACCTATACTCCTACACCAATCATTGGGAGAATGGGTTAAAGACTCTCGTTGATCCTCCATCATACCGTTCAAGGCCTTCACTTCCCCAGCTCCTCCAGAAATTATGTTAAGACCTTATTCTTACAATAATTAATTCTTAACATTCACAATGGTTCCACTGTCTGGACTCAACCCTGGCTAATTCAGACTCTTAGAGGTGTGGTGTTTTCGTCTCAGAAACCAAAAACACCTGGCAAGGCTGGGAAAGGGGTGGCAGGTAGAGGAGGGAAAGACAGCAAGAAACCTATTAAGAAAAGCTAGGAAAATGGCCAGAACACACTGAAGGTTGGAGAAAGGATGACCTATGCTACGTTACAGAGAAAAACACTGTCAAAAAACTTGCCTGCAATAATGTGAAAATCAGAAAATGTACCTCATGCATGTGTGGGTCTCCATCTGCACATATAAAGCTGGAAGTGCCAACTGGCTTCTGTTAGCTGTATATGAAAGGTGTCAGAAGATGGGCTAAAGAAATAACTTTTCTGTTTGCAAGCAGAATGTGGAAGAAATATGGAAATGCCAGGGCTTATTAAGCTGGAAAATAAAATTATCTTTCATTCCAAGTATTGCTGCCAGTAAAAAATTCTCAAGGTGAAATGAGACCCTGGGACCAAAGTCAAGTCAAGGGTTTATCTCTAAGAAACCCTGTTAAGACCCTGAAAGATTTAAGGCAATATCAAACACATAACCCAGGCGATGTGTGGAAAAACCACCCTGCCAACCCACAGAATTGTGAGAAATAATAAGTCATCATGTTTTTAAGTGACTAAAAGTTCTAGGGTGATTTGTTGTGCAGCTCACATTCAAGAGTCATCTTAATTAATTTACTTAAAATAATACACGTTATACCAAAATCTACTCGATATATAAATCTAAGCATGGACAGCATGACTCTCTCTTTCCCTTTACTCTAGATAAGTTAAATAATTCAGTTTTCATTAAGATATTACCTATATTCTAATTTGTAGCCCAATTTCTGACACCATTACCCTTTGCAGTTCTTGATAACGGTGCACTCTTGCAGGTAATGCATGTTTTTCATTATAACAGAAGCTTTTTTAGTGTACCCAGTGGTTGAATACAACATCCTTATTGGAAACACGAGTGTGAATTCAAACAGTTGCTTGATATCGAACAAGTTACTTAAATTCTCTGAGCCTCAGTTGCCTCATCTATATCATAATACGTGTTTTTCATGGTGTTGTCAAGAATAAATGAGGTTACTCCCAGCATCAAAGAATGTGTAATACATATCAGCTATTCATAGTCCTAAGACAATGATTTACCCTCATGACTGAGGGTCAAGTGAGATTAGACATCAAGCCAGGTTCAAAAGAAGAGCTCAGTTATGGCCTTACACGAAAGCAGGAATCTGTGGTTGCAAATCTACTGCTGATCTTACAAAAGAAATCCAGAGAGTAGACCTGCAAATAGGGTATTCCCCCCTCCCCTTGGACATCTAGCAAGAGAGATGTATTTTCTGTTAACAGTGGAAAGGCCATGAGATTATCAGCTGGGATTACAGTGGTCTGGACTAAATATGTTGGTACATCCAATGATTGTTTGTCCCGGCCTTACACAGGCTGATGTGAAACACCAGGCAAAAAACCATTTTAAGAAAAATACTTCTTAATTGCCTCCCTTCCATTTCCAATTTTTATTTTAAAAAAATTCTAGTTTGTTTTTCTTATGTCTTCACATTTTTAGATCTTTTCCCTTAGAAATGAATCCAAAATAGTAATATTTATTCATTCTTGGATTATTCGTTTCATGAATATTTATTAAATGCTTCCTATGTTCCTATCTCTATGTTAGATGTGGAGATACCACAGTGACCAAGAAAGATACGGTTTTTGTCCTCTGGGAATTTTCAGTTCAGTTAGAAATACACACTAATGACCTGGAAATCATTATACAGTGTTGTAAGTACTGCCATAGAGGAACTATGTGCTGGTATTGAAGTTCAAAGAAAAGGCATATGTCCTTAATGCGGGTATCAGGGAAAGTAACACCCATATGAGAAATAAAGGAGAAGTAAAAGACAAGCAAAGAAGAGATGCAGTATTGGATGCAATGAAAAGGAAACGCGTAAGAAAACACCAGAAGAAAGCAAAGTATAGCACATCGGACAAGTGGGGGAAGAAGGAAAGTCTGTGTGGCCAAAGAAGCAATTGCAGAGATACCAGGATGCTAAATCGCAAACAGCCTATGCACCTTATTATGAAACCACCACCTGGAGGGCCATGAGGACTTCCTAATGGGTTCCGAAGAGGGATTTCTATCTTTAAATAATCATTCTGGAGGGGTGGAGAACTGTTTTCAAGGAGAAATGGGAAAAAAAATTGGAGGCTGAGAATTCTGCCAAGAACTGCCTTGGGATCTAGGTGAGAGACCTATCCTAGGACAGAGTGAGCACACAAATGGTAGATGGGTTGGTGAATGATTATAACGTAGACATTATAGAACCTGTTGCTTAATAAGACACAAGGTGTAACTGAAATAGAAAATTTTTAGGCATTTGCAGCTATACAAGTGACCTTCCTTCATGAGATAGAGAATATAAAAACAATAGAGGAGAAACAGGTGTCCAGGATACGGTGGTTAATTTACTTTTGAATCTAAAGATATCCAAGTTTGGATGTCTGGCAAGTGATTGATTATCGTAGTCTGGCTTTCACTGAGAGATTTGGCCACTATAAGTGGAAAGTATTTACTCAGTTATCCAGATGTTTTCTTCTGATGAGCATCCATTTCAAAACTGGCATTAGAGAGCCCAAGTATCTGGATATTCAAATGAACTGTTTTTCTCTTTTTGAAGGAGTTGTGGGATTCGAAGGCTGCAGACCTTACCACTGCATCAGATTTCCAGCTGGTACCGGTTGAGATTTTACCTTATCACTTACTTAACCTGTGTATTTCTTAGGACCAGAACATACATAGAGATTTTCAAACTGGTCCAGAAAAGCTTATTTTTTAACTCTTAAGTATGATGAGTATAATTTAAATAATGGGTGAATGAACAGCTGAAGCAAGTTGTTTCTCGACTGGCAAAACTTTTTGTTCATCATTGTTAATAATTCAGTATTGAACTCAATTTGTAATAACATTACAGAAAATGCAGATGGAAGGTTATCAGTGCTACCTAAAAGATACGAGTTATGTTTCCTTTTCATTTCTTTTTTCTTTAATAACTGAAGCCTTGCTATAATCAGGCTGGCAGTTTATTTTTCATGATGAGATCATTATGCACAGGCAAACTGCAAGTGAAGAAAACTGGCTGACTAGTAAATTTCTACAGCAGAGATGCTTTTCATTAATGAGGAAGGTAAATTCATTTATTGTGTTTAAAATGATTTATTTCCGAAAATAAATGGCAAAGACTGCCATCTCAGTAGAGGTAAAATGAGAAGCCTCTAGAATGATTTAAAGATAGGAGAAAAAAATCACACATGTTCATGGTTAGAAGTCAAAGTGTTTGAGGAAAGAGCCTTGGCCAGCAAAGTTCCAGAGCTGTTTCAATGCCTCTGCTAGGTTTTTACACTTGATCAAATTAAAAAAAATAAAAAAAGAAAGAAAGGAAGGAAGAAAGAAAGAAGGAAAGGAAGGAAGAAAGAAAAAAGAAAAGAAAGAAAGAAAGAAAGAAAGAAAGAAAGAAAGAAAGAAAGAAAGAAAGGAAGGAAGGAAGGAAGGAAGGAAGGAAGGAAGGAAGGAAGGAAGGAAGGAAGGAAGAAAGAAAAAATATTATAGGCTTAGCAGATGTATAAATTTAGACATATAGCCTTTCATGTGAAATCCTTGAAGAGTTAAGTTCCACCCTAATGCAGTATCAATATCATTGGATAAGGTCTATCAGTCAGCCCCCTGGAAAAGCCTAAATGTGGCATTTGGAAAAGTTAAGTGCCTTACATCAAAACCTATCTTATTTGACTTTGCTGGTGCAGCAGGTATGAGAACGTAGAAGTCATTCTTACAAATGATTAATCACAATCCTCTCCTTGAAAATTCACCTAGGTAAATTTCCAGAATTCTTTTAGATGAAAGCTTTTTAAATAATGGGCTATTTACAACTGTAGACATATTTATGATGATAGACTTGAGAAAGGAAAGGACAAAAATTGGAGAATAAGAGAGGGATTAGGAAAGTGGTGATGTCAGTGAAGTGAAATAAATTCATGAGACATGCATTCCTTGAGGCTTGGCTTCCCTTTCTAAAAATATCAAGGGTGCTCCACATAATGACAGAACTCTTTTAAGACTGTTGGTAAAGTGATTAAGCACCTACAACTATTGTATAGGAGTCCTTGTCTAGGAACAAGAAGCTCATGATCAAAATAAAATGTGTAATTGTGTGCATACCAGCTGGGTAATTGAAAGCAAATTACTTAACTTCTCTCAACCAATTTCCTCATCTTCAAAATAGAAATTGCAAAGCTCACATTTGCAGGGTTACCGTCAGTAAGTTATGCCATTCTGTCTACACTACTTAAACTGGGGTAGTGGGCTATGTTCCTGGCACTACTTAAAACCACCAGATAAACATGGCATGCATTACTCAATGGTAAATAATTGGAAACACATTTGAGACGTGCATAGGTGGAGTAAAATTCAAGATGAAGGCCAACACTATAAAAATATTCCAGACTTGCAGTGGCCTTGCTGGGTGTGTGCAACCCCTTCCCCAAACTTGAGACAAATAATATGAAGTCATTATTCCTTTTTCAAGATAATTTTAGATAGGAAAGATGAGAAGTTTTGTTGTATGTGTATCTATGTAGTGCACAGTAGGCCTTCCATAAATTGTTTTCAAAATAATAAAAGAAACTGAGTCATCAAGAGCTAAATATTCAGTACAGAATAAATATATATAATAAGTATATTCATTGTGTGTGGATTATCTCATTAAGTCTTCATAATGCCAATGAGGTAGGTATAATCGTCATCCATTACATGATAAAAAAAACCTTTTTTTTGAGAAAAAAAATAGTAAAATAATGTGTCTAAATCCTGACAGCTAATAAGTAGGAAAGTCAGAATTCAAACTCAGACCATTTGTTCCCTTTTTTTTAATGTTTATTTATTTTTGAGAGAGAGAGAGAGAGAGAGAGAGAGAGAGAGAGAGAGAGAGAGACAGAGTGCAGAGAGGGAGACACAGAATCTGAAGCAGCCTCCAGCCTCTGAGCTGTCAGCACAGAGTCTGACGTGGGACGTGGGGCCTGAACTCATGAACTGCAAGATCATGACCTGAGCCAAAGTTAGCCACTTAACCGACTAAGCCACCCAGGTGCCCCCAGGCCATTTGATTCTTAAATTTGTGCACTTAGCCACTATGTTGTACTGAAAAGTAAAATCATGGGTCCACAAAACTCCTAGATTCACGTAGTGGCTTGAACACTGGCAGGAACAAAAAAAAATCCAGGAAACAGCAACACAGAGACCTTCGCAACCCAGAATTGTCCTGTGAGAAGGACAACACAAGCACACAGTCACTTCTAGGACTACTTTCTGCTTCACTCAAGGTCCCATCTGGGGATATTTTTAAGGCTCCCCTGCATTTCTGTATGTGTGTATGTATGTATGTAACAAAAGTACGTATGCATTAGATGTTTATTTATTTATTTTGAGAGAGGGAGAGAGAGAGAGAGAGACAGAGAGGCAGAGAGGCAGAGGGAGGTGGAGAGAGAATCCTAAGCAGGCTTCACATTCAGTGTGGAGCCTGACGTGGAGCCTGATCTCATGACCAGGAGATCATGACCTGAGCTGAAACCATGAGTCAGATGCTTAACCAACTGAGCCACCCAAGCGCCCCTGCATTTTTGTATTTAAAGTACTGTGTCCTTAGAAGGCATAGATGATTGGCTAAGCCCGAGTTACATGTGTAAATCTTGGCTTTGGGGATGCAGAAAGGGGGGGTTTCATCCTTGGGGATTCAACTGAAGGAAGTTGAGTCATACCTTCCACTGAATCACATAATTTGGTTTGTTTCTCTAAAATATGAAACAACATTTGATGCTGAGCAGTCAAAAAAATTGCACCCACAAAGTTTTTTACCTAATGTGATGAAAATGTTCTTTGTATAGCTAAACAGCAGCTGAGCAGGTGTTCTCTAGTTCTGCTACATCTCCCCGGAAGGTTCTGCAACCTCTAGACCTGTGTTTTCCAATATAGTAGCCACTAATCACATGAGGCTACTTTGTTGCATTTGAAATAAGGCTAGTATGAGTCAAGATGAGCTATCAACATAAAATACACAGTGGATTTTAAAGACACGTGTGTTCAAATGGTAGTATTTTAGGTGTATTTGATTTTAACTAAGTGAAGTACATTATTTATCATTTATTGAGTTTTACTTTTTTAACTTTTAATGTGAGTACTTAAAATTTTAAAAATAACATATGTGGTTCACATGATATTTATATTGGGCAGACTTGCTTCAGACTAAATGGAATAGTTAATATAAGCACTAACACTAACTTGGCCTACACACTATATTTGGAAAAATAGGTAGGAAAATGTGGAAATTGCTTAAAATATATATATTTATATATTACATGTATCAATGGACATGGTGGAGTGCCTGGTTTAAACTAACATTCCCACAAAGAATGACTATGTATAAAATGCATTTAAAAAAAACCCCAGATTGAAAGCATCAGTGAAAAATTAAAGTTGCAGCAATGTGAAAGCTAAGATCTTAGAAGTAAAATGCACTGAGATGAACTTAATATTCTCCTGGCAATTTTCCCTCAAGGCAATTGCCAACTCCTAAATTGGAAATGTGGAAAGTGAGACACTGAGAAAAAAGCAGAAATCAGTTGTTAAGAAGACAGAGGATGCTGGATACATTGGAACTGTCATGATGTGCATCAGATCCCCAGAACTTACACATCTGATAACTAGAAGTTTGGACTCTGGTTAATCCCTCCCATTTCTCCCAAGCCCTAGCCCTCGGCAAACACCAATCTAGTCTTTGTTTCTGTGAGTCTGGCTTTATTTAGATACCACTTATAAGCAAGATCATTAAGAATTTTTCTTTTTTTGTCTGACTTATTTCACTTAGCATAATGTCCTCAAGGTTCATCCATGTTATCACAAAGGGTAGGATTTCCTTTTTTTTTTTTTTCCTCTTAATGGCTTTATTTTATCCATTTTATCCATCAGTGGACCCTTAGGTTTATCTCATATCTTGGCTATTGTGAATAATGCTACAGTGAATATGGGGATGAAGATATCTCTTCAAGGTAATAATTTCCTTTGAAGATCTTCCTTTTAATATTTTCTTGTAGTTAAGATCCAGTATTGAGTTATTTCAGTTTTAGCATGCTGAAAGAGTCTTTATTTCACTTTATGTTTGAAAATTATTTTTTTCTGGATTAAGAACTCTAGTTTGATTGTTTCTATTTTTCAGTACATTAAAGTATATTCAATTGCTCCATTGTCTTCTGGCTTGCATATTTCCAAGAAAACTCTGCTGTCTTCCTTACCTTTGTTCCCCCACATATCTTTTTTTTTCCTCCAGCTTCAAGATTTTCTCTTTATTACTGTTATAAGTAGAATTTATCATTGATTATTATATGTTATACACAGTATTGATAATATTGATTATTATATGTCTTGATGTTTTCATCATTTCCTTATGCATCTAGTAACTCAAATTTTATAGTTTTCATCAAGTGTGGGAAAATTTGGGCCATTATTTTTTCACAAATTTCTCCTCTTAGACACTTCTAACTCCTGCTACCACAAAGAAAATAATTTGTGTTCATTTTCCAATTTGAATAAAATAAAATTTTAAAATCAAAATGAAGAATGAGGGGGAACAGGACCCTTTCTTTCCCAATTCTTTCCTGAAAGCCAGACACACTCCAGTCCCTCCCACTCCCATTCCCCTCCCCAGACGACCCAGGCTCCTGGGTTGGTATGATGACCTTCTAAGAATTTAGAATATCTGGGTTCTTATGCTGGATTTTCACTTAAAAGTAGTTATTAGTTATTTAATTTCTCTAAGCTTCACTTCCTGTCTCTAAAAGAGATAGTTGGGCAAGTTGATGTTGTCCATCTCAGGCCCAAAAATAGAGTTCTATCCTGATGTCAATTTATCTAAAACTTGAAACAATAGGTTTTTTTGTTTGTTTGTTTGTTTGTTTTGTTTTCTTTTGTTTGTTTTTAATCATCAACTAACGCTCTCAGGAATCTTCTGTGACCAGTGGATCCCAGTGGTTATAATGGATTTCTAGTTATTGTTTTAGTCTGGGGCCAATGTTCAACAATTCCCTGAGGTCTATGTGGATCCTCTTTTCTAGTGTGCAGTTTCCTAAATAAGTATTTGTACATTCCTTTGGGTAAGGCAACTTCCACAGGCATACTTGTGATGTTATTTTAAAGTTCTTCCTGAGGAATGCCCACTCAAACCTTAATCTGAGACTCAGGTCTTAGATTCGAGGAAGAGCCATGATTCTCTAAAATGGTGGCTTAAGGCAAGCTTCTCTGTCCATTTTACATGTCAAGTAGGACCTTAGGAGGCTATTCACACATTTAGCTCCAGGGACTGTCATAATCCTTAGTCATCAGTAAACATATCTGAGGACCCTATTCAGACTACTACATAGGCTCTGATGATTATTACAGAAAACATGCCCAACTTGCCTTAGCTAGTTAAACACCATGTCATGGTCTTAATCCTCTCAGATTCTTCCTATCTGCAATAGAAATAGGGACCCTATTTTAATTGTAGAGTTCATTGTCTCCCACTTGCATGGTGATGCTTCCTTTATCAATGTAGATCTCAATGTCATGGTGAAGGAAGCAATCTGGACCCTTGAATGGAACATAAGTGGTGAGCACATAATTGTTCAAGACTGATAGATCTATTCTAGCATTTCTATTTCTCAACATCTTTGTGTTTTATCTGATATACTAAAGGAGTCTGTAATCTTAATTTCATTCATGATGGACCACCATTGAATCACAGTTTGTATCAGTTAGAACCATAGCATTGAATTCAGATTCTGTAATGAATTTATCAGCTATCAATAGACCCTTAGTTGAGAATCCTGGACATTCCCACAGTCCTTAATGAAATTTTTACCAATAAAATGTAGCAAGCTCTGAAAATCTTCTGAATGTATACCTTCATCCTGTGTTTAAGTTTATAATTTGTCTTTTAGGTCATGCTGATGTGTCCCTCCAATTAAAAATAAAACCCACATAAAAATAGGGCTTTTGTCTGTCCTATTCATTGCTGCGTGAATGTGGCATTTAATGAATATTTAGTGAATGAAATAATGAATTAATATTTTGAGTTGTAGATCTGGGAATAATGGAAGGTAGTAAAACAAGAGGAGAATTGACTCCTTGTGCAGCTACAACTCTCTTGGGGGGAGACAGTGCAATGTGTTAGCACTTTGTAAAACTTATATGCTGAATTCTCTCTGTGTTAAATCCTGGTTGACACCTAGGATATGTATAATGTGGCTTTTCTTATTACTAAAGATTACTCAGTCATTATATTCATTAGTTTCAATCCCAATGGCTTTGCTCTCTGTGAGAAGTAGATTAAGTAATAATTTTCTCAATAATATATAACATTATAAGTTTTTTTTTTTAAAAATGCATTATTGGCATTCAGAGAAATAGCTCTAAACATTGGAATGGATTATTTTCAAGCAAGAGACTTTCAGTTGAAAGTCTCCTTAAACAACTCTTCTGATACAGACTTCAAGATGATGAATAGTGTCCATTGTATACTTCTTTCTGCTATATATTAAGATGATCCTTTTAGGTCTTTTTCCTGCCCTGTAAGATGCTGCAATTTTTTGCAAAGCTAAGATCTGCAAAAAATAAACCTTGCCCTAACTGAGTCAATTACAGTATATTTTAACTTGTAACTTCTTAGATGAAAGAAGGTGCAATGTAAAAAGTTTTCTCCATGGCTCTTTTAAGAAATTAAATAGAAAGTGAACTGTAAAGAATAATGCTTTCATGGCCCCTTTTCCTACAAAATAGCAGTATCCACTGTTGAACTAGGAAAAGACTAACCAACAAACCAGAGTTAGATCAATCTCTCACGCTTTTGCTTGACAGGTTGCCTGGGCTTGCCCTAGCTATTTAGTGGCAAAGAAGAATTAAGCTTTAATTTAACTTCATCTGAAACCAAAAAAAGCATGCCAGTTCCCTAGACTGCCATTCTTTGCTTACATCAAATAGATATGAGAACTTCTACTGTAAATTCAGCAGTACTTCCCCCTGAAGCCTCTCTCTGGAAACTCCCCTGTTTAGGAGATGATAGATAGTATCTTCAAAAGCATCACCCCTCCATGAAATTCCTTTTCCAATCTGGACAATCTTCCCTGTGATTTCTCCTTGCCTAAATTGCTTTTAATTGCATTCCTGTTTGCTTTACTTCTCATCTTCTGAATTAAATTTAGCATTAATATGATGTGTCCCAGCAAGCCATGTAGTTTTATTACTTTTCCAATTTTGATTCTTTTTAACAGAGGGAAATTTTAATGGCTCATATTTCTTTCTACCTTCACCCTCATCAATGAACATTTCAAACCTGGCTTGAATATATAAAACAGAAGAGTGTGTGAACATTCAGAAAAGTTTTCCACATTAGCTAAAGGCTAAAATACTTAAAGCTGATGGTAAATTACATGGTACTTCTCAAAATTGGTGAGACTTGAAAAAAATAAAAAGTATTCTGAACATTCAAAACAAGTAGTCAATTTGGAATATTCAATGCAAATTAGCGCAAGTTTTTTGGGGGGAAATGGGGTGTATTAGTTTTCTATCTCTGTGTAACACAGTACTGAAAATTTAGCAGATTAAAACAACACCTGTTTATTAGCCCAGAGTTTTGTAATTCAGAAGTATGACATGACATTGCTAGTTCTCTTTCCAGGGTATCACAGAGCTAAAGTCATGATATTGCAGGCTGATTTCTATCTAGGGGTTCTGAGGAAAGCTGCCTCCAAGTTCATTCTTGTTGTTGTTCCATTTGTAAGACTCAGGTCCGTGTGTCCTTACTGGCTGTCATTCCAGGGCCGCTTGTGGCTGATAGAAGCCTCACACATTTATTCTTTGCTGTGTGGTCCCTTCTATTTTTAAGTCAGAAACTGCCTGCTGAACCCTTCTTAGGATCTGAATCTCTTACTTCCTCCAATTCTGCCCTCGAGACCCAGATTTAAAAGGCCAATGTGACCAGATAAGGTACACCTGGGTAATCTCCCTATTTAAAGATCAGCTAATTTCAGGGCTTAATTACATCTGCAAAATCCCATTTGCCATATAATGTAACATAATTATGGGAATGATTTCTGCAAATAATACAGCTTCTATCCAAAGAGATAAAGGGTCATCGAAACGCTTCCTTAGATTTCTACCTAGCACAGGGGGCAATGCATAAATTTGACAAAGCCCACTGGAAAGTTCCCCATTTAGCTAGTTTTCCTTAAGCAATGCCAAAGTGATTAAAGTAATTAAAGGATTATTGGATAATATGGAAATTTACTTGGCTATTCAATAATAAAGTTTTCGTTTTCATTTTTAATGTAACACGAGTAGAGATCAAAGTCATAAAAATACTTATAGATGTGCTGCCACGATGATTCTCGGGAAACAACTTAAAATATTTTTTTCTTATAAAGCGTTTTAATCTATTTAAGCCACCCTAGCTTCAACAGTCGCATATAGAAATAAAGACTTTGACAGGTAAGTAGCTAATGAATGCAATAGAATTTTCATCAACTTGTCATTTGCTGCCACCAGTGCCACCACCTCTGCACTCCAGGCAATTAGCTGTTTGAAGAAGGGTCCAAGGCCCTGAAATGGTGTTGGAGCTTGTGTGTGGAATGACACCAACTTGACTCAGTGCTAAATATGCTAGAAAAGAGTAAATGGTCAAAAGTAGCTCGTAGTTCAGAATAATACATTTGAAAACGAAAGCCATGTGTGGTGAGTGCAATCACATTAATAAAGATACAAGAACACATTGCTCTAACACCGTGAGATTCATTTGAAAGGATAAGAAAGTAATTTACAAATCAAAAAAAATGCCTGTATGTAAATTTCTAATTTTCTTTAATAAAAATTATCCCACCAACTACATTTTTCATTGTTTCATTTTGACAATAACAAGAAGGTATTTCAGTCCTTCACAAAGCAGACTTTCTATGTGAATATTTTGAATGCTCCCTCTTATGTCCAAATTCACTTGAATTCCTACATCATGACATCGAATTGAAATTCCTCATTCGACTAAAACAACACAGACATCACAATAGGCAAATGCCACTACCAAAATGAAACTACTCTTCATTAGACATCCTCTTACATTTCTCAGACTGTGTATGTAAATAATTGCATGCAAGGATTTGTCTTACAGATTGTTAGGCACTTACCAAGTAGCAAAAAATGTTTATAGTGTCCTGAACTTAAAAACATTTTCTCCTTGTCATCGAAAACGGAGTTACTTCCTCTTTGAACTCATAGGAAGCTGCTCACTACCCGGGGTTGCTGATACTTACTGCTCAGATACTATGATAATAACTGCCACCGACTGACAACTGACGATTACTATATCTAAGAGACTGCTCAAAGTTTTCCTCCTGCAAACCACAAAAGTATCATTCTGATGTAGCAGGCGAAAAACTAAGATCAGAAGCATTTAGCACTTTGCCCAAAGTAGTAAGTGGCAAAATAGTGGCAAAGTGGCAAAGTAGTAAGTGAAAATTATTTGAATTCAGGACTCTTTAAATCCTTACAGCTAACCCATTAGATAGAAGACGTAAAGATCTAAAGCCAAAGAGAAAATAAACATCAACTGGTCTATCTCGGTATGAGAGTCATCATTCTGTTTTAGTGAAAGCATTTTAAGCTTCTCAATCACCACGCATTGTCCATTTGTATCACATTTTTATTTTGTCAATGATATTTTGGGTTGGTTTTATAGCTACTAAATACAGTATATTTCAGATCTGATCCAAAAAAACCCAAAACAAAACAAAAAACAAAAAAAATCTCTCCCTTTCTAGAGTAATCAACATAGGAGAATTGCTCCTTAAAACAGGTTTAGAGCACTCCACAAGCAAGGTACGCAACCATCAGTGTCTATGGCATTTGGATATTATGCAAAGAGAATGGTGGATGTGGAGGAAGATCCGGGAACAATCTGTCTGATGTGTGCTATAAAAGAACCAGATGGCACTGGGAGTCTCTCTGGGGACAAGGAGAGATTCCTGAGGACACATAGCGAGGATGCCTCTTACCAGGTAAAATGTTTACTAAAGTGAGGTCATGGTGGAAAGGCAGCTAAACCCAGGAAGGGAGTTGGAACAAAACCTGAGGTTTGGAATTTTGAAAAGTTTGATCCTAGAACAAATTGTTTAAAATAACTTTCGATACATTAAAAGGAGTCAATAATAAGTTTGTGAAATGCTATCAGATAAATGTGGGAATGAATGGAACACATTCACCATTCCTACGGTAAGTTACTGTACTTTGACTATGCTGTCTGGATAGCCCTGAACCATCTACAACTATCAAGGCCAAGAACTGGACTTCATGAGTTAGGAGACCATCTGAAGGAGGCAAATTCACATTTCTACTCTTATTTCTGTCTGAATCTGCAAACCTTTTTGTAAGATTTGATTACTCAAGCAGCTATGTATAAGTTTACAGTACAATGATCACTTTCTATGTAATACAAAGGATAAGGAGTTTTTCGTTTTTTGTTTTAATAATAAAAGATACCCTCTCAGGTTGAATTGTTAAGCACAAACTGAAATATGTGCTATGTGGATAAATAGCTATTTTCCAGCATACTCTATTTGTTATAATTTGGGAAAAGTCCCAGATCTCTCTATATAATAGTGGAACCTTTTTGTCTGTAACTATATCTAACATTAGAGGCAGAAGTTTTAGCAAAATATTTTCAACCGCCAGGTGTCCTGCCTTTATTCAGTGAATAACACAGAAGTGTCAACTAAAAAGTTAAGAACATAGCATATGGACAATTATTTCAAAGAAATATATTAAGTCAGTAAGATTAGATACAATTTTAAAGATGAATAAGACTCTGTTTTGGCAATGATGCAGAGAAATGTATATGACATATATCATACATTGTTGGTAGAAATATTTTTCAGCTTAACATTTAAAACATTAAAGAGTTGTGTGGGTTTTACCCCAGCAGTTGAATCCTAGAGAAAAATTTGCACTTAGGCAGTTAGATATAATGCGTATAAGGAAGATTATTGTAGCACTGTTTGTAACAAGGAAAAAGTTGTAAGATTTTATCAAAAGAACAAGTATTTTATTTTTTTATTTTAATTTTTAAAAATTTTTTTTAATGTTTGTTTATTTTTGAGAAAGAGAGAGACAGAGCATGAACAGGGGAGGGGCAGAGAGAGGGAGACACAGAATCCGAAATGGGCTCCAGGCTCTGAGCTGTCAGCACAGAGCCCGACGCGGGGCTCGAGCCCACAGACCGTGAGATCATGACCTGAGCGAAGTCGGACGCTTAACTGACTGAGCCACCCAAGCGCCCCAAAAGAACAAGTATTTTAAAGGTATTCTGTACCTACACAGGCAAATGCCTTGTGGTCATAAAATTTAAGTACTTTGCAATCATTGGAAAAGGTACACCTATTGACTGGTACTGACATGAAGAGTTTTTTCAGTGTATGTTGAACGAATAAAAGCAAGATACCAAAAAGAATGGACAGCATGATCTCATTTGCTTAAATATTGCAGCTGCATTGATTTGCAAATAGAGAATAAAAACAGCAAGAACCACACTAAGCAGGAAACAGGAGTTATCCCTGATGTGCATTTAGAAAGGAGAAAAAGGAAGATTAAAATTTTCACATACTATTTGACTTTTTACAACTAGAATGTGCCTTTTGCGACTCACATAAAATAATCTATGGTTTCTACATATAGTTTCTAACTGTAAATGGTACAGTTTATAGATTTAATAGTGCCATGTAATTGATTTCATCTGGCTTTATGATGAGGAACCAATATTTTAACATCAGTGACGTAGCTGAGATGTTTTACTAACCTCCCTCAGTCATTGTTTATGTGAAAAACTAATTTGACTGGTCAATTATGTGATTGTTTTTTCAAATAGAATGGTTGTTTTATGGATTTGTATTCCTCAAAAATCAGTTAGATGATTCAAATAAGCAATATGTATAGTTTCTCTATCTTCACGTTGCTACAGGTGTTTCAAAAATTTTAATTCTAAGTATAAACAGTGCTTCTGAATATTACCACAGTTAGTTGGATGGGATTTAAAAAAAAAATAATGAAATTGCCCTTTAATATAAGATCAAACAGTTATTTAGTGAAATAATCAAACCATATGTGTTTAGCCTTTACTTATATCTTACAGAATATTTGCATTAAGCCTATCATAACATGTGTTTCATAAGATAATCACTGGCATTAATCACCCACAAGAAAGCATTGTGCCAGGAATATTGTAGGCACTGAATAAATATTTCCCAACTTCTTCATTTTTATTGACCATCAACAGGACACTGCCTTTTGACATCCTTTGTATTCATGAAAAATCTACTTCATTAAAGAAAGAAAAAGTGTAATGTTCAAAATAATAAAAATAAAAGTCTCTGCCTGTGTTCAGATATAGGAACATAAAAATGATGTCTTGGACAATTTATTCTGGCCTCATTTAACCACATCTCTCATAACTATGACTTGGAGCTCGATAAGCACTAACTAAGCAGTACACCAGGACTTAATACCATCAGTGCCTTGTATTTCTTTTCTGCTCATGATTCTCAATTTTTCATGACTTTCCATTGTTACCAGTAAAGGTAAAAATCCTTGGCATATAAAGAAAAAACCCCAAAACTATGCCCATCCTACTCCACATCCCTCAAATGATAAAAGATTAACTGGGATGAACATATTCAGAATTTTACTGTCAGAAAATCTGGAAAGAAGTTTTTTTTTTGTTTTGAATTCCAGCATGCATGTGTATCTGTGTCATTTAAAAAATATTATTTAATCTTGAATTTCCTTCTAAGTCCTCATCTAGCCCTGCCCCACTGATTTCAGATGTGTTTTTCTTTCTTCTTGAAATCCATCTCCAGGGACGCTTGGGTGGCTCAGTTGGGTGAGCATCTGACTTCGGCTCGGGTCATGATCTCCCATGATCTCACAGTTCGTGGGTTCGAGCCCCACGTCGGGCTATGTGCTGACAGCTCAGAGCCTGGAGCCTGCTCCGGATTCTGTGTCTCCGTCTCTGTCTCTGCCCCGCCCCTGCCCCCGCTCTGTCTCTCTCCCTGTCTCTCTCTCTCAAAAGTAAAATAAACATAAAAAAAACCATTTTTTTTTACACTTTATTTATTTTTGATAGACAGAGACAGAGCACAAGTGGGGAAGGGGCAGAGACAGAGGCAGACACAGAATCCGCAGCAGGCTCCAGGCTCCAAGCTGTCAGCACAGAGCTCCACACGGGGCTCAAACTCACAAACCACGAGATCTTGACCTGAGCTGAAGTCGGACGCTTAACTGACTAAGCCACCCAGGCACCCCTAAAAAATTTTTTTTAAATAAAGAAATCCATCTCCTTGATCCATCTCAGCATACCTCACCCTGCCCAGGATATTCTTCATCTTACCCTTTGCTGGCTGACTCCAATTCATTCAAGACATAGCTGCTGACACTGTCTCTGCCAGGAAGACTTGCCTAACATCAACTTCTTGGGTTAGATGTCCTTTGTTTGTGCTCCATATGAGCATCATGAACACAGATCTATTCTTGCAAGTATTTATTTATTTGTTAACCACTTATTTATGTGCCTCTCTCCTCACTAAACATCAGCTGATTTGTTGAATGAATGCATGAATGAATGCATGAATGAGTGAATAAACGAGTGGAAGAACATGTATTTCAACTTTTTGCCTATTTCAAGTTCTTAGAATCATTTCTCAAATCTTTATATGCATTGATATATACTGTTCATATGATACAGTGCAAGCCAGTGAACTAAAGAACCAAACAGAATAAATTATGTTCTAGTAGAAGGCTATTAATTTATCTTTTTGAAAATACCATTGATGAGACCAAAATCGCCAAAAGGAAGAGTGGCACTGAAGAATGCTCACCACCAAGCAGTCTTTATTTAATTGGCATTTAAGGCATTTTCAAAGGATGCTTGGTCAAAGAGATGTATAGTAGCCTTATGCTGAGCACTATTTAATTATTTCAGTCCTCATCTGTCACATTAGCACTCTCCTGTCTCATTTTCGGTGCCCCCAAAGCAATGCAGTTGATGGATTATGGAAAATAAATCTAGTGTGGAAATACTGATAATTTGCTCAAGGTCAAAAAAAAAAAAAAACAGGCAACAGTAATTTGCAACTACTAAATTGCTAGATGTAGTGCTTTGGCTTGCTGTTCTGTAACGGGAGGGGGACTTGACAAGAGTCAAGACTCCTTAGAGAAATATGCAAATCAAAAATTTGCCACCTTTCTAAATCCTTTTAATCCATCAGTTAATCTCAACAATGACCTACTTTTCAGAACACTGAATATGCTTGGCTACCTAATCACATTATCTCACTTCTCTTCTGCAAACTTTGAAGTGGGAATGATATATGTATAAATGAAAACATTGATAAAGCACAGCTGTCTGTCATATTTCCAATCTTCTCAGAAAAACAAGTGATTTATAGCGTGATGAGATCAAATCTTCCTCCATGGCATGCTAATGGCTGTATTTTAAAACACAGTTAGCGGAACTCATGCAAGAGCCCAGACTGATGACATTAACGTCAAATCTTTGAACAAATCTAGTTAATGTGAAAGCAGAAAAGAAAGATGATCTCATTTTCGAAACAACAATAAAAATGATGCTGTTTAGTAAGGAATTGAGACCATGAGAGTTTGGTGTTATATCTCTGAGCTTGCCTTTTATTAGCCAACTTTCCACTGTAAAATACATTAAAAATTCATTTATGGAGAATGTAGCTCAGAACTGTTATAAAGAGGGTGCTTTGCTGAGAAAGAATCATGACATAGTTAGCCTGCTCTTGCCTTTACATCCAGAAGCATTTACTGAAAACCTATTAAGTCCCTACTACTGTGCAAGGGGCTATGAAGAAACTACAGAGACAAGGAAGAACATATCTTGCCTGTAAGTGTTGGTAGGTGGGGAATCCAAGATATATAAACACAACTCGTTAATATATATGTATGTTAATATAAACATACACATCTTATTAAAAAGATTATCTATGGTGAATGTCTTAGTTCAAGTTCTTTAGAAGCAGAAGCTAATACGCAGATTTTTAATCAAATAAAACTTATTGAGGATCTCTTTTAGAAGAAAGAAGGTGATTGGGGCACCTGGGTGGCTCAGTTGGTGAAGCTTCCAACTTGAGCTCAGGTCATGATCTCACAGTTTGTGAGTTTGAGCCCTGCATCTGGCTCTGTGCTGACAGCTTGGAGCCTGGAGCTTGCTTCAAATTCTGTCTCTCTCTCTCTCTCTCTCTCTCTCTCTCTCTCTCTCTCTCTCTCTGCCTCTCCCCCACTCTCACTCTGTCTCTCTCTCTCTCTCTCTCAAAAATAAGTAAACATTAAAAAAAAAAGAAGAAGAAGAAGAGAGAAGGTGATGGAAGAAGGATAGAACAGAGGAAAAGAAAACAAGTATATAGTTTTAGATAGAGACTAGTTTCAGTCTGATCACATGGGCACGTTTTGGAAGAAGAGGACACTGTAGAATGTTTCCCACTTTGAGGGAGGACTTTTGTATCCCATGCCAGTCAGTCATGGGCCAAGGCCTGCCTCTGGATATGTAGGGGGTGGAGCAGCAGTGCCTCCTGGGTAAAATAACTCCCATTTGTCTAAAGGCAAATAAATCTTTAGTAGAGTGGACAGCTGTGAGGTGTCATCAGTCAACACATTAGCAGAGAAAAGGTGTACTGGCTGTCAGGGCAGGATCGTGGTGGGCCACCAACATAGTATCATAGTATTTAAGTATCGTTAATTTTATATCATAGTTTTTAAGTTCCAGAATATCAAGGAGAAACATCATTTAAGTATATTTCATCTTCTTTATGAGGAACAGGTTAGTCTTATTTCAGTTTTACACACACAGTTGTATCATGTTAGGTGGAATTATGACCTCACTATTGTCTTTACTTGGAGATTAAGCATGTTCCTGGATAACATTAGGATTTGAATTGATAGATTTGGTAAATTAGATTGCCCTCCCCAACGTTGGTGGGCATCACTCAATCTGTCAAACGCATGAATAGAACAAAAGAAAAAGGAGGAATGCACTCCTTTTTTCCCTTGTCTCATTGCTTGAATTGAAACACCTCATCTTCTTCTCCTGCTCTCAAACTAAGATTACACCATTATCCACTCTGGTTCTTAGCCTTTGGACTCAGACTGAATTATACCACTGGCTTTCCTGGGTCTTTGGCTTGCAGATGCACACCATGGGACTACTCAGCCTCCAGAAACCTGTGAGCTAATTTCCTATTTTCGTATTTAATAATTAAAATAATAATAATTATTATTATTATATTATAAATATATATTTAATATATAAAATTATATATTTAATATTTTAAATATATTTATATATTATATATAATTAGATTTTAAATATATATTTAAAACATTAAATATACATTTAAATATTTATATTAAGTATAAATTTAAAACATTAAATATGTATATATGTAAATATTTTAAATACATATTATGTAAATAATATAGTAAATATTATATAATTAATTATATAAATTAATTATTATTATTATTATCATTATCATTATTATATTCTACTTGCTTATTTCTCTGAGGAACTCTGGCTAATACATCTGTGAATATTACCTTACATAGCAAAAGGGAGTTTGTAGCTGTGATTAAATCAGTGGTCTTAAAAGAGGAAAATTATCCTGGATTATGCAGATGGGTACTGTGCAATACAAGGATTCTTACAAGATGAAAGAGGAAGTCAGAGGAGTGAGAATCAGAAAAGGAAATATGATGATGAAAACAGATATCACAGTAATTCTTCATTTTGCAGATGTGGGGGTCATTAAGCAACAAAATGCGAGCAGTCTCTGGAAGCTAACAAGAACAAGTCTCTAGAAGCTAAATAACAAGAAAATGGATTCTTCCTTATAGCTTCTGGAAGGAACATAGCCCTATGTCACCCTACTGACTTTAGCCCAATCAGAGCCATTCCCAACTTTTGACCTCTAGATGGTAAAAAAAAAAATAAATTTTTGCTGTTTTAGGGCCCCAGAATTTGGGGATTTGGTACAGAAATAAGCATTTTGTGATTTCTACAGTAGAAGGAATCTGATATAATCCACCTGCAACATATGGCTGCCTGGTTTCCTTAAAGCATGTTACCCTATTTAAGACCCAGCTTTAGTCTTTGTTCCTGTCAGATCAGACATCCAGCTGCAGCAATCATTAGAACAGCCTTGGTTGCAAGGAACCCAAGCTGTTGAGTCAATGCATAGCCTCTATTTTTTACCATCATGGTTATAAAATTCATGAACCCATTTTGCTAGCACTGAGATGTCTGAGGACAAAAGCTTACTGACCTAAACTAGTTGATTATTCTCTCCACTTGGCGATTTAGTGCCTCTTCTAAATTTCCACGCAGTGATTTATTGCCTCTTGTACAATGGCAATCACCAATGATGCTTACACTTTGTGTCCATTCCCATAAATTTATACACTTGTCTCTTCCTCAAACCTCCTTCTCCCCAAACGTTTAGCCTCACTCATTAGAGACCCTTGACCAATCAGCTAAGTCATTCATTACTGCTCATGATTGTAGGCATGCTCTTTGAAAAATCCACTTCTACTCCACATAAAGTGGATGGCCATATGTACTTCCCAATAGTCTCACAATTGGTAGGCTTTTCCTGTATTCTAGGACCATCCCTGACTGGAGCTTTGTTTCAAGAACAACCAATTTCTATCCTGTACCCATAACTCAGGTTGGCCCACTCATGAACTCAGTTTGGGACTTTTCCTCCTCTGTCAACTAGTCATAGTTCATGAAGCCATGGTTATGAGCAGAGGGAGTGGCATCATGCAATAATTGGTGACATGAATTTCTGGGCCACCTCTTTGTGTATATACACTACTATAATTTCTGGCATGCTGAGTTCCAACCCCTGCTGTACAATATCCATCTTATGATAAATTGCTGATCAGCCTACCTTGCCTGACAGCTTGATAGGTCTCATAATAACCAGAAGGTGAGGGTTACT
This sequence comes from Felis catus, assembly GCF_018350175.1. Classification (NCBI taxonomy): domain Eukaryota; kingdom Metazoa; phylum Chordata; class Mammalia; order Carnivora; family Felidae; genus Felis; species Felis catus. Next base: position 113,354,138 of record NC_058374.1, read on the forward strand.
TGATTTCCCACAGTCAGGCACTCGGCTTCTACTCAGGCCCTGCAGCATGTCATGAGCTATTTTTCAAATGATATATAAGTTCTTTGCTGCAGATGGCATGGCCTAGTTCCATAATGTTAGATTTCTGTGCTGTGATTCTCCTACTGGTCTTGCCAGGGGCTCTATTTGGCATCTTTCTCCACCATAGATACCCCTAGTACCATGGTACTGCCAGGTCATATGCCTCAAGTGGCATGGCTGCTGAAATTTATTATACCGGCCCTTTTTGCTCTGACCTGACTTGGAATAAACAGTCTTACATATAATCCAATAATTGTATCAGAGCAGTAGTTACGCGTTTGAAATATGTTGTCTACCAATGGAAATCAGTATCAATGGGCCAAAGTTTTAGGAGAAACAGAATATTAGCATAATTGCAAAATATCTTTCCCAAGATGTTTATCAATTACAAAGAGAAATATAGTAACTTTATAGTGGAAAACTGAGTAGACACCACTCTCACGAAATGATCAAGATTAATATACTAGCATTAAGACATACTGAAATCTTGGACTCTCTGACATCATGCACTGAGAAGGACATAACTCTTCTGTGGTGTGACTGCCAAAAAAGTGTACAACCTCAATCTGATGATGAGAAAATATCGGAGCAATCCAAATATTTTACAAAATAACTGACCAGTGCTCATCAAAAGTGTTAATGTCATGAAAGATGAGGAAAAATACAAATTAAATATAAATATAAATAAAAGATATAAATATAAAGATATAAGTATAAAAATCACAAATTAGAAGAGACAATGGAGAATGATAACTAAATGCAGTATGAGATCCTGAAAAGGATCCTGGAAGAGTAAAAGAAACATTGGGGGAAAAAACTGGTGCAATTCAAGGAAGGTTCAAGTTTAATTAGTAATATTCTACCAATGTTAATTTCCTGGCTTTGATAATTGCACAGTGGTTGTGTCCATTATAATCAGAGGAATAAGACTATGAGGTACATGTGAATTCTCTGTAGTACTTTTGTACTTTTGTAAGTTTTGTTGTAAATCTAAAAATATTTCAAAACAAAAGGTACAAAAACATAATGAAACAAATTAACTGGATTAAATACTCCATTTTTTTTTAAATTTAAATCCAAGTTAGTTAACATATAGTGTAATAATGAGTTCATGAGTAGAACTTAGTGATTCATCACTTACATATAACACCCAGTGGTCGTCCCAACAAGTGCCCTCCTTAATGCCCATCATCCACTTATCCCATCCCCCCACCCAACACTCCGCCAGCAACCTTCAGTTTGTTCTCTTGTATTTAAGAGTCTCTGTTTTGTCTCCCTCTCTTTTTTTATCTTATTTTTGCTTCCCTTCCCCTATGTTCATCTGTTTTGTTTCTTAAATTCCATATATGAGTGAAATAATATATTTGTCTTTCTCTGATTTATTTCACTTAGCATAATACACTCTAATTCTATCCATGTTGTTGCAAATGGTAAGATTTAATTCCTTTTAATCACCGTAAATACTCCATTTTTCATCCAAATTGGATAAAAAGCAAACCCAACTACATGCTGTTTGCTAGAAACACATTTTAAATATCACATGTAAATAGGTTGAAATTGAGCACCATAAGCACAAGAAAGCTAGTGTAGCTAAACTAATATCGGACAAAAAATATGATAAGGAATATTGCCAGAGATAAAAAGAGATATTTCATAACAATGAAAGGGTCACTTCATCAAGAAGTTACAAAAATCCTAAATGTGCATGTCTTAATAAAAGAGCTGCAAAATATATGAAGCAAAAATTGAGAGAAATAACAGAAGAGTTAAAAAAAATCCAGCTATAATTGGAGATTTTAATAACTCTAAGTAATATTTAGGAAAAAAGTGGATCAGTATATCAGTGAAAATACAACCTTATTTTTAAAAATTGCCCTAAATGACATTTTTAGAATACAATGCTCAACAACTGAAGGCAGTGAAGTAGGATAAAAATCTTAAAATAGGGAAAGTCTTAAGAGACTGACCATGCAGATCTTTTACATTAAGATAAAGACTTTGTATTTAACTCAAAAGGCAATGAGAAGATATTAAAGAATTTTATCAGGGATGTGAATGATACAAGTCAATTCTAGATTGCCTGTTTACCAAAATCCAGTCCAAATATCATCATGTGAGTGTTAAGCAACACATTTAAATGGGTTTGGGTCATGAAGAAGAAGATTCTAAAATCAAAATAAGAAAGTAGATTATCAATACCAAATCATTTTTAACATGTAAAAGTAAAACTTTACTTTTTAAAAAATTAAAGAAGGAGATTTTTGATAATTCTTAGGTCCATTAGACCAACTACGAATGAGTAATAAGGAAAGATTCTTTTTTTTATCTTTTTTAAAAGTGTACTTATTATTATTAAGAGACAGAGCATGAACAGGGGAGGGGCAGAGAGAGAGGGAGACACAGAATCTGAAGCAGGTTCCAGGCTCTGAGCTGTCAGCACAGAGCCCAACATGGGGCTCAAACTCACAGACTGCAAGATCATGACCTGAACCGAAGTCAGACATTCAACCGACTGAGCCACCCAGGCACCCCAATAAGGAAAGATTCTATCTTAGCACCACCGCCAAAACACACATACACAAGAATATCCTGTACACACACACACACACACACACACACACACACACACACACACACACAGTTGAGAGCAGGAAGAACATGTCCTGGCTCAGAATCCTCCAAGATATTCTTGTAGGATGAATTAAGTTTCCCACTTTTGTTGATCTCCCTAGACCACAAACCCCACACTTCAGTCTCTTTATGATTTTGCAAAGTTTTACTCATTGCTATAGTAAGGGAATGTACAGATAATGGTTTTTATTCATTAAATGTGCTTTGAGATTAATCTTTTTAAGTACTGGATATTTCTAGGCCACTAGTCAGATGGATAACCTTGCAGGTCTCCATGTAACCTAGAGGCACATGTTTAGACCAAGTACAGTTCATTAGAAAAGAAGGTCTGAACACAGAGATTTAACAATGGCAAGTTAAAGTGAATTTTCTGATCCTTTTGGCCTCATAAATTTAAGGGCAGACTTAGCTCACACAAAACACTGCTTCTTCCCTGTAATTTCCTTTGCCTTTATTTGGGTCTCACAGTTTCGTGGGGCTACCCAGAAGGATCCATTTCTCGTCTTACCCCATGCCTGAAATAATCTCTTAACCTTTAGATTTCCAGTCCAAAGAAACTGACAAAGCAAAATCCAACCTGACTTGAAATGTAAATGTTGACCCAATTTTCTCTTTCATGTTGCTCCCTCAGTACTGATTTGTGTGAAATGGGAACAGATGGCAATGTGTTACTTGTGGGGAAAAAAAATCTTTACTTCTGAAATGCTCCCCTTCACTCAATGACATATTGCCATCAATAAATGTTTCATTTGCTTCATTTAATTACTCTGGCCCAGTATCTTTTGGCCACACAAGTCTAATAAAAACTCAAATAGATTATATTCTTCTGGAAAGAAAGTGGAAAAATAATGATAATATAAACCATTTGATAGAGAAATACTAGAGACTAAAAGCTTTGTGTCTTGGACTGAAGGGCAGTTGAAGAGATGGTCTCAGGGGCAAATTTCAAAATAAGCTGTGGAATTAATAACATACAACTCTGTATGTTCAGCAGCCAACACAAAGCAGGCTTGAAGCAAAGTCAGGACTGGAGTACACAAGAGAGCCTCAGTAGACCGAAGGTGTGCCAATGTTGGCTGACCCACACGGACCCCAGAGCGGGTTATTATGCGTATAAAATAGTTTACGGAGAAACAAGCCTAACATTTCAAATTCTCAAATAGAACTGAAAAAAAAATGTTGAATTGAAAAATACAAGAGTTCTTTTGGAATCAGAGGGGAGTTCCTACGGGGATGGACTAAAGGGAACAGTCAGCTGCTTCTATTTAAAACTCCCTTGTATGTGTGTGCTTTCCCTTGAGGAAGGGCATGCAGAAATGTTTTAAATCCTCCAGTTTGCCAGTAGTCACATCAGGGTAGGAACTGGTTCTCTTCCTTTTATCTCCCCTTCCTTACCTTCCCTTTCTCCCCCCCTTTCCTTCCTTCCCTCCTTCCTTCCTTCCCTCCCTCCCTCCCTCCCTCCTTCCTTCCTTCCTTCCTTCCTTCCTTCCTTCCTTCCTTCCTTCCTTCCTTCCTTCCTTCCTACTTTTGAGGCTTACAAATTACTCCCTTGAACTTCCTTGACTGGAGGCAGCACACTGAAAAGCAGTATCTCTCCTTGTACTACTGGACATAATTGACATAAGTTCCAAATGACTTATACATTAGTGTCAGTCTGGATAATGGTGGAAACCGTCTCTCCAGATGGTTCAAATGAAGGGAGTTGACACAAAGGACTACTCTTAGAATTCTCAAAGTAGAATTTCCTGATCATGGTCCCAAGCTTCAATTTCTAGAACTGTCTTGTGGCTGTATAATGAGCTGAAATTGTGGCAGGGCAATTGTAGCAATCAGATCATCATCAACCCAATACTCTCCTGCAATCAATTTGAATACTCTTCCTAACATGGTCTGCTGATCATATTTAGGCTGCTAAGGAAGCTCTGGATGAATTATGACAAAAGACACTGGTGGCATAAAGGACAGGGTGATATTTGGGCTATCAGAACACCTAGGCTTGGGTCCTCTACCTTCAGTAGATACTGAACCTTAGGAAAGTCATTTAAGTTTCTCTGGGCCTCAGCTTCCTTATTTATAAGGTAGTGATAGCAATAGTTCTCCAAAACAGAGTATTGTTATTATTTGTCACATAGAACTAGAATAAAGGTATTGATCTTAATCTAGTGTTTGGAAGACAGACTACCTGGTATTTTTGAATCCTTACTTTAGCACTTACAAACTATTTATTTGAGAGAGAGAGAGAGAGAGAGAGAGAGAGAGAGAGAGAGAGAGAGAGAGAGAGAAAGAATCCCAAGCAGGGTCCTCATTGTTAGCATGGAGTCCAATGCGGGGCTTGAATTTACGAACCATGAGATCATGCCCTGAGGCAAAACCAAACGCCAGATGCTTAACCAACTGAGCCACACATTATGAGTTACACATTATGCAACTCTCAGTGGCCTTGTCCACAAATGGAAAGTATTGTGTGACTTAGATAATACAAGTGTTTTAAAACAGTGACCAGCACATACTTCATTTATAGAAATTTCATATATAAAAAAATGATTCTTGCAACTATATAGACATGCATGTTTAGATTCCCATTTTCAACTCTGTCCAAAACTTTAAATTGCTTTTTTTAAAAAATTCATATTTACAACTTCTTACAAATTCTTCTTACAACTTACAAATTCAAGTTTACAAACTTCTTTTGCAAAATGCTTAGAGAATCTCCAAAATTTTACACCTGGGAGCTGAAATTCTGAGGGATAGGTGCCGGCTCTGGTTGTATGCATTCAGTTCAGCGGGTCTGGATATGAGTGCCGCGCCTGTTGTGTGTTGTATCTGTGTTCTTCAATCTCCAGACTTGATGGCTAACGAATTCTCTCCTACAGTTTTCATCTTTTCTTTTGTTCCCAGACTCCGAGAGAACTTTCAAATTTTGTTTTTCCTCCATATCATTGATTTGATAATTTTGACAATTTGATTCTATGTTTATTGTTTCTAGTGCCTGTTTGAATGCTGCTGCTTTAAAATGTCCTTATGAGGTGTCAGGTGGCTCAGTCAGTTAAGTGACCGACTCTTGGTTTAGGCTCAGGTCATGATCTCACAGTCATAGGATCGAGCCCCATGTTCGACTCCTGCTTGAAGAATGGAGCCTGCTTGAGATTCTCTCTCCCTCTCTCTCTGCCCCTCCCCTGATCGTGCTCTCTCTCTTCCTCTGTCAAAATAAATAAATAGACATTTGTTTTTAAATTAAAAAAATATATCCTTATAACATTTCCTTACCTTACAAAATTTTAAGTTTTTTTTACTAGAATCTGTCAGTTTTTTCAACTAGCCCCTTTTTTAAATTGACTCCTTTTCTATTATTTCACTTTAACTCTTTTATTATAATCTATCATCTTAGCATTTTATTGAAACCACATGGCAATTGTTTTCAAGTCTGCCAAGAGCTCAGACTCTGGAGTCAGGTTCCCTGAGTTTGAACCCTGGCTTTGCCATTTACAAAGCCATATGAGCATGTTACTACTGTCTTGTCTGTTCTTCATCTGTAAAATGGGAATAATCTTATCATTACTCATGTGAATTATAAAAGGGAATATGCATTAAATATTTAAAACTCTGTTGAGGGGCGCCTGGGTGGCTCAGTCAGTTGAGCCTCCGACTTCAGCTCAGGTCATGATCTCACGGTCTGTGAGTTCAACCCCGCGTCAGGCTCTGTGCTGACAGCTCAGAGCCTGGAGCCTGCTTCAGATTCTGTGTCTCCCTCTCTCTCTCTCTGCTCCTCCCCCCTTCATGCTCTGTCTCTCTCTGTCTCAAAAATAAACATTAAAAAAAAATTAAATAAATAAATAAATAAATAAATAAATAAATAAACCTCTGTTGAATAACAGGTCTCAGAGAGTAACTAGCATTTTTCAAATGGCTCTTTTCCCCATAGCAAATATCTATAGCTGTACTTTCTATACTTATATCATATCTATATCAACACATGTACACACAATACACACGTTTATGTCTATGCATATATGTGCATGTGCATATGTATCTTCTTCTGTATTATTCAGTGTTATATTTTTAGTCTTTTTTATGTTTCAGATTTTCATTTTTTTCTATATACTCCTCCTTAAAAGAAGCCTATCCAGGTCAGTGTTTGCCTATAAATAGGGTAGGAACATTCTCCCTGTTTGCCCTCTCGAGCCACCTGCCATTGTGAGAATGGTCCTCTCCACCATGACATGGGTGCTGCTTGATGTCTCCACCCACCAGATACTGTCTGGTATTTCAGTCTTTGATGTGGGGTATATTTGTTGGTGTCACTGTTGGATTAACTTACTAGGAAGAATAGTATTTATCCCCAGCTAATAGATACGATCTCCTACACCAATAAGGATAAATTAAAAATTTGGGACTCCTGGGTGGCTCAGTCAGTTACGCGTCCGACTTTGGCTCAGGTCATGATCTCCGGTTTGTGAGTTCAAGCCCCACGTCAGGCTCTGTGCTGACAGCTCAGAGCCTGGAGCCTGCTTTGGATTCTGCGTCTCCCTCTCTTTCTGCCCCTCTCCCATTCATGCTCTGTCTCTCTCTCTAAAAAATAAACATCAAAAAAAATTTTTAAAAGAATAAATTAAAAATCTAAACCTGTCACCTGAAAGAGTACATTGCTATGAGCATCTCTTGTTCAGCTCATTTCTACTGCTGCTTCCCCACCCCCACCTTTTCTGATTTACGGCTTAATACAGCTTATCCATTTATTTTTTTATTATTTTTTAAAGTTTTTTAATGTTTATTTTAGAGAGAGAGGGAGAGACAGAGACAGAGAGAGCACAAGCAGGGGAGGGGCACAGAGAGAGGGAGACATAGAATCTGAAGCAGGCTCCAGGCTCTGAGCTGTCAGCACAGAGCCTGATGAGGGGCTCAAACCCACCAGCTATGAGATCATGACCTGAACTGAAGTCGGACACTAACCCACGGGGCCACCCTGGCGCCGAAATACGGCTTTTTACAGAGAAACTGTCTTCTGGTATTAGCGACGTTGACTACTGGTTTCTAGAGATACTTTTCAAGATACTACATGGTTTTAGACATTTTTCTAGGTCTGTGGATACAAAACTTAAAAATAAAGACAGTTCTTGGATCCTAGGTGTTGACAATTTTTAAAAAGGCTTTATGGAAGTAAAACACAATGTAAAATTTATCATCTTAGCCATTTTTAAGTGTACAGTTCAGTGATATTAAGTACATTCACACTGTCATACAACCATCACCACCGTCCGTTGCTGTAACTCTTTTCATTGAAGACTAACTCTGTCCTCATTAAACAGTGTCCCATCCCCCAGCCCCCAGCCCCTGGTGACTACCATTCTATTTTTTGTCTTTATGGTTTTGACTAGTCTGAGTACCTCCTACAAATGGAATCATATGGCATGTTTTTCTGTGACTGGCTTATTTCACTTAGCATAATGTCCTCAAGGTTCATTCATGTTGTAGCATATTGTGGAATCTCCTTCCTTTTTAAGGCTGAACAGCATACCATTTGCTTATCTGTTAAAAAGCATACATTTTGCTTATCTGTTAATTCACTGATGGACATGTGGGTTGCTTCCCTGTTTTAGCTCTTACGAATAATGGTGCTATAAACATGGGTGTACAAATATCTCTTCAAGATCCTACTTTCAGTTCATTCGGATATACGCCCAGAAGTGGAACGATGAGCTTATATGTCAATTTTTTAAAAAATTTTCTTGAGGAACACAATTAAATTCTACAGAACATGCAGGGGTATCTGAAAACATAAACGACAATTTTATGCTAATAAATTCAATACCAAAGTGAAAGGGGCAAAGTTTTTAAGACACAAATACCAAAATTCATCCAAGAAAAGGATAGCCTGAATATTCCTGTATCTATTAAAGAAATTGAATGTGTAGTTAAATGTTTCTGAAAGACACTGTAAGGAAACTGCAGATAGATATCCTTCATGAAAATATAGGCTGCATTTTTATAAAATATGCAAGTCAAATCCCTATATATGTTTATGTAATTTTGAATAAGGGATAGAAGAAAGAGTAGAACCATATTGTTAACTTTGAATGAGAGAGAGGAAAGAGTAGAACCATATTGTTAACTTTGGCTAACCCAGGGACGTTAAGGATGGTGAAGAACTCATTGAGTTTTTTCTTTTTTTTACCTCTGTGTTTTACAAGTACACATTAATTTTTTTTTTAATTTAAAAACGTAGCTTAAAAAAAACCCTCAAGGGATTCCATTTCATCATTTATGGCAAGAGGAAAATTTGAATTGAGCACATCTATTTAATGCCTATTACGTTTAAGCCCCCACGGATGGTGCTGAGGACACAATAATGAATAAATAAAACTGTATCAGTCTCAATGATCCTTAACAAAATAGAATGAGATGAACAGTAAGGAATAAAGTTCATGTCTGAATGACAGTTATAATTAGTATGCATGATCACTGAGAGCATGAACCTCCTCCCTCAGTTTGACAATACCTAACACAGTGTCTGGCAAATAGTTGATATTATTTAATCAGTGTTTCACGAATGAATGAATAAATAATGTGTGTGGTACGGTGGGGCAAGAGAAAGTGGACAATTCTACCTGCAGAAAGGGAAAGGAAAGAAGGGATGCATGCGTACAGGAGATGATTTAGTTAGCCTTTCTGAGTTGTAGGGAACGCCATACAAAGTAAGATGCATATGAAAAGCTGGGAATCACACGGCATGATTAGGGAAAGCAAGCTACTCAGCACAATTGCTGTGCCTAGTAAACAAAGATGGCTGGCTTTGGCAACAAGGCAGGAAAAGGGATAAGGAATAGCCTCATTTACCAAGATAAAACATTTACATTGGAGTTAAGAAGATGAGAAAAAAACACAGAAGTAAGGCTCTCAGAGGCAAAAGAGTATTTCTTTCTCTGACTGAATATATATATATATGTTTCTATGTATACATGGGGACCATGACTGTTGGTCACCCTCTCTATGAAACCGTGAAATGGGAGTCAGGAAGTAGGTTCTCTATCAACAAATATATGCGAAGATAGCTAGGGTGTGAAAGAATGAAGAGAATTTGTAATTACTATATTCATTTTGTGAATCTCCTGAGTCTTCAGGAGGTGGCACCCAAAACTCAAACTCAAAGGGAATTGCTTACATTCTTACCCTGTTGTCTGGTCATGAAAGCAGCAACACATCGACTTCTTCACAAAACAATGTCATGGCTGCCTCTATCCCTCAGGTTTTTATGATAAATGGCCTCAACCCTTTCACTGAACTGGAAATTGTTTCCTACAAACTATGAACGCTCATGAGTAAGGCTGAATACACAGATAGTAGTATTCAAAATTCATTTTTATTTATGTTATAAAATTTCATCTAATTCTAAATGCAGACATTTTTGGAGACTGATAACCTAAGTATGTAATTTAGGGATAAATTCTTTTGACTTTAGAACTTCTTTTTTTTTTTTAATTTTTTTTTCAACGTTTATTTATTTTTGGGACAGAGAGAGAGAGAGCATGAACGGGGGAGGGGCAGAGAGAGAGGGAGACACAGAATCGGAAACAGGCTCCAGGCTCTGAGCCATCAGCCCAGAGCCTGACGCGGGGCTCAAACTCACCGACCGCGAGATCGTAACCTGGCTGAAGTCGGATGCTTAACTGACTGCACCACCCAGGCGCCCCTTGACTTTAGAACTTCCAATTGAGATACTGGAACATTAGGAAATCTTGTTGAATTATTTTTCTCTTTTCATTTCAAAGTAAATTGTTGTCTCAACAGCTCCTTATCCTTTCTATCTGTTTACAGGTATTAAGATTCAAGAGTGTGGGGGCTCTTCCCTGACCTCAAATTCCTGAAACAAGTATGAATCTGAGTCGATAAATACAACTGTCTGAGTAACAAAATTTGGTTATTTTCTATAATTCAACTTAATATCTTACATAGAGCCCCCATTATACTGACCTTAACCTTTAAAACTTTTAGGATTTCTACCTTGCGGTCATACTACAGCTTTTGTTCCAGGATATTACCCAGGCATGGTAGTTGGAAGGGTACAGAATGCAGGTGGGGGAGAGGGAAGCAATCTGCTTCTCAGTGATCTGTCCACATTGATTTTCACTGGAATATCCATTATCCCCATCTGCCTGGTTCCCTTCAGATCCAGGGATTCTCTGCTGTTCTGAGCCATGATTCTGGCATGGGACTTTTTTTCTTTTCTTTCTTTTTTTTTTTTTTTTTCCAGACTGCATATGGGCCATCTGCCTTATGTGCCCCACAGCTATTCCTTTCTTGGGTCTTGTGGCCTTCCCAGCAGCACTGTGGTGCACAGTTTTCCTCTGCTTTGGGGATACATAGACCTCTCTCTATTTAGCTTGCCATTTCTCCTCCACCCCAACTCAGAGGTCTTTTTATAAGGAGATACAGTAAGGGATTGTTTTTTGTGTGCTAGTTTATTTCGAGATAATCTGTCTATCCCTTCAAATTCCTCCTTCCAAATGTTTAGACATTTTACAAACCAAAACCCAGAAAGACTTGTGGGGAGTTATAGGAAAAGAAAAAGATAGTATCTCCAAATGTTTACCCACCATGTTTTCATAGATATCATAGCCATCCTTTCTGTTAGGCAACAGTAAAACTGGCAAACACAGACCTTGTCATCCATATATATCACTTTGTTAGGGGAGGGAAAAAATCGGATCATGTACCTATAGATTCAAACTCGGTTCTATTTAACCAATGTTTATTGAACATCTGCTGTTTGTAAAGTGCTGGGCATAATGCAAAGTTGAAGAGAAACAAGATTCCTGTCCTAGAGGAATTTGCAGTCTAGTGAAGAAGAAAAACTAGAACATAAATAACAGTAATGCAAAACCTAAAATGATTCATCTGCCCACATGAGTCATAAACAAAGAGCTTGGGAGCCCTGAGAAGGCGATTAATTTTAATCAGGGGATTGGAGAAAACTTCAGACCTAGCGCTGACTCACAGCCTACCAGTAAACAGGGCGTTAACAACTCTCTGGGCATTTCCTCAGCTCCCCGGCCTTTTGGGGTAGAGCGCTGCAGAGAATAGCTCACGGCTTCTTCAATCCCCGGACAAGAGCATGTGTGTGCCTTGGAGGGTCCAGAACTTAAAGTTAGTTTTCGCCCCCCACCCCCGCCCCGGCTGAGGAACTCTTCCCTTACATCCTTGCTACCTCACTGTTAGAGGCCCCTCTCTGCCACTACCTACTTTTCTAAAGCTTCTGCCTTCAGATCCGTCCTTCTCCTGTCTGCTTGACTTTGGTTGTTGTTGGTGGTGGTGGTCATAGCACTGGTGGCATTTCCTTGTTTCTCTCTGTCTTGTTTCATGTTTCCTTTAGCTCTCTTTTTTTTTCCGCTTTGGAGACTGATTCCAAATTCTGAACCTCTTTGCGCTTGGCATTTTCTGGCTAGCTAAATAAACTTCGTTCGTTGGCTTCAAAGAATCAGAAGCTTTAGGAAAATGAAATGGTCAATAAAGCAGAAGAAGAAAATGGGATTTCTTTTTCTTAAAAAAACCGCTAAACCCTTAAAAGCATATTACTAAGTGTAAAAAGCCAATCTGGAAAAGTTACCTAGAGTATGATTCCAACAATATGACAAAACTGGAAAATGCAAAACTATGGAGACAGTAAAAAGATCATGAATAAGCAGAGTACAAAAGGTTTTTTAGAGCAGTGAAGCGGCCATAATTACGGATATTTGTCGTTACACTTTCGTCAAACTCCATAGAATGTACGACACCAAGAATGAAGAGGAATATAAACCATGGACTGTGGGTGTTAATGATGTCACTGTAGGCTCACCATTTGTAACAAATGTACCACTCTGGTGGGCGCTGTTGACAGGGAGTTTCTGCATGTGTGGTGTGAGAGGATGTACAGGAAAGCTGTGTACTTTGCATTAATTTTTGCTGTGAACCTAAAACTGCCCTAAAAAATAAAGTCTGTTTAAAATTATGTTTAAGTTAGCATGCAGTGTTTCTTCCTATCTCGCCCCCCCCCCCCACCAGTTAGGGGCTGTTCTTACGTTCGCTTAACCATAACGGTGCCTTCTGAGTGTCTGTGCTAATCTGTTCGTCAGCTTGGGGGAGTGAAGTTGTCTTTCACTTTAACAGAATATAAGTGGTAGGTAAATCTTTCCCTATCCTGGTCTGTGTTTTTTTTTTTAAAGATTCACTGTATTTTGGCTTCCTGTAATAAGGATTGTGCCTTGATGTATCCTTCAAAGAGAGACAGCCCAGATAAGAAAGGGCAAAAAGAAAGGAAAAAATCAATATGGGGAAATATCATTTCTGATTGCTGTGAAAAATCTCAATGCTCCCTATTTGTTTTATCACTCAAAGAAAAACTCTGATGGTATATAAGACTTATTTAGCACCATACAAACTGTGTGAGGTAGAGACAAGACAGTCTGTCTTGACCAGTCACCATGGTAACTTCTAAAAGCAAAGATTATGTCCGATTAGGTTGCCCTTCTCAGGAAGAATTGACCAGGAAAAGATCTTTTGAAAAGTTTAAAATGAAGGATAGGAAGATTCTGGTACTAATTTCACACAGCTGCTCTTCTCCCTGACTGTCCTAATAAGAGTGACTCAGACTATTTTCTGGAACCTTTTCCCACTCCCATAGAGAGCTTCCAACGACATCCTCCCCTTGTTCAAAATGTGCCTCAGCTCGGTTCTTTGTGGTTATTGTCTCCACAGCCTATAATCAGAATTCCAGATATCTTTGTGGTTGCTTGTAAAGAGATTGATGAATGTTCCTAAAGAAAGAAAAAATAATAAAAGAAGTGAAACATAATACGCCCTTAAAACACAGTTGTAAAAGGAAGCAAAACCTCAATCACGCCTGCCTTGCAATGATTTGGGGGGCAGGCAGGCAGCACTAAGGTGGAAATGTTGAAGAAGCCAGAAGACTGCATTATGTTAGAATCATTTTTGTGAAAACTCTTTGTGAAATGCTCTCTGCTGTGAAAAAGATCCTTATAAACAAAATTTTTCCCACCAAGTTTCTTCTAGTTGTACTAGTGTCCATAAAGCACAATGCGCATCAATTATCCTGTTCTTCCTACGTAATCTCCTAAATAACGTAAAACGCGAGAGACTTCACTGGAGGCTGACAAATGTAAAGAGGGACACCAAGTAAGGAAATGATAGTTTTACTCCTGCTTAACAGAGAGGGTAAAATCTTACCGGCCACTACAGTATCCTGCAGTGGTGGGCTTAGAGAGAATTCTCATAAAGTCTGCAAAATGTGTGCAATCCTTCTGATGCTTTGTAAATCTAAAACACGGGGTGGCAAAAATGTTCTTATTCTTCTTATTTACATTGGCATGGCAAATGATTAAGGAATCACTCAGTCAGCTTGACAAAGGGAAAAAAAATCTTTAATCTGAGGTAAAAACTAAGAGTCATTCTTTTTTCTCTCTTTATTGAAAGCAAACAGCCTTTTCTCCCTGATTATTCATGAATATTATAACAAATCCTAGAGAGAAATGCGGTAATAGACATCAAAATTAAAAATTCACAACTCTTGCCTTGAGATAGATCTCCACATGTGCAAATGGAAATGTGTGCATTCCAGAGTTCTTATTGAGGCAAAAGAGAACTTATCTAAATGTACTCTGTGGGCAGGAGGTTAAAAAATGATGATGTAGTCATAACAATGTAACACTATTTTGTTTTTAAAAAAGAATGAGGACATGCTACCTGGGCCAATAAGGAATAATCCCTGAAGTATACTTTAAAATGACAGTGGATATGTCCTAAGTGCTTTTTGTATATTAACGTATTTGGTCCTCACGACGATCCCCTTGAGTAGGTACTCTTAGAATTCCTGTATTAGAGCTAAGATGAGGAGCACATAAAGGTTAGGTAACCTGCTCAAGGTCACAAGCTAATAAAAGGTAATGTCAGGATTTGATCCTAAATCACCTCACTTCAGAGTTTGTATTATTAAACACTAAGAAATACCATAAAGCAATGTTCAGAATAGTGTATATAATATACAGCTAATGTGTAACAAAGAATACGCACACACACACACACACACACACACACACACACACACACAATCAATCAATCCTCATTATTCATGGATTTGTTTACTTGCTAAAATTTATTTATAACCTCAAAATCAATATTCACAAAACTTCCTAGGTCAAACAATGTGGCACTGTGCCTTCTTGTTTTTGTTTCTATGTGAACGGTGAGTAAGTGTCCTTATTACAGTGTGCTTAGTGCCCATTTTTTCTCATTTGTGTGCTTTTTATTGGTGACTTTGCTATTTAAAATGGCCCAGGCATAGCGCTGAGGTGCTGTCTAGTGTTCCTAAGCACAAGAAGGCTGTGATGTGCCTCAGAGAAAATAAGTGTTAGATAAGCTTTGCTCAGGCATGAGTGATAGCACTGCTGGCTGTTAGATAGATGTTAATGACCGATAAATAAGCTATCTTTAACCAGAAACACATATAAGACAAAGTTATATATTGATCAGTTTGTGACAATGTTGTGACCAGAGGCTCACAGGGACTTAACCCTGTAATCCACTGAGGAGTAATAATGATGCGGGAGTTGCTATGTTCACAGAGACTCTTTGGAACACAACTACTATGAATAACAAGAATCAATTATGTACATATGTGTGTGCATATATATGCTTATGTAGGTATCACGCATAAAAAAGTCTTAAGATTATAAAATAAACTGCTGACTGATTTTTTGGGGGGAGGAAGACTAAGCTACCAAATGGAGTTCAGAAATGGGAGAAAACTTTCCTTTCTCCTTATGAAAATTTACATGTGTATCATCTATTGAAATATTTTCATGCAAACATTACAGAGAAAGGAAAAGTTTCCCAAAGTTTTGCATAATCCCACCTTCCTGCAAATGGATTCATAAATCATTTTCTAGGCTTTTGAAATGCAAATATAATATACATAATCATACTCTACTGTATCTTGCTTTTTTAAACTTCCGCTGCTGAACTTCTTTCTAGGTCAAAACATAAAGTAGTACCTGTCCCTCTTTTCCTTCCACATCCCGCCACAAACACAGCCCCATACTGAGACACAGACATCACAGATTTCTGTCTCTTCAGACTGCCCTCCCACGACTGGCATTTCTGCAAGAGTATAGCAACACATTTTGAAGACAAAATCATTCCTTGACTCTGAAATTTAAAGTAAGAGAATGGAATCGGGTATATAAAAAACGGGGGAGAATCTCCTCTAAAGTTTTGTGAATTTTTAAGCTTTTGTTTTTCATCCCGAGCCAGAGAACTTGTTTTATTTTTAATGTCTACTTATTTTTTTAACTAAAAATTTTTTACTTATTTTTGAGAGTGAGAGAGACAGAGTGTGAGTGGGAGAGGGTCAAAGAGAGAGGGAGACAGAGGATCTGAAGCAGGCTCCAGGCTCGGAGCTGTCAGGACAGAGCCCAACGCGGGGCTCAAACTCATGAACTGTGAGATCACGACTTGAGCTGAAGTCGGACACTTAACCAACTGAGCCACCCAGGAGCCCCCAGAGAATTTTTCTTACAAAAAATTGGAAGAGAAAAATAATTTACTCTGAGTCATTCACATACTAGGTACTGTATGTATATATATTTGATCCCGTACCCTGGAGTTAGATATAATCATTTCCATTTTATGGATAGAGAAAACAGACTTCCGCAGAGCAAGCCATTCTTGTCTCTAGAAAGCAAAGAAGAGAGCCATGTTCTATACTCCTTTTCAGGCTAAATGTTTATGGATATTTTTGTGCTATCCCTAGTATTTGACTCTCGAATCTGCAGGTTACTTGGCCACTTATTTATCACTACTGCCAATTTATACAACATTAAATTGCATCTAGTTTCTCCAAGACCACATAACAGATGTAAAGCGAATTCCAGAACACGAGAATCAGACTGTTGTGCGCACGGCTCATTGCATTAGACAATGAAATTCTAACCTTTGGTACATCCACCTTTTCTAATAAAATTACTCTTTTGCAGGAAAATTCTGGTTTTGCTCTTCAAAAGAAAAAACAATAATAATGATAAACTCCTTAACATACTGACATTCTAGCTTAAAGAAACAGACGTTGAAAAATTATAGATGCTTCAGGTAATGGCTTCTAGGACCATAGGACCAAGTTAAGCTGAATATAAATGAAGTCAAAGAATTATTCTCATGATTGTATTTCAATTAGACCTGCTGGTATCATCAATTTTTAAGTTTGTAGGTAATACCCACTAATTTCCTCTAGAGGGAGAATGAAACAAGAATAGGCGAACAGAGTATTAAAAAGTGGATGTAGAGTGATCTTGAAGATTGCCCCTTAACAGAGAAAAGACATTTTTCCAAAGCTGCTATAAGCAAAACCAGAGTGGGTAGTTTTACTGTGATATATTTTTTAAGTATAGCTGAGTCAACCTCTAAAATACAAAGGATCATGTTTTTAGTTTCCCTTTAATTTTGAATAGAAAGTAACTATGCTCACACACAATTTCACTTACTTCACTGTTTATCAATTGCAACAATATCTATATTCTAAAAGAGATGATGAGCCTGTAAAAACACTTTTTTAAAAAAAATGTGCAATTAGTTCTTAGTATTCATGAAATAAATACGATGCTCATTTACTTAAAGACACAAGCGAAACAATCTAAGTAAAGGAAGCATTCTGCAAAGCAAATTATCCAGTGCTCCATAAAATACTGCATAAAATGAAATATCAAGATGATTATCCTTCCTCACCCCACAATCTCCTTAGGATAGTCAATGTTCTGCTAAAAATGATCCAATCTTGTAAAGTTTGGAGATCCGGAGAAAAAGCACTGAAATAAGTGTTTATGTGCATTGTGCAAGGACTGAAATTCAGGTAGCTTCACTGTTATTACAGAATCTCAAGAAATAAACATCAAAGGGAGATGAGATCACTATCTCTAGAAATAAAGGTTTCCACAAGAGAAACAATCGTGGAAGAAAATTATCCTCTTTGCTAACAATATGGTGATCAGCCTTTCCTGCTTTCTCCTGATGATGAGGTGATGTCACCGGTCAGAAGCGCTGGCCTATTTTCTGTTCTGCCTATGGTGGGTTGAATTGGATGAAAATAAACATCTTACATAACAGGCCGGCTGTGCACTTCATCTTTTTTTTTTTTTTTCCCAAGGAGATTTTCCCAGTGTGAATTCTGCATGTACAATTAACATTGGCAAAATTTCAGCTAAAAAATCTGTTAGGTTTATAAGCAGATTGACAATAAAGCCCTTGTATGCTGCCTCCCATTCTCCCCAGCCACCGTACCTCCTACACACACACACACACACACACACACACACGCGCGCGTACACACACACACACACACACACACACACACACACACACACACACACCACATCGTTACCGCCGCAACGTCCACCACCATTACCTCCACTCCTCCCATAATCAAACCGGCTTTGTACTGAGAGAGAAGGGAAAGCAGACAAGTTAAAATTGAAATTGGTCTTCAAAGAGTTGTAACAAAACAGAAGATTGCAGATTAGAGCCATTGTCTTATTCCAGTGACATAAACCAGACCCCTTCTTGGGGCTTGCTTTCTCAAAATTGAAGATGATGAATCAAAGATTACAAGCCTAACCAAAAAGATGTATCCCTATGTTAGTAGCCTTTATGGTCATGAAAAAAGCAAACCCAGCAGAGAGAATTTTCCATTGTAATTTGTAACAAGTAACACAGATTCTGTCATAAATCCTGTTTTGTATGGAGGGGTTTATGAATTTTTAGGCTTTGGCATCTATTGTAGAGGCTACTTATGGGTTGAATATATTAAACTGAGTGTTCAACTTGATTTTCCTAATTCCTGAAGATACAATAAAGTCAGAGGTGCCAAAAAGCCAAAATGAACATATACTTGAACAGTCTAGATGGAATTCATATGAAATCAGCATTATAATTCCCAGTGGTTTGGATGGAGCCCATCAACTGACTTACTGGTCTTAATTCCAAAGAAAATAGTGGCACGGTCTTTGCTCAGTAAAGTAAATATTTGAATTCCTATCATATGCCTAACAACAAATATTAAATAACCTAAATAGTATAGAGTTGAACTTAGACTATCACATATTTTTATATTGCTAAGCACTAAATATAAATGTTGCTAATCTATAGTGCAAGAGAGGAAAACCATTAAAAGTAAATGCAAAGAAACAGATGATGAATAAAGATTACTTGACCCTTCTTGGCACAAAAATAATCACCATTTTTCTGTTCCAAGTAGAAGCCACTTTGGAAAGGGCCAAAAGCAACTCTCTTTTACTGGGTGTATATACATAATGTCAAATAAAAAAAAAACAGTCCTATAATGATATGTGCATTAGTGTGTATCCATTTAGTGGTGCTGACCTATGCTTAGAGGCTATTCTTTGCTTTTTAATACAGGTATATAATTGATTGACACAAAATATCCTATTAGTTTCAGATGTACATCATAGCGATTCAGAATTTTTATACATTATGTAATGGTCCCTATGATAAACCTAGTTACTCTCCATCTTCTACAATGTGCACTAGTGTGCTACATACCTGCTTAATACACACCAGTAATAATGGGCAGAAAATATGTATGTAATGAACCATCTATGTTACTTTGGGAAAGTTAATTGCATTTATTCTAAAGATTTGCATTTAAATACCAGCTCTGGTTTTTACTGCCAGTAAGATCTTAAACAATCAGTTATACTTCTCTAAGCCTCAGCTTTCTCATCAATAATGTGAAGACAGTGATGTTTTTAAGAAATGCTTTAAGAAAAAAAAGACAATATGTGCTAAAGTATCTGACAGTGCATAGCCAATAACTGGATATACATATATGTATATATATATATATGACTTTGAATGATCAAAGTCATAGATAGTCATCAGTAATTTTACAAAGAAGTAAGGCTGAATTACTTAATATATACCAAATTTTGATTTCTTGGAGCAATTATTTATTGACTTCGCTTAAAGAATAATGACTCATATTTTATATAAGCATGTGTAGCTATTGGCATTGAATGGATTGTATTCAAATTAATTTCCAATTGTTTAACCAGCCCAAAATTTTTTCATGCCTATTTTATGTTTAATAATAGAAGAGAGTAAGAATAAATCATTTCAGTACTTTGTTGGCTTCTAGGAGATTTCAACATTCTTGGGGAGATGATAAATTAAAGAAACAATTACAAGACATTAAGTCATTATTATATTATGTAAGATATAAGTATTCTAAGAACCAAGCGGATATTTTATTGAATTAAAAAGTTATTGTTTTCATACGCATTCTCAAGATGGTAAATATGTAGAAGAAAATTTTGCATGAGGGTTTAATATAGAATTATGATCTTTTCAAGTATTTCCATGAATTTTGGAGACAAATATTTCTTGAAGTAGTGCTTTTTTTGATAATGTTAAAGAACTTAAATCTGGAAGAGTTTAAAGTTGATAATACTTTATTAAAAACATAAACAACCAGGGGCGCCTGGGTGGCTCAAGTCGATTGAGTGTCCGACTTCGGCTCAGGTCATGATCTCATGGTTCATGGGTTTGAGCCCTATGTCAGGCTCTATGCTGATGGCTAAGAGCCTGGAGCTGCTTTGGATTCTGTGTCTCCCCTCTCTCTGTCCCTCCCCCATGCACACTCTGTCTGTCTCTCTATTTCTCTCTCTCTCCCTCAAAAATAAATAACAAGATATTTTAAAAAGATTAAACAAAAGATAAACATCTAAGATAAATCTACTTGTACAAATGCATATATTTAAAAAATACACGTACAAAACAAGAACTTAGGGATTTATTGAAATATTTTCATGTTTTCATGTGAGAAAATGAAAAACACTATGGAATTGTGGACCTTATTTCTAAGCTTTGAATCACCAATGTAAAAACTGATGGTGAAAGCTTATTGACTTATGGTGTAGGGTTTTATTTTACTACTTCTGAGGAAATTCTAATGAAGGAAATTTAGGTTTCTCGTGTTCTGGAAAAAGAGGAAGAAGCTCAGCTTTCTCTTTGTGTAGAATCTCCTGTCCAGATGCTGGCTTTTTTCTTCATGAAAATTCATAATGTATCTGTTATAGCTTCCTAATTAAAGTCACACATGTATGAATAATGTTTTGAAAATCAGTCACCATCCACTTTACATATGTTAACATATATTATGTTTCAGAGTCATTTTCTGCCAAATAGCTCAGTGTACTGAATACCTTACAATAAAGTAGTAGTACCATTAATTTTTTACCCATCGACTGGATTCAGGGATTTTGAAAAGTGGGGGGAAAAAAAGCTAGAGTTACTTATTTTCTAAAATTCAAACTCTGTGACTAGCAAGTGTGTCTTATTCTCTTCCAAAGAGTTGTAACTTTTAATTCATTCAACAAATAATTTTTAAACATCTATTTAATGCCAGTCACTCTTGAAAGCATCTGGAATATACCCAAGAACAAGGCAGAAAAAAATATGTATATCTTTACTCTAGCTCAGATTCTGAATCAACAGTGAGCTAAAAACACAACTAACTTAATTCTATAACAGAAGGTAATATGTGCTATGACGAATAACAGAACAAGCGAATGGTCAGAGGAGGAAGTGTAGCTTTGAATGGCGTGGTTAGGATTAGCTTTATTGAGAAAGAGGCATTTGAACAAAGATATGAAGGAGGTGGGGAAGTGAAATTTGAGTGTCTCTCTACCATTGAACACAGCATAGTACCAATTATTAGGAGTCTGTCTCTGGTATTAACTTAACTTGGTGATCCTGGACAACTGTTTTGTTTCTTTAGCCGTAAAATACGAATACTGAAAATATCTACCCAAGATTGTGATGAGAAAAAAGACCATTTATTCCACAAATATGTTGTTCAATACCAGCTAAGGACTAGGCACTCAAAACAGCAGCACACAATCTTGATGAAGAAAAAAATGACTATTTTATTTCTAAAGGCTAAGAAGCAGGATGAAACTTTACATGGGAACCCAATGAACTCACTAGCTGAACCTCATAGTTCCTTGCCCACATAGGGAGGCAAACTTTACCCTCTTTGGATCTCCTCTGAGCCTGGTAATTACATTTACATAAGACAGTTTAAAAGGAGTAAAACATACAGATTTTATATGTACATGGAGCACTCCTAGGAAAATGAAGACCTGAATAGCTTATACACTATGTTGATCAAAGAGAGGTAATTGTAGACAATTAACTAAATCATACAAGAAGACTAAGGGAAGATAAGATTTATTTTAACATGCTCTGTTTGCACAGAATTCTCGTAGTCCTGATGTGTCGTCTCTGGTGATAAGAAAGTCTCTCCCCTTGTGGTATAGGGAGAGCATCTTTCACATGGGAATTTTATCTCCTGCTTTCAGGAGGAAAAGGAAAAGTCAGAGCACCCTTCTTACACCTGTTGTTTTTCAAGTGCCTTTAGCTTAAAATAATCCTATGCTACTCAGTTGTAGACCATGGAAGTCTACATGTGGAGTGCCCTCCTGGGACTTCTGCAGGCAGAGTAAAGCCTGATCAGAAGTCTCTGTACATATGGCAGAAATTCTGCCCCCTATTCTTTCTTTCATCTCAGACTGTGTCCAGCCATACTGTCCAACATAGCATATCAGTTCTTCAACAGATAGAAAGATAGCATCCAGATACTCATATAATGAAAAGTATAAATATCCCCCAGTTAAAAAAAAAACTAATCACAATAATATATAGATGTGCCAAAAGTGAATATAAGCTTCTTGGCATTAAGATTAAATAAACTTTCAAGCTGAATTCTAACAATCAATGGCATGAATTCAAAATAAAGTTCCATGTGAATTACAAGTTCACAGAAAGAAGAGTCAAATATTCATTATCAGCCTTTCCTAATCTTCTCCACCGTGGCCAGAGAAGTTCTCTATTCCTGGGCAGAGCTGAGGCTCCTTTAGCAGTTCAAGCTTTGGCTATCATTTGCTAGAAATGGTTATAGTTCTTTTTTTTTTTTTTTTTTTTTTAGTGTTTAGTTATTTTGAGAGAGAGAGTGTGAGTGGGGGAGACGCAGAGAGAGAGGGAGACACAGAATTCCAAGGAGACTCGAGTCTCCTGGCTGTCAACACAGACCCCATGTGGGGCTCAAACCTACCAACTGCAAGATCATGACCTGAGGTGAAGTCAGATGTTTAACCAACTGAGCCACCCAGGCACCCCATGGAAATAGTTATAGTTCTTTTAAATTTCAGAATTTTATGCCTCATTTTTAAGTATTTCTTTTAATGTTTATTTATTGAGAGAGAGAGAGACAGAGAGAGACAGAGAGACAGAGAGAATCCCAATGAGGCTCCATGCTGTTATCACAGAGCCCAATTCAGAGCTGATCCCATGAACCATAAGATCATTGACCTGAGCCAAAATAAAGAGTAGGACACTTAACCGACTGAGCCACCCAAGTGCCCCAATTTAAGTAGGTTTTAAATTTTTATTTTTATGTTTTTATTGAGGCACAATTTACAAATAGGGAAATGTACAGATCTTAAATATGCAGTTCAATTAGTTTTAACAAATATACATACTTTACCTTTATTAAAAGTCCAACTTCTCTGGGATGCCTAGGTGGCTCAGTCGGTCAAGCGTCCGACTTCGGCTCGGGTCATGATTCACGGTTTGTGGGTTTGAACCCCGTGTTGGGCTCTGTGCTGACAGCTCTGAGCCTGGGGCCTGCTTCGGATTCTCTGTGTCCCTCTCTCCTTGCCCCTCCCCCACTCACTCTCTGTCTCTCTCTCTCTCTCTCTCTCTTAAAAACAAATAAACATTTAAAAAAAAATAAAAAGTACTTTTTTCTCTGTCCAGAAGGTTCCCTTGGGCCACTTCCCAGTAAATTCCTGTCCCTCAAGAAGCAGTCATTCTGATTTCTCTTAGCATACATCAATTTCACCTAATGACAAATATGTACCCTTTAGTGTCTGGCTTCTGTCACTCATGCTATTTTTGAAATTTATCTTTGTTGCTATGAGTATCAACAGTCAAGTCCTTTTTATTGACCAATGGTATTCTACTGTAGGAATATGCCACAGCTAAAAAATAATCCATTCTCTCAATACGGGATACCTGAGCTGTTTCCAATTTTTTCAATGCTACGTATCGAATCACTAAGCACGTTAGTGTACAAATATTTTTGTGAACATAATCTCTCTTTTTCTTGGATAAACACCTAGGAGTGGAATTTGTAGGCCACAGGATAGAAGGATACATAGTCCCAAACAATTTTCAAAGAAAGTCGTGTCATTTTATACTCCCATGGCAATATTTGAGAGTTCTGGTTGCTCTACCTCCCTGACAACATGTGACAGTCTTTCATTTTATCAATTTTTATCCATGTAGTGGTATCCTACTGTAGTTTTAATATTTTTTATTGCTTCATAGTAATGGAGTCCATACATTTAATATTATTGTAGCCTGGGCCTCACAATACAATCCCCAGCTCTCAGAACAGCTTTGTTCCTAAGCAAAATTATAAATCCAGCACTCCGCAATATTGAAAAAAAAAAGCATAAACTTTGAATGAAAACATAAACTCTTTAGTCTTTGAGTTAAAGAATAGATGGAGACATTCTACCTGTGTTCAACTTCATTAAGATGCCAGTCTAATCAACCTATAATCCGTAATGAAAAAAAGAAACTCTTAATCTCAACTGGAAAAAAAAAAATCTACCAGCAAGAGGACACATTAAATCCTAAGCATTTACTCTTTCTGAGGAGCCAAGATCCACAAGTGTGTTACCTCTTGATTTTAACTTTCCTCTTTAGTCTCATCATCTTCCACAGTCATCTTGTTCACTGGACTAAGCTAAAGGAGGGGAATAAGGAAGAGAGGATGACACAAAGGGTTACATGAGCCGAGCCTGAAAGTGTCCTACAGTCATTTCCACTTACGTTCTATTGACCAAAACTTAATCACCTGCACATAGTTAATTGCAAGAGAAACTGGAAAATGAGATCTAGTTGAACCTAGAACCTAGAAGAGGAAATGGGTTGAGACTAGGTAGCACCTCTGCATATCTCAGTGTAGCCTGAAATGCTAGGTCACATGGTGACTGTATAGTCAGTGCTCATGACTGCTAAAGAGCAGTCAGTGGTTTGCCAGGATCTGCTTAGCTGGAGTCCTCTGACACTATCTAGAAGTGTCCTTTTCTGAGCTCCTGTATGTCCCTTCACTGCCTGAGCGCTTCTGACAGGTCCGGGTGCCTTTGCTGTGGTCTAAATGGCTTTGTTAAATAAAGCCCATGCTTTTTTTAGGTCCCTGCCTCTACAGAGACACCCCATTTGTCTGTGGAAAAACTTACCACAGTTAGACACCAAAGTCAAAACAACTTTGACCCTAGTTGTAAGCTTTTGTTCAGGCTACAACAGGTAAAATCCGGCCCAATAGAAGCTTTCAAAGCTATCAAGGTTAAAACACGTTGCCCATACATAAATTAACGCCTTGCATCTTTCAGGGCTCAGCTCAAATGTTACTTCCTCAGAAAAGCCTTCTCTGACTCCTGAGAAGGTGCCAACCTTCTCTGTTATGTATTTAAATATCATTTTTATTTTTTTCCCAAAAGAACGTGCTGCAACTAAAATCAATTGTTTGTATAGTTTTGTGTTTGTTATCTCTTTCCCACTAAAATTTAAGCTCCAGGTTGAGCTGTCTTATTCACCATGATTTTCTTCAGAATTCAAGAGAATGCCCCGTAGTTAGTAGATTTTCAATAAATATTTGTTGAACTAATATACCTAACCTCCAGTACTCCCCACAGTATGACCTCCAACTTATATCACCAGCTTACACTTCCAAAAAAGACATAAGCTTCCTCAAAACCCCTTCACAGTCCTCCTGCAATAATGCAGCTCACAATTAACCTAGTATTTGGAGTACCTTTGACGCTTTGTCTAGGTCTGAACATGCCCTAACTACTATGTATGCCACTTTTAAAATGATTATTATCCCATAAACTCATTCCTGACATCCTTCATGAGTTATCATCTCTTCCCCCTTCTTTAAACTTAAATGGAATGCACACCTCCGTGTACTATTTGTTACAGCACAGTGACATGTGCTCCTGTCTTAAGCCTCAATAAGTCTAGATTTCTCCAGGATGAACAATTAAACTCTCTAGCTATACTAGTGCTTCCTACAGTTATCAGTACAAAGCCACTGTTCAACAATTGCTAACTGAATTTAGAACCATAGGAAATAAAGCTAAATACCATTCAGTCACAGACTTAAAAACTAACTGATGAAGACCGTGATACAAAAAATACAAGAGCCTCAGCCTTAAGATTTGACATACATTAGTCCATTGACTGTGAGCTGAGCCCCCTCTCTCGTAAGGTCTCTTGTCTTTCCTTGTCTTTTTTCACCCCCTTCACACTCTCTCAGAGTGGAGACAAGAGTGATGCAATTAAATACGCACTCTACTTGCAAAGTCTGGATTAATGTTAGCCCTGCTCGTTACCAACTTTTACTAGGATCTCTTTTCCTAGTCAGTTCCAACCAGATGCTTCAAATCCAATATCTCTTGCATTTGCAAAGCACTCAAGAGTTCACAGGCTGTTTTCATTGACATTTAATGAATTATCCCCTGTATCCTATGAGGATGCTTTAAAAAGAGCAAATTGCCTTTACCTTCAAAACCAGCTGCCTGCACATATTAACCTATTTTCTTTTTCAATTATTTCATTGTCTCGCAGGCACTGATGAAGGAAAACTGGCGTCTCGGGTCGAATGTACTCAAGTCCTACGAACTGCTTCTTCATAATTTCTCCTATTTCTACTTTTACTGCCACTCCTCTGGTTTGAGGCTTTGCTCATTCAAATCTTGACTGATATAAATAATTTCAACCAAACTGTTTTCTGTGTCTCCTGGGAGAAAATTTTAGCACGGTGATTTTAATATCCTAACACACAATCTTCATCTGAAAAGTATTTAGTGACTCTCCTAAGCTGTGCTATCTAATATAGAAGCCATGTGTTGCATGTGATCATTTGACTGTAAATTAACTAAAATTAAAATTAAAAACTCAGGTCCTCAGGTTCATGGCCATATGGCCAGGGCTCAACAGACATACATGGCTAGTGGCTACCGTATTGTACAGTGAACATATGGAATATTTCCATAATGATAGAAAATTACATTGGACAGTGATTTTTTTTTCTTTTTAAAGAGCTATAGCACCTGTAAGACTCTTTTCAAGCACTTGATGACCTTGGCCTTGCACTGCTATTGGACCAGTTGTGTGGTGTCATGGAAAAAAAAATGATTTTCATTCAGAAAATACATTTTTGCATTTTGACCCCACCACTTCCTAACCATGTAACTTTGGGCAAATCACTCTAGTTTCCATATCTATAAATTGGAATTAAAAATAGGACCAACCCTATTTCGTTCTCTAAGTTGTTCTAAATTTAAACATTCATGTATCTGTGAATAGTGAACAACTCAATACAGATAGCACTGATAATAGAAGCTACAAATGTTGTTGTTGTTCCTAATATGATATCATTTCTCATCATTTTCAATGATAAGAATGCGTATTCTTCCTCCAACAGTGCCATGCAGAAAGCAAGTTCTTAATATCATTAATAATTGTTGAATCTGAACATTAAAGTATTTCTATAGAGAATACATGAAATACAAATATTTATGTGCATAAACATATTTTTATATGTTATATATATATATATATTTACCCTTTTTCTTCAGCTAAAATTAAGAATGCAAATACTTTAAGTATAAACTATTGAATCCTATATTTGAGGATTAAATATTCAAGTATAAACTATTTGAATAAAATATTCAATATTGAATATAAAATATTCAAGTATAAACTATTTGAATCCTATATAGCAAATCCTATATTTAGAATAATGAATTTTTCATTAAATGTGAGTTTTTGTCTCTGTGATGAAAAGAAAATGTAAAACTAACTTTATCCAGATAATTCTATCAATTCTTCCCCACTCCTTCCTTATTCCAAAATTTCTAAGCTAACCAGATGTGAGGAAAACTGAATCCAAAAGAATTTTAGGTGGAGTTTGCCAGATATTCAATTCCAGGTGACTTTCTGTTCATGTATAAGTCATTTCTATTCATTAATCTGGAATGATAATGATTATTCCTTTTCTTAACTTTGAGATATTTGACTTATTAGCTGATGGCTACAAATCTCCACAGCCCATTTCCAGCTGTTCTTTTGCAGTTGTGGGGATTTAGGGAGCCTCAATGAGGAAAGTGTTAGCACTGACTCTGCTCGGGTAGGAGCAGAAGGCCACATTCTTTGCATGCAGGTGCTCAACGAAAAGTGTGGTCTACTTCAGTAATATCACTTGATGTTATAGGACTTTCCTGGCCAACAGTACAGCCCACAGACACACAGCAAGCCAGGAATGAAGGCTTGCAATTGGAAGTGCTATTCAGATGAAGAAAATGTCATCTCCTGCAAATTTAAATCAATTCTGAGAGAGCCTCATGGGACTCAACAAAAGTTTGCCTCGCACTTCCTCTTTTGGTTCATTGAGCTGCAGAAAGCAAAATGAGAAGGCTATATCTCTATGTTCCAGAGGGGGGAAATTATGCAGTTGGCATGCTTTCCTTTCAAAGTACTGAATGTGGCTCAGCATCAGGAAACCGGCCACTATCCTATTCCTTATCAAAAAAAAAATTTTTTTTGAGAACTAGAATGAATAAAATTCTAAGGGTAATTTACTAGTCTAAAAAAGATTTGATGTGCAGTAAAATTACAAAACCTCTCTTGGTTTTGGTCTTTTCCCCCAAATTTTTATTTAAAAATAATTTTTAATGTGTATTTATTTTTGAGAGAGAGAGAGAGAGCGAGAGAAGGACAGAGAGAAAGGGAGACACAGAATCCGAAGGAGGCTCCAGGCTTCGAGCTGTCAGTACAGAGCCTGACGCGGGGATCGAACTCACAAACTGCGAGATCATGACCTGAGCCAAAGTCCGGACTCTTAACTGACTAAGCCACCCAGGCGCCCCTCCCAAATTTTTATTTCAATTCTAGTTGGTTTCACCTTTTTTTATCTTTTGATGTAAACCTCTTCTTGATGAATGTTGAGCACTGTGATTTCATGACTGAGGAGTAAGTACTGACCAGAAGAAGGAGAACAGTTAGACCCTCAACAAATTCCTAATCTGTAGGCTCCCAGGCAGCCAGCTGAGCTCATGGAGAGCTAGAAAGTGCTACTTCTGTGAAGTGAGCAATGTCTAGTTGTGTCTGGGATTACAGAGACTCCTCAAAGAAATCTTGCAAAAACAGAGATTGGCATATCGGCTTTGAAGGTGGGGGAGTACAGTCCAATAGCTCTATAGCTTTATGAAAAGAGAAGTAAGTAGAATTCTTCCAGGAAGTGGAGGGAAGAAATGAAACCATTTTTTCTTGTCTCTGGGGGAAAATGTGCTTTTTAATTCCTTAGAACAAGTGACACAAAAGCTGAAATAGATTTAATTTGTTGTAGGTGGTGATCCCCAAAATATCTCAGGATTGCTTGACATGTGAGTAAATGAGTGACTGAAGCAAATTAATTAGAGCATGTAGATATGTCTGGTAGATTCTTAACCATCTGTTTCACTCCAGGTAAACAAAGTGTTCAGAGATGGAGCTAAGAGGATGATTTAGCCAAGCAATGGTTTGCAAATACTTCCCATATGGAAAGGAAACACCAAACAGTTCCACCCAGGAATTGTCCTATAATTTGATTTCTTTGGCTACACACACAGAATACATATGCAGATACATATATATACATATATATCTATATATATCTGCATATGTGTGCATGTGCATCTATACACACGTATGTGTACATACAACATATATATACATATATTTATATTATTTGTATGTACTCCATGCTGATGTGAATACTTACCTTATTCATAGATACTTGAAACACAGATCTTTTAAACAATACAAATGCTGCTATATCCAGTGATGATTTCTTAGACTGGGTAAATAAAAATTTAACACATGATGTATCTGAGTTATAACAACAGACTAAAATCTAGCCACTTGCATGTGAAATGTAAAAGTCTTACTTCAGAGAAATAGAGTAGAAGATAAATTGATCAAGTAAAAAAGCCATAGATATTATATGTGTCTATGTTTACATAAATGTATGTGCATATGTATATGTATATGTGCATGTAACACACACATATAAAATTAGTTATATATATATATACATACACACACATGCATACTATTAATAAAAACAACTTAAGCCACTATGACGAATAATGCTTCCATCCTCAGAATTTCAATGTAGTGTATCAATAATATTTTGTTTTCCTTAAAACAAAGAATTTGCTCCAATTATCCACCCCACCACCACCACTACCACCATCACTTACTTGATTGGATTTTATTTTATTCTTTTGGCCTCCTTAGCATCTATTTTTATTCTCCTGATGGCAATTTCCTCCACTCAGTTTACGTGATTTGCACTAGCTGACCGTAATCCCAACTCCTGGTAAGGTAATTTGACATAGGGCGTGTTCTGTGTCATTTGCAAAAGTGAATGCTTCGAATAGAATCTTACTTGGGACAATAAACCTGAAGCCCAAAATTTGGGTCAAAATACTGATGCCTCTTTGTGCCTGTCTTAAACTTTGAGAATATAAACCAGGAGCTTCTGGAAGCCATTTTACCTCCACAAGGAAAGAAAATGCTCGGAAGTGGCATCAGCATTGAGGAAAGCAGAGCCAGGGGTAGTGAGAGCAAAGGTTTACAGTGGGCGCCCATGGAAAAGTTAGGGGAGGAGTTACAGTGTGGAATGGAAGCTTATCAAACCAATGTGATGTGAACAACATGGGCTGTAGAAATGTCACTGGCTGTGATGTTCTCTAGAATGGTATTACTGACTGGGCTGGGGTGAATGTGTGTCTTGAGGCCTCTGTGTTATTGCCTATTGGACATCACATAATGATAAGGTGACTGATTTTTTGCGGGAAATAACTGAATAATATTTCCCATACTCTTTTATCTTTATACCTTCCTCCACAGGCAGGGCCCTCTTTAATGCCATACAATGAAACTGTCAAAGAATTGAAAAGTGATAATATGGTTTCACCATTGTTCTTCCTGTAGAAGCTCTAACAGAGACTGGGGGAGCTAAACTTTCTGTGAGGAGGCAGGGAGGGATTATAAAACCTATTCTGGCCTTAGGTCCTTTGCAATTGTGGGCAGTATTTTTTTTTAATTTTTTTAACGTTTATTTATTTTTGAAACAGAGAGAGAGCGTGAATGCGGGAGGGTCAGAGAGAGAGGGAAACACAGAATCTGAAGCAGGCTCCAGGCTCTGAGCTGTCAGCGCAGAGCCCAACATGGGGCTCGAACTCACGGACCATGAGATCACGACCTGAGCCAAAGTCAGATGCTTAACTGACTGAGCCACCCAGGCGCCCCTGTGGGCAGTATTAAAGAGGCAGCACCATCAAAGCTGCCATTTGAAATCTGGCTTCTTTTCCTTGGGAGGGACATTCTGTCCTTGACACACAGTAGGGGCCAGGGTAAACACATCACAAAACTGAGGTTTAGGATTAACTGTAAACTTGGGTCTTTAAGATAGGAGACTATATCAAGAATTAGAGGATACATTATTTTAGATGAATTTTTTTTCAAGTAATTAAAATAGATCATGGCAAACTTAAACCACAGAAAGGAAACAAGCTTAGATAGTCCATGGAATTGAAACAAATACTGAGCAGAATCCCTGGGAGGGTATAAACTAATATAATTCAAGAGTCTTAGCAATGGAAGTATCTTCTCTAGAAAGATGGCATTAAGATGAATGAGTTTTTGCCTTTCCATTCCAAATTCCAAGTTCTTGGGAGAATGAACTTAGTTTTGCAGTGATGGAAGGAGGTCACCTTGGACCGACCTTTGGGCATCAGGGATGGTTGCACAGGTGTAAAATTTTAAACAGGGGAAAAAAATGGCTTAGATTATAAGGGAGAAGTTTTGCTTAAAAACAAAACAAAACATATATCTGGTCAAAACAATCTGATATTGTATCTGGGAAGCCTGAGTGAATCTGTGGGTTAATGTGTTGTAAAACGAGAAAGAAAAGATCAACCCACCCATTTGCCACTGAAAGTGAAAGTTAAAATGGCCATGTGCTGGTCCTCGGGGTCACAAATGAATGGGGAGATGCCGGGTCGATCATGACTTACTCCATAGGCATTCTTGAGTGGAGAAAGTATGCAAAGGATAGAAAAGTGTTTAAAGAGGAAAACATCCTCTTGAGTGTAGCAGAAGGAAAAAAGGACACAGGACATGTCAGGGGCTTTGTATTAAGTTTGGATTTAATAAATTAAAAGCTCCTGATTCAATTACAGTTATGTTGATTACAACATCTTAAGACATAAAGCAAGCCACTAGGATTTTACAGACATCTTGGCAGAATCATACTTCAAGATTATCTGGATCATTTTGGTCTATTCCTATGTTCATCTCAAATCTTCAGATGACTAATTCAATTTCTCTTGAGACAATAGTAAAACGGAGGCAATATAGGCCTTTTAACACATAATAACTGAATTTCTGATCTGCACTGTATTAATAGCTTGATAATTCAATGAAATAACATGTGCAAAGTTCTGGGAACAGAGTATGTTCTAAGCAAGGAAAATTTTATTTTTCTTGACTTTCTCCTGGTACCATGAAAGAGTTGCCCAGGAAAGCAGATATTAGTATTCTGGTCTCTGGAAAGGTACATTGCCTGTTGTGTTCTAGCAAATTTGGGGGCAAGTTCGTAGAAAAATCCTTCCAGAATTTGCTTACCATGGGTCAGTCTTGCAAAATATCTCAGTATCTGATGAGATAGAACTATCTAGTTTCTGGATGTTTAGTAAAATTAAGATCTTCCATCATCTTCCAGGGTTGCAGAAATGTACTACTCTTCTTTAAACAACTTTTAATATGACACTGTCCATTTATCAAGAAGAATGTATACTCCTGGATTATTTATTCACTGCAGTCATTGATGAGACCATTCCAGAGCTAAGGAAGGTAGCCCTTTAGTGCAATGTTCTGACCATTCTTCTTAGTTCAAGTTTTGGCTTCTATCAAATAGTTGTACACAATACTGGAGGGGATCCCATGGTACTAGAGGTACCCAGGAATATATATATATATATATATATATATATATATATATATATATGTATACACACACACAGATATATACACATACACACATTTGTGTGTGTGTGTGTGTGTGTGCGTGTGCGTGTGCCACACAATACACAGTTGATATATACTGACATTTTCTCCAGTAAAATTTCAGGTGGTAGTGGTAATAAATCAACTCATTTGAAATGCACTGTGGAATTTTGTCATTTGAAGCCAACCACAAATAAATCCCTTTGTCAAATGATGCATGTAAATATTGATTTTTTAAATATTGGATTTGCTAAAATGCATAACTCATGCTCTATGTGAATCTGTAAAATCTAGTATCAAAGGGAGAGTGGCTTCCTAGTGACGAGCAGCATGTACACACACACACACACACACACACACACACACGCTCATTCACTCTTCCCAAATACCCATATATAATTAACTAATGAATGAATGAATTGAAAACTCCAGCAGTTTGTATGGCTACTGGTGAAGAAACTCTATTCTGCTACTTCAAATAAATACAACTAAAGCCTGCCAGGGATTGTACTGGGCAAACAATAGCAACACTGTCTCTTGATTATATGCTCTGCCAGGGCTTTGAGCCTCTAGGAGTCAAGCAGAAGGGATTCTTCACCAAGCCATGGCTCTGCCCCCAGAAAGCATCTTTGTTATGACAAATGGCAGCTTGTATTCATCTACCCCCACTGCTAGTAGGAAGGGAAACAGATAGTGCCCAACATCCAAAAAATTAAAAAATGAAAACTGGGAAGAATCTTATAGATTGTCTCACCCAGTGTTTTTGGACTTCTGGATTTCATGAAATAGCAAATTCTGAAAATATAACTAAATTTTTTGGAAAATACAATAACTAGAAAGAAGGAGGTCCGATTTTTACATAGTGAAAAAAGTTTAAAAATACCACTGCCGCTTTGAAGATGGCAACTAAGATTTAGTATTCTCCCTTTATTTTTCTTGGAAATCATAGGAGACCAGGAAACAGCAGTACAAAACACACTTTCAGGAAAACAAGGAGAGAGCTGGAACCCCAAGTTTGGGAGTAAGTGAGGGGTTTTCAAAAACAGTGGCAATGGAACAGAAGTGTGACAGACATTGAGCTCAAAATATCAGAGTACTTTTCAAGGGCTGCTTTCTGAACTAAAAGTCTAATTACCTGCTTGCAACTTCAGAAGTGACATACACATTTAAAACCACAACCTTCCATAATTCCAGTTTTGTTTTAAGAAGTACAGGAAGAAAGGGGCACCTGGGTGACTTGGTCGGTTAAGGCTCCAGGTGTTGGTTCTGGCTCAGGTCATGATCTCACAGTCTGTGGGATCAAGCCCCACATGGGGATCTGCTCGTGATTCTCTCTCTCTCCCTCTCTCTGCTCTTCCCTGGCTTGTGCACATGCTCGCTTGCTCTCTCTCTCTCCCTCTCTCAAAGTAAATAAATAAACATTAAAAAAAAGAAGTACAGGGAGACTGAATGATATACCATATTATAAGAAATATTCTGTCTCCCTGGAAGCAAAAGAGAGGATAAATATACATGTTTCTGTGTGTGTGTGTGTGTGTGTGTGTGTGTGTGTGTGTGCACGCAAAAAATACCACAGCTACCATCCCCACTGGCTCAAGAAGAAAATTTTACCCAAAATCCTGTGTCTAAGTGAAATGTGGTTCCTCCTCATGAGCCCTTTAGAATAAACGACACAGAAAATACACAACTTAAAGTTAAATACCCAAAATATAGCCCAAAAGTCGTGGATAAAAAATACGCTACAAGAATTGAAATAAAGTGACAGAACAACAGATTAAACTCACGAGAAAATCGCTTTCATGGGATATTGTTAAAATCGAGACCAAGTAGTTTGTCATCATTTAAGAAGACAGTGAAGTATTTCTCCTTGGAAAATAATGCAAAGAAGAGATATAATAGCTTAAAGAGACTATACCAATGGAAGAGGAGGGTGTAAAATACAAGTTAGCAGATCTTCAGGGAAAAGTGGAATAAAAACATAGAATTTGGAAGATCTGATATAGACATGATTAGAGCACAGCAGAAAAAAAATATAGTTGTACACAGTACAATATGGAAAAATAATTTCTAATTCCCACATGAAAAAGTTCTCAGTATTATTAGTTTCAGGGAAATAAAAGTTAAAATGTCTAGGGGCACCTGGGTGGCTCAGTCGGTTAAGCGTCCGGCTTTGGCTCAGGTCATGATCTCATAGTTCGTGAGTTCAAGCCCCGCATCGGGCTCTGTGCTAACTACAAATACTGGGAGGACATGGAGAATCCTCTCAAACATGGCTGGTGGGAAATGGAAATGATTCAATACTTGGGGAAAATATTTGAGAGTTTTTTTTAAAGATAAACATATATGTATCTTAGAAACAAAGATTTTACTTGTAGATGTTTATCCAATAGAAATGAAAACAAATGTCCATTAAAAGAATGTTTGTTGTAGAAGAATATTTATACCAGCTTTATTCATAATAACTCGAAACTGGAAACGATCCAAATATACATCAACAAAAGAAAGTACATACAAAAGATATTTATTCTGTGGAATGAGAAATACTAAGCCATCAAAAGGAATAAATTATTTTCATGTCCAATATCATAAATGAAATATCACAGAAATATGTTGAATGAAAAAAAGGTGGATGTAAAATGTCATATACTTTATAATTTGATTTACATGAAGTTCTGGAACAAACAAACCCAAATATGTTACAACAATACAAAACAACAAAAAACACCATTGCCTCTGGGGCATGGGAAGGACAAAGTGAAAAAACCATGAGAACTTTTTGGAATGATAGAAATATTCTATATCTTGATGGGTTAAAGAAGTGTATCCATTTTTCAAAATTATGTGGTCAATATTTGTGAATTTAAGTGTATATATACTGAACTAAAAAAAAAAAGACAACCCATAGTAATGAACAATCAGGCAGTTGGGAACTACACGTGAAATAAAAATGGCAGCATTTTGATCACTGTTGAAGCTGAGAGATGGCTGCATATAAATTCATCTAGTTATTCTGTTTCTTCAGAGGTTTGAATTCTTCTCAAATAGTTAAAAATTCTGAAATAAGAGGAGATTTCAATTCACATATAGAATTGGCATAACGCTCCAAAGAAAACTGCTTTTTTTGGCTTGAAGTCTACTTTTTCGGTTATTAACATCAGGATGCATGTTTTCTTGACACATACATTTGCCTGTTATTTTTTGCCCGTCCTTTTCATTTAACCATCTACATTTCCTTAAATGGATCACTTTAGGGAGCCTTGAGTTGGGTTTTGCTGTTAGCCAAACTGAAAGACATACTTTTTTTTCTCTTTTAATATATGCTATAAACTCGCATTGTTGATACGATTGATAGATTTGGTCTTCTTTCTACAATATTGCTTCACGTTATTTTTTCATGTCCTTCACTTTGTAGTTTCAATTCTCTATGGTTTTGTTATTTCATGTGATATTTAGAAGGATACATTTTTGCTCTGGCGACTACCTTTATGTTAATCATTCTATACACTGCTTTTATTCAACTCCTCCTTTGGAAATTTGGTTTTTAGTATGAATAATGTTGAACCGGGCAATGCCTGCTCTTTTTCTCCCTTCTCTTTCATCTTTCCTCTCATTCTTCAATTTTAATCACTGGTTATAATTGTAGTTTTGATGGTTTTATTCCCAAGTCTATCTATCTTTTACCTGGTTTGTGGCTCTCAAGTTATGCCATTATTTTCCCTATTAATATCTATGAAAATATCAGAGAGCTAATTCTTCTTTCCATTAATTCTCTCCCTTCTCATATTTTTGTTGCTTACGGAATATATGTTTTCTTAGAGTATATTACATTTACATACTGTTTGTCCAGATTCCTCTTAATCTTCTTGTCTGGGTTCTACAATTAAACATATTCACTTCCTACCCCACCAACCTTCTGATGAAGCAGTTCTAGTCATTTTGTAGTGGCAGATGCTCATTTGCTAGCAGCTTTCTCGGGAAGTGCTCATGGGAATGACATTCCCAGATGTCTAGCTTGTTCATAACTTCATTTGATTGGTTGTCAATGGCCTTGCATCTGAAGGATATAAAAATCCACGTCTCATACTTCTTTCCTGGAGTGTTATAAAAATATTCTATCACTTTCTAACGCCAAAATATATTTTATTGTTTCCTTGTTCTGTTTTCATTGAGGTAAAATTTACAGACATAAAATTCACTAAATTCATCCTTTTCTACATCCTTTTTACAACTCTAAAGCTTCCAAACACATTCAGGTTGTTGTCAGAATGCAGATCCATACGTTCAGAGGACCGAGGTCCCCATTTCCTCGCTGGCTGTGAGCTGGGAGTTGTTCTCAGACCTTAGAGGTTATCTATATTCCTTGGTTCGTGCCCTGCTCCTCCATCTTCAAAGCCGAGTCGTTTTTTGCTTGGAGGCTCTCGGAGCTCACCTTCTGTCTCATTTGTCCTGCTATCCTCTTTTGCTGAACTTCTCTTCCACTCTCCTTTTCTTTTTTCAAGGACTTCTGTGACTAAATTGGGCCCACTCAGATAATCTAGGATAATCTCCTTTTTTTAAGGTCAGCTGATAATTAACTTTAATTATATCTGCCAAGTCCTTTCACAGCAGCACCTAAATCAGTATTTGATTAGATTATCTTTATGGCAGGAATGAGAATATTAAGGGGGCATCCTTAGAATTCTGCCTACCACACACAGACATGAAAAAAACTCACTCAATTTCACTTATAAGGGAAATAAAATTAAGCATACACTAAGATACCACTTTTCACTACCACATAGGAAAAGAACAAAGTGTATCACACCATACTGATGAAAGAGAGAGGTAAAAGTTACTTGGATATATTGCTGGGAGGAATTATAACAGGTAGAGCATGTATAAAAATAACATGGCAAAATCTATCAAAATTATAAACATCAATAGATGTTTATCCAGAAATTCTACTTCCAGAAGTGTTTCCTACAGATACCACATATATATATGAAATGATCTATGCACAAGATGGCTATTGTATATTGATTTTTGTAGCAAAATATTGAAAGCAAACTAAAGGCCTAAAGAACTAGTTAGTAAGTTAATACAACTTGATATCAATAAACTATAAGACATAAATACAATAGAATACATAAATACAGTGATGAAACTCTTCATACACTGCTAACAACATTGTAAGCAAGATATTTTATTCATTTTTTCCAGTTATTTATTTATTTATTTATTTATTTATTTATTTATTTATTTATTTTGAGAGAGAGGGAGAGATAGTGAGCAAGCAGGGGAAGGGCAGAGGGAGGGACAGAGACAGAGAATTCCAAGCAGACTCTGCCTCATCAGCATGAAGCCCGACATGGGGCTCAAACCATAAACCATGAGATCATGACCTGAGCCCAAATTAAGAGTTGGACACTTACCCAACTGAGTCACTCAGGCACCCCAAGATATATTATTTTTAAAAGAGAAGTTATAATTATACTGGAAGTCTTAGCTCAGCAGAGAACAAAAAGAAATAAAAGGCATCCAAATTGGCAAAGAAGAAGTCAAGCTTTTGCTATTTGCAGACGACATGATACTATACATAGAAAACCCGAAAGAGTCCACCAAAAAATTTCTAGCACTTATACATGATTTCAACAAAGTTGCAGGATATAAAATCAACATGCAGAAATCTGTTTCATTTCAATACACCAATAACGAGGCAGCAAAAAAAGAAATCAAGGAATTGATCCCATTTGCAATCGTGCCAAAAATGATAAGATGCTTAGAGATAAGATGCTTGGAGAAGCCAGCATTTAATGAGCACATACTATGTACCAAACGGCCACAGAGCACCTTCTGGGTATCATCTCTTTATCCTTAAAACAGCTTGTATGGGTAGTATTATTATACTCATTTTACAGTTGGACATACTGAGGTTCAGAAAGACACATTATTACCCAAGGTTTGACAGGTGTTAGGACACTGGCCAGGGTTTGACCTAGGGCGATTTTCTATCACAAATTTAATCCCTACATGACAGTAATACTCTACTATTAAAAAAGGAAGAAGAAGATAATTTTAGAGTGAATAAAGAATATTCTTTTAAATAAAATATTTATCTTTATATAAAAATAAATACATTGCCTTTCTATTTCCCATTTTGTGTGCACAGTGGCATTAGTCCCAAATTAGAGCTTAAGAAATACTGATGGAGACCAGTCTGCAGCCAGATGTGGAAGTCTTCTATATAATACCTGCCACAATGCTTCTCCTGAACATTTCCATAAAGTCACTTGCTCACAAAACAGTCCTCTCCATGTATTAAGGCACACTTCCGTGCTAGAAAATGTGTGCTACATTGGTATGAAATACGCTTCTCTGGCACCCTCCATGCCTTTGTCTTCAGTTTGCCCTGTGGAGCCACCATGGAAGTTTTAATTGGTTCCTCCTCCTTGTGACAGCTCTACAAACATTCAAAGTATTTCCCTTTCAATGTTAAACCCTCCGAGAGTCTCTGTCTCTCATACAGCAAGGTTTCAAGTCTCTCTCTCATATGCATAAACAGATAATTCTCCTCTGGGGTGCTGTACTTTGTCAATGTTTTTGATAGAATATTTTATAAGAGAATATTGACCAGCCGAAAGCAGACAAAGATTATCACCTCCAGTTGCTGAATGTCATCCTATTAAGACAGACAAAAACAGATTATCTTTATGACAAGAGGATCAGTCTGCTAACTTGTTTTGAGCAGGCAGGCATATACAATCCTTAATTATTTTTTCACATTTGCAACTCATAGTTTTCCCACCCCACGAGAGAGATAATGCCTTGGCTTAAGGGCAAGATTTTAATATTATACCTACTCCATTTAATTTCTTTTTAAGTCAGCCTGTTGAAACCTGAAGAGGCTAGATTCAGAGGAATACAATAGAGACAGTTGAGAGAACTTAAAAATGGAAAAATAAACATTTTCTTAAAAGCTAAAATATACAGTAATACAAATGAGGCTTTTTTTTTCTTCTTCATTAGCGATATATCTATTGAAGCACTAGGATTTTCATATTAAATATTTGAGATCCTTTAATAGCAGCTAGATTTTAGATCATTAAGAAAATTACATTAAGTTAAATAGCTAACATCTATGGAAGTTTATTGTGCATCAGGAACAATTCTAAGAGCTTTCAATGAAATACATTCTTTTATTTCACAACAATCCTACGATATAGGTACCATCTTCTCTCCACTTCTGAAGATGAGAAGGGTGAGCAAGTTAATTTGCCCAAGGTTATAGAACAATCAGTAAAACCGCCATTCAAAACCAAGAAGCTCAGTTTTAAAATAAATGACACACCGATAATTACAAAACTGTTCTGCAACGAGCCAAGGCTTGCCTAAGTTTCTTCTTGAAACAGGAAATTCAGGAATATGCTGAAGAATGAGTAATGGCTAGCGACCAGAGAAAAGCTGCATGAGAAATAGACAGAAACTCGATACAGAAAGAAGCGATAGATGCAATGATTTGATGAGTATCACACAGACTGGGTTTGAAGTCAGCTCTGCTGCTCACCAGGGCTGAGGACATGAACGCGTGACCTGACCTGGGCTAGCCCCAGTTTCCTCATCTACGAAATGAAGGTAATGAGATCTCCTTCAAAGGGCTCTTACCAAGAGCCAATGTGATAATATATGTAAATCACTTCACAGTGCCGGACACATAGTATGCATTTAACAAATGATGGCTATTATATTATTATTATAGTCAAATTTGAGTCATGACACCGGAGGGAGCGTATGCCTGGTAAATTCAATTTTCTCCCTCAGTGAAGTTGCTCATGTCCCTAACCTCTAGTAGTGCCTAATTCAGGAATGTGGGCTCAATAATTAATCACAGATTATACTTTATTGCGTTAGCTAATGTTGCTTTCTACTTTTAGCTGTTTCATAACTTCATGGGGCATTTGTCATTTTTTTTCATTAACTGAAAGAAAATGTAAAATAAGAAATCTAGAGAGTACTTTTTTCCTACATTTCTAAATTAAAGTGTATTTTCCTTCCCTGGTAGAACATTTATCTTTTATTATAAAGTCTACCAAAATGTCTCTAACAATGGCAGTTTCTTTAACTGGAGAGCAAATATAGTTTAGGATAAAAATTCAGCAGACTATACAGCTGAGCGTCTGGGACATCACTGGACCATTATCAATACAGAATTGTCATACACAGAGAGGAAATGATTTGGTTTAAAATGGAGTTATTTTATTATTTACTTAGATTTTATTACTTGTTTTTCACATTACTTGCAACAGGGTCTATTGTTAACATTTTTAGACACATTCCTCAGGATATCTTCAGGTTTCTAAGAACGTGACCGACAACTCTAGAAACTACTAATCCATAGCCAGTTTTACTTCTCTTCGAGATGACTGTTAAAATTATATTCAGTATTTTTAAAGTTCTAACACAGCCCAATTTTATTAGTGGAGACTACATCACTGGACCGTGAAGTTAAACTTGAAACTAGATCCTGTGACTTTTCTGTCTTAAACCGGATTATTTTCCTCTCAAATGTAGAATATGATCCACCCTTGTTACCAAAACTTTAAAACCCTCTGTGGGTCCATCCTTGCCTGGCTCTATGACAGGGTGTCTTATGCATCCTCTCCTTGTATGCTCTACTCTAAATATACTGATATTCTTCATGACTCTGAACTTCCCTGCCTTTCTGCCTTCACCGGAGCTCCTCTTACAAGGCCCACCTCTCCCCATGCCTTTATTTGAATGGTCCTTCTTATCATTCAGGCTTCAGCTCAAGGCCTTTTCCTCAGAGATCCTTACCTTGATCATCCAGTGTAAACTCCATCCCCCACTCCAGCCATACACTGGAAAAACTCGGCTACATTTAGTGAGATGACTATTTAAAATTCTCTTCTTTACTCATTTATGAATTTATTGTCTGACTTCCCTACTAGAATATGAGCATCATGAGAGAAGTAAATGTGTCTCCTTGAATCATTGTTGAATCTTCAGGGTCTAGAGAAGAGTCTTTTACATAGCAGTTCCTCTAAACATATTTGTTCAATTGATAAATTATGGGGGATTTCAATTGTGGTTTTCTACATGTTCAAATTAGCACAACGGCACTGTGGCTGCATCTACTTTGGAATTAGGCTGCCTAGCTTTTCAGTCTCCAGCTCTGCCACTTACAGGTCTCTATTACCTTCATGTGTCAGATAGGACCCATCTCATAAACTCATTCAAAGGATTGTCTGCAATGATGAATGTCAAGTACTTGGCACAGTAAGCTCTCGGCAAATATTGTCTATGATTATGCATTTTTTTTTTGTATTCAGAGAGCCTTGTTGTTTTCAAGGTTTCATCATACACAAATTTTAAGTGGAACTACTAAATTCACCTGGCTAATGAACGTATTCCTTCCTATCATCAGTTTATATTTGCTTTCCTCTTTGGTTAGCAAACGCAAGTTAGCAACCTCTTTTGTCTTTGCAATCATCCTGTTCTAGAGGTGCTCATCCACTCCATTGATGTCACTTTTATTTTCTGTGCCAACAATCCTTGCCGCTTCATTTATACACCAAATATGTGAATTTCTCTATAGGATAGTGTTTTTTTTTTTGAGAGAGAGAGAGAGAGAGAGAGAGAGAGAGAGAAAGAGAGAGCTTGAGCAGGGGAGACAGGCAGAGAAAGAGAGAGAGAGAGAGAGAGAGAGAATCTTAAGTAGGCTCTACCTTCAGCGTGGAGCCCCATGTGGGGCTTGATTCCACAACCTTGGGATCATGATCTGAGCCAAAATCAAGAGTCAGATGCTTAATCGACTGAGTCACCCAGGCGCTCCTATAGGGTAGTTTTATACCAGAAACTAGCTATCCAGAGGGACGGGTAAGTTAAACACATTAACACTTATATAAGTACAGTCTAAGGTAAGTTTATGAAAGAAATATGGAGGTTCAATGAAATACATAATCTTATGTATTATAAGAAGAACCAATTTAGATCAGAGGTGGGGAATAGTGAAAAAAGGCATCCTGGAAATGATATTTGAGCTGACATTAAAGGCCGAGTATGGATTAGCTGAGCAAACATTGCAGGTGCAGTGTTCCATGGAAGATTTGCTAAATTCTGGAGAAGTAAAGAGATTACAGGCTTAAAGGAAATGGGAAAAAAGTGGTATAGGGTAACGAGTAGGGAGCAGAGGATTAGAGATGAGGTTGTAGAGGAGATTGAGCCCAAACCCTGAGTATCTCCTAGACAACATCAGGAATTGGGGATTTTGTCTTTTATGCAATGGAAATTCATGAAGATTTTACACAGATGGACAGCTAGATCATATTTGCTTGTTCAGAAGCTCACTTTGGCTGCATTGTTGAAGATGGGTAAGAAGGAAAGACAAGAGGTTACCTCATTAGTCTGCCACAGAGAGACAGTGCCTTAGAGCAGGGCAGAGGGGCTTTGAGAAAAAGGATAAATTCAAGGAATAGTCAAGACACTCTCAATCTTGATATATCAGAAGGAGAATGAAGACTGCTGAGTGCCAAAGAATTTTGTTAAATAGCTATGAGACTAAAAAATCACCTGGCTAAAATCACTAGTCAATCCACAAATAGTTATCATGGTTAGTGAGGGTCAGGTATGAACATGACCATGATAGCCCTTATGAACTCCAGTTAAAACAGATGTGAAAGAGTCACGTTAAGTAGCTGACATCTCTGAAGAAGTTTCAACAGAAATCTAAAATATGTTTTGATTGGTATTTTTTCCTAGATGTAAAATATGTTGTGTCTGAAACCTGTTTCTTTCCAATTTATATATAAATAAATTGCCAACAGTGTTCCATAAATTGAATGTGTATTCTCTAGCTGTAATAGGATGACAGTTCATTTCAACAAACATATTTAACATTGCCTACATGCCAGCCGCTGTGATATGTGGTGGCAATACAATGATCAAAAGACATGTCTCTGCTAAGGAATGTGGCAGGTGTGCCTTCATCCTGGTACTTGTAATGGTTTATTATCTTAAACTGGTCTTAAGGAGTAGCTAAACCTGATGGGTAACTATTGTCAGAATGGCATTTTTATAGCAATTGTGCTAAAAAATAAAAATCATAGTTGTTGAGTATTCTCCAACATTCACATGAACAAAATAAAAGATAAGTAGGTTCTCAGATAAACCATGAGGAGCTCTATGATGGCAGGATGCTGTGTCCATTTTATTCAACATTATGTTCTCAAAATTTAGCTCATTGTCTAGGGCATGGTGCCCATTTGTTAAATTCATGAATGGCAGAATAAATTAATATCTGAGTTGTGCTATGTGAGGATAGAATCTAAAGCCCCTAGTTCTGGAAAGGCCCATCAGGATACCTATATATTCAAAATATGATCGTTCCCAGGGACTAATTAATTGATGAGAATTGCCCTTTGCCTTTTCCAGATAAAACTGCGTTTCCATTCTTTTCAGCCCATGACCCTAGAGTCTTAACTAAGAGTTCCTTGAATTGATCAATGCACACACACACACACACACACACACACACACACACACCACGGGAAATGTACTACTCATTTGTTTTGCTGAGGTCCACTTCTTTTTAGGAATTAGCTCACTTTCTTTCAGGAAAAGAATTAAGGCAGACCTAAAGTTTCACAAAACGTCCTCTCTCCCAGGTTTAGTATTTAATTCAATTCAATTATAAAATTATTTCTTTACATCTGCTATGCATTGGCTACTCTGTTTACTGGAAAACGAAATGAATAAAATGAGGCCTGCACTCAACTATTTCACAATATA
Source organism: Felis catus (assembly GCF_018350175.1). NCBI lineage: Eukaryota > Metazoa > Chordata > Mammalia > Carnivora > Felidae > Felis > Felis catus. Next base: position 113,398,859 of record NC_058374.1, read on the forward strand.
GTTGAGGAGAAAGAAGTAAACAAATAATTATTATGTACCATGCTAAGGACTATGATGTGTAAAACAAAGGATACCATCAAAGCCCTGGAGAGGCATGTATTAGCTTGAGCTGTGATGACAAAATACCATAGACTGAGTGGATTAAACAACAGAAATTTATTTTCTCACAGCTTTGGAGGCTGGAAAGTCTAAGTTCAAGGTTCTGGCAGAGGTCAGTGTGCAGTGAGTCTCTCTTCCTGCCTTGCAGAGGGCTGCATTTTCACTGTGTCCTCACATGGCAGTGAGAGCAAACCCTGGTCTCTTTTCCTGTCCTTATAAGGACACCACTCTTACCATATTAGGGCCCCACCCTTACGATTTTATTTAATTTTATTACCTCCTTATTAGCCCTATCTCCATAACATCGAGGGTAAGGGTTTCAACAAATGAATTTTAGAAAGATACAACTCAGTCCATAGCAAGGCATGTGAAGCAGAGAGAGGTTGCTAGACATCATGGAGAAACAGGAACTGGGGAGCAGTTCTACACATTAGGAAAATGGTTAGAGGGGCAGTGTTAACACATATGGGAGCAAGAAAGTGAATAATGAGCATTCGTGGCATATAAAACGTGAATTAGAGAGGGAAGCCACTAATGGGGTCTGAAGTTCTAATTTCAGGAATCACCAGAATGTCAGACTAAATGAGATCACCAAAGTTGTGAGTGTAGATAAAGGAAAGGTCCAGTGACTAAGCCCTGGATGTCCATCAACAGGTCAAGTTGGCTGACAGGTGGAAAGTCCAGCAAATGACACTTCAAAGGAATGGCCAGTTAGTTAGGGGGCTGGAAACCTACCAGAGTATGTGTCCTGGATACCAACTGGAAGGTCCATAGTAGATGCACACTGAGGACTTGACATTATATTAGCAAAGTAGAGGTTGTTATTAGTAAATTGGAGCAGAGGAGTTTGCCTGCAGTTGTGGAGTAGAATTGCTTGGCTGAAGTGGGTTCAAGAAAAAAGGGGATAAGCAGTAGAGAGAGCATGTGTAGGTGAGCCTTCAGGGAATTTTGCTATGAAGAAAAGCAGAGGAGAACTTTATGATATGGGGACAGCTCTAGATAGAAAGAGGCCCGCAAAGCATAGTCCTGCTCTAAAATCCACAGTCTCTCCTGCAAGTGTAAGTTTACATTTATGTCTAACACCTCCTAGAATGTGTGTGACTATAATGAAAACAAAAAGGTTAACTGAAAACAACCAAGCAAGCCCACATTTTGCAATATAAATGATGTATGGTTTACTAAACAACCTTCTGAAGCTTGATTACCTATTTAGCTGATAGAGAATTACATAGTTTTGGGTGTGGTTCTGACTTTCAATTCTTCCTCTAGAATAAAATTATAGTTTTACTCCACAGCCATTTAAGTTAGAAGAAGAGTCTCTGCTCTGGCTCTATGAAAATCTATTTTCTATACATTTGGAGGCTCCAGTCCTTGTTATTATTATTATTATTATTATGTATGATATATTCCTCTTACCTTATGAATTAGAACATTCACTTTTTATAATAGTTACCTCCATTTTTTATAACAGTTTCCTCTTTTTTTTTTTTCTTTCACTGACTCTGGATAATTCTTATCACTTTGCATATTGTACAAAGGTTTAACTAAATACTACACCTTCATCAGGTGTATTCCTAAGGTTTGTTCTCCATCTGCATGCTCTCTGATAGGTTACGAGTTTCCCTGAGTGTGGCTTCCTTGAATCTGCATGTAATTCTTGGGACATTATGTATTTTTATTTTGTTTCCACTCCCAATGATCCACACACTTGTGTGAACCTCTACCCTTGGGTGCAGATGAGATCCGTGATTTGCTTCTATCCATGAAGATAGAAAAAGTGACAGAATGCAGCTCCTATGATTAGGTAATGGTATATAAGACTCAAGAGTGGAGAGAGATTCTCCTGCTGGCCTTGAATAAGCCAACAGTCATGTGGTGAAGTGCCTTTGGAGAGGTTCACATGGCAAGGAATTATGGGTAGCCCCTAAACCTAAGGGTGGCCCCCAGCCACAGACAATAAGAAGCCAACACCCTCAGCCATTGGGCCACAGGGAAATGAATCCTGCTGATTTAAATGAGCATGTAAGTGGGTTCTTCCCTGGCATGCTTCCAGACAGGCTTATAAAACTCTGGTAGACCCACACTCACAGTATGGCCAGACTCCTGACCCACAGAAACGCTGAGATAATAGATATGGTATGTTTGAAGCCACTAAGTTTGAGGTAATTTGTTATGATGCCAAGGAAAACTAATACACAGAGATTTCTGTGATTTTTATTAAGAGTATGCCTTTTTTTTATATGCACATCCCTGGCTGTGTTTTAGACCCAATCTAGTAGTCTATGTCATTAAAGAGTAGTTTCAACAAATTTAAATTTATATCTATAGCTATTATCTCTACTGTATTTCATTTTATTTATTTATTTATTTATTTATTTATTTATTTATTTATTTATTTATAGTATTTTCTATTTCTTTTTTCTCTCCCCTCATTTCTGGATTTTGCTTGAATAGCTGAGTACCCTTCTGCTTGTTTAAAAATTATAAATTCTATTTTTGTTCTTTTAGTGATTGCTTTAATATTATAATTGTTTAATCCTATTTATTTCTTAAACCTTTTACTATCCATATTTTGCCTCTAATGAGGCAAATATTTCAGCATCCTATTATCTCACTTTGGTCTCTTGTCTGCTATTATATTGATATTATCTAGAATTATGGATATCATTATATAGATATTATCTAGAATCAATTGCACCACCTCAACCTTGCATGTTTCTATAGCATCATCTGCACTGTTTTCACAGCAAGAACTTTCCTTAAAGGTGTTTCAATCTGGGTCTTTGGCAAAGTCTATGAAATCTTATATGCCTGAGATTATTTCTGTTGTGTCTTCCCTTTGGAATGTTGGTTACAAATTTGGTTCATGACTTCTTTTCCTTCAAAAAGTAAAATGTGTTGCTCCATTACAATGTAGGTTTCATTGCTTCTGTTGAGAAGTGCGATCAAATCTAATTCTTATCCTTTCATGGATAATCTGCTTGTCCTCTCTGAAAGCTGTTAGATTTTCTTTTGGACTTGGACCTTAACTGTCATTCTCTTATGTCTAGATGGAGGTTTTCTTTTGTCCTCCCTACTCAACACTCCAGGAACTCTTTCAATATAAAGTTTTAACTCATTAATTCTGGATTCACCTGTAGCATTTCTCTAAATATTTCTTTGTCTTCATTTTTATTTTTCTCTCCTTAATATACTATTGATCTAATGTTGGCACTGCTACTCCTACCTTCCATATCTGTTTAGCTTTCATTTGTCCTTTCCTACTGACCCTCCTCTGATCTGATCTTCCAACTTACGTCCTTCTCAGCTTAGGTTCATTTTAAAAGTCTCATCTATATGTTTCTCTGTTTCAACCATCACAGTGTTTATACTTAATATTTGCTCCTGCTTCTTATTTATGCATTTATTTATTATATTTGATGGATATTGTTAATATCATTCTATATATTCTTTAATATATTTGTCATAACTATTTTTAATTTTGGTCTGTCTGTTCCAATGGTTCTGCTTCAGAATGTATACCAATTCTGCTTTATAATGTTACTCAATTTTTGTCTTACTTTTATAATATTATTCCTCAGGAGTCAATTTATTTTGTCTTGTGATCTCACATTTAAGCTTTTGTTTTTGGATCCCATGTTTCGGGAAGGGTCTGATGGCAGACCTTAGTCTGTGATGGCAGCAGTGAGTTTAGAGAGATGAGCAAGGATGAAGCCCAATGCAGAGACCCTTCAGCACCACAGACCTGCTCTCCCAGGGAAATCGTCTGGTCCCAACTTTATCTTTGAACACTTTAGGAGAAGCAGCATGGGGAGACGAGATGGCACTAGTTTATAACCCAACAATCTGGGACATCTGGAGGAAGAGAGTAGAGAAGGAAATGCTTGGGGAAGTTATTTATTCTGCAATTGTTTTTAACAACTCCTTGCCCCAGAAGGGCTTTGCACTGCCTGTATGTTACCCCATGGACACCTTCAGCAGCAGAATGGTTCATGGGTATCTAAGGTTATGGGATAATCAAGGACTGTGCCAAGCACCATATACCAGATGCCAAAAAGTAAGAGCAGATTGCAGATCATCCAAGCAAAGGTCTGTCTGCAAAGCTTACAGCAGCCTTCTCCTTCTCCTCCTCCACCTAGACCACTGTCCTTTCTCCTCAATCTAGATCATCAAAAAGCACCAGCTCAAGAAGCTTTCATAGCTGGCTTTTAGGGAGAGCCAGCAGCTCATGCTAACTCACCATTTTCATTGCATTTTCTTTCTCTACATAATCTTGGGCCTATTCCTCCATCATCTCTGAGTTTCAGCAAAGAGATTACTTTTTTGGCAAGAAGAAAAAAATCTATGTTCAACAAAACTGAAATGTGCTACCAATTCCACAGAGCTCATGGGCTCTAATATTTCTGTTATTAAAGCATCAAACCCTTTCTGGTAACTGCAACCACCTGGGATGTTATTGTTTAATCAGTTAATTTTCTGTGTAATTATGTAATACAACTGAACATTTGTATCCAGTCTCAACAATCTATATGAAAACCAGAAAGTCCTAGAAAATGGTGACACACTTCATTCATTCATTTAGTTAAAAGATATTAATTGAACAATTTCCATGTGTCAGTCTCTAGGTTATGCAAAAAGGAAACTAAGATTAAATACTTGTCTTGAAAAGGATTTTTCACTAAAAGAATTATAAAGGGCTTAAACAGAGTCTTATATAATTATAATTAAATGCATTCATAGATTTTGTACAAAGTAATAATGGAGCATAGAGAAGGGTGTTCCTGACTTACCAGTGAAGGGTAGGAAGATTTCCTGGAGAAATTTTCTCACCTGATAATATGGCACAGTATCAAGGTCGCATTGTTCTGGACTCTTAGGAAACTTTTTTTTTAACGTTTATTTTCGAGAGAGATAGACAGAGTGTGAGCAGGGGAGGAGCAGAGAGAGAGGGAGACACAGAAAATGAAGTGGGTTCTAGGCTCCACACTGTCAACACACAGCCCAATGCTGGGCTCGAACTCACGAACCTCGAGATCATGACCTGAGCCAAAGTCAGATGCTTAACCACTTGAGCCACACAGGCACCCCCTTGAAAACTTGTTAACAAGGTCCACCCTCAACTACTCAAAATCTCTATGCAAGGATTCTGCCTGTCATTGCAGAAAAAAACAAAACCAAGATAATCTGATCTGACAATTACTTCTCGAGCTTACAAGTTGTTTGCTAAACCAGTTTGGTATATGCTAGCTCTAACTTCTTGGAAGTGTGGTTTGTGGTAAGCCAGCACCTACCCATCCAAACATGGGCTTTCATGCACACTAAGGCGTGAGCACCTGTGCTTTTGAAACCCTGACATCTCGTCATATATACATGCCAGATGAGGATGCGGAGACCATGTTTTGTTATTACTTTTCACTATTTTCTCTATCTAGAGTCACTGAATCAATCAGTTTTGTGAGCAGTTAGAAGTCACAACTCTTGAACCTCAAGTATGTACCTTACTATCAGATCTATATGAGCCCTATAATGATAGGTAAGTCTTAACCTACCTCGTCTTAGTCTGACAATCTGAAAAGATTTTGCAAATAAAATGCACCAATTATTTATTCAATGAAACTGCATTTGGAGTTACTGTTTCCCAGGTACTGGGGCAGGTGCTAGGGATGTAGAGCTAGCCAACACATAAAATTCCTCTTCCACGGAATTTACAGTCTCATGGGGCAGACTGATATTGAACAAGTAATTATAAATGTGATGAGTACTACAAAGGGGAAATACAGGGTGCCATGAAGCACAGAAGAGTGCTTTAAAAAGTGGCTTCCTCTGTAGAACAACTGTGGGAAATTGAGCTTTCACATTAAAATCAATAGGGCTAGAAGTGTATGCTTCATTTTTTAGAGGTCGCCCTGTGAACGGCTGTGCTTCTTATACCAGGATACCCATGGGGGATCCAGAAGCCACAGGATAAACACGATGCATACTTCTGGTGCTTGGGTGTCACTTGAAGATTTGGGAAAACAAACATTTTTATTAAAACAAATATAGATATATTGTGGAGTAGACTTGTATGCATGTTAAAGATAAAAGATGAAACTTCAAAGAAATTTCACACTTGCTGTGATTCCCTTTGAACTACACCCCCAGACTCCCTAGGGGTGTGTATATTCATTCTCCTCTGCCTTTAGGGGTACTTTATAAAAAAATAATGTTTAACAAGCAGTAGAAAGAGCATGGGACCTGGCACCACTAGGAATAGCTGGGCAGTCTTTGCTAAGCCAGCTGTGACTCAGTTTCCTTGGGGATAACATAGGGAGAATGCCTTACCTCTAAATATTGCTGTGATAGCAAATGAAACATTTTCAGGACAACGTTTTCTACAAAATAAATATTAGTTACCTCTTCCAATATCAGTGAAATAAATAGTTGTCTAAGATTCTTACTGCTTAAACTTAGCACAGCCAGAACCACAGAAGGAACAACCAAAGAAAGCAGGTTTTAGCAAGCCCGTGTTATGTTCCCATCTGTTTATCCATTAGCATAATAGCTACTGTAATAACAGCTAACAAATGTGAGTGTATGTGTGGTGAATCTGAAATGCTTGTAAACTGTAATTTAAGGAAACAAAACAAACAAACCTACCCATTTTCCATATGTTAATATATTTTTTACTCCGTGTTGCTATTTTTAACCATTTTATATTGATTATGACAGAAAAAGAAAAGAAGAAAACATGACTACATCCACTCCTCTTGTGAATGGAGTATAGGATTAAAGAATACAAGAACTCTTGGTAAACTCTAAATCAGTATACAATTATAAAGTGCTATTATGGTTATGATTATAAGGATATGCTAATAAAGGGCTCTGTATTTCTCAATAGTAGGTATTTCCAATCCAGGCAGCTGGTATACTTATTTTTTTCTTAAACTCAATTTTGGTCGAATTTTGCTCTCTCCTTCAATATCCTGAGCCCCAATGAATGAGGCAAACTGAAAAATTTAGGAAAATTAACTATGGGTAAGAGAGAAAAATCTATGATCTATTTACTCATTCATTCATTCAACAAATATTATTTGAGTTCCTACTGTGTAGCAACCCCTAGGCTGTGCACTGGGAACACAGAAGTAAATAAATCAGGCAGACCTTGCCTCATGAAGCTTACGTTTTACTGAGAGAAGAAAGCTATTAAATGCATATATAAATAGGATAATTTCAGGTGATTATACGTGATTTGAAGAAAACAAAACAGGGTAATGAAAAGGGGGGCAATGATAGCTAATTTAATTCGAATGGTTAAAGAAGATCTCCCTGAGTAGAAAATATTTGAATAGAGATGTAGATAATGAAAATATTCTGGCAAGGCAAAGGGCTGGGGAGCAGCTTTCTGGGCAGAAATAATGGCTGGTGAAAGTCTTAGGACAAAGAGTTTGGCATGTTGGAAGATTATCTGTGTGGAGCAGGGTGAGCAAGACAATGAACCTGGGAGAGGTAAGTGGAAACCAGCCACTGAAGCATAATGAGAAATTTAGGTTTTATTCTAATTGTAATAGAAAACCATTGAAGGGTTTCAATCAGGGGGAATAAAAAGATTTAAATATTAAGACCCGATTGTCTGCTGTTTTAAATTGGTCCTAGAAGGGGAGAATAGAGGCTAGGAAATCATAGGATGTTTTTGCTCAGGTATAGATTGGCCAGGGATTTGTATAAATGGTTGTGGAAATAGTGAGAAGTGTGGGGATTTGATATGTATATTTTGGGGTACAGCTAACAGGATTTTCTGATACACTGAATATTGGGAAACTGTGCTGAAGAAGGGCATCCTGGATGAGCCATCAGCTTTTGAACTAGGAAACTAATTGGGTGAACAGTGGTGCAAATAACTGTTATATGGAATACTAGGGAAGAAGTGGATTGGGAGGTTGGCGAGAGTGGAAGGAAATAGACAACTGGAGTGAAATAGTAAACGTTTTTTGACATGTTAAGTTTGAGGTATGTTTTAACCATTCGAGTGGAAATTCCTATCTGAATCTAGAGCTCAGGATATGAAATAAGAGCTAGAGGGGCGCCTGAGTGGCTCAGTCGGTTAAGTGTCTGACTTCAGCTTAGGTCATGATCTCACAGTTCGTGAGTTTGAGCCCCGTGTCGGGCTCTGGGCTGACATCTCAGAGCCTGGAGCCCGCTTCAGATTCTGTGTCTCCCTCTGTCTGCCCCTCTGCTGCTTGCACTCTTTCTCTTGCATTGTCTCAAAAATAAAAAAAAAAAAAAATTAAAACAATTTTTTAAGAAAAAGAAATGAGAGTTAGATATAAAACATAGTTATTGCTATGCATATAACCAGTGCTAAATCCAGCCGGCTAGCTGTCTATAGTATTTTCTAAATATTTACCTTCTTACTATCTATATGGTTATTTGTTACTACAGATACTCAGTAAATGTGAGATCTGAATCATACAATTTCATAAAATATAGATTCCGTCATGCTTTTTACATGGAATCCTTCTGCTTTATGAAACCTGGAGCCAATACTGTAAAATACAATTTCAAATACATTAATATTTAATTTGTAAAGATATCACTGAGTATTACATAACTTTCCTGCCCATTCTACTAACTCCAACTCATCTTTTTTCTTAATATTTTCAAGAGAATCCATATATAAGTAGCAACTGAGATATGGTTAAACTCTAAACTTCATTTTAAAATTAACTTATCTGGAATATTACTCAGCTATCAAAAAGTATGAACTCTTGCCATTTGCAACCACATGGATGGAACTAGAGTGTATTATGCTAAGTGAAATAAGTCATTCAGAGAAAAACAAATATGTGATTTCACTCATATGTGGAATTTAAGAAATAAAACAGATGAACATAGGGGAAGGAGGCAAAACTAAGATAAAAACAGAGAGGGAGGACAAATCATGAGAGACTCCTGAATGCAGAAAGCAGAGGGTTGCTGGTGGGGTATTGGGTGGGGGGGATGGGCTAAATGGGAAATGGGGATTGGGAAAGGCACTTATTGGGATGAGCAGTGGGTGTTGTATATAAGCGATGAATCACTGAATTCTATTCCTGAAATCATTATTACACTATATGTTAACTAACTTGGATTTTAAAAAAAATTAAAATAAAAAAATTAAAAAAAAAAACCTTACCTGATGATGTGTACGTTGGTGGGTTTTATCATTAGCTTAAATTTGTCTCTTTTTGTCACACTTTCTTTAATTTGTTTTTAACATTAACATTTTGGGAAATAAACTCAAAAATTTGCTTAGGAAAGCGGAGAAAAAAATTTCAAAATAGCTGTCATTTACAATTCTTGAAATTTATGCTTGAAAACCCTAAAGAAGATTTGCTTGCCATCAAGTTCACATTATAGATTTATAGGGAGAGAATGAGAAAACTGTTGGTAGTGTACAATCAACACTTTGCAATTTGCTTTGAAATACCTTTTATTTCTGAGGAAGAATTCTGGAGGCTGGGAAAGAGTATGTATGAAATGACTGAGAAGTAACAGAAGCATAAAGGAATAATAGGATTCTATATTGATAAGCTGGGAAAATTATTGTTAACAAAACATGTCGTAGTTGGTGGAATTTTATTCATCTACAATATTTCAGCCTTCTTGGATTCAGAGAATGTAGCACTTGCTAATCATTTGAACCATAAGATAACATTTTAATGAGGATTATATGATTTCACTGGAAGGGAAAATGTTCTAAATCCTTCCACTCAAAATTGACGACTTGTATTTAAAACTGTCTGACACATTCTAAAGTCTGAATATAGATTTAATACCAGGCAAGCAATGCTAGGTCTGGTTTTGTCAGAATTGTTGTCTTCTAGAATTCTATTGTTTAGTGTTAGAAATCTAGCTTTTTGGTGTAGTTCCCCTTCTTTACGCTAGGGTGAAAGAGTCTAAATCATTGGAAGTCACGAATCAGAAATAATCTTTTACACTTTGTTCACAGCCTGAGCCCCATCGGCAAAGATTGTCCTGTGCTGCCTGCACAGCATTTCCCAGGCTGCCTATCAGACTGTGAAAAGCTTTTCTGGAAGAGAGAGCATGAGTGAAGAGCATCACAGAATGAGAACGTACAGGATAAGCCATATCAAGGGCAAAACTGTAGACCGACATAGAACTGCAGAAAGGAACAAAGTTGTGGTTAGAAGCAGCCAGACTCAGAACTGAGGTGGTGAAAATTAAAAACAAAACAAAACAAAACAAAACAAAAAAGACAAGAGTATGTTTACAGGCAGTGTGAATGGCAAGGATTAAGAGCTCAGGCTCCGGAACCACACTGCCCCCTTCCATCCTGCCACCCTGACTCTGCCCCTGAGTAGCTGTGTTAACCTTGAGCAAGTGGTTTTAACTTAACCTCTGTGTCTTGTTTCCCCATCAATATGATGAAGATAATAATAACACCTATCTCATAAGCTACTGTGAGGTTAAATGGGTTGGTGTATGTAATAGATTTAGAATGATAGCAGGCAAGTCAATATTTAGTTTTTATTTTCAAATCTTAAGTGAGATTAAAAATGAGTTAAAAAAATTATATGAGGCAAAGTTAGGAATAATTTGCAATTAGTCTTTATCTTTACATAAGGACATCTTAGCAGAAACACACACACACACACACACACACACACACACACAGAGTCAATCCAATCACAGAATCACAGGGAGGAGTAAGGAAACACTTAACAGGTAGACTATCATGTTTCACCCTAAAAATAATGACCAGAAATTACAGAAATCTAGGATAGCTCCAGAGGAAAAAGAAAAAAAAGTAGAAAATTCTTCAGAGCATGTTTTTGATATTTTATGAGAATTTGATAAAGCAGAGCATTCAAGAGTGAGTGCTAAATTTGTGCAGGGTAATAAAAGCTTCAGAAGGTAATAAGAATCATGGACCCTGCACACACATGGTGCTCTAAGAGGTTGTCATTTCCATAATCACAATTCAAATCCAGGGATCACTTATGGTTGATAATGTTACAGATACCATATTCCATCTTCTGTAGCACAAGAGACTTTTAGCAAGGAGCAGCTTATAGTACTTCCCTGTACCTTGTTCATTTCCCCATCATTTCAATGAGACATTCTAGCCTTGTACATAAAACATTTTCACTACTAGAACCTGCTCATGGGGTGACTGGGTGGTTCAGTTGGTTGAGCGTCCAACTTCAGCTCAGATCATGATCTCACAGTTTGTGAGTTCGAGCCCCACATCAGGCTCTGTACTAATAGCTCAGAACCTGGAGCCTGCTTTTGATTCTGTGTCTCCCTCTCTCTCTGTCCCTCCCCTTCTCATTCTCTGTCACTCCTGTCTCAAAAATAAATAAACATTTAAAAAAATTAAAAAAAAACAAACAAACAAAACATTTTCACTACTAGAACCTGCTCATGGAAAAGCTTTGTGGTCTGAATACAACATCAACACATGAACGTGAGCAACGACAACAACAAAAAACCTTAATGAAAATAAGGTCCAAAGGATTTGGTTATAGATACTTCTTTTTTCACTCTACTGAAGATGTTCACATGGAAAATTGTGATGTCTAATTATACTTCTGTCTTCTTCAGGTGAATCTGGCAAATTTGAGATATTTGTTAAGGACATTCTTTTATATTTGAAATTGTCTTAATTAATCTCCATCAAAATTACATGACAAGATCATTATTGTCATGAATCTAATATTGATAATCCATGCCCAATGGATCTTCATAAAAGTAACTTAGGTAATAGCAAGATTATATACTCCAGTGATTTTCTGTGTCAGAGGTCCCTAAGACCACCCCAGGTTTGATGACTCATAAGACCCAGCCTATAGTCCTGTTTATGGCCAAGATTTATTACAGTGAAAAGACACAAAGCAAAATCAGCAAAGGGAAAAGGCACATGGGACAAAGCTCAGAGGAAACCAGACACAAGCTACTAAGAACTGTCTCTCAGTGGAGTCAGACAGAATGTGCTTAATTCCCTCAGCCTATGAGTTGTAGCAACATGTGTGAAGTGTTATCTACCACGGAAGCTTGTTAGAGACTTAGTGCTTGGGGTTTTATTAGGGCCGGTCACATGGGTACCCTCTGCATAGTACCAAAATTTCAGACTCCCAAAAGGAAAGAAGGTGTTCAGCATAAACAATATTGTTCATATGAACAGTTTAGGCATCATGAGCCCCTCCCACCATCTAGGAAAACTTTTTTATCAGTGTAGGGAACTATTTGTCGGTCAAGCTGCTGACATGAGCTAAGGGACAACTTTGTAAGCACCCCTTTCTAAGGACAGCCCTCCCAGGCTCCTTTCTGCACATGTACCAAGGCAGACTTTCAGACCAGTTTCTAAACCTGAGAAGAAGGGAGCTTAGCTTTCTTGACAACCCTGAACCTGACTTGCCTAATGAAACTGTCAAAAATGGTAGCACGCTGCCACAATATAGGTCACCGCCAACTGACAAGTGTATAGGCTCTTAACGCATCTTATTGCTACATAAACACTGCTTCTCCATTTTTTTCTCTAAGAAACCCTCAAACACACCCAATCCATTTTAAAGAAAAGAATCTGATGTAACACTTGTAAAGATCAGAACCCTATCTACCAGAAGTATGTCTATCTAATTTTACTAAAGAGCATCTTCACAAATATCAAAATGAAGAGACACAAATTTCTATGTCAGAGATTCAAGAATCTTGAAGAAATTTCAGTCAATTCTTGTTTTTCTTCAAAATTGTAAATTCCAAAATGGGAGAAACAGAGAAATAATTTTTGACACTCCCCCTTCTCACCATCTGTCAATTATTAAACCGCCAATGTTAGTTCTTAGAGTATTTTCCAAATCTGTCTACCTCTCTCCATATCCACTCTGTCACTCCCATCCAAGCTACCAATATTGCTTTATGATACAGCAATACAAACTCCTAGCTGATCCTCCTGTACTCCATTTTGATCCTGCCTTTCCGTTAGCTATCTTACAGGCAGAGTGATCTTTCAAAAACATCAATCATCCCAAGCTACCTGTCAACATCTTTCCATGTATTGGTGACAAAAAAACACTCAAATCATTATCAATCTCTGCATTATTTATTCCATACCAAACTTTGTAGCCTCACTTCATGCCTTGATGCCCTTTGCTTTCGGAGTTCCATCCACAGAGACCTTATACAACCTTAGGGTCTGCTCACCAGCTGCTCTCTTTCTTAATTAAGTTATACTTACTCCTAGTCTTGACTCAAAATATCACCTCCATGGGGGATCCTTTCCTATCTGATCCTTCGTCCCAAAGCACACTCATGCTCATGTACCTACACACACACACACACACACACACACACACACACACACACACACACACTTGGTCGTATTCTCCTTCTGGATACTCATTAGCATCCTATAATTCTCCTTCACAGATATATCAGAATTATAATTGACTATCCGTATAATGAGTTGCATGCTGCATACCTGTACCTTTAGAATATAAGCTACATGAAGACAGGAATTCCTTTCACCTTGTTTATTGCTCTATTTGCAGTATCTCTCACAGTGCCTTGCACATACTCGATGCTAAATAAATACAGACTGAATAAATGAATAATTCTATATCTAACTCCTATGTTTCATAGTTCTTAGCATGGCACTGAGCATGGCCAAAACAGACTTAACAAATATATAAGTAGATTGATTGCTATGTACATTGGTGCAATCTCATTAGATTTCAAAATTGTTTATTCAAAATGCAGTATTTTCTATTTGTTCTTGTTATTGTGTTGGTTTTATGTTTTAGTATTTATAAAGAAAGAGTTCCCACAAATACCTGAAAGAGGTAATGGAATATAAAAATTAGAGGAAAAAAAAGAGAGAAAGGACCATTTTCATCACCCAAGTCCTGCTTTATGCAAAGCCTAAAATATGTGTCTTCCACATTTTCTACCAGATGTTTGGATGAGTTTTATCTTTCTTCCTCAATGAGCCCTTTCTGCCACCTGAATCAGACATCTAGTATGCACCTGTGGGTCCTTCTCAGTTCCAATTTAAAAGGACATAGAAGACATAATTCTTGCCTTTGATTATCACTCACAATCTCATTTCATTTAGGACTTACTCATAGATGTTAAAGTATGAATATTGTCTTTGTTTTCCTGTCTGTATCATCTTCCTGCTTACTCATTCTTAAAACCAAGATATTCAGAATCTCTCCTTATTGAATTGAATAGAGCTGGATTAAAAACCAGTTTGGGGGTGACGTCACCAAGACGGCTATATAGGTTATTTCTGACTTCACTTCTCTCACAAGGAGACCAACTAACAACCATTCAAGAATGAGCCGTCGCTGAGAGAATCCTAGAACACCAGGTTGAAACTGAAGCACCTCCCTAAACCTCAGAGACCCAGAGAGACTGCATCGAAGGGTAAGAGAAGGGACCACACATTGACTGCATGGCCCCTCCCCCCGGCCAGTGCAGCACCATGTAGAATGAGGTGTTCTCTGAGCCTTTGTTTCCTGCAGTGGGAAAAGAGAACCCCAAGAGGTAACCAGCCCCCTTCCAGAATTGGTAGTTACTCTGTTTTAGCTGCTACGCTGATCTCCCACCGCAGGGATTGCAGGGGAATCTGCAGGGCCCAACACTGGGAATCTGACTACGATGAGCAGCACTGAGGAGCTTGCAACAACCAACACACGGATCTTGGCAGACTGAGTTTAAACCTGCAGTGCCAAAGTAGTAATCCCAACGAGTGGTTTTGCTCATCGGCCCAACCAAGTTGGGATGTACTCTGACCAGAGAACTCAGTAGAGTGCAGATCTGCCTGATTCACGTCCTTGAATGAGGGCTTTTGCTGACTCTAGTTTGCCCACATCCAGGCAAAGCTGAATCACAGCCTCACCACCTATTGAGAGTGTCTTTTGGCTCCATCTGACCAGAAGAGCTGGTGACAACCCATGGAAGCTGTGTGGCCCAGGGGTGCTCAAGCTGTTAATTTAGAGAGCAAAGCCAGTGACCCTGTTTGGTCACAGAATTTGGGGTGCAGATTAGCTGAGACAACAAATAAAGGTTCTATCAGGGTTAGTGCTACTTCTGCTGGGCCCCAGGCAGGGAATTTTTGTAGCTCTGCACATTGCTGAAAATATCCTTCAGCCTGTCCAACCAACAAACCTAATCAGAGCACACAGGAACCTCTATAGCCCATTGAACAACCCTATATACAGTGGCGCTTGAACACAGAGCACAGTCCATGGCTCTCCCTGTCTGCAGAGCAAAATCGGTGGCCTCACTTGACCAGGGGATTCAGTGCACACCCCGGCCTGATTTGAGTCCCCACACAACAAACTGTACAGGTCCCCCTCCTGTCCTGCTGCCCTGCCAGGGCAGAAAAGCTAATTCATAGCCACATCCACTACTGAACATAGTACCCAGTCATGACCATCTAGCAAACCTGACCAGAGAATCCAGGCAACTTTGGAGCCCATCCTGCAGTCTTACTTGGATAGGGGATCAAGCCAGCAGTCCAGTCTAACTGTTCTCAGCCAGTGACACACTGACACACACAGTGACCATCCCCATCCTCTGAGTTTAAACAGTTGCCTTGCCCCCAAAATAAACTGTAATTGCAGGCCCCATCTGTCCAAGGACATTACCATTAAACACACCCAGACATGCAAACTGAGTTGACTGATGAAGGACCATCTCTGCCAAACAAACCTGTAAAGACTAGAAAAGGATCCTGAATGCCCAAGTGTGTAGATCCTAATGTAAGGAATCAAGGATTACAAAAAAACAGGTAAAATATGACACCGCCAAAGGGAATAATAAAGCTCCGATAACTGACCCTAAAAAAAATGGAGATCTATGAACTGTCAGACAAATAATTCAGAGCAATCCTCCTAATTCAGAAGTTTATTGAGCTACAAGAAACACAGACAGGCAACTAAACAAAGCTAGGAAAACAATGCATGAAAAAAACAGAAGTTCAACAAGGAAATAGCAACCATCAAATAAACCAAACAGAAATCCTAGAGTTGAAAAATACAATAAAGTGAGCTTTAGGAATCCCACCAAACCTGCAGTGGCTGTCAGAAATGAGGGCAGTCTCGGGGACTGTGAATTCAGACTTTGCAGTTTGCCTAATGTCAGATACTATCTAAAAGCAAAACAAAACAGAAATTCACCAACCTACACAGATAATAAACATGGCAATACATGTATTAGGAATCACACATCAAAGAATGAAAAACTCCCTTGCTATGACAAGTTAGTAAGTATAAAAGCCACAGGATACCCCACAAAGAAATCCATGCCATGTAGCCTTTTCTGATGGATATTTTAAATTATACTTCAATTTTCTTCTATTTGTCTAACAGTATTTCTTAAACATAATTTCATAAAAATTAACAGGTTGCTGGAGAAACAAAGATTTATTATCTGGAAGCTTGAAAAAACTTCTTTACCGTTAACATCTTTACCTCAATGTCTTTGTTATATTCATCATCGTTGTCTATTTCTTACCACATATTCCTGCCCTTAACTGGCTATAGAGTGTCTTTTTTTATTTTAGGACTTGACACATATTTTTTGTTCTTTCTGTAATGATTGTAGTCTCCATTCTTTATAAGACTAACCACTGTTCATCTTCGGTTTAAATTAAATTTAAATTATATATATATTTATTATAATTTGTGATTATAATTTGTGTATTTACTTGACTGTTTGGCTGTAAGCTCTGATCTGTTTCATTTTCCATTGTATCTTTTAAACGTTTTATGTGTGTTTTATATGATACATGGACTATAAGAGACACTATTAAAAACAAAACCTTACCTGTCTTAACTGTAATTTTTGCAAATTGAGCAAAAGGATACAAGGTATTTGACTGACAAGAGATAAGGACTAACAAATCAAGAGATTTAGTCATTGTTGGGGCGCCTGGGTGCCTCAGTTGGTTGAGTGTCTGACTCTTGATTTTGGCTCAGGTCATGAGCTCACGGTTTGTGGGTTTGAGCCCTGCGGTGGGCTGATGGCACTGACAGCATGGAGCCTGCTTGGGATTCTCTCTTTTTCACTCTCTACATCTCTATCTCGCAAAAATAAATAAATAAACATTAAAGAAAGAAGTTTAGAAATTTTTATATCCAGTGGTGAAAGAGGAGTGAAAAAAGCAAAAAAAAAAAAAAAAAAAAAAAAAAAAAGTCTGGAAGATGATGAAGAAAAGGACTTAAGAATCTTTTACATTCTTTTGGAGTAAGAAAATTTTAGAAATCCGGCAGTAACTCAAATGTGAGGCAAAGAGGGTATCTAAGGAGGTTCTGGGTAAGAGATTCATGATAAAGCAGCAAACAGCTCAATGTGAGGCAACTGCTGGTGGAATCAGTCCGTTTGGAGCCAGACTGTGATAGGTAGATTGGACACTGTTCTTCCCCAGATCAGGTCTAAGAAGAGCCTGTCTTGGGCACAAATCTAGCTAAAACTCTGAAACAAAATGTCTATGGTAAGCCAGAACAAGCTAGATTCTGTGACAGAATATGTGCCCTTATCCATTACTGCCTGTTTATAAATTGTGCCCCCAGGATTAATCATGAAAAAGACATTTTTTTTTTAATTCACTCAGATCATCTTTCAGTTTCCTGATGGCACCAAGTTTGTGTGCCCTTTCCTGTGTCTGGAACATTTCCCTAACTCACTGCCTCACATTCAATGTATTCCTTCTAAAAGACTTTCCCCATTCCACCCAATTTAAACCAGTGAATTGTTGACTTTATAACATAAGGTCCTAATTTGTATGAATTACTCTTACAAAACTCATAATAATTTATGCACATTTTTTGGGGTTTGTGTTTGTTGTATAATCTGTCTCCCTACCCGCCTTCTAAGGTCGAGTTATAAGATCAGAATTGAGGTCTCATTTTGTTTACAATTGTCTCTAGCTCTCAGCACATTGACTCGTATAGTGATTAATAAATACTGACTGAATGAATAAATACCAGCTATGAAGGCAGACTAGGCTAATAATCCCACATGGAGGAGGGACAGAGAATCGTCAGAGGCTGTGAGTACAAAGTCTTCAAAACATATGGAAAATTCCTGCTCAATCTGAAGTGATAGGATATACAGTCAACCACGGGCACCTTACGTTGTGGGCACCTTGAGGGTTTCAGTGTAACTTACCCATGTTATGTTTTCTTTAACATGTAATCCTATTTTTTAGGGCTGCAGACTATGGGTTCATGTTAATTGTCCCGGCTGCAAATTAGTAGATGCATCATGTCATTTTTATAGCGTACTCCAAAAGAGTCGGGTGGAAATAAAGTCAATGTAATTAATCCCACTAAACAAAATCAGATGATCCAGAAAAAGCGGTATTTTGAAAGAGGGTGAATTTATACTGAAGAAATAAATTGCCCTATAAAAGCACATTAATGCTGGAAATAGAAGAGAAAGAAAAGACCACATGAATGCTTATTAAGTTAGATGATTTCTTAATCATGTTTTTCAAAAGCAATGGGTTAAAGGTGTGGAATAAACTTAGCCCTCTTATTATTTTTTTTTTCCTTGAGTAACCTTATACCAAATACCGGCATTAGTTAGCCTGTTGTCATAAGACTCATTAATTTCTACCAACACTGGTGAACAGACAGTAGTGGGTGGGACTAATGGAGCCCTACCTTTTGTCATTAGGGATGCCATCAAACTTTGTTACTGCTCTAGATTAGTTCTTAACTGAAATTGCTTATATGTGACTGTTACTGTTAATGAGAAAGGATAATAAATATGGATTATATCTTTCATAGCCTAGCTAGCTGGGCATCTTGGACTTAATACTCCCCATCTGTGACCCTTTACAATACATTAAGCACACCTTTTCAGCAGCAGCCCTATTACAGTTAATCATGCTGACGAAGAGATTGTACTAAACGTATTAGCAAGACACTGACATTAACCAAATGCTAGTCAGATGTGTCAGGGAACAAAGAGCTAAATCTAGGCTCTGTCTTTTCAATGGACTTTGAGCTTTTAAGTCAATGGTATCTGAGTCTTTCCATCCATCAATATGAGGATTGCTGGTTTCTTGAATTACACTGATGTGTGGCCACACATCCTTTAAGACTATACTAGTCAACTTATCTCCTTGTTTAGGAAATTTAGATGCAATTTTTACTATTTACTTCTCTGTAATGTGCATATTCTTTTAATGAAAAGCAAAATACATTAAGTACGTGGAGTTACAGGAAATAACACAAGGCTTTTAAACTCTTGAGGAAAAACAAAACAAGTCAAACAGTACAGTGGTAATCTTAGCAACATATAGAATGCACTATAATGGTATGTTTCATTTTGGAAGCTACATTACCTCCTGTAAAAAAAGAACCAGGTAAATGGTATAGCTTTATGATATGAAAATATAAATGCTAATGGAAGATGTCAAATGTCTGTGAAGAATATGCTTCTGAAAGCCTTGGAACAGTTGGGGCGCCTGGCTGGTTCAGTGCGTAGAGCGTGTGACTCTTGACTCAGGGTTATGAGTTCAAGCCCCATGTTGGGGGTAGAGCTTACTTTAAAAAAAAAATGAAAACCTTGGAACAGAAAGAGTAGAAGACAGACAAAGCTACTGTACAGGAGCAGGGAACTGAGACCTGCATGTATCAAGGATGCTTGTTCAGTTGAATTATATCTTGCTGAGCTTATACAGTGAAGTAGTGGAAGGTCTGAAGGTGGGGCTGACGAGTGGACCTGCCTGATCAAGATGAGCCTGAGATCCAGAAATAAGCTTTTTAACAAGCAGATATTCCTATAGTCCAGTATGGGGTATAGGCCACAGTGTAAGGGGAAGTTGATAAAAGCTGACGGCAGATCCAGGGCTGTTTAGGGAGAAAAGAGTATGGAAAAGAGTCCGACCTATCCACATGCAGCTTCAAGTTGCATCATTTTCCTATGCTTTATTACTAAACTGTGCATAATCTGCCCCCATAGAATAGCTTTAGGTCTTCTGAGGGAATTATTTATTATATGTTAAGGTCCTAAATTTTAAAAATTCATTCCCATTTTGTTTTGTGTATTTAAAGCCTTATAATCTCTCACTCAAAAATTCTACTCCTAAGAAGTATTTTTTAAACCATGAATTATTAGCTAATACATATAAGGAAACTACTATGGGTCAGCCATGGTCGACATACTTTATGTCACCTAAAACCTCAATAAATTCACACAGCAATCCCATGAGATAGGTACAATTACATTTCATAGATAAAGTGAGGCACAGGAAGTTGAAGCAGCTTACCTAAGTGGCTCACATAGCTATTGGCTCACAAGGCTGTGATCCCAAAGGGTCTGATTCCCGGGCACTATGGTCTTAGCCATTAGACAATATTGCTTGTCATGAGGATAGAAATACCAGCTAACTAAAATGGCAAAACCATCCTAGATGCAATAATTGAGGATTTGTTAAGAAAGTTAGGGTATGTCTACATAACAGATGATATAAAATGTAACCTTGGTCATAGAGTATGGATGCTGTGAGCAGAATCCCCAGCTGACCAGTGTAGGACGTGCGGCATGAACAAGAAATAAATCCCTGTTGCTTTAAGTCATTGAGATTGTGGGTTGCTTGTTACTGGAGGATAATATAGCCCATTCTAACTAATACAATTAATAATCAGCATATACTCTAGATACACAGACAGAATCTGAAGAAAAAAACCTAACAATAGTGGTGAAGATGAATTGTAACCACCCAAATAGATTATACTGGAACAGAACAGGCACAGAAGCATTTTAATTCTGCTGTCATGACCTTTGGTATTAAACACCACCTTTAAACTGTTAGATACTTGAATCTCCTTTTCTGAAAAAAAATTGTGAATAATTTGATGTGAGAATTCAACGAAACCATAGAGCTACACAATAATAATTCAAACCACAGTAGCTTTTATTGTTCATAGGATGCCCATCTCAGCAACATGATAAAGCAACACGTTGGAGCTAGAGTTGCCCTGAAAGGAGATCCAATTTATATTGTCAGCCAAAGACTCACTTGTCTTTATTTTTTGGCTACATTTGTTTTTTTGTTTTTTAATTTTTTTTTAACGTTTATTTATTTTTGAGACAGAGAGAGACAGAGCATGAACGGGGGAGGGGCAGAGAGAGGGAGACACAGAATCTGAAACAGGCTCCAGGCTCTGAGCTGTCAGCACAGAGCCCGACGCGGGGCTCAAACTCACGGACCGCGAGATCATGACCTGAGCCAAAGTCGGCCACTTAGCCAACTGAGTCACCCAGGCGCCCCAATTTTTTTTTTTTTTGGCTACTTTTGGATTTTGGACAGAAGTGGCAGGAGGAGGGGCTTTGTCCCCATCCCATCCATTATTTAAAACAACTGTAGCCTTTCACATAATGTACATTCACAAATAAAGTAATCAAAGCTCATTAGCCAAAGTCAAAAGCCAGTAAACCAGAACTCTCAATTTCTCTTTGTTAAATACTCACATTATGGGGCATTTTCACTTAATGCTTAATCTCATTAACTGAGAGAGAGAGAGTCTCAATCTCCTGCCTGAGAGAATGGCA
This sequence comes from Felis catus, assembly GCF_018350175.1. NCBI lineage: Eukaryota > Metazoa > Chordata > Mammalia > Carnivora > Felidae > Felis > Felis catus. The sequence continues at coordinate 113,420,513 of NC_058374.1, forward strand.
CACCTAAGACTTCAGTGAAAAATTGTGAGAAACATTTCCAGTCCATGGAACTTCACTAGGGTGAAGTTTGACCCACAGATAGTTTTGACCATCAGGAAAGAGCTGGTACTGAAGAATGACCCATCTTTGATTGGACTCTCCCATCATGTGTAGGTTATATAAGAAGAGATTAAGTCTAAACAATACTAAATTCTTTGATTGTTGTTGACTTCACTATTCCTTACAACTAAAAATAAACAAACAGAACACCCTTTGCCACTTAAAAGAATTAGGAAGCCTGAGGAAGGAATAATATTGTATATAACAAAAAACAACAACAAACAGCAGCAAAACAGATGAAAACCTATATTAATAAGATAAAATTAAAATTAATTTTAACCATAATTATCTCAAGTGCTCACTTCTCACTGAAAATTAATGAAGAAGAAATTTACATCTTATACTTTTTTGTGATAGATTCGCCATAGAAGTATTTAGATAGATCCCTCAATATTTAGGAAGGGATCAATATTGATACATTCCCATCTACTAAGAAAAATGTGTTTTTACTTCTCAAGGAATACTTTATAAATGCTATTTCAAGCTTAGTAGCTTGTGCCCTCATAAAATACAACTTTGCCACTAGAAATTTAAAGAGATCATGTCCTTACTTGGTGTATTTATAAAGAAGAACCCAGATATTTATAGTGTCTTAAAAAATTGTTGTAGACAATTATTGGCAAATAAGAAAATTATTGGCAAAATGAATAAATTTAAAACTTAGCTATTAAAACTGTTGTGCAAAGTGACACAAGTTACTTGATCTCTCTATATTTTTACACTGTAGTTAACTTGAATTTGTATATATAATTCTAATATTATTATAAGCCTAGTTCTTATTATGGAAAATAGATTTCATGACTAGCATATTTAGATTTTTATTAGTATATTAAAAAGCACAGGTCCATCCCTACTGTCTACAATCTTAAATACTCCAATATTTTATGTCCTATAACTTCTAAGCTTTGCTCCTTGAAATTTTTGAGTTCCCAAATAACACAAATTGTCTAAAGAGGGGATATATTAAAATATTATGATAAAATACTATGATTGTATATATATATATATATATGTGTGTGTGTGTGTGTGTGTGTGTATAGACACACACACGCACGCGCGCGCACACACACACACACACACATATATATATATATATATATATATCACGTGGTTCTGATTTTACATATATCATTTGGATCTGGTTATTCCATTGAAATATTATTTTTAAGAAGTAGAAGAAAAATCAAGAAAATAGGGTCACGTGGGTGGCTCAGTTGGTTAAATAACTGACTCTTGGTTTTGGCTCAGGTCATGTCTCACAGTTCATGAGACTGAGCCCTGAGTCGGGCTCTGCAGTGACAGCATGGAGACTGCTTGGGATTCTCTCTATCCCTGTCTCTCTTCCCCTCCCCCACTCATTCTCTCTCTCTCTCTCTCTCTCTCTCAAAAAAAAATAAACTTGAAAAAAAAACAAGAAAACAGTCCCAGATGTTACTTATTTCTGCATCCTATTACATTCTAATCTTTGAGAGTGCCTCATATTTAAGGATCTAATTCAGTGATATTTACAATATTACAAAGATTACTTCCCCTTCTATTTAATACATATAATAGAGTATTTTCTTTCAAAAACCCATGATATTTGTAAAAATGCCATTTACCAATAAAAGTAATAAAAAGTCTAGTATTTGTTTGATACATATCATTCCATGAAAGGTTAGGAATATAATTATTTAAACCTTGCAAGATTTAATTTAGAGTTCACAGATTATATTGTTAAGCATTTATTTAAACAAAAGTGTTTATATTTGCCATATTAGAGTATCTTTTCTGGCACTGTGGTCATGTTGACGATTAGTATACAGCCTTAAATGTTTATTTGAAAGAGAACACATATATATAAATGTATGCATACCATAGGCATAGACAGATTTCTACGAAGTAGATATTTCCAAGTTAATAAACATTCCCAGTGTTTTTTTTAATCTGCATCCATGTATTTTATTATAGAGAATATCAAAAATAACACAGATTTGGAAATGCAATCGCACAGTTAAATTATATAATCCTAGTGAAAACCTTGCCTCTTTGTCTCTCCAGTATGCTGGAAAATAATAGCAAGAAGAGTGAAACTATCTCCAAGATGGCCTCTAGATGAGAAGAAATACTCCTCCTCTGTCCCTTCTTACTTTCACAGCACTACCAAACTCATAACGCTTCTAACACCACACATGTGGGTTTTATCCCTATACCAAGCAATTCTCTGCAACATCTGTTGAGTGTCCTACAATTTAAGTAAATTATGACAGTGTCTACCTATAGATAGCATCAGATTCCGTAAATTAAGGGCTCAGTCTTACGGGACTGCCAACTACCTCTACTTTAGATTTCAATCTAAGGCTTGTATTTGTATATGAAACTGTGAAATATACATATGCTTCAAACTAGCACATACATGGCATGTAAATTATGCTATATTTATTAGCATATGAATTACCATAAATATAGAATTTTATATATTATATATATATTTTTACTTTTTTATTTTTCAACGTATGTAATTTATTGTCAAATTGGTTTTTTTTTCAATATATGAAATTTATTGTCAAATTGGTTTCCATACAACACCCAGTGCTCGTCCCAAAAGGTGCCCTCCTCAATACCCATCACCCACACTCCCCTCCTTTCCGCCCCCCATCAACCCTCAGTTTCTTCTCAGTTTTTAAGAGTCTCTTATGCTTTGGCTCTCTCCCACTCTAACCTCTTTTTCTTTTTTTTCCTTCCCCTCCCCCATGGGTTCCTGTTAAGTTTCTCAGGATCCACATAAGAGTGAAACCATATGGTATCTGTCTTTCTCTGTATGGCTTATTTCACTTAGCATCACACTCTCCAGTTCCATCCACGTTGCTACAAGGGGCCATATTTCATTCTTTCTCATTGCCCTGTAGTACTCCATTGTGTATATAAACCACAATTTCTTTATCCATTCATCAGTTGATGGACATTTAGGCTCTTTCCATAATTTGGCTATTGTTGAGAGTGCTGCTATAAACATTGGGGTACAAGTGCCCCTATGCATCAGTACTCCTGTATCCCTTGGGTAAATTCCTAGCAGTGCTATTGCTGGGTCATAGGGTAGGTCTATTTTCAATTTTCTGAGGAACCTCCACACTGTTTTCCAGAGTGGCTGCACCAATTTGCATTCCCACCAACAGTGCAAGAGAGTTCCCGTTTCTCCACATCCTCGCCAGCATCTAGAGTCTCCTGATTTGTTCATTTTGGCCACTCTGACTGGCGTGAGGTGATATCTGAGTGTGGTTTTGATTTGTATTTCCTTGATAAGGAGCGACGTTGAGCATCTTTTCATGTGCCTGTCGGCCATCCGGATGTCTTCTTTAGAGAAGTGTCTATTCATGTTTTCTGCCCATTTCTTCACTGGGTTATTTGTTTTTCAGGTGTGGAGTTTGGTGAGCTCTTTATAGATTTTGGATACTAGCCCTTTGTCCGATATGTCATTTGCGAATATCTTTTCCCATTCCGTTGGTTGCCTTTTAGTTTTGTTGGTTGTTTCCTTTGCTGTGCAGAAGCTTTTTATCTTCATAAGGTCCCAGTAATTCACTTTTGCTTTTAATTCCCTTGCCTTTGGGGATGTGTCGAGTAAGAGATTGCTACGGCTGAGGTCAGAGAGGTCTTTTCCTGCTTTCTCCTCTAGGATTTTGATGGTTTCCTGTCTCACATTCAGGTCCTTTATCCATTTTGAGTTTATTTTTGTGAATGGTGTGAGAAAGTGGTCTAGTTTCAACCTTCTGCATGTTGCTGTCCAGTTCTCCCAGCACCATTTGTTAAAGAGACTGTCTTTTTTCCATTGGATGTTCTTTCCTGCTTTGTCAAAGATGAGTTGGCCATACGTTTGTGGGTCTAGTTCTGGGGTTTCTATTCTATTCCATTGGTCTATGTGTCTGTTTTGTGCTGTCTTGATGATTACAGCTTTGTAGTAGAGGCTAAAGTCTGGGATTGTGATGCCTCCTGCTTTGGTCTTCTTCTTCAAAATTACTTTGGCTATTCGGGGCCTTTTGTGGTTCCATATGAATTTTAGGATTGCTTGTTCTAGTTTCGAGAAGAATGCTGGTGCAATTTTGATTGGGATTGCATTGAATGTGTAGATAGCTTTGGGTAGTATTGACATTTTGACAATATTTATTCTTCCAATCCATGAGCAGGGAATGTCTTTCCATTTCTTTATATCTTCTTCAATTACCTTCATAAGCTTTCTATAGTTTTCAGCATACAGATCTTTTACATCTTTGGTTAGATTTATTCCTAGGTATTTTATGCTTCTTGGTGCAATTGTGAATGGGATCAGTTTCTTTATTTGTCTTTCTGTTGCTTCATTGTTAGTGTGTATAAGAACGCAACTGATTTCTGTACATTGGTTTTGTATCCTGCAACTTTGCTGAATTCATGTATCAGTTCTAGCAGACTTTTGGTGGAGTCTATCAGATTTTCCATGTATAGTATCATGTCAATTGCAAAAAGCAAAAGCTTGACTTCATCTTTGCCAATTTTGATGCCTTTGATTTCCTTTTGTTTTCTGATTGCTGATGCTAGAACTTCCAACACTATGTTAAACAACAGCGGTGAGAGTGGGCATCCCTGTCGTCTTCCTGATCTCAGGGAAAAAGCTCTCAGGTTTTCCCCATTGAGGATGATGTTAGCTGTGGGCTTTTCATAAATGGCTTTTATGATGTTTAAGTATGTTCCTTCTATCCCGACTTTCTCAAGGGTTTTTATTAAGAAAGGGTGCTGGATTTTGTCAAAGGCCTTTTCTGCATCGATTGACAGGATCATATGGTTCTTATCTTTTCTTTTATTAATGTGATGTATCACATTGATTGATTTGCGAATGTTGAACCAGCCCTGCATCCCAGGAATGAATCCCACTTGGTCATGGTGAATAATTCTTTTTATATGCTGTTGAATTCAATTTGCTAGTATCTTATTGAGAATTTTTGCATCCATATTCATCAGGGATATTGGCCTGTAGTTCTCTTTTTTTACCTGGTCTCTGTCTGGTTTAGGAATCAAAGTAATACTGGCTTCATAGAATGAGTCCAGAAGTTTTCCTTCCCTTTCTATTTCTTGCAATAGCTTGAGAAGGATAGGTATTATCTCTGCTTTAAATGTCTGGTAGAACTTCCCTGGGAAGCCATCTGGTCCTGGACTCATATTTGTTGGGAGGTTTTTGATAACCGATTCCATTTCTTCGCTGGTTATGGGTCTGTTCAAGCTTTCTATTTCCTCCTGATTGAGTTTTGGAAGAGTTTGGGTGTTTAGGAATTTGTCCATTTCTTCCAGGTTGTCCAATTTGTTGGCATATAATTTTTCATAGTATTCCCTGATAATTGTTTGTATCTCTGAGGGATTGGTTGTAATAATTCCATTTTCATTCATGATTTTATCTATTTGGGTCATCTCCCTTTTCTTTTTGAGAAGCCTGGCTAGAGGTTTGTCAATTTTATTTTTTCAAAAAACCAACTCTTGGTTTCGTTGATCTGCTCTACAGTTTTTTTAGATTCTATATTGTTTATTTCTGCTCTGATCTTTATTATTTCTCTTCTTCTGCTGGGTTTAGGCTGCCTTTGCTGTTTTGCTTCTATTGCCTTTAGGTGTGCTGTTAGATTTTGTATTTGGGATTTTTCTTGTTTCTTGAGATAGGCCTGGATTGCAATGTATTTTCCTCCCAGGACTGCCTTCGTTGCATCCCAAAGCTTTGGATTGTTGTATTTTCATTTTCGTTTGTTTCCATATATTTTTAAATTTCTTCTCTAATTGCCTGGTTGACCCACTCATTCTTTAGTAGAGTGTTCTTTAACCTCCATGCTTTTGGAGGTTTTCCAGACTTTTTCCTGTGGTTGATTTCAAGCTTCATAGCATTGTGGTCTGAAAGTATGCATGGTATAATTTCAATTCTTGTATACTTATGAAGGGCTGTTTTGTGACCCAGTATGTGATCTATCTTGGAGAATGTTCCATGTGCACTCGAGAAGAAAGTATATTCTGTTGCTTTGGGATGCAGAGTTCTAAATATATCTGTCAAGTCCATCCGATCCAATGTCTCATTCAGGGCCCTTGTTTCTTTATTGACCGTGTGTCTAGATGATCTATCCATTGTTGTGAGTGGTGTATTAAAGTCCCCTGCAATTACCACATTCTTATGAATAAGGTTGCTTATGTTTATGAGTAATTGTTTTATATATTTGGGGGCTCTGGTATTCGGTGCATAGACATTTATAATTGTTAGCTCTTCCTGATGGATAGACCCTGTAATTATTTATAATGCCCTTCTTCATCTCTTGTTACAGCCTTTAATTTAAAGTCTAGTTTGTCTGATACAAGTATGGCTACTCCAGCTTTCTTTCGGCTTCCAGTAGCATGATAAATAGTTCTCTGTCCCCTCACTCTCAATCTAAAGGTGTCCGCAGGTCTAAAATGAGTCTCTTGTAGACAGCAAATAGACGGGTCTTGTTTTTTTATCCATTCTGATACCCTATGTCTTTTGGTTGGTGCATATAATCCATTTACATTCAGTGTTATTATAGAAAGATACGGGTTTAGAGTCATTGTGATGTCTGTATGTTTTATGCTTGTAGCGATGTCTCTGGTACTTTGTCTCACAGGATCCCCCTTAGGATCTCTTGTAGGGCTAGTTTAGTGGTGACGAATTCCTTCAGTTTTTGTTTGTTTGGGAAGACCTTTATCTCTCCTTCTATTCTAAATGACAGACTTGCTGGATAAAGGATTCTAGGCTACGTATTTTTTCTTTTCAACACATTGAAAATCTCCTGCCAATCCTTTCTGTCCTGCCAAGTTTCAAAAGAGAGATCAGTCACGAGTCTTATAGGTCTCCCTTTATATGTTAGGGCACGTTTATCCCTTGCTGCTTTCAGAATTTTCTCTTTATCCTTGTATTTTGCCAGTTTCACTATGATATGTCGTGCAGAAGATCGATTCAAGTTACGTCTGAAGGGAGTTCTCTGTGCCTCTTGGATTTCAATGCCTTTTTACTTCCCCAGTTCAGGGAAGTTCTCAGCTATTATTTCTTCAAGTACACCTTCAGCACCTTTCCCTCTCTGTTCCTCCTCTGGGATACCAATTATGCGTATATTATTTCTTTTTAGTATATCACTTAGTTCTCTAATTTTCCCCTCATACTCCTGGATTTTTTTATCTCTTTTTCTCAGCTTCCTCTTTTTCCATAATTTTATCTTCTAGTTCACCTATTCTCTCCTCTGCCTCTTCAATCCGAGCCGTGATCGTTTCCATTTTATTTTGCATCTCATTTAAAGCGTTTTTCAGCTCCTCCTGACTGTTCCTTAGTCCCTTGATCTCTGTAGCAAGAGATTCTCTGCTGTCCTGTATACTGTTTTCAAGCCCAGCGATTAATTTTATGACTATTATTCTAAATTCACTTTCTGTTATATTATTTAAATCCTTTTTGATCAGTTCATTAGCTGTTGTTATTTCCTGGAGATTCTTCTGAGGGGAATTCTTCCGCTTGGTCATTTTGGATAGTCCCTGGAGTGGTGCGGACCTGCAGGGCACTTCCCCTGTGCTGTGGTGTATAACTGGAGTTGGTGGGCGGGGCCGCAGTCAGACCTGATGTCTGCTCCCAGCCCACCGCTGGGGCCACATTCAGACTGGTGTGTGCCTTCTCTTCCCCTCTCCTAGGGGCGGGATTCACTGTGGGGTGGCGTGGCCCGTCTGGGCTACTTGCACACTGCCAGGCTTGTGGTGCTGGGGATCTGGCGTATTAGCTGGGGTGGGTAGGCAAGGTGCACGGGGGCAGGAGGGGCAGGCTTAGATCGCTTCTCCTTAGGTGATCCTCTTCAGGAGGGGCCCTGTGGCAGCGGGAGGGAGTCAGATCCGCTGCCGGAGGTTTGGCTCCGCAGAAGCACAGTGTTGGGTGTTTGCGAGGAGCGAGCAAGTTCCCTGGCAGGAACTGGTTCCCTTTGGGATTTTGGCTGTGGATGGGCAAGGGAGATGGCGCTGGCAAGCACCTTTGTTCCCCGCCAAACTGAGCTCTGTCGTCCCGGGGCTCAGCAACTCTCCCTCCCTTTGTCCTCCAGCCTTCCCGCTTTCCGAGCAGAGCTGTTAACTTATGACCTCCCAGACGCTAAGTCGCGCTTGCTGTCGGAACACACTCCGTCCGGCCCCTCCGCTTTTGCCAGTCAGACTCGGGGGCTCTGCTTGACCGGCAGGCTGCCCCTCTGCCCCAGCTCCCTCCTGCCAGTCCATGCAGCGTGCACCGCCTCACCGCCCTTCCTACCCTCTTCCGTGGGCCTCTCATCTGCGCTTGGCTCCTGAGACTCCATTCTGCTAGTCTTCTGGTGGTTTTCTGGGTTATTTAGGTAGGTGTAGGTGGAATCTAAGTGATCAGCAGGACACGTGGTGAGCCCAGCATCCTCCTACACCGCCATCTTCTCGGACTCTGTGCAACAAAGTGGAAGCTCTCTGGACTTCAAGACTTTTTATAACCCAATTTCCAACTCCTCTCCTCTGCCTACAGTTCTGAGTGGAAACAGAGCTATATTATATATTTTAATTAAACTTAGTATAATTATATATATAATTATATATTAAAATTATCACACACAAACACTATGTGCTTCATTTTATTTATTTATTTATTTATTTATTTATTTATTTATTTAAGAAAGAGACAGAGTAAGAGAAGGGGAGGGGCAGAGAGGGAGGGAGACACAGAATCTGAAGCAGGCTCCAGGCTCTGAGCTGTGAGCACAGAGCCTGACACTGGGCTTGAAATCGTGGACTACCAGATCATGACCTGAGCCAAAGTTTGAAGCTTAACCAACTGAGCCACCCAGGTGCCTCTAAGTGCCTCAAATTAGCACATTTTTATTGCTCATTCTTTGCCACTCTAATCTACATGAAAGTTAGTTTGGAAAACTCCAAGTTGGACAGTTAGCCATCCATTTGTGCCTCCAATCCTCGTGGTAGTGTGTATTCTTTCACTAAAGCAGTTGTTTTTAAATAACCAAAGGTAGCACATTCTTGATGAAGAAACAAGTTACCATCCTCTTACAATTTTATTATATAAACTTAGTTGCAGCCATTGTTTAAAATATTTATACTAACAAAATAACTTTGGAGGACAGACTATTTTATTAGTGACTTTGTTAGCAATTGCCAAAATATGATAGAAACAAAAAGAAGAACGAGCTTTAGTTGCCTTTATAACTGTTTTCAAATTCTCTGTGGACGATGCACTCCCTAATTGCGTGCAACAGAGGCAGACAAGTCCCGGCACCCTGCCCTCTGTGCGCCATTAACTGCTCTTAGTCCCAGTGTCTAGACAATCCCTATTATATCATATATGCTAAATAAATATTTGATGAATGGGAGTTATTGAGAAAGTATTAGGTTATTAAGAAGTATCTGTAAATCTACCTTTATTTTATGTTTTTGTAGACTTTTGAGAAATGCCTTCAGGCATAATAATCTTTATATAATTGTTCTCTACTACCACTAAAAGGCCACTAAGCCACACATTTTAATTCTAATAGTTTGAGAATATAATGGACCTATGACATCAAGTATGAGCCACTTCTTATCTTATTGTAGTCTGCATAGAAGTTTTTGGCATCCCAGATAATATGTTTCAAAATAAAAATATATGAGATAATATTTTTATACAATTAGAATGTCTGAAACATGGTGCACATTGAAGGCATGTAAATCCCCTCCACCACTGTTTTCCTGCTTGATTTATGATGCTGGGCATTTGGAAGATGGGGAGGGAAAGAGAGCATATAAAGGAGGTGAAAAATCACCACCAAATGATTATTGCCAGACTTACAGACTATTATTGACATTGTCTTTACTAACATTGGAACAGTGGAGACTCACAAAATTTCTTTATTCTCATCTGTATTCTCATTTTAACTGTTGAAGATAAATTAGAAGAACGTAAATATTTACTGTCAGATTGGTAATGTGGTATTTTTCACTGGGTATCCCTTTTACAAGACAAAAGTGAAACTGCTGTTTTGAGCAGTTTGAAAATTTTACATTCCTCAAATTTTTAAGGCATAAATCAAGAAAAAAAGTGCAATACAAAATTCTTTGGGATCTGCCAAGAAAATATTGAAAGGTATATTTGGATGCTATTCTTTTCTTCTTCTCACCCAGAACACCCCACTTTAATTCAATTTTTGTATTGTGAAGTATGAAAAGAAAAGAACGAAGAGAGGAAAAAAGACAGGGTTATTGGCGGAGGAGAGTCAGTGCTGTAGAATTTTTTTTTAATACATATTAAAATGGACATAATTATTCTCTCTTTTAAGCAAATTATCTTATTTGATTTTGTAAAAAAATATTAAGATACTAGTTCCAATGAGCACAGCGTGTACATTTGTGGTTCACTTTTTTGCCAAACTGATGCAATCATTGCCTTTCCTTTATTCTCAGCTCAAGACAGGCAGCACCTTCCCACCCTGACTCTAGCCTTGACCATCTAACTAGCTTTGGTCAATGGAGTAATCAATCGCAAATGTGACATAAGAATTAAATGTTCTGTATGTGCAGTAGGGATTGCCTTCTCTTACTGCTTTATCGAGAATGCCAGCACCACTATGTCAGGAAGGCCAGGCAAGCCTGTCGGATTATGAGAGCAAGGCCCTGCCACCCCAAATTCTTTGGCTGCCCTGATCAACAGCCTGCCAACTGCCAAATGTACCAGCCATCATCTGATGGGCCAGCTAGACACAAACACATCGGAGGGGCCATATGAACAGGAGTGGCTTCAGCATTCAGAGATGGAGAGAGCACCACCTGCCCCACACACCCCAACAGCCCCATGGAGGAAATGCCCCCACACTCCCAATGGGTAACTAAGTATACTGCTCAGGACCTACTTCAGCTATCCTTCCCACTGGCATCTAGATTCAACTGTAGACTTTGACCATTGACCATTAGGAATTACGACCCTCGGGGTGCCTGGGTGGCTCAGTCAGTTAAGCTTCTGACTTTAGCTCAGGTCATGATCTCACCATCAGTGAGTTTGAGCCCTGTATCAGGCTCTGTGCTGACAGCTCAGAGCCTGGAGCCTGCTTCAGATTCTGTGTCTCCCTCTCTCTGCCCCTCCCCTGCTCACATATTCTCTCTCTCTCTCTCTCTCTCTCTTTCCCTCAAAAAAGTAAATAAACATTTAAAAAATTTAAATATATATATGTATAAATAAAAAAAAGGAGTTACAACTCTTGATTCTGTTCTTTCCTTAAATGTCTGCATACAATTATTCAGTAAAAGTGTCAGTTCTACCTCTCAAGCTCATCCTCACTTACATCCACTTCCTTCCATCTTATAGCACAATTATTTTTATCCAATCCATCTTCATATCTCGCCTGGAATCCTCTAATAGTCCCCCAATTTGTCAGAGATCTCTTTTATTCTTTTGTCCTGACCAAATCCTTGTTTTATGTAACAGCCAGGATTACAGAAAAAGATTACAGAGTAAATCAGATCATTTTACCCTTTTCTGTGGTTTCTCATATACTCACCCTGACTTATCAAGCTCTCTTTTTTTTCTTTCTTTTTTTAACATTTATTTATTTTTGAGATACAGAGAGAGGCAGAGCATGAGCAGGGGAGGGGGAGACAGAGAGGGAAACACAGAATCCAAAGCAGGCTCCAGGCTCTGAACGGAACCCGATGCAGGGCTCAAACTCATGAACTGTGAGACCATGACCTGAACTGAAATTGGACACTCGACCGACTGAGCCACCCAGGTGCCCCTATCAAGCTCTCTTACATTTGACTCCCACCTACTTCTCTGAAATTATCTCCTATCTCTCTACTCCTTATATATTACACTCCTTCCATATTGGCCTTTCCTCAGTTCCACAAACCTTCCACGTTCTTCCCACGTGACCTCATTTTCTCTGTTTCCTCTTCCCTAAGTGTACTTCGCCATCATCTTCATATCTGCTTCTGTTTTTGTCACTCAGATCTTAATCTAAACGTTCACATTTAAAGTTATTCTCCATCATACACAGTGTAGCTCTTCACATTAATAAATGTTTACGGCTTACTTGTTTGCTTGATTGCTGTCTGTCTTCTCCATCCAGTTGTAAGCTCATGAGAACAGGTTAACATTTTTGTTTTTTGTTTTTCAAAGCTGACCCCTCAAGTTTTGAACAATGTCCAGTATATGGCAGACATTCAATTTGATAATAAGTAAATGGATGAATAAGTATGGATGGATGAATGAATGGGATTTGCCTTTGGACATTGCTTGCATCTTATCAGGCTTACCATTTTCAGTGTTCTGGGATACTCACAAGTACTTGCAAAGAATGTTGCTGGAGGGGTGTTAGAGGTTTCCCTCCCTACCCACTGCCTTCCTATGATGAGGGAGCATAAGGAAGCTGAGGGTGAAGCACAAGCTAGCATATCCCATGCCCCACCAGGCAGGATATGTGTGATATTTCTCCTGGCTGCCCAAGAACAAAGGAAAGAGAAAAACGAATTGTTAACTGATAAGAGATCACAGTTGTACAAAGACTATCAGTTTGCAAATATAGTAAATTACAAGAAAAAGGCAATTTTATCAATAGCCTAATCTCCAGGAACTCCCTACTGTCTTAATGATAATGCTTTGCTAGAGGGAAAAACCACCTTAGCTTGACAATAGGTAGGCCTCCAGTAATCTGTGAGTCTTCTTTAGCATATGGAAATCCCTTTAAGAAACTTAACTTTATCTTCCCAGACTCCATAGTATCCAACCAGCCACTCTTCACAACCTCAGTGCAGATATTTCTGCCCATGGGTCCTATTCCCATGCTTTCATAAAATCACCTTCTTGCCCCAAGGACTTCTCAAGAATTCTTTCTTGGCCATTAGCTCTGGACCCCACCATCACTCTGAAACCCCATAATCCTACACACACACACACACACACACACACACACACACACACACACACACTGCTACTGAAAGAGAAATATGGAAAGAGAACATGGGAGGAGCTCAGTAAATGCTAGTTGCCTTAATAAATCATTTTGAAGTATTTGCTTACATTCAGAAGTAAAAGCATGTAGTGCTTCACACTCTGGAGTTGGATAGACAACTTCTGCCCAGTGCTCAATGTCAATTATTGGTCATATGGTCTCTGGCAATTTTTTTTCTTTTTGGGCTTTTTATGATTAAGCTGCTGTGTTAAGAGGAAACTAGAATCAGAGCTAAGAAGATTTTTAATATTTTATTTTATTCTATTTTCTTTAGACAAAGAAAGAGAGCAGGGGAGGAACAGAGGGAGAGAAAGAGAGAATCTTAAGCAAGCTCCATGCTTAGCATGGAGCCTGACATGGGGCTCAGACCCACAACCTTGAGATCATGACCTGAGCCAAAATCAAGACTTGAATGCTTAACGTACTGAGCCACCCGGGCACTCCAGATTCTTAAATTAGAAGAGATAATGTTTAAGAAGTAATGAAACTAGGGGCACCTGGGTGGCTCAGTCAGTTAGCATCTGACTTTAGCTCAGGTCATGATCTCACAGTCAGTGAGTTCAAGCCCCGCACCAGGCTCTGTGCTGACAGCTCAGAACCTGGAACCTGCTTCAGATTCTGTGCCTCCCTCTCTCTCTGCCCCTCCCCCCTCCCCTGCTCACAGTCTGTCTGTCTGTCTCTCTCTCAAAAATAAATAAACATTAAAAAAATTTTTAAAAAGAAGTAATGAAACTTAAAAAAAAAGAAGTGAAATTTATGTATCATCACTGGTTATCATAGTTATGACTAATCACGTTATCACTAATGATAATTTACCACTAATAATAGTTTAAAATAGTTATCATTAATGCTAAGAGTTATTACTAGTGTAAAGAGCTTTTAATAGTTATCATAGGTAATACTAATGATAAGAATTATTTTTTGAGCCCTTAGGATATGCTAAGTAGTATTCTATACACAATGTATGCATTAACTATTCACAACAACTGTAAGCAGTTGATTTTATGCCCATTATATAGATGAGGAGAGTGAGCCCCAGAGAGGTTAAGCAACTTCTCTAAAGTTCTCCTAGCAATTTACCAGAGTTGGGCTTTGAACCCACTAATTACATCTCTAAAGTCTGGGCTCTTAGTAGAGAGCCCGGCATGTAATAAATATCAAAACAGTTTCAAATGCCATTATAGCCTCTATTTTTTTATTTATTTTTTAATGTTTATTTATTTTTGAGAGACAGAGAGACAGAGTGCAAGCATGGGAGGGGCAGAGACAGAGGGAGACAGAGAATCTGAAGCAGGCTCCAGTCTCCAAGCTGTCAGCACAGAGCCCAAGGCAGGGTTTGAACTCACTGACTGGGAGACCATGAAGTGTCTGAAGGCAGACACTTAACCAACTGAGCCAGCCAGGCGCCCCTACATCCTCTATTTTTAATTTTGATCTTTTTGTAGTATTTGTATGAGCTCTACACATAGCTTCTGTCACATCTGTTACCAGGCAAGATCTTTTTAACATCACAAGGATAGGTTAAGTATAAAATTGAAGCACCTAAGAAATGCTCCAAGTCCTTTAGTTATTTAAAACTAAAAAGGGGCGCTTGGGTGGCGCAGTCGGTTAAGCGTCCGACTTCAGCCAGGTCACGATCTCGCGGTCCGTGAGTTCGAGCCCCACGTCGGGCTCTGGGCTGATGGCTCAGAGCCTGGAGCCTGTTTCCGATTCTGTGTCTCCCTCTCTCTCTGCCCCTCCCCCGTTCATGCTCTGTCTCTCTCTGTCCCAAAAATAAATAAACGTTGAAAAAAAAAATTTTTTTTTAACTAAAAAGAAGTAAGGGGGGGTGGAAGGGGGAGAAGGGGCGTGGCTTACGAGGTTTAAATCTAAATCCTCCACGCTCATGTGAACAATTTAACCTACCTAAGTAGCTAACCTCCCTCAGTTCTTCTGCCATCCATGAACCAAGCCACATACTACTTGAAATTCCAAAATGGCTGCTTGGGTTTTAGAATATAATGTTTGATCTGTGCATTGACATCTACTAAATCTGAGAGGCCCAGTGATCTGAGAGGCCAAAGTATGGGAGGCGAAACTAGCTGCAGCCTCTGGCCAAATTAATTCTCTCCCACAAGCTTACACTCAGTGGTCTCTGTCAGAAGCATGTTGTGTCCAGTGTTTGTCTCATTATTTTCAAATTGTGCTGGAGAAACACACCTGGGGTGATATGGCTTCTCATGAGGGGGAAAGACATAATTTGCTGGGCTGATGCAACACAGTGGGAAGACAGGCCACATTCTCCCCAGTTTCAAAGGACAGTGGAAGTAAGCTTTTGATGAGCTTTGGTTGTGCTGCATGGCAATGATTTGCTTCCATCCCAGAAAGATCTGCAGTGCATATGGTTTTGATCACAAATAAGAGCTAGAGATAGTTCAAGGTCAGAGTAGGGGTGGAGCTTATAGAAGAGAAGAGAGACAATTTTCTGAATTTAACTGATAAAAGTTGAAATGTAAAACCCTTAAAAAGTCCAAGAACTTTATCTTCCTCTTTATCCACTGGTGTAATTAGGCATATGGCACTTAAGAGACATTAGGATTGTGACTGATTTTCCAGAATACACTAATTTCAAATAGTTGAATATTCTCTCCAATTGTCTCCATTTTTTAACCACATCTTGATTTTTTTCTTCCAAAAATATGGTCACATAACTAATGCACATATTTCTATAAGTTTAAGATGTACAGGTTTCCCCCACGATTCAAAAATAAAAAACATTGAAAGTTTTTGTAAGCCAAAATGACACAAAGCAAGGAAGCAATTACTATTAATTTATACAGAAAAATATTTTAGCATCCCCAGACTCAAAAAACCACCTCTCTTAGGCTTCTGATACCTTAGAACACATATCTTACTAATGGATGCACAAAATAAATTGATATAAAACACAGGTGCTCACACACACTGTTCAAAGCTACGGAGGCTGGATTCTGAGTTACTGAGTGAGTTCTCAGGGAATGAACTGGGAGGGACCACTCTCACTGCTCAGGTGCATGCTGCCTCTGTAAGGCTTGCTGCAAAACTAATGCTGAATGCTATTTTTGCTATTTACCATTTTTGTAAAAGCAAAAATCCTCTTTGGATTTGTTTCAGCTAGTGAAAACAGTTACTAATATACATCTTTCATAAAAATGAAGTGACATTAACACCAACTTTTGAAAAGTGGGAGATACCTGTACTTCGTTTGGGAACATCACCATTCCACATCTAATTGATGTGTGATTATCTGTGATTTTGTTTTCTGTGTGTTCAGTTACCCATGATCAACAACAGTCCAGAAGCAGCTGATCCTTGTTCTGGGGTAGCATCCAAAGGTCAGTGGTAGCCTAACACTACGTCACAACGCCTGTGTCATTCCTTCACTTCATATTGTCCCCTAGACATTTTATCATCTCACATCATCACAAGAAGGGTGAGTACAGTACAGTAAGATATTTCGGCATATAGAGAGAAACTACATTCACATAACTTTTATTACATTATATGATGACAATTGTTCTATTTCATTATTAGTTATTATTGCTAATCTCTTACTGTAACTAACTTCTAAATTAAACTTAATCAGACGTGTATGTATACAAAAAAAAACATAGTATATATAGGGTTTGCTCCCATTTGCCATTTCAGGCATTCACTGGAGTTCTTGGAATGTATCCCCAACAGATAAGAGACTACTGTGAATGAAAGTGAGGAATCGGAATGTGAAAATCATTTGCCTTCTTGACTATTGTTCTTTGGAAACAGAGACAAAACTCTAAGATGTTGGAGGGTGGGAGGGATGAAGAAACTCAGTTTGTAACACATTGGGAGAAGCAAACATACGATTCTAAAATTATGCAATACTTATTTTACAACGATGAAAACTGACATATACACAGAATCTAACAAAACAAGAAGCTTGACATTTGACATAACGATTATATCTTTAAAGACATAAAAAAATATTTGTCAATAATAAATATATTCAAAATGCACTTTACTTCCATCTAATGAATTATTTGTGTATTTCCTTATCTTTGGTTTTCAGACATTGGTGTGCTAATGAGGGTCCCTGTTTACTGGGTCCCTGTTCTAGAATATCTGACCTAGTGAAGACCTGGGAATCTGTTTTTTTTAACAAGTATTTATGGAGACATTATATTTTCCACCTGCGAAAATAAATCTCACTTTCACTGAATGCCTACTGTGTGCCACTTTTCAAATGATTTATTTCTTTACTCTTTATGCCAGTCTTTTGAGTTAAATATTGTTATCCACATTTTATTGACAGGTGAACTGAGGTAGAAGGAAGATGTTTCTCATGATCATATAACACATAAACAGTGGAGTCAAAATTCAAACAGAAACTCATGATTCCAAACACCATGCTCTTCCCTGCTTACTGACTATCATGATAGAGACACATTCATAATCAATACTAGAAATAAAGATAGGGTTTTGGGGGGTGGAGGGGGTATTAGAAAAGGATAAAATGAAATGTCAATGGAATGACAATCTTTTTAATGATGTTTTCTAAATTCTCATCATGAAATCATAGCCCATTGAAGGGAAACGATAAAATAGGCATTGGATTGAGAGAGTAGTTTAAAATGAGAAATAAAACTGCATTTTCTAATTGAAGGTTAGTTAGTTATGAATAAACATGCCTGTAAACTGGTGATCCAATTCTAGTTAATCATATCTGTGTGTTTAACAATGTCTGGCACTCAAAATGTAGTTATAGAAAGGTCGACATTATACTAAAACAAAGAAAAAATTTAAAAATGCTTTTCAATATAAAAAAAAATTACATACTTCTTTATTGTCTTCATTTTTGCAATTTTTAAATTTCAGTTTTGCATTTAAAATTTATTACAGATGTGGAGTGACAACACTTTATAAGTTCCAAATTTATTTGGTATATTGGCAGAATTCTAAGATGCTTCCCAAGATACCCCTTACCCTCAGGGTGCACACTCTGCATAATACCCTCCCCTTGAGTGTGGATGGGCATGAATTAATCAGGAGATGGCTTTCAGAACCAGAAGTCCAACAAGTTCAAAACGTGGGAGGGCCAACAGAGGGGGTTACATACAGTTAACTACAGAAAGTCTTCAGGAGCTGAGAGTAGCATTGGTCTATAGCCAGCAAGAGAACAGGAGCCTCAGTGCTACAACTCTATGGGACTTAATTCTGCCAAAAGCCATATAAACTTGGAAAAAAAGAACTGCAAGCTCCAGAAAATGATGCACCTCAGCTGATAGCTTGATTTCAGCTTTGTGAGAGGCTAAGGAGAGAACACATATTAGCTAGGCCTGGACTTCTGATTTATGAAACCATGAAAGAGTATATTTGAATTGCCTTAAGCCTTCATGTACGCAGTAATTTGTTACACAAGAATAATAAAAAGAAATAAGTAAATAATATAAGTACCTGTTCTATGCCAGTACTTAACTCACATAGGGGTACAGCCATGAACGTGATAGACAACATTCTTTGTCCTAATGAACCTTAGACAGTAATGGGGTAAAACTAACAATACACATGTAAAATAGAATAAATGTATACACAGATATTCAAGAGTGTCAAGTTCTATGAAGAAAGTAAATATGATCTTCTCAATAGATGCCAAAAAAGAATTTGACAAAATGCAGCATCCTTTCTTGATAAAACCCTCAAGAAAGTAGGGATAGACAGAATATACCTTAACATCATAAAAGCCATAAATGAAAGAGCCACAGCCAACATCATCCTCAGTGGGAAAAACTGAGAGCTTTCCCCCTAAGGTCAGGAACCTGTCAGGGATGTCCACGCTGACCACTATTGTTCAGCATAGTACTGGAGGTCCTAATCTCAGCAATCAGACAACAAAAAGAAATTAAAGGCTTACAGATTGGCAAAGAAGAAATCAAACTTTCACTCTTCACAGACAAAATGATACTCTATGTGAAAAACCAGAAAGACTCCACTAAAAAACTGCTAGAACTGACACATGAATTCAGCAGTCGCAGGATATAAAAGCAATGCACAGAAATCTGTTGCATTTCTGTACACCAATAATGAAGCAGCAGAAAGAGAAATCAAGGAATCGATTCCATTTACAGTTGCACCAAAAGCCATAAGATACCTAGGAATAAACATAACCAAAGAGGTAAGAGATCTGTACACTGAAAACTATGGAAAGTTTATGAAAGAAATTGAAGACACAAAGAAATGGAGAAACATCCCATGATCATATATTGGAAGAACAAATATTGTAAAAATGTCTATACTACCCAAAGCAATCTACACATTTAGTGCAATCCCTATCAAAATAACACCAGCATTCTTCACAGAGACAGAACAAACAACTCTAAAATTTTTATGGAACCAGAATAGACCCTGAATAACCAAAGTAATATTGAAAAAGAAAACCAAAGCTGGAGGCATCGCCATCCCAGACTTTAAGCTATATTTCAAAGATGTAATCATCAAGACAGTATGGTACTGGCACAAGAACAGACACTCAGATCAATGGAACAGAATACAGAACACAGAAATGGACCCACAACTATATGGTCAACTAATCTTCAACAAAGCAGGAAAGAGTATCCAATGGAAAAAATCTCTTTAACAAATGGTGCTGGGAAAACTGGACAGTGACATGCAGAAAAATGAACCTGGACCACTTTCTTACACCACACACAAAAATAGATTCAAAATAGATGAAAGACCTAAATGTGAGACAAGAAACTATCAGAATCCTAGAGAAGAAAACATGCAGCAACTTCTTGAACCTCAGCCACAGCAACTTCTTATTAGACATGTCTCTGAAGTCAAGAGAAACAAAAGCAAAAATGAACTATTGAGACCTCATCAAGATACAAAGTTTCTGCACAAGGAAGGCACAACAAAACTAAAAGGTAACCAACGGAATGGGAGAAAATATTTGCAAATGACATATTGGATAAAGCGTTAGTATCCAAAATCTATAAAGAACATATCAAACCCAACATCCAAAAAACAAATAATCTGGTGAAGAAATGGGCAAAAGACATGAAAAGACATTTTCCAAAGAAGACATCCAGATGGCTACGGGACACATGAAAAGATACTGAATATCACTCAAAATCAGAGAAATACAAATCAAAATTACAATGAGGTACCACCTCACACCTGTCACAATGGCTAAAATGAACAACTCAGGAAACAACAGATGTTGGTGAGGATGTGGAGAAAGGGGTACACTTTTGCACTGTTGATGGGAACGCAAGCTGGAGCAACCACTCTGGAAAACAGTATAGAGGTTCCTCAAAAAATTAAAAATAGAACTACTCTACAACCCAGCAATTGCACTACTAGGTATTTATCCAAAGGAGACAATAATACTGACTTGAAGGGGTACGTGCATCCCAATATTTATAGCAGCACTATCAACAATAGCCAAATTATGGAAAGACCCCAAATGTCCATCGATTGATGGATAAAGAAGATGTGGTATATATACACAATGAAATATTACTCAGCGATCAAAAGAATGAAATCTTGCCATTTGCAACAGTGTGTATTATTATGCTAAGCAAAGTCAGTCAGAAAAAGACAAATATATGGTTTCACTCATGTGGAACTTAAGAAACAAAATAGATGAACATAGCAGAAAGAAAGGAAAAAGAAAATACAAACATAAAGGGAGACAAACCATAAGAGACCCTTAAATACAGAGAACAAACTGAGGGCTGTTAGGGGGGGGGGGATGGGCTAAATTCGTGATGGGCATAAGGAGGGCACTCGCTTGGATGAACACTGGGAGTTATATGGAAATGATGAATCCCTGGATTCTACTCCTGAAACCATTATTATACTTCTGTTAACTAAGATTTAAATGAAAAATAAATTAAAATAAAATAATAAAATAAAATAAAATAAAATAAAATAAAATAAAATAAAATAAAATAAGAAGGAAAGTAAAATAGGGCAACTGTGAGAAACTGACTGATGGGGACAGGGGTGGAACTTAACCCAGTACAGTCAGAGAATAACTATCAGAATAGATAGAAATGGCGTCAAGGCCAAAATGATGAAAAGGAGGCACCACATCAAAACTGCAGTATGGATCTTATTCTAAACACTTCAAAGATTTGTATACATGGGGCAGTGGTGTTTATCTGAATTACTCTTTGAGAAGATGTCACAGTGAAAACTGAACTGAATGGAGGGTAGGGGGAGAGTGCAGAGAGACAATGGTGGAATCATTGTCCAAGAGGAACCTTGCCCATTGCAGAGATTTCACCATCACCCAGGACTGTTAAGAAGGACAAGGCTGGGAAGATAATCTACAGACTAGAAAGGGGAATTTCACATACTGTTGTCATGGTCATATGTTATAGACACTTTCATTCATAATTTTCAGCAAAGACATTTTTCTCTAGGGTATTTCCAAATCCATATAACAAAGACCTCTATCACAAGACGAGTGGGAGGAAAGCAAGAGGGCGGGGCAAGATGGACCTGAAAATTCTGGTAACCTAGTCCGAAAACAAAAAAAATGACCTGAGATTTCCAACAAATTAGTAGCCCAGAGAAAACTGAACTTTAAACTTTTACATATTTAAAATATTTTTTAACCTTATCCCAAGTCACATTCAAAGCCTGACCATCATTTTTCCCCTAGTAACAAAGCATAGTATTCAGCTAACATTTTTTTTTTTTTTGGTCAAGAATATAAATGTTGAAACTATGTAACAAATGCTACTTTGTTCAAGATTAACTTATTATGATTGGAATAAGTGTTAGACTTTCAAAAAATTAGAAATTTCTTCACACATTCTTCATAATAACACGGCAGTGTTCTGCAATGAAGAAAAATGTGAATGTGGCATATATTTATGTATATTTTTAAATGTGAGCATTTTATTCTGCATATCTAACTCTCAGACTAATAAGAAAGAATAACACAGTGTACAGAAAAGTAAACCTAAGGATTTTCTTCAGAATTAATTTACAACAACATGTAAAATTTAAAACATGTTTTCAAATAAAATTCCCAACTCTAATTAGTCCCAAAGAGAGAGGTTACAATGGAGTAGAATAAAATTTTCTTCTCTCCCTCCTTGCTTTCATGTCTTTCTATTTTCATCCCTTGAGCAAGCTATTACAGACAGAATTGTGTCCCCTCAAAATTCATGTTGAAGTTCAAAGTGACTGTATTTGGAGACAGTCTCTAAGGAGGTAACAAGGTTAAATGAGGTCATAAGGGTGGGGCCCTAATCAGATAAGATTTTTGTCTCTATAAAAATGGACAACAGAGATCTCTCAGGGAAAAAAGCAATGTAAGGACACAGAGCAGCCAGGAAAAATGTTCTCATCAGAAACCAACCTTGATGATTCTTTGATCCTGGACTTCTGTCCTCTAGAACCACGACAACATAAAGTTCTGTTGCTTAAGCCACTCAGTCTGTGGAATTTTGTTGTAGCAGCCAGAGCAGACAATACACAAACTGAATTCAAAACTCAGAAAACTATCATATAACCACGTAATTAGAACATCCATGATATTGGTAACTTCAAAGAAGTTCAGTTTTATATGAGCAGATCAACATCCTTCATCTACCAGCTAGTGGACATGTTTGTTTTTGATTATAGGCATAAATATGGGGTCCCCTGAGCTTTGGGAACATTAATGTTGAATTGATCATTGAATATCACTTTTGTTTTAATACTTAAGATTTTGACCAGTTTTTGTTGTATTCTTAACAAAGTTAGCTTTGCCTTGTTCTGAATTGAAGATGATTTTAGTAAACATCCATAGGAAGCAATTTGTTTATTAAAATAATAGACATTGACTAAATTCCCTTTACTTCATATAGTTTTTCTTGTAATTATTGAGGACTCATCTAATTTCCATATGCAAATAAATACATAAATCAGCAAGAACACCAATAATAATGTAAAAGAAAAGGCTACGCTTATATCACATTATTCAGAAGGAGTTTATTATCTTACATTTCTAGAGGTCAGAAGTCCAAAACGGGGTCCTGTAGGACCAAAAGCAAGGTGTCAGGAGAGCTGTGTTCACCTCAGAAACTTTAGGGCAGTATCTGTCCCGTGACATTTTGAGCTTTTAGAAACTACCTCCATGTTCTGGCTCACGGCCCCCTTCCAGCAATGGTACCCGACTGACTCTGCTGGCCTCATCACGTCTCCTTTTCTGACTCTGGCCCTTCTTCCTGGTTCCTATAACAAGCCTTGTGTTTACACTGGACCTACCCAGGTAATCCAGGATCTTCTCATCCCAAGATCCTTAACTTAATCACATATGCAAAATGCCATGTAAGGTAGCATACTGACAGATTTGGGGGATTAGGCCACGGACATTTTGGCAAGGAGCATTACTCTGCCGATCACCACACAGCTGCCCTAGTATTTCTATTTATTATGTATGTTGAATTTGAAGGTAGAATTTGAAGATAAGTTTAACTGTGTGTACTTCGTGCTAAAGGAGACAATATGAAAACCTAAAATACGATGATGACGAAAATTAATGTGTAAATTCTTTTTTCTTAAAGTTTATTTATTTTTGAGAGAGAGAGAGAGAGAGCAGGGGAGGGGCAGAGAGAGAAAGGGAGAATGAGAGAATCCCAAGCAGGCTCCATGCTGTCAGTACAGAGCCCAAACTGGGGCTCAAACTCACAAGCCATGAAATCGTGACCTGGGCTGAAATAAAGAGTCAAACGCTTAACCAACTAAGCCACCCAGTTGCCCCTAATGTGTAAATTCTTAAATAAGGCTTCTTTTTATTTGTAGTGAAAATGTTTGTTCTAGAAAAGGTACCATCACACAGAGTACACTGGAACCCTACAACATATTAAAGCCATTATAAAAGTGCTTTGCCAATATTTACACCTTGCAGAAAAGAAGTCTTAAAATATTGGTATAAGATGTGTCAACAAAGAACTAAAACAACTTAGGAGTAGATTCCTTTTTATTTGGGAAAAGTACAATTGTGCTCTGAGCTGTGAGGTATAATACTGTCAGTTAGTGTGTTAATAATAAATACCATTAATTAATAGATTCTTACTATGTGTTAATTGCCACGCTACAGCCTTTATATGTTTTCTCATTCTGTGAGTTATACACTGTTGGGATTCCATTGTACAGATGCAAAAACTGAGGTTTCAGAAGACTTAGTGTCCTTCCCTATTACTACACAAGTGGAACTGGCATTCCATCTCCGATCTGCTCACAATTATGTGATAGGACAAGGTGGTTTCAGTTACCATGGGATTTTCATCAGAAAAGGCACAGATATTTCTGAACAGCTCTGGTTACTATTGTTAATTTGCCTTTCACACTACCCCTGGGAAAATTTACATTTTCTTTTTTTTTTTAAGTTTGTTTATTTATTTTAAGAAAGAGAGCATGCAGGGAGGGGGAGAGAGAGAAAGAGAGAGAGAGAGAGAGAGAGAGAGAGAGAGAGAGAGAGAGAATCTCAAGCAGGCTCTGCACTGCCAGCACTGAGCCCAACAAAGGGCTCAAACCCATGAATCCGTGAATTTGAGAGAGAGAGAGAGAGAGAGAAAACACACAAGCCACAAGCTAGAGTGTGTGGGGGCAGGGGCAGGGGGTGGTTGGAGAGAATCTTAAACAGGCTCCACATTCAGAGCAGAGCCTTACGCAGGGCTCCATCCCACAACCCTAGGATCATGACCTGAACTGAAATCAAGAGTCTAAAGCTCAACCAACTGAGCCACCCAGGGGCACCTATATTATATGTTCTACCATTTAGAGTAGGAACCTGAGGTCAAACAACTATATTTCAATTACCCTTCAGTTTATTAACTTTCTGCATTATAGCATATAATGTATGAAAATAATTGAATTTCAAGTCAGATCTTAATATTAAAATATGGTGTTTCTCTGAAACTATGCAGATTATATATATGTATATGTACATGTATAACTATATATTATATATATTTAATTTTGAAATTGGCCACTTAGTTTGAAAAGAACACAGAATTGGAAAAAAACATGAACTGGATTTGAATTTGTATTTTGCAACTTTCTATATGGAAAATAATTAACTTCCCATGGCCTTAGGTTCCTTATATTTAAAATGGGGAGAATATTACTGATCTCATGAGATTGTTATGTATGTTCTCAAAAAAACTAGATTCCTTCCTTGATGGAGTGTTAGTTTTCAAACATTCTCAAGAGACAGAACTCTCCCCTTTTCCCCCAGTATTTTGCCACTTACATTCTAAAGCCTCTGGAATTGGGGGGTGGAGGAGAGCCACTTTTTCTCTTATTGTGTTGAGTGATGATGGTCCTTGAACACAAAACCAGAAGAAACAAACAAACAAACAAAAACAAAAAGGGGGAACTGTGGAGAACAAGCTTAGCAAATTCCCTGAACTTGCACAGATGGGTTAACAAGGCATAAAGAATTAGGAAGCCATAGGATGCTCACACCCAAGCTTGGGCAAACAAGATTAGGTAAATAGGTATAGATAGGGTGAGGCAAAGACCCCAGTATAAATAGGGTGGGGCAGAGGCCCCAGTATAGATAGGGCGTGGCCGAGACCCCAGCATAGAACAAAGGTATATGAGGGACCCAAGATTAGGTATTCAGCGCAGAAACGCCCCCCCCCCAATTTAGTACTATAGCATAAAGCTGCTTTCACAGGAAGGAAGGACCAAATTAGGTAAACAGGTAAATAGGGCAATGGACTGCTGAGGGGTGAAGTTGCCCAGAGGGGAGCTAATTAGCAAAAGAAAGGTGCCTTGTTGACCCTCAGGTAGCAAGCTCTGTCTTTCTTGTCTCCTAGACCAGTTTAGGTAAACGGAGATGGTGCCTCAGGTTTGCGGTAAACAACCTGCTGCCTGGCACCAGGATTTTATTTTGTATTAACCCAACTCCCTAACCCCGCATAGATTCAAAACCCCCTTTCCCTCATACCCATGAGTTAATGTTCACAGTTTCATTGTCTCTTTGTGCACATCCATCACCATGTTTGTAAGCCTTCTGATCCTAATAAAAATGGAGCAAGGACCCTTAATCGGGGCTCTTGTCTTCTCCTGGACATTAGTCATCTCTTGCATTTTTATTTTTATTTTTTAATTTTTTAATGTTTCTTTATTTTTGAGACAGAGAAATCCAGAGTGTGCGCGGGGACAGAGACAGAGAGACACAGAATATAAGGCAGGCCCCAGACTCTGAGCTGTCAGCACAGAGCCTGACACAGGGCTGGAACTGCATGATCATGACCTGAGCTGACGTTGGACGCTTAACCTACTGAACCACCCAGGCACCCTTCAATCACATTTTTAATCCTGTGTCCCACTTTCTCACTGGACAAGAAGGAACTCCAGGCTCAGAGTCTACAACATTTTGTTTTCACCTTAGTTTTTTGTTTTGTTTTGAACTATATTTTCGGTTGCTTTGAGCAAGATTGGTCATTACTCCATCATAAATGATTCTTGAACATTTCACAATGAGTGAATTGCAGTGGGATTCATGAGAAATTTTCCAGTTTGCCACCTTTCTGTTCACTCTTTCTTTCTGCCTTCTGAAGGGATGCCAACATACTTAGTGTATATAAAAAGCCAAAATGCCTCTGAGTTTTGAGCCCAATGCTAAGCAGAACGTATGGAAAACCAACAATAAATAATTTATTAAATGTAGCTTTTTGAGAGAAGGCAATTTCATGTTTTAACAAACTCAAGCTGGAATAATAGAGGGGTCTTCTGACACCCAAGGCCAGCAGTAACTTGACTCTGTAGAGGCTGAGCTCTGGCTGAGCTTTGAGACAGGAAAGACACCATCCGTAATCATATTCTTAGAAATATTTTATTGAGGTTCCAAACTCTTCTGGGCACATTTACTTCATCTTTTACTTGCTTGGTGTGGAAAAGCAATTACCCTGTGGTGATGGTGCAGTCAAATCTGTAAACAGTTATTACATTTCAATTAGGGCTGCATGAAACTCTATATATGTAGTTTTCTGGGAATTAATATAAAGCTTTTGTGATGTTTCAATTCACAAGGGGTCCTACCCCACACATTTGACTCTCAGCAAAACTCAGATGCATTCAGATGTCAAGGACTATTTTCCCAGCACAAAGCATTTGGCCTGGGGTTAAATTTTCCTGAAATATATCGGTCAGTAGTAAAAAACCCCAAGTCTTCCAGTTACCCCATGGCTTTTGCCAAGAGAAGTCAACTTAGACTAGCTCTCTAGTATGAAAAGAAGATTCTGGTAAATCTTCTGTCAAAAAAAAAAAAAAAAAAAAAAAAACATGTACTTGATCACATTCACAGTCTTCCTTGGATCCTCATAAACCATTGAAACACAAACAAGAATTTTTCATTATCAGTAACAAGAATGGTGAGTTGGAGGGATGGGAAGATGGAAACCAGTATTTATTAAACAGCTACAATACTCCAGTTCCTTTTCCTGGATTATCTCTTTAAATTCTTGCATCAACACAGCAAGGTAAGAATTACATGTCACCATTCTCTAGTTGGGAAAAATTTCGATCCAGATTAAGAAACTTGCCCCGATCTACCAGATGGATCAATGGTGGTACTCAAAATGAGCCGAGGTCTCTGTTTCCAGAGTCCATGATGCTTCTTCCATCGGTGCAGAGATTTGGAGAATGTGCTTAATGTTTGTCTTTTTCTTTTTCCTTTGCATTCCTCATCATGGCCCACGAGTGCCTTTCAGAAGAGCCTGACTTATCTGTCCACTCTCTGTACTAGTACGGCTGATTCTCTTTCAATTTTCTATGTTACTCAAGGAAAAAATGCAAGCAACAAAGTCAAATGATGAAGAAACCATTCTCCTCACTCCTAAATGTGTTACATATGGTGGTGGGGGCAGGGACAGACCACAAGCAGCATTTACTAAGGAGGATTTCGCACTTCCATCAGCTACCATGAAAGATAACATATGGACTGAACGTTCATTCCAAGCAACAGATTTGTTTCTAGTTACTCTCCAGAAGTTGAATGAGAGAGAGAGAGGAAAAAAAAAAAAAAAAAAAACACCTTTTAACAGCCATCTGAAAATACTCTCCAAATGAGAGAAATAAAGTTGATCTTTTTTCAGACTACGGAATTAACATTTTAAAAAATGAGTCATACTGATTCAATTTAAATGTATTTATTGAGCTACTATCACTATGAATCTACCTCTTTTTTGAGGAAGACATGCCGTGTGTCTTCAAAAGCTTAAGTTCTGTTTTTTGGAGGAAAGGCATTCTTGCTATAGTAGACTTATTACACATTTGTTCTATACTATTGTCAAGTTATTTCTTTTCATTTATTTTGATCATTATCATATATGTAACCTGCCTTTTCAATATCATGATAGAGATGAAAATTTGTGTCAATAAATGGGGACACCTTCCTGTTTCCCATCATTTTATTTATAATCAATCATTTGCTTCATGTACCCCAGTTATTGGTTTAGATCTGGAAAGGTTCATAACTTTTGGCATTGCAAAATTCGTCAGGCTGAGAACAAAGGTGTTGTCGGGAAACCAAAATTTAGAAGTTAAGTTCAAATTGTTTCTAGCCTCCAGGCTCCTGACATATAAAAGTATTAACAACATATGTCTAGTTATATTTTTAAACCACATGAGAGTTAAGTAGGATGAGCCTCTTTGAAATATTGTGCTTTTTGAAAATAGAAAGCAAAAGAAAATGAAAGAGAAAGCCTATAATTGCCTTCAAAAAATATATATTTGAACTTTTCTCATGCTCTCAGGTAAACCAATCTTATAAATGGGCCCTATTCTGTTCTTGGACCTTTCTTTCTGTTAGCCATCACTTCTTTTAAGGCTAAGTTGAATGTTCTTCACCTTCAAGAAGCCGTCTCTGACAAGCTCATTCCTTCTCCCCATTAAGACTTTCTCCTTTTTTCAGTGATTGTCAGTGTGTGTACATGAGGTTCAATCTTGCTTTGTAATTGTGCCTTTCAATAGCTACTTACCTGACCTTCTGAAAGAAGAAATTTCTTTTGGAAATTCTTTGCAGCGAGGGCTGATCATATTAAGAAAAAAAAAAAAAAAAAAGACTGTAAAATTTAGACCTCTGTAGCCTGAGAAACAAATGCTTATCAAAACAGAAAGTAGGTTTAAAATGGATGTGAAATTATCATCAAATGCTGTTGTTAAGTAAATAAAAGATGTAGTCTTTAAAATTGCAGTCATGGGGGAGGGAGATAAAAATTGTATCTTTAAGACATAAATAAATTTAGAGTTGGAGGATCTAGTGTGGACTGTCAAATACTGGTGGATATTTTGAAAACATCCCCTTATCTTGTGAGTGCTGTTTTCCCAGGAAGTCCAGGCTTCCCATGCCGTAATTTTCATCTCCCTGAGACTGAAGTAGGGTTCTGACACTATGTGCTAAGCTTTGTCTTAGAAGACGTCTCAGTTTACTAAAGCCTCAGATTTTCTCCAGCCTCAATTAATCTTATATCATGCAAATCATATACAGATATTCCAAACATAGACAACCTGACGTATCCAGAATTGAACTCCTGATCTTCCACTCTAAACTTCTTCCTACCATCATGGCAAACTTCCTCTTTCCAGTCATTCATACTAAAATATTGAGAGGGGCGCCTGGGTGGCTCAGTCGGTTAAGTGGCCGACTTCAGCTCAGGTCATGATCTCGCAGTCAGTGAGTTCAAGCCCCGCGTCAGGCTCTGTGCTGACAGCTCAGAGCCTGGAGCCTGTTTCAGATTCTGTGTCTCCCTCTCTCTGACTCTCCCCCTTTCATGATCTGTCTCTCTCTGTCTCAAAAATAAATAAACGTTAAAAAAAAATTTTTTAAATAAAAAAAATAAAATAAAATATTGAGAGTCTTGATTTTCCCCTTTCTTTCTCTCACACCAATATTCTTTAAAAGTGTCAAGATCATGAACAACAAGGGAAGACTGAGCAATGGTCACAGACCAGAGGAAACTAAGGAGACAGTGACTAAATGCAATGTGGTATCCTGGATTGGATTCTAGAACAGAAAAGGGACATTACTGGAAACCCTAGTGAAATCTGAATAAAGTCTATATTGTAATTGTATCAATGTGAATTTTTTTAAGTTGTACTTATTTATTTATTTTGAGAGAGACAGAGAGGGAGTGTGAGCAGGGGAGGGGCAGAGAGACAGGGAGAGAGGGAGCATCCCAAGCAGGCTCTGCGCAGTCAGTGCACAGAGCCCAACGTGGGGCTCGAACCCACGAAACTCTGAGATCACGACCTGAGACAAAAACAAGAGCCCTCTGCTTAACAGACTGAGCCACCCAGGTGCCTCCCGCCTCCAATGTGAATGTCTAAGTTTCGGCAACTGCGCTACAGTTATGTAAGACGTAGACATTAGGGAAACCTGACTAAAGCGATTGAGGGAATTCCCTTTACTATCTTTATAACTCTGCATCTAAAGTAATTTAAAATAAAATAATAATAATTAGAATTGTGAATACATGTAAAATAATACCTGTAAAAATATTTATAAATTGTATAGAGCTGCCACAGTGCCATAACGTTAGGCATTATGATTATGTACATAATGATAATGAAAAGCAGTGCTTTAGAAGATGAGGGTATGCTTAATAATTGGGTGGTTTGAACTGACCAGCCCATTTTGCAAAATCAATGACATAGCTTCAGTGTAGCTCAAATTTTAAGTGAAATTTTAAGTGAAGACAGTAGCTCAAATTTTAAGTGAAGACAGTAGTGAAGACAAATTTTAAGTGAAGACAGTAGCTTCAGTGTATCTCAAATTTTACGTGAAGACAGCTTCAGTGTACCTCAAATTTTAAGTGAAATTTTAAGTGAAGACAGTAGCTCAAATTTTAAGTGAAGACAGTAGATGGCCCTCTGTGAACCTCACCTCTTGGCCTTTACACCCTTTTGGACTTCCCTCCCGCACTAAATAGGGCCAACTATGTGTAACCTGTAGAACAGTGAGGAAATGATAGTGCATGATTTCCAAGACTAAGTCATTAAAGACATTATGACTTTTGCCTTGCTATCTTGGAGTGATCATTCCAGAGGAAATCAGCCACCATATTTTGAGGATACACAAGGAGTCTATGGAGAGGCCCATGAGGAGAGAAACTGAAGTCTCTTGCCAACTTTCAGCACCGTGTGAGTAAGTCTTCTTGAAAGCAGATCCTCCAGGCCCAGCCACGTCTTAAGATGATGCAGCCCCTGCAAATGCCTCGTCTGCAACCTTATAAGAGACCCTGAGCCAGAAACATCCAGCTAAGCCACATCTGCA
The DNA here is from genome assembly GCF_018350175.1 of Felis catus. Lineage (NCBI taxonomy): Eukaryota > Metazoa > Chordata > Mammalia > Carnivora > Felidae > Felis > Felis catus. The sequence continues at coordinate 113,451,866 of NC_058374.1, forward strand.
GTCTTGACTCAAAGAAACAATGAATGCTTATCGTCTCACACCATTAAGCTATACAGTAATTCATAGGTACTAACAGATAACTAATACAACAGCCTTTAAAACATAAGCAAAAAGCGTTTGTCTCAAGATATCATGACATAAAGCCAATGGTCTGACAAAAATAGACAAAAATAAGTCATATTCTGGTAGTAATTTGGTGAGAAATGTAGCTGTTTTTTTCTTTTTTTCTCTCATTCTTCCTTCTTTCCTTTCCTTCCTTCCTTCCTTCCTTGCTTCTTCCCTCCCTCCTTCTCTCCCTCACTCCCTCTCTCTTCTTTCCTTCCTCTCTTCCTTCCTCCCTCCCTTCCTTCCTTCCTTCCTTCCTTCCTTCCTTCCTTCCTTCCTTCCTTCCTTCCTTCCCTCTTCCTTCCTTCCTTTCTTTCTTTCTTTCTTTCTTTCTTTCTTTTTCTTTCTTTCTTTCTTTCTTTCTTTCTTTCTCTTCTCCTCTGTCTTATTTGTGATGATAGTCCAGGTTTGTGTTTTTGCTACTCCTGTTGCAACAGTTGTCACTGAAGAGTATGCTTCTTTCCACTACAGATCCTCTTGCTGCTCTTGTTTTGTTTGTTTGTAATCATCAAAATAGCAGGTGTCCCCTTCTGGAAGTATTATTCAGGGACTACAGACATGACGTTTCTCTACTCAGAATTTGAGCAGAAAGAGCACAGGTTTGGGATTGCAGATTCCGGTGCTGCTTTGGGAAACATTTGGGAGAGGTCCCAATTCTTCTATCTTAAGTGTTACAAGTGTCCACTTGTGACATGAGGAGGTAAAGCAAACGCTATCTGAGCTTCCTAAAGCTTCCTAAGGCCTCACGACTACTTTGAAAAAATGGAAGTGTCCTGTAGCTTGCTTCTTTTGAATGAAGTAATTTAGCCTCACTTAATTCAGATAAAAGGTGTAAATATCACAGAACAACCATTCACCAATCACAGTCCTCAGGAAGTAGGCAAAACCCCAGACTTAAATATGTAAATGGCATGAATCTAACTTTGGTGGCTGCAAAATGAAACCTTTGTCTCGCTGAACAGCCTGTCTTGTGACGTGGGGGTTCCGCATTTTATCCCATATAATTCTTCCTGGAATTGGTATTTTAAAACTGAGAAGCAATTTAGAGTGCTGCCTAGCCTTGCTCTATCAGCCCAGGCCAACGTTCATGACACATTTTAATAGAATAATAGGCAGTTGGGTACCTAAACTTTACCCTGCTCTGGATCATGTTTGGCAGCTGTGCTTTTTATTCATCAGTCTGATTGAAACTGCTTTCCTGACAGAAGCAAAGATACTCTTCTTTGTTTAGGATTTCCATAAAAGGCAAAATGGAAGTCTTTGCAGACAGACTGGCGTGCCTGAATAAATTTATTTTCCTAGGCTTCTAGCCACAATAGTGAGCAAACAAAGGCCTCTTACCTACACCTACACCTTACCAATACACCACAGGATAGCAAATTTACAAGATTAAATAATACTCATTTGCTTTGACTTCCTCCTTCTGTCTTAAATCGTTGTCCAAACTTGCATTTTTAAATCTTTCCTTTATAATTCTTAGCATTTAGCCCTGGGCTATTTGAGAAATATATGGCTCTGGGTGTGTTTGTCTGTGTCTATGTGTGTACAAACACGTTGTCTAGGATGATGGGGGAGGAAGACTGGGCTGGTTTTTTTTTTTTTCCTAATCCTCTTTCTTTATAGAGAACAGACCTCAAAGGGTTTCCTTTCCTAGCTTAACGTCTTTTCCAAGCATAATGATTCTAGACAGACCAAACGACTGACCAGTGATCCATTGTATTTTTAATCATTTACAGTCGGATTCCTACACGGTGGTGCCTAGTATTTGGTTTTGAAGAATGCTTTCTTGGGGAACACATTCAATCCAGCTTTTCTGAGCAATAAATTACCTGTGTTTGGGGGCCCTTGACAGCCTGTATTATTTTGCCCTTGTTGAAAATAATGGATGATTTGGAACAATGCTCCCTTTGGAATTAAAATATAAAAGGTTAGAGTTTCAGAGTTCAAGATAATGAGTGGGCCCAACAAGCAGCCTGGGCCCAAGTCTCCCCAAGAGAGGAAAGACAGGGACATGAAGACATGGGGGAGAGAAGGCATAAACATAAGCATGTGTACAGACACATTTTTTTTCAGGGTTGGGAAAATGATTTTGTATCCTGCACTGCCCCAGATGTTCAGTCAACTATATAGTTGTAGTTGCACTAACATGAGGCAGAGCAGAGCTTTGTGCAAATATTATGATCGTCCTGAAACACCCGGGGGAAAGCTGTGGTCTCCTGTTTGGCTGCTGAGCTAACCTCTATCTATCCCCAACTGGAAGGTGGGGGGCAGAGGGCAGGGGCACTGCAACTGTTGGCACTGTGGATAGATCACAAGGGAAACGCTTTTTACCTGAAAATGCATCTGTTTGCATACTGGTGAAAATTAATTATCAAATATTAAATTACAACACTATTGTTTAAATGCTTAGAAGAAAAGGACAATTATTTTCATATGTAAGTATATATGTACATATAGGTAGCCCCCAGAGCAGGAAATAATCCCAAAGTAGTGATGTCACTTAGAATTGGGACTATCTTTTGCCATATAAATAATGTTGGGTAGTGGCTAGGTTTCTGGGCTAAGCAGAAGTGATCTGAATTCTCAGTTTTGTTAAACTAGAGTTTTAAGATTTAAGTTTAAAAGTTAGGATGCTATCCAGAGGAAATATACCACATGGGTTAAGAATCAGATGCTCACCTTTGAATCCACTTTGAATCCACTGGTAGTATTACTTTGAGAAAGGTTTGTGACCTCTCTGAACCCCAGTTTCCTAGCCTGTATATTATAGGGATCAGCAAACTATGGCCTGTGGGCCAAATCTGGCTCACCACCTGTTTTGGTACAGCTTACAAGTTAATTTTTAAAAATATTTTTAAGTGGGGGTGCCTGGGTGGCTCAGTCAGGTGAGTGTCTGACTTCAGCTCAGGTCATGATCTCACAGTCCATGAGCTTGAGCCCCATGTCGGGCTCTGTGCTGACAGCTCAGAGCCTGGAGCCTGCTTCGGATTCTGTGTCTCCCTCTCTCTCTGCCCGTTCCCTGCTCATGCTCTGTCTCTCTCTCTGTCTCTGTCTGTCAAAAATAAGCATTAAAATTTTTTTAAATAAGTAAATAAATAAAATAAAAATATTTTAAGTGTTAAAATTAAAGGAAGAATAATGTTTCATGACACGTGAACACCATGTGAAATTTATATTTCATGATCCATAAATAAAGTTTAATTGTAACATAGCCAGCTTATTTGCTTGCATATAGTCTGCTTTCTATGCTATTGTTTAGTTATGAGGCAGAAAGTTATGATCCGGGCCACATAGCCTACAGAAACTAATATATTTAATCTGTGGCCCTTTACAGAAAACGTTTGTCTAATCCTACTGTAATATCTATCTTACAGCACTGTCACGAGGGTTGAATGTTTAAAAAAAAAGTGTTAAAATAAACACAGGGAATCAGAGTGAAGAAGCTCTGGGCTAATGCTACCCCTGAAAATGAATATGTAGCTGTGTGTGTGGACTTCACAAAGACAGGAAAAAAAGGCAAAGCTGGGAAATAACTCCAACATACTAGCATTTCTCTTCAATTTAGAAGAATGAGTGATGGTGTTAGAGAGTGTTTACAGAAAAACAGAATTGTCCCAATTTTGTCAATCTGGTTTAACCTAACTGCAGGTAGACTATAAATTCCCATTAGCTAATTCAACATCTATTTTAATAAGAGGTAAAATTTTTCCATAAACAATACTTCTCTATTAGTTGTTGTTTTTGTAATTGAGTATTTTATGATGGGAATCTATTTAAATTAATAGAAGCACATTAAATATGTCTAATAAGGAAAAAATACATTCTGAAGATATATTTCAAGGTCAAATTTTTCATTACTGAAGTAAGAACAATGAATGAAATATAAGGTTACATTCAAGGAGAGATGTTCTCTTCCTCTCATCTTAATAAAAGCTATACAACATTGAGTGCTTCTTTGGTCAAATGCTATACAGAAATTTATTTTTCACATTTCTAACAGTTCTGTGAGATAAGTAAGAAACTGAGAACAAGAATAGTTAATTCACTGATGTGAAAATCTCATATAGACTTAGGTCAAGGAAAGCACCTTTCGGAATGTACCCCCACCCTATCCACTTTGGTATGGCCACAGGGGGCCTATAATTAACCCAGGACTCATCTCTAATGGAAACATGTGGCTCTGTTTCTAAATGAGTTTCTACTGTAATTGTAATAATTATTAAATCAATAGCCTTGGCAAAAGTAGAATAAATACCACTATAAGTCGTAATGCTCACTTACTGGCTCATGCACAGACATTTAGGACCCACTATGCAACACTCACTGGATTAGTCCCTGGGTACACAAATTGAAAACAAAACAATGACCCCACCCCAAGGCTCTTACATTTAATGAGCTCTTACATTTTAAATGAGGTGGATAAAAATCAAATAAATTTTTAAAAAATAAACTAAAAAATATCAAGAAATAATTAAGTCCTATGATTGCCTATGTTGTAAGGGAAGGGAGAACACTTTTGATTAGGTGGTCAGATTAAGTTAGAGTAGGCTATTTAAAGTCCCAGTTGTCACATCAGAAAAATTTAAGACTGAATCTCACAGACTCTCTTAGCTAGACAAAGGCTGTTAAGAATCTTAAAGGCCTTGTCCGAAAGACCTTTAAGTTCAGCCCAAAGTAGAGTGAAGTCTGTCTCAGAGAGATCTGTGGGTGTGGCTTTGTCTAATGGAGTCAACTACAATAAGATGCATAAGAAACCCAAAAAGCTATTAAGAGAACTATAATTGTTGGTAGCACCTCCAGCTTTGACTGAATTGGACAGACATCATTTACATTGAAAAGAGGTCTCTGGGTCCCCAAACTTTCATGAGCAGTAAGCAGACTGAGAAAGCTTCTCAGCCACAAAAAGGCCATTTCTAAAGAAAAGGAAGATGACTCAAGAGAATGGAGAGCCGTGTGGAGAAAGGAGAATGGAGCTCCAATGAAGGATTGGAAACAGGGGTCTGGCTAGATTTCATAGCTATTACTGACAGTGACCACTAGCTTTTCTTATGCCTGGTTTTTAAATTATAAATATTCAATCATGAGGTCTGTGTGTAGAAGGGGTGAAATGGGGAAGTGGGTCAAATAACTTGTCTTTTAGTTCATAGGCCTTCAAATCAAGAGAAATCATTCTTGAAAAGTTGTGACTGAGAATTTCCCCTGAGAAAGCTCCTCTTATACCTTTCCACTTCACACAATTTAGATGATAAAATATTCTGGATCTGGACCTGGACCTGAACTTGACTCCATATTGGGATAAGATTTTTGGGGATCTTGGGAAAAGATAAGTTCATTCTGTATATAGGAGAATTGTCAATTCATTAAGGTCCAGATTTTTTTTTAATTCAGCCCTCCACCCTTCCCCCAAATTCTTGGCAACCACTACTCTCTGTACTGTCTTTATAGTTTTGCCTTTTCTAGAATGTCATATAGTTGAAATCAGATAGTATTTAGCTTTTCCAGAGACACTTTCACTAAGCAATATGCACTTAAGTTTCTACCATGTCATTTCATGACGTGATAACTTATTTCTTTTTTATTGCTGAATAATATTCTGTTGAATATTTATCCACTCATCTTCTGAAGGACTCCTTGGTTGCTTTTGGTATTTTGAAAATTATGAATAAAGTTCCTATAAACATTCATGTGCAGGTTTGAGTGAAAGCAAAATTTTTAACTCATTTATGTAAGTACCTAGCAGCACAATAGCTAGATTATATGTTAAGATCAAATTTAACTTTCTTTTTTTTTTAAGTTTATTTATTTTGAGACAGAGGAGGGGGAAGGGACAGAAAGAGGGAGAGAAAGAATCGCAAGTTGGCTCTGCACTGTCAGCACAGAGCTGAAACCAAGAGGTGGATACTTAACGAACTGAACCACCTATGTGCCCCCCAAATTTAACTTTCTAAGAAACTTCCAAACTGTCTACCAATGTGGCTGTATCATGCTGCATTCCCCAGTAATGAATAAAAGCTTTGCTCCACATCTTACCAGCATTTGGTATTACCAGTTTTGTTCTGGTTGTTGTTGTTAATTTTTTGGTATGTTTTATTTAAGCAATCATGTCATCTATAAACAAAGGCAATTTTTTTTGTCCTCCCTAGTTTGTATACCTTTGTTTACTTGTCTTGACTTATCACACAATTTAGGCCTTCTACTATGATGCTGAATAGGAGTAGTGAGGGGGGCATCCTTGCTTGTTCCTGACCTGAAGGGGGAAAGCACCTAATTTATCAACATTAAATATCATGTTAGCTGTAGGGTTTTTTTGTAAGTGTTCTATATAAATGTGGAAGAAGTCCCCTCTATTCCTAGATTGTTGTGTTATTTTTAATCATGAACAATTCTTGGATATTGTCAAATACTTTCTGTGCATCTGTTGATATGATAGTATGATTTTTCTGCTTTAGTTTGTTGATGTGATGAATTACATTAATTGACTTTCATATATTGAACCAGACTGGCATATTTGGAAAACATCCCACTTGGTTGTATTGTATAATGTTTACTATATTACTGGACTTGATTTGCTAACATTTTGTTGAGTATTTTTGCATCTATGTTCATGAGAGATATTGATCTCTAGTTTTCCTTTCTTGTGATGTCTTTTTCTGGTTTTGGAAAATTCAGAACTCTGTCCTCATTTCTTCTTTGATTTCTTGCTTTGGGTTATTTCTGTTAAGAAGTCCAATTTGACCCTATTTTTTTTTCATATGTAAACTTTCAATTTGTTATTTGAAAACTTTGCATGTGGTCCTTATTGCCAGTATTTTGAAGTCTTCAGTGATCTGTAAATGACCTACTAAGTGGCCTTACTGTGATCATTTTTTTTAAAAAAAAGATAATTGTGCTGGACATTTTTTAAGCTTTTTTTTTTTTATTTGGAAACTTAGGTGTTTTAGTTTTGGACCCTTTTTCCGTATTTGTTGTTTACTAACTTCCTCCCTTCTGTTATCTTTTTCTGGAATTCTTTTTGCTCAGCCTTTGGACCTCCTGGACTGCTCTACTAATATTTTTATCTTTTTATGCCTATCATTATTTCCATTTAATTTTGTTCCACTTTCTAGGAAGATAACTTGGTTGGGTATAAGTCTTCAGATGAATCTTTCATCCCATTTTCACATTTCTAGTTTTTCAAGACCTCTATCTAGCTAACTGACAGTTCCATTTTACCCTATTGAGTGCAGTGATTCCTCATTTATCTGAGAACATAAATAATAGTTTTAATTATAGCTTTTGTCTGTTCTCTGCATTCCTTTTTTTCTCTGAGGTTTTTTTTTTTTTTCCTCTTTGGTGCTTTTATTTTTGAGTGGGGCTTTCCTCAATAGCCAGAGATTTTGTTCATTTTTAAGAAGGAGGCATTAGAAGACTGAATGGAAGCTCTATGTGAGGGGAAGGAACCTTCCAGCTGGGAGGCTTGTCCTCGAGAGTGATTTATTGGGAATCCTTTTGTTTCCTATTGGAAACCTCACCCTACCACCCACCCCAAGGCTTTCCATTCCCCGCTACTCCTCATCCAGAAACAAACAAACAAACAACACCCAATCTTATCCATGTACGTTAAGCAATAGCAGGGGCTAACCGTCTCTGCAGAGGCTCCCCACCAGCTTCCTGATTGAGGCACCACACCTTCCCCCCGTTTATGTGATTCCTTCCAGGGTTCTGGAGAGAAAACTAAGCTCAGTTTTCATTGCCTTTCTCTCCAGCCAGCACTTTCACCCAGCTTTCTCAGCTCTACTGCCTCCTCCATTTACTTTCCATTTACTACAAGCACTTGCCATTTCCACCTATTATCGTCTCCTCGGGCATTATTTTTCATCTGTGTGTTTTTACCATTTTAAATTCCTTTGCTTTCACCTTAGTGATGTTTTAGCAGTGGGAAGAAATGAAAAGTATGTGTTTAATCTATGTTTAATCAAAAAGTTACTGGATCATTACAAACATACGCAAAAAAATCTTAAAAGGAAGTTATAGTACTTTATTCCAGATATCCTAAGAACATACGTTTACTAATCTAGACATGCATGCAATTAATTTAAGTGAAACCAAAATTTGGTCTAAGCACTTATGTATTAAACATCACAACTCCTGAACTATATAGTTTGTATAATTATCTCTCCCTAAAAATGCTATCATAAATAAGGCAAAATGCTTTCCTAGTTGTCTAACACTGAAGATTCATCATTTTCCTGTAATATCACTTAGATGAGGTATCATGAAAGTCTATGAAAGCTGCTGTTAGGGATATTAGAGCCGAAACAAACCATAAAGAGCAAAATCCTTTACATCTTGGTCTGTATCAGAAGCCTGTAGGTATTTTCATTCAAGAGAAAATTCAAGTGCAAAAATGTAACAAAAGGCATGTTCAATGAAACTTGCCCATATATTCTCAATATTTAAACTCTTTTATTCTTCCTTTTGGGAAATGCCCCACTGTAGGCAGCACCCACCTCCCACTAAGAATGTGGGATGAACCGGGTCCTCTTCCTCTCCCCTTTCTGCTTCAGTCAGGCACAGCCCAAGGGCAGAGTCATGGGAACAATCGTGCAGGTTGTGTCTTATTCATGAGGGCAACATGTTAAGAAGGTCAATGGGGACTCAAAGTCAGCTGGGATCTCTCCCCAGATAAGGTGCCATGTCCTACTTCACATAAAAACTTAGCTTGGACCAACAATAGTTGTGGTCAGACTCACTCCCTCCTAAAGGTGCCCTGGTACGCACCTCCATTCTAGCAGCACGTGGATCAGGCTGATTCTACGGTCTCACTGTTGACGGGGTTCCTGGTGTCAGTCCTTAGGTGGTCCTGGGTGTTTCCTGTCATTTTTCTACACTTACCTCTCACTACTACTGTGAGCCCCTATACATTTTACGTGAGCTGTACACAGCCAGAGTTGATGATGATTGCTTGAAATTAAAACTGATACAGAGATGTATTAATGCATGAATGAAATACTATCACTTAAAGGTTTTTTTTTTTTGAGGGGGGAGAAGTGGGGTAAGGAGAGGGAGGGATATGGAGCGGAAAGAGAGGCTGGTAACTTACTGAGAACGTAAGCTCTGGTTCTCTCAAAGACCTTCCCATCACCATCTCCCTACCTTCCTGCCGACCCTGACTCTAACTTTGACCTGTGTCCTGGTCATACAAATATGAAGGTACCTGTGCTTGAGGCCCGGAGCAATTGCTTTCATTGACCTTATCATGGAGTTGGCTCTGTCAACACCAGTGAGAACAGACAACAGTAACAGGAGTGTGCAAGATGGTGGGGATGTGAGCGTTAAAGCAAAGAACAACGTTCCGCTAGAAATAAGGTCACTCTCTCTTGATGTGGGAGTTGAGTGGAAGGAGGATCTCAGACCACAGATTTTTAAATGATGAAGAAATGAAATAGCAGTGCCTTCTTAAAGAAATTGCTTTTGGCAGGAAGAAGCAAAATGAGAGCTTGCAAAATGAAATAAAAGGCAATAATCAAAAGTCAAAGTTGTTCCCTTAGGTCTGAGGCACCACAGAGACAGAAGAGCCTGATTAAAATGAGCCATTTACTAGATATATGCATTATATTATTCATTTCAGTGTAGAATGCTCAGACAAGGAGGGAAGCAGACTTCAGATGAAACAGGGTGAGCTTAGTTTCCTAGGTACTGTTGCCCATATAAGGGAAAAGCAGATCAGCAAATTCAATTTGGAAAATAATGACGCATACCATGAGCTGGGACCCACGTGACAAGCTGTTGGTACAAAATATCGCGAAAGTCTTTGTCATAAAGGCTTATGCGATGGGGACCTTTCAAAATGACAGAGTACCCTCTGTTGTGTTTTGTTGGCTTTTTTTTTCTTAGTCTGTAAGCCTCACTGGACAATGACATACACCGAGATATTTATTAAGGAAAAAATAATATTTCAAAGTGAAGGTAACAGTCTCTTATGCTATATTTGAGAAGATGAAATCACAAAGTCTTTGGAAGGAATAGAAGGTGAGTTGTGTGCTAAAGTTGGGTGCATAAGGAGCCTCCCAGCTTGGCACTTTAAATTAAATGCAAAAGCAGGATCCTGTGGTAATTCGCGCAGAGGCTAGACTGAGGGTTTTTCCTTCATTATTCACTTCACTTATAAATTCTTATAAATTATTAGTAGTGGTCCTACTAATGGATACACAAGAAGTTACCTAAGGAAATAAATTCAGAAGGTGTTTGGGAAATGCACAGGTGGGCCATGAAAGAATGAAGCCGATGACCGATGACACTCTGTGATTCATGTTGCCAACACGCACATTTGAATCATGGGGCTCTCCAAAGCTGGAGAGCCCAGGAAGTCATTTGGTACAGTTTTGTTGTTCACTACGTATCTTTAAATAAACAGTACCTCTTACCTTTACATAAAATCAAGATTTTGTTTCACCACAGGAAAACAGCTGGGTGGTAACTGCTTACATTTAGAGACTAAATTTGGAATGATGGAATTTCACTTTGAGATCGGTAGTTCAAAGAGGTAAGTTGCTATCCCCCAGACCAGTTGAAACTGAGGATAGACTGCAACAAATTTAATTTAAGAGTATGCTTGTGTTCTTCTGACTTAATACGCTGGCTCTCTGACAAACATAAAATGCATACAGTGGGGTGAGATCACTAAGACACAAGTACCTGTCCTCCAGAGGCAAGCACCAGAATAGGAGACCTCCAGGGAACCTGATGGGGAGACCTGGCTTATCTGCTGTGAACGTCATGTTGAGAGTCACAGGGACAGATGCTCCTATTTGCAGGTTTACTTTTCGGGGTTGCTGCTTCTCATATGAACAGCGTCTAGTACGTGTGCTCTAATGTTGGAGAGCTACAAGTGGTTCATTATTTAACAGGATTAATAAATCCTCAGAGCAAGTGCAGGCAGGCTATGCTCAAGAGTGATAAAATGTACGACCCTCTATTAGAAATGGTCCAGAAAATGAAAGACAACAGTTAGTTTACTGGTGGTCATGACAGAAGGTAAAATAATAAAAAGTATAATATGGAATTGCAATAGTAGCTTCCCCTGTGATGTGATGAATTGCATGCATAGTGATACGAGAAATAAGAAAATAGGGTGTTATTTGCTAATTTAGAGGCTTTTCTGCAGTCTTAAGTTATAATCATCCAGAATGTCAAGAGGCATCCATAGAGTAAACAAGACTTGAAAGGGATCATTCAGCTACTCTGGGGATCAAATGGGTTTCAGGTACCCTAGGGCATCAGAATTCACAGACCTGAACTGTCCCAGTCAGATCCATAGTTAGCACTCCAGCCTATAACTGGGACCTACTTATTTAATATCTCTGAGCCTCAGTGCTTTGTCAGTAATACAAGGTTCAAAATACATTCCCTATCTACTTTATAAGGCTGCTCAGAGTATTAAATAGAAAATAATATTCAATGGGAATGCAAGCTGGGTGCAGCCACCCTGGAAAACAGTATGGAGGTTCCTCAAAAAACTAAAAATAGAACTACCCTACGACCCAGCAATGGCACTACTAGGCATTTATCCATGGGATACAGGTGTGCTGTTTCGAAGGGACACATGCACCCCAATGTTCATAGCAGCACTATCGACAATAGCCAAAGTATGGAAAGAGCCCAAATGTCCATCGATGGATGAATGGATAAAGAAGATGTGGTATATATACATACAATGGAGTATTACTAGGCAATCAAAAGAATGAAATCTTGCCATTTGTGACTACGTGGATGGAACCGGAGGGTATTACAGTAAGTGAAATTAGTCAGAGAAAGACAAAAATCATATGACTTCACTCATATGAGGACTTTTAAGAGACAAAACAGATGAACATAAGGGAAGGGAAACAAAAATAATGTAAAAACAGGGAGGGGGACAAAACAGAAGAGACTCATAAATATGGAGAACAAACTGAGGGTTACGGGAGGGGTAGTGGGAGGGGGGATGAACTAAATGGGTAAGGGGCACTAAGGAATCTAGTCCGGAAATCATTGTTGCACTATGTGCTAACTTGGATGTAAATTTTAAAAAATAAAAAAATAAAATTAAAAATTAATTAATTAATTAATTAAAAAATAAATAAAACAGACAATTATAAAAAAAGAAAGAAAATAATATTCAAGAAACTTCTCTGTGATGACTCTATTACTCTAAAAAATAACAATCTAGTATTATTTCATGATGGATCCATATGCTAATTTCTAACTATTCTATCTGTTCCCTAAAACAATTTTTTTTCAACAATGTCTACCAGGCCATTTTCAGTCAGCTTAGTTCCAGTTTATTCTTTGGTGCTCAATGCAAAACACTGTTTTACAAATAAAATTTTATAACTCACACTACTGTTTGGCTTCTCCCTTAATGAGTCCTAACAGAATTTATTATGTCCATTGAAAGATAATGTCATGTTTGGGGTACCTGGGTGGCTCAGTCAGTTAAGCGTCCAACATCAGCTCAGATCATGATCTCACAGGCCGTGAGTTCGAGCCCCGTGTCAGGCTCTGTGCTGATAGCTTAGAGTTTAGAGTCTGCTTTGGATTCTGTGTCTCCCTCTCTCTGCCCTTCCCTCACTCATTCTCTCTCTCTCTCTCTCTCTCTCTCAAAAATAAATAAACATAAAACAATTTTTTTCATAAAATAAAAGGTAATGTCATGTTTCTTCATTGCCTGAACTTCATCTATTTCCTGCCATCCCAGCTAATCCCTGAGAATTTAAACATATTTCAGATTTCTTTTCATCTTCCTAAGCTAATGTGCTTGGTAAAATAATAGTATCCAAAAGATATCCAAGGCTAATCCCTAGAACTTGTGAATATGGTATATTGCATGGCAAAAAGAGGTTTGTAGACATGAATAAGTTAAGGATCTCGAGATGTGAGAATATCTTGAGTTATCCAAGTGACCCCATGGTAACCACAAGGAGCCTTATAATGAGGAGGAGAATCAGGGAAGGCAATGGGACAGCTGAAGCAGTGGGGTGATGTGGGGCTATGAGCCAAGGAATGTGTGTGGCCTCTGGAAACTAGAAAAGACAAGGAAATGAGAGCTTCCAAAAGGAACACATCTCTGCTAACCTATTTTAAACTTTTGAGCTCCAGAATTCTAAGTGAATAAATTGGTGTCTCTAAGCAACTAAGTTTGTGGTAATTTGTTACAGCAGCAAGAGGAAACTAATACACCTATTTCTATGTTTTTGTTTTTTGTTTGTTTTTTTGTTGTTTGTTGTTGTTGAATGGAGGGATGTTGGTATTGGTGGTATAGTTTTTATAATTGCATCAGGAAAACAAAGAAAAAGAAAATGTCAGAGTAGGAACAGTCTACCAAACCAAAAACAGCTGTGGTGGCTTCCCTATTGCTCATCAAAGTTAATAACAACAAACAGGAATTTGGCAATTTTAAAGTCTCAAAGCAATTGAGAAATAAAAAAAATCAACATTCAAACAGTTGCTATTTATCTTCTGAGAAACGTGGAAAAGCATATAAATGGTATCTAAATATGGTGAACTCCATGTAATTCAAAACTTTAGTTTTCTGTTTTTGTTTCTGTTTTATTTACTGTATTTGTACCAGGCAGCCATATCGCATTTCATGCGTCATCAACTCTGAAAGTATATATGGTTAATATCCCCCATTTCAATAGAGAAATTGGAGCTTAAATAGAATAAGTAACTTATCTAGGTCACACAGTTCATAAGTATTATATCCACACCATCCCCCTAATTATAGGAAGTTGAAATTGTACTTTCAAATGTCAGTCATTTTCTTGTCTTCATGAACCCTCTCTTTTCAATTTTTTTTTTGTATCTCCAACACCTACCATAGTAACTGCTACATGAGAGACACTTAAATTTCCTGGTGAAATAAATAGGTGTCATTGCTATTCTGTGGCTAATTCTTAGGTTAAGGAGTGAACAATTCATTTGGTTTTGGGTCCCCGGCTACAGCATCTCATCTAATAAGGATCAAATGACTCTCTGATCTACACTCCATGATATCTGTGGGAATATAAAAAGACACTTTTTGACATTATTTTTTAAAATGAATCATCCAAAATATAATAAAACATGTAGTTGTTAGTTTAAAATGAACTTCTGGATTAGTCAGAAGTCATTATTAAGTGAAAAAACTTAATAACAATGACTTCAAAAAGAAAATAAACAGAATCTTCAACAATGTAGTAAGAAATACACAGGAGTTAAATATTTCATTAAAAGCATTCAATAAAAGTGGAATTGCTCTTGAAAGCCAGTCTGCATTTTTTGGTGGATTAACTGGACAGATTCCACAAACATTTGTCTAAGCCATTATCTGGAAAATCACTTTCAACACCAATACAATGAAAATATATTAACCATGATAATAACAATGTCCCATCTGTTTAAGCACTTTACAACCCACTGAAAGCCATACCTGCAGATAGTCTTAGGTTATGAATTCAAAAACAGTTGCAAGTTGAATGCAGGTGACAGTAGTACCTGGTAGGGAAGCTCTATGAGCTTCCTGTTAGTGGGTTTCTATGGTACTGTAAGCCAACCTTTCAAAATAAGCTACCCTGAATCAGCCAGGGGCCAATTTTACTGAACAATGGACAATCTATCTCTAGCCAGGGATGTGACTCTCCAGTTTTGAAGATATTTTAATATAACTACTCTTTAAGATTAAAAGCTATCACATATGAACACCTAAAGGATAAGAAAACAGTACAACCCAAATTAAGTATATTTATAAACCATGAGTGTGTACTCAACAAATTTAGAACACTTATCAACCCATCCAGTTCATCAAGGAATACAAAATCTTGAAAGTAAAGGTGCAACTTTCCTTATTATAAAGGCCATTATTTCAGCTTCGTATCACTTAAGAAAACTGGGTAGGCATATTGGATGGTGATATTCCTTCTGACAGAATCAAATTGAGCCCAAACCATCCTCCAAAGCCAGTTTAAAGAAAGCACTAGAAAGGTGACACACCAGACTGTTTAATCAGTGTCCAACTCACTAAATATATGTACAAAAACGCAGTAACTTTTTGATGATGCGGTTATACAATAAAACACAACTGAATACCAAGGTAGGCAAATATTATCTCTCCCCAGAACAGTGAAGAACAGGAAAAGTGAAAAATCAAAGAAAGAAGTTTCAGAGTGAGCAAGCAATACTTCGATTGTATCAAGAGGAATACCAGTGGATTCGTAGAGCTCCAGGGGAAGCACTAAGCACTGATCCAAATGCCTTAAATTGCTTCCAAAAATGTGAGCTTTTCTCCATAATATTTAAGGTTGATGTGCCAGGCGGTGGAGAATTCTTCAAGAAAATAAAAGTCCTGTGTAAAGAATCCCATCTAGTTTACCCTCTAAAGACCTTTATAAGCCCATCTTCATGTCAAATTTTCAGTAAAAAATTTGAGACAGATTATCATATCTTTAAATGCAGTTCTAAGAGCTTAGGACCCTGAAAATCTTAGGGCTTATTCTAAGGAGATTATGACCAATTTGGTGCATTTAGCCCAACTTTACTAGATTCATATTAAAACAAAACAAAACAAAACAAAACAAAACAAAACAAAACAAAACAAAACCAAACCCAAAACTACACCTGATCCATCTCAGGCAGAATGCTTCCCTGAAGAGAGCATTAAAAATACAATGTTTCTATTGTTTATTTTTTTATTTGATTGTCTTATGTATTTTTGTCAATTGTATTTTCATGGTATGAAAACTGTTTTTTAAGAAAACAATATCCTAAGTACAAGTGTGTCAGTGGAAAATGTAGTTAGCATGTGACGACATGGAAAAGCTGGGTCATCAGTTGGAAGATACACATTGATTAAGGCCACAGTGAACCTTTATTTCAGCAAGAGATATCAGAGTACAGAAAAGTGAATAAAGTGGTGTGATCTAAGCCAAAATGATATGAAGGCTTCCATGGAAGAGAGATACTTGAAAAGGGCTTTGAAGAATGGGTAGGAGCTGGCTGCCTGGAGAAGGATCAGAAGTTTTTCCAGGTTGAGGGAATCTGAGCAAAGGTTTTGAGTCAGAAATGAGCATGATCTATAACTGTGAAACAATGAGTGGAACAATGAGTTGTTTCTTCTTTTCATTTTCTTCAATAAATACCTATTGAGTAACTACTAAGTTTCTAGCAGCATAGTAGGTAAGAGAGAAACATGATGAATAATGCATAGGTGTGCTCTCAGTAACCTCATTGTCTAGCTAGAGAAACTCTGTTAGTAAGAAATTGTGTTTGGCTTCCTGAAAAAGCGATACAAATAGTATGACTTAGTAAGAGATTCCCAGTAGGGCTTTATATGGGATGTTCCAGTTTTGCCAATGGGTTATACGTAGGTGTGACAAGATAATCCCTCTTTCCTCCACTCGAGAGCAAAGAGATTGTTTTAAACATTCAACTCTGTCCGTGAGTTGCCTTTTCCTTGAAAGTTTCAAATATTATCATTTTCTATATATTTTGTGATGTTAAAAAATCCAGGAAACACTGGCCTTACCAAACAGGTTGATATTTTGCCGTATTCAAAAAATCCATAGTACACAGCCAGATCTGGTACAGAGTTCCATAAGTTACTACAGCTCCCTTTTATCTTCTTTGCTTCAAAATCCGTCATATATGGCTTTTACTTTCATGCTTGCCACATGACTCCAAAATGGCTGTTCCACATCTCGTCTCTCATTCTACTTCAGTTATGAAGAAGGGAACTATACCTATATTAGGAAACTAAAACATATTAGGAATCCCCGATGTTCCAGTTGTTCTCACTGATCAGAACTGTGTCATGTAGTGAGTAGCATTAGCTGCCATAGAGTATGGGAAATAGAGGTTTTTAGTTGGATATAGGCTATTCAAAAGAAAATCATAGTTGTTTTGTAAGAAAAAAAAAAGAAAGATGGTAATTAAGTCTCTTGGGTCTGCTCCAAGAGGCAAATATATAAGCAAGCAATCATAATGTAATGTATGAATTTAAGCAATTTATAGAATGTCTTGAGAAAAAGATGAAGAGATCCATTAATTTTGACGGAGGAGGTAATTCATATTTTATAAATGGCAGGAAAGTTGAATAGAGTCTTGAGTCGGAAAAATCAACTTAGTGTTAGCCCAAATTAAGAAGGACAAAAATCCTGAGATGAGAAAGTGTACAGCTAGAAATTTGAGCTGGGGAGCCAAAAAGTCAAAGACATCTGCAAATTGGTTTGTTTTGAGGCCCAGAAGCTTACATTAGCATAAGGAAACTCCCTTGTGTTTTGGACCTGCTCTTCATGGCTAGGGAGTCAGCACTTCCTAGAAGAAAGATCTACTAAGAAAATCAGTTGGCAGACCCCAATAAGAATGTGGAGCAACCTGATTCGAAGGGGCACGCGCACCCCAATGTTTACAGCAGCATTATGGACAATAGCCAAAGTATGGAAATAGTCCAAATGTCCATCGATGGATGAATGGATAAAGAAGATGTGGTATATATATACAATGGAATATTACTCAGTGATCAAAAAGAATGAAATCTTGCCATCTGCAACAACGTGGATGGAACTAGAGGGTATTATACTAAGTGAAACCAGTCAGTCAGAGAAAGACAAATATCATATGTGGAATTTAAGATACAAAACAGATGAACATAAGGGAAGGGAAACAAAAATAATATAAAAACAGGGAGGGGAACAAAAGATAAGAGACTCTTAAATATAAAGCATTAACTGAGGGTCGCTAGAGGGGTTTGGGGTGAGGGGATGGGCTAAATAGGCAAGGGACATTAAGGAGGACACTTGCTGGGATGAGCACTGGGTTTATCTGTAGGGGATGAATCACTGGATTCTACTCCTGAAATCATTACTGGACTACATGCTAACTCAGGTGTAAATTCAGATAGATAGATAGATAGATAGATAGATAGATAGATAGATAGATAGATAAAGAATGTGGAGTATACCCATTAGGATGGCTACTATTAAAAACAAACAAAGAAAAAAGAAAAACAGAAAATAATAAGTGTTGGTGAGGATGTGGAGAAATTGGCACCTTTGTTCACTGTTGGTAGAAATGTAAATCAGTGCAGCTGCTATGGGAAAGAGTATGGATATTCCTCAAAAAATTTCAAATGCAGTAACAAACGATACAGCAATTCCGCCTCTGGTTATATACCCAAAAGAATTGAAAACAAGGTCTCAAAGAGATATGTGCTCACCTGTGTTCATAGCAGCATATTCAAAATAGCCAAAAGATGGGAGCACCCTGTGTCCATAAGCAAATGAATGAATAAACAAAACATGATATATGCATATAATAGAATATTATTCAGCTTCAGAAAGGGAGAAAATTCTGATACATACTACAACATGAAGACATTATGCTAAGTGAAATAAGCTGATCACAAAAAGATAAATGCGATTATTCTATTTATATGAGGTACCTAGAAAAGTTAAATCTATTGAGACAGAAAATAGAAAGGTGCTTGCTAGGGGCTGAGGGGAGAGAGAAATGGGGAGTTATTATTCAATGTATTGTTGCACAACAGTATGAATGTACTTATTACTACTAAACTGTATACTTCAAAATGTTTAAGATGGTTAAAAAAAAAGAAAAAAGTAATATAAAGTTGAATGCTTCATATTTCAATCATTTTCCATCATTCTAGGGCTTTACACTCCTACGATGTTTTTAGTAGTATATGTCTATGATTTTTATATATGACTTCATTTTTTAACAGTGCTTTCCCAAGTATTTTTCAAACATTAGCACTATAAAAGAGATATCCTAGAACATAGGGCAAAAATAGTGGCAGACATTGTGTGATGTCCTACCTTGCGTACGATTTTTAAAACTATAGTGAAAATATTGCTCACATAGCCAAGTGCTGCTTTGGAATGAAAGGTATAACTCTAGAGATAGATTCAATACAGTAATCTACTTCTTGCCTACTTGGCTGGCAGTTGGAAGAGACAAGTACCTGAAGGAGGAAAGAATTATCTTTACAGATGTACATAGGCTTTTTGCAAGAAGAGTGTGGGCAGGAAGGAGTATGAGAGGAACAATATTCCTGGAAAAGGAAAGAATATGCAAAAGTATGGGAGGCGTGAATGAGGATGGTATTCTAGAACATGAACACAGTGCAGTATGGAAAGTTTCTAAGGTACATAAGAAAGAGTTATGGGAAAAGAGACCAGAAAGGTAGGCAGAGATGTTGAGTGCCAGCTGGGTACATGTATTTGCTGAAGTAATCTTTACAACTCTCCCTTGAGGGAGGTACCATTAACGGCCTCATTTTTCGGATGAGTAATGTAAAATTTGGGGAGATAAAGTAACAGTTAATATAATAGGAATGTCTGTCCCGGGCAGTATGGCATTGAACTGCCTGGTCCATGAGCCATTGTCTTTTAGAAAAAAGACAATTCAATTTAGCCAACAGGTAATAGATATTTATTGGGTAAAGGATGGTCTAAATAATCCTTTGCATATGTATAATGGTTCTATCCACAAAGAACTTTCCGGCACCAGTTCCCAACTTATAGGGTCCCATTTAAAGGAGCTAAGTGAAGACCACATGGGTGGTTCAGTTGGTTGACCAACTCTTTCCATTCAGGTCATGATCTCATGGTTCGTGAGTTCAAGCCCTGCATACGACTCCATGCTGACAGTGCAAAGCTTGCTTAGGATTCTCTCTCTCTCTATGCCCTTCTCCTGCTCACACACTCTCTCTCAAAAATAAGTAAAAAAACATTAATTAAGGAGCTAAGTGAGTTATCAGAGAGCAACGAATACTGGCGGTATAACTTGAATCCAGATCTTACATATTTTCTCATTGCTTCACTTATCAATGAGGTGGGTTTTTTTTTGGTTTTTGTTGTTTGTTTTCATTTTTCGAATCCATTGCCTACTTATACCAGTCAGAGGATATGGCACATCGTTTGGTCTTACTGGCAACCTTTTCAAAAACTTTGGCAGTAAATCCTATCTTTGAGATGAAAATTAAAGCCACAAATGCTTCACAAGGTGACTTCTACTGTTGATTTGAAATGTTAAGTCCACTAAATGCCCAACCAAAGCTAATATGTGACTTTGAATCCCACCTCATTTCAGAAATACTTTTAACTTTGCCATAAAATTCTTCTGACTCCTGCCCTGTATCATATTATTATTTTTTATTAAATATGAAATTATCAAAATGCTTTACTGGAATTCTGATGAAATTACATAAAGAACTATTGGTCCAAATCCAAAAATGGAAAGACTTAATATAGAAGTAAGAAGAAAGTAACACAGAATAATTTATAGGTGGTATTAATTTGGGTATAAATTAAATTGTTTTTAAGAGGAGGAAACATTGGGACACCTGGCTCGGTCAGCTGAGTGACCAACTCTTGGTTTCAGCTCAGGCCGTGATATCATGGTTCATGGGATCAATCCCCATGTCGGGCTCTGTGCTGACAGTACAGCCTGCTTCAGATTCTCTCTCTCCCTCTCTCTCTCTCTACCTGTTCCCCATTTGTGTGTGCTCTCTATCTCTCAAAATCAATAAACATTTTAAAAAATAAAAAGGGGGAAGCATTATTGAGAATTAATGGAAAATGCATATTATAGAAAAAAGTTTAAAATATTTGTATTAGATAATTAAATACATCCATAATTAGCTGATTTAAATTAAGCACTCACCATGTACCTGGTAATGAGTTGACCACTTTCTATACCCAAGCCTGGTTAGAAAATTGGAGGCAAAATGGTAGCAGAGGTGATACCCCAAGCATGACAGGAGGCAGAGCAGAGAGCCAACATTAAGGGATGAGGGTGAACTCTCCAGCCCCATGTGCTATGTGACTCCAAGAATATTTGTATCCCCTCTCCTCTATCCCAAGCATGTGGAATCAAAGGAGTCCCTGGAGCAAACAAAAATGAACAATCTGAGAGATCAGGGGGAAACAATTTGAAACAAGTTAAAACAAGAGGGAATGGTCTGTTGGGTTTGAAGGGAGAAGAAAAAGAAGAGAAAGGAAGGGTAAACAGTAATGTCAAATGCTATGGAGCAAGGCAGGGAAGTGGTGCTTTAATTTACCAGCTAGAAAGTCATTGTTGATTTTAATGGGAGACTTTTAGTAGAAGAGATTGGGTGGAAAGCAAGCAGAGGACAAGGAAGGGCAAAGTAGTATGAGCCCCTCTTTAACTGGTTTTGCTAAGAGAGTGAGAGAGGAATTTGTGAGGATTTCCGCTTGTTATGGCCTTTATCTTTTTCCGACCATAAGGCGTAAAAAGCACGAGACAAGTTTAGGTACCAGACAAGTTCACCTGTTGAGAGTAAGGATCGTGTTATATTGGCGGGCACAGAAGTCAGAGAATGGTTGAGAACTGAACAGAAGATGTGAGGTGTGCCTCAAATAGTAAGGTTTACAGCAAGATGACAAGAGAATTATTCTGTGATTATTCCTTAAAACCATATCTGTACCCTCAGAGTGCCTAGGCTGCAGTGTATTTTGATGTACTGTTTAGTACACTGCCCAGAAGCAGGGAGCTCTTTGCTCCATGTGCCACAGGATTCCTGTTTCAGTAAAGCTGTATTCACTCCAACATTAATGCAGAGAGTCTAGGGTGCACAATTCCCAGACACTGAGAGCACACTTTGACAGACAGACATACGTGCAACACAGAGTAACATCCACTGGATATTATCAAAAACAAATGTATACACCAATCTCTCCAGAAGACCAAAAGAACCTTTCAAAGGAAATTGATGGGGCCACCAAACTTTTTTAAATGAGGTGAAGGATCCATTTAAAGCAATTTCATTAGACCTATTTGATCTCAGAAACCTCCCAGAGTAAATGTATTCATTCATCGGTACCAATTACCAGGTCCTAACTTGGGTAACTGTGATAATGTTCCACAGCCCAAGAATTGTCTCTAATCTGTCCTTGGAAATGCACCAGAGCACTACAAAGAAGCCAACTGAAATTAAATTGTCTTCAAGCTTCAGGGCAGACCAAAATATGAGCTGGGAAATGCCATGTTAATGCAAGCCTATTCTTTTAAACACTAGCCTAGACTAGAATTGCCCATTGTGGGTTTTCTTACCATTTATAACATGATCTCCAGCTATTTAAATGTAGCTTTAGTCCTAACATCAATAAATACTTTTCTTCCCATATGAGTGTATCACGCCATCATTTGTGGGCTGCAAACCTCTGTCAATCAGAGCATTGTACCAGACAGTCTGCCCTTCCGCTCTCCCTTGTAAAACTGCCACAGATGAAGTCAAGTTGCAATTCCCCTCTGCCCATGAGATAATGAGCTGGCACATGCAGGAAAGATCGATGTCAAACAGAAGGGGGAGAGAGTTTTGAAGCTAACACTTTCAGCTGCCATTTGATTCCATTTTCAGAAATCAATCTCCTTCTCCTTGACAACTCTGAATGTGTTATCAATGCAGCTTCCGTTCATTGGATGACCAAGTGCTCCTCCCTTTCACTTGGGAACATTCTCCATCAGAGTCCAGTGGAAATGGAATATTTTTGCAGTGGGGAAGAGACAAGGTGAAACAAACAAGTAATTGATTGTATGCATGAAAATGCGGGATGAGCCAGTGTGTGTGTACCTGCACATGTGTGACTACAGAGTGGCTACCCATATACACAAAAATGGCTACAAAGTTAATCCCATCAATAGTTATTCCT
Organism: Felis catus; assembly: GCF_018350175.1. Lineage (NCBI taxonomy): Eukaryota > Metazoa > Chordata > Mammalia > Carnivora > Felidae > Felis > Felis catus. The sequence continues at coordinate 113,474,656 of NC_058374.1, forward strand.
GAAAAACTCCATATACTTGGAGATTGAAGGCAACGGTGACTGTGTCACAGACGATTGTTTAACTGTTCGCAGACATACCCATGTGGATAATGGATGTTAGTGAACTTTTAATTCACTGTGTTAATCCGAAGAGGAGACAACAACACAAAACTAACAACAAAAATACAAAACCTAATGCCTATTACTTATGCTTGATTTATGGTGGAGTTTTTATGTTGTCAGAAAGGAAAGATGCCTGGTGATCTAAAAATGGATACTACTCCAAACAAAATAACGAGACCACATGCGAGCATCATAACTACTGAATTTGGCAGGAGTTGAAGACCAAAGAATAGACTCCAGTCAAAACTTGAAGGATCACAGCTGTAGAAGCCAAAGGCCAAGAGAGGATAAAAAGGGTTTGCTTTCACAGAAGTCCTGTGTCTGTACCCCCGTCATAGCATGGTGTAAGGAGGCAGGAAAAAAAAAAGGTATAATTAGAAAAGGAACCAATCCCATGCAGAACTGGGGATTAAGACACTGATACAGGTAGAGGATCAAACCAAACTGTGGAACAGAGGATAACGACAAGGAGTCAGAAATAAAGCATGAGCTGTGGACATGTAACATCAAGTTCCAAAAACACTTAGGAAAGGTTAGGATGGCAAGGAAAGCAATTTATTTCTTGTGGCTATGCTGAAAATTAGCTGTCATCAACCTATACTTATTGGATTAACATGCCCTTCCAGTTCTTAGAGTACTCTGTTCCTGTCCAGGCCAAAGAGCTGTGTACCCTAGCAGCAACTTGTTTTAATTACCTCCTATTTGCCCCATGCATGAGTGAGAGATTCTTCCCCTAGGGTTGCAGGGATGGCCATATGCACAACACCTGACACGGGATAGACGTGCTAGATGGCAGTTTATTAGTCACATATACTCACAGCCCAGGGGAGGAAAACATCACATGCAAAGCAGCGCTACATGGGGGCTGTGCTCAGGAACAAAGTGAATGACTGGGGCCTATGGGAGGCAGGCTTTGTAATATCAAGAGGGTGGGATGACCTGTGGCTCTGTGGGAGGATGTGACTGGCTTGTTTGAATACTCCCATGGACTGGCAGTGAACAGAAACCAGGTACTCAGGCATAAGTAGGTACTTCACTTGGTCCCCTTGACAAGGAAAGCTGTTTGGTGAGGGTATCTTATCCATGGGAGCAGAACTGGGAAGGGAACTTGTGGGTAGGCCATTTGAAGCCCTCCTGGTTTCACCAGATGTCAAGGCACAAATACTATTGGGCCTTAATTTTAGACTTTATATCATAAACCTGAAGGGGGACCAGAAAACTGGCAAATTCACCATTCTCACTTCCTATATTTAGAGCTTCCTTGTTTCTTAACCCTGTGCTAGGAATATATAACCTATCTGACTGAGGAAAATTATCTACCTAATCACCTGTCTCTCCTTGTACACTCAGTTTCCAGGATGGTGCAAGAAACAATTAAACTTTTGGTTTCTAGTAGTTTGCCTGCTCCGTTCAAGGCTATATGTGAAGAAAGAACAGACAGAAGTGGGACAAGAAGTCCACAAAGTCCTTAATTAAGTAGAGTAGATGATAACAGTAGCAGGTACTTGAAAGTAAGGTTTGATATATATGTGCTGCCAAGAAACTGCCTGGAGAAGGTGGGCACTTAGGGCTATTTTTTTTAAAAATACACCTGGAGGGGCGCCTGGGTGGCGCAGTCGGTTAAGCATCCGACTTCAGCCAGGTCACGATCTCGCGGTCCGTGAGTTCGAGCCCCGCGTCGGGCTCTGGGCTGATGGCTCAGAGCCTGGAGCCTGTTTCCGATTCTGTGTCTCCCTCTCTCTCTGCCCCTCCCCCGTTCATGCTCTGTCTCTCTCTGTCCCAAAAATAAATAAACGTTGAAAAAAAAATTTTTTTAAAATAAAAAAATAAAAAAAAAATAAAAATACACCTGGAAAATTGCCACTTGCCTAGACAATATTGAAGGAGATAGAAAAAAACTGATGTCCACTGAATTATTTTCATTGGATAATACATTATCCAAAAAAGGTGAAAGAACAAATCAAACAAATGTGACATGTGCAAAATGTTTTTACTTTCAGTGTATGTGGTGTGTTAATTCTTCCATTTATCTCTATGTGTATTTGGTGTTAATCCCCCATTGTGTCTTTCTGAAGACAATAAGCTTAGCTTTAAAAGATCTCATACACATTTACAAGATTACTTACAGAAATTTGACTCTAGTAATTCGGCATCATTTTTGTACTAAAAATAGAGTACTATCAACTTCAAAATGTTAGCAACTCCTTTACCAATTCCCTCAAGTAGAAATGATTGTGCCATCATCTGATATCTAAAGTGCTTTGCTTCTTTCTTTATTATAGTACTTGTCACACTGCATTGTAATTATGCATTTATACATCTGTCTCCCCATCTAGAAGATAAACTTTTTAAGGTGAGGAATTATCTTACTTCTTCCTTATATTAACATCCCCAACACTAGCACACTTACCCAACATATGTAATAGTCTCTTAGCTTTTTTGTGGAGTGAGTGAATGAGTTAATGAATGTCATCCCTCTCAACTCTGAGTTTATATATACGAATGCCTATTTGACATTTCCACTGGAATATTTATTAGATACTTCAAATTTAAGATATCCAAAAATACATCTTAATTTTCACTCTCTCAAAATGTCTTTTTTCTCAGCACTTCCTATCAGGAAATGAGAGCACCACACACAGTTGTCAAGGCCAAAAATGTGCAAATCAGCCAGAGGGAAACTTTATGCAACTCCTTAATCCAATCTAGTAGCACACCCTGTCCATCTCCAAAGTGTGGCACATATCCATTGACTTGTCTCCATTTCTGTTACCAACACTCTAGCCCAAGCCTTCAGCATTCATTTGCCTGATGTCCTTGTTCACACTCTTATCCCTGTCTGTTCTCCACAGAACATTTGGGGTGATCCTTTCAAAATATAAATCACACACCCCTAACCTGCTTGACACCCTCCATGAGATTCCCATGGCTCTTAAAGTAAGGTGCCTTACATGTAGACATGTAGACTTTTTCCACTTCTCTTACTTCATTTTCCACTGACTGTATTCCCCTAAGTCTTTTCTGGCTCCACTGGCCTCAGAGATCTTCAGAGAGGCCTAGCTCATTGTATCATGTTGTTTTATTAATGAATTGTTTCATTTTCATAAATTATTTGTCCTCTAAATGTGCTTGCGACAAGTTCCTTTTCGTCACTGAGGGGTCAGCTTAAATTCCATCTTCCTCATTAAATACCTTTCTGGCCTCTCAATCTAAAGCAGCCCCTAGGTCATTCTCTCTCCCATTGTTTGATTTTATTTTTATCACAGTATTAACGGTCATCCGAGATGGTCTTGTTTACTTACACTAGTCTTCATTGTTCACAGTCAAATTTCCAGGGCTTCAAATAGTGCCTGGCACATAAAAGACCTTCAGTAAATGATATGTGGGAATGAATAAGCTCATGAATTCATTAAGAAACCAAATCAATGAATATATAAATGAGTTTGTGAATAAATGCATGAATAAAGGAATTTTATTCCTGACATTTATATTATCCTGATCATAACAGTACTAATATGAAATATTATGTATTACTAATCATGAGCTATCCATCTCTATAAACCTTATATGACATATATAAATAAAATCTGAAAGAACCACCCTTATAAACTTAGATGTATTTAGATTAAGAAAATGCTTTGACATATTTTTTTTCCCATTGCCATAATTCATAAGTAAATTTTTACAAAATCTTATTGCAATTAGCTTTATTCTATTTTCACCTTCTATTTCCTCTTTTTTAAGTCTCTAATGCTACAGAATTCACCTGTTACCCATTTTTTTCCCCCTCAGGAAAAACTATCATTGGACAATATTGTAAATTGAATCTTCTCATATAATCTCAATTGTCCAATAATTACTGAAGAAATCAAATTTCAAGTTAAAATCTTCCTAAAAAAAATACTCTAGGCCCAGATACTTTCACTGATTAAGTTTGCTATACATTTTATATATATATATATACATATATATATATATATATGTATATATATATGTATATATGTGTGTGTGTGTATACACACACATACACACACACACATATATATATACACACACATTACATATGCATATATATATATAGCAAATTCTATGCAAATTCTGCCAGAAAATTGCAGAGGAGGAAAAAATTTCCAACTCATTTATGTGACAAGTATTATTCTAATATCAAAATCAGGGAAAGGTATTATAAGGAAAGAAAACTACAGACCAATATCTCTTGTGAACAAAGATACAAAATTTCTAATAAATATTTGCAAATTGATCTAATACTATATGACAAAGTGGAGTTTGTCTCAAGAGTGCAAGTTTACTTTAACACTAGAAAACAAACACATGTAATTCACTATATCAATAGACCAAAAAAAACAAAAACAAAAAACCCAACAACAACAACAACACACACACACACTGAACTAGAAACAGAAAAATCATTTGACAAAATCCAACATCCATTCTTTATTTAAAAAGCAAACTGTCAGCAAGCTAGGAATAGAAACGTTTTTACTTTAACAAAGGGTATCTAAAACTAATTTGGATGTAAATTAAAACAAGAAAAAAAGAGAAAAAAATAAAAATAAAATAAATTTGCATCTATCATCACTCTTCATTGTGAAAGACTGAACTTATATTCTAAGAAAAAAAGAAAAAAGAAAAAAACAAGGCAAGAATATCCCTTTACCACTCCTATTCAACATTGTACTGTAGGTTGTAGCCAGAGCAATTAAACAAGAAAAATAAATAAACACCCCCAAAATAAAAAGCTTCCAAATAGTATGCTATTGACATGAGGATAAACAAATAACTCCATGTGACAAATAGAGTCCAGAAATTGACCAACACATATATAATCAATTAATTTTCAACAAATAAGAATATTCAGTAGAAAAAGGACTGCCCTTTCAATAGATGATACTAGAACAACTGGATTTTCATATGCAAAAACATAATAAAATTTGACCCTGTATCAAATGATACACAAAAATAATTCAAAATGGATCACAGACCTAAATGTGAAAACAAAAACTATAAAACCTCTAAAAGAAAATATAGGAAAAAAGTTTTTGTGACTTTCGGTTAAGTGAACAAGAGGGAAAACATACCAACAAAAATGGTTTTGACTTTTTACTAGGGAGTTTAAAATGGAGTTAATATGTTCTTTCCTAATAGAAAATATTTACAAATTTTAATAACTGACAGAAATAAATCATTGGAAAATCTGGGTTTAGCATTAACAAGGATTCTGCTCTAAATCTGGTGTGTTTTCTTTTTCTTTTTTTTCAATTCTTTGTTAGCATCATTGGCTAAAGTCAGTTGGGCATATGTTAATGGAGGTAAAGAAAGACACAGAACTAATTTACTGAGCATAATAAAGTCTATTGTTTTCCAAATAATTCTACATATATAATTTTTTAAATTTTGGGGGTTTTTAATTGTTTTAAATGTTAATTTATTTTTGACAGAAAGAGAGAGAGACACACATACACAGAGCATGAGTGGGGGAGGGGTTGAGAGAGAGGGAGACACAGAATTGGAAGTAGGTTTCAGGCTCTGAGCTGTCAGCACAGAGCTCGACACAGGATTGAACTCATGAACTGTGAGACCATGACCTGAAGTCAGACACTCGACTGAGACACCCAGGTGCCCCTCTACCTATGTAATTTGTTTTCACCTTTGCTCTTTGCATTCACTAGGAGTTCCTGGCTTCTCCTGAACCTATATCCATGACAAGTCCTCTTCAGCTTACAGCTTCTACCAATGATAACCAGAACGGCTAGGAGACCTATCATTCAACAATGTTCCATGGGAAAGCCCAGACAATTGCTTTTTCAAATCTCTAAGGAATGTAGTATTGAGAGGGGCACTGACGTCACTAAGAAGCTTGCCATCTGGTGGTGAAAGAAGCTGTTACAGAACTGATATCAATGGGACATGGTAAGATCTCAAAATAATAGAAACCAGCTGGTGGTATTTAACTATGAGAAAGCAGGTGGCTGCAATTATAGATATAAGCAACAAAGTCTGAATGGCAGCCAGAAAATGGGGGTGGTGGTGACCTACAGAGAACTATGGTCATGGTTATATAGAAAACAGTGCCCTAGAGGTAAGATGTATTGGCAACCTGCAAGAGTTATTTCTCAATCTACAAAATCAAAATAATTCAAAGATGGATTATCAGGACGCTAAGGGAATTCACTCCAATGAAAATCATGAACCCTTACTACTTTACAGATCTAAGCCAGATTTTAGACCCAAGACCTAATGTGTGACGGAGAGGCCAGGTGCTCAGGAGGAAGGATTCTACCAGTACTACAAGTGTACATTCTAAATTATTCCTTCAGGACGTCTCCAAAGGAAATTATGATCATTGATGCAGGTAACTACACCAGGAAAGGGGAGAAGTCAGACTGCTCAGACATTTGAAAATGTCTGCCACAGGATCTGAGTTTATACCAATACTTAAAAAACTTGAAGCATGATGATGATGTCACTTTAAGAATAAGGATATATGAGGACCAATGAACAGAGATCTATGTTCAGCTCACAGTAGGTCCACTGAACTCATGGATCCACCCAGTGGTCATTTCCTCAGTCACCAAATGAATAATTCGAATAGACACACTTGCTAGTTGGCTGAGCTGTCATGCTAGTTACTTGGTGTGTGGAGTAAGAGCCATCAGACTGGGGAAAGCCAAAATGAAGACTAAAAATCCACACCCCCCCCAACCTGGAAGAAATAGTGAATGCAAAATGATATTGTATCTTGAGGACTGGAAGAGATTGGTGCCACCCTTGAGGAACTAAATGATGCAGAGGTGATGGTTCTGATCATATCTCCAAAACTAGTCTGGTCTCTAAAAAACAGATTTGTGCGTGTGTGTGTATTATGTAGACTACTTCAAATTTTATCAAATACCACCAAAAATTAGTAGTTGCTGTTAAAGATGCAGTGAGTTACTGGAACAGATTTATATAGCTTCAGCATATGGTCTGCAGCCATCTATTTGATATATGCATTCTTTTCCATCCTTACTGGGAACCAGGACCAGAAAAGCAGGGTCAGAAGCACATTGCTTTCACATGGGATGGGAACTCCATGTTAACTCTTTTACTCTCTATCATAAGAGAGGCTGAAGGAACTTGGACCATGTGGCCATAATAGTGCATCCTATCAATGACGCCATGTTAATCATACTGAATAAGTGAGAAATGGCAGGTATATTAAGGTCTTGGTAAGATAAATGTGCTATAGAGGATGCACGGGCCTACCACATCAGTGAAGATTTGAGAGGCATGCTAGTTTGGGGAATATTTGGGCATCCCCTCCAAAGCAAAAGACAATTTACTGCATCTCCTATCTCCCATCAAATGACTCAATGTGAATAAATAAAAAGAAAGAAACACAAAAATCTATCAAGTGATATGGAAGGCCGTCAAGTTTAAATCGGGCCCAGAGTAGGGATGGGCTTTGCAGCAAGTGCAAGCCACAGTGCAAACATCTCTGCCTCTTGGGCAAACTGGGAGAATCTACGGTATTAGAGATATCTGTGATATAAAAGATGCCTTGTAGAGTTTATGTCGAGCATCAGTAGGAGTATCACAAATTGGATCCTTAGGGTTCTGAAGCAAGACTTTGGAGAACTATAGCAGAAAATCACATGCCATTTGAAACAGAGCTCCTGGAATGCTGTTGTGCTCCAGTAGAGCAGGAACACCTAGCCTTGGGATATCAGGAAACAACCAGCCAAACTGCCCATCATAAGCTGGGCTCTGTCAGAAACAAGTTATACAACCGTGTGGACCTGACAGCAATCCACTGTCACATGGAAGTGGTATCTACATCTGAGATGGAGCCCTGGCTGCAACAGAGAGGATAAGCAAGCTGCAGGAGCAAATGGCCCAGACACTTGCCGTGTCATGCACCATTGCCATCCATACAGCTCTCTCTGTATTTACGCTAATTTCACATGGGTAAGGAAACCCTTTTACCAGTCGATAGATTAAAAAGGGTTGATCATGGAGGCACGTGGGTGGCTCAGTCCGTTAAGCATCTGACTTCAGCTCAGGTCATGGTCTCACGGTTTGTGGGTTCGAGCCCTGCATGGGGATCTGTGCTGACAGCTCAGAGCCTGCAACCTGCTTCAGATTCTGTCTCCCTCTCTCTCTGCCCTTCCCCCACTCACGCTCTGTCTCTCTCAAAAATGAATAACATTAAACAATAAACATTAAAAAAATATTTAAAAAACAATTAAAAACGTGTTGAACTTGGCTCTTAGATGTCTTGGCTCAATATGCTGATTAAAGCTAAAAAATGTACCACAGCTACTTTATAGCCCCACTCCCAATGGCCCCGAGAAACAGAAATGAGGAGAAATCCTGCCATTGACCAGAGGTTTGGACAATGTGCCTAAGTATTCATTTTGTGTGGAATGAAAATTGGCCTGAGGTTACTATATATATAATATAAATAAATATATTATATATATAAAGATATAAATATTATATATTATATATAATATATAAACAAATTATAAATCTATAATAAATGCATATAAATCTATATATATATATACACATCTATATGTACATATACATATAGATGTATATATAAATATTTTATGGACAGTGGTGAATGCCCTTGAGGCTTCATATGGGGAATGAAGTGAAAAAAAAAAAAATTAGCATAGCTCATACTCCCTAAGCAGGGAAGCCTTGAGAAGAGGCACATGGATAAACACGTAGGAGTTGTCACAAAGCATGAGGTTTTTCATCTGATAAATTAATGCCTACCACAGACTATCCATCATGGAAGAGGCACTAATCAACTAAACAGCTTGGCCAGTTGAGGTCAATCCGTTCCTGCATCAACTTCCCCAGTGTTGGCACAGTGGTAAACATGGCAATAAGGGTGGAAAATATCTATGACCAAAGTATAGACTCTTCCTCTCCAAATCTGATCTAGGCACTGCCACTGCAGAATGTCTGCTTTGCCCACAACTGAGCTCCTGAGTACCATGCCTCAGTGAAACCAACTGGCACTTAGTGGCGAAGTAGATTGATTTCATTGCCTCTCTTCTATCCTGCAAAAGGCAGAAAATAATGTAAATCACTGACGCACATTTTTCGCATAAGTATGACACTGCTGCCTACAGGGCCTCAGTTCACATCACTATCTAAAGGTTACAGAGTTTGTTCTGTCAAACTTATTTGAGGAACAAGTGTATATGAGGAATCCCACGTAATCCTACTCCAGTCCAAGGGACTACTTTCATAGCAAGGAAAGTGTAGCAATAATACATTACCATAAGATCCACTGGTCCCACCACATACTGCACCACTTATAAACTGAGGCACCAGCTTGGGAGTGATACCAAAAAAGATAGAATCTCATCTTCCAGGTCACAGTATATGCTCTAAATTAACAGCAATTGTTTGTTGCTATAACCTCAACAAATAGAGTACATAAATTTAAAAACCAAGGGATAGAAATAGATTATTATCATGTTCATTAGTCCATCTGGGGAATATATGATTTCCATCCCTGCAACTCCAAATTATGTGAATCTAGAGGTTATGTTTCCCTGAGGGAAACACCTTCACCATGACAAATGCCACAATACTTCCATGAAAGGTTAAGCCATGGCTGCCACCTAGTCACTTCAGATGTTGCATAACTAAACACCAACAGACCAGGAAAGGAGTAACTATCCTCATGGAGGTCTTTAACCCTGATCATCAGGAGGATGAGGGTCTGCCGTTAAACCTGGAGGCAGACAGAATATGTTTGACACCCAGTGATCTATAATGACATTTCTTGGTACTGCCCTCATCATTCTTGACAGTAAATGAGAAAGTGTATAAGACATATCCTGAACTAGAGACTCAGATCTCATACAGATGTTAGCATCACCAAGACTAACAGAAATGCTGGATGAATTTGAGGACTGGCTAGGATGAACGGTAGTATAGGAAAATGATGAGTATCATTTGCGGTCCCAAAAATAACTACAGCAGCAGGGGCTATAGTCTGTCCCACTAGCCTTTCTCTTAAGAGTTTTCCCAGAAAAAGAGACCAATTAGAATTGTGGAGAAGCTGTTTCTAGGTGGGTGAAGGTATTTTACGAAGTAAGTTATGTTGAGTGACTAAAGGTATGGACTATACAGTAAACAGTGTTGCACCCCTCCTTCCCCTCTTCAGGACTGAGAAACTCATTGTTTTAGTCACTGTCAGTGTTACTTGTCTATCACTAACAGTTGAGTCCCTGTCTAGGAATTACCCTTGGCCAAAGGGAGCTGCTTCATTCAACATATGTCACCTTGGTGTTAGCCCATATCCAGTATCATCCGGTTAGTGTGTTGGTGTTAAGTCCCAACACCACTGCCTCAATTTTATCTGAAAGGCCATCCCAGCTCCAGAGCTCTCTTGTGAATTCAGCTGAAGGTTCTGTTGAAACTGTATCACAGCTCAACTTCTTCCTGTGTTCAATTCTCCTTCATTCTCTATAACTCATTCATACAACATCCTCTACAACTACTGCTCTTGAAAGCTCACCCCAGTAAACCTCCTGCATACAAATCTCGGCCTAAAACATTTTTCCCCCCTTGGGGGACTGAAATTATGAGATTAAATAGGGAATTTTCATCTAATACGAGAAACTCTTTTGATCATTAAATTTAACTTATTTACATTTATTGCAATTAAGGCTGTACCATGACGGTCTTCAGACATTTTATATCATGAGACAAATTTATTGCATTCTCCATTTCTCTTTTCTTCTTTCCTGTTTTTTGTTTATTTGAAAGTTACACATTATATTTTCATGTTTTTAAAAAAAACTTTTTTGGACTTTAAGACTCATATTTATGTTTACTATTTTACATGAATTTTCTAAATGTATTATTATTCACAGCTTCTTCATGGAAAAGATAAGTGCATAGGAATGTGCCTACACCTACCTCATGCTTGTGGCACACAATTTTCTGGATTATCATTTACACACATTTTTAGGATACTTTTTCTTAAAGAATATATTAAATGCTACTAAATTATTTACTCATCCTTATTTCTCATATATTTTTGAACATCTTCCTGGAGTTCTTGCTGTTCTTTTTAGTGAAATACTTCCTCTAAGATTCCTTTTAAAATTAATCTTTCTGTTGTAAAACTTCTGAGGTCGTAGATACCTGAGAATGATTTCATTTTATTCTCACATTTATGTGAAGAGTTAGACAAATACAACATTCTATACTAAAGTTTCTTTTTTTTGAAAATATTATTTCATCATGTTTTTATTTTTTTTAAGTTTTTGAGAAGTGTGATACCAATCCAAATCTATTTTTATAAGCTCTTAGTGCCTCCCCTTTATCCCTTCCTTTATTGATATTCTTAAAATTCAGTTTAATTTTTTAAGAGTTTTTTTTTTAACTTTGTTCTGTTTGTTCTTTTTTGCTTGGTATTCTATGTGCTACATTAAAATGACTTTTTCCTTCTTTTAATCTGAAAAATCAGTGTAAATTATTTTTCAACTATTTCCTCCCATTACTTCATTCTTTATTTTTTCTCTCTCTTACGAAAATTTATTATATATCTGCTCGTACTTTTAGATTCTATATGTCTTTACTTAGCATTTTCATTTTCCATCTCTCTTTCCCTTACTGATCCCTTTCTAAGATTTATTAAAAAGGTTTCTAAATCTGATCTTTCAATTCACTAATTCATTCTTTGGTTATTTTCTTTGTGCTGTTAAACCCATTAGTTGAGTTGTTTGTTAGAATTATTATATATTCACACATAGTATTTTGAATTAGTCCTTTATAACTGCTTACTCCTGCTATGCCAATATCTGTATCTCTTTGTAGACAATTTCTGTTCTTCTCTTCTTTAAATTCATTATCTGGCCAAGGGATTCTGCTTCTTCTCACACAAACTGTCGACTATGTTGTCTTTCTTCTATAGTGACTGCCTTCCTCAGGTAAATTGTTAGACTTTGCTGTAGCCAATTTTGCTCTAGATGTATCAGCCACTGGGTTAATGATGAGTATGGGGAGAGGTAGCTAAAGCAGCTCAGGTCCTGTTTAGTAGCTTCCCATAAGTTTAGGACTGGGGAATGGAGGTGCCTCAAGGTAGAGAGCCTGTTTTTTACAAACTCCTCTATGTCAGGTAAATCTATCCTACAAGAAAACTCCTTGTGCTTCCACCAATATTATCTAACTCGGATATAACTTTCTCACTTTCAAGTTTAGAGCAAGATGCGAGAAAAAGTGATAAATGGCAATAGACAGTCAGTCTTCCTACACTTCTGTTATCTTCACCTCACCACAGCTAGATGATACAATCATACCACTCCACCATCACACTGCTCTTTTTCTGTCTTGTATTAATTACTGACTGGGCAATGATCTTCCCAAGGCAATACCGGTGACAGGCAAGGAGCAGGTGGATATCATGGATATCACAACAACAGCAACAACAAAAATCTCTCTCTCTTTCATTGTATCTGGTCCTCGTCCACTTTAGGGAATTGTTTCTTCTTTATACTAATATAACCAACTTCTATTCTTCAAGGTTTTTTTCTGAATAAATGTATATTTCTGCTAAGAAATGGAAACCACTGAATATTTCATAAGTCTCTAATGCAAATATTCTACTTAAATCTATCATCTCCCTCCTGCTTCTGTGCCTCTCTGGATTTGTGCTGGGGAGAAAGGCATACCAGCTCCTGTTAGTTTGTCACCCTGTCCACCATCACTTGATCTATGCCATTCAGACATATTCCTTAAAAATAAGATCTCTGAAAGATCTTTCCATTTCTGAAACTATATAGAGAACACCCACTTTCATATGTGAGTTTTCAGTTTTCTATCTGAAAATGATGTAACATGAATCTATGTATCTTATTTAATAGAAACAGGGACCAAAAAAACAACCTGAGGCTAATTAAGCATACGGTACCTCAAGCTTTAATTCTGGCTTTATTTCAATTTTCAGTTCCTTGTTTATGATTCATATAATAGTTTGCCTTAGACAAATTAATTAGTTGTATGTGTCAAGCTAGCTAAATGCATGCTAAATATTTTCCCAAGAGAACTAAGTTGAAACTGGGTGCTATTAAAACCTTGAAATGAACAAAATGTGTTTTTAACAAGTCACACATTATTAATTGGAACTGGATAGTGAGGCATATTTTTGGATGCATGCCGAGAATAATTATAGAACTTCTTTTTTTATTGGAACAAGATGAGTTAATCAAGAGACACTAATCCAGCTTACTATGGCTGAAGCTTGAAAGCATGGTCACAAACTAACACACCTTATCAGTTTGGATTAGGGTTGAAAAACCAAGTGGGAGTCCAGGAATCATTCCTGTGCTATACAGTTTATGCCTTAAAGATATCTTTACCCAATTTCCTTATTTTGAGTAGGTAAGAAATTAGATATCCAAAAAATAATGTTATTGACCTAAATTCATAAAGCTGGTTGGTGTCAAGGCCAAATTATGAAATAAATTTCTGTTTTTACCATGACTAAACATTGCCTAAAAACATTGAATATTTGGTAACTTTTATTATATGTTGTTCTACATTGAATCAAAGCCTAAATGGTTCTTTATCTTTAAAAATGGTTATAAAATCTCAATAAATTTATTTTTATAACAATATTTTCAAATAATTGAGTCATTGTCAGGAAGAACTCACACAGTGGGGCTCTTATTCAATGTGCCCCTAAACCAAGCAAGTTAAATCAGATTCTCCCTCCCAAGACTTTAAATCTCAAGAAACGTGATGTAAGGGCAAGAAAAATTATCAGCTGAAGAAATTCATCTGACTAGTTCTAGTTGTCTAGACTCAAAAATCTTCTGAGTCTCATATTTATAGGACCTTGATTTTCTAGTGTTTTCATCACTCTTCCCGTTTCTCTTGTCATCCAGGTAACTGATATTTGTTTCCTCTGCTTGAGTTAGCTAGAATCAGTTTCTGTTGCTTGCTGTCACTGGGTCTAACTGGCACAGTCTCTATCTCTGTACCCGAGGCAGGATAAAACTTTTAACCAGATTATGTTTTGGGTCAGGAATGGTGTTGTTCCAATCAGAACTGAGTTGATACACTTCATTTGTCCTACTGTTTCATTTGCTTGATTTTTTTTAATGTTCATTTGTTTATTTTGAGAGAGAGAGAGAGAGAGCACTTGAGTAGGGGAAGGGCAGAGACAGAGGGAGAGAGAGAATCCCACACAACTCCATGCTTAGCACAGAGCCCAACACGGGCTCAACCTCATGACCGTGAGATCATGACCTGAGCCAAAATCAAGAGGCAGACGCTTAACTGACTGACTGAGCCACCCAGACTCTCTGTCATTTGCTTGATCTTTTGTAAATAACACAAACATAAGAGTTGACATAAAACTTTCATTTATTAGCACCATCTATGATTCCTGGACATATCTAATCATAATACTCACCTTCATTCAGTATCCAAATGAGAAGAGGCAACTGCCTTGTGCTTAAGACTCAAGATAAAGATAAATGTTTTAAGAGGACCCTCTAAAGAAGGCTTATAAGAATAAAAGTCTTGGGGCGCCTGGGTGGCGCAGTCAGTTGGGCGTCCGACTTCAACCAGGTCACGATCTCGCGGTCCGTGAGTTCGAGCCCCGCGTCGGGCTCTGGGCTGATAGCTCAGAGCCTGGAGCCTGTTTCCGATTCTGTGTCTCCCTCTCTCTCTCTGCCCCTCCCCCGTTCATGCTCTGTCTCTCTCTGTCCCAAAAAAATAAATAAACGTTGAAAAAAAAAATTAAAAAAAAAAAAAAAAGAATAAAAGTCTTAACCTAAAGGAATTTATTACATTTTGCTTTTGCTACCGGATTTAGAATTTTTGGTTTCTCTGGTGGCATATATTTTGAAGAAATGACAAAATGAATACATGTGTTAAATAAACCTAGACTGACCTGAGAGCAGTAGAAAGATCATACCAAGCCTATAAAAAGCACTAAGCAATTATATTAGATGCTGGGAGTAATGGCACAGAAGATGTGGGTAGCAGCATGCCAATATGGGAGAGTGAATAATGTTTTTAGAAACTGTCAGACATCATGCTTTTTCTATTCTAATTGAGGAAACTGAAAGCCACAGTGGAGAGAAAGAAGATAGGGGAGGAGAGGGGAGGAGGGAGAAAAGGATGGGAATAGAAAGAAGAGAAAGAAACTAACATTTATTACAGATATTAAGGACCTACTATGTGTCAGTATATTCTAGGTGATTATAATAATCATTTCACTTATTCCTAACCATCTTGGGAGGTGGATATCATTATTAAGAAATGAAGGCTGAGAGAGATTCACTTCTCTAAGATCACAAAACTTGTGAGTAGAAGTTTTGTTGTAGTATACAAAACAAAGTGTATAGTTTTGGGAGATGGATCTTCTGGCTCTAAATTCCAGGCTTGTACTATTGTGAGCGCTTTACTGGCTGCTCAGCACTGTGACTATTATGATCACTAATACTAATACTATTGGTGTTACTGTTAGGGCATGGATAGAAAGGCTCCACAGAGTGATGCAGAAATTGCTGGAAAGCCTCACTAAAAAGAATTAGCCTTCCTTCAGTGTGTCTTAGGTGCTCGTCTCACTCCTGTGCTAGGATGGGATATACTCTGATTGAACTCTTCAGTATTCTTTCTCTTTTCTCCTCCCACTCTCTTATCAAGCTAAACGCCTCTTTTCATTTAAAATTTGTTGATCTAGCCTATTTCTGAAAGCTACTTTCTGCTACCAAGCCATAACGTGACCCAGTTGCAGAATCTATTGATAACTTTTTTTATCTCTTTCTTTTGTTTCTCTCTCTCTCTCTCAACACAAAGAACTGAGTCTTAGCAGCACAGGAGTGGTGGGGAGAAGGTGTAGCAAATATTAATATCATTTAATTATACTTGTCTCCAGAAAACATAGTCAAAAGTGGACCCTGTTTCACCCAAAACAAACTACCCTCTCTCTGCAGTATAACAATGGTTAGGAGAGGTGGACCAGGCTATTTGGTTCAAATCCATTTGATTTTAGGTAAGTTTTTTTAGCATATCTATGCTTCAATTTTCTCTACTTTTCAGATGAAAAGTAGATGCGTAAGGTAAAGGAGATAAATACATGGAAAATATTTGGCATTGTTCCTGGCTATTAGTACCCCTTAGTAAGTGTTAGCTACTGTTTAAACTGTGATTGTGTTAGGATGAGATCTGTGATTCTTCTTCCTTTGAGGGACTCATAGTAGATCTCTAGGGGAAAGAAAGAACAGCTGGCCTCTACTTTTTCTACCTCTCCAGAGTTGTTTCATTGGACTGAGAGTGAGATCTATGTTTTTTTTTATTTGAGGCTACATGTTTGCTGGGCATCAAAAGATGGTAAAAAGAATCAAAATGGAAAACATGGACTAGATTAAAACGAGTGAAAGTTTGGGCTAATATAATAAAGGAAACATTTGAGGGAAAAATACAAATAAAATCTGTATTTGCATGAATGAAATTCTAAATGAGTCTTTAAAAAATGATTCCAAACTTTTATCCATTCTCCACATCAGAAGATTTTAAAAGACAAGATGACACATGAGCAATTTGCAAGCATGCCTGGACTGGAGGGCCTTGATGATTCTATTAGCACAGGCTTTGAAGTAGCTTCATATAAAGCACATGTACTGTCCATAGCTATAGCTTATGACTGGCAAATATTCTAATAAAATTGTTTTTGCTTATACCAAGGGAAATGGCCTAATGATGGATCAAACAGCTTTTTAAAATACAGTAAGACATTTAAGTATCTATATCTGCTCTCACAAACTTCAAACTATCATCCAAACAAGTCTAAGTCTTTGTATAAGCAAATTGCTTTATCAAGTATGCTCAGAAGAGCTATATTTTCATATGTCAAATCGAGTTGCTCAGGCAGAGCAAAATCAATGCCAACACAACATCAATTTTCCAAGATTTTTAAGCATCTACTTTTGCTTTTAGGACAAAATTTCAAGTAAACGAAAAGTATCAGTTATCATGGATTGAGTAAAATAACAACAATGGGGAAAATGTAGCTGTGTCTGGCAACGTTTTGCACTATGATAATATAACCCTAACAGATATAAAAAGGAATTGTGAAATCCAAGATTTCCTAGGGTGTGAGGAAACAAAAATTCTTAGAAACTATCCGTGGAAGATAAATAGGTAAAAGTGTTTCTGGAAGAAACTCAACATCTTCAATGTGTCTACCCTTTGACTTAGCAATTGCACTCCTGGGAATTAATTCCTCCAGGACGCATTTATGTAGTGATTCAGTGTAGAGTCCTCATGGAGACTTCTTGAATTTAATCCTGGTTCTGCAACACAAGTTAGAGAAAACCAC
Source organism: Felis catus (assembly GCF_018350175.1). Classification (NCBI taxonomy): domain Eukaryota; kingdom Metazoa; phylum Chordata; class Mammalia; order Carnivora; family Felidae; genus Felis; species Felis catus. The sequence goes on from NC_058374.1 coordinate 113,492,129, forward strand.
AGGACTGTGGCTGGCCCCTAAAATGCCTCAGGATTAGAAAAGCTTGCTCCTTCAGGATAAAGGCAGGTTAGGGACACAAGGTTTAACAACCAGAAGGTGTCTTTGGGCATTTTAGAATATGCACCCCCACCCCACCCCTTCTTTCTGCTAAAAACAGTCTTGAGCCAAGGTTTGATGAAAAATTCAAGCTGGATGTCAGCCCCTACTTCCCACCTCAAGCAGATATCCCTGGGCAAGGAATAACCTGCAAAATCTGGAGAGAGGGCAAGGAGTATCAACCTTACAGGATTAGTATGGGGTTCAAACGAGATTATCTATATAAAGTGCTTAGCATGGTGCTTGGCATATAGTAAGCTCTCAGTAAATTGTACCTATTATTTTATTATCATACACTGTAGAAAATGAGTGTTCAAAGAAAATTGTTGTGATATTCATTACAGGATTGCTTATAAAAGTGAAGGTTTAGAAATAATCTAAATACCCTTCAAAAGAGGGAGTTTAAACAAAATCTAGTACAGTCTTGAAATTCTATAACCTTTACTTTTCTCCCAATTTTTTACTGTGGTAAAATACACATAACAAAATTCACTACCGAGCCATTTTTAAGGGTACAGTTCTGTGGTATTAAGTACATTCATATCACTGTGCAACCACCCTACCATTCATGTCCAGAACTCTCTTCATCTTGCAAAATTAAAACCCTATAAACTTTAAAAATAATGAGACGGATCTATAGGTAATAACATCTAAAAAATGTCTATGATATATTATTAGAAATAAAGTAGGAAAGTTGTAGTTATCTGAATCCACTTAAATTTTTTGATAATGTTTATTTATTTTTGAAGGAGAGAGAGACAGAGCATGAGTAGGGGAGGGACAGAGAGAGAGGGAGACATAGAACCCAAAGGAAGATCCAGCCTCTGAGCTGTCAGCACATAGCGTGATGGGGGCTCGAACCCACAAACCGCAAGTTCATGACGTAAGCCCCAGTCGGGAGCTTAACCAACTGAGCCACCCAGGCACCCCTGAATCCATTTTTCAATATAAAAGAGGGAAGGAGGGAAGGAGGGAGGACAGGAGGGAGGGAGGGAATTTATGGGATTATCCTGTCAGCAATGGTTTTCTGGAAATTGCCTTTCCTCTCATTCAATAGTTAGTATAGAAGCTTCCCTTTTAGTATAATGTGACACAGTATAATAATAATAGTTGCTATCTCAATATTAGTCTCATAAATGATTTAACACTTGTAGAGCAGTTAGATCACTGCTGGGCACTTATTAAGGGCCACAGAAATGTTTCTATTCTTGATACAATGAAAGTTTGGGAAGGATTCAATACGTGTCCTCTAAAATAGGAGGATAATAGGGGCGCCTGGGTGGCGCAGTCGGTTAAGCGTCCGACTTCAGCCAGGTCACGATCTCGCGGTCCGTGAGTTCGAGCCCCGCGTCGGGCTCTGGGCTGATGGCTCAGAGCCTGGAGCCTGTTTCCGATTCTGTGTCTCCCTCTCTCTCTGCCCCTCCCCCGTTCATGCTCTGTCTCTCTCTGTCTCAAAAATAAATAAAACGTTGAAAAAAAAATTAAAAAAATAAAATAAAATAAAATAAAATAGGAGGATAATAGCCACTGGGAAGCTATTATTTCAGGTACCTTGATTTTATAAAACTTCTGCTATTGCTGAGAATAAAAATAAAACAATGATTTAAAACAACCATAAAAGTAATAGCTAATATTTCTTGAATACTCCCTGTGTCAGGCACTGGTCCAATTCTTAACCAGCATTATCTTATGCCTGGGATAGGCTATGGAATAGATTCTAATATCCCTGTTTCGTATTTGAAGAGACGAAAGCTCAGGGAAGTTAAGTAGTTTGTCCAAAATCACGTGGCTAATAAGCATTAAAAAAGGTTATAAAGTCAGAGATCCTACTTCCAGAGGGTCTTTCTCAATTATCACCAGGCATCATGACACCATAATACATACACAAGTGAGTATGTTTCCTGTACATGGGTGTACAGATAAACTTTAATGTAACAAAGACTTAGATATAGGTATATGCCAAGTTTAAGAATACTAAATCACTGACATTTTCTAGAATGTAGTCTGAAGATACAAAAGGTACACTCCATGCTTCTTCTTATATTATAATTATGTGTTTATATATAGTGTCTCCTCCTGGACAAGTACAATTTTTTCATCTGTGTGTATATCTGGCTTAACAAGTAGTGTGCACATAAAAAATTCACTAAACTTTATAATATTGAAATAGAATTTAAAATTGTTTTAAAATACAAAATCCTACAGTTTCCATTCTGCTTATATTTTTTTGGAGACCTCTGTCATTGAGATGTGCCTCTCAAATTGAACTTCCTCTGTTTGCAACTTCCTTTGGATCACTTCCTTTGTGTATTTTCTGTACCAGTCACACATGAGGCGACCTACCTGCCCTATACCTTAGAGTGACCAAGTCCTATGTAGAAAATTCCTCAGAAATTTCAACATACTCAACTCACTAATTTGCTTTCCCCAAACTACAATGTTAGGATTAACCCTTTACAATTGAACGTCTACTTGCAAAAATTTATTATTGAACTATAGTTGACATAAAACATTATGGTAGTTCCAGGTGTACAACACAGTGATTTGACAATTCTATACATTACTCATTGCTCATCCTGGTAAGTGCCGTCACCTTCTGTCACTGTACAATGTTATGACAATCTTATTGACTATATTTTCGATGTCATACTTGTCATCCCTGTGACTTACTCCTTTTGTAACAAGTTTATAACTCTTAATCCCTTTCATGAATATTTATTTTTCATTTAAGAGTTGTCCTCCACTTTAAAATACCACTAGCCAAGGGGTGCCTGGGCGGCTCAGTCGGTTGAGCGTTCAACTTCAGTTCAGGTCATGATCTCGCAGTCCATGAGTTCGAGCCCCATGTTGGGCTCTGTGCTGACAGCTCAGAGCCTGGAGCCTGCTTTGGATTCTGTGTCTGCACCGCCCCCCACCCCGGCTGCCCCTCCCCCACTCGTGCTGTCTCACTCTGTCTCTCAAAAATAAATAGATATTAAAAAATGAAAAAATAAATAAAATAAAATACCACTAGCCAAAACAAAACTTCTATGAAAGACTTTATACAGTCATTCCTCCATTTATATCCCCAAGTTTTATCTTTAGTGTCAAAAGAGGCCCCCATATCTTCGTAGCTTCAGCTCTGATTCCAAAGCTTTACTACAGTATAAGGGACAAAGCTTTGGAGACAATGTCTTTGTGTCTTTGTTCTTTCCCTAGAATGACAGTTTCACAATCTACTTCTGAAACTTAATTGGAAAAAATACTTCACATTCTCTTGTAATTCCTCTGCTTCCCTTCTGCTTCAACTCCTCTAATATACAATTGAAAGATTCAAAGAAGAAAAATTATACACACACACAGAGGTGTGTGGTAAGCTGGATTGTATAAATCTTTAAATTGCCCTTTCCAACCCCGGAGGAATCTTATAACCACCTTCAAAACTATATACTTTGGCCATCCCTCTGGATAGGGTGCTCAATTATTCTGTTGGCTCCCTCAGATAGTATATAAAATAAACTTTGTCAGAATTTACTATTTTTAAGCTTATAGTAAGCTATAGCAAAAAAAAAAAAAAGGATTCGAAAGCAAGGAAGAAACTGATTTACTGATTTTATCCGATAGCAGTAAGTTTAAGAGTAGTGATAATAATAAATAGTCTTCTATTTATTGAGACCTTATTCCATGACAAACGCTTGACATATGTCACCTCAATTAATTCTTACAACAACCCGATTAAGTAAATATGATCCCTATTTTATTGCTATTTTATTGAAACTGAGACTCAAAGAGATTAATTGCCAAAGATCACACAGTAACTACTTACTAATACATGAACCCAGACTTCTTTGACTCTGACTTATGTACTTACTACAATTCAAGATTTTATTTTTTTTAATAACATGGTAGTTCTGCAGCAATCAGGATTAATGATCTCCAAGATAGAGTTCGTCATAAAGGCCATAGGGAATATGCCTTCCATAGCATATCAATTGGTATCGAACTTTAAAGGATGAAAATAATCTGATCTGAAGAGGCCAACACTGATACATGCAAGGCCACTGTTTGCTATTTGCTCTATTTCCATAATGAAACACTAATAAGCTTACCAAGTTTTAAAGATCTTGCTTGCTTTCCAATCTCACCTGGTTCCATTTTTTTCCTTAACTTGTCTCTCTGCTGTCCACCACAAATGTCTTAATCTTTCCCTAATTCACCTATCCCAGGATGTTTCCACACTGTTCCTTTTCCAATATTAGATCACTCTCCCACATGCCCCAGTGTTTACACAGTTGACCTTTTTTTATCCTTCAAATTTCAGTTTAATTGTCACTTCCTCTGAAACACTATTCCTGGTCACTCAACTTAAGCAAGTCCCATCTTTCTTTGTACTCTGTTTGTTGCCCTCATAAGCTGTAATTACATATATATAGATATATATTTGGTTTGCTTATTTATTTGCTTATTTATTTATTATCTGCCTGAGGGCTTACTGGTAGACCCAGTGTCTGTTTCTTTACCACTGCATATCCATAGCCTAATTAAAGTCTGCTCACTAGTTGCTGAAAGACTATATGTTTAACATAACCTTAAAATGTGGACTGAATAATAATAAATAACATTTATATAAAATGTCAAGGCAACCTGTAGCACTTCAATTTATCATATCTCCACTTGCAACTTCTTATTTTTCCAACATTTCTTATCATAAGTGAGACCCTTTTCCATAATGACCAACACTCATAGTCATAATCTGGTCATGACAGCAAAGTCCAACTGACATCGACAATGCACTAAGCCAGTGGATCTGTGCCTGGTAGGTGTGTTTGGCAGCCCTCTCTTCTCCATATGCTTGTATCTTCCTCCTCTATAGTCTACTCCTCCTCTGAACGTCACTCTCATCTCTACATCTGCCAGTTCACATTAATCCTTGGATAACTAACAACAAAATTAGCATGTCCTAAATGAACTCTGGATTTCAACATCCCCCAAACTTTCATCCTCCCCATGTGCCTTCTACCTCAGCAAATGTCACCAACAGATGGCATTCTTGATGTCCTCTTTTTCTCACATCCCATTTCATATTCCACATTTTGCCATCAAATCACATGGGCTCTATCTTCATGTTGTATTAAAATACTCCCAGTTCTCCACCACGCACAGTACGAGCCACCATCGTGTCTCCCCTGCACCACTGGAATCTCACCTCCTACTTGGTTTCTCAATTCTATTTTGCATCCTTTAGAGTGTATTTGCCACATAATGGCCATAATTATATTTTAAATCATGAATCATAGCAAGACTATGATTAGCAAGACTAACCATAGTCCTTCATCCCATGGCTCCCTGTGTCATTTGGAACTTAGTGCAAAGGCCTCACCATGGCCAGAAAACCCTCCATAATACAACTCTTTCTTAGCACCATCACATCAGCTTCCTCATAGTCTTCAAATCAAACTGGCCTTCCCTCTTCCACCACTCCCAGAATCTTGGTGTTCTCTCCAGAAACTTAGAGGATACTTTCCCAGATAGTCCCAAGGACAATTCCACCATGCCATTCTCCCTGTCTCCTCTTAGGAAAGACCATTTCTTTCTACATCATAAAAAATGAAAAAAGACCACACTCCCTTTTGTTTTGTTCTTATTTTATTGTTTTCTCTTAATCCTATAATAATATTCACCTGATATTATGCAATGTTACATACTTGTTAATTAACTACCCATCTCTCTATAATATACATTTCATGTCTGTTTGTTTACTTCAGTACCCCCAGTACCTAAAATAATGTCAGGAAAAAAAACCTAGAAATTCAGAAAATATTTATTGAATAAATAAATTAGAACAAAAATGCACCCTAAATCTGGTTATCCCAGGGTTACCAAGTGGCCTCTATGTCAACTAAATAGAGATTTTTGAGAAAATCTTCAGTTTGCTACATAATGTAGAGAAGATGATGCTGGAATTTTATCCTAGCTCTGGCTTGTTCTTTGCTTCTTACTTGCTACTTTAATATGCTAGGGGATTGGACACTAGTGGTAATGAGAAAGTAGCCAATTCCCTGCACTTATGTTTTTTTTTTCTCTATAAGTTTACGATATATTGAAGAACAAGACAAGGCAAACATTCAGTAGAAATAGGATGTTACTGTAGAATTAGACAGTAAATGATAAGTCCTACCAATATATGTGGTAAAAGAGTTCTTAAGTGTTTTTCCACTTTGGTGAGTTCCCTATTATTCAATCATCTTGGAGGTTTTTCTAAATCAACTTAATATTTTCTCTTTTCTTTTTTTGAGGACAGTATTGGTTGTGATGGTACTGACTTCTGGGGAAAAACACTACTCTATTTGTTTTATTAACTTCAACTTAAAAATACATACCTTAATTGCTACACAAAGAATGTGCCATGCTTTTGCCATAACAGCTACATTTCTTGTCTACTGAGCAAATTGCTCTTGGAGCCACAACTGAATAATCTATGCTGAAATTCTGCTTCACATTGTAGCAGCAATAAAATTTTGCAATGTTTTGTTTTGCCTACCAATTGAGTAGAGCAGTCTTAGGAAGAATTGTTAAAACTAATTAAGCCTGTGATATTTCTCTTTTTTTAAATGATTATTTATTCATGAGAGAGAGAAGAGTACACACAACAGCATGGGAAGGGCAGAAAGAGAGAGAGTCAGAGAGAGTGAGAGAGAGAGACAGAGAGAGAGAGAGAGAGAGAGAGAGAGAGAGAATTCCAAGCAGTCTCTGCACAGTCAGTGCAGAACCTGATGTGGCACTTGAATCCCATGAAGCAAACCATGAGATCATGAACTGGGCCGAAATCAAGAGTCGGATACTTAACTGACTAAGCAACCCAGGCACCCCAAGTCTGTGATATTTCTATGATACTTGCAAATATAACCAACTAATTTTGCCTTCAGATTATCCTAATTTCTCTCTAACATGTCCATAGTCCTTGATTTACAGAATGAATACATTAGCCCAAAATGTACCCTATTTTTCTGATTCAAATTATCCTCAGACAGTGCCTATACAAATAAAATAAAATTAAATAGATCTTTGAGGTATGTATATAGATAATTCAAGTTTAGGACACATTTGTATGATTTGTTCTCATGTGTCAACACATCATTCATATATACAATATACATACATACCACACATATGTTATTGACATGTGTGTGTACCAAATTCATAAATTCATCAACTCAATAAATATTTATTAAGCACCTATAATATTCCAGGCAGTGTTATAAATCCTAAGGATATTGCAGTAAAGAAAACAGACAAAAATATTCCCGGAACTTAGTTTCTATGAATGAGGGGAAGGAGGTAAGACACATAATAAATGAGTAAAATATAAAGCTGTTAGATGGTAATAACTGCCAAGGAGAAAAGACAGAGCAAGAAAGAGGAATATGAAATAGGTGTAGTGCAATTGCAGGAAGAATAATCAAAGACTGTTTCACAGAGAAGGTATATTTTGGGAACCACATGAACAAAACATAAGGGTTCTAGATATTCAAATATCCGGGGGAAAATCCCTCTTGGCAGAGAAAACAGAGACTGAAAGCACCCCAAAGGAGTGTGCCTGGGACTTTGAGGAGCAGCCAGGGGTTAGTGGGGCTGGAGCCAATTGAGATCAAAGAATAGGGGGTCAGAAAGATGGGGCCAGGGATGCTGTAAATAATGAAAACCATGTAGGTCATTGCCAAGACTTTGACTTTTATTCTAAGTGCAATGGGAAATCAATTGGAAAGTTTCAAGCAAGGAAATGACATGCTTGGACAACATTTTGAAAGAGGACTTTAGCAGCTGTGTTGAGAACAGATCACAGAATAGGACAAGAGTAGAAACAAAACAGCGGGTAGGTTCTTGTGTAATCTAGATGCAAGAGAGGATAGTTTTGATGGCAGCCTTGGAATTGAGAACTGGTCAAATTATGAAAGTAGAGTCAAACGACTAGACCACATGTGGTATTTGAGGGAAAGAAATAGGTCAAGGATTATATGAAAATTATTAGCCTGAGCAACTATAAGAAATTATCTTCCATTAATTTAAACGAGGGAAAACTGAAGGACAAGTAGGAATAAGCAGTTGTCCTATCACTAGTTTAGTTTGGTCATGTTAAATTTGAGATGCTTTTTCGGTATTCAAGACAGAGACTTTCAAATAGGCTGTTACATATACGAGTGTGGAGCTGAGGATTAAAGTCCATGCTAAGGAAATAAATGTTCAATATCTAAATGGCAACGGAAGTCATCAGAGTGGATGAGACCACCAAAGGGCAAATATAGATTGGGAAGAAAGCGGTCCATGGCCTGACCCCTGAGGCACAGCCCTTAGAGGACAGGGAGATGATATGGAATCAATAAAAAAGAATTGAGGGGCGCCTGGGTGGCTCAGTCTGTTAAGCATTCGACTTGGGCTCAGTCATGATCTCACGGTTTGTGAGTTTGAGCCCCACGTTGGGGGCTGTCTGCTGACAGGTGAGAGCCAGGAGCCTGCTTCAGATTCTGTCTCCCTCTCTCTGCCCCTCCCCCACCCAAGCTCTGTCTCTCTCAAAAATAAAAATAAACATTTAAAAATAAAATAAATAATAAATAAATAAATAAATAAATAAATAAATAAATAAAGATTTGAGAAGGAGTATCTATAAAGGTAACAAAATGCAGCAAATATTTTCCTGACAGAGTGATCTGAATGGGTAAGATGAGGCCTGAGAAACGCCCACTGAGTCTAGCAACATAGAGCTTGTCTTAAGCATAAAATATGTTATTTATCCAGATGATTCCATGTGTTAGGAAAAAAAATGAATCTTGAAAATACTATGACAAAACAATATAATTATTCACTTAATTCTTCATTATGTCTATTGCTGCTTCAAATTTACCTAGATTGGGAGAAGACATTTACAAATGACATATTGGATAAAGGGTTTATTCTTTATAGATCAAAATCTATAAAGAACTTATCAAACTCAAAAAAACGAATAATCCAGTGAAGAAATGGGCAGAAGACGTGAAGAGACACTTCTCCAAAGAAGACATACAAACGGCTAATAGACACGTGAAAAACTATTCAATGTCACTCATCATTAGGTGAATACAAATCAAAACTACACTGAGATACCACCTCACACCTGTCAGAATGGCTAAAATTAGTAACTCAGGAAACAACAGATGCTGGTTAGGATGTAGAAAAAGGAGAACACTCTTACGCTGTTGGTGGGAATGCAAAGTGGTGCAGCCACTGTGGAAAAAAACAGTACAGACATTCCTCAAAAAGTTAAAAATAGAAATACCTTATGACCCAGCAATTGCACTACTAGGTATTTATACAAAGGATACAAAAATACTGTTTTGAAGGGCACATGTAACCCAATGTTTATAGCAGCACTATCAACAATCGTCAATTTATGGAAAGTGCCCAAATGACTGATGAATGGATAAACAAGATGTGGTAGATATATACAAAGTAATATTACTCATCCATCAAAAAGAACAAAATCTTGCCATTTACAATGCTGTGGATAGAACTCAAGTGAACTATGCTAAGCGAAATAAGTCAGAGAAAAACAAATACCATATGATTTCACTCATATGTGGAATTTAAGAAATAAAACAGATGAACACAGGGGAAGGGGAGAAAAAATAAAATAAGATACAAACAGAGCGGGAGGCAAACCACAAGAGACTCTTAACTATAGAGAACAAATTGGGGGTTGCTGGAGTGGAGGTGAGTGCGGGGATGGGCTAAATGGTGATGGGCATTAAGGAAGGCACTTGTGATGAGCACTGGGTGTTATATGCATGTGATGAATCACTAAATTCTACCCCTGAAACCAATACTACTAAGAAACTTGAATTTAAATAAAATCTTGGAAAGAAAAAAATCAAATTTACCTAGATTGGACTCTGAGCATAGAGCGTGTAGATTAATATCAGCATCTGACAATTTCATATAAATCACCATCTTTAAAATGAATTGCTGATACTGGTAGAGCCTTTAATGTTTACAGTAGCTTTCAAGTACATTATTGAGTGTGCAATAGTCAACATATGGGAATATTATCATTATTAATGTCATTTTACAGATGTGGAAAGTGAGGTTCTAGAGGATGTGGAGACGAGTTTCACCACACATGCACTGGGAAATGGAATCTAAATCCTGCCATCTGGATCCCAAAGCCCATTTTTATCTTAACCATGGTACTTATACCACGGACTCAGCAGAATATGTATGTGTATGTATGAACCCCTGTGTGTGTGTTTATATATGTATTTGTGTATATATGCAGGTATGTGTATGTATGTTTTGTGTATATACAGTTGTCACTGTGTCTGCTTTTTTATTGATCTACTCATATTCTCTTAAGCATTTCCCCCATGACCATCAGCAAACAAGCACCTGGGAATGATACAGGGATTGCAATCTCTGTTGTAGCAGGTAAGTGCTTTGGAACCAGGGGTTATATACTCCAGCTGTCATAATTTCTGCTTATGTGACCTTCATGTGGTTCCTGGCTTAATTCCTTTATCTGTACAATGCAGATCATCACACCTATTTTCAAAATTTTAGGCAGTCAAAACACATAATGTGTAAATTTGTCCACTAAACCTTTCTAAGGCTAGACTAGTTACATGAGCGTGCTGTTCCTCCCCACCCCTTCTTAGCCTTTATCACACCCATTGCAACTGTGAGTCTTCCACATTAGCATTTTGAAGGCATTCACTTTGCCATTTTCTCCCATTTTGTTCCAAGAATATAGTGAAATGATGGCTATGAGATGAAAGAACAAAGCCTATGGCAAATGTTATGACAATATTATTAATGTTATTATTATATCATCCAGAGCCACAAAAACCAAACCAATAATTCCTGTCCCAATGACAAGAGAGTTGATTGACAGAATTGCATTGCCACAAGCATTTTGTATCTAATTTGGACCTTTAATCTGTCATATGAGCATGTTAATTAATGAGAGCTCAAAGATAACTGACCAGTGCTCTGAGAGCAAATTATTTTTAAACTAATCCCACAGGTTGGCAAAACTCGAATTAAACGTATTCAACTTCAAGTGGACGTTCACTTCTCCTTAATGTAAAATCTCATGTTGTCCAAGCTCCTGGAGTTTTTCTTTTAATATACATATTTTATACATTTTAATATTATATTTTAATAGATCAAATAATGCATTTGATACATTAAATAATAATACAATAAATAATAAAACATTTTTAGTAGTAAAAGAAAAGCCTTTTCTTTTAATATACATAAGCTGATATGAAACTAGAGTTGAATACACAGTGACTTGTAAACAAATACTTTTTAAGAGAATTAAAGAATAAATAAATGTGCCAGTGATAATTACTAGCAACAACAAAGATTAAAATACACAAATATTTTTCTAGGCTATCAAATACCAGAAGAATGAAGGTTCTTTTTTTTCTATAAAGAACATAATCTTTTTTATAACTGTGTGTGCATGCTGTGAAATCTTTTTCCCTTATTAATTTCCTTTTTACACCCAGTTTTTAGACAGCCGAAAATTATGAGTTTACAGAACAAGATGTACTTTCAGCTCTTATTTTATGGCCGAGTACTATGGCATGCACTATTATGAAAACAATTCTATACTATGCTTTATTATATTATATTGTGCAATTTATATTCAGAAGATACTATCAGCACCAGGGAACAGACAGAATTAATAAAAGACACAGTATTCCTGTTGTCCTAATAGTTATTAAAATGAAACTTCCCAGAAGACATTTACAGTGTCTTTTCAAAGATACTCTGCATACTTTGACAGATCAATTGGGGCCTCTGCATATGAATAGCAACATCATAGACCTTAGAGACATGCACTACTATGCTGGGAAGGATCTTTATGATTATCCAGGCTGACTTCCTCATTTTACAGGTGAGGACACTGAGGCTGAGAGAGTATTCGTGACTAAGTCCTGGCTAGAACTGAGGTCCCTTACCATCTAATCAAGGATTCTTTCCACTGTTACTGTCAATAATGGTAATAACCTTGTAGGGCACACAGGCATTACCAAATATATCCATATCATCCCTAAATGGCTCTAAAGGCAGACAAGAATCATGTAATTTTCACCATTTCCCAAAGGAAATACCACAGTCTTGAGGGGGAATAACTCTGTTTACATTTTTTTTGTCTGTCCCTTGATAGAATATAAGTACCATAAAAGCAGGAAGCATGCTTATTTGGGATATTGCTGAAATAATTCCCTATGCTTAGAACATGTCTAACACATAATTAATTCAATAAATATTTGTTAAATAAATGAATATAAATTCACTAGATATGATAAGAGCTACAAAAATCTATTAAAACTTAAGATTGACCCCTAAAATGTACAGTCAAGAATCACACACACGTGCACACACATGCACACACATACAGCATAAGGCAGAATATACTAACTGCCATACAAATGGAATAAATAAGCTGTAAGAAAATTGAAACAGTCACTATGACTCTTGTAGTAAGGAGTGTACAAAAATTACTAAGTACCTATGAAGCTTCAGTAATGTGACAAAGTATGAAAAACATAAAGGACACATCAGAATTTTGTGACACCCTCCAGCTATGCTGACTAGCCTTGGGTACTGGAAGATAAGGACTGGCAGAGTTGATGCAGGGAAGCTGAGCCTGTCTGAAGCTTGCAGGGTGAATAGAAGTCATGATAAATGGTGAGAGTATTTCGGAGGCTAACAGGATGCAACCTGAGAATGGTTAAAAGGTGTTTGAGAAATAAACCGACTCTTTTTAGAGGTGTAGAGTAAAAAACGGTAGACAAATATTAAATAAGAGATGAATAATAGTAACAGATTGGCCATAATACATGGTCATGAATTTGTGAAGAGACTGTGGAAAGAGGGGAATGGAAGAATGGGAGGAAGGGGAGAAGAAAGGAAGGGAAGGAGGGGTGGGATGGAGAAGGAAAGGGAGGGAAAAGTAGAGAGAAGGGACAGAGGATGAAGGAAGGGGAAAAAAGTGAAGAAAAGAACTATGTGGGGGACACCTACTCTACACTCAGCAGTGGATACACGACACTTTCACATACTTTTTTTATTTAATCCTCACAGCTCTCCATTTTTAGATAAGAAAATTAATGCTCACAGGAGTTGTCAGCCTTCCAAATAACCCTAAAGTCAAGTCAAGATTCAATGGGATTCTATCAAAGCCAAAGCCATTTGTTACACTCACTTTCAATCCATTTTGTACAGTTACTCTACACATTTAATTTTTTTAATTTAATTTAGGCCTTAATGGTTATAGAGTACCTTTAAGTAATCATTTATTCTGTCTTTACAATAACCTTGTGAAGGTGTTCTTATTCCTATTTTATAGGTAAAGAAATGGAAGACCAAACAGGTAGCTTAATTTGTCTAAGAACACATGGAAATCAAACCCATGTTGTGGTTCTCAGCTGATGATCCTTTCTACTATGACATGTAGTGAAATCCATTACACAGTTCATAGCACATCGACATCCACAGAGTGCCAGGTATCCCCCAGGAACTTTCCTTTGGTCTTTTCAAAACACTTGGAAAAGAAGCATATTTTCTTGCATTTCCTAGAGAACAAAGTGGCACATATCTTTGCTTCTAGCTCCTCTATAAAAACAGGAAAACATACATTTTTTTTTAAATTCAGAGAGGAGAAGAGGAAGACAGAGAGGGCGACATTTTACTTATCTAGAAATGCTCCATCATACCTCAAGTTAACTAGACATTACTTTAAACTTTCCTCCACCACTCATGATCATCTTTAGCTACATTCAGCAACTTATTAAATCTTGAGGAATTCCTTTAGAACAGTAATAAACCAGAGTCAGTATAAGTCTAGGTTTTCTACCAACTCATTCGATGACTAAGATAATTCCTCGGCTTCCTTCTCCCTCATCAACCTATGCTACCTGCCAAGGCACTGGGAAATATAGGGCAGAAGCAGAAAGATGGTGATACTCCTCATCTACAAGATGTTCTTACAGATTTGTACAGATTTCAACATTAATATGACATTCGTTCAACAATGTGTTTTTAAAAGTTAAAAGCAGAATTAAGTTGATTTTGCACATTTAGAAGATAAAGAGTTTTCCACAAACACAAATAATGCTGACACTTTACTGATACCTCACCCAGATTTCTCATAAATTCACAGACATAGATTCTAAATATTTACAGACATTTGTCTGAGAGTACCCTTCCCTTCCCCTTCTGCTTGTCTTTGGTAAAGCCGTCCCCAGCTTCCAACACAGAATTAATCTCCTTCTGCAGCTTCCAGAAAACTTTAGATTCCCACTACCATAATATTTAAAATACATTCTGTATTTATTTGCTGATGAATGCCCCATCTAGATTGCAAGTTACCTTAGATCAGGGTTTAAGTTCCTTTACATGCAGAAAGTGTTTAATAAATGCCTGTTTAATGCAGAGATTAATTCCAGTATTATTTCATATGGTGAAAAAGAGCAATGAATTCCAGAAAGAGCAGGAGGTAGAAGTGGTAAAATTGAATTTTTTAAACTGGCTATCTAAGTATAAATTGGGAGAGCTTCAGGTTAGCATGAGCATACAACAAAAATGTTAAAAGAGTTTTAGGGGTGCCTGGGTGGCTCAGTCGGTTAAGCATCCAACTTTGGCTCAGGTCATGATCTCACAGTTTGTGAGTTCGAGCCCCACATCGGGCTTTGTGCTGACAGTTCAGAGCCTGGAGCCTACTTCAGATTTTGTGTCTCCCTCTCTCTGCCCCTTCACCGCTCACACTCTGTCCCCCTCTCTCTCAAAAATAAATAAACATTTAAAAAATTGTTAAAAAAATGTTAAAGAGTTTTGGTAGCAATAACAATACATAACTTATTTAGTGCTTGGCAAAGGTCTAAATACTTGATAAGCAGTAACATTTGTTAGAAGAACTCCATAATGTTATTACTGGTATATTATTTTTAATTATTTTTATCAACATATGCAAATTGGTATGTTAATTTTACATAATTATGTAATTAATATTTTAAGTATATAATTTAAAATATATTCTGAATATTATTATTCTCATTTTATAGATGAGAAACTGAAGTATACAGAAGTTAAATAGTTTGTCTCAACATCCTAGCATGGCTAAGACATGGTGCAAACCACCCTGGTAAAATGGTTAAAATGCACAGTCTCTATGGTTAATGCACACAGGCTTAATGGGGACCAGCATGTGGGAATGAGTTTTTAGGTTCCTGAAGCATACCGCTCTTAGAAACGAGAGCAGCAGTCAAGTGCATTGAGAAGTTCTTCCCCATATATACCCACAGAGTTTTACTTACTTGCAGTCTTCTAAACCAAAATGCTGCCTAGAGTCCACATTTTACGGAAATTTCTTGGGCACCCAGTTTCTGTATCGCATCCAGGGATGGATAGGGGTACTGCAGCAGGAAGGGAGAGGTGAATAATACCTCCTTCTCACTCCAGCAGTTCAGCCATAACATACTCTTTATATCAAGCCGGCCAGCTCCCAAGTGTGGGAGGCCTCGCACCTGACCCTGTGTGTTCCTACCTTGTCATTTAGATGAAGGGGTGAAACTGAATTTCTTTATATGACCGTATCTCTGGTACAGGAGAGCAATATTCCATCATTCATTCATTCATTCATTCATTCATTCATTCATTCATTCCTCAGTGTTCTATGTCCATATGTTAGTAAAGAACATTCATTCATCATTGATTAGGACCATTAATACACTCATTGTTTTGTGCCCATTTAGTTGATTAAGAGCAGTCATTCACTGTTGATTAATAGCATTTATTCATTTTGGTTAGGAGAATTTATCACTTGGCATTCTCTATTCATACAGCTGGTTAAAAGTGTTGGCTCTCCTGTTAGACCGTTTCTATTTTTGGCTATACAGTTTCCTAGTTACTTTACCTTGAACAAATTCTTTTCTGCTTGCCTCTAAAACTTATTTTCTTACTTCAAAACCAAGGAAAATAATACTTTTCTCATAAGATGGTTTAACAACTAAAGGAGATGATACAAGTAAATCTCTTAATAAGTAAATAAGTAAATATCTCTTAATAAGTAAGTATCTTAATAAGTAAATAAGTAAAGGAGATGATACAAGTAAATCTCTTAGTAAGTAAATATCTATCTGGGACCTAGATAATGTTCAGTAAAGTGTAGCCATAAATATTAATTACAATCTACTTTTATAATAATGATAACAACAGTAAACACACTCTATTAGATAAATTAAATAAAAGATAAATTGACACACAGTCCTTGACTGTAAGGAACCTACGGTATAATGTCACCAGAAACCCAGTGGTTTCAAAGCTAGAAGAAATTGGGTGGGAGATTAACTAATTAAAGACCTTGAATATTAATGCAGACTGCAAGTATCTGACAACAAAATATGAGATTATAGATAAATAGAAATAAAATATTTTGACATATATATATATATATACATACAAATAGCAATATTCA
Source organism: Felis catus (assembly GCF_018350175.1). NCBI lineage: Eukaryota > Metazoa > Chordata > Mammalia > Carnivora > Felidae > Felis > Felis catus. The sequence continues at coordinate 113,508,720 of NC_058374.1, forward strand.
AAATGTTAATAAAGACCATCTTTGAAATTGGCTGATAATAGCAAAATGGAAATGGTAAAAATAAAATATACTGTACATTAGATGTCATAACTCACTTGATTATAAAAAAAACACATTCTTCATTAAAAATAAGTCATGTGCATTATCTGTCCAGTGATGTGCAATGTCATTTAAGACATTCCATCATTCTGTGCTTGAGCACTCTTCTGTAATCTGATGAGGTGTCCAGGGAAGAGACAATGATAGCCAAGGCATTAAAATGTAATCAAGATATGCAAATTCATATCTAAATGTGATTTGCTGAGAAAAAGAAATTAATCTAGGCATGGTCAAATAAACAATGTGTAATATGGATAATTAATCACCAAATTAGCAGCTGCAGTCCCTTGAGGAAATTATGCAAATTGAAAAGGCCCCCATCCACTGACACAATTAGACCACTTAATGGCAAATTCTCAACAAAATAACCCTGGGGAACATCACAAAACAAATAGCCCAATCAACCTTAGTGTCCCAAACTCCACTGCAATATTTAATATTATTTAATCTTGTTTCTTCTCAGTTTGAACTTATCCAGAAAGATTTAATCATATCTTGCGAGAAAATATTCTAAGATGCCACACTATGGTTCCATTAAGTGGTCCCCTCAAAGTCTAGTTTTCCCCTATCAGTCAAATATGTTGTTGCTGAAATCTGAAATTGTGCAAACGATAACACTTCATAAATGAGGAAAGCCAATTACATATCTCCTGTCAGTAATAACAAAATCAAGGGAATGTTGATGCACCATGAAAATGTGTGTCCTCTGTGGCCTGATGTCACCTGGATATTATATTAGCAGCAAAGAAAGGATCTCTACACTTCCCTGGTAATAAATGTCATCTCCGGGAAGAGTATTTTACCTCCAGGAAAGTTAGAGTGTCCTACGTCTGCCCTTGAAGTGTATAGAAAGTAATCCTACCTTTTTGCTCCCTTGGCTCCACCTACACAAAGGTAGGTGACAAAGTTAATCCTATCGAACCCTTTGAGATTAACCCTAACAGAACCCATGAGATTCTGCTGCTAAATCCTTTCAAAAAAATTGATTCCACCACTAGAGAGATGCCAAAACTTCCTGGATAAAAAATTACAGATCCTCCTTCCCCCACCCAAAGAAAAGGGTTTATCAGATACCTCATTATTATAATTTTATAATTATAATTGCTGAAAAGACCAGTCACAGAGAAGAAACTGTATTAGTACTGATTGTCAATGGTTTAGTTGTACCTATCATTTACAGACACCAAAAGGCTTCACAGCTCCAAGAACTGTATTAATGCTCTCCCTGGTCAAACTTCCTCAGTTTATTTGAGAATCACGCTATGTAAGTTAACTCCCCAACGTCATACCTGAGTGACAAGTGTTCCAGCATTCTGACAGTGCCTACTTTCATCTTGGTATTAAATCTTGTCTATGAATCAACAGTGTCTCTGACTCCTTTTATACGAATTTCTTCTCTGAGAAACCATTATTATTCATGTCCTGATTTTTCACCTTTAGAGTTTTGGAGTCAATCTGGATCAAACATTGATTCGTCAAGTGAACCTGATGACTGAGTTCTTCCTTTCACAACCCAGAAATTCTATACAGAGAGACAGCATTGTCTATTTTGACCCCATACCTTTACATCAATATGACCTATTGACTTAGCCCATTCCCAGTTAATGGCCCCCTAACACTTTTCCATAATGAACTAGGATTCTTCAGTGGTTCAAAGCACTCTAGCTTTAATTACTAGATCACAGTGAGCACTGGCTCCATTGCCCATGTGTAATCTCCTTCTAGCCCTTTAGATCTCATCTTCATACCTGATTTCTCCAGTTTTTAAATTTCCTTTGTTACTAAAGAACTTTGGCTAAGACTATTACAGTCCTGGTTTTATCCTTTACCGCATCTATAAGCTTGAACCAACATTGTTTGAAACACACTAGGTTAGATAATTTCTAATCATAGTTCCACTACTAAAATACTTAAACTCTGGATCCTGATTTTATGGTTGATAAAATTAGGATAATAGTATCTGTTCCATCTTTCCTTAGAGCTGCAGTAAGTATAGCATGAGCTGAGGTATGTATGTACCTACGTACGTATGTATGAATATTCTTTGTAACTTACATAGTATACCAAAGAAATGTACTGTGATTTCCGGACATGGTCTCAATTACCACATCCCATATGATAATATACGGCTGCAAGAAATACCTGGCTATACAGAGCTGCATTAGTTGGATATTTCCTTTAAATTTTTTTAAACTTCATACCCTTGAATTTTTTGTACACTAAGATATAAAATCCCAAGGTTTTGTGACATTTCTTTGATCTGGGAGAAGAAAATAACATATGAAATCCTACCTAAGGAAGGAGTCAGAAACATCAAAGCAGATAAGTACAGTGTGAGAAAAAAATGTCCATCCCCCCAAACATGTTGACTGGAAATTTGTATTGTCGCAAAGTACTGGTATCAACCACATTCTTTCAGAACAAAATCTAAAGGCAGGGCTATGAATCAAGAAAAAATAAGCTGAGCAGAAAAACTGGAAGACTGAATTAGAGATTTGGTCACTTCTACTCTCCAACTAATTTTAAATATTGCTTTGCATCAGGCTTCAACACAGAAATACACACGCCAACACAGGCAGACATACACATATCCTATACACCCATCCAGATGCCAAAGAAATCTTGATAATAAAGTATATAAACTGATTTTCTTGATGAGAGATTATAAAATAAATAAGAAGCAGACAGCTTACTTAGTACCCCCACCTGACACATTCTACAGGAATAAATTGTGATGGAGAGAACCTCATTCTCCATGTTAATTGGGTCAAGGCCATATGTCCTTGATTCCAAGAGAAGTTAGAAAAACGTTAAGCTAGAGAATATTTGTTATTTTAGTCACAGGATGACAAACATAAATTTAATTTTTTCATCAACTTAATAAAGCTATCATTAAAAAAATAGTATCATGTAAAGAGACCAAACTGGAAGGTAATACTACAGTCAAACTATCAAAGAATAGAAAAATAAAGATCTAGGTAACCATGTAAGTAATTGGCAGCAAAATCTTAGTTTTTGCTCCTTTGGCATCATGCTTCCTAATTGTTCTTTCTTTCTTCATTTCTTCTGGGGTTTCTACCCATTGTCTCTGACATGTAGCTTTTTGAGGAAATGATGATGATGATGATGATGATAATGATGATGATATGTTTGATTTGAGAGAAAGATAAGGAAGAAATATTCAAGCACACCTAGTGTTTGCCTTAGTTTTGGGTAAGCACAAAGCTCATGAAGGAAGTCTTTAAATATAGAAATATACTTGTTTCCTATAATTTGAATCAGAAGATAGTACAGCAGCACCATACTTTGGGGGGTAAACAATAGAATAAGTCCACGTAACATGATTTTTTGCTTGTGTATTCCCAAAAGGTACTTTTATAAAAAAAGGAATATTTGGTAAAGAGTCTTGTCTACACCTCAAAAATCAGTACATGACACCAGAGTCTATTATGAACTTTCAGCCTGCTTAATTAATTGCTTGGATCACTTTGTAGTTAATTAATATAGACTCTATTGTGAAAATGCCTGAGAATCCCTAAGGAAATAGCCTGTGCGGATAGGTCATCGGTATGAAGGGCAGAAATCAATAGGAGTTGTCTAGAACTGAGACATAAAAACAGGCTTTTCTTCATTTAGGCAAAGAACATAGGATCACTCCCCAAATAAAAACTGCCTCACGTGGTCCAAAAATAAAAGTGTCTGGCTTTCTAGCTTTGGTACAATTGATTTTCATAAACTACCTACATACCGTTTACTTTTTGAAGTTCAAATATCATATTGGAAATATTTAGGGCTCACCAAATATCCCAAGTACTTGTCTATCTTCCCCAACACCCCCACCAGACCCTCTAGAAATGAGGGTTTGGGTCACCACCCCAGGTAAAGAATGCACCAGGCTCAGCCTGCTGGTGCTTGCTGAAGCCAAAGAGAATGTAGAATGAGAAGTAGAAGAAGATAATTACAATTACGAGCTACAACCATGTAACCAGTTACAGAAACAAGAACTGAAATTGTCAAGAATATTTCCTATTTATTTTGTTATGAATATGTTTGGGGGGGGCATGGGTATGGGTGTGTGTGTGTGGCAGAAGTATATAATTTTAAGCAAGTATCTATTTTCTTTCCCCTCTTATTCCCTTATCATCTAACATAAGATGTATTGATTTTATATCATAGAGTTTAAGTATTGTTAACCTTATATTTAAATTACGGGATACCAAGGAGAAGAGTAAACCTCACTCATAGATTTTACGTCCTCTTCTGGGGAAGAGGTTATGTGTCTTTGGTTGTAAGCAGGATTGTTGTATCATATTTGGTAGAATAATGATCTTGTTATTACCCTTATTTGAAAGTTAAATATGGGTTAAAGAGATGTGTATAAGTGCCTTGTTGACCAGGGGTAAACATGTTAATTTTATGTGTCAACTGGACTAGGTCATGAGGTGCCCAAACATCTGGGTGTTTCTGTGAGTGTGTTTTTGGATGATATTAACATTCAAATTCGTAAGTTACACCAAGTAAAGTAGATTGTTCTCTCTAATGTGAGTGGGCCTCATCCAATCAGTTGAAGGCCTAAACAGAAGGAAAAGGCTGATCCTCCCCAGAGTAAGGGAAAGAATTCTTCCTGCCTGATTGTCTTTAAACTGGGACATTATAGTTTATTTGTTTGTTTGTTTGTTTGTTTGTTTGTTTTTCCTGTACTTGGACTAGAATGAAACCATTAACTCCCCTGGTCTCCAGCTTGCTAATTCAGCCTGCAGATCTCAGGACTTGCCTGTTTCCATAATCAAGAGAGCCAATTCCTCATAATAAATTGATAGATAGATAGACAGACAGACATATAGATAAATCAATCTGTATTCTAGTAATTCTTTTTCTCTAGAGAACCCTGACTACAGATTTTGGTATCAAGAGTGAGGTACCTCCTCTATCCTTCCCTTCTTTCCTCTGTTCCAGTGAACATGGAAGCCATGGCTTCCACATGGCATAACTCAAAACGGAAGACATCTGATCTGCAGCAGACTTCCCCTGAGTGAGAAACAAACCTTTATATTGGCACATCACCCAGACAGCTACCACAAAGTTTCCTAACACAATATTTTGAGTTCTAGGCTTCATTCTGACTATGTCTAGGACCTTGAGATTAAAACTAAAATAGGCTAAAATGTGTAATCCTAAATATTAGGCCATATCTTGATAAATACAAAAAAAACTACAATGAAATTGATAAACCAATATTCCTATAACTGCTCTCATGCATGTAGAACCACCAGGCTCTTTACAATCCCCACATGTTTTCTAGGACATCCCCCAAGGAATGCTACAAGTGTGTTTACAACTCAAGCCAATCTATCAGCTCCAGCGTACATGTGGTGCCCATCACATTCTACTTCTGCTCTGTATCTTGCTTTTGAAGAGTGATGCCTAACAAATCATTTAAAGAGACTATTTGTTGCTGCTACCTTGATAACATTTGCAACAAGAAGGCTGCCTCTGAATGTTGTCAAAGCTGCAATGTGGGTTTTCAGGACAGGGAGATAAGAACTGACTTCTCCTATTTGTTTGCTATTTTTTGTCTTCTGGGTCCCCAAACAGAATGTGCTATATACACAGATTTCCAAAGCCTCTCATCAAAATAGCTTCTCCAACACTAAGTGATCAAAAACAATAATAAAGTTTTAAGGAACAAAAGCTATGCTATGGCCCTCCATTTATGTCCCTCTCTATTCCAACAAAATTGCTTTTATTTTCTTGAATCAGAAAATAAAAGCCCACATAGAGTTCAATGAATGCACACACATATTGATGGATGGTATAGGCCAATATAAGGAAGAAAATTCTCTTTTACAATATTAAAAAGTAAAAGCTCTTTTTTTCACTCACATGACTTGCAGAAGACATGACTCTTTTTCTTAATTACTCTACATTTTACCTAATACCTCTTTATCCCTGAGTATCATTCTGATGAGGTACTTCTCACCTTTTCTATGAGCATTCTAGGACATATGAGGAGATGCACACTGCTGCCTAGTCATATGGATAGACTAAGCTACCTAAGCACTAAGATAAGAGCAAATTACAAAAAAAATAAAATAAAATAGTGATAGTTAATGCCCTCAAACATCAGAAAACAGCACAACTTTAATTATGCCCCTCAGTTGTGATTTATAATGTTTTAGGTCAGAGTAATTCCAAAGGAAAAATAAAAACTACAACAGAGGGAACTGATTCTATATGCAACCTGCAATAAATTTTCCTATGAAATAGTTATAATGATTACATTTGTGTCTAATTATTATTTAAAACATAATGTCACCCAGCACTCAGGAACAGAGTGCTGAAAGTGAAAGTGAATTATGTGAAAGTGAATCCCTTCAGAAAAATGTTTTAATTAAGATAAGATTGCTCTTTTTTCCCCAAATTTCTAAATGATGCCATTTTACACTAATGATACATATATAGATCTATTTTCTAAAACATATATTTATATTAAAAAACAGTATGTTAATCCTCATTATTGCCATGAATGTGAAACTCATACTTGGAATACTGATGTTTTCTTTTATGTACTACTCTCCAGTTAATACATAGCGTGCTAGAGAGGAGAGCGATACGCAAATCAGCATTTCTCAAATGGCGTTCTTCTCAAAGGACTTACCAGATGACTTAATGCACAATGAGCGTTTTTTCTTGGTTTTCTCTCATTTGCTATCAAAAAGCATCAAGCATCAGCACCTGCACAAAGAGATTACGAATGACAGAATTTCTAGGAGCTCATATTAACAGGAAAGTACACAGTGACAAGACAACACAAGTTATTTTTAATGTGGTTGCTTAATTAGTTACCATTTTTTAGATGACCTCCCCATGCTACCATATTGTCATCCTTCCAGCTCCCACCTTTTGCTTTTCAGGGAAAGTGTGGGGCTTGAGACCTGATGCTTGCATTTGGTTCTGATTATGCGCTAATGTGGGAATCTGATATTCTAGGAAAGTCTTGTTATTCTGATTGCTTACTTCACGTCCAAGATACTACAGGTCAGCAGCTGTTTTACTGAAGTAAATCTTTAGTACTCAGATTTTTTAAGAATTTCTATACATGCTTCTGTGAAATTTCTTTCACTTTTAGAAACTCTAAGGTTTCAGAGTAGGCTTTCAGATTTTTTTTTTCACATTCTATTAAAAAGATACCTAGAATTTCTTTTCACTTGACTTTGCTTGCTCTTTTTTTTCCTCCATGTACTCACCAAGACAGGGCAATCTAGAGTATATTTCTATTTATACACTAAACTGATGATCTTGATTTTTATTCTGAACTGTACTGAAAGGAATAATTATCTCCACTGGGAAAACTAGCTACTGCTTTGGGACAAGCCATTCCCTGGTTTCACTTAAAATAGTAGCAGTATGATTTGCTTCAGATGTGTTACAACATCCATGGCAGCAGAGTTCAATATCTTTGAAAATTAAGGGGCAGTGGTTTAAACATGGCATAGAAAAGCTGAAGAAAGGAGAATTGATACATAATAGTTACCTTTTCTCAATGCACTTTAAGAGAAAGTGACACAAAGTGATTTGGTTTTGTTCCCTTTACCAAATGAAAACAGGGTGGCCTTGCGTAGTCAGTTGAATGGCTTACTCTTTACTCAATTAAGAGGTATCTATATCAAAGCCTGCCCAAAGTACATATGCATTAAGCTTTCAAATACCACTAGCCCCCAGCACAGCACTGAAAGATTTATGAATTTAAAGAGGAGAATTCAGGATGTGGAAATTAATTCTGAGAGAATATCAGAAGTTGAATTATATAAATATAAATATATATATATATGCACATACATAATGCATACATATATGTGTATATATATGCACATATAGACACGTACGTGTTTGAGAGTAAAGTAAAATCTGTGCCTCTCCAACTGTAATTGCTTAAATCTTGCTCCATTTTATCTTTTTTTCTAGACCTTTCCTTTATAGCTTACTTTAATCAATATTTATACTGAATATTTTATTTAGAAGTTTTATGTTTATAGAAAAGCACACTTGATTATGAAAACATTGATTTTATGTCTTGCTCCCTAATCTATGACTAGGCAGATGAATGGTAAAGTTAACTCACTCTCCCAAATGGTTATAAAATTTGTATTTCAGGCAGCGTTCCAAGAGGTCATGGCTTGTTTGAAGACTTAACATATTTTCATGCAGATATATTGCAGAAACCACCCCCTAAATCAGAGACTAACAAAATGTATGTTGGAATAATTTACCATGCAGATGGAGTGAAATAAAGAGAGCTCCAATAGTATATCAGTGGGACGGTCAGTGCTGGGGAAGATATGATAGAAGGGAAGACCCTCAGGAGGAACAATGCACGAATGAGTGGTCAGAAGCCTTGATGAACAGCAAGATAAGCCAAAACCCTAGATCAAGCTCAACCTAAACTTCTAATATTTGAAAAATAAAACGAGGCAAACGTGAGACAGCGCACGCATAAAGTTACAATCCACTTAGATATTCTAGGAAGTTTTGTGCCTGGTTTGGAAATAGTATGCTTCTTCCTGAATGTGATTAATACAGAGCAATTGTAATTATAAAGGCTATGCTTCTGATAGTTTTGTTCTATACTGACACAGATGATACTTTATAGGAAAATGTGATTTAGGGTTTTATGAAGCCATGCAAGTTCCATCTCTGGGAGAGCCCGTTATACATTTTGAGAGAACTTTGGTTGGCTAAAGATCCAGGCTTCCCTTTATTCTTGAGGGAACTCTAGCCTCTCTCAAGTTTTCCTAAACGGTTCTGGGAATTCCCTCTGGGTTTATTCCCATTGTAGCACATGTCACAATAAATTAAAATTGCCCATTTCTGGGCCACCTCCCATTATACTTAAGCTCTTTGACGGAGCGGTGTCTTACTCAAGTTCTTTTTTATTCAAACCCTACATCCAATTGATGACAAGGTTCCATCCTCTCTACTACTAAATATACATCTCTGTCCCAACTCCCTCTCACCAATTTCGATACTACAATCTTACCACAGGGTCTCATCATCTTTTGTCTGGATTCATATACAATAGTCACCAAAGTGGTCTTCCTGATTCTGCTCTTATCCCACTACAGTCTACCCTACTGAGTGTAGCCAGGGGGATGTTTCTAAAACTTATATTCAAATCACTGTCCTTAATAACCCCTTCAAACAACTTCCAGTGGAAAGGATGATAAAAGCCAACCCGTTTACCCACTTATTTCTTTCTACTTTCCCTTAGGTTGTACACTTTAGGGAGAATATCTTCCATTCTATTTCTTGAACATTCTATATTTATCCCTGACCAGGGTCTTTGCCTTTGGATGCCTTTCTGCTTGGATGCTCTGCTCCCAGGTCTCTGCATGGCTACCTGCTTCTAGTCACTTGGGTCTCAACTCAAATTTCACCCTCCCAGCAAGATCTTCCATGACTCTTTAGATAAAGGTGTCCACCTTGCCCCAGTCGCTCAATCTCATATTTCCCTACTTTGTCTGTTTCATAGCACATTTTAGTATCAGAAACTTTCACATCAAGAGGTACCTGGGTGGCTCAGTTCATTAAGCGTCTGACTTCGGCTCAGGTCACGATCTCACGGTTCACTGGTTCAAGACCCGTGTCAGGCTCTGCGCTGACAGCTCAGAGCCTGGAGCCTGCTTCAGAATTTGTGTCTGCCTCTCTCTCTCTGCTCCTCCCCCACTTGTGTGTGCTCTCTCTGTCTCTCAAAAATAAATCAGCATTTAAAAAATTTTTTAAAAGAAACTATCATATCAGTTAATGTATTTATTGTCTATCCCACTTGAAGATAAACTCGAGAACAGAGACTTTATCCCATTCATTACTATATTCTCAGTTCTTAGACCTGTGCCTGATAAACAGTCAGTGATTAATAAGTATTTTCAGTGAGTGGTAGGGAGTTTGTCTTCTAAACCACTCTTCCTCCATTGTCTAGCATCACACCATATGCATTTTAGATACATAAGAAATATTCATTGATTGAATTAGTGTTTTCTCTGAGAAAAATCTGCTTGACAATTATGTGGTGCTAAGGGTTGAATCATGCCCCCCAAAAGGATATGTTGAATTCCTAAAACCTGGTACCTGTGAATGTGATCTTACTTGGAAACAACGTCTTTGCTGATGTAATCAAGTTAATATGAGGTCATTCTCTATTAAGTTGGCCCCTAACCCTTGTGTCCTTATAAAAACAGAAGAGATACAGAGACAGACGTGAACAAAAGGAACAATACCATGTGAAAATAGAGGCAGAGATTGGAGTGGTGTACGTGCAAGCCAAGGATTGCTGGTAACACCAGTAGCTAAGAAAAAGACATAGAACAGACTCTTCCTCAGAGATCTCCAGAAGGAACCAATCTTGCCACCTCCTTGAATTTTCACTCCTGGCCTCCAGAAGAATGAGAGAATAGATTTCTGTTGTTTTAAGCCATGCAGTCTGTGATACTTTGTTAGGGCAGCCATAGGAAATTAATATATATGGCAAAAAGAAAAAGGAAAGGTTGAGAAGATGAGTAAGAATTAAAATGTGAGGTGCAAATTTACTATCATTCCATTATGAAATGTAAGAAAATGTTCCAGTTTTCATTATTTACTAGACATGTAACTGCAGGGGTACATTTTAACCTCCCTGAGCCTGTTTTCTCATTTATAAAATGTGGTTTATAATGCCCTCCTATAGTGTTATGATACTAATATAGTTAACATATGTAATTCCCTCAAAACAATGTCCAGTATATAGTGAATATTCAAAAAATATTAGCCCTTATTCTTCCTCAGGGGCTGGAAACTGTAACAGTGCATAAAGACTGGTGCTATAGCCGTGAGCTACATAAATTCTGCTCATCACTCAGCAATTTATTCCTCCAGCAAAGATTACTTGAGTCCCAAGTATTGTACTGTTCTCTCTGTTCCAATGCCAGGTTGAGCTCTTCAGCAGCATTCCCTCAGAATCATTTCTTTGAAGATTAAGGAATCTGGAGTCAGATTTCAGCCTAATAGAAGGTTCAACACAATGAGTTCTTTCTTTCCAAACGTAGACAGAAATACTCATGAGGGGGGCGCTCTGACTTCAGCTCAGGTCATGATCTCACAGTTTGTGGGTTTGAGCCCCGCGTCGGGCTCTGTGCCGACAGCTCAGAGCCTGGAGCCTGCTTCGGATTCTGTGTCTCCTTCTCTCTTTGTTCCTCGCCTGCTCACGCTCTGTCTCTCTCTAAGATAAGTAATGATTTAAAAAAATTAAAAGAAAAAAAAAGAAAGAAAGAAATACTCATGAGGTAATGACTTGCCTGAGTTTGCAGGATTGCTCCCCAGGAGGATATAGATGAGATTCATATACAGATCTGGTAAAGCAGATGCATTGCCACGTGTGGTGGATACTGTGGCACACTGCCCGGAGCCCCTTTCAGAACTGAGGGCACAATTCCTCATTGGCTGCCAGTGCATCTGGTTATCAGTCCATTCTGGAACTTGCTCTTGTCTTAAGAGCTAACTCACCTAAAGCCATGCCCTCTTCCTGGGGCAGTGTAGATCCAAAACTGGCTGTTGTTGGGGTAGTAAGATGCATTCTCTTCTCCCCAAGTCAGGACAATTCTGAAGGATCAGAATTGAGCTCCCCATGGGATCAGCCAAGAACTTTCCTGAGTCAGATTAAGGCGACCTTTTCCCTCTGCCCAATCCTATTTCCATCTCTTCCTCCAGAGATGTTGAACTCAAGAGCACTCGCTGTAGCCTTCTTATACTCAAATCATTATCTCAGTCTTCTTCAGGAAGAACCCAACTTATAACACCATCTGAAGCAAACCAATCAACGTCATAGAAATTAATTAGCTCACATGGACTTTTAGAGCCTAAATACTTTCCAGAAAGAAATTTGAAACATCGGTCTAAATATGAATAAGATGAGCTCATTTGTCATGGGGTGGGGGAGGGAATAAAAGGGAAAAGCAGTTGCCCATAATTTATTCACATAAAAACAAAATGTGAATGCATCCTCCTTTCATTGTGTCATTCAACAGTTGAGGCTAAAGGTAAAATTTGCAAGTCAAAAATTATTGCTTTTTATGTTGATAGACACATAAAAATGGATGAATGGAAAGAAAGCAGAAGATGTCATAACCCTTGCTAATACTACCTTTACATTTCTATGGCACATTGATGTTTATAAAGCCTTTCATATGCCTGCTTTCATTTGAATTTTGTTCTAGTGCTGACAGAGGTGAAGAATAAGTGTCATTATTCCCTTTTCAGAAATGAGAAAGCTGAACTTCTGAGTTGTTGGTTTTTTTTTCCCCCCTTAAAGTCCAGTGGAAGAACTAAGAATCCATGCTGATTTTCTAAGCAAAAACCTGTTGGTCCTTGGCTCTCCCTGCATAAAACAACTCAAACTGTAGAGACAACATATACATTCATAAAATAATTAGCGAACAACGAAAAGGTTTCAATCACGTGGAGAGATACCTGTTAAATGGATTCATTAGCACTGAAGAGGGGTGAGGGGAATATTGGAAGGGGACTAATGAAGAAATTACCTACAAAGACTTTGTTGTTGCTCTTACTATATCCAGGTGCTAAAGCTAACATTTACTTTCAGATATTTGTACTATGTGTTTTACATGTATTACATAAATTTTTCAAGGATCAACCCAATGAAGTAGGCACTAACTAGCATACACGAAATCAGCTCTGTAATTAAAGTCAAGGATTGTGGAAAACTTGCCTTCAAATCCTGCTGCCATGCTTGTGTGATGCTGGGCAGTACTCAATATCTCTAAGCATCAGCTTATCCCTTCAGCAAAAGAATGAGAGGGGGTCTAATGCTGTCTACTTCATAATGTTGTTGTGAACATTGAGAGAGATTAAGTATGAAAAGTGCATAGTACATAATAAAACCTCAATACATTATAGTTGTGTCCATTTCACAGATGAAAGAATGTAGGCACAGAAAAATTGATAACTTTTCCTAGATCATACAGCTTGCTAGTGGCAGGGGATTTTCTAGACCATCAGATCTCCTTAGCCTCATACTTTTTGTGTGTGAGACATTATTTACCACTAGGCTATTTCCTGACATATTTAAATGAAGCATTTTTAAGGCACATAGGAGGTGGTCCTTTTGGCCACATTACAGTTGGTATTTGGCTCAGTGAGAACAAGTGGATGGACCCTTTGGTGTGACTTTCCCTTCCATCTCCATAAAGAGCCCACATTCTACAGGGCCTCTCTACCCAGTGATGGTCCAGGACTCTCGCTGTCAGCCACTGCCCTAAGCTACTGGTGTCGCAGGTGCATGCAGCGACAGGGGAGGTCTGGGAGTGAGGAAGGGAAACAGTCCTTTGAGAACTGATAGATGGCTTCTAAGTCAGAAAATACAGAATTCCAGTTTGTGAAGGATGATTTGTCCAGGAGATAGTTCATATCCAATATATTCACTTTCCAAGCACTCTGGCTTCTCAGAATGGAAACGTGGTGCTCGAAGGAAACATTTTTTTAATCCTCCAAAACCACCACTACTAAACCAATCTTAATTAACACATTTTCTATTAACTAGAATGATCTGAAATTCCAAATCCATCATGCAAGACACGAATAGAATTGGACTGCACACTAAAAATGTGCATACTTCACTGTTGTACATCTGCCTGGATCACCTTTAAAACAATTAAATGGTGAATGTGTGACTAAATTACCACACCGTGTTCTCTGTTTAATTTCAAGGTTGAAGTGTCTTTCCATCACGAATATGGGTAAAACCCTAGAATGCTGGGGGACAGAACAGGAATTAATGGCTCTTTCTGTTGTTTTGATTTCCACATATTTGATGGCTTTGTGTAATTTGAATAATTGTAAGCTTCCAGCATGCTGATAAGGTTCACCTACATTATTCATTTGCATGAAGTGCTGATCAATTAAAGCTTCTCTCTTAAAAAAAAAAAAAATCATCCCATCCTGCAGCAACAAAGCTTAGGTTACTCCTAGCTGTCTCTACTCTCTTTTACTAGGGAATTTCTTCAGGAAAACTTATCAATCTTTTTCTTGCCTTATTTTTATCCTAACCTAGTCTGTGTTCTTACCCTCGACCTGTTCTTCTTCACTTAACTCTTATAGTCTGATTACTACATTTTTAACACTTATTTCAGGAAGGCATTTGATAAACATGACCATTATTGGAAGGAGACTGTTAATTCCATGGTTACTGATTTACTGGCAGCACAAAAGTGCATACGTCCAAATCCATCTGTGATGAAATACAGAACTATTTCTTAAAATGGAGAAACTGCTTTTCTTCCTTTGTCTTATAAGAAAAATATGATAGTTAATTTTATATGTCAGCTTGGCTGGTCCATGGTACCCTGATATGTAGTCAAATGCTAATCTGGATGTTTCTATAAGGATGTTTTGGATGAGATTAACATTTAAACCAGTGGACCTTAAAAAAAATTTTTTTTAAGTTTCTTTATTTATTTTGAGAGAGAGAGAGAGAGAGAGCAAAAGCAGAGAGGAAACAGTGAGAGAGAGAAAGAGAATCCCATGTAGGGTCTCAAATTCATGAACTGTGAGATCATGACCTGAGCTGAAATTAAGAGTCAGTTGCTTAACTGACTGAGCCACCCAGGAGCCCCTAAACCAGTGGACTTCGAGTAAAGTACACTGCTGTTCCTAATGTGGGTGGGACAATCAGTTGAAGATCTGAATGGAACAAATGACTGACTTCCCCAGAGCAAAAGGGAATTTTGCAGCAGATGACGTTTGGACTTGAACTGCAGCACTGGCTACTCTGTAGGTCTCCAGCCTCACAGACCAGCCTACAGATTTCAGACTTGTGAGCTTCCATAAGAGCCTGAGCCAATTCCTTAAAAAAGATCTCTTTTGATAGACAGATGATTGATAGATAGATAGATAGATAGATAGACAGACAGATGTTCTGTTTCTCTGGAAAAGCCTAATACAAAAGCTAATCAACAGAAAATGACTATATCTATTTTACAATTGTTAAAAAGACCCAGGTAGCTTATATGTCTAGAATGCCTCCCCAAAGAAGGTTGGGGAGGCATGCTAAATTTCACGGAAAAGTTTGTGGTCAAATAAGTTTGAGAAACATGGAATTAAAATTAACTGTATTTTCTTTATAGTAGGAAGCTAGAGTCAAAAAGGAGCAAGATGAGCTAGGAAAACTGGTGGACACACAAAGGCAAGTGAGTGCCCATCAAGTAAGGGGAGAGACAGTTTTTTCTCCCCAGAACCTGGATGGGGAGACTCGATCAGGGTCCTGCCTTTGGAACCACCTCCGGTGGCTTCCACTGCATTTAGGATATGCTTCATACTCCTTGCTGCAATCTATAAGAGCCAGCAGACTCTTCCTCTTGCCTACCTCTCTAATCTCTTCTGCTACTACTATCCTCTTTATGAGCTTTATTTCTATCCCCCCAGGGCTTCAAGTTCAACCCCATCCCAGAGTCATTTGTATACGTCTCCCTTATATACATACGTTGAAATAAGACCATCTGACTGTTGGCTGCTTCTCATTATTCAAGTCACCCTCTCTCAGGGAGATCATCCCTATCCATTGTACAGAGAGAGTAAGAACCTTCTTGTCTCTCTCCCTCTAACACTTCACGGTTTTATTTTCTCCATAAAATAAATAAGCATCATATTTATGTGTTAATTTCTTAATACCTGTCATTTGGATACTTAAAAGCCACTTAAAATTTTATTTGGTGGTCTGAAACCATTTATGAATTGATTCATCAATCAAACATTTTACTAACACCATGTCAATAAGGGACATTATCATTCATAAAGTAGTCACATTTGGTAGGTGAAGAGAGAGGGGAGCCTGTTGGGACCACTAAAGACAAGATATCCAAAGTCCATGAGCACAATTCAGTTAGGAATGAGTGTTGGAAGGGGCACCTGGGTGGCTCAGTTGGTTAAGCATCAGACTCTTGATTTTGGCTCAGGTCATGACCTTGCGGTTGTGAGATCAAGCCCCATCAGGCTCTGCACTGAAAGAAAAGAAAGAAAAAGAAATGAAGGTTGGAGGAGAGGCTCAGGAGCAAAATTCAGAAGAAAAAGACAAGGGAAGATACCAAAGAGAGAAGGTAAGCCAGCCTGCACCACTATGAAAGCAATGCTGGGGCGCCTAGGTGACTCAGTCGGTCAAGCGTCTGACTCTTGGTTTTGGCTCAGGTCATGATCTCAAGGCTCTGGAGTCTGAGCCCCACACTGGGCTCCATGCTGACCGTGTGGAGCCTGCTTGAGATACTCTATCTCTCACCTGTCTCTCGGCCCCTCCCCTGCTCAAATGTTCTGTCTCTCTCTCTCTCTCTCTCTCTCTCTCAAAAGAAATAAACTTAACCTGAAAGCAATGCTGAACAAGCCAATACAGTAAAATGATGGTTTGAGATCATGGAAATAGGTCCTGGACAATGGGGCACAAGAGAGTCAATGTAAAGAGGCATCAGTCTTGAGAAGAAGAGAAAATTGATGAAAGCTCTCTTATCAAAAGTTCAGTATATACAGTACCACTGGCAAGATGATTTTAAGTAGCATACAGATGGATTTCTTAAGAAATTATTAGTTGAGTATTAGCTAAGGTGTGCTAGCGTGTCTTAATCAATATATCAAAATTATGAGTTAGAACCATGCTAAATTTAAAATATATATATCAATTCAACCCAAAAAGTTGCAGGTGTAATTTTATAGTTTATATGCAACCATGTACAAAAATATTCATAAGGAGGCAAATATAATGAGTTTAGAATATAAGGCTAAAGAAAATGGAACATTATTTTCCCTTCCATATCATATTCTTGAAAAATGTTCATATCTCAATATATAACAAATTCAAAGCCTGGATCCCAAGCCATGTTGCTTTCTTCCTGTAACCTACCATTCAAATTCTAGCACTTTCCTATCTCTATTGACGTAAGCTTTGTACAAAGAGGCTTAGACTTAGAAGTATACATATAATGGCTCTGTCACTTATTAGATGCATAACTTACAGAAAGATACTTTGTTACTCTGGTTCACAGTCCCTTATCTGTGAGCCTGACTTCGGTCTACTCTCTCCTAGCTTCCTTCCTTGGCTGGTCACTACTATTCCATTTCTTCTACTTTCCATCCCTCCTCCCTAGTCATTCTCAAACGCCAGTGTCTATCAGAATAAGTGCAGCTTCCTGGGACCATGCCCAGAAATTGTGATTCCTACAGGTCTGGATAAGGTCTGATAATCTGCATTCTAGCAAGCACCCTTGTGTTTCTGAAGCAGAGGCAATATATTAAGAAATACTTCTCGGTTCACAGTCTCAGCATGAAAACTACAAAAAGAGGTACCAGGTTGTCAAGTCATTATTATGAAGTCACCTCTGAACCAGCAGCCCCTCCCTTCCCACTGGCTCTGACTCCTAACTCTATTCCTGCCTGTGAATTGTATCACTTTTCTTTTTCTTTCTGTGCTGGGTTAGTCCAGCCACACACCTTGGCTTCTCAAGCTCGTCTATCACACCATCCGTCCTGCGCCTGTCTTTGCCATCCTTCCAGATCAATAGACCCACAAGAGAAAGAAAGGTCATTACTACTGAAAAAGAGACATAATGAGCTACACAGTCCACATCTGACCTTGGATGGAGAAATAGCAGACATCTCTGAACTCAAGAGCTCCAGTCTACAGGCTTCTCTGATCCCAGAGTCTGGAGCAAATCTGGCTAACCCCAGATAATTGTTCAGCTGCCCCTTGCAGCTGCTCTCAAAGCCTGTGTGTAGATAATCAGTGATGTACTGTTCAAAAAGCTAATAAGGTTAATATCTACTTTTAGGGAAAATATAAGAAGAGGGAAGCAGAAGAGTCATAATTAGGAGATGGGGGTAGGGGCTTCTTTTCTTTCCCCATGACATAAGCTAAAACTAATTAGGGAATCCTTGGCATATGCAGGCTGAGGTGCTGGGTTCTGAACAGTTGTTATAACACATCCCATAGAGAAGGACAGAGATAGCCTTCTGGTCCACCTCCCCTTTGTTGAGGCATGTTCTCCTCCCCCAAGTCCTCCCAGAAGATCTGAACACAAGCTCTTTTTATGCACATGTATCCTGCTGAGGGCTGTGCAGTCACAGAACAGCCCGGAAAAACAACACCCAGTACACAATATGCACATTGTTTTGATTGAGACATTGCTGTTGGAAATGCATTTATTTCTGCCTCTCGTAAATACTCCTCCACAGTAGAAGAAAAAATAACAAATGCATTGTAAATAGAGGCCCAGACGTCTTACACTTAAATTACAGTCACGTCATGCCAGTCCTATCCGATCTTTCAATTATAGTCATTAATTGAGGATGTAACCCAGAAACAATTACATCCATGAAATTCTAATGAGTCTCCTGTAGTTAATATAAAAAGAAAACAATGGGAAATGCATGCTGATGCTGGAGTCTAATCCAATTCTGTCGATTAAAATAAAGAACAGCATTTTGTAACATGTAAATCTGATTCTTTTCCCTCTACCCAGTTTCATTTCTCAGAGAGTGACAGACTGAATGCATAGATTTGCTTATCTAACAAGCTTATCGAGTTGCCCTCTCTCCGTTAGGTCCGGAGCACATCTTGAAAACTCACCGGTGGGGAATATATTTTGCTCAGGGATCCATCTTTTAGAGAGTCTCACATACCCACAAGAAAAGTCCATTCTTTATTTACCTGACCTAAGTGAGAACATTCTTCACTATGACAAAATAATTATATGAATGATTTCTGGAAGAGCATGATGGCTGCTTAATTCTGAATCTGTCTGCTTCTGCTAGAAATAGAGCAACAAGATAATGAAAAGAAAAGAACCAAAAAAAAAAAAATCACAAACTCCATTTTCACTTAAAATAGGAGACAAAGAAAACCCACAAACTTCAAACTATGTGTACATGCTGCCAAAAGCAACTGACACCAGCAGAACCTGGCAGGAAGGCCCCCCGAGGAGCCATGCCGTGAGTGCTGACTGCAGAGGCCGATCACAGAAACCAAAAGCAAAATAAGTATCTACTCTCCAAAAGGGGCAGGTCCCAAACGGTGGGCAAAAGTGCCAGGAACAGTACTGAAAGACAGTTGGCCATGAGCAAGTGAGGGTAGAAGGAAGACTTAAAAATTTGCCCAGACAAATGCGGAGAATATATTTAGAGAATGTCGGGAAAAATCAATTTTCTGAAAGTAAGTGGATCACGTTGGGAAATAAGACATGTGCCCCTGGGTAGTAGCAACAGCCAACAGAATACGCGGAGGAGACACAGGACTGGATGAGGAAGTTCTCCAGAGCCAAGTTAGGTTCTAAGAGGCAAAGGAAGGTCCTACATAGAAGTGCCACAGTATAACCAAAGATTTTTGAGCCCAGGGCTGATTTCCAACAGAAATTGATTCCTGAATTTTTTTTTCTCTAAGCCTATAATCGTTGGCTGAGATGTCTATTTTAAATTGGTTGGTTTCCACACCATATCAATGCCATACTATTCTGGTTTGAGTTGTGAATCAGGGAAGCTATTCCTATTCACTCTACACTACCTCATACTCACATCTAGGAACATATTGTTCTCATTTATATGAGAACCCAAAAAACAAAAGGGTAAAGATATGCACAAAAAATTAAAATGATGTTAGAAAAAATGTGAGAAACTTTCCAACAGAAAGGAACACCCACTAAAATTATTTTACAGTATAGCAGATAACAACTTCAACCCAATATTTCAATAAATAAAAGTTTTGAAAATAACAGATTATTTGCAGCTATGAAGGAAGATCACAAAGCAGAAATGTAAGAGTTCTAGGATAATAGAGTCGGACAGTAAGAAGTGATGGCCAGAAAGCCATCAAAGGTAAAAAAAAGAATTGACATAACTCAGGGGTAAAAAGGACAAAATTATTTTATAACTGGAAAAGAATGATGACATGGAAACTACACAAAGGGTCTGACAAAGAGAAGAAAGAAAAGGAAACAAATAAAGAGGTGGAAACAAATAAATATTAAATTATGGATATAGAAAACAAGTAAAGAAAATGTGGTACATGTGCAATTGAAGATTCCAAGGAAGAAAAACAATTAGAGAATTAAAATTTAAAGATATCATTTAAAAATTATTTGAACTAAAAGAAGAAGTAAATCTATACATTGAACCTGTGTACCAAGACAAATTTGTCCCAAGACATATCTTAATAAAATTATTGGGCTTTAAGAATAAAGAAAAAATTCACTGGATAGGCAAAAACATCAATATCCTTATAAGGGCATGGGGGAATAAGATTAGTAACTGTTATGGGTTGAATGTTTGTTTCCCACCCACCCCCCAAATTCATATGTTGAATCCTAATGCCCAATATGATGGTATTAAAAGGTGAGAACTTAGGGAAATAATTAGGTCATGAGGGTGGAACCCCCATAAATGGGATTATTGCCCTTATCAAAGTAGCTCCTTAGAGATCCCTAGCCCCGTCCCCATGAGGATACAACAAGGAAGTCTATGGCCCAGAAGAGGGCACTTAACCAACTATACACTGATACCGTGTTCTTAAATTTCCAGTCTCGAGAGCTGTGAAAAATCAATTTCTGTTGATTATAAGCTATCCAGTCTCTGGTATTTTGTTACAGCAGCCTGAATAGGCTTAGACAATATCAAACTTCTCTCACAGTAACTTTTAATGTCAGAAGACAGTGGAAAAACACCTACAAGATGTTTAAGGAAAGAAAATATGAGCCATAAAGGAGAATCAAGGTTGGTAACTTTACTATCAGATCAGGAAGAAATTAGACCAAAAAGCATTTGGAAGAAGAAGAAAGAGAAGGGAAGGGAAGGGAAGAGAAAGAGCCAGAGCAAAAGTGAGAGAGACACTATATAACAGTTAAGATTGAAATTCACAAGAAAATATAATAGTAATGATTATCTATAGATCATCATAGTGCAAATTTAAAAAAGTGAAGCCTATGGGGGATATATTCTCTTTTCAATTGCACCATTTTAATTAATGGAAACATGACATTTCTGCTGTAGTCAGAAAAATCTCAAGAATGTCCACTGTCACCATTATATTTCACGTTATACTGGGAGAGTCAAAACCAACAAAATTATGCAAAGGAAAAGTTAGAGTAAAAAACAAAAATCTCAAAACTTGTAATGAAAGAGGTAAAACTCTATTTGCTAAGTATCTAATTGTGTAACTGGTAATGGAAGAGAATCAAACATAAAAAAAAAGTGATGGAATTAAATAAGGTTGTAGGGTATAGGGGTGCCTGGGTGGCTCAGTTGGTTAAGCATCTGACTCTTGTTCTCGGTTCAGGTCATGATCTCAGCGCCTTGGGATTGAGCCCCGTGTCAGGCTGGGCTGTGTGCAGCAGCACAGAGAGTGCTTGAGTTGTTCTCTCTCCCTCTTTGTCTGCCCCTCCCCTGCTCACACATGCTCTCTCTCTCTCAAAATAAATAAACATTTAAAAAAACTGTATGGTATAGAAGTAATATATAGAAATCAGTAACATTCATAATAATAAATGCCTAGTTATGATATAAGATGAAAGAAAAGAATCTATAAAGTCAACAGGAAAAAGAAATGTCAGAGAGAAATACTCTAGCACATTGTAATGATTTCAGCAATATCTTTCATCCCACATATTCTTAAATGTGACCAGACACTTCTATCAAGAGGTGGGATCTATGTCTGTGCCCTTGAAAGCGGATGGGCTTATGACTATGGTGGAAGAGATGCCATGTGACTTCTGAAGCTAAGTTATCAAAGGTGATAGTTTCCATCTGGTTCTCATGGGACACTTGTCTTTAGGACCCTGAGTACCAGGTAAGATGTCCCGGGCTGCCATGCTGTGAGGCAGCCCGGGCAACACAGGCCATATATAGGTGTCTAGGTGACAGCCCCAACTGAGAGTCCTGAGAGGAGTCAGTATCAATGGCTAGACATGTGAATGAAGAGGCCTCCAAATGTTTCCTGCCCCTAGTCACCCATTCACCCCCAGCCTTCAACTCTTTTCAGCTGATGTCACAGAGAAGCCAGAGAGAGCTGTTGCTATTCTTTCCTTTCCAAATTCCTGACCCGCGGAATCTAGGAGCCTAACAAAATGGTTGTTTTACAACACTAAGCTTGGGTGGTTCTGCAATATAAATAACTGTTAGAAATACTTAATAAGAAATATTCACAGCCTTTGTGAGGAAAATTTTAAAACTTTTGAAAGACAAAAAAAGTATACTTGACCAAGAAAAAGGAAAGCCTGTTCTTTTTTTTTTTTTGGAAGTTGCGGTGGGGGGTGTTTATTGTTGTTTTGGAACTAAGAAAGGTGATTCTAAAATGCATCTGGGAATATTTTAAAAATAAAAATATTTTGGAGAACTATGAAAAAATGATAGAGAAATTATTGATACTAACCTTACTACATATTGAAGCATATTACAAAGATTATATGATAAAACAATAGATACACTAATAGAAAAACCAATAGAACAGAATATGGAGTCCAGAAATAAATCCAAATAGGTATGGAAATTTGGCATATGATAAAGTTATCATTTTCAAATAGAAGGATAAAAATGTATGGTTTGAGGGAATCGCACACCGATCTGGAAAAAAAGACAAAATTGGATCCATACTTCTAATCAAACACCAGAATATTCTCCAAAGGTATAAAAATAAAATATCAGAAGTAAAACCATAGGAGTACTGGACTAAAACATGAATAATTTCCTTTAAAACTTTAGAGGAAGAAAAGCCTATTCAATGGTGAATAAAAAACACACAAATCTTAATTTAAAAAATAATAAATTTAAGTACATAAAAATAAGAAAATTTGCATGACAAAAATATCAGTACAAAGAAAAAGGTAAATAAAATGGGAAAAAATTTGCGATTTCTATCACAGACATAAGGTTAATCTCTTTAATAAATTATTTTATTTTTATTTTTTTATATTTATCTATTTTTGAGAGAGAGAGAGAGAGAGAGAGAGAGAGAGAGAGAGTGAGTGATCAGGGGAGGGGCAGAGAGAAACAGAGACACAGAATCGGAAGCAGGCTCAAGGCTCTGAGCTGTGAGTACAAAGTCTGACACGGGGCTCGAACACGTAAGCGGTGAGATCATGACCTGACCTGAAGTTGGAAGCTCAACTGACTGATCCACCCAGGTGTCCCTTTAATAAAATGCTTTTAAAAAAAACAGTATCTAGGGACGCCTGGGTAGCTCAGTTGAGCATCTGACTCTTGATTTGGACTCAGGTCTCAGAGTTTGTGGGATCAAGCCTCGCCTGCTGTCGGGCTCTGTGCTGACGGTGCATAGCCTGCTTGGGATTCTCTCTCTCTCTCCCCCTCCCCTGCTCATGTTCTTTTTCTCAGAGTAAATTAATTAACTTTAAAAAAAAAGTTTAAAAAGTATTGGACAAAATACACAAAAAACTTAAAAAAGTATTTGACAAAAATAAAAATTAGTGATGATTTTATAGTGATACGGTAGTTTACATTTCAAATTACAGGTTTTAATTAATTTGTTTTTTTTCATTCACTGAAAATACTGGTTTCTATAAAACTAACAATATATTCAAAATAATAATAGAACTACTAAACACAAGTCTACTGAATTCAATTATTTTTTTAAATAGATTTTTATTTTTAAAATATTTCTTATTAGAGTTACACAGTAAAAATAACGCATTTTAAATAACATGAAGTAACTTTTTTCTACACGATTATTCTACACACAATATAAAATTTGAATCATTTTATTTAAACTTTATTCCACGTTTAGCAATTATTTTTATCTCAATGTACTTTATTTTTAATTTTATAAAATATTAAATAATTACAAAATAAAAACATAATGCGATGTATAACTAGAGAAGTCTTTACTTCCCTCCTGGTTCCTTTTTATTTTCTCCTCTTTCCCACTTTATAGGTTGGGAGAATTTTCTGCATTTTTTTGTTCACTTAAACAAATACTCTGGAGTCACCTCATTATGAGTCTTCTTCATTACATTTTACAGAAGACTAGCGCTGTATTATGGAGAAATATAATTTATTTTAAGCCAGTTCACCACAGATGGACACATAGGTGGTTTCTAGATTTTGTTATTTTAAATATTGTCCCAATTAGGGGCATGTAGATGGCTCAGTCAGTTAAGCATCTTAACTCTTGGTTTCCATTCAAGCCATGATCTCATAGTTTGCGAGGTCAATTCCCATGTTGAGCTTTGTTCTGACAGTGCAGAGCCTGCCTGGGATTCTCTTTCCCCCTCACCCCTCTCTTTCTCTCTCTCTCTGTCCCTCCCCCACTTGTTCTCTCTCAAAATAAATAAATAAATATTTAAAAGATAAAAAATAAATATTGTCAATATTAATACCCTTGTATATACAGTAAAACCTTGGATTACGAGTAACTTGTTCTGCAAGTATTCCACAAGACAAGCAAACATTTCTAATAAATTTTAACTTGATAAATGAGCAATATCTTGCAATATTATATGACACTGAATGTCACATGATCACAACTGAGCCAATGGTTCTTGAAATTCGCTTTGATATACAAGTGCTTTGGTTTACAAGCATGTTTCTGGCATGAATTAGGCTCACAAACCAAGATTGTACTGTACATCATTTCGTATTTTTGCAAGGGTATCTTCATGTAGATTGCTAGAAATAATTGCTACATAAAAGAATAAAGATGTATTTTACTGGGTATTTCCAAATTCTGTTAAAATGACATTTTGCTTTCCCACAAAGCAATAAACCAAAGTGCCTTTTTCCCCAAAGCCTTGCCAAAACATTTATTATGGACAGAGTACTTGATATATTACCTCACTGTGATTTTCACTTAGAACTCTGTCATTATAAATGAGTTTAAGCATCTTACTCAGGTTTTGGGGCTATTTGCATTATTTTTGTAGAGTTGCGAATTATTAGTATTTTTCTTTTCTATTTAAAGAAATTATATATTAGGGTTTTAACCTTTGTGTTATAAACTGAAAATTATTTTTTTTTCCAGTTTGTAGCTAATAATTGTGTTTTACTGACTGAATTGTATTTTTCTTCTGTTCAAAAAGTTTCTTCAACTATTTTTGCGATTACATTTTCAAGTTCTCAGTACAGTGATGACTTCCAACTGTGAATTGCCAATCCACACTTCTACCCTGAACTTGAGATATGTTGATGTGGCTGCCTACTCAAATTCCCCACCGGTCTGAAACAGGCCACCTAATCTCATTTACCCCCTTAGCCTTCCTAAATAGTTAAGAGCAACTCTATCTTTCTAGTAGCTCCAGATTTTTCAAAAAGTGTCTCTCTGTACTTTTCTCCCTCACATCTAATTAACTTCAAAGCAAGTTTGACATCTGTCAACTTTTCACAGTCTTCAGTGTAACATCTTGGTCCAAGAGCACATCATCTCCTACTTGGATCATCGCAAAAGTCTCCATACTCTTTTTCCACCTTTGCCCTCTCTATTGCATATTCTCAATAAAGTAATTAAAATAATCCGGTTAAAATGTTGATCAGATAATTTCATCCTCCTGCTAAAAACCTTCAGATCTACAAGTGAAAGCAAAATCATTCCATTGGCCTCTGAGGCCCCCACACAATCCAGTCCACTCCCACCTTCCCCTCTGACTTCATCTCCTACTACTTTCCTCCTTGCAGAGCTTGCTTGCAAAAAGACTGGCCTCCGTCAGGTTACTGGATGTGTTCACTCCAATATCGGAGGTGAACACCTCCTGGTGTTCCTCATCAGGGTCTTTCCAATAGCTTCTCACTCTGGTTGTCCATTCCAAAGACACCAACACGTTCCACTCTCTCATCTCTGCTACATCTTCTTTCTAAGTCCATCATATAAGTGAGGACTCCCCTGTCCACTCTGGGAAAATCACACTGCCAAATGCCAAATTTATCTCTCTCTGAGTTATCTTCTAAACATAAATTACTTCATGAATTTAACTTATTACATATTTACTTACTTTGCCTATCATTTTTTTCT
Source organism: Felis catus (assembly GCF_018350175.1). Taxonomy (NCBI): domain Eukaryota; kingdom Metazoa; phylum Chordata; class Mammalia; order Carnivora; family Felidae; genus Felis; species Felis catus. The sequence goes on from NC_058374.1 coordinate 113,534,845, forward strand.
ATACACACAAACAACACTAAAAACATACATGATTCTAAGAACTGTTGAAGGCTATTATGTGTTTATTTGCTAACTACTGTCTATATTTACCGCACCTAGAATAGTGCCCGTCACAGAGCCAGAGTTCGACGTGTATTGTTGAATGAATGAAATAAACAGATGGATAGAGAAAACAAATTAATCTTTTTCTGTAAAGTTCTACTATATTGATGGGTTATGTTTCCATCTCCACTCCTAGCTCTAAAGCCCTTTTTTTCACATGTGTAACTTCACTGATGAATTCATATTTTATAGCTCTTAAATTACAATTACTGATTTTCTTTTCTTTTTCATTAATCAGAAAGGAAAAAAAACCTTATTTGTTTCAAGAAAGAAAAAATAATATTACATACTAAAAATAACTAACATTTGTTTTGAGTGCTTACTAAACCTTAGGTGCTATAAATGTACAAGTATTGGGGTGCCTGGGTGGCTCATTCAGTTGAGTGTCCAGATTCTTGATTTCGCCTCAGGTCATGATCTCATGGTTTGTGAGATCGAGGGCCTGTCGGGCTCTGTGTTGACAGCATGGAGCCTGCTTGGAATTCTCTCCCTCCTTCCCTCTCTGCCCCTACCCTGCTCTCTCATATTCCTTAAATAAAGAAAGAAAGAAACCAACAAACTTAAAAAATATATGTTAAAAAAAAAAAACAGTGCCAACTTACCAAATTCTCACAAAAACCTTGAGCAAGGTCTATAATTATTAAGTGTACCACGTGAATTCAAATATAGGAAATCCATCCCTAGAGCCAATGTGCTTAGCACTATATCACAACACTGCCTCTTTGTATTCCTATGTTGTAGGAAGTATTTCTACTCCCATTTTTGAGATCATAAAATTGAGGCAGTACATTTTAAAAACCTTCCACTTTTATAAGGCTGGTAAGTATAACCAGAGCGAAAGCTGGCCTTTTAACCATAATGTATACTAACTCTCACTATGTCATTCTTTAAGAAAAAATAAATAGTGTAGGAGTGCCTGGGTGGCTCAGTCAATTGAGCAACCAACTCTTGATTTCAGTTTAGGTTGTGATCCCAGCATTGTGGGATTGAGCCCCACATTAGGCTCTGTGCTGCGTGTGCAGCCTGCTTAAGATTCTCTATGTCTCTCTCTCTCTCTCTCTCTCTCTCTCTCTCTCTCTCTCTCTCTCCCCCTGCCACCTCTCTCTCCTTCTCTCTCTCCCTCACTCTGCCCTTCTCTCCCCGCTCACACTATCTGTATCTCTAAAATAAAAAAGGAAAGAAGAAAAGATAAACATTGTAATATTATTTAACAATAATCCATCTTTCCAATTTATCTAACATCCAAATTAGATAAATCCATCTTTCCATTTATCCATCTATTTATTCAACCAGACAGTCATCACACATTTATTGAGTACCTATTAAGGCAACAGATTCTATGCTGACTACCGGGAAGACAAAAGTAAACAAGACAGACATAATCCTCACCTTCAGGGAGTTTATAATCTAGGAAGGAAATATGTGGATATAGAAGGGTACTTAGGAAGTTAGAAACATGAAAACCATTCCAAGCATCCATGGTAAGCTATTTATTATGATAGCATATTTTAATGTCCAAGAGATTAATTCAAATTTATAACTATCCTACAAATATTATTTTTTTACATAAGGAGCTATACTAGTAATACATTTTCCATAATATTAACTGTGTTTTTGATACTTAGAGATTAAGGATTAACTTTCACAAAGAACCAAACAAATAATAATTAGGAAATAAAACATAAATAATTACTGGGAAAAACAATATATCATTTTATTTCTGGCCAAAAACTCCTAACTAGAAACAACAGACTTCTGAGAAATTGCATTTTCAAGCTCTGAGTAGTCTATTTTCAGAGCATTTTCACTCATGGAAAATTAGTTGCCTTTCTTTGGTAACCTCTGAGAATGGACGTTATAAATATAGCAGAATGACACTTAGGATTCCTATGAAAAGAAAAACAAATAACTCCCCTGTAGCTGAGGGGACCAGTGAGTAAACTTTTCACATCAAACCGTGTGCGATTATAGCTCTTCTGGCATTCTGGAACCCTTCTAGATGTTGATGTTCTTGCAGGGGTCAAGAGTTGAACAGGGATTACATATGCTGTTTGTGTACATAACCGTATAGAGGCAGTGTGATTTCTAATACTGTCCTACAGTTTGGTGAAATGCGGAGGCTAACCATCTGTCATCAATAATGCTGTCGAGAAGATTTGGAAAGTGTCTGATTGGGTTTTGGCAGTGAGTTATCTGTTAAAATATTGTTGGAGGCAAACCTGGGAAGATCTGATGCATTTTAAGGAGACACAAATGTCTCAGCACATGGGCACCCTGATACTGGGACAGTGAAGTGTTTTATTTAGTAGAGGCACAGATTTCAGTGCAAGTCAATAAAGAAAAGAAGTAGTGCTGTGTTTGTATATTTAAGCATATACGCTAGGTTCCACAATAGAGCACTTTTCGGTATTCAAAAAAGATGGCATTGGGAAGCAGCATCTGTCGAACACATTAAGGAAAACGTCTTCTGCACTGAATAAAAACTGGAGTGTGAGAGAAATTACGGGGAAGGCCTGACTGCAAATCGGGCATGAAGAAATACAAAAAGTAAGCTTCTGCTCATCAGACACAGGGAAATGGGTTTGATAAAATGATGCCATTTCAGATCCCCTGGTGTTACTATCACGTCAGAAGAAAAGAGAGAAAAGCTGGGGAGAGGCCAGGATGGGGACAGAAGGCAGGCACGTGAAGGAGGAAGAGTCCAATTCAAGATAAGATGTGCGTCATTTACAAGAAGGGCTCGATGGCAGTCTCAGGGAACGTTTCTCATTCCAGGCTCTAGAAAGCAGCCAGACTCAACTGACCCTCAGAGATCAACAACCACTGCGGGATCTAGTGGGCCCGACTTTCAAAGGGTGTCTGGGTTTGTTTCTCAAGTCCTTTGCAAGCAGTGAAAATCACCAGATGCATCTACATTAGTCAGCAAGACTAATAAATACCCAAGCACAAAGATTTCAAACCAAACTGATTTTTATATAAGAAATATGGACAGTGAGGACCAAAGTTAACCCATGGTTACCACACTGGATCAATGCAATGGGATTCTAAGAAGTTTTTATGAAAACATTAAAGAAGATTTTTAGTGGAAAAGATAAGGGTGCGAGAAAAATTATGCCACCTGAGGATTTCCCTCCACTGAAGATAGTTTTGTAAGAGATGACTGAGACATTTTAAGAAAATAAGCTGGACTGATGAAAAGAATTCTAGCATTAAATAAAAAAGCAAAAATCTTTTTTTTTTAATTAAAAAAAAATTTTTTGATTAACTCCCTGTGGAATGTAGGCAAGCTTGTGCTCATTTTTTTTTTCCTTTCTATACAATAGGGACAAATCTGATTACACTGGACTATGAGAAGTTAAAAAGAAGCAAATATTTAATGCAAGGTCAAATCAAGTTAAAGCTTAACTTGAATTTTCATAAGTAACATATGTTTTATATCTAAATATATATGCGTATATGTACATATATAGGTAATGATTACCCTTTAAATGAGGCATCTTCCTTCCTGGAAATTTACAAGAAAGAGATAAACACTCATCAATCTGTTTTGATTTAATGAAGCCTGATTGGAAGACAGATAATGACTTAAATGACTTCAGGAATATAGGCCTTTTAGTTTATACTGCTTTATGCTCCGTGTATCATTTATACTTACAGGTCTTTTGGAGAGTTATTAATATATCTCAGTGAAGTGTGTGGATGTTTCTTGATCCACTTGTAAATCAGAAATTCTTTTGCCACTGATAAAAAGAATAAAGATTGTTTTATCTATATCTTTCAAGTGCATTTGATTGCCAAATTATTAGTAATGATCTAAAGAGAGAACTGTATGAGAGAAGATGGAGAGTGTCTCCATAATCAATCTCTCACATGCTCAAAGGGGAAAAGAAATGAGTATTTTCTTTCAACATTAGTACAAGCCTTAGGGACATGATGCTTTATCAAGAAAGGGCAAGAGGAATTCAATACCATCAGTGGAAACAGAAAGTAATGAGGAAGAAGCAATGTCTTATGGGATTCGTGTGTGAAACACCCCCCCCCGCACACACACACACACACACACACACACACACACACACACACACTCCTCTCTTTCTGATTGACTCCCCTACCTGATTAACAGGATTCTAAAACACCTTCTTAAATAATAAGCAGGAATGTGCTGATACACAAAGATTAATTTTAGTCTTGTTTTAGACTAAGGGTTAAATCATACACACATATTCACAAAATAAATCCACTAATTCTCCCTAAATCATGTGGTGCACGATTTAAACTGAACAAAATTTACTTTTGAGGTTTATTCTTATTTTGAACCACTGTTTTCTTTTGCAAGTAAGGAAAACCCAAAGTTGGCCATAATTATATATGTATTTGCATATGTTATAGCTAAAGACAAAACTCTAGCAACCCTTCAATTTTCAGGAAAGAAAACTGTTGGCAAACTCAAAAACAACATTTTTATTCCCTTAAGTAATTACTTAGTTAATGCCTTCTGTCTTGATTATGGCTTTAATAAATGAAAACATCTTTCATTTTTACTAGTCTGTTTGAACAGTCCACATTTCTTATATCCTAGAATCAAAGTAGACAGTGTTGTTTAAACAATAAGCAACCAAAAATATGTCACCCTGGGAATATACATATAATATCACTACATCAAGCAACATAAGCTAACCAAAAAATTTAATAATTGCATTTTACAGTAATTAATTCGTTATTATATATCAACTTTCAGACTACAGAAGCCGCAGACAAACATAATCCCTTTTTTCTTCATAGTAAATTGATAAGGGAAAGACAGTGAACTGAAGCAATTAGGCAAACAGAGGGAGTCTTCATAAACATGACATCCAAGATACACTGAGTATTTACTATTTGCCAGGCACTGTTTTAAGCACTTTATATATTTTCATGGTAAGTCACCAATCCTCACAACAGCCATCATACAAGGTAAGTAGAAGTCAGAAAACCAAAAGCCTAAATAACTTGACCCTGGTCACTTGGCTACTAGAACCAGAATTCAAACTCCAGGGCTACTGGACCATGCCACAAACACAAACAAACATTCCTAAATCTAAGCCCATGGGTTTGATTTATAACTTGTTCTGTGTTATTGTGTGTTGGAAACCTTTTATGAATCTCGAATCAATGCAATGTTTCAGGGGAATAGAGATATGTTTTAGATGTTGTATTTGCCAGGGTTCTACAGAGAAACAGAACCAATAGGATGTACATAGAGAATTATTTTAAGGAATAGGAGGAGGTGATTGTGGAAAGTCCAAAATCTTCAGATTAGGCCAGCAAGCTGAGAATACAGAGAAGAGTGGCAGTCTAAAAGCTGGCAGAAATCCCTTCTTCCTCAAGGGAAGTCAGTCTTTTTCCTATTAAAATCTTCAACTGATTAGATGAGGCCCATCCACATTATAAAGTATAATCTGCTTTACTGAACTCTATTGATCTAAATGTTAATCTGACATAAAAAAAAAAAATACCTTCTCAAAGACATCTAGAATAATGTTTGACCAAATATCTGGATATTATGGCCTGGCCAAGTAGACACATAAAATTAACTAATATGACTCTATACGTGCATCTGTTTGCATATTTGTATGTTATGACCGAAAACAAATTAGCAAACTTCTTCACTGAGAAAGAGTTAGCCAACTTTGAAGCAACATTTACTCAGCATATCAGAACTTTTTGCTACCTATCAGGACTACAAAGAAGGTCCAAATTTCCAGTTTCTTATAAGCTGGGTGGGTCAAGAATAGAGAGACAGACATGTAATGTATACAACCAACTATGTTACACTCTACTGAGTTTTAACGAAGATGTTGGGATAGAGTTCCACAGGAAGATAGGAAAAGTAGTAAGGTGCTTCTTCATGGCTACCCCAGAGCCGAGAAGAATCTCAAAGAGCAAGGTACACTTCAACCCCACTGAGGAGGATGAGGAGTCCACCAGGAGGAAAAAGGTGAGGAACAAAGATATGAAGACACAAACACAAATGGAGATTATGGATCTGTAAGAAATTTAGTGAAATTGGAATACAGAATTCATGATGAACTGAAACTGGAAGAACTTCATAAGTCATGGCATAAAGTCTGCTGTTTACGCTGAAGCTAATGGGAAATTGTTGAAGTTTGCAGCTGGAGGAATGACATGAGCACAGATAGATTTCAGAAAGATTCTATTAATGGCAAAAGAAGAAAAAAAGTTGAAAGACAGTAACGGAGGCAGGAAAACCATTTAGGAGAGATGGATGAACTCCTGAACCAAGACAGCAAAGCAAGATGAGGGAGCAAATTGGGAGAAAAGACCCAAAACATTTTTTGAGTTGAAATATACATTTAATTATATACAATTTATAAGAAAATGAATTCTTTTACTCAACAAACATATATTGGAAATCTACTATGTGTTTGGCTCCCTGACAAAAATATTGGACTATAAAGATAAATAAGAGGGCATAAACAATTCTGGTGTGTGATAAATATAATAGAAGCAAAGCAAGATATGAACATGACAAAGTAGAGTCAAGAAAACCATACAGAGGCGGTGATGCCCAGGCTGGGCGGTCATGAGGAACTAACAGAACGAGGAAGACAAGACTGGCACGGCAATTCCAAGCCGAGAGGCAAGATTCAGAAAGCACTTAGGCGGGGACAGAACCTTTGTTCGGGGCTCAGGGGTGGTCAGGATTATGAAGTGTGCGGGAGAATAAGAAAAGGAAGTCAGGGTAGGTTGGGAAGAGGCTCGTTTGCATTTTACTGAAAGATGTTGATTAGTGACAGAATATGATCTGAGTTTTGACGGAAGCACAGAGAATGGATTGATGGAGAAAACTGGTATGGAGCTCTATCAGTATCCAAAGCTGCCGTAACAAACTGCCACGAACTTCGTGACTTAAAGTAACAGAAATGGAATCACTAATCATGGTGTGAACAGGGCCAGGCTCCTTCTGAAGGCTTTAGAAGAGAATCCCCCTTGCTTCGTCCAGCTTCTGGTGGTCCCTGGTATTCCTTGGCTTCTAGCAGCACCACTCTGATATCTGCTTCATCTTCACATGGCTCGTTCCCGGCGTGCGTCCACGTTCATCTTTCTCTGTCCCTCTTTCTATTTCTTATAGGATACTGCCACCCTAATCTAGTATGACCTCACCTGGATCCTTACTTTAAGTGCATTTTCAAAGACTCTATTTCCAAACAAAGGCGTATTCTGAGGTTCCAGGTAGACACGCATTTTTATGAAACACTATTCACCCTACTGCAAGAGGTCGTTGCATTAGCACAGGTGAAGACTTGAAATAAAGCAAAGCAGGGGAGATAAAGAGATAGGAAGCAGGTCAAGGTGACAGAGGGCATTGCTGAAGTGGAAGAGGAAGTGAAGTTATGAACTGAGGATAACTCCAGTATTCCTGGCTGGGGAAACCAACTGGTTTGGGCACCCCTGGTTGGGATATGCAGAAGAACAGATTTGAGAGATGGGCTCTGAGGTGCGGAGGATGTAGAAAAGTAAAGTTTTACCCCATGTAAAGTGCTTTGGGTGAGGATATCCTTCAGGGAAAAGAAAATGTTTTAGGATGACTTAGATGGCTGAGTAGGCGATGATGCCATCCACTGTGATTGGATGCACAATGGAATAAAGATTTTTTTTTTTTGAAGAAAATAGGGTTGGTTTTGGAAATCTCAAGTTTGAAGGGTGTGTAGTATATACAAGGGAAAAGGTAGGGCACAGAGTAGGAAATCTACCTTTGGTGCTCTGGAGAAGAAATGACAATGTTTAGCACCTAACAGCAGAAAGCAATACATCTCATAGGAAACTAAGACAAGCACAAAGGAACAATAAGAGAATAGTTAGTGAAGTTAAGAAAGGGGTTTCAATAAGGGAAGGTCAGGGGTATTAAAAGCTTCAACAAGGAGACCTGGGGATGATCTCACTGCATGTTAACAGAGACCATCCTTTACCTGGGACAAAGCAGCTGGTTTGTAGCATCAGTGCTACAATGTGGCACTGGTGTCCTGCTGCAGTAAGATGAAGAGGAAATCGAGACTTAGGAGGTAGAGACACACAACACAGTTACATGGGAAATCAAGTTGTTAAACAATTGGTACAGATCCCAAATAAAAATCTACTGAAATATATGTGCAATGAAAAGACCAGAAATACACACATCAACTATAAAAAAGTACTAACAGATCCATCCCTTTTTTTTTCTCGTTCCAATTATTATAAATGTTTTATGTGCACTTACATTAACCTATTTAATTACACAGCAATTCCTTGAGGGGCTGCTGTTACACATTTTGCATGAGAAGAAACAAAGGCACTGAGATCCAAGGTTACCTGACCCTAGGCACACACCTGATGTATGACACAGCCAGGATTCAAGCCTTGAGTCTAACTCTGGAAGCTGTTCGCTTAAGCCAACAGTTTACTACTGTCCATAATCCCAGTATTTTCCTCTAGATAATGGGATTATGGATGATGTTTATTTCTCTTCTTAAAACTCTTAAAAATGTTTCCCCAATTTTTCTATATTCATTTTGTAATTTGAAAAGATCCAAGTAATATATTTTTAAAGAAACTATGGTTGGTGAGCATACATCTTTCAAAGATAAAGAGAGAAGACTGTAATAATTTGATGGGTGAGCAACATTCAAGAAAAGTGATTTAGGTCTTTCGCTTTTTTTTTTAGGAGAACTTACACGTATTTGAAGGCTAAGGATATAAACTCAATGGAGAAAGAGAAATCAACGATACAAGAAAAAAGAGAGGGAATAGAGTGTAAGAGGGAACAGAAGACGGGTTATAATAGTTGAGTAATAGCGCCTCTGCAGGACAAATGTGGAAGAATGTTCTAGGCTGAATGGCAAAGTTCAGAGACCCTGGGATATGAAACACCCAGCTTTGTCCATGGATCACAAGGACTTTGGAGCATAAGTGTGACGGAGGAAATATTAAAAATGAGTGGTAGCCTTGCAAAGGAATAAGGATAGTATCGAAACAAAGGAACTGAGCGAGGTTAGTCTAAGATAAATTTGAAGAAATCCATGATTCTTCAGGTCTATTTTTTTTCAGTGGATAAAATAAGTTATAAGATCTGATAACATTAATGAGGGTTGGTTTGGTTGAAAGTGGATGAATGTAAGATTTGGGAAGCCTTCACATGGAAGGGGAAAGTCAGGTGCCTGGGGATGGATGAATGTGAACGTCTGAGTGGAAAGAGGGTCCAGTCTTCCCACTGGGACAGCGATGTGTTCACTGTCATGCAAGCTCTCTCAGAGTAGGCATTCTGTCTCTTTCACCCTCGGGTCCAATGCTTAAAACACAATCTAGAACAAGGTAGTCACTACTGTTCATAGAAGCTTGGGGTGGAGTTACTCTCCCCATTATCAGCTTATGCACAAAATCAGGCACAGAAGTAGCAGTGACTCTGAATTCACTGGTTCTTGTTCCCACCTGCTAAGTAGAACTTATCAGCCACTACATTTTCACGTTATGGGAGTCATCGAGCACCCCAAGAAACTAGGCATGGTGCTTACAAAAGGTGCAAATCAAACGTATGAAGTAGAATGAGGCCTGCCACTGTTCTCAGGGCAGTAGGCTGAGCAAGCGTTTCTTGGTGCTCTGACAACCAAACATGTCTGTTAAGTCTATTAAATGGGATGACTGGCCTAATTTGATTTTCCACTTCTTTTCCACTGTATGTAACATAATCAGTTTCAAAGAAACTTGTCCACCTCTATCTGATTCCACTACCAGCAGCGTATCTAGAAATTGTTGAGAGGGCCAAAATAATGTTTTGATGGCAAGGCTGATTTGACATGAAGTCAAAACAGTTGACTTAAAATATTTCTATTGGTCTATCCACACAATGTCAAACATCCAATTCAACGGGCTGTGGCAGGAATTGTGACGGGGGGGGGGGGGGGGTGGTTGGAGAAGAATCCATCAAAGGCTTTCATCGTCCTTTTCATCAACTAAGTAGGTGAAATCAATGACCAAATCACTATTGGGTGTTCTGGAAGGTGAGGCTAAGCGAGGAAATGGAATTCTATGACTCCTGGTCCATGTACCTTAGTTTCTTTAAAAGGCAATCGTGAGGTTAAAAACTACCTAAACTTGGTAGAAGAGTGTTCTCGGCAATGCTCAGGAATGCTACTTACAGATTAAGGTTCTTCTGTTATTAGCAGATGGCTAAAATAGCCTTCTACTAATAAAGATTTATTAAATTTGGCTCATTTGAACTTATAGCCAAGGCCCTGATCCTAAAGTATAAGCCTTCAAGAAAAACAGAGAGAAAGATGTTTGAATTAAATATGCCACTTCAAAAATGCATCACCTCACGCCCTCAGGAATGCATGTTTCTGATGCTCATGAGGTCCCAGAGATAACAGCAGCTACCTGAACATGCCCTATCTCCATATCAGTTATACACGATTTAGTCTCCAAAAAATAATTAACTTTTAAAAGTTACAATTTCCCTTAGAAAAAAGATAATTGTTTTCCATAGCAAGGTACAGAAGCTTTGTACACTGATTTATGTCTTTTTCCTCAAAAAAATTTACGGGGTGAGTGGGGCTGAGGGTGGAGGGTTTTATTTTGGAAATGTACCCAATTCCCATGCGTCACATCTGCTTCCTTCCTAGTCTGAATTTCTGTGACCAGTCATAAAGGGTACAGTCAACCTTTCCTAAATAACTATTGCTAGGAACATTTATTATACCTAGCTCCTTATTTTATGAAAATGACAAGTACATAAAATTTTCTATGCAAGTGCTTCTGTGATTTACTTAGCAAGCATCCTGAGCTAAGTAAGAGCTGAATGAGTTCTACTGCTGGGCTATACACATCAAAATTTAATTAAGCTTCTGACCTAATATCCCCCTTGTTTCATCGAGTAGGGAAGTCATGGGTGGACCACGTCATTCACAGAAGGACTGTGCAATTCTGAAATCTGAGCAGTCTCTATCTATTTTTTGCCCGAGTGTTCTTTTCAAATCTCATTAGATTATTATGAGTGTTACAGCTGTGCTAATCTTTTTCTAAGAAATGAACTTTTAAAATTGCACATTTTTAAAGTGACTTCTAGAGTTACCATGGCAGCTTCATTATAATGCACAGAGACGAACATTATCACAGCTAGGCCTGATCTATCCAGGGCTGTCAGGAAATGAGAATTTCACATAAAGTGCATTCTCCAGTAGGGCTCATAAAACTTGCCAGATCAAGTACCTAGACTTTCGGTTTAACAATTTTAAATGAAAAGCTTTCATCATATGCTGCACACATCTCTGTTCCCCTAAATGTATTCTTGATGACTCAGGGTCTCTGATATCGATAGCTTATTGTACTTAGAGCTACACACAGTGCTGTTTGATTTTTTTTTTTTGTTTCTTTTTCATCTCCATTTGCTAGTTGCTTATGATGACCAGTGACACTCAGAGTCATTTCAGACCCTGAGAGAGTGAGGTTTTGTCCCTCGCCTCCCAGCAAGAATAGATTTATACAGTTATGTTACCTGGACGAGCCAGGTCCTTTCCTGGGGCTACCAGAAATGGTAGCTTTGTACAGACATGCAATGTAGTTGGTTCTCAAGCCCTCTTTCTAGAAGCGGGATTGGATTTCTGCACTGATTCCTGGCTCTCAGAATCCAAGAGAGTCACTCCTTACCCACCTCTTACACTTTCCACATTCTGATCGGCTATTAACTTCCCTGCACCAATTGCCTTAAAGAGTCTCTTACATAGACATTTCTAGAGCTCTGACGAGATTAGGACACACCATTCACCATGGAACTTAGGGACACAGGTCCTGTTTAACCTCTCTAGAACTCTGTTTCTCATCTCTAAAATAATATTATAATGAAATGCAATTATATGCTGGGAATACACAGAGCAATCCTTAACTCATAAGAAAAATCAACAGAAACTATATATGTGGAACACAACAGCGGTTATAGATAGAAAAGACTGGCAAAAAGTATTACTGTAAAGACTATTTTAGGACCTTCAAGTTTTATTTGGTTTAAGTATTGAGCTGCCATGAAATGATTATTCTGCTGTGTGGGGGGGGCAACTTTTTATGTTTATCCGTACTGCATGATGTCTGTACTAAGAAAATAGTGCAGTCCATTTTAAAAGTAAACTTGTAATGAAATTAGAGATTACAGGCATCTAACATCAGGCGTTGAGAACAAACTGTGGTGGTGGCTTACTAAAAGAAATCATAACGTTAGCTTCTGAGAGAGTTCTGAAAGAAGTAAGCGTAATTCCTGCCTGAATCGCTAACGCAGCTCTCTAACCTTGGGGCTTGATTCGTCATCTCAGACCCTGAGTTTTCTTATCTGTAACGTAAGGAAAATAATACCTCCTCCCAAGCTTGGGAAAGAAAAAAAAGTTTTTTTACATAGTAAGCACACAAGAAGGTTATCGCCATATATTTAATTTCTAGATGTGACTGTATTTAAAATACGAATGTCATTTCTACGCATTCAGACGCAACTGAAGAATAAGTTCTGAGTTCACTCCTGGCTGAAGATACGGCTCCCCAGAAAGAATGATATATATGATTATAGAGTGATGTTCTCTGCTGCAAAAGCAGTGGATCATCAATCATCTTACAAGTTAGGAGAACATTTGCCTCCCCTGCTCTTTCTTAAATGCAGAAGAACAGAAAATACATAGAAGAGACTGACATTTATCATCCACTGGCTTAAAGAATTGGGCCTGTCTCTACCTCCTTTTGCTTTTCTCATTCCCTTCAAGGTTTGCTCAAATGGAACTCTTACAGCTGATACTCCTATGTAAAATTGGAACCCTCGGGGCCTCTGGGTGGCTCAGTGGATTAAGCCACCAACTTCAGCTCAGGTCATGATCTCACGGCTTGTCAGTTCAAGCCTCATGTCGGGCTCTGTGCTGACAGCTCGGAGCCTGGAGCCTGCTTCGGATTCTGTCTCCCTCTCTCTCTGCCCTTCCCCCACTCATGCTCCCTCGCCCTCTCTTTCTCTCTCTTGAATATAAACATTTAAAAAATTATAAAAAATAAAATAAAATAAAAAATAAAATTGCAACCCTCTACTCACTCTTTCTGGCACTTATCATTTCCAACCCTCTGTTCAATTTACTTTTTTTTTTTTTCTGGCTTTATTGCCAGCGGTTTCCCACAAGGGTGTAAGGCCCACAAAGGTAGACGTGCTTTTTGGTTTGTTTTTTTTTTCTTTTTGGTTTTTTTTTGTTGTTGTTTTTCCCACTGACATATCTCCAATATTCAAAGCAGTATCTGGCATTGAAGAGTACTTATCAAAAGCATGAATTAAAGGTTTATTATTTCTTCTCAGAGACTGTATTGGGGGGGGGGGAAGGAAAATAAAAATAGTATAATTATTTGGGGACTAAATTTATAAAAGTTATTACAGGCTAATTTTAACTGCTCATCAATTAAATTAGCAATATAAATATATTAATCTAAAACAAAGTGTTTTTATTATATTTTTATTTTCGTTATTGTTTGGGGGTCCTTTACTATTTTTTGCAACTCAAATTGGAGGTTTTAGTTATGTATACTCTTGCCTTCATTCGGTCATTCGGTAGTAATGTTTTCTGCCCATGGATTTTTTTTTTAACGTTTATTTATTTTTGAGACAGAGAGAGACAGAGCATGAATGGGGGAGGAGCAGAGAGAGAGGGAGACACAGAATCTGAAGCAGGCTCCAGGCTCTGAGCTGTCAGCACAGAGCCCAGCACAAGCCCATGAAGGGTGAGATCATGACCTGAGCCGAAGTCGGACGCTTAACCGACTGAGCCACCCAGGCGCCCCTCTGCCCATGGCTTTTAATACAGCTGTGAAGAACGTGGGTGTGCATTTGACTTTCCTTCTCTGGTTCGGTTTCCTCAAGGTCACGCTCTTCCCTAGCTGACCTGCTGAGATCATTAAGGCGGAGTGCTGTGATCTCGAGGCCTATACACACAGTGGTCGCCCCCTTATCCTGGGGGGGGGGGGGGAGACACTTTCTAAGCCCCCCCCCCAGTGCATTCCAGAAACCGCAGATGGTATTATCTCTCTCAAAATAACTGTTCGTCCGTCCTGTACTCACCCTGCTTGCGATGATGTGAGATGATAAAATGCCTTCAAGAAGAGATGAAGAGAAACGAACGACCCAGGCGTCGGGACGCAGCGTTAGGCTACCCCGGACCTGACGCTGCGTCGGGAGGATCATCCGCTTCCGGATGCCAGTTGCCAGGGGTAACGGAATCCGCGGCAAGCAAAACTGCCGAGAAGGCGGAAATACCGTACCTGTGGTAGTTGGCGTTAGTCACGCAATGGCGTGTGTTTTATTGTAAGTGTTTTTTGTCTCTAGGTAGCCTTACAATAGTGGTCTAGGTCAGTGTTTTTTGTTTTGTGTGTGTGTGTGTGTGTGTGTGTGTGTGTGTGTGTGTGTGTGTGTGTGTGTGTTTTAACGTTTTTTTATTTATTGAGAGAGCGCGCAGGCGCGCGCGAACACCAACCTGGGGAGGGGCAGAGAGAGCAGGATAGAGAGCAAATCCCAAGCAGTCTCCGCATTGTCAGTGCAGAGCCAGATGTCGGGCTCCATCTCGGAACCAGGAGATCAAGACCTGAGCAGAGAGGAAAAGTCAGACATTTCACTGACTGAGCCACCCAGGCGCCCCAGGTCAGTGTTTTCGTGAAATTTCATGTGTGTGCAGATTACTCGCAGATCTTGTAAAACTGTGTATCAAGAATAGGTAGATCTACGTAGGGCGCTAGATTCTGCATTTCTAATCAGCTCCGAGGTGATACCGATGCTGCTGATGCAGAAAGCACCCTCCGTGTTACAAGGGTCTAGATTAAAATTGGGTATTGGCATTAATCTGTTTATTCCTGAATTGAGCGCCAATTTGGTTGCTTAAAGGACAGCAAAGAGAGAACTTACACATTTTTTTTTCTTTCACAGTTTAAACCTCAGGTCTGGTTAACATTTCTATTCAGTGATATTAATTATGGATTTCAAGTTTGCATACAGTAACATTTCCTATAAAATAGGAGAGTGTTCGTTTTTAGGAATGCTCTAAAGACAGGTGTAGATTTTATTCTCTAATGAGGTTCAAATTTAGGACTATAATGAGCCTCACTAAAAAAAAAGTGAAGCAGGAAATGGCAGATTTGTTTTGATAGAGACCAAGAATTTTAAGTGCGTGTTGGCTTTACACTGTCTTTGAAACTCTGTGCTATGAAAACACAGGAGCCAGGAAATGAGCCCGGCCAAGTGATTCCACTTTCTAAAGATGTCAAAGTCGGTTCTCTGCAATATCCAAATGTTCCTCTTTCAGAAGTAATATGAGAAAAGGCCTCTCTATCAGTTGTAGCTGAATAAACCAAGAGTACTTTTTTTCTCATGCGGATCAGTCACAGTCCCTTAAATTAAAAAAAAAAAAAAAACATCCTTCCTCTTGAGGGCAGGTGAAACTTCTGTTTCTTCCTCTAGCCCACACTTGGTTTTCTCTGGAAACGGACAGGAGGGCTAATTACACTTTGTTATTGTTCCTTCAAGAAAAATGAACTAGTTTAGAGAACTGAAGAACTGGGGGGGGGGGAGCGGAGAGGGGGGGTTGGGGGGGGGAGTTGGTGTCTCGAGCATCTTAGAGTTTCTTATTTTGATTTTGACTCAGAATTATAAAACCACAATTGCTTTCACCAACTGCCCCTGTGTTGGGCTGGTACAGTTGGGCGTTGCTGCCTGGGAAGTTCCGGGCGTCTACTGATCAAACATTCTCCTATACTATTCTCCATATGTCAGTTACTGTCTTCATTTGTACTTCTCTTTTCTTCACTTTTTTTTTTAATGTTTATTTGTATTTGAGAGAGAGAGACAGACAGTGCTCAAGCAGAGGAGGGACAGAGAGAGAGGGAGACACAGAATCTGAAGCAGGCTCTAGGCTCTGAGCTTTCAACACAGAGCCTGATGTCTGGCTCGAACTGACAAGCCCAGCCTTGAGATCACGACCTGAGCCTAAGTCTGACGTGTAAACCCGCTGAGCCACCCAGGCCCCCCTGTACTTCTCTTTTTTGACTCAGTGTGACTCTCATGTTTGGGCTGGGCAAAATTAAAGTTCTTAATTCAACCTGACGCAATCTAGCTGGACACAGACTGTGTTCCCCTTTTTCTTAAAATTTTTGGTAGCATCGCTGTGACTGGAGCAGTTAAGGAACTTGAAGCAGGAAATAAAATCATGGCTCAATCTAGGATTTTAAGGTGACAGAGTGTAGGAGTTCTTACGGTCACATTACTACATTGACGCTGAAGCTTTGCCTTTGAAATTGGGTAAACTGAGCTTAACCGTGCATGAGACAAATGAGATGTAGTATCTCAAGATCTTATAAGTCTCTTTTCATAGAACATCTGTTTTCTGAAGGAAAGCTGGCAGGCTGCATTGCGACAAAAAAACAGATCGTTTATGACAAAACCAACCTCAGTAGGTAATACAACACTCCAAAGGACAGGTTCTTAACACAGGAGTTGAGTTATACCTAGACACTTCTGAAATTGTATGGGACATTTGTATCATTTACTGAGAGAAGGTACATTAATTTTCATCACATTGTCGAATGATTCTGTGATTCTCCCAAAAAAAGGTGAAGAACCATTTCGTTTCCTTGTGTCTGTTAAAATTTAAAACGTTCATGACTTTGAGCTAAACATTTCAATTCCGGGGATCTATTCTACATAAATAGCCATCCTAGTGAACAAATATAGTGCACAAACATTTTTTTTTCTGAATTGTTTGTAACAGTGAAAGAATAGGAAGGACCTGAAAATGCCCATCAATAGAAAATCGTTTCAAATATTACAGCACATTTGCACTATGAAATACTATACTGCCATTAAAAATAATAAGGCTCATATTGAAAACTCTCTAACGTGTACTGTTAAGAGTCTTTCAGAAAAAGAAAGGCAAGAGTCTTTCGTTCATCAGATGAGCAAATAAGGATCTATGGTGTACAAAGCATTGTGTTTGGTACTAGGGATAAAACTGAGGAACTACTGAGCCCCCTCCTTCTGCATTTTCTTGAGGTCTACATGAGATCAACATGCATTCATAATATGTGGCCAAAAACAGTACAGGCTCTTGCTCACAGGGGTATTTGCATACAGATGCCTAAAGTTTGGAAGGATAGAAGTCAAGAAGCAAAATTGTAATGTCTGGGATTTGGAAAGGAAGGAGTGAGAAGAGGTTTTCAATGTTTTCCTTTTATTTTATTTGCACTTTATTTAAAAGCATGCATTACTCTTATAATACTTAAATATTTCTTAACCATTTACTTAAAACTCTAGAGCGAAAATACACTGCTTTTAAGTGGAATGTGTAACTAGTTGTTATAGTCTACATATAGTAATAAAACAACTGTAGGTTTCGATTTCTTAAAAAATCCATTTTTTGACTGATCTTAAAACAGCCAATATAACTATTATTTTGTATTTAAGACCACTTTTAAAACTGTCCACTGGCTTTCTATCCTATTCCCACATAGAAATGATTACACATGAACCTTCTTCCTCCCCCTCTTCTTTGAATAAATCACAGATACATCAGATACCCTCCAGTCTACAGTGTTTTCTGACATATAAAATACTGATATCAATCCTGGAAGAATTAATAGTTATTTGAGTTAAATATACAAGTGTGTTTGTTCAGTATGCAAACATCAATCGTACACTCTTTCCAACCTTTTCTACGATGTGATCAGTTCACTGAGTACCCTCTTTAACTCTAAACCTCAGGCCCCAGTACTCAAGTACTGTTTGAGTACAGTATTGAGTACTATATCATGCTTTACTAATGTAAGTCTTTGTGGGGATGTCTACAGAGATATTGTGACTATTTCGTGATCATGGACTCTTCCATGAAAGCAATACGTATGGATTGGTTGAGCTGCATTAGCGGCCATGACAGGGGAGCTGGAGTAAAACAGTCCTTGAATGGTATTTGAGCATTACCTAAAAAGTCATTTAAAAACACATGAAATAATGGCTCTTATACGTGATGCCCAGAGATAGTGATCTCTAATTTTCCTCACTATCAGTTCTCTTCTCCTAGACCACGTAGGAGTGTCACCAATCCAGCCGCCTTGCAGGTTTGTAGGGTTACATGCTTGTTCTGGCTAATGACTGAGCATAAACTAAAGGGTGTTAATTCTTATTTTTTTTTTCAACGTTTATTTATTTTTTGGAACAGAGAGAGACAGAGCATGAACGGGCGAGGGGCAGAGAGAGAGGGAGACACAGATTCGGAAACAGGCTCCAGGCTCTGAGCCATCAGCCCAGAGCCCGACGCGGGGCTCGAACTCACGGACCGCGAGATCGTGACCTGGCTGAAGTCGGACGCTTAACCGACTGCGCCACCCAGGCGCCCCTAAAGGGTGTTAATTCTAAAGCAAAACCCACCTGAGATGTATTAGGCACCGTGCTGGGTACCAGGGATACAAAGGTGAGCATCTCTAAGCTGATGGAGCACTTGCATCAGAACCACCTGGAATGTGGGGTGGCTCAGTCACGTAAGCATCCAACTTCGGCTCAGGTCAGGATCTCACGGTTTGTTGAGTTCAAGCTTCGCATCAGGCTGTCTGCTATCAGCACAGAACCTACTCCAGATCCTCTGTCCATCTTTCTCTCCGCCCCTCCCCTGCTTGCTCTCTCTCTCTCACTCTCTTAAAATAAATAAACGTTAAAAAAAAGCCACCTGAGGGGCGCCTGGGTGGCGCAGTCGGTTAAGCGTCGGACTTCAGCCAGGTCACGATCTCGCGGTCCGTGGGTTCGAGCCCCGCGTCAGGCTATGGGCTGATGGCTCAGAGCCTGGAGCCTGCTTTGGATTCTGTGTCTCCCTCTCTCTCTGCCCCTCCCCCGTTCATGCTCTGTCTCTCTCTGTCTCAAAAATAAATAAACGTTGAAAAAAAAATTAAAAAAAAAAAAAAGCCACCTGAGTGGCTCACTCGGTTAAGTGTCCGACTTTGGCTCAGGTCATGACCTCCCCGCTCGTGGGTTCAAGCACCATGTTGGGCTCTGTGCTGACAACTCGGAGCCTGGAGCCTGCTTTAGATTCTGTCTCCCTCTCTGCCCCTCTCCCACTCATGCTCTGTCTCTCTCTCTCTCTCTCTCTCTCTCTCTCTCTCTCTCTCTCAAAAATGAATAAACACTTAAAAAATTAAAAAAAAAAAACCACCTGAAATGCTTCTAAAAGTAAAAGAATTCCTGGAACCTAATTCAGACTTATTAGAAGAGAATAGAACAAGCTTGTCTAAGCCCAAGTCTCGGGCCCCTTCATATTTGGGTCTAATATAATGGTAAATGGGGCACATAAATTATTATTATTAAACATAGACTGCTGTACTTACCTAATGAAAATTATGAGATGCCCGCCGGAGTTCTGCTTAACAGACTGAGCCATAATGGCATCATTCAGCCTTATGTCCCGGGCAGGACTATTTCAATGACCCTACGAAGACAACTTTGCTTAGAACAAAAGTCAGGTCTCCATTTCTAAAGGAAATGGAAGAACTGAACAGACTTCCGTTGTTATGGACCTTCGCTAATTTATAATTAAAGAAACGCTGATTTACATTACTATAGATTTCTAATCTTAACTTGTGAACTTATACATTTTAAACACCAATAATGAGGTTGTGATGTAGTGGCTGAAGTGGTAATACATATTTTCGAGGGAGTTTCTTGAATCTGGATTTGTATAGGAAAACAGAAACCACCGATTTTTAAACATCCTTGTGCTGGAAAAAATTGGAACAGAAAGAAATCTTCCTTTTCTAACAAGAACACTTAAACTCTGATACAAGCTAGGGAGATGCTCTTGTCCACGCTCCTCCTCCCCCTCCTCCCCGTCCTCCTCCCCCTCTTCCTCCTCCTCTTCTTCTTCTTCTTCTTCTTCTTCTTCTTCTTCTCTCAACCTATTCATACCTCTGTTCTAGTATCAGTCCAAATAGAATGCACCATGCAGATCAATAAATAATTATCATATACGGAATTTATTCGTACCATTGCCATCACTTAGCTGTCTGCCATCTGTCACCTGCATTTGGGCCGTATTTGGATTTGAATGAACATAATTGTAAATGGCTTGTCATGACCTATAAAGGATTTATGGGATGGGAAAGTGGGGAAGCTCTCTCTTTACCATCCCGATGACAGCAGAAACTGGAATTATCTGGAAGGTAAACAAAAATTTAGCCAACGGTCTCGATTTCCAGGCCCACTGTATATTGATTTTCTGTCAGGAAGATGTACAGCTCGTGGAACGTGCTGCCTATATTCTTATTTATTTATATGTTTATTTACTCATTCATTCCTTTTGTGGTGGGGTAGCTGTGGCTGCCAAATAAATAAGCTACGGGAGAAATAGAATATATCAAAGGCTTTAAAATGTGCACCCAATATAGGAAAACACTCCTTTAGGAATGAGGTAAAAGTCACTATGGGGGGGGGGGCGTTAGATGGTTTCTATCTACTATGGACTTTGCATGGAGATTAATATGTATACCAATAACTCACTTTTTTTTTAAAAAATGAAGGTTTTGGAATGAATCAGGACTGCACAGTGGAAGGGATGCACTACAGGTACATCCCAGTGGAAATATACCAAGGAATCATGGACTGCTTTCTAAATTTCATTTGATCTCCTTCCTCACACCCTTTATTTTTCCCTCCAGATTAAGCAGAAAGTGGGAGGTGGTCACAGACAGCTACAACAGTGCAACAATAGTAAGGCAGTGATTTACTGCAAGAGCTCTAAACATTGGAGATTTGTGGTGCATGTTAACACAACAAAGGCTCTGAGAAGTCCTGTGGGGATGACATAGGTTTCCTAAACTTATTTGACTATTTTTACGCCGCCTACTAACTTCCCACAGACTACGTGGAAAATAAGGCCTGATTAGCTGTCCGATCTCATCTCTTACTGTTCTGTATCTTAAAATATAGGTCATAGACACACATCCCTCAGTCTCCACAACTCTTACACATGCCGTTCTCTTCAGCTAGATTTTGTCTTGCTTTTTTTGTTTGTTTGTTTGTTTGTTTGCCCCCATCTCTCCCACTGTTGTCCCAGCTTTAATGGGTTAAACCTTACCTATAGTCTAGGTCATAGCTTGGCTGTCACTTTGCCTGGGAAGATTTTCCTAACACCCCAATTATGCACACCTGTGCTCTGTTTCTCTACTTAATCCAATACTTCTGTCATAGCTACAATCACCTTTCACTGTAATTGTATGTTTAATGATCTTGCTTCCCTGTTGGAGGATAAGCTCCAAAGACCTGTGTGCTCTGTTGTCTTATTCAGTATTTTAGATCTGGTATCTCATATGGTTCCTGCCACATCAAAAGTACCAAATAGACATTTACTGAATTGCAATGAATATTTTGAACTAGTGATTTAGAGAAATGTTCTTGGTGCTTTTAGACTAAATGAGCAGGGCACCTGGGTGGCTCAGTCTCTTTGTTTGACTCAGACTCTTGATTTTGGTTCAGGTCACGACCTCAGTGTAGGTCAGTTTGTGAGTTTGAGCTGCTCATCAGGCTCTGCCCTCAACAGAGAGGAGCCTGCTTCAGATCCTGTGTCCCTCTTTCTGACCCTCCCCCACTCACTCGCGCTCTCTCTCTCTCTCTCTCTCTCTCTCTCAAAAATAAATAAATGTCTAAAATAAATCTTAGGGGCACCTGGGTGGCTCAGTCAGCTAAGCCTCTGACTTCGTTCAGCTCAGATCATGATCTTGCAGTTCTTGAGTTCAAGTCCCACATTGGACTCTGCTGCTGACAGCTCGGAGCCTGGAGCCTGTTTCAGATTCTGTGTCTCCCTCTCTCTCTGCCCCTCCCCTGCTCATACTCTCTCTCTCTCTCTTTCTCTCTCTCTCTCTCTCTCTCTCTCTCTCAAAAATAAATAAACATTATTTTTTTTCTTTTAAATAAAATAAAAAATTTTTAGAAATTTAAAAAGGAAAGACTAAGAGAGCCACAGAATCTCAGTAAATTGTTGTGCCTTTAAGCTGAATGAGTTATATCAGGTCATATAAATTGCTTCACTCTCTTTTACTTTATCTTATGTTTTTGAAGCTAATGCCCAAGTTTTCCACACTTTGGGAGCTACAACACCCTGTTCTACTTGATGTCATTCAGAGATACGCTCCTCACTCCCTAAAAATACCACATGATGTTTATTTCTCATTTACCTCTCAATTCATTTATATGGCTATGTTTAAGCATTATAGCTGTCCTCAAATTACTGAGCTGTCTGCCGGAATGCTGCCAAGCATCTAGTAAACTTGAGACTAATTCCCGATTCCTACTCTGCTTCTAATATCCAAGAAAAGCAGGTTTTGTTATAGCTCAGGTGACTCTCTAGAGACATAGACACAAAAACCGTGTAGCATAATGAAAGTTACTCATGTGTTTTAAATGTTTTAATGGCCCTGCTATGAAGTGGGATCATGGCTGACATTCCTGACCAATCTTTGCTCTTAGAATAGTTTAGTAACTCTGGCGCCCTTGAACAGCCTGTCACCCTGCTTCATTTCTCTGGACAATGTTTAATACTGAGCCGCTCTGATGGTTAATTTTGTGTGTCACCTTGACTGGGCCAAGAGATACCCGGATAGCTGGTAAAACATCATCATATCTGGTTTTGACTGGGAAGGTGTTTCCAGAGGAGATTAGCACTGAACTGGTAGACTGAGTAAAGAAGATCACCCTCCCATTGTGGGTGGGCATTAGCCAATCCTCAGGGCCTGAACAGAACAGAAAGGCAAAAGAAGGGTGAATGTACTTCCCCTGCATCGATCTTCTCCTGTCCTCTGACATTGGCTGCCTTGGTTCTTGGGTCTTCTGACTCAGTGTGGGATTTATACCATTGGCTCCCCTGGTTATCAATCCTTTGGGTTTGGAGTAAAACAATAACACCAGCCCTCCTGGGCCTGCAGCGTGCAGCCAGCAGATTTGTAGGAGTTTTCAGCCTCCATAATCACATGAGCCAATCCTTTGTAGTAAACATTTTGCTTTCTCGCTCTCTCTACACCCTCCTCATTGGTTCTGTTTTATGGAGAAAGCTGAATAATACACCGTCCTCGTAAATACACTTATTTACTCAACCAATAAATACTTTGACTGATCATGGTATTAGGTATTGTATCTATAGGATAAAGATGGATAAAGTCTTTGAGAAGTATAGATATGGATGCTGTGGAAAAAAAAAAAAAGCTATAGCTCAAAGTGAAAATGGCATGGGTGAGTAGAGAGTTTACATTTAGCATCAAGAGTTCCCAGATTGCATTTACAAAACAATACCTGTCCTTCAGTGGGGAACAAAGCAGAACATGTATTTGGGAATCAGTAGAAACCTTCTAGCTTTGGAACTCTTTAATGCTTTCCTGTAGTTATATCTACCTGCTTGCCTTTGCATAGTGAGACGTATTTTCTAGAATATTTTTATACGCTTTAAGAAAGATATGGCACTATATGTGGGCTAGCTGAAGTCCCTGTCTCCTGACAGGATGTGAAAAATAAATTGACTCAAAAGAAAAAGAAAAACAACAAAACGGAACTTAGAATGATTATTTAATGCAATTTAGAAAAAAATAAAATAAAATGCATTAAATTATTGAGAGTGGCTATCTATGGTAGTTCATTTCTTCCTCCTGCTGTTATGAATTTTCAAAATTTTATATAGCAGAAAGGACTTACACGATTTAATAAAGTTTATTTTATTCATTTTCAATTATAAAATGTAAATGTACATTTTAAAATTGTACACAATGTATAATACTATGTTGTTGTTTTTTTAATCAGGATTGATTGTTTAGACTAAATACGGACTTCTCACACACAATGGGAGCCTTACCTCCGCACTAACCCTGGGAGCTGCTCCTTCACATAAAAGACCATTAAAGAGTCTACAAATGCCAGCATGAAGGTCCTGAAAGCATCCTGTAACTGTTGCCCATCCCCCACTCACCCTGTCCCTGCTCTCACTCGAGCACTGCACCTTATTATATCATAAAAACCTCCCTCTCTCAGTTATCTTCTCCAGCATCTCCACAGCCCGGCCCATAAAACTACCTTCCTTATCTTTGCAACCACTCTCTCGGCACATGTAAACACACTCAAAAACATATAATGTCCCCCCATCCTAATAAAGCACACTGCTGTTGGTCGTGGTGCACATACGCATGCATGTTATATTCTCTTACTACAAAACAGCCAGTTCATCTAGACTACATAATAATGAAAAATGATTTACCCAGTTTATTCCCAATATTCATATTTTATTTATTATCGTAATGAGCTCGATGCATATCAGAAAGATGGAGTGCCATTTGGACCTTCTGTGGGTAGGTTTCTGTTTCCTCCCCTTTATCTTTCAGCTCCCCATTAATAAACTTTAGGAAGCAATGAGAGGAGGGCTGAGGAAAGACGGAATTTCTGTTCGACCCGGGCCCCTCTTGTGTAGAGCTAAAATAATTCCAAAATGAAATGTTTTGAAAAATAAGAGAATGAGGAGAAGGAAAAGCAGGAGAAGCATATAAGGAAGGAAAGAGCAAGGGAGAAGGTGAAGAAAAAATAGAGTGTTGCGTGGTTTTAGGGACCAAGAGACATCGGGTCCCTCAGACATGAGCGGTATAATCATTATGCCTGCATTTGTGTGTGTGTGCTGATTTGTGGCAATCAGTTTTTAGTATTGAGGTATAGTGTTAATTAGGGCTTATGCACCTCCAAGTCAATTAAATTTGGTTTATTAATGCATAATTCAATATTGTTATGTATAGCAGAACACTTGAAAGGATTTTAAAATGCTCTCTTCTGATGTGGCCTGAAATATTACAAGGAAACACCCACTGTCAAGTGAGTGAAAATGAATAATTACGGGAGCCCTAAAACCCCACAGTTGAGCAGACAAGACAGCTGCTATTATTAAGCCCTCCAAATTGAAAGTATGGATTCTATCATTATAAGAACAAAGACAGTGCTGTGATAATTATGGAAGCGCCATAGCTTCCATTTTTGCTAATGTTTTTAGTAGAATGTTTAAAGCCACAAAAGGTTAAGACGGAGAGCTCAATTTTTGTATCTTGTTACTCACTTAGATGAATGCATTTTTCTACCAATTGTAGTCATAACAGAGCTTGCAGTCCCTGCGACATCATGATAAGAAAGTGCCGATTTGGGCAAGAAATTAAATGATAATAAACATAGTGTAAGCTCAGTGGGGGTGATATTGTTTAACGTCAGTGGTGATTGAAACTACCTTCTAGATGACTGAAGCTTTGTTGGCCTCATCTGTTTATATTAATTTCTCCTTTTCGAAGGCCATTATCTTAAATTGCATGTTATATAACTTGCACCTCCTCCCTCCAGCCCGCAGCACCGCTTCTCAAGCAACTTGATGATGCATATTGTGGAAAAAAGTCTTTCCTAGGCTCAGCGTCCAGGGAGATTACAATCTTGAGACTGTGATAGGAATGGATTAAACTTTGCACAATTTCCTTTTGCCACGTGAATGGAATCCCGTTGTGCTATTTTCTATCGTCCTTTCGATCTTTGTCACAGAAATGATCTTATGAAAGTGTTCGCCCTGCTTAAGTAACCCCGGCCTGGTTTTAACCGAGCCAGGATCTCACAGTTTGATTGGCTCTGAATTTTCCTTCCCTGGGAAAACAAAGCAAGAAGACTCAGACAAACCCACCCCACAGATGATAGAACATGGAAAAGGTCATTGTCCTTTGGCTCAGGCAGGCTTAACGAGGGCAGTCAATGATCTTCATGTTGAGCTCATACAAAAAAACTGAAAGGGAAGGGGAAATGTCACCACATAAATCCAGTCGCGTGTCCACGATAGCACTCTCTGCAAGAGGGAGGCTGAGACAGTACAAAGGTGCTCCCGTTTCCATACAGCTTCGGGCTCTCAGATTCCACTCGCCGACTCTTCCTCAGATGTCATACTTTCCACGTTTTCATTAACTACCACACCTACTTCTACGGTTAAGATGCAGTCACTCAAATGTTGATGATGTCCACAGAGTTTTATATTGCCTTTTATTGACCCCCACCCACAGAGGAAACAAAAACATGTATATTAAGAAGGAGAATAAGAGGATTCCTTCCTCAGAACTCAATTTTGTTTTGATCTCTAGAGTATCTTTCATGTGGGGCACAGCTACTCTATGCAATGCAGTCTTAGGGATTTTGGTTGCATGCAAATTAAACTCATTTGGTGGAAGTTTAAAAAAGTAAAATATGTTTGCTATTTATTTTTGTGTCGACTTCATATAATTCCATGACCACCAATGAAAAATTTCTCCAAATGGAATCCATAAATTTCACCACATTAAGGTACGCAGTGATAAAGAATGATGCACTTTAAGTTAGCTGCAACCTACAGTTCATTTTTTGTTGTTGTTGTTGTTGTTGTAGGAACCTAGGTGAACTGCTTTGTCTCATCTCTCTCTTGTTTTAGAATAATTCATTTGTGGGCACCTGTTTTCCAAGTAGCTACATGGAATGTGGAATTATGGGTCAGGAAACCAAGGCTATAAGTGGTGAAATCTTGGATGGATGAGCTCTTTTTACCACATGATGTGAGATCAGCATTTTCCATTGGAAAGGGCTAACTCAGAAATAGTCCCACGAGACTTTAGTCCTATCACAAATCACTAGAGGGACTGCTGAATCTTTCTGAAAAGAGATGTATTAATAGAGAGAGATGACCCTTTAGATCCACTTTATACTGTTCCACACTTATATGCTATGTTGATGCAAAATCTTAAATAGACACAGGTTATATACATCATATGGTACCCCAACCAGAGTGGTTACAAACTGGCCTAAAAGGTATTCCACTCAGACTATGTCCTTTTTATCCTCCAGGATTATACCTAAAAATAAAACTTAATGAAGCTAAGGAGCCAACTAAGAAAATTAATATTTACTGAGCACTGGAACAAGACAGGGATGTCCACTCTCATCACTTTAATTCAGCATAGTACTGGGAGTCCTAGCCACAGCAATCAGACAAAAGAAGAAACAACAGGCATCCAAATTGGCAAGGAAGAAGTAAAACTTGCACTATTTGCAGATGACATGATACTGCATATAGAAAATCAGACTCTACCAAAACAAAACGAAATAAAACAAACAAAAAAAAAAAACACTGGAATTGATAAATGAATATAGTAAGATCACAGGCTACAAAATCAACATAGAGAAATCTGTTGCATTCCTATATATCAATAATGAAGCAGCAGAAAGATAAAGAAGCAATCCCATTCACAATTGCATCAAAAACAATAAGATACCTAGGAATAAACTTAACCAAAGAGGTGAAAGGCCTCTTATATGCTAAAACCCTGAAAACTAAAACCCTGATGAAAGAAATTGAAGATGACACAAAGAAATGGCAAGACATTCCATGCTCATGGATTGGAAGAACAAATATTGTGAAAATGTCTACTACTCAAAGCAATCTACACATTTAATACAATCCCTATCAAAATGACACCAGCATTCTTCACAGAACTAGAACAAACAATCCTAAAATTTGTATGGAACGACAAAAGATCCTGAATAGCCAAAGCAACCTTTAAAAAGAAAAACAGCGCTGGAGGCCTCACCACTCTGGACTTAAAGTTATATTACAAGGCTGTAGTAATCCAAAGAGTATGGCACTGGCACAAAAATTGACACATAAATCAATAGAACAGAATTGAAAACCCAGAAATGAACCCGCAATTATATGGTCATTTAATCTCCAACAAAGCAGGAAAGAACATCTAATGGGGGGGAAAAAAGTCTCTTCAACAAGTGATGTTGATAAACCTGGACAGCAACATGCAGAAGAATAAAACTGGACCACTTTCTGTTACCATACACAAAAATAAATTTAGAATAGTTGAAAGACCTAAATGTGAGACCTGAAACACAGGCAGTAACCTTTGACATCGGTTGTAGCAACTTCTTTCTAGGTATGACTCCTGAGGCGAGGGAGACAAAAGCAAAAATAAACTATTGGGACTACATCAAAATAAAAAGCTTCTGCACAGTGAAGGAAACAATCAACAAAACTAAAAGGCAGCCAACAGAATGGGAGAAGGTATTGCAAATGACATACCTGATAAAGGTTTAGTATCCAAAATATAGAAAGAACTTACAAGACTCAACACCCAAAATATGAGCAATCCAATTAGAAAATGGGCAGATGACATGAATAGAAAACTTTCCGGAGAAGACATACAGATGACCAAAAGACACATGGTAAGATGTTCAACATCACTTATCATCAGGGATATATAAATCAAAACTACAATGAACTATCGCCTCACGCCTGTCAGGATGGCAAAAATCAGTAACACAGGAAACAACAGGTGTTGGTGAAGATGTGAAGAAAGGGGAACTTTCTTGCACTGTTGGTGGGAATGCAAACTGATGCAGCCATTCTGGAAAACAGTATGGGGGTTCCTCAAAAAGCTAAAAATAGAACCACCCTATGATCCAGCAATCATACTACTAGGTATTAACCCAAAGAATAAAAATATATGAATTCAATGGGATACATGCACCCTGATGTTTACAGCAGCAGCATCTATAATAGCCAAATTATACAAATAGTCCAAGTGTCGATTGATGAATGGATAAAGAACATGTGGTATACACCCCCATATACACACACAGTGGAATATTACTCAGTCATAGAATATAATGAAATCTTGCCATTTAAAACAACATGGAGAGAACTACAAAATATTTTTTGATGTTTATTTATTTATTTTTGAGAGAGAGAGCATGAGCTGGGGAGGGAGAGAGGGAGGGAGACAGAATCCCAAGCAAGATCCATGCTGTCAGTGCAGAGCATGACATGGGGCTCGAACCCATGAACCTTGAGATCATGACCTGAGCTGAAATCAAGAGTCAGTCACCCAACCAACTGAGCCATCCAGGCGCCCCAGAACTACACAGTATTATGCTAAGCAAAATAAATCAGTCAGAGAAAGACAGGTACCATATGATTTCACTCATATGTAGAATTTAAAGAAACAAACAAAATGAGCAAAATAAAAAAGAAAGAGAGAGACAGAGAGGCAAACCAAGAAACAGGCTCTTAACTATAGAGAACAAACTGATGGTTACCAGAAAGGAGGGGGGTGGAGTATGGTTAAGTAGGTGAATGGGGATTAAGGAGTGCACTTGTCATGATGAGCACAGGGGTGTTGTGTGGAATTGTTGAAATAGTATATTAGTTAATAACTGACTAATAGAAAGAGTTGTCCAGGGCCTGTTAAAACTTCAGTTGACTTTGACTAAACTTTAAGTTACAAAACTATATTGTTGAAAGGATATTGAGGCCACATGATTGAAGTTGGTCATTTTTGTTTATTCCAGGCACTAAAATATCCCGTGTGCTACCACAAGAAAATAAATAAATAGTTATAAATACAGGCAGAAATATGGACATAAACACAGACATCAGTGCAACTCCCTAAACCAGAAGATGGGAAATTGCATTTTTGCAATCATAACCAAATCAGAGTCTGAAAACAGTCTTAATTTAAATGTACATCTCTCAACCTTACAGTTAAAACTGCTCATCATGCTCCATTATGTCAGGTTATAATGCAGAGCAACTGCGTGGACACCTGGGATGAGTCTCTTTTTATGAATCTTTTGATTATACATTCCATCAGGATTATTTTTCTTCATGTGTGGACCTCTCAGGTGCTTTTACCATCAGGGTTATCTGATGAAACAGGACTAGACCAATGCATGGAAACTCTCAGTAGTAACCCGTGTTTCCACTTAAGAGTTCATGCCCTTTAAAAAATTCTGTAACTCACAGTGGTACGTCAAGACTTGCATAATCTCCCAAAGTTTTGCAATAGAGTTTAACATTTCCTTAAAATCAGTTCTTTTATTACATTGTTCCTGTGCCCAAAACCACAACTTTTTAGAAATAATTGTCGCTGTATTTTGGAAAGCTGGGAATTATTAATAGAATTGTTAACATCTTTTTTAATGTTTATTTATTTATTTATAGATAGAAAGTGAGCAGGAGAGGGGCAGACAGAGGAGAGAGAGAGAGAATCCCAAGCACACTCTGCATTGTCAGGGCAGAGCCCAACTCAGGGCTCAAACTCGTGAATCACGAGATCATGACCTGAGCCTGTATCAAGAGTCAGATACTTAACAGACCGAGCCACCCAGGTGCACCTATTGATAGAATTTTAAAAGTTGGTGGTATGATATTAGCAAAGAATAGAAAACACAACTATTAATAAATTGTTTTATTATAAACTAAACTTGTCCGTTGGAATTATGATTTGATTTCCTTTTAGAAATGGTACAAGTAATGGTTAGCAACAAGAGTAGTAGTGGCTGGTAAGGGGAATTTCAGAATTTTTTGGAGGGCATTTTTTGGTTATATCAATAGTGAGTGTGGAAAGGCATTTCATGAGTGAGAGCAATAAATGTTAATGGTCCTGTAAATGCTCAGAGTTGTCCCATTCAACTTAAATATCTTCCCAGACATTCAGGTACAGCCATCACATGGAATCATTTATGTTATGCTCTGGTTGTGCACATTGTTTTAGTAGAATTACTGCCCTTGTGTTTTTTAAAAATGTGAAAGCTAGGATCCAACATTGATCTTTTAAATTACGTTGTTGGTAGTTTTGTCATCTATTCATTTCATTCCAGAAAGGTAAAGAGTATATATACTACAAAATATTTGTTATAAAAATATTTTTTACCTTATAAAACTGAGATCTAGAGGGTAAGAAATGAAGAAGGCATTAGGGTAGAAAAGCATAAGACTGAGTCTTAGAAACTCCTAAACTAGAAAATGTCCAACAATGGTTATGATAGCAGCTTATGTGCTACTGATGTCAAGTTGTTGTGCCTAGGTTTGTTTTAGTAGCTTGACTTTCTCGAGTCTCTCAGTGAGCCAGGGAAGCAAATGTTGATTTCAGTGGTATTTTCAATAGTTTCTAGGAGTACCATTTCAAACTATTCAAGGAAAAGCTTCTCCAAGATACTTGTCTGCGGCAGGGTTTCGTTGTATGTTGTTGGTAGTAATGGTGGCTTTCTGTCCATGTCAGTCTCTGGAGAATTATTCGTGACATTTCCAAATGGAACTCTTTAAAATTAAAGTGGCATATAAGAAAATCAGTCCAGAAATCCCAGTATTAACAGCTCAAACTTTGACATATTTACATTCCTTTGTATTTTAGCCCATCTGCGCTATATGACTGAAGTCTTGCCCAAAAATGTGACCTTTTGAATAAGCTTTAAATACTCACTGGGCCAGTTAAAACAAATTCTCATGGGCATCAAAGAACCCTCTTTTTAAAGGATGATCAGGATGAAGACACATGTAGCCATCCCTAATGGGATTCTGTCCATCTTCTTAATAATTCAATCACCTGCATAATCATAAAGCTTAAAATATACTCACCTTTGTACTCCTTTTATTTATTAAACAAACACTGACATCTAACTGTATAATACAGAAATATCTTCAAAGACATCTTTCCCCAGTTCTTTTTTTCCTCTGAAGCTAAAGGATGATTAATGCAGATAAGATGTAACTCAAGAGAAAGCATCTTATTAATTAAAATCCTAAGTTGAACAACATAAGAAGATTGTTTCTAACCAATAGCTTAGTAGTTATTTTTCTATGAACAGATATGCATGAATATATGAAGTATC
Organism: Felis catus; assembly: GCF_018350175.1. Taxonomy (NCBI): domain Eukaryota; kingdom Metazoa; phylum Chordata; class Mammalia; order Carnivora; family Felidae; genus Felis; species Felis catus. The sequence continues at coordinate 113,566,700 of NC_058374.1, forward strand.
CCATAACTTGCTGCTTGAATGGATGAGGATAGTAATTAATGAATGAATACATGTGTGGAGTAAATACTCACACATGTAAATACTCACACTTTTACTCAGTAAGTACTGACTAAAACCCCATTTTGGGGGCGCCTGGGTGGCCCAGTCGATTGGGTGTCCAACTTCGGCTCAGGCCATGATCTCAGGTCATGATCTTCCAGTCTGTGAGTTCAAGCCTTTCATGGAGCTCTCTGCTGTCAGCCTGGAACTCGCCTCAGATCCTCTGTCCCCTCTCTCTCTGCACTTCTGCTCACACTCATTCTTTCTCAAAAATAAACATTAAAAAAGAACAAAACCTCCATTTTGGAAATATGCTAAGCTAAAACATAAAGACATTCCTAATAATGTTTTTTTGACTAGAAAGAACATAAAGAGAATAGGAGAGCCTGGATGGCTCAGTCGGTTAAGCATCTGACCTCTGCTCAGGTCATGGTCTCACAGTTGGTGCATTCAAGCCATATGTTGGGCTCTGTGCTGACAGCTCAGAGCTTGGAACCTGCTTCAGATTCTGTGTCTCCTTCTGTCTCAGCCCCTTCCCCACTTGCACTCTGCCTCTCTCTCTCAAAAAAAAAACTGAAGAAACATTTTTAAATAAAAAGATAACATAAAAAGAATATAGTTAATCATATTAGTGTAAATAATCACAAAATTCAAATGTATTTGTTGTTATGTATGCTTGCCTGGTGCTGTTATTCAGGATTTATATATAAACTCACTTCATTCCTATAACAAATCTATGAAGTGTTTCACACCATTTTACTAAGAATCTTGTTAAGTGACTTGCTCTAGGATACATATGACCTTGGAATACATTATAATAAAAATGCCATTGCTTGAGCTAATGAATAAGATCAGGTGTATTATAGACTTATAAGAGTTAAGACTTTTGTAGCAAGGGGGTACCTGGGTGGCTCAGTTGGTTAAGCGTCTGACTTTGGCTCAGGTTATGATCTCACAGTTTGTGGGTTCGAGCCTTGCGTCAGGCTCTGTGCTGACAGCTCAGATCCTAGAGCCTGCTTCAGATTCTGTGTCTCCCTCTCTTTCTGACCCTGCCCCGCTCATGTTCTGTCTCTCTCAGTCTCAAAAAAATAAATAAAACGCTAAAAAATTTTATAAAAAGACTTTTGTAGTGAGTACTGGAAGCATGAATTAACTTAAGCAAAGAAGAAGAAGATGAAGACAAAGACGAAGACGAAGAGGAGGAGGAGGAGGAGGAGGAGGAGGAAGAAGAAGAAGAAGAAGAAGAAGAAGAAGAAGAAGAAGAAGAAGAAGAAGAAGAAGAAGAAAGAAAAAGAAAAAGAAAGAAAAAGGAAAGAGAAAGAAAGAAAGAAAGAAAGAAAGAAAGAAAGAAAGAAAGAAAGAAAGAAAGAAAAGAAAGAAAGGAAGAAAGAAAAAGAAAGAAAGAAAAGGAAAGAGAAAAAGGCAGTGTATTTCCTGGACTATCTTGCAGACTCAAGGGTAGGATGGTGGCCAGACCTGTGGAAGGATGAGAATCAAGAACAGAAAAGCTTCTAGGAGTGTCACAAGATTTTTCCTGTTTCTCAAATTATCCTTGGTGCTTGGCTGTGACCTTATTCTTTTTCTCTCTGCTTCCCAACTCACGTGGTCATCAGTGGCTTACAACCCAATTTGTTAAAATTCTGGTCACAAAAGGCAATTAAAATTCCTTCAGTTCAAATTTCAAGTTCCTGGAGAAGGAGCTTTGACTGTCCAGATTGAGTCAGGTGATAACTCCTGCTCCAATCAACAGTGTGCTGCTATGTGATTATGTCTAACTCATACTCCACCATCTCCTCTATGGTTGTGCACCACACAGAACCAAGGTGGCCGTTGGAAGCCCTTCTGTTACCATGGGGAGTGATAATTTCCAGAATTTTAGGCAGAGACTGTGGTGGACATCTATCTAAAGAATCATGCACTTGAGATATCAAATATTCAAGAAAGAATTCTTGCTAGTTGCTCTCAACACATTCTCCGATGTTGGTCTCTAGTGTTGTGAGATCGTTTTAGTGTATCTGGGTCAGACTGTCAGGTTTTCTGATCAGAAGCTACACTTGATCCTGTTATCTATATATAGTATTTCAGGTTCTAGGGAATTAACATTAAGCTAACTCATAGGAGACAGTTTAAAAATATATAATCAAATAAAATAAAACTTTAGCCCCGATTTAATACAATGACAAATAGGCCTGAATCAAAGATCGTGACTGATCCTGCATGTAAGACTTCCCAAGAGACTAAGTTATAGATCAACTGCTTGATAAAAAAAAAAAAAAAAAAAAAGTCACATCAGGTAATCATTAACAGGTGAATTGTCCTCTCTCTAAGAAAAGGACATTTCTATCTAAATAGGTAGGGCAGACCTCTCCGTCCACACAAGGGAGCAGTGTCCACTACGTAGTGTAGTATAAACTAAACACTCTTGTTCTTCTCCCATTTGTATGCAGTCTGCCTCCTCTGAGTAGCAATTGCTTTCGTTACATTCCAGACCTAAGGGTGCCATTGTGATCCTATTGGAGTATTTCCTAGGCTTCCACAATAAAATATTTGCAAATATCTCTTGACAGGTATCCTTTTTCAGAGGGATGCTTTCATCTTCTTTATTCTGATTTTTACCAGTTTTACATCAGAGTGACCTTTTGTGTATATGTGTGTGTGACAAGAAATATAGCTTGATTACCATCAAGAACATTCTGTAAACAAAGACCTAAATAAGAGATGTAGTCAAGAATCAGGAAGTGGGTGGGATCAGAACCCAAGTGTGAGTATAAGAGTAAGCGGAGATGGCCCAGGAAGTCTGCCACAAATTTTGCTGGTGTAAGAATCATGCAATGTGCAAATTGGTATGTCTGGAGATGTCAGGCTAGATAAAAATACAAGATCAAGATGTACCTAGGTAAATACAGCATAGTGCAGGATGGCCAAGAACCCATCAGTTGAAATTATGGGGAAGCAATCATATGCCACCTACCAAAATAGTTGCATTTGGTTGTATGAATGATGTACTGCCTAGAGGGCACTTCACATGTTAGTCATAATATATTTGTATACTGATTACAAATTTATGGCAGATAATAACTTATGTTGAGGATGGGGTGTCTTTTTCAAATTCACGTCAAGTTGATAGGCTCGAATGGTACCAATTGCCATTTTTGTATAGGTAGAATGCAAATGCTACTAGAGATTATAAAGGAAACCCAGTTATCTTAACCTCCGATCAATGTTAACAACTCCGTTTGTCAAGAGTGGACAACGTAGGGGTGCCTGAGTGACTCAGTTGGTTAAGTGTCCGACTTTGGTTCAGGTCATGATCTCACATGATCTCACAGTTCATGAGCTTGAGCCCCACATCAGGCTCTCCGCTCTCAGCACAGAGCCTGCTTAGGGTCATCTGTCCCTCTCTCTCTGCCCCTTCCTCCCTCCCAAAAAAATCAACAACAACAACAAAAAAGAAAGACAGCTTGGGGTGAGGACACCCTGCTCTAATGCGGCCACTGTCAGTAACTCATGCCCCCTCCCCTGGTTCTAAAAAAAAAAAAAAAAAAGTATGGACAATATATTATGTGCTAGGCATGAAATCAGACATTTCATATTTTGTCTGCAATCAATGCAGACCACCAAGTTTTCCACCTAACTATAGTAACCAGCACTTGATGGCTTACAATTTTGGTTAAACAGATTCTTAACCTACAATCTGATTCATAATAGCTAAAATTTCTATTCTCACAATTAAAAAAATATTTCTGTCTTAGAATTTTATTCATAATTCTAAAGAACCCCCCAGTTTCCACCCCCACATCTGCCTCTCCCTATCGTTGATGTAAATTGTGAGTTTTTAGAACTTCTTTGAATTACCTCAAAATATGTGATATGTGTGGTAGAGAGAGACCAAAGAGAGAAAGAGATCACAAGAAAGCAAGCTTTAGTAATTGAGCTCGAGATGTTGAGAATAGAAGGCAGAGGATGCCTCTATTAACCGTGCTTGAACAGCATGGTTCCTATCATCCCTATTGTGGGAGAGACTGACCAATGGTTTATTTTATTTTATAATTTGAAAGCCAAACTAAAGGTGAAAGAAAACTCCTGTCTTGCCAATAATTCCAGGCTTGGAGATGCACATGTTCCCGTGGGAGGCACGCAGCAGGTGTGAGAGCAGGGCTATTGCTGTTGGCTGTTGATTACTCTCTGTGTAATTTGAAAAGCTTTCTATTCCCACAGCTTTATGCAATATATCAACAGTAATAGATTCATAATCATTATCCAGCCTACTAGAGGTTTGGCCACTGTGACAGATGTCTTCTCAGTTTCATATTGTGAGCTTTCATTTATTTACCCCTCTCTCTGAAAAAGATCTTACATAAAACCCTAGCATCAATGTATGTGATATGATGTTTATATTCAATAGTGACATTAGTTACCAATCTCTAATTTCCAGTGAGTAATTAATTATTAATTAACCATGATGAGCCAAACACACCAGCACTGATTCAGTATAGTTTATCCTTATTAGAGTTTGTGGCAAAGATTACTAGATGATAAAAAAAAACTCTCAGATATGCTTTTGTTTTTAATATTCGCAATGATCTGTATTTGGGCTAAATATTTAAAGGCATTATTTTCTTTAAGAATATCAGAAATATTTGTCTTAGTTATTTTTGTGTTTCTTAGATTTTTGTCTTAGAAATATTCCATCGCTGTGGAAATGTAGAGTAATCCTCAAACATCTCCACCAGGTCCAGCAGTAACCCCAAGACAGAAAATGTCCAAACCACCTAAATCGACATCTCTTTGCAAGAAAAATTGCATCCATTCTCAACACTATTTTTTCTCTTTCTTAACTCTTACCCAGTGGACTTGTGGTGAATATATAAGAAAGGAACAAATTTATTTCCCTCTATTTATTGTTTAGTTTCTTAACAAATCTTGAGTTTATATATTTACATTAAAAATTCACAACACCAATTGGACTTGAGAAAGTACTTTCAGGGTTCTGGTATTACTTGCATCATTGTGATTCCTTTAACTTTGAACAAAAATTATTGTTATTTTTTTTAAGTATTAACCACCTGGTTTACTTTATCTGATTGCTGCCTCTGTTTTCATTTCCACTGAATTTTAAAATACATTATACTAATTATTTCTTTTAAACAATTTTGAGAATCTTAGAAACAGTCATGAATAGTAATAATGAGTTATATACCTTACGGAGAGAGTGAGAGAGAAAAAAATGCTAGTTCTAAGCAGAAAGCAAGTCCTCTGCATATAAAAATTCTTTTGGTCTTTTTAGTTTATCATCAGATCACCCAGAAAGCACAGGTTAAAAGCTTTAAAAAAAATCCGTCTCTCTCAGTTGAGTCTGAATGCTTTTTGAAGAGCTTACAACATTTCTTCTCCATTTGCATGTTTTCTTATTGCTCTGACAGTAAGTGGGAGGCCAGCTGGAAAGAACTGTGAAAAATATATGCTTGGTATGGATGAGTCTGAGATTTCCATAAGCAGTTCCATTTTCTAGCATCTGAGATCAATTTCTTATAATGACATTGAATAAAAACCTGTTAATGCATCACTTGTAAGCTCTGAAGCTGCTTATTCTACAAAGTGTATCTCCCATTGACTTTCATTTATCCTTTACCTCATTAGGAAGTGTATTTAGTTGTATTAAAATTAATTTACTGAATGACATTAAGAAATATGCCTAAATATTAAGATTGCCTTTTTGGTTCTTCCAATCCATAGGCATGAAATATCTGAGCATTTGTTTGTGTCATCTTCAATTCTTGTATCAGTATTTTACAGTTTCCAGAGTACAGGTATTTCACCTCCTTGGTTAAGTTTACTCATAATTTTTTTTATTATTTTTGATATAATTGTAAATGGGATTGTTTTCTTAGTTTCTCTTTCTGCTACTTCATTATTGGTATATAGAAATGCAACAGATTTGTGCATATTCATTTTGTATACTGCAATTTTACTGAATTTATTTATCACTTCTAGTAGTTTTTTGGTGAAGTCTTTAGGGCTTTGTTACAATATACCTAGTACCCAAAGTGATCTACAGATTGAATGCAATTTCTGTCAAAATACCAACATTTTTTACAGAACTAGAACAAATAATCCTAAAATATATGGAACCACAAATTATCTGAACAGTCCAAACAATTTTGAGAAAGAAGAGCAAAGCTAGAGGTATCACAATCCTGGATTTCAACATATACTACAAAACTGTAGTAATCAAAATGGTATGGTGCTGGCACAAAAAACTGACACATGGATCAGTGAAACAGAATAGAGAGTCCAGAAATAAATTCATATAGTCAATTAATCTATGGCAAAGAAAGCAAGAATATACAATGGGTAAAAGACAGTCTCTTCAACAAATGGTACTGAGAAAACCAGATATAAGCAAAAGAATAAAACTGGATCACTTTCTTATACCATACACAAAAATAAACTCAAAATGGATTAAAGACCTAAATATGAAATATGAAACCATAAAAATCCTAAAAGAAAAGATAGGCAGTAATTTCTTTGATATTTAGGCATAGAAAATTTTTTCTAGGTATATCTCCTGAGGCAAGGAAAACAAAAGCAAAATTAACTATTGGGGTTAATAAAAAAACTTTTGCACAGCAAAAGAAACTATCAACAAAAGTAAAAGAAAACCAACTGAATGGGAGAAGACGTTTGCAAATGACATATCCAATAAGGGGTTAATTTATCCAAAATATATAAACAACTTCTACAGCTCAACACCAAAAAAAAAAAAAACAAATAATCCAATTGAAAAATGGGCAAAAGACATGAACAGATATTTCTCCAAAGAAGAAATACAAATGACCAACAGACACATGAAAAGATATTCAACACTCATCATCAGGGAAATGCAAATCAAAACCACAATGAGATATCACCTTATACTTGTCAGAATGGCTAAAACCAAAAGCTCAAGAAATAACAGGTGTTTGTGATGATGTAGAGAAAAAGGAACCCTTGTGCACTGTTGGTGGGAATGCAAATTATGCGGACACTGTGGGGAACAGTATGGAGGTTCCTCAAAAAACTAAAAATAGAGCTACCCTATGATCCAGTAATTGCATTACTGAGTATTTATCCAAAGAATACAAAAATACTAATTCAAAGGGATAGATGCACCCCTATGTTTATTGCAGCATTATTTACAGTAGTAAAATTACAGAAGCAGCCCAAGTGTCCATCAATAGATGCATGGATATAGAAGATGTGGTATGTGTTTGTGTGGATGTGTGTGTGTGTGTGCGTGTGTGTGTGTGTGTGTGTGCACGCGTGTGTGTATACTGGAATATTATTCAGCCATAATGAAAGAATGAAACCTTGACATTTGCAACAGCATGGATGGATCTAGAGAGTATAATGCTAAGCAAAATAAGCAGAGAAAGACAAATATGTGCTATCACTCATATGTTGAATTTAAGAAACAAAGCAAATGAACAACAACAAAAAAAAGAGAGAGAAACCAAAAAACAGACGATAGAGAACAAACAGGTGGTTACCAGAGGTGAAGTGAGGGGGGGAGATGAGAGAAAGAGGTGAAGGGGATTAAGTATTTATCTTGATGAGCACTGAGTAATATATGGAATTGTTGAATTGCTATATAGAACACCTGAACGAATACAATAGTGTATGTTACCTATACTGGAATTAAAATTAAAATAAATAAAAAACATGCAAAACAAACTGGTAGTTGCCAGAGGGGAGGTGGGTGAGAGGGTGGATTAAATAGATAAAGGGGATTAAGAGTACACTTATCTTGATAAGCACTGAGTAGTGGATAGAATTGTTGAACATTGTATTGTACACCTAAAACTAATACAACGTATGTTATTATACTTCAATAAAAGAGAGAGAGAGAGAAGATCACCTTTGTGTATATATCAAAGGTCCCGGGGGGGCGCCTGGGTGGCGCAGTTGGTTAAGCGTCCGACTTCAGCCAGGTCACGATCTCGCGGTCCGTGAGTTCGAGCCCCGCGTCGGGCTCTGGGCTGATGGCTCAGAACCTGGAGCCTGTTTCTGATTCTGTGTCTCCCTCTCTCTCTGCCCCTCCCCCGTTCATGCTCTGTCTCTCTCTGTCCCAAAAATAAATAAATGTTGAAAAAAAAAAAGGTCCTGGTCTAATCGGAAATCCCGTGGCAGCTTTCAATTAAAAGAGTAGAAACATGCAGGGTATACAGATGATACAGAAAAGCATTTTCCATCAACATATCAAAGGTCGTTTGCCTAGTGGTTGGTTAACGCTGTGGACTCTGGCAATAAGACCTATTAGTTGTAAATACCAGATCTTTCATTTAAATCCCATGTGGGCAATATACTTAATATTTCTATACATTGATTCCTTCATCTATCAAATGGGTATAACAATTGTACCTAGATTATTGTGAGGGTTTAGTGTGAATTTATTGACAGTATGTACTAAGGTGTATTAGCTACTATATAAGATTCATAGCATCTCATAAAAGTCAGACTTAATCCACTAGTGTCTGAGATTAACTCCACTTCTCAGACCTAGGGGTTGATTTTTTTTTTCCTTTGAAAGAATGCTCCAACAATAAAACTGTGCAAAAAAAAAAAAAAAAATGGAACACATTCAGAGCTCCATCACCAAAAGGCTTCAATGAAATCTGAATGGACTTTTGTCATGGATAATGAAGAGATAAACCCCACAGCAGATCAGCCATTTCTTGGATGACCGGAGAACCCTTCTAACTGGAAGATGTGATGATTTTCCCTGGGTTTTGAGGTTGTTAGAGGGGAAAGTCAGAGGACTCAGAGGATAAATTGGCACATAGGGGAAATTGTTTGATAACAAATCCTTAAAAAAGATTTCCAATGGTAATGTTTTGTTTTTTTTTTCTACTGGGATTCCTAGCCAAAAAGGACTTGGCTCTGTGACAGCAGGTTTAGAAATGTATTTAGTTAAGATTTATAGTTTTACCATGTTTGTTAAAAATCTAGCCACTGTGCCCCATTGGCTGGCTGGAAGGGTGGTCAGATTCTGTTCATAACCTGAAAGAAATTAATCTCCATCCACAACTCATCAGAGTGGACAGAGAGTCAATCTTTAGTTGGATGCCTGTAGTCCCATAATCTCCTTCTCTTTTTCCTTTTCTACTTTTCTTCAGAGTCCAGACTCCATCATGCTTCAGTACTTTTTGATTAAAGTTCCATGCTGAAAGGAATATGTTACATCTGTACCCTCTTCAGAAAGGATCGGCTACAAAACAGACAAAATCATCGAATACCTCTTTTAGCAAAATCCTAATCCTTGAGGATGATTTAAAAAACAAATAAATAAATGAAAGCTTTCCATTGCAACAGTGAAAATGCAAGAAGCATAGGCAAGAAAGAACCACGTCCTGCCACAATTTGAGAGAATTAGGAGAGCTTCTCTAAAATCATGTTTGACCCAGTATTTCATGATTCTGTAATTACTTTCAACTATATAGAAAAATGCAGCCTTACTTCTGCTGAAGGCAGGACCGAATAAAGCAAGACACAGTTTGCCTAAAAATCAGTTGGTAAAAAAGGGTATTCCAGTGAATTTTAAGGAGACTTTTGGGTGTCCTAAGTTTGAATAATAAAGGAATAGTGGTAAAAAGGAAAAAAAAGAGTGGGAAAGGAAAACAAAGACAAAGGGAAACTTAAATAAAATCTATGGCCTGAGTAAACAGAGTGCAAGTAACTCAAAAGTGCAAGTAACTAACTTTGCTATATTTTAATGCAATTTCTATGTTTTACATGCATTAGGTATGCTGTTTGGCACTATTTGTTTTTCTCTAAATTGTATGTCAGTGATTTAAAAAAAGGAAAGAAACCTCTTTAGTTTTTTTCCATTTTAAATTAAATAATTCAGTGTAATGCTTCAAAAAGTGAAATCTAATCTCACATGACCTCTAAGGTCTTTTTGATCTCTGCTCTTCAAGATGCTAGGAGTCTATGACATGCTAAACACGCAACCCAAATCTGCCATGACCAAGTCGATTTCAGATTTCCATTGTTACCAAGCTTGTGGACTAGATGGATACGGACTTGGTAGAGTGGTTTATAATTTATCTGGTTGTCTTTCTGTGCTTAATCCATCTGTGGGAGTGACAGTTTGACATAATCACTAGCTTCAAATAAGTAATTCCATTCACTATCAGTTTTTAATTTTATTTCCTCATTCCTTTATTGATGCAGTAAAATGCTGGTTAATCTGCAGAGCCCAGGCAAGCCTGGTGTTGTCAGTATTAATTTCACACTACTGCATCTTCATGTTTGGTCTTATACAGTAATTAAAGGAAATCATTATAAAGTTGAAATTAAGCTGGGTGTATAATCTTTGGTTTTAGTTTGCATGAGACCAATAGATGATTCATACCAGTCTTTATTATTTTCTTCACATAGCCAAGATTTTCTTTCTCTGGTAGAATATCTAGTCAGGTGCATTTCTTTGTCAATGTCACTTTTATTTTATAGTATGCAACCTTCCCCCAAATACCTATCCATTACGCAGATGGGAGTTATTGTTTTAACTCTGCTAAGATTTAAATTTTCTAAGAGCAGTGGTTCTCAAAGTATGGCACCCAAAGGAGTAGCATTAAACTCACATGGGGTCTTAGTCTGTTCAGGCTGCTCTAACAGAATGCCATAGACTGGTGGCATATCAACAACAGAAAGTTTATTTATCTGGTAGCAGATGACTGAGGTTATGGTGCTAGGTCCGGGTGCAAAATGATCAGTTGAGGACCCTCTTCCAGCTTTCAGACTAATGATCTCTCATTGCATTCTCCCAAGTTGGAAAGAGGGTTAGGGAACACTCTGGGGTCTTTTTCATAGGGGTCCTAATCCCATTCATGAGGGCCCCACCCTGTGACTTAATTACCTCCCACAGGTTCCACGTCCTCATACCGTCACTTTAGGATAGTAACATGAATTTTAGGGGGACACACAAACATTCAGTCCGTAAACACGAGGTCTTGCTAAAATGTAAATTCTGTCAAATCAGAAACCCTGGAGACAGGGCCCAGCAATCTGTTTTAACAAGCCTCCTAAGTGATTCTAATGTATGCTAAAATTTGAGAACCACTGAGTTTGACTATTTATTTACTTATTTAGAGTTAGAATTTTTAAAGAATTTCACTCACTGTATCTACTTTGCCATCATGACAGCCTGTGGAGTGGCACCATTAACCCCATTTTATAAATGAAGGAAGAGGGGCTTAGAAAACTTCAAAGAGTTGCTTAAATTCACACAACTGGTAAATTGTAAGACTTGGATTTAAACCTGAAATTTCATAATGTTTTTTCTGCCACATTTATGGATTTCAAAACTATCTCAAAGGAAATATCCGGTGGATGCCCAGTATATAAGTGAGATAACATCAGATCATTCTTTTATTGAAATGAAGTTATATGGGAGTATAACTTTCATAAAATCACATCCACTTAGTCCACATCCCTTTTCCCCATACACACACACCGTCACCTCTTCACATAGCGGACACTCGGCTGTCTGTTGGTAGATTCTTCAAACGATAATACACAGGCTCCACTTTAGATTCTCTCCTTATTGGTAAATGCCTTGAATGTCATGATAAGTAATTAGAACTTCAGTGTTACAAATCGGTGAGTCTGCCCTTCAGTGCCATGGATGGATACTCAGTTGTGGAGGGACACCTGGAATTTTGCAAGAGGTCCACCCATCTAGAAGCATGGGAAGCAGTGACTTTAGACAGGATGAATATCTTTCAATATGTAACACAAATATTCAGATGCCTAGAGATTAATAAAATACCAGTTTATCTCAGGGTACACTAGATTCAGAGTAATTTTATGCCATCATGGATTTCCTCAAGCAACAGATTCCAAAAGTTCAACTACCAGCACATAGGCATTTGCAGAGTTTATTGATGTTATAAGGGAAATTTGGACTCAAAGTTTGGCATTTCTTGCCATTTATGCTTCTTGGTCTATACCACCTGTCTTCATTCAAATTCAGGGCTTAATTTACCTTGACTATCAAAATAACTTGGGTGACCATGTAATTTATCATCTAAACTAGGATACTTTTGAGAGTGAAAGAGGGCACTATTAATAATTACACTGGGATAGCTGCCATAAACCAGGGCAGTCCTAAGCAAACAGAGAAGTATGGTGATCCCAGCAAAAACCACTTCCTTCCCACCTCTGGCCTCTGTCTTTTGCTACCCAATGTACATACGGTTTGCATGGTTAATACATAATCCTGGTCATGTCACTCCCTTGCTCAAAGGTCTCCTCATTCCCTGACACAAGACAATTTAGGTTATTTACACTGACATTTAAGATCCTACAGGATGTCACGATTTTCATTTTAGTCACTTTCTCTAGTCAAGACTGGTTACATAATTTTTGAGGGCCAGTGAAAAATGGAAATCTAGGATCCCTTGTCCAAAACTAATTACAGATTTCAAAATGGCAACCACAAGGTAATAAGCCAAGGGTAGGGCCCTGTGTAGCTATACAAGTCATATGACCAGGGAATCTGACCTGGCCTCCAACTAAACCAGCCCATCTGCCAGCCTCTCACACATTTGGCACTCTCCTCCCTCTCTCAGGTCCTCCTTGGAATGCCTCATTCCTCGTTTCTGTCCTTTGAAACTCAATTTGTACTTTGAAGTCTGGCTTGGAAACTGTTTCTTCCCCCATAAAGTCTGTCTTAATTTCACTCATTTCTTCTTCCTTAAAACCCCCAATTCTGTTTTATCTGCCTACTTCTCTTGGGTCATATTGTATTACTTTGATCATCTTCTTCTGTTACCTTAATCATCCGCACCACCTAGTTTCCAATTCAGTTTAGTTATAGAAACATAGTAAGAATTCCAAGAATGCTTGCTGAATGAATGCACTGGCAAATTTTTAATTTCACTTAATTTCCAAATATGCAGATTATTATTATTTTCTGACAATAATCCCAATTTCATTATACATTCTTTAATATTGCCCAAGTATATATTGGTTTATCTTCATTTGGAGGAAATTCTTTGATTTTTACTTCAATGTATACATATACTACCTAAAATTTCCTTTCATCTTGTACAGTGTGGAAAAGGAAAATGCTACTCACTAGGCACATATCAAGTGCCAAATAATGTAATAGAAACTTTTACAAAATATATCTAATTTAGTACTTGCAAAACCCATGTGTTAATATACCCAGATTACAAATGACGAAATAAAGATCCAAGGAGGTAAAGTCATCTGCCCAAAATCACACAGTCAGTGAGAGAGTCAGAAGTTAGAACAATATCTGTTGGTCTCTGTCTGTGCTTCCCACCATACAACACTACTTTCATAAGAACAGCTCTAAGTGATAGGTGGAAACAACCTGTCAGTTTAACATTCAGTTTATGAAAAGATGGCAACAAACTGCTAAAGTCTATGACTGGGCATTTTCACAGTGGCATCCACCTGGCTGAATCTGTTCCCTATGTTTCAGGTAAGGAGATGAGCCATCCTTGGGCTATGGTCAGTTCTGAGGCCACTGTAGGCAATTAGGTGGCCTGGCAGCATGGCCAAGGGTATCCACACAATCCTCATCTCCTTTCTCTTCTGAATAGGACAGGATACATTACAACTTTATGCTGTCTCTACTAATGTTCTGCAGACTGTAAATATTTGTTGGCTAAAAGTGAGTAAATGGAGACATTATAAAACTCCTGAATTCCCACAGTTGACTCTAATTAGAAACATCTCAGCCAACAATTCCAGATGTAAATACACACTCAGGATCCTACAAGGGGCCACAGAGCCCCTCTACCACCCAAGGCCAGCCTCCCTTAGGCAAAGATGGTTTCTTTTCAGAGATCCCAAATTTTGATTACAACATATCCTTAGTTGTTGAATCTTGGTGATGTTACAGATCTTGCCTTTGGATCAGAATTCATAATTTTGATTATGTGCAGCCCAAAGAATTGCCCTCAGAATCAACACATTTCATTTGCATTTGACACTTAGGAAATAGCTGATGCTCAAGAGAAAAAAAAACTCATGGTTATGAGAAGCTCACTTTAGGGCATTTACTCTGGGTGGAAGTGAGGGCCTAAGGTCTCTAGGAAGTGGGAACAGGTCAGAACAATCAGAAAGAGTTATGTTTAACTAACTAATTAGAAACCTCATTCTCTAAAATAAGGAGGCCCTCGTAAGCTCAACAGTACCCCTGGGGTAAATGGGGCTTTTTAACTCCTACTTCAGAGACTGTCTGCCCCCATTTTCTCTTCAGATCCTGTGTTATTTCTCAGATTTTCACTTCACTTCTGAGGCAGATCACAGAGACAGAAGAAGAGTTAGTGAGACTATTTCCCTTCTAACACTAGTATTGATCTGTTCTTTGAGATTCAGCTCTAAAGTCAAATTTCTCTGAAGTTTCCTCAATTCCCAAAGAAGAAGATACAACATGTTGTAGTAGAAAAGATTATGGAGTTTGGATCCAGTTCAAATGCTGATTCTTTGATCTACCTGCTGGTGACCCCGAGCACATAACCTAACTTCTCTGAGCCTCAGATAGCTTGGATGATGATCCTTACCCAATCAGATTTTTATGTGATGGTACCTGGTTAATTAATGTTGGCTCCCTTCCCCTCACCATATCCCCATTGTAACCAGTACCATCATTAACTTATTTTAGATTTTCCTTATATTCGAGTTTGAAAACACGTGACGTGTTTTCTTCTATGATGCAAACTGCCTTTCAAGAAAGGGAGATGTGCATCCTTGTAGGCTTCATGTATCTTTTACAACATATGTTCAGTGCATGCTCTTTACAAGGAATTAAGTTATTTTTTATTCATGGAAAAGGAATAAACTTTGCCTCAAAATGCAAAGCAAATAATCACTAATATAGACATTTACCCAAAGAAGATATACAAATCACCAACAGTTATATAAAAGGGTGTTCAACATCATTTATCATCGGGCAAATGCATACCAAAAGCATAATGAGGTCACCTGTTACAATGACTATTAGAAATAAAACACAAAAAGAAAAAAGGCAAGAAAGAGAAACAAAATAACAAGTGTTGGCAAGGATGTGGAAAAACTGGAGCCCTTGTGGACCATGTAGGGGAACATAAAATGGTGAAGCCTCTGTGGAAAACAGTATGAAGGTTCCTTAAAAGTTAGAAAGAGAGTTACCATATGATCCGGCAATCCCACTTCTGGGTATTTATTTATTCAAAAGAATTGGGAATAAGATCTCCAAGAGATATTTGCGCTTTGACATTCATTTCAGCATTCTATACAATAGCCAAGAAATGGAGACAATCTGAATGTCCATTGACAGAGGAATGGATAAAGAAAATAGAGTATATACATACACTGGAGTATTATTCAGCCTTTTGGAAGAAGCAAATTCTGTCATATGCTAGAACACTGATGAACCTCAAGAACATGATGTTAAGTGAAATAAGGTAGTCACAGAAGGACAAATACTATATGATTCCATTTACTTGAGATATCTAAAACAATCAACTCATAGATGCAGAAAGTAGATTGATGGTTGCAGAGGCCGGGAGGGGGAAATGGGGAGTTGCTTTTCAAATAGGTGTAGATTTTCAGTCATGCAAGATGAAGAAGTTCTAGATATCTGCTGTACAACAATGTGCATTTGGTTAACACTACTATACTGTGCACTTAAACAATTGATAAAAAGATAGATTTCATGTTAGGTGTTTTTTACCACACACAAAATTATTATTAATAATAATAATGAATACTAGATCTGGTTGCTTGTAAACTTCTTATATTTAGTACTTTCTTAAAAAAAAAAACTTGAAAGAATGGAAATATTTTTAGTGCCTTGCTATTTTAGTACCCTGGGACTAAAGAAAGTCAAAATGTAGTATTCTCTGACCAGCACTAGCCTCTAAATAGCGGTCCTTGATCTGAGTATCACAACAGTCAAACCAAGAGATCAGACCATATATAGTTGAACAGTTAAGAGCTCAAGCTAAAACGGCAACTGTCAATCTCATCTCTTACTGGCTTCTTCCTTTGAGCAACTTACCTTTATTTAGTTAGATATACAATGGAAATAACAGGGCACCTGGGTGGTTCAGTTAGTTAGGCATCCAGCTCTTGATTTTGGCTCAGGTCATGATCTCATGGTTCGTGAGTTCAAGCCCCGCTTCAGGCTCCAAGCTGAAGGTGCAGAGCCTGCTTGGGATTCTCCCCCTCGCTCTGGCCCTCCCCTGTTCGTTCTCTCTCTCTCTCTCTCTCTCTCTCTCTCTCTCTCTCTCTCTCAAAATAAATAAATAAATTTTCTTAATAACATTTGAAAAATAAATGAATCAAGTGCAGATAATAATAATGCTTCTCTCATAGTATTGTTAGAAGGATTACATGAGATAATACATCTAAAGCACCTAGCTCAGTCAATGTAATACTATTAATTTGGGCTCACAATAGGTAAAGAACTCAGATTGCACATGAGAATGCGTGTGAATGTGTTTGCGCACTTAATTATCTTGTTTCATGCAGGTTAACACTGTGAAAGCATAACCCTCATATTTCTGCCCATGATGTATTTATTTTGTCAAATTCAAATTTTTTTCAAAGTGAGTCACTTTAATCTTTTCATCTACAAATTATGAACTCTTTTTAAGACAGATTACATCTACTTTTTTCTGTTCTGATCTCCCTTCCTTTTATCTGCCCCCAAATCTAGCAGTATAGCTGATCTATTGTAGGTTTTCAGCAACATTTTTTTGAATGAATAAATATTTACAAATTTAATTTTTAAAATTTCTTAGTTTATTTTGAGAGACACAGAGACAGTGTGAGTGGGGGAGGGGCAGAGAGCGAGGCTCAAGAGAGAGAATCCCAAGCAGGCTCTGTGCTGGCAGCGCAGAGCCCGATGTGGGCTCGAACTCATGAAACCGCAAGATCATGACCTGAGCTGAAACCAAGAGTCAGACACTTAATCAACTGGGCCACCCAGGCACCCCTGTGAATTTAATTTTTAGAAAAAAGTGCTGCAATTATTTCATCAGAAGAGAACGGAACTTGCTTGTTTCTTCTCCAAGCATTTCAAATCCTTGCCTTCTGAGGAGCTATTGATGAAAGAGTTTCTATTTTATAGAGCTATACAGTCAGGAAGATTATAAGCGGCCTAAAAGTTCATTCATTATAGTTTATAGACCTATAAGATAGGAAATTAAAACCCAAATAGACCTATAGAATTGACTATCAAGGACTTGGGGCAGGGTCTTCTGGTGTCTATACCTGGCTGCATTTGACTAAGATCTCTGGCTTCACTACAGCCAGGACCATAGCTAATATAACAGCTTTCAGTGGACCTCAGAGTATTTCTGTCTATGGGGAAATAGGTTAGCATTTACTCCATTGTACCCTCTTAACGTCTCTTCCCTCCTCTCTTTTCAAAATCACACACACACACACACACACACACACACACACACACACACAATTTTACATTTGCAAAGTCCTTTTGACCACCAGGGGGCCTTCATGAGAAAGGGCAAGCCTGGAAAGAACTCTTAAGAGTTCCCCCTCATTCTGTCAAGGAACCTTTGTATGGATTGCTAGAATACGAAAAATATCACCTTTCAGAAACCAGAGGCTTTCCTTAAATGACAGTACTATAGCTGTGTAAAGTCATTCTGTCAGTAAAATATAGGTTAGCATAAAAATGTAGATTCAGTACATTTTCATTCACTCACTGAATTCACATTGTCATTTCCCTTCACAGTGACCGGATCGTTAATAATTTTAAGGAATTATTAATTTTTTGCATTTGCATGATTTATAAGGTATATAAGTGATTAATACAGTAGTATATGCATATAATTTATCATTATATGTTTACACATACATTGGAATAGGAGTTATTAATTTTTGATGAGATAAATGGTATTGTGGGTTTCTTTTAAAGTCTTTAGCCTTTAGAAATATATTTTAACTATTTGTGGATGAAAATGAAACAGTGTCCAAGATTTGGTTCAAAATATTTCAAAAAGGCAGAAGTATGTGGGAAAATAGATTTTAAAAATGTGGCCATGTGCATTATATAATGATCCAAACAATGCAAAATACTTTATATGTTACATGTCTATATATGTAATATAACCTCAAATGATATAGGTAGATGGGTAGAGTAATGAAAAGCTTATGACAAACCTCAACCATAAATGCTGGCTAGATTTTTAGGATAGGATTACAGGTAATTTTTATCTTCTTTGACTTTTTTCTGCATTTTACATAACAAATATGTATGAGTAATATAATCAAGAAGACACTAGTGTTCAAAAATTACAAGTATTTGGAGACACTAAAATTGTATAAAGATGACATATACACATAGCTCCATCTACTTCCCTCTAGTATGTTATAGAATGTAGTCATGTCAAACCACTGCCGGGATTT
Organism: Felis catus; assembly: GCF_018350175.1. Classification (NCBI taxonomy): domain Eukaryota; kingdom Metazoa; phylum Chordata; class Mammalia; order Carnivora; family Felidae; genus Felis; species Felis catus. Next base: position 113,585,174 of record NC_058374.1, read on the forward strand.
AGCAAAAGGTTAGATGTTTTATATGCAAACTACAGGCAGATTCTTTCTTTCCCCCATGAGTATTTATGCCTTAAGAACTTCCTAGAATAGTCTTCAATCAAGAAAGATCACTTTCACCCACTAGATATTTGGCCATGTTTGGCAACATATGTAGTTGTCACAACTGACATCTAGTGGGTGGAGACCAGGGATGCTGCAAAACATCCTACCGTGTACAGGATAGCCCCCACAACACAGCCCAAGTTATCAACACTCCCAAATTGAAAAACCCTGTCTTACAGTCATATTATTTCAGACCTGGAAAAAGTCTTAGTTCCATATAGTACTTTCATAGTTAAGGTCAGAAAGCTAAAAATAATTCATTTTTCCCTCAATTAGTATAAAATAGAATACTATCTGCTAGTGAATCAGACCTGAATCAGTGAAAATCCTATAAAGAATAGCTCATGGTAAACATTTCTCCTGACATTTATATTTTGTGATATCTAGAGCCTTCAGCTGAGAAGATTCTTAACTCAAAAATACTAGTGTAGTTAGCTTGGGCCTTTCCTTTGCCCAAAGTAAGTGCTCAGCGAATTAGTGCTCTAATCCAGACCATATTCATTCATTACAGTAATAAACTTGGTCTTTGCTTCAGAACTTGGCTCAAACTTCATTGCCCCAGTTAGACCTGTTGAAAGAGATTTTGTTAGGAAGACTTGTTATGAATGAATGATCCTAGCCAGTTATAAATGTGGAAGATCAATTCAGACACCAATTTTTCAGCATTTTTAAATTGAACTCTCTCAATATCTTTGAGAAAACACAGAGCCTTTATAGAGCTACACAGAGGAGTGAAAACGACAAGGCTAACTAACCTACTGTACTTAGTGTTAGAGAAGTAAGGTTTCCAAACCTCAATAATACCAACGTAATAGCGAAACAAGAACCAATAGTCAGTCAATGATTTAATGACTTATGCATGCATTTTAAATAGTTCCTTACAGAAAATCAAGCCCCAAACCATCCTCATAGATTCATGAGTCTGAGCATGGACTATCAATGGTTGGCACCATCACAAAAATAGAGATGGTCATTCATTTTATGCCTCCAATTGGAGAATACATCACAACTTGTATTTTTTTCCTCCCTTCCAAAAAAAAGAACTTGAATTTAGTCAAATCTCTATCCAACTACCAATTTACCCAAAATCCAGACAAGAATTTCTATGGATCAAATGACCCATGTTTAAAAAACATTTTCAAAAGGAATAAAGGTAGAGGAAGAATGTTTAGATGAAAAAGACTTACATAGCACATTAATGAAAAGCAGGCAAAATACAGTACCTAAGAATGCATATTTGAGTGGAAAACTGAAAATTTTAAAGAAAGTTATTAAAATATAGGGCAGAGGTTTCTCTTAGGTAAGAAGAAGAGTGCTTGATTCATACAGGATACCTGGTGTGTCACTTGAGTTACTTTCAAATATCTGTGTCTTAATCTAAGTGATAGATGCATCATGAAAAGCTATTAAGCTCTACATATGTTGTATGCAGTTTCCTGTATATCTTATAACAAATATCTTATTAAAATTTTACTTTACAATGAATAATTATTTTATAAAAGCAAACCATTTATAGTCTAACATTTGCCCAAATAGCTGAGGTTGTCTCGCATACAGAATTGGGGAATGACATACGAAAGTCATGTGTAGTGGCCATGTTACATAAGGTAGGCATTGCCCACTCCGATGACATCATGCAAATAGAGTTTGAGATAAGTGTTCTTAAGCTGTACTTTCCACACACATTCTTTGCCTCACATTCATAGTGTCTTACCACTTTAACTGACACAAGCTGGGGAAAAAATGACTTTTTAATATAAAAGGTGGGTGTTCCCATAATTGTAGTGCTTAATCACTATTTCTATGACAGTTTACTACCATTGGAAACTCATATCTCTAATCCATCATGTGTAATGATAAGTAATGCATGTTTAGCAAAATTACATTAGCATTTCATTAAATATACACCGTAAAATTGGTGACATTTCAAAGGCCCTAATGACTTGTCATTTACTGGAATTGTTTAGGTCAGTAACTGTGATGGCATTGCCCATTTTTAGCCAAGTCTCAATTACCCATCAGTAGATGATCCACAAGACATTGCGTTATAATTCACATCAACAGTCATTTCTTCTTGGCTGCAGATGTAAGTCTAGAGGGACGCTTTAGAAAGCATTTGCTCCAGTGCCCAATTACACGATGAGGAAAATAAGACTCAACCAGATTAAAAGACTTATCCAAGGTCAATTATGTGATAAATGCTGAAAAGGTGAGACTAGAATCCAGTTTTGCTTGATGCCTGGACCAGCGTTCTCACCACCAGAACCTCTCAAATAATTTACACACCGTGCTCTTTTTCAGATTTTTCAGGATTTAATCTGTTTAGTGATGTTTACACCACACATGTTACTTGTGACCCAGAAATACTACCACTACCACTACGGCTACTACCATGTAGGGGAAAACTGTACTTCAGTGGAAAAGTATACAATCTTTAGCACATGGCTCTTCATTTTAAAATTTTGATTCCATGGAGCTGTTTTATTATTTTATAAGCTGTAGATAACATAGCAACGTAAGAAGATCTCATCTGTAGATATGTAAGCTCTACCCAGCAAGCATTCAATTATTCTCCCTCCTCCCTTCCTCCAGAAGAGGCCAGTTTTGGCCCCTTTTTCACATTCATTTTGATATTCCTAATTAATTAGTGTATGTAGGGGTGCCTAGGTGGCTTAGTCAGTTGAGCGCCCAACTCTTGATTTCCACTCCATGCTGGGCAATAAGCCTGATTAAGATTCTCTCTCTCCCCAATCTACCGCTCACCCCCATTTGAGCATTCTCTCTCTCTCTCTCTCTCTCTCTCTCTCTCTCTCTCTCTCAAAATAAAAAAAGTAAAATAAAATAAAAATAAATGTGTATATTCTTTGGGTTCCCTTTTGAACTTGTTATAGCATATGCTTGGTTTCTTCACTGATTAAGAAATTAAATAAAATTTACCGTATGTTCCAAGGGAACCTGGGTGGCTTAGTTGGTTAAGTGTCTGACTCTTGATTTTGGCTTAGGTCATGATCTCATGACTTATGAGATCGAGTGCTGTGTTGGATTTAGAGCTGACAGCACAGAGCCTTCTTGGGATTTTCTCTTACCCTGTCTCTCTGACCCTCCCCTGCATGTGCACTCTCTCTCAAAATAAATAAATAAACATTTTTTTTAAAAATTGACACGTGTTCCTTTTATATCTCTGTAAAAGTCGTGATTTGACTGTTTTTCAAAAATTACCTTTTAAAACTGTTACTACTATCGTTATTATTCTTATAATTTCTACTACAAGAGATACTAATACTACTGAATTAATGAGAGGCTTTATGCTAGCAGAAGTTCACCATATTCTTGAAATTGGACCAATAATTTACTAGCTCACGTAATCTTCACAAAAAATTGTAAGAGGTAGATAATCCTATTATTAACCCTCTTTTATGAAGGAAGAACCTGAGGCACAGAGAAGTTAATTCACTTGCATATGGTAACACAGTGGGTGTCTTGCCTAGATTTTGATATCCAGTTGCATCTAACCCCAGAACTCATGCTTTTAGTTCTAATACTATACTGATTGTCAACACAACACCACTTAAGCAAAATTATTACCTCCACTGGAGAATGGAAGCAGAAATATCAACCATCTATAAAGAGGTTGGACAACTCAAGTTAAGCTGAAGTTTGTACCGGTTTATCATATGACTTTCTTCAAATGTAGACTGAGATATGGGAGCACCTAGGTGGTTCAGTTGGTTGAGCATCAGACTCTTTATTTCAACTCAGGTCATGATCCCTGAGTCCTGGGATTGAGCCCCACATCAAGCCCCACGTCTAACCCCATGTCAGGCTCCACACTAAGCATAGAGCCTGTTTGGGATTATCTCTCTCTCTCTCTCTCTCCCCTCCCTTCTTCCCCGATCCCCCACTCTCGCTCTCTCTCTCTCTCTAAAGAAAAAAAAACAATTAGACTGAAATATGTATCTGAATCTGGGCAGTGATGAGGGGGGAATCGCCACAAAGTCAAGACAGTAAAGTTGAATCTATTTGACCCTTCTAAGTTTATTATTAAATAAAAAATAGTTGAATACCTAAGGTAACAGAACTCTAAATAATGAGGTGCAGATATGCAAGAAAAGTTATTCTCCACATGGCGGTAGAAAAAAAAAGTGTTAGAATTTTGCTATCAGAGGTTATGTATTTTCTAATTTCCTACATTGTTATTTAAAATTATTAGACAATATCACTGAGTAACTGTACTCTCTAGTTATATACAAATGCACCTTTATTTATCCAACAGAGACACTTTCAAGAGGTTACCTCTAAATATTTTCATTCAATAAAATAATATGTAGCTTTCCGATTTTATCATTTGTCCTTATCACTTTTACACATCATCCATCTTTAGGTTTTTCATCTGTGCATTTCTGAATCTTACCAATTTCTCCATTTTCTAGACTTCTAGGGCCTTCTTTTATATTTTCCTTTTGGAACCAATCACATTCCACTTTTATTTATTGTCAGGGTCATTTTCTCCTGAATTTTTGCCTGCAGGGGCACTAGCAAGAGGACTTCCCAGTGACATGGAGACTTTAAGTTCAGTGGATCCTTTATGTGTCCACTGATGGAAACATTCCACCATTGAGAATCTGAACGTCTAATCAGGCGGTAACTAAGGTTACTTAGAGGTGATGAGAAACATAAATCCACAAGTGGGTTGGTCATTAAGAATGATGATGAGAGATTAATGATACTTCCACCCATCAGTTCCCAGACTTGTGTGTTCTAGCTATTGGGTCAACGTATATCAGTCCCAGGTTCAACCTACATCTACATTCTGTAAGGTTTTGTCTCTGAGTACCACTGTAGAATTTTCCATATCTTTCTTCTCAGTCTCTGAGTACCACTGTAGAATTTTCCATATCTTTCTTCTCAGTATCATGTTCCATTGTTTATAAAGTGCAATGCATGTTGTCTCCTAAGTTTTCTTGCGTAGTGCCATTGCCTTATTTCAAGTCTTTATTATCTACTTGGATTTTGTAACACCTTCTAACTAGTCCTTTGCCTTCTAACCTTTGTAACGCCTTCTAACTAGTCCTTTGCCTCCTCGCCATAAGGATGATCCAAATGAAATCCGCCCCCACCCCCGAAACTATTTCTAGATCTACATTTGGACCTGCTTCCAATTCCTATTGCCTTTTTACTACATTACTCATTATCCCACCCACGGCTTCAGCTGGCTCTTCAAACTTGACCACAAGCATTGATTTCTGTCTACCTTGGTTGCATGATCTTACTGTGTTTCACATCCTCCCTGTGGCTACACTGCCTTAAGCTATCCTGGTCTGGTCTAGACTTGGACAAAGAGCACTAAGCCTAAACTGGACAGTTCTCCTGCCAAGTGCATCCTGGTCCACCAAGAAGGATTGGGACACTTCTTACCACTAAACTGGCTAAGTTATTTTATGCCGTGGATGCTTTGTACACGCCATTCCCTTTGTCTCAATGTCCTTTGCTGCTTCCTATCAGCAAAGATCACTGTTCACATATTGTTTTCTCTAATAAACCTCTCTTAGGAATAATGAAAACATTCAGGTCTTCCTATAATCTTTGACACGTATTAGTAATATAATACTTTGTCACATTAATAATAACATAACACAGTAATAACACTATGGCACCAGATTTATTAAACGCCTTTTACATGCTGGGCTCTGGGTTAGTATCATTGGTCTGTGCAAATCAGTCAACTCCCAAAGCGTGCGTTTCTTAAGGAGAGGAATGTCATTCAATGTCTCAGATATAGTCCATTTCAAGCCTTGATGATTGGTGTCTATAAATGATTACTGAACTGAATTAAATTGAATTGTTTGAGATTTCTAAGTTTACCACCTTTCCTTCTACATGGTTAACAAAACAATAATTCTTTTGTATTAAGTCACTTAACGCTGAAATTGCAAACTTAATTCTTGCCTGAAATTCATTCTTCCAAACAGCTGGCTTCAGTCTTGTGTAACAATTGCATTTACTCTGATTATAGTTTTTTATCTCTACAATAACAGCTTCCAGGGCAACAGAAAGAACTTTAAAACTTGTTATTCCAGTAGGGATTGGTGCAGGTGAGGGCCAAAGAGAGCAGGCAAAAGCCCCGTCATGTTGGCTCATGGAGTGTTTGCTGTACTTTGCTAGGTATGCCGGGGCCTCTGCTTAACTGAGTTGAGGATTAAAGTATTGAACAAGCAAAGAATTGCTCAACTCCCTGGATAGGTGGGTCTCATTCAGTATTTGACAGGTAACTCTGTCATTTGAGTGCAATCTGTGCTTGGAAAATCTCCGTATGTCCTGTGCAATCTCTGCTGCTTACCAAAGTTGATAACATTTAGTAGTCCGCTCATGGGAAACAGAGAGTCTGCCTTGCCTCCAGGCATTGAAGCCTGAAACAAATTAAGTTTCCATCTCTCCTCTGGCTGTTTGGGTCTGAACAATCTCTAAAACAGTCCAGTAAACAGGCAGGCAAGACTCTACTTGAATTGCAACCCTATTTCTAATCGAAAGCTAAGGACTTAGGAACTCACACACCAGGTTGGAGCATGTTAGATCTATAGTAAAGGATCAAAGATCTGCAACTGAGACATGGGGTAGGGCAAGGCAGCGCTGTTGAATTAAAATGGATGCATTTTTCAACGTGTCTCAATGTGAAAAGGCTGGTTCAGAAAAGCTGCAGAGCACTCAGAAAGGGATCTGTGTCACAGCAGAGTGGCAGCGGGCCTATGTAAATTAAAGGTCGCAGCCAATGTAGAAAGCATGTTTCCAGCAAGTAAATAATGCCATTTAAGGAGACAGATTGCTAAAGCAGCCTCGCGGCCTAATGGGAGCCGAGTCACTCGTTCGACAAATATTTACTTCTGGTCTTGGAGCTGACACAGCAATATATGCTGTACAGTGGTGAGCGACAACCCCACCCTGGGGTTCCACTATTTTTATATAGGACACTAACAAAAAACAACATAAAACAAAGAGATTTTTAAAAATCCTATAATTTATAATAAAAGCCCGAAGGAGACAAAAAAGTGCTGTTCTGTTTCTAATGATAGAGTTACTTGGGCAAAGTATGGACAGATATGCTTATTCTGACCTATATCTGTTGAGTGCTGCCCCACCCACTCCCCCAAAATACACACACACACACACACACACACACCCACACACACACACACACACACATACATACACACACACACACACCCTAATCTTTGTGACCCTTCACTTGAGGTCTGTTCCAACTGTAAATGTCTACTGCCCTGGTCTTTCTCACCATTCAAGATGGGAGACTAGAGGACCTGAATTATATTTAAGAAGGACACAACTACCTATTGAGATATGGTTTTAAGCTTCAGTTTAGAAGCTTCAATTGTCTAGATCAAGATGATCTAAATTACATAAGGTGGACAACCGACAAGTTCTTCTATTTCATTTAGTCCAGGTAGCCACAGATCCTGATTGCTTAATATCGATAATAATTATAATGTCACCTTCATGCAGGCTGTGGTGATTCTGTTAACAGGCTGAAAGACAAATATACAGAAAAGGAAAGGAAAGGAGAGGAGAGGAGAGGAGAGGAGAGGAGAGGAGAGGAGAGGAGAGGAGAGGAGAGGAGAGGAGAGGAGAGGAGAGGAGAGGAGAAGAGAAGAGAAGAGAAGAGAAAAGAAAAGAAAAGAAAAGAAAAGAAAAGAAAAGAAAAGAAAAGAAAAGAAAAGAAAAGAAAAGAAAAGATACAGAAAAGAAAAGAATCGTAGTGGAGCTCACATGAAGTTATAAGTAATAAAATCAGCATTAAAAGGTACAAACCTAACATAACCATGTGGCAGAACCAATCCCTGTTGACAGAATGACCCATATATTATGCTCATGAAATGTCCTCTCTCAGAGTGGACATTCCTGTCTTCTCTTCCAAAACAAATTCCTAATAATATCAGTGTTTAGAAGAGTCAGGAGCCTAGCTGTGTGCCACACACTCTGTGACCGGTTAATGATATTGGGTTGTAAATCCTCCAAACACAAATATCCAATGTCATGTTCATATATCATATGTCATTTTCATATATCATACGCAAATGTCATTTTCATATATCATACGCAAATATAATTAGATGCACTGTACTTTTTGTTTCTTCAGCTGAAAGTATTTTGAAATTAACAGTAAAAATCAATAGCTTTTTTTTTTTCTTTTCCTTTGTTGTCTTGCTTGGCTTTTAAAATGAACTTGCAGGAAACAGATTTGAATTAATTCATGGGTCACAACACACAATCAGCACTGATCCACGCGTGACCCTCTTTTACTTTTTTAGTTATTTATTCATTTATCTCAAGAACTGATAAGCATCCGTGAACCCAAAATCCAGGCCAAGGACTAGAACACGGACAAGTGTTTACATGTATCTCTGCACTCGTCCCATCCTGTCTTCCTGCCTACAGTTTGCACCCAAGTATTTTGTATTTTATTCCCCTATTTTTCAATAATGGTTTTCTTACATATAGCATATGCTTCAGCAATGTGTTTTATATGGAGCTGTTTTTTCACTTTTTTAAAAGAAAGTGATATACAAAGTTATGTTCTTTACAACTTCTAAGGTTTTATTTTTACCCAAAACTAGGTATGATTCATCCATGCTGTATGTTGTGGTTCATTCATTTTCACTACTGTGTAATGTCACAATTTTAACGATTTCTTTTTATCTATTCTCCTCTTGGTGATTATTTGCATTTTACAGATGTTTAAATTTTCTTTTTGTTCTTATGAACAGTGCTTCTATAAACATTCTTATACATGTCTCTTTGTGCACATAAGCAAGTATGCCGCTTGAATTTTTATCTAGGGGAAGAACTGATAGGTCACAGGATATGTGAATGTTCTTTTTCACAAGACAATGCCAAATCGTTTTCCAAATTGGTTACCAACAATAGAGGAGAATAAAACAGTACAGCTACTGGGATCTACATCAGGCTTCATCGATCTGTCTCTCTCCAACAATTGATATTATCAAAGTTTTGTTTCAGTCAAATAGATGTAAAATGACATTTCCTGGTAGTCATGATTTATAGTAATCTGATTACTAATTAAGTTAGCTAAATATTCACGTGCTTGTTGTCTAATGGTTTTCCAATAGGTTTGTTAGACAATCATACTAAGCAGCCTAATAGGGAGTAATTTATTCTGGGTAGGAAAGTGTTTCTAGCCCAACATTCTGTAACTTCGTTTCTAGAATATTAGCTTTTTCATAATCAATAAATTTACAGGCGTTCTATCCATATTGTTCGACCTGTGTAGCTAATCTATTTGCCTCTGCTGTGCACTTACAGTTTTACCGTCTAATAAACCCCAAAACTCCAGAATGAAAGCTGGTGAGTCTCAAAGGCAAAGGATGTTTTCTAAACGTTGCTCTTCTTTTTGTTTATATATGGAAATTAGTTCCAACTTGTGAGAGCTTTCTGTGAATTATGGAGTTGAATCATGTTAGGTCTAAGATCTGTTCTTTGACAGGTTGTAGACTTTTCTTCTATGTCTTCAAGTATCTCTAGGTTTCTTTGAGGACTGAAATATACAGATCAATCTCAAAAAATCATAAAAAATAACTTTCATGTTCTTTCCTATTGCATAGGAGTTTATTTAACTCCTAGAAGATATAGTTTATAAAATAACTTAAGCAGTTTCTCCCTGGGAAGTTCTAAATCACTGTTCTACGGATGTTGTCATACATAGGAGTGGCAGAAAACATCCACAATCTATTTCATGTACTCTATTATGGAAATACCAGTTATTTCTCACCCTGTCCAAACAGTTGTAGGAAATGGTCTGATATGTTGTAGGTTTTTTTTTCTTCCCTGGGTATCCAATATCAACAAACTTTTCAACCTTGCTATCAGAAAAAGGAGAGCAAGAAGTTGAGAAGAGAATTTAACAGCCAGAATTACAGAATCATGGGAGACAAGTTGTCTTCAGTCCAAAGTCTAGGGATACTACCTCATTTGACGACTTGTGGCACCTCTCCAGGTAGAGTGATGATATATTCATAACCTGGTCATGATATGCACTCACTGGGAGAAAATGTAGAAATTATGTAGTCAAAACTCAGTTACTAGTATCTCACAATAAAAATCTTTTCCTTTTCATAATTAGAACTTGCTGTTATTTTTGGCAGAGATTAAAGATCAATTTGTTTTTGGAACTCATTTCAAATGTATTTGCTATATACTAATCAGCACAGAATGGTGTGGTTGCTTTTTAGAAAAAAAAATAGTATTACAGTTGTAAATAATATCTCCTCACAAATTTACTTTAAATCAATTTGAACAGTAAATAATTCTTAGAGGTCTTACATCTTTCATTGTATAGTTGTATAACAGCCAAACAAAACATAAGTCAATCTGAATCATTCAGTTGAATATCTTAATTTCTCCATTTTAACCAATGTAGATTTTTGTGATTATTTCTTGTATAAATGTATTGCCAGTCATAAGTATAAACTAGCTCTTTTGTAAATTAAATAATTTCTACAAATTGATTATAGAATATGTTTTTATTTAAAGTATCCACTTCTGGGGTACCTGGGTCACTAAGTCAGTTAAGCATCCAACTCTTGATTTCAGCTCAGGTCTTGATCTCCCAGTCATGGGATCAAACCCTGTGTTGGGCTCCATGCTGGGCATAGAACCTGCTTGAGATTCTCTCTCTCCCTCTGTCTCTGCCCCTCCCCCCCACTCTCTCTGTCACTCTCTCTCAAAAAAAATAAATAAATAAAGAGTCCACTATTAATGTGCAATTTGCTTTAAAGCATTAGATAGATAGATAGATAGATAGATAGATAGATAGATAGATATACATATACATATACATATACATATACATATACATATACATATACATACATAGATATATAACAAGTTGTCTTCAGTAGATGTGAAGAATACTCAAAATGGTGCCAGAGTGATACATAACTGGAACAGAAGAGAAACAGATTAGAGTTAAGTAGTTAGTTACAGCTACAAATGGAATTTTGGCAATGGAGTAGTACCATTCTTCAGATCATTCTTCAGATCACCTATAATAAAATCACATCTGAGGAATCAAAGTCCTGACATATGTATGTGAGCAGGTACTCACTGAATTCTGACTGAGTTAGAGGATATATCCCTTAGCTTTCCAGTCTCCAGGGTAAAATAGTGCTCTGGCATGTTTTAAACAATCAACTAATAAATATTTATTATCTACCACATGCCTAGCACTTTGAGGGAAACAAACAAACAAATCCTATCCTCAAAAAACACAATTTACGCCAAAAAAAAAAAACCTTGTAAGTATAAAATAAAGTTTTTCTCTCTCTCTTTTTTATTTTGTGCATTCTTTTCCTTTTCTCTCCTTTTTCATTTAGTCACTCAACAAATGTATTTATTATATACTTAATGCAGAAAGCACCAAGAAGCCCTGTAGGGAATAAAAACATGAATGATGTAATTTATCTCTTCTTAAAAGAGTTCAAAATCTATTAGGGAATGTAAGTATTTGTATACAAGTAACTACAAGGACAGCACTGAATTTTCTGTTGGCTAAAATGAGTTGATAGATTTAAAATACTCCGAAGATTGTACATTGTATGTTAACTAACTAGAATCTAAATAAAAACTTGAAACTAAAAATAAAAAAGCAAAACAATTTTTTTTTAATTTCTGAGAGAAAAAATAAAATAAAATAAAATAAAATAAAATAAAATACTCAGAACACAGAGGTGGGAATGGAAGGAGGAGAAACTGAATAAAAGTGGTCAAAATATACAAACTCCTAGTTATAAGATACGTAATTACTAGGGATGTAACGTACAACCTGATGACTGTAGTTCATACTGCCGTATGGTATATTTGAAAGTTTTTAAGAGAGTAGAGCCTAAGAATTCTCGTCATTAGGAAAAAAAATCTTTTTAAATATTTTTCTTTCTTTTTGTATCTATATGATAAGATGGGTATTAATTAAACTTTTGTGGGAATCATTTCATAATATGTGTAAGTCAAATCATTATGCTGTATATCTTAAACTCGTATAGTGCAATGTCAATTATATCTCAATATACTATATAAAAAGAAAAATAGAAAACAAAATAGTGCATTTTAATATGAAATCAAAAAGTAAAAATAAAAAAATTTAATCCTCAGAACAGTGCTTTGTCAAGAAAAACTCATTAATATAGAAAAACTCATTAGTAACTTATTATCATTTTACTAGTATTATTAGAGCTGGATCAATGTGGATGTGTAGGAGCTTGTCAAATAGAGAAGAGAGACGAAGGCATGGCTTCTACCTGTACACCAATATCCTTAACTCTGTGTGTCTTTAGAGCTTTCACCTCTCCTAAAGTTCAGATCTCTATTCTCAACTTTTTATGGCCCCTCACTCTGGATGACAGCATACAGGCAGCACTTCAGGGGAAGGCAAGTGTAGAAATAGAAGATCTATCTTTGGAGATCTTCTAAATTTCAAGGATAGTAGAAGAAGGAAAAACCAAAGAAAACAGAGCTAGGGTGTTCAGAGATAATAAAATATCATTGGTGCCAAAGTGAAGACACACTTTAGGGCAAAATGGAAGCATTTATACAGTCAGACTGATCCTTATGTGTTACAGGAGGAGTTTTCTCCCCCTACTTTAAAGTATACCTACACACAAGTGTTATATATCTATATCTATATCTATTTCGATATATCGATATATCGATATCTATATCTATAGATAGATCTATATCGATATGGACATCGATATCGATATATCGATATATCGATATCTATATCTATAGATAGATCTATATCGATATCGACATCGATATCGATATATCGATATAGATATAAATATAGATTGATATTTTATTTTCTGAGAGTCTCTGTAGCTCCAATATGTACAATGTACCTATTTGCTCTAAACTCTCCTAAACCTAGGACATTTAATCATTCATGGAACCTGTGGGATTCTTTTATTTTTTTTTCCTTTTTATTTTTTCTCTTTTTTAATTGTGGTAAAATACATACATTAGAAAGTTTCCCATCATAAACATTTAAGCGTACATTTTAGTAGTGCTAACGACATTCACATTCTTCTATAATCATTACATTTTTCTCAAATCTGTCTTAATACCCTTCTCATCAGCACCAGCAGTGATTTACATTCTACTAACAAAATTAACAGCTGGTGAGGGCATTGCTGTTTATATTGCAGAGCTGTGCCATGTTTTGTCAAGGCAATTTGCAAGATTTTTTAGATGACCTATTTCATGATCATTTTATATGTGGGGTTCATAATAAATCCTTCCAGCAGTGTACTTGAACGAGAGAGACCAAAGAACAACAGGTTTTTCCAGCTTTGCCCCCTCATGCCTACAATGTAACTCATCCACTCAGAATTTCCTCCTTTCGCAGTGAAAGAGGATTCCTTCTTCCTATTTAAAGAACTCTCTCCTGTGAATTCCAATGTCATGGTCCTCAGGGACCTTGGTTCATTAGTTACACTTTCTCTTCCTTGTCCCTGTTTCCCGGCCCCTCCTCTTCTTCCTCTCTCTCTCTTCACTATCATCCTTTCCCTCACTCTCTTTCTTTCCGTCTTTTCCTCTTTATCCTTAGTCTTTCCCTAAAATTGATACACATTTTCATGTATATAGAGTTAAGTCTCTCCAACCCTGAATAAAAAAAAAAAATTAAAAATGACCCCATACTCCCCTCTACCTCTACTTTTTTACTGCCAAAATCCTTGAGGAATTTCCTGCTACTTGCTATCTCTACTTTCTAAGAAGCAATTTGTTTCTTACCCTGCTGTGATCAGGCTTTTGTTTCTGACTCTTCTGGAACTTCGCCTACAAAGGTCATCAAGGACTTTTGTCTTTCCAAAGACAATGGGAAATTTTCAGTTCTGCACTGGTATAACTATCTTGCAGCATTTGACCCATTTGACTAGTCTCTTCCCATTCTGAAAACTTCTGTCCTCTCTGGATCTCTGAAACACCATCCCTCTTGGTGCTTTGTACCTTCGTAGATGTCAGGCCCTTTTTGGCTTTTATTTGCCTTGATTTTTTTTCCTCCTGCCTTGGTTTGACTGGTGCCCTGGTTCCAGAATACATAGAATAGATTTATTAATTCTGTTTTGTACTTGAATCATGGCTGCCAAAACCCTCATTCAGGGGTCTTCTATCACAAGTGCTATGTTCTGAACTCTTGCCTTCAACAAAGGCATCTAAACAAGGCAGGCCAGACCCTTAGCCAAGGAATGATATAGAAAATAATGTAGGAACTGATCTGTATTTTGTAGCTATTGATGTAGAATTAAGTCTTCTCTGTGATAAATAAGATGTGGTACTCATTAGCACCTTCATAACAAAAGATCCCAGAGAATTCCTTAATCCTTTCCACCATGTGATGTCCAGCAAGAAAACTGCTTTGTATGAACCAGCAAGTGGATTCTCACCAGACACTGAATCTGCCAGCCCCTTGATCTTTGGTTAGTCTCCAAAACTGTGAGAAATAAATTTCTATTGTTTGCAAGCCATCCAGTCTATGGCATTTTGTTACAGCAGCCTGAACTAAGGCAGAAATTAGTACTGAGAAGTGGGGTGCTGCTGTAACAAACACCAAAAAAAGCAAAACCAAAAACACCAAAACGTGGAAGTGGCTTTGGATCTGAGTGATGCATAGAGGATGGAAGAGTTTTCAGATGCATGCTAGAAAAAGCCACATTGTCATGAATAGACTGTTAGAGGTGATTCTAGAGAGATAGCTCAGGATGAAATAAAGAAAACTGAAGAGAAGACCTCAGTCTTCTTAGAGAATACCTAAGTATTCTTGAAACTTGAATGAATGTTGGTAGAAAAATGGATAGTAAACGTCATTCTGATTAGTTTCAGATGAAATGAGGAATGCGTAATTGCACAAGGGAAGAATGACCCTAAAGGCAATTCAGATATCACCAAGGTGGCCCCTACCATCACAGGTTGACAGCTGGAGAAGTAATCCTGGAGAAGCAGGATTAGTCATACCTTGAGTCTCAACCACATCTGACTTAGATGATATGTATATGAGAATTTGAACTTAGACTTTAGAGTTGATGCTGAAATGAGTTAAGAATTTGGTGGTTGTTGGGATGTAATGGATGTATTTTGCATGTGGTAAAACTGCGAATTTTGAGGATCTAAAGGCAGAATGCTGGGGCGCCTGGGTGGTTCAGTCAGTTAACCATCCAACTCTTGATTTTGGCTCAGGTCATGATCTCACTGTTCATGAGTTTGAGCCCTGTGCCAGACTCCATGCTGACAGTGCAGAGCCTGCTTGGGATTCTCTCTCTCTCTGCCCCTCCCCTGCTCACACTCTCCCTCTCTCCCTCTCTCTCAAAATAAATAAACTTGGAAGAAAGAAAGAAAGAAAGAAAGAAGAAAGAAAGAAAGAAAGAAAGAAAGAAAGAAAGAAAGAAAGAAAGAAAGAAAGAAAGAAAGAAAGAAAGAGAAAGAAAAGAGAAAAAAGAAAAGAAAAAAGAAAGAAAAGAAAGAAAGTTATAGACTGAGTGCTTATGTATCCTCCCCCAATTTATATATTAAGTCCTAATGCCCAATGTGATGGCATTTGGAGATGGAAGTCTTTGGAGTGATTGGATCATGAGGGTAGAGCCCTAATGAATGGGATTAGTGCCCTTATAAAGACCCCAGAAAGCCCCCTCACCAATTCCACCATATGATGCATAGTAAGAAGACAGCTTTCTATGAACCAGGAGAGGACCCTCATGAGACATGGAATCCAGCAGCACCTTGATCTTTCACTTCCCAGTCTCCAGAACTGTGAGAAATATACTTTTGTTGTGTATAAGCCACCCAGTCTATGGTATTTTTGTTTACCAGCCTAAACTGAATGAGACATAGCCCAATTTAAAAATGTGTTATGGACTTGAATAGACATTTCTCCAAATAAGATATATAAATGGCCAATAATCACATGAAAACATGTTCTACATCTAGTGACATTTGTCACTAGAAAAATGCAAATCAAAACCATGAGATACCACTTTACACCCATTAGAATGAGCAAAAAGACAGATAATAGCAAGTGTTGATGAAGATGGGGAGAAAACATAACCCTCATACATTGCTTATGAAGATGTAAATTAGTGCAGACATTTTGTGCATTAATGCAGACATTAAACAAAATCTGAAGTATCCATGCAGTAGAATACAATACTGTTTAGCAATAAAAAAAAAAAAATGAAGTACGGATACATACTACAACATGAATGAGTCTTGAAGACATTATGTTAAATGGGAGAAAAAGTCACAAAAGATAATGTATAATTCCATTTATTTGAAATGCCCTGAATAAGCAAATCCATGGAAATAGAACATAGACTAGTAGCAGTTCCCCAGTTGATGAGCTGGGAAACAGAATGAAGAATGATTGCTAATCGATATGGATTGGGGCTTCTTTTCTCTTTTCTTTTTTTTTTAAGTTTATTTATTTATTTTGAGAGAGAGTGTGTGAGAGAGAATGAGCAGGGGAGGAGCAGAGAGAGAGGGAGACAGAGAATCCCTAGCAGGCTCCACACTGTCAGCATGGAGCCCAACGTGGGGCTCAATCTCATGAACCATGAGATCATGATCTGAGCTGAAATCAAGGTCAGATGCTTAACCAACTGAGCCACCCAGGTACCCCTGTGGTTTCATTTTGTAATTTTATAAGTGTTGTAAAATTAGACTATAGTGATGGTTGTACAACACAGACCCAGTCTGTGTAATAAATAAATAATAACATAATGTTTCTGTTCAATAATAACAGAGACAATAACAAAAGCTCTCGAAAACTCAGGTAAATACCATAATGTTTGAAACAGATGAGAAAAAGGCAGAAACTGGATTTCAAGTCATGAAAGGGTGAAATCATCTAATATAGGTCCAGGTACCCAGGGAGTGTCCAGTAAATCAAAATTGATGATTCCAAGTTCCTTGATCTGATGTGGTCCTCCTGAGATCACAATATTCATCCCTCTACCCCATAAAATCAAACCCAGATAAGTGGGCCATTTTCAGTGATGCTTTTATAGCCAAATGGAAAAAAAAAAAAAAAAAACAGGGCTTCACAACCTCTTTGGGTTATGGTTACTTGATCTGGGGGGATGCTGAGTGTTAGGGGTGAGAATTTCCTCTCTGAGTCTTTGTGATCATGACACTGAGCACTCTGATAAGCACCTCTTGGTAAGAGAGAGTGGTACCACAATAGAAGAAAAAGCGAACAGCTAAATGCTTCAGAGGAGAGCGTTCAAGACAGCTAGTGAGGTTTAGAACGAACAGGGAAAAAAGAGTAAAGCCAACAGCAGGCAGAAAGAGTATGGAAGCAGTAGACAATGAGGAGAGAATAGTGATAGAAAAATAAAAGGATATATCATAGCAACTTTGATAAGGCTGAAAAGTTTAGAGAAAAGAGAGGAAAAGTGGGGGGAAATAGAAAAAAAGAACAAATCTGCGTCTTGTTTTTTCTTTTAACATGTCTTCTTCTTCTTTCTCTCAAATATTGATAAATATGGAGCAAAACAAGACATTTGGCCCTGACATTTGCTCTTTGCTTCACCAACAGAAAGGGCATTTTTCAATCCAATACTCAAAGTGATGGAAAAATGTTTAGAAGAATGGGGTAAGCATTACAGTATCCAATTCTCCATAATATAGCTGTCCTGGAGCAGCAGAGGTGAATTGTTTACTGTGTTCTCGTTAACTGGCTAATAAATAAATATAAATTATTTTTTTCTATCCAATTTATAATGCATATTAGTGACAAAAAATAATTATTTAGTTTGCTATTGACTAAAAATTGACAGAAGCAAAAGTTTTGATAAAATTTCTATCTGCAAACTTTGATTTAGAAGAAATGCACTTGGTAGATATAATGTCCATAAAATAACACCTCCAGTCTAGTAGCTCTGATTGTTGATACAAAGAAAACTCTCGATTAGAAAGCCTTCATTTCCATCGAAAATTTTCCATGGAAAATAATGATTCTGATGAGAATAATTTCAGCAAAATAAAAATGAACGTTAAGAAATTGGGTGTGATTTGAGTGCTAGGTGGGAAATTGATTAAGGAATTAAATTATCTCAATGGGGAAAACCGTCTTCTCAGTACAGATTCCTGTTGTCTGAGTACATTCCTCTCTCTGTGCCCTGGAGGTATTCCTGAGAGTGTGTGTTGCTGGCACACAATGAGCCCCTCTGTATCTATTTCAGAGAAGCTTGATTTCGTTGTCCTTCTGATAAACAGTGTACATTTAAGAGAATAAGCAGCCCATATTCCCTGGGCTTGGCACGGGGAGGAAACAGATGATCTGATAGGTTTTGTTGCCTCTAATTTTTGTGACTAATATAGAGGCTCTGTTTGAAAGCACCCAGACCTGGCTCTATTCTGGTTTAGCTAAAAACAAATTTGGAACAACATGTACTCTTTCCCAAAAGCCAGGCCCTCAGAACTATCCTAAGGATAGTTGTGAAAAGCAAAAAGCAAGCCCAGTACAGTTCAGAGTGTCCATGAAACTTGCCAAAGGCCTAAAGAAAGTCAAAGAGGCCTAATTGGATTCAGACAGTGGGTCTAAGAGAAGTCCTTAAATGCTAACATGAAGAACTCTTCCTATTCCTTGTCTTAAGGTTCCCCTATGGAAGAAGCATCTCTAGAGAAAGTCCTGTCTTGCCCATGCACCCCGTTACTCCCCTTTATGTGATTGGTAAATTGAAAAAAGGAACTGAGAATGTTCTTCTCAACTCCCTCCTCTAATTCTCTGTAGAAGCCAAAGAGAAGCCCTCAAGGAAGATGCAATCTGAGCTTCTTGTTGCTATAAAATTTACAAGAGCACATACCTGCTTGTCACTATGTTCATATCAGGAACACTTATTTATCTACCTCTGCCTGGTGAACACAGTGATGAATCTGTCCCATTCTGGGCAAAGATTTAGTAAGTCCATTTGCCACATATGTAAGTGATGTTTTCCATGGGTCTTCATCTAAGATAAAGCTGATATTTTGATGACCATCCTGACTCCTGTTTCTTAGATGGTTCCAAACTCGGGCAAGGAAGAGGGAGTGTTGTGCATTAACTGCTAAAGTTCCAACATAAACCCCAATCTGCTCTCTTCACCTCTAGCTGTTTCCTTCCATGGAAACTTGTGGAATTTTTGTTTATGGTGTGTGTGTGTGTGTGTGTGTGTGTGTGTGTGTGTGTGTGTGTGTATTTTTAGGCAAAAGAAATAGAAATAAGAATTTGGGGTGCTGCTAGTATTCTGAAAATCTTGTGTAAATGAAAAGCCATAAGCTTTTTTAAGTTTTCAGGACACAAAATTCTAAGGGAAAAAAAGAGGGTAGTGACAAGAAACAGAAGTAGGTAGGGCTGGGAGACATATGTTCATAAGGAACAGGCTTATTTCATGTAGGAAGAACATTTGAAACAAATAGTATGTATTTTAACATGTAGTCTCTGGATTATGTAAAATAAACAACATTCTCTTGAATAAATCTCCTCTTAATATCTCACAGACACCAATATATTTTTTATGAAATTGATCTCATATTTGAAAAATTGGTTTGAATCTCATGAGACTTAACTTTTAAACAAAATGGGCATTATTAGTAGTATCATTACTTCACAAACAGGTGGTAGGTTTGCCTGTATTCCCAGGCCACGTTCGATTTATTCAATAATGTAATGGAAAATACTCTACAAGGAAAATGCATGTACCCCAGGGATTACATTTCTACTTATGCTTGCACTTGCCATCAACATCAATAAATACCAACAAAGTGTTACTGCAATTAAATGCAGAAAATAATTTTAGAAATCTTTGAAAAATAAAGGAGAAAAGTTCTGAAATAGGAAAATAAAGAATGCTTCTCTGGCTACATGGAGTGGCCTCAGAGGAAATTGTAAAGCTGGAGAAGTTTGTCTTTCAGTTTTTTATTTCTCTGGTTCCTTTTTAGGCACTTTATAATTTCATGCCTCCTTTTCAGGACCTTGGACTTGGCCTATCTTGGCTAAGACAAGGGGAAGAAAGCATCCCTACTCACTTTTCCCCAAGCACCTTAGTCCATTTGGCTTACTTCTATACACCCTTCAAGAATTAGCTGAAATACACAATAGAATATTACTCAGCTATAAAAAAAAAAAGAATAAAATCTTTTCATTTGCAACAAGATAGGTGGATCTAGAGTGTATTATGCTAAGTGAAATAAGTCAGTCGCAGAAAGACAAATACTATATTTCACTCATATGTGGAATATAAGAAACAAAACAAATTAACGAAGAAAAAAAAGAGACAAACAAAAGATCTGACTCAAATATAGAGAACATACTGATGGTTACCAGAGAGAAGGTGAGTGGGGGGATGGGTGAAATAGGTGATGGGGATTAAGGGTACACTTATCATGATGAGCACCAAGTAATGGACAGAATTGTTGAATCTCTATATTGTGCACGTGAAACTGATATAACACTGCATGTTAATTCTACATGAATAAAAATATACATGAAAAAAATCATAAAATTAAAAAAAAAAGAATTAGATCGAATTATCCCTTCTCTGAGTTAGAGAATCTTCTATTTCTACAGTTTCCTGTGCATACTCAAACAGAATAGAAGGCATGTCTTTGCCTAAATGATAAACTGTAAGGTTTAGCCTTTGTGGGTATAGGAAAAGTCTGAGCTGATAATACCTACTCATAACCCAACAATCACCACAGACACATTTGTCTACCCAGCCTTCACCTCAGTCTAACCTTGCCCTATTATTCCATTTCAAGCTGAGAGAACTTGAGAGACAGAAGCTCTCTACTTGGGTATTTCTACCCATAAGAACAGCGTTCCTCATCACAGACAGTTCTGCAATTGTTTTAACCTATATCCAATGCAAAGTTTCATTGAGATTACTAACAGGTGAAGAACCAATTCACCAATTTGAATTTTACCATTATCATTGGCATTGTCAACAAACACTTAATGAGTGTCCGTAGAGCACTGCACATTGTATTTGATGCTAGCGGTTCATCTTCTTTCCCCCAAAGGACATTTTAATGAACAGCGAAATAGCTAAAATGTAGACATGAAAAAGAAAGGACTAGAAAAATAAAAGGAATTAATAATTGGTCCCTAAGTAAAGAGCTGCCTGGATTTTTTTCATTCTTTATTTTTTCTTTGTTTGTTTGTTCATTCATTCTTGAGAGAGAGAGCAAGCGTGAGCAGGTGAGCGACAGGGAGAGAGAAGAAGAGAGAATATCAAGCAGGCTCCACGCCCTGCACAGAGCCCAACTCAGGACTCTATCTCCCAACCCTGAGATCATGACCTGAGCCAAAATCAAGAGTCAGTTGCATAACCAACTGAGCCACCTTGTGTCCCTCATCATTCCTTTTAATATCAATAGCATAAGTCATTCAAAGATATAAAGAGATTTATTTACACACAAACTGAATAGAGAGAGAAAGATGATGTTATAGACTGAATGTTTGTATTCGCACCAGATTTATACATTAGCCCAATATCCAAGATGACAATATTAGGAGATGGGGCCTTTAGGAAATGAGTAGGTCATGAAGGCTCCACCCACATGAATGGGCTTAGAGCCCTTATGAAAAAACAAAACCCAGAGAGATCCCTCTATCCTTCTGCCATGTGAGAACATGGCAAGAAGTTGCTGTTTAGGAGCCAAAAATTAGACCTTCATCAGACACTGAGTCTGCTGGCACCATGATCTTGAATTTCCCAGCCTCTACAATCATGAGAAATGAATGTTGTTTATAAACCACCCAGTGTGGTATTTTTGTTATAGTAGCCCAAATGGACTAAGAGACGATGATGACAATGACGACATGCAAATGTGCGTGAAGATCTGCAGTCTAGACAAAGGTGCATCTGATACACCTATATGTTCCTATGTCTTTATCTAGATAGTAGACATACACAGAGAGATACAAATGTCTAAAAATTCTTGTTAGCAGCTCTTAATATATTTAATGTAAGTGGATAATACCTTTGATTTTACTGATTAAAAATGGCACTAAGAATTTTCCTGAAACATCACTTGAAATTCCTGATTCAAATGTGAACTCTGTGGTTAAAAAGAGTACAGCAATCTTGGATAAAACCCAAACAACAGCACTAACTTTGACTGAGGAACTGAATGAAGAAATTTCAAGGCTAAGTACAAATAGCTAAGGAAACATGTAAGCCTAGGCCTAATTTAATTTGTAAGCCCCAAAGTAGTAGGGGAATTAGTTAACCTAGTACAAATGACTTTTCCAAAAGGGCTTTTTATCTTTAGCCTCAATAATGGAAAGTAAGTCCAGAACAGGTACCACTGGTTAAAAAAAAAAAAAAAAAAAAAGAATTTTCCCAAGCACTTATGTTAACATCGAACACATTTTAAACAAAATTAAACATTGACACAGACCTCATTCCTGGGATGCAGCACAATGTTACCTGGATAGTGTCCTGGATAACCAAAAAGGCTTCTTACCTAATGTGTGATATATTTGTCTACTCATTTAAGTGGCACACTACTTTGTTTAGAGGTCTATTTAAGAACTGTTCAAAGAACTAGAGTGGTGCCTAAAGATGGGGATAGGTCATAGAAGACTTCACAAGATATAAAGGTTTGAGCTGATTCTTAAAGAGCCAGGGGTTAAGAAGAGAACCTGGAGGAGAGGTCAGAATTGTTGCAGAGAAAATTATTTCAGACAATGGAAATTGAATTAACAAATGCCATGAGGCCAGAGAGAGAACGGCTTGTTTGAAGAACATAGAAGAGTTAAGAGTGGTCAGATTGCAGAACACAGGAGAATGCTTAGATTGAATCTGAAAAACTATCCATTCTATTCTAAAGAACTTGAAAATCTACAGGCCTAAGAATCCCATCTTTAGGGATAGAAATCATATGACACTCATCACCCCCACAATTGTGTAGTGTTTATTGTCTGATATTTTCACCTCTGTTAACAATGAAACTTTTATCAAAACCTGAATACCAGTTGGTGGACAGAACACCGCCTTGGCTGTAAAATTCTCTAAACAATTTAAGTTTAAAAAAAATTTTAAGTAAATAAATACATATAGTTATGCCACAAGAAAGCCATCTTCCATTTTTACCAAATTCTCTTCTCTATCTACTAAGGGACTAACCTCATTATAAACCGCCCCCTGGAGTATTCTGTCTTTCCCACAAAAGAGGGAGGGGGAAAAAAAGAACTTTCCAGGGATAGTTTTGCACACAAATGACAGGCATAGGTTTCTAAAGGACGGTTTCCAACCTGTTAATAGTTTTCAATACACAACAGCTGCAATCCATGAAAGGGATAAATATTCATGGCACAAAGCATTTATATGTATCAAATGTATATTCATGAACAAATGGCTTCCCCTGCCTTTAATAGTGTTTGCTGTGCAGTCAGTGAAGAATGGACCAAGCTTCCCCTGGCTGCTACTGCTGCGTCTCCACCCCTCCATCTCCTCAATGTCAGTTCTGCAGTGGTTCCCAACAGGACAATAGCCATGAAAACGAAAACACCAAAAATGTGCCCAGAATCACTCCACACTCATTCCAGATCAGATAGCAGCAACACCCTGTGTCAATTAATGACAGGTTTTATATAGCTGCCAACTTATTTTTCAGGAAAAGCATTATATATTCAAGACTGGTGTGGCCATATGTGCACCGTAATATCCATGGTTGACCCTCCTCTTTCAAGAATGCTTTGTCACTGCACCGCCTTCCCAACGGGCCTTCCTAAGAATACTGGAAGGGGAATTTGCATACACTGAATAACATTCTCTGGTGATCATCAGCATCCAGTAGTCATGGCCTCCATCAGAGTGTTCTGTGCAGCATGGAGGCAAGATAATGGCAGTGCAAACTATTCAACACAAGTCTTTGTTATTCATAAGGGTTGGTGGATGGTATGTGCTTTTGAAAATTGGCATATTGTTTGATAAAAGTGTTGTTTGCTCCATTAATTTCTCCAGGAGGGAGGAAAGAATAGAACCAGGTGAGGAAATGTGCCTTTTGTTGAAAAAGAATAAGGAGTCATTATAAGGTTTTAGGGCACTGCACAAAGCCTGCTAAAAATAAAAAATAATACTAACAATAAGGAAATGAAATCATTTAAATTGTAACACGCAGGCAAGGAGCTGTCAGCTTTGCAGACGGGGCCTCCTCACTTGCTCTGTTAATTCTTGGTCATCTTCCCACCTTCCTTTATATTCACAGGAAAATAAGTCCATCTCTATCAGAAATGCCAACTTTCCCCTTTATCTCTCATGGCCTTTGTTCTTGATCCATCCTAAGAGATGTGTTTTTAAGACCACTAAGAGAAACTGAAAATAGGATTCAATGTCATTCCCTCCCACGTGTTTTTTATAAGGATACCACTTGTATCTGAATTTTAGTTTTTATAGTGAAAGTATACCTATCCTTCTTGGTAGTTTATGCAATATATTGCATCAGACTCTGAGTTGTAGTCTACTATAAAATATGAAAAGATTTTAGCTCTTTATGCTAAAGACTGAGATTGCCTATAATAACCGGTGAGGAGGAAGCACCTTGCTGGATATGTCAAGTTTCCAGAAATATCATGGGTTGTAGCTGTACTTGGCTAGGATGAAGTCATACCTCTGTATAAATGAAATGGTTTCAGTATTTAAAGTATAGTTTCAGTGTTTAAAACAAAGCTAATTTTTGCCCTGTATTAGGAAAATTAATCCTTCCAAAAGGAAATGTTTCTGAAGTTATCATAAATAAATAGCAGAGGTTCTCTAGAGGCTGATGAATCTCTGCAGACCCACAATTAATTCCCTAGATCCTTCCACTTCTGATTATACAATGTGAGGCATGTTGCCATCATCTTTTTTCCCCATCTCAGTGAAGTCTTAGTATATGTGTCAGATCCTCTGTGTCAGCTTTGTACTATCCTTATTAATAAAGAGCAGCCCAGATTCCCATCCAATACCATACCAACATTGTCACTTTACCAGAAATAAAAATAATATAAAAGGCATAGGAACTGATCTCATCTAATTTGTTTATTTGAATTATTTCTTCCATGCTTATTATGTTCCAGTACCGTGCAATTTGCTATAGGCACAGCATCTTCTCTCAAGACATTTTCAGTCTTATAGAGACATCAAATGAGGTAGCCATACAGTTAGAATACAGGGTGCTAAGTGCTCCAGTGGAGGAAGTACAGGGTGTTATGGGAGTGGAGAGTTTAACACACTTGCCCAAGATTCTACAACAAGAAAGCATTAATGCCTGGATTTGCACCTAAATTTCCAGGCTCCTAACTTTATACATACCGCTTACATAAAATATTGATGTAGCTTTGCCCAACCCTCCTATATATAAGAAGAGTCACTTGAATGGCCACAGGAAGTTCTCTTCCCCTGCTCTTAGGTAAGACTGGTTAGAATTATGTCACCGATCTTAGCCATGAAGGAGGCCAAAGCTGGAAAGTAGAAAACAGGAATCTCATGATTCACTGAATGAGAGTTCTGTTAGAAAACAGGAACAGTAGAAAGGCTGTAGCTGCACATGAAGTCTGTTACTTTTGTCATTACATTTTTGAACCTCTTTTGTTCTGGGGTCAGTCTAACTGCACACTACATGAATCCAGGCTGGAATGGGGCTAAAGTACACAGATAGACATGAGCAGAAGGGGAAAAAGCAGATGGGAAAATTTTCAGGGACCCCATAGTCTCCACCCAAGACTACCCTGTCTCCCTTAGACCAATCCCTTTTGTGATTTAGCACAGTCTGATAAGCAAAAGATGAAGAATCAAAGACTTTCCTAACTTTGAAGAATGCACACTTAAGGAAAACCTTGTCCGCTAGTAACCCCAAGACTGTTATAATATCATTAGAATATCATTTGCCTTGCGGTTTGCCCCTCCCCACCAAGGTTTTCTTTTAGGTGCTCATGGGAAGGTAGAGAGGACAGGAACATGCCCAAAAAGTGGGAATGAAGGAAACCAGGGCAAATCCAGTGGATGGTGTGATAATGACAACATAGAGCAGAGAGACCTCCGTAGATAAACACAATGCAGAACTCAGTGGGCTGCTACCCACCCTCTGTTCAGCCCACTCCTATGTCTTTGGTGTGTACCTTCGCTTTGCTAAATAAAATCTTTGTTGCTTTATTTTTAAAGTATATTTATTTATTTTGAGAGTGGGAGAGAGCATGAATATGCACATGCCGGGGGGGGGGGGGGGCAGGGACAAAAAGAGAGGGAGAGAAAGAATCCCAGGCAGGCTCTGCCCTGTCAGCGTGGAACCCAGTGCAGGGCTCAAATTCACTAACTGCGAGATCATGACCTGAGCTGAAATCAAGAGTCTGACGCTTAACCGACCGAGCCACCCAGTTGGGTACCCGCAAATCTTGGCTGCTTCAACTCTCTATCCAGTCTCTTGACTGAATTCTCCCCTTCAAGAAGACAAGAAATGAGAAGTTTTACAATCTACTCCCCAGTAACCCCTCCACCAACCAACCAACTCTTGGGAAAACGAGTCCTCTTTGTGTCTATACTTGATAAGAAGCTGTTGTCTTGAGAAGGAGGGATGGTGGCAAAGACCCAGCCTCCCACTGGCTTCATTGCTTTGTATTCCCCACCCTAGTATCTGCTAGAGTCCATACTGGAATTCTTGCCATTCCCTTCACCACCCTCCCCAACTCCCACCAGTTAGTGGCTAGATTCTCAATCAACTTTTAGCCTAGTACCAACCATGATGTCTTTGGGTAAGGTAATAAACTAATGAGAACACAGAAACTAACCATACATCTCACAGTGTTTCACGATTGTGGCCAGCCTCAGAACAATCTCCCAAAAGCCTGGATGTGGGGAATAACTTCTTCCCATTGTCCAACATTTCAGGATTAGGAGGAGAACCAACAAATAATGAAAACTAGGATGGGGAGCGAAAGGGGACTATTAATATCATTTTAGGCACTTGTTTTAATGAATGTTTTACTTCATTAGCAATTCAAAATAACCTAAGTAGGCAAGTGTTACTGATTGAGAAGAAGTAGTGAGGTTAAAATCATTCCTGAGGTCACACAGCCAGTAACTGCCAGATCCAAGATTTAAACTCAGTCATAGGCCCTCCCACTACCGGTGCTTGCTCCTGAAGACAGATGTGTCCTGGCACTCAAGGTGAAAGAGGGGATGAATTCACCTTTCCATAAAAACTGAGGAGCATCATGCCTCATCTTTTCTGCTCCACATACAAAAAAATGAAAGATCAAATATTCAAAAGTGAAGGAGAAGAAGCAAAAAACACAAAGAAGTACACTGCAAAATTCTTTATGTACTACAAGGAGGCCAGTGCTTCTGAGTCACCAGGACCAGTAGTGCTCCATGGGGTCTGGAATTAGGTGTACAGCCCTTGGGCAAACTGCTGATCCCTGGAACTATCACTATAAGGAAAGCTACTTACTTGAAGAAGGAGGGTTGACCACCCAGAGCCAACTCCATAACTGGATTTGCAGTATCCCAAATATCACCCCAGCACAGAATCTCTTTATAAATGCTGGTTCTGGACTGGGAGCCCAGGGGGTTGGAGGACGCATCAGCTAAGACCTAGATGGGGAGAGGTGAGCACAAAGAAAGGGAAAGAAAAACACTGAAATGTGTGGTTAGTTTCTATGATTAGCTCAGTGTGATTACCTTACCATAGGACACCATGGTTTGTATTAAATAACAGTTAACCAAGAACCTAACCACTAACACATTCTGAGTCCTAAAAATCTAGTTCTCTGTATGCCTTTAGAACTTTATGCACACACACACACGCACACATACACATATATATATATATATATATATATATATATATATATATGATATATATACAAATATACATATATTATATATATTTATATATATATTTATATATAATATATAAATATATATAATATATGTATATATAAAGTTCATATATATAGTGAGCTAGCCTTGAAGAAATTTTAAAGAGAATTTTCACTTGAGAAGGTATGAAACCATCTTGACCATTCAAACTGGGAAACTTGCCACTTATTGCTCTCAGCAATCATCCACAGGTAATAGATGAATATTATAGTCTTCTATTGTTGGGCAAGAAGAAGTTGGCTACTAATTTAAGACAGTTTTAAAATTATTAAGAACATTGAAGCTTTCGCACCGAAATCCTGAACCAATGTTCGTTGTTCATGCTCTATTGTTTCTACCTTTAGGTATGTTACTATTTTCCTTACATAGTTAGATGCTTTATGTTGAGTGCATAAATACTGACAAATGTTGTATTCTTTTGTTTGACTGACCCCTTTATCATTATGTAACACCCTTCTTTGTCTCTCATTATAGAAACAAAGGATCTCTGTAATACAACAGATTAATACAAAGGATCAAAAAAGACTACTACAAATAATTATATGCCTACAAATTGGACAAACTAGAATGGATTAATTCCTAAAAATAGTCAACCTATGAAGACTGAATTATGATGAAATAGAAAATCTGAACAGACCAATTGCTAGCAATGAGATGGAACCAGTAGTCAAAAACCTTCCAACAAACAAAAGTCTAAGACCAGACAGCATCACTTGTGAATCCTACCAAATATCCTAAAGAAAAATTAACACCAATACTTCTCAAACTCTTCCAAAAATAGAAGAGAGGGGAATTCTTGAAAACACATTTTACAAGGCCAGCATTATTTTGATATCAAAACCAAACAAGGGTGCCACAAAAGAGAAAATTACATGATGAATATAAATGTAAAAATTCTCAACAAAATATTAGCAAATAATACATTAAAAAGATCATACAGGGGCGCCTGGGTGGCGCAGTCGGTTAAGCGTCCGACTTCAGCCAGGTCACGATCTCGCGGTCCGTGAGTTCGAGCCCCGCGTCGGGCTCTGGGCTGATGGCTCAGAGCCTGGAGCCTGTTTCCGATTCTGTGTCTCCCTCTCTCTCTGCCCCTCGCCCGTTCATGCTCTGTCTCTCTCTGTCCCAAAAATAAATAAACGTTGAAAAAAAAATTGTAAAAGATCATACACCATGACCAAGTGAAATTTATTCTAGGGATGCAAGAATGGTTCAACATCCACAAATCAGTCAATATGAAACACTACGTTTAAAAAATGAAGAAGAAAAATCCTATCATCTCAATAGATGCAGAAAAAAAAACACTTAACAAAATTCAACATCCATTTAAGATAAAACTCTCAACAAAGTGGGTATAGAAAGAACATACTTCAACATAATAAAGGCTATATATGACAAGCCTACAGCTAACATTATATTCTGTGGTGAAAAGCTAAAATCCTTTCCTCTAGGATTAGGAACAGGACAAGGATGTCCACTCTCACGTATTCAAAATAGTATCAGAAGTTATAGCCAGAGCAATTAGGCAAGAAAAAGAAATAAAAGGTATCCAAATTGGAAATTAAGAGGCAAAACTGATTACTAATTAGCAGATGACCTGATAGTATATATAGAAAACCGAAAGACTCCACCGAAAAAAATCTGTTAGAACTAATAAATGAATTCAGTAAAGTTGCAATACACAAAAATCAATACACAAAAATATATTGCATTTCTGTACACTAATAACAAATTATCAGAAAGAGAAATTAAGAAAGCAATCCCATCTACAACTGTATCAAAAAGAATAAAATACCTAGGAACAAATTTAATCAAGAAGGTAAAAGCCCTGTTTATTGAAAACTACAAGACTTTAATGAAAGAAATTAAAGTAGAAACAAATAAATGGAAAGATATCCATGCATATGGATTAGAAGAATTAATACTGTGAAAAAGTCTATACTACCCAAAGCAATCTACAGATTCAATGCAATCCCTATCAAAATTCTAATGGTATTTGTCACAAAAATAAACAATCCTACAATTTGTGTGGAATCACACAGATCCTGAAGGGCTGAAGCAGCCTTGAGAAAGAACAAAGCTGAAAGCATTATGCTCCCTGATTTCAAATTACATTTCAGAGTTGTACTAATTGAAACAATATGGTATTGCCATAAAAACAGACATATAGATCAATGGAACAGAATAGACAGCCCATAAATAAATTTGCATATATAATTCATTATTTATGACAAAGGAACCAAGAATACACAATGGGGAAAAAACAGTCTCTTCAACTGGAAAATTGGAGAGCCACGTGCAAAAGAAGGAAACTGAACCATCATCTTATGCCATACATAAAAATAAACTGAAAATGGATTAAAGATTTGAACATAAGACCTGAAACCACAAAACTCTTAAGTAAAAAAAAAAAAAAATGCAGTAATTTCCTTGACAGAGGTTTTGGTGATGGTTTTTTAAATCTGATACCAAAAACAAAAACATTAAACTAAAAATCTTTTGCATAGCAAAGGAAGCCATTAACAAAATGAAAAGCAATCTACTGAATGTGAGGAGAAAAAATGCAAATCATAGATCCGACAGGAAAAATATCCAAAAGAGACAAAGAACTCATAGACCCCAATAGCAAAGACAATCTGATTAAAAAACAAGCAGAAAATCTGAATAGCCATTTTTCCGAAGAAGACATACAGATGGCCAACAGACACATGAAAATACGTTTAACGTTATTAATCATCAGGGAAATGCAAATCAAAACCACAATGAGATATTAACTCACACCTGTTGGAATGACTGTTATCAAAAAGACAAGAAATAACCATTGTTGCCAAGGATTTGAAGGAAAGGGAATCCATGTTCTATGTTGGTGGGAATGTAAATTGGGGCAGCCACTAAGGAAAACAGTGTGGAGGTTCCTCAAAGAATTAAAAATACAACTATACGATCCAGCAATTCTACTTCTGGGTATTTCTCCAAAGAAAATAAAAACACTAATTAAAATAAATGTATGTACCCCCATATTCATTGTGACATCATTTACAAAAGCCAAGATATGGAAACAAACTGTCAGTCAATAGATGAATGAATAAATAAATGATGGTATGTGTGGTATATGTACACACACACACACACACACACACACACACACACACACAAAGGGGGTATTATTTAGCCATAAAACTGAATAAAATCTTGACATTTGCAACAACATGAATAGACTTTGGAGGGCATTATGCTAAGTGAAATAAGTCAGAAAGAGGCAAATACCACATGATCCCTGTTATATGTGGAATTAAAAAAAATAAGCTCATTGGGGCAATCAGTTGAGCGACCGACTTCGGCTCAGGTCTTGATCTCAGGGTTTGTGAGTTTGAGCCCCACATTGGGCTTTCTGCTGTCAGCACAGAGCCTTCTTCAGATCCTGTCCCCCTCTCTCTCTGCCCCTCACCCCGCTTGTACTCTCTCTCTCAAAAATAAACAAACATTAAAAAAATAAGCTCATAAATATAGGGAACAGATCAGTAGTTGCAAGAGGCAGAGTGGGGGGATGAGGAAAATGGGTGAACTGTTTTTTTAACAAATTGAATAAATTTTTTAAAAATATGAAAAGCCTTTAAAAGTAAATCAGTTGAGCTATAGTCGTTCTAGATCAAAGGCACAATATTATTAAGATGTCAATTCTTCTTAAATCAATTTAAAGATCAAGTATAATTTCAATAAAAATCTCAGCAAGCTGTCTTGTAGATATTGGCACATTTGTTTTAGACACTGCATATTCTAGACAGTACTCATGAAGAGCTAGTCAATGAACACACATTTCCCAATTTCAAGATTTATTATAAAGCTTCAATAACCAAGAGAGCATGATATTTTAAAGCAAATAGACACATAGATAAATGGAACAGAATACAGAGTCCACAAACAGACCTATACAAATACAGACAACTTGACCTTGGTCAAATGAATAAAGGCACAGCAATAAAAAAGATAGTCTTTTGGTCCTCAGTAATCATCAACAAATGATAAGGGTACAAATGGATAACTACAAGGAAATAAATGAGCAAACATACAAACTTTGCACCTGAGGCATAAATTCACTCAAAATAATTAATTTCCTTAAATGTAAAATGCAAAACTATAAAAATTATAATTTACTAGTTACTTTGAGGACTAGTTTTTAAATACCATAACAAGCATATTCATAAAAGAAAAACGTTGGCAATGTGGACTTTATTAAATTTAAAATGTCCACCCTGTGAAAGATAATGTTGAAAGAATGGATAGATAAACCCCAGGTTAGGACAATATATTTTCAAAAGACATATATGAAGAAAGATTTGCATGCAAAATATTCAAATAACTAGTAAAATGCCACAGTAAGAAAACAAATTCCACAATAAGAAAACTCCCTGAATTAAATAGGGCAATATAAAGAGATGTCTTTTCAAATAATATATATAAGTGGAAAAAGCATGTGTAATTGCTCAACATTGGGGAATTAATGGAAAATAGTATGCACTGTGCATAAGGAAAAGCTAATTGAAACACCAATGAGATACCCTACCCATCTATTAGAGTGGCTAAATACCAAAAACTGATCATACTAATTGCTGGTGAGGATGTGGGACAGTAGGAAATCTCATTGACTGCTGATGGGAATACAAATGGTACCACCTCTTGAAAAAGCATCTGGCCAGATTCCTGTGGAGCTAAGCCTAGTATCACTATATGGTACAACAGTTGTGCCCCAGTATATTTACCCAACTGGTGTGAAAACATATGTTCACATGAAACCACTAAGAACACATTTGCTTTATAGTAAATTTATTAACAATGGGCAAAACCTGGAAGGAACCAAGATGTTCTTTAACAGGTGAACAACAACCAA
This sequence comes from Felis catus, assembly GCF_018350175.1. Lineage (NCBI taxonomy): Eukaryota > Metazoa > Chordata > Mammalia > Carnivora > Felidae > Felis > Felis catus. Next base: position 113,618,081 of record NC_058374.1, read on the forward strand.
GTGAGGCACGCTAGGTGGAGACACTTGAGGCATTACATGCAGCGTAGGCACAGTGTAAGGAAATCCATGAGCTCAGACACAGGCCGGAGGAACAATAAATGAAGTCTAGATGGACTGGACGCATGCAGAATGTGTACAGACATGAGCTGGTATAGCCTGATGCACAAGAGGTAGACACCCTTGAGCTTGGGGTGCAGGTGCAGGGAGTGGGAGGTCTTATATCAGATGCAGACACAGGAGATAGAGACCCTCAAGGAAGGATATGTGCTGCAGGCACAGAAGAGAGTGACACTAGCTGCCTGACATGGGTTTTAGGAACAGGAGGAGATAGAGACTCATGTGGGTTGACATGGTTGCAAGAACAAAGGGAAAATAAACACATCCCACCAACAATACCACCAACACCACCACTACCAGCAACAACAACCCTGTATTGCCGCATCCCAGAAAAATGGGATATGAACGCACCCCCCCACCTTCCTCTCTAAGCCAGGCTGATGAATTGGAAACTGCTATGTCTATGAGACGTGAGTTCTCCTAAGACGTGCTATTCTCCCTCCTTTCTGGCTGTAGGGAACCTGACGTGTCCAATAGCACCAGAAACTGAATGACCGGTGCTATGTATTGTATAGTGCAAGTTATATACACTAACAAAGGCTTAAATGAATAAGCAAATGGGTTAAAAGGGGGGGAGGGGAAAGCTTTCCTTATGAAGGCTGGCATAGGTATTTGTCCACAATGGATGTGACCATGACTTTTAAGAATTAGTGGCTGCCAAGGACTTAGAGAACTGAGGTCACCCTCCACGTCCCATTCCGCCACTCCCCACTTTGGAAATTCCATCATCAGAAAGGCACAGTAAGTAAGCCATGCTTCAGGTAGGCTCAAGTTGTGGTAGAAAGACCAGCCGGGGCAGATGTAGGAGGTAGATCTTTTTAGCTCTATTGAGGAGGCTCCTCTTCCTGTCCCTTTTCCACTGGGGGCTGGACGCCCTACAGGAAGCAACAGAGCAAAGATGTTGATATGACATTGGTGCAGCAAAAGCATGGTTTGTTACACACCTTATGCCTGCTGTACACTCCAGGTGACGTGAGATAAAACCAGTTTACTGGTCCATGTTATGGCCTTCTAAGAAATACCAAAAAAAAAAAAAATTCTCACTCCATCCATACATTATACAGAACTCACAAAATGTATGAACTCAAGGGAACTATCAGTCAGGACCGAACACCCCTGCCCTGGCCTTACGCTCTTAGGTGAGCATGTGCTTTCTTGATGTCTCATTTCGGTTTTAGTACCTGCAACCCCTATTTCCATTTATATAAATGCACACTTTGTAACAGGACGGCATGGCAGTCTCAAATGGTCCATTCACCATTATCTGAAATAGATTTGTTCCCTTTCAATGACTTTGTCAGGGGGGAAAAAAAAGCTAATATGTTCTTTTTCCTTCATGAAGCAAGAGCCACGTTGGGATGGGTGCAGCCAACTTACTCCCCACTATATAAATTACATGTATTTAGCCCTTTTTGAAAATCCAAGGGGGGAAAGTGGTTGATGTGTGTGTTCAGCTCTTTTACCCCTACGGGCTCGTTCATGTGATTTCACTTATTACTAAACTCCATGAGATAGGTCACAGTTTCAGATTCTTGGTCCCATTTTAATAATATTTAATAATGAGCAAACTGAATCACAGGGAACCAAAGTGATATGGCTGCCTGGTAACTGGTTTGCCTGAGGTTTAAACCCTCCTGCTATGAAAACCAATGTTTCTTTCATGATGCCACCCTGTTTTCTTCCATGAGAACACTTGTATTTATTTATTCTTCTCTCATTTCCTCAACTATCCCGCATCAAATATTAGGGGCAAGCGGAAGAGGGAGGCAGTATTTAAAAAGGGTGAGGAGAGCAAGGAATACTGAATAAGAAACAAAGCCCCAAAATTTAAGGGGAAAATGTATAGTTTAACTGGGAACCTTGTGAAACAGAAACAAGAATGACAGTGAAGAGAGAAGGGATAAAAAGGAGGCAAAGGATGATGCTAGCAGTACTGGGGATGGGGACTAATTGGTTCTGAAAGGAAGATCAATGAAAAATAATACCAGTTCTCTTCGGAATTTTGTAAGTTCCCATTAGTTGTTGTTGTTGTTGTTGCTGTTGTTGTTGTTGTTGTTGTTATCCTAGTCTTGTAGCTACTTGAAGTGTACATGTTGGGGGCTGGGGTGTGGATCTTTTCAAACTCCAAAGAATTTTGCCATGGTACCGCTGAGCTGGGAAGCAACTGGAAATCGAATTACGTGTATAATGTATCTGGCATCTGGAGGAGGCTCCTAAAAGAAAGAGCAGGTGGTAGCAATAGGAGTGGGCAAATTTTTTTTTCGCTGTCACCAGCTTTAATGGCACAATTTGTACAGCAGTGTTGACAGAACGGCCTGCTTTCATTATCTTTTTCTTTTTTTAATTTAAATCCAGGTTGGTTAACATACAGTGTAATCATGATTTCAGGAATAGAATTTAGTGATTCATCACTTACATACAACGCCCAGTGCTCATGCCAGCAAGTGCCCTCCTTAATGCTCCTCGGCTATTAGCCCATCCCCTCACCCAACACCCTGCCAGCAACTCTCAGTTTGTTCCCTGTTCTCTTTTATGGTTTGTCTCCCTCTCTGTTTTTATATTGTTTTTGCTTCCCTTTCCCTATGTTCATCTGTTTTGTATCTTAAATTCCACATATGAGTAAAATCATATATTTATCTTTCTCTGACTGACTTATTTCACTTAGCATAATGCATTCTAGTTCCATCCACGTCATTGCAAATGGTAAGATTTCATTCTTTTTGATTGCTGACTAATAATACATTGTGTGTGTGTGTGTGTGTGTGTGTGTGTGTGTGTGTGTGTGTATCACATCTTCTTTATCCATTCATCAGTTGATGAACATTTGGGCTCTTTCCATACTTTGGCTATTGTCAATAGTGCTGCTGTAAACATTGGGGTGCATGTGCCCCTTCGATGCAGCACTCCTGTATCCTTTGGATAAATATCTAGTAGTGCAATTTCTGGGTTGTAGGGCAGTTCTTTTTTAAATTTTTGAGGAACTTCTATACTATTTTCTAGAGTGGCTGTACCCATTTGCATTCCCACCAGCAGTGCAAAAGGGTTCCTCTTTTCCCGCATCCTGGCCAACGTCTGTTGTTGCCTGAGTTGTTAATGTTAGCCGTTCTGACTGGTGTGAGGTGGTATCTCATTGTGGCTTGGATTTGTATTTCCCTGGTGATGAGTGATGTTGAGCATTTAGAAATGGGCAAGGTATGCCTCGGTGGCTCAGTTGGTTAAGCATCTGAGTTTGGCTCAGGTCATGATCTCATGGTTCATGACTTCAAACCCTGTGTGAGGCTCTATGTTGCCAGTGTGGAGCTTGCTTCAGATTCTGTGTCTCCCTCTCTCTCTGCCCCTCCTCTGCTATTCTCTCTCTCTCTCTCTCTCTCTCTCTCTCTCTCTCTCTCTCTCTCTCTCAAAAATAAATAAATTTAATTTTAGAAATGGGCAAATTTAATGATCCTTGAGACTTTGAGATAAGAAGAAAGGAGTTGCTCTATTTCTCCTTCAATAGTATAATAAACAGGTGACGTTTTTTTGAGTACTTTCCATGTTCCCAAATCTGTTGTAAACACATGAGACCTGTTAATCTGTTGGATTCTGAAAAAATCTTATAGGATATGTACTATTATTACCCCATTTTATAGAGGGAGAAACTGAGGTCCAGAGAAATAACTTGCCCACTGTTATAGAAACCATCCTTCTCCATTTTTTTTCTTCTTCACTCTACTTCTTAAACCATTTCTTAAAGGAGAGAGCTGATTTTACTTACCTCCCACTTATTCTTTGACCCAATACAATTTGGCTTCCATTCTGTCCTCCCACCTCCAACAATGCACACAAGCAGAAGCATCTCCAGTGACCTCTTAACTTCCAGTTCCAGTGATTGTCTTTTATTCCTCGTCCTATTTCACTACTCTGAAGCTTTTCATAATGTTAACACACCTCTTCCTTTTCAAAATGTAGGAGCCTCCTACTCCTGGCTTTGCTCCTTTTTTGCTAGTGCTTGCCCTCAATCCTCTTAGTTGTCAGCCACTTCTTATGTTTCCAGACAGCAATAGGCTCCATCCTTCACCCTCTTCTCTCCTCCTTCTCACAAATGAGTCTCACTAAGATACAGCAGGGGTGGACAAGAGAACATGAGAATCACCTGGGAGATTTTTAGACTATTCATGCCTTCTCCCAAGCTCCTGGTCATTCTGATACATGCCCACACCTTGTTGGGGAGTAGAAGCAGAGAGAGTTATGTTACCAAAAATAAATTAACGGTAAAAAACTTTAAATAGCTGTAGGTACAACATGAAAAACACAGACTCATTGCTTCTGTAATGTCCCAACCAACACAACCTGGGTCTACTCATAAGGAAGCATTAGAAAATTCCAAATTGAGTAATATTTTACAAAATGATTGGCATCTAATCTTTAAAAATATAGATGTCATGAAAGTCAGGGGAAGACTGAGGTACTATTTAGATTGAAACAGACAAGAGAGACATGATTTCTAAAACCATACATGATTCAGACCTAGATCCCTTTGTTATAGAAAATGCTACTGGAACAATTGGCAAATCTTGTCTAGGGTCTCTAGATGAAGGATCCACAGGAATTATTTACACTACTTCTGCAACTTTTCTGTAACTTTAAAATAGTCTCAAAATTTTAAAAAATGTTTTATTAAAGTAAATAACAATAAATTGCCTACTTGACTTGTGTATCAATAAGCATATCTCATTAAATATTCTTCGTGAATAGTAAAATTTATCTTTATTGGGTGATGAACCATGCTAAGAACTTTACATGTATTGCCTCACTTCGTCTTTATAACAACTCCATGACGAAGGTACTAGAATCACATTTCTTTTGCAAAGAAGTCAAGCATCTTGCCTGGCAAGAAGCACAGCAAGGATTTGAACCAGGGTCTGTCTGACACTAAAACCCATGTCCTTAAGCAATGTTATTCATCTAAACATGATGACCCAATATCATTAGTAATCAGGGAAATACAAATTAAAGCCATGGTGAGACACTGGCATACACCCACCCATCAAAGGGACTGAAATTAAGACTGGCGATGCCAAGCATTGCAGAGAATGTGGAGCAACCATAATCCTCAACATTGCTGATGGGAGTAGAAAAATGCCATAATCACTCCGGAAGAAAGTTTGCCAGTTTCTACTAAATTTAAATAGGTGCCTACCTTTGACTCAGCAGTCCTGCTCATAAATATTTATCCAAGAAAAAGGAAAATAAATGTCCACATATAGATGGACACTGTAAAAATGTACATAGCCACTTTATTTGCAATGGTCCCCAACTAGGAACAGCCCAGGTTGAGGAAAAATAAAAAATGTGGTATATTCTTTTAATGAAATACTACAGAGGAACAAAATGCTAAGATGCCCAACAACAGGGATGCATCTCACAGACATTATGCTTCAGAAACAAACGACAATCAATCAATCAATCAATCAATCAACAATGAAAACCAACGAGACACAAAAGAGTGCATGCTGCATGATTCCCTTTCACTGAGTTCTAAAACTAATTTATGGGTAAAAACTGGAGCAGTCGTTGTCTCTGAGCTTAGGTGAGAGGGGTTGACGTGCAAGAGGCATGGCGGAAGTTTCTGAGGTGACAAAAATGTTTATATCTTGATAAGGGTGTGGGTTACCTGAGTATATCTCTTAGTCAAGATGAGTGCACTTTAATATATGTAAATCTGACCCTAAAAGTAACTATATAAACAAATAATACAAAAGCTGGGGGGAGGTAGGAGAGGGGCGAGATATAGATGAAACCAGCAGAGTGGAATGTTGATGTTACTAAAGGTTAATGATAACTCCATGGGGAAATATTATACTATTCTATTTATTTTGCGTATGTTTGAAATTTTCTATAATAAAAAAAAAAAAAACTTCCAGAAATGACTGCCAAATTCTCAGTATTTGTTAGGAGAACTAAAATACAAATGAGTGGTTGGTTGGTTTGAGACCAGATTACTGAACATCAGGACCCAATACAAAAAAAGCAAATATGATCAAGCCTTTTCCCTTCTGAGAGTCTTTGATAAGGTTTCCACCCCCTGCCCTAGAGAACAGAGTGTGAACTCCCCAACATGGCTTACAAGTTCCTTTGCAGTAAACATATATACCCAAATCAGGGTACAGAGTTTTTTGGTAACATTTTATTCTATTTACTACTTAGACCATCTCCATGGAGATTTCATCCCATTTTATAGGTAAAATAATTTATATCAATGAAGGGACCTAAAACTGGGTGAATAGTAAGTGGTAGGGCCTAGAGAAAATTCAAGTTTTAGAGTCCTCCTTCAGTTTTTCTCTGTACCATTCATTCTTCTTTCTCTGTAATAGGAAGAATTATAAGATGGCTGGCAAGATTCCAACTCCCTGAATTTTTCCCTGTTATAATACCCTTCTCTTGAGTGTGGGCAGGGCTAGTGAATATGATGGGGTATCTCTGGTTACTAATCACTTGACTTTAAGTTAATCAAAGGGGAGAATGCCCTTGATGGGCATGATCTGATCAGGTGAGTTCTTCTAAGAGACGGTGAAGTGTCGCAGCCCTGCTCTCTAATTGGCCTCAGAGATGAAATAAACTGGCATGTTTTCTGTTACAGGGCCTCTTGAGGGGCCATGTGGCAAAAACCTGAAGGTGATCTCTAGAAGCTTAGAGTGGCCTCAAATCAACAACCAGCAAGAAAAAGGTTCCTAACCACACAACCCAAAAGAACTGAATTCTCCTAAGAGCTATGTGAGCTTGGAAGAGACCCTTAAGCCTCAGGTGAGATATAGGCCCAGCCAACCCCATGACATCAGCCTGGTGAGATGCTGAGCAGAGGACTCAGTTAACCTACAGAAATGTTGAAATGACACATGTATAGTTTTAAGCAACTAAGTTTATGGTCATTTGTTATACAGCAATAGAAAATGAATATACCTTCCTTTCTTCCTTTTCCAGTTATCCACTATCCCTCTCAATACTCCAGTCCCTCTGAACTTTTCTTAGTTTCCTAACTGGAATATTACTTCCAAGACTGTGGTTTTGCAAGGAATGTTCACTTTGCCTGGAATGCCCTTTTTCTCTTTTCTGCTTACTGAATATTAGCCATCCTTCAGGATCCAGATCAACTCATCCTTTCCTGGAAGACGTGACTTCTCCAAACTAAATTCATTTCTCCCTGCCCTGTACTCCCACAACATTTTATTCTCTCTCTCTCTCTCTCTCTCTCTCTCTCTCTCTCTGTCTCTCTCTCTCTGTCTCTCTCTCTCTCTCTCTGTCTCTCTCTCTCTCTCTCTCTCTCTCTCTCACACACACACACACACACACACACAACTTAATTGAAAGCAAGAACTTATATTATCTACTTAGAACTAGAATAGCGCTTAGAACACAGTAGCCACTCAGTAAATAGTTAAATGAGTTAATACACCTATTGTTTTTCATTCAAATGCTTCTGGAGTTTAATCAATCTAACAAATACTGCTTTTCAGTTCCTCTTATAGCTGCTGTTAAAAAATAAAAAGATTAGTAGGTCAGGTTTCCTGTTCCAAACAGAAGGCATAAGATTTGCACACAATAATAATTACGAGAGGCAGAGCATGATGTGTGGCCAATAAGAATCTGTTCTGTGGGAGGTCTTAGGGAGAGAGAGAGAGGCTTCACAGAATGGAGAGCATTATTTGTCTCCCAGCCTCATCTATCTATGTATTTTAGGGAACCACACTTTTCCATCATTACTAAGGTGGAATGAGGATGGAAGAAAAATGGCTGCTCTTATCTTTCAGGTGGCTGGCTGGTGAGCCCCTCTCCCAGCAATTCGCAGTCCTTTGTGAGCAGACTGGAGCATACACACAGCTATGAAAACAGCCAGAGGCAAAGTCAGGTCACTGAGGGGGAGAGGGTTGTTGAGCAACGTCAACTTCCCTCTCAGACCCTGTGGACAGCAGGGCCATGAGAGACACTGAGCCACAAAGTCTTACTGTTGCATGTGGTGCTACTCACAGCAACGGCTTCAACTGCTGTTGGTGTGAAACCCAAGGAAAATGTCCCTGCAGCTGCTGATGTCAATATGCACATCATCAGGCACCCACATCCTGTTGCCTTACAATCATACTAGCTCTCCTTTTGTATGATATATCAAAGAGGATATGTCTTCTAACCCCCCTCCCCCCATAGATGTCTTTCATTTTTCAGCAGAAAAGAGATGTGTATTTGAGGTCTGCTAAAGTGCACTAAATATGGGCCAGGGTGACTTCCTCTCATGTCAAATGGTAACTCAACACACTTAATCTTTTGGTATCAATTCAACACTCTTCTTCCTTCAAAAATTCCCATCTACTTAGTCGGCATCAGTCAAATAAACTTGCAGAGAATGACATAGAGTGTCTATAATATTAAAATCCACTTAAATTTTAAAACAGTTAAACATATTAGGGGAGCCTGGGTGGCTCAGTCAGTTAAGCATACGACTTCAGCTCAGGTCATGATCATGCAGTTCGTGGGTTCAAGCCCCATGTCAGGCTCTATGCTGACAGCTCAGAGTCTAGAGCCTGCTTTAGGATTCTGTGTCTCCCTCTCTCTCTGCCCCTCCCCTGCTCATGCACTCTCTCTCTCTTTCTCTCTCTCAAAAATACATAAACCTTAAAAAAAATAATCAAAAAAAAAAAAAACCCCATACTGATCCAGTTGCTTCTCTAAGCTTACAAAATGTTGTAGATATAAAGTCATGATTATGCTTAACTTGGTTCCATGTTTTTGAGCTTTATCCACTTAATTAATCAGGCTGAAATAATCATCAGATCATTGGATCAATGTAGATTACTCATACCAAGCTCTCCATTTTGAACTTAACATTTTTAGCTTTGGAGAAAAGGGTAGGAAGAAGTGTTCAAGGTTTATTGGAAGTAAACCGACAGTGGAGAAACTTACTGTGTTTTTTCTATTGGAATATTCCCTCTTTTCATACTGCTTTGAATCATTTATGGGCTAAATTTGATAGTACCCTGGTTACCTTAGTAAGGGTCACAGAGAAGCACCTCCCTTGGCAGCCACCTCCCTGTGGGACTTTCCAACACTTTTCCCAGTCTCTAATGCATTCATTGTAGTGATGATGACACATGTCTTGGCAAAATATCTCCATGTTCAGAAGTAGAACAGCTCCAATGTTCTTGATTCTATTTTAGACTTGTGCTAAAGTTATCTGCCCACCACAGTCTGACTTTCTTAAACCTCATCTAATTTCGTTCAGATTTAGTTTGGTCAACCATATTAATCTCCAAGGATAAAGAGATAATATTGCCTTCTAGAGTTGAAGCTAAATATTAGAGATAATATCGTGTTAAGCCATATGTTTTCTAACCTGGTGGTATTCATTTAAGTTGGTAAATGCTTGTGAGGCTACCATTAGCTTTCTTATAAAATGTCATGTGGAACATTAGTGTTAAAAATATGCCTATAACTTGGAAGACATCAAGGAGTGCTTACAAAATGTTCTACATTTTATTTCTTTTGATTAACTGGTTTTAACCTTTCTTAGTAGGCTTTTGCATTGAACCATGGTCTAGCCAAGCTAAATTCCAAAAGTTTAAAGACAACTTGGACGAGAAGCAGGACAAATAAAAGATATATTATGGAAAACATAACAAGTTTCACAAGGTAATCTCTCTCAAAGAAAAAGGCCAACATACTTTTATTCAGTATACATTAACCCTTTAGGAAGTATATACACCAACTGATAAATATTTTGAATTCTTCAGTGGTTGTACTTGCTTACTTGTCAACAGTTCAGGTTTAGAAATGCTAATTTTTGTTCTCATAGCTGAGTTTATCACATTGTGTTCCTATCATTTTATTAAATGAATGAAAGTGAATCAATGAAAAGAATAATATTATGAGTTATAAATGTAAATCCAATATGATTGAAACAGAGAAAATTATTATGATAAAATAGCAGTGAGTAGTTATTATACTAAATCAGGCCAACTTTTCATTCAAATGTTAAAGGAAAGAACAGAATTAAAGAATAGCATGACATTGGGGTGCCCAGGTGGCTCTGTCAGTTGAGTGTCTGACTTCGGCTCAGGTCATGATCTTGCTGTTCATGGTTTTGAGCCCCACATCGGGCTCTGTGCTGACAGTTCAGAGTCTGGAGCCTGCTTCAGGTTTCTCCCTCTCTTTCTGCCCTTCCCCCACTCATATTCTATCTCTCCCTCTATCAAAAATAAATAAACATTAAAACAATTTTTAAGACAAAGAAAGAATAGCATAACATTGGGGCACCTGGGTGGCTCAGTTGGCTAAGCGTTCAACTCTTGGTTTCAGCTCAAGTCATGATCTCATGGTTGGTGAGTTCAAGCCCCATGCTTGAGATTCTCTCTCTCCTCTCTCTGAGCCTCCCCCACTCTTGTGCACATGTATGCATGTGCTCTCTCTCTCTCTCAAAATAAATAAATAAACTTTACAAAAAAATAGCATAACATAATGAAAGTAGATCACCAAAGATTATGCTAATAGATATTTACTTAAGAATATCATAAAATTTAGTTTAGTCTCTAAAAATAAACTAGTGTCTATTCAGTTTTCAAACTTTAGATGTTGTGCTTATTTTCAGGAGTACATAATGTACCAAAGAGATTTATTAACTGTAGTTGTTTAAAAGACTTCTGTTTGAAGTCAGACAGATCTGGGTTGAAATCCCAGCTCCTCTGCTTACCTGATGCAAGTTACTAATTTTCACTGAGGCTTAGTTTCCTCATCTGAAAATTTAGGATTACCAAATGTGTTTGGTGTTTACGTTGTTTATGTTTAGAGTTGCCTATGAGGGGCAAAGGGCAACATATCTTTTTGGATATGGAAAGGACCTGTCATGGTACCTGCCATGTAATAGGCTTTCGTGAGATGTTACTTTTTTTAGGAAAAGCTGTGTGTCACATGTGTACTGACTGTGGGCTCATTTCGGAATATATTCCCAAGAAAAACTGGAAGGTATTTACTCTATACTACATAATGTGGCCCATCTTATGCTAGTAAGCTGGGAAATAAGAGGTATAGTCAATGCATTGGAGACAAGGAGCTTCACCTGCTCTCACGCCATGCAGCACCCTTGAGAAAGCTCACGGAGGCCCTTCGTGCCCAGCCGGGCATGAACTGCAGAGCTGCACTGGGCAAACAAGCTTGGGCTCATTGCTCAGCCAGCTTACCTGAATGAAGAAGAGGGAGCATCCCGTATTAGCCAGGGTTCTCCAGAAAAACAGAATCAATAGGATGTGTATATATAGAAAGAGAGATACATTTTAAGGAATTGGCTTCAGTGATTGTGGTGGTTGGCAAACCTCAAACTTGCAGAGCGGGCCAGCAAGTTGGAGACATAAGGAAGGATCGATGTTGCCATTCAAGTCAGGAGGCCGTCTGTTGGCAGAATTCCTTCTTCCAGGACTCCAGTTTTTGTTCTATTAAGGCTGTCACCTGATTGGATGGGCCCCGCTTACGTTATGGAGGGTAATCTCCTTTACTCAGTGTCTGTCCACTGCTTTAAATGTTAATCTCGTCAAAAAATACCTCCATGACAACATCTAAAAAAAAATGTTTGACTAAATGTCTGGGTACCGTGGCCTAGTCAAGTTGACACACAAAATTAACCATCACATTTCATGAACATCATCCTCAACAGATGTTGACAAGTGTAGTGGTTAAGATTACAAGTTTCAGAGCCCAGCAGGAATGTGTTTCAACTCTGACTCTTCAACTTATGATCTCTATGAAACCTATGTAAAATTTCTAAACCTTATCTGTAAAACAGGAATCAGGATATCCACAGCAGAGGTTTGTTAGGATCGGTGTAAGAAGAAAATCAACTTGTGATGCCGCTGACATGTTTAGAATCATACCTGTCATATACTATGGATTCGATAATTAATTAGCATCTTTTCCTGGTGAGCACAAAACAAGAAATTTGGCTAAAAGAAAATAAGTCCAGAAGATTTGTTGATGACTCTGCCTTGGTTAGTGCCTGACCCATTTCAAATTAGATTTCTTCTAATGAATGCCTTCTTGTTGTTGCTCAAATAAAGAAGACATTCCACTTACTACTTTGTAAAATGTACTTCCCACCCAGTTTGTCTTCCTGTACCTTTTCCCTCTTGTCTGTCTGCCCAACTGCCATTCTCTTCTGCACATTTTGTGGCAGGGAATTGCCAGGTATAGGTCAGTAGATGTTGCAGCGATAACAAAAGGAAAGAAAAGCTTCCTGCACTTCTACCCTGGCAGACACAAAATTAATCACACTTTATCAGTAAAGAGGCCAAATAAGTCAGGCCCTCACTTGAACTTGTTCTCTTCACATACATAGTTGAGATAGAAATGTTGATTAATATGCTTGAACGGAAATGTATTTGTGCCTTCAAAAGAAGATGACTCTCTCCATCTCCACACAAGTAGACCCGCAAATGCCCGCACGTACACACACTCACAGTTCACACTGGTGCTGCAGAACATACTAGGAGTGACACATTTCTGCACAAGGAAAGCAGCGGCTTTCATTTGCAATGCCAATCCTCGAATTAACTTTGCAACAGTCCATTCCCTATCCCAACCTACAGCCTCGGAAAACTACGAGTGACAGAGTAAAAATGTTTACTATAATTTTATATGCATATGAACATTGCTCCTAGATTAGGTTATTCAGTTAACAGATCATGATTATTCTTGGCTACCATGTAGTTTAAAATAACGACAGTGACTACATTAACTAGAAAAGCTTATAAAGATTACAAGATCTGGGTTATGAGCCATCAGAGACTTAATGTGTTGGAAATTTATTGTTGTTTGTGTAGCTGAAAGAAGCCTGAGCTAGGAGACTGACACATGGGTTCTAGTTCTGGATCTACCACCAGCGTTGATCTTAAGTAAGTCAACTGATCTTTCTGGGCCTCAGTATTCATCTGGTATTGGGATCTTTACTAAGGCTAATTGAAATATTGTTATATTAAAGCATTTTATAAACTTGTAGGCTAGTAGAAGTGACTAGTAATAGGAACTAATATTTATTGAGCCCTTGGTATGTGCCAGATTCTTTTTCTTAGGTGTGTGTGTATGTGTGTCTCATTTAATTTTCATAACAATACTCAGAAAAAGAAATTATTATTAGGCCCATACCACAGATGAGGAAACTGAGGCTAATAAACATAAAGCACTGGACAAGGTCCCAGCAATAGTAGGTGTTAGAAACAGGCTTCAAATCCAGCCATGTGGACTACAGGAGTCCGGGCAATAATTTCTCCCACCTTCAAGGGTAGGATTTGAAGGATTGTTAACATTAGAGAACCCACCCTGGCTAGTTTTGCATAAAATGATACCAAGGCAAAGGGAATGTGAAGTTCACACTGTAAACATACTAGACACATACAAGACATTTCTCCTGCCATTGATGTCAATGGACAATAATACTTAGGAAATTGTTAACCTGAGTGGGATGTCAGACACAGGAAGATTAAAAGGCTTGAAAAGGAAATGTTACAGAGACAGATTGGGGGCTGACAGAGAAAAGAACATGAAGGGTATTGATACGGGATACAGATAAGGAAAGGATATAGAACCTTACAGAGGTAAAGACTGTATTTCTTGGTTTGCTCTTTACCCTGTGTTATTCTGGAAGGAACAGCCAAAATCTGGAAAGTTCAGTGTAAGCTTCGGAGTCATTGCTGAGCTCAAATCCTTGCATTATGTGGATCATGAAGCACGATATAATCAACTTGGAGAATTTCCACTCCATTCTGGGATTAATAAATGGGTCCTTTTTTTTTTTTTTCATCATGGATATACTTTTTTGAGACCTTTTCATACTTATCTGCCATCACAGGTGCAATGAGAATTAATATAACAATTAATGAGATGATGCTTTTAGGATTTCCCTGACAAGTTTCAAAAGCACATCTAACTACAGATGCTTATCTGTGATGAACTGCTGAATCCTGGCAAGTGTGCCTTGTTGAACCTTGTATATTGTGAACAACAGCTAGAAGGAACCCAATAGTTGATGATTTCCAAGGATGTCATAGGGTGATGGTTAAGTATTAGTCTTCATCCTGAATAATCTATCTTCTATTTTGGCCAATTCATTTTGGAAATTTCTGTATTTTACATGTAGGTCAATAAAATACAGCTCTCAAAAAATTAATAAAATAAATATTGGTTTCACTTTAAAACTTCAGAGGATAGAAATTTGACTAATACAATGTATTAAGCGTGGAGAAAAACAATAGGATAAATAATCTAATCACTTTTAATATTAAAAATTTGCCTTTTCAATTTTGTTCTGAATATCATAATCCAGGCAAGGATGAATCGTTTGTGTTGGGTTATTATTATTTGAATTTTTAAAATAATGCCTTTCTCAATACTATCCCCAGGCATAAGTACAAAAAGGGGGAGGGGGGGAGAAAGAAAAATATTAATTAAATTGCATAATAGTCAATGCTGTTACAATTTTATGACATAAAATAGTACATGAAAATAGCTTATCAAAAGATTTTTTTTTTTGCAGAATTCTAATCTTTTAAAAGTAGCTAGCATTGGGCTCAGATGACCAGAAACTGGGTTTAAGTCAAACTGACCCAGGGCTATAATTTTACTTTCTGACAGAGAATAATAAGAGCGTGGTAATCACTGGGGCTATTTCACCAAGAATGGCAGAGCTGTATTTATTCTCCATTCTAATGGAGAGTCATTCCACGAGTGGTATTGTTTATTTCTTTGAAAGCTTGACTCCCTGGGGAAGGAGTCCCAGTTGATCACATCTGTACCTTTCTTGAAGTAACAAAAATCCTATGCAATGTAAAGGCATAACTGAGGAGAATAACTACTGTTTATTGAGCACCTACCACAGACCTGTATCAGATACATTTTCTCATTTGTTTTTTTGTTGTTTTTTTGTTTTGTTTTGTTTTTTGGTCCTCAAACAACATTTTTTTGGGGGGGGGCATTATTATCTTCATTACACAGATGGGAAAACTGAGACCTCAAGGAGATACATGACTTGTGTAATGGTGGTATCTATCCTACAACTATTACAGTAATTATGCCTATAGTCATTATTATTAAAAAGAAATGGCTTGACGCTGGAATTGTGTTGTAGCATGAAAACCAGAAGCTTGTTATTTCACACAATGGAACATCTCACTCACCGAAACATTAACACCCATCTGTGATTCTGCAGAAGCTTAAAAACAGTCGTGGCAAACCAAGCAGGGATCTTGACGTTTAGCCTTTCAAACACATACTTTGGTATGTTTCCTGGGAATAGTAAACCTCAAAACCCTACTTTAAAGAAAAGAGTCCATCCTTGATATAAATAAATGATCTCTCTCAAATAGGAAGTTCTGTGCTCACGAATGGTCAATGCTCACTATTGTAAAAGGGAAGTCTAATTGAACATGCTTTTCAATCAGAACTGAACAACTGAGCAGGCAGTCTGGTGGTAAGAAAAAGCTGGAGGAATAGCTTGCCGTTGAATAATGGAATTTGTGCCAATGACATAATTTGGCTGGTTAGAGTAGTCATGCCTCACACCTCCATGCCTTTCCCAGGAGGTCTGTAAAGAGATGGTATATTTTTCTCTTTGAGAACACTAAAAGAAAAATTAACCTAATTTGAGCATAAGAAGGGAAATAAAATGATGCCCAATGAACCATACACCATTTTAAAATGATGTCTTTAACTAGCTTGATGTGAAATATATGATGTATCATGTGTGCATCTTTCCTAATGACAGGTGCAGCACCATCCACCATGTCCTTGGATCCATTCCTTTCTTTCTTTCTTCTTTTCTTTCTTTCTTTCTTTTCTTCCCCCCCCAAGCATGTATCTCCTCTATGTCAAACCTCTCACCATATGCTGTTAGTCTCATTAAAGTCATTGAGCACTTAGTGTTGTTTTTTACCATTTAAAAAAAAAAGCATTATGAAGGGAAAAGATATTTTTAAAAAAACTAAGATCATTGACATGCACACGCACACACACACATGCATACACAAAGCACATGAATAAGAATTTAATCAAAGCCATGCTGTTTGCTGCTAAGTGCTAGATTAACTGACAAGACTGTTTTGTAATTTTATCTAATGCTTTCATAGATTTTTAAAAGTCCATTCTTTTCCAGATCTTAAGAATGAGCAATTATACATTTTTTTAGAAAAGCATAGCTTACACAAATCTGTTCAAAAGGAGAAACTATAGAAACATTTAAATTCTGCTTCCAGAATATTTTTAAAACCTAATTTAAGAATGTTTTCTTTAGTATCATATTTGAATGTATGTTTTAATATCTCAATCTCTGAAAAGGGAATATAATATTTAAATGTTAGCCAATAGCTGAGAAACTATTCAGAAACACACTAAGTCTTAGAAGTGCCAGCCAAATTACACCCATTCTCAACAAATTCTTCCATAGTTTAGCAGTATATTTGCAGGAACAAGGCCTTGTCTCTTAGGGCCCCTCTAAATTCTAAGATTCCCATGCTATTTTCATTTTAATCAAAACAAAATTCACCCTGGTATGGCACAGACCTCAGGCACCACTCCATTGTTCCGTGGAACAGATGTTTTGGAATTCACATAATGACAGACAGACTTCCTTTATGAAAGGTTTCTAGAATGAGGGCTTTGGTCAAACTGGTCATGCCTGTATTAAAACCTTTCACTCATCAGGACAATATTTGCATTTCTGCACTTATCCTGTGGCAATCTCATCTTGATAAAAAGTCAGGTTTCTTTGAACTTAATCGCATAACCCCCCTTTTTTTGTCAAATTACATTCCAAACATTTGGAATGTTGAGTCATCGAGACTGCACTTAAGTCTTAACTCTTTTTTTTTTTTTGAGTTATCATCTCAAATAATAGGCAAATGGGGAAATAATATCAATAGAAATTCATTACAAAACTAAGAACTTTAAACATGCACCTCAGCCTCTAAACAAATAAAAGACACAAATGGGTAATCTCTACTAGGTTAAACTCCAGAGGACCCCCAGAGGGCATCCATGGCATAAAAGAAATACTTGTCCATTGGGTGCCCTTAAGAAAGTAAGATAAATTATTTTTTCAGTGCCCAGGGACTGATACCCACGTAACTTCCTTAAAAACCATATGCATCAGTGAGCCAATCCCTCCCGGAATTCTTGGCCTGGATTATTGATGAGATTGTTGGCAATTTGGATATTTTTGTAATCATCTGATATTGCTAATGTTTATGTAGCCTGGCCCATCCAGTCCCTGGGAGTGAGATATTTTCAAAGGCACACTGACTAAATTCAAACGCTAAAGTACCATTTAAGATACTGCAGCAATAATCTAAATGCCACCTAGGTCTGTGCTTCAGAAGTTAACATCCCCTGTTCCCATCTTTGATTTCACTGAACCTAGGGAGGCACAACACATGGCCTTTACAATGAAAAGGTCTGCATTCAGTTTTCTTTGAGTGTTGGAATTTCAAAGTTTCCAAAGGTTTCTCTTATTTAACTTCAATTCCCGTTACCCCAGTGGACTCAATAGGCCTTACACAATTCCGAAGAGCAAATGCGTGGGGGGGTGGGGGGGGTGGGGGTATGTTCCTGGAGCCAAGTATATGTATAGAGGAAACTAGATATGCCAAAGGCTTATTTTGAACTCTTCTCTGGTCATACAATAGCTATCTTTAAAACTTGCGTGAGCAGGAACAGTATCCTTGAAGTTTTGTCATTTATTAGTCCAGAGCATGGGCTTTGGTTTGACTTCTGGCTTCTAGAATTTTCTCCAACAAATTTCTACAAATACGCAGACTGTCATGTTTGCATAATATGTGACCTGCAGGAAATCCATGCAAAAAAGACACAGTCCCTATTTCTTAAAGAGGTGACAATTTAATTGGAGACAACTTAACTCCACGTGACAGCTATTATAAGGATGCCACTGGAGTCCAAAGGTTGTATTTTGTGCAATCTCAGGGGATTTCAAGTAGGCGATTTTTAGAGGACTACTTTCTGACTGGTAAAATGATCCTTAAGATAACTTTTACTGTGTACAGCCTGACTATGAGAAAAAGAGTATTTATATCATTCAGGTTAATTACTCAGAATTTGCCGCAGGCTTCATATGGAATTTCTAGTTAGGTATGCAGTCCCTAGCAGCATATTTTCCTATCAGAACCAAATGTAACCTGCACAAGAAGGCTCTAATGTATATGCATAGAGTAATGGAGTATATGGTAATAAGTAAAGGATGGGAATTCTGGGTTCTAACCTGCCATGAATTATGACCCTGGGCAAGTTACTAGACTTCCTTGTTATCAGTTTTCAGGGGAAAATTACGAAGACTCTGAAATCAGAAAAGGCTAAATTTGAATCTAATCTCTGCCCTGAATTACTGGATTTGCCCAACAAACTGGGCAAACTTAAACAGATTCAAAAGGTATCTGTTTGCCTTGTAATTTTTATCATGGAGATAACAGGACCTATCTGAAAGAGCTGATTTGTGAATAAAATGAGATAACCTAGAAGGTTCCTAACACCATTAGCACTCTAAATAGAGGTCAATTTCCTGTTGAGAAAATCTAGATGAAAATATTTTGAAGAATTTATAAGCTGTATTCAAATGTAAGAGACTGTTACTATTTACAGCCTATGCTTAATAACTAAAAATTAATAGCAATGGAGAAGAGTATTCTTAGCTGAGAAGTCTTAATAATGTTAAGACTGGAAATATAGTTTTGATATCTGTCGGCAAGCTTATTCACCTTTTGCTTTTAAATGAGATGTACCACTTTGATTAGAACAGCCGTGAGTAATTCCATATTAGGCTACATTTCAGAAAATATCATAATTCTACACCTTGAAATGCTTGACAAGAAATCAGCCTCAGACAACATAGATGCCAGCATCATGTACCTACATTTGTAGCAGTGTTTTCAAGTTTACTCTAATAAGTGATGTCTTAAACACAGACATTTGCACGTAATTCTAATCATTGGTACATGCCCTGTTAGGGACCATGGTTGATGTTTGATCTTCAGGGATGACTTTTATAAGATCCTTACTATGATTTTTGGTCTAAATACATATAATCTGAATGTATTATATATATATTCATACTATATATGTGTGTGTGTGTGTTTTTGTGTGTGTGTGTGTGTGTGTGTGTGTGTGTGTGTATATATATATATATATATATATATATATATATATATGACCCTCTTGATGTTCCTGATAAGCAAATCACTTCATATTATAATATATAAAATGTATAAAATCCTGGGTTATAGCCAAGCTTGCAACATCCAGGAAACACTCAAGAGCTCATAGTTTTATATAATTTTGATTCATCCCAGTCCTAATTGTCTCTGTTCCTAGTGTTCCAACTCCATCCTTCTCATCTCCAGCCACTACAGCCCACAAGAACTCTGAAAACCTTTCTCTCACAGAAACTACAGGTAGTAAAGACAGTAGTATTTAATAAAGGCTTTCCCTCTTAGATGAACTGAAAGAAAACTCCTAAAGAAGGAGAAAACTTCCACAATGAATATGGGCAGCATGCCAAAGCAGTCTGTGAAAGCCACTGAGGCATAGCTAAGTCTCTATTTGTGGAGAGCCCCATTATCCACTCTTCAATAGATGGGACAGTATCCTAAGTGTGCAATCTACTTTATTAAAACTAAAGTTGTTGGTGAGGTTGGGTGTGGCTCAACAAGTGGCCAGAATGGAATTATATTCAAATCTCTATTGAGTGTCTATGAGCAAGTCTGTCTGCTGGGTGCTATGGGAGACACAAAGATGAATAAGTTAAGGAAAGCTAGACTTCTCACCATTAACTATTGTACAAAGTGGTACTATCAATAAATGTTCTTTTAATGAATGTATTATTGCCAGGTTCCTAATAAATACCCCAAGGGGAGCTAGGGGTGGGTGGCGCCTACGTAACATAGTCCATTTAGTGTCCAACTCTTGATTTTGGCTCAGGTTATGATCTCACTACCCTGAGATCTCACCATCTGCACTGTGTATGGAGCCTGTTTGATATTCTCTCTCTCCCTTTCTTCCCATCCACCAATCTCTCTCTCTCTCTCTTAAAAAAGATTTTAAAATAAACAAATAAATAAATAAACACACGAAGGAATATAGGAAAAGTGAGGCACATGTCCTAGAAGATGGAGGTCTCATTTTGGTCTGAGACTTGCAGAACTAATAACATTTTAACAAGGAAAGACGGAAAGGAGGGAAACGTGCAAAGGCAGGAACGGAAGAGAGTCTGGGCCCACATTCAGTTCCAGCCTCACTTCAAGATCATAACTCACTTCAAGAAAGGGTGTCTTAAGATGTTATGCTTATGACAGTGTCTGGCTCTAAGGTCCCCGATCAGCTGTAACAGAATCAAATCCAGCAATAGCAGCTGCCTCCTGTCTGAAATATTAGATCTGCTCCCGAAGAATAATTGTGGGAATGCCTAAACATAATCAAAACAGCTATTTTTTTTCATTGAATTCTGCTTAGCCGTACTCATGGTAATTTTATTTTTTTACTCTTTTTTTTTTCCGTTTTGCTATATGTCCTCTCAAGTTAAAAAGAAGCATAATGTTGAGTTTGTGTTCTCAGAATTTTATGTGCATGTTCTAACTCAAATCAGCTGACACATATCTTAAAGATTAAAACTGGGCACCTGGGTGGCTCAGTCAGTTAAGCGTCTGACTTCATCTCAGGCCATGATCTCAAGGTTTGTGAATTCAAACCCATGCCATCAGTACAGAGTCTGCTTGGGATTCTCTCTCTCCCTCTCTCTCTCTCTGCCCCCTGCCCCCACTCTCTCTCTCAAAATAAATAAATAAAATTTAAAAAAAAAAACAAACTTGTCTTCATAATTCATGTAACCCAAAGATAGCTTCATCTGATATTAACCTGTGTTGGAATATTCATCCATGATGTCACATTTGAAAGAACTTCAGAGAAAGGCTTTCAGCTATAAGTATTTATGGTATATTTTATAGAATGGCATAATGTTTTAAAAATATATTTATAAATAAACTCACAAAATATCTAGACTGCAGGCTTAGCTAAAATGTTAAAGTATGAAATACATAATCTCAAAATGGCACAAATTGGGTTGCCAAGGCATTCTCTGATTCATTGTTTAGAACAAAATGGCACTTCTGTTATTAAAGGCTTCCAAACATAATAAGCCATGTATCAATTGTTTCATATGCGTTTAAGTATAGAAACCAAAATGGATTGTTGTGAAAACTCTTACATTTATTTGTCAGTCAAAGGAGTAGTTAGAATTCAGGCAATCAATTGGTAAATATACAATGAAATGTAATAGCTGAAAGTGGGAAATTTAAATTTAAAAAATTTTAGTAAGTGACCATAATAAAAAAAAATGTCCTTCTTCATTAAAAATAGCCTTTAGGTTGAATGAAAGAAACAAAATTCACTTAGATATTCTCAAAGTATAGATGATGAAAGAAGGGTGGTACATATCTCCCTACCCTTTGGAATAATTTGACTTGACAGACACATTTACACAGCGGCAGAGGGAAAAAAAAAAAAAAAGCAATACTTCTGTGTCTGAAATTATTCCTGGCCCCATAAATGAGAACAATAATGCTTACCATGGGTAAGACACCTTGACTAAATGTGGTGATTTTCTCCATTTTCCCGAATCTGTAATTTTTTTTTAACGTTTATTCATTTTTGAGAGACAGAACAGAGCATGAGCCGGGCAGGGGCAGAGAGAGAGAGGGAGACACAGAATCCGAAGCAAGCTCCAGGCTCTGAGCTGTCAGCACAGAGCCCAATGCGGGGCTCGAACTCAGAGGGTGAGATCATGACCTGAGCTGAAGTCGGACGCTCAACCGACTGAGCCACCCAGGCGCCCCTCCATTTTCCCAAATCTTTAACTTGCCCAGATTGGAAATGCCACTTGCCCTGGAAGCTTTGGCCGAAGGACGGGAGATGATAAAACGAGATATTGAGTGAGTCATGAGAAATGGAAGAAAAAGCTTATCGTGCCTTTTCCGAAATATCCTTTCATTATGAAAACAGAGGAGGGAAATCTTCAATCTGAAAAGCCTCAGTCAGAAAAGAAAGGCGTATATGTTAAGATTTAGTTTTCAAAACAAGATTGCTTTGTCTGACTGTGGACTCTACCAACACACACGAGTATTTCTCCAAGTTAATGTGAATGCAAACCCTAAAATGCTGAATAGTTTCATTTCCTCCTTTTTCAGAATTACTTTGCAAAAAAAGGTGGAGATGGAGTGCTTCCTTTCCCGTGTTGCTGATGCTGCCACGGATTTACTTTGGAAGAATTACAGATGATATTAATTACAGTTTCAACAGCAACCACCATCCGTATGGCATTCTGCAAAGTGTTTGCTTGTATTTTACCTCGGTCCAGAAAGCCTGTGACGTAGTTTCGGTAGGTGCTCTTGTCATTCCTAACGTACAGATGAACCAGAAATTTGGAGCGGTTGAGAGACTTTCCCAAGGTCACGTGCTCTGATAGCAGTGGCACTCAGGACTCTCTCCTTGGATCCGTCTTCTTCTAAACCTCTGATGAGCTTCCACGTAAGGTGTAAACTCTCACCCCTCGTGCATGCACCACAACTTGTGAAGGTCTGTGAAAAGCATTTGGAATATATGGATTATACTTGGGAATACCTTTTCTTTTTTCAGCAACTAAATCATTGTCCCTTCTCATAAAGCTTACCACGATTTCGGGATACCCCAAGAATTATTGACAAGGTTATTCTCAAATGGCCAACTTATGGAGAGGTATTCTAATAAAACTAAATTAGGTTTATGCTTTCTGTCTGTTATCAAACAACAAATAGTAAGAGTGGTATAAATTCCTATATTGAGGGAAAGAGAGCAGATGCTCTAAACCTGCTTTGCCCAATGTAGAGGCCTCTAGCCATGTGTAGCTATTGAAATTTAAATTAATTTTTAATAAGTTAAATAACATAAAAATGCCAGTTCTTCAGTCACACTAACCACATTTCAAGGGTTCTGTAGCCACAAGGGGCCAGTGACTATTGTATTGGGCACCACAGACATAGAACATTTTCATCTTTGCAGAAAGTGCTGTTGGAGGGGCGCCGGGGTGGCTTAGTCAGTTTATCGTCTGACTCTTGATTTCCGCTGGGGTCATGCTCTCACATTTGGTGAGTTCGAGCCCAACACCCAGCTCTGTGCTGACAGCATGGAGCCTGCTTGAGATTTTCTCTCTCCTTCTTTCTGCCCTTCCTGTGTAGCCTCCCTTGCCCTCCCCACCCCACTCTCAGAATAAATAAATAAACATTTAAAACAAAGAAAGTCTTATTGGACTGTGCTGGCCTAAAGTGTAGCTGTTGTTACCCATGTCGGTCTGCTTCTTTCTCGAGCAACTCAAGCTCAATAGAGTTGTCCTCAAGGGTGAGTGGTATGAGGTGTGTGTGTGTGTGTGTGTGTGTGTGTGTGTGTGTGTGTAAAATGAACCATGATTCTATTCTCCACCAAAATGCTAGGAAAACCAGCAAGTCGCAAATAAACATAGACTACTATTTATGTGGCTTCTCTTGATGTGGGAAGAGACTCAAATCTCTATGTTAATATCAGTCAACCCTTAAGACAATTTCAGCAATAGACTGTTGTATGAAAAGAGTTGTATGATAGTAAAAAAAAAAAAAAAAAAAGGTCTGAACAGAGCATTTCAAGTTTGGGTTGGTTTGTGGAGAGGGACATCAAATGAGAAGGATTAGCCTTTGGGGTTGGAGCAGCTGGGGCAGGAACAAGGACAGGAGCCCTCCCCATAGGACAGGCCATGCAAAAAGCCAGCAGGGTCTAGGAAACACCCAGCGAATATGTTCCCTCAGCTCCACCTGGGGATTTTCTTTAAGGAACCAGATGGTTACCTGGGCTGTAAGAGTAAAAATAGGGAAAAAGATGAAAAACTCAGGAGAAAGGGCGGAATATTGTTCTTACTGAATTGTCTGACACAGATGGCCAGACATTCCTGAACTTTTTTTTTTAATGTTATTTATTTTATTTTTGAGACAGAGAGAGACAGAGCATGAGCAAAGGACGGGCAGAGAGAGAGGGAGACACAGAATCGGAAGCAGGCTCCAGGCTCTGAGCTGTCAGCACAGAGCCCGACATGGGCCTTGAACTCACAAACTGTGAGATCGTGACCTGAGCCGAACTCGGACGCTCAACCGACTGAGCCACCCTTGAACTTTTAAAGTAGGTTAATCTGAAGAGGTAGTGGTCTGGGGACGTGGACAGCATTCAGGCCGGGGTCCTCCATCTGCCACCTCCTCTCACTAGCGTTTGTCCCATTTAATGTTGGCGGACCTTAGTTTCCAACCGTATTCATTCCAGAGAGGGCTCACCGTGTAGAAAGCATGGTGCTTGGGGAGGGGGACACAGATGATTCAACAAAAAGAACTCACACAAATAGATAATTACCATATAATTCCATAAATGCAGTGACAGACATACGCAGAGAGAAAACATAGGCTTGGCTGGGGAGGTTTCCAAAGTCTTGAAAGACTCTGTGGTGAAGGAAGTGGTATCTGAGTTAAATCATTAAGAACAAAGAGCAGTTGGGGAAGGAATAGTAGGGTTCATGGAGAGAAAGGGGCAAGAATAAAAGAATGGGGGGAAATATACATATACACACGTATAAACCTACATAGGTAGATAGGTAGGTAGATAGATAGATAGATAGATAGATAGATAGATAGATAGATAGATAGATAAACATTTATATTGATATTTTAAGGTTTTTTTTAAGTTTTATTTTATTTATTTTGAGGGAGACAGAGACAGCACGAGTGAGGGAGGGGTGGAGAGAGAGGGAAAGAGAGAGAGAATACCAAGCAGGCTCTATGCTGCCAACGCAGAGCCCAACTTGGAGCTCAAAATCACAAAACCGTGAGATCATGACCTGGGTGGAAACCAAGAGTCAGATGCTTTTTTTTTTAATTTTTATTTTTTTCTTTTTTTCAATATATGAAATTTATTGTCAAATTGGTTTCCATACAAGACCCAGTGCTCATCCCAACAGGTGCCCTCCTCAATACCCATCACCCACCCTCCCCTCCCTCCCACCCCCCATCAACCCTCAGTTTGTTCTCAGTTTTTAAGAGTAAGAGTCAGATGCTTAATGGACTGAGCCACCCAGGCGCCCCTATGTTGATATTTTAAAACTCAAATCCTTTCCCGGTGTGAAGGGAGAGGGACATTTATAAAAAAAGAAGACACCCTATGCCTGAACAGGTAAAGCGTTAAAGGGAGTAATGAAATATTATTGCTTAAAAGAGAAAGGAAAAAAAAAAGAGAGAGAGAGAGTGGCTGGAGATACCAAATAAATCTTTCCCGCCAGAAAAAAAACCTTTCTTTTCCTTCTACCTCTGCCTTTGTGTTTTATTTGCATCTGCACAAGACAGTTTAGCAACTGTGTTCATAGAAACTCCCCTCTCTGGTCAGCGGGCTGCACTAGTATGTCTGCCTTCAGATGCACGCTGGCTCCTTCAGATCTCTCGCGCACAGGCGACCCTCTCCTTCCCCCAGCACCGGGGATCCCTCTCCCATTGCTAACACGGAAGCTGCACAGTGGCCTCTCTCACAAGGCCTGTTAGAATGATTGCAAGAGATGCTTTCTTGCGTTTGCTTAGACTTAACTACTAATCGGAACCTACCACTGCTCGCCTCCTTCTGATTCCAGGTTATCTCAAAATGCTCCAGGGTTTTGTGTCTAGACATCGCTTCCTTGGAATCCCAGGGTCCCTGGGCGATGTTCAGAAAAGAACAACTCACTCTCTGACCCCTAGAGAGACTGGCATGTGAGTCCCTGATCCATTGCCCTGAAGGACTGCTGTTTCTGGAAGCAAGGGACCAGATGAGGTGCTCTCATGGAGAGTTGCCCCATCCTGTCGTCTCTGTTCAAATCTTTCATCAACAACAAAAATAAAATACTCACTTCTGACACTACTTGCTAATTGGTTATTTTTGACACTTGAACAATACTTAAGCCTCCCGGAAACTGTTCACCAGTGTGTGGATTTAAAGAAAGATACGCATATTCTTCTGTGGGTGGTGGGTAGGGCACTGTGGAGGGAGAATGTGACCATCGCCACAGCCTTATTCTCCCCACTATTATTTCCCCAGAAGCAGTAGCGACAGATCAGAGTCACATTCAATACACTCACATGGGGGGGGTGGGAGTGACTTGGGTCTCCAACAAATGCCAGCAAGCATTGACCTGCAGGCCCAACCCAGCCAATCAGCCGTTTTTGTAAATGAAGTTTTACTGGGACACACCCGTACTCATTTGGTTACATTCCACCTATGGCTGCTATCTCGCTGGGAAAGGCGAACAGTTGCAACAGCGACGGTGTGGTCCACAAAGCCTAAAATATTTCCTATTTTGACTTCATGCAAGGTAAAGCAGAGACATGCATAGGAAGCAGTGTCCTCAGTATTTATCATGTTTCAGTTCATTTGATAAACACTTGTGGTTCCAGGGTGCAAGGCTCTGAGATGACAGCAGGGAACAGAACCACTTATAGTCTTTTGTTTCAAAAAACTTACAATTTTCTCCGGCTTTACTGTAAGGATTCCTGCTCAACTTTTTTTTTTTTTTCTTCTATGTTTGTTAGAGGACACAGACAAGTATTATGATGTATAGGCATAGAATAGGGTATCAGCTAGGGTTACCAAATAAAATACAGGTCTCCCAGTTAAATTCAGCAAATATGTACTAAATGGAAATAGCAAGTATGAATGAAGCCAAATGCTGTAAAATTATTCTCTCCCTGAATGGTGCATCAAGAGAGGGACAGAGGCATGTTCAATGGATTTAGAGTGTTTTTACCTCATTATTAAGGTGACATAAAGTAATAATGAATTTAAGCCTTAGGACAAACCCATCTCCAGTGTGAGATGTATATATGTCATGCAATTTAAAAATGATGCCAACAAGCATTCCATTAAAAAATAATAATAATAAGGCGTAATATTTTTAAAAAGGAAGAAGAAGAAGAAAAAAAAAACCTCTTTTTTCCCTTCTGGTAGGAGGCAGAAAAGGAGAACCTACACCTATTGCACAGGAGAAAAAACCAAATTGAATAATTCATAAGTCTTAAGAAATGTAAGGAGTGCTCATGTGTGCAAGTCTATATCTCCTACTAACAATGTCTGGCTTAACAAATCTGGGCCCTTAGTCTTGTGATAATAAGCAAAGAGAATGGGAGGGAGAAAATCTGGCGGTGGTAAAACTTGTCACGTATCTAGAAAAATCTAGACCCACAGTGTTCTCATGGGCAGAATGGAAACCTAGCAGCGTAATGGGGAGTCTGCACAGCCAGTCCTTGGAGACAGGCAGGCACGCAAGGGGGAGGCATGGTGTTTGCTGTCTAAGTAGATGACAGCATTAATCCTTCCCATCAAACCCTACCGCAGTAGCAGATATTTAACTCACGCACAGAGATAACATAACCTATAAAACCAAACACGGAGAAGGTTTGTGGTGGGAGTTTTAAACACCAAACCTGGACTCTATTAGCTACATCTTAAGCAATCCCTAAACCTAAACCATACGTGAGAAGTGGCTTGTTTTCAGGTCACCCCTTGAAGGGCCTTCATCCAGTCTTCAGTTTGTCACATTAGCAGATTTCTCCTCCTGAGCATTTCCCAAGAAGGATTTTCTGATTTGTCACACATGTTCCCATTCATTGGTCCAGTGCCCTGGCAGAACCAGAGATTCTAAACTTGTCCGGAAAAGGGTTTCATAATTCATCATGCATACCACTCTGCTTGGCACTGAGCGCCGTGGTCAGATCCAAGTGCATGCTCTTGGACATTCACGGTTGACTAAAGGGACCAGATTTTTGATAAACCAATGTAGGACATAGGGGAAGAGCCTGCTAGCACAGTCCTGTGGCTGGGACAGAGAAGGGAGTGAGGCTGCCCTGAGTGGAGGGTGGGGTGGGTGTCTCATGAGACAAAAGTGTGACTGTGCTGGCTGAGGAAAGGTGCTCCCTGCAGCAAAGGAGGGGATGCTAGAAGATGGGGGAGAGGCATAGAAGGATTCGAGAAGGGAGAACAGGAAGAAGGGAAAAGGAGAGCCTGGGGAGAGAGCAAATGTTCCAGGACAGATCATTTTGGAAAACACGGTGCCTGCCAGCCAGCCCAGGAAGTTCATGTTGAGGGCCATCCTCAATCTAGGGCATCCATTAACCTTGGCTTTGACAAGACTGGGGAAGGGGGAAGGGAAGAGATGGAAATGATGCAAAGCACCCACATCATGCTAATGTTCTCTGAAAATGCCAGTTTGTCTACAGAGGTAAAATATTCTGAAAAGTTTCCCATTTCTACGGGGTTCATAATGACTTCAGCGGTGAGCCATCTGAATTCAAAATTAAGATTTACTTTGTTTGAAATGTTTCACCTTAGAAAGATGGAGCAGAATTATAAGAAAGGAATACGTTTAACTATTGTTGTTAAATCTAAGTATTCAGTCAGCCTTCTTCTCCTGCTGAATATTCATATTGGAGAGCCATAGCGGACAAAGAGAAAAATAAATGCATTTCTGATTAGAAAATGCAAATTAATGCCTGCATTCTGCCTAAATTCCTCCAATATATCCTTTTAGTTGTTTTCTTTCATTACCATCTAACTAGGAAACTTATGTCATTTTTTTGTTGTTGTTAGTAGGTGAGTGGGAGTCTCTTTGGAAATTTCCTTATTAAAAAAAATTGTACAGATAATTAAAGAAATGCAAATTAAAGCTACAGAATAACAATTCACTTAGAAAAATGGTGAAGATCCAAAGCATTGATAATTCCCCAGGTTGGTATAGTTGTGACGAAACAGAAACTTTGTACAGTTTTCATGGCCTTATTAAATTGATATCACAGTTTGGAAGGACAAAAAATTTAGAAATTTACCTATACTTTAAATCCTTCTGTCCCAAGAATTTTACATCATTGGATCTACTCTACAGGGATAGTTCCTCAACTGGTCACTCAAGGATATTCACTACTGACTATTTCTTATGTATAAAAAAACTAGGAATGATTAAAATGTCCACTATAAGAGAACTGGCTTATTAAGTTATGGTGCACACTTTCAACAAAAACCCTTAAAAAAAAATCCTGAATAGTCATTAAAGGAATAAGCAACATTTACATAGTTTGGCATATATCATAATATCATATACCCTTTGAATATATTAGATGGGGGAGGGGAGCAAGTCAGAATAGCATTATAATATGATTATGCTAATCTTATTTAAAGGGTTTTTTTTTTAATGTTTATTTATTTTTGAGAGAGAGAGCATGAGTGGGGGAGTGGCAAAGAGAGAGGGAGACACAGAATCCAAAGCAGGCTCCGGGCTCTGAGATGTCAGCACAGAGCCCTAGGCAGGGCTCAAACTCACAAACCATGAGATCATGACCTGAGTCAAAGTCGGATGCTCAACTGACTGAGCCACCCAGGTGCCCCTATGCTAATCTTATTTAAAAAAAACAAAAACAAAAAATACCAATGGATCAGTTTCATGAATATTTTATAGGATTTTTATCCAAAGGAAATACAGTAAAACCTTGGATTAAGAGTAACTTGTTCTGCGAGTGTTCCTGCAAGACGAGCAAACATTTCTAATGAATTTTAACTTGATAAACGAGTGACATCTTGCAAAGGAGTAATATGTGACCTCAAATATCACATGATCACAACTGAACCAATGGTTCTTCTCTCTCTCTCTCTCCCTCTCTCTCTGCGCAATTGTGGGTGATTGTCTCCCATGCTTGGAGGCTCCGTCTCAGGCCACGGTGTTTCGCAGAAATCAGTGATTTTTCAGAAGTTGGAAGGTGTTCACAATTGGCACTAGTGTAATTTTTGTCACTTCAAAGCACCTATGGACAGTCCTTTGCTTTTTCCTACAAGAGTAAACTTAGGAATGCTTTGCTTCATTCTAGGTCCGGCTGCCTGCAGATATAGACCCTTTCCTCTGCTGCCTTATTTCCAGTTATATGAAATACAGTACATGACAAGAGTTTATCAATACTGTACTGTAGTCAACATCCGTGTGAGCGTATACAATGGACCCCATGCAGAAAAAGATTCCACTGAGCCAATAAATAGCAGTGATACCATTAGTGATAGTGAAAGTCGTCCTACACAATAACCCTCCTCTCTCTTGTCTCCCTCACACCAGCCATGAAGGCTTTCAAAGTGCAGGTTATAGTTGTTTATTTTTCTTTATATTTTGTATTTTCTTTATTATTTTGTAGTATAGTACAGGCTTGTAATAATTTTTATTACGAATATTTTTGGTTTGTGGAGCAAATCATCTGAGTTTCCATCATTTCTTATGGGAAAATTTGCTTTGGTATACAAGTTCTTTGGATTACAAGCATGTTTCTGGAATGAATTATGCTCACAAACCAAGGTTTTGCCGTATCTGGAAGAATTCAAAATAAAGTGCAAGCAATGACTACTTTCGGACAGAAGCAGGTTGTGTTTGGTAGAGATAGCTAATTTTTACTTTCTCTTCTTACTACATGGTATTTCTCTCTCTCTCTCTCTCTCTTTTTATAGGTTTTATAGGTTTGCATTCTTTCATAACTCAAAAAATGTCAATGTATTTATCCAGGTATTTTAATGAGCTTTCTTCAGGAAAATCCTAGGATTTACAGATGCCCCAAGTAAGTATCATATCTGGGAAGCATACGGTTTACCATTCAGAACTGATCCTGCCACTGGCTTTTTTACTGCAGGCTCCCCAAAATTCCTAGAATCCATAGCATTCTCTCAATTCAGCTCCCCCATCCCTGCTTCCTTCCTTCACTATAGGTCCCTCTATCAACTTCTCATACAAGTTTTAAGGACCCATACAGAAAGCAGGGTGAAATTTGTCCTCACTTCCAAACTCACCCTGACAAATCTCTCTGCAAGTGTTATCTCCAATAATAAAGATTGAAAATCTGCCATTCCAGGAGAAACTTTGTTGAATCTTAAAATAGTAGAACCAGAAGGCTAACATCCAGTTAGTGGTTCTCAACCTTCTCTGCACAATAGAATCGCCTGGCTGTCCCCAGACAGTGTGAAACCAAGTCTGTTTTGGATGCATAGCAACAATTGAGGCCCTTATCTAACTCTTATCAGAGAGATAAGGACACTGAGTAGCAGAGAGGAGAGGATGAAAGACTTGCCAAAGGTCATTCGGGTGCAGATTAGACGTGTTATTGACAAGATGTTAATTGCTAGTCTAGGACGCATGGTAAGGAACAACCTCTTCGCTCTCTAGAGCGAAATTAAGCATAAATTTGTTATGAAAGTTAGAAAATCAGAAGATTTATTTTTCTATTCTAAGGCACATATTGCTTGAAAGGTAACATTATGGATGACACTTGCTTATGTCAGTCCACTATTTAAAAAAAATAGATCTCATGACACCTTTATAGTAAGTAAATAATTTCTCGGAACACTGTGTCTAGAAGAGTTTCATTGCCTTAATTGCTCACATCATAACTCGTCAGCCCATCAAATGCATTGATAGGAAGGTCCAACAGTAGATTTAAACGTCATAATAAAAGAACATTATAAAAAAACTATCTCTGGTTATGGCTCAGCATAAATTAGTTCAGAAAGGAATTTTTTAAATTATCCCCTTATGTTTTATCTAGGAAACTACCTAGGGGCACCGGGTGGCTCAGTCGGTTAAGCGTCTGACTTCAGCTCAGATCATGATCTCTCGGTTCATAGGTTCGCGCAGTTCATGATCTCGTGGTTCATGGGTTCGAGCCCCACCTTAGGCTCTGTTCTGACAGCTCAGAGCCGGAAGCCTGCTTCAAGATCTGTGTGTCCCTCTCTCTCTTCCCCTCCCCAACCTCTCAAAAATAAATAAAAATTAAAAAAAAATTTTAATCTAGGAAACCACTTAAAATGTGTTAAATTTCCGTAGCGACTAATATGCAAGACTTAAGTTTTGAACTGTCCTGCAAACAAATCCCAGGACATTCTTAACTGTTACGAATATTGTTAACAAGCTATTTTCTTCTCAGCAATGATATTTGTATCTCAACTTTTTCATCAATGAAGAATTTGAATTCACACTGCTAACGGTAAAAGCATCTCTCCCTGTCACCCCTACACACATCATTGTCGCACAGCTCAGAAGCCATAATTGGTCAGCTTTCCCTTTAAAGGAGTCTGAGAATCAGAGGCAGCTATTGACTGTTTTCAGACAAAAATCTAAAATGTCCCCTGTCGTAGTCCCAGCTTTGAAATCTCAGATACCTGCTCCATGAAGCCTGTGCCATAAGCATACTCCTAGCTAACTAATGAGAAAATTGTAGAATGAAGAGTTAAGACTCTAACCCTGTCTAACTCTTTGGGATATCTTCCGTCAAATATGTCCAGATATGACTTGTGCTAGGACTAAGGGCAATAACATGAAAGCATGAAAATTCCACAGCGGAAGCATAGCACACTTAGATGTGCACAAAGATCTGAAATTAAGTTTCTAGCAACTGCCTTAACGAATGTGAATCAGCCATTCTAAAAATACAGGAAACACTTTGATCTGTTGCTGCTACTTGTTTTTTCAGAGAAAATATTGATCCTAATGAACTTTTCAAAATTCTCATGAGCAGTATAAATAAAGCTTGATTCCATCTTTAAGCAGTAAGTACTGGTAAGTCTTCCCTTCTTTGAATGGAGAGACTTTAGTCACCACCCTGTAGAATCTATTATCTGGTGGTTGTGTTATTTTTAAAATTCATTGTTTTTGTTTACTGTTTTCCCACATGAGGAAATAATTAATTTTAAAATGAACTTCTAGGCTTTAAAAAATAAAAATAATTTAAAAAAAGGAATCTACTCCTGAAATCACTGTTTCACTATATGCTAACTAATTTGGATGTAAATTTTAAAAAATAAAAAATAAAATTAAAAAAATAAATAAAATACTCTTGACAAAAAAAAAAAAAAAAAAAAAAAGAACTTCTAGGGACACCAGGGTGGCTCAGTCAGTTGAGCTCTTAATTTCAGCTCAGGTCACGATCTCATGGTTTGTGAGTTCGAGACCCACATCAGGTTTGTGCTGACAGTGCAGAACCTGCTTGAGATTCTCTTTCTCCCTGTCTCTCTGTCCCGCCCCACTCATGGTCTCTCAAAATAAAGAAATAAACATTTTAAAAATTAATTAATTTAATGAGTTTCTATGGATGAATTGGGGCAACCCCCTTAAGTCTCTCAGGACTTCCATTCTCTACCTTTTATTTTTCTTTCAATCATATGATAAATGCTGTTTGTCTTTGCCTGAGCTAGACAATATGGCACATATTTATTCAAAAACATTTCACAAGAACCACTTTAAAAAGTTTCTAAACTCCTTAATACTATTATCCTAATCCATCATGTTGCTTGCTATTTGCATAGTCATTTCATTGGATAGTTGATGATAAATGGAAGTGAAAGGATTTTCTTACACTGCCATTTTTCACAAGACTCGCTTTCTCAGTAGAACAACATTAGCCATGGTTTCCTCCTCAGATTCCCTTCAGTTGGTCCTAACTTTCAGAAGAGGCGTGGGGCTGCCCCAGCAGACTGCTGACCTTGTATACTGATCTCTATCCTTCTCTGCTCAGCTGCTCTCTCATGTTGACTTCCTAAAGACTTTTGGGGGGAAAAAATGGTCATGAGGCCTCACATTCAAGTCTATGCATCCAAGAGCACACACGGGCAAGATTCTGTCACAACCAAAGTTTCTAGTGTCACTAAATCTGTACTTCTTTTGTCACTTTCTCCGAAGTACCTTATGACTCTAACGTGACTTGTCCAAACTTCCCAGAGCATACCCATCAAAAGGTCATGATTGTTATGGGCTGAATTGTATCCCCTAAAAATTCCTATGTTGAAATCCTATCCCACAGCACTTCAGAATATGACTGTATTTGCAGATAAGGTCTTTAAAAGTAATTAAGGTAAATGAGGTCATAGGGGTGGGCTCTAATTCAATATGACTCTTGTCCTTATAAGAAGAGGAAGTTAGGACACAGACATGCACAGAAGGAAAATTATTTGAAGATAGAAAGAAGATGGCCACCTACAGGCTAAGGAAGCAGGCTTTAGAAGAAACCCTGTCAACACCTTGATCTCAGACTTCCAACCTTCAGGAGTATGAGAAAATAAATACCTATTGTTTAACTCTCTCAGTCTGTGGTACTTTGTTACGGAAGCTCTAACAAACTAACACAACCACTTTTGCCTAATTCAAGTTTAAACAGCTATAAGGGGCTGCTATAAGGGGAAGCAGGGCAAAAAGTAAGACTAGAGAGAAAGGCTAGGTCAAGATCACGCACAGTCTTAAAGTTGTGGGAAGGAATTAGAACTTTATTCTAAATGAGATGGAAGAGGGGTATGGAATCAATAATAAGGAAAAGATTTGAGCAGTTTTGATAGAGTAACGATATAAGCCAGATGTTCAGTGGATTAAAAACTAAATGAGTAGTAAGAACATGGACTCAGGGAGTGTAGGTGATGAAGCTACCAAAGTCTTCCTTCTAACAACAACCCGTATGCTGTTAGCTGATATTTATAATGAGAAATTAAATATAAGTTTAATGCCTTGAACTAATACAAACAATTTTGCTTCTTCAGTGGAAAGGGAAACAGCAGTACAAATGACTTAGATGCATTTTACCTAAATATACACAATTCTTGTCTCTTGTAAGTTTGACTACTCATAGAACAAATTATAATATCTTCATATCTTACATTCAGGATAATCTGAAAATATGTTTTCCCTGGAGACTGATATTTATGGATGTACACCATTATGGTGTATAGACATAGAAAGTTAGGAAGCAGAAGGTCAGAAGATTTTTTTTTTCTTTTGCTATCGGGCTAAGTACCCTTAGCCTTATATCTTGGTCATTGGAATTTCACAAGTGAAAGATAAAAATCACACTTGTGCTTTCTTTTACACATCAAAATTCTCCAGTGAGTATATGAAACCTTAAGTAGGTCATAATACTGGTCAGAGATTATCATCTGCTAGCCACTGCAGTCTTAGAAGATAGTACTATGTGTTATATATAGGAACTTTGGTTTCAGCTGAGAGCAGTCATAATACAATTGGGATTTCACTTGAAAATTTACAGTGATAGCCAGAATCAAGTCTTCAAGTTTTACTGAGATGTTGTCAGAGTGCATTAAATGTTCATCACTATTTTACTATTTGGTTGGTTCATCATGGTTTAGACTCTAATTAAAATTCAGTGAGAAAGTCTACAAAATGCTTAGCGTGATATCCAGCTAGACAATCAAAAAATGTATAGTGAATGAGTTACTAAATGAGCAAATGAATGTATCATAGTTAGAGCAGGAAAGTACCTGGTTATCAAGCAGACTCGAATCGTATATAAAAAAGTTGCCAAGAACTCAAGCTCTATGTTTCTCTGCCCGTGTTTCTGCTTTATTTTTCTCCTTCTCCACTAACTGGCTTTCTCTGCTGCTCTATTCTCTTGGGTGTCCCATGTTCCTGAGCTTAAACATTTATAACATGTCAATATGTTATAGTTTATCCATCCCTCAGAGACTGCCTCTTGTTCCCAGTTCCAAATATCTGGGATGATCTGATGGGTTCAGCTTAACTCAAGTGTCCACCTAAGATCCAGCTGGTCTTGGCCAGGTGGACAGACTTCCACACGAAAAGTATGGCTCCTGAGTAAATATGGAAATGGAAAGCCAGTTCCCAGTGAAAAAGAAATTGTAAATGGGGCAGATAACCAAAAGTACCTTCTGATAACTGGAGCAGAGGGCAAGGGACAAGTGGGGAGGGAAATTTTACTGAAAGATGAATAAATGAAAGGATAAGATCTTATCCTTTGCATCAGGATAAGATGCAAAGGAAAGATGAGAAAATGATGACTTTGAATGAAAATGGAAGAAAGAGTTGAAGTCAATATCACAAAAGAATCATTCATAATTTAGTGGGTCATCTTTCTGCTCGTGGTCCCAAATGGACTTTGGTCAAGTTCTGCCAAATACATATGCTTCAAATTAATTACATTTTGGAAATCTTATATTCATCTCATTAAGTTTCATAAGTGATTGGTTTTCAAGATATTCACACATATGGTATACACTTAACATGAGGGTGAGGAAATATGTGAATTCAACCTATGAATATTTTCACATTTTCTGTTACTTCCTATGCACTTATAAATCAAGAGTAGCACAAAAACTCACTTCAGAATACATTTTGACATTCTTTCATCACTGAATGGAGAATAGCTTTTTTTTTTTTTCCCCAGCTAAACTTGGGTTTCTGCTGAAGCAGCTGAAGATCCAAGATGCTTTAGGCTACAAGCCGAAGTTTGGAAAAAATTCAACCTGCTGACTTTTATCCTTTCTTTTGGACAAGAGGGCTGTGGGTAATTTGGGCCTCTGGCTATGAAACATGAACCTGTCTATCTGCATTATTAATGGATGCTTGATGGGATGAGTTAACAGTGACTTTAGTTTCTTTGCATAAAGACCAAAAGGAAATTTCTTGAGATGGAAAAAGTCAAATGGACAGAAATATGATGATAATTACTAACATTTATAGATTGCTTATGATGTGCTATGCATTGAGTTGAATGCTGTAAGTGGTTTATTTGATCTAGTACCTGTATTGACCCATGGCATGAATATTATCATTACCCATTTTAAAGGTTAGAAAATCAAGGCTTAAAGAAGTAATTACTCAAGGTCACAGCAGATAGGAATATGGTGGAACTGAAATTTCATCCCATGTACCATGACTAGAACCATAAGTCTCCTATAGATCTTAACTTATATTTAACTTATATTTTCCTTCGTGTTGAGAATTAAATTCCAGGTAGAGGCAGCAAGCCACGAGAGTAATGGCTCTGAAATTTCTCTCCCTGAACCAAATTCTTTTAAGCCTAAGATGAGAAGAGAGACATAGGAAAAACAATATGAGATACAGATAGAATTAAAGTCAGTTTATAAAAACCCCCAAACCAGTTGAAAAAAAAAGTCTTATATGTTTATTTCCTGGTTAATATAATGCACACACAGCATTTAGATACTGCTTGTACTTTAGCTGTGTCAATTGCTCTGAGGTCTAGAGCTGGAATTTCTCATTCATGGACAGGGAGAAACGCAGCAGGGAGAAGCGGATAGAGAGTTATGCCAACACTATAATTAATTCTCTGCAGGAAACACCAAGGAGCTACTCCATAAGAGGGGAATACATTTCCGACCTTTCTTCTTTTCTTACTCCATAAGAGGGGACGAGTATTCTGGATATATTATAAGCCCAGATGGATCTGTGCTTCCAACCTCCAACCACTATGATTTCCCTCCATGGGGAAATCATATTACAGCTTCCTTTTGCTTTATTTTGAATAAAAATGGGCATATTTCTCCTTAATATGTGTATATAAATATGTATGTATGAACATACAGATAGATGAAAAAAATCTTAAACAAAAAAGGAATTTGTATATTTTGCGTACTTTCATCACTGCTAAATGAGAGAGGCAGATATCTCACAGGTGAGATATTAGTATTTAGTATGTTCATCTATTTTCATCTATTTTTATGAAAAGAAATTAATAAATGGCAGTTCCAAGGATTTCAGGCCATTTGTTTACTTTCCCAGTGATACACTTCCCTCACACAAGCTTCCAGATTTGCTCCTCGTGTGTGAACGGGAACGAAGGGAAGACAGGAACGTTTTCCCAAGGGCACACTAAATATGGGGAAAGGGAAAAGGGTCAAAGATATTTTCATGGGAAAGAGCAGACGGTTTTGGTTTTAATAGTTACAACCAAAATCCTGGGCCACAAATTCTTTTAACCCCACCACAGAAGTCTTCATCAGGAATACTCTGGTCTTAAATCAAAGTCAACAGCACCTATCCTAAGTCTTTCTCCAATGCACATCTCTTTCTAGGATGATGCATACATATACAATTTGAAAACATAATTAAACGGTACTGCATCAGGTATTTTCAAGTATCTGAGAACCCCCCTTCCCCCAAAAAAAACCTTGAGTGTGTTTATTGGCTTTTTAGCAATGCTTCTTTGCTATATATTTGGGTGATTGCTTCTTAATGACAATATGCAACTTTAACTTTACACAATTTCCTTAGAGTTAATATACATTGTGCTATTTCACATAAAATACAATCATTTTCAACCAAATCGGCCCATTCACTGCATTTCCCTGTCCCTTATATTACAATTATCACTCTTGCTACATCTTCATCCAGTAAAAATGTCATCAACAATATTATATATTTTCCTTTAAACAATCAAATGTTTTTCAAGAAATTAAGAATAAAAACCAGTTTATGCAGACCTTTTCTAATGCTCTTAATTCCTGCCTGAGGATCTGAGTTTCTATCTGTGATCATTTCCCCCGATTGTCAAGAATGTCTTTCAGCATTTTTTTGTAGCACAGGTCTGCTGGTAATTGATTCTCTTCGTTTTCTTTCATCTGCACATGTCTTTATTTTGCCTGTTTCTTGAAGGATATTTGGGTGGTTAGTGGTAGTATAGCGTTCTGGTTTGAAATTTCACTTTTGCAGCACTGTGAGCAAATTGTTATACCGTCTTCCGGACTTCACAGTTTTTCTTGAGAAATTAGTAGCATTTTATCATTGTTTCACTATATATAGTGTGTTATTTTTCTTTAGCCACCTTCAGGACTTTCTTCCCAACTTTGATTTTCTACCAAATTGACCATGGTGTACGTGGGTGTGGTTTTCATTTTCCCTTTTTGGGTTCACTGAAGTTCTTACATCTGAAATTTTTTGGTTTTCACCAAATTGGTGACATTTTGGCCATTAGCTTTTAGAACATGTTTGCTGCCTAATTCTTTCTTCCCTCTCCTTCTATATCTTCGATTGCACGTATGCTATACCTTTTTAACGTTGTTCCACAAGCCTCCAGGATGGTATTTTTTTTTCATTGTTCCTCAGATAAGACAATCTACATTAAAATTTACTAATTTATTTCTGTGTCATCTCTACTCTTCTGTTAGCCTACCCAGTGTATTAAATTTCAGATTTGAAGTTTTTAGTTGTAGAATTCACATACGGTTCTTTGAGATAGTTTCAATTCCTCTGCTGAGTTTTCCATTTTCATTTCTTGTGAGCATATTTTCCTTTATTTTATTGTGCTGAGTTTCATTGGTTGCTTTAAACTGCTTAGTCTGCTAACTGTTCTTTGGTTTGGTCTTGCTTGTTTATCTTTTCACTCTGTTATGTTTTATTTAAACAGACTCTAGGCTCTGAGCTATCAGCCCAGAGCCCAACGCAGGGCTCGAACTCACAAACCGTGAGATCATGACCTCAGCTGAGGTCGGACACTTAACCGATGAGCCCCCAGGCGCTCCTGATTATCTTTTCTCCCAAATCCATGTACATCGAGTAATTTTTAATTGTGTACTGAGTACAGTGGGAGATCCAAGAATAATTTCTGTTGTTCTTAATTTAGCAAGCAGTTAATTTCGTTCCTCTCAAGCTGAAAAATCTGGCTTTTGAGTGGCAACTAAAATGTGTTTTATTATTTTATCCTCAGTTGTACTGATTTAAGTCTGACCCACAAATGTATGGTCCAGTTGTCAGTCTAAGACTCAGGCAGAATTTATATACAGAATTTGGAGCTTTTTCTCATCTCTGGCTCTCTCCTTTCCTGGATTCCCTCTTTACTCTCCTAGCAGTTATGATCTCTCTCATCCCTGACTTCTCATTTTTCATGCCAGAAAGACTGGTGCCACCTGTAAAAATAAGATGCTTACCTATGTCATTCCATCCAGCCAAGCATCAGCTTCTACCCAGAATGTGCAGAATTTTCTTCACTTGTCAGTGCTGTAGTTTTGGGTTTGTTTGTTTGTTTGTTTGTTTTGTCTGGAGTTATAATTATTATCTATAACAGAATTGGTCCAATAAGAGGTTACTTGGCCATACCAGAAGTCAAACTTGAAGTTATAAAAGGTAGACACTGATTCATTTTGTTATTTCTTCTCAGTTTTTTTTTTCTCCCCATTGCTTTATTTGATTATAGAAAGAAGCTTTGAAGAACATTGTTTGAGGATGTTTTTCGTTTTGATTATTATTTTAGTTGTTTTACTTCTTTTTTTTATGAAGCGGATAGCTTCTCTCCTCAAACATGTAAGGGAAATTCACTAAGAGAATTCTGGTGTCTAGCAAGATTTTAGTCAAAGAAAAGGAAACTTCGCTTCTCTAGGGTGACGACACATCAGGTCATAGAGAAGTATGGATGTAAGAAACGAGGACCAAGAAAAATTTGGCCAGAACACACTACTCAAAACACACTAGTTGGTTGAACCACTCCAAGGTTGATGCTCTTGACCACCCACGCATACTG
Organism: Felis catus; assembly: GCF_018350175.1. Taxonomy (NCBI): domain Eukaryota; kingdom Metazoa; phylum Chordata; class Mammalia; order Carnivora; family Felidae; genus Felis; species Felis catus. Next base: position 113,658,616 of record NC_058374.1, read on the forward strand.
TACTGAGGAAGAATATTAAAACAGAAAAAAAATGGGAAAACACCATTTAATATGGAGGAGACAGGGAAAGCCGCTGCAGAATTTTTTTCAAGAGCATGATGAAATTAGCAAAAAGAATTATTTTAGAAAATGGTGTTTGTGTCATCTATAATAACAAAAACGAAACTACAAGGGGGTTTCTGAGTTCTAAAATCAAAATGGCAGTCTCTTCAGGTAGCATTAGGTAAGGATATTGAGTATTGGAGAGAAGGAACAATGAGATATATTAAATATATTTAAAGAAGAATTCTTTCTCTTGGATGTCATTTTTATTGTCCCTATGACTCACTATTATTGTGACAAATAAGATAGAGTATTCTGACCATCTACAAGAGCATCAGGAACGTTTAGTGCGAAAGGTAACTGCAGTAACTTCTTCAGGAAAACCTATTAGTTTATCAACGGAAAAACACTTTCTGGCGACCACCTGTTTATACACATAGTCTGCTGTTGAGTCATTGACACATTAAAGACCACATTGATGTAGGTTGACGGAAACAACTTACTGATCAACCTGAACAAGTGTTTGCATTAAATAATAATTTATACTATGCATAAGCAAAGGTAGGTGCATTCACTGTGGGGTGACAGACACAGAGACTAGCAATTTCTTGTTTAGACAGAAAGGCCTGACAAGGAAGAGCTCATTAGGGTCTCTGGAGAGTGGCTGACAGCTGAGAAGCTGTCGGCTCTGTCAAAAGACCTTTGAAAATAATTCTTGTTTTTGAATCAGAATTTTCTGAATCACCAGCAGGATGCCAGAAGCACATTGTTTGCTTCCTTGACTATTTCCTCATCCTTTAGTGTTATCAGAATTTGCCCAAAGCCTTAACTGCCTTCTAAACTTTTGTGCTTTGGCTTGCATGCCCACAAACACACCGGAATTTGCTTTCTCAAAAAGCCCTTTATGTGTCCTTGCTTATACTTTCACTAATTAATGTCAGATCTTGCTTTGAAATATATAGTTACCGAGAATATGTCATCGTGTGTGTGTGTGTGTGTGTGTGTGTGTGTGTAAGAAAGACACATACACACAGAGAGACAGAGACAGAGAGAGACTGGTTGACCTTGACTTCGTGTCTCTATAATGGACATGGAAACAGTAGAACTTCAAAAGGAGAACTTATTCAAATAACTGTTCCTTAAAAAACAAACAAAAAAAACAAATGAACAAACAAATCCCGGCAGACTGACTCAATGCAGTTTCATACTTCAGTATTCTGCCTCTCAGATCTTCCACTTTGCATAGCAGATTCTAATTTTCTATCCCAGAATCAGGATCTAATTCAAGATCCACACATGGCCTCTTCAGCACCACCATTCTCAGACTTTACGTGTATTTAACTTTGGTGTCCTACCTTCCCATGCATCTCCCTCCCTGCCCCCGATGTGCTCTCTCTCAGTTTTGCCCTTTCAGCAGTGTTACCCATAGATCCTACCTTGTCTTGCAAGCTTGTATATCTTGACAGCTTCTGCCAGCATTTAGCTGAGGTAGGAATGACTATGTTCACACTATTTTTACCTATCTTTTTGCAGGGGGAAGAATGCATTAAGAACAGTTCCCATAAAAGGTATGAGAACGATTATTCCCATTTTACAATGTACAGAACTAAGACATTTTAATCTCTGGATCAAGGGGATATAGTCAATAAAAGACAAAGTCTAGATTCCTTCTTAGAACTGAACCTTTGCCAAGATTCCCCAACCTTTGCCTAGATTCCCACACCTTTGCCTTGTCTTAACCACTCTGTCAGACTCCTACCCTTGAAGCAAGCCTCTCTGTGGTTGATTGTTAGCCTCCTTGAAGTTACAGAATATGTGGGACTTTGCTTCCAAGATTCTGAGTAGTTCAACAATTCCTCTTAGGTAACATCACCACTGCTAGATTAATCCCTTGAATGAAATCACAAAACCTCCATCTCACCTTGGGCTTGTGTTTAGTTTGATTTTCTTCACTCTCTGACTGCTTTGGAGATGTGGTAGTGGTTGAGCTATGGGTATAATCATTATTTATAGTTTGTAGATTAAAAAACTGAAGCTTAATGAAGCTTAGTAGAGTCATGTGCAGTCAGGATCAAAGTCAAGTTCTACTTGTCAACAAAACTATTTGAGGATAGGAACCTCATCGTTATGTCGGTCTGAGTTCCAGGTCATATCAGTATATTTGTTAACATGAATTGTCCTAAGTAACTACTTTCAGTACAATCTCTTTCTTATTCTCTCATGCTGAACAGAAACTTCTATGTGTTCCAGTGCATTCTAATGTCTCTCAAAATCTCCTTTATTTCTTCCCATAACAGTCAAAATCCTATGACAAAAGATATCCTCAAAGGTTTTAGATTTTTGTAGAATAATTACTTTTTCAAGGGTGTGAGTAGGGCTAAAAGCACCACATTAGGTGGAGACATGCCCAGGAACTAGCAACAACAGGTATCCATAGTCACCTGCTGAGCCTACAGAGGACAGGGACAAGGATGGTGTCAACGGAACCAGTGAGAGTTGGAGCCTCGGAAGAGGGGCTGTCCAGTTTTCTCTCCCACTCCCCATTCTCCAAGCAACTGCTGGGCCTTCTGTAGGCTGAATCCAACCAAGAGCCAGAGTATAAGGAAACTGGGAGCTAGGATGACTCAGGGTACAGAGTAGACAGAGAAAAACAGAAAATGGATCTAGAGAGGCAAACAGAGAAGTGCCAATGCACCTCCCACCAAAACCACCCTCCCAGTGAAACAGTTTGAGCATTTTCTACCAAAGCTAAACATGTGTATACCCTACAGTGCAGCAATTCTTCTCCTTAGTAGATGTCTAAGAGAAATGAGAGCATGCGTCCACCATGCTGCCTGTACAGAAGTGTTCAGAGCAGCTTCCTTTATAAGAAGCAAACACTAGAAGCAACCCAAAGGTCTCCCAACAGTAGCACAGACAAACTGTGGCATATCCATAGAAGAGTAGAAGCAATGGAAAGGAGCAAGCCACTGACAAGTACAACAACGTGAATGAATCTCATCACTATAATGTGAAGTTGGAAAAGCCAGACACCAGAGTGCATAGTGAGTGATTCTATTTATAAAAGGTTCTAAAGTAGGAAAGACCAAGCTGTGGTGATAAACGTCAGAATAGTGTTTACCTTTTGGTGTGTGGGGGAGGGAAGACAGACCTGGGTATTGACTGAAAAGGAAGAGGGTGGTGGTTTCTTGGGTATGCACACATGTAAAAACTGAACACTGTTTCACTTTACCCAGGTCGTATCTCAGTTCAAGCAACAACAGCACCCATCACTGCTATTATTATGATTACCCTTTCATGTAGCAAAGTCATTCAGAATTAGATTGTCTGCCACGTGTTAACAGGAAATGATAATCAGAAAACACTCTCTTCTGATTGTAAACTCTACATTCCTCACTGATAAAAAAAAAAAAAAGAACAGATTGTTGAAAAGCAAACAACAAAGACAAAAAAAAATATTTCAATTCCAGAAGATATTTGGGTAGCGAATCCAACTTTCAAATGATAACAGAAAGATAGTAGGTAGAGTTATTATTTTGAGGTGAGCAGCCCTTAGGGCCCCGGAAACATGCCTGACTGGCTAATGCCTCACAGCACTGTCCTAAAATGTTACTATGTCACACGGGGTTAAAGCTTCAAAGAACTGTGACAGATAATCCATTTTTATGAAAAGTGGCCAGAAACCTTGCATGACTGATTTCCAAACATAATTTATTTTTTGCCTGGTAAATTGGGTAGAACATCGAATTGAGCGAAATTATACAAACCCTCCTGGCTTGCTGTTTTCTCATTTACTACTACATTCATTTTCAATGCAATGCTTATTAATATTTTTAAACGGGAGCTCCAATTACATGGCATTTTAATATCCTGACCCATAGATAAGAATTTTAACAGGTATCTTTGCTATGTTGCTATCCCAATGGGTCTGATCCTATGGTGATAAAAACCACACACCCTGGGAATAAATTGTTCCCCACAAGAGTGGAATTAATGTTTCTAAATTCCATGGCTCCATTTTGTAAATTACTTCCCCCTGGTATGTTACTGGGCAACCAAAGAGAAGAATATAAAATTGAAACACAAGAGAAAAAGACAACTGGAGTTGACCCTATAGGAAAGCAAAGATTTTAAGCATGCTCTCAAGACTAAAGGAGAATCGGGGCTATTATTTATATGCAATTTGTAAAACCCATGAACCCAGGGCCACAGCAGATTGCAGGCTCACAATATGCAGTATTTCTCTGATCTATTCCTACTATATCTGTGAGAACTTCACACATACACACACACACACACACACACACACACACACACACAAGCAAACAACAGGATTATCTTCTTTTTTTTTTTAAAGGATTTGAATTTAGGGGCGCCTGGGTGGCTCAGTCGGTTAAGCATCTAACTTCGGCTCAGGTCATGATCTCACTATTTGTGAGTTCAAGTCCCGCATCTGGCTCTGTGCTGACAGTTCAGAGTCTGGAGCCTGCTTCGGATTCTGTGTCTCCCTCTCTCTCTGCCCCTCCCCCACTTGCGCGCGCGCTCTCTCTCTCTCTCTCAATCTCTCTCTGTCAAAAATAAATAAACATTTGAAAAATTTTAAAAATAAATAAAGGGTTTGAACTTAGAGTTTTTAATCTTTTTGGTGTATGAGAATATTGTTAACTACTATTTCAATTTCATTGATCTTTTAGGAGCATTCCTGTTTCTATATGTGTCAGCTTTAATAATTACATTTTCCATTATATACCTGTTAAAAGTTTCTAAACTCATTGAGGTAGAGTTGTTCATATTTTTATTACATTTGTCATTTTTGCCCGTTTTTAGTTACATGGTTTTCATTTATAGTACTGTTTCTTCTTTCTCTCCTTTCTTATTTGAGCTTTAGCTAGAGTTTTATTTTAGTTTTCCCAAAGAATCAGAAGTTTATGTCGTTGGTCTTCTCCATCAAGTGTTCATGTCCTATTTTATATGGTTCTGCTATTTCCTTTATTGTTTCTGCCCTATACTTTCTTTTAGCTTATTCTGTTGTTATTTTCCAAAATGTTTCCATGGTACAATGTGCCAGGTATTAGATAAACCAACTGATACTCGTTTTACTTTGTCTCTATTCATCAACTTCTTAACAGTGAGGGATTTCTACATGGCTGTTGACCAGAAGGAAGTCTCCTGAATATCTGGGTTGTTTTGAGCATTTAGGTTGCATACTAAAGAAAACTTATGAGTTGATTCCTCAAGATTACACATACAAATTAACATACCCAGGTAGGGTGCCTGGGAGCTCAGTCAGTTAAGCATCTGACTCTTGATTTCGGCTCAGGTCATGATCTCATAGTTTGTGAGTTTGAGCCCCACGTCGGGCTCTGTGCTGACAGCTCAGAGCCTGCTTGGGATTCTCTCTCTCCCTCTCTTTCTGCCCCTTCCCTGCTCACATTGCTCATACACTGTCTCTATCTCTAAATAAATAAATAAATAAACAAACATTTAAAATAAAATAAAATACAAAAGTAGGCTCCCTGCGTATTAGTTTATAAACTATTTTTCAAGTAGTGGCTGTAAGTTGAGGCCACTCATCAGAATAACTACAGGATATTTTTAACACACACATGCCTGAGGCTTATTCCTAGAGACTCTGCCTGAAGTTGGCTCAGGTATCTATATACATTTAAAGTTCTTCAAATGAATTTGGATGATCAGCCTTATTTTGGAACCTTTGGTTTGTACTCCTTTTTAAGTAATCTTGTTATCTTGTGCTCTTAAAATAAATCCAAAGTTTTTTTTTTCCCCTGTCTTAGTTGTTTTTCTCCTTCATTGGCCTCAGTATTAAAGTATATTTCATGAAGTCTCTTGTAAGCTAGTGCTTTAGGAGATAGGAGTTAAACAAAAACTCCTCCTGCCTGACATCATCCTCCAAAACAAGGATCCCTTATTTTGTACATGATGTCCCTGACTATGCTTATTTCAGAATGGATGATAATGATAAGCTTGTGAAATCAACATGTTGAACCATGTATTTCTATCTTATAAATGCAGAGTAAGTCAGGAATGCCAAATGGCAATGTCACAATCCTTCTGTTCTCTGCCAACCTATTTGCTTATGGACTCAAATATGTTGCTTTTGAAACAGATGGCTCTCCCTCCTTTGCAGGTTATTACATAAGTAGGTGAGGCACAGTGGATGTGGTATGTTTTCCAGGACGACCAGAAGAATGCCTGTGACAAGGCCCCAAGTGTGCAGGGAAGAACAGAACTTCAAAGTCAGGCACGTCTGGGTTGAAATTCTGACTCTGCCTGCTTCTGATGATGAGAACTTCGGCAGTTTGGCTCATTTGGCCTCAATTTTCTCGTCTTCAAAAGTGGAGATGTGATGTGCTGAGGTGGCTCAGTCAGTTAAGCGTCCAACTATTAATTTTGGCTCAGGTCATGATCTCATGGTGGTGGGATTGAGTCCTGCATGGGGTTCCGCACTGGACATAGAGCCTGCTGAAGATTCTCTCTCTCTCTCTGTCCCTCTGTCCCTCCCTTGCTCATGCATGTGTACACACCTTTCTTGAAAAAGAAAATTACAAATAAATAATAAATATGAAGATGATAATACCTTCTTCGTGTGCTTATGAGAAATTTGAGTAATATGTATACAAGGTACCTAGCAAATAGAAGATGCACAGTGAGACATTTGCTTTTATAGAATTTGTTATGCAAAATGAAAACAAGACTTCTCCTAAACTTCCTCCTGAATGGCATGTATTTTGAACTAGGAGTTCACCTGCTATGATATGCATGAAGGTCGGCAATCTTTTTGCAGTGGTTTTTATAACATGAAACAGACACTGAAAACCCAGTCTGTGAAAGGATGATACTTATGTGGCTTATTCTCAAGTCACTGGAATCTTGAATCAGAAAATCTACCTGAATTCAACATTCCAATTAGCAAAGGAAAATCTACACATAGGTGAATGTGTTATCATGTTGGGGGGGAGATAGAATTTTAAAAGAACGCAAATAAAATTTGATGAAAATTACTGTACCCACTCAACCGAATGAAAGGTACACAGAATGTTTAAACAATTCATTTAAGTCTACTTACTTAAGGGGCGCCTGGGTGGCGCAGTCGGTTAAGCATCCGACTTCAGCCAGGTCACGATCTCGCGGTCCGTGAGTTCGAGCCCCGCATCAGGCTCTGGGCTGATGGCTCAGAGCCTGGAGCCTGTTTCCGATTCTGCGTCTCCTTCTCTCTCTGCCCCTCCCCCGTTCATGCTTTGTCTCTCTCTGTCCCAAAAATAAATAAACATTGAAAAAAAAATTAAAAAATAAATAAATCTACTTACTTAAAACAAATGACAAATAATAAGTTATCCGGGAATTCAGAGTCATTTCCACTTTCATCCCTAAAGAGGAATTCGTAAGACTAGACAACGATAATCTAAAAAATACTCCCACTAAATATGTCTCTTTTCATATTCTGCTTGGTATTTTGGGTGTCCTGCATTCCTGTCCTATATGAGCAGGATGGTGTTTTCTTGACCTAAAGCCTCAATACTGTTCTGAAATTTTGCATCTTTGTTCAAGCAAATTTTTAAGATGCTATTTGTAGCAAGTGCTCTTTGGACCGCACCTCAAATATTTGACCCTATCCCTGGCTGCCACAGCCAACTTTGGGCAGGCCAAACCTGTCAGCACCCTGCCGCAGCTGCACCCAGTTCTCTTACTGCTGCCCCAGACTTCCCTGACACCTGATTCCAGATGCCTCTGGAAACCTGATTGGCCCCAAGGCATACACAAATCTGGAAGATTGGCATCCCATGGATACGCAGAGTTGAAGACAGCAGCTAACTACCGCTCTCCTGCGTCTCCTACTGATGATTCAGATGTGTATCCCACACGACCCTCAGAACATCCCAGGGCAGCTGAGCCTCAGCTGCTCACCACTATGACCAGCTCGAAGATGCATCCTTATTTCGGCAATCCCTTCTTCCCCCTTTCACTCTTCCCGGTCTCCACTCACGGCTCCCTAAGATGACTTCTTCGAGTAAACTACCTTCACAAAAGACGAGTCTAAGACTCGCCTTTCTCAGGCTAAGGTAGAATCACCGAGGCCAAACAATTAGCAAAGCAATTGTAAGCTGAGTGCCTGAGCTTACAAACGACAGCAAGAATGGCTACGCTTTGCTCGAGTGTCTATTGTATCTCTAGGATGCGTGGTCTGGTTTTTTTCTCCCTATGCTTTTTGTTCCTCTGTGAGAGAAGTTGATAGGCCACTCTGGTGGGATAGGGCTGATACTCCACTTCTACTGGGGTCTGAAACAGATTAGCCTTTGTGCCAAATGTGGAGTCATGATCCTTCCAATGTGACACTCCACCTCTATTCTAGTAGAATGCACTCTGACTCCTGCTCAACCACCTTACCCACGATATCACATGGCTTAAAGATTTGCTCTCAAACGCAAGCTCCCCAAATCTATTTCCTACAACATCCTCTTTCACTGCCCCCTATAAAACAAGAATATTTCCTCCCCAAAATTGTATGCGGTATGGCTTTTTTTTTAAGTTTATTTACTTATTTAGAGAGAGAGAAAGAGACACCCAGTGGGTGAAGGGCAGAGAGAGAGGGGGACACAGGATCCGAAGCAGGCTCTGTGATGACAGCAGAAAAGTCCAATGTGGGGCTCAAACTTACGAATTGTGAGATCATGACCTGAGCCAAAGCCAGATGCTTAACCGACTGAGCCACGCAGATGCCCCATCAGCGTGGCTTTTATATCAGGGGGACAATATTGCCAGACACTCATAAACAGAAAAATGATGGCACCACGTGGCACATTCTTGGCAAAATCCTTCCTTATCTTCTTGCACTCTTCTGCTAGAGGGACTTTCCAAGACAAGCTCTCCTCTGTCTCTGCTCTGATCCAGGGAGTATTGTCTCTTCTGTGTTCGTCGGTTTGCATGTTACTATAGGTATTACACTTATGTGGGTTAGGGGTGGGTGAAGAGAACCAATCTGCAGAAGAGTAGAGCCACCCGAATTCTGCACATTTGGATCTGGCCTTGAAGACATGACTACAGATGGGGCTTCCTTCACTCTAAGCTCTATTATACCCCAAATATCTTCTGTTCTGTACTGAGGACAGCTTTCTCCTTTAATCAGCCATATGTTTTCGCTGCACTTTGTTTTGATTTTACCACAGGCAATTTCTAACCCCCTCTCCCCTCTTCCAGAAGACTGAAGCATTTTCCCTTGACAGTTTTCTTTTTTTTTTTTTATCTTACTCCATATCCCAACATGACCTCCCTTGTTCAATATTTCTTTTCTTTACTCCAGCACACCGAGGCGCAGAAAGAAAGAGAACCTTGAAATAGGAGTTGCTTGGGCTCTAACCCAAGCTCTAGTATCTACTATCTGTGGGACTTTGAGCAGGAGTTTCTCCTTTTGTTCTGAGTGTCTTCGCCTATGAAATAAAGCTAACGATGTACATCAGAGAACCACAGAATTTTCACAAAGGATAAATAAGATATAGAGTAAATGCTCAGAAAATGACCATGTCTTTATCTCTCTCTGTTAGTAGCTGTATTTTATTTGAACATGGATTCAGTTACACCTTCCTCTAGCTGTCCATACCAGCTAAGTCTACCCTTCCCAGGCACCTCTGCATCCATTCTCCTAGGTTTCATGCTTACTCTGTTTAAGATTACTCTGTAGGGGCGCCTGGGTGGCGCAGTCGGTTAAGCGTCCGACTTCAGCCAGGTCACGATCTCGCGGTCCGGGAGTTCGAGCCCCGCGTCGGGCTCTGGGCCGATGGCTCAGAGCCTGGAGCCTGTTTCCGATTCTGTGTCTCCCTCTCTCTCTGCCCCTCCCCCGTTCATGCTCTGTCTCTCTCTGTCCCAAAAATAAATAAACGTTGAAAAAAAAAATTAAAAAAAAAAAAAAGATTACTCCTTGATCAGTTTTCAGTAAATGTCCCTGGACTTCCACAAAGTGTATTTTATTATAGGAGTTGGTCATTGATGAATACCAATAAACATTATTACCTCCTATAGTTTCTGAGGGGCAGGAAGCCAGGAACATCTTAGCTGGGCAGTTCCTACAGAGTTTCAAACAATTGGTGGCCATCTCAAGGCTCCTGGAGACTAGAGGATGCGAAACAGCACATGTGTGTCCTGCTCTCCCAAAGCAGAGAGTTCCCATGAAACCTCCAGTAAGCCAAAATGTTGCAAAGTGAAGGGTGTCCACCTGCTTTCAGAAAGTATGCCTTACGAAGCCTCCCTTTTGTGAAAGACCTACATTGATATCTGTTTTCACTAACTGAAAAAAACCCAAAGATGATTTTCACTTTTATTTAAAACAAAAACAAAAACAACAACAACAAAAAAACATTACTGTACTAATGCAGGTCTTTTGCAAAAGCAAGGTAGCATAAGCAAGCTGTTTGACTCCAAACCGTGGTTATCAGAGGCTTATTGATTTACTCCGTGTGGGTCTACAGTCTGGCTTTTCCCACCTTAGCAGAAAATGCCCAGATTTGGATCACATTGTTCTTCTAATTTGAGAACTTCATGGTTTGAAGTTTACAGAGCCTAATGGTATTTTTAACTGGTGGAAGTCGACCCTGTCTCCATGAGGAAATGACCTGCAGTAAAGCCAGGATTTTCCTCGTGGAGCCACTTCACAGCTCTAAAGCTGCCTGGCAGGTCCAGAATCCGCACCATCTAGTTGACCAGAGACAGTCTGGACTTGCAGCATATTCGAAGTCGATTTTAACAGGTCCCTCATCAGCTATGGGAAAAGTCAGTCACAGGGATGCTGGCTGCTTTCTGTTTGCTTTCCCAAATCCACACTTAAGAGTTCTGTGCCTAGAAAACTGACCTGCATGTACTTGAGCAGCAGGCTCCCTTGACCTCAGGCTTCTCATGTAAGGTCTGGCCAGTTGGAAGCCCTGGGAGGGAACTAAAAGGGCAGGAAGAGAGTGAGGTTGGGGTATTACCAGATCACAGCATTCGCTGTATCTAACGCCACAGGTCCTTTCCCCAAAGGATCCACTCCAGGTTCCTGAAGCCACACCCTCCCCCTGCCCATTCAGGCTTAGAAATGCTACCTGCTCTCCCATATTTATTAACTCCAAGTGCTTGATTATCACTTTTTTCCCCCTAAGGTCCACCCACGACTTTGTAAATAATCCTTTATCAAACTCTTCTCCATACCCAGCTTTAATGTGTCACCTGTTTCCTGCCAGCACCCTAACTGATAGCTACAGTGAAGTGGCTGGTCTTAAACAGTTTAGCCTTCCAGACTTTTGGCAGGTGGACGTTAACTGCGAAATATGGTCACGAGTGCTTAAAAACAATGGACTATCGAATCATCTAGTCGGTATTCTAATGAAACTTAGTGACTGGCAGCAGTTTTTCATTTCTAGAAGATCTATGCGAACAATCGTTCATTGCCAAAAGCTACAAGACCTGAATATTAATTAATTGAGGGTCATCAATATTAAACCCAGCAAAATGCTTCATGAGATAAAATAATACGTAATTTGCATTAAGTGCTCTGTGACAAGCACGGCATCAAATGATTTACATTTTTTTAATTCGTACAAATTCATTTTTACAAAATTTAAGTTATTTTAGGTCACACAATAATTGTGTGAGATATATGATTTTTTGCCATTTGACAGGTGTGGAGACTGAGGCTTAAGAAGTCCCTCACCCAATGCTATGAAGGCAGCCACGAATGGAGCTGGCATTCAAACGCAGGCCACCAGAATCCAGAGTCTACATCCTACTCAATTTTTCCCTTAGTTGATGAGAAGATAACTCAGAAAAAATGAAAAATATTTACTAATTTATTTATAGTATAAATGACCTCTTTCAAATTCTAAATTATAGGACTGCTTATAAGACTTCTATTTATTCCAACTTGTTAGTTGATTTTGTGCAATAAAAGGAACCAGAGCTTTTGTGAATTTCAAGTGTGGCTCATGAGTACAAATAATTCACCAAATACACGCACACACACACACACACACACGCACACACGCACACACATCCACATGCGCGCGCACACACACACACACACAAGAGTCTAACTACTAACTTTAGTAGGACTCAGCAATTCTCCAACTGGGAAGCAGTTAGTCTTGGGTCTTTATATAAATCTCCTTATAAATAATGGTTATGTTTACACAACCTGGAACTACTGGATTTTACCCTGAATGAGTCATTGCTTTGGAATAGTGTAAACAGAGCCAGTGTTAAGGAAGAAGATTTCTTTGTTAGCAAAGCTCTGAGCATTTAAACAGCTGTTTGATTTCACTCCAGAGGTGTTTGCATTTCATTGACAGATGGAGGAATTTCCAAATGGTTTTCAATCAATATATACTAGACAGACACGTGGATGAGAATTATCTCTTTAGGAAAGAAAACAACAACAAAACTGCAATTTAACCATGGTGTCTTATTTTTTTTTTAACATCTGTTATTAAATAACTACCACAAAAACCACATGTTGGGGTGTGAAATCCTATGCAATGGTCCATATTTAAAGATGTTTATTTTCATGCGATTGGGTAGTTTTTGTTTGCATATTCTTGGTTTTCTCTTTGTTTTCTTAAAGAGGAAGCACTAGATGTGTTGAAAGCACGGTTTTTGCCCAAATTTATACCCATGTTACTCTGGACTTCTCTAGGGAGTGTCGAATTATATTTTTTAAGTGTTATCTATAATTCATATATTAGCAATAATTCCAGGAATTATTATTTATGTTTCATATAGCCAATGTTCATTTAAATTTACCCACATATTACTCACATTTGTTCTTTGTCCTTCCCTTCTTTTTGTTTTCATTTCAGACCATTTTCCTTTTGCCAGAAATACGTTCTTTAGAATTAATTGTCTCAGTTGCTGGGGGAAAATTCTCTTTTTTTTCTTTCTTTTCCTGTTTTTGCCTGAAAATGTTTTTGTTTCACATTCATTCATGAGACATAATGAATGGATATAGAATAATTTGGCAATTATTTTTTCAGCACTTTTGTGGTATTATCCCACTGTTTTTGACCTCCATTGTGGTTATGGATAAGTCAGTTGTTAGCCTCACTGACCTGAGCCACAGAGGACCCTGTTGTGTGCTACCAAAATCCCTTTTGGGGATAGAAGGGATCTAACCCTCAGATGCTGAAGGTGTTACCAACTGACAGCTTATGGATCTCAACCTTGCTGGAAATTGCTCTCAACTGAGGAGACCCACCTCCGGTAAGTTCACACCCACTTTTAGAGGCTGCCTATTTCTGAATAGTATTCTGAGCCCTAAACCAGGTGACAGGAGAGGCCACCAGAGTTGAGGATGGGCCACAGCAGGAAATGACTGTGGTGACGATGGTCTTGCCATTCGGGCCATTTGACTCAGCAGACCCTAAATTATTAGATGCACCACAGATAAGAGAAAGTACATTGTGAAGTTTAAGGCAAGCCAAAATAGAAGAATCACCATTAGAGTTCTGAAACAAGGCAAGGTCATCTAACCATAAAGTTATATACCTTTCTAAACTTGCTTAAATGTGCTACGTGGCCCTGGCAAAGACTAAGTGCATGACTGCAAGGCACAAGGTGACCATGAATCTAAAAGTTCCCAGCAGAAGGTGGTTCCACCCAATACACCAAGCTGGGTAGGCCAAGAAGAGATCAGTCATAGCGGGAAGTGAAATATTGGGATAAAAGCCAAAGCATGCCCAGAGGCACAAATGTGAGGCACAAAGAGGTGGACACATGTCACCTATCATTATCTTATTAGTGGCAACCTGATGGAGGAGGAAGAAAGTAAAGTTTGGTTCACAGAAAGTAAAATCTGGGCTATCTCATGACCTTGAAAGTGGATCAGTATATGGGCAGAGCTAAAAATGGACTTTGGCGACAATGCATCCGTATTCAGGGATGGTTTTTATTTTATTTTATTTTATTTTATTTTATTTTATTTTATTTTAAGAGACATAGAGAGAGCACGGGAGGGGAAGAAAGGGGAGAGAGAGAACCCTAAGCAGACTCCACACTGTCAGCATGGAGCTCAATACGGATCTTGAACCCACGAACAGTGAGATCATGACTTGAGCCAAAATCAAAAGTCAGATACTTAACCAACTGAGCCATCCAGGTACCCATATTCAGTGATGGTCTTGAAGGTGAGGTCCATTAGGTGAAATTCACCCAATGGGGAGGTCTTTAGGCAACATACCCAATCCTCTTTATGTGGAAAAATAAGTGTCCTAATTTAAATGTGCATGGACTCAACAAATAGTTTAGCTGATTAGTCAGACCCTGGAAGAAAAAAATATTAGATCAGGGACAAAGAATAGAACTACGTGGGTAGACTTTCAGGCTTGAAGACAGATCTTTGTGTTTGCATTACACATTCCATTCCAAGGAAGAGACACTAAACAACCAAGTAGAGAGAATGACTTGGCCGGCTGACATTGGTCAGTTTCTATCATTAGCTATTCCAATGCTGATACAATGGTTTTGTAAACATAGAACATGGTAGGATGGAAAGAGGCTATACATGGCCCAAAATCATGGGTTTCTACTCATTAAAGCTGCCGTTAAATGTCCAACCCGCCAGCAACATTGACTAATGCTTATCTCTTAGTTCCTTAGAAAGGAACTTACCTCAAGGACACCAACAATCCATTAGTGGTATAAGTTGCCTCCATTAGACCCCTTCTATATTGGCAGGGACAAAGATTTATTTTGACTTCACAACACATTCCAGGTGTGAGTTTGACTTATCCACAGGGCCTCAATTAGCACCATTATTTGAACTCTTACAGAGTTGAGACCACCCAAATGGATTTCCCACATAACACTTCATCAGTTCAAGCAACCCACCTTATAATAATTTTTTTAATGTTTATTTATTTTTGAAAGAGAGAAAGAGAGACAGAGAGACAGAGCATGAGAGGGGAGGGGCAGAGAGACAGGGAGACACAGAATCCGAAGCAGGCTCCAGGCTTTGAGCTGTCAGCACAGAGCCCAACCTGGGGCTCAAACTCACGAACTGCAAGATCATGACCTGAGCTGAAGTTGGACACCTAACCAACTGAGCCAACCAGGCAACCCCAAGCAACCCACTTTATAAAAAATACTATGGTATGATGGGCAAATATGGGATCCACTGGATCCCATAACACATCACCCACAGGCTACAGGCCTAAGAGAGTGATATAAATGCTGAGTGATCCGGGGGATTGAGGGAATCTTAGATCCTAGGGTCTAAGAAAAGAATGTTCAGTGGGCCCATATTTTATACCGTAAGGCACGGGTAAGGCTGTGAATATTAGCAGAAAATTCTGGTACATTTCCAAATGCCTTGCCAGTGTAGTTCAGATAGATATAGCAAGGGCAAATTTTGTGTCAAAAGACCAAGCAGAGGTAGTGGGAAGCTGAAAAGGGTATATGGACCAACCGCATCTCCCCCAGGGTCGTGATGTTTGTAACTTCCTGAGATGGAGAACAGTGGGGAGAGCAAGATCCAGAACAACCCTACCTAGCAGGCACTTTGACCTTTGAATTAGTGAGTTTAAATCCTGGGTGGAATTAATAACTTTTAATTACTTGGCACTATTTAAACCAGAAGAAACCAGATTGCTTTTCAGTGGCAAGATTAAGAGGCTTTTACCAGGAGCAGAAACGGGGACACCAGAGCTAAGTTGAGCTCAGTAACAGAATGGGTAAAGTTGTACTTCTGCATGGTGGAGCTGTGACAATTTCAGAACACTACACGTGTAATCTTACACGGGGGTGTGCTGACAAGCAGCTTTCAGAATTTCCTGGGATCCAACTCAGGATTATCCATCATGATCCTTCTCATCCCTAGGGGAGGAAGAATTTAAACAAGAAGGAGGAAATAAATCCATCTCATTTTAAAAACACGAATCAGTTTTTTGTTTTACGCCACCACCCAAATGCCATTTAATGATTCACTTACAGGTTCAGACACCTTTACAAAACACTCCTGGGGCGCCTGGATGGCTCAGTTGGTGAAGTGTCTGACTGCCGTTCGGGTCATGATCTCACAGACGGTGAGTTCGAGCCCTGCATCGGGCTCTCTGCTGTCAGCACAGAGCCTGCTTCAGATCCCATGTCCTCCTCTCTCTGTCTCTGCCCTTTCCCCACTCTCTCTTTCTCTCTCAAAAATAAATAAACATTTTTTAAAAAGCTCCTAAAATTCTCCAAAACTCCTCTTCATGTATGACTACTGGCAATGTAAAATTATTTAGCCACTCTGGAGCACAGTTTAGCAGTTCCTCAATAAGGTACACACAGAATTACCTCCTAGGTAATCCAGCAATTCCACTCCTAGGTATACCTGAAAGGATTAGAAACAGGTGTTCAAACAAATGGTTGTATACAAATATCATAGCAACACAACTCACAGCCTAAAACTGGAAACAACCCAGAAATCCATCCACAGAAGAATAGGTAGATAAGATGTGGTATATCCATACAGTGGGATATTATTCAGCCACAAAAAGGAATAAAGTGCTAAAATAAATGCTACATCATAGATGAAGCTTGAAAACACGCTAAGTGAAAAAAAAATAGACACAAAAGGGCACATAGTGTACGATTTCATCTATTTGAAATATCTAGAATAGACAAGTCCGTAGAGAAAGGAAGCAGATTTGTGGTTTCCAGGGGCTGTGGGGTGGGAGGAACAGGGGAGACTCCTGACAGATATGGAGTTTCCTTCAGGGGAATGAGAACATTCTGGAATTAGATAGTGGTGATGAGCATACCGCATCATGGATGCACTTCATGCCTCTGAATGGTACACTTTAAAATGATTTAAATGGTAAATTTTGTTATGTGTGTTTTACCACATGCAAAACAAAACAAAACAAAACACAATCTCCCAAGCTCAAGAGGTACTCGTCTTGTTTTCCCCAAACCATTTTAGGTCTCAAGGAAAGTTTTCTGCCGCACTGCCTGAAATGGGTCACCAGTTTTTCCTTGTGGGAGGCAACCCAAGACTCTGACTGCACCAAGGAAAGCCGGTCAGCTGTTTTACAAGGAAAACACCTAGCATCAAATCCTGGGCTCTCTAAAGAATTGCTAGCTAAGCCTCTTCCCTGGGGTAAATTCGGGGAGAAGCGCTATGAGTCTGAGCTTGCCAGGTTCCTGTGGGCCACACCCAGCACTTAATAAGTTGTTCGGAACTCTACATGCCCCGTCTTAATAACTAGTTCTTTTCCCAGTTTGTAGGTTCCCATAATCATGCGGCCACTCGAATGAGAACAGCGAAAACCACTAACAATTTGGAGACGAGACAGAGTCCAGAAAAGGAAGAAAAGTCACGAAGACATAAATTTAGCTTGAGGTGTTCCACGAACACAAGGCAGAGACCTAGAATTAGGGCTTGCTCTAAATTTCAAAATTGACAAAAGGGTGGCTTCTCTGAAAGCGGAGTCATTGGGGCAAGGAAATGTCTCAAGCAGGCATCTGTGAGAGTGCAAGGGAATCGACTGAAAAATGCAAAACGTCTGGAATTCAAAACAAGAGATGTCCGTCCATCTGGTGACAACTTGTCGGGACAGTTTGCCAAAGCAGAGACCTGCAAAAACCGACCTGTGGGTTGCAAAGGAAAGTGTCGCTTCCTCTCCCCCCAAGATGATGGTTAAGAGCACTAGTTTTTAAGTTAGAACCAGGCCAGCTGTCAGCAGGAAAAATCTATATGCGTGTGGGAGGTGGGCGGGAGCCAGTAACGTAAACCTTGAAGTCTTGGATTTCTTCTCAGCGCGGGTGAAAGACCCTGCAGAAACACTGACATCATATAATTCATGTGAATAAGAGTTTCAGAATGTGTTTAGTAGTAAAATCTATCAAACCTGTTGGTGGCACAGAATGTGTACAAGGGGAACAGGAGTCAAGAGTAACTTCTACGTCAAGAGGAAGGCTATGGCACCTGGACATTTTGCTGCACAGGCAAACCCAGCATCCACCCTATAGGAATTCTGGTATGCACTCACCCCTTCGTTCCTACAGGGTTGTGCGACCCAGCCCAACTGAGTCAACGCTATACACTTATTTTTTTTTTAATCTTTGCTAATATGAGAAATGAAAATCATGAGAAATGAAATATATCTTATTATATACTTTTAATTAATAATGAGGCAAAACGTTTGTCCATATACTTGTTGGCCATTTGTGTCTCTTATATTTACGTGTTAATTGTCTGTTCTATCTTTTCTTCCTGGTGTGTGAGATCTGACCACCCGTCCTTTCGAAGCCCTCTGTCTCCCTTAGATTTCCTAACATTGGCTTCCTCTTACCTCCCTGACAGTTCCGGCTCTGTTGCCTCTATTTCCTCAATATGCTGCCCAGCCCCATGCCCACCTTGTCAAACTTCTGTTCTCAGCCCTCTTCTCTTCTTTCTATAGGTGTTCCTAGGTGATCTCTTCTTTTACATAATTCACCTATTTCCTCCACATTAATCATTCCAAAATCTCTCTCCAACCGCGACCTCTTTCCAGATGTTCAGGCCAATGGTTCCCACTGTCTACTCTGCATTTGCATGTCTATGTCCAACAGACACAAAACATTAAAACGTGGCTAACATTAAATCACAGCCTCTTGTTTCTTCCAGACAACTTGTTATTTCCTACTCCCATTCACGCTACCAAACCCACCTGAATTTCTTGGGCTATCACTTCCATCATTTATTTGTGTGTGTGTGTGTGTGTGTGTGTGTGTGTGTGTGTTTTCAACAAATATTTATAGAGCATCTGCCACTTTCCAGGCACCGTGCTGGGCCCTAAAGTTTTGCTCCCTCGTCACTTTCCCTGTATTAACTCTACTATAAAATCTTGTGAATTTTCTCTTTGTGATAACCTCTCAAAGTTATTACCTCCTTTCCCCTTTTTGTTCCTGTTGCTGCCCTCATAATGGCTAGTCTCCCCAGCAGGTGTTTTACATCTCATCTGTAGCATCACCGCATTCCTTACTCCTCTCATCTGAGCAAGACGAATCACCCTAAAAACACAGCTCTGATCATCTTCCTTCCTCTCTTAAAAACCATCTTCGGTAACACAATTACAAGTAAAGAAAACTACCAACTCCTCAACCAACCCTGATGACCTTGAACCATTATCTCTCACTAATGCCTGCTCTCCATCCAACTCTCTATGAAAGAACTTGTATATTTGGCTTTCCCCCAGCTTTCTGTGTCTTATTAATTTGCTGAATATATCTTTTTTTGTAGTAAAATACAATTTATATGCATAAAAATGAAAAGAGCTTATGCATATAGTTTTGACAAATGAATACAATCATGAAACCCATACCACCCAAATCAAGATATAGAATATTTCCAGTACCCAAAAATTTCCCTCATGCTCCTTTCTGATCAACTCCAACCCCAGCCACGGGCAAATGCTGTTCTGATTTCTATCAATATAGATTAGTTTTGCCTTTTCTTGAATTCTCTATAAATAGAATCATCTGTAATATACTTTTTTTTGGTCTAGTTTCTTTAGTTAGACATAATGTCTACAGAATTTGTCCGTGTTTTTTCACGTGTCAGTGGCCCATTCCTTTTTTATTGCTGAGTAGAACACCATGAAGTGAATATACCACAATTTGTTTATTCAGTTTCCTGTTGATAAACATTTGGACTGTTTCCACTTTGAGACTATTATGAATACAGTTGCCATGAACATTGACATACAAGTCTCTTTGTGGAAACATGTTTTCATTTCTTTTGGATAAAAACTCAGGAATAGAATTTTGGGGTTCTATGATATGCATATGTTTAAGTTTATAAGAGATTGCTATACAGTGTTCCCGAATGGTTTTGTCACTTTACCCTCCAACCATCAATGAATGAGAGTTCTACTTTCTCCATATTGTCTCATATTTGCTATTGTAAGTCTTTTTAATTTCAGCCATTCTAATTGGTAACTCAGTGTGATTTAATGTGCATTTCCCTGATGACTAATGATGCTTACCACCTTTCATATGCTTATAATCAATTTATCTATCTTATTTTGTGAAATACCCTTCAAGGATTTTTTTCCCAATTTTTATTGGGTTTATACCTTTTTATTATTGATTTGTAGTGGTTCTTTATGTATTCTAGATACAAATCTTTACCAGATATATGGATTACAAATATTTTCTCTTATTTGTAATTTTTTTACAAATTTTGCCTTTTCAGCTTTTTAACACGCCTGATGATTAGCAGAAATTTTTCATTAGACAAAGTCCAGTTTATCGTACTTTTTCTTTGAATGGTTGTGCTTTCTGGAATCTCTCTACGATATCTTTGCCTACTTAAGTGGGTATAAATTCTGATGCTTTTTATAGAAATTAACAGGCTGATTCTAAAAGTTATATGAAAGTAGAAAGGATTTAGAATATCAAAAAATTACCTTAAAAAGGAAAAGTAAAATAGAGGACAAAAACTGCATAATTTCAAATTTTTCTACCAAATTTTCTAGTAATCAAGACAGCAAAATTGTGTTTGTGTAAGGATTGACCAATCGATCAGTGAAAGAGAATGAGATCGTGAAGTAGACCCACATGTACAAGGTCAGTTGATTTTTGACGAGGGAGCCAAGACAATTTAAAGGATACGGGAACATCTATCCAACAAGTGTTCTAGAAAACTAGATAAATATGTGGGAAAAAATAAACATACCACACACAAAAATTTATTTGCGATGGACCATACAGCTCAAGATGAAAACTGTAACTATAAAACTAGGAAAAAAAAAAGGAAAAAAAAACCCTTTTTTTTAGGTTCCTTTCACCTAAAGGTTTCTCCTCCCTATCATTTCCTTTTGACAGATTACCCATATTTCAAGGCGGAGCTCAGATATAACCTTCTTCATGAAGCCTTTTATTACCACCCCTATGGAGGGGCTCCTGGGTGGCTCAGTCAGTAAGTGGCCAATTCTTGATTTCGGCTCAGGTCATGATCTAAGAGTTTGTGGGTTCGAGCCCCGCTTAAGGCTCCACACTGTGCAGATCCTGCTTGGGAGTCTTTTTCTCTCTCTGCCCCTCCCCTGCTTGTGCTCTGTCTCTCAAAATCAATCAATAAATAAACTTAAAAAAAAATTACCACCCTTATAGAGACACCACCTTATCAGCCTCTTAGAGCACTCTCCTCATACCATGTTAAACATTGTGTTACGGTCATGTGTATACATGTGTGTACCTGTGTCCACATCATAACCATCCTTCTAAATGAGGTGTTCCTTGACCACATCTTGTCCTTCCCCGAATCCCCTGTACCATGCAGCAGGGTATTCACCCAGAGTAAAATATCAGTAAATAGGTGATCTCAAAATGTAATTCCATACCAAAGTATTGAAGAAAAAGAGAAGGAAAGGAAGGAAGGAAAAGGGTCTGTTGTTTGCTTGTAGGATAGGGAAAGGGACAGTAGGATAGAGGTAGAGTTAGGTCAAATTCAAATGAATTTTAATAAAAGTATCAATATACATTTATATACATTTATACAACTAGTAATAACTCCCCACTAAGGACATAACTGCAAAATTGGACAGGACCTGTACCTGAGCAACTACAAAGCCCTTACCAAAAAATAATGTGGGGTGCCTGACTGGCTCCGTCGGGAAAGCACTTGATCTCCGGGTCGTGAGTTCAAGCCCCACATTGGGTGTGGAGCCTACTTAAAAAAAAGAGCTTTACAAGTTTTTCTTTTGCTACAAACTAAGAACATTCATAAGTAACATCTGGAGAAATCAACTGGCAATAAGTGTGATCTTCCCCTAAAGGATTTCCTATATACTTCTATTTATAGAAAGATCTATGAGCACGGTATTGTGAATAATTTCGTGATCACTGCCACTGTTGAATATTTTGCACTGAAAGATTATATATTTATGTCACTTCTAGTTTCATTAAAATATATATTTATTTGTATTATTTACTAAATGCATATTTGTTATTTTTTTATTTATGTATTTAGTAACTCTTCTTGCATTTTCTCAAACAAAACTCCGTCAAGAATGGGTCTGGCTTCATGTATCAGCCTCACTCAGAAGAGGCAAAAGAACACGACAGAGAGCACGACAGAACAGCCAGAAATGAGAAGGGATTTAAAAAACTCAGGTTTTTAAATTTCAGTTGAACAATAATGAATCCCATTAAAATCTCAACTTACTGGTGAGACTCAATTAATACCTGTCTCAAGCTAGTCTCTGAAATCACACCTTTGTTCCAAAGGCTGTGGATCGTTGCAGTTATATAGGTATCTTAGAATGATCTTTCTTTTAATATAAAAATGTATTTGTGTTTGTCGGTAAAATATTTTTAAGTAGCTAAGAAAAATAATCTAAGAACGGCTGCAGCGTTACTGCCATGGTACATTTATTTTAAAATACATATGGTCCATAATGTACTTGGAAGAATGGATTACCGTTCTGTTATTATTACCACCACTGCTGTTAATAAGATTCTGTAGAAACACTGGAATAGAGGGCAAGGCCATCATTAATACTCCTGCTGTGATTTTGCAGCCCTCAGCCACCTTCCTGGTCACTCCTTCATCCTCCCCCAGGCTTGGTTTCCCCCTGATTCCCAGCACATCCCCAAATCAGCAGGGAGGGGAATGCTGACAAACTACAATAATCAGGAGCCAGTCTGAGTAATCCAAAGCAGCCCTGTTTGTCATTTTCCTGAGAAGTCTTTAAGTACTTGAAGCTTTGGGGGTGCCTGGGTGGCTCAGTCAGTTGAGCATCTGACTTTGGCTCGGGTCATGATCTCACGGTTCGTGGGTTTGAGCCCCGTGTTGGGCTCTGTGCTGACAGCTCAGAGCCTGGAGCCTGCTTCGGATTCTGTATTTTTCTCTCTCTCTCTGCCCTCCCCTGCTCACCCTCTGTCTCCTTCTCTCTCTCTTTCTCAAAAATAAACATTAAAAAAATAAATAAAAGAAATAAATATTTGAAGCTTTTCTTTCTTTCTCTCTTTAGACTTGATTTTCTCAGGACAGGGTTCCTTTAAGTGGTCTTTATCAGACAGGATTTCTAGAAATAACACCTTTTGGCTTCCCATTTTCACACAATGTAATTTAACTTTTAAAGCAAAATTTACCTTGCCTTTTATTTACTTTCCATGTTGTACATTGATGCATGTTCTTTTTATAAAAATTAGTTTAATTTCATAGCTATTATTTCAGAAACCAAAGAGATGGAACATTCCTTTTCAAAAACTCTTCATTTATTCTCGGTATTTTTAATATAAGGTTTTCCTTTATGCTTTGGTTTAGTCCCAGTAAACAATGGAGAAAACCCTAACTACATTTACATAAGAGAAAATTCAGAAAAATTAGGATAGAAAATGCTTCCAAAATGGGGCACCTAGATGGCTCAGCTGGTTAAGCATCCGACCAGCTCAGGTCATGATCTGACGGTCGTGAGTTCAAGCCCCACATTGGGCTCTCTGCTGTCAGTATAGAGCCTGCTTCTGATCCTCTGTTTCTGTCTCTCTCTCTTTCTCTGTGCCTCCCTGATGTCTCTCTGTCTCTCAAAAATAAGCAAGCATTTTTAAAAAGGAGAAAGAAAGTACTTCCAAGAGCATCACATTATAAAGAATGTCCATGTAATGGATTACCATGTAATTCCTTTTTATATATAAATACACCCTGATTGTGTTATCTGAGATACTTCTACCATTTAAACTTTTTTTTCAAGTTTATTTATCTTGATAAAGAGAAAGAGAGAGATCAGGGAAGGGGTAGAGGGAGAGAGACAGAGAGAGAGAGAGAGAATCCCAAGTAGGCTCCAAGCTGTCAGCACAGAGCCTGATGTGGGGCTTGAACTCACAAAATATGAGATCATAACCTGAGCCAAATCAAGAATCAGTCACTTGACCGACTGAGCCACCAAGTGCCCCATATTTATACCTTTTTAAAAACTGAGATATATTGACAGGTAACATTTTATCAGCTTTACACATACAATATAATTCAATATTTGTATTTATTGTGAAATGAAAACCACAATAATTCTAGTTAACATCCATCACCAGTTACAATTTTTTTTCTTGTCATGAGAACTTCTAAGATCCACTGTCTTAGCAACTTTCAGAAATCCAATACAGTTAACTGTAGTCGCCATGCTGTGCTGCACGCCACATACCCAGGACTTATTTCTTTTCTAAATGGAAGTTTGTACCTTTTCACCACTTCACCCGTTTTGTCCACCTCCCATACCCTGCCTTGGGCAACAGTGAATCTGTTCTCCATACCTGTGAGTTTGGGGTTCTTTTGGATTTATTTTTGTTTTTGTTGGTTAGATTTCACATATAAGTGAGATCATATGGTATTTGTCTTTCTCTCACGATTTATACTTTTATTATAAGAATTAAACTATGCTTTGTGCTACTGTAAAAAAAAACTTTTTTTTTCTGAAACAAGAGTAATTCTGAGTTTTGACTAGAACATCTTTGCAGATATACTTCTGTGCCTTTAAGTATTTATTTGTTCAAAGTAGCTTTTAATGTTTGAAGATGTGTACTCTGAATGTATATGCATAGCCTTCCCATGGAATTAACTATATCTTCTGTATTGTTTAATGTCTGTTGTGGCAGGCGGCGGTCCAAGTTTGGGGATGGAACGGGGAGGACGGATGGAGGTGTACCTGAAAATCGTGTAAGTATTTCTGAATAACATGAATATGGAAAAAGGCTTAGAAATTTTCCCTGTTAAGGCACAAGCCTGGGTCTGATATCAGTTTCAATGCTTATTTACATATTTTATATATTTCACATCAGGAGTTACAACAGAGTATGTTTTTAAAAGGTCATTCAGAGCATGAAGTCACGTGACTGAAACAGCTAACGATTTTATTACTAGTCTCATTGTTCATATATATACAATGCCCAATTATTGTTTTGTCTTAACGACACAGGAAAAAACTCTCCTAGGAGCTGAATGAATCAGGCTAAACTTGGGAACATGATGATTTACTCACCTATTCCTAATTCAACATTCAGCTCATTATTTTGGTTAAGCTATAATGAGAATCTTGGTCCGGGCTGAACACTTCACAGGACCAGATACTAGATATGCACTCAATCATAAGACTATTTTTTGGTCTATTTAATATATCTCCACCCAAATTTAATGTTACAGTTCCCAAGACCTCGGTGTGTCCTATTTCTGCATGCTGAAAATATCTTTGGCCCAATCTTGTATTTTTGCCTGAGTCAGATAATTTATTCCTAAGTATGGCATGCTTCCCTCAAGTTACAAAGGAAACCATTTGCAAAAATAGGTGTAGCAAGAAAAGAGAAAAAAAAAATCCCACATGTCTATAAGGAAGTCAAGGCTATGACTCTCACGAACGATAAACCCGTTACCTGCTGGGGCATGTTAGGGTCTCATTTTTATAACTCATCATATAATTAGCCATGTTCAGTGCCTTTCAGCACTATGTCAGACTATATACGTCCTGCCAAGGATAGTTTAAAATTTATTAAAGTTTGCTTTAGAAAACAGTGTACCTTATAAGCAAAAGAGAATGATTTTATACAATATTAATGAGAGCCAGAAATGGAAAGGCCAATAGTAGCCAAAACCATGGCCTTTTTTTTTCCAAGGAAGTTACAGGGCACTGGAGGAATGGGGGTGAATATAAATCATTATGATACAAAGCATGGTCTACGTGGCAAAAACAATGTCTAAAGAGTGATTAATTTTGACAGGGGTGGGGGTTGAGGAAAGCTTCCCAGAAGGAAGGAACACTGAATTTGGCCTCAGAGGATCAATTAAGCAGAGAGAAGGGAAAAACTCCCGAAGACCGGGACTGGTAATTTCAACAGAGATGCAGAGTCAGGGGAAAAAGTAAGGCATGGTGAGGGAATACATGGAGGCTCAGAGTATGAGGATGCTTGAGAGGAGGGGCTTAAAGGGCCTCGAGGAATCGGGGCTGGGGGAGGAATGTAAACTCCAGTTTACAATCCATACTCTGAGCAGGAAAACAGCACAATCAGTTTGGGGTATGGCAAAGACATTTCTGGTGACAATGTTTGCAAGCGGTTAGAATGAAGACAGACCGGAAGCAGACAAACCAGTGAGAAATCAGTTGCAATTGTTTGGTAAAGAGAAAACCAGGTAAAGTGGGCTTGAACGGAGAAAGTGGCAATGAGAACAGAAGGGGGTAGATGATTTGAGAGACTCTGAAATTGTTACCAACAGCACTTGGTGACAGATGTCATAGGGGCAAGGGAGAGGAGGATTTGAAGATCATCCCCAAGGGTTCTCACCCCACTGATTGAATGGACGACGATCAGATATCTTCATACTTTTGTGACTTTGTAAAGCCCTTCCTTCCTCAACTATCCATCCCTCATGTACCTCCTATAGCTAGCCCAGCCTTCCCTCAAAGCTTACCTGTTCCCAAATACCCTGTCTTATACTCCACCCACACCCAGCAATCCATCACTTCTTTGCTGGCACAAAATATTATCTTTATTTCTGCTCTTTGTTGTAAGTGCTTACGTGTTTGTTTCCCCACGGTATGTAAGTGCTTTGAGAAATCATGTTCCACTCACCTCTGTATTTTTCATAATACCCGATACGGTGATGTTCAACAAATTCCTCTGTGCCTATTTCCACGTGTGACATTTCTGGATATTGCCCAGGATTAAGGTGGTCTAAAGAGAGATGATATTAAGCAATAATTCCCAAAGTGTGGTACATGTGTTACTGGGAAAACGTGGAAAATAATTTTGAGTATGGAAAGATTTTTAATGGTTTCTCTTTTATGTTCATAAAATGGAATGATACACAGAAATAAAAATAAATAAAGTAGTGATTCATGTAAACGATGTAAATTAATCTCAAAAATATGTTGAAGAAAGCAGCCAAGCATGGAAGAATATATATTGTATGATTTCATATCTATGAAATCCACAAACAGTAAAAGTTCATCTATGTTGATGGAAATCAGAACAGTGGTTTCCTGTAGAAGAAGGATTCAGCTAGAAGGGTGTACAATTTTTAGAGTCGTGGAAATATTTTACATATTTTTATACGTTTATTCATTTTTGAGAGACAGAGAGAGACAGAGCATGAGCAGGGAAAGGGCAGAGAGAGAGGAAGGCACAGAATCTGAAGCAGGCTCCAGGCTCTGAGCTGTCAGCACAGAACCTGATGTGGGGCTCAAACTCACAAACCGCGAGATCATGACCTGAGCTGAAGTTAGACACTGGAACTCACGGAGCCCCCCCAGGCACCCCGGAAATATTTTATATATTCGATTAGGTTACTGGTTTTACAGGTTTATATAGTTTTTCAAAAGTCATTGTTTTGTACCCTTACGATTGGTGTGTTTCACTCCAAGTAAACTTTATCTCAGTTAAGGAAAAACATTTCAAGAAAATTTGAATATCATCTTGGTTTAGTTGATACCGATGAATTTTTCTTTTCAGTTTTATTACAGTATGATGATAGCATTATGCAAAAACGTGTTCATAATATTTAGAGATATGTACCAAAGAATATATGTGTGAAATGATATGATATCTAGATTGCTTTAAAACAATTCATCAAATATGAAAATGATTCAAAAGGAGATATTTAAAGCAAGTGTGTCAAAATATTGATGTATGGAATCTGGGTGAGGGGTGTGGAGGAGTTCATTTTACTATGCTCTCTAGTGATGTATATATTTAAATTTTCAAAATAAAAATTGATGTTACAAGAACGCTTTACCGAAAATCAAATTACCACGTGGATAGTATCAAACCCTATACTCAATCCAACAGCAAATTCTATGGCCCCTGACTTGAAAATGCATTCAGAATGACCAGTCTTACGACCCCCGGCACCCCCCGCCCCCACCACACACACACTGTTACTTCCAGAGTTAAGCAACCTCCATCTCTCAGCTGAACTATTTCTGTAGCCTGTAGACCAGTCTCCCTATGTCCACAGTTACCCAATGGAGTTTATATTCTGCGCTAAATTCAGAACCATTTTTTTTCATACACAAGTTAGGTCATGTTATTCTACTGCTCAAAATCCTCTTGCAAAGTAAACTTCAGATTCTTTACCTTGGGTTTTGAGGATTGGAATGAACTTGTTTTCCACTTCCTCTCCGAACTTACCTCCCACATTCTCCCCTTTCACTCACTCCGCTCCAGTCACACTGGCTTCCCTGTATCTTTCAGGGAAAATTAAAAAAAAAAAAAAAAGTGTAAGCCTACCGCAAGGTCTTTGAACTTGTTTTTTCTCTTTGCCTACAAACTCTTCCCCCAGGCAGCCAGCCATCTCACTTCCTCACTCTCTGATCAAATGTCACATGATCAGAGCAGCTTTCTTTGACCATTCCATATGGACTGGCACCATCCCTGTATTCCCCTTCACTTGCATTCTTTTTCTTCCAATCCTTGAGCACTATCTGACATGTTATATACTTTTTTGTCTGTCCTCTCTGACTAGAATGCAAGCTCCCTTGGGGGCCATTTTGTTCACTGGGGAAATCCCCAGCACCTAGAATAGTGTGTGGCACAGAGCAGGTACACAATAAATATTCATTGTTGAAAGAGGAATCAAATGGTTCACAGGGCCACCTTTGACTCTGAATTTCCACATTCAGCTTAGCACCCTGAACAAAAGGAAGTCTATATTCCTCTCCCTCAAACAATGTTACCCCTCACCCAGGGGCAGGATGGGGATGCCATGGCTCTTTTATTCACGTATTACATGGCAACAAGATTAGGACAATAGACGAGATCTCAAACTAAAGAAAAGCAGGTGTCATAGGACTCTCCATTGGGCCCAGCCATCCTCCAGGCATAATTCACTCCTCTCCAGCAAGGGGTGGGTGGTGGTGGAAGAAAACACCCATGTTATCTTCCTAATACCCAAGAAGGCCAAATTCCCACCTGTGAGCTAAGGGAATAATACTAGGAAAGGAACAGAACATTTCCTACCACAATGAAGATTATGATGATGACTATAATAAAGAAGATAAAGGGGTGCCTGGGTGGCTCAGTCAGTCAAGCATCTGACTTCAGCTCAGGTCATGACCTCACGGTTTGTGGGCTCGAGCCCTGCGTCGGGCTCTGTGCCGACAGCTCAGAATCTGGAACCTGCTTTAGATTCTGTGTCTCCCTTTCTTTCTGTCCCCTTCCCTGCTCGTGCTCTGTCTCTCTCTCTCAAAAATAAATAAACATTAAGAAAAATTTTTTTAAAGACGATAAAGATGAGCCTTTTTCCAATCCCAATGCCCCTCTAGGCCTATCAGAAATAAATCAGAGTACAGAAGATGGGCAGAGAGCACTATTTTTTGCTTCTCCACTCACCAGCGTTTCCATCATGATTACTGTAAATGGAAGGACTCTACCCACCGACCCACAGATATGCACACAAAAACAACTGGGTGTATTGTGTTGAAGGAGATGATGATCCTTCCTAAGAAGGATATGGCTATATGTTAGATAAGACAGTGATGATTACAATTTGTGGCAACAAGTATACACTTGAGAACTTTCTAGAACCAAGCCAGATTAGCCTTACAATTTACTAACTGGTTCACCCTACACTTTACTTAATCTCTCTGTGATTCTGTATCTTATCCTTAGAACACATAAATAATAATACCTCCTGGATAGAGTTGTTCTGAAGAATAAATTAATATATAAAAAACACATAGAAGAGTGCCTGACACACATAAGAACTCAATTCATATTAATTATTAATATTTTTCCCACGATCAACATTAAAATCATCTTTCACGAGATTCCAGATGATATAATTATATATTTCTCCTCACTACAAAGAATGGAATATTTTTTCCTTGGAGAAATGATAAACAGAAATTTTGCTTCATAATTATTAATACAGGGCCTCTGGTATAACCAATGAAAAGTGGTGATTTTCTTAAATTCCTCAGTAAAAATTAAATGCATTTAACTGTTTAACCCCTTCTCCTGATCAGTTTTTGCTGTTCAATAAGGAAAGAATGAGGGTGGTACTGTAACATTACAGATTTATTTCACATTGTCTTTTAAGGAAGACATCAGGTAAAGCATGTGTGAAGCTTGTAAGACAGTAGCTGGAATCTGATATATAAGTTCCATCTGAAACTGAGCTATTTGGCAAAGATAACTTTATTTTGGCAATTTGTGAGAAAAAAAGAAGAATGAGTTGTTAGGTGCTAGGATACCACTCAGTAGCTCTAAAAGTCTAGCATAGGATGTATTCAACATTTTCCGTTAATGATTTGGATAGAGACTGAGGTGGCACGAATATCTAATCTGCCAGGACCACAGAGAGTGGCAAGATAATGAATAGCACTGATGGTCAACTGGTGAATTAAAAAGAGCAGGGCGGGCTGAAATGTTGGACCAAAACAAACTAGCTATAATAAAAGATGAATGTTGAATGATATTTATGAAAGTGTAGAATCATGTAAATAGCAAGAGTTTCATACAATAGTTAATCATTCATCCAAGTCCTTTGATAGGCGATACAGATACATTCCTCACAACACGTATTCAGTCTAATTGAGGAGAGGGAACCATAAAAAGGAAAGCGCAGTGATGGGCATATTCATACAAGTGCCGGGAAGGAACAGCAAACTCAGCCGGTGGAGAGCAAAGGGATAAAGGCCAGTGAAATAAGCTCTTGACCGAGAAGGGTTTTATTCCATCCAGGGACACCATCTAAGAAAGACACACAGATGAAAGCTCGTATGGTGTTTATAGAAAATTTTGAGCACTAAAATGCAGAGCAGGAAATGGCAAGAGGTGATGCCAGAGAAACAGAATAAGCCATGGAGACACCAAGTTATGCAAAGGAACAGGACTTTGTCACATAGGCGTGAAGAGCTAAAGCAAAGATATATAACCAGGAAGCAGTATGCTCAGACTGCATTTCATGTGGCTCATGCAGGAAGTAATATAGAGGATGATGAGATGGTCCAAGAGATACAAGGAAAGCTACAAGAGTCCTGGGTCACAGAAGCCATAGCAGTGGAGAGTTTTAAAAAGAAAGAAGCGATTTACAGTGTTAAATCCTACCCATAAGAGAAGGACTGTCAAATGGCCTTCATATTTCACAGTCAGACCTATTGTTAGACTTAATAGGAATAATTTCAGTAGAGTGGTTGGGATGGGAGACACATTAAAGTATATTTCAGAAAAGTAATAAATGAAAGATGAGTAAGTGTAGCTTGCACTTTCTTTAAGAAGCTTGGTAAGAAGAGAAAAGAAAGAGGTAAGGTAGTAGCTACAAGAGAGACTCTGTTTCATTTGTAATGGAAGGGACTTGAAGCAGTTGCAAAGCAAAGGTGGAGAAGCCAAGGAAAGAGAAAAGAAGAAAAGAGAGAGAGAGAGAGATAAGGCAAGGTCCAAAGGAGAAAGAAAAGAGTGAATTATGTGGGTGGAGAGGTTAGTTTTGATAAAAAGAGGGTCTTCATATCCTGTAAAAGATGGGGCAGGAGTAGGGATGGAATGAAGGTAAGCTGCGGCCAAGTCAAAGCCTAGGGCTCCATGGAAAGTTAAAGATGACCAATTTTCTCACTGATGTATTATTGTGCTGGTGGCAGTTGGTCGTAGTTCTTAAGTCCTACATTTCCTTTTTGTTGTTGTTATTTAAACCATATTAAAAGAGGATTCAGGAGCCCTGACTTGACCATATAACATGTGAAAAAGATTCTAGGGCGCTACAAGATGACGGTAATGTTAGGGAAACAACCAGGGTCCCAATATAAATAGAAACAGACATCTAGGTCACATTCCAATTATTATGTTCAATTTTAGAGGATCATATTAAAGAAAGACATTGTGAAATAAGATCCTTTCAGAAGAAGGATATTAAATGACCATAACCCCATAAATCTATTAACAAAAAACAGGTAAAGGAGGTTGATATTTACCCTAGAAAGGAAAATTTAGAGATGAAACTATCATAGAGCACAGGAAATATATTCTGTCTAAAGTGCTCCATGGAGCAGACTCTGGATGTGACAAAGAGGTAGGTTTTATTTTATTTTATTTATTTAAAAAAATGTTTAATGTTTCTTTATTTTTGAGAGAGTGAGACAGAGCACGAGTGGGGGAGGGGAAGATAGAGGGGGAGACACAGAATCCAAAGCAGCCTCCAGGCTCTGAGCTGTCAGCACAGCGCCCGACACAGGGCTCGAACCCAAGAGCTATGAGATCATGACCTGAGCTGAAGTCGGATGCCTAACCGACTGAGTAACCCAAGCGCCCCGAGGTAGATATTATTTTAAGAGAAGGAAGCACTCCTTTATAAAGCCATACAATTTGTCATCACTGCAAGTATGTAAGAGGTCAGATGACCAAAAAGCAAGAAGGTTGTAGGAGGCCCACTGCAGCTGGCAAAATGTAAATATCATCCAATGTTAAGTTTCCATAACTCTGTTTTTAAACATCACTTACCCATTTTTGAGAGGTTATGGAATGAGATATGGAGCATATCATTCTTAGTATCCAATGGGATGCTGAATGCATTGGAACAGGAAAGCAGATAAAACTGGAATGTTTAAGGTTTACATTATGGGGATTTGGCACTGAATTTTACATTTGGTTTAAGTGCATGAGCCACGAAAAAGGTAATTTAGTGCTTCAGAGCAATGAATTCCAGCCTGTAGCAGTGGCGATTGAGGAGGACGACTGAAAGTTTCAGGACCTGAAACTTTACAAAATGTAAAAAACCAAACCAAACCAAACAACTTCTAGATAAGACCTGCACAGTGTGCAGGAATGGAGTGGGGAGGGTGACATATACAGAGATGGAGAAAAAAAGGGTGAAAAAATAAGCAAATATCTAATCAAGCATCCAAACAACCAAGTTTAGCGAAGAGGAAAGGATAAAGAAATGAAGTTGACAGGATACGAAAGGATCCTGCACAGCCAGAGAAAGCGGTCGTGAGTACAACAATCTTAGATGAGAGTTGCTGAGCTGCCTGCAGATGTTTTCTATCAACCAAAGAAGTGATTGATGGCAACCAACTGAAAACCAACGAACCTAGCTTGAGTGGGAAAGAGGGAATTTATGACATAGATATAAGGGGGTCCTAAGAAGAAGGGCTTCGGGAAGGAGCTGGAGCCAGGCACTAGGGTAGGTCAAGAATTTGCATTTCTAATAAGTCCCCAGGTGATGCCCAGGCTGCTGATCCAAGGACTTCCCTTTGAGATCCACTGCGTTAGAGGTGGCAAAGCGTCTTCCCAGATATTATCTCATTTAATGTTTACCGTAACTCTGTGGGGGGAGGACCTATTAACTCCATTTTTCAGGAGAGGAAGCAAAGGACTAAAGAGCTTTCACACCCAAACACTTAAAGCTTCTAACCAGTAAAACTGAGACAGCAGTTTAGTTCTGATATTGTCAAGTTCCATCTTTTCCCCTACCCCCTAGCTGTTTGGTGTAGGATGATGATCTGTATCTATCAGAACCTGACAAAAGCAAACAGTTAAGGGCATATTGCTAATTCCGTATTGTTTAATAATGATAGCTAATCAAAATGTTGCTACACTCTATGAACAAAGGGCTGTTATGTTTTTATACTACTAAGAGTAGAACTCAAAACTATTTGCTTATGTTTAATGTGCTTGTATATCAGAGTGCAAGTGCTCCCAGCTTAAAGAGAGCATTGAAACAGCTGCTTTCATAGACAATTAAATTTTCTGTAGTTATACTGGCTTTTTTTTTTCAGCTGCTTTGTACCTATACCTTGTACTAGCAGCCATAATTATGTTGAAACATTAAAGTTGCCCTCAATGAAAAGAAGTTTCTGTGTGTAATTTCCCCTTGCAAAATCGACTCCTTTATTCTGTCCCTTCATGATCTTCAGCAAACTATTATTAAAAATTGGTCAGGATATTCAGGCTATTTTTCCAGACTATTTATTTTCTAATTTAGGATCAGTCCTGATTTTCAGCAATTTGGTACAAGGCAATGCTACATATTTGAATTGTTTAACCACATAGCTTAAAAATAGCAAACCTCATGGTTCTGAAAATGTGTAAATCGTTTTTGAAGGGATGGGGATGGGTAAGGAGAAGAGCTAACAGATGGGTCTTTGGGCCTAAATTTCTAGAGTGTTAGGTTTCAGCTTCAATTTGTTGTAATTTAAAAATAATTTGGGGCACCTGGGTGGCTCCGTTGGTTAAACTTCTGACTTCAGCTCAGGTCATGATCTCACAGGTCATGGATTTGAGCCCCTCATTGGGCTCCGTGCTGAGGGCTCAGAGCCTGGAGCCCGCTTCAGATTCTGTGTCTTCCTCTCTCTCTGCCCCTCCCCCACTTCTGCTTTGTCTCTTTCGTTCTCAAAAATAAATAAGCATTAAAATTTTTTTAATAAATATATAAAAATAATTCAACAAAGGATATAACTGTATTAACAAAATCTTTCATATAACAAACACAATTTTTTAAGGACACACAGAATGTAAATAATCGTAAACAACCAGAGCCAGTAAGTTCTGAGGGTAAGCTCGGATCCATAAAAATGTTTACAAAGCCTAATTCTACAAACTTTCGTTCAACCAGCATTCATCTGGCACCAATTTTGTGCGAAGCACTATGACTCGCTATGCCATATCAAGCAAGCTTCCCCAGAGCAAGTAGGACCAAGGTCCATTTAAGACCATGGATAAAAACAGAATACACCACCAGACTCTGCAGTCCTGACGTTGTACCACCCGTGAGACCTGAATTCCCACATGATCCAAAAGGTGTAGACATTCCAGGCTCAAAACTTGATCCAACACTGGTGTGAGATGTTGTCTTCCCTGGGCCTCCACGGAGGCCGTTATGACATCGTCCCTGCAGAAACTCTGCACAACTCAGGGCACACATAGAATGTCCACGTAGCATTATCCATGACAAAATGTGCTCACAGACAAAAGCCACTGCGCCAAAAGGAAATCGAATGGAAGAAAACCGGAAGAAACAAACAGCCAGATAGAGCATTGAGTAGCAAACAATGAATAGAGCAAACAAGGCAGCTTCTAAATTGAGGGTTTAAATATTCAAGGAGATAAAGGCAGGCACATAAAATAAGGTAAAAAAAAAAAATTTTTTTTTTAAAGACCCAAACAGAAACTCTAGAAATAAGAATTAGACAAGGCCCAGCGAAAAAGAGAATACATGAAAATGGATCTGCAAACATCGCCAGAATGCAGGTGAAATATTTCATTGAAAAATGAAGTGTTGGGGCGCCTGGGTGGCGCAGTCGGTTAAGCGTCCGACTTCAGTCAGGTCACGATCTCGCGGTCCGTGAGTTCGAGCCCCGCATCGGGCTCTGGGCTGATGGCTCAGAGCCTGGAGCCTGTTTCCGATTCTGTGTCTCCCTCTCTCTCTGCCCCTCCCCCGTTCATGCTCTGTCTCTCTCTGTCCCAAAAATAAATAAACGTTGAAAAAAAAAATTAAAAAAAAAGAAAAGAAAAATGAAGTGTTGAAGAAATATTATTGAGAAGTTCAAAGACACGAAGTTCTAACATATACTAAATAGTTCCAGAAGAAGGTAAGAGAATGGTGGGAAAGAATATTTTCAGTACTATTAAGTTTGAGATATATGTGTGTCCATTCAAAGTGGCTGCCTAATATCAAACTAATAAATAAAGATAAATCCCTGTAATAGGGCATAATAGTGAAAATACAGAGCAGCAAGGATAAGGAGAGAATCCTTTATCTGTTCCTAAAAGCTACCAAAGAGAGAAGACGGATGGCCAACTAAAGAATGACAATCAGGCGGACATTAGCTTTCTCACTGTCAACGGTCTCCCTCCATCTAAACCATCATTTAGGAACAAAGGCAAAAATAGAGTTTCTTAGATGCATAATATACAGACAGCTTGGCTATTCACAGACCCTCATGCAAGAATGACTGAAGAATACACGTTGGCAAGAAAGAAAATGAATTCCATTAACAAAGGGAACAAGAAGCGATTATAAGCAAATAAATCAATCTAAAGAAAATACGTTAACACTTAATGTTATGATATTATGTCCATGATATTTAGTATTATAGGACTTTGAATACCTTTGTGTAATGCAATTACTAGGCTTTTTCAAAAGCAATAAAAGTCACAAGAGTTAATAATTATAGATGTTTGCCATGTTCTAGGCACTATAGTGATTTTTTTTATGGATTATGTTATTCATTTCTTAGAACAATCTTGCAAGATATATCTACTCATTATTCCCATTTTAGAGATGTTGAGACTGAGGCATGGAGAAGTAATTTTTCCAACATCATATAGATAGCAAACAATGAAAAGGATTTATGCAACCCAAGAAAAGTCATTTAGTGTTACAGGGTCAAAACCCAATTTTCTCATCTATGCAACGAAGATACAAATGTTTGCTCTGACCATATTACAAGGTTATGTGAAAATAATACTAATATGTGTTAAAATGCTTTAGAAGTTGTCAAATATTCTACAATTTGAAACGATAATAAAACAACATATGTGCCAAATTTTAAAAAGGGAGTTTGGCCACATAGCTAATGGATGATAGCCATTCATCTATTCAAAATATATTTTTAATATGGCTTCAGTAAGTAATTATAAGTTGCAAATTATACACAAAGTAGCAGGTTTCACTTATTTATTTGTTTGCTTGCTGATGTCTAACCCGTCTTATCTCTAACCCAAAAAAAGATTTTCAGGCAGCTCAAGGGTATACAAAAATACATACATACATACATACATACATAAAAATAAAACAAAACAAAAAAATGAAAAAAGCAACAAAAAATAATATAAAGGGATTTATCTTATTTTTATTTTAAAAAATACGTTAGATTTGATTTCTAAATATACACAGACTTTGCAAAAGCAACTTGTTATTCATTTAAAATATAACTCCACACCACATTTCCTCCATTACTACGCCCACTGCAGCACACACACATAAGACAAATTTCAGCAGCAGGAAAAGTTCATATTGTCTATTCTAAAAAATGAAAATTGCTCATTTCCATACTGCTTTGGCATGGTTCAAGTTAATGATGTGCTAATGTGATATTAAAGTAGTAACTCCTGCAGTTATAACAGCTCAATCGGGCAGCTGACATCACAACAGTATTACTAAAATGTTGGATTTTACTTGATTTCCATAAGTAAATGGAATCTAAAACTCATGGCCTGTTAATCATTGCAGTTTAGTAGATCCCTTATTTATTTTGGATAAGCATTTCATTCTCAAATAAAGAATTAAGGGAGAAAATGAGCCAGAATTCAATAGAGACTTCGGTGAGTAGCCATTTATTTTGGCTCTCAGAGTAAGTAGAGAATTTTTAAGCCTATAGAAAATGAGAACAGATGTGGATAGTAACACAATTTGTTGTTTAAAATTCAAGCTTTTTCTGGAGATTTAGGAATTCTCATGGGAACTATTAATTGAACTGCAAAAAATCAACAATTATTAATACCAGGAAACAATGTTTGCATGATAATTTGAAACATGAAGAATATTTACCCATTATGTCTTTGAAAACTCCACGATGTCCTGAATACTTACGAACTACGCGTCATCATAGGAGTCAGAAAGCTTCTCTGAACAACTTAGAATTGTCAAGCAGAACAACACGAACACATTCTCCAGAAAGAAAATTCTCTGCATTATTCTGTCTGAATTCTCACTGGCTCTATGGCTTAGTAAGAAGAAGTAGGGGCCCCTGGGTGACTCAGTCAGTTAAGTGTCCGACTCTTGACTTTGGCTCAGGTCATGATCTCATGGTTCACGGGATTGAGCACAGAGCCTGCTCAGGATTCTCTCCCTCTCTCCCCCTCTCTCAAAATAAATAAGTAAGCATTTAAAACAATAAGTAGACTGAATACAGAATTAAGAAACTGGGCTCACATATTGGCCTTGCCACTTAAATAGCCAATGTGACTTCAAACTCCCCAGAGATGATTTACATGTTCACATATATAAAATGACAATAATGACACCTCCTCCAATGGGTTATTTGAAGAGAAAATGAGAACAGAGTCTAGTATACAGTTAATTAAAATCTGATTTAGAATTGAGGATATTCCACAAAAGCTCTAATTAATCTTATTCACTTTGGGGACTCTATATTGACCTGTATGAAGCTGATGACAACTTTCTGACGAAAATGAAATGACAGGTTAAAAAAATGTGTATTGCCTCCACATTTCTAGTTATGATAGCCATGCTGTATAGGACCTAACTAGAAGATACGTATATATATATGAATATACATGAATTCATATATATGAATATATATATGAATATACATGAATTCATATATATGAATATATATGAATATACATATATATACGTATATATATGTATATACATATATATACATATACGTACATATATATGTACGTATATGTACATATATACGTATATATGTATATATATACGTGTATATATATACATATATATACATACATATATGTATATACGTATATATGTATATATATATATATATATATATATATATATATATATATGGAGCCTTTATGGTATATTGATTCAATCTTCCATATAGATAGTTCTGAGCAATGGACTGAGTACTACATTAATTTCATCACTGAAACAAGTGGGGTCAGTCTGATTATAAAGACTACATTTGGACCTATTCTGAGAAAGACCCAATGAACAATTGATTTAATAAAAAATCACCTCATTGATACATTGTGCAAACATCAATAGAACAGAAAGTTTCATTCCAAAGCATCTTGGTAGTCATCTATTCCTACGCTCTGCTGAGTCTGGGACATCCCAGGAGGAGCCTCAGGCAGCCCTAGGAGGTGGTGAGCGGGAGGTTGAGGGGTTGGCTCATGTTTCTCTCCTTTAGTTCAACCCCACAAGTTCTACTTTTATCACTTGCAAACACTGACGTTATGTCTAAGATTTGATTTACGCAAAGGGTATGGTTGCTATAAAAATATTCAAATAGCTAATCTAGGGACTCCTGGGTGACTCAGTCAGTTAGGCATCTGACACTTGATTTCTGCTCAGGTCATGATCTCATGGTTGTGGGATTGAGCCCCAAGTCGGCTCTGTGTTGATAATGTGGAGCCTGCTTGGGATTCTTTCTCTCCCTCTCTCTCTGTCCCACCTGTGCTTGCATGCATGCACATGCTTTCTCTTAAAATAAGTAAATAAACACTTTTTAAAAATAGCCAATCTATTCCTACTCCCTCATTTTGGAGATGAGGAAACTGAAGGTCAGAAAGGTGACACAAATTACTTAAAATCTCTCAGAAGTCAGGACTAGAAAAAAATGTTTCCACACTCCCTAGCCAGGTTATTTTCATCAAAATGTTTTCTTGTTAATAAGATTAATCCCTATCATATACTAATGTTGAATATGGTGCTTTTATTCTACCTGTATTTACTAATGACTCCAGCAAAATCTCTAAACTGCTTCCCCAATTGAAAATGAGGTTCAACAGGACTACATCAAAATAAAAAGGTTCTGCACAGCAAAGGAAACAACCTACAAAACTAAAAGACAGCCTACTGAATGGGAGAAGATATTTGCAAATGGCATCTTCGATAAAGGGTTAGTATCCAAAATATACAAAGAACTGATACAACTCAACAGCAAAAAAAAAAAAAAAAGTAATCCAATTAAAGAATGGGCAAAAGACATGAACAGACATTCCTTCAAAGAAGGCATACAGATGGCCAACAGACACATGAAAAGATGTTCAACATCGCTCATCATCAGGGAAATGCAAATCAAAACCATAATGAAGTATCACCTCATACCTGTCAGAACGGCTAAAATAAAAAAATTCAAGAAACAACAAGTGTTGGCAAGAATGTGGATAAAAAGGAACCCTCATGCACCGTTGTTGGGAATGTAAGCTGGTACAGCCATTGTGGAAAACAGTATGGGCATTCTTCAAAAAATTGAAAATAGAATTGCCATATAATCCAGTAAGTCCACTACTGGATATTTACCTGAAAAATATATAAATGCTAATTCAAAAAGATATATGAACCTGTATGTTTGCTGCAGCATTATTTACAATTGCCAAATTATAGAAGCAGTCCCAGTGCTCTCTGATAGAGGAATGGATAAAGGAGATGTGGCATAGATACACAATGAAATACTATTCAGCCACAAAAAAACCCCACAAAAAAACAGAATGAAATCTTGCTATTTGCAACAACATGGATAGATCTAGACAGTATAATGCTGAGTAAAATAAGTCAGTCAGAGAAAGACAAATACCATACGATTTCACTCACATGTGGAACTTAAGAAACAAAACAGATGAACAAAGGGAAAAAGAGACAAACCAAAAACAGACTCTTAACTATAGATAACAAACTGATGGTTACTAGAGGTGAGGTCAGTGCATGGATGGGTGACATAGGTGAGGAGAATTAAGAGTACATTTATCTTGATGAGCACTGAGTGATGTACAAAATTGTTGAATCACTATATTGTACACCTGAACCTAATTTGACACCGTAAGTTAACTCTACC
This sequence comes from Felis catus, assembly GCF_018350175.1. NCBI lineage: Eukaryota > Metazoa > Chordata > Mammalia > Carnivora > Felidae > Felis > Felis catus. Next base: position 113,699,121 of record NC_058374.1, read on the forward strand.
GGAATTTTAAAAAATTCTGTGCAAGAGAATGATATGGAGAAGGTGGTCTTTTATGAAAGTGTGCCTGGTGGCCTATTTGAGACAGACTGAAGCTGAGAGAGACCGGAAACAAGGAAATGAAATGTTAAATTATTAGAATAGTCTGGGAGTAAGGGGGCCAAGGGCTAAATGAGGATGCTAGAAATGCAAACGGAGAAAACCCAGGAACAATGTGGGAGACATTGTAGAGAAAGGATTTATAAGGCTAGTAGGCTGATTTGATAAGAGTGTTGGAGGAAGAGAAGAAATCAGATATGCAAGACTTCATGCTAGGATAATTGTGGTGCAATTTTCTCATCAGTATCTTAAATCCCCACTCCCGCCCTCTCGAAGGGCTTTTCCTCTCTGCTTTCAACCCTGCCCATGCTTGAATTAGCGTAAATGTTTGGAAAAGGTAAAAAACATTTATCCTCAAAATGTTTTTGAGGTAAACCATTGCTGAAATATGAACCTGTTCGCCAGCCAAAACTCAATTTGTATTCAAACTGTGGTTTAAACACCGTGTCCAAACATGACAGATGTTGGCATCGATTGGTTTGCAAGTCTTATTTTTTTTTTGTCAGCTTCAATAAACAAAATCTTCTTAAATTATCTTCTGTCAAATACATTTACCAAATCCTTGCAATATGTATAGACCTCTATAAAGTTAATTGAAAAGCAAACTCTTGGCCTTTAGGAACTAAAACAAGAAAGGTAATTTTTTTAAAAAGGGAGTGGCAAAGGCTTTAAAAAATGCACAAAAAGTATACCCCCCCAAAAAAAGAAAAGAAAAAACAACACATGAACATACTAATTTTCTCTTGTTTCAACCTCTCTAAAATTATTTCCAAACATTTTTGCCTAAAGTGTAAGATTTCAGTCCTAAGATCTTGTAGGACTTTTTCTTTTTTTTTAATCAGATCCTATATATTACATAGAAAAGCCTGACATTTTACTCTAATTCAATATTAGAATTTAATTCAATAGAACTTCACATTTATATGCTAATTCAATATTTTATGTATTTGTTTGTTTGTTTGAGAGAGAGAGAGAGAGAGAGAGAGAGCATAAGCAGGGGACTTGGTCCCACGACCCTGGGATCACGGCTGAGCCGAAATCAAGAGTGACACTCAACTGACCCAGCCACCCAGGTGCCCCTCTAATTCAACAATTCGAAATACTTTTTTATTCGTTCATAATATCTTTAATATGCTAGAGTCTACTAAAGACAATAATACTGTGTAAGTGAAAGGAGTCTGAAACTGTTCTTATACATTATCATAAACAAGAAATATTTATTGACTCCTGCCTTGATAATGAGATATAACGACAGCCTACGTTCAGTAAATATAAGAGGCATTAAGATACAAAATTCAGACGCAAGGCCACCCGGTCGCTCTCTGCCTATTCACTCATCTACAAACTAGGGCTTTTAATAGAGCCTTGTTTATGGGATTGTGGGGCCTAAATGAAATAATCTGTGCACAGCACATAGCACGGTGTTTAGCATATAGTAAAAATTCAGTAAATATATCTCATATTACTATATTATCACATTCCATTAATTTATTATCTAGCTATATTCATTTTTATGAATACCTTTTCATGTTTAATCTCTATTGAAACCTTAGCATTTTAATCAATATTTAATATGTTTTTCATGTATTAAAATATTAACTTAGATTAATGAATATAACTTGGTCATACTTACTGCAAATACATTCCCACCGTTTGTTTTGCTTTCAAGGTAAGAGTTTTTTCCTTTTGTTTTTTGATTCAAAAAAAAAAATTAATGTTTATTTTTGAGAGAGAATGAGAGTGGGGGAGGGGCAAAGAGAGAGGGAGACAGAATCTGAAGCAGGCTCTGCCCTGTTAGCACCGAGCGCGACGCGGGGCTGGAACCCACGGAACTGTGAGATCATGACCTGAGCCAAAGTGCGATGCTCAACCCACTGAGCCACCTAGGTGCCCTTCATTTTTTTTTTACTTTTGGTAGAATTCTTTTAATCTTTTCTTCTTGATATTTACCATAGCTTTTATATGCAGAAAATCTTCCCTGTTCCAGAAATACATGTTAACATATGTTTGAGGTTTTTTTTCTCGTTTCTTTTCTTTCCTTGTCTTTTCTTTTCTTTCCTTTTATTTCCTTTCCTTTCCTTTCCTTTCCCTTTCCTTCCCTTCCCTTCCTTTCCTTCTCTTTTTTCTTTCTTTCTTTCTTTCCTTGTGTGGTAATAGCTAGACTTTTTACATTTAACTCTTTAGTTCAACTGAAATTGAGAGAAGGGGATGAAGTTGGAGATACAATTTTAATTTTTCATCAAACATTGCTTACAAGTTCCGCATATTAAATAATCTTTCCCTTCATGATTGATTCCTACTGTGTGTTCAGCCTGACTCATTGGCCTTAAAAGATTCATTTGCCCAAACTCCAAACTCTAAAAATCTAGGGTCTGTGTCCCACTCTCCATTCTGAACCTGCTTCCTCTGGTCTGAGTGCTTGGTCTAATCTGCTTCACCCTTCGATTTCCTTCTCTCCCTGAAACAAACACTTTGATGTTCAACTTAGGCTGTGTTCCAGGTCTCTGACTTCCCTTGGCTTCTACTGATCCGTCTGCCCAACACTGTGTGTGGTGGTGACCGGATCTAGGGCCCTAGGACAGGGGCCAAACACTACCACGTCCACGATGGATTTGGCAAGTTTGGGCAAACTCTGCGTCTCCGCCTCCGCTCCCCTTTGTACTGAGCTCTTCAAACCTGCAGCTGTGTTTGACAGCTTAATGTAAACTACACTGGCAAATATCCTCAGGGCAAAGCGGTGATTTGCTCACCTCTCTAAATCCTAGCTCTTAAACAATTACTGACTAGTCCATGTGAGATCGTCAATGCTATAATGAAAGGATTTTGTATTTTATCAAGTAGTTTTTGTTGTTTTTAGCCTTCTCTTACTAGAAGTAAACTTGATCTATATTACAATTTCTCTTTTCAACTAAATGTGAATGTTGATTCCCCGTCAGTGCAAAACCAGTCCAGGTGCCTAATGCGGTACTTAACCCATGGTAGACACTTAAGTAATGTTTGATAATGATTATAAAGATAGCAATGGCAATATCATCCACTGGCTTCAGATCACAAAAATGGCCAAACAGCTGTAAAAACTCTAAAACACTGACACTTAAAAATGCTACTTCTTACCATAGAATACTTCCAAACAATTATGATTGTAACATGACTGGGGAGAAAAAGAGAAAATCTAGATTCTGTCTATAATATGCCTCTATTTATTCAAATCCAAAATATTTGTGAGGCAAATACAAAAGAAGTAAGTACAAATATGAAGGTGAGTGAGAGGAGGCATCATTACAGTGATTTCTTTATTCTCTGGCAAAAGTTTAGGAATAAATTCCTTTCAATTCTTGATTTTATTAATAGTATGGAGGACTCCTTGGTGTTTCAAATGTGTTGTGAAAGCATGTAATTATATTTTTCTTCACTCGATGTCTACAATTCTTTGCTAGACCTTAAGTCCACAAGGAAAGGGATGGTGACCCTATTCACAGTACTGAGTACATTGCTTAGTACATTGCTCAAAAAACTTTTATTAACTGAATGAGTGGATACAGTGCATTCAGAGGCATAAGACGTGGCTCAGTCTCAGGGAATTCAAAATCTGTGTAGGGTGAAGACAGATGAGGGACTAGCATTTAGTTAGCATTTACCACATGCCCATTTTCATACATTATATCACTTATTGTTTGCAAGGACCTCGTGAGACGGCTATTACTACCGCAATTTGTGAGCACTACCGTCTTCTTTTTAAGATGAGGAAATTGAGTCCTGCAGAAAATATGGAACTTGCTCAGTCACATCGTTTTTAAGTGGCAAAGCTGAGATTTGTTTGAATTCAGTGTTCATACTCTTTTCTTGTCTGTAACAATGTCTCTCTATGAGTGAAACCCAAGTGATAATATACAACATATAATTACATTTTAAAATGTTCAGGGGTGACTCTACATGATCCAGAAGTTCAAAGAATGAGAAGAGTAAAAATAAAGTAATCAGAATAGGCTTGTGGGGGAGTTGGAATTTGAGTTAAATCCTCACATCTCTAGATGTAGAGTAGAGCAGAGGTCATTTCAGGAAAAGCAATTTGAGAACTCCCACCAGGATTCTTTAAAGTCAATCATTTTTTTTAATGGTATTGCTTGATTAGCACTATAAAATAAATAACGTGGAAGCGAGAAATGGTTTACTCACAAGCCACATAACATGGCAAAGACATTGCACGGGCATAGGAAGTACGATATTGTTGAAGTCTTGGCTCTTGCCTCATAAGACTATACTGAAAAATAATTGAATGGGAAATGCTTAGGATATTCACACAATACTAATCTAAATGATAATACTCAATATCTGAGTCTGTGTTGTGCCTAATGATGACTGCATAGAAAAGCATGAAGAGCCAATAATATGTTCTGATTCCTGCAAAGAGCTAACATGGTAATTTCACCACTTGATGAGAAAGGAGATGCTAATTGTCCAGTGCGAAATTGGCAATGACCTCTAAGATGCTTTGAAATGACTGGGCTCTCCAGATTCAGATAAAATGTAGACAAGATATCTTATTAGTTAAGCATTTCTTTCTTCAAAGCGATGCTTACTGGCATTATGCTGATTCAAGAAGTCCCATTCTGACTGTTAATGAAAACTTAATGGAGCTGACATAAGTAAGATGATCTTAAGCCTGCCTCACTCTCTAAATTGCTTTTTTTTGTTGCCTTCTGGAAAGTTGCTGGGTCATTGAACACTGATGTCATGCCAGAGTGTGCAAGAAAAAACTGGTAAACAGCACGGAGAAGGGGAAGAAGGTCCAGAATACAGCCAGGCGGATCACAGGGTCATATAAAAGATGAAGAAGTAGGAACCAGAAAATCAGAGCAAGGGCTAAAAAATTAGTAATTTGGAAGTGATCAGGCCCAATTTTACTTCCCAGCTCTAGCATTTAATAGCTTTGTTACCTTGGGGGAAGTTATTCAAGTTCCCTGAGCTTCAGTCTCTTCATCACAAAAATTGATTATGAAAATAGTATGTACTGCAAATGAGGATTAAATGAGAGAATTCAAGTTAAACACTGATTCTTGTGCCTGACATATAAAATTTCTCAAGAAATGATAGTTTTCTCCCATCATCATCACCATTATCTCACTGACACCAACAAAAGCAAAATAAATGTATAGAAATTAAAATATGTAAAAAAAAAGGGGGGGGCGGATTAAGAAAGCCTAGTACCTAGGGGTGCCTGGGTGGCTCAGTCGGTTGAGCGTCCGACGTCAGCTCAGGTCATGATCTCATGGTTTGTGGGTTCGAGTCCCGCGTCGGGCTCTGTGCTGACAGCTCGGAACCTGGAGCCTGCTTCAGATTCTGTGTCTCCTTCTCTCTCTGCCCCTCCCCCACTTGTGCTCTGTCTCTCTCTGTCTCTCAAAAATAAATACACGTTAAAAAAAAAAAAAAAGCTTAGTACCTCAAGACAGGCAAGGGTCAGAAGTCTTGCATGGTAGGGTCCTCAAGTCAAAAAACATTAGATAGGGATCTAGAGATCATCGTGTCCAACACCTTTGTTTTACAAATGAGCAACCCAACCCTAAGGAATGTCTCAGTTGGTATAATTACATTTGAACACATTGTGGCAGCTTTTTTATAAAGTTCAGCATGGACTTAACATGCGCAACCTAGTAATTCCATTCCTAGGGGTTTACCTAAGAGAAGTAAAGACTGATGTCTACACAAAGACTTGCACATAAATGTTCACAGCAACTTTATTCATAACAGCCCAAACTGGAATTCAGCAATAAAAAGGAATAAACTCCTAGCACACCCAACAACATGGGTGAATCTGAAAACATCACACTGAGCAGAAAAAGCAATACAGAAGAGTACATACTGCCTCATTCTATTTTTTGAAGTTCTTGAAAATACAAGCTAATCCCGTAGAGATGCAAAGCACGTAAGTAGCTGCCTGGGCCTTGCATGGGGGCATAGTGTTCAAGGGTTTGACCGTGAAGGGACACAAGAGAATTTTTTTGGGGGGGGTTATGAAAATATTTTAGATATTTTATAAAATATTTTGTCTTGATTGTGTTGGTAGTTACATAGCATATAAATTTGTCAAAAGTCATTACAACCATACACTTAAAGTGGGTATATTTCAGTGTATATTAATGATACCTAAGTAATGTTGATTTTAAAAAGAAAGAGCTGACTTATTCTTCTGAGGGTCAGAGCTAAAATTCAAAGCCAAGTCTTTGCTAACTAGCTAAGCTAGCATTTATCTAAAGCTCATCTAGCTGAGCTTTGCTCGGTAATTAGTGCAATATCTAGCCATGCTTGTTCTTATTCTGAGAGCTGGCCTGGTGAGATGGCATATGCTTTGGTTCTGGAGTCACAGGATGTGGTTTGGTGTCATGACTTCCCCTCCTATTGACTATGTGGCCTTGGCCACGTTGTTAGACCTTCCAGAGCTACCACTCATTCATCTCTCAACTGGGAAGAAAATTCCTATCATAGGTAGGATTATAGGATTTATAGGATTCCTATAAAGATGAAATGATGTGGTATTTAAAAAGACCAGAAGATGGAAGGCACTCAAGAAGTTGTAGCAAAGGCTACCACTAATCTCTTCAAAAGAACATGACAGACCTGGAACTGTGCCACAGATAATAAATCTCGTCTTGTGACACTGTGAGATAATGCCTCCAGGCTGCATTTGTTCATTCATTCAACAAATATTCCTGGCAAATATGATGTGCCAGGCAGTGTCCTAGACTCTTGGAATTCCGCAAAGAACGAGAGTTACACTCTAGTGGGTGGAGACAACAAAGCAAAAAGCCAGTACATGTATAATATATCAGATGGAAATCGGTGCCAAGAAGCAAAAGAAAGAGTAAGAGGGAAAGAGAACAGTTAGGGAGGATAGAAAGATGCCAATGTGTAGAGGGTGCTGAGAAGTATCTGATCCAATAACACGACATTGGAACGGAAACCTTAAAAAAAAAAAAAAAAGGATAGAAGGAGTTAGGCAGAAAAATAGCCTGATGGAAAATATTGCAGGTCAAGGGAAGAGCAGGGAAGAGGTTCCAACAGAAGTCTGCTTGGCCCATTTGGGGATCAGCAAGACCTGTGGGGCCATATGTATTGTTTACAAGATTTAGAGCAAGACCAGTTACTTGTGTAACACGTGATGACATATGGAATTTACCAAAGGCTAAAATGTTGAACTGTACTTCTCCATTGTCTGTACTCAGACTTTCCACATACACACAAATCTTTTTGTCAAATTCCTGTTGCTGTTGCGATGCTTGGCTGATGGCTCCAGTGCCAGAATGAAGTTACTTATACTTTGTGAATAGTAACCACTTACTACAATAAAATAAAAAATACCTAGATACTGGTCCAAATCAGTTGCCTCTTTGACTAAGAAAGATGTGAATTCATGCACTCAGTGTAAGGAACAGCTGATGAACTCAGAGGTGTCATTTTTGGTAAGCATGGGAACTAATGTTTTCTATATTCCCGTCATGCCCTTGGGAGCAGGGAAGAAACTGAATATGAGGATGGGCGATGGAGGTTCCACCTCTTTTCCTTATTCCGATTTTCTCCTGGGTCTTATGGATGAAAAACATGTCTCCAAAAGCATGCTGTAACACAACACTTACGTTATCTCAGGCATTCTCTGTTAATTTAGGTCCACAGAGTAGGGTGCAATGAAATGAGCCTAGCAACAGCACTGGAAGAGCAGAGGGTGAACATCAAGGCCAAGGTCAGCCATGGACAATGGCCCTCCTTAATTAGTGACACTAAGCTTTGAACATAGTTCTGATTGCAAATCAGTGACTTCTCTCACACCAGCTATTTGTAGTCATTCAAGGTTCCCTTCCAGGAGAAATCCTTCAGAGGCAAACAAAGATTCAAAATGCTTCCTTTTCTTCTGAGATGAACACAATCCACATGAATGCTATAATACTCTGTGGGCACATTCTGGGATATGGTAGAATGCAACCCCAGGAAGCCTCAGGGGTCATTCCTAGGGAGCATCGTCTAAAGCCAGTCAGATAATGGCCCAGTGTGGCTAAGAAATGCAGGCGGGTTGTTAACAGGCAAATCACAAAAATCACGAGGAAGAAATGTTGGCATCAGTGATACATATGGATCCATCAGCCAAAAAATTGAAGATACAGGTGGAGATTCAAGACAACAGTCCTGCTTCATTCTCAGGGAAAGACTATTTTGTTGAGGATTCTTTTAAAGGGCTGAGAAAGCTCCTTCTCAATTCTAGGGCTTTGCATCTTAAAGTAACTTTTCACAGCTGATCTCATTCACTTTGGTGATCTGTACCTACGCCCTGCTTTCATTAGTACCGTGAAAACTGGTTGTGTTAACAAATCTTCTAAAGGGAAAAATAGTTGAGAAAGAGTGTAGTGAAGGACTCAGTTTTTCACAGGAGGATCTTCAATGTTTAGTGAGTTCAGCTCACTGCCATACACTGAGCATTAAATGAACCAATTGCAGGGGCACTTGGGTGGCTCAGTCAGTTACGTGTCTGACTCTTGATCTCAGTTCAGGTCATGATCTCACAAGTTGTGAGATGGAGCCCCATGTTGGGCTCTGTGCTGACAGCATGCAGTCTGCTTGGGGTTCTCTCTCTCTCCCTCTCTCTCTGCCCCTCCCCCCTCAAAATAAGTAAATAAACTTTAAAAATAAATAAAATAAACCGGTTACAGTTTATTTGGCTATTGCTAAACCATAAAGGCACTGGGCTGAAATCCAAATTTAATTTTAGACAAACATGAAGATACGACACTGCTTAGTTTTCTGAAATTGACTGTCACCTGTAACTGTCCCACACATGAGCTACCGTGGGGCTTCTCACACCTGTGGGTAAAGATCTACTAGAAGCTGCTGCTGAATCTACATTGATTCATATGCAAAGTTACTGAAACCCAAAAAATTAGGTAATGCTTTCCCTAAGTGCAATGATCTGGCTTCTATAAGAAACACATTACATAGAAAGCTCTGTATTTTAAAACTTTAACTCAAAATTAAAAATGGTCATAATACTAGGGGCGTCTGGCTGACTCAGTCGGTTAAGTGTCTGACTTCAGCTCAGGTCATGATCTCACGGCTCGTGAGTTCAAGCCCCGTATTGGACTCTGTGCTGATAGTTCAGAGCCTGGAGCCTGCTTCCCCTTCTGTGTCCCTCCCCTGCTCATGCTCGCTCTCTCTCTCAAGAATAAATGCTACTTTTTTTTGAAAAATGGTCATAATGCTGATGTATAGCAATAGATATTATGTGTCTTATGTTTTAATAAGTACTCCGCATACCATTTATCAAAAACAGCCTGTATTACTCAGCACATTAGCTTCAAAACGTCACCAGAGAAGTTCGTCTCATTTAATCCTCATAAAAACCCTGAAAGATAAATATTATTACAACGTCAGCCACTTTCCAGAAGACACCAAGACTTTGATATGGTAAATAATTTTCCCAAATTTCCATAGGCAAGCACCAATGGCACCCCAAGATCCACGCAAAAGACCTTTGAGTCCTAAAGCTTCTTGACTTTCCCATTCTGACTTTTTCAGTAAAACCTCAATACATTTTGACACAAATAAAACTGATGAATGAAGACTCTCCCCATATGCAAGGCATATTTTATGGCCATAAATAACTAAATAAGGTTATGTGTGTGTGTGTGTGTGTGTGTGTGTGTGTGTGTGTGTTGAGGATAGAGAGACAGAGAGAGAGAGAGAGCGAGAGAAAGCCTTTTTCTACATTTCCCCTCTCCAACACACACACACACACACACACACACACGCACACACACTTCTTTGCCTTTCTTTGTTCTGCTTTTTTAATGCTTTTGTATCTTAGAGCTACACATTGCCCTTGCCAAATTCCAAAGCTGGTTAGTCAACGCTTGTAAAAGCTCATAAAACGGCAGAGCTCAACATGAAAGAGGTTTTCCTGATACCTATTCTAATATGAAGATTTCCGGTGTAAGTTAAATGGTGCATTTGAATGTTTGTTCATTCAAGCAGTGATAGCTATGCAGTCTTAAAGTTTTTATTAATTTTAAATATATTTTTAAGGTGTATCATAGGACAACACGTGAGGCCCCTGCTGTTATATATACAGGAGTGAGTAAAACAGAATGCCACGTCGTGTAAAGATGACAAGGAGGTTTCAGTTGCAATCCTACCTGGACCAATCGGTAGTTGCTGCCGGGAGCACTGTTTTGTAAATTACACTGAGGCCAAGATCAGGACCAGAGAAAGAGAGTGCAGAGATTGATTAACAATGTCTGCCATGGCTTCAGGAGTGGGGAGTGACACTTCTTATCCTGAAGGTACTCTATCTTGCCAAACTAAGAAATAAAATATTAAAATGCCTTTCATTAAAAGGCAAATTCATAATTTACATGTCAGTCTATAAAGAGAATCATGTACTTATTTCTAACTCCCGGAGGTAGACTTCTGGATGAGCTCCGAGTGATAGTCTTAATCTATGGCACGTCGGGTAATTTTTAGAGCCTGAAACAGCCCCAGTCTGGCATCTGACTGGGTGTGCTTTGGTATGTGGGGCAGCAAAGCAGAAATGTTGGAAAGAGAAATGGTACTTCAGCACTGATCAGGGTATTTAGGGTGTGCTCGCTAAATGTTGGCAATCTCTGACATGGATGCCGCCATATCAGAATTCAACACATCTGACCAGTCCAAATGTTTAACATGTCATTCCCCCATTCCAACCTTCGTCCCTGCCTTTGGTCCCCGGACTCTCTCTCTCCAATTCCCTTATGCCCTGTTTGAATCTGCAGAGGCTCAGCATGAAGTTCATACATTAACAGTGAAATCCAAACAGTTTAATTAAAAGAAAATTGCAAATAACTCTCTTACTTTCCTCCTAGAGTCATTTCATTAGGTGTGTCTAATTTTGATTTACTTTTCTGAAACTGCCTGCATTTGCAGAGTTAGCCTTTAGCTTTCTTAATTGGTTTGGACAGGGTTGGTTATTGGTTTATAGTATCTTAACACCTAAGGGACAAAGCTATAAATGAAAAGCTGAATGAATATCCAAGCCCTTCCTTCCCGCTCAATGATCAAGAAACTGCAAAGTCTCCTGTTTCCCCATGATTTTCCATTCATGAATAAAAGCGAATTCTCTCTAGGAGTTGGTGTGAGATGATGAAATCATTAAGGTGTACCTGACTTAAGTATCAAATTTGCTACCTTGACAACTATAGTTTCAGAACTCAATCCCCTTTTGATCAGCTTTCAAGAACCTTGGTGCCGTACATAGATGCAGAAACATTCAGTAGACAGACACAAGGCGAGCTGACTGGGTTGAAATATACTTAGCCAATGAAAATGCAAGCCACAGAAAACACTGGGGAGAGGGGTTAGCATGTATTTCTTGGCCAGGAAGTCACTGGGCCTTGAAATAAAAGGAGTTAAGAGGAACATTCGCCCACTGCGTTCTCCTCCAACTAAACCCCCAGGAAAATGCTCTCATTAATCACGGGCTACTTCAGACATGACTTCCTAGCCCATTGTTTGATGTTCTTAATCATATTCTCCTTTCCACCATGCAATCATCTTTTGGGTACCGTAAACCTAGAAGCATGCTGGGGAGACATAAATGAAAAAAAAGGAGATCACAGTTTTTGTGGTACAGAAAATAATGCCATTCAGTCAGGTTTGGGCCGAAACACCCCCTTCTCTGGGCAGCTTTCCATAATTCTGCCACTTAAAAGAGCACCTTACCTCTATTCTCTTTCCTGTGTTATTTTTTTTTTCACTGAACTTACAACTTCCTAGAATTACATTACATATTTTTATACATCTTCTTATTGACAGTCTCCTCCATGAAGGAGGTGTAAAACCCAAACTCCACGAAGGTAGAAATTTTATCTGTTGTATTCCCAGGGCCAAGAGTTTCCTTGCACACAGGAAACTCTCAATGAGTATTTGCAAGATGGATGAATGAATGGATGCATGACCCGCAGACAGCTTTCATAGTGGTTAAAACCTGGATGTTGAAGTCAGACATCTGGGTTTGAATTCTGTGGATACAGATTACCTTGGGAGAATTATAAACTTAACTAAAGTCTGTTTTTATTTGCTATATGAAGATGGCAATAATATTTGGCTCAGAAATTGGTTGTGCCTGATACAGAGTTAGCGTGCAATGAAGATCAGGGGTTATTATCACTACAACACACAATGCCAGGAAGTACAAAGTCAGAGAAAGCCTCAGTAGTGTTGCAGAGAGGAAGGGGCACATCTAGTGGAGGGGACAGCGTAGACAAAAGCACACGGGCATGAAACAAGCCAATGCTTTTTAAGAGCAATTGCAGACCTTGATGCACAGATACAGTGCCAAATTATCCAAAGCTGCCCAAGAGCAACATCAAAATCCTGACAGTATCAGAGTCTCATAACAGGCTTTCATCAATCACAAAAAGAAAATTCTACCTTCTCTCTCTCCACTAGGACTCAGTGATATTTAACAGATGGTGAGCTCTTGAAAGGCCTTGTCTATAGCTAAACTAGATACCTGCTCTTAAGACTTAAGATGATGATCATCAGGGAAATACAAATCAAAATCACAATGAGCTATCACCTCACACCCATCAGAATGGCTAACATTAACAACTCGGGCAACAACAGATGTTGGCGAGGATGCGGAGAAAGAGGAACCCTTTTGCATTGTTGGTGGGAATGCAAGCTGGTGCAGCCACTCTGGAAAACAGTTTGGAGGTTCCTCAAAAAACTAAAAATAGAACTACCCTATGATGCAGCAATTGCACTATTAGGCATTTATCCACGGGATACAGGTGTGCCATTTCAAAGGGACACATGCACCCCCATGTTTATAACAGCACTATCAACAATAGCCAAAGTATGGAAAGAGCCCAAATGTCTATCGATGGATAAATGGATAAAGAAGATGTGGTAAATGTATTTACAATGGAGTATTACCCAGCAATCAAAAAGAATGAAACCCTGCCATTTGCAACTACATGGTTGGAACTGGAAGGTATTATGCTAAGTGAAATTAATCAGTCAGAGAAAGACAAATATCATCTGACTTCACTCATATGAGGACTTTAAGACACAGAACAAATGAACATAAGGGAAGGGAAGCAAAAATAATACAAAAACAGGGAGGGGGACAAAACATAAGAGACTCTTAAATATGGAGAACAAACAGACGGTTACTGGAGGGGTAATGGGAGGGGGGATGGACTAAATGGGTAAGGGGTATTAAGGAATCTGCTCCTGAAATCATTGTTGCACTATATGCTAACTAATTTGGATGTAAAATTAAATTAAAAAAAAAAATACAAGATGATGAGGTGGAGGGTAATAAAAGAGAAGGGATCTGAGCCTGTCCCACTAATCACAGATCCTTTAAGCTTGTTTGAGTGTCTGCACCCCATGCACACACATCTGGAAGATGTGAGTACAAAGAGCAATGATAATTGACAGAGTCATCTGGAACTCCCTCTTGCTCATTCTTGACCTGCTTGCCCTCTGAACTGTCTTCAGCTAACTCTGAGTCCTCTCTGAATGATTCAGTCTCAGTAGTCCCTACCTCTTGCTTCTCTGAGCATGTGGTCTTATAAGCCACCACTGGGGTTTGGACCACCTCTGTTTTCAGAGGACCTTGGCTTAGTCCTTTAGCTGCCAGGATCCTTTACTACTTGGGTAGAAGCATCTTGCTGGAGCCTCGGGCCTCCAGGCCCTACTTCTATCCATGTAGTCTACACCAAACAACCAGCCCCAGCCACCATCTCTCAATCCCACCTGCAATGAAAAGTGCAGAGTCAGGAGACAAGGGTTCAATTCCAGTTACTCCTTTTATAATTATATTTTAAGACTGGTATGGGCTTTCCCTGGTTACAAACTACCCAGCAGGCAATGCAAAGGACCCCAAGACCGGTGACCATCCCCCCACCTTGGAGTGTGGCACTGGAGCCTAAGAGGGGGGACCTAACTGCCTGCATTTAAAGAAGTCCAGTTGGGCAGGTGGAACATGTTACCCAGAGGAACTGCATCAGGGAGCCGGGGAAGATTCATGCAGCAGTTGCTACTGGGGACTTCCACACAGCCCTCAGAAGAGGTAGCCTGGGACAAGGGGGATTCGGGACACAGCACTGCTCAGATAGGGGGACAAGCGAGCTGGAGAAACAGGGACATGGGTCAGTAGGTAATAGAGCTCCAGCTTCCTGGTGGCATGAGAGATCTAGCTTTTGTCTTTCTGGGATTGGAAAAAGCATTGTAGGGCACAAGTTTGAGACACAACGTTACCAAGGAGAGGACCCCAGCACAGACGGCAGGGTTGAAGTTCATTTGCAGGATTGAAACATGTAGGTATTACATAGAGATGATAATCTTGATTCCCCTCGATTAGCAGTTCCACCCCTTGGCTATGGTTTCTAACCTCCCTCTCCGTCTCCATTTTTTTCCCTATAAAATAGACTCCAACTATTTTCCATCCTACTGAGTTTTGGAAGGTTTAAATGATATTCAGGTAAAAGTCCTCTAACAGTGTCTGGATTATAGTAGCACTCCATAAATATTCTCTCTGTTATTAGTTTGTAAGCAAAAGTCTGTAAGATATGTATCATTTATTAAGATTTATTAGCCATTGCTTTTTCCAGCCACCCTTCCAAGTGCTTTATCCCAATCGCTTTATTAAATCTTTAAACAACCCTATAAAGGCCTACTGTCACCTCTGTTATGTGGCTGAAGGAACGGAGTCACATCTACTGAAAACAACTAGTCCCAGGTCACACTGTTAGCAAAAGGTAAGCTGATGTAAGCCAAGGCAATCTAATTTCAGAGCATGAGCTCTAAACACTGCTTACTCTGCTGCCTCTCTAAATAAAGAGCATGGCATTGCCCGCTGAGAGGTAAGCTATGAAGTCAGCACAGAGATGTGCAAAATCTCTCTAAGGAGTCAGAATGGCCATCTGGCCAGAGTAGGGCTTCCCTGTAAACTCATTAGAGTTATTAATGTGACGGTCTCCAGAGGCGAATTGGTCAACCATGGAACACAGAAAAATGAACGTTCCAGAGACAAAAACTAGCCGTGCATGTACAACCCTAACCAGGGTCGTGGGGCCTCTGGTCTCCAGACACAAGCATGAAGAAAGTCTAGGCTGGCCCTCCCACAAAAGAGAAAGGGGGCACCCAGCATCTTAGCTGAGGTATATTTCTTAAGACCAACCCACTCCCTTTGCCCTTATGTTATGTTTTCCGAGCAAATGTTTGATTCGTTTGCTTGCGGGGAGAAGAAGGTTTTGCTCTGGGGATTCAAATATTCTGGGTAATTTTGAAAAGCAGAAGTCTAGCTTAAACACCAGTCTTTTCTGTATTGATTTAGTATAGTCTTCCCTTGAAACCTTCTCTACTCTCAGACAACACAAAATCATGTCTTTCAAGTGGCCGGCCAGACAATACAACAACGCAGAGAACCCACTAAGGTCAAGCTACCTCACAAGGGCTCTTACAGCCATCTGGCCAACCTTCCCTGGTGAAGTACCTCCGTCTCTATCAGCCACCTTTGTGATTTAAGCATGGCTCAAGGTAAGGCCAGCCACAAGACCGTGAATGCTGAATCCCGGTGCTGAACTAGGGCATTGTAAATCCTTAAAACCAGTCTGTCCTCAGATTAGGGTTGGTGAGACTGAGCCTACGCATGGGTACTCGTGGCTTCCAAAATTAGCTGTGGTCACAAATCAGGAAGAGGAAATTAAAAACAGAGAACAAGGTCCCTACTACCCGAGTGGTGTTGGGCAAGTCATTTAACTCCTCTGAGTCTCAGTTTCCTCACAGAAAGCAAGCGAGATGAGATAGCTATTACTTCCCTCACCTCCAGGGCCTCTGTAAGAATCAAAATCCAAGTGAAATCATTTTGTAAACTGTATGTAATTACATAAAGCTACAACTTGCTCATGTGAACCTTGAGTACATGTTGGCTCTCACGTATGCAGCACTTATCACACACCAGCTTCTGTTCCAAGCATATTTTACACGGTAACTTGTTTCGTGCTCACAATAATCCTGCAGTTCATGCTGGGAGGTGTCACCTGGAAACTTTCCTGCCTCCTTGGAAACTAGAAAAGCATCCAAGGCCTTCATTCCCCGGCTATCAAGACAGTGTTGGTGACTGACTGCTCAGAGCTGAGCTCCTCTCAAAAAATTGCTTTCAGCCAAAGGGAACCGCCTTGCCAAAGGTTATGAACCCTCACTGGGTATAGCCCGCTTCTAACTAGTTGTTGTGAGACTGGACAAAGATACAGCCCCCTTGCCTTAACATGAGACCGTTCTGAAGGCACAGCTCCCCGTGCGAAGGGCCGACGAGCGAGTACCTGCATCACAAGTCAGCTCTCTTGGTCCATCCAGCTCGTCTCCCTTCCTCACAGTGCTATTCCTGAGAGCCTCGCCCAGTGTGCTGTGCACACATATCTGCCTCTGTGTCGGGGGTAAGAGGCACCAAACCCAAGACAGATGTTATGCGGTGGCATTACTACTATTCTTATTCTCATTTCAGAGAGGTGGAGTAACTTGCTCAAGTTCACATAGCTCGTCAGTAGCAGAGCCAAGATTTGAAACCAGGCCATCTAGAAAATGCTCTTACTGTAACATTTGGCACAGGAGTTCCTCTAAGTGAATGAGCTGCTTGTGTTTGACATGTACTTTGATGAATGGTTGGGCTAGAAGCTGAGCTCCAGGACCTAGATGTTGGTGGTAGCTTCAACTTCAAAGGAAGGGAAAATACTTTGAAAAAAAAAAATAGGGAGACGAATATGAAACTGAGTGTTTAGAGATTAACCCAGGATGGGGGAGATCAGGAGGGGGGGCAGAGGTGGGGCAGTTTAACGGAGAAGATCCTGTGGGCTGTGTGATGTGACCCCTCCCTGTGACATGCCTCCCCCCCAAATATCTTCAGTAAAATCTACTCAAGTGAGGAAATGTTTGGTGGTGTCTTCATTTTCTTTTTTTTTTTAATGTTTATTTATTTATTTTTATTTTTATTTTTTTAGTATGAAATTTATTGTCAAATTGGTTTCCATACAACACCCAGTGCTCATCCCAACAGGTGCCCTCTTCAATACCCATCACCCACCCTCCCCTCCCTCCCACCCTCCATCAACCCTCAGTTCGTTCTCAGTTTTTAGGAGTCTCTTATGTTTTGGCTCCCTTCCTCTCTAACCATTTTTTTTTCTTCCCCTCCCCTATGGTCTTCTGTTAAGTTTCTCAGGATCCACATAAGAGTGAAAACATATGGAATCTGTCCTTCTCTGTATGACTTATTTCACTTAGCATAACACTCTCCAGTTCCATCCATGTTGCTACAAAAGGCCATATTTCATTCTTTCTCATTGCCACGTAGTATTCCATTGTGTATATAAACCACAATTTCTTTATCCATTCATCAGTTGATGGACATTTAGGCTCTTTCCATAATTTGGCTATTGTTGAGAGTGCTGCTATAAACATTGGGTACAATGGTGTCTTCATTTTCTAGGGCTGCCGTAACAAAGCATCACAGATCCAGTGACTAAGCAATAGAAATTCATTGTCACAGTTCTGGAGGCTAGATGTCTGAGGTCAAGGTGTCAACATGGCGGGGTCCTTCTGTCCCATGCCTCTTTGCTAGCTTCTGGTGGGTTGCTGGAAACTTTGGTGTTTCTTGATGTATAGAAGCATCACCCTCATCTCTGCCTTCATCTACTCAAGTGTTCTCCCTGCATCTGTATTTACGCTGGAATGTCCTCATTTTATAAGGACACCTATAAGTCAGGGGCCCACCGCATCTCTGTATGACCTCATCTTAACTTAACTACATTTGTAACACCTCTGTCTTCAAATCAGACCACCTTCTGAGGTTGCGGGGGTTAGAATTTCAACACATGAATTTTTGCAGTACACAATTCAATCTATAACTGGTACAGGTTGGCTTTCCCATGGAAACTTCTGAAAGGTTTGACATCCATGTCTGGGTTGACATGGAAGTAAGTAGAAACCACAAGATGTGGACAAAAAGACTGCAAGAAGAAATTTGGAGCAGCCTCGTGCTTTTTCCGTTTGAAGAACTGAGAGGTTGAAGGTGAGCCTGTCCATGTTGCAAGGACTAACAGACCCAAGTGGAATCTGGACGGTAATGTCCGGAAATGAAGTGATTTCGTGGGCTGCTATCAATTGTCTCCCCACTATAAGCTTCCAAACTTACAGCATCAATTCTACCCTCCAAACCCTACAGAAAAATCGCCTCCTCACACAAATCTTCAGGTGCATTAGGAGGGAGCATTTCTTCTACTTCTTTTCTATCCCCAACACGCCTAGCACACAGGGCAAGATCCTACTAAAAGTTGATTGCTAGAAGATTTCTGCAAGGGACTTTACAGTGCCTGAACTGCCTGTGAACACATACCATTTTCCATTTTTCTTGGTGTCTGACGTAAAGAAAAGCCTATAGTACAAAAAAATAGAGAGATGTGTAATAGAGGAATTGTCTACTCTCATGGCCAAGCTAAAAATCCAGTCCTGTCACGTACCCGCTGTGTGAGTTTAGGCAACTTACTCAAACTCTTGGTGCTTTAGTCCCCTTGTCTATAAAATGGGAATCTTAACAGATCTCGTTCAATAGGCTCCTGTGAGAACCAAATGAGTTTTGGCTCTCACACCATCGGCTCTTCACAAAAAGCAGCTAGTATAATGTCACAAGAGCAACTGTCTGTCATACTACCAAAATATGTTACAACCGGAATGATGGTAAGATATGATCAAAATAAGTGTAGTATTATACTTAGGCCCTTGTACGTAATTCAGAGAGAAATTGCCTGAGCCCGGGATCCACACTATCCGCCAAGACAACTACATAATCAAAAATTAAAATTCACGGCTGGCGCTCTGAGGATAATAATTTCATTGTGTGTTTAGTCCATTAACATCATCAAATAGACAATCTGATGACTTAAGAATACAAACAGTAGGCCAAGATGCAATTTCAGAGGAACCGTTATCTTTTTCTCATTTTAAAAATGTCTTGGGGAAAAAGAGAATGACACCTCATAGACAACAGCTGTTATGAAAAAATCGTAATGCTAGGTGAGGCTTCTACTAGGTAATAAAAGCCGAAGATCTGATTTATTCACCAACTTTGACTCTTACAAAAAAAAACAAAACCTTCCAAAATGGTGGGGTTCATATCTTGGCAGACGTGTCCATGATCTCAGCCTTAGGAACAGCATAATTTAGAAAACAGCAGAGGTTCCCATCTGCAAAATGAGAAAATAGAGACATGCATTTCCAGGCATCACTGGAGAATCAAAATGTGATGAGTTAGATAAAGTCAATTTGAAAACCAGCTAATATACATAGAGTAGTTGTTATTATACTTACATAGGGACTAATGACTTCTCAACAATTGCTAGATGTTGTTACGTGAAAATAAAATAAACTGAGTATGATGTTCAAAATAAGTAACATTTGCATACTAGTTATTATTTGACAGAGCATTTTTTTATTATTAAACTTAGGTTTATGTACTTGTGGCTTATTACCGTGAAACTAAAGATAAATTTGGGTCTGTTAGTAAACATGTTTTACATTATATTAAAGATTGTATCACAAAAAAGCACATTTCGAAAAATTTTCAGATTTATTCATACATTTGCAAATTTAAGAAATCCTGATGTGACAGACGGTTCTGTCCAGCTGAACTTTTACTAGAAAGTAAGGTTTCTAAGCATTAAGAATTCTAATAAATATATTTAAAACTTCTGGAAATAGTAAGAGAAACAACTGTAAGCAAGAAAAGTAAGAGATGTGTTTTTGGTAAGAAAGATATGAGAAACGGGAGGGAAAAGGAAATTTTTTAAATAAATAATTAATAAATAATAAGTAAAAAAGGAAACATTTTTATGGAGGGAAAAGGAAATAATTTTGTCCTAAAATGACTAGTTGTTTTTTGTTTGTTTGTTTGCTTATTTGGTTTGTTGTTTCTTTCAAGTTTTTATTTAAATTCCAGTTAATTAATATGT
Organism: Felis catus; assembly: GCF_018350175.1. NCBI lineage: Eukaryota > Metazoa > Chordata > Mammalia > Carnivora > Felidae > Felis > Felis catus. Next base: position 113,719,247 of record NC_058374.1, read on the forward strand.
AGTGTAACATTCATTTCAGGAGTAGAATTGAGTGATTCATCATTTACATATAACACCCAGTGCTCATCACAAATACCCTCCTTAATTCCCATTGCCCATTTAGCCCATCCCCCTGCCCACCTCCCCTCCAACAACCCTCAGTTTGTTGTCTATAGTTATGAGTCTATTTTATGGTTTGCCTCTCTCTTCTTTCTTTTTTCCCCTATGTTCATCTGTTTTGTTTCTTAAAGCCCACATGAGTGAGATCATATGGTATTTGTCTTTCTCTGACTAACTTTCCTTCCTTCCTTTCTTTTCTTTCCTTCCTTCCTTCCTTCCTTCCTTCCTTCCTTCCTTCCTTCACTTAGCATTATACACTCTAGTGTATACACTCCTTCTTCCTAGCATTATACACTCTAGTTCTATCCATGTCATTGCAAATGGCAAGATTTCATTCTTTTTGATGGCTGAGTAATATTCCATTGTGTGTGTGTGTGTGTGTGTGTGTGTGTGTGTACCACATCTTCTTCTTTATTCAGTTGTTTGATGGACATTTAGGTTCTTTCCATAATTTGGCTATTGTTGATAATGCTGCTATAAATATCAGCATGCACGTGTCCCTTCAAATCAGTATTTTTGTATCTTCTGGATAAACACCTACTAGTGCAACTGCTGGGTCATGGGGTAGTTCTATTTTTAGCTTTTTGAGGAACTTCCATACTCATTTCCAGAGTGGCTGCACCAGTTTGCATTCTCACCAGCAGCGTAAGAGGGTTCCCCTTTCTCTGCATCCACACCAACATTTGTTGGTTTCCTGTGTTGCTAATTTTAGCCATTCTGACAGGTGGGAGGTGACATCTCATTGCAGTTTTGATTCGTATTTCCCTGACGATGAGTGATGTTCAGCATCTTTTCATGTGTCTGTATGTCTCCTTTAGAAAAATGTCTATCCATGTCTTCTGCCCATTTCTTAACTGGATTATTTGTTTCTGGGGGTGTTGAGTTGGATAAGTTCTTTATAGATTTTGGACACTAACCCTTTATCAGGTATGTCATTTGCAAATATCTTTGACAGAGCACTTTTGTATTTACTACATCTCATGACACTGTATGAAGGAAGATAGGCAGCTACGGTTATACCTGATTACCAGAAGAAAACCAAAGCTCCAGATAACACAGCCACATGGCCAAACCAGGACTCAAACATTCATTTCCTTTTGTGATTTTAGGTGTTGTCTCTGTCTCTCATGCTTCCTTTGGGACAGGAATATGCATGTAGATTATCTTCAGCTTCAATCTCTACACTTAGTGTTTTCCTGTGATCCTTGTGCACATCTTTCTGTTATCAGTAAAATAAAACACAATACAAGCTAAACGCCTCCCCCTTTTATGAGAAGCAAGTCAAAAATGTAGAAGGGGTAGTAAAGCCCATGCCACCCCATAAATTCTCACCTATTGTCTTCCTGGGAAAGCCCTACCTGAACCATTTATCTAACTGAAAGCTTTGCGTTCAGAAAGCCATTGTACCACATAACGTTGTACTACGTCACATGGCTAACTGGCTTTAGTAAGCATTTATTATTGCTCAGTGTTTGTGGATAAACTGGGCAGTGCTTCCTGTTTCTGCTGAGCTCACTTGTGCATCTGTGGTCAGCAGTGGACTGGGTGAGCAACTTTTGCCCCTGGTTGGGCTTTGACACACGTCTGTGTGGGGGCTGGCTGGAGACTGGTCTAGGTTGGCTTCACCTGGGACAGTTGATCACTCCTTGTGAGCCTTCAACCTCCAGGAGTCTGTCCCAGGCTCGTCTAATGTTAGTGGCAGTAGTGTGAGAGAGGAAACAAAAATGGACAAGAGTTCGTGTGGTCAGGACTTAGAACTGGCACTTTGTTCCTTCTATTATTCAAAGCAAGTGACAACCCAGCCCAAAGTCAGGAAGTGGAGGGGGGGGAGGGGCAATTCTACCTTTTGATATGATAAACTGGAAAGTCACACAGCAAAGGGAATAGATAGGGAAGAGTTGAAGAATTGGGGCCATCTTTGCCTACATTATATTGCAACCATTAACATGTTCTATCACTGAGAAGGAAGGACTAGCATATTAGCACATATTAGACATTTGCATTTATTAGTTGGCTGTCACCTTGAAGCATGGAAAACTCTCAGTTAATCAGGCAAGAGATCTGATAATAAAATATGATAATTTACTCATCTTTGTATTCCCAGCACTTAGCATTGTATCAGGCGAATTGTAAGCAACCCACAAAAATAATTAATAATGATAAAAGAAATGGTAGTGGAAAAATTACTCTATTACACCTCAGGAATCAGCTGAATCACAATTCAGCTATGCCAAATTACCTGTGCAACTTCGAAAAGGAGTAATTTAGCCTCCCTGGGATTTTTAGAGACAGACTAGGCATTCTCTAAATTTTTTTTTCCTTCCTTCTTTCCTCCTTCTTTCCTTCCTTCCTTCCTTCCTTCCTTCCTTCCTTCCTTCCTTCTTTCTTTCTTTCTTTCTTTCTCTTTCTTTCTTTCTTTCTTTCTTTTAAAATATTAAGTCTGTAAGAACCCTAGAAATCATGTGCATCCAACCCATTATATAGATGGGAGACTGAGGCTAAGAAAACAAATCACTTGGCTTAAAAACCCAAATGGTTAATGCCAGAGAAGAGAACTCAGAGCTCATGACTGCCAAACCAGCCCCCCATGTCTTAACTGTAGCACATTGCTACTCAAAGTGTATTCTGTGGGCCAGTAGACTTGGCATCCCATGGGAGCTTGATAGAAATGCAGAATCTCAGACCTTATCCCAAGCCTACTGAATTAGAATCTGTATTTTAAGAAGATCCCCAGATAATTCATATGTGTATTAAAGTTGGAGAAGCTCTAGGCTTCCCAGTAAATGCTTAACAGCTGAAAAAACTAAAACAAAACAAAACAAAACAAAAAACTTGTTTAGTTAGGAGAAAGTTCCTTTGGATATATTAACACTGAAACCATATTTTCTACACATCTTGCACTAATTCATTTAGCAAATACCTCCTGAGCACTTCCTCAGTTGCAGGTGTTATAGAAACATCAAGAACAGGTCTTACCCCCTGGAGCTCACACTCTAAAAGGAAATCAAAGTCCCTTCCTTTGTTCCTATGTTCTCTTTCCTTCTCTGTGCCCCCTCTTTGCTCTTTACCTTCCCAACCTCTTTCCATTCCTCATTTTAATGATTCCATGATTGAAATCTAATTTCAGAAGGTGTTGGTTTAAGAGCAAAGTATTTTATTCATTTGAAATTCCAATTTCAGAATAGTGATTTAAGATGTTGGAAAAATTTTATTTGGCTCCCTTCCAAGTAGCTTATTTATAATGCCAGCATGACTCTAAAACTGTGTCTAAGGGAGACTAAAGGTCTCTGGATACCTTGGGAGGAAATTCTATAAGAATATAGTACAAATGAATCATACACTTCAGTTTTTGCTTTTGTTTTTTTTTCCTCACACAATCTTTGCTTTAGTCAGAGAAAAAGTTGAGATGCTGAGACACTGGAATAGAAATAAAATAAGATTGTATTTTTTCCCCTCAAATATTTAGAGCCAGCACATCTACATCAGTAATAAAACATTTTTTTTCCATTGAGAAATAAAGGAATACTTTTCAACATCAACAGATTAATTTCATTCAAGAACCTGGTCTGAACCAGAGACAATTAGGTAGAAATTCAGAAAGCGAACAGTTTTCTGATGAGTTATATGTAGATTCTTTACATTAAACAACTGGATCACAAGTAATGGTAATGCAAGGATACTCCATTCCTTCGAGGCTTAGCTGCCTGGCTTTTTTAAGTGCCAGTGATTGAAAGTATTATCCTTTCTCTCTCTCTCTCTCGCTCTCTCTCTCTCTCTTTATACTCTCTCATAGTCCTGAAAAGCTCCGAGCTCATTTCATTCTTCTGTCCTGCCTTGTCTTCTCCCTCCTCAAAGATATTCCATGATGATTCTTCTTTTCAAAATCAAGACTGCTTGAACTTTACCTGAGAGTAATGAAATTTCAATCTTTCACACAATGGCAACTACATCCTCTTTCTGCTCTCTTGGTGTAGTCAGAATAGCACTGCCCAGCGTGAACAATAGGACTACTTTTCAGTTCTAAGGGATTTGCTGTTGATGAACAGCAGTGCGTGGAAATAATCTTCGGCGATCCCATGGGTGACATTTCTCATTCCTTATCACCCATGCTGCACACAACCGGAACTTGATAAGACACCCAGAAAGAAGATAATGGCTGCTATCAAGCTGTCTAGGTAGAAATAATAATAATAATCTGTTTATAGAAAGGCAGCTGTCCTATTGTTTTGGATTTCATGAAATCCCAGAGTCAGATCCTCTCTCCCATGCCAGCGCCATCCCCGTTCCTCATGCCAATCCAATCACTTTGGGGCTTTAATGATGGGCATTTTATTTCATGATCTTTTGAATAGACAAGGATGCATGTAATATCCCATAATCATATTCAGTCACAGAATGTATTTAAAGGCAAGAGAAGAGGCATTTTATAGGAAGATTTGGAAGCCGAGAGGATTTTGTAATAATATAGAAGAGCCCAGTATCCCTTTTTAAAATATACACAAAACCCAGAATCATTGCAAGTAAATATTCTGGTGATCATTCCGCTCTGAAGTCTTAACCTCCCAAATTTCAAAAATAAGTCTCATTTTCTCAAAGTGAAACCCCAGAGTTGTGGTGTTGTGACTGCCAACAACATCGCTTGTATTTATGCTGACTGCCTTACATTTGTGCCAGACAGAACAGCGCAAGGTTGACAAACATCCTGGCCATGAAGTCATTGTTCTCCTTCTATTTGAGCAGGATTGCCCCCTGATTGGGACTGAATACGTGATGACTCCTTATTCCCAAATGGTCAGATGGGGCATTCCCTTTACCACGGTCATCTTCACATAGGGTTTGTCTGTGGATACAACTCTCTTTTCTTTATCTGTCCTCCTTCTCTGGTGAAAGAATTGGGGATCCACGCCCTTCAGGGTGAAACGATACAATTAAAAAAAACCAAGCACATCATTTCCTTTTTCCCTCCGTGTGGTACTAAAACAAGGCCAAAACCTGCATCTTCACTCCCAGGGCTGGCATACACCTTCATCCCTGAAACAGTTATCCCATAAGGGTCCCACCCTTGCAAAAGGCAGAGGGATGGAGTTACCTTTGTCTTTTTCCTGAAGTTTCCGTAACAGTCATTATCATCTCTGATTTACTCAGACTGAACTCACTTTCTCCCTGTGTCCCCTTCTAATAAGGCATCACAATGCAATGGAGAATAAAGAAGACCAAGGTGTGGACATAGTGAAGGAGCAACCTTAAAGAATTTCCCACTGCCAAGTTCTCTGTCCTGTATCATAGAATCACTCAGTAAGCCAGAAGTCTCTGTGCCTCTGCATAAGTCTAGGTTTCTTCCTGCACAAAGTACACCCAGCTGAATCTGAATCTCTCTCTCTCTCTCTCTCTCTCTCTCTCTCTCTCTCCTTTTCCCCCCCACTCCACCCCATGAATGTCCCAGTCGGCAAAAGCATAGCTCAAGTACTACTTTCTCTGTGGGACCTTCCTCTACCCTCTCCCACCTTGTCCTGCCTTCCAACAGAATTCGTTAATCATGGTATTCTATGCATAGCTGTGTCACAGCCTTTTTCATTCTGCACCACGTGCCTCTCTCACCAAGCAAAATGCAAATTCCAAGAAATTAGGAAAATGCCTTTCATTTTTTAAATTCATCTTTAGGGAAGCAATTCAGCAAAATGAGTATGGGAATGGGTTTTGTACCAGACAGATCTGGATGTAAATCCTAGTTCTGACATTCACTAGCCATGTCCCCTTGAGTTTTCTGGAACCCGATTTACGAATATGTAAAACGGGGCTATTTCATTGGCTTTTTTTTTTTAAGGATAAAGTGAATTAAAGTTATGTGTGTAAATGTTTAACATAATGCTGACTAACCTGCAAAAATAAATAATAAATGGTAATAATTACTTTATGTTTGCAATTAACCTGATATCCTCAGTCACCCCACAGTGTATTACCAGTAAATATATATTAAAGAGTAAAGTACAAAAACAAATGAAATGCACACACACACACACACACACACACACTACAGATACACATGCTGTCACTCTCCCACTATCAAAGGCACCGCTCTCTGCTCTTTGTAGCTTTCAAAATAGAGTACAGCCTGTCTACCTACAGGATATGTAAAGTGAGGAAGAAATTGACCATAAAAGAGTTTTCAGGAATTCTTTCTAGCAACTTTATTGTAGGTGGTAGCCTCAAGGAATCCCCACGTTATCTCTGTGAGTACCAGACTTGGCCCTCTCCCTGTGGCATCCAGCTGCGAACCCAGGTGGGGCACGTGGCAAGGGCCGTGTGTTTGTCGCCCACAACGAGCAGGCCTGCAGAGGGAAAAGCAGAGGTAACCTAGCCAGAAGGAGTCACGGCACAGTTCACGAAACAAGGAGATGTGGCCTTGAACTTGCACTTCCTTCTCACAGCAGTCCTTTTTTACACGAGTCTTTACAAATCGCCCGTTCTCACACCACGAGTGACTGTAAGATCCTGGAAGCGTCTGGATTCAGACTTGGCATTTCCCCCATAAGACACCAAAGGGGTTAACGTTTGGCCAGTAATCAAAGTCTGGCAGCTCCTACCCCACGCATAATGGGCATTGTTGTTCCTGAGAGTTTGTCTGTTTTTCCTGGCACGCCTTACTGTTTGGAACTGATTCTAGAACAGAAAAGGAAAGAGTCAGTCTGCTTTTTTTAAGTGCACATGCAACAAAACATAAGGCTGGTCATAGAACTGTTGTTTTGCTAGATTTCCAGGAAAGTTGTTGGCTTACTATTCAGAGAAGATGAATTGTCAACTTAAAATACACTTCAGGAATTCATTTATATGTTCACAAGACACACACGAGATCGTGAGGTGGCCGCCTTCTCGCAGATATGAAGCAACACATTACAACCGTACTAGCTGATAAGTGAACTGTGGCTGGCCCGTCTGTCTGCATATAAACCCCATTTGCATGACGTTATTAATGGGCTCACCATCAACCTTCCCAGGTCACTTGCAGTCTTGGGACCTGTGTGTCACTGATGAACCCCCAGATGTTCCCATCTGAAACCACACCAAGTATATCTTACTGAGTCCCTAATATAGCAAAATCCCATTACAAAACACCAGATTCTTTTCTAATGGGAAGAAGAAGTCTGTTTGTTTGTTTGTTTGTTTGTTTTAATTTTCAATCTGTCATAAACTAACACTTTTGTGTAAGCCCAAATCATGCACTTGGATGTCAACAGCACATCACAATTCTATAAACATTTCTAGACACCTATCTCTTGCTTTCTGCACTTACCTTGTCACGGATCAGTAAAAGTTTTTGCATCACACTGATCCATGGGCCACACTTGCTGGCCCATGGGCTGTTAACACTACTGACACACTATATTCTAGATCGAGGTACACAGACTTTTTCTGCAAAGGGACAGAGAGTGAAGTGTTAGGTGTTGCAAGAAATAGTCTCCTGGAACTCTTTAATTCTGCTGTTGGAGTGAGAAAGCAGCCATGGACAATAAGAAAATGAATGGGCGTGGCTATATTCCAATAAAACTGTATTCACAAAACAAGCGCCGGCTGGATGTTGGCCCTCAAGCTACTGGGGGGTGTCAGCCCCTGGATGGTGAGGATGGTGAGGATGATGAAGACAGCTAACATTTACTGATCAGCTACTATGTGTCCAGCCCTTTCTATCCTCTGTAACCGCAGATTAGGTAACCGTTTTAATTTTGCGGACAATGAAAACGAGACATCAAGAAATCAAGAAATTATTTTAGTTTATTCTGAAAATAGGTAGCTGATCCAGGATCCAAACCACAGTCCCTTGGCTCATGCTATACCGCATATATGTATAAACGAAAGGGGCCTCTTTTTCACCATAAATGGAAAGTGTATAATGTTAATGCCACCCTGGTGATCTTTTTCCCTGTCTCCTCTCCCTGCCCATCGTCCACCTCAGCAGTACCAAGGTCCCAATGTTCAACTATGCTGTGGACTCCACAGGACTCAGGGCCAGGCGTGGATAATCTACAACAAGCACACTCATCCAAACCCTTACTAATTCAACAAATATGTGTTCAGTGCTCACTCTGAGCCAGTCACTGTTCTAAGCAAAGGGGCTATAGCAGCGAACAAAATACACAAGTTCCTGCCCTTAGAAAGCTCGCATCTAGTAAGGGGGGGTTGACAATAAGTAAAGAAATATATGTCTTGTTGGAGGGCAGTGGGCTAGGGGAGCCAGGCTTTGAAGAAAAGGAGGAGAAGGTGGGAAGGAGATATTTCTTTCTCATCCAACCCTTATATCTTTTCTTTGCCAACTAAGATATATAAACTCCAAGCATAACTATACTTTCAAATATATCTCCTAAGTATAAGCATATTATATTTATAGCACTTTGGGATCACATTTTTACCAGTTTTCTTCCCCATAATTGTATGGGAGAGGACACTTGTGAGAACGAGTCCATTCACTCATGCTGCAAATGTTTACTGAGTACCTACTTTGTGCCAGGCAGGTTTTAGGACAGACAAATCAACAATGAGCGAAACAGACGAAGATCTTTGCTCCCGGGATGGCCAGGGGAGTCAGAGAATAAACAAAAACCATAATAAACACATGTTAGAAGGTGATAAGTATAACAGAGGGGGGAAGGGAGAAAGGCACAGCAAGATAAGGAGACCCAGAGCTTGTAGGGGAAGGCGTCCAAGTTGTAATTTTAAATAGTCAAACAACTTTCCCTTGATAGGATAGTATGCGACTGAAACAATGTCTGTTTGAAAAGCAGGCGCTGGTTTGGATCACCCATTACCACGGTTAGAATGCCATCAATTAAAAGAAAACACAGGATGTTTTGTGTTGAGTGTTCTATTTAAGTCCATAGAAAGAAATGTTATTCTTTCAAAGTCATTTTTGCCCTTCCCTTTCCCTTGCTTTAGGGAAAATATTAGGGGGCTGGCAGCTGAAACAATGTAGGGATGGGAGAGGGGAAAGGAAGGAAAACCGAGGGCCAGCATTCACGCCAGGTGACTGTTTTAACAAGGATGTCTCTGTCACCCAGCCCTCCTGGGTCCTATGACAGCCTTGCTCAGGAACCCACAAAACAGAGCTGGCAGACGCTGAGCATTTTCCATTAAGTGTGGCGTTCACTTTTTTCAGAAAGTAATGAGATGTTAATATAGATTTGAATTTTAATCAGATCCAACTTGGGAACAGGGTGTTTTTCAGCAAAATGTGAAATAGTTCTAGGCTTTTAGGAAAATGCCATCCATATAAAGGCTAACTACTGTTTTATATATAAAACTGCCATTCTTCATTGGTTTTCCAGGAAAGAGAAAATATAATAATAAAATGAAACATTGTTGAAAGACTCCATACTTTCTTATTAGCATTAATTGTTTCTGAGGTTTTTTAAAAAATAATTCTTATAAACCAGGAAGGATGTTTGTAATCTTAAGGCAAGAAATAGGGAATTTCAGTTCATACGTTAGGAAAATAAACATAACTGAAATCTAATTTTTGATAATAATAGTATTCGTATAAGAGATCTCAACACGGAGCACCTGGGTGGCTTAGTCGGTTAAGAGATTTCAACAAATGCTTGTATTTATTTTTTTTAATTTTTTAATGTTTATTTACTTTTGAGAGCGCGCGCGCGCCTGAGTGGGGGAGGGGCAGAGAGAGAGGGAGACAGAATCCAAAGCAGGCTCCAGGCTCTGAGCTGTCAGCACAAAACCCAATGCAGGGCTTGAACTTGCTGACGGCGAGATCAGGTTCTGAGCCGAAGTTGGACACTTAGCCGGCTGAACCACCCAGGCAGCTGCCTGGCAGGTGACTGAGCCACCCCTCAACAAATTCTTTTAAGTGCTATTTAGCTGTCGCGTTAAGAATGCCAGTATCAGTAATTCTGCCTCAAATCAGAAGGGACTCAAAGTCAAGGCTGCTTGCCTGGCAAGCATGTGTTAGCCACCACCACACTGTGCTACCAACAATAAAAGTGCTTTCAGCTCAGATGTAGTGTTAAAAACTCCTCTATTCCCAGAATTTCATGAAGTCTTTTACAGAATGTGCTTTAGCAAATCCCTATGACAACCATGCAAGAGAGGTATTATTCCCATAGAATATATGAGAATCGGTCCCCTAGACCCCAGGAGAAGACCAGCTCAGAGGCGTGAAGTAACTCCCCCAAGAGCATACACCTAGTAAGGGTGGATTTGAATCCACATCTCTGATTCTAAAACCAGCACTCTAGCTCCAAATTTCTCCTTCAGTTTTCCTACATTCCTCTTTCCCCCCCCATAGTGTACATGTATTCACTCCATGTACCTGTTCACCAATCAGTTTATTCTGTAAACCTCAGGATAAAGTCCTCTGGGGTGAGCAGGCTGGGCCCTAGGAGTCACTATCACCTTCCTTGGATAAATCGAGCAGTTTTCCACAGGACACGTCTATCCCACAAGCTATTGGTCAAACAAAAGATAGGAAGCCCTCCTCCGCAATCCACTTCCCACCCACCCTCCAGGGAATTCTTGTAAGGTCAGTAAAATTCAAAACGGTGATGTCAGAAACAGTGGCTGGGAGAAACTAACAGGCTTGGGACAAGAACTCCCTAAACCTCTCACACTCAAGTCTGACTTGCATATTCCATAGAGAAAACAGAGGCCACTTCCATTGCCCTTTCCCGCAAGCTTGATACTCTCCATCTGTGCATATACTGGGGTGTCTACATGGGTTTATAACACACAATCTTACTTTTAAACATCCAAAGTAATAAGACAAATGCATCGGAAAGAGAGGCACTCATTTACTCTAATAAGGGACTTTTCACATTAAAATATAAATCCCCGTTGTACCTGTTAGCAAAGAAACTGCCTAACACTGTGAGATGCCATTTTTTTCTAACCCAAACAGGACAGACAGACTGAGAAACTAAACATGAGTAACTGTGGCGGAGGGCAAAGGGAACGTACACAAATGGAGAAACGTTCTGACCGGTGTTCTGATAACCCACTGGCCCCAAATATCTTTAGTGGATTTCCTCTTATACAATTAAATGTCTGCAGTTTTTTTTTTTTTTAATCACACGTATCACCTATAGAAAGATCCACCTAAGTTGTGAAGTTGCAGATTTGTATCAGTGAAAAAGACCACTGGTCGGTGTGTATCCGGTTTGGTATGCACCAGAAGTCCTTGGAAAGGTTTTCCGCTTACACGATTTGGGCACCACAGTGGGCAAATCTGACTCAGTGGATTTGTGGGATCTGAGCATCGGCACGCTTCCCCCCCCCCCACCCCCCACACACAACACGCACACAACACGCACACATATATACATACGATTCTGAAGCCCACCTACTTCTGAAAAGCACTTTGTTAGCTAATGGAAAATGGTAAGCGATCTTTTCAAGTCAGGGGAGGCGAGGAAGACACTCCATAGGAGAACCGGGAGGCAAGGGATCACTCCTGACTTTTCCAAGATACTGCCTGGAAAAGTGTGCCCAGACTTTATCAAGAGAGCCTAAAGGCTCCACAGCTCTTTACCATGATGCACTTGGATTACAAAATGTACCTGGTTTAAAATCAAAAGGGGCACTGCTCTTCATCTCTGGAATTCTTCCGCCACTCACAAACCTCGGCCCTATTTTTATGCTCTATTACCCATTTTCCATATTTCTATTATTGCAATTTCTGACACAGAAGTGCAGGTGAAGATCAATATGTGCTTCTATGAAAAACGAGAAAATGGAAACCATTATCCCTCCTCAGTGCTCATTAACCCGAGGAGCTCCTATACACTGCTGGTCAGCTCAGTCTACCATTAACAAAATCCCACAGGCCGGGGAGCTCAGACAACAGTAAGCTATTTCTCACGGTTCTGGAGGCTGGGAAGTCCAAGATCAAGATGCTCATTCAGGGGCACCTGCGTGGCTCAGTCGGTTAGGCGTCTGCCTTTGGCTCAGGTCATGATCTCACGGTTCGTGGGTTCGAGCCCCGCATCGGGCTCTGTGCTGACAGCTCAGAGCCTGGAGCCTGCCTCAGATTCTGTGTCTCTCCTGTCTCTCACTCTCAAAACTAAATAAACATTAAAAAACAAAAAAACAAAAAACAGATGTTCGTTCATTCGGTTCTTAGGAAGAGGTCTCTTCCTGGCTTGCAGGGGGCAGCCTTCTTGTTGTGTCCTTACATGGAGGAGAGAAAGATAGAGTGTGCTTTGTATCTGCCCTTCATGTATATAGATCTAATTCCATCATGGGACGTCAACCTCATGATCTCCTCTAAACTCATTACCTCCCACAGATGGGCTCCAAATATTGTAACATTGGAGGTTAGGATTTCAACATAGACATTTTGGAGGAACACGAACTTGCACAAGGATACATTCTATATTCTTCAGAGGAGAGACCATGAGGAACAGCTTACACATGGATATGTCAGGTCATTATTCCCCTAAAATGAGTCATTCAAGGTAAGAATACTAACATATTTGAGAGAATATAAATCAATCTTATTTCCAAAAAAGGATGCTGATGTAGGCTTCCACCATATCAATTATCAAGTGTTTGCAGAAACATAAACAATAACAAACAATGAAATTCAAGAATCTAGCACCCAAGTTGTTTTACTTGATGACCATCTCTTGGTGACCATCTCCTGGTTAGTGACCTTGACTCTACACAGCGACGAAGTAAAGAATAAATGAAGTCACCTAACAACCTTTTAATTCTGTAACTCTATCCATGAATTATCCACTCTACCTCCTGTAACTGTCTTTTGGAAGATATGCCATCTTTCCTATTTCATTTTTTCTCTGACTGCAGACACTCTATTCTGCATATTTTATGAAAGTACTTACAGGCTGCTAAGCCTGAAGGATATTTCTATTGAGACATGCCAAAGATAGGACAGGTTTCTTCTCCTCCTATATTTCCATGAGTTGGTGCTAATAAAGGCTGATGAACTGGTGTCTATTCTGTCAATGTATTATCTGCCCTCTTCCCTCCAGCCATCGCTGGGAGGATTTTGCGCACGGACGCACCATGAGATCTGTACTCCTGGAAATGAAGAGTTTTTGCAGTGAATAGCAGCTACGTTCTAATTATATTAATTCAGACTGCAATTTCTTTGAAACATAAAGGACCTGCTGTCGGGGTGGGGTGGACAATGGAGGCTGAACATGTCAACGACATGACAAATTCCTCGAGCAGAGTGCCAGATGTATTGTTGCCCGGGATTCTTTTCTGAGAGCAAATTCGGCAAGCACTATCAGTGTCAACTCTGGAGTAAGGAATCAGTTCATTTGTTATCTTTCCAAGCTGCAGGTACATCTGCCAGAAGAGTCTGCCAACAGATGAATTGGTAATTAAAATCATTTCCGTGGTTGGAGGAGCGATTCGAAAAGGGCTCCTCTTTTCTTTCTTCCTTTTCCTGTGTAGTGGAAAAACTTGGGTGAATATGGGTATTGATTTGCTACAGGCAAGGCTAGAGTTGTGTGATTCACTAGTGCCTCACGGCCCGTATTAGTGCTTGAACACGTTTCCTGGGATTTGCCCGTTAAGCTCTACTTAGAGAATATTAAAGTTGTGGTCTTTGCTAGCGCTGTATCCTCTCTCGTCTTGGAAAGGGTCTCAGCAAAACCTAATAGTACCGCTCAGTTCTCAGAAGGGGTATACTGTATCTCTCCCCTGTGCCGGTTACTGGGCTAGAACAAATAATAACTAACGATGGCAGACTTCAACGTATGTTAAAGTTGATAACAAATTACATGTACTATATGTAATCATTATACGCTATACTTAATATAGATGCTCGTTCAGTACCTGTTCCTCACGGTTACTCAGCAAATGTGTTTCGCTCTTCCCTTCAGAGCCACTGCTTTGCCACCCACATCATCATTAGCATCATTTTCATCATGATTGTCATCATCATCATCATCATCACAAGGACAACAAAATCAACCAGCATTTATTGAGCGTTTACTATGAATAATCTACGCACTTTAGATGTATTCATTTCTGTTATCCTACGGCCCGGTGCTCCTTTGGCCCTGGTGCACGATGAGAAGGGTGAGGTGCAAAGCCAACCCAGCTAGGAGGGATCAGAACTGGAGATTCGAGCCAAGCAGCCTAAGACTCAAGGCCTCTTGCTTAACTCTTTCGCAATAACGTCACACGGCACCATGTAAATCAGTTCATGACAGTAATTTTCCCGGATGACGCAATAGCCCATTAATTACTTATCTTTTATATACATTTGCTTAGTCTGTTCTTTCTTTTATTCCTCCTTTGCTCCTCCCTCCTTCTTTCTGTCTTCCCTGCTTTTATGCCTCTATAAATAGCTGCTCATGTTTTTCTAGCAACAAAGCAAGATTTTCCATCCTCAGAGACTCAGGGGAATCTTTATAAGAGTCCGTAAATGGAAGAGAGTGTTTTAAGATAAACTTTCAAACTACTTTAAGAATTTTTTTTTAATCAAGGCAGCAAAATCATGTAAATTTATAGACATTAGTGATCTAGAAGTTTACCACTGTGTTATCAGCATATGCATGTGTATAGAGACCCATGTACCCGTATATAGAGTAGGACATTGAAACTCATCAAATACATTTGAACACATGAGTTCTTAGTGACACTAACAGTAAAAACACAGCAAGAACTTACGTTCTTACGTTAGAAGATACCAGAGAGAACCAACTAATTATTCTGCAAACTGGTAGATAAGGGAAAGAAAAAGCATTTATTCTGGGTTTCTTATATGAACTTCATTTCATATAACCAACTATGTAACGAGGGGAAAGCTTTGCCTTACAGAAGTGTCCTGGTTAATAAATGAGAAAGCAATCCTCTTTACGCATGTGTCCAAACCCCCAGAACGTTCACCACCCAGTGTGAACCCTGATGTAAACTAGGGACTCCGAGTGACAATGACGTGTCAGTGTGGCTTCCTTCATTATAATCGTGCATAGCTGCCGGTGCTGGCTGTTGATAGTGGAAGAGAGTATAGGTGGAGAGACAGAGGTATTCAGGAACTCCGTGCACTTACCACTCAGTTTTGTGATGAACTTAAAACTGCTCTAAAAAATAAATTTTATCTTGTTAATCGTCAATTTAGGATATCACAACCCTGCCATCGCTAATGAAATACTGAATCTAGCCAAAAATCCTCAATAGTTGACAACATCACACACACACACACACACACACACACACACACACACACATGCCCACTTGTGGAAATTATACCACTACTTATGGCCTAGTCTTACTAAAAATATGCAACCATCATCTGATAAAATTTCTAGCTCTAACTGTAAATCTATAGGAAGTGCAAAGTACAAGATGATACGTATCTTGGAGAACACCTCACGGAATGGAATCGAGAAAATTTAAACGGTTAGAAAATCTTCAGGACAAACAATCCCATTTCTTCAACCAGAAAGTCCCAGGAAAACATTAGAGGGGAAAAGGGAACCTATCGATTTAAAGAGATGTTAGAGACACATCAAGCAATCACAGCGTATGGATTGCATTTGGATCTGGATTCAAACTTTATATATATATATATATATATATATATATATATATATATATTGCAAGACAATTGGGGATAAGTGAACATTGCATATGTTTTCAGGGTGTGAGAAAGGTATTGTAGTTTATTTTGTTTTAGAGAATCCCTGTCTCTTAGAGACATGTAGTAAAATATATACAGGTGAAAGGACGCGATGTCTGGGGTTTGCTTCAGGATAATAGGGTGCAGTAGATGTTGATCAAGAAGACTGACCCTGAGCGGGTGAAGTGAAATAAGCCTAGAGGTTCATTATACCGTTTTATCTTCTTTTGCATATATTTGAAATGTTTTATGATAAAGGTTTTTATAGCTTATGGATCTGCTTAAGTTGCCCAAGCATCAATTTTCATTTGTAAAACAGAAATAACAGTATCTATAGTAGAGATAATATCTCCTTATAGGGTTTTTTTGAAAATTCAAATAGTGCATTTAAAGTACCTGACACATGGTAGATACTAGAACTCAGTATCTGATTTTAGGAACTCAGTTTGATCCATTCATTACTGAATTGATTGGTCAAAGCTCAATGGAATGTCCATACTGTCCCTGGGGCATAGTAAGGCTGAAGAGGGTGGAGAAGGGACAAAGAGACCACAAACTTGCTGGCGGAGTTGGGGGTTTTTTGTTTGTTTGTTTGTTTGTTTTCTTCACCCTTGTACCAAGTTACTATTTTCAAATTTGCTGATCCTGGAACACATGTAGGTACCCTGGGTTTGCTAAATATTTATTCAATTCTAGGCACCTCCAGGTGCAAGGGGAGAGGGTGCGAATATATCACATCTCCCTAAGCTATTTACTCTGGTTCCGCCTTCACATCCCCAGGCAGTTTTCTTTTATGAAATCCCAAAAGTATCAGATTATCTTCAAAACCAAATCATTCTAAACCCACCAATTTCCCCAACTCATTCCAACTCTCCATGATCATTCTTTTTTTTTGTTTTGCACCCCTGTTTAGCTTACCTCATCAACCCCTGTGAGACCAAAGTTTAAAGGAAAAACAAAATTGCCAAAGTGAGGCACAGGGGCCCCATGGCCGGAAAAGATTAGATTGCACAGAGGCACAGTCTGCTCTCAGAGATGATAAGACCTGAGGAGGATCTCATTGTTTAGTTTTCTAATAGCTGAGTTGTTTTTTTGTTTTGGGGTTTTTGATTTTGTTTTTGTTTTTTTTTTATTTTTTTTATTTTTTTATTTTATTTATTTATTTATTTATTTATTTATTGGTTTTCTGGGTCCTGCTGGAGACTTGAGTTTGTCAAGAGCTGAATCTGGACTTTCTCCAGCTCATGGCTGCACGTCAATTCCTCTGATTTCTAATAAAGCCAATCCTTATTTTTCTAACTTGCTTCCAATTCTCAAATGGAGCTCCAAAGAAAACAGAGAGTCATTAAAATGTCAACACTTCCCTGAAAAGGAACATAAACTCTCTTTGGATTTTCTTCCCACTGGAAATGTTGCTTTCCTCCAAGGCACTGGCCCCATGCGGCAACCAGCAGTCACCCACAGCAGAGCTGGTAGATGGGCAGTGCACATAAATCCCCCTCTGCCCATTACCTTGTTTGCATTTCTTCTTCTCCCTTGCCATTTTCCAAATGGCGAGATCCTATAAATGAAGTACTTAAGTCTGTCTCTTACAATGGACTAATATCTACTCCATTGTAATATATCCAAATTTTATGCGATATGAAATAAGCTCCAACAGCAATAAGCTATTTGATCTAACGTAAAGAAAGTAATGTGGAGCCTAACAGCTTATTATTCAGTGCAGTGCAATAAATTAACTGAGCACCATTTTGCATAATGGGAGCCTGATTATTCTTTTTACCTTCATTTGGATTGGTTTGGATGGATTATGACTCTCTTCGGAGTTAATCAGGTTCGTGGGAAACAACTTCTTTTTTAAATGTATTACATTAAAGAACGGAATAAGGGGGAGGAAAACATTGCCATCACTTTGTGATTCTGTGTTTCGTAAGGCTAGTCCTTCAAATGAGATTTCCTTAATCAGAGGAACATTTTGTGACCATTGGCTCAAGAACAGTCTCATTGGAGGTTTTCAATTTGGGAGAAACAAACCCTCATCTCCCATCCCGATCTTTCCTCCTTGCTTCCTGTATGTCCCCACCATTTCCTTGACTTGACTTTGAAAAGTACTTTTAGTGAAACTCTTGATTTCTTCCTTCCAGGATCTCCCCGACCCTAGTATTTCCCCTCCATGTGCCCAGTACTTAGCACTTTGGTGCATCTATCCAGCTGACCAACACTGTTGGTTAGGGAGTCCAGAGGCCCCATCTGGGACTGTAGCCCCACCTACCCCCAAACAACCCCAGGACGCATCAAAATGTATCAAAATACAAGCTGCCAATATTGCTGTCACAAATCGTCACAAGCGTCATTTTTGAGATATACCCATGAATCAAGCATCTCTTTGATATTTATAGCAATTCTATAAAATAGGTATCGTCTTCCCAATTCAATAAGTGGAAACATGGCACAAAAACAGACACATAGACCAATGGAATAGAATAGAAACCCCAGAACTAGACCCACAAACGTATGGCCAACTCATCTTTGACAAAGCAGGAAAGAACATCCAATGGAAAAAAGACAGCCTCTTTAACAAATGGTGCTGGGAGAACTGGACAGCAACATGCAGAAGGTTGAAACTAGACCACTTTCTCACACCATTCACAAAAATAAACTCAAAATGGATAAGGGACCTAAATGTGAGACAGGAAACCATCAAAACCTTAGAGGAGAAAGCAGGAAAAGACCTCTCTGACCTCAGCCGTAGCAATCTCTTACTCGACACATCCCCAAAGGCAAGGGAATTAAAAGCAAAAGTGAATTACTGGGACCTTATGAAGATAAAAAGCTTCTGCACAGCAAAGGAAACAACCAACAAAACTAAAAGGCAACCAACGGAATGGGAAAAGATATTCACAAATGACATATCGGACAAAGGGCTAGTATCCAAAATCTATAAAGAGCTCACCAAACTCCACACCCGAAAAACAAATAACCCAGTGAAGAAATGGGCAGAAAACATGAATAGACACTTTTCTAAAGAAGACATCCAGATGGCCAACAGGCACATGAAAAGATGTTCAGCGTCGCTCCTTATCAGGGAAATACAAATCAAAACCACACTCAGGTATCACCTCACGCCAGTCAGAGTGGCCAAAATGAACAAATCAGGAGACTCTAGATGCTGGCGAGGATGTGGAGAAACGGGAACCCTCTTGCACTGTTGGTGGGAATGCAAATTGGTGCAGCCGCTCTGGAAAGCAGTGTGGAGGTTCCTCAGAAAATTAAAAATAGACCTACCCTATGACCCAGCAATAGCACTGCTAGGAATTTATCCAAGGGATACAGGAGTACTGATGCATAGGGCCACTTGTACCCCAATGTTCATAGCAGCACTCTCAACAATAGCCAAATTATGGAAAGAGCCTAAATGTCCATCAACTGATGAATGGATAAAGAAATTGTGGTTTATATACACAATGGAATACTACGTGGCAATGAGAAAAAATGAAATATGGCCTTTTGTAGCAACGTGGATGGAACTGGAGAGTGTGATGCTAAGTGAAATAAGCCATACAGAGAAAGACAGATACCATATGGTTTCACCCTTATGTGGATCCTGAGAAACTTAACAGGAACCCATGGGGGAGGGGAAGGAAAAAAAAAAAAAAAAGAGGTTAGAGTGGGAGAGAGCCAAAGCATAAGAGACTGTTAAAAACTGAGAACAAACTGAGGGTTGATGGGGGGTGGGAGGGAGGAGAGGGTGGGTGATGGGTATTGAGGAGGGCACCTTTTGGGATGAGCACTGGGTGTTGTATGGAAACCAATTTGTCAATAAATTTCATATATAAAAAAATAAAAAAAAAAGTAGAAACAGAGTCTGACTGAGATTAAATATCTTACCAAATTTGCGTAACAAGTGAAGGCCTTACATCTGGAGGACTTCAAAGTCTGTGAGACTTGTTAGATCATCTGTTGAAAACAAAAATGTCAGCAAATAGCATCTCTGTACGTCTGCATTGTTGTCAAGGGAAGAAAACAACTCAAAGTGGGTGCTCTATGAGCAAGGATGCTGAATACCCACAATAGGACACATACACAATTTTTCAATTCTGCTCTTTAGAAAGATGTTTCCACTTCTTTTCTGGATTATAAACTGTTTGAGGCCAGGACATTTATTGTCTACATAACAGGACATGGCATGGTGGTAGGGTGTGCTTGAGTTAGGAAACCCTTGGTTTCAATTTGGCTGTAGTTACTGCTAACTGTATAGTGAGTTCCAGTTAATTTAACTCCAAAGAAGGTAAATATACTATACAGAATGGTTGGAAAGTTTAAGTGAAATAGATCATCTAAATACATAGCACAGGGGCTGTAGTCAATAAATTCTAGTTCTCTCTCTCCACATTCATCCCACCTTCAGCATCTAAACATTGGTTTTCCACGCATGGAGATATTGCGAGGCATTGTCAACGGGACACAAAAGTGTTGAGACGGGAAAGCATCCCGACTGACACCTTCCTCTTGGGTTATTTTCTCTTACAATTATTCATTGACTCCCATTTACCCATCTCACCAAGATGAGCTTTTTCTTTAACGTTTATGTATTTTGAGAAAAAGAGAGCATGTGAGAGCAAGGGGAGGGACAGAGAGAGAGGAGAGAGAATCCAAAGCAGGCTCCATGCTGTTAGTGCAGAGCCCCACATGGGGCTCGATCTCATGAACCGTGAGATCATGACCTGAGCTAAAATCAAGAGTCGGATGTTCTACTGATTGAGCCACCCAGGCACTGCCAAGATGAGATTTTTAAAAGATGATGTTAGTTCTGAAACCTGGAGTAAAAAAGTGAAGAAAGGTACCTGGCATTCTCTCTACATCTGTTTCCCCCTAATTCCTTCATATTCATTGCCCCTATTCTTCTCCCCAGGTTGTGACAGTAAGTCCTGCTGATGGTATGAGAAAGTTTTGGATCATGATGAAGGACTTATCATTTTAAACTTTTATCTCTTCACTTCTCTGACATAAAACTTTTCTTTCATTTAGGCGGGGGGAGGGAAAGGCTATGGAACATAGCAAAGGTGAATCTTAAATTTTTCAAAAATGCAAGAAGAAATGGGGGAGGGCTGCAAATGATGTCTTGCATAAGAAAAAAATTACATGATAAAGCTTTGTTGTATTGCAAGTGTTGTCAAGCTTTAAAGATCTATAAGGAGAGGTTATTTCTTCTTTGGAAATAGTTTCACCTTGTTGAGGTTTGAATAAAGGGTTTAATAACAACAATATTATGACAATTTATTTCATCTTTAGTTTATGACATCTTTTCCCCTGGAGAGTTCAGAGAATTTGATACATTTCTTTGCGTTGTAATAAAAACGTTATTTGACAGAATTTAAGTTGATAAAATGACAGCTCAGAGGAGTTAGGTGAAATACCCAGGATCACACAGCAAATTAGTGATAGAAATTCAATGATTTGTAATGGAGACAGTGGGGAAGGTTTACAATGAGATAACAATAGATAATTTGCTGGGTAGAACAGCTTGCTTGAGGACAGAAACTTTGCTGTTGAGTTTTCTTCTCCATACCCTAAAGGAATACACAATGTAATTAGAAGTGGAGGGAGCATATATAAGACAGTACTCTGCCCAGAAACCTGGGAAGGGGTACTAAGAGTGAGCCTTGAAGAATGAGTAGGACTTCTCAACGTCAACACTGTGGAGTCAGAATGTGGAGGGCATTCCAGGCAAACAGGACAGCTATGCAACAGTGTGAAAACATGCACAGGGGTGAGTTACATTGTGAAAGATGAAGGGGTTCTTCGGCCAGTCTGGAAGTGTGGAGGTTCCTCAAAAAATTAAAAATAGAATTACCCTACAACCCAACAATGGCACTACTAGGAATCTATCCAAAGAATAGAGGAGTGCTGATTCATAAGGGCACATGTACCTCAATGTTTGTAGCAGTGCTATCGACAATAGCCCAAGTATGGAAAGAGCCCAAATGTCCATCTACCAATTAATAGATAAAGAAGATGTGGGCACATGCACCCCCATGTTTATACTAGCACTATCAACAATAGCCAAAGCATGGAAAGAGCCCAAACGTCCATCAAGGGATGAATGGATAAAGGAGATGTGGTGTACACACACACACACACACACACACACACACACACACACAATGGAATACTGCTTGGCAATGAGAGAGAATGAAATCTTGCCATTTGCAGCAACATGGGTAGAACTGGAGGGTATTATGCTAAGTGAAATAAGTCAGTCATAGAAAGGCAGACTTCATATGTTTTCACTCATATGTGGAATTTGAGAAACTTAACAGAAGACCATGGGGGAAGGGAAGGGGAAAAAATAGTTTCAAACAGAGAGGGAGGCAAACCACAAGAGACTCTTAAATACAGAGAACAAACTGAGGGTTGATGGGGAGGAGGTTGAGGGAGAGGGGAAAATGGGTGATGGGCATTGAGGAGGGCACCTGTTGGGATGAACACTGGTTGTATGTAAGTGATGAATCATAGGAATCTACTCCGAAGACAAGATATACACTGTATGTTAGCTAACTTGACAATAAAGTGTATTTGAAAAAAATTCATATGTTGAAACCTAATATCGATTATGATGGTATCTGGAGGTAGGGAATTTGGGAGGTGATAGTGCCCTAATCAAAAAGACCACAGAGAGCTCCCTCATCCCTTCTACAATATGAGAACAGAGCAAGAAGACGACTAGACATCTATGAACCAGGAAGAGGGCCTCACCTAACCATGCCGGTTCCTTGATCTTGGACTTCCCAGCCTCCAGAACTGGGCAAAGTAAATTTTCATTGTTAATGAGCCCACTGTCCATGCTATTTTGTAATAGTAGCCCAGATGGACTTATAGGAGGGCACAAACACTAGATCAGGTTTGCCTTTGGAAAGATAATATAGTGAGAATAACGGATGGAGCTAAAGCTGGGAATAGAGAGACCAATCAGGGAGCTGTTATAGTCATCAAGGGGTTGGGGGAAGTCTGTGCTGTGCAACTCATTCAGTTGAATGCAGCAATGTGGATTCTGGGTGGCTGGCCAGGATCATCAACCAGAGATGGCCCTGACCCTGGCACATCACATTCTTACTGCATTTAAATCACATTCACGCCTCAGCATATTGCAGAGTATGTTTATATACCTTTGGGATTGCTCTACATGACAAATCTGTAGAAGGCATGGTTAAAAGGAAAAGAAAACTGAGGACAAGATCCCGAAGGACACCAATTAATAAAGCGATGAAGAGAAGAGAATCCTGTGGAGATTACTTAGAAGGAACAAAGGGGAAGAAGGGAATCCCAAAGCAAAGAGATGGAAGTCAAGAGAAGTATGCCAGACACAGGAAAAGGAAGGTAATGAACACCAAATGTCGGTAGGAGGCCAAGTAAGAAAGGGCAGACAAAGAGAAAAGGGTCTATAAAAAATGGAAATTACAGGGTAATTAGCGGACCTTGAAAACCAGTTTGTATGGAGTGAGGGTAGAGAGGCTCTGTTACAAGTAAATTGGAGGAGTGTAGAGAGACACGGCATGAATGGAGCACCTTTTTAAGAAGGTTAGCCATGAAAGGAGGAAAAGGAGAGGCTATGATAAAAAAGTGTGTAGAACAAAGGAGGGGACTTCTTCCACTTTATTACTTAAACAGTGGACAGCTTGCTTTGAATGTGTTTAGGTAATGAGGATAATGAGTCTGGGAAAAGGGTGTAATCAGGGAATGTTCTAACAGTGGTGCACATGCTGAAAGTGAATGATTCGGGCAGGGCAGGAGATAGTTATCAGCAAGCTAGAGAAAGGGGACTTCCAACAAAATGAAGCAAGGACAACCCTAGTTTCTGATGATAATAGATAGCATAGCACAAGTGGAAACTTCTCTGTAAAGCACCAGGCATAGCTAACGCCAGATCTCAGCTGCTATCTCTTAAGAGAAGTGTCCCTCTTGAACAGATACTTCTACGCTCTCAGACTCAGTTTCCTCATCCATAATCATGACAAATACGCCTACCTCCACGAGTAAGGCAAGTGTTCAATCTCACTGTTCCCTACTGATGTTGTCTACCCCCTCGCCAGCTTTATTTTTCTTCTTCGTACTTGTGACTTTCTGTGTCTCTTGTTTATTATCTATCTCTCTTTTACAATGCAAACTAGACAAGAGTAGGGACTTTTCCTATGTTGTTCAATATCACAGCCTCAGCAGTGGGGAGACTGGCACATAGTAGGTACTCAATCAATAATTGTGGAGTGAATAAATGAATGACTGATTGGGATGTTGCAGAGAAGCTTCTCAACTTTAACACTATTGATATTTAGAGCCAGGTCATTGATCTGTTTGAGGAGGGAGGCTGTCCTGAGATTTGTAGAATGTTCAGCAGCATCCCTGCCTCTAACCAGGAGATGCCAATAGCACCCTACCCCCAGTTGTGGCCAACAACAGTATGCCCAAACATTGCCAAATATCCCCAGAGAGGCAACATATCTCTGGGTTGAGAGCTTCTGCTTCAAGAGACAGAGGTAAAAATCACAGTTTTTAATATTATTATTATAAAAGAGGAAGAAATTAAAAATGAAAGTAACACTTGGTCACCAAAGTCTCCCACAACCTGCTTAATTTGAGGTGGAGAAAATTACTTCTGCTAAGGTGGTGTTGGCTTCACAGAACACTGACATTTTCCTTATTATTTTGCCAAGAAACATGTTTACAAGAAAACAGTTCATAAATCAAGAACGTGCCTCCGTAGTCTCTCGTCTGTTAGTTGTATGCGAGATATTTTCTTCCTTGTCACCTCTCTGGACCAACAATCCTAATTCAAATAACTACCCCTCCCCATCTAGTCTGGCATCACCAAAACTAATCATGTAAGACACACAATTTATGGGCCACCACTTTAGAGAAAATGATGTCTCTACCTCCACGGTCTAATTAATAAGGATTATAAGAAAGCAGAAGATTCAGCCGAAGTTTTTCTCTTCAGAATTATCCCCCCTTCAGGTCTTCCATTTTTTTTTTCAACGTTTTTTATTTTTGGGACAGAGAGAGACAGAGCATGAACGGGGGAGGGCCAGAGAGAGAGAGGGAGACACAGAATCGGAAACAGGCTCCAGGCTCCGAGCCATCAGCCCAGAGCCTGACGCGGGGCTCGAACTCACGGACCGTGAGATCGTGACCTGGCTGAAGTCGGACGCTTAACCAACTGCGCCACCCAGGCGCCCCCAGGTCTTCCATTTTTTACCACCCCATTTCTTTGCTTTGAATAGAACTCAACTGTCTTGTATTAAAACGGCTGACAATGACCTTTCAGAAACATGAGGATTTCAGAAAGTGGGAAATGATTCAAAAGTTGCTTGGGGGAACATGAAAAATAATGCCATAAAAAGTGACCTGACCCTAGGTTCTCCACCTAATCCCCAACACTCGTAACCTAGAGAGCAGCTGTCAGACGAACAGAACAGAGAGCTCTTGGTTAGGGCAACCCTATGTCTGGGTTTGCTAGAAACATCCCAGTTTGTGCCAGTTGTCCCAGGACAGCAATCGCTAGCAACCTCTTTCACTCTCAAAATGTCCAGGGTGGGACAATGAAGTATAAGGTCATCTCACTCAGAGTTATGTAAGCGTTTGACCAGTTGGACAAGAGAAAGGGGAAGATTGAGAGCTGGCTGTCTGCTTTCCTATCTGTGTATCCTGAGCATACCTCGGGATTCTCTCAGCACTCTGGCAGGCTTGGCTCCTGGGAGAGGACTTTCTGTAGTCCCAGCTCAAAGATAAACTATCTGTGTGTCAATAAACAAATCAGTCGTCTACCTAGCTTATTGATCTAGGTATCATTTATCTCTCGACTCCAAGGAAAAATGAAATGGCAATTAGGTTATCATGTCACAGAGTCTGGCTTACTCAGGTTTTCCAGGAGGCATTTAGATTCAGAGAGGCCCAGTGGAAAGAGAGTTGACTCTCCATCAGCCTGACCTCAGATTCCCGGGCCTGACAAAAGGGCCCCACACTGTAAAATGCCAGTCAGAAGAGATCGTAGATAAGAGCCTTCTTGCCTCAGAGCCCAGTACCCCTCAGATTAGGGTGGGGGTGATATTTAGACATAGAAACTGGCCAGGGATGTCCTCCCATGGTGGTAGTAAGATAAGCCTTTCTTTCTCAGAACCAAGGACTCTGCTTAAAAGATTACGCAAGGATGAGGGTTTAGCAACGGAACCACAGGCCCTCTCAGAGCAGGAGTCCCAGGGGTCAGCAGTACAGCAGGCCCTTGTTCCTGAGCCAAGCTGAGGAGGAGAGGAGCAAGAACTCAGTGCCAGCTGACAGGTAGCCTGAGAGATCAGACAACTGCTGCTGGATGGGCACCGAGCCCTTCCATGACCAACAGCCCCGCCTACCCCAGCCTCCCTTCGCCATGATCCCTTTGCATTCCAGGACGTACTGCTTTCAGTTTCTCGAATGTGCCTCTCCTCTCAGGGCCCTTACATATACTCCAGCCCCCAATCCACCTTTCATTTATCCCTCGAGTCTCACACAGATATTGTTTCCTCCAAGGAAGCGTACCTGAATGGAGGTAGGGTTGGAATTGGAACTTGGGGGAATCCCTCCTAGACATCCACTTTGTATTTCCTGCTGTCAGTGGGCTCATCACACTTGGTTCTAATTGTCTGTTTATTTATCTGTAACCTCTGCTAATTGTTAACCCCTTTGATGTTAAGAACTGTCTTGTTCTTTGTTCACCATGCCCCCCCACCAAACTGGTAAATAGCAGATACTCACAGAATGTATTTTGAATGAATGAATGAATGAATGAATGAACGATGACCAGTTTCACTTTGGTGGCAGGGACTGTGGGGGCTACCTGACAACTAAACGGTACCTGACAATTATAGAAGTTAGCACTTACTCAAAAAATGTGTTATGGGGAGCATCCAACATTTCCATTACCTCATTATTTTAGAAATCACCTACCACGTACCAAACATTTCGCTCACAATGCTGTTGTGAAGGTTAAATGGGATAACGCACATATTTGATGTTTAATGAAGAGTACCTGATGTTATTACATTACTTAAGCCTCACTACAACCCCGTGATGTAACTATTATTATTGGCTTTTTAACACTGAAGGGAACTGAGCCTTAGAGAGGTAAAAGTGACCTGATAGAAAGTGGTAAAGTCAAGATGTTAAATAATAACTACCTGACTCTAAAATCCAAGCTCTTCTGCTCTAGCACATCTCTCTCTGAAATGGAAGGAAGGAAGAGAGGAAAGGAAGGGGGGACAGAGGGAAGGAAGGAGGGAGGGAGGGAGAAATAAAAAAGGAAGAAAGGAAGGCGGATTGAGATGATTTTTTCTTTTAACCCTACATAACCTTAATCTTTGCACTTTCTTTGAGTCCCATCACATTGCTTTTAGCATAGCATCCAAGCTCCAACTGTAATAGGCACGACTGATGAAGGAAAGTTATAAAAATGATCCAAGTCTCTGACTTAACTGAGCTGTGACGTTGCTTGTACATAACAAGCACGTAGAGACTGAAGCTCTGTCCGCTGACTCCTCTCGCGATAGCGTCCTCAGTAGGCACATCCAGCATCTGCTGGTTTGGTCTTGACTTTGGCCTTGCTCCGGCTGAGCCCCACCACCCTTGTAGAAGATGATGAGATAGAGTGCTTAGCCAAGTGTTTTAGCAAATTGAACTTATGGATCTATATGAAGAGTCATAAAAGTTTGCAGGGAGGCATCATCAATTAGCTGCTTAACCTTGGTTTGCAAACCACCTTTCTCTACAGAACAACAAACAGAAAAAAGAAAGAGGATCCAAATATTCTCTAACACTTAGCGGCTGTGGAAAGCTTATCAAGCAAGATCAATGCCATCTCTACTCTCCAAAAAAGGGAAACCAATAACTAAGAAAATGCTTTCCTAGGGGCGCCTGGGTGGCGCAGTCGGTTAAGCGTCCGACTTCAGCCAGGTCACGATCTCGCGGTCCGGGAGTTCGAGCCCCACGTCGGGCTCTGGGCTGATGGCTCAGAGCCTGGAGCCTGTTTCCGATTCTGTGTCTCCCTCTCTCTCTGCCCCTCCCCCGTTCATGCTCTGTCTCTCTCTGTCCCAAAAATAAATAAACGTTGAAAAAAAAATTTTTTTTTTAAATAAAAAAAAGAAAATGCTTTCCTATCAGCAATATAATCTAGAGAATTCAGAAAGACTATATGTGGGTCTCATGTTTTCTGTCTGGAAGCTTCCTTGGATGAATCTAAGATCATGTATGGCATCTGATGTAGAACCATGCTGCCAGACTACTCAAATATATTTCTTCCTTCATTAAATAGATACTAGGTTCCCGGCACTACACAAAATTCTAGGATTCAATGGTGAGCCAAACAGTAATGACCTCTGCCCTCATAGACCGTATAGTCTGGTGTGAAACAGATAATCAAACAATCACAGAAGATACAGGTGAGCATAAACTCTAACATCCCTGTCAGAGAAAATAAATTTCTAATTATACAATGAGCACGTTTTACAAAAGAGGTCTAATTGAAATTTTGTCTATAATAAACAAAACGTTGCCAGTAAGTTCCAAAAAACAAAGCCTTCTTAACGAAGAAAAAAATGTATATTTCTAAATGTAGACAGTGTCCTCTGAGGCAGGAGACTCTCTCGCGCATTTCTTTCCAAGAAGAAAGTGATATAACAAATCATCCTGACACTTATGGCTACTACATATCATGCATTTGTTTTGTGAGGATCCGTGAAGTAAGACAACTCCTTTTGCTTCGGAGAATTATGAAACTTTGCAGTTGGGTGGGATTTTGAAATTAAATTTTATTCTCCCTCACTTCACAGATGAAGAAATCAAGACCCAGAGAAAGCAAGCAACTTGCTCAACATCACACAAGGAGGCACATAACAGCTGGAAGTGAAATTCAGGTTTCTTCATTCAGTGTTCTCGACCCCAAACCAAGTTGCAATACGCCTTTTACTTTTTTTGTAAGGGCGCTAATTCCCAAAGAGGTCATAGGTTGCTTTTAAAAATTCTGTCCCTCAATCTCTCTCATTCTCTCTCTTTCCCTCTCTCTCTGTCTCTCTCTGTCTCTCTCTCTCTGTCCCTCTCTCTCTCTCTCTCTGTCTCTCTCTCTCTCTCTCTCTCTCTCACACACACACACACACACACACACAATAAAAGGCTATGCTTAAGGCAAAAGCTATCCACTAAATAGTAACACAACTTTCCACTACTAGTGTTACATGGCCAACAGAAAAGAAAAAAAAAAACGCATTCTTTGTTAATTCAGCCCCTAAAAGAGGCTTTTAGACAAAGCCCAGTCGATTACTCCAGATGCTTTGCTGTCTACTTGTGGGTTTGCTTGATTTTATACAGAAAACGCTTTAGTACTTAAACATAAAAGCCTAAGTTGAACAGACCGGAACTCTTTCAAGGACTCAAAACAAATATTATATTATATTATTATACTTCGTCTTTGGCAAGAAACACTTTTTTCCAAGGTGACATTTATGTCACATTCCATAGTATGGTTATTCAGAGTTTATCCTTAGCAACTTAATGTACTTTGTATTCTCAAACAGCACAACCTCAGGTGATTAAGGAAAAAAGACAATGCGAAAACACAAACTTGAAGTGTAAGTTTCTTCCAAAGCAAGGCGCAAATTTGATATGTATTGTCCACATTCTAGAACTAAAAAACATTTTTAGGTCTGAAATTTGGCATCATCTTAACTTGAATCATCTGGCTCGAAGCAAGGACGAGAATGAGAAATGCCAGAAAACCTACTCCACCTACTGATGTGTATCCCTTCACGTTAGTGCTAGCCAGTGGTGAAAATTTCATCAGGCACTTGTTTTTCTAGGTCTAAGTTTCCCCGTGTAAACAATGAAAAATCTGGAAAAAATTACCTTATTAGTCCCTTGCAGCAGCAAAATACCCTGTTCCTTTTGGTTCTCATTTTTATTATTTGCCCCCAAATCTAAAGAAGACAACACCCCTCCCAGGGACAGAGAGCTGTGGCGTAAGGATGATACACATAGCAAAGGAGGCTCCAGGTAAACTCTAAAAGTGCACATCAATCACACAAGGGCCTTAGTACATGAATCACGTGCATGAAGAGAAAAATGGTCTAAGTGAGAACGCAGAAGTCAGATACATTTGGGGAGGTTGGTGCAGCCATACTCCCAAAGTGCAGACCTCAAGTTCTGAAAAGCATTAAACAGATCTTTTTCTTTTCCTTTTAAACAAACTGCTGCTGTTTAGATACTGATCGGTTTTCCTGAATTTACGTGAACGACAATATAGAAATTGTACGTTAGAGACGAGTTTGAAGCGTGTTATGTTAATTTAAGTAAGTCGCACTTTATAGCATGCATATATTATGTTATACAGTAATACTAACTCTGGCCTTAACTCTAATGCTGAAAATGCCTAAAAGGAAATTTTACGAACTCACTTTTTTCCAAGGTTTTGTACTATAATGTCAAAGATGGCATTCCAAGGCAAAAGCAATAATTGGCATCCATAAATGAGAACAGTTTACTTAGGGCACACAGACATATATTTTTTAAAAAATCACATTTTTAAATAAAAAAGAACCAACGACTTCCTAATAAAACACAAATTATTCCTCGCGTTGATTCAAATGTCAAACAAAAAAGGTTGATAATGTAGTTCTAGAAAACAGGGTGATTGCCAATTTAAGACGTGGGAAGAGAAAGCGTCCGTTTCCCTGAAGGGACATACAGAGTCTTTTCAAGACAAGTACACTTAAAGAAAACTGTTTGGGACAACACTGCTTCCATTGTAGGCTTCTCTTTCCTATTAATGTGTTTACAGATGCCCTTAATACCAGTGGGGAATCATCTATACTGGAAATGCATTCTTTGCCTCTTGGCAGAGTATACATAGTAAATAAATATCAGAGTTAAGATTTTATTTTTGGCTTTATCTACAGCTGGCTAAAAAGATAGACTCTTACCTTTGGGTTGGATTATACTAAACAACCAAAACAGAATAAGCAGATAAAAAAAAAAAAAAAAAGGATGAAACTAAAGGGAGGAAAACCAAATCCAAAATTATTTTTGAGGGGCAGCTGGGTGACTCAGTAGGTTAAGCCTCCGGCTTCGGCTCAGGTCATGGTCACATAGTCCACAAGTTCAAGCCCCATGTCAGGCTCTATGCTGACAGCTCAGAGCCTGGAGCCTGCTTCAGAATTTGTGTCTCCCTCTCTCTCTGCCCTTCCTCCACTTGCACTGTCTCTCTCTCTCTCTCTCTCTCTGTCTCTCAAAAATAAACATTTAAGGGGGCGCCTGGGTGGCGTAGTCGGTTAAGCGTCCGACTTCAGCCAGGTCACGATCTCGCGGTCCGTGAGTTCGAGCCCCGCGTCAGGCTCTGGGGTGATGGCTCAGAGCCTGGAGCCTGTTTCCAATTCTGTGTCTCCCTCTCTCTCTGCCCCTCCCCCGTTCACGCTCTGTCTCTCTTTGTCCCAAAAATAAATAAACGTTGAAAAAAAAATTAAAAAAAAAATAAATAAACATTTAAGAAAACATTAAAAAATTATTTTTGAAACAGCATAGCAAAAGTAGATGAGCTGGTTAGCAGTAATATTAGGCTAAATAAATAAATAAGTGTATATAATAGCATCTAAAAGTAATTATATAAAATATGTATGTTATATATATATAGCATATGTATATATACACACAGCATATATATATATAAAACTGGAAAACAAGAAAGAGTGATGTCAACACCAAAGATGTGAGATTATCATAAAAATAAATATAGTTTAATTGATCCAAAGCAGATAAACAGCCAATAAAACCATGAAAAGCTCCTCGAGTGCATTAACTGTTCCGATAATGCAATTCAAAACCACAAGATACTGCTTCATACCCATCAGGATGGCTATCATATGTAAAAAACAAAAAAACAAGACAAAAGTAACAAATGTTGGCAAGGATTGCTGGCGGGAATGCAAAATGTTACAGCTGCTGGGGAAAATGGTACGGTGGTTTCTTAAAAAATTAAACATAGACTTACAAAAAAAAGGGGTGTCTGGGTGCTCAGTCGGTTAAGCGTCCGACTCTTGATTTCAGCTCAGGTCGTGATCTCACCGTCATGGGATCGAGCCCCGAGTGGTGTTCCATGATGATTGTGAAGCCTGCTTGGGATTCTCCCTCTAGGAAATAAACTTAAAAAAAAAAGAAAAGATATAATGCAGATGGGATGATATTCTTGGTGAAACGAGGCCAAAGAACACCACAGTGGCCAGAAGCAGTATGGAGATGAGAGTGCCTACAGGGAACTTCAGGCACAAAGGAGTCAAGGAACAATTGTCATCTTGACTAATTGGGACAACGCATGTACAGAGACGAGGTCCGTCAGCCAGTCCCCACCTCCTGAATGCTCTGAGCCAGAGAGAACAGCCTTTTCCCACAGGCTCAAACAGATGAGTGTGGGCTCGAAGACCAAAAAGATGAGGCCGTTCATGGTCACAGATAGCTGGAGACACCTTTGAGACCAGCTGGAGGTACAAACGTCACTCCTGAAGGATGTCTTCTTCTGCCCCCACAATCACTGGAGAGAAACTCCTGCAATCTGAACCAATGTCACCAACAAAATTAAGAAGCAAAGGTAAGGAAAAGATATGTGACATAAGAAAGCATGAGGCAAAGTTAGACGATAGGTAAATCACGTGTTGTCAGGTTTAAATCATTTTGACGTATCAAATATCGATAATATAAAAATTATTTTTTATTGTAATTTGGAATTAAAATTTCAGATGATCCCATTTGGGCAGGTGGTGAAGCACAAGGAAATGAAAAAAAAAAAAATGAATGTTCTCACTTTGTTTTCCAGTTTATAAATGCTGATGAACTCCAGCTATTGTCAAAAACTAATTGTGCTTAAAGATATATCTTAATTTCAAACTTCTGGTTAAATATAGTGGATTAAATACACACATTTATTTTATTTTCACTTGAAAGGCTACTAAAAATTTGAAAGGAAATGAAGCACACACACGTACACACACTTTAAACCAATGATAGCAAAGAGAATTGGAGAGGGAATGATAGTAAATGAGGTGCATACAAAAAGAGAGAGAGGAAATAAAACAGTCGGATAAGTGGTAACTGACTTAATAGATCAAAGAAAACTAAATTTTATGCCTGGAGAGAGGGGATGCCAACAGGAAACAAGACAATTTGTGCAGAAGAAACCCAGAATGACTCAGGGATTTGAGGTTCCAAGTATCTCTGAAGGTAAGGGCGAAGCATGGAAATGAAGAAAGGAATCTTACAGGAAAGTCTAGATCGGGGCAGTCAGATCCCCAGCTGTGCTCACCTATTCCAACAGCTTGGTGAGTACCTCTACGCCACCTGAAGAAGATAGGAGAGTATCAGATCGTGAAGAAATTGAATCAGAGAAACTGTGCATTCCAAGGACACGAAGCATAGCTGATAGATTCCACGACAGTCTACATAAAGAACTCTGGGACCCTTCCAGCCCTGGCAGGAGGATTATTATCCCTGTCCCACTCCAGATAACATGCTGAGAAAACCATCCCATCCAAGAGAAAGACCCGCTCATATGGATGAATCCAGCTTGTACACAGAGTATTCTTGGCCAGTACATTCTTTTTTTTTTAATGTTTATTTATTATTGGGAGACAGAGGGAGACAGAGTGTGAGCAGGGGAGGGGCAGAGAGAGAGGGAGACACGGAATCTTAAGCAGGTTCCAGGCTCTGAGCTGTCAGCACAGACCCCGGCGCGGGGCTCGAACTCACAAACCGCGAGATCATGACCTGAGTTAGAGGCTTAACCAACTGAGCCACCCAGGTGCCCCTTGGCCAGTACATTCTGAGTGTGTGGGTACCTTCTCTGATTGAATAATGCCCATGCTGTATCAATTGTGAAATATTTTTAATATTACCCTTGGAATCCCACAGTAATTAATAGTTATTAATTACTTAGTTATAAAGTTATTAGGAAGACTAGTAGTCAAAAAGATCCAGCCTCTTGCACAGAATGTTCAATCAACTATTGAAATCCTCTTTCTTAAACATAAATAGTCAGCCAAGGGTCACCAGGTATTTGAAGGAAGACCTGAACATGAATAGCAAAGACAAATAAAACAATAATAATAATAAAGCAATAATAACAAAAAAAGAACTTGGAGGAAGCAAAGGGGATTCAGGGAACAGAAGAAAACTTCAAAAGAATTACATTTTCAGAGAAATATAAAAAGATTTTGTAGCCATGAATGAAACAAGAATAGGATGCTATTTAAAAAAAAATCAGAAATATAAGAAAGGATTCTTTCTGCATGAACAGAAAAATTGTAAGTAAATAGAAAGATTAAGAACACAAAGTGGAAATTGCTCAGAAATTATATCGAAATAATAGGGATGGAAAATAAAACAGACATGAGGATAAAATATCAATAAATTAATACAGGAAAATGTATCATACTTGAAAAATTACACACCTATATCTTCTGTGATTGTTTAAAAATATA
Source organism: Felis catus (assembly GCF_018350175.1). Classification (NCBI taxonomy): domain Eukaryota; kingdom Metazoa; phylum Chordata; class Mammalia; order Carnivora; family Felidae; genus Felis; species Felis catus. The sequence goes on from NC_058374.1 coordinate 113,753,480, forward strand.
TGTATATATGTATATATGTCTGTCTGTATGTATGTATATATGTATATATTGTAAAAAAATATATGTGTGCTGTAAGCAAATTGTTCTCATTTATTGGTGCCAATAAATTGTTGATTGTTTGATTAATTGTTGTTGTGAGAACAACAACAAATATCCCAGAGTAACAACGCAGTGTTGAAACACAGTTTTCGCTAGTAAAGAACTACGGATACATATTGAACAGAGAGTCACGAGCTCAGCTGCTTTATGGTAAAGTAATTAGTGATGAGTCTTCCTGCAGTTGAGGATTTAATCAGTCAAGAGACCACATCGTGTCAATTTTTCATGAGCACTTGTGTTGGAAAAACCGTTTTCTTGTGGTTCAAGGAAATATCGCTTCTGGATTAAGAGGGCCGATATCTTGCACTTTAAGATCGACTCACTTTTAGAACTCCAAACATCAAATATTTAAGTCTGAAAACTCGCGACTGCCCAAAAGCAGTTACCCAGTACCTGACCTGAATAATGCCTACCATTTGTTTCTCTAACCGTCCAATTTTCATCTAGAATGAAAATCTTGAACAATGCAGAAGGACACCTTCGCCAAGAACAGTATGATTCTTATTAAACATTTCCTGGGTACTCGCTACGAGAGCATAGAACTACATGGGGAAGCAGGATTATCAGGTTAGGGGAAAAGAGAGATGAGCAGAGCAACTGATATTGTTTAAAGCTTTTTATGTGGAAAGTTTCACGTACACACAAAAGCAAAAAGAATAAGATGAAAAAAAAAAACCCGTGTACACAGCTTCAACAATTTTCACCTCATGGTCAATCTTCTTTTACCCACATCCAATTCTCCTTGCCCTCGTATGCATTGGATTATTTCAAAACAAAACTAAGATATCACATTTCATCTGTAAATACATAATATATAATGAGATATGCATATATGTGAAATATATATACATATGTATTTCAGAAGTAAAAACCTTTTCATAAACATAATGAGGATTCATTCTCAAAACGAAACATAATTAACAGTAACTCCATGACATTCCTAACTAACCGAATCAGTGCTCACATTTCCCCAGTTGTCTAATAGTTTCATTTTCATTTTGCTGATTTGAATCGGAAGCTATTTTCCATTTGGTTACCCAGCGGTATGGTATGTACAGAAAAGATAGGATAAGTGTTTGATTCTTTCTCTTCATTTATTCGTTTTCAAATTTATGACTTGGTTACCTAGTCCTTTAAAGAAGACCAATGGTTTTGGGGTTTGGGGAGATGTGTGTGTGTGTGTGTGTGTGTGTGTGTGTGTGTGTGTTGGGTTTCGAGCCACTGCAGTTATTTAACTGATGTTCAAGGGGCACCTGGGTGGCTCAGTCGGTTGAGCGTCCGGCTTCGACTCAGATCATGATCTCAGGGTTCGTCGGTTCGAGCCCCACGTCGGGCTCTGTGCTGACAGCTCGGAGCCTGGAGCCTGCTTCCGATTTTGTGTCTCCCCCTCTCTCTACCCCTCCTCCACTCACACTCTGTCTCTCTATCTCAAAAATAAATAAAAACATTAAAAAAAATTTAACTGATGCTCAAATTGTCCTGTCTTTGGTTACAGAAAGACTTTCCTAGTTGGCTTCAGCGTATTTTAGACATAACCCCAAAAGTAATTGATAGCTTCTCTGCTCTTTGGCAGGATAGATTATTCCAGGGTCATTGTTACACATTTCCTTCCCCAGAACTGGAATCAGTTCTCTCTCAAGGACCTCTGGTCCTTGTTGGGAGAGAACAGTATTGAGAGACCACAACCTGAGTTTTGAGCCTGGTTAAGGAATGTGAGGAGTGTTCATTTTTACTGAAATGGTCACTGTTTCCAGGCCTTTTCAGTGAGTAGAGCTAGGACATCTGTATTTTTTATATTGAAACACATCACAATTTCTACTGACAGTTATAAATTCAGGATTACAGGGTTTTTACTTAACGTCCTCAATCTTAATTTGAAGTACTTTCTTCCATTCCCCAAATCCTGATTCCCAACACGAACATAATTTTTCATTTGTTTTATGCCATATACACACAACAGTCTCACAAAAAATGCACACAGGGAAGGAGGAAAGGAAGGGAGGAAGGAAAGAAGGAAGGAAGGGAGAGAAGAAGAGAGGGAAAGGGAGGGAGGAAGGAAGGAAAATCAAGAAGCAAACAGTAACAATATTATCACAATAAAATAAAGAACAACAGTTTAAATTTTAAAATTTTTTTGTGTGTTTGTTTTTGAGAGAGACAGAGCATGAATGGCAGAGGGACAGAGAGAGAGAGAGAGAGAGAGAGAGAGAGACACACACAAAAAGGGCGGGTGGGGGAGGGGCAGAGAGAGAGAGAGAGAAAGAATCCAAAGCAGGCTCCAGGCTCTGTGCTGTCAGCACAGAGCCCGAGGCAGGGCTGGAACCCACAAACTGTGAGATCATGACCTGAGCCCTAGTCAGATGCTTAACTGACTGAACCACTCAAGGCATCCCACAGTTTAAAGTTTTTTTGTCAATTTCTTTTTCTTAGAGTGTATCTATGGATAAATTACTGTCACCTGAAATACTTCCCCTCTGTGATTAGGCCTCCAATTCAAGGCTCAGTTTCACCTTTCGCTCTCTATGTTTAGAGTTTGCTTTGTCTCATGGTTAATTTTGGTCTAAAGTCACATTAAATATTTACCTGGTTTTGAATTCAAAACAGCATATATTCAAAGACACCTAACTTCGAATTCTCTCCCTCCACCTCATTTCCTCACTCCCCCATAAATAACTGTGTACTGAAAGGCTTTTTTTTTTCAACGTTTTTATTTATTTTTGGGACAGAGAGAGACAGAGCATGAACGGGGGAGGGGCAGAGAGAGAGGGAGACACAGAATCGGAAACAGGCTCCAGGCTCCGAGCCATCAGCCCAGAGCCTGACGCGGGGCTCAAACTCACGGACCGCGAGATCGTGACCTGGCTGAAGTCGGACGCTTAACCGACTGCGCCACCCAGGCGCCCCTGTTTGTTTTTTTTTTAATATCACCACATTTATAATCAGAATATCGTCTTCTTGGATAAATAGCAGGATGCCATAAACACTTCTTTCTACCACGTTTTTTTTTTTTAACTTAACAACAAATTCTGGAGATCATTCCATAAACTTATTAATTTTTGAAAAATATGTTCTTTTGTAGCCAAGGTGAGAAATTCGGCTATAAAATTGCAGCCTTAGTAAGCAGCTGCTGGCAAAACAAAGATTTAATCCTAATGTATCATATATAATATATATATATATATATATATATATATATATATGCAGATTGGAGCTTTGTAGTAAACCTCCATAAAATGACTCACCAAATTCACAGCATCGCGCTGGGAAAAATTCGAGTAGGTGGCTTTGCTTCTGAGAGGTATACACAGCGTACAATTTTACCCTGCAAAATGCTTTAGCTACTACAATTTTCTTGCGCTTTGCCTTTTTGAAAAGTAATGCTCCTTCCTATTTTAGCAGCACCATTTGCATTCCTATTATTCACACTGAACTGGGATTTCCATTTTTATCTTTCCTTTGTGACTTGTTTTCATTCCAGGGCTTCTCTTCCTGCTCTTTGCCTTTCCTTTATCTTGCCCTTAAATGGAGGCCTCACGCTATGGGAACTCAGCCATGAGCTTTCTCGCCATCATGCCAGGCCCTGTCCCAATTTCATGATATAAGTTCCCTTGAACTATTGCCAACAAAGCTAGGACATCCCACACGCCTTTGCTATGGAAACACCTTCATGACTAATGGTCTCTCAAATTAAGGCATTTAAAATTGAAGCTAGAAGTGGTTTTCATTTTTTGGAAAAAAAAAAGAAAAACAACATTCTGCAGCTATGGAAAAAAAAATATAGCAATTCTCTGAAAGTTGTGAGTTGCCGTGTCAATATATCCAGCTTATCTGGGAAGTAGATTCCTACAACCCCAACCCCGAGGTATGTATGTATGGAAAGCAAGGGTTTCCAACTAGGGACCCATGTCTCCGAGCAGCCTCTGTTCCCTTCCACTGTGTGTTTACAGGCTCAGGTGTTGGGGTTGTGCCAGGGTCTTCTCCTTACAACAGACGTGGAGACATTTAAGAGTCTGTATAATTTGGATGCTGCCAGCACCACATCGTGTTCCACTTCTTTCTCCTCTCACATTATCATAGTAAATTACCTAGACTTCTACGAACCCACCAGGCCATTTTGCCTTTTTTCAACCTTTTACGTTTGCTCAATAAATGGTGGTTAATTGCATGAGTGAATGAGTAAATGAGCCTCGATGGGCTCTCCTAGGTGGAAAAGGGAGGCTAAACGATCACCTCTATGTATTGCATGAAGAGTCTGGGTTCAGATCTCCTTTCTTTCGTGTCTCTGAAAGGAATGGGGTTTGAATAGAGAGCTCTGATTTCTCGCGTTGAAGAATAGCATAGAGATGGTGGACGCTATTGCCAGACGCAGGATTTTCGTTTTCACTTGAAAGAGGCCAAGTGGGCTTTGCCACTGTGTTCCTTTGACAAACCCATCTTCAAAACCATTCAGACAGCCATACCGAGAACCCCCTTCAGCCCACGTGGAGCCTTGCGGAGAGATGCCTCCATGCGGCCCACATCATCCGGGTCTTGCTTCTGCCACGTCCCTCTAATCCTCCTCTTCCGTCGCCACTCTTTGCCCCTAATTGAAGGCTGACCTGCCCTGTTGGTCGTGTCCACAGATCTCACATGGCGAGTTGCTAATCTGATGGATTTATTCATCTCAATGGAGAAGACTAAGGAGGTGCTTTTCTGGCTGATGATAAGAATCACTTAAATAAAATTACAGATGGCCTTGTTCTTATGGTTTCTTTTTTTATTTTGTAGGTCTGGGTTTGACAAAGGATCTTTCTATCCTTTTTAAAGCACCTTCGTGATTCCAGTGTTGAGGCAAGCTGGGGATCTGCCCAAAGAGAAGCACAATCACGGGATACTCATTACGCTCTCTAAGGAAAGCAAGCCATTCAACACACACACACACACACACACACACACACACACACACACACTGTTGTTGTCTGTCTCCCGGATGGCAGATCGGTGACTCTGCAACTCAGTGAAGACGGAAGGGAAACACCTTCTTTGTAAGTCACTGCGACTCCAGTTGTGCCTTCAGCATCTCCACACGCCGTGAACTGATCTGGGGTCAGCTCCATGACCACAGAAGTGGCATGTTATTTTTCATTCCATTTGTCTTTGTTGTAGGTGCGATTTTTAGACACAAGTTCACCGGAAGCTGATAAATATATTGCACAAAAAGTCATCTCTCAGCCCTCCAGCCCTCTACGGAAGGGGTGGTGAGAATCATAAGGCCCAGTCCCTCGGATGGCAGGTGACTTCACTGACACTGTTTTTCCTCAGTACCAGGCCCTGATCACACCTGTCCCCGACAGCTAGCCTTCCTTTCCTGCCCAGAGCTGCAGGGTTCAGCCGAGCAGATTTCTCCTATGCTGAACACATGATTTCTTTTTTTTTTTTTTTTTTGGAGACTTTTTTGCCCCACTCACTAATACCCCCTGGGCTTCCGGTAAATTTCAGTTTGCCAAATATCCCAAAGGAATTAAAGACCTAATTTTAGAGCAGAGGGAAAGTGCATTCTCAGAGTGACCCATCCTTAACCGTAAAAGCGACAAAGGGAGAGCAGGAGTGGCTCGTTTCCTCAGTCTCGCGGAGCAGCATCTTTCCGAAAAATGAACTCAGCTGTTCGCAGCCTGCAGAGGACCGCTATCTACACATCACAGCCAGCAGAGAAGAACAGGATGTTATGAGTACAGCGTGAACCTCAGAGCTAGAGTCAAAACCACGCTCAGTGCTTCCCAGGCCTGTGTTTACCTTGTTTTCTTCAAACTTTAAGCAAGAACTCTCTTGAGAATGGGGTAATGCCGAACTGATAGATCTCCTTTGTTTTCTTTTCATAAGAACATATCACGAAAGAGGGCTGTAGCTCCTCCTTGGTTTTTCCCCAACTCTGTTCTTTTGCAGCCATACCGAGCCCCAGAGCATTTGGCGTAAGTCAGGTCCATTCCCCCACATTCTTCAACCATAAGATGAAGACGGTGGAGAATTTTCTGGTAAACACCACGTGGTAGCCAGAAAACACAACCGAGTTATAACAGGGGCACTGACAAGGCAACTGAAGGTGAAGGAAGTTTAACCCCTACAATGGGCCATGTTTCCCATGGCCTCATTTATTATCATTTATTAGATATTCATTTATTATCCTTACTACATCCCTTCTTCAGTTGTGATTAAAAATGAACCATTCGCCAGCTGTCAGGCCTCACATTCTTCAAGTTTCACTGCCCAATTAGTGGTATGATAATTAAGAGCATAGGGTTTTAGACATAGCTGCGTTTGAATATAGATTTATTATACTTGCTGAGGGACCTTATGCAGGTTACTTACCCTTTCCAAGCTTCAGTTTCCTTTCTCAAAAAGAATTAGTGTAAGAACTAAGTAAGAGAAGGCATATAAAGGATTTCCACAAGGTCTGTTACTTAGGAAGTGTTCAATAAGTGCCATTATTATTTTCCTATTAAATTTTTTTAATGTTTGTTCATTTTTGAGAGAGGGAGAGAGTGTGCAACGTGGGGAGGGGCAGAGAAAGAGGGAGAGAGAGGACAGCAGAAAGCCCGAGGCAGGGCTCGAACTCATGAACGGCAAGATCATGACCTGAGCCGAAGTCGGATGCTTAACCGACTGAGCCACCCAGGCATCCCATCAAGAAATGTCATAATTATTGAACCAGTATATTATTAATCAGGCCGCAACTGGTTGTAAGTGAAACAAACCCGACACAAACCGGCCTAAATAAAAAATGGTTGCCACACATAGTTGGAAACTCCAGTGGCAAGTTTGGTTCAAGCACACATGAATCTGGAGGCTCAGCTAAAGCCACTGAAGAGGATGCCCAACCCCAACCCCCTTCTGCCCTCTCCCATCTTGTGGTTCTGCTGTGCTCTTCGCCTTCATTCTTCCATGGGCTCATTCCACAACAGGTCCAGGCTTGCGTTGTTCTTCCAGCTGAGGGATCACGGTTGGAGAAATTTCTGCCAAGAGCTCCATCTTGGCATCTCGTTGATGAGATCCATCTGCCCCTTACGGGACACTGACTGTGGGCTCAGATAAAGAGAGAACATTCTAAATTGATCAGGCTTGAGTTCATCCTGGGGCTACAAGGTGATGCCTGCCTCACTGAAGCCATAGCAACCGAGAGAGGGAGAAGGGGCTTCCCCACGCAAAGATGAAGGTGACCGCTACCCCAGAAAGGGAGCATGCATGCCGAGCAGATATCTAAGCCGCCCCAAGTTAAATTCTCTTTCCTTAGATATCTCAGCAGCCCCAAGTTAAATTCTCTTTCCTTAAAGACACTTGCCAGTAAATAGAAGAAATGCAAACTTCGCCTTCGAATTGAGAGAGCAAGATCTGCCAAAGCGGAACGAGTTTTTCAAGATGTCTCTTAGGGTGAAAGAAAGAGGAATGTCAGACTCATAAACTCTGAAAGCACTGAGTTGCCTGAGGTGCCTAAAGGCCATCTCAGGAGCAGAAATCCTATTCATGTCAAGCTAAAGGTTACCTATAGACTGGCTTTTCGTGGTCACCGTGTGTGGTCCTGGCATGTTTTTAATTGGTTCTGATTCACTGCAATCTTAAAATGTTTTGCCTGTGTATTTCATGTTGAAAAGAAGTTGGTCAACATGGTACCTTTCTCTTTGGCCCCAATTAAATCTCACTCAGAAATAGTGTCCCTTCATCCAAACATTCCTTCATCCTTGTATTCCATCATCTGTCCTCAGGTCTCCAACGCACTTGCCAAAACTAATGACAGCTTTTTTTTTTTTTAATTCAAACCAACTTGGATGGCACATTTCTTCTTATAGAAGCAATTTGTGTATAGTTCTAGAAAAGTTAGAATATCCGGGGGCACCTGGGTGGCTCAGTTGGTTGAGTGCCTGACTCTTGATCTTGGCTCAGGTCATGATCTTGCAGTTCCTGGGATCGAGCCCTATGTTGGGCTCCATGCTGACCACATGGCTCCTACTTGGGATTCTCTCTGTCTGTCTGTGCCCCTCGTCTGCTCACGCTCGCCTGCTCTCTCTCTTTTTCTCTCTCAACATAAATAAACTTGAAAAAGAAAAGTTAGAATATACAAACAAGCACAGAGAGATAATAACATCATCCCCCAGAGAAGCTATCAGCGTCTTAATGTTCAATTATCTATGATGGGGACCTGAACACGCTACCCTAAAACATGAATATTTTAAGCTGAAGAAGTTTGAAAAAAACAACAGAAGCAGAAGGTCACTCTGGCCTTTTCCCCTTCACCCTTTTTTTTTTTTCCCCTGAAACAGGCCATAAAATCTTCACGTGAGAGGCACCCTCCCTACACCCGGAAGAAAGGTGCATCCTTATTTCGGGGGACAAAGGGACACCAAGAAGAGTCCAAACGAGCAGGCTTCGCTAAGTTTTCCCCAGGTCCCTACACTTACCTTGTTCTCCTCACCTTCTCCTACGACTCCACTACTGTGCACCCTTCGTCAAACTTAGCATAAAACACTTAGGTCTGATGGTCTCTTTGGAGCATCATTTCCTTCAGAATAGTCTCTTGCTCCATGTAAAACTTACATTCAATAAACGGGTGTGCTTTTTTTTTTTCCTGATAATCTGTCTACGTCCGTTTAATTTTCAGAGCCGGGAATCTTGAGTCAAGAAACGCATTGTCCTTCCCAAACAAAACAAAACAAAATCTTTAAAACAGAAAAGAGACTTTAGTCTTTTATAACCCGCTACTTTCTTTCACCCTTCCCTATGTCAGAATTGTTCAATATCATTTCTGCCATTTATTATTATGAGGTGTCCTTAACCTTGGCACGGTAGACAGGTGTATGTTGAAATCCCCTGATATTTTATGAAAACGTTGAGTCATATAAGCGTTTTTCTGGGGAGATGGCTGATAACCTCCATCCAGCTCTCCAGGATATCTACAATCTAAGATGAAAAAAAAAATACTGTTTAATACCCTCATTTTAAATGGTGGAAATAGATATATCTGGCAAAGAAAAAGACATACAAATAGATACTCTGATTTATTTAACCAAATCCTTCTTGTTGGACATTTAGGTCCCTGCCAGGTTTGGGCTGTTACAAACAACACCCAGTGAATGTAGCTGTTGCTTTAAAGTTTAACCACATAACTATTTCCCCATGATGCTGCAGGATATGAAGTTGCTGAGAATTTTTGAAGTGTGGAGCAACACACATTGACAAATTGCCAAGCTCTTAGAAGGTGGCGTTTTACCCAGTAGAAGCCCCGTCGCTCAAGGCCCTGGAACTGCTGGGTGAGGGAGTCCACCTCCTAAGGAGCAGCAGCTGTGTGGGGAAGCAGCAACACTTCCTGCCTTTGTCTGGGTTTGTGACTGACAAAGACCTGCCTGTCACTCTGGGGCAGAGTCCCTTGTCTCTTGTTTACATTTTTGCAAAGGACACGTGGGCAAGCCTGCGGCAGAGCCTACAGAGGACCTGCACACCGCAAGTTGGTCACAGACTGAGCATCTGGTGATTCCCTTTGGGGAATTAGGATGATCTGAGAGTTGGGGGCCTGCCAATGGGAAATTCACCCAGAGGAAAGCAACAGGTCTTGCAGTTTCAGTAGAGTGGAGGAGGGTGGGGGGGAGAAGGGTAAGAAAGTGAGCGAGAAGGCAGAGGCAAAGAAGGGGTTCCACTGAGTTGGCTCCTATGTGAAGAGGTTCAAACCAGTGTTTCAAAATACAGGAATTGGAAGGTGTGGAAGCAAAACTGTTCTATGAGTTCAGATGTATTTTCATCCAGGGGTCTTACTGAGGTGTTTACTAAAACAGCTTTAATGGTCCAAAAATAAATGTTGATTGGGTCTGTGTGTGTTTATAAAAGCGTATCTGGTCTGCGAGATGTAGGGCAAGCTAGATCATCACAGAGGACAACAAAGTCAGAGGCGCCGACCTCCGCATTTTCAAGGACGAGCAATACTCTTGCCGATGGGAGTGAGTCATGTGTACAAAGCAGGAACAGCACTGTTTTCGGCACCAAAGTCCCCCTGAAGTGTCAGAACAAAACTACCAAGGTATTATTGGTCATTTATGATCTGGAGCTGAGCACATAAGGATTTGCCGTTTTTTAAAGTTGTGGGTGGGGCACCCGGGTGGCTCAGTGGGTTTAACGGTTGTCTGACTTCTGCTCAGCTCGTGAGTTCGAGCCCCATGTCGTGTTCTGTGCTGACAGACAGCTCAGAGCCTGGAGCTGCTTCGGATTCTGTGTCTCCCTCTCCCTTTGCCCCTCCCCTGCTCTTTCTCTCTCTCACTGTCTCTCAAAAATAAATGAACATTAAAAAGAAATTTTTAAATCGTGGTTAGCTCATTTGGACTTTCTAATGATATTCTCACGATTTCAGTTTTTCCCATGGAGAAACTCCAGCATCGCCCATGCCAAAGGTCACCTCTAAATGCATCACACCCTCCCTTCCTTCAGGTCTGATATTGCTCTGGCAAGGACTTTGGCTCAAACTCCCTCCCGTTCAAGTTGCTATCCGCCTCCAGATCACAATCTCTCTAGCAAATAATACCAAGGTTTTTGCAAAAGCCTCTCGTGTGGCGCACCTCCCCTAACCTTCCTAATAGCACTTTTCTTAGAAGCCCAGCATGTGTTATCACGCCTTCACAGATGGAGAAACGAAAACACAGAAAGATTAACTAGCCTATCTAAGATGACCTAGCAAGACATCCACTAAGCCCGTGACTCCTGACAATGTGTGACACACAAATGCTGTGACGGCTCCCCCTCCCCCTTGTTTCTGTGCAGAAAAATAAAAGGAATCGTTTTCTGGCCCCAAAGACCTCTTGATGCTACGAGGATGGCACATTCAATCAGACCCTCATTCTCTCGATCCAAATCAGTTCTGACAGAGGCTTCATTAGATCTAAAAACCCTGCCCGTTTGAAATCTGGGTCCCCCGGCTTGCTCGTGTCACCATAAATTGGCTGTTCTAGAGTCGGGGAGGGCCCCCCACAAAGTGCTTACAGATGACGGCCATCGTGTATGAAATAAAAAAAAAGAAAAATAAGAAAAATAAGACAGTTTTAGTAGAAAAAAACTAACAGTTAAGGTGGCACAGCAGCAGTAAATGCCATTCTCAAAAGAGAACCCAGTTATTTAAGCAAACAAACCAAAAAAAGGGAGAACATTACAGAGACATCATCCCAATCCCATCATGGGAACGAATGCAAACTTCTCTTTTGAAGCCGAATTTCATGTCCGTTAAGCTGTATTTCATAGTATTGAATGTTCCAGGTCAGAAAACGGCACCCTCCAGACCTGCAAGAATTCATCTAACCCCAGACAAGGCGTTTTCTTTTTCTTTTTCTTTCTTTTTTTTTTTTTCATAATGGAATCAAACTCTGTCACTTTTTTCAAATGTGGAGCCAGTGAGACCAGCCCTTCAGATAAGCAGAGTCAATGGCCATTGAGTTAATGTGACTTCAGAGGAGCCAAAAAGCCTGCCTGCCAAGGTGCTTAACGCTCCCACCATTAAAGTCATTCCGATGAATGGGGCATTGCATTTCCAAAATGCCCCTGTCACAGATACAAACGTAGGCCTAGCACGGTGCCCAGGCCATCATAGCCACTCAATGCTTATTGAACGAATAAAAGAATGATTGTTACCCAAGAAGGATAATAAGCTGGGATTATATTCGTTAGGGTCTATGCCAAAAATATAAAAGTATCTGGAACATATTAACTCATTTACTCCCACTGTATGTGGTTGTGAAGTCGGTCCTCGGATTGACCATCTGCTAATAACCAGCCTGAACTTGAGCTTAAAGACGTGGGACATTGGAGGGGCGCCTGGGTGGCTCAGTGCCCTGAGCGTCCGACTCTAGATTTTGGCTCAGGTCATGCCCCTTGTTGGGCTCCGTGTTGTTCATGGAGCCTATTTGAGATTTTCTCTCTCCCTCTCTCTCTGTCCTACCCTGTCTGTCTGTCTCTCTAAGAAAAAAAAGAAGAAAGAAACAAAGAAAGAAAGAAGAAAGAAAGAAAGAAAGAAAGAAAGAAAAGAAAGAGAGAAGAGAAAAGAAAAGAAAAGAAAAGAAAAGAAAAGAAAAGAGAAAAGGAAGGAAAGGAAAAGAAAAGAAATGGGACACCGGAGAGGAAAGTGTGCAGCCAAAGCAACGGGGCATGGGACTGAGGGCCTGGAAGGGTGCTGAGGTTTGCTAGAGGGAGAGGAAACCCAGAAGGTAAGTCCAGGGTCCAGGCAGCCAGCACAGCACCGAGGCCCACACCATTTTCCCAGAGACTTGGCTGAGCAGTCTTCCTATCAAGATGAGCTACCAATTAGTGATTTTCACATGAGTTCAGGAGTTCAAAGCCCTGCTCTCCTGCTTCCTAGAGGTAGGACTTAGGACGAAGTATATAACTTCTGGTACTGTGATATGAGCATAATAACCCGTTCTTTGTGCCGTTGGGAGGGTTAAATAATACCCATAAAGTCCTTAAAAGAATGGCCCACCTGGCCTAGGAAGCCCTCAATTCATGTTAGTTATTATTACCAATAATATCTCTATCCTCTACTATCTCTAGGGTAAGATATTGGGAGTGGGCAATCTGCTTCCTACCATTACCGCTTCTACAAATATCAGTGATAAGGGAGCTGGCAAATGGCCTTGGCAACTGCCCCGTCCAGTGGGTATGTGTACATGTGCATGAAAGAGAGCCGTGCGTTTGCACTTCTATTCCTCACTAAATGGGCAGAGTCCTGGCCCTCTCCCTGCCTCAGTTGCTCAACATCAGAAATGGATAATAGCAGTACATGTCTCGTGCTGCTGAGGAAAGGAGTTAGATGAATTCATCCCCAGTCAGAGTCTGGAACAGGGTCAAGCAGAGAAAAAGTATGATTATTGTTATTTCCTGTAGGTGTGTGTGTTCCTCACGTTTTTCTAGGGGTCAGCACGATATCGATAACCAATTTTCAATTAAAAACAAAATCTTCTGGGGCGCCTGGGGGGGCTCAGAGGGTTAAGCATCTGACTTCGGCTCAGGTCATGATCTCGCGGTCCGTGAGTTCAAGCCCTGCGTCGGGCTCTGTGCTGACAGCTCGGAGCTTGGAGCCTGCTTCCGATTCTGTGTCTCCCTCTCTCTCTGCCCCTCCTCTGCTCATGCTCTGTCTCTCTGTCTCTCAAAATAAAATAAAAACATTAAAAAAATTTTTTTTAATAAAAACAAAATCTACTAACACATGGATATGGGCTGTACTTGATTCTTGCACAGTGTGGAGTACAGCCGCAGCTCGTAAGAAAGGTTACAGAGACACTGGACCCTCCCCTCTACGTTCCTTCTGAACTGGTCTGATAAATCCGTGCTGAAACCGTGGCTCTCTGGTGAAGCTTCTGTTTAATACTGCGGTGGCGATTAAGGTCACCTAAAAAGCTTTTGAGAAGCATTGTGTTAGGGTCTGTAGCATAGGGCGAGACACGGACACTGAGTTAGCCGTGTTCACTTCCCAGGCCGCCCTGGGCATCAATCGAGAACCAGAACTGTGTCCAACCTCAATCCCCGCAGTGGCCCTTGGGCAAGAGATTAAAATGCCTGTGTGTTTCCAAATCAATAAAACTTAGGGGCTCTTTCCAACTCTGGGAAAATGCATAAGAGGGAAGGGGATGATAAACAAAGGAAACGAGGTTGGGGATTTTTTCGTCTGAATTATAGAGTCAGTTTCCTGTGTACCAATGCTATTACTCCCTTTGCCATTCCCATTTAAGCCTCCCTCATCTACTGCATCCAACTTTGAAAACCCAGAATGATTATTCACAGGGATAGCTTCCATAAAGGAAGAGACGTGTCTATGTCTAGAAGATATTGGGGGTGGGCGATCTGCTCTAACCCTCGCAACTAACTTCTACAAACAGGCGACAGATAAGTTGCGTAACTCTCAGCAGCTGGGGCTAGGCTTAGCACACGCGTGTCTGTGTGAGAGAGATGGCCAACCGCACTGAGCACTGCAACAGCCGAGAAACAGAGAGAGAGAGAGAGAGAGAGAGAGAGAGAGAGGTCGGCTCATTGATATGCAAATGACAATCGCAGGCATTCTGCTGTGTTTAAGGAATCCTGTGACTAGTGTGACCACAAGCAGGTTATTAAAATGAAACAAGACTATTTTGTCCATTACGAAAAGCCCTGCCCTGTCCAGTGTGTGGCGCGTAGAGGCCTATTTACATTTCAACGGCCAACCAACAATAAATCAATATAAATACCCCTTCAAATCCATTTTCTTTTTCGAAGAACAATAGCTGTTGGAAATCACGGGGTTAAACAGGAATCTAAATCTAACAGAAGTGAAAAAAAAACCAAAATCGGCATCTGGTCAATCCTCTGTCTGCTAAACCATTCATAAGTAAGGCCCCTCACAGGGCTGGGGTGGACGGAGTTCAGAGAAATCTCAATTCGCGGTCCTAGAAATTGACGTCCGCCTCTAAATAATAACAGTACTAGCAAGCAGCTCCATGTATCATGTAACACGTTTATAAGTATTTACTCTGTGACAGAAAATAATGTCTGCGAGTACGTATTCTTGAAATAGTGCATTGATTGCATTTCATCATTTATCCTCGTGACACGTAGGTACCGTTATAATCCTCATGTCAAAGATAAACTGAGGCTTAACGAGGTTCGGTACCTTGTCCAAGACCAGAAACCCAGTACGTGAAAGATCTGGGTTTCTAATCTGACCTGCACTGGAATGGGACCCTTAACATCCACACATCCTCCCCAAGAGATGCAGCCACGGAGTTGGCTTACAGCTAATAAAATAACCTGCGGTCTCAGAAGGTTTTGCTCGAGTTTAACCAGATAAAAAGCTATAGTTCAGTCTATGGGAATACCATTAACTTTGACTTAAAAATCATTGGGAAAAAAATAAAAATAAAAAATAAAAATCATTGGGAATGAACAACTTATCTATTATAAATTCTATCATTCATTCAGTTTTATATCCAACAAATAATTATTGGGTAATGAGTGTGAAGTGCACACCAGAACCTGAGGACAGAGCGGTGAACCAGACAGATAGAGCCCTGACTTCACCGAATTTCTAGTCCTCTGAGGGAAAGAGATTTTCTAAAATCATCTTTCATTAGAACTGTGACAAACGTACCGAAGGAAAAGGCCTCCATGCAAGGAAAACAGATAAAAAGAAGATGCGGCCTCGTCCGGGAAAGTCGGAAAAAGCCTCTCTGAAAGGTAACAGTTAAGAGGCTTGGACTAGCTAGATAAGAGTAAGCCAGATATAAGAAGCTGCTCAGCGCAGGGAAAGAAGGGTGTATCAGGACGCTTTAAGTTGTCTGCAAGTAAAACAAAACGAAACAAAACAAAATAACAAGACAAAAACAAAAAAAAAAAAACCCTGCAAACTTGCTTAAAACAGTACAAGGTATTTATTATGACAGCTTCAGGCACAGTTTGATCAAGACTGTGGTTTTTGTTTCTCTCAGTGTCTAACTGTCCTACCAAATTTTATAGGTTGGTTTCAGTCAGTTTCTATCATGACAGGGCCTACAATGACAGTTTATTTGTTCACAGTCACAGAAAGAAAGAGTTCCTTCTTTATACTGGTTAGGCAATGGCAAATCAATCCTTTTAACTAGTAGATGCCTCCTGGATGACTGAAGTCCTGATTGCCCGAACCAATCATTTTGGTAAGGAGAATGGGACTTGTGTAATCTTGGACCTTAGGGTGGGTCCATTCCACCCAAATCATATGGCCACTAAACACAGATGGTATAAATGTTCAGGAGGTAACCACAATTTCAATTCCAGACAGAAAGCTATTCTAATTAAAGATAGAAACACGTGTAAAGAACTTTAGGGTGTTAGATTAGATGTTGGAGGATCTAAGTCCCAGGTGAAAAACAGAAAATGAGGAGGAAATTGGCATGAGACAAGGTTGTACAGTCAGAGATGGTCCAGGTCATGCGGGGCTTGAAGGCCATGTTAAAAATTTGGGACCTGTTCCAGGGGCGCCTGGGTGGCTCAGTCGTTTGAGCGTCTGACTTCGGCTCAGGTCATGATCTCACGGTCTGTGGGTTTGAGCCCTGCCTCGGGCTCTGTGCTGACAGCTCAGAGCCTGGAGCCTGCTTCGGATTCTGTGTCTCCTTCTATCTCTGCCCCTCCCCCACTTGTGCTCTGTCTCTCTCTCTGTCAGCAATAAACATTTAAAAAAAAAAATTTTTAATTTGGGACATGTTCCAAAGATTAATGGAGAGTTTCTAGTGTACGTGATGCTAAAACCTACATATTTAAAAACATTCTTGTCCAGAAGAAAAATTTCATCAAAAAATACGTGTGTATATACCTGAAACATACGTGTATATATACATGTATGCATCTGATACACACCTCTGAAAAATCTACCATGAAACGGTAAATGCAGTTGCTTATAAGACGAGATCCTTGGAAACCAGAGGGCTGACCAAATACAGAGACTTTTCACTGCATAAACTTTTGAACTTATGTCTTCCT
Organism: Felis catus; assembly: GCF_018350175.1. Lineage (NCBI taxonomy): Eukaryota > Metazoa > Chordata > Mammalia > Carnivora > Felidae > Felis > Felis catus. The sequence continues at coordinate 113,770,061 of NC_058374.1, forward strand.
TTATTTAACCTATATTCTTACCTTGATTTTAGATTTAGAAACATAGCAAATGCCTTGTTTTCAGTGGATACTCTGTCCACTGTGTGGGGAGAGACATCGGAGGTGGGGAAGACGGCAGGGAGATGTGAGACAGGAGAGATTGTTGCTTGGCTTCCAACAGTACAGAAGCAGGATTGGAGCCCAGGTCACCTAAGGCTGAGGTTCCTGCCCTTCTCCACTGCCATAGCTAAGCCTTCTGTCCCCAGAGAAGCCACACAGAGGTAGCACAGAGTGAAGCAGCTACAGAGCCAGTTACTTCTGAACACGAGTTGCAGTACAGGCAGGAGGCCTGAGAAAGAGTCAGAACCCACAGAATGGTTGTGAGAGGATGATGGGGGCCTGGGGACAGGGAGCAAGTTTTTATCTGTGCAGAGGTACAAACGTATTTGACTTACCTGAGCTACTAATGTCCCCAGCTGTATAATTACGCAGATGTAACACCTCTGAAAATGAGACTGTGCATCTGAGTTGAACTCCTGGGATTCCAGATTGCGGATCGGGAGCCTTGAAACCTCTCCGGGAGGCAGCCCACACCCCGCTAGAAACTGGGAAGCTGCTGCCTACTCTCACCTTGCAGCCTGACCTCACATCTGTGCCGGGTCAAGTTGAACTGAATAGCATATAATGTGTCCACCTTGCTGGCACAAGTAAATAATGGAAGGATTACCAAAGGTATGAATGGATGTCCGCGGCAATTTTAGCGATAACTACAGACAATTAGCACAATATTGGCAAAATGCAAAATGGATTTGGGGCGAACTCAAACATTCAGTCCATGGCAACAGGGAACTGTTTGTCTCATGCTTCTAGCTCACTGTGTTTAATCCCTCCCATGTCACAGTTCACGTCCTCCATAAAATCCCATTCTTATCCTTTACACTGGTTGTAATCACACCTTTGAATCTCTCATTATTTCGTGATATTCCCCTTGTCCCATTAAGGGGTATGCTACAGCACCGGGGTAACAAGCAAGCCACCTGGACCATTGGGTTCCAACTTTTGTTCTACCATTTACTGTCTTCACGAGCTATGTGACCTGGGACAATGTACTTAACGTTTCTGTGCATCCACTTTTTCTTCTGTAAAATGGGGAGAGCCACGCCATGTACTTCATGGTGTGGTTCTGAGGGTTAATATGTACGTACATATGTATGTAATATATGTGTGTGTTTTTACATACATACATATCAGCTTGGGGCACATTATAAGCTCTATATGGGAATTGGTTTTGTTAGTATTACAACTGAGCATGATAGTTACTGGCATATTTGTCGTATCTTTTATTTAGATTATACGGATTTCAAATTACCTGATGGACTTAGATTCTTTTTGTAACATAATTGGTCACCTAATATACCATGTGGCAGACTACCGCAAAACATTAGTTTGCAACAACAAACATTCACTATCTCACAGTTTCTGAGTCACAACTTTGGGCAGGACTCAGAGTCTCTCCTAAGGCTCCAACTGAGGCGTCCCCCAGACCAGCAGTCATCTTAATGCTCGACCAGGGGAGGAGCCACTTCCAAGCTCACTCAGATGACAATTGGCAGCCCCTGGTCTCTTGTGGATGTCGTCTGGAGACATCCATTGTCTGCTGTGTGGGCGTCTCCATAGGGAGCTCCCAACATGGCCACTGGCTTCGTCCAGAGCAAAGGCTCTGAACAGAACAGAATCACTGATCTTAGCAACCTAATCTCAGAAGTGACAACCCATCACTTCTGCTATTCTCTGCTTGTTAGCGGCAAGTCAGTATGTCCAGTCCATTCTCAAGAGGAAGGGATTAATGAGGACGTGAGTACCAGGAGGTGGCGGTCACTGGAGTGCATCCGAGAGGCTGCCATCCACACATAAGAAGAAGTCACAAAACGAGCATTTGCGAACTGTGCTAACCTTACTGGAGAACCCTTGTAATTCCGAAAGTCCATCATCTAATGGACTGAACAAGAGAGCTGCACAGGTGCATGAAGTCTAAGGGAAACACTCAATGGTGTGTTTATTCATTTAATAAACACTGGTTGATCCCCAGTTTTATGTCAGATACTGTGGGGAAAATGAAGGATACTAAGAGTTTAAAGAAATAATTTTTTTTAAGTTTATTTCTTCATGTTTGAGAGAGAGAGATTGCTCATGAGGGAGGGGCAGAGAGAGAGAGAGAGAGAGAGAGAATCCCAAGCAGGCTCCTCCCTGTCAGTGTGCAGCCTGACATGGCCTTGATCTCACAAACCGTGAGATCGCGACCCGAGCCGAAATCAAGAGTCTGATGCTTAACCAACTGAGCCGCCCAGGCACCCCTGAAAAATAAATCTGAAAGCTGGATAGGATCTGGCTGAACTTTCTCACTTAACAAAGAAGGAATTTGAGGCCCAGAGCAGCCAAACTAGTTGTCCGGACTCACAGGGTAACACCACCACGGCCGGGACACAAATCTCCTGGATTTGGTGCTTCCTCCTTTGATGGAATTATGGGGGTTCCCTGCTGCATGGTCCTGTGACATCTGTTTCCCCACTTCTTTTAAAAATTTTTTTTTCAACGTTTATTTTTTATTTTTGGGACAGAGAGAGACAGAGCATGAACGGGCGAGGGGCAGAGAGAGAGGGAGACACAGAATCGGAAACAGGCTCCAGGCTCTGAGCCATCAGCCCAGAGCCCGACGCGGGGCTCGAACTCACGGACCGCGAGATCGTGACCTGGCTGAAGTCGGATGCTTAACCGACTGCGCCACCCAGGCGCCCCGAGTTTCCCCACTTCTATGTCTACGAAGAAAGACCACAAAGAAGAACTGAATCAATTGGACAGTCATTATCTTGAAATGCATGTAGTTTTTTTTTTAATTCAGTCTCTCGTATTAGGACATTCTTTAAAGAAAGATAAACTATAATCCCTGAAGTTCTTACATGTCTAACATAGATTTTTAGAGACTCCGTTCTTCCCATCTCCCCTGTTGCACCTCGTACGGATATTGCACGTAGGCCTTCTACACATCACCTGCCAGAGACAGCGAGTTAGACATCGCCTGAGCTGGACAACCTCAGAGAGAGAGGCGAGGGCCACCCTACTAGACACAGGACCCAGCTCGCCCCCAAACCATCCAAGCTACAGTTCCCTCCCTTTGCTTCCCCATTAAGGCCGATGTTTATTTGTCTCTCTTGTTTGGCTTGCCTTCAACCCGAAAGCACCGCTTGCATGTGTCAGACTCAACAAGGCCACTTTCCCCTTCTGGAAAAATAAAACAACCTCTCGCCCTAGTCATGCCTGGGAATGGAATGCACTTCAAGAGGCAAATACAAGAATTTTATGTGGTATAAATAGACTCCATCAATTCCAGGAGGGGGTGTTGAAACTGAAACATTGACAGGTAATTATCAAAAGTACCTTAGAAAAGCAAGTTTCTGTGGACAATAGCCGCAATTTATTATTATTATTGTTGCTAGCCTCCCTGATGTTCTCCATTTATGATTCGAGTAATCTTGTCTCTTTTGATGAATGTACCTTTTGTTTTTCATTAAGGTGTCAATGCATTAGACAAAAGGCCTGCTGATACGACAAAACTCATGGTCACCTGACAGAGGAAAACAGGACTTTATACCTGTGAGCCAAAACACGCTTGTCCCCGCAGGATGAGGGTGCATATCCACAAAAACACGTGTACACGCACACACACACACACACACACACGCACACTGTTCTTAACAGTCCCAGAGACGATGCGAGGAATCTTTTAGCCAGGTTGAAGCGCTACATGTCAGCTTTGACAGCTCCGGACCCCACGTCACCGAAACCAGCCACCCCCACGCCTACTGACATCTTTATGTCTATTTCGTGGTGATCCTGCTGAAAGCCTGGACGAATCAGAAAGGAGGAGAAATCTCTCAAAGCTCCTCAGGCCTCTTCCCTTAACTGGAGATCCTGAGCTGTACGCGGTGGGCCTTGAAGCATTAGTTACTCCTAGACAGTCTGCTCTACTGCTCGAGCGGCTACTTTTCAAACCCTTCCCAGCCCCTGCAGGGTGTGGAGGAGTGGGAGAAGGCGTTCACCCGTCAGTCGGAAGGGCTCTGAGATACGATCAGACCAGACCCAGCGCTGGGCGTTTAGGGAAGCATTTCAACAGTTTCTTAAGTAGTCAGTCCACGGGGATACGTGGATTTTTTTTTATTGGTCTAGTATCTGGGGCCAGTGACACAATCTTGGAGAGTTGTCAAGACCTAATAACCTTTCCACAACAATATCCCCGACGGGAAAGGGGAAATGGGATTTTCCAGGGCTCCAGGGCTGAATGATTATTAAAAAAAAAAAAAAAAAAAAAATTTAAAACAGCAATTCAAAAAACACTTAAAATCAGAAGAAAAGAGAAAGTAAATCAAACTCCCTCCACTCCCAACACAGAAAAAATGTTAAGTCTGTGTGTGCCGCATAGGAGAGAAACTTTCCAAAGAAAAGCTCAGAATTTTAAGTATCTGCAGAACATTAATTGTGAGGTAATTAGGAAACGCTATTTTTCATTTGTCAAAAATCAAAGGTATGGGTGCCCGGGTGGCTGAGTTGTTTAAGTGTCTTACTCTTCATTTAGGCTCAGGTCACGATCTCATGGTTCCTGGGTTCGAGCCCTGCCTTGGGATCTGCACTGATAGCACAAAGCCTGCCTGGGATTCTCTCTCTCCCTCTCTCTTTGCTCCTCCCCACTCTCTCTCTTTCAAAGTAAATTTAAAAAAAAATTTATAAAAATCAAAGGTATGTACATTCTGGATAAAGATTTTGCTACCGATTCATAAATTCATAAATAACCACGGAGTCCAAAACACGTCATCCATATTACATTGCACTTTAAAATCTAGTTAGCCCCAAGAGAAAACGTGAAAGTGGAAAATAGACTTGTAAAAGAAGCTCCCTCCAATCAACCTCCACTCCCATCCCTATGTACTCACTCAAGAAAATATTTTAAAACAGGTGCCTGGCTGGCTCAGTCGGTTAAGCGTCTGACTTCAGCCAGGTCACGATCTCGCGGTCCGTGAGTTTGAGCCCCGCGTCAGGCTCTGGGCTGATGGCTCAGAGCCTGGAGCCTGTTTCCGATTCTGTGTCTCCCTCTCTCTCTGCCCCTCGCCCGTTCATGCTCTGTCTCTGTCTCTCCCAAAAATAAATAAACGTTGAAAAAAAAAATTAAAAAAAAAAAAAAAAAAGAAAATATTTTAAAACAGGTGCCTGGCTGGCTCAGTCCGTTAAGGGTCCGACTTCGGCTCAGGTCATGATCTCACGATTGGGTCTGTGAGCCCGAGCCCCGTGTCGGGCTCTGTGTTGACAGCTCAGAGCCTGGAGCCTGCTTCAGGCTGTGTCTCCCTCTCTCTCTGCTTCTCCCCCACTCATGCTCTGTCTCTCAAAAATAAATAAATGTTAAAAAAAATCTTTTAAAAAAGAAAATATTTCAAAACGAAGAGTGAAACTAGAAACTGCGTCCATGACGATATTTCCAGGTTTGGTTCTGTTCATTCATTCATTCGTTCGTTCACTCAATACGCATTCATAGGACATCCCCTCTGGAGAGGTGCTATCATGGCAAATACAAAAGGAGTGGGGGACACAGAGCCCCTACTCAGAGGAGCTCCCCTCTCAGTGAGAGTGACCCAGACAGAAAGAAACCATCATTGTTTAAATGCCACGTAACGACACAGCATTGTGGAAGTCCAAAGTGCTGAGTGTCTGAGACTAGGGGATTTAAAACTGCCTTTACAGAGGAGGAGACATTTAAGCGGAGTCTTAAAATACAAGAGTTGACTAGGTGGCAAGGGGGGAGCTTCGCATGCAGTTCAGAAAGGATGAGGCATTTGCTTTGAAGCTGAGTGTGCATGGGGACGGATGCAGGAGGTGGTGGGAGATGAGGAAAAGTAGGGGCCAGCCTTTAATTGACTCCTCTACCATGCGGAGGTATTTGAACCTTATCCCCCATGCATTAGAAGGGTACCAGGGATTCCTAACAAGGAAAGATTTCCTTTTTACTCAAATAATTCAGGTGATATCACAGAGGCCAGATGAGAAGTTTCAGTTAGAATCAGTTCACATGGCTACTTAGGACGTCCCCTGGGTCCAAAGCCTGTTTTTGCACAAGCCGAATCCCGTGTGTTACAACATCTCTTTCTCTCTCTCTCCTTTTTTTTTGTTGCTGTTGTCTCCATCTCCTTCACCCTTATTTATCTCCTGCTAATAATTCTTTCAATCATTCCATCATTCCACATCTATTTCCTGAGCCCTTACAAAATGCCAGACGCTGTGTAGGGGCCAGCGAAGACAAAGTTTATAGTCTGGTGGTGCTGGCAGATTTGTTTGAATACAAGTAATTGAGATGACGTGTAATGACCAAGAAGAAGGGAAGCGATGGGGGCTTCCCTGAGGAAGTGGCGGTTGGCTAGTGTCCTGAAGGATGAGTAAGATTTAACCAAAGTTTACGCGTTGGGAGAAGGAAGAGGAAGAGGCAGACATTACCTGGCATGTGGGAAGTAACCAAAGGCAGGAGGAAGCATGGTGCCGTGGAGGAAGCGAAAAGGTGTCCTGCCCGCCCGGTGAGTAGAGCAGGATGGAGAGACGGGCCAGTGTTAGAGCCTGCATGGGCACCAAGCCGCTGGGCTAGGCTGTGCAGATACAGAACCCACCAGCTCGGTGGCTTAGCCAACAAAGATTTATCTCCCTGTCCAGTAATTTCCAGTGCGGTTCAGATGACACTCCAGGGCAGTTCTCCATGGAGTGATTCGGACACTCTGGATCCCACCATCTCTTGATGTTGCTGCTTCAACATGTGGCTTTCGGGGGCCCTACGAGAGGTGATGAGCCAAATACTTTGGCCCGAAAGAGACACAGTCATCCACTGCTGTCCAGAACTAGTCACAAAGATCCAACGAACTGCAAGAGATGCTGACAAATGTGGGACACGCGTGGGCCATTGGGCGATCCCTAATATCTCTGTCGAGGATTGGCAGGCTTCATCCTATTGAGAATGGAGAGCCACTAAAGCCTTGCAAGCAGGGGACTGCTAGGATCAAGTTTATGTTCTAGAAATTACCCTAGCAGTAAGGTGGACAATGAGTTGGGTGGGCAAAGAAACACCGGTTCGGAGATTTTTCAGCAGTTCAAATAACAGAAAACGGTGGCTTAGAATACAGTGGTGTCAGCCTACCAGTTTAATTTAACACCTGAGTCCAGACAGTTTTGTAAGAATCCCAACAAGAATTGGTTTAAACTGGTACTTGTCACGGAGGAAAATGTCCTTAAGAGGTATAACTGACTTGATCTGCACACAGCCCCCCGTCTTCTCCATCTCAAGAAAACCACCCACCATGTAGTCAAGTTCTCCAGCGATGATCCCTTTTTCATTCCCCTTTTCCTCATACACCACTGCTCCACATCCAATTCATCAGCACGTCCTTTGGCTCTACTCTGAGACATGGCCTCATTCCATCCATTTCTTGTCATCTCCACCATCGTCCAAGCCACACCACCTCTTATTTTGACTATGGCAATAACTTCTCTTTTTTTTAATGTTTATTTATTTTTAAGACAAAGCGAGAGCACGGGTGAGGTGCAGACAGAGAGAGGGAGGCAGAGGATCCAAAGTGGGCTCTGTGCTGACAGCAGAGAGCCCAATGTGGGGCTCAAACCCATGAACCATGCTGTCCTGACCTAAGCTGAAGTCAGAAGCTTAACCGACTGAGCTATCCAGACGCCCCTATAGCAATAACTTCTTAACTGGCTCCCATCCTCTGTTCCTCCCCCTTAATTATATTCCCACCACATCCAGAATGATCCTTTTGAGACATGAATATAATCGTATTACTCCCCTCTAGTGGCTTTTAATCCCACTTAGAATAAAACCGTGGACTTCAAAATCTGGGCTGTGCCTTCCTTTCTGATCACATTTCCATCTCTGCCCCTTATTCCCCCTTCTCATTCCCTGGACATGCAAAGCTCTTCTGGGAGCCACCGGATTATCCCTTCCAGCTGCTTGGAATCCCTTCCTGCTGATCTCTGTATACTCGTCTCCTTCTTGTCACATGGACTTCAGATTAAATATCACCCATTTAGCCCACCTCTGAACAACTGATCTAAAGCAGCCATTCATTACAAAACACCACATCTATTTTGATGCTCTGCATACATTTTTTTTCACTCTCCACTATTTTCTCTCTGAGTCACTTCCATGGTGTTGCTATTGTGTTGTCATCACGATTACCTGTCTGTTTTCTCCTAGAAGAATACACCCCCAGTGAAAGTAGCAGCCTACACTGCCTTGATCATCGCTGTACCCACAGGGCGTAGAACAGATCTCGGTGTAGAACAGACTCTCTATTCTAATCTGGTGACTAAATAAATGAATGAAGGGAATACATAAATGAGCCATTTCCCCTTCTTTCCTGTGCCTGACACCTCTCCCTCTTGTTGTCTTCTTCCCATCGGCCTCGAACCTTGAAGTCTCTTATATCATTTAAAAAGAGGGGCACCCGGGTGGTTCAGTCAGTCTCAGGTCCGACTTGGGCTCTGACTTCAGCTCAGGTCACGAGCTCACGGTTCGTGGGTTCGAGCCCCGCATCGGGCTCTGTGCTGGCAATGTGGAGCCTGCTTGGGATTCTCTCTCCGTCTCTCCGCCCCTCCCCAACTTGCGCATGCTCCCTTTCCCTCTCTCTATCGAAATAAATACATAAACTTTAAAAGTCCTCCCTTGATCTCCTGTAGTTTTTCTCCATCTTTCCTCTTTCTCGTTGATACAAACTTTTGTTATACGCTACAATTATTGCATATCCCTCTCTAGCTTCTGACCCTACACTCCATGGAGGGTGGGCCAGCTCCTTCTTGCCAAACCAGGCCTTGCCTTAGTGCACCTCACATTCACATCTGACGGGGTCTCCTCTTCTTCCACTCTTGACCCCCCAACCGTCTCTCCTTTCTGCTGGAACTCTCTGGCCGTTGCCTCTCTGTTCTCTTCTTGAAACAATTCCCTTGGCTCCTGCACGCTATTTTCATGCCTCCTATTTCATCATTCCACCATCTGTTCTCCGTCATGTGGCTTTTGCACTTTCCCACCCCCTCCCCCTAAATACAAGTGTGCCTCAGTCCCTTTGAATCCGTGGCTCCCTGCCTTCCTCATTCTTTACCCCCTCCTCCTGGCTGATTTCATCTCCTCCTAAGACTTCAAATACCCCCCCCCCCCCAAGAACAGATTTTTTATTTATTTTTTATTTTTTTTCTTTTTTTTTTTTTTAATTTTTTTTTTTCAACGTTTATTTATTTTTGGGACAGAGAGAGACAGAGCATGAATGGGGGAGGGGCAGAGAGAGAGGGAGACACAGAATCGGAAACAGGCTCCAGGCTCTGAGCCATCAGCCCAGAGCCTGACGCGGGGCTCGAACTCACGGACCGCGAGATCGTGACCTGGCTGAAGTCGGACGCTTAACCGACTGCGCCACCCAGGCGCCCCTGGATTTTTTAAAACTCTACACCTCCAGTCTGTAGCTCTCCTCCCCCCACCCCGTATACAGTTGTGTAGCCCACAATCCCTTCAAACTCGGCGTGTTTGAATTTGCAAGGTACTTCTCAGTTCCCCGACTTTATTTTTTTAATTAAAAAAATTTTTTTTAATGTTTATTTATTTTTGAGACAGAGAGAGACAGAGCATGAACAGGGGAGGGTCAGAGAGAGAGGGAGACACAGAATCTGAAACAGGCTCCAGGCTCCGAGCCCGACGCGGGGCTCGAACTCACGGAACGTGAGATCCTGACCTGGGCTGAAGTCGGACGCTCAACCGACTGAGCCACCCAGGCGCCCCTCAGTTCCCCGACTTTATAATAAGGAAATGGAGACTCGGAGGTTAGACAGTTTACCTAAAAGTACCTGACTAGGAGATGGCAAAGCTGGAATTTAAATACAATTCTCCTGGACGTCAAAGCCCACATCGTTCCACGATGTCACTCTATCATTGTGTTGTAACAGTAGAAGGCTGAAAACAGCCAAAATGTCTTTCTAGAGGGTAGTTCAATATATTATGGGATAGCCAAAAGATGAAATTTGATGCCAGTATTAGAAAAGCTGCTTTGGAAATATGGTTAATGGCGGGAAAAAGTGAAACATAAAACCATATATAATAAGATCCTAATCTTACCATTATGATTAAAGTCTAAAAAGGAAACATAAAACACCAACGGCTACCTTCATGTGGTGGTATGATTGTGGTTTAACTAATTGTTTTGTTTTGTTTTTCCTCTACCAGCATTTATTCCCACCCTCCACTAGTGCCCCCCATTCCCTTTTGGAAAATCACTTCTTCTTCGTGTGCGTATCTTGATGAGAAATTAATGGACGTTCCTTGGTCAAATCCTTTCGTTCGCCAGAGCAATATAAGCCAAGAACTTTGCATGCATCCCAAGATGAGCCAATAAGACATTTCAGCTGAGTTACGCAGGGACAGAAAACTGTCAGATTTCATTCAATCCTATAGTGGCACCGGAAGTAAGCAATCAATTTCCACCTGCATTAATGCCTACAGTTGCCCTTCTTCTTGTTCTGTTTCTAAACTGATTCTATGGCCTCTTGTCCATTCAGGAAACTTCCTCATATCCTTTCAATAAATTTTCTTTTCTTGGTTAAATTAGCTCTTGGTGGTTTCTGATACCTATAACCAAAGAACCCTAACTTACAAATGTCTGTAAGTGTTTTTTCAAAACACATTTGGTCTTTGTATTCAAAAATAAAGCGATGAATGAAAATTAAAGATCTAGTACCAGTAAAAACAGTGCAAGGTACTGGCCTGAAATATGTTTGACTGCAATAAACCTGGGTGAGATGTGGGGTTTGACCTCTCCTGCTCCATCACTGCTCCTGGTAAGCCACCCACCCCATGCTGTTATTTCATAGCAACAACAGATCAATAGTATTACCTTCCTATACGAGCAGAAAATATTTTTAGCTATATTTCTAATAAGTTTATTGTCAGTGAGAGCCTCCGAAAGCAAGATTTGGATTATGATGGAAAGAAAATATGTTCATCTTTTTTCATCTGATACATTTACTGAGTGCTTCTTCCATGCCCGCCAGTGGGTATACAAAAGTGAATGGGACCCATCGTGCTTCTCATTGTACAATGAGCCAAATGCACAGCAGATAAATTACAATAAAACATGGTAAATGCTGCTATAGAGATATAAGCAAAGTGCCAGGGAACCTAGAAAAGGAAAGAGATGAACCGTCTATTAAAAGATTCTAGGGTGCCTGGGTAGCGTAGTCGGTTAATCGTCCAATTCTTGATTCGGGCCTGGGTCACAATCTCACAGTTCGTGAGTTCGAGCCCCACGTCTGGCCCTGTGCTGACAGTGCGGAGCATGCTTGGGATTCTCTCTCCCTCTCTCTGCCCCTCCCCACTCGTACTGTCTCTGTCTCTAAATAAATAAATAAATAAGTAAATAAATAAATAAATAAAACTTTTGGGGCACTTGTGTGGCTCAGTCGCTTAAGCGTCCGACTTCAGCTGAGGTCATGATCTCACAGTTTGTGGGTTTGAGACCCATCTCGGGCTCTGTGCTGACAGCTCAGAGCCTGAAGCCTGCTTTGGGTTCTGTGTCTCCCTCTCTCTCTGCTCCTTCTCTACTGATGCTGTCTTTCTCTCTCAAAAACAAATAAACATTTAAAAAAAAATTTTTTTAAGATTCTAAATGATTAGAAAGAAAATAACAAAGACCCAGCAGGTACTGTTTTAGCTAAAAAGTGTACCACAGCTATTGTGAACACACGCTTATTTGCAAAGAGGATGATCACTCCAGTGAAAAACATGTAATGCACGCTATTATCCTTTTAAGGGCAAAACCATATTAAAGGCTGTAATTTCCATTTCTTTTTCTAAATGCATCGAATACACTGTCAATATAATTATAATTTTTGTGTTAAATCCCTTTAAGACACATAGTAATGTCTTTACCATCAATTTACTTCAGTGAAATAAAAGAAATTCACCTTTGGTCCCTCCCTCTACTCAACCCCTTCAGTATTTACCTTAGCTTTTCCAAAATCCATTTCCTGTGTTCTCAGTACCAAGGGCGCTAAAGGAATGACCTTGAACCTCCCATTGAAGAACCTACCCAGACTCTGTCTCAATACCATGCTTTGGGTAGGGTGGATAGATTCCTCCCAAATGCATCTTCCCAACCGTTCTTAGCTATTTTCGGGTTTCTTTCTCCCAAGACATAATCTGATACCTACCGACGCCCACACACTGGCGGATGTAAGACTCACTGTGTCACTGTTCCAGGTAACTGGTTTGCATTTGAACCGAAGCCTTCTGGAGAAAAGATCTTAACCGAAAGAAAGAATAGTGATCCCACCAGTGAAACTGTTGGCCAACCAAGCCAAACCACCCTAGACCTTAACTCCCAGAAATTCTAAATCCGTAGTTCTGATGTGAGGCCCTAGAAAGAGACGTGCAGCTATATTTGAAAACCTCTGGGAAAAAAAAAAGAACAAAAACGAAACTTCCTATCTTAGAAGATACTCACGTCAGGGGAGAAGTTTGGATTCTCAAGAAAGGATGAAATCAATAAGCATGGCATCCCACTCCCGTGGAAGTACAAAGATTCCGAGCTTGTTACAACAAGCCCAAGAACGTGCAGACAGAGGTGTTTGGGGACAGGCCACGTGCAGAGGTGTTGGCATCTGGTGGTCTCTTACTTCCCCTGTCTCTGCCCTTCTGGGGTCGCTCCTAGTCCTCACAGGAGGGGGTAAGCAATAAGGACGGTGGATGAGCGTCTCCACCTTCCCTGGCGGCACTCTACGCGAGTTCGTGCAAACGTGAAAATGCCAGCTGGTGCTACAAAGAGCCTCTAAAAACAAGATGGTGGGAGAGTCAACGCCTGACTGTAAAGTGTGTGTGTGTGTGTGTGTGTGTGTGTGTGTGTTGTCTCCTGCTGTTCTGTCACTTCAGCTGTTCCAGAACAACCGGCCTCGCCACATGTCGACAGAACTACCCACCCCCGGTATTGGGAGGCTCACAGGCTTCCGAAGAAGACGGAAAGGAGCAGGCCTCCGGTCTCACCACAGGCACATGACCCCGCTCTGTGCGGCCTGTGGGCGTGGGGGGGGGTATGCACGGGTGAGGAGATTTTCAGGAAGATCAACATTTCCCATTTCCCTGTTTCTCCTGTGCTCTGGCAGGCATGCTGAGTACATCTGTCGGTCCTCCATATTTTCAGAGTTGGAAAATGGGGGAAAACATCGTAGAAACTAGCCGGTACAGCATTTCTCAAGTTGTGCTCTGTGGACCAACGATGGAATCCCTAAAGATGGGGCCAGAAAACTGCCTTATTTTACGAGCATTTCGGGGAATTCTTAAACACTTTCAAGATCAAGAGCCACAGAGCTAGCCCAAATGTCCCCGTTCCCAAGCGAAGGTATTAAGGCCTGGAGTAAACGAGCGATTTGTCAACAACAGAGGGCCTTTTTGTCAACAACAGAAGGCCTTAACCTCAACGCTACTGACGGTTGGGCCTGGGTAATCCCCTGTTGCTGGGGGCTGTCCTGCACTTCGCAAGATGTTCAAGGGCATCCCTGGGCTCTTCCTACTGTATACCACGAGCACCCCCGTGGTTGTGAAGATCAGAAATGTCTCCAGACATAGGCAAGCCTTCCCTGGGGGGCAAACCACCGGCTGAGGTTCCACTGATCATCAGAAGGGGAAGCAAGACAGCGCTCAAGCGTCCTGATTCACAGCCCAGCAATCTCCCGGCGTCTGCTGTGAGAAGCAAAAGAAACAGAAGGGGCCCTCAGGCCGTCAAGGTGGTGGGGCAAACACAGGCCACAGCATTGCTTTTCCCCTGGGAATCCAGGACCTTAGCCCTGGCTCCTTCCAGGACTTGGTGTGCAGCTCCCCATCCTCGTTTCTGTCTCCACCTGTTCAAACCTTGATCTTCCAGAGAGCTGGCAGGATTCAGATTTTGGCAACGCCTCGGAAACCCACGCAGAAAGGTGCCATCCAAAAAGCTTTTTTAACGGAGGCTGACTTAAAGGTACCCCTATGTAGAAACCGACAGTGCTGTCCTCTATATTCACCGCCCTGCCAGGAAGAGGCGTGTGGCCAATGCAAGAGGGATCAGGAAATGTGGCTTCTCGTCCCAGCTCTTTCCGATCTGACTTTGTGGTGGCTCTCTGGCCTGGGGGCAGTTTCCCAGTCAAACAAAAGGGTTAAAATAAGTCACTACATCTGGGTTTGGACTGACTCTGTGACTTCTGTCTGAGGAGCCCTGTCACCGGTTGTCAAAAACCCCAACCCTGGCATGACTGGGTGGCTCAGTTAGTTAAGCTCCTTCGACTTTGGCTCAGGTCATGATCCCATGGCTCACGAGATCAAGCCCCGCATCGGGCTCTCTGCTGTCGGCGCACAGCCTGCTTCTGATCCCCTCCCTCTCTCAAAAAGAAATAGACCTTAAAAAGCAAAAACCCAAACCCCACCTTTCCTCCAATCCCCAGCTCAGCCACAATTCCTCATTTTCTGCCATGATAGAATGTTGTGGTTATGTTGGCCTCTATTCTTTTTTTTTTTTTTTTTAATTTTTTTTTTCAACGTTTATTTATTTTTGGGACAGAGAGAGACAGAGCATGAACGGGGGAGGGGCAGAGAGAGAGGGAGACACAGCATCGGAAACAGGCTCCAGGCTCTGAGCCATCAGCCCAGAGCCTGACGCGGGGCTCGAACTCACGGACCGCAAGATCATGACCTGGCTGAAGTCGGACACTTAACCGACTGCGCCACCCAGGCGCCCCTGTTGGCCTCTATTCTTAAAGAGATGCACCCTGAAATCCTTAGGAATGAAGTGTCATGATATCTGTAACTTACTCTCAGATGGTTCTCAAAAATATAATAGGTATATTATATATACACGTATACATATGCATGTAGTTTTTAAAATATTTTTTAACGTTTATTTTTTGAGAGAGAGAGTGGGGGAGGGGCAGAGAGAGAGGAAGCCACAGAATCCGAGGCAGGCTCCAGGCTCTGAACTGCCAGCACAGAGCCCGACAGGGGGCTCGAACTCACAAACCGTGAGCTCATGATCTGAGCTGAAGTCGGATGCTTAACCAGCTGAGCCACCCAGATGCTCCTGCATCTGCATGTATTTTTATACAGAGAGGGAAAATAAATATACCAAAATATTGTTAAAGGTTGACTCTCATTGAAGGGTATATGGGTGTTCATTTTATGGTTCTTTCTACCTTTCTGTATGCTTGAAATTTTTTCAAAATCAGGTGTTGGAGAGACAAACAGCTCCAGCTCAAACTTCTCCACAAAGCCTTTCCTGTATTAGCTGAAATAATTCCTCCAAATTCCCACAGCACTTATGTACTCTATGTTTATCATTTTCTACCTTGTGTGATAGTTATTTAAGTGCTCGCATCGTGGATCATAAAATTGCTAACACAATCCTCGGCTACGTGGAGAACGTTTGTTCTAAAACTGCTCTTTATGAGGTCTCCGACGTCTCTGTTCCTCCCAAGACTCCACACTGCTGGAAGCAGGGAAAAAAACAAAGTAAATTCTAGTCCCATCTCGTAATCTCAGCTTGATCATAGAATTTAAATGGTCGCTTTAGGTAACTCAGCCATGTTTGGACAAGGCTTGGCCCTGATCTCTGTTGCCCCCAGGATGGCATTTGGGAATTGATGGACTTCGGGAGATGTCCCAGGGAAGGGGTCCTCAAGATCAGCCTACAAAACTGGCCAGTGATAATATACCCACTCTGCAGACGTTAACTCTGTACCTGGTAATAAGGTCCTAAAGGAGGGGCTCCTGGGTGGCTCAGTCAGTGAAGCAACTGACTCTTGGTTTCAGCTCAGGTCATGATCTCACAGTTCATGGGTTTGAGCCCCGCATCGAGCCCTAGTGCTGACAGTGTGGAGCCTGCTTGGGATTCTCTCTCTCCCTTTCTCTCTGCCCCTCCCCTGCTCGTGTTCTCTCTCTCAAAATAAATACACTTAAAAAAATTAAAATAAAATAAAGGTCCTTGAGGAACATTTCAATGTCACGAGCAGCCCTAGAAGGCAGTTTCATCCATGTGTCTCTGGAGGGGCTGACCAGTGCTCCGTACTTACAGTTTCTCCCTAAATATCAACCTCCGCAGTCTCTCTGGTCTGTGGCTCCCACCTCTACGACGTGACTGCGGCTATCATCACTCACCAAAGTGCCACAAAGTGATAAATAATAATTTGATACTAATCGTGACTAATGTACTAAGTGCCCAGCGTGTGCCCGGCACTGGGCCAAGCTCTCTGCCTCTATTTCATTGAATTCTCACAACAACCGGACGGGTCGGTACATAACTAATTATAACAAGGACAACCATTGGTCTCTTCATTGCCTGGCTGTTGAATTAGCCCTTTCTCCAAACTCCGCAGCGGCAGAAACCGAGGGCCACGCTGCGTTTGCAACTCCTGTTTTCTGTGACCTTCCAAGTTACTTAGCCAGTCGCTTCTGCAACCCTACCATTTGACCTCCTTTCTCCAGCAAATGCAGTAAGCTTCCTGGCCCTCCCACCCTTTTAAATCACCTTTTACATCCCATCCAGTCTCCACTACGTCCCTTCAGAATCCACCCCTGAAGGACCAACTTGCATTCATTGGACACACTCTATCGAGCCCCGCTTTGTGCTCAAGCCCACTGTCCTCAGTCCTAGAAAGACAATGCCGAGAGAAAGACAAGTGGGCCCCATCCCCACCACTGTGGCATCAGCTTGCAGAGGCCGTCTGTCCGTGCTCCAATCTTGTCCCAGTTATTCAAGCTGGAGACCATCCCCCCCGATACAGATACACATGGTATCTCCATCACCCGTTTGACACCTACCGAGGATAGCTTTGGAGAGTTAATCATCTTATTCAGGGACCCTTGTTGAGGGTGATAATAATAACACGAAGGTCTCCTCTATGCCAGCCACTCATTCTATTTACATGGTCTCTAGCTCTCTCACCGACCGACAGTGCCCGAAAGGGGCGATTCGTCTCCTTTCACCAATGAACCACTTGAGGTTCCGAGATAAGTAACCTGCCCAAGGCCACAGAATTAGTAAATGACATGATCGATGTGAGAATCGGGACCCGTGGCTCCAAAGGCTCTCTCCAGACACGCCAAGCTGTTGACTCCTATGTTGTGTCGTGCACTGAGGTAGTGACCAGCCAGGGACCTGTGAGGCAGGGGAGTGTGGCGAAGCGGACAGGGCGCTGGGATTAGACTTGCGTTCAAGTCCCAGCTATCCCACTTACTGCTGACGTCACTGGGGGCAAAGCCCTGAACCTCTTTGTATCTTAAAATCCCTGTTTTAAAATTACCGTTTCAAAAAATAAGTGACTAAAACTGCTTACCTCACTTAAATGAAGGAGAAACACCTAGGGAAGCACCAGGGTTTATCACAGCTTCCTTCCCTTCTTTCTTTGTTGATGCAGATCATTCAAAGCTTTGTCATCTTGGGGCTCCTGGGTGCCTCAGTCGGTTAAGTGTCTGACTTGGGCTCAGGTCATGGCCTCCCGGTCTGTGAGTTCGAGCCCCGCATCAAGCTCTGTGCTGACAGCTAGAAGCCCGGAGCCTGCTTCGGATTCTGTGTCTCCCTCTCTCTCTGCCCCTCCCCGACTCACGCTCTGTCTCTGTCTCTCTCTCAAAAATAAATAAATATTAAAAAAATTAAAAACATAAATTACATTCAGTTCTGTCATTTCCCGTATTGTTGCTGGTATAAATGCCTAAGTGTGAGAGTAAGGAAACCTGCGAGGGGGCCCTTCAAGGACCTGCAAGAGGGATTGCCCCAGAGAGATAGAGACAGGACAGTTGAGAGGAGATGGCAAAGCCATCCAGAAACCAGGCAGCGGGAGGTGGTGCAATTCCTTTTGTTAGCGAAGCTTTTCCAAGGCAGAGCCCTTGAAGCTTTTGTGCGTTAAAAGCATTCTGAAAGCTTTCCACAGGTGCACTCAGGTGGGATTCCTTCTGTGGCAAAGAAGGTGTTGGCTTATCAAAATGCGAATGAAGAGCGTTCAGAAGAATCTGGAGACATCCGAAATAGAACCTTGCAAACAAGCTCAAAAGCCCACTCTTTTTTTCTCTAAGCTGGCCACCCACTCCAGAACGTAACACAGTTAATAAGCTACACTTCCACTCTTAGGAAATCTTTACCAAGCACGCTGAGAGACCTTCTACATCTACCACTCCCTCAATCCTTTTTTTAAAAGCCCTATGAACTAGAGATTATTATTTTGTGTGTTGCAAGTGAGCAACTGAAGCCCAGAGAGGTTGCTTCTCTTGCACAAGGTCACACAGCTAGAGTTACTGATGAGACTTGAGCCAATCCATCTATTGATTCAGTAAATATTTGTTGAGTGGCTACTAGGTGCCAGGTCGCTATGATTCGAAAGCTAATGTTCTTCTTACGATCTAAGTCTTCCCGGTAAAGATAAATGATGTAAGAGGGAGCCGTAAAATGTATAATGTTCTTCAGAAAGTGAAAGCAGTTTGGCCAGAACATGATATGCTCATGGCTCAGCAAAAGATAATCAGGCTAATTCCCCCGGCCCGACAAGTGTTCACATGCCTCAGAGTTATTCCGCGTGGGTCCCTCTCAAGGCAAGATGCTTAAAGAGACTGGTCCTCTACGGTCATCAGTGCCATTCTCAGACAAGTGTATGTATCTGTGCGCGGCCACTGATAAAACTTTATGAGGACTGTATACTTCAAGACATTCATTTATTAGAAATTTGAAAAGAGGCCAAGGTCAGTGCATACAGCTCACTAAAAGAGGGAAAATCCAACTGTAACAGTGTCTTACCTTTGGATAGGGCGGGATCCTTTTCAGGGTACTGTAACATAAATCCTGCCGTGTTAGCCTCAAACAAGCCTGCGAGATCTAGAAGGTGATGGCTATGGTACCCATTCCCGAGGAAACCGAGGTTCCATTTGTAAAGCTCACCAGCACTTTAGAAATGTCCAAGTTTCCATTTCTATTTAATGGTAGAACCAGGGTTGGAACTTGGGTTCTTTCTGCTCTTTCCAGTATGCCATCGGCATTGGTCAGGATGAGTTAGGTTATGTTGCAGTAACAAATGGCCTTCCGACCTCAGGGGCGCACAGTAGGAAAGCTTGATTTCTTACTCATATTCCGTGGCAGCTGTGGCTTTGACCTACTTTGTATTTGCAGCTGAAAGAGTGGTCTTTACCTGGAACTTAGCCACTCACACAGCAGACTGCCAAGCAAGAGCGGTGGACCCCTCACTGGCTCTTAAAGCCTCTGCTAGAAACCATCATTCTCAGTTCATTGGCCAAAGCAAGTCATGTGGCCTGATCCACATACGAGATAGCGGAGATGTATTACCTTCCATAGGAAGGGGCCCCAAACAAGAATAAAAACGTTTCAAATTTATATTAGGAAAGTAATGGGTGGAGTAGTCGGAAGCCTCCCTGCCTTGTTCCATGAAGCTATTCTTCATGCAAAAGTGCGTCTGATTAAGAAATTGCTCCGATATAATCAGCCAAGCGGTCATCTTAAAAAATGTAAAATTAATTTTTACATTTTATAAATGAATTTAATATTTAAAAAGCAATATTTCTAGAATCTGCCTGTTGAGCCTGAAATCTCCTACATTAGCAAAAAAGCAACTTTCACTCTGGGAATAAACTTTCCATTTCTGGCAGGAGAATCGAATAACAACACTGAAGCTATCCTGTGAATGGGCGTCAGGGCGTCATATTTGAATGTGTAACGAGTACACACACATTGGCAGAAACCCCCTTTGCCTCATGACTTCAAAACAAACAGCAGTCAGTAGGGAACTACCAGCTGTGCTGAGTAGAAACAACAAAACAAAAAAAAAAGCACTCACACTCCCTTCCCCCCGTGAAGCAAAAATCCCCTGCCGAAATCACCTCCCCCAGGAATGTGGAGCATGAGTGGATTCTCACAAGTGTTCAAGTACAAAACCCCACCCCTGGAAAGTCCTCCAGGCAAAGCCATTTAAATAAAGTTCAGAGAAAGACAGAAGTAGGACCTGAAACACAGTTCGGGCATTCACAGAATCTTGCCTTCCCTTAAAATCAACTGGCAGCTTTTTTTTTTAAAAAAAAAGAGGATTTCGCAAGAGTTTAAAGAAGCTGATTTCTAATGTTGGCGGACTTATAATGTCCCTTACGATTCTAAGATCCTATGATTCTGTAAGTTTCTGTGATGTTGAGAAGCAAATCCAGTTTCTTATTTAAATACAGAAAAGAAAGGGAGGAATCTATGCTTTATATAATAAAAATACACACAGAAAAAACACTAAAAGGAAAGGAAAGGAAAAAAAAAAGAGAAGAAAAGGAAAGAGAAGGAGGGGAAGAAAATGAAAAGAGGAAAGAAAAGAAAAAAGAAAAGAAAAGAATAGAGAAAAGAAAAAGAAAACATAAAATTCTGTTCCTTAAAAATTTTTGGCATTGTGGGGCGCCTGGGTGGCGCAGTCAGTTAAGCGTCCGACTTCAGCCAGGTCACGATCTCGCGGTCCGTGAGTTCAAGCCCCGCGTCGGGCTCTGGGCTGATGGCTCAGAGCCTGGAGCCTGTTTCCGATTCTGTGTCTCCCTCTCTCTCTGCCCCTCCCCCGTTCATGCTCTGTCTCTCTCTGTCCCAAAAATAAATAAACGTTGAAAAAAAAAAATTAAAAAAAAAAAAAGTTTGGCATTGAATCAGGACTAGGTTTGTAGAAACAAGACTTCTCCAATACTTTGGTTAGGGCCAGTGAGGAAAGGAGAAATGAACGGACTCAGATGTTACCTTAGCCTTTTTGTAAAGGCCACCAAAGGGAAAGCCCATAAAGAACCACACTGCCCTTCAGTCACTAACCAGCCTGAGACATTGTCCTAGGATAAAGGGGAATCGGGATCACATGTCACATTTTTAGATTAAATCACTAAATTGTCTTGCTTTTTCCCCATGACTCTAAATATAATTCAAGTGGGTATGACTTTGGATTATTCGGAAATGTTTCTAACTGAGGTTTTCTGAAATGCTTAGATGTTAACTCTCATGACGGCTGCTAATAAATCTCCACAGCTGATATTTAAAGTTTAATGTAACTCTAAGTGCTACTAGTAACAGAAATGAAGAAAAAAGAGAGATGGATATATTCACTCTTTCTTATCCTGACAAGAGAAAAGGTAAGTAGGCAGGAGACGTGCAGAATCTTTCCAGTCTACCTGTATACGAAGAAACTTCCTAATGATAATAGTGATAAGGAGCGCAAGAGAAACATCCATGAGAAAAGAGCAGTTCATTTTGAAAAGAGACTGTGGGTTATGGTGTCACAGGATCAAAATGTTTGAAGGGGGGGAGGGGTGTTGGATCAATGTGGACCCAAGCATACTTTTCTTGTCTTCTGTAATTAATTTAAGTTTCTCTTTGACTCCTGAATCAAATGGTTGATGGGGCCTGAAGGTCACAGTAAAAGTCAATGAAACTATATAGAAAAATTATTATATATATACACGTATATACACACATGTATGTGGGGATACATAGAAATATATATGGAATGTATAGATATGTGTATAATACATACGTGTATGTGTGTATATATGTATGCACCACATATACTCATACATGTATGGATATACACACATATATGTGAAGATATATATACACTTACATATATGAATATGTGTGTACACATATATTCATATATTCATATATACATATATATTCATATATTCATGTATACATATATGTGTACACATATATTCATATACATATTTAACTGATCATGGCAGAGTTATTCAACTGAATTTTTAAAAAATTGAACCCCAATCTCATACCATCTACAAAAGTGAAGGCTTTTGGTTTAAAAATAACTGTTAAAAAAATAAATACTTTCAAGAAAATCCAGCATATTACATGCATGTGTATGTATAATCTGCAGGTGGAAGGAGACCTTCTTGACTGATGCATTTCTTGACCAGATGCTGAAGCTATAAAGAAAAGATAGACGTTATCATATAAGAATTTAAAACATCTTTGGCAAAAGAAAGATTCCATAGCAAGTTTAGTAGACAAAGAATAGGTTCAGAAATATTTGTAACATAGACGATGATCATTTTTTTGTTTTCTTTTTACAAATCAACAAAGATAGACAAATGAACTCGTGGAAAAATGAATAAAGAATTAGAATAGGAAATTCACAGAGGAGCAAACCCAAATGGCCAAAAAGCAAATGCAAAGATGTTCATGGGGCACGTGGGTGTCTCAGTCAGTTAGGCATCTGACTCTTGATTTCGGCTCAGGTCATGATCTCACATTTTGTGGGACCCATCCCTGTTTCAGGCTCTGGGCTGGCCGCACAAAGCCTACTTAGGATTCTCTATCTCCCTCTCTCTCTCTCTCTGCCTCTCACCTGCTCTCTCTTTCTCTCTCACTCTCTCAAAATAAATATTCTTTAAAACAAGAAAATATGTTCACAACAAATCACACCCAGAGAAATGCAAATTAAAGTAACAATACTGCTTCTTTCATACCCATGGGACTAGCAAAAATTGAAATCCTCAGTAACCTCTATTGGTGTAAGTATATGGGGAAACGGGTGCTCATATATTGCTGAGAAAAGATTTACTTGTTAAAACCACCGTGGCAAGCCATTTAGCAGCATATACAAAAAAATTAAACATATGTGTGCCACTCAGTGCTGCGATCACCTTGACACCTCTCAGATCACCAGGGCACAGGGGCACATGTGAAAAGACACTTAACATCAGAGTGTTCATAGTAGCAAGACAAAGAAAGAAGGACAGGAACCAAAGTTAATGCGGATTGGTGAGAATGTCTACTTAGATTACATCTCACCCATCCCATGGATTATCATGCAGCGATTCCAAAAATAAATGAGTTACAGTTGAAAGACCACTTTTGAAGGATTCCTATACAGTTGTACTTTAGGTGAAGAATAACGAAACCAATGGGTATGATTCAATGCTCATGAGACAGACGATAACCATACCTCTCTCACAGATAAGTGTAAGTGTGAAATGTGCAGATATGATTAAATGAGCAGTCAGGGAACAGCTGCACGGGGGGGGGAGGGGTGCAGAGGGGATGCAAAGGAGAAAAGAAAGGGAAGTGGAAGGTAAATGTGAAAGACAAAACAAGACTTTAAACAACAAATACACGTGTAAGATAACATATATGTATTTATGCAAAATTACATATATACTGTTTATATGAAAAATTACAAAAGAGAATGAGAAGCTATTTCAACAGCAAGTTCAAAACATGATCATGATAATATTAATAATAACCCTCACAATTGATAGACACTCTCCTTTTTTTTAATATATAAATATACCAAATTTTATTGTACCATAAATCATTCAAAATGTTTTCTTATATCTATTTTTAAAGACAGCATTAAATTATGTAGATCTGTATCATGAATACATTACAATACACTGTGATAGGGTATTGAGTCAGAGATTTTATTTTATTGATTTATATTTTTGAGATCTGTGGGCATAACTTTATTTTTTTAAATATAATTTATTGTCAAATTGGCTAACATACAGTTTGTAAAGTGTGCTCTCGGCTTTTGGGTTCAATTCCCATGGTTCATCGCTTACACACAATACCCAGCGCTCATCCCGACAAGTGCCCTCCTCCATGCCCATCACCCATTTTCCCCTCTTCCCCACCCTCCATCCACCCTCAGTTTGTTCTCTGTATTTAAGAGTCTCTTATGGTTTGCCTCCCTCCCTCTCTGCTTGTAACTATTTTTTCCGCTTCCCTTCCCTTCCCTCAAGGTCTTCTGTTAAGTTTCTCAAGATCCACATGTGAGTGAAAACATATGATATCTGTCCTTCTCTGACTGACTTATTTCACGCAACATAATAACTTCCGGTTCCCTCCACATTGCTGCAAATGGCATGATTTCATTCTTTCTCATTGGATAGGCACTGTCCTAAGCATGTTTGACTTATTAACCCTCACAATAACCTTATAGTGGCAATATTAACATCTTATTTTCAACAAGAGTCTAACTCATTCCTCTACAACTTTAGGACAAAACTTTTGAAAAATTCAAGTGAAATCAATCATCCCATTTGCTTCTTTAGTGATCTTGGTTTGTTTTCTTTAGTGCCTGCATCTAAAAGACGCAATTTAACGGGATACCATAAATAAACCAATACTGCCCAACAAGCTAATGTTGGCGTGAGTCACCTAAATCAAGGGCAACTGTCGTCATAATTAGGTGCTTCCATTGCTCATTTGTTCCACAAGGAACCTCTGAATGATTTCGACCCAGTTCCATCCCCTCCGGATTCATTGGTGGACAAGACAGTCTCTAAGTGTTTGATAGCTTGGGGTGCCCTAGTGCGTTTGGACCTCTTGCTCTGAAAGTGGGTGGGGAAAGTTATCTGGCCTTACTTTGACAACATCGTAGGGCAAGATTCTGATCCTTCCTGAGAAAGGGGCAGCTTCCAGTGACGCAGAAATTCTACCAGCAAAAGTGAACGGGCCACAGAAGAATGCTTCACTCCATATCCCACCATTGGTGCTCAACAAATCGTTTCTTCACTAGTGTTTTAGAGAGAAGGTAGGGGTTGCTAGTGTCTTCTATTTTCATATCTAACTTAAACATTCTTTCATCTCCAATCTTGATGGAGAAACACCATGCAGCAGAGCACCAACAGAGAAGTGTTTTATACTCAAATATCAGAACTCCCCATTTGATGTGTCTCCATTACCTTTCAAAACCCACTCTGTAAAACCCCTCAGTGAGGTCAATGTGTTAAAATAGAGACACTGTTTCAGATAAGGCTACAGAGAGTCGCTAGTGAATTTATTGAGGAAGTAAACACCACTGAGAGAGCCTAAGCATTAGTCCACTCCTCTGAATTTAGATGCTAAATGAGATCCTGAATCTGTAAACACACAAATGAAGAAAGAGCTTCGGTGTCTCCCAGCTCTGTCTGTCTGAAGGCCAAGACTTTCAGTCACGCATGTGTGTTTCGCAGGCCCCTGGCTTTCTCTTCTCGTCCTGACTTTGGCTGCCTCTCACACCGTTTTTGGCAAGGTATGCTCTAGGGAGGCCTGGAAAACTTTCCATCTACTCACTCCCTTTAGTTAACTATTAGCTTCTCTGGTAAAAGTTGCTGGCAGGGCATTGGAAACAACTATCTGAAAAGGGGTTTTTAGTTTAACCATAAAGTTTATTCATTTAGGGATTTCAGGAATCCCATCCTCCAAATGCTGAGCTAACAGGAACAACGGTGAGGCACCAAACTGAGAAATGATGCCCGGTCCCTTCTCCAGGACTAATTAGCTGAGTGATACTGGTCAAAGGAGAGAACGTCACTCATAACATGTTACAAGTTCAGACAAAGCTCTCTCATTTAATTCCCATAATGACCTATAACATATATATTAGTATCTCCACTTCACAAAGTTAGAGACTTGAACCCAAAGTTCTGAAACTTTTCATTAAACACATACAACCCTCATTTAATTTACCCAAGTTCTGGGTCCCTTACCTAAGAAAGCAAGAACGCGGAACACGCTGCTCTCAAAAAGGTCTTTCTAACTCTGTAAGTCCACGAATCACCTGACCTAGCAGGCAATAAACAATTCCTCTCCTAGAATCTCCACATTGTTTTTCCCTCCTCAGCCTTGATTTCCCAGTAAACTCTGGGGGAAAAAAAAATATATATATATATATTCTGCACATAAAGATGCGAAAAGTGCAGTTCACACATTAGTTGTCAATATAGCGTGGCCCTTTTTCCTCCTGAACCTATTGCTTCACCCTTGTTTACATTGCTCCTTCTCATCAGTTTAGAGCACATTGAAAAGCAGAACTGGGTTGGTTGTTTTACGTTGGTGGTGAACTTTGTGCCTCAACTGTATTGCAACCCCCAACGTTTACTCAACTCCACCTGGCAGTTCAGCTCCGTGAGATAAAGTGGGTTGTGTCTGCGGGACACCAGTCACACTTTATCTTTTTGCTCTGCTGCTGGCGTAGTTGCTTGGGCATCGAGTAGACAGTCATCTGCCAGTGGAAAGTAATTTCAAAAAAAAAAAATGAAGAACATGAAGGGAATAATGCTATGTAAGAGAAATTCAAACCAAAATCTTGTTTAGGTAGACTTGTTTAGGCACAAGGTAAATTTGTGTGTGTGTGTGTGTGTGTGTGTGTGTGCACAAGTGTGTGCATGTGTGTGTGTTTGCACGTGTGTACTCCAGATTGTGTGGATGTGTGCGCAGAAGGGGTGGGAACCTGAGCGACTGGATCCTGGATCAATAGCTAGTGAGGAGCCAAAAGCAATTTCTATTGTCTACATTCCTAAGTACTCTAAGATTTGAATCAATTTCTCATGAGTGAAATGGAAAGTTACATTTCGTTAATTTTTAACAAAACCACATGCACTCATTCTCTTAGAGAAAATTACACTAACAGGAACAAATTAATTAAAAAGTTTATATAAGAAAACAATACAATGTAAGGCATGCAGGAGAGAGCAGCCTATGCACTGGTGTTTTGATGGTAATGCCAAGCACTAAAAAACATTCATGCTGCAGTCTATACAATGAACCAGCCTGGAACTTCTTCCAGATTCAAGTTTGATACAGAAGAAGAAAATGGGCTTTTCTAGTTCCAGCCAATCCTAGTCTTACTAGCTGAACCATTTCTCCCCAAAAGATATTGAAATCCTAACCTCCGGTACCTGTGAATGTGACCTTATTTCCAAATGAGGTCTTTGCAGATAATCAAGTTAAATGAGGTCATTACAGTGGACCTTAATCCAATATGACTGTGTCCTTATAAAAGAGGGAGGGGAGGATTTGGACATAGAGGCAGACATGCATACAGGGGAAAAGTCACGTGAACATGAAGACAGAAATCAGGATGATGCCTCTCTACAAACCAAGGAATGCCAAAGATTGCCAGCAAATCCTCAGAAACTAGGAGACGTATGGGATAAATGTTTCCTTTGCAGCCCTTAGAAGCAACAGAACTTGCAAACACCTTCCTCTTGGACTTCTAACCTCCAGATCTGTGACTCGGTGTGTTTTTGTTCTATAACCTGACCGCTTTGTGGTACTTTGTTATGGCAGTCATAGCAAATGAATACACTTAGGTCTTCTCAAGGTCACCTCCTATCACCACACATCTTTCCTCTTACCCATTTATCTGCACAGCTCTCCAAAAAAGAGAGAGATTAAGTATTTGAGGAGAGCTCGGTTTCCCCTCCGTTTTCCTCTCATCCTTGAATCATTGAATCTCATCTTATTCTCCACCTTTGAAGCCTAATTTCCAGGGAAGTGTGCATAAGCATCTTCTGGCATAACAGTAAGTGGCGAATCCTACCCAAGGGCCGAAGAGTAAGAAAAATGAAGAATAACCATTAATCTGGGAAATTTTCTCCCCCAAAGGCTTGATCTGAGGGCTTTTGTTCTTAGATGACCCAACAGCAGCTGAAGAAGACGAGAGGAGGAAAAGGATTTGCCTCTAAAGGGTCCTGCAGTTTAAATCTGAGACCAAGTAATCTAATTAAATTCAGATATTCTGTTTGGGACACACTTTAAGATTGCAGCGCTGTTTTGAAGCGGCTGCTTTGGACCCTGCACTTAGACAGGTGTAGTTTCCTTGCTTTGCTGCTGCTGTTTCCTCCTAGAGAATAGCGGATGGATCTTGATACTTGGAATGAGGTTGGAGTTAGCTAAAGGACTAGCCAAAGGACTGGCATTTGGAAAATAAATTTTAGTATGAATTTAGAAAGGGGAGTGGCTTCAAGCAGCCAAGAGGTGAACAGATGGTAGTGCATGCTGGGAGTTCCTGGCAAGGAGTCAGTCTCTAGAAGGGGTGGTTGAATGAAATGCTTTTGTATCTAGGTTGCAGGAGGAACAGGAAGCTGTGACTGGATTTGGCAGCTTCTAATACAAAATTCATTAAAGAGGAATGAATTTGATTATAAACAAATGACAATTTACTTTTCATATCTCTACTCAATTTCCGCAGAGAATTTTCCAGTAAGAGTTGAACCTCTTAAGTCACTATTCTGAGAGTACAGAAGGTTCAGATATGACAACTGGGCTTCGACTTACCCATATCAACGAGCCTCAAACAAAACATGGCAGGAGTCTAAGAAAAACATCCAACCATGGAGAAGATTTATTTTTTTATAGCTATGGCAAAATCATGAAAAAAATTGTCATATAGAATGATTTAATAAAAGGTTAAGATCTTGCTCTTCTGGTAAGAAAAGGAGACTCTCTCAACTTTTCTAGAAAGGGGAAACCGTTGCTCCTGGTGATGAAGATTTCCTCTGCCAGGTAACACAGGCAATTAAAAAGCAAGTCTTGCCACTCGGCCGGTCGCTCTAAGTAGACGTCTGACAAGCACACTTTAGAGGCACCCCTGCTTCTGAACCAAGCCAATTTCAAACACTCATCCTTGCCCAGTAATGGGCCACATTTCCTTACTCACTGTCATGGTTAATTTTACATGGGCCGTGCTTGGGCCATGGTGCCCAGATATGTGGCCAGACATTATTCTGGTATTTCTGTGAGGGTGTCTTTGGATGAGATGAACATTGAAATTGGTGGATTTTAAGTAAACCCAGATTGCCCCTCATAATGTTAGTGAGCCTCATCCAATCAGTTGAAGGCCTGCATAGAACAAAAGAGCGACTTACCCTGAACAAGGGGGAATTCTCCGGTATGGGGGACTGACCTGGGCACAGTGGCATATTTAGTGGCATCTCTGCCCTCTGCTCACTAGATGCTCCGCCTTCCAAGTTGTGACAGTCAAAATCACTCCGAAAATTGCCAAATGTCCTCTGTGGGGTAAGGAAGGATCACCCCAGTTGAGAACCAATGGCTTATAATATACTAAAACTCATAGTGCAGCATTTTCACCTGAATCCAGTGTAATTATAGTATTCTTTCTCACAGTTCCTTGTGGGAGTTTCTCATACACTTTTATCCATCATTTCCCCAGGCAGTGTGCACGCAGGTCCCACTAGAGATGAGATTTTTCTAAAAGTGGAGAGAGGCTGAGCAGGGAGGTAAAATAGCACAATGGAAAAGAGGACCCAAGGTATATTACCCTTCTGCTTAATGACCTGCTATGTCCTTAGGTTCTGTCGTGCTGCACAGGCGTCTTTTATTTACCTGGGTTTGAAATACCACCTGACTGGAGGGCTCTGCCCCCTGGTGATGCCCGAGATTCTGCCGGGATTCCCAGAAGCCCTTTCATGCTGATGACAAAAAAGGCTGGAGGCTCCCCTCGTCTCTCACTCTGTTTCTGCATGATCTGTTCCTTCTGCCCAGAATGCTCCGCCCCCACCTCACCCTCGTCACTCTCAATCATAACTCCCAGGTCTATTTCATTGGTAAAACATTATCATGGGAAATCATCTTATTTGTTCATTGGTTTACCTGCTGAATGTCTGTCTTCATCACTCTCTACCCACCACTAGAATGTAAGCTTCAAGGAAGAGAAGCCCATAACTGTACCTCCCAATTTCTAGAAGAAGAAAAAACGACCAATACAAAATGGGTATCCCATAGGGGCGCCTGGGTGGCTCAGTTGGTTAAGCGTCCGACTCAGCTCAGGTCATGATCTCGCCGTTAGTGAGTTCGAGCCCCCGCGTCAGGCTCTGTGCTGACCTCCTGGAGCCTGCTTCAGATTCTGTGTCTCCCTTTTTCTCTGCCCCTCCCCCGCTCACACTCTGTTTCTCTCAAAAATAAATAAACATTAAAAAAAAGGGGGTATCCCATACATATGTGTTCAATTAATTAAGTAACTCTAGAAGCTATCCTGTATTATTCAAAGTTTTTACATGTCTTTTCCTGAACTATAAACAGTTCAAGAAATGATCTTTATGGGGCATTGGGGCACATGAGTCAAAGGAAGAGTAGTACAAATTGAGTCTCTGTCATATTATTGTATGCCTGGAGGGAGTGGTTTAGGCATCCCAGTGACCTCAGAAAAGACTTCAGACAAACCTTCTCCCGTCTGCCAAGATCTTCTGTCCCACTGTGGAATACCAGTCCCTATATGACTCAGCCACTATTTGCTCCTACTATATGTGTACCCCACCCTTGTTATTCCTTCGTGTGTGAAGAGTCATGGGACTTGGCCCAACCGACTCTCTGCTCAACATTTCATTGCTTTGTCCTCTCGTCTTTCTCATTCATGAATTCTGTTGGGGAATAGAAGATTGTGTGTGGGATAAAGAGAAACACAGATGTAATAGAAAAACAAAACTGTGAAAAGCAAAAAAATGTCTTTAATCAAACTCTGAAATGACTATAGGTTGATTCATCAGTGGAAACACATGGAAACTGTTATCCCCAAATTCAACAGTTATGAAACCTGAAACTGTTCACTGTTTGGTTCAGAATTACGTATTTGGCCTGTGGGAATTTATGTGAAGTGTCTGTCCGAATACGGAGGAAAGCATCTCATTGGTTCGTTAAAAGACTCATAAACGGAACTTCTGCTTTCTTCTGAATTAATACTGGAGAAACAAGAAACAGACCACCTAAAAGGAGCTTTAACTCGATGCCTCTGCGTCTGGGAAAAATTCAAAATCAAGTTTGCTTTGTATCCAAGGGCAGGAATGGGGTCAATAGGGAAGTCATAGCAGGGAGCTGGTTGCTCTTCTGACCTCAGCCTCCTCAGCCAATTCTAGGTATAGCTACCACTGTACAGAAGTTCGGCTCATGCAAGGCAGACCCCAGATGTGACCCCACAGTCTTCTTTCCAGTTTTGATTTCTAAGTATGCTATTCTCTGCTGCCCTAATGACCATAATACTACCATATGGATGGAGTTGACCTGGTTCACCAGTGATTTCACAAACTATCTCCAAAGGTCATGCAGTAACCACAACCCAAATATTTTCACACTAGTAGTGTTCCACCAGGGCCACAAAGTTTCAGATCTCTTTGAGACCTCCATATACCCTCCTTTACCCTTTGTATAGACCTTTATATAGACCTCCTTTACCCTTTAAAGGGTGCTCAATGTGTTCTGCAGTTTCCTGGTCAGGCAACCAATATACTCCTTGCATTCGTCCCTCCCCTCCCCTCCCCCACCCCCTAGCTCTTTTTCTATCTCATCAAGTGAATTACTCTCGTCTCTAAGGTCTCTGGATTCCTTTGCTTACACGAGCTCTTTACACACAGGCTTTGGGTTCTCTGCTTCAATTCCTCTACCTGGACGTTAAAGGACAGGGGAAGTACCAACTGTCAGTATATATTTGTAAAGTAAAGACTATCTGAAAAAACAAGAGAAGCTGTGAACTTGGTCAAAACAGCACGTATTTGGTAGCTCTGCTATGTTAAATATTTTTGATAGTACACTCTTAAGTCTAAACGTTTTTTAGTCAACCAAATCCAAAGGTCTTACTAGTTTCAGGTAAAAATAAGAAAGGGCATTGTTAAGTTTTTGTGTCATAAGCATCACTCACTATCTGGGAATGTGTCCCAGGGATGAGCTTCAGAGGCCTAACCAGGCAGAGAGACCTAGAGACAGTTTCTGCAAAGGAAGAAAATGGAAAGGAAAATGTGCAGGTGATGGGTGGAAACAAAAATGAAGATCCTCCACTCCACACGAAGTCAAAGAAAATTCTACACGTGGTTTGTGGACTTTAGTGAGACAGAGAGTATGCTGGTCACAGGTGCCTGCCCGCCCCATGACTGGTGGCTCCCAGAGTACCTGGCCTCAAACATGACCTATGAAGGGCCTCAGGAAGTTTCCAGGGAGAGCACCTGAGTGAAAATATTTCTGATTCACAGGAAATATTCTGATTCATGGTGGTCATGAAATCAGGAACGTGTGGAGATCTGAACATTCACTGAGTAAGTATTTACTGAGAGCTCACTGTAAGTACTGTTCTAGGTTCCTGAAATACAGCAGTCAGCACAACAGGAAGACAACAACAGCCTCGTGGAGCCTATATTCTAGCAGGAGGAAATATATGATAAAAAGCAATCAATAGGGGCTCCTGGGTGGCTCAGTCGGTTAAGCGTCCAACTTCAGCTCGGGTCGCGATCTCACGGTCCGTGAGTTCGAGCCCCGCGTTGGGCTCTGGGCTGATGACTCAGAGCCTGGAGCCTGCTTCCGATTCTGTGTCTCCCTCTCTCTCTGCCCCTCCCCCGTTCATGCTCTGTCTCTCTCTGTCTCAAAAATAAATAAACGTTAAAAAAAAAAAAAAAGCAATCAATAACGTCATAAGTGAGGTAGATGTCCTGGAGAAAAACAGCTGCCACAGAAAGAAATCAGGAAGGCTGGGGGTGTGGTATGACTTTAAGTAGGGTGGTTTGGGGAGACCTCGATGAACAGGTGACATCTAAGTCAGGACCTGAATGAAATTAGGGAGTGAACCAAGTGGACATCTGGGGGAAGAGGTCTATAAAAGCAATTAGCTGGGGGAGCCTGGGTGGCTCAGTGGTTAAGCAGCCTACTTCCACTCAGTCCATGATCTCATGGTTTGTGAGTTCAAGTTCTGCTGTCAGCACAGAGCCCGCTTAGGATCCTCTGCCCCTCCCCTGCTCATGACTCTCTCCCTCCCTCTCTCTCTCCTCTCTCTCTCTCTCTCAAAAATAAATAAACATTTTAAAAAGAAGAAAGAAGGAAAAGGGTTTGACTTATTTCTGACTCAGTCCCAGAGTTAGGGCCGGGGGTTGCACGTGCTCCTGCCCTCACCTGCCTCTCGTCTACTCCTCTCCCGGGTTTGGCTGAGCGTGGATGGTCTGGGGGCAACATTCCTCATTTTCTTCCTTTCTAGGTTAGAAATCCTTTCCTGTGTCCTCATAGCATCCACTTTGCCCGACAAAATACCACACTGTAAGTGTCAGCTGCCGAACTGGCTTCTTTCCATGTTATTCTGAAAGGAGTGAAAAGACCTCTGTCCCACTCGACATGGAATCCCTGGCATCCAGCACGGGGCCCGGGAGGCAGCGCTGTGTGGGGAATCCGACCACTTGGGTTCCTATCCTGGCTCTCCCACTGACCTAATAGGTGCTGTTGGGCAAGTTACTGAACCTGTGTCTCAGGCTTCTTGTGCTTACATGTTTGTTGTTGTTGTTTATTTACTTTGGGGAGAGAGAGACAGAGTGCGAGCGGGGGAGGGGCAGGGAGCGAGGGAGACAAGAATCTGAGCAGGGTCCAGGCTCCGAGCTGTCAGCACAGAGCTTGAAGCGGGCTCGAACTCACAAGCCCTGAGATCATGACCTGAGCCAAAGTCAACTGCTTAACTGACTGAGCCACCCAGGCGCCCCCTGGCTTCTCATGCTTCAAATGGGAGAGTAGAGCTAGCAAGTGCCTGGTGCATAGTAGACGATTGATAAATGGGGTGACACATTGCCACATCCTCTGGGGACACTTTAATCCACAGAGAATGCTTCCTTCTCCACATCAAAGACAGCGTGGCCCAGTGAAGTTAGCATGAATTTTAGACTCAGATAAATCGGAGTCCGTTGGAAGACTGAGGGCAGTATTCTCTCATTACATAAATGGAGATAAAATTCTCTGAAAAGTTCGTTGGGGGTAAAAAGGTAACATTTCCAAGGGGCCCCCCATCTAGTAGGCACCCGGCAGACTCAGCCTGCTCTCCCCATCGTCCACACTTACCTATTATGATCCTGCCTTTGCACATCACGGTATGATGCTTTCTAAACGTCTCTGAGTAGTCTCCTCACCTTTCCTTAGGCCCAGCCCACACTGCAGCTTCACCAGTAGTTTGCAAACCCTTTGAGGTAAAACTGCGCTTGATCCTTCAGAGATTCTCATCATGCCTTGTGCAGGACACTCCCAGAATAGACTTTCAAATATGAATTGAATGCATAATAAATAGGGGGAGGAAAGAGAGAAAGAGAGAGAGGTTTTGTTAAGCCAAGGGTTATGCGAGGAATAGAGACCTAGGAATGGTTCATGGAAATCAATGTAAATGACTCATGCAAATAAGTGGACTGAAATATATTTAGGGCTCCCTTAGGGGGGGAAATTCCATTTCCATCCCTAGGATAGATACTTATCTGTTCGCAATCACTCAGATGCAGCCCTGCCGGGAGAAAGAGGTGACCTCTCAAGATCCTTTCTTAACTTGTGTTCTCTCTCTCTCTTTTTTTTCCCTAATAAATTTATCAATAAATTTAAACAGAAAGGAGATAACAATATTGTCTAAATGAGATGCATATTTTCCCACATGGTACAAATGAAATGTTCTAAGAGATAACACGGTTACAGTTCAAGGCATTACCAAGAAAAACTAGCTATATTTTTATCAGATGAAAGAATCTCGCGGCAGAGAAGCCAATCTGCTATTTTAATCCTAAACAGGACAATTTTGAGCTATGCAAAAAATTAATGCACAGCTTCTGGCGACTGTAGAATGCATTACTAAAAGACACAATGCATCATTTATAAGCCACTATTGGCAACCTGAGTACTGAGACATGAGTAATTTAAACAATATAAGAGAAAGTGACTCAACACATAGAGAAAGATACGTGTTTTGGAAAATGAGACCAACCCCTCTGAAGCAATGAATTAAGAATTTACAAATCTACCCAACAAAAGTACAGATGAAAAGAATCTATGGATCTTCCTGTCTACATCTTCCCAAATATTTAAATACAGTAGTGATTCTCCCTCTAGGACCCAAGGGCCCTTGGAGGATCCACAAGCACCTTTTCAGGGGTCATGAATTATATAAAATTTTAAAAATTTGTACACGGCAGGCGCTCCTGGGTGGCTCAGTCAGTTAAGCGTGCAACTTTGGCTCAGGTCATGATATCACAGGTCGTGATCTTGTGGTTCGTGGGTTCAAGCCCTGCGTCGGGCTCTGTGCTAACAGCTCAGAGCCTGGAGCCTGCCTCGGATTCTGTGTCTCCCTTTCTCTCTGCCCCTCCCCTGCTGGTACTTTCTGTCTCTCTCTCTCTCTCTCTAAAATGTAAATAAACATTAAAAAATTAAAAATAAATACATAAAATTTGTACATGGTAATGTTAATGATGTATTTTTAAATTCTTCTACAGCTTTAATGATAGAACTGTATCCATTTTCCATTGCTGCTGTAACAAATTACCAGAAACTTAGTAGGTTAAAACAACACACATTTATTACCTTATAGTTCTGGAGGTCAGAAGTCTGACGTGGGTCTCACTGGGCTAAAATCAAGGTGTCGGTCAAGCTGGACTCCTTTCTGGGGGCTTTAGAGGTGAATCTATTTTCCTGCCTTTTCAGCTTCAAGCTATCACCCACATTCTCTGTCTCGTGGCCTCATTCTTCCATCTTCAGAGTCAGTGACATAGCATCTCTCTACCCCTGCTTCTGTCATCCCACCTTTTTTCTGACAATAGCCTGGAAAAGTTCTCCAAGTATAGGGATTCAGGTAATTAGTTTGGGCTGAGCTGGATCATCTCCCTGGTTTGAAGCCCTGAAACTTAATCACCTCCGCAAAATCCCTTTGGTCGTGTAAGGTAACATATTTGGTCACGTAGGGTAAGGGGATAAGGATATGGAAGTCTTGGGAGCCCATACTCGGCCTAACACGAAAACTTTTTTTTTTCATTTATAACTAGCGACTGAAAAAGAGTTTCTGAGAATAAGATTTTAGCTTCCTACATCAGCATTTTTCAAATTGGAGTAGGCAAACACACGATCCTAAATATCTACGATATTTCCAAGATATTTCTTTGAGAAATACAGGCATTTAGCTTTTTCCATCAGTTCTAGACCTGTTCTGTAATCAGAGGTTGGATTCCCGTGGGAACCAGTTGATACCAAATCTATTGCCATTCCTAGAAAAACTCAGTAACCATTTTCCACTATTGGATATCAGTTCCCGCCTTGCCAGGTTGAAAGAAGAGTCTATTAGATGCTTGTTCCAGAATGACACAGGAGAAAGACGGCTGGTAAGGGAGGGTGGGGCTGGAGGAAGTCACAGTGCCGGTTCGGTTCTCGGTTCTCCTCCCTCCACCTCTTTGTGATACAAAAGAAACAGCACAGCTTTGATCAGTGCGCGTTGGAAACAGCAATTAGCTAAGTTGCAAGTGACAGGTGTTGTAAGGGCAAGAAGCAGTAGGATGGGATTAGAGATACATGGAAAAAGGAGATCATAGAGAATGGTGATTCTTAACCAGGGGTCCGCTGAAGAACTTCTGTGGGGCTCTGAACTCCTAACATTCTGTGTATTGGTAAGTTTTTTTTTCGTAGAAGAAAGATCATATCATTCATAGGATTCTCAGAGGTATGTGACTCCAAAACAATTGAAAAGCCCATGGAAGAAAACTTAACCTGGGAATCCTGAGAGATACAACAACCAACCAATAAAATGGAAAATTGGAATGAATGGCTAGGAAGAGGAAAGGGCAGGAGTATTTTTATATCTTCATACGAATAAATGTTCATTCAGTGATGGTGTTAAAAATGAATATGGGAGAAAATGGAAAGCTTACAGAGCTTTTAAAATCACCAGCTGCCTTTTTCTCTTCCTCCTACCACACTGCACAACCCAACAGCCACCCAGGACTCCTAACGACATCGCATTTGGCCTTTGCCCTCCGTTCTTGACCTCTTATGAAGGTACTGCATTTACAAAGCCCAGGAGCTCAGATGTTCTAAAAACACATTTACACACACACACACACACACACACACACACAGCCTTTTGTAAAAGAAGCTATTATGACACAAAAAAGTAATATGAGGCTTACAACTCCCCCAATGTCTCTTTCCTATCAAATTAACCCAAAATAGAAAGAAAAAAAAAGGATAATACCATTCTGATGGTGCAGTTTACAATGACCACCCCTTAAAAGAAGAAAATGCATTTACCAGCAAAATGCAGTGGGACCCTACCCCAGAAATAGAAGGGGTACAGGACCGTTCTTCTGAAAATATTTACTCACATTTACCCATTTTTACTGTGTTGAATGCCAAATTCTACAACTGAGTCCACACACTCTGATCTTTTATTCTGTCTTTTTAATCACTTTCCCTCACATTGAATAGCTTGGGTTTCCAAATCTCTGCCATTCCATTATAAATACAGCTCATTCACATTTTGCTAAAACACTCCATGTTACTTCTTGGATTCCAATTACTCAACAGAAGGTGCATTGAATTTGCCTAGAAAACAAGGACAATGTCTGTTTGTAAAAGTTTATGGCATTGCCTCTCCCCACCCCCTCAGAGTGTTTTAGGCATCTAAGAAAGTCAAACCCTAAGGGAAAATATAAACAAGCACTTGGAATATACGCACAATTACGTATCCTATTTGTAAAAATTACTGCCACCATCTCGCCAGGCAGTGAAAAAAGGAAACGTTTATCCCCGCGTAACTCACAACAAGCATTTTTTCTCTTCCTCTCCACCTAAATCACTTAAATGATAAATACATCACTTGACTGAAATATACCACAATTACAAATGGGAAGATTCCATGTGTAACACAGTGATATTGCATCCTGCTTTTATTGAGACGGTAGTAAATATTAGATGGATCAATAAGGTTCACAGAAAATAACAACATCAAATTTCTAAGAATAGCAGAGCAAGAGAATATATTTAAATTCTTTCTAGTGGTTGGAAAATGCATTGAATTCCCTAGAAAGCAAGAGACCTCATCATATATGCATCATATGTGCATATATACACGTATACATATATCTCATCTGGGACTTTGTACCAATAAGCACCTCGTAAGTTCAATAACATTGATTACACAGTGTGGCTGAAGAAACAATTTAGGATTTGGGATCAAACGGACCTGAGTTAGAATTCTGTATTTGCTACTCACAAGCTACTTGATCTGGGACAAGAGGGGTTACCTCTCTGAGCCTGGTTGCTTTCCTCAAGTATAAATGAGAAAAATTATGCCTTCCTTATAGGATTGTTAACAAGACTGGCTTGCACAGAGTAAGCACTGGAGAAATGAAAGCTATTAGCATCAATCATGTAATTCCTTAATTCATTCACCAGACGCTGCATTCCTACTCTCTCCCCTGCACCGTGCCTTGCTGGAACCCTGGACAAAGCTTGATCTTGATGCAAAAAAGCTACACATTTCAACTCGCATATTTTTTTTTTATTGCTCACTTTAATTTACATTGGAGCCCTCATTCTGCCTATTGGTAGACACCTAAGTTTGGCTGAATCCGGGTCCTTCCTTCATCTTTTCTCTAGGGTTCTGTCATGATTAGAAGATAATATAGTGGAAAGGTATAAGCTCACAGTCTAGTGAAGGAACAAAATAAATGACCTATTCTAAAATAATGTGGTAAATATTGTTACAGTGGGGTCATGATATTTTGTAATATTAATACCTATTCTTTAGAACCCCTTGGTTTTGCCCCATTTTAGCATGACGCGATTCATTGCCAAAAGGATTCATTGCTACAGCAAAAAGCACAGCAAACATTTTGATTTGCAAAAGCCTAGGCCTGAGGGAAGTCAGGCCTAGAGACAACAGGATGGGGTTAGAGCTAGATTTCCCACACGCCTCCTCCCACCCTCCACCCATGTCACCAATTACCGAAGCACATTTCCTCAGAGGGTTGGGGAGGAAGAAGGGTTTGAACAAACAAGAGAACTTCCAGGCAACTAATTCTGCAGGAAGGGACTGTGTGCAGGGAAAGGGGATGGCAGGACTCCCAGGTGGAATTGAGAACACCAGTGATGGAGGAATTTGTGCTTCAGACTCTCGTAGAGCCCGGGAGAGGCATTCAGACATCAGAGAAGTAGTTATCAGCATGCTCGATCTAGGAGGACTGGGGCTCAGGCCACCTCACTGAGTTAACAGAATGTTCTCATATTTCTGAGAGTGATCCAGAAAGACAGGCCTTGGGACCCTAAACTTTTTCATTGCCCAACATGGCCTGGGAACATAAATTTCTGCATGCCCAGGAAGGATACCAAAGTAGGGAATTTTGCTGAATCTGCTATCAAATATGAGAAGGAGTGATGTTGTAGCCACCTGTCTGCACTGACAACCAAAGGAACAGTGAAGACAATGGGCAGTAAGTGGAAATCAACAAGAATAGATCTTGGCCAAGAAGATATTCCTTAACCCAAAGAATTTGGGTCCACATGAGCCATGTAATAGATCTTGGCCAAGAAGATATTCCTTAACCCAAAGAATTTGGGTCCACATGAGCCATGTAAGTCACATGGGCTTAGACATAAGTCCAGAGAAGGGATAGGAGAAGTACCCTGCTTTACCTGAGCATAAGTATCCAACGAGAGGCAGAATGAGGATTCAGAAGGTGAATTAAATGGGTCAAAAGAAAAAACTGAGGTGAGCTGAAATATATATTTGTTGTACTAAAGAACAAGGTATGTCTAGAATCCCATGATTCCAAAAAGAAGAGGACACAGGAATCAGAGTAGGGTAGCTTGACTCTCAGACTGAGATGAAAAAGAGTCCCATCTGGGTTCAAAAGTGCTCCGGACAGAGAGAGAAATCCGTGCAATGGAACAAAGATAGGAATGATGAATTTGGGGGATAACAAACAATTTGGAGTGGTTGTTCTTAGAGGACAGGTTGAGGAAGGAAAGGAGGCGCAGCTAGAAAGGAAAACCTGGGTCAGACCATGAAGACTATTACCCAGAATGCTCTAGTACTTCAGAAGGAACGTTCTGGCAATCTGGTATATAGTGTGATTTGGGAGCGAGGGGTGAGAGACCTATCATTAGAAGCCACAATCCAAACCAGCTCAACCAGAAAATGAAAAGAGAACTGACAAAGGAGAAAGCAAATAAGAATGAACTTTAAAACATCACCCAAAACAGCTAGGAGGAATAACTATGAAACAACAGGCAGACACAAATTTAAATGACGTTCAGTTCACTAACGGGAATCCTATTTGTGTGTCTAATTTTGGTTTTTGCCTTTCAAAGAGGAACAAGATTCCAGGGTCGTAAATTTTATTAGAAATTCTTCTATAAAAGATATCAAATTCCAGAAACAGAAGAACCCGGCCACCAGGACTGTCTTCTCCCAGCTTCAGGGGCTTGGGGGAAGGAAGTCCCCAGATCTTTCTCTGAAGGGATCAGGAGCTGGAGCCCATACCTTGAAACTGCAGCTGTATGATGTTGCAAGGTTGCAGCGGGATTAGCCACATCTGGGTTCGTGGATGGAGCAGCACCTGGCTCTCCCCACCATGACGACGGCTGGGGCCCAACCTGTGGCAAATCAGTCTTGGATGGCGATCCCTCACCCCTCCTCTCAATAGCCCCCCTCCACGTTGTCCAGGCTGATGGATACTCTGACTTTTGGAAGAGCATTTGACCATACAGGATAGAGCCTACATTTTCTAGACTTCTTCATAGGTGGGGTTGCCACAAGATTAAATACCGGGCCATGGGGATGTGAGCAAAAGTGCCATGCAATGGCTTCCAGGGGTGTTTTAAGAGAAGCATGTATGAGTGCTCTTTGCTGTTTCTCTAATTTGTTCTCTGGCTTTCTGCTGAAATACAAACTCCACACTCTTGGACTATAAGGTCCTGTGCAGGACAAAGTAAAAAGATATAAAGGGAATGTGGGTCTCTGACACAACAGAACATTATGCCAGAGTTGGGCCCACCATCAATCTAGAGTTTTACATGAATTAGAAATAAACATCTATCTTCTTTTAGGTGTTTCTTGTCACCCCAAAGTAATTCATATGGACAAGCTCTGTGTAGGGCATAGAGTCCATTGGCCAATTTCCAACTTGAGCGCAAAGATTCAAGCTAGCTGCTCCTGGGTGGGAGATTTCTCCTTGTCATGGAGTTGAAAGCATCCAGCTCTCATAACCGGGAAATATTTGCTTCACAGAAAAACTCCCTTAGTCTGATCCCACACCCATCTAACAATGTAATTATAATTTGAGTTTCTGTAGAGCATGTCTATAAGGAGAGTATGTTATGAGAGGGCCTGGTGCCCCTGACAGTCATAACTCTGACTGCATGTTGATAAATTGGTGTTCTCATTTTTATTGTCGTCTCCAGGAGTCCATTCCAGGGAGGTTAACTCTCCCGTTGGACTGACCAGAGTAGGTTTCTGCAGACTGGTAGGCTGGTTTCTAGGCGGAGCAAACTCTCCAAGATTAGGGCAACCTACAAAATGTTTTGGGATAGTCACCCCACCCCTCCTGCCACCTCTCCAAACTTGCCTTGTGCTTTCTTTTCTAAATGTTTACAATCACAATCAGAGCGGGACACAATCACCTCAACTGATTAAGAGTATGTGGGGCAGTCTGTCGCGCTAGCACTCATTATCCAAGAACATACGGCACACTAAGAACATGGCGGAAAAACATGTATTCACGTTGTCTTCTAGCGGATTTTAATAGACATTTCGTTTCCAGAAAATATTTTAGGGATAAATAAAATTGCAACGAACCGGCTCTGCACAACTCTGACTCCAAGACTGTTCTGGACTCATGCTTTCCAGCCAGTTTGACCACTGGCTATACCACTTAGCAACTGTGTGACATTGGGCAAGTTGTTCGGTTTCTCTGATTCTTAGCTTCCTCATCTGTGAAACAAGAAAGGCAACGGTACCTTCTCATTAGCTTCTCATCAGGAATAAATGAGTGTCATGCATCTAAAGCTCTGAGACAATGCCTGGCATAGAGAAAGCACCACTAGCTGTTATTCCTGTGAGGATTGAGACGATCCACGTAAGACACTTAGTGTTCGGCCTGGCACAATGTGTGTAATCATTGTATGTCGGCCATGCGCATAATTAGTAGCCAAAGTCACTCCATGTACCCTTCTCCTTGCTCAGCCAGCAAGGGACAGCAACGGTGGCAGCAGGGGAGGGGACTCCTGTTGCTTCCAGCTGCTATCAAGCTGTCCTCCCAGTAAGGCTGGGCTTGGTAACCTCCAACTCTGACAAGGGAGGAGAATTATCTTCTACGAAGGCCTTGTAGAAACTCAGCGTGAGAAGTATCCCTCTCCACTTTCCTTCCTACCTGCTAACTCGAAAGCTCAAAACAGGCTGAGAGTGCACAGTTCTCACAGAGAAGCATTGGCAAGGCTCCACGTGGCCCTGGAGTCGGGCCTCACCCCCATGGGTTCTTGTCTCTCTCTTCTACGAAGCTGAATGTTCGTTTTCTCAGGATGTGGTGATGATGCCTTTTACAAGGTCAAAGAGCCTCCACACAAAGTCACCTCAGAAACCTATACAACTTGCATTTTGTTAAGACTTTATTTTTGGAGCAGGTTTAGGGCCAAAGCAAAACTGAGCACAAAGTACAGAGATTTCCCACATATCTCCTCGCCCGCACAGACAGGCACAGCCTCCTGCACCCTAAATATTCCCCAGACCCAGTGGTGCCGCGGTTACGGTCCATGAACCGACAAGGATACATCACTATCACGCGATGCCCATAGTAGTTTACATTAGGGCTCACTCTGGGTGGTGTACATTCTATGGGTTTGAACAAATGTAAGATGACACGTATCCACGATTCTAGTGTCGCACAAAACAGTTTCACCAATTCCCCCAATTCCTTAGTGCTCTGCCTGTTTATCCCTTCTTCCCCCGAACCTCTATCTTTTGATCGTTTCCATGGTTTTGCCTTTTCCAGGATGTCCTACAGTTGGAATCCTACAGGATGTAGCCTTTTCGGTTCGGCTTCTTTCACTTAGTAATATGCATTTAAGTTTCCTCCATGTCTTTTTATAGCTCGACAACTCCTTTCTTTTTAGCTCTGCATAGTATTTCATTGTTTGGACATACTAGTTTATTTATCCATCCACCTACTGAAGGACATCTTGATTGTTTACAAGTTGTGGTAATTATGAATAAAACTTCTATAAACATCCATGTGCAGGCTTTATGCGGACATAATTTCTCAGCTCATTTGAGTAAATACCAAGGCGTGCGATTGCCGGATCATATGGTAAGAGTGTGTTTAGTTTTGTAAGAAACTGCCAAACTGTCTTCCAAAGTGGCCGAGCCACTTTGCAATTCCACCAGTGACGAATGAGAGTTCCTGTCGTTCCCCATTCTCACCGCATTTGATGTTGGTGTTCCAGATTTTGGCCTCGAATGGCTCAGGTATAGGAATGTGGCGATATCTCGTTGATGTTTGGGTTTGCAATTCTCTAATGACCTGTGATGCTGAGCAGCCTTTCGTATATGGATGTACCATCTGTGTTTCTTCCTCGGTGTGGTGTCTTTTTGGGTCTTTTGCCCATTTTTTAAGTCAGGTTGTTTATTTCATCGTTGCATCTTAGGAATTCTTTACATATTTTAAATGACGGTCCTTTATCAAATATGTATTTAGCAAATATTTTCTCCCAGTCTGTGGCTTGCCTTCTCCTTGTCTGGCTAAAACTTGCGTTTTAATATCTATTGTAAATATCTTCCTTTCTCTGCAGCAAGTCGATTGCTATTGCTTTTTTTGTCAGCCATGAAAAGAAGACAAAAAATGGCAGAAAGGGAGACCACAGGGAAAGAAACAACAAACACCGCAGACACACTCAACTCAGGAAGTGCAGAACAGTTGTCATTGATCAAACACGTGTAGTGTAGTTTGCTGGGTCTGCTCTTATTGGCTAAAAGCATATAACACTCAGAGTATGGGAACAATATGTGGATCACAGTGTTCTGAAATAGATTATTACATGTATTTTATTTTAGGAAAATATTTCAGAGACAAATATTCTGGTGAGTCAACCATGTAGGATCCACAAGAAGGAGAATATTTCAAATGGGCGGGGAGGGAGTTTCAGGGACCCCATGTCCTCCTGCAGCATGCCCTTCCAACTTCCAACAAAGGCTGACTGGAAAAAAAAGCAACTGGTCTTGTAATAGTTCAATAAAGAAAAAATAAAGAGGAGCACCTGGGTGGCTCAGTCGGTTAAGCATCGACTTCGGCTCAGGTCTTGATCTCACGGTTCGTGAGTTCGAGCCCCGCATCAGGTTCTGTGCTATCAGCTCGGAGCCTGGAGGCTGCTTCGGATTCTGTGTCTCCTTCTCTCTCTCCCCTTCCTCCCCTCACACTCTGTCTCTCTCTGTCTCAAAAATAAGTAAAAAACATTAATTAAGAGAAAATCAAGAAAGGAAAAAAGGAAAATGGTCCTCATCAGATCCTAAAGACCTATTGAGACTGGATAGGGATTTATCTTGATTTGGGGAAGCCAAAAGTACACAAATCCCTGATTCCGTAAGAGAGGAAGATAGTCTGGGTCCGATGTAGTCTTTGTGCACTGCACTAAAAAGCATGGAAATTTCCAAGAGAATATTCAGAGAGACAGGTCTGGTTACCTGAATGCATTATGCCTGACACATGGAAACTGTACATGAAGGTATTTTAGGCATTGTTTCAATCACGCAGAAAGCTTGAAGAGATACTTGTCTCTCTTATGCAATACCAAATGTCAGACCCACATGTTCACAAATTTAATATAAAATGTTGAGTTCTGATATGAAACACAGGCAAAATACGGAAGTCCCTGTTGTTATTGGGAGAATCTAAGTCCCAAGATGCTTCATGTAGAAAGGGCCATTTCCTTTGGCCATTCTCCCCTCAGTCAAGTGCTAAAGAAGGACTCTGCAATCCTGAAAGTCCAGGAAATGAATCCCAAGTGTCTTTTACCTTTAGGAGAGTCTTTATCTTAATGTCATTATCTTGATGTCATAGAGGCCAATAGAAAAGGGTGCATAGATTCTCCATTCTCTTTCAAATATAGAAATCTGTATTAAATATGCTCCCTGAGCTGGCCTTTCAGCAGAGTTTCCCAACTCTAGGCTAGAAATTGACACAGCAGATAATCCTGACCCATACCCCTTCTTTGTCTCTCTCATCTTATAGCCCATCCAGTAGGAGAAATACTAAATCACAGTACAAAGACATCTGGGACAAGTTTT
Organism: Felis catus; assembly: GCF_018350175.1. Lineage (NCBI taxonomy): Eukaryota > Metazoa > Chordata > Mammalia > Carnivora > Felidae > Felis > Felis catus. The sequence continues at coordinate 113,814,977 of NC_058374.1, forward strand.
TTTAAAAAACTTCCATTTTTAGGGCCTATACTCAAGGATTTATTCTGGTCCTGATGCCAAATACCAATAGCCAGAATAGAGGCTAAATACTACCTTTTTACTTTCTTTCAACAGATTATATTTGTAATATTATAATTCTTTTATTTAAGACTTCAGAAAATATACTTAATCATAGACTATAAATTACAATGTGGCCTTAAAGCTCATGAATCAACATCTTCACTTTAGAGAAAAAGAAAATGGATTCTAAAGAGATGAAGTGACTTTCCCCAGCAAGTTTGTGATAGATCTAACTCCAACAAGGATCTTATTTAAAAACTCATGGTATAGGGGTGCCTGGGTGGCTCAGTCGGTTAAGCGTCCGACTTGGGCTCAGGTCATGATCTCACGGTTCGTGGGTTTGAGCCCCACGTCGGGCTCTGTGCTGACAGCTCAGAGCCTGGAGCCTGCTTTGGATTCTGTGTGTGTGTGTCTCTCTCTCTGCTCCTCCCCTACTCACGCCCTCTCAAAAATAAATAAATGTAAAAAATATTTTTTAAAAAGGCATGGTATAAAGGACATTTGCTACATTTGCTACCCCAAACCCCCTAAATCCACTAATCCTTCTCTTGATTCCCCAGTTGTCTTTAGGGAAATGCCCCCTCCCCTCACAAACAAACAAGCAAACCTCAGGCACATACATACTCTCTTGGTCTATGCCATTCCAGTATAGCAACTGACATAAACATAAAGCAATCAGTACACCGCATTTGCTCTGATCATAATAATTGGCTCAGAAATGAACCGGGACCCACTCAGAACACAAGAGACAAAGTGAGATTTTTTTTTTTTTTTCTGAGACAAAGACCTTTACTCTTCCCCTAGAGATAAAGTACAAGGATGTAAGAACTGGTGACCCGATAGCTATCCTACAGCCACAAGAGGCCAACCCAAGAATGAAACCAACATATAGAGAGAACAGGAAAAACAAGAAAAGAATATGTTTTCCTAATCCCTTATCAAGCCACGCCTGAAGCCAGACTGAGCCCTTGAATTTTCAGGAACATTGAGCCAATAGTTTCTTAGTTTCAGAAATCACCTTTAAACTTTGTATTCCCCTGCCTGAAACACCCTTCCCCCAGATAACCACACAGTTAGCTTTATCCTTTCTTGCAGATCTTTACTTGGGTCACCTTCTCAAGGAAACATTTGTTGGCTACCATATTTAGGATCGCAGCCCTCATCTTCAACGTCTTCTAACCTCTTTCTCCCCCGTTTATTTTTTCCCTCCATAACACTTATCAACATCTAATACTTTTTTTTTTTTCAACGTTTATTTATTTTTGGGACAGAGAGAGACAGAGCATGAACGGGGGAGGGGCAGAGAGAGAGGGAGACACAGAATCGGAAACAGGCTCCAGGCTCTGAGCCATCAGCCCGGAGCCCGACACGGGGCTCGAACTCCCAGACCGCGAGATCGTGACCTGGCTGAAGTCGGACGCTTAACCGACTGCGCCACCCAGGCGCCCCTACCTTTCGGACTCTTAGGAAGAATATCTCTTAGGAATTTGCTCCGTCTTCAAGACCCAGAAAGAAAAATGAGAATTTTCTGTTACTAAAACCCCACTTTTCCAATAGCTAGGATAAGAAAATACCCAGAATGCACCCCTGTAAGACGCCATTTATGCCTACCTCCTCAGTAGCTCTAGGACAGGGTATAACCACAGCTCTTCCTGTTCCTTCCCATGTTCTTTCCTGTGACTTCAGATTAACACCCAGGCCCCAGGAAATCCCCCAAACCCTCCGCAGCAGTCCAGAGCTAATTGGGCTCTATCCCTTTTTAAACAGTTTTTGATGGTTTTGTGAAATATATCATCTATTAATCCAAATGAAATACTTGTCAAAACCAGGTTGAAAGACAACTCATCTCATTGTCAGTAGAAAGAAGAGCAATAAACCTATAGCCTTGGTAAAACAAACAAACAAAACAAAACTCAAGCATTGCTTTCCTTTTGTAAGAGATTTAAATAGACGAAGGCCAAATTTTTCCATGTTGGGTTTCTGTCCTGGGTTAAGGTGCGGTTGACAGGATAAACACAGATTAGTTAACCATTATTTCCTTATTATCATTCTCCACTAGAATTTATCAACAAGATTATTGAGTGAAGTGTGCAAAAGAAAACCAAATAAGAATGCAAGAAGATATTATTAACCCATCAGCACTGGGGCATGGGTTTCTACTAGTGGGTGTGAACTCGCACTGAACTCATCCCATATCCTCTCCCAGTCTCCCTAATTCACATCTTCACACATCTGTGAGTTGACTGGCTAAGCCTAAGATATAATCGGAGTACACTGATTCAGATGAGCTTCTGACTGAAACTCTGGTGTATTAGAAGCGTGACATGATACTCCCAACATTTCACATTTAACCATTACAACTTCTGCAGCACTTTGCTGCTCTTAGAACAAAGCCTTAACTTTCTAATGTTAGTGCTTATCCTTAAACACAAACCGGACCATCCTGCTGGCCTCCTACTGGGGAACTACAGTGTGGATGACCAAAAACTACTCCCTAGGAGCTACCACCTACAAGAGAAGAGGTAAGCATGTAGGGATTAAAGGTAAGAGAGGGATGAATTAAAATGAGGAGTCTTGGGCAGTTTCTGAAAGGCAATGGGGTAGGGAGTATGGCCAAGTCTTTTACAGACATTGGTGCATTCATTCATTGGGTATCTAATTAAATGCGTTCCAGTGCTGGTGGCAGGGGACACAGTGGTGAGCAAGGCGGACCAGATCTCTTCACTCACAGAGTTTACAATACAGTGAGGGAGACAGTCCTTAATCAAATGAACCCACAAATGTGTGTAATTATACACTGTGCACGTTTGAGCACCAGAGCTGATAGCGTTTAATGTGACTTCATATAATGGAGGCGGGAAGGCTTCCTGAGAAGGGACTGTGGAAGGCTTCCCTACGAAGTCGTTTTGGAGAGAGATCTGGGGAACGAGTGGCAGTTACACAACCACGCGCAGACAAGCTGGGGAAGGGACAGCTGGGGAAGACTGCCGTGGGAGAGATCATGGAGGGCGGTCAACTGAAAACAGCCAGTGTGGCGGCAGCACAGAGAGATGGGACAAAGGTCAGCAGCAGAGAGATGGCGGGTCCGTCCAAGGAATGACAGCACACTACCCTGTCTGGAGAAAAATGTGCAGGGCGTGAAGCAGATTGAACTGAAAATCATGATCGGGGCCCTTCACATTCTGGAAGAATATGCAAAGCACGTTAGAGAGTCTGAACTGTATTCTATAGGCAACGAGAAATCATAGGCACATAGGGATGGGGTCAGACCTGTTTAAGGATGAGTGTTCTCAAGGCAATCCTAACATGGATTTGGGTGAAGTGACTGAGTGCAGAAGGCTCCTGAAGGAAGGGCTAACAATTAGGGGGATATTGTAATCGCGAAATAAGAGGGAGCAAGGTCTTGAACCAGGATAGTGGGAACCAGAAGCCCTAAAGAGGTAGAGAATCTGTGAGGCAGAATCAACAAACGTGGTGGCGAATTACAAATGGATGTGAAGGGCCGTGGAGAGAGAGAGAGAAGCGAGGAAGCTCTTAAATGACTGAAAAACGTTGAGCCTAAACAGTATGAGGAGGACACCAATATCAGAGTTTGGGAATAAGACGAGTCAGAGGCTGGGTGCCTGGGTGGCTCCGATGGTTAAGTATCCAACTCTTGATTTTGGTGCAGGTTCTGATCTCACGGTTAGTGAGATGGAGTCCCGCGGCAGGCTCTCTGCTGAAAGCGTGGAGCCAGCTTGGAATTCTCTCTTTCCCTCTCTCTGCCCCTCCCCTGCTCATGTTCTTTCTGTCTCTCCCTCTCTCCCTCTCTCTCTCTCTCCCTCTCTCAAATAAATAAATAAATAAATACGCATTTATTTAAAAAAAAGAGGGCGCCTGGGTGGCGCAGTCGGTTAAACGTCCGACTTCAGCCAGGTCACGATCTCGCGGTCCGTGAGTTCGAGCCCCGTGTCAGGCTCTGGGCTGATGGCTCGGAGCCCGGAGCCTGTTTCCGATTCTGTGTCTCCCTCTCTCTCTGCCCCTCCCCCGTTCATGCTCTGTCTCTCTCTGTCCCAAAAATAAATAAACGTTGAAAAAAAATTATAAAAATAAAAAAAAGAAGAGTCAGAGGCTTTGGGGATGTCAGATTTCTTTCCGACGTGTTACAATGACATCTGTGTTTGGAAGTAAAGCCACACAAGTCAGTGAACCAATGATATTTACCGGGTGCCTACTATGTGCCAGGCATTATTTTATACACTGAAGATAGACTTAGAAATTAGGCCTCATTTCTGCCTTTGTGGAATGTAACTTGTATATAAAAGGTAGTTTGTGGGGGGGGGGGGAAGACCCCCCCAAAGGTCACATGATTAACCCCCAAAATAAACTATAAAGAAGTGATTGAATAATGAGACAGCATTTCAAAGACTTGTCCATTTATCTGGTGTCAGATTTGCAAAGTGTAGCATTGTGAAGGTTAAGGCTCTCCTCTTAGGAGAGAGACCACAATGCAAATTCAAATCGCCAATTCTCATCAAAGGGGAGGTAAAAGCTGCTTGTGAATTTCATCCAAGAATTTAGAGGACAGAGCAAAGGACAGGCTAAATAACAGATTCTTATTCTTTGGAAAAGAGAACGAAGATACAGGGAAATCCCGACAAGGACATTTAAACATCTTGGCCCTTCACCAACTCTGAGTATATACTGAACTTCAGGGAAAAAAAAAAAAAACAAAAAACAAAAAACAACTTTGGCCATTTTTACTTCCGAATAGGTGTCAAAACTACTACATGTTGGAACTGCAAGAATGCTAGGGTTCTCAGGCCTTATCATTGTTGGAAATAAGCAGATAATGGACAAAGTATAATATACTAACTAAAATTATCTGCAAAAGGAATGAACAGCAAAGGATCTTTAAGGGCTCAAAATAAGAAAAAAATCTGAAAACAAAAATAAAATCAATACATTTGATTAATTTAAAAGCTAAAAACCAAACATATATACACACATGTCTGCATATATATCAATAGGTACAGATGCAGATATATAAAGATTAGATAGATAGAAATACATATAAAATTAACCCAAGGTATTAAAACCTTAAGTAAGAGATTGCAACTAAAATGTCTATAACCAGGCAGCTTTTATTAAACATCTGGTCATATTTAATGAGCTGATACTGAAGTTTCTTGAAAGAATCGATGTGAGAGAACAACTAAGAAACTAAGAAACAATTAAGAATTATTGAAAAATAATTCTAATGGGGGGGGGGGCAAAAGAGGGATACTCAACTAGTTATCAACACTACTTTAAATCTGCAATGATTAAAAACAGTGCAGGTTAAGCAAGCACATCAAACAAGAGTCCAGGCAGACCCAAGTGTGAGATTTCAGTAAATGAAAAAGGTTCACTTTAACCCAGTTGTAAGAATGGACCGTTGCCCACATAGATGGTGTCAGAATAGTAAGCAACTCATTTAGAAAAATAAAGTAGGATCTCCATAGAAAAAAAATCTTCACTTCACTAATTTGGCCCCAAGAAGTTTTCCACTCTGGTTTTATCAATACAAACAATTTTTCACATCCTAATTTTACCAACACTGATGAATTTTCCCTGAGGAATGTTCTGGAATTAAACTAAACTATGTTTATTTCCCTTGATCAATGCACTATATAGCATAATGAAAATATTTCTCTAATTATCACCATTGTCATTTTTATCTTATCAAAAATTATTTTCACTGATACCAAGATTTCTTTAATGTAAATCTTATAAAGGCTTATGGTAAATTATTTTATCCTTATCAAACTTACCAATTAAAGCTTCTGCCGCTCTTAGTTTTCTTCTATGACCATTGTTTTTATCAAGGCAAAATTCTCCCCCAGTCAAATACTGCAGATATAAATTTGTCAAGGTTTATTTTTCTGGAAGCAGCTAGTTAATAACTTATTTTACCATGTGCACTTGTAACTGTCAGCTTTAATTTGTGTTAATTACATAATGGTGGGTCGAAACATCCTACATCAGATTCCTACTTCACAATTCACACACAAATAAATTTCAGATGGATTAAAAATTGTACAGTAAGCACAAATAACAAAGTATTGGAAAGAAAACATAGCAGACTATACCATATATATATGAGATATATATATATATGATATATATGATATATATGATATATATGAGATATATGAGATATATATATGATATATGATATGATATATATCATATATATGATACATATCATACATATGATATGATATATATCATATATATATATATATCTATCTCAAAACCTTGGAGCCAAAAAAGCCTTTCTATGCATGACCCAAAAATCTGAAGCCATAAAGTAAATTTGACTCCCTTTACCCATCCCATATGAGCCATAACACTAGCATTTTGCAAATGTTCCATGGAGGGTGATATAGGGGTCTAAGAGTCAGGGTCTCTTGCCACAGGAAGGGGTGGGAGGAGGGGCTGATTAATAACAGATGTTGGTGGGGACAATGGATATTCAAAGGTGTGTGGAAAATATATGTGGGATTGGCGTTTTTCATTATTTTCAAGTATTTTTATCATTACAATGTAATACATCATCCCCCCGCTTAAAAATTTAAAACAATCCAACAAGTTTAGCACAAAGTAAAAGTACCCATTACCCCTGAATCTACTTACAGAGATAACTACTATGGATAATTCCGTGAATATCATTCCAGGTTTCTTTTTTTTTTTTTTTTTTTCAGTTTGTTCATTTTTTACTTACTGTCCTTAGATCCTAGACCTGGAAACCGGAAGTCTAGTTGTTTTTTTAATGTCTATGTATCTATCTATGTCTCTCTCTCTCTCTCTCTCTCTCTATATATATATATATATATATACAACACACTCTCAGACACTCTCTATATCTTTCACACATATTACTTTTTAAATGAAATAATAACATACAATAATATACAACAACAACAAGAGTTGATTTATCTAGTTTCACAGATTTAAATACTCTCTGTACATATCTGGATGCACTTCAAGAAGGGATGGAAGAAAGGAAGGAATTGAGATGCACTCACCAGTAAGTAGGGATTACTATCACACTGGTACTTTCATGGCTTTTTTTTTTTTACCCTTTTTTCTTTTGATATAATATAAAAGCCATTTTCCCCTTGGAAAACACAGAAAAACACAAAGAAAGAAACAGCCACCCATAATCTATCATATGGAGTCAACCGCTGGAACTTTTGGTGAGGAAAGATGCCATGTTAAATAGATCCAAAATGGCGGTGGCCAACAATCTTGTGAAAGAGTTCAGAAAGAAGGTCCCAGCACTACAAGATAAAGAGGAGTGGGTACGAAGTTGTAAACCACACACCCCTGTATCCCCTGACAAACAGGATGAGGAGGAAACAAAAACATGGTCAGTGACTTTAAATTTTTGGACAATACACTGCTCGAATTAACAAAGGCAGAGCCCCATGAAAAAAACACAGACACCAGCTATAGGATGGGCAGATCCAGTTCTGTTGGCTCAGAAAAGCTTACAACCTTGAATTGTGACCCGACACTGGGGATCTGCAGAGGGTGTCTGCAAAGGGAAAATGCCAGGGTAAGAAGCTTCACTGTCGGATTCCCCACCTCAACATTTCCCCTTGGATTTCCACTCAAGCTGAACAGACACCCTTGGGACATTTCCAACCTGAGTTGACTGTGGAGAGACAAATCACAGAAAGGAAGCTTTGGCAAGCACTTCAAAAGCTGGTTCCATTTTAGGCTAGAAAGGAAGGCAAGGGTCTCCAATGGTGGCACCAACAAATTTTTCAATACTGGGATTGTGGAGAACTTCCCACCCAGCTAAACTTATCCTCAGACCTCGGAAATGGTCAGAAAGGTGCATGGAGCACCTACTCTGTAGGTCTGCAAAAAGTTTAAGGCAGGAGACTGAACTTTTCTGAGAAGGGCCAGATAGTAAATATCCTAGGTGTTGCGGGCTCTCCCAAAGTCTCTGATGCAACTAGTCAGCTCCACAGCTATACTGAGAAAACAGCCTTAGGCAATACATAAATGAGCCCAGTGGCAGGGTGCCAATAACACCTTACTTTCGGACATTAGCATTTGAATGTCATAGAATCATCGTGCGCCATAAAATATTCTTGCTTTGATTCCCGCCCCCCCCCAATCATTTAAAAGTGTAAAACTCTTCTCAGCTTTGTTGGCTGTATCAAAACAGACAGCAGGCTGGATCTGTTCCACGGGCTGGCCTAGAGTTACCTGACCTTTGGTCCAAAAGCAGTTTCTACACTAAAGTGTACATTCTAACAACATAGATAAGAGCAAACCAGAGGATCAGGCGTTTCTGCTTAGATTGGGGCGAGTCCAGGTGGTGGAAGAACTTTCGGTGGCTAGCGTGTCAGTCGGGATCGGGGTGGGGTTGTGGGGCAGAAGGGTACAGGGGCACGGGAGACTTCCCAAAGGGGTTGGTCCCAGGGTTTGGCTCCACGGAGTGGGCCTATGGCACCAAGGGAGAGAAGGGTGAGAAAATGCCTCCCTACCCAATTATGCATGCTCTACTTTCTCAGTGAATCAGGCCAGTGAAAAGATTAGCAACAGCACAGTCAAATTTAATTCATAAGACATTTTGTGTTCCTGGCAGAAAGATGTGCTCGGGCACAGACGAAAACTAGCAATCCCCCGATCACCTCCACTTCCATAAACCGTCTTTGTTTACCTGTGTGTGCACAGGCTCTTATGCAAATTCCAGCAGCCAGTTCAAAATAAGCCTGAGCTTGGCCTTGACGGATTTATTTCTCATCTGCTGCAGGCACAGACCACTTCTATTGAAGGAAGAAAAATACCAGCCCCTCGTCAGCCGCTTGCCCAAGAGTCCCGGGACACCACCTTGCCATTGAATAGTCTCGAGGAAGAGTTCAGTTCAGGGTTTGCACTTTCCCAGCCATTAGCCAGCTGCCAACGCATTTCATTATCTTAGGAGTGTTTTGTACATCAAAGAGAGCCCCAAACAGTGTGATCAAGCGGAAGTAACAGTGCCTAGTCAACATTATAACTTGCAGCATGTTTTTTTCATGGATATAAATGCCATCTGGCACCCAGGAACAGCAAAGGCCAGCGATGGAAAAACCCTGCCGCCCTGTTTTGCTTATTGATGTAACAGTTAATCCTGATAAAGGCCAAGGCCTCAGAGCAACTGCCCTGTTGTTATCTTGCGTATCTATTGTCTTCCACAGGCCAAGCTGTCTCTGGAACCTGCAGAAGTGAGGTTGTACATGAGACCGCCTGGGGGGAGAAATATCCAGGAGACCGAAGAAAGGGACCTTATTTGTCTTTTTGTTTGTGTAATTGCTTAGCAAACACCCACACACACCCCCCCACACTTCAGGACTTTCTAGGGAAATTATCAAGTAGCTGGCTTTGAAACTCCCCTAACCAGACTCTCCTATGACGGCTTCCTATCTTCTCCCACATCAACCTGCTTTCAATAATTTTGGAAAATCTCTCTGGCCTTGGATTTTACATCATCAACCACCAACCCTCCCCCCAAAGCAGAGACTGATTACTGGTAACAAATGCCTCACTGAGGCTTTCACTGCTGTCTTACAATTAAGGAGAAAAAAATTGTCTCAAATGACAGCTAAGAGAGGATCTTAATAAACTCATCGGTGGTACACTTCCTGCTTTCTGGGTAGTTGATTTTCAATTGACAAGTTAGGAAAGAAAAGACTGTGAGCATCTCATTGTTTTTACTTTGACATCAATCTCCAGAACACGGAAGAACAAAACATAAAATGGCCAGTCTCCTTCTCTGCTGAAATGAGGGCAAATGATTGGATTTATCGTATTTTTTTTCTTCCACGGTCTCAACTGTGGTTGTCTCAATGCCCTGCAACTGTTTATAAACTCTTCAATGATTTTCCCACTCATTACACAAACTCCTCCCTCTTCCTATCTTCCTGCTAATACCCCCCCCCCCTTGCCCCCCTTCTGTCTCTGGGAGGAAAAGCCTGAAATTTTGAGTAGGACATTTCTTTTCTGGTTTATGTTCACGTCAAGGGATGATTTTGCAATTGCCACATAAGCAATTATGTAAGTTTTTCAAAAGCATGGAAAATTTCTAGAGGAACTGGGGCCTTTGCACAGTTTCAAGAGTCTAGATGATTTTAAAAATAAGTAGCTGTTACCCAATAACCAACCTACGGTTCAAAATTTTCTCAGAAAATTCAACTTGATTTATCTTCTTCCCCGTTTTATCTCTTCACTCTCATAAATTGTAGTAGAATAATAACACACTTAAGGGACTAGGTTGCTATTCTAGGCCGGTGTGGAAATTGAGCTCAGAGTAATGAAGCCCCTAGCAGCCAGCATAAAGAACAAAATTCTCCGACCCTGAATATCCTCAATGCAGTGACTGTTTTCCTCACTTCTTTTCTCCCCATAAGAATCAGTAGAAAGAAGACAAGACAAACCAGAACGGACTACAACTGAAATTTTCAGCAAAGTGAGGCAAAAGAGTACCTGGTAGTCTGGTTTCCAAAAGATGGTGGTCAGATAGCAAAACGTGAATTATTCATTGATAATATATGCTTCCCCCTTCATAGTTTATAAAACGCTATAAACCTCTGGCTTTCGAAATAAATGTGTGCTGGAAGAAATTTCCAAAGTCATCTTTTATAGGGCCACCTGGCTGGTTCAGTCATAGAGCATGCAACTCTTAATCTCAGGGTTGTGAGTTCAAGCCTCACGTTGGGGGTGGAGCCTACTTGAAAATAATCATCTTTTATAAATGAAGAAACATTACATCAGTAGTTCAATGTCAGATAATTGATGGCAGAGCTCAAACAGAATCGAGGACTTCTAACTACTAATGACAATTAATGTATTACTTTTGCCATGGCATGCACGCATTCATTCATAAATTCAACATGCGTTGGTTGATACGTGCATGATACTGTGGCAAATATTGAAAATACCTTTTATAAGAGTAAATAAGAAGAGATTTCTGCTCTTGAGGAACTTATAATAGTGGAGACAGGAATATAAACTAAGAATCGCAAGAGACAGAAACAAATACTAAAATAAGCAGTATATGGGAATGCAAGCTGGTGCAGCCACTCTGGAAGACAGTGTGGCGCTTCCTCAAAAAACTAAAAATAGAACTACCCTACGACCCAGCAATTGCACTACTAGGCATTTATCCATGGGATACAGGTATGCTGTTTTGAAGGGACACGTGCACCCCCATGTTTATGGCAGCACTATCAACAATAGCCAAAGGATGGAAAGAGCCCAAATGTCCATGGACGGATGAATGGATAAAGAAGACGTGGTATATATATACAATGGAGTATTACTCGGCAATCAAAAAAAAAAATGAGATCTTGCCATTTGCAATTACGTGGATGGAACTAGAGGGTATTCTGCTAAGCGAAATTAGTCAGAGAAAGACAAAAATCATATGACTTCACTCATATGAGGACTTTAAGAGACAAAGCAGATGAACATAAGGGAAGGGAAACAAAAATAATATAAAAACAGGGAGGGGGACAAAACAGAAGAGACTCAAAATATGGAGAACAAACTGAGGGTTACTGGAGAGGTGGGAGGGGGGAAGGGCTAAATGGGTAAGGGACACTAAGGAATCTACTCCTGAAATCATTGTTGTCACTATATGCTAACTAATTTGGATGTAAATTAAAAAAAAAAATTAAAAGAAAAGAAAAAAATAAAAATAAAAATAAAATAAAATAGGCAGCATAAAGGTGACAAAAAGAAAAAAACAGATCAGTTATATTAAATTTTTTTTTCAACGTTTATTTATTTTTTTGGGGACAGAGAGAGACAGAGCATGAACGGGGGAGGGGCAGAGAGAGAGGGAGACACAGAATCGGAAACAGGCTCCAGGCTCCGAGCCATCAGCCCAGAGCCAGACGCGGGGCTGGAACTCACGGACCGCGAGATCGTGACCTGGCTGAAGTCGGACGCCCAACCGACTGCGCCACCCAGGCGCCCCCAGATCAGTTATATTAGAAAAGACCATCACACTGGGGTGCCTGGGTGGTTCAGTTGGTTAAACGTCCAACTCCTGATTTTGGCTCAGGTCGTGATCTTGCGGTTCGTGAGTTCGAGCCCCACATCGGGCTCTGCCTTAACAGTGTGGAGCCTGCTTGGGATTCTCTGTCTCTGTCTCTGTCTCTGTCTCTCTCTCAAAAATAAATAAATAAACTTTAAAAAAAAGATGAAAGAAAGAAAGAAAGACAGACAAAGGAAGGAAGGAAGGAAGGAAGGAAGGAAGGAAGGAAGGAAAGACCATCACTCTTCTGGTTTTGCAGAATAGTGACCTGCTATTGTGTTTAAGAAGTCAAATAACCCTGGGTGCCTGGGTGGCTCAGTCAGTTAACTTCAGCTCAGGTCATGAGCTTACAATTTGTGGATTCGAGCCCTGCATGGGGCTCTGGTGCTGACAGTCTGGAGCCTGCTTCAGATTCTGTGTCTCCCCTACTCACATTCTGTCTCTCTCTCTCTCTCTCAAAAATAAATAAATAAATATATATATATATATATATATATATATATATTTATTATTTTTTTTTTAAAAAAGTCAAATAAGCCTTTGCTCTTAAATTATCTTAGAAAGAGAATGAATTACTTGTGGCATGTCTTAAATTCCACTTTAGGTAAAACGTAATCTGTTTTATGCTTCCTCTGATTATTCTGGATTTGTTCATGTGTAATTTTAAAGAAGTCGTGCTCTGTGGTTTTCCCATTGAGATTGTTCTAAAGTGACGTTCGCTGTAGGATTTGGCCGACGGGCTAAGTAGCCGAAATTTTGGTAAGAAGTCGGCAGAAGGAGACTAGCTCAGATGAGAAAATTACACATAATTTCTTTCCTCTCATTTTGTGAAAATCTTAGACCCACAGATGTTAGGGATTGAAAAGAACTTTAAGCAAATCTCTGCTTCTGCAAGGCGTTTTGGTTTTGGTTTTGGTTTTGGTTTTGGTTTCTTTTCAAAACTTTTGAATCTCAAGGCAAGATTTAAATTTCTAAATTGATTATTCCGTCATAATTCCCCGGTGGAATTAATTCCAATCTCAAGGTGCTCTCCATTGACATCCCCCTGAGTACTTTGAGACCCTCAAATGTTTATTCTATTTTTCTCAGAACCAGGTAAATCACTAGCTGGAAAGTTAGTGACTCTCCTGAGGTGGTATCGATTTTGTGCAAATGTAGTGTGTGAGAGGGAATGATATAATATTTGGGGGCTTACAGTAGAGTCTGACTAGATAGGCAGATACAGAAGACAAACTCTCAGCCTGCTTAAAACCCATTGTATCCTCCAGAATCTCTAATTCAGCACCCACCAGTCTCAACCTATGCAAAATCAGCAAGATGGGATAATATTCTTACATGATAGAATTGTCTTTTTTGTCCTCTCTAAATGAGCTTTAAAAACAAAAACAACCAGACTTCAAGCTGTATTACAAAGCTGTAATCATCAAGACAGTGTGGTACTGACACAAAAACAGACACTCCGATCAATGGAATGGAATAGAGAACCCAGAAATGGACCCACAAATATACGGCCAACCAATCTTTGACAAAGCAGGAAAGAATATCCAATGGAATAAAGACAGTCTCTTCAGCAAATGGTGCTGGGAAAACTGGACAGCGACATGCAGAAAAATGAACCTGGACCACTTTCTTACACCACACACAAAAATAAATCAAAGTGGATGAAAGACCTAAACATAAGACAGGAAGCCATCAAAATCCTCAGGGAGAAAGCAGGCAAAAACCTCTTTGACCTCAGCTGCAGCAACTTCTTACTCAACATGTCTCCAGAGGCAAGGGAAACAAAAGCAAAAGTGAACTATTGGGACCTCATCAAAATAAAAAACTTCTGCACAGCGAAGGTAACAATCAGCAAAACCAAAAGGCAACTGACAGAATGGGAGAAGATATTTGCAAACAACATACCAGATAAAGGGTTAGTATCCAAACTCTATAAAGAACTTACCCAACTCAACACCCAAAAAAACAAATAATCCGGTGAAGAAGTGGGCAAAAGACATGAATAGACACTTCTCCAAAGAAGACATCCAGATGGCCAGCCGACACATGAAAAAATGCTCAACATCACTCATCATCAAGGAAATACAAATCAAAATCAAAATGAGATACCACCTCACGCCTGCCTGAATGGCTAACATTAACAACTCAGGCAACAATAGATGTTGGCGAGGATGTGGACAAAGAGGATCTCTTTTGCATTGTTGGTGGGAATGTAAAGTGGTGCAGCCATTCTGGAAAACAGTATGGAGGTTCCTCAAAAAACTAAAAGTAGAACTACCTTACGACCCAGCAATTGCACTACTAGGCATTTATCCAAGGGATACAGGTATGCTGTTTTGAAGGGACACATGCACCCCAATGTTTATAGCAGCACTATCAATAATAGCCAAAGGATGGAAAGAACCCAAATGTCCATTGATGGATAAATGGATAAAGAAGATGTGGTATATATATATATATATATATATATATATATATATACACACACACACATATATATGTGTATATATGTATAAAATCATTCTTTCTGTATACACACACACACACACACACACACACACACACAATGGAATAATTAATTACTCGGCAATCAAAAAGAATGAAATTTTGCCATTTGCAACTACGTGGATGGAACTAGAGGATATTACGCTAAGCGAAATTAGTCAGAGAAAGACAAATATCATATGACTTCACTCATGAGGACTTTCAGAGACAAAACAGATGAACATAAGGGAAGGGAAGCAAAAATAATAAAAAAAAACAGGGAGGGGGACAAAACAGAAGAGACTCATAAATATGGAGAACAAACTGAGGGTTACCGGAGGGGATGTGGGAGGGGGGATGGGCTAAATGGGTAAGGGGCATTGGGGAATCTACTCCTGAAATCATTGTTGCACTATATGCTAACTAACCTGGATGTAAATTAAAAAATAAGGTAATAAATAAAATAAATAAAAACAAAAACAAAAGTCAAACTGCAATTAGGAATGATAATTTCCTAAAGATCTTCCTCTTCCCTGCTTCTCTCTCTTCTCTTATTTCTGTCTCTCTCTCCAGCTTACAGCATAAAACAAGAGAAAAGAGGAGCACGTAAGGAACACAAGAGGCAGATGAGGCCTAGAGTACACACCAAGAGGATAACATAACCTACTATCATCATTGGCATAGTGTTTTTCCTGGTTTGCAATGTTTTCCATTATATGTCATAATAGCACTGCCTCAAAGAGGTGTTATGAGTATTAAACACGCTAATGAATTAATAGAGTCTACAATAGCTCCTGGCACCAAAAATGCTTTCAATAAGTGTTCGACGGTATTACTATTAGTACACAAGCTATTGTTTTTAACACTGTTATTACAGTCATAGTTTGCATAACCATTTAGTTTGCTAAACCACAAACAGTTTAGGAAGTACAAGTTCACATTTAGCTGGTCATGCGATATATAACTTATTTTAGGAAAGAATGATTTTATTTCTAAATCCTAAATTCCTATCAATAGCTATTTGGCCACTTAGGGGACACTCGTATGGAATTTCTTTTATAAACTAAAAAGCACAACTATACCTGAAGGCTTGCTATAAAAGATTGGCCCTGAAATAATTCTGAAGAATTCTAAATTTCACAGGAAAGCAGTCATAACCCAGCTCTGGCCTACTTCTCAAGTTTCGCAAATGCTGTCCCATTCTGTCCATCTGATGTGCCTGGGACAATGGGCAATTAGCCACTCCCCAAGCATGCCTAGTACTTTTGTGCCATTCTGCCTCTGTGTGCCTGCTGTTCTTTGTGCCTAGAATAGCCTCTCCTGCCTCTCCCTTCAAGTCCATTATGACGCCTTCCTCTTCTTACCCAGAAAATAAATATCCCTCTTCTCTGCTTCCAAAGCACATTCGTCATCCTACGTGCTGGGATACATCCTTCTTCCTATTAGTCATATCCCACTGCATGGAAATCCTGTATTCTCATGTCTGTGAGCTCCTTCAAGAGTACAGCCCTGTTTTGCTGGAGAATATTGCCAATGCCAACCAGAGGACCCACACGTAGCAAGAACTCCTTCTTTTTGCATTGTTTGCCAATTCCAGGCAGGAAAGACCAGACCCATGACACAGTAATAAGCTCCTGGTCCAGAGTTGAGGACAGAGAAAGACCAAAAAAAAATTGGCCCTTCACTTAGTATCCTTAGACTTACTGAATCGGCATTTAATTTAAATACCAAAACAATATCCCAGGCAAAAGTCATAATTAGAATAGTAAAAGTAACAGCCATTTGTTGAGTAATTACAATGCTCCAGCCACTGCTTTCATATTTCATGTGCATACTCATTTAATTCTCACAAGACTATTCGTTATGTGCTCCTATTGTCTTCATTTTATATTTAAAAAGTCCCTCCCCGTGGTCATAGAACTAAGAAGAAGTGGATGCAGAAGGTGAAGATGAATTTGAACCCAGGCAAATTCTACAGAGCCAGAGTTCACAACTACCACCACCATGCTATCTGTAGTTGGTTAAGGAGACTTTAAAATTACAGTAGATAATGGACTTATTCCAATAAAATAAAGTCTGTTAATGGGTCTGATAATGACAAGTTAAATTTTTATTTTTCACTACCACTAACTGTAGATATACCAGCTTCTCATTGATTAAAGCCATGACCAGATCTATGACATATCCATTGAAAGTACTATGCCGGCTTTCCCTAATCTGGGCTCAATTTTCCAATCCTATGGTCTCTCCCACTAGTTGCTAGCACACATGCTCCACATTCACCAGCCCTTTCACCCCACCCTGCCTTCTGCCCTCAGTAGAGAGGAAGGCTACTTGGGAAACATTGCTTACACTGTTTGCTTGGTCTCTTTCTCTTCTCCCCCCTGACAATTCTTTCTTCTCCATTTTTCATAAGCTTACTCTTAATAATATAGTGACATGTCTTCTTTTGATTAATTTTTTCTATGGTATAACTTTTCCATCTTTTTACCTTCAGTCTCTTCTGCATATTTTAGGTATTCCTCTTATAAATAACATAACTGGTCCTTGCTTAAAAAAAAATCAGTCTGACAATATTCATCTTTTAATTACAATATTTAGTTCATTTACATTTAATGTAATTATTGATATGATCAGGTTTAGTTCTACCATTTTGTCCTCTGCTTTTTATCTGTACTACCTGTTCTGTATTCTTTTTCTTTCCTTTCTTTTGGCTGATTATTTTTTATAGTTTCATTTCCTCCCTCTATTAACATGGTAGCTATGCATCCTCTTACTATGATTTGTTAAATATTATAGACATGACTAGAGATTATAACATGTATAGATGACTTATTTTAGTCCAAGATAAATGGTTGCATTTACTTCTTCCCAGACAATGCAAGAAACATAGAACCCCTTTAACTGCTTTTATCCTAACCCATTATTTGTAATATATTTAGCCTTATCAGACATTATTATTACAGTTTTATATCAACATTAAATATTTATCATCTCTGATGCTCTTAAATCCATTCTTTATCTTTAAGTTTTCATCTGGGATAATGTTCTTGTCCCTGAATAGTCCATGTTAGTATTTTCTTTTTTATGGGTGGGTATAAAATTTCCCTCAGTGTTTATTAGAGAATGTGTTATCTCTCCAGCTTGGGTTCATAGATTTTTTTTTTTAAGAAAGTCATCATCCATTGTCTCTTCAAACATTGTTTCTCCTTTATTATCTTTCTCTTTTCCTTTTGTGGGTTCTGTTAACAGATAGGTTAGAACTTTTCACTAGGTCCCCTATGTCTCTTATATTGTCCTCTATGTCTCTCTCTCCCTTTCCATTTATGTGATTCATTCTGTATATTTTTTCATATTTATTTTCCAATTCATTTTCTCTTTAATGTGTCTACTCTCATGTTAAACTTGTACACTGGGTTACTGATCTGTCACAAATGTTTTCTGTTCTAGAATTTCCATTTTGTACATTTTTGTGGTTTACTGTTATCTGTCAAAACCATCAATTTCATGTTTTATTATCTTTGATATATTAATTGCACTTACTTTAAAATCCATGTATGAAAACTCCATTTTCAAGATTCCTGATGGTTTCTTATACTGTCCATTGCTTCTTTTGATTTTCTGCTACACTATTTTGATTCCTTATATATTTGTTTTTTCTTTTTTTTTTTTAATGTTTATTTATTTTTGAGAGAGAGAAACAAGGTGAGTGGGAGAGGGGCAGAGAGACACAGAATATGAAGCAGGCTCCAGACTCTGAGCAGTCAGCACAGGGCCCAATGCGGAGCTCAACTCAAAAACCACAAGATCATGACCTGAGCCGAAGTCAGACATTTAACCCACTAAGCCACCCAGATGCCCCATATATCTGGTTTTTCTTAACTAAGTGTCAGATATTGTATATGAAAAATGGTAGAGATAATTTGAAACTGGGATGTAACTTCCTTCAGAGAAGAAGGATTTTGTTTGCTTCTGACAGGTGGCTAGGAAACCTAGCAGCCCTGAATTATCTTAATTCAAACACAAAATGATATGATTAGAAGCTGGGCTTCAGTCCCTCTGGAGAAGATCTGTTTCAGGACCACCTTTACCCATAAAGTGTAGCCTTTTGGCTGGGAGTCCCAGTCTAAAACTTGTGAATTTACCAATGCTTCCCTCCTTGGCAGCATTGACCTCCCTTTCTTCCCTCTTCTAAATTCAAGAATCTTAGAGATGCTCAGTTCACCTTCTCAGCCTCCCGTCTAACTTCCAAAATTGGCAGATGCCTCTAGGGGAAAAGCAGTACCAAATGCAAAGTGTACTTCTCTGAGTTACCTTCTTTTCCTTGACTTTTAGCTCTTTATGACTTAAATATTGTTTTGGGTTTTTTTCCCCCCCTCTTAACTATTTGCCCAGATTTTGTACTTTCTTTAGGAGGAGGGAAAGAACTGTTTGCTAATATGTTTATTTTCACCTATTCAAATTTTTTAATATTTACATAGTCACATTTCTTGATTTGCTTTCCCCTATCATTCATAAAAAGGCCTATTCTACTTTAAGTTATAGCTAAATTCTATTTGGTATTGACTTCAGTATGAGCTGTGAGATAAGGATTCGGTTCACTTTTTCCCCAAGTAACTAATTATTGTCTAATGACATAATGAATAGTTCATGTACTCTCTTGAATTTTATACACACACACACACACACACACACACACACACACACATTCCATTAGCATGCTAAGCCACCTTTATATTACTTTGGGCTTTTCTGGGCTTTTCTATTCTGTTCTACTGTTTATTTATTTTTGTACCAGTACCTCACTTTTTTTAATTACCGTAGCTTTATATTATGTCTCTATATCTGGTGAGAAAAGGCTTCCTTCTTTCACATAGGCCCATTACACCTGTGGTTTTTTGCCTGTTTGTTTTAATTTTTTGACTAGTCCAGCATGAATCATTTTATCAGATAGATTTTAAAATATTTTCTCTCAACCACCAAACTTCCCTCTCCAATACCCACCCAAAAGAGAAATCCCATTGTGATTTCTCTTCATCATTAAGATTGCAACGATTTCAGAGAGTATTTTATTTTATTATTATTTTTTTTTTTGAAAATAGGGCTTTTATTTTTTTTTTAATTTATTTTTTTTTCCACGTTTTTATTTATTTTTGGGACAGAGAGAGACAGAGCATGAACGGGGGGGCGGGGGGGGGCAGAGAGAGAGAGGGAGACACAGAATCGGAAACAAGCTCCAGGCTCTGAGCCAGCAGCCCAGAGCCCGACGCGGGGCTCGAACTCCCGGACCGCGAGATCGTGACCTGGCTGAAGTCGGACGCTTAACCGACTGCGCCACCCAGGCGCCCCTCAGAGAGTATTTTAACACAAATCAACATCTTTATAATATTGAGTTTTCCCAGGTCGAAACATCTTAAATCTCTCAGAGTTCATGTTTTCATATAAATCCTGTATGCTTCTTAATCAGCTTATTCCAGTATATTTTATACCTTTTTTATAAATGAAATATTTTCTTCAGTCACATTTTCTAATTGGTTATCCTTATAATAGGAAAACTAGTAGTGTTTCCCCATTATTAATATTGATATGGTAACAACAACCTTACTTATCGTTTTTAATTATTTCTGGTATGTTTTCTCAGTTGATTCATTTGGTTTTTGAAGCTATAGAACCATATCATTATGTAGGAGTGGGAATTGTACGAACTTCTTTGCAATGCTTCTACTCCTTACTCTGCTCTCTCAAAATGACACATCCATTGGGTAGAATGAATCTCAAACTTCAGTGTTAAGCTTGACCCTTAATTCACCCAAACTAACCATTCATCATAATACCAATCTTTTCACCAAAGCAATGGGTTCAAGGATGAGTGACACAGGCCCCGACTCAGTGGGGCACAGAACAGCACCAGCCACAGTGGATTTTTTTTTTTTTTCCTTTAGGGTTTGGCATGGAATTCAAGAGTTTTCAAAGTTTTCGGAAGAGGAGTTCTCTCTTTTTCTGGATGGCAAGGTATAAGCACATGGGACGCCTGGGACCTCTGTGGCCATTTTGCTCCCCTGAGAGAAGTCGCCCAACGCACAAAGGAACGCAGAGTTGAAAGAACTGAGAGAAATCAAGCAGCAACGCTGAAACAAACCATGCTTGAAACGGAACCTATCCTGCAACTTTATAAGAGCATTTTTTAAAGCCAGGGAGCGTTATTTGCAACCCAAATTATCCTAATGGATACACCAGCTCAATGCCGTATTCAAGAAATACACCTAACACATAATGACAAAGAAAGTTTGAAAATAAGGCATGTGGAAAATTACACCAGGCAAATGTATGCAAACAGAAAGCAGGAATGGCAGAATCAAAATCAGATAAGAACAAGTCAAGATCCAGACCATTAAGCAGGGAAAAGAGGCATATTATGAAATCTATGAGTACAATTAATGAATTACTGTATATCACAAACTACAACAGCAAAACGCATAAAACAGAACTCTGATAAAGATAGGTATAACCGTCATAAAAATCGGTCCTAGTGGGGAATTTTGCATCAGAATTCGATGGATCAAACAGACACAAACAATCAAGGATATAGAGAATACAAATAATACAAAAAAGATCATGTAAAATAAATACATAAATAACATTCTCCCTCTCTTCTTTACCAAAGCAGAAATTGGAATATCATGCATGACCTACCATTAGAAAGAGTCTAGCCTGAGTTAGTTTTACTGCGGAGTCTAACCTTCAAAATACAGAAAAAACTTAGCTAGTATACCTCTCTATCTCAGTTGTCACTATACAACTTAGGAGATGAATATATTCAGAAAATGTTAACAGACCCTTTGGTTTCTGAAACGCTTGCTACTCACCATTCAAACCTCAGAGACTAAAGATGATCAGATTTTATGGTGTCTCTCTCTGAACTTTTGCTTTCTGAACTCAGGTACCAAATAGATTTGAATGTTGAAGGAATGTTTGTAATTCCTTTTTATCTATCTTATTCAAAATATTCTCAACTATCAAAAAATGATTGAAAGTGACCAAGATGGTCTACTAAGCTAACACAAGAACATCCAAATTAATAATTTTAAAAAGAAAAAAAATTACTTACGATAGCAAATGTTCTCAAAATTTTAGTATATTGAATACATCTAGTCATGGAAAGAATATAGCATTGCCATGTAGATACATTTTAAAAACTGTAATATTACAGTAACAATTCAAAAGAAAAATATATTTATAGACGAAGAAATATAAATGTATTCATATAAATATCACCAAAAAATCTTAATAAAAACTGAATAAAATAAGAACACATTATCATCTTTCATTTATCTAAGTATACTCATTCATATTTTTGTGTCTTATTCTTATATTTCTTTTAAGAAATATAACTAAATATATTAAAGAACTTTTAATAAAAAAGTAACAAATACTTTATAATAAAACTTTTAAAGTCATTGCCATTAAAATCAGAATCAAATCAAGAATCCTTTTTATCATTATTATTTTTCAAAATTATTTTAGATGAGCTAAAAAACGCAATAAAGCAAAAAACAACAGGTATGTGTGTATATATAGATAAATTATGTTTATTTGAAAATTTTATATTATAGGTTTAAAAATCCCAAGGCACAGAACTAAAAATCATTAAGACTAATAAGAGAATCTGGAAAGATATTTATATTATATGCAGTTTGGAGTTAGGAATGGACATATACAATCATCACATATACGATAGAGATAGAGAGTATAACATATCTAGAAATACATTTAACAAGAAAATAACACATAAGAAGAATATGTAAAGAAACAAGATATGAATTAATGTTAAGATGAAATGTTCCTAGATGGAAAGACTTCATATCACTAAAATGTTAATCCTTCTAAATCAGAACATAGATTTAATACAATAAAACTAAGAATTTCAAAAGATTTCCTTTAAATCTTGTTGTATACATTAAACATTTTATAATATAGGGGCACCATGGTGGCTCAGTCGGTTGAGCATCTGACTCTTGATTTCAGCTCAGGTCATGATCGTGGGATTGAGCCCTGCAACCAGCTCTATGCTGGGCATCGAGCCTGCTTAAGATTCCCCCTCTCCTTCTGCCCCTCCCCTGCTCATGCTTGTGCACACTGGTGCTCCCTCTCTCTCTCTCTTAAAAAAATATATAAGGGGCACCTGGGTGGCTCAGTCGGTTGAGCATCCGACTTCGGCTCAGGTCACGAGCTCACAGTTCGTGAGTTCGAGCCCCACGTCGGGCTCTGCGCTGACAGCTCAGAGCCTGGAGCCTGCTTCGGATTCTGTGTCTCCCTCTCTCTCTGCCCCTCCCCTGCTTGTGCTCTGTCTCTCTCTCAAAAATAAATAAACATTAAAAAAAAGTTAAAAAAATATATATATATAAATATATCAATATAAATATGTATATATATATACATATATAATTTTACGATATAAGAAAAACGTCCTGAACAAAGGAATTCCTGAATATAAATTTTTCAAATGCCCACTAGACTCCAGAGATAATTTAATATAATTCATACTCCTGTTTATAAGGTATGCGAAAGCTCTGTTTTCCTACATCGTCACCAGCACAGAACAAAGAGCTATAAGTAATAATGCAATGAAAACCCATCCTCTCACTACCTTATCGAAAAAGATCACACATGACCAACACAGATGAAACTCGCTGAATACATTTTAGATTCCATGCCCCCATCCCTTGAGGTAGCCACTCTCCCGAGTTAGGAGTTTACTGTTCTCATCCATTGCTTTACATTCTTACAACATGTTACACATATAGAAATGTTGACATGTTTTTAAGCTTTACATAAACACACACACGAACAAACAAAAACCCTGCATGCGTTCCTTTGCCCTGCTTTGTCTTATTTTGGAAAACAGTATGTATGCAAGGTGCTGACGTATCATTTAGCACCAGCTCATTCTAGGTTTTCATCTTCCAGTCCCTACATCATCCCCGTGTTGGGTCTCCACATCTGCGAGCTCCTAGTTGATTTCTCTCATTGCCTTGTATTTTTCCACTGCCTTCTGTGTGGTTTTTCTCATGCCTACCGTCCACATCTCTGACCTTTTTTCATTGTTGATTCTGTTCTTCTTTTTGATTCTCAAGCAGTTTTCCTTTTGAAACTGATCATATTTTCCCCTTTAATTTCTTTCTTAAGTGTGCCGCCAGCTCTCCTTTCCACTCACCATGACTTTCAGTCCTTCGAGAGGATGGAGGAAATTTAGTCTATTGGTTTTATTTCCTGAAGTAATTATTATTCTAACACATATAATGCAGTGTTCTTTTACATGTCACATTCCTTTTTCATTTTTTTTTTATTTTTTTTTTAAATTTTTTTTTTTTAACCTTTTTTAATTTATTTTTGGGACAGAGAGAGACAGAGCATGAACGGGGGAGGGGCAGATAGAGAGGGAGACACAGAATCGGAAACAGGCTCCAGGCTCCGAGCCATCAGCCCAGAGACTGACGCGGGGCTCGAACTCCCGGACCGCGAGATCGTGACCTGGCTGAAGTCGGACGCTTAACCGACTGCGCCACCAAGGCGCCCCTTTTTTTTAATGATTTGTAAGGAAATCCCACTTTTCCTGCTTCTTATTCAGCTTTACTGAGCACAACTTCATCTGGTCCTGATATTTGCCCAATAGTATTGGTAGATTACCATCATATCCGTTGGGTGTTTACCTGGTCCCCATGAGTGGCCCCTTAGGACTCAGGCTGGAAATCTGGACGTTTAAGAGATTGCAATATTTTTTCAGCCATTCAGAAAACTGAGGAGGGCACAGAAGGTAGACATAGGTGGTGAGTAGCTAAAGCCCAAGTATGGGTATGTTGTCCACCGGTACTTTCCCCAAAAATGTCTTGATTCTTACCCCGGCCAATCACATTAAGAAACATATCTTTTAAATTCCTGTCGCTCTTCCCCTTCTCGGGGAAAAATTAACTCCATAGGAAACCAGGTCAGTGTAAGAGCCCTTGGCTCAGAGGCCTTTTATGAGTGGTTAGTTCTTCCTTGTCTCTCTGTTTGGTCAACTTTTCTCAGCAGATGTTTCACTTCCGGGTACTCTTCTCCCCCTTTCCCGTGGTTGTCTTCTAGGTTGCCCCTTTGGAAGAGCACGTAGAGAATACTGTCCCTCGTTACAAGGTGTTTCTCTCCCGCCATCTCCCTTACTCCTCTGCGGTGAGGAAGTACACTCGGAGTAGGGACCCATCTCTCCAGTCCTCATAATCCCTCTGAGAATTGTTAGATAGGCCTTTAAAAGCCCCAAATTTGTTTCCCAATAACTGTACCGATTGAAAGGAAGCTGCCTGTATGTTAACGCTGTGTTTCTCAGGCAGATCTTCGGAGTCTGCGGTATGAGGCTGTGGCTGTTCCCTAGCTGAGGGAGCATCGACACAAACCTAGGGTTTTCATAGGGAATAAGGGGATTGTGTAGTCTGGTGCATACGTAATCATCCGGGGAGCTTGCTAAAAATTGCACGGGTGGGGACTGAGAATCTGCATTCCCAATTAGCTCCCAGATGATGCCCCAGGCTGCTGGCTGCAGACCATTTGAGTAGAAGGGCTGTGCATTAGTCAGGGTTCTCCAGAGGAACGGAACCAATAGGATATGTGTCTAGAAGTGTATTATGAGGCATTGGCTCACACAGTTACAGAGGCTGAGAAGTCCCATGATCGGCAGTCTGTGAGCAGGAGATCCAAGAAAGCCTGTGGTATAGCCCAAGGCCAGAAAGCCAGAGAGCCCATGGTGTAGATTCCTGCCTGAGCCTGAAGGCCTAGAAACCAGGAGCGCTGAGGCCAGGAGAGGATTGATGTCTCGGCTTATGCAATCAAGCAGAGGGAGAGTTCAGCCTTCCTCAGCCTTTCTGTTCCATTCAGGCCCTCACCCGATTGGATGATGCCCACACACGTTTGAAGGAGGCCATCTGCTTTATTCGGTCCACTAATTCAAATGCTAATCTCTTCCAGAATCGTTCTCTTGGATGCACCAAGAAATGTTTCACCAGATATTTGGGAGCCCATGGCCCAGTCAAGTGGATACGTGACATTAACTATCACAGGCTATAATCATGCAGCCTGTGGAGCAAGAAGGTGGTCAATGGTTGGCCAAAAGATTAAAAATAGCAAATATTTATTAAAATAGTTGGGGCGCCTGAGTGGGTCAGTCAGTTAAGTGTCCGACTTCGACTCAGGTCATCATCTCGGGGTTCCTGAGTTCGAGCCCCGCCTTGGGCTCTGTGCTGACAGTTCAGAGCCTGGAGCTGCTTCAGATTCTGTGTCTCCCTCTCTCTCTCTCGCCCCTCTCCTACTCATGCTCTGTCTCTCTCTCTCTCTCTCTCTCAAAAATAAATAATAAAAACATTTTAAAAAATAAATAAAATAAAATAAGTGACTACATTCTAGCCACAGCACTAAATGCTCTCCATGGAGTACCTTATTTAATTGTCATGACTGTCTGAGGTAGGTACTGTATTATTTTCATCTTATAGGTGAGGGAATTGAGGAACTGGCTCGGTAATTTATGTGCTTAATCGATTAAACGTCTAGCAAGTGTCAGAACTGAGCAATCTGACTTTAGAGTCTCAACTTGAAACACCATCTCTCACAGTGCAAACCTGGGGCCATCTGTTACTCTGCTAATCCACAGAAGGCGAGGGTCCCGCCATGATTATGATCACTAGGTTTTGGCTTAATGCAACAGGAAGGATGTTGGGGAAGATGGTCTTGGAGTTTCCCCTGAAATGTAAGACGGCATTTGTGCTTCCTTCCTGGTAGACAGAGGAGAGAGAGAGAGAGAGAACTCTAATGAGGGAAGGAAAACGAGAGCAGTGAGAGAGGGAACAAAGAGAAGTTGGTGAGAAAAGAAAAGACAGAAGTCGGCATCCTCACATTTCAATTTAGAGAAGAGAGAACGCCCACCTAGCAGAATCTTGAAATGAAATTTCCTTAGAAAGCCCCAGAAAAGTTGCATCCTTACAAGTCGAAAGGGTAAGGGGCACTTGTGCTTTCCTCTTATGTCCCCAAGCAACGTTTTGGTGCTTCAAGATTCAGAATCTTGTGATGCTTTCCAACCGCCCTCCAAACACTACCGCAGTTCAGATTTCTCCCTCTCCGTTCCAGGAGTGAGAAACGTACTCTGATTCATTTGTTTATTTGCATTTCTTCTGTCCTAGACTGCCATTTTTACTTCTTTACTCATTTTTTTTTAATGTTTATTAATTTATTGTGAGAGAGCGCGCCCATGAGCAGGGAAGGGGCAGAGAGAGAGAGAGAGAGAGAGAGAGAGAATTCCAAGCAGCCTCTTCACTATCAGCACAGAGCTCGACGAGGGGCTGGAGCTCAGGAACTGTGAGATCGTGACCTGAGCCAAAATCAAGAGTTGGACGCTTCACCGACTGAGCCACCTAGTACTTAGGTAAATAAATGAGGATTTATTTATTTTTATTTTTTAGGACAACGCCTTAGTTTAAACACACAGCTTGGACTCTGGGTACACTGGAATGCTCTGGTCACTGAACTTATGCACTACAGTCTTGTCATCATTCCCTTTCCACTACTGGTAATCCCTCAACCCATCAAAAATTCGTTAAAACACCATTCTTCTTATGAAGCCTTCCCTAAATAAAACATTTCACTCTGCGCCTTTATCCTGACACAAGACACTCTGTCTTACTGTTAGATTTTATCAATCCCTTTTCTGCATTTGATTATAAACTCCTGGTGGTTATGACTATGTCTTTATGACCTCTGACTTCTCATTAATGCTGAGCCGAATCCTGCACATTGGTTGATGCTCATAAAGTCAGATGTTAATTGCGTATTTAAAAATAAAGAAAAGGAAAAGAGGTTTAGGCACAATGAATGTGTCTGGATCGTCTAAAATAGACTCAAACACAGTTTAAAACAAAGTTTTATAAACCTCAAAGCTCCCTTTCAAGAGATCTCTCCAAATCCAACTTCTTTTACTGACCATATCACTCAAGAACAAGCCATGCTTTTCCCTATTCTTTGGGCACTTTGCATGCATGTGTTTTTACTGCAGAAGAGGGAAGACACCAGGGGCTACATTTACCTTTGAACCCAATTCAAATAAAAACAAACAATAACTGGAATGGAAAAAAAAAAAAATTTAAGAAGCAAGAAAATTTATACGTTCAGAAAGAGATTTAAAAAACAACAACCCAGGGGCGCCTGGGTGGCGCAGTCGGTTAAGCGTCCGACTTCAGCCAGGTCACGATCTCGCGGTCCGTGAGTTCGAGCCCCACGTCGGGCTCTGGGCTGATGGCTCGGAGCCTGGAGCCTGTTTCCGATTCTGTGTCTCCCTCTCTCTCTGCCCCTCCCCCGTTCATGCTCTGTCTCTCTCTGTCCCAAAAATAAATAAAAAAAAACAACAACCCAGAAATAGGTTAAATTCTATTTCGTTTGAGCTCGAGATCAGACTTCATACCCAAGATGCAATAAATGCCATGCGAACCTCTGGGGGCTGATTAATTTATTCTCAAGAGGCCTCCATGGGTGCCCTTACAGAAGACCAGGAATGAGTGGCTGCCTGCACTCTTCCCTTACAGGATAAGGAAAAGCTTTTGTGATTTCCTTCTTTTCCCCGAACTCCTCGATTATGAATGTTTTCATTTTACACAAATTCTCTATTTCTGCCTTGAGACAACACGAACGAGAGAGAGGGGCTGTGCATGCCATGCCCAGAAAGAGAACCCAGAAAGCCATGACAATTAAAGGGGAAATAAATGTGGGTTTCATAAAAAATTCATGGCAATGGTGTACGAGACCAATTTCTTTCTTTGGCCTCTAAAATAACTGTCAGTAAGAAATGACTTGTAGCTGGGTTTACGAAGTAAACATAAAATGTTATTAAAACTTTAGATTCTCAGTGCTCTGTTTGTGTCTTCTTCTCTCTTAGAATGATTTGTTGCAGCTCATCTTTGTTTGTTTGGTTTTAACGAACACAACACAGAAATTCAGATCTTTAGACTAGGTTCCAAGAATCCAGAATCTTAACAGCGAAACAAAACACAACAACAACAAATACTCCCAGCAATTTAGAATATTTCCCGGGATGCATACCCAAACATAGTCTCCATTCAGCCAGAGTTTGGGAAGCTGGCACAGACAGGCACAACGAAGCCACTGCTTGCCGCCATCTTTTTTTTTTTTTTTTTTTTTTAACTAAGCATCAAGATTTCTTACAATAGAGGGATGTTGAGGGGCGCCTGGGTGGCGCAGTCGGTTAAGCGTCCGACTTCAGCCAGGTCACGATCTCGCGGTCTGTGAGTTCGAGCCCCGCGTCGGGCTCTGGGCTGATGGCTCGGAGCCTGGAGCCTGTTTCCGATTCTGTGTCTCCCGCTCTCTCTGCCCCTCCCCCGTTCATGCTCTGTCTCTCTCTGTCCCAAAAATAAATAAACGTTGAAAAAAAAATTAAAAAAAAAAAAAAGAAGAAAAAAAGAAGGATGTTGTGGTTATCTTATCACTATGGGAGAAAAGGTGGGGCTTTTTTTTTTTGTTTTTTTTTTTTTAATTTCAATCAGTCAAACCCTTCCAGCCTGACCCACTTATTCTTCCTCACACTCAACCTCCTAAGTTTAGGGGCAGGAGAAGGAATTTTACCGACTTCAGACAACAGGCTTTATTTTACAAGGGAGAAAACACCAAAGGAAAAACCACCATCCCCCCACAAATCATCGTACATTGACAGCCAAGATTTTACGTTGTGTGTGTTTCCATCTCCTGCACGAAGTTGTCCCTGTTGAGAAGTTCTTAGCGCCTGGCCCCTGAGTTAATGTCCTGAGAGCTTTATTGAATTACTGATTCACATCTAGCATCTTTTGGCCATTAATCACCACTCACAGAGAAAGGCCTTGCAGCTCCACCAGGAACGGCTCTCTGGTTCCCGTGATCAGAGAAGAAGGATATTTAAGTGCTACAGAGAGAGAAACTGCAATTTTCCCTCAGATAAAAAGAATGGGGTCAGAAGGCGTTGAGAAGGCATCTAAAAAGAAAATCGGAAGCAAATTCAACACTCAAGACAGATATAAACAACAGATATAAAATAAGCCAGTGCGTAAACGCCAGGCTCTTAAGTACTTCCTAACACGAAGTTTTGTAGCTATTCCTGGAGCCAGACATACACACATGCTCTCATTCAAGACCACAGTAGGGTGGTAAAAATGGCCAGCACTCACTGGGTGGTTATTCCTGTGCCGGGTCCTACATTAACCCCCACACAGCTATTGTCTATCCCATTTAGGATCCCAAACACCCTCTGAGGTGGACTGTCTTATCCCAAACCCCCAGGGCCACTTGCATTTCTGCAATCTAGCATTTCCTCGGATTCTAGGGAGTCAACACGGAGGGTGCACAGCATGGTATGAATCCCTTCCAGTGGGGGCTGGAACTCAGCCGTGTTCATATGGGTGCAGCAAAACGGGCGGACAGATACGGAAGTAGGAGGAAGACTACTTCTTTGGGCCAGGTCTTGCTGCCTAAAGTGTTTTTGCCAAATCTAGATTTAAAAATAACAAACAAAAAAAACCCCAAAAACCTGTTCTCAGAGGTTGAATTTCAGAGTTGAAGATCGGATGGATCACCGTCTCCATTGTAGAGGCACAGAAGACGGAACTCAGAGGAGAAAGTGCATCGTCTCTTGGCATGGGAGCAGTGTTTGGGCCAGGTTCAAGGAGGAAATCTCAGACTCCAGAGCCGGTGTCTAAAACCCCACTCTCTTGCCCCTCAGGCTTTCTTTGGGTGTCTCAGTAAACACAGATGCCTCCGCAGTCTTTCTGCTTGTCCTGAAGACTTAATCTGTCCTCTCATTCCTCATCACTTGCCTTTCTCTGCGACCTCACCTGGAAAATGATTGTAGAGAGGAGAAAAAAAGGAAAACACTGCTTCTCCTTCAGTGAGCAGAAAGAGGCAGCATCAGCCTTGGTCTCCTTATTCCTTTAGGAATTTGAGTCTTGGGGCACCTGAGTGGCTCAGTTGGTTAAGCATCCGATTCTTGATTTGGGCTCAGGTTCCTGAGGGTGAGCCCTGCATCCTGCTCTGTGCTGACAGCCTGCTTATGATACTCTCTCTCTCTCTCTCTCTCTCTCTCTCAAAATAAATAAATAAATATTAAAAAAAAAAAAAGGAAGGTGAAAGAATAGGGAAGGAAAGGTGAGGGGAAGGGAAGGCAGGAGAGAAGAGAGAAAGGAGGGGAAGGGGAGGGAAGTATGGAGAGGGGACAGTGGGAGGTAGGGGAAAGGGAAAGAAAGGAGAGAGAAAGGACCTAGGGCCTGGGATTAGAAATGACTGAAGCATTGAAAGCATCCCAATAATTCCAGATGTCTATGTTGCTGCAAGGTCCTTTGTCCTCACACACCTTTGGTAAATTCATCCGGATAAAGGGATGCCTTCTACAAGCGAGTATTTGCCCAAATGAAGATGAGGTCGAGCTACCCGTCTGGGAAGCATGCAAAAAGAACAGCCCACTCCGGCTGGTAAAATGGTCTCTAAATTGACCTAAACCAGCGGAGACAGGGGTTCAAGGGCAGAGTTCAGAGGAGAGGGTGTTCTCCCCAGTAATGCGCAAAAACCTGAGAATGACACGGGACTATCAGGTCAGCAGAATGGGGGTTTGAACAGCGTAGCCTTTGAGGGCTAGGGTGACCCTAGCTGCAGTCTGCAGGCGGGTTACATCAGGTACCACTCGTCACAGATGGTCGCCTTCAGCATGCTCCTGCCCCTCCTACATCCTAATACGGTCTCTTCCGGGAGAGTAAAGAGTGCATCTGGATCACGCATAACCTGCAATGCCCATGGGACTGTGGTTTGGGACTCTGTCTCACTGCCTATCAAAGCAGGAAAAGGTTTGAGACCCATTGTTTGTGTTCTTAATTTGAAATCCTACTGGCCAAACTTGAGCTTGGTGGCCAAACTAATGCCAGAACACAATGAAGTCCACATGAAGCCAAGTCTCGCCTGGGCGCGGCAGCAACGAAGCAATATCTATAATCCCTCCTTCACACCAGGGCAGCCGCAACCTACCACTGGTGCTCCACACCACTGTCTTGGGGCCAAGGTCAAAACGGGCATTCCATCTGGGTCTAAGTTTAAAAATGGGATTTTAGGGGCGCCTGGGTGGCGCAGTCGGTTAAGCGTCCGACTTCAGCCAGGTCACGATCTCGCGGTCCGTGAGTTCGAGCCCCGCGTCAGGCTCTGGGCTGATGGCTCGGAGCCTGGAGCCTGTTTCCGATTCTGTGTCTCCCTCTCTCTCTGCCCCTCACCCGTTCATGCTCTGTCTCTCTCTGTCCCAAAAATAAATAAACGTTGAAAAAAAAATTAAAAAAAAAAATGGGATTTTAACATCACCCTCCCGTTCTGTAATGCGCCGTTCCGTTGGCTACTTTGTCCCTTCGACTGCTGGAGTTTTGGTTCTCCACCACCGGGTGGCTAGGGCCTTGCGGTTTGCCAGTTTCCGACAAGAAGAGAGACCTCACTTCTGATGAGAGGCTGTGGCACCGTAGGCGATCCCAAACCCTGGGGGATTGGCGACGCTTCCGAGAGAGCCACCCTCCTGGCTCACCAGTTCTGCCAGGTGTGCCCTTCTAAAGCAAAAGGATAAGGTTGGGGGCACCTGGGTAGCTCAGCTGGTTAAACTTTGGACCTTGGATTTCGGCTCAGGTCATGGTCTCACTGCTTCGTGAGTTCAAGCCTGCGTGGAGCCTGGAGTTGGGCTCTGTGCTGAGCATGGAGCCTGCTTGGGATTCTCTCTCTCTCCCCCTCCCCCTACTCATGCACTCTCTCTCTCAATCTCTCTCTCTCAAAATAAATAAATTAACTTAAAAGAAAAAAAGATAAGGTTTTAAATGTTATTTACCTAGGGGACATACTTTTTGGGTGTGATGACAGTGGAAAAGGAAATATACATATGTGTTTTTCTTTCTCTGTAACTTTCTTTTATCAAAATCAGTGCCCAGGCATCAGAAGAAACCCTATTTTAAAATGTTTTTAAAGTGGATCGGCATAGTTCTTTCCCTGCACTAATTTAAGGGCATGCATAGACATAGACGTAATACTCAAATGTACCCATATATACACAGATTTCCTTTTTCACCATTTCTTAAATTTTACTCTCTCTTCTTTCCAGTGCTAAATCTACCCATTCCACTCTCCCAGCAAACACATATGTAACCCACCCACTCACCCACCCACACATGAACACAAGTCTTGAGTTTTGTTCCCCTGAAATAAATTTCTAGTGAAATGAAAATTTTCACAGAAAAAAAAAAAAAAAAGCTATATTAAGCCAGAGTTGTACCCAAGATACTGAAATATATTTTTACCCTAATAATACCCTAAAACCTCTTAACTATGCAAAAGTCAACTAATACCTCCATTTCAATTAGCCTTATCAGAACTTTAATTACCGCCTAACACAGTGTTACATCAAATGACTAAGTTTAAAAATAAGCTTGTCCAACCACACATTTAGATGTTTTTATTTTATTCTACACAGTAGAGTGTTTTCCTATCTAAGTTGACAAGTTCAGTGTGAGTAGGAGGAAGGAAGAAAAACAAAGGGACGCTCATTAAGAAACGAAGGCAGGACTTGCCTCCTGAAAAAACACACCTTTCAGGGCCAGAGGATCATAGCCAGCATCCTGATAACAGAATGAATCTGAGAAATCTTCCGGGAGAAATGCCACAGATTATTGCCATAAATATTATTAGCAGACTCACAAGGCTATAATCATGATCTGTATCCGTGATACCCAGTTTCAAATTAACATGGTTATTTTACTTGTGTTCCCAAATTTAACATTAGGGGGAATTCGGGCTGTGGGCCTATCATCATTAGGGCCTATCATCACTATATATATCTCCTCACAGTCTCGCCCTGCCAATTTTGGTCAAATGGCCAGGATTATCTGGCTAATTGGGGGAGCTTTGAGAGGGACTCTTTCTTAAACCCAGAAACTGAGATTTCTGCTTCCTTTTTAGTTTTGCTTGGTTGGACTCTCAGATGATGGAGAATCATAGCTGAGTGATTCGGACTCAACCTTGAAATGCCAAAAGTCCTCATCAAAGTTTTACAGAGCCAAAGGAAGGCTACCCAAACTGGATACAGCAAGCTTCAAACTGTTTGGAAGGGGATAGTCTTACTCCTGGGGCTGGGAGCATGGATGGGGTAGAATCCACAGTGAAATTTATTTGAGAAAGCACATTTTCATTCAATTTTGAGAAGGCAAGTGGAACCAGAGAAATCTCCATTTCATATCCTAACACCGGGACCTTTACCTGCCGGCACCTTCAAAAGAACAAGCATTCCATGAGTTTTGAGCAAATGTATGATGATGGCAATATTACCCTTGTTCTTCTCTCATTTCCTCCATAAAACGAAAGGCCACGGGC
The DNA here is from genome assembly GCF_018350175.1 of Felis catus. Taxonomy (NCBI): domain Eukaryota; kingdom Metazoa; phylum Chordata; class Mammalia; order Carnivora; family Felidae; genus Felis; species Felis catus. The sequence continues at coordinate 113,849,013 of NC_058374.1, forward strand.
TTTACGTGATAACCAGCCTCGGTACTATGATCTCAGGTTCTGTAAGGAACGGGCATTTTGGATAACTGAACTTTCCAGGTGTCCGAACGTCGGCAAGAACACCCTTTCTGTTTTCAATGCTGTCCATCAGCTTGTCTAGCTATACATCAGAACAAAATACTGAGCATCTTGCTGGGCCCCTACCATACCCAGCACCAATTCTCATGTCTCATTTCACAACACGGCACCTACATTGTAGACAGAGTTTAAAGAAATCAGATTTTTTTTTTAATTCAGGTCTTCTTACCAGTCTATTTAATATGATTGGCAATTCCCTCTAAAATGAAGAGGAGAAAAAAAAATTATATATATATTATATATATAATTATATATATAATATATATATTATATTATATTATTATATATAATATTATATTATAATATAATTATATATTATATTATATTATTATATATAATATTATATTATATATAATTATATATTATATAATATATAATTATATATTATAATTATATATATTATAATTATAATATATAATTATAATATATATAATATAATTATATATAATATATAATTATAATTATAATATAATGTAATAATATAATATATTATATATAATATTATATATATAATATTATATATAATATAATTTTATATATATATATATATATATATATATATATATATATATCTCCAGCTGGGTTTTCTGGTCTGCTGATTCCAAAGGCATACAATAACCAGGAGAGGAAGTAAGGAGTGGTCAGGAAAACAACTGCCAGGAACCAGGACTGTTGACATTATAATAGAGTCCAAGAAGGCCAAATGACAATTATGTATTTGGGGAGAAGGAGCCTGGAAGGATTTGGGAATTCACTCAATTGTTTGAATGGAATGTTCTTTTCCAAGATATCTCCGAGGCCGTTTCTCTGGTCTCCTTCAAGCTTCCGCTCAAATACCACCTTATCAATGAGGCCTTCCTTGTTTTACTTAAAAGAGCAACCTGTGCCCCCCCTCCTCCCCACGGCTCCCTATCACACCTTTCTGCGGGGCCCACGCAGTGTTACACAACTGGTACAATGTTCACGGCAACAAGAGAGCAGCTCTGCTCCTTACCACTATCACCATCTGATCTTCTGCCTCCTTCCATCCGATCTACCATCGTCTCCCGGCTCGTTCTCCCCCGCTGTCTGGGGAGAGTACGCATTTTTGTCTGGTTCACAGCTGTATCTGCAGGTGCCTAGAACAATGCTGGGCATAGAGCAGATACTCAGCAAAGACTTAAAGGCACACAGATTAACTAATTTTAGCATCTGCTGAAGCTCTGGTCTAAGAGTTCCAGACTTTAAGGTCTTCCCATCTAATGGGGAAATAAGACACGAATGCAAACGATTGCAATACAATGGGATCAGAAAGCAGTGCACTGGGATGCGATACCAGTTAGGAGCTGGTGCTTGACCTAGGACAAACCTGGATTCTAGCCTCGAATGTTCCCATTGCCCTGTGACCTTGGGCAAGCTATAACACCCATATACCACATTTCTTTGACTCAGCGATGACTAGAGTACCAAAGGTTTACTCTTACAGGTTTGTGATGAGGAAGGGATGCTCACAAGTGCTGAGATTCCAAAATCTACAGGAAGTGCCTGCAGCATTGGGTCGGAACTTTATAGAAACAGAGCAGCCAATCAGCAGAGCAGGGTGGCTAAGGCTGTCTGGTGCTACCAGGAAAGCTAATCAGTAAGAGGGCAGAGGCTGAAATAAATAAAATCCCTTCCAACATGCATGTAATGAAGTGCCATATTGAATTTTCCTGTGCTTAATGCATGAAACTTTTTTAAAACGAGGAATGAATCTACTAGGAAAATGAATAGGCAACTGGAGGAGGGGTTTCTCCGACTGGAAATGGGTTATTGACAAATCTCCGGTAACCAAATCTGGCTTTAGCTTTCCTTACATCTCCACTGAGTTGCCATCCTTTCGTAATTGGAGCGTAAGCGGAAAAAGTCCAACTGGTATTGAAATATTAGGTATTATTATCACTCATCACCATCCCCACCACAACCCACCACTGCTTTGGCAACAGAGGCTTTGCTAAACAGAACATATTGTCCTTCTCCGAAGAAGAGTTAATTTAAGATCTGGTTCCAAATCGGAACACTTAATCTACCGGGAAAATAAGAAGTAAATCCCCTTTTTAATCACTGGTGAATTTCTTCCCTTCCCTCTCTCTCAGTAGATCTCAAACTATTAACAGTCTCTTTAGGACAAATCTTCCCACCCCTGCATTCAATAATCTTTAAAGACAGTGGCACACAGCGGGTTCAGTCAATTTCACAACTGATTGTGCTGTAACTTAGGTGAATATTCTAATTGCTCTTTGGCAACTGGAGTCGAGAATTTTGAGATGGGAGGAAGTGTTCAAGGCTAGCTAGAACTCAGCTATACATACAGGTTTAACACTTGTCTCTTCTTAGCTACAAGATCTACGACAGTGGCATAACCAGGCTAAATGAAACAAGGGGGAGCATTATATAAATTTTGCATCATCACAATCTTTTTCAATTGATCACAATTCTAGAGTTCTGGCCTAATAACAAACACCAAGCACTCCTTAGTAAGCTTGTGAGTCAGTGATAGGGATATGACTCACATTTTACTACTCACTCTCAAAGACTAAAAGCCATAGCAAATTAGGCAGGGATGTACAATATTAGTAACCACTAAATCATAACTAGTTGAAAGGCAACGGTTTCTTCTGGTGACAATTTGCTTCATGTTTAAAGTAACCATTACCGCATGTTTAGGGAGCAAAAATAATGTAATAAGAAGAGGAGAGGGAAAACAACTCATTTCTACTTTGAGTCCTGGCTCCCCAAACATATTTCTTAACCGAATCTTAACTGTCCCCAAAGGGAATTTTCTGGGGGTGGTAAAAAGGTTCTATCTCTTGATTGGGGTGTGGATTTCATAGGTGTGCAAAATCCACTGGATTCTATACATTTAGTTGTATTACATTTTTACAGCAATTTAAAGAAAAAAGATTTAGGTGGCCCACACCTCGAAAGCTATGTCTAGGCGTTACTTCCACTAGAAATGTAAACTCACAATTAAACTGTTGTTTTTTTTTAATTCTATTTAATAAACACTGCAAAAACGGGAACTGCTATAACAGTAACAACAAACCGTGGACAATAATCAAAGATATGTTTGAATTTCAATTGTTCTATTTCATACACCATGAAAGTGCCTCTAATCTAGCAGCTTACGCTAAAAACCAACTTTCCGTGCTAAACCTTTAGAACATGAAAGTCATTACTGTTTGTACCAAAACAAATCATAGCAATCCAGCTATTCTGAAGAAAACACTCTTGAGTTCGGTTTGGGTTCCTTTTGGACTGCAAAAGGTATTCTACCTCCTTGACGCATTTACTAGAAAGTAGATACGTTGCTGGTTGAGCGGCCTTTATTCAAAGAAATAATACTGTAACATGGCCTGTAAAAGCAAAGAGACTGTTCCAGTTGCTGACAGTCTGGGTTTAATTAGTAACTGCACTCTGTTTTACTCTCAAGGGTCACAGTTCAGCCGATAAACTTATCGACCAAATTACATGGTCGCTCTCTACCTACGAAGCCCCACGTGATGTGGCCTCCCTTCCTTAATTCTCCTCCACTCCACTCATCCTGGCCTCTCTCAATCCCTCCCAAGCACCGTTCGCTCTCCTGCCAGACTTTGTGCGCTGTCCCCTGTCCTGCCTTCTTCACGCAAATCCCCACATACCCTACAGACGCAACTCAGGCAGAGATCCAACATGGTGGGGGGACCTGAAGTTTCCTCATCCCTCAAACACAGCAGTCTTGAGGACAGAGGACTTTGAATTCCAAGAGTCCGGCTGCAGAGTGACAGAGATGTCTCCAGGGGCCCAAGGGGACAACCTGGTGGGTCAATGGGCTACTTCAACAAACAAATCAAAGCAAACCTGGTGGAGGGTCCAAAACATCGCTAGGAGTAGGGGGATAAAGCAACCAGAGTCCCAACAACCAAGAGCACATAACGCACTCCAAAGAACACCTCCTGAAGGGCCAGGCCCTGGACAGAGTATGACCCTCCTTTAACATAGCAGTGCTCACAGGTGCAGAGCACGTAACAAGCTTTTAAAACACATAAGGGACAGAAAACCGGCCAAAAGGACGAAACGGAAGACTTCTCCTCGAAAGAAATTCCAGGAAGAAATGACAGCTAAAGAATTGCTCAAAACAGACACAAACAATACAACTGAACAAGAATTTAGACTAATAGTCAATAAGATTAATCGCTGGGCTTGAGAAAGGCATAGAAGACAGCAGAGAACCTATTGCTGCGGAGATGAAGGAACTAAAACATAGTCATGATGAATTAAGAGATGCTGTAGATGAGGTGCAACATAAACCAGATGCGGTGACAGCGAGGACTGATGAGGCAGAGGGGAGAATAAGTGAAAAAGATAAAATTACGAAAAAAGATGAAACTGAGAAAAAGAGAGATAAAAAAACAAATCGTACAGACACAGCTCGGTTCATGTCTTCCTCTGGGAAGAACGAAGGCAGGCGTCGTGTCCATCATTGCGGTCGGGATACCCCACGTCACCTCTTCCTTCCCTTAGTAGATTCCAGTGTTTCTATTTGTTTGGGGACTTCTCTAGGCTCGAAGCCCCTTGAAGGCAGACACGATGACTATTTGTGAGTCCTTGGGATGGTACATGGCACACAGAGGGACTCAATGAGTATTTAATGAATGTGGTAGATACGGGACAAAACGGTCATATTCTAACCATCAGAAAGGACCCAGGGGGCGCCTGGGTGGCGCAGTCGGTTAAGCGTCCGACTTCAGCCAGGTCACGATCTCGCGGCCCGTGAGTTCGAGCCCCGCGTCGGGCTGGAGCCTGTTTCCGATTCTGTGTCTCCCTCTCTCTCTGCCCCTCCCCCGTTCATGCTCTGTCTCTCTCTGTCCCAAAAATAAATAAACGTTGAAAAAAAAATTAAAAAAAAAAAAAAAGAAAGAAAGAAAGGACCCAGGAGGCGTGCCTGGGTAGCTCAGTTGTTTGAGGGTCCAAGTCTTGGTTTCAACTCAGGTCGTGCTCTCAGGGCTGTTAAGATCAATCCCCCCCCCCCCCCCCCCCAGTTCAGGCCCTGTGCTGCTGACAATGCAGAGCTGGCTTGGGATTCTCTCTCTCCCTCTCTCTCCTCCCCTCCATCTCTCTCAAAAATAAATGAACATTCAAAAAAAAAAAAAAAAAAAAAAAAAGGAAGGATCCCAAGAGGGATCCCTTGGTTGGACACGGGAATGGGGGAAATGCAAGAAGCTGAAAGTTAGGAGAAGAGAGCCTGTGTGTGACGCTTCACTATTACAAAAGGCCCCACCTCTAACCCTATGACCGGAACTACCCTCTCTCAGGGGATAACTGTTCTAACAACCCTGACTGGCCACCTTAACCCTGTTTTAATTAATTCCAAACTCTTGTTCTTCCATCACCATCTTACACACTGTAGGAACACCTTGACTAATTTTTAAGGCTACCCACAACTCCAAGCAGGCCTGAAGCTCACAGGGACAGTAAAATGCAAGACTTCTGAAGGGGCCAAAGGAACTTTGCCTGGAAGTCTCTTGAGGTTCTTTTAAGAACAGGGCCCTTTGTTTCCTATACTATTGCAAAATAAATCAGCAAGCCGCTCCGCTGGCTGAGTACCTACTTCATTGAGACACGCAGTCATGCTATACAACCCAGCAGCAAGCTCCTCAATGAAGGTTATCTTCGCCAGAGAAAGGGACCAGGGTTTAAACTAAAAAGAGCGTGTGGTCGCTGGTTCACTCGTGACTGACTAGAACAAGCCGATGACGTTATCAGTGATTCAAGCAAACGTTGCATCCGGTTACACCACAAGAAGCAACTCAAACCCAAACTGGTAACTTACAAAAAGGCTGCTTTTCCTGGCAGTGGAGGAAGTACTCACAGCACTCTAGGTTAAGAAGGGATCGAGAGCCACCGAGTTCTGTTTGGAAAAACCGCCGTTTGAAACAAAAGCATGGCCAGATACAAATGGCTCGAAGGGCGGCAAACCCTGGGAAAAGACAACTTACTTCTTACGGCGAGGAGGTGCAACACTCAAACACGATAACGCCCTCAAGCAGGCACTGCGCGGGGCTGCCTGGCTAGACACATTTGGTAGTGTGGCAGCATCTCTCACTTGAAGGTGTTCAACAGACAAAAGGTCCGAAGGAGTCCTTCTTTTCTGTCCTCTACTGGAAAAATAGCTCTGAAAAGCACAATGTTAAGGACCCAGCTCAGCAAAGTCGGTGAAATAAATACGCTCAACACCTGGGTTATCTGTATTTCCACTTTTAAAAAGGACTTCCTTTTTCTTCTCGTATCATTTCAAAATCACAAGTACATTTCTCACAGCTATTGGCCAAAGCGGACTTTCAAGAAACTCCCAGCGATCACAGTGACGTCAAATTTTCACGAAACCAAGAAAACCACCTGCTGAATTTGCCTCCATGCTATACTGAAGTATTCAACTCCCCAAAATCCAACCATTCTTTGCTGGATGTTTTCATGTATAACGGACTTGTTTTTATCCCATTTTACATACGGAGCGATGCGCTCAGAGAGGCTAATCAAATTGCCCAAAGTCACAAAGTAGTAGCTGGTACAGGCCTGCATTCCAACCCATTCTTCTGAGTCCATAACTAGTATTCTTTATAATAAGTCCCAAATGCCTCCTGAAGAAAGAAGCCTGGTTTTAAGACAGTTTTTTTTGGCCTTCTGAGCATGGCAAGTGATGAGGTTCCAAAGGCTGAAAATGATGGCTAACCAGCAATGAGAAATGAAAACCAGCATGTTGCAACAACGTGAAACATGGCAAATAAATCATACACCTCAATATACCAATAGTTGAAAGTTCAGGTTCTGGGGTCAAAAAGGCCCGAGTTCAAATTATGAATGAGCTGTTTACTAGCCATTTGACTTTGGGGCAAATTACTTAAACTCCCTAAGCCTCAGCTTTCTAACCACAGAACACGAAGATTAAAAAATACTGACCTACCTACCTGTCAACCTCACCCAGTTGTTGAGAGGTCAACGAAGAACGTACATCAGTAACTTGAAGGCTCACCAGTTTAATTTATAGGAAATACAATTCCATTCAGTCTACGGACAAAACTGTTATAAATCAGGACTGGAAGATACATCTATCCTGTTTACAGTGCCACTGTCAAATCTTACCATTTTAGGTTTGTGCCCATTTACAGAATCTTATCAAATAAAGTCCAATTTGCAGTCACCTTTCCTTCCTACAAATTTACAGATTGCTCAGAACCAGAGAGAAAAGATACAGGAGACTTCTGGCTAACCCATAAATGCTAAGGCTAATGTAATCACTGGTGTGCAACTAACTACGTGAACTCAGTTCTTTTACAACCATGCATGCAAATAAAGGAAATGTTTCGAGAGCCCTAACGTTTAAAAAGAAAATTTCTAAAAACATAAAATGTGGATCTCAGCACATAGCAATACATAGTTTAATATAGAGGAGCACATAGACTTTGAATTGGTAGAACACTTAATTTGGGGTTTCTGTTGGCTGTAAAAAATGTCTTAATTTTATAAATACGGACTTAAGAAGCTAAAATTAGACAAGATAACCTTCTTTGAAGTGCTACCAGTTTCTCATTTGAAGCCGTATCACTTAACATAATAATCACAAGTTATTAAAAGAGCAAACCCTCATCTACCTTAGTGATCTAGAGAAAGTATTTTTGATCAGGCACCCCATCAATGGAATTTTTAGTACATGCCCAATATATTTGTTTACAAAATGTACCATGTGCTTGTGCAAACTCACATGAAAACACACACAAAAATACTTTAGGAGAATGACATAAAGGTACTTTGGAGATCACCTATTCAGAGAATTATTAAAAGTACATGTGCCCACAGGTGACCATGTCTTCTGTCTGTTATGATTTGAAATAATAGTTTGATGTGATAGTCTCCAAATACAGGAATGCAGTTAACTCTACTCTCATTTCCTGCCTGGTGATCTCTGTCCTGATGTTAGATGTCTGGCCTACACTTAATCACCCTTCTATCATCAGAAGGGGGGTCACAAACGGCCTTCACAACTAAAAGGCACGAGGAAAGAGGCTTATAATCAAGCAGTTCCTAACAGCTTCAAAAACATTGTCCCTTTATAAAATACCTAGACAAAGGCACTAAGCATTAGATTCGAATGTCTTTAAAAATGCCTATAGGTACAGGCTTTCTTTAAGCTATCCCACTCCCCACCCCCCACCCCCACCCCGCCCAGTTTCCACTTGGTATGAACCATAAACCTCACTACCACTTCGACCTGCATGTTCACAAAGTGAGCGCAGACTCGGTCCCAGATTCGTGAATTACAGAATCCCTACAGTCCTGCTTCCCAAACTCTCTGCCAAAAGATGGCTGCACAGACCTCTCGATATTCATCAACATCAAAACGATAAACAGCATGCAAAGGTTCCTATGAAAGTCAGAAGTTGAACTCCAAAATGTTCCTTTTAAGATTATTTAACTACGAGAGGACAGAAAACACTTACAGAATCGAAAATCCTCAACTGGAAATGAAATTGGCAGCCTTATCATTTTCTATCGTTTGACACTCTGAACAATATCAAAAGAAACTGGTTAGCTAAGTTAAAACTGTAGTCAAAAAAACTGGCGTCAATTATATTCCATAAATTGTTGAGGAAATGGTGGCAATCCTATTAATACAACCTAAGGCTTACTTGTTTAGGAGCACCTTAAAACTACAAAGTTTAACATCTTGTTTAACAATGTTTCTTCACTTTAGGCTATTCTCAGAAAAAAAAAGCAAAAAAACATACATATATATATATATATATATATATATATATATATATATATATATATAAATAGCCAGAAACTATAAATCACATATAAATTCCTCTGGCCTTTTTGCAGTAATATAAATGACTTCAGGACTCATTTAAGCAGCTTAGTTTGCTTAGTAGTACAAACTATTTCACTACAAGTTTTTCACCCTGTTATGTTCCAAACATAAAAAATACTGTTATATTTCAGCAGTAGCCACATACGCAGACTGAGATGAAATTAAACTCTCTGCAGTCTCTGTACTTTCAGACAAATAAGAAATACGTTGTTTCAGACAATCCAAAATAAAACTATTGATAACTTCTCCCCATAGCTTATCAACAGCATCTCATCACATTAGCTGAAATAGGGGTGCAAAGGAGAGAGGTATGATTTTCAATATATAATACACTTTTAATCTTTAGTTCTTAAAGATCATAATAGTCAGGAAGACTGCTTCAACCTGAAGGCCAATTCCACAATCTGTAACACCCATACAAAACAAAAACTACTTGCGATTTGTGAAGAACGGTGACTTAGGGAAATCATTTATGCAACAGTACCAGAAAGCGATTTTCTAGTGGACTTTCCCGTCTACTACTAATACAAGAAATATTGTAACTCAAGGCTATGGACATGTGATTCCCATCCCAGACTGAAGGGGAGAACACAGCCACATTATCCTGCACAAACCAGGGTAATCCTTGCTTCAGCACTATAGAGCAAGATAGTACTTACATTTGGAGAAGAGGAAATAATTTTAAAACTACCTGTTAAAATTCAGAAAAGTGGCACCCGTAACGATACTGCTAATAATCATGAACTCTTGGTGCCAACGGCAGCTAAGGATTTTTGAAAGCATACTTAAGGAAGTATCTATCTTCTCACTCAGTGTAAAAGCCTTCTAAATTCTATCGGTATTAAATTTCTTACAAGTACACAGATACAATGACTGCACGTGCAGGTTGGTACACTCCTGCATGTGCATAGAGCAGCACACAAACGTTTTCATCCAAACAGCTAGGCAAAAACAGTCCCCAGAAGCAATGAATGAGAAATCAAAAAGCTCCAGTACCGTAAGCAATTGTCTGGAGAACGTAAGGGTTAAAGTCCCGGGAAACAGCAGGATGCCAGGTCTCAGTGATATTTGCAAGCCTTTTTAAAGAGGAACTTTAACAGCTCCTTAAGTGCCAGACATCACCTACATTCTAAAGTGAAATGTTTTTAAGTTCTCTTCCTACCGAATTTCTTTGAAAGTACCGAGAAGTCTGACGTCACCATCTCCAAAAATGATTTTCCAGTTGAGAATCGGTTCTATGACCCAAGTTTCAGGTTAGAATATACTCCTAAACTCTCCGGACACTCTGCCTTAGGCTCCAATGGCTTAGTATGCAAAACCTTACCAAGCACCTGGCTTCAAAGGAGTTACCAGAGATGCAGTTGGCAAACAATGCTAATCAGAACTGGAGTGAGACCTGTGGAAGACGACACTACACACTACCGGTTGTATCCTTGTACATTCAAATTTGAAAAACTGGGAGGCTTCTCAAAGAACACGCTGGAAAATAAAACCATAACTGGTAAGGGTATTCCGCGTGCCGTGGTTCTAATGCGAATGACGGGTGAAGTACACATTGTTCGTATTCTAAACACCTGCGTATTCGGCTGTGGGTTTACTTCTGTGTATCCCCAAATTTGGGACTACTGATTTCAAGTAACCTCTACTGCGGGGTATTTCCAGTGTGATCATGTTTATTACATGCGTATCTCAAAAGCCACTGTAAGTTAACGGTGTACCGAAAAACTCAACCTTCTCCACTTTCAAAATCCCGTTCAACCAAAGAACTACCAACAAGTTTTTATCACATGGGGTAGTGGAGTAATGTACACTCTGGCAAGGTTTCGTTTAGGTTCTGAGAATTTATCTGAAACAGAAGTCTGAAAATAAGGGATCAAAAACTCACATTTCAACTTTTGAGAATAAAAATTGATAAACGTACCTGTTGTTGAATTCCAGCTTAAGTGATTTTTATGTAAATCTTGCAGCTGATGAAAAGCAAAACACCACCATCTCTGCAGTGATTAGCCTGTTCTTTAAGACTATGGGTCACCTACCCCAGGATTTTCTAATTGAACATGGATTCCATGGGGCAAAATTATTGTTTTTCAAAGGTGGGCCAGAACGGAACATTTATATCTTCACTTCGACAGGGAAGCAATGAGATATAATCCTCTGAGTATCATTTTTGGTAGATGTTACCTTTGTCTCTTATCCTCATTTCGTGAGATTAGCCTGGTAATGTGTCCATGTTTTGACTTTGGAGATTTAAAAAAAAAAGTTACCCTGTGTTTCCTCTAACACCTAGACATGTACACTCCCATCAAATGTTTTTCAGCGTGACCAGTGTGCAACTGACATTCACATAGCTTATAGAACCTAAGTCTTCTGAGAAACATATTTCTTTGAGCTGAACCTCTATAATCATGACAAGAGATTGATTAAAATGCCAAGATAAGAAACAATTTATTATAGAGAGAAGAAAAATTTCTCATCCAAAATATAGAAATCTGTACAACTTTGCCACAATCAATATACATGAACTGTACAAATTTACACCAGTTCATAATTTACCAAATAAAAGATGACTAACAAAGTTCACAAAATAGATGGTGGTTTGTGGAAAAGACTTTTACCCAATTAAGTACAAGGAAAGTTACAAACCAGACCTCCACTTTCTAAAAATAAGAAGTTTACTCAGTCTTAGAAAACTACAAGCTAGCAAATGTACAGAGAGCTGGCTGGTGCTAACACCACAGTTGAGACAGTGTCTTTTTAAGGGTCTTTTTAAAGCCTGTTGCCACGGCAGATTCTGGTCACTTGCTACTCTCAAGGCCAAAAACACAATACAAGGTCTGACCATTTCCCCAGGTCATGCTTACTAGGTTTGTCTTATGTACATTTATACAAATTTAAGTGCTAGGTAAAAGTCTTGTCAAAATTTCCAGTACTACCATGTTTCAAATGTTGAGCTTTCCTAGTCAGCTGCCAAAAAAGTTAACCATTTTCAAGTGTAATAGTGCAAATTTCCTCCGCACGGTCTACTGCAGAGAAAGGTTCTTTGAAATACAGATTTGCCTTAAAGGGATTGATGGAAAAAATTTAGATTTAACATCTGGGAGAAACTGAAACCACCCTAGGACTTCACTCCCTAGCAAATAAAGTGATCATTTACTTGGACTCACAGGCTATTAAATCATTGAAAGGTACTGTCCAAACTATGGCACTGTCACTTTAAAAAAAATTTTTTTTTACCACTCTATCTTGTGCCAGATCTTCACAGCTGTGACATGGTTTAAATTCCATAATCCATCCCCAAGAGGAGCCCACCCAAAGCAAAAATCAAATTTATCCATCCATTATAAGATGATCCATCCATAGACTATATCTTAACCTGATACAGTCATCATATTGTAGTTTTTGGAAGGGCTTGTTCTGCCCAAGAGAAGTTCCTCCTTACAGCTGATTCTGCTGTCTACCATTTGCACGCTGCTGCTGTTTTGAGTGCTACCTCCTGCTGGTGAGGCTTCGTACAGCACACAGATGGAGCCATCCTCTCCAATTCTGTAGGACACTTCGTAGGGGTCAACCCAGAGAGTGAGTTCACTTGGGAGAAGCCTGAACAGCTCCTGACTGCTCAGTCCAATCCGCTGTGCCGCCTGTCCAATCAGAGGATCCATTTTATGGTTGATGCGAATACAACGGTAACCTGATCCCTTGCATGGCTTTTCTGGGAACCAGTGATGTTTATAATGTTCTATAGGGGGAAAGAGAGAAAGAGAGAGAGAGAGAGAGAGAGAGAGAGAAACAATGATTAGATCGTTACTGTAAGATCCCGCTATGGCTTCCTCCTTCCGCAGGCTCCTTTGAAAAGTGAAAAATTTAAACTATCAACTTTCAAAAAACGCCCAGCACCGCACCGCGGCTGTGCGTGCTTGGGGCTGGGGAAAAGAGCGGGCAGGGTTTTAGAAACAACACAGTAGTAGGGGACAAAACAATCTCCAGGAACCAACCGGTTGAGCCGCCAAAACAGGAATCCGGCGCGCGGCCTCGGCTGGCCGGGCAGCCGGATGGCACCGGCGGCCAGGCGGGAACCTGTTTACTTTCTCCACCCCACCCCAGCCGCACACAATGGGGTTTATGGCTTTGGAGGAGAAGCGCCACCGGGCTGTTAACCCCGAAGGGAAGAAAAACAAGCAACCCTAACTAAACCAAGCGCTGGGCAGGGCTGCAACTGAACCGGTGACAAATCCGATGATTAATGGTCAGGGGTAGGAGGCGCGGGGCGACGGCACGTCCGTCCCGGGCTGGCCTCGGGGCAGCGGCAGGGTCTCCCAGCCCCGGGCCCGGCCGCCGAGCCCACAACGGTTGGAGGGGGTTGGGGGAGGGGGCGTCGAACTACCCCCAGCCCCGCAGCTCCTTTGTCCCCAAATCCGCGGACGGTCCGAGGACCGCAGCTCCCGCCTCAGTGGCTGTAGTCTCTTTGTTGTGAGCCTGTTCCCTTCTCCCCTCGGTGGGGCAGCCGTGGGGGAGGGGGAGCCCTCGGCCCAGCCCCCAAACCTTCGCCAGGACCCGCCGTTAGCGGCCGCCAGGCGCGCCTGCCCCGCTCCCGCGGCGGGACCCGAGCGCGGCCGGCCCGGGGCAGTGCCGCGGCTTCCGCGGCCCCGACGGCTCGGCCCGCCTCCCGCCCCGGGTGTGCTGTCCGCGTCCGCCCGGCGCCCCTCGCCCTCCCGCCGCGGCCGGCTCACCTGCCAGCAGCTCCTGCAGGCTCTGGCTGAAGGTCTGCAGCTGTCGCTCGCTCGTGAGCCCCTTGGTGCGGAGGAACTTGGAGATGAAGGACACGGCGGCGGCGATCTCGCCTATCATGGTGGCGGCCCGGGTGTAGAAGGGATGCATGGGGGCGGCGGGCGGGGGCGGCCCGGGGCGGCCGGGGCTCGGCGGCGCGGCCCCGACGACGGAGCGGCCACCCCGGGCTCCCTCGCAGGTCAGAGGGCTGAGAGGAAGAGAGGGCGGGAGGGGCGGACAGCTACTTTTTTTCTCCTTTATAGTAAAAAAGTTATTTTCACGACAGGAGGCGGCAGGCGAGAGGAAGAGACGAGCGACGGCGGCCTGGTCACATCGCTCGGACTTCCCCAGCCGCCTCCGCGTCCAGCTCCGCAGCCTCCGAAGCTCCTAACAGTTGCATTTCCAGCTCGGAGCGGCGAAGAGATGCAGGAGCCGTGCAGTAGCTTTTATAGCGCGGCGGAAAGGAAGTGGCGTACCTGGAGCATGACGGCCGAGTTCAGCCAATCCGGAGATCGCACCATTGTGACGCAGCAGATTCGGAGCCGGAGGGGGCGGGAAAAGGGGGCTAGGGGGTGGATGCGGAGACGGGGAAGAGAGGGAGGAGCTGACGTAATCCGCTTGTAAACAAATAAACTCCGGAGCGGCGGCCCGGGACCGGCGGGCTGTGGCCAAGGGACGGAGCAGAGCGAGGGTGCGCGTGTGAAAGCTCCGCCCCCAGCCCTAGCTCCTCCTTCCCGGTTCAGCTACTCCGGGCCCAGCGCCAGCGCATCCTCTGCGAGAGTGAGCTGCCTGGGCTCGCTCGCGGGGAGTCTCAGTGCTGGGCAGATAAAAAGCCTTCTTGGCGTCCGCGCGCGCAGATCCGGCTGCAAGTCCGAGGTGCCTGTCCCCTCGCGCGCTGGGTGTTTCAATCTCGTCCCCGCTCCTAAGAGGCTGGTTCCCCAAGCGGGAGGTTCTGGCCGAGCAGCGGGGTTCGCGTGCCGGTGCAGAAAGTGTGCGGGGGCGTGCAGCGGGGATACGGAGAAAGTGGAACGAAAGGGCTACTATTGAAGGTCTTTCTGCAGCTCTAGGGAGTCGGGGGGCCGGGGGGTCTCCTAGTAGACGTGCTGCCTACGTCAGGGAACCGTTTCAGCTTCACCCTCGGGAGGAGCGGGGGTGTCTTTGTAAAAGTTTAATTGCAAAATAAATAGAAGGTTAGTAAGCCTTTTGTGGTTGCTGTTTCAGTAATTTCAGGAGTCAAACGAGAGAGGAGTGGAGACCTTACTGAATCCAGCGTCGTGCTGATAGGAAAGCCTGTTACTGAAGATAATGTAGTAACGCGGATCCCGTAAAGTTAAGGCTGTACTGGAAACACACATTTGTGTAATGCATTTACACCGTTTATACCTTAACCAAGGTATAAGGTCTGGTCCAAATAGGTCTCGGGCCCTTGCTCTTTATAAAAACAGAAGAAAATAAAGATTAAATTTGAAGCTTGGGGAAGTATTAGGCTTAGACATTTGAGTTTACTGGAAACCCTACTTGCAAAACTAGAGAAAAAGATTTGTGCTAAGGCTTGAGCCTGCTAAAACGATTAAGCCTAAGAGAGGGTTAACTCTAACTCCAGTAAGGAGGAGAGGGAAAAAAAAAAAAAAAAAGATGGTGAGTCGGACAGATGGAGAAAGCAAACAAGAGGCAGAAGTTGAACTCTACCAGATGGAAATAAATATCCTGAGTTTAGTTGGTCATCAGTATTGCAAAACACACCACTTTGAGGTGTGTGTGTGTGTGTGTGTGTGTGTGTGTGTGTGTGTGTGTGTGTTTTAAGTACTAGCCAAAGGGTATAGAAATGTAGCAAAAGTAGAACTTGTATAAAGCTGAAGGAGAAAACGTTTTATTGTTTAAATGAAACATGTAAAACTGGGTTTGGAAAAACTGCTAGGTTAGTTTTAAATTCATACACAATAATTAGGTAGTTAAACTAAGCTAAATGCTTTAAAGATAGTGTTGTTAAAAGCATTGACTTTTGTGAACATCTTTTCTTTGGATAAATGCATCAAAAATAATGGCAAATAAGGTACATCTGTTCCATTCTAGGACTTTTTGGATAGAACTTTGTTTAAAAATAAACATCACGGTAATTCACTGAGGACATGAAACCTCTTACTACTCAAAAAGAAATAGGAAAAACTGAAGTAAATTCTTTTTTTTTTTTTAATGTTTATTTATTATTGAGACAGAGCATGAACGGGGGAGGGTCAGAGAGAGAGGGAGACACAGAATCCAAAGTAGGTTCTGAGCTGTCAGCACAGAGCCCGGTGAGGGGCTTGAACTCAGGGACTATGAGATCATGACCTGAGCTGAAGGCTGACGCTTAATCGACTGAGCCACCCAGGTGCCCCTGAGGTAAATGCTTAAAATCACCATAGCCCTAGCACAAGATCTTCTGATAGCCCTCCTAACCCCACCCACCCTTAATCATCTGCGATGTTCATTTTCCTCACTTTATCAGTCATTCCAGCATTAGATGAGAAATCAAATGAAGCCTCGTCTCCAACTTGGGCTCCTGATCATCTGAGCTTCAGTTGACTCCTCTGCAAAACAAGTAATGAAGTTAACAAAATGCTAGGATTTGAACTCAGACTTGTCTCTCAAGTCCTTGTTTTTTCCACTTTTACTGCCTTCCCAGACAGTGGCTGGACTCCTGAAAACTTTTTAAAGTCAGTTAGGTAGGGTTACCAGAAAGTTAAACTCACCCCCACACTTTTTTATTGTATGTGTATGTTTCCCACTTTAAATCATTCTTTTAAGAGACAATGGATTTAAGAAATTAGTCGCTGGGGGAATCTAGGGAGAGAACTCAGGGAAAGAACTGGAAATAAATATTGGCCCTCAATGCAAGCTTTAGATAGTGCACCATGTTAATTACCAACAGTTTTCAATTCTGGACATATATATGTTTAGTAATATTTTTCCAGAGGTTTAGTCAGGCTCTTCCCATCTAAAAGACAAGCTGGTGTTTCTCAACAGCTTTTGAATTATAAAGGCACTTTCTTATTTTTCTGTTAGGCTAAAACTATAGGGCAGTCTCAACTCCAGCTGACCCTTGAAAAATGCAGGGATTAAGGGCAGGGGACCAGAAGCAGTCAAATCCATGTATTATTTTGGACTCCCCAAAACTTAACTCCTCATAGCTTACTGTTGAGCAGCAGCCTTACCAATAACATAAAGTCAATTAACATGTATTTTGTATGTTATATGTATTATATACTGTATTCTTAAGGTAAAGCTAAGAAAATAAAATACATTTATAATCTAGTGTGGCATTGATCAAAAAGTCCGCATGTAAGTGGACCCACACAGCTCGAAGCCATGTTGGTGAAGGGTCAACTGTATTTACACACCCATTTCTTTCAGCTGTGTGTAAGAGGCAAGTTACTTAGACTCTCTGCATAATATTTTCTTCAGAAACTGAAAGGTTGTTGTGAGGACTGACTAGAATAACTGTAGAAACTATTTAGCACTATCTCTGGCATTAAGCCTCCAAATATATATATATATATATATATATATATATATATATATACATATATATATATAATTTGTACATAATACATGAATATTAGCTGGCTTAAATTGTCATCAGGCAATTTGATAATATCAAATTTATATCCAAAACCTAGAAAAATTTAAAAGCACGAAACACACACACACACACACACACACAACCAGCACTTAGGAATTCTATCAAAACAAATCTAGAAAATGAAACTGCTTTTCAAAATAAGTTTGCAAGTAAAAGCACAGATTGTCAGGTCTTTGGAAAGAGTGCTTAGGAGTTCAGAAAGTACTTTCTATAGAGGTAACTATTGGACAACAAACTAGAATTTCAAAGGGCTGGGGATTTGTATTCCCATCCCTCAGCTTAACTGTTACTAGAACAGTTTGCTCTGGACTTACCAAAAAGAGAAAAAGAAAAAAAAGAAACATTGACATAGGGCAGGGGAACTCCTTTGTCTGTTTCATAGACTAGTAAAAATTAAGGATGCACACAATGTTGAAAATCTTTTATTTTGCCAAAGATTTTTTTTAATCCCATTGCCATCTGCTGTCATGATCATTTTGGGAAACGGATGGTATTTTAACATCCCCAGAGTGGGAAAGGTATCCATATTAGAATAAAGCAGGGTCTTTTTTTTTTTAATTTTTTTTTCAACGTTTTGATTTATTTTGGGGACAGAGAGAGACAGAGCGTGAACGGGGGAGGGGCAGAGAGAGAGGGAGACACAGATTCAGAAACAGGCCCAGAGCCTGACGCGGGACTCGAACTCACGGACCGCGAGATCGTGACCTGGCTGAAGCCGGAGGCTTAACCGACTGCGCCACCCAGGCGCCCCTAAAGCAGGGTCTTTTTAATCGAATAAATTTAAAGTCACTCAATGCCACTTTTTGCATGTCATGGCCCTACATTTGGGAACTCATCTAAACTGTTAATCTATGGAGAGGATGACACTAAATTAAGCTATTATGCTATTCATTTTATATGCCAGTCCCATGGCCTGAGATACCTTCTCCAATTCCCCTTCCCCCCAAAAAGCTGATTTTTTTGCTCATCCTCCAAGAAGCCCTCCATGATCCTCTGCACTTGCGTAAACATCTGTAGTATTCTGCTTTCCATTCCCCTGGCTCTGACACTTATCAAACATACTAGATTTACTATGTGCACTGGTCTCTTTTTCTTTCTAGACTGTAAATTCTTTGAGGGCAAGCATCTTACGTAACTCACTATTGTACCCTCAATGCCTAACACCCAATGCATAGTATATGTTCTTGAATGATGTTAAATAGACATATCAAAATTTAAATGAGGCAAATCAGAACCATTACTTGCGACTTTCCGGGTGCAAAATAATATACAGAGAATTTTTGCAGCTAAAAAATTGGACAGTGAATATTTGAGGAGACAAGATAAATAAAGTCTGTGGCACTTTTTTCCTGGTTGCCGTGTTAGATTATTGCATAAATTGCTTTTATAAATAAACATTGTTTTAGGGTAGACAAATGGAGACCAAAGTAACTTAGATATGTTGCTCAGGAATATTGTGGTATTGTCCACATTGCCCCCATTTAAGGTTTTTTGCTTTGTTTCCCCTTATGCTGTGTAGACATGTTTTAGTATGTTTACATCAGGTTAGCCATTGTGTCATTTGCTTATGTGCCACTCTCTCATACTGCCATTGTATCCCGAAGTTTCTCACGTGTCCTTCCAACGCTCCAGTCTCTCAATTTATTTATGAAATCCAGGATTCCTGGGATTTCCCAGAATTTTTTCAATGGCTGTATTGCAGTTCGAAAGTTTGTCTGGAAGGCCTTTGCCCACCTCCCCCTTGTATACAGTAATGTCACCTAGCAAAGGTCTTGTTATCCATCTGGACCTTCCCTCCTCTGAGGGCACCTTTAGACCCAGACTTCCAGGCTGAGTTGGAGATGGCTTCCTTGTTGCCTGTCAGCTGGCTGTGTTCACTAAAGTTGTGCTTATCGTGAACTTACTTCCAGATAGAGTGCTACGTGTCAGTGCTGCTTGCTTTAGAAAACTCAGCTTAACCCAAAAGTTCAGGGTGCAGTAGAAGAGTTCTCTACAGTGTTAACAGCAAATAGAGACAAGGCACTTATTTTCGCATGTGTTTGGATTCAGAAAGAGAAAAGGAAGCCCCCAAAGTGAATAATCTCTGCTAAACCAGTTAAGTGGGCCCATAATTAGTTCTCTTTGGAAGGAAGAAAAGGAGGGGTCTGAACTTGGAGTCTTTTCAAGACTGAAACCAACACAAGGAAGATAAATAGTAGCGAAAAAACTGGTGGCTGGGGGTGCATAGGATGTTCAGAGGTGGGATATTTTTGACAGGGAAGTGATAGGACCAGATTTATTTTTTGGAAAGCCCCGAGGATGATGGATTGGAAAACGGTAATGTTGAAGTGACCTCTCTATTTTTGTCTCCAATTGTTACTTAAATCTTTAAATAATTTAGCTTGCACGTGGGCTTGTCTCTTCAACAGAGACCTATGTCTTTTATTTATTCTTGTTTTGGTGACCTGCAGGAAGGAGACCACTTTTAGCAGCCTCTCCACCTGGCGACCTGCCTTGCTTTGCTGAGGTTTGAGTCCCAGGGCCACACTAAGGCATTTGTACTAAGGTGTGGATCTACTGGGGTTCCGAAAACAGAAGAGAACTAGAAATCCAAGGGTGACACATACAGATTTGGGACTAACCTGTTTCTTCTTGTTAAAGCAATTCAGATCATAGAGAATCGGGAAAAAAAAAAGGGATTAAAGTGTTGCTTACCAGCAGCAATAGCGATGGTCATATATCACTGTGCAACTCACACTGTGAGCTTCCCAAATAATTCCCAAGAATAATTCCCAAGTAATTCTTCAAGAAACACCACTAGGTCTGTATAATTAACAGTGAAACATATGAGGTTTCAGTCCTAAAGAAAATAAATAATTTACCCGGGGTCTTGCAACCAGATTTGAACTCTCAAGTCATAAACTCCAAAACTTGGAAACATGCTCCTGATACTACCTTTTTTTTTTAAGTTTATTTATTTTGGGGGATGGGAGAGAAAGAGGGTGTAGAGAGAGAATCCCGAGTAGGCTCTGAGCTGTTAGCGTGGAGCCCAACGTGGGGCTTGATCCCACGAACCCTGAGACTATGACCTGAGTCGAGATCAAGAGTTGGACAGTCAGCCTACTGAGCCACCCAAGCGCCCCGATACTACCTTTTCTAAAAGGGACTGTGAGAAATCAAACCCTATAAAGTTAGAAGACCATTTAGAGATGAGTAGAGACAGTAGAAAGGAAAAGAAAAAAAAGAAAAAAGAAAAAACTTGAGACAGCTAAGGAGACCTCTCATGGCTGACATGACCCAGGAAAACACAGCTACATTCATTAAAGGGCCCACTGAAAAATGAATCAAAGGACATATTAAAACATTAATCTGCCAAATAAAATAATTTCGCTGGAATGAAAAGTATCCCTAGGGGCCGATAAGAGAAAGCAGCAAAAATGCCTTCTGTGTTAAACTGTTGAAGCTCCTCACTTCTGCTTTGGCCTAAACTGGCAGGAGGAATCAGGGAGGGGTCAACCCCACAGTCCCCCTTCCCCAGCAACTGAGGGGAGCCCGGGCATCAGGTGGAAGAGGAAGAAGGGCGGCTAGAAGGATAAGGTTGTGTGTTTATCTCAGCAGTGCTTTGGAACTTGATCACTTGCCCTGGAGGAACTCTCCTTGAACCTTCTCTAGCTAAGTACCAGGGCCACTTCTCAAAGCCAGGCCTCCGTCCCTGACCTTGTCTCTTTCCTTTTAGCAGAACCCTAGGATTCCATTTACTTTGCTCTTTGTAAAGTTACCACCATATACTGTCTCCGCCAGTGTTCAGGCTTATGGGATGTTTCTCTGCATCTCCCCGGCTGCCAAAGACCTAGTTCAGTTTTTTTTTTTTTTTCAACGTTTATTTATTTTTGGGACAGAGAGAGACAGAGCATGAACGGGGGAGGGGCAGAGAGAGAGGGAGACACAGAATCGGAAACAGGCTCCGGGCTCCGAGCCATCAGCCCAGAGCCCGACGCGGGGCTTGAACTCACGGACCGCGAGATCGTGACCTGGCTGAAGTCGGACGCTTAACCGACTGCGCCACCCAGGCGCCCCCCCTAGTTCAGTTTTAAAGCTTAACAGTAGTTCGGGGAAAGGGACAGATGATAAGAATCAAGTATGGAAAATTGTGAACTTTAAAGAGTCATTACAAAGTTCTTAACAAGTTGTGATCCCGGCTTCTAGTATGTTTTAACTTTCTGAATAGGGAACAATGGATCTCTCCTTCCCTTCAGACTAATTAGACAGCAGACTGGGACTTCTCAGAGATTTTCACCCCAGCATCACCCCCGGAAATGGACAGAAATGCAAACTTTTGGCTCTAGATGCACTAAATCAGGAACTCTAGGAGTGCCCAGGCAGCTCAGTCAGTTGAACATCTGACTCTTGATTTTGGCTCAGGTCATGGGATCAAACCCGCTGAAAGCTCAGCTGCTGCTTGGGATTCTCCCTCTCTCTCCGTCCCTCCGTCGCTCACTCTCTCTCAAACATAAACTTAAAAAAAAAAGAAAGAAAGAAACTCCAGGGGTTAGGCCAGGCCACCTAGACACATCTGAAACACTAATGTTTCAGGAAAACTGCTTTTAAAACATAGTGGCAAAATTCTGTAACTTAAAACCAATGAAATTTTTATCTGGGAATGTATTATCTCAAGTTAGAAATCTTGTCTTTTAAAAGAAAAAAGCTATCATACTAATTTAATATATAAAAGTGGCCTTGAAGTAGGAAGTAAGTTTTAAGTGTGTTGTTATTTGCTTCCCTCAAGTTCTATAGTCTGGGGAAAGTGCTTTTTTCCCAGCTTCTGAGACATTAGGCAAGCTAGAGCAGATAATGATGTCCATGTTACTCTCAAGAGAGAAGATAATACTCAGGAAGCTTGGTAGGATAATCATCTAGCCAAATGTTGGCATAGTCCATGGTTTTATTTTCATTTCTAAGACAAGCAGCCAATTGACCTTTTCAAGGGGCTTGAATTCAAAATCTCAAAGTAGATTAGCATTTACAGCCACTGAGTGATGTCATATCATTTATTTAACACGATAGTGAACTAAAATAAAGGAACATTCAAATGGCAAAAGGAAGTGCAATAAACAAGTAAATATGGAGGTCCTAAATATAGATGCTCAACACGATTGTGAAAGCTATCATGGATTTGGATATACTTCAGCTTGAATTAAAGGATCAAAATCCCATTGGAAAATAGAACTTAGAATGTACTCATTTATGGTGTATAGCAAGTTAGACTGATCCAAATTCCTAAAAAGACTATTCTAGCCAAGAAGAAGTCTGCTGCGGCGGATGGGGGGGGTGGGGGGGGTGGGTAGGGTGGGGAAAGGTTAAGATTTACATGTCAAATTGCATTGATTTTTCCAAAGCAGATACCATAGGTAAGAGGCTTCTCATTATCTTGTGTTTGTATCTTGTTTTGTAAATATTTGTTTTCCCTAAATGAAGCGGAAGCAATCTTCAGCTTAGATAATATTTATCGTTTGATTTAGTTGAATTAATTGAACGTGAAAGCAAAGGATCCTTTATTGGCATTAATGCACGGGTTGAAAACATTCCCTATCTGCAGAGTTTGTAGTAGAGGCCTCTCCTTTAAATCTTTTCACCCAGCACAATGTAGGAAAACATGTCCGTCTTCTGGAAACCAATTTGAGTTTTGACTGTGATGCTGACCTTCAAACTCAAGGAATGATCACCGTGTCGTTTTTCATGTCTGACCTCCCTGGTTACCACATGAGTCGATTTCAAGCTCTAAAACACTAGTGAGAGACCCAGCATCAATGCACTCCAGGAATGGTTCTTTTCATGGTTTTCTGCCTTGTAGAAGCAAGCTGCCTGTACAATATTTAGGGGGTAGGGACTATGAGTCAAGAGCACTTGTATCTTTATGCAAAAAAAAAAAATAAGTCGACTGGATTGAGAGAAAAAACTCCTTCCTGAAGACATTCGCTTCAGAGAAGTCCTGGGAGAGGCAGAAATTTCAGGTTAGAAAGAGGGTAATAAGAGCACTGTAGGTACATAGTCCAACCGAGGACAAAAATCTGCCAGGTAATTTAGCCCAGAGGATTTAGCTAAACAGTTAAACTCTTAACAGAAGCTTTATTTAGGATCATTCTAACAAACATGATCAGCAGACAAGTCTTTTTTTAAAGAAAGTTCTCTTTCATCTCACTAAAAAGAAGGAACACATTAAAACCAAAACAGGAACTACTTTGGCAATATACGTGCAAAAAAAAAAAAAATAAGCACCCAATGAGGCTCTTTTTAAATTAGCCAGAGTGCACACAGAGACGTCTTTGAAAAGGAAACTTCTGGGGTGGTGGGGGGGGGGGGCAGGACACATTTTTCTTGATTTCATAAACACTCATTGTTTAACCATCTGAAGAAAGTGCAAACTTATGATTAAGTTCCCCCCAACTCCTAAACAGATCAGCTCTTTTAAGTCACCTCCTGCCCCCTGTCCCCCACTCTACTTAGGCAGGAGAAGTGACCTGAAAATCAGCCTGTCAGAGAAGCAGGGGGTCCTCATTTTCAGACTGTGTGCATGTTAGGCTGCAGCCCACACTTACAGCACAGGAAGCCAAGTTTTGCCCAGGTGCCCCTGCACTGTATTAATATGCTGTTTGAATTTCATGAGCAGTGGATAACCTACTCCAGTTTATTTTGCTGCCTTAAAAAAAAAAAAAAAAAATGACTTTAAGAACATGGCTCCTCCCCAGCCCCTCTTCTCCAGCCCAAACTAGTCACATAATTTCCATCAGGACACTTAGAACCTCCTAAGTCCCAATGTAGTTTCCACCCTTACCAATTGCTAAGATACGGCTGAAGAGGTGTTGTTTATGTAGTTTTCTAAATTTACTCCAATGAGGAACATTACATTATGAGTCTTCTATGGGATCAAGATATAATTATGCAAAGTCGAGACAACTTGACATGAGGCAAATATTTAACAGATTTTTTAAAATAATAAATAAAAGGCTTAATAAGCCGTGTACAGAAAGTAGGAAGAATTTTTACCAGGAATCTGGGTTTGGAGAACATTCCTGTAAATAAGCAATACATTTACTTTTGAGCGTCTTGGCATCCAGGAAAAAGAGAAGCAAAGTGCATTGCTTTTGGTAACTTTATTTTATTTTTGAGAGAAAGAGACGGAGCGCAAGCAGGGGAGGGGAGGAGAGAGGGGGAGACACAGAATCTGAAGTGGGCTCCAGGCTCTGAGATGTCAGCACAGAGCCCAACGCAGGGCTCGAACTTGTGAACCATGAGATCAAGACCTGAGCTGAAGTTGGAAACTTAACCAACTGAACCACCCAGGGGAACCAACTTTTGCTAACTTTAAAAAAAAAAAAAAAGGATACCATCAAAGGAAAAAAAAATTATTGGTGTTAAACGCTGATAAACTTATCAACTTATAATATAGAATAGGTTTACATAATTTTATAAAATATTCAAGGAAACATGTTTTGGACAGTGTACTCTTTTTTTTTTTTTTAATGTTTATTTTTGAGAGAGGGCATGAGTGGGGTTGGGGCAGAGAGAGAGGAGGACAGAGGATCCCAAGCGGGCTCTGCGCTGACAGCAGAGAGCCCAATGCAGGGCTTGAACTCATGAACTGAGAGATCTCACCTGAACTGAAGTCAGACACTCAACCAACTGAACCACCAAGGCACCTCTAGGGTAGTGCATTCTTCATCTGACTCTCCCAATGGGAGCTAAGAACAAGTTCACTGCTAAATGTCTGCTGCATGTGTTCTATCGTGTTCATAAACTCATTCCACAAATTTGATTGACTAATGAGGTAATGGCTAAGCATCGGAGGTACATCCACAAACAAAAAAGACCTGTCTCACACTTTACTGAATCTGGTAGAAAGACTGAAATTAAGAAGTAGTGAAAATAAGTTCCTATTTGCCACTCTGAAGATCGCTGTGAAAGAAAAATACAGGACCTAGGAAAGTGAACCTAATTGATGGGACAATCAAAGAAGCCTTTCCTTCAGCAAGGGCTTTAGTCAGAAGTCTAAGGAGGAGTAGGAATTAGGCTGGGTGGGATCTGAGGGTGTTAGACTTGCTCTGTAGACTAAGGAAGTGAATTTACAAAGGAGACCGAGAGGTGTGCTCAAAGCAGAACCCTGTGGTCTTAGTTGGAAGAATGTAAGTAGAGAGACCAAAGATTAGGCGGGAAGGGTATGTAAGGTCAGAGCCTGAGGCGTCTTTTAACTTGCCTTTAAAAACATTAATCTTACCCAAAGAATAAGGGAGGTGTCGTGCAGGAGTTGGAAGCAAAGCAGTGACAGACAGATTTGCATATTAAGAGTTACACTCATTAAGCACAGGGCAATGGGTATGCTAGTATTATGATGAAAATTAGAAAGTGAAGATCTATTTTTCTGAGGTTCTGTCTGTTATTTCCTTTGTGGGAGAGCTATAAAAGTATCTGTAACCAAGGCCACATCTCTTAAGATGCTTCTTTAGATCTGGTCAAATGTTCAATACTCTACTTGAAGCCACAGAAATCTAGATCAGTGATAATAGGCAATTTTTTTATAAAGAGCTTGATAGTATATATTTTTGACTTTGTGAACTAGAAGACGTTTGTCCCAATTTCTTATCTCTGCACAGAAGCAACCATAGACAATATGGGCATGGCTGTGTTCCAATAAAACTTTATTTACAAAGCAGGAGGTAATGGACTTGGGTCTTGACAATCCTATGCCTATCTCTGACCTAGATCAAGAAGCATTTAAGAGCTGATCATGATAGAAGAGTTCAGAGGCTATGGTAACCCTCTAAGCAAACAAACCTTTAATGGCATAACTGTGCTCTCTTGGGGATTTAGGAGAACTATGTTGTGATAGGACTATATAGCAGGGACAAAATGCACCTTCTGAGCTGAAAGAAATGACCTGTGAACAAAATTATCATCTGTGTAGATTGTGAAGAATATGAGCTCCTTAGAGGCAAGGATTTATGTCTGTTTTGTGCAGTTATTTTGTTCTGTTTTTTAAACCCCCAGCTGAGTCCTTGGGTTTTGTCTATAGAATATGCTAACAGATGTAACTCACAAAATGAACATTCAGGTAATGTCATTTCAGCAATAAAACTCTTCAAAAGTCATGATTACTGGGAAGCGTTTATTCCCAGTGTCGTCAAAAAACAAAATTCAACCCAGTAGATCTAATTGGCTTTATTAGGCGATTCATGAACCAGAGGCAAGTAGGGAGAGGCTCCTAGGAGTTGTGTACAATGGAAGGTTTTTGTAGAAGGAGGGTGGGGCAAGAAGTTATTAGCAAAAGAAAAGATTGTTGCCAGCAAAGTCACATTCCCTTAGGGGGAAAGGCGGGGGGTCTTATTAGGTGGGTTACCTCATCTTCCTATGGTGGGAGGAGAGGTGGGATGTCTCTTCCTATGGTGGGATGGAGAGGGCCCATGTGACCTCATTGGTGCTGCTTAGAAATTTCCCGATTGATAGGTCAAGACTACATGTCTCGAGGAAGGTGGCATTGCCACTAGGTTAAGTATTAAGCCCCAGTTTGATGACTTGACCTAAGTGACTCCATGTTGCTGTCGCTTTGTTTTCAGCAGTATAAAGAAAAATTTCACCCAAACACACTAAATACATATAAGAAATTGTGTCAGTACGATAATTTTGGACCCAAACCACTCACCAGTTCACTCAGCAGAGTTTTGGCGTCAAAGTACCAAAGGTAGCAAATTTAAGTTGGATGCCCCGCTCCGATGAACCCAGACACTCTCTCTTTGCCTGTAGACACCAAGCAAGAGTTGGAGACCTACCATCTTCATTTCTTACAAGCCTTTGGTCTGTTGTGTGCACATGCTGCGTCCAAGTAGTTTGCATTGTTTGTGTTCTGCTTCTATTTTTGCTCTAGAGATAAGTTTTCAAACTTATTTTAAGCAAAATTTGACCTCCCTACTAATGAGCTCACCCAAAGGTTAAACAAATCTGTGAAGATGTAAATAATGCAGGACGAATAATGACCTTCCCCATATCAAACTCCCACACTCCTGACTTGTACACATATCACCCACTATTGTTGCCAAAAACACGCCTCAGTGCTTCAGATGCAAAATATAGCGTGAAGACAGGCAAAGTTTGGGATAAAGAGGAACGATAGCTTTAATGCTTTGCTGGGCAAAGGAGGCTGAAGCAGGCTATGGCCTTCAGAAAGGGTAATCCACGCCCCTGCCCCCCATCCCACCATCCCCCAGGGAGCCGGTGCAGGGGGAGGGGGGGCGGTTTAAAGGGAAATACAGGACCTACCTGGTTTTGACAGGAATTGTAGATTAGTCATTCTCAAGTTGATCCTGGGCTCCCCAAACAAAAGGCTAAGGAGGGAGGGGGGAGGTTTTCAGCAGGGAGCAACATGGTTATTTTATTTATTTTTTTATTTTTTTTTAAATATAATTTATTGTCAAGTTGGCTAATATACAGTGTACACAGCGTGCTCTTGGTTTTGCGGGTAGATTCCGGTGACAACCCCTGGATCCTGATCTTAGAACTAGATCATGGTGTGTCTTACTTTTATAATCTGGGCTCGATAACTATTTCTTGAAAACTAGGTGATCATTAACTCATAGCAACAATATTTTTCTTGCTGCTAAAAAGACGCGAAACTATTTGTTGCTTGAGGAGTATCATGGTGGTACCCACGGCATAAAACACCTTCTCTTCTAGATAGCAAAGGATGCCGACCTTTTGTTTTATGGCGAGAGCACGTGAGGAAGGCTAAATCTGCATCAGACATTTGAATAGATGCTTCAGAGGAGCATGGAGGGTGAGGAATGTTTTTAATGACATCCAAGATTAGAATTTGCTCGGAGAAAGTCCGTAACTCCCCAGTATTGTGACTATTTTGCTTACCAGTCTATCCACAGCACTCGACCCTGTGTTTGGTAAATTGTGGCATCGATACATATTTGAGGAATAAATGAACCCTGATTGAGATGCTGCCGCAGCGGAAGCTCCGAGGGAAGACAAAAACAACTTGAATCAGTATCAAAATCATATGGCTTGGCTAAGTGGTACCTGCCTATGGAATCAAAGATGGATGAGCGATCAATAAATATTGCAGTAGTCTTCAGTTCTTTTTAACTATACCCACCATAGATTAAAAAGTATCAAAGGGGTCAGCAGCAGGGGGGCCTGGGTGGCTTAGTCAGTTGAGCATCTGACTCTTGATACTGGCTCACGTGATCTCCCAGTGGTGAAATAGAGCCCCGAGTCGGGCTCTGCGATGACAACGTGGAGCCTAATTGGGATCCTCTCTCTCCCTCTCTCTCTGCCCCACCTTCTCTCTCTCTCTCTCTCTCTCTCTCAGTAACTAAATACACATTTTTTTTTTTTAAACAGGGTCAGCAGAATAATGGTACTTTTCCTGCTCCTTTTCCATGCAGAATATTAAGTGGAGAAGCCAGACCCACAATGCATTAGGAAGAAAGCTAGCTCAGAATGTGGAGCATCTGTGGAGCAGACTGATTGAAGGTGGCACAGGAGAAAGTTACCCTTTTTGAAGACGGAGGTGGATACTGGGACTCTGTCCTAGAAGAATCGAGAGGGCAGTCAGTCACAGAGCTTTGTGGAGGTTTGACTATTCAGAGCAGGACTTGGAGAGGTAGGGCAGCTGAAGATTTTACCCTGGGGACTTCAGCTGGGAGCAGTTAATTAGTTGGTTATGCCTTAATGCATCCGGTTGGTCAATTCCTAAGATAGCATGCTATTGTGTCTTCTGAAAGAATGAGCTAGAGCCACAGACCGCTGGTTTGGAGTTCCTTCCCAGAATTTTAAGCAAAGAAAGCAAACTGAAGGAGAATAAAGTAAATAAGTAAAATAAATTTATTTGTGTGTGCATATGTGTGTGTACATATATATACAAACACATCTCGAAGAATTATATGTGCATAGGAAAAAGTCCAA
The DNA here is from genome assembly GCF_018350175.1 of Felis catus. Lineage (NCBI taxonomy): Eukaryota > Metazoa > Chordata > Mammalia > Carnivora > Felidae > Felis > Felis catus. The sequence goes on from NC_058374.1 coordinate 113,878,325, forward strand.
GGCGAACATCAGATGTGTACTCCTCTGAGGTTATGTTTGGAAGGGTTGGCATTTACTTATTTTTCTATATCCTGAACACTGGCTTTCTAGCTAAAAGTTAGACTGCTGCATCATATACAAAACCAAATCCACTTGGACTATATTGAAATCAAAACCAGTAGAAGAAAAGTTAGGAAACGTGTAGATCCACAAGATTGGGATGGGTCGAAAAACTTCCTTAAGTAAGTCAGGAAAATAAGCATCCATAAAGGAAACGATTAATATATCGTTTAATTATATGATCATATATCTACGTTGTTTCTGTATACGAAGCACCATAAACAAAGCTGATACAAATGAGGGGTAAAAAAAAAAAAAAATCAGTGACCTGTGACAAATAGAGATTAATATTAAATACAGTAAATAAATATTAAAATGCAAAAGGTTAAATTACTATCTTCACACAAAACTCCTACAAGTTGGAAAATGAGCAAATGAGAGAAAAATAGGGAAAAATATAGGAATGGGCAATTTGACAATAAAGGAAGGTAGATAACAATAACAGAAGTTATGCAGTCCTATTAGTAGTCAGGAAAATGCAAAATAAAACAATATGCCATTTGTTACCTAGCAGATTGATGAATATTAAAAAATTAATGATGTCCAATGCCCAGAAGTTTATAGGGAAATGCCATTTCTGACACTTTGTTTATGGGAATACAATGAGCTACAATCTTTTTGGAAGGAACTGGTCAAATGGATTCATTAAAAATATGCTTAGACTTTGACATCCCACTTTTGACACTCGCTTACAGAGTCCATGTAATACAGAAGGCAACATACTGAGAAGTTCTCACTTCTTATAAATGTCATTCTCTTGAGTTCACCATCAGAGGTGAATGTAGAATTATTGTAGAGAACACTGCTAAGTCAGGATGAGTTTAAAGCAGAACTGCTCACCTATACCCTTAAGAGATGGAGGCAAGTAGGCCGGTCTGCCTACTAGATACTTAGGGGTTATACCTAGCATCCCAATTCCTTTTTTTTTTTTTTTTTTTTTTTAGTTTATTCATTTTGAAAGAGACAGAGAGTGTGAGTGGGGGAGGGGCAGAGAGAGAAAGAAAGAGAGAGCCTTCCAAGCAGACTCCATGCTGTCAGCACAGAGCCCAACTCAGGGCTCAAACTCACGAAGCCAGGAGATCATGACCCGAGCTGAAACCAAGAGTCAGATGCTTAACTGACTGAACCACCAGGCGCTATTCTGGGAAATCCTTCAAATACTCCCTCAGGGAACTCACTTTCATCCAAGGATCCAGGAGCCACCATGACTAGGCGCCTAAGCTTGGCCAATGAGTTCGTTTACTGGGATTTTTGGACCTGGAAACACTGGAAATCAAGGCGGTTTCTCTCCTATAGTCAATATGTGTTGCAAGTAAGATCTTGAAACCACTGGCAGTCATTTTCTCTTACACTGTGAAGAACACCATTCTAGAGAAAGAGAAAACACAAAGAGAAACAGAAGTGAAAGCCATAGGGAACATTCTGGGGACATTTAAGTTCCTGAATTGAGTTGTTCCAGGGTGTTCTCTCTGCTGCGTTCTGGCCCTTCTTATGACTTGGTCATTCACCTCCTCCTTCGATTCTGTGAGAGACCCCAAGAGCTTTCCAGTAGTTCTTTGTTTTTTGTGTGTTTGTTTGTTTGTTTTGTTTTGTTTTTGCTTAAGCCATTTTAACTTGTTATTATCCCTTATAACTGATAGCATCCTAACTAACAGAGACTTCTTGTTAAATAGTTAACTTCTTGGTAAGAATATGAAATGTTCTGCCCCACCTGTGGACCACAGGCCAATAGTCATAAAGTATAGAGTGAAGGTAGATATTTGTCCTTGTCACTTCACTTGAGCTCTGACATCACCTCTGGAACATGCCAATTTCCCATTCCCACAGCCCTGCCCTAAAGCTCACGTCCACTTTGCTCAATTCTATGTAACTTCTTTAAGACTGGCTTTTTCGGGAAAGGGGGAGAAGAGAAAAAGGAGGGTTCCTAGGGTTTCCAACAGAGCATCGAGGATCCAGAGCTAGCATATGGCAGAGACCAAATGAGCACGTACCTGACTCCGTCAGTCCAGTATCGTACTGCTGAACGTCATGACGCACTGTACTGGTCGGAACTATTATAGCTATCTATCCAAACAGTTTTTAAGCTTAGCTGCACATTTTAAAATTTGTATTCATAATGGATTGTTTGAAGGCAAAAGTGCTAGAAACTCTGACGTGGAAATATATCCTCATAAGAAACGCAGATTTGACTGTGTGAAAATTTAAAACTTCCAGCCACCAAAACCCAAAAGGAAAAACAGAAAAAAACTGACAAGTAGGCAAAGCTTTTTTTTTTTTTTTAAATTTTTTAATGTTTATTTTTGAGAGAAAGAGAGAGGGGGACGAACAGAGAGGGGGAGACACAGAATCCGAAGCAGGGTCCAGGCTCTGAGCTGTCAGCACAGAGCCCGATGCGGGGCTCGAACTCCCCAAATGTGAGATCATGACCCGTGTGGAAGTGGGATGCTTAATCAACTGAGCCACCCGGGCACCCCTAGGCAAAACAATTTTTAAAGTTTAACAGAGTTGATACCCTTAAGGGATTGGGCTAGACAGAATAAACAAAGAGCTGGCATTGTCTGAGTTTTTCATTCACCTAAAAGAGCCAGTGTTCAGGGGAACATATCCCACATTAACATTACGCATAGACAAAGGGACGAGAATAGGTGACTATAGATGATCACATCTGAAAAGATTCCTTTCAGGGTCTATGCTGTGCCCAGAGAGACCACCTAGGGAGTTATTGTATCCCAATTGATAAACAATGTGGAAAAAGCACTTTAACACACACAGTATACGTGAGGTGAGAGCCCTCACCTTTGGTCCGGGTGACAGCTTCTGGGCCTCTCTGGTCTGGCAATTCCCCAGAGGCTGGAGGGCTATCTGCATTTCTCCTCAGAAGGGTAATTTCATCCACGCTCTTCCTAAACGACCTGGATGAAGATTTTTAACTTGCGCCTTCGGGGTTCCCTGGAAGGCCTGGCAAGAGGACGGGACTTGAAGCCCGGGAAGGAAGGCGGTGGAGTTACCTCTGGGACAGACACTATTCTCTGAGGTGCTGTGTCCTCTTCCCCGCCGTTAAAAGTGAACTGTTAAAAGGAGATTCAAATAAGCTAAAAATTTAATTAACAACGCAATGAGATCATCAGAACCGGCAGATATAATCAAAACAGTGCAGAACGACCCCCAGCCCGGCCTGAATCAGGAAACACCGAAGGCGATGTGATGTGCGTGGAGTAGTAACCTATGTGACCTGCAGGCGATGTGACACGCAGGCGGGGGCTTGTCTTCACCCGGGTTGTAAAGCAAGGTCCTGAGGCCTCAAGGCTCAGGCCTGAGAGTGCTCCCTTGGGCTACCCTGTAGGCTCTGCACTCTGATTTCCTGACGGGCCTGAATAGGCTCACATACTGTTTGCAAGTTCTCTGCATTCTCCCTTGACCCCCTAGGGAGTCTCAGGCGGATTTCAGAAACACTTTTTTGTTTCTGTGAAAAGTGGAGTTTGTGAACCAATGGCACAAGCGGCTGTCCTATTTTAGATTCTGCTCTTGGGGAATAATCATCTGGTCTCCATCCAAATCTCCGTCCGTCCAAGTTCCAGGTTTATAAATGATTTCTTTATAGTGTTAAAACATACACTGAGATATAGTAAACATTTTAAGAGTTTGTTGGAACAAAAACCGATTCACATAGGGCAGTTCCAGGCCTGAAATGGTTAGGATCACTCCACCGTCAGAAGCCTGGAAGTAGACTTTTTTTTTTTTTTTTGCGGGGGGTGGGGGGGCAGATATATTTAATTTTTTTTAAATTTTATTTACTTATTTTTAAATTTATATTCAAGTTAGTTAGCATATAGTTAGTGCAATAATGATTTCAGGAGTAGGTTCTAGTGCTTCATCCCCCATGGATAACACCCAGTGCTCAACCCAACAAGTGTCTTCCTTAATGCCCCTTACCGATTCAGCGCATTCCCCCTCCCTCAACCCTTCCAGCAACCCTCAGTTTGTTCTCTGTATTTAAGAGTCTTTTATGCTTTGTCCCCTTCCTTGTTCTATGTTATTTTTACTTCCCTTCCCTTATGTTTATCTGCTTTGTCTCTTAAAGTCCTCATATGAGTGACGTCATATATTTGTATTTCTCTGACTAATTTCACTTAGCATAATACCCTCTAGTTCCATCCACGTAGTTGCAAATGGCAAGACTTCATTCCTTTTGATTGCTGAGTAATATTCCATTGTGTATATATACCACATCTTCTTTACCCATTCATCCGTCGATGGACATTTGGGCTCTTTCCATCCGTTGGCCATTGTTGATAGTGCTGCTATGAACATTGGGGTGCATGTGCCCCTTCTAAATAGCATACCTGTATCCTTTGGATAAATCCTTAGTAGTGCAATTAATGGGTCATAGGTAGTTCTATTTTTAATTTTTTGAGGAACCTCCATCCTGCTGGGGCTAGACTTTTAAAGAAAAGAGGCAGAAACAAAACAAAGAAATTATTAAATTGACTATAGCTTCAGCCATTGCGTTATTTGGGAAAAACCTAGTTGGCTATGATTGGCTGTTCTTAGATTTTGATTTCTTAACCTCAAAGCAGTTATAGGTTTCGTTTTGGGTTTGCTTGCACAGGCTGCTGAAGTATTGGAACCACCTCAGTCTGATGGCCTCCTTGTGTAATTAGTTTGGCAATGAACACTGGAGGTTGGTGTCACGGAAGTTTCGGCGTCTATTACCTGTCTCAGAGGTGGCCATACTGACTGGAAGTATCATAGCTTTTTCTGTGGATAACTTTTCTCTTTAGAATTTTATAGAAAACCAGTTTGCTTCAGTGGGAGGTAATCTCATTAAAGTCACGATCGAGAATAAATGGTGTCCCAGGAGACAGCTATCTTTGAAAGTAGGCTCTGACATTTTGCTAATCTGTAAGCACATTTTAGAGCAGCTGCACATATAAACTCCTTTAGAAATTTGCTGATTTGGGGTATTAGTGATAACATAATTCAATTCAGTTCGGTTGAGGTTAAAAGAGGATTATCAGTTGGCAGGATAGTATACCTACAAAAGTGTTGCATCAAATAAATTACCCATTTGGTGTTTCCCAATCTCATGATACTCTGATATCTGTTGAGCTCAGAACAGCCAACTCTCAGTCAGAGAGGAGCTAATCCGAAATCCGTTTCACTAGGCTTCATACATTCTAGATCCTACCACACTATGAGCAGGGGGAACGATGGGAGTGACATTCAGACCAGTTGTTCGCCTTTGGTTTTCTTCTTTGCTTTTTAGAGAAGGTCAAAACTTAGGTGTAAGTTACTTGTAGGCTTCAGTCTTTTTTGCCTTGTTACCACAGATGCGGGAGAATATGTGCTTGATAATTACCAACACGATCCTCATTTAGTGTCGTCACAGAAACAAAAGACACACTCAGACCCAGGACAGGTGACAGACAGCCAAGGCCCACAGGATTTGTTTTCTCGAGGAAAAAAAAAAAATCAAAAATTCAAATCAGTGAGAGAGGGGGAGCCAAACAAACATGCTCCAGATGTGACTCGTATTGTATGAGGTTAGCAGTGGCTGAAGTGTCCCATTCAGCTAACGGGGTCAATGTCAGAGGGGAGCAAATAAGTGTTGCCTGGCAGGCAGTGGTTTCCTACAGAGCCTTTAGCATGTCTCCGTGACCGGGTTTATAAAATCAAGAAGATGCTGTCTAAATTTGTGGATGTCACTCAATGTGAGGGCCAACATTTTGGAGAGAGGGGCTGGGATAATGGTAGGGTTGCAAGATAAAAATCAGGACGTCCAGTTAAATCAGAATTCGATGAACAACGATACATTTCTCAGTATAAGTATGTTCCAAATGTTACATGCTAAAAGATCACTTGCTGTTTTTCTGAAATTCAGACTTCACTGTTTTTATTGCTAAATCTGGCAACCCTGGACAGGTGAGTTATTGAGGAAAAGAGTGTAAACAGTGGGAGAAAGGTATGAAATTCAGAGTGGTGAGCGTCTTTTTTTTAGAACTCAAAATCACCCCATAAAGCTGAAGAAATATTTGGACTGTAGCATAATAAAGTTGGGTGAGGGAAGCATGTTAAGACCGAAAAGAAAGAAAAAGAAAAAAAAAAAAAAAGACCGAAAAGATGGGAAAACAATGAGAATCCCACTAGCTCCAAAAGGGCAGTTTTCTCTTTAACCATCAGGGCACTCTCCGTCTGCAATCTCTCAATTTGAGTAGATTAGCATTAACTGATTTTTGAATGAATGAACCCTCTCCTTAACGCTATTCCCTTTTCCAATGCCTTTACAAGGTTCTTAAAAACTATTGGCTTCCTTCTGTAAGGAATTCATGACACTTACCTATTTCTTAGGGAAAAGAGCAGGGAATCTGTGTAGTGAGAAAGTACCTACGTTTGGGTGGGTCGCCCAGTGCACTGGAGCGCAAGGGCGCAACTTGCCTCCTTGAGATAAATCTACTCCCATGATATCTTTCCAAACATGCTGAATTTTTCCTAGAAAGAAGAAAGGATTCAACCAACAAGTTAATCAGAAGAGATCCGACTCGAAAGAAGAAAATCAGACAGCAGCCATTGAAGGGCAGGGCTCCTAGAACCTTCTCAGCGGGCTTGCGGGCCTTAAGAGGTAAACTTTGGGACTGCCCTATGGTTATTTTTGTCATCTCCCTGCTATTGTTTCCCGTAATGTTTCTCACGGTGATTGACACACAAGCCCTTAAAATAAGAAGGATCAGTGGGTCTGTCTGCAGAATGACAGCATGGAAGAAGACATTCAGAAGCTAGCCTGATTTGGAAGGGGAGAAGTATAATGGCCACTCCAGCTGCTACCCCATTCCAACACAAGAAAGGGTATGTCTGAGTCGAAAGACAGTAAAAGAATGAGCCCGATCTTAGGGAATGGAGATGTGACTCTAAAATCCACTGAAAACATTTGTAAATTGTATCTATGCATTTTTTTTTTTTTTTTTGGTGGAAAGGTCCATATCTTTGATCACGTATTTTTAAAAATATTTATTTATTTATTTATTTATTTATTTATTTTTTTTATTTGAGACCGAGAGAGAGAGAGAGAGAGAGAGAGAGAGAGAGAGCATGAGCAGGGAAGGGGCAGAGAGGGAAGGAGAGAGAGAATCCCAGGCAGACTCTGTGCTGTCAGCTCAGGGCCCCATGTGGGGCTCCACCTCAAGACCCTGAGATCATGACCTGAGCTGAAATCAAGAATCAGATGCTTAAATGACTGACCCGCCCAGGCGCCTCTGATGATATTTTAAAGATGTCTTAAAGATGCCTATGACTGAAGGTTGGATAGGTGAAACTGGGCTTTGAGGAACCGTTGGGGAAACGTTTGCTTGCTCTTGGAAGCAATAAGACCTCAGTGTTGAATTTTTTTCATGGCAGCCATATTGGTTCCATACCATTTTCTAATTCTTAAAGCAGTAAAATATGCACTTAAGTTTTAAATATATATTTTTTTAATTTTTTTAAATGTTTATTTATTTTTGAGACAGAGAGAGACAGAGCATGAACGGGGGAGGGTCAGAGAGAGAGGGAGACACAGAATCCGAAACAGGCTCCAGGCTCTGAGCTGTCAGGACAGAGCCCAACGCGGGGCTCGAACTCACAAACCACGAGATCATGACCCAAGCCGAAGTCGACTGCTTAACCGACTGAGCCACCCAGGCGCCCCTTAAGTTTTAAATATATTAAGGCTTATTGAACGACATAGAAAATCCTTGTGTTCTATTTGTCTATTCAGACATTGAGTGTCTAGCAAAGGGAAGTAAGAGGATAATGAACATGTTTACCTACTTCACAATTTCATTCAGGGTGAGTCCCCTCTGTTCAACTACCTCGGATTAATAATGATTCTTTCATAGATACCAGGGCTTTCTGATATCTTTGGCATAGCTTCAGAGCCCGATTGTGGGGTGACGTAGCTTCAGCCACCACCTGCCAGCAGAAGTAGTTGTTGTAGACATACAATCGAGTCCTTGTGACAACGCTTGCACGTGGAATTTTTTTTGTCTGAGGACAAAGCCTCTATCATAGAAAACATAGCACCTACACTCACCAAGAATCTAGGTGCAATGGAGGGAGGTGGAGGTGAACCTCATGAAGTCTAGAGATAACACATTTGTCACATTCCAAGTGCTGAAAATAAGTGTTCTTGCACCTCCCGAGTTCTCTCAAAGCAAAGTGCAATGACAAGCTAACATCTAGCTTTCAGTTACCACTTTGCCGCAGGGAAGAATTTTAAACTATGATGTGTATGAAATTAGATTTATAAAAACATCCCCTTGAAAGAAACGTAACTACAAAGGGAGCTTAAATGTCACCGCATGTCATGGCAACGTGTCACCAATTAAATAATTTAGAAACCCGTGACGTTCTATTCCAGCGAATGAGTGGTCACACATACATACATTTCGCAGTGCACGTTCCTCGTTTTAAATAAAACTGTATTTCTCGTAGATAGCAGACACTCAGGTAAACCCTTTATTTTATCTTATTTTATCTTATTTTATTAAAAAAAATTGTTTTTAATGCTTATTTATTTCTGAGACAGAGAGAGACAGAGCATGAGTGGGGGAGGGGCAGAGAGAGAGATGGAGACACAGAATCCGAAGCAGGCTCCAGGCTTTGAGCTGTCAGCACAGAGCCCAACACGGGGCTCAAACCCACGAACCGTGAGATCATGACCCGAGCCAAAGTCAGATGCTCAACTGACTGAGCCACCCAAGCGCCCCTAAATCCTTTATTTAAATACAATTTTTACAATCCAGGATTCTAATTGTTACACCTTGATATACATTCGCCTTGAATGTTGGGTGCAATCCTATTTGAAGCAAGTTGGTTGGGCACCCAAGGATGTTGCCTACTTCTGTTTAACCCAGAGGGCCAGAATAGTCTGTCTGGCCATGTCCATTTCCTTCTTTCACCCTATATACCTTCATCTGGCACCTGTGCTTTGCCTAGATGAGGAAACAGTCTGTGACACGTACAGGATTTGCTTCCTTCAGAGAGTCCTCTCCAACCACTTAGGGATAAAACACCACTTTTCTCTGTTGCTATAGTTCCAGACAGCCTGTTCAGTGTGCACCTTTCTCAAAATATCGTGAGCTCTTTCAAGGAACCACCTTTGTGTCCCAAGATCTGATACACAGTAGGTGCTTCCAAAATGTGAGCTGAATGAATAGGTTGAAGTAAAAATCAGGCAAAGGGCAAGAAGGAGCTGGAAGCATTTGGCAACCCCACCACTGCAGTGTGGTGAATAGCGCCCCCCAGCCCTTGCCCCGCAAACACCCGGTCACGTGCACCCAGAACCTCGGGATGTGACTTTAGTTGAAAATAGGGTATTGACAGATGCAGTTAGTTTATGATTTCCAGATGCAATCATCCGGGATGTAGGGCAAACCTAAATCCGGTGACTGGTGTCCTCTTAAGAGAAAGGAAGGAGCGATTGGGAGACAGACATGCACTGGGGAAGGAGGAAGGCCATGCGAAGGAAGATAAAAAGCAGATATTGGGCTTCTGCCGCCACAGACCACGGGCAGAAACCACCAGAAGCTCAGAGAATCAGGGCACCTGGTTGGCAGAGTCAGTTAAGCGTCCAACTCTCGATCTTATGGTCTGTGAGTTCGAGCCCCACGCTGGGCTCTGTGCTGATGGTGTGGAGCCTGCTTGGGATTCTGTCTCCCCTCTCTGCCCCTCTCCAGCTTGTGCTGTCTCTCTTGCTCTCCCTCAAAATAAATAAATAAACTTAAATTAAAAAAAAAAAAATAAGAGAATCAAGGGAAAATGCTCCCCAAGTACATTTAGAGGGAGCATGGGCTGCTGACACCTTGACTTCAGATTTCTTACCTCCAAATCTGAGAGAGGACACATTGCTGTTGTTTTAAGCCATCACGTTTGTGGCAATCTATTATGGCAGCCTGGGAAACTGATACACCAAAATGTGCCCACAGCTGTGAGCCCAGATGATCACAAAGGGACAACCGACTCACGTTCCCTTCTCGTTCCCAAAGAATGACGCAACAATGCATCAGATTGAGTGCGCAATACCATGCGCTGGGTCATACACAGAACTTTGTGTCATTGCTAAAAAATCACTTCCCTATTTGACAAATGAGGACATTGAGGTTGACAGAGTAAATAACTGGTGTCAAAAAAGTATGTCATAGGGGCGCCCGGCTGGCTCAGTGGAAAGAGCATGTGACTCTTGATCTTGAGGTTTGGAGATCGAGCCCCGTGTTGGGTGTAGAGATTACTTCAGACTTTAAAAAGTATGTAATAATAATAACCATTTGAGTGCTTACTAGATAGTAGGCACTGTGCCAGAGCCTTTATATGAATTATCCTCATAATAAGACTATAAAGGTAGGTGCTCTTAAATTTTCCCCTATTTCAAAGATGAAAAAACCAAGGCACAGGGTATAAGTTATGTACCCAACATGTCTAGTGCTTGGCAAAAGCAGGATTTGAATCCAAGTGGTATGATTCGAAAGCCCAGGTACTTAAGCAATTTGCAGTATTGTATGTGGACAGTGTGTGTTCATGACCCCTGCCATTCTTGTCTCTGATTCCAAAGTGCAACCCGTATACATACTACCTGCCCTTAGCATCTTGCATGCATGACTTTTTTAAAGAATTTTTTTAATGTTTATTTATTTTTGACAGAGAGAGAGAGAGAGAGGCAGAGCATGAGTGGGGGAGGGGCAGTGAGGGAGGGAGACACAGAACCCGAAGCAGGCTCCAGGCTCCGAGCTGTGAGCACAGAGCCCGATGCAGGGCTCCAACTCACAGACCGCGAGATCATGACCTGAGCCGAAGTCGGACGCTCCACTGACTGAGCCACCCAGGCGCCCCTTGAAGGCATGATTTTATTACCTTGACCATTTCACCGTGTCGCTGATTCTCCCAGGACACCAAAATAATAGAGAAGTATGCTTATTTTGTCTGATTCCGGAGGTAATTTTTACAAAACGCTTTCGAGATGCGAAGCAAGTCTGATGGCCAAAATACAACATAACCTGCCACCATTTGTTCTCCTTGGATCCCAGCGAGACAGCGGCAAAGCCGCCCTGTTTTGTCTACATTGTTTGATTATTGTCTGCGTTCTGCCCTTCTATGTATAGGCAGTTCGGAAGGGACCTTTTCAGGGGTCACAATTATGCAAGTGCAGCTTGAAAAATACTGTAGCTTGCTACATGCTCACTATCCTGGTACACCCAACAGATCTTAGTGGGTTTTCCCCCTCCTTTGCCAGAATTGTATCAGTTTTTCCACACACATGTAGGACAATAAATAAAGAGTGGAGGCCCAAAGGAGCTTGCGATATGATTGGGGTAAGAAGCTTCAGTTGGCCTTAAATGTCAAACCATATCCTTCCTGAATAATCAAGAATGTCAGTGTCTATTACTTTCTACTTCTTGGCGTGTAACTTGCACAAACCTCAAGTTTCACAGGATGTATTTTCTAGGTGGAAAGTCTTTCTAGAGACCTTCAGTGTTTCTACATTTACTTTGTAGAGTGACGGCTTATATTAGTTCAGTCATTCAAATACGTTACTGATACATGTTTGTAATTCAAATTGTATAAACATGGACCAAAGTGAACAAGATATTGAAACAAACTGCAGATGTAACTACCTTCTCCAGTCCTCCTAATTGCTCCCAACACTGCAGTGTTAGTATGCTTGATCCAAGCAGGGCCAATCACAGTCTCTTCTTTTTATGCTTCCCTCCTGGGCATAGATGATTGGTTCAAATGTGGGCCTCCAGTCCAAAGTTTGGAAATGTACCTAAAATTAGAGGTGTGGATATGTACCTAAAACTACATTAATTTCCTCTTGTGTGACAGAAACTGAGAGCCGGTAACATAGGAACTATTGGTGCCCCTGGTCCTGAGGAGTAGGCAAAGTGGCTTGGTAATGGGAGAAATGAATGAGAGACACCCAAAGGAAAAGAAAATCAAGGAGCAGGAAAAAAATAAATAAATAAATAAATTTGATGGATTCCCCCAGTGCTCTGCCAGTTTTTTGCTGACTCTCTTAGTTATCTATTGTTATGTAACAGATTAACTCAACACTAAATTAATGAAGAGCATTTATTTTCCCATAATTTCTGCAAGTCGGGAATCTAGACGTGACTTAACTGGACCCTCTGTCCCCAGATCCCTCAAAAAATTAAAGTCAAGGTGCTGACCACAGCCGTAGTCTCATCAGACATCTCAACTAGGGAAGGATATTTTCCAGGCTCTCACATAGCAGACGGCAGAATTCTGTTCTTGCCGGGAGTTGCATTAAGAACCTTGGTTCCCCTTGAGCTGCTGGCCAGAGGCTGCCCTCGGTTCCTTGTCACGTAAGCTGTTTCACGGGGCAGCTCAAAATATGGCATCTGTCTTCATCAGATTGGAAAGAAAGAAAATGGAAGCCACAGTCTTTTATAATGTAATCTTGGAAGAGACATCCCATCACTTTTGCTAAGTTCTATTTATTAGAAGTCACTAGATCCAGCCAGCCCACACTCCTGGGGAGGGGATGATATTTGGTAAAAACATTAGGAGTCAGGGATCACTGAAAGCCATTTAAAAAGATTTTTTAATGTTTATTTATTTTTGAGAGAGAAAGACAGAGTGTAAATGGGGGAAGGGCAGAGAGAGAGAGAGGGAGACACAGAATCCGAAGCAAGCTCCAGGCTCCGAGCAGTCAGCACAGAGACTGACGTGGGCCTCAAACTCATGAAATGCAAGATTCCGACTTGAGGGAAAGTCACACACTTAACTGACTGAGCCACCAGGCTTCTCAAGAGCTATTTTAAAAGCAACTTAATACACTGACATCTCTCAGCCTTTAGGTACTGTGAAATAACCCCAGTATCTTTGCAATGAACCTTGATTTTTTTCTTAAAGTAGCCAAATTGGTTTCTATTCTTTACAGCCAAAACTTCTTACATGTATCCTATAGTTTAATAAAATTCACCTTTCAAATCAAGAGATAATTGAATTATAAGATAACTTATTACTACACTTCTAAATTGCCTACACACACATGCACACACACATACACACCCCTACCTAACAGATTATTTAACAGGGATAAAGCCTGAGGTCCGAGAAAACAAAATATTAAGGACTCTTACCAACAGGAAAATCAATACAAGAAAATAAAAATCTCTGAAATCTTTAGGTAATCAGTGAATATAACAATGATTAGTGGCCTTTCTTATTCTTTTTGACTACTTGTCTTTTAATCCCTAAATGCTACCATGGAGGAAACTTATTTTACTGTCTTTTAATTTTCCAAACATCTTAGTTTTCTCTCCTCATATTGTGAAATAGAAAAGCAGACAAACAAAATAATATAACCCTATGACCAATTCGAATATTTCTCCCTGCTTCAGAGTATGAGGTGTGTTTTTGTGGCCATTATAAAAATTGAAAAAAAAAAAAAGTTAAACTCCCTTATCTTGGGTTACTCTATCCATCTGTAGGAAGTAGCTTTTCAAAAAAACCTTTAGCAAAAAGTCCCCTCCCCGGTTTTTCCTGCATACATTAACCTCAAGCATTTACTTCCTTCCATATTATTTGTACATTTAACCTCAAATTTTCACCCAAGAATTCACAAGCCAATATAAGAAGAGCACAAATGTTAACCATCTGTAGACCAGCCTTGGCAAGCTCCACGGTGGATGAAAACCTCTCATCTCACAGAACTGACAAAGGACTATCATATCCACCAGAAGCTGAAACATCCACCCCCCCACTCCGGGTCTCACCCCCCAGTGAGGAATTCTACAAATATGCACCTCAACCACATAAACATTTTCTTTTTGGTTTCTGGATTGGAGTTCATCTTTTCGGTGCAGGATCAATTTAGCTTTGCTCCGAAAAATTTGCAAGAAATCAAAAAAACTGGTTTAAAAAGCCAGCAAAGAGACGTAATGGGCATAATTGCCCAAACATGCCGGGACAAGACCATGTGTTGGAGTTTATTTAAGAAAGCAGAGAAATTCCCAAAGGATTACATCCAGTTGGTTTCTCATTTTGGTAAAGATTTCTTGTGTCTATTGGTTCTGTCAATTAAAATAGACCCTGCAGGAAACAACGATATTATAAACCCTGTCCAGAAAACCTCCAAAATAGAAAACTTAATGCCACCAAAAGGGGTGGGAGGGCGAATACAGAACATCTTTTCCCCAGGTGTCTGCTCTAGATTTTGACAATTTAAAAAATGGGAGCGGGGGGGAGAAGAAAAGAAAAAAAAAGAAAATTCTCACATAGGCTTTTTCCACCGAAGATGACGTACGTTTCTTCTACTTTTCCTCAGTTGAAAGTCCCCCAAACAGCGTACATAAGTACAAAAATCCTTCTTACAACCAGCCATTTTTTTATACCACTGGTTTCACCTGTCTTGCAAATGCTGGTTGGGGCTTGACTGGTCAATCCTGCTGATGTTTTCCAACAGTGTATCTATCCACCATATCATCCTGATTGGCGCATCCTGTCTTCAAGTACATGATGCCCCGCCTCACGGATAACACCAGATGGGCCAGTAAATCTTAATCTTGACTATACATTAGAATCATCTGGGAAAGCTTTAGAAAATAAATCTCAATTTCCAGGCTGCGCCCTTGGCCAATTTCTTCAGAATCGCTAGTGGTGGGATTCAGGCACTGATATTTTTTAAAGCTCCCTAATGTCTATAATGTGTATCCAAAGCTGAAAGCCACTGCTAGATGCCATTTTGGTGTATTAACTCTGACCTTGACTGATGAAAGCTGGTGAACTATTAGGGAACTTAAGATATAGTGTTATATCCATGATGCTTCAATATTTTTTTTAAAATTTTTGGATGTTTACTTATTTTTTGAGAGAGAAGGAGAGACAGAGTGTGAGTGGGGAGAGGCAGAGAGAGAGGGAGACACAGAATTCGAAGCAGGCTCCAAGCTCCAAGCTGTCAGCACAGAGCCTGATGCTGGGCTGGAACTCACAAACCCGGAGATCATGACCTGAGCCAAAGTTGGACACTTAACCAACTGAGCGACCCAGGAGCCCCATCTCAATAATTTTTTTTTAATTAAAAAAAAAAGAAAGAAAGAAAAAAGAAATTAATTTTCCCTTGGAAACACAATACTACCTGCTTGTTTAAGACATTAACACAAACTTACTGGGTCTTCTCTGTTTCCTTAAGGAAACACATTCCACAAAATTCCATGAATTGTAGCAGACACGTTCTTCTCTCTTACGGAAGAGCAGCCCATCAGGTTCATTGGAGGGAAAAAAAAATGGTGCTGTTTCTGATAAAATACCAAAGAGAACACTGTAAGAAAAGTACTGATTCATAACCAGGGTAAAAGGGCTTATAGAACACCACAAATGTGAGAAACAATCTTTTCACCAATAAGTTAACCCTGACGAAGTAATGATAGAATATTGAAGTCTGGAAGGAAACCTTTAAGATGTGCAGTCATACCCATACTATGCCTGGCGAAACAGAGTCAGCAGTAGGTGGTTAGGCCAATGTTCTACCACTCAAGGGCTGTTACAAAAGCCATCCTTCTCCTCATTCCTAGTCCAGGGATTGCGTTTTCAATGGATGCAAAAGTGATTCATTTTGTGTATGGCCAATACTAAATGCTCAATATATTGTAGCGATTGATTGAGGTAATGTGGTAGGAATGATTGTACCGGTAATAATAACGTCCACAGAGCTTTATTCAGGGTTATGGGCACTACTTTAAAGTACTTCACAAATAAAAACAACGGTTTCTTTTGTTGGTGACACCTCACTTATTTGAAGCCTAGGAAGTTTAAGAGCAAAATAATGAAAGAGGGGCAGTAAAAAAGGCTTTTATTAGAGCTGCAATGAAAACTTGGAATAGCCCTTTACTATTGAATGGCTCATCAACTGTAATCAGTCATAAGATATATACAATGCCATCTGACTTTATCCTTTATCTAGAAGATCCTAGAGTATCATTTTCCTGATGAAAATACTTTGTATATCTATAAATATATATTAAAGAGTTAAAAGTACTTTCATATGTTACTTAATTTAATTCTCATATATAGTCAAAAATATAGGTATTCTTACTCCTTCTTTATAATTAAAAAACATAAGCTTAGAGAATGAGAGGGATGGCTAAGTGGCTCAGCTAATAAGTAGCAGGGCTAACATTTCACTGCAGGTTTTCTATGGTTGAGCCCTTCATTAAGTTACATAGTTGGCCCATGTCACACTAGCCTTTTGAATAATTGACTTTACGGAGCTACAGTGTAATGCTATGTCCTTGGCTTTCATTGAGCAAAAGGAAATCTTTCTCCATTTGAAATCTTGCTTTTTGAAAACATGGTACCTCATTACGTTTTTGAGTATTTCTTATTAAAGGCTTTGGACACAAATTATTCTCAGAATTCAGAACCAGGAAAGTATCTATATCAACTAACAAGCTGGGAGCTTCCGTTCATTAGATTGGGAGAGCTGCATGACCCATGGCTTCTCGGAAACTCAAAGCAAAGTTCTTATAGTTGCTCATTCTGGCTTTTCTCAGTCCAGTTTTCTGTGATGTACCATCACCCCTTCTTT
The DNA here is from genome assembly GCF_018350175.1 of Felis catus. Classification (NCBI taxonomy): domain Eukaryota; kingdom Metazoa; phylum Chordata; class Mammalia; order Carnivora; family Felidae; genus Felis; species Felis catus. Next base: position 113,895,003 of record NC_058374.1, read on the forward strand.
CCCTCCACACCCCCAAGACCACTACCACTGTTATATGGGACTTTTTCTTTTCCATATTTGTCAATGATTCAATGTAATTGTACTGGGACTGTGGTAGACATCTGTAGTGTTCGACTACCTGAAAGCTATTTACCCCTTTTGTGGTAATAGAGTGTCATTATTTCTCGGTTGCTTCGTTTCTGCCATTCTCAGTCCATGTGGTTTAGAGGGAATTAGTCCTGGTCTTTTAGAGTCAAGGGTGGGAACAATGACACAGGCCAGGCCAATCAATGTGCTCTGTTGCTCTGGTCACTGTAACTGGATCAAGAATGAGCCATGATATTAACATAAGGTCTATCAAAGCCTTTCGCCACCGTGACTGTGAAGACGGTGTTAATTTTCAGAATATGGGCATGAGAAACTAGAGTTCTAGGCTGCCATTTTGTTCCACAGGAGACGGTGCCTGACAATGGAGCCAACCCAAAGGAAAGCAGACCTGAGATGTGAAGACAGGGAAACAGATACCTGATGACTTCTTTGAATCCCAGATTTAGTTGTGTTAGATGTGGGTTCTACCTCAGGACTTCAACTACATGGACTGATAAATTCCCTTTTGTGCTTAAACCATCGTAGTTGGGGTTTGCTGGACCTTACGATCCAATATGGGTTAACAAATGTAATGATTTTTTTTTCTGATTTCATTTATTTATTTACTTATTTAATTTCATTTTATGTTATTTATTGTTTAATTTACATCCAAGTTAGTTAGCATATAGTGCAACAATGATTTCAAGAGTAGATTCCTTAATGCCCCTTACCCATTTAGCCCTCCCCCCCACAACCTCTCCAGCAACTGTTTGCTCTCTATATTTAAGAGTTTCTTATGTTTTTGTCCCCCTCCCTATTTTTATGATTTTTGCTTCCCTTCCCTTATGTTCATCTGTTTTGTATCCTGAAGTCCTCATATGAGTGAAGTCATATGATATTTGTCTTTCTCTGACTCACAAATTTTGCTTAACATTATACCCTCCAGTCCATCCACGTAGTTGCAAATGGCAAGATTTCATTCTTTTTGATTGCTGAGTAATACTGAGTAATACTGCATCATATATATATATATATATATATATATATATATATATATACACACACACACACACACCACATCTTCTTTATCCATTCATCCGTTGATGGACATTTGGGTTCTTTCCATACTTTGACTATTGTCATAAACATTGGGGTGCATATGCCTCTTCAAAACAGCACACCTGTATCCCTTGGATAAATACCTAGTAGTGCAATTGCTGGGTCATAGGGTAGTTCTATTTTTAATTTTTTGAGGAATCTCCATTCTGTTTTCTGGAGTGATTGCATCAGTTTGCTTTCCCACCAGCAGTGCAAGAGAGATCCTCTTTCTCTGCATCCTCCCCAACATCTCTTGTTGCCTGAGTTGGTTTTAGCCATTCTGACAGGTGTGAGGTGGTATCTCATTTTGGTTTTGATTTGTATTTCCCTGATGATGAGTGATGTTGAGCATTTTTTCATGTGTCGGTTGGCCATCTGGATGTCTTCTTTGGAGAAGTGTCTATTCGTGTCTTTTGCCCATTTCTTCACTGGACTATTTGTTTTTTGGGTGTTGAGTTGTATGAGTTCTTTATTGATTTTGGATACTAGCTGACTATCTGATATGTTGTTTGCAAATATCTTCTCCCATTCTGTCGGTTGCCTTTTAGTTTTGCTGATTGTTTTCTTTGCTGTGCAGAGATGCTTTTTATTTTGATGAGGTCCCAGTAGTTCATTTTTGCTTTTGTTTCCCTTGCCTCTGGAGACGTGTTAAGTAAGAAATTGCTGCAGCCGAGGTCAAAGAGGTTTTTGCCTGCTTTCTCCTCGAAGATTTTGATGGCTTCCTGTCTTACACTTAGGTCTTTCATCCATTTTGAGTTTTTTTTGTGTGTGTATGGTGGAAGAAAGCGGTCCAGGCTCATTTTTCTGCATGTCTCTGTGCAGTTTTCCCAGCACCATTTGCTGAAGAAACTGTCTTTATTCCATTGGATATTCTTTCCTGCCTTGTCAAAGATTAGTTGGCCATACGTTTGTGGGTCCATTTCTGGGTTCTCTATTCTCTTCCATTGATCTGAGTGTCTGTTTTTGTGCCAGTACCATACTGTCCTGATGATTACAGCTTTGTAATACAGCTTGAAGTCTGGGATTGTGATGCCTCCACCTTTGGTTTTCTTTTTCAAGATTGCTTTGGCTATTCGGGGTCTTTTCTGGTTCCACACAAATTTTAGAATGGTTTGTTCTAGCTCTATGAAGGATGCTGGTGTTATTTTGATAGGGATTGTTATAGTGATTTATTTTTTACCATTATAAATTCTATTTGAAAGTAGGCAGGACACATATCAAAATAAATGCACATTATATGCAGGTTTTTATTCTTAAGATAACAATTAATCAAGACAAGGTTTTGATATTCCAGTGGTTATGTCGGTCATCAATGCTTCTTTCACAAGGACTGAAATATAGTATCATTACAATTCATCCTTCCTTTGTTTTCTTTTTGCTCATTGGCTAGAACATAGCAAAATAAAAAAATGTGCTCATTTTCTTCCACTTTGGTAATAAATCTGAAACCATTGTCAATAGAATACTTTTAAATTTCTAATAAATGGATTCTATGCACATCGCACCTTTTTGAAACAAAGATGTTTCAGCTCTTACAACTCCAAGATGCTCAAGTTAAATTTAAAAGTCTTTTCTGGACCAGTTATAGCACTCTGGGACTTCCCTGCTACCCTACTTATGTCGAGCTATCTCTGATTTCTTTTCCAATAATGCCAAGTACATGAACCATTCCTGATTAGCTTTACTTGTCCTTCTGTTGTGGATTGTCAGTCTAATTTTTATTATTTAGATTCAGTGCTTCAAGATTTGGCATAACTTTATGCATGGTCCTCATCAAAGGTTCAAAGTTTGGTCTAAAGTCTTACGCGTGTGTGTGTGGAGGGGGGGTGATGCACGCCCCCACACATGTGTGTGTGTCATGGAATTAGTTTCATTTCTTAAAAATGGCTTCCAGTTATACTTTCTGTTATAAACTGAATGTTTATGTCTCCCCAAATTTGTGTTCAAGTCATAACCCCCACTGAGATAATATTTGGAGATATAGTCTTTGCGAGATAATTGGGATTAGAGTGGGTCATAAGGGTAAGGCCCTCATGATGGGATTAATGGCTTTGTAAGAAGAGGGAGAAAGAGAGAGACAGTTCTTTCTCTGCCACCTAAAGACACAGCAAGAAGGCGGTTATTTGCGACCCAGGAAGAGAATTCTGACCAGCCAGCACCTTGATCCTGGACTTCCCCGGCTCCAGAACTGTGAGAAATAAATTTCTGTTGTTGAAGCCACAGTCTATGGTTCTTTGTCTTGGCAAGCCCAAGCTAAGACACTTCCTATGGATGTTTCCAGTCTGGCTGGCATCGAATATATTGCAGAGTCTGTCTTTTTTTATTTGCTAACTGTAATAGTTTAGGGAAAAAGTCTGCTAAAATTGAGAATAAATAACCAAACTTGTAAAGTTGCATCTTATCTTCATGATGGAATGAAGATATTCCATTAAAAGGCAAATCTTCCCTTCCAAAAGCTTGAATAGGAGGGCTCTTTAAAAAGAAATACATCTGCTTAAATATAGGTTGCTGGAGATACAAAAATCTAAGAAAGTTTTTGGCTTTTATCCCATAGATTTTTATTTGAGGGTGAATCGGATGCATTTTAACTCAGGCATAATTCGGAAGCGTTCGTCTTGTTTCCTACCCCCTTTACTGACGGGCAAACAAGCACGTACAGTCTGTTAGTTTCATCATGATCACGTTCATCCTTTACATCACCTGTGTTTTTCTGGAGGCAGTGTTGTTTGGTGAAAGAACATTGGTTTCAGAGTCCAAAGACCCGTTGTAGTCCTTTTTTTTTTTTTCCTGTTTTCCTGTCAGTAAAAAGAAGACATAGATGCCTAATTTAGCTCACGTGACTTTTTTAAGGATTACATGAGTAATTCCCAGCAACTGCCGGCTTACTCAACAAACATCACTAACGAAGATTGGTAAGCATTCACCGTGTGCCATGCACTGTGCAAGTCTCCGGGAAGAGAATGATAAACCGTAGAGGGGTTTGAAAGAAAAAAAAAAACCGTTCAAATAACACATCGCTTCAGTCACAGATCTCACAGGCTGACTGATCGAGGAAGCAAACACGTAAACGTGAGGCGTGTTAAGTGCGCTCTCTTGGATCACTTTGTGCTAGCTTTATGAAGGCCTGTGACTTTGTTACTATCTCTGTCCTCCTACTTTTTCTTTGAATGTCCTTTTCCTAACAAGGTTATGGACTCCACGAGGGACACCGTCTGCTTTGCTAACTGCTCCATCCACACTGTCCTCAGCATAATTATTTAGGAAGTGGGAGAAAGAAAAAAAAAAAAAAGATCTGGGGAAGCCACTTGAGAAATTCAATGTGATATCATGTCTAAAGCCATTCAATGTTAAATGACATTTGCAGCTTAATCCTAAAAGGACAGGAAACCCCCAGCCTTCCCTTTTTGCACAAACTGAGAGCTTTGCCTTCTTATAATTCTTTGCAAAGCAGTTAACCGCATCAAATCCCAGTCGCTGGACACCATTTTTTCTTGGCCTTGATTTTCCATGAGAAAATAATAAAGTCAGGTACCAGTTTTCATCCTCCTTGACTAAATTACATTAAACCAGCAACGAGGAAAAAGCAAAAGCAAAATTGATTGGCTCCATTTCCCAGGTACACAAGGATGCTCCGTTGAAATAATAGCCGTAAGTATTTCATGGTTACAGTCTTTCTACACATTTCTGGTTTCAAGCTGCAGCTGTGCCCGGGTTGTCCTTGCCGTAAATATATCACCGGGGCGCATAATCTTGTTCTGTAACCTCCCGCAAATCCCAGGGACGTGCAGAATTCATCAGCTCCGAGGTACGTGAGGCTGGAGTTCGAAGAGAAAAGCCTCTCCCTCTTACGATTCCAAACATATTAAGGAAACACCCTCAGCAGGGATTTTTTTTTTTTTTTCTTTTACTGATGGGTCCCTTTCACCATAGTGCTGTGGAGGTGTGTTTAATTCTTTTACCAAGAGGACTTCAGGGAAACGGGGATCCTGAAGGAACACAGAGTTTTTGCAGGTATCTGCCATTAATTTGTTCTGTTTTCCAAAACCTGATCCCCGGGAAAGAAATGCAGCAGGAATTATAATTGAAAACAGTGAGTACTGGTTAGGTTGAGATGATATTTTTTAAAAGGTATGCATTTATCACTTCTACAAATCAGAAAATAAGGTCAGAAGGGTGTTCTTAATGTGGGAAAATTTCAGAGATTCTCCAAGTTTGTGTGTGTGTGTGTGTGTGTGTGTGTGTGTGTTTAGTTAGTTAGTTTCCAGAATGAAGAGAAGGTTCAGGAAGCTTGTTGCCATAAAATAAACAGGCCCTTGGGCTCTGAAAATCAGCCCAGTAGTAAGTAGCTGAAAATTTCTAGCCATTCTGGCCTTATTTGAGATGATTATATTGCTTTCTCAGGTCAGAACTTGTCTCAGAGAACCGAGTGTCAACTTTCCGCTTAAAGATCAGGCAGGCAGGAGTCAGTATGTCTGGTTACACAGGACTCCATCTGCCCTTGACCTGTAGCTTTGCACTTGTTCTTTGCTGCAGAAGCAAGTTTTTCCAAAAGATCTCAGAATGGTGCTGGTGCGTAGGAAAGAAAACTTCATCTCGTGATCTCTCCCCGAGCAACAGATGCCTCTATGATAATAAGAAAATAAGAATATTATTGAATTGTCCTAATGGCATCAACTTACTACCCTCAAGTCTGGTATTTTTCAAAGCCCATTAAAGGCTGGAATCCATGGCTTTTTTAGAAGCCCTTTCGCCTTCTCCGGAAACACAAAGGAGAAGATTCTACCATTGTGTACGTTAAAATAGCATGTCTCCAAAGGATTTGAATAATCATTTATTATTGAACTATAACCTCACATCATCGCGTTATAACTTTCCTTAAGAGCAGTTTATACTGTGTATAGAAGAGACAGAAACAGAGACAGAGACACACACAGAGAGAGAGAGAGAGAGAGAGAGAGAAAAGAAGACAGGAAGATTACTAAAATCTTTCAACCGTCTAAGTGTGTTCAGGTAATTTGATCTTTTCCTCTGGGGCACACAGGGAATAGTATTTACTGAGACTAATGTTACCAATATGGTGAAAATTCCGCCCTTGATATATAAGCTTTGAAATGCTGACGAAGTCAGCGTAAATAGTCACAGCTCACCTGCTCGGCTTCCTCAGGAAAGAGGTACAGAGGCTCTACCTTCTTTCCTACCAACCCCTCTTTCTCCTCACATACCTTCTGCCACAAAACGATATTCTAAATTTATAATTGAATTATAGGCAGTTGGAGAGCCCAGCCACTGAAGTAAATTGGTTTCCATAAGTCACATTAGTGATTTGCACATGCTGGAAAAGCCACGCAAGAACTGTAATTTTTCATGATAGCTCACCATTGAAAACACTTAATTTGGGAACAACACATACAATCCCAAACCCTATACCTGGCATGTGGGATTTGGCTATCTTTTTGCAAAGATCCATTTTCTTTTATACCGACTCTTAATTCATATGATGAGAATTGGGATAATTAAAACCTAATTTCAATGGAGAAGTTCTGAAAATGCTTACAAATTGGTTACCCTCTAGTTCACTGTTAAAAAAAAGAAATTGAATAGGTTCAGAACTGTTGGTATGGATTCAATTCACCATATGTCCACTTAATGATTATTTGGAAACAACGAGGAACAGACCTCCCACAGACAACTCTCTTTATACTAGATTTCTTCAAAGCGTGGGCTCAGAATACAATATGTTTTGAACTTGAGAATGGATAAGAAGCTGGCCCCAAGTGGACGAGTAAATGAATTTAGTTGGTCCTTGGACGGTTATACAGAAAGACCTTCATACAATATATGCAATGAATTGTAGCCTTTTATCCCTTTGTATTCAAAGGCATTATACACTCGGTATAAGAAAATGTGGAGGGAGAGGGTCATAATGCTGAGTAGAACTGGGGGCATCTCTCCTGTAAAATCTGTGCAGTTCCAAAGAATCTTGACTCCAGAGAGAAAAGATCTGGGTGTAAGTTTGGCAAATTATTCTTTAAATCTTAGCATCCTTATTTCCATTATAGTGATAAGGTAACAATTTCTCTTGGTTCGTGTGAAAATTAAAATAGACCAGATGTTAAAAAGGTGACTTATAAAACATAAATCACTATGTAAATGGGGAACTTTATGTTATTTGAATTATAAGCTAGAAAAGGTCTGGGGCATCAAGATGGTAAAATAGTATTACTTATTTCAGGATCATTTCAGTGATGGGCTGGAGTTGGCTCCTGCTGGAACTGGTTTGTACTGGCTTGTGAGAGCTGATTATCCCATTTTCAGGAATTATGTGAGCCAGTTGACATGGTGTTGGTGGCTTGAAATCAGCCAAGGCGGGGGTGTTGATATCATGGAAATGGGAGAGTACTATAATCAGGATTTGTTCCTTGCCCCTTCCCTCTCTCTCCTGACAGCCGGTTGACTGGGACATCACTGGAAACTCATCCTGTCTGCTTGGGCAAAGTTCCAGCAATCTATTGCTCTGTGTGACGAAACCACTCCAAAATGTAGCCGTTTAATACAACAGCAACCATCTATTACATTCAGTGCAGCGACTGGTCTCAGCTGGGTGGTTCTCTGCTCCAGGGTGGGATCAGCTAGGGCCACAGTCATCCAGAGACTTCACCGAACAGGAATATCCCAGATAGTTTCTTCTCATGGTTATCAGTGGGTATGAACTCCTGACTGGGAGCTCACCTGGGACTGTCTACAGAAGCCCCTGGTTCGCCTCCATCTGGCCCCTCCTACTTCTTGTGCTTCTTACAATAATAAAGCGGGGCTTCCGGGTTGGAACATTCCACGTGTGAACGTAGAAGCTGGAGACCTCGATGGCCCAGGCTTGGAGGTAACAGTATTACTTTCATCACATTCAACTGATCAAAATAAATAACTGCCAAAGATTTTGTCGCTAAGGTTGCTGAGTCACAGATATCATGGTATCTGAATCCACATAAGCTCAAGAGTGTTCATGAAGTTCGATGCCAGTATTTTTAATGATTTCCTCCTCTAACTTCTTCTTTAACTGGAGATAAGTTTTATTGCTTTCTGCTACATATTTTACCAAACTTAAAAGTCTCCCTTCATCTTCACGTGTCATCTGCACAACTGGACACATAGACCAGACTATTGAGAATTTACTGAAAATAGAATTTAAAAACTTTTCTACATATCCTCTAAAACACAATAGATTCCTAAGAGAGTATATCGAGGATTTTGAAGAATGAAAAGGAGCTAATCTTGGGCCACTTGGGTGACTCGGTTGGTTAAGCGTCCAACGGTTATCTCAGCTTAGGTCTTGATCTCAGGGTCATGAGTTCAAGTCCTGCATTGGACACTGTGCTGGGTGTGGAGCCTGCTAAAAAAAAAAAAGGAAAGGAAAGGGAAGGAAAGAAAAAAGAAAAGAAAAGCTTATCATAAACTTAATTAGGAATTGTTTGAGTGACTTCAAGTTTGGGAGGTGACCAAGGCAGTCTCACAGACATCTTGAAACAGAGAAGGAAATACAGCTGGGTTAGATATAGAGTGAAATGCTGCACCACCATCCAATCTAGGGAGGCCCTGTTGGTCTGCAAACATCACAGGAAGAGCACAGAAACGTGGTGTGTGTGTGTCAGTTACGATGCTCCCAGCTGCAATAAATAGAAAACCTAATTCAATGAGATTTATCATCTCACAAAATAAGAATTTTTGAGTTTGGTCGTTGCAGGGTTGGTTAATTTAATAGCTCAATCACGTCAAGGGTTGTGGGCCTGCTCCTTTGTGTTTTCTAGAGGCATTACCCTCACAGTGGATGGCAATATATGGCGTTGCCCAGATCCAAACACTAAATCTTCGTATGGCGAAGTCTTACGGGCAGAGCAAAAGATCAGGCGGGAGGAGGAGGAAGGGCAGTTCTGTTTCCCCCATCTCTCTTTCTCTCTCTTTTCTATCTGAGAAGAGAAATATTTCCCATGCCACTTATCAGATGCAAAGGGGCATGAGTTAACCATAGTCCAGTTTGAGCCAATCCCCTGGAATGCTGGGGAAGACTGTCTTTCTTGAACATGTCGTTATCTGATATCTGAGCCAACTGTAGCTGTACTGGCAAGAAGGAAGGGGGTTATGGCTACGGGAGGTGGGGAGGCAACCAATAACGTCTTCCAGGTGGATTCTTAACATGGCAGCCTGGCTCTGTGGGACTGATCCATCTAGAAGTGCAAGAACATGGTGCAGACCCTAGAGCTAGGTGCAGGACTCTAGACAAATGGACTGGAGTTCAGGACAGTGTCCGCAGAGCGTTGAATGGCAGAAATAAGCCGACTTAGGTCAACTGAGCCCTTACTAGGCATTGGCCCTTCCAACATCACATTTCATACTCTGAAAGAAAGGTACTATTATCTCTGTTTCAGGAAGGAGGCTCAGAGAGAAAGCTGTTAAAGAGTTAGTGGAGCTAGAAATTAAAACTCGTGTCTTTTTAATTCCAAGGATGGTCTGGCTCAACACCATGCTGATGATAGCCATTTCAAGTTCCACTTTATGCTGGATGGCATTCTTTTCCTCATTTATCTCTCCAAATCCTCCCCCTCTCACCCTCCCCCCCCCCCCCTCCCCGCACTACTGTTGAAAGGCAGGAGAGCAGAGAGCAGTAAGAACCAGAACACTCCTCGTTTTATAATATATATACCAATCCGCTGTCTCAAAATTCTGTACTGAAGGAATAATGAGAAAAGCAAAAAACAGCCATACAAACAATGGGGACAGTGCATTGCGGTCTCTTATTTAACGTAACTGACCTCATCAATTTGGCCAATTTAAGGTGAACTGGTGGTTGGATGCATCAATATCAAGGGTGAATACCCTGAATACTCAGATAAAAACTCAAATTGGTTTTGAAATTCAGAATTATTTTGATATTGGATATTTTCACGGTTAATGGTACCGAGAGACCTCACTGCATAAGTGCTTTGACCTCAGAAATTTGGTGAGATACAGAAGAAGATTACCTGTATGTCCTTATGCTTTCAAGCTGTCTGATGGAGAAAGTAGCTGGATGATTGACCTCCGCTATAGAGGACATTTCAGCAAGAAAATGGTCATTAGACTCTTCATAACGCTTTCTCCACTAGGCAGCCAAGTTGATCAAGATTATTATGTTTTCATCTGAGTCTTCAGAAGGCCGCTGTATAAAGGCTCCTCTCTTTGGGAAACATTTCAAGAGGAGCTTATTCTGGGAGAATTTCTTGGTGGTGGGGGAGGCGGGGGGAAGGTAGCAGGGGTCATTTTTGCCAGGATATTTTCAGCCCATAGATTAGGTTGTGTAGGGCCTACAGACACATTCCCTTCTGTTGAATAGAGTGAAAGAAACTTACATCACTCCCCATAACATTTTCTAACATATAATGTTTCTTTTTTTTGACATACAAGCTATGTTGGTAGGATGGCGAATATCCAGGGGGAATTGCAAAATTCAGGCAATGACTCAGACCCCTCCCCACCATCCCCAAGAGCTTTAATATTCATTTCATTGAAATATTTTGCAAATAACCAGATAATTATTGCAGCTTTCATCCTAAAAATCATGCCACTTAGATGGTACTTCAACTTAGAACTGCGTAGGTGATATCATATTTATAACTTTTTTTTTTTTTTTAATTCCACCTACAATGCCTTATTCTCAGTAAAAGAGATCGGGAACTTGGTGATAATGGATCACAAACAAAGAAACAACAACAAGAAAAACTACCCAATGGTGCCTTTATCCTAGTTTCTCTTGGCTCAAAATGTCTTTAAAAGTGGCAAGCATTTCCCCAGGGAGACCATGCAGCCAACAGCTTGAAAACACAGTGCGTTTAGAAGCCTTTGGCTGTGAGAATGAACCAAGGTGATTACCAGGGCGCTTGTTTGGCCCGAGTCTTTGTTCCATTGGTAGAAGGGCAGCAGTGAAATGTGGAAGAAAAACGAATTCTAGGAAAAGAAAAGCAACGCAAACAAAACACATTGCACCCGCAACAGTGGTTCTTGGGTTCTGGTAAATTAGGACAATTGTCCCCAGTGCCCATGTGTGGGGTGTGTGTGTGGCACAGGCACGTGTTGAGGAGGGGGAGGGGGCCCTACTGCAGCTGGGCATCTGGAGGAGCAAAAAAAAAGAAAAAAAAAACCCCTCCAGCTGTTGCCAAACAAGAGTGGGGTCTAATTCATACATAATGCAGCCAGTCAATTATGCGTGCCCATGCATATTATCAGACATATATGTCGCAGAGGGAACAAATAGCCATTTTCAACCTCAAGCCCTTCTAGGGAGGGTAGAATGAAAGGCCCTTTTGTCCTTTTGTGTACTTTGAAGGTGGGTCTGCAACTGGGTCTTTAAGAAGGGCCTGGAGAGAAACCTCGGGCTCCATCAGGGCCGCTCCCCACCCCCACTTTGATCAGTCAGGAAGGGAAACAGTTCGAAGCATATGTTAATAAAGTATGTATCTGATTACTAACCCACTTCCACGGGAAGCACGCACTCTCTGCTCAGTTTTCTCTTAGGACTTCATGCACAATGCCGTCAGAAAAATGTGTCTTAAGCCTCTTCATCACCGATTCTTTCTCTTCAATCTCCTTCAGCCATCATGATCAGGAAGACGTTAATTTCCTGCTTCAGTAAGGGAAGTTTTAGCTTCCAAAATGGCCCAGACTTTACTTCCTGCTCTGTCTTTTCAACCCCCTTTCTTTTGGAGGGTACAAGGACAACAGCACGCTTCTGTAATAACAAAGGGACGATTTCGGGGCCGTTTTCGCAGCCAACCCTGCCCGCCATCTTTCATGGAATGGCCACATTTTGCAGTCATATGTCTGACAGCTATCTAAAGAAAATCAGAAAGCTGCTCAGTGTGGACATTAACCAAGTTCATACATTGTGAGGACATCTGATGAATCTATACGGTGATATTTAGTAACATCGCTGCCCCTCCTCCTCTTTCTAAAATCTTCACTCTCTCCTTGGCTGTTTCTAGCCGCAGGGTATAGTAAAGACAAACATATTACATTGTAACTCTGATCCCAGGTCAGGGGTGATTGGTTCAGGGTTGGCTAACGAAGTGGGATATATTTTTTTTTTCCTTGGGACAAAGAAAATAGGCCAATCTTTCTCTTCGGAGCTGTAAAGTTCCAGGGATGTTGGCTGTAATGTTTTCCACATGTGGCAAAGAGAAAGTGAATCCTAACAGTTTTGTTGTCCTTGGTCACATTTTTTCCCCCCTTGAGATCAAGTAATATTCTTTTCTTAGTGTTCATGCATGAAACAGTATAAAGAAGTATCCTTATTCATCATAAATTAGCTTCTGTGTTTCAGCTAGTTTGAATTGAGTTTCTGTCCCTTGCTGAGAAAAGAGTCCCAACTAATAAGGCAGCTATCTTTCAAAATAAAGTCAAACTTTGCTCCTGGCGTGGGTCTGTGCTCCTCACTGGGAACAGAGGCAGCATCTGACTTAGACAAAAGAAAGCAGGATTTAGTGCCAAGAGCTGTTTTCAATTCCTGTTTCCTCTTTTACTAGCTCTGTGCCTTTGGGGAAATCACTTAACCTCTCTGATAATATTATCTCCCCTGTGGTATTGATTTTAAGTTTAGAGATAGCATGTGTAAGGTAGCAAGAGTAGCATAGGTATCCAATGGATGGTAATTATACTCTAAAAATAACTATTGCAATACTTAAAAGAGCTCTCAAAAGTGTAAAACTGCAAAGCAGACTCAGTTTATTGGGCATGTTTCTTTTTTTTCTTCCTTTGCTCCCCTCCCCCTTCCCTGCTTTCCTCCTTCTTTCCCCTTCATCCTTCCTTTTCCATTTATTTCCCTTTTAGGGACCCAGAGAGTGCAAGAATTCCAGTATTCACTCATTTGGTTACTAGAAGTAGCTGGAAGGTTAGTATAGAATCCCTTTTTGAGCACACACTCTTTTTTATTAAATACAATTTATTGTCCAGTTGGTTTCCATACAATACCCGGTGCTCATTCCAACAGGTGCCCTCCTCAATGCCCATCACCCACTTTCTCCTCCCCCCCACCCCATCAACCCTCAGTTGCTTCTCAGCATTCAAGAGTCTCTTATGGTTTGCCTCCCTCCCTTTTTTCCCCCCTTCTCCTCCCCCATGGTTCCCCATTAAGTTTCTCAGGGTCCACGTATGAGTGAAATCATATGGTATCTGTCTTTCTCTACCTGACTTATTTCACTTAGCATAGTACCCTCCAGTTCCATCCACCTTGCTACAAATGGCCATATTTCATTCTTTCTCATTGCCAAGTAATATTCCATTGTATATATAAACCACATCTTCTTTATCCATTTGTCAGTTAACGGACATTTAGGCTCTTTCCATAATTTGGCTATTGTTGAGAGTGCTGCTATAAACATTGGGGTACAAGTGCCCCTATGCATCAGAACTCTTGTATCCCTTGGGTAAATTCCTAGCAGTGCTACTGCTGGGTCATAGGGTAGGTCTATTTTTAATTTTCTGAGGAACCTCCACACTGTCTTCCAGAGCGGCTGCACCAGTTTGCACTCCCACCAACAGTGCAAGAGGGTTCCCGTTTCTCCACATCCTCGCCAGCATCTATAGTCTCCTGATTTGTTCATTTTAGCCACTCTGAGCGGCGTGAGGTGGTATCTCCGTGTGAAGATGAAAAGAGCACCCACTCCTTACCAGAGTTATGTTCTCCATTGTTTTCAGATCCTCTGCTCCTGGGTTCAGTATTTCTGACACGACCCTCTGTCTTAGGTTGGGGTCTTCAAGGTTTCTGGGGCAGAGATGTGCCTACCAGTAGGTAACTGGGCTGGGGTGGGAGCGGGCTTTTGGGAACAACACGTGTGTGTATGAGTGAGCAGCAGGATGGGGCAGAGAGAGAGCTGGGCCTGTGCTGCAGATGCCAGTGGGGCCTCAGTGTGTCCTCCACACAGGGAGCTCTTGACCTAGCTCTTCAGACTTATCCCCATAGAGGCAAGGTGGCTGGGCCTGCGTGCCCCTGCATTCACGGTGAATCCTGGGTTGCAGGCTACTCCCAGAGAGGATGTGACCAGAGCGAGGCAGTTCCCTTGGGCCAAGGGCAGTCATGGAGAGGGACTCAAGTGTGAGGGTCAGTAGCCGGCACTCCCAGAATCTGGAAGGATAAGTCCCTGGGTTCCAAAACGGATGTCTGCCACCCTGATTCCGGACTGTGTCTTTCAATCCATCATTGTAGTAACTGAATATTGAGCAAAGGGTTATTTATGCAGTAGAGGAGACAACCATGCAAAATATCTTAAGAATATATTTATAAAATATCACTCTTCGCTCCCTTGATCTCAAAGTATTTGCTGACTTCTATGATTTGGGGGAAAGTCTTCAGCCACAATCTACCATGAGGAAAATATTCTTTGCGGCAGAAAGTGATAGTAAGATGTTACCGATTATAGTCTCACTTCTACTGTCCAAACAAGGTGCTACATTCCATGTGTTGAGGCCATCACCTCCATGTTAGGATGGTGCATTTTAAATTCCTAGACAGGCTGGTCAGAGGAAATATTCAGGAATCTCTGTAATCCAATAGGGCATAGAGACAAAAGACCTACATCCAGCATAGGCGGGGAGGGACCCGATGATGTACTTACTAATACTGATGAAGCGGGAAGCTCAGGGCCTTTAAGGACTAACAGATTAATGAGAGAGAGAGAGAGAAGAGAGAATTTAAAATTTTATCCTGCCTTATTTTATATCTCATTCAAAATAGAATGACAATACGCTTGATCATTCGAATCAATTTGGAAATAGGTCTCTTTTCAGGACATCTGAATGATTCATTATGGGCTTTGTTTGGATTCCTAAGGTGGGGCATTCACTTCTAAAAAGTTCTGTTATGGAATTTTCACACCCAGGACTTTGTTGAAGACTCCATTATTCTTTGACTTACTGAACTTCCGTGACACTAAAACCATTGGGTGGTTCTAGTTATGTTTTCCAATATATATATATATTTTCATGTATATATATTTTCATATATATATATTTTTTCATATATATATATTTTCATATATATATATATATATATTTTACTACCACTGTGCCTATCTATATATTTGGCCAAATGACTAAATTTAGAGTGGAGGAAATATTAATTTGTTTGCCATCACACTTTCCTAGAAATGTATTGATATGAAAATTATATTTTAAAGCTAATCATGTTGATTTATGTACAATGGCAGATATTTGTGAGTTTGGTTGCTTGAAATCTTTTCTTTCTCCTGGAAACTATTGTTCTTTAATCCCATCCATAAGAGTTTTATTTTTGTTTTTTTTTTTTTTGTTTTTAGGTTTTTAAAAAACTTTTTTTATTAATGTTTATTTATTTTTGAGAGAGACAGAGAGATACAGAGTGCTAGCCAGGGAGGGGTAGAGAGAGAGAGAGACAGAGAGAGGGAGACACAGATTCCAAAGCAGGCTCCAGGCTCTGAGCTGTCAGCGCAGAGCCCGACGTGGGGCTCCAGCTCACGAACTGTGAGATCATGACCTGAGCCGAAGTCGGACGCTCAACCGATTGAGCCACCCAGGCACCCCTGTTTTTAGTTTTTTTAATGTTTATTTTTGAGAGAGAGAGAGAGACAAATAGAACGCAAGCAGGGGAGAGGCAGAGAGAGAGAGGGAGATACAGATTCCAAAGCAGGCTCCAGGCTCTGAGCTGTCAGCACATAGCCCAATGCGGGGCTTGAACTCACAAAGTGTGAGATCATGACCTGAGCCAAAGTCCCCGGACGCTTAACCAACTAAGCCACCGGAGCACACACACCCCCCCCCCCCCCCGCCCCCGCCATCCATAATGTTTACCATAAGGTAAAAACAGAGTTTTACACGGCCTGCCCCCTGCCATTCCTGCTTGTTCTAGGAATGAGCATCTGACCAACATGAGGTCAATGTTTTCTCTCCCCATAATTTAAAAACTGAATCGAGGGCAGAGAAGTCAGACTTTCACTGACTGTGGGACTCTCCAGGTGTAAGCCTTGGAGACCATAATTGACCTCAGTCCTGGAACGTAGAACATGCCATTATGTGGAGAAAAACAAAGAGAAAATCATAGATGGAGAAAAGGAGTGAGTGGACAAGGTATAAACACCTATTTCCATTTTTTTTTTCCTAAAGGCTAACTGAATCTCTGACTTTTGCAAAGTTTGATTGGTCAGCCTGTACTTGATTATTTCAAGTACCTCAATATTCTTCCCATGAATCCCCTTGGCTACTGGTGCAAATTGTACTTCTCTCATTTGCGATTAAGTAACAATTACACCTAAATACACAGGCACATAATATGAACTAAAGCTTGTCTTTCTCTTAGGCCAGTGAGTGGTGCATCAGTTCTTTCGGGTGGCAATGACAAATAACCACAAATTTGGTGGCTTCAAACCAGAAATTGATTCTCTCAAACTTCTGGGGGCCAGAAGTCCAAAATCAAGGCATTGGCAGAGCCACATTTTCTCCAAAGTCTTGAAGAGAGAATCTTTCTTGCCTCTTCCTACTTCCGCTCGCTGAAGGTATCCTTGGCTTGCGGCAGCATATGCAATTTCTGCCTCTGTCTGTAGTATCTCTCTGAGTCTCTGTATCTCCTGAAACTCCTCTGCTTCTCTCTTATAAAGCTGCCGGTCATTGGTTTCAGGTTCCGCATATATCTAGGATTATCTCCTTTGAAACCACATCTATAAAGGCCCTTTTATAAATAAGGTCACATTTACAGGTCAGTTCCTGGTGAAATTGTCTTTTGAGGGGTCACTATTCAACTCAGTGCCGTTGGTCCCCAATCAAGGGTGATTTTGTCCTTCAGCGCCATCCTGCGTGGAAACATTGTTGCTTGTCCCAACTTGGGGACACGGAGGGGATAGAGGCCAGGGGTAGAGACACTGCTCCACATCCTAAAATGCACAAGAAAGTCCCCAACAACAAAATAACCCGGTCCCTAATGTCGCTAGCAGTTGACAAACCCTGCTTAGACGTATGACTCTCGTGGTAACAGTATCTGCAATCTGTTGAACACTGGCTGTGGACAGCTAATGTAGGTGCTAACCAAATATGGAGACTCCCTTATAGAACTGTCTAGCATGGGGCAGGGGGACTCACTACCACATAACTTAATAAATAACCAACAGCAACTAATATATGTGCTCCCAAGCAGAATAGTTACCTAATTATTTCACGAATATCTTACATTCTTACTTCCTCAAGTATAACATTAATATTTTTCATATTCCAATCTTTCTGAAGCCCAAACTGTATAAAATATATACATTTAATGTGTGTTTTCACACACATATGTGTGATTCATAATATGTATTTTTCTTTTAAAAAGCAACTGAGATAAGCAGAAAGGATTCTTTGAGTGTGTTTTGTTTGGCTTTCCGGTATAAATTGCTAGGCTGTATGTAAGACCTACCAAATCAGAATCCCTGGGGATTGGACTTGGGAGCAGCATTTCCGATAGGTTTCCCAAGTGATTTGCCTTCAGATGATTTTGTAGGTATTCAGTCTCCAGACTTGGAAGTTATCGATATGAAGAAACCACTAGATTTGGAGAGAGGGTTTTAGTCTTCCATTAATTCTCTGACTTTGGGTAAACTAACCTTTTTGGACCTCACTTCCTTCCTTCATATAGTGGCTCTCAAACTCAGGGTGCATTGACACAAATGTCACCTTGGCTGATCTAAATATTATCTCGGGGAATCTGAGATTCCATAATGATGTTAGTTAATAGTTCAATAAATAAGTGGGTGAGAGGGGCACCTGGGTGGCTCAGTCAGTTAAGCGACTGACCGGCTCAGGTCATGATCTCACAGTTCGTGAGTTTGAGCCCCACGTCAGGCTCTGTGCTGACAGAGCTCAGAGCCTGGAGCCTGCTTCCGATTCTGTGTCTCCCTCTCTCTCTGCCCCTCCCCCGCTCATACTCTGTCTCTCTTTCTCTCTCAAAAAATTAAAAAAAATTAAAACAAACTAAGTGGGTGAGAAAGGACAGCTCTTTCTTATAGATGCCAACTACTGCAAATAGAAAGAATGGTAGGGTTAGAAAATCATCCGTAAATGCTAAAACTAGTGGTAAAAATTTGATGAAGAACAGGATATTTACATACTTTCAAAGTATCTCTCCATAAATAACTTTTTAACTACAAATTAAAAATAGTACCCGTATCGTAGATAACTCTGGCAGTGACCACCTTAATTAAGTGGCTGAAAGTCACATCACAAACACTGGGACGAAGTGACATCGTGTGCTTCCTGACATGATACACCAAGAGGATCACAGTGCTATGTTAGTGATGTTCCGGTCAAAAATGCAGGACCTGTATTTAATTATGAGGGAACATCTGACAAACCCAAGGTGAAGGGCAGTCTACAAAGAACTGGTATATAATCTTTGAAAATATCAAGTCCAGAAACACAAAGAAAGCCTGAGGAACTCTTTCAGATTAATAAAGATTAAAGAAATGTAACAACCGTGGGGCACCTGAGTGGCTCAGTCAGTTGAGCATCTGACTCTTGGTTTCAGCTCAGGTCACAATCTCACGGTTCATGAGTTCAAGCCCCATGTCGGGCTCTGTGCTGATGGCACCTGGCCTGCTTGGGATCCTCTGTCTCTGTCTCTCTCTCTTTCTGCCCCTCCTCTGCTCTCTCTCATGCTCATGTATGTGCTCTCTCTCAAAACTAAGTAAACATTAAAAAAAGAGAGAGAGCAAGAGAGAGATGTAACAACCAATTACAATGCATTACTCTGGATACGACAATTGACAAAATCTAAATATAGGCTGTGGGTTAGATAATGGTATATTGATATTAAATTTCCTGATTTTATTAATTGGACTATAGTTTATGTAAAAGAATTATATTATTCTTAAGAAAATCCATATTGAAGTATTTAGGGGATAAAAAGAATGATTTCTGCAATCTACTCTCAGTTTGAGAAAGAAAAAAATTATCCGTCTATCCATCCATCCATCCATCCATTCACTCACCATATCGAAGTATTTAGGGGATAAAAAGAATGATTTCTGCAATCTACTCTCAGTTTGAGAAAGAAAAAAATTATCCGTCTATCCATCCATCCATCCATCCATCCACTCACCATATCGAAGTATTTAGGGGATAAAAAGAATGATTTCTGCAATCTACTCTCAGTTTGAGAAAGAAAAAAATTACCCGTCTATCCATCCATCCATCCATCCACTCATCCATCTCTATCGTCTTTCTTTCTATCTATCTAGACAGGTACATAATAGTGAGGCAAATGATGTAAAAATTGATTAATGCGGGGTAGAAGAGTACTTTATATTATCCTTGCAACTTTTCTCTAAGTTTATACCAAATTAATTTTTTTCCCAATATATGAAATGTATTGTCAAATTGGTTTCCATACAACACCCAGTGCTCATCCCAAAAGGTGCCCTCCTCAATACCCATCACCCACCCTCTCCTCCCTCCCACCCCCCATCAACCCTCAGTTTGTTCTCAGTTTTTAAGAGTCTCTTATGCTTTGGCTCTCTCCCACTCTAACCTCTTTTTTTTTTTCCTTCCTCTCCCCCATGGGTTTCTGTTAAGTTTCTCAGGATCCACATAAGGGGCGCCTGGGTGGCGCAGTCGGTTAAGCGTCCGACTTCAGCCAGGTCACGATCTCGCGGTCCGTGAGTTCGAGCCCCACGTCAGGCTCTGGGCTGATGGCTCGGAGCCTGGAGCCTGTTTCTGATTCTGTGTCTCCCTCTCTCTCTGCCCCTCCCCCGTTCATGCTCTGTCTCTCTCTGTCCCAAAAATAAGTAAAAAATGTTGAAAAAGAAAAAAAAAAGAGTGAAACCATATGGTATCTGTCTTTCTCTGTATGGCTTATTTCACTTAGCATCACACTCTCCAGTTCCGTCCACGTTGCTACAAAAGGCCATATTTCGTTCTTTCTCATTGCCCTGTAGTACTCCATTGTGTATATAAACCACAATTTCTTTATCCATTCATCAGTTGATGGACATTTAGGCTCTTTCCATAATTTGGCTATTGTTGAGAGTGCTGCTATAAACATTGGGGTACAAGTGCCCTTATGCATCAGTACTCCTGTATCCCTTGGGTAAATTCCTAGCAGTGCTATTGCTGGGTCATAGGGTAGGTCTATTTTTAATTTTCTGAGGAACCTCCACACTGTTTTCCAGAGTGGCTGCACCAATTTGCATTCCCACCAACAGTGCAAGAGGGTTCCCATTTCTCCACATCCTCTCCAGCATCTATAGTCTCCTGATTTGTTCATTTTGGCCTCTCTGACTGGTGTGAGGTGATATCTGAGTGTGGTTTTGATTTGTATTTCCCTGATAAGGAGCGACGTTGAGCATCTTTTCATGGGCCTGTTGGCCATCCGGATGTCTTCTTTAGAGAAGTGTCTATTCATGTTTTCTGCCCATTTCTTCACTGGGTTATTTGTTTTTCAGGTGTGGAGTTTGGTGAGCTCTTTATAGATTTTGGATACTAGCCCTTTGTCCGATATGTCATTTGCAAATATCTTTTCCCATTCCGTTGGTTGCCTTTTAGTTTTGTTGGTTGTTTCCTTTGCTGTGCAGAAGCTTTTTATCTTCATAAGGTCCCAGTAATTCACTTTTGCTTTTAATTCCCTTGCCTTTGGGGATGTGTCAAGTAAGAGATTGCTACAGCTGAGGTCAGAGAGGTCTTTTCCTGCTTTCTCCTCTAGGGTTTTGATGGTTTCCTGTCTCACATTCAGGTCCTTTATCCATTTTGAGTTTATTTTTGTGAATGGTGTGAGAAAGTGGTCTAGTTTCAACCTTCTGCATGTTGCTGTCCAGTTCTCCCAGCACCATTTGTTAAAGAGACTGTCTTTTTTCCATTGGATGTTCTTTCCTGCTTTGTCAAAGATGAGTTGGCCATATGTTTGTGGGTCTAGTTCAGGGGTTTCTATTCTATTCCATTGATCTATGTGTCTGTTTTTGTGCCACAAATTAAATTTTTTTTTAGAATTATTTATTTTTGATAGAGAGAGACAGAGCACAAGTGGGGGAGGGGCAGAGAGAGAAGGAGACACAAAATCCAAAGCAAGTTCCAGGCTCTGAGCTGTCAGCACAGAGCCCGACGCAGGGCTCGAGCTCACAAACGGTGTGATCATGACCTGAGCCGAAGTCGGACACTCAACCGACTGAGCCACCCAGGCGCCCCTATACCAAATTAATAGTTAAATACTAATGCCATTCCCACTCTCTTCCCACTATTTGGAGGTGAACACTGATCCTTTATGTGCTGCAAAGAATAAAGACAGTAAAAGAAGTAGTAAGAGTTACTGATTAAAGTTTAGTCGGAAGAGGTTTTTTTTCCTGATTAAAGATTTTTATTATTTATTTTTAAATTTTTTTTCGGGACCCAGTCAACACACTCACTGTCAGAAGCCAAGTTCATGCACTTCAAAGGAAGTCCTTTGAAAATGCCTTAGAGTAGGAGTCTAATACTTTAATGTGCCTAAACATCACGTGGAAGCCGCGTTAAATGCAGATTCTGATTCAGCAAGTCTGGAGCAGGCTAAGCTTCTGCATTTCTGGTAAGATCCCAAGATGCTGCTATTCTGAATACCGTACCTCGAAAAGCAATTCTGAGTCTGGAGCAGGGGTCATCAGCAAGGCACCTGTTTTTGTAAAGTTTTATTGGAACACCCAGCCATGTCCACTTGTTTACACTGTCCGTGGCAGAGTTGAGTAGCTGCAACAGAGACCCCTAGAGCAGACAATACCTTAGATGATGATGATCTGGCCATTTTACGGAAAAAGTCTGAGTCCCCCTGGTCTGCAGTGATGAACGATCACAGAATCCAGGGTCAGAATATCTGAGTTTGCATTCCGTAAACTTTGTGCCTTGAGTTGGTCGGCATCTGAGTCAGTTTCCTTTTTAGGGAGGGGATAATAATAGGACAGGAGCATCATAGAGCTGTTGGAGGATTAAGCTGAAGGGCACAGGTAAGGAATTTAGCATGCAAATGTAAATGTGCCTAAGCTACCTAAAAGTCTCTGTTCCTAGGCTCCACTTCCAACAGTGTTATTCAGGAGGTGTGGGGTGGAGTCTGGGAATCTGTGTCTGAAACCTCCCCTCCCAGAGGGTTCTGATGCAAGTGATAGAGAAGCGGCATCTGGAGGCAAACGTTTAGCAAGTTCTGGGTTTGCCATACGTTCAAGACCACTCCCCCACTGCTCCTCCTTCCCCTCCCCCCTCTACTCATTATCTTTATCATCCCCAGGTAAGTGAAGCTCTGCCTGGCTGCCCTGCATTCTCTCTGACTCCAGGAGCTCCAAGGCAAACAGCCCTTACACCCAAGTTTGCTTTCCAGCTTGTCCCTATGACTGCAGCTTGACTTTTGCTCCTAACCTATTAATAACTCTCTTATTAATAACTTATTAATAAAATGCCTTTTTGGCAATTATGAGTTCTCCCCCTTACATATCTGTTATCCCTCCCTCTTGACTCCACCTAAAATGGTTCTCTGAAAGTTCAACCTGGCTGTAACCTAGATTCACCTCTTACGTGGGGCTTGACCACCATTCAGTTGGAGCAGCTGGTAAGTTCCATTGGGTGGGGTAAGGAGCTCCTATTATCACTGTCTGAGGACAGTTGGTGGAACGATGGGATAGCTGGTCCACACGTCATCTGAGAAGGTTATTGTGGCCTCTTCCTTTGAAAGTACTTTACCTAGAAGTAGCGGGTTCAAAGTGTTTTATTTATTTTATTTTTTTTCAATACATGAAGTTTATTGTCAAGTTGGTTTCCATGCAACACCCAGTGCTCATCCCAAAAGGTGCCCTCCTCAATACCCATCACCCACCCTCCCCTCCCTCCCACCCCCATCAACCCTCAGTTTGTTCTCAGTTTCAAAGTGCTTTAAAAGTCAGTGTTATTCATATCCTACCTTACAATATATATTCATTAATATAACAATGGATTTTATGTAAGTTTTCTCAACTACACCTTCTACACATGCAAACAAAAACCTCACTGATTTGAATGGATTTTGGTCTTGCTAGAGAAAGCAAGCCTAAAGGGAATTATGCTTATAATTATGGATTATAAGTTTCAATATCACAATTTCTTCAGAATGTTTTTTTTTTTTCAACCTGTCAAGAATTCAGTGGTATCTAGTAATTTTTCATTAGGTACCTGTAATTAGCTGAGAAGTTAACAAAATCAGACACTGAATCTTTGGAGCGGCCTCAAATTACCCTTTACCATCCCACTTTTTATTTACTGGAGGAATAATAGGTATCATTTCTGAAGACACAGTCAGAGTTTTAGAGCTCATTTCTAAGCTAATTGAAAGTCACATTTCGGGGCGCCTGGGTGGCGCAGTCGGTTGAGCGTCCGACTTCAGCCAGGTCACGATCTCGCGGTCCGGGAGTTCGAGCCCCGCGTCAGGCTCTGGGCTGATGGCTCGGCGCCTGGAGCCTGTTTCCGATTCTGTGTCTCCCTGTCTCTCTGCCCCTCCCCCGTTCATGCTCTGTCTCTCTCTGTCCCAAAAATAAATAAACGTTGAAAAAAAAATTAAAAAAAAAAAAAAGTCACACTTCGATCTTTTTCACAGTTTAGAATTTCTATTCAAGCTACCTTCGACTTCTGATTAGGCATGTGATTTTTTTTCCCTACATACAAACTGTATCAGGTGGAATACCGTACTAACAAAAGTCTGAGATATTTTTCACATGCTTTGTTTTTTCTATATAAGGTAAGAGAAAGAGTTATATTTATCTCATCTTATTTCTAGTCATAGAGATTGTCATTGCTTCCATTTCAGCAATTGAGGCCTTGACTCTACATACGATTTTGACTGAAACTCAATTAGGCAAAAATGGTGACATTTGGTTATAATGTTTTACATCTTATTATTCCTTTTTAGCACAAGATGTGGTCACCGACTTTTTCACTTTTAGCAGTATGTTCAACTATAAATTATTCTCCTCCTTTCTTCTCTACCTGTGATCTCGCTCCCACCTCATTTGATAGATGTAGGACATCTATTGAAGCAAAGGCGTAAGAATGAACAGTTAAAAGAATAGAGAAAGTCATGTTAAGGATGATGCGGACATGAGGAAGAAATTAATTTTGTATTTGCCCATTTTTTTGAAAAGCATAAAATACCCACTATTAATAAAATAGAAAAAATGGGGGCGCCTGGGTGGCTCAGTCGGTTGAGCGTCCGACTTCAGCTCAGGTCACGATCTCACGGTCCGTGAGTTCGAGCCCCACGTCGGGCTCTGGGCTGATGGCTCAGAGCCTGGAGCCTGCTTCCGATTCTGTGTCTCCTTCTCTCTCTGCCCCTCCCCCATTCATGCTCTGTCTCTCTCTGTCTCAAAAATAAATAAAAATGTTAAAAAAAATTTAAAAAAAATAGAAAAAATGAACATCCTTTCCAAACTAAGAGAAAAACTTGGTATCACAGCAATGCTACCATTTATTGGTTACTTTTTGCCAAGCTATGTGCTAAACAATTAATTCACTAATTCAGTCATTTTTTTCAATAACTCATAAGACTATTTGGTAAGCCCCTGTCTGTGCACTGTCTTATTACCAAGGGGCTGGGGTTAAAACAAAGTTCCTGCTCCTGTGAGGGAAACCACTCTGATTTTGGAAGAAAGACACTAAGCCTAGAAATAAATATATCGTTTGTGAAGTGGAACATAAAAGGGAGTGGAGAGAGAGTCATTTGGATTGGCTCTTCAACAAAGGCTGCTTAATAAGCTGGAGTTTGACCATAGGTCTGAAGGCAATCTGAGGGTGAGCCCTGAGAGTATCTGGAGGGAAGAGTGTTCTGGGCAGAAGAGAGAGGAAACGCGATGTGCTTGGCACATTTGAGGGAGACTATGCTGGCCAGTGTGGCTGTGGTGGAGTGAGCAAGTAGGGGAAGGCTAAGAAAGGAATCACGAAACTGGGTAAGAGGCAGATCATGTAAAGCCCTGAGGTCATAAGGACTCTGGCATACACACTCGAGATGAAAAACCATTGGGTGGTGTTGAGCAAAAGAGGGAGGTGATCTGAGTTGTGTTTCAAAGGATGAGCAAGTTGATATGTTGAGAAAAAGAACTGGGAGAGCACAAAGGTAAAAATGGGAAAGACTGAGAGAATGTTTGTAAGTAGAGGATATTTGTCTAGGTTGAGAGTGGTGGAGACTGCCTAGCTATTTACCAGACCCCTTTCTCTTCTCCTTAGCACACAGATAGACTTTTCCCAGTAACTTTGCAGTGAGGTATGGCCATCTCACTGCTTTCTGACTTCTGCGACGTGAGTGAAGCGATGTATGCCACTTCCAGGCCTGGCCTCCAAATCTCCCGGGTGCCACCTGCATGATCTTTCACGTCTGCAGCTTTGATGCCAGTGTCGAAGGTGCCGGGCCACAAGGATGAAAGAGGTTGTTCCCAAGCTCACTGCTGAGATAAAGCTGACCATTGATCAAGAGCGTAAAACCAACTTCTTTGGTGTTAAACCGTTGAGATATTCCACGGTAGCATCTACGATTACCTAAACTAAGAAGCGATGGGTCATTTTTCCTTGGACCAGGGCGCTAGAGGTGAAGATGATGAGGAGTGGTCAGATTCTACATCATCAGTAGCGTGACAAGATGTTTCAAGGATTTGGATGTGGTAAGATAGTAAGAGAGGAGCCAAGGACCCTCTAAATGTTTTTGCCTGGAATATGCGTAGGGAGGAATGGCCATTTATTGAGATGGAAAGATTGGAAGTGGAGGGGTGTCTGGCCAGGTCAGTCGGTGGAGTGTGCCGCTTCTGATCTTGGGGTCACGAGTTCAAGCCCCATGTTGGGAGTAGAGATTACTTTAAAAACATACATCGGAGGAGGCATAGTTCTGTAGCTTGGAAAACCAAGCGTATGACCTCGGACGTGTTAAGATCGAGATGCCTGATGTTATCTTCATGAGTCTCTTACCGTACCATATTGTTATCTTCATTTTTAGGATGAAGAAATAGAGGCTCTGTGAGGGAACTTATTTGAGCAGGGGAACATGTTGGGACAGGAATTTAAATTCAGCTGTGGAGAGCTCTTAACCACTGCAGCATATTGTCCTTTCCCGGGATGTAACATGTTCCCACGTATATTCCATACGTTTAGCAAACAAAAAAAACATCACAGTGAGGGGGTACTCTCTGTGGCAGCTAGCTTAGAGAAGAAAAGGGAAAGGAGGAGAAAAGAAAGAGAAAGAGGAAAGTAAAGTGGTAATAAAAATTACTGTATCTTAGGAAAGCAGAACAGATGGGACTTGGTCCAGTCAGGCTGGACAGTGAGGCTCAGCGCCCTCAGGCGACACAGAAGAGCCGAGAACATGGAGGATGGGCTAGGTCCTCAAGTTGAAGAAATGAGGCTTTGCGGGGACTTCGTTTCGGGATGTGGCAAACCTGGAATTTAAACGTGAGTTCTGAGTTATCAGCCGGCAAAACTCAGGCACATCTCAACGGATTAGAGTCCAGGAACTCAATCAGATTAGCAACTTCATGGCAGAAGCCGGAGAGACCTTCTGACAAGTCTGTGGATCTGAGACTCCCCCCCCCGCCAACAAGAAGCCTATCAAGCCATGAGCTGTCACTCCCCCAGACACAGGTGATCTCTTAAAGATGAGCAAGGAGAAGGAAAGAAAAATCTAAAAGACTGAGAAACTACCTGAAATGTAGTGAGTCATTCAAAAGAGACTATTTAAATGGAAACATATTGGGACCCCATTATTTGGCCCATTTAAAACCTGCCTCCTCATCTCCTGGTGGGATTAGGGTTCATGAGGAAGATTTGATCATTTATATAAAAGCAGAGAATTTGTTTCTCTTTGCTCACTTGATTCTCTAGGCATGGTAAATTTATGGCCCACTCCACCCCTGAGTTTGTATTCAAATGTTGCTCTAAGTCTATACAGATAACCGTGTAAATAGACATGATTTTCTGCTCTACTCTATGGTCCAAGGAAATTTGAATTATTTTATTTTATTTTTTTACCGGGTTTTTGGGTTTTGTTGTTACTTGGTTTTACTTTATTTTAATTTGAAGGCGTCAGGGAATTAAGGAACGCTTAGGTGAACTCAGAGAGGGTTTTGAGCTAACTATGATAAGCTAGCGAAATCAAGGAATTCAAACCCTCTTGTGAAACAAATGTACAAAGGAAAGAACACGAATCATTGTGTACTTGATACCTTCTATCTCTCTCCGCTCTCTCATCCCTATTTTTGCTAAGACTCTTCTCTTTCTGGATTTTTTTTGTTTTTGCTCCTGGAGCTCTGCCACGGACTCTCAGTTTCCTGTTTGCTATTGGACCTTATTTTTTTGGATCTGCCATCAGTCAATGCGTAGGGCTTCAACGTTCACCCCCTCCTATTCTCAGGGGAGAAAGAGCCTGAGACTGTGTTTTAGGTCCTCCGGAAGAACAGAGGGAGAAGTCGCGCATCCCGTTAGCCTCAAAACCTCTAGACCTGGTCTGCAGGGGAGGTGAGGCCTTTTTGGAATCAGCTCCTATGGAGAACAGCTTTAAAATTCCATGACGGTAGTGGTTACAGCCTGGGGGTCCCATCATCACAGAAGTAGCAGCAACAACGATGATAAAATTGGCAAGAGACAAGCAACAAGTAGATAAAGGAAAACTGACCGAAGTGTTAAGAATTAGCTGCCAAAGTAAAATTAAAATGAACAACCTATCCCCCAAGCAGGAAGATTTTTACATAAGGAAAATCAAAGGCAATCTATCCCATCTGACTTCATGCAAAGCCCAGAAGGAGAAACATTTTTGTATTAAAAAAATTCAGTTGTGGTACTATTCACATTTGGCACTGACTTTATATACATATATATATATATATATATATATATATATATATATATATAATACACATTTCAACCATACACAAAAGCAGAAAGAAAAGCACAGTAAAGTGCCTATTATTTAAAAAGAAGAAGAAGAAGTAACCTCCAACTTAGAAATTTCAATATGCCTCGGACTCCTGAGTTTTCTAAAATTTGCGAAGAATCCACTTATATGATATTTGCAAGAGACGAATGTTTTGTGGTTGCTACTTTTAATGTTAGAAGGCTAACTTCCTTTCTAGTTCTTACCTTCCAGTTTAACAAACTGAAACATAATCAATATATAACACCTTATTAGTTTCAAGTATAGAACATAATGAGTCGACACTTGTATATACAGAAAATGAGCACCACTGTAAGTCTGATCGACGTCCATCGCCATACATAGTTATATTTGTGTGTGTGTGTGGTGAGAGCTTTTAAGATCTACTCCCTTAGCAACTTTCAAATATGTAATAACTTTCTTATTAACTATATAGTGACCGTACCGTATATGATATCCCCAGGATTTATTTATTTTATAACTGGAGATTGGTACATTTTGACCATCTTCTTCACCCCTTTTCCCCACCTTCCGCCCCTGCCTCTGGCAACCACCACAACGTTTTCCCCTTTCTCTGTCTAGCAGAAAGAAAGTACCCAGGTAGCAGCGACTACCTATCGCTGGAGCTAATGCGGGTCAGTCCTGTTCACTCTACGGCTGCTCAGTGTGGATCCTCCTATACCATATGGGGGCAATTAGCCAGGTCATTCTGGAATTCTAGAAGAATTCTATTCTTTTCCTCCTCATCCTTCTTGAAGAACTAAAATTTTAGCCAGGTCCTGAGAATCCATGTCTCAGCTGTGTTGACTCTATTGCACTATATTTTGGGGTATGGAGCGATTCTACACCTTCCCCTGTTTAAATACACTCACCATCTTGTCTCCTTTAACTGGGCAGATTACAACAACATATGATATTTGCTGACAATCGATTGCCTGCTAAGTGCTTTAGGTGGGGTTATCCGATTTGCTCCTCACATTAACCCTATGAAGCAGATGTTATTATTAGCTCCATTTTATTGAGGAGGGAAATTGAGACACGGACGGTGGAACTGGGTAGGCTGACTCAAGAGCCCAAGATCCTAGACATGATATTGCGGTGCCTCCTGTACCTCAAAGCACTTGGCTTTCCTCTTACTGAAATGTCAGTGATAGCCAATAAACAACTGGTCTACCTACTTTAAATAGTTTGTTTTTGACTTGTTATTATTTCTTGTTGGAGGGCAATTCTAAGCTTTAACAAATGGAACACATTTGTTCTTCCTGGTAATGTTTCAAGCACAGTCCTGCATAGTACATGATATACTGAGAGGCTTCTAAAAGATTGTTTTTGTTCTTTAAGTCATCATTTTTTTAACAATTTTATTGAGATAGCTTTTATATATAGTGTCTTGAAGTCTTTTTTTAAAAATTTTTTATGTTTATTTTTGAGAGAGAGAGAGATAGAGTGAGAGCAGGGGAGGGGCAGAGAGAGAGAGAGAGAGAGAGGGAGACACAGATCTGAAGCGGGCTCCAGGCTCCAAGCTTCAGCACAGAGCCCGACGCGGGGCTTGAACTCACAAACGGTGAGATCATGACCTGAGCTGAAGTCGGACGCTTAACTGACTGAGCCACCCAGGCGCCCCTAGTGTCTTGAAGTCTTAACTAAATATTAGCATTAATTTGAATCTAGAAAAAAACCTGTTTACAAACATTCATAAAGCTTGAATATAATTCCTCCCAAAAATGAATAATTAATTGACAGCCTTCTTTCAATACGGAAGAAGTTGGTTGTCTTTGGAGCATTTGTTTTCATTCATTTGCTCTTGTACATGTCAGGTTGCTCCAGCTCCGGTTTTGTAAAAATATTCCTAATTCCTAAGCCTTGATGGTAAAAATATAGACCATTAACTCATCGAATAGTTTTTGAAAGACTACTCAGTGCTGATTGGTCTCTCATTGGGAGACAATGATGACTAAGCACAGACTTTTACTCGAATTTATGAGACAAGTCAGGGACTAGGGCAGACAAATAATGAAAGTACAATGTGTAAAGTGCCATAACAGAGCTATATACAAAGCTCTAAAGCACTAGGGTAGCATGAAGGAGACAGGAAAGGGAAGGACATAATCTACTCAAGGGTTGAAGAACCAAAAAAGGATTCAGAGAAGAGGCGCTTTCTCTTAAAGGTAGAAACTGTTCCTTAATTGAATGACAGTCAAGTACACATCAGAAGGAGGCAGGTGGTGGTGGATATCTGATCAAGGGGGAATATTCGAGGACCAGGGTGAAAAGACACGAAAACCACAGCACTTGATGCATTCGGGGAATCACACCTATCCAGGTAGATTGGAATGTCACATTTGAAGTAGGGGGTAGGAAAGAAGAAATTGGAAAGGAAAAGATGGGTCAGCAGGTGCTTACCAGGGTTGCCAAGTGATGTGCCAAGACCGGGCATTGTGAGATGAGGGATTGAGGAGAACAAAACAGGCTTAGACAGGGGCACCTGGGTGCCTCAGTCAGTTAAGTGTCTGGCTCTTGATTTCAGCTCAGGTCATGATCTCATGGTTCGTGGGTTTGAGCCCCGCACTGGGCTCTGTGCTGCCAGCACAGAGCCTGCTTGGGATTCTCTATCTTCCTCTTTCTCTGCTCCTCCCCTGCTCATAGTCTGTCTCTCTCAAAATAAATAAATAAACATTACAAAAAAAAAAAAAAAGGGGCTTAAGACCCAGCAGTAGGTAACAAGGGTGCATTTTACTTTTCCATTTTGATGGTCTCTACGTAACTGAGTTTGTTTACAATAGAATAAGCTTATCCTACTTTTTATTTGTGTATTTCTTTATTTTTATCTATTTATTTTGTTTTATAGAGAGAGAAAGAGACAGAGAGAGCATGAGTGGGGGAACGGCAGGGGGAGAGAGAGAATCTCAAGCAGCCTCCACACTCAGTGCAAAGCCCAATGGCGGGGCTTGCTCTCATGACCCTGGGACATGACCTGAGCTGAAATCAAGAGTCAAACACTCAACCGACTGAGCTACCCAGGTGCCCCAAGTTTATCCTACTCCTCACCCAATGTAAGAAAGGAACAATCAGAGGGCTGGTGAGAGGTGAGGGCAGAATGAGGACACGTAGAAGTCTTGGATGAAAATAGAGATGTGCGCAGTGGGGCTAGAAGAAGCTATACGTTTAGCAGCAGTGTCCCCAACAGATAGAAGAAGAAGGGATCACAGAAAGAAAATGCAAATATATATCCAAATCCACACGGGCAGATGAGGGCATGTTTGTGGTCATCATACAACATGCGTCTCCTACAAGTGCCACCAAAGGTCAAATGAGGAGTTTTCCGGAGGCTGGCTCCCAAAGATTTAAATTTAGGTTCACATTCAACTCGTTTATTGCAATAATCAAACTGCGGTAATTCCACGAGGAGCGTGTTAAACCAAATTGTTTTATAGATCAGGAAACCGATTCTCTGGCAAGTTCAGGGATTCTCCCCCTGAAGATTCAAGGGATGATCATTTGAGGAGTCTGGATTCCAAGCCAGGCCACCGTCCTGGTTGAGACCAGTGCCTCCCATGTCCTCCCGCTGAGGTGTTCCATGTTCCATTCGTGTCCTGTGATTCAGTGAAAACAGAAGCTGTGAAATATATGTGGTCAGGGTGATGTAGACTGGTGTAACTCTCACACCTCCGAGAGGTAGGTGCTATTTTTATCCCCATTTTTCAGATAGAAACATGAGGAAAGGAACAACTGAGTCACTGCCCGAGTCACAGAGCCAGAAGGTAGCAGAACCACTCAGGCAGCATGGTTCTAAAAGCTACACGCTCCGCCCCAAAGCTACAGTGATTATAGCGATCACAGTGTGATTCTTGATAAATAAGAACAACAATAATTTAAGTAATAACAATTTAAATATTTTGCTAACGATTTAAAATGGTTTGCAATACTGTTTTCACAACGTTGACGGCAAGCATAATTAAATAATAAACATCTAGCATCGATTAAGCCCTTAATTAAATTTCAAGTGCTGTGCTTTGCGTTGTGTGTTTTGTTTGATCATCGTAACAACATTTTAAACCAGATACCATCACGATCGTCGCTTTTGCAGATGAAACAATTAAATGAGTCCATTAGTTTGGCGTAGAGGTGTCGCGCTCTAAGGGGGACGGGTGGGATTTGAATCTTCAGAGAGTATATCCAGAGCTGAGGCTATTAAATATGCCTCTTAAAAAAATTTTTTTTTAATGTTTATTTATTTTTGAGAGAGAGAGAGAGAGAGAGAGAGAGCGTGAGCAGGGGAGGGGCAGAGAGAGGGGGAGACACAGAATCCGAAGCTGGCTCCAGGCTCTGAGCTGTCGGCACAGAGCCCGACGCGGGGCAAGATCATGACCTGAGCTGAAGTCGGAGGCTTAACCGACTGAGCCACCCAGGCGCTCCTTACACACGCCTCTTTTCACCATAAGCTTTTGAGATGCAGTATTCTGCTACCTGACCTGAGGAATAATGAAGATGTTATTATAGGCCTATTGTATGTTCGGGATCCTTTCGGCGGAAGGCAAAGAAATACAAGGCAGAGGATTTTAAGGTGATTGGGAAGAGAGCCTCAACAACAACAGGGAGACACAACAGGCAGGAGTGAGGCTGGGGCACCCACCTCGAATCCCACAGGCACCGAGAGGAACAGGTGGTGACTGAGGGCAGGTTGGGATCTACGAAGACATGAGAAAGGAGGCAGTCTTCATTCTCTGTCTGCTGGTTCATTCCCTGAAACTCGACTGACCCCCAAACTGAGTTAACTTTGCCAACAAAGACAGCAGGACGGTCAATTCAGTTCAGCTTGTCCTAGGATGGATTGGGGTTGCGATGGCTGGAATCCGGAATCCGCAGTCATTGTTTCGCTCCTGTGGACGGACGGCCAGGACTCTGATCCCGCACGCCCCTGACAGCCCCCCATCTCCTCCTGGGGGCTTCGCTGGCTCTGTCTGGGATGGCCCAGAACACCGTGAATTTGAGAAATGCAAACGTGTTTCTGAATCAGGTCATGCTCACGACACGTGAGACAAATTCAAATGTTTATTTTCACACACGGCCAGTGAGGGAAAAAGTGTTGTTCAGGGTTTAAATGCCCTCTCCTGTGCTCCAGGAGCACGAAATGGTGTGCTCCAGACCCAGGGGCCAAAACCCTTCAAGGATGATCCGTGATTTCCAATGACTTTGTGCAGGGACATCCTCTTGAATTGTATCCTCCCGTGTAGTCTGGCTTCCATTCACTTATCCAGAGCTCCAGCTTCCAAACCTTGAAAGGCTGGTAGGGAGACACATATTTGCCCTTACGTGATAGAGTGGAAGGAACGAGGAATTTCCAGCAGAAGACAGAGGTTCAAATCTTGGCTCTGTCCATTATTTTCTGTGAAACTTGGGAACATGTTATGGCTACATTCGTTCAATTGTCAAATCTTTTTGGAGCACACCTTCTGTGCTCGGCATCGTGCTAGGTGCTGGATGTTCAGTGATAATCCAGGGGGACAAGGATCCTTGTTCTCAGGAAGTTCGCAGCCCAGGCAGCAAGACAAACATTATTAATTACGACTGTGGTAAACCCCATAAAGGAAACACTTAGGGCGCTATGCAAATTCATAGAAGAGGATATCACCTGCGGGGAGGACAATGCAATCTGACACCTCAATCTCTTCATTTGAAATAGCGGAATGCTATTTCTTGGCTTCATTTAATGGTGTGGAGGTAAAAAAGGGGGGGGACTATATTAAAAAATGCTACATAGAAGTGAAAAGTACATACGTTCTTAAAAAAGAGAATGGTGAGGGGCGCCTGGGTGGCGCAGTCGGTTAAGCGTCCGACTTCAGCCAGGTCACGATCTCGCGGTCCGGGAGTTCAAGCCCTGCGTCAGGCTCTGGGCTGATGGCTCAGAGCCTGGAGCCTGTTTCCGATTCTGTGTCTCCCTCTCTCTCTGCCCCTCCCCTGTTCATGCTCTGTCTCTCTCTGTCCCAAAAATAAATAAACGTTGAAAAAAAAATTTAAAAAAAAAAAAGAGAGAATGGTGATTTCAAGAAGATGCTAATGTCCCCGATGATCTGCTTGGAATCTGACTACACCACACCAGTGATCTGTACAGGTTTCCCTTATTTATTATTATTATTTTTTTAATTTTTGAGAGAGAGAACGAGTACAAGCAGGGCAGAAGAGCAGAGGGAGAGAATTTTAAATATATATTTTTTTAACGTTTATTCACTTTTTGAGAGACAGAGACAGAGTGCGAACAGGGCAGGGGCAGAGAGAGAAGGGGACACGGAATCTGAAGCAGGCTCCAGGCTGCTGTCAGCACAGAGCCCAACACGAGACTCGAACCCACAAACCGTGAGATCACGACCTGAGCTGAAGTCAGACGCTTAACCAATGAGCCATCCAGGCGCCTGGAGAGAGAATTTTAAAGCACGCTGAACCCGGAGCCTGAAGGGGGGCTCGATCCAACAACCATGAGATCATGACCCGAGCCAAAATTAAGAGTCAAGGCTTAACCCACTGAGCCACCCAGGTTGCCTGGAGGCTCCCTTTACTTTCTAAAATATTAACAATCTTAGCAGAAGGCTGGAATGTTTGTTGGGCTTTCTGGTCAGAGGGGAGGCCCTGTGTAGGGAGTTGTGATGAAAGGCAGGCAGGCTAACCTTTTCCTCTCTGCACCCGTGTGCATGCTGCCTGAAAAAAAACCAAGCTTGAGCATTATAAGCATCAGTATTTTTATGTCATCTAACTATATTTCATAAGTCACCCAGCGGCATACTTAGATGCCATCCAATAATCTTTTTAATCTTTTAACCAGAAAGTTCTGCTATCTGATTTGACTTTTTAATTTTATATATTGAAAAAAAAATACTCTCAATTATACATTTTGAATCCAGGATTTTAACATGTCTGGCAGACAGAAATGTCCCAGAAGGCAAGAAGATTCTTGTCCCTATATTTTATAACTTCATGTTCAAATTCTACAGCCAACCTTTTTTTTTTTTCTTCCCTTGAGGGTAATTAAATATTACTATAGTGGCTACTCCTGCCTGAAATCATTTCTTCAACTTGGAAGTCATCACTACGTCTTCAGTTAGAGAGACAGAGTGTTCGAGTTCAGAAAGTCCAGATTTCCACGTGTGCCCTTTTTCCTTTTAATGACGAAAAAATAAAACTCTTTGTACTTCTAAACAGAAGAGGCTTGGCCTTTCAAATTGCAGGGTCCTTTTTATTACTACAATAAGGCATTCTGCTGAAATCCCCCTTTGTGGCGGAACGTGGTTTATAGAGTCAGCATAGCGGAAGAAAAAAAGAAAGGAGAGAGAGACTTCAAGTTTAAGTGGTCTGTGGCAGAGATTTTCCATACTGAGTTGACGAAACTTTTTTCGCTTAAGCCTCATTGCTTATATGTATCTATGCGTCTGTCTGTCTGTATGGGTATAGTTTAATCAGAGTGATCTCGGGTGTCTGTCGAGGTGTGCTTTTTTTTTTTTCTTTTCTCTTTCTGTAATTTATGCATATGTCTAAAACCAGATTGTTTCTGGGTGTTATCTCACAAAGGAAAAGTCCGAGCTTTCGAGAGCTTCTCTTTGAGAAAACGTAGTATCTGCGTCATTTCCTCTCGTCTTTGGATCCCAAACGGCTATTAGGATCCTTTGATACCAAGTAAGGAAAGGAAGTGCTTTAAAGAAAAATGCCAGAGGCTCTCCCTCCCTCGGCTTCTTTGCTTCTTTTCTCCCTTTTCCTTCTGGTGCACTGTGAGCTCGGTGACGGCTGATTCAGGGGAGGGATGATGTCAAACGGCTGTGAAGCCAATTCCATGGCAAAAGGAGAATTAACATGTTCTCCCTTCAAAATGATTGATTCCATGGCTCCACATTCATCATCGGGCTCATCATGACCAACTCTGCTTAGCCCATTGCTGGGTGACCTCGTTAGCACGGCCTGTGCCCTTCCTGCCACCTTAGCTGCCTGGAGGCTCCGTGCACGTGGTGTGGGCTAATAAGGTCTGAGTCACGGAGTTAGGCTCTCACCTTTCACGCCATCCGGCCGACAAGTGCCAGAGAAAAGCAGAGGGCCACACTCAGACATGCGTCTGTTGACTAAAGGGAAGTGTCCTCATCTTCTCGGTGAGATCATCCACGTGACCTGTGCTGAATGATTGTCACACAGTCAAGAGGCCCCAAGCCTTTGGTAAATTCATGTACTATCTGGGGGTAAATTTATCATCCACGACAGCTTGCTTTGCAGACTGCAACGTGCATATCCTTAGCAAGGGAGGTAGCCCCAGGATAACACAGCGTGTGTCCCTGAGCATCTGTTTTATTACACTGGGAGATTTAAAACCTTTTACAGAAAACTAATGGTCTTGTTTGATGTCCAATGCCAAAGTGAGATAAATCTTAAAGGTGAAATAAAGGAACTTCAAAGAAAGTTCGCACTTGGGCAGGGCCCTCATAGTCTTTCTTTCAACCTTCTCCCCTAATCCCCCCCAAACTCTCCCTTTTTCCCTGCCGCTCCAATGGGACAGTTTGACTAGAACATCCGAAGGCAATGTTTTCCAAACAGTGGGTCATGACCCATTAGTGGATTGTGAAAATAAATTTATGAGTCGCAACTAACATTTAAAAAATGAAACAAAATAGAACATTTGGGTTGCAATCAGAGGCATTCCCATTGTAAAAAATCTGTCAGAGCTGCTGCCCTAAGTGATTAATTTCTGTAACTTCTTCCTATACTAAAACAATCATTTAAAAAATCCCGAAGATCATTAAAACAATTATTTTTTAACGACACACGGGCCATGTCTGATGATGAACAGGAACAATAAGAAATAGCATGCTTACCCAAACCTTAGCCCTGCTATCTCATTATTTTTTCCTTAAAGCAACATCCTCATTCTCCATGGTAGAGCATTTAAGTGATTTGGAGCATGGTGTGTGTGTGTGTTTGCGTGTCATTGGGTTTATACATGGGAGGATTCAATCTGGCTAGAAATTCTAAGGAAAGGAAATCACATTATTGGAAAGTGAAATCTTCGGACATAGTTTTTTATTTCAAGGTTTTCAGTGGCTTCCTTAAAAAGTTTGACATGCAGAATTGTTTGGATATTGGTACCCAAGTCATGTAATTTCTCTTCCAGATGTCCTGCTTATTTGTGTATTTCTTTTCAAATCTGTGTATATAAACCAGTGCTCAGGAGTATTGCTGTATGTTCAAATCATCTGTTTCCATGACCTTTGCCTTTATTGATTTGTTTTCTTTTGCCCTATTTTTAATATTGCCTTTGAGGTTAAAGTCATTTTTCTTCTGCAATAGTAAGTGAATGGTGATTTGCTGTTAAGAAAGAGAAATTTTGATAAGGAAAAGAAAAAAAGAGAGAGAGAGAGAGCTGGGTAGCTTCATAAGGCATTTTTTTTTTTAATGAGCCTATTCAGAAAGCAGTGAGACAAACACCATATAGCTCTCTCATAAAAAACAAAGTCTATACAGTGGGAACCAAAAACAATCTCAATAACAGCTAACATTGATTGAGCACTTACTATGTACCTAACACTATTATAAGCACTGTAGAGGTATTATCTCATTTAGGTTTCACAACAACCTTAAGTGAGAGGCATTAATATAATCCAAAATTTTCTGAAGGTGAAAATGAGACTTATAGGGGTTGAGTAGTTTGCCCAAAGTACCATCGGTGATGAACAAGGTTTCTAGATGAGCATAATGGCTCCACTGGCCTTCTTCTCAACCACAGACTCCTTGCTGAGACTTCATCACTATACTCCACTGCCTCCCATAAAAAAGTAAGGTAAACAGATAATATTTCACATATTCCATTCAACAAATATTTATTGACTGCCTACCACATGCCAGGATCTATGCTAGATGCTAAGAATATAATGATCAGTTGAATCAGAGATCATAAATCTAGAGCATACAGTAACATATGTAAAGATATATGTTTCCCAGGCTCAATTCCAATGACAGATCTCTGTGGTTAGGAGTGGGGAATGGGGAGAAGGGGAACATTCTGTGAAGTCAATTTTAAGAACTTTAATAGAGCGGCACTTGAAGAGTGCACCACAAATTAATTTTGCAGCCAGCATCCAGTTATTTCTAGACGTTATCCCTAAGAGGAATAATGATGATGGTATAATTTTACAGCTTATTTGCTTAGCTTCATTACTATATTGAAATGGTTAATAAGCTAGCTGTTTCTTATATAACGTCTTGTTCCATTGTCTGGGGGAGACTGAATGTTGCTGTAGCAGCAGGGGTTCAGTGAGCTTCTTTTATTCTTCTTCTAAGTGGCATGGGCTCCTTCCTTCCATAAAACACAGGCCTCCTAGCATTTGTCCTCTCTACCTGACACTATACAATGACGCAGTGTCATAGGGAGATTCCCGATCAGCTCCTTCATTCACAGCCACAATGTGTTTCTCCGAGAAGACTTCTGCCCGGTCCAGCTGGTGCAAAGTCTAAAGGAGACAACCTCCAGTACCAGCAGACATGGGGTGGAACCCAGCCCTGCCTCCTCTTTCATAGCTGTGTGGCTTTCCTCTGAGGGCTGAATGTCTCTTTTACTTTTTGGATCCTTACAAAATACTTCAGCCAAACAAAAATGTGTAGGGAATGACGTAATGATTACCCATATGCTCATGTCCCAGCTTAAAAATCAAACAGCCCTTCTGTGCACTCTCTATGACCCCGTTTTCATCCACCAAAAGAGAATCACTTCCAATTTGCTATTTGTCATTCCTGCCCATGTCCTTAACGTTCTCTATATGCGTATTTATGTCTAAGCAATACGTACTATTGTTTGGCATGTTTTGAAAAAAGTACGTAAATCATAGGGGCACCTGGGTGGCTCAGTCAATTGAGCGTCCAACTCTTGGTTTCAGCTCGGATCGTGGTCTCTCAGTTCGTGAGTTTGAGCCCTGTGTTGGGCTCTGCGCTGGCAGCA
Source organism: Felis catus (assembly GCF_018350175.1). Lineage (NCBI taxonomy): Eukaryota > Metazoa > Chordata > Mammalia > Carnivora > Felidae > Felis > Felis catus. The sequence goes on from NC_058374.1 coordinate 113,934,041, forward strand.
TGGAGCCTGCTTGGGATTCTCTCTCTCCCTTTCTCTCTGCCCCTCCCCTGCTCACGCTCTGTCTCTCCGTCTTTCTCTCTCTCTCAAAATAAATACATAAACATTGGAAAAACATTTTTTTTTTAAATTTTTTAACGTTTATTTATTTTTGAGACAGAGAGAGAGCATGAATGGGGGAGGGTTAGAGAGAGGGAGACACAGAATCCGAAACAGGCTCCAGGCTCTGAGCTGTCAGCACAGAGCCCGACACGGGGCTTGAACTCACGGACCTCGAGATCATGACCTGAGCCGAAGTCGGCCGCTTAACTGACTGAGCCACCCAGGCGCCCCTGGAAAAACATTTTTTTAAAGTACATGCATTATATTATCCTGTGGATAGCCCATGTAACTTGCTTTTTTCCCCCCCCTTCAATTTTCTGTTTAGGAGATTTATTTATCACATAACCTCTTTGAGTCTTAGTTTCTTCATTTATAAAATGAACATTATGGACATATTGCATAAGGTTGGATGTGAAGATCTTAAATAAAACAACATAGAGGCTGTAAGTGGCAGAGTATTTGGCACATTGTAGATACTTAAGAGAACGCCATTCCCTTTCTGTCCCTCATGGAACAGTGTTCTACATCTGACAACTCAGAGGAAGCAGTCACTTGGCTTGCTCAGTTGTAATGTGCACATTATGGTTTGCCACTAAACATTCCCCTTGGTATCAAAATGGCCCCACACAGGACAGGCGTGCTAATTATAAGCATTAGCATCTAATACTTCCTGAGAGGATCCAGCCTAAGTATGCTGCTTTACATAGTTACAGTCATAATTTCCTTCTGGTTCTTCAAAATCAGAGTTAGATTTCTGAATATGGAAAATACAAAAATGCCATACAAGTGCAATTTACACGTGGAACATTCTGAAAATCCTATGTTAATCATCTCCGATGAAGATATTATAGAAACATAAACAAACAGCAGTGTGATTTCATATCCTCCAGTTCTGTTTTTCCTCGACCTATTCTTTCCACACGCTTGTGTACAATTCTCTATTTTTGTTATTTTATATTTAATTGCTTCAGCTCAAGTAAACATATTGCTAGAATTGCCAATTACCTTATAAATATTCAAATCATGCTTTGCTTTCATTGAGATGGTTTTAGTTTTCCTGGAATCCCAACAAATTTCAATCAATCATTCATACCATAAAAATGTGGTTAGAAACCTTTGAATAATTTGCCTGAGAGTTAGGTTCCTTATAACATTTGGCCTAATGTTGACTGGAGGGATGTCTGTCTACACAATGTCAAAACACAGCATTTCAATCATTTCAGTAAAAATTGCTGTCATTTTGTAAGAAGAAAAGGGAGGGAAATAAAACTGATTCTCGAGTTTTTTACAGGGTAAACAACTGATTTATTAATGAAATATTTTGTTTTTCTCCAGATTATTTATGTGTTGTGTAAATGTAGGCACAGTCGTAGAGTATATATTTACCTACAGTAAGCAATATTTAAAAAGAGAAATTCTCACAATCTTAATGTAGTCAATACATGTGCTGAATCACATACTAACAGTAAATGTTAGATGGGAGGAATAAAGTTTGTGCTCTGAAGGTTTATTATTTTCCAATTGAACTTGACTTCCAAGGGAAAGCCAGCACCTAGCCGTCAGCGTGAAATACAGAGGAAGGCAGTTGTGTGTAAATCTGATTTAAACATCCTTCTTACACAACTGGTTAGAGATGAGGCTGGTCATTTGATCAAAGGGAACCACTAGATCTCTAAATTACACACACACACACACACACACACACACACACGAGGTAATTGTTTAAAAGGTAATGTTTAAAGCACTAATTGGTAGTTCTTTTCTTTGAACAAGCTCAGCCCAAGGTAGATTAATAGTGGTTTAAAAAACATCCACAATGAATTATTATTTCAAAACTATTAATTTTGCCTAATTCTTTTTCCTTTCTATAATTATGATATAGTATCTTACTGCTAGGGCGACATTAAAAATGCCTACCTTATTTACATCATCCATAATTCTTCACAGGTAGCAAAAAGTATCTACAAATTGTATGACGACATGTTACCAAAATATTTGTTTGAACCAAATATTTTTTTTTTTAATTTTTTTTCAACGTTTATTTATTTTTGGGACAGAGAGAGACAGAGCATGAACGGGGGAGGGGCAGAGAGAGAGGGAGACACAGAATCGGAAACAGGCTCCAGGCTCTGAGCCATCAGCCCAGAGCCTGACGCGGGGCTCGAACTCAAGGACCGCGAGATCGTGACCTGGCTGAAGTCGGACGCTTAACCGACCGCGCCACCCAGGCGCCCCGAACCAAATATTTTTAACTGAAGGGGTGCTTGGGTGGCACAGTCGGTTAAGCATCTGACTCTGGATCCCGGCTCAGGTTATGATCTCACAGTTCATGAGTTCGAGCCCCATGTTGGGTTCTGCACTGACGGTGCAGAGCCTGCTTGGGATTCTGTCTCCCCTTCTCTCTGCCCCTCCCCTGCTTGTGGTCACTCTCTCTCTGCCATAATAAATAAAAATAAACTTAAAAATAAACAAATGAATGTTTTTAACTGAAAAATTCAATTAACTTCGATGAGCTTGGCCCCAAGACTTTCATGCAGTTGATGGGACAGAATTCTTTTCAGTTACTGGGAAGCTTTCCTCATACCCCTGCTCTGCCCTGTTCTGTTTCACCAAAATAACTGATTGCTTTAGATGAGCTCAAATGGGATCTAAGTTCATCTCAGAAAATGTTTAATGCTTATTTATTTTGAGAGAGAGAGAGAGAGAGAGAGTGAGCATGAGCGGGGGAGGGGCAGAGAGAGAGGGAGACACAGAATCCGAAGCAGGCTCCAGGCTCCGAGCTGTCAGCACAGAGCCCGATGCGGGGCTCGAACTCACCAACTGTGAGATCGTGACCTTAGCCGGAGTCGGATGCTCAACTGACTGAGCCACCCAGGCGCCCCTCTCAGATAGTGTTTAAATGAATAATTATACAGAAATGAGACCAGTGATTTTGGATGGATTTTTGGCAGATAGACAACACAAAATTATCCTAACTTGCTTAAAAAAATTAATATCTTCTTCGATCATTTATTATTACTCTTGATAGTCCACACATACTGTATATTCATGTTTCCCATGGGTTATACAGTATTCCTTGCTTTGAGTAGTGCAAAAATGTATAAATAACCATGCAAGCTGAAATGTGTAGAACTATCTTAATAACCAATGGGAAAATTCTGATTGTTCTTGACCTTTAAAATCTTTTGTCAAAACATTAACATTACTGGTTGGTTTTTTTTAAGTTTACTTATTTATTTTGAGAAAGAGGAGGGGGGAGGGCAGCGAGAGTGGGGGAGAGAGAGAGAATCCCAAGCAGGCTCCGCACTGCCAGTGAGGGCCCTGACGTGGGGCTTGAACTCATGAACTGTGAGATCTTGACCTGAGCCAAAATCAAGAGTCAGGTGCTTAACCAACTGAGCCACCCAGGCGCCCCAACATTACCATATAGGTTATTGCTAATGTACCATTGATCTCAGTGTTTGTCATAAATGTATAAGGAAAAATTTTGAAGTAGTAAAAGAAACAATTGTTTAGTGTACTGTAATTCAAAACATTGGAGACTTGAAAAGTAAGGTGTTTTATTTCTTGGTAAAAACAACTTAATCAAGAGTAGTTTGAATAGTGCTTGTCTTTTTCTCCTCGTATAATTTACCAATATGGGGCAGCCATCATTTTAGAGCCCCACCTGATTGTCACACACCTTTCTAACCGGTTAACTCCGACATTCTCTCTTTCACACGTTCAATATTGGGAAATATTCCCGATAGCTCCTTCACTGTGAAGTTTTTTGCCCGTGACTCTTCCTCTGGGATATCTTCATCCTTTTTGTCAAACCACTCCCCTCACTTATGAGAAGTTAGCTTCACTAAGTGCTACCTGTACGTCTAGAGCCTCTCCTCCTGCAGGTGTCAACCCTCCTCGGGGTCAGCCAATTTCTTCTCTAACTCCATTTATACGAAGGTCAAGACTCCCTTCCAGTGCTCCCACTTGTGTTTTTTTGCTGCTCTTTCGCTCTTATTAGCCACACTCAATGATGTGTTTTTGCGAAATGCCACATGAGGCGGCAGTGGGAGACGAGGAGACAGCACAACATGCTTTACCGTCTAGACACCAACTGAGGAACAGATGCGTGGTGACCAAAAAAGTGATAGACTTGGAAAGAAGGGATGTGATCAGTCCCTGATCGCGAAGCAAATCTGTTATTGACGTAGTGACTTGCGCACTGAAGAAACAGCAGCAAAGTTTGGATTTTGCGCGATTGCTAATGTACCATGATAACTGAAACTTGAACTGTGTTGTTGGGGGAATGGAGTTACTTCACCAAACCATGGTAACCGGCGTTTGTGCATGTTAGAACCATGGAAAGCAAGAACTGACTGTATTTGATTCCTTAAGACAACTGTTGGGGCAGAGATTAAAACAGCCATGACTGGTATCACCATATGAGAACCCAGCAACAACTATTTTTGTGCCTCAGCGGAGCTTCGGTCTCGGTTTTAAATCTTAAATAAAAATGTGATTTCATCCTTGATTTGCTTCCAGTGTGGAAGACTAAGGAAAAAGCTAATCTAATTGCCAGTCCCTCCTTAGAATTAACAGATATGTGTATCCATCAAACACATTTGGAATGTTTTGGATTTGGCAGAGAAGTGTACTATTTCTCCTAATAGGGCTTATTGTACATTAGCATAAATACACCCCCACACACCCCTCCACACACTCTCTTACTTGTCCATTTATGCTTAATGTTCTATATAAAACAATGGTATCGAGCTCACAGGATGTACAAAGATCGGCTTTCAAATGTAGGCATAACACTTAGTTTTGGAATTTATAGATGCAACTATAACATTATACACACACGCACATACAGAGTCAGCTCTGCGATAATGCTTGTTTGTATAATGTTTCCCATTAGGGAACAATTTGAGCATAAGGCAAATTTTGCCTTTGCTTATGCACAATTTCACAAGAGAGAAATAGTACGTGAGTGCAGAAAACTGCACCCAGGTGAACAAAGCTGCATATGAACACACAAAACGCACCACGCACACACCTCGAACATCTATCAGCTGTGTTATTTCCCCACATGAGTCGCGAGCAACATGCACGCACACCTACTGTTACAGTGTTTTGTCACGTTTCCGATAACTCTATCACTTTACAGTAACTCACAAGCTACAGCCCTGATGCTCCCTTCCACAAGCGAACTTCAGGTCCCTTTCGCAACAAAACGCCATCATTGTTGTAGTATATGTGCGTTTATTAACCATGTAAGATGGGGAAAGCTGTGTTTCTGTTTTTATTAGGTTTCTGTCTCTCTCTTTTTAATGTATCAGCGACACACCAATTTCACAAGGCCTGTGGTTTTTATTGTGGGGCTTCGCGTAGTGCAATGATTTTTAAAACACATCTAAACATACAGATATACGTAGACTGTAACCAGAATGTATATGACTTCTTTCCCAAGATAATTCACTAGTCCAAGACTATTTAAAATCTGAGGGGTTGGGTCCATTGTATGATACTGTTTTTCAAGGCTTTAAAATATCTTTTATGTGATAAAGCCAACTTTAACAAATACTCGAAAGAATGACTGCCCTTTCTGACCTCTAAGAACAGACCCGCGTGGGTGGAGGTCATTTGCCTAAGACCTGGAGATGGTAAAGAGAATTTTTAACTTCTGCAGAGCAAGGTTCTACCTATCTGGCTTTGAATTGTCGAGACCAATTTTTCTCAAACTTGAATGTGGTTTGGAATCACCTGGAGGGTTTGTCAAAACACACACTACTGAATTTCTGGTTCATTCAATCTAGGGCGGTACCCAAGAATTTGCATTTCCAAGTTCCCAGGCAACGCTGGGACTAACTTATTCATAGGCACAGTAGGTATAGTACCTATGGCATACTTTACTTATAATGGCCTATGAAAATGATTTGATTCTCTCTCTCCCGACATCAGAAGAAAATAGTTAATATAATAATAGTGAATGCACAATGATGAATCCAACCTGGAGTGTATACATCTTTATAGCAGTGCAGTCTAAAACTATTAATTCTGGGGCTCCTGGGTGGCTCAGTCGGTTAAGCGTTCGACTCCGGCTCAGGTCATGACCTCACGGTCAGTGGGTTCGAGCCCCAGGTCGGGCTCTGTGCTGACAGCTCAGAGCCTGGAGCCTGCTTCGGATTCTGGGTCTCCCTCTCTCTCTGCCCCTCCCCCACTCATGCTTTGTCTGTCTCTCTCAAAAATAAAATAAACATTTAAAAATAATACAAAAATAAAAATATTAATTCCAATTTTATTTATGTATTTTTTAATAAAGGAAGGGGCACGTGAAGGCAAAAGTAGCTGTGGCCCACCGTAGTCAGGATGTGACCCTGAGCAATGTTGCTGTTGCTGACAGGAAGTACATGTTGAAAACCATTGCTCTCAACTTACTCATGTTTTAGGATTTGTGAGTGTTTTAGTTTTTATTCTTAACTGTTTTGATTTGGTGTTGTTTTCACTCAGAAGAAACGATTTTTAGGCACATTCCACCATATGAAGGAAGCCAGCGGAACAACAAGCCCATTTAAGTTCGCAAAGAGACATGAGCCACAAGATGCGGTCAGACATGTGCATCCGACGGTGCTGTTCTATTTCTTACTCAGATGCAACCTGTGCCTCCGTGATCACGAAAAGACCAGTTTAAAAGCTCAACTGGTGAAGCATTTGGACCGTAAGACCATACCTGACAAACACTGTGCCTTTGAAAAGAGTCATACTGTCCAAAAAGGACTCTCTCTTTTAGGATCTATTTGTCTACACAACCACCTGTTGGGTAGGTGTTGCAATATTGTTATATTTAGTAGCAATAAGAATAAACAAAAATCATCCCCACCCCACAAATCAATCACAGGACAAACAGGGTTGAAACAAATAGCCCTTTATTAACATGGGGCAACTCAAGTTCAGCTCCAGTACACCTCCTCCTTCAGAAATCACCGTGGGCCAAACTCCAGAAACTCAAGAGCTACAACGAGTGCATTAATATTGCACCAGGACACCCTAAGCATTCTCAATGCTTTCCCCCATTTAGTAGAATCACTAATGAAAAGGAGGTTTTCATTAAAATGGACAAAACTGTTGTTGTATTTTGATATTAAAAACATTTTATAGATTGGAAAGTATAGAACCTATTGACAAGCAAAATGAAGAAAATAAAAATAATCCAAATAATCCATAAACTCACCCTTCATGATAACTGTTGATAAGATTTTGGTCTCCTTTTCAGGTATTCTTGGTTATTCCATATACAGTATTTTTAAAACCAGATGGTGAAGTTTATACTATCTGCAATTTTACTCTAAAGCTTAACAATATATCACAAACATAATAGCTAAATCATTGAGGGACACCTGGGTGGCTCAGATGGTTAAGCATCTGACTTTGGCTCAGGTCATGATCTCGCGGTTCGTGGGTTCCAGCCCCGCGTCCGGCTCTGTGCTGACAGCTCAGAGCCTGAAGCCTGCTTCAGATTCTGTGTCTCCCTCTCTCTCTCTGCTCCTCCCCTGCTCGCATTCTGTCTCTCTCTCGAAAATAAATAGACGTTAAAAAATTAAAAAAAAAACAAACCAAAAACCTTTGAGTTAAGTTTTTGTGTGGCATCCATGTGGCATTTTGTTCCTTATTGTTGGAGATTTTGGTTGTTCTTATTTTCTCTGATACAAACAATGCTTGGATTAACAGTGTGTGTGTGTGTGTGTGTGTGTGTGTGTGTGTGTGTGGTTAAATATTTACTTCTTTAATTTATTATAGAATTGAAATCACTAGGTTAAAAAGACAGGAGATTTTAAGGCTTCTGACACATATCTTCAAATCGTGCTTTAGCTATTGAGACTTCTCTAATTCACACTGAGAGGGAGGTACTCTATAGTGAGATTGGGTCTATAGTCCAATATTTTTTTAAGTCATCCTAGCAATAATTGTGATTAGGACCACACGCACAAAATGCAGTCTGGAGTTAACAGGGGCGTGCCAAGGCTGGCTGTGGGGCAGGAGAGAGGAGGAGGGGAAGAAGGCAGGGAACCTGGGCCATAGGCAGCCGGGTCTTGATCTCTGGTCCCGGGCTCCTTCCAGACGTATCAACTCAAAGTCTGTCTGTGTCTAGCCAGGGGAACCTCAACCCGACAGCTGGTGGGAGACAACGATGGTAGAGGAAAAATTATAGAACCTTTGAAAATTATTAACATTTTGCCCACTTGGTGCTGGTGCCTTGGGGCAAAGCCCTGACCAGCTCATCCATGTGACAGTTTTGAGAGACGTCGCTACGAAGACTGTGTTTTAGCTTGTGATCCTGGAGAAGTAGTGCCACCCAGCCTCGATATCAGTTGACTCTAGAAGAGATGCTTCCGGGACCACGAGAATGATAAGTACATTTCACCCTTAGTGCCAGTAAAGAGTAGTGGCTACCTAGAGCTGGAGCTACAACCAGCATATGTGACAGGCACAGGAATGGAGACACAACACACACACCCTGTATTTATCATCTTTTCCTTGGTTTTCATGTTTATTTATTTTTGAGGGAGAGAGACAGAGTGCAAGCGGGAGGACACAGAGAGAGGGAGACACAGAATCTGAAGCAGGTTCCAGTCTCTGAGCTGTCAGCACAGAGCCCGACACGGGGCTTGAACCCATGAACCATGAGATTATGACCTGAGTCAAAGTCAGATGCTTACCCGACTGAGCCACCGAGGCGCCTCTATCCTTTTTCTAAAAGTTCTCTTTTAATTAATTCCTTACTGTTGGGCACCAGAATGACACCCCATTGAGTTACCAACAGTCCAGCCCTTGTACACATCTTGACCTCAATTCTAGCGATAGGAATTCACCGGCAAGCCTGAATGTTCCTTTCTTCTTTTTTTAAAAATAAGTGATAAGCACTTTAACATATCTGTATGTTTATAGTGTTTTCCTAATTTTTCTGCTTATTTTCTTTCTAAATAAAGAAGGTAAAACAGCAAAAAAGTCTATTAAGATATATTTCAAATCCATGTTGTGAACATTCAGTTTCATTTTGAAAAAGTGATACATGGGGAAAGGGGAAAGAGAGGAGGGCAGAAGAAAGACCAATGGTGAGGGAGATGCTAGATGGAATTTGAAAGGGGGGCGGTGAGAAGCGTACAATTTATCCTGCAGAGGAAAACACGAGGGTGAATACGGACCTAACCTGGGAAGTAAAGGGGGGACGTAAGAGAAAATGAGTGGGGAAGGAAGAGAGAGGCACCAATGTTCTTGAAAAGACTTTTCTAAAAATGAGCAAAGAGCGAGCCAGAGAGAATGAAACAACAGCTTAATCTTACAGAAGTCACTTGAAATAAACTTTGAGATGTCCTGGGGGACTCAGAAGAACTTTTGTTGAATATGCAATTACATGTTAAAGGGAGACTCTAACAACTTGTATTGGCCAGTTTCTTCAAACAAGTTGCTTCAGGGCGTCCTTAGCTCTATTAAGACTGAGAGTTGGCTTAATGAATCACAATGGTGACATCTCATAATATTCTCATGTACGAATTCCCTAAATTCAGTAGAAGTAATACATGCAAGCCCACTGTCAGAAGCTATAGCATCTAGCAAGACATGTGCTGTAAATAGTTGGTGTGGCTCTGTCATTGTTAGAATAAGCAGGCATTAAAAATGGCATTCATTGCACTGGGGCCATTTTGGTTCGTTTTCGCGCGCAGAATATTCCGTAACATCAATATGTAATTTTGACCACAGATATCTTGCGTCACTGTCTGTGCAAATGCTGGTGTTTGGGAGAGTTATTTTTAATTTTTTGGTACGCTTTGTGGTCTTCTGTTTTCTGATTCTTCTTTGAAAAAACAAACTGGTTTTGAATGTTAAAAGCCAGACCCTTCTACTTTAACATTCAAACATTGTATCGGTGCATAATATTAAAGCTGCATATCTCTTCAGAAAGAAGGAATGTCCCTCATTCCTCCGGAGTAACGACTGTTAAGTTTGATGGGTATTTTTCTAGACTTTTTAAAATCCGTATACAAATATATACAGTTAAATACCTCTTCAAATGCTTCTCCTATGCCTCTTTTCCTCACTCACTGCTCCAACCACCCTGCTGCCTTACAGCCCTCTCCAACATATCAGGCATATTTCAGCCTCAGGGCCTTAGCACCTCCTACTTCCTCCTCCTGAAATGTTTCTTTCCCAGGTATGCTAGTGACTTACCCTCTCCCTTAGGTCTTTACTGTATTGTCACTTTCTCAGTGAAGCTTTCTTTGACTATCCTATGCAACATTTTACACCTTGTCCAACATGAGATCTCTACCCCCCTTTTTTTTTTGCATATTTCTCCTCTTAACGTACAATATATTTGACTAATTTCATTTATCTGCCTCTCTCCAATGGAATGTGAGTTTCATGAGGACAGGGATTTTTTTTTTTTTTTGGTCTGTTTTGATCCCTGCTGAATCCCCAGAGCCTAGAACAATGCTTGACACATAGTAGGTACTCCGTTTGTTAAACACATTAATTTTCATTTACCTTGGAAATGTTAGAATTTATTGTACGTGCAGTTTGTCAACTTTATTTTCTATTCGAAGGTATGTCATAGACATCTTTCTATTTTGGTATTTAAAGATATTCCTCATTCTTTTTAATGACTACATAGTTTTCCTTTTAAAATACATACTTATGGGGCGCCTGGGTGGCGCAGTCGGTTAAGCGTCCGACTTCAGCCAGGTCATGATCTCACGGTCCGTGAGTTTGAGCCCCGCGTCAGGCTCTGGGCTGATGGCTCGGAGCCTGGAGCCTGTTTCCGATTCTGCGTCTCCCTCTCTCTCTGCCCCTCCCCCGTTCATGCTCTGTCTCTCTCTGTCCCAAAAATAAATAAATGTTGAAAAAAAAATACATACTTATAATTTAGCCATTCCTTTTCTGATGGTCATACGATTTGTTTGACTTTTTAATGTAGAAAATGATGTTGCAATGAATGTCCCTGCTTATATATTTTCTTGGATCTTTTTATCTTTTTTTTAAGTTTCTTTGTTTATTTTGAGAGAGAGAGAGAGAGAGAGCAGGTGAGTGCAATCAGGGGATGGGCAGAGAGAGAGGGAGGGAGAGAGAGAGAGACAGAGAGAGAGAGAGAGGGAGAGAATCCCAAGCAGGCTCCACACTGTCAGCACAGAGTGTGACCTGTGGCTCAAACCCATGAACCGTGAGATCACAACCTGAGCCGAAATCAAGAGGCAGACACTCAACCGACCTAGCCATCCAGGTGCCCCAGGATCCTTTTACTTTTTTTAATGCTATTTACTTTTGAGAGAGAGACAGACAGAATGTGAGCAGGAAAGGGGCAGAGAGAGAGGGAGACACAATCCGAAGCAGGCTCCAGGCTCTGAGCTGTCAGCAGAGAGCCCAACGCAGGGCTCAAACCCACGGGCTGCAAGACCATGACCTGGGCCAAAGTCGATCGCCCAACTGACTGAACCACCCAGGTGCCCCCAGAATCTTTTCAATATCAAAACAAAATTCAGGCCATCAGACATCACTTCTCGGCACAGTATTCCCGTATTTATTGTAAAATGTGCTGCATTTTTTTTCATGGCTAAAAATATATGATAACCACTTTATGAATTAGCAGTGAGCTAGTAATTCTTATTCTTTAAATTCATCAAATAGCATATCCATCAGAGTCCCCAGAAATAAAGAAATGACACATTCAAAAGGAGAAGCAAAGGGGACTTTCCTAGAGGAATTACTCACGAAAGTGTGGGCAGGGTTAAGGGAAACTAGCAAGAGTCAGTGAACCACTCCAGGACTGGCAACAAGGGGAAGCTGTTATCAGTGCTACCTAAAGGGGGAAAGGGAAAGAATATTTACTGGAATCTGGTAAGACCAGCAGCTGAGGGGAAAGCCTCTCGCTAGGCGTTGCTTTCGCAAATAAGATTTTGTAACCTCTGCTAAACAATGGCCCGGCAGAGAAAGAGCTGGGAGGGATAAAGATCTGCACCTCTTTCTCCTCTTACCCCTTAAGTTCCAACCAGAGGCTTCCATTGGCTAGACACAGCCAGAGGCTGCGGGGCAAGGAAGCCCTGTGAAGCGGTCCACAGATTGTCAGGAGCCTGAGAGCGGAGCAGAGTGGAGAACGGTGGAGAATTATATCCGGAGGGACAAGCGTTAAATATCTAGCGCCAATAATTTCACTGTTAGTCTTGTTTCCTACCTTCGCATTTGGTCAGCCAGAGGAACATAACCAGGGATTCTAATACCAAAGTACCCAGAGCAGGTGGCACTGCCTAGGCATATCGAATTTTCGGGGACAGATTGCTCAAGGTACCCACATTCAGTGCTCTTCGAGACTCCTAGACAAGGAAGTAGCTATAAGCACTAACTGAAAAGTGATAATGGTGCAACTGTTACAACATCCTTAATGGGGTCCCAACCAACACTGATTTTTAAAGCATGACTCTGGAATCCCTGGATTGAATCCTTGCTTCTGGTATTTGCCAGCCATGTGACCTTGGTCTTAGGATTGTCCGATATGATAGCCAATGAACCACATGTGGCTATTTTAAATTTGTGTTTACATAAACTAAAAAAAACAACCCTGTTTAAAAATCAGTTCTTTATTTGCTCTTGACACATTTCAAGAGCCCAATAACTAAGGTGGCTAGTGGTGACCCTCCTGGACAGCACAGATACAGAATGTTTTCACTATTGCAGAAGGTTCTGTTCGACAGCGCTGGGCGGGATACTTAAACTTCTTGAATTCATCATATAATAGTACTTACCTTGTGGACTTGTCTGAGGATTAGATAAGATCCTATACATAAAGTTCCCAGTAAACTCGGAGGGCAGGGAGTAGGCGCTCCATAAATGGTAGTTATAGTAATGACAACAGCAACAACAACAGAAGCAGAAACATGATTGCGTTGTATCCTATCCCTGGTAGATTCTTCTGGCAATATTGTCATACAAGGCTCTTTGCCAAAGCTGTTGAGGCTGCCAGGCTTTAACAATGATCACACAGCTGTTGCTGGTGAGAGCTGTGTGTCATTGAACAGGGAGGCTTCTTGTTATGCAAGATTCTCAGCGTGGCTAGGAACTGGCTAGCAGCTTCCCATCTTGCAGGTGTGGTCATGCGTGTCTCCTGCTGAAAACACTGTTCTATCCTGAGACATCTTGTCCTTAATCTTCTGAATGCACTGTGATTCCTAATTGTTTCAGGTGCTTTGGAGTGCCACACTCTGTTATCACATTCTTTACACAGAACCTGATTTTTGTTTTCCTTGTATCTGCAGACGAGATGTGGCTCAGTCTCCTGTAGGGCTTCTATCACCCTAAGCTAATACCCACCCATACTATTGCCTCTCTATATCAACAAATAACCAGCGTGATTCATGTTTTCATGGAATTGTTTAGGCCTCGTGCAGTCTAATCTAGAGAATACGCTAGTGACTTGGATTATAATCTCTAGAATGAATGTTCTCTTTCTTCAGTGGAAGAAGAATGTTCTGTTCCTTCAGTGGAGTGGTTGGCTCATCAACCAAACATGCAGTAAAACCTCGGATTGCGAGTAACTTGTTCTGCGGGGGTTCGGCAAGACGAGCAAACCTTTCTAATACATTTTAACTTGATAAACTTTTAACTTGGTAAACGAGTGATGTCTTGCAGCACGAGTAGTACGTGATCCCAAATGTCACATGATCACAACTGAGCCAATGGTTCTTGAAATCTGCTTTGATACACCAGTGCTTGGGATTGCAAGCATGTTTCTGGAACAAATTACGCCCACAAACCAAGGTCTTACTGTAATTCTTTTCCTTCCATGTTCCCCCATTTCCATCTCCATCTCCGTATCCCAAACCATCATATCTACTGCTCTCCCACTATCAATTTTCCACCCTGCTCAAGACATCCAAAGACTTCCCCTGGCACTTAGAAGATTACATCCAAATGCCTGTGCATGGTCTGTTATTTTCTTCATAGAATTTACTTCTATCTGTAGTTATTTATTTGGCCTTCTGTTTCTTTTCTGTCTCTGCTCCCCTCACCTCAACCCTCTAGATACAAGCTCCATGAGAGTTCATTGAACTGCTCATTGTTCAGTGAACATCATCTTCTCGGCACCTGGAAAAGTGCAGCGGTACAGATTAGAAGTTTTCAAAAGACTTCAAGGCTATCTTTAGGCAGAATGTAAAGAGTAAGCTGCAGACCTCTAAATTACAATCTAACATCATGTTTACTACATTCCAATGTCTTTCTCTGAAACCCCAATACACTTAGAGGGATTCTTAACCTTGCTGTGTTTGTGCCATGGCCCCTGTGGGGGGATCTGGTGAATCCTAGGGACTCCTTTTCTGCATGATGTTTAACTGCACAAAATTTAAAAAGGACTTACAAAGGAAGCCAATTAATGCTGATATATAATTATCAAAATACTGAGAAACGTCAAATCTGTGATACAGTACTAGATGTGCTTCTTTATTACCGTGTTGAAGAATGAGATCTAGTGGAGGGTCTAAAAGGACTTATTTGGAGGGTGGAGAAGTTCTTAAGAAATATTTTGGGATGTCCATAATGATTGTAATCAGATATGAAAATATCTGTGATATGTACTGGCGACAAAGCTGCAGATATAGGCTTGTTGCCTATAAATTTTAGAAACTGCTAGGTTCCAGTTAAAGATTAATAAAAAAGAAGGTGTAATTTTTTTTTCCCCTTTCAAGTTCTCAGACCACTGAATTCTGTACACGGCTCTTTGCAGATCCCCGAGCCCCAGAGGAAGGGGCGTGAACCAGACTTTGAGAGAGAGCAGGTGTTCAGGGTGCGTGTAGATCTTGGCTACAGGTGCATTCTCAGCCATGGTGCTAGCCCTGGATCTCATCTGCAGGCTCAAATAAGATTCTAGGCCTATTACAGTCACCAGTGTTGTTGTGTTCTGTTCTGTTTTGTTTTGTTTTAATACTGAAAAAACACAAAAATATCTCACCCATTGTTCTACGATTAAAAAAAAAAAAGATACAGGGGCACCTGGGTGGCTCAGTCAGTTAAGCGTCTGACTTCGGCTCAGGTCACAATCTCATGGTTCGTGGGTTCAAGTTCTGCATCGGGCTCTGTGCTGACAGCTCAGAGCCTGGAGCCTGCTTCGGATTCTATGTCTCCCTCTCTCTCTGCCCCTCCCCCACTCGCGCTCTGTCTCTCTCTCTCTCTCTCAAAAATAAATAAAACATTAAGAAAAAAAATTTTTAATCCAAAGCAACAAGTGAGAATCACCTCCTTCTCTACCAGTCTTACCCCCAAGATAATCACTGTTAAGAGTGTGGTGAATATCATACCTGATTTTCAGCAAGCTGCTCTGTGTTATGTGTGGCAGAAAGGTGCGGCATGCCAAACATATATATTCACAGCAGCGGAATAATATTGAACAAATTTGTTTGTCCCTGACTTTTTTCACATAATAGTATATTTTAGACATTATTTTTCAGATCACATTTTTTACGACTACTTGATACTCCATTGTGTGAAGGCACCACATTTACTAAGGCTTTCTAATAATCTTTTTTTTTTAATTTACTACTATAATTAATACTATAAGAAGCATGCTGCACATATGCTTTTATGTATCCTTGGTAGTATTACACAACATAGACCCTACATACGGGATTATCAGGTCAAGGAGTATGCTTGTTTTAGATTTTAATATAGATTACAGATTAGTTAGCAAAAAGGAAACTAATTTTTAGGCTCCAATGAGAGTCCCCATTTCCTCAGACTCTTGCCAAACATATATATATATATATATATATATATATATATATATATATATATATATATAAATACACACTTTTGCCAATATGGTGGGTGAAACTCTTAGCTTGCTGCTTTCATTTACTTTTCCTTAACTACTGGTGAGGTTAAGTATCTCTACATACCTTTCCACACCATTTATGTTTATTCTTCTGAATTCCTAATCTGTCTTCATAATCTTGTCTCTTGAATGTATATATGCAGATATAATATGCATATTTATGAATAGCTGGTGTCCAAGGAGAGTTGATACAAGGAGTCCACTTACTTGTGACTCCACTTTAAAAATGGACCAAAAGGTCCTAGTAAATATTTTTAAGTTGATTCAGTCTTTATCTTCAAAATATAGTGAGGATAGTGATTTTACTTTGCAAAACTATTAGAAGACTTTATTCTTTTGCCTGAGGATCGCTATGGTAGTTATTAACTCATCCAAATATTTTGGGTCCTCATTTGTCACTGACTTGGCTCATGATTCAGATAATTCTCCAACATCACTGTAATCAACTTCACAAAATCCTAAAGCATGTCTAAGATTTGTAACTTCACTTAGTAATCAACTTATATTGAATTTAACTTATTTATTCATTGTTGGCCTCGTTAGACAATCACTAATTCATTGACACAATGGGTGGAAAGAGATACTAGTGTTAGCCATGGAAGAAGTAAAGGTGTTATTCTTGGGCATTTTTGTATCATGATAACTGAAATTTCTGCAAAAACTGGAAGGATTTGGATACTCTGGAGAGCAGGACCCTTAAGAGCACATCTGTTCTTTCATTACTTTTCCCCATTATGGCTCCTGGGTTTCCTGTTTGGCTTAGAAGTTTTCCCCAGCCTGATGATCGTATCTTCCTGTTCATTTTTTTTCCAATTTTTTTTACAGTTTATTTATTTATTTTGAGAGAGAGTGAAAGAGAGAGACTGCACATGGGGGAAGGGCAGAGAGAGAGAGGGAGAGAGAGAATCCCAAGCAGCCTCTGTGCTGACAGTGGGGGCTCGAACTCACAAACCGTGAGATCATGACCTGAGCCAAAATCAAGAGTAGGGTGCTCAGCCGACTGAGCCACCCAGGTGCCCCTCCAAGGGTTTTTATTGTTCTGCCTTTTGTAGTTACATATTTACTCAATCTGGGGTTTATCTGTGAAACTTTGTTAAGTGACTTTTGTCTTTTTATCCAAAGAATAACTAGTTTTCTCAGCACATTTTGGAATAAAATTTTGGTGGTAAATTTTGGATTTCATAGATCTGCGAAGTCTAAATAATTGTGGAGGGGCGCCTGGGTGGTGCAATCGGTTAAGCGTCCGACTTCAGCCAGGTCACGATCTCGCGGTCCGTGAGTTCGAGCCCCGCGTCGGGCTCTGGGCTGATGGCGTGGAGCCTGGAGCCTGTTTCCGATTCTGTGTCTCCCTCTCTCTCTGCCCCTCCCCTGTTCATGCTCTGTCTCTCTCTGTCCCAAAAATAAATAAAAACGTTGAAAAAAAAATTTAAAAAAAATAAATAAATAATTGTGGAGCTGACATAGAATTGTCAACACTGGGTTCATCTAAGCAGAGAATTCAAAACCAACAAATAACTATCTACTACGTCATTGCATACAAATGATAGTAAAGAGTAGAATTTCAGAATTTATTAAAACCTCCCCACCTCAATGTTATTTTTCCTTATTTCACAGTGGATGGGCAAGAATTTGGTCAGAGTGGAATCAGCGTGGGGACTGATTCAAACGTGGAACCAATGGCTTTAAATAATAACTGAAGTCTTCAATGTAATTTAAATGCACAAACACTGATCCTTAGCCAGGGAGGCCATTTTAACCCCTGCATCTCAGGGCAGACCGCTCCCCTCCCACAACTCAGACATGCTCTTATAGATGATAATGGTAACACTCCATCCTTTCTCACATTGTAAAGATTCTGAAGCTCTGAGCATGACCACATTTACTGGAAGAAATGAAAAGCTGAAATGGATGGGACTCGTGAGGGATCACGTAGAAGACACTTTCAATAGAAAACACCTAATACTCAGCACAGTTCACAAAACCCAATTATGAACAATTGGTTGTGCTGAATGAGGTCAGTCCCACTTCGGTCTGATGCGATGAGGAGGTCATTAGAGATCTCTAGTTGCTCAAATAAAGGAAACGGGTGAAACGTTGCAAGAAGAATCAGGTATTGTTAGCATTTATTGTAGAGGGTTATATGCTGGGTGATAAATTGTTGAGAATTTATACTTGGTTAATTTATTTTTCTGTTCCTCTATACACATTTATATAAATTATTTCGCCCCATACCCAGGAAGATTACATTAATGCGGTAATGAGATTTGAATGTCAGTTGACGTATTCCTTTGCTTATCCCTATGTCTGGCTGTGTAAGCTACTTATTTACATAGAAGTTCTGAATAGCACTTGTAAAGCTATCATTTTATTCATCTTGAGTCCTCTGTTATCCAAATAAAAACAAATCTCCTCAGGCATCGGTTTGGGGTTGTTGCCTTTGAAATCTAATAGTAAACTGGCTGCCTCAGCATCTGTGGAGCTCAGCTCATGCCATCACCTTCCAGAATTATAATTCTCCATTTGGAGTCTGAGAAATGTAGTGATGGGGGGAAATGGCTCTGAGGAAAGAGACAACCAATCACAGAGTTCATGGTGCTACAAAATGAATTTTTCTATCTTTGTTCCTTTTCTCGGTCTGAACAGGTGCTGCATTTTGTAGAATAGCATGGTTTTTTTGTTTGTTTGTTTGTTTGTTTGTTTTAAAGTCGCCTTGCAGGTGAATTTCTGTACAGCAAATCATAGTAGTCCGTTGATGTATGTAAAATTAAAGGTATGTTTTTCGGGGGGGAAAATATTGATCTCCCATATTAAAACGTCTACATGTATCACAAGTGCATTTTAAAAGCAAATACCAAAAATTTTAAATAAAACATGAGGAATAATTCCAGGAATAAATTACAGGATGAAAACACAAAGGAGCTTAGGTCATTTTTGCATTTGGAACAAGAAGCCTGAAGATTTAAAAGAAAAATAACAACAACACTGTACTGAACGGAACATGCCAGGGGCAGAGCTAACGATGGTCTTATGAAAGGCATTTTTCATTCTTAACCAGAGCATGCTTGTGTGTACAAGATGACAAAATAATCAAGTGAAGAGTGAATAATTCAGCTCATCACCAGGTTGTTTCGTGTTGAATTGATGCAATGCCAAGCAGTTAGTTTGGATATTTTTCCCCTTGGAATATTTGTCTAAACAAATACTCTTAAAGGAAGAAAGCAGCTGAACTCTAACAAAATAAGCCCCGGACTTTGATTCTGAAAGCCTGGATTCTGTGCCTGCCTTTGTCTCTCGAAGCAAATTACTTGAGATTTCTGAACCGCCATTTCCTGATCTGGAAATGGAGGGCATTACTGCCTCCAAGGGCTATGAGGGTACAATGGGATGAAGGGCATAAAAGCATCTGGCAAACAGGACACACTCCAGACAGGGCCCAGGGGTGGCCCATGCGTTTGGCTTTTATGGCATGTTGTGTATTTTATAACATTTTGGATAGTTTGGTTTCTGTATTAAGTTGATAGCTTATACATGACATACCAGGAGAACCATAGTATACACAGAGTTTCTACCTTCCCAGTGATGACCCAAGGCGTGTCCTCAGACCAAAAAGAAAGCTTGGATGCCATTAGTCTAGATCCAACTACCAAATAATTTTTTAACTATTCACTATTCATTCACCAGAGCACGTGTTTGTTGTATATCATGTGCTATGTGCATGCCCGGGCTCGCTGGATAGGCCTCTGCCTTCTGTGCCCTTATTCTGGTTAGGAAGATAGATGATATGCAACAAGCTATGATAAAATGAGATAAATGAGATAAGCACTATAGCAGAGGTTGGAAGAAAATATGAAAGGGAGAAATCTGCATCGTCCTGAAAAATGTCACACAGAGGCTGACGATATTTAACAAACGTTTTTGGTCAAGATTAAAAAAACAGATTTAGTGGGGCTCCCAGGTGGCTCAGTCAATTGGGTGTCCGACTTCGGCTCAGGTCAGGATCTCGCAGTCCGTGAGTTCGAGCCCGGCGTCGGGCTCTGTGCCGACAGCTCGGAGCCTGGAGCCTGCTTCGGATTCTGTGTCTCCGTCTCTCTCTGCCCCTCCCCTGCTCATTCTCTCTCTCTCTCTCTCTCTCAAAAATAAATAAACATTAAAAAAAATAGGGGCGCCTGGGTGGCGCAGTCGGTTAAGCGTCCGACTTCAGCCAGGTCAGGATCTTGCGGTCCGTGAGTTCGAGCCCCGCATCAGGCTCTGGGCTGATGGCTCAGAGCCTGGAGCCTGTTTCCGATTCTGTGTCTCCCTCTCTCTCTGCCCCTCCCCCGTTCATGCTCTGTCTCTCTCTGTCCCAAAAAATAAATAAACGTTGAAAAAAAATTTTTTTAAAAATTAAAATAAAATAAAAAAATAGATTTAGTGATTATAGCGTCATCTTGCTATTCCTGTATATATGTGTACATGCACACGGGCATATGTGTGTGTGTGTGTTTTTCCGTTTTCATAATTTAAGTTTTGTATCAGATAATTCAGAAAGTCGTTCTTGATGCTTCGTGTTCACCGTCTTCACTCCCACATGAACACTCATGCTAGGTTTTGTATCAGACACAAAAGACAGTAAATCAGCTAATGCCATCCTTTCTTTCAAATGCTATTCTGATGTGACTAATTTTGCTGTTCGGTCAAATAATGGAGCGCTGTGCTGACTGTAACAGTTAATTTATACAGCACAGATGACGGCTTTTTAATGTGGAGGAGAACTGAAAAAGAAAAGCAACCGTGGTGTATAATCTATATACGATCTCTATTCCTATATTTTTATTGCTTGACATTCAGAATAAACCACAACCCCCAATTCCCCAGATCCCTAGATTATAATTACCTGGTATATTTTTCTCTGAAAGATGTGAGAATCTCTAAGCTTATCTGTTTTACACAAATTTACTTGCTAAGGAGTTTTCATGAAAAGCAATTTATCTCTGGGCCTCTTAAGGATGTATAAAATAAAAGAAAGGCGTTAGACTTTCAGTTTTGTTCCCTCCGCCGACTTTACTCATCCTGTTTTACTTTTCTATCCATGGAGATTCTAAAGAATCTATAGATTCTATGGTGTTCTATAGAAATGATTTTATTGTCCCATTGTCCTGTTTGCATCTAGACTTGCCCTGCACCCGGGTGTGCCATCATGTGGGTGTGAAGGGGCAGAGGGTAAATAGAGATCAGGAAACTTCCAAAGTGTGCATCCCTACTTACCTACCTCTTCGCCTTGAGCATTGTAGACCCAGCGGTCAAATGAGCTAAGACGGCCGGTGTGTTCTTACAGAAAGTATTTGGTTTAAACCATTCAGGTGTGGACATTACACGTCTTGTCAGGGATGGTGTTTACGGGGGCAGAAGAGAAGTTCAAGAATGTGGAAAAACAGCTATGGATTTGTTACTATAGATTTTTATCACCAAAGAAAGATTATAGTTACCATTTACATAAGAACCATTAACAGTCGGTCAGGAGACTTCTGACCCAACTCACATTACTTAGCAGTAATATTTAATATTACTGATTAAAATCCCCTTATGAACACAAAACAAATGAGTTCACCCAGATATATTGGTAATACATTCCCAAAGGCTGTCTGTTCACAGGGTTATAAAACCATTGCTGAAGCCAAATCAGCTGATCAAGAAACCAAATAAATTTGATCAATGCTTATACACAATGACACAGACATATAAGAGGTAAAAACTATGACAAAGTCAGTAAATTCACTAATTCAGACTCACTGATAGAGTCAGTCTGGGTTTCTCCAGAAGCAAAGGCTGAGTCCATTTTGCGTGTGGATAGTTACTCCAGAAATGGATCCCAAAGAACAGGAGTGAGGGACAAGGGAAATGAAACAAGAAGGAAAGGAACCAGATACCAGGATGGCTTTTCCAGTGGACCATTGTTATGGTTAACTGGTGTTCATTTCTATAGGATCTTTCGAGGAGAGTCAGCCAAGCCTTTGGGAACTGTCCGCTGGGTGATGTTAGGGGGGAAGTGGTTCCTTGGCTCCTACCCCACACTGGTCGAGGGTGAACTCAAGGGCATTAACTCCCTGGTATTTCTGGATTGTGCAAGTATGAGTGACATGTTTTCCCATGAATGTCCTAAGCCGATTCTCAGAGAGTTGAGGTGAGGGACTGCCATCTTGCACCTACTAAAGCTGGTCAAAGCTTCGTGGAACATTGAAAACTATAACATATTTTAAAACTAAAACGTAGCTTTTCCACATGTACATTCAAATGTGTGTATTCAGTACCCAGACCAACACTGGGATGTTCGACGGGGAAATAATAAATAAGACAGCATGAGAAATTGATTTGGAGTAAAAATAACACATCTTAAATCTGACACTTTCTGGCATTGTGACCTTAGACCAGTTCCCTTCAATTGTGCTGAGCCTCAGTTTCCTGATCTCCAAAGATAGGGATAACTGGTATCCTCTTCTTGGGATTCCTGAATGCTAAATGAGATGGTGACTATATTAGCGCGTTTAGCATTTCAGTAAATGGACATTCATAGTAATTATTCGCATTCAATCAAAGTCAGTACACAAGGCAACTTGGAGGGGCCACACCATTGTTAGTGGCTGCAGATTTCAGTTGGTCAGAACCTGGACCGAGAGAACAAAGGAGACAACAGCTGGTGGGAACTAGAGGAAAGGCTTTTCTGGACCCTAGGGGACTACAGATTGTGCAGAACAACCAAAACCAAGCTGGGAATTGGGAGTCAGAGATCACGCTGAAGCCAGAGGTCAAGTATGGTGACCTCTGATCCAAAGCTAGAAAACAGAATGCTCAGAAGCTGGAGGTCAAGTCCTGTCAAGGGTCAAAGGCAGGCAAATGGTCATGCAAATAACATGTGTTGCTCTATTGGTGGGTTTCTTTGTCAGAAAACTTGCCAGTATTTTTCCTGCCACACTGAGCGTGCATAGCTGATTTCCTAGGTGTGGCCAGCCAGAAGTCTGAGAGAGCAAAGAGACACAGCCTTGCAAATGATCAGAACATGCAGCAGGTAACAGGAAAAGTTCTAAACAAAATGTCTCTATCTCGTACTTACCACAGAAAAATTATTCACTGTTTCCAAAGATGCCCAGTACGCAAGGAGTTCTTGTTTACAATTTACAAGGTGTGACTCATTTTCTGTTTTTCTTTGAATTTCCTGCATCATTCTGCTCTGGCCCAGGGACTTTAGATGGGTCTTGTGACCCAAATTCACTTAAAATAGTTTGTTCTTTCAAGCTCTTAGCAGGATTTTTCACAAAGCAAAAGGTATAACTTTGATTAAGTCTAATTAAGTTTAACTTATCAATTTGTTTTCCTTTATGAATCTTGCCATTGATGTCAAATCTAAGAACTCTTTGCCTAGCTCTAGATTCTTAAGATTCTTCTATGTGTTTTTCTAAAAGTTTTGAAGTTTTATTTTTTATATTTAAGTCTACAATCCATTTTGGGTTGATTTTTGCATAAGGTGTAAGACTTAGGTCATGGTTGTAAATGTCTTATGCCTTAACATGTTTTACATGTTCCACACTTCACTGATTCCACACTTCCATCCATCCATCCATCCATCCATCATCCATTAATTTGTCTTAGTCCATCTGGGCTGCTATAATAGAATTTGTAATAGCGTACCATAGACTGGGTGGCTTAAATAACAGATATTTATTTCTCACAGTCTTGGGGGCTGGGAAGTCCAAGATCAAGGTACCAACAGACTCTAGGCCTGGTGAGGGTTGCTTCCTGGTTCATAGATGACAATTCTCTTGATGTGTCCTCACATGGTGGAAGAGTCGAGAGTGCTCTCTGGGATCTCTTTTACAAGGGCACTAATCCTCTTCGTGAGGACTTCACGATCCTCATGACCTAAGCATCTTCCAAAGGCTTACCTCTATATATCATCATGGTGGGCATGAGGCTTTTCTAAAAGTTTTTAAGTTTTATGTTTTATATTTAAGGCTATGATCCACTTTGAGTTAATTTTTGTGTAAGGTATGTAAGACTTGGTCGAGTTTCAATTTTTGCCAATGGATACCCAACAGCCCTAGCACCATTTGTTGAAAATGGTATCTTTCCTGCAGTAACCTGTTGCTGCACTTTACTCAAAAATCAGTTGGGCGTAGTTGTGCAGGTCAGTTTCTTTGTTTTCTATTCTATTCCACTGATGCATGTGTCTTTCCCTCGGCCAATACCATGCATTTGTGATTATTGAAGCTTTACGATGTCTTGAAATCAGATAGATGATTCCTCCCATTTTATTATCCTTTTTCAAAATTGGTTTGTCTGTCTTCGTTTCTTTGCCTTTCCATATAACTTTCGGAAATAGTTTTGTTTATATCTACAAAACTCTTGCTGGGATTTTGATAGGAATTGAGTGAAACCTGTATATTGATTTGGAAAGAAATGATACCTTTACTCGGTCGACTCTCTCAGTACGTGAATATAGTATGTCGCTCCATTTAAGTTGGCTTTCTTTGGTTTCTTTCGTCAGTATTTTGTAGTTTTTAGCACAAAAGCCCTACACATATTCTGTTAACACATAATTTTTTTATTGATTATAAAGTGGTAGTGCCTTTTATATTTTCATATTTATTGCTAGTACATAGAAATGCAGTTGACCTTTTGGGATGCTTTTTGCATTCTGCAACCTTTATAAACTCACTTATTAGTTCGAGGAGATTTTGTTTCATTTGGTTTGGTTTTCACTTCATGGGACTTTCTACATAGAAAATCATGTCATTTGGAAACAGGGAAAGTTTTATTTCTTCCTTTCTGATCAGTAAGCCCTTATTACCTGGTTAAATTTTAATTTGCTTACATATTTCCTCAATATACACTTAGAACCACATAAGAGAGTGTAATGATTTTGACTCCAACCATCAAATATAATTTAGAAAATTCAAGAGAAACAGAGTCAATTCTATTCAATCTTATTTGTGCTTATCATGGTCTTTCTTCCTTCCTAACATTCCAAGGTCCAATTTTTATCATTTCCTTTCTGTTTACAGAACTTCCTCTGTCTATTCTTCTAGAGAAGTTCTGCTGCTGACACATTCTCATAGTTTTTCTTCATCTCAAAATTTCTTGATTTCCCTCTCATTTCTAAAGATATTTTCACTAGATATAGGAGGCTGCACTAACAGATTTTTTTTTTTCCTGCAACACTTGAAAAAATGTATTACTTCCTTCTGTCATTATTTCTGGTGAGAAATCCACTGCCATTCAAGTTATTTTTCTCCTATAGGTGAGATGTTGTTTCTCTCTCACTGCTTTCAAGGTGTTTTTTGTTGTTGTTGTTTTGGGTCTTTAATATTTAGTAATTGACTATGATTGTCGTAATGTAGATTTCTTTGCTTCTTTGGGTGAATCCTTTTTTGGAGTCAGCTCACCTTCTTGAATCTGTAGGTTATATCTTTTGCCAAATTTTGGAAGTCTTCACAGTATTTGAGTACTTTTTTTTAGCTCTATACTCTTTCTCCTCTCCTCCTAGGACTCCAAAGACATTGTATTAGCTCTTCCGGTGGTATTCCTACATGTTCCTGAGGTTGTGTTCATTTTGTTCCTAGACTACTGTTTCCTTCTTCTTTACATGTTTATTTCTTCCATCTTTTAAAAGGGAAGCATATCCAAAAATCAAAAGGTAAAATATTTTGAATGTTTCCTGATGAATGAGATTAGAAAGCATTACCTATTAGCCCAGGATGTCTGTGAATTTCAGCCCTGACTTCACCTCTATCACAGGCCAACTGGTGGGATGGGCCTGGATCCCCTATTTTATGGAAGCAGTTGGTGCTTTGAGGGCCCAAGAGCCTCAGAGTAAAATAACAATGTACTAATTTCATTAAATGCACACAACAGAGGAGGCACCACTGTGATTACCGTTTTATAAATGAGAAAGATAAGGCTTAGAAAGAGGCAGAGTAATTTGCTGAAATAACAGTCAATCCATTGTGGAGCTAGGATTTGAACACGGGGCACCTATGATCTCCAACCACAGGATACATTGTTGACCAAGGCGCCCAGCTGCAGCTCCCTGAAACCATTTCAGGGATGCCATGACAGGTCCATTTCTGAACAATACGGGGTCCTCGGACAGCTCACTTTGCCTCAAGATCGTTGCCAAGTCTCTGTTAGACTTCAGAACAGTCTAGGATGCTTCCATCTAACCCATCCTCCTTCTCTCCTTTGCTTAGGGTCAGACTTGCATCACTGATGTTGGTTCACCTGGCCTCACCCAGCTCCCTCCTCCATGGTCTCCAGCACAGGCATTTCCCTTAAGAAAATTCCTGCATGCTGTTTTAAAAAATATTTCTAACGTTTTATTTTATTTTGTGAGAGACAGAGAGACACAGAGCGTGAGCAGGAGAGGAGCAAAGAGAGAGGGAGACACAGAATCCAAAGCAGGCTCCAGGTTCTGAGCTGTCAGCAGAGAGCCCTATGCAAGGCTCGAACTCACAAACCATGAGATCATGACCTGAGCCGAAGTCCGATGCTCAACTGACTGAGCCACCCAGGCACCCAAAATTCTTGTATGTTTGATCCCATTTGGGCATCTGCTTTTCAGAGGACCCGAACTAACACAATCAGGCAATTGGATTTAAGAGCCCAAACTATTGACTACCATTTCATAAGTGGCAGAAAGAGATAAGTGATTCTGTAGAGTTCCTTGAGGTCCCACTGGGAAGATCAAATAAAACAACATACATGGGAAGATTTTTATAGTCTCTTCAACTGAATCCAAATGTAAGTTGTCCTTATTCCTTGGGGTCCACACATCCTAGTTCGCCTTGGGATCTGTCTGCTCTCAGCCGCTGCCTTAGGTGTGGAGGACTTCCAATTCGTCACTCAATCTACTGATTGCTTCTTTGTGAGAATTCCAGTGTTACCACTTTAATTTTTTTTTTTATTTTTTTTTTCAACGTTTATTTATTTTGGGGACAGAAAGAGACAGAGCATGAACGGGGGAGGGGCAGAGAGAGAGGGAGACACAGAATCGGAAACAGGCTCCAGGCTCTGAGCCATCAGCCCAGAGCCCCACGCGGGGCTTGAACTCACGGACCGCGAGATCGTGACCTGGCTGAAGTCGGACGCTCAACCGACTGCGCCACCCAGGCGCCCCACCACTTTATTTTTTACAATACGTAGCATAGGCGTGATTTATCAGGCAGGTGAGTGACATTACAACTCCAAGTTGCTTTTTATCCAAATAAAGTGGGATTTGGCAGCAACTTGGTGAAAACTGATATAATTTGCACCCAGCAACCATCCCATTCATTACCATCCCAATTTTCTAAATTGTCTTTAAACAAGGGTGCAGTGAGTTCTTGGAGAATTGATAATGAACTACACAATCTGTCCTATCTGTCCCATGTCAGTCATAATTGAAAGCTTACCTATTATTATCTGGCCTCCTCACCTGGGAAGCAAGAGTCTGAGTGTGAAAAGCTCTTATTCATATAGTCCACACAAAATAGTTTAAATGAATCACTTAGTTACTTGCAATAGCTAATGTAATGTAAAATGATTCTGTTATTGTTTTTTTATTTATTTTTTTAAAAAATTTATTTATTTTGAGAGAGAGACTGAGAGAGTGAGTGGAGGAGGGACAGAGAGAGAGGGAGACACAGAATCCGAAGCAGGCTCCAGGCTCTGAGCTGTCAGCACAGAGGCCGATGCAGGGCTCGAACCCACGACCACAAACCGGAAGATCATGACCTGAGCCGAAGCCGGACGTTTAACCAACTGAGCCACCCAGGCGCCCCAATCTTATTGTTTTTAAACAGGCTTCTGACATTGAATAGCATCAGAATGAATTGAAGTTTACTAAAACGCCGAGAACATTAAATAGAATATTTCAAAGCACACTTGGAACAAGAAGAAAGCCATGAAAAGCATAAGCTGACTACGTGGGGTAGACGGTATACGATTAATGTGCGACAAAAACAAGTTGAAGTTTCCCCCTTCCTACATGCTTTCATCTGTACTATCAAAAAGCAGTAAATTGGAAAATAAGGAAAACAGAGATTCAGTCTAAGAGAGAATGAGAGCTCAAGATAGGTGAGCATCTGATCAGAAAGCATGCAGCAGCTACGTGAGCTCAAGTCTGGATGAATTACATTCCAAGGTAGTAATAATGGGAAACACTGAATATCAGATTCAGAGCACTACTCCAAGTACCTGGCATATATATTCCCTAACTTCATCTTCACAAAACCCTAGAAGGGCAGTGCTGTTACTATCCTCAAGTTCCAAGTGGAAAAAATGGAGTCCCGGAGAGGTTAAAAAGCTTGCCCGTGGCAGGACTGGGATTTGAGCCCGGACAGCCTGACTCTAGACCTTTCCAGTCAGCATATGGCCCGAGACCAACAGCACTGTTATCTCCTGGTTGCACGTGAGAAATGTGGAGTCTCAGACCTATGGAATCAGAGTCTGCATTCTATTAAGACCTCCGGATTGTTCTTCTACCCACCGCAGTTTGAAAAGCACTTCTCTGGAGCCCATCCACTCTGCTCAGGCATGTTTTGTACCCGCCATCACACTAAAGACCAAACCAGCAATGAATGAGAGTTCCTGTCTTTCCATATCCTTGCCAGCATTTGGTGTTGTCAGGGGTCTGGATTCTGGCCATTCTAGTAGATGTGCGGTGGTACCTCTCGGTGTTTTAATTTTCATTTCCCTGGTGACGTATGATGTGGACCATCTTTTCATATGCTTCTTTTTCCATCTGTACATTTTCTGTGGTGAGGTGTCCACTCAGGCCTTTCACCCATCTTTTAATCAGGTTGTTTATTTTCTTACTGTTGAGCTTTAAGAATTCTTTGTGTATTCTGCATAATGGCTTTTTATCAGATGTGTCATCTGTAAATATTTTCACCCAGTTTGCGGCCTGTCTTCTCATTCTTTTGAATGAGATGTTTACTTTCACCTCGTGTGTGTGTTTGGCGAAGTTTTTAGTCTCCAGGTCATTTCATAGACATGTTTGAGCACCTTTTAAATGGCAGTTACTGTGCTTAAATTGAGAGATGAGAGGAAAACACTCCTTCCCACTGAGGGCCTCAGAGTGCAGTGTGGGAGGTGGCCATGTGAAGGAGCGTCAGGGCAGACATGGGAGCAGGAAGCACAGGGATCCGTGAAAGTACGAGAACAGGTCCATTAACAGAGATAGGATGTAACCAGATGAAGGAGGTGCAAACATTCCTGGCAGCAGGTGGAAAGCAATGTGCGAATAGCAGTAGGGGAATTTCAAATTCAGTATGGCTGGAGTGCAATGAAAAATGCAGATGGGGAAACAGACAGATCATTTGTCATCTAATAGCAGTTAACTTTTATTGAATAGTTAGTATGTCCCAGGCGATCTTCCAGGTTCTTGTCATGCTGTTTCTTTTATTGTCCCAACACTTCCTGAAGTAGGTACTATTCCTATTTTATTATTCCCATTTTATAGATGAGGTAACTGAGACGTGGGCACTTACATACTTAGCAAGTATCTGGGTTAGGATGTCAATCCAGTCTTGTGCTGGGACATGTACTTCTATCTTCCATGCTATAATGTCTCTCAGGGATATTGTGTCATAAGGAGCTGGGTCCTGAATGTATTCCAGGGAGATCAGAAGAATTGTAAAGCAAAAACACAGCATGACCTCTATGTATTGGGATGATGCATCCAAGAAAATTTACATCTTTAAATTCCTTGCCTTGACTACTGTATTCTTTTTTTTTAAGTTTATTTATTTTGAGAGATAAAACATGTATGGGCTGACACACGTGGGGGTGGAGCAGAGAGAGAGAGAGAGAGAGAGAGAGAGAATCCCAAGTAAGCTCAACACTGTCAGCACGGAGCCCGATGAGGGGCTCGAACTCCCAAACTGTGACATCCTGACCTGAGCCGAAGTCAGAGGCTTAACCAACTGATCCACGCGGGAGCCCCTTGAGTACTGTATTCTAACCCTCTGGTAGATGGGGCTTAACCTCAATTACATCCAGAGTGTGATGCACTCAGCAGGTTTGCTAAAAGACTCAACTGAGGTAATGGAATGCCAGATACTCATTTCCAATTACGCAAGCTGGCAGAGGGTCCCTTTCCGAGTCTTAGATATTCTCTGGAGACTTCCTATGTCCCAGCAAAGCCTATATGGGGTCCCTAACATAATCTAAGATGTTATTTTGCTAGTTTGTTTTTCGTGTTTCATGTTCTGATGATGATTGGTGGAACCCCGAAACTGCAGCCAAGACAGTAAGTCATGTCAGTCAATTAGAAATGTCAGCCATATTGGAAACAGATCGCAGAGAGACACTTGATCCACAAGTCACTTTTCAAGGAGGTCAGTGGTATTAGTGAGTTAGATGTTGTGGGTTATGGAGATATGTGGCTTTCAAGAGTGGAGATATTGAAGACCCTTGGAGATCTTTAGACAGGGATGTTCCATGTACAATAAACTCTGATATTCTGATGGTTTTGTGAACTGAAGGAATCTGTGGTAGAATTAATAATACTTAATGTTCTAAAAACACAAAGACATAGGAATTAAGTGCAAAATAAAATAGTCCCATGCCCACTGCCATTCTATTCTAGGAACTTTGAGAGTAAAGAGTTTTAGAAAGGGTCTTAAAAATGTAGCGAGAGAAATGGCCGTGAAGGGTAACAGATATATCTACAGAGTGTTATGGGGCATACCAGACAGGAACGGTCCTTGTTCCATTTGGAGGGTTCACAAGAGGTTTCCTGGAAAAGCTAATGCTTTAGCTGAGTATTAACGATGAGTCAGGCATAATTAGCTTGTGAAGAAGGGTGGAATGAGTATTCCAGATTGAAGGAATAACTCCCGCAGAGGCACAGAGAGGGAAGCTTGCATGGCCCATGTGGGGAATTAAAAAGGTATTACAAGAGTGGAAAGGGACAGGGAGAGTTATTGGGAGATAATACCGGAGAGGGAAGTCAAAGAGGGCCTGGATAAGTAGTTTAGTGCTTGGTTTGGTAAATGAAGGGGGGGGGGGGCGCGTTCAAAGATTTAAAGCATTTTAGATCAATTATTTAAACTATTGTATACAGTCTTAAACGAGTTGAGGCAGAAGAGACTAGTTACAAGTAAAGCAGGAAGACTTCTAAGAGCTTGGATACGGTAATGGTCATAAGAATGGAAAAAAAAAAAAAAAAACCAACCAGATACATTAACAAAAAAAAACCTCTTCGAAATGTTAAGTTCACGTAATTTGGTGATAAGTCGGATGTGTGTGAGGATGGGTAGAAGTGGAGAAGTAAAAGGTGACTAGTTCCTGTGACTGGTGCAGTGGGGTACCAGTAACAGAAGTAGGAAATAAAAACAGAACACGTTTGGGGGTGGGTGGGTTCAGTTTTGAGCAGGTTGTCTGAGGCGCCCATCTCACATTCAGGTTGGTAAGTCCAGGCTGAACCTTCAAAGACAGTCTGGGACTCTAAAGATTGATAGGGATTGGGATGGAGGTAATCATTCCGTCGGTGGCGGCTGAATCCATGACACTGGAGAAGGTGACCCGGGGACAGCGAGGAGAAGCATGATGAAATTTGCTTCGTCCAAGTTTTCCAAATGGATGTCTGGTGCCAGGAGAGAACAAAGTCACGACGGACTCAAGCTATTCGCGTCCAGATCGGGGAGACCGTCATAGCATGCTCCCTGCTCAGGGGCTCGGGAAATTGGTCTAGGAAAATGGTAAGTGGCTCAAGCACTATGGAAAATAAATCACAAGACCGAAGTCAAAATACCAAAGCTGGCTATTTAAGGAAATCCCTGAGCCCTATCTCTCAGGGATATAGTTGATTCACACACCCACGGGGTATTTACCTTTTGTTTGTCCTTGTTTCACTGAAGTTAGAAGGAGATAGGTGTCAAGGTACAAGATCACACCCTTGCTCGATGGTGACCGATTTGTCCCGGGCAGGGTCCGACAACCTGCCCACAGCCTCTGTAGACCCAGGTCTTTAGGAAGGATTTTCCAGGTGCCAAAGAGTTGCCACTTGCTTGTTTCAAGCCCTCAGAAAAGTGAAAATTATCCCAAAGCCACTGGGCAAATGCCATTTTGCCCACAGGAGTAGCCTAAGTCTGGAGAAGCATCACGTAGGAGATGTCAAATTCCCTGAGCTTGTCCACACATGACAGCTTGGGAGGGCCCCCGAGGCAATCAAGGTTATTGAAGAAAATATCATCGATCGGCATGCGGGTCTGTCTTTCCCACCTCCTATGCCTTTTGCTACTAAGCAGATGGTGCTATGGCACTTGTTAGGAGCCTGGGCCTAATTCGAGAGCATATTTTTGCTTTCACTGACGCTACTGAATTTGAGGGGGCCTGGGGAGAATTAATATACCTCAGTATTCCTCTAACATCTTTTCCCTGTGTGATACATCTATTCTCACCTGCTGTTTTCATATTGTACCCTTTCATCCCTCCGTCTCATCCTGAAAGCCTGCTGTGCTGGAAACACCGCCTCTATCATTCTTAACAGGCTGCACACACCGGCAGAGTTTGGCAAATGGCAGTGCCCTTCGAGTGGAAATCTTTTCCAGGGCCTTCTTCCCAAATGCTCCAGCCTAGCAGGGGTTCCAGAGGCCTGCTCATGAGCCCGTCTCTGGGAAGTCGACTTGCTCTGGCTTGCCTGGCTTGGAAGTTCTGCGGCCCGTTTCAACACCTTTTCTAGCTGGGCAAGGTTGCCATGGGATAGCTGTGAGAGCCATTGCTAGTGGGAAAGTCAAAGCAAGAGCAGCAGTTAGATAATTAAGTTGAAAGGGGTTCTTTAATAAAGAATTCACCACAGTTCCTAGTCGTATTTACACCCTGCCCCTCCTCCAAACTCATGGGGCCCCTTCTGCCCCTGGAGTAATTACTCCTCTTGATTCAAGTGTCTTCAAGGAGGGAAGATGGAAGGCAGCACTCTGCTCCTGGCTAGAGCTGCTGGATCTCCCACACTCCAGAAAGAATCTTAATAGCCCAAGTCAAAGACTCATCATTAGTTAGGTAAAAACTCAATTTAGCACCCTTATTTGTGGGTCACAGATTCTTTGTAACTTGTTGGTCTAGATAGATAAGTAGATAGATAGATAAATGGTTCATTTTATTTGTCAACTTGGCTGGGCCACAGTGCCCAGATATTTGATCAAACATTATTCTGGATGTTTCTGGGAAAGTGTTTTTTGGATGAGATTGACACTCACATCAGTGGATTTTGAGTAAAGCAGCTGACCCTTCACAATGTGGGTGGGCCTCACCCAATCAGTTGAAAGTTTTAATAGACCAAAGGCTAACTTTCCCCGAATGAGAAGGAATTCTCTCAGCAAACTTCCTTTGAACTAGGACTGCAACTCTTCCCCCAGTCTCCAGCTTGCTGATTTACCCCATCAGATTTTGGACTGTCTAAGCCTGTACAATCACATGAGTCAATTCCTTAAAAACTCTCTCTCTCTCTCCACATTTTTTGCCAGTGCTGTTTCTTTGTGGCACGCTGACTAATCCAGGTAGGTAGATAGGTACAACCATACACATATATGTGGATACACAGACAGATAAATGAGAGTTAATGTGCCTTATGAATATTGACCTAACAAGGTTGCCCCAGATAGGGAGATAGCTGGATACAAGGGTGGAGGGCTGTGAGGGAAGGGTTTGTGGTGAGACATTTTTTTTAGCATGGACCCAAGGAAGGCCCTGCTTTCTCCCTGATGAAGCTAGGGGTCCAGTGGGCCTATGCATGTGTTTGATGGTTTCAGTGAATCATGGTTTTTCAAACTGAGTACCTTAGACAAGCCGTGCCAGCCCAACACTGCAGGACGGTCCCTGACGGAGGACCATGAGCCCCCTCTCCCTTCCAAAGAAGCTACCTCCCTGCCTTTCAGGGACACAATAGCTTCCCTGTAATCATTTGTCTTTTTTTGGCCTCCACATATCTGTTTGAATCATTATTATTCATCGGCAGGGCCCTTCACAGAATTCCAGCTGTAAATAGCACTCGTCATCACCCCCATCACCGCAGCTGGTAATGAAGAGAAATGTGTCGGGTAATGAGGAGAGCGGCCGCCATGATAGTAATGAAGAAAAATGGACAGAAAGGCTGCGGGAAGGGGACCTCCGCTATTTCCTGGTATAATCGGCGTGAGGTAATTGCTTTTTCCTCCTCCCTGCCTTCATCTTTGCAAACGACTTCCAAATTCCTCACATTCATCACACAACAGAAAATGGAGGTAGCGTAATAAATTAAAAGGGCAAAAGAGCTCAGCTTTGGGGTGCCAGTCTTAAAAGAAGGAAGTGGGAGCACTGACAGGCTTAAGAAAAGGGACAACCGTGGGGGTGGGGGATGATTTCTTCCTGTTGTGATTTTTGTCATTACAGTCTAAGCCTTCTTTCTTTCTTTTTTTTTTTAATATATGAAATTTATTGTCGAATTGGTTTCCATACAACACCCAGTGCTCATCCCAAAAGGTGCCCTCTTCAATACCCATCACCCACCCTCCCCTCCCTCCCACCCCCCATCAGCCCTCAGTTTGTTCTCAGTTTTTAAGAGTCTCTTATGCTTTGGCTCTCTCCCACTCTAGCCTCTTTTTTCTTTTTTCCTTCCCTTCCCCCATGGGTTTCTGTTAAGTTTCTCAGGATCCACGTAAGAGTGAAAACATATGGTATCTGTCTTTCTCTGTATGGCTTATTTCACTTAGCATCACACTCTCCAGTTCCGTCCACGTTGCTACAAAGGGCCATATTTCACTCTTCCTCATTTCTAAGCCTTCTTTCAACTACACACAAAGATGGACGCCAACGGGAATGACCCTGAATATGCTCTAAACACACGCGCCTCAGCCACGACCACCTGGGAAGTGCACCCACTCACATGCAGTGGAAGGAAACACGAGGTGGGTCTCCTTTCATGCTTCCTGCTGGTAAACCCAGGCCTGAGAGGGGCAGAGAAATTAGGTTCATATCTATAATGCCTCCTGTACCAAAATAAGGCTTTTAGGGCAATGGTTATCAGGCATGTCATTTCTCGGGTTTGCCCATTTTCATCACTATGCTGATTGGAGCTACTCCGGATGCAGTCCCCAGAAAGTTTCTTAAACTCAAGGTTTTATAAAACCTGCAGGAGAATTAAGGACAATGACCAAGCCCCATGTAAAGCATGGTGGGCAGTTGGTAAAATTAACTTAAGTGTCTTCTATTCTTCGAGAAATGCATCCACAAATTCTTTGATATTTCTCTCCTCCCTCTTCCCCTGAGTGTGGGCTCAGTTGAATGACTTCCTTCCAGCGGGTAGATTACACTTCCAGATTAGGCTATCAAAAGACTGCAGTAAAGGTGGGGACAATCTAAATGTCCACTGACAGATGAATGGATAAACAAAATGTGTATGTGTACGCGATGGAACG
Organism: Felis catus; assembly: GCF_018350175.1. NCBI lineage: Eukaryota > Metazoa > Chordata > Mammalia > Carnivora > Felidae > Felis > Felis catus. The sequence continues at coordinate 113,969,399 of NC_058374.1, forward strand.
GTAGTCAGTCATAAAAAGGAATGAAATTCCGATACATGCTACAACATGGATGAATCTTGAAAACACTGTGCTGAGGGAAATAAGCCAGACACAGAGGGATAAATATTATGATTCTTCTTTTGTGAGGTATTCAGGTAGGCTAATTCATAGAGACAGAAAGCAGAAAAGAGACCTACCAGAGGATGGGGTAGGAGGATGGGGAGTTACTCCTTCGTGGATATAGAGCCTCTCTTTGGGTTGATGAAAGTGAATAGTGGTGATGGTTAATGCTACTGATGTGCATGCTTAAGAGCGGTCAAAATGATAAATTTATGTTATGTATATTTTACCACAGTACCCTCCCCCCCCACCAAAAAAAAAAAAAAAAAAGACTGCCGTTTCCATGTTAAGTGTTGTGTGCCTCTCTCTTTCAGTCTCTTGGACCATTCTACTCTGGGAGAAGCCACCTACCATATCTTGAAGCCACCTAGGCAGGTCTGTAGAGATGTCTGTGTGGCTAAGAACTGTGACTTCCAGACAACATGAGTGAGAAATCGATGACTCCAGTGAGTAAGCCTTCTTGGCAGAAGATGCTCCAAGCACATCCAAGGTTTCAGATGATGTGGCAGGCCCTGGCTGATACCTTGACTGGGACCTCACAAGAGATGCTGACCCGGAAGACCCAGCTAAGCCACTCTGGGATTTCTGACTCTCAGAAACTGTGAAATAATACACGTTTGCTGCTTTAAGCCAACAAATCTCGGGCAAATTTGTTACCCAGTAATAGATAATGAGCACGGTATGAGTATATAACACAAGTTTACAATAATATTGAATAATATAAATTCATAATAGTATTAGATAATAACATTCATTTTTAAAAAGCTTCTACTTCTTTCAACAGAGCAATTGGAAAGTGTTGGCTACTGAGGTTAAGAGAAATGTCTCTATCTCGATTCTATTTTGTATCTCTTCCTTGGATTCATTTGGTTCTCTCAAATATGGCCATTCTCTCTCACGTTCCATATGGTTCCCTTTCCCACATTTGTCTGTGTGGGAATGGGTATTTTTATATCAACTGCAGAGCATTCTTTGTCTCTGTTTGGAGTAATTCAAAATCCATAGTTCAAGTACAGAATCTGTACTTCAACCTTGTATCTAGAACTCCACATACTACTTGGTTGTTGCAAAGATACACGCTAAATAGAAACTCCACAAACAAACCCTCACTGTCTATCTTCTCTCTCTCTCTCTGACTCTCCCTAAACTCTATCTTTATAACACTGATGATGAAAGTAATTTGTATATAGCTCTGGAGTTTATAATAACCATTACTAGAAAAATTCTTCCTCACTCACCAATGTCTAGTGTAGACTGAGTGGGGCCATCTACAAGCAGCATATAGGAGATAAGACCTGGGAACTTGACTGATCCAACAAAAGTGTCACCCATCTGATGTTTTGGGGAATCACTCGGCTATTTGGGAAAGATCCCCCCAAGAGCAAAACACCAAGCTGATATGGGAAGTCACAGGGAAAAGAAGAGAAAGATAGCACGAAGAAGGAGGTAAAAGATAAGGGCCCTAAGCCCCCTATCTTTTAGTCTTAAAGATGACCAGAAAAACCTTGGATATGGCCTTTAGTCTCTTTGAGCCTCTATTTTGCCATCTGGTAAATGGGGTCATGCTACCCAAGATGTTTGCAGTCAAATGCTCTACCACTGAGGAAGATGTTTGAATGGGATCAAACACTCCATGGACATTTCTTTTAAGTGTAAAATATGCAATTCTGTGGTTGAATTCGGATGCCCATGTACTCTTCCATAGGTTATTCCTAGGGAACCGTCTAGCACGGCCACCTGGACAGCTCAAACGGTTTCTCCATCTCTGTATCATATGTCTGATTCAGAACAGAAGTATAGTCTGTACCTTGAAAACTCAAGAAATATGAGTGGCTTAAGAGCAAACAGTAGGATTGTGAACACCTTCCTCAGAGCTTTATTTCCAGGGAAGTTCTTACTCAGGCAAGAGGATGCCACTCTAAGGGACGAAGGCTAGCTGAACGTCCCACTCGATCAGCACAGCAAGCCTGGAAACTCTGCCCAGGGCAACAAGGGCATTTACGTGAAAATTCGTCTGGGATGTACAAGGATGATACAAAGCAAAGACAAAAGAATTCCAGAGGCTAAACTATGTCAACTTCACTGTTTTGACCAACTCTGGTGGCAAATGAGTTTAGTTGGTGCTCAGAACATGTTCTGGGGAAGTGAAAAAGCAAGTCATTGCTTTTTCTTCCTTTCTTTCTTTTTAAGTTTTTTTTTTTTTTCCATTTCTCATCAAATGGAAGAATCCTTGTACAAGAGTCCTCAACCAGTCGGTGAAAGTCTGCTCGTAGAGCTCAGAGCCTGATCTGATAACGCTCCAGTGAGTGGCCTAAGGATTGACAGCTTCCCCAGGGAGGAATAAAACATCTGCTGGAAATCCCCACCCCCACCCCTTGACCTTCAAGCTTTAGGGGAAATGAAAAGCAGCTTCCCTCAACAAAAAGATTAGGAATTTCTGCTGCGGTGTCTTACTGTTTCTTTAAGGCTTCCATGGAAATGAAAGATGTTCCCAAGCAAAGATAGGTCAAATCTATTAAGAGAGTGGATGAAGCATTTCCCTCCTGAAGACTGGAGAATAGCAGAAAAGAACCTTTTCTGATGAAACAAGAGTATCATTTTTTTTGTTGTTGTTGTTTTTGTTTGTTTCACATTTACTTCCTGAAAGTAGGAGAAATGATTTAATTTGGGTGTGAACATAGCTGATTATTAGAAGAAAAGAGGAAGGGCTTTTCAAGATGGAGCCTCTGTAGTTTACATATCATTTAAACTTTCCTGTTCCTTTTCCCAGCCTTTCCCACCCCCCCCCCTTCCCTCAGCAATTCTGTTTCCATCTTCTCAGCTCCCAGAGAATCATCAAGAAGTTGAGCTCCAGTAGCACTGGCCTAAAGGACATTTTATTCTTCTCTCCAGCCCCCAAATGGACCATCTTACCAGAATTCGTTCCATCCTTACAGGGGAAGGGATGCACTAAGCAAGACTTTCTCCAAACTACAGCTACATTTTTACATTAATCTGACACCTGCCATCTGCTTTATTTCCAGGGAAGTTCTTCTTAGCAGGAAGGTGACACTCCATGGGGTGAAAACCTGGCTGAATGTCAATGAGGATTCATTAGATAATATCCCGAAAGCCCTATGGAGGGCCTTGCAAAATACAACCGAAGGTGGTGTAGTGATTTCCTAAATCCAAGATTTCGGGTTTATCTTTGATGTTCCCTGGGCACTAGCAATGTTTTTGGTTATATAGAGGAAAAAGAAATATTAAACAATTTTTATTTCAGCTGACCTTTTACAGAGACAAGAAGTAATTTTGTCTGGATTCCCCATTTCGGTATGGGACAGTAACAGCTGGACAGGGATTTTGCACAACGCTTTGTGAGGTTTGCACTCAACTGCCTTTGTCAGATTGGCATTTTATATTAAATCAATAGAGCACTGTTATTAAGACACCAGACTACTACAACTTTAGAAAGATCCTAAATCAAGAAAATTTTTCTGGACCACTACAGCGTCCTTGACTGCAAAATCATGATACACTCGAAAGATCCGTTCCAGCCTAGGAGGCATTAGAGTGGGATGATCTGGAATCAGACTGTCTGGATTTGAAGATGAGCCTCACCATTTGCTTATGAATGCTGTGATTTTGAGAGACAGTAGATCACAGGGGTTAAGCACGTAGGCCATGGAACCAGACTTCTTGGGTTGGAACTCTGATTTCACCATTTACCTGCTGGATGATTTTAGGGACGTTCTTCAGACTTCTGGGCCTCAGTTTCATCATCTACGAAGTGGAGATATTACTGGGTCTAATCTCCAAATGTTACAGGGAGGACAAAATAAGCTGATGCCTGTAAAATGCTTTCAGCGATGTCTGCCGCACAGAGTGCTCGACAAATATTAGCTACAGTGATGGGTATTATCTTTTTCCAAATTTTCAGCATTTCAGCCAATGCCGGGCAAAGCCAACAAAGAAAGGGAGCTAAGCAAGGAGAACTCAGGAAAATGTTGAATTCGCCAAAACTGGGAATCAGGCACAACTTACCCTCTGGCACTATCTGTCGATTTTGCTTTCTTTAGCTTCCTCTTAGAACACTGCACCCAACCTCCGGATTTTTTTCGCTACTCCCCTCCATACTCGCCCTTCATCAATCAGCTTTTATCCAAAGTTCTGTTCCCTCAGGACTTTGCTCTGAACCATGTGAAAATTAAAAAAAAAAAAAAAAGGGGGCGCCTGGGTGGCGCAGTCGGTTAAGCGTCCGACTTCAGCCAGGTCACGATCTCACGGTCCGTGGGTTCGAGCCCCGCGTCGGGCTCTGGGCTGATGGCTCGGAGCCTGGAGCCTGTTTCTGATTCTGTGTCTCCCTCTCTCTCTGCCCCTCCCCCGTTCATGCTCTGTCTCTCTCTGTCCCAAAAATAAATAAAAAACGTTGAAAAAAAAAATTAAAAAAAAAAATCAAATCTAGTTTAAAGTATTAATGGATGTTGATAAGTCAATGTTATGCTTTTGGGGTATCACATTAGCATTTTAGAAAAGTCAAGATTGTTTTATCCCCAGGAGGGATGACCAACCCTAAGAACTTTGTGTAATGTGGCAGGAGGGTAAAGATGATGTTTGGGGGCAGGTAGAGCATTCAGCCTTTCTTGAATCACAGATAAGCTGCTATTTGGATAACCCATAGAGTGTATCGTAAAGTTGTTTAATATAAAGTATTGTGGACAGACTCTGGGGCTGTAGCCAAACACACTGTGCTTCAACACCGTGTTCTTAGGTTGACAGGCGCAGCACCAAGGCTCCAGTGTTACAGGTCCCACCACCCCCGGGGCTGCCGTCAACAAATCATGACAAATTGGACTAGCCAAATCTTTCCATCACTTTTGATTTTCCTAAAGACGTAGATACACCTGCTGAAGATGTTCCAAACAGACGGAAGCAGAATAAAGCTAACAAGTGGAGAAACACGGCAAAGGCCCGACATTGACTTCTATCACTAGTTACTATGTTCCTTGGCCTACTCAGCATTTCGAATTAGAAAATGGGTCAAGGGGAAGGGGATTTGGCTCTAGGTCCATCTCTACCACTGACTGTGTCTTTAAGCAAGTCAAGCCACTTTATCTTGGAGGGTCTTATTTGCAAAACTAGGAGAGAGAAGCTTCAGAGCAGTATTCCTTCATCCTCCCTCAACTAGAGGTCCCAGTGGGATTGTGGGGAAGCCCTAAAGCCCCACGGAACAATTTAAGTGCCTCTACAGACAATGAATGGCAATGGGGTTTCCTATCAAAGAAAGCTATGAGAAAATTAAGATGTTGAGAAGATAAATCTGGGGGAGAGAAAATATGGAACAAGATAGCGAGTAGCAAGATTGGATACAAGATCACCAGCTAGAAGACTCTTATAGTACATATATATATATATAGCATATATAAACTATATATATTTCCCCATTTATGAAGTTTCACATAGTAATATATATATATATATATATATATATATATATATATATATATACCCTAGTCAAATCACTAGGGTACGCAAGTGACTCTCAGCACTGGCTGCACCCTAAGGAGCTCCTAAAAAATTCAAATGCCTGGGCTCTATCCCAGAGGAGTTATATGGAACTCTCTGGGTCTAGAATGTAAGCTTCCGTATAATGTTAAAAGCTCCCCATGTAATCCTAATGTCCAGCCAATGATAAAAACCACCAATGGTAGACTATGCTGGTTTTTAATGATGAAATGGAAGAGTGGTATGTAAAAGACCTGTGCAGGTGACCTAAGAGGATTGCCAACTGATTACACAGGAGAGATAAAGGTCAGGGAAGACTCCAAAACAACTTAGATCTCAAGCAAGGGTGCCTAAGAGAATGGACAGGTCATGACATCATAGTGGAAGGGAAATGGTTTGGGAGGGAAGATGAGTTTGAACTGAGGTAGATGGTGGAATGTCCAAGTGATCCCATCTCTTTACAATATCCACAGTTATAGGTGGCACCATATCTACTATGACCAGACAATTTAACCTTGAATTGACTGCTCATTAGCTTTTATCAAAAGCCCTGTTGAAACAAAATAGCAGTACAAGAAAGATGGACCACAAGGGTGTCATATCTTTTTTTCAATGTTTGTTTGTTTGGCTTAACTTCTTCTGGACGATGACAAGTTCTCTGCATGTTTATGAAAGCTATAGACCCAATTCTCAGAAAAAAAAAAAATACTATTAGAAATATACATGGAAAGCTTTGTATGGAGGCCAGCTTGAGAATCTCTTTTTTAGATAGGGACTAAAGGGGCACCAAGCCACACAAAGTTCTCCTTGTTGTTATTATTACTATTAAGGTCATGACCAAGAAGAAATGGAGAAAACCGCAGCCAGAAGAGAAACATATGCAGGGAAGGGAAGCGAGATCGTTAGAAAAGAGACGGAGGGTAGCTTTTTTTTTTTTTCCTTCCCTGAACAATGAGGTCACGATCGAATCTCAAGAGGAAGCGTTCTCTCTCCTAAATGCTTTGGAGCATTTCATGTCTTCTGTCTGCCTTTATTCTTCAATTAAAATGTTGATGTGTTATGTGCACCTGTCCTCTGCTTTGTCGTTAAAACGTCCCAGCAACCACAAAACATGCAAGCTCGTGATGACTGTCTGTGTTTTTCATAATGCTTAGCATTCCCTACAGATACGATTTCAGTATCTAGGACTTTTGATTTGAAAAATGAAACAGCTCTTGTTAGTTCTAATAGGAAAAGGCAGCTTGATTTCCAATGCTCTGTTTTAATTTGGGTTTTACCAGCCAGTGATTTTATTGAAAGTGAAATCCATATTCCTGTTTAGCTTTAGCATCTCAACTCTAAAATGGGAAAATCACAGCTTCAGTAACAGAATTGAGAATGAGGTCCTGGCATCTTTCTTGAAAGAAATTTGGATAAGAGTTCTTGGTAAGTGCTCACAAATTACTCATGCCGTATGTCTAAACACACACAAACAGGTTTGGAAAACCTGGTTGAATTCAATGAAATAATTAGGTATGAAGAAAATAACAGGGGTTTCTTTTGCCATATTCCTACCAATATGGGCCATACTTGCTCCAAGGCGATGAAGAAGGGAGGGGGAGTCAGGTCATGACCGAGCAGGACTGCATATGCCCAAGCTCTCTTTATCTCCATGAAGATGTTTTGCGCTATCCCACACTACCCAGAGTGGGGTTCATATGGCATTCTCCTGGTTTCCCCTCGTAACTTAAAGGGAAATTTTCACAATGTCTGGAGCCCTCGATATCCTGCAAATAAAGAGGAGGATGTGCTCAATTTCCTTGCATCAGGAACCCACTGAGGCGGCACCAATCTGGATGTCCAAACAGCGCAGTAGGTTACGGGGAAGGAAAAAAAAAGATCTCTATCTCTACTTCTACAAAGATCCTGGAGCAGGCCGCTGCCCAAATGGCTGTGACCAAAGTGGAAGTTCTGACTTTAGCAATGAAAGGGAATTACTCCTCTCCTTGATGCCCAAAGTTACATGGTTCACAGCAAAGACCCCCATGAGTCTATTCATTTGAACAGGGGTAGAAATACATGGCTTAGAAAAAATACGAGAGCCTCCCACTAATACCGTCCATGTAGTAACGGATCATCTGGAGTCTAGATCCAGCCTATTATGCTCCTGGCCAGGTCTTTCCTGAGAAGGTGATGTAGGAAGGAGACAAAAGTAAGGCTCTTGCTGGGGCGTCTGGGTGACTCAGTCAGTTAAGCATCCGACTCTTGATTTCAGCTCAGGTCATGATCTCCCAGTTCACGATCTCATAGTTCATGAGTTCGAGCCCTGCATCCGGCTCTGCACTGACAGCGCAAGGCCTGCAAAGTCTGCTCGGGATTTTCTCTCTCCCTCTCTCTCTGCCCCCCTCCCCCTAAGTAAATAAACTTAAAAAAAAAAAAAAGTAAGGATCTTGCATTCAATAGAAATCGGTTAACATCACAGCCACACCCCTGGCTGGCCGAATAGACTGCAAAGGCACTTCACTTCCCTGAACCTTTTCTTTGGTTGTAAAATAGAGGTAATAATATCCAAGCAGTGGATTCAATGAGATAGAAATGGAAGTCTCAGACAAGGTGTTCAATGCACTTTCCTTTTCCTTTCCCTGTGCTTCCCTCCCCACTTCCACTCCTGGAATCACAGCCAAGAATTGCCATGCCTTTTCCTGGTCAAGCGGTGAGAATGCCGTTTGTCTTGTGCAAACTCAAAGCGGATATCACCCTTACTTCTCGGAGGCTGGAAATTCACAGTAACTGGAAGATTAAGTTTGAGACATTTCATGTATTCTCTTTTTCTAGTTCCCTCTCTTCCGCCTTTTACAGCACAGGCGCTGTTCCCTTGGCATTTGCAAATTTACTTTTTTATTTCCACAGGTGTAGGTGGATTGATTCAAGGAGAGAAATAGTAGCACAAAAGAGAAGGTTGTTTTTTTTTGTTTTTTTTTTTTCCCCAAAGGTAGAATTCGTTTCGGAAAGGGGGAGTCTTTTTCATGACTAGCTAACATTTGAATGCTTGCTAAGTGCCAGGCACTCTTCCATTTGCGTCATGCATGTCAATCCATTTCATCCTTATGACCTCTGTAATTTAAAAAAAAATTTTTTAATCTTTATTTATTTTTGAGAGAGAGAGAGACAGCGTGCGAGCAGGGGAGGAACAGAGAGAGAGGGAGACTCAGAATCCGAAGCAGGCTCCAGGGTCCGAGCTGTCAGCACAGAGCCCAATGCGGGGCTCGAACTCATGAACCGTGAGATCGTGACCTGAGCCGAAATCGGACACTCAACCGACTGAGCCGCCCAGGCGCCCCATGACCTCTGTATTAATAGACGAGGAACAGAGGCACAGAGAGTTTAAGTAAATGATGCAAGGCCACACAGCTAATTGGTGGTTGAACTAAGCTCTGAACCCAGGGAAATCTAGCTTCAGAATACATGTTCTCTACCATCTCAATGGCTTATTCATCTCTTTTCCCCGGGAGCTCGATACCCAGAAAATTAAAGGAAGATAGATGGGGAAAACACAGATCAAAAGAAGATGAATCACGAAGAACATTTGAAATAGTTATTAAGCTTGCGTAATTGAAATTTGATGCTGTTTTCAAATACTCATAATAGAAACACTAATATTTCCTATATGGGCAGGTAACAGTCTGATCAGCCTTGATGTTCGAAGTAATGATGTCAAAAAGCCAACTAAGACTCCTGAGAAAGTGTTTGTGGTTTGCTTTATTTCCCTGCGCGAATATTCCTTGACCAAAAACAATCTCAAGGTTTCTGAAGGTGGCCAAAATATCCAGCCTGCTTTCTTTGAAGGGGGAAATATTTCCATTTTGAGAAGATGAAGTGGACATTTTCTTGGCTGTGTATTTGATAATGTTTCTTTACTGGAAATACCTACATTTCTTCTTCTTACACCAGACTTCTGGAATTTTTTTTCCCCCTAAAAGAGACCATTGATACTATTTACCCGTTTCCCCCCCCCCCCCCATGTAATGAAAAAAGGAGGTCAAATACTTTTCGTTCCCTCACTTATCTAGAAGCCAATCTAGGATTCAAATTCAGTTCTCCTGACTCCTCATCCAGTTCTGCCACTCAACCACATGTGTTTCTTGCTCTTACACACAGGCTCTTTTTTGGCCACAAGTAAACACACTGACCTTTGAAATATGGAAAGAAAAGTGCTTTGAAATAAAACTGGCACAAACAGCGGTGAGACAGCCGTCATCTGGAGGCCGAAACAAAGAGGGGCATAGTGTTCAAGCTGTCTTAATAATTACATGAAGCAGTTATCACTCAGGCCCCAGTCTGAGCATTACCCCCCAAACAAACAGCCTACATTTGAGAAAACACATAGGCCACTTTGTTGCTCTGGCATCCTGAGGGGTGGGAAGCCCCCCAGCTGAAAATCACATGTGGCTGGAGCTGTTTTCCAGAGCTCCAGGCTCTTTCCTTTCTTCCTTCCCCATTAAACCCCTCTGCCTCCTTGGCAAAGGCCCTCAGGTGAGGTAAGTGCCAATTAACAACAAAGAGCTTGATGGATTTCAAGTTTATGACTTAGAGCTATGTTCTCGTGAAATATATTCTTCCCTGGTCCGGGAGCCTTGATAGGCGGAGAGCAAGGATTCTCAGGCTGGCTGAAATTCGGTTCCTTTTTGCTACTGCCCGAAAAGTGATTTCTCTTTTGGGGGTTTGCTCCAATAGAAAGCCAGGTAAATGAACCCCAGAAAGGGGCAAACTGATTCTGAAAGCTTCAGCTGCAAAGATAAATGGAGCCGAAGGTTTTGCGAATTGGGGTTTCGCAGAAAAGTGCTCTTAAATTTCTCGTGGATTCATTGGATGAGAAATTCATTCATCGGATGGAGAATAAATACAGCCAGACTTCCAAATGAGTAGGAGAGATGAGAACATCTGATCCAAAGAGACTCTGAAGCCTTTTCCAGCTTTCAAATTTGGATTTCTATCCTAGAAATGGTTTTCGTCGTATGTTACAATCATTTGCGTGTTAGCACATCAATTTATAAAAACATTTTTGTGAATTGTTCTCAGGCCACAAAGATCTGAAATCTGACCAATCAAACTATCTGATCTGACGTCTTAGAGCCTTGCCAGACCAAGAGGTCTGGCAATAGAAACGTGGATGGGTTAAAATATATTTTAAAACAATTCCTCTAATTATTAATTGTACTCAGTTGTTTAATATTTTCAGCGCCTGCTGAATTTAGCAAAGAGAATGACAGATGCATATTAAAATGCATGCAAATACTACACGCAAGCCACATTTTAATATATTGTTTTGCATTCATAATTTTAGTCTTGTGATTTGTATTTTCATTTGCTTGGGAACAAAGACTTTCTTCTTTTCCCACTTGGGAAACAAGGCAAGACTTGTTCCTGCCGGCATCCTACTAGTATTCCTGAAAAAGCAGCAAACTTAATGGTTCAGGAACTGCTCTCCACCACCTGCTTATGGGCCCCTTAAACAGAGGCTACATTTAAAATGCACTGAAAAGGTGAAAATATGCAATCAATCAGCTGCTTTGTCCTGTAGTGGTGGGCAATCATATTTTCTTATTGTTGTATAAAACTGAACAGACTGCTTTTTTTTTTTTTTAAAGTAAGCTGTTTAAATGTGCAATCTCTTTTCAAGCAGAAAAGAGATTCACCAAATCCCATTCCTTTTTAATCCAAAGTCCCAGATAGAACACATTTCCCAGTCCCCCCTGAATTTGGGTGGTTTCTGGCCAGTGGAATGTCGGCCAAAGTAATGTATACAATGTCCAAGTCTGGCTACTAGGTCTCTTGGGCAACCCTACAGAAGTGTTCTACGCCAGGCTTCTGATGCTTTGGAAAGACACAGGGTCAAGGTGGAGAATGCCAAGGGCATAAGGGGGAACCACTGGATGGAAGGAGGTTAGGTCCTGGAATAAAAATGTGTGAGCACACCGACTCTGCCTCTTTCCATCTCCCATGGACAATGACTCACAGTAGACTGTCACACATATTCATGGTGTGGTAGCCAGTCCAACAGTCACATCTGCTTTTCATACCCTTGTGTGTATCTACCTCCCATATGGTACCGGGGTCGGTCTGTGGGACCAATAGCATATGGCAGAAGGGACGGTATGTCACTTCTTAGGTTGAGTTATTAAAGGCTGTAGCTTTTGTGTTGGATGCTCTCTCGTGCATTCTCTCTCTCTCTCTCTCAAGGAAGCCAGCGGCCATATCTTGGGGTTACTTAGGCAGCCCGTGGAGATACCCACGTGGTAAGGAATGGAGACTTCCATCCAACAGCCAGAGGAGTCGAGGCCTGCTAGTTTAGGAGTTGTTAACCTACAACTCCAGCAGATAGCTTGAATATAATTCGCAAGAAATACCGACCTAGAATCACCCAGTTAAACTGCTCCTGGGTTCTTGATTCTTAGCAACTGTGAGAGATAATGCATGCTTGCTTTCAACTGCTAAGTTGTAGGGCCATTTGCTACACAGCAGTAGACGCTAATACCACACGGATAAAAACAAAGCTTTGAGACACTGGAACTGTTTGTTACAGTATTTAAACACCGACTAATACGGTCGAGCAACGCTTGTGGTAACTATGCACATACGCGAGCGCACTGGAAGGTTTCTAAGAATAAAGACTCTGGTTTGTTCTTGGAGACATCGCTGCCCAGATGAGAGGGAGTCTTGAATGAACTATAAATAATAAATATGGCTTCCAATAAGGAGCCCGGTGTGCTCCTGCATCCGGTACGTGCAAAGTCAACGCTGTTTGAGCGGTTACCACTTCAAAGCTGGATGGATTCAACTGCAACTTATTTCGGGTCGGAAAAATTCCGGGAGTGTATTCTTAGCAAGTGCATAGATGGCCGTGTGCCAAACACTCACGTAAAGAAGGGAAGAACTCAGTTGTCTAGTTACATTTGTGTTTCCACATGACGGTGCTTCCGTTTGTCGGGACCAGGCGCTATTCTAATGGGCACATGTGTTCATTTATTTATTCCTTTCAACAACCTGATAAAGAGTGTGCTGTGGCTCTTCTAACTTTACTGCCAAGGAGATAGGCTCAGTAAAGGTAAGCACCTTGTCCCAGGTCACAGAGCCACTTCCTGGCTGAGCCTCCGCTTGATCTGTGGACTTACAAACGCCAAGGATCACGAGGTTACCCGTTATACCAAGTTGCTCCCTCAATGGAATTCTCAAAAGACACGGAAGAGACCTGCAGAGTCCAGGAAAGGGCTGCTAAGTGGATAGTGTGGATTAAAAGGTATTCCTGTGAGGACAGAACAGAATAATCGGGACTTTTTAATTTTTTTATTATTATTGTTATTTACATTTATTTATTTTTGAGAGACAGAGACAGGCAGCATGAGCAGGAGAGGGGCAGAGAGAGAGGGAGACTCAGAATCCGAAGCAGGCTCCAGGCTCCGAACGGTCAGCACAGAGCCCGAGGCGGGGCTCGAACCCATGAACCGCGGGGTCGTGACCTGGGCCAAAGTCGGACGCCCAACCGACTGAGCCACCACCAGAATAACCGAGACTTTCAGGCCTTGAGGGATTCACGTTACACCAGGCTATGGTCAGACTTTGTAAAATCCTGAAGGGCATGAATTTATTCACCTAAATACGACCGCCCACAGCAGCGAGGCCTCCCTTCAAGAGCATCAGAGATGGTTCTAGGAACCGGCACGGATGCAGTTCGTCCGGGACGGGACGCACCGCCCTCTGCCTCTACGTCCGCTGCAGAGACTAGGCCCCCGGCCCCAGAAGCTGCAGCGGAGAGGGAAAGAAAATCCCAAACCACAGGGCAACCAGCTCCTTGTGGAGCAGCCAAGAAGGGGAGGCTGGGCCTCCCTGCTAATTGGCACAAACCCTTATAGCCGATTCCTTCCAATGCTTGCAGATCAGCGCTAGCCTCAAAGAAATCAGGAATGGGCCAGAGCAGCGCTGGGGATGGACGGACACTCTGTGTCTGCCTCTCCCGCCAGGCCCGCTTTTGCTTGTTTTTCATGGGAACGTGTGTGCAGTGTTTGCGACAGGCAGCTCCCTGGGTTCTCTCAGCCCCGAGTTGTGGCAAGGAGGGGAACTGGCTGTTTACCAGGAACGCTGCCAATGGGCTAATGAGAATTTTTCATGACTTTGGGATGTGTGCAGAACCAAAGGCTTTTGAAACCTGATTCCAACGCTGACCTAGAGTCTTGGAGACAAGAATAATAACCTGTGGAAAGAAGCTGGGGCTAGCACAGAATAGACCTCACTTCTTCTGACTTTTCCGAATGCTCCTGGCCAGAATGTGTTTCTCTCAACCTTAGATGGTGAGATGGATTTTTAATCTGCAGCACTGGATGCTAGGGCAGAGCTTAAAATTCATCTTTCATTTCATGTAGCAATGGGTTTGTGAAAGTAATGAATGATGCATTAACCTTTTGCAAGGAGAATGTTAAAGCTGTGTAGGGTAATATACCATTTTAAAAACGTGGAAGGGCTGTTTACATGAAAAGAAATTGATATGTCCATTACAAATCACTCTAAATCATTTATTTCGGCAGGCCCTCAAGGATCTAATTCTAACAGGAGCTAAGTTTGAATTCTTACACTTGAAAATAAGACCGAATGCTTTATGATGATCCACAATTCTGAATATTCATATATTTTTGCTAGTAATTGTTTTCTCCCAATCATTCTGAATTGATGATGTCTTGCTAGAGAAATAAAGAGCCCACATTTACGCGTCTTTGTATTCCTTTCCAGCCGCGCCTCACAAAATCAATTACCTGGCGTTAATTCATCACTTTCAGACTTTTCCATTAGTAAAAAGATAATTTTTTTAAAAAACAGCCAATGACTGCCATGGTATAAATAAATTTAGGGCCCACTAACAAGTGGATCACTGATGTGCACAAGGCCTTGTTCAAAGCCACCCTCTGTGTGAAAGCACAGGCTGGATGCGACTTCGGGGATCCCCTCTACACTTACCACGTTAGGTCACATGTGTCCATCTGCATCTGTTCCTTTCATTTTTTCCAAGGAGTAGAAATTTTGAGTTGGCAAAAGACGTGAGGTAGATACAAGAGATTTTGGAAGCCAGTGAATGGAGAGAAAGGTGAGGGGTGGCGGGGCGGCGGGGGGGGGGGGGGGGGGGGGGGGGGGGGCGGGGGGGGGCGGGGAGAATGCCGGCTTAATGCTAATAGCACGGCCAGGGCAAGGTTCTGGCAGCCCAGCTCCTCTCAGATTCCCACTCTTTCCTGGGGATGGTGGTTCGGCTTTCTTTACGTACGTGTCTTTACAACCAAGGAATACCTGGCATATCCATCCTGACAACAAACCTATCATTTTTACACTTGACGCTAATAAACTCCTAACTGCCGCCTTCCTCCTGTCTTGTTGGTTTCCCGCCCAGCACCACACCATCACCAGAATGATCTGTCTGAACCGCGAATTTGATCACATGATTCTCCTGCTACAAAATGGGTTTCTCGGCCATGGCTTCTAAGTCCTACGCCGGCTTTCGAGATCCTCCATAACCTGCCTCCAGCCTGCCTTTCCTCCCTGGTTTCTGCGACTCTCCCTCTCAGCTCGATACTCACCCGGCACTGAAATGGGGACACTCCGTGCACCTTGGTGTCCTTTACCCGCCGTCCTCCCTGCCTGGAATTCTCTCTCCCCTCCAGTCCCGCCTGTGGTATTTACCATTCTGCAAGAGCTAGATTTTCGCCTCAGAAGCCTTCTCCGGCCTCCCAAACAGAGGTGAGTTCTTTCCCCTTTGAGCCTCCGCTATGACAGGTGCAGCGTTTATTATACTATTTTAGCCACTGTTTGTTCATATCACTTCCTCTTTTATCATTATTTCTCAAAGTATGGCCCAAAGAACAATCGCCTCAAAAATATCTGCCTATGAAAAGCGCAAATACCTCGTTCCCATTTTAAATAGATATCCCTGGGGCTTCTTAGGGGATTAAAGTTTGAGAACCACTGGACTCAAGGGCAGGTATCATCTGCATGGTACATGGTAGGTAATGAACGAATAAAAGGACTTGGTTGCTTTGGAGTCACAGGTGGGGCTTCTGTAGCTCCTATTATATGTAACGTGTACGCTATGTAACTGCAGCTCAGTCTTGTTCATCATCTTGTCTATTCCGGATCCTCGCCCAGGGCCCTGGGGCATGACAGGCACCAAATGAATGCTTTGTCACGGAAAGAAACCATGGCCCCCAGAAGCTTTTGAGCGCTACGCGGCAGGGCCGAGATGCAGCCAAAGCACCAACAAGATTAGCACGAGGCCTGTTCAGTTCCTCAGGACGAGGCACCAAGTAAAAGCAAGATCATAGCTGGCAACGCTCTGATGTTCCTTCGTGGAAATCCTTGATGTGGGCTGTGAAATGTCAAATCCAGATTTGATTAAGCCCAACTCCAAATCCCCAAGGCAAGTGTGTAGCCACAGTCTTAATGTCATTATTGGAGCCACCTCCGTCTGTTGCTTTCAAAAGGGCTGAGCTAGCCCCCCGTCCATTGATACTGACTCCTACAAAATGAAGCCTGCGATTAATTCCGCACGTCCGAGGCAGATAATGCCTAAAAAGCTTGATCTGGCTCCTTCCTGAAAACTGAAGTATTAAATCGAACCAAAAAAAAAAAAAAAAAAAAAGAATCCTCTGATCTGCCGTAAAGCCAAGAGAAAGGGTGGGTCCCAAAAACAACAGTAGAAATCAAAGCTTTAGTTTCTTTGGCTTAAGGCTAGACTGTTGTCTGTTTGGAGTTTTCCACTTCCTCCTTTAAATGATAACCTATCAGTTTTCAGTTAACCCATACTTTGAATTTTTAAAGGCCGAAGCCAATAAGCAACACAGGCTGATGGGAGGGCAGTGGACCAGCTGAGTGATTCAGTAGGATGCAAATGGAAACTTGGCTTGCTGTGCTGGTACACACTTGAGGGATTGGGCACAAAAACTAGGCCAGAACCGAGTCCCAAACCCAAGTAGGCAACACTGGGATTTATCAAATTAAACCCAAATGCCACAGCTTCACGGGAGCAGACCGGATTTCACCACTGCATTCTCAGAGGCAAGAGGGGTGGGGGGGGGGCCGCTGCTCCCCAACCCAACCACAAGGCAGAGCTCCAGTTTGTTCTGTGAAATTCAGAACACATTTTTTTTTTGTGTTTTTTTCCTCTTCAAAATTTGCTCCTGCCCTTCCTCAGGGTCTGCCTAGAACGAAAATACTAAGAGCCAAAAACACCCGCAGAAAGGCAGCTTTATTGTGAAATCCAATCTCAGCAAAAGCAGAATCAGCAATCTTTTGACCTTCCCTAGTAGTGAAGTATAACGGCCCCACATGGTTTAGATAACTAGGGAAAGGTCTGATGAGCTGTCAAACCACGGAAATTTTAGAGTTTTGCTTGTCACTCTATATAGAAATGATTCAGAAGTTTCTTAAATTCCAGAGGCTTCCTAAAGCACGACCAGGACGGCTGAGAAGACGCGTCTCTAGGTGACCCTGGGACCAATCTCCTGTTTCTGGAACTTTTGAAATTAGCCCAAGCCACATATCTAGACATAATGGATTTTGTTGGAGCATTCTGCACCAGACTTGACACAAGAGATAGATCGGTTCCAAACCAACATCTACTATAGAGGGGTGGGGCAAGCAAATGACTTTCCCCCAGTTTTTGGTTCCTATAGCGAAAGCTAATCCCAGACGTGGCTGGGACATGAAGGCTGGAGTCCTGGCAGCAGCAGCCATTGGGATGACTCATTCAAATATCAAGCCCTTTTTTATGCATAAATTATATTAGACATAGTCCTGCCTTTCAGGGGCTCCCTTGCCTAAAAGCATCCATTGTCTCGTTCTCTCTTGGCTTACACATGACATCCAAACTCATCTAAATCATTTCCAGCTTGCTCTCACGTCCTCTTCCGTCTTCCCAGCCCTTCTGCCATGCATTCTACCCTCCAGACCAAGGGTTGGCAAACTTTTTTCTGTAGATAGTCATATGATAAATATTTTAGGCTCGCGGGCCATGTGGTCTTTGTTACAACCATTCAACTCTGCTGTTGTGGAACAAAAGCAGTCATCTTTAAGACATAAATGAATGAGCATGGCTATCTCTCAGTAACATTTCACTTAAAAAAACAAAAACAAAAACAAGTGGCAGGCTAGATTTGGCCCCCAGAATGTAGTCTGCCAACTCCTGTTTTAGATACACCAAATGTATTCCTTTGCACGTGCTGGTTTCTTTTGTCTTGGAGCTTTTGTCCTTTACCCCCAGCTCAAATAAATTAATTTATTGGAACGCTATTAGGTGTCAGAGACTGTCCCGGGATCTAGAGATGTAACAGGGAGAAAACAGACAACATTTTCGACTGCATAGAATTCAGATTCTAGTGGGAGCAAAGAGATAGTAAATCAGTGGCAAACAAAAGCATGCAAGGCAGGTAGAACTACAATGAAGAAAAATCAGGCAAAGTAAGGGGTGAGGATGTTATTTTTCAAATTTAATTTATTTTTTACATTTACATCCAAGTTAGCATATCGTGCCACATGATTTCAGGAGCAGAATCCTTTTTTTTTTTTAATTTTTTTTCAACGTTTATTTATTTTTTTGGGACAGAGAGAGACAGAACATAAACGGGGGTGGGGCAGAGAGAGAGGGAGACACAGAATCGGAAACAGGCTCCAGGCTCCGAGCCATCAGAGCCCGACGCGGGGCGGGCTCGAACTCACGGACCGCGAGATCGTGACCTGGCTGAAGTCGGACGCTTAACCGACTGCGCCACCCAGGCGCCCCCAGGAGCAGATTCCTTAAGCCCCTTACTGATTTAGCCCATCCCCCCTGCCCCACCCCCTCCAATAACCCTCTGTTTGTTCTCCATATTTAAGGGTCTCTTCTGTTTTGTCCCCCTCCCTGTTTTTATATTATTTTTGCTTCCCTTCCCTTATGTTCTTCTGTTTTGTCTCTTAAAGTCCTCATATGAGTGAAGTTATACGATACTTGTCTTTCTCTGACTGACGAATTTCGCTTGGCGTAGGAAAATATGGAAGGCTTCAGGAATTTGCGTGTTATCTTTGCACAGGGCAGTGCTAATCTTCTCTGTGTTGTTCCAATTTTAGTACATGTGCCACCAAAGCGAGCACGAGGATGTTATTTAAAAATTTTTTTTTTCAACGTTTATTTATTTTTGGGACAGAGAGAGACAGAGCATGAACGGGGGAGGGGCAGAGAGAGAGGGAGACACAGAATCGGAAACAGGCTCCAGGCTCTGAGCCATCAGCCCAGAGCCTGACGCGAGGCTCGAACTCACGGACCGCGAGATCCTGACCTGGCTGAAGTCGGACGCTTAACCGACTGCACCACCCAGGCGCCCCACGAGGATGTTATTTTAAATAGAGTGGTCAAGGAAGGTAACTTTGATGAGGTGATATGGGCACAAAGATGAAAATAAAGTTATAAGCTCCATCAATGTGGATGAGGTGGGGGGTGGGGCAGGGTGGTAAGCATTCCAGGCAGAGGGAGTGCCAAGTACAAAGTGCCCAAGGCAGAGCATTCTTGATATACTGGAGGAAGTGAAAGGGGGCCAGGGTGGTGTAGTGAAGGAGTGAGGGAGGAGATCAGAAACGTAGCTGTGGGCAACGTTGTTTAAAGCCTTATAGGCCATGGAAAGGACTTTGATTTTTATTCTAAATAAGTATGGAAACCACTGAAAGGTAGAGAGCAGAGGGTGCTTGTCATCTGCCTTCTATTTTAATAGGATCTCTCCAATAGCCGCGTGTAAGATGAAGTGTAGGGAAGTTGGAATGAAAGCTGAGAGACCGCTAAGGAGGCTGTTGCAATAATCCGGGGGACAAATGTTGTTTAGGGGGATGATAGCTGCAATGGTATGAGTGGTCAGATGCTGAATATATTTTGAAGGCAAAGCTGAAAGGTAGTGTGTGGAGGAAATACTCAAGGATAACACCCAAGAATTTTAACCTGAGCAACTGGAAGGGTGAAATCTGATGGACTGAGATAGCAAAAACTGTAGGAATTACAGGTGGGGTGGGAATAACAAAGATTTATTTAAGTTATGTTATTCTTTTTTTTTTAACGTTTTTAAATATTTTCTTATTTTATTTTTGAGACAGAGAGAGACAGAACATGAATGGGGGAGGGTCAGAGAGAGAGGGAGACACAGAATCTGAAGCAGGTTCCAGGCTCTGAGCTGTCAGCACAGAGCCCGACACGGGGCTCGAACTCACAGACCATGAGATGAGATCATGACCTGAGCTAAAATCGGACACTCAACCGACTGAGCCACCCAGGCGCCCCTTAAGTTATGTTATTCTTAACATGCTTATTAGATCTGTAAGTGGTAACATTAAATAGGCAGTTGAATTAATGGTTTTGAGTTCAGTGGAAATAATATGGATAGACTAGTTATCTGGGAGTTACCTGCAATAAAGCTGAAATCAGATAGGATCAGTTAGGGAGAAGTCAGAAGAGACTAGAGGTCAGGGACTAAGTTCTGGAACAATCCAACGTTTGGAGGTTGGGAAGAGGAAGAAGAGCCACAAAGAAGACTTAAAATGAGTGACCAGTGAGACAGGAAGTGAAGTAAGAGTGACTACTCTGGGGCCAAGTGAAGAAAGCCTTTCCAGAAGGAGGAAATGAACAACTCTGTGAAATATTGCCAACATGTTGAGCAAGATGAGGACGAAGGCATGACCCAGATTTGGCAACATGGGAGCCATTGTTGACGTTTTGTTTGAGGAGTAGTGAGGATGATAGACTGTACAGAGTATATATGACAGAGGATGGGAGAGGCACAAATAGTACCTTCTTTCCCCTGGGATCCTCTAATACATTTTACCCTTACAACACTTTTCACAATTATACTTATTGGCTTATATCTCTATCTCCTCAACTGAGCTTTGAGCAACTTCAATGCTGAGCCATGTTTCATTCATCCTGTCTACAGTACAACACGGGCACAAATCAAGTACTCATCAAGTGTTTGTTGAATGAATATGATACTGTAATCTAAGAAGGAGAGTCTTCACGTAAATGAATATGAGTACCATTGAGACTAGAAAAAATAATACTAAGTAGAAGAACTTGAGAAAGAGGGAGAATGGGTACTTTTATTACCGCATGGTGTTACGTATGACACTAGAGGTATTCGGGTTTCTACCCTGAACATTTTACTTTTTTTTTTTTTTTTTTGTCTTGAAAGTACATATAAATTATTCTCCATAACATATGGTGAGATCAGTTAGTATAACTAGTCCAAATTTGCTAAAGAGGATAGTAAAGCCCTGGAAGGTTTAGGAAATATGCCCTCACCCTGTAGACCATGTGTGCTTGGTATAAGATTCCATAAAATGTGTCCCTCTCCTTTCTTTTGGGTTCCCAAAGTTACCAACACACCTCTGTTGTAAGACACCTCCCCAAATCCCTAATTACCCTTTTTGGTTGTTTTTTTTTTTTGTTTTTTTTTTTTTTAAGATTACATTTTTAAAAAACGAGAATCGCTAAAGGAATTACTTTGGGGTCTGAATAACACTGAGTTGATTAATTCTCTCCTGGTTGGAATGATTATTTGATCATTCAGTCCTTAGAGCCATGACTATTCAGATCCAGAAGCAAAAATTATTACATGATGATTCAAGTGACTTTCTGATTATACTGCTTAATAAAATTAACACTGACGTCTGAAACAGTGTCCAGAAGTCAAATGGTGATTTTCCAAGGGTCTATTAAAAAGAAAAAAAAAAAAAAAGTTTCATTTCAAAGGACAAAATGTTGCCAGTCCTTCTATCTCCAAGGGAGTAAGGATTAGTAAGTAGTTCAGTTAGTTCCTGCAAATTAGGGATTCAGTTATATTTTATTTATTCAATACGGGAGTTTTTATAAGTGTTGGGTGAGTCATTTGGTAAGACCAAAGCCAAGGTAAATTAAAGCAGTCGCTGGTTGAAGATATTTTTACTGCAATGAGTAGGTCTCCCTCTGGGTTTTGGATATACAGGTGTGGTCAAACTTTGGCATGGAAAGTAAGTAGAATCATGAATTCTAAACCAGTGACTCCTAATGTCTTGAGCATGTAATGCTACAGACACATCTAGACACATTTGCTATAAGAAGCCAAAAACAACATGTGACAGAGGAAATTAGATAGAAGCAGTTGTTCTCCCTTTAGAGTTTACTTACCAATGATCCCAAGGACCCAAATACCTACATATATATATATATATATATATATACATTTTTACAAAGAAATAATCTCCTAGAAAACTATTCTTGTGAATTACTCTTTTGTGCCTATCAAGCTTTCTATTTTGTGGGTCGTGGATTTAATAGGTTGTAATGCTGTTTCAAACACCATAGATACTTAATGCACCATGAAAACCCCTTAAGCTATGGGAAATTACAAAAATGTCTCAGTGCCATGGTCACAAATGTGAATGATCTTCTCGACATGAACTTCAAAGGTAAAATGAAATTACATTTCCTGTAGATTTCTGAGTGTTCATTGTCCAGTGACCATGGTCCCCAAGATTTCACCCATGCTTCTCAGGATTCTGTTCCAATCAGCTAGCCAACTCTCAGCTATGGTGGCTCTGGAAATTCAGGCCTGGGGATGCCCGGATGGCTCAGTTGGTTAAGCCTCCAAGTCTTGGTTTTGGTTCAGGTCATGATCCCAGTGTCGTGGGATCAAGTCCCAGGTCAGGCTCTGTGCCCACAGCACGGAGCCTGCTTGGGATTCTCTCTCTTCAAAATAAATAAATAAACATTAAAAATTTTTGTTCTTAGTCTCAGTTATCTTTTTGGACACACAAAATAATAGCTTTGTGCAGGTCAGAGAGGGGTTTCCTGGTGGTGTTGGTGCCTGTATAACAGGCTGTTGAATCCCGAGTCTCTGGTCTAAAGAGAGTATCTATCGATAAGGTAACCATAGGGCAAGTACTCATTGTCATCATCAGTTTTAATGAACTAGCAGAAACCAACAGATACTTTTAAATTAGTATCTAATGTTGATAATTACACAGATTTGCATTTTAGATTTTGTAAAATACATGACAGGGAGTAAAATATTATGGTCTCAGCACACCATGGGGGGGCCTGCAAACATGAGAAAATTGGTTTCTGTGTTTCTGTTTCCTCTCGTACTTACACTTTTCAAAGGGCCAGAGAAAGTTTCTGAAATTTTGTTTGTTAGGAGATGCTTCCCTTACCAAAAGGGAGAAGTCACTATCTTCTCCACATCACTAATGACCACTGATTGATAAAGGGGATTATATGTCAGCTCAGTGACTTCTTGGTGATTAGAGACAGTTTATACCCAGTTCAACAACTAATTTTTTAAAAATGGCAATGCCTGTAACCATTCTTGGAAACAGGTCCACCAGCTATAACAAGCTTTCTTGTATTACATTAGATCTCTGCAAAGCGGGTGTTCTCTTCCCTGAGTGCCTTCCTTCCCCAGGTTTTTGGTTTTGTTTTGTTTTGAGAGAGAGAGAGAGAGAGAGCACAGGCAAACAGGGCAGAGAGAGAGGGAGAGAGAGAATCCCAAGCAGGCTGTGTGCGAGCGTTGAGCATGACACAAGGCTCGATCTCATGGCAGTAAGATTACGACCTGAGCCAAAATCCAGATTTGGATGCTTAGCTGACTGAGCCACCCAGGTGCCCCTTCTCCGGGTTTCAACAGTTCTGAACAGCCACCCTCCAGTTCCCCGTCCATCACCTGCAGGCTACACACAAATAGAATTGTTTTTTATTTTCTCTCTTTCCTTGTTCTTAAAAAAAAAAAAATGTTCTCTCTCTTTTTCTCCCCCTTCGACAATTTCTAAGCTGGCAGTACATGTCTTTTAAAGGCAATTTAGCAGGGGGCGCCTGGGCGGCTCCGTAGGTTGAGCGATCAACTCTTCATTTTGGCCTAGGTCACGATCCCAGGGTCGTGGGATCGAGCCCTGTGTCCAGCTCCATGCTCAGCATGCTTTTTCAGATTCTCACTCCCTCTGCCCCTCTCCCCTACTCACTCTCTTTCTCTCTTTCTCCCAAATAAAATACCAAAATAGAGAAAGGAAAGGCAATTTAGGAAAGCGGTTAATATAAAGGCTTGGTGCTAACCAGCCTTGGGTTTGAATCTCGGGTCTGACACTTACTAACTCTGCCCCTTTGGGCCAGGTACTAGACTTCCCACCAAGCTTCAGATTTTTCATCTGAAAAATGGGGATATCGGTAACTACCTTCAGGATTATTTTAGAGACGAGTCAACATAGCGTCACTAAAAGGCTGAACAGTGTCCAGCATGTTAAGGCTTCAAGTTATTATTACTGGAAAAAAAAAAAAAAAAAAAACCCGACACATTGACTTGTAGAAAACATAGGAAACGTGAATTCCTTCACAGAAATAATATTTGCGAGGACCTAATGGACCCGCTAACACGCTGCAAAATTTGCTCAAGCTGACATTAATAGGAATAAAATGCAGACCTTTGTCACCCAACTCCAGGCAAGTCTCATTTAGTGCAGACACAAAGAAAAGACTGAGAGAGACAAAAACATAGAAAGCCACTAACTTGACACTTAAAATTGTATAGCTCTGCTCTTCTCTCAAGAAAGCACATTAGAAAGTGTATTTGGCCTAACAGTGTGTGGTATCGGTCAATTAAGGTTATAAAATAACACAAAGAACAGGCCCTCATCAGACTTTGGTGCTTTGCAATAGATGAAAAAGCAAGAAGAGATTTAATCGGCTTCCACGGGCTTGGGTTCCTCTTCCTGACTCTGAGAAGAAGGAGTCTTGCTTTATTCTGGTTATTTCCAGAGGAGAGCCCTCCTCCCTCCCCCAAGTATTCAGGCTAATTACAACTGGTGAGGTAGTTTCCAGGCTGAATAAGAAATCAAAAGGGAAGGGAGGGGAGGCGGTGTGGATTTCAGAGAAAAAATAACTTAAGAAAAAGTATGTTCTCAGAGGGGGAAAAATTAGAGAATCAGGTCACTGAGCTGGAGCCAGGAAAAATCCACATGAGTGGAAACTGGAGCATTGAAAGTATTTCATATTAACACATCCAAAGGCTGAATGTGCCTGGCCCAGAGGATGTTCCTCCCCCTCCTGGAAAGTGGCTGGGGGCTGGAAGACCTCTAGGCTTTTCTATGTCATATTCATTCACTAATCAGCGCTATTCAGCCAATTGCACATGTGGTCTTATATCGGTGCCCTGGAAAACACGGGGACCACATAGCAACGATTATAATCAACATCACTGGAGACTCCTATACCGGCTTCTGAAATATGAAGCTTCAAATCAGACACGGCACCAATGAAAACAAGCAGTTTCTCCCTTCCTTCCTTCCTTCCTTCCTTCCTTCCTTCCTTCCTTCCTTCCTTCCTTCTCTATTTGGTTCTGCTAAGTCTACAGTTTTAGATTCAAGTACCTGACAATTATATATCAATAGAGACAGAATGCATTTTGCCTGAAGCAAAGATAGAAATGGTTTAAAGGGCAAGCAAAGTGTCATGTATCAGTAGACATTAGTTGAGGTTAAACTCTGCCGATGTGACTAGAATGCGGACATCTTTGTTAGCGTCAATGTCTCGAAATTGGCGGTGTGGCCTGGCATACATATTTCCTTAATGACTTTCCAGGGCAAGAGGAAAATATCTAACAGCACTCCATACATCTAAGGGTCTTAAACTTATTTCTCTCTTGTTTTCACTCAAAATTGTCAAGCCTTTTTATTAGCCAAATTTTAACTGAAAACTGGACATGAAACACACAATACAATCCTGAAAATCTCGGCCAAAAAAAAAAAAATCAATATTTTCTTTTGATTGTATGGCTAATTATGCCTCCACTGAGGTATTACTGGGCCTGAATTTGGGGGTGAGGCCCTAATGGACCCAAGAATGCACTGCAAGATCTGCTGAAGGTGACATGAATAAGAATGAAAAGCAGACCTTTGTCACCCAACTCCAGGCAAGTTTCGTTTAGTGCAAACACAGAAAAAGCTAAGAGAGAGAAAACAGGAAGAAAAAAAAAAAAAGAAACAAAAACAAAACAAACAAAAAAACCTTACACTGCTCAGGAAAAATACCAGAGGAGTATTTTTTTTTCTTTGTCAGCTTAGTCATACATCTCTGGTGGCTGTCTTCTTCCTTATGTGTCCCTCTGCAACTTACCGGACTTCATGTGTCATATCAGAGATGACTAGGGAGGAGTTTTTGTTTTGTTTTATCGGGCTAATCCCAGATTTTAATGACTTGCTGAAGTCTTCTCCCCGCGTTTCAGCTCAGTGTAACTTTCTAACTTATACATAGTACTTATGATCCCAGCTGGTCCAGCGGTTCTGAACTAGTGAGTTCCGTGCGAGAGCCTCTAAAGGAGAGCTCTTGAAACATACCAGTCCCAGACCAATTGAATTGGATTACCCAGAATTGGGGTCTGGGAGCTAACCAGTTCCCTTTAAATTATCTCAATAAATTTAAATTAATCTGCTGTGTAACAAACCGTCCAATACCTAATGCCTTAAGACAACAAATTGCTGTCTGTGATGATTCTGTGGGTCCGGAATTAGGGCAGGACGCAACTGGATGGCCCTTCAGCTCCACGTTATGTCACCTGGAGTCATTCAGCTGCATTCAGTGGGCCCAATGGTCCGATAGGCTTCATTCACGTGACTGCCACCTCAGTGATCTCCTGCAAGACGCCTCTCTCTCCAGATGGCCAGCATGGGCTTCTTTATAGTGTGGTGACCATGTTAGACTTCTTGAATGTCACCTGGCTTTAAAAGAGAGGAATCAGAAAGTGCCAGCCTCTTTCAAGGTGTAGCATCAGAAGTCCCAAATCACTTCTTCCAAGTTCTGTTTGTCAAAGGCCAGCCCATATTTAGAGGGAAGTCAAATGAGCTCTCATTCTTGATATGGGGAGCAGCATATACGTACAGAGGCTGAGAAATTGCCTGGCGGCCATATTTTGAGAGTATAGATTATATACGAGCAGTTCCTGGTCCCAAAGTCATGGCAGACATTTCTAGCCCATCATTATGGCCTCTGCCACTGTTACTGGACATAGTACCAGGGTTGTTCTCAATGCTGCACCTCAGAGGTTAGAGGTCAGTAGATTATACCTACTGTGCAGGTTAAAATGTATTGACAAACCTGCTTTATTGGGAAGAGAGGAAGTTCTCAAGTATCTCTGCTGTGCAACAGGAAGCAGAGTTATTGGCGTTCTCCGGGAAGATTAGGAAAGGGCCAACGTCCTCGTGGCCCTGCCTTGGGTGGGGGGGTGGAGGGGGGGTATGGCTCATGAGCTCTCGCAATAATCTTGTGAAGTAGAAATTGCAGGTTTTGTTTTTCTTCTCTAGTTTGTAAATGGGAAAACTGGGGCTGACCAAACACAAGCCACCATTTCAAGTGCTACAGAAGGAATAAAACGTACTTGGACATTGTTGCAGTTCTTAGTTCTTTCTTGCAAAGGAAAGGTATTTGAACAACTATTTCTAATACCCAACAGAATGAAATGAAGGTTATCAGAGAAGTAGGAACAACACAGTCCTGGGAGTCAGAGGCAGGAAAGATGAACTCAGAAGAAAATGGTTTGCACATCAGAGAATTAAGAAAAATATCAAGTCATAAAATATTTTTGTGAAAACATCCTCTTTAAGATCATACTATAGACAAAAAGAGGCCATTTAATGACATCATCCATTTTGGTCGCAAAACTGACACCAAAACAAACCCATACTGGTTTGTTCCTTGTTAATTCTAAGAATTCCTGTATAAATATACATCCATAATATAAGACTTTTAAATGTATCTTTAATGAAGTTAGTTTCATAGTTTTAGTTTTCTTTTTCAAAATGGAGACCCAATCAAACCAATTTTTTTCACCACTTACTATGAAATGTAAGACCTATTTTTGGTTGAATTATTGTAAGTGGCATTTTTTTTCTGATACCCATTATTTTGGGGTTATAAAGTTAATGCATAAAAAGTACTTACCATATAATGAGTGCTTTATAGATGTTAGTCATTTATTACTATTTTTAGTAAGTTTTTAATTTTATGACAGTTTTAGATTTACAGAAAAGTTGTGAACATAGTACGGATTTCCTATATGCTCCACATTCAGTTTCCCCTATTAGCATCTTGCATTTGTATGGTACATTTCATGGTACGTTTGTTAAAACTAATGAACCAATGTTGACACATTATTATGACCTAAGATCCATACTTTACTCAGGTTTTCATAGTTTTTGCCAAATGACCTTTTCTATTCCTGGATCCCACTCAGGATACCACATTAAATTTAGTAGTCATGTCTCCTTCGGCTATTCTTGGCTGTGACAATTTCTCAGACTTGCCTAAATTTTAATGACCTTAACAGTCTGGGGGAGTACTGATCAGATATTTTTTGTAGGAGGCCTCTCACCTGCGACGTGCCTGATGTTTTTCTCGTGATTATATTAGGATTATGTGTTTTGTGGAGGAAGACCACAGAGGTGAATTTCCATTTTCACCACATCAAGACAATGTGCTATCAACATGACTTATCACTGTTGATGTTAACCTTGGTTACTTAGCTAAGGTAGCATTTGTTAGTTTTTTTTCCATTATAATCCAAACTGTACTCATTGGAAAGAAGTCATTATGCATAGCCTGCACTTAAGGAGGGTGTGTGGGGGGATGGTGCGGGTGCTGTGTTCAACTTCCTGAGGATGACTATCTACATAAATTATTGGGAAATAGGCATGGGAGTTTTGTCTGTTTCCTTCCCCCTCCTCCCTTTATTTATTTATAAATATTTGTTTATTTATTCTGGGTTTTTTTTTTATCAATATGGACTCGTGGATATTTATTTTATATTTTGGGTTATAATCCAATACTACATTATTTTATTGCTCAAATTATTTCAGCTTTGGTCATTGGAAGCTCTTTCAATTGACTCTTGGGTCCCTTTAAAATATTCCCATTGAGCAATCCCTATCAAAATAACACTAGCATTCTTCACAGACCCAGAACAAACAATCCTAAAATTTGTCTGGAACCAGAAAAGATCCCGAATAGCCAAAGCAATCTTGAAAAACAAAACCAAAGCTGGAGGCATCACAATCCCAGACTTCAAGCTGTATTACAAAGCTGTAATCATCAAGACAGTATGGTACCGGCACAAAAACAGACACTCGGATCAATGGAACAGAATAGAGAACCCAGAAATGGACCCACAAACATATGGCCAACCAATCTTTGACAAAGCAGAAAAGAATATCCAATGGAATAAAGAGTCTCTTTAGCAAATGTTGTTGGGAAAACTGGACAGCAACATGCAGGAGAATGAACCTGGACCACACTCTTAAACCATACACAAAAATAAACCCAAAATGGATGAAAGACCTAAACATAAAATAGGAAGCCATCAAAATCCTAAAGGAGAAAGCAGGCAAAAACCTCTTTGACCTCAGCAGCAGCAACTTTTTACTCAACATGTCTCCAGGGACAAGGGAAACAAAAGCAAAAGTGAACTATTGGGACCTCATGAAAATAAAAAGCTTCTCTGCACAGCAAAGGGAACAATCAGCAAAACTAAAAGGCAGCTTATGGAATGGGAGAAGATATTTGCAAACAACATATCAGATAAAGGGTTAGTATCCAAAATCTATAAGGAACTTATCAAACTCAACACCCAAAAAACGAATAATCCAGTGAAGAAATAGGCAAAAGATACGAATAGATGCTTCTCCAAAGAAGACATCCAGATGGCCAACCGACACATGAGAAAATGCTCGACATCACTCATCATCAGGGAATACAAATCAAAACCACAATGAGATATCACCTCACGCCTGTCAGAATGGCTAACATTAACAACTCAGGCAATACCAGATGTTGGTGAGGATGCGGAGAAAGAGGATCTCTTCTGCACTTTTGATGGGAATGCAAACTGGTGCAGCCCTCTGGAAAACAATATGGAGGTTCCTCAAAAATTTAAAAACAGAACTATCCTACGACCCAGCAATTGCACTACTAGGTATTTATCCAAAGGATACAGGTGTGCTGTTTCAAAGGGGCACATGCACCCCAATGTTTATAGGGGCGCTATCAACAATAGTCAAAGTATGGAAAGAGCCCAAATGTCCATCGATGGATGAATGGATAAAGAAGATGTGGTATATATATATACGATGGAGTATTACTTGGCAATCCAAAAGAATGAAATCTTGCCATTTGCAACTACGTGGATGGAATTTGAAGGTATTATGCTAAGCGAAATTAGTCAGTCAGAGAAAGACAAATATCACATGACTTCACTCATATGAGGACTTTAAGATACAAAACACATGAACATAAGAGAAGGGAAGCACAAATAATATAAAAACAGGGAAAGGGACAAAACATAAGAGACTCTTAAATACGGAGAACAGAGGGTTACTGGAAGGGTTGTGGCAGGGGGGATGGGCTAAATAGGTAAGGGGTATTAAGGAATCTACTCCTGAAATCATGGTTGCACCATATGCTAATTGGATGTAAATTAAAAATAAATGAATAAATAAATACATTAATTAATTAATTAAAAATGAAAAAATAAATTAAATTAAATACTCTCATTGATGTGAACTTGTTTTTGTTGTGGGAGTGTTTTTTATTTTGTTTGCTTTTCTAAGTGGTTCCTTACTTCCTGGCACGACAAGATAATCCCATTTCAGCTTGTGTATTTCTTGTCTCAGTCCTAGAATTAGCTATTTCTCCCAGGAATTCTGGTTCCTTTTATGAGAGAATGAATGGGATTAGAAACCAAGATCTGGAGCACTTGGCTGGCTCAGTCTTTAAGCATCTGACTTCAGCTCAGGTCATGATCTCACAGTTGGTGAGTTCGAGTCCCACATTGGGTGAGCACAAGCCCCACTTCAGGTAAAACCACAAGCCCCAGGTGAGCCTGACTCTCTCTCTCTCTCTCTCTCTTTCTCCCCCCCCCCCCCCCCCCCCCCCCGCCCTTCTCCTTGCTAAAAGAAAAGAAAGAAACCAAGATCTGGGTGCTAGGTGTGTTCACTGCTACCGAGTGTTATTGCTTCTTGGGTCTCTCAACTGACAGAGTAAGAAAATGTACATGTGTATACCAGCTTATGTATGTGCACATATCTATAAATACTTTGTACATAACTTTGTATATGTTAGGCTTACCATTAGTTCACGCTGATGCCTCCAACTCTAGTCCATGACCACACCCTCTCTTTGCTCCCACTTTGTGACCTCATGCTCAAAGGGGTGAGCAGGCAGCATCCACACCTGCCCTCCATTTATTTAATTGTTCCATTCCTTTGCACATATATGGTGTTATCAGAGATTCTAGCCAATATTTATCATCTACAGTATAGAGCTTATGTGCAGTTGATTTCGCCTTTGGTCTCCTAGACTCCACTCGTTTCCAAAGTTACTTAGGTTGGCATCTTTCCCTCCACTGTCTTTGGTGAGCTCGTTTCATACATTTGTCATATAGCTGGATGGTTTCCTCATATTCTGCTTTCTCCCCAACCTCCCGAGTGATCTTTTACGAATCTGCATACATCAAGGTCCACTCTTTGTGCTATAAATTTCCATGGGTTTCAACAAATGCATCATGTCATGTATCTAACTATGCCATTATTATTTTTGTTTAACGAAGGTTTATATGGGGTTTTTTTTCTATGTAATAGACATTAATTTATTTAATCCTTTCGGTACCCCTATTAGACAGATACCATTAGCACATCATCTCTGGTATGGGCAAGAGTGGCAGAGAAGTTAATTTCCTTAATCACACAGATAAAACGGCTAAATCTGGATTGGGAAACTAAAATATCTATGTTCCTAACTGCTGCACTATCCTGCCTGGTGTCATAAATATTTCTTCTACTTTGCCTTTATGGTTTTCTTCTATTCTTTCTCATCATCCTAGACAATTATCTTTTTTTTTAATTAAAAAAAAGTTTTTTAATAATTTATTTTTTAAATTGACATCCAAGTTAGCATATAGAGCAACGATGATTTCAGGAGTAGATTCCTTGATCCCCCTTACCCATTTAGCCCATCTCCCTTCCCACAACCCCTCCAGCATCCCTGTTCTCTATATTTAAGAGTTGCTTATGATAAAACAATTTCCTTTTAACCACACACCAAATTTACTTACTTGCTACACCACTTTGCCAGCCCTTTCAAATGTTTTTTTTTTTCATGTCAGTATGTTTTCCATATAAAATCCAATTGTCATTCTAATAAAAGTTTTTTTTTAAAGAAACCCATTAAAATATAACTTATTGTATTAAGTCGAATAGAGGCCAGAGAACAATAGAAGGTAGAAGGAAAAATATATTATGAGGTTTTTTTTCAAGGTATAATCGACATAGAACATCACATTAATCTCAGCGGTACAACATAAAGGTTTGATGTTTGTTTGCATTGTGAAATGATCATCACAGTGAGTCCAAATCGCGTCTAATCAAGCGTTATTGATTTCAGAAGTTTGAGGTGTGCAGACAGAGATGAGCATCCCGCGGAAGTCATTGCACAAGAGTGGACACATGCTCTGACAGTTACCGTGACAGTTACTCCAACAGTCACTCCGAAAGTTACGCAGACAGTTATGTGACTCTGACAGAACTAACTTGCTGTCCATGTGAGTTACAGCAGCTGACCCATCCTTTCAGCTTTGGAACCAAAGGTGCTTAAGTATTACACTTGAGATTTTAAAGGAGAGGGCAGCTGAAAAGTTAATAGAACCTTCCAGTCACCTGTAAATGGTCTGTCATTCCCTGTCATTCTCCAAAAACTACAAAAAGCAGCCTTCCTGTAACTTTTAGAAATTCTAGGAGCTGCTGATGAAGAAATGGGTAATATCTGGGGAGAAGTGGATTCCAATCACCTCTATGTGTCTTCTTTGGGAAAAGAGGACAGATGTCTTAGAGATATTCATACCACTTTTAAGGAGACACAACACCTGCATCAAGGTGCTTTCACTCTTCCCAATGGATTTAGTAAAAGTGTCAGTGGAAAGAGTGGGCAAATGTATTCAAGCAAATATCAATCACATGGGTGTTAAAAAAGGTCATCCAATTAACTAATTACTTCCTATATATCCTCAGTGTAACAGTCAAACATCAGTTGCTATCAGAGATAGCTGAGCTCAGAGAGGGCAGTCGGTTTGATATTCACGTGGCTTTTAAAATCTCAAAAGACCATGTCTCTTGAAATTCTAAGACACTATTTTTCATTGTGCTACAAGCAGAACCAAAATTCAGGCCAGTGGCGGGGGAAATTATGCCAGCAATCCCTGTATCTTAAAGTTCTCTAGGGGCACCTGCCTGGCTCAGCTGGTAGGGCATGTGACTCTTGACCTCAGGGTTGTGCGTTCAAGCCCCACATTGGGTGGAGGATGCAGCGTTTACACGAAAAACTTTTTTTTTTTCAACGTTTATTTATTTTTGGGACAGAGAGAGACAGAGCATGAACGGGGGAGGGGCAGAGAGAGAGGGAGACACAGAATCAGAAACAGGCTCCAGTCTCTGAGCCATCAGCCCAGAGCCCGACGCGGGGCTCGCACTCCCGGACCGCGAGATCGTGACCTGGCTGAAGTCGGACGCTTAACCGACTACGCCACCCAGGTGCCCCGAAAAACTTTTTTAAGTATTAAAAAAATTAGAAGTTTTCCAGGACAGCAAGGGGAAGGTAATTAATGTCTGCTGAGTGTCTCCAAGGTACCAGACATTTTTAATATATGTTTTACTGAAACCTCACAAATACCCCATTTGGCTCTTACAGATCAAGTAAGGAATTTGATGTTGTTTTCCATGCAAAGGAAGCTCTTGAATGTGAAAAAAACAGAGGCTGTGGGAGATGTTCAGACTCTCTCTCACCCAAGCAAGTTGTGGAGGTAGGACCATGACTCAAGGCCTGAGTCTCTAAGCCCCACGTTCCTTTGTTGCACAACATCTGTCATTAGCTTCTGAGGGCCTGAGCTGGAGGACGGGCTGGCGCATATGGGTGTGAGCGTCGAGACGACAGCCAGGCAGAGGAACGGCTGGGGAAAGAGGAGAGAGGGCATGAGGTGTTGAAGTGTAAGCAGGGCCTGGCCGGCCAGGGAAGACTTGAAGAAAATCCCTGCCTGGATGGGTTGGCTTATAGTCCCAGGTGTGACCCGTTCTCTTCACCTGTTAGATCCAGCTCATGGGCACTTTCCGGCAGCCCAGGAGGTACCTCCCTTCCATTGGTGGCACAGTGCTCAGCAGAAAGCTGAAGCGTTGCAGGCCTTCGGCATCACAGTATTTCCTGTCATGAGCCTAATTTTCCTCAGGGCCTTGCTCCCGAGAGGTCTTGGGTCCTCAGCCAAAAGGACCTGGGATCGTCGGTCGGTAATTCTCCAATGTATTTCCCCTGTTCTACATTCCTGACCCGTGAACATTTGCAGACATAGGGACCAGCTTGCCACAGCCCAGCATAAGCGGCTTGAATTTTGTCATTGTCCCATAATTTCATGGAAATGGCTGCGAGGGAGCCAACAAATGACTAATAAAATCCCGCTGCCCACTCATTTTTAATGTCATTCTGGAGCTCCAGAACAGGGACCATCTGCTCACAGTGCTTACTTTAATATAAAAGAGTGCCTGAGTTGAGAACCCTATTTCTGAGAGAAGGCCGGAGCACGTCTTCTGTCTGTGAAGCCAAAGCACAGGCAACACAGGGGTAGCCTTTCGCCCCCCCGGCGGTGATGACACCCGGCTGGGTGCTGGACGCTCAGTTCTGCCCGTGCACGGGTTGCATTGTTGCACACGCGGGCTACACAGAGATCAACCCGTGCTACTAATAACCATCACATCTAGTGAGCACTACCCGTGTGTCAGCGGCCTTGCGCAAAGCACCTGGATAATTTTGTCAAAGGTGAGGATTATTCACGGACTCACTTGATACGGGAGCTAAACAGAGACTTACAGAAGTCACGTCAACCCGATCTAAGTCACACAGCTCGTAAATAACGGAGCCAGGCCTGAAACCAAAATCCGTCCGTTTCCACCTATGTGCCCTGAGCAGTTGAGTTATTTGCAGTGAGGATGTTTGGAAGAAAATCCATCGTACGCCATGACTAATCTTCCAACTAGGTAAATTGTAGAACCGGGAAGCTAGGCGGAGATTTTGTTTTTATTTTAGCCACTTTGTTTCGGAATAAATTTAGATTTTATAGAGAAGTTGCAAAGATAGTACAGAGAGTTCCCACATACCCTTCATCCCGCTACTTCGCTTCTTCTAATGTTAACGTCTTACATAACCATGCTACATTTGTCACAACTAAGAAACTGTCTTTGGTACAGCACTATTTACTAAACTACAGACTTTATTCAGATGGTGGTACAATTTTTCCTTGCAAGCTTTTCTTGTTTCTTCCAATTTGATCGTTCTAAAAGGACTTTCTTTCTTTCTTTCTTTCTTTCTTTCTTTCAAGTGAATGACTTAAAAATTATTAAGTTTTGTTTTTTTAAAGCAGTTTTAGGTTTATAGCAAAATTGAGAGGAAGTACAGAGATTTTCCATACACCCTCTGCCTCCCCACCTGGACGGCTTTCCCCCATGAGCAACATCCCCCAGGAGTAGTTCCTTGGTTACAACTGATGAATCTACATGGACACATCATGATCGCCCAAATTCCATAATTTTCATTAGGGTTCACTTTTAATGATGTACATTCTATGGGTTTAGACAAATGTATAACGACATGCATCCAACATTACAGTATCATACAGAGTAGTTTCACTCTCCTAAAACTCCTCTGTGCTCCACAGGCTCAGTCCCTCACCCTCTCTTCCAATCCCAAGCAACCACGGGCTTTTTTTTTTTTTTCTTTTTTCTGCCCATAATTTTGTGTTTTCCAGAATGTCATATAGCTGGAATCACACAGTATATAGCTTTTTCAGACCTGCTTCTTTCACTTTTAAGAAAAGTAAATATGCACGTAAGCTTCCTCTACGTCTGTTTACGGCTTGATCACTCGTTTCTTTGTAGCTCTGAATAATATTCCGTTGTCTGGATGTACAGCGGTTTCTTTACCCATTCTCCCGCCGAGGGTCATCTTGGATGCTTCCCAACTTTGGCAATTATGATGAAAGCTGCCGTCAACATCCATGCGCAGGTTTTTGTGCGAAGGTTAAGTTTTCCACACCTTTGGGGAAACACCACGGAGCGTAATTGCTGGTATCGCAAGAGTGTGTTTACTTTTGTAAGGAACTTCCAAACTGTCTTCCAAAGTAGCTGGGCTGTTTTACATTCCTATCAAGCATGGATGAGAGTGTCTGTTGCCAGTATTTGGTGGTGTCACTGTTCTGGCTTTTTGGCTATTCGAATAGATGTGTGAGGGTGGATCTGTTGTTTTATGCCACAGGGAGTTGAGTGTGGGTTTCCCCTGTAAGGCATATACTTAACCAGCTCTGCCTTTGCCTGACATGAAGGGCTGCAAATATTGCTGGGTTTGGGGTGAGTATGCCCTTCCTGGTTGATCACAAACTGATAAGACCCAGACACTCTCCCTTCTGCTAATGTTCTCCATCTTCAACAGCATCTGGCTTCTGTATGTGAATCTCAACCATGTGACTTCACTTAGTCTTTCTGGCTCTGCTCTCGATGTTTTCGTAACTTGTAAGTTCCTGACCTCAATTTCCATGTGCCCTGTCGATTTTCCTTTGGGATCCATCTTTTTTTTTTCTTTTTTTAAACGTTTTATTTATTTTTGAGACAGAGAGAGACAGAGCATGAACAGGGGAAGGTCAGAGAGAGGGAGACACAGAATCTGAAACAGGCTCCAGGCTCTGAGCTGTCAGCACAGAGCCTGATGCAGGGCTCGAACTCACAGACCGCGAGATCACGACCTGAGCCGAAGTCGGCCGCTTAACCGACTGAGCCACCCAGGCGCCCCGGGATCCATCTTATGATTGGAATTTAATTTCAATTGTCTCTCTAGCTTGACATTGAGGTTTTGTGTTCTTGCCATTGGACTGTGCCCCGACTCTGCTATCTCAGTAACCACAGTCCGTAAGGAAGGACCCAAGGTCTGTGCACTGACAATTAATTTGTTTCATTTTATGGAGGTATCTTGAACCTAAAGACATCGGTTCAGGATTACATAGCACGTGACTGGAAAGTTAAAAAACACAGGGAAGAAGAGAGAACTTCCTAAGTGTTCTTAGTTGTTAGGACAAGTGGAGCTTAAAGAAAAATTAAACAGAGATCAAACATCACAGAAAGGTATATTTGGGGAAAGAACTTAAAAGTCTTTCTCCTGCCAAGTGGCAGAAACATTTTAATCCAGTTTTGGAAAGGAACGCTGTTGTAAGTCACAATATTTAAACTTGGGTTTTAACCAGGCAAAACAAGTATTAAAATCAGACTTAACCTGTCTGAAACACATTCATCATTTTTTTTTTTTCTTCTGAAGCCAGTCTCTCCTCTTGCCTTTCCTGGTTTTATTCCTGGGTCTGCATGTTCCCAGACACCAGGCTAGAGAGGTCAGTGTCACCTTGTATTCTGTTCACCCTGACATGCAGTCCATTGCCAGTTCTAACCAATTTTGCCTCTGTCATTCTCATGTTTGCCCTTGTCCCCTGTCCTGCCATTTTTACTGTCCCTATTCCCTTGCTTAGGTTATTTTACAAACCTCTTGATCTATGTGCCTCAAGTACATGTGCGGGCAGACTAATCTCTAATGTATAGTCACTGCAGGCCATCAGTATGCTCAAAAACTTCAATGACATTCCCATCCCTGCTGGCTTTAGTATAGGTTCCTCACTCTAGCATTTCAGTCCCTCCATCTTCTTGCCCCACTTTTCCAAATGTATCTACTATTACTCCCTGGATTTGTACATCATAAAGCAGCCTTGCTGGCATCTGTTTCCCCTTGACTATATACTGCCACAGGACATTTGCACATGCTGTCTCTTGTGCTTGGAAGGCCTTCTCTATTCCTGTTCTTTTTTTTTTTTTAATTTTTAAAAAAAATGTTTATTTTGGAGAGAGAGAGAGAGCATGAGCAGGGGAGGGGCAGAGAGAGAGGGAGACAGAGAATCTGAAGCAGGCTCTGCACTGTCAAGAGCAAAGCCTGATGTGAAGCTCGAGCCCGTGGACCATGAGATCACGACCTGAACCAGTCACATGCTCAACCGACTGAGCCACCAGGCACCCCTCTATTCCCATCCTTAACATCAATTTGTTGGCATACACTACATTAAGAGTTGGCAAACTACAGCCTGAGGGCCAAATTCGGCCCACCAGCCTGTTTTTTGGAGATAAATTTTTATCGGAACCCCAGTCACACCCCTTCATTTCAGTCTATTTTCTATGACTGCTTTTGCACTGAAACACCAGTGGCGAGTGGCAACGAGACCCTATGGCCCGAAGAGCCTAAAATATTTAATTTCTGGTCCTTTCCAGAAAATGTTTGCTGAGTCCTGCAAGGTATCCTTAGTCATTACTAATTCCCCTGACTGAATGTCCAATTCAATGCGTTTTAGCAAAAACTCATTGAGGCCCTACAGTGTGCTAAATATACAAACACAGAACCGATATGGACCATCCCGCCAGGAGCTTAGTGCCTAAAAGTTATGGCAAAACTGGAAACGAATTATTTCTCCACAACATGATATGTAAAATAGTAGCACAAATAGGTGATAGCCGGCAGCATGGAACAGGAAGTTATTCATCTTCTGTGCGGGGAAGGAAAGTGGAAGGAATAGGAGCTTAGTGGCAGAGGGGTTTGTAATGATGTATAGGAGTTTATCATGGAGACGTGGGGTCAAAGTCGTTCCTGCATATACGAAGCTGGAACAGCATATACGAAGCTGGAACAGCATATACGAAGCTGGAGGAACATAGCAACATGGTCTGTTGGGGGAAGCTCAGGTAGGCTCTTATGAAAGCAAAATGGAAAGAGAATGGACGTTGGAGTCAGATTAGCCCGTTCTCTGACCCTGGCAGTATTCACATGGATTAACTACTGTGGCATACGTGAGCATTTCTGTGCCAAAAAACAAAACAAAACAAAACCAAAAAAGCAGGTCTTATTACAAAGAATAAAAAAGTTCACATCAGTTAGCATGGGATAGGAGGAGTATAGAAAGACCTTCATCGGCTCAGAATACATGATCTCAGTCGCTAGTCTTCCGATAGCTGTTTTCTTCCCCGTGTTATACGTACACGACGGGGATCGCTTCTCGGCCTTTCGGCTAAGATCAAGTGTGGTATACGTATATGACGGGTGTGTTGATCTTTTCCCCAAATTGTGAACTCCTTGAGGGCAGGGATCTTTCCTTCTTCATTTTGTGTTCCCCCAAATGCCTTGATCTGTGTCACAGGTAGAACAGGACTCTGCTGAACCTTTGTTGAATTTCTAAACCTTAGGCTGTGAAGGTATTTTCACAATAATCAAGCCACTGGGGTGCCAAATCCACTGGGGTGCATCCGACCTCGGCCCAGGCCACGATGATCTCATGGTTTGTGTGCTCGAGCCCCGCGTCAGGCTCTGTGCTGCGAGAATGGAGCCCACTTCAAATCCTCTGTCCCTCTCTCTCTCTGCCCCTCCCCTGCTCATTATCTCCCTCTCCCTCTCTCTCTCAAAAATAAATAAACATTTTGAAAAAGCCACAATAATCAACCCATGATTTTAGGTGAAACTGAGACCGGTGGGTTGTAAGATGTTTGACTTGCCACAGCTTGCTCAGTCGGAGGATCCCAAGTCTAACTTGTACCTTCCAAGATGGCGGAATTTGCCTCTGTTCTTCCTCCTCCTCTTCCTCCACATTCCCATTCTGGTGTACTTTTTCCTTTTAGAAACATGCCTCACCCCGCCCTCCAGGTATCCACTGCTCTTGCAGATACGGCCTGTATGTGTTGCTACATTCCCACTGAAATGCCCCCGATTTGTATCATACCTTTTCCAGGTGGGCCTATGAAAAGGAAAAGTAGAATAATCAGGAGTGGATTGCTGAAGGAGTTTTAGGCATCTGAATAAAATTAGTAGGTCTTCAAATCCTTTCACAAAAGCAAACCCTAGTCTGCCATATATAAAGGCAGTCCTATGAGTCCTGGAAATAACAGGATCTTTAACTATAGCGGTCTTAACAGCTGTCATATACCGAGAGCCTGCCAAGTGGTAGATACATTACATGAGGGGTGTCTATCCCTCTCAACACCCGATCATCTTATTATTCCACTTTCACAGAGAGGCAAACTGAGGCTCAGAAAGGTTAGGCAACTTTTGCAAAGCCACACAGCTGAGGAGAAGAGCCCAGATCTGCCTACTTCATCAGAGGTCCTGACAACGCCCCTCAGTTGCCCTGTGACTGTGAAGGAGGTTGGATAATCTTTCAGGCTGAAGCCTGAAAACTGCAGAACTTCGGCACTAAAGCTCTCTGCTGTGCATTCCTCCTTTCCAGCATTTTCCAAGAAGATGGTCCTTGGACTACTTGCCCGAGAGCAAGACGAGGTATTTAATATGCAGAGTTCAGGGCAAAAGAAAAACGCACAGCTCCCTGTTGAAAAAGCAGAAGTGAAAGGTGTGGGGGGTGGGGGATGCCACCAAAGGTATTAAAAGATGAACTTTTTCCTCTGTTTTGTGGTTTCTCTCTTGACTTGTCATAGCGTGTTTTGTTTTATTACCGAATGTCGTTCCAAAGAGACAAAAATTAAAATATCCAATTGTTGGCACAAATTTTACTCTTCATTTTTACACTGTACCATGTCAGCTTTAAATGCAAATGTACGAGCACATGCAGAATGACCAAAATGGCACAAATCATAGTCAGTATGTAGCTCCTACATGCATATGTATTTTGTTCTTGACAGCAAAGTGGAAATATTTTAAAATGTTATTTTCCTTCTTGACAAACACACATTGTACCAACACTCCCCGTCTTCGGCTTACTGATGAGCGGGGAAGAACGGGAAAGAGAAGGAACTTTGGGGCAGCCTCTCTCTCCCTTTCCTACTATGGCATCATTTGCAGCGAATGTGTTCGGCAATACAGGGGAACAACGTAGGTAAAAAAAACGATAGGATTCCTAAACGTGACGTTTCTCAAGATCCTGTTGCCTTGTGGGGCGCCTGGGTGGCGCAGTCGGTTAAGCGTCCGACTTCAGCCAGGTCACGATCTCGCGGTCCGTGAGTTCGAGCCCCGCGTCGGGCTCTGGGCTGATGGCTCAGAGCCTGGAGCCTGTTTCCGATTCTGTGTCTCCCTCTCTCTCTGCCCCTCCCCCGTTTATGCTCTGTCTCTCTCTGTCTCAAAAATAAATAAACGTTGAAAAAAAAAAAAAAAGATCCTGTTGCCTTGTTACACTGCTCAAAGCACATTCTGGTTGAGATTGAAAGTGGAGACGCTTGGGGCCGTCAGCACCCCCGGGTTACTCAGGTTTAAATGTTACCTCGTTCTCAACTTGCTGAACTTTCACGCATCATGGGTCCACCAGAATTCTGTGCTTCTGGGGCGTCCCAAACACTGTGAGTGGGGAAACAAGAAATGACAGATGTGCAAATGGTGCATACCGTCTCCGCTCGCATGCGTGCTCCACGGCCCCATGGAGCCTCACATGCAAAACACAAGTTCTCAAATGAAATTCTTAAGGACTTCAAGATGGCAAAGACAGCATTAAACCAACTGTGGGGTCCCTCTGGCTACACGGGTCGTATGCCCACGAATCTGGCCCCGCCAGGGGGATGGGCATAGGCGTGCCCAAGAAGGGAGGTGCTGCAGGCCAAACTGTTCATGAAACTTTCCTCTAATCTCTTGGTGCCCTCAACCACTTACCGACCTTCTTTGGCCCAGTGTTTAAATCCTACTCGAGTGTCTTCACCTCCACCGGTCCTTAAGAAGCTGAGGAAGAGAAGCCTGAAGCCATAATCTTAGCAGTTCAGAATCCAATCAGCTTCTTTTGGGTCTCGACAGCTGTACTTGTCTTACCAGTGGCCAAGCTCACACCCTGCATTCCAGTTTCAGGCCCTGGTCTTGTCCCTACTTACCTCGCATACCCTGAGTCTATACTTTCTGTGTAGGACTGTGCTTAGTGTTGCACTCAAGAGAAATACTTTAATGATGGAAAGAATCCCAGTTACTTAAAACTCTCTATTCTTGCCTTGTGTGCGTTTTCCTTTTGTTTTGACTCAACATTCGACAAACATCGACCTAGTAGCTTCTCCCATGAGCCAGAGCTCTGTTAGCAGTGGGAGGGTCGAAGGTACGGAGGCCATGCTTTCTGTCCTCAAGACGGTCATGCTCTAGTGCCTTCTGAGCCTGGAATATTGTCACTAAGTGTTTCATTCAGACTAAAAAACGTCTTAGGCCACCTGCCTCTTTTTGCTCCTTTCTACCCAGAAGTGTGGTTTATGGAGATAAATGTAAGGGCCGGTGCCCTGTGGTCGGTTTTCCAGATCAGTCCTCCAGACTCTAAGGGGTGATGTTTCTAGCACAAACTGCACCTTATATTCAAGTAAATAAGGTACTCCCCCTAATCCTGAATGCTTGGCCAAAATTTTCAAAGCTCTCTAACTCTAGTTTTCTAACTGATTTCCAGATTTAACCTCAAAGAATTATACGAAGTTTCTGGTGTCTGTGGTTTCTCCAATCTCCCTCCATTCTTAGTCAACCACTTGACTGCACTGAACTTCTCTCATCTTGCATTTCTGACTTCTTCTCTTAAGAGCATTCTTGATCTCAATGCCAAGGGTACAGAGTGTCTCCAGTTCTAAATCTGAATGAGCAAAAGA
The DNA here is from genome assembly GCF_018350175.1 of Felis catus. Lineage (NCBI taxonomy): Eukaryota > Metazoa > Chordata > Mammalia > Carnivora > Felidae > Felis > Felis catus. The sequence continues at coordinate 114,011,729 of NC_058374.1, forward strand.
GCTGGCTTAAATGGTTATAGAGCTGTGGACATACTTTAATATCATTACTGAGGTGACAGTCCAGTTTTGAAGAAGGTGGATTGGAGAATTGCAGTTCAAAGGACACTTTGGGGCACCTGGGTGGCTCATTCGGTTGAGCGTCCGGCTTCGGCTCAAGTCATGATCTCACATTTGTGGGTTCGAGCCCCGCGTGGGGCTCTGTGCTGATGGCTCGGAGCCTGGATCCTGCTTCGGCCTCTGTGTCCCCCCTCTCTCTGCCCCTCCCCCACTCACGTCTGTCTCTCTCTCTCTCAAAAATAAATAAACATAAAAAAAAAAAAAAAGGATGCTTCTCTGCAGTGGTGGTAGCACAGGCAAAGACCCTTTATTTAAAATCACTTTCTTTTGTGATTTGAGAGATTGGATTATCATCAACAATTCTGCTTCATCAGGGCCAAAGTTCTGCGTTAAACGAGTTAGTCATTCAATTATTCAGCAGTTTCTTTTTTTTTTTTTTAATTTTTTTTTCAACGTTTATTTATTTTTGGGACAGAGAGAGACAGAGCATGAATGGGGGAGGGGCAGAGAGAGAGGGAGACACAGAATCGGAAACAGGATTCAGCGGTTTCTTACAGGTTTGCCACAAATGAGTTAAGGTGTTAGGTTCTGAGAATACAATGGACAACAAGACACGTCCCCTGCCCTCCGGGCAGTAATCACCACCTAAGGGTAACGTGATGAAAAAAAAGACCACCGGGGAAAAGCTAACAGATCTGGTTCTGAGGCCGATCAGGGAACGCTTTCTGAAACAGGACATAGTTAAGCATCTCGACCAGTGGTTTGCAAATTTTAAAGAGCCCTCAGATTCTGTAGTTCTGAGGCTAGCCAATAATTTCCATTTTAAACAAGCACCACGGGTGATTCTAATACAGAGGTCTGCAGAGTACTGTTTTAAAAATATTTATCTAAGCTGCATTATATTTCCATTTCCATTTACTTTCCTCTTGGAAAAAAAAAAATGCAGTAGTAACTGTATTTCCCAAAAAGAGGCACAATTTGACAACATGCTGAAGAAAAGGCCATCACTTCCATTTTCCTGTCCCACAAAGTGTTCTGTGGTTTTTTTATGATATCCAATAGTCATTTGTTAAAAGAGACTGATAGCTATCATAGGATTTGCCTCAAGACCCGCCATTTTGTGAAGATTCGAACCATGCTAATGGTCAACAAATATTTTTGTAGAATAGAATCCTGTTTTTTTGTTTTTTTTTTTTTGAGAATTTGGAAATTAAATGCAAATGAGAATGTACCTAAACATAAGAAGACCACTTTCGCTTTAATAAAATATTTCACTCAATTTCCTTAGTTTGGTAATTATTTTTAAGATGTGTTTTGTAATATTTTAAAGACATACTTTTAAAAACATCCATACTGACATTTTTGAATTAGCATTTTATTAGAACACGATCTCATTCATAAATCCAGACCATGAAAGACTCTGTTGATAATCATAGTCGCGAAGGGCCTTCCAATCCACCTTAATAGTATTGTATCAACCAACCAACCAGAGGCCACACTTCAATTTTTAAACAGCATATTAAATAATTAAACAGCATATCAAATTATGTTTTGGATAACTGTCATAGCCTAATTTTTTAAGCACTCTTGAAAAAACCACAAACGGTTCATTAAAGATAGTTTTGAAGCCAAAAATGCTAATGCAAATCACGTGGAAATCCTAAAAGGAACTTGGCTTAAGATAAGGAATGAACTTGCTGCTGAAAATAGCACATTACACAAAAACCCAATCAATGTGGCTACAACTGAAACGTATATACGTAGATGCAGTACATTTTAATGGTATTATGCTGATGACCTAACTTTGTCTCTTTACATCAATCTTACATGCTTTCATAAATGCCCTTGTTTAACCAATTTCACGATTGATCCCACTATCCCTTGTAATGGCCACAAATGACAAGGGTAATTCATGACTTTTAAAAACACCAGGCTGGGAGCTACAGAAAAAAAATATCAATCTTTACATATGATTTCCTTTTTTTTTTTTTTTTGGACACAAATCCCTTTGTCCTATGACTGAAAGAAAGCTGTTGGATATTTGCTGATGATTTCCAGTGCCTGTTAAATGCTGCATTTTCCCCTGAGATGTGCTTGAGAAATTTTAAGGTGGTGCTGGTTATTTCCTTCATGGATTCTATTATTCTGTATTCCAAATAACATTAAGCACTAGTCAAAACCCGGCATTTATGTGATGTAGATGTTATCCCATCTCTGTGTTCGTTGTTCTTTCTTGGTGTTTTAAAAATAGTTTTTCTATTTACATGACTTCAATTTCAGTTCTACGTAATAAAATCATCTTTGGCTGAGAGGATATAAAAGGCCAAATTCCTCTAATCACACAAGGCTATACGTTTTACAATGGCATACCTAATTGCATTTCTTAAGGAATAAAATGTCCTAGAGCTCTTTATTTTGAGGGTGAGCCAGATGAGAGCATGGCCCACGGAATCCAGAAAGAATTGAATCTGAAATGCCTAATCGGCTTTAGATCTGTTCCTTGTAGCTGTAGCAACATTGTTCATTCACTGTAGCGCTGGAGCTCAACTGAAAAATAAATCCGAGTTGCCAGAACTTGAATTTATTACACCAGTTCAATCAAAACATCTGCTCAATTCAGTGACCATCTCCCTTAACCCATTTATCTGACGGGGCATGGAAGGCAGAGTGTGAAGCAAAAAGGTATTGATATGCCCACCTTCTAGTTCCTGTTGTCCCTACTGGTTATGTGGCCTTGGGAAAAGAACATCACCTCTCTGTGCCTTCATTTCCATAAGATGATGGAAATGGCATTTGATAATCCCTAAAATCTCTCTTGGCTGGAAAATTCAATAAGTCGTTGAAAGAGGTCATTCTACCAGCGTCATCAAAAGGCAACTCAGAAAAGAGGGGAATTGATGAAGGATGTCAAAGAACTTGGCCGGCTGACATGCACCTACTCTTGCTTGTACAAAATGACCAACTCGTCCCAGACCCCCCAGTTTACTCATTCGGGGTTGACATCTCCACAACATCTTTGGGTAGGGAGGGAGATGAGACCCCTCTAGCCTTTCCTAACCAATTATACAATAACCCAAAGGCAGCTGGCTCAAAACATCAGCAATGATGAATTCAGAACTGGAAATGTGCCCGAACGGCAGCCTCTTCTTCCTCCCTGTGAGTTCCGGACAGATAAACAAACTCGAAGCAAGATAAATAGAAGATACTGGAGGTGGGAGCCGTGAGTGGGGGTGGAGGATAAGGGTCTAATTACCGTCTGCAAATGTGCATGTATCTGCAGGTGCCAGGGTCTGTGAATTCAGAATCTCCATAACCAATCAGCCAAAAGGAGAACATTTTCACACATAACATGTGAACACTATATTACATTTACATTTCTTAGCCTGTCTGAAGATATATACATATGGATTTAACAAAACAAGCCTCAATCTTCAGAATGTGATGGAGTATGGCTGCTTCAATAAATGTTAAACATAGCGATTCTAGGGCCAGGCTGGGTTTAAATTTCAGCCTTAATTCCATCCCGGAGGTTATTGATATTAATATTTTCTGTAATGTGTTAGCATGGAGTCGAATTCTAAAGCAGTTCCTTGTATGAAATGAATATTTTAAAGATCCAACCCATTCAATGCATCCATTATTTCTTTTATAACTGATGTTCCTCTAGACTGTATATAGCTCTTGGATCCTTAGAAATATCACAAGGTTTTTCACAGCTCAGAGATTCCATATTCAACTTATATTAGACTTAAATCAAAGTTGGATTGTAAAATGTAACGTTTTGAAACCAGGAGCAAATAAAAACACCATATATTATTTGCAAAAGTATTTCTCAGGAGGCCATGTGGCTAAGAGCAGAGGTTCCGGGATTTTGTTTTACTTGACTCAGCCTAGATTTTACTCTCAGTTCTAACATAAACTCTGTACATTTGGGAAATTAACTAAAATGTCAGAGAGCTCAGTTCTTTCATCTGTAAAATGGGTCTGACAGTATTTTCCTCGCCTACTTACAAAGGCAGTGTTGAGATCAAAGGCACAAACTGATGTGGAATATGATGGCAAATTTATTATATAGGATGAAACTTCATGAAAACAACACTTTGCTAAAATGTGGGGTCCACTGACCTTGGACTCCCCATCCTAAAACTGTTGTTAAAATTGTCAGTTGGGGGTTCAGTTATTCTGAGTGTCATTAACAACTAAAGGATTTTTTTTTTAATGAAAGAAATAATTGAGAATGAATGAATGTACTACAGGATGAGAACGAGAAACAATTCACTGTTAAGTTAGTTCTGTAACAAATAATAAGTGTGGGCCTGGCGTTAACATCCGGTTCCCCTTCATTGAAGAGTTGGTAATTTCTCTGCCTTTTGTGATCTGAAACCCCTTATCTGCCCGTCTCCTGATTTTGCGCTGTCAGTGCTTGTCCTCTGTGTTTCCTGTAATGATCCAGACTGGTTGGAACGGTTGGTTCCCCCTATCTGCTCATTTGCAATTTAACCACAGATCATTTCTATATATTCCATGGAATTTACATTGCTGTCCTTTGGGAGACCTGAAATGCTGGCCATTTCCCGCAGGAAGTAGTGTTTCTGCTAAATGTGCTTCCGGTTCGGTGTGTTTCTGCTTATTGAGTGTCTACTGTGTGCGAAAGGTTGTTTGATACCCACTGGATGCAAATATGCATCTCCTGTAAGGTCTTACCTGTGAGTACCACATGGTCCACCTCTCCATCCTTTCCTGTCCGGGACTGCATTTTTCTGAGCTGGCTTGTAAGGACAGAGCAGCTGGATATGCCTGAGTTCTGGGCAAGATGGGAGAATCATCTGTGATGAATGATTTGAAGATGATCCCTCTGTTGTGCAGAATTCAAAGGTACTTCCTGGATCTCCTTGTTCTCCTCCTCCTCGTTATGATTATAACTGTCATTTATTGAGCACCTACTATGTGCCAAGTACTTTATATGTGTACCCTCACATAATCCTTATAAAGATCCTTTAAAGTATTTTGTTTTACAGATGTGAACCCATGCATGTAAAGAGACAACATTAACTCCTTCCCAAGGTCACGCAGAGCTAGTTGGCCTCAGTGTCATATTCTAATCATAGTTCTGTCTGACACCAAAGCTCTTGATTAAATCACGCCCCTCCATCATGCCCCTCGCCCACCCCAACTGGGCAAATATTTTTCATAGGTAAAAATTTTCATTGAAAATAAAGTCTCACTAAGTTTGATTTCCAAAAGGTACACCTAGCCATACAGTGATGGAGTCTTTATTTCAGTCCCTTGAAAAGTGTTATCAGCGTGTGTTCTTAGCGTTGCACATTTTCAGGGTGAGACATGGCACTAAAGGGCATTTAGCTAATGCTTGCATTTCTTCTACGGCATTTTCACTAAGGAGCTTCACCTCTGTTTGAACAGCATGTTCCCACCGTCTGCCCAGGCATCCCATCCCCATCTTGGACAACTGAGGCTGTGAGACTGAATGTCTGGTCACTGACCCAAAAGGTTGGTATTAAACTGGGGAGGAGCTGGGCCAGGAAAGTCATATGTAATGAACATCTGGACACGGGATGTACCTGAGTCACTGGGATTGGTGTTGAGAAAGTTCTGTCTTGCCCTCGCTTGTTGAGATTACTAACCACTAAAATATAGGAATAGGAACTTGCATAAGTATTTACTATTCCACCCTTTGCATTCTTCCCCTAAGGGGCAAGTCTACCTTGGACCCGTAGGATTCTGAGCGACTCTACTTTATAACTGCAACACATCGATGGGTCTTATTGATAATTAGCAATGATGGTGAGCTAACATTCTTTTATGCATTGCCAGGCATTGTGTTAAGCATTTAAGGCATCCTTTTATTTAACCCCATGAAAGAGAAATACCACCTATGGATGTGATGAGGACTAAGTGAGATAAGACAGAAAAAGCACTTAAAACCGTGCCTGTCTGGAGCTCTGTAAGCCCCAGTGAACATAGCTCTGATTGTGATCAGTTACTTCCTTATTCTTAAAGGGGAGGCTGGAAAAGGCTGGCGATGGGTAATTGCCCTCAATAGCAACTCACATTTTTTCCCTGATACCACTTTCAACTTGCTGTGAAACTCTATCCAGAACCTAAAGTGACCCCGTACTGACAATTGCTTGGCAATTGCAGAAGTAGTCTACCTTTCACCGCGGATGAAGTCTGTTTTGAGCAGATGCTGATCTGAAGTCTCGGCACTGTGAAAGAGAACCCACTGCCAATGATAGAGGGAGCCTGGTCGGTCACGATCAGAGACTTGACCTCCAAGCGTCGACACAACAGCTGGATGATTTGAACACCGCGAATGAGCAAGTCACAACAGCTCCTTCTGGCCTTGGGACTAATGTACAGACAATGACGTGCATTTCAGCAATAAAGCCTGGGCAATGTATTGCAGGCAAGCGTGAAGCCAGCCTACAACACTCAGCATTCTTGACTTGTTTACCCAGAAACTAAAGGAAGGAGAAGTCAGTGATGCAAGGAAAAATGTTTCATTAGTAGACTTAATCTGGGGCGTAACTTCCTTTATTGAATCCCAGAATTTCCACCTACCATTGATCTTGGTTTATAATAATGCTTTTATAACGCTCATCTCCAGCATGGGAAACCGGAAGAGGGTGGTCCCGGCTTTCCTTTACCATGGCGAGGCTAGTTGGGAGACGTGGGTCATCTTTGAAACTAATTGTCGTGTAGTGATATTGGAAATGGTATATAAGAATATAAAGAAGCTTGTTACTTTTCCACATTCCAATCAACTGTGCTTGTAAAAATGCTTTGAGTTAGCAAAATTTTGAACGGTAAAGGGATTGAAACTGAACTAACAGAAAACCCCTCATCACAGTTTAGCAATTCCAGGATCATCTAGGTCAGTCTGCATGGCCTCAAGATTGTAGGGAATTAGTCATTTCTTACGCCAAATTTGTCAGAAAATTGGAGGAAAGGAGGAAAGGAAAAGGAGGAAATCAGAATATAAATAGAGGCTTGTGAAAATTGGGAATGACAGGGAAAGGAAAACGCGGCTTCTTACACTGTCTATCAGGCACTTCATTTAAAAAATGAACGTATTTATGCTTGAAAAGCCAACACGTGTTCCAAATTTTAAAACTCAGATATGATAATATAAACTTCGAATGCCAACTTTTCTCCCTTCGTCCCAAGCGCATTTCTAGTGTCGACCAGCTTAGCAGGTTCTTCTGCGATTTTCTTCCATATCTACACCTGATACATTTATGGTGCCGCCTCTTGAAGATTCTAAAAACTCTTAGACATTGCCGACCGTAATGACAGCTTCCTCTAGAGAAAATGAGGATTAACTCTCTTCTCTCGACGCTTTCCCCCACAGGACTAATGTGATTATATCCAGATTTCTAGTTAAATCAGTAGAACTAGGACAGGCCACCAAGGCCACCAAGGCTGATCCACACTGAAAAATAGAAGAGAGTGATGTGTGTTTTTTTTTTAACTTGGCTCACTGTCTTTATATGAAGTGATTATCAGAGCAGCAACAAGCAACATCATGTGTCCATCATAGCATCAGGCTCCAATTACAGGGACAACTGGTTTTCCCACCTCTCTTTGTCCCTCTCTGAGATGTGGCCGAAGCTCAGGGTCTCAGCCATCCACGTTTGGTCCAGACTCTTCCAGGTAGGACAGAGCGGGACTGTGAGGTCACGACTGTTGAGCTTGTCTTTGGTGATGGTGCTGGCCCTGGGTTATGCTAGCACTCACTCCAGACCCACCCTATTATTACATATCGGTTGGTCTATAAAATAATTCTACTCAAAAAATATTTTTAAAATTTTGCCTAGGAGCACCTGGTGGCTCGATCAGTCGAGTGTCCAACTCTTGACTGCGGCTCAGGTTATGATCTCATGGTTCATGTGTTCAGCCCCGCATCTGGCTCTGTGCTGACAGCTTGGAGCCTGCTTGGGATTCTCTCTCTGCCTCTCTCTCTCTGTCTCTCTCTCTCTCTCTCTCTCTCTCAAAATAAATAAACACACTTAAAAATATTTTGTTTAAAAGTTCAAAATAATACTATTCATGGATAGTAAAGCAAAAATTCCTTATGTATCATTATCTAACTATTAAAAATAATATGAGAATAATTGCTTCTTGGTACTTATTTATATAAGTTAGTCATTTAAAACTATACCTGAATCTAATATCATGATGCCGGAAATTTTCTGAAAAATGTATTTTTAATGATCTTATTATTTTAACTTTCCCCACAGAATTACCAGTCTTCCTAAAAGTTGCATTCTTTAGTGGTTAATAAATTTGACATTTTGACAACCTTAACTGAATTTTCTCTGTTGACCATAGTTTTTTTACTGAGGAAAAACTCTAAAGCTGCTGAGTTATTTTGTAATTGCGGATTTAATACTGCTCCATGAAGGACATTATTGTGAAAGTTCACCAAATTATATAAATATTTTATTCTAACTATTTTAAAGATACAGTCTTATATTCTTCTTTTTTTTCAAATATTTTTAGGAGAAAAAAAGACATCAAGTAGGCTCTCTGTATTTTTGCAATTACTTTAATCTTTTGTCAAATGGTCTTCTTAATTTTATTCCATTCTAGTATATAACATAAATGATCCATTTGAAAAGGGGGAAGCTGTGAAAAAAATTTCTCTCAAAAGCTGAGATGTTTCAAAACACAGTAATAGAATTGCAAAATTACATTTCCTGTCTGGGTAGTAAAATCTTGATGTCCAGTATCCTGAAATCATATCAGGGAAGGAGGTTAGAGTTTTTTTTTACTCTTCAGTATGCCAACAATTACATAATGCTCTATTTTTAGTACAAGTTCTGTCAAGCCCACCCTCCTCTGTGTGTGATCTCCCAGACTCCAGAGTATCTCTTTATATATATATATATATATATATATATATATATATATATATATCTATCTTTATATTTATATATATATATATCTTTGTATTTATACATATGTATATGTGTACATATACATATATATGTATATATATATTAAGAGATATATGTGTGTGTGTGTGTGTGTATATAATGTTTGTTTGTCTTTGAGAGAGAGACAGAGAGGGAGGGAAGGACACAGGGGGTGTGGGGGACAGGGAATCTCTCATCTGAGCTGTGCACTGTCAGCCCAGAACCCGATGTGGGGCTGGAACTCACGAATTGTGAGATCATGTCCTGAGCTGAAGTCTGACACTTAACCGACTGAGCCATCCAGGTGCCCCGGTGACAAATTGTTTCTTAAGCAGACGTTCAACAAACCTCCTGTTTTGTCTGCATTGTCCCCAATGCCTTCAATGTTTGAACCTTTCTGAGTTCTGCAATGTGAACGGGCTGCTTCTTTCTGGATCCGCCTCCATTGCTTTAGGTTTCAGTGCTTGGCTTGTTTATGTCAGTATCACTCTCTCTGGTTACATTAGTCGCCATTATTTCAGCTTTTAAATTAGGTTAACATTTATAGCTTGCTGATGTCTCCCCACCCCTGCCCGTTTCTCCCCATCTTTATGGATTTATGTGTTATTTACTCTGAATCTAATTTTGGTGAGAATTTTGGAACAAGCAAAGATAAATGCAGATGTTCACTCTGCCAAGTTTAGTGGGGAGTTTATCCCAGAATCGTCAGTAGGGTTACCAGATACAGCAAATAAAAATACAGGCTCCTCAGTAGAATAGTTTCCTATGGCTACTGTAACAATTTTTTACAAATCTAGCTGCTTAAAAGCAACACAAATTTATTCTGTTACAATTCTGGAGGTCAGAAGTCCAAAATCAGTTTCACTGGGCTAAAGTCCAGGTGCCAAGGAGGCTGGTTTCTTCAGGCTCTGAGGGGAGAGTTTGTTGATTTGCCTTTTTCAGCTTTTAGAGACCACCTGTATTCCTTGGCCTATGGCCCCTTCCTCCATCTTTAGAGTTCATCCTTCTCTGCCTCCATCTTGACATTGTCTTCTCCTCTGACTCTTCCTGCATCATCCTTCTCCTAAGGACCCACATGATTATTCTGGGCCCCTCAGAAAGCCAGGAGAATCTCCCAGTCTCAAGATTCTTAATCACAACCGCAATGTCCTTGTTGCCATATGAGGTAACATTTACAGCTTCTGAGCATTAGGACATAGACATAGCTAAGGGCCATTATTGAGCCTACCACACTCAGTTAAACTTGAATTTCAGGTAACAAATATGCATCGGATATATTTACACTAAAAAAAAAAAAAAAAATTATGCTCCGTATTCCTGAAATTCACATTTACCTGATGTGATGTATTTTGTCTCACAGCCCTAGGCTCAAAACACATTTATGAAGTAGTTGATATTTATAGTTAAGAAGTGACAAAATTGATGTTTAAGTGATTAAATACCATGCCCAAGGTCACACATATTTTAGCGAGAGAACCAAGTTTCAAGGCTAAATCTGTTTGGCCTGAAAGTCCATGTTCGTTCCAGTTGTTTTTTGTTTCTTCCTGTATTTCTCCCCCGTTTCTTCCTTCTTCCCTCCTTCCCTTCCTTCTCTCCTTATTTCATTTTTTTTATTATACGGATACTTAAATATAGTCTCCCTATAAGATACAAACAGTTGTCTGTTTTCCTTTGACCACACAAGTTTGAACCTGAAACTGACACTTCAGATCCCATTTAAGTTTCCATTAATTGATGAAACTTTAATGAAGTAAGAATTCCGTATGGCTGAAAATATGTATTGTTTGGCATACAGAGAATGAAGCACTCTGCTTAACAAAATGCCATGGTTAATAGATAATCAGATATAAATCCCAAAGGAGAACTCATTTCCAAATATCTAGACAAAACCCAACACATTTAATAGACTTCTTTGTGGGGAATAATTTAATCTTGGTGATCCAAGAAATATTTGAGGATCATGGAGGATCTCTGCAGTTTCATTCTGAATATACATTTATTATAGGTGTAGCAATATCATAATAATAGTTAATAGAACAATATACTGAACTCGACCGTATAGAACTTCCTATCGTAAAGTTCTTAGGATCTCACACATTCTGATGATTTCTATCATCTATATCAGGGTCAGCAAATGTGTTCTGTAAAGGGCTAGATAGTGAATAGTAAATAGTCTTGTTGAAACTGTTCAGCTCTGCATTTATAGTGCAAAGCAGCTATAGATAATACGGAAACAAATGAGAACAGGTGTATTCCAATCAAACACCTTACAAAACAGGTGGGGAGGCCTGATTTGGCCTGAGGGCCATAGTTGGCTGATCCCAGACCTATACGCTGATAATTCCCAAATTGTGACTGCATTTTTAAACACTTCTCTCTAATTTGACAATTCTACTTCTAACACTATCACCTTCAACTCAAAAGGTCTCGAATAAAACTCAGAATGTCTGTCTAAATCGGATGGCTGTACACCCAACCTGTTTCTCCCCTCATTTCTCTCCAATTTTTTGCTCTCCGCAATGCATTTCTCTTCCTCACCTTCCAGCTCTTCCCACCAGTTCTCATGTCTCTCGTTTCTACCTTCATGAGGCACACTTCACACATCTGTCTTCGTTCCAACATCTCCTTTGTCGCTGTCTTTCCTGAACTCGTCTGGACTCTCCCTGTGGTCCCCTCGTGCCCCTCTACTTCTTTTTATCTTATCTTTTCTGGTTCTACCCATCTTTTCTGGTTCTTATCCTTATCTTTTCTGGTTCTACCCATCCACCACTGCCCGTTGCATCTACCCACAGCAGAGCGCTGGCCTTGCCACTTGTTAGCTTGGGAACCGTCATCAGCCCAAAGTGAAAATCTTCCATGAACCAGACCCAGTCAACTTTACTGAATATTATTTCTCCTTTCGCTGCCTTATGAGCTCGATTCCACCAGAGGTAGACAACTTGCTTTATCTTTCATGCAAACCCCATGCTTGTCATTCGTCTCATCCTACGCATTTGCTTATGCCGTTTGCGTTGTTATTTCTCTAGAACTGCGGTGGTCAAAATGGTAGACATTAGCCATATAGTTGTTGAATTAGCCACATTTCAAGGGCTTCATACTCACTCATGGCCAGTATCTACCATGTTACACAGGAAGATAGAGAGCATTTTCATCATTGCAGAAAGTTCTGTCTGTCAGCGCTGGCCAAAAAGGTCCTGTTCACATTGCCTCACATTTGGTCCCATAGGATCCATACTGCCTAACTCAAGTAACATCTTCCCTATCGACCCACCCTTCTTTGCAGTAGTGTTTTACCTGTGTTGGTGTTATAGCACCCACCACTTTCCATCTTGGAATATAGTGACACAAAAATATGTAATGGTCTGGGGCGCCTGGGTGGCTCAGTCGGTTATGCATCCGACTTCAGCTCAGGTCATGATTTCACACTCCATGAGTTTGAGCCGAGCTGTCGGGCTCCGTGCTGACAGCTCAGAGCCTGGAGCCTGATTCAGATTCTGTGTCTCCCTCTCTCTCTGCCCCTCCTCCACTCATGCTCTGTCTCTGTCTCAAAAATAAATAAAAAAACATTTAAAAAATTTTTTTAAAAATACGTAATGGTCTAGACTACTATTTCCATTTGTTTCATTCTTTTATTTCCTTGTTAACAACTAAGCCAATGCCATGTGCATAGTAGGTGTTCAGAAAGGATTCGTTGACAGGTCCCACAAAAACATTCTCTATAGTTTCGTAAATAGGTAATATTTTCATAACGAACAATGATAACTCTGCCTCATAAATTTACCAGATAAAATTAGCATAAAATTTGGGACATGGAAACTGTATTTGTAGAAATGATATATTTTAGAAAGCCTAATGATACGTCAACATGATTTCCATAAATTGTGATTGATTTTATCGGCTTGGGGAAGCTGCATAGTGTAATGAAAAGAAAATTGATGTCAGTACCAGATTGCCCTATATTAGAATCCTGCTTCCATCAATTACTGGCTAGGCTTGGCCAAGTTGCTTAATTTCTCAGAGCCTCAGAGAGATCGCAACAGCTACCTGCATTAGTTGAAACTCCTTGATAGCAAATGCCAGAAATAGAAATCAAACTAGCTTTTTAAGAAAAAGGTATTAATGGACTCATGTAACTAAGAAAGTCCAGGGTCTTTAACATGACTGGATCTGTGTTCTCAAATAATGGTATAGTTCCATTTTCAGACAAGCTCTTGATACATAGCAGTGAGATGGCCACTAGCAGCTTGAAGGCTCACGTGTTCCTTACAATCAGGATCCAAGAGGAAGAAGAGATCTTTCCCTTTCGCTCCAGAAAATGTCCCAGGGGTACTCTCATTGGTCTGAGTTTGGTTAAGAACGTCCTTAAGTTAACTGTGGATATGGGATGGAGAGCTGGATAGAGCCTGGGTCAAATGACCAAAGTGAGGCAAGGAAAACAGGCCCGTTGAACCACGTGGATGGTGCAAGATTGTGATGGAATGGAGGCTGGTTCTGCAAAGAAAGGAGCTTTGGTAAATAGAGCAGATTCTTGGGGCGCCTGGGTGGCGTAGTCGGTTAAGCGTCCGACTTCAGCCAGGTCACGATCTCGCGGTCCGTGAGTTCGAGCCCCGCGTCGGGCTCTGGGCTGATGGCTCGGAGCCTGGAGCCTGTTTCCGATTCTGTGTCTCCCTCTCTCTCTGCCCCTCCCCCGTTCATGCTCTGTCTCTCTCTGTCCCAAAAATAAATAAATGTTGAATAAAGCAGGTTCTCTCCTCTAATTTAGGGGTGCTGCATTGTGTGGCTACGGAGACACTCCCCACATTGTATTCTACACAAATGGTGCTTATTGGAATCAGGCAACATTTGGATCGCCCTCCCTTATAGGTTTGGAGCAGTGATGGCATGGTATAATACGGATAAAATGACTAGCAATTTGTAGATATTTTCTTCACTCTTTATTCTTTTTGTACCCATGTTTTCCCGCTTAAACTGAAAAAAAAAGCGTATTATTTAATAGTGGTTAAGGTCTGGATTAGAGCACTCTGGATTTACTAGCATTTGCTCTGAAGTAACAGATAAAGAAATTATACCTCCCTCCAATATTTTTGCCTTAAGGGCATTCTACAGTCAATATGGAGGGGCATGACTCTAACAAGATTAAATGATTTAGAGATGGCCCTTTATTTCATCACTGGTGCCTCCAGAAATGCTATATTAACCCAAAGTTGCTTGATAAACATCTTATAATTCAAATATTATGGTGGGTAAAACTCTCTCCATTTACCTGTACTTCAACCAGAGAAGTGTCCTATTTGTCAGTTTAACATTCAATAGGTTAACATTTAACAGTTTAACATTAAATGGCCCTTTTTCTGTGAACGTAGAAACATTTAAATAGGTAACATTAAAAAATCAGTAACATAGAGAGATTTTTCTATGTCCCATAAACAAGTCCACAAGTAGGCAGTTCGGGGATTGGTCTGGTAGTTCCCTGATATCATTAGATACCTAAGTTCCTACGGCTTTCTGTTCCTACTTTTTAAGAGTATGGCCCCATCTTCTTGTTCTCAAGAAGGCTGCCAGAGCCCCAGCCATTACGCCCACAGCTCAAGCAGGCTAGAGGGAAAGGGAAAGAACATAAAGGTACGTGCCAGATGATTTAGCCCTCTTTCATGGCTTTTCTTGGACACCTCTATTACATGTTCTTTTGGCTAGACCTATGTCATTTGACAACCTTTAGATAAAAGAAACCTGGGAAATCTGGGCTTTATTATTTTAAGCTGGGTATATTGCTGCCCCAAATAAAAGTTGGGGCTTCCTCAACAAGAAGAAAGGGGAGGTGCACCTGAGTGGCTCAGTCGGTTAAGCATCTGACTCCTGGTTTTAGTTCAGTCATGATCTCACATTTCAGTTTGTGAGTTCAAGCCCACATCGGGCTCTGCACTGACAGTGCGGAGGCTGCTTGGGATTCTCTCTCTCCCTTCTCCTTCTGTCCCTCCCCCTCTTGTGCTCTCTCTCTCTCTCTCTCAAAATAAATAAACTTAAAAAAGGAACAAACAAACAAAGAAGGGAAGACTGTATATTGAGTTGATAACTAGCAGGCGGTGTCTCACACAAATTAGCATTTTCTCTAAGATTTTGTCTGAATAAAAAGGTTTCGATCCTTAAAGAAAATCTAAAAACCATTGATGCAATTAAGCTCTAAGAAGTGAACAGCCATGTATGTTGAATTTAATGGGATGATGCTCAAAGATGTGGTGGTTGTGCCATTCACATGTTCAAAGCATTAATCCCAACTCTATTCATGGTGGACATTTTGAACAATAAGTAAAGCTGGTGGACGCTTTTCACCACTTCCTTAAGAGGCCTTTGAAAACGGAGGTTGTAGCCTTAGGCGTGTGTTCCCGTTCGCCATTTCCTTCTCCCGGTGTCCCTGAACTCAAATGGACCAAGAGGGTGGTTGAAAGGCAGCCAAATGGGAAACGGGTGATGCGCACAGCTCCACACCTTGGAATTGTCCCTGAAGCCCAAACTGCCGTCTGGGGGCTCCTTGACTGGTGCGCTGGTTGCTCCCCAGCTACGGAACAGTGATTGTGTCGGCAGGGCCAATGGCTCAGAATGTGGTGGGGAACCGAAGAGAACATTTGGAAACCCCCCGCGTATTTGAATAGACAGAAAATAGAAATGGGTTTTCTGCTCAAGCTGCCAAGCTGGTTTGCCTCTAACATCGGCTTGCTTCGAAGAGAAGAGGAAATCATTCCTACGAGGACTTATTCAGATTGGAAAAAAAAAAAAAACAAAACTATGCTTCGCTTCGATTTTCGCAGTCTCTCCAGCGAAGGGTTTATTGCGCAATCTGCTTTCTTCAGCGCCTGTTTGAATTCTCCATGTTCTTGAAGAGCCAACTCTCATCTTGAGGCAGTCTACCAGATGGCTGAAGTCCTCGGCAGCCTCTCCTCCTAAAATGTGGCCCCTGTCATGACGGCGCAGATCACGTATTTGACATTCATCACACCCTGCTTTGTTGTGTTTGTCGTCTTTTCCTGTTGGTGCCTCCTGTCTCCCTAACGGAATTTGAGGTCTCCCAGGTCTAGGGGACCAGATCATTTATTATCTAAATTGGGACACTTTGGGGAGTGAAAAGAGATATTGTTAATAATTACACCAGGAAACCTGCCACAGACCTGAAGTGTCCAAGCGAATTATGATGTGTGGTCCTCTGTGAAGGTCAAAAGCCACTATTTACTGCTTCTCTTCACCCACAGGGCCCAGTGTAATTCATATACAAATGGACGTTAAAGTCTTAAAAACAAATACCTTAGCAAGGCAGCAGTTTCTCCCACAACAGCTGAGAAATAGGTGAAGGAGACGGGGCCTTACCGGCGGGAGATTTAATAGTTCAATATAGGAAGTAACCGCAAAGTAGAAGGCTTAAATAATTGGGTAAAGACGTTCGCCAGAGAACCCGGCCTAGAATTTATATTCTTACCACCGAAAGCTGCGAGGTTCAAGTGGGCACTCTCACGACGAGAATAGTGAGGGAAAAGTGTTTTTAATGGGCATTTTGGCGGAGTGCGTTCTCGTTTCAGAAGCATTACACTTCCTACCCATCACACTAACGTCAGCATCAGTCTGAGCAGGAGGAGATAGGAGCAGAATTAGGCAGAAATGTAGATTCAAAGCCAAGACATTATGAATTCTCTGCAGTTAGTGCCCTGACTGACGTCAAAGTTTCGGATTTGTCTGGTGTGGCTCTGCCGAAGGACCCAGAACAAAACAGATCTTCCTCCATGGAGAATGACACCTGAACCACGGCTCTCAGTACCAGCACAGGCTTTGCTTCGATTCCGACATCTTTTAAATTTTTTTTTTCAACGTTTTTTATTTATTTTTGGGACAGAGAGAGACAGAGCATGAACGGGGGAGGGGCAGAGAGAGAGGGAGACACAGAATGGGAAACAGACTCCAGGCTCTGAGCCATCAGCCCAGAGCCTGACGCGGGGCTCGAACTCACGGACCGTGAGATCGTGACCTGGCTGAAGTCGGACGCTTAACCGACTGCGCCACCCAGGCGCCCCGATTCTGACATCTTTGATAACGCATCGTTGCTGTGGAACACGACATAAGGTGATATCTTCCTCCCTCGTGAACCCCAACTAAATACGTATTTCTAAACTCCCAAAGCATTTGCTCGCTGTTGTTTTAAAACAGCATTCGGAACATCCTGCTTTACTTTATATGTAGGAATCCTCTTCTTATGCCTCCATCGTATTACAATCTTGAGGACGCTTTCTGAGTTTTTCTTGATTTTGTCTCTATTCCAACCAGGTTGACGGTGTAATTGTTGAAAGGGAAGGGGTCAGTGGCTTTAAGCGGACAGGACACTCCTGGCATACGTCAGGACTATTCTGGGCAAGACAGGATACATGTCCCCCCCCCCCCCCTTTGCCCCGCCCCCGCAACTTAACACCTACACTATGTCCTGCACATTCTAGGGACTATGTGGATACTGGTTGATGTGACCTTACATCACATCCTCCTGAAAGTATTTTGGCTTAACTTAAAGCCCCAACTCCCTAGCTTTGTCTACCACAACTGGTTGTCCTTAGTGACTCAGTGTAAGATAAATTCCAGGTCGAGTCCAGAACTAAAGGCATTGCTTCCTTCTACCCCTGACAAAGAGAAACCCGAGGCTACTAATAAACGCCATGCTGTTTCTCCGGTCCCGAATAGTTCCCTATTGACATCCGACACACATGAGGTTCCTTTCAGAGAACTCCAGGCTTAGAATCTGACTTATGCACGTGATAGCTTGCGAGAGCTAAGCAACGTTGGTGTTTCGGTATCAACAATCAGACTGAAAACATGATTCCGACAAAGATTTATCCTAGCGCGTGCTAGATTTTAGAAATGTGAAGTGGGAAAATACCAGGAATTAGAAGCAGAATACCTGTGCTTAAATCCTACCCCTATCACTTCTGAAATAGTATTTCATCCGAAAATCAAGGATAATAATACTACCTCTATCTGCGGGAGCCTTGGGATAATTAAGTGATGTGCTGTATGCAGAAGTTTTATACAATTTAATGGGAAAAAGTCTGCAAGGATGCACATTCTTCTTTTCGTTGCCTGCTTAAATCCACTCTATCAACTCTGTCTCTCTCGGGTAGCCTAAGGCTGGGGTCACCAGAACACAAACGTGCCGTTGCAAGGTTTTAAAAAAATCAGCAAAACAACTGGTTGTTACATGATCTCTGACAACAGTTGGATGGACTTTCCCCCCAGTTAAATGAAGTGTTTTGGCAGCCTGTAAGTAGAGCCGAAAGTGTAGCTGGAAAAGGGAATCATTTTCCTTAGGGAGAGTATAATTTTAACAGAAGTTCAACTTCCACATTTTAAGATCTGTGCTTTGGATGTCTCCGTTAAGTGCCAAATGAATATAATTAGTGATGAGACACCTTGCCGTCGGCTATAGTATGCATTAAGCTACAGCAGAATATCACCACCTATCATGCTCTGTGGTGTATCTCGGGACTTCCTGCGCTGTCGTCTCTTAAAGCAAATACTGTCTATAAAATTTCAGAACCTAACAGTTGCTCCTTCGGAAGGGTTAGGAGCGGGAGCAACACATCTGTGGCCTTCAAACGGTCAAGCCAGACGTATAAATCTCTTCGGGACAGGATCCATATCTTTGCACGCATGGGTCCCTCACGTGTAAACGAAACCTGACCCAGTGAAGGAAATGGGTGTAGAATAAATAGCAGAAGAGACAGAATCTCTGATGAAATATTCCAGTACCCAGAAAATGACCATTTTGAAGTGTCTGAGAGCCCCAAGTTACCTAGAACCTCCATTTCTCCCCCATGTGTGCGGCACAAGGATGCGTGGTGGCCCAGCTGTGATTACTGAACGACTATGGGACAGTTGTAAAAGGACATGCCCTCCAGGTACCTCCTAATTTTGTAACTGTCGTCCCAGCGTGTAAAGCATAAAGGTCCCGAAGGGTCACTGGAGAAAGAGTGAGCATGTGGCCCAGAGCCTGCGTCAATGGGGAGCGGTTTCTTAATAGTTCATGCTATCAAATACGTTTACACACTGGACACACACACACACACAAAGTTGAGCTTCCTCTTAATGTGGTTTTCCTGAGTCCTGCAACCTAAAGAGCTAATGCAAAGAAAAGTGAAAGGCAGAGGATGTGCGATGTTTTCTGTTCGTGAAGCCCTAACTCAGGAAGTGATGCTATGTCTGTCTCTAGGAAATGGTTAGACTTGCACAACTTGATAATTATTTATTTATTTTTATTTATTTTTATTTATTTTTATTTTTTTTTTAAATTTTTTTTTTAATGTTTATTTATTTTTGACACAGAGAAAGACAGAGCATGAATGGGGGAGGGGCAGAGAGAGAGGGAAACACAGAAACGGAAGCAGGCTCCAGGCTCTGAGCCATCAGTCCAGAGCCCGACGCGGGGCTCGAACTCACGGACCGCGAGATCGTGACCTGGCTGAAGTCGGACGCTTAACCGACTGCGCCACCCAGGCGCCCCATTTTTATTTTTTTTTTTATTTTTTTTCAACGTTTATTTATTTTTGGGACAGAGAGAGACAGAGCATGAACGGGGGAGGGGCAGAGAGAGAGGGAGACACAGAATCGGAAACAGGCTCCAGGCTCCGAGCCATCAGCCCAGAGCCCGATGCGGGGCTCGAACTCACGGACCGCGAGATCGTGACCTGGCTGAAGTCGGACGCTTAACCGACTGCGCCACCCAGGCGCCCCATAGATAGGAGCCCAGAGCGCAACTAGCCTGGGAGCTACCCGAAGGTAGAGATGCGCTTCCCTGCCTTCTGTATAACACCACTTTGCAATTCCTCCAAGGCACGTCTTGGACACAATGAGTGCTCAAGAAATGTTGAACAGTTAAGTGGTTTTAAAAGCTTAAGAAAAAAAAAAAATGACACTTTTCACTTGTGACTTCATGCCCGGTTAAATAATAGTTTTTAAAAAGGAGAATCGGAGTTAAATATACTTCTTCACTGAGTAAAAACCATATATCAGGGACCCCTGGGTGGCTCAGTCGGTTAAGCGTCCGGCTCTTGATTTCAGGTAAGGCCGTGATCTCATGGTTCATGAGTTCGAGCCCCGCATCGGGCCCCGCACTGACAGCACGGAGCCTGCTTGGGATTCCCTGTCTCCCTCTCTCTCTCTGCCCCCCTCCTCTCTCTCTCCCTCTCTCATAAATAAATAAATAAACACTTAACAACAACAACAACAACATGTATCAAGTACTATACCCCTGAAAGGGGTATGAAAGTTCTGAGCAAGTTACAGCTCCCGTCTCCAAGAAACCAAAGCTATCTGGATAACTGGAACAAAGCAAAGCTCAAACAAAAGAACGTGTCACTTGGCACCCTTTGTACAAATATATTGTGTTCATTACTGCCGGACGTTACACAACCATGTCTCGTTATGATGGTGCACACCCTGTTTGATAATATAGGTCTAAAATGAACCTGTTTGGTATCTTATACATGTGACAGCAATTAACTTCTAGTAATTGACTTCTCAAATTATCTCTACCTAAATAGTCCCAGAAAAACGACCTGATTTCCCTTGTTTCAGTTCAGTAGATTAGCAGGTGATGGACTTGTTGGTCTTCAGCTTATGGGGGTGGCTTGTGGATGTAGCCCATAAAATCCCAACTATATATTTTTTAACAGTACCGAGTGATTACAGAAGTACACACACATACACGAATATATACGTGTATATAATTCATATGCACAGGTGCACACGCATGTCTGAAACTGCCAACATCTTTGTTCTCTCATTGCAACACTGAGCACAGATCTGTTGGTGACGCTTTTCGCCCAGACTACAATAGCCAGCTGTCTTTAGAAGAGTGTTACTGAGTCTCTGCCACACAGACAAGAAAGGGAATATTGGAACGCGTAATGCCCGTGCCAATGCTCAGATATTCATTGCACATCGTGATGATTGCATCTGAGAATCTGTTCCTGCGTTATTCTGCTTTTTCTTAAGAAATAGTCTTATCTTTTGGAATGTGCGGAAGCAAAATGACTAGCTTATAACAGATGGTATTAAAAACTGTGAGTACAATGCAGAAATGCAACAGTAAAATTGCAAACTGAGAAGAGGAATCCAACGAGGGCAAAAAAAAAAAAAAAAAGGCGTAAGATTTGAGAATAAATGATGCACCGGACAAACTGGTAATCATTTTGAGAAGAAGAGAGGTGGGCTTGAGCAGTCAGATGATATAGAAATAACTGTTTGGTAGAGGCTGGCTAGCATAGCGTTGAACAGCACAGACCGCCCTCTGCTCCCGGAACGGAGTTTGAATGCTGAATCTCCACTTACCAGGTTGTACGACTTTGTACCGGGAGGTCAACTCTGGACATCTCTTTCCCCCTTGCACTCTGCAAAGAGGGAGAGGTGTGCACACTTAGTGGAAATAATGGCTCATGGCAACACGTAACTTTTCACAAGCGCTTACTATGTGCCAAGCACAATAGTAAGCATATTACATACATATGTTCATTAACTCTCACTATAATCCAATGAGGCAAGTGCTACTACTATTATTATTACTAATATATGAGGCTAGACTAGATTCGGTGAGTTGTCCAAAGGGATAAAGCTGGCAGAATGATTCTCAAGTCTGTGGCTTAAGAACCATGCCATCACATTGCCATATCAAGTGTTTATCCCAGCTTGGCACAGAGGAAGACTTCAACATATAATAAAGAGTCAACCACACAAGATCCATTAAAAACTCACCGAGAAGGAAAACCAAACCACCTTCCAGGTGGAAACAGAGTTGGCCCTTTCTTCCAAATTTATCGTGTGATGTGACGGATGGAGATGTGAGATGATGCCAAGATGGCTGATAGAGTCCAACCGGGAGTCACATGACGAGCTTACGCCCATTCAAACGAACCCACACGGTCCGCCACAGTCTCAGGCTCAGTTAGCTGATGCGTCCTGTCCCTAGCATACGAACACCCACCCCCTTCCACTGCGTATATTCCCTTGCCTTCCGTAGATCCTAGTGCATATTTCAAAGGTAGAGAATTGAGCCTAATGAAGTTAGGACAGGCTTGGGTGTTAACAGCCTCACAGCTGATTCATAGTTGTTTTCATCTTGTCAGCAGGCTGTGAATGTGAACACCGAGTTAGAAGTTGAACTTGAATCCAATTCAAAGAGCAGATTCTGTTAGAGTATCTGACACCCTAAAAATGTTCAAGGGGAGGTGGAAGAGAAGAGGGACGGGTAGGGGGTGCTGGAGGCTTTACTCAACCGCCACGGCCCCCTCTGCCAAGATGAAAGATGGCGTGGCTTAAGCTTTTTGCCCATCTCGCTCTCTCAGAAATATTCACGCTACACCAATCAAGGAATGGACCACCCCTGCCACCTTGTCATCCTCCTTCCTCCCCTGAAACGGTGCTCATCCCTCACAGTTGCCCTGATGGCCAGGAAACCTGTTACCCCAAATAACTGTCACATTCTCATGCGCTCAGTCACAGGGAAGAATTTCGGCTTCTCTCTTCCCTCCCATTGGAGAGGAGGCAGAGGTCACACGACTGAAAGGACCCCGTCTTGTCTCCCAACAAGAGGGGTCTGTGCAGCTGCTGTGCCCACAGCAGACAGAAGGCACGCGGCAGCTGAGGCTGTTCAGAAGGCCCTTTCCACCCACTTCCTGTATCTGGCTTTGATTTCTTAGAGGGCAGATGCATCTATTCCAGAGTCCCTCCCTGATTCAGCTGGAAAACAAAAACAAAACCAAAACCAACACAATCAAAAGTCTAAAGCAATCCTTTCCTTTTCTGAAGTTTCTTCACTTTGTCTCAGATCCTCTTTTCTGGCTTCTCTGCTACCAACTCTCTGTCTCTCCCTTTAAAGCAGCATGGGGCTGAGTTTTGCTGAGTGTTTAGTCATCGCCGATCTTAATTGCAAACGGCCCTAGCTGAGAGGGATGGTTTTACCAGGAAAGCCAAGCCCAGGAAGCAAGATGGGTAGTAGTAAAATGGAACCCAAACTAATTTCCCAATAGAGAACAGAAAGAAAAGAAACAAAAAAGTGGAACCAAGATTCAATTCATTCCCCAAGTCGACGAGCTCTGTGAACTGACTCCTGGCCCGTCTACTGCTCCGGTTCAGTCTTCCTTTACTTTTCCTTTCAAACTTGATGCTTCAGCAACAGGGCTGTTTTTACCTTAATAAACAGAGCTTTTTCATGCTTCTGAGCCTTTGTGGAATCTTTTCTCTGCTTGAAATGCCTTCTCACTCTATCTTCCTGGAAAGATCTTATTTGACTTTTAAAACCCGACACAGACATCACTTCATCTCCCCCCGGTGATTCTGATTTAATTGGTCTGGGTTGTGGCCTGAGCTTTGGGGAGTTTTAAGCACTCCCCAGGTGAAACTATTGTGCACCCGAGTTTGAGAATGACTGCTCTGGGCTAGTGGTTTTTGAACTCGAGAGCAAGCGTCAGGATCAGCTGGAGGGCTTGTTAAAGCACGGATTGCAGGGTTCACCCCCTGAGTTTAGAATTCAGTAGTGCTGGGGCCTGAGAATTTGCATTTCTAATAAGTTCCCAGGTGATGCTGTTTCTACTGGTTCTGGCACTGTATTTTGAGAATCGCTGCTCTATTCCAACTTGCTAACTTGCACAGACTCCCTACGTTGCCTGGATACTGGCACTATGTAAACTGCGCTCATAGCACGGTTACCGCACTGCAATGTTGCCGGAGTATTCACGAGTCTATTCCATCATTAGAAGGTAAGGGCAATGGCTTTTTCATCTCCCCACCCAGCACTGCACCTGGTGCATCGTAGATGCTCCATAAATGATTACTGAATGAGTAAATATTCAACGTCTGGTTATCACAGAGAAACAAAGCCACGTGCCAGATTTCTGCCAATCTTTTTGGAGTGTTGGATCGAACAACTCTTCAAACATCAGAATTTAAATCTAGAAGGCAGTTTTCTTGGTTTCGATGAATGACATCTTGGATTTTGGTGATAGGATTAGGTTGGCAAAGTCCTCCTAATACACTGGGATAAAAGGGCTTATGCAAAAGGGGATTATATTACATTACATCAACAACACCTCTTTTTAAACTGACACTTAATGAGTATCTCTATCAATAAAGGCCTTTTGAGAGCTCCCCGTAAAATGTTGTGAAAATGAGAACATTTTAAATACAGGCAAACAATAAGCCCCATTCATACAACTTCTTCACCTTATTTCTCTAGTATCATGAATCTCAAACAGGCTCACTCACCCTCTTCCAGTGAAGTTGGCACATGTTAGCCATATTGATTGTCTGATTACAAATATACACTGTGGCAGTGAGGAACCCATTTGTCCCTGGGGCTCATATGTAGATCTCAGACTTAACACACACTCAGTTACAAGGCAATGGAACCAGATAGTAAAATGTTACTCCCAAGGAGATCAGACTCTGATACGGAACAATGAGTTCATTGTTTCATACAACCTTATAAAGTAAACTCAAAGAGATGTCTGAAAAAGTGTTTCCTAATCCTTGCTAATTTCTTAAATGCCTACTCTCAGAAGAATAAGTTGGCTGTTATTCGCTGATCTGTAGAACATAAAAAAAAACACAAAGTGTGTTGACACAGCCCTTTCTAAACCCCAAACCCAGAGCTGATGATGTGGTATTTGTGTGTGTGTGTGTGTGTATGTGTGTGTGTGTGTGTGTGTGTGTGTGTGTCTTGCGTATTGCACATTGTAACTGCCTTTTACCTTGATGACCATCTGACTGTTCTGGAAAGGCAGTGCTATCCTTAGTGTGGAAAGTAATGCCATTTGACATTTGAATAGCATCTAGGTAACCTTTTTCAATGAATCAGTGAGGGACTCAAGATGGGAAATTTGTTCTTCTGAGTCTCTGGTCAGTCTCTCTTAATTGCAGTTCTCTGTCCCTGGTCACCTTTAATCACTATCTATGATTCTAAGAATGTCAAAGTACCTGGATATCGACTTTCTGAATTAAGTATTTCACCATTGAATTCCACTTCATTAGGTGGCCAACGGGTTGAACATGATCAGATCAGGAATGAAAGATTCTGTAGGCTGTTCCTGCCTTTCTTTTCAAAACCATAACATTTTAAAAAGGGCAAATTTGTCTAAAATGATGGGCGATGCATTCAGAGTTCAGAGCAACTAGGTTTAGGATGTAAAGGCCCTGGTGTGAGCAAGCAGGTGTGGCTGCTTTCTGTTGGTATCTGTTCTTTCTTTGGTTGGTTGATTGGTTGGTTGGTTGATCCCTTGGTTTCCAAGTTGGCATGACTGCCTTCATCCTGTTTCTGTCTTATTAACCTTGAATGAGAGGACTATACACCCCAGCAGGTGTATATGTACCCGACCTTGTTCCCATTTGAGGAGTACAGATGGAAGCCTACCTACCATATGTCTAAACATTTAAAAGTGACAAACATATAAAAGTTATAAGTATACAGACTTCTGAATAAAATACATTTTCCCTCACCTTACTAAGTATATCTTCCTAATGGTAAAAAAAAAAAATTTAAGTATGTAAAGCTATTATCACATACAATTGAAAGTCTCTAAAATAACAAGGATGACTGAACTTAATATTGCACATGCCTGGATATTCATTTGATGGGTTGCAAGAGTTTGGGTGGGTGAGTAAGTAAAAGCATGCTTAATTTACAAATCATTATGTATTTATTTCATAAAATTCATTTTTACCTTCCTTTTGAGTAAAATTGCTAATTAAATTATTTTTATCAAGCTTTTCACTGAGTTTGAGTCTATTAATAATAATGATCTAAGGTATTAACAATGGAAATGTAATCATGTCCAAAGTACACAAAATTTGTATTTTAATCAAAAATATCAAATAAAGCAAATCTAAAATATAAGAAATTATTTTTCATGTGCTTTCAAAAGTGTTTTTTTGATCAAATATCCAAGTTACTTAGCAAAATGAAGAGAAAAATACAACTTACAATTAAGAACGATCAACAACATAAATGAAAATTATTAAATAAACCTTACATTATTTATTTCCTAAAAAGGTAATTAAATATCATTCAAAGCTTTTATAAAACGTACACCATCCACAATTCCACCTTCGGTTGCCAACGTAAAGAACCAATATTTTGCTTCACACGTACTTCATTCAGGAAGAATTTGAGAAGTTAAATACTTCGTTTTTATATTACCTAAATATGGCCGCCACTCCAATGCTTCCTTCCTTCCTGAGCTGTTTCTGACCTCCATGCCAGCAGCAGCATAGCCCACAAAGCTTCGTGGCTTGTGGAGGTAGTTATCTTTTCTTCTGAAGACTTAGGACAACTGAGTTGGGGAACTCTTTTCCTGGGGCCTTGATGGATGTTAGTAGCCATGGGCACGCGTGTTCTAGGGTTCCTGCCATGCTGTGCCAGCCCTCAGGTCAAGATTCCAAATCACAGAGGCCCCCATATGTTCTCTAATAAATGTAGTTTTTTTTCTGTCTCTCTGACATGGAAGCTGCTCTAAAGCCCAAAAGCGATGCGTTTTGTTGTTGTTGTTGTTGTTTTGCCCTCACATGCCTCTTCTTGGTTCCAGCCTTTAGAGATTCTCCCCGAGATTATTGTAGTAGGCTGCCTGCAGATTGCTTTCCTTCTGCACTCAAAGTTTTCTTTGTGGCCATAAAACTACCGACATAGATGAGCAAGAATGCTGACTGGTCACTTTCCCCTATTTTAAACCTGAATTCTGAGGTCACTTGTGAATAGATGAGATAAATCAAGTAAATAAAAGCACACTCCACTGTAGGTGTGGCTAATGAGCCGCTCCTATTCCTTTACCCCAAATCCATCATGAAAAAGCGTGAACTGCCGAACTTGGCAGAAACAGTAGTGAACTGGTTCCGGCTACTGACAGGAGAGCAGTAGTCAAGACAGAAGTATCGCTTCATGATTAGTGTTTACCATTATTGTACAACGGGGCTCAGCAACAAAGCAGCAAAGAATTGCCAATATTAACTGAGCATTCATTATGCGCCAGGTACGTTGCTAAGAGATTTATATGTATGATCTCATGTGATTCCCCCCCATTGCCTTGGAGCTAGGTAATCCGATGAAGCTCCTTTTCAAGACAGAGGATCTCAGGCGTCAGAGGAGTTAAGTGGCTCACCTAAGGTCATGCGGTGTGGAAGCAATGCCAATGGAATTTAAACTCAGCCTGTGCAACTCCAAAGCCTGCATACTGAAAAACGATTACCTTAAGTTGCCCATGTCTTACGGGCATTGGGCAGAGGGATGGGAAGTTCTGGGACTAGGTGAGGCCAAGACAGGGAAAAATGAACCAACTACCAAAGTGTCCCCCAAGGGAAGCAACCACCAATCCAGCATAACAAGTCCAAAGGAATAAAATCACCATGTGTTTGTCTGGGCTGCTGTCACTTTTAAGGAGTGATGGAAGTGAACTCAGGTGGAACTCAAGTAATCATGGAAGGGAGCTGGTAGGTGGACATTGCAGTAAAGTGTAGATTCTAGTTAATTCTACCCACTGAGACCAGTGAGTCCACCCACTGGTGGGGCTACTAGCTCGGTACATGCAACCTGGGTCAAGATTGACTCACCATTTGGGCTGCATTTGAGTTTCAGAACAAGGACCTCCGTGATGGGGCAGTTAGGGACCATACATACTGAATTCTGTCCTATTGACAGGGACCATACTGGGACACTTAACCTACTTGTCCTTCCAAAAGTGAGATCATTATGGTTCTTTCCTCCAACTTGGAAAATCCTCGAAGCCCTCAAAACCATGCCCCATGAGACCTCTGCATGATCCGACCTTGCTGAAGTACTCAGGACTCAGAAGGTCCTTGGAGAAGATAAGGGCCCTGCATTGTCAAAACTGTACTTCCTGGGAGGAAAGAGCAAATGGGGCTATTTCAAAGATACGATGCAAAGTGATGCATTTATTTATGGAACTGAAAAGAATTTGGACCGTCATTTCTAAATTGACCTCTTAAATGAATTCTACAAATATTTATTGAACACGTGCTAGGAGCTAGGCCATGCTAGGTAGCTGGTGCTATGAAGAAAGGAGCAAGAGGAAACACATTCAAATACAAATCCAATTGCACACAGCGGGCTACACACACTATTGTAGGAGTGTGAGAGTGTGAGTCCAATGAGAAAAGGAATTAATTTTTCTGGGAGGGCAGGAGGATGTTCTTCCAGGTCTTTGCGAGCCTTCAAGAGGTTTATAATCTCTGCCTCTCCACCAACACTGAATAATAGCTAGTGATTTTGCTGAGTGTGTGTTGAAGGCTTGCTATGTGCAAGGCGTGTCAATCACTTTACTTTACTCCTTTCATCCTCACAACGACCAAAGAAGATGGGTGCTATTATTATCTGTGCCTCCTGGGTGAGAATTCGGAGCACTGGGGATGTGACAGGACCCTGCTACCGTCCCACAGCCAGTAACTGGCAGGGCTGGAGTTGAAACTTAAATCTCTTTGACCAAAGACTCCAGGTCTCGGTCTCCACATTTGAGAAAGTGAAGCTTGATAGGGAGCAGAACAGAAGAGGAAAATGAGAACTACCCACTCAACGAACAGTGAGTAGGCGTCAGGCCCGTGTGTGGCCAGGAGACACCATGTCTCATTTAGAAGCGCATCTCAGAAGACAGATAGATGCTGGAGCCCAAGGTGGCCTCCAGTATTGAGGAGACCATACATCCTGACCTGCCCAAGGCAGTTGGGGTATGCCTGCTATCCTGGGAATAGGATCCTTGGCTTGGCCAGTAAGCTCTGTGGTCACCCGGGCAATATTACCATGGAGCTCTGTAGCACTTGTGTCCGTCCGGGTGGGAAAAACCATCCTGAGAGTGAAAAAAAAAAAAAAAAAAAAAAGAATCAGGGATTTAGTTATTTAGCCTTTTTCTTTGTCTGTCTCCATCTCTCCATTCAATTTCCGTTCGCTGAACAATGCATCCTCCTGTGTTTTTCATCACTTTGTCATTGTCCTCAACTGTTCTAGAATTTGTGTATCCCCAGCCTTGGTGTCAGCACCGTGGAGACACAGAGCCAATCCGAGTTCGCTACAAAGCAGCACAGAGAGTTACCCAGAGAGTCTCCGTGGCTTCTGGGAGTCACTACAATGCTGGCTGTTGCTGTTGGGAGTGACTCTCCCTCCAAACCAACCAGCAGCCACAGCAGTGACAGGGAGTGTGAGACAACAGGATTTAAAATTACCAACACTTCTGGGGCGCCTGGGTGGCGCCGTCGGTTAAGCGTCCGACTTCAGCCAGGTCACGATCTCGCGGTCCGTGAGTTCGAGCCCCGCGTCGGGCTCTGGGCCGATGGCTCGGAGCCTGGAGCCTGTTTCCGATTCTGTGTCTCCCTCTCTCTCTGCCCCTCCCCCGTTCACGCTCTGTCTCTCTCTGTCCCAAAAATAAATAAACGTTGAAAAAAAAAAAAAATTAAAAAAAAAAAATAAATAAAATAAAATTACCAACACTTCAAAGAAGCAACCTAAGTGTCTGTGGATGGATGAGTTGATAAAGAAACATTTTATATGGAGAGAAAGACATATACTGTACGATCTCACTATTTAAGTGTGAATCTTAAGAAAAAAAATGTCAAACTCATAGAAACATCCAGTAGAATGTTGGTGCTTGCCAAGGGCTGGCAAGTGGGGGAAATGGAGAGATGTTAGTCAAAAGGCACAAACTTCTGGTTTTAAGATGAGTAAGTTCTTAGTATCTAATGTACACGTGATTACAGTTAATAATACTGTATTGTATAGTGGAAAATTGGTAAGAGAATAGATCTTAAGCATTCTCCCTGAAAACAAAAAAAGTGGGTGAGGTGATGAATATGTTAATTAACTTTATTATGGTAATATTTTCACAATGTATACTTACAGCAAATCATCATGTTGTACACTTTAAATATCCACAGTTTTATTTGTCAATTATATCTCAATAAAGCTAGGGAAAATAAAATAAGTTAAATTAAATAAGGTAAAAATAATCAACACTTCAAACATTCAAGAGTTTTAACAGCAGATAATCTTTAAGAGAATGAACACTCCCCGAAGCGTAGGATTGTGCTGGAAGGGGATCTTGCCTGAAAAACTCTGATGCTTGGCAAGAGAGGAAGAGAGGGAGGGTGTGGCTCCTTGTCCCACCCTGTGGGGTCTCTGGAGAGCCCCTCACAGCGACTCTTCTCCCCTCTAAAATGTGGAGGTTGGGCAGAGACACAAGACAGGCAGGCTGGAAAAGCTACCGCGAGCTCCATGGCATTTCTTTTCCAGGGAGTTTCAGAGGATCAAGAAAGTTTCCCTAAGGACTTCACTTCAAGCTAACAATGGGCAGAAAGAAAGAAAGAAAGAAAGAAAGAATTTAGGAGGAGAGCAGTAATCCAGCAAAGACTACACACAAAAGCAACAATCCTCAGAGATCTAGCCCTCCACACTTTCCAAAACATTCCAAAATGGGAGCCTGCATGTGAATCTGAGCCAAAGGAGCAAAGATGGTGGTGTCCCTGGATTTGGGTTTTAGCCCTGGCTTTTCCACTCGCTGTGTGGCTGAACCCTTCAAGCGTCAGTTTCCAATGTCTCTACCACAGGGATTTGTTGTGGGCAGAGTGAGGTAATGCACGTAAAGTACCTACAACATGGTATGCGCTTGAAGAACAGTATCTCTCCCATAGTTCATAAACTTCATCCATGGAAGTTTATGGTAGAGATGTTTGTTGAAGGACTAGCTCCATTTTGCAGATGAGAGCACTGAGACTCAGAGAGGTCAAGTGTGACCCAAGGTCACAGCTAGAAAGAGGATAGTTTGCTAGCTCCAAATCCTGAGCTCCACGCGATATTTTTCTAGGCAACCTTTGGGGCTGGAGTTGTATTTCTATGCAAGTCAGACACTGAATAAGGAAAGGTATTCAGAGGGGTCCTTTCTTTGAAATCAGCCTGTGATCTCAACAAAAATTGCCATACTATTTTCAAATAGAGGACTTCGCAAAACGCTTTTTCCTTGGAAGCCTTGGTTCAAGCCTCATACTCCTATAAAATAGTTGCCTTATGCCTTGAGACTGTTGATTTGTGTGAATTCAGACATTCGGTAAGTAGGTGATGTTTCTGAAGTTACTATCAGTCACCATGTCTTCCACAGCTGGATGAAAGTGTCGTATCACAGCCCTGTGGCTTTTCTAAAATGCACCATGTCTTATCTCTGACAGCAGCAGAGCACGTCAGGCAGGAGGGCACTGGCAGAACACTCCTGAATTCCTTCACCTATGCTAAAAACAGATGAAGATACGGTTGAAAAAATCTGGCCCAAGTACCTGAGAATCATTACCACATCAACTACTGTCACACGGAGAAGCTGAATTGGGTGATATTTACGGCCACTTTTAGCTTGAAAATACTATACCATTGTAGCCTACCCTTCCTCTGCCCCATGCCAGTTTTATTATCGACCTCTTAAACATTTGGCTGGATCTGGGCATCCTACCTCAGTGCTTCCCCCTGGAAAAGTAAAACTGAGGTGAACCCAGATTTAGTCTGTCTAGAATATGTAGCCCCAAGTGTCCTGCTCCTTGTATAAGAGGACAGTATTGCTACCCTGGGGACAGGGTTTTGTTTGTGTGTAAAGCTTAAAATCTAAAATTCACTGGCACCACTTTTTAAAGACCGAAGCCAACAAAGTCATTCATCTTGCCATCCATCTGTCCCTCCATGTGACCCGTCTATTCATTTATTTACTCTTCCAATATTTATTGGCTACCCCTTATGTTCCAGGCACGATGCTAGATGCAGGTACTACAGCTGAGATTTAGACCTTGACCCTATGGAAGTTATCGTATGAAAGATGGACAAAAAACAAATAGTTTCGCAAATAATTATGAGGGTAAGTGTTTCAAGGAGAAGGATGCCAGGAGTGAGCAGATAGGGTTTCCTAAGAGAGACTGTTTGTTTAGCTGAGTGGTTGAGAAAATCATGGGCTCTGGAATCCAAGAAGGAGGCTCACATCTTGTTCACCAGCCCTGCGAGAGTGGGCCAGGTGTTTATTCACTCATGCCTCAGTTTCCCCAGCGATGCCCTGGAACTATAGCAATAACTCCCCTCCAAAGGTTGTTGTAGGAATTAATGAGATAGCACATGCAACGCATTTACAACAGTGTCTGGAAATAGCAAGTGTTCAGCCTGGGGTCGGTGGCGGGGGTTGGGGAGACACACATGGCCTGTGCTGTTGGGGGGACCTATCTAAGAAAAATATAAGCCAAGGCAGGAAAAATAAATAAGAAAGGGTGAAAAGAGGTTAGAGAGGAGAGGGAATGAAAGGAGGGGATGAGCAAAGAAATACAATGAAAAAGTGAAGATCCTGAAACAGAAAGAGCCTGGTCATAGTTCCCTGGAAATGACACAGAAGGCCAAGGGTGGAAGAGCCTGGAAAGCTAGACAGCAGCGCTGGACAAGGCTGAGAGGCCAGAGAACCAGACCCTGTAGGTCATGTTTTAGGCCAATTAGGTAAGGATTTTGGAATCTATCCCAAGAGCATCAAGTCACTTGACCAATCGTCTGTTCAACTAGAAATCCCTAAACAGAAACCCAAACATTCCATTTCTTATCTTTAGAGGAAAATATGCTAATTGATAAGGAGTCAGCTGGGAAACCAGCAGTAAAATATCTTGGATTTCTCTGTAAATGATGTCCCTTCACACGTTTCTCTATCTGGATTTTTTTTTCTCTGTCCCTGGAGGCCATCGTTGCTGTCCTTGAATATCAAAGTAGACTTGAAGAATTCCATTTCATTGTCAAATGATCACATCCAGATAATTACACTATGGCTTTTAGGGACACATGATCAATTTTTATAATACATCAAGAAGAATCTTGAAGAAACTAACATTTAATCCTTGTTCAGTTCTATTTTTCTCTGCTCTATCTTTTGCTTAGGGCTATAAAATATGCTGTATTCATGATTTATATTTTTAAAGTTTTTTACTTTCTTTTCATTAGCTTTAAAATTAACTTTTAATAACCTACAAAAGACATTACTGTTTTTCAACAATGATTTTTCTTTTTTAATATCAGAAATAAACTACTAAAACGAACTGACTCTGGATCTTGGGGTCTTTCAGTCCTGGGTTTGAATTCTGATTCTACTGTGTTACCCTGGGCAAGTTATTTTATACATCTGAGACTCAGTTTCCCAAATTATATATAAAAAAAAAAACTATAGTAATACTTATATTTCATTGTTGTAAGGTCTATATAAAATGGTTATGAATACATATAAGTCTAGTGACTAATAAGGAAGGAAGGAAGGAAGGAAGCAAGGAAGGAAGGAAGGAGGGAAGGAGAGAAGGAAGGAAGGAAAGAAAGAAAGAAAAGACCTTGTAGAGAGGAATTAACTACATGGGCAACAAAAGATGCAAATAGCACCATGAGTGAAGTGATGTGTTCAAAGATCATTCAGATTCTGAAATTATATTTAAAAGTTATTTGGGGATGCCTGGGTGGCTCAGTCAGTTAAGCACAGACTCTTGGTTTTGGCTCAGGTCATGATCTCACAATTTGTGAGTTTGAGGCCCGAGTTGGGATTCTCTCTCTCTCTCTCCTTCTCTCTGCCCCTCTCTTGCTTGCCCTCTCTCTCTAAAAATAAATAAATAAGCATTTTTTAAAGTTATTTGGTGTTGGGGCGCCTGGGTGGCGCAGTCGGTTAAGCATCCGACTTCAGTCAGGTCACGATCTCGCGGTCCGTGAGTTCGAGCCCCGCGTCGGGCTCTGGGCTGATGGCTCAGAGCCTGGAGCCTGTTTCCGATTCTGTGTCTCCCTCTCTCTCTGCCCCTCCCCCGTTCATGCTCTGTCTCTCTCTGTCCCAAAAATAAATGAACGTTGAAAAAAAATAAAATAAAATAAAGTTATTTGGTGTTAAAATTTCTTTAAATGTACTTTGATATTCTTCTAGGATGGGCACTGTAAACCTATCAACCCTTACTTTTCTGAAAGGTTGAAAACTTCAACTCTTCTTTTGATGGACAAGTAGTAACTTGAAGAAGTCATCTTTTGGGAGTCATTT
Source organism: Felis catus (assembly GCF_018350175.1). Lineage (NCBI taxonomy): Eukaryota > Metazoa > Chordata > Mammalia > Carnivora > Felidae > Felis > Felis catus. The sequence continues at coordinate 114,045,801 of NC_058374.1, forward strand.
GAAACCTCTCTGATGTGTTTTTGTGACACCAGCAGCCAAGTTTCTTCTTTACATCTGTTGTCTTCTAGAACTAAAATCAGATTGTGGTGCTGGATGCATAATGTGTGATGTCAAAGGAAGTGATTATGCAGAGTACTAAGTGGAAGAGGGAAATTGACCTCAGTTTAGATGTCAGTCATTAGTTCATTCATTCATTCATTCATTCATCCATTCATTCACCAAACATTTACTGGGCATAATCCTAGAAAAACTATTTTATTTTATTTTATTTTATTTTATTTTATTTTGTTTTATTAGCATTTATATTTTTTTTGAAAGAGAGAGAGAGAGCACAAGCAGGGGAGGGGCAGAGGGGGAGCGGGGACAGAAGATCTGAAGTGGGCTCTGTGCTCACAGCAGAGAGCCTGATGCGGGACTCAAACTCACCAACTGTGAGATCATGACCTGAGCCAAAGTTGAACACTTAAATGACTGAGCCACCCTGGTGCTCCCAGAAAAATCATTCCTCAAGGACTGCTTTGCTCGTGATCAGAGACTGTAACGCTGATTAGATTAGAAGGTTATGTTTGCAGCCCTGGTAACCCAATAAATTATTCTAAAGTATAGGTTTAAATGCTGTATTTTCAGGAATTTGATGTGCAAAGGTAATGACTTCAGTTGACTAAGTTTGTTCTTTGGAAATGATGGCACTGACTTCTAGGTTTCTGACTTGCCTGCTTAAAGTTCATAAACACTATCGGCTGAACTCAAGAAAGTTCATGTAAGATAAATGAAGGCCACTAGCTCCTCTGTAGCCAAAGAAATAGAAATGTTAAGATAAGGTGTTACCTGACAGAAACAAAAGACAAGCAGTCACTTCCATGGTTGTGGCCAGGGGTCTGATCTTCCAGAATTTCAACAGTGGTTCCCTCCCAAGCCGGAAGCACATTGTCCCAAACTCAGCATGTAGGAGTCTCAGGACCTCCTACATTTCTCCTTTTTTCTCCACTGGTAGGACAACATGGGGTTGATAAAAGCGTATGGTCCCATTAAAACTTCTACTCTCCATTCAATGATCTGGAACAGCAAAGAATGGGTGTGTTTGAATGGCTTCTTTTGCTTGGTACTTTCCTACTTTCCGGGACGCTGATGGAGCAAGATTTAACAGGGTTTTAATACAGCTAATAAAGAGAATCTTTCCTGATCCTTCCATATGGGTAGAACACCAAAATAACAACAACCTCATGCATTTGGGAATAAAAATACAAATAAATCTCAGTCTCTTCTCTTAAGGACACTAGTAGGGGAAAACAGACAACATAGCATATATGATTAAGTGTGAAAAAATATTGTGTCCATAGGAGGGTAGAGGAGTAAGTACAGGCACCAGGTGATCTGAAGGAAGGAGCCACCAATTCTACCTGAGAAAGGGACAGGGGGTCAGAAAGAAATAAAATATCTGTTGTGGACTCCCCATAAAATAAAACGGTTGTAGGGGCACCTGGGTGGCTCCGTCGGTTAAGCGTCCAACTTCGGCTCAGGTCATGATCTCACGGTTCGTGGGTTCGAGCCCCGCGTCGGGCTCTGTGCTGACAGCTCAGAGCCTGGAGCCTGTTTCAGATTCTGTGTCTCCCTCTCTCTCTGCCCCTCCCCTGTTCATGCTCTGTCTCTCTCTGTCTCAAAAATAAATAAACGTTAAAAAAATAAAAAATAAAATAAAAGGGTTGTATAAAACCTTCAGTCTCCTCACTCTAGGTTAGGGGAGAGAGGGCAGTTGCAAAGTATAGTAAGAATGCCCAGGGCGTTTTTAGACATCTTGCCACAGGCAAAAGTGAGTGGCCTTTTATGTATCCCACCAAGGGAATTGTTCCCACACTGCGCATGTCTATGAACTCAATGCCCCTCTGGAGAAGATTCTCATTTCAGAGCTGACCGTAGAGCAAAGAGAACAAGAAGGCAGACACCCGATTTGAGGGACCTGCCCAAAGACCTTTCAGTCTCTAGGTCAGTGTTTATTGACATCACTTCCCACCGCCTTAGAATGATACTTCCTTTCTGTTTCAAAACCTTTATTCTCTCCTTTTCGCCCTGCAATAGCTGGGTCATCTTTTAATAAACCTACATTTTTTTGAAGCTATCAATATTTCAGATACTATTTGGCTGAAAGAGCAGCAAAAGAGCTGTAGTTAGAGACAGAGAATCAAGAGAACCTACACGCCTCTCTGTACTCATTGAGTAGAATGGAGATGTGTTTGATGTGGCTCGTTCCGGAGCAAAGCCTATCCATCAATCACATGCGGGAGACGCCGTCCCGCAGCCAGAGGAGAAGGAACAACGCTGAAGTTGTCAACGCCATTTTTAGACCCCAAATGGAATTAGCCTAAGAGCGAGTGCACTTTAAGTTCACTTAGAGGGAATTTTGAAGGCACCACTCAAAAGTACATGAGGAGCCAGCAGGACTTCTTTTTTTTTTTTTTTTGAAATGGTCCATAAATTGAATTTTGGAAGAAAGACCAGGGATGAATATGGATGCCTGAAACCCCTTTCCAATAATGTCAGAATTTCTAAAAGGTCCTGAATTAAACCATGGGTGCCAATCAAAGTATGGATGTCTGCAATCACTGATATTAGTATTTAATATGTATGACCCTCATCTATTTTTATTTAACCTCACTGGTCTGAAGTGTGGGAATATTTGTGCTTCCCATTTAAAATCTTCGAGAGGATTACATTGCCTATCTCAGGGTTTTTTTATTTTTATTTTTTTGGGGGGTAGTCTTAGTGAAAAGGATCGTGTCTGTGCATGTATGCTCTATCAATGCTAACACCAACTGCTACTAAGTGCTAACAACATGCCCTCTGTAACATCCAAATCAACGCACCAAGACAAAATCGCTTGGTTCTATCCTTTTCAGACTATATGCTTCGTCGTCTTTTCTGTATTCTGAAACTCTCTCTTCAAACTCAGCCAAGGAAATGATGAAAAATTATTTCCTCAATCACAAGATAACTTTAAAAATGTCTTTTCTATATACAGTTCCATCCCTTCTTCATCATGCAACATTCAATTCAGCCTCTGCAGGCCTGGGACGTCCTTAGACATTTATTGGAAAGCCACCTGCAGAGAGAGACATAAAGGACGATTTTAACCTTGATCTGCTGACAGTGAAGTCGTTACCAGCTTCACCGAAAAGAAATCTTTGTGTCCATTTTCCCCCTTTATTCATTCTCTAGGGTCTCCTTTTATTTATTTTCTATACTCTTCCATTCTTCCACTGATCACCCGTTTGGGAGACTTAGCTTTGATGGGAGAAAAATAAAACGACTCTGAACATGTTTATTGAGCATTTACTATGTGCTAGGCATTGTGCTAAGGGCTAGGGACATGGAAATAAACAAGTCCTAATTCTTCCTTTTTTTTCATCCCACCTTCTACAACCATCTAATCCCTTAGGGAGTCCTGTTCCATGAACTCCAAAATATTTCAATTCTATTTGTTTCGCTCTATTTTTTTTTTTTTCTGCTGCCATGTGACTACAAACCAAAATCAGCTTTTGCGGGGAGAGTGACAACAATCCTATAACTGTTTCTCTGTTTTTGTTTTGGGCCCGCTACAACTCATTTTCCCCACAGAACTCTGAGTGATTGTGAGTGATATAAATCACACTTGTGCCTTAACTTCTTCCAATGGCCCGCTCTCAACTTTGGAATCAAATCCAGAAACGTGGCCCCTGCAGTTTCTTGTAAGATGTCACCCTTGGTCCCTCTTAAACCTTCCCGTTAGCTTCGCTGCCCCATTTACCTCACTGCAGCTGCAATCTTTCCGTTCAGCTTCCATTTCACCCCATAGGCAAATCCCTCTTTCTAGAACATTCTTCCCCTCAGGGTTTTGGCACACGGGTCTCTTGGTCATCCTTTGTTCTCAGTTAAAATATCTCTCTTCAGAGACGCCTTCTCAAGCTGACTATCTGAAGTTGCTGTTCCCTTGTTTGTTTGTTTTTGTTTTTGTCTCTCGTCTTCTAAATAAAATGAAACCAATTTGAAAGAAACATTATACTGTTGTTTGTTTGTTTATTGTTGGTCTCCGCTACGAGAATAGAAGTTCCATGAGAGCAGGGATTCTCACTTTCTTATTTATCTCTGTGATACACCCAGTGCTTAGAAGGTTATTGATTATATAATAGGTGCTCAAAAACTATTTGTTGAAGAAGTAAATACAGACACCCCCAGTGCTCTGAAGATACTGCATCTCTCATACAACTGCTAGGCTAGAGATAAGTCTAGAAGGTTGAAAAGCATGCCATAGGAGAATACAGCCAGCTTCCGTTGCTCAAAATGTTCTTATTAAATGAAGAATGTACTCCATTTTAATATCTTTTTATAGAGTTTTAGGATTTTTAAATAGTTACTCAAACACAATTATCTTTTTTATCCATATAATAATCACAATATTTTGTGGTTTTTGTTGCTCTACGTCATATTGCTGAATGATGACCCACCTTATGGATGATGGCTAAGGCATCATCACCTTAGAATGTGAATCACCAGGAAATGCTGAGACTATGGTCCAAATTTCAGCGACACTAGAACCTTCTGGAGCTAAAACTTACAGTTGCCCTAACAGTCTAAACAGAGACAAAGGTGGGCAGAGAACTCTAGAGTCAAGAGACTAAATCCAGATTACAGTTCCAGACTATGCTGTGAGTCAGCCCATATATGGTAAGAAGCGAGCTGGGCTGGTGCCAGTTTAAATATAGCTCAGGCCACATAAAAAAAAGAGAAAGAGGAACTTGCTGGAGAAAGGAAAATGGTTTCATAAACAATAAAAATGACACAACTCCTCAAAGCAACGTTCTTCCTTCATCATCTGTGCATTAGAACAATGAGTCTGAACGAGTCTGAATCATTTGTTGGTTAGCTGATCTGTCACCTGACTTACGAATCTATTATAAAGTCTTGTCTGCAAACTCATAAGTAATTCATTGACATAAAGCAAACTGAGGCTCAGAGACGTTTAGGAAATGCTCTCAAGGTTCCTAGTAACTGGAAGATCTTGAACTCAAAAAGTTCTTTCAACTCCAAACCTGGTGCTATTGTTGCTGGTTAGACAGTGGGGCTTAAATTTCCTCCGATGCACGCATTCATCTTGACAATGCCCTCAAGCACCTGGTGATGCAATTTTCATACAACCTTAGCAGATCAGCAGTGTGTTTAGAACATCTCAATAGGATATGTTGATTTCTGTAGATACAAGGTGCTTTCTGAGTGCATTGTGTTGCCTTAAACCACGAATGCACTGGGCTGGAAATGGTAAAAGAATAATTTTAGGCATTTTCCTCATTTTGTTTAACCAGACTGAAGACTGAGGAGTCTTTTTGGCAGGAGGCCTATGTTTAACCAGGGTTACTGAATATAGAATAATCATGGGTGGGGAGTATGTTTTCCTTAATGGAGTATGTTTTCTTGAGATAAATGTGGATCTCAGGCTCCTTACTAGTCAAAGCAAAAGTCTCCAAGTTGTCTGAGGTGGTGAAAGCCTAGGAGGCAAGCCTCGGCATCCACGCAGAGGCGAGAGACGCCAAGCCAAAGTGCCTCCAAAAAGGTGAAAATAGCACGGACGGAAGGGGCCACTTCCATTCTGTTTACTAACCGCATCCTCCTTCGCCTCCCGAGCTTCTCTCGTCACCTTCCATCAGATCACATCCAAGAGCATAATCCCCAGGAGGCTTCATTCAGTGCTTCTTCCTCCCCTGGATCACCTTTGCTACCTGCCTCCCCGTAGAGCTGGCCACACGGAGGGGTTTGTGTCTGGGCAATTTGGCCAGATGTAAAGGCTGAGCAACTCGTTGAACACTCTTTTAGGAGCATTCAGTTGTCTTTCCGCCAGTGGGATTAGTCCTTGAACCAAAGAGGAATAGATGGCCTCTTGTCTTCTCCCCTGTCACTATTTACCTCAGAGAGCAGAGAAAGCCAGGATGCCCACCTTGGCAGTCTCCCCACATAGACACCTAACTTCTCTATCGCCAGCTCAGCTGCCAGAGATTGAAAGGCAGAGGGCTTTTGAACATTGAGCTCTAGGAGCTCGTTTGGCAACTGGGCCGACCTCTTTCCTTCTTAGATAGGGTATTAGTTTCCTAGGGCCGATGTAACAAATGACCACAGACAGGATAGTTTAAACAGCAGAAATTTATTCTCTCTCATTTCAAAAGTCCAAAATCCAAGTGTCTGCAGAATGTGACTCCTTTTGGGGTCTCAGAGGGAAGATCCATTCCAAGACCCTCGCCTAGCTTCTGACGGTAGCTGGCAATCCTTGGTGTCCTTTGGCTGGTGGAAATATAACTTCAGGCCCTGCCTCCATAGTCACACAGCATCCTCCCTGTGTATTTTATTCTGCACTCTTCTCCATGTCTGTCCCTCTGCGTCTCCGTGTGGCACTTCTTATAAAGACACCAATGATTGGATTGGGGTCCACTCTAATTCAATATAACCTCATTGTAACTAGTTACATCTGCAAAGACCCTATTTCCAAATAAGATTCTGAGTGGACATGAATTTTGGAGAACATTATGTATTGATTTATTTTTACTATTTTTTTAAAAATGTTTATTTATTTTTGAGAGAGAAAGAGAGAGACAGAGCACGAGCAGGGGAGGGGCAGAGAGAAAGGGAGACCCAGGCTCTGTCAGCACAGAGCCTGACGCAGGGCTGGAACCCATGAGCCAGGAGACCATGACCTCAGCCGAAGTCGGACACTTAACTGACTGAGCCACCCAGGTGCCCCTGGAGAGCATTATTTAACATGCTATTTCCATATTTGATGGGGGAAGAAACTGCCTGTATTCAGTACTCAGTATTTGGGGTTTTTTTTTTAAGTTTGTTTGTTTATTTATTTATTTATTTTGAGAGAGAGAGAGAGAGAGAGAGAGAGAATGAGTGGGGGAGGGGCAGAGAGAGAGAGGGGGAGAGAGGGATAATCTCAAGCAGGCTCCACACTCCACTCTGAGCCCAACTCAGGACTCAAGCTCATGACTGGGAGATCATGACCTGAGCTGAAATCAAGAATCTGATGCTCAACCAAGGAGCCACCTAGGTGTCCCTCATCACTTGTTTTAGCCAACCAGCCATTGACTGGCTTGACATTATAAATGCCTGTCTAGTAATTTCCAGGCTGACAACAAAGTATCTTTCCTCCTGCTTATATCACCTTAAAATATTAAGCCTCACATTCTATCCATGAACCAAACTCCTTTAAATATAAAGTTTCTCCTCGACTGAGACACACACGGGTCTCTCGTCACCAAAACCTTAGTTTGAGTTAATGTAATTAATTTTAAATGTTGCATATGAAGAAATGCAGCCATGTGAGGAATCTCTCTGGCAACTGGATTCTATAACTGGATCAGGATCTGATTGCTTGCAGGTTATAGACTGTTAGTATCCCACTGAAGAAAGCAATCTTCAAGTCCCATTCCACATACCACCCCCCCCCCCGCCCACAAAAAGAATAAAAAAAGGTTGGTCAATTTGGACAGCTAGTTACCTAGCTTCTTATTACCCATTCTATAGACCCACAGCATTAGGGCCTGTTAGAAATGCAGAATCTCCTAGGGATACACTCAAGCCTATTGAATCAGGATCTGCTTTCTGATCTCCAGGGACCATCGTATGCACATCGGAGTTGGAAGGTGGCACACTAGCAAAACCCTTATATAACTGAACTGGGGGAAGCCATGGGAAGGCTTTCGTTGGCCATGCTTAGAGCATAGGCTATTGCGTATCATCTTGAGACCAGGCGAGATTGCAAAGAAGGAATCAGGATACCAGAAAGGCTTGGGATAGAACAGGGAAAGAGGAGAATTCGTAACAGTGACTACCAGGGGCAGGACAATAATCTAGGCGTTTTGTTTTGCAGAAGGTTCTAATGTCTCTTTTAATGTTACAACAACCCAGCGAGTTGAGTGCTAGTAGTTTCATGATTACTATTTTTTTTTATTTTTTTTAATGTTTATTTATTTTTGAGAGAGACAGAGACAGAATGCGAGTGGGTTGGGACAGAGAGAGAGGGAGACGAATCCGAAACAGGCTCCAGGCTCTGAGCTGTCAGCACAGAGCCCGACGCGGGGCTCGAACTCACGAGCTGAGAGATCGTGACCTGAGCCGAAGTCGGACGCTCAACCGACTGAGCCACCCAGGCGCCCCATCATGATTACTATTTTTTAGATGAGGATGCTGAGGCAGAGAGACTCAGAAACTTACTGTCTGACTCCAGAATTTCTTAACACCCATGATCCTCTGCCTACCAGGGAGTAGGTATGGAAGACACTGGCAGACTGATCAGCACGTAATTCTTAGTTCATAGCCTTGTTAGAACTTGTGTTTCAGCCCACATTATTTTGAAGACATGAATAGCCCTGGCTTTAATCCATTTTCTTCGTTTAATCAAGTAGATCAGTTGTGCACAGAACTTGCCTCACATCCCAGACCATACGTGGGGCTCTCACACCTAGTACTTCTCCCACATCCCGCCAGCACATGAACAGTGGGAACCAATCCTAAACTGGATGTCTTCCCTCTCACAAGTCTGCCTTCATGACACATGCTTGGGGAAATGTGACTAATGCTGTGTTTTTCCAATTTTGCCCTCTCCTGGATCACTGGAATGATTTATTCTTGCTCAGCGAACCCGTAATTGTATGTTACATGTAAGTGGTAAGATTTTTAGGCAGATGCCTGATGTGGTCCTCAAATGGCCCCAATATTTTGCACAATTGTTTTCAATTTAGTATGGTTCGTATTGTATTTGGGATAAGAGATGTGTTTTTTTTAGCTTCTTTTGTGCTTTGGGGGGAAAAAAAATCACCATGATTTTTTTGTTTGATTCATTTACACTCAGTACCGAAAAATATTGCCCTCAGGATAGCTGTTTGTTTGCCATGTCAGGAGTGTTTTATTTGGTTTCTTTTTAGAGAAAATCCACATACAGCCAATTTTCAGCTGCCTAGAGTGCCCCAAACATGTTTGCAAATTTTAAAACTATTTTTCCCCGAACACCTTCAAAACATATGTGGGGCTCTATAGAGGGGTACGAAAGATGAAATGGGGAGCCTCATGAGAATGTGCGGAAATCAGAAAAAGAAAATGAAACAGAGAAATGCATGATTTCTACTAAAATACTCATACTTTCAGAGGATTGACTTTCAAGTTGCATCTGAATGACCTTCAATTTCAGTGATTTTTTTTTTCAACGTTTTTTATTTATTTTTGGGACAGAGAGAGACAGAGCATGAACGGGGGAGGGGCAGAGAGAGAGGGAGACCCAGAATCAGAAACAGGCTCCAGGCTCTGAGCCATCAGCCCAGAGCCTGACACGGGGCTCGATCCCACGGACCGCGAGATCGTGACCTGGCTGAAGTCGGACGCTTAACCGACTGCGCCACCCAGGCGCCCCATCAGTGATCTTTTTTATTCCCACCATATTATGAACTTATAAACTTACGGACATTAACAACTTTGCATTGGTATAAGTTTATTTACCACTTTATTTGATCCCGGCTTTGGGGCTGAAATAGGTCCACTATTATTATCCTCTTTCACAGCTGGAAAAACTGAGCCCCAGAAAAGATATGTGACTGCCTCTTGATCATCCACCAAATGCATCGCAAAATCAGAACCAGAAGGTAAATGTCCTTCGTTCTCAGGAACTCTATTTCCCACGACACCCACACATTGGCAGGCAGGTTGGGCAAAGAGACTGGAGAAAAACTAGAACATATTAAGATTTGTCAAGATAGAGTTATCACTACAAATATTCAGCATTAATTAACTGACTCATTACCACAGTAGACTATAAAACTTCCATAGAGATCTTGACGACTGTAACAAAGCCCACGGGATTCTGTAATCTCTAAAATATCAGCTGAAGTCTCTTTCATGGGGAGGTGAGAACTGCAGATAAATAATTGCTTGCAGCAAGATGACAACTGTCGAGTGCAAAGAGGGCAGAGCTTGCAAGAAGGTGATTTTCCCTTCCCGACATCCTAAAACCGCGTGTCTGCTTCTCTCCGCCCTTTGTTTCATTTCTAAGCAGAGAACCTAGAACATTCTGCTATGCGAGCCGAAACTCCCACCGGTCAAGTGACTACCTTCATTACGGATTTCCCCCAGTTTAGGTAAATAAGCCTTCAGCGTGAGGTTCTGTTCATCTGGCTAGGAGTTAGGCTGTGTTTACTCTTTGCTGTCACAAGGGTGTCAGCGGCTAAAATCTCCTTTCACCTCCTGGTTTTTGTCTCCCGGGTGGTCTTTGGGTTTTCCTAGAGATTCCTCCGTTAGAGTGTGAGGGGCCTTTTCTTTTCGCTGTAATCCGCTGTGATTATCAGGGCTCTGATGGACGTGCTGACCAGGTGTGGGGTTTGGGATAGCATTCTGAAGTCTTATGATCAGGTCTTAGTCTCTTATTCAACCTGAGTTGGGTATTTCCCTTCTCTAGGTTGTCTAGGCCCTCGGTAAAACCCCTGGTAAAAATAGTTTCCCTTGAGGGCAGGTCTTGTTAAAGAGAATGAGGGGCTCAAAATGCCTACTTTTCCACTCTCCACGCAAGAAGCAGGGAAGGATCTCTCCACCTCCATCCTGGGAACCTGATCGGGCTCCTGGACATAAAAGTCACAAAAATGCCCCCCCGCCCCCCCTTCCCCCAGAGACCGGGACTCCTAGAAGTTTTTCATTTTTAAACGTATCCACACAGAGCCTCTAGCGACTTGGCAATCACGGTCTTGGTTTTCTGCCTCTGGTACCAGTTTCTGCAAAGGCTTCTGCTCCTGGTAAGCCGAAAGTCTCTCTATTCATCTGTCTGTCTGTCCAGTTTGTGGGACGCTGGTTTGCCCAGTGACCTCAGTCCTCTGAAGGATCTAAGAAGAGTCGCTGGTGTTCGGTTTGTTCAATTCCGTTCTTGTTGTAGAGATGGGCTTCCAGGCATCAGACTGGAAACCAGAAGTGCCCTCCAACAATTTATGTGTCCAGTGTTTCTCCCCCCGCCCACCCCAGCTTCCCCTAAACCTAGAATCTTTCCACAGGGGAGCTGTGGTCCCAAGTCTCACGATCAATAAAATCAACGGGAATGAGGAGTCTGAATTAAACAAATTGGGTAAACCACAAGGCAGGGCCTGAACTTGAAAGCTGCCTCTGTCTTCTTAAGGTGCTCCGTTTCCAAATGGCCCCACTGAGGGTGGCACAGCCCTTTCAAACCCCCCTGCCTAACATGGGCGATGCTAACGCAGAACATTCTATTATGCACAGGTCAGTCGCTTTTACAAATGGCCTGGTTGTTTGCGGCTGCCTCCCGGGAAGGCAATTGAGTTGTTCCATTTTGTAGATCCGTGTGTACAAAATGCATTTGCTCCACATTCTCGAGTGTGACATTCACAGATCAGTGAATGCCAGTGCAGAGCAAGAAGAGTGTGACGCACGGAAGTTACAGAAAGAGGATGTTGGGTCTTCAACGAAGCAATAAAAAGGAAGCATCACTCGAGTCCCTGAGGTCACCAACAGCCACCTGGGCCTCTACAGAAAGAGAAAGGAGACAGACAGCAGAAAGCAGTTTTAGTCCTTTTCAGTCTTTTCTTTTTCTTTTTTTCCTTTTTTTAAAGTTCAAGCTTTAGTTAGTTAACATACAGTGCAATGTTGGTGTCAGCAGTAGAAATGAGTGATTCATCACTTGCACACAACACCCAGTGTTCATCACAACAAGTGCCCTCCGATGCCCGTCACCCATCTAGCCCGTCCCTCGCCCACCTCCCTGCTGCAACCCTCAGTTCGTTCTGTCTCGGTAAGAGTCTCTTGTGGTTTGTTTCCTTCTCTTCTCTTCCCCCCTTTCTTCCCATATGTTCTTCTGTTTGGTTTCTTAAATTCTACATATGAGTGAAATCATATGGTATTTGTCTTTCTCTGATTGACTTATTTCGCTTCGCGTCATCCACGCTGCTGCGAATGGCTAGTCCCCATCAGTCTTATTCTGGGATCTAAAGAAGGAAAATGAGAGAAGAGTGGATGTACTTCACTAAGGCAGTTCTTGTCCGACTTGAACCTGCCTCCAAATGGCATGGTGAATCTTGATAAGATACAGATTCTGATTTAATGGGTCTGGCACAGCGTCCAAGACTCTGCGTTTTTAACATGCCCCCGGATGGTGGCAATGGCACCGGTGCGAGCAAGGGTCTCGTGGACCTTCCAATGGGACGCTTCTCAGCTCCCCTCCTAAGCGCACTTCTGGAAACAGCAGCAACTACCAACGGCACCCACCTCATTCCCTCAATACAGCATGTATATTCTTAGCTCAGGATGATCCCCTTTCTTGGACAGCTGCGGGCCTCTTCTCCATGTTTCTAAATCATCAGATTCCTTCCCAGGCTCACTCCAATCTCTGTCCTTCACTAGGACCCTGTCATCAGCGGCTCCTGGAGCTCCTATAGCTTTGCTGGTACTGCTTAGCCTCGTGGCAAGCATCGGTTGGTCTCGACTTTTTAAATCTGTTTGTCTCCTAGCTAAATTGTAAACCTCCTGAGGACAGGACGGTATGCTGTCTCCCTCTTTAACTCCCCAGGCCCAAAACAGAGCTCTGCTTTGAGGAGACTGTACACTGTAGTGAAAACAACCCAGGGAGACCTGGGTCGTTCAAACACGAGCTGCACCCGCCCCTGCCAACAGCTGTTGGAACTGAGACAAAGCACTGCCACTTGAGTTTCTGTGGTGGTGGTGGTGCACGTAGAATGTTTTTACCTTGCAGAATGAGAGACGGTTGAAGGAAACAAAGCCAATGTCAAGCTACATGGCTGGCACGGTCAGTATTCAATAAATTTACGTCCTCTTGTCTCCAGCCCCCTTTCCCCCTCCTTGATGTGGATTATGATTCCTCTCCCTGACACTCTCCTCTTTAAAAATACCACATCACAGGGGCACCTGGGTGGCTCAGTTGGTTGAGCATCCGACTTCGGTTCAGGTCGTGATTTCACAGTTCATGAGTTTGAGCCCTGCGTCAGGCTCTGTGCAACAGCTGGGAGTCTGGAGCCTGCTTCGGATTCTGTGTCTCCCTCTCTCTGCCCCTTCCCTGTTCATGCTCTGTCTCTGTCTCTGTCTCTGTCTCTCTCTCTCAAAAATAACAAAATATTAAAAATAAATCAATAAATAAAAATAAAAATACCACATTCAACAATTTAGGGGTCCCAATTCAACAAATTAGGGATCGTTCATCTCAGTTGAACGATCCATGACTAGTTGGGGAGAGAGTCTCCTACTTCATTAAAAGAAAAAAAAAAAGCTCCTGAAACTCACAATTCAAAATAGCAACTTGCCTGAGAGCATTTTCCGATCTGATCAGAGATGAAAAACAGAGATTTGTGTGTGTGTGCGTTTATTTATTTATTTTGAGAGAGACAGAGCCTGCACATGTGAGGGAGGGGTAGAGACAGAGGGAGAGAGAGAATCCAAACAGGCTTTGTGCTGCCAGCACGGAGCCCGACGCCGGGCTCGAACTCATGAAACCAGAAGATCATGACCTCAGCTGAAACCACGAGTCAGACACAGCCGACTGAGCCACCCAGGGACCCCACAAGCAGAGATATTTTAAACCAATATCATCAAATCCCATGAAAGCTATCTTTGTCAATTTCCCATATTCTCCCCAAGGACCCCCTGCTTTTTGGAAGTGTGCATTACAGCACTTCACTTGTGCGAAAGACTTACATTTTACTACCTGTTTTCTGTAACTGAAAGAAATTTGAATAGAAATTTTGCTTTTCCAAAAAAAGGTGGGAAGTAAAAATAATGTTCAGCGTTCGTTTTGCGGTGAGGCTTACAGAAGCGTGAGCACCCCGAGCAGAGAGAACGGCCCCGCCAAGCTCTTTCCCCCTCCGGGAACCACACTCTGCGTCTCCACATCCAGCCGCCAGAATTTTGAGCTGTGTCTGTGAGCATCTGTGCTTCATCTCGATTAATTTTGTGCATCCGTTAGCACGATGAGTCCTAAGGTATTTTCCAGAAAATCTAAGAGAGGTTATTTTTGGGGTCTGGGAGTGCTTAAAATTTTTTTCCATATACATTAATAGTAAATAAAAATCAATTAATTAATTGCAACCTCTTCTTGGCTTCATGCCATTTCGCCTTACAAAAGGTTTCATAGGAGCGCTCTGCTTTCAGATAGCAGGGGAAATACTTGTTTGCTTGTTTCAATGAAGAGTGCTTTGATGTGGATGGTGACAGTATACCCAGTGAGCTGTGAGGCTAGCACTTATACCTCAGGGATGATCCGTCTTCTGTCAGGTGGTGAGAAACATAAATGCATGGCAACAGTTTCTGGGGGTGGGAGTCGGGTGGTGGGGAGTGATCTGTGAAAGCAAATGTGCATGCTTGGGAAGGGGCTCACTGGTGAGGTACAGGAAACTCCATATGGGACAAGCTGTACCGATAGCCCGAGCAGGTTAGAAAGGAGATACTGGATCGATCTCCTGACAGAACAGAGGTAAAGTGCTCACGAGGTGGTGGGACAAGCCAGCATATCCGGTTTCAAATGCAATGAATGATTGCTCACAAATTGAATCGAATTCTGTCAAACCCTTGGTTCCAGCCGATTCGAATGCCAGCTTCTCGCTTGTTAGCTCTGTGATCCTGAGCAAGTTTCTCAATGTCTCGATCTTAATCTATACAAATGAGAATAACATTGCCTGCACCATAAGTTTGAGAATTAAATGGAACTGTGCATCTAAGGCAGTCAAGTGCAAAAGAATTCAGTAAAGGTGGGTTCCCCTCTCATTCTTCATGGGAGGATGACCCTTGGGGATATTGCTGGGGCAGGCAGTTAAAAGGGTATTGCTGTCTTATGTCCTTTTGACTTGGTGAGTATCAAAGTGGGACAGCATCTGAGATTGGGTGGCTGGAAGGCAGGGGGAGGGGATGACTAACAGGCCCCACCTGTTGATTCCTTAGCAGGTGGTGACATCGTCATTATCATCATTGTCTTCTCCTTCTCCCTCCCCCTCTACCTCCTTGCCCTCATCCTGTTCTCCCTTCTCCTCACCCCCCCCCCCCTTCCTCCTCTAAATTTGCTTTAAGGGCAAAATAGACCACTCTTAACTGAAACAAATGGCTTGTCCATAGTAAACAATGATTGCTCACAAATTGAATTCTACCAAACCCTTGGTTCCTCTGCAATATAGTTGTTCTACCTGGTCTTTATGAACAAGCTCGCAGATAATGGCCTTTATTCAGAATTCGAAGATCTCTTTTGGTATCATTTAAATTCAACCCTCAACCTTTGGCTGTTACAAAATGAAGAGGAATGTATACGTAGTCGTTTCTACCTAGAAGCAAGAGTAGGGAAATTCTAGAGAATCAAATTGGCTACCCAACTCCTTTCGTACAAGGTACATGAAGGCTGCATGTAAACACTCAAAGGGGCTTAGCAGAGGTTAGGGGAAGAATAATGATTTTTAATGTTGTTTTCTTATATTAAATATTGTTCAGGAACCACCCATTTAGACTCTTTAGACATATGAAATATAAAAATCATTACTGGTTTTTCATCATTAAAAATTACCAAAAAAATGCCACCCATATACTCCATTAGTGTTTCTTTGTGGATTTCTTCTGCCGATATAAGCTGTTCTTGGGCACGCCCAGGGAGTTTTCTTTAGATAACCATTCGCTTCACTCAAAACTACGCTATATCCACCATCAAGCAAAGTATTCTCAGACCGAGGGTCCCGTAGCTGTCACAGATGGAAGGAATGTTATCGCAGTGGACGCCATGCCCTTATTCAGAAGTAATCCACTGCATGGCATTTGCGTCTCTAACTGAGGCCAAGGGGTAGAGACCTGAGGAGCTGTGATCAGGTGGCATCCGAGCATTTTAGGCAGGCTAAAGATCCTCTAGCAGAGTCAAAAGCCATTCTTGTGTGTATTCCTCTCAAGGTCCTGGGGATCAGCCTCCAATGTGTTTCTACAAAAGGAAAATGTTAAGAAACAAAATAAAGTGGGGAAGGGTTGGGATTAAAGGGGATTTCATTCCATTTTAAGCCCTAGGAAAACATCACATGGGCAAGTGAATTTGAAAAAGTCCAGCAGACTCTTGGATAAGAAGAAGTCTGCGTAGGTGGAGGTGGCTGGACAAATGGAGGCATCCGAGGCTGCTGGGGGAGATGGTGCCTGATTAAGTGGAATCGGCCGCACATCCACTCATCTCTCTGCAAATCGGCAGCTGTTGGTTGACACCTTCCTCACACAGGCTCTCGCTCAAGTGATAAGAAGTGAAAAGAGCTCGAGGCAGGACTATTTTGGGTTCCAGGGGATACGTGTTGCTACGAGATCTGAGATTAGTGACTGGTGCCGGATGTCGTCCAGTAGCTCGTCGTGAAACCTCTACGAGTTAAAGTCACTTCTCGGAAATCAGCTGTGCATGTGGGCTACGGACTGGATTGTTCTGTGTCTTGGGGTTTCCCCACCCTCGGCCCAGTTCAGCTAAAGGGATTAGTGGCCTTGGCTCTGTAAGGAATTCCTTTTTTAGCCATCCTGTTAAAGTGCTGCAGGATCTCTCCTTGTGTTCCTTGAAGGGCCACTAATTCAAGTGTTGCCCGGTGCTCCATGCTGCTCATTTTGAAATTACATCAAAACACCACGTTAGCTTCTTCCCAAATGCTAGGTTAATACACAATATGTGGCAGCACGATACGTCCGAGTCAGGCGACTTAGTGAGAAGTGTCCACAGAAGGTGATGGGTTACATGGGATCTGAGACTTTACCCGGCCCGTTCAGCGGGGAGGCCTGCAGCCTCTGGGGGTGGCCAGCCACAGGGCCTTTGCTCATTGGCCAATGGTGGTTTGCACTCTCCACTTCCAGCGCCTATTTAACCGGCTCTGCCGCTCTGGGTCCTTGGGCAAATTACTTAACATTTCTAAGTCTCGGTTTCCTTTTCCATATCATGTGGTTGATAGGACCACCCAGTATGTTCCTGACACACAGTATGTTCTCGATCAGTATTAGCTATTAGTATTGCTGTCGTCGTTGCTGCTAGTATTACAGAGAAAGCCAGTGCCTCAAACCATTCATCAAAGATGGACTTTAGTAGAGAAGACCAGAGATCTTGGTGGCTTAGGCTCCACAGGGTCAGGCTTTCATAGTGAACAGGATTGGTGATCACAGATGAACTATTAAGGAGGAAGAATGCCATTTTGGATCTGAAGGGAGAGGACTTAGAACAGGTATTTCAAAATTTAGAATGCTCCCATTTGCCAGGTTGGCACACTGAGACCTCTGGAGCTGGAATCCACTCATGTTTGACGCGGAGTCTTAGAATCACAGGTTTGCAAGGAGCCTACAGGCTCATCTAGTTCAACCACTGCTGGGTCCAACCCCTGCCTGAAGTGGCATCTGTGGTATCCACCTGGTTTTTCCACCGCATCTTTTGTCTTCCTTCTTGTCCTCCCCCAAACCCACATGATATGGCAACACACACACCCACACACATACACACCCTTCACAGAAACCCCTGCCCACAAAGAAGAAAAGGTCAAAGATAATCAGGTTGAGACAGTGCTGTGAGTCTCCATGCCAAGGCAGGATGTGCTGGTGTTTTGTCTTTTCTTTTTTTTCAACTTTTCAAAGATAGAAAGAAAAAAAACAAAAACAACCAAAAAACCCTAAACAACAGCTTAGTAAATATCACTGGTGTTTCTTTCTTGTGTACCCTGGGCCAAAAGAAATTTACACTAACGGATGAGTCTTAATCACTCTCC
Source organism: Felis catus (assembly GCF_018350175.1). Classification (NCBI taxonomy): domain Eukaryota; kingdom Metazoa; phylum Chordata; class Mammalia; order Carnivora; family Felidae; genus Felis; species Felis catus. The sequence continues at coordinate 114,063,557 of NC_058374.1, forward strand.
TGTGCGTGCAGTAAACTCTATTAACCACTCCTAAGGAGCAGGAGAGCCCCAAGGGTGTAGTAACTTTCTCTTTTAGATTGAAAATACAAGATCAAATAGAACATACTAAAAATCTGTAGACAGAAGAGGCTTCTTTTGAAACCAAAAAAAAAAAATTCTAGAGCAGTGAGACTTGGTTCAGCAATTACATTTATATGAAAACTTTTTTATGTAGAAAAATTAAAATTTGAGTAGAAAATAAGATCAGTATATGTCGACTGGGTGAAGTGGTGCCTGAAAAAGCTAATGTGATGTTCGGCTACTTAGATACATGCATTCAACAACTAAAAATGATGAAGTTACAGTTTTGCTACTCTCTGCCTTGGTCACAACATACTAGAATCTTATATTCTGGTAAGAGGTGCCTATTCTTCAAAGGGCAATGGACACACAGGACTACAATCTGAGGAGACTGAACATGATGAAGTAATGCTACATGAGGTCATGTGAGGAACAGCTGAAAAATGCTGAAAGAGACCCAGAAGAGGGGCAGAGATACCTTCAAATGTCCAAGGACAAGGATGTGTCTCTGTGAGGACAGGGGCAGAACACAGACCAGTCTACTGCATAGGAACAACTACTGAGAAGTGATTACACGTCAAGCACAAGCCAGGCAATACACGGATTGACTGATGAGGAAACAGGCCCAAAGTTCATGGTTGGGTTAAAACTCAAGCGGTCCAGAACCCATATTCTTAATTAATGTGCTATCTTACCACGACTGCAAAAAATATTTCAACTCAATGAGAGGAGAACCCTCTAAACTGTCCAGGATGTTTAAAGATTACATATGCTCTCTTACTAATAAAACTAGTGAGTCCCCATCACTAGAAGAATTGCAGGGAGGCCATATAACCACTTGGAGGCTAAGGCAGAGAGCACCTCGTCCTGTACTTCGAACGCACTTGCACTCCTTTGCAGCTACGTGCGGGCCGGTGGCCGAGCTCCGGCTGATGAAAGTGAGTGAAAGTGGTCCAGGCTACCTCCAGGCTGTGCCTGAACCTTCACCCCTACCCCACAATGTGTGACCCTCACACTCTTGCCCCATCTGCTGGCTGAACAGGGAAACTTTGGTTATCGAAAGAACAGAGCCACAAGACGGAAGGAGCCTGGGGCCCCGAATGACATGCCCCCCCTCCTGATAATCTGCATTTGACTAAGACTCGAGTGAGAAATGAACTTCACCATGATGAGGCCATGCAATTTCGAAGCTGTTTGTTAAAGCAGTCACTCTGCTTTGACTAATACAGAGAGTGCACTGTGAGGAGAACTTAAGTACTCAACAAATGGTCGAAATACTTTTAAGGTCTCCTCAAATTTGACGTTCTCTGATTTTTAAATAAAAAAGCAAAGTGGATTTTGAGAATGTCCCAGTAAAGGAACACATAACCCAATGATCAATGTATTCCTGAACAAACAAAACAAAATAAAACAAAAGCCAGAACTTGGAAATAAGTAGATTCTTGACTTACAGGTGTCTGACCAGCTAGGCTCAAGACTGGCAAATCAAAAAGTAAAATGTATGAGTGAGAATAAATGATAAGGTTGATTTTTTTTTTAATTTTTTTAATGTTTATTCATTTTTGAGAGACAGAGTATGAGCAGGGAAGGGGCCGAGAAAGGGGGAGACACAGAATCCGAAGCAGGCTCCAGACTCTGAGCTGTCAGCACAGAGCCCAACATGGGGCTCGAACTCACCAACTTCGAGATCATGACCTGAGCCAAAGTCGGACACCCAACCGACTGAGCCACCCAGGCACCCAGATAGGTTTGATCTGCTAAGTGACTTGAAGCAGTGAGTTTGGAAACGCATTTCTTCAATGAATTGTAACGAATCACATGTCAATACCTCCGTGCCACGCAATTTTTAGGGATTAGAAACAAACTTACGGGAAACACCACACTCTGAAGAGTCATAATATAAGTCCGTGGTCTTCAAAGTTTTGAGAATATAAAATTTATCTGCAAATTTGTTAAAAATGAGGATTTCTGGGGCGCCTGGGTGGCGCAGTCGGTTAAGCGTCAGACTTCAGCCAGGTCACGATCTCGCGGTCCGTGAGTCCGAGCCCCGCGTCGGGCTCTGGGCTGATGGCTCAGAGCCTGGAGCCTGTTTCCGATTCTGTGTCTCCCTCTCTCTCTGCCCCTCCCCCGTTCATGCTCTGTCTCTCTCTGTCTCAAAAATAAATAAACGTTAAAAAAAAATTTTTTTTAAGAAAAAATAAATAAATAAAAATGAGGATTTCTAAGCCCACTTCCAGAGACACTAATTCAGAAGGTATGACAAGGGACTGCTACCCAGTAGCTAATATAATGCTCATCACGTAGTATATACCCAGTAAACAGCTTTGATAAATGAATGACTGAATTTAATAAACATGCCCAGTTCTAATGCAGAAAGTCCATGAACCACCTTCTCAGGAGACGTTGACCATCTGGGGAGAAAAAAAAAAACTGAATCAGAGATTAATTAAACAAGATGCTTTTGCTCTGTAGTTCAAAATATTCTGGAAAAAAAAATCAACACCACTTCTTTATGAAGTTGACACTTGTTTCCTTTTAAAGAAGCTGAATTCAGTCTAAAAGTAAGTAAGAAAAAGTCTGGAACCAGAAGGGAAGTAGAGACATATCCAGGAATTTTAAGCAGAATGAGGTCATAGGAAGCTGTTCTTTTCCTGCATCTTTTTTTTTTTTTTCCTTTTCTTTAAGCAGGAAAATTCCACCCAAGAAGCAGACCAGTTGATCTTGCACCTGTGCTCCTGTGTCTGGCACTTATCTGGGTCAAGTCTGAGAAAGCAGCCCCCAGGCCCTGGAAATAGACAACCCACCCTGCCACTGGGACACACTGCACGTACAGCCGCTCTTATCACCAGACGTTCTCGTCCAGCGTCCGTCTGGGAGCCAATTCCATGCCATTGGGGCAGCATACCAGACTGACAAAATTACACACGGCCATCTGACTCTATCCCAGATCCATGGGGCACTTCCCTTGGTGCCCATGTCAATGTGTCTACTGTGTTTTGCTCCCAGGAGGATCTAACAAAGCAGTCTATGGATTCAGACCGCCCAGGCTCAGCTCTTACTGATAGCTTCCTAGGCATGTGCCTTGGGACCAATAACATAACTTCTCTGTGCCTCAGTTTACTCATCTGTAATTTGCAGACACTAGCAACACCTACCTCCTGGGGTCCTTGGGGGGGAGTGAATGAAATAATGCATATAAAGAGCAGTGGCTGGCCCACAGGAAGGTTGGAGAAACCGGCGAACTGTGGCTAGATGTCATCTATTGGGAATTCTAGCCTGTTCTTTAGCCAGCCCACTACTCCAGGACAGTCCTGACTTCAGAGCTGCATGTCCCACTCTGAGGCTGTCTCAGGGAAGATTCCGTACCACTGCTGCCCAGTGTGGGTCCTGTGCTTTCCACTAAGCATTCCCGCATGGGGCACATGGGGGCTATTTGCAGCCCCCAGCCTGCTTCATTGTGCACCTGTGCTCTAGGGCTATGGATTAATTGTGGCCATTTTTGATAGAGGAAGGTGCTAATGTTAGATGCCTTGATGACAGACACACATAGAAAAGCACAATTTTTTCAGGGTTAACTCACGGATTAATTCTTTTTTTTTTTAATATTTATTTATTTAATTTTATTTTTTTAAATTTTTTTTAACGTTTATTTATTTTTGAGACAGAGAGAGACAGAGCATGAATGGGGGAGGGTCAGAGAGAGGGAGACACAGAATCCGAAACAGGCTCCAGGCTCTGAGCTGTCAGCACAGAGCCCGACGCGGGGCTCGAACTCACGGACCGTGAGATCATGACCTGAGCCAAAGTCGGACGCTTAACTGACTGAGCCACCCAGGCGTGCCATTTTATTTATTTATTTGAGAGAGAGAAGGAGAGAGCATGAGCGGGGACAGAGAGAGAGAGGGAGAGAGAATCCCAAGCAGGCTCCACGCTGTGAGCATGGAGCCCAACGTGAGGCTCAAATTCACAAACCGTGAGATCATGACAAGAGTCAGCCAGGCACCCTCATGGCTTAATTCTTAACCTTTCTCTTGACCTCTGAGCCTTGCATTGTAAATTGTAACGATCTTTGTTCTATAATGTCCATGTCAGTCTCTTCCTGTGAAATATGGGGCAACTGAGGTGTGAATGACATCATTCCAAAAGCACCTGCAATTCTTTTCTTTGCCAAGCACTTATAGATTATTCTCATTACTTCCAAAAACCCATTGACATACTGCTACGTGTATTTTGCAAATGAGGAAATTAATATTCAAATGCATTCAGTATCTTGTCCAAGGTCTCACAGCCAGAAAGCAGAGAAATGGGATTTGAACCAAAGCTCTCTTACTGCACAGCTTATGCTCTTTTCAAGACACTGGGGAATGAATGCACGAAAAACCCTGCTTCCATATGTTCAAATGTTTATTGAAGGTCTATTGGCTGCTAGGATCTCGAACTCACACAGTAAGATTACCTGAGGCCCACTGATCACCATCACCGCTTCTGTGGGGCTTTACTCCCCTTTGGCAAAGTTTTCTTGTTATTAAGTGCAATTATTGACTATAAATGGATAAATCCTACAGATCATGTCCACTGACGTGGCTAATGTCAGTATGCAATATCCGACAATTACGCAAAAAGCCTTCATGTCAAACAGAAGCAATGGGCAAATTAACTAGGAAAGTCACCGTGACAAATTGAATAGCCACATTTCAAACGGCTACTTCTTACAGCTGAAATTTATATCGACTATCAGGTAGCTTCTCCAGGTAGCATTTGGGATCTCCCTGTGGGCAGATGGTTATCACCACCCAACTTGTTGCCATTACTTGAAATCAACCCTCTTCACTTTTCACATACGAACTGTGAGTACCGTTTTGACTAAATTCAGCGAGTTATTTTTTTTTTTTTATTCTTTGGTAGAGTTAACAATATTCTTTAATACTTTGCCTTCCACAAGCAAATTGTAATTGCTGGTTCTTTTTTCTCCCTTATCCTATCAGAGAAGTTACGGGTGAAAATCAGCATGGCTGAGCAAGACGAATGAAGGAAATAGATTTGACTGGGAAAGTGGGCGTGGGGGCTGGGGGGCTGGGAATTCAATGTGACTCAAAATACTGTATACTTGTGGGTCCCTAGTTATGTCCCCTGCTGGAAATTAAAAAATAACATATGTTGTCTTTCTGGGTCTCAAGCACTTAGGCTCTAGTTGAGAGGACAGGACTCATCCATAAAATAGAAGCAAACAACATTGAGTGAGAATCTCCATGAGCCAAACAAAGCCTTTGGCATAGACACTTGGTAATATGAGAAGTCAGGAAACGGAGAATTTCTGTGGGCTGGTGTGGGTTGAGAACATGAGATGGGGAGCTGACGTGCGCCTGGAGAAGGGTGAGACTCCGAGACATGAACGAGAGAGAGAAGTGAGGAAATCCACGTGGCCAGGAGGAAAAAGAGAAGCAGGTAGTCGGTGGGTTTTGCTCTAGGGAAGGCGCCGTAATGAGAGGTGGCAATTCTTAACGGGCCATGTTAAACACGATGCACTCTGTCCTCACCGATACGTTCAGAAATTCAGGTTTGGGAGGTCAGGCTTGTAGGATGGTAAATACAGGTCTGCGGGAAAAAATAGCCAGTACACATTTACTTCAGGTTTGTTTTTTTTTTTCTAAAGAGAAATATATTCCACACTATGAAATATTTGTAAAAACCCTGGTTTCAAAATACTTGCTCTACTTCTCCAAGCCGCATGAGGGAACATTTTTTTTTTTTCTGCCAAAACCCTCTAACCCTACAGTAACCAGTTTCTCCACTGCATCTACTCTTTTTTTTTTTTAAAGACTGCATTTTTTTTTTAATTTTTTTTTTTTTAGCGTTTATTTTTGAGACAGAGAGAGACAGAGCATGAGCAGGGGAGGGTCAGAGAGAGGGAGACACAGAATCCGAAATAGGCTCCAGGCTCTGAGCTGTCAGCACAGAGCCCGACGTGGGGCTTGAACTCACGGACTGCGAGATCATGACCCGAGCCGAAGTCGGCCGCCCAACCGACTGAGCCACCCAGGCGCCCCTCCACTGCATCTACTCTTAAGCTCTCTTTAGTGCCATGTGTTCTTCATCTTTAAATAACCCCCCTGGATGATATTCTTACAAAGATATTCATGCAATTTGGTGTCCACTTGTACATCACCTTTACCAGGAATGGCATTTTCAGGCATTTCCATGAATCAAAATGGTCTCTCTCTCTCTCTCTCTCTCATACATATATTTAGACAAAATACTTTGCTTCCTTAATGGTCACTAAAATTTGCAAGGTACTTGTATTAGTACAGGGAGATTTAACTTGCTTCCCAGACACATTCAAATTTTATGTGAGTTCTATTACCATAGGTTTCCTTTCATGTTCAGAAACTGTTCTACACCACAGACTAATTTGGGGAATCAGTGCATCGGCTCTGGCTAAAAGTAAGTGGGACTGCCTCATTCTGGAAGGTCACTAAGAGAGTAATGATGCCATGAATGATACTAACAGCCTGTTCATTATTAGATGCGCATTTCATTGTGATGGCATAAAAATTAGCTGGGGACTTGTTAAAAATGAGGATTTCCAGGCCCACCTTCAGAGACACTAAATTATCTTATACGTGTATCTTATATGTGCCACCTAGACTTTAAGATGTCAATGTGAGGGGATTATACTTCGTAGGATTGTTGGATGACAAGTAAAATTCTACATGGAAAGAAACTAGTAAGCTTTGCGTACTTCACACAGAAACCAATGAACTTCAGTTATCAAGATTCTTACGATTCAAATATTTGAGTGCTCAGCTCAGCTAAGAAACACCAACCATAGTAGACTATTTTGACAGGTCAGAAGCTTCTGGCTGGTCCCCCATGTAATGCTGAATGTCCCTATATTAATTTTCCACTTTTGGATGACTTCCATTCAATGGTAATTGTGTTCCCAAACATTGGATGCATTTTTAACTGCGTTTCCTACCACTTTTTTTGGTCAACTTTTGTTTTAACCGTGATTCAGCTTAAAACAAAACAAAACAAAAAATGATGCGTTTTATCTTCATTAGGAATCAAGTTAGTGGAAAGCTGACTTTATGAACAAAATCCTAATTTACGAATATTCGAATTTTACTTGCTAAGGACATTAGAACTTGACTATCTCAGAGCAAAGAATTAGAATAGTATGAAACTTTAGTACAAACATCTTTAAGTAATAGAATGTATTTGATTTCGCCTCATTGCCTTTTTTAGTGAGTTATTTAATTTCATTTTAATTCTTTTTAAAAAACATTCTACAGTTATGGATTCTATAAATGATTTTATGGTGTCGCCACAGATTCTCACCAACACATAGGATTACAACCATGGCTTAATACCTTTCCATAAACTATAAATTAAAGAAATACCTGTCCAGACAGAGGCAAGCACACGTAAGTGCTATGCTTCTTACAATATTCAAGATCTCCCGTGAGAAAATCAGTAACTGCTTATTTCTTAGGACCAAGGACCTGCCGTTCCCAAAGTCACCACCACACTTTACTCCATGTGGAAATAGGTGGAAATTCGATGTTGCATTCTAGTGAGAATGACACCTCTGAAATCTCTCAGCTTCACAGCCCCTATCAGAGCCCTCAGAGACTCTCCCCACATAACACCAAGCAATAACTTTAGGACGTGACGTTCCTAGAATGAACTGATTTCAAAAATCAGAAAGAAAAACAGTTACGGCGAGTGTGGAAGGGTGAGGTCATGTTCTGCAGGAGGGAGAGGGTAATGCTCCCCCAAACCAAAAAAACAGTAAAACCTACAAAGATGGTCCAGAAACTGCAGAAAATGGTCCAGAAAACCTACAAAGATGGTCCAGAAAATGCAGGAAGAAATAAATGATTGACGTTTGTACCACGCTCTTTGACCTAGCCTACATAATAATGACTGACTTTCATGCAGACCTCCTAGCAAAATTATTTGTGACTAAGATGGTGATATTCCCAACATTGAGGGTCTCAGATAGGAAGACCAGCCATCCCTGTGTGCCCCGGGCTGAGGTGACTCTGGGGATGTGGGATATTCAGCGGTAACACCAGGAAAGTCTCAGGCACACCCAGATGCATTGGTCTCCTACATGAGCCTCCCCAAGTAGGCTGATAAGAGCATTCCCAAGCTTTCCAACACGTCGCTCCATTGCTCACCAAAACTTCCCTACTCGGGTTGGGCAAAGGTAAATTGCAACAAAAGTGAATGCTTCATTGTGTCTTCAGTTCCCTTCTTTGGCTTCTGCTCCTTCTTTTCAGTACCCCTAGCTATTGAGGGACCCAGCGTTGTTTTCCTTCTCTAGATCTGTGCAAGGTGACCTCTTTTCAAGCTCATTCCCAAACCACTTCTATTACGTCAAAGCAAAACAGTCCTGTGTCACAATTGCTCATGGCCTTGTTTCCTGCCTTATGAAGATAGGGATCAGCTGCTGTTTCTGACGTTGGGCTAGATGAGAAGCACCCTCTCCTGGGTAATATAATACCACACGGGAAAACGTTACCTTTAAGGTAATCCTCAAGAAGGAAACATTTTGGTAGTATGACAGAGGTAGAGGGAACTGGGAAGAATATTTGGTAAAGTAGGACTTTCACCACCCCAGAAAAAAACATCTACCTCTTACCTACAGACCTTCCAGAGTGTGACACCATCAGAGGTGCACAGCGGGCAGATGTGAGACAAATGCCAAACTTCACAACGGCTAGCTTCATAAAAAAGCCTTGCATCCAACTTTGTGAGAGTCTCCAGCTTTCTTCCATCCAAATATGTGTCTGTTATAAATGGATCTCGAAAGCATAATTGCCAAGGAAGTCTACGTCCATGAATATTTCAATGTCTCTCGTGAAATATGTTCCCATCATTACCCACACCGTGGTATGGACAGTATTCTGCACAAACGAGGCACTCGATAATTATTGATTGGCCAATGAAGGCTCATTATCTAATGCACCATGATCATTTATGCAAGGGGCCCGCAGGAATCAGCATGATCCCATAGGCGTCTATTTTTTTTTTTTTTTTAACTTTGAGAAAGGAAAAGATAGTGGTTTATCTTGAGCTCCTTGTGGGGAAAGGATATAAAAAGAAGTACAATAATAGCATAAGTAAGGGGTCACAAGACAGGAAAGAATAAGAAAAAAGAAAACATAAGATCAGAGGCCAGCGAATCAAACCTATTAAAAACTGATTTTTTTTTCACAAAAATGCACATTAATTTAAAGGAAAGGATTCTAAACACCAAGGCTTCTCTGTTCTTGGCAGCAAAAAAATCACCACCATAAGCAAACTGCCTCAGGAAATGACCTATAGAGTCAAACCTAAAGCACCTGAAATTTAAACTTTTTTTTTTTCAACTTTTATTTATTTTGGGGACAGAGAGAGACAGAGCATGAACGGGGGAGGGGCAGAGAGAGAGGGAGACACAGAATCGGAAACAGGCTCCAGGCTCCGAGCCATCAGCCCAGAGCCCGACGCGGGGCTCGAACCCACGGACCGCGAGATCGCGACCTGGCTGAAGACGGACGCTTAACCGACTGCGCCACCCAGGCGCCCCAAGCACCTGAAATTTAAAACAAAAGCCAATTTACATTTCACGTAAGGGAAGCCAACAGATGGGCCAAATAACAATTTCAAAATCTAGTTTACAATGAGAAAAAGAAGTCTGGAAGACAGAGTCAAATAAGTTGGAAATAAAAAGCAAAGCAATGAGAAGAAATACACACGTACAGAGGCTATGACTACCTCTTTTGGTGGCTATAATTCCGGGACTTCTCTTTCTCCCCAGCTGCTTCTCATGCCAGGGGCAGGGGCAGGCGGAACACTTCGAGGATTGCCACTTCCCCAGAGGGCACCAAATTCATATATCACAAACTCCAGGCGGATTCAGAATTCTTAGTCAAGGCCAAAGTTTTCCTTTGTCTCCAGTATGGACCTTAAAGCAAACCCAAAAAGTTTGCTTTAGAGTATCTTTGCATCCATTAGTCTGAATCACGTGAAATGGCAGCTTTCACAGGTAAAAAATAAACGCATGTTGATAATTTCAAAAGCTTGAAGCTAATACATTCTGATTTTGATTATAGAAATATTAAGATCCCAAACATACGCGGCTAAATATAAAATGAGGTACATACCTACTTCTACACTTAAGCCAAAGAGAGTAACCCTTTGGTCACTAATTCTTCTAACACAAGGTGTGGACTCAAGTTCAGGAGCTCAAAGGGTCCAGGTCCGGGCTATTTCTCCACCTCTCACCTGTTCCACTGTCTTGGTCAATCATCGTGTTCTGAGTTGTCACATGAAACGTCTGTGTGGCTCCATTTTCTCTTGTTGAGATGGCTTTCCTTCTTTGGGCCTCATTGGCTTTATTCATCTATTTCATATGCTTGTTCTAGCTTCCAAATTAGTATTATTGTTGTCATGAGTATTGCTGCTTGCCAGAGTTCACATCTCTCTCCTGCTTTCTCACCTGGACATACCTTCCACTTCCTTCCGTGCTGCCATTGTGCTGCGGGCACTACCTGAGCGTGTTGCTCTTTCTTCTCCTTGGGCACATTTCCACTGCCCGCCCTTATGTACACAGAGGTAGCCTCTTGCTTTCCCCCAGAAATCTCATAGTTTGGGAGGCAAACTATTTAGCAAGACCACGGAGAAGAGAATTCCCCCATAAAAGAAACACGATCACTATCAATCTCACTTCCTAGTTTTTAGGAACGAGACCCAAAGACCTCATTTCCTCAGTACTTTTAGCTCAAGTTCAAGTTCAGGGTGAGCTGGGATGATCAAACTGAACTTCTGAGTGCTGATTACAACCTTTGGGTAGCTATAAAATTAAGCAGACCATCTACAAGCCTTCACTATCGATTACATAAAGAATTAAGGAGGGGTGCCTGGGTGGCTCAGTCGGTTAAGCGGCCGACTTCGGCTCAGGTCATGATCTCACGGCCCGTGAGTTCGAGCCCCGCGTCGGGCTCTGTGCTGACAGCTCAGAGCCTGGAGCCCGTTTCAGATCCTGTGTCTCCCTCTCTCTCTGCCCCTCCCCTGCTCATGCTCTGTCTCTCTCTGTCTCAAAAATAAATAAATGTTAAAAAAAAAAAAAAAGAAGAATTAAGGAGTCACTAATCAGCCTGTAGGTTATATATTCCTAACAACTCTAGTTCAAAATTCAAGTTTGGATTAAACAAAAATGGAGCTGGGGGATGGGCATGTGAATGGGGGTAATGTCTTGCTTGTGGGGGATGGGGCATCATTTGGGATGAATTCAGGTTATTGGCCTGTGGTTATCAAGGGTTCCATAAGAGTATTTAAAAAAAATTTTTTTAATGTTCATTTATGTTTGAAAGAGACAGAGAGACAGAGCACAAGCAGAGGAGGGGCAGAGACAGAGACACAGAATCTGAAGCAGGCTCCAGGCAAAAAGCTGTCAGCACAGAGCTGGATGAGGGGCTCAAAATCACGAACCGCGAGATCATGACTGGAGCCAAAGTCTGACACTTAAGTGACTGAGCCACCCAGGCACTCTCAGGATCCCTCAGAAGTTATGAAAAAAAAAATTTTCCAATACCCATTTCTTTATTACAGATGATATTTGATGAATAAAATTGAAGTAAGCAGGATTACTTAAATACTTTTGAACACTGACCCTCATGTCTTCTAGGCACCGGAGCTTCAAGTTCAGAGCCACGGGAAGCTCTGGTCTAGGCAATAGGAGACCACACTGTAGAGAATCTGAAACGATTAATAATTCAGTCTGCTATCATTATTGCTTTGTTCACGATTCTAAACAGTAGCAATAGTAAAATATTTCCCCCCCGAAAAAAATCTTTCCTTGCTCTGCATTTTAAATAAATGTTGTGGTTACTAATGGGTTGTAGAATGTATGGATAAGCTTCCAATTAGCATATTTTCATTACTTACCTTTTAATGAACAATTGAATCTAACACGAAAATTATTTTGGAAGAAGCTCAGGTATATAGTCAGTCTCTAGCTCACATAGACTCGGGAACAGGCTTGGGGCAAGTTCATGACCCTCGTCTGTGTGACACTGTGGTACCATGCATTCCTGCTTTCAAACCCCAGATTCAAAATCATCGAGAACAATACAGTAATTATAAAGACAAAGAAACTGAACTAGAGTTGCTTCAATTCTGTCAATCTACGAGACAGCTTGGAATTTTTTGTGTTTAAAATTTCAAACAGTGAAACAGGGTATGAACTGCAAGCTGTAATATCTTTGGTCTTTAAGCATGAAATTTTAACACATGAACTATTCTTCAAAGCTTTACTAGTATCACTAAAAGCATGATTTTTCGGGGCGCCTGGGGGTCTCAGTCAGCAGAGAGTCTGACTCTTGATTCTGGCTCAGGTCATGATCTCGCAGTTAGTGGGACTGAGCCCCACATCGGGCTTCCTGCTCAGCAGGGAACCTGCTTGGGAGTCTCTCTCTCTTTTCCCCTCCCCCACTCTCTCTCTCTCTCTCTCTCTCTCTCTCTCAGAAAAAAAAGTATGACTTTTCTTCTTTTTAAACTTGGCATTTTCTTTAAAACTAAAGAACAAATCCAGAAAAGGATCATTATTAGTGGTTATGACAGAATTATTACTGAAAATACATTTTGGCCAGTGGAGGAGGGAGCTGAAAATGCTCCGGTCTGGGTGTTACATCACACGTGGCACCCCACTGCTTCTGCAAAATGGCTTCCGAGGGAGCCGGAACCTCACTGTCATTTTTGCCGTTCTCAGATGCTCTGTGACAGGTGGCTGGGCACGGGCCACAGGAGACCTGGGAGAGGACCCCCACTCTAAGCAGAGACTGAGGAAGGTAGACCTCAGATTTTTCAAAAAATATTACATCAATTTATGTTATTCAAGTATATACAAAATAATTTTAAAATGTATTCTTAAAATACATTATCTTTGGGGCGCCTGGGTGGCTCAGTTGGTTGAGCGTCCGACTTCGGCTCAGGTCATGATCTCGCGGTCTGTGAGTTCGAGCCCTGCGTCGGGCTCTGTGCTGACAGCTCAGAGCCTGGAGCCTGCTTCAGATTCTGTGTCTCCCTCTCTCTCTGCCCCTCCCCTGCTCATGCTCTGTCTCTCTCTGTCTCAAAAATAAAAACGTTAAAAAAAAAACAAACACATTGTCTTTGGAGATTAAAGCCCCCAGACTTTAAATGATGCAGGGGAAAATGAGGCTGGCTGTTCCCACGTAGACATTTGGAAGACAAAGATGCGACAGAGCGCCGGGCAAAGAGCAAAGGTCCTGCCTTCTGCTCGGTTTCATCGGGAAGGCCCACTCCGGGAGGGGCCTGAGTCTGTTCTCCGTCCCCAGATCACTCCTGCCTCACAGGGTTGATGGGCAGATGTAGTGAGTTAAGGTGAATGAAGAGCAATGCTTTGCTCGCAGTAACACTGTGACACAGCCAGCTGTATACACAGCAAAAAAAAAAAAAAAAAAAAAAAGACAGAAGCCACCTGGAATGCTCTCATTCTAAAGATGATTGAAGGCAGAAGGTAGGTGTGGAAAATCCAGGAAGGAAAGAACCAGGAGCCCTGACTGAGGAAAACGTGTCCATAGGTCCTTATCTGTCTGGAAAAGCCCTAATTGAGGCTGGCTAAGCCTTCGCCATTATCATGGTTCTGAATACCGCCCCTGCCCCCCTCCCCTCCTTTATTCTCAGAAGTGTCCCCATTTAGATAACACTAGAACTATTGTGAGGATTAAGTCCTAGAACTTTCCTCCGTTTCATCAAGAAGGAAGATGAACTCAGAAAGCATGAAACGCCTTATTGATGATCACATACAGTAAGAGGCAGAAACCCCATCTTATCCTGAAATCCTTTTATGTATCCTATAGCAGATGGGGATGACAAGAATCTCCTAGTAATCCTAACGTGTCTTATTTTGCTCCAGCCAGGACTAGAATATGTATATCTTGTTAGCTTTTCTCTCCAGCTACACTTGTGTTCTAGAAGGACACCTGTAATCTCAGAGCCACCAACTTTCTGCCTTATGAATAAGAGGCCGGACGGCAAGCGGCCTCAATGCCAGGGTCAGGATTAGGTTGGTGTTTTTGTTCCCGGCATGATCATCTCCAAATTCACAGCCATGTGATTCCCAAACCATTGGTTACCCAAGATCCTTCTGTTCCATTCTGCTTTGACTGATTTCTTGACTACTCTCCTGTCATCTCCCCTCAGTGTCTACTGAGGAGTCTTTCAGCGGCAAGTGGCATAAACACAGATTGAATCGCAAGGAATTATGAGCTCAGAGAACTGAGAAGTCCAAGAGTGAAACCGGCTTCAGAACTAGTTGGATCGAAGAACGCCGGGCAACGTTACAGAACGTGGTTCTTCCTTCTCTACTTCTTTTACATGCTTCCCATTCTACTGGAATCCTTTTCAGACAGGCTCTCGCGGATCACAATGCAAAATAGAGACTGGCAGCCCCAGACTGATATTGCCTCTCCCCATGGTCTGGCCCAGAGACGGCATTATGTCTCACTGGACTGACCCGGGTCAGGTGCCCATCCCAGAAGAAAGCACAGCCACCCAGGTCACGAGGGCTAAAGAAACAGGGCCTGGGTGGAAGATCAAGTTTGGGACTCTTCGGCCAGTTTTACAAATGACCAGTTTTTCGGTGAGTGTTTATAAAAACAGGCCAAAGAGTATTTGTATCATTAATTCTGAAGTCAAACTAATTTTACTTGTATTGAACAGCAAAACATGTCAATGCATCCTCTTCCTGAAAAACATGAAAGAAAAACCCTATCTCCTCGCAGAGAATGGATTATGAACAAATACTTGGAAAAGCAAAAATATCAAATGTTGCATCAACGTACGTTAGAATTCTAATAATATTTGTCAAATGAAAAGGAATTGACAAATAATTGGTTGAATTGTGTTTTTTTTTTTTTCCCAGATGTGGAAAATAACCACACACACATACACACACACACACACACACACACACACACAGGCCAAGCTTTCACAAAGCAATGATTAACTTACACTCTGAATGGAGTTTTCAAAGAACAACATGGGGGAAGGACTGAGGAATAAAAATGAGATGCCCAAGGGCGCCTGGGTGGCTCAGTCGGTTGAGTGTCTGGCTTCAGCTCAGGTCATGATCTCACAGTTCGTGGGTTCGAGCCCCACATCGAGCTCTGTGCTGAGAGCTCAGAGCCTGGAGCCTACTTCGGATTCTGTGTCTCCCTCTCTCTCCACCCCTCCCCTGCTCACACCCTGTCTCTCTCTCTGTCTCAAAAATAAATAAACATTAAAATAACAATAATAATAAAATAAAAATGAGATGCCCATATTTAAATCTTAAAATTGTACTGAACAAGCCCTCCTACACCTCACATTAAGTGCCCCAGCACTCTTTTATAGTGAGTCTGTGACCTCCCCAGAGAAGACGCTCAAATGTCACCGATTCACTGATTACTGGATCTCTGTCCCTTTACCAAGCTTTATTTTTTTCTACATTGGATTTACGACTTCCTGATGTTATATTACATATTTATTTTTAAATTTTTTTTCAATCGTCTATTTTCCTCACTGGAATAGAATCTCTAAGAGCCGGTTGCCTGTTTACCACCATCTACTTGGGCCCTCGATAGAGCGTGGCATGGAGCAGGTGTTAACAGCCATCTGTTGAAAGGATTAATTGTAGAATGGACATCTGGAAACAGTATTGATAACCACATTTAATAATTAAAAAGGATAACACCTGTAATCATTTGTTATTACTTTAAGTTTAAATTTAAAACATAAAGGCTGGTGGAAATTTCTACCAGTTTCTAGACTTACGAAACTCTGACTTCATGCTCCCTAATGTGACCCTGAACGCAAATGTTTTGGTAAAAAAAAAACAGCTGTTGGTGTCTATTTTCCCCAATGGTTATCTCATGGTTGGCCCATTCTTTAGATATTTTAAAAGAGAAACAAAAACAAACCAAAAAAAAAAAAATCCAAACTTTCCAACTTTTAAGCACCACGAGAAAACCTAATTTCATTTTGAATAGATGAAAAATTATATCTTTGGAGAAACCTTTCAACAGTTCAACAACTAGGTCAGTCATTCTCTGTTGCTTTATAATCTCACATAAAATAGTAGCTAACTGGAATTTTAATTCATTTTTCCATTCACTTTAGTATTCTTTAGTAGATACCACATAATAATATGCAACAGAATGGAAAGATTAAGAAATCAGACCTTCTGGGTTATAAATCTCCAACCACTGTTTGTTTGATAGCTGTGTGAGTTTCGGCAAGTTACCTTTCCTCTAAAATTCTATTTCCTCATCTGGAAAATGGAAAAAGAGAAAATAACAAAAATTATAGCACCTAAGCCATGGGAGCAAATAAAATAATGTAAAACTAAAAAATAAACAGCAACAAAAATCTCCTTTAAGGATCTTTTAAAATAGGGCCTGGCCTTGAGTAGGTACTTGCTAAATGTTTTTTATTACTATTACCTCTTTCTTCGTTTTAAGGTGTTTTTTTTTTCCTAAGAGTTTAAAATTTCAACCTTCTTTGGTGTCGGTAACTTGAAACAAATTCAACACAGTTCTCCTGCTTAAAAATCCCAGCCCCTGTACTTAAAACATAAACCTTGAACCAACGAGGCTACATGAAAACCAAATTTACATGAGATATTGTAGACTAAAGTAAAATAAAACAGTCTTCACCACAAGAAAATGAAATGCATTTCAAAAATTCTGTGTGTGTGTGTGTGTGTGTGTGTGTGTGTGTGTGAAAGAGAGAGGCAAGAGAGATACCCTTTGGTTGTCTCCGTAAACTGGTTGCTATGATTAAGACTAAGTTTTCTAAAGAAGATGAGATAATAACAAAAGGCCTCTTTATGCTTAACTTTTATCAGGGGCAAAAAAGAAAGAGACAAAACAGCATGAAACGATGAGACCAAGTGATGAAAATTCATTCACAATGATTACTTTCAAGAGTAATTTCTCTAGGGTAATTCAGCGGCCTGTTACTATGGCTCTCCAGAGTGATAGCTAATGTAAATGAGACTACTAAAAGTGGATTATCATGGTAAGAATATACTCAACCAATAATGCAACAGAAATCCATCCAAAGCATTCGGGGAAAATTCAAAAGAAATGTCCTCCTTTTTTAATTTTTTTTTTTTATTTAACTTAATAGCCTAAGACACACTTCTTCCCTGACTAATAACCAGCAGGCACTTAAAAGTATCCAGCCAGGAAAAAGAAAAACAAACTCGTTTGGATGAAATAGGAGCCCACCTGGGTTGTCAGTATCTATGTTTGGTCCCAAGACTCAGATTCTAAGCCAGGTTCTTTGAAAGACTGTGGTAAATGTCTCAAATTATTTTTACCAACTATTCTTTATCTCAGAAAAAGTAATGTTTCATGGGTGGGTTTCAGGAAATCCACAATGTATGAATTTCAAAAGCTTTTCTTGCAGATGTGTATGGCTCTCTCGAAATCGGGTTAAAAATAAAATTAAGTACCATGTAGTGCGAAAAAAACTTTTCTCTTTCACAAGCTCAGGCAAAGAGTCGTTGGAATGCTTGTCTTGAGTAGCTATTGTTTTTGCTTTGTAGATTCTTATACACTGGCTATTACAACTAGATTGGTTTTAAAACAGCCAGGACCACTCTGCATGGAAATATTCGTGGAGTTAACTGGTTTACCAGTTTAAGTAATGGCTCTATGGCCAGGACCAAAGGAGGAGCACCAGGAAGGGGAGCAGCTGCCAGTTGTGTTCAGAAGAATAGCCAGGGAGTGTCATGCAAAAGAAGACAAAGTTTAAGGGAGGCTTTGCATGAACAGAAGAGGCAGGCAAGTCTGTGTAGGACCGAGCCTCTTGTTTAGAATGACAGAAGCAAAAGAGGGGATTCGAGAGGAAATATACTTTCCATAGACCAAATCTGCGGGTAGGAGAACTGGTTAAAAGAAAGGAAGTCATCTTAGCTGAGGCTCATTGGCAAACTCTGCAACCAGTAAGTTAGTAAACTAGTAAAGAAAACTGACCAGATTAATCTCATTAAGGACAGAAAGAGGAGTCGTGAGCGATTGTCTAGAAGTCACTGGGGTTTGATGTTAAAATTATTTTGAGATTGTTCCATTTGAAAGGAGACGGCACATGACATACTTTAAATTCCTTTCAAGCAAAGGATTAAACCAACCTATGAGTTGACTCAGAGAAACTTTAAAAGCATTACAACCCTATTAAAACTTTTATCTCATTTTTCTTACTTCTCATTCCATCATGGAACATCATGGAACATTCCATCATGTCAGAGCAAAGGACTGAACAATTGCTTGGGCTCTTGTGGAAGGCAGCCTTCAAGCTGGCCCCACGTGAGTGAGCTTTTTCATGTTCCCAACTTCCTCATCCTCTACCTTATCCCCTTTGCCATTCTCAGTGATGACAATGTCTCTCAGCTCAGCCCTATAAGGTCCTGTCCCATTTATTAAAGCCTACTTCTAGGAAAATGTTGAAAACTTGTCCAGTAATATCTGATCGGGTTCCTCTCCTAGAGAATGAAGCTAAACTTGCACTAGAAGAAGGAAGCTAAACTTGGGAATTTGGGCATCAGTGAGCCAGAAAGTTATGAATTAATGGCAAGATTTATCACTTATTGATTGCCTAGCGTGTGCAGGCACCACCCTTTATATGTGCGGTGGGAGTGGTAGGACTAGTGGGACACATACATTTTAAGGAAGTGCTGTCTCATCCTATATAACCATGAAATTCAAGAGTCAGACATGATCTTTGGTTGTACTCAGTAGATTAGAGTACACAGTGGAAGATCCCAAGGGTCAGACAGAAATGTGCTCAACTTGGTAAGGAATACCCATACCAGGAAAAAATGGAACCAAGTTAGCAATATAAGCTAGCAAAATACTGACAGCATAGCCTAGTAGTTAGGAACCTAGACTCCAAACCCGACTGCTGGGTTCACTTCCTGCTAATGAGCTGTGCGGTCTTGGGGCACTCCTTAACCTCTTTGTGCCTTAATTTCTTCATCTGAAGAAGAAGGATGATGATGATGATGCTATTTACCTTACAGGCTTATTAAGAGCATCAAGTGAGTTCATAGTCATGAAGTGCTTAAAATTCTGCTCCAGAAGAGGTTGTTAATAAGTAAACATCTCAAAGACTGATTCACTCTCATCTAAACTACAGCTTTTGGTCACTGGAAATGTTGAAGCGCAGGGCTTCGGATATAAGCAGACTCCATGAAGGCAAAGATGTTTGTCTATTTTGTTCTGCCCTTTGCCTAGATCAATACCTGGCATAGATCATACTAAAAAAAATAAGTGTCGAGTGAATTAAATGAACCTACCTCAGTAGTTACTCAGAAGAGTTTTGCATGTATCCAAATCTGGACAAAGTATCTCTCAGGAACTTTCCATCTTTAGGTTCTATGATTTCTTTAATGAAAATGCACTGAAATGGTACAATACTAAAAATGTGTCCAAATGATTTTAGACAAAATTATGTCTTCTTTCTCTCTCCTCTCCTCTCCTCTCCTCTCTTCTCGTCTCGTCTCGTCTCTTCTCCTCTCCTCTACTCTCCTCACCTCTTCCTTCCTTCCTTCCTTCCTTCCTTCCTCCTTCCTCCTTCCTCCTTCCTCTTTTCTTTTTTTTCTAGCAGACCATTTCTATCCAATGAGTGCATTTTTCTAGTTAAAAGGTTAAAAAGGAACATAAAGTATACTCTCAATGGCCTCTAGTCATCTCCACATGTGTCTACTCAGTAACTTCTTTTACAGTTTCGTATCTCCAGGCCTTTCAGTTGGGTCAGGTTGGCATTTCACTGCCCTTTATGTGTGTGACAAGTGCAAACAAGGAAAGAGAAGAAACTCCAGTGAAGAAAACCAGAAATCGCACAGCAGTCTGAAGTGCTGTTCAGTGGGTCCCCACTCAACCTGCCTCATCAAGCCCCAGGGTCATCCCTTCGCTCACTTTATAGCCCATACCTGTGACAAGCTCACAATTCCTTTGTCAGGAAGAGCCCCGCCCGCACTTCCGGTCATCATTCCCAGGTAGACAGATGAGCAATCAATACATGCAAAGATGACTTGCTTCACCTGGGAGCTGAGGTGAGCTGTGAGTCCACCACTTTCACACTGGGGACCCCTCTCCCAGCAACGAAACCAGAAGAAAGTAGATGCCTCCCAAAATAGGTTGTCATGCTTCCCCCAAGAAGTCAGAATGGGACTACTCCCCTCTGCAAGGAACTGAGACAGACAATTCAGCTACTTAGGTCAATTTGAAAAATCCCAACCCCCACAGTATTAAATCATTGTAGCTGGAATGACGAAATAACTAATTTGCTGACAGTTGCTTGGACTGTCTGTAGACGTAAGAAAATGATACTTTTTATCGGGTCAAATCACTCTGCCTTTGGGGTTCTAAACCTACTCATATTCTCAAAGAAAAATATTCAGTTATCGCGTGGAAAAATATGATTATTCTTTTAATGTAATAGGCAGTCAAGAGTTCTTTCCTCCAATTTTGACATTTAATGTATCAGAAATGGGTTTTGGAAAACTGTTTCCTGGGACACCATCTCTGCCTGTAGGATTTTTCTTGAAAAATCTGGACTACAGAAGGAAATTCACAACCTGAAATTTGACGGGCCATGGCATCCCACCTGTGTCTCACACCTAACAGAAGATGTTGCCACTGTTTCCTCCTCATGTGCCCTACCTGTTATGAATATTTGTTAAAATAAAAATATTAGGCAGCTTTTATTTTCTTTGCCCCTAATTGTATGATCCCCTAAATTTGGCTCTAATTTAAAAATATCGGCAAAACGTTTAACAAATTAACAATGTTTTGTTTATGGGTTGGTACCTTAGCATTTTTCAGTTAAGGCAGAGGTCTTACCATTCTCTCAAAGTTTTGTAAAACCGAAGATTCAGAGAACGTAAGAGATGATCCCAAGATCACACATAAGTAACAGTGGTGAGCTTTAGTTCATACCTATCTGTCATAATTCCTATGACATATTATGACTTGAGTGAGAAAGAGATCTTCAGTGACCTAAGTCAGGAGTCAGCAAATATTTTTTGTACAGGATGAGACAGTAGCATTTTACGCTGTGTGGGCCATATGGTCTCTGTCACAAATACTCAACTCCGCTGTGTAGTGCAAAAGCAACCATGGCAAAATACAAATGAATAAGTGTTTCTGTGTTTTTTAAAAAGACCAGAAAAGGATTTAAAATTTTATTTACAATGGCAGGTGGCTGGGGTCTTGGTTCATTTGCATTTGGGACTCTTCATTTGGCCTGGGCTTTCTCATAGTAAGGTTGGGGTTGTAAGGACAAATGTTCTAAGAGGGAACCAGGATGAAGCTTTAAGACCTGGGCTTAAAGTTAATATAGCATCATCTCCATTCTATTTTTTAGAAATGAGTTAAGTCCAGTCCGTATTCAAGGGGACTGGAATTGGACTCTCTCTTTTGACAAGAGGAATGTCAAAAAAATTGCACATATGGTTTAAAATTCCAAAGTGGACTTCATAGCCACAAATTATTTACATTTCTCCCACATGCAAAATACATCTGTGAATTCATTCCTTCCAGGATTCCCCAGTGTCTCATTAGGCTTAGGTTCAAGGTTCAGAATCTTTTCACCTAAATCAGATCTAGGTACAAATGAAGTCCCTTGGGTGAGTTTTCACCACTTTCTCAATTTGATACTTCTATGTGGTCTTTCCAAGTGGTGGACACACGATAAACGAATCTCTTACAGGAGACAAAACTTTCAGAGTGACTGCCTCAGGAGACACTGGCAGAGGGTGCATGGACTTTTCCTGGCTAGCCTCAGAGATCACTGAGGATTTTCTTTCTAGCACTCTATTGTCAAGGCAGTCACAAAAACCTAACGGGTTTAAAGGGGGATGGGGCATGAGCTCTCCCTCTGATACAGAATTTACAGACATGTTACTACCACTTGAGAAATGCTTTAAGGGCTATTAATTTCAGCAGGAAAATCAATCCAAAATTCTAATGATGGAACTGATTTGTGCCATTGTTAGAAGCATCCCGCGTGTGAGGCAGTTGATCTGTGTGGACAGTCAGGAGAGAGATGGCACCCTTTTTTAAAGAGTTGATGACATCTCCACTTGAAGATGTGATCAGGAGAGAAAAGTGGAGGAGATCTAGAGAAAGTGAAGATATCAAGTTCTTAACACATACATAGATCCATCTTTTTAGGGAAGTTAGACAAAGTTATTTAGAACAAGGAAGGTTGAAAGCGATACTCTCCTTTCAGAGTTAGGGACACTCCATGGTGTAACACTATGTTCCAAGAATATCAGCTTTGCAGAATGTGCTTTATTGGAGGCAGGCAGGATATTCCCTGCTGCACAGTGATCCATATCTTCCTGCCCCGACCTACAAATGCAAATAGGGAGCTTGCTCTGAATTCTTGTTGCTGTTCAGAAAGTTACAGGGCGTAATTCTTTATGTCTTCTTTATTTCTATTCTTGATGGAAGCCAACCAAGGATTCAGGTATATCATAATTTAACGTTTATTTTTCTTTCTTCTGAAAATCCCATAGCTTGTGTACAGGAGCAACCAAGTTAAGGGTCATAACAAAGATTAGGGAGGCAATATAGAGTCAAGACACCTGAAGTTTGCTACTCTATTCTTGGGCTACTTTAATTGGTGTTGCTGCGCTTCATTTTCTTCTTATGTGTATAAGGGCTAGTGGATATTTACTTTGACTAGATTTATTTCTGTAAACAATGCATCTGGGACTTGGATTAAGAAGCAAATAGAAAACAGAAAATATCTTTGAACTGCTTCTTCTAAGCCTTCTCATGGTGTTACCTTTGTGGGATTAGGTAGGTGAAATTATTATTTTTTTTCCTTTCCTCTCCATCTTTCAAGTGGTCTAGTTTTTGTCTCTTGTTTCTGTTTTTGTTTTGTTGAATGTCTAAACCAGCATTAGATTTAGCCTAACCTCAAAAAACAATGCTATCTGGAACATTCCACTTTTAAGGAGGTTTTCATTTCTCTGAGGGTAAGTATTGGGTCTGTGACTCTGAGAGCAGCCCTCTAGCATCAGCTGTTGCTTTGTATCTTTACGCTCTTGACCTCCGCCTTTTTTTGCACTTAGTGTGGACCATTTTGCATTGCCGTTTATGTTTACAATGGCTTTGTCTTTCTTCTCCATCTATGTACCACATGCCCTGCAATCCCTGGTGTACATGTAGGTACTCAATAAATATTTGAAAAATGAATGTATTTGTTTTTCCAGCCCCTTCCCAAATGCCTGTACGTATTAGGTCTGGGTTAGAGGTTGAAGATGGTGATGTTTCTAAACTGAGTACAAACACAGAAGCTCTTGTTTCTGCCATTTCGAGAAAGTCATGTGAGTGCTGGCAATCAGATGAGATGGGGCTGGCGGATGCTTCAAGGCCAGTCTATTCTACAGGACCCCAGGGAGCGCCCTGGGCTGCCCTTCATCCCACACAGCTGCAACATGAGTGGCCAGGGTTGTTTACCAAGCCTGATTCATTTCCCATCTCTGACCCACTGACTCTCTAATCCACTGATATCAGGTCACTACATATTTTAATCTCACTCAGTTTCCAGGAAAAGACCCGCTGTCATAATCAGTTCTCAGCTAAGGAGTGAAAGCCATGATATGAAAGTCCAGCATTCTGTGACAAACAAACTTGGATCAGGCCAGGATTGCTTAAATGTCATTGTGAAATCCACGGGCAGCATTTACATACATTTCCTTAATGATGACCTGTTAGATTTGGCTTCTTTGAGCTACAATCAACTGAGAACATTCCATTGTTGGGAATCTTTTATCTGCTAATCAATCTAGCTTGGCAGATCTTGTTATTCCTTATTATATTTAAAACTATTCAAGTAAACAATAAGTGATCTTTCAGGGAAATGCTGTAAGGGAGGCTGCTTTTGGAGAAGGCCTCTTTATAGTTCTATTTCTGATATCTAATCAGTTCTGTTCCCTCTAAACAATTAGCAAGATTGTTCTATTGCTCAAATGACCTCATTTGGGACGGGGATTTTCCCCTTTGGCTTCTTCCTCTTTAATTTCTATTTTTAATAAATGTAAGCACAATAGGGACCTACAGCGCTGATCTTCCCTATAGTTGTTACTGTCCCTGTAGCTGTACAGGTGTTGTGGGCATTCTGTGTTCACAGTCGGGATTCTTACCAATTCTTGACGTTACCTTGCGGAAGCACAGACCGAGCGCAGAGAGAGAACAAGACTTCTGAGTCTCACTCTTTCCTGAAGTACAAAGGCCTTATGGAGTGGTCAGTAGCAGCAATTCGCTTTAGACTCAGATAGACCTGAGTTCCAATCCCCCCAAGTCAAGCCACTTGGGTAAGTGACATCTCTTTAGGATTCTCAATGCAGGCGTCTTTCTAGGAGGGTAATTCCTATCTTCTGGGGCATTGTCTAGCTAGATGAGATAGTGCTGGTGAGGTATTTAGCACAGACCCAGGAGCATAATGAGTTCTATCAATAGAATCCATTATTATTACATCCCAGTTAATGTGCGTCTTCTGTGATTCTACCGGGGAAAAGGATTCAACACCCTCTTGACATAAGAGATTTGACATCAGATATTTCAGGAATTATTTCCGGGTTCATGAGGTCCCTTTTTGAGGCTTTGCAACTACAGACCACGCCAGTTTGGCAGGCTGGCTTCAGTGGTGTGGGTCATTTTTGGGTTTCTCCACATCCCAGAACCGTCCTCTCTCTACCCACTATAGACACATTTAGGAGTTCCTGTCAGAGGCCGTGCTAATGAAATGAAATAACACAGGCTTTGTTAGCCAGAGGTCTAGGCGGCCATGGGGAATTTAGTAACATCTCTGAGCCTCTATGCTCTCAGTTGTAAAAGAAGTTTTAAGCCTTGCTCTGAAGGGAGGTCATGAGTGTAAAAGAGAAGAAATGAGATCATTATGTAAAAATTTTAGTTAACACTGAGCAATGTATGAGAAGCACAATAAAGGGAATCTAGTATGTTTCATTTATTCCCACTTGTAAATGTTACTTCCCTTCTCCCCCATCTTCATGGCACAGGTCACTAGTGTTTGGAGCGCTTAAACGGTAGTTGGTAATTCTCCCTTAGGGGAAGACAATAATGATGCTGAGTTGGTCTCAGCCACAGTAAACCTTTGCCCAGAGAGAAAAATAAAGTCTGCTAGCAAAAAGCTGGCACCCTCCCTTACCAGCCTTCAGCAAAGACCTGATTCCCATGGGCAAAATGAGTAATTGCTACAGGAAAATAGGCCATGTGCATTTATATAGTGAGAGGTGTTTTATGGGATTAGGTGGGTGATGAAAAAGTAATCACTATAATAATTTTATAACCTAGACATAAAAGAGAAAGAGTTGAGAAAGACCAGTTCTCTTGTTAAATATTTGCCATTTAATGTCTTTTTATCTTCGGGCAAGTCAATATATGTTCTTATAAATCAGCAAGAAGTAGACTCAGATATTTGAGAGGAGGAATGGATTTTAGATGCCATGTGGCACAATCTGCCTTTCACAGAGAGGAATCAACCCAAGACCAGGGAGGACGAGTGAACGTGTCCAAGGTCAGGCACCGCCATTTGTTTTGACTACCTCTAGAGAGATCTCTTGACACACACTGCCTCTCTCTGGCAAGTGAGGTAAGAGTTGCCCAACTGAATTCTGATGCAAGGTCAGCTGTAAATGCCGGTGGCAGTCACCTTCTCTTTTATTATTGAGAAAATATTCATCTGAACTTATGATCAGAACACAGAGACTGAGAGAGAAGGAAAATATATTTTTTTCGCATGTCAGAAAGCCGGGGCTAAGAGAACATCCACATTTTGGAGAAAGATGGGATAATAAATTGCCACGAAATACAGACTTCTCATGAGTTATTTGTGAAACCCTGGCTTCTTGAAAACAAACCAGAGCAGCAGAGAATAAAATCCATAACCGTGTGCTTCTTGTGTGGGTGTGTTGGCCTGAACATAGATATGATTGCGTCACAGAAATGATCCACTGGAAAGAAGAGTGCCCTGTTTCTCAACAAAGGAAGACAAGGAAAGAAGCCAACATTTGTTGAGCTCTCCTTGTCCCCGGAAGCATTTGCAAATGGCAGCGTGAGGATCTGAACCAAGATTCCACTAAGTTTTAAACCCGGGTTCTTTCCCAATAAGTCAAAGCAATGTCCCAACTCCAACCTACTCCTGGGATCCTGCCAAGCAAGCTTCTCTTCCAGCAGGGTGATTATAGTTTCCACGGAATTGTGGACAGGGTTGGGGGAAAGGCCAGTAGTTCCAACGTGCTCGGCATGAGGGCTGTGTCTACAGGAACTAATCCAGACACAGTAGTCATCACAGTTGATTGATCAGGGAAGTTGATTTTAGTAAACACAACTCTGCAGGCATCCTCATCACACAATAATGTAGAAAGACTAAGCTGATCGGTGAGACTAATAGCTAAGGTCAAACCTTGTTTTGGAACCTCGATGTTTATTAAGATAAGAGAGAGGAGAAGCTTGGCCGAACACGACTGCCAACAGTTAAGAGGGAGATTCATAGGGAGGGAATCCCCCTTAAAATGACAAACCAAATATTTCAAGACTAAAATTTTGATGACACAATATATGGAGGATAGCCAATTCCCATATTATGAAAGGAATACATTAATAACTCATTCTTTAAAAACAAAACACAGTCCAAACTTTATACCCGAGCCTTCTCCCACCTTGTAGAATCATTGAATTCTAAGTATTCCTGTCCCTCTTCCTTCCTCTAAGAGCATGCGCCTCCGAAAAATACATTCCCTAGGAGTCCAGAAGTGGAGAGTTTTGGGTGCTCACTGTTCAAGGCCACTTAGTGGACCTGAGCCTTAACAACTTGGAGCTTGTTAATATTCACTGACCATTTACAAGGTGACATTCACCGTTTATAGTACAGGAGACTTGAGACTCTTACTCAACTCCCCTAACCCTCAGCATTTTCTTCTGTGAAACTGGCAATGATCAAGCCTACTTCATAAGCTTAAGCCTGCATATTAGATGGGATGACATATATAAAGCACTTAGCACATACTCTGACCCGCAAAATACAGATTCGTAGGACAATGGTTAGAGTATAGCAGAGCCTAGTGATGCTGAAGGTTGACTCCCATCCTACTGATTCTCTCTCAGGCTTCTAGGACACCTTGACTAAGGCCTTAGACCCTGGATCTTAAGGGAAAGCTAAGTCTCTGCTGGAAAGACTTGATGTACCTTGCATTTTTATTCCGTGTAGGTAGAAATTAATCTCTTCCCCCTGTCTTACATTGTGAGCTGGCCGTTCCCATCTCCTGATCTCCAGCCCCCAGATCTCTTGTGTTAGTTTCCCTCTCATAGTTCCTGCCCAGGTCATATTTCACAGTTCTGTTTTTTTTCACAGCTGCTCTTAATTAATTCAAAATTTCCCAGGTTTTCTTTCAGGCCTTATTTTGTCTTCTCCAACACTTCTCTTAAACTGTAAGCTTTGTCCCCAAACACTCGGGCTCCACGTTGATTCTTCTGTTTTCCACACTTCTTACCCTAAACAATTAAATGAGCATAAGTGAGCTTCTAAACATAGGTGGGTGGAAAGTTGGATGGAAAGTTGGGATATGTATGTGTTATTCATTCATTCATTCATTCATTCATTCCTCATATACTACTTATTGAACACCGTCAGTACTTGGTATTTTTTTAAATTTCAGAGGATATGTATATCAATAAAAAATACTTCCAGTCCTCAAGAAACTTAATCTGAAGGGAGTTACACAAACATTTTAGTAAAATATATCATAAGGTTTATAATAAATCAGTGGTTCTCAACATTGGCTGCGCATTAGAATTACCTGGATTCATTAAACAGAGAAGCCTGATCCCAGCCCGGACAGGTGTAATCAAGCTCCCTGAGGAGGGCCTGGGAATTGGTGTATTTGATAGCTTTTCTGGTGACTCCATTGCTCAGCCAGGTTTGAGAATCTCTTGGACAGAGAGAAGCATGGGATGTTTTGAGAACACAAGGAAGAAGCTCTTATCCTACCTGATGAGCTACCAAAGGCTTCCAAGGGGAGACAGCACAGTTCAATCTTAGCAGGGGGGCTGTCCAGCTGAATATACGAGAAAGATCATTTCCAAGCACAAAGGAACAAGGTGAGTTCATAGAACTGCAAATAATTCTGAATAGAGCTTAGAGACTGCTAAAGTATTTGGACTCTATTTGGCAATGAAAGGGGAGCCATTGAAGGACCATAGCAGGGAAATTGTGTGATTAGTCTCAGGCACATCTGAAAGGCCAAGACATCAACTGGGGAGTGAATTTTACTTTCATCGTAACTTTACTCCCGCAAGAACTATCTCCCCTTTAATAAAACCTTCAAAACTGTTGGCACCTCCCTTGGTTTCAGACATTACAAACAGGAAACTCTACCCATGAGCTAACCTTTGCCCCATCCTTTCCTGAAACAAAGAACAGCTGTTCTCCCACTTGGATATGCCTGGAGTAAAGGAGGGCCCCTTGGTATTCTCAGCTGACTGCAAATAAATGGGCTTCACACAGATTAGTCA
Organism: Felis catus; assembly: GCF_018350175.1. Taxonomy (NCBI): domain Eukaryota; kingdom Metazoa; phylum Chordata; class Mammalia; order Carnivora; family Felidae; genus Felis; species Felis catus. The sequence continues at coordinate 114,092,221 of NC_058374.1, forward strand.
CCGGTACATGCAGATGACTGCAGAGTCAAATGCATAAAAACATTTTAGTTTTTAGAAGTGTTTTGTCTCTGATAGGCTGTTGTCACCAATGGTGGGGGGGCGGCAGGGATCATAGCTGCTAGAGAGGAAATACAATTCATTCCCTGGAAGAAGAGGGTCTGAACTTTATTTAAAAAAATGGAGGAGTAATGATACTTTGAGCGCTCTTCCCTTATTTTCAGTACATCAGCCGGTTCACTCATCAACCAAGCCTTTGGAGTTGCTTTAGCTTTGTTTGTGGTTGTGGATGTTACGTCGTTTTTCGTTTGGGCTTGATTTTTTGCTTTAAATCTAAGATACACTATCAGTTTAATGACAATATTTCAGGGCAGAAGAAGAGGAAGAGAAAGGAGAAGGGGAGAGGAAAGAGGAAGAGGATGAAGAAGAAGAAGAGGGGGAGGGGGATAAAAGGAGGGGGGGGAGAGAAGGAAAGATTAAATTTGCAGTGTTTTGACTGTACGATACTCTGATTCTAAAAAGGTTGAAATATACGTGTGGGGGCAGGGATGGGGAAAGGGTCGCCCTGTAATAAAAATGCCCAGGAGGAAAACCAAAGATTGTTAAAGGAACTAGGAATTGTACTATCAATGGCTCCCAAAGCTTTGGAAGACAGAGAAATCTGAGGCCCAGAAAGACTGGGAGATTTGCTTCCGGTTGTAGAAGGCGTTCCTTGATAATGAAGTCAGAACCAGAAACCTTAATCTGTCAACCTCAAGCTTGGTTTGCTTTCCATGGAATACTCCAAAAAATTTCTGAGAAGACAAAAATAGTGGCATGATTTCTCCTCGTATTTATAGCTGAGGAAAGTAGTCAGAGATAAAGAATGCAAATAGGGAAAATATATCATAACTAAGTATAGGCTCGCAAAGCAACAAGCGAAAGACCGTGGCCCTCCATTCTCAAAGAGCCCTTTTGTTAATTTACTGAATGGCTGTTATCTTGAATCTGTGACACTCGCATATCAAATTGCGTTTGGTGTGTCAAAATGACTGGTTTTACTCGTTCTTTGGTTCCTAAGGCTAATTATTATATTTAACACCTTTTGATATGTTAAGTGAGGCTAATAAGAGCTGGATTCCTCATGGGTTTATTAGTCATCACCATCATCTCACATATGTAAATTTTTTGCTACTTTCAAAGTGTCAATAAATGATTATATTTGAGCCTTATAAGAACATCATAATGCAGCTTTTACCTTAGTATAAATCTATACTTCGTTGGCAGAATGCTGGTGAAACATACGGTATCGGACCACATCGTTTCAAGTCCTTCCTGTGTCGCTCGCCGGCTATGTAGCCTTGAGTGAGCTCCTCAGCCCATTCTGTGCCTCAGTGCCTCATCTGCAATATGTAGCCATAGGAAGAGCTGTCACATGCACCTGCTTTGAAAACTGCATAGGGTACGGGCCACTGGGTGGCTCAGTCGGTTGAGCCTCTTGACTTCAGCTTAGGTCATTATTTCATGGTCTGTGAGTTCGAGCTCTGCGTCACTGCTGTCAGCGTGGAGCCCGCTTTGGATACTTTGCCCCCCCCCCGCCCCTCCCCTCCTGCTCACGCTCTCTTTCTCAAATATGAATATATATATAGATATGAATTGCATGCAGTAATCCACACAAAGTAAGTCACCTGCTATATTCTAACTATCCTATATTGTTAGCTACACTATCCATTCATAAATGATATATGGCGGGCCTCTAGCAACTCACAATTAACGAATGCGTATTATGTACCAAATATCCTTCTAACAATTTCATAAGTGGTAACTCATTTAATGTTCATAATGACTGTTTGAGGTAGGAACAATTATTACTATCTCTGTTTTACAAATGAGAAAATTGAGACACAGAAAAAAGTCACTTGTCCAAAGTCTCACAGCCGACAGATTGTAAAGCCCACACTCCAGCTCAGTCTGGTTCTAAGCTCTGCTTTGCTGCCTTCTGGGACGGGCTGTGTGAGGCACAGGGGCAGTGAAAACCACATAGTCCTGCCCTCAGGGAGCTTACTGAAAACCAATGCAGTGTGATGAGCCCTGAGAAAGGCAAGCCCTCTGCACGGTGGTGGCACAGAAGAGAGAGTTCTGAACTCTTCCTGGGAGCTTGGAAAAGTATCCACTAATTCCAGCCCTCCTATTATTCAGACACCAAGCCAAGAATCCCAGTGTTACCAAACCTCACGGTCCTTCCCATGACCCTTGGTACCCTCTGCTGAAAACTCACACCCAGATTCCAGGTCCCTGATCATCTTTATAGACCAGCTCAGTCATTTTCATGATAACCTTTCTAACGTCCTAAATTTCCTCTCTGTGGGTTGCCAAGCAAATACATTCTTGGCACTCAGCGAGAACTCCTGTTCAAAATGCCACACATTACAAAGTCGATGATTCAACACACATTTCTTGAGCGCACCCAACCCGTAAGTTGCAGTGCTAGAAATGAATTCACACTCCTTTTATGCTACCATGCCATCTTTCCCGAGAGTGAGACCTGTGTTTCTTCCGTGCCTACTTTCTCATACGTATATTATGATTTCTGCTATTGCAAAACAGGACGTTGTTTAACCAAGTTCTGATGGGAGGAAGCACGGCCCAGCAAGCAGAACAATGATTTGAAAGTCCTGGGTTCTATTTTCAGCTCCAGTGTTGACTGGCTGTGCATTCAGCCCTAGGAAGGTCAAAAGCAGAATGGCCTTGTGTCGATGACTTTTTCTGTATGTACAGCTCTGGATGGAAAACAAATCAGGCATCTGGCTCTCAGCCTTGAAGAGCTACGGTCTTTGGAGAATAGATGTGTAGTCACACTTTGTTTTCCTTTTTAAAGCAAAAGAACAGAACAAACTCTCTGGGGGGAGAATGCGCTGGCAGAGACTAGAAGAGAGAAACCAAATAACGTTTGAAACAATCTGGGGGTTAAGGGATTGTCTCAACCATTCAGATCAAAGAAGGCTCTTCAGGGTAAGTTGGAGTTGTCTGCCTTTGAAAATGGAAGGGGCTAAGGTGTGAAAGATTTCTCCAAACTTGGACAACAGTAGGAGCCCAGAACGCCGTCTGTAGGGGCAGCAAGAATGCCAGTGGGTAAGTCTTGTAGGCAAACTGGGAAGCACAGGCTTGCTCGAGAGCGGTCTGCTGCTCCCCAGCACCAGCTGCTTGTCATGTGGAGAAGTAGGCCATTGATTGCCTGAATAGCTGAGCCTTTAAGAGAAATTAAACAGAAACTTGTCATTAAAGCTCTTGGTTTTTAAATGATGGAACCTAGTCAACTTCTAAAGAGGCACTGAGTAGCCAAAGCCAAGCATATCGTATGTGGGCAATGTGCTTTCCATGTCTCTTCCACCTGCAGAGGGGATGCCTGGACGTGAGGCAGAGAGTTGACATTCAGTAGGAACTGCCTTTTCTTTTTATAACTGAGACTCCTAACTCCAGTATCATTTCTCATGGTTTCATGTGTTTGGGCTCATTTGGAGCCAACGCTGACAATGGAAGATGGCTGAGCAAACAAAGGTATTGTTGTAAACGTCAAACACAATCCAAGCCAAAGGACGAGAACAAGCCCTAGCATGGGTAAGTATTTATAGGGGAAATTAATTTGTTGTCTGATGGCCATGAACTGGGCAGTAGAGCAAAGTGAGCCTTTTACAAGCGATATTCCATCTCCGTCCGCATTCTAATGGTTGTAAAACTCACCATATGAAGCTAATAATTGGTGCATAAAACTAATACTTTCCATTTTTTTCCTCTTATTTTGTAGGCTTTACGCATTATAAAAAACATGATTAAGTCCTGGCGGTTATACTCCTGGCTGGTTCTTATTTCAGCTTTGGTTCCTCTTGCTCATTCCTCATAAAAATTATTAGTGTGGATTGTGTACATTAAGTCATCTTCAATGGGAAATTAAATGGGGCAATTTCTCTCGTCTAAGTGTTTCAGAAGAGGCCCGATATAGGTGGTGCCAACGAGCCTCACACAGCTAGGTGGTGGCTTACCTATTGAAGGGGACTCCTGAGAGGTTATGGAGGCATTTCACCCACGTTACCACACTGGCAATCTCTAACCCATCAAGCAAGACTTTAAGGAAGCTGGCACTGAGGATTACTTGGAAGTCGTAATCAATTTCGTAAGTGCCCTCATCCTCATTCTCCAATGCCATTAGATGCGTTTCTTCCTTAACACAAACCAAAAGAGAGATGTGTCAGTGAAACCACTGGGAGAGTTTGATATGTCTTCTGGACTTTATGAGACATAGGAACTGATGTCTGACTCATACTTGAAAACACAGAGGACTGTGGCCTGAACTACTTTTTTCTGGGGTCTACGACCAAGATATATTAGGAGTAATTAGCACTTCCAGAATTTCGTGGGGCAAATAAAGACCCTACTTAAGAAAGGTGGATTGGGTCATCATGGGAAAGATTGTCTGGAAGGGTGACATGACCCCATGAGTGGGGATGTGCCACTAGAAGCCAAGAGAATGAAGAAGACATAACTGGCTAGTCTGAGAAGGCTTAACTACAGTCAGCAGAGCAATTACTGCACGACATCCTATAATGTAGACAAAGGGAGGTATCTTAAAAAAAAAAACAAAAAACAAAAAACAAAAAAAACACCTCACCAAATGTCCCACGAGAGCAAAGTCAAACTACAGTCAGAGTCCACTACATTCAAAGGATCGCAACAGATTTATAATAACACAAGTCGGGGCACCTGGGTGGCTGAGTCAGTTAAGCGATCGACTTCGGCTCAGGTCACGAGCTCACAGTTCGTGATTTCAAGCCCTGCATCGGGCTCTGCGCTGACAGAGCCAGCCTGGAGCCTGCTTTGGATTCTGTGTCTCCCTCTCTCTCTGCCCATCCCCTCCCCCTTTCTGTCTCCCTCTCTCTGTCTCAAAAATAAACATAAAAATTTATAATAACAGGGGCACCTGGGTGGCTGAGTCGATTAAGCGACCGACTTCGACTCAGGTCATGATCTCAAGGTTATGGGTTCGAGCCCCACGTCAGGCTCCATGCTGACAGCTCAGAGCCTGGAACCTGCTTCAGTTTCTGTGTCTCCCTCTTTCTCTGCCCCTCTCCTGCTCACGCTCTGTCTCTCTCTCTCTCTCAAAAATAAATAAAACATTATTAAAAAAATTATAACATGAGTCAAGTTTACTCCACTTTTCCATCTTCCCCTTGCTTGCCCAACTTTCCCTGTCTCTGGAGAGAAAAGAAACCACAGCCATGGAAGGGGGCAACAATACAAAGAGAAGGAAGTGAGGAAATCAGCCTGGCCCCTTCTCCTAGTCCCAGATTTCCAACACGAGTGATAACAGAGCTGTGAGAGGAGACGGCTAAGGTTTATATGGATTAGACTTTCTACTGCACCAGACTTTTCACTACCTTAAAAAAAAGTAGGGCTTGGGGATTTGTTTTGTTTTAATTTATCACCTGTTGGTAACTAGGAAAGCCAATGGAGAACTTCCCAGAGTTTTACTGGTTAGTGGAACCTGGGGGTTGAAGGTGAATATCAGTTTTGGAGGGGCAGAAGCAAAATAAAAGTTGCTTTCTACTTGTTACCTACCAAGTCCAGCTCAGACAATAAACAGGTTTAACTTGAATATTTTTTCTACAAATAAAAAATATATATTTTTTGGATTCAATGTAACAAGGGTGTGATGTGAACTCACAGTCATCTCTTCAAATTCTTGTCTTTACCATCAGCTTTGCCTCCTCAAAAATATGTGGGGTTACAGCAGAATTTCTGCAGGAGGCTGACAGGTATCCGCTGAAAAACAGTTCAAAGATATTGGTGAAAATCCAGTTGACTCAAAAAAAAATAAAGTTTTCTTGCTGTAGGTCTTTCAGGAATCTTTAACAGGCTAATATGTGTTGTGAATTTACAAAAAAAAAAAAAAAAAAAGACTTTGGATATAGAATTTCTAAACTCATTTGTCCACAGAATGTTTTGTTTCCCAAACCTCAGGCTTTTAGTCAATAAATATTTGCTGAACACCTAGCGTGTACAGGCATGAGGGATAGGTGTTGGTGATTAACTGAATACATCAGACATGGTCCCTCCTCCAAAGTCCCTGAAAGATCTTATATTCTAATGGGTTGCTTATTTTAGCCCTCGTTCTTTAGAATTTTCCTTAAAAAGATTTGTTCTATGCCATTTTTCCACATTTCTGCCACTGAAAAGCTACTTGTTAACACAAATATACAAATCACCTGGGCACAAATTTGCCTTGTAAGAGAAATTTGTTTATATAAAACATTTAAAAAATGTGCATTCAAAACCAAGCACGACAAAAATGCTCTGGTCACCTTTTCTCCCCGTCGTTGGTCAGTTTTAGCTAAGAATGGAAACCCTTGATAAAGCACAAAGCCATCTGCCTCTTTTCTCTTTTCTCCCTTGATTTGATTCCTTCCCCTGTACCAGACATCAAATCCCCACATTTTATTTTTCCTCTGCTCACTCAGGAAAGATCTGACATCAGCTATTTGAATTTGTTTGGTCTTCCCATGAGGCATTTCCACAGAAGTTAAAGTTATGTGTTATCTTGTTATCCCAAGAGATCGTCTCATCCGGGTATTTCTTAGGCTATGGCTCTTCTCTATTCCCAACTGATTACATCAGTTAATCATGGCACCTGAATCTTGATGAATTATATGAAAAAAAACATGGAGGATGTAAATACACTTTTCCTGGATCCTAGGTAAAATTTGATGATGCCTAGCTTTCTGTGTAAGGATTAGTAGGAACTTTGTACCTGAGTAGCTGTGAACATGTCAGATGTCCAAGGACATGTCCCACTGGGCCTAGACACAAAAGGGACTTCCTCTTCCCTTCTGGTCACTACAAATTTCATGGGAATTTCCATTACGGGGAGAGACCCAAATATCCTAGCCACTATACCCTGAAATGCAATCTTTTGCTCCACATCCTCTGTGACTTGCTAACTCTTTCCTTCCAAATTTGTCACAAACTACCAGATTCTCAGCCCAATGAGCATGGATCTTGGATCTGGGGATCTTATCCATGAATCCTTGTGAGCAAGATCCAAGAATACGTGCTGAGTCACAGTAGTTGATTTCACAGTTATTTGGATTATCAAAGTAAATCTAGAAAAAGTATCTTATCAATTGTTTTAGGACCTTGTCCTGTTCAACATATTTCTCAAATATATCACAACTCCTTCCACCTAGAGCCATCACATATATCACCATTTGTGTCTAGGCCATCATCATCTAAGACCGCAATAATAGGTCTCAACTGGTCTTCCCAATTTTACTTTTGTCCTCTCCAATTTTTCACACAGAAGAATAAATGACCCTAAAAATAAATCAAAGTTCCCTCTTCTGGCCAAAACAGAGCAACAGGAACAACTTAAAACAATTAGACTATTGAAGTATGTGTGTGTGTGTGTGTGTGTGTGTGTGTATTTATATATCTAACAATTTTCAGATATTGACGCAAATGTAGTACAAGACTGTGATCCCCCAAATAAGGAAAGTTAAGTGTTAAGCATATTTTATTATCTTCAAGTTTGATGTCTCTCTATTGTATATATACATTATAATATATATGATATAGTCTAATACACACTATATCATATATATGTACATATGTATATGTTGTATATGTATTACATAAATTACATATGAGATACATACACACACATGTATACACACACATAGATAAATTCTTTATTAATCTGAAATCAGAATTCTCCATTGTCCTAGTATGTTGGAGAACAGTTTGGAGATCAGCCTTTGCTATTGTCATCTCTGAAAATTGTTCTATCAATGAAATGATCCACCATGAAGGACATCTGTGGAAACACAGTCTGTGACTATAGCCCATGAATAATTTCCACTTGCTCCTGCCAGTCTTTCAAGCTACGTGTCCTTGAGTCACAGAGACATGGATGGGCAGCTGAGGGTATCACAGCATATTCCACGGCTACCATAACTCGCTCCAGTGTTAATATCTGCTCACACAAATACATCCAGCCTCCCCAAAACATTATGCAATAACACTCGCATTCCTTCCTTGAGACGCCCAATGCGACTCTCTCCAAGTACTAAGTAGTGAAGAGCACTGAATGCCTGACTCCTATTCTAGGAGAGTGACACAAGTACTCTGTTATCTTGGGCAAGTCACTTTTGGATCCTGTTTTCCCACTCTGGATCTTCATTTTTTTTCCAGCTGTGAAATGGAAGGGAGGAAGCGCCCCCGATGTCCTTCTCTCCCACACAATTGACAACTTTGAATGCCTTATCAGTGTGACCCCTCCATTTTCAGCTCCCAGTCTCCATGAAGGTAAAAGCCAGATCACAGTATTTATCCACTCCAAATCCTCCAATGGCTCCCCATTTCACTAGAATGAAACCTTAAGTCCTTACAATGACCTATAAGGCCCCACAACATAATTTTCCCTCACACCCTCTGCTCAAACTCCTGTTATTTTGCTGACTACATCTACGACTCTTCCCCTCTATATTAATTTGCTAGGGTTGGCATAACAGGATACCACCGAATGGGCGACTTAAACGACAGACATTTATTTTCTCACAGATCTGGAGGCTGGAAATCCAAGCAAGATCAGAGTGTCACCGGGTTTGGTTTCTTCCGAGCTGTCTCTCCTTGGCTTGCAAATGACTACCTTTTCGCAATATTCCTCACGTGGTTTTCCCTCTGGTGTCTCGTTGTGTGCCCAAATTTTCTCTTCTTATAAGGATGCCAGTTGAATAGGATTAGAGCCCACGCTAATGGCCTCATTTTAACCAAATCATCTCTTAAAAGGCCCTACCTTCAAATGCAGTCACATTCTGATGTACTAAAGGTTAGGGCTTCAATATATGAAATGTGAGGGGACACATGTCAGCCCATAACACCCTCCCTCACCCTGCTCCAGCCAAACAGGTCTTCTGTATGTTCTCGAAACACACTCTTGTCTTTGCACTGACTATTCCTTGTCTCTCGCACGCTGCAAAACACATGGTGTCTGATAACTTTGAGGTTGCTCTCCGTAACCGAATCGACATGTCAACCCTTGGCTAGAACACTTTTTTTGTAAGATTCGTCCTGAACTTCTCTTGATCTCCTTGCTTCCCGTTCTTTTTCCATTTGTTCCCTTTTGCCTCCTTAAGTTTTCACTTCAATGCCTTCACAGGAAACGCCTTTACACTTTGGCTTCCCTTGTTTCATTCAACCCATCAGGGTACGACTTTTATCTTCTCTTCTGGCATGGCCGCCGTATTAGAAGTGCTGATTCATTCATGCAAAAAAAGCTGAATTACTGAATACCAGGTGATGTGTCTATCACTGTTAGAATCTAGGGATACCCAGGAAAACATCAAGATTGGAATTAATTAGGATTAGTACAGTATCTACTTCTAGAATACAGTAACAAGTACACAGGGCACTCTCAGAGCCCAGAGAAGCGACACTAAAATGAATAGGCCTCAGGAAGTCTTCCAGAAAGAAACAGTGATAGGGCTGAAGTTTGAAGAATAGACAATTGTTTATTCTGGCTTATAACGGGGAAAGGCATTTTCTAGACTGTGTTCACATCACGTGTGAAAGTGTAGAAGTATGAAACAGCATGACATAGACAGAACAAAGGACATGCTGCCGGATATGGATAATGAGGCTCGATTGGGGATAGACATGGGGGGCAGAAAACAAAATCATATCTGCAAAGATGCTGTCACTTGGAAGCCCTGGGGAGCATTACCAAATTTTGAACAGGGGGAAAATTTGGTCAGATCTCCAATTTAGGAAGTTAGTCTGCCATCACAGAAGAGGATGATTTATAAGAGCTGGTTGTAGACCAAAAAAAAAAAAAAAGAGGCCATTTAGAAATTTACTGTAGCAATTTGGCCATGAGAAAATAAGGGTCAGAATCAAGGCAGAGGCAACACAGTAGAACGGAATGTATGGTGGTACACTAAATTAAGGAAATTGAATCTACAGGATTGGTGTTGGGTATAGATGTGGGACTTGACCAAGAAGAAAAATTTGAACTGACTCCCAGGTTTCTGGGTTTGGCAATGAAAGAGATGATGATATTATTTGAAGGAAGAGAAACAAATTTGGTTGCAGACACACTGAGTGTCTGGGAGACATCCAAAAGAGATGTCCAATAGGCAGCTGTATTTATAATTTTTGTAACCACCAAGTGAGAGTATAAGAGAGTTTGGACTGGTTGAAGCCTACCCAGCTGTTTTGTTTCCCTTGTAAGAGTTCTAGTCTCCTAATCACACCTTAGAATCTTATGCAAAAGGAAGAATGCTACAGGTTTTTTTCTTTTTTTATTTTTATGAAACCAAGTATAACTAAAAAGGTAAAGTACATACACAACCCCTCTCCCGCAATGTGTCATCTCCTAAGGCGCAGATGTCTCTCGGATCTTCAAAATGTGACAAGGCACAAACACATTGAAGTGACCATATAGTAATCTCTTGATTCCTACTATATAAAACAAACTATAATGATTAATGCAAAAGTATAGTGCTTCACAGATAACCAAATGTTTTCTTTTGACTGAGAAACTCTAGTGAAGTAGGCAAAAGAGAATATATTCTGGCTCTTATTTTACTGATTAGGAAACGGACAAAGAGATTTAAGTGACTTGTCCAAGGTCACACTTAATCTGCGGTGAGCAGATTAAGTCTTCTGACTCTTAATCTTGCTCTTTCCAAGACATAACGCATGTTCCTCCAAAGAGCATGCTTACGAAGGATATATAATCTACTCCCCATAACAGCCTAGCAATAATAGCAATTTAATCTTCTAAGTAATCAATCCAGGCTTTTCCATTTACCAGTGAAATTGCAGGTGGAAACTATAGAACTTGAAACTCTACCTTTGCCACTTCTGTATTGATCCTATTCGATGGTGAGCGATATTAACGGGATACCTACCAGCATGCCCTTTCACAACCAAGCCCTTCAAAGAAGAATAGCCCACAATGCAGAAGGTGCCAAGTTCCCTTCTTGGCTCTAAAGGGTCGTTAATCCTGACCTTTCTCTTCTGTCCAGCTGCTTAGGGATAACTGGCTTTCATTCTAATAATTATCATCATCTTTATTTTATCACTTTATTAAGAATCCTCTAAATTTCCATGTGGTCTGCAATATCAGCTGCGATCATATCCTTACATGGATTAAGTGACAGTGTCATAAATTATCACCTGCAAAACACTACCATCTCAAAAGTGGTCATTCCCTGTCAAGTTCCCTATTGTAGCATCATAAATTGCCGCACTGCGTGGCTTTGCAAAAAAGTTAAAGATAAAACATATATTGATGAGTCCCGCATTAATTACTCTCTTTTGAGTCTCGTGGTTTCTCGGGGATGCGATCTGTAGGGTTTACATAAATGTTTTTATGTAGCATGATAAGTTAAGACATGCATCTTTTGTAGAAAGGAGAAAGGAAAGTAATTTGATTCTCTGCAGAGATGGCGATGTATCAGAGACAGCTTGAAATGTTTTATCTTTATCTACTAAAAATTCCAGGCTGAAAAGAGTGAAATTACCTCTTCTCTCTAAATGCTTTCACCCTAGTGGCATTATATAATTATCTACAAAAGGGTGTGTCATATTATACAATCGCTACCTTTCCCGTAGCCTGAGATTTCAAAGATAAATAGATAAGAAATAATGTGGCGCGAAAGACACATCAAATTTCATCCAGACAAGCTTTCTCGTAATGGTCTCTATTTGAGTAAAAACACAACATTTTCATTTAAAAAATATAAAACCTTAACCTGTGCTTCTCTCTTGTCATAGCACTCTGCAACGTCACCTTCTTTCTTCTTTCTCCAAGCACACGGTCATCTTTTGGGTTCACTGAATACCAAGCCCATTCATGTCTCAGGGCCTTTGCACGTCCAGCTATTTCCTCCTGTCTACCTTCCGCAACCACCATGGTCCAGCTGAGATGGTTTTTACCATGTTTGTCGCTATCACTTCACATTATTCATTTTCTTTATAGTGCTTATCAAAATTTGAAAAAAGAAATTTAACTGTTACTTCTTATCTGTCTTCTCCAGCTCCATCAGGATTGCTAACGTGTCTAGGTTGGACGTTGTGTATAACCAGGGGCTAGTACGTCATTGGTGTCCAACATATTTTTGCTGAATGAATGAATGACGGGAATTTCTACTCAAATTTTTGGCTGTTGCCTTATATACTTAAAAATTAATACTATAGCTTTATATTCTAAACGCAAGTCTATTTCTATAGGTAGGGAAATCTTCACCCACGGACACAGTTCACAAAGATTGTAAGTAGGGGAGTGAAAACCGAGTTTTTTGGAACTTTGAATCCATTTGCTAATGTTCACTTTCTAATAAGTTTCAGATGTTTTATGGAAGCGGAGGATGAAGTTTGAAACCGTCAATGCGATTTGATTAACAAATATAATATGGAAATTTTTTGATTGAAAGCATCCTGTCTGCTTCGTAGAATGAGATGTAGAACCCATATCACTTTCCTACCTCTCTCAAATTATGTGTTCCTTAAATTACAGAAAAGAAATTCTACAAATGACAATTTAAACTCAAAGGAAATAATTAATTTATTTAACTTAAGTAACATCCAATTTAACACTATTTCTTTTCTTTGGCGTTCATTCATGATGGAGAATACCCCAACTTTTTCTTAAAAAAAAAAAAGTTCCTGAATTTTGCAAACCATTAAGTGTTAAATCATTTGTAGGCCATCAGTAGCTTGACTTTTCAATCCCATCTTTAAAAAGATCCCTCCTATTGGGGCTCCTGGATGGCTCAGTTGGTTAGTCGACCGACTTCGGCTCAGGTCATGATCTCAGTTTGTGAGTTCGAGCCTCGCGCCGGGCTCTGTGCTGACAGCTCAGAGCCTGAGGCCTACTTTAGATTCTGTGTCTTCCCCTCTCTCTACCCCTCCCCTGCTCATGCTCTGTGTCTGTCTTTCAATAATAAATAAACATTAAAGAAAAATTTTTTTTAAATGCCTCCTGTTAAATACAGGCATGTTTTACGACGTAGAAGACATGCTAAAAAAATTTGGATGCAAACCAAAATGTGTTAGCAGACTGAGCAGGGACAGGGTGGTAGCAGAGAGAGCACTTACTGTGCCCCAACCTTACCAGTCCTGATTTCACGCGGGCGCATCAGTGAGGCCTCATCCTTGCCTTCTTCAAATACATATACCTGAACTGCTATCTGAGGTGGTTCCATGTTATGAGAAGATGACAAAAAATATGGTTTTTATATCAGACCAAGGATCGACGAAGTTTTCCAGGAAAGGGCCAGACAGTGAAGATTTCATACTTTGAGTCGCATAGTCTCTGTCACAACTGCATGGACAATACACAAACGGACATGAGTAGGCGTGTTACAATAAAACTTTATACACAAGAACAGGCGGTGGGCCAGAGTTGGCCTCTGGCTGTAGTGTGCCAACCCCTGTATTAACGGATTCTACATAGCTGGCTTATGAAGGGAAGTCAGCCATAGAGTAAATTCAGACTCAGCCAACATCTATTAAATACCCACTGAACGTCCAGGTTTTCAGATAGTGTCATAACCAAGCTTCACAACTTATCCATAATTGGTGGGTGCGAAAACCAAAACAGCTTGACCATCAACTTGTATAGACAGACCATGAATCCATTCTCCTCCTCCAGGACTTAACGACTCTGGAGTCAAACAACCTGGGTTGGAACCTTTCCTGGGCCATTTACCAAGGGTGCGCGTCACGCAAAATGACTCAACTTTTGTCTCAGGGTCTCATCTACCTCATGCAGTGGTTATGAGAATTAGGAATTAAGCACAGGGGCGCCTGGGTGGCTCAGTCGGTTAAGCGTCCGACTTCAGCTCAGGTCATGATCTCACGGTCCGTGAGTTCGAGCCCCGCGTCGGGCTCTGTGCTGACAGCTCAGAGCCTGGAGCCTGTTCCGGATTCTGTGTCTCCCTCTCTCTCTGCCCCTCCCCCGTTCATGCTCTGTCTCTCTCTGTCTCAAAAATAAATAAAACGTAAAAAAAATTAAAAAAAAAAAAAGAATTAAGCACAAATAGTGCTTAGGGCAGTATCCTGTGCTCAATGCCTGTGGCCGGCTTCAAACACGATTCTGTAGACACTTAGGGTTCCAGAGAGTTCTTTCAAAGATTCCACAAATATTTGATCCAAACAATGCTGTTAGAGTATGTTTTTTTATCATTTAAAACACTTTAATAGCAAAAAATAAATATAAATAAATAAATAAATAAATAAACAAAACACTTTCATAACACAAAACTTCTACTCCTTCAGTGTGCACCAAATTTAACCTATTTTCTTCCTCAACGTGTTAACATGTGGGGTCTGTTAACTTTTGTTGTGCTCAGACATTGAAGCAAAGCTTTCCTGTTCTGTTTATTTAAAGATATTGCAGAGAATTCACAGTGGGCAGATAAAATTAATTATTGCCATTTTTAGCTACTGACATGTGTGAATCAGAATTGTCTTGGACACCGTGCAACCGAAGTAAAAAATATATATAAAACTGGAGGTTGAAGTGGATATGATTTCTGTTTCTAATTTCCGGTTAATCAGAAAAACTTCATTACCTCTATTGTTTGTTTTTATAACAAGTACATGTTATTACCTAACACTTCACTGGAAAAGAGTTGTTTCTTTAGATCAAGGCTTTTTTTAGATCAAGGCCTGAAATTCCTAGCATGAGAATGATTCTTTTTTTTTTTTAATTTTTTTTTTCAACGTTTATTTATTTTTGGGACAGAGAGAGACAGAGCATGAACGGGGGAGGGGCAGAGAGAGAGGGAGACACAGAATCGGAAACAGGCTCCAGGCTCTGAGCCATCAGCCCAGAGCCCGACGCGGGGCTCGAACTCCTGGACCGCGAGATCGTGACCTGGCTGAAGTCGGACGCTTAACCGACTGCGCCACCCAGGTGCCCCGAGAATGATTCTTAAGTATCCTTTTTTTAAAAATCATACCCTTAAAACCAGAACAGGGCGAACAGTTACCGAGTGGACCTCATTCTCCTCCAGTGCCCACCATCATCGCAGTGCCCTACTGGTCTTGACACATACCTTCTCCTTGGATCCTCCTGACAATTCTCTGAGTTTGCCAGGAAGGTACCATTAGTCTCATTTTATAAACGAAGAAGCTGAATGAGATTTCGAAAGTATAAACGACTTCTCAAGATCATACTCTTGTAACAGAGTCAAGACGCAACTCAGGAGACTTGTGAGTACTGGCCCAGGGCTTTTTCCCACCAGTTTTGATATCGAAAAGATGGCTGGGATGTGGAGTAGGGTTTTGGCAGTCCAGAGGTCAACCTTCAGCCATTGCCAAGGCCGACGGAGACACAGGCTCACCAAGCATGTCTCACTCCTTGGTTGTTTTCCTACATGATGACCGGGCTCTCTAAGGATAAAAGGACAGCCTGAACACTTGCGAAGTCTTTTAATTAATTTCTCTGGCCTCTGTCTTACTTTCTGCAAGAGTCATTTGACATAACGCTTTGCTAAAAAACTCCACATACGGGACTCAACCTCAGTCCTGATTAAGGTCTCCTAGAGTTTATGCCCCATGAGGGGAGAGGGAGTATTGGGTATTTGTATCTACAGCACATAGAGGTACCCAGTGCGTGTCTATGAACAAATGTAGAATGGAGTCAAGCATCATGCCATATATTTCTTTCTCTTTAGATCTCTTTTCTTTTTGCTACCACGATTTTCGGGCCACTTCTGCAGGAATGTTGTAGTAAGTTTCCGAACGATTTTTGAAATTTTGATCCTCCCTCCCTCAGATTTTTTTGTGTATATCACCGTCAGCATATCTTCTCAGAGCCTCCAGCAAGGTTTCTCAAGTGCCTCTTAGAACAAGACAATATGGGCATGCCTTATTAGTATGTGTCGTATGTCCTCCCTGCTCCAATCCTGTCACCCTCCTCACAGTCCTTCACATACAGGGCATGTGTATGTTCACATACAATGTGCTGCTGCCTTATGGCTTTGTGATTGCTTGTCTGTCTGCCAGGTTTCTTTTCTCTCCACAAATCCAAATCCTAACCCATAATTTCAGACCCAATCCAAACTTTATTTTCCATCACCCCTTCTCCAGTAATTTAGCCCTTTATAATTTTCATAACACAAACTTTATACTTGATGACACTTCAATTATGTTACTTATATTATTATGCTTACATTATTGCATTAGTCCAATCTCCATGGAAACTGTACCCAACCATATGAATTGTACCCCGAGTTTCCTACCTCCTCCACTGTTTAGTTACATTCATAGATTTAACTAAGTTGAAATCATCCCAAAGCACAGATACAAAAAACATACGTATTTCTGAGACATGTCCAACATGTGGTCCATGCTTATCTCAAGATAATTTTCCACTATATATTTAATTAAAAACTACATTATAATTTTCTAGTCTGTTTTTCCTCCTTGAGCATTGCCATTGTTATTGATATTTATTAAATAAAATCTGCCACTGAAGCACAAATAATCACCTAAGAACGAAACAGCCAATATTTAAGAACTGACTGCCTTCTAATTGTTGAAACGAAATGAGTGAGTCAAACTCCTTTCACCTGGGAAGATCTCTATTGACTTCCTTTAGTGTTATCTAGAAGATTTGGGAAATTCTAATGGCGTTTCAAAAGACTTCAATGAGTAGGACATGATTGGGCCTTTCACATCTACTGACTTAAAAAAACAAAAACAAAAACAAACACTAGGGGCGTCCGGGTGGCTCAGTCAGTTAGGCGTCCAGCTTCAGCTCAGGCCATGATCTTGCAGTTCACGAGTTCGAGCCCCGTGTCGGGCTCTGTGCTGACAGCTCAGAGCCTGGAGCCTGTTTCAGATTCTGTGTCTCCCTCTTTCTCTGCCCCTCCCCTGCTCATGCTCGGTCTCTCTCTCTCAAAAATAAATAAATAAACAAACAAACATACATTAAAAAAATTTTTTAATAAATACTTAAACTAAATACAAAAGAGATTCTTTTTTTAAAATTTTTTGTTTATGTTTATTTTTGAGAGAGACAGAGAGATGAAGCATGAGCAGGGGAGGGGTAGAGAGAGAGGAAGACACAGAATCTGAAACAGGTTCCAGGCTCTGAGCTGTCAGCGCAGAGCCCGACACGGGACTTGAACTCACAAACTGTGAGATCATGACCTGAGCCGAAGTTGGTTGCTTAACCGACTGAGCCACCCAGGTCCCCCACAAAAGAGATTCTCTTGAGTGAGATTCTCTCCATGATTCCTCAACCCTTATGTATTTTTTAAAATATGGTATGAATGAAAGACAAATTTTATTTGTATTTAGAAAATGAGGAGAGAAGTTGTAAGTCATTAATATCAGGGGACATTTGGGGCACCTGGGTGGCTCAGTCAGTTAGGCAACTGACTCTTGGTTTTGACTCAGGTCATGATCTCATGGTTCATGAGATCGAGCCCCACATGGGGCTCCACACTGGCAGTGTGGAGCCTCCTTGGGATTCTCCCTCTCCCTCTCTCTCTCTCTCTGCCCCTCCTCCACTTGCTCTCTCTGTCTCTCTCTCAAAATAAATAAATAAACATACAAAAAGTTTTAAAAAATATCACAGGATATCGTTTACCTGTTCTAGAAGATGGAGATGCATTTTTGTCTTGGAGCCAGTCCATAAATCACGCTCTTTGAGAACAGGCAGAGGCCAGCCTGGGTCTGGCTGCAGCCCATGCGGAGGAGGAAAGGGTGAGGGGTGGACCAAGGCCACAAAGTTTTATCCATTCTGATGCATCAATATTCCTTTCTACCTCGAGTTGATGTCGGAGCGATTGGAAAACAGGCAGTTGGTCGAGCAGAAGGGATCTGTTGTATTCTGTTCTTTGAACCCAGAGATAATCCAAGACTGTTATTTCATCTCGTGGTTGACCTAACGTTTGAGTGGAAAGTGAACTGAGGATGTGAGATAACTGGATGATATGAGCATATTAAAAAAAATCCTCATGCCTGTTGAAACTGGTCAGACTTAGCTGATACTTTTTGTTCTTTTTACTGGTAACTTGGATTTTTTTTTTTCCTGTATTCCAGACTCCTCTGTTGCTGTGGGATTTAGTCTAGCAGATAAGAGTAAATTACTTAATCATTAATCATATTTGCAAAAAGCCCAGAAAGATGTTAAGGCTGTACACAACATAGCATTATACCCCAGAGTAGGAATTGACTAGGCAAATTGGGACAGAACTCTATGAAAATTTAGATATTTTCCTTGAATTCCCAATAGGAAAATGCCACTAATAGTGTTGCTGTTCATTAGTCATTGAAGCCTTAGTCATGGAGATTCTATTAAGACTACCCCACTCTCGGGGCATGGAAGAAAATGATGAGTGCACACACTTGTTAAGAAAAGAGCACAGGACTGGATGGAGGCTGAAAGAGCCGGGCTCCAGTCTGAGCACATCCCTGTATGACCTTGGACAAACACCTCTCCGGTCTATCATCCAAGGTATGCACGAGACTTTGAACGAGGATAGAATTCCAAACGGTGCTCAGTTAGTGGGGGTGGTGGGTGAAAGCAAAGCCTGCCTCAGAATGCCCACACTCTCTTTTCTATTCCCCGGAATGTTCCCCAACCCCAGCTCCACCCAGATCCCGCCACACCCCCAGATCTGCACATGGCTCATTTCTTCCCATCATTTAATTCTCTACTCTACTGTACTCCTTATAAAAGCCCATTCCAGACAGTTCAGTCTAATACCTCCTTTCTCCGTTGTTCCCTGTCCCTTTCCCTGCCTTACTTGTCTTCTTGGCATTGTTTTACTACTTACAAATACATACATTTTTATGCATTTCCCTTTTTGTTAGCTGTCTCCTTCCCCGGAGCATACGCATTATGAGAGCAGGGATCTTGTCCATTGTATGTACCCTGAAAATAGTACCTGGTGTGTAGTAAGGATTTAATAAATACTTATTAAGTGGATGAACGATGGATGAAGCCCCGCCTGGCAAAGGGAGCAATGCGCTGGCAGGGAGTAGCGGCCGGCCCCTCCCGGCTCGGCCAGCTTGCCACGGTCCCCACCACACTCCCACTGTGTTCCCACGGCTGAGTTCGTTTGTTATTAAAGTTGTTTTTCTCATAGCCCACTCTTTTTAGTGATGGCCCTGCTTGTTCTGTGTAGGTATTGCCATTTGTGACATGATACTCCTGGTCTAAGATGTGATCAGGACAAAAAAAAAAAAAAAGTCTGCTGCTAAAAATAATTTGAAAACTCCTAGACAAGAGGACCTTTCAAATCCCTTCCAGCACTAACAACCAGTGAATTCATGCTTCACAGCCATTCAGATCTGTAAGTATGAAATACAAGACGTGCGTATTCAACTTTCCTTCATCGCCTCCTTTAAATGCTTGCTTTTTTTTTTTTTTTCTTTTTTGAGTCAATCCCCGCAGGAGCGCACCACGTGAGCCCATTAAGAGAACAGTTCATTCCCACCTGCCACCTCCAGCCAGGCCCAGCCGACAATCTGGGCTTCGCCGCTCCTTTCTTGATCATGTACAGCCGTCCCAATGCCGGGTGGCAGCATTTGCAGAGACAGCTGTTGGGCTCCGCAAACGTTCGGAGGAGGGCAAAACGTGAGGTAGGTGGCTGCATTCTTCTCCTTTTTACGGAAAGAAACAGCTGCAACCTCCCGGAGTAAGAAGGAGTAAACAAAAGCTGACGGTGCCCCCCCCCCCCGCCCCCATTCAGCAGCAAGCATTCAAATGGATTTTGCCCCCAGCGAGGTCGCCATCCCAGTCCTCTAGGCTCAGTGCCCCACTGCCCAGCACCGAGGGGAAGCGAGGTCTTTGCTTGCCCTGCTCTGTTGACCAAACACTGTCCCAGAGGTGCCGTTCAACCCGAATCGCACGAGTGTGGTTCGAGTCCCCTGCCTCGGCGAGCGGTCCATTGCTGGTTACCCCACAGGGCATCGTCAAGGTTCAGCAACCTCTGTGCGCACCGGGCAAAAAAGGCAGTGTTGCCCTCTGAGAGGCAATATTCTTAGGTTCAGCGGCGTGAATGTCCCCGCGTCTGTGCAGCACTGGCTAAGGGAGAAGTAGGTCTCCCTGTGTAGGAAACTTCAAGGTATGTTTAGGGGTCCTCTCTGATTCAGCTCCGGCTGGCTCATTCCTTTTGTTTCCCCTTCCCTTTTATTTGCTTATACAGAAAACAGTGTGTTCATTTATTCCTTGTCCCACCCCCCACCCCTCTTCACTGCCAGGGCCATCTGTCCTTCTCAAACCGTCTCTGGTTGCACGGTTTTGAATCCAGGTGACAATCAAAATGAAGAAGTGATTGTCCCTTAATGTTTCCTCTGAAGGGATTAAAATTAAAAAAAAAAAAAAAGCAACAACAAAGCAACAACAACAACAAAAAACCCTTTGTGTTTGTGGCACATTCTCCAGTTGAAATACTGTACTCACTGAACTGCCAGGAGTAAAGCCTGGGAGCAGCCTCTTTGCTGCTGGGACGTACATGTGTGAAGCTGGGGCACTGTTTCTTAAATATGCTGGAATTGAGCGCGTTCTTTAAAAAAAAAAAAATGGTTGGCACTTTTGATGCTTCACATAGTTGTATTTTCAAGGTCTTCTCCTCAGTTTAAAACGAAGCTTCTTTGTCTCCATATGTGTCATTTAAGACACAACTTGGTTCGCAAGTAAATGCACTGAAAAATGAAAAGGGCAAATCTTGGGGCGCCTGGGTGGCTCAGTCGGTTAAGTGTCTGACTTGGGCTCAGGTCATGGCCTCCTGGTCTGTGAGTTCGAGCCCCGCATCGAGCTCTGTGCTGACAGCTAGAAGCCTGGAGCCTGCTTCGGATTCTGTGTCTCCCTCTTTCTCTGCCCCTCCCCCTCTCATTCTTTCGCTCTCTCGCTCTCTCTCTCTCTCTCAAAAATAAACATTAAAAAAAGAAGAAAAAAAAAAAAGAAAAGAACAAATCTCTTGTGCCCTGACCTTCATGAATTCAGTAACTTAATATATCCATACACCTATGAGTTTGAGAAAGATATCCACTGATACAGTAAGAGATTATGAAGGAATTTGTCTACATGATTCTTTTATTGTATGGTTCTTCGTGTCACCCACTTGTGTTGCTGTTTTTTATAAAGCCATTGCCCCTCTAAGAAGTATTGATTTCGTCTGGTTAAACATGTCAGGTGAAAGGAAATGATCAATGAGTCACTTCTTCAAAACATTTAGCCCAGCAATGGAATCTGCTGAGTTTTATAATCTCAAAGAGAAGAAGTTAAAATTTCACGTGTTTCCTTCATCTTTTTTTTTTTTTTTTACCTCTCTCCATTATCATCACTTTTTGTCGTTGCTATCGTGGATGGTCTAAAGGAGCTTGAGATGGCCTTCCTTGGAGATCTGGGTTTTAAATGCAATTTGTATCTCCTAAGTGAATTGGCTTAGGCCAGTAATGACTCATTGCCCTGTGGTCTGTGGAAACGTTATCAGCAAAGGCATCCACCTCAAGAGAAAACAAACTCAGACATCTCCTGTGGGCCCATCTTTCCAACCATCTCCTGGACTCTAGTAGCCTTTCCTGAGCCAAAGATCTCTTTAAAATCACTCACCATCAGACCATTTGGTGACATTTAGGAATGGCTGAAGTCCTTACCAATCTCAGATAGATTGGGAGGAAGATCACTTTGAATCAATGATTTCCATGATCTCTAAAATTCACAAAAAGCTGTATTTTTTTAAATTAATGGAGGGGCGCCTGGGTGGCTCACTCGGTTAAGCGTCCGACTTCAGCTCAGGTCACGATCTCGAGGTCCGTGAGTTCGAGCCCCGCGTCGGGCTC
Organism: Felis catus; assembly: GCF_018350175.1. NCBI lineage: Eukaryota > Metazoa > Chordata > Mammalia > Carnivora > Felidae > Felis > Felis catus. The sequence goes on from NC_058374.1 coordinate 114,114,061, forward strand.
TGGGCTGATGGCTCAGAGCCTGGAGCCTGCTTCCGATTCTGTGTCTCCCTCTCTCTCTGCCCCTCCCCCGTTCATGCTCTGTCTCTCTCTGTCTCAAAAATAAATAAACGTTAAAAAAAATTTTTTTTTTTTTAAATTAATGGAAGTTGTCCCATGACAGGTCCGGCAGGAGATCAACTCAAGGGGAATTTATGGATAAAGTTCCCAGGGCACTCACTGTAAGACAGTTTCACTCAAGGGATTCCCCCAGTTGGTTTCTTTTTTTTTTTTTTTTTTTCAATGTTTATTTATTTTTGGGACAGAGAGAGACAGAGCATGAACGGGGGAAAAACAGAGAGAGAGGGAGACACAGAATCAGAAACAGGCTCCAGCCTCTGAGCCATCAGCCCAGAGCCCGACGCGGGGCTCGAACTCACAGACCGCGAGATTGTGACCTGGCTGAAGTCGGACGCTCAACCGACTGCGCCACCCAGGCGCCCCTCCCCAGTTGGTTTCTGCAGTAGAATTGCTCTGAGGCCTCCGGAGTCTACAAGGCCTGGCCCCAGGCCATTGCTTCTGTCTTTTAATTAGAAGAATGGTCAGCCAGCCTTTTGATAAGTGTACCCTCAGTGCCAGAAACTATGCTTATACATGATGTCTTTCATACTCATAAGTATTCCAGTAGGAAATTGGTGCATTTTCGTTATTGTTGTTTTTCAGATTAGGTACCTGTGCCCTAAGAGTGGACGGTGGCCTGCCTTAGGCCACACGATTTGATAGGTATTGTTTTTTCAGAAAAATGGCCTAGATGATATAAAAGCACCACCTTTCCCAAGAAGCCGTGTAGACGCAGAGTGCCGATTTCTTCCATAGTTTAATGAATTCCTGATAATGAGGGATTTTGGAGAGCTAAATTAATTCCTTGCCATGTCCTAGGATACTATTTATGAGTTCTTATGAGGGTCATTCATTTTATATACTGAATCCTTATTTGAAAGGATCGTTGCCTTATTCATGTGCTAATCTGTAAGGAGAAGTTTATGTATTTGGGGAATTTAATTCATTCTGCATTTTATCCAGGAAATGAGAGCCAGATGTTTGGGGGCATTTGTTATTTGCTTTAAATAAAAGCTTGGGTTAAGATAAGAGAGATATATTGATTGGCTATCGCATCTTCCTCTGAAGAAAGTGCAAATTTTCATATCCTACATCTTATCATCCCTTAAAACTTCAGGACCGACTCTGATAAAAAGAAAACATTTAAAATTTCCTTTTATTTGTAGATGGCAGGGGTGGGAAGGTGCACTCAACTAGATTAACAGAGCTCTCAATTAATCTAAATTCAAAGCAAGGGGCCTCCTGAGTGTCAGGGACCTTGAGCAAAAGCACTTTCTAGGAGAGTTCACTGCCAGGTTCACAGAGAGGTCACAGTCGTCCGGCATCTCGAGGCCAGATCCTCGGATTCCGTTTCAGGCAGGGACGCTCCAATAGTAAGAAGAGCTCACTGAGCCCTGTCCACGTGTGTCTGCTGGCCCGCCGGCCTGTCTGGCATCTCTGCCTCTCCTCTTCCGCCCTCCCCTGCACGACCTCCCAAACCGAATGAGCTGTCCTTCCAAATACCACCCTAACTCATGCAACAGCTGGAGGCAAGAGCGAAATAGACTGAGCTCATGCAAAGGGTATTGGCATGGCGTTCTTCTCTTTCTTCTCTTTCTTTGTATCACTGAAGGATGTTTGGAAAATCCATCTAAAAAACTTTTTAAAAAATTTCATTCATAACGATTGCTGAAGAATTTCTCAGACTGTTTCAGTTCGGCAGATCTTTTGGAAAGGAGGCGTGTCTGGTTTATTTCTTCTCCTTCTCCCTGTTTCCACGCTTGGGGAGGATTAGAGAGTCTGGCAAAAAGAGAAGGCTCCCACCTAGCTACCCCACTTTTCCTTAGAGATTCTGACAAAGCTCCGTGAGGTTCCCTGGAAGAACAAATAGCCACCAAATTTGCAAGAGTATCGGTCCACGTTCTCAAGACACAGGCTTTCTCCCTTTACTTGCCCTTGAAACTGGCTTCGCTCTGATCTGTGAGTCAAAGAAGTAATCTGTTGTACGTTTAGGGAAGCACCTCAAAATCTGTTTGGCTCTGTACAAATAAGGGACATTCCCTGCCCTCTTCACATACTTTGATTATGACTTAGGGGACTTGGAACGAGCTAGTGAAATGGCTGACTCATAGTGACTTCATGCGTAACAACTTATTTCACACTAATGTCATTTTCTCCTCCCCCCCGCCCCTTTTTTTGGTAGCAAGATCAGGGGAGTCCCAAATGCATAGTGTGTCATGTTTTCAGCAAGGTACATGACAAACTCTGGTCCTGACAGAGAGTTGTTTAATGAATTAAAGTCAATTTGGGTAGAAGTGGCGAATGTGTGCTTTTGAATTGGTCCTCTGTCCGGCACCTGAGTGGAGATCACAAGACTGAGAAGGACAGGTAACACATTAGATGAAAGGATCAGGATTCAGTAATGTCTTAGGAGCTTGGCATGTGGGCCAAACCCAATATGTTAAAATTTGGCAGTATTAATTATGACATTCCATATTCAAATGTAAAAAACTTAATATCAACTTTGGGGTTGGATTGGCCAAGTTTAAAAGTGGTTGAAAATATTTTGGAGATTTTTATTGTCCATCCTTAATTATGATATCAGCTCCAAAACATCCCAAATGATCTTAATCCAAGTTAATAAAAACAATATCGATCGTTTATTGAGTACCTAATATGTACTAAGATAACAAGCTTATAATAAGATACTATTCTTTAGAGTGTCTAAAGAAAGATGAGCAGGATATGAAAAAGTCTGGAAGCCATGCAATAAAAGAGAGGGATGGTAAATATTTAACATGGAAAAGTAAAGATTTGGAAGACTATGGGAGAGATTTTCAGATCCTGAAGACCTAGGATCAAAAGCAAACAGATTTTAGCCCCAAATAAATTTCCCAACAATAAAAGTTTCGTTACGTACAAAGGAAGAGAAAATTCCAAGATGGATTTAACTCATTCATTCACCAGAAATACTCGAGCAGATGTGGGGAGCCATCCACTAAGAATGTTCCTGAGTGAAATTCTGCCTTTGGAGACATTTGGCCTACCTGAGGGAGTCTGAATTTGAGATCCATGGGTGAATTTCATGAAGTCTTTGAGTGCCTGGAAATTAGATGCAAAATTGTGTGTGTGTGTGTGTGTGTGTGTGTGTGTGTGTGTGTATACACTACACACACACATATACATAGATATCCCCCCAACCCAGGGAGATGGTACGTGTATTTCTTCAGATCCTCAAAGCGATTTTATGCAATCTGCGAACCAGTAAATGGAATCCCTTACAATTCTGCAATTCTGTAATCCTCTTTTATAAAACTAGTCTTACCCTTCACAGAGGTGCACCCAACAGAGTTGTGTGATTGATTTAACGTTAGAGACAAAGGAGAATGAACAATTGAGGACAAGTCCAGCGTTTTGAGCATAGTAACTGAGAAGCTGTTGATACCATGGAGAGATAAAGAAAATGAAGGAGAAGCAAGAAGTCCATTACCAGTGAAAGATAATTAAATAGAAATAAATGGACAAACTAAAGCCTGTCTAAGATTCCAGCACTGAGTGTTCTGAGTGTGTAATCCAAATATTCTTTTACATCATGGCAGAAAAATGCTGAAATCTAGGATGTATAAATAGAGAAAAAGCCACTTGAAATTTAGAACCATGAAATGTTGTAACTCTAACTGGTCTACAGATCACTTACTTCAACCCCCTAATGTTACAATTGAAGAAACCACATCTCAGAAAAACCAAGAGACACTGCTCTCTACCCTGGTGTTCTGGTTGCCAACCCAAGTTTCTGTCTACAAATTTAAGTGGAAAAAGTCCAGATTTCTAAAACATTCACATTCGGAAGAAAGCTCTCACTTAAATTTTCCGGGAAAAAAACAACTAGTCTTAAGTATATATAATACACAAAGATCTACTTTGTTATGGTATAAGGCAAGACCACAACACGGCTCCTTAAGAGTTTTGAGTATGAATTCCACTCTCCAGCAGGTTTTGGGGTATTTTCACAGTATTTTTACCTCGGTCTTCATAGTCTGATTTACCTCAGGAAAATTACACGGATTCTTAAACTGTAAAGAACAAAGTACAGGACTGTGTTATTTAGTATTGGTGAATTAGCCCCACAAATCTGAGGGTTTCCTTTGACATGTTGTCTTGCCAAGTCCTAAGACTAGAGCAAGACTGGTCCTGGAAGTGCTTATGCATCGGATATCTTTCATACCGTCTCTGTTCCTTCGACGGAAAGATTCTTTCTACGTGAGGATCTCCCAGGTCTGGTTCTGAGTCAGCAGGTCTTTAGTAGATGTATAAACTTTTCCATGGCTTCTTCTTTTTTTTTTTTTCCTCTCTCTCTCTCCTCTGACAAGGTCAAGGTAGGGTCAAAACGAGAAAAATTTGGAACTAGTCCCATTGGAGACTTATTTCCTGAGAAAACAAACTCTTTTTCATAATCCGAAAGTTTATGAAATTTTGACATGCAAGTTATACGTGTGTGTGTGTGTGTGTGTGTGTGTGTGTGTGTGTTCATGTTTTGAGGAACTCACATTAAATAAAATTTTGGTTGGGGAGTTGCTGGAATGACTCGGGTGTCAGCTGATATAACTTCAACTTTAAATATTAAACCCAAACACAGGCTCCATGTTCCAATTCATACTGAAGCTTTATAATATATGGCCTTGGAGTAGAGGTATAATGATCTCTTGGGAGAGGCAAGATCCAATTAAAATTCAGTTTGCTGTCTTTAGGAAAGACATAAGCGGTTATATATCCTTCGAGAGGGTCTTAGGAAATACACACCTGAGCTTTAAATGGCTACTCATTTGACTGTGAAGTTGAATTTCAATCCATCTGGGACTCAGAGCATAAGAAAGAATTCAAATAACAACACTCTGATATTTCCTGGTGTGTTACCAGGGAGAAAAGAGCTCCTGGAAAATGAATGCCTTACACATTTGCAGATATTACTAACCACTTATAAAAACAAGACTATTGTTATGCGTAAAAGTCATTCCTTTTAGGGGAAACCTAAGAGTGAATTGAAATGTGGTTGACATTTCTACCACAAGATAAAATGCTTTTTTTTTTCTATATCATGTTTAAGTTCTCTTAGTTAAAAAAAGAAAAAGGAAAGAAAAGAAATCTATAACCCAGTATTCATAAGCAATTTCAGACACTTCACCCATAAAATAACTCACAGGAAGACATTACACATCTAAACACAAAAGCTATTAGCAGGCTTTTCTAATTGTTTTTTTTTTTCTTTTTTCTTTTTTTTTTTTTTTTTAGTTCAGTAAGGGGATTCTTGGCTATATCCCCAAGAATCCCCAATATATTTTTTTTAAAAAACACACAAATACACAATAGATTGAACAGAAAACATACAAATGATCTCTATTTCATTCATTTCAAACAGTGTGCCAGAGCTTCCCCACCCCACTTGGCTGGGTGGTTCTTTTGCTTCCTTCCTTCTTTACAACAAGCGTCTGATGTTTAAAAAACATAAGAGAGAAAAACCACCATACTGCCTCAGAGCTACCCCATCTCACTGCCCCACTTCAAATTCGGATTGACTATAATTGCTTCTATCTGAGACCACAGATTGATGAAATAAGATTGATGGGTTTATCATATATCCATATGAAGTACCAAATGGCATCGTGCTAGAGGTATTTCGTCCACCAATTTGTCAAACAGAAGTATTAGTTAAAGCAATGCACATTGATGTAATAAATAAGCCCCCAAATTTCAGTGGCCGAGTTCTAATATCATCAAGGTTTCATTTTCATTGACAGAAACAATGCGACGGGAGTGATTCATAATGACTTAGGGAGTCAGAATCCCCCTACCCTGCCTCCCCACCATCTTCTCGGAGCCTCGGAGCACCCCGCACTTATCCAACATAAGGAAAAAGAAGCTTGAGAGACTCCTCCTTTTTAACCCACTTCTGCTCACATGTTATTGGAATGACCAAATCACAAAGCCACACCTAGGTGCAAGATGATTGAGAAATGAATTTCACAGTGAGGCAGCCACCTTCCAGTGACAACTTCACACTCTGGAAGAGGTTGGCCACAACACCTCTAATAAGATACAGTGCTGGGCATTGTGGGATGTTTGGAACTAAACCAGACCGGCATCTTTTCTTCCAGTAGCCTGTACTTGAGCAAATTTTTCCGAGTATCCTATTTCCTTACCCATAATAGTTAATATATATTAAAAGCTTGATGTATGTCAAGTTCATTGTGGATCCGGAAGATGTGTAGATGGTAGGTATTTCAGGACTCAAACCCTGCTGTGTAAATGTCCACATCTGTCTTCCTACCTCCTGACTTCCGCATTCTTCTAATCAAGGACTGCCACAAGACAGAGCCCCCACCAGACAATGAAGTAATGTGCACTGTACTAAACAGAACCCCAGCACCGACTGCTGGGGTAGCCACTGGTCATAAATGAGGGCCCAATTCCAACTCACTAGAAGCTGTATTCCAAAACACGATCACCTATAAAAGAAAGATTTCGTAAAATATGAGGTGCAATACTAAAATATTGATCGATCATTTCAAAAGAAAGGCTGAGCCAATTGAAATGGATATGCTGATTTATTTGAGTAGGTGGGTGTATGAGCATTAGTGGGGAAAAGCCTACTTTAAAAAACACCCCAAAGAGACAGCAAGATGCCCAAGGTAGGGCAACACAGCACTTTAACCAGGATGCTTTACCATATTCTCCTCATGCGGCCACCTCTAATTTGCAAAGCTATCTGGATTCATATGACCCATTTCCAATTTGATAGCTTTTCCTCCCCCCAAAAATGAAGAAAAGATTTCTCTAATTTTTGTTTCCTATCGTAATTCTTCCATGTTTTAGGGGCAAGGTTTTAAAAGAAGGAATCCCCGGGGCGCCTGGGTGGCGCAGTCGGTTAAGCGTCCGACTTCAGCCAGGTCACGATCTCGCGGTCCGTGAGTTCGAGCCCCGCGTCAGGCTCTGTGCTGACAGCTCAGAGCCTGGAGCCTGTTTCCGATTCTGTGTCTCCCTCTCTCTCTGCCCCTCCCCCGTTCATGCTCTGTCTCTCTCTGTCCCAAAAATAAATAAAATCGTTGAAAAAAAAATTAAAAAAAAAAAAATAAATAAAAGAAGGAATCCCAGATATAGAACAGTCCTTGACTTGGAGCAGAAAAGGAGTGTATTCTAGCAAAGGATATAGTTCCTGTGCATAAATAACTTGTATACGAGGTAAAACTAGGGATAAATAACCTCTAAGATGTGTAGATGACATTCTATCAGGGAAGAGAGATGATGTGCAGTTTTGCCAAGGAAGTGAACTTTTAGCTAGAACTTTTAGCGACATATGAAATTAATTGAATTGACCAAGTATAGAAAAACGGGGAAATTGCCATTTGGAAGCATATGATCCACTCAGTCAACCACCAAATATGTTGAGTGCCTTTCTGCAAGGTAGGGTATAAAGTACAGAGGAAAGAGGGGGGACTGTAAAATATTCATGGCGGTGTCTACCCTCATTGAGGTCAGCAGCTAAGAGCAAGAACAGAAGAGAAAGAGCACCCACGGGTGCCTGGCAACGTGCTGAGTGCATCAGCTCTACTTACTCATTTGGCATTAATGAACGTAAAGCACTGTGCCTGGCACAGAAAGAGTGTGCAATAGTGGTTCTCTGTGATTTAAATGCCAACTTTATATGGAGATTACTATTATCTCAGCTCTCAAAATAAGGAAAGTAAGGCATGGTGGGGCTAGGGGATATATGCAAAGCCCCTTAGCTGGAGAAATCAGACACTCACAGATAGAAAGTTCAGTGACAGTGAGTGTATTCTTGGAAAATGGTGGCCTGGGCACCCACCCTGCCTCCCCTTCTCCTACTCCCCCCTGCCATAATTCTACTCAACTGCCAACTTAAGCAGACCATCTTTGGGGCAGGGCGCTACATGGGGCATGAAGGATGCATGCAAGGACTCCCATCTCTGGAGGTCCAGCTGGAGAAAGCTTGTGATGAGATGATTTGCATGCACCAGTAATGATGAACTGGAGAAAAGAGTCAGACTTCCAAGCTTCCTGGAGAGAGTGTAGCCGGGGAGAGAAGGATCTGTGAACCTTTAAAGGGCAGAGGGCCAGCTTGGGGGCATCCGCTGGTCTCTTCGGCTTTGGAGGAGTTGGGATGGAGCTCGACAGGTGGGACCTGGTCCTCTCTACTTTTGAGGCTGGCCTGCCACCTTGCAACGTTGAGGGGAAATGGCTTCCTCTCAACAATTTGCCAGAGACCCAGATGGATGGATTTCCCTCTGTGTCTGCAACTCAGGATTCCTCAATGCTAATCCAGCCAATTACAACCAGGGGTCAACAATGAAAATAATGAACACCCCAAGGGGACCCAGGAGTCAGATTGAGGAACGAAAGCCACACACCAAGAAGAATATTCTTCTGCTAAAATAGAATGGCCAGAGGAGACAGATAACTACTTTAACAAAGAGTAAAAAGCACACTTACAGAGAGGAAAAATAGCATTAACATAACTTTCTATAGTTTTTATATTTAAAAAATGTAATTCAGTGGGGTGCCTGGGTGCCATTAAGCCTCCGACTCTTGGTATCGGCTCAGGTCATGATCTCATGGTTTATGAGATCGAGTCCGGCATGATGCTCCGTGCTTGGGGTTCTCTCTCTCTGTCCCTCCCCTGCTCGCATGCTCTCTCTCAAAATAAACATATTTTTAATTAAAAAAAAATGTAATTCAGTGAAGGCAATGGTGGTCCCAGATAAGGAAGTCTCACAAACAGTTTGGGCAGTACATGACAAATGGCAAATGAGTAGTTTTGATTCTAACAATTCGCAGATCATTAGACTCTCCTGAGATGCCTGTGAAAGATACAGATTTTTCAACTTCCTCAGCCCCAAGTGTGAAACTCTAGAAGCAGAACCAAAGAAGCTGCATTTCTGTTTGAAGTGGGCCATGATGGGTCCAGGTTACAGGAAACTGTTGAGGGTGGAGGCAGATGTTAAATGTTGCGGGGGCTGTGAAGGGTGGACCGCATTTAGAAATGATGGCTTACAAATATGAAACAAAGATGGATGAACGCTTTGTTTGCATGATACCAACTTTTCACAGGGACTAGTCACAAACTTGTCATCATTGTAGATCTTATATCAAGTCTAAAACTTCCAGATGTTTAAATCTAGCCTTTAAAGACAGTAAACCAGATCAGATAAATAAAAAGTTGAAATACTGCACTTTTGCAAAGTTTAAAAAACCTGGGTTCATCTATGTCATACTTCCCTCCCTCTGTGTGGGGGTGTGTGTTTAATAACTGAAATACACAAATTAAATTCTGCAGTCTTACCTTTTTAACCATTGACGATGACAATGGCCCATTTGTCTCCCGATGTTCCATTTTGAGAAAGATGGATCAGGGTTTTGGCAAGGTAAGAAGAAACAACAATAGGAATAAATGGGGTGCTTGGAAGACAAACGTGCAGTGCTTTGTCCTATTTGATAGAATCACCCTTGCATATTTTTTCGCCTACTTCCCCGAACTACTCCCACTAAGAGAGACAACCAGGAAGCCAAGTACTTCTTGGCCTTTTTTCCTTTCAAAAGGCAGCTTCCAGAGTCACTGCTGGAAAGTAACAGGAGTCAAAGGAATCGTGGATCAAGAAAACTGGTTCCTGATAACTTCCGGTAGGTTGTTCCCACGGAGCTGATTTTTTCCAGGAGGTGTGATGGATTGGAACGAATGCATTCAAAAACTTTCACCACCTCTCATTTACTGAAAGCAGCCAAGCTCCACAAGGCTGACCTTGCTGCCGGTGTGAGACTCACAGCACGACCACTTCTTCAAGGAAAACAAGCTCAACACTTCCCTCCATCAGAATCACAGAACACTGGTCTCAAGAAATACTCTGCAACAAATAAAAAGCGTTCTGTCGTCACGTTTGGGACAAGAGGCACTCACAGGCTGTCCCCTCTCAGGGAGCCATGGGACACATTAGCATCGCTGAGCTTCTGAGGGGCCCCACAGTAGAAAAAAAAAAAATCACTTAATTCTCTTTAACTCGGAATTTCCAAACTTATTTAACTGCTTCTAGTAGTTTGCTATGGCTGCCTTTGGAAAGTACCACATACTATGTGGTTGAAGCGACAGAAATTTATTATCTCATAGTTCCGGAGGCCAGAAGTCCAAGAAGAAGGTGTTATTTCATTTCCTCTCAAGCTTGTGAGGGAAGGTTCTGTTCCAACCTTGTAGATTGTCGTCTTCAAGCTTCTGTCTCCTCGGCTTGTAGATTGCCGTCTTCATGTTCACGAGGTGTTCTCCCTGTGTATCTCTATCCAAATTTCCCCTTTCCAAAAGGACCCTAGTTGTATCAGATTACAGCCCATTCTAACTTGATTACTTCTGTAAAGACCCCATCTCCACATTAAGGTCACTTTCTGAGGTACTGGGAGTTAGGACTCATATATGAATTTGAGAAGGGTGGGGACACTATTCAACCCACTGTACCACTGAACCCCTTTGCAAATGTCATCTATGATGAATGCCTGCAGCACAGGAAATGTTTTGGGAAACGTAACCGTGACCTCACTGGTACCATGCTTGCCTTCAGTAGTTCCCAAGTGCCCTTTGCAGAATAAACACAGAATCGCTGGGCAGGGGGCTTTTAAAAATTCTAGATTATTGGGTCTTCCCTCCAGAGACTGAAATCCACTAGATCTAAAGAGGAACTCAGGCCCTTGGAATTGTGAAACCTGCCCAGAATCAGACATATAACCGGATTGGAGTTCTACAGCCCTTTAGCGCTCTCATTATTTTTAGCCTTGATTTGGGCAGAAATCTCAGAGTAGCTGCATAATAACTGTGTTTTCTCTTTAAAAAAGTATGAATAGAGGATTGTTTCCTTATCTGTTTTTATCACATCTTGTATCTGCCTCCATCGTGATACAAACAACATAACGTGCATAGAGACCCTGCCTCTTTCGCCTTTTTATTCTCAGTGTCTACCAGAGAACTAACACATACTGAACACTCCATAAATGTCTATTGAATGAAGAAGTACCTGAAGCCATGCACACGAATAGGTACAATTGTTTTATTGTTAAAAAAAAAAAACACAAAAAAACCTCTTGATGTTGATATATCCTTATTCTTGGGAGATTTCATCTACTCAAGATTGCTTGACTCAAGATTCATCTACTACTAAGACCTTAGATTTCATCTAAGATTTTAAAACATAACCCATGCATACTTCCCTCACTTCCCCCTTTTTTCTTCAGCCCGAATGCACTGGAATCTTTTGGTTTCAGGACGCTTCAGTCTTTGTAGCCTCAGGGATTTTTGTACATACTATGTTGGGATTCCTCTCTCAGCTCTCTTCCTCCATCCCACCCCCAACCGCCACAACTATTTCCAAACTAATGTTTGCCTCCCCCTTTCAAATTTGGAGTGTGGCCCTGTCAAACATTCCCATACAATGCTTTGGTTTTCCTTGGGGACGTGGATCATACTTGTAAAAATTAGCTCAGATGCCACTCTCCTTGCCAGACTCGAAGCTACGTGAGGGTAGGCTTCAGATTCTTTGGGTTCGTTTTTGGAGCTACAGAAACTTGCACAAAGTAGTTCAAATATTGACTGAGGGATTATGTACTTAATGGTAGTAACACGCTTTTTTTCTGTACCATGAAACTGGGAGTTTCTGTAGAACAGGGACTAAGTTTAATTCATTTTTTCTATTTTTGGTACCTGGCACAGTGCCTGGAAGACAGAATGTTTTCATTAAATTTCCTTAAAATTGTTAAGGCTCTTGTTTACTTGTGTCTTTGTTTACTTTTGCCTACATGAAAGCCTGGGATAGAAATTTAGGGCCAGGGTAGATGTTGATGAAAATATAAAAATAGATTTGTTCTTTCTGGTCATTAAAGCTCAAACTTAAAATATCTTTAACATAAAAATAAAACAGAATAACAGGGACTATTTACTGGAGTCAAGGCACCCCAGACAGCCAATATGCTTCTGAAAAAAAACAAAAGGTAAGGGTAAATGAAATAACGGTTTAAAAGTCAGTCTTAAGATTGCCAAGATCATTCCAAATATAGCTCCTGGCAGTCATCTTCTTATGGGGAAACTGGAGTATTTGTCAGCTGGTGATTCCACCAGGTCGTTATATCTAAAGGCAGAGGAGACCCGCACAGCCCCTGCACCCTGGGACCGCGGCAGTGACCAGGCTTCAAGTGAACTAAGCGATCAGAACTCTACGCGGTGTGTATCCCTCTTCCTGAAGACGAATTCTTGTAACGTTTTGATTTTGCAGTGACAACCCACAGTGGTCAAGTTCTTTCTTCCCATAATACTGAAAATTGGCTTCCTGGCAACCCACTGTCTCTCTTTCTAGGCAACTATGGAAAATAAGGGGAATGAGCACCCATTTCCTAGGGAAGGTGGAAAGGTGTCTTCCCCGCCCCCCCCCTTTTTGATAGCTCCAGGGTAGACACTTGATCACAAGGGAGTGGAGGACCAAACAGTCTGCTTAGAAGGAAAGAGATAGTGATTCCATTCATTTTCCTTGAAGATGAAATGGACTTTCAACATCTGTAATGGATTGGGGTGATAGTGACTGAGGTCTCGTGGCAGTAAGAGGAATTTAAAAGAGGGGCTCCCTGTTAGGGAAGTGGTTTCTGGACTCGTGATGAAGTCTGATCCTCAGCGCTGGAGGGTTCTGATGCAGAGGGGCTAAGAACGGCAACATCTCCTGGTATAAATATGGCAGCGTTAGGAAAACGTCATGGCCTTTTGAGAGTCCGAGATCAGCCTTACCTGAATTAACCACCAAGGCAGGCCCGGGCCGGCAAGGCCACCACCACAGCAATGGATACATGTTCACAGATTTTCCACTGAGATACTGTGAAACCCACAGCACATCTCTGGTGGGTCGGAGTCCCCTGCTCTCTGCCACCTGGTGTCCCTAGGTAGCACTGGCTTACCCCTTTGCTCTAGATTGGTTCCTGGCATTCTGGACCAACACAGAGAGAAGAGGAAAGCCCCAAGGGAAAGAAAAGTGAAAGTTTTAGTGATGAGTTTAAATATTTTTTTTAATGTTAGCTTTTTTTTTTTTTAATACTCCAGGCTGATGAATGGACTATTTTGACCACAGTGCCAAAGAATGAATTATTGGCATTGTAATCCTTTCTTATTACTGCCTGAACAAATGACCACAAACATAGTGGCTGAAAACAACATAGATTCATTATTCTATAGTTCTGGAGGTCAGAAGTCTAAAATGAATCTTACTGGGCTAAAATTAAGGTGTTGTTTGGGGATGCATTGTTTCTGGAGGCTCTAAGGGAAAATCCATTTTCTTGCTTTTTTAACCTCTTAGAAACTGTCTACATTCTTTGCCTGGTGGCTCTTCCTCCATTTTCAATACCAGCAGGGTAGCATCTTCAAAATTTCTCTCTTCTGGCGCCTGGGTGGCTCAGCCAGTTAAGCTCCAGACTTCAGTTCAGGTCATGATCTCACGGTTCATGAGTTCGAGCCCCATGTTGGGCTGTCAGCACAGAACCTGCTTCGGATCCCCCCATCCCCTTCTCTCTCTGCCCCTCCCTTGCTCATTCTCTCTGTCTCTGAAAAATAAATAAACATTTTAAAAAGTTTAAAAATATATCCCTCTTCCCACCTCTGTTTCCAGAGTCCCATTTTCTTCTTCCTTTTTTTAATCTGAGCCTACCAAGGCACCTGGGTGGCGCAGTTGGTTAAGCATCCAACGTTGGCTCAGGTCATGATCTCACCATTCGTGAGTTTGAGACCTGCGTCAGACTCTGTGCTGACAGCTCAGAGCCTGGGGCCTGCTTCGGATTCTCTCTCTCTCTCTCTCTCTCTCTGTCTCTCTCTGCTGCTCCCCTGCTCATGCTCTGGCTCTCTCTCTCTTCTCCAAAAATAAATAAACATTAAAAAAAATTTTAATAAAAAAGAACAGATATACTCTGAAGACATTGACACAAGTTTCAAGGTCCACTTGCACACTCCTTGAGTTCTGGGAGTCACTGGAAACTACAGAGTGCTCTAAGTGGAAACCAGGTGGCAAATAGGAAGCATTTCTGAGAAAATGCCTCCACAGGCCACAAAAGCGAGGGACCTGCATCTCTATGGCTTTCTAATTTTTTTGTGGCTTCTATTTTCATTCTAGATATTCACTTTTGACACTGACTTTGAATTCATAACTTTATATTCTCTAAAAGGGCCCTCCAGATTCTGTAATCTTTAAGCTTTACAAAACCTGTCTATTCTGTCTAAATGGATTTATAAAAGCATCAAAGATAGTCCTCCCCCACGAGGACTTTTCATACAGGACTCCTACATGATATTTTTGCATATAATTATGTATAATTAATTTTCCCGCACCTGTACCATGTTGGCCAAAGTCGTCCGTGTCCAATTCATTTTTGTGTCCCTAGTGCTCAGAAAGTGACCAGGTGTTCAGTCAGAATGTTATAAAAATGTATCGATGTATTAGGTGAAGGGTGGATGCAAATTAATTCTTACACATGATTTGGTCCAGTGGATAAATTAAGGACTGGTGTCAGCATTAGTTGTGTAGTTGCATTCACCATAATGTTCACAGAAGAAATGGTATTCAAGGCGCGTTGCCAAGGTTGAAAAACAAGACGTCTCAGCAAACCCACACCCATCCGTCCTCCACACTGCGAGACACTTGGGGAAGGTTCTCAGTATTTGGTTGCCTGGCTGCTTTGCCAGTTACCAGAAGGGGCAACTTAAGGTGGAAGCTTCTTTCTGATCACAGTTCAAGCCAGGAGCTCTAGTCCAGTTTTATCACTAAATATCAAGATTTGCCAGTAGCCAAAATTTTGAACTCCCATCTGCCTTCTGTTTCCACTTGTCTATGTTGCATAGCTTGTGGTGGAGGGGGCACCTTCAGTTTCCATCCTTCAACCAAAACGATTCCTTCTGAAACATGGGATGCCATGTTCTGGTGTTTGCTTTGCTAGGTCAGGAAATTCCTGCTCTGAGAGTTCTAGAGAAAGATTTGTCCAGATTTAAACAGATGTCGGTGGGGATGGGAACCTCCAAGGTTAAGAGGTCGTTTCTGACTAGTGGTGGAATGAACAGGAAGAAAAAAAAAAAAGCCTCCAAAATTCAGGCCAAAGGAAAGGAAGAAATGGATGGAGGAGAAGCCCAGAGGAGGATCAGGCAATGGAAACCTCCAGAAAAATTAGTGGGAGGACAGAACAGAACTGAGGACTTGGAAGATCATGGGGGGGGGGGGGGGGGAAGAATGAAAAAAAGCAGATCCAAAATTTTAGCACCAGAGGAATGGCCAGGCCCCTGAGGGTAAGAAGGGAGAGAGAAAGGACAGGGTCAGGCAAACTGAATCCAAGAAAAGGGTAGAAAAACAAGGAGGAGGATTTGAAGGATTGTGCTTCATGGGGGATGGGAGACACACATTTATCCGTCGTGTTAATGTTTTCTGTTCACGTTTTTCACCTAGTTCCTTTAAAATTTTGGTTAGGACTTCTTTAAATAGCTCTAGAAGAGGATCATTAGCTGGGAGTTATTACAAATCAAACATAAAACCATTGCAAACGTGGGAGTGGGAGTGCTCATACCCCTAATCAGAAAGGCCTGCCTTGTGTTTCCAAATCCTGTCCCTAGGGACCATGAGAAGTGTTTAATGACAGTGTTTCCATAAAAGCCTGATTTAATACAATCACCACTCAGATCAAATGTGGGGGAAATTTTTTAAAAAAATAAAAAAGCTGTTTTCAAATCCAAGTCCCTCTTTTAAATTTAAAATCATATTCTAAGTAGATGGTTCCTACAAATTTTAAAGCAATGGAATGAACTAAATGAAGCAGCACATAACAGATTTAAAAAGAAACAGAATAGAAAAAAAGACAAGCCAGAGTTTGGTTACATCCTCTCATAAAACACATCAGATCTCATAAGCATATCAGATCTGTGCCCAGTGGTTATGAGCTTTGGAGACTCACTTTAAACAAACTACCTAGGAGGGGCGCCTAGGTGGCTCAGTCCATTGGGCGTCCGACTTCGGCTCAGATCATGATCTCACAATTTGTGGGTTCAAGCCCCACGTCGGGCTCTGTGTTGACAGCTCAGAGCCTAGAGCCTGCTTCGGGTTCTGTGTCTCCCTCTCTCTCTGCCCCCTCCCCCACTCGTGCTCTGTCTCTCTCTCTCTCTCAAAAATAAATAAACATTTAAAAAAATATATTTAAACAAACTACCTAGGAAAGTGACGTACTCAATTAAGTGTTCAGGACCATTGTAGACACCCCTCCCCCAAGTTTAGCCATGGTGTTGGAAGTTTCCAAACTCTGCCTTCAGCGGTCATCAAAATGGTTTAAGTCCCTTAGAACCCATTGCCATTCACAATGGCCAGTGGCTTTGCTGGCTTATGTGATGACATTCACTTCAAGAGAAGAGCCTTCCTTTGTTTGATATGTGTTTGAAATTCTGCAGTTGGGAGATGTTTATGTTCACATGAAAATAAATGTAAGCAAGCCATCTTATGGTAAATATCCCTCCAGAAAAAACAAATTCCCTCTTTTCACATAGAAAAAAGCAATGGCAAGATGAAGTTAATACCCTTGGCTGGTTACATTGTAAAATTATCTGGAAGTTCTTTGACGCTGCCTTAAGAAATCATTTAATTTGGATGATTTCAGGGTATATTGTTCTTACAAAACTGGTTTGGGCAGTTGCATCTTTAATGAGGCTGAGAAGATAAGAGGAGCAAATCCTCTCTAGATTGAAAGCTGTCTCAACAAATGTGGGACACCATATTAATTTAATTAACCAATAGATTTACCCATATCCTGCCTTCTTCCAGAAAGGATTTAAGGCAGCTTAGCTAGTGTGAAGGGCTGAAGGTATAGGCACTCATGAAAGCCTCAGATTAATATCTAGAGCATATAACGTGTCCAGATAGTTTTCAATTATCAATGTGTTCATCTGAGCTTGGAAAGAGCTTTTAAACTGCAGTGAAACATCAACCAGCTTCGAACCTGCATTTTTAGTAAGCTATTTTGTCATTTGGAAGCCTGCACAATGACCCTATTATTCCTTTAAAAAAAGAAAAGAAAGAAAAGAAAGAGAGAAAGAAAAGTACCCTTCTGATGTTGCTTTTGTCCATCTTATCATCTTATCATTCAGCAGCCTATTCAGGATCATATGTGGGAAAGCATGTGTGTAAGATTGAGCCCTATACTCACTGTAGGAACTTCTTGGAAAAACATCCTTCCTAAATATAAAAAAAAACAAAAGAGAAGTTCTACTTCTATGATGAAGTTGGCTTTTTATTCATTATGTTTCAAATCTCCTGTTTAAAATTAAGTAAATTCAAAGCGGACCATCTATGTAGATGTGTTCATACCCCATTTTTATGACAAATGCCTGCTTAACTTAGATTATTAGTGAATTCTTACAGGAAGAGGGATAGAGTACTATCTTTAAAATGATCTGCTATGCCTCAATATCCCTTTGTTTTGAGATGAATTTAAAGGGTGGCAAAGACATCTATTTTGTGCCGATTTATGCCAATATTACATGAACATTATGGGGCTAAGAATATTCCCCTGAATATATAAATATGCATGAGGGTCCAAGACAGAAATGAAAACAAATCTTTAGTGGGTTCTAATCTCAAAACTGAAGCAGACTTATTCTGAAATCCTGTTAACTTGTATAACCCTAGTGTATACCCAGATTCCATCTACAAGATGCAGTGGGGCCAACCATCTCACGATTGCAGAATATTCATTACACAATAGTTCTGTTGACAGAAGTGAGTGTAAGAGCACTTACCGATGTGACAAACAATTGATCAGATGCTACTGCCCATTTAGAAGCCTCCTTGGAGTTTTCATTAAATTTGGTGACCGCTGATTAACTAAGAGCCCATTCTACTATGACCAAATTATTCATTTTCCCTTGAATAATTTTCACTTCAATGAAAAAAAAAAACCAACAAATAAGTATGATCTCAAAAGTATGGGAATAGCTGTTGCAAACACAGTAATTTCTACAGAGTTTATTCCTACTCTATACCATTCAGCTTAACCGTGACCCAGGGTTCTGTTACTAAGGAATAACATGGGGTTGGGGGAAATGGCTATTGGAAAGCCAGTAGTGAACTCCATCCCCTAAGATCCTCAAACACGTTAATGTACTCATCCCATGCATGGAACGAACTACATTCATTTACTGTATCCAGCTCAAAGCCAGAGTCTCTGCGTGCTTTTCTCTCTATCAGAGTCAGATGTGGCAACTATAAGACTAAAAGACAAGTTACTACTCCTATTAAACCAAATATAAAATGGTAATGAAGGGGATAGGATAACTGCAATTAAAAAAAAAAGCTGCTTTGGGAGGGAGGAAAAGGAAATACGGAGCTGTCACAGCTCCCCAGCAATGATCAAAATCTGCAGCGCAGAAACAGCACAGCCATGACAGGACCATGACAATGGTGAGGTTAATTGTTGACCCAGCTGACAGCCCATGGTCCTAATCCCTGGGAGTGTTTCTTTTGTCTATTGTCTCCTGTAGCCCTGACACTGGTTACTCCAGGAAGTTCTTATTTGTGTGTCATCTTTCACAACCAGAACTGAGGTAGACATTGCGGAGTATTCCTTTCCTTGGGGTCCTAGCTTGAGGTGCCATAACAAAATACCAGGGACTGGGTGGTTTGAACAACAGACATTTGCTTCTCACGTTTCTGGAGGCTGGGAAGTCCAAGTTTGAGGTTCCCAAATGGTCAGATTCTGGTAAGGACACTTTATAGCTTATAGAGAGCTCCATTTTAGCTGTGTTCTCACATAGTGGGATTGGCGGTAGAGGGGGGTAAGGGGATGGGGAGAGAGAGGGAGCTCTAGTCTTTTCCTCTTCTTATAAGGACACTAATCCTTCATGGGGGTTCTGCTTCATGACCTCATCTAAATCTAATCACCTCCCAAAGGCCCCACCATCAATCACACTGGATGTTAGGGCTTCAACATAGGAATTTTGAGGTGACTCAAACATTCAATCCATAAGACTTGGGGTCACTGAGCTTCAGCACCCACTTCTAGGCGGTACAGGTTTAGGGGCCTGGGAATTTACTCAGGGATTTTTATAGAACAAGGTATTTTTCAGATAGGCTCGGGGTTTCTTTGACTGTACATTTCTCTCAAGAACAGTAGGTTTTCCACTATTTGCTGACAGTGAGTTTCTGTGCAGCTAACCACAATCAGATATTGTATCTAAAAATAGTTTGTAAATCTGAAGACTTTCTTTCACCTACTAGATTCTGTGTGCTGTCATTCCCAAGTCCTGCAAAGATGGGCAGGTACCTTGAATCCATCTGAAACAAAGGTGAGAAGAGAACAACCTAAATCCCACCTTGGTAGTCGCTCACCACCTGTGTAGTGTGACCATCTCCTGCTAAGGGGTCTACTATCTAAACTGCTTTAGACTTGGGGTGGGGGTGGGGGCGTAAAAATAGTTAACTTCCAACTCAACAAAACTGCAAAGTGCTGGACCCTGGAAGACTTAAATCACAGACTTCAGGCAAAGAACACCTACCCAAGCAGAGCAGCATTTCTTTGTAACTCTTCTGCAGATTGGTTAACTCCAGCACGAGGTCATCGTCTCACTTACAGAGCAGGTGACATCCACTGGTATGTTGAATTTGGCCCGTTATCAGTCCTCAGGTGGCATAGACATGCCACCTGAAAGAAGACCCTTTCAGGGAAAGTGGAAGACCACATGCGTCACTTGCAGTTCTGTCCAATGGGCTTCCCTTTCCCATTTTCCTTCAGGACAACCCCTGTGGCTACAGCAGGCCCATTTTCAGCCGCCATCAATGCATAGTGTATAGAGTCACCTGGAAACCAGACTCAGTATTTTCTTCTTCTCCTCCAGCCAACTTGTCATGGAGAGTGTCTGATGCATCCTGGGGAGTGTGTTCTCACATAGTGGGATTGCGGGTAGAGAGAGGTAAGGGGATGGGGAGAGAGATGAATCCTGAGGAGTGTGGAGAGCTGGTGGAAAAGGGAGAATAGGAGCCCTGGGAGTGTGAGTCACCCGTCCCTTCACTTACCCAAGGAGGGAAGCCTTTGAGCTCTCCTTAAACCAATTATCAAATCAACCCACTGATGGGATACTAATTGGCCTATTCAGCTTTATGGCCCAATATGGCGGTCACTCTCCATATGTGACTACTGAGCATCCGAATGTGGTTTGTCTGAATTGAACTGTGGTAGAAGTGTGATATGCACACTATGCTTTGAAAAGTTAGTATGAAAATGTAAAATATTGCAATATTTTTTATTGATTACTTTTACTTGAGAAATTTGATGAAACTGTGAATTCGGCAACCCACAGGATCAGCCTCTGCCCCTGATATTTGGCTGCTAGAAATAAGAAATTGTTTGAAGGCAATCATTGAAATGCTATGATGTATTAACCACGACTTGAATAGAGAGCTTTGCACCTGACATTTTCTTTTTTTAAAGCAATTTGGTTCAACTACAAGAAGTCAGCACACCAGCTTTCTATTCTTGGTTATAAAATATCCACAAATAGAATAAGTGCTAAAGTCTTATCACTTAGAGGCTCTGCTGGCAACAACATTAGCTTTACGGAAACAGAAAAACATTGAAATGATAGTGAAAAACAAATACTTCATGCAGATCCTTGATCAGCTCTAAAGCAACATTCCTCTGAGGGGTGCCATTCCCATTAAGTGCCAGAGTTTAGAAGCTTTCAGTTATCTGGGATGATATCCTTTTCTTCTTCTTTTTTTCCCTCCCTACATAAATATCTATGCACAGTCAAATGTAACTTTGAAAATTTAAGTCATTACCAGAGGACCTGGGATTATAATGGTATCATTCTTCTTTATTCAGAAAGGATGGCATTGTTTTTGGCTTTGATTTTACATAAACGTATGTATTATATGTATATACTACACACACACACACACATACTATGGCTGATATCACACACGTACTATGGCTGATATCACAGTTGCTATGTATATTATATATCAGCACATCTCAATCTGGTTGCATTGTCTGCCTTGCAAAGGCTATCAGGTCATTTTGTGCATTTCCTGGAACCATAGGTGTGCCTTAGGGGAGGAAATGAAGCAAAAACAAAACTATTCCTCCTATTTAACTCCCATGCAAAAGAACTGGGACTGGAATAAGTTTGTCTGAAGACCATGCCTATATTCTTATCAAGCTGAGTGAGCCAAGTGAAATGTAAATCACACACACTCAATACACACATTTTTTTCTTCATTCCTCATATAGGAAGAGAGGCATAATTAAAAATAGGGTATCAGTTGGACTACCGCCACCGTAATTCTTGGAGAAAATATCATCAGAAAAGCAGAGCCAAGAAAAGGTCAATTTTCCATCTTATCCATCATCAGAAAAGTCACTGTTGTGGAACAGAAAAGTCACTGGTTCTAGAATTTTACCTGACGTCCTGTCACCTGGGGCCTGTGGGCCTTCCTCAGATGGAGGAAACTTGTTAAAACACAATTTGCTGAGCCTCAACCCCAGAGTTTCTGATTTAGCGAGTCTGAGGTGGGACCCAAGAATGCACATTTCTAATAGGTCTGCATGTAATGCTGCTACTTTTGGCCTAGGGAACCCTACTTTGAGAACCACATCCTTAAGGTCTCATTGGAAAGGAAAATGTGATTTGAGATCACAAAAGGAAATTTTAATTTGAGATCCAGACTCCTAATCCATCCACCTCCTAGGTGACCTCCTCTAGAGGTCCTGGCAATGTTGAGGTATAGCAGATACTGTTACAAACAATTTTAAATAAGTGCAATTTATTCATCGCTCCTTTAGAGAAAATAGGCTTGAAATAAGATTACCCTCAGCAATCTTCACTGATAAAGAGCCAGGAAACCCTACATGATTTTAATGCCTGTATTGACAAGAATCTTAATTTCTCTTTCCAATAGTGGAATCTAAGAATAACCAGCAGAAACACTTCAAAGAGTGATTCAGGTGACGGCACAGATTAGACTGAGTCGTGCTAAAGTGAAGTCAAGCCCGACAAGTTCTTGCCCAGAGAAAAGGAATCTCTGAGTCACAAAAATATGACAGTGATTCAGTTGTAGCTTCTGAGTGCTTATTACCATGCTCCCCACAAATAATAGTACTCCAACACATCCAGACAGGGACTTATATGTATCAGGGCCTTAGTAAACACTGAATGAATTAATGAATGAGTGAATGTCACAGAGGTGCCTGGGTAGCTCAGTCGGTTAAGCATACAACTTGGGCTCAGGTCATGATCTCACAGTTCGTGGGCTTGGGCACCATGTCGGGCTCTGTGCTGAAAGCCCAGAGCCTGCAGCCTGCCTCAGATTCTGTATCTCCCTCTCCCTCTCTCTACCTTGCCCCTGCTTGTGTTTTGTCTGTCTCTGTCTCTCAAAATAAATAAATGTTTAAAAAAAAATTTTTAAAGAATTAGTGTCACAATGTTTGCTATATGATTCACACAAGTCCAATGATCTTGATGAGTTAAAGTCTATGCTTTAGCAGTATTTGCCTCAACTTCTGTGCTTCACATCGGCATCAAAACTTGTGGAAGAGGTGCAAAGTGTGTCATCTGCCCAGCTTACAGAAATTCTTCCAGTGGCCATTTCTGATTCATTTGGTGAGTTTCAGTCTTCTTGGTCACAGAGTAGGCAAGACTAATCGGTACATCCCATTTTTCAGGCCATGGTGATAGGTCTAAGCAGGTGGTCAGGTGACCCAACCAGGACCAGTAAGGATCTTCCCTGGAATATTTGAGAGTGGAATACCAAAAGAGAAATTTCTTTTCCTTTCTGGCCACACTGCTTGTGGGATGTTATCTAGGCTGATGCCAACTAGGTAAGTAGATAAGTAAGTCAGGAATCAAAAAGAGAGAGAAACGCTGGGATAAGAGGTAGAAAGGTAAAAATTTACGAGTGCAATTAGAGAGTCATCCCCAAATTTACCTGTTTTTCTTGCTGGGTTCACATCTGGACTAAAATATTCAACGACCTTCACAATTTAATCTAACCATACAACCGAATTCTAGCCAGTACATAGGATGCCATGGCAGGCCTAACCCATAAAAATCTCTTGTGCCCAATCATTCACGCTCTTCCTGGCTTGTTACAAACAAATATGACAACTTGGAAGCTCTCAGTTGAAGACAGTAGAATTACAACAAGGAAGGAGCCTAAATCTCCATTTTGAAGAGTGTTGTCAACTGATCAACAACATCCAGCTTGGACTTTTTGTCAGTTACAAATAAGTGTCTATGATGCTAAATCAGAACATATTTCTGAAGCTGTTATAATGGCTGGTATTATCTGAGCTAACAAAGGAATTATTTAAAGCATTAATGTCATTTAAAATATGAGGTTATAACATATTCCTAGGAAGTGGATTTAGATAGAGAATAGAAGTAATTTGGTGAAGACTAATCCCTGAGGTCCTTCAACATACAAAAATCAAGAAAAAGTAGGGGTGGCTGTGTGACTCTGTGGGTTGAGCATCCAACTCTTGATTTCAGCTCAGGTCACGATCCCGGGGTTGTGGGATCGAGCCCCACATCGGGCTCTGCGCTGAGGGTGGAGCCTGCTTAAGTTTCTCTCTCTCTCTCTCTCTCTCTCCCTCTGCCCCTCTTTTCTGCTCATGCTCTCTCTTTCTCTCTCTAAAAAAAAATAAATTTCAAATCAGGAAAAAGGAAAATTAACAAAGAAGTCTGAGAAGGATCATCTAGGTGAGTAGGAGAAAAGTCAAGGGGGCTGTGATTTTCTAGAACTAACAGGAAGAAAATGTTCAGGAAGAAATCATCCATGTACTATATGCAATCTCTGGGACCCTCTGTTTCTCAACCTCTTTTTTCAAGTCTATGAGATACATCAGTATTCTTCCAAGAAATGTGTTATTTTTAAAGGTAATTTGAATTCACTCCCTGTCAACCAAGAGTCCTTGATTATGGTAGGCACTCTCCAAGAAGGCTCCTGATGATTCCTGTTTACTGGTATTCATGCCCTGTATAATCTCCTGTCTTCTAGTATGGACTGGATTTACTGGTTCACTTCTAATGAATAGGTTATAAAAAAAAATGTGATTTTCACCTTGGGATGTCCTCTCTCATGCTCTCACTTGGGTCAATGACCCTGGAGAACAGCATTGCTATGTTATGAGGCAGCCCTGTGTAGAGTCTCATGTGATGAGTGATCTAGACCTGTCAACACCACATGAGTGAGCTTGGAAGTAGATCCGCCCATCCCAGTTGAGCCTTTGGATGAGACCTCAGTCCCACCCAACAACTTGAGTGAAACCTTGAGCCCCGATCACCAGCTAAGCCACCTCCAGACCCTTGACCTATAGAAACTCTAAGATAAATATTATTTCAGCCATTAGGTTTTTGTGGTAATTTGTTATGCAGCAATAGATAATTACACACTGACCAATACACTTGATAAGTACAGAGATAATCATTCCTATTTAATATGCCTAAGGAATAAACAGTGTAAGAATATTTTTATTCTTATTTTTGCCTCTCTTAAAAATTATTTTATAGATAACAAGTCTGAGCCTCCTAAAGGCAAGGTAATGTGTCCAAAATACTTGCTGCTAGTTTGTGAAATCAAACCAACTTCATACCTAAGTATAAGATGTGTTTGGAGAGACTCTAAGTGGAACTTCATGAGTGGTTAAGGGTTCATATGTAGAAGTAATAGAAGAAATATCTGAAAAGGTAGGTTGGAATCGGATTAAGGAAGATCACCTTGACTATTAGGCTAAGGAGTTTTTGTTAAATCTTAGATAATAGGAATAAACACTTTTTAGTAAAGGGATGATACGACGAAGTGTTGTTTTGGAAGATTTGTTTGAAGTCTGTTTAAATGTGAAGACACTGAAAGACGAGGGACCTGTTAAGAGCTGGTTTAGACAAGTGGAAAGAAAGAAAGGGATGAGGACAATCCCTCTAAAGAAGAATCAACAAGACCTAGAGACTAATTTAACATAACCTGGGGGAAAGCAAGTAATGAAACAGAAGCCTACATGGTAAGGAAAATGGTCCTACCGTAAACAAAACCAGTGAAGTCGAAAGGACTGAGTCTGGGGGAAGTGGGTAAGAGGAAAGGGAAGATAAATTTATCTGCATGGTTGGATTAGAGGTAACAGCATTGAATGTGAATGTGTAGCTAGGAATCAGGAGGAGTCTTGGCCAATTCGCAGAAAGGCAGTTAAAACCTTTAGGGTGCACGAGTTTCCAAGGAGAGGTGAAGACAAGCAGTGTAGCAGACACTGTTGGCTTTCAACTTCTGTTCCCCACCTTGACCTTCTAAATCAAATTTTCATTTAGTTTAGTTATTACCCTACCTCCTCTCAGCCTCGAGCTTCACTCAAAGTTGTTCTCATGTCCAGAAGGTAGATCCTGATTAGTCTAAGCCAATAATGGTCATTCCCATTACTGTCTGTTAGGGAGGTCCACAGGACACAAATCTAAGCAACGGGATTTAAGCAGCTCACTGGGAAGCTCCTAAGGAGGCCTGAGAGAAGATGGTCTCCTCCGTTTTCTTCTGGAAGTTGTTCTATCTCGGTCTTGATGTGAAATCCGGAACAGTTCTGCCATCTTGGGCCCCTGGAGTGTCAGGCTCCCTTGGATACAGGCATCCTGTGATATGACCAGAAATCAAACCTTGGGAAATTATTCAGACTCAGACAACTAGAGGGGGAAACAAAACCCGTGAAACACAGAGCGAGATTAGTCAGATGCTAGGAAGACAAAGAAAACCAAATTAGGTTCTGATGTCAAGGTATAGGGGAATTGAAAGGAAACCAAGGATTTTGACAGGGTTCATGCTGGACGGAGGTGAAACTTCCCAGTGGGAAGAAAGAGTGAGCTAGACCTAAAGGAACACAGGGAGACAATCCTCCTTCCAGAACAACATATTCAAAGAGCTGCCCTTGACAGAATTCCTGAGGTGATTCTGGGGTCAGCAAAAGGTTGCTCCTGAGCTATTAAACATGTTCTTTTTTTCTTTTTCGAAAAAGTAACATTCGTATCTGCTGGGCAAGTTACTCAAGCACCAGCCTCAACCCAGCGAGTATTCAGATTCGCCCTGTCAGGGTGAAAATATGGGTCCGAAGTGGACTTTGCTGCTTGGAATTAAGTGTGATCACACTTAGCATCGGGGAAGCACTGCAATTCCGACCTCAATTAGGAGAGGCTCCGCGGCCCCGGCCGGGGAGCTGGGAATCGCACTCAGAGAAAGAGAAGGGCTTCTTTCTCTGGGAGTTTCCCGGCCGGCCGGTAGCCCGACTCCCACATGAATGTTCTTTCTCCTCCACGATTCTCGTTTCCTGCTTTCAGCATATTCTTCTCACTTCTCCCTTGCAGGGAGTAGTCTGGACCCTCGGGGGAGAGTCGCCTGTGACTTCGCGAAGCGGTTGGAATTAACTACAACTTACTCGTTCCCAGTAAGTCTCCCCGGAGCCGCCACACAGCAGCTGTGAATTCCCAGCGTGGGACGTGGCCGAGGCCCTGAGCAAAGCTGGCGGCCGTGCTTCGTCCCCAGGCCCAAAGAATCAGCAGACCCGGACGGAGAAAGCGGGGTAGCTCTTCTCAGTGCAACTCTTGAGCCAACCCGCCCTGAAGGTCTGCCACTCGGCCTTCCCAGAAGTCTGGGCCGGGTTTGCTTCGCAAAAAGGTGAAGCCCCCAAAGGACAGAGTTCAGGAAAGGGGACGGAACGCAAACCTCGCTGGCGATTAGGCAAGACGCAAGACTTCGGGGAAACGCAACTAAGATCACCGAGGGTTGTTGGGGCTCAGAAGGGAAAGTAGCATGTGGTCATAAAGTGGGGGCGCGGCCATTCTTTCCCCATCTAACACGTTTGGGGGCGCTCACCTCTTTTTGCAGCTTCTTCTTGGGGCTGGGGGCGGTGGAGGATGGGAGGGGTCCAGGGAGTTGACAGCGAGTGCAGAAAGCATTCCCCGGCTAAAGATGCCAAAATTGTGTTTGTTTGTTAAAAATACACTTCACTGTGTTGTGGCAAAGCTAAATCCCTCCTCAGCCCCCACGGAGACAGGGTGATTGGGTTTCAGGGTGAGGTGCCAGCGAGTGCTCTGGGGGGCCTTAATGTGCCAGCTGCTCCCACAGCATTCATTTTATTTCCAGTCCCTCGGCTGGTTTTACACTTTGTTTTTGTGTAAGGGAATCAGGATTAGTGGGTCTTTTGTTAGTAAGGGGGGAGAGGGAGAGAAGCAATTCCTTTGAGCTTCACACACATGGGCAGCCTGGCAAAGCTCAAAGCTTTGATTTACTTCTCACTCGCTGACTTTAAAAAAAAAAAATCCCCCGCATCAGGGCTGCTCTGTTGCAAGCTTGTATGGCGATGGATTGGGGTGACTGGCGTTCTCCAGAATTCGGTTGGCAGCCAGGAGGCCAGGGTTTCATTTGAGCTCCATAAAGATAAAATGTTCCCAACCTGGTAAGAAGAGTGGGGAACGTTCTTTCTTCTACGTTGAAAGAAATGCCTCGTTATCACATGGCGAGAGCCTTTATTGGGTTGGTCCTTGTCTGAGAGCTGAACAGAGCATATGGATTCCTGTTCGAGTCTTTGAAAGAATTAACATTATTTTTACCCACTAATGCTGAACTGCTACCAATGGCCAAAGTCCCCCTCCCCGGCCAGCTTGTCCAGGTGGAGTGACCTGCTGGAAGGACACCAGGGAGTCTCCTCCACTGAGCAAATCGCCCAGCCTCCGAAAGAGTGGTCTTTTTTATGGATCAGCACTCTCTTCAAATGGAAGTGCTAAACACACACACGCACACACGCACGCACACACACGTCACATACCATTTTTTTTTTTTTGGTTGTTTTTTAAGACTGGGAACTAAATTACTAAGCAGAATTTCCCAATGAGCACTTCTCTCTTTTATTTTTAAGGACAGAGAAAGACAAAGTGAAAAAGGAGCCTCCCTTATCCTTCTTCCCTTCCCCCTCCCAGCCCAGAATCAAAACACTATTCTGAGGATGGCGCAGAGGTGGAAAAGGTCAAGAAAATTAGGCCTCGTCTATTTACTGGCTCCGTTAGGAACTATTGTTGTTCAGCAGCTGTTCAGGGCTCAACTTCTGAAGCTGGGCCTCTGCAGGCAGACCCGGGGATGGAGCGTGGCACCGGCTCACGGGAGAGAGGAGAGTAACATCTAATATTTTTTGCACCTCCACAATGATGGGGCTTCGTTTCCCAGAAAGAGCGGAGGTCCTATTTCTGGATGGCTGTTATCAGAAACCGATTTTAACCAAACACAGTTGGACAGTGTGTGTGAGTGTGTGTGAGAGTGTGTGTGTGTGTGTGTGTGTGTGTGTGTATGTGCAGTGGAAGGGGGAAGAAGAGAAGAGAGAGGATAAAGTCAAATCCATTCAACCTTTCAATCTGTATGTTTTTAATGTAGAAAAAAACTGAAAAACTTTCAGCCAAATGAAAAGCGGTAAAGTGGTTGAGAAAGACTTTATGACTAAGAGAAGGATTGCAATGGAAAATATGTAAAAAGAGAAGCTAAACCAGCTGGCTTATTTAATTTTGGCTTTCCCTCCTTTTTGCTTTTTTTTTTCTTCAGCTTAAACTGGGGAAAAATGTACTGTGTAAATATTCAGTGTTTTTCCTAGTATTTAGCCCTACCAAAATTCCTCACAGGACTCAGTTTAGTGGATCTCTGGGGATTGGGCGTGAACGTGACATTTCACCCCGGGGTCAGAGGCCACTTCCTGCTCCAATGTATAAGTAAAAGTTCTCCTATCCCATGGGTCTCCTGTGCCCAGGAGGGGAGATGGGAGTGGGGGCTGGGAGGATCAGGAGTGGGGGTTGGGAGGGAAATTTAATGACAATTATTCTTGACATTATTTTATTGTAAGAACACTTATCTTCCCATTCCGGTATCCTATCCAGGAACTAGATTTCAAAACTATTCCAAAGTACACATTAATTAGCATATTTCCAGTTTATTAATTTATTCATGCATTCAGTAAACATCCTTTAAACACTGCCTGTGCTCTGAGCATTGTGTTAAGTGCCGGGGAATTAAAGATCACTGAAATATATTCCCTGCCTTGTAGTCCTCAAATGAACAGAAGAGACAGGTATCCAGACCAATAATCACAATTGCAGAGAGCTCTATGATACAACACAACAGGAGAAAAGTAACGCTGCCTAGGGAGGGCACGGAAGCTCTTGGGAAGTGGTGATATTGGAACTGAGCGGTGTGAACTAAGTGGGAACGTACCAAGAGACCAAGGAAGAGGAAGAGCATTCCAGGCAAAGGGATGAGCCGTGGAAAAGCCCCTTGTTTTCCCCTTGGGTAACTGGGCAAATCTGCGATGCCTTATTCTGATTGGGGTTCTCAGTACCCAGGATGAAAAATTGAATGGGATGGATAGAATTGGCTCATGGGGTTCAGAGTTTGAAACCAAGGAGCCCCCAAAGGCAGCATTCAGGTCGAAAGGTAGGATTAAACCCTGTAGAAAAATAATACCCACACAACGTCCTAAAGGGACTGAGCAGAAAGGCAAAACCCAGCGTGGGGAGAAGCAGGAGCTGGAGGCAGCACAGGGTTGGGGCTGTGAGTGGGAGGGAGAAGCTGGAAGAAGCCTTGAAGCAGAGCTGAGGGGATTTTTAGAGGCCAGCTATGGGCCTGTCTGGAGTGGGGGAGGGCAGCGTTAAAGGCACAGACCCGGTTCTGGAGCTCATGGAAACAAAAAGTAGGACTTGTCAGGAAATTAAGGTCAGTCATCGATGCCCAGACAATTGAAAACGATAGTAGAAAAGGGAGAGAGGCAGGGGCTCTACAATGAGGAGCCTTAAAAAGTATGCTCAGTGGACTGAACCATCCTCCCAGCTGGGATTGCCCCCCCGGGTGACAATGACACGACTGGCAATTGCCACCGCTGTGTTGTTATCTGGCACACAAACAGTGTTTTAAAGATTTTTAGTACCTCTATGTTTATTTTTATACAAATTAGAGAAAATGTGTAATTAGCATTTTTTTTCCTTCCAATTTTGTATTTAAATTCTAGTTAGTTAACATATAGTGTGATATTGGTTTCAGGAGTAGAATTTAGGGATTCATCACTTACATACAACACCCGGTGCTCATGAGGACAAGTGCCCTCCTTAATACCCATCTCCCTTCTAGCCCACCCCCCACCCACCTCTCTCCATCAACTCTCAGTTTGTTCTCTATGTTAAGAGTCTCTTATGGTATGCTTCCTTCTCTCTCTTTTTATTCCCCTGTAATTAACACTTTAAATCCGAAATTACACAGATACAAAAACTGCTGAAGGTGAGGCTAACATAGTACCACAGTGAGTTGATCTGTAGGAAAGAGTTAAGAAAACAGAGAAAAAAAGTGCTATATAGATAGAAAAAGAATGCTATATAGCAAAAGTTGAGAAGGTGATCTATAAAGGATTGAAGTTGGAAAATGTTGGCAATAAACAATGGAGGAACCCTGATAAATTTAGGCACAGATTATATTCTAGAATGCTGTTCTTGGGCAAGATGGGGGGTGGTTTTTGGATGGGAACTTGAGGTATTTGTTAAGGGGGAATTGCATTTACCTTCCAGAACCAATGTAGACTCTGCATACTTTCCAGGTTCATGTTTCAATATAAACTCAATATAAACAATATAAACTTCATGTTTTCAATATAAACTCTAATTTAACCCTGAAGTAGCCACACAACTCAAGGACTTCCTGTTAGTAATTTGAAATATCCATGACTTTAGTTTGATCTTGAGCAACTTGACATATATACTTAAGTGAATAATTTTGGTAAAAATGTTCAGTGGTCAAAATGATGTCCACGGGGCACCTGGGTGGCTCAGTCTGACTGAGGCTTAGTCAGACTAAGCATCTGACTTCAGGTCACGATCTCACGGTTTGTGGGTTCGAACCCCATGTCGGGCTCTGTGCTGACAGCTCAGAGTCTGGAGCCTGCTTCAGACCCTCTGTCTCTCTCTCTCTATCCCTCCCCTGCTTATGCTCTCTCTCTCTCAAAAATAAATAAACATTAAAAAAAATTTTTTTAATGACTTCCATGGTGTAATGAGTCACTAATTATGTCTATTAAATGTTCCTAAGTCTGTGTCCTCATAATGATTTAGTTAATTTAATTTTACCTAGAGAGACCCCAGTGACTCATTTTTTTAAGATATGTCTGGTACATTATGTATTAATCTTTTTAAAAAATTTTTTATTTTTATTTTGAGAGACACAGAGAGAGAGAGAGAGCATGAACGGGGGAGAGGCAGAGAGAGAAAGAGAATCGCAAGCAGGCTAGCCCAAGTGGGGCTTGATCCCATGAATCGTGAGATCGTGACCTGAGCCAAAATCAAGGGTTGGACACGTAACCAACTGAGCCATCCAAACACCCCAATTTTTTTTATCTCCTATATTTTGACATCCAGGGTCCTTGTGGACTGAGGAGGACCTGTTCCTCCCAGGATTTGCTAATTCCTGGAGATGATAAACAATTTGCCTGAAAGCACAGCTTTCATGTGCAAAGCAACCCCTCAGGAGTCTGTACTCCCCCCCCCACCTCCTTTTATCAGGCACTGTCCTCAGGGACACTATCCTCTGCCCTTGGTGGCCCCTATAGCCTGTCAAAATGATTCAAACTCTTTAATCCCAAACCTGCTCAGGAGCTTACCCTGCCTCGCCCATGTCTTCCCATGAAAACCAAAACAAATGCTGTTCCCTTCACTCCTGCCTCCTGACCAACCCTGGTGCTTCTCCACGTGGTTCGCGTGGCTTAGCATGTCTCACCTTCTTGTGAACTGTAAACAAAAAACTCTTTTCAAAAACAGCTATCTGAAGATAACTTTGAAAAGTTATCTTTTCAAAAACCAGTTAACATACCTGGTTAAAAAAAAATCCTCAGGTACATTTTAAAACACATGAAAGAAACTCAATAAACAAATATTTGCTAAATGAATATGGCTACCCGCTAAAAACATGTGTCTCTTGTATTAAAATTGTTCTTGTGTGACTAAAAGCCATTTACATTAGCTATCTATGGTAATTGTACTCACACGCACCCAAGACCTGGATTCCGAGAAATCTGAACTCAGAGTAACTTACACATTGCGAAATGACACGAAGAAACTATGGCCTGCAAGACGGTGCTGTCTCTTTGTTCCAGGAAGAAATCCAAAGAGGACTTTTTCCAGCCAACACATCCATATTACTGTATCTTCCTGTGTGAGATGTTATTTTTTGTATGCCAGGGTAGATTAACTGCTGCAACAAATAACCCTAAATCTCAATTGCATGAGATAATAAAAATTTATTTCCTAATCACTAAAATCCGATGCAGGTGTTCGTAGTTGGACAGCTCTCCTGGCTGCCGCCATGGCTCAGAAATCCAGGATTCTTCCATCTTGTGATGTTGTCAGTTTCAAAACATGACCTCCAAGGTCACTAGAGACGGTGGAAGAATTGTGTGGGAAAGGCTATAGATACATACCCAACTGCACACCGAGTGTCAAGTAAAATGTCTACATGCATTCTATTGGTCAGAGGTAGTCATGTGCCCCCACAGCCCCCTTACAGATGCAAGGGAATGGGGAAATACAGTCTCTGGCTGGTCAGCCACTTCTCAGCAACCCCTCTGCACGAGGAAAGAGGAGCTCAAACCTTTGTCAGTCCGCTAACCTTTTCCACCAGTTCAAGACATATTATCTAGGACTGCATTGTGGTGATAGAGTAACTATGTGTTGGTCAAGTGGTAAGAGAAATCAGTTATTTCTTAGTCATTTTGGGGTCAGGAATCTGATGAAATATAGATAGACCTTCTCCCTAGAAAAATATACAAACATAAGCACACATAATTTTCATGGAATTTCAGAATCTTCATGGATTCCCTGAAGCCCATCCGCTGAAATCACTAGAGGGTCATAGACCTACACTTGTGGTGTAGTTGAGATTATTTAGCTGAGAGGTGCATTTTGAATAGTGTTGTAAATCGTGAACCATGAACTAGTTAAATTAGATTTGTGCTAAACTGGGCTCTAAGTTTTTTAATGTTTATTTACTTATTTTGAGAGACAGAGAGACAGAGAGAGAGACAGAGAGAGAGAGAAAGAGAGGGAATGAGTGAGGGAGGGCAAAGAGAGGGAGACAAAGGATTTGAAGTACACTCCACACTGTCAGCAGTAAGCCCAAGACAGGGCTCCAACCCATGAACTTGAGATTATGACCTGAGCCGGAGTTGGATGCTTAACCAACTGAGCCACCCAGGTGCCCTCGGGTCTAAGGTTTTAAAAATTCATTGTTAGAGGAGCACCTGGGTGGCTCAGTCGGTTGAACATCCAACTTCAATTCAGGTCATGACCTCACGGTTTGTGGGTTTGAGCCCCACATCAGGCTCTGTATTGACAGCTCAGAGCCTGGAGCCTGCTTCAGATTCTATTATCTCCCTCTCTCTCTGCCCTTCCCCTACTTGTGCTCTCTGTCTCTCTGTCTCTCTGTCTGTCTCTCTCTCAAGAATAAATAAACATTAAAAAAAATTTTAAGAACAATTTTAAAAAATCAATTGTTAGAACTAAGAATCCAGATTATCAGTGGTGTGCTATCCACCTTTTAGGGGCTAGTTTTGCACTGCGTGAAAATTTCTATCTTCATTACTGCAAAAGATTTTATGTTGACATCTTGCCATCCATTTACCACTCTCCAATCCACTTCACGTGCCAACCAGGGTGACACTTAAAAGCTCAAGTTTTGGCATGTCCCTTCTCAATACCTTTGAGTGAATAAAGACCTAAACTTTTAAAATGGCATAGAAGGCCTTGAGTAAACTGGCCCCACCTGTGCTTCACACTGTTTGCTGCCTTCCTTGTTGTACTCCCTCACAACTGCCCTTTCTTCCCTTCCTCCCACTTTAGGGTCTGTGCACATGCCTCTGCATCTTCTTTGAATTGTTTTGTCTTCGTTCTTTATATAGACAACTGCCACTTTTCCTTCAGATCTCAGCCCAACTGTCATTTCCTCAGAAAAGACTTTGCAGAGACACCAAATAAGTCAGTCTTCTCTATGTTCTTAAAATATGCTTTAAGTTTTTCTCCTAATGTTTATCACAGTTTATAACTATGCCTGTGTGGTTATTTGATCTGTCTGGGTCACTCCCACTCAAAGGTAAAATTAACAAGGGCAGAAACTGTGAGCCTCTGATACCATAACCCAGTACCTGACTTAGTGCGTGGACTATAATGGGCTTTCGGTATTTGTTGGATGGATGGATGGATGGATGGATGGATGGTGCCTATGTTTTGTTCTATATCTTTAAAAAGAAAAAACTAGGTGATAAGAGGTCTTGAAACCGAATAATTTTCTCTTTCTGAGAAATGAACAGAAAAACCAAGTCAGAATTGCCTATGATTTTAAGGAACTTTACAGGTAAACAGTGACTTTCACTCTGCTGTGTAGTAACCTCTGCTCTTGGATCACTTCTAATCCAATAGAATCAAGTAGTAAATCATGGGTTCATCATTATTTTATATTGCCACGAAGAGAATGGCTCATTGACGGGATAAGAGCAGTGGAAGGGGACTCTTATTTTAAAAAACTGGTGAGTAGGCGACTGGGGCTAATTCAGGAAAGGCTCCTGGGCACCAGTCTTTTGGTTATAGTTTAAAGATCTCTTATGACACTTCTTTTTTGAAAGACATTTGGTACCTTGAGTGCCAACAAAAGATTTTCCCCACAAGTCTTGCTCCTCAGCTCTGCTGTTTTGTTGTCATACAGATAAAGCTATAAATTATGAGAAAGGCTGAGAAGGCAAGGATCAGGTTGTCATTTTAGTCCTCCAGCAAAGAACAGGACTTAAAACAGTTTTGCCTCACAGTCTTTCCGATAGATTTTATTATTTTTCAAAATATTCACTGTGTCCGCATGCGAGATGATTTTACATCCCTATCAGACTTGGCCGTGTGATTTCCTCTGGCAGGTGATATGGCGGTGGAAGTGACATGTGCAGAAGCTTTGAGAGCCATTGTGAGCTTCCACCTCTGACATAAGGCTCATCATGTTCTCAGATGGGAATCTTCTATCAACATGGATCCCAAAGTGAAGAGGATGAGGGACCGAGCCATAGTTGACTTCAGCCAACATGGAACATGAGCAAAATACTAGCTTTCATTCTTGTAAGGAACTGAAATTTGAGGGTCATTTATTATTGCAGCATAACCCAACAAAAGATGACTGATATGCTTTCCTTCACAAAAATTAGATACCACTCAACTCAAATTTAGAACTCTACACCTAATGAGAAAATGGTCATTCCCGTTTGAGTGAGTCATCCATCAGTGTGATCCAAGGGGACAGCTGCAGGAAGGCACAAATACAGTCATGGGGAAGTGGAATTCTCAACCACTGAAGCAAGTGGACCAACTTCTGTATTCATTTACCTCAAAGATATGAAAGCGGGCTTGCCTTATAACTGCTGGAGGCACCGAGGGGTCCCATCTTAGATATGGAGGAAAATTTGTAACAAGACACTCCTAACACCAGACGGGAAAGGAAATGGGGGAAAAAAGAGATTTATCTGCTGATTTATACTGAGACAAGAATAGTCAAGATCTCGTCATAATATCATTTTTAATAGTAACGTCTCATAGAGAAGTATAAAAGAAACTCATTCAAGACAGAAAGTTTGTACAAATTGTCTAATTTCTTGCTTCATGTTCCTTCCCCCTTCCTCTTCCTCCATTCCTGTTCCATTTCCCTTCTCCATCTTTCTTCTTTGTCTTTACCTCAAATCCACACATAGCCACCTTTGGAAGATGCGAGGGTAATACATAAAGTAGATATAGAGATATAGGTGTGTTCCTTATTGAAAGCAAAAAATAAATGAAATGTTTTATTTATTTTTGAGAGAGACAGAGAGAACTCGAGTGGGGGAAGGGCAGAGAGAGAGGGGGACAGAGAATCCAAAGCAGGCTCTACTAAAAGCAGACAGTCCATTGCAGGGCTTGAACTCACCAAGTCATGAGATCATGACCTGAGCGGAAGTCAGACAGACACAACTGACTGAGCTGCCCAGGCGCCCCGCAAAACATGAATTAAATAGACTTTTATTTCTAGGAGTTTAGTCCATAACTCTAAAATATGAAAAGAACTTGCTTTACCCTAAACTTCTACAGTTTGAAAAATCCTCCAAAAACCACTTGATATTTGAGGGGTTTTGACACTTTCTTATAAGTATGCCAAAGTGTATTCGCATTTCCCCAGGCTTTCCCGGCCATGAACAGCTTTAGTCCAAGATTTCCCTGAGTACCTGCTAAGACCATAAATCCTGTCTTCATGTAGAATTTGCACTCTAAAAGTGTGGATTATTTTACTGAAGAGCCTTTTTGCCATGAGCTTTCTATCCCAAGGTCAGTTCCCCCAAACATCCACATGCACCTACCAATATTCCTGAATTTCAACTGTGGTGCCCATTACCAATTATTACTCCCTATTGCCAAGCAATATTGCCCTTCCCCTATGTTTGCTGAGTTTTTTAAATAGTCAATAAAAAGTGTATCTGCAAAGCTGAACGTACCGTTCAATCACTCAAGTCAATCACTTTCTGGAAGCTTCTCACTGATATGCAGTTCAGACACCTGCGT
This sequence comes from Felis catus, assembly GCF_018350175.1. Lineage (NCBI taxonomy): Eukaryota > Metazoa > Chordata > Mammalia > Carnivora > Felidae > Felis > Felis catus. Next base: position 114,150,839 of record NC_058374.1, read on the forward strand.
GTTCAGTTCCTGAAACACGTTTTAAACCAGGAGTAGGAGCAGTTCGATTTATGTGCCATGGTGTCTGAATTTGCAAAGGTTTTCTGGTAATCTGGGGAGTTATCCTGAGATACTTTCGGCAAATATTTTGCTTTATTTTTGTAGCTTTGTTATATAGTGAAGAGAGCCCTGTTTGCCGAGTTAGGAACTTAGGGACTTCTAGAAGGGTTTTATATACAATGTTTTTGTAACCTAACAAAAAACGTAAATGGTTTACAATTGCATGACCATGAGTATGATGAACTGCTCTTTGTTCTGAATTGCTCCAGTTCAATGTAGAATAGTTATAATCAGATTGATCTGCATGAGAATTCAATGCTAATTATGTATACATGCAGAAGAGAGTTGATTTTCCATAATGGCTCTCTGGTTTAAAACCATCAAAAGAAAGGGAGTATTGCAAAATTCACCACTCCAAAAATACTACAGTCCATCAATTAAGCAATACATGAAGCATGTAATGATGATAATTTCTGGGTATGTCAACCAAGAAACAGGCAAGCTAGTTGTTAAGTTGCCTCACCATAAGAATGATGATTGTGTCAGTGCTTGGGTAGGTCATTCCCTACCCCAGCTCACACTCTGAGGGAAGACAAAATGGGTTTGCTGAGCTGGCTCTTTCCTTTAACGCCAGATGCCAAGTAAGCCAGTATCTAAGGGTATCTGTGTTATCAACACCACAAAATACCCAATTTGTGACTTGAGAGAACACCGAGTCACTGAAGGTTAGAACCTAAAGAGAAACTTTGAGACATCTTGTTCGTTCTATTCATTTCAACGATGTGATCCCTAAGACCGAGGGAGGCAGGGCTAACTTGTCCAACACAAGCACAGATCTAGTAACAACAAACACAGAGAAAGGACTTTGCCCAAATCTGTTAACTCCTAACCCAGGGCTTTCGTCTCTGCCGAGTCACTGGGGAACCAACACTAGCTGTCAAAGCTGACCCCGAACTCAAGACTATCCCTTTGAAATTTTCAATCTAGTAGCAGTAATAAAAATGAAGTCCTACTAAAGAAGTTTCAAGTATGTTCATTTCCTCCCCTGGGCTATAAAAAAAATAAAAGACTTGCTAGTCATCTCTCAAGCTGCCCAGAGAAGTCCATACATTTTCTGCTCTACTTTCTGGCATTATCTTACCCATTCTGAATATTCCTTCAAGCTGAAGAATTGCATAGGAGGTACAAGAGAGAAAGACATGGCTTCATCGTAAAATTATCTCTAACCAGATATGCTGACCTAATTTGACTTTTCTTCCTATCAGACATTGCTAAAACCTTAATTTTTTCTACTATTAAACCTATACTATACTGGAATTGTTACTCAAATACATACATCATGTGACCATAAAAGATGAAACCGAATCTTGTGAACATCCTCAGGTGAATTCTTACTTACACAAGACGACTGTCAGATCAAGGAGACACCTGTTACTTATCAAGACACCACAAACTCAATGCTGCCACACATCTGCACAATTTTTGTTGTTGTTGTAGTATTTGCTTTTTTTGGAAATCACCTTCACAGCAACAACTTCACACAATTAAATTTAATCTTATTATTACAGTCACACCCTGTGTTTCACCATAGCCATATCACTTTTTTTTTTTTTAATCACCCACATTTTCTTCAGACTCAGTTCCTGGTTATTTCCTCCTACTAAAAAATAAATAGGGCTAAATGGTTAAGGGACATTAAGGAATCTACTCCTGAAATCATTGTTGCACTATATGCTGACTAATTTGAATGTAAATTAAAAAAAATAAAAAACATGTACTAAATTCCAAATAAATACATAAAATTTGTTTTCAAAGGGCAATGATCTGTTACCAATCAATGTCATTTGGAAATAATATCATTTTTTTTTTAATATTTAAAGAAAATTGGATTAGCCGTGGCAAGAACATCGGAATAAGCCCATGGCCTTCCAATTTCTACTCCAGGAAAAGACTGCTTTTGTCAGTGTGAACACATTCTGGCACATGTCTGGAAAATTGGTCTTTTTGCCTTGAATGACCAACATCATACAGCTTACACTTCTACAAGTATGTCTCTAAAATTTTTCTATAAAGTGACTTGAAGCCAAAGCTGAAAGCATTCCCGCTACACATCTTAGACTATTATCTCTCTTATTCCTTGTGCAAAAAGGGCAGAAATATCTAAGCTGTAATGATTTTCATCTGTTCAATGAAGCTACGATGCCAACAAATCTCAATTTATTGATACCTGAAATACAAAGTTTCAAACGCGTATGGTGTGTGTGTTGTGTGTGTATGTGTGAACGTGTGTATCTGGGGATAGTGGAGGGGGAGACGTTCTTTGTGTCTACTTATTCTCAGTAAAAAACTTTTTTCTGTGTGCTCCAAGACACCCATTGCAGCTAATCTATGCTGGAGCCCTTAGGGCATTTGGAGAGAGCAGAAGGCCCTTCATTTCCATTTTCTCATTAGCCTAGAGCTTCCTTACCTCTTCCAAATACCCTGATTCCCACAGGGGCTGCAGAGGTTAGAACCTTCTCAGTGAGTAGGTTGCCTTTTCCACCTGGAGCTAGGGCTGCTGCCTGAACAGGAGAGAAAAGCTGTAGGTATCATGTGAGAAAGGTCGATTCCCTCTTTCTCTTAGAACTACACCCTGAAAAATCAGGAAAAAGAAAAAGGGCATAGGAAAATGAACCCATAGGCCAGGCTGGTGGGCAATAGACTGTAGGAAAGGTTATCAGGTGGGGATCTGGAGTCAGGCCAGCTGGGATTGAAGTCTGCCTCTAAGCTTACTTTGTAGACTTAGACAAGATCCATAAATTTTCTATGCCTCAGTTTCCTCATCTACAAAACGGGAATCATATTCCTTACATTTTAGAGTCATTGAAGCATTGCTTGACACATGATGGGCATTCAATCAATATTAACTATAATTATTACTAATGACTATCACCTATTGACTATCACCTATCACCTATTATTACTAATGACTATCACCTATTCTAAGACCCCAGTTAGCGTAGCTCACACTTCACTTAGAATTCTTCCCATGAATTTCTACTTTCCAAAGTGAAATAAAATCTCAACTAGCTATTTAATAGTGATGTTTCCTTTCTTTGGTTAGCATAATCATTAGTTTATAGTACACCTACATCTGTCACTCTAATTTCTTGTAATGGTAAATTTTACATTCTTCTATGCGCACGCAAATTCCTTGCATATACAAAATGAAAATTTGCCAATCACGAAAACAAATTTATAGCCTCCACTCACCCCTACTACATCTGCATTCTATTCATTCTTCAGTGTCAACCAAGATAACTCACATCCTAGGAGAAAAGACAGAACAGAAGCCGGTCACGACAATCCATTCGACCCGACTTCTAAGCATGGTTACCGAGCCAAACGTATCCATGCTCTATGGCAGTGAGAAGGCTCACACATCCTGCCAAGGGCAAGGGGGCCACAGTCATGACAGCAGGGGTGAAATGCTGGCAACCTTCCTGGAGACCACGAGGGAGAGCAGTCGGAGGTACTTCCAGACCTGTCAGGGAGAAAATGGAGGGCCTATTTAAAGAACTGCGGCTTCAGTGGAAATGCCTCATCGTTGTGCAAATGAAAGGGTGAGGTTTTCTTCCAACCTCCTCGGTGGCTTTCTTCAAGCTGTCTCAGCTCAAGGGCCTGAATCTAATTCCAGATAGTTTTCATCTGTGCCATAAACCACTATAGGGACAACAGAAATTCAGGCCCAGGAACTACTGCTAAATTGTGGCATCTCCAGATCATCCATTGCCCCGGAAAGCCCACTTTGAAAGCCCAGATTTTTAAAGGAAGTATGGTTTTGGAAGGGACCCACCATCCTTTTTTTTTTTTTTTTTTTTTTTGCATCACCAGGAAGACAGCTTCTCTGTAATCCTTACTTAAAATAATAACAGTAAGTCTCATGGGTTAATCTCCCTTAGGCAAGTACCATTACTGGTATTTCAACTCCATGAGCAATTCAACCGAACTAAATAAACTAAAATGATGATGATAATATGATAATGACCACATACCACTGCATTATCAATGTCTTTCTTTCATGCGGTACTTTCTAAAGTGCTTTCTTATAGGAGGAGCTCTGCCTTGCCATTCCTACCACTCTTTCCCACCAACTCTGATAAGGAAGCGTTCTCCATAATACTGAGAAATGTCTAGTGGGATTATTTGGAAAGACATAATTGCAGCTACTGAGAAAGAGACTCAACGTAATTAAGATTAAATTAGGATAAAATTGTTTTCAGAGATTGATAATTGTACCCTAGGCTTTAAAATAACCTGGTGCCTGTAACCTCACTCAGCCCAAGGACAGGTACATTCCCATACATCTGCCACAGTGTTCTAGTGTATCTTGGAGTGTGGCCAATCATAGTTTGGGGAAGGTTTTTCCTATATTGACACACGATTATATTTATCTGCGATCGTTGATGTATTTGCAAACGATAGCACTTACAAGCTCTACAAGCTTCTATTGAGAAAATTAACTTGGATACCATCACTGAAAACGCTGTCTCCTCCCTCTGGGAAGTGTCATCTTGACTGCTTTCTCATCTAAACTGCCATATCCCCTCACTGCCTTCTTTTGGTGCAACCCAAACTAGACATCTAGTGCTCACCAACAGCAATCATCCCCTCTTCTTTCCAGGCACAGAGCTAGAGCACAATTTTCCGCATCCATTTTCCACCGTAGGGCAGTGCCTGTGACTGAGATCTCGGCGACAGAACAAGCAAAAGTGATGGGTGCCATTAAGACGTTCCACTCATGCTCCTTGCTTTCTTTCCCTGGCTGAATGGAGAAGACTTTGAGGCCCTACAGTAGATTGGTGGGGCCGTCAGGTGGAAGGACTGGGGTTCCCCAATGACTGTGTGGAACAGCGTCTGTCCCGTCTGACCCTGCCATTCCACAATGAACTATGATGTAAGCAAGAAATACATTTTTGTTGGGTCAAGACATTGAGGTTTGGCGGGGCGGCAGTTGGGGGAGGGTATCTGTTACAGAGACTAGCATTATTCATCAAATACTGTTATTTCCTCACTTGCTTCTCTCTTTCCATTTTCACAGTCATCTCACATTTTCTTCCTTTCTTTCATTTATTCTGCAAAGAATGATTGTGTGCCCAACATATGTGCTAGGAAAGGAGTCCATTGCACAGCAACCGTGTTCAAAGTAGCCCAAATGAATAACTAACCACCTTATAATTTGGTAAGCATAATCATTTAGGTCTACTGATTATTGAAGAGAGGTGTCAGGAAACTACAACCTGTTTTGGTAAATTAGGTTTTGAGGGAACATAGCCATGCGCATCCTTTACATCTTATTTGTGTAGTGACCTTAGAACCTGCAAGAAGGCAAGAATGACCATCAGAGGCTTGTAACCTGCAACTTTCATGCTACACTGGCTGGGTTGAGTATTAATGACAGAGACCAGCCCACAAACCTTAAATTATTTTCTGGTTCTTTACAGAAAAAATATACTGACTTCTGCTCTAAAGGATTCTGTACAGGATTCTCAGAGGAGATGACACACAGCCAGGTGTTATTCAACAATGAAATCTGGCAAGGAGGATAAGAATCTGATAGAGCCCTGACTCAAAAAAATAAATAAATCACTCTGCCTGACAGTGCTCTCCTTGTCCCAACTTCCAAATTATAGTGAGAAAGAGACAGTGCAGGAGAGGCTGACAAAAAGAACGTAATGACAGAGTCTCTCGCATTCTCATGATGCTCGAAATCCAGGGATCCTTCCGATTTTGAAACTACTAACCTTGTCCAGCCTAAATACTGGAAAGGTCAAAAGTCTATGAAGGAAGTTGGGAATGTGGTTAGTCGCAGTTGAATTCAATCTAGTAAAAGCTGCAATTTAACACCAACTCAACACCCCGTTAGGAGAGAGCTGAATTATTATTTCCTCACCCTAACTTACATTCTCTGGGATAATAAAGAAAACAACAAATAATATACCTCCATCTCCACTGTTCTTTTACACACAATATCCAGAAAACAATGTTAAAATTATGAGACTTGCAAAGAAACAGGAAAATGTGACCATATTTAAGAGAAAATATAATCTAAAGAATCAGGCCAGCAGACGATCAAACTGTTGGAATTAGCAGACAAAGATTTGAAAATAACTATTATAAACATATGAAAGCATTTACTGGAAAAGATAGATGTTAAGGATGAAGAGAGGGGGTTTTCTAGGATAGAAATAGAAATACTAAACAATACCAAATTAAATGCTAAAGAGAAATACTAAAGAGAAATACTAAAAACACCAAATGAAAAAAAATGATAGAACTAAAAACACAATATCTAAGATTATTTTTAAAATATTAAATGGGCTTAACAGCAATAGATTAATCATAGATGTGTAGTGCTCATATTTCCTCCTATGGGGAGAAAAATTGACTAATAGCCCAGCTGCTATTAGACCAGCTGCTAATAGCCCAGCTGCTCTGGACCTATCATGGCATCACACCAAAACCATGCTTCCTATAGGCTGCCCCCAGCCAATGGCATGACAAGGGTATTAATGTAGGCCCATTCCTATAAGTCATTGGGCTTCTCCAATGGGTGACTTTGGATTGAGAAATTCTCATCAGCCTGGGAAAACTTGTTTACTTCTATGCAAAAGTCTAAATTTCCTATATGATCTTTTGTTCCTTTCCCTTTTCCTCTCTTTCACAGACATCAAACTTTAGTGTGGTCTGAAGTTTCTCTCTACCTGCTCCTACTCCCTCATCTTTTATTATTTACAGACATTTTCCCAATATGCTTTCGGAAGTCTAAGCCCATCTTTGCATCCACTTCTTAGTGGACCCAAACTAACACAAGAAGATTGTACACTTCTGAAGAAAGCATTAGTAAAATTAAAGACAAATCAGTAAAGGGGCACTTGGGTGGCTCAGTCGGTTAAGCGTCAAACTTCGGCTCAAGTCATGATCTCATGGTTTGTGATTTCCTGCCCCACATTGGGCTCTGTGCTGATAGCTCAGAGCCTGGAACCTGCTTCAGATTCTGTGTCTCCCTCTTTCTGCCCCTCCCCCTGTCACTCTCTGTCTCCCAAAAATAAATAAAAAATGTTAAAAAAAATTTTTTTAAGACAGATCAGTAGAGATTTTCCAATCTGAGTCTCAGAGAGGAAAAAGATTGAGAGTTAAAAATAACAAAGTATCCTAAGAGATCAAGTCAAAAGGTCCACTAGACATGCAATTGAAGTCTCGGAGGGAGAGAAAAGAGAGAAAATGTTTAAAAAGCTAATGGCTGAGCAACTTCCAAACTTGATTAGAAATATCCACTCCAGGATCCCAGAAACTCAATGAATCTAAGCCAGAAAAAAACAAGAACCAAACGATACTGGGTACATCATGGTCAAATTGCTGAAAACCAAGGATAAAGAGAAAATCTTATATGCAACAAGTAAAGAGGAGACATTGCATATAGAGAAACACTGATGGAGATAATTGCTGACTTTCTATCAAAAGCCAAGTAGGCCAGATGGCAATGGAACAGCATCCTTTAGGTGTTGAGAAAGAGCGATTTTAGCCTGGAGTTTGATAACCGGCACCAATGTCCTTTAATTGTGGGGAGGAGATAGAGATGTTTTTAGATTGTCAAAATTGAGAGGGGTGATTGCCAGCAGATTCACACTACAAAGAATGCCAGAGGAGATTCTTTAGGTTGAGGGAGGACCTTTCCTCGAGGACAGCGGCCCTGATCTACAAGAAACACTAAAGTGCACCATAAATGTGGAAGGGTTTTTTATTTTCCTGGTTTTCAATTTATTTGGTGGAAATCTGACCATTTAAAGCAAAAATTATGGCAGTATGTTATACGTTTATAACATGTGTAGAAGTAAAAATACATGAGGATCATGGCATCCAAGGCCAGAGAGGGTAGACGCAGGTATATTGCTATAAGAGGTATCTTGATGTAGGTACATCACATGTAGGCAACATATATAGTGTTGTTTTGTGTATAAAGTGCTGTCATGTTGTTTCAAACGAGACAGTCTTGAGGTGGGGATCTATCCCGTGGTCCTACAGAAAGCACTAGAAAATTAAAACAAAGGGATAAAATCAAAAACAACAAAAACAGTAACCTGTAATGACGATAAGCTTTTTGACCGTGATCTGCAGTAAGAAATACTGTATTTCCACCACCACCAGTACGCAAGTTCATAATACTCTCACACACACAAACATATATATAACAGAAAAAAAAACAATATTCAAAGCAATGCTTACGATTACTAAGTGCAATTAATTTTTTTTACTCATTTTCATTTTTTTAACATCAATCATTAATTACTTATTGAATCAATTTCACTCCCACATTCTTACAGTGGATCACAGCTAGAAATGGAAAAAACACTGTTCTGTAGCATCTGCTCTACAGCAAACTATTTACTTAATTTTTTTTCTTTTTTTGTTAATTAATGTTCATCCAAAAAAAATGCATGAAGAAAATAAGTTATTCCTATTTTAGAAACAAGGAAACAGGAGTGGAGAAACGAACTACCATTCTTAAGGTTGTAAGGTTGGTAAGTGAAGAAAGGAAGGATTTCAACGTAGATATAAATATAATAAGTCTAACTTCTGTGCTTTTGACCACTGTATCACATTGCCTCCACCTTGGTCACTACATCTGGGGACCTGGGGACCATGGATAGGTGCATGTAACCATATTCATTTCTTTTGAATAAAAGACTAGTTTTTGTCTGTAAACTAAAAAATCCCTTAAGTATCCAAGTACTACCCAGTACTTGGTAGTTTTTTCATATTAGGTTTGTTTTTTCATACCAGCTAACTAAGATCTGTTCACATTATTTGAGCAGATGCTTTAAAAGGCTCCAGTCACTCAACCATGATAAAACTCTAACCTTCAAGGCTTCACATCCTATACTTTTCTTTGTATATGCTATTGGTGAGTGGGTGGCAACAGAAATCTACAAAACATGTAAATGAGAAACTTTAATCTACTGAGGCTATTTTTCAGTTCTAAGATTCTATAAACCTATAATTCTAATCAAGGACCCAGCCACCTGCCATTCTATAACTAAGCCACAAGATAGGCAGTTGTCTAAATTGCTCAGAAAGTTATACAAAGACAGAGGTTCCTTTGTTTCTTTGTTAGTCTGCCCTGAAGTTTTGTAAGGCTTAATGTTAATTAAAGTCTTTTGATGCAACTTAGCCATATTCCACTGAGTTTATTGCCTATCGTATAGATAGAATAACCTAGGTTTCCTCAGGATAATCATTTTTTTCAAATACTTATATAATTGAAAATAACTATTCACTATTTAGCGTTTTCCTCTCTAGACTAAATAAATACAATCCCCTTAATCTTCCCCAGTCGGTTTGATTTTCTCTGTAATCATTTTGGTAGTGCCTCTTAGTTTCTCCACATGCATTTTAAAGGGTGGAACCCCACATTGATTGCATTACCCTAATAAGGGCCTGACCAATGCCAAGTATGGCTGGAGGATCTGCCCTTCTTGCCTGCTGTGCTCTTGCTAAAGGAGAATTAAGAATTATATTAGCATTTCTGAAAGCATTGTTGCCAGTTTTCTTGGATCTTCATCAGCTGAGATTGAATCTCCCTCATACAAACTGCCCAGAGCCAACTGAACCAATGACTCGCATTCCTGTTTTGAAATATCTGCTCATCTGCTTTTATGACATCTGGATTTCTTCTTTCATGACTTGAATTTCCTTCCTCCTGGAGTTTTTAATGTTTTTCTCTATCGTGATACTATTGTTTTTTATCAATTTCAATAATTTATATTAAGGATTTCTTCAACTCTCGTGTTTGTCTTTGTATTTTTTTTTAGGTTTGTATGTAATCTAATACATAGCCAGTTTTTCCTTTGTTCTTCCATTGTTTTTATGGGAAGTTCTTTTCCAACATCAACCAATATTTGTTTTAACTGCTTTAAGATTTCACACTTTCTGACAACCAACTTTTTATTCATACGGCATTAATTTTGGTTATCTATCCTAGTGTGAGATATGGTAAAAATCTCATAGGTGGGTGTGAGTTTGCCAACTTTTCCCATTCTTTTCCATTGGTTTGTGGTACTTTCTTTACAATATATGAAATTCTTGTATAGTGATGTATGTTTCATTGTTATCTGTTTATATATTACAAAGCATGAATACATTTACATATGAAATTCTTTTTTAAATTTTTAAAAATTTATTATTTTGAGGTGGATGGAGGGACAGAGAAGGAGAGAGAGAAAGAAGTCCGAGCAGGCTCCACACTGTCAGTGCAGAGCCTGAAGTGGGGTTCAATCTCACGAAACCATGAGATCATAACCTGAGCTGAAATCAAGAGTCGAATGCTTAACAAACTGAGCCACCCAGACGCCCCACATATAAAATGCTCTTAAGAAATAAACCACCGGGGTGTCAGGGTGGCTCAGTTGGTTAAGCGTCTGACTTGGCCTCAGGTCATGATGCCGTGGTTCAAGAGTTTGAGCCCTGCATCAGGCTCCGTGCTGACAGCTCAGAGCCTGGAGCCTACTTCAGATTCTGTGTCTACAGCTCTGTCTGCCCTCCCCTACTCACACTCTGCCTCTCTCTCTCTCTTTCAAAAATAAATAATAAAAATATTTTTTAAAGAAAGAAAGAAAGAAAGAAAGAAAGAAAGAAAGAAAGAAAAGAAAAGAAAAGAAAAGAAAAGAAAAGAAAAGAAAAAAGAAAAGAACTGCCTATAGAAATATGGACAAAGACCATTCATGAAAAGAGAAATCAAATTCATTATAAACATATGAAAAACATTCATCTTTATAGCTAAGGTAAAACTAAAATTATATACAACTTCTGTTGAATCAGAAAAGATTTTTGTATTATTATAATGTTATGGTTGTTGAGATTGTCTTATTATTTTTTTATTATTTTTTGAGATTTTTTTTAAATGAATGCTTTCAAACACTGCTGCTGGGGTTCTTTTTCCTAATATATTCTTTTGATAATTTTCAAATTTTCAGAAAATTTAAATATATAGTAGAATAAATATCCATCTACCCTTCAACTATATTCACTAATTGTTAACATTTGCCACATTTTTCTCTCTTTCTCCCTCCATATATGCATATGTACATCTGTGCATTTATATCTATACATACATGTGTGTGCATAAACATGTATAATATATACAATATATACAATTTTTTGCTGAACTCTTTCAAAGCTAGTTGCAAACATCATGATACGTCAGTTTCAAAGATTTTAATTTGCAGCAGGAGGTGTTTCAAGCATGAGCAAAATCTTACAAAATCAATTTGGAAAGACACATCAGAGCCTTCAAGACATAAAATCAGCATGATAACTTCACATCGAAGCATTTGTTCAAAAAACATGTTATTCTAGTCTTCAATCTGAGCCTTTTTTTATTACATCCATTAGAACATTAGTTCTTATTTATGATTTGATAGAAAACTATTCAAATTACTACAAGGAGGTATATAAAATTAATTCTAGCTTCTGACATTAATGAAATACATGTATGTGATAGCATTTTTCCAGAAATGTGTTCTTTCATATATTCACTTATCCCATTAATATGTACTAAGTACGTTACTATACCAAAATAGATAGGATGTGGACTTACTCCCAAAGAGTTTATTTTCAGGCCGTCCTTATACATTAGACTTTGCTTTAAAGGGGAGAATATTGAAGGATTTTAGACATAGGTCAAATCTGATTGGCATTTCAGAATAATCCTAATGACAATTTTAATGTGAAACTGGAAGGGAAAAATATTTGTTAAGGAAAGCAGTCGGGAGGCTGTTGCGGTATCCCAGGTAGTTGAAATGAGAACAGAGAAGTGGACAGGTTCAAGAGCAATTAACTGGAAAGGTGGGACAGGAGACGAAGGTTTGTTGAACATTTGAGTTATGTGAAAAGGAGGACTGAAGCTTCCCTGCCAGTCTTCTTGACTTGGGCTACTTGTTAATGGTGGAGCCATCCAAGGCTAGGGAGGCAGGAATGTAAAGTCGGGAGAGGATAGAAAGCACAATCATGAGTTCAGTTTGGTGCATGCGAGATGCTCAGTAGGCTGGAGAGTACTTGAGGCTTGCTCTGGACATATGGTAAGAGTTATGGAATACAGTAAAAATACGGATTTAGAAGACATCAGTGTATTGTCGAGAGTTAATGCTATGAGAGTACATGAGATCATCTGGGAACAGTGTAGAAATGTAAGAAGAAAATTAAAACTGGATTTCCAGAAAACATTTTAAAAGTAAACAAGAAAACAAAAAGAGAATGTTGACAACAATTTGAATAATCGAGGGAAAGAAGTTCTTCCTAAAAGCAAAATAAGACCCTTGGGAATCATAAAGGAAAAGACAACTGTACTTAAGTCCATGAATTTTAATGTTTTAATGACAAATTACACCACTGAACAAAGTTAAAAGGTAAACAACTGAAAGGTAGCATGATATGCCACCCCAAAATATGCCAATCCTTTGGCATAAGGATTATTTGGAGCTGGAGGCAACTGAGATAAAGCAGATGCAAGAAAAGCTCTCTGTTCTCCCCCGATTTGCATAAAAGCAAGACATAAATTTGTAAAGCTGTTCCACCCCCTCCTCCACCAGGAAAGACAGAAATTAATTACTAGAGATACTCCAGACCCTCATCAGCCCAGATTAAAAGTCAGAGAAATCTATGTAACAAACTTTACTGACTAGCCTGTATCTTCCATTAGTTCCCGCATGTATTTATCTTCCCTCAGTCAGTCCCCCTAGAAACTGAAAGTCTTTTTCCTTTGCCTTGTCACTTCTGCAAGAATTTGTTGTTCTTTTGTTAAGGTGCTACGTAAGGCCAACTTCTTACCACCTGTTTGAGTTATTCATCACTGGGTACTCCCATGTGTATGTGCAATGCACATGTTAATACACATCTATTTGTCTTTCTCTTATTAAACTATCTTTCGTAGGTTTAATTTGCAGGGCCTCAGGCAATGAACCTAAGATGAGTAGAGGGAAACAATTTTTCTTCCGCTTTACCACAGACCGTATGCATATGATAAAAAAAAATTCCTACAAAAACATAAGCAGAGAGCTAGAGCCCCACAGGAAAAATGGACAGACGTATAAACAAATATATATACCAGAAAGAGAAATTCAAGAGACAATAAACTAATGAAAATATACACAACCTAACAATAGTTGGAGAAATGCCAATTAAAATAATGGTGAAAGGGGCACCTGGGTAGCTCACTCAGTTGAGCGTCTGACTCTTGATTTCAGTTCAGGTCATGATCCCAGGGACATAAAATGGAGCCTCACATCAGGCTCTGAGCTGAGCATGGACCCTGCTTGAGATTCTCTCTCTCTTACTCTGCCCCTCTCCTCACTCACGTGCTCTCTGCCTCTAAAATAAAATAATAAATAAAATCTCAAAATAATGGTGAGATTCCATTTTTCACCCATCAAACTGGCAAAAATGAAGGTGTGCTCAATTTCAGTGAAGAGATAAGGAAACAAATGTGCCCACTTTGTATGTGGCTGATGGGGTTGTAAATTACCATCTTATTTTGGAAAACATAGCAACAGATGTTAAAATGTAAAACACATGATGAAGCAATGTCAATTTCATATTTGAGAGAAAACTACCAACATTTTTTTATGTATGTGCAAAATATGTATGTTTGTAATTACATATGTATTTAAAATATGGATATATAAGAGTATTTATTGTAGCATTTTTAAGTTATTGTAAAAATAAGTTGATTGTTCAAAAAATAGAGAACTAGCTGAGTTAACTATGAATCATTTATACTACAGAATATTATGTTCCTAGAAATGTAATTGGTGGGGTCTGTATTAGTTGACCAGAAGAGATGTCCTGATGAATTGATAAGTAAAAAACAGCAGGTGTCAAATTTACGTGTATAGGGTGATTCTATCAACACACACAGCCTTCCCATATAAGAGGACACACATTTAGGTTTTACTTGTCTAAGTAAACAGAAAAAGAAATGTGAGGAGAGACATACATCAAATGGAGTAAAAATGGATTGGATGGAATAGGGAAGAATATCAACTTTTCCTTTGTAAATCTTTGGATGGTTTCAAACCTTCCTTACCTTATACTTCTTAAATTAAATTTAAACATATTAGAACAAAATACAAAATCGTAAGCTGAGAACCGTCAAGAAGTTAACAGGTAGCAGTGATTTTTCATTTTTCTGTACTTTACATTAAAATGTAAGTATAAAATATGAGAACAGTGTTCAAGTAAAAGCACATATCTCATCTCACTACTTAACAAAAAGATCATTTTCATATCAGTGGTCCTAATTTGCGCCTAAGTAGTTCTTGCCAGCGTAGGATTCAGACATGCTGGGGCATGCCCAGAGTCACAGCCACTGGGGGTAGATTTCCATGAGGAACTTTGAGAACTCCTAAGAAAATCTTACTTATGGGACACCTGGGTGGCTCAGTCGGTGAAGCATCTGACTTTAGTCCAGGTCACGGTCTCAGGGCTTGTGAGTACAAGCCTGCATCAGGCTCCCTGTTGTCACACATCGGTCTCTTTGCTGTCAGTGCAGAGCCTGCTTTGGATCCTCTGTCTCCCTCTCTCTCTCTGCCCCTCCCATGTGGATGCACGCTCTTTTTCTTCCTCTCTCAAAATAAACAAATGAACAAATAAGCGAACAAACAAATAAATAAGCAAACAAGCAAGCACTTTTTTAAAAAAGAAGATCTCACTTGCAGTCGGACACACGGTGCAGAGAGGAGCTCGATAATTTGGCCTGCGGGGTTCGTGAACATAATATCAATCATTTTCTCAGAATAAATTTCCAAGGGCCCACAAACGGGTTCCAAAGACTTGAACATCTGCATAGATATAATGATACATCGCCTTCTTGTTTTCCCAAAATAATGAACTAGTTTCACATACCATCAGCAGTGTTTGAGTTCTTAAGCTTTTGTCTCAAATGGGACAGTTAGGCATTGTGTTTTACATTTAATAAATATTTACTGAGTATCTACTATATGAACAAAACCCAAAATTCCTGCAGGGTACTTAGATTTTGTGGAAGGAGTCTGGTTTACCAGATATAAAGTCATTTGAGGTTTTTTTTTTTTAATTTTTTAAAGTTTATTTATTAATTTTGAGAAAGAGAGCAAGCAGGGAAGGGGCAGAGAGAGGGGGAAGAGAGAGAATCCCAAGCAGGCTCTGCACTGTCAGTGCAAAGCTGGACGCAGGGCTTGAACTCAAAACTGTGAGATCAGGACCTGAGCTGAAATCAAGAGTTGGACGCTCAACCAACTGAACCACCCAGGCGCCCTGACATAAAATCTTTTTCAGTGTTGCATCAGCCTCTCATTCTTGGTTGCATGTGAAGGCGATCACCACTCCGTGCTTCTTGGCTGATGGTCACTGCAGTCTTGCATACTACTCATTTGTGTCATTTTTTCCATGTATCACGTGAGTTCTTAATGTGAAGCCTCATCAGATGTATCGCAGCTTCTATTTCCCTCCAACTTCCCACGTGGTCTCCTGAGTCTTGGGTTGATTAACCTCAGCAATCACTGCCCTGTCACCACCCCATAAAAAATATACTGACGGCTAAGAAAATCCCACCTGCCGCAGGATCCTGTTTTACCTGCTTGCAGACACTCCACCCTCCAAACGGCTTTGAGCGACACAATTCCCGTCTTTCTCTTTGTCTGGGGAACTAATTTCTGTCCTTATCACTGAGGTCATTTTCCAGGACTCCCAGTTCTCTGCACATGCAGTGCTGTATCCTCTATTTTCCCTTCTTTTCTCCCCACTGATTTAAGGATACTCCCAGAAGACAAGATGCCTGGGTGACCACATCCTGCCCTACCCTCAGACCATTCCGGTTCCCCGGAGCCTTGCTAGACTGAGGCAGGCATCAGGTCAGCCCCCTGTCCCTGTGGATGCGCCACGTGCCATGGGGAGTTCCCAGCTGAGTCCCCGCGACACCAGCCCCGCTTCCTCCCGCTGGAAGCTGGTGCTCCTGAACCCCCAAAGCCCTGCACATGGAGAAGAACCAGTCTACTGCTTTCACTTCTCCTTTGAGGTTTTTCACCACAGACGATAGCTCTGGTTGTCATGTTTGATGTGATCCTCTCCCATCTGCTGACCTTATTTTTCTCTTGTTGCTGGACATGTGTTTACAATTCTTTATGTAGCCAAATCTGTCAATCTTTTCCTTTGTGATTTCCTCTGTCACTTCAAAGGAAAAAATAAATAAAAAAAATAAAATAATGGCTTCTCCAGACACCTGACAGGCAATAACTTATATTTACTCCCATGTTTTCTATTATCTATCACGTTAGCCATTTAAAATGTATTTTGGGGCGCTTGGGTGGCTCAGTCGGTTAAGCGTCCTACTTCGGCTCAGGTCATGATCTCACGGTTGGCGGGTTCAAGCCCTACATTGGGCTCTGTGCTGACAGCTCAGAGCCTGAAGCCTGCTTTGGGTTCTATGTCTCCCTCTCTCTCTGCCCCTCCTCTGTTCGCACTCTCTCTCCCTCTCTCAAAAATAAACATTTAAAAAATTTTTAATAAAAAATAAATAAAACGTATTTTGATGATGAGGTATAAAATTGGGGTATTGAATTGACTTTTTTTCAAAAAAGTGTTAGTTAAGTGCCCTAAATAATGAGTATTAAATAATTCTTCATTGTTCTTTTGAGATCTGTCTTGTTATGCATTATATCCTTACCCACAGTGTGCTTCTTTCTGAACTATGCTGTTCCATTTATCTGTTTATTTATTTATGCTATTCCATTTATCCATTTCATTTTCATGAAAATGAAAACATGCATTTTCAGGAAAGACCTAGCTCTACTTTAATGTTTCATTTTGCAAAATACTAGTTAATGTTCTTAGTTGAGCATGGTGGTGAGAAGTGCATGGTCACTGGAGACAGGCAGGCTAGATTTGAACCATGGCTCAGCAATTTGTTAGTCATCATGTGAACCTGGGCAAGTTACTTAAACTCTGTCGGCCTCAGTTTCCCTATTTGTAAAATGGGGATAATAAAAACAGGCCTCTGTTTTCTGTGAGAATTATATTAGGTATTTCCTGTATGTGAAGCCTTTGGAATAGTTCCTGCCATAAAGTAAGTGCTGAATAAATAGTATCTGTTTGTGCACATACAAATTATACTCATTAGGGGCGCCTGGGTGGCTCAGTCGGTTGGGCCACCGACTTCGGCTCAGGTCATGATTTCACAGTCCGTGAGTTCGAGCCCTGCGTCGGGCTCTGTGCTGACAGCTCGGAGCCTGGAGCCTGCTTTGGATTCTGTGTCTCCCTCTCTCTCTGCTCCTCCCCTGCTCATGCTCTTTGTCTCAAAAATAAATAAAAACATTTTTAAAACTTAAAAAAAAATTATACTCATTAAATTCAAAAGTCCTATTGAGATTTTTTTGAGATGGGTTATGCTCAACATGTAAACTGATTGAAAGAATAGAAGTCTTTTTGATTCATCATCATGTTCAAGGACAATAGTATACCTCTCTATGCATCATCTTTAATATTCAATAAAGTTTTATGCTTATGATTATATTAAATAAGACATGCAACTTTCTTATTCTTAAATCATGTAGATATCATGTCATTATTCTGACATGGGATAAAGAGCTCCTAGTGATCAATATATTGTATTTGTTTTGCATTCATCTTTTTGCTTTATTGACACCTATGGTTTTTTTAGACTACTCTTTTTAGTTAAAAGAATACAATCACAATATCTAAAAGTGGCATTTTCATTTGGTTTGCAAATATTAATTCTTCTAGTTTTTTGACATCTTCCTGCAGTGACCAGAACTTCCAAAACAATATTGAACACATATGAGAACGGTCGTTTTTCTTTCTTTCTTTTTTAAGTTTATTTACTTATTTTGAGAGAAAGACAGTGTGAGTGGGGGAGGGGGAGAGAGGGAGGGGGAGAAAGAGAATCCCAAGCAGGCTCCACACTGCCAGCACAGAGACTGTCATGAGGCTCAATCTCACAAACCGTGAGATCATGACCTGAACCAAAACCAAGAGTCGGATGCTTAAGTGACTGACTCCCCAGGCGCCCCTGGTCATTTTTATTTCTTACTGATTTAAAAGTGAAAGTTTCTAACAGGAGAAAGGACATTGAAACAAGATTTGACATTTACTTGGAATTGATGGTGTCTCTTACTAGCTGGAAACCCAGAACAAATCCCTCAATTTCTCTGCACCCCAGTTTCTTCATCAATAACACATGGATATGAACACTTACCTCTCAAGGTCATAGGAATATCTGAGACATCAGATGTAAAGTACCTGGCATGCACGGCATTTACTACATTTTACTTCCATCCAGAGTGCATTATTTATCTATTAAGAGAATCTATCTTTCTTTTCCTAAATTTGTAATGTTTCTATTATAAGTGGGTATTCAAATGGATAGTTCTTAAATGTACTGACTTTGTGATTAAAATCCAACTTGAAAACCACTAGAGTGTTATGTCTCCTGGCATTTATGACTTATTTCTAACCCTTGAAAATACACTTGTTTCATAATTATGCAATAAATGTTTGCTGAATATTGTATTGAATGAAAGAGCTCAGTTAATTTAAAAAAAAAAAAACTAAAATTATTTGTAGGTAATTCACAAGCAACAGTTCACAGCCAAATACCACTTTCTTTGTCAAGTCTGGCAAAAGGAACTTGAAAACCTAGTAAATACACAAATACATACGTATATACTTACATGTCCGCATCATACATATATATGTTACTCAGGGGCAAAGTTTTTCAAAGAGGAAGAAAAGTTTTGCTTACTAAGGAAAAAATAAGGAGACTTAAAAAAATGTTTTACTTGTATTAACATACTTGAAAAAATTAGTGAATTTGGTTAATCAGTACAACTAACGGAGAGCGAATTAAATCAGTCCTTACGGTTATATTTAATTTACATTACTTTTGCTCACCACTAGCATTTATTAACCTAGGATTTCACCATATCACATCTTGCCTAAAATATCTACTGTTCTAGTTACTTTTCTTTTGATGACCTGTATATAATATTGACAACCGTGCTAAGACCCAGTGGGGAAAAGTGAAAGACCATAAGAAGGGAAAGTAAAAAGCAAAAGGAGAAATACTATGGATTACAAAATTTATAATCTGTATATTTCCCTAGTAATGATAAGACACCGTACAGCATTTCAAACAGTTAGTTTTCCCTTTGACTGTCTTGCATTGAGTGCCACCCACATACCAGTTTCCCTGCACTTATTCCTTTAATTCTTATCACCACCAGGAGATACAGGTACTACCTGCTTCTTCTCCATTTTAATGATGAGAAAACTGAAGTTCAAAGAGGTTGAGTTACTTGCCTGAGGTCACATCGGGGCTTCATGCCAATGGAGGTGAGGGTTGAAGCTAGATCTACCAGACTTTAGTTCCACACTCCTACCCCTGTGCTATGCAGCCTCTCCAGGAGGGACCTCATTTGGGGGTCAGTGGTGTCCTTGTCTGGAAACAAACACAGTCACAAATCTATCGGCAGCAGCAAAGTGAGCCCTGGACACTAAGCTTCGTCTCTGTTTCCCTCATCTCGTACAGATGGACAGATTTGATATGTCCACACTCTTATCTAGTAAATACAGATTCCAAGGTAGGGGCTACCTCTGGGAGAAGAGGCCGGAAGGGGTGGTTAGATGGTTAGAGCCACGGGAGGAACACACAGGGAGATACAAGTGTGGATACTATTCTGGTCCTTAGGTTGCATGGTGATTTCGTGGGTCATCATTATATTAGTATATTCTAGCATGTGTCAAATTTTATATAAAAATGTAATTTTAAACTATTAAACAAAGCAAAAAAAAATCCTCAAAGGTACAGAACGTGAGGCAGTCAATTAATACTTTCTATTCTCTCTCCCCTGCCTCATTCTACAGTGACCAGAGGTACATAAGCCAGGCCAGGCTCTTGATTCTTTCCTCCTGACGGCTATAGCCTCCTGAGAAGAAGCCCCAGGAGTTTCCAGACCAGATTGTTTTGGAAATTCTTCATGCTAGAAAAGAATACAAAATGTTTTTCTTTAAGAACGAATCCTCCTTTACTCAAAGTGTCACGAGGCGAAGGACAAAAGGAATTCGAGAAACAGCCTGTCTCACTGTCACTGGTTCATAAAGACTTCACTGATGGGCTGGGACCATGCTTTATTCCTCTTACATCACCCCCAAGCACCCAGGGCAAGGCCTTGCACTTAGTAGGTGGCCAACTGCTATTTGTGAGTCCGTGTCTAAATGCATGAGTCAAGTTTCACCATTTCCATGGAAAATTTTAAATGTCACTCTTCTCAAAATTTGACCAGGCTGCTCAACCTACTAAAAATTTCATACAGAACCACCCCCACACACAATCTTGTATGAATATCCCCTGTGTTCCCCCAAACCCTTTGTGACCTAACAACTGGTATTTTTAATGCCCCAGCATTTCCTGAAGTCGAGCCCTCAGGAAATGGTTTTTGCAATAATGACCTCACTTTCCCCATGTTCCCCTTACTCGACCACAGAATCCCAGAATAGCTGAACAGGTGTCCAAATACCTAGAATTACCCAAGAAGCTTGACAACCTGTCTTCTGTTTCCTATCGAAGTCACGAGGATAACCTCTTAGCCTTTGGAGTTTGAAAGGAATGTGCCCATGAGCAGGACATACCCTCAGTGGTGCTTTATTTATATACAGATACAGTTTATCCCTAAGCCTGGCAAGTGTCTCCACACACCAGAACTAAATCATTAGAACATAGTGGTTAAGGGTATGGGACCAGGGTCCAACAGCCCTGGAGATCAAATTTTGACTCTGACAGTAACTATGCGGTTTCAGGCAACTCACTTAGCCTTTCAGAGCCTCCATATTCTCATCCGTTAAATGAGAATAATAGAAGAAACACTTTCCTGGGGCGCCTGGGTGGCTCAGTCAGTTGAGCATCCGACTTCAGCTCAGGTCATGATCTCATGGTTTGTGAGCTCAGATCCCACATCGGGCTCAGTGCTGTCAACGTGGAGTCCACTTTGGATCCTCTGTCCCTCTCTCTCTCTCTGCCCCTCTCCCACTCACGCTCTCCCCCCCCCAAAATAAATAAATATTTAAAACAAAGAAGAAGAAACAATTTCTTGGAATGTTGTGAGCATCAGTAACATGATGCTTATAAACTGCTCCTCTGTGGTCTGACAAACCATAAATGCTCAATATTTGCTAACGGTTATTACTGTGTCAAATTTTCCCAGACCTCAGGCCTGGTCAGTCTCTCTCAGACATCATGTACTGCTCTGTGGTCACTGTGACCACTCAGGGTCTTCCGGTGTCCAGATACCTTCAGAAATTACCTGGCCCAACCCATTCTCAAGCGTACTGCCTGAGAATCAGAAACCCAGGGAGACCAAAGGGTGAGAAGAGAGGTGATAAAACCACCTGGCCTCACCCAGCCAGGTTCAAAGCAAACAGAGAAGTTGCCACATGAGAGTGGGAAGGAGGTATTTACACAGGGAGGCTCCTTTGAACCGTCACGATAAAAGTCCACACTTCTTTGGGAAAGAGTATGTTTGTCTTACAATTTTTCTTGAAAGAGAAACCCAGCAGCAAAGACGATGATGAAAATGGCAACTTGACTATGGGAAACAGACTCCTGCTATTTTCATCAGACCATCTGATAAGCTTCCCAAGGGACTTTTCTAGGCTGTGCAAACAGCACAGGACAGGGTAAGCCTCAAGAGGACGCCCGGGGCAGCGGCCAAGCTGCAACTGCCCTGGAAGTCAGATCGGAAGAGCTCAGACACGAGGGGAGAGAGGGCTGGATGCACACAACCCCCAGCCACCAACAGGGCGGCCCCGCAGAGGGACACACACAACGCTGCCCTGGAAGAATTGCCCCAGGGGTGCACGTGTGAAGAAAAAGACCCCACTGGCGCCGCTGGGAAACACAGTGGCAGTGAGCGCACGCTGGCCCTGGCAACCAGCAGCGGACTGGCTCAGGCCGAGCAAAAGCTTTCTGCACACATGGCATGAAAGCAGACCCCTCAGTGGCTCAGGCTCCGGGAAGGTTAAGGATCAACAACAAAAAGACATTAACCCCTCTTCTAAATGGTATGTCATAGCCATCAAACGGCGATGACAGGCCTATCAAAGGAGCAGCCCATATCCGTAGGCTGGTGGGAGGCGCTCTCGGCAATTGAGACACATTGGCCGGCCCAGGGAGGGGAACACAGCCCCTGGGGTCTCTGTATTTATGAAGGGCAGCATTTTGCATAACAAAAGTTCCATGTGTAATCTTTACTTGGCATACTTCTTTCTGGACCTAAGAACAAGAGTTATTCTCTGTCCTGAGGTCCTAATTACTGGGAAGATAAAGTGGCTAAAACCTCTATAAATCAGCAAATAGAATGAATATGATGGACAAGGAGCCCTCCAATTTACATCAGGAGATCTGCTCCGTGTGAGTTTGAGCTTGTTATGTCCGCCATCTGCACTTCAGTTTCCTCATATATAAACCTTTTCTTTAAGGGGACATCTTGTGAGTTCTTTGGAATACTCCTACCCTAATTTATTTATTTTTCCCTTTTAAAATTTTTAGTTGAGGCTCAGCACACATTCAATAAGGCATACATACAAAGAGATACATTACTCTTACTTAGAATGTTATACCTTTCAGAGAGTGGAAAGATGGTGATAGGGAGATATTGATTCTCTCCTTGTATCAGTATCAAAGGCCATTTGATAGATGGACAGGCTAGATCATCAAAGGCACAGAGAATGTGTCAGTTATATCACTCAGATTAGAATTCTCAAGTCCTTTCATCAAGATAAATTCTGCACAGTAAAGGAAACCACCAACAAAACTAAAAGGCAGCCTTCAGAATGGGAGAAGATATTTGCAAATGACATATCTGATAAAGAATTAGTATCCAAAATATATAAAGAACTTACAAAACTCAACACCAAAAAAACAAATAATCTAGTAAAGAAATGGGCAGAAGACAACAGACATTTTTGCAGAAAAAACATACAGATGTCCATAGACACATGAAAAGATGCTCAACATCACTCATCATTGGGGAAATACAAGTCAAAACTACAATGACATATCACCTCACACCTGTCAAAATGGCTAAAATAACACAGGAAACAAGAGATGTTGGCTAGGATACAGAGAAAGGGAAACCCTCTTGCACTGCTGGTAGGAATGCAAACTGGTACAGCCAATTGGAAAACAGTATGGAGGTTACTCAAAAAGCTAAAAATAGAACTACCCTCCAATCCAGTAATTGCACTACTAGGTATTTACCCAAAGGATACAAAAATACGGATTCTAAGGGAATCATCCTGATATTTATAGCAGCATTATCAACAATGGCCAAATTACGGAAAGAACTTAAATGCCCTTTGACTGTTGAATGGATAAAGCAATTGTGGTATATATATGATGTGTGTGTGTGTGTGTGTGTGTGTGTGTGTGTGTGTGTGTGTGTGGAGAGAGAGAGAGAGAGAGAATTGAATATTGCTTGGCCATAAAAAAAAAAATAAAATCTTGCCATTTGCAATGACTTGAATGGAGTTATAAAGTATTATGCTAAGCAAAATAAGTCAGTCAGAGAAAGACAATGCTGTAAGATTTCACTCATATATGGAATTTAAGAAACAAAACAGATGAACATGGGGGTGGGGAGAGAGAGAGAAAGAGAGACAGAGAGAGAGAGGCAAACCAAGACAGACTCTTAACTACAGAGAACACACTGAGGTTTGATAAAGGGAGGGGATGGGCTACATGGGTGATGGGTACCAAGGAGGGCACTCATTATGATGAACACTGGGTGTTATATGTAAGTGACGAATCACTATATCCTCCTGAAACTAATATTACACTGTATGGAATTTAAATAAAAACTTGGAAGAAAACCATATTTTGAAAGCTTGGTATCCCACCTAAAATTGGAAATTTACATTATTAAGAAATTAATAAAAGGAACTTATTCAGAGAAGAAATTATTTCTTAGTGGCTACTTGATAAACAGTTTAGTATTAAAACATAACCATGCCAATAAATACATACTTGTAGTATCATTTTGACTAAAAATAATTATTTGTATCATGTGTTTAATCAATTAAATTAATTTTAATTTTTAATTTTTATAAATTAATATCACTTGAATTTAATTTCTCTTCTATTATCTTCATAAAAGAAGGACAAGAGCTAGTCTATATATTCAGCCTAATAATTGCTCATAATATATTTATGTATCATGAATGAGGTCCTCTGAAATCAAATTCTCGGTGGTAAGCAATGATTATTCTTTAAGTCTCATGGATTTTCTTCTGAGTTCCTTTCTGTTTAAAATCCTTTTAACTTTTTTCATTAAAATATTAGGTCAAAAAAAAAAAATGAAGAAGAACTCCTAAGTCCTGGTTCATAATGGCCAGTCTAATGTTTAGTCTCAGAGCATCTTGCCGTGATCTCACAGAGCAGCTTTCCATGATGGAGACACCCTTACTTAAATTAGGGTTAAGAGTGAAAAGAAGTAAGTGATTTTTAGGTCCCAAGCAAATGCCTTAAAAAGATAAATATGAGTCTGGGAAATTATGACTCCCTTTGACCTTCAAGATCTGCCATAATTTATAGCTATTATTATTGGCTGCTTATTGTATGTTAAGCATGCACAGAGTTTAACATGGATTATCTCATTTAGTCCTCAAAATAACCGATGAAATGGATACTCATAGTATCCAATTTTACAGACGAGGAAACTGAAAGAGTAAGCTACTTTCCCCAAGTCATGAGAGTGGCAGAGCTGGGGTTTGAATCCAAGCCCACAGATGTTCCTGTGACATGATTTGGTTTTCCACAAGCCACTTCCCCCTTCTCTACAACCAAGGCAACTCCATGCCCCAGGAAAATGCACTACCCAAGCCAGATTGCTTGCTTCACTTCTGTCTCTGTTGGTTTAGCCTCTAGGTTGGCACGTCTTACCCTCCAAATCTATCTTTCAAGACTGAATCAAACACTACCCTCTCTCAGCCATATTCTCCTCTGAATCCATTTAAAACTGGTCTGTTCTATTCATCTGAGATCTTTGTCATTTTTTTAAATGCGTATGCTATGCATTCGTTCAGTTACCCACACATTTATTGTTCTTTCTCCTCAAATAATTGTCAGCTAGTAGAGGACAGGAATCATGTTGTCTTTTCTTTTCTTTTCCTTTTTTTTTCTATCTCCCAAGTTACGGATGGTGGTACAAACATTTTAACTCAAATAATGTCCTTCTATACAATGGACACAAAAATTCTATGACTTTAGAGCCATACTTTGTATGTGTTGGCTAAATTTTCCTCCTCATTTATTTCCGAAGCATTCAACTCCCTCTTCCCCAGAATAAATCATCTTTAAAATTTTTTTCCCTTGTTGGGCGCCTGGGTGGCTCAGTCAGTTGGGCTCAGTTCAGGTCGTGATCTCGCCATTTGTGAGTTCAAGCCCCATGTTGGACTCTGCTGACAGCTCGGAGCCTGAAGCCTGCTTCGGATTCTGTGTCCCCCTCTGTCTGTTCCTCCCCCACTCATTCTCTCTCTCTCTCTCTCTCTCTCTCTCTCTCTCTCTCAAAAATAAATAAAGCTTAAAAAAAATTAAAAAAAAAATTTTTTTGTCCCTTGCAAGGCCATAACATTCTGTTTTGTGTGTGAAAAACATGTTTTGATAAGGCAAGAGACACTGGATAACAGCATGTTGCACTTTACAAGCAGGATGGCATTGTTTGCATGCGAACCAGAAAACCTGCCTGGTAAATGAGCAACTTTCTCAGGCTGCTGCTCAGCCTGGTGTGTGGACAACTTAGGGAGAGAAGGCTTTAATTGCTTTCATAAAGTAATACCCACCCCCTATTCCCTTTGGATTGCTTGCTTATAGTCTGAAATTGCTGAACAGGTTCTGCAGGTTTTTCCTGCCCATTTGCTGAGCTTGTATCAAGAAAGGAGAGTCCCAGGTTCACCCAACTGTAAACAGTCTCTTCCAAGGTCAAACTGGAGAGACTGCACAACAATGGGGGGGGGGGGAGGGGGGGAGGGGGTGCAGAGAGAAAGGTTTCTGGATGTAACATAGGAGAGAAACATATTGTATATGTCCTACATGCCTGGACTGAGGAAAAAGTGAACAGGAAACAATTTTGGAGAGAATGATGGTCAAATTGATTTCTGGGGTGCCTGGGTGGCTCAGTTGGTTGGGTGTCCAACTTCGGCTCAGGTCATGATCTCACAGTTCATGAGTTCGAGTCCCATGTCGGGCTCTGTGCTGACACCTCAGACCCTAGAGCCTGCTTCGAATTTTGTGTCTTCCTGTCTCTCTGCCCCTCCCCAGCTCGCTCTCTCTCTCTCTCTCTCTCTCTCTCTCTCTCTCGAAAATAAATTTAAAAAAATTGATTTCTTACAGTTTTTTGGCAAAACATGAAGGTCAACTTTTTCAAAATAATTAGACTCCTGACCTTTGCTTTATCTACTGCCACAGCCCCAAAACGTTTTCTGTCATTATGTAAACATTATTTGAAGTTACAAAGAGCACAAGCACAGCCTAGTAAGCTAGATATTAACATAAGATAGTTAAGGAAGTTAATGAGCCAGCCGGGGTTAGGTTGCCTTGAAATAAACACCTGAGACAGAGCTCCAAATTCACGGCTCTGATACACTCAGTTCACTTACATGGACTGGGCACTACTTTGCCCCGGGCCCCAGGGACATCACTGGACAAGTTCTGCCTCTAGTCTCTAGGTGCCTGCATTCTGGGTACAGTGATAAACATGGACGCAGCCACCAGGACACAAGCCAGTCAGACACAGAGGACAAGGAGGAGAAAAAATTTTTTAAATGCTTTAATTTAAAAAAATACTATTCGCTGATTATGGGTCTTTGTTTGGGTTTGTTTTGGTTTTTTTAAGTCCAAACACCTAAACTTCAGGCCCACTTTTGCCTTTTGCTAGCCATGAGATCTAAGCCCACACATCACCAACTGGAGCTCGGTTTCCTCATCTGTAAAATTAGAACATTGGGTAGACCAGGGGTTAGTAAATAACACCCTGAGGGCCAAATCCAGCTCCAACCTGTTTGGTAAATAACGTTCATTAGAACACACCCATACCCATTCATTTACATATTCCCTATGGCTGCTTTCATTCTATAGCTGCAGAGTAGTTTTGACATAAGATTCATAAAGCCTAAAATATTTACTATCTAGCCCTTTGTAGAAATGTTAGCTGACCTCTGGCATAGACCACCTCTAAGGTCTCTTCCAGGGGTTCACAACATTTTAGGTAGACAGATGAAAGCACTTTGAAAGCTGAAAATAACCACACAAATGTAAGGAATTATCAAAAGCTGCGTGCTGGTTCCAGGAAGAAACTAATTTCGCAAGTTTATTCTCATGAACAGCAAATGTTTATTCCAATGGGTCTCAACTCTGGATTCATATTAGAATCAACTGGAGAATTTTATATATATATATATTTATATATATATATATATATTTATATATTTATATATTTATATATTTATATATTTATATATTTATATTTATATTCAGATAAATATATATAATTTGGTGGGGGTTTTTTGGTTATATCAATGCTCAGGAGTCAGTGTCTAGAATTTCTGATTTAGTTGGTACGGAGTGAGGTCCTAGTATCAGCATTTTTTAAAAGCTCTCCAAAAAATTCTAACAGGCACTCAAGGTTTTAAAAACACTGATTTATCAAAGGTTTGCACACAAAACTGTGATTTGTTTTGAGAATATAAGAAGCAGTCCTTCAAGTAATTTTCAATCAAGCTGTATGTATAAGCTTGACACATAAAACAATTAATACATTGCCATGTATGAAGCAAGCAGTGTCGGTGAGTGGTCCCCAGACTCAGATCTGCAGACTTTTGCAGAGCTGACCTGCATAAGAATTGTCTTCAAGAACTCGTTAAATATATAGGTCTGGGGACCTTAGTCCCAGAGATTCAGATTTGATATATCTGGGGAAAGATCTAGGCATCAGTATTTTAGAAGCTACAGTGGTGATTTCAATGAGTAGCCGGGTTTGGGAATCATACTCTATACAAACTGTCCTGTAGGGATTCAGAATAAGACACAGAACTCCTAAATCTAGGCCCCACATCTTTTTCTCTTTGACTCCCTGAGGCTCCCCCAGCCCCTAGAATTTAGTGAGTATTTAGTAAATGTTTAGTAAATAGAAACTAATTCAGGGAGTGACCAGTGAGCATTTTGGAGGAAACACCAGACAGACTTTGGGATTTAAGTGTGACCTTGAAAGAGATGAGACTCATGTTCTCCATATTTAACAACCATCAACTACAACCTTCCCCACCTCTCCCACATTCCTATTTCACTACCAACCTGACCAAAAGATCATTACTTTGGAATCACCAGGCCACTGAGGCTCCCTTATTCAGACTGAAGTCCACATGATTGCTTAAACCTTTTTTTCTGGGAATAGATCTTTTATGCCAACTGGGCAGTGTTATTGCCCCATAAACCTACCTTCTGTCACTAGCTTTGACTGTCAGCACTGGCAACGATTAGACAGGGTTGCAAAGGGTATTTTTACAGTCTGTAGGGAGACGTATGGAACATAAATAAACACCGCATCTCATTACAAAGTCCTGAATGTGCAAAACATTGGTCCACATGTCATGATTAGATAAGCGCCTGCCACACCCATTAACTTCAAAGGGAAATTAAAGCCAAATTTGGGCCCATATGCTCCTTTTCTGGACATTTAAGCAAGTCAGATGGCCTCTATTTTCACATTAAGTTAATTTCTGAAACAGCCTACATGATTGTTATTGCTCAAGACTATTAATAATTCCCCCCGGTGGCCTTCCCCAAACATGCTGTGAAATACTCTCCACCTACAATTTCTAGGGTTTCAGATGAGCCTTTGGCCACACCCTGAACATGTTCTTTTTAAATGAGTGAATGACAGCCTCACCCTCTCCCACAGAAGAGAATAAGGTGTGATGTTGATGCACAAAGACGCCTGTGTTTTGTGTGAGGGCAAATGATTACTAATGTGGCCAGAATAAAAACTAAGGTTGACACTGGAGGATTGAGGTAATGGGCAAGGAATCTCTAAAGAAGAGGGCTCTGAAAGCCTCTTTGTCTCAATCCGTGATATTCCATTGGCAAACTGCCCTACACACTACATCACATGCAGTTCTATACATCAGTTGTTCAAGGCGGGAGGCTGTTTGTAGCCTGAGAAAGAGCCACATTCAGAAACTTTGTTGTGCCAACATGAGGCTACTAGGACAAAGCAGATCCCAAAGTAACGATCCATTCAATGAGATGCCCCCCTCTGGCCAGGGCACAACTTAGGCATAGGCACAGGGAATGACTCACTACGTGGAATGGGGTCAGGGGCCTAGGAAGACCCCTTCTGCTCAAATATGTCCTACTGCTTAAGTGCTAAAGGCCCTGGAATCCCATTATGAGAGCTCAGTTCTTTATGTCCTTGCTGTCACAGAGGTATGTGCCACAGAGGGGACATCAGGCTGGAGGGCTGACATGGGCAAAGGGACATTTGGATGAAGGAGGCCCCAAGGGGGGGCCAGAAGTTCTCTCCAGCAAGCCATAGTTCAGATGGTAAAGAAAGTGAAAGTAAGTGACTTCTTGTCTGAAACGAACTGATTTCTCCCTCTCTTCCCTGCAGCGTCTGAATTTGTGGACATTGAACCATGAGTGGAGGGAGATGCATTGATTACAAGATGCATTGATTACAAGGAGGGAGGCTATGCATTGATTACAAGGTCCATCAAGTCTTTAAAAAAATTTTTTTAACATTTATTTATTATTAAGAGACAGAGTATGAGCGAGGAGGGGCAGAGAGGGAGGGAGACACAGATTCCGAAGCAGGCTCCAGGTTCTGCGCTGTCAGCACAGAGCCCGACGCGGGGCTCGAACTCATGAACCGCGAGATCATGACCTGAGCCAAAGTCAGACGCCCAACCAACTGAGCCACACAGGCACCACAAGGCCCATCAATTCTTAAACGTAGCAACTGCAGCCAAGGCAGCACGAGCCCCCCACCCCCCCACCCCAGGAGAAGCATGGGTGGAACAGAGGCAGAAATTCCACTGGGAAGGATTAGACATGTTTTGTTTGTTTCTTTATTTTCCGTCTTCCAAGACTGAGCATACCCTGTGACGCCGTGTGGGACCATGGAGAGAACTACCACCAGCCTGCTCACCAGAGAGCCAGGACAGCAGCAAGTTGCGAAGCCTGAACCACAAAAACCCACCCCAGGTAACCAGGTAGGTGAGTGGTTATTCAGAAGCACAGGTAGAAGAAGAACTGTGAGTGTCTATCCAACTCTGGTACCTATATAATTAAAGATCTCCCGTTTCTGGAAGTTCTTAATAACGTTCTGTGGTAGGAAAGTTTCTCCCATGGTTCAGATATACCCAGGAGAGCTGTTGCTCAGCAAGAGGCTGTGAAATTCACTACCTAGAGCAACACGAGAAACATCGCATAGATGATGTTGTATCATCTATGTTAAACATTGACCTCTCAGGAGATCTTTTTTTCCTGTCAGATATTCATGAGGTAGGTAATAC
Source organism: Felis catus (assembly GCF_018350175.1). NCBI lineage: Eukaryota > Metazoa > Chordata > Mammalia > Carnivora > Felidae > Felis > Felis catus. The sequence goes on from NC_058374.1 coordinate 114,181,526, forward strand.
TTCAAAATCGTCAGCATTTAGCATCAAGGAGATTCTTTCTAGCGACAGACGGGGCCCAGGATTGAGGTTACATGTTTTAGTAGAAGTGACACGGGATATACCAATAAAGGAAAAGTAAGGGAGAAGGGCAGCTTTGGCTATCTAAGCCCAGTCTGACACAAAGTAGAGCTTTTAAGCACTTGCCATGAATTCTACAGATATTTACTGTGCACTAACAATGAGACAATGGACCAGGCACCTAGGAGAATATAAAGATGTATAAAGGTACCGATGCCACCCTCAACTAGCTCAAAATACAGGGGGAGAAACAGCACAGGTAACACTTTTAGGACACAATTAGAAAGTGTCATCAATGGGCACAAGGACCCTCAGCATCAGCAGAGTCTCGGGCCCCACCAAGAACTTCCAGACCCATATGCGTTTCACCAAAATTCCCTAAGTGTTTGGTAGGCACATTTGAGAAATGATGCTTTAAACCGAAACGTCTAGGACTTCAGAGAAAGGGTCTATCACTCATTTCAGAAACCGACGGCATGTCCGTGGGGGACTCCTGTCACCCTGCAAGGGAGCTCCAGACGTGGCTGAGCTCTCACTATGGGCCGCGTGAGGGCAGAGGAAAAGGAAAAGCAGCAGCCAAAGTTCAGAAGAGAAAGACGCCACAGTTTTTCTCAAATATGCTTGGGGGATGGCAGATAGACAAGTTTTGAAAGCATTAAAGGTACCAGTACGATGGTCACAGAAAAAAATTCTGGAAACGTGGGTGTGGGCTGACTGCAGAGTTCCATAATCACCCTAATCTCTGATTTCATAATTACACAAAGGGGTGCAAGCAGAGCGATGTGGGAAAGATTACAATGGCAGGAAAGATGATCTTTAACTTCTCCTCAGTAGGGTAGCTGGAACCTCGGTGCCCCCATCCCTTCTTCCCGTGGCAGAATCTGTGGGAGGCTCATGTGTGATCCTTTACACGTATGGGCTTGACCAAGGAGGAGACCTAGGCAGCCAGCGGGACTAGGGGTCCAGGAAGGGCCCAACCCTGGTGAAGAACAATGGAAGCTTATCACGTGAGCAGAGAACTCACAGGAAGGTCGGTGGGAACCTCAGCCCGGAGCACATGCATATGTTCTGGGCCTTACCCAGTGCTGCAGACCAGAAACTCAGGGTGTGAGGCACTCTTTTTGGTTCTGATGCACGGAGCCCAGGTACCTGTCCCACGGGCACCATACCTGGAGGCCCTCTGCTTATGACTGGACTCTCGTCCATGGCTAAAAGCTGACTCATGAGCACTTACGACGTGCCGGGCACAGATCTAAGTGCCTGATGCACTAAGTCCTTAACATCTACAAACACCCTATGGTTTAAGCACAACGGCTGTCACCTGTTCACAGCTACGAAAACTGACCGACAGAGAGATGTAGTGGCTTGACTAAGGTCACCCTGTTAGTCAGAGGCGACTCTGGCATTTGCCTCTATGCAGTTGACTCCAGAGGCCACACTCGTAAGCAGTTGCTTCTCCGGGAGTCTTCCCTATCAGCTTACTCTGAGGCTGAGAGAAATAGTTCCAGAAAACCACCGTCTGACTCATGAGTAGTGCCCATTCTCTGCTACCTGACCTACCTGCTCGCAGTATGTCTCATGGTCACCGTTATGGCCACTAGGGCTCAGTCTGCTTCCCAGCTTCCACATCATGACTGCAGTTTTCAGGGCTACCTCTAGATCAGGTTATCTCTTCAGCCCTCATTATGTCTCACGCTTGTGTTTGTCGGGAAACTGGAGAGTGTATTCTTGGAGGTATTTGAAATTACAAGAAATGTCTGCATCTAGAGTAATAGATGTGTTAAGTGAAAGGAAGGCTCTCAAAAGGAAGAACAGAACTGGACGGTACGCTTTCATAGGACAGCCCAGGGGACCAGAGGGGCCTGACAGAGGCAGGGATCCTGAGGCTGATGGAACTGACAGTGGGAAGATTACACTTGGACCTCTGATGTGGAGATTGGTCCTTTTGCCACCGTCAGTCAGGGGTAAGGATACAAAGTGGCAAGAAGAAGTGGGAGGGGAACGGGGTGATACAAAGTCAATCCATTCATTTGTCCATTCTTTCATTCTACACATATTTATGTGTTAAATGCTGGATCTCTGGCCTCAGGAAACTTACAGGCTAGTTGGGGACCCAGAAAATGAGCAAAGCAACAGGTCTTTTCCGGGGTGGCTGGGTGGTTCAGTTGGTTAAGCATCTGACTCTTGATCTCAGCTCAGGTCAGGATCTCATGGTTCGTGAGTTTGAGCCCCGCATCAGGCTCTGTGCTGATGGTGCCGAGCCTACTTGGGATCCTTCCTCCTCTCTCTCTCTCTCTCCCCCTCCCCCTCACTCGCTGGTGTTCTTTCTCTCAAAATAAATAAACACTTTTTTTTAAAAAAGCCAACGTCTCTTCCTTCTTCTTCTTTTTTTTAATGTGACAGCAGTGGAAGAGGGGAATTCTATAAGAACACAGTATAGGAAAGAACCATCTGTTAGAGTTTCAGGAAAGCCGTCTCTGAGCTGATGACTTTTCAAAGGAGACCTGCAAAATGGGAAGGAACCTGTCGTGCAAAAGGTAGGGGGAGAAGGTGAAGGAGAGCATTTCAAGGAGAAAGAGGATATTGCTTCTCTGGGGATGGCAGTAAGAATGAGAAGTGAGAAGGGGCAGCATTTACTCCGGTTGCCTGGGCGACCTCTGATTGAGCAGCGCCTGCTGTCTGGAGAGGACGAGAAGGGGCGAATCTGCGGTAGGAAGTGGGGTTGGTGGGTGCAGCAGTCTGTGTTAGCAGCAGCAGGTCGGGATGAGCTTGGGTTTGCTATTTCAGGCCATCCGCATAGGCGACTTTCAGTTTCCATCCAAGCCCGCCTGGGCAGGTGCATTCCAGAAGCACCAAAATCACGCCAGCGGACTGATTCAACCCCAGTTGGCTCCCTACCAAATTCCCCGCGGTAACTATTTGACACCATTTACTTAAGCCTCTGCCTCCCATCCCCCGCCCTCCTTGCCAGATGACTTTTTCTTCTTCTTGTCCCACATTGCGGCCACTGGGTAAAGGGCCCCTCACCTTCTCTCTGTTCCGTCTCACTATTTTTCTACATCTTCACCTTCCTTGTTCGGGAGAGGACTGTCTTCATTCCAAAAGTGACTCCAACCTAACCACGTGATCCGTCTCCTTTTCTCTCTTCCGTAAACATGTCCCATCAGTCACGCTCTCTCTTACTTATTTAATTTCTTTCTCACTTCCACCGTGTATCCCTAAATCAACAGTTTCCTCAAGTCTCCCCTCCCCTGAAGGCTTCTCACTCAGTCTTGCTTATCTTTCTCGCCAACCTCCCGCTTTCTGGACCTTTACAGGGGGACCTGCCGGCTGGATCACTGATCTCTCCTCCTAGTGACCCCCTCCTCCCTCAGCCCTTGTTACCTGGCTTCCCCACCTGACTGTGTGTGTGCCTTTGTCCTGCTGCATACATGCCCCTGTCAGGTTCCCAGACAGGTGCCTCCCTCCCCCTGGCCCTCACTTGAAGGGCCCCCCGTGTCAATCTATAGAAGCGCCTTGAGTCGGGCAGGGGAGACATAAAGATAACTCAGCCGGCCCTCTGAGATGTAGCACTAGCTAATCCTTGCCACTGCTCCAGGCTTCGGGACTCAAGTACATCTCCACGCAAGACCATCTTGAATCTCATAATGTGAACCCAGCTTTGCCTCCAGAGCCGGTTTCATTTTCGTGCATCCGATCCATTGAGCATGTATTATGTGCCAGGCTCTGTGGTACACAGCCCACCGCACATGATCTCACACCCCTCACAGCACCCCTGGGGATCCCTGCACAGCCCGTAGACCGTGTTGCAGAGGTTTTGGGAAATTTGCCCAAGTTCACACAGCCGATAGATGATGGAACCAGGAGTCAAATCCAGGCCTTCTGACTCCAGAGGCTGTGCTCGATAAAATAGTTCTACTTTCAGTCGAAGAGACACTGGGGGGCTGTGTGTGTGTGTGTGTGTGTGTGTGTAGGGGGGTGGGACGGGGAGGGGAGGGGTGATGGTGAGAAAGCTTCCTGAGATCCTGCTACCCAGGCCAGATTCTCTGGTCCTGATCAGCTGCTGCCTAGCGGCCAGAAGCTGCTATTATCACTCACTCCTGTGCCCCCGTCACTAGGCCTGTGGGGACTTGCTCTTCCTTCCTGCTCTCAGCCTTCTGATGCTGACAGCTGTACTGGAAAATCACATGTTAGCTGCTGCCATGCTCATGAGACACAGAGCATACGTGCTACTCTGGACTTCCTGCCCACGCTGGCCCACGCCTGCCCCTACGCAGGGGACTGGCTTACTTCCAGGCTGGGGCTCTTCTCGGCCTGTTTTACCTCCGAGCGTATAACTGAGCACTCTCTATGCCGCCACGTCAGCACGGCGTCTCTCTCTGGTTCTCCACGACGGAGCTCATCCTTCATACCCTTTAACTCTTGACTCAAATCCGTTCCTTTAACTCTTGACTCAAATCCCCCTCCTGGGCTCTTTTCTCAGTCTGCGTTAGATTAAGATCATGTCTCACTTGTCTTGTTGACCTTTTCTGATATGCAATTTCCTTTTATTTTCCAAATTAGACCTTTGCATTGAACGAAGTAATTTGAACACGCTCCTTCCAAACAAGGGTGGTGTGGGGAAACTGAAATGAGTAAATTTGTTGGGGAAAATGAATCCCTAGAGAGAGAAATCTGTGAAGACGATTTAAAACAAACAAACGATTATCCGCATAATAATGGCCAATAACTAATGTTTTCAAAGGGTTTTGTGACTTCCAAACACCATAGTCATTGGGTCCTCGGTATTCCAAAACATGAGTTCTGTGACTCGCCGAAAGCAAATATAATGTGTGACAGGACTCAGCTCTCGGGCTCTGACTTCAAATCCTATCATCTTCTTAAAATGCTCTTTAAAGACAAGCATTCTGTCTCGTCAGCCAGCTCATCTGGATCATTTGAAAACCTCAAGCAGAAATTTCCCAGGTCAGCGTTATGTGCTCGCCAAGAGCGAGCATCTTCAAACAGAAACCAAAAACAATGAAAATCAAGCACACCAATGACTGCTGGTTTCTCTTCAGTGGTGGTGAGTCTTAATTCTTTCTCCTTTTTCCATGTGAAAAAAACTAAAACCCTCAAGGGGAGTTGTGGGCTTTCCAAGGGCAGAGCAAAGAGACATGAGCTTAGGAAATGAAACTTTGAGGAATGGCATTCTCCTTCCTCCCCTGTAACAATGCTTAGTGCGCATTCAGGTTCTTACATCTTTTTTTTTCATTATTGTATTCATTTATTTTGAGAGAGAGAGGGAGAGAGAGAGAGAAACTGAGCATGAGCAGGGAAGGGGCAGAGAAAGAATCCCAAGCAGGCTCCACACTGTCAGCACAGAGTCGGATGCAGGGTTCGGCCTCACGAACCCTGAGATCGTGACCTGAGTGGAGATCAAGAGTCAGATGCTTAACTGACTGAGCCACCCAGGCTCCTCCATTTTTTTTTACATCTTATATCACTGAATTTAAAGTCAACAAGACCATAAAAGGTCAGTTTCGTATTTAGTCCCCTTTATCCTCCTCCTGCTGCTATAGCAAAACTAAATATGCAGTGCACCAACTCTTTATAAATCTTGTTTCCTACAGAAGAATGGAGTGTGCACTTTTTGAGGACATCAGTTCATTAAAAATGATGAGACAACTTTAGGGGGAAAATTAATGTAATTCTTCTTAATATAAGAAGTCTGTAGGCCAAATGAACTTCCCTTTCTGGTCTAATGTCATATTTGTAGAAAGAGTGTGGTGTAGATAGCAAAGTATTGAAGTGAGAAATTGTCTGCCGAATGAACCAGACTCCCAGCCAACTGACTCGCTGCCCCTCCTGACCGCCGCCCCCCTTGTATGGCTGGTACTTTCCCATCTTTCAGGTCTCCCTCAAATATCACTTCCCAGGAGACACCTCCTAAAATTGCTCTTACTCCATCACTTAACCTTCTTCCCCTTTATTTTATGTATCTATAGTATTTATCACTTTCTGACATTATATTTTGATCTGTTTACTTCTTTCCTGTCTTTCTCCTCTTACTAGAAGATATGACCTTTATGTGAATCTGTCTTAGTTATTGCTATTTTCCCAGAAACCAGCATGCTGAATTCAATTCCCTGAATAAACATTCAGGATGCCACTTGCAAAACAGTTCTGTTATATTTTTCTCTCACATGTTGGAGAAACTAAGATTTGGATAACATTACAATAAATAGGAGACCAAAGTTTTCTCATTGGTAAAGATTTTTCACTTCAGACACTACAGAGAGGGTCTCCTCACTCAGAACTTTTCTATTTTCTCCACCTTGCAAGCACAAGCACAATATCTGGGTGAGAAAGAAAAGTCCAGTAAGTCTGCGTCTTACCTTAGAGGTCAAAGAAAGTAGAACAAAGACACAATTGTTCCAGATTTGTTGGTGGGATTCTAATAAACTCAGTGCCTCACACCCACTCTGTGGATTCTTCTAATGGTTCAATTTGGTCCTTAAACCTTTTTCTTTTCAGAGCTTAGAAAGAAGGAAAGATACACTCACTAATTCAGCAAAAAGCTCCAATGTCACATTTCTGAGGTTTCCCTTGTCATCATGCCTAAAGGAATCCCTTCACCTTTCTATCACTTTCTAGTTCGTTACAGCCCATTAACTTCTCTGTAGTATTTATCTCTATCCAAAATTGTATTTTTGTTAATGTCTTCCATGTTCACTGTCTCATTCTTCATGGTAGAATATCAGCCCCATGGGAGCAAGAAGACCACTGAGACCAGAACCTGAGTTCTCGACCCATGGAAAAGCCTCAACAAGCATCTGTGGAATAAATGAAGGAACAAAGTTGCACTGGCTCTCCAAAGTCTTCCCTGATAAACCTTCCCTTCCTGACTTTGACATTCTCACCTTCCTGAGTATTCTTTGCACTTATCAGCGTTCCTCCATCACCAGGGCTTTGTTCGCTAAGGCTCTCTTCCCTAACGGTCGTATAGTACCACTGAGTCTTTCGCTGCTTTATTATAGCAAGCTGACATTAACAACACAAGCTTGTTTGTGATTATTTCATGCACTTGTATCTTGTGTCACCAACCAAGAGAATAAGTTTCCCACAGGGAAGGCCTATGTCGTAGGCCAAGGGAAAGAGAAGGAAGAGAAGGTTTGCGAAAGAATGATAATGAAGTGCATTTCTAAGATATTAAGCTTTATCTGCTTATAGTAGATGCAGGTAGAAATGTCTATTGGGCAGTTTATGTATATGGATCTGACATCAGAAGAGAAATCTAAACTGAAATTGCCTACTTGTGATTCGTCAACATATGTTCAGGATGAGTCGGAAACTGAGTGCACAAGCTCACTTGGGTTGACTAGAGATGGAGAAGATAAGCAGTGAAGGGCACAGCCATGGTGCTGCCACCAGCTGAGGGCAGGTAGAAGGAGACTGAGAAGGAACCATGTCAGCGGTAGGAGAGGAACCTAAAGAGTTCGTCTCTGTGGGTGCCAAGAAAGTTGACTTTTTCAAGATGATAGACAATGGCCAAATGGTGGCAAATGTCACAAAGAATCCAAAGAAAAGACCAGAAAATATCCATTGGATTTGGCAGATGAACATTGCCACGGCGATTTTAGTTGGGGAGTGAGGACGGAAGCATGACTGGGAGGGACAAAGAATGGACTTTACTGGAAGATGAGTAATTAAGGAAAGTGAGTTCAAACAGTGCCCTTGACAAGCTTAGCTTTGAAGACAAGGAGAAAGATAGGTTGGTACCTAAATCAGGGCTTCTGTGGAAAATGAGTTGAGGTTTATTATTCAAAAGTAGGTTTTCAATTATGCGTTCAAAATGTGTACAGTTTATTATATACCAATTGTAACTCAGTAAAGTGGTATGTTTAAAAAGCACGTTTTAGAATTTTTTTCAAAATACCAGTCTCTTCTGAGTTGAGAACCAAATTTCAAATTTGTGATAACATATTAAGGTATTTCCTGATATATAAGTGAGAAAAGACAAGATAAGGAAAGCCCAGATATATGTAAATATTGCTGGTAAGCAAAGAAGAAGAAGAAAATCAATAGTTACAGAAGCATTTTTTTTTCTTATGGTAGAAAGAAAGAAGGCATTATGAGCTGGAATATGGACCACCATAGAGAAAGTACTAGAATCATGATTATAGTTTGTAGATTATTGTAGACTTATATAAGAGGCTAGACATTGGGCTACCTTCTGACCCAAGTTAAGACAAATAAAAGGCAAATTAGGACCTCCAGAAAAAGCTTCAAGAGTCTTCTGAGCACAGATGAGGAAGATTTAATGTCATCAAAAGTTTATTCAGTATCATGATTAGAGAAAAAAATGTATAGGGATACATTGAGTAGAGAAGGTAGAATAACATCTAAATTAAATATTTGTCCTTTTCCAAAGATTCAGCAATTGTCCTACGAGTGTAGGACAAAGATTGAAGGGAATAAAATGCCAAGGTTTAAACAATCACTCTATAGTCAGTAAACTCAAAGATGAGGCAAGTAGACAAAACTAAAGAGAAATATGAACTCAGTGGATGCTGTTTATTTAGAATGCAGCCATTTAGAATTTCTTCTATAGTATTTTCGCATGGGATAGGAAAATAAAAGACAAACAGAAAGCCAATAGACTAACTCCTAATGTACACAGTGCTTTACATTTTCTCTAAGCATACTTTTCCTTATTGGATCCTTAAAATAATTCAGTGTTAGGCACTGTGCCAGAGTCTCCCCCACATGAGCCCCCAAGTGATATTTATCTTTGTATTTTCACACAAACAGACCCTGAGAGGTAATAAGTTTTTCCTTTGACCTGTCTTGTTTTCCACAACATTATCCAGAGAAGCAGATTTATCAGTGACTGAAAATGCAATAGAGTACACAGGGGAAATTGGAGAAGAGGCATTTTATATCCACTGAAACGTGTATAGTCACCTTATTAATTACCAAAAAAAAAAAAAAAATCTAAGCACTAAAAATAAGTGACATGGTTACCAACTTACTAATTAGAGAACTCGACAGGAGGCTAAGTGATGTGACCATCTCATTCCAGATTGCAATTCATGATTAGAAAAGCAACTTCCAGGACCTGCCACAGAATTAGTGGAGAGTCATTATAAGCTGTTCTACAGCCCTGTGACCTCCAGGCATACGGTGGGAAGGGACGGTCATAAAAGCATGGTGATTCACAAGACCTGACAAGATATTCAGCATCAATTTGGTATCCAATGCACTAGCCTCTTCAGTTATCCGTCACTCTTCCCATTTCCCCAACCCAATCTTGTTTATTCCCCGAAAATAGGAGCTAGTATTTATAGAAGCCTCATGATGTATTAACCATTGTTCTCAGCACTTTTCATGTACTAGTCATTTAATTATCACAACAGCCCTATGAGTAGGTGCTATTTTTTGCATATTCATTTACAGATGAAATGGCCATGACACAAATAGGTTAGGTAATTTACCCAGCTGGCACACGGCTGGTGAGTGTGAGAGCTGACATTCAAGCCCAAGCAACGTGGGGTTTGTTCTCTGTTCTCTAAAACTGCTAGGCGAGACTGTCTCCATTTGTCTTTCACATCGGAATCATTTCTTTTCTGCGATACTACAACAGCTTCTTAACTGGTCTCCATTAAATGCCTCTTTTCACATTATTTTTTTATTATAAAAATAATATACGAATACACTCTATAGGTAAATAAAATAGCAAAATACCATGAATAAGACAAAATCCCATTTGACCACCAGCTGCACTCCCAAGTTTCTCCCCAAGTTCTGATGTGTCTCCTCCTAGATGTTTTTCTGCATATGTATGTGTCTTTAAAAATATGCAGTATGGTTTGATAGATTTTTTTTAATGAATGTGCAAATTGTATCAAATTGTATTTTTCTATTTACCCATATGTCTTCAAGAGCATTCTAAATCAAAACAGTGTGACCTTTGAAAGAAGAGCCCGTTCCCTTTCTTGAAAAACTACCGCCACCCCAAAATAAAGATATCATAACTCTGTTGAAGGGTTTTAGTATCGTTTTAGTATCAGTGGAATTAAGGAAAGTCCCCCAAAGGAAAAGACTAGAAAAAAAAAACTTAAAGGAGTAACAAGTTGAGTGGCATCTCCACAGAAGGACGAGGAAGACCGTTTTATAGAAGCTAATACAGAGGTAAAACAATCCATAGGTTTTCCCATGCAGTTAGGGCCAGATTCAATTTTTGATAAAGTCTGTGTAGACAACCAGAACATTCTGTTTCCTTGTGCATCTCGTTCCTGTAGCAACCTGGCACACTAGAATAACATTATCTGATCTAATGTTTTCATGGCTTGAATGTGTTTGCCTCTTAACTTGTGGACTATTTCTAGAATGTAAGCTCATGAAGACCAGAGTTACCTCTCTCTTATTTCCTGTTGCAACAGCATGACCTAGCCCAGTACGTGGCATGCGGTTGGAACTCAACAAATATTTATTTGAATGAGTGAATGGAGCCCAAGGTGTATGGCTAATTCTGATTACCAAGGCTTCATGAATTCTATGCCTGCATTTTTTTTCAAGCCCTAGAAAACAGGATGATTTGATCACCCATGGCCACGGCACACTGATCTAAGCAGTTATAGATCTACAACAGACATGAATAACAACTCATCGAAATAATACCCTCCGGCGGCAGACTAGGAAGAGCTTCAGTTTTAGAGCCAGTTAGCTGAGTTAACAAACATCCCCGCCATTTGCTTGCTGTGTGACCTTGGGCAATTTTCTTAACCTCTCTTCAGTTTCCTTATCAGTAATAACCAAGACAATAAACCTTTCAGGATTTAGCGAGGACTAGATGAAAAACAAAATGTGCTAAAGCATCTAATAACATGTGAGACATTGAGTAAGTACTTGGTAAATGTCAGTTCTCCACCTATTTCTCCTTCCACCCACTCACTGTCCCCTTACTAATAATAAGAGTTGGAGTTTATTTACCCCGATAAGTATTCCTCTTCTCTTGTTTCCATTTGTGGCAATGGGGGAACAATTTTTTTTTTTTTTTCTTTTCCAGGGCTGACCTACTGTTCTGTTGGAATCAGTCCCAGGGTTTGGGCTCTAGAGATTGCTTTGGACTGTGAAGCATTATGAGTCAATTCCAAGTACTATAGCACGTAACGGCACTGGGTATTGAAAAAAATTCCAAATTGTTGTAGCTATTTTATGGAGTGAAATGCATATCCAGAAGTCTATAATAGAGTTACCAAATATGGTGTTCAAAAACCCAAAAACCATCCAAAAATGATTCATCTCCTCAGAGAAATAAATTGCTATGTTGAATATTAAAACAGACACCTTGCTCTTGAGTCTAAAGTTTTCTCCAAAGGTCTCACATTATAATTTCAAAACTGAATGTGATTCAAAGAGGGAAAGATAGAATCTGTTACTTCCACCAGATTTAGACTTTCGCCCTGTGATACTCTTTACCCAAACCCCGCCATTTCTGCTACTCCAAATTCTTTTGAATCTACCTAAAAGCCCCTTATTTACAGAGTCTTGGAGCCTCAGCAACAATTGCATTTCTTCTGTCAGGTACACACCCTAACAAGTCATTCCAGGGCTTTGAGAAGAATTTAAGGAGACTCAGCTGAGCACCAACTTTCCCTTATTAAAAATCTCCCTCTTCCCCAGCATGAAGAATGTCTTCCCACAAATCACTGGGGCAGAACCTTTGAGCTGCTACCTGCATGAATGATCTCTCAGCAATTAGACATGTCTTTAAAGCATGATACACATTACTTCTCAACTTCATCCTGCATTACAACCTTAAGCAATGCCCTGCTTGATGAAAGCGATGTTTCTACTATCCTGGTTAGGTTCCAACCACAATGTTGGAGTGGAGATCAGTCTGAGCAGCCTATAAATCTTGTTTAAAGGCGTGAATCGAGTCCTTGCTTTGAGACGTGGGGAGTTGGAGTATTTTCTTCATGTGCTCTTCGCCTGAAGATTACATCTTTTCCTCGAAGATTTAACAAGAGCCACCCAGTTAGAATTATATGCAGTAGGATTAGCTAAACACACTAGACCCTAAAGACAAGTAGCAGCTGGATTACTACGCCAGCTCACCTATTCATGAGAGCTGATCTCAGAGTTCTTTATTCACATAAAGCTCAAAACCCTGAGAAATTCCCATATCACTCATGCATCATCACAAAAGAAATCCGAAGTGGAAATTAACAGCTAGATGGGTCTGAATAGACCTAGAAAGAACTGTATTCTCTCAATTCTCAATTCCAAGATTTTTTTTTTTTTTGGTCTAAATATGCAGCTACGACATGCATCCAGGTCATGCACAGTTTGCTGTGAGCTTTTGTCATGTTCAGTCCATTTCATGGAGAAGCCAATGGAGAGAATCAAACCAGTTTAAGGAAACTAGTTGCACATAAATATCCATGGGAAAGTGGGGTGGATGAGAAATGGGAAATAAACATACCGTATAAGCTAACTAAGTATTAGCCCTGCAGGCCAAGTATTTTCTGGGAAGAGGAGTTGGGTATCCAATCAGGAGAGTCACTTCAGTACCTAGATCTTTCCATCTCCCTGATCATTCTTTGCGTGTCATATGTCTTTCCAAGACTTGGTGTCTGACTGAAAAATTCCCCAAAATCTTAAAGTACAGTGCATTGTATAATATTGTTAGTTCCTTAAAGCAGCTTGTTCAAGCACCTTAATTCTTTAAAGATGGAAAAGAGACAAACAGAAATGCAGGCTATAAAATCCATCCTTGGAATAGTTTATCAGCTTACTGGTTAACTATAATATTCCATTAGCAATAAGATACAGCAAAGATGAACACATTACCTAAATACAGACACATTTCAAACTGACCAGAATCACAGCCCAGTTAAGATTATAAATTAAAATTTAGATTTCTTCTCTCTTTCTCTTTTTTCTTCTTAACTGTTTTCCTTTTATTTTTCTTCTTTTTTTCTCTTTCTTTTAAAAGGAAAATTTACCCCAACCTCAATACAAGTTAAACCACTAACCCACTTAAATTATAGTGGTAAAATCAAAGTTTTGCTCTGGAAATTGGGAGCTGAGGTCTATTTTGTTACATATCTTGTAAAGTCATCCACCCTTCCAAGGAAATCCAGGGATACCATTGTTTCTTCTTTGACCATGCAACAAATTTTAAACTGTCAGTCATTTCTTTGCTGCCTTTCTCTTGGTGGTGAGAAGTGGGTTTGGGCAGTGCAGGGCAGAGGTTGGGAAATTGGTCAGCGGAGCATTTTTTCATGCTTCAATTAAACTGGCTCACTAGGGTACAAGAGATTCCTTAGATGCTACAAAATTTTGTCAAATCCTTAAAACGAACTTCTAAGTTTTGAGGGGAGGTCACACCCATTTAATTTTTTACTTTTGAAGTTTTTTTATTTATTTTGAAAGAGAGAGAGAGAGTGCCTGCATGAGCAGGGGAGGGGCAGACAGAGAGAGAGAATCCAAGCAGGCTCCCCACTGTGGAGCCCAACACAGGGCTTGATCTCAGGAACCCTGAGATCATGACCTGAGCCAAAATCAAGAGTTCGACACTTAACCGACTGGGTCACCCAGGCACCCCTTTAAATGGGGTTCTCCAGATATGCCATTTGGTAATGCTGAAACCAAAATAGCTCAAGGGGAAACAAAAAAGTAAAAAACAGAAAACACTGACAGCTTGAACATACCAGCAATTTTTCAAGGGCAAAGACTAAGACAAACACACGGTGAAACAAAAATCTTCTTATATAAAAGTCAGCGTAAAACACTTTGAGGTGAGTTAGAATGATCTGCTTATGGTATCGACTCTAGAAATGTGCCTGTCAGTGTCCTGCTTGGTAATACTTCACTCACCAGTCCCTTACAACCAACAAGATCCAATTCAGCAGCTACCCCAAATGGCCCAAAATGCCCTATGGGAAATTATGCAAATTTCTCTTCCTAAGAACAGCCGAAAGAAAGAAAGAAAGAAAGAAAGAAAGAAAGAAAGAAAGAAAGAAAAGAAGAAAAAGGAAAGGGAAACAACACCTCTGACCAGAAGAATTGGGTCACAGGATGAGAGAGACACCATTCTCTTGAATGTCATTAATTCTTGATTTTTAAGGAAACATGGTTCCCATTAGGCCTAAGAGAGTTTCTTAAATGTGACCTACATTCAAGCATAATTATCTTTCTTTCCCAATTGGCAAACATATACTGCATAACCTCCTTATAAAATCCCATAATTAATGCAGTTTTGAATGTTATGAGCCAGATTATCTGACCTAAAATGTAGTAAGAACTATAATAGTTGAAGACAATTGGAATAGTCGGCCTCTATCTTAGCCCTGCCCCCAATGCTGGGAAACAACAGCTTTTCCTTTATGCAACATGACATATTTTGTCAGTGCAAGGTTTCAGGAAGCTCACTGAGAGAAGTTAGGAATGCTACATTCTGATCGCATTTTCAGGAATAATTTGAAACGACAGTTAAAAAGTACAGCCAGGGCGAAAACTAAGCATTTCACGTGAAGCTTTATGGAAGCAGAAAATTATTCTGTAGACAGATTAAGTTATTTTATTTGTGCTGTTGGATTTATTGGGTTTTATCAAGTATATAGGGGACAAGGCATGGCTCAAGAGGAAAAGCCCTGGAAGGTTCCCATCCAAGCACCAGGTCAGCCCTCAGCAGTTCTATGCTCTTCAGCCTGTCACTCTGCTCTCTCAGAAACTCCATTTCTTATCTGGAAAATGAAACAGCAATACCTATTTCACAGTGTTATTTTAAAGACCAAATGTAAGCATTTGAAGTCATTTATGTCTCAAAAGCATTAAGTAGACGTTTGACTCGTTATCACGCCTTCAAATATTAAGAAAATAGCCAAAGAGAGGACACATATTAAAAGGCATATTAAAGACGTCCACTGAAAATGCAGTCTTACAAATGATGTGGACTATAAATAAATACTGAGTATGCATCTAGAAATTTCAGGTCGTACAAATGTGCCTTCAAAACTTAACATGAACTTCCAGATAAAGATAGCAGATCGTGCACATTATATTTATATTCTCTTCCATCCAGAAGCCCAGTAAAATGTCACTAAAGGAATGCAAACGAGTAAAAACTCACAAGATAAAATAAGAATAAGAAGTGGTTATTAGCCGATAAAAAAAAATTTCAACAAATTTTTAGAAGATGACAAGTGAATGGAGACAGGCTAACAGATGAAAGGCATCTGAAGAGGTTAGCTTAGAGTAAAATAAAGGAAGGTCAGGTGGTGTAGTAACAGAGATGGAGATAAGCTGTCTAGAAGAACCACTGAGATGCTCAGAATTCTGAAAGTCAGACACAGTAGGGGTGGGAGTGACACATAAAACTGAAAAATCGGGGAAGTCAATCAAAATTCTGTTTACGGGACAGTTGATTTAGCCAGTATATAAATCATAACCCCAGTCACGATGTTTGCCTCCATCTAAAATGTGAACAGAAAACCAACAATTCCCATACATTTGAGAAAGTCTCGAATATGGGAGATTCTGACCAAGATAAACAAATGGGAAATACTGATAAAAGAGAGAGAGAGAGAGAGAGAGAGAATATGAAGACAAGATATTTTTACACGAATTCTAATATCCTTGGAAAGATCCAAGAATACATTGCATCCATTGAACAAACAAAGATATACCATCAAAAAAGAACAAACAGAATAAGAAGGAAACTTGACTTAAAAAAAAAAGATTGCCAAAAGGAAAAAGAAAAATTTTAGAATATAAAATTAAGAAAATCTCTCAGAGTGTAAAATAAAAATAGACAAAAGGATCAAATGAGGAGGACCAATAGATAATTAGTAGGAATTATGAAAAATAAGTAGCCAAACTGGAGGGGAAGACGCCATTAATCTGAATGACACAAGAGAATTTTGGATAACTGAAAGACTTAATAGCTGAGATTGGACTAGCCTATCGGTGGCTGTAAAAAGACCTCCATCTGGATCATTGCTGGAAGAAAAAGGAGAAAGAAAAATCAGATGGGGTAACTACACTTACTGTGGTGAGCACTGAGTAATGTATAGAATCGTTGAATCAATATGTTGTACCCGTGAAACCAAAATAACATTGGATGTCAGTTACTTCAGTAATAAATTAAAAAAAAATAAGCGGCGCTTGGGTGGCGCAGTCGGTTAAGCGTCCGACTTCAGCCAGGTCACGATCTCGCGGTCCGTGAGTTCGAACCCCGCGTCGGGCTCTGGGCTGATGGCTCAGAGCCTGGAGCCTGCTTCCGATTCTGGGTCTCCCTCTCTCTCTGCCCCTCCCCCGTTCATGCTCTGTCTCTCTCTGTCCCAAAAATAAATAAAAACGTTGAAAAAAAAATTAAAAAAAAATAAAATAATAAAAAAAATAAAAAATAAAAATCAGATTATCAAAGAATAAGAACCAAGCTGGCATTAAATCTCACATCAGCAGTACTGAGTGGTCAAGAAAAAGGAACAATGCCTTTAAAATTCTGGGGAAAGTTATTTTTAAACTACGTTTTCTACCCCTAATTAGATTACCATTCACATGTGAACATAGATCACACTTGTGTGTGCTGATTTTCCTACATTCAAAGAATCAGAACAGTGACATCTCACAATTTCTTAAGAATTTTGTTGAATATGTACTGCAGCAAAAAGGAAGTAAACAAAGAGCAAAAGACTTGAGTTCCAGAAATGAGGAAATATACCAAAAAAGGTAACACTAAGATGATCGCTGTGTAGCAGGTCTGTAGAACAAGTACAGACAAGAATAGCTAGATGAAGAGGCTCAGAAGAAAGAAGTTTCTGGATGAACAACAACAACAGCAAAATGAGAACACACGAAAGGCAAGTAGGATACGGGAAAAAATGCAATTAGAAACTCTAGGAAAATTAAAAGCTGTACAAGAAGTATAATAACAATACACTATGTAACGCTGCAATAAACCGTATAGAGCCCAAAGGTAAACACCATTTACTGCTTTACAATTTTAGAATCAACCTATAGACAAGATGTCAGAATTGGATTATAGAGCAGAAGGCAAACATTAATGCCCTTGAAATTGTAGCAGTACAGGTTACAATAATTGGGATAGAGAAGTGAGAGAGAAGTACTAAAAAGATGGGGACTTAAATTGTCTATTATTAGAGGAATAAGTATATTATCTAAAGTTGCATAGGTAACCAAGAAATATCTAAAGCAAGATATGACTGACAGAAGGTATTGAGTGACCTAATTGAGTTACAGTCTCATCTATCAGCATAAGAAGACAATGTACAATAACTAAAACTAATAACCCAAGAATGAGTAGTACAAGAGTACTGTTTAGAGATGCAGAGGTAAGTAACAAAAAGAAATGCTATATAAGTTATAAGTCACATGTGAGAAGATGCTAAAGACAAGGATGGGCAGGGAACTATTGTTTTTCAGTGTAAACGCTTCTAGCATTTGTTGCCCTGTGCAGTTTTGCTTTGGTAAACCTTTTTTAATTATTAATATAAAAATCCAAGTCTATAAATTTTATTTCAAAATGTAGAATCCACCCTTATACACAAACTGATCAAATTTCTGTAAAAATTAAGTGACAAAGTATTCTTCTCCAATACATTTAATTATATCTAAAACTAACCATATTATCAGAATGGGGAGATGCTCACTTTATTTTGGTAAACAGTCACTAACGAACTCTCACGTGTTCCAAACCCAAGATGTACTGTATCTTCAAATTTCCCCTCCATTTGGAGACATCTGCGCTCATCGATTTACAATGTGCACGGGCTGCCTGATTATTTTATTATGTCATTTGCTACTGCAGGAATTATTCATGATCATTCACCAGCAAGCTGAGAACACATGGGGCTGATATCTTGATTCAGAACCCTAACCTAAAGTGGATATAAGTACTTGGTAAATTTAGAAGTGAATTGCACTCCACTACCACAACCTTTCCTCATCTACCTTCATATACATTTATCACCGGGAGCCACAGGTGCATTTTGTGTGGAATGTCCTTTGTGAGCAGCAGAGAACAAAGGGAATTTCCTGCAAAATGATGCTGAAACATGATCACTGATGTATATTATCTTGCCAGCGCCTTGCCTATTGAGTATCATCTCTGGCTATTATTCAGATATTGTTCTCTTTGGATGGGGTAGGACAAGAATGAGAAGTCCACTTAAGTGCTCAAACAGTACCCTCTGCTGGTCGATTTTGCGCTGAAGAGCTGATTTGTAGCAGGGCTTAGTCCCACTGACAATACATGGAAAGGAGAGAATAGAAAGCAAGGTGAAAACTGTAGACCAGGAGGTAAAAGGCAAACACAAATAAAAACCGACTTAATTTTAGTTACGTGAAAGGAAATGGACATTTTAGGCATCATGCCACATAGCTGATACGTAGATACGTAATTAACTCTTAACAAAATACATTCTTCTTACAAAAAGGATACACTAATGAGGGATTGTGCATATTGCATTCAAATTCTCTGCTTTGCAAAATGGTCCATCACATGGTCCCCCAGTGAGTTTCTCTTGTGCTCTTAACATGCGATGTGACTTTTGCTCTGTCTTTCAGGAACGAATTAACTCTGTAAAACAAAGTGGTTACTTGCATCACAGCCCAGGATCCTCACACCATACCGGGGGTGTCTGTATTACTTGACATGTTTATAAATGTTTAGAAAAAACTCAAAGTTAATTTTTTGCTGTCTTGCTAACATGTAAGGAGCAGTGGTTTGGAGATAGCAAGATTACTTTATCTGGCCAAGGGAGGAATGGGTAAAGATGTCTCCGGAGCAGGGCTATCTTATGATCTACTTTGCTTAGTGTAGTCGAACTGCTTCATAAATTGAAGGGCAGTTAAAAACTGGTGCAGAACTACATTTAGAAACATAGAACCAGCATTTTTTATACATTTCATTAAAAATTAATCAAATCTTCAGCTCTCCCTGCCTATCATGGTGGTAGAATTTGTAACGTATAAAGTACATCCCGTTCTCACTGGGTATTTGCAGCCCTGTATGTTGAGAAAAAAGTCAACATATTTTAAGCCACTAAATAGCAGTATGTGCGACTGATCTTTATTTCGTCTCCTCCAAAGTAGGAGCGGGGGGGATTTAAATGCCCATGGGCACCAAGAAATGGTACATGAGTGGCACACTCTGAGTTTCAGGAAAAGCACAGGGTTTTCTTGGTGTGCCTTTCATCTGTGATCAAGACCAGGATAGAGAGAAAACTCCACTATAAGAAGCAGCAGGTCAAACATGATGAGTGGTAACTGAAGTGCTGGGAAGACAATAAGGAGAAGGAACGCTGAGGAAGTGGGGAGTGTATGTGCCACCCAAGCTGATGAGACACCTGGAATTTGTCATTGTTGCGAGAAGCCCTGAGGACCAAGGGGTGCCAGATCTTACGCTTTTGCAAGAAGAGTCTGAAGTCAGAATATTTATACATTTCCTCTTTGAGGCTCAAGTTTTTCCAGAGGAACCTGTGAGCCAAAACAAATATCCACAAACTAAATTTATCCCCGGCCAGCAGTCTAATGACCACAGACGAAAAAACTCTTCCCTCCTGCTTCAGGGCCTTTGCACATGTCTTTCATTCTGCCGATAATCCTCTTTCCCATTCCCCTTCCCTTCCTCCTAGTCTGCCACATCCCTCTGGTATCTACGCAATTGCCATTGCTTCCAAAAAAGTCTTCCCTGGCCCGGGAGATTAGATTAGGTCCCCTTGTGACCTGCTGTCCCACCTTTTGGTGCCTTTCCATTGTAGCGCACAGCATGGTTTATAATTATGTGTGTAATTGTGTGCTTATTTGATTTATTTTCTCCTTAGCCATGTAGGCAGAGGCCATCTCTCTTTTGTTCAGGAGGATATTGCTCATCATAAAATAGGCATTGTTGAATAAAAGGGTAATGGTTTGAGTTTTTTAATTTTGTTTAACGTTTTTTGAGAGAGAGCGTGTGCACGCGTTGGGGAGGGGCAGAGAGAGCAGGAGACACAGAATCCGAAGCAGGCTCCAGTCTCTGAGCTGTCAGCACAGAGCCTGACGCGGAGCTCAAACTAACCAGAGCCAAACGCTTCACCACTGAGTCACCCAAGTACCCCAAGGCTCTTAAGTCGCTCTTTACACGGGCGCCTGGGTGGTTCAGTCAGTGAAGTGCCTGACTCTCAATTTTGGTTCAGCTCATGATCACGTGGTTCATGAGTTGGTGCCCTGTGTTGGGTTCTGTACTGCCAGTGTAGAGCCTATTTGGGATTCTCTCTCTCCCTCTCTCTCTGCCCCTCCCTCATTCTCCTCTCTCTCTCTCTCTCTCTCTCTCAAAAATAAATAAATAAGCTTAAAGAAAAATTTTTTTAAATAAAGTAACTCTTCATAGGTGTACCTGAGCCGCTTATCTATGGTAATATCACAGGAACCCTGAGATTTTGCCTTTAGAGGCAGAAAGCTCTTGGTCTGATAGCCCATCAGCTGTGATGTTACCTAGTTGCTGAACCTCTGGGAGTCTGTTTCCTCATTTAAAAAGTGGGACTTCACAGGTTTGTACAGAGAACTAAAGATGATGCATTGCAGTGCTAACGCAGAGTGAGCGGTCAACAGTATTACTTATTACCATTACCACTCCTATTAACAGTTTTCTCCCACTAGCTTGTCCTCTTGTCCTCCTGGAGCATTAGGGGAGGGGGGGGTGGTGGCAAATCCGAGCTAACAGTCCCACTGTCGTGCCTCTGACCTCAGGACAGTATTCTTCCAACTATCAGCAGCATTCTCCAAGCTAATCAGTATTCAGGGAAGTCAGACCTGAAAGAGGTTTTATAATCCAGTGTCCTAATCTTAGAATTTTGTTTAAGTCAGAAAGACTTATGCACCACTAATCTTTCTTGATTATGTCATTGATCTTAATCAATCCCTTAAGAACCCTTGATACGTATTTTCGGCACACCTGCCAGGAATGAGTTACAAACTTCAGATGGATCGATGGACATATTATCCCTAGGGCAGGATGCATGATTTCTGGATTTACAATATCTGGGAAGGAGACACTGTGGTATGTGTCATGGAAAGCAGGTCAAGTTGGATCCAGGCTTACCTGGGTTCAAATTTTTTGTCACCAACCAGCTCTGTGGTCTTGGCCAAATCATTAGGCCTCCCCTGTAAAACTAACCCCGGAAGACCTCACGGAGGATTGAAGATTACAGATAACACGTGGAAACATCCTGTCACAGAAGAGATGCTCAATGAATGACAGTGACATAGTAAAAGGGAAATTGAGCATTGAACTCCCCTCCTCCCTAAACTACCTCACCTCCCTAAAATGAAATTCCATTTAATTTATACAAGATAGCACACACTATAGCAGGCTGATTGCCTACTGTAAATCATAAGATTTCAAACTTACAGTGGAAGAAATAAAGCAATCTCTGGAAAGTTTAGGATCTTTGCTAGCCTGGGCCAAAAGTTTGACTGTTATGTACACAGCTTTTAGTCCTCTGTTTTCTCAGGAAAGCAAAGAGGAACCTGAGCCCAGGAAGCCAGCACCTGCAGCCCTCTCCCACTATAAACTCTGCTTGCAGCATCCACTCCTAAAATCAGGCTGGTCTGTTACGTGACTCATTTCTATACCTCATCATACCAAGATGTCCATGAGTTTCTCTCTCCGTCTTATTTTTCAATGCCTCACACTAGCTTCCCTGGTTCTTTGCCTCCCCTACCAATTGACCGCAATAGGGGTCATCATTATTGTTTTCCATTCCAGGCTTCCTCAGTTCTTGGCTCTATCCACATGGCGTCACTCCCTGAGTCTGGCTGGGGTACCTGTTTGTCACCCAGACTGAGAACACAGGATCTTTTTCTGATGTATGTTTGTTTTCCCAACAGCTGGTACATAGGAGGTGTTCATATCTGCCCACAAAAGAAACTAATAGTGGCTGGTTTAAGCAAGACAAGAATTTATCTTAAAAATGTTGAGTAGGGGACGCCTGGGTGGGTCAGTCGGTTGAGCGTTCGGCTTCAGCTCAGGTAGTGATCTCATGGTTCATGTGTTCGAGGCCCGCATCAGGCTCTGTGCTGACAGCTCGGAGCCTGGAGCCTGCTTCAGATTCTGTCTCTGTCTCTCTCTCTCTCTCTCTCTCTCTCTCTCTCTCTCTCTCTCTCTGCACCTCCCCTGCTCATGCTCTGTCTCTCTGTCTCTCAAAAATAAACATTAAAAAATTTTTTTAATAAAATCAAAAAATGTTGGATAGTTCCCAGAATCTCCCTAAAGCCGGAAGTTCCAGACTCTAGGTCTGTGCAGCTAGGAACAACGCCCCAAAGAACACCGGATGGACAGCATTCATCTGGCAAAAAGACACTTCTGCCCTCTCCCTCCACAGTTTGGGACAATTTGGGAACGAGTTCCCCCCAAAAACTCTGGGACGGCTCCCCAGGCCTGTCTGCAAGGGAGGAGGGAAGGTTGATATCTAGCACTTTCAGCTTCTCACATGAGAGATGGCCTCGTGCCCAGAAAGACTTAAAACGTAAAGAACTCCTCCATAGGATAAGGTTCAAATGCTGGGCAGCCAAGATTAAAATACAGCAAAAGTCATTGCCGCACCTACTGCTTCACATTGACCGGAAGCCAAGTTCTCTTGTGTTTTGGTCCGCGTAGCGCTCACCACGGCACCAGAAAATTCTAGTGCTCACTACCTGTTTGTCAGAATAACTACACGAATGATGGCTATAAGGCCACATCGTTTCTTACTTCCTGGGCTCCCTTCACATCCACCCTGACTCCTCCTTTTGTCCTGAACGTTTACAGCAGCCCTGACTGTGGCCCCCAGAGTGGACGCTGAGAACAACACGCTGTGAGCCCAGCGGCCACACTTGCTCCCCGTCCTTCTGCACGGCTGGCACCAGCCCCAGAGCTGCCCCACCGTCTCCGCTCTGGCTTTGTCTTCTCTTTCCCGTCATTCCCTTGCCCTTTGGGTTTGAGGACTGCATTTGGCTCACTGGCTCTTTGACCCCAGACACTTTGCAGTGTTTCTCAACAGGGGCCCTGTGAGCCTTCGGTGCAGAACAATTCTTTGTCGAGCAGAACTGCCCCTGAGGTGGCAGACGCTTTAACATCCCTGGCAGTGCTCATTTAAGGTTAGGACCCTTCTACGGTCTAGGTGAAGAGCAGAAAAACGGATACATACACCTTTCCAAACTGAGCCTAGTTTGAGGTGGGGAGAGGGGAGAGCACGGCCCCCTGCGGGGAAGCACCGCTTTTGTAAAGCCTCTGCTCACACACAGCACCTGCCCAGCTCCCTGGTTAGATCACAGCCTCCCAGCTCGGCAGCTTGGGGCTTGCCCCCAGCTAGCTGCCCACGGGGACATGCAAGTTTCCATGTCCCCTGGAGGCGGAAGTTGGCTGTTCAAAATTGACGTTTGGAAAAATTACGAAACGATAATTGAACGGAGTCATATGGAACTGGACTTCGTATTCCTGTGTGATTTGGGCAAAGCACTTCATCACTCCGAGCTCAAATTTCTTCAGTTGTAAAACAGGAGGTGTTTTACGTCAGGTTCCCTAGGAGTAGAGCTTGAGTTGGAGACTTTTATTCAAGCCGTTTATTGGGAAAGAGTATTTCCCAGAGAAGGGGAGGAGGGGAAGCAGGATGGGGCAGGGAAAAAACAAACAAACAAACAAACAAACAAGGAAACTCTGAAGCATAAATGACATCGGTTTGTCTGGCCTTGAGATAAGGGAACTGGCCTTTTGCACCCCTGGGTCAGTCAGGCGTGGGCCGAAGTCTGGGTGGGGAGGCTGTTCCCATTGGCCAAGGGAAGCCTGCCGCTCCCCATCCCCAAGGAAGTGGTGGTAAATTGTTAATCAGCCATTTCTCACAGCAGCCAAGGGATGGATGAGTGGCAGTACAGGGGAGCTGGGCAGGGCGCCAACAGCATTTGTCACGGGAAATGATGATACAATACGTACCTCGAGAAATATGGCTAGCACCTCGTCTGGTACACAGGGAGTACTCAGCAAATGGTTTTATTGAGTGGCGCGAATGGAGAGCCTGCAGCCGGTGCTCTCCGGCAGGTGCGGTGGGGGCGCTGCAGGCAAGGAGTCCATCAAGTTCTCATTCCCTCTCAGGAGCCCAGAGCATCCCCAGCCTAACCTTCACTGGGACTGACCCCACCCCCACCCCCACCCCCAGCCTCTGTGCCCTGCGAAATGTCTAGTGTCTACCACTTTCATAATGCACAGAATGCACAAGTCTTACAATACCAAAAGTGTAAATAAGGAATCATTGAAGGAAGATGGTTGTCCAAGTCTTTAGAGCTTTCCAGAGATACAGGGTGTGTGGATATGCATAAAGAGGGATATTTTTGCTTCTATTGGAAGGGGGAGAAGAGAGGGAAGGAAGGAAGGAAGGAAGGAAGGAAGGAAGGAAGGAAGGAAGGAAGGAAGAGAGAGAGGGAGGAAGGGAGGGAGGGAGGGAGGGAGGGAAGGAAGGAAGGAAGGAAGGAAGGAAGGAAGGAAGGAAGGAAAGAAGAAGGAAGGGAGGAAGGAAGGAAGGAAGGAGAAAGGGAGGGTGGAAGGGAGGAAAATACCAAGAAACATTTGTGGGACATTGGGGGAAAAAAAAGTCATGCATTTGATGACACTGTGGCAAAGAGAGAGGAAATTAGAACTAAGAATAAAGAGAGAGGAAAGCAGGACACAGGGACTGACTAAATCCACCAGATTGAGGGCCATGACTTTGTCCAAAAAAGGAGCAAATAAATCTTTCAGGAAAGTCACAGGCTCTGACTGGTGAGCAGAGAGAAAGATAAGCAGAACTCACTGAAGGTGATTTGCAAAATCACCCACAACTTTCAAAGATTTGAAAAGCTTTCTTGGAAATGGAACACTTTATTTCTTGGATATAGATACAATGTAAAATACAGAGGGGCCAGACTGTTTCTGTCACTGCTGTCACACAATAGGGCATGGTACTTTGCCCTTTCAGTTTATCATAATCCCTGAGGGCTCCCACAGGTGCCTTCACTCTGTTTATTTGTCCCTCTTCCTAAAATGCCTTCCCCCACTTTATATATGTAGATGAAATCATTCAGCAAGCACTTACTGGGGTCTATGACAGGCTCAACATTGTGTTTACAGTGAGGATAAAGTAGTGGGAAAAAATTAAGCCACAAATACTTTCTTCAAGAATCTGACAATCTGGGGTAGGGTGAGGTAGTTAGAAATTTTAAAAATAATTACATTAATAGTTTCATAAATATGTATTATAATCGGTGCTCTAAAAATCAATCATGTAGTGCTTTGAGTGTTTTATTATGTATTACGGGGTCTCTCCTTGTTAAGCTAAAGGGAGTCAAAGGCCCAAAAAGCCTGTCAGTTTCCAAACTGTAGTGTTTATTGATGAAATGATCAACACACACACACACATACACACACACACACGTACACACACACACACACACACACACGGGAATGATTACCAAATTATCTCAGAACAGGGGCTATCTTGTTCCTTGGAAAGGAACACTCGGCAAGCTTCTGAGATGCTGGCCATGTTCTATTCCTTGCCCCAAGTGGTACTCATATGAGCATTCACTTTATAATTCATTAACATATACATTTTTTGGTATAATTTTCTGTATGTGTGTCCTATGTCCCCATGACAAAGTTTTATAACAAAAGTCTGGCCATTTCTTTTCACAAAATACAGCCTGCTATAGATTATAGAGTCAGGCGGTCCCTGTAAGAGAAACACTTGTGCTGAGCTACTTTTCAGCAAGATCCAAAAGGACAAATACTTGAGAAGGTGGCATAGGAGTGACTAAGTCATCTTCTCCCTAGCCCTGGTTGTAGGCCCCAAGGATGCTCACTTTAGCTGATCTGTGCAAGAGCCCAAAATGCAAGAGCAAGATATACAGGGCCAGGTGATGTTTCCAAACAGAGGTCATGAAGGGAATGAGGCTTTACCGTAAGGGATTATCCTTCTGGAAATTTACCAAGAATAGGCAAAGGACACCAGGCAAAAGTATAGTCTGCAAGCAGCTGCTTGTATGAGTAAACATCATGACATTCCCTAGTCTGTTGCTCTGCCAAGCCATTGCCCGGGGGGCTGGCATGCAGGAATCTCCATTCATGCAAGACAGCAGAGGCTGGGGGGCCAAGAGTATGGAAGGGCCACAACTCGACAAGAGGAGCCCATGGGAGAACAGACGGTCCGGAACAGAGTATGACCCACCCAAGAAAATCGGAAAACCATCGCTCACATATAATGCTCTGCCTTGCCATTGAGTCTCCATTTTCTATTTTTTCCCTTATATTTTTGGCTTCTTATTTTAGGTGCAGTGGATCTATTCTGGTTTTCCCACAGCAATATTTTAACTATAGAGCATCTGTCACCTTGAGAGTCTGAGTGGAAGTGCTCTTCATCACTTTGTGACTGAATTCTAAGACCTCAGACATTGACTCTATCAGTAAGTCCCCAAAATGTGCAGTGTACCCCATTCAGAAGACTCTAGTCCCCAACACCACACATGGGCGCACACACACACATCCTGCTCACCTGTGCTGCATGACAAGCTCTATGGCATTTGTGTCCCAAAAGGATACCCATCAACTGTCTTATTTTATTTCTTTTTGCAGTTATTTTTCTTTTTTTCCACATAATTCATTTCTGTCATTACTGACAACGTATTCACCTCAGAGACAGCATTGTAAGTATTTGTTTGGAAACAGCATTGATATTGTATTTTGCTACTCTCTCGACTATCTTAAAAGTCGAGTAGATTATTGGCTGTGTATAAATAATGCAGAGAGCTGTCACTGGAAAACCATGAGAGCTGGGCAAGTGATTTAACCTCTTTGAGCCTGAGTTTCCTCATCTATAACGAGGCACAATAGTGCATGGCTCACAGGACTGCGAAATAACTAAACGAGATAACATACTAAAGCAGATAGCACAGTGCATGGCAAACAGAAGGTGGTTAATAAATGGTGGTTAATAAACAGAAGGTGGTAAGGTCTTTCCCCTCAACTTACTGAGGTCTCTAGAGAATACCACAAATAAACACAAATGACATGGTGCATCCTGTGGATTAAAAATGTGATGTTTAAAGGCATAGGGTGTTTTTCTAAAACAACCTTTGTACATCCAAGAATAGCTCTGTTTATGACTGTGTGTTTTTATCCATCTGGGTTCACTCAACCCTCAACGTATCAGTTGGTCTTTCACATTCGGTTTAAATTTCGTTTCTCTTGAGGAAGCCTTCCCCAGACACTTCCACTCACAATGATCTCCCCTTTCTGAATTCCCTCCCCACCACAATGCAATAAACAATACTTTATGTGTGTGTGTGTAATTTGTGTTTGTGTGTGTGTATGTAGATAGATAGATAGATAAATGATTGATGGATAGATAGATAGATAGATAGATAGATAGATGATATGTGTGTATGTATGTGCATAATTTTTCGGAATCAAATTGTAGGCCTCTAAAGCAAGGATTTAACCTATGCCTTTTTATGTTTCCAGAAGCCAACACAGTTCCCTGCATTCGAGGGCTACTGTGTATATGGTTATTGGTTGGTTGGTGGTTGGTTGGTTGGTTCGTTGGTTGATTGATAGAAAAGGACTTAACTCTTCTGTTGTAACTGTGTAACGGACCCATAAAAATCTAGAGCTCGTACAGGGGAGCAACACATCCCCAAGGAATCCAACCACCAACTCCCCAACAGCCTCCCAAATGGCACCACTTAGAAGAGTGGAGGAGGGATCACCCAGGATCTGTGATTTGAGCCAGTTTGAGATCTACTATAAATCCAACAGCTTAATCCACTGCTCCCCTTGCTAAGCAATGAGCAGTGTTCCTTCTCCTCCCAAAACAAAAACATGCGTCTGGCTTAGCAAATGTCAGCACAGCAGCATGAGGACAAAAACGAGTGCCATTTCCATGAAGCAAAGTTACTGGGCCAACAGCAGATGCATCCGTTGGCATCAGGCAAGGTCCATTATGTAAGCCGCGGTAACACCAGAGATCAAGAGCACACAAAGCCCAAGCTTTCAGGCCTGGTCAAAAGGCCCATCTATTGTCTCTGGCAGACAGTGCCAGAGATAAAGTATCCTGGAGACACAATGTAAGGCAGGCTGAAAATGCATGTGCCAAGCCAAAACGAAAGCGAGGCTACACAATGGTAACTACTGAAGGAGCAGCTGGTCCTGGTGGCACCAGACTGTGTCTTTCAGCCCATGTCATCAACACTTGTCCATAGAGTAAACATTTTCTGAAGAGGTGCCTGTCAGTTTCCATTTATTTATAAATAAGTGAATGAATAGCATCCAACTTACACATTTTTCATGGTCTTTTTTTTTCTCCCCCTTTAAATTCCGAAACCAGATGAGAAAGGACACCACATAGCAGAGCGATAACACAAGGAGAATGCAGCTCTGTCCTGGAAGGACAGTTGATGAATGACAGATGATGCACGTTGAGACAATGGAATGAGGCAGTTGCGGGCTATTGTTGGAACAAAAGGAGGTCAAATCTTATTCTTTTCTCTTGCCAGGTCACAAAGAGTTGGTCACAACTTCTCTTTAAAAGGAAAAGGAAGAATGCATTCCTAAATCAAGGCTTCCCAGGGCAGTGGGAACAAACCCAGCACTCCTTAGCTACACTATCTTGGTTGGTGGACGAATATTTCTGACCTTTTATATTGAACTCTAAGAAAGTCCTTTTAAATGCAAATTAACCATACTCATCTCCTTACCCCTCCTCTTAGAACTATCAAAATGACTGTTGAAAAATAAAACTATACGCATCCATCATGGTCCATCAGGAAGGTTTGAGTCCAGTGGTCACTGAATTAAGTTTTCAATCAGTAAAAATGGCCTTGGAGTTCTTCTCTCCTAACTCGTTCTCTCTTTACAAAACAAAAGATAAAAATTTAAAAATAGAGTCTAATTCATCTTGGGTCAGAGGGTGAACTGGAAACAATACAAACATGCAAAGAATTAAATAAATGCACCTTGTCTGAAACCAGTAATGACATTTTCTAGGCCCAATTCAGATAACAAGGGACTTCCTTTTGCAAAGCATCATGGTGCACAACAAATAGCCTGCCAGGCTTTGGGTTTAAGCCTCAGGTGACACCGACTGGCCAACTCGGTAGAATGATGACATTAATTCAATTCTGTGTCGAGGTCTGACTGTCGTCCCAACCATACGACTTTCTTTGGCCAACAGGTTTTTATCAGACATGTAGCAAGCAGAGGTTGAACAAGGGCTTGCATATTTCAGTTTGTGATCTTGTACTCAGCCATTGCCATGAGCACCCACCCGGCCCAGCCTACTAGATAATGTAAGATGAGGGGAGCATATGGAGATATCCTAGCCATCCCAGCCAAAGCAATCCCAATCTGCTGGCAGTCAGCTGATGTCCAGGCATGTTAAGTGAGCCCAGCTCAGACCGGAAGAACTGCCCAGCTGAGTTCAGCCTAAATCATCAACCTACAGACTGGGGAACCAAATAAACACTATTTTAAAGCACTGGGTTTTGTTTGTGGGTTTTGTAATGCAGCATTATTGTGGCCAAACATAACCGATATCCTACGTGATACTGGGCAAATCACTTTACCATGCAAGCTTTAGTTTCCTTCAATTTTCGCATCTGCAAAACAGATGCACGATGACTTCTTCACAAGGTGGCTGCTGTGACTAAATTTATAAAATTAGGTAAGGTATATGAAATTATTTAGCACTGTCCTAGCACGTAAGTGACATGTAATCTGTGAGAGTTCCTCCTGTGCCTCCTGTTCTGCCTCTAGATCTCTCCCACCAGAAGAAATGCCTTCTTAATGTTCTCACTATTGATCTCCATACTCTGTGGAGTTACTTACATGAGCCATAGTTGTACCCAGTGTTACACACTTCAGTGGAGCCCACAAGATAGATTGCCAAAGATTTTTTTAAAAGTCTCCTGTGACATAGAAATTTCCTGCAACGTGCCTGGAATTTCTCAGATCACTTCAAAGACTTATTTCATGTGAGACCACAAATCTAGGGTGAAGCCTAGAAAAATACCATTGACCTCCCACTGCCTATGGCTGTATCTGAGGTTGGAGCCCACTCTTACTACAAACAGGCAGTCCAGAAGAGCCATCCCTCAAGTAACGATAGAATTTTGAATCAACACATAAGCTCCAGCACCATTAGATGGGATAATTCTGGGACGAATGGTCTATACTACCTTCCAGAGATCCCTAGAGGGATTGACTCTCAATTGCCCACCGCACTAATCTCATCTCTAATACATTCTTTATTGGATGTTTTCTGTCTGTCACTGTTTTACTTCTCCACTGCCTTAACAACCCTTCCTAGGGTCACTTCCCCAATAAGTAGCTTACATTCAAATCCTTTCTGAGGTCTGCAACTGGAAAGTCCAAATGTAAATAATCGTGGAAACCCATCTTTGGATGAACTCATCTGAAAACCTAGATCCCAAAAGCCAGACCCTGCAAAGTATGAGAACAGAATCATTCCCTCATTTTGACAATATTCAATGCAAGTAAGACATCAAGATCTCAATGCCCAAGTTTCCGAGCAGGCCTTCGGCACCTCCCTTCTGGGATTTTATAGTAATTATCTAAATGGCCTCCCTTTTCCCAGACTTGTCCCATCCCTCTGCCGCTGGCCATTTCCCACACAACTTCCTTGTAACTCCTCTGCTTCAAGTTATTCACTGTTTCCCCACTATCTGCATGATGAGTCCAATCTCCCTAGATTAACATACAAGATCCTTCCTGACCTGGTCATCCCTACCTCCTTCTTCTGCCTCATTCCGTACCATTTCCCTGTACCTTCCACCTTGGCCATACTAAATACCTTGCAATTCCTGATTCAGTATGCTGTGTTCTATTTCCGTGCAGTTGCATAAATTATTTCCTCAATCTGAAATCCCTTCTTCCTACATACCTATATGCTGAATCCCCATTCCTCCTCGAAAGCCCTGATAGGGGATGGAATGAAGGGGGCAGCCATATCTACTATGTTGCTGGCTATCCCTCTAAAACGTCTCTCTCACCCATCCATTTCCCTCCATGTCCACTCCACCATGACAGTCAGACTCCTCTATCTTACCCTCTCACAGCACCATGTACCTTCCTGCAGTACCTTCACCCAAGTTTAAATTTCATACCATATGTGAGGTTAATTGATTAATGTCTGTCTCCTGCAGATGGTAAATTCCTTATGAGAATAGGGTCAGTTCTACTCTTAACCACTAGGGGGTTCGTGGTACAAGACATGCCATAAAATAAGCATTCAATAAATATTCATCACAGTAATTTGTGAATCACTCCCTACTATTTGCAAAATTTTACCTTCAAATCACTTATATTATTTCACATCTAACATTCTATATCAATCTCCAGAGAAACAGAGAAACTGAACCAATGAAATATATAGAGATGGCCATAAGAGGTGATTTAGTGTAGAAATTGGCTCATATTTATAAAGACCTAGGAGTCCCATGATCTACTGTCTGCCAGCTGGAGATTCAGGAAAGCTGGTGGTGTAATTCAGTCTGAGTCCAAAGACCTGAGAATTAGGGAACTAATGGTTTAAATCTTGGTCTGAGTCCAAAAGCCCAAGAACCAGGAACACTGATGTGAAGAAAGCAGAAGATGGATAGGTCAGCTGAAGCAGAGTTAAATCGTCTCTTCCACTGCCTTGATATTCTATTCAACTCCTAAGTGGGTTGAGTGGTGGATGTCCACTTGTATTGGTGAAGCTGATCTTCTTTATTCAGTCTACCATTCAAATGTTCATCTCTTCCAAAGACACCCTCACAACACACCCAGAAATGATGTTTTACAAGCTATGTGAGCTTCCCTTAGCCCAGTCATACTGACACAGAAAATTAACGATCACACACTCTGTAGCAACATTTTCCTCACTTGTCAGTTTCCATCACATAATTGTCATCTTGAGAGTCCCAGGGCCTTCAAATAGTACTCTGTAAGAACTCACCTTTATTGAGTGCTGAAAGTATAAGATTATAATGCACAGAGAAGAAGGTTCATCCGGGAAGCTTTGGAGGTTGGATAATATTTCAGTTGACAGAGATGATGGCTTGAAAGAAAAGGCTTGAAAAAAAGGAGATACACAAATAAAAGCAA
This sequence comes from Felis catus, assembly GCF_018350175.1. Taxonomy (NCBI): domain Eukaryota; kingdom Metazoa; phylum Chordata; class Mammalia; order Carnivora; family Felidae; genus Felis; species Felis catus. The sequence goes on from NC_058374.1 coordinate 114,213,744, forward strand.
GTTGTGTGGGAAATAGCAAGTTGTCACTATGACTGGAAAGTGATTGGAGTGTGAGTAATGGAACAATTCAGCTGACGTGTGTTGAGGGTTTATTATATGCCAGGCACTATGATAAACATCTCACACATATTAACACTTTTTTAAAATCATGAAAGGTAAAACTCGAACAATAAATAAGGGTCAAAGTACAGAAGGCTTTGAATGTCATCTAAGAAATTATTCTTTATCTGATGACTGATGGAGGTTCATTAAAGGTTTCTGAGCAAATGTATGATGTATCTGACATCTCAAAGATGTGCTGTAGGAATATTAAGCTGGTGATAGCAGCAACAAATCTAGAAGAGGGAAAAGATGAGGGTATGGAGATTACATTGGCCATCTCTAGAGATATCTATGAGGGTTTTCAAAGAAAGACCCACAAGATATGTCCTTTGATTACATGGCATGATAAGCAAGAAAGAATAAAGACTTAGTCCACAGACTAGATCATGAATGGCTACCCAAATGGGTAGGAAGCATTAGTGTCAAAGGGGTGAGGAATGGCTAAACAAGTTACTTGATAAGTAATATGTCTATTCCGTGTCCAAATCATTGGGGGGGGGGGGAGGCAAATAAGCAAGAAAGATTAGACACCAAAATATCACCTTTGTTATTGATGAAGTTGATAGTGGACAAAGTGGCTTATATCTGAATAAGAAAAGCAAATGGACATTCTCATACTAATGCTCATCATGCAGTACTGGTCCAGGGGGTGCCTCCTCCTGGTATACTCCCTATAGGCAGCTGGTTCCCAACTAGGAAGAAAAGAGGAAAGGACAGACCGACTTTCTCCTCTAAGCTCACCAATCATATCAAGTCACACTACCTCCTTTGGGGAAGTTAGTGAGGGAGTGAAGAAGGTAGGTACTTAAGTTAATGGCACTCACTCCACACAAGATGTGAAGAATGAATAATCCTCCCTAATGACGTATGTAGGGGGATTGGCAAACTGTAGCCCATGGGCCAAATCTTGCCCACTGCCTGTTTTTATGCAGCTCCAAGCTAAGAATGGTTTCCATATTTTTAAATGGCAAAAAAAAAAAAAAAAAAAAATCAGAAGAATGCTATTTCATGACCCATGAAAATTATGACATCCAAATTTTAGGATAAATAAAGTTTTATTAGAACACAGGCATATCCATTCACTTATGTATTGTGTATAGCTACTTTCATGATACACGACACAGTTGAGTAATTAGGACAGAGCCTATAGGGACCACAAGTGAAAATATGTATTCTCTGATCCCTTAAGAAAAAGTTTGCCCACTCCTAATTGAAACTATTGAATTCCATGCAGCCATCAAAACAAAGAGGTAGGCTACATATACTGACCTGGAAGGCGACCCATCCTATTCCACGGTGAGAAAAAAGTAGGTTGCAAAGCAGCAGATAGAGTACAAGTCCATTTTATTACAGATGCATATGCCGCTAAATAGAAGGATATTTACATATCTCCCTAACAACTCAAGCTGTCAGCAGGAATGACACGGCATGGGAAGGAATGGGCAAGAAGTAGGAGGGCTTAGACATTTGTGCATTCTGTGTTGCTTAACATCCTTGCAACGACCATTATTATTTTGGTATATAGATAAAACAAGAAGAACACAGTGATGGCTTATGCTGCAAACAGGTCAAATGAGAGGATATTTGGAAATGACTGCACGATAATCACAAAACTTCAGGATTTGGAAACCGACATCCAGTCTAAGAGCTCATTTGGTGCCCAAATCGATTCTACTACAATTTAAGCTGAATGTGAAAACCTCCAGAAGCAGGAACCTGCTGCTACCCACCAGCAGCCCATTTCATCTCTGGATAAGTTCAGTGGTAATAAAATACATCCTGACATTGTATTGAGAATTCGCCTCTCTGTAGGTTTTATTTGTTAATTCAAATTCTCTGTTGCAGGCTGGTAAGAAAAGTAATCTCTCCCATTGGAGAGTCCTTTATATATCTGAACACAGATTGCATCGAAAAATTGAGCCTTCACTTCTCCAAACTAAACACCCCTCTGTCCTTCAACCGTTCTACATGTGGTGCTAAAAGAATGAAAAGAGCTAGAGTCAATGAGTCATGGAAGAGGCTGGATACCTATAAAATACATGCTTTTGGAAAACCTCAGCAGTAAAGGTTAGTGATGAATTGAGATGGTAGCTGGAACAATAAAACTGAAATTTCAAGAGGAAACATATTTTAAGTGGAAGGAAAGAAGCAAGCATACTCTCTAGAAGAAATGATATCGGTGAAAATGGAGATGGGACCAGCATTGGGGTATGACTGAGCACCCTGACAGAGGAAGAGAAGACACAGGTGAGAAAACAGAAGAATTTGAAAGGGAGATACATAAGATAAGTAGAAACAAATCTTCCCAGGAAAACACGTGAGCAGGTCATGTGCTATGAGAGAAGGAGGCCAGTAATTTGTGATGAACAGGGTGGAAGGAGGGGTAGGAAAAAGTGGGAAGGAGTATGTTGTTGGAGTTGAAAACCCACATTAAAGGTATTACAGTGGCCGCTGAGGAAACACAAGACAGAGTCAACAGGGGTTAAATATAAGAAGAGCTTAGCTTTGGTGAGGGCTGGATGTGGGAGAGAGTGGACAGGTCTCAAGGTTTAGTGGGTTTTTCCAAAAGCATTTAACTACTCAGCTTTTCCCACCTCAGTCCGTCCTCCGCTCGCCTCTCCAATGCGGGGCCCAGAGTGATTGTACTATTGATTGCTGGCAGGAGATTGACAGCCCATTGCAGGAAGACGGCAGTGGCTCTTTGTCCCCGGTTACACTGATGTGTGCCTTTGTGTGTGTAGACCCATGAGTATACACCCTCATAGAAACATTATACTCTATGGGTTTATTAAAGAATCATAATGCTTTCCAAAATTTCTCAAGCCATAATAAAAGGCCAGTATTCAACAGTGTTTACTGCTTGACCTATTCAGTCAGAAATAATAGGAAATATATTAAAAGTGCTACCTTTTCCACACTCTTAACATAACGCTTTGAATTTCCCACGGCATCCCAGCGGATTACTATGAATTACTTTGCAGGCACAAATTCTGTTTGTTTTCTCTCCCACTCTAGACGATAATCTTTGAAAATGTATTTATCAAGGTGAAGTGGCTTGTTTCTCTACCAGCCTTCTCTAGAGGTGCATATAACAGCATGTGGAAAGAGCTAGGACATTTGAAGGGCTCTTTCCATGTGTAACTCAGAGATCATCTTGTTCCCTTCTGGTTGACTCCTTGGTCACAATTCCCATGGCTCCTCTTCTAAAATTCACCCAAGTTCCCGCCTTACTCTCCACACACTTACCCTCTCAGCTGGTATCTTCCTATTACCTGTGCTGGAAGCACCCCCCCCCCAACCCATCCCCTCATCCCTGAACCCTTTTCAATAGTTATGACCTTCTGGAGTGCTGGGTCTCTGTTAAGAGAAGACAGGGAGTGGTCACACTTAAGACTCATTGACTGGATATGATGGTGCCCAGAGCTCCCGAAGCATTCTGATATTAGCATCATCTGCCCAACTAGCAGAATAGACAGTCTCATCAAGGTTTATATATCTCATAATTGTGGCCTCCTTTAAATGTTTTCTTGAATGATCTCCCAGCATTTCCCCTCTAGGAACTTGGCATTATGTGACATTCACCTCAACATCTTGCAACTGGGGTCCAGAAACAATGAACCAACAACAAATAAAGGAAACATGCATTCTTTATTTTTTCCCCATCAAAGCTCGTATTCACTTGGAGAATTACCTAGTGCCAAGCAAAAGAAAGCTCCAGCTGGGGAGGAAGGAACCACAGAGAAACCATGATGGAGTTAGAGTGAATAAGAGTGAACCGTATGAAGAGAATGTCAAATTCTTGTTTTGAATGTGGAGAAGAGCAAAGATAACAATTTCAAAGGTGCTCTGCCCTCCAGCTGAGTAATCAGCACATTTCACTCCAATTTTATCTGAACATAGCCTTTTAAGTCCAGGAAGCCCCTTCTTCTATTTTACTGAGAAAATCAAGGCCATCTGATAAAAGCATACCAAAATTCCCTCTTCTTTCTTGGCATCATATGGTAGATTAGGGACAAGTTCTCTGGGCACAGGCAGGCTAAAGCTTTCTCTGACACTTACTAGCTCCTGGGCGAGTTCTTTGATCTTTCCATGTTTGCAAAAAGTTTCCTCATTATAAAAAAGGTAAAAATAATGTTGTTTTGCAGGATTGTTCTGAAGTTTTATTTAGATCAGACCCCAAAAGCCCTGGGTCTTTCTTTTAGGATGAGACAAAACTCCTGGTTCTTGGTCTGTATTTAATCATGTGGGCCAAATTATGTGTTTAATACATTATAATATAATTAGATCTGACAAGAGATTAGCCTACCTTTGAAGCCCATGAAGTTATTAAGAAGATGATTTGGAATCTGGATTTTTTTTAATTTTTTTTTTAATGTTCATTCAGTTTTGAGAGACAGAGTGCCAGTGGGGAAGAGGCAGAGAGACAGAGGGAAACACAGAATCTGAAGCAGGTTCCAGGCGCTGAGCCTGATGCGGGGCTCTAGCCCATGAACCGCGAGATCATGACCTGAGTTGAAGTCTGCTGCTTAACTGACTGAGCCACTCAGGTGTCCCTGGAATTTGGATTTTTATGCACCCTCCTTGACAATGAACATCACTCTAAGTTTATATCAAAATATTGGCTATAATTTTAGCGAGACCCTTAAAAATGAAGCCATCAGAGCAGTAATGGTATGGTTTTTAGTGAGATAAAGATTAAAAATTAATTTTAAATCTTTTAAATACAGTTTATTTTATCTGTATTCTGTGCTTTTTAATGTCTACTTTTATATTTTACACTATATAAATGTATACATGCTAATACAAGCATGGATGTATATAATTTACAAATAAGCGGATATGTGTATATTAGCACGACACGCTCAATCAGTTTTCATTGATGAGATGCACTATCAAAGGTTGGGAGAACATGATCTACACTGACCCCAAGTGTTTGCCTCACTCTTCGGGTTATATTAAAGCTCTGTGTAAAGATCTATTGTTCATGGCTCTCTATTTCCAAATGAATATGATCTGAACTCTTTCGATGCATGCAAGGCCTTTCCCAACTTGTCCCAGCCCTCTTGTGTCTTCCCAGATTGCAGTAGGAAACAGATCAGCATAGGTACATTGAAAGAAGATTAATAGAGGGACTACCTACAAAGTGGTAGGTAGACTACAGAGAAACCACAAGGGTAGCGACATGGAAAGATAAGAGGAGGTGTCACTCCCCTTAAAGTGAGGAAGGGAGAAGGCATTTACCCTTCCCTAGAAACAGAGAGGCTGTGTGAGGAGATCCCCTACAGATACCAACAGAGGAGAGGTGTAGAATGCTCAAGGCATCAATCCCTTCTCTCTCTTAGCTGCCCCCTTGTGGCTGAATCCAACCCAAAGGGTGAATATTAATGTGGTTCACACAGTTCCCTTCCATGACACAGAATTTGATGAAGAAGGATGGAGATTGAACCTGGAGAAACAAATGGCAGATATCCAGACCAATTTTTCCAATTTTTTTATCCATTCATCCATTCATTCATTGATGTTTTCCTCTCCTCATTCAACAAATTTCTATCAAGCAGAGCATTAAAGACCCATCTGGGCACTAGGGAGACAACAGGAGCAAGACAGTCTGTGTGCCTACTCCCAGGTCTCATGCTACATTCCTGAGTGGCAGGTAGGCGCAGGTCACAATGCCTCCTGTGTGACATGTGCTGTCATAGGGAATACTAGGGGACTTGCTTCAAGGAAAATGGCCCTGAGGATGGCCCCCCGGAGGAGGTAAGACCTGAAGATTAAGATCAGCCATGCAAACAGAAAGGAGGAACTGTTCCCAAGAAAAGAAGCAGTAAGTGCAGCAGATCTGAAGTAGAATCACGCTAATGATGATCCAAAGACAAAAAGGAGCCCATGTGGCTGGTGGTTGTGAAGCAAGAGACGGGGTTGCGCAGGTGGGCAGGGACTGTCTCATGCCAGGCTTCGCCAGCTAAGCTAAGGAACTTGGGCAATGATGTGTCGTTGAAGCAGGGCAGTGCCATACTCTTTCCGAATTGCTCACACAGTCCTAATGTTGCCAACTTTTGAGTGTTGTGCCTCCGTGCCTTTGCACATGCAGTTTCCCCTGCCTTAAAACCCACCTTCTCTCTTCCAACAGGCAAACAGTTAGTCATCCTTTGACCCACTTTATGTGCCATTTCCTGCCTGAAACTTCCCTGGGTCCCGTCAGGCTGTCTTAGTCACTTCCTTTTCTGTGCTTCCCTCAGCACTTCGCACCTCTCTCCCTGCTGTGTCACCATTTGTTTACTGACCTTATCTGTCTCAAGACAGTGAGCCCTTTGAAGGCAGGGACCACTCAACGTTCTTTGAATCCCCACCTCTCCCCCTCCCTCCTGATGCCCTCTGAGAGTGGACACCATGTCTTAATCAGGTTTCTGTCCTCACCCTGCCCTTCCTCCACCCGTAGTCACCTGGCCTGGGGTGTGCCCTATTAACAACACTCAAGAATGCACACCGAATGAATAAAGTCACAGAAAACAGACTTCCCCTATCTCTGGCTTTAAGTAACAAGAAAAGCCTGCCCAGAAGAGGCCATCAGTGATTGGGTGATTCCTTAGAGCTTCCTAAACAGCCAAAGTAAGACCACAGCTGAAATCCATTTCAATGTCTACACGGGGTTTTCATTTGTTTGTTTAATAGAGCAAAGACATTCAATCATATATTTAATAAACTACCTAAATTAAACACTTATAACAAGTCACAGTTTAAAGTACGTTTGTGACGTTTCATGAATACGTTTGCCACACATTTTGCAAGCTTGCCTTTCCCCAGAAGGCAAAGACAGTGTCTTTTTTAAAAGTGACTTTTGTGTCCACACTGCCCAGCACACAGTAAATGCTTATTGAGTATGTGAAAGAACAAGAATTAGATATCAGACCTGCTCTGTCTCAACAATATCCGTATCAGGTGGTGACTGTTAACCATGGTTAGTGTGTATTTTGGTTAGCCATAGCTACATAACAAATGATCTCAAAATACAGCTGCTCCAAACAACAAATATAGCAAATATTTATTATTTCATATTCATTTTAAACAATTAGAAGTTTGATGTTTACCTAGAGTTTAGCAGATGCCTTTAATTCATATGAAGGTAATAATAAATAATATTTATTAAGTGCTTACTACCTGCCACACTGTTCTAATAGCTGTACGTATCCACTCATTTAATCTTCAGAAACATTTTGAGATGTTTATTCTGATTAACCTGTTCTGTGATACAAACCTTCGGGCACAGCAAGGTTAACTAACTCAACAATGGTCACACAGCCAGTAATAGGCAGGCCCAGGATTCAGACTCAGATCACCCAGCTCCTGCACAAACTTTTCATCTCTAACAGATTGGCTCCAAAGATAGAAAGATAGCAACAATTTTCTCTTCAAGGATGAAGTTAATACCATGAAGAAACATCCTTCTCATCATTGTCATATATAGGTCACTTCATCTCTCCAAGAGAGATGATCGACTTGTATAGATCCATATGGCCCACATGGGCCGGATGGTGCCCATATTTGATGGTGACATCCGTAGCCGTGGGTCTGAACTTCACAAATTAGCTCAAAGGAATTGCACTCCAGAGTTCTGACAGCATTAGAACTATTGGATCAAATTGTATCTTGTTCAAGGTTAAAAATAAAGGGTGGCCGTCATTAACCTAAAGATTATAGCCAGTACCCTTGACTATACCTAAACTCCCAGCGTAAAACAGTGACTGCTCTTGTGGACAAAAAAAAAAAAAAAAAAAAAATACCAAAGGGACTGGCAAACGATGCTTTTAGGGTGCCCATCTCTTGCAAAAAAAAAAAAAAAAAAAAAAAACCCAAGAGCCCAGCTCTTCAAGAGTTTTCATTGTCTGCCCTTCTCCGTCAAGAAAATAGGAAAATCTCCCTCCCTCATACAGATATTTTGCACTAAAGGACACACAATGCATATTTTTTCAATCCAATCAAACCAATCAAAGAGTGGAATGAACAATGGGTGTTGAGCAACGAGGGCTGGGTTCACACCTCAAACCAACTGATTCACCTGATTCATCATAGACACAGCTCTTCACTGCTCTGGGCGTCAACTTCCTCGTTATGTGAGAAAAAAAAATGGATGAGAAACTCTCTATGATCACATGTATCTCTAAAAATCACTGATCCTTAGAAGTCCATATAAAATTAACACTTCTTTTACTCAGATGACAGATGCTATTATGCTTTGTAACAGTCTGTGTATTAACTACACGCGATTAAAAATCTCACAAAACAGGCTATGAAAATTAATCATTCACCAAAGGCCAAACACAATGTCAGTTCTGAGAGAGGCAGCATTCAAACAACCTGGGACCTGCAGAAAATTCCCATGACTCTCTTCTGTCACGTGGCAGGGCAACACCATAGAAGACAAGACAGATTCCTCTCCCCTCCCCACCTCCCACCCAGCTGTGGTCATGGCCTGGAACCCTCCTTCACAGGGCATGTTCAGGAGCAGCAATCACTGTGAGCCTTGGCTGAGGAAGGCATATCCACGGCTCCCTGCTCCACTTTCATGGGTATGTTGAGTCAGATATATTCTTCTGTAAGCTGTCAGGAGAATTGCGGTAATGGGATGAAGTCCATTGATTAACATGGGAAGAAGAAGATAATAAATGTAATACTGTTGATATGAGGAGTAGGACAAGTTAGAGGGGGCTCAGGATGTAGGAGGATTGTCATTAACGCTTCAAGTATGACGTAGTAGAAACATCGCTGTACAGGGATCTGGTCTCCCAAGTAACTAACTGTGGGATTCTGGGTAGGTCACTTTATCTCCTGTTACAAACCAGGCAAGTTGCATTAGATAAGTGGTTTTCACACTAAGTCCTTAGACCAGAGGCGTCTCATGGAAAAATCAGTGGGTGAGAGGGACACAGAACCAGATGGGTCATGCTTGTGACTTTCCTCTCCATCTCCCGCACGATCATCTTTGCTTTTACCTGTTTTGTATTAAAATTGAACAAAAGTTAGGGTGCCTGGGTGGCTCAGTTGGTTAAGCATCTTCAGCTCATGTCACGTTCGCACAGTTTGTGAGTTTGAGCCCCACGTCAGGCTCTGTGCTGACAGCTCAGAGCCTGAAGCCTGCTTCAGATTCTGTGTCTCCCACTCTCTCTCTGTACCTCCCCACCACACTCTGTGTCTCTCAAAAACAAACATTAAATAAATAAATAAAATCTTTCCAGTTGAACAAAAGAGGGGGACCTGGGTGGCTCAGTCAGTTGAGCGTCCAACTTCGGCTCAGGTCACGATCTTGGGGTTCATGAGTTTGAGCCCCGCGTCAGGATCTGTGCTGACAGCTTGGAGCCTGGAGCTTGTTTCCGATTCTGTGTCTCCCTCTCTCTCTGCCCCTCCCCTGCTTGCACTTTGTCTCTCTCTCCCTCAAAATTAAAATAAACATTAGAAAAAAAGTTGAACAAAAGGAGTTTTTATTTTAACTTGTGCTATGATAAAGAATAAAAAGTTTGAAACCACCTAAACTGAATGACTTCACACATCTCCAACTCTATGAGTCCACGTGAATGTTAACAAACAGGCACATGCTTGCGATCTGAATTCATTTTCACACCCACAGCAAACATCTCAGGGTGAATTAAAAGTAATTCTTTTGAATTTGGCCTCTTTTTTCCTCTTGTCCAACAGGGAATTCTGGAACTCCTTGACAAAATATCTAAATTACAAAATTCACCAGTGTCTTCTCCTCACTGGAAAATGAGGTTGTTCGTGGTTTTTGACCATACAACTTATGCGACTTGTTCTATCAACTTCCTCGAATCATTATTCCCCTTCTGCTTCACCATGATAATAATTATCATGGAGTTTTGGCAGAGTCCTTGGATAATCATCTCTAATGTCATGCATCAGCCTTCCTGTCTCCGTAACCTGAGCAGAGGTTGGCAGCAGTCTTCCCGATGTTCCACCAAAATGCTGCCTCTCTCTGACGAGCCAGATGAGTCTTCAGTTCCCTTGGCAACCCCAAATACTTCACGTGGTCCCCTAAATCTTCTTTAGGGTTAGAAAGCAAAAGGCCTCCATTTGTGGGAAGGATTCAGAGGTAGTAGGAGGGATGACAAAGCCAAATTAAATGGAAATGAGTAAACAGAAAGCAATACAGTTTTGTCCATAGAATAAAGTTGGAGAAGCTGAGAACGGCCCACCGTATCCCCAGGCGCAGCCATATGATTGGACCCCATGGCAATTAGCCCAGCCAGACCTGTGGGATTTGCCCAGTCTTCATCAGGCTGTCTTTCTATCCGTAATAGATCCCAGAGCAAAACTGCATTGACGTTCCAGACGGCATTTTAGGTATCAACCAGCTTTGACTCAAATAGATTGGTGGAAGGAAAACAGTAATGACATTGTTTTCCAGCTCTTGGAACCCGTTCTGAGTTTTAATCACATAGACAGTTCCCTTCAAAGTTTAGTGCCCATTCCATTTTGCAATATTTGAAGGGATATAGCCAGTGCCACATGTTGAGGCATTTATCCAATTCGTTTTCTGTACCTGAAAAATGCAGGGAGTCAGCAAATATTAGGCCCGCCTGCTGCCACAGATCCTCCTGTAACCAATGTCCACACTGAGCATCGATGACTGTGCTTTTTTCACGCACTCCAGATGCAGCCTTAAAAGAGTTCTCCGAGCGTCCGTCAAAAAGCACTCAGGGTTGACAGTTAGGATGAAACTGACTCCTCAACCTGGACATGCCCTTGCTGTTCATGGATTGAAGATTTATAACTTTAGCCATTCGGAAGCACCCCTCAAGAACATGATAGCTGCATAACTTGGCTTAGTCACATAGTTGAATCACTTATGATGAAAAGGTCCCTCAGCTGATGAGTGAGCCTAACGCCAGTATCTGTATCTCAACACAACTTTTGATCTTTCTCTCTCCTGCTTTCAAAAAAAAAAAGTGTTTATGGGAAAAAATATGGGCTGTGGTAGTATTTATTAATTTGGAGATTTCATAAAGGATCTTGTTATTTAAAAGTCCACGATTATAACTACTACATTAGCAGCCATGCATACCACCTCCCCGATTCTAAACTCATTCATCCTCTACTGCTATTATCTCAGTCAGGGACATAAATATTCAAACACTTGTTCAGAACAGAAACCTGGAAGCCAAGTTTGAAGTGCCCTCTTAGCACCCCATACCCCAATCCATGAGAACATCCTATAGATTCTACCCCCGAATATATCATGATCTGTTTGCTAATCTTCCACTTCTGTTGCCGCCATCTTGGTTCGGGTCATCATCATCTATCTCTTTGCTAGAATGCTGGTCCTGACTGTTCTCTTCTGCCTCTTCTACCCCACTCTCTGTTCTGTAGCCACAGATGTCTATTTGAAAAGTGAATCCGATCATGCGTTAACACCCCCCCACCACCACCACCAACTCCCTCACCACCAAATGCACATTCACAGCCACTGGAAATCTTTTAATATATGCCCACTGTATGCTCAAAGTGTTGGTCTGCAACAAGATAAGGAATTTACATCAGAACATAAATATAAACCAGCACACTCTTTTTTTTTTTAATTTTTTTTTTAACATTTATTTATTTTTGAGAGAGAGAGACAGAGCATGAACGGGGGAGGGGCAGAGAGAGAGGGAGACGCAGAATCGGAAGTAGGTTCCAGGCTCTGAGCCATCAGCCCAGAGCCTGACGTGGGGCTCGAACTCACCGACCGCGAGATCGTGACCTGAGCCGAAGTTGGATGCTCAACCGACTGAGCCACCCAGGCGCCCCAGCACACTCCTTTTTTTATTGAGCAAGTCTTGCTAAACGTGTGTCTGCAGGTGTGCATTTGTATAAGCTCGGTACAGTGTTCTAGGTGACATAACTGATTTACATCCACACAAGCTCTTTTTCTTATCACAGATGGGTAGCAGTTTGCCCACTAGCAACCCATGTTCAGACCTCAAGCTGAGTAGCACAGGCTTCCCAACCCCAAATAATGAGACTCCTGCCTGTCTCTCAAACTTGATTTTGAGCCCTTCTTCTTTTTATTCCTCTGCTGCAACCACAATGCACTGCTTTTGGCTTCTAGACATAACCATGTTGTCTTAGAGACATAACCATCGTAACCATCGCCTCTCCTAGAGACTTTGAACTTGTTTTCCCTCATCTGAGAATACATTTTCCCTGACCTTTTATTCAAATGACACTTCCTCAGGCTCTCCTTCCCTGGCCACTTAGGTAGAACTTCCTCTCTACTCCCTATGACCATTTGGCCTCCAATTTGACACCAGTTTTTTCCATCTGCAAGTCCATATTTATATGTGCTGGGCTGCTAATTGTTTGTCTTCATGAATAGACTGGAGGCTCCATGAAGGTAGAGCCCTCATTGGTTTCTCTGGTTTCACTGCCCAGAGAATCACTGCTTTAGGCATGGCATATCCCTCAAGTGTGTTATGGCAGATGGAAACTTAGAGAACACACGGCCAGCCACAGTGACCCTTCAAGATGTTAATTTATTTCTTCAAGTCTTCCAAGGATCATTTGCAAAATCTGAATAAGAACTAGATTCTTGCACCCAGGTTGCCCAATCTACAAGTGCCCAATCTCTCACTTTATAATTGCAACAAGTCTCAGCCAGTTGAAGGTTAGGCAACCTATAAAGGAGAAACAGAATTACTTCATGTGAGTAAACAATTCATTATCCTCACTTGGGATTTTCTCACCCTGAATCACTGCAATGTTGTCATGTGCATTTATGTCATTGTCATTCTCCTTAGAGACCCCATCTTACAACAGCTAAAATTTATTAAACAGCCAAAAATTTAGATGCCAAACACTGAAGCCTCCTCGGGGAACAAGACCACTCGGACTCACCTTCATGGAGCTCATGGTTCAGTGAGAAAAACCCACCGTAAACAAGTAATGAACTTGCAGAGAGCGGTGGGTGGGGAGAACAGGGTGCTGCAGGAGGTACACACTGAGGGACACTAACAGTTTTTAGGGGTTAGAGAGGATGGCACCCAAGGATGGATAGAAGGCAAGGAAGGGGGGCAGAGGAGTGATTCAGGCAGCAGTGGGGCTGGAAAAGGCCAGGGAAAAAGAGCAGGCTTGGTAAGTTCAAGTCCAGTGGGGCTGGACTGCAAAGTAACGGGAAGGAGAAGACAAGGAATGAGGCTGGTGGGCAACCTGGGGCCAGATCTTCTATGGCGCAGCAGGGAACTTGGACTTTATCCTTTTCTGCCAGGACATGACATGCAACACCTCCTGTCTCCAAACCTCCTGCCTAGAAATTACTTACAGCGATGTTGGGCATGAAGCACCTGCTAAATACATGTTAGTGACTATTAGAGGTTCGTTAAAGAATATGAAAGGATGAGCAAAAAAAACCGAGACAATGTTAGCATCGTAGGAAGACAAATTGTAATAGAAAGGACATATAATCCATACGCTATGTGACTCAACTATGAAGAATATTTGTGTGTGTGTGTGTGTGTGTAGTGCTAAAAAGTATTTTACCAAATATGTGATAAGACTGTATTTGAAACGTTTGTAGGCAGTCAGTAGCTGATACCCAAAACTGGAAAATCAAGAAATATCTGTAGAAACAGACATTAATTATTAGTCATTATTTAGAAATAGGAAAGTCAATACCAGAATGAAGAGTTGAAAGATTTGTAAGCAGTCATTTCTGAGGTAAAGAACTAGAAAAGGGAGATAAGTTGGGCTAAGGTAGGGCCGGGCACTGTTCTTATTTTATTACAATCCTTGTATATGCTTTACTTTGTTATTTTTGTGATTATAAGCTCTGTATATGTGTGGCTTTTTGACAGAGGTATAAAAAAACAGACACACACACACACACACACACACACACACACACACACACACATCCCTAGAGAATAGTAATCTAAAGAGAAAAAACAGAAAAGAATAGAGGGCAGTCAAGATGCCCCCTACTGACCTTTTGCAGATGGTTCTATTGATGAGTCATTCCCCTATCTGACTTGCCTGGGTTCCTAAACCAATCACGTCAGCAGCAGGAACACAGCAGCCCCTTTTGCCGGACGTGTCATGGTTGGACTGCCAGACAACTTTTGGATTTGTAGTGCTGGGGACAAGCATGGTTACCTGCTGAGATTCCCAGTTGGCTCCATTGAAGGAGGCCCTGAGTACAGATCAGAGCCTCAGGGAGGCAAATCTTTCAGGAGTTCCAGAGCTCTCGGGGTCTTCAGAGGAGGCCAGGACGTGAGGGAAGTGTGAGCCCCATGTGCAGGGAAACAAGATCCAGAGATGGAACTCGTTTTGATTTGGCCGACTCGTTCACTTATGGGAAGTCAATGGACCCACCAGATGCTGAAGTGTTACATCTCACTACTTCATACCCCACTTGCTGGAGATGTGCGATACTTAACAAGGACAAAACTCAAACAATCTTCTACTACCGATGAAGGAAAAAAGTAGTGAGGGGAAGATCATACTTGAAACAATCTCTTGAAGCAGGGAAGCTGTTTTTAAGTATTTTCGAGGACTTTAGAAGGACTCCTTTTACTGACAGTGTTAATTAAAAACTGTTCTTATTTATTAAAGCAATTCCCCTAATTTTCTCTACCAGACAAAATTTTATTAGTCTACTTTCAGTGACTGGATATACTTGAAAGAAAAAATAAAAGCGCTAACATGTTTTGTAGATGAAGATTTTTACTTCTTCAGAATAAGTTTTACATGTAGTGTTATAAGTTAAGTGTTACGTTTCCTAATGCAATTTCTCCACACTTAATGTCAATGAGGATATTTATCTCTTCTGAGTACAGGGTGGTTTTTTTTTTTTTTACTAAAAACAGGATATTTTCCCAAAACAAATGCCAACTATTTCCTCATTATATCTTAAAAGGATAACTTCCATGCAAGTGAGTGTTCATGTCAAATGTTATTAAGCACAAACAGCACAATAACTAAAAATAGCTCAAATATTGTCAAAAAATAGCCACATCTTGTCAACGAGCTTGTTCTAGCCAAGTTCCCCATTACTTGCACAATCTATATTTTGGGAAAGACAGAACCTAATTGTTTCCAAACAAAATTTCAAGCCTGTATAGGGTTTTCTTCCTCTGATTGGTTTCAGTTTAATGAATTAATCTTTTAAAAGGGAGAATGAAGAAAGAGGGGCTCCTCCAAAAACTCACTTAACATGTGCATTTTATCAAGGGCCTTAATTATAAAGTTTAATGGATAATTTTTGTACAATCACCTTTGGAGAGATTTCAATTTTTTTAGGGCATTACTTTCATCTTTTGCCTTACATTTTTTATGGACAGATAGCAAAGAGCAAATGTCAACTTGGAGAAAAGACATTTAATGCTATTTGGGCCTGAAAGCAGAGTGAAAAAAATTTTTTCTAATGCAATTCAAGCAATACTGTATTAAAAAAAAAAGTTATCAGCTCATTCAATCACCTCTTTTAAAGTAAAAAAGACAAGTTACTCATTTAGGACACCCAGTAAACTTTTCCTGAGGTCATGAATGTTACTCAATAGATTTGTTTAGTACCCTTTTATTTATTTTTTTTTAATTTTTTTTTCAACGTTTATTTATTTTTGGGACAGAGAGAGACAGAGCATGAATGGGGGAGGGGCAGAGAGAGAGGGAGACACAGAATCGGAAACAGGCTCCAGGCTCTGAGCCATCAGCCCAGAGCCCGACGCGGGGCTCGAACTCACGGACCGCGAGATCGTGACCTGAGCTGAAGTCGGACGCTTAACCAACTGCGCCACCCAGGCGCCCCTAGTACCCTTTTAAAAAGCACCAAAATTTTAAAATTCAAAGCATAGTTTGTGGGCACATGGGGAATATGAAGAAGTCTAAGACACAGTTCTTATTCCCAGTCTGATTAAATTGGGAGAAATCATCTTACTGTGGGCATTTTGTCTCAACTGAATTAGACTTCTCTATTAATAAGTCACTTACAATTCAGACAAATTTCAACACTGGTCAGGCAAGCGAACAGTTAAAGTCCTCGAGGTGGCAGAGAGAGAAGAGTAGCAATGGAAACAGATCCACACTAGATCTTGGCATTTTACTGGTGGAACCCCCTCAAAATGGGATCCTTCAAAGCATCCTACACAGTGACTTCTACAATTAAGGGTGCTATACTTTATATAAAATCTTATTTAATCCTCACAACACTTTGAGGAAGATCCTATAGATATTCTCCTTTTACAGATAAAAAGACCAACACATAATGGGGGTCGATAGTTTGCCCAAGATCACATGGTCTATTGAGTGGCAAAGTCGGGAATTAAATCAAGGCAATTTGATTCCAGTACATGTGCCTTTAACAAACATTTACAGAGTGTTTATACCACTTTGGTTTAAACGTGATTATGCATTGCAGAGACATATATCTTCATGGGGAAAAAAGGTGTGTGTGTGTGTGTGTGTGTGTGTGTGTGCGCGCGCACATCCATGCGGCACACATGTGTAAGTATTGATGTCATTACAGATGTCTTCTGGATGGCAAGACTGAGTGATTCTTTCCTTCTTATTTATGTGAACTTAAAATTTGTTATTACCATGGGTGTGTGATGCTCATGTAATAAAATAAATACAAAATGCCACTTCAAAAGCAAAATTAAATAGAAACAACTCAAGTTGATTTAATGACTAAGTGAAGACAGTGGATTCTATTCTCTCACTATTATTATTATTATTAATAGCTGTTTAAAAATAAACATTTTAAAACATGCACAGAGCTGTTTGCAGGCATTTTTCAGGAAGAACCTTGTACCAAGCCCTGTACCCATATTATCTCCTTTAACCCACACAATTTTTCTTACAACATAGATGTTATTTATCATCCTCCCTTTACAGACGGTGATGGTGAGATACAGAGAGTTTGTTCTCGGTCCCGTAACTACAAGTGGCAAATCTATAATCTGAAGCCAGTCTCCAGAGCGTAAACTCCTAACCATCATGGCGGCGGCCTCTCCCATGAGCAGGGGTGCTGGCTGGGAAGAGAAGGCACTTCCAAGCCTGGAAGCTCTCAATTTGGAGACTGAGAGATGTGGAAGGACTGGTGCCGATCTAAAGTCAAAGCTAGACAGCTGGAGTCTTTCTCTCAATTCATGTCTTAAGTAGAAAACATGTAAAGCCATTTTAAAGGTCTCTTGATGCAGGAAGAGGATTCTTCTTAATCTTTAGTATTTTGTAAACATAAAACACTTAGACAGCCAAAATACTTGTCAGTATGTTCTGGCCAATTTTGTTTAGTTTTCATGAAATCAAATACAGAGCCCAAGGTTCTAAAAAATACTTCCATAATTTAAATTTGTTCTAATCCCAAATTATAAACGTTTGCATTCCATCCCAAAACAGAATTTAATGTATGTTTAGGCTAAAAATTCTATTCGAAGCATTATATAATCACCTACGCATCCACTAAGAGGACATAAGATTCTAAATAACCAAAGGGATGAGTTTGAGGGGCAAATTTTTATTATTATCCTGGAAGAGATAATTATGGAAATTTAGATGTGTAATGGCATATGGATTTTTAAATAAATTATTGTGAGACACTAATTAATCTTGAAATTTAAGAAATTACTCATGAGACCTGTTCACATATTTTGACAATACGTAGAAAGTTTGGCTGTTTTCAATCCACCTGATGCTAACAGATTCTCAGATTCTACAGATAATATTCTTCCAGGATGTTGTTGGAAGTGTTCCTTCAACTGCAGGAGCAATGGTATACATGGTTATAGAGTGATTATTCACCTATTTTGTCATTTCGTTTTTTCGCTCACAGTGATGTTTACATAAATATCTCCTGAGGCTAACTGTTAAGAGGTCGCAAAAATTTCTGCCATGCTTACTGTCTAGCTCTTAAGACAGGATGCAAATGTAGCTTAAGACAATTCTTTCCAAGGGAGTGTTTTGTGAATAACTGAATACATTTCCTCCTAAGAGCAACTTAAAATATTTCAAAGCTGGCTTATGAAGAAAGAGTCTCACTTTCTCTTGCAGAGCCTTAATTTTCATTAAACTCTTCATGTTTTTATCCCCAGTGGGTTACTTAGACTGGTTTCCTTCCCATACACGGGGAGAATTGTCTATCTATGCTTCTTTAGTACTGGACAGCACTGTGATACATTTCAAGCCCTAACCATACATGCATGTTAAAAATAATTATATACTGCCTATCACCCCCTAATGGCACTGTCTAGTGGACCCATTAAATTGTTACTAGGTCTTCCTGTGGCACAGAATCTATCAAGCTCTTTGCTTCCTGCTGGAAGGGTCTGAAAAGCCAAGAGACATTTTCCTCTCTTTTTCCTCTCCCCACTCTCAATCATCGCTCCTCATTTAACTGAGTTCCTAATTCCTTTTGCTTCTCCAGGAGAAAAAGCACAACGGCTGTCACAGGCAAAAACGTTCTTTCTCGCCCTTTCATCTCCAGGCAGATGAATCAATAAAATATGAAGACAAAAGTGCTCCATGTTCTGGCCAAGGATGAATGTTCCCCAACAGATATTCCTGATTGTAAAGGGAAGCATTTCATCTCAGGGCCCAGATCCCAGAGACAATTATTGATGAATCCTGCAATACCATCAAGAATAAAACACTCCTCTCCCAGTCTCAGACTTGAAAGAATTTTCTTCCACTCTTCTTTTTTTCCTTCATTCACACCTACCAACCCAAGTCGGCCAACAGTGCAGACTTTGGCTTTGCATCAGACAAAGCTGTCCCCTCTCTGCCTCCTCATGTCCCAGGACAGGTCACTTAACCTTTTGAATCTTCAGTCCCCACATCTGCGACATAACTATCAGTGGTTTCTATCTTCTAAGTGATCGTGAGTACTAAATAAAATAAGATTTCTAAAATATTGGGCCCCGTATCACACACAGGGAAGGCACTCAATAGATGTGAGTTGCTCTGATTATAATTATTGCTGCGATGTTTTTGCTCTTTTCCATTTCCATTCAATTCAATACAAATTTTCCAATCCTTCCTATGGTCAAGATGCTAAGCACAGCAGTACAATTTTTTTAATGTTAATTTTTGAGAGAGAGAGAGAGAGCAAGAATGAGTGGGGAAGGGGCAGAGAGAGGGAGACACAATCTGAGGCAGGCTCCTGCTTCTGAGCTGTCAGCACAGAGCCCAATGCAGGGCTCGTACCCAAGAACTGAGAGATCATGAACTGAGCTGAAGTCAGACACTTAACCCACTGAGCCACCCAGGCGTCCCACCAGTACAATTTTTAAACATAACCTCTGCTTCAACAAAGTAATAGTCTACCGGTAGTGACAAAGAAGAACTTAAATAACTTGAATATAAGGCAAGAAATGGTAGATGACAAAAAGAGGCACCGAATGCTCCAAGACAGTGCTTCTCAAACTGTAATGTGTGTATCAACCGTGGGAGGATCTTGTTAAAATGCAGATTTTGATTCAGTAAGTCTTGGGTAGGGCCTGAGATTCTGCATTTCTGATAAGCACACAGGCGCCGCTGATGCTGCTGGTCTGAGGTCTATCCTAATTTAAGCAGCAAAGTTCTGGGATGTTTGCGTATGATACAAACAGGGTTTGTACTTAGCTAGTATACATCAGTATATCTGTACTGGTTTCTTAAATGCTAAATACACTCTGACTGGCCATGATCCATAACCTATTGTTAAACCTATGGTTGAGTATCACTCTGGCTATAACCACTACACTACTCTGGTAGACCGCATAGAGGTCACGTTTGGTTTTAAAACAGGAGGTGTGGCGTTCAGGGAAGGCCTTGAAAGATTAGCAAAACGTTACTCATTTCTACTTGCTTGTCTAGTATACCCACTCTACCCTTCTCAAACACTGTTCGTTTGGAATATAAAGTGCCTTCCGATGATTCCCTCGAAAACAGTGCTCCTCTGAACCTTCAAGAATAGATGACTTCTTATAAGAATTATGTCGCAATGGGTCTTCCCATGTTCTTATGGTTTCGTGGCTGCTGTTTCTGATTTTGAAATGAAATTAAACAATAAAAACATGCAATGGCATCCTCTACATTACAGACAAAAATCGCAGCCCCGCTCAAGTTGAGGCCAACTGTTCTTGTGTTCTGGTGGCCAGATACCCACTGTTGACTGGGATACCAGTTTTTCACTGGGGGCTTTCACATAAAAATCCAGATACCCAGCTTGGAAAATTGGGAAATCCACCTGCCAGGAGCCTAAATTCACACCTGGAAGCCATCAGCTGGGACAGCACAGCGGACTGACTGCCTTGGGAGTTAGGGGTTGGGTGGGGGTGGGGTGGGGGTTGCGGGTAGGGGGAGCTATGCTTCAAAGTCTCCATACTCCAGGCAAATCTCATTATCTCTCACATCTGATCGGCTTTACTCTCTCCTACAACTATGTAGGTATTTGAGTTTTTGATTTCATCTTCAAAAGCCCAGGAATCATCTTGATTTAGACAAAAGTATATGGTATGTCATTAATGACACAGAACCACTGACACATGGTGATTTTCAGAATACAAGGACAGCTAGCTTTTTTCTAGGACAATAAATCTTAATATAATAATCAGACCAACTTTAAAGCTTTAGCTTTCTTGATTTGCAGACTTTGTTTTTATCCATCATTTCAGTATTTAGTTCCAGTAGTTTGTTTCTTTCCTTCCCTCTTGTAGACATGAAAGGGAATCTGAGTAAGGAGAAAAAAGGTAAACCAAGGAACCAATACCCCATTTCATGAGCAAAACATTTCTAAAGGTTATGCCAGCAACTTTGTGAACCACTAGAGAATTCACATAAAGTAAAGAAATCAGAAAAAAGAATGTGTGACTTTTCCCAGCCTGGGTTCTCTACTCTCAGGATTTTATTAGCAACTCTGTAAAACCTGGGTAAATCACTTTGGCTTCTTATGCCTCATTTATGCCTTGCGAGAGTTGAGAAAATCTAGAGAAGTAATAACAAGAAAATAAGTTTTGACTCATTTTAAAAGCTTTTCAGATTGATGATGTATTTACTCACTTAAAATATTTTGAGATTTTTTTTCCCTTCCATATTTAAAGGTAGTCAAAACTACAAAACGACACCCATGCCAAGAAAAAAGAGGCACTAATTGACTTCTTTCAGATACGAAACATTTTATATGTTTTTAAATTTTCAAAATAGATGACCATCCTCTAGCAAAAGTGTTGCACAAGTGGAAAAACAGAGGGGCTTCTAAGGAAGATAGGATCGCTGCAGGTTTAAGGATTTCTTTTCACATAGCTTAAACTATATCACTGTTTCTCCATTTGGCTGGATGGCGAATGTGCTGGAAGAACCTGGCTTGTTTTAAAGTTACAAAGTGACATGAGGGGAGGGAGGTGGGAGACTCCCACGCACAAAGTGACATGATACCGGGGCTGATATCTGACCCCATTTAAAATCCATAGATTCATGAATATGGTATATGTGGCATCAGCACAGGAGCTCGGAGTCCACAGCGCCCTGGATGCATGGGACTCTGCTCGGCTCACGGGCAAGGACCGCACCCCCTCACCTGAACTCAAGGCCAGAGCTAGTGAATGCTACCTCCCAAGGTTGTTGGCAATGATCGAGTCAAGAGATTGGAAAGAGCTATACTGCTGAGAAGCACGACTCAAAAGCAAGACATGATTCAATGAGTAAAACGCTTAGAATACTGCCTGGTACCTACGTCTTCTTGGTTTAAAAAAAAAAAGTTCCTAAGATCTGTGGTACTACACGCTATTATGAATCTCTTGGTAGGTAGTTACACAGAATATTTCCGTTGTTGGCCTTCTCTTCATTCACTACTTATCCCACTCTAACACCTCCGTAAATAACTGTAATACAAAACAGATTTGGTCTTGCTAACACTCTTACCAAAAGGTCATCGAAAACAGACGCTTAATTCATGGGAAATAGCATGTAATATTAAAAGGTACGTAGGATAACCAACGCACTAAGTTAAAAGGATACCATATAGAAGCCAAAATCCAGGGTGCTATTCAAAATCCCAGCCATGGGGCGCCTGGGTGGCTCAGTCGGTTAAGCGTCCGACTTCGGCTCAGGTCACGATCTCACGGTCCGTGAGTTCGAGCCCCGTGTCGGGCTCTGGGCTGATGGCTCAGAGCCTGGAGCCTGCTTCCGATTCTGTGTCTCTCTCTCTCTCTGCCCCTCCCCCGTTCATGCTCTGTCTCTGTCTCAAAAAAATAAATAAAAACGTTAAAAAAAAAAAAACAACAACAAAATCCCAGCCATTAGGAATGGCTCACAAAGCAGCGGGGAAAGGAGGGACCCTTTCCTAGGTGAGCATCACCAATGATTCCTGATGTGGAACCTCTGAGGCAGCAACCCGTCTCCCGGCTTCCTCCACTTTTATCCTTCTCATCACAGCTTCTGCTGTACGCCTGTCTCCTTGGATTTCTCCGACCTCCACCACTGACACACCTCCAGCCTCAGAAGATGGATTCCTGCCTCCCTCATCACTTCTCACTCTCCAGTCAATTGGCAAGATGCTATTTCTCCATTTCTTGACATAACTCAGATCATACGACACCTGCATGTATTGGTGGTGTTATGGATAAACTGTCACTTCTTGTGTATTACCAGTCTCAGGAGCACTGCACATCGATCAGCTGCCTATTGTGTATAAGGCACTGGTGAGTAGAAAGCTAAATAATTTCCTGTCTATAAGCAGTTTATAACATCTAAGGCATCGATGTTGTTTTCTTGTATATAAAAAGGTATATAATTTTTTAAAGTATGATTGTATTCTGTAGGAGTACAAAGGAAGGCAACGTCTCCTTGCTGGTCTTTCCATCACCTTCTAGCCCTTTACCCTCCTTTATCTTACTTTATTACTTACCTTCTGTATCTTCCTTACATGATACATATCTACTTTTTTGGTTATTTATCAGTAGCTATTCCCAACTGTCAGAATGTAAATTCCATGTGAGCAGAGACTTTGTCCTTGCTCACTGCTATGCCCCAGCCCTTAGAGCACTACTTAGCAAAGGGAAGGCCTTCAATAAACATTTGTTGAAAAGCAGGTCTTCCAAAAGAAGTGGCATTTGAGTTGGGCTTTGGCCAATAAGAAAGGCCTCAATAAGTGAGACGTGGAGAAAAGAGTGTTCTGGAAGGAGGCTTCAGCAAGAGCACGGAGGTTTCGAAGTACAATTTAAATGAGGTAACAAAGTGGTTTTAATACCGAGAAATGAAAGGCTGTGGTGGAATTTAACTATTTAATTTTAAGAAAGAAAACAATGTTTGCACCCGCAGTGTTCTATTTTAGACATTTCAGTGACATTTACGGGCCAACCTTTAAGTAGTCTTAGAGTAATCCAGGTCCCAAGTGGATAAACTGCAAAGTAAATATACACTTATTAACAATATGGAGGACAGCTACGGAAGAGAAGGAGAAAAGAAAGAACGAGGAAGGTGGGGGAAAAGAAAGAAAGCCAGAGCTCTCACCACAGATTGCAGAGTATCCTTTTATTTTATTTTATATGTCATCTCTAAGAAACCTGTGTTTCCATTCCTGCCTACCCTGCTTTAGCGGCCCCATCTGTGGGTGACCGCCATCCTGGATTTTGACTCTTGGTGATGGTACCGCCATTAGGGAAAACAGATGGGAGTTTGGGGGGGAGGCGTTTTAGTTTCTGCTAACTTCTCTTAACAAAGACAGCAAGTTTCCATCATCTATAGAAATCTCTTGCAATTCAAGAAAAATCCAATACCATTGCCAACGTGAGTCATTAATGGGTGTGAGGAAGAACAAACATTGAACTCTGTCTCTCTATTTCCACACGCCTCTTCCACAATGTGGCAACCTGATGGTGATTTTTTTTTAAGAACAATGTTTATAGCTTTTAAAATAGTATTTGTTTAATGGATTTATGTCCAAATCATTCCTGTGGAAATTCATGGGCTTGCAGGGGATGTTTGTCTGCCACACTGTTCCTACCTGCCCTGAATAGGCTGTGACCTCACGCCTCCGTCTTGCTTCAAGTCAGAGGTAAGTCTCTCCTCAGCATTACAGATGCCTTACTGAATCAGCTCCTGGGCTGTAGCCCAGGTAAGGTAGGCTATAGATGTAAGATTCCCCAACCTTTGTTTTGGTCCAGCTTTCGACCATGTCATCCCAGCCCATTTTCTGGTAGGAGATTTAAAACTCGCCATGTTTCTCAGTTCCCTTTAGGTGGAGGCTTCCATTGTCCTCACCGGGGAGAGGGAGCGGATGATGAGTTACATCACATCTGCCTCAGGAAGGGAACTGTACTGAGGAACAATTTATTCAAACTCATCAGGTCTTAATTATTGAGAGCATACAGCAAAGAATTTGAAATTCAGAGCCAACTAGAAATGCTCATTTGGCCTCTAAAACTCTAAAACAATAAAAGTCCTTAGGGAAGACTGCATTGCTCCTTAGTTCCTTAGAAAACAGACGAACCCGACAATTCCAGGAATTTGGATATTGAGCTTACCAACCAGCCACCCCTAGGGGATGCCAACCCACAACACAGCCTGCAACCAACTGGGTGATGTGGGTTAGACCAACTCTGGGAACATTTTCGATGCTTAAAAAGAGCCCAAAGGGGACCAAACAGAGAATGTGGTAAAAGTGTCCATTGACTTTTTTTTCTCCTGTTCATCATCCTCTTGAAATAAAAACAGATTTTTTTTTTTTAATGCAAGCTAGAGAATAAGCACTTCCATTCTTACAATCCAGCCAGGTCTGGGATGAAAGCAACTCCTTCAGAAAAACAGGATGAAACAGCAGCACACAAACCATGTAGGGGAGAAAGGATTGGAAGATGAAAACTCTCTTAGTGTCCTCAAAACAAAAACTTGGTCAAAGCACGCACCTCCCAGTCTTGAAACGCGGTGTAAAGACTTTAGTGTGGGGAACAAAAGACTCAGGGAGGAAGAATGAAAACAAAGGAATGGCCAAGAGAGAGAGATGGGGTGAAGCATCGCCACTCTTCCAAGACCAGGAACGAAATTCGTCCCAGAAATAAAGGGCATAAAAGAAAGACAACTGCAACACAGCATTAGAAAGTGCGTGTGACACGTTGGGCCAGGAAGCCGGTATGACAATATTTTCTCATAGAACGATATTCTATTTCATCACCATATGCTTTAGGAAAATCCAATATGTTCCTGCCAGACTTCTAACATTTTTTCCCAAGATGGTAAAAGCTTTAGGGAACGTGTCAAAGATACTTAGCACCCACTGCATTTTTGACTATTACACATCAGTGATTCTCTGGCTCATGAATTTTAATAATTCCATCACAACCTAGTTTGCCAATCACTGTCCCCAGCACTAGCTGATGAGAACACATGCAGCAGCAGATCCTGTTTGGGTTTTGTTCCCGGGCGCTGTTGAATCTGCAAATGGAAATTAGATAGGTCTACAACTCGTTTAAAGAAGATGTATGCCAAGATGGGATGCAAACGTGATTTGAAGAATTATTTCAAAACACGGGTCGATGCTACTTCAAAGTACAGCTCACGAGGTACCCGGGGAAGGAGTGAACGTTAAAGGTGTAATCACTCAATCACAGACAGACTACTGCAGACTAAGTAACTCAAATGGGAATTCCACAGGACACGAACCATGAGTCGCATGTGCCATTGGCTCCTCACACCCCTTGGTGGGGAGCACTTTCTCAGCTGCGCGCATCCACAGCCTTCTCCCCGCACCCGTCTGCATTTGCGTACTTCCAACCAAATTTCTGGTGACTGTTCCAGCTTCGTCACCCGTGACGTACCACACTTGGACGGGCGGCCAGTAAACCATAAAGTGGTATATAAAAACCGAATTCGGTGCTACACCATGCATCGGGACGTGTGAGTATCAAATTGAAGTCATCTGTTTTTATCTGTCTCCCTTTTCTTCGATTTTCTTTCTGTCAAAGGCTAACTTTATCCCTCCGGTCACCTGAGCTGCAAATGTGAGCGTCTTTCACGCTCCTCCTTCATTGTGCTCTCCAGTTACCAAACTCTGTTAGTTCTCTAGTAACTCCTAACGCAGCCTTTGAACCGTTGTCCCCTTTCTAGTCCAATTTCCCCAAGCCAGACCCTCTGCGTCTCAGACCTACACTCTGCTAAAAATCACTCCAGAGCTTCCAGCTCCCAGCTTGAGTCCTGTCCAATTCAGCCCTTTTGTTCACACCTGGGAGATCTTACTAAAAATGTTACTTTAATCTTGTGGCTCCTCTGCTCAAAAGCACTATTTACCGGATAAAGAACAAAGCCCCCGTTTCATAGCCCACGGCCAAGGTAGGTACCCGACTCTTTGAAGCTGCACCTTCCACGGCTTCTCAAAACAAGCCCTTTGAGGCAGGTGCATTGTTCCAGCCCCAGAAACTGAGCAATTGCCAGTGGCTGCTTGCCCTGCCCGAGGCACCTTCCTCCTCTTCCCACCTATGAATCCTAGTTCCCGTGAGGCCCCAACAGCTTCCCGAGCCACCTGTGCCCACTGGCTCTGTCTGCCTGGACACTCACTCGGGTGCTCGTTCAAGGTCTGCGCCTCCTCACAGGGCTGCTGGCCTGCCGTGCTGCTGTTGAATCTGCAGAGGGGGCTTTTGTTTTCCCCGAATAGATGCAAGCTTTGGGAGGACCACCACCTTCAACTAACATTCATTAAGCACCTGCTGTGTGCAGAGTCCTTCCTGAGGTGCCACAAAGATAGAGCAATATCTCAGGGCTGCTATGACAAACTCCCACAGACTGAGTGGTTTATAAACAACACAAATGTATTTGTCACAGCGTTAGAGTCTGGACGTCAGAGATCGGGGTGCGAGCATGATCAGGTTCTGAAGAGACCTCCTTTCCAGGTTGCAGAGGACAGACTCCTCACTGTGTGGAAGGAGGCAAGGGATGTCTCTCGGAGCCTCTTTTATAAGGAGAGTAGTCCCATTCGCCTCATGACTTAACTGCTTCCCAAAGCTCCCACCTCCAGATACCGTCACCATTGGGGTTGGGATTTTAGCCTATGAATTTGGGGGGGGGGGGGGTCACAAACATTCAGACCGTCACGGGAGCGTTATACTTCTTTGGCTTTCCATGACAACAAACAGGGCACTGTGCATATCACAGCTGTCCCATGTGTATTCTGAGTGAACTGGTTTCCATAAGTTTTATATTGTAAAATTATGATTTCACAATCAAACTGTCAAAATTAAATCCCATAAACGCCTTCCTCATTTCATAGTAGAGAAACTATGGTAAAGAAAGATGGAAGATCTTATTAACCCGATGTACTGGTAACAAAATTAATATCTGAACACACATATTTGTCTTCTATTTTCATGCTCTAACTGGCAAACCTTTCTATGTCACTTCAAGAAAGATGTGCCCTAGATTCAACTTTTCTTTCCACTGGTAATTAATGAATTGTTCATCTGCCCGAGGCACTTTCTGGCTTCCTTCCCCTGTCCAACAAAGCACGGAGTCTTGCGTTCTGATCTCTCATTTTTTCATACGGTTCTCCTAATTTAGACTCAATCATGAGAAGCTCGAATCCTGTGGAACTGTAGCCAAAGTCAAACAAATGAAAATAGATGTTTCTTACACTCACATTCCCATTGCCCCAATTTACAGCTACACAGATAATTCCTGAGTTTCCTTGATAATTATGGGAATTTTCCAAAAAAAAATGTGTTTGGTCACATGCCTAGTTAGTTTCCATTAGATAAAAACACATGTGAATCCAGGAGTGTCTTATATTTATCATAAAGAGACTTTGGTGCAAGAAGGATTGATAAAGCTCATGCGTTGTCTTCACATTGTGTTAACTGGGAGGATGAGAACATTCCAGGTGGTAAGTCTTCACATTCGTTTAGTACAAACAGGTGATTCAACACTGAAAATCAAACAGCCCAAACAAAACATAATTTATAAACACATACATTATCAAAAGTACATAAAATGAAACAGACGCACAGAAAAAAAAAAAGCCCTAACACTAAGATATTAACAAAGGTTTTTTTCCCCCACCTGAGTAGATTCATTCATTCATTTATTCATTCATTCACTAAGCGTATACTCTTGGAGAATTTATAGTGTCAGACACTATGTTAGGCATTGAGTTGTAAGACTTTTTTCAGTTCTCCAAAGTTCCATAACAACATGTATTAATTTTATGGTGAAAAATGAGCTTTTTAAATTATAATTCGTTGTGATGGTTAATTTTATGTGTTAACTTGGCCACAAAGTGCCCAAATATCTGGGAGAACATTCTTCTGCATGTGTCATAAGGGTGTTGTAAGTATGAATATACATATGTATATAATATATAATGTATGTAGCTGGGTAGACCTATCTACTTACCTGGCTGTTTACCTGTTTTTCCATCATTAAACATAAAGCTTAAAGAAACTGATAATTAAGGCTTCATTAAAATTAAGAAAATGTGTTTCTTTGAAGACTCTACTGACAGAGTGAAATGCACCAAGCCTGGAAGAAGATACTTGTAATGTATGTACCTGACAAAGTACTTGTATCCAGAGTATACAGAGTATGCCTAGAAATCCGTATGAAAAACACAGACGACCCGTTAAAAATTGGCAAAGGATTTGAATACACACTGTACAAGTGAAATATTCAAATATAATTAAACATATGAAAAGGTACTAAACGTCATTAGTCATCAGGAAAATGCAAATTAAAATTACAATAACTTACCCCAGTGCACACCAGAATGGCTTGAAATTTATATAACCTAGGGGCATGTTGGGTGGCTCAGTCGGTTGAGCGTCCAACTCTTGATTTCGGCTCAGGTCATGATCCCAGGGTCGTGGGATAGAGCCCCATGTCAGGCTCCGTGCTAAGCATGGAGCCTGCTTGGAATTCTCTCTGCCTCTCCCTCTGCCCCTTTGCCCCTCTCCCCCACTTGCTCTCTCTCTCTCTCTCTCTCTCTAAAAATTAAATAAGTAAATAAATAATCTAACCCAACAATTCCAAGTGTTGACAAGAATGTGAAGGAACTGGCATTCTCATGCACCCTAGTGGTAGTTTAATGCTGGTTGGTAAACGCCATTTTGGAAAACTGGGAGTACCTACAAAAGCAGAGCATTTATATCACCTATGACCTAGCAATTCCATTCTTTAGCAAATGCCCCATAGAAATGCATGTGTGTACCGAAAGACACACACAGGAATGCTTGTAGCAGTAGAAATATGACAGACAAAACTTGAAAACGACTCAAATGCTCGTCAATAGTAGATTGGAGCAAGAAACTATAGTATTTCCAGAAAGGCAAAGTAACAGACCACTGCTACTGGCAACAGTGTATGTGAACTTCAAAACAATGACTGAAAAAAGCTAGCTACATAGGAGTGTATATTGTCTGGTTCTATTTACATAAAGTTCAAGTCAAGCATAACTAATCTCTGCTGGTAAAAGTCACTGTAGCGGCTTCTTCTGTGTTTAGGGGATGGAGTAACGAGGTTTCTGGGGGTGCTGGCGGTTTTTTGATCGAAGTGGTTGGTTACACAGGTATTTTCAGGGGATAAAATTTCATTTAACTATACACTTACAATTGGTGCGTTTTTCAGCGTGTATGAAAAATAGTTGAAGATAGTTTAAGACAAAGTTTAGCATATGGCACCACATGGCCTGCTGAACAGTTCTCACGAAGCACTGAAGCTCCTTTAGAGATGAGGGTCTGATAAAAATGTTGTTCCTTCTCATTCATCTCCAAAAGTAGTCAGTGATTTCTTCTCTTAGTGTTTTCAGTAATGAGAGCCTTTTGACCTGGATTGTATTCTTCATCCATTTCTTCCTGTCAAAAATCCTTTCTTCCCCTTTAAGACTGAGTGAGCAGTTCCATCTTCTTGGTAAAGACTTCCTTGACTTCCTTAGGAAGCATTTTGATCAAGCTTTACTGCTTCATCGTCCACGGGTCACGTTCACTGCATCTGCCTAAATCCCAGTGTCCCTGGGGGCACTTTTTATTTTCCTTTAACTGTTTATGGCATCCTTCCCTCCCTCCTATTTTAGTTATTTCTATTTTTGTGTTTTCACTGCTTAAAGGGAAAGGTTACTTCTTCACCATTGTTTAAAAATATTATCCTATTCTATAGACAGCGCCTTGGACCTGTGTCTACTACTTATCCTCTCACAATTTCCAAATTTACATCTCCTGCCAGCCCTGTCCCTGGAACGAGTCCTGTGTATCCACCTGCCAACTCCTTATCCCCACTGGGATTCTAACAGGCACCTTAAACTTCACATGGCCAAACCCTGACTCAACCCCCTCAAACCTGCATCTTCCATTCTCTGAATAAATGGCGACTCTGTCCGTTGCTCAGGTCAAAAACCTTGGAGTCACCCTGCACTCCTCTCTCTCTTTCTCTCAACACCCTATATCTGATGCATTGGTAAAGCCTCTCAACGGTGCCCTCAAGATATAACCTGAGGCTGACTGACCCCTTCTAGACACCTCTGCCACGAGCACCTTCTTCAAGTCACCATAGCCTCTCCCCTGAAATATCCCAACAGCCACCTGTCTTTGAACTTCGCTCTTTGGTCTGTTCGCACACTGGCTAGCATATCCTTTTAAAAATCTATGACAGATCATCAGCCCTCCGCTGACAGCACCGAAATGGCAAAAGCCCTTCTCTACCCAATCTCCTCCACTTCCTCCTCCTCCTCCTTTTCCCCCCTGCCCCGCACCCACCCCCTGCTGAAACCCTGCTGGCCTCCGTGCGATTGCTCCACTGCCCAGGCATTGTCCCTACTCTGAGGTCCCTTCCACCAGGAACACTCTTCCTTCTAGGAACCAAGGTGCTCACTCCCTCACCTCCTTCAAGACCCTGCTCACACATTACCTTCGCAGTGGCCAACCTACATTAGATTGTATTCCCACTCTCCTCACTCCCCTCCAGCTCCGTCCTTCCCTTTCTTTCCCCCACAGCACTTAACACTGTCCATATTCTTTTTTTTTTTTTTAACGCTTATTTATTTTTGAGACAGAGAGAGACAGAGCATGAACGGGGGAGGGTCAGAGAGAGAGGGAGACAGAATCTGAAACAGGCTCCAGGCTTTGAGCAGTCAGCACAGAGCCCGACGCGGGGCTCCAACTCACGGACCGTGAGATCTGACCTGAGCCGAAGTCGGAGGCTTAACCGACTGAGCCACCCAGGCGCCCCAACACTGTCCATATTCTTTACAGACCCACTATATATTATTTAGCTTTGTGCTGTCTATCTCCTCCAACTAAAATGTAAATAGCACAAGGATAGATATTGGTATCTATTGTATTCATCAGATTCATGAATTCAAGAATTCATCAAATTTTTGCTGGATTCATGAATAAACAGTAGGTCCCTAATATACCACCTAGGAATGAATGGATAAATGAACAAACAAAATAACCCATAGAATTTAGTTTTCCAGAGACACCATGTGCCAATTTCTATCTTCCTAATTTATTTTACCACATTGGATAGAAATTTTTCCACATTTCACATTAATCTGCCTCCTTAAATAGATGGTATAGACACCATTTAACTCTGTCTTTGTGACTCTGGGTCATTGACAGGAACCTATGTTGCTGTACTGAGATACCGTCAAAGGTTATCGAAACTTGTACAGTTGGCTTTGCCTCCAGTAAGTTCCCTGTCTGCTGTTACCGTTTCTCTCTACCTTCCCACGTTGCTTTCTGCGAATCTATTTTGGTCAAGGCTTCCTCTAATTTGCATTTTCAAAGTCAGGCTTGCTAAGCTAGTTAGAAATGTGTCTGTTGGCCCTGAATGACAACTAAGGGCTTCTCCAAGGAGCCAAATTCTAATACTTCAGTCCTCATGCGGAACTGAACATCCCTTTTACTCCTCAGAAGTCAGTCTGCTTCTTTCCCAGTTTTACTGTGCTAGCAATCGAAATGACAAGGGAAATGACTTCTGAACACTTGAGAAAATGAGCTACTAATGAAATGTTGGGTAATATTTATATGAATATACATTCCTTGGTAGGTATATGTGCAAACATATGCATTGTGAGATATTTCACAAGTCTTCTTCAACACTAGCCTTCTTCAACACAAAAGGCAATGTAAAAAGCTGGATTATACTATTGCTAACTTACTTTTTTAAGGAAAATTATGTACTAAAAATTCTCCAAATTTGTTTCAGTTACATAACACATTCATGCTTATCACACTCACTATTTGCCTTTTCTCAGGTTCGAATTTAACAAAAAAAATTTGTGAATTACTTTCCAAAGGTCGGAATTATTTTAATTGCTGTTTAGAATATGATGATCCTAGTTCAGTCACGTAGTATTAGTTCCACCTCTCTGTGCAACCCATTTAATAGTCCTTTTCGCCTGTGGACACAGGAAGTAGTTCAGAAGTATTGAAGATGTGTGACCAGAACCCCTTTAAGCCCCAGGATGACCTGATTAGGTTAATAGAAGCTCCCCGAACAACTTAGCCATTCTGCAGGGAAGCATCCATTGTATGAGGACCCAAAGCAGTAATCTGTCCTGGTCTGTTCTATAAACTTTGTCCTGGGGTCAGTTGCTTAAAGCCACAAGATTCTTTTTGTTTTGGTTAGTGTTTTGTTTTGTTTTGTTTTTACTCTGTCAACAATGGAAAAGCAAAACATTGCTTCAGAGAAAGACACTTTTAACTTCCCAAGGCTGATTTCTGTTTCCGGTGCTCTGAGCCACGCCTTCCCACACTGATCTCCCAATTAGGCGTGTCTTGTATGCGGTCTTCATTCTGCCTTACTTCCTCAATAGAAGTTCTTCCCTTCCCCCCACTACCCTCCAAAAATGAGTTGAAAGTCACTAACTTCAGTTTATGTCATAGTGTTGTGGGCTGAATTGTGTCCTCCCAAAATTCATCTGGCGTAGTCCTAACCCCTCAGCACCTCTGACTGTGACTGTAAGGTCATGTGGGCGGGCCCTAATCCAATATGACTGGCATCCCCCTAGGAAGGGGAGGGCTTGACACGGATGTGTGAGCACACATGGAAGATGACAAGACGATCCGAGAAGAAGGTGGCATCTGTAAGCCAAAGAGAGAGAGGGCTCAGAAAAAAACAACCTGCCAACATCTCAGCCGTGGACATTCAGCATCCACAACTCTGAGGGGGCAGAAAAAATCTGTTGTTTAGCCCACCCCGTCTGTGGTCTTTCGTTACCGCTTACTTATTGTAGCGAGGACTCTTCCTAGTTTTAAGAGTTGTTTGAAGAAATAAGCAAAACATATGATGTTCCTAATTTTATTATATATGACATTACAGAAAGTTTTCAGATTTGAAAAACTGAACAGCATTATTACATATCATATCATTGGGCCTCCGTGTTCAGTGTGCTATAAAAAATATAAAGTTCTTAATTACATCCCATTTGAAACATAATCTTTGACCATGGATTTGCACATGTCCTATAATTTTGTTCTGTCCTTTGACAATTGAACTACAGTTGACTGGCTTAAGACCAATAAATGTCTAATTAAGGATAAATTGTCTCAGTTTTTGGCATCCATATAATTTCCATCTTTTCCTAAATTGAATTAAGTTTATGAGATCAAATTGCTCATCATTAAAACCAGCACTCTCACACTTTCCTTTTTCCATTCCATGCATTTTTATAAAATATGTGCAAAAGTGCAATAAAATTCACATTACTGCATAAAGCACTGCTATAAAGAGTAAAATGGAAGATGCCCCCAGAACTGAACTATGAGCTGAGAGGCAGCTCTCCCAGGCTAAAATCATCAATTTGTCTTTCCACATCCAAACGTCCAGATTTGGCCTGGAGAAAGCAATTAAAGGATCAAATGTACAATGCTCCAAATGTGGTTTATATGCAGGTGATCACTCTCTGCTGGCTGGGTGCCTTGTTCTCAATAAGCAATAGCTATTATTACTGTTGTTGTTGTCATTTTGATTATAATTTTTGGTGTCATTGCATAAATATACTGTGTTTCGTGTTGCCTAGCGGGATTGCAAGGGCCCACAGTCTTCTAGCAAACATTTGTGGAGCCCTGACGGTGCCAGGGGTGGGACTGGGTGGTGTGGTGAGAAGGACTGTGCCCTTTGGTGGCTTCCACTCCAGCAACAAGTTATATACATGAGCAGATCAGCCCCAGGGCAGCATGGCAAATGAAGCACCCACGTGTGGGGGGGACGCTCAACTATCCCCCAGCTATCTGTCTCTTGTACAGAAGGGTCATGAGAGAACAATCCGGGGAGGTCTGAGAAGGCTCTGAAAACCCGAACAGGGGAGCAGAAATTATTTAAAACTTATCTTCTGTCACAGCGTTGGCTGCATAATTTGTGTTTCAGTGTTTCTGTAACTATTTGCCAGGTTTGCTTTCTTCGGAGGCCTCTCTCCTTGGCTGACAGAGGACGAGCTTCTTGCTGTGACCTCACATGGTCTTCCTCTGTATGCGCTCATACGTCTGTGTCACACTCTCCCCTTCTTCTAAGGACAACAGACATTGGATTAGGGCAGGCCTATGTAACTTATCTTACCTTACGACCTTTTTAAAGGCCCCATCTCTAAATACAATCCTACTTTTCTGAAGCACTAAGGGTTAGGACTTCACCAGGTGAATTTTGGGAAGACATGATTCAGCCCATAACACTGTGATGTGATCTAAAGTTAATGAGTCTAAATTCAAGTTTTACTCTTCTTTTGGTCACTGCTTAGCAATATTCTTTTAATAACTCTACTAATCATCATGCCCTTGTATGTACAAAGGTTTCATATACACTTTTTTTTAGTCCCAAGACATTGAGTATGGAATAGACACTGTTATGTTTCAGGTGAGAAAACTAAAACTCAGAATTGCAACGTTGTCTGATAAAGCTTAAGTAGTTAGTAAGTGCTACAACAAGTTGTCTTGGTCAGTTCAGCTGCTGTAACAAAATACCATAAACTGGGTGGCTTATAGACAACAGAATTTTATTTCTTACAGTTCTGGAGGCTGGGAAGTCCAAGATCAAAGTGACAGCAGGTTCAGCATCTGGTGAGAGACTGTTTCCTGGTTCATAGATGGTTGTCTTTTTACTGTAATTTCACATAGCCAAACAGAGGGAGCTCTCTGAAGCCTTTTCATAAGGGTACTAATTCCATTCACAAAGATTCCACCTTCATGACCTAATCGTCTTCCAAAGGCCCTGTCTCCTAATACCATCCCTTTGGGGGTTAGGTTTCAACATGTGACTTTTGGAGCACACCAACATTGAGTCTATAGCATAGGTGACTGCTTAGACCTTCTGACCTCCTTCCAGAAGACCATCAGATGTCTAGTCCAGGGTACTTTCTACTATACCATCATGCCCTGTGTTATTGGGAAGCAACTCTCTTTTATAAAATGTAGAGCTATGATGTGGAACATAACAGCCGATGCTTTCCCCAATTATCCAGACTGTCCAAACAATTCACATTAATCACAGACTCATAAATAAGAAGATAAGGGGAATTCTAAAAACCAGCTCGTTCAACTCTCCACATTTTACTGATAAGGAAACCAAGGCCAAAGAATGAATAACACGTCCAAGGTCACATAAGAAATAAGCTGGAGACTAGGACTAGAAACCAGTCTTCATCCTTCTATCCTGCTGATAATTCAGTAACTTATTAACCAGACATTCGTGGAGCAACACATATAGCAATTTAGAGAGACAAATCCACAGCCAAAGTCTCCTGGACTGGAACGTGTTTTCCATGATCTACACCAGCTGTCACTTAAACTCCTAGAACCTGTTTCTCTTCTGAAAAATAGGAATAATAATACCAAGTCAGAGTTAAATGAGATAATACAGGTAAAGGACCTTGAGCTGCAACAAATGTAGTAAGTACTCGAGGAGGGGAACTGTGCCATGTTCATCTTTATTACATGTTACATGGGTACTATGTAGCTACTGTAATAAATAACATGTTAGTTTCTCAGAGCTGGAAATGTTTTGCCAGTCCCAATGCAGGATTGTGGAATAGAGTTTCACAGACCACAAAGGACTGCCTTCAGTGGCTGCCTTTGGGGTTACTACTCCAAGTTTAGAAAATTTAAAGATAGAAAATTGCTGAACCCAGTGAAATGCCAGATGTTTCAAACAGAGGAGTAGGTCTCCCAGTCAAGTCAGTATCACATCTGGATACATACTGGTCATTAACATCTCTCTCAGTAATATCCATACAGTACTAAATCTAAATATTCTTTTTTAATTTTTTTTAACATTTATTTATTTTTGAGACAGAGAGAGACAGAGCAGGAACAGGGGAGGGTCAGAGAGAGAGGGAGACACAGAATCTGAAACAGGCTCCAAGCTCTGAGCCATCAGCACAGAGCCCAACGCGGGGCTGGAACTCACGGACCGTGAGATCATGACCTGAGCCGAAGTCAGACGCTCAACCGACTGAGCCACCCAGGCGCCCCTAAATCTAAATATTCTTAACAGAGAAGAATATCCTGGATTTCTGTGTATAACTTCGCTCAGCCTTTACCAATTATAATGCTCAATGCCAGATACATTTTTGCTAGTGGGTTACAACCACACAATTAGCACCCTTTTTCTCCCCGTGAAAGAGTCTACATTTCTGACACTGCCAGAGGAAACAAAGCAATTTTATTTTTAAACTACCATTGTTTTTAGTTCCTTTGTCCACAAAACCATAATGAGACACACACAGGGTATCCAATTTTAGATTTGGTGTGCTACCAGGATATTTTCTTTCAGGAGAAAAAAATTAGAGGAAATTACTGTACAAATAATCATGTCCCTCTGGTGACTATGCTGGTAACCACTGGGCAAAATAGTTTGTCACTCCTGAGACTTTGTCATGGAAACCATCATATCTGAAGTGGCCCCTAAAGAAACTACACGTTCCTCATGACCTTCCCAAATGGAAAAAATCTGGTTTGAATAAGTTAGAAAGGCAAGAAGAATTTGCCCAGGAGTCATAGACTTTATAATCTAGGTTGAGTTATTACTTTTCTTAATGCAGAAATTTGGCAAAAAAAAAAAAAAATCAAATAAACATTCTGAGAATTTTATAGAAAGAGAAATCTCTGGCAATGATTAAGTTCAGCTAAGCTGGAGCCTGATCTTTCAGCTAAAAGGCAGCAAAGGTGGGGAACCCCAATTCAAACTCAACTGTTAAGTCATCCCTGACACTTGACTGTGATACAGCTGGTCCCACAACTTCCTGTTTTGTTTTGACTTGCATATATCACTGAGTAATTTGCAGAAATAGGGATTTTTTTTTAAATTACATACACATATAAATTGCATTTGTATATAAATTACAGCAAAAAGATTAGAGGCTACAAGTCTATTTCTTGTTTTTTTGCTTTGGGTAAAAAATAAATGAAAATATACAAAAAATATTCAGGGGAGGAGATCATTATGAAACAGAAATACATGCAATTCTTTCCTCCCCTTCTGTTGGTTAAGCTGGGAGAATGAGCCTCTCCTCTCTGCTCTTTGGGCCTCTAGAATATACCCATGCTCACACATATCAAGAATTGTATTTCCATTGGTCCTTATGCCAGTTCTGAGAGGGAGGAAGAAATGCATGAGAAACATGGGCTCTGCTGGGCACAGCTCCAGGCGTTCTGTCATTCATGGTGCCAGCTGCCCTTCAAGGAGACTTCAGCAGCCCCAAGTAGACACAAAAAGTAAGCCTCGGGGAAATTAAGTGACTCCATCCAGGTGAGGGCAGAGTGAGAGGTGGGATAGCACCTGTCTGTCGGAGGGCTGTTACAGACATCACTTGATTAGGGCCTGCCAGATATAGATACCCTCCCACCCCCCTGCCACCCCAGCTATGGGAAAGGCCACACTTGATGTTTGTTTTTTAATTGCAACGAGATAGAAGTTTCAGAAGAGAAAAGAGGGGAAATTGGGAGGGGAGGGAGGAGAAAGGACATTGAGGAGAAGAGAATCTGGGAACAGCACCCTTGACCTTCTAATGCTGTGGGTTTAGAAAGCTAGGCTGCCAAGCTGCTCAAGGACCCATGAAGAAAATAAGTTCTCTCCCTTCAAAGAAATGTCTTCAGGAAAAAAAAATTGCCATGAACAGCTTTCTTTTCCCAGAAACTAGAGTGTTTTCCCCTTAGGTCAATGACCATTAGATAACTGACCCTATTTTCATTTTTGTTTTGGCCCCAAAAACGTAGAATGACATTTACAGCTCAATTTTATTAACTCTGTAGTTAACTCTCTAGTCCGTCTAAACATTTATTCCATCTTTCTACCTGGCCTTGTCTGTTTATAGTTATGTATTCTCAGGTACCATTTTCAACTACTGTATGTTAGCTAGTAAATTATATATGCTTGTAGACAAACGCCATTCTTATGTGACCAATAAATAAAATAAATAATAATTTCATGCATCTGATCAATTACCTGATATAGTTATTAGCATGTATTAATTTTCATTGACTATTTAATACGCTTACTTTGCATTATGGATTCTACTGATTGTATTCAAGTTACTTTTCCCTTAGTTCAGTCAACAAATATTTATCAAGTGTTCACTGTATGCCAGACACCGAACCGTGTGTTGGGTTCCCAATGAAAGCAACACACACACAGCCTCTGTTTTCAGGAAGATGTTGCAATTGTCACATGAAAAGTACAAGGAAGAAGAAGTACAGGGTGGTAAGTGAAAAGTACAAGGAAGGAGAAGAAGGGGGTGGACTAGAACCACCCTCCGACCTAGAACAGGTGAACTTGAGCTAATCCCAGGGTTTCAGGACTGCCCCAGGCAGGTCACATTTGACTTGATATCCATAGGGCCTTAATGAAGATAAAAGGCTGGTGGGGCAAGGGTGGAGTTGGGGAGCATTTCAAGCAGAGAAAACAACACGTGCAAGGCTCTAGGGTACAAAGAGGTTTGACGGCAAGGGAAGGAGGTGATCTTGAGGTTGGAAGATTGTGTCAACATGTAGAGAGACATGTTAACCTAGAGAGAGAGTCATACTGAAGATTCTTTGTCCCAAAAATGTTGATGAGGCTATAAAATGACGTGCTCAAAGTCATCCAGCCAGTGAATAAGGATGTGTATAAGAAATATCAACATAGCAAAACTGAATCAGCTTGTAGCTAATAATACATGCTAAAGGGAAAACTGAAATGATCTTGAAAATTATTTCTTTAGTGCTTTCACATATAGGGCATTATCAAAATTGCTGTTAAATCAAAAAAATTCAACACAGATGTTGTTAAATAGTTATTATTAAATTTACTCTTACATACCCCAGTTTACATAGGACAAAACCGATGTTCAGAGGAGTTAAGTGCTTTGTTTGAGATTACTCCAAAACAGTAGCAAAACTGGGAGTAGGACTCAGGACTACTGAATCCACATCTTGTGTTCTGTCCATGAAGCATGTCCCACGTGGTGCTTATCTGATTCTTTAAATTCATGTTCAAGACTGGGTCCCAGGGAACAAGCCAGAGGATGAAAACTTTTCTGTAAAACTGCCCTTGAGCTGTTATTGAGGCATATAAATGACAGCGAAGGAGAAGATGTGAGGTAGATTTTATAAATTATTCTAATAAATGGGAAGTCATTAGATTATTCATGCAAATGCATGATCAATCTTGAATTTTTACAAAGGAAAGAAAACAAAACATCTTTCACCACTGAAAGGTAATTTGAAATTTGTTACACTTAAGATGTTAAAAAATCGAGGCAAACCTTAGCTGTGCATGCTTTGATTTTAAAAAGCTTTCACTCTTGGGTGGAAAATTAAACGTTCTTATTCCTATCCCTCATGAGAGGAAAAGAAAAACTTGAAGGAATATAGAGGAATTGTTTTCTTTTTTCACATAAACAATGTTCTGCTGTTGAGTTGTTCTTGTAAAAAAAAAAAAAGTAGCTTTAAGCAACGTCAAGAAATGCAAATGGGGTTTCATCAGAATGGTACTCTTGACAATAAAGAAGGAAATCTCATGAGAAAAAAGGAGCCATAGAAGAGAGAGGAGAGTCCCCTCAAAGTCATTTGGCTCCAGAGGCTGAAGGATCACATCAGTTGTGCCACAGCAAGAGTTATTGGATGGCCTCAGCTCTGCTTCCATTAGCAGGACCCACCTTCCCTCTCGAGTGCTGTCTTCCTTCTCTACACAACCCACGGCGCCTGTTGAGATCTCCTGGGCCTCAGGGAATGCGGTTGTGACCCTGGACGTGGTCTCTGCCTCCCTGGCCATTAGAGCTCATTGAAACTCCCTGCCACATCATAATCACTATCAATTTTGTCCTCTGCTCTGCATCTTTTCCCTACCTTATACCTCTGCTTCCTCATACTTTTATCTGACCATTGCTTTGGTTTGTTTACAGCCCCACTAGACCTCTGTGGCCCTAAGGCCTCAGTCTACCTGAGTTCTGTCCATGGGAGTTTTTGGCGTCAGCCCCTGCCTTCTATATTTCCATTCTTTATTCCTCAATTCGCACCGTGAGCGAAAACCTGATTGGCCTGGTGAATGGGCCCCATTCTGATTTTGACACAGCTGTATCTAACAGGTCCTGCCATTGACTGCTATTGGGCTATGGATTCACCACCCTTGGATCAGGCAGTCACCACTCCCCCAGCAAGCTACAGCCAAAGGTAACATCATGGAGAGTAACATGGCATACGACATGAAGACAAGCTCTGATCTGAAGTCCGTGTTAAAATGCCAGCTCTGTCAGCCATGGAACTTTGGGCAAATCCCTAAAGCCTTCTTCTATAAAAGGAGGGGGATTGTAACGTCTGTCTCACTGGGTTGTCGTGAGCACTAAATGAAGTAACACATGGAAAACCTTACCACTGTGTTTAGTACCCAGTAAGGGCTCCATTGGTATCAGCTGCTATTACTGTGGGTTTCTACTGACAGTCCTCAGCAAGTGGCCACGAGCAGGCCAACTGCCCTTGGCTGGGGACTGTGGATCCAGAGAAAGTCATCAAGGACCCTGCTCAATCACAAGCATACAATGTCTTCAACCTCGGCTCTACCTGTCGAAGCTCACTCACAGATCTTTGTAAGTGGGGAAGATGCTGAGAGGGCTTTGGATTTTTTTTCTACATGAACACTTTTCACATGACCAATTTAATCCACAAAATCAATATACACAAATGTGGGTAACTGCGGGAATAGGCTGTCAAAAGTGCCCTTTTTCAGTTGAGCCTTCTGTGACATACTCCTGGTTGTTTAGCCAGGTTTTTATGGTCGTTTAGGTATTTGTGTGTGTGTATGTACAGGTGTGTTTTAACAAGAACCCCCTCATTATTATGTGACCTGTTGAGATCTACAGGAATTATCTCATAACCTGGGAAATTAGTTTATTTAAATCTGGTTCAATCAGGCCTGTTAAGTCACCTAAGTAGAACTAACTAAATATTTTCATTTGAATTAACAATTGTAACTGTTATATAACAATACAGAAATGGGTTTGGTCCAAGGCAGGGTGGTTAGTCTCTGACCCCATCTGAACTGGATTAGAGATGAAATGGCCTGTGACACCAGCTGACTCTTGAGATGACATGAAATCACTGCATTCCATTGTCCGACTCCAGGGAAGCACCTTTCACACTATGTTCTAGTATATACCATGACAAAAAACAGCGACTTCTGAAGTCTAGACGATCCAGAAAAATCTCACTAGGGAAGGGAGGAGGGCAGGGCTCACAGACCAATGTTTGTCAGAGGTTGAAGTATAGCTCTCTGACACAGAAACCTGAAAAGTATAAATTGGATTATGATAATTCGCATTTTCAATGCTTCCAATAGCACAGACATGAGTTCTTTACCGTGTGAGAATGCTGCTGACTCTCTTTCTCTAACTCGTGGTTCAAAACACGTAAGCTGCTCTGCTTCCAACCTGTGCCCAGCACATACCAAGGTCTTTCCCGGCTCAGGGGCCCAGTCCCCTGTGAGGCCTCTTCCTCACCACCCACCTGAGATTCCTCCGCACAGCCAACTCATTATTTCCTATCTCAATAAGCACCCTAATGTGTTTCTTATATAGCACCTGTCATGATTTATAATTATTTTATTTATAAGCTCACTTGAATTCTGAGATCTTTGTTCCTAGACTCAAGGCTTTCTGAAAGCAGAGACCATCTCTGTTTTATTTACTGTTAGGCCTCCAACATTTCGCCCAATGCCTAGCCCACAGGAGGTACTCAATAAATATTTGTTGAATAAATTAAAGACAGGAGGGAAATCGAAGGGCAATTCACATGCTATAGGGAAATAAATAGATGTCTTGTTCTTTAAATGGGTGAATTGTATGGTGTAAATTGTATGTTATGTGAACTATGTATCAAAAGAACTGTTCTCAGAAGAACAAAAACTTACAAATGGAATCTATGCTCAGAACTTTGAGGCTCCTTATAGGATTGTGGCATGCAACTTCATTTCGTGCACAAGTAACGTTTTACAAATGGAGGAGAATCGTGTTAATAACAAAGAAACAGTGAACTGCTGCGCCATTCGTTGGTTATTAAAGGGCACACCAGCCCTTAACAGAAACTAGAGATCAACAATTAGAGGGTGGCTGATAATACGTGTGCCTAGACAGGGAGTCCCGTGATGCCTACTCAGCCTTTGGAAGACCAGAGACTGGACGAGGTAAAGAGGAAAGTGAACTTTGTTTCTGCTGCAGTGGGATCCAAGAGGTTGGTTGGGAGTGGAGGGCAGGGGAGGATTAATATCTTCTCCCCATCAGCTGTGTTCACTGCTTGATCTCCTAAAGCATTCAAATGTTAAAATCCGATTACAGAAAAGCTTTTATTTCGTTTTTGCCATTCGTATGTCTATACCATTTGAATATGGGCAAAGCAATCTGTAATTATTATTTTTTGCCTTTATTCAAAGTACTTTTATGCTGAACAGGTAGGTTGATGTTTCAAACTCAGCTATATCTGGGCCCTTTGTATGATGAGAATAACAGAATGTCCCAATCAACTTAAAATAACTCACTTGGAGGCTATCTTCTTAGGAGATGCCTGTCCTATCTGTAGATAAAGCTACTTATGGGATTTTGTAAGCTGTTTTATGGACCCTTAGAGCTCTCTAAAATTTTTTTCTGGATCAAGGTAAGCATTTACAAAATAAACCATCAGTAACCATTGGTATGATAAATAGGGTGTAAGTAGCTCCTTGTTCCATCCTATAATAGCAGAGAGTCCCTTGGCTTAAAGGAATCAGGTCTTTGGTGGAATGTCCTTG
Source organism: Felis catus (assembly GCF_018350175.1). NCBI lineage: Eukaryota > Metazoa > Chordata > Mammalia > Carnivora > Felidae > Felis > Felis catus. Next base: position 114,257,028 of record NC_058374.1, read on the forward strand.
GCTCTTTCTTTACAGAAAATGGTAGAAAGTAAAATTCCCCTTCCAGAATTAACCATCTCTTAAAGGTTAAGATACCGCTTGGATTCAACACCTCCACAGATCCTAGAAACTGACTAATAACAGGTGCTAAATTAAAACTAACTTGGGTCTGATCCTAACTCAATCACTCCGTGAGGTTATATATAACATAGACAAGTTATTTAGCCTCTTTAAGACTATCTTCCCATCCGTATGATGGAAATAGGAATACTTACTACCTTCTCTCGGAATAGGAATACTACTACTTCACGGATGAAGTAAAACAGAACACAGCAATCACAGTGCCTGGCTCACAGAAGGTACCGCAACAGTAGGCCTTAGTTGTTATTGTTATTCCAATAGAAAGTTCTGTCAAAATCATATGGTGTTTCCCCACACACCAAAATACTGTATGATGAAAGCGAAGCCCCTCCAAACCTCAGTTTCCCCATTTTTAAATAAAAATAAAACAAATAGCAAAAGTAAGAATTAAAGAAGAAAATACATATGACAGCCATCTGTAAATTATACAGCTGCATTAGCCTTATTTAATATATTGGTTTTATCATTGGTGCTATCAGTACTGTAATACTGGAAGCAATCATAACTCCTGTCATATACCACAAAAATCCACAACCAGTTCAGCCTCAGGATTAAAGTTAATGAAGAGACACTATTTTGTTTCCTGAAGGGAGGAAAAAAAAACACACAAAAGAAAAGAATCATTACGGAATGCAACAGCACATATCAGTGTTAATTTTTTAAAAGGGCAAAATCTGTTAACGTTTTCAGCCTTACAGTTTGCACCAATGAGGAGGGAAATAAGTTAAATATTTGCATGCACATGCAGGGAGAGTAAGACAGGATTTGGTCATAAGAAGGATTCCAAATCCTATTGGTTTCCCTGGGGCAAAAATGCAGGGATAATATGACAAAACATAGATGGCCGTCAAAAACGATATCATGAATCTGATCTCAAAATTTGGTCCTTGGCAACAAGTGCGAAAGCATCTCCATGGCACAGAGGTGACCTATTTTTGAGGCTAGAGGAAGGAATTCTCAACTTTGAGCAAGCATCAGAATCATGCAGAAGGCTTGTTAAAACACAAATCGTGGGGCCCTACCATGTCATCTGAATGAGCAGGTTGTGGTGCAGGCCAAGAATTTGTGACGCCGATACTGGTTTCTACTCTGAAGACACCGGATTGATCATGTAGGTATTTCTGCAGTAATGCTCAACTCCATGAGGATGGTTGGAAGGAAAACATGATAGTGTTTTGTTTTTTTATTTTATTAAGGAATAATTAGCATAATTGTTATATGCTAATATATACACAATAAATATAATTGTGTGTATTTAAGGTGTATGACATGATGATTTGACATACATATATGTTGTAAGATTATTACCAAGATCAACATAATTAAATACATCCATCACCTAACATGCTTATGCTGTACTCCTTTTTTCATTGTGTGCGCGTGTGTGTGTGTGTGTGTGTGTGTGTGTGTGTGTGGTTAAGAATGCTTGTGATCTACTCCCAGCAACTTTCAAGTACATAATACCATATTATTAACTACAGTCAAGATGCTGTACTTTAGATCCTCAGAATCCGTTCTTCTTAAAACTGAAAATGTGTACCCTTTGACCTGTATCACCCCATTCCCCTTCCCCCAGCTCCTGTCAACCACCACTCTGTTGCCTGTTTTTATGAATGCATCTTATTTTATGTTCCACATATAAGTGATATCATATAGTATTGTGTTTCTCTGTCTGGCTTATTTCACTTAGCATAATGTCCTCTGGTTTCATCCATGTTATTGCAAATGGCAGGATTTCCTGCTTTTTTATGTCTGGATCCTATTCCATTGTGTGTGTGTGTGTGTGTGTGTGTGTGTGTGTGTGTGTGTATGTGTGTGAGAATATGTGTATACCACATTTCCCTTATCCACTCATCCATCAAAGGACATTTCAGTTGTTTGCATATCTTGGCTATTGTAATGCTTCAATGAAAGGTGAGTGCAGATATCTCTTCAAGACACCAATTTCAATTCCTTCATATATATATACCCAGGGATGGGATTGCTGAACCATATGGTAGTTCGCTTTAAAATTTCTGAGGAACTAGGGGCGCCTGGGTGGCTCAATCGGTTGGGAGTCCGACTTCAGCTCAGGTCACGATCTCGCGGTCCATGAGTTTGAACCCCGCGTCGGGCTCTGGGCTGATGGCTCAGAGCCAGGAGCCTGCTTCCAATTCTGTGTCTCCCTCTCTCTTTGCCCCTCCCCTGTTCATGCTCTGTCTCTCTCTGTCTCAAAAATAAATAAACGTTAAAAAAAATTTTTTTAAATAAATAAAAAATAAAAAAAATAAAATTTCTAAGGAACTACCATACTGTTTTCTATAATGACTGTACCAATTTACCTTTCCACCAACAGTGTATAAGGGCTCCCTTTTCTCCACATCCTTGCTAACATTTATTATCTCTTGTCTTTTTGGTAAGAGCGATCCTAAGTGGTGAGAGATGATACCTCATTGTGGTTTTGATTTGCATTTCCTTGATTATCAGTGCTATTAAGCACTTTTCATATACCTATCGGTATGCCATTTGTATGTCTTTGGAAGAATGTCTATTCAGGTCATTTGCCCATGTTTTATTGTATTATTTGCTTTTTTGCTATTGAGTTATATGAGGTGTTTTTTTTTTAAATATATTTTGGACATGGACCCCTTATCAGATATATGGCTTGCAAGCACTTTCTCCTCATCTACACCTTATATTTTCAATTTACTGATTGTTTTCTTTCCTATGCAGAAGCTCGTTAGTTTGATGTGGCCTCACTTATTTATTTTCATTTTTGTTGCCTTTGCTTTTGGTGTCTAAGAATCATTGTGAAGGCCAGTGTCAAAGATCCTTTTACCTATGTTTTCTTGTAAGAGTTTTATGGTTTCACGTCTTACATTTAAGTCTCTGATCTATATGTGAGTCGTGTAAGACAGGGGTCCAGTTTCAGGCTTTCACATGTAGATATCCAGGGGTGCCTGGGAGGTTCAGGCAGTAAAGCCTCTGACTTCGGCTCAGGTCGTGATCTCGAGGTTCTTGGGTTCGAGCCCGCATCAGGCTCTGTGCTAACAGCTCAGAGCCAGAGCTTGTTTTGAGTTCTGTGTCTCCCTCTCTCTCTCTGCCCCTCTCCCGCTCTCAAAAATAAATAAACATTAAAAAAAGTTTTTAAAAAAAGATGACATGTAGATATCCAGTTTTCCCAGCAGCATTTTTTGAAGAGACTACCCTTGCTATCCTTTCCACATTTTTCATTCTTGGAGCCATTGTCAAAAACTGGTTGACCCTATACGTGTGAGTTTATGCATGGGCTCTCTATTCTGTTCCTCTTTTATACCCCTACCACACTGTTTTGATTACTATTGCTTTGTAATATAGCTTGGAATCAGGAAGTATGATGCTTTCAGCTTTGTTCTTCTTTGTCAGGATTGCTTTGGCTATTCAGAGTCCTTTGTGGTTCCATAAAAAATTTTAGGATAGTCTTTTCCTATTTCTGTGAAAAATGCCATTGATATTTTGATAAGGATTGCACTGAATCTCTAGATCATTTGGGGCAGTATTGACATTTTCACAATATTAATACTTCCCATCCAAGAAAATGAGAGATCTTCCTATTTATTTGTCTTCTTCAGTGTTTTCTTCAATGTCTTATAGTCTTCAGTGTACAGGTTTTTCACTTCCTTGGTTAAATTTATTCCAAAGTATCTTATTGCTTTGATGTTATTGTAAATGAAATTGTATTCTTAATTTCTCTGTCGTATAGTATGCTTTTAGCTTCTAGAAATGTAACTGATTTTTCTATGCTGATTTTGTATCCTATAACTGTAGTGAATTCATTTATTCTAATAGTTCTTTAGAATGTTCTATATATAAGATCATATCATCTGCAGAGATAATTTTATTTTTTTCTTTTCTAATTTGGATGATTTTTAGTTCTTTTTCTTGCCTAATGGCTATGGCTAGGACTTCCAGTACTATGTTGAACAGAAATGGTGAGAGTAGGCATGCTCGTCTTTTTCCTAATCTTATTGGAAAGGTTTTTATCTTGTCACCATTACGATGTTAGCTGTGGGCCTGTCAAATATGGCCTTTATTATGTTGAGAAGTATTTCTTCCATACTTAATTTGTTAAAAGTTTTTATCATGAAAAGACGTTAAATTGTGTCAAGTCCTTTTTCTGCACTTCTTGAAATGATATGATATTTATCCTTCATTCTCTTAATGTGGTATGTCAGATTCATTGATTTGCATGTTGAATCACCCTTGTATCCCAGCTTGAATCCCACTTGATTATGGCAAACGACCCCTTTAATGCTCTTGAATTCAGTTTGCTAGTATTTTATCGAGAATTTTTGCATCTATGTTTATCAGGGATATTGGCCCATAATTTTCTTAGAGTGTCCTTGCCTTGATATCAGCGTAATACTGGCCTCATAAAATGAATTTGGAAGTGTTCCTTCGTCTTCAATTTTTTTGAAAGAGTTTGAGAAGGATTGGAATTAATTCTTCTTTAAGTGTTTGGTATAATTCACCCATGAAGCCATATGGTCGTGGGCTTTTATCTGTTAGGAAATTTTTCATTACAGAACATAAGGGTGTTTGATTTTAAATGGAAGTATCACCATAAAAGATGGGGAATGGGAGGTAAAAAAAATTGAAATTATGATCAAGATGCTGTTATTTGTGGAATATCTGTTCTGTGAATCAGTGGAAACCAGGGATTCCTCTGACCCTACTGGCTTGGTGAAGTCTCAAAGTATTGGCAGGCTCCCAAATGATCCCCCAAAATGCAACTTAAGTGCAAATGAGAGTCAGTTTGGCCTGATGAAGACACCACAATCCTGGGCACTGTTGAAAGGATGTGAAAGGATGGGAGAAAGTCATTCAGCAGAGACCTGAATGTTGTTCTGTCTCTTTATTATTCAAGTTGAGCAATTTCCTCTGGTATTACCAGATTCCCAGCTGTGACTGAATTCCAGGCCCACGAAAAGCACTTTTGCTATTGCAACTGGGCAAAATTAGGGATCATAATGGCCAGTACCTGTCTGGGGCTCACTATGCACTGGGCACTTTACATGCAGTATCCTATATAATCCTTATATCAGTCTGTAAAGTAGGAACTACTATAATTCCGCACGCCTCCCCCCCCCCCCATTTTTTAAGGGAGAAAACCGAGTCTAAGCAAGTGGCTCTGAGTCACAAAGCCAGTAAATAACAGAGCTGTATTTGAAAACAGAGCTCACTCACTCCTGGGCCTGGTCTACATCCAGACAGAACTTGGCACACATGAAGGATGATCTGTGAGGTACGTATCAGGAAGACTTCACCGGCGCCTGAGAGCCTTTAGAAATCAAACGCATTTCTCTAAGTGTATCTTCCCACTCCTCCTGAAACACATGATTATTTCTTGTTGCCATTATACAGCAAACTACACAGAGAGAAACAAACGGAATTCCCTTTGTTCCATCAGCCTCATAAATATTTTTTATGCTATTACAACAGCAGGAATTCTCTTTGTCCATAGACTGTACGTTGATTTCTACCGAGGCTGGGCTGTCCTCTTCCCTTCTTTTATAGGAATCTTGGTCTTTCTCTTAGTCGCCATATGTCCCTAAGCTAAGGAAACAAACATCTGAAGAAAGCACATGGTTTCCATAATTCAGCACCTAAAAATACTTCATGGGTTTGCCTTATTTAATATTCCCAACAATCTGCAAAGCAGACACTGTCCCCCCATGTCATGCATGAAGAAATGAGTGCAGGAGTATTGGGTATCGTGGTTAATATCATGGAGCCAGCTGAGATGCTCTCTGTGTCCAGGTCCTTTGACAATAAAGCCTACTCTTTTTCTTTCTGCCTATTCTCCTTGCTCTTTCCACTGCTTCTGCACTTTTCAAGCATCAATTCCATAAAGCCTACATAGGAAGGGGGAGTGCAACGTCAAGAGGAAAAAGAAATTTTGTAAATAAAAATAAAGTCCTGGTTTTTCAAGGTCTTGGTAGAGCACTTACCCCTGAAACCCCACAGCATTGGGACCACTATTGTTATTCATCTGAGGTCTCTGATGATTCTTTTCCCTTGGATTACCTAGAGAGGAATGAATTCCACATGTTTGCTTGCATGACAGGATAAACTGCCAAGGCCAGTCTTACTAGCAAGGGTTTCTCTGTCTGACATTTCCGCCTGACCTGGTGAAAAGCAGTCGGGAAGGTACAGACCTTGTCCCCCATGTTTGAACTGTGCAATGTTATACTGCCACCTTGTGGTCCCTTCGTTGCGAGCTCAAAAACAAAGCCAGAGCTTGACAAAACCAGCAGTGGTGGAAACCAGTTTTGCAACTCGGGCTGAAGAAGTCGAAGTTTGGGAGAGAATATAGGAGAGATGTCCTAATTTGTCAGGAAAAACGTTAAGTCGTATATGTCATAAAATAATTTCCTGGTCAAGGGTACAGGACCTGGAGTCAGATGACCACAGTTTAAACTTACCCACTAAATAACTCCTTCTTTGGGCATTTTTCTTGTCTATATCATGGGACTAGTAATAATGTCTCAGGACTGCTATAAGAATTAAATGAGATCGTGCATGCAAAGCGTGTGGCCTTAAGCCTGGCACATAAGTTTCGCTGTTACTGTGGAGCCCAGACAAGAAAGCACGCTGTCCTCTCCAAAGCTCGAAAAGGTCCTCTCTTCCCTGTCACTTCCTGGGACCTAACCCTAACCCTCTCCCTCTGCTGTTCTTTGGTTTGAGGCTTAAACATTTCATCTTTCCCTACCCCTGAAGCATGACTTTGGGGGAGTCAAGCAGAACACATTTCAAATTTCATCTTAATCCTCTAGCAGGTTTATGACTTTTGCCAAGTCATGTAAACTTCCTGAGCCCAAATTTCCTCCTCTGTAAAATAGGATGAATAATACCCATGTCTCCAGATTATAGAAAGAACTGGAAATAACATATACAAAGCATCTGGCTCAGTGTATTTCTCATAGTTGTGGCTTTTTTTGTTTTGTTTTTTTTTGTTAGTTTTTTTAAGTTTGTTTGTTTGTTTGTTTGTACTTATGTATTTTGAGGGAGAGAGAGTGAAGGAGGGACAGAGAAAGGGAGAGAGAGAGAATCCCAAGCAGGCTCCACATCGTCAGCATAGAGCCCTATGCAAGGCCTGAACTCATGAACCATGAGATCATGACCTGAGCCAAAATCAAGAGTCAGATGCTCAACTTACAGAACCACCCAGGCGTCCCATCACATAGTTGTTTTATTCTTCATGGTGATCATTATTATTGTCATTATTACCTGTATGTATCCTTCCCCAATCCTTCCCTTGTCCTTCAAGAAGCAATAAAACCTTTAAGCTCATCTTACCCATCAAAGGTCCACCAAGTAATTGAAAAAGGAAGAACCAGTCCTTCCGGTGTCTCATTATGCAGCTCCAATAAAACATTATTTTCCCATGATTTCATAACATATTTATTTTCTCAAGGCTAAAATTGTTCAAGGCAATTTGCTCACATTTTGATGTTTCTAATATGGAAGTATATTTTATAATCAATAGGTAGTTCTATATTTGTTTCTTCTCTCCAACCCCTAACTCCCTCAAAAAAAAAAAAAAAGATATAAAGGTACTACTAAATCAAGGTTAATCTTATATTTAATGACAACTTAGGACTCAAGAATATAAGTGGATTCTGCTTTCATCCACCCTAACATCCCAAAGTCTGGATCTATGGTGACATCTTAAATGTTCTTAGCCATATGAATAGGAATTTCAAAGGTACAATGCTCTTGTATGTGAAGCAGTAATGCTAAGGAGACTGGGGTGAGGGGGTGGGGGGACCCAACAGCCCCACCCACTCGGCAATATGACGATCCCCTTCCCTTGCAGCACAGAATGAGATTGGAACTCTTGTTTTTCCCACTTCTCCATGTCCCAGAAACAAATGAGAAGCCCTGAGCCCTCTAAACTCAGGTGGGAAAGATTTGCACTTTCTTCTGCATATGCAGACAGCTAATCACTCCCAGGACACCCGAGCTGGCAGGGCAGATGCCGAACACTGAAACTGCACGACCTTGAGCCAAGTAGGAACCGGTACATTCGGTCACTAAGGTACAGCCGGGATCGCTGCCTGGGTTGCTAATGAATGAGGACTTGTTGCCTAATTGAAAACAAGCCTAACATGCTTCATTCATTAGTGTTAGAAAAAAGAAAAAGAGAGAGACAGAGATCCCGATGCCAACTTTTCAAAATTCCCCCTGGTCAGTTTTCCTGTATAAAAACCAGCCCATCATCCTCAGTCAGTCCGAGACTTGGCAGCAACTTTTTGGGTCCACCCCTTCGCACTGAAGATAAATGACCTTTGTAGTTGCTTCTTTGGAAAGGTAACTTCAGTGCAGTGGAATAACTAATAGGGAAGAAGGAATAAGTAAACATTTCACTCTGGCCTCGACAGGCTGTTTCAGCCACAGAGTGCGGCCGGTAGGTCAGCCAACCAATACCTTTTGCTAATTCTTCCAAAGAAAAACAAAGTGAACTTGGACACCCCCGGGGCCCTAGAGAATGTTGCTGGCAGCCAAGCTCAGCTACCGCCAGTAACTGCGATATCTTAAGTGCTAACGGCTTACTCTTTATTTTCTCTTCTCCATGCACCTCTCCTGAGGTTCCTTCTCACTGTCAGTTGTCCAGGGCACCTGAGAGGGAGAGACACCCACTAAGACACAGGTGGAAGTCGTCAAACAGATTGCATTTAGCTGCCATCTTCACCTGAGCTAAGTGGACACTGTGACCCCAATGCACAGATTTTGTGCACAAGTTCCTTCTCAAGATAAGCCATTAAAGGCAATTAAAATGAGTGATCACAGCTGAGTTATTATGTCAGGGTGGAGCCCCCGCTGCCGGGAGCAAAGCAAAAGCTAAAGAGGGCTTGGTTTCAACTGAATAAAGATTTTTCTGAGAGAAGTCGCTGCTGGGTTGCCTTCAACCCAACTGTGGGTCTGTGGGAAGGCTCCAACTCCTGTGTCTCCATAGCCAAAGTCAATCTCCATAGAAATAAAGAAAGCTTATCAAAGAGCTGGTCTAGAAAATGGACTGCATTCTGGGCTACTCAATGACAGAACGAGCAGAAAGATCTTAATCCCGAACAAGTGAAAACTCTCCAGCTGAGGAGTACCAAACGGGAAAGGGATAACGGGAGGATCATGGGAGGCTTGCAACGATAAAAATAGTAAATCATTTATCTTCAAGGAACTAAACCTCTCTTGCTGGAGAGAGACTCTTACAAGATGAATTAACCGCACTCCTCACATCTTTTAACTCTGTGTCACTTCCTAAAAGCATCAAGGAGTTAAGCCAACTTATGACACAGTTTATTTCATTTATTCCACAAATATTACTTGAGGTCCTACCACACGCCAAGCATTCTACAACGGCAAAGACGCTAAACCAATCTCAGTCTGCACAGAATATACAGTCCCTTGGAGCTGACTGCCCCTGCAGTGAGGTCATGCACTCTGGTCAGAGTTCAGGCAAGTGAGGTCAAGTTTAGGCTCTGCCATTGACCTTATGTATGACCATGAGCAAATCGTATAGGTCTCCCCAGCCCTTAGTAAAATGAGGGCTATTTTTGAGCTGCCACATTGTTTAAGCTCAGGGCATCTTGAAGGCAAGATGAAACTTGTGGGAGCAGGCTGGCCACAGATCTTCTGCCCTCAACTTTGACCTCAGCTCTTCTGCTTGCTTCTGGTTTAATACACTGGAGGTCAGGGGCACCAGGGTGGCCCAGTCGGGTAAGCATCCTACTTTGGCTCAGGTCACGGTCTCACAGTTGTGAGTTCGAGCCCAGCATCGGGCTCTGTGCTGATGGCTCAGAGCCTGGAGCCTGCTTCACATTCTGTGTCTCCCCCCCCCCCAACTCATGCTCTGTCTGTCTCTCTCTCAAAAACAAACATTAAAAAAATAATACATTGGAGTTCATAGTATTGTTTTTAATATTTTTTAAGTTTGTTTATTCATTTTGAGAGCGAGAGGGAGCACAGGAGGGTCAGAGATAGAGGCAGAAAGAGAATCCCAGGCACTATCAGTGCAGAGCCCAGCGTGGGGCTTGAACTCACAAATCGCGAAATCATGACCTGAGTAGAAATCAAGAGTCAGATGCGTAACCAACTGAGCCACCCAGGCATCCCTTGGAGTTCAGAGTATTTGAAGGAAAAAAATTCAACAGCTAAAATGAATTTTGAAAACTACTGCCCTATGATTTTAATATATTTTTTAATGTCTATTTATTTATTTTGAGAGAGAGAGCGCAAGCAGGGGAGAGGCAGAGAGAGAGGGAGAGAGAGAATCCCAAGCAGGCTCCGTGGTGTCAACACAGAGCCCGAGACAGGGCTCAGACTCACTAACTTCGAGATCATGACCTCAGCCAGAATAAAGAGTCGTATGCTTAACTGACTGAGTCACCCAGACACCCCTGCCTTAAATGATAGCAAAGTCCATTCCCATTCTGTGGTTTGTTTTCCCAGATTTCATGGAGTTTTTCATCTCTGGCAGATAAATCACCCAGGGAAATCTCTCTGAAAATAGTTCCTCTCCTTGGAACACAGACTTCTCTCATGAATATTATCCTACCACAACCTTGCATGGCTTGTCCATCTCTCCTCTGAACCCAGATTTCCTCTTTTCCTCCATCAAATATAAGTTCACCAATATATGGTCATCGCTGGTATGATCAACTCATTTCCTCTCTAAATCACCATACTTGACATCTCTTTCCTAACGTAAACCACGGTGTTTCCTATTTTCGCCAACATTATAGGCAGCTTGTCCTTCCTGGGGAAGATTTTGGGTTTTGTTTCTTCACTGTCTTATATTCCAACTTATTCTCAGAAAGGATCTGCAGGAATGCAGAAAATACAAGTGCACGACATCTTTAATCGATATCAAAGTAATTTATATATACACATTTAAAAAAATAAATAGTCTGAAGAGAATTTTAAAAATAGTCCCACTTCCCAAAGCCAACTACTTTAAATCATGTAGCTGTTTTTTTACAAATCCTGCCCATTGCTTTCCTATCTCTTAATAATATGCTGATATTGCTATTTGTTGATTTTTACACTTTTTTTTTTGCCAGATCCATTGATTTCTGCTATTATGAATGAGGAGTTAACACTCACCTTCCCCATTTTCCCTAGATAAGTGTGCCACTATTTTACGTAAATCAATATACATTTTTCTACTGTGATGATTATGTATATGTTGTTTCTGGAAAGGCCAAGCAGTTTGCTAACCATGCAGCTTAAATAGGAATCTAAAAGTAGAGAAATAAAGGCGAGGAAATAAAAGAGACCTGGCAATAATTTAAGATTTAAATGCATACTCGACAATATATGAGTATTTCTCTGCTTCCATGAATAAACCACCACTGAGATCAGTCTCGGACTTAGAACGTGCATAAAAATCACATGGGATCTTGTTAAAATGCAGATTCTGATGCAGTAGGTCTGGGTGGGACTTGAGATTCTTGCATGTCTGACAAGCTCCCAGGTGATGTCGATGCTGCCCGCCTATGAACTACGTTTGCAGTAGCAAGACTGCCTCTGATGATTTCCAACTCTTCTCCACAGAGAGCCCTGGCTCTTCTCAATAATCTCAGTCTGTTCCGTTTTCTATTCCAGAGTGAGCGGCAACATGGCATTCACCATAAGTACTTGCACGTGGGGAGGAACAGGTGTCCCATCTCTGTCTTGCAGATGGGAAACGCTTTGGCAGGTAAGGGACTCATGCGGAGTTAAATGACAAAATTCTCTAATATAGAAAAAGTGCTTCAATTTCTACCTTCCTTGCTAACAGTCTCAGATGACGTTTAAACACTTGGAAACAAGCTACAGAGCATGTCTACCTTGCATCTAATGGAGGTGCAAGTCCCTAAGGTAAGCAGAGGACCAGCCATACTTCCTGTTTCTTTTTAATTATCTCCATTTCTTTGCATTTCTCCAGGGTGCCCTCTCTTTGCTCATATCCACCTGGGCTGCCAGCAATCTAGACACACAGGTTGATGGAAAAGATACCAAAGGAAGCCCTGCTCTCCTCTATTATGGCTGTCCTCCATCACGAAAGAAACTTCCTCCGAATAGTCTTAGAAAGTGGTACCTGTCATTTGTTACAGATATAAAGGCCAGTGGGTGCTATAAATGTTTAACCACTAACTGGCAAAAAAATGAGGCCCTGATTTGTAGCATTGCCAAATGCCATGGTGTAAATATTCCCACTCTGGCCAATTTCAAGCAACCAATGTGACTTTTCTGAACACAGAATTAGAAGGGGACGAGTACAGTCGGCTCTCACACGAGCTGGTCCAAGCTGGCTCCAGCACATTGCAAGAAAAGCCTATCAGTTTAAAGCCAGACAATTAAAGCTGTATATTCAGTAAAGATTTGCAGCTGTTTTATCAACCTTTTCATCACCTCCCTTTACTACCAGATGAAGCTGACCTGGCAAGGTCTTTAACAGTTGATAATTTTTCTTTATTACAAAGTATTTGGCGGAAATGTTCCCACCACATAAATTAGGCCCTTGGTCTGTAGATAAATAGCTTTCTTTGTCTCCTATTGAATATTGCTTTGGACCAGAGAAATAGAATTCCCTTCCTGATGGTTCCCATGCATTTGGTAACCCTCTGGAAAGAGGAGGGGGAAAAAAATTTGCTACTCATATGCTAAAATTAAAATTAAAAACATTCTATTATGTGCTTGTTGTATATCTCAAGGATTTTATTTCTGATATTATAAAAGTGTGTTTTAAATAAACACATTCATGGGGCGCTTAGGTGGCTCAGTCGGTTGAGCATCCAACTCTCAATTTTGGCGTGGGTCAAGATCTCGCGGTTCATGTGTTTGAGCCCCACATCAGGCTCTGCGCTGACAGTGTGTAGCCTGCTTGGGATTCTCTCTCTCCCCCTTCTCTCTGCCCCTCCCCCACTCATGCCCTTGCATGTTCTTGCTCTCTCTCTCTTAAAATAAATAAATAAACTTTTAAAAAACACATTCATAAATTGAATTTGCTGTCTGAAGGAAACTTGAGAAAAAATTTGTATACAGAAACAGAAAGATCTTATGCCTTTTGATCCACTGGATCTTAAAACTTTATAAGTGATCAATCTCTAGTAGTTTAAGAATTGTTAGTTTAAGCTGAAAATAGAAACTTTAGGAAATATATATACTTTGACAGCTAGTCGGGGTTACGGAAGTTCAAGCATATTTGCCTGAGAATAAATGGAAGGTGAAGCTAAGTGGATTGCTAAACGACCACAAATTATTTCCCTCCTTGTATAGCCGCGTCCTTTGCTATATGACTTCGCAACTCCTCCCATTAATAGGTGAGGTTTACTTCTAGCTCTTGAATGTGAGCTGGCCTTGTGACTTCTTTGGCCAATTAGAACATGACAAAGGGCACATGTGGTGCACGGCTAGGCTTCAGGAGGACTTGCAGGGGTTCCCACTTGCTCCTTTGGGGAACCTGGCATCATGGGAACCAACCCTCCCAGGAGACAAGAGACTTCTGACCCAGCACCTAATCACACCTGCACCCAGCCCTACTTGCCAAGCTATGGAATCTCATGCTAAATGAAAGAGTGTTTAAGTGTTTATGTACTTAGTTTTATAGGGATTGTACAGCAAAAACTGCTACAATCACTTCTAGATTAGAGAAATCTCAAAAGACACACACCACAAAATGTGATATGTGGATCTTTTATTTTCTGGACACTGACTGAAATCAACTGTAAAAGAACATTACTAAGATAAATGGGAGAAATTAAAATGAAATGAGTATTGAGGAATTATTGCCAATGTTGTGAGATGTAATAATGGCACTGTGCTTAGGTTCATAAAAAGTCCTTGTCTCTTAGGGATATATATATATATATATATATATATATATATATATATAACATTAATTATTATCTATTAAATTGTATAAATAAATATAATTATAAATATAATTATATATTATATAATTATATTAATTAATATATTCATATATTAATTAATAATAAATAATATAAATTAATTTATATATAATAAATATATATATATATTAAACATGTACCTACACACACACATATACACATATATACACATAGAAATATTTAAGAGCCGGAGCACCTGGATAGCTCAATCAGTTGAGCATCTGACTTTGGCTCAGGTCATGATCTCCAGGTTCAGTTTGTGAGTTCAAGACCCACATCGGGTTCCCTGCTGTCAGAGCAGAGCCTGCTTCAGATCCTCTGTTCCTCTCTCTTCTGCCCCTCCCCCGCTTGCACTCTCTCAAAAATAAATTTAAAAAACATTAAAAAAAAAAAGAAAAGAAATATGTAGGGGTAAAACAGCATTATGCTTGGAATTTGCTTTAACATTCTCCAGTAAAGCAAAGAAGGGGGGTGGGCAATGAATAAGAGATAAAACAGGCAAATGTTACAGTGATAATGTTTGGTGGTTGATAATGGCCACGTGGCAGTTTGTTATACTATTCTCTCTTTTGCATATGTTTGAAAACTTCCAAAGTAGTTTCTGAAAATATTTCACCTGGGAAGAGGTTCTTAAGGTTATTTCTGGGATTTTTCCAAGTACCTGGAAAGAAAGCAATCACTGAATCGAAAGTCCATGTAATACAATCACTGGCCTGATTGTCTGCTCAAATAAATAGCAATAAATTTCACAATGCCACTGTGGAAGCAGAAGAAATCAAGTAATGGAGGTGGCGATTAGATTAGCTGGAAAGCCATGGTAAAAGTCAAACCCCAGAAAGTAAATCAGTTTACAACTGTAAACCCAACATGCACTGAATGGAAATTACAAAGTGGATAGGGCAAGGACAGGGAACGTGGCTATTCTGATTTTAAGGCCAGTATTTTTCCACTGCAACATGGCCGCGGCTTCACTTCATGACATTGGAGCAGCCAAGAGTTGCAAGCAGGGCTCTTGTGGTGGTGAGTGAAAAATGCAACCTAAGTTAGCCTAAGTGGTGAAAGGTTAACTACTAGATTTGTTAGTTAAGGTGTTCATCACTAGCTGCTTAAAAAGTTAAATCCCAGATCTCAGTGTCTTCACCCAATGAACGTTTATTTTATGCTGACGCAACTGTTCAAGGGCGGTATCCTAGACAGATGGCTGCAGGAGCCTCCCTTCCCCAGATCCCTGGCCTCTCACCCAACGGATAGGGACATGAAATGAGAGATCCCTCATGGGATGTGTCTGCAGGCTAAGCCTGGAAAGAGGCTATATGTGCTTTGGCCACATTTGGTGAAAACTCCAGGCCATATCCAACTGCAAAGAGGGCTGGGAACTGTAGGCTAGCTGTGTGAACTAGAGGAAGAAGTGGGTCTTGGTGAATATATTGCGCTTTCTGCACAACTGGACTTCACTCCTGGCAAGACAGAAGTGATACATTCCGCACAACTGGGTCCAGGCTCCCACCGTGATGAGAGGTCTCTCTCACACTCTCTTTTCCTACCTTGTTTCTATCATGTTCCATCTCGCCTCTGCCTTATTCTGTCTGCTGTTTTTTCGTTGCTTGATTTGTCATCTGCAGGATGCTCAGGCATCATATTGCTTATAAATGTAGCCAGCAGGCAGGACGTAGACACTGACTTTCCTTCTACATCACAAAATTCAGTTTCAGCCATTCATCGAAACATCCTTGTTTCCAGTGGAGTCCCATCTAACAGAAATCGCAAAGGTGGTATGCGAAGCGTGAACATTTAGAAAAAGCTAAATGTTTTGCGGGCAGGAGGACATACAAGTAACAGAGAAGACAGACAAGATGGTGTGTGTTATGCAAGAATTATAAACAAAGTGCTCTAAGAATCCAGAGAAGAGTGCCCAGAGTTGGAAGAACTTCCCAGAAGGGTATGGTCACATTCCTCTACAGAAGGAGGGCCATTCAGAAAGAGGAATCAGTGTCCAGAAAAGTATAGAACTGAGACCATACGTGCATTTGAAGGAGAAAATTAATGCATTTGGACCACAAAGGCCACAGGGTAAGTAAACAACAACAAAGATATAAAGAAGTCTAAATACACAAGGTCTTTTCCACCAAGCTCAAGAGTTTGATTTTGTTTTCACTTAGACTCTCTCCCTGACCAGACTCTAGCCAGGCTCCACTGAGGACTCTTCTGAGCTAGGCCTCAATGTGGCCGAGGAAAATCTGAACAAATACTAACATGATCTCTAACAGCTCAAGGCTGTGCCCCTAGGATGACCCTCGTCCCTCCTAAGGTGCCTGCCCAAGGAAATTCAAGGCTGCCAAGAGAATTTATTATTTGTTCCAGCCAATACCTGAAGGTAGAGCCACTTCCTGTCCCCTCACCTCCAGGGACGCGGAGGAGCCTAACTTGAATAAGTGCCAACTAGCAAAACCAGATGGGTTTCACACAGACCCAACCCCCTTTCCACTTTTATAATTTGTCACTGCCCTGACCCTAGTGAGCCCACCAATCCTTCCCTGTTCCTCATTCTCCCCTTAAAACACCCAGTCACCCCTGTACAAACCAAAATTGTGTTCAGTTCACGCTGGACTCTTTTCCCAGGGTGGCAATAGATTAGTGACTAGAATCTGCTCTCACCACTTCCCCTAGTATCCAGCTTTGTTTATCTTCCAACGTTACCATATATATAGGTAATGGAGGCTTTTGATTCAGAAAATAACCCAATGTGGGGCTCATGTGGGGCACTTTGTTTCAGTTTTGTTGCTGTTCCTCTTGTTGTTTTAGGTCTAAGAAGATGTAATCTGATGGAGCGTAGCAGGTGAATTGGAGCAAGATGACACCAGACACCTGAGGTCCAGAGAGGAAGATGATAGAAATAATGCAGGCAAAGGAAGGTGAAGCCTGAGCTAAGTCTCTGTCTGTCTGAAAAAGAAAAGAGAGAGAGAGCGAGCAATTTCTCAATTAGAATTTGCAAGATTTGGCTACTGAGTGGATGAGGTCAATGAGACACAGAGGAGCTGGAAAAGTACCTGAAGTTTCCAGATGGAGACACGGATGGAGGACCCCACTGAGTTGTTGTTTCAAAAAGAAACATAATTCATGTGAGCCATATTTCCACATGTTTAAGCTGTAAGAAGAACATCACCAAAGAAAATTCACTGCGAAGAGATTTGTGTATCAGAGGCTTCCAAAGCGATTACAGAGCACAAGACAAATTAAAATAGCAGGGATTACATCATGCGAAGTTTGATTGCTAAATAGTACGTATGGTGTTTCCAAATGAAAACCAAGGTCAGAAATCGAAGTCCACAACTCTTATCTCACTAAATATTCTAAGTTTGAAGAGCTGAACCCCCCCACACACACACACACAGAATGTTATACTTTAAAAAAAAAATTCATTCCTTTTTTGCATGAAATCCAGATTAAAAATTAAGGGAATCCAGAAATTTATGCTGGCTGCAATAATTTTAGTTTAGAAATGTTTAACAGGAAACAAATCACAAGACTAAACATTTCAGTGGAGAATTTCTACATGGCATTACCTGGAATACTGCACAAGAATGGACTAGTGATGTTTTATAAGAAACTCACAGCAAAGGTTTTAGAAAAATAAGAGCCATATTTTTTTTTAATATTTACCACAAATATTGGAAACTAAAATTGAGAAAAGTGCCTAAAGGACTTTAATCCTTAAAGTTCTTTTGAAAAAGGATATAAAATGCCTCATGTTTCCCCTGAGCCAACTAAATGTGGCAGAATTGAGCCCAGGGAAGAGACTTGGGAACCAGAATACTTCTTTAAGATTATTCAGAAAAAATAATTATGCCCTCATTTGTTCTAAAAACATTTTATATAGTTTTAATAAAAACAAGATACTTGCACCATTCATTGATTTTGCCTAATTATCTATTGCAAATGTTGGAAATGTAACAAAATCCCCACCGTGGGGAGCTCCCCATTCCCACAGTGCCTCCTTTGCAGAAGATGAAGAGAAAAAGCAAACACTCTTCCTCCTGGCTTTGAAAAAGCATCCTACACCATAGGCAAAGCCCAAGCACAGTTGCTCTGGGGAGCTGCAGAGCAGTGGTGGAAGGCAGGGAGGCCCCGAGAAAGCACTGAATCTGCCCTCCCAAGACACGAGTGGACAGTCTTTCCTCTATACCAACTATCCATGGGACTCGGAGCAAGTCACTGAAACCCTCTGCAGCCCTAAATGGTGAACGATTAAAGCTTGTCTTTATTAGATCTTTGCTTCTGAGTGCATGTGTGAGGACAAAGTCAGATAATTCATGCTAGTTTGGGCCATCATGTCAGTTTCCTCTTCGAATGTGGTAGATTCATAATGGTTTTCTTGTCGTGTTGACCAATGTGTATCTTTTGTATACAGTTTAAGTATATGACACAAGAGAATGGAGTGAGAATAAGCAAAATATCTCTCAGGAAGCCCTAAAAAATAGCACACTGGATAAGTCTTAATCATCCAGCTCTGTTAAGAGGGAAAAATCAACAAAAGAACCTGCACAACTTTCTTGAGAATGATCTAGGAGATCAATAGATTTGATGACTCCCAAAACATAAGTAATCACTATCATTTTATTAATAGGAGTGTAGTATCTATGAAGTGTAACATTCAATTCCCTCCCCTTCCATCTAAATTTGCATTCGTTATATCCCCACATAAATTAAGGGATTTTAATAATTTTCTCACAGTTATCACCTTTATAGTTGCAAAAAACAAATGCTTGTTCATTTGCTGTTCATTAAAGAACATGAAAAAGGCATATGGGAAATGGAGTCAACATCGATTTGTATCACCAAACAATACGCTTTGTCTCAGTTCTAGCTAGGAGACATCATTGTTGGGACAATATAGGCCTTTGCAAAACCTCTTTCGTGTCTATGGAGTCAGGCACTTGCAAACGTGCTCACAGACCACAGCAAGTAGAGGCAGAGCAACTAGATTTGTGGGTCTTGAGTAATGCTGTTTACTTGGGATTTCAGTGCTCAAACAAGTGATTCTGAAGACTTTTATTGCCCTTTAATGACCCATCAAATATGGCCAAAATAACAACCGAGGGATAATAATAATTTTAGAAACATGATTTTCCTTCCCACCTTGCCTATGAGCCTCTCAGATCACTGCCTCCCCCTCTCCTCCTGTCAAGTTCCCCCTCACAGAGGACGACTTCATGTGCATGCCCAGGCTCTTTTTTTTTCCTCCTATTAAAGCTGTATCTTCAATCCTCTACCCCCTCCCCCAACTTCCATCCCTAGTTCTCTATCTTCTCTCCCCACAAAAAAAAAAAAAAAAAAATGTCAACCATGAAACCATCTGCTTGCCAGAACCCCTCAGCCTGGTCAATTTTGCTATCTGTGGTTATGCATCATTTTGTGTCATGGCCCTCCTAGTTGGGTGAGGATCACTGTCTTTTCATGGCCATCCATTGCCAAGCTGACCCTCTGTTTACATGTGACCCAGAGGCAGGAACGTGACTGTGGTGACAAGACTGGAAGGAAGGGTTGCTGTAGAGCAAAAGATTGCTCAATTTGATCACTTTCTCCAAACTGATGCCTTTTCAAAAATTTTAAGCCAATATGTTGACATAATGATTAAGATGCACTAAACATCATCACAAAAAGGAATGTAAGGTGAGAGTTGTAGTTAGATGGTAGTTAACCTTCCTTCCGAAGGCGGACCCCTTTTGGTGCTTGGTTTTCTGTCAATCAATGGCCATCGGCACAGGCCCCTCCCACTCTCCCATCCTCCCCCTCCTAGGCCCACCCACAAGGCTGAGAGACCTGTGTTATCTATGCACTTCCTCCCCTGCTATGAGAACAAGGTTCTGCTGGTATTTGATATTGAAATGAACTTTTAAATTTTTAAAAACTTGTCAAGGTAAGACAAGAAAGGACAACAATAATCCAATGTGCTTATATGTGGTTTGTTAATACTTGCCAAATTCCTTTTTATCCTTTAATATCTTGTGTAGTGGGTATATGTCTCCTTATATTGATGAGAAAACTGAGGTTCATGGTAGCGAAATCAGTGACCTAAAATCACACCATCATTAGGATCCAATCCCTGGACTTCAACTCCACGTCACTGGCAAATATAATAATTTGGTTCCCAACCTATGTTGGGATTAACATAAGTTAATAGATCTTAAATTATGAAAGATATTAAAAGAGTCTAAAAGAAACCAGACTAAAGGCAAGTGAATATTTTAGTACTTTTCTATTATTATTTTCATTATTATTAATGACCCCCTGGTGGGATATTTTAGGATATTGATGAGCCTTGACCTTGGATGCCACACCATCATGCAATTATTAAGTGTCAGAAGAATTGATAGCTTTTAGAAAGTAACAGCAAGGCTGAAATTAACTCCCAGCCAGTATGCAGTTGACAGCCGCTGATGGATGAGGGTGAGTTCAAGAAAGATGTGGTTGCAAAGGAAATCACATGTTCCTGCCCCCTGAATCAACCAAATCAACTCAACTTGGCTCAGATTAGCATCTGTGTTTTCCCCACTCTCACTTGAACTCTGGTAATGGAAGGAAGTGAAGGCCTTCCCTGTTTCTTCCATTGACCACTGAGCTGAAGGACATTCATCTGTGGGTTCCCTTGTTCAATGTAAAGAACTGTTGACCATGGAAGAGATTTTACAGCCAGTTGGAGCTCAGAAGGCTCTGTTGTCTTCTGGTTTTGTCAACATGATCTGAATGTAAGTTAGAAACAAGCAGTCCAAATAAAAACTTGGAAAGGGAAAATAGAGGTCAGGAAAAAGATGCCCTTTAACACATAGGGACTTTTTTTTTTTTTAACTCCAGAAGACAAACAATTCCTGGAAGAGTGGGGTTTTTTATATCAAAGTTAGCTTTGACCTTTGGCTTGACTGGCATATTCCTTCTGGTGGCTCTTAAATAGAACCTCTCCCACTGTGGGGTGATTCTGAGCCCCATTCCTTGGATAAAAATCAGAGACTCTAGTCTCCAGCTCTTGGTGTTTGGGCTGGCTCTCCATTCCCATCCCTCTTGCCAGTTCTCTGCCGGATCTAACCTCTTTTGCAAAAGAGGAGGAAAAAACCCCAGGGAGACTTTGGGAAAGCTTGCAACATCAGTCTTGCAAAGGGCACCATGACACTGTAAGCACTGGCCAGGACACAAGAGGAACCTGAAGACACTTAGCCAGAAAACCTCAACCACATAATCACGAAGATGATTATGACCTTCTCAGAAGGCCACACTTTTCTTCTTCTTTGGGAAGATGCTGGAAAACCGTGGAGGAGGAGAAGTGTACAGATACATGAGGTCTAACTCAGGACTGTGAGGAGGGAGGGAGAGACTGGGAGAGGAAGAGCAGGACCAGTCTGCATACTGGCGACTCTGTAAGAAAACCATCTTGCTGTTCGGTGATGTGGCTTCTTGCTGAAGCATTGGATGTGACTGCCAGTCCTTAAAGGAGAAAGCCGTGCCCCGAGCAAGACACAAAATAAGAAACCAAAGATTGAAAACAATGCCCTTCCAGTGCTGCGGCTCCAAGCGCATGGACCCCTGTTTCCCCGGGGTCCCCGCCCCAACTCTCAATGTCTCCTCTTGGTGACTGCCATCTGAATCATGGAGCGAGATGAGCCTCGGAGTCCTAAGTAGGAAAGTGGGCTTCTGGCAAGTGAGCGTTCCGGAGCCCGGGTTGGGGGACTGTGACAGAGAAACCGGGAGCAGTTCCAAAGCTAGGGAGAAAAACTGACCGTGGGAGGGGCGGTAACAGGAACTTTCGAACTTCCTCCACCCTCCACCCCTCACGGGTCCTGGCTTGAAGAGCTTCCCCACATCCTATTCTCAGCTGTCTTGCTTTCTACCACACTTTCAGCAACCTCAGAAGACCCTCTTCTTCCCCCTCCCGTTTCTTACCCATCTCTTCCCTCCCATTTGAGTGGTTGGGGGGTTGCCACTCATTGTTTTAAGCCACCCCAAGCCCACTTTTCTAAGTAGTAGGAGCAAATAACTAAACACTCACATGAGTCAGTAAACAAGGTCAGCCTTAATCTGAACCAGCGTCCAGGCTTTAACTCTCCCCGTGAACAGGATCCCCGAACCTGAGTGTTCAGGCCCAAAGCTTTGTCTCACAGCCAGGTCTGCTGGCTCGGCTCTCTGGTCAACATCTCTACCCGGTGCCCGATGAGCAAATGGCACCCAGAGCCCAGAGCCCATCCCAAACTTGCACTGTCCCTGCACTCCTGACTTAGAGCATGATGATCACTGTCCACCCTTCAGCCACACCACCACTCCAAGCCACCTGTGATTCCTCTCAAATGGGACATCTCGATGGACTAATGGCTAATCAGCCCATGATCACACATGGGCTAAATATCTGCGTAGTTGTGAAATACCCTCATCCTTGAATCCACCTCCTCTCTCTCTCTCTCTCTCTCTCTCTCTCTCTCTCTCTGCAAGCCCTTTCACAGTCCCAGAACTCTGTACCCTTCCCTAGGGTATTGCAACAACTTCTTTCCCAGCCTGCCTCTTTCCTACCACTGACCCTGCCTGCGTAGGGTGCACATTCAGTTCATCATCCAAACCAGGACTCTTCTGAGTGGAAGGGGCACTATATGTGATCACCCTGGGACAACAGGCATAACCCAGGTCTATTCTGGATGTACGGGTACATTGATCCTATAGCCTTCTGGGCAGCCTGATCTTCCTAAGGCTGAACTCTGATCTTGCACAGCCTGAATGAAAACCTGTGCTAATTCATTGGCACACATCAAATAGATGTCTTAACACAGCGTTCAAGAACACAGCATTCAAAGCTCTGCCCCAGCCCTCCATCCCATGGTTTCTCGCTACCTTTCTTCCTTCCCTGCCACTTCCACCAAGCTCAGGAGTCTATGCCCCCCTATCCCCAGTGTTTGACATTTGCCTTTATCTTTAATATCCTCCCCTCCCCCAACCACCACCCATCTCCCAATATCCAAATCTTATCTAGTTTCCAAGGTCCATGGTAAAGGCCACCTCCTCCAGGAAGCCATGCCTATGGTCAACATGGCAGCCTCTGGAATCAAGCTCAAGCTGCCTCAGTTAAGACGGCACCCCATCCATTTATAAGTAGGCCATTTGACAGCTTACTTCTGTGTTGTTCTCCTCCTCTGTGAAAGCTCACAGCGATGCTCTGGGGATTAACTAAGTATAGACTTAAAGGTGTTTAGAGCAGTGTCTGACCCACAGAGAGTACCTGACAAATGTGGGCTATCATGATTACCTCCAGATGTATCTTTCCTACATATGTGCAGAGCCCTGCTTTCTATATAGCTCCCATAGGACCCTCACCACATTCTACTCTGTACTTCAGTGTTTCCCAAGATGAAATATTAAGACTCTTAATCACAGTAAACAACACAAAAACAACAGAGACGCTACTTCATGGGTCCACCCCACCTGATATGCAGACCCTCCAGGTAGCCTGTATTATTCCCAAAGGTAGTCAGAATTTTGGAGGAAGGGCTCCCTCATGGATCTTATGGTATTGGGGGATGGGGCCACATGCAAATAACCCATCAGTGAACATAGCCGCCATAAGTGCTGTGCAGGACCAGCACTGTGGCAACTGGAAGCCTGAGAAAGTGACAACAGAGCAGAAGGAAGGTGAAGAGGGTTAACAGGCGAATATGGGAGGGGACGAAGGAATTCTCCACAGGGAGGGAAGCTTGTCTAAAGGTCCTGTGGCAGAAAGGACCACGTCACGTTCAGGCGGCCAGGGAGTGACAGCACAGAGAGCAAAGGACAGTGTGAAGTGAGGCGGCAGCCAGAACACCCCATGGGCTGTGTTGAAGAGATTTCACCTCATCCTGAGAGCAATGGGGAGTCACTGAAGGGCGCTGAGTCGAGACCCGGCAGGTTATTTGTCTTTTGAAGCAGTCCCTCTAGTGTGGAGAATGCAGGGTCTACGCTAATCCAGAAAGCAAAGGGAAGTTGAGCAAAGGGAATCCACCTTCCTTTCTTATGAGACTTCTCCA
The DNA here is from genome assembly GCF_018350175.1 of Felis catus. Classification (NCBI taxonomy): domain Eukaryota; kingdom Metazoa; phylum Chordata; class Mammalia; order Carnivora; family Felidae; genus Felis; species Felis catus. Next base: position 114,281,095 of record NC_058374.1, read on the forward strand.
AGTCTGTAAGATCGAACATGCACGGGGATCTCTAGGGAGATGGGGCAGTTAAGATGCAGATTTTCACACATTTGACCGTGGAACTCTAATTGTTTCTCTTCAAGCCATCTATGATCCTCTCTTAAAACATTGTTCCTTGGAACACCAGTTTGGGAAACACTGGCTAGGCTTAAACTAGAGTCCAGGCTACTCAGGTGTTTATGTGTGTGAACCACACATAAAGTCTCCAGGGCAGACCTATTCGCTGAATTTTCCCACAGTTCCTAGCAGGCAGCTTTCCTTGCAATGTGTGTAAATGATGGTCCTATTGACAGTATTATTATTGCCATTATTGCTATTATGACCATTAGTTACTATTTATTGAGAACTTGCTGTATATGTGGTTGACACTAAGTGCTTCACATATCTTATCTCATTTTTTCCTCATAAAGTCCCTCTTAACTTAGCGGATCGTTAGCAGATGAAAATAAATTTCCATGCGGTTTTAGTAAAGACATCATGAAGCCATCCAACGATAATCTCAAATTCTTAGCAATTAATTTCACTGATTTTATTTTCCTTTCCTGTTTTACTTTTTTTTCTTTTCGAAGGGGGGAGGGGTGGTGGCATTTTAAAGCCATCAGCGAAAGCTCTCTGTAGCATTCTCTGCCCCTGTCAGGTGTGGCTTTTTGGTAATGCTGCAATTATAATTATGACAAACTTGAACAGCTAATTTTAGAAAATGTTTTTCCACAAAGCAGGAGTGAAATGACAGCTTGCTCGCAGATGAGGAGATGATTCAATATGCAAAGGACTTTTATTTGAGAACCGGGAGCTAGAAGATTTAATGATCAGGTACTAAAATCCTTTTTGGCCACCCGCCCAGCAGTCTCCTCCCGCAGCTCAGCTCAGCCACAATCAGGCAGCCACCCTCCCGCACTGGCTGCTCTCCCTCTGGCCTGGGAGGAGGGGAGCGCTGCGTGGGAAGTCCCCCGGTCCCCAGGGCTTGCAGTAACACCATCAGCCTTCAGGAGTCACACCAGCTCTATACACTCGAAAGCGAACCGGAGAAAAGCACCACGGATCATTTAATCCCCAAATGCGGCCTGAATCGCCCCCACAAAGGTGCAAGATGTCTCCTGAGAAACAGAAGGTTGAGTTGGTTCCAGAGAAATGCATGTTTTCGTGTTCGTTTTGACCTTCACAAATACCTGGGCCAGTTTGCGTCCCTGACTGACCAATAACAACGATGATGGTGGGGGGTGGTGAGGGGAGCGCAGAAGGGACGCTTTTTCTCTCTGTGTGGAATTATTCGGAACGTGCAGATAGATAAAGATCAGAGTAGCAGTTTTATTACTGACAGCTGGACGGGAGAATGTGACATTAGGGCTTCCTGAGAATCCCCCTCTCTGAAGAATTGACCCCCCCCCAAAAAACAGTAAGGATCCCCATTGACAGGACAGAATGTACCTAGATAAACTTTCAGTACAGTAAGGAGCAAGTGAAAAGGTGCTCCCAATGCACAGGGAGCTGAGCAGGCTCGGTTTTTCTCCGCAATCTCTAGCCAGAGAAGCCATTCCTCCGCTTGTAGGAAGGAGGGAGAAGAGGCACAGAGAGGAGGTGGAGGTCTTCTTCCTGATCTTTTTTAATTCTGGGGATTGGGGTAAAAATCCCAGTCCTTCTACTAAACCAAGAGGTACGGAACTTTCCCACAGACGTAATCAGCATTGGAACCACAGCAATACAGGCTAACCTTTACCTATCACCAAGGATGCCAGAGCTCACATCAACCCCAGGAGGGCAGTGCTAATTCCAGTCCCCATTTTACAGGTGAGAAAAGCCGGACTTTGTGAGGTTAATTGACTTATTATCTACAGAGTTAGTAGGTCAGCACTCACATTCAGGGTCAGGGTCTGACCCTGAAGACCATTTTCAACCACTTTTCTTTGCCGCCTTAAAATGGTGCCACTAAGTAAACCCAAAGGTCTGATCTCCATAAGAATTAGTGCTAAAAGAAAGACTTTGGGTCTGTGATTATAAACTAAGAAGATAAAGTTATCTACAAGTAAGTGCTTCTGACTCCCAGGGGCCAAGAAAGTCTTTCAGCGGCTTCGGCCTATGTGGGGAGACTTTTCAAAGCTGTGTGGCTGGTTTCCCAGCTGCTACCAGTGACAGTGCAAGGCACCAGTGCCTGACAACTTGCTGTGCCCGCTGCCCCCAACCACCAAGGGCGTGGCCTTCAGAGTTGGACGAAGAGCCAAGGGCTGGAGACGTTACTCACAGTAGCTGGATCTAAATCCCATGTTTGCTTCATGTGGAATGTCTCAGAGGCCAATATAAGGAGGAGCCCACAAAGCAGGAGCTCATCTGGACTCTGTTCCCTCGAGCTCCCCTGAGATGTGATTTGGGGGGAACAGACTGCCCATTTCATAAGCAAGCGGTCCATCCCTAGGTGTAAGTAGACAGCCGCTGAGATGGCCCTGATGTGGGAAACAAAGGCAGAAGGAAATGGCAGATTAAATTAAATTTCCTTATAACCTGAAGCCCATTGAAAATACTTGAAGCAGGCAAACTGAAAGTTTCTCTAGGCACTCCCTATTGTCTTAAGGCTGATGCTTTGCTAGAGGGAAAAAGCTTAACTTGACAATTGCCAGGCTTCAGTATCCTGTGAGTCTTCTGTAGCATATGAAAATCTCATTGGAAACTTCCCCTGGACTTTACCTCCCTCGACCCCATAGTATATAACCAGTCTCTCCATCCATCCCGGACAGCTCTTTCTGCCCACAGGTCCTGTCCCCATGCTTTAATAAAATGACCTTTCGGCAACAAAGATGTCTTCAAAAATTCCCTCTTGGTCATCGGCTCTGGACCACCCCACCATCTCCCCAAATACCTCATCAGCCCCCAGTGAACCTAACCTCCTAGCACTCATCTTGAGTGTGTGTGGCCTGGACCTAGCAACTCACTTCTTGCCACCTCCAAGATTAGGTTACAAAAAGACCATGACCTCTGTCTTGAACACTCAGCCCATCCTGGGACACCCGCTCTGAGGGAAGCCAGCTGCTATGTTGTGAGCCACCCTAGGGAGAGGCCCACTTAGCAAAAAGTGATGTCTGTAGCCAACAGTCAGGAAGGAGTTGAGACTGCCAAGTGACCCTCTTCCACTGGAGCCTCAAGGTGATCACAGCCCTGGCCAACCCTTTGCTTGCAGCCTCTTGAGAGGCCTGAGTCAGAGGCTCCCCGCTAGGCTGCCCCTGTGGGGTTTTGACCCACAGAAACTGTGAGATAGTAAACATTTCTTGGTTTGTTTTTGTTTTTTTTTTTTTTAATTTTTTAATGTTTATTTATTCTTGAGAGAGACAGAGACAGAATGCAAGTGGGTTAGGGGCAGAGACAGAGGGGGAGACACAGAGCTCTGAGCTGTCAGCACAGAGCCCAACGCAGGGCTCGAACTCACGAGCCGTGAGATCATGACCTGAGCTGAAGTCGGATGCTCAACCGACTGAGCCATCCAGGCACCCCAATATTTCTTGTTTCAAAGTCACTAAGTTGTGGGATAATTTGATCTATAATGAGGAGACAAATCCATGGTTGAATGCGAAATGGTGACCCCTAATGCTTCTAACAGATTCACCTGTTAATACTCTTCTCCCTATAATTATCTGTGGGGGAGCAGAATTTCTTTGGGTCCCTGACATGGTAGCAAATAGGGCTTGGTGAGTTTGCACTTGAAATTTCAAATATAAAAAGCTCTGCTTTCCTGTCCTTATCTGCCCCTGTCTAGCCCAGCACCTGCCTCTTCTAGAAGAGCAAATCATGTCTGTGTCATCAGCTTCCTTTCTGAGGACCTCTCCTAAATTATTAAGTGTCTTTTTTTGTATGTTTCTGTTCTTCTTTAAGTCTCTCTATACATAAGCATGTATATGACATATTTTCCTTATATATTGATACAAACTGTCAGCTCAATTATATGAATGAATGAATAGGATTGTATTAAATGTGCTGTACATTTAATAAAGATGTGCCTTTATCCACAGGGAAACTGCAGAGTCATTGTGCTAACTGGTAAGTGCTGTAGCAAAAAAGGAATGGGAACTGCCTTTGCTTTACTAAGGAGCAATGGAGCAGATTTGCACCACATAGAACAATTTACCTCCTAACCGAATATGAAAACAGAAATCGTTAAGTGTCATTTCATCATCAAATAGTTCATCAGTAAGAGTTCTTTTTCAGCATCTCTCACTTTCCCATTATAGCTGCCTCTCCATGAGTTTTATTTTCCTCATATGAAGAAATAATTTTTGCAGACAAACACTCTCTCCCATTTGTTCAAACTCAACTCTCAAACTCTGAAAAGCTCATGACCTCATTTGGCTCTGGAAAAGAGAGAATGAGGATCCTCTACAAATGAACCCTACTATAGAAAGACAACTAATTGGTCTTCCGTGGTGGGTCAGAAGGATGAACACCACTGTGAATACAGAATAAGATATCCTTGCTCTTGTGAGGCATATGCACACACTCTCAATCTCTTCCCCCAAAGTAGCTATACTTTTCCCAATTAAAATCTGAACAGTGATAAGGATTTAAACCTCAGTGCGTAATTGGTTACTATGTGATGCTTAAGATCTCCCGAAATACAAGAGAGTTTCCAAAGCCGGATAGGCTCTGTAATGCCACACATTAACTTTCCCAGAGGAGAAAGCAGGTAAAATATCCTGCCTCATAAGCAAACGAGGCACTGACTTTCATGCTTTAGGGATCACATTTGCACATTCTGGAAGCAAACATTGTGTACAAAACTGTCACCAGATTGACCCTTTCCTCACAATGCTTCCGCCTGATGCAATTTCCGTCTCATTAGAGCCATCTATGCAAATAAGATGGAAAAACAGGCAGCCAGGTTACCATTAACAATGAGGCGATGCAGTGTGGATGTGTGTTGTGCTTGCACGCACACACAGCTGTTAAAGGTGGGGCTGGGACCAGGCGATGTACGGTTTTGTCAGCCCGGCAATTCTCTGCACGTAGAAGGCACTCAGTAAATACTCATTGAGCGAACCACTAAATTTGATTCTCACAACAAGTTATGAATTAGAGCTGGTGTTCTTCCATTTTACAGATGGGAAATCAGAGATTCACAGGAAAAAAAATGTCTAAACTTACATAACAAAGATTTAGAAAATCTGGAAATCAAATCTGATCTTTCCACTTTTGAGTTCGTGCCTCTCTCTATCATTAAGTAAAAGCACTCAGTAGACAGAATCTACTGTATTTACAAAGGGTCTATAACGGTGCAATGCTATGATTGTTTTCATTGCTTTGTTATTATTGCTAATATTGCATCTTAAGATCATTTAGATGAACAAAACGTACATGAGCTTTGCCTTGCAGGAGTATATCATTTGGGAAATAGAATAAGACAAGTACATAAATAAGTATTTGTGGGGCAGGCACCTGGGTGGCTCAGTCGGTTAAGCCTCCGACTTTGGTTGAGGTCATGATCTCGCAGTTCATGGGTTCAAGCCCCGCATTGAGCTCACTGCGGTCAGCCCGTTTGAGATCCTCTGTTCCCCTCTCTCTCCGCCCCTTCCTTGCTCTCTAAATAAATAAATAAATAAATAAATAAATAAATAAATATTTGCTGCAACCTGGACAAGTTTGGCTTGAACCACTTTCCAAGATTCAACAGGGGCCCCAAGCTTTCCGCCGGGTCCAGTGGGAGTGGGCACATCCAAGTTCTTGCTTTGCTGCCTGCGCTGCCTCACTTTGGGACCACGCTGCAACAGACAGACATGTGCACACGGCCACAGACCGAAAAGATTTCCGGTTATGGTAGAATTTACTGAAGGTTTACAATAGCAAGGTTAACATCTAGTGGCGCGTTCCACTTCAAATTCAACCGCCGGTTCAGGTTAGACAGTAGGTCTCTCCGTTCTTAAGATGCCTTTTAGCCAACCAAGCATCCAGGAAGTTTGGCCACTTCACCCCTGAGGAAACCCAGCCACAGTGCTTGTCTGGGTGTCTTCTTACTACCTGCACACACACACACCCCTCTTGCTCCTCTGTCCTTTATCTCCTTCCATTTATCTTTCCTAAAGCATAAGACCTTCATCTGATTGCCCCCTTTATAGGAGTATAACCATCACCTTTGTTCTCTTGGCTCCTGCTGAACGCCAGCACCATCTTGGATTGCAAGAACCTTATCAGCGTATCAGTGTTTTTTCCTCTTGAAGAGTTAGTCCAGTGCCAGCTGTTAAAATAATCCACTAAATACCTTGTTACAACTGTATTATTCCAAGGTTGATTGAGAAGCTTAAGAAGATAAAACAAAATTTGTAGATAGAAAGAAAAGGAAGACTTCCAGTTATAGATATTGAAATCCGAAGTGAGGAGGTTAGAAGGCAGAAGGGAATCCCAGGCAACGGGGACCCCATAAGCAGAAAAGGGGCACAGTCCTACCCGGGAAAGATGTTTGTTCCAGGACCCAGGATTACAGAGATAGAAATGGGGGAAAGGATGGGGAAAGCACTCTGAAGTCAGAACGTGGAGGGGTTTGAAGAGAACTTCATTTCAGTCTATAGGAAGTGGGAAGCTATTTTTGAGCAGGAAATTATTTTACAGTCTCAGGGTAGGGATGAGAAATAGAGAAGATCATTTATCAGCACAGAAATAACTTTCCACAATAGCAAAGAAATGTGCACGAAGGATGAAGGAAGACCAGAGTTCAGGTTCAAGAGTTCTCCAGACCATTTCCTTGGCTCCTTAGGAAGCTCCTTAACTGTGCTGACCACAAGGTAAGCAATCGCTCGTGTCTGCCACTGTTGTCCGTCAACAGTTGTGATCATCCACTGATTATGATTTTACTGCTGGTAGTTTTCCTCCAAGTTGAAATAGAACAAGGATCTCACCCTGCCTGTGATACTCCTCCTAACTATGAATAGACTTTGGCCAGGAGGTGCCAGTTGTGAAGGTGTCTGAAGGCATAATACATAGGAGAGGGTGTAATCTGACTATTGATACATGAACAATTTGTACATAGACTTTAGAGTGGGACAGATTTGAGATTAAACCTAGTTCTGTATTTACCAGCCATGTGACCACAAGCAGGTCAATTAACTTCTTTGTGAGGACCAGATACAATTGTAGCCTAGATTAAATGAGTGAACCTTTGTCAAACAAAGAGACAACGTATGCAAATATGAAATGCTCACTAAATAAAAGCTATCTTCATCATTATCGTCACCTTACTCTTCCTACACCAGGATGCTAGGGAATTGAGCAGAAATGCCATGTGTAGGTCTCTCCTACTGTACTTTCCTGGGCATCAGGATCCTTACATAAATCACGTTAGGGTGCTGCCTCATCCTGGCCTTGCCAGCGATAAAAGATGGCTGACCCCAGGTCTGTTCAACTTTCCTGTCAGCACACCCTTCTGCCCTATCACCACCTCGTGCCCACCTCCTTCCCCAGCACATCCTGTTCATACTCAACTCCAGGTTTTATTGGAAAGCCCTTCTACTTCTCTGTGCTTAGTCAAATCCCAATGCTACTGCAGACAGGAACTGGGCCAGGCGCTGGGAGAAACACCAAGATAAACGAGGCCTAGCCATGCCCTCAAGGAGCCTGCAAATTAGCAGCAACTGTGTCTTATTCATCATTCTGCCTCTGAATCTTGGCACAAAGAACTCTTCGTTGCTGTTGCCACTATTGTTGTTATTGCTTTTGTTAATATTTAAATGCTTGCTATCCTGAAGTAGTAAATTAGTCTTTACTTCCAATGTGGAACTCTTTTCTTGCACTGGAACACTGGAGAATAATGAAAAGGGTAAGGCAGATATGCAAAGAATAAACTAAGCATGCTTTTAAATAGGCTTTTACTGGTGTATATTTGATCAGGAAGTACCATGGCTAATGAACCAAATGTTAGAATCAGAACAATCTATAGTAAGCTTCTTGGAACCAACTCTCAGAGATAATGACAGAAGCAGGGAGCAAGAAAGGATCAGAGAAATCTATAAAATAAATAATAATAAATACTACTAATAAAAATCTAATACCTAGATCCATAAAATAGAGATACTCTATGACCACATAGTCATTTTGCTTCTCCCAAATCAAAAGCCATTTTTTTCTCACTATTTCTTTGGCACAACAGGTGCTGTGAACTCACACAAGACTACGCCCTGAGATGGTTCTTCAGTTCTGATAAGAATGACCCCTCCTTTGTTGCTCAGACCTCCACAGGATAGAAAATTCTTAAAACATGGCCAAAGACAAAGCTACCAGAATAAGTGTTGCCGTTAAGTTCTTTGGTGTCACAGATAGTGGTTATAAGGCCTGTGGATGTCTTGGCTTACCTGAAAAAGGTAAAAATGAGGATTCCTGAGATGCTAATTGATGAAGGAAAAGTCATAAAATACACATGGCGATATCATCGTCCTCAACATTTACTATGAGTGGCTTTATAACAAAGGCTTGGCCAGTGATGGGCTTTGGAGAGAGCACTGAACACGGAACCTGAAGTCAGGATTCCCAGGTTTCGATGCCAGCAGCACACTGGAAGCTGAGTCATCCATTTAATATCACTGGGCTTTCTTTCCATGATTGAAAAATGAAGGTGTTTTGACTGGTGACTCTGTACCTTCCTCCGAGGAAGTTCTCTTGAGAAGGCTGTGCCTGGAGGAGAAGCCATTGTCACCATCCATATTTTCGGTGACTTTCTTTTTGTTTTCAGCCAAATGGAAATTTTTGAGACTGATTTTGCTGCCGGCAGAAACCACGGGAAAGGAAGGAAGCACGTAGGAGTTTTGACCAAAGGTATCTAGAAGCTAAGAAATAAAAACATGAGAAAAAAATAGATATAATGAGCCAGGATAACTCAGTCATGGACCTTCTAATGAGACAACTGTGTCTGCAAAACAGTGAAGTAAAACCACATTCAGAACCAAGGAAAACATGTTGGAACAATGAGTGAAGGATGCTTCCATTTCCCTAATCTCTGGACAATGCTAATATCAGGAGAGAATAATTAGAGCCAAAACTTAGCAAAGTTAGCCTTAGTTTATGGATCCACTGAATTAGAATTGCTTAAATAGGGGTACCTGGGTGGCTCAGTCGGTTAAACGTCCGACTTGTCATGATCTCACGTTTGTGGGTTAGAGCCCCACATCAGGCTCTGTGCTGACAGCTTGCTCAGAGTCTGGAGCCTGCTCCGGATTCTGTCTCCCTTTCTCTCTGCCCCTCCCCCCACTCACACTCTGTCTCTGTCTCTCTCAAAAATAAAGAAACATTTAAAAAAATTAGAATTGCTTGTATATCCTTCAACAACAACCACAACAAAACCAGGGTTCTGCTACAGGGTTCTGCTGATGAGAAAATGTCACGAACATCAAAGTGGTGCCTTAAACATTTTGAAATCCAGTCATTTGGGAGTAGAATAAGAATTCACTTGAAATAATCCCAGATGGGGCGCCTGGGTGACGCAGTCGGTTAAGCGTCCGACTTCAGCCAGGTCACGATCTCGCGGTCCGTGAGTTCGAGCCCCGCGTCAGGCTCTGGGCTGATGGCTGGGAACCTGGAGGCTGTTTCCGATTCTGTGTCTCCCTCTCTCTCTGCCCCTCCCCCGTTCATGCTCTGTCTCTCTCTGTCCCAAAAATAAATAAAAAAGTTGAAAAAAAAATTTAAAAAAAAAGAAATAATCCCAGAAATAAATAATATGAAGGATCTGTCGTGATAAATGTCAAGACTCTATTCCTGTGGTCTTCCCAGGACAGTTTTAAGTGAGAAATATATATGGCAGTGAACGGCCATTGGAGTACATCTGCTTCGTAGTGTGAATAGGTTCGTTCCATATGACAAAGGTGCCATTATTATGCCTTGTGACTTATAAGTTCCAACATCCTTCTCCTGACAAATGTTACTAGTCCAATGACTGAGAGAAGCAGAAGTCAGATAGATCTGGTTTGAGTTACAGCTCTGCCGTTCATTAGCTGAGAGCTGAGTGACAATTTGGACAATGTACTTTACTTCGCGGAACTTGAACTTCTACATCTATAAAACAAGGATATGATAGTGCCTTCCTCCTGTGGATTTTGAGCATGGGTTTAGAAGACTACCTAAAATATAATACAGGGACAATAGATTGCTTTTATCTTGTTGTTGTTGTTGTTATTGTTGTTGTTATAACCTGCATGGGCATGGTCCTGGAAGACTTTTTTTTTAAATACCAAAAAGCTATGTATATATCCATTTGTTTGTGAGTTCCCAGTGACTTAGAAGGGTTGAAATATATGGGCCTTATATGAATTCCGGGTGGAGGTGGTTGGGGGAAGCTGCTATGAATTACTGGGTCCAAGATATTTCTTTCATCTAGTAGTGGTAGTAGCAGCAGAAGTAGCTAACAGTACTAGTAACGAGGCATCATTTCAGCTGCAATACTAGAAAAAACGAAAAGACCTTTCTATGTAAACTGAGACTGTTAGCTATGTTCCTCCCTGGAGACATACGCTAAATCTTGCATGAGTTGAAGACTGGCTTGACAGAGGCAGAGGGACACAGCTAGAAGCTGAGAAAAAAAACAACCCAGTTTTTGATAGTTACATGAGCTGGCATTACAGATAAAATCCAGAAAGCCCTAAATGCATGGCCATTTTTCCCTAAGGCATTTATGAAGTTTCCCACAGTCTCACGATGCTTAGGCGATGAAATTTCACAGAAAGGAGTGCTCTGTGACAAGCATGCCATAGACCTCATCCTTGAGACATCTAACAGAGGTGGACTAAAGTTAACTAAATTCAGTGTTTACATATGTGATACCGAGTCAAAAAACTACAAGACATGTCAACAGTCATGAAAAACAGGCTAGTAATCAAGAGCAAGAAAAAAGCAATACAATTAGGTCCACATATGACCCATACATTGGAGTCAGCAGACAAAAACTTTAAAATAGCTATAATAAATATAATAAATGTGCCCCCCAAATGGTAGAAAGCGGAGAAAAATAAAAAGGAAGGTAACACAGAATCGTATCTATTAAATAAAATAAGAATGGAAGTTCTAGAACTGAATGAATAAAATATCTGAAATTAAGAATTCATGGGTGGGTTTGACAGTAGACTAAAAGTGGAAGACAGAATTAGTAAAATCAAAAATAGGTCAATAAAAAATTTGCAGACTGAAGCCCTGAAGTTTAAAAAAGGGGAGGTGGGAAGAGAATGTTAAAACAATGTTCCAATGTTAAAACAATTTTGTATTCTTAGAATAAGAATATTCTTTGAATATTCTTTGAATTCTTAGAATAAGCCACCCCCACTGCAGTCGAGCAGCGCCTCTCCAACTTATGTCAGTCCAGCTCTTTCCCCTCTTAGAAGGTCAAAACACTACAGCTGACATCCCTTGGCTTGCCCCAAGCTAGAGCCTGAGCTTCCCTCATCCCATTATCACCACCCTTAAAGACCTGAGGACCAGGAGCTGGGCCACAGCCACAGGTATCTTTGGTTAGCATAGAAGTTTCTTGCTACCAAATTACTGCTCCGGGATGTAGCCTTCTGAACACTTACAAAGCAGATCTTCATTCTGACACAGCCCTAAGTGTTACAAGTTTTTATTTATTTAGAGCCAAAATCTGCCTCTTTCTAAATTACAACCTAATTCTGGTATGAAGCTATCCAGAATAAGACTATTACCACACAAAAGTTGTTTAAATACAGGAGGGTCTCATATACTCCCAGCTATCTCATATAAGCTAAACATCTCCATTTCTGTTGACTAAACCTTACCTCTCTGTTAATTGCGACTCTTTTAGATATCTGTGATAGAAACCTAGCTAACCTCGGCTTTAAAAGGGAGAATTTATGTCACAGCTGGGAAATGTAAGGGATTAGAACTGGCTTCATGCATCCATATGCTTTATTTTCCTTGAGTTGACCTCACTTTGGAGAAGGTGTTCCCAAATGGTAGCAGGTATGGCCACGAGCAAAGCCCAGTTGACGCCATCTTCACAGCATGTGATTGACGATCAAGCAGTACCTGCTTCTTGGAACCCTAGCAAAAGTCTTGATTGAGCTGGATGGTAATTCTTGTCAACTACTAACCAATCACATTGGTGATAAACTGTTCTGACTGACCAGCCCTGGTTCTGTGTTGAGTGGAAGAGGGAAGGAAAATCAGCCCCATTCCAACCAAAAGAAAAAGGATACAATTACCAGAAGGGGCTGAAGAAAACCACTCTCATCTAGCAATGTCCTGCTACAGATTACAGTGATATCAACAGTCTTGATTACATTTTTTAAAGTCTGCACAATGGTGTTGGAACTTGTGAAATAGTAAGAAATATATATTTTGGTTTCTGCCCCTGGGTCCTGACACAGAGCTCCTAAAACCCTTGTCATCCCCTAAGCAGTAGGGGCTCTTAGAGCATCTTTTGTTCTAACATTTGGTCTTTGACCTGAGTTCCTGACACAAAACTCCTAAATCCCTTGGAATTTCCTGGCTGATGGCAATGTCTTTTGTTCTAATGAGATGACTCTGGGTGGGCTCCAGAATAGCTCTCAGATGGGGCTGGTTATGAGAAAGACCAGTCATAATCAGCAGCCTGGAATGTTCAACCCCGTCCTCTATCCTCTGAGGAGGGGAGAAAGACCAGATATGGAGTAATAATCTAGGCAGTAGTAATGAAGCTTCAATAAAAATCTCTAAAGTAGAAGTTTGGAGAGCTGCCAGGTTGGTGAATACATGTATGTGGCAGGAAAGTGGCATACCCCAAATCCATGGGGACAGAGCCATTCTTGTATTCCTTATCATAGCCTTTATTACATAATAAACCAGTACATGTAAGTATCTCCCTGGGTTCTGTGAGCTGTTCTAGCAAATTATTGAACCCAAGGAGAGGGTTGTGCGACCTCAATTTACAGCCAATTGATCAGCAACACAGGGTACAGCCTAGGATTTGTAATTGGCGTCTGAAGCGGGCACAGTCTTGTGGGCTGAGCCCCTGACTCGTGGAATCTGCCGAATTCCAGGCGGATCGTGTCAGACCTGCACTGAGTTGTAGGACACCAACTTGGTGTCAGAGAATAGGTCAGCATGTAAAAAACCCACATATCTGGGTACAGAGTGTTGGTGTGAGTAGGACTAGTGGAAGCAGAGGGAGAAAACAGTACCAGTCCCATCCATAAGGGTCATGACCTAATCGCTTCCCTGAGTCCTCACCTAATACCATCATATTTGAGGGTTAGGTTCCAACATATGGATTTGGGGAGGACATGTGCAGACTATAACGGGACCTAACTTCACCTATATATTCTTCACAGAGCAATGTGGGGAATAAGTTTAGGAGTTCCCTGAGCTTGCACCAATGGGTTAACAAGGCTTCGGACGAAAGCGTATAGAACGGGCAAACAGGTAAACAGGGTGATAGACCACCACAGCAGCGTGAAATTGCCTGGAGATAATTAACAAAAGAAAGGTACCTTGTTGAGCCTGAGGTAGCATGCGCTGTCCATCTTATCCCCTAGAAAAGTTAAGATCAACAGACACGCCACCCGGTGCCTGCCATAAGCAGCCATCTGCTCGGCACCAGGATTTTGTTTTGTATTGACCCAAACCCCTAACACCACATATCTTCAACCCCCCCCCTTTCTCTCATACACATGAGTTAATAATCACTGTTTCTCTGTCTCTTTCTGCATGTCCATCACGTTTGTAAGCCTTCTGATCCTAATAGATATGGAGCAAGGACCCTTGCTCGGGGTGGGGGGGGGGGGTCTTGTCTCCTCCTAGACATTAGCCTCTCTCGTATTCAATTCTGCATCTGCTGTCTGGCTGACAAGAGAGAACTCCAGACTCAAAGTCTGTCACAGGGCAACACGTTTCTGTATTGCTTATATACATCCACAATATATAAATATAAATACATGTATGAGCATGTACACACACATACACGCTCATATTCTTTTTAAAAATCTATAAAGCATGCTGAAATGCTACAGTTAGGAAGTGAGTATATGAGAAACTTATTTTCTTTTTTGTATGATTTAAAAAAAATTTTTTTAATATTTATCTTGAAGGAGAGAGAGAGCGTGAGCAGGGGAGGGGCAGACAGAGAGGGAGGCGGAGACAGAGAATCTGAAGCAGGCTCCAGGCTCTGAGCTGTCAGCACAGAGCCTGACACGGGGCTCGAACTCATGAGTGGTGAGATCATGACTGAGCTGAAGTTGGACATTCAGCCAACTGAGCCACCCAGGAGCCCCTGTATGATTTTCAAACACTTCTTTAAAAACTTATTTTTGAGAGAGAGAGCAAGGGAGGGGCAGAGAAAGAGGGGAACAGAGGATCTGAAATGGGCTCTGTGCTGTCAGCAATCAGCCTGATGCAGGGCTCAAACCCATGAACTGTGAGATCATGACCTGAGCCGAAGTCAGACCTTTAACTCACTGAGCCACCCAGGCACCCCAATTTTGATACATTTTTAATATCTAAAAATAAAATGTAATAAAGAAAAATTTTAATCTCTTTCATTGTGTATCCTAGTCATACACCATTTTCTTGGATTTCTGTCCTACTTCAATCAGTGAGGGGGGTTGTCTTGTGTAATTTTGATCATCTGTCCATTTCATCAGCCACACCATCTATCAGGGGCATCCACAAATCTGATAAACAAGACTTCTAACCCATCATACAAACATTTATAAAAATGTTGATTGACACAGAAACTTGTGACCCCTCTGTATAGCCTGCTATCCAACTTACCTTCATGAGTTTTTTCAGGGTACAATTGATCCCCATTATCCTACCTGAACTACAATTTAGCCCACATTTGCCCTGAAAACTAGCTGGAAAATCTTTGTTAATTTCCACGTTAAAATTAAAGTATACCTCATACACATACAAAATTCTCCTTACATATGAAAAGCAGAAAATAAGAATATAAAGCATTGGTTTTTCAGACAGTGACATATAGATCCCTGGAATCTTTCCTGAGTTGATTGACCCTGTGAGCTGAGTTTCTAACCATGTACAAAGAGCACTCCTAGGCTAAAACAAATTGGATAGCCACCAAATACAGCTATCTCTGTCTGCTAAAAGAAACAAGAAATGAAACTAAGTAATTCCAAGTGATTATTTAACTTTCTAATGTATTATCAGCCTTGTACACTGATAATTCCCCAACAAATGCACTTGCCATGCTAATCAGTTTCTGATAATAATCTCCGGAACAACAACCTGAGAAATATTCCTGCATGCAAAGAAATAAAAAATATTATCAGGTAAGGTGCTTTTAGTCATAAAAGTTTAAAGATGACTTTATTTTTATATAATAACTGTAGGTTGTACAACAAATAGTATATACCTATTACATTTTGAAAAATAGTTCCATCTATATACACCAAGACAGAAATATGACCTATCTCACAAAGTCCCTTTGCTTGAGAAGGACTCATAATTGTCATTTGAGAAAATGGATCCACCTTCTTTCCATTTAGAAATGATTCTAGTTTGGGACACCTGAGTGGCTCAGTCATTAAGCATCTGGCTTCAGCTCAGGTCATGATCTCACCATTCGTGAGTTTGGGTCCCACTTTGGGTGAGCTAGAGCCCCACTTTAGTAAAACACAAGCCCTTCATGAGCCCCACTTCTCTCTCTCTCTCTCTCTCTCTCTCTCTCTCTCTCTCTCTCCCCCTGCCCCTCGCTCACTTGCACTCTCTCTGTCAAAACAAACAAACAAACAAACAAAAGAAATGATTCTAGTTTATGTAACAAACCATGTTTTCTCTCTCCACCCCCCACTTCCTTTGCTGTCCTCAGGAACATTTTCAGAAGAGCAGAAGGTTTATGCCTCTCCGTTTCTAGAGCTCCTGCTGCTTCTGCTTATTCACCTCCTGAAGTCTTAATTCTCTGTTTATAACACCACAGTTGGCTACTGTGGAGATAATTTTGACATAATCACACTAGAATTATGACTTGGGGACAGAGAACATAGTGAGGTGGGGGAAGTCTTACAATGGTTCCTAAACCACAACGAAAAACCAAAACCAGGATAATTTTCAGCCAAATTATCTGTTCTAGCTTTACTACATTTACAAATAAAATTCACAGACTCATTTTCCCCCCTATTGGGCTTTTAAGACTCATTTCTAGGGTTATTATTGCAGTCATTAACTTCTTCACAGCCAGAATTCTGACAAGGGAGGCAAACTCAGTCACTTTTAAAATGTCATTACGAAAAATTGGTTGAGTCAAGCTGGATGAAATGTGCTGTGTAAGCCAGCAGCAGCTCAGGACTTCAGCACCAGTCAGAAATGAATTTCACACGTAAATCTCATCTCCACTCTTTCCAAAGTAGGCGATTTGCTGCTGGTTTAAGCAACATCAGTAGAAATTCATTCACGGAAGTCTAAGTGTTACTGTAAGCCCCTGTTGAACGTCAAAGCAAAATTCAAAGCAGCCCACACTACAATTAAACGAAAGAAATAGACCCCACGTTGCCTCCGTTGGGTGTAGGCAAACACAGATGGGCTGGTACAGAGCCAGGGCCAGCCTAAGGAATTGTGAAATTGTAGCTGTGCCTACTTCGTGGGTTTCTGTGATGTGTGGTTGCTTGGTTTATTTCCACTTCTCCAACTGGCTTCTATCCCTCAGAAACACTAAAATCATACTTCAGGCCAATCTGATGTCAAAGAGTAAAAGAAAGATATGGCTCAAGAGGTTGGGGATGTCTCTGGCATAGCTACATACCAATTCAAAAACATTTTTTTTAAATACTTTAAAATTTAAATTTTAAATTTTAAAATAATTTTCAAAAGTTAAATTACTATCAAAAAGACTATAGTTGGCACCGCCTATTGGGCCCCCCTCCCCAAGTCACACTCTTGAGTAACCCCTTCCCTAAGAAAGTGGGTAGGACCTATGATTTGCTTCTAATCTATAGAATATGACAAAGGTGATGGAATGTCACCCCTGTGCTTATATTACAATAAATCTACAAGACTCTATCTTACCAGACTGGAGGGAAAAACTGCCCCCTGGCCTTGAAGAAGCAGGCTGTAGTATGATCTGCCTATGGAGAGGAGAATATGGCAGGGAATTATGGGTGGCTTCTAGGACTGGAGATCCTCAGATCTACCATTACAAGGAACTGAATTCTTCTGACAACCACATGAGAATTCCATATCCAGGATTCCTAGATGATGGCAAAATAAAGACAATTTCAGATATGAAACCATTTGGAATATGTACTGCCTAGAAACCTTTTGGTTTTTTTTTAATGTGTTTTATTTATTTTTTGAGAGAGAGAGAGAGAGAAAGAGTGCTAGCAGTGGAGGGGCAGAGAGAAAGAGGGACAGAGGATCTGAAGCAGACTTTGTGCTGACAGCAGAGAGCCCAACATGGGGCTCAAACTCATGAACCATGAGATCATGACCTGAGCCAAAGTCAGATGCTTAAACAACTGAGCCACCCAGGTGCCCCAGCCTAGAAAACTTTCTTAAATAAGTACCTCAAAGAGGTTGAGATATATTTAGAGGCATGGAGACTAATAATTTTAAACATGGTTTCATTGAGTTGTATAACCCTAAAACCTACAAGAAAACTCAAATAAAAATCCTACCTCTTTCAAACACTAGGGAAAATTTTTTTTTTAGAAATTGGCCAATTCAAAGATATGGATTAGCCAGCAAGTCATATAAACAAGTAAGCAAACCAGGATATAATCTGTCAGCCCAGACATACTTTTCTAAGGACACTGTTTACTCAAGCAGAGCATACATAAACAAAAAAGTGCTCCTAGCATGAGCATACCAGAGAATGAATTTCCACAAAGACAATACACCCAGGTACCAGCACACAGATCAGAAAATTGAACATATAAGCATCCCAGAAGCCACGCTCCTGCCTCCCCCCAAGGATAAAAACCATCATCCTAACTTGTAAGACTATTGATGAACTCTGCCCATTCTTGTTCATGTGAATGGAATCACAGAGTCTGGCTTCTTTCATTGAACATCATGTTTGAGGCTAGAGCAATTGTTCCTTTATTTTCATAGGTGAGTATATCAGTGTATCTGTCAGTTGGTGATGGACATGATATTGAAATTAGCACTGGGGTTTTTCCAGTTCGGGGCTATTATTTGTAGTGTTGTCAGAAGAAATAAGACCACATACACAATGACAAATAGGATGCAACACTAGCCTCAGGAATATTGTAGGAACTGGCAGAGAACGTGGTGAAATGGATGCTGTTTGTCCCATCTGAAGCATAAAGCTTGTCCTCAGGTCTACTCCTTTTATATAGATATGGAAGTATTGGAAAATGGACATCGTGTTGTCAGATCAGTTAATAAAATTAACATTTTCTTTTTTTAATTAATTAATTTTTAAATTTACATCCAAGTTAGCATATAATGCAAAAATGATTTCAGGAGTAGATTCCTTAATGCCCCTTACCCATTTAGCCCATCCCCCCTCCCACAACCCCTCCAGAAACCCTCTCTTTGTTCTCTGTATTTGAGTCTCTTACATTTTGTCCCCCGCCCTGTTTTTATATTATTTTTGTTTCCCTTCCATTATGTTCATCTGTTTTGTCTCTTAAAGTCCTCATATGAGTGAAGTCATAGGATTTTTGTCTTTCTCTGACTAATTTCACTTAGCATAATACCCTCCAGTTCTATCCACGTAGTTGCAAATGGCAAGACTGCATTCTTTTTGATTGCCAAGTAGTACTCCATTGTATATGTATACCACATCTTCTTTATCCATTCATCCATCGATGGACATTTGGGCTCTTTCCATACTTTGGCTATTATTGATAGTGCTACTATAAACATGGGGGTGCATGTGCCCCTTCAAAACAGCACACCTGTATTCCTTGGATAAATACCTAGTAGTGCAGTTGCTGGGTCATAGTGTAGTTCTATTTTTAATTTTTTGAGGAAGCTCTGTACTGTTTTCCAGAGTGGCTGCACCAGTTTGCATCCCCACCAGCAGTGCAAAAGAGATCCTCTTTCTCCACATCCTCACCAACATCTGTTGTTTCCTGAGTGATTAATTTTAGTCATTCTGACAGGTGTGAGGTATCTCATTGTGGTTTTGATTTGTATTTCCCTGATGATGAGTGATGTTGAGCATTTTTTCATGTGTCGGCTGGCCATCTGGATGTCTTCTTTGGAGAAGTGTCTATTCATGTCTTTTGCCCATTTCTTCAGTGGATTATTTGTTTGTTGGGGTGTTGAGTTTGATAAGTTCTTTATAGATTTTGGGTACTAACCCTTTATCTGATAACGTCATTTGCAAATATCTTCTCCCATTCTGTCGGTTGCCTTTTAGTTTTGCTGATTGTTTCCTTCACTGTGTGGAAGCGTTTTATTTTGATGAGCTCCCAACAGTTCATTTTTGCTTTTGTTTCCCTTGCCTCTGGAGACGTGTTGAGTAAGAAGTTGCTGTGGCCAAGGTCAAAGAGGTTTTTGCATGCTTTCTCCTCAAGGATTTTGATGACTTCCTGTCTTACGTTTAGGTTCCTCATCCATTTTGAGTTTATTTTTGTGTATGGTGTAAGAAAGTGGTCCAGGTTCATTTTCTGCAGGTCACTGTCCAGTTCTCCCAGCACCATTTGCTAAAGAGACTGTCTTTATTCCACTGGATATTCTTTCCTGCTTTGTCAAAGATTAGTTGGCCATACATTTCTGTATGGAAATCCAGAAATGGAACCATTTCTGGGTTCGTTCTCTATTCTGTTCCATTGATCTGAGTGTCTGTTTTTGTGACAGTACCATACTGTCTTGATGATTACAGTTTTGTAATACAGCTTGAAGTCTGGGATTGTGATGCCTCCTGCTTTGGTTTTCTTTTTCAAGATTGCTTTGGTGATTCGGGGTCTTTTCTGGTTCCATACAAGTTTTAGGATTGTTTGTTCTAGCTCTGTGAAGAATGCTGGTGTTATTTTGAAAAGGAATGCAAAAATAAACATTTTCTTTAAAAAGCTTGCAATCCAAATTTTTCTGTAAAATCTCTTAATTTTTAACATTGGGTTAATTTTTTTTAAGCTAAAGGACCAATCAGAACTCCAGAGCTTTCTGTCTCAGATGCAGATATTGATGAAAGAAAAATAGCTTGTGGACTTTAGACTGCATGGGACACATCCCAGGTGGCTTTCTCCACAACCAAGATTTATCCTGATCCAATAACCTAGACCAGAGACAAAAGCATGCAGAGAGCTCCCCCTCTACAGTATAGGAGAGAATCTTCACGTGTCACACTGAGACCTAAAGGGCCACCTTCACTTTCAAGGCAGTTGCCCCAGGGTCTTGAAGGAAAAGCTGACCTAGGGATTGCCTGGTCAGCCAGGGCTCCCCCTCCCCATCCAAAATTCCTCCCAACTGCCCTTCTCCTTATAAGTTGCGCTATTTTCTTTCTTGGTAATAACTTTGTGACCTTTCTGTAGACTCTTAATTTTCCTATTTAAGTTACAACCAGAGGTTGGAAGTTTCTGGATGGGGATCAAATATTCCATTATCATGTCCCCCGGGAGAGACAGTTTTATAATCATGCATGCGTGAGGAGACTAGGAGATAAAGGACGACCTTCCTTCTACAAACCAAAAGCTGAAACATTCTATTCATTTTTCTTTCTTCCTAAAGTGAAACAATTCATTTCTAGCCTTGGCAGGAACTCGGACTCTTTTTTGTACTGGCTTCATGCTGGTAAAATAGAGAAATGCCCTTGATGCCTCATTTTTGGTACGGTGGCGGGGAGAGTGGTAATGGTTGAAAAGGGAGGAGTTCAAGTCATTTTCCACAGTTCTAAGTGAGTGATGTTCTAATAAGGCCAAAAGGGGAACATTAAAGACTAATGCAAAGTTTATCGCAAAGCCAAGATGGATAAAATTAGACCCGGTTTAGGGGCGCCTGGGTGGCGCAGTCGGTTAAGCGTCCGACTTCAGCCAGGTCACGATCTCGCGGTCCGTGAGTTCGAGCCCCGCGTCGGGCTCTGGGCTGATGGCTCAGAGCCTGGAGCCTGTTTCCGATTCTGTGTCTCCCTCTCTCTCTGCCCCTGCCCCGTTCATGCTCTGTCTCTCTCTGTCCCAAAAATAAATAAAAACGTTGGAAAAAAAAAAAATTAGACCCGGTTTTCCCTATGGCAACAGTTCTCAAATTTCTAACAAATGTGAAAATCCCCCCAGGAGGACTTGTTAAAACACAGACAGGCAGCCCCACCCCAGCATTTCCAGTGAGTTACCAAGAGATGCTCATGCTGCTGATCCAGGCACCCCACTCTGAGAACCACTGACAGCAGAAACCTTCACAAGAAGTACATGTAATGATTCTAAGCAATGAACACATCAGTAAGTTAGGCTTAATTCAAGTTTGTTTGAATTTGTTTTTATAAAGATTCCGCAGATATTCTGTAGCATTGCATACATTCTTGGGCCCTGCTTAAATGGGAATGCTGTACCTGCACATATTTTTCCATTCCCATTTTAATTATTTGAAGATTAACACTCACAGATTTGTTCCCAAGTACGATGATCATTTCCTCTATTATTCGGTGCTTATCAAAACAGCCCACGAATTAAATAGAGCCACACAAAATGTTTTCAGATGCAAGCAAAGTCAAGTTGAAAGGAATGATTCTCACAACTTTAGAGAAAATAAAGAGAAGAGAACCACCTCGCCGAACAATCAGTGATTATTACTGAACACCTGGAGGTAAGGAAAAAGCCACATGTGCATCATTTCTGAATCGGATCATCCATTGTTCAACAAAAACAAATCACCAGACTTTGTCTGAGCCAGTCTTAGTCTTAGATTCTGAACTTTCTTTCCTTTGGGCTTTTTCATAAACAAATAACTAGAAAAGTCTCTAAGGAGGAGAAAGGCCAGTTCCTCATTCAAACTCGCCTCAAGTTCACCTGCACTCGGCCTGGAGAGTCCATAGTTACAGGTGTGGAACCTGTTCTTCCGAGCCTTCGCCTGGCCATTCACTCTGGATCTGCTAACTCCCCTGTCAGGCCACACTGGGACAACGTCACCTTCGGAGGTAGACTATCCCACTGGTGGTAAAGCCAACATTCTGGGGCTGTTTCCCTCTCAGACTTTCCATTTGTTTAGATCCTGTTGCTACCAGTTTCTCTTGGTTCTGGCTGGCTGGTCTCTTCAGGTCTGAGTAGAACGGGTGAATCATTAATCTGTGTGGTTTAAATTTGAGGACACGGAGATTCCTTCCCCGACTGTGTGGGTGGTGTTTCCTAGGTTCTTACAAGGCTTGGGAGGTCAAAGCCTGGCAAATCTTTTTAATGATCATGTGTTGTGTTTGTCTTTCAGAGAATATAAAGGAGAAGAGTTAGCCTTACTTTTCTGTTACCTTTTGACTCCTTACCAGATCCATGGGGGTAATCATTTGGGGAGGGCCTCCCAGGAGCCCATGCATTATATCCACTAATCCCTGCAGCCACCCAGGGAGGGAGGTACTCTGACACCCTTTCATAAATGTGGCCTGGAGGCTGACAGAGGGGGTCACAGGCTAGCTGGCAGTGAGGTGGGGATAGCCAGCAGGTGGTAGACTCCAGAGGCTGGGCTCTCTGCTCTCTGCAAACTGCCATCCAGACACCTGCTATATTTAAAGTTTCTCCGGTTCTGCGGTGAATCATGTCAGCCATCGCTACTGCTTTAGTTCCAATATTTCAGACACCGACCAATAAATAGTATTTAATGATCCTTACATTATATGGGACATAATGACTTCCTACTGGCCACAACAACTGGAAACAAAATCCAAAGCAGCGTCCTAAACCCTCAGAGGAGGAGAAAGAAGTCACAAAGACCAAGGGGAAACCCAAGGACTAAGAATTCTGATAAAGCTCTTCTGCAAGTGCCTATGGAAACGTACTGAATCCTTTAGTGGTGTTGCTGCCTAGAACTTGGACGTGGCTATAAAGGAGAAAATAATACAATTTCCTGGGTGTGTATGTATGTAAAAGTACCTGTACCTCAACTTGGCCATTTGTTCCTTGAGAGAATGAGGAACAGGCCGCTCCAATTCAGGAGCTGAAAAGAAACCTAGTATCATCAATGGTGACAATAGGCCTCTCATTCTTCTCCATCAAAGCTGGTAGCAGCCTTTCAAGCAGCAGCCAGAAATTATTAATCTTAGAACAAAATCAGTTCAACCCCATTGTAGCTAAAATGTAAGTTTCTTCGCTGGTATCACCCTCTTCCATCGTCCCCAAAATAAGGTACGTCACACATTTTTGTCCTACATGTGAAGTTTTGTAACTCTGCTGAAAATATTAAAGCAAATATTTTTTTAAATGTTTATTTATTTTTGAGAGAAAGAGAGAGAGAGAAAGTGAAAGAGAGAGAGAGAGAGAGAGAGGGCTCAAGTGGAGAAGGGGCAGAGAGAGAGAGGAAAACACAGAATCTGAAACAGGCTCCAGGCTCTGAGCTGTCATCACAGAGCCCAAGGCAGGGCTTGAACCCACGAACTGTGAGATCATGACCTGAGCCGAAGTCGGATGCTGAATCAACTGAGCTACCCAGGCGCCCCTCAGCAACTCAGTATTAAGAATTGCAGATTTCTTTTGTAGGTAAGAATTGAATTGACTTTAATTTGTATCTAAGAAGTTCCTTGAACAACTCTCCAGTCTAAAATCTAGTTATCTGTTAGTTTCATTTGGCCTTAAACCAGATGAGAACCAGACAGTAAACATAAGAGAACATGGAGTCCCCCAAGTCAATGTCACAGTATTGTCATGACAACATCATAACATTGGACTCCTATTCTTTATTGATGTAAGAACCTATGAATCCTCTCTACATAGGGTCATTGGACCTCTATGCCTGAAACAGACTGGAAGAAACAAAGGGGAGAGAGGCTGCTTTAGGCAAGTACCCCAACTATAATGAGAAATAATGAATAAAAACTTGAGAATATATCGGTGTGAAGCCATTTAGTCATATGCTATAAAAATCTGTAACAATTATTGTATTCTTCATAAAGCTACGGTAAACATAGTAACAACCATTGCATGTCAACTAGTACTATGAGTGATAATCAACATAAAGAGGCTAGGTCATCAAGAAAAGATATACAGCTGTTCAGTGTTCTCTATTATCAAGTTGAGGAGGTAAATAATACACTGTAGAAAAAGATCTACTAAAAAGTGTTGTCAGTGCAATTAAAATCATGGAGTACTAAAGAAAATTATTAGTTATCCTTAAAATTTGGCTATTCAAATGTGTTCATTCCCAATGCATTCCAGATGGCTGAGTTTTGCTTTAGAATTACAGACTTGCTAAAATTGTTACTGGAGATCTCATAATATGTGATCAATTACTGATACGTCATCTATAAACAAGCCATGCACAGTCTGAAACCGCTTCCCACATTGTCCATGGCAAAGGAAGATAGTATCTTATCCACAGCCCCACACCAGGCCTGTAAGTAATTGAGAGGTGACTCTTACACAATCTTTAGCAGGATGAGTAAGGATCAATGCTTTCCCACACAAAGCTACTTTCTTCATATGGTAAACTACAAAATAACAGAGCTGTAGTAAGTCGTTTCCATGTTGCCATGGATCAAGTTGTCAAATGGTAGAATCAGTTTACCTTGAGCATGAGAAAAGTATAATTGAGAGATCATTCTGCATTAGTGAGTCCTAGAAAGCACCTCTAATCACAAGAAGTAGGGCATTTGGGTGACATATGGGTTTTTCTTTTCAGATTTGCAAGTTATTTTTCCAAAATACAAGGATAGACAAAAACCTAGAACACCTTTTGCAAAATTCTGTACAGCGATGACTGAAACCATGCTTCATCCTGTAATTTAAATCTTGAGGGAAAGGGTTTTGTTGTCGTTGTTGTTTTTTTCTTAATACATATATATTTTTAAACTTTTATTTATTTATTTTTAAAAGAGAGAGACAGCATGAGCCGGGGAGGGGCAGAGAGAGAGGGGGAATAGAAGATCCAAAGATGGCTCTCCATGGACAGCAGAGAGCCCGATGCAGGGTTCGAACTCAAGAACTGCGAGATCATGACCTGAGCCAAAAGCAGACACTTAACCAACTGAGCCACCCAGGCTCCCTGTTCTCCTTGTTCTTATAGCCTTATATCCCTGAAATACACCAAAGCATAAGATAGATAGATGATAGATTAGATTAGATAGATAGATAGAGAATGTAAGAAATGTTAATGTATATTTAATTGTCTTAAAATGGAATAATCAAAAGGTGTTGAGCTTTGTGGCTTTGGAAAGTCTCGTAGGTCACTAAGGTTCTTAAAACATTTTTTGTTTCAACCTGGAAGGCATAAGTAAACAGTATACAAATTTCAACATACAAACTATTCAGATGGGAAGGTTGGAATCGTTTATGTTATTTATCCTCAAAACTTAAAGGATGCTAATAAGTGGTCTCTACCGATGTCCCGTGACAAATTAGAGGTTTTCACCTGAAATTTCAGATACCTTTTTTTTCTCACGTTGCTCTCCCTCATTTGCAAAAGACTGCACACTCTGCTCTTCCTCACTAAAAATGCAACAACCTGCATGTAAATTTTTCCTCTGGAAAAGGGCAAAGACATACCAGAGGAAGAGTGGCACTTGAATTCAGAAACTGAACAACCCCAGTGTGGTCCCAGGAACAGCAAGTCCAACAATGTCCCCTGGAAGCTTCCGGCAATAGGGGCTCTTAGCTGCACAGGAAAGATGGAGCCACCCTGCCCAGAGGTGCAGATAAGAGGCTGTGGGGCGTCTCCTCGGTTCTCTGTGAGGAGTCAGTCAAAGAAGCACTGCGAGAACCAGGAGAATCTTCTCCACTCTGACCAGCAAGCCCCAGACCGCATCTCTACGTCTCCCACTTACAGGAGATTAAGGGGCAATGTCTGTGGAGCGTCGTCACACTGCTGCCTCAGCAAGAGACCTAGGAAGTGCTCACCTGGAAGGAGCCTGGAAGCCAGCAGGAGCCAGCAGTCTCTCCATGTTACCTCTCCAAGAGTCTGCCTGGAAGCCCAAAGAATTCTTCACATTCTCTATCGCCCTTGAGACTCCAACCAAGATTCCCTCCAGATCCCCAAAGGTCCTCAACACAACTGGCTCATTTGAACCCCTTCTCCTATCTACGGCCATACCACCCTGAACACATCCATCTTATCTGAACCCCTTCCCCTGCTTCAGCCCATCAGTGGGGGGCTTTTTCCCAGGCCTCTCTTCCAGAGAAAGGAAGCCACTCACCACCCAGCCCTGCCACAAGGCCTCCTGGTTCTCGGGTAATACGGTGTCGGACCTCCCATGCTCAATCAGAGCACTACAAGGCAAGATGGGTCTCTGGGTTGCCATATTACCCCAAATGCCACGAGGTCCTATGATGGGAGACAGCACAGGAAGTCACACACTTTTCAGGACATGTTGGCTCTAAGTAGTTTGGAGAAGAGGGAGAACAGAGGTCTAGTTCACTTTCTTCTTCTAGAGTAGAAGGTCAGGTTAGCGATGGTCTGCCGGCCATTAGATATAGTAAAGGCAGCCCTCTTGCGATCCAGGCCATTGAAGACAACCTGGTAGGGCTAGTTTAAAAGCAGAGAAAGAATGAATTGTTCAAATATCTAATCTTCTCCCCCTCCTCACCAAAAAGAAAATATCCAGAACATTTTAGCTAGGAAAGTTCATTGCCTCTCTTTTCCAGATGTTTGCTTTGGAATTTGGGGTGGATTTAAGCAAAACTGAAACCTACATTTGAAAAACTTATTTCAGAGAGAATTGCACCCAGCCAGCTGGGCACGTCTTTATTTTCTCTAATGCTGTGAAAACTGTCCACTGCTGACTTTTCCCTCTCTGTGGCTGTTCTGACATAGCAAACCTGATGGCACATTAATCAGGGCACTTTGCTTTACAGCCCCCGAGTCGCTTAACATTTATGGGTGACAGAGTCTTAATTTCAAGAGTCTCCTTGAAGGCAGAGCATTTTGCTGAGGCTTTTTGGGGCAAGGTATGACGGCCACATGCGGTCATGGTTTTCATTTTGAATTGCCAATGACTTGGCCCTGTGGCTTAATTAACATCCACTTAGTAATTGGTTTTGTCAGGCTGAGAAAATATAAAGGCCAGAAACATTCAACAGCTCTTCAAAGAGAAACTCAGAGGACAAGGATAAAAACAGCAAGATGCTCTGTTTGAAGCTAGGACGACCTTTCAAAGGTCTCTTCTGACAGATCGTGTCTGTATTTGAGAAGCAGGTAGGCTGTGTCAGAAACCAGCTCTGGATTTTCAGCATGGTCCCCAGGGATGCGCCGGTGGGCTTGCCATTCTTCCCGGGGATGAAGAGCCTCTGTGACAGTAAGGGAAAGATCCATGCTCAGTTTCACCCACCCCGTTTGCAAGCTGGGCAGGAAAGCCCTTATTTCATTTGGAAAGTCACGGAGAAATTGTCAGGAAGTGGCCATTGTTTTATTACAGGACCTCGATCCTCAAGCAAAATATTGCTGTTTTCAGTCAGAGGAATGAGATCCGCGTATGCCATCTTTGTTGATTCTAACCCTCTTAACCCCAGTTGACCTAAACATATCGACTAAGGCTGAGGACATTTACAAAGCCACACGGGAAAATGCAGATTATCGCGTTAGTGTTTCCATTAGCTATTCCTATATGACCAACCACCCCAAACCTCAGGGGCTTAAAACAACAACCAGCTATTTTTTCTTATGTATCTGTGCATCTATCAGGTGTGAGTTGAAGTAGGCTGGTCTCAGCTGGGTAGTTCCATTCTGCATGTTCCTCATCCTTTTCATGGAACCAAAGGGTATATTCTTCTTATGGTGAAAGGAGAGATTCGGGAAGACACTTGCAGCATGGGCTCGGTGTCTGTCCTAATTCTACTGGCCAAAGCAAGTCAC
Organism: Felis catus; assembly: GCF_018350175.1. Classification (NCBI taxonomy): domain Eukaryota; kingdom Metazoa; phylum Chordata; class Mammalia; order Carnivora; family Felidae; genus Felis; species Felis catus. Next base: position 114,308,956 of record NC_058374.1, read on the forward strand.
ATGACTGAACTCAGTGGGGGTGGGGTAGGAAATTGTGTGTCACCTACATGGGAGAGCACAGAAGTGTTACTTGGTAAAGGGTGTGGATACAAAAGTTGGTGAAGAATGGAATTATTGATACAAATCTTCTACAGACACAAATGAGAATAAAGCTCTAAAATAATACCTGATTCAGGTGTGTCAGAGGAAGGGAAAGAGAGAGCAGTCTCAGAGGAAGATGATGATGTTAGAGTCGATCATGCAGAGTCTAATAGGGTGTTTGGGATTTTGTTCCTTACCCTAAGAGCAGTCTGAAACCACTGACTGGACAGACACGGCCAGATGGATAAAGGGTGGACATGACATTTAGGTGAGAGAGGACTCCAGCAGAACAATTAGAATGTTCAGATATGAGAAGTTAGTAGGCTAGGCTCTGATGAACACACTGGAGTTAAAAAGAAGTATTTCAGTTGAGGAGGTATTAGGAGGTAGAATCATCTAGACTTTGGGAATAGTAGACCATCAGGGTGAGAGGAAGGAAGTTGTCAAGAATGATCTCCAAGCTTCTGGCTTGCATCTCTGGGTGGCAGATAGTTCCATTGACCAATCTAGGTAACCATGTGCGGACGGGTGAGGGAGGAGAAGAATTGGGGAGGGCGGGTTAGAGGTCTTGATGTCAAGTTTGGGCATCTGACCTCGGCTCAGGTCATGATGCGGTTCACAAGTTTGAGCCCTATGTTGGGCTCTGTGCTGACAGCTCAGAGCCTGGAGCCTACTTCGGATTTTGTCTCCCTCTCTCTCTGCCCCTCCCCCTCTCGTTCTCTCCGTCTCTCTCTCTCTCTCTCTCTCTCTCTCCTCTCAAAAATAAAACATTAAAATAAATTAAAATTTAAAAAAAGAATGCTTCCTAGAGCAGGTGAAGTCTGTGTGTAGCTCTGATTATAAGATAAGTTAGCAGACATATAGTTTAAGTGATAGGACACAACCAGCCAGTTGCAAAAGATAGCACGCAGGTAATTTTTACTGACATGCAGAATCTTTGTAAGATGATAACAGAACTAGTTTTGGTAAATTCAAAGGAACAACTTGGCAGGGAACCTGGGTGACTTAGTCAGTTACGTGTCCAATTCTTGATTTTGGCTCAAGTCATGATCTCACGGTGGTGACATTTGTTAGGAGCCAAGCTCCTAGGCCCTATGGAATGAGAGTTGGCGCAAAGAACCACTCGGCACTCCGATTTCGGCAGAGAGTCTTTACTGGTGCACCAGGGCTCCCCAGTGTTAGAAAGCGGGAGAGCCCCGATATATGGGGTTACAGGTCTTTTATACCATTTTGAGTTACATTTGCATACAGGCTGGTGGTAGGCTCTCTGCTCGGTGGTGGTTAGGGTTGGGGGTAATTTCGTCCTGGGAAAGCTTGGGAAATGGAGTTTCTCTCGGCAGATGCAACTTGGAGCCCGGGTGCGAAGCGGCAGGGGACCTCCGGTTTGGGAGCGTAAGCAGGTTTACAGAAGCGAGATGAAAGCGGTCATCGTTATTTATGTGACAACCTGTTCCTGTCTTGCGTAGGGAAAGGTGGGGGTACAGCTCTCCCAGGGTACGGATGCCTAACTGCAGATATCCTGTTTGTCAACTGGTGGAAGTGCAAGCCCTGCAAGTGAGGCGTTACGGAACTAAAGATAGGGTGGGGGTGTGTTATTAAGCTAAGCAGGGGTCTTTCATTCCCCCATTTTCTTTTGGCATCGAATGAAACCTTTCATTCGATTGTATCTGGCCTTTCTGCGTCAAATTGTCTTAGTTGGTGGTACTGTTGAGTTAGGACCAAGGCCTGGATGACAGAGAGTCTTTCTCTTATGAATTGTACCAAGCGGTTGAGGATGCAAGGTCCGAACATCAGTATTAATAGTAGGAGTATTAAAGGGCCCATGAGGGAGGAGACTAGAGTGGTAAACCAGGGGGATTTGTTATACCACCCCTCAAACCAGCCTTGCTGAGATTCGAACAGCTTTTGTCTTTGTTTGAGTCTCTCCCTCAGCTTGGCCATGCTGTCTCTCACTATTCCTGTGTGATCAGCATAGAAGCAGCACTCTTCTTTGAGGGCAGCACATAACCCGCCTTCTTGTAAGAACAACAGGTCAAGTCCCCTCCGATTTTGTAAAACCACTTCTGAGAGGGAGGTTAGGGATCTTTCTAGTGCCGAGATGGATTCTTCTAGTGCCTGTATGTCAGAATGCATAGCGATTTGTAACTGCTTGAACTGATTAGTTTCTATGAGAGCTGCGGTGCCTGTCCCTATGCCAGCTGCTAAACTTCCCATAGTTAATCCCCCTAGGAGCAGTGCTACGGTGAGGGAAACTGGTTCTCTCCGGAATCTGCCGCCGGGTTCGTAGTGGCCATAAATATATTCTGAGTCATGGTAGAAGATTTTTGGCCAAAGTTCAATTAGGATGCAATAGTCGGCAGTATTATTGAGTACCTGGTGCGAGATGCATGGCGTGAGTCCGGTGTTACAGACCCAGTACGTTCCGTTGGGAGCGGTCAAATAATAGGGACCCTGCCCGACAGATGGTATGGTCTGACTACAGAGATTCTGGTGTGAGGGTGGAATTTTCCCAATACATAGGCCATGACCGGTGACTTCAGTTAAAGTGAGGCCATGTCGAGGTGTAGTGCTACATCTCAGTGGGGCATTCGTATGGTTAGTAAAGTTCCCAATTATAGCAACTCCCTGATAGTAAGGGGGTTTAGCCGTTAGGCAGAGCCAACAGTCCTGAGTTTGATTTGGGGCCGTAAGGTTGAGAGTTAAGTATACCCCTTGTACAAGGTTTAGGAGCCTATCTCCTGTGCCCGGTCGAGAGGGGGGGGTCGGGTATCCTAGACTGGGGCTTAGAGTGGAATTAACAGGGTTAATTCCCGGTGTCTGAGTTGGGGCCCTTGGTGGCTGGACTGGGATGGCTAGCTGGACCGGAGCTTTTTGATCGGCCAATACTAGGTTGGGACCTACGGTTTGGGTGATTGTATCTATTTTTAATTTGATTTTTAGAACAATCCCCCTATCTTTTCCCGGTAGGTACCATCGGAGTCCCCATGTATAGCCCGTCTGCCATCCGAGAGCCCGTTTTCCTGAATCTGTAAAGGTAATCTTAAGAGGTAGAGACAGGGGACTTATCCAATGATGATACCCTTCTGTGCCCTTTTTATAGTAGCAAGTGTGTCCATCGGGGTCAGGTTTGGTGTAACCTCTTGTAATGGTGATTAAGTCCCAGGAAGAGGTAGGTTGCCAGTAGGCATCGCCAGTAGTTTCGCAGCCCCATGCCGAGCAGAAATATTCTTCATATCCCCCACATCGGTGGGCAGTGGCCCTATCCCTATTGTCTCGAGGACAGACATAGAACTCTGCCTGGGCTAATCTACATCTGGCAGTGGGACTACTGCATCCATGGGCAGTCATCTGCTGGATTCTTTCCCCCATGTAGGACTGCAGGTTCTTGGGGCTTCTAGCTGGGATATCCCAAGTGTCTAATCCAGCTGCCAGCTGGCAAAAATCAGGGGTAAGTGGGGGCCACCAAGTATTAAGCGCATGGTTACCTTGGACCTCCCAGACAACTTCCCCGCTCTGGGAGTAGATTTGCCAAGTCAAGGTATAAACCTGATGTGGGTTCCCCTCTTTGACAATTTTAGCTCCAATTCCCGCCCCCAAGCTTGTGAGGACCCACAGAAAGACCATTCCCGCTGGGGGTTTCATTTTGGGTTTGTGCAGGGACAGGGTGGATTAACAGTCAGACACGGGAGAGTCTTATCTTAAGAGGGTTCTCCGAACGGTGGAGCTTCCAGGTTTTGGGAGCTTTCGGTCCAGGGGTTCTTGGGGCTGCCTTGGCGTGCGATGCGTGAATCCAGGCGGCGATCCCGTCAACCTTTATGGCGGTGGGCGTGGTCAGCAGGACGATGTAAGGTCCCTTCCAACGAGGCTCCAATCCTTGAGAGCGGTGCCGCCGGACGTACACGGAGTCTCCTACCTGAAATGGGTGGCTAGTTTGTGGATGTCCTGGCCGGTACAGTTCGGCCAGGGGTGTCCAGATTTGGGCCTGCACCGCTTGCAGCCCTTTTAGTCGGGCTTGTAAATCAGTCTTAGGATCGGAGGGGGAGAAGGAATTGAGCAAGGTTGACAAAGGGGGGGGTCCCCCATAAAGGATTTCATACGGGGTGAGCCCGAAACGGTTGGGCGTATTTCTGGCTCTTAACAAAGCCAGAGATAGGAGGCGTCTCCAATCTTTTAAGCCAGTCTCTAAGGTCAATTTAGTAAGGGTCTCTTTTATTGTTCTATTCATTCTTTCTACCTGTCCTGAGCTCTGGGGCCTATATGCACAGTGTAATTTCCAATTAATCCCCAGTGTCCTGGCGAGCCCCTGACTTACCTGGGAAACGAAGGCCGGCCCGTTATCTGACCCGATTACCTTGGGAAGTCCAAATCTGGGGAAGATTTCTTCTAAAATCTTCTTGGCTACCACGTGTGCCGTTTCTTGTCGGGTGGGGTAGGCTTCTACCCATCCTGAAAAGGTGTCTACAAACACTAATAGGTACTTATACCCCGCATGGTGAGGCTTTACTTCAGTAAAGTCTATTTCCCAATAGACTCCTGGGCGGTTACCACGAGTCCGTTTTCCTTCCAGCACTCGGGTAGCCCCAGCGTTTACCTGTTGACAGACCTTACAGGCGGAGGTTACCTGTTCTATGAGGGTGCCTGCCTCAGGGATTAAGAAGTCAGTTTTTTTAATCAGTAACTTCAGCTTCTGATTACTTAAATGTGTCCAGGCGTGCATTTGTTGGATCATTGCCAGGGCTTCCTTTCGGGGAAGGACTATCTTTCCTTCTTTTTCCCAGTCTTTAGTGTCCTGATTCAGTATAGCCCCTATGGCCTTTGCCTCTTCCTGGTCTTCTGGGGTGTAAGCATATTTGTTGGTCGTAAGATTGGTTTCTTCAAGTTTTGTGGTCAAAGTCAACGTTTCTGCCACAGCGACTTGCCTGGCTACTTGGTCTGCCTGTCTATTTCCTGTTGCAATTGGGTCTTGTCCTTTCTGATGCCCGGGGCAATGAATTATGGCTACTTTTCGGGGAAGAAAAAGGGCCTTTAATAATGCAATGATTTCAGCTTTGTTTTTAATTTCTTTTCCTTCTGAGGTTAGTAGGCCCCTTCTTTCATAAATACTCCCATGTGTATGAGCCGTTGCAAAGGCATATCGGCTATCTGTGTATATGTTAGCCTTTTTCCCTTCGGATAGTTCTAGGGCCTTGGTGAGCGCTATCAGCTCGGCCTTTTGTGCAGACGTGCCAGGAGGTAGTGATTGTGCCCATATGATGTGGTGGCCATCTACTACCGCCGCTCCCGCCCTCCGGGTACCTGAGTCGATGTAACTGCTCCCGTCCGTATACCAAGAGTGATCCGCATCTGGGAGCTCTTGATCTTTAAGGTCTTCCCGTGTCCCATGGGTCTCAGCCAGTACTTGCCGGCAATCGTGTGCGCTCTGTTGGTCTTCCGGTGCCGGTAGCAACGTGGCAGGGTTCAAGGTAACCGGAGGTACAAATTGGACGCGGTCTGTGTCCAGTAGGAGGGCCTGGTAGTGGGTTAGGCGTGCGTTGGTTATCCATCGGTCCGGTGGCTGCCGCACTATGGCCTCTAAAGCATGCGGGGTGATAACAGTTAGTGGCTGTCCAAGGGTTAATTTGGCAGAGTCCTTGACCAGCATAGCAGTGGCTGCCATGATACGAAGACATGGGGGCCACCCCGCTGCCACAGGGTCCAACTTTTTGGACAGGTATGCTACTGGCCTCTTCCAGGGCCCTAATTTTTGGGTTAGAACTCCTTTGGCAATTCCTTGTTTCTCGTCTATGAAAAGGGTAAAGGGCTTGGAGGTGTCTGGCAACCCGAGAGCCGGGGCGGAGAGGAGGGCCTCTTTTAGGGCCTCAAAGGCTGACTGATGTTTTTCCTGCCAGGTGAAGGGTGCACTCTCTTTCGTGAGGGCATAGAGGGGGGCGGCTAGCTCAGCGAACCCAGGTATCCATAAGCGACAGAACCCAGCAGTTCCCAGGAATTCACGTACCTCTCTGGGGTTCTGGGGCGGCGGAATGCGAGCCACAGTTTCTATTCGCCCAGGGGTGAGCCATCTTTTCCCCTCACTCAGTATGTACCCCAGGTAGGTTACCTTGGTTTGGCAAATCTGGGCCTTCTTGGCGGATGCCCGGTATCCTTTTTCTCCTAATTCCCGGAGCAGATGTCTGGTACCTAGTATGCAGGCTTCTTTTGTGGGGGCGGCCAGAAGAAGGTCATCCACATATTGGAGTAGAGTTACTTCTGGATGTTGAGTCCGGAAGTCAGTTAGGTCCCTGTGAAGAGCCTCATCAAAGAGAGTGGGGGAGTTTTTGAACCCTTGGGGTAAGCGGGTCCAGGTTAATTGGCCTGAAATTCCTCTTTCAGGGTCCCTCCATTCAAAAGCAAACAGTTCCTGGCTCTGGGGGGCCAAGGGTAAGCAAAAGAACGCATCTTTTAGGTCCAGTACTGTGTACCAGGTGTGGTCTGGGCTCAGGGTGCTGAGCAAGTTATAGGGATTGGGGACCATAGGGTGGATATCCATAGTCCTTTTGTTGACTTCTCTTAAGTCTTGGACGGGCCTGTAGTCCCGGGTGCCAGGTTTTTTTTACTGGTAAAAGAGGGGTATTCCAAGGTGAGCGGCAAGGTCGCAGGACCCCAAGCTCTAGAAATCTAGTAATGTGTGGCTGAATGCCCATATGAGCCTCCTTGCTCATGGGATACTGCCTGATAGACACAGGCATTGCCGTGGGCTTTAGGTCAATTATGATTGGGACTTGGCATTTGGCTCGACCGAGCCCTCCCGTTTCTGCCCAGGCTTGGGGAAAGTCCTGCAGCCAGGCTTCGAGGAGGTTAGTGGTGACCGGGGTTTCAAAAAGTCTGTGTTCGTCTTGTAAGGACACAGTTAAGACTTGGATAGGCTGGCCATCCCGGTTTAGCACTTGGGCCCCCGTTTCGGAGAAGTGTATCTGGGCTCCAAGCTTGGTTAGGAGGTCTCGTCCCAGAAGGGGGTACGGGCATTCGGGTACCACCAGAAAGGAGTGTGTCACCGTCCCTTGCCCTAAGTCAACCGTGCGGCGGTTAGTCCATTTGTGAATTTTTCTTCCTGTCGCTCCTTGGACCCAGGAGGTACGCGAGGACAGAGGCCCATTTGCCTTGGTTAAGACCGAGTGTTGAGCTCCCGTGTCCACCAGGAAGGTGGTGGGATGCCCCCCTACAGATAGGGTTAGCCGGGGCTCGGGGGGGGCTCCGGAGCCCTGACATCCCTATTCGCTCTCTTCGCCTAAGGCGAGCACAGAGGCAGGTTTCTTTGAGTTCCCGGGGCGCTTAGGGCAGTCTTTGATCCAGTGCCCGCGTTCTTTGCAATAGGCGCACTGGTCTTTTCCTACTTTGGGCCGCCTCTTCGTTTCCCCTGACTTTCCTGTTCCGTTTTCTGTCACTACAGCTGCCAGGATTTTGGTTAAATGTTTATCTCTCTTTCGATCTCTTCGTTCCTCCCGTGCTTCCTGCTCTTTTGCTAGCCTAGCCTCCTTTTCCTCTGGGGTCTCCCTTTTGTTATATACCTTTTCTGCCTCCCTAACTAGTTCCTGCAACCCATAGGTTTGAATCCCATCTAGCCGTTGGAGCTTTCCTTTTATATCAGACGCTGCCTGATCTATGAATGACATGGCCACGGTAGCCTTATGTTCTGGAGCCTCGGGGTTAAATGGAGTATACATCCGAAACCCCTCTAGAAGCCGTTCCATAAAGGCTGCGGGGCTCTCCTCTTTTCCTTGGATTATGGTCCTTACCTTGGCCAAATTGGTGGGCCGTTTCCCTGCCCCCTTGAGACCCGCCAACAGAGCCTGGCGATAGATTCGGAGACTCTCCCTACCTGGAGCCGTTTCATAGTCCCAGTCCGGGCGGGTGAGGGGAAACCCTTCATCTATTTCATTGGGAAGCTGAGTTGGAAGACCTCCCGGCCCCGGCACATTTTTCCGGGCCTCCAGGAGAACTCGTTGCCTTTCCTCGGTAGTCAAAAGGACCTGTAAGAGCTGCTGGCAGTCGTCCCAGGTAGGCTGGTGTGTGAGGAGGATAGACTCTATTAGTGAGGTTAGGGCCTGGGGTTCTTGGGAAAAGGAAGGGTTATGAGTTTTCCAATTATAGAGATCGGATGCAGAAAATGGCCAATATTGGACAGTCCGGTTGACTGTCCGGAGAGGAAACAGGGAAGATTGCCAAGTGGGAGGGCCGTTCGGGTCGTCCGATCGCCGGAGACGGAGGCGGGGGGTCTGGGGAGTTAGATCGGGTGGGGCTGGAGTAGAGGATGGGGCTGACGTACAGGCGGGGGAAGAAGTTGGGGAGGGGGAGGAGGAACTGGAGGCAGGAGGGGAAGTAGGGGGCACCGGGGACAGGACGGAGACGGGGGCCAGGGGTGAATTATAGGGTGGAGGTAGTAAGAGGGGGTTGTGGGGCGGTGAAGTCTCTTCGGGGGCGTGGGGCGGCGAAGACAAAGCGTCTAGGAGGAGGGGGTCCCTTTGGGACTCATCGGGAAAAACCGGTTTGGGCGGATCTGGAGTTTGGGTTGAGGCTCGGTTTTTGGAGGTTTTCAGGGGAAGGAGGGTAGACTGAGAAGTGGGGCAGGAAGGAAGGAAGGGTTTCACCCATGCCGGAGGATTCCGGATGAGATCCTCCCAGGTGAGGATATAGGCCACTTGATCTGGATGACCTTGTGGTCCAGGATCCATTACCTTCGTCTTAACCTGTAATATAACAAAGAGGTCAAAAGTCCCGTCCCGGGGCCACCCTACAGATAGGGTGGGCCACTCCGATGAACAAAAAGTTCGCCATCGACCTTTTCGAACCTCAATGGATAGATTGCGAGCTCTTGCCTGGACGTCCGAGAAATGAGTCAGAGTCAAAGATAGAGGAGTAGTCAGTGTCTGTCCCATGGCTGTGTCGTCCTGTCCACGCGTCCACACACGCACACTTACACACACACACACGAATATGACTACAATGTCGATACAGACCAGACAACACAGACTAGACAACAACCAAGGAGCCGCGGCCAGGTATTCAGATTCAGATGGCAGGGGAGGCCTGCCTTCGGATTTGGGGAGTCTGACGAACTTGTCAGTTCTCCTCTACAAGCACCACCGAGGCGTCCCTCGGGGCCGGGGTGTGAAGGTTCAGGACACGTCTGTCCTCCTTCAACACTCCTACTGAGGTGGCCGGCCGGCCTCAGAATTCACAGTTCAGAGACAAAACATAGAACACAATACCTGTGTGCAGACAAAGGCACAGAAGTCTGTCTTCAGTCAGTCCGTCAGTGGCCCGGGCCGGAGAGTCATCTACCGACGGGGCCGGGGTTCTCCTGCCTTCCCTCGCTTCCCGGCCAATGCACCAAATGTTAGGAGCCAAGCTCCTAGGCCCTATGGAATGAGAGTTGGCGCAAAGAACCACTCGGCACTCCGATTTCGGCAGAGAGTCTTTACTGGTGCACCAGGGCTCCCCAGTGTTAGAAAGCGGGAGAGCCCCGATATATGGGGTTACAGGTCTTTTATACCATTTTGAGTTACATTTGCATACAGGCTGGTGGTAGGCTCTCTGCTCGGTGGTGGTTAGGGTTGGGGGTAATTTCGTCCTGGGAAAGCTTGGGAAATGGAGTTTCTCTCGGCAGATGCAACTTGGAGCCCGGGTGCGAAGCGGCAGGGGACCTCCGGTTTGGGAGCGTAAGCAGGTTTACAGAAGCGAGATGAAAGCGGTCATCGTTATTTATGTGACAACCTGTTCCTGTCTTGCGTAGGGAAAGGTGGGGGTACAGCTCTCCCAGGGTACGGATGCCTAACTGCAGATATCCTGTTTGTCAACTGGTGGAAGTGCAAGCCCTGCAAGTGAGGCGTTACGGAACTGAAGATAGGGTGGGGGTGTGTTATTAAGCTAAGCAGGGGTCTTTCACATTGAGCCCCGCGTCGGGCTCCACACTGAGCATGAGCCTACTTAAAGTTCTCTTTCCCTTTGCCCCTCTCCCCTGCTCTGTTTTTTTCTCTCTCAAAAAAGTGTTTTTAATAAAATAAATGAATGAATGAATGAATAAATAATATGTCTATGAAATGATATAAACCATGAGCTAGCAAACTACGGCCTCTGGGCCAAATTCAGTCCTCCATCTGTTTTCGTAAATAATTTCGCTGGAACACAGCCACCCCCTCTGATTTGAAAACTGCTCTTGGCCGCTCTTACAAGCCAATGGCAGAGTTGCACTACAGTCATTACACAGACCATAGTGCCCATCAAAGCCTAAAATGTTAACAACCTGGCAGTTTATTAAAAAAGTTTGCTGACCCCTAGGATATTCAATGAAGAAGTGCTTGCCTATATGTGTATCAGTCAGTCACAACATTTTTTGCCTTATAGAATAGACATGAACCCTTTTGTAAAAATACTGATTCTTCTTTTATTATGGGGTTTTAACATGTGGCCTGACAATTGAGCAGGCTCATCTCAGTTCTGAACTCAGCTCAGGGTTATGACCTTGATTCCAGGTTTTCGTGAACTTTTTTTTTCTTGCTGCCATTCCCTCTCTCCCTCTGTACTATTCCTTTGAACTCACACTCACTCCAAACCTTCTCCTATCACCAAAATACACCTTCTGGAAAAAAAATCTTTATAGTTCATTCTTACTAAAGTGTGAAGGACTTTAGGCTTAAGGGATATCTGTGCTCATCTTTCGAAATAGAGCAGTGTATCCTTTCCTTTTGGGGGAGGAATTCTTCCCTAAACCTATGTCTAAGACACTGATGCATTTCTTTTCCATTTGTCCGCTTCCAGAGTCAAGACCTTCCTGAGGGCAGAGACCTCTTATTTACCTTTAATCTTTGTAAGACGATGCCTCGGTCACGTAGTCGGTTGGCAGGCAGGCTGGCAGGTGGCTTGACTTACAGTGTCACTTATCAATCCCTGATTTGTTTGTGTTTTGACAGAGGACATGACTTGAGGCCAAGCGATGAAGGTGCGTTGGTGGGATTTTAAACATCAGGAAGCAAACAGGGAGATTTTATGGGCAGGGAGATCTTTCTAGCCCCCTTAAAATTTATAACAGAAAGCCGTCTGCCTCACTTAATTTTTCAGTCTTCCCTGAAGCTGAAAACAGAAATGGACAAACCACCTCTAGGAACCATGCTGGGCGTGTCTGACCACAGCAAACCCCTCAGGCATAGGCTCCTCTTAAGAATGTAACAGACCCCACCTACTCTCTCTGAGGTTTCCCTTAGGAATTTGACAAAAGACCTAAGTATGGCCCCAGACCACCCCTCATACAATGGAAATGAGCCAACCAGGAATGGACAACCCAGCACCTAGAGCTCTCGGGGTAGAACCTGAGAAGGAACAAGGGGGAAGGGAGGGGGTGGTGACCGGAACCTTATAAACGAGGACCCTCCCCTGTACTCCTGGGGCATCACTTTGGAATGTCCCCTCTCTGTAAAAAGAGCTGTCCTACTATTCTCCTTTTCTAATCTTATATTCTAATAAATTTTTGCCTGCTGCTCATTTCGTGTCCACCTCTTCTTTCTTTGAAGCGGTGAGACAATGAATCCTGAGTATTGTGGTAAAAAGCCCTACAACAGTAACATCGGCACAAAACCCAAATAGCAAGATACTCAAAAATCTCTCGAGGAAGAAACCAGACAAAAACATTGAATGCCAGTAAGACATCCCACACCCCACCCCACCCCCCCAAGTCAGATCTGAAGTAGCACAACATAGTGTTAGGGAGCTTTTAGAATCAAACTCCCTGAGTTTGAACCCTGTGTCTCTCTGGCAGTGTGGTCTCAGGCATGGTTCTTAACTCAAAACCTCAAAATCTTCATCTGTGAAATGGGGATGCAAATAGTACTCATCTAATAGGCTTTGGATGTGGTAAATAGAGCAACACAAATATTAGTGTTTTGGTTTTTTTTTTTAAACCATGTACTCATTCATTCATTAAGCACTTCCTGTATGCAAGTTACGGACGTATTCTTTCTAAGATATTCTGATCTCAGAGTAAAATGATCTATCACCCGAAGTTCATCTGAGATGTCTGAACATTAGATTCAATACAATGTTATATCCTCCACAGACTTTTATTTAAAACCTGACATACACGTAGCACTGTCTCTAAAGCTTGGGTGGCACCCGAGAGGGAGAACACCCTGTCCTGGCTCTTGCAGAGCCTAGAAGCTTGTTAGAAATGTATTAACTAGAGACTAATAGATTGTATATTGATTGTTGGGTTGTTTGTTTGTTTGTTTTTTAGCTTTTTTGAAAGATTTCACACTCCACAGCATCATATTTTACTGGATTGCACTTTCTTTTTTTCTCTCCAGGTTATTGAGATGTAATTGACATATAACATCGTATAAGTTTAAGGTGTATATTACAACGATTTGATATATGTATATATTGCAAAATGATCACCACCATAAGTTTAGTTAACATCCATCACCTCATATAGTTGCAAATTTTTGCCCTTTGTGGTAAGATAGACGGCATGTTGTTAATTAGTCAGAAGGGGAGACTGGGGTCTCAGGGAGGCTGAGCTGGGCGTGGCTGGAGGGCAAGGCTGCCGGCCAGCTTCCTTTCACAGCAGGAACTGTGTGTTATTCTTCCACTGGCATTGGCTCCTCTAGAACGGACGCTCCATGTACGCAGGGATCATGTCTGTTTTGTTCATTCCTATATCCTTAGTGCCTAGAACATAGCCTGGCGCATAGTGCATGTTTATTTAAGAAAAAAGGAAGTTAGTCGGTGAGTTAGTTAAGTTAGGACAAGCCTGGTAGGGGAAATTGTATGATCCCTTTTGTGTTTTGTATATTTTCTCCTCCGGATACTTTTCTCCCTCCAGCATCTTGTAACCTTCCCCATCTTCCCAGTCTGAATTGTGTTTCTCTCTTAAGTGTACCTGGAGTTGCTGGGCATTTGCACAAGCATTGCCTCTTCCCCCTGGGCTGTATTGCGACTTCCATTCCACAAGGACAGTAGCCTGAAAAGCTGGTGAGAGTGGGCAGCTACCCGTACCAGCAGCTGCCCTGGGGCCTGGCCCGCACGTGTGTTTGGTAACTACTGCAGGGTGAGCCCTGGAGGTCACAGCTTTGGGAGTTCTCCACACTGATGAGACTCCACAGGCTGGCTCTGCTCTGTGTTGAACTGGCTTGTCAGGGATGAGTCTTCTGTATGTTCACTCCACATTCATGAAGGGGCCACTATGTATCAGACCCTGGACAAGAGCCACGGGCTCCCTGTCCTTTCTGAAGTCTCAGTTGGATTCTAGAAAATGGAATCTTTTGGTAGAAAGTTGAGCTGGAAATTATAGTCAAACAGGAAAAGGAACGTTTCCAATTATCTTCTGAGACTCGTAATGGAAAAATATATCCCAGATTTCACCGACTGGCAATCTATTTGTCATTTCTCTGTTGATTATTTTAAAAGGGGATATTTGGGGCGCCTGGGTGGCTCAGTCTGTTGAGAGTCCAACTCTTGGTTTTGTCTCAAGTCATGATCCCAGGGTCGTGGGATCAAGCCCATGTGAGGCTCCGTGCTGAGTGTGGCACTTGCTTAAGATTCTCTCTCCCTCTGCCCCTCTCCACAGCTCATGTGCTCTCTCTCTCTCTCTTTCTCTCTCTCTCTCCCTTTGGCCCTCTCTCCCTGCCTATTCTCTCTCTTTAAAAATAAAATTAAGGGCAACTGGGTGGCTCAGTCCATTAAGTGTCCAGCTTCGGCTCAGGTCATGATCTCACGGTTTGTGGATTCAAGCCCCACATCAGGCTTTGTGTTGACAGCTCAGAGCTTGGAGCCTGCTTCGGATTCTGTCTCTCTTTCATTCTGCCCCTCCCCCGCTCATTCTCTCTCTCTCTCTCTCTCTCTCTCTCTCTCTCTCTCTCTATCTCTCTCTCTCTCTCTCTCAAGAATAAACATTAAAAATAATAAAAAAATTAAAATTAAAAAATAAGAAAAAATAAAAGGAGATAGATATTTTTTAAGATTGTTGCTGATTCTTAATTTGCTCTTCTTGTATAATCAACCCATAGTTCTAAGCAAGCATTCCAAATTGCACTGTCTCTCTTGCATAGAGTAAAACACCATGGTTCTTAAAATAGAATACCTACCTTGTCTAGTCACACAATTACTGGAAAACCACCTGCTGGAAAAGGTGTATTTACCATGAATTTTACTATCAGGCAAGGATATCACATTCGAGGAATGCAGCCTGATGAGCTTGCCTGGTAAGAAAGAAACCACTGAGCAACATTCATAGCAGGAGGAAGAGTTAGATTATGCCTTATCCAAAATATAGTACCTTCAATAAGATTTTTACGTCATTAAGACACACATATCACCATAGGGCAGCAAGTAACCCCTGTAATCTCTAGTATTTTTCATTATTTTCCTTTAAAATTTGCACCCAGGAATTAGAAGCCAACAGTTCTTGGTTTAAGCCCATTGCAAAAAAATGCAAATGATGCACTAGTCATATTTCTAAAGGAGGAGCTTTAATTATTCATCTTCAAACATTTCTGCCAAGATAAAGGTCACCGTATAATTACTGCTCCCACCCACTGGCCACTGGCATGGAAACTGAGAGCAGTGCTCCTAAATCCTTGATTCACCAGAGACAGAAAGGGTCTCACTACAGGTGTTTTCCACATAACGAAGCTGAGGCCCAGGAAGACCCCATGCCAAGGTCAAACGTAATGAAGGTCAGAGTTGGGAATCAAGTTGGCCAGTGCCCTTGCCACTCACTCGCACTACCCCCTTTATTAGTCTTCTGTGGCCTCTATAATAAATTACCACTAACCAGGAGACTTAAACAAAGAGAAATTTACGCTTTCACAGTTCTGGAAGCCAGAAATCCAAAATCAAGGAACTGGCAGAGCTGGGCTCCTTCCGAAGGTTCTAGGGAAGGACCTTTCCTTGCTTCTTCATCCGGGTGTTCCTTGGCTGGGGCTGCACCACTTTAATCTCTGCCTCTATCTTCAGATAACCTTCTTTCCTCTCTATGTCTATTCTCACCCTGTCTCTTATTAGTACACGTGTAGATGGATTTAGGGCCCACCCAGATAATCCAGAACAATCTCATCTCGAGTTCTTTCATTTAATTACACCTGCAAAGACTTTAGCCAAATAAGATCCCAGGTACGGGTTCGAGTTTAAGACACGGACCTATCTTTCGAGGAGCTTCCATTCAACCCACTCCGTTTCTTCTTCTACCCAATGTAACCATCATTATATCAATTAAAAAATAAATAAATAAATGTAGTGCTCTAACATGGTTTGTAGTATCTTTCTCTTCCCCCTATTTACAAGTCCAACTTGCATCTTTAAACTTTGAATTCTGGCTCTGTGTTCACTAGCAAGGCAACCTTAAGTAAGTTGTTTATCTTTCCCTATAAGCTTCAGCTTTCTTGGCTCTAGAATGAGAACAGTAAATTCTACTTTGCAGGGTGCTTGGGAAAATCTACATGATAATGATGTTAAAATACTTAAGTGGCCAATAAGTGCCAGCTGATTTTAAATTAGAATAAAATATTTACCAAGACCAATCTGTTCTTTACCATGTGTATGCATTTGAGGTCCACGGTATGGGGGTTGGGGACACATCTCCACCAGCCAGAAACTTTTCTGGCACTAACGTGTAAGAGTAGGCTCATTGTTGACTGTTGATGCATGGGTGTGTGGCCTGCTCAGCAGTGGGAGGAGAATTCTCTGGATTCTCTAAATTGTTGCTGTCCCAGCCCACACCACGGACCTTTGAATCTTCAGTGGAAGATAGAAGAAGGAGACGTTCTGGTACCAGAAAGGAGACAAGATTATTCCAGCAACTATGGGACTAGTCCCTTGGGATATGACTCCCCTGGGGCAACACAACTCAGGATTAGAGTGGTTGTGTTTGGGTTTCTGGATGCTGTGTGGGGTGGAGAGGGAGGGGAGGTGGATAGGCCGGCCAGCCCAAGAGGGCTGCAAAGTCTGGGTCAGGTACCTGGTTACACAACCTCCTGGGTCCAGAATTTCATCCTGAAGCAAATAACCAGAATAGCCAAGCATCGAAAGAGCAAACAAAAAAGAAAAATGCGTTTCTCAAGGATGTTTGTTTAGTTGTGCGCTTCCAAACAAATAAAGGCAGCAGAAGTTATACTGTATTTACACAGAGACAGCAGACTGCCAGCCACACCCCAACTCCCAAACATGTTTGTATTTATTGTTAGTCCATCTCCTAGTCTGACCTCTCTGTGAGGAAATTAGGTTTCAAAACCTTCCTTCCACCCCCTTCCACACAGTATGTCACTACCCTATGCACACACCATTTTGTTTGCGGGAGGGAAATAAAAAATGCTGAATTTGTTCCAGTAATTGTTTCTAGTGAATAATCAGTCCAGAACTAGACACAAGGATCCTGCACGCATGCCATTTTTCCATAGAAAGCAATTCTATTTATAAGAACAAAACGAAGATAACCAGTTTGGAATCACCAACACCCCTCTTACCATGAGACCTAAATTCAAAGTCATTCTGAATTCTCTGCAACCATTTGCATTAACGTCATTAATCCAATGATCCTAACAGGCCTGGCTGCCACAGACATGGGGTTCTTGAGAGAGTACCCAGAAATCTAATCCACTGTCAGGCATGGGTGATGCAGGGGCAGGTTTTCTATACCAATTCGTGTCTCTTCATGTTACTATAAGCAGATGTTCTTTCTTATTGTTTTCCTAGGTCTTCATATAATTACCCTGTGGTTCTTGATATTTTTATTAACCCATGGCTGCTTCTTATGAACATAAAAGGGCCATGTCCACACAGATTCTGTTTTCCCCTTCCAGGGCATGCCCACCTTTCCAGAATGAGCATCATTGGGTTTTGAACACCAAGGCAACAAAGCCGAGGTCAGGGCTCAAGGGCTGTGCCAGCCAGTTGTCTTCCCCCTGCTCCATATGTGCAAACTAAACTCCCAAACCTGGCCTGTGTGCTCCTAAATGGATGCTTTATGTCAGAAGGTATCCTGGATAAGGTAGAAATGGATAGAGTAATTTAACTACCTCTAAGGGGGGGGTGGAGAATTCATACTGCACTTTGTTGTTGTGAATGCATATGATTATTTATTTATGACTTAGAATGGAAAAGCACATTCATTAGAGGACTGTCTGTGTATCTTTCTATAGATCGACGTGTCTATTCCTTTAAGAAGCTTATTTGAATACCTGCTCTATGTCAAGTGCTATGTGAGGTACTTGGGTTCTGTAATATATAAGACACAGCATGAGCCTTCCTGAAATCATTATAGAGTAAAAAGACAAGGTGAGGGTAGAAGAGGGAGGGAGAGAGAGGGATGGCTCTTCCTGAAAGGATCAGAACAGACTTTTGGAGGAAGAGAGTCAAAGCTGGAATTTAGACATGTATGTGGGTTTGTTTGCCAGGCAAAATGGAGATCGGAAGGCAGATGGGAGCTACCTGAGCCAAGGTGTGGAGACGTGAAGGGCAGGGTACATTTAAAGAACAGCGAGCAGCTTGCTATCACTGGATTACCCATTCTGCAAGAGTTCATATCAGGAAACGACAAATGACGATTCTGGGCGTGTGAGAACCCTCACATGAAATGCTTACGTTTCATTTATTCAAGAAATGTTTGTTGAGCTCATACTAAACAGAAGGATTTAGAACAGGAGCTAGGAGCTTAGGGTAAGGGAAGAGATAAGACATAAATCTGCAAACCACCTTATAAAGTAAGACACTTTCCACGAGGGAGGCAACATCAGAGAGGTATTTCATTCGTGTGCCTCAGTAACGATGGATTGAATACTAAATGAATACTCACTACATTAAGAAATAAGACATGTTTGGCAAGGAGCTGGCAATCTGGTAGAATAAACAGAACATCCTATCACAGTGTATTCAATAAGCAATGTAATAGCATTTATTGACAGCTTACTAAGTAAGTTCCAGACACCGATCTAAGTGCTTTATGTTGATTAACTTCAATCGTCCTCACCCAATAGGTAAATATCATTATTGTCTACATTTCACAAATGGCAACATCAGGCCCAGAGAGGTTATTAACTCCCTCAATCACAGCTAAGATTAAAATCCAGACAATTTGTCTCTACATTCTTAACCATCATTCCAGAGAACTATGGAAGCAGGGGAGAGAAACACAAGCCAGCCTAGACATGGCTGGGGAAGACTCGTCCTTTTATTCCACGAGTAGTTATAGGATTATAGTTATAGCTTATAGAATCTTAGGAAACTACCAAACTTCTGATACTCACCAGATTATGAAACATCTAGAGTTCGAGTTCAAGGGTAAACCTTTTCCCCAAAATCCAACTAGGTTACATTTCTCACTCACATGATTAAAATTTTTCCATGCCCCATCCAATCCAGGTTCATCTATCCCCTCAAACACCAACTCTAATCATATGCTTCTAGGATCTTTATCAAGAGAAGTATAAATTTAATGGGGAAACTGCTAATATTTCTTTTCAGGGATCCCCTTACAGGCTCCCAGCATTTTATGTTATCTAATGGCTTTGGAATCGCACTGTGAAAATTCCTGGCTGGATGTGCAAACTGTTCATTTATTATGTATCAGCCTAATTATCTTACATCCAATGAAATTAGAATATATTTCTCATTCAAATCACTGTAACTTTTCCATCTCCTAATTCAGCCCCCTCTATCCTCATAACCACTATAGGCATTGGGTTGGCAAATAGCAAGAAGGGGAGAATTGTAAGAAGTTAATGATTTTCGAATCATCTCTAATGATCTTATTATGAAACCTCATCATATATAGACAGTAAAAGAGTCACAAGAGGTCCAAATGCCAAAAGATGACCTTGTTCTTAGAGAAGGAAGTCCAGGATGGAGAGATCTGTGTAAGTTAGGATAGCATTTGCCTGCAGGTAACAGAATCCAACTAGAATGACCTAGACAAATAAAGAGTGTTTCTCCTGTAATATGACCAGAGCCCAGGCCAGGTGTCAGCAACCTGCCAGGCTCCTTCTGTTTTTCTGTTCTGCTGTTATCTTTGCAAGACCACTGGTATGCTTTCAGATATCAAGCCATATTCCAGACCACAAGAAGAGCAAAGATCAGGGATGCCTGGGTGGCTTCGTTGGTTGAGTGTCATGACTTGGGTCATGATCTCACAGTTCATGAGTTCGAGCCTCACCTCAAGCCCCATGTCAGGCTCTGTGCTGATAGCTCAGATTCTGTGTCTCCCTCTCTCTGTACCTCCCCTGTTTGCTCTCTGATTCTCTCTTTCAAAAATAAATAAACATACCATATATATAAATATTATATATATATATATATATTTTATATATATTATGGCTATATATATATAAAAGACAGAAGCTACCAACTCTGTCCCCTTTGAGAAAGTTTTTCCAGAAGCCGCATCCTGCAACTCCTGCTTAAACCTCATTGCCATATTTGAGTCACATGGCCTTGGAGCAAGTCAGCATGTTAATTCTGCACCTGCCGCCAAGCAAAGCAGGGTTTTTGTAGCAAGAAAAATGGAGAGCACACACATTGGGTTAGCGCCTAGCAGTACCTGCACCATTATCTTAAAATTTTCCAATGAAGATAATAGAGAGGGAGAAGACCAGAGAAAGATCAAGTCAAAACAGATTTTAAAACTCAAGGGCACACAGCTAATTAAACACCAGCCTAATGTGAAGTATTTTCCCTTTTAAGTTACTTAACAGATAATCCCTGGCCCTAAATCTCACAAGATGACTAGGAGTCGGGCTTGGGGAGGGCAGGAAGAGGGCAAACACCGCCAGTGTGGGCCACTCTGTGTGGAAATTACAATCCATTCCCTGTTTCCAGAAAACAAATTGCAGAGTAAGGAATATCAAGAAGGTAAATGGGCCACATCATGAGAGGCTCATGTGTGTGCTTAAAAACATGTCTTTCTGGTACAAGACAAAGAGCCACTGAAGTGTCTGAAGCCAAGAAGGACTCGGTCAGGCATACATTTTAGATAACTTGGATTCCAAGGGGGGTGCTGGTGGCCACATCCGTGGATCCTACTCACCTGGGAGGCAGTGTGCATCTTTTGCACATGATTTACACTTCTGCCTTTGAAGGCTTTCTCCTGGTATCCTTCTGAGTCAGAACATTTCAGTCAGGTATGTTTGCATTGACATTTCCAGGTGAGCTCTCCCGTTTGCGGGTCAATCAAAATCGTGAATGGTCAATAAGCCTCCCAAAGGTGTTGAGTACATGCGAGTGAGTGAGTGAGTGAGTGAGTGTGTGTGTGTGTGTGTGTGTGTAAGAGAGAGAGAGAGAGAGAGAGAGAGAGAGAGAGAGAGAGAGAGATCACAGCCCTCCTGTGCTTGGAACGTGTAGTGGTTTCCAAGTCCTTCTGAGAAAGCGGCCATTAACCAGGCGGCTGGCAGTCATTTCCAGATGCCCAAAGGAGGCCCAAGGGAGGACCCTCTCTGTGTGCCAGCTCTAAGCTCTCCTTTCGTCTCTCAAGCACAGGTTCTATGAGCATAGGCAGGGTTTTGCGGTGCTCAACTTCCCTGGACTTGAGGTGTTTCCGTGGGAACATTCCGGTGTCAGATGTAGCTGCAGATTACCTGTGCCACCCCCTTCTGCTACCGAAATCAGGTCCCATTTGCTCCTTCTCCTTTCACTGCAGACATGTCATGGGGACAGCTATTGTGACAAGTAGGGAAGGGGGTCTTCAAAATATTTCATAACTAATAGAACGTGTGCAGCAACCAGTTAGAATGCATGTGTCACCAATCAGGACAGGCATCGGCCATGAATTATTGGAACCAGCTGAGTACCAGTCTTGGTATTAGGCGTTAACTTACAGAGATGTATAAGATATGGGTCTTCTCTCAAAATCTCCTCTTGTCAAATAATTTACCCCAGGTCTAGGACCTAGAATAAGTTCACCAGTGACAGTCACCATCGGGGAGCAGAATGCTCTCTCTGTGCTGGGGGGCACCTTCCCATCATTGTTGTATTGGTGACCCCACCTCCCTCCTGGCCTTCAGACTGGCACTGATTTTCCATCCGGGGTGGTGGCGTGTGGAGGCAGAGGTCTTGGTGACAACAGATTACTGTTAGAGCAGATTAGAGAGGGGCAGATTTAGGGCTAAATTGTCTGCATCTTCAACTTGGTTGTGAAAGAAAAGAACAATCGTGCTGTTCTGGGGACATCCTCCATGAGTCTGAAGGTGAACTTTGAAAGCTGAAGGTTATCCTTCCTGGTAGTCTTTAAACGGGTTTTGTTTTTAGCGGTGCCCTCTTTACAAAAGCATTCTTATTTGGAAATCCAATCCAGGTGGAATTGCAATGCTGGAAGCTGGGGAAAGTCCCACAGGCTCACCTTCAAGGCATCCCCAGAAGCCCTGGACCCCTGACAACACCAGGCTCATTCCTCATTCACAAAAGGGGGAAAGCGAGACTCGGAAGTGATCTAGGCCTGGTGTCGGACGGCTTGAGTCAGACAAATGGCACCTAGGCTTTTAACTGCTAACCATACCCTTCCTCCCCCTCCGTCCCCTTTCCCCCCTTCCCCCTCCAGCCAGCTTGCTTCGGCCACTCAGCATGGGCAGCGGCAGGTTCTGTGTGTGGAACCAGGAAGCCACTAGTGAATAAATCATAGCTAACATTTGTTTGCTCCTCACTCTTTAGGGATCCCTTTCACCTCTTCTGTCTTATATGACACAACAATCTGAAAGGGCGGACCTATGCCGCCGACCATGCCTCCTCCCCTTGAGTAACCTCCCACTCACCCATTCAAACTTCCGGATCAAAACACGCCCGGCGACCTGCATAACAGGACTCCGACCCTTCCCCAGCCAATTGGCTGAGGCCACAGCCATTACCTCACCAACTGCCCCTAGACCCCAATAAAACCTTTGTGCTTTTGAAACTCGCTCTCTCTCCCTGGTATCTCACCGCTGCGTCGGTGCAGGTAGGGGACCGAGCTCGAGCTAGCTCGAATAAAGGCTCTTTTGCTTTTGCATCGGACTCAGCTCCCTGGTGGTCTTTGGGGATCACGAATTCTGGGCATAACAAATCCACATGAACATGTACTGTCTCGTAGGACATAATAACCCAAATGAAACAATCAAGTGGGGTTAAGCAATCTACTCAAGGACAGATCCCTAGAAATTAGAACTCGTTCTAAACACAGCAGACGCTTAGCACAAGTTAGTACACTTTGAGAGCAAATGCTCTGCATGGATTAACACCCAGAGCGGTGTTTCCCAAACGCTGGTGGCCCCAGAGCAGAGCTTCCATATTAACCTGAGAAACTGTCAGAAATGCAGATTCCGGGGCCCATGCCAGACCTTTTAAATTAGAAACTTCAGGGGTGGAGCCCCAAACACAGCAACCTATTCTTTTTAACAAGACCTCCAGCTGATTCTGATGCCATCTAAAAAGTTTGGGAACCTCCACACTAAGGAAAACAGT
Source organism: Felis catus (assembly GCF_018350175.1). Taxonomy (NCBI): domain Eukaryota; kingdom Metazoa; phylum Chordata; class Mammalia; order Carnivora; family Felidae; genus Felis; species Felis catus. The sequence continues at coordinate 114,331,480 of NC_058374.1, forward strand.
CATATTTCGATCTCCCACGCAGCCCTTACTGGGGGGCCCTCTGAAGAGCAAGTGGGAGATGTCCCTTCCCCTGGGACCTCAGACCTCAGCGGTAACTGGCCCTGCCTGCATTTATGTCAGGAAGGAGCCCAGGAAAGTCTGCACCATTCATGGTGCTTCTAAATCATACTAATTGTTCTCTCTTGTGTGCCTACCATCACGGGAAATACCACATAGTGTAAGATATGCAACATCTTCCACGGTACCCCACCGCATCTCCTTTTCAAGGAGTTTCGAACAGAGTCTCCAAGTCCCAAAATCATGGTACGTGCAGTGCTTCTCAAGCTTTGATGTGCAAATGTGTCATTTAAAGATATTGTTGAAATAGAGATTCTGTTTCAGCAAAACTCAGTACTTGATACAGATAATAAGATTGTGGATTCAATAAAGACTTTCAAGCTTCTCCTGAACACTTGTGTCTCTTCCCCAAGGCCCTAAAATTATCCCCAAAGTTAGAAAAGCAGAGAGAAATTTGCTAAGACCAGAGACCCCAATTATTGCCGTTCAAATTGGACATAATAATTTACCACTGGGCATTCGAGGGCTAAGAGTTGCGAAGCTGATTCGTCCCTACCGAGATTCCACCATCTCCCCTTTAAAAAGATCAATAAGGTGGTCAGAATGAGCGAGATAATCAGCTAGACAGTTGCCTTTCAGGGTTCCAGTAGGAAAAGTCCCTCAAGCGCATCCTTTGTAGTAAATGCTGCTTGGGTAATTGCTTCTATTTGAAGTATTCTGCAGAGTCTCCTGATGAATTTAATAGAAAGGAGACAGACCCACAAGACATTCATTTTGTAGACTGAGTCATCAGAGCATTTCGTCTAAACCTAAGAGACAGTTCCCAGCTTTTTCTGAGTAGCATTGCAAGTTGATGCAAATGACATAAAAATCGAGAGGCCAGAATCTAATCCCCACTTCCTGATAATCCCCAAAATGACTTTCTTCTCAATTGAAAGAAACTCCCAAGGATTATTTGGATGGTGGTCAAGGACAATAGGGCTCCTATTTCAGGAGTCCTCCTAACCACACATGGGGATTATCAGGTCCATGCAATCTCCATGTATCAAGTCTGGCCAGGCTACTGAAGTTGCAGGTGCTGGCCTGGTGTATGGTAGAACGGTAGAAACAGGACTTTCTGACTTCAAGAAATTACTGGACATCTTTAACGCAGTTCATAAGTTTCTCCTCAAGTGATGGGGGAAGAAAGCTAAACAACACTACAAGAGTAAAGAAGCAGGGCAATGTCACCTTAAGGTAGCCAGAGGACACCGACCTTTAAGTTGTGACATTGCTTTATTTGCTCATCTGCATAAATATAAATATTCATTCTGTGATTCTCAAGAGGAGAATCAAAGCAGCATAAATTCTGTTGGGCTCATTTGAAAGGGCAGGTTTAGTAAACCGCTGTAATGATCTGTCACCAGTTACTTGAATTACTAATATATGTTCTTTCATTTCACCCGGCAGAATCCAAAAAGCCAAGATGGTGTTTCTCCCAGAGAGGCACGGAGAGTGTTGCACATAGTCATTTTTGTTTCCATTAAGCCTCTGGTAGCTAAGAAAGTAAGAGATGGCCAAAGAGCCCCCTCATCCCACTTTATCTTTGCGTGATAGCAGATGGCACGTGGAGTTTAACTGATATCATCGCATCCGTGACAGTGGCCGCCGAAGGTGCCAAATGATGCCATTTTGTGCAGCGAAACATGCTAATTGCCAGTGGCTAATGAGCTCTGCAAAAACAAACAAACAAACAAGGAATCCTAATATTGTGATGCTTTACAACCCCAGATTTACAACTTGATACAGCTTAGGAAACAGCCCGCTCGTTGAAGTAAACTTGCACAAGCGTATGCCCCAGCTTGCAATCAGCGCCATGCACATTGGGAACGCTGAAAAATTAATGAGCTATTACAGAAACACATTCCACACGTACACATCTACTTCTGGGAAAGCCAGCTGGATTAATCCTAATAGGTTTTTAAAATTCATTCTTGATTCCATCAATTATTGAAGAGTTGTAAGTCAAGATCAATGATCCCTGGTTCTTTACTACCTCAGACAAGGACTGGCCATAATCCAGCCTTTCCTTCAGGCCTGCTTCATTGACATGTCGACACGCCTACAGCCAGCAGAGCGGTAGGCCTTATGGGTACTGGCTGTGCCTCGTTCTAATAAAAAATCTACCCACGTGGCCTCCAATCAGTTTGTCATCCGTGGACACACACACACACTGATATTTTTTTTATGAGTCCTATAGCGAAATCAAAAGCCCTCTGAAGTTCCAATCTATGCTATTCTGACTACTGCTCTGTGACCTTGGCCAAATGAATTACTCTCTCTCAGCTTCAGGTCTTTCCCTGTAAGGAAGGGATGGTAATAGTGCCTGTCTCATAAGGTGGTCATGATGAGTAAATCAGATAATGTTTGTAGGAGCTTACCACAGAGCTGGGCATGCGGTAGACAGTCAGTACTGGCCACATTATTGGCAGTATTATTTTAATTGGAATTTGTGAAACTACTTGTTCTCCTAACTGAATATATGAATGACTTTCACATAATTTTTTCAAGCATAAGAAATCTGTATGAGTGTCTTCGTCAGCTTGGACTGCTATAACAAAATACCACAGGCTGGCTGGCCGAAACAGCAAACACTTATTTCTCACATTCTGAAGGCTAGGAAGTCCAAGATCAAGGTGCCAGCATGGTTGGGTTATGGTGAGGGCTCTCTTCCTGGCTTGTAGGTGGCCACCTTCTCCCTGCAGCCTCACATGGCTGAGAGAGAGCACACTGGTATCTCTTCCTCTTTTTATAAGCGCCCAGGTCCCATCACAGGGGCCCCAACCTCATGACCTCATCTAAACCTAATTACCTCCCAAAGGCCCCGTCTCCAAATGTACCAATGCATTTGGCAGTTAGGGCTTTGACATACAAGTTCGGGAAAGACACATTCAGTTTGTAGGGGACACAGTCTAAACATCACAAGCTTCAAATCATAAACTACTGGTTCAATTCTAACACTGTTTGCACCAGGGTTGTTGCTCATCGTTCATTCTCATTTAACCCTTCTTTAGGGACATGATTGGGCTGTTTTCCTGGCAGATCTGAGACTGCCTGCGGTGCAGCCTTTCCTGGGCTCCTTCCTCATAAAAATGGAGGCAGGGCCCATTACTAGTCGGGTGTGAGGTGCCAGGAGAAGGGGAATCTGCCACCAGCTCTTCTCCAGAACAGGGAAGTTCTAAGACCTGCCAGGGAGACAGAACGTGCTAGCAGATGAGAGAGACTTGCCTAAGGAAGGGATGCTCCTACAAGTCTACTCCTAGAAGATGCCCAATCTGTTTTTAAATCTGACAGGTCTAGTTTTCCCCCTAAAGGAGCAACATGTTCCACATGTGCTGGGTGACTGTATGTGCCAAGCACTGGGCTAGATATCTAAGACACCAAGATGCCCTCTCCTAACTCACAATTAAGAAGGTTGGACTGACATGAAAATGAGAAAAAAGAGAACGTGCTAAATGGCTTGCACAATGTTGGAGTGGAGTAGGCAGTGGTGGAGATCCACAAAGAGAATAATTAGGGGAATGACAAAACGTTCAGCAAATGCTCTCAGTAGTGAAGGGAAATTCATTTCCTGAAGCCTCATTTTCAAAAGGATGCAATATTTTCTCCTCTTCAAATTGACTTGTCTACTCGCTCCTTCATCTTTGGGGCCTTATTTATCAAGTAATTCATATCTCCATAAATGATAATCCACAAGAATATAACAAACGCACTGCTATGTTGTAACGGATTCCCCCAATCTATTGCAGATTTTTCCTTTCTTGCCATCCTTCCTTCTCTCCTTCATTTCTTCCCAACAATCAACAGCAATATTAGTGGGGTGCTTGGGTGGCTCAGTCAGTTAAGCATCCGACTCTTGGTTTCAGCTCAAGTCATGATCTCATAGTTTGTGAGACCCAGCCCCTCATCGGGCTCCACACTGATGGCGAAGAGCCTTCTTGGGATTCTTTCTCTGCCCCCTTCTCTCTCCCTCTCTCTCTCTCTCTCTGTCTCTCTCTCTCTCAAAAATAAATATATAAACTTCAAAAAAACAATATTAGCAATAAAAGCAAACATATCATGTTTCCAGCTACCAGGCACTGATTCTGTTATACGTGTTCCTGTTTATATATGTCACAGTTTACACATGTTGATTCATTAATTCTCACAACAATCCAACAAGGTAGGTCACATGACTATCCCCTTTTGCAAATGGGTAAGTCAAGGTTTGGAGAGGCTCAATAGCTTGCTTGAGTCACACTGCTCTTAAATGGTAGGGTGGGGTCTTGTCCCCTCCCCAGCAGTCCCAGACAATCTGGCTCTGAGTCTGTTTCGGTCCTGACATTGCCCTGCTTCTCCAAACATGGGGCTTCACGACCAGACCTGAACAGTCTTCATTCGTTTCTCTTATCAGAGCTCTCAAAAATCTTGCCTGTTCCTACCGATTCAATGTCATTTTTGTCAACCACTCCAAAATGTATATATCCACATATGTCCATTTTACTCTAGCTCCAAGATACCAGTGGCTACTGCAAACTTCCATTCCATCCACCTTTTAATTATTAAGTTTGAGACCCCAAAATTAACCTTGGCTTATTCCTTTTCTTTACCCTCTATATCCTTTCAAATATGCTTCAAATGCTTCTCATTGCCTCTCCTAGCCAATACCACCAAAGCAGAGGCAACAAGGTTTCCAACAATAGGTCTGTTACCCTAAAGAGCTAATATGACCTCTCAAATGACTGTCCCCTCCCTCCTCACTGGTATGTCCACCAAGCATTTTGGTCAAGAGGTTGGTCAGACCCATGGAAAGTAACAGTGAGTGCCCCTGAAGATAGAGGGCTGGTGCCCACTTTCCCATAGCTCCAACACTGCTTCTATTGTCTCAGTTTCTTTATTTTCCCACTGCCTGCTGATTTTTTAATTTCCACAACATGCAGTCACTATGGTTTCAGACAGCAACAAAAGGCATATGTCCTAAATCCTGTAGGAGGTCTCCAGCTGGCTGCAAGATTCCTTTGCTACTGTGGAAGCTAATGAGCCTCTAATAGATTTCTTTCTCCAGTGCCATAACCCTACCAGAAAAACCAGCCACAGCCCGTGAGCACATTCTAGAACTATTACAGTTCTCCTTTCACATATATACAGGGAGCCGTCTGCCCACAACAGCAGATAACTCATGCCTTCTCTTGCTCCTTAAGGTAAAGTTGAGTAACTTCACCAAACTGCTTAGATCCACCATTATGCACCATACATCATGCACCCTGAGGCAACAGAACAAGTTAAAAAATTATCTGTGATAAACATTCATTTGAAATGCAGCCAAGTAGACTTCAGAAAGCCCTCCACATTGTTATGAGCGTTTCTTCCCGGTTTCGTTGGTAAAATGAACTGTTTAAGTGGATAATTCATGATGTTGCAACAGACTACTGAATGAGTCAAATAAAAATATAAAAAGATCGCAACATATTAAGTTTAAAAACCAAGTTGCAAAAGGATGGGTAAATATGACACCATTCAATATGAATCATAAATACCATCAGAAAAAGGTTTTCAGGAGTTATCTAGACATAGGGATTATGGGTTACTTTGATTTTGTGTGTCTCTCAAATTTTCTGTCATAACCATGATTATCTTTGTAATCAGATTTTTTAAACTAATATTATTTTTAAAAAATTGTAACAATAGCAACAATGACAACAAAAAATGTGGGTGGTTCCATTCTAAGGAAACTAGAGTTTCTAGAATATTCTGATATTCTTTAGCACAGAATTATCATGTTGGACAGTCCTTTAACACTGGGCTTTATTTAGTCATCTGCTAAATGATGAGTTGAAATAAGACATCAGAGGCACCTTCTGTTAAAGTTCTATGATCCAGTATTTGGAGAAGTTAGGATTGAGAAGGACGTTCTGTCTCCCACAAGGCAAGAGATAAACTAAAGTTTATCTGTCTGCTGAGTCTGCTATATATGATTGTCCTGAGTCTTGGATTTTTTTCCTTTTTATAAGTAAAACAAGATACTTAGACTAGACATCCTCAGCGGTCAATGTCCTCTGGATCTAAAATTCTGTGGTTCTATGGGTCAGACTATGACTCAGAAATGGCTTTTTTTTTTAATTTTTTTATGTTTATTTATTTTTTTTGAGAGAGAGAGAGAGAGAGAGAGAGAGAGAGAGGCAGAGAGAGAGGGAAAGAGAAATCCCAAGAAGGCTCCATGCTGTCAGCACAGAGCCCAATGCAGGACTCAAACTCACTAACTGTGAGATCATGACCTGAGCCCCAGAAATGGCTTTTCAAGTGTTAGTGGCTTACAGACAAAATGTGCAATCTTTTCTCATGCATATTAAAGAATGGAAGATGCTGTGGCTACTAAAGTTGTGTCCTTAAAGAATTTGTGTTTGAAAATCCTATTTCTAATGTTCTTTAAGCAGGGCAAAGACAAATACAGGCACATACCTGACCTGGAGAACTGCCTGTCCTCAGTGAGAATTACAGACTTCAGGGACTGTGAGTTCCACTGCCATAACGTAACTCAACTTGTTTGCTGCAAGGCTGGGGTTTTTTTTTTTTTTCTTGTAGTCATTATTTTAAGTTGTCAGATTATTCCCTTGTTCATAATACCAGCAGAAAGCAGGAGACAAGCTGAGGCTGAGCAGACCATGGTCTGCTCTCTCTAATGCACACTGAAATCTGGGAGAAGCTATTTTATCTTAACAAAGGTAATGGCTATAACAGCACTTTGTAGACTAGAAATCCCTGTACAAGTGTGGAAAGTTATTATTATTCACATCTCTGGGCCTTTTTAAAAAATGTTTAGTTTTTGACACAGAGAGAGAGAGAGAGAGAGAGAGAGAGAGACAGAGCATGAGTGGGGGAGGGGCAGAGAGAGAGGGAGACACAGAATCTGAAACAGGCTCCAGGCTCTGACTGTCAGTACAGAGCCCAACACGGGGCTTGAACTCACGGACAGCGAGATCATGACCTGAGCCAAAGTCGGACGCTCAACTGACTGAGCCACCCAGGGGCCCCTCTAAGCCTTTTTTGATAAGATAACTTTTTTCTTAAACTCAAGTTGGTTAACATACAATGTAGTCTTGGCTTCAGGAGTAGAATCCAGTGACTCCTCTCTTACGTATGACACGCAGTGCTTATCCTGGAAAGTACCTTCCTTAATGACAGTCACCCATTTAGCTCATTCCCAACCATCCCCCTCCAGCAACCCTGTTTGTTCTCTGTATTTAAGAGTCTTTTATGGTTTGCCTTCTTCTCTGTTTTTACCTTAGTTTTCCTTCCCTTCCCCTAGTTGATCTGTTGAGTTTCTCAAATTCCACATATGAGTGAAATCATATGATATCTTTCTGTCTCTGACTGACTTATTTCATTTACCATAATACCCTCTAGTTTCATCCATGTTGTTGTAAATGGCAAGATTTCCATTTACATATAAATGGAAATATAAATTTTACATAAATATAAAATATTCCATTTTATGTATCTCTTTACCCATTCATCAGTCAATGGACATTTGGGCTCTTTCCACCTTTTGGCTATTGTCGATAGCACTGCTATAAACATTGGGGTGCATGTACCCCTTCAAATCAGCATTTTTGTCTCCTTTGGATAAATACCTAGTAGTACAATTGCTGGGTCATGGGGTAGTTCATTTTTAATTTTTTGAAGAACCTCCATATTGTTTTCCAGAGAGGCTGCACCAGTTTACATTCCCACCAACAGTGTAAGAGGGTTCCCCTTCCTCTGCATCCTTTCCAACATCTGTTGCTTCCTGAGTTGTTAATGTTAGCCATTCTGACAGGTTTGAAGTGGTGTCTCATTGTGGTTTTGATTTGTATTTCCCTGATGATGGGTGATGTTGAATGTCTTTTCATGTGTCTGTTGGCCATCTGAATGTCTTCTTTGAAAAAGTGTCTAAGGGATGCCTGGGTGGCTCAGTTGGTTGAACGTCTGACTTCGGCTCAGGTCATGATCTCGCCGTCCATGAGTTCAAGCCCCGTGTTGGGCTCCGTGCAGACAGCTTGGAGACCGGAGCCTGCTTCGGATTCTATGTCTCCCTCTTTCTCTGCCCCTCCCTTGCTCATGCTCTGTCTCTCTCACTCTCAAAAATGAATAAATGTTAAAAAAAATTTTTTTAATTAAAAAAAAAAGAAAAGAAAAAGTGTCTATTCATGTCTCTTGCCCATTTCTTCACTAGACTGCTTGTTTTTTCGGTGTTGATAAGTCAAATTCTCAAGGTCTCTTTAAACGTTAAAACTCTTATTTCATGATGCTTCAGTAGTTAATTTCAACAAGCATTACCAGTGGAACCTGGATCAGACTTCCCAGTTCTGAGGTTGAGGTTCTTTGAGGGTTTGGGGCAATAAACTGGAGAGGGCTCATTAAATTCTGAAGCATAATTCAAAACAACATCAATTTAGATTTCTTCTCATTATGGATACTATGCTTCCCATGCTTTGCATCAGGAGGAATTGGCACCCCAAAGTCCCTCAGAGAGAGGAAACTTCTTTCTAACTGATATGTAAGTTCTACAGTCTGAGTAGCTTGCAGAACCACTAGCAAGAGGGATGCCCGGGGCCTGCAGTGGGAAACATGGTTTTGGAAATCACCTGTTCCTGCTGCTTTGCAAGTCAACTCACCAAGGTGGAAATGTTTTGTTCTCCCTTTTCTCCCATGTCCTGGATAAAACCTGGAATGAAATCATGGAAACATATCAAAAACTTCCTACCAATTAATTAGACTTGAGAAAGCAGCAAGTGGCCGTGTTGGAAGTCTTCACGGGTGAATGCATTGATTTCTTGGACCATTTTATCAGTTCCTAAGATGGTAATGCGGCTTTCAGTTTCATAGTAGATGGAAAATATTAATTTGATTCTTTGGGGACTCATTTCTCCCTGCCATGCTAAAAAAAGGAAGTTGGAGGGAAGGTCCCTTCTTTCAGGGAATCTGAAGAAAATTACATTTATGGTGTATTTTTGTTTATCTGCTACTTGGTGTCTCTTTGTTCCTTTTTTTAAACATGGCCTGTTTGGTTTGTATGAGATCTTCTGAGTAAACTAGTCCAGCTCCCCATCTGATGTCTGAATCTCTTCTGCCTTCTCACCCCATGTTCACACACTTCTAGAGTGGGGGAGCTCACCGCCATCCTCAAAGTACCGGTCCCACCTTCGGTCAGCTCCCTCTTTTGGAGCTCTTGTTCCCTCTGAACAATGCCAAGCAAATCTTCTTATCAGCCACAGGTCACAGATTTCTGGGGCAACCATTCACACGCGATGCAGTGGGGTCAGATTCCACAGTATATTCGTGGTATCTGTGGGAGAAATGATGCCCCCAACGTTGTGTGCTGCTGCAGCTGTGATCGAGTACAGTTATGAGAAGAGAATTCCTTGGCAAAGGATTCCTTTCCAGGGCAAAGGATGGGCAGGGAGCAGCTGCCTTCCAAGATGACAGGGGAGGAAGAGCCACATTGCTGCCAAGGTTGCCTCTGCCCATAAGGCTTTGGCACTCAGGCTACTCTCTTACACAGGAAAAAATGCTGTGCTTGGAGACTTGGGTTCAAGTTCTGGATCTGCCTCTGGCTTTGACCTTAAGAAAGTCTAGTCCACCATTTCCTAAATCAGGAGTTGGCAACATTTTCATAAAGGTCTAGACAGTAAATATGTTAGGCTTTGCAGGTCACGTGGTCTTTATTGTAACTACTCAACTTTTTTGTTGCAGTGCCAAAGAAGCTATAGATAATTTGTAGGAAAGAAAGAAAGAAAGAAAGAAAGAAAGAAAGAAAGAAAGAAAGAAAGAAAGAAAGACAGACTGAGGGAGGGAGGGAGGGAGGGAGGGAGGAAGGAAGGAAGGAAGGAAGGAAGGAAGGAAGGAAGGAAGGAAGGAAAAAGAAAAATAATGTGCATAGCTGTATTACAATAAAACATTATTTGAGTAGCAGGCCTGGTTGATCCCACAGGCTGTCATTTACCAATCCCTCCCCTAAGATATAAAAGAGGGATGACGATACCATCTCTGGCTATCTCATAACATCTAATCATTGCCATGATCAGATTAGTTTTCTTTGACATCTATCAGGTGCTATATAAATGTCAGTTAAAATGTAAATAATATTGATTGGGTAGGTCACAATGTTATGTACTTTACTGGCAAAATTTAAACCACAAAGACACTCAGAAAATTAAGACATAGAGATGATATCTGTTAGGGTACAGAAAACTAGCTTAAGTAATGTAGGATTTTATTGGCCCATGTGGCTGTAAATGTCACAGGTGGGAGAGAGTTCAAGGTTGGTTTGATCAAGGAATTCAAAACCAAGGAAAAATTTCTTTCCATCTCTTATCCCTGCTTTCCATAGCATCAGTCTCATCTTATGACAGGCTTCTGTTATAGTCACAGTTGGCTGCTGTCCTTGAGGCCATAGAGAGAGAGAGAGGGACAGAGGAGATCTCTTCTCAGCATTCATAGCCAAAGTCTTCATTTTCATTCTGATTGGACTGGCTTAAGTCACATGCCCTCTCCTGAACCAACCACTCTGATGAGGAAGGAAAGTGCTAATTGGCTTGAAACAATGAAGACCCATCTCTAAGAGTAAGGTCATTGTAATACATGGCACATCCGAGGCATAGGGACGAGTAGATCCTGAGGTGAAAACCAGAAGATGTTAGGGAAGGGGAGTTTTGGGTGGGAACCAATAGATGTTCACTATGGAGCACTAACCCCCTGAGCTATGCTACCGCCCTTGCCCTAATAAACAGCATAAGAATTATTTAATCCCACTGTAAGCTACACAAGCTTTTCAAACTAGCATTTTCTGGGGTTTTTTTAAGGTCAATTTGAGTTTATTTATTTTCAAATGTCCCAGTGTATTTAGAGGATACATATCTTCCTTTACACAATCAATACAAGTTTCCCAAAGTTATTTGTTGTAAGTCAAGTGGTAAAATAAATCTACCAGAGGACTCACTATTTTTTTAAGTGGCAAAATTTTGTATAAGGTTAAGAATCTTATAGCAGAAATACTATTTCTTCTAAATTTTCTCAAAGATTCTGTAGCAATGACTTCTGTCTCTTACAATTATGGTTTTTAAATACTTGGATGTTTCCAGATTTCCAGACAACAATACTCAAGGCATACCTCAGAGATATTGTGGGTTTGGTTCCTGCCCACCATGATAAAGTGAATATGGCAATAAAGCAAGTCAAATGAATCTTTGGGTTTCCCAGTGCATATGAAAGTTATATTTACACTATATTGTAGTCTATCAAGTATGCAATAGCAGTATGTCTGAAAAACAGTGGTTTACCTTAATTTAAAAATACTTTATTGCTAAAAAATGCTAACCACCATCTGTCTGAGCTTTCAGCATGTCATAACCCTCGTGCTGGTAGAGGGTGTCGCTTCAGTGTTGATGGCTGCTGACTGCCTAGGGTGGTGGTTGCTGATGGCTGAGGAGGCTGTGACAATTTCTCAAAGCAACAATGAAGTTTGTCACATCAATGGACTCTTCCTTTCACTTGAACACTTAGAGACCACTGTAAGACTATTAATTGCCTACTTTCAATATTGTTGTGTCTCGAGGAATAGGGAGGCCAGAGGAGAGGGAGAGAGATGGGGGGAATGACTGATTTGGGGGGAACAGTCAGAACACACACAACATTGATCGATTTTAACTTCACCCTTTTATATGGACGCAGTTCGTGGCACCCTAAAACAATCACAATAGTAACATCAAAGATCATGGATCACAGATCACCATACAAAATATAGTAATAATGAAAAAGTTTGAAACATGAGATTTATGAAAATGTGACACAAGGACAGAAAGTGAGTAAATGCTATTGGAAAATGGCACCAATAGACTTGATCAACACAGGATTGCCACAGACCATCAATTTGTAAAGAATGATATATCTGTGAAGTGCAAGAAAATGAGGTTTGCCTGTACATGAACTTTGGGAAGCTCTAAGTCAGTGGTTCGCATAGTGGGGGTCCCTACACTGGCAACATCAGAATCACTTGGGAACTTACTAGAAATATATATTCTCAGACCCCATCAGAGACCTACCGAATCAGATACTTGGGGGGTTGACACTAATGTCTGATTTAACAAGGCCTCTAGGTGATTCTGATGCAAGTTCTAGAACCATTCACTGCATTAATTAATTTATTTTATTTTATTTTTTTTTAAATTTTTTATTTATTTATTTTTTTAAAATTTTTTTTTTCAACGTTTATTTTATTTTGGGGATAGAGAGATACAGAACATGAACGGGGGAGGGGCAGAGAGAGAGGGAGACACAGAATCGGAAACAGGCTCCAGGCTCTGAGCCATCAGCCCAGAGCCTGACGCGGGGCTTGAACTCAGGGACCGCGAGATCGTGACCTGGCTGAAGTCGGACCCTTAACCGACTGCGCCACCCAGGCGCCCCAATTAATTTTTTTTAACCTTTATTTATTTTTGAGACAGAGAGAGACAAAGCATGAATGGGGGAGGGTCAGAGAGAGAGGGAGACACAGAATCTGAAACAGGCTCCGGGCTCTGAGATGTCAGCACAGAGCCCGACACGGGGCTCGAACTCACGGACCGCGAGATCATGACCTGAGCCGAAGCCGGACGCTCCACCGGCTGAGCCACCCAGGCGCCTCCACTGCATTAATTAATATGAAAATGGAAACTGGAGAAGACTGGTGGTCTAAAGTCCAGTTTTTTCACACCTAAGCTCTTTGAAATAATTGGCCCCTTTGAATGTTTCATCATATTTTTACAAAGTAGTCCTGTTTCACTAAATTGATCTCTAGTGTATAGAATGAGGGCAAGTTATCTGGAGAACTATAGTTCCTTCTTGATTTGCTGTTGCTTTCCTATTGTATAAAAGCATCTGATCAAGTAATAATAACATAAAGACTCCCTTAATGTCTCATTAATATTTATGCCTTTCTCCAAATCTAAACAACTTCCCTGTTATCAGATATTAACTCATTAATTGTTTATTTTTAGTTTCCTGAATGTACAGGATATTTGGGTCTTTTGCAGAGGAAGAAATAAATGAAAATTTAGTATGAATGTTGTTTTGGTCTCAAGTTAGTGCCATGGCAGGAAGAGAACCCTTGAGACTTTTCTGGCCCCCAGAAGCAGAGAAGGCCCATTTGAACAGATTATGTTCAGCAGGACTGTTGAGGGGGCTCATGCAAGCAACAGCGACTTCATACAGAACAGCACCTTTCCCATATGTGTTCTATGGAGCTTAAATGTCATCATTTGTATTTGGTAAAATTCTTAAACCTTGAAAATACTGGTTGCTACCTTGTTTTGTAAAGTTATACTCAGGTTTATGTTCAATGTTCTCCCAAAGGGCAAGTTTCAAAATTGAAAAATATAAAGTAATGTGCATTGCATTTTCTAAAAAGATCTTCATGAATACACTAAAATATCTACAAACTCATGAATATCTTCTGGATGTAGATTTATAGAGACTTTTTGCAAACCTAGAAGAGTTAAGTCAGGTGAGTCAAAGCAGGAAGGTTCCAGTAGCCATGTTTTAAAATTAACCAGAAGGGGGCATCTGGGTGGCTCAGTCAGTTAAGCTTCTGACTTCAGCTCAGGTCATGATCTCGAGGTTCATGAGTTTGAATGCCATGTCGGGCTGTGTGCTGACAGCTCAGGGCCTGGAGCCTGCTTCAGATTCTGTATCTCCCTATCTCTCTCTTCCTCCCCTGCTCATGCTCTGTCTCTGTCTCTCAAAAATAAATAAATGTTAAAAATTTTTTAAAAATTGTTTATTCCTTACCCTTGGAAGTATGTGTACTCTTGTCTTCTTTCTCTCTGACCCTAGACAAGCTTCGATTTTGTAAACAGTGTTTTTGGCATCATCAAGGACTATGCTGAGCCTTCTGAGACCTCACTACTGATGGATTTCATCTCCATGCTCACAAAGGCAAAATCCTTCTGGGACATCCCAGTTTCATGCAGTAAATTCACCCACCTCCCAGGATAGCTGTTTACATCCCCTTGATGTGTGCGTGTGTGTTATTGTGCTTGAGAAAGTTCTATCAGCACCCTCCCACAAAAGAACCATCATCTGATGCTCTGTCAGTTGACATTTTCAAAAATAACTGGCAGATTTCTGTTTGCCATTGTCACCTCTCCTGTGTGGGTTTTATTAACAGAAAATTCTGCATTCATGGAAAAACCATTTCCAAGTCTGTTTTTTTAAATTGCTTCAACTTACAGCAATATTCATGGCAATAGTTAGTGTAGGCTAATTACATGGTTCAGTTCTTCTTCTAACGAGGTTCCTGGCTCTCGGAAAGGAACAAAATAAACCTTCACATTTATCAACACCCTTAATAAGACTTCTGTATGGAAGGAGAAGAAAAGAGGAAAGTCTGTACCTTTGGTATGATAAATGCTATTTACTTCCTGAGTAGATATTTGGACCTTCTCCCCCACTTTTCCACTTTGACCTTTTTAATCCATATCCTCATTCAGCAAAATTTAAATTTTTACAATCCATTTAAAAAAAATGTAGGAAAAAATTTAAAAATAAAGTAAAATAAACATAGATTGAGATTTATTGAGCACTTACTAAGTGCTTAGGTGTGGAGCTGAGACCCTATACATGATAATGTGCAAAATCAGATACACTCCCTGGTCCCGGGGAGTTTTCAGCCTAGTGGGGGAGAAATTAATCCAATAATGATGCTAATGATACAATCAAATTGAGATAAATGCTGGGGGGCAGGAAAGGAACATAGATATGAAAGAAAGCTTCTAGGTTGGGGCAGATAGTGAAGTAGTTACAGATAGGAGATTCTTCGGAAGGCAGTGATGCTCGAGGTGAGATATGGAGGGAGTACTTACTAAGGTGAAACAAGCATGAAATTAGGTGATAGTAAGGAGATCTTTAGTAAATTTTGAAAACAGATTTGAATAAGAAATGCTTTGAAAAACAAGAGGAAGAATGTAGCATCGGGAATTAGATAAACTCTCAATCCTTCAGAGTCGGAACGTATTTACATGTAGTTTTTAGTAAATAGTCTGGAGAAATAGCAACTTCTCATCAAAACACATAAGTTGTATTCATCTGCTCCAGCTGCTATAACAAAATATCACAAGAGTGGGCAGCTTTGAAACAACAGAAATTTATTGCTCATAGTTCCGGAAGGTGGAAGACTGAGATGAGGGTGCCAGCATGGTCAGGTGAGGGTCCCTTCTGGTCCCATTGTATCCTCACAGGGCAGAAGGAGGTAGAGATCTCTCTGGAGCATCTTTTATAAAGGCACTAATCCCATTCACAAGGTGTCTACCCTCATGACCTATTCTCCTAAGGGCCCACTTCCTAATACTGTCACATTAGGGGTTAGTATTTAACATATGAGTTTGAGGGGTCACCAATATTCAGACCACAGCATGAGAGCACTTTACAGACTACTAAAGCATGGTGGTGCATCAATAGACTGTTTGCCAAAGTCTATAATATAACCCACACGTGAATGCTTCACATAATGTTACAAGTGTGCAAAGATGGATTATAAAAGCTTTTCCTAAATTTAAAAAGTCCTCTA
Source organism: Felis catus (assembly GCF_018350175.1). Lineage (NCBI taxonomy): Eukaryota > Metazoa > Chordata > Mammalia > Carnivora > Felidae > Felis > Felis catus. Next base: position 114,347,135 of record NC_058374.1, read on the forward strand.
TCGGTCAGGTTAAATTCATTTTTGTACCACAATAACAGTCCCCAAATCTCAGTGGCTTGGCTCATATCTCACTTATGCTGTTTCCATTTTTTTGTCACTGACCTCGCTCTGGGACCCATGCTGAGGGAGCAGCCACCACCTGGAATGTTACCAGTCTTCATGGCAAAGACATAAGAGATTAGGGCAAAGCACTCACTGACTCTTCAAGTTTCTGCCTGAAGCAACGCACGGCATGTCTGTTGATACTTCAAAGGTCAAAGACAGGCACGTGGCCAAGCTCACCCTCAGTGGAGTGGGTACGTGCAATCCTCCCCAGGAAGGGGAAGCAGACGAAGGGTAATACCACAGTGCCTCACAAGAAGCTCACCAGGGCAAGACGGGGACATTTGTTATTCACACGGGAGCCATTTAGTACGTCACCATGAAGGAAAATGAGGGTTGCAGAGGTTAGATAATTTGGCCAAGGTCACAGAGCTAATAGGTTGTGGACCTGGATATCTAAGCCTGAGTCTGTGTGGTCTTAATGATAGCCTCTGGGCAATGGCAGTTCTCAAGCATCTCAGCGCCTCCTGAGAAGACCTGCTCTCTATTTCCTGCCCAGGCATCGAAGCCCCCTACTCAAAAATAAACTCACATCATTGTCTCTCAAATTACTTCTTGTTGAAGCCAAACTGTGACCTTTCTCCCCATAGCATTTTGTCTGCTGAGGTCCTATAACAAAAATATTTTCTGGGTTTTTGTTGTCTCTGTCTTTACTGCTGTCACTTCCTTTAGTGGCTTTTTACACTGGGTCCGCTTTCTCTACTCCCTAGAGTGGGAACATTATCAGAAGCACATCTGTCTTCCTTCTCTCGCTCCATCACATTGTCACACTGTTGGAAAACTCTTAATGGGACACATTACTCATTATTTTAATAAATAGGTCTATCAAGGAGCACGTAGGTTTAGCAACATGGTAGGCACTATGGAATCCTGAAGAAGAGTGTCTGAAGCATTGGCAACAAGAAAAGAGTGACTGTCATCCCAAAGACACACTTTGCTAGGCTGGTGGCACTTTGTATGATGTGTTCTGTTTGACCCTTAGATATATGAACATATACATATGAATTGGCCATCTGCCTTATGCTAAATTAAATTTGAGATGGCTTACAAATGTGAAGTCTTTTTTGTAATGTTTATTTCTGAGAGAGAGCACAAGCAGGGGAGGGGCAGAGAGATACGGGGACAGAGGGTCTGAGGCAAGCTCTGTGCGGAGAGCAGAGAGCCTAATGCAGGGCTCGAACTAACGGACCATGAGATCACGACCTGAGTCTGACGCTTAGCCAACAGAGCCACCCAGACACCCCCCAAATGTGAAGTCTTTAGAGCAGGTTTCAGACATTAAACAAGAACAATGAAGACAAGGGAAGAGAAGTGCTAAGCCCAGTACATTTAATAGATGCCCACCCCCAAATTTAATGCTATATTTTTAGAAGCCAGCAGGAAAATTAACTTTATGGATATTTTTGAGGACTATTGGATGAAGTGTAAAATGTTGCTACTTTAATCACTTACTACTAACACCAGCTTAACTAATCAACCAACATGAGCACTGAAATCAAAGGTGATATTTGTATCAGAAACCATGTGGGATATGTAGGCCTCAACAAAGCCAACCAGAGGTAAAGGGTGAATTAAATTAAGATATCCGAAGGAGGGGGGGCGCCTGGGTGGCGCAGTCGGTTAAGCGTCCGACTTCAACCAGGTCACGATCTCGCGGTAGCTGAGCTCGAGCCCCGCGTCAGGCTCTGGGCTGATGGCTCAGAGCCTGGAGCCTGTTTCCAATTCTGTGTCTCCCTCTCTCTCTGCCCCTCCCCCGTTCATGCTCTGTCTCTCTCTGTCCCAAAAATAAATAAACGTTGAAGATATCCGAAGGAGGGGTACCTTGGCGGCTTAGTCGGTTAAGCTTCGGACTTCAGTTCAGGTCATGATCTCATGGCTCATTAGTTCAAGCCCCACCTCAGGCTCACTGCTGTCAGCACAGAGCCCACTTCAGATCTTCTGTCCCTTCTCTCTCTGCTCCTCCCCTACTCATTCTCTCTCTCTCTCTCTCAAAAATAAACATTAAAAAAAAGATGTCTTAAGTAGAATTTTCTTTAAGCATGTGGGAGATGGGGGGAGTTGGTTTATTGAGGAGTGAACTGTTTATTATGGGAATACTATTTCGGTTTTTAAAATGTTTATAATGAAGACGACCTGTTTCTATCCATGCAGTCACAGTTCCTGCTTGGTAACGGTGACTTTCCAGTTTTCCCTGTTGTGATCAAGGGTACAGGTGAAGAGAAAGTCCATGCTTTCCTTGACTATGAGTCTCCTTCTGCTTCTCTTCCTGTGGTGTTTCTGAGGCAGCCTCTGTCAGAGTCACCAGACCTACTGCCTGAATTACTTAGTCACTGTCTTTTATCTTGAGAGCCTGAGGCAAAGAGATGACTTTGGAATTTATTTAAAAGGAAAGTACCATTTTCTTTTATATTTTTCCTAAGACTCTTTGGACATAACAGGTACTGGGAATTATTACACCCCAATTAAATGGGAAAGAAGATGAATGCTCAACAATACATTTTAACTACAAATCTGCTTTCCCCATAAATACATGGTCCACTGCACACTTTGGAATTTTAAATGGTGCACATCTGGAAACATTACATCATCTTTCTTTCCTGAAATTTGGGTAGGGCTTAAAAATGTTTTCTTTGTTCATTGGTTTGTTTGTGGGAGAAATTGGTACAGTGTAAGGAGAAAATAGAACAAAAAACGAGGCTTTGTTTGTGACCAGAAGTTTGGCTTTTGTGCGATTTGGTTACAGGAAAATCCTAGCGCGCAAAAGCCTGAAGGACCCTTTACGTTGTAGTCTATGTGAATGGCGGCCCCTCGGACACCTCATGGAGCACAACGGAAATGTTGGCCCTGACCCTGTACAACATGGCAGCAGTGGCTTCCAAAGTGCCAGAACAAGGAATTTCTGCTGGGGAACTTAAGCATTTGTTAATAAGCAAATCTTGAAGGAATTTTCCTTGACTTCTCTAGCTCCTCTGACCAACCCCCTTCCCTTTGATATTTCTTTAGTCTGACCTGTACCTTTTCAGTATCATGCCAGAGCCCTTCTGTGTGATCCAGAGACAATGGTCCAAGCTTTTCCAGAAAACCAGCTCTTCCCTGCAGCTGCAAGTAGCCCCGCCAGAGCATCAGCTCAGAGGCAAGGCAAAGGAGGAAAGGCCGCCATTTTCCCCAAAGACTTCGCTGTGGATCAGTGCACCTTTGCCATGGCCCAGATGTGCCAGAAAGCCTGGATGTGGAATGACCCAAGAAAAGAAAAATGATCTTTGGGAAGAGACTTGGCTCCATTTTTGTAGCTTCAGCCTTTCAGTATTTAATTTGCTACTCAAACTGAAGCTCATTAGATTTCCAAATATATGAATAACCCTACTGCAAAAGTTTTCCCTGGAAGCTGATGGATTAGACCCTTAGCCAGGGACCCAAACTGGGAAGAATCCAGGTCCATTTCTCTCCCTTCCAAGCTAGGACAGAGATTAATTTAACAAAGCTCAGCCACTGCTTCCAAACGACTGTGGAAAAATCTCACATCAACTGGTTTACATTTACACGTGAAATATATATAGCAGCCAAAGATAGTTAGGGAAAAGAAATAGGGGGTGAAATGTTGTAATGGTAACATACCATACCCTTACAAAGCATAATACTTTACCAGGCACTTTGTCAAGCATTTCTTTTAATCCTTAGCACAAAACTATGAAGTTGATTACATGTTCCCCATATGTCCCTGAGGCTAAGAAAGATTATGTGACTTTATGAGGTCACATGGCCAGTAAGTGGCAAAAAAGAACCTGGATAAAAGTCTTCAGGCAAAAAAAAAAAAAAAAAAAAAAAAAAAAAAAAAAAAAATCCAATGGTCTTTCCACCAGAACTATTTCCAACTCCTCAGGTAAATTTCCCATTGCTGGGGAGCTGTTAGCCTCATGAAACAAAACTGAGGAGTCAGGTAGAGGCTCTGGAAGAATGGAAGGTGCATCTGCCTTCCTCAGCCCCATGGTACAAAGCAAAAGCATCACCACAGGTAGCTAATCATAATATTACAATACATATAAGATATACAATACATATAAGAATACATATAAGAATTATAATGCTTATAACATGTAATAATTATAAAATAATAATAATAATAATAATGTAATAGTAAGTAAAAATAATAAAGGTGACTCATTCTTGAGCCCTTGTTATGGCCAGGCACTGTGCTGCATACTAGACATCTATGATCTCTTTGTCTATACAGTGCCCCTGTGAGATCTGATATTATCCTCATTTTTCAGGAGGTTAGATAAATTAGGCAACTTGCTGGAAGATACAGTCATTCAAGGAAGAGGCCGGAAGGATTCCAGTTCAGTCCTGTCTGAAGCTGACATTCGTTCTCCTACTATGCTCTGATGTAAGCGTGGTTGGGGCACCTGGGTGGCTTATCAGTTAAGGGTGTGACTTCAGTTCAGGTCATGATCTGAATCATGGGTTGTGAGCTGGAGCCCCACATCAGGTAAGGCCGAGCCCCACTTCAGGTAAAACACGAGCCCTGTTTCTCTCTCTCTCTCTCTCTCTCTTTTTCTCTGCCCCTCACTCACTTGCACCCTCTCTCTCAAACAAACAAACAAACAAACAACAAACAGCGTGGTTGGAGAACTGAAATCTGTGTCATGCTATGGGTTGCCTGGATTTGGGCTCTGAATGCGCTGGGATGAATTTACCCCCATACCACATGGGCCTGGGCTCTATGAGTGTCTGTACGTTGTGTTGGCAAACACTGATGGGAGTAGAATGCTCCCTGCTCTTTCCTAAACAGTCAGGACGAGACAGAGAAAGAGACAAAATTTATACTAGGTCTCTTTGTGCGGTTCGACTAAACAATGGCTAAGACCTCTCTCTACCTACCATAGACCGAGTGTTTGAGAAATACCAGACACTGTTCTGGGCACTTTGTGTAGATTAGCTCATCAAAACCCCTCACCAACCTGATGAAATCATCATTCTCATTATCCATTTCACAGATGAGGTTTAGGGAGCTTAAGCATATTTCCCAAGATCCCACAAACGGTGGCTGCCCAGCACCATGCTGTGTCCCACCAAGACAGATTTATGAGAAGAATGTTTGATTTGGGACCCTGAATTCCTTTCACTGATCCCCTAAACACATTGGATACTTAGTATAAAACAAAAGCAGATCCTATTGATCTAGACCTATCCATTGAAAGGCCTTTTATGTCCACTCTTTCTTGAAAGAGATGTTCTTTTCTTCCCTAATGCACCTGAAAAATAAAGCCAAAAGGGGAGATAAAAGAAAAACTCATAGCTACTTTTAGAATCATCAAATAGCTTTATTCTCTCTTCTGAGGACTTTCAAAACTCTAAAAGCTTCCAATTACCTGCCTGGATCTTTGTCTAAATTATTTACCACTGATACTTCTTGCCTGATACTGTTATGTGGGGGAGATTGCGTGTTGCTACGTTTACCTGCACTAAAAGTGGGTGCTGGCCACCAGAGCTGTCCCCTGAGGCATGGAAATATGGGGCAATGGCCTGGGCCTGTGTGTTTTGAGGAAATCCATTACTGGAGCTCCCAGCCACCCTGGCTGGAATGCAGCTGCCAGTGAGTCAGCACGGAAATCAGCCACTAGGCCCACAGATGAAGGCCCTCTCCCCCCACACCTCTTCTCAGTTTCCACCCCCAGCCTCTCCACACCTGCAGTTCCAGTGTCCTTCCTCATCCTTCCCAACCTTGATGAGAATCACAGCCATTTTGGCCAGATGAGAACTTGGAGGTGGTCTAGAGACTTCTGCAATTTTCTAAAACAGGAATCTGGGGTGCAGAGAAGGGAAGGGGATCCTCAGAAAACCTTGAAGCCTTGCTCCTAGAGTTCCATTCATCATGCACCCAAGTACTCACTTTCATGACCTGCCATTGGTATATGGGGAAGTGGAAAAGACTGTGTCTGGCAGAATTCCCGTGAGGAATGAGCCCTGAATGTTTTCAGAAGAAATACTTTGATAAAGCTACTAGCGTGGCCAGATGAGAAGCCTGTCTGTGGTGGATGAGGTCAAACTATGAAAGACAAGCATAAATTGCCAAGCAAGAGGCTGAGAGAGGAAGGGGGCAAAGTTCAGGGGTAAGGAAGACAAAGAGCTCTCTTTTCAGAGAAGAGAATGGCACCAGAAAAATGGCGGAGGGCTGTGGGCCGTGTATTTGACCCCTCCCCACAACCCCAAATCTTCAGTAAAATAAATACGTAATTCATAAAGTGTTTGGCAGGAGGGGGTTAACAGTGGAAACCAACACAGGAAACCAACCAATGGACCTGGCTTGGCATTTGTCCCATGCTGTTCAAAAAAGAAGTATGTGTGCAAACAGGAGTCCAGGGGCCAGAGAAAGCCATTGGAATCTCCGTGTCTCTCAGTGAGTTTCTAAATATCTACATAAGGGCTTTGGACTTCCCTGGGCCATTGAGTCAGCTGTACCCAGATCTCCAAAATGCAAGGGCTGACATGTGGGCATAAAGATGGATGCAGCTGTCTTTGGGGAAGCAAAGAGAATCTCTATAGTGTGCCTTAGCCCACTTGAGGCTGGTCCTGGAGTGCCTTGGTCACAAGACAAAGGATTTAACCTGGGCCTGGACTGAGCATAAAAGTGGAAAAGGGGCAATAGCCTGCAGCACAAAAAAATGTTTTAAAAAATTTTTAATGTTTATTTATTTGGGAAGAGAGAGCACAAGCATGGGGGGTGAAGAGAGAGAAAAAATATCAAGAATCCCAAGCAGGTTCTGCGCCGTCAGCTCAGAGCCTGATGTGGGGCTCGATCTCACAAACCATAAGATCATGACCTGAGCTGAAATCGAGTCAGATGCTCAACTGTATGAGCCACCCTCGTGCCCCAAGAAAAACATTTAGTTAAGGGTAGGACCCTTTTACAGCTCAACTCAGGTGGGAGAAGAGAAGAGGGAGAGAACACACTAACAGTACTAATAGTACTTTTTGATGCACCTGTGTGCATAGCAGCCAAACACTGGGTTCCACTCGTCATGTGTCATCAAAAGCCAGGGCCCCTCCGTTCAAGACCATGTCGCATTCCAAAAAACAGTCCAACAGATGAAAGAAATGGAAGAGCCGTTAGCACCTTGACTTGTGTCTCTCAAATGCCTTTGATGGAAATTCAGTGTATAACCCATAGCAGTACTTACTAAAATCTTCCCGGTGCTTGCACACCTTGCAACTGCCTTTTGGCCCAACCTCTCCCTATTGAAAATTGTCTGTCTTTATCCCTCCTCGTTCCTGTCTCTGCTCTATATCATGTAGATCAACTTAGCCTCTTGACTTCTGTTTTCACTTTCTCTTCATTGCCCTGAATCTCAGTGACAAAGGAGACTTGAAGAACTTCCCCAAGGAACAAAATTCCTTCCTTTCCCTTTTACCCCCATGTGCATCCTCAGTTCTCCTAACTGTGCATCACAGTGAGCATGGGAGCAGAGCTGGTGAAACCAGAAATCTCCACCAAGGGCCAGGGAGAAGGGAGAAACCAATGGGTGAAACTAAACTCTTAAGTGAGAAGGGCAAAGCTGGAACATGTATATTAATATATCTTATCATGCCATGGGTAGATCATGCATTCTCTGGGAGATTTAACAAATTTCACACTTTTCCAGCACATCAAAATCATGATGAATTTCCAAACTATTTAGGAGGATTGGGTGGTGTCACATGGAGGGCTGAGGACGGCTGCCTTCATCACCATTACTGGGGAGACAAGACATCTGAACAAGGAGTCTTTCATTTCTTTAACTGGAAAGTAACAAGTCAGTAATATTCAATAATACTTCTTTTTTTTAATTTTGTTAATGTTTATTTATGAGAGAGAGAGAGAGAGAGAGAGAGCAGGGAAGGGGCAGAGAGAGGGAGACAGAGAATCAGAATCAAGCTCCAGGCTCCAAGCTGTCAGCACAGAGCCCGACGTAGGGCTCGAACCCACGAACCCTGAGATCATGACCTGAGCTGAAGTCAGACACTTAACCGACTGAGCCACCCAGGCGCCCCTCAACAGTACTTCTTAACCATATTTAACGACCCCATTTCCAACCCTGATTTTGGCACTGGTGGGTAGATGCGTGCTAAAGACAGTTTAATATGGAATTTTCAAAACCAAAGTCTAGTCCGCGGCTTATAAACTTTCCTAGCAAGCTCACAGGTATGTCATAGAATTACTGAATAAAGTCTCTAAGAGTTTCCCGTGTCCAGGCTTCTCAGTGCCTTAATAGGAGAAGTGATATTCTGAAAGTCTGCTTTTGGCTTCTGCAGTGGTGTGAGCAAAATGAACAGTGAGGACGGCTCCACCTGCCTGAGCTGCTGGTGGCCCCACTGGACAGGTGGGGTGACTCGGCACCTTGTTGCTGAAGAATGTCTGGAAATGGAGTAGAGACTCTATGGAGAAAATCATGATCTACAGCATCAAGGAAAAGATGGAAAGGTAATAGTAAGCCCCTGAGATAGGTGACCCAGAGCTCCAGTCTAAGTTTACTCAAAGCGATGGAGGGCCCCGTGGCTGCGGGGAACCATTTGGACTTCCACACTAGAAGGCAATTCCATTGACTTGAGGTCACGGCTCTCGGAAACATGGATTCGAGTGGGAGTGCATTGTAAATCAAACACGCAAAACAATGGACTCCAGTCACATCCTGGCAGACCCGATGAGAACTCCCACGCCAAGTTTGTGCAGGACGTGGCTCTGTCTCCAAGGCGTTCAGAAGTGAGTTCAGGCAGGAAAGACCTACTTCCCAGATGATTGAAAGCACTTTGTGTTTCACATCCATGCTGAACCCACACACAAAGCAAATGGGGGTAAACACCATGGGGAGCCTTTCCGGAGGCTAAATTATCATTCATCTTTTTTTTTTTTTTTTTTTAGGTCACTGAAATCCAGAGCTCATCTAAAATTATGCCAGCTGCAATCTCGAGAACTGAAATTTGGGAATAGGAACTAAGCAAGTCCTCTGATGCCTTAAGTTTATTTGTGGAGCTTTCTATAACTAAATTCAAATAAAGAAATCTTTGATATATGCCCACAAACCAAGATTTTCTGGGAAGCATCCAAAGGGAGCAACTCAAATTGACGATTATCAGCTGTACGGAAATAATACTTTTTTGCAAGTTTCAAAGTAAAATGGCCATTCAGTTGGGAGTTTCTTCCCTCTTTCTAAATTTTTTGTTCAAATTCTAAAATGACCCTAGGAACTTGAATTGAGCTTATTAAGTGAACAAGACAAAAACTCAAAGCAAGACTTTTTAAAACTTTGCAGATTATGACTCATTTTGATAGGTTTGTGAGATGGGGAACAGCATCTCTTCTGGAGATTTCTCAATAAAAAAAAATAGATCCTTGTCATTGAGGGAAGAGACTCCTGTGGCTTCCTATAAGTCTATGAGCTCAAAGATGAATTCTCAAGAATCCCACCCACCATGTGATTCTGTGGGTCTATGACTTGCCCTCCATACTTCCAAAAATTACTTCAAAAGCTCATTAGTAATATGTTATTTTAATGTGGGAAAATTAATATAAACCTTCAGAAGAGAAAATGAGTTCTTGTCAAAAAGCAATAATCATCCTTATGAAGTTAATGTAGGTTTTACGATTAGTACAAAAGATACGTTTGTCCTTGTTTGCCTGATTTTCCCACCTCTAATTAAAGACTATATGGTGTAGGGACGAAGAGAAACCTACAAAGGCTTTATTAATATTATTGAAATAAAAAGGCACAATACATTTCCAACTTACTGAATTAAATTAATTAAGCTTCATTTTTCTCTTCAAGAGGCTGATTTCAAATTAGTGCATTTTTCTAAGACATTTAAACAACGAGCAATATGTTAAATGAACCTAAGATACGGTTTGGCTCCAGGGATAGTCAGTGTTTCTAAATGATTTCTGTGGATCTTGGTTAACTTTTATGCTGCAATGTCACATGCATTTAAAAATATATTGATTGTGTCTTGTTTTTCAGGGATCCTTGAAGGAAAAGTGAAGTGGCTTGACAATTGCCAAAAATGTAGACATCTACGGAAGATTATTGTGTGGCCTCTACTGTGGGATAGAAACAAAAAGCTTCATTCCAGAGGTACACAAATGTTCAATTAGGACTTATGTCCCTCCCCAGAAGTTTGGTACGTAGATGGAAATTGTTAAACTAGTCTTACAAAGTCCCCAGCTGTCCACTTGAATAATAAATCTAATTTTATGAACCAGAAGTAAAGCCTTCATCCACATGGCATTGTATGTGGGAGGCTGACATCATCAGACATTCTTGGGGTGGCCCTTCTGAGCAGTTTTCCATTCTTTCCCATTCTCAGGTCCACCTTCCAGCATTTCCTAATGTTGCAAACCTTCTAGGTAAAATGTGCTGCCCCGGTTCCTGGAATATGTTCTCTTTTAGTCACTAACAATATCTCTGTGATTTTCTCTCCTTGTTTTGCCTGAAACATATTTTTAAAGAACACATGGCAGAAAACATCTTGTCACCAACCACCAGACACCTTTTCTATGAAGGAAAATTAACTCTTGCAGGCAAATAGCTGCTTCCTTTAAAAATTCAACATCTTTGGGGGCACCTGGGTGGCTCAGTCAGTTAAGCATTCAACTTGGGTCATGATCTCATGGTTTGTGGGTTGGAGCCCCATGTCGGGCTCTGTGCTGACAGCTTGGAGCCTGGAGACTGCTTCAGATTCTGTATCTCCTTCTCTCTCTGCCCCTCTCCCACTTGTGCTCTGTCTCTCTCTCTCAAAACTAAATAAACATTAAAACAAATTTTTTTTTGATTCAACATCTATGCTATCTTGTAACTTGTCCAATCATTACTAATTGAAGTGTGGGAGGAATCGCATTTGCTCTGTATGGCTGAGGCAATGGAAAATGTGGATCAGAGCATCCTAGGGACTCATGCAGACTCTGGCTTGATCAAAGACCTCACAGCATAACTAGCTCCAGGCCCTCCATTTTCTCCCTATGAAACGGGATGACCATAAGGCCGTTGTTAAAATGAAGTAATATACATGAAGAGCTTAGCTCATGGTCTGAAATACGGTAAACACTCGCCATCACCTGTTATCATCATCATTTTACTCCACCAGTGACTGGGGCGGCCACCCTGTCAATTGGGACCCTATTATGTAATACACGCTGGGCTAGGTAGATACCATTGGAGAATATAAAGTAATTGTTCTGTATAATCCTTTCCCTCTGGCTGAGAAGCTCTGCCATAATGAGCAGACCTGCAGCGTAAGTTCAGAAAAGCTAAGAGTCTGTGAAGCTGGCGTACTGGGGTGGTCCATGGGGCTGGAGGTGGGTTTGGGGGTATAGAAAGGATAGAGGTCCCTGGAAGGACAGGAGGGATTACATCCCAGATGAGAAGCATAGCAGGAAGAAAGGCTTGGAGGCAGAAGCCACCCGGCAGGTGGAGACTCTAGCAACATGGTTTGAGGTCCAGAGGGCGAGCCCCCGAGGCTGACTGCCAGGCTCGCTTCCTGGCTCAGCCTGTTGTGCCTGTGTGACCTCGGGCCCCTACAGCAATCCTGCCACACTTCAGTTTCCTCTCTTTGTTGTGTGGATTCAATGAGCTGATGGATAGGCACTCGAAAGAATGGCTGGCACCCAGCCGGTGCTCAGTAAATACTATCATGATCAGAAAGGGCTGCCAGACTGAAATAAGATTTGCATTCACTCATTTATTCATGTCTGCATAGACTCTTGATTAGTCACCTGCTGTGTGTGAAGCCCTGCCGGAAGTGGGGTTGCCTATTTATGGTCATGTGATCCGGGGGCGGAGCTGGGCGCTAATTCCTTACTGAATACACCTCGTTGAGAATCTCCTCTAATTTAGGGAGAGCGCTAGATGGCAGTTCAGGACGCAATGCCCACCTGGCAACTGCCGTTTAGGAAAGAGAGACATGCCCAGCAATTGACCTCAAGGGGCCGTTTCATGCATTTTCTCCTTCCAGTGAGTTATGCAGAGAAGTTACACTTAATCCCATGTTATAGGGAAGGAATCTGAGGCTTAGGGAGGTTCTAGAATCGTCCTCAAGGCCACCTGGCTGATTAAATAGCAGAGATCAGACCTGCACCTGGCCACCTCAGCATAGCAGGCTTCCAGAATCACAGCAACTACCTTGGAAACCAAGCAGGGGGATCCAGCCAGAAAACTGCTAGCAACAAGAAGTTATTGAGCTCTTGGGTAGGAGCATGATAGGTTTAAAGGGCTGTTGAAGAAAGAGTTATCAGAAGCAAAGCACAAAACGGCACGGAGCTGCAGGAGGGTACCAGAGCACAGAGACCCGCTGCAAATTCCTCAGTGAAGCAGGGTGGGGTGAAAAGAGCCAGGCCTGGGCTTCTCAACTGTTCTTGACCTGCAGGCCACGCCCCTCCCACTTCCTTTTGAAAAGATGACAATTTTAATTTTCTTTGATGTTATCACCACTTTAAAAATAATTTTGCATTGTGACAAAACCAAATCAAAGTAATGAAGCAAAACACAGCTCTGTGCTCAAACATGACTCTCCCTCCAAAATCGGCCTCCACCTGGAATTATCAGAGATTTTTATGGACCCCTGCCTTCTATCTACCAAATTCCCAACACTGTAAGGGGCACTGACCTATCCTAAAATGTTAGAAATGGACACAAATAGAAAAAGATAAATGGGAGAGATGTTTCAAAGGCAAAAGCAGGAGGACCTTTTGATGGACAAAGTCGGTGAAGAGGGAACGAGTCGAAGCCGTCCCCGGGTGTCCTAACCTATGTGCTGAAAGGCTGGTTGAGCAACACTGAGACTGGCGGAGAGAGTGGGTCAGAGAGTCAGTTTTGAGGCTCGGGTTTGGGCATCATGAGAAGTCAGGTGGAACCTGGAGGACATGCCCATGACCATCTCTCGGTGAGGAGCCACGTGAAGATGTGCATTCACACGTCATGTGGGAGCGAGGCGTTTGTCATGGAAACCTGGATGGGATGCTGGCTCTGCCATCCCTGGGAAATCGCTTTTTCTGTGTGGTCCAAGACGAGTCACCGGCATGTCTCCATTCTAGCCGGGGGGAAGTGGAAAGGGGGACAGGAGATCAGAGCCTTGCTGTTTAAGGACATGGCCTTAAAGCTGCACACTTTTGTTCATATTCATTGGTCAGATTTAGTCGCTTGGTCATATTTAACTACAGGGGAGCTTGGAGATGTAGTATTTATTGGAAATGGACATGTACCCACTAAAACTCAGAAATGCTGCTACTACAAAGGAGGGGTGAAAAGTTTTTGAGGGACAACCAGCAAGCAGTCTTTGCCACAACCTCATTTGCAAAAAGTAAGTTTCGTAGTGATGAAATACAATTTTTAAAAAATATTCAAGGACAGGGGTGCCTGGGTGGCTCAGTTTGTTAAGCGTGCAACTTCAGCTTGGATCATGATCTCATGGTTCATGGGTTTGGGCCCCACACCTGGCTCTGTGCTGACAGCTCGAAGCCTAGAGCCTGCTTCAGATTCCGTATCACCCTGTCTCTCTGCCCCTCCCCCATTCGTGCTCCCTGTCTCCCAAAAATGAATAAATGTTAAAAAATTTTTTTTAATTTCTTTTTAATGTTTATTTTTGAGAGAGAGACAGAGCATGAAGGGGGAGCAGCAGAGAGAGAGGGAGACACAGAATCTGAAGCAGGCTCTGAGCTGTCAGCACAGAGCCCAATGCAGGGCTTGAACCCGCAAACTGCGAGATCATGACCTGAGCCGAAGTCAAACGCTTAACCAACTGAGCCACCCAGGCGCCCCAAATATTTTTTTTTAATATTCAAGGATAGAGGCACTTGCATGGCTCAGTTGGTTAAGCATCTGACTCTTGATTTCAGCTTAGGTCATGATCTCATCGTTAGTGAGACTGAGCCCCACGTTGGGCTCTGTGCTGAGTGGGGAGCCTGCTTGGGATTCTCTCTCTCCCTCTCTCTCTCTCTCTCTGCACTGCCCTCACTCATGCTCTCTGTCTGTCTCAAAATAAATAAACATTTAAAAAATATATTCAAGGACAATTCCAGATTGAATAAAATATCTGATATGCAAATATAGAATCTTTCCTCTAAACTTAAAAAAGAGGAGAAAATAGAATTGAATTCTAAATATTTTATCTACCAACTTAACCTTAAGCCACATAGTTTCCTGGGGTTATAGCACCTGAGAAAGAACTCCTAGACTAATATTAATTAACTTTTTAATTAATTTACTTATTTTTCTTATATTTATTTTAAACATATGTTACATCTGCCTCTGAATGGACTGCTTTTTCCTCTGAAATCATTTATATTTAACCATTTATTTTTCTAATTTCTAAGGGATAGCGTAGAATAGGGAGGGGCAATTCCTCATTTTATTATTTTTTTAAGTTTATTTGTTTAGTTTGAGAGAGACAGAGTGGGGGTGGGGCAGAGGGAGAGAGACAGAATCCCAAGCAGACTGCAAGTTGTCAGCACAGGGCCCAACGCAAGGCTCGAACTCATGAACCGTGAGATCATGACCTGAGCGGAAACCAAGAGTCAGACGCTTAACCGACTGAGCTACCCAGGCGCCCCTCCCCATTCTATTTGATTTCTCTTCTACTACTATCCCTTTCTTAGGGAAAAATATAAAAGGCCATTTGCTTTAAGTAACTATGAAAAGTGATACCAGAAAAGTTTATAAATATAAAGCTACATGAAGAACGTTTAAACATGGATGGACACACTGCAAACTCGAGGGGCAGGTCGCTTTACTGACTGTCTTAATCAGCTAGCGCTGGCACAACAAAATACCACAGACGGGGCCACTGTAAGGACAGCAATTTATTTCTCCCAGTTCTGGAGGCTGGGAGTGCTTGATCAAGGTCCCCCGCCAATTCAGTGACTGATGAGGGCTCTCTTCTCAGCTTGCAGATGGCCTCACTCTCAGTGCCCACACGTGGCAGAGAGAATCGGCTGGCTTGTACATCCTCTTGCGACGGCACTAATCCTAATGGACCAGGGCTCCACCCTTAAGCCCTCACTTCATCTTACTTACTCCTCGTAAATCCACATTGGAGGTTCGGGCTACAACATATGAGTTGGGGAGTGGGCGGGGGACACAATTCAGCTCACAACAATAATAAAATGCCTTTTTTTCTGGTCAAGTATACCTTGGCCAATGACCACCCGGATGGGTCGAGAGGCGAAAATATTGCAAATTCCATTAGTGGATAGATGTGTCCTAGGCTTAGCTGAAACCATTGCAAATACCAACTGAGTTACCTTGGATCGGCATGAAATACATCACAAATACAATGTCTTTAAAGGCGGAAGCATGGGCTCACATCAAGTCTCTGCTTGAGGGGGAAATCGGTTTAACAGTAATGCAATTTTCTGATACACATGATTGGAGTTTCCCAAGCTGCGAGCCTCCTGTGCCCTGACACTGCCCTGTCTTGCTTTCTAAGGGATTCTTTGATTCAAAAAACACCACCTTCTGCATACTATTTCCAGCCCCAATTACACCTTTTTCTCCTCAGAAAGCACAAGATTCCTGGGTGTTTATCTGTTTCTCTTTGATGATTTCCTCTTAGTTGTGAAAACTAATTGCAACAAAAAGGTAAAATGCTGTTATTTCTAAATAAGTCTGCTAAATAAGCTTAGAAATATTTCTAAATAAGTTGTGTTAAAAAATATAGAAGATTGTTATACATAAGATTGGATTTCATCCTCTAAAAAATGGAGGCTTTTTTTAGTCTTGCAGCTCTGAACTGAAAAACAATACCAAAAGCAAATTACATTTCTTAAAGATGTCAAAGAATGCACACATTTTTAGAACGACTTCGTCTGTGTACTAGTGAGGTAAGTCCCAGAAGCCTGGACTTTTGGCCTCACCTGCCTAAGCAAATGAAACAAACGAAAACAAACCACTTTCATCCATGGTGGCCTCTGTCCACCACGGTGGCTTTGCTGGGATAGCAATGCGCATCAGTGCCTCCCCAGGTTGTCCGCCACAGCAAAAGCAGCTGCTGTCCTGTGCTGAGGTGATCTCCATCCCTCATTCTGATTTGAAAGCTCACGGGGGTTCTGAGAAATGACGATTTGGGAGCCAGGGGTGGGAGAGAGTCCCGAGCTCTCAGTGCCTACTTGTATATAAGAGCTGCAGAAGCCAATTCATGGGCAGCTGGCATCACAGACAAAAATGTGTGTGTGGCTAATGCCACAAAATCTCTTCTGAGAACAGGGATTTTTCCCATCACTTAAGTGTTGATGGTTACCACGATGGTTGTTGTTACCACACGTTAAGCCACAGCCTCAGGGTCTACCAAAGGCTTTCTGATCTCCCCCTTCCCAGTGTGCTCCAAGTGGTAGCGGGAGGGGGGCCTCCTCAAAGGCTCTCAGACACCTGCCCTTAGAGTGGGGAGGAGGAGCTACGGTCTGTCTTAGGTCCTTGGAGATGTCCAATGTTGTTTCATTCTGCCTCTTTACCAAATGACTAGCTTTGCACAGATATAAGATCGCGAACTGGATAGTTCACATCTTTTAATAACCTAAGCTTCTAGGCAGCATGGTGGTAAGCTGCACTAAATAATTTAAGGCTCTTTAAGCAATAAAATAGATACCCATTCATCAATCTATGAATAGCTGATCGGTGTTTGGGAAGGGAACGGTGCCACAAAATATGAAGAGTCACAGTTTGGAAGGTCGGATGGCCTCCTATTTTAAGCTACCCGGACCCATCCTAGCTGAATAAGTCAAGCCCTAAAAAATCTCTATCCCCTTCACAAACCTTGACGCGAACACAGCTTGCTTTCACTTCAAATAGTGGCAGAAATGAGAGCAAGTGAACGAATGGCAGCCCGTATTAACCACAAGCTAATATGCCGGTTTCATGCTTCACAACCGGATTCCAAACCAAAGAATGGCATGTTTTAAATTCCTCTCTCTATTTTTTCCTCTTTGCTATTTGATGCGCAATATATGTCGTGCAAATCACAATCTTTGACATTCTTTTTAAAAAACTCAGCATCTTATATTCAGCGTCTTAAATAATTCAATTATTTACAAATAATAGGTATGGAATCTATTTAATCAGTGTTAGATTCCACGGATGGATGGAGTTGGCCAAAATGGGGCTCCCCTTTCTGATTCATCTAACATAGTACTAGAGAGACTGGAACTGAAAATCTTCCCACTCATGTGATGGAAATTTAAATGTTTCCCAGTCATGGACCTCACCCATTATTTATACAGACAATTAAACTTGGGGACCTGGAACACTATGTACTTTACGGCTTTAAATCACTATGTATTGATGGAAGGCTTTTGTGTGTCTCGCGTCCATGAAATACAGCCAGACCAACACTAAACCATCCTACACACCTAGAACACTGATTGGAGGATTAACACAACAACCTGCACAACCTGAACCACAGAATTCAGCAGGTACGCGGCGCGGAGAAGTGAACTTGGGGAGCGAGAAGGTGCAGGAAGGGAGGTACTTTTGCGAGTGGAGAGAGGATGGAAACTGGGTGGGGTGGGGGGGGTGGAAAATACGGGAAAGGCACCCCTCCCCAAAAGCAGCTGGAGAGAAAGTAGAAAATTGGAAACAGCCGCAGGGACTAAACTAAAAAGGGAGAAAGAAGGAAGGAGAGGGTTTAAATTCCATTAAGACTGTAAACAAGGGGAGCGCAAAGGCTGCAACTCCACAGCTCCATACCTGGAGGCGCTCTGGTGGGAAGGGCGAATCCCCAGGAACAGAGTGGGGTCCGGGAGGTTCTCGGGCCACACAGGGAAAAGCGGTTCCACTGCTGGAAGGACATTTGGTAGAGACTGTTGAAGCCACCTGGTCCCAGCAGACCCCAGAAAACGGCCACATTCGCTGGTGCTGGAACAAGGTCCTTAAGGGTGAAGCCTGGTGCCCGATGTGTGTTGTGATTGTCTATAATCCCTGACGCGCTGCTGCAACACTATCTTGCGAACTTTTTCTGAGGTGGGCTGGCACCTGGCCATAGTCCTGGGGCACCGACAGCAGCAGGGTCCAGCGGGCATTCCTGGGTGCAACCGGCATTCGGCCATTGCTCATTCAGCCATTGCTCAGTGAGACCCTCCCGCAGAGGGGCGGAACGGGTCAAAGCCGCAGTCCTTCAGAAGTAAGGGGCCGGGAAAAACAGCCGCATCTGAGACAAAACTCAGGACAGAAGTATTGCCTGGGGCCTGGTCACAGAGAGTGAAAAAGCGGGGAGTGGATGAAAGCTGAAGACAGAGGATGGGTCCGCGATTGCTGATCCTGGAGAACAGACTGGGTAACTGAGTGGCGCCATTTTTCACCGCCCCCGCGCAAGCGCATACGCACCTAAGAGCGCCGCAACAATCCACCCCAGTAGGCTAGCAGCGCCATCTAGTGGAAAGCGGCGCCATTACACTGAGCCCCACCCAACCGGGCCAACTTCGATCTTCAAGGACACAAGTCTCACTGCCGGCTTAGTTTATCAACTATAAAGCACGGACTTTAAACTATAAAACACTGACTATGAAACACTGACTTCTAGGGGAAAACGAAGTAATTTTAGTCCTACTTCAGTCTGTTAATAGGTCCATCTATTCAATTTTCTTTTTTTTTCTCTTAAACTTATTTTTCTTGAATACAGAAAGAGAAAAAATTCATTTTTATTTTCAATTTTTACTAAAAATATTTTTCTTTAATTTTTATCACAGTATTTTTTACTTTTGTGTAAATTTTTTCAAATTCTATTTCACTTCCATTATTTTATTTTAGTCTACTTCAGTGTATTCACCTTCTCAAATTTTCAAATGATCTCCTTTTTTTCTTTTCTTTTTTCTTTTTCTTTTTTCTTTTCTCATTTCTTTTTTTCTTGAATGCAGAAAGAGAAAAACCTCATTTTTACCTTCAATTTCTATTAAAAATATTTTTCTTTACGTTTTTTACTATATTTTTTGCTTTTATGTAAATTCTTTCAAATTCTGTTTTACTTCCATCATTTTATTTTAGTCTACTACAGTGTATTCACTTTTTCAAATTTTCAAACGATTTGCTTTTTTCCTTTTTTTCTTTTTTCTCTTTCTCATTTCTTTTCTTTTTCTTGAATATAGAAAAAGAAAAAATTCACTTTTATTTTTAATTTTTAATAAAAATATTTTTCTTTAATTTTTTTCTACTACATTCTTTACTTCTGTGTATATTTTTTCAAATTTTATTTTACCTCCATCATCTCATTTTAGTCTACTTCAGTGTATTCATTTTTTCAAATTCTCAAATGATTTCCTTTTTTTTCTCCCCCCCCCCAATTTTTTTTCTCTAATCTGTCAAAGCACTTTCAACACCCAGACCAAAACACACCTAGGATCTAGCATCATTTATTCGATTTGTGTGTGTGTGTGTGTGTGTGTGTGTGTAATTTTTTTATTTTAATTTTTCTACCTCATTAATTCCTTTACTCCCTTCAAAATGACAAAACGAAGGAATTCACCCCAAAAGAAAGAGCATGAAGAAATGGCAGCCAGGGATTTAACCAACACAGATACAAACAAGATGTCTGAACCAGAATTTAGAATCACAATAATAAGAATACTAGCTGGAGTTGAAAATAGATTAGAATCCCTTTCTGCAGAGATAAAAGAGTAAAAAATAGCCATAATGAAATTAAAAATGCTATAACTGAGCTGCAATCATGGATGGATGCAGCGGCGGCAAGGATGGATGAGGCAGAACAGAGAATCAGCGATATAGAGGACAAGTTTATAGAGAACAGTGAAGCAGAAAAAAAGAGGGAGATTAAGGCAAAAGAGAATGATTTAAGAATTAGAGAAATCAGTGACTCATTAAAAAGGAATAACATCAGAATCCTAGGGGTCCCAGAAGAGGAAGAGGAAAACTTCCAAACTCTTTCTATGAAGCCAGCATTACCTTGATTCCAAAACCAGACAAAGACCCCACTAAAAAGGAGAACTATAGACCAATTTCCCTGATGAACATGGATACAAAAATCCTCAATGAGATATTAGCCAACCGGATCCAACAATACATTAAAAAAATTATTCACCATGACCAAGTGGGATTTATACCTGGGATGCAGGGCTGGTTCAATATCCACAAAACAATTAATGTGATTCATCACATCGATGAAAGAAAGGACAAGAACCATATGATCCTCTCAATAGATGCAGAGAAAGCATTTGACAAAATACAGCATCCTTTCTTAAAAACCCCCAAGAAAGTAGGGAGAGAAGGAGCATACCTCGAGATCATAAAAGCCATATATGAACGACCCAATGCTAATATCATCCTCAATGGGGGAAAAACTGAGAGCTTTCCCCCTAAGGTCAGGAACAAGACAGAGATGTCCACTCTTGTCACTGCTATTCAACATAGTGTTGGAAGTCTTAGCCTTTGCAATCAGATAACACAAAGAAATAAAAGGCATCCAAATTGGCCAGGAGGAAGTCATACTTTCTTCTGCGCAGACGGCATGATATTTTATATGGAAAACCCAAAAGATTCCACCAAAAAACTGCTAGAATTGTTCATGAATTCAGCAAAGTTGCAGGATATAAAATCAATGCACAGAAATCGGTTTCGTTCCTCTGCTTCAACAATGAAGCGACAGAAAGAGAAATCAAGGAATCGATCCCATTTACAGTTGCACCAAAAACCATAAAACACCTAGGAATAAGTCTAACCAAAGAGGTGAAAAATCTATACACTGAAAACTATAGAAAGCTTATGAAAGAAATTGAAGAGACACACACAAAAAATGGAAAAAAGATTCCATGCTCCTGGATAGGAAGAACAAATATTGTTACAATATTGATACTACCCAAAGCAACCTGCATATTCAATTCAATCCCTATCAAAATAACACCAGCATTCTTCAGAGAGCTAGCACAAATAATCCTAAAATTTTTATGGAACCAGAAAAGACCCCAAATAGCCAAAGCAATCTTGAAAAAGAAAACCAAAGCAGGCGGCATCACAATCCCAGACTTCAAGCTATACTACAAAGCTGTAATCATCAAGACAGTATGGTACTGGCACAAGAACAGACACTCAGATCAGTGGAACAGAATAGAGAACCCAGAAACGGACCCACAAACGTGTGGCCAACTAATCTTTGACAAAGCAGGAAAGAATATCCAATGGAATAAAGACAGTCTCTTCAGCAAGTAGTGCTGGGAAAACTGGACAGCGACATGCAGAAGAATGAACCTGGACCACTTTCTTACACCATACACACAAAAAAAAACCTCAAAATGGATGAAAGACATAAATGTAAGACAGGAAGCCATCAAAATCCTCGAGGAGAAAGCAGGCAAAAACCTCTTTGATCTTGGCCACAGCAACTTCTTACTCAACACGTCTCCAGAGGCAAGGGAAACAAAAGCAAAAATGAACTACTGGGACCTCATCAAAATAAAAAGCTTCTGCACCGTGAAGGAAATGATCAGCAAAACTAAAAGGCAACTGACAGAATGGGAGAAGATATTTGCAAACGACATATCAGATAAAGGGTTAGTATCCAAAATCTATAAATAACTTATCCAACTCAACACCCAACAAACAAATAATCCAGTGAAGAAATGGGCAAAAGACATGAATAGACACTTCTCTAAAGAAGACATCCAGATGGCCAACCGACACATGAAAAAATGCTCAACATCACTCATCATCAGGGAAATACAAATCAAAACCACAAGGAGATACCACCTTACACCTGTCAGAACGGCTAACACTAACAACTCGGGTAACAACACATGTTGGCGAGGATGCAGAGAAAGAGGGTCTCTTTTGCATTGTTAGTGGCAATGCAAGCTGGTATAGCCACTCTGGAAAACAGTATGGAGGTTCCTAAAAAAATTAAAAATAGAACTACCCTACGACCCAGCAATTGCACTACTAGGCATTTATCCATGGGATACAGGTATGCTGTTTTGAAGGGACACGTGCACCCCCATGTTTATAGCAGCACTATCCACAATAGCCAAAGGATGGAAAGAGCCCAAATGTCCATCAATGGATGAATGGGTAAAGAAGATGTGGTATATATATATACAACGGAGTATTACTCGGCAATCAAAAAGAATGAAATCTTGCCATTTGCAACTACGTAAATGGAACTGGAGGGTATTATGCTAAGTGAAATTAGAGAAAGACAAAAATCCTATGACTTCACTCATATGAGGACTTTAAGAGACAAAACAGATGAACACAAGGGAAGGGAAACAAAAATAATATAAAAACAGGGAGGGGACAAAACATAAGAGACTCTTAAATATGGAGAACAGAGGGTTACTGGAGGGGTTGTGGGAAGGGGGATGGGCTAAATGGGTAAGGGGCACTAAGGTATCTACTCCTGAAATCATTGTTGCACTATACGCTAAGTAATTTGGATGTAAATTTTAAAAAATAAAATAAAATAAAATAAAATACGTGGTATGAAATAAATAAATAAATAAATAAATAAATAAATAAATAAAAACACTATGTATTGGAGGGAAGTGCTTTTCAAGATCCAGAAAGAATCGTTAGCTGGAGTTTAAGCAATTGTTTCTAAAAATTGATTTGGTTAAGGACGCACCTTAGGTATGTGCATCAGTGTCGATTTCCTATTTATTGCATTATTTTCTTCTTTACTTTGGGAAACTTGGAGGTTCAGGCACTGGTTTAATGTGTCCTTTGCTTACTGCTGAGCCGTGAACAGTAATAAAAGAGGGTGGTTCGTGTATGGTACTTGATCAGCCCATTCCACTAGACCGATTGGTGGTCAAAAGTATGGATCCACTCCACGTGTCTGGCCTGTGTCTATTTTCATCAGTCAGCTTAGCTGTTTGCCGTCATGGAGTTTTATATTGGCCTTGTTTTGGTAATAAGACATGAATCCAATTTAAATCTTCGTAAGATACAACGCCTGATTCCTATGTGACTAGCACTCACTCTACGAATTAATTCTGAAAAAACTGTTGGACTTGGTTTCCAGTGCTTGGATAACTCAACTCTACCACTCACTAACTGTGGCTTTTTTTTTTTAATGTTTATTATTTTTGAGAGAGAGAGAGAGAGAGAGAGTGAGCAGGAAAGGGGCAGCAAGGGAGACCCAGAATCCGGAAGCAGGCTCCAGGCTCTGAGCTGTCAGCACAGAGCCCAACGTGGGGTTCGAACCCACAAACTGTGAGATCATGAACTGAGCCGAAGTTGGAGGCTTAGCCAGACTGAGCCACCCAGGCGCCCCAACGGTGGATTTTTTTTAGTCCCATAGCTCTGAACTGAAAAACAATACCAAAAGCAAATTCCATTTCTTAAGGATGTCAAGAAAGGCGAGGCATTTGAATCTTCTCAGCCACAGATTTCTCCTGGTGAAATAGGAATATCTACCTCCGTGGTCAGGAGAGTGAGATGGAATAACGCCTGTAAAGCACTCAATACACTATTATCAGTATTTGGTATCATTATTAGTACAATTGGTATTGTTAAAGCACTGGTAAACAATGATGTGCCTGCCTTACAAGTCTAAGATATTATAATAGCTCTGTGGAAAGAAATATGTCAGAAATGAAGATATATATATAGAGAGAGAGATGGAGAGAGAGAGATGCGCACGTGCACATAAAAATGTAGGTGTATATGTCAAAAATACATATCCTCTTATTCATTTGCTCAAGCATTCCCTGAGTGTCTCCTGAGAACCAGGCACTCTGTGGGCACCCTGGAGTTAGAAAGACAGATAAGAAACAGCCCTTGTTTTGGGGGGAGTCCTCAGAATAATCAAAGATCAATAGTAAACCCTGATGTGGAAGCCCTGGGACTCAGTTTCCTCAGTGCTGGGGGAATGGCCTGTGTTCAGAAGGAAGCAGAAGGGGATTCTGCCACATGTACAGGCTCCTAGGAGACCTGCTGAAGCCAGGCTGGCGGGGGTGAGGGGATCACCTTTCTGTCCTAAGGGAGGAGCAGGAAAAAACAGGAGCACTACCCATGGTTCTCAACTCCCAAACCAGCAGCCAAGCCCAGAGCTTTACTGACAAGCGTAGGGTGACCTTAAACACGGTGGAGAAACACTACACAGTGAATGAATGAAAACACACCTGAATAATAATAATGGCAAACATTGACATTGTTGTGTTATGTAACTAAGTTATATATGTCAATGCTTTGCATGTTAGCTCATGAGTGGAAGCAAACTTTCCCCAAGAGCAGGTGGGGTCCACGAAGAGGCAACATCTAGAACCCGAGCCTTCTGCCCTCTTGTCTGTTCTTTCCACTTCTGCTGGGATTTGCTGAAACGTGACCTGCGCAGGCTGAAAGGCCTCGTATTTGAATCGACTGTGACCCCTTGGGGTCTGTGTAAGCTGAAGTCTGCCTAAGGCCAGAAGACATTTCTAGAGGAAATGTCCCCTTAAAAGGGGAGCAAAGCCTTTGTCCGTGAGTGTGCTCCCCAGCCCCCTCCCTGCCACTGCCCCCGGGGAGCCCCCCCTCCCTGGTCAGCGATGGCAGAGGGGGTGTTGATAGGCAGAGACTCAGCACAGGGGCCCAGAAGTACTTTTGTCTGCTTGCTTAGTTTACTTTTTCATGGGGAAAAATGCCATCACCAGAGGCCATCATCCTAGGGCAGGACATTTTTGTCACTCCAGCGGCCACAGTCAGAAGGTGGTAAACGGACTTGAGGGCAGGAGGCTGTCAGAACCCCAGGGCAGGAGTGGAAGCGGCTTACTTAGGCTGGGGGCTCAGGTTAGTGTCAGCCCTGCCGGCTCTAGGAACTCGACTTTCTGGGAACTGTCACATCCCTGGATTACCTTGGGAGATGCAGGTTTTTTCTTCTCTATTCCTTTTTTTTTTTTTTTTTAATAAAAACTATCTTTTTTTAAAGCTGTGTTTCCACCATTTTTTTTGTTATTTTCTAATTTGTTACTACCATCTCGTCCTCTATACATTCATGTATTTTTTTTCCTCATTCCTCTCATCTATTATTTTGACTGTCCAGATAGTACATGAACCAAAATAGCTGTAGGATGGGAGAGAATAAAGGGCTAAAAAAGACGAGATGGGGCTTTGGAGTGATTGACAACCTAGTTTCAAATCCCGGCTGTATCATTTGCAAGCTGTGTGACCTGGGGAAAATGAAATCTGCTTCCTTATTCGTAAGTAGGAACTAGATGACTTAGTTGCTGTGTGGTTTAAATGATACAAAAAGGAGGGGGAAAAAGATACAGTGCCCAGGAATAAGGATTTAATAAATGGTGTCAGTTGTTGTATTAATTATTGTTAATTGCTATATTAGAATGTCAGGCAAGAAAAAGGGCGATTCTTGACCACATATTTTCTCTCCTCGTTTTATTTTACCAGCCTCGCTGGACCAGTTCCCCTGCTTATAATGTTCCCTGTACCCATGTTACAAATCAGGCAGATGTCGGATACCTTGAATAATTGAGAACTACAGTTACAATTTTTGAGGATAACGGATTCCAAAATCCAGCCAAGAACAACCACCTCATCTGAAAAGCCTCACTCCCTACAGAATATTTACAAGGAGAAAAATCAAGGGGTAAAACAAATTCACTCAGATCTTTTTTCCCCAGAAAGTTATTTTAATAGTCCTCCCATCTCAGAGAAGCTGACAGAATGTCATGCCCTTAACAGACTTTGTTGTGGTAGAATTTAGGAATTAGGAACCTTAGACTGCTATGAGTATTACCTGTGATACTAGAATAGTTCTTGCAGTTATGAAAATGAAAGTCTTGGGGCATCTGGGTGGCTCAGTCAGTGGAGCGTCCGACTTTGGCTCAGGTCATGATCTTGCCGTTCGCGAGTTCGAGCCCCACGCCAGGCTCTGTGCTGACAGCTCAGAGCCTGGAGCCTGTTTCAGATTCTGTGTCTCCCTCTCTCTGACCCTCCCCCATTCATGCTCTGTCTCTCTGTCTCAAAATAAATAAACGTTAAAAAAATAAAAAAAAAAAAAAGAAAAGAAAGAAAGTCTTGCATTTGCTCTGATTTTGAAATGAGGCCCAACCTCTTCCGGTGAGTCTGAGTTAAACCCACACATTTCATCAAATACAAATAATGACAGGGGGCACGCATCAGCTTATGATCCGCCAGGAATAAAAAGTCAGTGCTCTCCTCCTTCTCTCTGAAGTACTCCTTGGTATGACCAGAAAGAAGACAAGCCTGGTTTGGTTTTTGTTTGTTCCCACACATAAATTAACTGCATGGACTGCAGAATTTTACTCCCTGTGTTGTATTAGAATTTCAAGGAAGAAGTTTTTATTTTAAAAGCACCTGCCAGGGGCGCCTGGGTGGCTCAGTCGGCTAAGTGTCCGACTTCAGCTCAGGTCATGATCTCGCGGTCTGTGAGTTCAAGCCCCGCATTGGGCTCTGTGCTGACAGCTCGGAGCCTGGAGCCTGCTTCGGATTCTGTGTCTCCCTCTCTCTCTGACCCTCCCCCGTTCATGCTCTCTCTCTGTCTCAAAAATAAATAAATGTTAAACAAAATGTTTAAAAAAAATAAAAGCACCTGCCACATTAAAAAAAACAATAAAACAAAACAAAAACACGAGAATTACTCTCTCAGTATCTCCTGTCATTTCTCCAAGAGACCAGCTAGGTAATGACAGAACAGACTTTCTTTTACAAGCACAGAAACCACACCAACACTTATTTTTGTTTGTTTCACATCTCACATAATTTGTAGATGCTGAATTTTGAGTCAATTTTTTGGCCTGTTAATGAAGCACTCAGGAGACTTGGTATTTTTGGTACCTCTTACTTTGTCTATAACCCTTGCTCCGATGGGATTTCACTTTAAATACAACAGTAACATTTTAAACAGGAGTGGTGGATGAAAGAGACAACAGTTACATTGTTTTCCATCTTTTTATTATCTGTATTTTACATACACACTATCCACCTAGCATGCTAAATTTCTTCTAGAAGGTGCCCGTTTTCCATCACATAAGCCATAATTGCATTTCATCAAGCTGCAGAAGTTGTTAGCTAAGGAAGAAAGGGTTCTCATATTTAAGTGGGCTCTCTTTGGGCGTGGTAGTGAAGTCTTGCTCTCAGAATCAATTCTTTTTGTTTGTTATCTACATAAACTTTCCCTATTCATTGAGAATATTCAAAAACTCTAGGTTCTTGTCCCGAGAAACTGGATTTAATATTAAACGATTTCTTTTGCCTATGTAACCTTTTTGTAGCGTTTGGGCTGAGAAATGCTTTCCTTGTACAACATGAAAACAGACATCGACGGTGTGTACAGCAATGTTCTTATTCCAAACCCAAAGAGAAAATATCAAAGTATGTATCTCAGTTGTGCAGGTTTTGATTCTTCAGACCTGACATAAGGAAGAATCTCCCCCCAAGCCTCTTAAGTAATGGGAAATGGGAAAGTTTGTGTATTTCCTTCGCCGGCTTTGGGAAGGGCAGAGGTTAAGAGGGGGAAGGATGTGGACATCTAGTCCCTCAAGAGCTGACCACCTCTTCACACTCACAGAGCCGACACGGCTCCTTCATTTTCGCCTGGAACAGAACCTCAAGCAGCCTTGGAGTTGCACAGCTTACGTGAAACAATGGGAAAGAACTGCTTTGGATTGCATGATTGACTTTTAAGGTGTTCCGACTGTGAAAGTCCTGGTATGCAAATTATGTGACGTCCGCTCAAATGAGGGGCCACCGCAATAATGAACCACCTTTGAAGATACTCCAGTGTTCAGAAAAGAGGCCAGTGTTGACTCAGCTATGGCACTGAGAAGCAGCCGCCTGACTGGTTTCTCCATCTTAGAAGTTTTCTTTCCCCACGAAGGTTATCATCACGGCAACATCGTAGCCAATTAACGCCGTGTTGCTTTAGCCCTAATAACTCAATTTCCAGGGTCACCTCCCTCAGTCGGCTTTGCAAATTATGCCACTTGTTAAGAACTATTTCCATACAAAACGGAAATTCAAGGAATTCAATTTTCAAACTATTTATATTCTCAGTGCTCGTTTTTCTAGTATCACGGACTATTATGATTCCTTGATTATTCATAACTCTTTTCCCAACTTCCATACCATACTCATTTAATCCACTTCCATTTTCATAGATGATTAGAGGTATTTGTGACATATTAAAGAAAACGGGAAACATGCAAGTGTTTCATTAGTCTTCCGTTTTAAAGAGCAAGTCAATAAATACAAAGGAAAATATTAGTCCAAGTATGTGAATAATTGTCAACATTCTCTCTATATATATTATATATATAGTATATATGTATTATATGATTTTTAACAGAAAACATGGATGACACAAATAACAGCAGCAATATCTTGCTTCACCAAGAACCAGGAAACCAAGAAGATATCTTTATTTACGTCACCTGCAGAATCCTCTGAAATGTAGGAACCTAAAACAAATGGTGCATTTTTTAGACATTAGGATTAAGGTATTCTTTCATTCAAACTTTTCTAACACTTATTTAGTGATGAGCTAGAAAGAAATGTGCATTTTATTTTTTTTTCAACGTTTTTATTTATTTTTGGGACAGAGAGAGACAGAGCATGAACGGGGGAGGGGCAGAGAGAGAGGGAGACACAGAATCGGAAACAGGCTCCAGGCTCTGAGCCATCAGCCCAGAGCCCGACGCGGGGCTCGAACTCACGGACTGCGAGATCGTGACCTGGCTGAAGTCGGACGCTTAACCGACTGCGCCACCCAGGCGCCCCAGAAATGTGCATTTTAAAGGAGTTCCAGAATTTGAGGATTTGAGTTAGGAAAATCCTCATTATAGAGAAATAATGACCGCAACAAATTTGAACTCTGAGGAATTTTTTGGCAGGTATATAACTGATACCTTATCATGTTTCAGTAGGGCTCGCAAGAGGTTTGAGTGAAGTATGGTGCTATTAGAATTTGTAAAGGGTGAAAGATCAGATGAATGGAGGGTCAGAAGGAAAGCAATGTCCACTGCTTGTGCTCAGTGTGAATTCTAGCATCTCACTTTTGTGTATGTCAATAATGAAACCATATTTCCTACATGGCTCATAAACCAGTCTTAACTGCTTTACAGTCCTACCTCACATGCAATGATAATTCTTTTTTTTAACTTTTTTAAATGTTTATTTTTGAGACACAGAGAGAGAGAGAAATGAGCAGGGGAGGGGCAGAGAGAGATGGAGACACAGAATCTGAAGCAGGCTCCAGGCTCTGAGCTGTCAGCACACAGCCCAACGCGGGGCTTGAACTTCCGAACCCTGAGATCATGACCTGAGCTAAAGTTGGATGCTCAACCCACTGAGCCATCCAGGCACCCCTAAAGCGCATTGATAATTCTGATACAACTTTGGTTGCTTTTTTAACAGATTAAGCAATCAATAAGATCTATATTTAACAGTTTTTAAATTCCTATTTGCCAACAGTTTACTTACCTCAGGTATACTTGGTAATACCCTAAATTGAAAGTAGAAAATCCCAGAGATTAAATGCCCTTATTTTAAGGGGGAAAAAAGCAAGTGTCTGTTCCAGTTTCACCAGTTAACACTTTTATATGGGAGATTTTCATAGAAATAGTTAAGGTAGCTTTCTCTGAACCTCATTTTTTGAGGAACGAACGATGAAGTTTGTCATAAAACCACTTTCTGGTTTGGGTGTTGTGTGTGCTGGCATAGAACAGCCAAGTTTATTTGGCAGAGAACACTTGAAATGTCATTAGAATCTTTATCAAGTAAAAGTAGCTTGAATTATATTGTCATGGTGGAATATACTATTAACTTCATTTAAAAAAACGGGTTCTTATAGTCAGATCACATCAAAAGGAAATCCACAAATTTCAATTTCAGGAATGGTAACTTCTGCAATTTCCAAAACGGACGTATTGCACTTTTCAATTTGGGCTGGAAGATAAGTGATACGTTAACTGATCTCCTTAAGTTGGAGGATGAGACAGAGAGGATGGGGCTTGAGGAAGTCATGACGTGCAGTTAATTCTTTGAGGAAAACACAGATTTCGCTGCACTGCAGCATAAAGGCTCTTGTCCAAGGGCCAAGCACTATTAGAAGGGAGGGGCAGTCTCTATATAATTTCAGGTATTTATTAAGAATAAGTTGAATTAAAAGGAGAATCTCGAAAGCAATTAACTACTGTTAATGTCTAAGAATAAATGAGAAAAAAAAATGGGAGGGCCAAGAATGGGGACTAGACTGCAGGTGAGTTCCTAGAGAGGGGACCTGGATGGGATTGAAAGAAATTACATCCAGAAGACAATACAGATTTGTGCAAGAGAAGATTTAGGAAGAAATATCTGACCAAAAAATAATATATATATTTCAGAAAAAAAAATCAACAATCATCTTGTAGAAACTTTCAAATATTTAAAACCAACCTAAGAGGAAGGACACGGACCGGGACTAAGTGATCTCTCAAGATTCCTTTTAAAATCCTCTAAGTCCAGGGGCACCTGGGTGGCTCAATCTGTTAAGTGTCTAACTTCAGCTCAGGTCATGATCTCACAGCTTATGAGTTCGAGCCCCGAGCTGGGCTCTGTGCTGACACCTCAAAGCCTGCAGCCTGCTTCAGATTCTATGTCTCCCCCTCTGCCCCACCCCTGCTCACACCCTGTCTCTCCTTCAAAAATAAATAAACATTAATTTTTTTTTAAAAAAATCCCGAGTCCAATAAGTAATTATATGTATAAAGAACTTGTTTACCCTTAAATCTCATTAAAGGGAAAGATTGAGTAAATTAACATCAAGATGGAAAACAGCTGAAGAAGAATACGCTAGATGCAAAGAACTATTAGTGTTCCCATGTTCATCACAGCACTATTCACAATAGCCAAGAAATGGAAAACCCTTAATGTCCACCAACAGATGAACGGGTAAAGAAAATATGGCATATACATACAATGGAATACTATTCAGCCTTTGAGAAGAAGGAAATTCTGCAATTTGCAACAACAGAGATGAACCTCGGACATCACGCTAAAAGAAGTCAATCAGTCACAGAGACAAATACTGTATGACTCCACTGACGTGAGGTATCGAAAGTAGTCAGACGCACAGAATCAGAGTAGAATAGAGGTTGCCAAGGGAGGGAGAAATGGGAAGTCACCAGTCAACAGCATAACGTTTCAGTGAAGTGAGATGAGGAAGCTCTACAGGTCTGCTCTACTAGAATTTAAAAGCTGTCAAAGAGGGTAGATCTGTTAAATGTGATCACAATAAAATAAAATTTAAAAAAGAATATGCTACATATTTAAACTGAAATTCTATAGCACTCACAAAAGAACATGTCTAATATATAATCTAGGAAGTTCTTGAGGATATACACATTGAACTCTTCAGAGGGAAGCACATTAGAGTCAAATAATAAAAAAAAAAAAAAAAAAAAACACTTCTGGAATTTTGGTTCCCAGGAAAAACACGGTAATAAGCGACTGGTATACTGATACCTCAGAAAAGTGTCTTTAAATGGTCACCTGGGTACTACACTTAGATGAACAATGAAAGAAGGAATGACTTTAATATTGTTTAGTATTTCTTTGTAGTTTTGTTAATTCTTCACAATAATGAATGGAATAAGAAGGGAATGTCTTAAGCAAAATGGCTTTAGTAATTTCTCTTGCAATTATGAACTTCATTCCTAATTCCTAAATTGAACACCAAAGCATACCCACGGTCTACATCCATGTGGAAAGTTCTAACAATCTGTAAATAAGTACAAAATGGTTAATATTTTGTATTCTTTTTCATTTATTTTTATTTGAGAGAGAGAGAGGGCGTGCACGAGCCGGAGAGAGGGGTGGGGGGAGAGAGAGAATCTCAAGCAGGCTTCACACTCGGTGAGGAGTCCAGTGCGGGGCTTGACCCCATGACCCTGGGATCATGACCTGAGCCAAAATCAAGAGTCGGACACTCAACCAACTGAGCCACCCAGGCACCCCATGTACTTTTTTTTTTTTAATAGAAAAAAATAATTTACAGTCACAGAATACATCTACTAGAAAGAAATGGTTTTTTAATATCATCTTTAACAAATTAAAAAAACAAAATCAACAATTCAATAAGGATCCTTCCATTTTTCTTTATACAGATTTAAATGCTGTTGTGTAATTTATCAGTTACATTTATAATCGATAACCTTCCACTCACTGAGTTTAGAAATTACAGTATTTACTGAGCTAAACTCTCTCACAAAATAAGGCACAACTACATGATCACAAGTAGTAAACACAATACAAACAATGAATCCAAAACCTAAATGAGAAAATATTCATGCAAAAGTTTCTATAGAAACTATGAATATATGATCCAGTTCAAGGAAGTACAGAATGTCATATACATAACTGCATCATGTTACAATAAATTCATTACTTCTACACAGAAAGAACTTAGCTATTTCCAATTCTATTTTATACAATTTTACATAAATTTAGTAAGTTTATGCACAATATTCACATCTGCAACAATAACAAATTGATCATTAAAATTCAGGCAAAGGGCAATTAAGACACGATAATGTGTGGCACATTATAATTACAGAATGCCATTCATCAAGCTCATGTCTAGGAATACTAAATTGATGGCACATTTAACTCTTATGGATCAAATCATCCATGGTTTTATAGCCAAAGTGCATTAAAAAAAATTGCTATAGTCAAATAGGTCATGAATATCAAAATATATGATCATAATTTGCTCTCCACTTAGAAGCTAAACATTTTTATGCAAATGCAAAGTTAAAAAAAAGTGGCTTCAAAGTTCTCAAAACTATAAAATAATCCAAAGCCTTTCTAAGAGAGATGGGAAACTAACAAATTTGGCAGTTACTATTTAACATTACTGTGAGGAAACTATCAAACTAGCTAATTCCACATTAAGAGGTAGTTGAACAAAATGTTATTTGTACACTGCATTGAGGTCTTTGTGTTTCCCTCTTTTTTCTTCAAAATGAACTAATCCTATACCAGCAGCTTTGTCTTCTTCCTATTAAAAAAAATCTGTAGGTATACTTTATTGTACTCTAACCCAGCAAAACTTGATTTTAATTCACATTTCTATGCTGGGGTTTGGAATTTACTAACATGTGATGCCAACAGGCTTCGCATTAGAGCCAAGAGCTGGGACGTGCCACCCCTAACTCACTGACAAATAGTACCAGCAAACATCTAAAATGTAGAGCCAGTAAGAACTCAGAAGATGACTTTTTAGTTAAAAGAAAAAGAAAACCCTTTTTGTTTTCTTTAAAAACATGTTAAATTAGTGAGAGTTAATAAGCACACACACAAAAAAGGTTCATTTCTGATAGCATTAGTGTAGTAGCCTATGGTAAATTATTCAGGACCTATAAAATGAGATTTAGCTAGATGAAAACTAGTGATTACTCAAACACATACAATTTTGTTTGTTGCCCTCCCGACATTTTTTTTTGTGAATATGTGGGTGGGTGGATAAGATGGGAAAAGGCCTTCAGCGAACCCAAGGAGATGAAGTGAACAAATATTCTAACCTAGAATCCTCATGAAGTTTTACTATCTTAAAAAAAAAAAAAAAAAAGGTACTGTGAATATCTATTTTTCCAACATAGAAAATTTCTAAGTTTCATATTAACTTCCTTATATTTAAAGTGTAGAATTAAGACTCTTTGAAAGGATTTATAAGCATATGAAAATGCACAAATAATTTTAGCTCAATTTATATCATCCAGCTGTTGTTTTTAATAAAGAGTCACTGTATTTCTTCTTTATGTATGCTCAAGGATGTATGTCTATCCTAGTCTAGGGACACCATCAGGGTCCTTAACAGCTACTGACAGCAGGATTTACTTAACTGAGTTTTGTAAAATAATTAAATGAATATGACAATCTCTTCGTTTATCGATGTTACAGGTAAAGCATAAACACGATAACTTTATTTCGGCATGATATTTGAAAGCAAGTGTATATTATAGACTATTGCAAACGAAATATTAACTCCCATTCTTCCTTATTATTACCAGATGATTACACTGCACAAATGTATAACTTTATATTTTTTCTCTAGAAAGAATAAACCAATATTAATGACCTCTCTACAGATGTTTCCCAAATTAAGAAGACTATGATAAATTAAAATTCAATTCCATTGTTCAGCATACAAATAAGCTAACTTTTGATTACCCTTAATTAGCCATTCTGTTTCAGTTCTGATTATAACTTTGGGATTCCGAAATATATTTGTTTTTGGTGATATT
This sequence comes from Felis catus, assembly GCF_018350175.1. Lineage (NCBI taxonomy): Eukaryota > Metazoa > Chordata > Mammalia > Carnivora > Felidae > Felis > Felis catus. Next base: position 114,381,426 of record NC_058374.1, read on the forward strand.
CTATTCTCCAGCTGTTACTTTAAAGCAATTTCATAGCAGTATTTTTGCAAAGTGAAAAGATTTACCAGTTAATATGGAACCCCAAATTCATAACCATTTTAAATTTAAGTCAACTTCACAACTTTCAAAAATGTTTCCCTATTAGGTAAGAAGATGTAAAGTCGAATATTTAATGTCTCCTTCCCATGTGTATTTGTTTTCACAGATAAGACAAGAGCAATATCAGTTACTGGCTTTAAGATGCAAAATTATAAAACTATTACAGTGAAGCTGAGCTATGGTTCGAAAGGTTAAACCAAATAAAGGGAAAAATAGATCCATTAAAAAAGCAAACTCAGATTCCCAAAATGCTGGAGAGACAATCCGAGGTTATAACATAAAGGCTAATCTCCAAAACCTTCCTACTTACCAGAAACTGACAATAGAACCATTATACAATTTTTACGATTCATCCTCCAGCTGGGGGGTGAGGGTGGGTAGTTTTATAGAATTCTTAACAGTATGTGAGAGTTTAAACATGAGATAGAAAAAGACAAAGAAAAATTAACCCTAATCTTTAAAATACAACCCCAGGATAACCATAAAGTAAGCAAACTGATTTTACAGAGGTTTTCATAAAATCTACCCAAGAGAATTTAATCAATATTGTTAAAACAAAAACCATGTTCAAATTCATGGTTAGTACATATTTCAACATAAACTGTACTTAGAACACATGAGTAGTAAATTTATAACATAACAATGCAACTGAGCTATGGACCTATATATAAGAAAAAAAGAAAGTTTTATAGTTCTGTGCATGACTTCACCAAGAGAGTATCTAATATAATAATAATATAATGTGCTATTGTGCAACATATATGATGTGATAACATCACCCATGTACATTTTTGTATACTAAATTTGGGAGAAAAAAGTAAGCTATGGAAGCGTATATTCATGTCATTTGTGAACAATGAAATCATATTTAAAAAAATACATTGCTATTTTCTGTCCAAAGTTTATTTACATTTCATTGGCTAATTCTAAACTTGGCATGAAAGCTGTTCCAGGGGTTAAATGGAAAAAAGTAATGAAAGATGAGCCCAAGTCTCACAAAAATAGAAGAGTTTTACTTGATATTGATAACATTCCAAAATATATGAATTCTAATTTGGTCTAATATTGCAACCACTGTCCAAATCAAATAGTAGTCCAAGACCTCTATTAAGTGCATTTATTAAAAATCTAATGTTAGTGTAATACTATTCTGAAGTTGTGATAACCCATTATCCTTGCAAGTCATTGAAACATGCATCACAGACACGAACAGGCTTCTTAGAAGATGGAGTTAAGGCATTTTTGGCCGAACACTCAGCACAGAAGATATTTCCACATTGTCTGCAGTGATGCTGTAAATGACAAAAATTAAACAATTTCAAGCATAAAAACTACACCAAAAGCATGATGAGATGTAAGAATACTGCAAACTGCACTGCGAAGGTATATTAACTTTCAAGGGATTAGTGTATTATTTAATAATATTTCAACATGTCAATTTAATCTCTTAATTTGAATGCTTTCTAGTTCTCAGATACTGTGCCAAACATCTGATATAAAATTCATCAAGAATTCTCAAAAGAACCTTCAGAGGCATTTAAAAAGTGATAATAAAGCACCTCGACCAGCTGAAAACCATTTCTATTTGCCAAGTGTTTCAGGCATAATTTCTTCAATAGGAATATAAACTTCACACGGTATTATTCAGAATAAATATTTTTTCCATCTCTGCTTTTTCTTTAAAATAACCCAATGATGACTAAAATATATGAGTTAAACACATAATGACTAAACATATGGCCCAGTGGTTCAGAAAATGACTATTCCAGAGAGTAACTGAGTAGGAAGGCAAGGACTACACTTAAAACTAAAATTGAAATACATATGCTGACCAGAAACTAGACTGCATAAAATTTAATTATTCTATGTAGTTGTAAAGTTAACCAATAAATAGAAAAAATTTTTAAATCTGTCAAATACAAGATTTTGATGGTTAAAACATTAATTGATAGAGAAATAAAATCCAGAACCACAGCAATATGAACAAAATCATTTACCCGTCTCACTGTTACTGAAAAGCCTTTCCCACAGGCCATGCAGTTTTGTACTTCATTGTCTTCCGCCCACTTCCTATTTAACGCTTGCGTGTGTTTGATCTATCAAAAAAAAAAAAGGGCGGGGGGTGTCCATACATTATAATATTCAACATTTTAAAGAATGATGGATAATTTCTTTTTTTTTTAATTTTTTTTGTTTCAACGTTTATTTATTTTGGGGACAGAGAGAGACAGAGCATGAACGGGGGAGGGGCAGAGAGAGAGGGAGACACAGAATCGGAAACAGGCTCCAGGCTCTGAGCCATCAGCCCAGAGCCTGACGCGGGGCTCGAACTCACGGACCGCGAGATCGTGACCTGGCTGAAGTCGGACCATTAACCGACTGCGCCACCCAGGCACCCCAGGATAATTTCTAATTTGGTGCCCAAGTTTCTCAAAATTTAGACGTATAGGCACCATGGGATAAAATTTTAAAAATCAGAAATACTTTGGTTGGCTTCCATTGTCAAAAGCTGCTACACTCTTAAGTCTGAATGACAAATTAAGTCAAATTTTTACCCTGAAAGGCACCAGCAATTTCTAAACTTTGGTGATTTCCCATCCCTTCTAATCCTAATGATCAATCCTTCCTAAGTACCCTGAGCACATATTCAGATCACTTCTTTAACACATAGCAGCTCGTCTATTCCTTGATGTTCCTCAATTTTCCCAGAGCTGCCAATTTCTGAATGACAAGGCTTTCTAACTGATTCCTGGGGTCTCTCAGATTAATTCTTTATCACTTTTATTCAACTATCCATAACACCTACAATACTGCTATACACATAGTAACCATTCAAAAGTTATTTATTAAATACAGGAGATTTTTTTTAAAGATTGAAAATACGCTGGGGTGCCTGGGTGGCTCAGGTGGTTAAACATCTGACACTTGGTTTTGGCGCAGGTCATGTTCTTGCCATCTGTGAGATCAACTCCATGTCGGGCTCTGCGCTAATGGCGTGGGGCCTGCTTGGGATCCTGTCTCCCCCCTCTCTCTCTGTCCCTCCCTTACTCAGGTTCTCTCTCTCTCAAAACAAAAAACAAAAAACAAAAAAGATTGCAAATATGCTTTTCACTAAGAGTTAACTCTAGACTGAAAAACAGCCTCACATTACCAGATGACTTACTTGAAGGGATTGATTTTCTCTGCCCAGCTCCTGCACCGCTGCGGTCGTATTATCCAGCTTTCTTTGCAATTCTAGTACTTTGGTTTGAAGCTTTTCTATTTCACCTTCTCCTTTAAGACATCTAGAACAGATTGCAAAGCAATCATTAATTTTTTTAAAAAATTATCAAAGATCCTTCTAGAACAGAGATAAGAAACTACTTCGTAACCTCAAATATAATACTTTAATTTCAACTATCTGATTGTTTTAAGAGTTAGTTTTTAAATGGCTGCATAAATACCTGCGGGACCAATGTACTCTTCTCAAGACTCTTCTATTTTAAAAAATGTGGAAAAAGACAATCTTCTTGTCACTTAGAATGGAAACACACTAATTTTACGAGACATCAATCACCTTTCTAGTAGTGCTCTCCTTTCATCCTGATTATTCTGAACTGTGGCTTCTAATACTGCAATTTCACCCCGTAAGTCGTCCGTCTGTTTCTCGAGCTCGCTGACTCTACGTTGACTAGACTGCCACTCCTTCTTTACGGTGCCCAAGTTTTCATTTAATGCTGTAATCTGCATGGTAAGTTTAGCTTCATTTTCTTCATGCTTCTTCATTCCTATTTCTTTTTCTTTTATCTCGGAATGCTGAGAAAAGGAAGAACAGTGAGGAAAAAACCTATTCCTAAAGTAATGCAAAATAAATTTAAGTTAGCTATTGAACTTAAAATACTGGCAACATAAGTAATACTACTTCTTCAGGAAAGAAGGCAGGAGAATGTATTCATCTCATACTAATAAAATTGATTCCACAAACATCTGTGTAATCTGAACTGGCTCAAAGGCCATAATGCTGAAATGAGAGTCAGCAAGCCTCTAAGAAGAACCACTAACATACAGCAATTTGAGGTTTTCGTTTTCCTCACTAGAACAGGGGAAGAACACATAGTTAGGGATAGCAAGGTGCCCTGGACACAAAGCTGGCATTTTCAGTCTCAACATCCACATGTATGTTTTCTTCTATCAACCTGCCAAAAAGCCAATTCCAAGCCATTCAACTCACTGTGTGAACTTGAAGTCGCAAATCTTCAACTAAAACATTCAGCCCTCAAGTTATGTGGGGATATTTGGACTTAATTCAACAGAGGAAAGCCAGATGCTTCCCATTTTGGCATGCACAATTTAGGGAAGGAAAAGTAGACTTTGGTCATCAAAATTCCACACTGAAGTTTCCGTTCTCCCTTATCAACACTCACTTCGACCAAACAAATGAGTTTGACATCATCAGCATTCACGCCATTTACCTCAATCTACATAGCTGTGGATTTGTTTTTCTGGCACTAAAAGTGTGTTTCTTTTATGAATTATGTTTCATTGAATTTTCACTTCTCTAAACCAAAATATAATTACAGACTAAAATATTTCCAATCACATGTCAGCTATTTAAACAAATCAGATCTCCTTTCTCAATCAAAAAGTAAAATGCTAGGTAAGAGCACTTAACTCCTAACTTCCAAGTAGAAAAATCCTCTCTTACTGGATTGACTTACAAAATCAATTACAAAACACACTCGCCACCATTAACTTACTGACCAGTTTAGCCTCCTTCTCAGTAAACTCTTTCTTTAGTTCATCTTCTTCCTTTTTCACCTGCTCTTTTAGCATTTGCTGGTTTCTCTTCTCCTGGTCAAGGGTTGCCTTCAGGGAATCTACTTTCCCTTGAAGCTCGAGTTTCTGCTGAATCAAAAGCTGTTTGGCATCCTTGAGATTTGTTACCTCCTATTGAAAAAGGCCGGAACGAAATCATCCTTTACAGTGAATATTTCAAAATGTAGCTGAAATTTATACAACTTATCCTAACAATATAAAAGAGTTTTAGCCTCTTCTCTTATGAGATTCTTAAAGTTCAGTATTTCAAACAACAGGTTAAAAAGACGCAAGATTATTTACTTCCTGCTCAACTATCATTTAAACTCAAATGACACTTTACATGCACGTTTTGATGAAATTATATGAAGAACCTCTACCCCTTATTTTCCCTTTTCTCACTTAGCAACATTTATTTATTGGTCACCACTGAGGCATCACACACTGTGTTAGGTTTTAAGGATGCAGATAAAGATTATATACGTTACCTGCTTTAAGGAAGTCACAGTGTGTAAGAATATAATAACATAAAGAGGTAATAAATTATAAAGCAAAATGGGAAGTATACTGATAGACATAAAAGGTGTTACTGAGAGCATTCAAGAGAGAATCTAACCTTTGAGAAAATGAGTAACATTTTTACAAAGCAAATGACAATTAGTTTCTTCAGCTGGCACCTTAGGTACACTTATGACAGGAAAAATGTTCCAAACAGAGTATTAAAAGATTTTAGGAAGAAAAACAACTGAAACAACAGAATCCCCTAAAAATCTTAATTCTAAACATAGGCATAATTTTCTTTAATTTTTTTTAACATTTATTTTTGGAGAGACAGAGAGAGACAGAGCACGAGTGGGGTAGGGGCAGAGAGAGGCAGGGACACAGAATCCAAAGTAGGCTCCAGGCTCTGAGCTGTCAGCACAGAGCCCAAGGCGGGGCTCAAACCCATGAACCCTGAGATCAAGACCTGAGCCGAAGTCGGACACTTAACCGACTGAGCCACCCAGGCGCCCCAACATAGGCACAATTTTCTAAATCAACAGCTCTGTTGATTATCATCTCAACAAATCTAAACTTTTAGACTTACTTTGCTTTATTCACTAATCTGCAAACCAAAGGAACATAGTTTCAACACATGTATATGGATAGCACACAACACAGGGATGAGAGCAAGAGTATTTGTCAAAACAACAAAACTGCGTCTAGCACATAGTAGATTCTCAGTAAGATATATATGCATATTTTTTATTTAAATGACAATAATACAGGATAGAAGGAGGGACAATGATTATCTTAACATACCTTTATGCTTTCTTGCTTGTGGGACTTGAGTTCTTCACTCAATTTAGCAATTTCTTTTTCCTGTCTACACTTAATTTCCTCTATCTCTGCCAATTTAGACTTTTCATTTACTAGTTCTTTTTCTTTCAGTGACTGTAGAAAAATAATTTAAAAATAATTTTAAGTAAATACTTAGCTTAAAACTAATGTCATGAGAATAACTGCTACTAGGCATGACATGGTCTCTGCCCCTTTCTACCTAAGTTAACGTGAGCAAACTACTTACCTTCACTTGCCTCTGTGTCCTTATTTACACAATGTGAACAACTAATAAGATCTTCATAAGCATTAGTTACTGTTAATACTGTGAAATAAATAGTGTCTAAGCAAGGAAAGAACACTATAAAATTTAGCCTATCGTTCTTATTCTTAATGCTATTATCATTATTACTATTATTACTATCAATGCCTTTATTTAAGGCGCCTAGCTAGTAGTGTGACATATTACCTAATTTAATATCAATACTAAATATAAATAGCTCTTTTTAATCCTCATGTGATAAGGAACAAAGGTTTAGAGAATAAAGGTTTGGAGAAGTGAAATAATCTATTAGAGATATAGTCAAAATTACAACAGTTCTGACTGAGCTAAAGCCCTTGTAACAAAGGCCTATGAAACTATAGTTATCTCAGAATTTTCTAAACCCAAGACACAAATCATGAATATCATACCAGCTTCAATACCTCTACCTCCCCACAAAAACATCCCTTAATTTTTTTAACTAAAAAGACTTTCAGGAATTGCACAATTAAGATACACCACAAACTTCTGGAATTGTATACTTCAGAATAATATCTTATCAGCTAATGGAAATATATTTCAACCATGAAACCAAAAATAAAGTGCTTCCTAGAATCTGAATTTCTCTTTCATATAGCATCTTAACTTTTAAACATAGTGGTCTTATAATACAAGGCTTTAACTTTATTTTTTTTAAGTTTACTTTTATTTATTTTGAGAGAGAAAGAGAGAGAGAGAGAGAGAGAGAGAAAGAGAACGAGAATGGGGAAAGGGCAGAGAGAGAGGGAGAGACAGAATCCCAGGCAGGCTCTGCACTGTTAGCATCATGGGGCTCAAGCTCACAAACAGGCAGATCATGTCCTGAGCCAAAATCAAGAGTCAGACGCTTAACCAACTGAGTGACCCAGGTCCCAAGGCTTTCAACCGTATAACTCAGCATCATTTATGTAAAATACACTCCCATTTCCCTAAGAAAAAGCTGGCTCTAAATTTTAAGAATTGTAAGAATAAGAGGAGCCTGGCTGGCTCAGTCGGAACAGCATGAGACTGGGGGTTGTGAGTTTAAGCCCCATGTTGGGTGTAGAACAATGTGAAAAAGATTTGTTTATAAAACTAAAAAGAGCAGTAAGAAAAATGAGTAGAAATGACAAGGGGGCTGTTAAGAAGTACTTCCCGGCATTAACATTCCAATTACCACGGTGTTGTATCAGAAACTAGAAGTCCATCTAAGGAGAGCTACTGAAGTAAAGTGATGCCCATATCGGAGAAGAGGTTTGACTAGATGATTTCTAAAGATACGGCAACTCTCAGATTCTAGATTCAGTCAGAAAATGAAATACCTTTTCTTTTTTAATATCTTGTAGCGTTTTACACTGCTCCTTCAACTGTTGCTCTTTCTTTGCTAAATCCTGCTCCAACGTAGCCGTGGAACTCTTCAGTTCCTGAATTAATTTATTTTGGTTTCCAATTTGATTTCTGTTTGAAATCAAGTCCTCTTGTGCTAGAGAAAGCTTCTCTTCTACAGACTTACAAAAAACAAACAAAAAACCAATTTCCCCAAATTATTGTATGTCTTTTTTTGTTGTTTTTAGCAAATTTCAACAGAAACATAACAGCGTAAGCATAGTAGAAAGCAATATACTATAAAAGGATAGCTTGTTATGCCCTTTAGTAATATCATGTAAAAGAGAAAGGACACTAGACCATTAACTCTCTTGCCTACAAAAAACATTTTAGTGTAAAATATTTAATAAAACTGAAGCAATTCCAAAACCTCTAGAAATAGTAAGTATTACTAGCTAAGTGATATTAAGGAATATCAAATAAAAAGGGATCATATCGAACACACTTGTAATGTATGAAAATATATACATATATGTCCCTTGACATGCTGAAATCCTCAATAAATAGTTTTTGTCTTGGGAAAAAAACAAAAAACAAAAACCAACAACTGTATTTCACATCTGCAAACCTGATCAAGTGAACCAACAGAAGAAAGTCAACCAGATACATGGGGTTCTGTTTCTGAGAAGGCCATCACCCCATCCTCTTCACTTCCCATCGATGTGGCAGAAACAGTGTTGTCAGTTAACAATGCCCACAGTTACTGACTGTTCTAAAGCCCAGATATTTTGAGAAGCCAAAGCTTATGAAAATGGCAAGCTTTGTGGCCCCTTAGATTTCAGACTGGGGTAGATATGGTAACAGGTGAGTAGTGGAAACTGGCAGGGACCTTGCCACTCTCAGCTGCAACTGCAAAGAATCAGAAGGGAAGGCAATGAACTCCACGATGCTCTTCTACCATTTGGAAGAAGTTAATCTTTCTTATTCTGGAGATACAGTTCCTTTGAAAAGGAGGGAGAAGATCTAATTTGGGAAGGATCCCTGCTGGCTAGGCTTGACTATAGTAAGCATCCATTGGAAAAGAAATAAATAAATACTTTTTAAATGAAGACTGTATTTAAAGGGTTTCTCAAGGTTCCCTAAAGAGACAGTGTATTCCTTACAAATAAACCCAGTTCTGAAGTCTTTCTGATATCAATGAAGTTTGATTTCCAGTGGCTTCTAGAGAACACTAAAAATCCCAAGGCTTCTTTTTAAAGAATCCTAAAGTCATCTAGTCCTTTACTAATCAAGCTGTTAGCCATTAACTGAGTATACTGGTAAGGTAAAAGACAGTCCTTAACTTAAAGAAGCTGGCTGTGTAGCCCGAAAAACAGAACCACCACATAAAATGGAAGCTGTACGTAGCAGAAGAGCACTTGCTATAATGCCAAACGCACAGAAAAACAGTGAGTGCGAGAACTTTCCCTGAAATGTGTTTATGTAAGGCTCCATGGTACATGTGGGAACTGACATAAGCATCACAAAGGGTGAGAATGATTTCAAATAAAGATAATAAAATTTGACAAAGCCTAGCCCATATGGTCTATAGCAATTATTATCAGGTAACAGAGGTCATGATCTAATACTAAAGAATACCAAGGCTTGCTAGAGCCTGAAATTAACAGCTCCCCCAATCTCTGACCACAAGAATTCCAAACTGCCCATGGTTTAAATAATACTCAATAAAATTTTAAACTCCCAAGACCCAATGACTAAATCTTTAAAGTCAAGCTCAAAATCTGGGCTATGCCGACATACTGCTCTACCTTGTCCCTGAATATTTGTCAATGCCATTCAGTGATACACTGCCATGTATTTTAAATATTCCTTTTATCTTTCTTGTTATAGGCCATTTTATTTTCACCTACTCAGCATATCTTCCTTTGGGGAACTCCCGTCTCCCATTCAACAGTTTTGTGGGCCTATCTTTAACCCATTGACTCCCACTGGAACAAGCAAATCCCTGAGTAGATCAACTACCAATCTTGACCCTGAATACCACAATCAAATTACAGCAGTGTAGCTAAAAAAGAAATTTCTGCAGTGTTTTCTGGTAGCTATTGTTTTTTGTCTGCTCCACAATTTTACTCTTCTTTCAAAATAAACTTTTAAAATGTTTATTATTTTCTTGATGTCTGATTAAATGATATAAGGAATAGTATAAAGATTTATATTTAATTCTAAACTTATTATCCTAGAATTTTCACTTTACTCAGGGTGCAAAATGTACAGTTACATTCCACTTCTACCTTTCTTCGACAGCAAAGAATAGCACACAGCACAGCCGTTTTGAAATATACAGTCAACAAACATAAGTATTTCATAAATAATCCAGCAGATGGGGCTAAAAGCATGGATCAGGCCAGCCTGTTTTCCATTCTACTGGTATCTAGATGTACAATATCAGCCCACAGATGGCAGCCTTGACTTAGGTAGGTGTCATGCTACAAAGCTCTCAACCTCTCCCCTTCTCTCTCACATGCAACAAGATCATTCATCACTGAAGCAAAAGAAAAATAATGGCTGATAACCATCTCTTATTCTGGTCCATAAATATCATTTCAAGTTCTCGAGGAATTTTCTTCTTCTTCTTCTTCTTCTTCTTCTTTTTTAGCTTCCTAAGTAGTTCAGATACTTCTCATTTTGGAAACATTAATAATAGAATTTAGCAATATTCTATTTCATATTTAAAAATCCTAGTGATGACAAAAGAGTAAAGGGCTGTGAATCACAAGAACTGACGTCTAATCATGGTTCTGTTATTGTGCAATTCTGGGTCTGTCACAAACCACGCCAGGCCTCATTCAGTCTTGTCTGCAAAAGGAGGCTTTGGAATAGAGGACCTAGCCATGCCTCTTAACAATTGGAAAACTCCTCAGCAGGCTTGACTCTCTGCCCTTCTCTTTTTTCTCCATGCCTTTGTTTTCATGTATAAAATTATTAGTATACAACATAGCTTTCGAGCATAATAAAAACCACTATTGGCTTAATGAAAGAATATTGATCAAAGATCTAAGTCCTGTCACCATGTAATGCTCTTGGGTAAATAATATATCTGTATGAAAAAAAAGTGTGATTTCTATAGGACTTGTACAATCAATCATTAAGTTTCATCTCCTTGATCAGCTAAACACCCTTCTAATCCATCCATATTCCCCATCCTGTTACTGCCCACACCGCCATCGTGTGCACCTGGACCAAGTGCCGTCTCCTCTCTGGTCTCTACACTCAGCCCTGTTGCTCCATGATCCACTCCTTACTCTCAGCCAGTCACTGGCCCAACCTACAGATCTGAGCAAATCTTTTCTGTGGTTCCCTACTGCTTTTACAATAAAGCCCAAACTCTTCCACAGACCTTCCCTGACTTTTAATAGTGTTCTAAAGGAAAAAAAAAAAGAAAGAAAGAAAGAAAGAAAGAAAGAAAGAAAGAAAGAAAGAAAGAAAGAAAGAAAGAAAGAAAAAAAGAAAAAGAATTTAAAACTACTAAGGGAGCATAGCAAATAAGACATTTTCTAAATGTCAGGTGGTATTTTTTTTCTTATAACAACTGGGCACCATGAAAATTTTTTGACCCAAGTTTCCTATTTCTTTGTCAAATCATTAGTCACCCCTAGTTCCCTCAGTGCCCTTGCAGCCTGTCTGCATCCAGCCCTCCTGTTTCATCCTGTCTCTCTCATTAATCTCTTCTCCTCCATCCTCTTGAACTTTAAGCCCAGTTCTAGTCAATTCACACCTTGATTAATGGAATTTGTGGAGGAAGGGAGACAGCCTCTTCACTAATCTTCCTACGTCTTGTTTCCCCGGGTCCAATCCAAGCTATCTATAAACCTCTTCCTGGTTAAGTTGTCCAAAGTACTGTCTTCTTCATTTTATTCCTCTGCTTAGACTCTTCACCCCCTCTCCACCCCCAAATATAAACTCCAATCATCTTTGCTCCACATCTAAGAAACCTCACAATTTGATCCCAATCTTTCCAAATTTATCCTCCAAACACAAACCAGCATGCTAGCAACTGGTAACTGTCTCCTGCCTTTGTTCATTCCCTGCAGTACCTTTTCTCAAATGTGCCCCTGAGTGAAATGACCTTCCTCAGGACTCTCTATATATTCAAATTCTATATATCCTTGAGCACCTGTTCAAGTCCCACCTCCTTCAGAAAGCCTTCCTTATAACAGCCTATGATAAAATATAGACACAGTATATTTATGTTGTCTAAAAATATCCTGTGATTTTCAACAAAATTCTTCAATAATGTACTTTAAATTAACAAATTAAAAGAAACCAGAAAGGAAAGAAACAAAAAGCATAACATTTCATGATGACAAAAAAATTAAAAAAAGAAAGAAAGAAAAGAAAAAAAAAAAAGAACTAGTTGAATCTTGTGGGAAAGAACACAAACGTTCCATTTATCTTAGGGAACTCATACTTTAATAACACTGCATAAAAATTATTTATCTTTTTTCCATATTCTTCATTTTAATAAACATGATACATTAATCAAATAGATTTGTCAAGAACAAACAATATATGTTTAGATAATTATTATTTTTTTTAATATATGAAATTTATTGTCAAATTGGTTTCCATACAACACCCAGTGCTCATCCCAAAAGTGTTTAGATAATTAGATTAAGGTTAAGTTTACTTTGAGCTATAATCTCCTAATTTTAATCATTAAACATTCTGGTAGTCTTGGGAAGCTGACCAACATAAAAACTAAAGTCAAAGTTATCTTTTTACATTTATAAGAAGACAGCTTTAGATAAGCTAATAACGTAGCAATTAGTATATTTCCAAATAATTTTACTGTTATGGATGTTATTTTTAAATGCCCATATTTAACATATATCATATTTTGTTATAATATAAAACAATTTCATTATTAAAAAGCATATTACTCCAAAAATAATAATTTAATAGAAAACAAGCATGATATTCCACAAATACTAACATTACCTTGTCTATCTGGTCTCAAATCAACCATTTAATGAATGCCTATAAACAACTTCCTAATATTTTTATGATATATTTTACTATACCTTAAGATCTTGCCTTGTGGCAAGAAGTTCAGATTCCTTCCCATAGAAATCAGATTGAAGCTGTTTTAGATTTTCCTGACTTTTTTCATAGGTAATTTGTAACACTGACATTTTCTCTTTCTCTGCTTCAAGTTCCTGGGCTGCTTGTGTTGACTGCTGCTGTAATTTATTCTCAAGCTCTGTCTGGAACACACAATAGTTATTTAGAACAGTATGCATATCACAAACCAGTCACAAATACAAAATGAAATCCACACAAGAAGATCCCTGAGAACAAATTAAACTGTATTTACGCCCTAAAAAACTTAAGAGATTTACAAAATACAAAATCCAACAAGTCCCAATTTAAAAACCAAAAAATGAAAAAGCATTACATACAGAAAAAAGCATTTCACTGGATAGTCCCAAGTATCAATGTCTCAGGAGACTGAGAGTAACAACACATTCTGATGGAAGATACAGTGCTAGATGCTTTAAAGATGATATAATTTAAGGTTGAACTAAGGGAAATTTCTATAGGAAAGAAATAAAAAAGTCATTACTGCGTTCATCATTTCTACTCCCTGAAATTCTAGAATAACTTAGGACATTTCTACAAGATTGTGTTTATTAACAAGGCAGAAAAAAGAAATCTTGCAAAGATCTGACTCCTCTAAACGCTAAACTTGTCTTTAGTCTTTACGAAGACTCAGAAGATATACACAAATTATGACATAATTAAAATATATGTGTGCAGAGTATGAAAATAAGCACTGGCTTTTAAAATAAATACACTACCTCAATGCAACTTCTATTTAAATGACCAGTGACCCCCTTGTTCCAAAACCCACTATTCATGTCCTTGTCCACAGCTGACTTCACCTCCCAGCAGTACTTGAAACAGTTGATGATGCTCCCTCCTAGAAACATTCTTCAACCTGGTTTCCAGGGCACCTATCTCATTGGTCATTCCGTCTTAAATTTTTTTACCAGCTCCTCTTCTTCTGTTTAACCTCTCAATATTGTAGGATGCCAGGGTTCTGACCTTCTTTTATTCCATATACAGTCTCTCTCTCTCTCTAGAAGATCTCAACTATACTCAACTATGGCTTTAAATATCATTTATTGACAACTGACTCCAGAATTTGTGTCTCTAGCCCTGATCTCTCTGCCTGAACTCTGGGCTCATTATAACTGAGTACTTCCCTGACCTCTCCACCTCAGTGACTGACAGAGATCTATCTCAAGCAGAACTCTTGATTCCTGATAGCAAGGCTGCTCATCAAAAAGCTTCTTTCCTCCAATAAATATGGTCATCTATCCACTTGCACAAGCCACAAATGTAGAGTTTTTTTTTTTTAAGGTTGATTTATTTTTGAGAGAGAGAAAAGAGAGACAGAGTGTGAGTGGGGGAGGGGCAGAGAGCAAGGGAAACACAGAATCTGAAGCAGGCTCCAGGCTCTGAGCTGTCAGCACAGAGCCCGATACGGGCTCGAACCTACAGGCTGCGAGATCATGACTTGGGACAAAGTCGGCCGCCCAACCGACTGAGCCACCCAGATGCCCCTGTAGAGTTATTCTTGATTCCTCTTTCCATCACCTCTCATCATCTAATCTATCAGCAAGTCCTGATGACCCAAACTTCCAAAATAGATTTTCAAATCATCCACTTCTAACACTTTAATTCATTCTATCACCATGTACTGTCTGGACTATTGCAACCATTTTTCAATGTCTTCTCTGCTTTCTCCTTTATCTCTCTGTAGTTAGACTGCACCATTTTCTGCTCAAAATTCTCCAATCGATTCTAATTATCCTTAGAACAAAGTATATTATTCTCTGTTACCTTCTAATCTATAAATTTTCATGCATATGCTTTGGCCCTTATTTACTTCTCTGAGCTCATTTCATATTACTCTTCCTCTCTTCCACCACACTTAACCTACATTGGTCTTCTGTTTTTAGAAAATACCAAGTTTGTCATAGCTTGAGGTCTTTGCACTAGTTGTTCCCTTGGACCTTTGTATGGACAGCTCTTGTCTTTCAAGCTCAAATCTCTTCAGGGAAGCTTCTTTGGTCACCCAACATTTAGCAGGACTCAGTCCCATCACTGTCTTTCCCATCACCCTGTTTAGTTTCTTTCCCAGGAAAGTGTAAGCTCCACGAGAACAGGTTCCTTATCTGTTCATGACTAGATCTCCAGAACCCGAAACTGTGCCATGGCATAATATAGGTGCCTAGTAATATTTCTTAAGGGAATGAATGGCAAATAGATTGGAGGTGGAAAAGCATGGAATGACTCTTAAGAGGCTCTTATAATAGCCTGGTTAAGAGAACAAAATGGCCTGGACTAAGACTGTGACAGTGGGAAATGAGAAAAGGGAATGGATTCAAGAGAGTTAGGAGGTAGGTTGACAGGAGGTGTGCTAACTGCCGATGGAGGAAAGGGGGTTTGATCTCCCTGTATGTTATCTCAGAACACCCCATGTCACCTCCTTTTCATTCCCTCCAATTTAGATTCTTCATGATGAAGAATTCCTGTACGTCTTTCTTCATCTTGAAGACTATACTGCGCTTATATATTTTCTTTTATAGAATACTATTTTTTTTCTTTTTTTTTTTCCTCCCCACAAATCTAGTTTTCTTTCCCTTTAGTCACCTTCATGGCTCTCAACTAAGCCCTCTGCAAAGTCTCAGTAATGACCATAAAAGCCCTTTGGGTTCATACTTGGGCCTTCATTATCTTTACTCTGACAGGCTGATTCATTCATTTAAAAAAATTATCAATGGCTTGTCAAAACACACAGTTCTCTGACTTTGAGAAACGCAAATCTATTAGTGGAGAAGTCAATTTAAAACAAAAACAAAAACAAAACCAGACCAATGCAGCAGTTTGATAATTGCTTTAACAGATATACACCCAAACTTCCAAAGAAGGATACAGGAGGGTCAGTCATTTACAATTCCTCCTTCACAAACCGACCAGTTTTTGCTGTAAAACAGGTCTGATCACACTCCTCCCTTCTTAAAAGTCTTTAATATTCCAATATTAAAATTGTAAAATGGAAACAACTATACAACATCTACTGTGATCTGACTTCACCTGATTCTTATTCTCCCTTATTCGCCCTATTCTCCCCTCGCTTCTTCACTTATGTACTCCAACAGCTAACCTTCTATAACAACATTTTCTAAGTCTTGCAAACTTTGCTAATATTGTTTTATCTCCTTGAAATATCTAAATTCCTCTTGTTTAACCTTTCACAATTATAATCATCTTCAAAGGCCCAGTGCAAATGCTAGTTCCTTAGAAAGCCAGTCAAAATTTCCATTAAGTTCTAATTTTTCTATTTCTGTTTAAGTTCTGGTTTCATTCTCCTTTACACATTAGGGTTTTTTTTTTTTTCTCTTTACATATCTACTTCCTCATTAAATTACAAACTGATTGAGAGTTGGGGGCCATATCTTATTCATTCTGAATTCCCATAACAGATTCCAAATAAAGTTGGTGCAGGGGCCAATGACTTATAACCTACTTGCAGAATTCTTGATCTTTGGCTCTCAAACAATCATTTCCAAAGTGTGTGTGTGTAGCCACGCATTATGTAAGTGTACACACACACATATTTATACCCATTTAAACATTATCTTTGTTTTTCCTATTTCACTGTGGGCCAGTGATTAACTGTCATAGACCATCGCTGCATAATCGACCATGCACACTGACGCACTTAGATCATAGTTTGCTATATTTCCACTTAATAGCCAAGAACCACTTTGCTTCTGTACTGCACTGGGCACAGTAGGAGGCATTTTAAATACACTTTCTCAATCTTTACAACAACTCTATGATTCTATTTCATTTATCTCGGAAAGATAACCACTTCCTGTGACCATAACCCTAAGGTGCGTCACATGAAACTTAAACTCAGATCTGACTAGCTACAACACATGTCCTTCTTTCCATGCTACCCTGCTTCTCAATAAAACCAAACCATACTTGCCTTTCAGTGATTCTCCAGTTAGTCTAAATTTATTTTTTTAAGTTTTATTTATTTTGAGAGAGAGAAAGAACAAGCAGTGGAGGGGTAGAGAGAAAGGAAAGAGAATCCCAAGCACTGCACTGAAAGTGCAGAGCCCAACATGGGGCTCGATCTCGTGAATCGTGAGATCATGACCTGAGCTGAAATCAAGAGTCAGATGTTCAACTGACTAAGCCACCCAGGGGCACCTAGTTACTCTAAATTTAAAGTCTAATTTATAGCGACTGGCTAGCCATTCAAAATTCCCCCCAATTTAAAAAGTGTGCTCCTTATTTTAGCATCCATACACTAACATATATTAACTATATCCATGGCTGAATGCTTGCGTCTCCCCAAAAGTTCATGTTGAAGCCTAGATCCACAATGTGATAATATTTGGAAATAGGACCTTTTTTTAAAAAAATATTTTAAAGTTTATTTATTTATTTTGAGAGACAGAGAGAGAGCGTGCGCATGCGAGTGCACACACATGCAGATGGGGGAGGGACAGACAAAGGGAGAGAGAATCCCAAGCAAGCTCCACACCGTCAGTGCAGAGCCAGAAGTGGTGCTCAGACTTATGAACCATGAGATCATGGTTTACTGAGCTGAAATCAAGAGGCGGATGCTTAAGTGACTGAGCCCCCAGGTGCTCCTGGAGGTAGGACCTTTAGGTCATTAGCCCTCATACATGGGATTAGTATCCTTAAAAGAAGAAACACAAGAGAAATAATCTCTCTTTCAGCCTTATGAGGTTACAGCAAAAAGCATCTACCTACAAGCCAGGAAATGGGTCTTCATATCACTGGATATGCCAGTGTCTTTATATTGGACTGCCCAGCCTACAGAACTGTGAGAAATAAACATTTACTGTTTAAGCCACCTAGTCTATGATATTTTTGTTATAGCAACCCAAACTAAGACAACTATCAATAAAAACATTTCCTTTAAATCTCATAATTCTTATGGTGTCAACTAGTAAAGTCATACAAAGTATGGGCACATATATTAATCATTAATCTAAAAGAAATCATATTGTAATGAATAATTCAAGAGAAATTGTGTTAAAAATAGTTGGGCTTTTTTTTTTTTTTTTTTTTAATTCATGAAGTTATGATGCTATAAAAATGAAGATTTGGGGAATACCTGAATATGAGGCTAACAGATTTGGGAGAAAAGAATGACCTCAAGACATCAAATCATACAACAAAATATGCACTGTGATAATTACATCCTGACTTAGGATTATATGTAACACCAAAAATGCACAGGCAAATTTGTCTACTCTTATTTATTAGAAAATTACTCTTTTGTAAAGTGGCATTAATAATGGTTATAAAAACAGTGGTCAACATAAATTACCTATTTGCAAGGTTAATTTTATTTTCTCTAGTAATATGATAGCCAACTCTTAATGATATGACATACTTTGTTCTACATAATAGAGATTTCACTTTTCTCTTTTCCATGGATCAACTGATATGCACATACCAACAGTAGGGAAAAGCTTTTTGTTCAAATATTAAGTATAATACAACTTTGTCAACTCTTGGTGTGGACAAGTATTAAAACATACTTAAGAATAAAAAAATAGATACTCAATAAAAAATTAGAATAGTTTAGAAATGGAAACCATTAAAAATGTAACTTAAAATATCAAGCAGTTATAACTCTATGAAACCTACATTCCTTAATTTTTTAAATGCATACCATTTTGTGGTTTTTGTTCTTATCTTCCCTTGGTAAGGATAATTTATTTTTAAATTCCTTTAAAATTTTCTAATACACTAGAGAGGTTATATAAATTACTCCCATCTCATTAAATGTTGTTATTTATGTCTATCAAATCATTAGTACTAGAATTTTAAATAAACATTATCTAAAAACGTGGTTATAGTGAATGGAAATCCAGATTTATATTATTTAATTACATATTTAAGTGCTTTTATACATTAGAAAATACTTTAAAAAATTGTGAGCACATGTAAATTTTTCCCTGTTGCAACTCATCTGTGTTATATTATCTTAACTGCAAAGACTGTCTTCCCATAGAAAGTAAACACATATCATATTACTACCTTCTGTGAAACAGCAATTTTAATTTCTCCTTGGAGTGCTTCAATTTGCTTTTTCTTCTGTTCAGTCAATTGCTTTAGCTCATTTATGTTCCCCTGAAGTTGCTGTTCTTCTTTTTCTTTTTGTTTTAACGTATTCTGGGCCTGTGCCACTTGTCCCTGCATTGAACTGAGTTCCAAGTTCAACTGATGAGAAGTCTAAAGAAAATAAAATCTGTTTAGCATTCATTCCATGAAGACACATTTAGTACCTACTACACACCAAGCACTACTCAGGTAGAAACCACCACTCCCCTGATGGCCATAGGAGATCAACAGTAAACCAAAAAAAAAAAAAAAAAATCCCTGCCCTCATGGAGCTTTCATAACTGACACTATTTGCTATTAGATGACATGCTGGATTAATCGTCAATATTTGTTTAATCTTACCTTCCTTTCTAACTTGTAAATATATATTTGGATAGAGCTTGTAAATGAATGAAACTGCTATTACCTTGTATCATAGGAAATAGGAATATCAACGTCAATCTTTAGACTGCTGGAATGTCTACTGACTTTCAAGAATATTCTCAAAATGCTAACTTAGTCTGATGGCCATGGTTAACCAAAAAGAACAGCTCCATATGAACTATGATAAAACTAAAATCATTTTTCGCAAGTATGTTTAGTATCTGTCTGATGACACTAAACTATACCATTCAACAGTTTCCTTATTTAGAGATCTGGGACATATTGTGCTATTACTTTGTTTTTACAGTCTACTAGGATCTATTTCTGTTCAAAATTAGGTATCATAAAAAGTCACACTGAGGTTCCTCTGTGGTCAGCGTGAACCACTATGATCTCCCACCCTTCCAGCCAAAGTCATGTTTTCATGTTTTATGCATATTGTGAACCTAATTTGAGCATTTGACTATATTCAAAGTTAATTTTTAAAAGTTTCACTGCTACATATGGTTGCTTCAGCTCATCTCCAACACAAAGGGAAGTATTTTTGTGCAAAACAGAAGACGGGTAGTGTAACAATAATGATGATTATAATATGATAACCAATGAGAAACTGACAGCTAACATTTGAGCTTTTATTTGCTTATTTTGTTAAGTGTTCTACGGACTTGGAATCTGGCACAGATTCTCTTATTCGCCCCATTTTACTGCTGAGGAAACAGGAACACAGAGAAATTAAGTAATGTGCCTAAAGCAAGGCAAGTCAGCATAACGAGCAAATGGCACAGGCAGGATATAAATCTGGACAATCTGAACTCAGAACTCGGGTAGTAAGTCACCATAATTTTTCCACTTAAAGGCTGGCATCTAAAACACAGGTGTCTTCTCTCCATCAACAACCAGACTACAATCACATTAAAGATTTCTCAGGACTAGGTTTTGCTGCTTTTATCAAATCATAGCTCTAGAAAAACTATATACCTGGGTTCTAACCGCAAGAGGTAGGTCTTCAGAGAATAACAGCTGTATATTATACCCATTTATTTATTCATTTGCTGGTTTGTTTTTTATGGACAGCAATAAAAGCATTAACCATAAAAGAATCTGTTGTTATACAACCATTAACATACCATTAAATATAAATGTCCATGAAATAAAGAGCCCTTAAAATGTTATTTCTATTAAAAGCCTATCTAGATATTTTTTCAATCATAATAATGTACCCAAATCTAAGTTATCTAATTATAACTCTATAGTAAGTTGATTCAATTAACTTTATGAATTATAATCCTTTATTTTGGGTCTTTTATTATGAACTAGCTTAAATCTTTTTAGTAGTAGGTAGAACGCAAATGACAATTTTATACTATCTTTTTGTGATCCATTATGTTTCAGAGAAATAAACCTCCTTTGATTTAAGTATCAGTGTGAAAATATTTTGTAAATATAGAACTTATTATTCTTTACATATTTTATGTTACAGAAAAAGAAAATCTTACTTGCTTCTCTTTTTCAAGTGACTTTTTCAGTTCATTCTGTTCCTTAAGTGCATTTTCTGTCTGTACTTGAAGCTGATGCTTTAATTCTTTGCAAGTTTTTTCCTAAAACAAACAAAAAACTACATTACGCAGAAGATACTTGTAGTAGGTTTAAGAGCTCTGATTTATACACTTCGTAAGATCCACACATAGAAATAAACCAGAATCACTGATGGTTTAGAATGGGATAGAATCATCCATTTCAGTTACAAAACTGGCAAATATTACAGCAATAAAGGTAGAGGGACGGGAAAAGGTTAAGAACTTCTATCATCAACCAACAGCAGAATACTCTGGAATTCTCTGGAATCCACATTTTATATCACATAATTAATTATAATTAACTTGTCATGCTATTTTAAAAGCATAACAATCCTTAAGAAAATGGAAAAAAGGAAATTTTTGTGAAAGAAAGCATGAAAAGAATAAATAAGGAATAATCACATATAACTTAAGAGGGAAGATGTACATGTAGGAGATGATTTCTCCAAACAGAAAGAAACATAAAAGTAACATACTAATACCATATATCTTTTGTGCTACTAAACACTTTCACTGATCTTCACATTGAGAACAAAAGAATTTTACCTTTGCTGCTACTCTGTTATTCTGGGTTAAAGTATTTATGAGAATACATTCCCCGTTAAGAATTTCCTGAGACTGTGTGACTTTTTTCCATATAGTTTAAATGTGTTTTATGGTATCTCCAAGGCATGGTATTATCTAGAGTTTTAGAATATTCAGTCGAGAAGTAGAAAGTTTATAGTGCCAGAATTAAAAATCACGATCTTTCTGATCCTTTTCTGGTTTTTAGGCAAGTGAATAATGTCTGAACCAGTAGCTATATTCTCTGTGAAAATCTCTCTGAGGACAAACAGGAGGCAGTCTCCCAAATCTAGCATCATACCAGCAATAAAGAAAAACTGTTTATTCAACTGAAAGTTTCCTGGGCCTCTGGAAAATTATACTTACAAACACCAATATCTTTTTCTCAGGTTAAGCAATTCCAGTTCATTTCCTCGCAAGAATGAAAATCATTTAAATGTAGGATAAAAAGTCATCAGTGAATTAAGCAGAAACAAAAGTACGTTTTAAATAAAAATCATTTCTACCTAACCAAGTAAACATAAACAACTAACCAAATCTAATATAGCAGCTTTTCCTTTCTGGTTTTCCTTTTCAAATTCACTTTTGGAGTTCTTCAAAGAATCAGAAACTTTTGATAAATTCTCTTTGGCCGCAGAAAGCTCTGTCATTAGAGTTTCTTTCTCCATCTTCGATTTTTGCAGTTCTGCTGCTGCTGTTTGAATTTTGTTATTCAATTCCTTGTGCTGCATCTTTGCATCTTGACTTAAATTTTCAATTTCTTGTTCAAGGATTTTTTTTTCTTCCTCTTGCTTGGTAAGCATTTGCTTAATATTTTCAAGAGCTTCAGATTTTTTCTGTAGTTCCAACTTTGTACTGGATACTCTAGATATTTAAGAAACAACTTTTTAAATGATGCATAATTTACCACGAAAAATTAATAATTATTGAGTTTTGAAACTTCCTTGTGTAGCTCAGAATAAAAATAAATTAATGTCATAAAACCACACAACTGAAAAAACCTTAAATGTGATCTGATCATGTAACAGAGATGATTTTCTTTGAGTCAAATAAGTTAGTGGTAAAGCTAAGACTACATAACAATTCTCCTGACTTAATCCAGTCTTATCTATTGCAATAGATGCCCCCCCAAACTGTACATATAGCAGACCTTCTAACATATAGCACACTCTCTAATCTACAATAGCCAGAAAAGTTTTTCGTGTACCTTAAAGAACCTACTTACTGTTAGCCCCCAAGCGTATAGAGAATTTTGCCTCATTCCTTGAAAACATACAACACATTATGCTGTCTTTTAGGTATTAAACTTCAAACATGATTAACCCAGAAAAATATAAGGCAAATTTCATCTCAAGCACAGAGAAAAAAGATTTACTTTAATCCTAGAGCCTAACAGATTATTCAAGAAACTTGTTATCATTTGTCCCTTAACATAAATTTGCTACACCTGAATGAAAAAGCTGTAAGAATAAGGAAATGAAAATATAGCTTCAAGAAAGTTAAAAACTTCTATTGTTTTGATAAAATTATGAACAAAATTATGAACCAAATTCAGTGAAATTATGCACTAAAAGAAAAACACATTAAAGATAAACAATTCTAAAAGTGAAAATGAAACTGGATGCAAAGTAATATTTCTTGAATACATACTATTTCTGATGCTTTATAATCAGCATAAATTCAATAATATGCTAAAGAGAGGTTGTTACAAGATGTACTAGCCACATATTTGTGGAGTTGGGTATTCATACAATATCAGAATATTTACACTTTGAAAATTTTCAACTTTTAGTCCCAGAAACTTACTTTTACTTTCTAAGTGGCTAGAAAAGATGTGAGTTGGGTGCATTCATAGGATACTGCACCTCACTGATTTTCAAAGGTATAAACAGAAGTCATTACACTGGGGCACCTGGGTGGCTCAGTCGATTAAGTGACAGACTGTTGATTTCAGCTCAGGTCATGATCTCATGGTTGGTCATGAGATCGTGCCCACATCAGGCTCCGTGCTGGGCATGGAGCCTCCTTAAGATTCTCTTTCTCCCTCTCCCTTTATCCCACTCCAGTTCACACTCTCTAAATAAATAAATTAAATAAATTAAATAAATAAACAAACAAATAAATTAATTAATAAATTTAAAAACAATCAGAAAAGTCATTACATTAATATTATTTTACCTTTTTAATACAGTTATAATTCCTATCAAGCAACCGTAAATTAGGACTTGATATATATTACTATGCTACTTAACTTCCCCATAAATAATTATTATAAAATCATAAGATTATGTAAACCAAAGAAGGCAAAACAGAAATAAAGGCTTTCATGGTCACTATAAAACTTTATTTTTAAAAAGGGTACTAAAGTAATAAACCCACAATCACAGTTGGAAACTTTAACAGCCCTTCTCAGAAACTGACAGAACAACCAGAGGGAAAAAAATGGCAAAGATACAGAAGGTTAAACAACTTTACTTGGAATGAATAAGTCAAGGGAACAAAAAGTACAGTATAGGGAACACAGCCAATGGTACTATAATAATGTTGTCTGGTGACAGATGGTAGCTACCATTTTGGTGAACACAGCATAACATACAGAGATGTTAAATCACTACGCTGTGCACCCTAAACTAATGTAACATTGTCTGTCAACTATACTCAAACAAAAAGAATTTTTTTAAACATTATCAACCACCTTGATTTAATTGATAGTTATAAAACACTTTATCTAACACAGAATACACATATGTGCACATGGAAAATTAACCAAGATAAGCCATACACTGGGTCATAAATAAGATAGTTTGAAAAGCTGAATTTTATAGAGTATGTTCTCTGTTCGCAATGGAATTAAATTAGAAGTCAATAAGTGTAAGCTATCTAGAAAATCTCCAAATATTTGGAAAGTAAGCAATATACTTTTAACTAACCCAATATACTTCTAAATAACCCCATGCATCAAAAAAAAAAAAATCTCAAAGGAGATTAGAAAAAATATTAACTGTACAGTAATGAAAATACATCATAAGATGAGAGCTGGAAAGAGAATTACATACATAGGTGTAGGTGGGCCTTGGGAAAGGGAAAACTTTACCCTGTTCTTTGGGTTGAGCCCTGGGATCAGAGATAAGGTTCAGTCAAATCCCAGATGTGTTTCCTTGGCCCTTTTTTTCCTATGTAGTACAGTAGAAATGCAAAACTCCACATAAAAAACATTTCCATAAAGTATATAGGCAA
Organism: Felis catus; assembly: GCF_018350175.1. Taxonomy (NCBI): domain Eukaryota; kingdom Metazoa; phylum Chordata; class Mammalia; order Carnivora; family Felidae; genus Felis; species Felis catus. The sequence continues at coordinate 114,406,230 of NC_058374.1, forward strand.
AAAAAAAAACCCTTTAATATTAAAAGGTTTCCCTACCTCAAAATGATATAGAAGTCTCTGAGTGAGTTCTGAACCATACATTATTAGAACATAGACTAGAAATGGGCACATTTACACTGAACCCATTAGAAATAGAAAGAAACACTGGGCCCATAGGGACCTCAGGAAGGAGAATAAGAACTAACTCAGAGGTGATCTTCATGGACTGATGACTGGGTTCCAGAGAAGACAAACTACTCAATGGGTGATATGAAGGATCAGATGTGCTCCCCAAATACCTGTGCACTGGTGTGAGAAGGAATGCCATTTAAGGTATCTAATGTACCTCTACATCCTCAAATTCAAAGCATCAGGATCCACTCTACTAGATGTGAAAACAAGAAATCTTTCATCATCACTTCCAAAGACAAAACCATGAAGGTGTCAAACAACTTAATTATCATCAGTCTGATGGGTTTTATTTCATTTTCCTGAAGGGTACCTTTCCCAGGCTCTCAGGTTCCATCTGTAGGACTGAGAGTCAAACTCTTCATACCCTTGTTACAGATCAAGTCTGTCAACTCACAGTGGCCTACTTAATATTTAAAGGCAAAGTCTACTGTAATGTGACTGGTCACAAGCCCTCCCATAAGACATCCAGATGAATGGGGTGGAACTGGTTTTTACTCATCATAATTCTAGTGAGTTTTGTGTCCATTGTAGATCTTGTAGCAAGACCCAATCCAAGCATCAACATCAAGAACAAGCTAAGAGATTAATTCTATCTTCGTAGTGAACAAAAGATAGCTCATCTTTGCAGCTTTAATCACTATTTAGGTTATGTCTGGAAGCACATACCCTCTCGGCCACCAAGGACATCTGAAATTTCATGCATAAATTAATATTTTAGATTCTAATATCTTCTAAACTAATTCATCCTTATACTCAGAGCTTTCATAAGCCCATTAAGCACTTAGTGCAAAATAGAAAAAAGACATTCTTCCTCAAGGTAATTTACTCCATCTGTTAAAAAACTGTCTACTATACTGATTTCACTAGACTAAGACATGTAACTACCATCTGCAGAAGCCTGACATCTGGCATTGACAAAATACAAAGAGGGTGAGGAACTGAGAAAATGAAACAGATACTACAAAAGGTAAACATTCACAGGGAAGGTTTCACATTAAAAAACTATAAAGAGAAGAGCAAACTAAACCCAAAACCTAAGGAAGAAACTACTAAAGAGAAGATGAGGTATAAATTAAACACAAAAGTGACAAAATCAAATTGTAAGATTCTTTTAGAAAATTGACAAACCCCAAATTAGACTGATCAAGAAAAAGAGAACACCGATTACTGCTATTAAGAATAAGACATCACTATAGACCCTACAGACCTTAAAAAGTATAATGATACTATGAACATTATACCAATAAATTTGAAGTTTAGATGAAATGGATGTATTCCTTCAAAAACACAAATTACCAAAACTGACTCAACTAAAATGTTAGAAAACAATAATAGCCCTGTATCTATTAAATAAATTGAACTCCAAATTAAGAAGCAACCCAGAGAGAACTTCAGGCCAGTTGGTTCATTGGTGAATTCAATAAAACATTTAACAAATAAATAATACTCGTCACATACAAACTCTTTAAGAAAGGAGGGGAAGAGGGAATACTATCAATTTATTTTTAAGACCAACATAACCATGATTCCAAAGAACACTGCAAACCAGTAGTCCTCATGAATGAAAAGAAAATTTTAAAGTATTATCAAGTCAAATAGAGTAATATATAAAAAGAATAATACAGGATGATCAAGTGGGATTTATCCCAGGAAAGCAAAGTTATTTAATATTTAAAAAGCAATCAATAAAATTCACCATATTAACAGAATACAGGAGAAAAAACATATGATCATGACAATAGATGCAGAAAAAAGTTAATAAAAATATTTAAGAAAACTAGCATATACAGAAATGTGCTCAATCTGATAAAGGAATCCACAAAAAACCTACAGCTAATTTCAAAATTAACAATGAAGTATTTCATGTTTCCTGCTCAAGGCTGGAAAGGAATCTACTTTCCTCTCAAGGATATCTACTATCTTTTTACATTCAAATGTTCACTGGAGGTGTTGGCTAGCAGTAAGTCAAGAAAAAAGAAAAAACATCAGAGACCTACATACTGAAGAAAAAAAAAAAAAGGATAACTGTTGCTAATTCACATATATCAAGACTGTCCACGTGGAAAATTCTAAAAACTCTAGAAAACAAAAATGCAAACTTAACAAGGCTAGTCAATAGATAAGACTCAATTGTATGTTTATGCTAGCCACAAGTGATCACAAATTTATATTTAAAAAACAATTCCACTTGCAATAAAATTGAAAAACAAAGTTTCTAGGATTAAATTTAGCAACAGATATTCAAGATCCCTATTTTAAAAACAACAAAATGTTGACCAGAGATATTAAAGAAGACATAATTATTAGAAATATACTATGTTCACAGATTAGAAGACTCAGTATTGTTAAAACATTAATTCTCTCCCAAAGTGAACTAGAGATTCACTGAAATTCCAATCAAAACCCAATAATTTTATTTGTAGAAATGGACAAGTTAATACTAAAATTTATATGTAAAAAGCAATGAACTTAACCAAGACAACCTTGAAAAAGAATTAAGTTGGAGGGCTGATACAGCCTGATATCAATACCTATACCAAGAAGATACAAAAATCAAAATAGGACGGTATTGATGTCAGGATATCATATAGACACATAGACCAATAAAACAGAATAAAGCCCACAAATAAACTCACATATATTAGGTAAACTGCTTTTGACAAAGGCACCAAAGGCCACTCACTGGAAGAAAAAAGTTTTATCCACAAATGGTACCAGAACAACTTAATGATGTACAGGAAAAAAGGTGATCCCGGACTCCATCTCAGACCTCTCACAAAAATAAGTTCAACATAGATCCTAGACCTAAAAAGATCTGGAACCTAAAACTTCCAGAAGAAAACATAAGAGAATTCTTCATAAACCCTGGGGATAGGCAGAGGTTTTTTCGAAATGACACAAAACATTAAACATAAAATAAAAATAAATGGCAAATTGAATTCAAGCAAAATTTAAAACTTTTCACTGAAAGACATCAGCAAAAAACAAAAAACAAAACAAAACAAAACAAAAAGCTGTTAGGAAAAGTCTTGATAATCTATTTGGTTAACTCACTGGCTATCTGGCAAAGAATCAGAACTTTGCATATATAAAGAACTCCTACAAATCAGTAATAAAAAGACCCAATGAGGAAAAACTTTGTAATAGGTGAAATAATTTAACAGACACTCCACAGTGAAGAAATGCAAACTAAACCCACAATAAGACCCCATTTCATATTCAATAAATAGCTAAAATTAAAGGACCAACAACACCAAATACTAGCAAGGATATGAAGCAATGAAACATTCCCAGTAGAAGTATAAAATGGTACAGCCATTTTGGGAAAAGGTTTCGTAATTTCTCATAGAGTTAAACATACATCTACTCCACCACAGCCCTGTACTTTCACAAAAATACTTGTATAAGAACGGATAGCATCTTTATTCATAACACCTAAAAACTGCAAACAACCTAAAAATACTCACCAACAGAAAACAGATAAACTGTAATGCATTCAGTGGAATAATATTCAACTATACAGACAAAACTAAAAATAGTGCATTGAGAAAAAAAAAAGCCAGTCATAAAAAAAAGAACATACTTGTATGATTTCATTTCAAAAACACACAACATTAATCTATGAAGGTTGAAAACAGAACTGTGGTTTTCTACAAGGTATTGACTAGAAGGAAATTACCATGGAAACTCCATGGGTATGAAAATGTTGTGGGTGGGAGGGCGTATTATTACACAGAGTATACACTTACTAAAACTCAAAATTTTATATGTAAGATCTGTGCATTTAACAGTATGTAAATTTTCCTTCAATAATTGTTAAAAGGTACACTGACTCTGGTGTTTCCCTTGTGTTCATAAATACTATCTGTCAAGATGTACCACAAAGCTAAAATAAGTCATTTCTTGTAAGAAAGTATACATTCCCTACTTGGTATAGTCCCTCAACGCAGAAGCCTGATTGCTCTTGGGTGATATATATAAATACTCCTCTATTTGTTAATTTCAGAGTAATTTATTCAAATCAGTGAACAACTCAAAACAATTGCTTTAACCCAGATAAATGAATACCATATTACTGTTGAAAAGAGACTAGATGACCCAAATTTTCAGTCCTTTCTAGTGAAGGTAAATTTAACTATACTATGATGGTTTTATTTTTCATTCAATATTAACATCAGATTATAGAACCAATAGGAAAAAAACATTTAATAAATCTTTAAGCACTGTGACAGCAAAACTGAAATCCCAAGAGTTTTTTAAAATGATTGAGAGGGAAAGAGAAAATGGGAACGCACGCACACAAGCGCGTGCACGCGCGCGCGCACACACCCACACACACCCACACACACCCACACACCCACACACACACACACACACACACACACACACACAACATGGGGGTGGTGGGCAGAGAGAGAGAATCCCAAGCAGGTTCTGTCAACGCAGAGCCTCACACAAGGGCTTGATCCCACAAACCATGACATCATGACCTGAGCTGAAATCAAGAGTGGCTTAACTGACTGAGCCTCCCAGACACACCTGAAATCAGAAGATTTTAACACTTAGTTTATAATCCTCTCCCTTAAGTAGTTTAGCTTACATTTCTTTCTCCATTTCAAGTTGTTTACTCAATTCTGTGGCTCTAAGCTCTAAATCTGTATTCAGCTGTCTTTGCAGTTGTAGATCCTGCAAAGCTTGCTCCTTGTTTCCTTTAACTTCAAGAGTATCAGCTTCTAGTTTCTATGAAAGAAACAGAATACAGTAACCATTTTAATGTCAATAATTATCCATTTATTATTAAATATAACATTTTTGTTTATACTCAAATTGGTGTTGACATAACACAGAGTAATAACCATAAAATGTTTATGTTATAACAAAAAACACATTTTCCATTCTGAAGCCACTACTGAGTAAAGGAACTATTTATTTTGGAATCTTTCAGAGGACCTACCAGCAGGCTTTGTACATGACAGGCAGTCACCAAGTTTCTGTTTTGTTTTTTTTTTAATTTTTTTTTTCAACGTTTATTTATTTTTGGAACAGAGAGAGAGAGAGCATGAACGGGGGAGGGGCAGAGAGAGAGGGAGACACAGAATCGGAAACAGGCTCCAGGCTCTGAGCCATCAGCCCAGAGCCCGACGCGGGGCTCGAACTCACGGACCGCGAGATCGTGACCTGGCTGAAGTCGGACGCTTAACCGACTGCGCCACCCAGGCGCCCCAAGTTTCTGTTTTTTAAAATTAACTCTAAATAACAGAATAAACTTAAAATAATTGTGTCTATTGCTAGGGTAAAAGCTATTAAGTCAAGTACGAAAAAACTAGGTAACAGGTTCATACATAGGCTCATTAACATATATTATCCTTTATATCCAGTAAACGACACAGATGTAATTGTAAATATTCAAAACTAAAATGGAGTTGTCATATCATCCTTCTCCTTAGTACCTATTGACGCTAAATATAAAGACAGCTGAATTCCTGATATTGCACCTTTAAATTCTCGGTTTAGAGACTGTTGTTCCTCACAGTGCAGTTTCTGTCTCATACATATACATATAACTGTGTGCATTTTTGCAAATTTGCAAAATCAAACTGTTAAATATAAAGTTTGAATATATAGGAGTAATGCATTTTCTTGCATAGTTGTAATAATTTTGCACCCTAAATATTTTATAAACCAACCTAGGTATCTATAGCTCTTATGCAACTCTTACAATAGATTTTGATGCAACTGTAAAATTTTGTAACAAATAATTACAAAAAACATATGGAATACTCCCTAAAATAATTAGCAAATGTTAAAGATCTGATTATCACAAGAGACACTCTCGGTTCTAAACAATTATTTGTAAAAGATACCCAAAAAGAATTCTCATTGGATACTTTTCAGTAAAATCGTTTTTCTGTTCTTTTCAAATTATTACAAAAAGTAATGTGTCATTACTATCATCATCGACCATAAAGAAAAAGAAACTCATACATAGAATTAAAAATGTAATTCTTCTTCCATGTTATATTGGTGTGGATATACACATATACATGTACACATCCAATAGTTCTACAGAAGTGTTCTGTTTGTGAAGGTATAATTTACATATATATAGTAATTTGAGAAATCTTTGTTTAATCAATAGTAGATCCCATTTCAAGGACAAAGGACTCAGGTCAAACCCTTGTCTGATAGGTCATTTAATCTCTTTAGTACATCAACAATTTCACTTGGAATTGAAGTTAAGAAGCAGTTTACCACAGCATAAACTTATTATTAAACTAAAGACAAAATCCAAAAGATATAAATGTAAAATTTAAAAAGTGAAGAGGTCTGTCATATGTGAAATATATTCTGAAATAAGGAGGGAAGGAGATAGGAATGATGGAACAGAAGAGGCTTCATAACAACAACAACAACGACAACAAAATGGTAAGTTCCTTGTAATTACAGAGTAAATCCCTGGTTGGTTGTTTTTTTTGAAACATTACAAAGGAACCAGTATAACTGTCATTTGTAAAAGCCACTCATTAATAAAGAAATTAAAATTAAGAATGGAATTCAAAATTAAGACCAGAAAAATTCCAGGTAATTTAAAATTCTATAAAACAACTTCACCTTTGTTTGCAAATTTAAAACCTTTGATTCCTTCTAGGTCATCAGTTTCCATTACTACAGTAGCAGAAAATATAAGTAATACACTCAATATCTTTTATACAAACCTTAATTTGACCTTCTAATTCTTCAGTTTTTTGTTCTAAAGAAAGGTGTTTCTCTTTATATTCTTTAAGATGACTTTCCAACTGACTGCAATGTTCTTGCTTATCCTGTAACTTTGCAGTGACTTGATCCAACTGAGTAGTGATCTTATTTAACTCCTATAGAAAAGTACAATTGAAAACTTTGGTAAGGTTTTCTTTCTTGTATTCCCAAATGTTTGATCAAAGTACTACTGAAAACTCTAATTCTATTTAAGAAACTATTTGAAGGTTAAGAAACTATTTGAACTATCAGAGGTTATTTTACTAGTACAAAGGACCTGAACTGAAATTGTACATAGCATGAGATATTAAGTTTATATGCATCACCACTTAACTTTTTCTAGGAAGAGTTATTTTAGGACTCAAAAGATACAATAGAACCTTAAATATACTAATAATAAAATAACACTTTTATATTATAATTAAATGTTTTCAATGTTCAAGATGCTATTTTTATGTTGGGATGAGCACTGGGTGTTGTATGGAAATCAATTTGACAATAAATTTCATATTTAAAAAAAGATGCAATTTTTAAAAATAACATTTAAAAACTATTACAGTGACTACATCTATGAAACTTGTTCATTTGTATCTAGAGGCACTGAAAGAATTAAAATCACTAGTAAACCCACCACCCACAGATAATCACTATTAATGTTTTGATAACTTTCCTTTCAGTCTTTTCTGTATGTTTCCATTTTTTAATTTACACTTTTGTTTTTACTTGATTTACTATTGGTATTATTTCTTTTTTTTTTAATATGAACTTTATTGCCAAATTGGTTTCCATACACCGAGTGCTCATCCCAACAGGTGCCCTCCTCAATGCCCATCACCCCTTTCCCCTCCCTCCCCCCATCAACCCTCAGTTTATTCTCAGTATTTAAGAGTCTCTTATGGTTCGACTCCTTCCTTCTCTGTAACTTTCCCCACCCCTTCTCCTCCCCCCACCCCCACGCGCCCCGGTCTTCTATTGAGTTTCTCAGGATCCACATATGAGTGAAAACATATGGTATGTGTCTTTCTCTGCCTTATTTCACTTAGCATAAACTCTCCAGTTCCATCTACGTTGCTACAAAAGACCAGATTTCATTCATTCTCATTGCCAAGCTGCTAGGAATTTACCCAAGGGATACAGGAGTGCTGATGCATAGGGGCACTTGTATCCCAATGTTTATAGCAGCACTTTCAACAATAGCCAAACTATGGAAAGACCCTACATGCCCATCAACTGACAAATGGATAAAGAAGTTGTGGTTTATATTTACACTTTTAAAATAGAAGTAGAACCTCACTTTACATACTACAGGTTTGTAAGCCATACAAAGGTTTTATTATAACCTTTGTTTTTACATAACAATGCATCATGAAATTGTGTCATTATTTTCTAAAATATTGTATTTGACTGCATAAATTCCCATTTTATTGATTCAGACCTTTTATTAGCCAAATGTCCTATTTTAGATTCTTAGATTGCTACTAAACTTTCCATATTTCATTAACAGAAATGTAAATAGCATCCTAAAAGCTATGATTATTCCCTTAGCATAAACAACTAAAAGTGAGCTAAGGAATATGAAAAACCCTAAAGTTCTTGAAATATATTGGCAAACAGCTCTCCCTATCACCATTAAAAGGTTGAACTTACCTACCACCAGCAACGTATGAAAGTGACTTACTCTTCCTCTTCTACACCATCTCCAATCCTTCCAGTATTAAACAAACACATTTCACCTCAACAAGGGCATACTGTCTTAATTTACAATTGATTGCCTTAATTTACAATTGATTCTTAATCTGAACATTCACTAATATATTTTTGATCATTTACTCTTCTGTAGCTTCATGCAATTCCTATCTGTTTTAAATATCGAAGATATTAATCCTTCATCGGACATATTTCAGAAAGTGTATTATTCTTTTGCTATGTGCTTTCTAATTTTGTTAGTAATATTTTTGGCAAAAAATTTTTAAACTTTTATGTGATCATTCTTATCAATAATCTTTTCACTACAGTTTCTAGCACTGATCTTGTGATTAGATCATATTTTCCAGATGTATGTAGCAATGAGTAAAAAGTTGCAAAGCATGCATACACAGTAATTCTACATGCATAAAAGAAAATATTAGTGTGTGTGTGTTATATATGAACACACACACACATATTTGCCCAATGCTTATAGAACTCTGGACAGGTACATACCAAATTTAAGAGCAAACATTCCCTCTAAGAAGGAAAATAGGACTGAAGTTTAGGGTAAATATAGAAAACAAAGCTTTTATTTTGTTAACTTGATATATTACTAGATTGATTAAAAAAAAAATAGGCCAACAACCAGTGTTACCACTCAGATAAAAAGTAAATTTAAAAAATGTCATTTGCTAAAAGGGAAGAAAAATCTATCAGCATTTTGACCTTGGCCCTTAAGTAGGAAGCCTTTATTCTATTAGAAGTATTGAGAAAAGTAACTTATGTATTCCCTGCAGCCCTACTTATTCTTATCCCCAAAATAAAAGAGGAACTCTTACTGCATTGGAATACATGGTGCTCTTTTCCTGCTTCCAAGAGGTAAGTAAATCTAGGTCATGGCCCAGATTACCTACTAAGAACAGGTGTGAGAGTCTGTCTCCCTTTACCAATCATTAGCACTTGATGCAATGAAGCAACAATTCAACAATTAGGAACAGATATTTCAGCTGCACACCTCAGTCAACACTAAGGACTAATACAAAATTAAGAAGCCCAACCATGCTTACACACCAGTTGCGCTTTATCAAAAACAAAAATGATATTTTTATCTTCATCTGTCTGACTCCTGCATCTAGAACTGGTTCTGAACTCAGGCAGAAATTAAGGGGAATAAACAAGTAGATCACAATATTAATAAAATTGAGTATCGCTTTCATACATGTTTGCAATTAATTTATCTACCAAAACATTAGGTTATGGGATGAGACTGTATCACGTTCACCTACCTGCTGTTTATCTTGTAATGCATTTTGGGCTGTGTCCAAATGATTCTGAAGATCTGCTCTTTGAGCAGTTTTTGCTGCTTCTGCTGATAGCAATAATTCAGTTTTGGCTTTAATCTGTAACAAAATTTGCCAGTCAGTTAATGTGTATTTATTTCTTGATTTTCTCTTGCTTCAACATGCATTGCTTTTGTCAAATTATTTTAAAAATTAAGCCCTTTGGCAAAAAAAAAAAAAAATAAGGATTTAGACACTGAAAAATAAGTATGTAATAATCCCAAAACAGGAATGAATATGGGAGAAAAGACTCCTAACAATTTTTGGACAAATGATGAGATTTATTATGATATATATATATGTCCCTATATGACACCAAAACACTTCTCCCTCTTTCAAACTGGACTTCCAAATATTGGGTTATCATGTAACCCACCTAACAAATATTTATATTTTAATTAGAAAGAAATGTGTATCCTCTTCCTCCAAGTTAATATGCATGCCTGTTATTTTATATTTCTTACTTGCAATAGAATTGTTTTCCTAAAATAAAGAAAATCAAGGCTTAGATATGTTTCTATAACTTTCTCTACTATAGTATAGAATAGGAAATCAATGATGACAATGGAAAAAGAAACACATTTTAATTCCCACCCCGTCACTGATGCATTGAACGTGAATTCTGTACTGGCCTCTGAAAGAAGGTTATTAAAAATATATAATGGTAGCATATAAAAGTATTTTTTTAATCTAACCTTTAAAGTAAAATTTAAAAATCAAAGTCAAAAAGTATTTAACATAGAAATCTAATGGTGTAATATCAAATGACTGAATTTCAAAAATAATAAGGACTTCATGGAAAAAAAAAGAAAAGCAAAAGGCTCTGGTGGTTTCAGAAGGTGTAGTTTGCCAGAAGAGATAAAGAGGGAAAAAGGCAAACAGGAAAGCTAAACAAACTGTCTAGATAGCACCTTTATTTAATTCTTGTTCCCAAGGTTTTTCCACTACTAAGTAAAGCAGAGAGGGAGAGAGAGAGGTCGGAGATTAGGGGGAGAGAGACAAAGAGACAGGGAGACAGAAAGAGAGATGGAAAGACAGAGACACAGGGAGAAACAGAATTTAAAACATTTGATGGCCTCAGGGAAATACGAATCAAAACCACAATGAGATACCACCTCACACCTGTCAGAATGCCTAACACTAACAACTCAGGCAACAACAGATGTTGGTGAGGATGCGGAGAAAGAGGAACCCTTTTGCACTCCTGGCGGGAATGCAAACTGGTGCAGCCACTCTGGAAAACAATATGGAAGTCCCTCAAAAAATGAAAAACAGAACTATCCAATGAGCCAGCAATTACACTACTAGGTACTTATACAAAGGATATAGGAGTGCTGATTCAAAGAGGCAAATGCACCCCAATGCTTACAGTAGCACTATCGACAAGAGCCAAAGTATGGAAAGAGCCCAAATGTCCATCGATGGATGAATGGATAAAGAAGATGTGGGATATATATATAGATATCTATCTATATGTATGTAGATATCTATAATGGAATATTACTCGGCAATCTAACAGAATGAAATCTTGCCATTTGCAACAATGTGGATGGAACTAGAGTATACTATGTTAAGCGAAATTAAGTCCGAGAAAGACAAATATATGATTTCACTTATATGTGGAATTTAAGAAACAAAACAGGAACACAGGAGAAGGGAAGGAAATATAAGATAAAAACAGAGGGAGATAGGGGCGCCTGGGTGGCTCAGTCGGTTGAGCATCCAACTTTGGCTCAGGTCATGATCTCAACTCAACATTCCGGAGTTTGAGTCCCACATCAGGCTCTGTGCTGACAGCTCAGAGCCTGGAGCCTGTTTCAGATTCTGTGTCTCCCTCTCTGTCTCTGCTCCTCCCCTGCTCGTGCTCTCTTTGTCTCAAAAATAAATAAATATTAAAATTAAAAAAAATAAAAAAAATAAAAAAAACAGAGACAAACCTTATATAAGAGACTCTTAAATACAGAGAACTGAGGGTTGATGACGGGGTGTTGGGTGGAGGGATGGGCTAAATGGGTGATGGGCATTAAGGAGGGCACTTATTGGTATGAACACTGGGTGTTATATGTAAGTGATGAATCATTAAATTCTATTCCTGAAATCATTATTACACTATATGTTAACTAACTTGGATTTGAATTAAAAAAAAATCTACAGTCTTAAATTTTTGATGGCCTACAATTGGTGTTTTATTCAGAAAAACTCACATTAAATTGAATAATTCAAACTTACCTGTATGTCAAGCTGGGAGACCTTCTCCTTGCTCTCATTTAATTGACTATTTAATTCATTGACACTAGTTTCTAAGGAAAGGACACGGTCTTGTGCAGCTCTAAGATGTGCCTTCTGCTCTTGCACTTGGTCATGCAAATTCTCCTGGGCTTGTTTATGGCTTTCTGACTGATTCTTCAGCTTCTCTGTTAGTTGAGTTACCTATCGTACAAGGAAGACTAATTATGAAGGTCACAAATGATATAAGAAGAATTAAAAAAAAAAAAAACAAATTTAAGGACCATGAGAGTATTAAAGTGCTCTATAAGTTATCTCATATTTTTAAGAAAATTTATTCATCTTTCCACAAATAAGTAAATAATCTTTCAAAATCATAAGAAAACAACATCAATTCAGAGATTCCTATTATTTTTAAAACCATCTCTACTGAGCTAGAATTTACATGAAATAAAATTCACCTAGTTTAATTGCACAGCTTGAGGAGATTTGACAAATATATACACTCACTTAACCATTGCCACAATCAGATAGAGAACATTTCGATTACCCCAAAAGGTTTACTCATGCCCCTTTGCAGTCAGTACTCTCCACTCATCTCTAGCCCCAGACAATCATGGATATAATTAATAAGAGTTGCTTATATATTCTGAGTATTTCTGAATTGTCAGATATGTGTATTTCAAGTATTTTCTCCCACTCTGTCTTGACTTTTATTTTTGTAACAGTATCTTTTGAAGGGTAAACAATTCTAATTTAGATGAAATCCAATTCATCTAATGTCTCTTTGGTGCACCTTGCTTGGAATTCAAGGAGTTTCTTGAATCTGTGCGTTCATATTTTTAATCACATTTAAATTTTTTTCAGCCATTATTTCAATATTTTTCCCCTCCCCACTTTTCTGTCACACCAATTATATGTATGTTAGATTACATGATCTTGTCCCACAGGTCACTAAAGCATGGTTTTTTTTTTTTTTGTTTTTAGCCCAGTCTTTTTTCTCTCTGTGCTTCCTTTTGGACAGTTTCAATTGCCTTGTCTTAATGTTCACTTTTGTTTTCTATTTGGTTGATTAAGCACATCCAATGAAATTTTAATTCCATATATAGAGAGAAAAGTTCTTTTTTTTTTAATCATTCCCACTTCTATTTCCATTATAGTTTTTCCTTTACAACCATAAGCATATTTTAAGACCCATACATGTTTTCTTCTTTGAATGTCTAGAAAGTTTTGATATTTATGGAAACAAATCTTGACTTTGTTGCCTTCTTTCAAAAATGCTTAATTTTGTCCCAGCAGGCAGTTAACCCACATATGGCTCAGCTGGATCCTCTGAGGCTTGTTTTCATGCTTTGTTAAGTCAGGTGTACACCAGCTTTTACCCTAGGGGCTGGTTTATCTTTATCCCAAGGTGTGACATTTCCGGGGTTTCTACTAAATGGCCCCAAAGTGCTCAATCACGTCTTTGTGCTCTTGCATAAACATCTCCAAGCTCTGATAATTTTTCAGTTTGCAACTCCTAACAATTGTTCATTACCTGGCCACATGAAATCCCACATAAGAATGCAAAGTTTAGCAGTCAGCTGAAGGCTTAAGCTGATCCCAATGCAGATTTTTAGAGCTTCTTCTCTCCACTGTTCCCTCCTCTCTGATATTCTGCCCCACAATTTGAGGTTCCTCAACCTTCCTAAACTTTAATCTCTTAGTACTCTGTTCAGTGAGACCACTGTGCTTTCCTTGGATTCCCCCAACCCACACCAGTCTGGAAAATGCCTCTGGGTTACCAGAAGTTGGAATGGTCAAAAGGTTCACTTCCCTTGCTTCTCTTCTCTCAGGAATCAAACCCCTGCATTGCTTGTTGTACAGTATCTGAAAATAGTGATTTGATACTTTTTTTTTCTTTTCTAGTTGTTTATGGTGAGAGGACAAAATAGGTGTCAGTTACTTCAACATGGCCAGAAGCACAAATAACATAGATTTATTTTTATTTATTATTTTAAAAAGAATTAGAGGAGTGCCTGGGTGGCTCAGTTGGTTAAGTGTCCAACTCTTGGTTTCACTCAGGTCATGATCTCATGGTTTCTGGGTTCAAGCCTCTCATGAGGCTCTGCACTGACAGTGTGGAGCCTGCTTGAGATTCTCATTCTCTCCCTCTCTCTGCCTCTCCCCAGCTTGTGCTCTCTCTCAAAATAAATAAACTTTAAAAATAAAATAAATAAATAAATAAAATTTAAAAAGTGGTTGTTACTTACTGATATTTTGTTTTACTATTTTCTCATTTAGATAATTATAACTCTCTTACTGGGCAATTCTTCCAAAAAAGCAACTATAAATTCTTTCAGTTTGAAAATGGATTAAGCCAAATTTTGTTAAGTTTCTCTTAAACTACATATGAGCAACTTATCAAAATTATTATTAGCTATGTGTTCCAAAGACATAATTACCAAAATATAAGTAACTAGTAAGCCTGCATATTAACCAATACATAATAATAACTAGCAGTTGATTAGTGCTTTTAGTTTATAAATATAATTTATTATTCTTTTTCTTTTCAAAACATCACAAAATGCCATGAGGCAAGTATGTATTATTAACACCATCTCTATTTTTCTAATGAGCTAACAAGATGAAATTACTTGCTTGTGGTCACACAGGTAGTAGGTTATATACTGGGACATGAACTGAGGTCTTTGTCAAATCATGCTAACTTACTTTTACTACAATAGCAACCCATCTCTAAGGTAAATTGGATGGTATTTGTCAAAAAAACCATAATATTTAAAAAGTACTAATAATAACCAGAATGAAGAAGCATTTAAATAAAGTACTCAGCAATATTTAGAAAGATAAAAGTGAGTTTTAGAAACAGAACACATTTGGGGCACCTGGGTGGCTCAGTTGGTTAAGTGTCCAAGTCTTGATTTCAGCTCAGGTCATGATTTCCTGGTTCATGAGTTTGAGCCCCACATCAGACTCTATGCTGATGGCGCAGAGCGTGCTTGAGATTCTCTCTCTCCCTCTCTCTCTGCACCTCCTGTGCTCATGCACACTCTCTCTCTCAAAATAAATAAATTTAAAAAGAAAAACAAACAAAAATAGAAATAGAACACATTCGACAGGCTTACTTGTTCCTGTAAGGTATGGTTTTTTTCTTGTAACTGGTTGAGAACAGCAGTCTCTCCTTCACCAGCCTGAATTTTTGCATAAAGATCTTCTCTTTCTTTTTCTAGTAAGGAAATATTTTCTTTACTCTTCTGTAATAAGGCTTCAAGGTTCTGGATCTTCTGGTCCTTATCGCCAATTTGACGTAGTACTTGTTCTAAATCATTCTGTAAAGAAGTGAAAACTACTACCTTAACGATAGAGAACTTAAAAAGTTATTCCTCAAACAGAAAATGACTGATAATACATTGTACAACTCAAATTCTGAGTCTTATGTCTTTTTCTACTCGTTACATTTTAACACAGCAAACTTAAGTAATTAGAACTATGTGTTTAATAATATAAATCTACATTATCAATAGTAAACTAGAATTTAACCCCCCCAAACCTTCAATTAACCACATTCTTACTCTAACACTCTGACCTCATTGCCCAGTACCCTCTTGTTTAATCCATTTCAGACACATGGGACTCTCCTTATTCCTTCATCACACCAGGAACACTCCCACCTCAGGGCCTCTGAACTCATTGTTTCTTCTGTCTAGAATACCTCTCCCACAAGGTCACATGGCTCATTCCCTCTCCTTCAAATGTTTGTTCAAGAGATGCCTGGGTGGCTCAGTTGGTTAAGCATCCAGTTCTTGATCTTGGCTCAGGTCATGATCTCATGATCCGTTGGATCAAGTCCCATTGACAGCGCAGAGCCTGCTTGGGATCCTCTCTCCCTCTCTCTCAGCCCCTCCCTGACTAGTGCACATTCTCTATCAAAAAATAAATAAATAAATAAACTTACAAATAAAAAAATGTTTGTTCAAATGTCACCTACTCAATCAGGCCTATCCTGACCACTACATTTAAAATTGCAGCCTTTCCCAATATTCCTTCTCCTGAATATTTTATTTCTTTCCATTGCACTTATCTTTTGACACAATAAATAATTTATTTACTTTTCATGTTTATCTGCTTCCCTCCACCTCACCAGAATATATGCTCCACAAAGATTAGGATTTTTGTCTGTTTTATTCGTTGATGTATCCAAGACACAAATGTTCTACGATATTTGTTGAATGAACAGAAAAATAAAGGGTTGCACTCTAACACACACATACTCATGAAGGCTCACTTCAATACCCCAAGAGGAATCTTCTATCGATACATCAAGGGATCCCTCTTCTTTTACTTTACCGAGGGTCTTAGTGTTTACTTTTTACTAAGTGTTTACTTAGTCTTTACTTCTTTTACTTTACCGAGGGTCTTAGTGTTACACAGAGCACGGTGTATTAGCCCACATCCAGAACAATGTCCATTAATATTCTGGAGCTATCCGACCCACATTCTTTGGCTCTGCCTCACTTCTCCCCAGAACCAGGTCCTAACAAGCCCTTCCACAAACCTTATACCCCATACCACCTTGCTCGGACAGAGTCAGCAACCACCTGGTACTGGTACTCTCCAAAATTTGCACCAATATTACACTATTTGAGATCACTTTCAAACATGTTTCTCATCTAAGTTTCAGTCACAAAATGATGAAAGGCAACCTACCTCTCTGCTCTCATTCTCTACTCCTGCTACTAATGACCCTCTTCTCCACATCCCACTCATCTTCTGGAACCACAGTTCCAGGCCTAAGTTTTGTTTCCAGAACAGTCAGAACTGAAATTTTTAGTTCACCCTTTATAGATGCTGATTCCCCTTCAACACTCTCAGATACGTAAGGACCATTCTGCTGGGCAAGCAGGGGAGGTTGACTTCTTCCTGGTTTTTCACCACCATAACTCGCCCCCTCATGTAAAAGCTTCATGCTGCTTTGGGAAGTATGTCGTTCATTTATTCTAGCTTCTATTCTGTGTTGCTATTATCTATAAATCCCTACCTCATTCACTGAAGACTTGAGACCTGATTTAGTCTTTCTCTCAATCCCAATTTCTGCCAATTTCCTGGGAAATACAAAATACACAAAGAATTAAGAGCACAGCCTCAACAGTCATATCATCTTAATTCCTGGACCTCATTCTATTCACTCACTCACATGTACGATCTTGTAATCACTTGAAATTGTTCCAGATGAAAAATTTCAACTGTCCTACTCTGTGACCACAACTTCCTGACCATCTTCCAATTTCATGACCTCATTTCTGTTCTTCATGCAATGCCAAAGAGACACTGACCTCAATTTTCTTCTGACTTATTTGGCACATGCCTCATTTCTCTTCCTGAACCTCATACATGGATATGAACTAACTTCACTATCCTCTCAACTATTCAACATTCTCCATTTCCTTTCACCTACAAATTCCCCACACAGCCACCCTAAAAAAGCCCAATCCTAGATCAGTGTTGCAATCTTCTTACCCCACAACTTCATTTCTAAGAACTGTTAGAGCAAAATCATAAACCTTCAGAGATTGGTGCCACTACAAAGTTCTAGATCGCAACCTCCATTATATACTTAAAATCATCTTGTCAATCCTTTCACTTGAGTAAGATTCTTACCCCCAAACATTCCCCTCAATAACTATTTAAAAGCTTCAAGGGGCACCTGGGTGGCTCAGTCAGTTAAGCATTCGACTTCAGCTCATGTCATGATCTTGCAGATCGTGAGTTTGAGCCCTGCACTAGACTCTGCACTGGTGGTGTTGAGCCTGCTTGGGATTATCTCTCTCTTTCTCTCTCGTCCCCTTCACCACTTTCACTCTCCCTTTCAAAATAAATAAATAAAATAAAAAATAAAAAAAAATAAAATCTTCAATATTCTCTCTAGATTTTTAAATCTCTGCCTGCCTTCCATTCAACTATCTCCAACTTTATCCATTAAAAAAAAAGGGAGGGAGAGGGTATCTTCAGGGATGATGCACCTTGATTTTTCACTCTCTTATCTATAAAGATAGACAACAGATAGATAAATCCATATTTAGTTCCTTTCCTCAAGCTTCAAAGAATATCCTTCAGAGAATAAGTTCAAATTTACCACCACCCACTGTATCAATGACCTCACAGCTTATCAATACCCTATTCCTTCAGTCACCTCTCCTTCAATATCCTCAAATGACTCCTTCTCTCCCAGACTGTCCCAGACTATAAACATGCTCAGGTATCTCTTGTTTTCAAAACACTTCGCAGACCAAGCCCCACCCACTACTGTGCAGTCTTTATACAATTCATATTTAAATTCCAAAAGGAATTCAAATTTACTTTTGCAAATCTCTCATTTACTCATCAAAAATCAGCCTTTCATCTCTATCACTTTATTGCAATTATGTTTAGCAAGAATATGTAAGAATATTATATAAGAATCCTTCATGTATATAAGAATATACATTTATAATAAATAATTATAGCTTAATATCATGGACATTTTTCACTTATCATACTTGGCATCCCTATTACACATGCACATTTGAAGTTGCTGATTAATCTGAAATTTTGACTCTCCCCATTCCTTTGGCTTCCACTTGACAGGTTCTCCTTAATTACGCTGATCATGCTCTTCCTTTGGGGTGCGCTTCCTCCAATCCTCCATCCTGTTAGGTGCTAATGTTTCCCAGAAGTCTTGTGTTACCAGTTGTCTATTCTCCTCATTACACTCCCTCCCTGGCTGATCACATCTATTCTAATAATTCCATTAACCCCATATATACTGTGATGTTTCTCACAGCTTTAAATGAATATATACTATAGGTACCTCAACAACATCCAATATTGAACTCACAACACTGCCCAATGAAATGGCCATTTGTCTCAGATGCACTAACAAAGTTGATGACACCTCCATTTACCATGTACTCAGTGTTATCACTCTGGAAGTCATTTACTTTCTTTCTCATTCCCTGCAACTATTAAGTCCTACTTTTTTTTTTTTTACTGCCCAGGTATTATTCATATTTGCCCTATAACATCTTTAACAATTGTTTGAACTAAGGCCATTATTATTTTTCATCTAAACTACTGCATATATTAGTCTTTTAACTGATCTCCTGCTTCAGAATATTCACTCTGAAATCCACCTTTCACACAACCACAGGAATAACTTATTTAAAAATCAAATCTGGGGGGTGCCTGAGTGGCTCAGTCAGTTAAGTGTCTGACTCTTGTTTTCGGCTCAGGTCATGATCTCACGATTTGTAAGTTCAATCCTCACATAGGGTTCAGTGCTGATGGTGCGGAGCCTGCTTGGGATTCTCTCCCTCTCTTTCTGCCCCTTCCCTACACTGTGTCTCTCTTTCTAAATACTTAAAAAACAATAATCAAATCTGGCTATGGCACTTCTCTCATGACGTTCAATACTTTTCTATCTTCAAGGACAAATGTCACACAAGACCTTCAATGAACTCACCCATGTCTAATGCTCTGGTCTCTTCTCCAATCTCAGTTTAGTTCATATCAGCTTCACTATCCTTGCCCTTTTAACTCCTTGATTCGGAGTATAATCTTTACTATCACCATCTTCACAACCCAGGAACATCTGCACAAGCTCTGCAACTCAAATTGTCACTTTTAAGAAGTTTCCAATGACTGCTCTTTTCCAGACTGAGTTAGAGAACTGTCCTCTGTGCTACCATAATAATTTTATACACATATTATATACACCTAGAACGACACTGATTCTACCTCTTTAATTAGTTTTTAGGACTTCTGAAATTTCCATAATGAGAGACTTTGCCTGGTCTCTTTGTCATCCTTTTCTTATTCTTCTTCCCCAGGGAATGGGGAATTCAATTTAACCAACTGAAAGTCTGGAATAAGAAACTAAGCATGTTTTGCAGAAGAATGAACCTGGACCACTTTCTTACCCATACACAAAAATAAACGCAAAGTGGATGAAAGACCTAAACGTAAGACAGGAAGCCATCAAAATCCTTGAGGAGAAAGCAGGCAAAAACCTCTTTGATCTTGGCCACAGCAACTTCTTACCCAACACATCTCGGGAGGCAAGGGAAACAAAAGGAACAATGAACTACTGGGACCTCATCAAAATAAAAAAGCTTCTGCACAGCAAAGGAAACAATCAGCAAAACTAAAAGGCAAGCGAATGGGAGAAGAAATTTGCAAATGACATATCAGATAAAGGTTAGTATCCAAAATCTATGAAGAACTTATCAAACTCAACACCCAACAAACAAATAATCCAGTGAAGAAATGGGCAAAAGACACAAATAGACACTTCTCCAAAGAAGACATCCAGATGGCCAAGCAACACATGAAAAAATGCTCAACATTACTCACCATCAGGGATATACAAATCAAAACTACAAGGAGATACCACCTTACACCTGTCAGAATGGCTAACATTAACAACTTGGGCAACAACAGATGTTGGCGAGGATATGGAGAAAGAGGA
The DNA here is from genome assembly GCF_018350175.1 of Felis catus. Lineage (NCBI taxonomy): Eukaryota > Metazoa > Chordata > Mammalia > Carnivora > Felidae > Felis > Felis catus. Next base: position 114,426,915 of record NC_058374.1, read on the forward strand.
TCTCTTTTGCATTGTTGGTGGGAATGTAAGCTGGTGCAGCCACTCTGGAAAACAGTATGGAGGTTCCTCAAAAAACTAAAAATACAACTACCCTACGACTCAGCAATTGCACTACTAGGCATTTATCCACGGGACACAGTTGTGCTGTTTCGAAGGGACACATGCACCCCCATGTTTATAGCAGCACTATCCACAATAGCCAAAGTATGGAAAGAGCCCAAATGTCCATCGATGGATGAATGGATAAAGAAGAGGTGGTAAATATATATACAATGGAGTACGACTTGGCAATCAAAAAGAATGCAATCTTGCCATTTGCAACTACATGGATGGAACTGGAGGGTATTATGCTAAGTGAAATTAGTCAGAGAAAGACAAAAATCCTATGACTTCAGTCATATGAGGACTTTAAGGGACAAAACATGAACATAAGGAAAGGGAAACAAAAATAATATAAAAACAGGGAGGGGGACAAAACAGAAGAGACTCATAAATATGGAGAACAAACTGAGGGTTACTGGAGGGGTTGTGGGAGGGGGGGCGGGCTAAATGGGTAAGGGGCACTAAGGAATCTACTCCTGAAATCATTGTTGCACTATATGCTAATTTGGATGTAAATTTTTAAAAATAAAAAATTAAATAAATAAATGGAAAGAAAGAAAGAAAGAAAGAAAGAAAGAAAGAAAGAAAGAAAGAAAGAAAGAAAGAAAGAAAGAAAGAAAGAAAGAAAGAAAGAAAAAAGCTAAGCATGTTTAATTTAGCCCCTTCCTTTCCCCTCAGTCTAAGAGACAACCTGCCTATAAGAAGTTGAAAGCCTGTCATTTCCAGCTTTGTCTGTCATTGGATGAATAAATTTAATTCTGGGGCACACTATAAAAAAGGACACTTGGGGGGCGCCTGGGTGGCTCGGTCGGTTAAGCGTCCGACTTCGGCTCAGGTCATGATCTCACGGTCCGTGAGTTTGAGCCCCACGTTGGGCTCTGTGCTGACCGCTCAGAGCCTGGAGCCTGTTTCAGATTCTGTGTCTCCCTCTCTCTCTGCCCCTCCCCTGTTCATGCTCTTCTCTCTCTGTCTCAAAAATAAATAAACATTAAAAAAAAATTTTTTTTTTTAAAAGCACACTTGGGGCTCCTGAGTGGCTCAGTCAGTTAAGCGTCCGATTTCAGCTCATGATAATCACAGTTCGTGAGTTCGAGCTCCACATCAGGCTCCATGTTGACAGTGCAAAGTCTGCTTGAGATTCTCTCTTTCTCCCTCTCTCTGCCCCACCCCCACTTGTGTGCACCTCTCTCTCTCCCCCTCAAAATAAATGAATAAACTTAAAAAAAAAAGCCAACGACTGCAGACCTATGCCAAATTCTCTACCTCAGTCTTACTACTCTATTTCTTTGCTACTCTTTATAGTAAAACTCCTACAGTTATCTACATTTATTGTATCAAACTTCTCTTGCCCCATTTTCTCTTGAACCCCTTACATCAGGCTTCCATTCCTACTTCTCTATCCAAGTTGCTCTGATCAATGTCATCAATGACCTCCATGTTGCCAAATCCAATAGATTCTCAGTCTTCATCTTGCTTGACCTCCATCCTCCTCATTAACCAGTCCAAACTTCTTGAAATCATCCTTGACTTCTCTCTCTATATATCCCACATCAATCTATCAGTAAATGTGTCAGCTTCACTTTTCAAATATATGTAGAATCTGACCATTTCCCATTACTTGCACTGTTTCTACTCTGATCCAAGCCATATGATCTCTATCTAGATTGCTGTAGTTGTTTCATAGCTAATTTCTTTGCTTATAATCACATGTCCCTACAGTCTACTCTCAATACAGCAGCCAGAGTAATCCCGTGAAATTATAAGTCAGATCATGTTACTCCTTTGCTCAGAACCCTGTAATGATTTCTCATGTCAGTCACAGTAAAATCCTCAGAATTATCTATGAGGCTTGACATGTTACTCCTCTGTGATCTCCAGGACTCTGTGACCCTCTAACCCTCTCATGTCTCACACCACTCCAGTCACCAGCTTCCCAATAGTCCTTAGACATGTTCCTGCCTCAAGGCTTTTTAATGTATGGATGTTGTTCTCTCTGATATCCACATGCCTCACACTTTCTATTCCTTTGGCTCTTTCATCTTCTCAGAGAGGTCTTCCCTGGCAATCCTATCTCACACTGCAGTCCCACCTACAGCTCCCCAGATAATTTCTAATCTCTGTTCCTTTGTCATCTCCATAGCACTGACTGCCATCTAACACACCACACATTTTGCCTATTTACCTTGGCTATTTTTGGTCCCCCTCACTAAGCTCCATGAGAACAGACAGCTTTGTCTATTTCATTTCCTGTCACGTCCATAAAATCACTTCCTTGGCTAAGAGTAGATATTAATACATATTTGTTTACTGAATAAATGAAAGAACAAGTACATGAATGCAATAGTTTTATCTCTATCCATCTGACTCCCATCCCACTCTCCAAACTCAGAAGGGAAAGAGACATCTTACTTATAGCCTCCTTTAAATAACTCCAACATTGTTTCTGTTCACACATCATTAGACTACCATTTTCTAGAAGGCAAGCACTTTGTCTTACCCATCTCTATTTTCAGTGCTTACCACAGTGCCTGACATGTAGTACTCAACAACATTCAATGAATTAATGAAAGACTGAAGGAATACACAAATGTCAAAAGAGGGCACCCTCTTCCCCTCGCTGTAACAAAACGAAAATTTAACTTCTTTCAATCTTCTAAGCTATGCTATAGATTCTGTATAAATTTAACCTAATCACTTGTATTTTCTATGCCTACAATTCCAATGTTCCTACGATGGTTCTAAAGCAGGAAAGACATGATCAACAAATACTAAGTTCTACTGTAGAATATACAAAATGTTCTTTTTTACTGGGCTAACTAAATCAGGAAATTTGTACTTGTTTTAATTTTTCAAATAAGGTACTTTTAAAAATAATAAGTAATAAGCAGTAATATATTTTGTCTACATAATAAAGAAATTTAATAAAATTTAAATATTTTATATAAATAAGTACACTTACAATAGCAAATCTAGTTATAATAATTTTAAAATAGAAAATTTCAACATAGCAACCAAAAGAAAAGGATTTTCTGCTCATCTAGATACTGAAAATTATCAAAACCCTTCAGAGTCAAGTTTTTTGCATTATCCAGTTTTAGTACAACAAAAGAATAATGACCTGGTTAATTCCTGTTTAAAAGGCTAATAATTCAAATAATATTCACCTGAGCTTCTCGAAGTTTTGCTGTAGTGCTTTGCTGAAGGGCTTGTTGTTCTTGATGTTGTTGCTTCGTTTTATCTAATTGATGCTGCAATTCTGTGGAATTTGTTACTTTTTCCTTCAACTTAAAAAAAATGTAGATTGTTAGTTAACAACTTAAAAGCATAGTGCTATCATTCATAAATATCTGGCATTACTTCAATTCTCAAAATTCTCGAGTCTGAGTAAAAACCTAAATTCAAGGGGGCGCTTGGGTGGCTCAGTCAGTTAAACATCCGACTTCGGCTCACACGGTTCATGGGTTCGAGCGCTGCATTGGGCTATGCTGACAGCTCGGAGTCTGGAGCCTACTTCAGATTCTGTGTCTCCCTCTCTCTCTGCCCCTCCCCACTCACACTCTCTCTCTCTCTCAAAAAATAAACATTAAAAAAAAAGAAAAAAAACCCTGAATTCAGACAATATATAAAATCAACTTTAAAAGCAATATCTCATTACTTATAGAATCCTAATCTCATGATTATGAAACTATTCCCTAGGTATTCCTAGGGACTCATCCTAAGAACACAATTCTTTCTCTAGGTTGGCATTTAGTTTATTATTGCTTTTTTCTATACTAATATGATCAAGGAATTAATTACATACAATTTTTTTGTAACAACAATCTAAATCACAGTACCAATATTTGTTTTATTTTTTTCCAAAACAATCATAATTATCGCTTATTGGGAAAAAACAGAATCATCTACCATGTCCAAGATTCTGGGTCTAGAAGAAGATCCTAGCTTGATGAAGCTAGATGTAGTTTGATGCAGCTACAGATTTTAACTCTCATTGTTTGTTCAATTTTAGTATAAAAGACATAATTTAATGATAACTTTAACCAAATAATACTTACCATTTTTAGCAACCACACCTTTAATTAGAATAGCATTCAGTCTTATGCTTTAATTGAAAGTGAAAATCCGTAAGTGCAAACTCAAGGTTTATATGCACCAAATATGTGTCATTAATGATCCTCACCAACTGTGTTCATTTTTCACTGTTCTATTGGGATGCTGTCCTTCCTGGGTAGGGAGACTCTTCCCTCCCAGCAGCCTACGAAAGGTTCACTCCCAGAATCTTTCTTGCCTAAAGCTAAAAGAATAGTCTTCTTAAACACATTTTAGTTGAGAACTTTAGAGGATACAGTCACAACAAAATGACCCATATATAGTGAATAGGAAGTAGGATGTTTCTAGTGGGTAGAAATAAATGTCACAATTTAAAGTTAAAAAAAATGTCCAATTAAAGCTCCCGACAATAAAAAAATTGAACCATCATGAATATTTAACATGCCTCAAATCTATCAATAAACTTACTAACATAAACTCACTTGAAATGTCAGCTTACCTGTTCTTCTAAACGAGAAAGTTTGAGTTGTAGATCAGCCACTTGTTGTTCTTTATCCATCAACTTTTCACTTGAAAGCTGTCTCTGTTCCTTCAGCCTACCATGAGCTTCACCTAGTTGGCGCTCTGTCTCCAGAAGTTTGCTATGTAACTTTAAAAAAGAAAAAAAAAAAAAAAGGTTGTATACTACCTATGTACAAACACACACTCATCACTACTGTCTAAATAATGTGGTTTTTTTAAATCTTAATTTTCATATACTTTGGGGGAACCTAAGATCCAGCTGAATTTTAATCGCATAAATTATGATGGATCACATAAAACTGTGATTAAGCATCACAGTTTTGGGGGTTTTTGTTCTCTTAAAAATGTAGTGAACCAAAGGCTCTTTTTTGGACTTAAGTATTACAATCACCTGAGGAACTTAAAATAATAAAATGAAATGTAAAAATCAAGACACTCAGGGGCGCCTGGGGTGACACAGGCGGTTAAGCGTCCAACTTCGGCTCAGGTCATGATCTCGTGGTTTGTGAGTTCAAGCTCTACGTTGGGCTCTATCATCTCAGAGCCTGGATGGAGACTGCTTCAGATTCTGTGTCTCCCTCTCTGCCCTCCCCAGCTCATGCTCTGTCTGCCATTCAAAAATAAACATTAAAAAAAAATTTTTTTTTTTAAATCAAGACAGTCAAGGCACATACAATATTATTCCACAGTATTTTTTTTTTTTAATTTCATACTGGTTCTTATTTTATCACAGTTATGAACCACCACAATTAACTTCTTACATTTGGGTATTGAATAGAGCACAAAGCACTCCCAAATCCTCAAATTGGCACATAATTTCTTTTTTTTTTTTTTTAATTTTTATTTTTGAGAGAAAGAGAGAGGGCATGAGTGAAGGAGGGGCAGAAAGAGAAGGGGACAGAGGATCCAAAGCAGGCTCTGCCCTGACAGCAGAGATTGGCAAATAATTTTCTAAATAAAAGAGAAAAAAGAATATATATTTTTTTAATATTAGGTGGCCCTCATTCATTAACTTTAAAATTACCACCCAGTTAAAACTAATTGAAAGATTTGCCCAGGAGCTAAGAACCATCACTTTCTCAAATTCTTTATTTTCTCTAATACTACCAGAAATAGCAGTCGGTTTCTCTTAGGAGAGGGGGAGTTCTATCAAAAAAAGAAAAAAAGTTTGTATTAATTTCAGAAGAATTACTGCATAAGTGCTGGAAATATAAAACAAAAATGAGCTGTATGATATTTGAAAAAGTTGCAAGACATTTGGCAAGGCTTATACACTATGAGTGCTCCTCCACACCAGCCTCGTAACACATGCATGTGCCTCACTAAAATTAGAAATTAATAAAAAGCATTCTGTACAACTGTTCTCAATCAAAGCTATTCAGGTTAATGGTGAGAATATTAAGAATCTCTAGCCTTTGTGTCATATTCCTATATATATGCTCTATACTTGCATATTTCTCCATAAAAATTCATAGTTGGCCAGGAAAAAACAGAGAAGTTTTATCAGAAAAGTGGACACCCACTATTTTCTTATGCTGTGAAACACCCTGAGGCTATTAGAATATATTCTATCCTTAATAAGGAAAACCAAAGTCAATTTTTAAAGTAAAACATGTTTCCATCTAACTAAAACAAGAATCAGTACTAGTTAAAGAGAATGCATTTATTTTATCTTTGTCCTTAGCCAGCACCCTGACGTCTCTCTTTTGATTCTTCTTGTTAAAATGCAGTGGATTAGCTCTATAAGGTAAGTACCCAAACTTCCTTCTTATTACAAGAATTCGGCAAAATCCTGATATGTAAAAGGGAGGCCTTCAAAGTACACTCACATTTCAAGCATCTAATGTGTGTGATCTCTTACAAACAGGCATCACCCATATCTAGTTCTTAAAACTTGTTGAATAGGAATCTCCTGCTGATTAAGAGGTATAAACTTCAGTTATAAAATAAGTCACAGAGATGAAAAGTACAGCACAGCAAATAGAGTTAATATTAATATTATAATAACATGGTAGGGTGACAGATGGTGACCACACTCCCCATGGTGAGCATTCAGTAATGTATAAAACTGTCAAATCGCTATGCTATACATGCACCAAAAAAATAATATAAAAGGGTCTCCTGATATCATTGTTAATACACAGATAATCAGACTCTTCCCATATAAATTTAGATTTAGTACATTTGAGCTAAAGCCCAGAAATCCATGTTTTCATCACAAGAATCAGATTATACTGAGTTTCAGGAAACTCTTTAGAAAGGACTTACCAAAAAGTAACACTTCAAAAAGCAGCAGTGTTCAATCTCAACTGCATAGTACAATTACAGGGGAAATGTTTAAATATGACAATGCCTAGGACTATGCCAGCGATCAGGAATTAATAGGACCAGGGGTAAGGCCTTGATAATGGTAATTTTTTAAATCTCCCCAGGTGATTCTAATGTGCAGACAGAATTGAGAACCAACCGAATTAAAGAGAACTATTGCTCTGAAGATTTACTAAAGGGGTGAGATAATACTATAAATAACTTTTTCATTCATTATGGCACAATTCCTGGTAAGTCCCTGATCTTGTATTTAAAAAGAATCTCAAATCAAGGCTGTCCAGTGGTGGGAGTAGGCCAAAATCACTTAAACAATGATGTCTATACTATTTGTATAAACATATTAAAAAAGAAGAGGCTAAATCAAGAGTAAAAATCATATACACTGGAATTATTAATAGAATGGTCTGTTCTAAAGCACATTTTAAGATATATATACAATCTATAATAAATTCACTTTGTAAACCTATAGATAATATATAATTCTTTATTCATTTTACTCCTAACATTTACTATGTGCCAACATTTACTATTCTAAATGTAAATGTTAACTAATTTAATCCTTATATATATACAGCCTTATGAAGAAGATTCCACTATTACTTATTAGAGATGAGGAAACTGAGGCACAAATTAAATAATGTGCCTGGATCACATGGCTTACAAGCCTTAGAAATGGAACCCAGGCAGTTGGTTTCTAAATCCACTATGCTATTCAAGATGTATGTTAGATAATTTTTTTAAATTAAAATGATGACATCTAAGCTTTCAATTATATAACATCATTATTTGCACATTTGTGGCTACTTAAGAAGTGGTCATAAACCCAAATATGAAGAATACAGGCTGCTGTGTTTTCAGGTCCTTTCATGACAATCACCAGCTATCTACCTTTGTCACTACTGAAATGGGTGCTGAGGATACAATGGAGAGCAAGACAAACCCGATTCATGCCTACACTCTTTAAGGATATGAAAAAAGGTTTAAGGTAAGATTCATGTCCATTCTTCCAATAAATATTTGCTGAAAGCCCTAAGTATAGAGGCCGACAGTATAAAATAAAACAAATTCCTCACATTAAGGAATGTGGGAATTGCATCCAATGGGAATGCCAGACAATATGCAAGTAAAACTAATTATATAATGTAAAGTGTTCTAAAGAAGAATATAGGGGTGCCTGGGTGGCTTAGTCAGTTGAGCGTCCAACTCTTGATTTTGGCTCAGGTCATGATCTCATGGGTTCACAAGATAAAGCCCCATGGCGGGCTTTGCACTGACAGCCCAGAGCCTGCTTGGGCTTCTCACTCTCCTTCTGTCTCTGCCCTTCTCCCGCTCACACTCTCTTTCTCAAAATAAATACATAAACTTAAAAAAAAGGGGTGGGGGGAGAAAGGGGAGGAGGAGGAGGAGGAGGAGGAGGAGGAGGAGGAGGAGGAGGAGGAGGAGAATAGATTATGGAGATCACTAGAAGGGAAACTTTAAGAAGGCTAATACAGTGGCCTAGGTGAGTAATGATGGTGGCTTAAATTAAGAGCGGTAGCAGTACAGGGGCACCTGAGTGGCTCAGTCGGTTAAGTGTCTGACTTTAGCTCAGGTCATAATCTCGTGGTTCGTGGGTTTGGACCCTGAGCTGGGCTCTGCACTGACAGTGCAGAGCCTGCTTGGGATGGATTCTCTCTGTCTTCCCCTCTCTGCCCCTCCCTCGCTTATGCCCACTCTCTCCCTCTCTCTCATTCTCTCTCTCAAAATAAATAAATAAACATAAAAAAAAAAAAAGAGTGGTAGCAGTATAGATGAAGAGAAGAGACAGATTTGAGACATATTTTGAAGGTAGAATGCAAACAGCAGGCTAAAAGAAGATAAATGGTGTCACTTCAAGGTCTTCAGTATGACCTCTTTATTTATTACAGAATTGTGACTAAACCAACTAATCACATGCTCAAGTCTTTGTATAAAAATATGTTTGAGTAGGTTCTCAAATTCCTGATACCCCTCCTCCCACTGACAACCAAATAAAGCCCGAATTCCTCAGCTTGCTATTCAACACCCTACACAATAAGGTTCCAAATGCTCTTTCTAATCACAATAGTCCATTCCTATTACACACACCCTATCTTAAGAGGAAATCAGTGCCCCTTCCTGGTTCTTATAATACTTTGCTGACACTAGTTTCTTCTCACTAATCCTTCTGCCTGGAAGATTCTCCTACCTTCAAACTGCCACTTGTCAATACCTACCCAAAATCATAATTTCATGCACCACCTCTCTCTCTCACACAAAGCTTTTCCTGATCACATACTGGATAAAATAATTACACAAATGAAGTGCTATAGGAGAAGAAAACAGAAGAGGAACTCTGCAAAATTCCCATCATATATAGGATCATTTTATTATAATCCTCACATTCTTTGGTACAGGATAGTACTTGCCTTGTCCTCAATAAGATTTACATAATGATTTAAGGTAAGTACTGTTTCTTTTTTCAGTTCTCTATCTCCCAACAACTAAAACATAATGTCTTTTAGAAACCATAAGTACCCAATTTCTTTATCTGAAATGAACATCAAATATCTAAGTTATCCACTAAAATATTTGCTCATTAACATGCAATGTGCCAGGTAGTGAAGGTAAAAAATGAGTAAGACGTGGTCTTTGCATCCAAAGAGTACAGAGTCCAGTGAAGAAAGACACATAAACTATGATAATATACTGTACTGTGGTAAGTAATGCTTAAGCCATCTCTGGGGGATCAGGGTGGGAGACGTGGCAATGTACAGGAAAGGATTTCTATAGAAGAGTGACAACTGAAGTAAGCCATGTGGTCATCAAGGAGAAGAGGAACAGGAAAAATATCTCAGGCCAAGAAAGAAGGACTGATGCCATGAAAACAAGTATCACTGCAATATTTAAGTGAAAATAGGTGAACATTATCAAAAAAGTGGCTGAGGACTTTAATGTCTCCCAAATATCCATTCTTCAACTGATTTTTAATGTTATCTATAAGCAATAATAAGAATACAGAACTTAATTTAATGGCAAAGTCAAACTTTCATTACTGATTACAAATTACTGATTAATCTGATAGACAATTATTTACTTCTAAAAAGTTATTAGGGCTAATTTGTTTTTTCTTTTAATATATCTAATTTTGAGGCACCTGGGTGGCTCACTTGGTTAAGTGTCCTGCTCTTGGTTTTGGCTCAAGTCATGATCTCACAGTTCGTGGGATCAAGCCCTGAGTCAGGCTCTGTGCTGTTAACACAGCGCCTGCTTGGGATTCTCCTTCTCTCTCTACCACTCCCCCTTCAGGTGTGCACACACGTGATAAATAAATATTTATCTCTCAAATAAACTTTAAAATAACTAAAATATCTAACGTTTAAATTATTGATTTAACCATAATTATATTTTAAAAATTTAGTAACAAAACATAAGAATTTTTAAATTAAAGAATAGTCAACGATGTGAATTAATTATAGTAACTAATACATGCAGAGTACCCTGTGCCAGGTGCCATCTTAAGCAATTTATAGGTATTAATTCATAAACACTTCACAGCAATACTATATGATGGGTGCTAACATTTTTTTCTCATTAAGGAAAACTGAAATGAAAGGAAATGAGATCTGATTCAGTACTACCGGTTATGAAAATTAAGAGTTAATTTTTCAAATGACTGTTTTTTTTAATGAACAATATTATGATCAAATAACTACCAAGCACACAAGAAACCACAGGAGGAATTCCAATAAATAAAAGTAACATCTCTTACTTGATTAATTTCACTTTGGAGTTGTAACCCGTGCTGCTCTTTCTCTTCTCTCTGTTGTTGTAGCTGTTTAAATTCAGCCTTAAGATGCTGGTACTTGGCCTCTACTTCTGATAATTCTTCCTTGAGCTTCTGCGTAGCTTCCCCCTTTTCACCTAGTTCTGCCTGTATTCTCTGCAGGGAGGTTTCAGATGCAGATAATCTTGACTGAAGCTGCTGACAATCTAGGTCTTTTTGATGAAGGCTTGCTTGTATATTCTTTTTACTCACACATTCTTCGTTATGTTTCTCCTCTAACTGAGTACACTCCAGTTCTTTCTTTCGAAGCTTTTCAGTCAAGTTCTGAAATATCGAAACAATTTCCTTTCTTAATATTTCTAATTATTCTAATTATTCAAACTATCTTTACAACAATACCACTAAAATTAGCCACACTGCAATATAAAAACATTTGGCTGAATATATTCTGGCCAAAATAGGACTAAATTATTACATACTAACTTATTTTATTATTGGCCCACTTGACTAAGCTCTACTAATACAAGGATTACCAACTGAATTTTGACATAAAATGAAACACTAAAATCTACTAGATTCTTTAGGGTATAAAACATATTTATACTCTCCCATTTGAGTTAAATAATAAAACTACCTTCTATCACTGAGGTGCCTGGGTGGCTCACTCAGTTAAGTGTCTAACTCTTGACTTTGGCTCAGGTCATGATCTCACAGTTCGTGGGCTTGAGCCCTGCAGCAGGCTCTGCACCATCAGCTCAGAGCCTGCTTAGGATTCTCTTTCCCTTTCTTTCTCTGACCCTCCCCTGTTCATGCGTTTATTCTCTCTCTCTCTCTCTCTGTCCCTCAAAATAAATAAACATTAAAAAAAACCTACCTTCTATCATCAAAAATTACTCTGAATAACAATATACAGCAATTGATTTGAGGTGTTGTAACTTCTTTTTTTAAATATTTTTTTTAACGTTTATTTATTTTTGAGACAGAGAGAGACAGAGCATGAACGGGGGAGGGGCAGAGAGAGAGAGGGAGACACAGAATCCGAAGCAGGCTCTCGTGACCTGAGCTGAAGTCGGACACTTAACTGACTGAGCCACCCAGGCGCCCTGAGGTGTTGTAATTTCATAGCTGATAAGAGCTTTAGCATAACAATACCACTTGCTGCTTTAGTATGTAGATCCTACTGATTCTTTATTTTTACTCTTCTTGATAAAGACCATTTATAAGAGTCACAAGTTTAAGATTAACTCAAATTTCTTTCTAGGTGTATAAAAATAGTGATCTAAACATAATTTACTTGCCTTATGTTTTATTATTTTAATCAGTACTATCAAGTACAAAATACAAAAAAATGACACCTCCAATTAAAGATCTGGATCAACTAGCCTATTCAAATGTTGACATCTAGTCTCAGTGGAGTTGTTACAATTAATATAGAACATTTTAAGTCAACACACTTATATATAAGACCTGAATCAGAACTCTGACTCAATGCTAAAAGAACGATAGCTAGGATAAAAAGCTACTATAAGCATCTGAGAAGTCAAGCTGTGGATGTTGATTATACTCACTTTTTATACGCAGTGTGCTAGAAGGGAATAAATATAGAAATAGTAGAGGACAATCAAAGCCTCTGGTCTCTAAATAATCTAAATGAAATACACACATTAAAGAAAAAAAAAACTTTTCCAAGAAAGTTAAAACATAACTCTCTCAAACAAAAATGAATTAATACAGGGGCACCTAGGTGGCTCAGTCGGTTAAGCATCAGACTCTTGGTTTTGGCTCAGGTCATGATTTCATGGTTCATGAGTCTGAGCCCTACATGGGGCTCTGTGCTGACAGTGTGGGGCCTGCTTGGGATTCTCTCTCTCTCTCTCTCTCTCTCTCTCTCTCTCTCTCTCTCTCTCTTCTCTCTCTCTCTCTCTCTCCCTCCCTCCCTCTCGCCCTGCCCCTCCCATGCTCCTTTTCTCTCTCTCAAAAAATAAATAAGCTTTTTAAAAAAATGAATACAAAACGTGTGTCAGGAGTGAATAATTTTTCTTTTTTGATAAAATAAGCAAAGTCAGATGGGGCTAACTAGTAATTATAATCACTTGAAAATAAAGTTTGAGCTTAGTAAAGTGGTGATAGGAGTTAAATAATACGTATGCAGGACTCACACCATGTCATTGAAACAGACACAAAAATTTACATAAAAAGACACAAGGGAACAAGAGACAAGCAACATACATGTGGGGAAAGAGCAAACACTGTTGCCTCAAGGGGAGTAATAAATCTAGGTACCAATGTAGCAAAGTTAGCAGTAAAGATTCTTGAACACCATCTGAGAAAAGGTACATTAATGTAGATTACCAGGCAGGAATATACTACAGAAAAAGCAGTGTCCAGAAGATGCTATAGGTACATGTAAAAAAGACAAGATGTGAGACAAACTTAAAGGTAAGAAGAGCACCCAGAAGAGATGTGTGCCTTGGCCAACCAACAGAAACAAAGAAAGAGTAAGAGTCGAAAGACTAGAGGGAAAAAAACAACTTTTGAGTTAAACTATCTGATAAGAAAATGTTTCTATAAACATTTCTTTGTTACTGGCTAGTAACTCCAGATCTTTCTGGATATAATTTTACATTTTTTTCTTTTAAGAAAATTACATTTATTTTGGACTTTGTATGTTAAATTAAGGCTATTCATTGATGTATAACTGTATTGCATCTTTTTACATTTTCCCCCCACCCTGACCCTGACATCCCCCCTCCCCTACTCAAAGCTGTGCTGCATCTTTTTAAAGAAAATTCTAAGTCACTGAATTTCATGAAGGCCGCCATGCTCACATATACTAAGAATGTGGGCAGGATATAATTTTAAAACATGCTGCAAAAATTGAAGGCTAGTAATGAGCTAGCAAGGCTTCTCCACAGGCTTACTTATGGTGTGACCAAATATTCCCACCAATTTATACACAGATGACCCCTCAGACAGCTTCAACCTTTAAGAAGTAAAGGCACATAACAACCGTAGACTTTAAAATTCACTTGTCCTAAAAAATTAATTGGAAGCTACCGGGCTTTATAGCACAGATGAGAGATAATTAAATTTTCCTTAAAAGAACCTCAACCACTTTCTTTTTAAAAGACCTAATCCAGGGGCACCTGAGTGGCTCAGTCAGTTAAGTGACCAATTCTTGATCTTAGCTCATGATCTCACAGTTCATGGGATCGAGCCCTGAGTTGGACTCTGTGCTGACAGCACAGAGCCTGCTTGAGATTCTCAATCTCTCTCTCTCTCTCTTTGCCCCTCCCCCACTAATGCATGCACACGCACACACACACACTCTCTCAAAATGAATAAATTAAAAAATATATTCTAAAAAAAAAGACTTAATCCACTCACACTGCATAATTTTTACATGCAGAAGGCTAACTATATTTAGTACTACAAATTTTCATTCTTACTACAGTCTTCCCATGAAATCTGAAGCAAAATATTATAGCAAATACATGGTTTTTGAAAACTGATTTAAGTATAGTGAGAGTCATTAAAGAACACAGTAATTGCACTTTCACATGTCCATATTAATTCTTAAAACAAAACATGAGATACATTATTATCTCCATTTTCTGAATGAGGAAGTGAAAACTGAAAGAACCTCTATGACCTGGCCAAGTGGCAGAGTCATATATTATGATTCCAAGCCCAGTAAATTGTCACAACACAATTTAGACACGCAGTGAGTCAATTCATGCTTCCCCCAAAACACTCTATTGAAGTTTAAATTCCAAAATGATTGTTAAGCCTAACTCATAACATAATTATCATTTGGGTAAGCAAAACTCCTTCCTTCCAAATGTTGTCCCGTCCTCTTGATTTCCTCACCAACTGCTCTCAACAGATTTTCTTACAGAGATAATTTGCCTATATTAGACTCCAGTTTTCACTTATTACTTGCCCAAGTAATGAGAATGAATGCAAAAAGATGGCATTTTTTTAGCTTACAAAGTAGTTTCAGGCATCTCATTTGTTCTTCAAAACAGCTTGGTGAGAAAAAACAAATTGAACTACTATAGCTCTCCAACATCTCATATTCTCTTGTGCTCTTACATGTTCCCATGCCTTCTGCATATCTAACTCTCAAAATAAACGCCATCAACCCCTCTGCCATGTGAAACGTTCCTTAACATCCTTGAAGACTAAGCTAAAAAGTTGTCTTCTACAAAAGCATTTGCTGATTTACTAGGCAGTAAGTTAGGAAAACTTCCACCTTGGTCTTGACCCAACACTGCACCAACACTTACCAAATAAAAACAAAAACAACAAACATTGACTGGGATGTTTACTAAAAGCCAGACACTGGTCTAAGCACTTAAACATCTATTAATTTATTTAAGACCCATGCCACTCCTAAGAGGCAAATGGGTAGGAAAGGAAACAAACTTGGAGAGGCTGTCACAGTCAGTCAGTGGCAAAGCTGGGATTTAAACATGCCTTCCACCACTGTACTACATACACCATTCCTCAGTGCACCACTCTGCAATAAATATAGTGGTAATACACAACAACAGAACTACTTGTCACATCTGGCTCTTGCTTTGGACTATGAGCACCTTAATACTAGGACTACCGGAAAGGGAAAGCAATGAAAGGATGGAAAAAGGATGAGAGGTAAAACCCAAAAAATAACTCAGTCTCTTACAATGACCCATCTAGTAGCTTTAACTAAGCATATTATTTTGTTCAGAATTTACATAAAAATAATTGAGTTGCAGAACTGTGTTTAAATGTTAGTGTACAAATGAATGAATGAATGAATGAATGAATATCAGACTATGATTCTTATTTGAAACTAAGAAGAAAGTTTTTTCAATATTCCCTTTTATTTTTAAGTTTTCAAAAGCAGTAATTACAAAACACTGGTCTAATACTGAGGATACCTTGATATTAGTGCAAAAGCAATTATTGTTTCCATTCATTATGTATTAAAATATTGTCTATCCACCTTGATGCTGCTATATAACCTATAATAAATGCCCAAGGCATTTCATGTAATGGTCTTCCTAAGACCAAATACAAAGATTTCCAAATTCAAAACACGTGGATATCACCACTGTCAGCAATCATAGTTTGCCAAGGACATGGGATGAGGAGAGGTGGGAGAGGCAGATAGCAAGGATAATAAGAAAAGGATGCATTTCTGCACTTAACTTTAACCGGTGAGCAAATCCTAAACAGGAAAACATTTTGGAAAAAAAATTGTTAAGTCTTACACTGATGTAAGGATTATTAAGATGAGTAGAAGATGCTATTATTCCCTAATCAATCATATTCCAGTCTTACCACACTAAATCATCTTGATTCTATATACTATTTATCAAATTCTCATAGTACTTCTTTTAATAATACGTGTGTGTGTATACAATCTGTGCTTCATTATCTGACCATACATTTCAGTCTATCAATGTCAAATCATGTCCTTTATTAATAGTTTAATGCTTCAAAATTATATAATAAATGACACTGATCATAAACATCCACTTTATGTACACATCTTGGTCAATTTCCAAAAAGTAGAACGTCAATTTTTAAGAAATTAAACATCAAACTGAGGGAGAAAGATAAAACTAAATTGTATATAGAAGTTTTCCATATATAGCTTGACAGGAGACAAAAGGGGGAGGGGGATGGACAGGTTTTCATAAAGCCACAGAAAAAGACCAAGTCAGCATCAAGAGTTGACAGAGAAATGGGCAACGGTAAACTGATATAATTACTTCAGAAAATTGAGGTCACGTACTAAACTTGAACGTGTGTAGCCTGCACCCCAGCCATTTCACTTGGGAGACATAACAAAGAAATTTTTGCACAAATGCATGAGATTTATATGTGAATGTTCACAGCTGCAATATTTGTAATAGCAAGGAAAAATAAAATCTATGTGAAAAAGTAGAAGTATGCATAGATCACTTCTGTTGCATACCAAACAATAGAAGAATTGTCACATGGAAAAGCATTAATGGTCTTAAATTACAAGCTGAGCTAGTTGCTGTTTTTCATAAAACACCATTTTTACTGGCAAGAATAACAAACTATGATTATTCATACTTGGTAGGAAAAGAACCTATCACGTAAGGAAACAGAATTGATACTATTTGTTTCCAATAATAAAATTCAAGCTTTCAAAGAAGGGCAGGATTTTGGAAAACTAGTATCCATCACCATGAGCTTGACACTTCCTCATACTTAAAGCCTATTCAGAGACTGATGGAGATATTGACAAATGATACTGTTTTTATATTGCACAAGGTAATGTGTTAATATTTGGAAGATCTGCATAACCAATATTTTACACCTGACTAATGCATGATGTTATAAGACCCACTCAAAAAGGCAAAAAAAAAAAAAACAAAAAAACTAATAAATTTAATGTTACAAATATATAAACAGCATTGGTATGGTTTCAGATTCTAGACTGTAACTAGCTATTGAGAAACTATGCCTTATCTAGTTTTGGTATAGTATCAAATAAAAATAGCTATAATTATCAAAAAAAAAAAAAAGCTATTCAGAGATTCCTCTTCTTCCCAACTACATACCTATGCGAGATTGAATTTTCTTCATACCCTTCAACCATATCACAACAGATGAAATATAAAAGCAGATGTGAGAATCCATCTGTCCTAATATTAGGCTAGACATTAAAGAGGTTTGCAAAAATATAAAACACCACCACTATTTTTTGTTTTAGAAAATAGTCATCTTTCATAAGAAATAGTATTGTTAATATTTATTAATTAATGTTTTAAAAACACATATTTTTTAAATTTATGTTTTAATTTCTAATATACTAATTATCCATAGATATAACCCCAAAAATAAAAGCTCTTTGGAGTCTATAACAATTTTGAAAATATACAGCTTTCCTGAGATCAAGAGGTTTGAGGTTGGCCAAGGGCACAAGCAACAAATTACCCTAAAACTTAGAAGGTTAAAATTGTGTCTATTATCTCACACAGTTTCTGAGGGTCAGGAATCCAGAAGCAGCTCAGCTGACGGTTACACCTCAGGGTCTCTCATGAGACTGTTGTAGTAAGCTGTGGGCCAGAGCAGAGCTATAGTCTCTGATGATTTGAAAAGAACTGGAGGATGAGGATCTGCTTCTAAGCCCATTCGCCTGGCTGTTGGCAGGAGGCCTGATATTTCCAACCAATTATACTTACTTCTTTTTCCCCTCTACCATGTTCTTTTCTTTGGTTCTTCCCTTGCTATATTTCATCAAAATATCAGGTTCAACTTATTAAAAAGCAAGCCAACAAATTCACCATACCATTGAATATAAGGGTTTAGTGACTCTACTCCCCCACGACCAAAAAAGTAAAGACACAGAAAAAAAGTACTAACCAATACTTGCCCTGCCCCCAAACTTAATATTATCTGTTGCTCATCTATAAGAAACAAGGTGGGAAATAACAACATTCCAAAATAAAGAACAAGGCTGAAGGTCTCACATTCCCTGATTTAAAACTTACTGAAGGCTATAGTAGTCAGAGACACGGGGGTGGCTCAGGAGGTTAAGCGTCTGACTTGGGCTCTACTCATGAGCTCGCGGACTGTGGGTTCAAACCCCGTGTAGGGCTCTGTGCTGGCAGCTCAGAGCCGGCAGCCTGCTTTGGATTCTGTGTATGTCTCTCTCTCTGTGTCCCTCCCCACTCATGCTCTGCCTCTTTCTTTCTTAAAAATAAGTAAACATTAAAAACAAAAATTTTTTTTCAAAGTTACAGTAGTCAAAACAGTAGAGTACTAGCATGAAGACAGACATATCGACTAATGGTATAAAAATAGAAAGCCCATAAGTAAACATTCACATACATGGTCAAATGATTTTTAACAAGGGTGCCAAGACCACAGGAAAGGACAGTCTTTTCAACAAATGGTGCAGGAGAAACTGTTTATCTATATGCAAAAGAATGAAACTAAACCCTTAACCTTTCACTATTAAAAAAAAATTAACTCAAAAATGAATCAAAGACCTAAACATAAGACCTAAAAGTATAAAACCATTAAAAGAAAACAGGGGAAAAGCTGCCTGACATTGGATTTGGCAATGATCTCTTAAATATGACACCAAAAGCACTGGCAACAAAAGTAAAAACAGACACTAGATTACATCAAATCAAAAACTCTGTGCATCAAAGGTGTGATAGTAACGTATAAAAAGAAATATACATTTGGTGTTCATCTCCATTTCTGGAACAGAACTCCAAAAACCCTTGCAATTTCCTAAGTGAAAAGAGTAGCAAAGATGTCTTTTGTTAGTCATAACAACTCCCTTTCAACCACCAATGAGTTTATGTTAATGAAGTGATTTTTTTTTTTTTTAGAAAGCTCCTAAGGATGGGGGCTGGTTGCCATGGGAACCAACCAAAATGAAAGGGTTGGAATTTTCAACCCCACCCCCTAGCTCAGAAAGGGTACAGGAGCTGGAGGTCAAATTAATCAGCAATGGCCAATAAATTAATCAATCATGCCTCTGTAAGGAGGCCTCAATAAAAACCCACAAGGACAGGGTTTAGGGAGATTCTAGGTTGGCAAACACATAGAAAGCACCCAGAGAGAGCATGGGAGCTCCATGACCTCTCCCATACATCTTACTCTACCGATCTCTTTCATCTAGCTATTCTTGAGTTCTAATCTTTTATTTTTAATGTTTATTTATTTATTTATTTTGAGAGAGAGAGAGAGAGCACGAGCGGGGTAGGGACAGAGAGAGAGGAAGAGAGAGAATCCCAAGCGGGCTCCACTGTCAGCACAGAGTCTGACATGGAGCTCCATCTTATGATCTGTGAAATCACAAGCCAAATCAAAATCAAGAGTCGGAAGCTTAAGCAACCCAGGCACCCCCTGAATTATAATCTTTTAAAATAAATCATTAATCTAGTAAGTAAAATGTTTTTCTGAGTTCTGTGAGTCATTCTAGCAAATTAATCCAATCTAAGGCAAGGGTTGTGGGAACCTCCCATTTACAGCCACAGCCATTTGGTGAGAAGTACAGGTAACAAGTTGGACTTTGAACTGGTATTTGTGGGGGGAGGGGGCAGCTAAACCCCTGTGGGATCTGACACTATTTCCCACTATCTCCAAGTAAATGGTGGTAGAACTGAGTTACACTGTAGGTCATCCACTGGTGTCACAGAACTGCTGATATATGGAACACTCATATGTCTGGTGTCAGAAGTAAAGGTGTAGTAAAGTACTGAGAGTAGAGGAGACACACAGGAGTGTTTTTCCTCTACAAAAGGTGGTGGTGAATGGGGTGTTGTTCAGAGTACAGAATTTTAGTTCTGGAAGATGAAAAGAGTTCTGAAGATCGGTTCTGTAACAATGTGAATGTACTTAACACTTAAAAAAAAAACAACAGAGTAATAAGTCACACTGTACTCATGCCAATATATAAATAACATACACAAGATTAAAATTTAAGATACATAAAACCAATTCACCACTCTATGTAGTTTTTAAATACTCACCTGATTTTTTTGTGTTAATTCATTAAGTGAACTTTTAAGTTTTTGTAGTTCCTGCACATATACAGCAACTTCCTGGGGGCCTTTGGCAAGTTCACTCCTTAGCTGGCTTATTGTGGCCTTAAGAAAAAAAGAAAAAAAAAAGAAAAAAAAAATTAGAGGGAACTAAAATGGAAAAGAGAATGGAAGTATCCAAAGGTTTTAAAGTTACACAGATTTTTGTCACTGTTGTTGTTAAACTGATATAATACTTCGAAGTTTCGATTTAGTTCTTTTTCCTACCACCCTACTGCCACCCCACATCATTTTTGACTGAAAATTAATTTTTAAAATTTATCCAAAATGTTTAACCTCATTTATTTAATAATGAATGAAATGAATAGTTGGCATCCTACTTTATGTATCTGAGTCAGCATCAAACTACCAACCTGAATTTACTGGCTTTGAAACTCTGTACTTTAATCCTTCTGAATTTAAAGAACATACTTTTATCCCAACTTCTACAGGATAGCCTTTCGTTTTACTTTAAAAACATGTTAAATAAACACAAACACACAATACAGAATCACCTTGGAAAGGTAGCGAATCATCTTTTTGACTGTAATGGAAAGTATCTGTCCAAAGAAGTTATACAGAGTTTTATTAGATATAATTTTATTAAGCTGGGTCATTCCATGACTAAGTATAATAGCTGGACACAAATTTGCTTTAATGCATCTTAACGAAATTAAGACAAAGGTTTGATCATTTAAAAGTAAGAGAAAATTAAGCAAAGTCTCAGAAATAGAAACTTCCTATACATGAAAGCTTCAATGACCAGAGAGAGAGACTAAGTACTGCTTTTTAAGTATGGTTTCTTGCAAGTGACATTAACAAAAGAACTTTCTATTTCTAATATTTAGCTTATTGACTTCACTTTTTACATTCTTAAAGCTACATTTTCATTGTCTATATTCTTTATTAGTAAATAAATTTTATTATGGAAAACATTTTTAAAAAATTTTTAATAAACACAAGAGTAGTTATCTACATCAAATATTACAAATACATCTTCAAGGGAGAAACCTTAGAAGGCTACTGATTTATTTTGACAGTAACGCCAAGAGATCTGCTACTCTTCTCTTAAAAACCCTTCCAGTATGTGTGGCACTTTTTTTTTTTTTTTTTTTTTTTTTTTTTTTTTTAAGGATTCTCTTTGGTGGTATATCTTCATCTATTACAGTGCTTTGGTTTTGAGTTTTGGAAAACCATCTAGTAAAGAAGGTAAGTGATTGAACTGAACGATTAAACACTTGGGCTTATATTATTTTAATAACCATAAGTTGATGAAACTAGTTTTTTGAGTGTTTTCCAAACTGGTTTAAAGTCAACTAAAAGAGGTTTCAAAAAAGTTTTTACAAATAGCAGCATGTCTAAGATATCTTCCTGGCCTAACCTTTTAAGGAAAACATTCATGTAAATAAACCAATTCTGATATACTGACAGGCAATCTGTCATATTGCTTTACAGTTACAGCTTCTACACAGGGTGTTTCAACATATAACAACATATATATATATATATATATATATATATATATATGTATACACACACACACACACACATATATATAATATATGCCATATATATCCTATGCTTCAAAGAAGGAAATGTTTAAATATTCATTATTTTTAACTATATTCAAGTTAAAGGCATATCCTAATAATTTCTTTCTTAAACTGATCATGTAATCTTTTCATTGATACTGGGAGTTTATTTCAAACTGCTATCCCTAATAACTTTGAATCTCAGGATCATTTTCTGTTAGTAACATTATGGATGTTCAGAGAAATATTAGGAACAGTTTGGCTATTTTAAGTTACCCTATTTTAATCATTAGCGTAGATGCCAACTTATCACAAAAGAAGATATATTATTGTATTTAAATCTTGACTTGTAAATACCTTATCAAAGGATTTAGCAGAGTGACACATAATAAACAGAAACAACAGTGCATATTAAGATGCAAATTAGGAGTATATTTCATTAAAAAACCATGATTCCACATTAAAGTTTATAAGATATAGTAAGCCAAGAGTAACATCTGTCTTGCTGATTAACTCCAACATGTAGAAAAAACTAAACAAGCAAAATGTAAAGCAAATATATTCAACAATATCTTGTTATATTTTACAGTTTTAAAATATGTTCTTATAAATAACTATATTTTAGGGGCGCCTGGGTGGCACAGTCGGTTAAGCGTCCGACTTCAGCCAGGTCACGATCTCGCGGTCCGTGAGTTCGAGCCCCACGTCAGGCTCTGGGCTGATGGCTCGGAGCCTGGAGCCTGCTTCCGATTCTGTGTCTCCCTCTCTCTCTGCCCCTCCCCCGTTCATGCTCTGTCTCTCTCTGTCCCAAAAATAAATAAACGTTGAAAAAATAAATAAATAAATAACTATATTTTAATACCTAAAGAATTAAACATTAGGTATATCATTTATCCTTTGTACAAATATGTATATTTTTAACTATAATTTTTTTAAAAGCAACCATTTGAAATTTTTTAGTTTACTCAAGGGTGGAAAAAAGAAAGATGTGCGAAGAGTTTACACCAAAAGGTATACTTTAGTCATGGAGAGGGGAAGGAGGGGAATGAACTACAGATAAGGTTCATTTTCTCTGTTGTACATCATGAATCATTTCAATGTTTTACAATGATCATGCATTATGTTTGTATTGGGGGAATATACAAATTGAAAAGTCAAAATGTGCAAGAAAATACATTCCCTGTTCAAATATGACTATGGGTCAAATTCAAACAAAAATGGCTCTCCATTCCAGCCACAAAGACATTCCTCACTGTTTAACAGGCCAAACTCATCTGGGCTTTGAGACTTTACAGTTGCACTCCCTCTTCCTGAGAATGTTTACTCCCAATTCTTCACCCTCTTGCTTACTTCTCACACATTCCTCCTTGAGATGACCTTCCCTGATCATTCTATCTAAAACTGTCATACATTATTGCCAGCTCCACTACTGCCCATACATACCCTGCTTTATTTTTCTTTATAGCATTTATTATTACCTGATTTTCCATCATGATTTGATTTATTCATGTATTATCTGGCTTCCACAAAAGACTATAAGCTTTATGAGAGCAGGCACTCTGTCTTATTCACTGTTGCATTCCCCACACTTAAAACAGCTACTGACCCTAGGCATTCAAAAACTACTCTCTAAAGGAATGAGTGATTCGTCTCCAAGAAGTTAATAGATATTTGTTCCCAGTATCTGAGACCCGATAAAATAGCCTCCATTTCCTTGAAGCCATGTTGCTGAATTCAAGTTAGACTTTTACGAAAAAATTTTAAATTAAAAAATAATTAGAGATATTTTGAGCAAATATCCTGCTAGTGTTTTAGAATTATAATTATTGTCCTAATAATATTCTACTATAATTTGTATATAATTATTTAAAGATGATTGAAAATTCACTTGATTAACAAAAATAAGCATATCTTTGAAGTTCTGAGATTGCCTTACAACACAAAATTTCCATTTGACAACAGAAGGAGCTATATTAAAGGTATTACTAACATTAAAAAGCCTTCCCAAAACACATTACCTCAAGTTTAAGCATCTCCATTAGAAAGCAGAAAAAAAAAATAATAAAATGATGGATGAAAGGTGGACGACTGACAAAAGTACACACTGAACACATAATAAAAATGTCCAAACATACTGCTAAAACTGATCTCTAATATTAGTACACTTTTAAAAGATATTTAAGTACTCTTTAATAACTATGCATGAGTATAACCATTTTTATTCCGTATCTTTGTAAATATTTTAGCTTTTAAAATGAGTTTATTTGGAATTCAAATAAAATTCTTAAAAAACCATTTACATTAAAGACCACACCAAATGTAAGTTGATTATAGCTTTGATATTTTCAGTAATGTAAATTTTTAAAAATAATACTTATTTTAACCCTTAAATCCTCAATTTCTGATAACTATTTATAAAGTACTTTCAAATGCTTTAGAATGAATTATTTTTCTATATGCCTTCTAAAATATCTAAACCAAAAACACAACAAAACAAAACCAAACCTGTCAATGAATTCATAGGCATATCTAAATGAATGTAATGGAACATAAGGACATACTTAACAATGTATATTACATCATATGTCTTTAGCTTCAATTAGAAATACCAAACAAATCATTACATTTTTAGCTCCTTTAACTCCTGTTCGTGTATTTTGTTTCAGATACCAGTATTTAGGTTCAGTAAAGTAGTAATAAATACATAAAGTAAGTTTTTCATTAAGTGCTATAATTCACCAACAAATTTAAGAATAGGATTTAATTTTAATAAATTAATAAAATACATGCCACATATTTAAAAAGTAAGCACAAGCTAAAAACAAATGGTTTATAACATTGTTATAAACAAATGAGATGGAATATCTAGACATTAATTGTTTTAATATAAAAATGGTGTGAAACAACTCAAAAGTATTTTAAGTTGTACTCAATATAAATATTACATCATATAATATGGCAAAATATAAAAAGTAATAACAGTACGTATTAGGTCAAAATTAATAGCACAAATTTACTTATAAGGCAATTATCAGACCACCCTAAATGAGAGAGAACATGATTCAGAAAAGACTTGAGGCTTTGGAGGAGACCTGGGATCCAATCCTAGCTTCCTTTATATGAGGTACATGAACTTAAACAAGTTATTTCACTTCACCGAGCTTCAGATTCCTTACACATAAAACAAACTTAATACTTAATTTACAGAGTTAAAAGAAACAAAAGAGACCATATATTTAAAGTACCTGGCACATTATCCAAAACTTGGTGGTGCTCAAAACCTAAGAGCTTGTTTCCAATAATAATATTACTCTGACTCATGCTACCACTTCCTAAACTTGTTCAACATAATCTGAAGTCTCAATCATGACACACCTATTAGTTAACCACTAGAAAGTAAATATTACCCTTGTTTTACTAAAATGATGATGAAATGTTAAGGGCTATTCAGCAAATCTCTTTATTTTAACATTTATTTCAAAACATTTAAAAAGATAAACCTTTATGAAAATGTAAAAGTTAAGATGTGAAGAATGAATTTCTATGCCATTTTTCTTCTTTTCCAGAAACATCTTTTTGAGAGAGAAAAAAAAATTGTTTCCCACAATTACGCTTGTTGATAGGAGGACAGTACATGAAAGTCACTAAATCCTTTTCCCCCAAATCTTATAACTCTAGTTATATTTTTTCATCTTAAATGACTTCTTCCCATAACATAGAAGATAATCCAATCTACATGAATAAAAATACAAATTTACAAAAATCCTCCATATTAAAGTAATTCTTAAATATTACTCAAATATTTTCCCACATATATTTTTCCCAAAATGCAAGCAAATATATAAATTTCGTCTCCCTGTTCAAATTCTATTTGTATAACAAGTATATGTATAACTCCACAATTCTCAGCAGGAAACAGTCAGAAAGGATTATACTTTAAAAGAGATATATTCTAAAAGTGCCATTGCTGTAATTCAATTTTAGTCAACCTGTTACATTTGATTTGAAACCTCATATAATATTAAAGGAATTTTTAACCAAAAGAGTATAATTTTTTAAAAATTTGAGAAATACCAGTGGGCAGGCAGATTTAATCAAAAGTAATTCTTATTAAAACACAGAAATGAATGACTCGATTCACTCAGATTCAAGCATTTCTACTTTCACATTATCTGAATGGGACTTTTCCTCATGAGACTTCTTTGATTCAGCACCTCCTTGACTGCACATTAAAAGCTTTTAACTGCCTTCAATAAATTTATGAACTCCCTAAAATTGTTTGAAAAATTGTGGGGTCAAGTGTCATTGGGCTAAAAAGATCACTTTTGGGAAGTCTGCACCTGAAGTTCATAAACTTTAAAGTCTAAAGTGTTAAGTAAGCATCATAAAGCTTCACATGCCTATGCATGTTGTACCTACAAAGGTTCACCATTCCCCCTTTACAAAGATACAGGAAGAAGTAAAATTAAAGGGTGACATGGTTATCTATAATATTTATACTCCATAGCTCATTATGTTACTAATTATGAATAGAATGGCTTTTAAGATCACCAGCTTAAAAACTCTAAGAAAAGCAAACTGCAACGTTACTATAACAACCTCTTAAACTGAAAATATGAAAAATAGAGGTCCATGTCACATAAGGCAGCTTAAGAACTACAAATATCTATTAATATTTTGTTAACTGTTAACAAAATATCCTCTATAATACTTTAGTAAAAAAGACAAAGGCTACATTTTTAAGCAAATATATTTACTAAAAATCCTAGAGCTTGCCATATACTAACATAATTATATCAAGGATTTACAGGTCAAAGTCAAGTCATGTGACAAATGGTGGAAGGAACTGAAAATGTTTATCCTGAAAAAGAAAGAACTCAGAGTAAATATGAACAGTCTCCAAATATCTCATGTGGAAAAAAGGAACAATTTATTCTGTGTAATTCCTAAGGAGAACTGGAATCAGTGCGTGGAAATTCTAGGGAAACAAATGTCAATTCAATGGAACGGCTGACTTATGAAGAAATATGCATCCCTACACCACCTAGCAAGAGTTGGGGATCACTTATCAGAGAGACTACAAAGGAGGGTCCTGGGTAAAGTGTTAGTCTAACAGATTTTTAAGATTTCTTTCAACAACATAATTCAATAATCGATAAGTGAAAAACAAGCCTACTGGAAAATAAGTTTTCCTAAATATTTTTCCTAAACAACATTGATAATACAATTGTAAAAAAATGAAATCATGCTTCCTTTACTCCTACACCAAACTGAGATAAACTCAATTACCACTTATTGACTAGCCTGGATCAAATTTAACTTTAAATAATCATTTCTCCACAATATGTACATTTATTAAATGGACAATACTCTTTTATACATTCTTCTCTAAATGTCTAGCTTTATAAAGCAAAATTAAATATTGTCTCTCAGACTATACTGACTATACACAAATATCACTCAGGGCAAATGAAAGTCAAGTATTGTTTTGATAGATCGCTTGGAAAAATTCCAACTGCTGGCTTCCCTCAACAGTATACACTAAACAAGTTAACAACAATCACATTTAGGCACACTGAACTTATTTACCTCTGAGTTAGCATATTCTGCTTGTAACTTTTTACACTCATCTTTGAGTTTTTCAGATTCTTTTTCACGCTCCAACGTCATGTTGTCCATTAGTGTTTGAACTTGGACCAGTTCTTTCTTTAGCACAGCAACATCTTCTATACCAGGTCTCTGAAGCTGTGAAGCATGTTCATTAAAAATTATAGTGAAAAACGAAAATATGGTTTTACTACAAAGAAATCAAAATGAAAATAATCTTTAATATCAATTGTTAGACTGCAAATGTTGACCACTGGTACCTTTTTCCCAAAAAGCCTTTCCTCTTCCCAATCTTTGTCATATTTAATAGTATCACCACAATGTGAAAGAGAGCAAATTCACAATTATCCTTAGTGCTTTATTTGCTTTCTTTTCCTTCACAAACTGCACTCCATGGTTATAACAATCACTTAATAAATGCCACATTTTGAAGCATAAATGCCCCATTTTCTATCCTAGGAAACTGATAATAAAAATAAAGGAGCAGATGTAAGCATAATTAGGGTTTGTTGCTAATGGATATGGATATGCATATGGTTGATTTTATTCATATATTTATTGAGTGCTAAATAAAGGGCAGAGAGGCACCTGGGTGGCTCAGTCGGTTGAGTGTCCGACTCTTGGTTTCAGGTCAGGTCATGATCTCATGGTTCATCGGATCGTGCCCTATTTTGGGCTCCTCGCTGACAGCACAGAGCCTGCCTGGGATTCTCTCTCTCCATTTCTCTCTCTGCCCCTCCCCTGCTCACGCTCTCTCACTCTCTCTCTCAAAATAAATAAACATACATACATACATACATACATACATACATACATACATACAGGACAGAAAGGAGACAAGGACAGATCCAAAGTTGTACACCTTGGGATAGCACTGAAGACATATAGTACCAACGACAGAAATAGTTGGGGAGGAAATACGGTGACCTGATGCTACACTTGTTGAATCCGAAATGAAGCTAGAAATGCAATCAGAAGTTTTCTAAAAGTAGGTGGATTTATAAAACTAAAGGGCAGGGAAAGGTCAGGATCAGAGACGCAGATAAGGAAACTAGTAAAAAGACACATGATATTAAGATAGAAACAACAAAAATGTTAAGGTAATAAATTTTGTATCACACATTCCATTTTTATTTAAAAAATCACATTGGTATATGTGTAAAGGATAGAACTAGAGGGAATTTTCCTTTCCTTCACTTTACTCAAGCAATACTTTTAACATTTTTTCAGAGTATATATTTTTCATTTAGAAAATTATAAAAGTACATTTCAATAAGGTTTCTGAATTACCAGTTCAGTCTTCAGATCTTGAATTATAATTGTTTCTTTGTTTAATTCCTCTGTCAGATATGTCACTTTTTGTTCAGCAGCTTCTCGAAGACTCCTTTCTTCATCATATTTTGACTTTATATCTAATTAAAGACAGTTATATAAATATTAGTTTCATGACATTAACTCTAGGAAAGGGTAGTTTTATAAATTCTTATCTATTACATTGCATATCTACATATTATTAATATGTATTAATTACATATTATGTATGCATAACTACATATTACTAATATGTACATATTATTAATATTAATTCAAATTCACATTCCTTAGATAACCCTAAATATATACAATAAACTTTTACTTCTGATTAAATGATGAACTTAAAATAATCAGATGTTTTTGTCTAAATTCCATACAGCACTGTCACTAATTATCATCTTAATGTATACTTAATCACATATAATAGTTTAACCTAAAAGCATGTAGTTAAAGAAAAAGTAATTGATTGCATAACCAAATGTTAAATCTAACTGTATTATTTAATTTCTTCAAAATGTTACTTGTTAATCTTTAAGCATGCCCCAAAGAAAATTCACCTTTTCTAAATTAGAAGAAAAATTCTACAGAGAAAATCGATCCTTTGAAAGGAAGAGGTGAGAGGACAAACAAAATAATTTATATAGCAACTCTATTATTAAATTCCAATAATCACTACCATAGTCTATAACAAATGTTTTACCACACCAAAATACAATACACTAAAATACAATGCCTTATTTCCAGGATATACAATGGCAAAAAGGTAACGAGACTCATCATTGGCTAAAAAGATCTGATTCAATTTACCTGCAATTTCAGTGGCAAGTTGGGCTGCTTTCTGTTCAAATAAGTCTTTCATTTGCTTAATATTAAAATTTTCTGTTTGGGCTTCTTCTAATTGTTGTTCCAAAGACTGTAGTTCTACAAAAATGTATCATAGCTACTTAAATACATAATTAATGCTAATTACATTTCCTAAACTGTTATTACTTATATCCTAATCATTGTTGTAGTTAAAGACAATCAACATGAAAAGAAAAAACAAAAGAGAATCAACATGAGTCTATCATCCAGTTATAAATGGAGAATCTTCATATTTCAAGAATTAAGCATATCTGATTCATTTAAGCACAAGTCATAATTTATAAATATATAAAACAAATTAAAGGAATATTTAGCATCATACTCAAATAATCTATAAATACTTGTTTCAAAAGTATTTTGCTTTTACATTTCAGTTATTTTCCTATAACCATCAACTGTCCAAAAAGGAACATATTCTGGCTTTCTAAATAAAATTGATTATATTGAGAAACAAAATTAGAAATGGTTTAAGAACAGGGAGCCTGGGTTAAGCTTCAGTTAAGCATCCGACTTTGGCCCAGGTCATGATCTCACAGTTTGTGAGTTCCGAGCCCAGAGTAGGCTCTGTGCTGACAGTTCAGAGCCTGGAGCCTGTTTCAGATTCTGTGCCTCCCTCTCCCCCTCCCCCACTCTCTTCCCCTCTCCTCCCCTCCCCCACTCACACTGTATCTCTCTGTCAAAAATAAACATTAAAAAAAGAAAGAAATGGTTTAAGAACAATCCAAGTCTTAAATAAAATAATTAAAATATGCAGTCAACCCCTAATACTCCATTCTCCTAAAGAGATTTCAAAGAAAACAGGGCGAGACAGATTTCAGAGGGAAAGTAAATACAACAGCTAACCTCAAAATACAAATCTGATTATTCATTGAGCATTCCTCCAAAGTCAATTACAAAGATGCTAGCTTCATCATTTTATTTCAAGAGAAAAAGAGGACATCATTCTTCAAACTAGATTTAACTTTTCACTAAAATGTACTAATGTGATATTTCAGAAGTTTATAACTTCAGAATATACAGAACAAAGAAAACACTAAGATTTTTATCAACTGATTAAACTATAAAGTTCACAAATAATATTCTAAACCTAAAAATGACTATTAGCTTCACTGTTTTAAAGCCAGAAAGTACAATCACAATACAAATTCATGTAGCAGGGATCAGAGAAAAAGAAAGTAAAAAGTGAAAAAGAAGAATGAGAGGAGTGCCTGGGTGGCTCAGACAGTTAAGCTTCTAACTCTTGATTTGGGCTCAGGTCATGATCTCACGGGTTCCTGAGTTTGAGCCTCTAGCTCTGCTCTGCACTGACCATGTGAAGCCTGCTTAGGATTCTCTGTCTCCCTCTCTCTCTGCCCCTCCCCTGCTTGAGCTCTCTCTCTCAAAAATAAGTAAATAAACACTTAAAGAAGAAGAAAAAGAAAAATGAAGAAATATCTGCTTTAAGCAAAGTTCAAAGTTACCTGCTGATGAATCAGCCACCAATCCATCAGGTTTAGACTCCTCAATGGAAACAAGACATAAACAAACGCATTAAAAGAAAAAGACAATACTATTATAATTGCCAATGTGAAAAAAGTCTCTACAAGCCACATTCTATCAGGTAAGTAGCAAGATTCTGATTAAATTTTGGTCTGTTCACAATCTTCCAGATTTCTAAAGTACCATTAGGCAGACTGGCATAATGATCTAGCTGCAGTCACTGGTTCTAAGAATTTTTTTTATGTTAACATATATTTAAATTATTGTGAATCTTATAATAGGTACCATCTTAAGTTCTATAAATTCAGTAAAGATTTTAAAATAATATAAATTATAATTATAAATATAGATTCTAAAGCCAATACTGAAGTCAGCAAATAAGATTCAATACTATAATATATAAAAATCTGCAGAAGTGAAAACATGCCACGAACTATCACTACTATAAAGTTTGGCATTAAAAGCACAAATTTTTAATTCATGATTATAAATCATCTTTTAAAAAAGCAGAAATAAAGAATATATTCCATAAGGTTTAATTTATTATGTGCATTAGGAATAAAATACTATACTGCCAAGTCATTATTTCCACATTCTAAAGAATTACACATATCTTCAAGAGTTTAATAAAGCAACTCCAAATAAGTATCTGACTTATTTTCCTATACATTAGATTTAGACATATTGGTGGCTAAGAACCATCAATATTTTAAATACATTTTCCCCAAGGTAAATTTCCTACCAAGGCAATTTCTCCTTGCACTGTGGAGAATTTAATTTATTAAATGTGAAATAGTCATTTCAAATGTGGTAAACAATTTCCTGTTTTCAAGTACAAAAAAA
The DNA here is from genome assembly GCF_018350175.1 of Felis catus. Classification (NCBI taxonomy): domain Eukaryota; kingdom Metazoa; phylum Chordata; class Mammalia; order Carnivora; family Felidae; genus Felis; species Felis catus. The sequence goes on from NC_058374.1 coordinate 114,458,906, forward strand.
TAATACAGCACATGTTTGATTATTTGTTAATGGCATTTATGTAAAACAGAGTAAATGAACTTTAAGTACTTTAGATTACTAAAAACCTCTTTCACAGCCTCAAATAGAGAAGCTGAGTAGTAATAAGACTAATAATATCTTGTTATCCATTTATTAGGGATTTTTTTTTCTAGTCCAAATGACAATTTTTGGTGAAAAAACAAAAAGGCAAAAAGATAGACTGAGAGTCACAATGTATTAAGATAACAGGCAACAGGATCACTAATTACTTTATAAAAATATTAGAACTATTATTGAAGGTTATCCACTTTATTCTTACAAATGAAAACTACATTTAGTAAAATTTATTACTCTATGATCCTTCATGTAATTGTAGTGCAAAAGCCAATATAATTTTAATATAAAAATCATAGTTGGTTAAGACATTTAGAAAATACATTAAATTATGTATCAACAGAATCTTACTCCAAAGTAACCACTTTTGTTACCCATGATTTTCATTTTTTCTACATATTATTTTTATATAAAGCTGTGTGTGTTTGTGTGTATACATACACATATACATAAATACCTTTATTCTGTTTTTTAAAACCTAATACTGTTTAAAAAAATAACTAAAATTGTTAATACAACAATTTCCCCATATTTTCAAACAATCTTCAGTAATATTAACAGGGGTGCCTGGGTGGCTCAATCGGTTGAGCAACTGACTCTTGATTTCGGCTCAGGTGGTGATCTCACTATTGGCGAGATCAAGCTCATGTCGGGCTCCCTGCTGAGAGTGCAGAGCCTGCTTGGGATTCTCTCTCTCTCTTTTTATCTCTCTCCCCCTCCTTCCCTCCCTCAAAAATAAGTAAACTTTAAAAAATTTTTTTAAAAAGAATATAAACAGTAAACAGTTAATAATAGTTCTTTCCCTACTAGTAGACAATTTAGTGATCTCCCATTTGTCACAACACAAATGCTCTGAAGAATCTCACTATTGTCTGAACCTATATTTTTTAACCATTTAGGGATATTTTCAGAAAATAAGAATAATGCAGCCTGGTATTAAGAAAAAAATAAAAAAAACCACAGGTAACTGATTCTTAATGGAGCACCTTTAAGAAATAACACCTGAGCTTCCAAAATATTTGTCTGAATTCATTAGAATTACAAAGGCTATACACTGTAGGCTATTAAATACAGATAAATTCATTAGGAAGTTATTTATATCAGGCCACCTGCTTACAAAATGCTTATTTTTAACAATGAAAATAAACATCTAATAAACACACTTCAAGTATTTAAAAGCATTTACTTGCTGTTGCAGCCCTTGAAATTTTTCTAATTCTTTCTTTAATTCTTCTGAGTACCATTTTTCTTCCTGAGGAAAAAGAAAAAGATTTTTAATTAAATTTCAAAAGATTTATTATCTGAAACACTGAAAATACACAAATGTAATCATTTCTGCTCTTACCTTTAGTGAAGCCTGAAGGTCTTGGACCTCTTGTCTAAGTAGTGTTAAATCATCTCTAAACATATATTGGAGAAAAAAGGAATTAATAATTAATGTTCTCTAACAACCTGGTCTCTTAATAAATCATGGCTAGTGACTGCACATTAATTTCTAGTTTTCGCAATTCTTAAAAAAAAAAGCTGCTTAGAATTTTATGTATACTGGCATATATATATAACCCTTAGAAAAATAATTTTATTCTGAAAGCTCCTCATTCATAAATGGAAAAACACTTTATCACAGAAATGATATAATCATTAACTGCCTTAGGCCAGAAACAAAATATCTCCCATTAAATTACTAACCATAAGGATCAATACCTTCCTATTGTAGTTAGCATAAAATCTAAACTCATTAACAAGGACTATACAATCTATACAATCTAGTCCCTGTCTTAACACTCTCCTGCTCATTCACTCAGCTCAAGCAACACTGGCTTCTTTCTGTTCCTTGAGTCTTGTCAAACTTCTTACATTCTGTTCTCCTCACCTAAGAGTCAGTCTGACAAGGAATGGTGAGCACACTCTCAAGGCCCTAACACAGGAAAGAGGTAAGATCACATGCATTCATAATAGCATTACACTTCAAAGCAATTGTACTGTACCGCTTCAGAGCAAGAGCCTCTCCTCCATGACTTGAATCATTACCAGCATCATGAACTACCTCATAGTGTTTGAAAAGTTCATCAGCAGACCCAAGGGATTTCATACACTGGGGACATATGAAACCCTATAGAAAGAGGGAGAGAAAGGTTACAAAACTGTGTTGAATATTGTAAAATAGCAATTTGTATGTTATGAAATACGGTCTAATGTCTTACACCAATGGTGCCATTAGTAAATTGTAACTTACGATGTTAAGCCCAAATTCAGGTATTGTGCAAAAGTACATCACCATCTATTCTGATTGAAGTTTACAAAAAAAAAAAAAACAAAAAAAAAAAACCCTTACAACTATCTTTTAGGTTGAGTAAATTGATGGCTAGAGTACAGAATTCTAATTTGAGAAGTTCTAACCTAGGAGACTAGTTGAGAAGTCTGCCATCATATTCCCACCCCTCTCTCTAGATATCCCCTTAGTAAAATAACAGCTGTTCCAATCTACTTCCTAGTAATGATAACCAAAAAATTAAGAATATAAGGCATTCTGATCACTGAGGGAAAAGGTACTGTATTAAATAACTCATAATTACCACAGAGTATCCACAATGCTTGAGAAGTATTCTAGTCAGTAAATTCTTTGCTAACCTAAGATGAACACTATAAAAGCCTAAAATTAATAGACCCATAAAATATTAAACACTTATAAATATTCTCAGAATTATATGGTTATGGCATACAAGGTCCTACATGAATATTTCCTCAACGAGCTAATAATCACTCTGATGCTGGGGCACCTCTCACTCTCCACAACTATACTGACACTTTCAACTATTCAGATTTACCTACGTTCTCCAAACCCACCACGGTATCCCACATTTCCGGGCCTTTGCATATACTGATTTTCCCTCCAGCACTACCCTTAGTAGTTTGTCAAGTTTCTACATTCCCTATAATACACAACACACTGGAGCTTTTCATCCATGTTTCCCTAATGGCTACCGTAGTATTTTTGAACACACTCTATATTTTCTATGTTATATATTTATTTTTAAAATATGAATAAAATAAATTAACGACTGGCTGGCTCAGTTGTTAGAGCATGAGACTCTTGATCTCAGGGTCGTGAGTTCAAACCTCACATTGGGCATGGAGCCTACTTAAAAAATAGATAAAAATAAAAAAACAAAAATATGAATGAACCTGGCAGGGCAGAATTTGGCAAAAAGACAGAAGAGCTTTAACATCTTGCAGGTTATAAAACTTTCCAAGGAATAGAGTGAAGTAATAAGTACTCGGAACAAGTAAAAACTTAAAAATAAAGAAACTTCTCCTTAATTGGGTGCTATACAAATAGCATATATTCATTTATTTATGTACATTATGTAGCAGAATGAAGGCTCACTGCGTACTAGGGAATACTGATATGTAGACAAACATTACCAGACAGTGGTATAACGTAAGTAAATATAAGGAACTATAGGAACACAGGAAAAAAAGAATCCAACTCTGTCTGTTGCAGGAGTTAGTGTTTTACAAAAACTACACAGAAACTCATTTATGTTATATGTATGTGTATATACACTGGACACTGGAATTGGGTACTGAAGAACGAGCAGGAGTCACTTGTCAGAAATAAAAGAGAGGCATTCTAACAAAGGTGTGGAAAGAGGTTTGAAACACAGACGTGCTGCATTTGGAAAAGAGAGGTATGTTCTGATCATAGAAGTAGAGCGAAGGGCAGGGGCACAACAGGTGAGTGAACGCAATGATCACCTATGAAACTCTGCAATAAGCAAAGGTAGTAGTACTAAGTACTCAGGATGTACCTTTGCATATCTGAATGACGCCATTAGGCTCCAGAGATATTTGATGCGCAGCACTGCCTTTTGAATGAATGAATGTCCCCAGACTATGTGTTAATCTAGCTCATGTTATGCTCTTTCTTCAAAATCATCTATTATCTACCATTATGTTTTATGACGGCTCCACTTTATACCTAATTTGCCATTCTTATAACTTCTACTCGGGAACTGTTGTACCACAATAGTTAACATGCTTTTAGTGCAACAGCTATACTATTTAGCCGGTCATTTCTCTTTCGCATGTCAGCTTCTACTAGTATCTAGAAGGCAAATTTCAGAATGTTCGCCAGAGAAGCCACAGACCAATTACACTATTTAATCTTTACAACTTTGGCTTTTTGACTATTGTCTCTACTTCCAGATTTTGGGTCTAGATATCTAAAGATACCAAGAAAGCTCACGATCACATTAAGGTATGCCATACCTTCTTAAAGCTTCTAAATATTACCAGGTTAATACTCCAGAAAGAACTGATTCATCCCTAAAGAGAAATTTTAGAAATTCAGTAATATATATTTAATCATAGAAATATTCCACCTAAGTGAATTTTCCATATGATTCACCTAAATGAATTTTCCATGTTTAAATAACACTTTAATTTTGGGACATTTCTAATAAAAATAAATCTTTCTAAAATACATATACTTTCTCACCTTCTTAAATAGAAGATACTAAACTGTTGTTTGGTGTTTCAGATGCACAAATATTTATCACTGAACGGGTGACTTTTACTCTATTAATTCTGGCCTCTTTAATCTCTGGACCCACAGTTTATAGTTTTTTCTTACACCCTGTTTTGTCTTCCCACAATCATTTCTTAAAATTATTCACATAGTGGGGTGCCTGGGTGACTCAGTCGGTTAAGCACACAACTCTTGGTCTCGGCTCAGGTCATGATCTCGCGGTTGGTGAGTTTGAGCCCCGTGTTGGGCTCCACACTGATGGTGCAGAGCCCGCTTGGAATTCTCTCTCTCTCTCTCTCTCTCTGTCCCTCCCCCATTTGCAGACTCTGTCTCTCAGAATAAATAAACGCAGACAAAAATGTTTTAAAAATATTATTCAAGTGCTATTTCTAGTAATGCTAGCCTGACATAGATGGGAAGGATAAAGAAAAAAGCCTATCAAGACCACATCACTCATTTATAATAAAAGTAACATAAGCTCAGAGTGAATATCTGAGGGATGCCCCCTGAATACAGTGCATGATCTTTCATTCATGGGCTTTGTAATACTAATAGTGGATATTAAGAGACTGCTTCTCTATTTCTTCGCAACCACCTTCGAGGGTAGATCGATAACTTCCACAAAAATGCTGTTAGTAAACAGTAAAACACTAAAAACAGCCAGCTACATTTTTCCCTTAATTATTCCAAATTTCTCACCAACTTCCAAACATGCACACACCCAGACATACACACACACTCTACTTAAGATTAAGCGATCTCTAATCCTTTCTCAGATACACTAAAGAACTTACCTTAACTTGATATTTATGGTATCCTTCTTATACCAAGTGCTCTTTCAGTTAAAAATAAAGTTCTTATTTAAATGACAAGTAGGTGATATTGTCACTTTTGATTTTGGCTAACCCATAAAGAAGAAAAGTTGGCACAAGAGGTATGAAAGACAAGTGGTAAAATGCTAAGGAGAGCTCCAAGAATCTTTTAGGTCTCTCTTTTTGCTTGCACCAGTTAGCTAGTTTAACCAGTTGGTGTCTTCCTATATTGCACCCATTTCCCGTATCACCCTAGAAAATGTCTGGTTTAACTGTTCCCCAGTAAAGCTTTTCTGGGGTTCTCCTCAGGTTGAATCACCACTGCACTCTTTTTACAAATAATATTTATCACAGAAATTGCCTGGGATAGAGATCATATCTTTTTTTATATTCTTTACTTACCAAAATATATGATGCATAAGAAGTACACTACAAATATGCCAAATAAGTGAATGTTTGGTGAAATCCTTTCTTATATATATAATTGCCAGACAGAAAAACATGTCTTTTTTTTTTTCTTTTGTCTTTCTGGGTACAAGGAGTTTCATTCTTTTGTGAGACTTGCAAAAGAATCAGAAAAGCTATGTTTCTCTTTGTTTTTAGATTATTGCAGTGATTTTCAAAAGAAAGAGATCAAGATCATCTAAGAAACTTTTTCCAGCCTGCAAAAGGGCAATACTTGCCCTCACTGGCTTCCACCCTCAGCCTTAGATATGGGCCGTCCCACACACTACAGAGAGACATTTGGATGATACACTGTTAATGATGAGTATGTGCCATTTGTCACCTTCCTCAAGTCTAGGGAGTCAAAACAAAGACTGAAACAATGGTACATCCAGGCTCTAATGCTGGATACTTTCTCAAATAAAAACAGCAACAATTAATATGCAAAGTCCTCTTTCTATATACGAGTATAAAGCATTTTAACCCAAAGCATTTTTAAATATGCTTTAATAAAACATTAACTAAATGATAAAGATACAACTTACAAATGGTGAAATCAGGCATCATTCACTTTATATTTTGAATTTCATGGCAAAATTTATGCAAAAATATTAACTTAAACTTTTATATTTGTTTACAGATTCACAAAAAAGACAGCTGCAAACAGTAAGAGCAATGAACCCAACTTCCCAAGAGCCTGCTTTCCTTATTGAACCTTCTTTTAAGCATGCATGATTAAAGCAATCCATATTCCCTTTGTAGCAGAAAAAGTTAAGCAACACCAAGGCAAGGAAAAACAAAGCTATTCTGCAACCCATAACCAAGCTGCTAAAGCAAAATATACAGGACCCACAGTAACACTGGAGTCATTAAGAAGTTCCTGTCCTCTTGTTTCATTTTCAGCGTGCACTTGCTGGTAATGCTCCGACAAATCACTAGCAGTTATACATCTTTTCATACATAATGGACAGATGAAACCCTGTGAAATAACAACTTTTAGGAGGATATACATAAAAAGTTATTTATAAAACAAAATACAGACAATGAAAACAGACATAACAGGAAAATAATTAGTATATCTCTTTTTAGTATACATAAGGGAAATTTTCAAGTAGTAACTATATACAAAAACTGAAAGATCTATCCAAAGTAGGACGTCTAAAAGTAGCTCCCATCCTTATGCTGGAAATTCCCATTGGTTCAATTTTATTACAATTACCAGTTGCCTTAGTTGGAATATTATTATTCTTTTTGTTTATGACAGTCTGTCCTTACTTATCTAAGAGCCATTATTGGCAAGTTAGCTTTTATTTTCGATCAAGAAATGACAGGCAGTTATAACAAATAGCTTTATGCGACATCATGTTCTCAACAAAAAAAGTCCTTACAATGAAAGCAATTTTTAGTCTTTACCATAATCCACTAGCCTAAGACCCCATATTTGCCCATAGCCGTAATTCCCAGTAGGGGACTCTTCCTTCTAAATTTATGAACCAAATAAAACCATTTTAAGTCAATCTCCCCAATTCCCTATTCCTAACAGTGTCTGTATTTTCAAATGTGGGCCATTACACTGATCTATGGTTTAATGTTTTGTCAGACAGGAAAGTAGAGGGATAAGAGAACAGAGGAACTGAGAGTATCGGAAAGTGAATAAAATGGAGAGTGTAGTGAAGGACAATAGGTTATAAACGCCATGGGTTTTTGTGTCAAAAATAATGTGGATTTGAGACTCAACCAATGCTAACTATATGACTTAAGGAAGTTACTTTACTTTGCTAAACGTCAACTTCCTCATCTATAAAATGGGGTTAATGTTAGTACCTATTCCTCTAGAGTTATCATGAAGTACATAAAATGCTTAGTCTAGTCATAAGGCATTGTTCAATAAATATTCTGTCATTACATGTATGGTTAGAGAGGAAAGGAAATGAAGCCAGGAAAGGTTGAAAGACCAGAAGATAGGAATTAAAAACCTGAAATATTCAGCAAGGCCAAAGAAGTAGTAAGAACATGAGAAAGTTTTTGAGAAGACAGGTAGTTGGAAAGATATAGTTTTGACATCTCAGGTGAACTATTCTACTGCATAAAATGGAAGGTACTGCCATGAACTTGAGTAGCCAGAAAAAATTAATAAAGATCACTGGCATTGAAAACATTAAAAACTGGGAGACTTGGATGTTCCTTGAGTCACTAATGTCACTAAGGATATAACAAAGGAGAGGATGACTGTAAATAAGGACCCAAAGTGGGAGGGCAGGCAGGGCAGTAGTTAAGAGCTAGGCTTCGAATCCTGGATTCACACCACTCTTAGTAGATTATATGACCTTCAATTTCCTCATCTGTGAAATGGGGTAACAGTAACACCTACTTCATAGGGGGGGGGGGGTCTCATGAAAATTAAATGAGATAGTACATGCAAAGTGCTTATCATAGCATCTGATACAAAGAAAACATTCAATACATGTTAGCAATGATTAATATCATTAATTCCTTTTGTTAACAACCCTTAATAAAGGAGATTAGCCAGAGGATGAAAGTGAGGAACGTGAATTCTTTCTTTGTTGTTTTCTCTTTTTACTGATGAAAGAGTTGTCTTCTAGGCAACCACAGTCCAAAGTGCTGGAACCACAGAATAGTAATTCCTTAAAGGAATGCATCATTTGCATATTTTTTTTGCCATGATAGCTTTGTTCTGCCTTTGACTTTACTAGTTTCTTCACTGTAAGTTTCCACATACAATATTCAATCATTCACTCAAAATGTGTGTACCGAGTGTGATTACTGTGTTCCAGCCATTATTCTACGGTGCTGAGAACAAAATGATAAAATAAGGCACAAAGTCCCATCCTCAGGAAGCTTACAGGCTTCTTGAAAAAGTTATGAAAGAAAGTAATTACATTTTAGAGCACACTAATCAGAAAATCCCAGTAGAGGGGCGCCTGGGTGGCTCAGTCGGTTAAGCATCCGACTTCGGCTCAGGTCATGATCTCGTGGTCCACGAGTTCAAGCCCCGCGTCGGGCTCTGTGCTGACAGCTCAGAGCCTGGAGCCTGTTTCTGATTCTGTGTCTCCCTCTCCCTCTGACCCTCCCCTGTTCATGCTGTCTCTCCCTGTATCAAAAATAAAATAAACATTAAAAAAATTAAAAAAAAAAAAAGAAAAAAGAAAATCCCAGTAGAACCGCCTTCAAACTATACTTAGACCCTCAGGACCTCCACTGTTAACTACCCTGTCGCAGTCAGTCTCACACCGCACAAGGATCACTGCAACAGCCTTTCAACGGCCTCTCTGCTTCTATCCTTACTCCACGAACAGTTTATTTTCCACACAGCAGTGAGAATGTATCCTATAAAGATGTAAACAAGTTTTGTCACTTCCCTTGTCAGAACTCTCCAATGGCTTCCCATCTCATCAGCAGTAAAAACCAAAGTCTGTACAAAGGCCTGAAAGGCCCTGCATAAGGTGGACCTGATTAGCTCACAGACCCAAACTCTCTTCACTCACTGTGCTGGAGCCACACTAGCCTCCCTGCTGGTTTTTCAACATGCCAAGCATGCTCCTACCTCAGAGACTTTCCACTTGTTCCACGTGAATGAAACATGGTTGTTCCAGAAACCCACATGACTCATTTCCTCACTTCTTTCAGTTCTTCCTGAGCTATGCCCTTCTCAGAGAAGTCTTCCCTGACAATCCTATTTGAAATTGCAACCACCCAAAACACTTCTTATGCCTCCTTCCCTGCTTTATTTTTCTCAATAACACCAGTTGTTTCCCTCTGTCCGTTTTCGTATGTTTTGGGGGTTTTTGCCTATTTCCACCTACAAGAATATAAGCTTTACCAGGATAAAGATTTTTTTTTTATGTTTATTTATTTTTGAGAGAGGAAGAGAGAGAGAAACAGAGCACGACCAGGGGAGGGGCAGAGAGAGGGAGACACAGAATCCAAAGCAGGCTCCAGGCTCTGAGCTGTCAGCACAGAACCAGATGCAAGGCCCAACTCACATACGGCAAGAGTGGAAGTCGGACGCTTAACCGACTGAGCCACCCAGGTGCCCCTACCAGGATAAAGACTGTTGACTATTTTACTCACTGTCATATCTCCAGCATCCAGAACAGTGTCTGACAACAATAGATATTTGATAAATAAGTGTTATCTCAGAATAATCATTATCAAAAGGATAGGAAATACAATTCCCCAGGAGCACATGGAATAAGCATCTATCCTACATGTGAGTCAAGTGAAGTTTACTGAAAAAGTAATTATCTGTAATGAGACCTGAAGGATAATAAGATATTAACCAGGCAGAAAAGTAAAAGAACAGGTAAGACATGGGGATCAGCATACAGATGTCCAGAGATAAGAAAAAACTTGGCACACCTTAAAAGCGGGAAATCTGTATGCCTGGATCAAAGAGCATAAAGAAACAGAACCATACATATAAGGTCAATTGATTTCCCACAAAAGCAAAAATTTAATTCAATAGGAAAAGGTAACATTTCAACAAATAGTACTGAAACAACTATATAAAAAGCTGTGGTTTCCATATCCATATGGAAAAAATGAACCTCAACCACTATCCCATACCATACACAATATTTTAAAAGAAACCACAGACTTAAATATACACATTAAAATGAATTTTTTTAAGTACCATTGGTACACATAGGAGAAAGCCTCTATGACACTGAGCTAGGCAAAAAAATTCATAGAACGACCCAAAAAGCACTATCCATAAGAGAAAAGGCTGACAAACTGGACTTCACCAAAATTAAAAACTTCTCTTTGAAAGACACCATGAACAAAATGAAAAGCAAACCACAGACTTACGAAAAAAACATAACATCACATATATCTGATTGTGGTGTAAAGTCGAAAATTGAGACCCAGTATTATGCACTCCTTTGTCAACAGGTGAGGGAAGAGCTTCACGTGGCCTAACTACAAGTTCCCTCCCCACTCTGCTCCCACAGATAGGGGCCTGCTGTCAAACACCCCTCCTCTTCACAGAGCCTGCGTATGCCTAAACAGCAGGTTTCAGTTCCCTGTCAGCCCACAGAATTATTCTAACAAGCCAATCATATGCTCCAGGAACCAAGGGGCACCTCATCCTCTTGATACTATAAACCTTGCCTCTCTCAGCCCGCGGTTGTTCATTTCGTTCCCGAGTCCAATCCTCATATGGCCCTTCATGGCATACAGTGTCCTCCTGGGCCATGAGTCTTTTGAATAATAAACTGCTGTTGACTTCATCTGTCCAGTGTCAGGTTAGTTTATGTTCAGCCATCCCTGTGAGCCCAGAACAGGAATCCTTCCCTAGCCAACTGGGCAAATAGGAGGCAATCAAACTATCGACAAGACTTGCACCCAGAGTAGATAAATAACTCTTACAATTCAATAATAAAAAGAGAAATAATCCAACTTTTAAAGTGGTCAGATTTCCAGTTGCAGACAGAAAGGAATAGATACACTTTTCCCTATTCTTCCTGTTGAGCACACCTAACATCCCTAGACATTATATATAAAACAAACATAAGAAAACTCTGAAAGGTGAAGAGAAGGAAGACCAGCTAAGGATCTTGGGATCCAAGCACTGATACAATGATGAATACTCTGGGTTTTCTTTTGCATCATATATTCCAGACTGGGTGCTGGAGAAGCTGGCAACCTGGAAACTTCAGTGAGCGCTTACAAAAAAACCTGCCCTCTCCAGCCAAAGGAGCAGGAAAATGCGGGTCATCAATGAGTAATTCAGTGAGTACTAAGGATGGAAGCCAGACTAGAAAGGGATAAAGAGTGAACAAAGACATCTGCTTCTGGCGATTCATTATACTAAATACTCTGAACAACCATCCTGGTGATAACTAAAGGATATAAAAAATCACTTACTACATTACATATTATACACATTACATGTCTGATATAAACTGAATGTGTATCCTCATATTGGAATTATGTTGAAGTTATATTGAAATCCTAACTCCCAATGTGATGGTATTAGGAGATGGGGTTTTAGGGAGGGGATTAGGTCAGAAGGGTGGAACCCTCAGGAATGTGATTAGTGCCCTTGTAAAAGATCTCAGACAGCTCTCTTGCTGCTTCAGCAATATGAGGATGGCCACCTATAAACCAGGATGCAGGCCCTCACCAGACACAGAATCTGCCTTGATCTTGAACTTCCCAACCTCCAGAACTCTTGAGAAGTAAATGTTTGTTGTTTAAGCCACTGAGTCTATAGCACTTTTGTTGTAAAACAGCCCATACGAAGACAATATTACACATTATCTTAAATAATAAAATGACATAAATATCATATGAATAAAGCAAGGTATTGCTTTATTTCTATTTCTTTTTTAAGTTTTTTATTTTGAGGAGGGGAGGGGCAGAGAGAAAAGGAGAAACAATCCCAAGCAGCTTCTTCACTGTCAGTACCAAGCCTGACATGGGTTCAGTCTCACAAACTGTGAGATCATGACCTGGACCAAAATCAAGAGTAGGACGCTTAATGGACTGAGCTACCGAGGTGCCCTTCTGACTATTTCTTTAAAGTCCCAGAGACATTTCAAATTCCATATAGATGGCTGCTAAGGGCACAGAGTTAAAACCTAGGGTTTGTACAAAGTGGGATGCCAAGGTAAAAGGGAAACAAACTGAAAGAGAGACTGATAGAAAGAGACACAGAGAGAGAGACAGAGAGAGAGACAGAGATCACCCAAGACCTTGACAAATATGTACCCAAGCACTGGGCATATGAACCTCTAGAGCAGTATTATATGCCAATAGGAATAATTCATGACATGGGTAAAAACTAGTGGCAGGAGGGACAGAAAATAAAATGAGAATGTGAGAGAATGGAATCCAGAGCACAAGAGAACGGACTGAAATTTGATAAGAAAAGGAACTGTTTTCTGTGTACTAAAAAAAGAGAGAACAAAGGTGCCAAGTATAGCTTTGGACATTCAGCCAATACTTCCTATGATATAGAAGGTGACTGAGGGAAGATGGGAGAGGGTAGCACACATGAGAGATGTGAGGATATAGAAGGCAGTAAAACTATCTCAAAGAGTAGGAAAATGACCCTAAGAAGAAAATACAGCAGGATCACCAGGCACTGCTCACTACGCACTAGAGACTCTATTTTTTTTTTTTTTTGATCCAACTGAGGTCAACAATTAAACTTGCTCTTAATAAAGTTCAACTGATACTTTTATTCTCACTTTCATGGTCTTTTAGATCTTCTCAAGGTTAATACCCATATACATGAAATCAGATGGCCAGAAAGAGACAAAACAGGGAGATGAATGCATAGAGACAAAACCAGAAATACACAAGACAGAAAACAGACTCACCAGCAAACAGGTGTGGAAAGGGGAGCACAGAAAAGGGGAACTAGGTAGGCAGTACAACTGGGCCCAGAAAGGGGCAAGTGGCAAAAACTGTCAGAGCAGAATGTGAGTGCATCCATATCTTAAGGACATTATTGGTGGTTTTTATGTTCTTCTCTTCCCTTTTCTCATTCTTCTATAATGAGCAAACAATGTTTGTTAAAAATAATTAATCATAATAAAGCAAATACTAAGGCTAACTTCTCAAAAATATTGAGTTCTTTCTTACTTTCCCCATTACTTTTTAATAAACTATGAAAGATAAAAGTTCTTGCAAAGTTGTAAAGACAGCAAATAATGTATAAACTTTATAGATAAGTTAATCTAATTTTTCATTAACTCAGTAGTTCATGCCAGTACAAACACTAATTAATTGGTAATTTTTATAAACAGATGTCAAAATCTTCCTTAAGTTCAGATGACATTAGCAATGAAGACAAATTAACAATATTAATTTTCAATTTTAATATACACTTTCTTAGTCTTAGAACTAAACACCGTATTTTTCTAGAAGTGTGATTCAAAAGTCATATTTCAGTTTGTAAGAAGGATGAGACCTTTCCTACGAAAGTTTAAATTACTGACCACTACTTCAAGCCTCTGCTCGTTTTCCTTTAATAATACCAAATTTTATTGCCAAATTATTATTTCCATACCTCTGAAGAGCTTTCATTATTGACATCCACTGTGTTTATAGGAGCAGCTGATGAATCTAAATCAGAACCTTGAGAGCCAACTCTCCCAGGAGTCTGAAACAGAGAAGAGAGAAAAAAAATTCAAAGTAGGTATTAATAATATATTCATAAACTACTTAATAATCTGAACAGTAAACAGGGCTAGCCTTACACATAAAAGGAGAAGACAAATACCACTAGCAGCTATCCTTCATTGCAGAGTGTGCCCAACACTGTATCAAGGTCTCTGTATGCATTCTCTCATTTTTAGTCTTTTTAAATTAATAAAAAGCTTACATTTGTATATAGTGCCTTAAGTCTTCAACTCACTTATAGTCTTCAACTCACTTTAGTCATAATGACATCTCTGAGAGAGGAAGGGTAAATGTTATCTCTAGAGATGAGAAAACAGATTCAAAGTGGCTAAAAGACTTCTCAAGATTGTACTGTTAACAAAAATCAGACAGAAGACCTTAGAGAAAAACTGAGAGCTTTCCCCCTAACATCAGGAACACAACAGGGATGTCCATTCTCACCACTTTTGTTCAACATGGTGTTAGAAGTCCTAGCCTCAGCAGGCAGACAACACAAAGAAATAAAAGGCATCTAAGTTGGCAAAGAAATCAAACTTCCACTCTTTGCAGATGACATGATACTCTACATGGAAAACCTGACAGCCTCCACCAAAAAACTGCTAGAGCTGATACATGAATTCAGCAAAGTTGCAGGATATAAAAAAATCAATGTACAGAAACCGGTTGCATTTCTATACACCAATAATGAAGCAAAATAGAAAGAGGTATCAAGGAATCGATCCTACTTACAATAGCACCAAAAACCATAAAATACCTAAGAATACACCTAACCAAAGAGGTAAAAGATCTGTACACTAAAAACTAGAAAGCTTATGAAAGAAACTGAAGAAGACACAAAGAAATGGAAAAATATTCCATGCTCATGGATTGGAAGGACAAATATTGTTAAAATGTCAATATTACCCAAAGCAATCTACTTATTCAATGCAATCCCCATCAAAATTCTTCACAGAGCTAGAACAAACAATCCTAAAGTTTGTATGGAACCAGAAAAGATGCCAAATAGCCAAGGTAATGTTGAAAAAGAAAACCAAAGCTAGAGGCAACACAATCCCAGACTTTAACCTATATTACAAAGCTGTAATCATCAAGATGGTTTGGTACTGGCACAAAAACAGACACGGAGACCAACGGAACAGAACAGAGAACCCAGAAATGGACCCACAAATGTATGGTCAACTCATCTTCAACAAAGCAGAAAAGAGCATCCAATGGAAAAAAGACAGTCTCTTTAGCAAATGGTGCTGGGAGAACTGGACAGCAACAACATGCACAAGAATGAAACTGGACCACTTTCTTATACCACACACAAAAATAAATTCTAAATGGATGAAAGACCTAAATGTGAGACAGGAAACCATCAAAATCCTATAGAAGAAAACAGGAAGCAACATCTTTGACCTCAGCCACATCAACTTCTTACTTGACACATCTCCAGAGGCAATGGAAACAAAAGCAAAAATGAACTATTGGGACCTCATCAAGATAAAAAGCTTCTCTGCACAGCGAAGGAAACAATTAGCAGAACTAAAAGGCAGACTATGGAATGGGAGAAGATATTTGCAAATGATATATATCAGATAAAGGGTT
The DNA here is from genome assembly GCF_018350175.1 of Felis catus. NCBI lineage: Eukaryota > Metazoa > Chordata > Mammalia > Carnivora > Felidae > Felis > Felis catus. Next base: position 114,474,551 of record NC_058374.1, read on the forward strand.
AGTATCCAAAATCTATAAAAAACTTACAAAACTCAACACACACACCAAAAATAAATAATCCAGAGAAGAAATGGGCAGAAAACATGAATAGACACTTTTCCAAAGAAGACATCCGGTTGGCAAACAGACACATGAAAAGACGCTCAACATCACTCATCATCAGGGAAATACAAATCAAAACCACAATGAGATAATACCTCACACCTGTCAGAATGGCTAAAATTAACACCTGAGGCAACAACAGATGTTGGCAAGAATGTGGAGAAAGGAGAACCCTTTTGCACTGTTGATGGGAATGCAAATTGGTGCAGCCACTCTGGAACACAGTATGCAGGTTCCTCAAAAAATTAAAAATAGAACTACCCTATGACCCAGCAATTGCACTACTAGATATTTATCCAAAGGATACAGGAGCACTGCATCGAAGGGACACATACACCCAAGTGTTTATAGCAGTGCTACTGACAATAGCCAAAGTGTGGAAAGGGCCCAAATGTCCATCAATGGATGAAAGGATAAAGAAGATGTGGTGTATATATATATACAATTGAATATTACTCAGCAATCAAAATGAATGAAATCTTGCTATTTGCAACAACGTGGATGGAACTAGAGTGTATTATGCTAAGCAAAATAAGTCAGTCAGAGAAAGACAAATACTGTATGATTGCACTCATCAATGGAATATAAAAAACAAACAGATGAACTAGGGGAAAGGAAGGAAAACTAAGATAAAAACAGAGAGAGGCAAACTATAAGAGACTCTTAAATACAGAGAACAAGCTGAGAGTTGCTGGAAGGGGGTGGGGGGATTTTAAATGGGTGATGGGCATTAAGGAGCACACTTTTCAGATGAGCACCAGGTATCATATGTAAGAGATGAATCACTGGGTTCGACTCCTGAAGCCAAGACTACACTGTATGTTAACTAACTTGAATATAAATTAAAAAAAAAAAAATCTAAAATGCTAATCTTCTGATTCCTCTTGCATTGCTCTCTCTACTACACCAACTAAACTACAATCATTTGAGGGTTGCTAAAAAGATCAACACAGCCCATCCATCTGCCATCCATGCCAACCATTACCAATCTGTCTCTAATACTTGATATTCCATCCCAATGATACATACAATCTGGAGGATTAAAGGTCTTCTTTTTCTCCTCTAACATCATCATTCATTACTATCTAGATGTTACCTTAAAGGAACTGAAAATCTAGTAAAACACTGGGCACGATTCAGAGCACAACAACTAACTTAATAATCCTCAGCAAAAAAACATTAATGGTACATACTATCATTATTTCCATTTCACACGAGAGAAATGAGGTGTGGAAATAAGTAATTTGCCCAAAGTCACATGGCTAATTAATGGAAGAAAGGATTTTAACTTGAGCAAACCAGCTCATCATCACTAAACCATACTGCTTCTCTGCTGGACATCTCCACTGAGATGCACCGTAAGCACCCAAGACTGAGAGCAATTCACTACACATTTGTCTCAACAAGCAAACATCCTATTCATAACTATTAAATATTTAACATAAAATGCCAAGTAAGGAAAAAGTGATACTACTTTCAAATTCATCCATTAAAATGATTATAAAAGCTGCACAGAAAAATAAGAAAACATACACACTGTAATTATAATTGTGTACAAAAACTATTTATATGAGAGATTCAAAGGATATATATACCAAAATATAAATAATGATTTCTGTAGCAAAACAGTTATGGATATTTTGGGTTTTAGTTTTTCTGGTTTTGGTGTTGCTCATTTTTTTTTTTTTTTCGGAATTTTAGATCCATAGTCAAATTACTTTTACAGTGAAACTTTTCTTGATATTAAAAAGAAAAAAAAAAAAAAAGAAGCAAACCTCAATAGATGATCCACATTCCCGTCACATTTTCCCAAAATGTAACCTTCTAAAACATTCTAAACTTATCCAGAGTCTGTCTTTATTGTGTTCATTTAAAATCCATAAGATTCTCTGGCTCAGAGCCTGGAGCCTGCTTCCGATTCTGTGTCTCCCTCTCTCTCTGCCCCTCCCCCGTTCATGCTCTGTCTCTCTCTGTCCCAAAAATAAATAAAAAACGTTGGAAAAAAAATTAAAAAAAAAAAAAAAAAAGGGGCGCCTGGGTGGTGCAGTCGGTTAAGCGTCCGACTTCAGCCAGGTCACGATCTCACGGTCTGTGAGTTCGAGCCCCGCATCGGGCTCTGGGCTGATGGCTCAGAGCCTGGAGCCTGCTTCCGATTCTGTGTCTCCCTCTCTCTCTGCCCCTCCCCCGTTCATGCTCTGTCTCTCTCTGTCCCAAAAATAAATAAAAAACGTTGAAAAAAAATTTTTTAAATAAAAAAATAAATAAATAAAATAAAATCCATAAGATTCTCATGTGTTAACGATTCTACCATCTATTATCTACCCTACTCTAAAAAACATAGTAAGATTCTTTCCCAAAATGGTATGCTTGAGACATGAATTTATAAATAAAAGTCAGGTATCTGGATCTGATGACAACTCCTGCATCTGAGAAAAAAAGAATGGAGCTGAATGGTGAAAAAGTTAAAGAGCCTTTAAATTACATACTTAATATAAAGAACTGTATAAAACTAGCAATTCATTTTTGACCCATCAACATTTCAACAGTTTCATCCCACAAGAGGTTTTAAAATTAGTGACCCCATCCTCAAAAGCCCTGGAAACAAAAGCTGTACCTCCCAAGAACTACATTTTCCCCATTTCTGTACCCTTTATTTTTCCAGAGTAGAGGTGGCTTTTCTTCTGGGATTTACCTTCCCAGAAAAGTAAGCAAGTCAAAGATATAACTACATAATCCTACTACCACCACCAAAAAAATCTTTTATCAAGTTTGCCAAAAATAGTCCTAGTAAACAGACCTAAATAAGTCCAAGAAGCCTAGGGAGTAAAAGGAAAGAACAGGGGACTAGCCATATTTTGCTAATCCATAGAATATAATGCAGTTATTAAAAATAAACAAATAATAAAAGAAGTAGTTCTGAAAGTGCTGGTACTTAAAGATCTCCAAACTATATTAAGTGAAAAAAATTCAAAGCCAATATGAAGACTATGATCATATCTGTATAATATTAATGGATATATGCGTCAGAAAATTGTGGAAAAATACAAAGACACTATTACCAGTGTTCCCTAGGGAGGGGACCTTCTACTTTTCATTTCACACCTTCTGTATTCCTAATTCTAACTCCGGGCTGTCAGCCTCAAACTTCACATAAAATTTGTCTCTTAAGTCCTTCTTACTTGCTCTAAGTCTTCAACCTTGAAAATGGTCACTAATACTCTTTATTCTCATCTCCATTATAATTCTAACACCTTTAAACTTGTTTCATAATTCATTTTTGCTAATTACTTTTTTTTTTTGTCCTGAAACTTCCTTCTTATTTCTCTGCCTTCTTAAAACAGAATATATCCTGAAGGAAGAAAGCTTACTCAGACTTTTGCAATAATATGACCTAGAAAACTTATGGTACCAATGACTTCACGGAAGCTTCTCTATCCATCATACAACCACATAAAATAATAGTAAGCTTCTCAGGACATCTGGCTGGCTCAATCGGTAGAGCGTGTGACTCTTGATCTCGGGGTCATGAGTTCCAGCCCCATGCTGGGTGGAGAGGTTACTTAAGATAAATAAATAAATAAATAAATAAATAAATAAATAAATAAATAAATAAATAAATAAATAAATAATTTTTAAAAATGGCAAGCTTCTTTGCCAACATACCACATTTAACTAACTCATTTTCATCAGCTTTCAACTGAGAACAATTCCTATTTTCTGAAATGTGAGCAATTCCACCTAACCTGGAACCATCCTACAACTTTAATGAGTAAGCAAATACAATCACTCATGTTGTTAAATTATTAATGCTAAATTGAGTGCAATTCCTATTCAATTTGTCTTTCAAAGGGGGTTCTAAGAGGCTATCCCCCGGTTGTATCTAATTTCAATCCTCTCCAAAATTTCCTAAGTACTAACACACAATATACTTCTGAATCCTAAGTCTTTCCTGGCTAACATACTGACACGCAATACTACCCTATGCCAGAGACGGGTGTCAGAAGCATATATTTACCTAATGCAACTGGCTCCTATTTTCAGCAGCGCCTATTAAGTGTTCCAAAAGCAAAAGTCCACCTAAATCTAGGAATAGTGATTCAGAATACAGAAGCCGGAGTCTCACAGATCTGCATTCATTCCAGTTACCCACTAAGAAGCTTTGTAGATTTATTTAACTTCTCTAAGCCCCAAATTCCCATTTGTAAAGTGGAACTAATAATGTCAGCCTCACAGAACTGTTGTAAGAATTACATGAAATGATACACTTAAAATGTTTAAAACACTGCCTAGCATTTGGTAGATATACTGTACATAGTAGTCATTCATATCATTAAGACAAGAAACAAAGTTTAAAAGTTGGAAAACATCTCAGAAATTATATTCCAATTGTATCACTTCATAGATGATAAAACTAGCCCTAGAAACTAAGCTTACTTGATTGACATCACTCTGGTAATGGTAAAGTTGCAATTAAAACAGGTTTCCCAGGTCCCAATTCAATATTCTCTCTACTAACCAAAATATTTCTTGGTCATCGTCTGATCCCCATCAAGACAATTTCTCTAATCTCAACTTCTTCAAGGAAGAATTACAGGGACAGGACAAGATCAAGGGTCCTTCCAGCTCTAAAATTCTCATTCCATGATTCATTTGAGTCCTAAACTGGCTAACTTAAAAGCACATCCAGGGGTGCCTGGGTGTTCGGTCAGTTAAGCTTCCAGCTCCTTTTTGGCTCAGGTCATGATCTCATGGCCCATGAGATCAATTCCCATGTGGGGCTCTGTGCTGATAGCAAGGAGCCTGCTTGGGATTCTCTCTCTTTTTCTCTCTGCTCCTCCCCTGTGCTCCCTCACTCTCTCTCAAAATAAACAGGAAGAAAAACACAGAAACAATCAACCATATTTCCAATCTCTATATACACTTTGCTTTCTTATGGACATTTTCAAAAGTCTAAAACTTTTACCAGTTATTAATGGTTATGTGAAACTAACATCTCTCAAAAGCAGCCAATCAAAAAGAAAAAAAAAGAAAAAGAAAAAGGCAGTCAAATCAGTAAGAGACTGAGACTATTAAAACTAATTACAGATAAGTTATTAGTAACTAAATTGGGCTTACAGACATCATACAATTAAGTCAATATTAAGTAAAGGAGTAAAGGTATTTAATATCCAACATTTTTTAAATATCTAACATATAATCACAATTGAGCTATATATTTGAAGCAAATTTAGAGTATCAGGTGTTTTGATTCAAAAAAATACAGATAGGCAGACACAAAAATATACCAAAATAGGGTTCAAAAATCTAGTTTTAAGAAGAGGCCACTTTTCAGGCACCTGGGTGGTTCAGTTGGACAGCGTCCAACTTCAGCTCAGGTCATGATCTCACAGTTCGTGAGCTCGGGCTCCACATCAGGCTCTATCCTGACAGCTCGGAGCCTGAAGCGTGCTTCAGATTCTGTGTCTCCCTCTCTCTCTGCCCTTACCCCACTCACACTGGTCTCTTTCTCTCAAAAATAAATAAACATTACAAAAATAAAAAGAAGAAGCCACTTTTCATTCTTTAAGTCTTAAAATCTATGGGGCGCCTGGGTGGCGCAGTCGGTTAAGCGTCCGACTTCAGCCAGGTCACGATCTCACGGTCCGTGAGTTCGAGCCCCGCGTCGGGCTCTGGGCTGATGGCTCAGAGCCTGGAGCCTGTTTCCGATTCTGTGTCTCCCTCTCTCTCTGCCCCTTCCCCGTTCATGCTCTGTCTCTCTCTGTCCCAAAAATAAATAAACGTTGAGAAAAAAAAAATTAAAAAAAAAAAAAATCTGTTGAGAGAACTGGGAATGGTGCTGATAATAAAACCTCCCGAACAGAGCATCAGTGTGCTACACTCAAAATCCCAGCAAATGGTCTTGCATGGTACTTTAGAATCTAACAAATTCTAATCTACTGACTACAGATTCCTTTTCTAAGAGATCTATAGAGGATCAGTTTAAAGAAGTAGAACACAAAGATAATAAAATTAAAATTCATTCTGAATATAATCATGTTTTATGACACAAAAATCTCTAAGACACACTATTCAAATAGCAGATGATTAATAATCTGGGCTCCCAAGGAAACAGACTCTGAGGCCCTGAAAACTACAAGCAGTTTTACTGGGCAGTGCTCCCAAGAACACCTGTACGGGCACAGGGGCAATATGACAGGGCAGAGAAAGCAGACGAAAGTACTAATCAGTAGCACAATTGTAACAGTGGCCTTAGTTAATCCCACCAAGAGTCCTAAAGCTGGGGCCCTTCACAGAAGTCCCTAACCAAGGCAAGAGGAGGATTCTTTGTATTCTCCACATCAACCAGTAATGAAGTACAGGCTGTCTCCAGGAAAGGGACATAATCTTGGATCAGGCAGCTTCTTTCTGTTAGGGCAACTCCCAGAGAAGGATGCAGCCAAGAGCCATCGGCAGCCATGACTCCAGGCAGTTAGGGGAATGTGACTCCATCTTAAAGGAAGATCTAGGTGCTGCATCAAAGCATCTACTGCAATGAATGTCCCTTACTTGCATCTGAGATACTTATAAAGGGCTACATGCGGGGGGCAAGGAAGATCTCAGTAGAGAAGGGGACCTACTATCTTCTGGAAACTACTACATGGCAGTGCTGTGACAGTAACCTTACACGAGTTATCAAATTTTATCACTGAATTCTTGCTCTAAAGACAGGTTTTTTTTTTTTTTTTCCTTAGCAAAGATGCTAGAAAATACATTAAAAGTTATTTTGATTTGTTATATAACACTTAAAATGCTACCTCAGGGCTGCAAATTATCTGCAGACTCAAAATCTTGGTACTCTTTTGGTTTTCAAGTAACAGGCTTACCCTGAAAAGCACTTTAGAAATTGCCTAGGTGATGATGCCCTCAGTGGACAGATAAGGAAAGTGAAGTCAAGAGAAACTCCATGATTTGCCTAAGATCACACTGACTGCAGAGATAGAGAACATGAACTCAAGTCTTCTGATTCAAATTCAGGGATTTCTCTACTTGCCCAGGTGCTTTTATACTCAAAAATTTAACAAAATCAAAATAACCCATGAATCTTATTGTAAAGCTCAGAGTATCCATTTCTTCTAGATTATTTGCATTTTTAAAATGATGCAAGTAAGAAACTTGAATTTTATACTAAAAAAATGTCAATCGGTCGTCTGCTAAATGAAATATTGTATCTTTCTATTAACAACAGCTAACATATAACCTCTATGACAGGCATAATGCCAAGCACTTTGTCTACACTATATCATTTAATGCTTTTAGCAATCCTTGAATAAAGTCAAAGGGATTGTTCCCACTTAGCCAAGGGGGGAAATACAGTTAAAAAAAGTTAAATAAATTGTCAGCTAAGCTTACAAATATAATAACACACTGGGGTGCCTGGCTGGCTCAGTTAAGTGTCCAACTTCGGCACAGGTCATGATCTCACAGTTCGCAAGTATGAGTCCCACATTGGGCTCTGTGTTGACAGCTCAGAACCCGGAGCCTGCTTCGGATTCTCTGTCTCCCTCTCTCTCTGCCCCCTGCCTGTTTACACTGTCTCTCTCTCTCTCTCCCTCAAAAATAAACATTAAAAAATGTATTTTTTAATGTAATAATGCATAAAGTTGGGATTCCATCTGACTTCAAAGCTTGTGCTCTTAATGTTAAACCATCCACAATGCTATAGCCCTGTTGCTTCTCACTTTTCCTTTTCTGATATATTCAAACTTCTATGATATACATGGTTTATTTTCATAACCAGAAACATATTTTATTATTTTTAAGTATTTTTATTTCAAAACTAGATCATTGCTTCAAATATTTAAAAGGTACAAGCAGATATGAGGTTAAATTAAAAAAATGTCTCACAGGACAAAATAAATGCATACTTCCTTATCAGAGATCTGACTCAATATGATTTACCATTTAACCCATCTCACAAGACAATGTATTCTGACATAGCACTGTATAAAGACAGAAATTCTTAATACATTTTCCAAATATTATTTAGCCAATAAAGTCCAAATAAAGTATCAATAAAACTCTAAAAACTTTTATATTAGCATATTTATGTAAAACTTAGCCATAGTCTGATATTAGAAACTGAAATGATGGGGGAAAGGGTGGTTTTAAATTTCAACTACTGCTACAGTCCATGCAACACTTAAACAGATGTCAGTGCAACTAAATTATTCATGTTATTGTATTAAATATGTCAATCAATCATAGTACAGGCAATGGCCACGGTTCCATCCTAAAGTAAACTATCCTACCATAGTCCAGGTTGAGAATACAGTCCAAGACAGCCAGGTTATATGACCCCATGTCTACTGCCATGACAAAAGATGTGATCACCTGGACCAAACAGCAAATATTCACAAGCTAGCTAGCAGCCAATAACATGGCCACGTGGCAAAAAAAAAAAAAAAAAAAAAAAAGAAAAGAAAAAAAAAAAGAAAAAAAAAAAGCACCCCAATACCAAGAATGAACTACTGCTGAGTTCCATGCTTATTAGGACTTTGAACTGCAAACCATGAAGAAAAGTGATCAATTAGCCACATAAACTGGCACTAAATAGATAAAACAGTGTAGTCAGGAGATAAAGTAAAAGTACATGAAAGACTTCAGCAAATCAAAGCTATAAACCAGCTAAGGTTTCAAAAGACCATAGACTCTGAGTATGTAGAAGCCATGAAGAAAAAAAAAAAAAAAAAAAAAAACTAGAATAGAGGGTAAGAAAATTAGCTGAGAGCAAAATCAAAAGTAGATAGATATAGGGGACACAAATATATGAAGAGTTACTGAGTCCTTTAATAGCTCAACTCTAGAGTGATAATCTATAAAGCCCTGTCATGAAGTTCCGAATAGCACTGCCTTAGAGCCTTCAAAGCCTTCCAGTAAAAATGTCTGAGAGGCTCAGCACCATATTAAATGTTTGGTTTTGAAATTCTATGAAATTCCATCTTATTGCCAAGTGCATCCTTATAACCACTACTATGCTATTTTTGAGCTAAGCTGATGGATCCTTTATTCCTAGAACCAAATGAACTTAATCATAACTATTATCACTATTTCAGAGCCATGGTAAAGCTTATTTCTAGAAGAATGATATGTAAAATGTGTGTTTCATGATACCACTCTTAGAAGGAACAGTCCTAAGTATCATATGACCAACTCCACTTCCAGCCTCAGTTGACTAAACCATCAATGAACACCTTTGGCCAGCCAGAGACCTATGCACAACCCAACAAGAAAAGATGCTGAGGACATTTTAGTCTTCTCTTGGATTTTGGGAATTGAGACACTGAGTCAGTTGACTACACAAAACTAAGGTGAAAAGTAAGTAGAACTGTGTGGTCAGATGACCATTTGGGGTCTTGAGCATACTGAGTAGGCAGCAATGAGGAGGATGCACACAGAGACACAATGATGCCAGTGGTCCATGAAAGAGTGAGGCAAAGAGAAAAACTCCCTCTGTCCCTGACACCATTCTCTTCAGACCCAACTGTATAGCAATTCTTACTCATGGATCACTTTGAAATTTTACAATAAATCCCCCTTTCAACTTAAACTGATTTGAGGAAGTTTATAATTCTTGAAAATAAAAATCATTAGGGGTACCTGGGTGGGTCAGTTGGTTAAGCAACTGAATTTGGCTTGGGTCATGATCTCACAGTTCATGGATTCAAGCCACACATCAGTCTCCACGCTGGCAGTGTGTGTGGAGCCTGCTTCGGATTCTCTTGCTCTTCCTCTCTCTCTGCCCCTTCCCCCACTTGTGCTTTCTCTCTCTCTCTCTCTCTCTCTCTCTCTCTCTCTCTCTCTCTCTCTCTCTCAAAAAAAAAAAAAACAGGGGTCCCTGGGTGGCTCAGTCAGTTAAGCATCCGACTTCGGCTCAGGTCACAATCTCACGGTCTGTGAGTTCAGGCCTGCGTCGGGCTCTGTGCTGACAGCTCAGAGCCCGGATCCTGCTTCAGATTCTGTGTCTCCCTCTCTCTCTGCCCCTCCCCTGTTCATGCTCTGTCTCTCTCTGTCTCAAAAATAAACATTAAAAAAAATTTTTTTTAAACCTTTAAAATAAGATAAAATCATTTATTAGAATGTGGTCTAAGGATGACAAATTTCATTCATGCATTTAATATTAAGTTAGTTTCTGCTTCCTCTACTCTATATTCCTCAGGAAGTAATCTGTGCTCCCTGCTTCTACTTCCTTACTTCCCAATTTATCCCTATGACTCTCCTGAAACTGAACTAGGTATGACTCAACTGTTCCATTCAGTGGACACTTCTCTGTCCTTATTTGACTTGACTTCTCTACAACATCTGTACGTATCTAATACTTGCCTCCACTTGTCTCCTGTGTGTTGGACCTATATTTCCACCTGCTTCATGAACATCTCCACTGGGATGGCCACACCTCTAGTTCACATTCATCTTCCTCCCCAAACCTGCTCTTCTTCCTCCTCTACTCTTTACCTTAGTCCATTCCATCATCCCCTCAGTTACCCAAACTACTCACAAGTCCAAAAACCCTATCAATTTTACACCTTAGTTTTCTTGAAAATCATTCTATTCTTTCTCTATCCCCAAAGCCATTGTCTAAATTCAAGCTTTAACCATCTCCTGAACTGAAAAGTAGAGATCCAGAAATTCTGTTTCAGTGGAAGAATTTGGATAAGAATTCCAAATGATTCTAATGTGCAGCAATTTTAGGAATAAAAAGGTATTATTCTCTAGCCAGTCTCTCCCCTAAGGTAGCCATCCTCTCTACACAGCCACCAAGTAGTCAGAGTATGTTAGTGAAAAACCACCAAGCATCAAACACTAACTTAGAGCCTACCCACTAAAAAAGAAAACAAAATCCCCACCATAAGAGAGCTCAAGTCTAGTAGACAAATAGTCAAGTAAACAAATTACAAAAACAACATAAAAATTTTTCTAGAGACCTGAAGTATAATAGCTCTTAAATACTAAATGTGTACCGAATGCTAGATACTGTGGTGAGTGCTTCATGAACATTATTTCATTTAATCCTTCCACAACACTTGAGGTATATAAAATCCTCCATTTACAGATAAAGCAACTGGGTCTCAGAGAGCCTGAAATTTTGTGCAAGATCTCACCCTCATGAGTGGAGGAGCCCAGACCTTAAATGATAGTCTAATACCAAAAGCCTGTTCTCCTAATTAGTATGGGATGTTTTGGGAGAAGAGGAGGGGAAAAAAAAAAAAAAAAAAGCAGGCAAGTAAGTCCCAGTGTCATCTGAACTGAGCAATGCCTACAAGTGATGGTAGGACACCGTGAGCAGAACGAAGCACTTCTACAGAGGTATGAAGGGAGGAGAGAACAGGGTAAACACAACTGGTGGGAGACACAACTGGTAAGAAAGGCAGGGGCAGAGCATGTGCAGTAGACGGAGATGAGCCTGGAATCCTATAAAGGGACCAGAGCATTATGGGCCTTGTGTGCCAAAGTAAAAAGTTTGGACATCTCCTGTGGGCAGTGATTAGTCACCAACAGATTTTAGACAAAAGAGTGGTTTACGCAATTTACTTTTTATAAAGATTACCTGGAAAAAATATTTTTGGAGGGTTTTCCTTATTACAGATTTCATCATTTAAAAAATTCCAAGGCTCCTTATCGCCTATGGTATATAGACCAAAACTTTCCAGTCTCATCTCTTATAACTACCCCCATCCACATACAGAAATGCTCACAATTCCCCTAATGGTGTGCTCGGCTATTTCATGCTCTTGCGTTTGCTTGGCCCCCGTCTCTAAAGATGGCTTCTCTCCCTTGCTCCTCTTGGCCTGTCACTGCCAGTGTCCGTAAGGCCTTCAACAGTCTCCATCTACCCCTCCCCTCACAGAATTACTCTTTCTTTTGTGCTCACAAACTCTTCCTCTGTGTATCTATTAACACTTAGCACATTATATTGTGGGTTTTTTTAGTTTTTATTTATTTATTTTGAAAGAGGGAGAGCGCACATGAGCAGGGAAGGTCAGGGAGAGAGAGAGAGAGGAAGAGAGAGACAGAGAGACAGAGACAGAGAGAGAGAGAGAGAGAGAGAGAGAAAGAGAGAATCCCAAGGAGGCTCTGCACTGTCAGCCCAGAGCCTGATATGGGGCTCAGACTCACAAACTGTGAAATCATGACCTGAGCCTAAACTGAGAGTTGGAGGCTTAACCAACTGAGCCACCCAGGTGCCCCAACATCTTCCAAATTACTTTGTAATTATTTAAGTATCTGTCTCCCTCATTAAAACTCCGCAAGAGTTTTTATCCCCAAGCCCAGCAATTTGCACAGAATAAATGCCCAATAGTATGATGAATGACTGTACACACATGTACACAAACACATACACAAGGAGATTGATAAGAAAAGTGTTCCTTGAAGGAACCTGGAGTATATAGTAACAAAATACCAACATCAGCAATAGCTAACATTTATAGAGAGGTAGTTACTCTGTGCCAGATACTGTCAGAGACGTTTACGTGTATTAATTCAGTCCCCCCTCACAACAACCCTATGAGACAGGTACTATTATTATTAAGGAGACAGAGAAATCAAGTAACTTGCCCAAAGCTACTCAGCTAGTAACTAGGAAACAATATCACCCTAGACAGTCTGGCTCGAGAGTTCAGACTGTTAACCACTAATTATACTGTCTCTTTAGCTCAAGCAAAAGACCACCAGGATAAGAAGAGAAAACTTAGTTCGAGCCCTGGGTCTTTTGTATCTCAATCGCTATTCTTAACACACTAAAAATAAATCTCCACAGAGAGAAAATAATACCACTTTTTAAACTGTGTTTCATAAATTAGTAGTAACTGCATCAAACTTAAATGTGTAACCAATCTAGGAAGCCTTCCCTAACATCTTAGTTTAGATCAGGTCCCTCTTGCTGTATGCTCTTGGGGCTCCCTGTGCTTTTCCTTCCTAAGACTCACCCACATGACCATATAGCTATGGGATTTTTGAACAGTTTCTCTTACACCAAGCTCCACGGGGGTTTATGTCTTTTACTCATCAGTGTGTCCACAACACACAGTGGGCCCACACTAGGCATGTGAGGAAGAGATATGTTCAAAAGGTCTTCCTTATACATTACCTTTTTCTGCACACACTGTCGTCATTCTAACGTAAATTATAATTTCTGAGCGCCTAAAATATCAAAATCTCTCCTATCTCATCTCTACCTATACTCTCCTATGGTTTTAATCCATCACATGCAACACTGACAAATTACTCTTCCTTAAAACATTCCTCTCATACTCATTCCACAAACTTTTTAACTCCCAACTCTGTGCCTGAAGAAAGCCAGAATGTCATTCCAAAATATGCCAGGTTAGCATATTGATTATCTTTAATTAAAGGCACTAAAACAGCAGGTATAAGAACACTCTGACCCTCTTTTTTCTTTTTGAAAGCAAGAGATAAAACTCTCATGTGAAATGCACCCTCGCTGTACCAGGAGGAAAAAAGATTTTCTCATCAGTAGACACAGAGAATTTGGAACTGAGAAATCTGCATAAACAAACCTCTTCAACTAACCTTTATCTTCTTGGCTATTTCTTCACCATTTACTACCCTTAACCCAAACCCACTGTCTTGTCAATTCTTCACAAACGTATTGTTTGTCTACAAGGTATAAACACCTGGTCTGGTCACTTCTTTGGGTCCTCATACTCTTGTGAAGCTTCTCATATACATATAAAAATTTAATAAAACTTGCATGCTTTTCTCCTGTTAGTCTGCCTTATGTCAGTTAAATTCTTAGGCCCAGCCAGACACACCCTAAGAAGGTAGAGGAAAATTTTGCCTGTCTTGCATAGCAGATATATTTCACTGCTTAATAAAACCTTTTTTTTTTTTTTTTAGATTTTATTTTTGTAATCTCTACACCCAACATGGGCTCGAACTCACAACCCCAAGACCAAGTATTGCATGCTCTTACAACTGAGCCAGCCAGGCACCCCTGCTTAGTAAAATCTTACTGATTTCATAATGCCTACAGAATAAAGTTCAAAATGCCAGATTTGTCTGCTGAAATAAACAAGAAGAAAAGTTACCCCAGATCTGGATCCCCACTAAAAGACACAGGGCTCCTCAGAGAATTGGCTATTTTCAGGGCTAGGAAAGAGTAATGGATGAGCTTAGAATACACTGTTATACCAAAAAGTAGCGAAGAGGTTAAAAAAAAAATTATTGGAGAATGTCAAAAGGACACAGGGCCACCCTAATGGGCTCCCACTGTTCAAATCTGACACAATTAGAGCACCAAAATAATTAAGAACAGTGATGAGTTATAAACCATTTTTAAAAACTGAAATTAGTAAAGAAAAAAGGAAGCTGACAGAAAGGAAATGGAGAGGGAGGGAGAGAGGGAAGGAGGAACGGGAAACCCAGTGACCAATTGGTGAAGGAGAAGGGAATGCTGGAGTGGGAAAATCGTCATTTTGCAGTCATTATGGTGAAGACTAGATAGGCAATGAACAACAAAGAATGAACAACGGATGCTAAATTCAAGGGAAATTTTTGATAAGGAGCAAGATATTTGCAGGGTCTTATAAGTAGATGCCTACTAATGGCAAAAGAAAGAATAGTATTATACAGTCAAAAATGGGCTACACCTTGACCTTTGACAAGGTAATCAAATCTAACAGCACCTACGGAGGACAAAAAGACACCCTGGGTCTCCAGATGTGAGGCAACATCTTCTAGGCAACATCCTGGCATAATCTCAATCTAATCACAAGAAAATATCACATAAACATAACATGAAGAACAGTGTAGGGGGAGAAAAAGCAGGAGGGGATCTGGACTCTTCATAAATACAAACAAATGCTGTGGAAATGTTCCAGATAAAAAGAGACTATAGCAATATGACAACTAAATATACTACCTAATCCTAACTGGACCCTAAACTGGTGAGGGCAAAATGTTATAAAGGACATACCAGATCAACTGACAAAACTGGAATTATAGATAGTAACTGAACCAAAGTGTATTTATGAAGTTGGCAACTATACAGTGGCTATGTAAATAAATATCCCTATTCTTCCTTGAAGTATTCAGAGGTAAAAGACCATAACTGATCCTCAAATGAGTCAGAGAAGAAAAAAAAAAAAAAAAAGACAGAAAAAGAAGAGAGAAGAAAGTGAGAAAAATGTTCCTTGTAGTGGCACCTAGGTGCTCAGTAGGTTAAGCATCTGACTCTTAATCTCAGCCCAGGTCATGATCTCACAGTTTGTGAGTTCAAGCCCCACATCTGAAAGCCTGCTTGGGATTCACTCTCTCTCCCTCTCTCTCTGCCCCTCCTCTGTCCTTTCTCTCTCTCTGTCTCAAAATAAATAAATAAACTTGAAAAAAAAATTTAAAAAGCTGTTCCTTGTTCCTATTATTTTATTCTTGCAACTTTTTGTAAGTTTGAAACTAGTTCCAAATAAAAAGTTTAAAGTTAAATATGTATTCAACTAAAACGGCACCACCCAATACATAGGGCTATAGAATAACTGAAATATGATTAGTACAAATTGAGCTTTGCTGTTAGTACAAAATACACACCAGATTTCAGATACCTAGTTAAAAAAGAGAGAGAGAGAGAATGTAAGATAGATCATAATTTTTATATTGAATATTTTAGATACATGGTCAAAAGAAATATGTTTTAAAAATTAATTTCACCTCTTTTTGCTTTATCTTTTTTCACCTCTTCTTACTTTAAATGTGGCTACTAGAAACTTCAAATTACATATGAAATTCACATTTGCATTGAACAGGGATGAGCTAGAAAAGCAAGCATCTCCACAATGGGGTGTCACACTATCTTTGTAAATTTCTCTCTCAATTTCTCTGTGCTGTAAACAGATCTCTTCTCTCTAAAAGTCACTTGGTGTAAGCTACTTGAGTGTAAGGACTGTATCTTATTCACTGCTGTATCCCCAGTTTCTAGCACATAGCCAAGTGTTACAAATATCTGCTTACTGAAAAGTAATATGTAAAGGAAGGAGGAAGGCAGGAAGAATGAACTCATTCCCATCTCTGCATCTTTACTTATACTGTAACTCCTTCCTAAAAAGAAACCTTCCTAAGACCTCTCCTACACACACACATTCTCCAAAACCCCACCTCATGCTCATTTTCTCCAAGGAGACTACCCACTCACACAGGATCATTCTGATCTTTCCTCTTCTGTACCACTACAGCCTTCATTGTCTGTACCAATTTCTCTGGCACTTAATCATATCCTTGAGGAAGAAGTTAAGTCTCATATTTTCCCAGTATCTTCCACTGTGATTAGCAGAGTGCTAACCATATCAATTGAGTAGTAGTGGAAAGGGCAACAAGGTACCAGAAAAAGAGAAATGGACTGAGTTGGGAAAATCTGGCTCTTGGCTCAGTTTTGACATCTACTAACCCTGTTGCCCTTAGATAAATCACTTAATCTGTTTATACTTCCTCATTTTTAAAATCAAATAGACCTGCTGACCATAAAAGAAGCCTTTTATTTCTACAATTCTAGAATACTTAAGTCCATTTTTTTTCTTTAGCAATGTTATTGGCATATACCAGCAAAAGGAAATCTAATACTCTAATTAAACCACTGTAAATTCCTTAAGAAAGAAATAGCAACGAAGTTTACATACTGCCTAAAGTACTAAATGCTGATCATCTATCTGTCTGGTCATCAAGCACTTTATTATTTTTTTTAAGATTTTATTTTTAAGGAATCTCTATACCCAACGTGGAGCTCAAACCTACAACCCCAAGATCAAGAATTGCATATTCCACCAATTAAACCAGCCAGACGCCCCATGGTCATCAAGCACTTTAAATTCGTAATTCTCTTCAAAGGACCATTAAGCGAAATAGTCAATACATACATGTTGAAGCAACCATAAAAAGATTTTTTTTTTCTAAATCAGACCCTTTCAAGCCTCAGAAAGACAACTTATAGTAAGCTAATGGAAACAAAAAAAGAAAAAGGAAGAAGAAAACAGAAACATTTTCTGTAAAGTACCCTGGGACCTTATTGGTGATGTTCAGTGACTCAGAGTTACAACTGACTGCAAGCACATTGTCTGTTTCTTCTTTAAAAATGCTTTTTAAAGGACACTATTCAGAAGAAAATAACAGCAGTTAAAATGAAAAGGTCATCTAAAAAGAGAACGCTAAAGCATGGAGACCATTTCAAACAAATCCCTAAATTAGCAACCTTCATCTTAATATCTTATCACCTCCGCTGAGAAATAAGATTATCAGGGTGGGGTAAAATAAAATGGTTGCCATGTTACATAATTTAAAGATTCTAGTTATACTTGTTAGTGAATACCACCTGCGGAGTCAATAAAGTATATACTGTAGGAATATGCCCTCCTACCAGAAGTTTTCCTGATGGTCCCAACACCCTGACCCAGAGTGGCACCCAGGGCACTCTGTAATTACTTTTAAATGGTCGACATCCTCTATCTGGCTGTGAGTTTTAAAGGGAGGACCCATTTATCAAGTGTTTCCCAGCCCCTTGCATATGTCTGACATTTACTGACACTCAATACATACACAGGGAACAAAAAGTAACCGAGAAACAATTCAAATTTTATACGTATAAAAGAGTATACATATTTAACACAGTGGCTCTCAATCAAGGGCAATTTTGTCCGTAGGGGAATATAGTAAAGTACGGAGATATTTTTGGTTGTCACGAGGGGAAAGGGAATGGGGGAAGGGTGCCACTGGTCTGAAGTGAGGAGAAGCCAGGGATCCTGCTAAACATCTCAGAATTCAAAGGACAGCCCCCCACAACAAAGAATTATCCAGTCACAAATGTCAATAATGCCTTGGTTAAGAAAGTCAGTCTTCAACTGACTTAGTCATACGTGATGATTCTATACCACATCTCAGTAATAACCAGAACAAATTCCAATTTTGCAGTTTTAATTAAAACTTCGGTCACAGTTGATGTGTATGTATCAACACGTGGTCTTTATATAAAAATAGTCCTAATATGATGGTAATGCTTAACAACATTAAACCAAGAGTACTGGAAAGTATTCCATATTTCTGAAAACGAATCTATAAATGCCAGAATACTTTTTTTTTATTAATCTTTTTTTTTTTTTTTAAGTAATCTTTACACCCAACATGGGGCTCGAACTCACAACTTGAACCCAAGCTCAAGAGTCGCATGCTCCCCGGACTGAGCCAGCCAGGCAACCCTACCAGAAGCTGCTGGTAAGTCAGTAAACACTTTGTTTTATTTATAAACTTTAAAGCAGACCATAGGCAAACTAATTTTCAGATGTGGAACTACGACAGAAACACAATCTGAAGCATGAGCTAATCCGTTCCTCCAGGTCCCAT
The DNA here is from genome assembly GCF_018350175.1 of Felis catus. Taxonomy (NCBI): domain Eukaryota; kingdom Metazoa; phylum Chordata; class Mammalia; order Carnivora; family Felidae; genus Felis; species Felis catus. Next base: position 114,493,031 of record NC_058374.1, read on the forward strand.
AAAAGAAAAATCTCCAAGTACTACAAGCAAATCACGCACAGATGTCCTTACTATCGAACACAGGAACTGACGGCAAGGGTAAAGGGCATGCCCTTGCTACTGCCAAAATCATCAGCTTATCAAGATTTTAAAAGACTCTGACAAAACCACTGCAGAAAATCATCAAATGTCAATACAGGGTGGTAGATTCAAAAGTTAACTATTTCTCCCCCAGACGGATGACCAAGTTTCACATGACTTGAACATTTCACAAAGCTATGCAGGAGCCAAGAACACTCCCTTTCCATATAGTGGATGACTCAACTGTCTTTGGCACATTCCTTGGCTGAATACTACAAACGCACTAATTTCTTTTGTCCTTTGAACTAGTGAGGCTACTTCCCCAGCAACCATCTAATGAGTTTGGCCCCAACTTTTCAATCATTTACATTTTGTTGCACCGCCCCCCCATCACTTTCAAAAAAAAAAAAAAAAAAAGCTATCCAAAACAAAAACTTGAGTACAGTAACTCTTGTAGGAAAATATGCCCTATTATTATTCCAGGAACTGATTTCTAAACAACACACCTACAGCTTTCCAATGTTCTTATTTTTTATATCTTAAGGGTTTTTTGTTGTTTTTTTCCCCCAGATTTCCAATAGGGATAGTAGCACTGGCAGAAAGTGAAGGAGTATGCGTATATCATTGGATAAGGCTTACTGCGAATTTATTCTTGGAGAGCTCAAAAAGGGTCCCTGGGCTGAGAGGGGGAAACGCATTTTTAATTGGGGGGTGGGGGGGGGATTCCAAGAGTGAGTAATATCTCCTTCCTCAGCTGACTTTGCCAGTTAAGTGTCGGTACCATGATTGGGCCCGAGCTAGGCCGGGTTTAACCACATTACCCTGCAATACTGTCCAGCCGAGAGTGGCAGGTGCGTGCAAAGTTGGGGGGCGCGGTGGGCGCGAAGGATGCAGAGGCTGAGCAAGCCTCCCGCGATCTCCCACGGGGCGCTCTCCACCCGTCTGGACGCACTAACTCCCTTTGCGTTGCCATTCCCGGAGCTGGAAGGAACGCGCCGGCACCACACCCTCCCGCCCCGCCGCCCGTCGCACTGACAGCCCCGCGCGGGAGCGCGGCGCCGGGCCTGGGCGCGCGGGGCCGCCGGGGACTCGGCGCCGGCCCGGGCTCCGGCCTGCCGCCCCGCCGCCGCCGCCCCACCCGCCCTCCCTGCCCCCGCGGCCCGCCCCCGGAGAGGACGGCCGAGGCCTAACCGCCTCCCGGGGCTGCGGGGCCTACAGAAGGAAGGAGCCCGCGCTGAGGAGGGGCGTCCACGCCGCCGCCTGGGCTCCTCAGCTCGGCGGCGGCGCCCGCAGCCCCGGACTCGGGCTCTCCCGCTCACGTGCTGCCGGAAAGACGGTTTCACTCTCTTACCCTCTGCAAAATCCTCCTAAACATGGTTTAAACACCACCCGGGCCGCCGCGGTGACTCTCCGGACCTTACGCGGGACCACTCACTACTCGGGGGTGCGCGGGCGGGAGAGACTGAGCCGGGAAGGGACCGGGGAGGAGGTCGGGGCGAGGCGGTGGCGGCAGCCGCTCGGGCGGCCCCGACTTCCCCACAGGCGGCGAGAGGGAGCGCGCGCGAGCGAGAGACGAGGTAGCCAGCGAGCGCCCGCCCGCCGGCCGGGCCGCCCCCGTAACTGACAGCTGGGCGGACCCGCCCGTCGCGCCACGCCCTCCCGGCCTGTCCATCCGCGGGGGGCGGGGCCCTAAGGGGCCCGGCCCGGCCTGCGACCAATCCGAAGCGACGGCGGCGTGGGCGGCTGCGTGACGGACAGGCGGCAGGACGCTGGCGCCGCCGCTCCTTCCGGCGGGCAAGGGGACGCCGCGGCCGCCGAGCGCACGCCCGCGCTCCGTCAGAGGCCGTGCCCGCGCGCCGACCGCGTGCCCGCCGGGGAGGTGGATGGGGAGACCTGGGCCGCGGCCTGGGGTGGTCCCAGACCTCGGCGGGTGAAGAGGTTACGGGGTGCGCACCTGCGACCAAAACTCAGGCTGCTTCGTCAAATTTGTCAACGTGACCCTGGTCTCGACCGAGCCTGGACTGCATCTTCATTTCTGCTGGAAGAGCTTAGCCCCTGGGTGAAAGCAGAGAATCGCAGACAGGATTAACCTGTCTGTTGGGCTTCCCTCCTCCTCTTCAACCCCTGCTTTCCTTTCTCTACTCCCTTTTTGCTTCCAATTTCAGCCAAAGAGAAAGTATAGAATCAGAAGAAAGGATAGAAGAAACTGGAATTTGAGTTGGCAAGAGAAGTTTAGGGTTCTCCTTTCTGGACCGTAACAACAACATTTAATGGACTGATGTCGCTAACATGATGCACTTTGTCTTTCTAAAGCACATGTGTGGCCCATTCTCCTAAGGAATTTTAAGTCCTATTCGAATAATAGGTATATGAGTTGAGTCAACATTAATGCGTATGTTTCATAAAGAAAAAATAAGGTCACAGATAAACAGTGTGCCAAAACAAGGACGTGGACTTCAAACTGACTTCCAGGCACCATGTCATCATTTAAACTCAACAATCACAGCTCCAGAGTCCTACCATTCTGCTAATATTCACAAGCTAAGAGGTTCAGAAGTTTTACCCTGAGAAGAAGAGAAAACTTTAATATTATTTAAATAGGAAAAGAAGGAGTGATGCAATTGACCTTGTCTACCCAAGCAATGAATGGAGTGCTTTTTGGAAAGTACTTCCAGATTGTTTGAAAACATGCAGCAAATACTATTTTCAAATGAGTTAATGTAAAAGTGTTTTTTCTAAAGTGTAAAGCATATGATATAATATGTTTCTATTCCAAACATGTTCTGTGTTTTAGTGTGTGTGTCTGTAGTGCAACAAAATAGTCACACCTAAAACTAATACATTATTAGTCACTATTGATTATTGCACTTAAATATTTCCAGACAAACATAGCAAAGTACACACTTTTCCATCTTTCCAGACACAGGGTGCTTTATTTTCAGACAACATGGGAAATACTTTGACCAACATAGGGTGATAAAACTGTGGCATAATAAATACATACTTGGTCTCTGTACCAAGATCCTGACACAGAGTTTGTAAGACCCTTGTAATTTCCTGACTGACAGGATGCTAGAAGCATCTTTTGTTCTAATATTTAATCTTTGACCCTAATTCCTGACACTAAAGCTTCTAAGACCCTTGAAAGAGAGCAAGAGCCAGCAGGGGAGAGGTGCAGAGGGAGAGGGAGAGAATGAATGAATGAATCAGCATGGAACACTGAGTCTGCTCAGCTCAGAGCCCAACACAGGGCCCAATCCCAGGACCATGGAATCATGACCTGAGCTGAATTAAGAGTTGAATGCTCAAGGGTCTGAGCCACCCAGGTGCCCCTTGAGTGTCTTTTTGTGTGCTAATGGGATGACTGGTGGTTGGGGGTCCCTAGATAGCTTTCTCATAGGAGCTAATCTCCAGAAAGGTCAAGGCATGATTAGAAGGTTGCAATTTTTGAGGCCCCCCCCATCCCCCCCACCTCCTGTAGGGAAGAGGGACTGAAAGAGTTAATCACTAATGGCCATTGATTTAATCAACCATAGCTATGTAATAGAACCTCTATAAAGATCCTAAACCCAGGAGAGCTTCCAGGTTAGCCAACACACCAAGGTACTAGAAGAATGATATGCCCAAAGAGGGAACCCCTCCCCCTTCCCCCATAGCTTGCCCTACGAATACCTTCCATTTGGCTGTTCCTGAGTTGCATCTTTTATAATAAATCAGTAATGGTAAGTAAAGAGTTTCCCTGAGATCTGTGAGCTGTTATAGCAAATTATCAAACCTGAGGAGGGTGTTGTGGGAACCTCCAATTTATAGCCAACTGGTCCAAAGTAAAGGTGACAACCTGAGCCTTGTGAATGGTGTCTGAAGTGGGGGCAATCTTGTGGACTGAGCCCTGAACCTGGAGGGTCTGCACTGGCTCCAGGTAGTTTGTATCAGAATCGAATTAAATTGTAGGACATGTTACAGAACCAGGCCGGAACGCTGGTGGAAAAACCAAGCAGCACTTGGAGATCTTGGTGGATCGGAGATTTATTTAGCACCAGCGGGCTCAGAGGAGACCGTTTCTCCAAGATCTGAGCCCCGAATGAAGGGGGGAAGGGTAATTTATAGTTGCCAGCTTCCATATCTGTGATGGGTTTTCACTTGCGCGGCAAACAGGGCAAAAAGAACCCGGAAGAGGGGTCTCTAAACTAGAGACCAGAGCTTGTTTTAGTCCCATCGGCCATCTTGTGGTGTAAAATTTTTTCATTTTCCCAACAGACACCCAGCTGCTGTCCAGAAAACTGGCAAATTACCTGGTGTGGAATAAAACCCCGCACATTGGGTGTTGGAAGTGTTAGAAGTAGGGGTTCCTGACTGATACATTCAGTAGAGTGTGTGACTCTTGATCTCAGGGTTGTGGGTTCAAGCCCCATGCTGGGTGTTGAGATTACTTAAAAATAAAAATAAAAAAATCTTAAAAAAATAAAAGGGTTGTAAGTAGAGAAAGGAAACAAGTGTTTTTTGTAGTTGTGAAATCAACATGTTTTTTTTTGTTTTTTCTTATTTAACCCTTTTTCTTTTTTTTTTAATTTTTTTTTTCTTTTTTAAAATTTACATCCAAATTACTTAGCATATAATGCAACAATGATTTCAGGAGTAGATTCCTTAGTGCCCCTTACCCATCCCCCTCCCACAACCCCTTCAGTTACCCTCAGTTTGTTCTCCATATTTATGAGTCTCTTCGTTTTGTCCCCCTCCCTGTTTTTATATTATTTTTGTTTCCCTTCCCTTATGTTGATCTGTTTTTTCTCTTAAAGTCCTCATATGAGTGGAGTCATAGGATTTTTGTCTTTCTCTGACTGACTAATTTCACTTAGCATAATACCCTCCAGTTCCATCCACATAGTTGCAAATGGCAACTTTGCAATCATTCTTTTTGATTGCCGAGTAATAGGCCATTGTGTGTGTGTGTGTGTGTGTGTGTGTGTACATACACCACATCTTCTTTATCCATTCATCCATCGATGGACATTTGGGCTCTTTCCATACTTTAGCTATTGTTCGTAGTGCTGCTATAAACATGGGGGTGCATGTGTCCCTTCAAAACAGCACACCTGTATCCCATGGATAAATGCCAAGTAGTGCAATTGTTGGGTCATAGGGTAGTTGTATTTTTAGTTTTTTGAGGAACCTCCATACTGTTTTCCAGAGTGGCTGCACCAGCTTGCATTCCCAACAAGTTTCTTTTTTTTAAGTGACATTTGTTTCTCTTTTTTGTTTATTTTCCAAAAGTTTATTTAGTTTAAAGCTGTTTGTTAATGTCACATGCTAAGGCCTTCTACACTGGAATTCTGCAGAATCTTTTTTTTTTTTTTTTAGTAATCTCTATACCTAACGTGGCGCTTTAACTCACAGCTCAGAGGTCAAGAGTCTTACACTATTCTGACTGAACCAGACAGGTGCCCCTCCTGTGGAATATAAGAATATTATAATATGTAGTTAATATAATAATAACATATAATTAATATAATAATAATATTATTATGTAATTAATATAATAATAATATAAGAGACTCATCTGCTCAGCTAGGTGGATTTTTCAAAAGTTTGTGTGCTTCCCTGCAGCTTATGATCTGACTGGAATAATACGCTAGAGAATGTAATTGCTCAAAAGTAAATAAACACTGGGTGAGACATAATAATGTAAGAAAAATCTTCACTAATTTAGCATCTTCCCACACATAACTGCTTACTCTCTCTGGCCACTAATCCCTATCTATTCACCTCTCTTACATTAACATTCCATTAATTCTTTGACTCCATCAAGATCTTCGCTCCATTGGCTCCTCTCACTTTCTTACTATCACTCATTTCCCTAGCATCCTCATTTCCACCAAAACCTAACCTAAAGCCACGATCCAGCTTCACAGCCACCCCCACCCCCTTATGAATATACTTAACACCTTCACTTCCCTCTACTTCCTCCACTGTTTTCATCTAGCAGAACCCAAACCCAACTACCCATCTACTGTGTGCTGCACAGGAGGAGCTGAATGTCGTTAGAGGTGCACACATATGTACCACAGGGGCTATTGTGCTCATTTTACATTAATAGCCACAGAGCTCGGGGGCACCTGGGTGGCTCAGTCAGTTGAGCATCCAACTGTCGATTTGGGCTCAGGTCATGATCTCACAGTTCCTGAGTCCAGCCCCAAGTCCTGCTCTGGGCTCTGTGCTTACAGCTGGGAGCCTGCTTGGGATTCTCTCTCTCTGCCCCTCTCTGTGCTCCCCCTCTCTCAAAATAAATAAATGAACTTAAAATACCACAGAGCTCAGAGAGTCACTGAACATGATCTGGCAGCAGCCTTGCTACCCTTTCCCCACCTTCCTTCTCTTCTCTGGTCTTTGTCCACAATGGCTATCACACCGATAGTGGTTTCACTGTCTTACCTTGCATTTTCTTCCTAACTCACTCCAATCAAGCCTCCTTCTCACCTACTCCAATGAGACTACTCATGTTAATGCTAATGACCTCCCTGTTGCCAAATCCACAGACAAGTTTATTGCTTTGACTTTGTTACTGACACTGAGAACAATTGACTACTCTCTCCTCAAATCATTTTATTCTCTTGGCTTCCTTGACAATCCACTTTCTGGCTTTTCTCCCTGATGGCCGTTCCTTCCAGACTCCTTTGACTTCTCTACTGCATAACTTAATGTTACAGTGTCCCTGCTCTGCTCTAGGGTCCCTCCTTTTATCTGTCCCACAGAGCCTAGAAGTGATCTCAACCAGTCTCCTGGCTTTAAATTTCATCTGTCTGCCCAAAGATCCCCGAGTTTATATCTCCTGCGCTGACCTCTCCCCAGATTTCCAGACCTCCACAACAAACCATCTGCATAGTTCTCCTTGGATGTCTAATGAGCATCTCAAACTTAACATGGCCCAAACAAAACGGCTTCATTTTTATTACCAAAATGCTTCTCTGCCAGTTTTCTTGTCTCTCTATATACTTCCACTAGGAACTTGGGTGGATCAAACGCAAAATCTTGGAGTTTGAGTTCTCTCTTTATCTTATCACTTCCCCTTCCGCCAGTCAATCCATCTGAAGGAAAATCCCAACAGGTCTACCTCCAAAGCTAATCCTAAATCTGCCACTTCTTTCCATTATCACCCTAGTCTGTAGCACCTTCATCTCCTGTCCAGACCACTGTAAGAGTTTCCTGGTCAGTCTCCCTGTTTTCACTTTGACTTCCCTATCATCCATAAACTACAGAGCAACTAGGAACAACTTTTTAAAATGCAAATCAAATAATGTCACTGTCCTCCTTCATTGAAGCTTCCAATTACAATCACAATAAAATCCAAAGACTTTATCCTGGCTCACGCACCCTGTCCATCTGGCCCTGCCCGCTTCTCTGTCTTCCATTTGTAACAGTCTCCCCTTGGTTTACTATGCCCCAGACTTTGAACAACTTTTATTCTTCCATTGCACAGAGGTCATTCCTGCCTTTGTGCCAACCTGTTCCGATTTAGGAAATGGTGTTCCCTGAGATCTTATGGCTAACTTTACGGCATTCATGTTGCACCTTATAAGTCACTTCCTCAGGGGCATCTGGCAGGCACAGTCAGAAGAGCATGTGACTCTTGATCTCAGGTTCTAAGTTCAAACCCCGTGTTGGGTGTAGACATTACTAAAAAAAAAAAAAAAAAAAAAAAAATTGAAAGCTTAAAAAAAAAAAAGTCACCTCCTCAGAAATATCTTCAAGGATCACCTCTTCTAATGGGTCTCCAGTCCATCACATCACCCATTTTACTTCTCTGCATAGCAGAAAAAAACTATCATTTCTGACTTTTCTTCTTTGTCTATTTATGTCTCCCCAAAGAATGTAAGTTCCCTGAGTTATAAGGACCTTGACTCTTGTTCACTGCTGAATCCTCAATAATTTAAACAGTGCTCAATAAATATTTGTTGAGGAAGGAGGGAAGGAACGGAAGAAAGACGGAAAGGAGGAAAGATTGAAAAAAGGGAGGGAGGAAGGGAAGAGAGAAGGAAGGAAGGGAGGAAGGAAGGAAAGGGAGATGAAGGAAAGGAGGGAGGAAAGAAAAAAGGAAGGAAAGGGGCTATGGTTGGAATGTTTGTGCCCCCACCCAAAATTCACATGTATCCTAACCCCCAAAGGTGATACTAGTAGGTAGGGCCTTTGAGAGGTAATTAGGTCATGAGGGTGGAACCCTCACGAATGAGAGTAGTGTTCTTATAAAAGAAATCATAGAGTTCTCTAGGCCCTTTCTCCATGTGAAGATCCAAGAAGTCTGCAGTCCAAAAGATGGCCCTCAGCCAACCATGCTGGCACCCTCATCTCAGACTTCCAGCCTCCAGAACGGTGAGTGATACATTTCTGACACCTGCTCGGTAGAGTTTTGTTACAGCAGTGCAAAGATAGAAGTAAGATAGAAGTAAGATAGCAGTAAGATAGAAGGGTATGCAATTATTCTTATAACGGCTGCCTTACAAGGTACCTCAAGCTAGTATCTTCCTACTTGTGAAGATATGGTCCAAATCCAACAATCTTGAGAGCAGTTCAATAATCTTTTGACCCTATTTGGTCATCGTTTTTCTTTTCCTTTAGTATGTATGTATGTTGCTTGACTCTTGAAAATTTCCCAGTGTTTCCGGGAAACAACCTATTCCTGACCCTCTGTAAATTAAAACATTTTTCTTCTTGTCAATTTAACATGTGACAACCAAATAATTCATTTGCAATTAGAAGCGAAACAAACCCATGAAAATTCACAACACAATAAGCAAAATGCAGATGATGGCTTTGTATATGTAAGACAAAAATAGTTTAGAGATCCTAAGGTATATACACAGGACTACCAGACAGCTATTTGTCATCAAGTAGATTTTTTTTTTAACTTAACTGAATTGTTCACTTTTAACAAATTATATTAGCAGCACTGAACCAATTGAAGCCTACTCTCAAGTTGTGCTTCTTTTAGCCTTTGAGGGGATCATGAGGAGGGAGGCAAAGGCAAGGACTTCCAAAGCGTGGGAGATACGTGAATTCTCCAGAAGTCTCTATTGGTTTTTTCCATATTCTAGTTGACTTGATTAACCTCAAAAAAAGTATCAGGTCACCACTGAATTTCTTTGGAGGCAGGTTTAGGGAAGATCCAAAATAATAGTTATATTTTCAGATGTAATAAAAATGACGCCCTTAATATATATGTGATAGGCCACGGCCAATTGCATTTAAACCACACGTTCATGGACAATGAAACAAACCAGGGGATCACGTAGAGGTGGCACAACAAAAATTCTCCCATTTATGATAACAGGGCAGAACTCTTGAGTGCTGAGATGGTTCATCCAATCCAAAGTTTGTGGTTGGGATTTCTGACCTGGTAGACTTCTCGTTCTGCATGGGTTTTCCAAAACCACACATTCTGGGAAGTAAGCAAACAGTGGCAAGCTAGGATAACTCATTTTTTTTTTTTTATCTTGTGAATATTCTGTACATTGTGTATTTGAAGAAAAAAATCAATAGTAAATCAAAGTGAAACTGATGTTAGGCCACATCCAAATAATCACTTTAAAAAAAATGTATTGTATATTTTTAAGAGAGAGCGAGAGAGAGCAGGGGAGGGGCAGAGAGGGACAAAGAGAGAAAATCCCAAGCAGGCTCAGCTCTGTCCCTGCAGAGAGCATGACACCACGGAGCTGGGACTCACAAAATGTGAGATCGTGACCTAAGCCAAAATCAAGAGTCAGACACCACCAACTGAGCCACCCAGATACCCCCCAATCATCACTCTTATCAGCCTTTAAACTGAGAAACCAACCTGTAGACCCCCTCGCTGAAACAGCTAACCAAATGTAATAAGTAAGGCACATGGACTACTATAAGAGACAGTGCGGATGCCTTGTAGAAATGGAACCAGGATCTAAAGTTGTGCTCTCACATGTTTCCCAAGTGTGTGTGTGTGTGAGGTCAGGTGAATTTATTTCATGAGTTTGGTAGAGAGACGCCATCCAAACATGGGTCAGGGCTGGCATTTCCTTGGATTTTCTCAGTCCAGTGTTTTTCTAAGTGTGTCCCTCCAAACCCTAAGTTCTCAGAAGTCACCTCAGTCGATGGGGAGAAGCAAGCAGTTGAGGCCCTGTATTATTCACCCTTGCATCGGCTGATGCAGCTTCATTTTTATCTTTTTTGCACAATAGAATTCTGAGTAAGATTTGTTACAAAAAAAAAAAAAACACAAAAACAAACAAAAAAAAACAAAACAAAGGAACATATCAATCAGGGGCCCAGAAAGAAAAAGTGTAATTGAAAACATTTTGGAGGCACCTGGGTGGCTCAGTCGGTTGGGCTTCCGACTTCAGCTCAGGTCATGATCTCACGGTTCACAAGTTGAAGGCCTGTGTCGGGCTCTGTGCTGACAGCTCAAAGCCTGGAGCCTGCTTCAGATTCTGTGTCTTCCTCTCTCTCTGTCCCTCCCCAGCTCACGCTCTGTCTCACTCTCTCGCGTGCAGAAATAAACATTAAAAAAAAAATTAGAAAATATTTTGAAGGAGGGAACTGTTTAAATGGGTATGGTCAGAGGTTGAGAAAACCAGTAAGAAATGGGAAAGCACACCTTTGTTAGCAACAGAAGGAGTTCCCGCAGATCTAGTTGGACTAGTGCCTAAAGGGGCAAGAGGAGGAAGCCGTTACCAGAACTCAAGGAGAACTATGCGACAGACTGGCGGCAGCAGGACAGGAGCTGTGACCTTCAGTAAAGGAATATTTAGAGAACACTTAGACATGAAAGGGAGGATACCAAGGAAGTATACGTCCTGTCCTCTCTCCCTTCCACCTTCAGGATTTCCCGCAGGTGCTTCCCACTGGTCCAGCCGAACAAGGAGCCAAAGAGCAAGGGAGCCAGTGGACGTAGCAAGCAGATCAAGTTCAGTCTCCGGAAGCCAGGCAGTTAGGATCTCACGTTAAATAGGAGTCGACCTATCTTCCTCCTGGAGAAGTGTTGGAAAATAAACTAGACTTGGAGCACCCGGGGGGGCTCAGTTGGTTAAGCATCAGATTTCAGCTCGATTCAGCTCAGATCACGATTTCACAGTTTATGAGATCGAGCCCCATGTCTGGCTCTGTGATGACAGCATGGAGCCTGCTTGGATTCTCTCTCTGTCTCTCTCTGTCTCTCTCTCTCTCCTCTCTTTGCCCCTCTCCCTCTTTCTGCTCTCTCTCTCAAAATAAAAAATTTAAAAAAACCTTAAAAAAAGAAAATAAACTGGATTCTATATGTTCATATACACTAGATCTAAATAAACTATTTAAAGCAAAGAGCCTGGCCTAGTTCTAGACACCTCATTTATGCTGTCTACAACTCTATCTAAATATCATAGGTGAATTCACTGAGGATCAGAAGTTGGAAACTTGTCCATGCCTACCAAGCTCTGATTCTTCCCATATACCACATTGAAGGTAATGATAAAAATAATGGTCAGGGTGCCTGGGTGACTCAGTCGGTGAGGCATCCCACTGTTGCTTGCAGCTCAGGTCATGATCTCACAGTTGTGGGATCCAGCTCCTTGTCAGGCTCTGCACCAGGCACGGATCCTGCTTCGGATTCTCTTTCTCTCTCTCTCTCTTTGCCCTTCACCCACTTATGCTCCCTCCTTTCTCTCTCTCTCAAAATAATAATAATAATAAGGGTCAACATTTTAAAACTCTTTTCAATTAAAAAGTTCTGGAAATAGATGGTAGGAATGGTTATCCAATGATGTGTATGTATTGTATGCCACTTAAAAATGATTAAAATGCTAAATTTGACGTTAGGGACATTTTACCACAATTAAAAAATCAGAGAGATTTGAGACACAGGGGGAAGTGGAATGTGTGACAACGGAAATAAGGGGTTGGAACTGATGCCAGCAGGCCGGGTCCAAGGACTCGGGGGGGGGGGGGTCCCACAGGACCAGCCAAGGGGGGTCCTTGGCTGCATGCAGGATCGAAATCGAATGTAAGCCAGCAGGAAGCAAGAGCAGAGTTTTTTGAAGACCTGAAGAGAGAGAGCAGATACAGAGGGAACGAATGTCTGGGAGACTCAGAAAAGAAAGAATGAATGTCGTCTTTGCTTGGGGTCTAGGGCTTTTATGGAGGATGATGATCTGGGGCACATGTCCTCACAGGCATCCGGGAACTTAGCGAACAAGCCCTTGCTCAGGTGTCCTCTATATGCCACTTACGCTCTGGAGCCAGCGGTCTTAGAAAACGTACATGATGACCTCAGCTGATCGCTCCGTACGTATTCTGTCTGTTGGGCTGGAAGGGTCCAAAGAAATCCTTAACTTCTTGACCTTCATAAAGAGGACGAAAGAATGAAAGAAAGAAAGAAAGAAAGAAAGAAAGAAAGAAAGAAAGAAAGAAAGAAAGAAAAAATTAAAAAATAGTAAAATAAAAGGAGGACATACATTAAGGTATGTGGAAGGCAGGGGTGCAAGTCTTAGGTAGAATAGAAGCAAGAAAAGGAAAGGAAAAAAAAAAACAGCTTGTTTTTCGCAGATTCCCTTCAGTTTCCTTGTCTTGGAATGGTGTGAGGAAGGGGTCACGAGCCAAGGAGTACAGCCAGGCTCCAGAAGCTGGAAAAGGCAGAGAAACATTCTCTCCTTGAGTCTCCAGAGGGAACCAACCCCTGAAGACACCTTTGACTTAAGTCTAGTGAACTGTAGATGTCTTGCCTCCAGAACCATAAGATAATAAATTTGCATTGTTTAAAAAAAATTTTTTAAAGAAAGATACGTGCTTTCAATTTGGAATTTTTTTATTGTGACAAGATGGTAGCCAATCTCTGTAAATGAGTTTGGAAGGAAAGAAGGAAGGAAGGAAGGAAGGAAGGAAGGAAGGAAGGAAGGAAGGATTAAATTTCAGGCCACTTATTCATAGTAAACTTACTGGGTAAAGTCTCCAAAACATGTAGCCTCTGTTTTCTCTGACTGTAATGATTTTAAACTATATCTGCAGATTATTTGGCACTCCTCCCACCAAAAGGTAGGCTCTCATTCTTCCCTTGAAGGTGGGCGGGACTTAGTGACTTGCTCCAAATGAGTAGTTGTTGTGTGACTTCTGAGGCTACTTTAAGGCTGTGTAACAAATACAAGTGAAATGTTTTTGTTTTATGTGATTGTTAGCTCAATAAGTCTTCCAAGAGGTTGCCTTGTTTGAAAACAAATCATGTCATGAACCGGGACTCAAAGCCTCTAGTCATGTACTAGAACTACTCAACTCTGGAAGGAGGTTGCCAGAAGGCACCCAGAAGAGTGATTGGTATTATTATTATTACCTACCTCCTATATCTTCTCAATGGGTCACCACACATTCTTATGGTTTCTATTACATACTATTTATTTGCTGGTGATCCCCAAATCTGCAGTCTGGCTCTCTCCTCTAAATATGAAGTTTAAATATTTAATAGCCTGCTAGACAAATCCGCTTCAATCTACAGAATCCTCAAGCTCAATTCGATATGTCTAACCTCTAAACTGACTCATCATCTGCCTCTTCTGCTCACAATTTCATCCAATTTCCTGTGACCTCCAGGGTTCCTGTATCAGTGCTGGCATGCTCAAGCCAGAAATTGTCTTCTTTGTTCCCTTTTTATTTTTGCCCATATTCAATTAATCACCCACTCCTGCAAATTCTTTTTTTTTTAATGTTTATTTATTTTGAGAGAAAGAGAGAGAGTGTGAGTGGGGGAAGGCAAAGACAGAGGAAGAGTGAAAATCCCACACAGGCTCCATGCTGCCAGCACAGAGCCCCACGCAGGGGCTCTCATGAACCAGGAAATCATGACCCGAGCCGAAATCAAGAGCCAGGCGCTTTAACCAACTGAGCCACCCATGTGCCCCCCAGTCCTGCAAATTCTATCTCGCATCATCCCATTTTTTGAGTCATTCCATTGTAACCTGAGATGCCAGCTCATCTCTGTTTTTGGTCTGCATTCTTCTAATTCATTCTCTACAGTGCTGCTGGAATGATCTTTCTAAAGCACAAATCTGATCATCATTATTCCCTTGCTTAAAATTTTTCATGAGTTCCCCATGATTTTGAGGATACAGATTCGAATCCCTTACTGTGGCTTACAAGGCCATCACATGCTCTTGCTCCAGCTACCTCTGAGTTCTTACCTCTTGACATTATTTTCCTTGCACTATACAATTCAGGCATGCTGAACTATTGCAGTTTCCTGATTCATCAGTCTTTCCCCTACTCTTGGTCATTACATATGCTTGAAATGTTCCCTACGTTCATCCTCCCTTTGTCCAATTCCCACTCATCATGCCCAACTCTTACAGCCACCACATACCCCCAACTAAGCTACACAACCTATGTGCACCCTAATTTTGTATTTAATCCTATTCTGGGGGAAAAGAGACCCTGGCGGTCTCAAAACACTCTAGGCTACAGGGCAAGTCTGTCCCTAAGGTACATCAACCTTCAACTGCCTCCTCTTGTTCTGAATACAGACCCCCTCCCCACCCCTGCCAATTTTTCAATTATAATTGGCTTGCCAGGCAGTGTTGTCTGTAAAGAGTAAATGCCCCAGTCCTGTTGATGCAAGTGTAACAATCTGCATGAATATTTTATTGCCCACTGTAAATTAATAAAATGACATTTCAGTCTCGGTGAGCTTGGATAATATGAGTTTGCCAAGAGAAAACTTTACTTTCAATGTGCTGACAAAAGTTCAAGTTCTGAGCCTGCAAAGCAAAGATTCAGAGCTTGTACCACAGCAAATTTACCAATGTAAATGAACTTCCCGAGGTCTCTTGACAGCCAGTTGCCTTCCCTGGGCTGCATAATTAGAATGATAAGTTGTATAGAATTTAGACCTACCTCACTTCCATCTCTCCTTATGAGTTGATAGAAACTCAGTACTAGAAGATTCCAGAGGCCATCTATTTCAAACACTACATTGCTTAAGAGCATGAATTGCTTTAGAATTGTCTGAAAATCTAAAGTAGAATATTATTGGCAGGACTCAAATAAATGATCCTTTATAATATACTAATCTGAAAATGCCTTGCCACAGAAAAGGTGGGATGAATAAGGAATGAGAGATGATAAAGTACTTTACTTAATATTATTATTATTAATAGTTAAATTATTATTATGTAGAAAATATTCTGGGTGGAAGAGGAGCTCTTTCTCACACACTTTCTCTCCTTCCTCTATATCTATCTGTACTTCAAAAAAGAAAAAAGAAAAAGAAAAACCTCTTTTTTTTTTACAGGAGAAAAAAAATCAACCTTATAATTTAGGGCAATCACCTCATTCATGCTGTCACTTCTACATATATTTAATATCAGCACTTGCAAGATTACATAAAAAATACAAGGTACACCTTTAAAAAATGCTTTAAGGACAATGCTTTTTACAGGTTAGTTGACTAAAAAATGAGATCCAAAAATGCATTTCATTTGGCAGATTTCAGTCAATATATAAAATGGACAAGCAAACAAAGTAATCTGGTGAGAAAATTAAAGGCAACTTTGGGGAAATACCATCTCCTCTCCTTTTTGCCTTGTAGAAGAAGAAAAACTTTCCCTTTCCCTTCTCTCTCTTTTTTTAAATGTTTATTTATTTATTTTCAAAGAGAGACAGAGAGAGAAAGCAGGGGAGCAGGGGGGAGGGGCAGAGAAGGAGAGGGAGAGAGAGAATCCCAAGCAGGCTCCACACCGTCAGCACAGAGCCCAACACAGGGCTCGATCTCACCAACTGTGAAATAATGACCTGAGCGGAAATGAAGAGTCAAAAGCTTAACCAACTGAGCCACCTATGCACCCTTTCTTCTTGTCTTTTTTAATGTTTATTTATTTTGAGAAAACGTTTCCTCTACTCTCTCATCTTAAGTACTACCTGAAGATGTGCAAAGTAAAGTAACAAAAGACAGATTAACAGAGGAAGCAGACCATTTCTATTGATACTCATTTATATGTGCATAAGGTCTTCATGAAGGAAAAAAGACAAGAAGGAGGAGGAAGAGGACAAGAGGAAGAAGAAGAGGGAGAGAAAAACCCAAAGAAGTGGTTGGATTTTCAGGCTTATATATCATTTTAATATAGGGTGACTTTGAGAAGTGACTATGCAAAGGGAAAAGAGTTTTGGTTTCTTGGGCAGATAAATGGTGGGGAAAGGGCAGGCTGCCCCTAGACAGGCCACTTCAGCATGTGGATTATTCTGAGCTAAAGGCAATCAAGACCCTAAGGGCTCAAGGAAACTTTTACCCCTCCTTAAATCACCTAGAAGAATCTAAATTGGAGGTCTTTTCCAGAATAAGAACCATTAGTAGAGACGAATGTTATCTGAGTGGCCCTTCAGGAGCCCAGGGCAAATATTTGTTTACCGAATGTTTACTCTTTTTCATCTTCCTGTGAATTGCATTCCTTCCCTTTGAAGTCCCAGACCCCTACCCCTCCTCAAACACACCTCATTTGCCTGTCTTTGGAATTTCCAAGTCTATGTGGATTTCCCATATATAACACTTTTAAGTTTGGTTTTCTCGTGTTAATCTGTCTCATGCCAATTTGATTCTTAGTTCAGCTAGCAGGCTCTTGAAGGGGACAGGAATTCTTGCTCCCCAAGAATAGGAAATATAAGTCTTGCCCTTGGCTAGGTGGGTAGAATGCTAACCACTTCTGATTTGGAACTGCCCAACGCTAATAAACTTTGCTCAAATAAACTCTTAAAATTTTTAATAAGCCTCAGTTTATCTTTTAACAAGTAGTAAAGAGAGCTTTCCTTAGCTGGTACCGGGAGGAAAGTTTATAACTTGTTTTAGCCAGAAAGAGGGAGGGCAGAGAACTCTGCTAAAAAGATGATTGAAGGGGTGCCTAGCTGACTCAGTGGAGTGTGCAACTCTTGATCTTGTGTTGTGAATTCAAGATTGTGTAGAGATTACTTTAAGAACATTAAAAATCTTGAAAAAAAAAAAAAGATGATTCAAGAAGACAATTTAAGCTGGGGCACCTGGGTGGCTAAGTCGGTTAAGTGTTCAACTCTTGATTTCAGCTCAGGTCATTATCTCAAAGTTCATGAGTTGGAGCCCCAGGTCGGGCTCTGTGCTGACAGCATGAAAAGTCTGCTTAAGATTCTCTCCTTCTCTCTCTGCCCCTCCCCTGCTCATGCTTTCTCTCTCTCCCTCGAAATAAATAAATAAACTTAAAAATAAAATAAATTGGACAATTCAGATTATATGAACGAACTTTATTTAACATTTCATTAAGTGGACAGTGTTTCAGAGAATGGCAAAATGGAGCAAAAGGCGAGAGGCTTTTACAGGATAAAGAACAAAGAACAAGGAAGAGACAAGTAGAAAACATCTGGGGACCTGGGTGGCTCAGTTGGTGGAACTTCCAACTTCGGCTCAGGTCATGATCTCACGGTTCATTGAGTTCGAGCCCCATGTCAGGCTCTGTGCTGACAGCTCAGAGCCTGGAGCCTGTTTGGGATTCTGTGTCTCCCTCTTTCTCTGCCCCTCCCTCATTCATGCTCTGTCTCTCTCTCAAAAATAAATAAACATTAAAAAAATAAAAATTTAAAAAATTTAGAAAATTCATTTATTAAAAAAAAAAAAAAGAAAATATCTGATTGGTGGGGGCCATGTCATCAATTTCAGTGAGAAGGCTCATGGTTGCCTTGGCATTAAGGGACTAGTTAACTGGGTATGCTATGTTTCTGGTCGGGCTCCCACTGGAAAGGTTATCTGAGCTTTGATTTGCTTACATGGCAGTCCCCACTCCTCCCTGGTCCCTACAGAAGCAGCTCCATCTTGGGCCCAGAAATTTATTTCCACGTCTCTGGCTCTTTCTGCTATTTCTCAGTTGCCTTTAGCTCAAAATAATTAATACACTCAAGTGGCATATTCCGATCCCCTTCAACTTCAAACATCTTGCTCAAGGTGTGGAGCATGGTGGGGCCTTCAAAAACAATGGTTAATTTGCCCCATTCAACTTGAAATCCAGATGAGAATTTTGTTCTGATAGATAGCAGGATTTGTCACCCCAAAATATACCTCTTTGGCAGAAGGATTATTTAGAACTGATTATTTTGAGAAGTGGCTGATGCAGGAACACCTGAGTGGCTCAGTTTGGTTAAGCTCTTGGTTTCAGCTTAGGTCATGAACTTACAATTTGTGAGTTCAAGCCCCACATCGGGCTCTGTGCTGGCAGTGTGGAGCCTGCTTGGGATTCTGTGTCTCGCTCCCTCTCTGCCCCTCCCTCACACTGTCTCTGTCTCTCTCAAAAATAAATAAACTTAAAAAAAAAAAAGTGGCCGATGGAGATGCTGTGTAAAAAGGGTATAAGTTATCATTTTGTAAGGAAGTCTCTATTTGTAAGAGTGTCCTCTCTCAGTACCAGGAAGAGGGAATATGGCTTTTCCTGGTTACCTCCCAGAACTGGCTTCCCTCCCCCACCCAGTGAGAAATAAGCCCACCGACCCAGTCCAAGGATGGACACAGAGACTTAGAGCACAGTGAAGCAAGGCTTTAATCAACATTCTTACAAGAGCAAGTGTCTGAGGGACAGGCACACTTGGGGCAGTTACAGCAGACAATTTATCTCCTAGCATGCAAGCCCCTCCCCCCCATTCCTCATTGGCTGAGTACTAGAGATTACAGCATTAATCTAGTCAACACCTGTGCCGACGTAAGGCAAAAAGTAGTCTGATTGGAGCAAATGTACATTCCTTGAGGTGATGCAGAGACTTTAATTCCCTCCTCCCTGTTTTTTTGGTGCATGCTCATTGTAAAGCCCACAAAAATAAGTCCTCAAAAAGGAGAGGGGAAGAATCAGGAAGTAAAGTGTCTAAGGGTTTGGGACTCCATCGTGGGGAGGAGGGGGTTCATCAATATTTCCAATAGGTTGTAAACCTGCTGTTAACTAGACAGCACAGCTTTTATTTGGTATTTCTGAAGATGAATCATCTCCCTTAAGTCTCACAACCTACCAGCAACCAACACATCTGTCTGCTTTTCTTTCATCTTTAGCTGAAGATGGGTTTTGTTTTGTTTTGCTTTCTTTTGTCATTTTGAGACATTTTGAGAGAGAGAGAGAGAGAGAGAGAGAGAGAGAGGAAGTGGGTGACCAGGGGAGGGCAGAGGGAGAGGGAGAGAGAATCTGAAGCAGCCCCACTCAGGGCATGGAGATCTCACAACCGTGGTGTTGCAGGATATTTTACCTCAGTACCCAGGGTTCATTGTCTTACCACTTCAAAGAATGAAGAGGTGGACACAAAATAAAGTGAGCTGCAGGCAAAAGCTTATTAGAGTATAAGATTAGAAAGAAAGAATTAGTAGGAAAGCTCTCTTAACAGAAAGGGGACATTTGAAGGTGAATGTCCCAGGACTCTAAGCAAGGGTCCTTGTTTTATAAGGTTCTGGTCACCACCCCCTTCCTTCCCCCTTGTTCCTTCTCAGGTCCCACCCTGACTGGCTTGACAACTCTAGGTGCTGGGTTGTCCATTCCTGATTGGCTCGACTCCACTGTGTGAGGAGTCAGACTGGTCCTACTATCCCTCATGTAACATAAGTTGTACGGTTTAGGTATTTTGATTGTCAAATTCCTGAGGGGAACCTGAGGGGGAGTAGGTGGGGTCTGTTACGTTCTAAACAGGGATAAGGTCCCAAACTGCTCAGGCAGTTTGCTGTAGTCAGACATTCCCAGCATAGTTCCAAACTGTGTGTCTTCCCCCAGCCAGGGACCTCAGGTGCCAATCCTTTCTCTCTCTGCCTAGTCTATCCTATTTTCCCCTATCATAGTGAGATCATGCCCTGGGCCAAAATCAAGAGTTGGATGCTTAACTGACGGAGCCACCCAGGAGCCCCTGAAGATGGTTTTTGAACTGGCAGCTTAGGCCTCCTTGGGAAGCTGCTCATTTCTCCCCGGCATCTCTCTCTCATGTGTACACAAAGGTACACGTTACTACAGTTCTATTTGTTTTTCTCTTCATCTGCCTGTTATTACAGGGTGTCTCAGCCAACAACTCAGAGGGTGAAGGGAAAGTTATTTTTCCTCCCCTACCGTTCACTCAAGAAACTACTACCTATAACACAATTGGATTATAACATCCTAAGATGAAATTCGTTTTTAAAAAAATTCAGCTCAGTTGAATTTTAAAGATCTAATTGGCTTTATGCAATGACTTCAGGAGCAGGCAGCACCCCACATAGCAAAGAGAGGGGAGCTCTCCACAAGTTGTAGAAAACGGAAGTTTTTATGGGCAGACGGAGGGTGGGACAAGGAAGTTAAAAGCGGATTGCTTCAAGCAGGGTTACCTTCCCCCAGAGGAAGGCAGGGATGCATCAGACAGATTACCTCATTGGTGCTAACCAGGAAATTCCAGACTGATTGGATTAAAATTCCACCCCTGGGAGAGGCTGGAACTGCCATTAGGTTAGGTATTAAGTCTTGGCAGGGCTTAGCAAAAGTGACTATTTGGGGCCCATTGTTTCTTTTTAACAAATTGAAAGCTAATAATAAATACTTTCATCTTGTGATGAGAAATAACCGACAAAAACCATCTTTAAATCCTTTTATATATGGAAGAAAACTTTTAAGGTAGTGTGTCACCAACTTAGTGGAGCCATTTTAAAATGGAAAGCTAAAGGAATTGTTAGTACGTCAAGATTTCTGTCCCTCGATTTTGACAACCTGGGTGTCAAATACTATGAGGTAGAATAGAATCAAGGGATCTGTTGTATCTTCTGCTGTGACCTGGAAAGTTGAAGACACTTGAAAAGACCAAGTTACTTTTCCAGCCTGCATAGTATTTGCTGAACCCAATTAGTACGTTGGCTTGAATCATTATGTCAACCGTCTAAAGGGAGCTGTATCTATTTTTGTTTTGTTTCATTTTATTGTATTTAATTTGGGGCGTGTATTTTATTCTATTTGGGAAATTATTAACTGCTAACATTTTGCAGAAGTGGGTTCACTCATAAACACTCCAAAGAAATGTTTGCCTCATCTTTCGTTTGTATTGCCAACCGCTTACTCAAGTAACAGTTAGTTTAGGAGGTTTCTTTTTCATGCCAAAAAGTACTATTTCTTGAGACATAGATTTGACTAGAAAACAACATTTAATTGTAGTTGTAAAATGTTCTGTTATTCTATAAAATAAAAATAAAATGGAGGACTATTTTGGTGAATGAGAATCCATATTGATTTGAAAGAAGCGCTGGTAAGTAGAATTTTTCAATATTGAGAAATGTCATTCTATTAAACATTGCAAACATTGTGTATTGTTTTTATTTTATTTTATTTTATTTTATTTTATTTTATTTGAGAGAGAGAGAGTGTGTGAGCGGGGGAGACAGAAGGAGAGACAGAGAGAGAGAGAATTTAAAGAAGGTTCCATGCTCAGTGAGAAGCCCAGTACAGGGCTCAGTCCCACAACCTGAGCCAAAATCAAGAGTCCAACACTCAAGGGACTGAGCCACCCAGGTGTCTCTGTGTATTGTTTTTAAATAAAGTTGCAATGGTTACTTACTTGTTCTACATTGCTTTGTGTATCATAACTTTTCAAGGACAAAGTAACCCAACAGACAGCTTACAGGTAACATGAATTGAGCACTTACTAGCACTGCTCAGAACTCCTTACATTACTTCATTTATTCCTCATGATAATCCTACGAGACTGAGAGATTAAATAACTCTTCCAGGGGTTCATGGATGGCTCAGTTGGTTAACAGTTCCTGTCATGGTCTTGAGGTTCGTGGGATGGAGCCCCAAATCAGGCTCCATGCTGACAGCACAGAGTCTGCTCAGGATTCTCCCTCCCTCTTCCTCTGCCCCTCCCCTGCTCGCTCCATATGGGCACAGGCACACTCTTTCTTTCTCTCAAAATACATAAACATTTTTATAAATAAATAAATAAATAAATAAATAAATAAATAAATAAACTTTTCCAAACCAAGAAGTGATTGAGCAGTGGTTGAAGGTGGGCAGTCTTTATTTGTTTGTTTATTTATGTTATTATTATTATTTATTTTAGAGAGAGAGCATGCATGCATGAGCTGGGGAGAGGGTCAGAGGGAGAGGGGGGTGGGGAATTCTAAGTCGTCTCCGTGCTCAGTGTGAAGCCCGACAGGGGGCTCCATCCCACAACCCTGGGATCATGACCTGAGCCAAAATCAAGAGTCAGGCACTCAACCGACTGAGCCACCCACGCACTCCAGATGCAGACAGTCTAACTCCAGAGTCTGTACTACTAATGATTTCAAATACTTCAATATCTAGTGGATTGGTATAAGATCCCAGTGAAGTAGCCGATATTATTCTAGGGTTCAAATGTTTTATTTATTTGCCTAAATTACTTAAACAAAGAGGTCATTGATGAGATGACTTTAACACCTCAGCAGCCTACCCAAGCAAACCAAAGCCTATACCTGAAATGCTTCAAGATTAAGAAATCAAAACCTAAGGACATCTAATCACAAACAGCCAAATAGACTTTTCCAAGTAAGGCAAATGCTTACGCTGTAGCCAATCAAATAATTCCCTTGCTTTCCTCCTGCACTTGCACCCGATCTATGTAAGTTTCCCCCTACTCCTGTTGGTAGAGCACTGCTAACCACTTCTCATTTGACATTGCCAGATTCAAATGGATTTTTGCTCAAATAAACTTAAAAAGTTTAATATGCCTCCATGTATCTCTTAACACTACATATTTTTGAAACATTCTCAGAACCTTTCATCCCTTATAATTCCATGGTCTTCAGGATTTCCATTTTTAATGCCTAATATTCCATCAACATGAGAATATTAAAAGTCAACCCATAAGGTTTTTTTTATTTCTAGTTTTATTTTTTTAACATACATATTTTTAGCATATATATTTTAGTTATTTGTTTGCTCATTAAAGATGGTTGGTCAGGGCATCTGGGTGGCTCAGTTGGTTAAGCGTCCAGCTTCAGCTCAGGTCATGATCTTATGGTTTGTGGGTTCAGCCCCATCTCGGGCTCTATACTGACAGCTCAGAGCCTGGAGCCTGCTGAGGATTCTGTGTGCCTCTCTCTTTCTCTGCCCCTCCCCCGTTCATGCTCTGTCTTTCTCTGTCTCAAAAATAAATAAAGCATGAAAAAAAACTTAAAAAAAATTTTTTTTAATGTTTATTTATTTTTGAGACAGAGAGAGACAGAGCATGAACGGGGGAAGGTCAGAGAGAGAGGGAGACACAGAATCGGAAGCAGGCTCCAGGCTCTGAGCCATCAGCCCAAAGCCTGACGCGGGGCTCGAACTCATGAACCGCGAGATCGTGACCTGAGCTGAAGTCGGACGCTCAACGGACTGAGCCACCCAGGCGCCCCAAAAAACTTTTTTTAAAGATGGTTGGCAAATCAGAGCTATATAAATCACTTCTATATCTTAATATAGAATTTTCAGAAAGTTAAGCCCATGATGCTCAGAGGGCACATATAGAGTCAAAGAGCTGTTTACCTCATTAATGAGAGTCATAAAGATGACACACCAGGTTCAAAAGGGAGTAAGACATACAAAGTATTTCTAGTCACTGGGGTGGGGGGAATGCGGGAATAAGATTACTAAATGACATAAAAATTGGCTAACACCCCACTGGGCAATAAATCTAATCTTTGGGTTGTAGTATTCTACCTGACACAAATCATTTGAATCTCTAGGGGACAAAGGTTATTTGCATATCCCTAAACTTAGGGATTATTTGCATCAATCACTGTCTCGTTTTCTACGATTTACCATCTACTCTTACAGTCATTGTTAACATTTGTCACTATTACAGTACATGTTTTACATATTTATTTTGTTTATTGTCTACTCCCTCCATTAACAAATAAAGGTAGTGTATCTTCCCCCTTTTGTACATTATGGTATCCCTAATCCCTAAAACAGTACCTGGCACATAACAGGCATTCAAACATATGCCTTGAATGAATAAATGAGTAAAATCAAAGAAGGCTGTGGTTCACTTTGGCCTTAAGAACACAAACCATTTTAAGAGAAAAACTGAAAAAATGTACATAGGCCCAAGGTAAATTAAAAAGTAAACTAAGCTGCATGCCTGAAGGATACTCAAGCCCTTAATAGCAGTGCTTGAATAGAGGAAATTCCCCGCCCAACTTTCTACGCAAAGATTAATAGAAACGACATATGATGAAGTAGAAAAATAAGGAGCATCTGGGGAAAACCTGTTCGCCTCTCATTTCCAAAGTGGAGAAGAAATGTCTGTGCTCTCTGAAGAGGGCTGGGGTGGGGGGGAGGGCAGCAGATCCAGATTGTAAAACTCACCAAGATAAATCCTGCCTCAGGAAGCCACTTGTAGTTGAAGGGGACCAGAACATGCCACCCCAAAATATGCTACTTTGGCAAAATGACTATTCTGAATTGAAGGCAATTAAGGAACTGCAGTCTTGGGGGAAATCTCTCTGCCCTCCTCCCATCTAGCTAAAAGCAGGACAAATATTGCCATTCGTAGAGGTGTCTCCTCCTATACCAGGAAGAGAAAAACAACTGTTAATCCCTGGGACTCTGAATCAACGGAGACAGCGCCAGACCAGAGACTGCTACCTGACGAGTCTGCATGACACAGTTTGCAAAATCCCCTTACTTCCTTCTTCCTAGAAGCTCAAATCCCTTTTCCTTTGTCTTGTCAATTCTCCGCAAATATATTGTTCTTTGTTAAAAGAATATATAAGCCTTTGGGTCTGATCTTCTCTTTGGGGCTTTCACTTCATTTCTGTGAGGACTCTCATGCATATATAAAATGAACATTTTTCTATTTATCTGTCTTCGGTCATTGCAGTTTGCAGGGCTCTAGGCACAGAACTTAAGAGAGTAGAGGAAAAACAATTTTCGTCCCCTACATTTTCCAGCCACTAATCTCCCTTGCTGGCATTGTCTCTGAAAATGGGGTAATATTTTTGGCATAATATTTTTTAGGCTATTACCTAAATAATCTTAAATCACTTTATCAATATTATATTAACTCACTTCAGTCCAAAACATTTGATAATTCTATGAAAGGAAGCAATTTATCGAGATAAATCCAAGTTGACCATCTTTTTATGTATAAACATTTTGCTGTCTCAGTTGTAGACTTATTTCATATCATAATAGAAAATGTGGCTCTTAAACGGCTCCTTACACCCTCAAAAAAACCCATACACATACAACATTTCATCCAGTCTTTAGCATAAAGACTGATGTGTAAAATCAAATCTCTAGTCTCTAGGCATCTTTAAAAAATTGTTTTTAATGTTTATTCATTTTTGAGAAACAGAGAGACACAGAGCATGAGCTGGGGAGGGACGGAGAGAGAGACATAGAATCTGAAGCAGTCTCCAGACTCTGAGGTGTCAGCAGAACCTGATGTGGG
The DNA here is from genome assembly GCF_018350175.1 of Felis catus. Taxonomy (NCBI): domain Eukaryota; kingdom Metazoa; phylum Chordata; class Mammalia; order Carnivora; family Felidae; genus Felis; species Felis catus. The sequence continues at coordinate 114,518,480 of NC_058374.1, forward strand.
GCTCAAACCCATGAACCGTAAGATCATGACCTGAGCCCAAGCCAGACGCTTAACTGACCAAGCCACCCAGGAGCCCCTATAGGCATCTGTCAAAGTAAGACAGTAATTCTCATAACTTTTTAAATGCTAATATATTTATGATATGATTTTATTTGTAAGTGTAACATTTATGAGCTTTATAGCAAGGATTGGAGAAATTTCTTTGTCAAGAGCCGGAGAGTAAATATTTTAGGCCTTGCAGGTCATATCATCTCTGGGTCAACTACTCAACTCTGCTGTTGCAATGTGAAAGAGCCATAGAAAATACCTATAGAAACGGGCATGCCTGTGTTCTAATAAAACTTCATTCGTGGACACTACACTTAGATTTCATAGAGTTTTCATGTGCGATACATTTTTTTTTTCAACTAGTTAAGAATGTAAAAACAATTCTTAGTTTGTAGCTGTATAAAAACAGGGAGCAGGCAAGATTTAACCCATGGGCTATAGTTTGCCAACACAATAGTATATAAGACAAAGTAAAGGCTCACCGGGCACAGGGGTGGTGATGCCTCATACCACTTTTCCCAAAGTAACCTGGCAATTTTCGTCATAACTGACCCTGTGGTAAGCCGTGACACCCGCATGACCATGGCCTCCCAGTGCTTCCAGTGCTTGCGATGTGATGATGGCTCACAGGACCCCAAGGGTTGGAATCTTCCTAATCTAGTTAGTATATCTAGAGCCAGGCCAAAGGAGAATCAGTATGGTGTTAGTCTGCATTTTGTTTACATCTTAAAGTTTATTTGAGAGAGAGATAAGTTAGTTGATTGAGTGATTGATTGATTGATTGATTGATTTGAGAGATAGAGAGAGCACGGAGGGGCACAGAAAGAGGGGGACACATAGAATCCGAAGCAGGGCTCCAGACTCTGGAGCTGTCAGCACAAAGCCCCACGTGGGGCTTGAACTCAGGAACTGTGAGATCATGACTTGAGCTGAAGTTGGATGCTTAACCAACTGAGCCACCCACGTGCCTCTAGTATGCACTTTTTTAGGGAGATTGAGCACTTTTTCTTTTTTTTCTTTTCTTTCCTTTTTTTGACATTTGAGTGTCTTCTGTGAAATTCCTATTGATGTCTCTTGTTCTTTTCCATATTCTGAATGTTAGTATTTTTGTTGGTCATGCGTGTTATAAATATCTTCTTCTCTTAGATTGTGGCTTGTCTCTTCACTCTCTAGTTTATTTTTATTTTTATTTATTTATTTATTTTTTAACGTTTATTTATTTTTGAGACAGAGAGAGACAGAGCATGAACAGGGGAGGAGCAGAGAGAGAAGGAGACACAGAATCCGAAACAGGCCCCAGGCTCTGAGCTGTCAGCACAGAGCCCGACGCGGGGCTCGAACTCACAGACCGTGAGATCATGACCTGAGCCGAAGTCGGATGCTCAACTGACCGAGCCACCCAGGCGCCCCTCTCTAGTTTATTTTTAAATAAATAAACATCTTAATTTTAATAAATTTAAATTTATTAATATTTCTCCTTATGTGTTTGAGAAATCCTTTTCTATGGTGATGTCATAAAGATATTAGACTACCTTCTTAGTTTGTAGAGCTTTGTTTTTCACATTGAACTCCTTTGTCAGTCTGAAACTGATTTTATGACCTAAACTAGAAAACCAATTTTCAAAATTTTTTTCCACATGGATAACCAGTTGTGCCTGTACCATTCATTGAATAGTTTCTGCTTTCTCCCACTGCTGCACATTTTCAGCACTGTGAGACATCAGGTTTTTACGTAAACATCTATGTAATTTGGGAAGGTGGTTTTCTATATTGTTATATTGGTCTATTTACTGTCTCTTGCCAGTTTCACATTATTATAATTACTACAACTTTGTAATAAGTCTTGATATCAGCTTGATCTTGTTTTAGTCTCACTTTGCTAGTATTGGCCTTTTGCTCTTCATATAAATCTTAGAATCATTTCGACAAATTCTACCAAAAAAATTCTGTTGAGATTTTAATCGAAATTGATTTCAATCAACTTAATCAATTCTGGGAGAACTAAATATCAAAATTATTATTATGGATCCTCAATCCATAAACATGTTTTATCTCTCCATTTATTTGGATCTACTTTAATACCATTCAGTAAAATCAACACTTTCCTACAAAAGGGTCTTCTGTATTTTTGGTTAAAATTATTCTTAAATATATTTTTGTTGCATTTTCTGACTCTAGTTGCTGTATCAAAATTTAACTATCCTTTTGTGTTTTGAACTTAAATCTAAAGACCCCCGTATTATATCCAATAATAAATCAACACATACGTTTGTGTTTTCTTTATAGGGTGTCCTTTCCTTTGTGAATAATGACAGTTTTTAAAAATGAATTCCAGGGGCGCCTGGGTGGCGCAGTCGGTTAAGCGTCCGACTTCAGCCAGGTCACGATCTCGCGGTCCGTGAGTTCGAGCCCCGCGTCGGGCTCTGGGCTGATGGCTCAGAGCCTGGAGCCTGTTTCCGATTCTGTGTCTCCCTCTCTCTCTGCCCCTCCCCCGTTCATGCTCTGTCTCTCTCTGTCCCAAAAATCAAATAAAAATGTTGAAAAAAAAAATAAAAAAAAAAATGAATTCCAGTCATTATTTCTTCATCTTGTGGATTGCTTTGACCTCCACTGTAATGTTACATAGAAGCATCAATGACACGCATCCTGGTCTTATTCTTGATTTTAAAAGTATGACTTTAAGATTTTACTATTAAAATATGTTGTTTGCTCTATGCCTTTTTTATTTAAGGTACTTATTATCAGGTTAAGATCGCTTTTTAAACCATGAATTGTTACTGAACTTTATTGAATGTTTTTTCTTTATCTATTGAAATAATCATATTTCCTTTAATCTCTTGATGTGGCAAATCACACGAGTTGATTGTCTAATGTTGAACCAACCAACATTCTTATAATTAACTTAGCAAAGTCATATGGTTTGATTATCTATGTCTTATGGTATTCAGTTTGCTAATATTTTCTTGTAGGATTCTGGCATCACCGTACATAAGTGCAAGGGCTTATAAATTGCATTTCTTACACTGAACTTGTCTATATTTTTGAATGTTTGTTTATTTTTGAGAAAGGGAGCATAAGCGAGGGAGGGACAGAGAAAAAGGGGGACAGAGGATCTGAACAAAGAAGGCTCTGCACTGACAGCAACAAGCCCGACCTGGGGTTCAAACTCACTAACCCTGAAATCAAGACCTGAGCCAAAGTCTGACATTCAACTGACTGAGCCACCCAGGCGCCCCTGAACTTGTCTATTTTTGATACCACTATTATACTTACCTATAGAAAATGAGTCAGGGACTGTTTTTCCTCATTTTCTATCCCTTGAAAGTGTGTTAGAACTCGTGGATAAAATTGTCTGGGCTTGGTGGGTTTCCTTTCATGCGTGGGAAGATTTTAAAATGCCGATTCAAATTTTTATTATTTTAATCATTTTTCCTAAATTTGTTCATTTGTGCATTCTTTCCTTTTAATTTATCATTTTTATTTCCATTTTCCCCATTATCTTTGGTTTTATTCTTTTGATTTCTCTTCCAGTCTCATAGATTTGAGATTACTGCAGCTCATTAACCTTTTGGTACATTTTTCTTTCTAATGTAAGCATGGAGCATTATGCATTTTCCTCTAAGAATTCCTTTCCAGCATGTTCGATATATATTTTTATTACCATCCAAGTTTAAGTATTTTTAAATTGCCACTATAATTTCTTCTCTGAAACATGTGTTTCTTTAATAAGTATGTTTATAACATTTCCAAACATGTAAGATTTTTAAAAATCTCTTCACATGCATTCCTAACTCAATCACATTGTATTTAGAGAATAGAGTCTGCATATGCCAGTTCTTAAAAATGTTATTCAAACTTGTTTTTTGGCTTGGTAAGTTTTCACATAAATGTTGTATGGGTACCTGGCAGGAATGTATGGAATTCAGTTGTTGGGTATGGGGTCTATGTGTGTTTATTAGATCAAGCTTATTAGTTATATTTTTCAAATCTTCTATATTTCTATTGATATCTTTTGTGACTGACCTATTAACTATTTTTTAAGTTTATTTTTATTTATTTTGAGAGAGAGATAGACAGCAAGCAGGGCAGGGGCAGAGAAAGAGGGAAAGAGAATCCCAAGCATGCTCTGCACTGTCAGCACAGAGCCCGACGTGGGGCTCAAACTCAACAACTATGAGATCATGACCTGAGCCAAAATCAAGAGTCAGACACTTAACCAACTCAGCCACCCAGGTGTCCCCCTTTGTTTTAAAGTTTATTTTTATAACTATTGATATAGATATATCAAAGTCTCCCATTATGGTTGTGGATTTGTTGAATTTCTTTGCAGCCCTGGCAACTTTCACTTTATGTATGTTAAAGCTGTGCTATGTCTGGGCACCTGGGTGGCTCCGTCGGTTAAGTGTTTGACTTCGGCTCAGGTCATGGTCTCACAGTTCATTAGTTCAAACCCCATGTTGGCCTCTCTGCTGACAGCTCAGACCCTGGAGACTGCTTTGGATTCTGTGTCTCCCTCTCTCTCTGCCCCTCCCCTGTACATGCTCTTTCTCTCTTTCTCAAAAATAAATAAACATTAAAATTTTTTTTTAATTAAAAAAAATAAAGCTATGCTATGAGGCCCATAGCTATTGAATTATTAATATCAATGAAGTTAATCTTCCATCAATGTTTATCCTTATCACTGTAGTGCTTTTTGCTTTAAAATCTATTTTGTCTTGGGGCGCCTGGGTGGCGCAGTCGGTTAAGCGTCCGACTTCAGCCAGGTCACGATCTCGCGGTCCGTGAGTTCGAGCCCCGCGTCGGGCTCTGGGCTGATGGCTCAGAGCCTGGAGCCTGTTTCCGATTCTGTGTCTCCCTCTCTCTCTGCCCCTCCCCCGTTCATGCTCTGTCTCTCTCTGTCCCAAAAATAAATAAACGTTGAAAAAAAAATTTAAAATCTATTTTGTCTGATATGAATATAGTCATACTATCTTTGTATTGGTTAGTATTTACTTAGTATAAATTTTTTTACATCTTTTGACTTTTAGTCTTTCTTTTTTTTTAATGGTTTAGGCAGTGGTGTGCTGGCAGATACTTAACAATTAGCTCTCTGGGGAGGGGGAGTGGGGTCTGATTTGTAGAGTTTGCTTCTGTTGTGTCAGTGTTCCTACCTGGGTTGCAAGGTAAAATACAGAACACCCAGTTAAATCTGAACTTCAGATAAACAAGGAATAATTTTTGATATAAATATGTCCCAAATATTGCATGGAACATGCTTATATTTAAAAAGTATTTGCTATTTATCCAAAATTCAAATTTAACTGGTTGTCCTGTATTTTTACTCGCTAAATCTGGCAACCTTACTCCCACCAACACGTCATTGAATGAAAAGTTGGGAAGAAATGTTCACAATCAGGGGCACCTGGGTGGCGCAGTCGGTTAAGCGTCCGACTTCAGCCAGGTCACGATCTCGCGGTCCGTGAGTTCGAGCCCCGCATCGGGCTCTGGGCTGATGGCTCAGAGCCTGGAGCCTGTTTCCGATTCTGTGTCTCCCTCTCTCTCTGACCCTCCCCCATTCATGCTCTGTCTCTCTCTCTGTCCCAAAAATAAATAAACGTTGAAAAAAAAAATTTAAAAAAAAAAAAAAAAAAAAAGAAATGTTCACAATCAGCTTGTTCTAAAATAACTCTTATTAAGATGTAATTCGCACATTATACAATTCACCCATTTAAATGGACAATTCGTCAGTTTTAATATATTCAGACTTGTGCAACTGCCACCACCATAATTTTAAAACATTTTCATCTCCCCAAAACTAAACCTTGTACTTATTAACGCTCACTAACCTCCAAGCATCCTCCGGTCCCAGTCCTAAATAACTACTAATTTATTTTCTGTCTTTATAAATTTGCCTCTCCTGAACATGTCATATAAATGGAATCATACAATATGGTGTGTGTGTGTGTGTGTGTGTGTGTGTGTGTGTGTGTGTGACTGTCTTCTTTTACTTAGCACATGTCCTGTATGTTGTAGCATAAATCAATACTTCATTTCTCTTCATTACTGAATAATATTTCTTTGTTTGGATAGATAACATTTATTCATCCATTTATCAGTTGATGAACATTGATTGTTTCCACTTTGGGGAGATTATGAATAATGCTGCTGTAACAATCCGCTCTTGTGAGGTGGTAGGAGCCAGGACGAGGCATATGGCCCTATATTACAATTGCCTACTTAACTCTCTCTAGTTCCCTCTAGCTGATCAGCTACACAAAGAGAAGGATTTTGTTCACCACTGTATTTACATTTCCTAATGGAGCGTCTAATACTTGATGTTTAATTAATATTGTATGCATGAATGAAGTACAGTGTGGTAGTTAAGAGTGAAGAGTTAAGTACTTTAAATCTCAGATATGCTACCTATGTAAATGTGGAAAAGCTAGCAGGTTACTTAATTTTTCTAAGACGGTTTTTTTCCTGGTAAGATGTGAAGGACATTAGCACCTCCTTTAATAGAATTTTGTGAGCATTTAGCATTTGAATGGCACATCTTCAATACTCCATAACACATGGTTGCTGTTACTTGTATTAGACATTGATAATCCACCTGATATCGTGATCTCCTGATTCCTCAGTCTCTGTCATCCCATTCACAAAGTGTGACCTACTGTGGGGACAACCTTGGACTTCTCACGGGAAGTTACTTCACTGTAGACAAACCAAACTCCCAAATCCCATTTTCTGATAATCTTACTCAAGCAAATTGCATAACCAACATTGATATTGTTCCTTAAAAAAAAAGAGCCAATTTAGGAGGAAAATACTATCTAGTTGTCATATGAATTTCTGTTCTGATTAACAAGGTAGAATGTTCTCAGTTTATTGGAAATGTGTATTTCTTTTGACTTTTCTGTGTGTTTTTTTAAGCTTATTTATTTATTTTGAGAGAGAGAGTTGGGGAGGGCAGAGAGAGAGGGAGAGAGAGAGAGAATGAATCCCAAGCAGGTCCACCTGTCAGCAGAGAGCCCAACGTGGAGCTCCAACTCACTAACCATGAGATCATGACCTGAGCGGAAATCAATAGTCAGACGCTTAACTGACTGAGCCACCCAGGCACCCCTCTTTTGTAACTTTTCATGTTTTTTGCTCATTTTCTACTAGTATGTTAATCTCTGTCCTTTGGATTTGTAGGAGCACTTTATATATTAGGAATATTAATCCTTTGTCCAGAATATATTTTACAAATGATTTTCTCAAGTTTGCATTCCTCTTCTAGCTTTTCATGGCACAGAATTTTTCTTATTTCTAGGAAGTCAAAAAATATTAATCTTTCCTATTAAGAGTATAGGATTTAGAATGTGAAATTCCCACATATTTTTATACTCTGCCTACCCTGTGAAAACCACTGGTAATAACATGGCATATTCTCAAAACACATGTATTTATATTCGCCACGTATCACCAACTGTCTACTCTTTTCCATTCTTAATGTGGCCAACTGGTCTAGGCCACTATTATCTCTTGCCTCTCTTCATCTCCTTCCTCTCTAAGTCATTGTTCATATCACCATCCGAATGGTCATATTTAAACATAAATGACTCTTTTCTAAACATACACTAGCATACAGGTCATTAACCGGTGGATACATACTATTCAGCTCCCTGCTCTATTCTCACTTAACAATTTATATTGAGCTTCTCTGCCTTCAAGTGTTGGATGGGACATACTTAGGTTTTTAAAAAAGGATTCCTTGTTTATCTGAAATTCAAATTTAATGGGGCCTCTCGTATTTCTATTTACTAAATCTCACAGCCCTCCTCCTGTCTTTGGCCCACAGTGGCTGTTCCAGTTCTCGCTTTCTTTCAGCCACACGGGAAGGAGGAGCACATGTCCAATTCTGTAAAGGGCAGAACGTGGACATGCCACATACTTTCACTTTCATCCCATAGGCCAGAACTTAGTCACGTGGCCTCCTGGAGCTTTTGGGGGCGGCTAGGAAGTGAAGTGTTGAGCAGGTAGCCAGCCAGCTAAAGCCAGAGAAGCCCTATTTCAGAAGAATGGTTATTACAAAACAGCTAGTAGTCTGACACAGATAACAATCCTTCCATCACCAAATACAGTCGCTAGCGGTAGCCAGTCCACTTCCCCATTCCAACCAATGGGTGGGTATGTGACCCAAACCATTCCACTCAGCCCCTCTGTCTCTGAACGAAAATCTTGAGCAAAGTGATACAGAGACTTCAAATAACTCGAGTTCATTCATCCCAGTTGTAGTGACCTGAGAAATTTAGACATTATGGCTTTATGTTACTCCGATCTCTAGAGTTTCTGGTCCTGAGCTTCCCCCCAGTCTGCCCTCCCACATCCAGATTGTCCTTGGATCCTGTATCTTTTGTTCCCCCCGAAGTCTTCAGAATTGGTTTGCAATCAACAGAACTCCAAATGATCAAAGGTCAAGTCTGGATGTATTCCGAGGTGAAGAGATAGAAAACCAGTTCTCTACCTCTGAGGATTTCTTCCTAAGCACATTTTCACTTCAGCACTGCAGTTTTAAGACTTAAAAGTAACAGGACGACTATAGGTCCAGAGATAGTAGCTTAAAAGGGAAACAGAGAGAGAAGTGAAAATTAAATCTTATTAAGCTAATATTTGCACTTACTCTGTGCCTCCTTGCAGAGATTACTAATTTCTCTAATACTTGCAGAAACCCTGTACTTTGTTAAGTTTTATGTGTATGATCTCATTAAACCCTTGCAGCAATAATAATAGGCATTATTATTCTCCTCATTTTCCAGATGGGGAAAATGGGGCTCAGAAAGTTAAGTGGCTTGCCTAAGGTCACATAACAGCTGTAGCTAGCATTCAAAACCAAGTTGAACTTCTGCATTTAAACTTTTTACATTCTGCTACACCACAGACCTTTAAAAAAAACATTGATATCTAAACAGATTTTTAATTTAATTTTTATCTTTTCATCATGGAGAATTTTCCATGTACTAAAATAGAATGGTATAATGAAGCATTCGTGTACCCATCACTTAGCTTCAATAACTATTCCCATTCTACCATTATTTTTTCATCAATCCTCTCCTCAAATTCACTTTATTTTCTCTTATTCTGGTATTTTCTTTATTTAAAAAATTTTTTTAAGTTTATTTAGTTATTTTGAAAGAGTGAGAGAGCATGCACAAGGAGGGGAGGGACAGAGAGAGAGAGGGAGAGAGAGAATCCTAAGCAGGTTCCACGCTGGCAGCAGAGGGGCTCTGTGCTGTCAGTATAAGGCTCAATCCCATGAACCATGAGATCATGACCCGAGCCAAAACCAAGAGTCAACGCTTGACTGACTGAGCCACCCTCGTACCCCTATCCTAGAGTATTTAAAACTGAATCTCAGACATCATATCTCATCTCCTATAAATACCTTAGAATGTTTCTCTAGTACATGAGAACTTAAAAGAAAAAAAACATAATAGCCTTATCATGCCTTCTCAAATTCACAAAAATTCCTTCATATATTTAATTTCCGATCCAAGTTCAACTTTCCCTGTTTGTCTCACAAATATCTTTTTACAGTTGTCAAATAAAAATTCAAACACAGTGTGTACACTACATATTTAGACATTCTCTTAGGTCTCTTTTACCTTATGACAATCCCCCTTCTCTTTTTTTCTTTTACACTGTGTGTTTGTTGAAGAAGGGGATTTTGTCCCTGTGGGATTTTTTTTTTCTTTTCACATCAGATGGATAAGGTGCCAATTAAAAAAAAATTTTTTTAATGTTTTATTTATTTTTGAGAGAGCACAAGCAGGGGAGGGGCTGAGATAGAGGGAGATCGAGGGTCCAAAGTGGGCTCTGTGCTGATGAGCAAGTCCGATGTGGGCTCTAACTCACGAATCGTGAGATCATGACCTGAGCCAAACTCCAATGCTCAACCGACTGGGCCACCCAGGTGCCCCCGATGGGTAAGGTCCCAATTATGTTATGACAAAGTTTGAAGGAAGCACATCCCACACAGTGGCTGAACACCCAATCATCACACTTGTGAAATACAAAAGGTTCTGTCTTGTGGTATTTCTAATTGCAGTTGGCTGATGGCATCCTCCCGGTGTCATTAGTCTGTTCTTCCATCTCCCATCTTTACCATAATCTGGTGGTTGGTTCAAGACGTTTGATTAAACTCAGGTTCAAAATTTTTGTTTGTTTGTTTTGGCAAGATTACTCCATAGGTGGTGTTAACAGTCTCCTTTTAAAATAAATTGTGTACTGCTCCATTAAATGTGCTGAGTCAGTGATTATAATCAGTAAACAGCTTTTCTCCTCCCCCCTCTGCCTTAATTTTATTTTTTTTAGTTAAAGAAAATTTTTTTAAGTAATCTCTACACCTAATGTGAGGCTCGAACTTACAACCCCAAGATCAAGGGTCGCACGCTCTACTGTCTGAGCCAGCCCAGTGCCCCCACCCACTGCTATCTTTAAATAAGATCTCCCTTCTCTGCCCCCAATGACATTTCAGGCAGATCCCTTACCTTTGGGGTCACTTTCAGATGTGAAAAGAGTCTCATTTTCAGCTGTAGAAAATTCCAGTCTGGCCTAAATTAACTTTAATTTTTTATCTAATTCAAATCTCCCCATTTCTCTCCCTGCCCTTTTATCTTATTTGGTAGACAGTCTCCACCTTGTCTCCTAGGTCCATGAGAAACATTGCGTATTTTTATCCAGCTGAATGGTAGAACCCTATGTCCTCATCCAGCCACTAGGGGCAGTTCCAGCCAGCCTCCAGTCTACTGTCTATTCTCCTCAAACTCCAGGGGAGCCTCAGTACCTTCCCCCAAAACTCACTTGTCTTCCACTCCTGTAACAGCACAGGGCAGGTGTACACATTCCTTAAGCCTGGCAAGCACCTGGCCAAGGAGTGAGAATCCAGCATTTTTGTCTGGCTAGCACTCACAATTCGCTACATGGCTCCCTCACTGCCTCCGTCTCTTGGCTCTGGTTGGAAGAGCAATGTCCCATGCATGTAGGGAAGAAATGCTATTGTGCTCTCTCTTGTTGGGAAGTCTCTCTAAAGATGCATCTTCCCAACTGAATCTTTCGCTTTCTCTGCTAATGGCTGTGAAGGGATGGTTGCTAGACTCATAATAAGGCCTGTGTATATGTATAGAGAACCCTTCTTTAAAATATGGGAGGTGGGGCACCTGGGTGGCTCAGTCAGTTGAGCATCCAACCCTTGATTTCGGCTCAGGTCATGATTCCAGCATTGTGGGAACGAGCTCCAAGTCAGGCTCTGTGCTGAGTGTGGAGCCTTGCCTAAGATCTCTCTCTCTCTCCCCCACCCCCCGCCATGCCTTTCTCCTCCACTTCCATGCTCTCTGTCTCTAATAAACAAAATTTTTAAAAATTAAAATATGGGGCTACTTCTCACTCATCTCCTACACCTCTGAGGCTGTATTTTAAATTACTCTCAACAGAAAAATTTCCATCTACATCCAATCTATTAACATTTACCCTCAACTTGGCTTTATAAAGTAATTCTGCTAAACCTACAGAATTTCCTACTTTATTTTAAAATAAATGATTGAGATAAACTCAAACTTAAATAATCCTCTCCAGGATACTTTTGCATGTGTCAGTGGGATGTTGGTGAACATTAAGCACAGTGCTAACAAATGTTTGTCTTTGGTCCTTACTCAAGAAGATCCCGGTGGTCTACTAAATAAATATCAAAAACAATTAAGCAAGGAAAGGAAAACATTTCTAAAAACAGCAGAGGACAAGGAAGCAGGTCTCCAGTGATTCAGTTGAATTAAATACACCCAGTCTTGTTTAATATGTCATACACAGAACTATGTACTTGTTAGATTCCCATTTTTTATTAGATACAACCTATAACCATTCTAATTGACATGTTAAGGTTTACATGTATTTTCTTTAAATTAATGGGTTTAATTAGAATTGCTGGGTGGAGAACTGCTTATTCCAGCCTTAACTAGGAAATGAAAAGGAGGCTTACTGACTCACTCAAGAGTCAGCTGAGTACATTTTTATTCAGCTCTCAGCCAAAGGAGGAGTGAGGAGTGAACAATAAACTAACCAAGAACTGCATGGTGATGAGTCATTATCCATGGATGAGTGTGTGTGTGTGTGTGTGTGTGTGTGTGTGTGTGTGTGCGTGTGTGTGTGTGTGTGTAGGGGCAACTCTGTTACATCAGACTAGACTCCAATAAGAAGTTTAAACATGAAGGAGAGGTTTCTGGAGGGGTACTGTAATGGATCAATTGAATCATGTTAAATCATGTTCATCATGGACAAAGCTGTTAAATACGCCTGAATCCAAGTATTAGATATTCAAAATGTGTGCACTTAGTAGAGCTCCAGCCTCATATTAGAATTTAATAAATGTTTGTGGAAGAAGAGAGGAAAGGAGGAAGTGAGGGAAAGATGGAGGGAGGAGAGGGAAAATGGTTTTTATTCATTTTAACAACTGAGTAAGCATCAATTGGTTAATGGTCTTTCGATAGTGTGTTTAACGTGGTATTTAGAACTGATTGTACAAGTGAAAGAAAATTAAGAAGTTAATAAAAATCATGCTATGGTAACAACGGAAAGGCTGACAGCATATGAGTTGGAAAAAGAAATCTTAAGCATTTGGGTTTTATGTTTTTGTTTTTAACACTGGCATCACAAATTAGCTTTGTAACGTATTCAACAGTCCAGAATATCAAGCCATTGATCTGTTCTGTTAGAAACATCATTTTCCAAGTCATTTGAAGTAAGTTACAGATATATTTAAACACAAAGACACTACTCATTAATAGAAAGCAAATGCTCCATTAAGGAATGTAAGATCTCCATTTTATTCACTTTCTTTCTGATACTCTCAGTTCCTCTGTTCTCTTATCCCTCTACTTTCCTGTCTGACAAAACATTAAACCATAGATCAGTGTAATGGCCCACATTTTAAAATACAGATATTGTTTGGAATAGGGAATTGGGGAGATTGATCTAAAATGATTTTATTTGGTTCATAAATTTAGAAGCAAGAGTCCCTTACTGGGAATTACGGCTATGGGCAAATATGGGGTCTTAGGCTAGTGGATTATGGTAAAGACTAAAAATTGCTTTCATTGTAAGGACTTTTTTTGTTGAGAACATGATGTCGCATAAAGCTATTTGTTATAACTGCCTGTCATTTTTTTTTAACTTGTTTTATTTTTTATTTTTTTTAATTTACATCCAAATTAGTTAGCATATAGTGCAACAATGATTTCAGGAGTAGATTCCTTAGTGCCTCTTACCCATTTAGCCCATTCCCCCCTCCCACAACCCCTCCAGTAACCCTCAGTTTGTTCTCCATACAACTCCACAGAGTTTCTTCTGTTTTGTCCCCCTTCCTGTTTTTATATTATTTTTGTTTCCCTTCCCTTATGTTCATCTGTTTTGTCCCTTAAAGTCCTCATATGAGTGAAGTCATAGGATTTTTGTCTTTCTCTGACTGATTAATTTCACTTAGCATAATACCCTCCAGTTCCATCCACATAGTTGCAAATGGCAAGATTTCATTCTTTTGATTGCTGAGTAACACTCCATTGTATATATACCACATTTTCTTTATCCATTCATCCATCGATGAACATTTAGGCTCTTTCCATACTTTGGCTATTGTTGATAGTGCTGCTATAAACATGGGGGTGCATGTGTCCCTTCGAAACAGCACACCTGTGTCCCATGGATAAATGCCTAGTAGTGCAATTGCTAAGTTGTAGCGTAGTTCTATTTTTAGTTTTTTGAGGAACCTCCATACTGTTTTCCAGAGTGGCTGCACCAGCTTGCATTGCCACCAACAATGCAAAAGAGATCCTCTTTCTCCACATCCTTGCCAACATCTGTTGTTGCCCGAGTTGTTAATGTTAGCCATTCTGACAGGTGTAAGGTGGTATCTCCTTGTGGTTTTGATTTGTAGTTCCCTGATGATGAGTGATGTTGAGCATTTTTTCATGTGTCGGTTGGCCATCTGGATGTCTTCTTTGGAGAAGTGTCTATTCATGTCTTTTGCCCATTTCTTCAGTGGATTATTTGTTTTTTGGGTGTTGAGTTTGGTAAGTTCTTTATAGATTTTGGATACTAACCCTTTATCTGATAAGTCATTTGCAAATATCTTCTCTTGTTCTGTCGGTTGCTTTTTAGTTTTGCTGATTATTTGTAGACTGCATTTTTAAGGCAAACCTGATAAAACAATTTTGGGACAAGATAGCATATTAATAATTCTTTCCAATTCTGTGTCATGTGCAGAGTTCATAATTATTCTTTTTTTTTTTTTAGGTTTATTTATTTTGAGAGAGAGTACCCACATGCATGTGAGCAGGGAGGAGCAGAGATAAGAAGAGAGAAATTCCCAAGTAGGCTCGGCGCTGACAGGGTTCTGCGTAGGGCTCAATCTCACAACAGCGAGATCATGAGCTGAGTTGAAATTAAGACTCAGACATTTAACCGACTGTTTTCATCCTTCCTGTTTTCATCCAAGTCTTGGATACCGATGGCAGAGTGGGCAACAGCCACAATCCCGTGGCTCCCTGCTGAAGGCCACACCCGTCAGACTTCCTTCTCCTTCCTCCCCGCCTCTGTGCCTCTGCCACCTGGTGTTCTCTATCTCCCACTTCACCCTCTCAGAGAACTCTTCAAGGACCAGAAGAGAGACCTCGTGGAATTGCCTCATGGCCAAAGTAACCCTCTCTCAGGGTGCTCCTTTGGTACTTTTTCTACAACCCTCTAGTGGACATCATAATGTTCGTCCCTAGAACACAGACTCCATGTAAATAGAGTCCGTACCCACTTCTGAACCCTCATTGAACAGTATTTGCTGTGTGCCAACACTGCTTTAACGCTGGTCTGTGATCGATATTATATTTAGAGCCGAACAGACTAGGTGATGGCCTTTGGATTTTGGAGATATGCCATCTTCTGAGGAAGAGAGTCTTACATGGGAAAACAGGAGAATGCAATTTGTGTTATGAGCAAAGAATCCAGGGCTCCAAGGGGCCAGAACAACAGGAGAGACAGAATCAGACTGAGGGTTTAGCAAAGCTTCTCTGAGGAACCAGTGTTTAACTTGAGGCCCAAGTTACTCAGGAGTTACTCAGGTTATTCAGGCCTGAGTGAAAAGAGTGCCCGCCAGACACAACAGTGTGTGGGACGTGCGGCCCACGGGTGGTGGGGGCACAGGTTGGAATGGCCGGGCCAAGCAGACAGGGACGAAGACAGTCGGGGATCTAGATGTTCTGGAGCCTTTGAGGCCACATTAGGGATTTTGTATTTTATCCTAAGTGTAAACCATTGAAGGTTTTAAGCAGGAGATTAATGTGATTTGTGTGCTTAAGTGCCTTGTGTTTCCTGGTTAGTATTGAATATTTACAAGTAAATGAATAAATTAAACACACACAATGAATCAATGATACAGTTCTATGCCATTTCAGAGTTTTACCAACCCCAGGCAATTAGGTTAATTCAATATAGCTTGTTCTTAGGAAACATGAAGCAGGAATTTGTTGCTTTTCAGCCACTCACTATTCATTTTTCTCTTTCTACCAACAGTTCATTTTATGTTAGGTAATGCATCTTCCCACTTGTGTATCCTTGGTGGCCAGCTCTCCCATGGCCAAGAGGCAGATTCCAACCGGACTCCCTCTTCTGGGACTTTAGCATGTTTAGCAGAGTAACTGATGGGAAGAAATATTTGAAGAAATTCATTTCAGCCATGGCCAAGTTTAAAAGATAGCATGTACTTCAGGCTCTGGTGCCCTCGGCATCCCTAGTTCCTGTCCTGATTTCAAGCCTGAGTCTCTAGTTTCTCATTTTTCTTCCCAGTAAAAGTCCCACTAGTTCATCCACTTTTTTTTTTTCTTAAAATGGTCACTGTTGGTTTCTGTTGCTTGAAATAGAAAAATCACAATGGGATAAAAATCTATTTTAGTCTTAAGTGGAGATGGTATTTTGGCCTCAAGTTTTTAAAACTTTTCTTTGGATATGTGACTTGGTTATTTCCAACCTAATAGAAACTTTAACCTTTTCTTTTACTCCTCACAACTGATTTTAGCAGTTGGAATGTGTCTGTGGGGACTGAAAGATTTGAAATCTTTGAAAACAGTCAAGTTCTCTTTTTCTGTCTCTCAAAGTTTCCTCAAAGACAAAAGTAGTTTCCTAATGTAGTTTTGTCTTTGCAGTGTTTATTCTACAAGTTTTGGTTAGAAACCATTCTCTTTGCCTTAAAGACTGTTTTCCAAAGTATGTTCCACAAAACACTAGTGTCAATTATTACATAAATCTGAATGGCGGTGAAGACTCTATCCCTCCCTTAGGGCTTCAAAGAATGTTGTAGCACCTTAAGGCACTCAAAAAATCCTGCAGTAAAGAAATCTGAGCATTTTCCCAATGTTTCCCAAATGTATCTGCTCATGCAACTCTTCTTCCTGCAAAATCAAAGAGCTAGCATCTTGTGGAACCCACTTTGAGAAGTGCTGCTTTGGAAAATCAAAGGAAAAGTGGGTTTTTTCCATTTTCTCTGGTACCATCTGTTCATGTTCCCTTGGCAGTAGGTTTATTCCTTTTCTTGTTTTTCCTGCTTTAAATACTCGTTGAACATTCTTTTTGTTATTGTCCTTTTTAGAATTTTTAAAGGCCTCCATCCCTCCTAGCACACGCTATACTTTGGATTTATTCTAGAGACGTCCCTGAAATGCCTCTTAAAGTGAAGGCCCACCAAAGTGCTCTGAGGGTAGCCACAGTGTTTATGTTTCATTTATTTTTCTGTGTGTGACTTTTCTGAGTGTACCTAAAATTAGAAGTGATACAGTAGAGGGAAAATTCAACATCCAGCCCATGCATTTGGCCTGTATTTTATGCACATGCACATGAGAACCCATAAACAAACACAAATACGTATCATAGAAACAGCACAGTCTATTTGCAAGGTTCTCTTAAAGGTATCCAGACTATCCAAGCTGAGATGAAAAATGTGGATGAAGAGTGAGCAATGGGGACAGATCATTGCTCTCCCAACTTGTCCTGACTGGTCCAGTAAGAGCATGGGAAGGGAAAGTCAGGGGCTCCAGGAAAAGGCCAGGTTGGACAGGACGAGGAGCAGGAACCAAAGATTAGCAATGATGGTTTTGACCTTGGTCCAAGAGATGACAGCTGAGCAACTTGTGTCTTTTTTTTTTTTTTTTTTTTTGTAATGTGTATTTCTTTTTCAGAGACAGAGAAAGAGACAGTCCGAGCAGGGGAGGGCCAGAGCGAGCGAGCGAGAGAGAGAGAGAGAGAGAGAGAATCCAAAGCAGGCTCCAAGTTCTGAGCTGTCAGCACAGAGCCAGACCCGGCTGGAACTCAAGAACCCTGAGATCATGACCTGAGCCTAAGTCGGATGCTTAACCTACTGAGCCACCCAGGTGCCCCGCAACTTGTGTCTTTAACTCTTCATTCATTTACTAATTCATTCCCCACTAACATTATTCAGTATCCATCCTGTAAAGGCATTCTGCTTGGTTCCTGTCTTCAAAAAACTTACTGTTGCAAATGGCAAGATTTCATTTCTTCATGGCTGAGTGGTATTCTATTGTGTGTGTGTGTGTGTGTGTGTGTCTCATAATTTCTCTATCCATTCATCCATTAATGGACAGTTAGGTTGTTTCCATTTGTTGCTATTGTAAATAATGCTGCAATGGACATAACAGCACAGGTATCATTTTGAATTAGTATTTTCATTTTCTTCAGATAAATACCTAGAAGTGAAATTGGTGGATCATATGGTAGTTCTATTTTTAATTTTTAAATTAAAAACCACTTTTTTTGAGAGACAGAGAGTGTGCACTTGGCGCGTGCACACACACGCACACGAGCAGGGGAGGGGCAGAGGGAGAGAGAGAAAATCGTAAGCAGGCTCCATGACCCTGGGATCATGACCCGAGCTGAAACCAACTGACTGGGCCACCCAGGTGCCCCTATTTTTAACTTTTTGAGGAACCTCCACTCTATTTTCCATAGTGGCTGCACCAATTTACATTCCCACCAAACACTGCATTTCTCTACATCCTTGCTAACACTCGTTACTTCTTGTGCTTTTGATAGTAGCCATTCTGACAGGTGTGAGGTAATATCTCACGGGGGTTTTAATTTGCATTTCCCTGATGATGAGTGATGTTGAGCATCTTTTCATGTGCCCGTTAGCCATCTGGATGTCTTCTTTGAAAAAATGTCTACTCAGAGCCTCTGCCCATTTTTTAAACAGATTGGGTGTGTTTTTTTTTGTTTTGTTATTGAGTTGTTTCAGTTCTTTATGTATTTTGGATATTAACCCCTTATTGGATATGTCACTTGCAAATATCTTGCCATTTGCAACACCATAGATGGATGGACCTTGCAACAGCATGGTGTGCTAAGTGAACTAAGTCAGAGAAAGGCAAATACCATATGACTTCAATTATATGGGGAATCTGAAAAACAAAACAAAGAAACAAAACAACAAAATACAGAACAGATTGGTGGCTGTTCACAGATACAGAGAACAGATTGGTGGCTGCTACAGGGGAGGGGGATGACTAAATAGGTGAAAGGGATCAAGAGGTACAAATATACTATTATAAAATAAATAAGTCATGGGGATGTTATGTACTGCATGGTGACTATAGTCAA
The DNA here is from genome assembly GCF_018350175.1 of Felis catus. NCBI lineage: Eukaryota > Metazoa > Chordata > Mammalia > Carnivora > Felidae > Felis > Felis catus. Next base: position 114,537,191 of record NC_058374.1, read on the forward strand.
TAATATTGGACTGCATATTGGAAAGTTGCTAAGAGAGTAATAGGCATTAAGGAGGGCACTTGCCATGAGGACCACTGGGTGTTATACACAAGTGATGAATCACTAAATTCACACTCCTGAAACCAATATTTCACTATATGTTAACTAACTAGAATTTAAATGAAAACTTGACATAAAACAAAACAAAAGAAAGTTGCTAAGAAAGTAGATATTGAAAGTTCTCATCAGAAGACAAATATTTTTATGTAACTCCCCATGGTGATGGATGGTAAATAATAGACTTAGTGCTGTGATCATTTCACAATGTACACAAATATCAAGTCATTATGCTGTACACCTGAAACGAATATAATGCTTTTTGTCAATTATACTTTGATAAAATCCTTGCTGTCATATTGGGTGACTGGGTGCCTAAATGAAAGTGTGCAATAGAATCTGGCAAGTGTTACGTTAGAAGTAAGAATACAGTGCTTTTCTGAATTAACTTGAGTATTTAGATACACTCTATAACTTAAGCTTGTGTTGCTCTAGAAATATATGACTTGTTTCACGAGTGTGCTTTCAATTTTCTCCAGTAGTTCATGTTCACTCATGTTCACCACTTTATAGCATTTTTATAGCATTGTATTGCAAAATAGAATACAAAGTTTCAGTTACCATAAATATTTATTGCTAAGTCAAATACCCAACCTACTGATGAATGTTTAGGTAATTCTCATTTTTTTTGCAACGCCGCAGTGATGCTCTCATGTACCTGATGGGTTTGAAATGCTCCTAATAGTGGTTGTAACTCGTTTCCCTGATTGCCAATAAGGTTGAGCATCTTTCATTTGTTTATTGGCCTTTTGGGATTCTAGAAATTCTTTTATACTTTCTTTCCATAAAATACAGTACAGGGCTATCCCTCAGCACACTTTCAATGAGTACTTGCGATGGCAAAGTACCTTTGTTATGTCACACTAACATCAGTTCCTACATTCTAACTCAGCCTCATTTTTGCAGGTGGATGGGTTCTGGAAATCATTGTTTTTCTGTAGACCCAACGTCTGTGATGCATTTGATGGGTCCACCCACGGAGTTATAACATTTCCCTAAATCTCACTGTAGGAGTTGAATTTGCCTTGATTTCTCTGAGAAGGAGACCCCAGCTCTACTCTGCTAGAGCACTGCCAAGCCTCGCTGTTCCTCTTCCTGAGGGTCTGGAGACTCCCCGCTGATTCCCAAGGTGCAAGTGGGTGTTTCACTCTAAAAGCATTTGCAAGTATGATATTAATTCCTTGCTAACTTGAAGCATCCCCTGTGTGTGGAGCCCTTTGCTGAAATGCTCCACCTGTCAACTAGACCCCCTTGGGTACCAGCATTGGATGCAATTACATTTTTTTATTCCTCCCCTTTGGACATTAACTTGGACCACCAGCCAGCATCTGCGGGGGTCAGAGCCACAGCCAAATGGTGTTCCTGAGCCTGGTTGAGCCCTCACTTGCTCCCCACCAGCCAGACACTGAGGTCCTGCATGCCCTGAGGCTGACCGGCTAGAGTATGGCAATCTGTCTTTTTTCCTCAGTTATTAATGTCCCAATTAAATGTAATTGTTATTGATTTGTACTTTCCAGCAAATAGAACTCCTTTTGCTTCTGTAAAGTTCCTTCTTAGAGGGCAGAAAATAGGGATGAGGGAGTCACAAATCTTTCTTAAGAGAGAAAGCGTTACCCTAATCCCTCCTCTCCAGCCTCTTCTCATGACTTATTTTTTTCCTGTCTGGAACTCAAACATTTCAGTCCAAGCTAGGTACTCATTTAAAATCATTTCGGGATTGCTAGGCAAGTGTCGCTATCAGAACCTCAGCAAGAAAATAATCAAGTGTGCTATCTCAATAGATTTTCATATTTTAGGTCAGCATATTTCCTCTCATTTGGATGTGTGGAACTACTGTGGCATTTAGTGTGCAAAATAGGCCATTCACTAAGACAGTAATGTAGACAGAAAGTCCTGTGCGACAACAGCTCGAGGAAGCAAGTGACTTTCTGCCAAGCTCACTGCAGGCACCCAAGCGTGGCCCAGTTCTGCACTGGAGGAGAAATCACAATTCTCTAACCCTGTGCCTCCTTCTTTTGTTATTATGCACGAAACTGCACCCCCAACTGTTGCCCTGCACCTCCTCTTCCCCCACCCCTGCATTTCCAGGGCATGACCATGCTGTTTGATCTCACTTGTCTAAAAATATATCAGGCATATTCCAAAATTCTGAGAAGGGAAAAACACTATTCCATTAGGACACGTTATTTTCTGTTGTCACTTGGAACAAATCATTTACAGGTTCAAAGTGTTTTTTGTCATAGATCTTAGAGAGAGAGAGAAAATGAAGTTGCTTGTTAGGAAGCATTTCAGAGAGAATTTTATCCCCACAAATCACTAGTCATGTTTTATTGCTGTGACAGAACAAATGAATAAGAAGGATTCATTCCCACAAGCACACAACCCCTATTGCAAGCATGTTGAAATTTGACTTGATTCTTAGTGGAGGGTCTCAGCCCTAAAGTGGAAGGCTTAGGTATATCTTTGAATTCTAGAAGTTTGGACAGTGTGCTCAAAGGCATTAAGAGGTGAATGTTTTTGTTTTTGTTTTTGTTCTTTTAAAGCAAGCTTTGGAAAACTGAAAAGGCTTATCTTGAGTTATTTTACTATTTGCTGGGTCACCCTTTATTGCTATGTAGCCTTTGGGGGGTTATAGTACTGACTAGTGTTCCAATTCACAGTTCCCACAGAAAGGTGAGGATTCTTTCGGTTTTTGTTTTAAAGCTGATTTTTTTTTTAAGTAGGGAGAGCAACTCACTTTGCTGAGCCTTCATACATACATAAAAATACATATCCTCAGTTGGAGGGGGGAAATCTATTTTATATATTGATCAAAATCTGGTAACACCCCATAAAAACTCGTGGGACACCACTGCTCCACGCACCCAGGTACAGAATAACTGCCTTGGGTCTGGCTTAAAAACACAGCTTTCCAGGGCGCCTGGGTGGTTCAGTCAGTTAAGTGTGGGACTTCAGCTCAGGTCATGATCTCGGTGTTTGTGAGTCCGAGCCCGATTGGGGCTCTGTGCTAACAGCTCAGAGCCTGGAGCCCGCTTCAGATTCTGTGTCTCCCTCTCCCTCTGCCCCTTTCCTGCTCTCTCTCTCTTTCTCAAAATAAATAAACATTAAAAACCGAAACAAAAAAGTGCACAGCTTTCCTTGGCTGAGGAGCACTGAGCTGTATTTGTGGGTGAGGGTCTTAGCTGACTCACGCAGGGTGTCACAAGCAAGAGGTGAATGTTAGTAGTGTATGGATGCAGCAGTAACTAAAATGACATCAAAGAGAAAATTCCAGTTCGGTACCAGTAAAGTTTCACCACCTCTCAGGAGTGCCGCAGAGAGGAGCAGGGAGTCTTAGCCTCAGAGCTTTGGGTGGGCAATCTCTCCAGTCTTGTTAGGATGAACATAATTGTTTTGTTTTCCTTGTGATTGTTTTTACGATTGCCTTCTATTTCTGACAAATGGCACTGGCTGTGTCGCACGGTGCTGAAGCAGGTGCAGCGGCTTCCCCTAAAGCAGGGGGAGAGGGAGAGAGGATGGAGGGAGACAGAAGCCAGTCTGTTTATCACCTAATCTCTGCCATATTTTCTGTTTGTTAGAGGCAAATCACTGAATCCAGGCAACACTCAGGAGAGGGGATTATACAAGGGCATTTAGCAGGAGGCAGGGATTATCTGGGTGATCTCACAGGTGCCTAGCACAGGGACATATTGCAGTTGCCTCTTTTTCTTCTTTTCCCTAATGGATAAAATGCTCCATGGGGGCGGAGAGAGTATCTTATTTATTGTGGTATTCCTAGCACAGGGTATGGTGCCTGAAACTTGAAAGCATTCAGCGTTTCTTTTAAGGACATAGGGAAGGAAGGGAGAGGAAAGAAGGAAGAAAGGAAGAAGAGAGGGAGGGAGAACCAAAGTGAGAGGATCAGAGTGTTCTGCTAATCCCTAGAGAGCAGGAGGGAAGGAAAACTCAACTAAAGGGACTCTGGGCATGGAGTTTGTACTTCCACCTCTTCCCTGGTCCTGAGCAGAAATAAGCCTCAAGGGAAATGGAGCATAGCTTCTGTGGATGGGGAACAGCTAAGCTATAAAATAGACTGAGTTCCCCGTGGAAGGCCAGCCCTAATTGGAGTCCTAATAGCACACATACAGGCTCTGCTGAAGGGGCTGTGATCACTGGAGGGTAGACAGGAAGAACTCCGAGGTACTTTTTCCCACTTGCAGAGAGCAGTGAGAAGTTACACTGAATGTGTATAGGCTGCTCTGTCATTTCACCTTAGAAAATAGAGATACTGCTTAGTTACAGATGCTTGGTAAGTGTAACGTACGGTACAGCTGTAACTAAGCTCTTCAGCCATGACAGTGGCATTTATGGGTTGTTGCATTTATGGGTTGTTCCCATTTGTCCGCTGTTACACACAAAGCTGTAACAAAGGTTTTCGTAAATCTGTCTTTTCCACAATTGTGACTATCTCTAGGTCAAATTCCTAGTGGGAATTGTAGGTAACGTATATGTACACTGTGTGTGTGTGTGTGTGTGTGTGTGTGTGTGTGTGTGTGTGTACCGTCAAATTTCCCTCAGAAATGGTACACAAACTTTCATTCCTGATGTATGAGAGCGCCGGCTACCACACGCTTGCTGAGACCAGGTTTTATTTATTTTTATAAAGTTACCAATCTGACAGCCGACAAATAATGGTTCATTACTGTTTTGGTTACCTGTTGTAGTTGTTAATGCTGCACACCAAATATTTCTGACTTCCCACCCCCTGATCACATAGTAGGATTGAATTGCATGGCCTTTGAGGTTAGGTGACCTGTTCTGGTCACTGAGCTGTGACTAGACATGATATATATCATTCTGGACCGAGTATTTCATTGTCAGCACAAGACCCTACAGAGCCCTCTTTCGATTGGGCTATTGGTTACCAGCAGTAACCTCCCAGAAACTGGCCTCCTTCGAATAACTGATTCATACGGACAGGCCAATGTAATCAATTGCATGGAACAAAGCCTCCAGCTAAACCATGAAAAATATGAGCAAAAAATAAACCTCTGTTGTTTTAAGCCACTGTGATTTGGGGTTGACAAGCATTACCTAGGCCATCATGACTGATGCGTTAAACATCTTTATCTTACTGAAATGAAACACATTTTCCTAGGCTTCTTGACCACTTGTGCTTCCTTTTTTTGTGAATTCTCTGTTCGTGTCTGAGCGTGTTAACTTTTTAAGCTTAGGAAACTCAACCAGACATCTGTCAAGGGTGAACATGATCCCCACTGAGAATGAAGGGAGAAAAATGAAGTCTGAAATACAACATAAAGTACAGGTCTACCACAACAGCCTTTTTAAAGTGTTTTCAGTGATGTGCTTTCCTTTCAATGATAATGTCAAAAAATTAATATAAACATATTCTCGATCATTCGAATGGCCGCTTTATAACTGAGGGATGCCATTTACTTTTATGATCCAAATGGTTTCGTACGGTGTCAATAGGCTAATCAATGAGGAACAAATGTGCACTCAAAACATAAATGATGTGTTTGCGCCAAGTGAGGAATAAGTGATGTCCCAATACATTGTCCACTTAAGATCAGAGGTGTCACAGCAGAATACGTGGAGAAAACAGAATATGTGGACGCACTGAGTCATTACACAGCCTGCATCAACACAAGCAGGATCACTTCAAGAGAATCTGGCACAGCACCCAGTACCATTTTTATGCTGTCATTTGACAACATAACATTATGATCCTTTGCTTGCAAACAGCAGAAACAGATGCTGGCTAACTCGAGCAATAAAGAACTGATTGGAGTAATACAGGAAAATGCAGACTTGAAAAAGAAAACCAGTCTCAGAAAGAAACAAACCGGGACAGCCCCGAGGATCGCAGTACCAGGAATTCCTGGAATAGGGACGTTGTGGAGGCTGCCAGCAAAATGACTCAGCCCCGGGCACCTTCCAACTGTGCGTCTTTGTGCTCTGGATTCAAGTTCCCCGGGTTCATTTGGGTCATATGCTCATCATTTTCTGGGGTCAGGGAAGGGAAGTCGTATGGGACTCGGACGCCTGATGAAAATGAAAGGTTGCATACGCTCAAACTAAATGTGAGATGTCAAGGGCCCTTCCTAGAGGGCTTGAGGGATTTAATCCTCCCTGGGCAGGGGAGTACATGAGGCCTCTTCCTTATAAAGGCTTTTCCTTGTAAAGGAAAGGAAACAAATGAATATCCAGAGAGGCATTCAGGAAGAACATAAATTTCAAAGGACAAAAGAACGATCTGTAGACCTGAGGAGAATGTAAAAGGGAAGAGTGCTGCTTGGTAAACTGGACGAAGGAGAGGAGGGTGGCCTATTTCTGGCCGTACCGGGCCTCGTGAGGTCCTGTCTCAGAGTCACATTCAATGAAACAGCCGGTTTCAGAAAAATAAAGTCAAACGGAATTTAAATCTTCGCTTAGTCTTTTGATAAAATATTGAAGTTAGGGTATACTTTTAACATACATCAAAACTCTTTGAAATACACTTCAGAGACCTTTTTAATCACCAAATTCTCTTATGTGCTCTACAGAGGCTTCCCCCAGATTCCTGTTCTCCATTGTCTCTATTTCAGAAAACTCCACTTGATAAAAAAATAAAATAAAATAAGTAAGATAACTTAAAAAAAACAGAACTCTACTTAACACTTTCCTTCATTTGTGCCTCAGTTTACTATCATGGCTATCAACCAAGCGTTTTTGGATTTTTTTTTTTAGGGTTTTGTTGTTGTTGCTTGTTTTTGGGTTTTTTTTTTTTTACTTTACCCTATTTCTTAGATTCTCTACCACAAAGAAGCACCTAGGCAGTGACCTAGAAACCAACAGAGAGGTGGGGTGGTGGTGGTGGTGGTGTGTGTGTGTGTGTGTGTGTGCGTGCGTGTGTATGTGTGTGCGCGTGTGGCCAGAAAATGGGTGGGATGTAAAATTTAATCATTCCCCTATACCACTAACTGTATGTCACTAACATTTTTCATTTTCATTTAACTCAAAATATTTTGTAATTTCCCTTATCACTTCCTTTTTCAGGCTTATTATTGGAGTTATTTAGAAGTGTGTTGTTTAACCTGGCACTAATATAACACTATGTTAATTATACTGAAATTAAAATTCAAAAATTAGAGAAACACGCGATTTTTTTTAATTTAAAAAGCTTTTTTTTTTTTTTAAGGAGCGTGTTGTTTAATTTCCAAATATTTGTAAAGGATCTTTCTGTTATTAATGTCTGGTTTATTTCTGTTATGGCTGAAAGGTATTCTCTTTTGAAAGTGTTTTACAAAGTCATTTAGGTCAATTTGGTTGATCTTTAATTAACTGCACTCTAACTTCAAATAACATTATGTCCTATAACAACATACTCTCGATTCATGCCTCCCACCTTCTGTGCTACGATCGTGCTTCATATTACTTTACATGTGCTGTATACAATTGTATGGTGATACTAATTTTTCTTCGGTAAACCGCTACAATTTTTGAGAAAATAGAACTTAAATTTTCATATTCACTTCATTTCTAGCACTATTTCTCTGTGCAGATCCAAGTTCCTGGCTGATATAATATCACTTCTATCTGAAGAACTTCCTTTAAGATTTCTTAGGAGCATAGGACTGCTTATAACTCATTCTCTTGGTTTTTTGTTTGTTGGAAAAAAGCCTTCATCTTTCATTTTTGAAAGATATTTTTGACAGTTTCGCTCTCTCGGCACATTAAAGATGTCGCTGTGCCGTGTTCTGGCTTGTATAGCTTCTGACAAGAAGACTGTTATAATTCTTATCTTTGATCCCCTGTAAAATGTCTCCTTTCTCTGGCTGCCTTGGAGATTTCGCTTTATCCTTGGTTTTCGGTCGTTTGGGAGAATGTGTCTAGATGCTGGTATTGTTTTGTTTATGGGACAGCTATGTCTTCCGGCAACGCTTTTCAAATGTTGGTGTGCATATGAATCTCCCAGGGATCTTGTTAAAATACAGACTCGATTCCATAGGTCTGCTGCATTTCTAACAAGCTACCAGGTGAAGGCAATGTAGGCAAGGCATTAGAAGGCGAGCAGGGTAAGAGAGGAGAGGAATTTACGCAGCAGCGATTTCTGACTTTTTGCCTCTCACTGGTGGTCAAAATCTTCCAGTGGGCTATTAATACTTCCCCATATTTCCCAGTGGTTATTACTGCCCTTTCAGGCAGCCACTGAGGAAGCCTTGCCCATCTCAAACCTGGGTGTGAAAGATGCTCCCACAGCTAGGGAGGCAGCAGAGAAAAGGCTTGATGTGGCCATCGGTGTTAGCAAAAGAGAAAAGGGTGACAAGAGCCACCACGGGAGTGAAACGCAGCCAAGGCAAGCAAACAGCAAGGTCGGAGTCCTCATCGCTCTCTGAAAGAAGCATCTCTTTTCAAAGTCAATCTTACTCATCTCATTATTGGAATGTAAGCTTCATGAAAGCAGGGATCTCTCTGTGCTAGAGCCTTTAAGGGTGGTGAGCACCCAGTAGACAGTCAAAATATTGCCGAGTGAATATACTGTAATGGGACTTGGAGACCATGAGCTTCTCAAAATAAATTGGGGGCAGGACAGACGAAAAGAGGGGTGGAGAAAGAGACTATCTCTTTATTTAACCTCATCTTTCTTCCCCGATTGAAGTGTCGCTGCTTCAGGTAAAGGGAAGCAGCCACCAGACTGAAAGAGAGACAAAATAACCAGGTTTTTTTGGGGGACTTTATGCCGGCTGATAATTTCAGGGATTTTCACGGATAATTTTGACAAAGGCATTTTTTTTTTTTTTTTTTTTTTTTTTTTTTTTTTTTTTTTTTGCTTTAGGCACCGGCAGTAGAAACAGAACACTCCATTGTCAGATGTGGTTTCTCATGCTTATGAAAAGACTGGCCTATAGAGGGTGCCAGTTCACTTCAAAAAATCAAAGTTAGTGCCTAAACTTTCATTGGGTCCTGGAAAGAGTTTACAAAGCAAGCAGAGAGGCAGCTTAGCCAGAGCTAATGAAACACCTAAATTTGCAACATTGTGCTCCATAACCAAAGTTTAAGAAAAGAAGGAAAGCAAATCTGTGAAAATGCCGGACGCATTCAAAGACCTCCCCTGGGAAAAAGAAGTGGCATCATTTTCCAAAAGCAAAGAAGAGAAGCCAGGCCAGGAGAAGCATCTAGAAGAGAATATCATATGTATTGTGAAAGAGAAACCCGAGGCTGGAAGAAGCTGCAAGTCCGGGAGGCCAGGTGGGCAGGCCTCTGCCAAATCCCACCCTGCACTTCGGGCCAAGAAATGGGGCCTTGAAGGCCTGGTGTGAGGTGTCTGTAGACTCTGAATGGTGGGCGGAGGGGTGTTCTTCTGACGGCTGTTTAACTAAGTGCATCATTCTTGAAACTGACGCTGGTGTCAGTGCTCAGCAAGCATTAGGGGGAGGAAGAACCACTTGAGAATTTTGAAATACGCAGTTGGTCACAGTAGGCTTAGTAGGAAGCACAAGCGAGCCCAGTAGTCTCTTCAAGGTTTGGATCTGCAAAGAAATCTCCAGGGAAGGAAATGGAACCTGCAAGTGAGTTCTTGTAAAAACTTTTCAGCCCTCTAGATGAACAGCATCAATTGAGGCAGCTTTGATGGCCCAGAGCTAAAGTCAAGATAGAGATGTTAGCCTTCATATTCCAGTGAACAGATGCAAATTTTCAAGGAAAAGTTGGACTCAAAACTCCGTGAGAGTGAGAGCTGTGACGCGTCTTATTATGCATGGTCCTTTCAACTGGTAACTGTCTTTGCTTTTGTCAGTTCAAGGTGGATTAGTCGCTTTACTATAATGTTCGATGGCTAAAATTTAAGCCAAATCAATAAAGGACAAGGAATGAGTTTGCAAAAATAATCAGCCACCTCCCTCAATTTAATTGTAAAATCAATCAAATCAGATATTTGGCACAGTGTAGGGAAAACATCTATTCTACCAATGAACAATCTCATGGATTCAATGATTCATTTGGAAGATATAACTACAGTCCAAGATTTAAATCTTAAAAAAAAAGTTTCAAACAAATTTTCAAGATTCTGAAGTCAGCTTCTTTTCTCCTAAGGATTTGCTTCCTCTCAGATGCGCTTCTAACCTCTTTTGTGGTTATCTGTAACCATTAGCCATGTATTCAAAGTAGAAAATCTGTTTAAATGCTGAAAAGTCAGCGTAAGCCCACAAGCCTAAATACCAGCAAGTAAAGATGGAGAGGCACCAGTTACCGAGGCCTTACTGGGAGACACGTTATGTTCTATCTTATTTTGACCTCCAAACAACTAAATGAGAGTAGTACCGTTTGCTCCATGCCATGACGAGGGTTAACAATTCAAGGCCACAGACCAGGCTGGCAATGTAAATGAGTGAAGAAGCAGGTGGGTTAAGAAGACTTGTTGCCCTTTGGACAGGTGCAAACGTTTCCAGCTCCTGTTTTTCAAGAGAAGCTAGAAGATTTATATGAGTCTCCTGATTTTCAAAAAATGGTGGTAACTAATTAAAAGAGATATTTCCAATGCTACATGGAGCACATAAAGGAAATCTGAGGCTAAATCTCGCCCAGGGACTACCATTTGGTTATGTCTGGTATTGGGGTGAAAATAAGGCTTGGGAAGGTGATGTCACCATGCTGCACAGCTGTGGCAGGTGACAGGCAAGTTTCCCAGAGCCCAGGATTTCCTGACTGCACCATTCTTAGCTACAGACACATGCTGCTGATGAGTTACATCTATGAAGTCCTTTTAATGTATGCAAATGTAGCAAAATCCTTGTTTTTTAATCACAATACATTGATCCAACTTAATAGGAGGTAAACAAAGGCAAGTAACCACTGGTTTCTGAAGGGAGTCAGCGTCAGGGCTGGGCCTCCTCTGAGGTATATCCTTCCTCCACCTGTAAAAACTGGCAAACAAAAAACAAATTCGGGTTTGGGAAGGAGAGGCTTCATTCAAAAGGATTATTGCAAAGGAGCATGCGGGGACTATTGCAATAGGGAGAAAGCTCTGACCATAAGATCTGCAAGTGTCTCAAGAGTTAGTCCAAAAGTGTTTCTCTCTTACTGGGAGAAGGGTAAACAATAGCTGGGTGTGGGGAAGTGAAGGGTAAGGGAAGGATAGCGGGTCAGAGAATGTCCCACCCTGAGGCCAGCCTAGTTTAAGGAGGGGCCCTCAAGGAAGGGCTGCAGGATGGGCCACGATTCAGGGACCTGAGACTGGGAGGGAAGCTTAACCAAAGTTTGGTTGACAAACACTTTGTCCTGATTGATCAGTGGGAACAAGCTCAACTAATCATTTCTGAGGCAAAGAGTAAGAATTTGGGGCCTCTATGTCTGGCCTTGTGATAGGGAAGCAAGGGGGAGCTTCAGAAGTCTCATGCAAGTCACATGGGGAGGGGTGTTTCCTGACACAAAAGGGTGAGGGTCTTTCTTAACCTCCAGGTAAAACTCAACATTGTCAAAACACAAGCATAAGATGGACAAAGACTCATGGTAGGATCAGGTCTGTTGCCCAGGCTCAAGCTAGTTAAATCCAAGGTCAGTGTTCCCCACAGGAAAGAGGGAAGGAAAGAAACTAGGAAGGTTTTAGTTTCTTGTGCAGAGGGGTGAGCTGTGGTAGGCTCAAGATTGCGGACCCCGGGGAACACAGAAGCTGTTAAGGTTTGCTGAGGGCAGAGCTATGGCAGGTGACATCAGCTCCACCAATGTCCTATGAGCAGGTGCAGAACTGGAGGTCACAGGTCATTGGTCTCTGGTCCCCAAAATCCCTGGAAATGATTGGGAGCCATTTCAGAATCAAGGAGCCAAGAGAAAATGTGGGACAAAAAGACTCCTTGGGTTTCATTCACAGCCATCTCCATGGCCATCTTGAGCCATCGAGAAAGACTCCCCCAAATTCCAGGAATTGGTGACAATGGGGGCCTGTGCAAAATAATAATTTTCTTTTCATTACCGTTATCTTGTGCCCTCACTGTGTCTCAGGTTGATGTGATCTGGGACATCATGTTTGCTGTGTTATGTTTGTATAAATGGTCACATTCCTTGCATGAAAGTTGGCCACTCAGGAATAGCCCTTAAATCAACTTTTATTTCATCAGATTCTCCTCCTGTTTAACTTGATTTCATCCCTACCATTCAACTCAGGATTTACTGTCCTTGTCTGATGTTCTAAAGAATGGATGGCTGTCTTTGAAGTGGACATGGGAAGTGTCACCCCAAATAGACTACCTATATATCATTGAAAGTTTAAAACAACAAACACAACAAAAATGCTCTCCGCTGTTCTAAACATCCTAGGAGGTCTTCCCATTGTTTAAGTGAGTATAAATTGTTGTCATTCTAGTAAATAAGTTAACATCTGCTGTCTGTCTGGCAATAAAGGCCACTCTCTTAAAATCCAAGTACACCCTAAACTTGACGTCCAGGACAGCACTGTCTCATAGTAACATGATGCAAAACCCATGTCATTTTAAATGTTGTAGTAGTAACCACATTACAAAAAAAAAATAGAAACAGATGAAATTAAATTATTAATTTAATGATACATTTCATTTAGCCAAGTGTATAAAAAATACTATCATTTCAGCAGGTCATTGATATAAAAATTATTAATGAGATATCTTACATTCTCTTTTTCTTCAGGCTAAGTCTCTGGTAGTATTTTACATTTATGGTACATCTGGATTCAGATTTGCTACTGAAGGGAATCAGGATATGCTATCCCCAAATATGCCACTTTGGTATAAGGATTATTTGAACTAAAGGCTCTTGGGAATCAACAGATGCAGGAAGAGTTCTCTGTTCTCCTTTATCTGCCTAAAAGCAAGGGTATACATTTCCTTTTGTAAAGATGGGCACCTCCCTGTGCCAGGAAGGGAAGAGCCACTGTTATCACTGGAGATACAGAGATGAATTCACAACAACAGGCCTTACAAAGATAACCCTTATCTTCCATTAGTTCCCCCATATATTTCCTAGCCATTTCTCCGTGACTTATGGTCCCTCAAGTCCAAACCCCCTTTCCTTTGTTAAAATGGTATATGAGCTCCCAAGTCTAACCCCTTCTTTGAATTTCACTTCCTTTATGGGAACTCTTGTGCACATAAACCATAATACAAATTCTGTTGCTTTTTATCCTGCTAACTTGTCTTTAGCTAATTTATCCTGCAGGTCCCCAGTCACTGAACCTAAGGGGGTGGAGAAGATTTTTCCTTCTCAACACTACATTTCAAGCACTCAATAGCCACATATAGCTGGTGCCTACAGTTTCAGACAGAGCAGGTCAAGGAGAATGATATATAGCATTGTTCTAATCTATACCCCATTTCCAATATATACTTTTTTTTTCTTACGTAAAACCTATTCTTGTCAGGACTTCCCATGTTTGCAGAAATTCAACATAAACAGTATTACAGTTTAGCAACTGTTAACAATTAGCTTAATTGAGACTATAACATCTCACTTTTACATTTTTAAAGGTTCTAGAGAAGGAGAAAAAGGTCAGTCCTTTCTTAGATTCCTTCATATTTTGGTTCTGAAAAAGCTGTTCCTAATAGCTTTCCAAAATGGAAAAAAAAAAAAAGTTAGTCTTAATTTAAGAATTATATGTGGTTTTAATTTAAAGACAAACAAAACAGGACTAAATCAAAGTCAGGATCAGATTCGTACCTTGCTGGGATTTTCTATTATGTAATCATATGTCAAGCAACTGGTTTCTAGCAGTGCTTTGTTCTGCATCCAAGGTAGGCAAACTCTTCAGAGCCCAAATAAAATAAGCACACGTTCTAAAGTTAATTTAAAGTATAAATCATTACGTTATAAATAGTAGGATATCCCATTCAATGGCTTTAATTATTTCAGGTCTTTGAAGCAACAAATGGATTTGATTCAAGTATAATTTGCTTTATTAAAATTGAATTGAGGGCATATGTCTTGGCACTTCTATTATGTTTCCCCAAATGAAAGATGTGCCCTTTTCTGCTTGTATATTTTTTGGTTTCATTTTAAAATGTATACAAGCCTTCAATATCTAAAATCTAAGCTTAGGATCGGGTATAAAATCACTGTGTCCTTGTCATTTTATTTTCCCACCACAACGCACGTCAGACATAAAAATTAATTGCCAGACCTTTCGTCTTACTTTTCTCCCTTGCTCTGCTCTGCTCCAGAACTTGTTTCCTCCTCTGCATGAAGACTCACGCTGTGGCAGTGAAATGAAAATAATACTCCTTTTTCTTTAACTAATCTTCACCCCAAAGGATATCTTTTTTCATTGTACATTTCCTGGCAAAGGAGAAGATGAAAATTCACCAGGAATGGGCCTGGTTGGGTTTATGGTGGTATCAATTGAATATTTGTAAATGAACGACCATATGAATGAGCAGATGCATGAATGTGTCCATAACCCAGGATGTAACAAATGGCCAGGAAACTGGTGTCAGAATCAACACCCAGTTCTGGGAAGGCTCTGAGTGTCATCCACTGCCCTTGCCGAGCCTTCCAGGAATACTTCGTGATGACTATATTCTAGAAGCTTTGTACAAAAGTAAATCTGCAAAAGGTTATGCGTGGTTTTGGCTGTTAGCACCATTTCTCAAAGGGCCTAAAGGCCCGATAAGATCTTGCACACCTCTGCACTCCTTAGACTCCACCACACCACAAACACAAAATCCCTGGCAAGCTGCTACTCAGTTTAGTTGTCACCTGAACTGCTGGCCTACAAAACTGGAACTGTCAAGAAAATGAGCATTTCCCTTGAGTGACTCTTTTGAAAGTCAAGTCAACCACACTGTGATGTTTCCGGCCTTTTTTTTTTTTTCCTCCCCTATTCTGGCTCTATCTCAAGAGTTTTCACCTATAGACCACAGACTCCTACTCAAACCATGGCTTTGAAATCATGGCTGTGAACTTCTGGAAGTAATGTGCCTCCTTTCTTTTTTTCATTTTTTTCTGGAAAGAGTTTCTAGTGGATTCTTGAAAGAATCCCTGCCCCAAGCAGATACTCATAAACTGGGGATAGAGGAGAAGCACTGTCACAATCAATCAACAGAGAAGAACCCATGGATGCCTGACTTGCAAGCACCTTGCTCAGATGCTTTGCGCCAAGAACACAGACAATCCTGGCCTGGTGTGTTACACATCAGGGGACCTCAGTCCACTCCATATGTAACTATAAAGCACACTGGGCTTTATTAATCAGAAATTTTAGCTGCAAAGATCTTGCAGGAGCAGTATATAAAATGGCTGTGCCTGGGACTTTTGTGCACCTACACAGTGTTGGTCATTGAAGTTATGGGCATCATCTTTTGATACAAAGAGTGAAGGAGGAACTTGACCACAAGGTAACCACTCTGTCACATGGTGGAATTAGCTGCATGCGAGGGATGGGTGAGGACATTCAACCATAGATTAAATGCAAAGTTTATCCAGGTTATGAAAGCAAACCATGGAGGGAAAAAAAAGCAACAATTGTATTCATTCTTTTATTCCAAATGTTTACTGACTTCACAAACAAGAGCAATTTATCTCCATGAGAAGTTTTATGTGTCTGTCTTGGCCCATGTTCTTTTGATTAAAGAGGCAGAGAATGAGAACATACTTTTTCAGCAAAATTCAGTTCCGTTGCACTTTTACTCCTATAATTTAATTAATATGAAAAGCTACATGCTTTATTCTACATGACCTAATAAAAGAGAGAGTGTTGAAGGGTGAATTATAACAGTGTATGATTTATTCCAGGAATGTAAGGATGGTTCTAAGACAGAAATAGCAATGTGGCTCAAGTTAATGGACCAAAGGACAAAAATCACATGCTTTTCTCTTATACATGCAGAAAACAATATTTAAATCAATTGTGAAATTTTGAAAAAGGTTGTCCAGAAAACTAGGAATAGAGAAAAGTTCCATCACCTGATAAGTCTATCCAGTAAAACTCAGCAGTGAATTTAATATTTATTGAAGAAATATTAGAAGCATTTCCTTTAGGGTTGAGAATAAAACTAGGGTGCCTTTTCTCACCCTTACTTTACATGTGATATTACAAGTCTTGGCCAATAAAATAAATCAAGAGAAAGGAAAAGGAATAAAGATATAAAGGTCAGACAGTCAAGAGATTTAGTTGTCCTTATTTACAGATGATATAAATATTCACAGAAAACCAAAAAGAGATTAGATAGAAAAACTACTGAAAATCGTTAATAGAATTCAGCAAAAGGTCTTGCTATCTTTCTGATGGTATTAACCTAGGAACTAACCCAACAAATATGCACAAAATTTTGGAGAAATCTTTAAAAAGTACTTTCTACAAAAGTACTATTTTAAAAACATTTTTTAAGAAGTTTATTTTGAGAGAGAGAGAGAGAGCATGAGCAGGGAAGGGGCAGAGAGAGAGGGAGAGAGAGAGAATCCCAAGCAGGCTCCATGCTGTCAGCACAGAGCACAAGGTGGGGCTTCAACTCACTAACCATGGGATCATGACCGGAGCTGAAACCAAGAATCAGTCGCTTAACTGACTGAGCCACCCAGGCGTTCCTGAAAGTATTATTTTTAACACTTTAATGTACATGCAAATCACCTGGGGATCTTGTTTAAAAAGCAGATCCTGATTCTCTAGTTTGGGGGCAGGGCCTAAGAGCTGGCATTTCAGAACCTCACAGGTGAGGCTCAAGCAGCTGGGCCACGGACCACACACTGAGTAGCACAGTCCTGTAACAGTTAAAGGATAAAGGGAAATAGAAGGTATGCTCATGTGGGGAAACCTAACCATTACAAAGATTCTAATTCTCTCCAAACCAGTCTATGATTTTAATATCATTCCCACCAAAATCTCAATAAAAGTTGGGGTTAGAGGGTATTTGCTCAATTTACATGAAAAAAAAAATTCAAGATTTTTTTTTTTCCCAGAAAAAAAGAGCAGAGTGGGGGGGGGGGGAAGGGAAATTCCCCTACCATATATTAAAATATATTATAAAACCAAGGTAATTAACATGCAATTTAGTAATGGCACAGGAACAGATAATAAAACAATGGGACAGAATAGAGTCCAGAAACAGATCCCAGGATCTTGATCTATGAAAGAGGAGGTATCAACACTTAATAGGGAGAAGATAAATTGGTTGGTAAATGATGTGGAGAAAACTGGCTCACCATATGGAGAGGATAAAAATTTAAACTCTGCCACACACACACACACACACACACACACACACACACAGAGCAAAACCCTGCAATGGTCTATGTTTCTGGTTGGAATTGATCTGGGGCTTCTGATCCAGAGCCAGAAGCAGAAGCAAGACAAACCCTTTCAGGCAGCTTGGGTCCCCACACGAGCACATGATATTTACACTTCCCTCCTTCATTTACTTTGTTTTGGCCTCACAACTCACAGAAATTCCTCTGGGTACTCACATTGAGTCAGTCCTTGTATATGGTGCCACTACACTATATTGTGACTTCTCAAATTCTCTTTGGCTTCATAAGTATTTTATTATGAAGTTGAAAAAAGCCACATTAGGAGCTACTAAACCAGATGCAGGTTTAACTACTACACTCAACTTTTTGATTATTGAGTCCAATATATTAGTACTTTTCCTCAACTTTGTATTGTCCACAAATTTGATTTTCATATCTTCTTTGTTTTCATTCAAATTCATGATAAAAACATTTTAATAGATCAGGGTCATGGAGAAAGTTCTCAGACAAATAGTTACGAGATTTCACACAAAGCCAATATGAATCTATTGATTAACCAACAATGTTTGGGGAAAGCAACTTCCTGTTTCCTTCCCCTTGTATCTCTACTCTCTCTATAGCTGAGGCTTATAGACTTATTTCACTTCTATATGTGGGCTTGGCCTCCCCATATGTGTAGGAACAATCCTAGGAAGGTCTCCAGACCAAAACTCTGGAACTCAGCATGGGTCATGTTTTCTCCTAGTACTAGCCCTCACCCAAGGTGTAACAAGTAGGCTTCTGCCATGTGGCCTATTCTTAAAGTACTGCCTTGATAAGCTGCTTTTTAATTCCTATTATCCTATGAGTGGAGACCTGTTCAAAAAAAAAAAAAAAAGTTAAACTTGCGATCTTTTCATCTACTTGCCCCTAAATCCCCATACAAAGATATACCCCTCCACCCTGTCTCAAGCTCCAACACAAAAATGGGAACCCTGTAACCTGTCAATTTTTCAGTGGTGCCGGCTCTTGCCTACTTAGGTCTCCAATTGTCACTTGTACCTGATTCCCACACACTGCCCATCTTTTAGTATGCCCTGCCATTTGTATTAGACACTTGACACTTGTCAATCTCTTCCATGCTGATTGCCTGTATCATCACCTATTTGTTATCTATCACAGTACCTTTACTTTTTTTAAGTTTATTATTATTATTTTTTTTAGGAATCTCTACACCCAACGTGGGCCTCAAACTCATGACCCTGAGATCTAGAGTCACATGTTCTTCCTACTGAGCCAGCCAGGTGCCCTCTCACCATACCCTTAAAATGCCATGACCTGCTGACCAGTCTTGTCTTCCTTCAGCATCTTGTCTTTCTTCAACATCTGTGTCTTCCCCCAATATTTTCCCAACTTGTTGATCAAAATATTATAAGCAATTTTATCTACTGTTTGCTGATATCAAGTATTTGATGTCCATGACTTTCTCTGATATGTAATCTACTAATTCTATCCAAAAAAAAAAAAAAAAGACTTTAGTTTGGCACACTCAGTCTTGGGAAGTCCAAAGTAGGTCCTACTGTTCACCATTCCTTTTTCTGAATGCTTCATATAAATGTTGTTCCATACTCTGGAACGATTTTATATGAATATGGAGATTTGAACGTCAGACTTCAGCAAAATTCTGGACACCAAAAACACCAATTTATAGTCATCAATGTAAACAATAGGAAAATATACTATCTCATATAGCAAGAAATCTGGGTAGTTTAGCTGCAAGCTGACTGATTCAGTGGCTCAGTAATATTATCAAAGATACAGATTCTTCCCAGATCTCTCTTCTCCCATCATCACTGTATGGATTTGTCTTTGGCTGGGTCCCCTCATGGATGCAAGGGAGCTTCCGCAGCTCAAGTATCATGCCCAGCCAGAAATAAGGACTACTTTTCCTATAAGTTTCCTTCCAGGAGCAAGGAAACCTTACCCAGAAACTCCCTCTAACTGACATCTCATTGCATTTTATTGCATAGAACTGGGTCACTGGCCCTTTACAAACCAATCACTGGCAAGCTCAGACTGACCAGAATTTAATCCTGACAAGTAGGGAAGAGATAGAGACAAGCCCCTCAAACTGGTTCTTAACAAGACAGGAGAAATCGGGCAAAGGCTCTTGGCGAGGCAACCATACTGTCTTCTCCAGACAGAAGGAATTACTCCCTACTTTGAAGGACAGGGATATTTGAAGGCATTTAGTGATGAAGACCTATTAAAATAGAGTGGACTTTTATCTATTCAAAAGAGTTGAAAACAGGATCGTGTCCAAAACAAAGGGGGAGATTAAGTTATCTCTAAAATTTCCTGCCAACAGTTTAGTGCTGTGATTCTGTTTTCATTGTTTCCACTGGGAAACTGCTTGCAATTTGGAATTGTGCACATCAGCAATGTTTGTGCTGCCAACAAAAGTACACAGTTGCTGATCTGTGAGCATTTCCCCTAACAGAACATTTGTGGAAAACTGAATCATGGAGATTCTAGACACCGTGAATCCATTGCCTGAACAATTTTCTGAATGCCTTACATCTTAGATACCAGCAGCCTCCCTCTATGTACATAAACTATAAGGAAACAATTGACTTGCAATGAGGAGTTGGGCAAAGCAGGTTCCACTGACTGGTTTTTACTGGCAATGTGCCTTTTCATTTATTTGGAGCTGAAAGCAGATTGTGTTATATAAGGCAACAAATTAAATGTGGATGTCAGTGCTGAGATGGAAGAAAACTTGCAGAAAAGTTCACCTGACTCATTCACTCATGTGCAGAGTCATTACTGTGCTACATGGTGAGCTATTCACGTGAAACGCAATCCGTATGACTTCCACTGGGGCAATCTGAGCTCTAATTAGAGGAACGGAGGGGAAAAATAGATGGGGAAGAAAGTAATTTCTGTGGCAGTCAAGGTATGATTACTTGTAGATCCATAAATTATCAGCCAAGGTTCTCTCTTCTCTGGCAATACGAATCAAGAGGAGTAGCTGAATGCAAGTGATACCGTATGGGGGGAGTGATCAGAACTCTACAACTGCCTGGATTTGGGGAACAAGAAAGAAGAATTGAAGATAATGTCGAGCTCTCTCATTGGGAGATTTTAGTAATATCGTTGACTGATTGCTGCATGAGGGGTACTATGCTAAGTGTCAAATATGATTATTACGTCTCTTCTCCCAATAGTTCCATTAAATTAGTACTATTGTCATTCCCATTTTACAACTAAGGAGACTGAGGCTTCAGGGGGTTAACTTCATAAACGGCAGAGGTGAGATTAAAGTCAAGATCCTAATTCATCACTACCCTCTGCCTTTCTGAGTGAGGAGGAGGAAAATGAAAAATTTCCATACAGGCATACTGAGTTTTAAGCATTGGCACATTCAGTTGAAGATGTCCAGCAGGACATGTGAAACTAAGTTTAGAAAAGGGTTTAGGATGGATGCTACATCTGCCAGCCATTTGCTGAGAGGTACAAACTAGAGGCATGAGCTTGCCCTTGGAGACCCTGAGGCTTACTAAGTCAGTTTTGTTGTGCGGGTATCTTTATGCACATCAAACATCAGGCATTAAAAAAAAAACTGATTGACCCATAGGCTCCACTTATTGCTATGACTGGCCCACTGACTGTCTGTGTGACTTTGGTTAAGTCGCTTGACCATTCTGAGCCTCTGTAAAATGAGGTCTCTTCCAGGACAAATGTGTGAGAGAAAAAGACGAATATATGTTACGATAAAGACAATTAATGGGATGCCAAAATGTGAGAGCAAAGGAGAGATAGTCTAGAGTTTAGGACAATTAGCACCATTAACCAAGGCAGGAAGGGAGACAGATTTTTGGAGAGATGATAATACCCTTTGTTTGGGATATGAAAAATTTGAGGGGTTGTCCACATGGCATTTCTTTGGGTGTTCATAAGAGAACTGCTGGGCTAGAAATATTTATTATATATACACTGAACACAAATTTGGAGTAAGAGGATGGAGTCAGGCGACTTATTAAATAAGCTTTCAGATCTCTTCCATCCCTCTGCCTCTCCAACCATAGTCTCCATAGCAACGTGACTCGCTGCCCATGCTGGATTACCTCACCGTGGATCAGCTGGTTTCTGTGTTGTTTGACAAAGGACAAAGCACCCTCAATATTTATGAACGAGTGGCAATGTGGTTCAGGGTATGTCAGCTATTTTCCCGTACCCTAGTTTATTACATCTTCCTATTATCTTTATACCCCTTTCTAATAAGCCTTGCCTTTAACTTTTCCAATCATTATCTGCCTTCCCTTAATTTTTCACTTCCCCTCCCCCCGCCTCAGGTGCTTGCTTCTTTCATGGGTAGCTTTTCACTTTTTTGTGCATCTTTATTCCCCGTTGCCTCCAGTTTCATTCATGCCCTTTCTCAAGCCCCAGGAAAAGCCTCCTGCCTCCTTAATTACCAACCAAAGTTATCCTACCCTTCAGCCTCTCACATCCTCATCCTTAGCTTGCATCCTTATCATCATCTTTAGTAGCTAATATGTCCCAGGCCTTGAATTCGTGTTCTGCATGCCTTAGCTCATTTAATTGTTATAATAATTCTATACGGTAGGTACTCCATCCTGTTGTACAAGAAAAGGAACTGAGTTTCCTTTTACATTACTTGCTGAAGACCCACATGAATGGGGGAGCAAGAATGGACCCAGATGGTTTAATGCCAAAGCCCAGCAGTGACTACCATGTGTCCCAGCCTTCTCCAGCCAAGCTCATGTTTTTTCTTTCTTACCTTTTTCATTCCACTTTTCTTACGTGTTTTTAGTATTTCCATTAAGGTAATTAATACAAAAATTATTTAAGCAACTACTCCTTAAATGTGGTTCTGTAAAAATCCTTACGGTTTCTCTTTCTCTTTACTGTTCCCAAACCAACCAAACCTACACATCATATTCTCAGAAACATGTACACATGAGGCATTCACATGCTTTTATGAAATTTCTTTTCCTGCTTACCTCATTCTGATGAGGTTAACAAGAAGATTTTACCTAGTAGGGGAGGGAAGTGTTACAACAGATGAGATCCAATTTTGTTACCAAAACAAAGCAAAACAAAATAAAACAAACAACAACAATTTGTATGAGATAGAAGATGTACACACATAGAACAATTAAATAAAAGTAAATAAAAGTGAATGATTAAGTGTTCCAGTGAGAAATAAAAGCAGTAAACACTGCAGGAATCCATGGAAGAAGACCTTAAAGATGAGTGGGATTTTGTGCTTGGAGGGCAGGAACCAGAATGAAGACAGAAATTGGCATCTTCACCACTGATAACTATTTATCAAGCACCTCCATGGACTGAACATTAAAATTATCAGGATAAAGAGACTTGCAAGTCTCCCAAATATTTGGTTTTTGAAGAAGGCCTAACAGATAGTGAAATAAACAGACAACCAAGAGGCACATAATACACAGAACAAGAGCTGAAACAATTCTAAAAATGAAGGGAAACTTACATCCATGAAAATGATAAGTTCAGGACTGAGGGTAAACTGGTTTGCGTGGAACAAAGGGTTCACTCATTATGAGAGCCTTCTCTAAGCCAGGCACTGAACACAATGGATGCTAAGAGCTCAGAGCCAAAAGGAGGAACCAGGAACTCTAATGTGACACATGGGGGCATGCTATGAGGGGAGAGGAGGCATCAGAGAAGGCTTCTTGGTGGAGAGAAGTGACAGTGGGGGTCAGTGGGGCCAGAATGGGCAAGCTGGGTGGGAAGATGACACTTAGGAGCAAAAGTTCAGGTTAGAAGATGTACTCAGTGTGTAGAAATAAAAAACAGAAGCTACAGGTCATTCAGTGGTGCTGAAGTACAAGTGAGAACATGGAGTACAAGGCCAGGAGGGGTGAGATGACATGGAAGCCACGGGCAGAGGCTGGATTGGAAGGGCCTGGTGGTGAGTTTGTTACGATCACTCTTCCTGCAGGTTAGAAAATAACTGGGCATTGGATATTCCAAGAAGAGAGGCCAATTTGAAGCAGAGCTGCAGAATTATCAGCACTGAAGAGCAAAGGATGCTGTTAATGGATGACTCAGTATTCTTTAAAAAATTTTTTTAATGTTTATTTATTTTTGAGAGAGACAGAGACAGCGCTCGAGTGGGGGAAGGGCAGAGAGAGAGGGAGACACAGAATCTGAAGCAGGATCCAGGCTCTGAGCTGTCAGCACAGAGCCCGATACGGGGCTCAAACCCACAGACAGTGAGATCATGACCTGAGCCGAAGTCAGACGCCCAACCGACTGGGCCACCCAGGCAACCCATGGATGACTCAGTATTTTAAAGAGCTGTTAAAAAGGTAATATGGCTCTGAAGTCCAATTTCAAAACCTAGACTGTCTCTCCATCTGTATCTCCCACTTACCACTAATTGTGAATAGGTCTAGAGAATTCTTCAGTTCCTCCTCTTCTCCCACTTTTTCTTCTCTATCACCAACCTTTTAGCTCCCCTTGGGTCTTTGTCCTTGGTCCCTCCTGATGTATCATGACTATTGGGTCATAATATGGAGAATGCAGAGTTGAATACCATTACTACCCACTGTGTGCCTGCTGTGTCCCACGCATTGTTTGGGGCACTTTAAAGCATTATCTCATTTAATCCTCATAACAGCCATAAAAGGTGAGGGCCATTGTAGAGATGAAGAACAAAGGGCACAGATAGGATAAATAAGTTGTCCAAATTCACACAAGTAGTAATGGACAGAGGTAGGAGTCAAATTCATGTATGAATTTGAACACACCCTTCTGTTTCAAATACTGGGTTCAACACAAAGTCTCTGACGTAATTTCCAAAGATTTGCATGGTGATTCCTCTCTCATCTTACAACCAAAGCCTGGCAGCTGGCAGCCAGGATCTGAGGTCCTGACCACTCAGGTACCTATCTCTGGGTGCCTAAGCAGTCCATTTAAGTTCCTTTATATACTACAAGTTACAAATCATAATCTGGGAGCTTCTGATTTAAGTTCTTTCTTACCAAGGAGAGGTTCAAGAAACAGAAAAGAGCCTTTCAAAGAATGATTCAGTCTGATCTGGGTTCCCCACCCAGGTGTATTGGAGTTCTTCACTGTGTCTCTCCCTCCTCTGAGGCTATCCTGGTCTATGGCAGAAAGCTGCCTCCCCAAATGGGGGCTCTAACTTCGCATTTGCAGAAAGCTTATGGTCTTTCTCTCTGCTGAATTTTGCTTTATCATTAAGTGGCTCTGAGCTCTTCACATGGTCTAGTGTTCTTAGCCTCCGCTTCCTCATGTGTGCCCAACACCGCAATCAGACTGTCACTTTCAAAGTGTTGCCCACTTGAAAAGCTTCGACTTTCATGCAAATAGTAGAAAAGAGAATTCTCAAGTGCATTAACTAGGACCCTACTTGTGCTATTGCCCAGTATAATTTCTTAAACTTTCTCTCTCTATGACGTTTATCATTACTTCTTGTAAATGATGACTGATGTGAAGGTCACAAGTTATTTAGTGCCTTTAGATCTCATCCAAAGGTACTTTCCAGCTGAAAAATTCCATGATTCCACTGTGTATCAGTTTCATGTCAGGCAGGATCAGAGGCTTGGTCAATATTATTTTTTCCACACTGAAACTGGGTAAGGCAGGACATCTTACTTAAGTTAACAAATGTGTATCCTTCAAGTGGAAGAACAAATAAAACTATAATTTATGAATCTGCTAAAGGTTCCTTCCTGCTAGAAAATATTAACCTTTTCTCTTCTTTAGCAAGAACTTGATACATATACATAGTTTAAGATCAACATGTTTGGGGGGTGCCTGGGTGGCTCAGTCAGTTAAGTGTCCGACTTCAGCTCTAGTCATGATTTCATGGCCCGTGGTTTTGAGCCCCATGTCGGGCTCTGTGCTGACAGTTCAGGCCCTGGAGCCTGCTTCAAATTCTGTGTCTCCTTCTCTCTCTGTCCCTCTCCTGCTGGCGCTCTGCCCCTCTCTCTCAAAAATAAATAAACATTAAAAAAAATGTTTGGGAATGTTGGTGTCTTACAGTGATTTTCTACAAGCGTATTTCCCATCTCCAAACTCAATATTCCTTCTCCAAATGTTCTTGAGGCAATATTTGCATGTATTCATCATCATGGAGATCTCAGCTTCCTTTCTGCTCTTCTCTGACCTCACCAGTATTTCTGTATTTCCTAAGTCATTATTTTCTACAGAGAAATCTCCACTAGATACATCAGTATTTGAAAGTAGCTGACACCAATAGAGAATTTGCTTTCTGTTTACTTGATAAAAGGATCTACCCCAAAGTAAGACCTGACATATTTTTATCTCCTTACTTGTGGGGGAAAAAAATCAAATTGTAATTACGTTGTGATAACTGCAGCATATTGTATCTCATATGTTGCCGTAATCAAATTGTTTCTAAACACTAACAGGAAAAACTATAGTACAAGTAACTTTTGGAATACCCAAGTAATCCAAAGAGGAATGACTTCTCAAAAAATATAGGGCGCAACACCGCACATTTCAGTCTTCAGGCTGGGCAGGGAAACATTCACAAATTACCCCTTCCAATTTCGCTATTAACATAGATTGATGTAAAACTACCTGCTGTGGGTGAAACACTCAGCCTCAGCAAATGGTCTCATTTTGAAACTATAGGTGTCATGGAAATTGTGCTTTCCTTCTACAGCTCATTGAAATGGAGATGGGATGGAATGGAGTGCAGGGATCTGCTTTCTAATGAGGCAAAATGAGATGCATCTGAATTGGGGCATGGACTGAAATGAAGGGAAAATTCAATCAGTGCCTCATTTTTATATCCTTCGAAAGGCTTTGAGCAGCTGGGCAGAGCAAAAAGACACCCATGCTCAAAATGTCCCAAGTAGGATACAAAATTCATGAGGAAATTATTTTCAACTTTCACACAATGGCTCTATTGCATATATTATCAGTGTAAAGGAGAAAAACGTCTAACCTCAGAGGCACATTTTCATATTTTTCATCAACTTAGTTTCTTTGATACAAACATAAGAAATCACTCCAATCATCCTAGAGTCCATTTGCAATCTCTACTATCCATAAGATTTATCTGACAGAAGCAAAAATATCAGAGCAAACACACACACACACACACCAAATGAAAACAACTACAACAACAAAACCTTTATAATAATCAATGAAAAATATGTATTCTAAAGAATTGTGATATTTGATACTATGCAGCTAGACTATATTCCCATTTCTACCATTGGTGTTTATAAATTAACCTACTATTGCAGTAGAAGGAAGTGAAATTTTACACAATGGATTATGTGAAACACAAATTAATGAAACCAGCCAAATGTTGAGTCCTTTTTTTTTTTTTTTTGAGAGAGAGAGAGAGAGAGAGATGGAGAAGGTGCAGGTGAGTGAAGGCCAGAGAGAGACAGAGAGAGAGAGAGAGAGAGAGAGGGAGAGAGGGAGAGGCCAATGTGGGACTCACGAACTATCAGATCATGACCTGAGCTGAAGTCAGATGCTTAAGGGACTGAGCCACCCAGAGGCCCCTGAGTCCTTAATTTACGTAGAATTCCTCTTAATTTTGTCTATTTCATCATCTTAAATTTCAGAATGATAGCATTCTTAGGTTAGTGGTTCATAGACTTAAGTTTTTTTAGGACAGTAAAACTCCCAAAGCAATGGAGAGAGCTAACCAACAGTTGACTTGCCAAATTGTTCATTTTGCCAACATCAACAATAACAAAAAGCTACCATTTCCAACATTTCAGAAAGGAAAGGATATTTCAACACCAAAAGTGTAGGAAGTTCATAATTTCAGAACAAAAGAGAGCTCTTCCCAAGAAACACTATTTGTTAACCAGAGATAATTTTAAAGGATACATTTATGATTTTCTGTAAATACAGAAACATTTACAACATTAAATTTTATTTTATAATACCATGTATGTTGTGTTTCCCTGGTGCAAGTTTTCCTTTAATCAGGTAGCACTGTCTGTATGTATTTGATACATTTGTGTGCGATTGTATTATGAGGACGGGCTATATCATGCAGCTTGTTTTGGTGTTTCATTTTTATACCCGTCACTATCAAAAAATTCCTCTCTATATTGAGCACTAGTGAAAATATCAGTCTGAATACTGTTGTGATTAATTTGAAATAGTCTAGGCAAACCCTGATGCTAAGGAACAAGAGCCCCCATGTTCCCAAGCCCTTTTTTCTTCCACTTTGCCCACTGTAGACAGGTAGGAAAGCTGCTGAGTGGCTGGGGCCCAAAGGAAGCAAGCTGAGGGTGCTCTCCACTCACTGCTCCTCATTTTAGGACAGAACCATTTTGGCCCTCCCTGCCATTATGGAGGGAAGATGGACATTTCTTCAATCTGGGTTCTAAGGACTCCAGGTTCAAAGGAGTATAAACTTTGTCCCTGCCAGGTGTTGGGAACCCCTGCTGTGGGTGGGTAGTCTTGGAATCTGTCAATGTCACATGGTCTGAAACAGCCCAAGGGTCAGTGTGGTTGTAGGTTGAGTTCACATCCATCACAAAGCATCTTTGCATTTGCAAATTAAGCACAATGGAAACTGGTGGTGGGAATGCCAATGTGCTTAATTTGCAAATGCAAAGGTGCTTTCTGATGGATGTGAACTCAATCTACAACCACACTGACCCTTGGGCTGTTTCAGACCATGTGACATTGACAGATTCAGAGACTACCCACTCTGGAAAACAGTGTGGAGGTTCCTCAAAAAATTAAAAATAGATCTACCCCATGACCCAGCAATAGCACCACTAGGAATTTACCCAAGGGATACAGGAGTGCTGATGCGTAGGGGCACTTGTACCCCAATGTTTATAGCAGCACTTTCAACAATAGCCAAACTATGGAAAGAGCCTAAAAGTCCATCAACTGATGAATGGATAAAGATGTGGTTTATATATACAATGGAATACTAGTTGGCAATGAGAAAGAATGAAATCTGGCCATTTGCAGCAACGTGGATGGAACTGGAGGGTATTATGCTAAGTGAAATAAGCCAGGCAGAGAAAGACCGATACCATATGTTTTTACTGATATGTGGATCCTGAGAAACTTAACAGAAGACCATGGGGGAGGGGAAGAAGAAAAAAAAAGTTACAGAGAGGGAGGGAGGCAAACCATAAGAGACTCTTGAATGCTGAGAAGCAACTGAGGGTTGATGGGGGGGGGTGGGGGGGGGAGAGGGGAAAGTGGGTGATGGGCATTGAGGAGGGCACCTGCTGGGATGAGCACTGGGTGTTGTATGGAAACCAACTTGACAATAAATTATATTTAATGTAAAAAATAAATAAATATCGGGTAGAAAAAAATTAAATTAAAAAAAATTTTTAAGCACAGTGGAAAAAGCACTGGCTTTAGGGACAGAAATGTTGCCTTCCAGTCTCTATTCAACATTTACTTGATTTCTTGATGTTTTTTGATGTTTTTCTCATGCCTGAGCCTGGGGGTGTGGAGTTTTGGTAGGAAGAGCACAGCACTATAGGGCTATTTTCATCACATCCTATCAAGGATACATACTATCAACACAACTTTATCACTGTTGATATTGACCTTGATCACCTGGCTGAAGTTGTGTTTGTTAGATTTCTCCTTTGTAAAGTTATTCTTTTTTCTCCCTTTCCATATTGTGCTCTCTGGAAGAAGTCACCCTGTGTAGCCCACACTTACGTGAAAACATATGCACCCAGAGGGTGGAGTACCAAATATAAATTATTTGGAATTCTGTGTGAAAGATTTGTCTATTCCCCTCCATTGATTAACTGATTCATCCATTTATTTATGTCAGTATGTTGTCACTCTTTTAATTTTAACTGTTCTAACTGTTCTAATATGTATAACAGTGATAGTCTTAAGTTGCATTTCCCTTAATGACTAATGATACTGATCATGTTTTCAAGTGCTTATTAGCCATCCACAAATCCTCTCTGGTGAAGTCTCTGCATGTTTTTTGGCAGTTTTCCAGTTATAACTTTCTTTTTTGAGATTAGAGATTTCTTTATATATCGTAGATACTAGTCCTTTGTCCGATATGTGATTTGCAAATATTTCTCCAGTATTTTGCTTGTCTTTTCATAACAGTGTCTTTTGCAGAGCAAAACTTTTAAAGTGTGAGGAAGTCCCACTTTTCAGGTTTTTTTCTTTTATGGATCGCACTTTTGGTGTCATATCTAAGAACATATCACCAAGACCTATGTCCTGAAGACTTTCTCCTATGTCATCTTTTGAAAGTTTTATAGTTTTACGTTTAAATCTATAAGCCATTTTGAATTAATTTTTTTATAAGATGTGAGATTTAGGTGAACATTTATTTTTTACTATCAATATCCATGGAGCCAAGAATGTTTTTAAGGAAGTGATATCAATGGATATGGACTCTAAGCTAGACAAGGAAGAAAATTAAGATGAGAGGAGGTTTGTAGATCATTCTTTTTAAAAGGCAGAATTTAGGGGTGCCCAGGTGGCTCAGTCGGTTGAACATCTGACTCTTAATTTCGGCTCAGGTCATGATCTCACAGTTTGTGGGATCAAGTCCTGCATTGGGCTCTGTGCTGACAGTACTGAGCCTGCTTGGGATTCTCTCTCTCCCTTTTTCTCTGTCCCTGCTCTGCTCATGTATGCTCTCTTTCCCTCTCTCAAAGTAAATAAATAAACATTAAAAAAGAAAAAGCAAAACAAAAAAACATCCTACCCTTCAAGAAGCTGTGGGGAAAGAAATATCCTCTGGAGATCTCTGGGTTTCTGTTAAGGTTACAGAAAATATTGCATTAGCTGATCACCAAGTGAGGGGTAGGGGGCAGCTTCAGAGTCCCAGAGGTGCTGGCAGCGGGGAGCAGGCTTTGTGTCCGATTGCAGTGACTTGAGTGTCATAAAATTTGGGGGGACACAGTTGTTGAACAAGTTCTGGAAGTCAAGGGAGGCAGTTTGGCGGGGGTGGGGGGTGGTCCTGAGAGAAGAAGGTGAGCAAGTGTTCAGGCCACTCAGTGAGTCAACTCTGTGAAAGCACTTTGTAAAATTATATCTTACGAAGCTGGAAATTACCAGCCATAGTTAGGTGGTGAAAGACGCTGTACAAAGCAAGTTAATATGTTTGATTCTCGTTGTCTAGAAATTACTTATGATTACATTTACATGCACGACAGTATTTTAGAATATTCATTGGCCTAGACATGATGATCCTACAGTTAGTCATAGAAGATAAATATATGAACACATACACAGACACAAACACAATTTAGCCAAAAACAGTAAGTTCCACAGCTATAAAATGAACAATCAGATAGTTCACAGATTGTGTTTTAAGGCCCTGGTTGGATCAGCCCATCTTCTCACTGGTTCCTGCCTCTTCCTCCTTTGTTCCGTTTCCATTTTCCATCATGTTTTGACAGGTGAGGTTGTTCGTGCAAAGGGATCCAACAAAAATACAGGAATGCCACCTTGGCCTCCTTATCCAGGATGGAGCAACCCTCCCTTTCCTCCTTGCAACAAAGCAGCCTAAACACACACTCTGTCAGCACCCCTCAACTGAGCGCAATGACGAAAGACGGTGGCACAATTGTTTTGCTTGCGGGGAGGGGATTTGTTTGCAGTCAATAGGTCACCCGCCCTCTCTGCTCAGGATCAGCTCTCCGCCCAAACCCCTGTGCCCTTCGGTCTTAGAATGCTTCAGGCTTCAGCCAGCACAAACATGTCACAGCAAGAGGAACAGGGATTGTATTTGCACGTGCAGTTGGTTTAAGCACAGGCTTTCTTTGATCCTTCTCTATATAAAAAAAGCTTTATTATCATATTATAGCCAAAGGAATTTAGCCTTTAACCTGCAGTTTCCCTACACTTAGTAATAGAAAGCCTTCTTTTCTGACAACAGCTGAGGTCTGGAATAATTTTCTTCTTTCCCCTCGTTCCTGGGGGTGAGGGAATTAACAACTGTTTTATATCAATGAACATAATAGAAAGGGGTCTTTGGTAACATGGAGGGAAGAAAGAGAATCTTCTGGCAGAGCAATGCAGAGAAATACACAATACAAGTGACGAATATCTGTAAAAGGAAGATGTTTATCTTGTAGAAGCTTTACCCTGAGACCATACCAGGTGCGCCATTTTCCTTTTCGGCCCTCCAGCGGGCAGAGTGGCTCAAGGGGAGCCCTCCCTCCACAGCCCATCTTCACTGAGGGCTTGGGAGCTAGGACTCCAGAGACCACTGAGAGGCAGAGGGCCAGCTGGAGAACAGGGGGAGGCAGGACAGAAAGTTGTATCCCATTCCTACCCCTGCTGCCCCATTACTCACTGAGGAGGAGGTTCTTATGAACTAATTTCCACCAATGGAAGAAGCCTGAAAATGGCTTTGCACCATCCTCTGGACCCTATGTACATGTCTGCCTAATCATCCAATAGTAGGGTTTGGTTTTGTTTTCTCCAAGCAATGATTTCTGTATTAGTTTTCTATGATGTGTATCAAATGACCACAAGCTTTGTGACTTAAAACAACACATATTATCTCATAGTTCCTATGGGTTAGGGTCTCACAAAGTTGCTGTCAAGGTGTTGGCCAGAGCTGGGGTCTCATCAGAGGCTTGAATGGAGAAAGATCTGTCTCCAAACTCCCTCAAGCTGTTGAGTTTACTCCCTTGCCACTGTAGGAACTGTGGTAAATTGCTTCTTCAAAGTTAGCAACGAATATAGAGACTCTAGTGTGAGTCTACTGGCAAGATGGTATCTTACATAACCTAACATAATCACGGAGTGACACTCTGTGGCCTTTGCCACATTCCATCGGTTAGCTGCACGTCACAGGTCCTGCCTACACTCAAGGGGAAGGGATTATACGAGGGTGTGAACCCCACGAGGCAGAGTTCATGGGGGCCACCTTAAAGCTTGTCTGTCTCAGTCTGTGTCCCCCAGCCTCAGAAATGTAAGGGTGTGGCTAGGGAGTAATGGAAGCAACATGTGTAGGGGAAACATGGAATGAGGAAAGATATTTTATACTTACACACATATACTCACGCATCCTCACCTAAAAACAAAATGAACTTAGGAAATTTTCTTGGTGGTTGATGGCGTGAAACTTTGCCACCATACAGCCATGGATTTGAACCCCTGATCTATGGCTTAGTAGTTGGCAAACCCTCGTAAGCCTCAGTTCCCATCTTTAAAAATGGAAATAGTGGTACCCGCCTTTGGGTTATTCTGAGAATTAAGTTAGACAAAGTAGATAAAACACTTAGCACAAGAGAAGGGCTCAGAAAATGCTCACTACCGTATCCAGGTAAGAGCCTTGGGTACCTTAAACAAGGTAGAGTTTTCACAACATGCTCTAAACACGGAGAGCTTAATCCTCCAAGTCGGGGCGTCCTTCTGAGGCTTGAAAAGATTTGGCACTAGCTGGCTTTCAGGCTTCCCACAAAGCTGTGGGTGTCCCCTAACCTCCTGGGTGGCTGTGCCTGCTGTCCTTACCCCTTCTCCTGCATCTTCATCAGTGGAACGAGTAAAGTTTTGCAGAGCTGGACACGAGGTCCCTGCAGACCTCCAAACTTCACAACTGAAATGCCTCAGTAGGGGCCGGCCTCACTCCAGATGCCTCCATCCACACTGTCCCTGGGCAGAAACTCTGGTCATAGTCTACCGTTCTATCACAAGCTTCCCAGCTGCTATCACAAGCTTCCCAGTGCTAGTCCCACTTAGTCCTCGCAACCTGGCTTCCAAGATGGGTTTACTTAATTACTCACTCACTGAGCACTTACTCAATACCTACCACATGCCAGGCACGGGGCTAGTTTGGGGGAGGGGTAGCAGTGAGTACCAAACCCTTGGCCCATCAGCCAATGCAGAGGCAAGCCAACAAACTAAAGCTGACTCTTGACTTTGGACAGGAATATACCTGATGCCTTACATCAGTCCCTCGGTCTACAAATATAGGATGTTCAAACTGGCCCCTCACTTCCTCTACATTGCAGATTCACCCAGACTTGCACTTCTGGAATATGGTCTCACACCCCTTTTGTGTTTCCAAGTTCCGCTGCAATTTCATGTTTCATCTGATCAGCAATTTTCATGCTAGCTGGAGTACTTTCTCAAACAGTTTCACAAACCATGTTTTCCATGGAACATGAATGGGGGACTCACTTCACCAGTCTTGGGCACCGCCCGGCTTAAAGTTCCACTTTTCATTTATCCCACTTGACTGATCATTTTCCAGCTAAGAACCATCACTTTCTCAGAGCTCATTACTTTTATCTGCATCATGGGCACCTGCTGATATCCTTTTTAAAACTTTGTTTTCACAAAGAAATGAACTATTTACTATTTCACAAGAGTCGCACTGCATACATCAGTGAATAGAGAAAACAGAGCATGTTGAGGTGCGCACCAGCCTCCTACACACCAGGTTTCTCACAGCCCAACAGGTGTGCAGCCAACAGCCCAACAGGTGCGCAGTCAAGCCTTGTCAGTCATTTACACCTTACCCATGCTCATACTCATACTAATACTCACAAATACCAACACCAACACTAATACTAATAAAGTTAAAATCTATCAAGAGATTACCATGTGCCAGGCATTTATATGTGTTATGCTATTTAACCTTACAATCACCTCTTGAGAAAGAGACTGGTATCAGCACTTATGTCATCAGGACACTGATGTTTAGAGTTTTTAGGCCATCTGCTCAAGGTCACACAGCTAGTTAGTGTAGTGTGAGATTAAATCCCTAGAAGTCTAATGCAGTGCTGTCACCCAAGAGTGAAGAGAGATGTGTGGGCCTGAGAACAAAGTTAACTTACTTAGTTACTTTGTCCAAGGTCATCCCTGGCTTCAAGCCCAAGGAGAGGAAGCATGATCAGTAGTCACAAAGACCAATGGTTAGCCAGTCACCTGTACTTTAGGGTACCTGTCACAACCCAGCTCTGGATATGAGCAAAGAAAGGACAGCAATGGATGTCTGTGCTAATGGGAGCCAATGTGGAATAATCAAGAACAGAAGAGGGGTGTCTGGGTGGCTCAGTAGGTTAAGCATCCGACTCTTGGTTTCCCTGCTTGGGATTCTCTCTCACCCTCTCTCTCTCTCTGCCCCTCCCTTGCTCACTCTCTCTCTCCCTCTCTTTCTCTCTCAAAATAAATAAACTAAAAACAAAACACACACACAAACAAAAAAGAACAGAAGAGAGGCAAAAGATGTAGGGTGACTTAGCTAGGAAGGACTAGGAAGCAGACACAACTTTCAGATAACTCTTTGGATTGAGGAATAAATGCCTTTCTCTGAGCAAAGCTTATAATTCTGTGTGTCTAGGGTCCCCAACAATGACAGGGACGGATGGGTGTGAAGGGCACTAATCAAAGGCATAGTAGACTTGTGTTTACACTGAGAAGGACGGCGGACCTGGAATAGGCCTTTGAAGCCACCCTTGCTCACGCAGATCATAACGCACTGTGAAGAAACGTCTTCAAAGAAAAGGGGGGAAATTGAAATACACATGTCTAGCCAGTTATTTCACTAAGGCACTTCAAAGAAACATTTCCTTTGATCATTTTGACTTCTCATTAATAATGAATGTGAATATATGACTCATAGAAATTACTCAGGGACCTTGGGCTAATGGAGGCTTTGGTTTGACCCACCACCGGTGCATGGGGGAGGATAAAGTAGAAAATGGCACGCGGGCTATAAATCTTCTGCGGGAAGTGACACATATCCCCCTACTCATACTTCACTGGCCAGAGCAAGTCACACAGCCCACTTAACTTCAGGGGGGACAAGGAAATACAACCTTGCCTATGTCGGTAAGGGAGGGCGGGACACCGACAATATCTGGTGAACAGTGCTGATGACTAACGCAAAGGCCAAGTGATAAGTAGGTATTTTTAGGAGGTCAAATGAAGAAGTATGTTCAAGAGAATAAGGCACTTATGAGTTTTGTTACATTTCCGTAATAATTTCTCAGATAGAATATCCCCATAACAGCCTTCAGCATGAACTCCACAATTGTTTGTGGAAACAAGGTGCCCTGATCTGACAATATCACCAAGGAAAAATAATACCCCCCAAAATGTGAAATTTATATAATTGGGACAAGAGCAATTTTCTCACGTGTAAGAGGAGGATGAAACTATACATCCGCCATCCTCGATCACTGGTGGGACTGCTAAGAAATATCATTGTAGGACTCTGCAAAGGTGAACTACCAAAATTTGGATGGCACCATTAACCTTCTCTCCCTTGAACATGCCTATTGTCTTTCTATTTCTCCAAGGCATTTCAAAGTAAACTTCAAAGAATTTTATTGTATACCATCATATCTGGAGCTTCAAACAACGTGATACCGACGATTTTGTCTCATAATGAAGACTTATTACTTCATTCAACAAACATTTGTTTTGAGGGCCTACTACAGGCAGTATACTTCCCTAGACCCTAGGGATGCAAAGATAAAACATAGTGCTTACCTTCAGGGCACTCACTAATAAATCTAATGTGGGAGAAAGAGCAGGGATTAGAAAATTATAGGATATTGTGTAAGTATGGTTATAGAACTATGCACCAGATACAGTGGGAGAGCTGTTAGTATTGATATTTATGGTGACCATCACCTGCCTTGGAAGGGTACAGTGAGCCTGTGTGAGCCATCCAAAACACAGGACCACCTCTTACAAGTTGTGTAAGATGTTTGTCACAAAACTCCAGGCTGCATTTTCTTGCAGGCTTCTTAGATTTGTATGGATGTCGGTGTGGTGTCTTGAGCCAGAGGCTCCTCTGTTTCCCTCCAAGGTCATCGTTTGAACTATCTACAGAACTGCCAGCATCTAACCAACATTAAGTACTCTGCAGTATTTTCATTATATGTTTACTCTTATTTTTACTAATATTGATGTAATGGTAATCCTTAACTCATTGACTATTTTTTTCCTGAATAATCATCGATTATACAGCTAGACTGACTAAGACTCTTCTAGCCACATTGGAAGTCCCAGATGAATACAAGCCACTATCCCTGACCTCAGAAATTTTTTAAACTAACTGAAGAAGGACAAAAGCACATAAATCAATTAGAGGTTAATAATTTCTAATCTGTGTGACATGGAGTCTAAAAACAATCTCAGGTGTGAGAACCAAGAGATCAGCCTTGGATAGGATTTCACCTGGAGCTGGAAGGAGGTTGAATATTTGGATAGACTAGGAAAAAAAGACTAGAAAAAAAGACTGATGAGAGTGTATAATTCTATCAGTCTTTGTCCATTCTACTCCAAACTCATTCCTTGCTGTACAGATTGGAAGCTGCCCCCGTGTTATAGCAAAGAGGGCAGCACAGCTGAGAAAGTTAGTGAACTCTGCTCATCTCCCACCCCCCACCCTCACACACCTGCTGTAGCTCCTTTCAGTGCATCTGTTTACCTTGTGCCATTCCCCCAGCCTCCTCTTGGACAGAGCAAGTCACGGTATACTCCACTGATTCTCAAAGTGTGGTGCCCAACGGCCACATGAACATCATCTGGGAACTTGTTAGAAACACAAATCCCTGGGCCCTACCCCAGACCTAGTGAATCAGAAACTCTGACAGAGCCCTGCAATCTGGGGTTCAGAAAGCTCCCCAGGTAATTCAGATGCACACTGATGTTTGAGGAACATTGTGCTCGTCAGGCATCCTGGTTTCAAACTCTAGTACTGTTGGTACTTGCCAGCTCCACAGCTTAGGTAGATGGTTCATTTTGCTAAATTAGACAAGGGTAAAATAGCATTACCCACCCCCTTGGGGTCATTGTAAAGAATAAATGAGTTATTGTGCATAAAGCCCTTAATGTAATCCTTGGCAATTAGGAAGCACTCAGTAACATAGTACATTATCACCTGGCAGATCTTCTCTTTACTTTTAAGTGATAGTTTACTTTTTCTTTCTTCCTTTTTTTTAATTAAAATTTTTTTTAGAGAGAGAGAGGGCTCAAGAGGGGAGAGGGGCAGAGAGAGAGAGAGAGCGAGAGAGAGAGAGATGCTTAAGCAGGTGCCATGTTCAGGGCAGAGCTTGACACAGGGCTTGATCCCATGGCTCTGGGATCATGCCCTGAGCAGAAATCAAGAGTCAGTCACTTAACCGACTGAGCCACCCAGGCACCCCAGTGACAATTTACTTTTAAATAATATTCGTACCACAATATGGAAAATCTTAGAGCTGTGTTTCTTCACTCCTCATCCCCTTCACCGCCCTCACCATTCTCTCTCTCTATGTATATATACATTTTAATAGCATAAAACTTACCATTTTAACAATTTTAAGCATATAATTCAGTGGCATTCAGTACACTTACATTTTTTAAGTGCAATTTACATTTTTCTGCTATCACCACATCCTCCAATTCCAGAACCTTTCTTCATCCTCCGGAACTGAAACCCCAAGCCAATCAAACACTAACTGCCCACTCCCTCTCCCCGCCAGCTCCAGGCAACCCAGCGCTACTTTCTGTCTCTATGAATTTGACTACTCTAACTACGTCACATGAGTGGAACCATGCACAATGTGTCCTTTTGTGACTGGCCATTTCCTTAGCACAGTGCCCTCAAGTTTCATCCATGTTGTTGCATGAGTCGGAATTTTCTTCCTTTTAAAGACTGAATAATACTCTAGTCTATGTATATGCCATATTTTACTTATCCACTCATCTGTCAGCATACACTTCCACTGTCCCCATGTTTCAGCATTGCAGACAGTGCTGCTGTAAACTTGGGTGTACAAATATTTCCTCAAGTTCCTGCTTAGAATTCTTGTGGTGTAAACCCAGGAGTGGGATTGCTAGTGATCTACTAATGTTGGCGGTTTCCCATCTAATAAAGATGAGCCTTACTTTCTCTCTGTTTCATCTGTCAAGCTGGTGTGGCCATGGTTACCAGACAGCAGCACACTATCCACCTTCTGTATCCAGAAAGATATTATAGGATTGCCTTATAGTCTTTCAAAAGTGGAAACTAGTGAATAAACCGCTGGGTCCTTCTCTAAAACATATCTCCTTCTATCCTAGACTCCATTTCATCATAGCGAAGGGTTTTCCACCCTACCTACAAAGTACCTAAAGGGAAAACTTTATTTTCTTCGAACCCCACTGGTAACAAGGATCAGAGAATAAAGAAGGATTATAGGGTGGACTGTCTCCAATGATAACTTAGTCTTCCTCCGGTTGTTTCCAGCCAAGCACACAGTGTCATTAACTTTGACTGTGGTCATCACTTTGGCTTCAGGTTTAATTTATTTTGACTAGGAATATTGTCCTGGGAAACACTACAATTTCCTGAAGAGACTGCAAATCAGCAGTCTTGACTAAAATCATACATGGCCATTATCTTTCCTCTGCTTGAGAGATGTAGGAAGACAGTATGTTATTGTGAGGTGGGAGGTTTTCTTTATTTAGGTCTGCCTTTTGGCTGAGCTATAAGGTGAGGCAATTAGATACCCAACACTTATAACAGATATGTTTAACTTCCCTGATATGTCCTGCAGAGGTTAAGCGAACACAAAGATAATAAGCTTTAACTGGCAGTTAGGTGGTTCAGACTTCAAACATTTTAGACTGTATAAACTATAATGGCGAGACAATAAACAATGTGCTCATTGAGCTCAAAACCACCTTGAGCCAAAATATTTCATGTAGAATCATTCCTACCTGTGAGGTCCACAAGAAATGGGTACTAAACATCTTTTTATGCAAGGCTTTTAGTTTCTTTTGTTTTGTTTTTTGTCAAGACTAAGCTAAACCAACGTGACCCCTCTAGGAGGCAGTATTGGGTAGTGGAGAGGTGGTCTGGATTCGGTTTGGTTAGGTTTCTTGTAGCCTCTTTTACTAGCTACGTGACCTTGAGCAAATTACTTAAATTCTTCATATCTCAGTTTCTCCACCTGAAAGGTATAGATACTAATAGCATCTACAGGGTATTTCTTGTCATTCAAGTGTAACTGACATCTAGAAAAGGTCACTTAAAATGAATACACCAAAATGTCATGAAAAAATAGGTGTTTTGGAGCATTTTCTTGGAAAATGAACTAAAAACTATATAAATAATAAAACTGTCTTACATTTAATGAACTCCAAAGTTTTAACTGTATAGTTAGTTTCAGGAAAAACAAAAACCTTGCAAATAAGTTACTTAGGAGGTTTTTGTTAAATGTTTTCGAACAAAACCGCATGAAGGCACCACACGATATTGTTCATTTCATATTTGACCTCAAAGGAACATTATCAGGATATACACTTTGTAAAAATATTCTGGGTGTAATCGGTTTGCAATGGCCTCTCCTGCTCCCTTGATGTGGAATGATTCCTTCGGAAGTACTTGTCATTTTCCGGTCATTGTTTTCTTCAACCATCAGCAGGTTACGTTATGCCAAATCTACATTTGCCAATGGCTTTGCAAGTAATTCTAGTATCTCCCGTATCACTTTCCTCAACTCCACGAAATTCTAAATACTTAGCAAATTGTGTTTTTTCCTTTTGTGATTCATCTGCTTTATAGTTTCATTGTACGGTTTCATTGTAAATCTCTAACTATCAATGCAGTTATGAGCGACAAAGGGGACTGACCCATGGCCAGATGTATCGCAGAGTAAAACAGGAAGGGATAGTTGAATGGAGACTGATTTTAATAAATGGCAGCTCATTACAACAATGTTTGCCCGCCTGACATCTTTTAACTACAGAGATTTGGAAAATGAATACTAAGGTAGGAAAGACCCCAGATTTCTCATTAAATTGCTACACTCACACCATGCACTCAGCATAGTCCCTGGTGAACAGCATGTGCTTAAGAGGATCTCCATGTTCACAAAGGTGTTAAAGGCATTTAAACCATGTTAATAATATAGGCTAAGAAGGTTATCTCCCTTAACTCAATTCCCCCTTTCCATCAATAAGTAGCACACTTAGAGAATAAAAGAATCCTTCACTCCCCAACCTACCTGCATTGCTTGCAACCCTTCCCCCTTATTTCATTTTATCTTCTCTCAGTAATACTTATTCCCATTTGACGTGCTATATATTTACATCTCTGTGTTTTGTCCATCTCCTGACACTAGAATCTAAACTCCAGTGGCCAAGGACTTGGTTTGTTCCTTGGTGTACCCCCAGCACACAGTAGGCACTATTGGCACATAGTAGGTGTTCAGTAACTATTTGTTAACTGGATGATGAATGGAAGATTCCTTTCATCCTCATCAATCCAGGGCCCCAGGGGCCAGGGGCCATC
This sequence comes from Felis catus, assembly GCF_018350175.1. NCBI lineage: Eukaryota > Metazoa > Chordata > Mammalia > Carnivora > Felidae > Felis > Felis catus. The sequence continues at coordinate 114,577,725 of NC_058374.1, forward strand.
ACAATGATCCCACAATAAGGGAGCCTAGTACACAATGGCCTGTAAGAGCCCCTGATGTGAATAAGAAGGGATACTGTGCAAATCCTAGGAAGAAAGGACAGTGCAGAGATCCCAAGAAGCACACAGTAGAAGGAAAGGTTATGGATAGTCACTGTAAATGCAGGCCTTCTCTGTCCCTAGACAAAGATATATTCTAGTTCAATTTGGAGGGAAGACAAGAGAGTTCTCCTGACGGGCAAAGCAAGGACCTTGGATTTCTCCCTTTTACAAAGGAAAAGATTTGTTGTTGAGTCACGGTGTAGTAAAAGAACTATCCCATGAGGGTCAGGAAACCTGTGTGCTGGTCTCACTTTTGACACTAATAGGGTCTGTAACTCGAGAAAGTCGCCTCAGACCCTCAGGCCTTTACAGTTTTATCTGTGCTGAGGGAGTGTAGCTACATCAGCATTTCCTAAACTGTTCCTCAGAACGTCTGACCCTCTTCTGTGCTGATATGGCAGCCACTAGCCGCATGTGACTGTTGAGGACTTGAAGTGTAGCCAGAGCCACATTTTAAAATGTGAAAACTGGGGTGCCTGGGTGGCTCAGTCGGTTAAGTGTCCGACTTTGGCTCAGGTCATGATCTCACAGTTCATGAGTTCGAGCCCCGCGTCAGGCTCTGGGCTAACAGCTTCAGATTCTGTGTCTCCCTCTCTCTCTGCGCCTCCCCAACTTGCACTCTGTCTCTCTCTCTCAAAAATAAGCATTAAAAAAATTTTTAATGTAAAAACTAAAGCAGTATACACAGAAACACTAAGAGTGGCAGGAGAGCTACAGAAGTTCCACAGTTGAGAGGACACGTTTTGTGTCAGTGAGTCAAACCCAGATCAGGAAGGCTGGGCTGCCCCACACTTGCCAACCTCTCCCCTGCAGGCCTCCGGGGAGGGGCTGAGGAGAAACCCTTAAGGGCCTATCTAGCTAGATAAAGCAGAGAAGCCACAGCCTGTAGACTCTGACAGAGATTGCTGTGAGGATGATAAGAAACCTATTTCTGGTGCCTGACATTTCTGCCTGTGCTTCCAGACAGTGTCCCAAGTTGTGCGCTATATTGCCTAGGATTGCTGGGGTGCCATTACAAATACAAGTTTTTCCTGGGTGAACCTCAAAAATTCTCCTTTTGCTTACCAGCTTCTCCCTTGTCCTCTGTAACTGCCAAAATATTGCCTTATAAAATGTGCTGCTTTTTATAAGCTCTGAGCATTTATTCTGAATTAACTGTTTTTACAGCTTTAGATATAATTTATGTATACTAAATTTCACCAATTTTAACTGTAAGTGAATTTTAGTAAATGTATAGCCATGCAACCACCACAATTATGTTTTAGAATACTTCCATGACCCCCAAATTTTCTTTGTGCCCCTCTGCACTCAATTCCCCTCTCTACCCCTGGCCCCAAGAAACCACTGGTGTGCTTGTTGTTACTATAGTTTTGCTTTTTCTAGAATTGCATGTAAATAGAATCATATAGCACAGTATATGTGATATTTTGTTTTTGGCTTCTTTCATTTAGAATGATGCTTTTGAGATTCATCCATGTTATTGTATCAGTACTTGGTTCCTTACAGTTGTCAATATTCCATTGTATATGATCATTTTCTTTTTTCTTTGTTTTTATCTTTCTTTCTTTCTTTCTCTCTCTCTCTCTCTCTCTCTCTTTCTTTCTTTCTTTCTTTCTTTTTTTAATGTTTATTTATCCTTGAGGGAGAGAGAGAGAGAGAGAGAGCGTGAGGAGGGGAAGGGCAGAGAGAGAGAGGGAGACATAGAATCTGAAGCAGGTTCCAGGCTCTGAGCCATCAGCACAGAGCCTGATGCAGGGCTTGAACTCTCGAACCACCAGATTATGACACGAGCCCAAGTCAGATGCTTAACTGAATGAGCCACCCAGGTGCCCCTGTTTTTCTTTTTAAATGGGTATTTGGATTGTTTCCAGCTTGGGACTATTATGAAATAATAATCCTATGAACATTCCTGTGTAAGTCTTTCCATAGACCTATGTTTTTATTTTTCTGAGGTAAATATCTAGAGTGGAATTGCTGGGTCATATGGTAAGTGTATTTTAACATTTTAAGAAACTTCATTTTTCAAAATGGCTCTATCATTGTGCATTCCCATCAGCTGTGTATGAGATTTCCAGTTGCTCCATATCCTCACCAGCACTTGTTATTGTCAGTCTTTTGAACCTTTGCTATTCTAGTAGGGGTGTAGTGGTATCTCATTGTGGTTTTAAGTTGCAGTGCTCTAATTACCAATGATGTTGAGAGTCTTTTTGTGTGCTTTTTTGACCACCCATATATTTACTCAAATATTCAAATATTTTCCCCATTTTACTATTGGATTGTTTTGTTATTATCGAGTTATAAGAGAACTTTATGTTATCCAGATACAAGTTCTTTTTCAAATATACACCTTACAGGTATTTTCTTTTAATTAATGCCTTTCCTTGTCATTTCCTTATATGTTTTGACAAGATAATGTTTTTAGTCTTTTTGAAGTCCAATTTACTAATTTTTCTTTATGGTTCAAGCTCTTTGCAGTCTACATAAGAAACTGTACCTAATCCAAGGTCACAGAGATTTTCTCCTACATTTTCTTCTAGAAAGTATATGGTGTTAGCTCTTAGATTTAGGTCTATGATCTGGTTTTTGTTTGTTTGTTTGTTTATTTATTTGTTTTAGAGAGAGAGAGCACAAGTGGTAGAGAGACAGAGAGAGAGACAGAGAGAAAGGGAGAGAGAGAGAGAAAGAGAGGGAGAAAGAGAGAGAGAGAGGGAGAAAGAATCTTAAGCAGGCTCCATGCCTGGTGCTAAGCCTGAGGCAGGGCTCGATCTCACAACTGTGAGATCGTGACCTGAGCTGAAATCAAGAGTTGGACACTTAACCAACTGAGCCGTCCAGGAGCTCCTGGAAAGATTTTTTTAAAAGAATTTTTTTATATACAGTTGAGCCTATAACCTGCAGCTTCCAGCCACTAAACATATACAAATTTATTCTTTCTTTGAGACACTTTTTCACATGCAGAGAAGTACCCAGATGATTCATAGATCCAAAACCACAGCCTAAGCAGGACACAACAACAACATTTCCTTCCTGAGCATGGTGCTAAGAAAACAGAGAACAGACCAACAAAGCCAGAATGGATCCCTGGAGTCTGCAGCAGACAGACCCCAGCTAGACCATCCTGGACTGACAGTCCTAATTTGGAAAGATCCTCAGGGAGCAATATTTGGCAGGGTCCCCTCCCTCCACCCAAATTTAATTCAGAACGGACTTCCACATACTTTTTAAAAAGGCTTTAAACTGTAGTTTTTGTTTTCAATCTTGGAAAACCAGGTGTAAAAAAAAAAAGTAACAACATGGTGTTAATCTGAGAAGTAAAGTACTTGGAGAACAGGATGAGGACGGGACAGATATCGGAACATGGAGGTGGCTCCAGCTCTACAGCCTCTAATTCACGTGGCATGTAATCTTCTTAAACAATGATTACAGATACTAAATGTGCATTTGTGGTGACTGGAACTGTCATTAATTACTCTGCAATATCCCGTTGACCAAACTCTCTCCTCAAGTAAATACATGTAGCTTCCACTGAAATTAGTGGGTGTCACTTACAGGTAACTGAAAGGAGAATTTGGTTCTGTGACCTTACAAGGCACTGTGAAGACTGGGATTTACAAACGATGACTAAGGGAGATTTCTAGCAGAAGCAGTCAGCAATAAGGAAGGAATTAAATATCTTTATTTCGATGGAGTTAAAAAACAAAACAAAACAAAAACCACCTTCTGTCTAGACTTTGTTTGGGGCAAGATGCTAGGTACTGCCGGGGGAATCCAAGCTAAGACACAGACGCCCTGCCTTGACCTGCTCCCACAGCTGCAGGGGAGAGACCTGACCAACATCTCTTGCATCTAGATCATTCCCTCAGTCCTCAGCCTAAATGTCACTTTCTCCAGATGAGATTAGGTCTTGCTGGCAAGATGCATCATGTTTGCGATTACTTGTTTAATGCCTGTTTCCTCCTCCAGTTCCAAGAAGAGAGGGATCACATTTATCTTATCATAGGGTCTGTGAACATCCTGGTAAGAACACAGGAGTCAGAGCCAGCAGCCTGTGTTCAAACCTCTGCTCTGTCACTCACTCTCTGTGTGACTTTGGGCAGAAGATGACTACTTTAGGTCTATAAGATATCAGAAATAGAAATAAAAATATTCTAAGGCATATGAACCAATGATCTAGATTCTAGACAGAACTATTACTTTCTTTAGAACATAATTTTGAAGCTCCTTAAGAGAGATTGGAAAGTTGAGAGACTACTCAAATCTTTCTTTCTCTCTCCTCCCGAGAAATAGCCAGGTTCAAATGTTATTTTTCCTACCACCACATCACTTTCCACCTGTCCTCCAGGTAGTCAGCTTTAACTGTAGCACACTCCTACCTCAGGGCCTTTCCACTTGCTGTTCCCTCCACCTAGAACACTCTTTTCCCAGGGAGCTGTATGGCTCACTCTTCCACCTCCTCAAGGCTTATGCTAACTTATCACCTCCCTATAGGACCTTCTCCAATTACCTTAGCTAAAATAGCCCCTACCATCTCATCACTCCATCTGCCTTTTTTTAATGATACGCATCCCTACCTGACATCTGTACATTAACTTATTTTTACCTATTTCCCCCCACTAGAATGTAAGCACTCTGAGGGCGGAGGTGTTGCTGTGGTCACTGCCATATCTCCAGCCTGTAGAACACTCTGGTATATAGTAAGTCCTCAATGAATAGTCAGTATAGAATAAACAAATCTCAGTCTTCTTTTCTCATTGTGAGACACTTGACAATGTTGTTCTCATGCAGGACACATTCCCATGCTGGGTATGCAGATCATGGAAAATCTTAAAATTAATTTTTTGTCAGGTAAAATAAGTTGGCACCATTTTGCTTTAGATAGGAAGGGGGCATGGAATCCAGAAGCATTTGACGGATGTATGAGTGATGAAATCACACGCTTAAAGATCCCTAAGCTTTTATAAGGGACAGTATATCTGCATCTTACCAGAACACAGAGCAAATAAAATATAAAATTAAAAAAATTTTTTTAATGTTTATTCATTTTTGAAAGAAAGAGAGAGACAGAGCATGAGCAGGGGAGGGGCAGAGAGACAGGGAGACACAGAATCTGAAACAGGCTCCAGGCTTCAAGCTATCAGCCCAGAGCCCGAGGCAGGGCTTGAACTCATGAACTTTGAGATTGTGACCTGAACCAAAGTTGGATACTGAACCGACTGAGCCACCTGGGCACCCCCAAATTTAAAATTTTTAAATGTTATTTTGTAAAAAGAACCTTGATTTTTTTTCTAGACTTCTACTCTATAGGTATTATCATAAGTCAATATGCTTTTCCTTCTTTACATCTTGACTTAGATAAAACTTCCTTCTTAAAAACGTCTCCATGACTCCCTCCATTGAGCATTATGTGCTCCCCCCATATGTCCCCATGGAACCCCAAGCTTACCCTACTGAGGCTCTTAACACCATGTATTATAATACATGTAAATATTGCCTGTTCACTTATTTATGTTATTTACTCACCCCCACCCAACACCATCGCCTCCTCACCTCCAACCTGCAGGTCACAAGCTTTAGGGCAGACAAGCCCAAGTTACCTCATTGAGCATTTTACACACAGCACATACTGTGTGAATAAAATTTGTTAAATCAACTAATAATGTAAGTTCTTTTTAAGACTAGGCACACACAAATCATTGTTTAAAATAGAAAATTTATCATGTATGGGGCACATGGGTGGCTCAGTCAGTTGAGCATCAGACTCTTGACTTTTGGCTCAGGTCATGATCTCACAGTTCATGAGTTCGAGCCCTGCATTGGGGCTTGGGATTCCCTCTCTCCCTCTCTCTCTGCCCCTCCCCTGCTCGCACTCTCTCTCTCAAAATAAATAAATAAACTTAAAAAATCCTTAAAAAAATTTATAATGTACAGAGTTTGATAAATAGTAAAAAATGGTGTGACTTTTCAGGCACAACTTTATTCTGGGTGCCTGTAGTTTGGAATCATGAGTATTCAATTCTAGAATACCATCCTAGTTTTCTTTTCCTTCCTCTGCATTACAAATTTGCCCACAGATAAAACTGAAAAGAAAATGGAGTGCTGTATCAGCGAGCACACACGCCAAAACAAAATTTACAATGTAGGTAAGGGAGAGAGGAACATTCTGGAAGCCCAATAAGTCACCTCATACTCAGGGAGAAAGAATTTTTTTTACAAAACTGAAAAAATCATGAGGTCACAGCTTATAAGCACTGCAATAATTGGTTATTGCCACTCCTGTGAGCATTAGCAAGTCACTTGCTGAAGGGTGTGACTTTGACAAGGACGCTTCAGGTTGGCTACAATTTCCAGCTGCATAACTCTCTCCCACTCAAGAGACCGTATCAAAGGCAATAAGCAAGAAGAGCATTATTGCAGGAGTAACCCTGAGTCCTTGGCCACTTCTCCAGAAATATAAATCATTTCGCACTCGGTACCTCACAGCTTATCATGGCAATCATGGCATGAGAAACTCGGGTCTAGAGCTGTAGCTCTCCCAGTATCTTGACTGGGGACAGCTTAGGCAGGACAAAAGTTTCTGTGGTCCATGTATTCCACTCCTTTCTACTTTCCAATCAGGAAAAAAACAAAACAAAACAAAACTCAGTAATGACAAAGACTACAAATGCAAAAATTCAAAAAAACTAGTTAAATCAAGGACAGTAGCAATTGAAAAGCATGATTGACTCAAGGCAGAATCTGTTGTTCACTGATAACAAAGACCCTTCATAAACGCAGTGGGAAGTCCAGCTCTCTCTCTGCATATGTGCACATGCATTGGGAGTTTTGCAACACTGGCAAGTATTACTTGTGAGCAAAGCTATCTCAGTGGAATAGTCAACAAACTCAACAAAAATAGGAATACCTATAAACTCACTTATTTACTAGTACGTAGGCTGTAGTATATCATAATCAACATCCAGGAACTCCCGCATTGTCTGATTAGTTCATTCAATGCCCATCAAATGGATCTTTTCAGACCTTACATGGACCATGGAGTATACCTTGAGAAACATTTCAGTGAGACAATTACACAATCAACTATTAAGTTTAGCTTCCAATATGTGCCTAATACAGCTTACTGCTTGTGACGAGGATAAAAAATATGAACAGGTCTGAGGAGCTTGTAGGTACTCAATAAATATTTAGAAAAATCATGTATCAGAGAGCAAAGGAACACATATGACTAGTATTGCTGGAAAGAATGAAAACGTTTTCATTATGTACAGTATTTCATGTGCAGTAATTGAGAGTAAATGCAATCCTTTCAACACTCTGGTCTCAAGATTTGTTATACTGTATCTAAAACCCATTGACCCGCATCAGCAAGTCATCCATAATACGTGCAAGATAAATTGCAAAGGGAATACCATCTCGGAGACCAGCTAGGAGTCTGGGGTAATAAAACAGGCCCAAAGTCTGGGTTTCCAGTTAATTTGGCAACAAGTGTGGATAAGCGTGAACCATAATTCTATAATATGCTCGAGGCTTAGGAATACATGTATGAGTTAATAAGTAGAAGTAGCTGTGAAACACAGTGAGATTTGATTCAGCCTTTGAAATCTCGTACACCTGCTATGAAAGTATCTGCAGTGAAAGAAAATCAGATACAGTAAATAATTCACAACACAAATTCTCTCCTGTGGGTGGGAAGTGAGTGGTGTTTGCCTTTGTCTCATTTTATATCATTTGTGTCAGAAAATCCACAGCTACAACGTAGACTGCTTTCTAAAATGGCAAACTAAAGATTCTAAGCTGACAATAGGCAACTGCAGAGCTGATAGGAATTTGCTGGTTGCCTGTAGTACTATCAAAAGGTACAGTGGGCTGCAGAAATTCTTTTCTTGGTCGTTGCCTTTCTTTTTCTTTTCTCTGTGCAGGCTGTAAGTAGATTGTAAATTGTGTGATACTGTTGAACCTGAAAAATAATGCAAGGCTACTTTTAGCATGATCTACCAGAGCATAAAAATTTTGCTTTTCTACCAAAAACTACTTGACCAGTGTACTTGATCTTGATGCCTGTGACTTCATCTATTTTTTTTTTTTTTCAGAGAAGCCTGAAGGTCAGAGAACCAGGGAATGAGAGTAGGATCCCAATAAATGTATTAATCGTATTTTTAAAATTTTCTATATCTTATGATGTTTTGACATTTGGAGAACATTACAGACCCAGGAAAGAGTGCCCCTCCCAGCGCTAGCTAATTCCTAAAGATGACATCGGACCATTGATCACGACTTTCATGTGCAAACCAGTCCATCCTGAATCCATATCCCTTAAGCATCTCCTTTATCTAACCCTCATACACCAAGCCAATAATTTGTCTTCCCTAATGCATCTCATGGTCAGGTACCAGGCAACTACCTCTTTTACAATCCAAAGGCCACGAGAATTATTCCAACTAGCCAATCTTAGCTGTTGACTCTATTTTACCTTGCCTTTTCTGCAGAAACCCCAATAAAGGCTTTGGCCTATGCTTTCTTCTCCCTCCTTTCTGCCTCCTGACTGGAACTGGGGGACCTCTTGTGGCCCTGCATGACATGGCATGCCCCCTCTTAGGATACATAAGTGATAAATTCTTCTTTCAATGGTATTGGCTTTTCCATGTTGTCACTCAGTCATCCATAATCAGAGTCCCATGGGTACAAACAAGGCCACGGGCTTTTGTGGTCATTTTTCGGAACATGCTTTCTTGGCCTCAAATCTGGCTCAGAGATGACCTAATTTCAAAAAGATAACACAAAGTACTATAACCCCCATCCCAGGATGGGAGCCAGGCCCTTTCCTCATCTCTGCCTATTTCCAGTGTGGCGCAGTGATGTATGGGGAAGCACACTCTCTTACTGACTTTCTGTCATGGCACCAAAGTCCAGAAAACTTGTGTGACCTACCGAAAAAAGTAGGAATGGAGATCTGTACAGGAAGTGAAAAAGTAGAGCCCCGCACTCCTGATTCCTCAATGTCGAGCCACTGGAATAACACCACTGATCATGATGACAGCTGTGAACATTCGTTTACTGAGTGGTGGCTCTGTGCCCAATGTTTTACACGCATCATCTCATTGAACCCTTACAATGAGGCTATGAGGTAAGTGCTATCATTATCCCATTCTGGAGATGAGAATTTAGGCATGAAGGTCATTAGTCCAAGGTCATGTATCTAGTGACTGATGACCTGGGACAAGACAAACCAAGTCTAAACCACAGCCCAGGCTCTAAACCCTTACCCTATACTACATCTGCCAAAGCTGAACAAGGCTCCATTTCCCTCATGACACAGAATTCAAGAACATAATTCCTTTCGTGAATGAAACATCGATAGTCTGAAAACCTCAACCCCTAGTTGGCATCTCTAACTGACTGGTAGATGATGCCATATTGCCTTCCAAACCAAACATACTTCTGATAGATATTCACAAGCAGGGGCAGGGGCAGGGCCAGGCAACATTGTGAAATAGGCAACCTCCTGATTTCTGGTGATTGCTTTTCCTAGAATTCAGGGATCTCACTACTTTTGCAGGTGAACCAAATGACTCCACTCCCCACATTGTCCTCTGTGGTCTGTGCCTTAGGCTCCAAAGTATTTCTGTGGATCTCTAAACCTGTCCGAATTCTCATTCTCTCTTGAATTCTCTAGAATCCATTAAGGGTTCTAGATTCAAATGGACCGGGATTCTAATTCTAGCGACCTCTAATTCTATACAACTTTTAGCTGTGTGACCTTGATTTCCACTGTCATCTATAAAACTGCCATTGTAGCATGGACTTCCTCAGTTTTTTTTATAAAGATAAAAATGATACATCACGTGTGCTGTGCCAAGATCAATTCTTATCATGTAATTGATATTCTATAGTGATAGTTCAGTCATGAGGAATAGTTCCCCAATTTTCATATGTACTATTTCAATATAAAGTAATAACATTGGTTTCTAAGAGCCACAAAAGCATCAGTCTCTTTACAGTATAGACATACTTCACAAAGATGGCTTAATAAGCCAGCCATGAAATTAAGCACTGACCTAGCATATCTGATAGGAATTTGAAAGAAATACAGGAAGTTCTGATAAATATAGACAGTAGAATAAATGAAATTTAAGCCATGGGTCTAAGAAGAGAATGCAGTCTACTTTACAACGTTGCCAAATGTCTGCAGTTCTTATGTCATAAAATTCTAGGAAGAATGTAATACATTCAGCAGAACTAATAAAAGGAAAAAGCAGGAAGGCAAACATCATAAGTCAGAAGTCTTCATCTCTGTTCTGCCACTCGTTGGCCATGTGACCTTGGCTATATCTCTACGGATGTCAATTTCCTTCTCTGTACAATGACAGTGTTGGACCAGACAGTCCTGGAGATTGCTTTCAGTTGTACCATTCTATGAGGTGATGAGTCCGACTCTACCATTGTCCTCTCCCCTTGTTCTCTGGAGATATTGTTACCACAATAGTTACTGTTGCCTCCCAAGTAACATCACGTAGCAAAGTCTAGTCACGCACAGGAATTCTAGGCACTGTGACCGTGAATCCTAATCCCTCTTTGGTCACACCGTCATTGAATGACCTTGCGCGGGGCACGTAACTCCAGCTAACTGCCTCAGATGCCTCACCAGACAAAAACCTCCAGGGATTTACAGGATAAATTTCCAACTCATTGCACTCTACAAGCTGCCCTCCAAATGCCTTTACAATGTTTACCCTGGGACCACCCATGACAAATCATGAAATTAGGCTGGTTTCCTGAATAATTTTCTTTTTTCTTTCTTTCTTTCTTTCTTTCTTTCTTTCCTTCCTTCCTTCCTTCCTTCCTTCCTTCCTTCCTTCCTCCCTCTCTCCCTCCCTCCTTTCTTTCTTTCTTTCTTTCTTTCTTTCTTTCTTTCTTTCTTTCCTTCCTTCCTTCCTTCCTTCCTTCCTTCCTTCCTCCCTCTCTCTCTCCCTCCCTCCTTCTTTCTTTCTTTCTTTCTTTCTTTCTTTCTTTCTTTCTTTCTTTCTTTCTTTCTTTCTTTCCTCCCTTTCTCCCCCCTCCTTTCTTTCTTTCTTTCTTTCTTTCTTTCTTTCTTTCTTTCTTTCCTTCCTTCCTTCCTTCCTTCCTTCCTTCCTTCCTTCCTTCCTTCCAGTAGGCTTCACACCCAGTGCAGGGCCCAACATGGGACTTGAGCTCCCAATCCTGAGATCAAGACCTGAGGTGAGATAAAGAGTCAGATGCTTAACCGACTGAGCTACCCCAGGCACCCCTCCCTGAATAATTTTCAATCATGGTGTGTCTCCACCTCCAACATAGAAACCTATTTCTCCCTATTCAAACCATAACCATCTTTCAAGGGAGGCTCAATTTAAATGAAAATTTAAAAGGCTGAAAAACTGGTCAAATTTGTGGCAAACTCAAGGCTAGGAAGGAGGGCTGATATACACTGTACAATAAAACCACCAGTATTTCAATAGGCTGAAATAGAGAGTGGAAACCAAGGAGAATTAATGCCAACTTTCAGCAAATATTTTTGAGCAGATGTGTCTTATAATGGAATTGGTGCTATAATCCCCTCCCGAAATTTAGTGGATAGGAAGTTCAATATTTCCATAACAATAATAAAATAATGATAGCCATTTATTGTGCAAATTTTATGTTTTAGGCATTATGCCAAAGGCATCACATACCACGTCCATTAGAATGCTTTCAGCTGCAATTTGGAGTACCCAACAAAAATTGGCAGAGTAGTAAGGATTTTCTATCTTACAGCCATAGGTAGTGAAGGGGCTGGTTCCAGGGTTAGTTGCTTAAGCAGCATAACAACACCATGGAAACTCATCCTCCAACTCTGCCATTCTTGCAGAGTCAGCAACATCTCTCCTTGTGGTTGCACAATGGCTGAAATGATTCCAGGGGCCATATCTCAACATATAGAAAAGTACACCTCCGACATGTCTCTTTTTACTATTTAGGAAAACCCTGCACACAGCGTCCCTACAATTTCCCTCACATCTTATTGTCTGGAATCAAATCACTTACCACACCTAAATCTGTCAATGCCAAGGGAAATGGACTGCCAATACCATCTTAGACCTGTCATGATTCACCCCTCACTCACCTTCCTTGAACACATGGGATGGTGTCCACCTTCCCAAACAAACCTCTCCACAGGCAAAGAAGAGAAGGATTGGGCTGGGAAGTAGCAAATGGGTAGATAGTCAACAGTATTTACTACACATACATTATCATTTTAATAAATCATCTTCAAATGAGTTATGTTCATTTTATAGATTTAAAACACTGAGGCTCAGAGGAGTCAAGTAACTTGCCCATAGTCACACAGATAGAAGTGGGAAATCCTACATTCTTAATCATCATACTGATGGTTCTGAAATGTCAATGTATGTAGGAAACATCAAGAGTTAGTGAAAATGTGGGATGCCTGGATGGCTCAGTCGGTTAAGCGTCAGACTCTTGGTCTGGGCTCAGATCATGATCTCACAGTTCATGAGTTCGAGCCCATGTCGGGCTCTGCACTGACAGGGCAGAATCTGCTTGGGATTCTCTCTCTCCCTCTCTCTGCCCCTCCTCCACTTTCTCTCTCTCTCTGCTTCTCTCTCAAAATAAATAAACTTTAAAAAAAATTTAAAAGATTAAAAAAAAGAGTTAGTGAAAAATGAGGATTTCTGGACTCCACACTCAGAGATTCTGAGGGTAGAAGCCCTCATTTTTCATTTTTAACAATTTCAGTTAATTTGGATGCAGGGTATCTATGAACCACATTTTGAGAGAGAGAGAGAGAGAGAGAGAGAGAGAGAGAGAGAGAGAGAGAGGGAGAGAGAGAGAATGGGATTAGCTATCACTTGGGCAGAAATCTGAGTTTTTTTTAAAAAAGCCCCGATCTTCTGGAAGCTTCAGACCCACCATCGAGCAAAAGCTATTGTTTGCACAGGTCAGGCCCTATATGGTGTCCATGTCTGGCTCACTAATTTAAGAAGGATGTAGATAAAATGTGAGGGGAACAAGGTTCAAGAGGGACCTCTAAAAGCTGGGTCTTCTAAGTAATCATTGAAGAATTTGGGAAAGTTTAGAGTGGAGGATAGTCAACTTTTTGGCTTAGGGGAGAGAGGAAGCCATCATAAACCTTCAAATATCAGCTAGGTTGTCACATGTAAAGGATGTTAAGAGGTAGAATCAATGATCAGAAATCAGGAAGAGGCTCATTTTGTTTTATTATAAGAAAGAATAGCCTAACAATTAACATTGTGCAATAATGCAAAGGAGTCTGCCTCATTCAAGCAGAGGCTGGCTGACCCATGACCAGAGCTACAGACACGGTAGAAGGGATTCCTCAGTTGAAAGGAAGGCAAAGCAGATGGCTCCTAAGATAGACTGTGGTCCTCCAATCTCCTTCTCTGCAAACCGACTTATGTTAGAGTGCAGAGGAGAGGGGCAGAGGGAGAGAGAGAGAATTCCAAGCAGGCTCCAAGCTCAGTGCAGAGCTCAATGTGGGGCTTGATCCCACAACCCTGGATCATGACCTGAGCTGAAATCAAGAGTCAGACACTCAACCAACTGAGCCACTATGGTCATTTCTGCTGAACACCTTGGAGTGCAATTTAGCTTCTATTTTAATTTTGTTAATATTAGTTTTATTAGCATAATTAATATAAAATTATTTTAATACAACATATTAATAGTAATGTTAATTCATAAATATATTAATATAACTTCTATTCCAGGTTAAATTTCTATTTTAATGTCTATATGTTAATTCATTTAAAAAATGAAATTATTATTTAAAATGAAAAAAAATTTTAATTTATAAATATCCTGTTTGCCCTAGTTGATAGGACATGTCTGACTTTTCTTTGTGTCCTTGTGGCATCGAACTTATAGATACCTAATACATAGTTGGCAAATGAAAAAGGATGGCCTAGAATGGTGGATGAGCACATCCAATTATAACACTGCACAACATGAGTAGTGAGTAACTTTTAATATTTCTGCCCTTCTTACTACCATTCTTCCCCCTTTGGGCACTGAGCATTGTGGTTATATTTGCAATATGTACCTTCCTCCCTAACCATCATTGATTGGGCCAGAAGTTAACACATGCTGATAATTTCTTAAAAGGTGGCTATACTTATATGCAGACTCAGAGCATGGTCTACTGAAAAAGAATGAAGTCAATGAAAGACAAAGAGTGAGTTCTCTGGCTTCTCCACCCCTGGATCCCAAGGTCTTCCTGAGGGCCAAGTGTAAATGTGCCCTTGGTCTCTGTGAGAAACCTCTGTGTCTTTATAAAATTCCTTCCTTCCTTTCTTCCTTCTTTTCTTCCTTCCTTCTCTCTTTTCCTTCCTTTATTCTTTTAAACTTTATGGAAGTTTAAACGGTTTTAGTTCGTTTCAGCCAGAATCTTGAATCCAAATGAATTTGTCTCTAGGCTTGCTGTTGAGGTGACTGATGACAATATCCCATGTCCTGACAGCTCCAGGAAAGCTGAGAATTTAAAGAGCTCAGATGATGAGAAAGCACCTGTATGATGCCAAATATTTTGGAGAGTTTGAGATCAGAACTACTTCAGGCTGATTTCTTTACCACTCCAGCCTTGAATCTGCAGGGACATCAAAGCCCCTATGAAGACTCCACTGCAGACCACAAATATCCTTTTAACAAAAATTCCCCCCACAGGAATGATGAGAAAGGAAACAACCTCTAGGACAATGAGGCCAGACCAGCTCAAATGAGAGATGGGAATATCCGGGGGTATCTACAGTCCCCTTGTGCCACAAAGAGTTTCTCCATGCAACATTTTGGGTCTGCATAAGGCAATCCATCTGTAAGGTACAAGTAGCCTTTCACAATCACATTTATCAGTGAGTAATCACACGAACTTTGTATTTCAGTTTTGTGGCAAAATCGTTTCACAATATGCACATGTTTTCCTCATTTGTACCCCATGGCTATCAGGCAGAACATGTTGATGTCACATTGATATACTCACTGAAAAACAGTGCCTGAACAAATCCAGGTGACACTCTTCCAAAACCCCCAGTTTCAATGTAAATGGCAAAGCAGCACTGGCTGTAAATGAGGGGCAGCGGGAGATGTGCGGTAGCAGAGTAGGCAGGGACATCGTTGAGAATTTTTTCTCTCCTGCGATGAAGATCTCTCTTGTGTTGGTCAAAGTGGGCAAATCATTAACACATTAACACAGGAGTGCTGAGGAAGAAATGCTGCTTCTTGGCTTTCCTATTCCTTAATTTTTTTTTCTATATTTCTTTATTTTTGAGAAAGAGAGAGAGAGCAGGGGAGGGGCAGAGAGACAGGGAGGAAGAGAATCCCAAGTAGGCTCCACGCTGTCAGAGCAGAGCCCCATGCAGGGTTCGATCTCACAACCCGCGAGACTATGACCTGAGCTGAAATCAAGATTGGACGCTTAACCAACTGAGCCACCCAGGTGCCTCTGGCTTCCCTATTCCTTAGTCTTACTTAAAGTCCAAGGCATTTGTAGACCCTCTTCCTTGGGTCCTTTTCATCCTCCTTACTGCTTTTTGATTCTTTTGTTTGTTCCCAGGGGTAGGAAAGGAATCAAAGCACAATGATTTTCACATTGAAGACTGGTTTAAGGAACAAAATTTGCAGTGTGTCTTGAAATGACTGCCCCTATTTCTATAAAATTATTCCTCTTACTGCCTTGTGGATGCTGAACTGGTTGCAGGTCTGAGAATATGCTTTAACCACGCAACACTTCTGTTCAAATTTAGCCTAAGAAGTTGAGTTGGCTTCCCTTGATCTACTTTTTCCCCCTTTGATCTATTTTTTTAGTTAATAGAATTCAGGTTTTATTCCTGAAATGATATTTATAAAATATTTTTTTTTTAATCCAGAATCCTGGGGCACCTGGCAAGCTCAGTCAGTAGAACGTGCAACTCTTGATCTCGGGGTTGTGCGTCTGAGCCCTATGTTGGGTGTACAGATTACTTTTAAAAAATCTTTTTAAAAATATAAAAATAAAATAAAATAAAATCCAGAATCCTGTCAAGGTAAATGCCCTACAGTGGCATCATGTTTGAAAATGTTCTGTTTCCATTCTTCTTTCCACACCTACCAGCTGGCATTCATTTGTATTCTTTTCCCCCACTACCATCATTATTCTTTTAGATACTCCAATTGACCCACATTTGTCCAAAGGAAGCCAATATAATCTGGTTTCTGTATCATTTTGACATTGGCTCTTGGATTCTCGAGCACTTACTTTCTAGCAAAAGTGAGTCTAGGCTCACTTTGTACTTTTTCTGTCTCAGACCTAGAATCGGTTATTTTTCCAAGGAGTCTTGTTCTTTTCAATAAATAATGATATTTAGAAACCAAGATCTAGCTTCTAGATGTGCTCATTGCTAATGGGATGTAACTGTATACAGGCTCTTTCAGTATGTAGAACTAAGGAATGTATTTTTTCAAGAAATCATGGGTTCTTACTGATACCTCCAATTCTCATCCAATATCATAGAAATCTTCCTCTTTCTCCTAGTTTATATTTTTTGTCTTCCCTCACATTGAGAACCTTATTTCAAAAAATTTAAAGGTATTTTCTCATTTGCTGTATGCTTCAATCCATTCAAAATAATCTCAGTATTGCTTACCAATACCACCACAAATAAATCTAAGTTAAAGGAAATATTGTTTAAAGTTCTTTCTATTCAAAGAATACATCCTAGAAAAGTGTATTAACACTGTGCCTGAATCAATTCCATTTTTTTCTAGGTCTGCCTGGGTGGCTTAGTCGGTTGAGCGCCCAATTCTTGATTTCAGCTCAGGTGTGACCTCACAGTTCATGGGATTGAGCCCAGTGTTGGGCTCTGCACTGACAGGGCAGAGCCTGCTTGGGATTCTCTCTCTTTTCTCTCTATCTGCCCCTTCCCCACTCTCTCTCTCTCAAAATAGATAAGTAAACATTTTTTGAATTCTGTTTTTTTCTATAGTTATACTTGATGTACAATTTGATATGCAGTTAAGATCATTTTTTCTGTTTATATTCTTTTTTTTAATTTTTAAATGTTTTTATTTCTTTTAGAGAGAGAGAGATTATGAGCAGGGAAGGGGCAGAGAGAGAGACACACACAGAATCTGAAGCAGGCTCCAGGCTCTGTGCTATCAACTCAGAGCCTGACTCAGGGCTCAAACTCATGAACCAGGAGATCAGGACCTGAGCTCAAGTCAGACACTTAACCAACTGAGCCACCAGGGCTCCCCTGTTTATATTCAGTTTTAATGTTTGCCCTTTTTATTCTTTGTATTTAATTTTGTTTTTTATTTATTTTAATTTTATTTTTAAAATATGTATAATTTTTACATGGTTCAAAAATCAAAACTGTATAAAAACATAAACTCAGAGAAATCTTAGTCCCATTGCTATCCTTTCCACC
This sequence comes from Felis catus, assembly GCF_018350175.1. Classification (NCBI taxonomy): domain Eukaryota; kingdom Metazoa; phylum Chordata; class Mammalia; order Carnivora; family Felidae; genus Felis; species Felis catus. The sequence goes on from NC_058374.1 coordinate 114,595,253, forward strand.
CTAATTGCTTCCAACCCTCTTAGGTGGCTATTTTTATGAGGTTATAGAATCTTAATATTTTTATTTTTGCAAATCTTTTTATTATTTTTTTATTTTGATATTTAAAAAGTTTTCTATTTTTACTATAGTGGTTACCTTTATACTAACTAATACTTTGTAATTTTTGATGGCCATAATCCCCCTTTTCCTTACATGGACTTCTAAAATTGGTTTAGATCTTTAAGTAGTATCTTTTGACTCCCACTTATGACCTAAATGCCAGTCAGTGGTTTTATTTTACTTCTCTTCCCTTTCTTTTTCTTTTCTTTTTTTTTTTTTTTTTTTTTTTTTTACATTTATTTGTTTTTGAGAGACAGAGTGAGACAGAGTGCGAGCCGGGGAGGGGCAGAGAGAGAGAAGGAGAGATGCAGAATCTGAAGCAGGCTCCAGGCTCTGAGCAAGAGTTCAGCACACAGCCCAACACAGGGCTCGAACCCACAAACTGTGAGATCATGGCCTGAGCTGAAGTCGGATGCTCAACCCACTGAGCCACCTAGGCGTCCCTCCTCTTCCCTTTCTCTTCTCCAATATTGTCAGCTGTGCTATTTCTAATGTAGAAGAATGTGCAATATTTACAGGCTATTCTTCCAACTTTGTTCACAGTCTTAGAGCTCAAGTTAAATACAGTCGGTGCTCATCGGCAGCATTTTTGCTGCTTTTTCCTCAGTCATCTTCTAGTGGGATACAGTTCATCATCTAGCAGATTCCTCAGGATGAGATTATGATTACATGTACTCTGATTTCTTGCATGTTTAAAACTAGTTGCCTATAGTCATATTTAAATTTTTTCTTTTTTTTTTTTTTTAAGCTTCTTTATTTTTGAGAGAGAGACAGAGCATGAACGGGGGAGGGGCAGAGAGAGAGGGAGACACAGAATCGGAAACAGGCTCCAGGCTCTGAGCCATCAGCCCAGAGCCCGACACGGGGCTCGAACTCACGGACCGCGAGATCGTGACCTGGCTGAAGTCGGAGGCTCAACCGACTGCGCCACCCAGGCGCCCCACCTATAGTCATATTTAAAGGACAGCTGGGCTAGATAGATAACACAACCTTGTTTTAAAAGTGGGAATGGAAACAATTCAAGTAATCGACAATCAAAGATGTTTAGTTAAATAATGAACCCTGGTCCACACATCTATCCCACATGCTACAACTGCTGTAGAAAAACAGGAAATGATATATAAACGTGGAATGGCCAAATTTGTGTTTTTAAAGTATAAGGATGCTGTAAGTATGTGTACGGGTGTGTAGCAAAAAGCAGGTCAGAGGTACCTTAAAAAATTAGCAGTTATTTTCTTTGATTAATAGAATTATTGGTGATTTTTAGATTCTCCTTCGTGCTTTTCTCCCCCCAGTTTTTCAAATTGTTCAACTTGTGGGATGGGAGAGAACGCGGTATTTTTTTTTAAAGCAAGACAAAGATCTAAAGCTTTCAAGGCTTATTTTTAATGTGTTGGTTTTCATCAATCCCACAAGACACCGTGTACCAAAGAGCAGCATGATCTAATTAGCAAGCTCAGGACAGTCTAGGCTGGTCTCGGTGCTCTGCCTGTCCCAGGTACTCGATCAATGTTGGCTGGTGATTAAGAAAACTACAATTAGTCAGCTCTGAGCAGAGTCATTTTAGGCAGTAGTGTTAGTGTTTTTGAGTCAAGCGTCTGCCCTCCCAGGACTGTGGTGAGGACAGAATCAAGTAGTGTGTAAGTAAAACTGTCAGTGTTGTGTCTGCCACATAGTTCTCATTTCATCCAGGAGGGAAATATATATTGTTACCCTCTTTTTCTCAATAACTGATGGGGATGTATTCGCATTTACTTATTCTGAAGGATGTAAAAGCGAAATGGACAGATAGCCAGTTAAAAAAAAAAAAAAAAGCCTGAGGCAGCCTATGAGAGTGTTCTAGAGAAACAGAGAGGAAGAGACAGCTCAGAGAGCACACAGAGAGCAAAAAAGCAAGACAGAAACTTTAAATTTTTTTTATCAACGTTTATTTATTTTTGGGACAGAGAGAGACAGAGCATGAACAGGGGAGGGGCAGAGAGAGAGGGAGACACAGAATCAGAAACAGGCTCCAGGCTCTGAGCCATCAGCCCAGAGCCCAACGTGGGGCTCGAACTCCAGGACCACGAGATCGTGACCTGGCTAAAGTCGGACGCTTAACCGACTGCGCCACCCAAGCGCCCCAAGACAGAAACTTTAGAGATCATTAGAAATTACAGTAGTTAGGCCTTCTAAGTAAGAGTGGCTTGTGGGCTTATAAGTAAGAGTGGAGGAAACCTGTGTCCCTAAATCGTAACTGTATTGTTATAATAAAAATAAGCAAGTGGAGTATCCACGTGCTTTGCTAAGTAATGATCACAGGATAGTAAACTCATCACAGCTCTTCCACCGGCTTCCCCCAGTGGATCTGACCAAGAACAGACAGCTATCAGAGCGACTATCAGAATCTGAATGGGAAATGCCAGGCCTAAAAGTTTTTTCTGAACACCTCTTCCAAGGGATTATGATGACTAACTAGATTTGGGAGTCACTGGCCTATATATACATGTGCCCACCATCCATCTCATCCAGCAGGACAGTCCCAGAATAAATATTACAAGAGCCCCTCCTGGTACTCCTGGTCTTTCTCTCAAGAGATACACATTACGTGCTCTCCTACCTGGACCTCAGCCTCCCAAAGGCACTTTTGTGAAGGCGGCCTCACCTCTATAGGGACGGCCTTGAACCATTATTTCCACTCCATGATGGAAGACAAGACGTAGAGAAAAATCACCCCTTGAACTTAAATTCACATTAAAATGTCAACCAATAACCATATTCTACCTGAGAGTGGAAACTGATGAGTGGAGAAGACAAAAACATACATTTTAGTGGGGAAGGAGAACGGGAATCCTGAGCACCTCAAGAACAGTTGCTTCTGCTACTTCACCATTTGGTCCAAGTCAATCAAGAAGGTCAGAAATAAATATGGATTTGACTTTATCTGCTGGTTATTTAAGAGCTTTTGCTCATTTCTTCTTTACCTATTTTTGGTCCCCAGTTTCTAGAAAAGTCAAAATTAACCAAATCAGTGGACAGTGACGTCATATTGTATTTCGACTGCTGAAAAACCAATCAACACTCCTCGTCGTGTTAATGTGTCATCCAATTTTGAGTGTTGTTACCTTGTTCTGGTTTAATCTTGATCTGTTGCTTATAAAATAAGGCTAGGCAAAGATAAACATAAAAACCCGAGTGTTCCTAAAAGTATTCATGTTATAAAAATGTAGGAGAAAATATTTTAGGTCCCCTGGTGCACTGAGTATACTCAGTGCCCTCCATATTCCCCCTTATATCTGCCGTCATGTCCCTGGACTGCCCACCTTCCCCAGCCCCACACAGCTCACCTGGCCCATACACTGCGGGTGTTTTCATCCTTCCTGTCTTGGCTTATCATATTTCTAACTGGGGCCTTTTCCATAGAAAGGAGTTTTAGTTACTGGACTCCTCAATTAATATTCAAGTTACCAAAGTTACCAATTTAAAAGCCTGGGTTGCGCTGCTTTCAGTTCGAATGACAACTCTGTTTATAAGACTAGTAATGGAAGAAAAGTATTTTCAAGTTTTTTTCTAATTCTCCAGAAATTGCAGCGGACAGACTGACCTGCTCAAACAATCAGTTCCGTCTACAAATTTAATCAATTAAATAGTCTTAATTTTAAACTGCATTAACAAAAGTAAGACACTGAAATTTATTTCTAAGTGCTTCCAATGTCTTACAGGACAAATTTACAACTATAACAAGCAAAAACTTCCCTTGCTACACTGTGGTGAACAGAGCTGTTGATTCACTATGTTTTACATTTGAAACTAATGTAACATTGTTGTGTCAACTCTATTCAAATTAAAAAATTAAAATCAGGGGCTCCTGGGTGGCTCAGTTGGTTAAGTGTCCAACTCTTGATTTTGGCTCAGGTCATGACCTCATAGTTCATGAGATCGAGCCTTAAATCAGGCTCTGCATTGTAGCATGGAGTCTGCTTGGGATTCTCTCTCTCTCCCTCTCTCTCTGCCCCTCCTCTGCTCTAGCACATGCACTCTCTCTCTCTCTTTTTCCCCCTCTCCCTCAAAATCAATAAATAAACTTAAAAAAAAAGTCCCTAGCATTTAAGCTCTCTTATTGCAACTATAATCAAATAAACTTAAAAAAAAATCATAAATTGAGTTCCCTTAAGCATTCCAGTTCTGGTTATAAACTTAATCACCATCTCTTAAACCTTTCAAGAACCTTAAAATCTCAAGATTAGAATGTTACCCATTTTATATTGAAACCACAAAGACAATCCTTTAGGGTCAGAATATGTTACATTCTCTTGAAATAGCAAACATACTGGTCCTTTTTAGAGAAGCTTAATTTGGGTAGATGGAATTCAGCAACCCCCTGGCCTAGGCTGGATTCAACTAATCTCTTTGCTGCCTGATTGAACTCTGTATTCTTTTCATGTTCTTTTTGTCCAGCTCTGTCCCTACAAGCCCCCATCTGTCTAAAAACCATCAGCCTTTCTTTATGTTGTCCAAAATTTGACAGAATCAATTACTCCTTAAGGTTGATGTGCTAAATACTCCTTAAGGTTGATGTGCTAAAGCTAAAAATTCCTTTGAAATGCACACATACTCACTTAGATGGAAATCACATCACTGTTTTCATACAATGCCGCCATCACCACACACACGTTGGTTTAGATTACTCGAGAAGGGGCACAATGAGGTAACAGGCTTTTGTGCAATGAGTTTCAGTTGTCTCCTAAAAACATTTTTTGTGGTATTTGTTTTGAATGCCCTGTGGAAAGAACACAGGCCTCTTGCTTGGTAAGCAGTTTTTGAAAGGCTCGTCTCCAAGGCAGTTACAAACTCAAGACATTGCTAGGAGAAATTCTGTTGTATGAAGAAGGTTGGAGCTGGAAGGGGTCTGATGGTCATTTGGTCCAACGCCATGCTGTACAAAAAAGAAAACTGAGCTCTAAAGAGAGGGGACAAAGGAGGGAGAAATGCCTTTACTGAATGCCTCCTGTGTTCCAGGCACCGTGCAAGTTAACCTTCAATTAAGATGCATAGAGTGGTGCTTAATAATCCTTTCCAACTGGCTTTCCCCCTCAGATACACTGCAGTGCTACCACACTCCTCAAGTTCACCCATCTTCTGGCCCTGCGTCCTTAGCACACAGCTTGACCTTCCCTTCCACGGAGTCAGTGGAAGCAATCCACCATTGGCTATTTCAAATTTCAAACCCAGCCTCACATGTACCCAAATACCTTGTGAACAGAAGCCCAATTTTAATGGCCTGAGAGGTAAAAAGGAGGTGAATAACCAGAAAGTCTTCCCAGAAGTTTAGAGAAGCAGGAGTAAGTAAGACTGGACAGAGCTGAAATATGGGTGCAGGGTCAAGGGAAGACTGGAGACTGGAGGCAGCAAAGCATATTCACAGAGAGATGGGAAGAGGGTGCACATGCAGGTCATATGGGAAATGATGGACAGAGCAGGAGCCCAGAGAAGGGGGATGTGGACGCAGGTTGAATTATTAAATTGGAAGGAAGGAGAGATGCTTCATTCTCCAAAGCATGGGGAAAGAGGGGGGGTGGGCATAAATACTGCTTATAATGGCCCTAGGGTAAGGGGGAAGTGGGGATGGAGGAGAAGCCAGGCCGGGGATACAGACTGGGTGCACATGGGAGAGTCTAAGTTCTGGACATCTCCATGAACTAACTAATGGGAGTAAGGGCATGAATGCGCTGGAAGGACATGGAGTTTGAGATTTGGGGATGGGGTAGTCCTGAGTGACGACACAGCACGGTAGAACTCCTGAAAGACCATGCCCTAGTAGATGCCAAGTAAAAAACACTGGGCTTGAAGCCAAGGATCAGAGGAGCCGTGGCTCAGAGGGGTCATCCTCCTGGACACTGGAGTGATGAAGGCTGACAGGTGGCAGAATTTGGGGGAGAGAAAGGTCATGACTTTGTTGCCAAAAACCTTTTGTGAGTGCAGAGACAGGTAAGCAGGTGGACACGATGGAGGTGACACAGGGATGAGACACGAGCCTCAAAGCCAAAGGGAATTTTGTATGGGAGGTGTGGAATGGTGGCCAGGCAACAGTTTTGGGGAGCAAGGGTGACACTGACTCCCAACTCCCAGCCTGAGGGCAGAGCAGAGAGCAGGTGCCGTCCAGCAAGATAAAAGGGAAACAGGGAGCTCAGAAGAGACTAAGGCTCATTTGGCAGCAAAAAACCAGAAAAAACATTTAGTACAAATGTTAAGGATGTAGGGATTCTGTTTACAACGGGATGGAGTTTCAGATGGCACAATAGAAAGGTGAAGGGAGGGAGGCAGGGGAGAAAAAAAAGAAAGCATTCTGGCATGATCTAAATAACAGGATAAAGACTAAGGAGGTGTGTGTCTGAGGCAGCAACTAAGGATGAGAGGAACAGGAGGCAGAGGACCTCTGTCCTCAACTTTACTAGCCTTGTGACCTTAGGTGTGACTTACTTGCTGTCTCTATGCCTCAGTTGCATCGTTGTAAATGGGGAAAATGCTAGCGTAGACCTCATAAGGCTGTTCCTGTGAGAATTAAATATACTAATACATGTAAAATGCACAGAAAATTGATCAGCATACAGTTATAAAAGAAGCACTAACTTTAAAAGGAAAAAGATTCCTACTCCACACTTTTCCCTCAAGCGATGGTCATCCTGTTACATTAAACCCTCAATAACACATCTTTGCTTCCTATCACTTACATGAAGCAAAAAACCAGCAGGCAAAAAAAAAAAAAAAAAAAAAAAAAAATCTGTCAGAGTCACTGATAAGATTCAATTTCTTGCAAACATATAAACATATCCTGTGGCAGTTAAGCATTATCCATCTCTTGAAAGGAAGGAAAGATGAAAAAGCTGTTTGAGGACACTAAGAATCTAGTTATAAATGTCTAAGATGGACAGTCAGTAGTCACCTAGTATATAACTCAGCAACAGAAATAAGAATCTCGTTAAGAAATGGGCAAAGGACTTGGACAGTTTTCCACAGATGATATACAAATGGTCAATAAGCAAATGAAAAGATGCTCCACATTACGAATCATCAGAGAAAGGCAAATCACAACCACAATGGGTTACCACCTCACACCCACCAAGATAGCTACTAGCAAAACAAAACAGAATATAACAAGTGTTAGTGAAAGACAGAGAAGTTGGAACTCTTGGCCACTGCCGGTGGGAATGTCAAACGGAACAGCTGCCATGGGGAAAGCTATGATGGTTCCTCAAAAAATTAAGAGTAGGATTACCATATGATCCAGCAATCTTACTTTAGGGTATATATTCAAAGGAATTGAAAGCACTCAAACAGACACTTGCACACCTATGTCCACAGTAGCATTACTCAAGAGGTGGAAACAGCCCAAATATCTGCTGACATATGAATAAACAAAACGGTATATACATACAAAGACATATCACTCAGCCTTTAAAAGAAAGGGAATTCTTGGAGTGCCTGGGGGGCTCAGTCGGTTAAGCATCAGACTTTGGCTCAGGTCATGATTTCGCAGTTAGTGGGTTCGAGCCCCGTGCTGGGGTAATAAATAATTGTTGGTTGTTGTTGGCAATAAATACTTAAAAAAATAAAGGGAATTCTGACACGCTGCAACATAAATGAACGTTGAAGGCACTGGGTTAAGTGAAATAGCCAGTCACAAAAAGACAAATGCTTACATGATGTATCTACAGTACCCAAAATCACAGAAACAGAAAACAGAGAGGTGGTTACCAGGGACTGGGAGGAAGGCGGAAAGGGGAGTTGTTTAATGGGTATGGTTTCAGTTATACAAGATGAAAAAGTTCTGGAAATCTGTTTCACAACGATGTAAATATACTTAACACTAAATTATACACTAAAAAATGGTTATGATGGCAAATTTTATGTGTTTTTTGGGGGTTGTTTTTTGTTTTTTTTTTTTTTTGGCCACAGTAAATAAAAAGGAAAGAAAAGAGAGCCATCTAGTATCTCCCCCCTCCCCGCTCCACTTTACTGATGAATAAAATGAAGCCCAGAGAAGAGAACTGACTCATCTAAGGTCACACAGCTCACAGAGGCAGAGTGAGGACCAGAACCCAGGACTCTGATCCCGGCTGCAGGGTTCTTGCTGTTCCACTGAGCTCTCGACACGAGGTGCTGAGGTAGTGGAAAGATGACAAACTTGATTTATTAGTGGTGACAGTGACATTCCACTGAACCTGAAAAGGATAAAGATTCTACTCAGTGCTTACAAAGGCTCATGTGCCTGTGCCTTTTCTCCAGATCCCATCGGGATTATTCAAACCAGCAGGTCTGAGAGGCCACACTGGAAATCTTAGGATATTCACAGCTTCTCTCCCTAGTCTGCGGCAGGCCCCAGAGCAGACGAGAGCAGCTTTTCTGTGCCCAGGCTGTCCCCCTGTAATTTAGAAGTCCAGACAGTTACACCGGAAAACAGGAAGAAAAGCTCAAAGCTCGGGGGCCCGCTTGAAAACAAGCTCAGTGTGGGGTCTCCAACGTCATGGAGTGAAGCTACTAGTTAAAACGTGCTGCTTTGAAATGGGTTCACTCACTCCTGTCTGGACTCAGGGGGGAGGAAGTCTTTCTCCCATTTAGGGAGATTTCCTTTCGCTCTTTATTCCAAATTCCACACAGGAGACAACAGGAAAAGCTGGCCCCAGCTCAAGAAGCAGAGATGAAAACCAGACCTTCATTTTTGGTAAGGGTGATGTCAATAGGTTGCCTTCTATTTAACATCAGAAATTTCTTTTATTTCCATGGAAATGACGAGTATGGCTGAGAATCCCCATAGCACCTGGCGTGGTGATTCCAGAAATCTCCACAGGTTTACGCAGCTTCAGAGCTGAAGCCCAAGACCTCCCTGGTCCTGGTCCCTGTGCTCCTCTGGTCCTCAGGACACACAAACATCTCATGCATACAACACCCCTCTCAGCTCTGAAGGTGTTAGGCAAATCCTTCTTGCATTAATACACCCAGTGATGAAGAACTAAATAAAACATTTTGGCAAGGACATTTCTAAAGATCTTTCCACTCCAGAAATATTTTTTTGTTTTGTTTTCAGCAACCCTACCGAGGCTGAACCAGGATGCCTATAAAAAGTCTTCTGTGCTCCCCTAAGCACTCTTAATGAATCGTCAGGAAGGATGGAATAAGAGGGGGGTCAGAGAGCTGGAGCCCGAGCCAGATGCGGAGGCTGCCAGTTTGGCTCGGTGCTCTGGTGGCAGCTGAATGCCCATTCCCCCCACTCCTCGAATTGCTGTGGTCTCTGCCCATACTCCTTAAGGCAATTGGCTGTGCTCCTGGCTCGTCTCGCCTGTGTGTCTGCTAGTTATCGAACAAAGGGTGGAATTGCTCCCATGCCCAGTTTCCCAGATGCTCACAAGCACGGAGCCAAGGATCAGCTGAAACAGAAGGGAGAACTGAGCCGAGAAGCACTGTTGACAAGACTCGGCCACACCTGAGCTGTGGTTCCTGCCACAAGAACTCACCTGTCGTGTAAAAGCCAATGAGCCATTCAGGAAACATCACGCGCCTCCTGTTTAGAGTTGACCCTGGGAAACAAGAACTGTCTTGAGATGGCACTAAGCATGAAAGTGAGGGAGAAAAGCCACAAGGCCCTGGGTCCTCTGCAGCACCTCCCCCTCCTGCAGACAGAAGTCAGGAGGTAAGAGGTTTTGCTGGGTCTAAGCGTCCCCCCTCTGACCTTCCTTTCCTCCACTACGCGTATTTTCCCCCAAATCCAAGGACCATCTTCACAGCCTGAAACTCCAGAAGAGCTGGCCTTTTGATAAGACCTTCTCCCCACAGTGAATGCTGGAAAAATGCTTTCTCTAAGCTGAATGATGTCCACCTCTCGGCTCATGGCTAGCTTTGGCAAACCAAAAGGACCTGCAGAGTGGGTGTGCATACAGCCCCTGGAAACAGGAACACAAGTCTCTTATGACTATCTGTATCACCCAAATGTCCAGGGGCCATGAGACTATCTGAGACACCTCCGGCAGTTTTGTCTTCAGGAGCTAATTCCAGAAGAATTTAAAATACAATTCCTTACCACCATGTTCAAGGAAACCAGGATACAATATCTAAAGAAGACTGTAGAAATGGGGACCGCAAAGGACCACTAGATCTGATGTGAGGGTGTTGAATTTTTTTATTGACTGCTCCTTTGGAAGGCAGGAAAAAGGAATTGCATCCATAATTACTTCATCTTCTTTATAAAGAACATCTTTATAAAGATGAGGTTGAAAAAACAAACTTGGTCACTGAATCAAGACATTTCTTTTTTATAAAGCTGTATAAAGGCTTTATAAAAGTAAGGAGAACCCGTGTAGTGTATTAATCAGTACTGACTTGGGAGTCTTCTCCTCCACACAGTATTTACAGGCCAAATCTGGGAGTCAGGGATATGGAGTGGGGAGGGAACTGCCACTCACAGAGGATCTGCTCTTCTCTAGGTACCAGGCTGGGGGCTTTATATTCAGGACCTTTGAACTCCAGACCCTTATAAGTAGCCACCTCCCCCAAATCCCCACTTGGATGGCTAAAAGCATTTCAAACTCATCCCAAACTGGGTTTCCGATCTTCCCCCAAACTCCTGTTCCACCCACAGTCTTCCCCAATCCAGTTGATGGCGGTTCTGTTCTTCCAAAGGCCAAGCCCAAAACTTTGGAGTCACACTTGACTCAAGCATGACTCTTCTATTGTCCTCTTACCCCATTCCCGATCTGTCAAGAAATTCTGTTGGTGCTGCCTTCCAAATGTAACCCAGAATCTCTCTCTCTCTTCCCACCTCTACTGTCACCAGCCTGATGAAGGTCACAACATCATGTCTCACTCAGATTAGTGCAATGGTCTCCTAGCTTCTACTCCTGCACCTTTATAATCTATTTTCACTATAAAAGGCAGATGGACTTTTTTTAAAAACATGTGAATCAAATCATGTCACCTCACCACCCAAAATCGATGAACAGCTTCCTACTCTACTCAGAGTAGAGTAGAGCCAAGGTATGGGGAAGTATATTGCTCCTATGATAGGTATAGAACAACGGTGTGAAGTATAGTGTTATCACGAGGCATGAGGAATTGGGACCAAGATTTCAATCTGCCACCCACGATTATATTAGTTAAAACATTACAATATTGCCATCTCTTGTGCAGAAAATGGTCAAAAACTGACCATCTCATATGGCTCAATATGACACCATCTATAGAATATAGAACTAAGATGTACACAAGGCTTTTGTCCAACTAGCTACTAGAACTCCCTGGAAAGCAGCACAAACAGGCGATACCCCACAAAGTGCAGATTTGCTAAGCACATAGGAAATGAGAAACATCTGTGACTGTCTGTCTCTGAAATAGCAGTTTGGTTCCCCTTGAGTAGAGTCATGATCCATTGGAATCAAGCCATTCAATAGAAGTTAGGAATTATGTGAAAGTAAACCTTCAAATCTGAGTCCCAGTCATATTTTTCCCTGGAGAGTCAGAGGTATCGTGGTCCCACAGGATGACTATTTTAAGTAGAGAGTTAATTACATTTGAGACTTTGTTATAATTGTCCCTGTGGAGTAAACCTCTCCTGCAGAATCACACCAATAGCACATCCTAATCAAAATTTCCTAGTTTGTTATCCTCTCTTCCCCTTTTCAGCAACTACACATATCTGCCCATGACTTGCTTCTTCTGCTTCAACCTTTGTTCATGCCCATCTCCTTGGAATGCACGTCATCTAGCTGATCTTTCCCACCCTTACTCCCTTCCCCATGCAGACTGGCTTAGATGTCTTGCACTGCTTCACCATAGCTATGTGGACATGCCTATAATGTTGTTACAAAAACGTGTAGGCATACATCTATTCCCACCCCCACCCCCCACCCCAGACTGTGAGCTCTTTGAGTGAAGGGACTGTGTTTTATTTATCTTTGCATCCCTAATACCCAGCATTGCACTCAACAAATAGTAGGGGCTCCAAGACATTTAACAAAGGAAAGGGAGAGTATTAGAGTAGGCTACATGCAAGTCCAGTAACAAAGCCCAGTTTATGCAAAGGCTCACGTGGGCTGCAGCATATGTGCCTGGCTGCACAGCTCTCCTCCAGAAGGTAAATCAGGGATCCAGCCTTCTTCCAGCCTGTGACACTGCCATCTCCAACATGTGGTCTCTAAGGGCACTGCAAACAGGAAACAGGGCATGGGGAAGGTACAGTAGATACTAGGTTGGCCCAAAGTGACACCAATGACTTCCTTCCCCATTCCACTGGCTAAAGCTAGTCACATGGCACCACCTGGTCACAAGGAAGGGGTGGTCAGGCAAAAACTCACACAATGGGAAGAGAGTACAAGCCTTTTGGTAGTCTGTCTCTGCCACATGGAGAAGGAAAGAAGTGAAGGGGCAGGTAAGGAGGAAAGAACTTACTCAATGCCTAAATACACAAGCACTACCTTTTAAGCCCTGTTAAGAATTCTTTTCAAATTTCCTGTCAATTGGACCTTTAAAACCAGATATAGAAAGCAGTCCAACAATACGCTTAGACAGAACACACTAAAAATAAAAAATCAAAATAAGAATACACCCATGACAGTTTCACGCTTAAGCATAGTTAAGAGGACGATAAGTTTCAGGAGTAGAGGACGAGGTTGTGTGTGTGTCTGTGTGAGTTCTGTGTCTCAACTGAAAGAAGGAGGGAGAAGAGGTGTTGGGAAGGCTTACGGGGCCCATGGAGAAGCATGACCGTGGGACTGCACCTACTCTGAAAAAGACTCAGTCTTCAGTGTGCAAAGTAAACCCAGGAATTCATCAGACATGAATACGTAGTGAGAGAATCACATTCATCAGGATTTGAGAGTGAGTGATGAGGAGGAGGCCACTACCTATGGGTAAAGCAACCACTTTCCAGGAGGCTGTACATAAGAGAAGGTCTGGTGTCAGAAGCCAGGGGTGGGTGACAAGGAGGGGTAAGAACATTCATGGTGGAGACCGATAGCCGTTCACCAAAATCCCTTTCCTCTCCTTCTGGCACAAAGTCTTCCTTGCAACCTGGCACTGCCACATCCACGGAGTATGAACAGAAATGACATGTGCCACTGTCAGACGTGGTCTACAAAGTCCTTCCTTCTATGATTTTTTGTCTTCCAGCCGGACACAGATGGCAACGATGCTTTGGTGAAGCCATAGATGTTTGTCATCATTCTGGTCTACCTTAACGAGCACAGCATACAGGTGGAACATTTTTCTGCCCCATGGCTGTGCTAGGATGGCCAGCAGACATGTTCCTTGCTACGTAGGAAAGCCATTTGCCATCTGCAGTAGGAGGGAATTAGACCACACACAAGGAGCAGAGACAGACAGAAGGGAGAGAGAAAATTCCAGCTGGTTTGAGTTTCTCTCCAGGTTTTGAAAACAGTGATTCCTAAAGCTTTCCTTTGAGCTGCTCTAGTAAGTTTCCCCAACTGCAGGAATCAGTTAACTTCCTTTTCCTTTCTCTTTTTATGTCTGCACTCACAGAGAAAGGTCAAGAGAAGCCCGCTCCTGACTCTGCACCCCCCACCAACCATATGAGACAATGAGGAAGAACCCAGTGGCTGAGTGTGGGATACGCCGTAGTAGTTTGTCACTGCTTCGAAATTGAGTTAGCTCTTCAGAGCAAAACAGTGAGAATGCTCCCCTGTGCTCTCAGGAGAAAGCCTACCCTCCACCCAACCTGGGTCAGGCTAGGATGGAATGGAACGTCAGCAAAGACCACCGAGTGCACAGTCCATACATTAGTACTTTTTTATCGGGGTGCTTTTTACTACATCTTCTGTGCCTGCCACGTCTCTACTGACAAACATTTCAAGGCTGAGAGATTCTCTGTATTTGCTGCTCATCTCACGCCGGAGTGACTGAATACCAGCTCTGGTAAGTGATGACATACACGATCTCAATTACCGTTTGAAACTTCCCTGTGAGGAAGGCGTCATTATTCTGTACTGTGGTAACATAGATGTAACGTAAGATTCCCTACATTAACGCTTTTTGAGTGCACGATTCAGTGACATCAGTATCTTCACTTTGTTGTGTGACTGTCACCACCATTCATCACTGGAAGTGTCCCATCATCCCAAACTGAAACTCTGTACCCATTAAACAAGAACTCCCCATTTTCATCTCCCCCCAGGTGCTGGCAACCACCATTCTACTTTCAGTCTCGATGAATTTGCCACTTCTAGGTACCTCACGGAGTGAAATCACACAATGTTTGTGTTGCTTCCACCTTTTGGCTACTGTAAGGGATGCTGCTACAAATATTGGTGCGCGAGTATCTGTTTGAGCCCTGGCTTTCAATTCTTTGCAGTATATACTGAGAAAAGGAATTGCTGGATCACATGGTAATTTTATTTTAAGGTTTTTGAAAAATTACCACTGTCTTCCGCAGCAGCTATGCCATTTTCCATTCCCACCGTCAACGTACAAGTGTTCTAATTTCTCTACATCCTCGGAAGGTATTGTATTTTATCTCCATATTACAGTCAAGGAAACTGAGGCCCAGAGAAGTGGTAACTTCCTCACAATTACACAGCTACTAAGTAGTAGATCGGTACATGGGAAGCTGAGATTCTTCAAGTTGTCATGCTTCCCCGGCCCCATGGCTGCCCTCAGACACAGAACAGCAAAACAGCAAAAATACAAGTCAATTGAAACCTTAAAGCAAGCAGACCCATCTCTGGGAAAGGATTTGTTTCTGGGAGTTAGCAACTCAGTTGTCCTTTTAATAATGACAGCCCCATGGACGCAGCTGGGACTTCTTGGAATAGAAACGTGTGTGTGTGTTTCATTGAAAAAAAACCCAATCCTATTAACTTATTAGCAAGCTTTCACTCTTTCACTCAGCTGTTATACATTCTTTCATTCAAGTCTTTCTTAGGTCCAAATTCGGTGCCAAGTGTATTTTTAATGGCTGTAAACAGCTGTGCCTTGGTTCTTGCTCTCATAGAACTCAAATTCTAGAGAAGGAGACAGGCAGTATACAGAAAAATATATAAACTGGACCATTTCAGTGTTGTAAGTGCACTAAAGGATATCAACAGGGGGGCGCGATAGAGTAACAAGCCGGGGGTGGGGTGGGCGGGGACAGGGGAGGTGACTTCGGATAGCATGAGGCCTCTCTGGAAAAGATGACACATAAGCTGAAACCTAAAAGTGAGAAGGTACCAGCCACATGAAATCTGGTGCAAGAACATGTGGGCCTGCGGAACAGCAAACACAAAGGACTTGAGGTAGAAAAAAAAAAATTGGCTGCTCTAAGTAAATCAGGATTTTAGTCTGATGGGATCATGGCGATGAAGGTTGGAGAGTAGACGGGAATACAGTCAGACATCAGGTCTCTTGGTGCAGGAGACCAGCACCAGATCCGATGGCTCTTATAGTAATCATAGCTCATGTTTATTGAGCACTCAACTAGATTTCAGATTCTATTCAAGCTATTTTTGTGTATTAGTCATTTAACCATCATGACAATTCTATAACTAAATACTATTATTCTCACTTTTGCAGATGAGGAAACTGGCCCAGAGAGGTTATGCAACATTCCCAAGGAGATCCAGCTGGTAAGGGGTAGAGCTTAGATTTAAATCCAGGCAACCCAGCTCTAGGGTCTGTGAGGTCATAACCACTCTGCTATATGGCCATGTTGAGATCAGTGGTTTGGATGGTATTCTAAGACCAAGGTATCACTGAAGGGCTTTAAGCACAGAGATGTCAGGACCAGTTTTATATTTTGAGGTGCTCATACTGGTGGCTGCATGGAGCAAAATGAGAGGCAGAGAGACTAGCTGGAGGCCATTATGAGGGTCTAGATAAGAGATAATGATGGTGTGGATGAAAGAGGCAGTGATGAGGAAGGACAAAAATAGGTATCTTTGGGAGACTTTTCAAAGCAGAGCTGTAGTAGTTGGTAATGATTTGGATGTCGAGGTGAAAGGAGGGGAGAAATTTGGGCTCACTTCCAGGTGTCTGACTTGAGTAACTTGTTGGATGGTGACAGGCTTACTGAGTTGGGGAAGAACAGGGTGTCGAGAGGATATGTGTTGGGTATTTGAATGTCTAGCATTCATTTTCTTAACTACACCCCCATTTCTTGTTAGGGAACACCTCTTTCATATAGGTGACAGTCAAGCCAAGAGGTAATCCAATTAGATATTCCACCTCTAGAATATGAATCTTGAGGAGAAGGACACAATTCAGTTCCTGCACAGGCGGCTCCTAACAAAGTTTTCCTCTGGAAGGCAGTTGTTGGGCTTCCTACTTCCCAAGCCCAGGACTCCAGCATCTTATCAATACATTGGATCCTAAAGCCTTCTCTGCCTAAGTTAGCCAGTGCCAGTTCTTATTGCTTGTAACCAAAAGGAGTACAGGGTAGAGACAGGGTGAGGGCAGGGTGCTCTGAACTGAGAGATACATTTTGGATAGGTAAAGTTTGAGTCTACAGCCATACCATCCTGAACGCACCCGATCTCATCTGATCTCAGAAGCTAAGCAGGGTCGGGCCTGGTTAGTACTTGGATGGATAGGTCAAGTTTGAGAGGCTGATGAGATGTGTCAAGGAGGCTGTTGGGTATATGCACCTGGAGTTTAGGATTGAAGTTTGGGATGGGGAGAAACAAATTTGGGAGTTATCAACATGTAGATGGCATGGTGCTTTCTAGCATAAAAGCATCTTGATTTTCTTTGGAGGAAATATTTCTCCTTCTTGGCTAGTAATCTTGATGTAGCTATTAATCAAAATCCCAAACACTCTTCTGGTCAAGTAGCCAGCAGGGATCTCATGCCTGGACAGTCAGCATATGCCATCCATATGGCCACAGTAATTCTTAAGAAATGCTCAAAGGAATTAGGTCAATGCAATAAGAATTAGCTAAAGAACTTTTGATGGAGCAATCAGGAGCAAAGAGATCTCTTTCTGGCATGATTGCTAAGCTGGTACAATGTAAGCTTAGAGCTGTCAGAACTTTTGTTTGTTTTTACACCACCTTGGGGCCTTAGCCTGAGTGAGCTGAATGACAGCAGAAAACAGAGTCAAGTGACAAGGGAGAGAGGCCACACTCTGATGCGGCATTGAAGACCTTGACTCTGTCATTCCTGAAACTAACTTCACAATAATGTGAATTAATAAATTATCATTTTGCTTCAGATAGTTAAGTTGAGTTTGTTACTCACAACCAAGCAATTTCTCACAACAAACGGCACTTAAAGCCCTGTTACCTGGATGAGATTACACAGAAAAAGAGCACAGATAGCAAGGACTGACCTTCAACACACTGTAATATTAACGATCAAACAGAAGAAGGAAGAGCCAGCATTTTGGTCAGATTGTCTCTTGTCCTTGTTGACAACAGGGACCAGAAAGGTAATACAATTCTTTATATTGCACAAAGAAATTCTGTTGGTAGAAATTGATTTTTCCCCCACTGGGTGATAGGCACATAGGGGGCCTTATAGTTAAAAATTCCCAAATTAAAAAATTCATGTGGCGCCTGGGTGGCTCAGTCAGTTAAGCATCCGACTTTGGCTCAGGTCATGGCTCATGGGGTCGAGCCCTGCGTCGGGCTCTGTGCTGACAGCTCAGACCTGCAGCCTGCTTTGGATTCTGTATCTCCCTCTCTCTGTGCCCTTGCCCTGCTTATGCTCTTTCTCTCTCTGCCTCTCAAAAATAAATGTTTAAAAATTCTTAAAAATTACAAAATTCACTTATGATTTGGTATTGCCGCGTCATTCCTGCATTCAAAGGACAGCATCTCTTTGCTGGAGAGCTCTGTAGCCGCTGAGTCATGCCATCCAAGATAGCTGTGGCTACCTGCCTTTTCTTGGCACCCAACATTCTGAGATGTGGAAATTCAGGGAGTTTGGCCAGGAAAACACAGGCCATATGCGGTCTTTTTGTAAATATGCATGAGTTCTCTGTGGTTTTACTGCTTGAGGGCAGGGAGGAGCTTGGACCCAGGCTCTGTTGGACCCTGAATTCACTTTGGATGAGACAGATTGGTGCCTGCCAACCAGGCTCCCCTGTTCCTAACAGTAGCCAGGCTGGCATCTTTGGCTTCAAAGGGGATTGTCCCAGTTCCTATGTCAACAGCAGGCTCTCCACCCAGCTGATAATTTGAGCAAACTGAACAGAATCATGAGTAGTGGGAGGATGAGTTCCACCCAACAGGGCACTGAGACAACCACACGGAGGCTCTGGAGTGGGAAACCAGTCTCAGGGAAGGCAGCAGAGAAATCATAGAAATTCACAAATGGTAGGGACTGTAGAAACAGTCAGGTAAAAGTCTGCAATCAGGAGGAAAAGTCTGCCCTTTTAATGAGACACGGAAGATAAAGGGAAGGTCACACTTTTGCAACACAGGAGAATGTGAATTTCAAGTCATTTCCCTCTGCGTGGGTAGAATCAGAGAATCAGAGACATCCAACTGTCCCATGACTTAAATACTTATCACTGACTTTGAAACTAGAAGACCCATTGATGAACAGCCCACTGAAGCACTTAAGTACTCAGGCTCTGAAGCCAGACTGCTTGCCTTCATATCCTGGGCTCATGACTTGCTTTCTTCATGATTCTGTACCTCAGTTTCCTCACCTATAAAATGAAGATGGTAGGGGGCACCTGGGTGGCGCAGTCGGTTAAGCGTCCGACTTCAGCCAGGTCACGATCTCGCGGTCCGTGAGTTCGAGCCCCGCGTCAGGCTCTGGGCTGATGGCTCGGAGCCTGGAGCCTGTTTCCGATTCTGTGTCTCCCTCTCTCTCTGCCCCTCCCCCGTTCATGCTCTGTCTCTCTCTGTCCCAAAAATAAATAAACGTTGAAAAAAAAAATTATAAAATGAAGATGGAAGTTTGAACCTGGAAAACATCACGCTAAGTGAAAAAACCCAGACGCAAAAGGACCAATATTATATGATTCCCATTATATGAAGCGACTAGAATAAGAAAATTCATAGAGACAGAAAGTAGATGGGGGCTTAGCAGGGGCTAGAGGGAGGAGAGAATAGGGAGTTTTTGTTTAACGTGCAGAGAGTTTTTGTCGGGGATGATGAAAAAGTTACGGAGATGGTTACCGGTGATGGTTGCACAACATTGTGAATGTACTCAATGTCGCTGAATTGTACATTTAAAAATAGTTAAAATGAAAAAAGAAAATGGCTACTCCGTGAGGCGGTGGATATGTTAATTAGCTTGACTGTAGTAACTATTTCACAATGTATATGTAATCAAAATATCAAGTTGTAACCTTAAATATATACAACCTTTGTCAAGTACACCTCAATAAAGCTAAAAAATGGTTAAAGTCATGATTTTTGTTATGTATATTTTACCACAATTTTTTTTTTTAATTTTTTTTTTCCAACGTTTATTTATTTTTGGGACAGAGAGAGACAGAGCATGAACGGGGGAAGGGCAGAGAGAGAGGGAGACACAGAATCGGAAACAGGCCCCAGGCTCTGAGCCATCAGCCCAGAGCCCGACGCGGGGCTCAAACTCACGGACCGCGAGATCGTGACCTGGCTGAAGTCGGACGCTTAACCGACTGCGCCACCCAGGCGCCCCACCACAATTTTTTTAAAAAAAGAACGCTGTTGCTGCACACATAGCATTGGGCGAAGAAGTCATACAAGAGAATCAGTGCGGTATGTTGTCAATATGTAAAATTCAAAAACAGGCAAAAATCGTCAGTGGATTGTGGTCACCACCGAGGGTGGTGGGGACTGAAAAGGGACTTCTAGAGGGGCTGGTCGTGTTCTGTCTCCTTATGTGGGGATTGGTGACCTGAGTGGTTGCTTTTGTGACAATTATTGAGCTGTCCCTTATATCTGCACTTTTCTGTGTGTATGTTAGGCTTCAGTAAAAAGGACCTCCACCCCCACTCCCCTCAAAATAAGGGTGATAATAATATCCACCTCAGAGGCCTATTTTGGTATGCAATAAGTGAAAGCAGACAATGTGTTTAGAATAGTGCCTGCCAAGTTGGGGTCTCTCCATCTTCAGTGGCAGTATATGCAATCCAAAATACTCCTACCACTAGAAAGCTTTCCGGATGTCCCCCTGCATTTGAGATGCCAATCATTCCCTCCTTGTCCACACTTCCCAGGTTTCGAGATACTTTGCATTTGTTCTTCCGGATCCCCACCTCGCCTTTTCTCTGCTTCTAGATCCTGACCCACAGCAAGGTGCTCCCCCTTGCCCTCTAGCTTCCTTCCAATCATGTTGCACTATAGGGGCAGGGAGAACCAGCAGGAAATTGGAGGAAAGAGAGTAATGTATTTGTTCCCTTGGTGTTCTCCCTGTGGAGTCACTGTGGCCTGGCTGTGTCCCTCAACCAAAGGCCACACTGCTGTGGAGCAGGCCTCTCTACCCAGCTCTCTTCCCCCAAGTTCTGGTCATTGCTCTCTCCTGCTGGCCCTTTGGGGCTAGGAGTGGCAATGGCGCCTCGTGATTGCTAACCCAAGGATACTGCGCTACTCACCCTGGTAGTTTCTCATGGTGTTCTTGTATCCTGCCTAGACCTTTATGAATCACCTTTTTATTAACACCTTCAATTTCCCCAGTCTCAGTGTGTTATCTACTTTTGCTGGGACTCTGACTACTATCTACATTCTTAGAGACCTATGGAAGGGCCCCCAGCATTTCACATGATCCCACATAATCAGGTCCCTGCTGACACATAAGACATGAACAGCCACCCAAGTTGAACCAACCAGAGTCTCTCCTCTGAGAATTTGGCATAGAGCCATGGACTGAGTGATTAAACCAGAGGAGAGCTTGAGCATTATAAGATCATTAGAGGTAGCAAGAGTCAGGGCTGTGGCCACCCAAAGACACGAGCAAGCTAAAGCTACCCCATGGCTGTTGAAAAATCGGCCTAAGGAGGAAAAGGAACAGATGTAGCGGTTTGTTCATGTTTTAAAGGCTTTTATATATTCAGAAACAAAAGATGTTTTAACAATACACAAGAAATGTAAAATCATCTCATGTACTTTTCCCAACTATTGAACTGTGTCTTTAAAGTCCCCAGAAGTATTGTTCCTACCCAAGTCATATGAATGAGACTGTGTCTAAATATTTACTGTTCAAAATGTAGGAATGCTACTTGTTATGAACTCTTGTTAATATGTGCTGGGGTGGATGTGGCGAGGAGCAAGTAATGCTATTCAAGAAACTGGTTATCCATTAGTGTGTGAGATTTGAATTTAGATCACTAACGAAATACAATGGGATAGAAAATATGAGAATGCTTCATGGTCCTAGGAGCAAATATTGCTTTCTGAAACTTATTTTGGTGATACATATAATGGATTACAACGTAAAACATATTTCCACAGGGCCCGAAAAGTATGAAAAATTCTGGTTGACTAAACTCTGTAGTTCAGAAATTACTCTGGTATGGTATCAATGTGGGGGTAAATAAGGGAAGAAAATACAGTAGTGCTTTCACAAATAATTTTGCTAGCATCTATAGGAATCATGTATTTTGAGCTTTTTTTTATAATTTTTTTTAACGTTTATTTATTTTTGAGACAGAGAGAGACAGAGAGAGACAGAGCATGAACGGGGGAGGGGCAGAGAGAGAGGGAGACACAGAATCGGAAGCAGGCTTCAGGCTCTGAGCCATCAGCCCAGAGCCCGACGCAGGGCTTGAACTCACGGACCGCGAGATCGTGACCTGAGCCAAAGTCGGACGCTCAACCGACTGAGCCACCCAGGTGCCCCTATTTTGAGCCTTAATATGCCCTTTCATTGATGATTTGAAGGTGGGGTCAGCCACCAAGTTACTATCCCACCATCCTCCTTCTCCCTTTCCCTGTTTTTCAGACTGGAGAAGGTAAGAGCCAGACCTTTATCATTCAGGTCCCTCCCCAGTGCCTGGAACATCAAAGGCTCTAAATAAGCATGTGATACATCTCTGAAGTCTGATCTGCTCATAAAGCTATTGTATCTACATCAATCAATGTTATGAACAAGGTTTTACAAATTCCATATATGCATCCTATCATCAAACATCATATCATCACCGCAATCCCCCATAGTGCTTTAATGTAGATTTTTTTAAAGACAGCATCTTTTTAAAATGAGCTATTTTTACATTATTGTTTACATTATTTTTTAAATGTTTATTTATTTTGAGAGAGAGAGAGAGAGCATGTGAGCATTGTAGGGATAATGGGTTGAATTGTGGTCCCTGAAAGATATGTCCACTTGGAACCTCCGAATGTGACCTTATTTGGAAAATGGGTCTTGGCAGATATTATTAAGGGTCTCTAGATGAGATCATTCTGGATTTGGGTGGGACTTACATTTAATGAGAAATGTCCTTATGAGAGAAAAGGAGAAGACACACAGACATAGAGGGAAAGTTGTGTGAAAAAGAGGGCAGAGATTGGGGTTACAAAGCTCCAGACAAGGAATGCCAAGGGTTGCCAGGAGGCACCACAAGCTAGAAAGCAGGCATGGAGCAGATTCTCCCTCAGAATCTGCAGGGGCAGCATGGCCCTACGGACACCTTGATTTTTTTGGGCTTGCAGCCTTCAGATCTGTGAGAGAAGACATTTCTGTTGCTTTAAGCCACCAACTTTGTGGTGATTTGTTATGGGAACCCTAGGAATCAAATAGACCAGCTGAATAATTTACCAACAGTTTATAAGTCACACCGATTATATGTCTGGCTCTCTTGGCTCTTGTTTGAGTGACAGCCTTCCCTTAGAGGATTTTGGTGGGCCACCTTTGCTGCAGTTTGTTTTGAAATACACTGTTAAATTTCTATGGCTGATTAAACGTATAAGGTCACACAGTAACTACCTTTCACAGGACTATAGACCATCGCTTGAATTTTTCTTTTCTTTTTTTAATGTTTATTTATTTTGGGGAGAGACGGAGAGACAGAGTGTGGGAGGGCAGGGGCAATGAGGGAGGGGGACACAGAATCTGAAACAGGCTCCAGGCTCTGTGCTGTCAGCCCAGAACCCCACGTGGGGCTCAAACTCAGAACTGCAAGATTATGACCTGAGCTGAAGTTGGATGTTTGCTTCACCGACTGAGCCACCCAGGCACCCTGGCTTGAATTTTTCTAAATCTTATAAAGTAAAATAGGTTCAGAAGTAAAACTGAAAAAAAAAAAAAACAAAAACTGAATTTTTACTTCAACTGAAAGGCAGAGTAACAGCAATCAGGAACAAGGGACGGGGTCAAATAGTCTTAGATAGGAACCCTTTAAATGGATAAACTAGGACAGATGACTGAAATTCTCCAGGCTTCTCCTGTTCATTTGTAAAATAAGAATCAGTGAACTCCCCAAAATATTATCGGATAATCGAATGCAGGAGACATCACCTTGACAAAGCCTTAGCATCTCAGGAAAGGGAGGTTGGGAGAGGATATTTATAGAGTTTGGGGGTCTGAATTCAAGCGACTTCAGGTGAGTCTTTCAAGGAGGGAATTGCCTACGATTGGGCTAAGACCTTGACATTATAGGTTAGGATTCATGACTACAGCTAGGTGAGGGTCTTAAAGCGCAAGTCTTGATGGGTAACTGTGCTTTAAGGAGAACAAGAAATTTGCTCAGGGTGAGCAGACTGTTATCACAGATAAGTTGATCTGCAGGAATTTCCCAAAGCAAACAGAGGAGTTATTTATTGGTTTATACTCTTACCTTCCCCTAGCAAATATTTCACAGAGTGAATAACTAAGTCATATTGGCATGGGGGGGGGGGAGGGGTCTCAGGGTTTTTTTGTTTTTTAGTGTTTATTCATTTTTGAGAGAGAGAGTGCGAGCAGGGTGGGGCAGAGAGAGGTGGGGGGACAGAAGATCCAAAGCGGGCTCTGCACTGACAGTGAGCCTGATGTGCAGCTCAAACTCACGAACCCTGAGATCCTGACAGGAGCTGAAGTCAGATGCTCAACCGACTGAGCCGCCCAGGCGCGGGGGAGGGGGGACCTCAGTTTTAAGTTCAAATAGCTATGTCATATTGATCGCCATGGTTGTACTTGACAAGGTAGTGACATCCAATGCCTGTTGCGGTAAGGACTAATTGAGATCATGGGTCTATAGTGCCTGCCACATCCCAAGGACTAAATAAGCAATAACTTCTTCTTATTATTACCCATTTTTATTTACTTGGGAGAAGACAAATGTGGCTGGAATATGTTGACACCCCTCAAATTGTTTACTGTTTCTTACAAGTAAGAAGCAAAACAAATGGCTTTTAGTTTTCCTGTAATTCAGGAAACTAAACCACTGAGGTTGTTGGCAGAATTTGCATTTATGGAAATAAGGAGACAAGAAGGAATAAAAAGTGAGGGTGCCTTTTCTCGTAATTCTAGCTGGCTTTCTATCTGCATTCCCCCAAGGATTCTAGAGTAATATCAACTCTCCACAAGAGCTTACTCTTGCACATGCAGAGAGGGGTCCTGGGTGGTGCCTCATGTGGAAATGCAGCACTTAGGAGCCTCAGGGGTCTGTGTTCCTCCACTGTGCTGAATGTCAGCTGATGAGTACAATTTTCTCACAAGGGGAAGCTACACCTCTTCTTCCCCTGAACATGCAAAGCCCAGAGGAATTCCTGAGTGTTTGTGCTGGCTATAGAATCCACAGACAGTGGCTGAGATCTGATCCGTCCTAAGGAACAGAAGATAACATGGCCGGATGCCTGTCTGACTCTAAAAACAGTGCTCACTAGTGCTTCCCTCTGCTCTCTCCACTGAACCCTGGAGTAGTGTTCTAAAGATAGGAGGGACTACTCAGGTTCAGACTAATAACAGAAATGCTGATCTGAATGAACAAAAATGCAATGCATCGACTATTTAAAGAAATGAAGTGGCATATAATTTCCAAACCTGCTGTGAGTTTAAGAACCAAGTAGTAGATGTACTCAGCAAGTGACTAGATAAAATGATATATAATTAACATTTTTTGTATGCTTAATTGTTCTGAACGTTTGCCCTATACTGCTTTTGCATTATTAATTTACTCAGTTTGTTAAAAGGGTTTCCTAAGCTGTGACTTCATTTCAGTTTTGAAATCCAAATATTGGTATATTCTGGCTATTATATACAAATATTGGTATATAACTGAGTGCCCACAGGTCAGGTTCCAGGGCCTTACCGGAATCTGGGATCTGCATCCTAGCCTGTCATTTTCTAGTTGTGTGTCCCTGGCCACACTACTTAACCCCTCTGTACCTCAGTTTTCCCAATGATAAAATGAAAATAACCACAGTGACCTCGGAGGGTATTTGGGAGAATTTAAAGGAGTTGATTCATGTCAAGTAATTCAATGCATAGTGTGTCATACATTTTAGTTCTAGTTTATTTTCCTTGAAATTACCTATAGGAATTTTACCACGTGACATTTCCCACAACATTATCCTATGGGGTCAATACCATGAGAAAAAATTCTGCAACTCTTTTAGTTTGAACCTGTGACCCTAGCAGCATTGTGTTATTAAAAGAAAACTGGGTAACAAGAAATTTGAGTCTGAGGTCTATTTCTCCTTCTTTGTGCAAATATCTCTGCAGATGTAACCTAAGAAAAAACTTGCCTCTGTCTTGGGATTCCTCGATATTTTAAGGGGGCTTTTTTTGTTTTAAGTGAAGAGGATGAAGGGAGATTATCCTCATTTACATATAGCCCCTGCACGTGCGTGTGCGTGCACACACAGGCACAGACACAGACACCTGTGACCCTAGCGGCATTGCGTTATGAAAAGAAAACTGGGCAAGAAATTAAGAAATTCGAGTTTGAGGTCCAGCAGGGCCATCAACCATGTGATTCCTAAATGCATCACTTCAGCTCTTTGGGCCTGTTTCCCCCAAAATTAATAAATAAGTAAACAAACAAAGAAGATGAGTGGACTGACTGCATCCTCTTAATGCATGTGCTAGAAAGAACTCTGGAGCAAGAGTCTTTGGACTCTTTAAGTTCCAATTCTAGTACCCGTCAGGTGTAAAATCTACAGCAAGTCACATAACCTCTTGGAACCTCGATTTCTGTTGGAAATAAGCCCACCAACCCAATCAGAGGAGGGACCCAGAGACTCGGAGCACAGTGCAGTAGAGTGAGGCTTTAACCAATGTTCTTGCAAGAGCAGGTGTCTGCTGGACAGGCCTACTCAGCAGTTACCACCTGCAGGTTCTCTCCTAGGGTGAAGTCCTGCCCCTGATTCTTCATTGGCTGAGTACTACAGAGGTTACAGCCTTACCGGAAGTCGCCTGTGCCCACGCAAGGCCAAAAGTAGTCTGATTGGAGCAAATGTACATTCCTTGCTGTGACGCAGACTTCAGCTCTTTGGCGCATGCTCATTGCAAAGCCCGCAAAAAAAATAAGCCCCTGAAATGGAGGGGGGAGAGGAGGGAGAAGAGCCAGGAAGTCAAGTGTCTAAGGGTTTGGGACTCCATGGGGGGGAGGGGCGGGGGGGGGGTGTTCGAAAAGCTGTTCATACTAGACAGCACAGCTTTTAATTTGGTATTTCTGAAAATGAATCACCTCATTTACTTCTCACAGTTTCCACATCTGGAAAATGAACAGAGTAATATCAGAAATGCTCCTCTTCCGGTTAGTGGTGAGCCTAAAATCAGGTAGTTAAGAAAGTACTATGTAAAGTATAAAGCACTAAGTAAGTGTTAGGTAATATTATTAATTAAATTCTATTTAGTCTAATTTTTATGCTAAATCTTACTGTTTTCCTATGGTCTTTTACAAGTGTTTGTGCTCCTACAGGTAGAATTCTGCCAGTTAGAACCAGAGACTAGAAAGATGTATTTTTCAGCACTCAGGCTATCTACTATAAACGGTATCATCCCATACTTAAGGTAGCAGCTATAAATTTTCAATTTGCCCCTGAGTCATTATTCAAGCATGACTCTATGAGTCAAGAAATCTAAAAATTTCTATTTCTCCTTCTTTGTGCAAATATCTCTGCAGATGTAACCTAAGAAAAAACTTGCTTCTGTATTGGGGTTTCTCAATATTTTAAGGGGGCTGTTTTTGTTTTAAGTGAAGAGGATGACGGGAGGTTATCCTCATTTACATATAGCCCCTGCGCGTGTACGCATGCATGCACAGACACAGACACAAACATCAACACAAACTTTATGCTCCAACCAGAAAAGCATTTTCCTGTTACCAGGCCCTTATTCATGCAGTCCCCTCCACCTGGAATTTCTTTTCCTCTTTTTTCTGCCTGTCCAGTCCTACCGAGAATTCAGGGCTTCGTTAAAATCTCAGATTTTCAAAGAGATGTATTGAGTGTTCTTTACCCTATCAATAATCTTTCAGATAGCTCCTCCCCTTTTAAAGATGATGAAACTGACAGATGAGAGATTAAATTCTTTGTTCAAGGTCACCTTTGTGGAATTTGCAGAAAAATTTAACTCACATCTTTCTCCTCTATACCCCAGGTAGGTCTTCTCAAATCATTGTAGTCTGAACCAATTTACATCCTGCTCACCAGTCCAATTCTCTTATAACACATATTATAACACATACATAATATCATAGCCTGCCTTAAATTATAGAGTTCCTTGTGAATAGAGACCAGCTTCCCCAGAGAGTTGTTCCCATAGAACAGTAACCATTCTAGGGGGCGCCAGGGTGGCTCAGTCAGTTAAGTGTTGGTTTTGACTCAGGTCATGATCTCGCAGTTCCTCCCACGTCGGGCTCTGTGCTGACAGCTCAGATCCTGGAGCCTGCTTCACATTCTGTGTATCCCCTTCTCTCTGCCTCTTTCTCTCTCTCTCTCTCTCTCTCTCTCTCTCTCTCTCTCTCTCTCTCTCATAAAATGAATAAACATTAAAAAAAAAAAAGTAACCATTCTATTCTCCAAATCCCTCATAGCTTTTAGCGCTGCTTTATGCATCCAGCTATAATAAAATTTGTATTTGTTGAACTGGAGTGGAATACCTCAAGGACATTTCCTACTACCTTTCCACGAATGAACTCCATTTTGTATGTTTCCATGTTGATTCCCCCCAAGGGAGATCTTCTGGAAGTATCAAAAACATCATAGTGTAGATGCAAGAGAAGGTGAAGATCCAAGGTCCACCTCTGCCTTCTGCTGGATCTGTAATTCTCAAATGCAAAGCTCTCCTTGGAAACAATAGGAATAATGGGCAATCCCTTCCAGACAGCTTTTGGGAGTGAACTGTCCTTGACATATCCTGAGTTAACTGTGGTCTGAAGGCCCAAGGCCATTTGCAGCAGGATTTTAATGACTATCATTACTTCTGCCATTACCACCACCCAATAAAACCATGACTGACTTGATGTGATTACCCTCTGTTGTGCCGTGCCACCAAACTTCAGCATGTGACAGAGCATATGGTCTTTGCCAACAGCATTATTTATCAAAGGAGGATAAAAATCACAGTGGCGCCCTGCTTTTCACAGGAGGTAATGGCTTTGGGCAAGACACAGCTTCAGCTCAGCTTGGGTCCTTCAAAGACACAGCCCCCATTTTCCCACGAAGCACTTCATAAAAGTGAAAATGGAACACATGCTGAATGGGATTTGCAGAATAATGAAAACCCTATAATTAGGAAGCAGTAGTTAGAATTATATTACCCCATAAGAGCAAAGCTTAGTAACAAGTTAATGCAATTACTAATTCAGCTTTTCTAGAGATAGAAGCAAACAGTGCAATTAAATCCTCAGTCTTTATTTTTTTCAGGGGCCTAATGAAAGGGAAATAAATGAGCCGGATCCCCTTCTTCCTACCTCTGTCTCAGCTGTGCCATCCGGGGATAGGTTTCCCACCTCCTCTCTCCAATCTTGTCTGAAAAATAAAACAGGCCACCAGCTGTGAAATGGATTGTGCCCTCCAACTTTGTACCTGGAATAGAAGCCCTCATTTTTGACAAAGGTTGCCAAGAATTTTGCATCATTGGCAGCTTCCTATTCCCTCATTAGCCTGCTTATTCTGCTTAACAAAAGATGCTCTGTGTGCTGATTTGTATGTGAATGTCAGTGTGCCCTGTGTGCATTGATTTTGACCCGTCCCCATCTGTCCCCATACACAGTTGTAGTCTAACCCACCATCTTTACCTGTAACTCTTCTCCCACACAAACCCAATTCACTCCAAGTGATGGTCCCAAATCTCCCAAACGCAGTGTTCACTTTCTGATGACTTTTATGCATACCATTCGCTGTGCTTGACGAGCCATTTCGGAGAGGGTACCAAATGCAGGTGATTTCTCTCAGCTGCCTATGTTGGAGGAGGCCACTGGTCTGATGTAGTGACTAGCAATTCACTGCCACAAAGAAGACAGATGAGAGGGTGGCTTCATTCTTTGATGCTAAGAAAAAAGCCCTTAAACTCACCTATCTACATGTAATTATAACCTTCAGGATCCAATAGTGCCAAGCCAAAACAGTCCCTGTTTGGACACGCATCATGGTAAATGAACAACCGAATTTAGTAAATGGTTGGCCAATTAAGAACACAGAATAGTGACTTCTGGGTGATCATTTTGATCAATCTAACTCACACATTTCATGTTCAACAGAAGTGCTCAGTGAAAAGACTGAACTATGTGTAAATGGAACCCAAATTTACAAACAGTTAATTTGGATGAATTAACCGGTCCTTCACTGAATATAAGGTACCACTGATCATAAGACATACCATTATTTAACGAGTCATGGAGGGAAAAAAAAACACCAACAAAGCTCAACGCCATGTTTACTTATTAGAGAGCTTCATCTTCTGTTATGTTACGTTTATTTGATACAAATATGTATTTGTTAAGCAACTCAGGGCCATGATATGAATATCTATGCCAAGTTTCCACATGTTCCACCACAACCATCATCATGTCTGTCACTGACCAATAGTGACTTTGATACCATTGACTGTATGATGCATCCTGATCTCAAAGTTGTTGAATTGTAAGAAAATGGGTACTTTAGCATCGATGAAATATGGTATCTGTATCCTTCAGATGAGGATCTCGTGCAATCGACAGCCTCTCCTCACTTGACATCGGCTCCTGCCCCAAGTGACAAATGGATCTTGTCTGTGTACTAGGAGTCCTCCTCTCCTTCTGTCTCCCCCTTCTTATGATCCATGATGGTCCTCTCAGGGCTATGCCTCACACTGGCCTACACTTTGCACTTTGGCCACTTATTAAAAGTTTAAGCTTTTCTCCTTTTTTTTTTTTTTTCCTTTCCCAAACTCCTTAATGCTTGCCATTGTCACCTTATTTCTGCCATTGTTGCTCTCTGTTTATTTTTCTTAAGCTTTTTTTTTTTCTTTTTTAACATCAAGAAAAAATTCCTTTGGTTAAAAGTCTGTAACCGTCCCCGTTCTCTCCCAGGAGGCTTTTAAGAGGTCTTCAAAGATTGGGGGTAGAAAAGTTCAATGATCTACGTGCTAGTTCAAAGACTGCCCCTCCTCCACTTCTGGGAACCACCTAGATACACCCTCTCTATTAACCTACCTTTCCCATTTTTTA
Source organism: Felis catus (assembly GCF_018350175.1). Taxonomy (NCBI): domain Eukaryota; kingdom Metazoa; phylum Chordata; class Mammalia; order Carnivora; family Felidae; genus Felis; species Felis catus. The sequence continues at coordinate 114,625,824 of NC_058374.1, forward strand.
AATTTCAATTTCTTTTTTTCTCTTACAGTTATACAGCAAGATCAAAGGAACACCTTGTCCCTGGGCCTTCAGCACGGAAAGGCCTTTAGCTCCTCACAGGCCATCACCCTAGTTACTCAATGGTCTTATGACCTCTCAGCCACAGTGAGCAAGATTGTTCTATGTACCTCACACTCACACACCCATACGCATGCCCCTAGGCTTCCTGTTACTTTTTAAATTTACTTTGTTCCACCTTCACAGAGGCTTTTAATATTCATGTTAACCTGATTTCACCTGTATGGAAGCATTAAGGGACATGTGGGCATTCTGTGATGTGTCCTCGTTCTAAATGTCCCCAAGGGTGGTCCCGGCCCACTAAAAATAAGTTTGCTTCAAAGCCAACTTAAAATGTTTACCTCCCTGGCTCCCTAACCTCAGTTACCCTTCAGTGACTAGTGATAGTATTACTCTTCCTATTCAATGTTTACATACAGTGCTGGGCAGGAAGATGTTCGCAACTGGCTGGGGGTAGAGGGAGGGAGTGTGGTTTTGTCCATTTCGGTGGAGTAAATACTCCCACCATGGCTGATTTCGAGCCATCAATGGGATGTCACTAAACGCAGTTGTAATAGGTGCACAGTGGTACGGATATAGTGGACATAACTTCAAGAGTAAATAGTAAAGTGTGATAAAATGATTAGGAAGTGAGGAGTTTTACTATTAACTGCCTTTGTTTTTAAGATAGTTTTTTTTATTAGAAAAGTTCCTGTAAGTTTCTATAAGCTTATTAGAAGTTTATATAAGTTAATTTTTAATAATGCCTGTGTTTAGTAACCAGCTGAACAGAATTTTGGAAAATGTAGCAATTGGTTCTTGAAAGCTCCAACAAACATATTTAATTATATTGTAATAAAAGTATATACTACCTAGTATTATTACTATTATTTTCATATTTTCTGTACCCAACTAGATTATATACTCTGGAATATGAAGTATTTGTCTTATGCTTCATTTTATTTACTATGCTGCTAAACACAGAAGGTAATTAATCTCTAACATTAATAATAATGTTTACTCATCAAAAATGTTTTTGAGGGGAGCCTAGGTGGTTCAGTTGGTTAAGCGTCTGACTTTGGCTCATGTCATGATCTCAGAGTTTGTGGGTTTGAGCCCCGCGTCGGGCTCTGTACTGACAGCTAGGAGTCTGGAGCCTGCTTCAGATTCTGTGTTTCTCTCTCTCTCTGTCCTTCCCCCACTAGAGCGAGCACATGTGTGCGCGCTCTCTCTCTTTCTCAAAAATAAATGAACATTTAAAAATAAAAAAATAAATAAACATGCTTCTGAGGGGCTATGAAAATTTACTAATAACAAAATTTTGGCTTTGCCCCAAACCTGACTCTTCCTGCAATCACATCTTTAACCCCAAAAACTTTATGAACTAAAAATATGCTATCAAAAAAGATATAGTATCAGTGTAACTGAATCATCTTTGACACCAGATATAGGATCATCTACTATTAAGAGTGGTGGTGACCAGCTTTGTTATCAAAAGCTGTTGAGAACACTGATCACCTTTCAATCACCAACAAGCAAGCCAGCTAACCTCTATTAATGTTGAAGTTAGAGCTCTATGGGAGAAAGTATTCTTGGGGTGGAAGTCCCCTGGTGGGGTAACCAAACTGACAAACTTAATTAACCAAACTCCCAAGAGCAATCACTCCCTCTTCCATTTACACTTAAAATGAACTGGCATATAATCTCAAATGCAAACTTATTATCGAAGAGACACTATTGTTGTCCTCACTGGAGAAATAGCTTTCCCACAACAATAATGTTGGTTTCTATTAACCAGGATCCTTCCTTTTCCAGAAGCAAAAAATCAGATTAGCAACAAGGAGGACATTTGTTGAGTATCAAACCAGGAGATAGGAAATATAAAAGTCTTGAAAGATGCATACTCCAGGATATGAACAATACAAATAAATCATCTCTGTTCTGCAGTGGAGTATATCTGTCTAAGCTCAAGACTATTAACATCTACCAAAGTGTGTCCATCATAGTTAAAAAGTATTGGTAAAGACTGAAAATTCTCTACATATGTCACCAAAACCACTATTATCTCATGCCAGAAGTGTTACAATTGAATGAGTTTTAGCTTTATATGCTATAGTTACATCACAGACAGCTGTCTGAGCATCTGCCCTAGTCCAGGACTGGCAAATCCATAGCTCATATGCTGCCTCCCACTCCTTCTCACACCATTGGCAGACATCATTAGTTGATCGCTGCACTTTTTCTCCATTGAGTGCCACCATTCTTCCCAACACAGTCTATACAAAGCACTCCTAATCCTGGCTCTGTGCTCTGAATGAAGAATTAGGAGACAAGGCATGTACAGGTCTCTTGCAGGGAGGGTAAGGGCTACACGTGACTCATGTATTATTTCAGGTTCATTTCGATGGTGTTGCTATCATAGAGCTAACCTTTTGAAAATCTTGTTGCCAATTGATCCTCACTGTAAACTCCAGAGTGTAAAGTCAAGAGCTTTATGTTGGCTTTGGCTTTTCTCTGCTCCAGCATTGCAATGTGGTGGTGGTGGCTGGGGCGGGGAGGGGGGGGGGGGAGGTGTCCTATGTCTTACTTAACCAGACCAAATTGTTCACCATCACTTCTGTCAGCGAAATGTACATGTTAGAAGTCAATTATTTAAGCTTTCCTGGCTTTTTGTCATTACCACTTGTGGGCGCCACTGAACTAAAGGGAAGCTGGTTTTCTTTCCAGTACCTTCATATACTGACACTCTGCTTAACCTTACCATCCAGATCAGGAGCTCCTGACCTAACCTGTACCACCATCTTGGATGCACCAAACAGCTAGTCACTTTCTACACAAACAGAAACATCTCTTTTTACCTCCCTGTACCTGCCCGTTTCCTCAGATCCCAATCACCTTACATCCACCTCAGTCTTTGTTCCTGTTTACTTGTCTTTCTCCTCCCATTAGATTGTGATTCCTTGAGGGCAAGGCCAGTCTTTGTGTCCCCACACCATTATGATTCCTAGCACACAGTGTGTCCTCTATAAGCATTTGTGCTACATTAGAGACGTACTGTGCTGAAAGTCACAGGCCTCTCATTCAGGGTGACAGAAAAGAAAACCATACCACCTCATTAAGTTGTAGCAAATTTTCTACATGTATTTAGGCATGTGCTTAGGGCCTGCTTTTCAATTCTTTACACCATGAAACAGCTCCCATATGGGTACTAGTCTTCTGCTCCGTCTCAGGGTAGAATTCAGCTTCTTAACTCTGCATCCTAAAAGGTCTGATAGAGAAAGAATCTGGATGTCTTTCCCCCTAATGCTGTAGTGGTTCCATTGATGGTCTTACAGGAAAGCTGGGGGGAATGCGGGGGGTAGGGGGGAGAGCAGTCAAGTTTCTAATAAAAATTACTTGTGGTTACCTCCCTTCTCCCACTCTGAAATTCTTAGAGTCACCGCCCCCCCCTCCCCGCCAGCCCCCAATTGTTGACTTTAATTGTGTTCTCCCAATAGCATTTTGAAATTGAGCAAGCTCCTGGGAGCATTTTGAAAGGCCCTGTGAGCTTCCTGGTCAGTATTTTCAATCTCTAATTATAACTTTGCATGATGGCTTCACTTAATACTTGTCAGGTGGGCCTGGGAGTAACTGATGGTTTGAAACTAAATCTTCAGTAGCCACCATCAATGTATTGAGGCTTAATTCCTCTTCTGTTCTTAGAGAAGCTGCTGAAAGCAAAGAGGAAATATATGCTATCCTCAATCCTAGGAAAACACAGGGACTTTATTAGAATGTGGTGGCATATTTATAGGAACTTTACAGCTTGTGGGGCTCAGGGCCTGAATTCACCTACACCTTCATCTGCTTCCAGGGCAATCTATTGTGCGATGGTCTGGATATGACCCTTTGGAAATCCTGCTTTTAATGAACTGATGAGGAAAGGTGCGTACTTTTCTCTGGAAAGAACATTTTTCTCGCCCACTGACTTCACAAAGAGATAAAAATGTGCTAAAATATAGTATAGAAATGATGGGACTATTCTGAAACAGAGACAAAAGCATTTTGACTGGAGAAAGGAATGTCGGTGATGTTAGAGAATTTCTTTAATACAAAGAATAGACTTAACTTTTTGTGTAGAAGGGAACTTTGTCTCTCAGTCTTGAGTTGTGAGTTTCTGTTCTACCAAACTCTTATGCTTATGTTGGCTTCACTGTCTTCTCACCTTCCCTTAATCCTTCCATGTGGCTTTGTTGGTATTTATTGTCCTTCTAGCAAGCCATCTCCTTCCTTTCCATGCTGCTGCTTCCATCACATGTAAACTATGGTACCTTCCTTAGCCCATTCCAGATGCTTCATCCGTCCATTCCCTCATTCATAAGGCATGTATTGTGGGTCAGACATTGGCTAGATGGGGCAGACACACACCCGCCAGGCAGTCCCCACTCTCAAGGGACTTTCAGTTTATTGAGACCATTCGGGAACCATCCTGGCAACATTACAAACTGTATTAAAATTTTAAACTATGTTAAAATTCTCAGAGACCATCATCAATCCTCCATGCTTGAGGGTTCTGATTAGCTGACACATTTGTAACACTAACCTAGTGGACGAGATGTAACTGTGATTCCTTGACCTGAATTGAGAAGCCCTCAGTGTGCCAACAGTGCTTGGAAAGAAAGCTGAGGGAGACTGGGAGAAGTCTGGAACCTCAGCAACAAAGAACACACATCAATTCATAAAAAGAGAGTTCCACATTCCTCTAGTTCAGCAGCTGTAGGTAAGATACCGTGTTCCTGGGGACGAGGCTCTTCCCACAGCAGAGCTGTCTTACTCCATTATAAGCTAACCTAGGACGACTCACATTCCCTCTCTTAGCATCCTCCCTGGCCAAACTAGCCAGATCTGGCACTCACCTCAGAGCCCACAGTGGGATTCTGACATCCAGCTGCAGCACTGGCACACTAGCCCAATAAGAAACCACTGTTTTTATGCAGTAAATGATCCTTAATGCCAAAAGCACGCTAAGATGTCAATTGAAACAGAGGTCTACCTCCAAAGTAAAGAGCTTCAAAGAGCATTCCAGATTTCACCCCTAAGCCCATACTTGAAGTCAGTATCTATGTGCTGCTAATGATTGTTAAATTAAAAGGCAGTCGTTTAATGGAGCACTTTCAGTATCCAGTTGCCTTCTGCCATATGGCTTTGGGCATGAAGTGATTAAACTATAATGTCCAGAGCCTCTGCTGCTGGGCTATTTAATGGTGCTATGCATCATGAGCCCTGAGATGACGGGAAATCTGTTTTCAGTTTACGTCCCCAGTGAAAAGTGACTCCTTTTGGCCTACAGGGGTTTAAGCACTCCTCCAATCACTATGGCTTGCACACTCACACTAACCCTGCATACAGCCACTAGATGAGACAGGCCTGACTCTCAGAATACGGGCAGGAACCTTCATCATGCAGCCATTCCCAGGGTTCAAAGACAAAGAGAAGAACAATTTGTGGTGACTCATAAAGCAAGAAGCAAGAGCAGAAGACCCTGAGATAAGGATAGTTAGAGGCACACGGAATGGGCTGCAGCCTGGAGCAGCGCAAAAGTTCTGGCTTTTGGCTAATGGGGATGGCTACCAGGCCTTGGTCATGCCTTATGTGCCAGGCACTCCACGGAGTACTTTATAAAGTATATTTTTAACATTTATTTATTTTTGAGACAGAGACAGAGCATGAACAGGGGAGGGGCAGAGAGAGAGGGAGAAACAGAATCTGAAACAGGCTCCAGGCTCTGAGTGGTCAGCACAGAGCCCGACGCAGGGCTCAAACTCACGGACTGTGAGATCATGACCTGAGCCGAAGTCGGACGCTTAACCGACCGAGCCACCCAGGCGCCCCATCCATGGAGTACTTTAACATAGATCACCTCATCTAATCATCCCAACAGCCCCTATCAAGGACGTATTATTATCATCCCCATTTGCTGAGGGCAAAACAGTCTTAGAAGAATTAAGTAAGTTGATCAAGGTCACAGCTAATTAGTGGTGGACCTAAGATTCAAACTCAAGCCTTCTTGACTCTAGAGCCCAACTTTTTAAACCACGATGGTGGTTGAACATGTCTGCCAGTTTCTTACTTAAGGGGTGAACACCACTATAGGTATTTTTTAGTTCCTTGCTTCTAAATATGATGAGTAAACTATATGTGATCTTCACTTCAATGGGCAGACTTAGTCATTTTTAACATATCCTTTTGTTGGTTTCATGAAAGCCAAGTCTAAGGAACCATTTTAAGTGCTACATATAGACACATATAGACACCTGATCCAGCAAACCATACCTGACTATTATCAATAAGACTCTGGAACTCAGAAAGGGCAAAAATAGATAACTATCACCTCTTCAGAGTTCTGCTCGATATGGCTTTTGCTTTCTCAATGTGATATTCATTACATTAGTATAGGCATTTTTAGGAATATAACACAGTTCCTGTTCCCAAGGATCTTACACTCCTACTGGGGAGCCTGGAGACAGAGAGTTCAGTAATACTCAAGAACATAAACAATTCAAGCCTTTAATGGCCCAGACAGTACTAGAGACATGCAGAGAATCAAAAGACCTCAGAAGAAAGCCCTTATTACTTTACTATGTGAGTGAGCAACTCATAGACTCATCCTACCAGACTGAAATCAGAAAAGGAACTTTTGGTCATATACTTTACTCACCATGGATAAATCACTTACAATCATAATCAGTCTGAAACGTTGGGTGCCCATGGTTGAAAGTCTTGTGTAGCTTTAATAAGACTTTAGGCACTATGCCAATCAATTCCTTTGGAAATTTCTACCATAATTCTGAGAGAAAATTCTTGCAAAAGACAGAGGCACTGTCTCACCCTCAGTAAATGGGTTCTCTTACCTGATGGGCCTTGCTTCGTTAACTTTTAACTGGTGCTTTTAATATTCAGTTTGTACTTTTAAACTTTTAAAGCCTTTATCAGATGTTCTTTGAAACCAAATGCATACCACTAAAATACACATGTTTCCAGCGTGATCAGATTTCTTTTCAACTTATTCACAAAGACCTTGAGAGGACAAAGAATGTATTTAATGATAGGAACTAACATGGCGCCAGTAATGAATGGTTCGGTTCTGCCAATAATACCCAAAACTAAAGCAGTAATTTTTTAAAGCCTTGTTTTGCTTTAGCAATTTAAAATAAAGTATTTTCATATGTATTATCTTATTTAGTCCCTCTGACAGCCACAGAGCCAAGCAGAGTGAGTTTTACTATCCCCATTTTAAAATAAATATGGTTCAGAGCCCTCAAATAATGGAGCCAAGCTTATGCAACCAGTAAGTGACAGAGTTGGGCACCAGAACTCTGGCCTCCTGGCCCCCAGCCCATTGCCATGTCGATTCAGCTATTTATATCAAACAATATAACTTCTATCCCTACGTGATCTCCACAGGCACAGGTTGCAAGTCTTACTTGTCTCTAGATTCCTGGTACCTGACTTGGGACAAGTAAGAGTTTATGGCGGCCCAGAAATAAAGACACTTTGTGCTAGTGTCTGTGCTTTTCAGAATCACAATTACCAGTTAGTTGGGTTGAGCTAAGACTAATAAGGCCAAAGTTTCAGGTTCTAAATAGGCAAGTAACAGTTCTACATACGACCAGTTATCTGACTAGCCTGTCCTGAGAGGGATCTGGCAAGTTAGTGGATAGCTTAGTCCAATTTATTTTCCTAAATCCATCCATCCATACTCGAGAGTGGGGACTGTCCCATCTGTATGTAACTTCTCAGGAAACAACCTCACCTACAGTCTCTCCCAGGAGGATTCGTAAACAAGAGCAGCGGCCAGGATCTGTTCCCAGTGACACTTCCCCTCAATCTGGCATAACTGATTAGAGCTAGATTGGTGCTTGACCCAAAAGCAGTCAATGGGCAGCCAAAAAGCTTTGAGGTGTCCTGGCAAGAAGGCTCTGCCCCCACCAGAAACAATGGGAATTCACAGGTCTGATCAAATGCCCCTTATCAGAAATTCAAAGTGAAGATATAAGGAAAGAGTAACTTAGGAGCAAGAAGAGAGAGACTCGGAGCTGGAGACACATTGATGATGGAGCACCAGAGTGGGGAACATGTTTGAAGTGCTACCTGGGCTCCAGGCAGGTTTACAGTCTTCTGAATGGCTGTCTTTTGAAGCCAGGGCTGAGTTTTCTTCCCTTCCAGGCCAGATGCTCCTTAACTTTTTGGAATCTTGATTCTTTTGATAATCTGATGGAAGATTTGGGTTGTTGTCTCAGAAAAATTTACATACAAAAATTTAGACTAATGATTGCATTTAATTTCAAGGGATTTCTTGATCCCCTAAAGTCCAACCTCAAACCCACTGAAAATCTATGCACCACAGGTCAAGGAAACTGTTAGTTCATCTAAGATGGCTATGGGATCACATGATCTCTGAAGTTCAGCATGTAGTATAGGACTTGGAACATAGTATTACATACATCTTGGTTGAATGTGTGAATAAATGAACAATTGAATGAATATGTAAATAAATTAAAAAAAATACAACTTGGGAGTTCATGCCCTGTTGACAGCACATTAGGAACATCCTTTTCCTATCTTATGAAACACTTTGTTAACATAAGCTGGAAGCATGGCTGGAATGAATGCCTGTTACTTGTATAAACCCAGATGATGTTTAATATACTCATCAACACAACTGATGGGCACACTATCACCTTGCACATACAGAACTACAAGGGCATTGTGCCTACCAGTATACAAATGAGAACTTGGAATGTCATAGCCTACAAGAGGCATCCTACTTTTCCAGCAGATAAAGAAATGAAAATTTACTAGATTTTCTACTTGAAATGCATATAATCATTTAGAATTTAAGCTACTTTTCCTTAATGTACAACCTTAAAAATAATAATGACTAACACCTTTATTTCTTTTTCTGACTTTTGGGAGAAAAAACTTGTTATTTTCTTGTTTTTTAATTTTTTCAATGTTTATTTATTTCTGAGACACAGAGAGACAGAGCATGAGTGAGGGAGGGGCAGAGAGAGAGGGAGACACAGAATCAGAAGCAGGCTCCAGGCTCTGAGCTGTCAGCACAAAGCCCGATGCAGGGCTCGAACTTACAAACCATGAGATCATGACCTGAGCCGAAGTCGGTCCCTCAACCAACTGAGCCACCCAGGTGCCCCCAAAAACTTGTTATTTTCAATAATCTAGGATTCTATTTTAGGTTGAACATTAGCTGGCTTCTCATTTAGACACAGAGAGAGAATAGCCTACTTCCCTTTGGTTACTCTGGCAGGGTTTTGGAGGGGGTCGGGGAGGCTGCTATTACCCATCTGAAGATTGACCAGAGTGTAAATTCTTTGAGGGCAAGACTAGCCACATAGCTTAGTATCTGCCTCTCTTGACCACTGCCAATCTTAGTGTAGTACAAATAGAGGGATTTTAATTAAATTTAACTGTGGTCCACAAAGTGGGGAGGACAGATCTGCTTTTTGATTTGGCGAGGGAACAAAAGAGAAATGTAGTCAAATGCAATGATCTCAATTTTTTAAAAAAGTATTGCAGTCATCATTTCAAACTGATTACATTTAAAAGGAAACATCTGTCCTGTGGTTATTTTTTTAATTTCTTAGTCCTTTATCATAAAACTCCTATGTAAAAAGCTGTAGTTCACTTTCAGTTATCAGTAACTAAAATTGCAGGGTATGACACGCAGTCATATGTTTTCACATAAAGAGTCCCCCGCTTCCCACTTTGGGATCAAATACCCTAGTAGTGTAAGAAGAATGAGAGTTCCATTCATTTGCAACACGCAGCCTATGAAGACACCAGGGGCACAAATATTGTACTGTCCTTCCATCCAAGGAGCATAAATATTCTCCCATTAATGTATTTCAAGCCTATTTAACAGGAAATCTATACTTGGTTTGTCGCATGGCTACTAACATCAAACACCTAATTTTTGCTAGCTCTTGAGCCACTTAGCTTACGAAGCATAATATTTATTCTTTTAATGTGATCTTCAAAATACAACTACTGGATTCAACATGTGTGTGGGCTGAGGAGGAGTGAAGAAACCAATATTTCCTGAATATTCTTTATGTAACAGGGACTTTGTAAAGATGATGTCATCCTAAGGAATTCTTTTACCCATTTTACAGACCCTGGGAATTGAGCTACAGAGAGATTAAGCTACTTGCTCAAGGTAACACAGCCAGAAAACAACAGAGTCTGGACTTGAATCAGTACACCCTGCCCTCAAAGTTTAGGTCCTAGCCTCTTGCTGCCTCCCTAGCAGGGTCCCATGAGAGGGGACGGTTGTCTGAATCACCCCCATTATTGCAAATCATGCATTAAAGACCAGTTCTGCTTGATAGGATTCAAAGACAAAGACTTCAACTCCCTGCTCTCACAGTTTAGAGCAATCACTTCATTTGAGTATGATCCACGTGTTGGTATGAGGTCCCACCCTTTCCTATTGGAGGTCAGGACCAGGAAGTATGGTAACTCTCTTCAGTCTAAGGAAACACCAACAGGTTAGAACAAGGAGCTGCTCTGACCCAGCAGCAGGAGGCCAAGTTAAAGAATAGAAAGGCGGTAACCTAAACCCAGAACTTGGCTCTCGGGTTTAAATGCCTCACCATGTAACTTCGGCCACAGCACGCTGCAATAGCAATGAGATCTAGATCCCAAGTGGAGGCTCAGATTCCATGTCTGCCTCCGGTAAGACTTTGCAGGGTGACCTTGGGCTAGATCCTTGACTTCAGCGTTCTCATCTTTGAAGGGAGGGTTAGCATGTCTTCCTAGCATCCCCCTTGTAAGCTGGTTTTTAAGTAGAAGTGACACAGCCTTGGAGCAGGCACTAGCATAGAGGGTAGCTCTCCCCATACACACAGAAGCACTTGTACAGAAGACCAGACCATCAGGCTCTATCCTTTGGGCAAGACCTTTGGGCAATCTTTACCTCCAAAGACCCCAAGCCTTTATCAACAATCCCCCATTCTCCCATCAGTGTTCTTTGGTAATTACAGATATTGTAGCACCACTGCTGTCCAGGATCAGAACTTAAGAAGTTCAAAGGCTCCAGGAATATGTGGTGTCTTGTCTCCACATCCAGTAAAAAGCGGCATTGCTTTCTGACAGGTGACAACAGACACTCACGGGGCAGCAGTGAAGGAGCTGTGTTTACATGACACTTAATATCCAGGAAGGCATTTCGTATATGGGGGTGCCCATATCCAAGTAATCCAACCCCATGGACTTGGACCAGTGGTGAGCTCAAGATGATCTCCACCATTTGCTTGGCTGTCACCACCTCCGCAACCTGCGGGAATCGGCTGATGGCTCCAGAGAATGACTCCAGCCTTTCAAATAGAAAAAGGTGGTGTGTTACATGTTACCCAGACAGTAGAAGAGAAAGGGGACCTTTAAGAAAATGTTTTGGAAGGAAAACTAGGGCAGCTTTGAAATTATTTTCATAATCTTTAAACTCAAAAAATAAATCACCAGGGCTAATAGTTATAGACAGCAGAACAGGCAGCCATACTAAGCTCTGTACTTCCTTGATTCTAACACCTGTTGGGGGGCATCTCGTGGGCCCATACTCCATAAGGCACTTAATATGTGTTGTCTGAATTAATCCTCATGACTATCTATCATCCTCTGGCGTGAACCAGCAACATGACCTTGAGCCAGCATTGATATCTCTGGGCCTGGTCCTCTTCTAATGCCAGGGTAAGAATTATCAACATGTATGTCAAAATCCCCAAGGCTTATGCCAAGAAACAGAATAGAGAGGAAGACAATAAGCCATAATGAGGGCATAGATAACACTGATACAGAGGGGGAGGAGGAGAAGCAGTGTAAATAATGGGAAAATATCTAGAGAGAGATGGAAAGACAAATTCAATAAGCACTTTCAAAGTATGGGCCTCAAAATAAGTGTCTTTCTTCCTTGGAATATTACTGTTTTGTGCCAGCTTAAGAAGCCTGACTACCTCCTGTCTGCTTCAGAAAATAGACAGGATAACAGGAAACAGTTTCAGATTCCACAGTGATTATAGCTACTTAAGTTTGACTTACCAAATACTGTCTCAAACAGATGGTATGTAACATTTGATTAAGGGCTTATCCTGCAAGCCCAACAGGGAACATTTCTTCCCCTCTTAATATAGAAAAGATGCAGAGAAGAAAGGAAGTAAAATGACATCTTTGCTCATATTCCATGTGTATCAGTTTTTCTCAATGTTTGTGCCTTTCCTGAAACGAATATGTGTTTATTTTGCAACTCAAGACCAAACTACAAAACACTGACACCGTAGAATCTTGGTGAAGAAGGATATGGAAGATCATCTCATCAACCTCCTTATTTCACTTAAGGTAACAGAGACTGAGAAAAGTTAGCCGATTTTCCCAACGTGGTACTGTGGCAAATCTGGGACCAGGTCTTCTAACTCAGGCTCTGGCATTCACCCTAGGCTTTCTGTGTGCATATGTTCAGTGTGGGGAAAACATACAAATCGGTCAGCACCATTATTACTAAATTAGCACCAATCTGTGATGAGCAATTATCAGAACTTGAAGCTGATGGGTAATGCCATTCAAGTCCAGTTAATGAGCCAAAAGCTTGGTTCTTCAAAACACTTAACATTAATCAGCATTTGGCTTTGGTTTGTGACAAGTATTTTCAAAACATCACAATTACAATATTCTTAGCTTTGCTCAGTGTAAATAAAAAAATGAAAGAAAGTCAGAATTTCATAAATGACAGTCTCCAGAATGGAAATAATGAGTCCCACAGAGAAGGTACAATGTGTTCATCTTTCTAGAGGCCAAATGTAATTTGGGAACTATTGAGGTCACTGAGAGATTACAAAGTGTGAGCCTTCTGCTTGGTGAGGATGAGAAGGTGAACAGAATCAGCCCCATAATGCAGTGAGAAAGGAATTACCCCAGGCTTTACACCCATGTCCTACTCCCAGACATACCACTTAGCCCCACTGTCACCAACAGTGCCTTGGAGGAGAGGGTTCCCCACGATCTAGTGGGGAGGAAGCAGCATGTTGAGAGGAATTGGAAACTCAACACATAGTGGCCTGGCTGGGAAAGTAGCAGAGGAGAGGAAGCCGGGGGCAAAAAAAAAAGTGGTTGGTAGGAGACAATGCCTTAGCTCCAGGCTCCAGGGTTCCAAGAAGGGTTCTTATGGAATTTTATTCTTCAGGTTTCCTGGAGGAGTTCATCTATGATCTACCTGTCTATCTATCTTCTTTCTATCTATCTATCTATCTATCTATCTATCTATCTATCTATCAGGACAGGCTAAAAAACTGTGGTTAATGTTAGGTTTTCTGAAAGACAGAGAATTGCTTCTTCACTGGGCTTAGACAATAGCTAACATTAATTGAGAAGTCACTATGCTCCAGAAACAGCGCTAAATGCTTTCTCAGTAATATCTCATTTACTACTCACTCTCACCCTTTAACATGGTAATAGCAGTTATAATCACATTCAGGAATTTATTCAACACATATATTAAGCACCTGAGGATGTGATACGTGATGCACTGTTCTAGGCACTGGGGATGTAGCAGTGAATGAAGCAGGCAAAGTTCCCCTTCTGTGTTAGGTAACGTATAGCAGTTAGCTATTGCTGCCTAACAAATTTCCACAAAATTTACTGCCCTAAGTGTATGGGCTTCCTGATCTTGGCTAGACTCACTCATGTATCTGTAGCCATCAGGCCGATGGGCTGGTCTAGAAGAACCTCCACTGGGAAGATTCCTCTCTATTCCACAAGGTTGCCATCCTCCAGCAGCTCTCCTGGGGGTGTTCTTTATGGCAAAGGCAGCGGTCCCAAAAGAGAGAGTGAAAATATGCCAGGCTTCTTCATGCCTAGACTGAGAATTAGCACACTATCTTCTGCCACATTCTGTTGGTCAAAGAATGTCATAAGTGCAGCCCAGATTCAAGGGTGGAGAAGTGGAGTCCACTCCATTGTGGGAGGAGTCACATTGGAAAACACATGCATACAGGGAGGTCACGAATGCCCTTCCTCTGGGACATATGGAACAATGACTAAAATGCTGCTAAGGAATTCATGAAAATATTTCATTTGAGTCCCACAATAACCCTGTGAGGCAAGTTCAATATCAATCTTTGTTTCCTAGATAAGGAAATTGAGCCCTAGAGGGGTTGAAAATTTTGCTTGACATCTACAGATATTCCATGATGGAGTCAAGATTCAAACCCAAGACTGTGGTGCCTGAACACTGAACCATGGTGTGATTCTCTCCAGTCTGGGAACTTTGAGACAGAGAATGTTTAAAACATGGTCAGTACCTGCAAAGCCCTTATAGTTCTTTGGGCACCCACAATATAAATCTATGAAGAATCAATAACCATACGTGCCACTAAGCTATATTTGATTGACAACCAAGAGTAAGGATAAAGGTGGCCAAGAAAAGAGAAAGAAGCTTCCATGAATGGTGGGGGTGACACTAACTGAGCTTTAAAGGTCATGGACTGTGGACAGCAAATGGCATCCCCCTAACTTCTATGTAAAGAGATGTCTGCATCTTCCTTGCTTACAGAATAAACTTCAGTTTCTCTAGAGTGGTATTCAGTATTTCTAACATATGGATTTATATATGCTAACATTTTATTCAGCTGCAGGCAATAGACAATCTGACTAACAGTGATTTTTTACTCAAATAGAGATTTTTTCCCTCATGCACAAGGCATGTGAGGGAAAGCAATCCAGGGCTTCCCAAGAGCCAGATGATGTCATCGATGTCTTTCTGTCTTTCTCCTCTGCCATCCTCCAAACGTATCTTCTTTCTTGGGGGAGGGGTCTCATGGTGCCAGGATGGCTGCTGTACCCACAATTAATTGTGTGTATCCCTAGGTATGACGGAGAAAGGTGAGGAGGCCCACGGTGAGCATGCCAGCACATCTGGTCCACTTTTTAAATGCTGTCCCATGACTTCCACCAGATTACACTCTTTTACTCTCTTGCTCCAGAGGCTGGTAATGCATAACTGCAAGGAAAGCTGGGGAACCTCGCATTTCCGTTTTCTAACTCCATAATATGGAAAAACCAGGCAAAATGGAGCTGTCACTGGCGTTTGCATATGCCAGCGAACAGAACTTGCCATTCTGAGAGCACTTTAGTCCATCGTTCTCCTAGCCCTTCTCCCTTCATAGATTGTGGAAATTCTTCTGTGACTCCCCTGATCCCCAATAGGAGACATGCCTTCTGCCAGGCTCCTTTAGTCCTTTCTTGCTGCTGCTGTTTTGACATTTAGCACTTTCTGCCTTGGGTTGTTCCTCTAGTAGAATGACTGGCTCATGGTGTTGCCATCGGTAGTAACAGGACACTGCTGAGCTCTGTTTCAGACTTGCTGAGTATGAGTTGATCACTGAACCCACAAATAGAAAGTTAATACAGGTATCTGGTTTTAGGAGAAAGGTCAGGATTTGAGTTATAGGTTTGAAACTCATTGTCAAAAGGGAAGATTCAAAGTGGAAAGGGCTGAGGATTCCATCCACAGTCAGAGAAGACCATGGGGAAAGAGGAAGGAATGAGCTCTAAAGAACAAGCAAATGTCAAGAGCAGTGCTGGACAGTGACAAAGATCTAACATCACCAAGGACAGGGAGCGCTGGCTATGTGTTTGCCTCATAGTCAGTGTGTCCTCATGAAGAGGAAAGGAGGCCAGACTTGAGCAAGTGTTTTCAGTTCAAACTCTAAATTTCAAGGTAACTAGGGATGGAGGCAACAGACATGTGCTTCTGTGAAGCAATGAATAAACAAAACATATTAGTCCGCTTTCCTTATATGGTAAATGACAGAACCTTGACTGAAATTGGCTTGAAACTGGCTTACGTAAAAGAGATCTTATTTGCTCCTGAAAGAGCAGAGATGGCTTTTGCTTCAGATATGATTAGATTCAGGGCCCAAGTAATGTCTTTAGGAACTATGTCCCATCTCTCTTCATTACCGATTCTTTTAATGTTGGACTTACTCTCTTACTGCAGATGACTTTCCCCATGCATCAGGAGAAGTTGGCAGAAAGCAACTCAAGTCTACGACATCTCTGCGGCTTGTGATTCCAAGACTGACAAAGAGCTCTGCTCCCTCCTTAGGCTCCTAAATATCAAATCTCAAGGAAGAATCTGATGGGCCCTTCTAGGTTTCCTGCCTATCCCCAAACCAAGGGAGTGGAGCATTCTGATTGACTGGGCTGAGATAACACACTCACTTCTCTGAGAAGTTGAGGAAGGGAGCTCTCCATTAAAATGTAGTTCTGTTGGCAGAAGAGAAGAGGTGCTAGACGGACAAAAACAATAGAAGTCTTCTAAGGCCTGTTGAAATAGGCTTTCACCAGTTGGGCCCTGCTTTCTTGTTGCGATTCAGACACACAGAGCCTATTGATAATTCAACAGTGAAGACCTGCTTGGCTGACTGCCCTGGCTGCCCACTTGCCTGTTTAGCTAGTAAACAGCCTCTTTGCCTCCCTCTGGGCTTTTAGACACATCCCAGGAAGAGGAGCTAAGTGGAACCTTAGGCCAATCAGTCTCAAGGCTTGCTATTTTCAGTAACTGAATTCAGCCCCAGTTGCCTTATAATTACATCCATTTGGGATCCTATTTGGCTCCTCTCCATGCCTTCCTGAGCTACATCTCGGATTCCTACTCTATATATTATTTCCTCTGGGCCTGGAATATTACTTTATTCTCTCCTGGTATAATCCCCTTACTAAGTCTCATGTCTAGTCTCCACTCTTTCATTAAATAGCTACCTGCACTAGAGCTGTCTGCAGCTGGATACTGAACTCTGCTCACTTGTCAAGCCTTCTTCCTATTGCCCACTGGTTGGACCACCTCTGTGCTATCTCTGGAGGCTGGTTTAGACCCTGACAGCTACTAACATCCCTGAAAAAAACTTCCTCAGTCTCTAACTATATGGAGTAATCAGGCCACATGGAACAGCATTCTTGGAAGCACCCAAATCGTGTTAATTGCATTATAAACATTTGATCTTCCCTGAGGAACCATGCAGAAGTGGGAAGAATGCCCAAATCCCCTACTTCATTATCACACTCTGTCACCAGGACTTTTAAAGCATTTGTAATACTGGGTATCAAGGCATCGAATCCCCCCTAAATCAGACCCTGCCCTTTAGACTGAGCCTTTTTGCCCACAGAGTTCAGACCCTGTCATGGGATAGCTACCACCTAGTTCCTTCCATCTTTCTCACATCTCTTTCAAGGGTCTTATACATAAAAATGCCTTCCTTTTCTTCAGGAAAAGAGCAAAAACTCATGCATATTGATGCATCGAAATAGGCTCAATCAGATCTGCTTCATTAATTTTCCAAACATGCCTGGACATGAACTCCAGTAGAGAAGAATAAGCCTGGGTTTAGGTTGAATTCTCTTCAATAAGAAGAAGCATATTACTAGAAAACTCTTTCCCAATCTGAGTTTACATTATCAAAACATTCTTGGTATGTGTACTAGATACCCATCACACATCACTTCACAACCTCTCAGCCCCATCTCCCACTGCAGCCACTGCTGTGGCACCAAGTTCCATACGGTTGGTCTTTGTCCATGGGTATAATCTGATAGTGTCTTACCTGGGCCCCCGTCACGTGCTTTTTGCAACCCCTCCCAGGTCTTCTCTTGTGCAAGGTGCATTACACCCTAGGGGAACCTGCTTAGTACTAACACATTACAACCCAGAAGTAAGACGGGAGTTAATGCCATGGGACCACCCTTGACCAATAGATAACAGAAGCTAATGAATACATACTTCCCTCTTTTGTCTTCCAGGCAGCCATTTTTGAGACACAATTCATAAGTCTCCTGAGAAGATTCCAGTAATATATAATGCAGTTGTCTGCAACAGTGGCCAAACCAATAACTCATCCTTGAATTGATTTTCCCTCTTTCCTTGTCTCACATCCCTTGTCACCTTCTCCTCTCTGGGATCACTTTTCAAATAAAATATATCAGGTTCAGCTTTTAGGGAAACTCAAGTTAAGAGAGCATATCATGGTTTCTTGGTAACTGTCTAAAAGAAAGAGTAAACCTTTGGTACCAAAGATCTAGTTTCAAAATCTAACTGTAAGACCATAACAAATGACTTAGCCATTCTCAGGCCCAATTTCCTCATCCTTAAAATGAGGATAACATGACTGACCCCATTGTATTTGTCTAAGTATTTAACTGGATAGTCTGTGTGAGGAACCAAGCAAGGATTCCTGCCACAAGGCAGCATTCAATCAATATTCATTCTTTTCTCTTTATTCTCACCCTTTGCTCCTCATGGCTTTTTTTTTTTTAATCAGAGAGTTGAAGAGTAGAAATGAAAATAAAATAGACATACAAAAGGGATAGCTGTGTGAACAAAAAAAATACTTCAAATGTATATACTTAATAGTACATGGATGGACACATATGTAGAATTCCATTAAGCTGAACACTTAAAATTTGTGTATTTTATGTAAGTTATATTGTAATCAAAAAAGAAATTTTAAGCACTAGAAAACTTATGGATATATTATATAGTCTCTAAAAGGAAGGGATACATCATTGTTCTGGAACATACATTTAAAACAGGGACACGTGACACCTGGGTGGCTCCGTTGGTTAAGCGTCTGACTCTTGGGTTTCGGCTCAGGTCATGATCTCACAGCTTGGTGGGTTTAAGCCCCACATCAGGTTCTGCACTGGCAATACAGAGCCTGCTTGGGATTCTCTCTCTCTCCCCCTCTCTCTCCACCCCCCCCCCTCAGTTGTGCTGTCTCTGTCTCTCTCTCTGAATAAATAAACTTAAAAAAAAAGAATTTCTATTTCTTAAAAAAAAAAAAACAACAGAGACACAATGAGATGGACAACTAGATTCTTCCTTCACAGCAGGAGCTCTTTCCTTTACCAAGTTTTAAGTGAAAATGACCTTATTGATATATAAATATTTATATTAAATATATATGTGTTACATATAAATATAACATAAAAATATATTATATGTAATATGTAGTCAATAAGAACATTTTTGTTTAACAAGTGTTAAACAATTCCTTCTCTGATGGAAGTATAAGTAATGACATGTGTTCTATATAACATGTTATATAAATAATAAATAATATAGAAAAATAATATAGAAAAAATAAATAATATAGAAAATAATATATATAAACAAAGTAGTTACTATGCCAACTACCTGGTTTTTATTTATTTATTATTTAAAAAAATTTTTTTTAATGTTTATTTTTGAGAGAGACAGAGACAGAACGCGAGAGGGTTAGGGGCAGAGAGAGTGGGAGACACAGAATCCAAAGCAGGCTCCAGGCTCCGAGCTGTCAGCACAGAGCCCGACGTGGGGCTCGAACTCATGAGCTATGAGATCATGACCTGGGCTGAAGTCGGACGCTTAACGGACTGAGCCACCCAGGCGCCCCTACCTGGTTTTTAATAAAGGACTTTGAATCTGAACTAGTGAAAAGACAAGTAAATCATGGGATTAAATCAAGAAGATGATGTAGCCCCTCATACCAATATTTAATTATACAGTGTCTCAGGCAGGAGTAGACACCCAAGGGAGCTCTAGGCATCTAAAGGGCGAAAATTGCTTTCTTGGAACACAATTCAAATACCAATGAAATTATTCACAAGCATAGAGACAAGTCTCTAGATGCTGGAGAAATAGCCGTAGTCGAACAGGCACAGCAGGGAGGGTAACAGCTATAGTGGGAGCTGAGGGCCTAGAGGAAGTCCCTCCAGGGCTAGGTCTGCCAGGTCACTGGCCTGCACAGTCAGGAGCCTCCCAAGGGCCTCCAAAATCCCACAGTGTGCCACCAGCCCTTGGGCTCCTACCACACAGGGGCCCCAATATGCCAGTAGTGTTCGCCCGAGACACATACTGACAGTGGGGAAAGAACCACAGATGCGGGTGGGCAGTTCAGAGGTGCCAGGCCCTTCCCTCCTCACTCTGGGCCCCACACATTGGAGAAGCTTGAGCCCAGGAAAGGCTGGAGGGAGAAGAGAAGCTGTGGAAGAGAATAAGGGTCATTTATCCAGACCCAGCTTTTTAAAACTGCAGATTTCTGCAATTTGCCCTAGATGTTTTTAAGGGATAGGAAAAGGGATTAGGCTTAGCACCACTGAAAGTATTGATTGAGAGGGGAACCTGGGTGGCTCAGTTGGTGAAGCACCTGACCGGCTCATAATCTCACGGTTTGTGGGATCGAGCCCCACATTGGGCTCTGTGCTGACAGCTTGGAGCCCGGAACCTGCTTTGGATTGTGTCTTCCTCTCTCTCTACTCCTCCCCCACTTGTACTCTGTCTCTCTCTCTCTCTCTCTCAAAAAAGAAATAAACATTAAAAAAATATTTTTTTTAAGGTACTGACTGGGAGGGGCGCCTGGGTGGCTCAGTCAGTTAAGTGTCCGACTTCGGCTCAGGTCGTGATCTCGCGGTCCGTGGGTTCGAGCCCCACGTCAGGCTCTGTGCTGACAGCTCAGAGCCTGGAGCCTGTTTCATATTCTGTGTCTCCCTCTTTCTCTGACCCTCCCCTGTTCATGCTCTCTGTCTCTGTCTCAAAAATAAATAAACGTTAAAAAAAATTTTTTTAATAAAAAATAAAAAAATAAAGTACTGACTGGGAAAAAAAGAGAATCGTTACATGTTTGTGCCCCAATATGTTGAGATCCCTCAAATAACCACTTACTAAGAGATCAGCGATGGCACAGCAAGGGTAAATGGGAGATGAGACACAGGCATACATACATAATACAATAGGAAAGATTCAAATAGTTTTTGAGTAGGATACAAATAGCTACGTTTCCAAGGGGATCTTCCAGGCCTGCATTGAACCAGCTGTGCCCATTAATCCATTTCATCCTCGAAAAAATAGCATATTATCCCCATTTCTCAGATAGGGAAATGGAGACTTTAAGAGGTTGAAGTGACTACAATGAGATCATACAGCATGTAAGTGGCTTGTAAGTGTCTGTGTCTTTTAATCTCCTCTCACTGCATATCCTAAACCTGGAGTAATTAAATCAACCTAGTCCTGCTTCCTACCATCTCATTTTCTAAACGTTTAAACTTAGCCCCAGAAAAATGAAAGAACTTGGCCAAAGTTGTTATTATTTGGTAGCAGAGAAAAGAGTCTAATTTTTACCACGGGGCTTATAATAAGGCTATTAAAAGGGGGAAAATAACAAATACGCCCATTAAAGTGTTATCTGCACTTCTGAACAGCAATTGTCATTATCTTAAGACATCTTAAGATGTCTTTACCTTAAGAGAGTACAAGGAAGGTGGTTACTCTGGCTGTGCTACTGTTGTGAGCAGGGACTAGAGGGACCTTATAAAATTCTAAACTATTTGTGAAGTTCGAAGACATCATTAACCTTTCTGCTATCAGTGCTGTAATGTTGGGTGCATTCCCAGCACCTAGCGCAGTACCTGCACATAGTAGGTACTCCATAAATGTTTGCTGAACGGATTCGATAGAAATATAATTAGTGTGCCCTAGACAAAAGAAATAAGTTATTTTTCTTTTAACATTCTGAAGTCAATACTATGAGATTCATGTTCTGTTTTCACGGCTCACACAAGTCTGACTTGTATTTGCATCTGTAGTAGAGGGGTACAAGCGGGCTCCTCTGTCATTTCTTCTGAGTCAGGTCATCATGACATTATGGCCTGTCACCAGACACCAAGGCCAGATCTTCCAGGTCAAGCTCTCTCCACTTATGTATTACTTGTTCACTTGTTCCTTTGTATAAACCATATATATACATAGTAACAAAATTCACATTCCAGGGATGATCCCCAGACTTTCTTTACCCCCAGTGATAGATGATGGGCAAGACTGCGTTCATGCCTCTTGCTGATAGATGTTGCTGAGCAGCCTATGCCGAAACTGAGAAACTGAAATGGGAGTTTTCATCCGCTCCCTTCTGTTAAATTCTAACTCACCTCCTCTCTCTCACACCACAAGTCTAGCTGTCTGCCCCAGGCAGTCTCTGCCAGCCAGGCCAGGCCTGATCTTGTTCTCTGAATGTCTGAAGCCGGGGATGCCTTAAAGGAAATATTGCACTCATTCCAAAGTTGCTTCATCTTCATGGGGATTTTTTTTTTTTTCCAGAGAAAGGTAAATGCAGCCAATCTGAGAAATCATAGTTGATTATTTACTATTTATTACTTAACCTTCGAAAGATTCCACTGCAAAAGGGAGAGCAGGTATTTACACAGTTCACAGCCCAGGGAACTTCTTTTTCTCTGGGCGATCCCCTGAGCTAAGCCAGTTAGCTTAAGTTTACATTCAAAGAGGCCAATTTTGTGACCCCCTCCATTTTCCAAAATGCCTAACAGTGGACACTTAAAGCAGGTGAATTGCTAACAAGATTGAAGGTGTTCAGTTTTTACATCATTCCTGAATTGTTGATGGAGATTTACAAATTAGCTTTACCTGTGCACATGATGATCCCTAGCTAATCTGCATAGCACATAAGGAAAGCTGTCAATAAACGGTAATGAAGACTGAATATAAAAGAAAACCTTCTCAACGTAGAACTATGAAAACTGAAATGTGACTTTTACTGTTTTGGAATATGGCTGTGCAGTTTTAGAGCATCATTTCATGGGACTTGACTTTTCAGGCCCAGTCTTTGTGCAGATAAGAACTGTTATGCTTTATAAGAGACTCTTAAAAACTGAGAACAAACTGAGGGCTGATGGGGGGTGGGAGGGAGAGGAGGGTGGGTGATGGGTATTGAGGAGGGCACCTTTTGGGATGAGCACTGGGTGTTGTATGGAAACCAATTTGACAATAAATTTCAAAAAAAAAACTGTTATGCTTTAGAAATATTATTATTACTATTATTATTATTTATCTAAGGCAATGACTCAAAATACTTAAGTGCTATTTGAAAAAAGCCAGGCAATAACACAGTGTAAAAACTCACGCTAACAACTATTATTTCAAAGGGTATAGGGAACACCATCCGTTCTTCGAGTCCTTAAAAAATACAGTAAGTAAAGGCGGAGGACTTTATGTTACATAAAAGGCAAAGGCAAAGAGGACACATGGTAAGCAGACTTAACTAAATACCCCAAATAATAATGCGGTTTTTTTAAAAAAAAATTTTAATGTTTTTTTAATTTACTTTTGAGAGAGAGCACGAATGGGGGAGGGGCAGAGAGAGAGGGAGACACAGAATCTGAAGCAGGCTCCAGGCTCCAAGCTGTCAGCACAGAGGTCGACATAGGGCTTGAACTCGTGAACCGCAAGATCATGACCCGAGCTGAAGTCGGACGCTTAACCAACTGAGCCACCCAGGCGCCCCAATAGTGCACTTTTTATTTTGGCTCTATTAGTTAGGAATAGCAATTGGATGCAAATGATAGGTACTAGAAGTGGCCAAAGAAAATCAGTGGTTTATTCTCACTTATGAAGAAAGTCTGAAGGTATGTGGTCCTCAGAGTCTCTTTGCCATCCTTAACCTCATGATCCAACGTGGGAGCTGAAATCCCAGCCATCCCACCTGTGTCCCAGGAAAGAGGAAAAAGGAAAGCAAAAGACAAAAGGAGTGTTCTATTCTGCTTTCCAGAAGCCCCACCCATACAGTTGCCAGATTTGGCCAATACAAATGTTGTACGTTATATGAACATACTTAGGTGAAGAATCATTCTTTGTTTACCTGGAATTCAAATTTAACCTGGGCATTCTGTGTTTTATCTGACAACCCTGCCCCCCTAACGGCATCTTCCTAGATCTCACTGGCCACCTCTACTGCAAGACAAGCTGGGAAATGCAGTCTTTTTGCCAGGCCCATTGCCACATTGGCGTTGTTTTATTAAGGAAGAAATAAAAATTAAGTACTGGGTAGGGAGCTAACAGTCTTTACAGGAGTGAAGGGGAATCTGAGGAAAGGCCAGGGCTTCATCCGTGCCCCACACCCTCTAAGAAGCATTTCTTACTGCATCAGTCCCTCGTGGTCGCTCTGGCCTCTGAAAGCATATGGCCCTTTGTCTCGGCTTTGGACACAAGGTATGATTTTTTTTTAATCTTTGTTTATTTATTTTGAGAGAGAGGCAGTGTGAGTGAGGGAGAGGCAGAGAGAGAGGGAGAGAGAGAATCCCAAGCAGGCTCTGTGCTGTAAGCACAGTGTCCGATGCGGGGGCTCGATCCCACACACTGTGAGCTCACAACCTGAGCCAAGATCAAGAATCAGGCACTTAACTAAGGCCACCCAGGTGTGCCACAAAGTATGATTTTTAATAAACACATAAGAATTGATATAGTCAGGGAGTTGTTGTCTTCTTCAAAGAGGTCAGATGCTAACAATATGCCACCCTTCAAAATACTTTTGCAATTTAGATCCTGATGGAGAAGAAATCTTTCCTTACAAGGGATACAGGAAGCTTTAGTGGCAGAAAGGACCATGGGTGCCTTTGAAATTTGTTGTCTTTGAGCAAAAATGTTCAACAAACTCCATTCTACATCAAACTTATACCACTCCTTCCCAGAGCTTCCTCCCACCATCGTAAGAACACAAGATTATCTTTTTTAAAAATCTAATCAATTTTTTAAGTTAATTTATTTTGAGAGCGAGCAAGCGGGTGCATGTGAACGAGGGAGGGGCAGAGAGAGAGAGAATCCCAAGCAGGCTGGCTCCACACTGTCAGCACAGAGCCTGATGTGGGGCTTGATCCCACAAACCATGAGACCATGACCTGAGCCAAAATCAAGAGTTGGACACTGATGAGTGAGCCACCGGGGCACCCCCCAGAACACAAGATTATCTTAGAGAATGTCAACAGCTCTAGCCAGTGGGGACCAGGTGTAACAAAGCAGCTGGTTTAGGAAACTGGCTTTGGAAAGCTCAATGGCCTCTCCTAACTCAATCATCTGTGGCCTGATCAATCTCTTAAAAAAATTGTTTTTTAATGTTTATTTATTTTTGAGAGAGGGAGAGACAGAGCACAAGCGGGGAAGGTGCAGAGAAAGAGGGAGACACAGAATCTGAAGCAGGCTCCAGGCTCTGAGCTGTCGGCACAGAGCCCAATGTGGGGCTCACAAACCGTGAGATCATGACCTGAGCTGAAGTTAGCTGACTGAGCCACCCAGGCACCCCTGATCAATCTCTTTAAAACATGGTTTACATTGTGTTGCATCCTAAAACAAAAATAGGGAACAATGAAAGGAAACAGACCTGAATAAAATTCACTCCATGTTTCCCTTGAAAGACTTTAATTTGGGGGGTTCCTTTTACCTGACGATGACTCTTTACAGTTCCTCCCCACTATAAACCATGCTTCCCAACTTTTCCCTGGCTCTTACCTGGACAAATTTAGGGTGTTTTATAAAGATCGGTTCTACTGGCAAATGGCACGTAAGCACATCCAACCTATCTACAGATCCCTTTCCAGGGTTAACTGTGTGGTCAGCAAGTTCTCAAAAGTAAGGATAAAATGATTTTTCTAAGATTGAATCTTAATAACCATTTCTATGGTTCAATGCCTTCCCTGGGTGGCTGCTGGGCAAACATCTCCATGGGTGCTGATAACAGTAAACACGTTCCACGTACACATTCAGCCTGGGGTTTAGCCACGTTCAACTCTGGGTTTGTCATATGCTCCTTCGTTATTTATACTGCTTTCAGTCAGCTACTTGATACTTAATAAAATTTGCCTCCAAGCTGTCCTGCAGGGAAAACGACCTATCCGAGGGGAATGCTGTTCCAACTTTATAACCTCTGATGATTGCCTAATAGCCCTCTGAAAAGGTTGCAGGACTGGAGCAAGCGAAAGTCTGGGCTGCTTCCTGGCATTTAAGGGCACCGAGTGCCTTAGTGTAAATAGAATTACACCCCCTGCTTTTGGGGGGCCTTTCCAGCCAACCTCTCCCCCACAGGAGCAAGCGTAGACAACATGAGTTATGTGGAAATTTGGCCTCTGCTCAAGGTCAGAACAAGCAGGGTTCGTCAGTGATGATTTTACCAATCTTTCAGTTATTTCAGAAAGCAGGAAGAGAACATAAGAGCGGCAAGAATGGATCTATGGGATGGAAATAATGAGCCATTTATAACCCAAAATGAGACTGCCAGGAAAAACAAACAAAAAAAAAGTACATTTTATCAGAGGCCTACGCTGCCCAAGGCTAGTGGGGTACAAGGTACTGAGTGTTCAGCTTCGTGGGCCAAGAGCTACAGTAAGTCATGCCCCCCTGGGCCGCTTCTCTCCTGTCAGCCGGATCAAGCAGCCTTAACCACCTGGTGGAGAAGAGCTTTAGTGTTTTCTAAGTGTGTGCTGGGTGGATGCTTCACATTTTTGATAAAGATGTGGAGTCATGTTGCAACACTTAACAAGTGTGCCTCTGCGTAAGAGTTGCGCAATTCCCAGAGGCACGGGGCTCCGTGCATCAGCGGGGCCCTGCGAACACACGGCTTATGTAATGCAGGATGAGGCCCTCCAGGTTTCTCCTCCTTGTAGCCTCGGGAAGAATTTTCAGGCTCTGAACGTGGTCCTGGTTTCCGGCAGTTCTTTGCCCCAAAGGTGCATACGGTGCCTCAGCTGTCGGCACCTGCCAGAGAGGTGGAGAAGGCTGCCGTTTCTGGCACCAGCACCAAGGAGGCTGGCTCTGGTCCCCAGGTGGCCTTGGCCTACCACACAGCACCCTATAGGGAGGGAGAGTGAGGGCTTTTCATCTAGGGAGTCTAGGCCAGAAGACTGAACTGGGGCTGCTCCGGTAGGTGACGAAAATGAAACGGATTTCCCCAAAGCAAGGTTGTCCTAGTTAGATCAGGAGCACTGTTAATGGTTTGCTCACAGCTCCTTTGTCTGCTGGTTGGAAATCTGGCGCTGTGCTCTCCTCCTCCGCTCACCTGGAGCGGTTCTAAAGTAGGTCGGCTGTGTGTCTGATGCCCTCTCACCTCCAATCACTGTACCCGTGCCTGCCTCCCTGTTTGGCTTCTGTTTCCATCCAGGCTTCCATTACTCGACAAAGCTTTGGAGCACCTGCCATGTGCCAGGGGCTGTGCCAGGCGCTGGACACCAGACAGGGCTTTCACAACACCTGGTGGCCCCCTGGGGCACACTGGGCTAGTCCTACATGGGCCTCTCCTCCTGTGTGACTTCCAGCCTCACCATGTCCCCAAATTATCTATCCTTCCCTCCACTCACCTCCCGTGACTCCTTCTCTCCTCCCTTTGGGGGTAGAACTATTTCTTTATAATTGTTCCATTGGTAATCTAACAAATTAATCTTATAAAAGTGTTGCTTTTGGGGGCGCCTGGGTGGCTCAGTTGGTTAACTGTCCGACTTCGGCTAGGGTCATGGCCTCGCGGTTCGTGGGTTCCAGCCCCACACTGGGCTCTGTGCTGATGCTCAGAGCCTGAAGCCTGCTTCAGATTCTGTGTCTCCCTCTCTCTCTGCCCCTCCCCTGCTCACACTATGTCTCTCTCTCTCTTAAAAATAAATAAACATTTTTAAAAAAGTGTTAATTTTGGTAATCACTGATCGCTCTCATGGGTTTTTCGCATTAAAAAGCGATGGTTTGAAGCAAGGATGCCTTCCATGAAATGAACAAAAGGCAAGCTGAGGAATTTGAAACTAGAAGGCACGGGGGGGGGGGAGCTACTGCCTGAGCAGATTCTTTCCAATTTTACCAGGAGATGGTTGCCTCTTGCACCCCTTCCCTTATTACTGGTGAGCTATGTGTGCAGTGTTCAAGGGAACAAATTCTGCAGTTGTACTTCCTGGGTTCAAATCCCAGCTCTGCATGTTCAAATCTTAGGAAGGTTATTTGATCTTTGTTCCTTAATTTCCTCATGAAAAGAGGGATGGTAGAAATAGCTAAGTACATCTCACGGGGTGGTTTGGGGATTAATCTAAGTTAGTATGCATGAAATTTTTATAATACTGGCATGCATAGAAAACATTCTATAAATATTAACTTTGATTTTTCTTGAGGCCAATTCTCTCTCTCTCTCTCTCTCTCTCTCTCTCTCCACACACACACACACACACACACACACACACACGTATATACATAAAGTAGAAAGGATAGAATTGGCCTCATGTATATACATATGTGTGTGTGTGTGTGTGTGTGTGTGTGTGTGTGTGTGTGTATAATTTATTGTCGAGTTACCTAACATATAGTATATACAGTGTAGTCTTGGCTTTGGGGGTAGATTCCCATGATTCATCACTTACATACAAGACCCAGTGCTCATCCCAACAAGTACCCTCCTCAATGCCCATCATCCATTTTCCCTGCCCCACCCCACCCCTCCACCCCCATCAACCCTCAGTTTGTTCTCTGTATTTGAAAGTTTCTTATGGTTTGCCTCTTGAGGCCAATTCTATCCTTTCTACTTTATAGTCAGATTCTCGTATGAGTCTGTGCACCCTCAAGAGAGGACTGGTTATTTGGGGCTACAGTTTCCTCATCTGCAAAACAGGAAGTAGTCATTGAATGAGGATGTGGGGACAGAGGACCAGTCAGGTGACCAGGTTCTGGTCTGTGTTCCCCATTGGCTTCCTGACCTTGGACAACTCATGTAACCTCACTGCATCCCAGAGATTGGACTTGGTCTGCCTTTTCCCAACTCAGATCTTTCAGATAACACCAGTGGAATTATTACCATGTGCCTGAACCACATCTTCATACTTACTTGATATTTTCCTTCAGATACTCTTTAAATCAACTCACTATCATATGTAACTGTGCAGTAAGTGGTAATACCCATATACTCAAGGGTTTAATACGCTAGGTATAGATTTTTCTAATGCATGTTAAAGTAAATACTTCATGGCATTTTAAAATGTTTGTATAATATCCAAACCATTTTCATGCTACCAATGATGTACACATGCCATTATAGGGAAATCTGGATTAAATTTTCACTATGGATCCAGCCAGCTCTAAAGCCTGTTACTCTTAATGTAATTTTCAGGTGGTTATTTAACTTTGGATGTGTTTCTTTATATCATTTACCTCCCTGAGGGCACGGACTATGGCTTATACCTCTTGAGGCACCTAGCACCTAGAAGAGTGCTTGGTAAATATTTACTTTTAAATTATGCATGCATATGCATGCATGCATACATACATACAAACAGATCTGTCTTCTACTAACCACCAGGCTGATACCAAAAAATGCACATTTCTTTTTCTCCACATCAGTATCATTATTCCTTGGGTGGTTGTTCATTAACTGAAGTAAAGCGTGTGGACTTCCAGGCCATGAGGGATCCTCGGGAAACATTAGTTTCCCTAACTGCCTTCTCTCTTCCCCACGCCCTTTGCTAGTGAATAGGGTTATCTGTGTGAAAAGTAGAAAGTGAGGCTACTTCCTAAGGGGTTTATAACCCTGGCTATTGGGCCAGAAAAACTGTCCTCAACATCATCCCTAAAAGAGTCCATTCCCAGGACTAGGAACATCTGATCTAAGAAAGAAATTTCATTTCTAAATGCTATTACTGAAGATGTCTCAAGAAACTGTCTGAAGATTTACTGACAGTTCCTCAGAAAAATGTAAGGCACACCCACAGTGTCACAGCACAGTTCTGGGTTCATAGCTGGAGCAGTTTCTCAACCCACCGGCATTTATTAAGCACCTTCTTGAGCCCCTTCTGTGTCAGTGATCTTGACAGATACAAATCTGAATGAGACTATCAGACTGTGAAGAGAAGAGCAGGCTGTCAGTGCCTTGAAGGCAAGGAAGAGGTCTCATGCATCCCTGCACCCCTGGGTCTCAGCACAGCATCCACTTGTGATAGCTACATATTAAGTATTTGCTCCATCGATGAACAAATGAATGATTGAAGACAGCAGTCTAACACCCAAAGAGCCTGTGATCTGTTTGAGACAAGAGAAGACACAGACAGTTAAAGTGTTAATTGACAATAAACCTAACATTACAAGAGAAAACACAGGCTAGTAAAGGTCAAATAAGAACGTCCTGTCAGAAACCTGCCCCCCAAGCAGCAAGCGTTGAATCAGCAGCAGGTCTCACGGAAAAGTGTGTGTTGGCCAGTCTTCCCTGCTTACCATTTTTCTGCCCAGGAGCCCAACGTAAGAGAGAAGTTGCTAGGTTGCTGTCATGTGACTGGTTTCTAAAGGCCACAGAGTTTATCAGCAGGGTATTTTTTAATGCAAAAAAACCAGTAAGTATTTATCTGCCCAAGCACTCTTCATTCATCCACAGGCAAAGAAATGGCAATGATGACTCTTTGAGAGATATGGAATTAGCATGTACGAGGGGTTAGGAGGCTTTAATTATACAGGCTGGAAATCAGGGCGACCTCGCAACATGAGGCCTTTGCCATGACTTCCTGAGAAGAGGCCCCGGACTTCCTATGTAGCTCTTTCTAGGATTCCAAGCTGTCAGCATAAAAGTCGCAGCCTGAACCAGTGTTCTTTTGTCCATTAGTTACTGAAATACTCTTCCCAAATATACACATAACTGAAACATGCCTTCTTCTGTAGAGTTTTAAGCCATTTTTCGTCTGCAAATCAGACCATAGATTTTAGTCCGTTTCATTGGGCACTGATCTCACCAGCAGCAAAACCTTAATTAATTGGTAAAAATGACATTTTCATTCAAATTCTTTTTGAAAAATGATTTGTATACATGGCCAATAAAAATTTCATGGTGCAAAACAGTTTGGAGGCAGAAAGTAAATTTTCATCCACCTCTGCAACCTAGTCTATGCCATAGAGGCACCCACTATTATATTTCCTGGGTATCCTTCCAGAAATAGTCTATATATGCACAAGCCTATATGCCTATATGCACACCTCCTTTTCTTGCACATCCTTCTCTGTTCCTTTAGTGAATCTTAACAAGATATTGCAGTTACTTGTAAATCTATACAGTTAGATTTACCACTTTCATTTGAACAGCTGGGCTATGTTTCATTGTATGGCTGTCCCAAAATTTACCCAGCCCCCTACTGATAGACATTTTTTTTGCTCCCACAAACATCTTTTTGCACATATATATGAACAGAACCATGAATCAATGCCTTAAAGTAGAATTGCAGAGACGAAGCCTATGTAAATTTCAATTCTGCTGGACAGTCTCAAATAGTGACACTTAGCTCCGGATGGGAATTGCTAAAAGTAAGATACTTGTTCATGCCAGAAACAAGAGTGAAGACAGTATTTTATTTTAAACTTTAGTACCTTAGGCAAGCAGCACATTTATTTATGAAACTCATTTATCAATGTCTTACCCACCTAAGCACACACGCGCAAAGACATTACTGTGAGTCTACTCAAAATACACTGTGACAACAACTTACTAAATGAGGAACTTGCTAGAAGTTTTTTACCACCAAATTGCGTGCGTGTTGCAATGGGGTTAGTTCACTAATACCGCACATTCTCCACTTTGCTTTTGCTATGTTTACTACCCTTTGTGGTCCTGGTCATTTAGCAACACTAAATGCCTTATTTTTCTTTTGTAACCAAAGATGAGTTTATAACCTTGACTCCTTCCTTCCTCCTCTGAAACACTGGCACCTCATTTCTTCTCACCATGGTTTCCCCACAGAGGTAATCGGTCTTAAAATGTCAGGTTAGGCAGATAGATTATAGACGCATCCACGAAAAGGACTCTGTCACAATGGAACTTTGATTTATTTAATTTTCTATTACCTACGGGGTGAGTTGGTGAACAACAATCCTGTATTCTGTTCAGTTGCCACTTCCTTCACTGGCTTCTCCTATTCAAAAGAAGGTAAAGAGACCCAGAACATTCTCCAGTTTCTTTAGTGTTTACCCAATTTACACTCTGTGCTACAATCCCCAGTTGGGGCTCCTTTCCTATTTGCTCTTGTAACATGAGAAACCATGTGGAGGTTTTGTGTTTGTTTTGTAACAAGCTGTTACCATTTTCTTTTCCCTGTCCCTGACCACAAACACATGACCTTCCTGGTAACCACTGAAAATCTGCATCTGACCAGGTTGAAACCAAATGAAGTCATTTTGTTTCTATTGGTGACAAGCAATTAAATAAATGTTCTGCTTACATTTAAAACGGGTTGTAAATTTTTGGAAAGAAAAAAAAGGGTTTAAAAGCCTTACTTCAAATATTTCTGGGCTTCGTGGATCCATGAAATGATTTCTGTAATATGAGTAACCAAGAAGCTTCATTTTTACATATACCTCAGAATCACTCTCAAAGAGCCAGAGATTGTGGGTGAAAAAAATAAAAATAAAAAGAACATTTAGACTGCAAGAGGCAATTTTGATATCCTCATGCTATGAGCCGTTTAAGCTCCTTAGTCCAGATAGACCTGCTGTCTTAGAAAGCAATGAAAACAACTGATCTTCTGTATAAAAATAAGAAAAAGAGATACTTTTGGTAGTAGAACTTCCGATTCGCCTGAGTTTGGTCACCTGTCCACATGGGAGTTTGGAATCTGGTGCCGCTACTCTTCGTCTTGCCATATGGTGTCACCAGAAAGTGGGACCCCGGGGACTTAGGAAAGGAAATAAGGACAGGCAAAAAGTGGGAGCCACCACACTATTCCAGACCAAGCTACAGAAACTTTGAAGGAAAAGCCCCAAACGCAAGCAGCTGACCAAATGCTTGATACAATGGAGCAGTTTCAAAATCAGTAAAGAAAATTGCCCTGTTTGGGGCACTTAAACCAAAACCACAAATAATACCTTTGGCAATGGACTTCTTCCTTTGTGCTCTATCCCCTTTTATTCAACAAGCATGGATTAGGCATGCTTTAGGTGCCAGGCTTTCTGGTAGATGCTGTACAAAGAGTCAAAAGTCAACTCTATCAGTCAGTGAGCAGTCATTAAATATTATGGAATGAATGAACTAATAAATGCATGAATGAAGGAATAAAATTTCAATAAATCAGGTTAAGGGAGAAAAAACAGATAAGCAAATGGTATGTATAGAATACAGAGAAGCGAGTAACCAGTTCTAGCCAGGGTAGTAGAGAAAGGCTTCAGGCTTGAGGTGACCATCAAATGGATAATGGCCAAATGAATGGGGGAAGAAGAGGTCTTTCAAACAGGCAAGCGAATAAGCATAGCATGAACAAAGGCTTAAAGCAGAGATCAACAAACAACAGCCCATGGATCAAATCTGTGGCATCACCTGTTTTTTGTAAATAAAGTTTTATTTGGACACAGCCATACCTAGTCATTTACATTTTGTCTATGGCTACTTTCACATTACAACAGCAGCACCAACTAGTTGCAACAGAGACCACAAGACCCCCAAAAACTAAAATATTTACTATATATCAGGGGCTTGTAGGGAAGTCTCAGCTGCTGGAGCTCAGGAGTCCTAAAAGGGGCTCAATGAGAGATGAGACAGAAGGCACCAGACCCTGAAGGTTATTCTATGCCATATCAAGAAGTTTGGCCTTGATCTTCAAGAAATGGGTAACAAGAGCTATTTTGCATTTAGAAATGTTTCTTGAGTGTCAGGATAGAGAAGAGATATGCAAGACTGCAGTTGGAGACCAGTTCTCCAAACCTTACATCGCTGACAAATTCTTTGATTCATCAAACATCAGAGAGCTTAACGTTTGCCATGCATCTTGCTATATGATTGGGAAACAGAGCCACTCAATCAACGTTTATTGATTAAAGGAATTAAGGCAGGAATAATGACAACATTTTAATAGCATCGTTATTTAAAGGTTTCCTGAACAGGCTGCTTCTGCTATGAAGCCACTAGCTGAGATTCCTGCCAGTCTCCAGTTTCTACACCAGTAGACATTGAGATCCAGACGTGAGGAGGTTAATAGTGAAACACAAGCCAGAGAGAAATTCCTTCCTTCATCTCTGTGCCAACATCATCAAATACCAGTCACTGGCCAAACCGGTGTTTATTATGTGCCCTGTGGCCTAATGAGAGGGGATGAGACAAGAAGCAGCTCAACTAACAACTGTCATAAAAATAATATCTTTGGGTTCCATGTGGCATTTTTCGTCGGAAGGTCTTGAATCATTTTTTTTTTATCTTGTGTAACTATTATTTCCATTTTATTTCCACTAAAGGAAAAGCCAAAGCACAGGGAGAGGTTGTGACTCGCCTAAGGTCACTGAGCAAATCAGAAAAGCAGTTTTTAAATGCTGGGAAGAGTTTCAGGATATGGGAAATCCAGTTTCCTTTTCCATCTAGAATGGGCCAGGTTCATGACTCAGTAAGGAACACAGCATTATCCAAGCTAAATGTCTCCTAAAAAGGAGTCATGCTAGGGGTGCCTGGGTGGCTCAGTTGGTTTAAGCGTCCATTTTCAGCTCAGCTCATGATCTCGAGGTTTGTGGGTTAGAGCCCCTTATTGGTCTCTCTGCTGTCAGTGTAGAGCCCACTTTGGATTCTCTGGCCCCCTGACACTTGTGCTCATGCTCTCTCTCTCAAAACTAAACATTAAAAAAAAAAAAGAAAGAAAGAAAGAAAGGAGTTATGCTAGAGGAGATTCAGGGAACAAAGGTCTATGGCAGGTTCATGTTTCCACTAGTCACTCATTGTCCCTGCCCATCGAATTTTAATACCTATTACCAAAGTCCATTACAGGTGCAGAAGAGCCTCTTCAAAGGTCCAGCCTAAGGAAGTGGAGTATTCTGGTTTGGGGGTGTCTTTCCTTTTTGGCCATCTCCCTGCCACCATTGCCCATGAAGTCTAAGCCTCCCTCACCATTCCTTTACTCATTAGAAACCTGTGCCAAGGCTAGCCAGAGGTTCCATTTGCTCTGCAATAACCCTGTATTCACCTTCTGTCCCAACATAAGTACTCATAAATACCCCTTTCACTCTAACAAATGTCCCAGTTTGGACCATAAGTTAATTGTGTGGTCCTTCTAGCTCTGACAAATCAGGATGCTTCTACATTCCATCTGAAAGCCTTCAGACACTTCCTCTAAACAGGATTATTCTATCTTAGATACTTTTGTTTTCTAGACCCAGGATTTTTTAAAAACCTGTAATTCCCATACGGTTAGCATAGTGTTATATTGGTTTCAGGTATATAATATAATGATTCAACAATTCTATGTGTTACTCAGCGCTCATCATGATAAGTGTACTCTTAATCCGCTTCACCTATTTCACCCATCCCCCACCCACCTCCCCTCTGGTAACCATCAGTTTGTTCTCTATAGTTAAGAGTCTGTTTTTTGGTTTGTCTCTTTTTTTCTTTGTTTGTTTATTTTGCTTCTTGAATTCCACATATGAGTGAAAAATCATATGGTATCTGTCATTCTCTGACTGACTTATTTCACTTAGCAGTTTATAACCTCTAGATCCATCCATGTTGTTGCAAATGGCAAGATATCATTCTTTTTATTGCTGAGTAATATTCCATAGTATATATACACCACTTCCTCTTTATCCATTCATCTATCAATGGATATTTGGGTTGCTTCTATAATTTGGCTATTGTCAATAATGCTGCAGTAAACATATGGGTGCATATATCCCTTTGAATTAGTGTTTTTGTATTCTTTGGGTAAAAACCTGGTAATGGAATTACTAGGTCTTATGGTAATTCTATTTTAAATTTTTCGAGGAATCTCCATACTATTTTCCCCAGTGGGTGCACAAGTTTGTATTCCCACTGACAGTGCATTAAGATCCTGTTTCTCCAAATACTCAACAACACTTTCTTGTATTTTTTATTTTAGCCATCTGACAGGTATGAGGTGATACCTCATTGTGGTTTTGATCTGTGTTTCCCTGATGATGAGTGATGTTGAGCATCTTTTCATGTGTCTATTGCCATCTGTATGTCTTCTTTGGAGAAATGTCTGTTCATATCTTCTGCCCATTTTTAATTGGATTATTTGGGTTTTTTTTTTTTTTTTGGTGTTGAGTTGTATAAGTTCTTCATATATTTGGGATACTAACCCTTTATCAGATATGTCATTTACAAATATCTTCTCCCATTTAGTAGGTTGTCTTTTAGCTTTGTTGATGGTTTCCTTTGCTCTGAAGAAGCTTTTTTATTTTGATGTAGTCCCAGTAGTTTCTTTTTGCTTTTGTTTCCCTTGCCTTGGGAAACATATCTAGAAAAATGTTGCTATGGCCAATGTCAGAAATATTACTGCCTCTGCTCTCTTCTAGGATGTTTATAGTTTCAGATCTCACATTGAGGTATTTAATCCATTTTTAGTTAATTTTTGTGTATGGTATATGTATCTGTAGATTGATTTGGGTAGTGTAGACATTTTAACAATATTTGTTCTCCCAATCCATGAGCATGGAATATCTTTCCATTTGTTTGCATCATGTTCAATTTCTTTCATTAGTGTTTTATAGTTTTCAGAGTATAAGTCTTTTACTTTCTCAGTTAAGTTTATTCCTAGATATTCTTTTTGGTGCAATTGTAAATGGGATTATTTTCTTAATTTCTCTTTCTGCTATTTCATTATTGTTGTACAGAAATGCAACAGATTTCTGTATATTGATTTTGTACCCTGTGACTTTGCTGAATGAGTTTATCAGTTCTAGACGCTTTTTTGTGGAGTCTTTAGGGTTTCCTTTTTTTAATGTTTATTTTTGAGAGAGAGAGAGAGAGAGAGAGAGAGAGAGAGAGAGAGAATGACAAACAGAGCATGAGTGGGAGAGGTGCAGAGACAGAGAGGGAGACACAG
This sequence comes from Felis catus, assembly GCF_018350175.1. Taxonomy (NCBI): domain Eukaryota; kingdom Metazoa; phylum Chordata; class Mammalia; order Carnivora; family Felidae; genus Felis; species Felis catus. The sequence goes on from NC_058374.1 coordinate 114,662,526, forward strand.
AAGCCAAAGCAGGCTCCAGCCTCTGAGCTGTCACCACAGAGCCCAACACAGGGTTCAAACTCATGGACTATGAGATCATAACATGAGCTGAAGTTGGACACTTAACCAACTGAGCCAGCCAGGCACCCGGGTTTCCTTTTTTTTGAGAGAGGCAGTGCGCATGTAGGTGTCAGTGAGAGAAGGGCAGAGGGAGAGAGAATCTTAAGCAGGTTCCATGCCCAGTGTGGAGCCCAACATGGCACTGGCTCCATCTCAGGACTGTGAGATGATGACCTGAGCTGAAATAGAGTCAGATGCTTAAGCAACTGAGCCACCCAGGCACCCCTAGGGTTTTCTATATATAGTATCACGTCATCTGCAAATAGTGAACATTTTACTTCTTCCTTATCAATTTGGATGCCTTTTCTTTCTTTTTTCTTGTCTGATTGCTGTGTCTAGGACTTCCAGTACTATGTTGAATAAAAATGGTAAGAGAGGACATCCTTGTCGTATTCCCGATCTTAGGGGAAAGGCTTTCAGTTTTTCACCATTGAGTATGATGTTAACTGTCAGGTTTTCCATACATAGCCTTTATTATGTTGATGTATGTTGCTTCTAAACCTACTTTGTTGAGGGTTTTCATCATGAATGGATGTTGTACTTTGTTAAATGCTTTTCAGCAGCTTTTGAAATGATCATATGGTTTTTATCCTTTCCCCTGTTGATGTGATGTATCACATTGTTCGATTTGTGTATACCAAACCACCCTTGCATCCTGGGAATAAATCCCACTTGAATGTGGTGACTGATTTTTTTCATGTACTGTGGGGTTCAGTTTGCAAATATTTTGTTGAGGATTTCTGCATCTATGTTCATCAGAGATATTGGCCTGTAGCTCTTTTTTTTGTAGCGTCTTTATCTGGTTTAGTGTCAGGGTAATGCTGTCCTCATCAAATGAATTTGGAAGCTTTTCATCCTCTCAATTTTTTGGAATAGTTTGAGAAGAATAAATATTAACTCTTATTTAAATTTTTGGTAGAATTCACCTATGAAGCCATCTGGTCCTGGATTTTTGTTGTTGGGAGTTGCTTTTTTTTAACACTTTTTTTTAAAGTTTATTTATTTTGAGAGAGAGAGAGAAAGTGTACACACTAATGGGGAGGGGCACAGAGAGAGGGAGAGAGAGAATCCCAAGCAGGCCTGCATGGTCAACACAGAGCCCAATGTGAGGCTTGATCTCATAAAACGTGAGATCATGACCTGAGCCGAGATCAAGAGTCAAACAGTTAACCAACTGAGCCATCCAGGTGCCCCAGGAGTTTTTTGATTACTGATTCCATTTCACTGCTGGTAATCAGTCTGTTTCAACTTTCTATTTCTTTGTGATTCAGTTTTGGGAGGTTATTTATTTCTAGGAATTTATCCATTTCTTCTAGGTTGTCCAATTTGTTGGCATATATTTTTCATAACATTCTCTTATAATCCTTATAATCCTGAGGTTAGACCCAGCATTTTGAACTCATGATAGACCCAAACTACCAATCAGTTCAGGGATCTCCTTTTATGGGTGACCTAATCTCTATACAAATGTCTGGTAATAGTTTGCTGTGCAGTCCACATAACAATTAATTACTAATTGTTATAAATAACTTCCTTGCCTTGTGCTTTTCCATATCTTTCATATGTCGCTCCTTGCACCATTCTCAAGAAGCTGACAAATCAACCGTCCTCTCTGTCCCCTAAAAGGGCAACTTACAGTCCTCTATTCTCCAGCCCAAGCACTCCCAAGCATCAGAAACAAATTCTAGTAGAGCTTTTAGGAATGTGGTTTCAGAGTCAGACATACCTAGATTCAGGTCTGGGTCCTGTCACTCCCTAGCTGGGTGACCTCTGGCAAACACTTAATTTCTTTAATTTTCCTTGTCTATAAATTTCCAACAAATATGAACTGCATGAACTAGACACTGCTAGTTACTTAGCCAATAGCCATGCCTCTTTCCTTCCTTCCTGAGGAAGGACACATTCTTGATTACCAGACTAGATGTGGGCATGCAAAGCAGTTCTGGGCAGTGAGGTGCCCTGAGAGGCACCAGCTGGAGTTTCTGAGAAAGCTTCTTGGAGGGAGCAGATTCAGCTTGTATTCACCCTTTTGGTTTTGCCACTTAGACTTTGCCCTTCTTCCTTCTTTCTGCCTAACAACCGGTTGTGATGCACAACGCTGAACAGGCATGTTGCAAACATGAGGAAGAAAGCCTCAGAGAAGGAGCTTGGGTTCTTGATGGCACCAAGAGACCTTCATACTCATCCTGAAGTACCTGCTGCTACACTTCTTATTCCGTGAGAAACATAAATCCCTCATTTGGTTGAATGGCAGTTAGATTTCTGCTACTTGCAGTTAAGCCAGTCCTAAATAATACAGACTTCAGAGGGTTGTGGTGAACATTAAATGAGCTCATTACATAGCCTAGCACATAGCAAATACACAGTGAATAGTTGGTGATGATCACTATCATGATAATGATCATTATTAGTCATTACCATGGACCTTAAAGACAGGAACAAGAACAGGTAGCAATGGCAGTCTTGCTGACCTTGCTGTACTAGTGCTAATAGCACTAGTACAAAAATGCCTGTGATCTCTCAAGCACACAAAACAGTCACCTGCAGATGCGTGGACAAGAGATGTCTCCGTCAGCAGCTAATGAAGCCAGTTCTTCAAAGCGCTTGTCAGATCCCAGAAGCACAGAGAAATGAAATTCCACTTGGGAACGAGCTCTTTCTGTCTTGGAGGCCCCGCCTGGTTTCCTTCCTGGATAGGGAAACCCTCCATAGTGTGTAATGTGTCTCCTGGAATGGTGGGCTTCTCTGAATGACAAGCAAAGCACAACACTTTCAAGGATGTCATTATTTCACGGGAACACAGTATCTGCTAAGAAATCAAAGCCACGCCTAAAACCAGCTGACCATAGGGACACATGTTCAGATACAGCTCTGGGAAATGTAACTAGCTTTCCATCACCTAATTGAACTGCCTGCCAAGATCAGACATGGATGAGACCTACCTGGAGTCCTCCTGGAGTCCTACAAGCCATAGACCCATCCCACCCCGACCCAACACCACTCCAAGTCTGTAGATACAGAGTATGAGCCGTTGAAAAAACAAAACCAAAACCAAAACAATTGTCTGTGGGTCTTTGAGTTAAGCAAACTAGGGTTCAAATCTCAGTGGGTTACCTACCAGCCAGGTAACTTTGGGCAATTTTCCCTCTCTGAGCAGCACTTTTCACATGTGTAAAACAAGGAGAAGAATGTTCATTTCATAGGTTTACCAAGAATCGAAGGCAAAGCTGTGGGTCATAGTGCTCGGCACAGAGTTGTCACTAATTTCCTTTCTTTCCCTAACAGTAGGATGGCCCTGGCCGACTGACTTGCATTATCCATCCCCCAAGCTCAAGCAGTGGAACCAGCTCGGGTCAATGCCACTGAGTGCAGCATACTGCTTTCTGCCCTGTGCGTCATCATCCGTGTTTTCAGGCCACACTTGGGAAGCCAAAGCCTTCCCTGAAGCTGAGGTCATAAAGCAGAAAAAGACAAAGCTCTGCTTTCAGAGAGCAAGGCTGGCGGTGAGCAAAGCCATCTCTTAGTGGCCAACCTGCCCCCTGGGTATGGCAGTCCCCAGGAAACCCAGCAGGAAAGAGCTGGCCCACTTGGCCCTTCCACCCACCAGTCATCCATGACCCCTGGACAGAGCTAAGGAGTGGGGAGCTACTCCACCTAGTCTCTTCGTCCTCTGGACACAGCACTCTTGTGCCCCAGCTTCGGACAGGATGGAATATGACAGTCACAAGATTCACACTTCAAGCCATGAAGCATACTCTTCTTGCTACATCACCTGGCAGGTGTCCTTGGCAGCTGGTTCCAAAGCTACAGCAGTGTACACAGGGTTTTGCTCACCTACGTGTCATGGGAACGGCTACTAATGTTTTCCCCACTTTTCTTTTAACCACTGGCTTATCTGGGGACACATTTCAAACAGGATTTGTGGTTATCGAGACGGGCTAAATACTTGCACGTTCATTTCTCTGTAATTCCATAAGCTGGCAATACAAAACCATGCAGAAACTGGAGGTTCAGGGGCCATATATCATGGCTTAACACAAAATGGGGTTTGTCAAGGGTGTAAGAACAGATGAACTGGTCCTAACAAACAGTAAGTATTAGTTGTATGCCAGGATCTGTGCTAAGTACTTTACTATTATTATTACAGAAACAATATTTAAAACATGGGAATACTGAGGCTTCTTAGTATATTCTAGATATTAATCCCTTGTAAATTTCTGATATTATAAATCTTTTCTCATTCTGTCATCTTTTTTGCTAACTTTGCTTATTGTGTCGGTCCTTTAACAGATATTCTTAATTTTTAAAATGTAGTCAAATCTATTACATTTTCAACTTACGGTTTGCAGTTTGAGAATCTTTAACACCTCTAGTACCTTCTTCTGTTAGCTTTATAATTTTTAAAAAATTTTTAAGTGTTTTTATTTATTTTTGAGAGAGAGAGAGAGAGAGAGAGAGAGAGGGACAGAGAGAGAGACAGAGCACCAGCACGGGAGGAGCAGAGAGAGAGGAAGACACAGAATCCGAAGCAGGCTCCAGGCTCTGAGCTGTCAGCACAGAGCCCAACACAGGGCTTGAACCCACAAACCGTGAGATCATGACCTGAGCCGAAGTCAGACGTTTAACTCACTGAGCCACCCACGTGCCCCAATTAGTAATTTTTATTTAATTTACTTTATAAATTATAAATAAATTTGTAATTTTACTTTCACACTGGCTTTCTCCTTTGTACATGCTTGAGATAGGCACCAATCTACTTTGTCTTTATACAATGAGCTATTTGCCCACTACCAATTAGTGTTTCAGGCAATCTGTCCTTTCCCCACTGATTTATGGTGCCATGTTTATTCTATAACAGGTTCCCATTTAGAACTGTAGAGTTGGGTCCATTTCTGATTCTCTGTTCTTCTCCATAGATTTATCTGGCTGCTCCTACACCATTTCCACACTGATTTTACGTGGGAGACTGAGTCCTCCTTTCTACTCTTCCTTTTCAAGACTGACTTAGGCATCATGAACTTTTATTCCTTTGTATAAGTTTAGAGTAAGTATGTTGAGGTCCTCAAAAAAAAACTTGCCATAATTCTGACATTGAATTTATAGGTTAATTTTAAGGGAAACTAACATACTTATACATCAAGGACATGGCATATCTTTCCATTTATTCAGCTCTTCTTTTATTTTTTTAAAAATTATTTAATTAATCAATTAATTAATTTTTGAGAGAGAGAGAGTGCAAGTGGGGGAGAGAGGCAGAGCGAGAGAGAGAGAGAATCTCAAGTAGGCTTCATGCTCAGCACAGAGCCTGACATGGGGCTCAATCCCACAACCTTGGGATCATGACCTAAGCCAAAATCAAGAGTCAGATGCTCAACCAACTGAGCCACTCAGGCACCCCTCACCTCTTCTTTTAAAATGTGTAATTAAGTTTTAAATTTTCTCATAAAAGTATTTGTTAGGTTATTTCATGCATACTTTATAGTTTGAGAATTGTATTTTATGTTCTATTATATTTTCTAGATGGCTTTGCAAAATTTGATAAAGACTAATAATTTTTTTTTTCAAACTGACCAGGTGTTCACCATCCTTGCTGATCTTTCATTTTACTTTGTTGATTAAATAAATCTGTTTGTCCAATCTTTACATCTCCTTTTCCTTTTTCCTTCTCTTCCTGTTATGGCCAGAAATGATAATATGTTAACCAATTTAACAGTTAACTGTTGTTAAACAGTATCAGTGAAAGCAGAAAATGTCTCAGTTTTCTTTTAAAATCACATGGATGGTTCTTTACAGTTTTCAACAGCATCTATGACTGTTACACCTCAAGGTGGTAGGGAGAACAAGTATTGGCCCATTTGACAGATAAGACTCAGTATTGTTGGGTTTTGGGGGATCACATGACTAGAAAGGAACAGAATTCATATTTAGGTCTCTGAAGCTTCAAGTTTTATACTACAGCAGACTAACTTATATCTAGTCAAAATGTATAAAATTGCATGATTTAATCCAGCAATACACAAAGCAAATTTTTATTTAGATCTTTTAGCATCCTGAAAAAGATGATCTAATATGATCCTATCATTTTTAAAGAGAACTATACCAGGTGATTATTAAAGATTCTAAACTTCTTCAAAGTTTAAGACCCATATGTCCCTATCATTTGGGGCTGTAATTCTATTAGGAATTTGAGTCTATACAATGGCAAAGCAGTCACTTAAATTAATCAATCTTTTATATTGTTTACCAATTGTTTAACACTGGGCCTCATTCCAGAAAGGATTTTAAAGTGTTTTATAAGGTCTATCATATTTAAGCTGAAATGAAATTTCTAATAAAGGATTGGGAAAATATGGACTAAAAGGCAAAGCTGCTAAACTTGAGGAAAGAAATCCTCATCATTAACTAGAAATGTGTCTACTAACTCTACTAACTCTAATACTGTATTATTTTATAACAATGGAGAGCATATGTACCCTTTATGCTCATTTTAAACCATCATTAGTATAAAAAAAGAATTTGGGTCTTGTACAACGGCAAAACAGTCTGTTAATTTGGTGGCTTTAGGTAAACAAGTCAGCTCTGTGGGACAGAGGCGGAATGGGAGAGAGGTATTAATCAGGTGGATTTTACTAATATTGCGATGCACCTACCACTTTCACTTGGTTGGACTTACTTCAACACTGAAGAGCTGTCATAAAAATAATACGGCTATTTCCATTTTCAGAAGGAAAAATCAAGAAAATCAGTTTCTTAGTTTTGCAAAAATGACAGATCTCTGGACAGGACTCATGAATTAAGCCCAGGTCTACTCGGCTAGCTCTCTGTAATCAAGCCCCATGATTCGCCCTTGGAAATCAATGCCTCTTAAATGCATGGAATGACATCTCCACAGACACACAAGCAGATGCTTCCCACAACCCCTTTATAAAACTAACCATCAGGAAGTAATAAGGGACTGAATTTGTTCCTGACAATCAGGGTATTTTCCCCCCCATTCCTGCATTTCCACTTAGGGAATGTGTGAGAGAATGTTGTATCTCATGCCAGTACTTGGAATGTGCACATTTATGCTGCCTTTTGAAGGGGAGCCAGGCTGAAAGAGCAAGAAAACACACATAAGGATGAAAAGGGGCTCAAGGAAGAAGTATCAAAGTGTATCAGAAAAGGAAGCCAGAAAACCGTAGTCTCTCTTAAATGCTGCTTTGTAAACGGAGGAGTGAAATACAAAATGTAGCCAAGCAGAAGGCTTACATAACTGTGAACAAGATGAGGGGAAAGGACTTGTTCCAAATCCATCATATTTATTAGAACCACTGATTTCCCTTGAAATGGCACCTGTTTTACAGTGAAATTTACATATGAGCTAGCTAAAAAAATTTGTGTTTTTATGGGAAATAAGTATTGTCAGAAAGAATAATAGATTCCATTTTAAATCCTTAGGATTATAAAATTGAGCTTTTAACAAATGAAGCGAAAATTTTCGCTCCAGAACAGGATCATCATAAAGGCAGTGATTTCTGTTTAGTCTCTTCTTATCAGCAAGAGGGAAAATAAAGTAACATCAACTGAAACTAATACAATTTTCCATGGCAGAATATACCACTACAGCTAGTAATGCAGTGGCAGTCTGTGCTGAATGAATTTTCTATTTTAAAAAAGCCTATGCTTCTTAAACACATGAACTGTATGAGTTTATATCTGGCCAACTCTTGTCCCCACACCTGTTCATTCAGGCATTAGACTTAAGCGCTTTTAAAGCAAGTGAATGTATCTGTACAGCAACAGATAAAAATAAACTCAACTATTCTTGTAACATTATCAAAACGATCTGACCACATGGAAGATCATGTTTCATTGGATAAAGTGGTTAAATTAGATGTTTCCTCACGTTTTATGACTGGTTTGTCTTATTCACTGTGTATAAAATAGCTGACCTCCATTCCAGGAGCATGAGTAGCAACCAAATTTAATGCTATTTGCTCAGAGGCTCGAACACTGCTTTCACTGCCTCTGAGGCATAGCTTCTGAATGTGCTACTATCACACAGAGACCCAATATTTGGTACATAATAGAAGAGGAACATTTAATTCAGCCAACACTACATTAGCTCTGTGGGGTAACCATTTATACTTCAATGTTGGTCAACTCTTGGGAAATAAAGTTCAGGAAGAAGGTGGATAAGTCATTATCTTTTAGAGTAAGTTTATATACTTATGTGTATGTTTATATTTATATATGGAATCTCTGTAATAAGAAGTTCCCAAGCACAGCCAATGACAAGAGCAGACAGTAGTATCCTTGCCCAGCTCACTCATAATACGTTTGCCATATTGGCAATGGGTTCCTGAAAAATCCAGGTATGGTGGATTGAATCATTGGTCACAATTTTCTTCACATCCTTCCCATATTAAATTATTCATGAACATTCAGTATCATGTGACTCTGAAGAGCAATCTACTGCGGGTAAAATATTTTCCTCATCCTATTTATTTTGGGTGTGGCCATACAGCTTGCTTTAGCCAGTGCAATGTTCCTGAACATGAAATGAGGTGTAAATTTGCTTATGTGTGTGTGAAAAGAGCACGCTCCAGGAGGCCATTGGTCAAAAAAGGAGGAGCACCATGGGAGAGAGACCTGAACCCTGGAGTCCGGCCAAGCCCAGCAAAGTCATAGTCGATGCACAGACTCATATGGAAGAAATAAATGCTTCTTGTTTCAAGCCAGTTGTGGATGATTGTGCCAGACTGTTGTAGCAAAATGCCATCTCAGGACTTAGCACATACTGTTCCTGCTACCAGGAATTATCATGATAATTACCGTGACTACTTAGTACATACCGTTCCTGCACATACTGTTCCTGCTACTGTTCCAGTTACTCTTCCATGCCCACTCTTCATCCAGTTAACTTCTACTCATGCTTCGTATCTTGGTTTAAATGTCTTCTATATGGGACAGATGTTGCAGACCACACTAACTCCTCTCCTACATCTTGTATTTCTCCTTTTGTAAGATTCATTACATTTATAATTATTTGGTCCATGTCATCCAATTAGACTATAAACTTATTTGAGGGATGGGGCCACAGTTCACTGGTATATTCCCAGCACACAACACACAATGGCTATCAGAGTGGATTTAATAAATAATTTGTTACATATTTTTTTTTAAGGCATGTGATTTTGCTACTTATGGTTGGGTAAGAATCTTAACTTTGTGGATTTCAGCCACTGTAAAATGAACACAGTAATACTTATCTCTTAAGGTGGTTATGATTAAATAAATTAACCAATCAATTCAACATTCCAAGTATCTGACACATAGGCACATAGATAACCTGGTAACTTGGCACTTGATAACTTACATGGTTTTTGTTGTTGTCGTTGGTTTTTAAATGTTTATTTATTTTTGAGAGGGAGGTAGGGGCAGAGAGAGACAGAGGATCTGAAGCCGGCTCTGTGCTGACTGAGCAGAGTCCAATGTGGGGCTTGAACTCATGAACCGTGAGATAATGACCTGAGCCAAAGTCAGACACTTAACTGACTGAGCCACCCAGGAACCCTGTAATTTACTGTTTTTAATATGATAGTAAAGATAAAGACATCTCCTTTTTGTGTTAAAAAGAGATGTGTTTTAAAGTGATGTTTTGGCAGAAAAGGAAAATATTACAATGTATCACTACCAGTGATTGTTTGATTTAGATATTTTAAAATATCATGCTTAATTACCATGATGTGAGTCTGTTTTAAAAACAATTTAAGGCAGAATTCAGCTGAGAAGAAACAGGTTTGCAGTTGATACCTGGTTTGTTTTAAAGAGTCATTAAGTGATTCCATCCTTTTAAAAAAGAATGAAATTCATCCTTTCTATTTTTGAAAAACGTTCATCTTTAATTCATTATTCAGAGTTGGCATTTATGTTTTTCAAAATATTGTTATTCATTCCCATAGGTATCTTTTACATCAGTGGGACTTTATTTAATTTAAATCACTTTTTTCTTTTGCCAATAGCAACATATGTCCATCATAGAAAGTTAGAAAACACAGGTAAGAATAAAGAAGGAAAACTTATTTCTGTAATCCTACCATCCCAGAGATAGCCACCGTATATCATTCCAAATATTTTTATTCAAATACATTTAAAAAAATAATGATGAGGTTGTTTTTATATTAGTCATTTGGGTTTGCTTTTTCATTTAATTACCATGACTATCCTTCTATGCCAATAAATATTCATCGACAGTATCTTTTTATTCATGGCTTTCCATTGTACAGAAATACCATCATTTACTTGAGCAATCCCTTATTGTTGGAAATTTTCTTTCTTTCTTTCTTTCTTTCTTTCTTTCTTTCTTTCTTTCTCTTTCTTTCTTTCTTTCTTTCTTTCTTTCTTTCTTTCTTTCTTTCTTTCTTTCTTTCTTTCTTTCTTTCTTTCTTTAACTATTACCAGAAATGCTTGTGTGAATGAGTGAAGAGATACAATGTCACTCAAAGCCATTAGAAAATGGCAGCCATTGGGGTACCTGGATGGCTCAGTTGGTTAAGCATCTGAATGTTGGTTTCAGCTTAGGTCAAGATCTCACAGTTCGTGAGTTGGAGCCCTGTGTCAGGCTCCATGCTGCCAGTACAGAGCCTGCTTGGAATTCTTTCTCTCTCTCTCTCTCTCTCTCTCATTCTCTCTCTCTCTCTCTCTCCCTCCCTCCCTCTTTGCCCCTCCCCTGGTTGTGTTCTCAAAATAAATAAATAAACTTAAAAAAAGAAAAGAAAATGGCAGCCACTTACTGGTATCTTGTAGTTCAGAGTACAATAGATCATTATCCTGACCATAGTCTGTTTCTTTCCTTACATTTCTTACAAAGAGTCCGGGACCATCAATGGAAGATGATAAAGGTGAGTAGATAGGTAAGACTGGGATAACATATGAGTAAGGACTTCTACTTCTGGTCTCAATAATGAATGTGCAAACCAGAACCTATAAATTAATACATGATCAAAAATACTATAACAAAATGTGGGCCCACATTTTGAAACAGGAATGTTTCCCTTTCTGCAGCTACCACATCCGTATTTGTTTTCACAAACATTTTTTCCCCCAATCTGGTTGGTTGGTTTGACAAGTCCTGTGAGCTTCATTTTACAGATACAGGAGCTGAGGCACAGAAAGGCTGACTAAAGTGTCCAAGGTCCCACAGATTAGTGGCATAGCCAGGGTCTGAGCCCACGTGTCCTGGCCCACAGACAAGTGCTCTTTCAATGCTCTCTTAGTTCCCTGGGACTGTGAATACTGGGAATTACTAAGAATAGAGATGAGGACACAGTGTGGCAGGGAGATTAGTGGAAATACAATGCTTCTGAGAGACAGCACGGAGACATCTGTTAGCTACTTAGCATGGGTCTAACATCCTCAGTCAGAGGATAGTAAATATCTCTGTTCATCTCTCTAAGGTGACATGACCATTATTGCTTAATTAGAAATTTGTCCCTTAAAGAGCTTCAATATTCACAAAGGAAAGGTGCTGCTGAAAAAAGAAAATATTTTCTTTGCTTCTGTGCAAATGATGGAAGGGAGATTTGGCTCAGGTTAAGGAATTAGTGGAGATACGAAAATTATCTAATGATAAGACTATACTCCTGAGTCCTCTGAATGGAAGGATCATGAGTCTCCATTGCACTTAACACACAATTTACAATACAGTGAAAATCTCATACAGCGCAATCAGAATTGCTAATTAATGGGCTAATCAGAAGGGAGAAAAAAAGGATACGTTTATGTTGTGATGTTATATTTTAACTTAAATAAATGTAAATGTATTCACCGAGCTGGTGGAAGGTCTTGGTCCTTTCCCTTACTATGAGTTTGCTGGAAAGGTTCCAAAGCTACATTTTTTTTTCTTTTTTACCTATACCACACCCATAAGATCTTGTTTTTCATTTCCAATTTTTCTTTCCTTGTAGTGAGTGAGAACTTACAGACAGTCGTGAACAAAATACTGTAGATTTTATGATTTTTCCCAATCTTTCCTCATTAACTAATTGGTCATTACTGAGTCTTTTCAAAGCATTATTCCATTTATATTACATTTCATTTTAATAATCCTCTCTCCAGACTCGTGTTTCATTAGTTCTTGTAATACTGAAGTAAATTGTGTAATTTGAATAATGAATAAAACTGGCACAAACATGTTCAGGAACAAACAATTCTGACTCTAAGAAGTCGAGAAGAGTCAGCTCTTGGGGGAAGAGATGGGCCAGCACCAGTGGACTTGGGTTTGGCCTATGGAGTTGTGTCTTTACCAAGGAAACAAGAGCATGGGTTTCTCCTATAGTCACTTAAGTGGAACTTGGCTAAAGGAACACCCACCATAGTTTTCATTAGTAAACTGTTAATATTAAGCACTGTCTTTGTAAACAATGCCTATTATCAGTCCCCAGAAAAAATTTAAATTATATCTGTCACACTTAGAGTTTTAAAGTCCCATCCTCCTTACCCAGAGTCTGTCAATTTGCCTTATTCAAGCACTAAGTTTGGGTTCATATCATCCCTCTTCTAAGTCCCTAAAAGACCCAATTTCTCACCAGGGTTGCCTCTCGAAATGGGAAGGAAGGGCTGGATAAATACATAGAAACTCAACGTTTGTTTTCTTCTGGGCACTTACAAACATCAGAAGCTTTCCTATTTTTTCTTTTCTTTTTTTTTTTTTTTTTTTTTTTTTTTGTTTCCCATGATTTGAAGGTACATTCTGTGAGAGATGGGACCTCATCTGTTTCATCCACCCTTGGATTCGTGGCACACCTAGCATAGCACCTGGCACAGAGGAGCGACACAATAAATGTGAAATGAGTGACTGATTTCATCTGGCTGCCCTGAGTATACACACACTGATTTGATCTCACTTAATTACTTTTTTTTTTCCTTTTTAAGTTAAATTTCTCTACTGTTAAAAGTTTTCCGATTGGCAAAAATGCAGTCTACAGAAGGTTAGATTCCAATCTTATATACACATCAGGTCAGAAAATTACTTTGCTCCAGAAAATAAAAAGCACAACCACTAGAGCCGTGAATTGGTTACACTCATGGGTTGTACCAAGGGGTTTCATATGGCCATTCAGACCTAGCCTTAATAAACAATCTTGTATATCCACATATGACAGCAGCCAGTCACTCACAAGGTAACATTGTCCCAGCAAGCACACTTCCTGTCACTTCTCATCCCACCTACAATTCCAAGGCTGTCATCAGACCATCCATTATCGGCCATGACCAAACTGCCAAAAAATGAAGAAATAAAGAATATGTGCTTTAAAACTTTGTTTTGTTTTGTTTAAGTAAATGTTTTGTTCAGGCACACTTAGATTTGTAACTGAAAAGAGGAAGGCATGATGAAAGAAATTTTTGTTATAATAGATTAATGAAAAAACCAATTATATTATAGATGAAATGAACAACTCATTTCAAGAGACAAAATGGGTAATAGAGAGCTTCCTCAGATGAAAGAAAAATGAAAGGAAGGAAGGAAAAGAGAAAGAAAGTAACAAAGAACTATATTTGCTTTGTCAATTAAAAATAGAGTCAAGATTTCACACTGGCCCAACAGGGTGAACATGGCCCCCACTGGGTCAACATGGATCCCACAGGGTGAATATGGATCCCACAGGGTGAACATGGACCCCCACAGGGTGAGCATGGCTCCCACAAGGTGAACATGACCCCACAGTGTCAACATGGCCTCTCACAGGGTGAACATGTCCCTCCACAGGGTGAACACGGCTCCCATAAGGTGAACATGGACCCCACAGGGTCAACATGGACCCCACAGGGTGAGAATAGCCCCCACAGGGTGAGCATGGCCCCCAGAGAGTGAACATGGACCCCAAAGGGTGAACATAAACCCCACAGGGTGAGCATGGACCCCACAGGGTGAACATGACTGTCATCTCCCTTTAAGCACAACCTTTCACACAGCCTCCCAAATGACAACAATAGAGTTTGTCTCAGATCTTCCCTCATCTGCACATTCAGCCATTAAAACCATCAAGAACTACCTTTAAAATGTCCTGCAAATTTAGCCCTTCTCCATCCCATTGATATTGGTTCAGGCTTTGGTGTCCATAGCTATGGGCTGTTACAACAGCTCCAAATGGTATGCCTAAGAGTGGTCCCTGTGCTAATCCATCTCCATGCTGCCCACCAGACGTCCCTCTCACCCAAGATTCTTGGCAGCCACTTCTACTTCCAGATGGTTCAACTCATCTCTGAAGTCTCATCTCTTGTCTTCTTACAACCACACTTTTATGCTTCATGCACAATCAGGAAATAGTGGGCTGCAAGAGTCTGAAGCTCAGTGAAGTTCTACAAATGTATAGATTTATAAATATAGTACTTACTTATTCTTAGTAGTTCTATAGTGAATACTGTGGTGCACCATCCAGTTTCTCCCCACTCCCTGCCCTTTCAAGACCATGATGCCCATTCCTCCACTTGTTCGCAGCTGAACTCCTGTCCAAAGGAGTTGCCTCACACAACCTTATGTTCCCTCCCGGTCAGCAGCACACGTGACTGAAGCAGGACACAGAAGCGCAGACCCCTTGCCTTGATGGGGAAATAACTCTGAAGGGTTATCTCAGGTCCGAAGCTTCCCGTGGAATAGGCTGAGCCTTCTGTTGTGACTATATGATAGTTCAACTACTTTCTTTGCCCAAACCCACATCCCTCACTTCCAGGGAGCATTTCCCAATGAACTTCTTACATGGAAATTTCAGTCTCAGAGTCTGTTTCCAGGAAACACATGAAAAGAGAGTTTACCTCTTTAAACTTAAAAATACATATATATTGTTTCATAATTAGTGACTTTAATTTTAATTAATGTCCATTATTGACTATTAAGCATCTTCAAGGTTCTGTTTTTATTCAGAATGTTTAAAAGAAAAGAAAGGACATCTATATCTTAAAAAAAAAAAAAACTATTAATTATCCAAAATCTATAAAGAGCTTATCAAACTCAACATCCAAAAAACAATCCACTTAAGAAATGGCAAAAGACATGAATAAACATTTTTCCAAAGAAGACATCCAGATGTCCAAAGGACACATGAAAAGATGCTCAACATCACTCATCATCAGGGAAATACAAATCAAAACCACAAGGAGATACCTCCTTAGACCTGTCAGAATGTCTAACATTAACAACTCAGGCAACAACAGATGTTGGCCAGGATATGAAAAAAGAGGAACCCTCTTGCAGTGCTGGTGGGAATGCAAACTGGTGCAGCCACTCTGGAAAACAGTACGGAGGCTCCTCAAATAATAGGAATACCTATGATCCAGCAATTGCACTACTAGGTATTTATCCAAGGGATACAGGTATGCTGTTTCGAAGGGACACATGCACCCCAATGTTTATAGCAGCACTACCCACAACAGCCAAAGTATGGAAAGAGCTCAAATGTCCATTGACTGAAGAATGGATAAAGAAGATGTGGTGTATATATATATATATATATATATATATATATATATATATATACACACACACATACATATATATATACATACAATGGAATATTACTCAGCAAATCTTACCATTTGCAATGATGCGGATGGAGCTAGAGTGTTTATTATGCTAAGTGAAATAAGTCAATCAGAAAAAGACAAATATATGATTTCACTCATATGTGGAGTTTTAAGAAACAAAACAGATGAACATAGGGAAACGGACAGAAAAATAAGATAAAAACAGAGAGGGAGACAAACCATAAGAGACTCTTAAATATGGAGAACAAACTGAGGGTTGCTGGTGGGGTGCTGGGTGGGGGGATGGGCTAAATGGGCAATGGGTATTAAGGAAGGCACTTGTTGGGATGAGCACTGGGTGGTTGTAAGTAAGTGATGAATCACTAAATTCTATTATTCCTGAAACCATTATTACACTATATGTTAACTAACTTGGATTTAAATTAAAAAAAATAATAAAAGTTTAAAAAGTTGTTTAAAAATTTTAAAAAAAACTATTAATTAAAAAAATGGGGGTGTCTGGGTGGCTCAGTCATTTAAGCATCTAACTCTTGATTTCTGGTCAGAACATGATCTTACATGTTGTGAGTTTGAGCCCTGTGTGGAGGTACTGTGCTGATGGCTGGTTGGGATTCTCTCTCTCCCTCTCTCTTTGCCCCTCCCTCTTTCTTTCTCTCAAAAATAAATAAATAAACATTTTTAAAAAACCTATTAATCCTCATCCATCTCCACTATCAGATATTGCTTAAAATGTTGGAGGCAGAACTCTCAAACTTGACTTTCTCATTTCCCAGCTTTGTAACATTAGTAGGTTACATATCCCCTCTGTATCTCAGTTTCTTCATCTGTAAATTGGCGATAATAATTAACAAACTGTTACTCAACGGATTGTCGTGGAAATTAAATGAGCTATCATATCTCAAGTATTAAGAATGGTGCCTAGCCAAAATTGAGTGTTTAAATTCGTTGGGGTAATATTAACTGCTATAATAAATAAAGCTAAAATTGTCCACTGATTCAAACACAACAGATATTTATTCCTCGTTTATGTAACATTCCAAAGCGTTCTTTGTCAACTGGGGCAACTTTTCTCTACATGGCTTTACCAGGTTCTACATTAAAGGATTCCCATTTATCTCCAATACATGGCTTCTCCATCCCTACTAGCCAGAAAAAGGAAAGAACAGAGAGGAGTGTGCATGGGAAATTTCTATGGGTCACACTTGGAATTAGAGCTCATTATTTCTGCTCACATTCTACTGTGTAGAACATAATCACATGGCCACACCTAACTGCAAAGGAGCCTGGGAAATGGATTTTAGTGACTGCATAAAACTTTGCTGAAGTAATCATCATTATTATTGCTCTCATTTATTACCAACTTTCTAGCTTGGGCTCTCATCTTCATGCACCTGGAAAGTCATAATAGCTTCCTCACTAGTCTTCCTGCCACCAGACTGTCCCCCTCCCTATACCCTTTCTCCACACCAAACCCAGAGTTATTATTATCTAAAATCCAAACCTGATCATCTCACTCACCATTCCCCAACTGCCCGCTTATGTCCTTCTGTGACTTCTCACTGCCTCAGAATCCAGTCAGAGTCCTTGCAGTTCCTCCAGGATCCAGCCAATACATATCCCTGTGGTCTCACCTCCAGGACCTTTTTGTCTTACAGCTGGCATCTGTGACTGGACACTGTGGATACTCTAGTGGATAAGGTAGACAGGACCCTGCCTCATGGACTTTACATTTTAGTGAGGTAAGCAAAACCAGTAAACAAATAAGTATACAATATTAAGTAGTAAAGACTATAGTGAAGAAAAATAAAGGGTAAGGATATTAAGGACATTAAGAGTGATGAGCTAAATAAATAGATAAATAAATAACATATTAAATTTTACTGGCAGGTGAAAGCTATTTCACAGAGAGAGATGTTGTGGACTTGATCTTCACTATAGTTACCTTTGTGACTGCATATTACAAAAGAGTTCTTATCGCTGACCTACATTTGTGTTTCTTTGAACTTCTTTTATGACAGTTATTCAGGGAAACAATATAGATTGCCTAATGTGCTATTTGTGTGGGATATTGACAGAATAACATAATTTATTATTGCCCACTGGGGAGTTAGAGTACAAAGGGCTTATGTTTCCCCCTACAATCTTCTTTGCAGAAAAAATCAACATAAAAATATTTAATAAAATCAGGTTTTACTCAAGTATATAAAACTTTCATTTTTTTTTAATTGCCTAGACAATGTTATTGTCACTTTAGGTAATTTTTAAAATGTTACATTCGTGATGTTCCTGCCACCTTACTGGATTTAGATTTTCAAATTCAGGAGATGTGAAGTTAAAGGTTTTCCTGTAGATGCTGTCCATTTAATCAAGGTAAACAGACTTAGATCTTTAATGGTCAAATATGAGCATGTGCTATGATGTGACATACATATAAAGCTATGAATTCCTCTCAGAATCCTCTATTTAAAAATTGGAACTTTTTTAAAATGTTTATTTATTTTTGAGAGAGAAAGAGAGCACAAGGGTGTAGGGAAGGTGGCGGGGGGGGGGGGGGTTGCGGAACAGAAGATCCAAAACGAGCTCTGTGCTGACAGCAGAGAGCCTGATGTGGGGCTCAAACTCACAAGCTGCGAGATCATGACCTGAGCCAAAGAAGCTTAACCAGCTGAGCCACGCAGGCACTCTAAAATCTGCAACTTTTAATTTACGATAGCAAAAGAAAGTTGCAAACAATTTAATTGTCAAATAGTTGGAGAATCTTTAAATAACAATTGGAGTACTATACTGTCATCAAAACTCAAGCTTTTGTAAAATACTTAAGAGCATGGAAAAATAGGTGGGCTATATAACCAGGTGAAGAGAATGTAAGAGTGTAAAGAATGTAATCGTATGAATCTGGTTTAGAAAACTGAAAATAACCTAAAAGAAGTCAACAGACTGGCAGTCCAGAACGGGTATGGTTAGCATTACAAAATTATCAGAGACCCAGAGCCTTCAACATTGCTACTCTCCTTTCCTTACCAGGTGACTTCCAAACCATGGCTCAAGGTGGTTGCTTGAACTCCATCTGTTATACCTACATCCCAGTCATCAAAAGGAAACAGGTAAAAAAGGGGCATGCCTCTCATGGCAGACAGAATAATGGCCCGCTAAAGATGCCATGTCCCAACCCCCGAAACTCATAAATATGTTACCTTACACAGAAAAAGGGACTTGGAAGATATGATTAAGTTAAAGATCTTGACGGGAGTTTATCCTAGATTATCAAGTGGCCCCGATGTAATCACAAGGATCTTTATGAAGGGCAGCAGAAGGGTGAGAGTAAGAGGAGATGTGACAACGGAAGCTGAGGTCAGAGTGATGCGAGAAAGGGGCCCGGAGCCAAGAAATGAATGTAGCCTTTAGAAGCTGGAAAAGGGAAAGAAAGTCTATCCTACAGCTTCCAGAAGGGACACAGCCCTGTCAACTCATTTTAGACTTCTGACCTCCAGAACCATAAGACAAGAAATTTGTGTTGTGCTAATCTAATTTCGCAGCAATTTCTTACAGCAGCAGTAGGAAACTAATACATCCTCCCTTAACTTTCCAAGGAAGAAGGTAAAAATAGATAATTGGACACAGTTAACATATTCTGCCACATTTCCTTTAAAAAAATATATATTCCAAAGGAAATAGGTTATGTTTTTCTAGAAGTCTTGGGTTTCAAAATGGAACCCCAAACTCAATTCTAAATTACATAAGGTTAAGGAAGGGGAGGAGAGGTTATTTACAATATATTTGAATCTCACCCCATTAAGGAAGAAGTATAGGATAAACTGTATATCCATAGGGCTTGTAACCAAGGACTTGTCCAACGTCAGCCCACCCCCCCTTCTCTCTCTCTCTCTCTCTCTCTCTCTCTCTCTCTCATTCTCTTTCTTTCACTTCCCTCTGCTTTTCTCTGTTTCAGTTCATTCTCATCTACTGAAAATGGACCTTGCTCATATGTTGAGAACCAAGGGAGTGGGCATCCAACTTAAAGACCTTCATCTCATCATTCATTCATTTGCCACGTGTTTGTTGAGTCCCTACCATGTGCTAGGCCAGTGAACAAGACAGACAAGTCCTGGCCTCATTCTGGTAGTTGATACGGATAATAAACAAATACATAAATCAAGATCCTTAGAAACTAGGATCTTGTTTTTCATTGTTTATTAGGTATGATGATGGAAATGTGCAGAGAGATGAAATACAGAGTAACTGGGGAGACCTCAATTTATAGTGGGTGGTCAGGGAAGGCTTCTCTGAAAAGCTGACATCTAAGACCCCATAGATAAATAAAGCAGACATGAGCATGATCCAGGGGGCCTCAAAGACCCCACGATAGCTTCTTGAAGCAACAGAAGGGAGACCAGCATACCCAGTGCCAAGTGAGCATATGGGGATGGTAAAAGATGAGGCTAGGTGCTACATCCAACAGAACTTCATGGATACATCTTGGTTTTTCTAGAAGAGTCCTCATTATACCTGTGTCCCCACCATAAATATTAAGAGCCATCCCAGGTTGGAAGCTAAATTTTTCAGTCACCTTGCATATGCAGCTACGGGAGTCAGGATTTTTTTTTCCTCAGAGAAACAACAGAAAGGCATTGACAAGTTTTGAGCAGGGCAATACCAAGATCTGATTTATATTTAATATCGCTGGAAACCAGAGAATGAGTTAATAAATACAGCAAGTTAAATATGTCTACATTTGGAGTACTGATGTTTTTAAATAGAAATCAATATCGAGGTAAAATAAAAAGAGGTATAATTTATGATGTAGCATAAGGCATAGGTATACCCTCACCAACCTCATGAACACATAGGCCTTAAAACCACCACTCTGCTTGTGATGCTTCCTCCTTCTCTTAAACTCAGAAGCACTTTCTGAGGCAGAACATAGCTCCAGCTTTCTGGGTTTCATAGCAACTTGGCAGTGCAATGCTTCTAGGCTGAAATCCCGACTTCCATGGATTCATGCTGTTTCAGCCACAAATATTTACCTTACCTGGCTCCTGGGGCTAATTAAAGGGGCAGGGCTCCATTCCACTTGGCTTTCCCCTAAATTGCTTTCAGAGTCAGAAGCAGCTGCCGGATGAGAATGACAGCTCTATAATTCATCTCTACATCCACACAGTGACTCGCTCACAAACGTCCTTTTCAAATTAGGAAATACCCTGCCCTTGCCACTTTCCTACTGGATTTGAAACTGCATCTCCTTAAAATGATTTCTCCTAGCTTGCAGCTGCCTCTAGAGCTACTAAGAGCTTATTGTACCATTTAGAACGCTGTTTCGTTGCAAATATTTATTCTTATTGTAAAAGTTATACATGTTTACTGTAAAAGATTCGAGAAGGTGAGAATTGAAAAGTGAATTTTTCCCTCTCTGCTCCCTCAGCCCCTGTCACAGACCCAATGAATGAATGCCTTTCTCCTGGTAACCTCTGTTAATCAGTTTTGGCCTTTTTCTATGCATATACATGAAAACAGAGAAACCTTTATTGGCATTTAAATAGGTTGTCCCACAGGCTTTAAAGCGATTTCATGATAACAAGCAAGTCCAGATTTGGTAAACCATGAAATGGTATCACGGTTCGTTGGCAGAAACTGAAGACTCCGTTCTTCTCACAAAGCAGAATAGCGGAGTTAATCCTGGTTACACTTCGGAACAGGGTCAAGGTACCAAATTCAAATCATCAGGCCCAGGAAGAAACCAGACAGGAAGTAAGTTTGCAACTCTGAAGACAGACTCAGAGCTCTAGTGGGGGATGACCATAGACGGAGAAGCTGGAAATCGAGTCTGAGCAGGGGCTCAAAGGTCAGGGTCTTGTCCAGAGGGGTGGAGAAGCACCGTGGACTCTACTGTGGTCACTGGGGTAATGGAAGGTAGCAGAATCGGAGAAGCCAGGAAGTCAAGATGGGTTTTCCTTAGTGGGAAAGTGGAGATACTGCTGGGAAAAGAGAACACATCCACAGAGCGAGAGGACAGAGGAGGGCATCCCTCTGGGGGGTTAGGAAGCTGAGAATCATCATGAGAGAGAGAGATGGACTCTCCCTCTGAGGGACTTTGGATAAGTTCTAATAATATTATATGTTGCCTTTCAAGTATTTCCCTTTTGTATTGTTTATGTTGGTAAAGTACATAGAACACCACTTTAACCATTTTTTAATGTACAGTTCAGTGGCTTTAAGTACCTTCACACTGTTGTGCAGCCACCAGCACATCTCCAGATCTCTTTTCATCTTGCAAAAACTGAATCTCTGTCCCCCTGAAACATGGACTCCCCGTTCCCCACTCCTCCCACTCCTGGCAACCACCATTCTACTTTCTGACTACTCTAGGGGCCTCCTATGGGTTGACTCATACAATATTTGGCCTTTGGTGACTGGCTTACTTCACTTAGCATAATGTCCTCAAGGTTCATCCATGTTGTAGAATGTGTCAGAATTCCTTCCTTTTTAAAACCGAATAATATTCCATTGTATGTTTCCGTCACTTTCTTTATTTACTCATCCATTTATTCATGGATACTTAGGGTTACTTTTCCACCATCTGGATATTGTGAATAATGATGTTATGAATATGCGTATGCTTTCAAGTATTTTTCTGAATGAAATATTTCAAGTCACGGAAGACGAACAGGGTTTTTTGTTTGTTCTGTTTTTGTGTGTTTTCCTTTAAGGAGAGAAGGGCATTCCCAGGTGAGGGAGAAGCATAGATGAAATTGTGGAATGGAGAGGCATAGCTTGACCAATGAAGGGCAGGAGGCTCCATGGGGCAGCAGCATGGAAGGGGATAGAGTGAAAGGTGAGGTAAGAAACATGGGCAGGGCAGGTGAAAGTACAGAAAATAATAGAATATGTTCACCACCCAGTTGTGTCATATGTGAATATCCTGCCATATTTTCTCGATTTTTAAAAGAAATACAGTATTTTGGATACAACTGATGCTCCCTGCACAACCCCCCATCCGAATTTCCACTCCCCTTTGCAAGGGTACCCATTTTCCTGAATTCCAAGTTTTATGTGTGCCATGCTTTATGATTGTACTACATGTGTAAATCATGTGTTTTCATGCTTTTAAAAATGCTTTTAAGCTTTATTATACGAACGGTATCATACTTTGTATACATCCTTTTCCACCTTTTTCCCCATTAACATTATGTTTTGAGGATTTGTCTAGATTATTTCATATTCGAATTCCATTGCATGAATATTTCACACTGTATTTTTCCACCTTTACAAGCAACACTACAGTGAACATTCTTGTACATTTTCCTGGTGAGACTTTAGGCTGTGGACCTAGATGTGGAATTGCTGGGTTCAAGGGTAACGTGCATCTTCAACTTTATTTGTAAAGTAAAATTGCTCTCCAACTAAGCGGTTGTATCAATTTACACTTCCATAAGCAGTATACAGTTGTTTCCATTTTGCCCCACTCTCTGCCAACAATGAATATTGTCAGATTTTTTTTTAAGTTGCCAAAATAGCACAGTTGGTTAACAGCCCAGTTTTTGAGCATCACTCTTGGTATCCAAATCCTGGCTTTATCACTTACTAGTTGTATGAGCTTGGGTCCTATTTTCCCTCTCTGGAAGAGGAAAGAGTTGGTAGTACCAACCTCATGCATTTATTGCAACATTTCAGTGTGTTAACACATGGAAAGCATCTAGAACCATATATGGTTAGTGCTCAATAACGTCAGCAATATGCATCAGAATTTTTGAATTGGCCATTCAAGTCTGTAAACTTCTTATTCTTTCCCTTATCCTTTTCATATTGATTTGTAGGTATTCTTTAAATCTCCTGAGTAATAATCATTTGTATTTATATGTTCCAAATATCTTCTTTTGGCCCGTGTCTCATCATTTTAGTTTTTATGACATATTTTGTCATTAAGTTTTTTTTAATTAAAAAAATGTTTTTAATGTTTTTATTTATTTTTCAGAGAAAGAGACAGAGCGTGAGCAAGGGAGGGACAGAGAGAGAGGGAGACACAGAATCCAAACTAGACTCCAGGCTCTGAGCTGTCAGCATAGAGCCCGAAGTGGGGCTGGAACCTGTGAACCACGAGATCATGACCTGAGCCGAAGCTGGACACTCAACCGACTGAGCCACCCAGGTGCCCCTGTCATGAAGCTTTTAATCAGAATGTAGCCAAATGTATCATCACTTATTTTTTTTTCTTGTTCAATTTTTTTCCTCATAAAAATATTCTCAAATATTTTCTTTTATGAAAGTTGCTTTTAAAAGATTTATTTTTAGAGAGAGAGGGAGCATGAGTGGGGGAGAGGGGCAGAAGAAGAGAGAGAGAGAAAATCTTTCTTTAAAATGTTTATTTACTTATTTTTTTAAATTTTTTAAATGTTTATTTATTGTTTATTTTTAATGTTTATTTATATAAATGTTTATTTATTTATTTAATTTTTTTAATGTTTATTTATTTTGGAGAGAGAGAGAGAGAGAGAGAGACAGAGACAGAGAGACAGAGAGGAGGGGCAGAGAGAGAGAGAGGGAGGTGCAGAATCTGAGGCAGGCCCCAGGCTCTGACCTGTCAGCACAGAGCCCGACACAGGGCTCGAACTCACAAACTGAGAGATCATGACCTGAGCCGAAGTCAGACGCCCAACCGACTGAGCCACCCAGGCGCCCCTAATTTACTTATTTTTGAGAGAGAGAGAAAGAGCATGTGCCAGCAGGGGGAGGACAGAGAGAGAGGGAGACAGAGAATCTCAAGCAGGCTCCATGCCGTCAGCACAGAGCTCCTCATGGGCCTTGAAACCCATGAACCAGGAAACCATGACCTGAGCCAAAATTAAGAGTTAGACGCTTAATGAATGAGCCATCCAGGCACCACAGACAGAATCTTTTTTTTTTTTTTTAATGTTTTTACTTATTTTTGAGAGAGAGAGACAGAGAGAGCACACACAGGCAAGTGGGGGAGGGGCAAAAAGGGAGGGAGGCGGAGGGTCTGAAGCAGGCTCTGTGCTGACAGCAAAGAGCCCAATGTGGGGCTCTAACTCACAAACCTAACTGCTAGATCATGACATGAAACAAAGTCGGACACGTAACTAACAGAGCCACCCAGGTGTCCCGAGAGAGAGACAGAGAGACAGAGACAGAGACAGAAACAGAGACAGAGAATCTTAAGTAGGCTCCATGCTCAGCACAGAGCCAGACACGGGGCTTGATCCCATGAGCTTTCCCATTTTGGTCTTCTTCAAACTTGTTTTTCCTTTGCTCTTCCATATGACTTTTTGGATCATCTTGTCAAGTATACAAAAAAAAAATCATTTGGGATTTCGATTGGGATTGTTTTGAATTTATTAACTAATTTGGAGAGAACTGGCATTTTTTATAATATTTAATTTTTCTAATTATTTATTGATATTGTACAGGAATATAAATTCTTTTTATACTAATCTTGTATCTAGTAACATGCTGATATCTTATACTCATTCCAATAGCTTGTTTGTATTTTTTCTTAGATTCTATAAATGCAGTAATATTCCTATCAGTAGTGATACTTTTGTTTTTGTTTTCTTTTCCAATCCTCAAGGCTTTTCTTTTCTTCTCTTTAGTGCTCTGGTTGGGATCTTCAAATAGTGACTGGATGGAAACAGTGATAATGGGCAGCTTTTTTATTACTGATATTAGAAGGGATAATTCCAAAGTTTCACCAGTAAATATAATGTTTGCTACAAGTTTCTGATAGATATATTTATTCAATTAAGATAATTCTCCCTAGTGGCGCCTGGGTGGCTCATTTGGTTTGGCATCCAACTCTTGGTTTTGGCTCAGGTCATGATCTTGCAGTCATGGGACCAAGACCAACATAGATTCTCCACAGAACATGGATTCTCTCTCTCTCTCTCTCTCTCTCTCTCTCTCTCTCTCTCTCTCTCTCTCTCTCCCCCTCTCCTGCCCATGCATACTCTCTCTCTCTGTGTCTGTCCCTTAAAATAAATAAATAAACATTAAAAAAAGAACTACCCCTACTCAATACCAAAACAATAAAATCTCCAATAACCCAATTAAAAAATGGGCAAAGATTTGAACAGATATTTCTCCAAAGAAGAAATACAAACAGCTAGCAGGTATATGAAAAGGTGTTCAACACCACCAATCATCAGGGAAACACAAATAAAAACCATAAGGAGATATCATCTCACACCTATTAGGATAGCTGTTATGAAAGAATCAAAGGTAACAAGTGTTGGCAAGGATGTTGAGAAATCGGAACCCACCGTACACTGTTGGTGGAAATATGAAGTGATGCAACCACATGGAAAACACTATGGAAGTGCCCCAGTTACTCAAAAACTTAGAAGTGGAACTACCACATGATCCAGCAATCCCACTCCTGGGAGCATCCAGAAGAAATGAAATCAGGATCTCAAAGAGATCCATGTACTCCCACATTCATTCTAGCATTATTCACAACAGCCAACATATGGAACAACCCAAATGTCTATTGACAGAAGAATGGATAAATAAAATGTGGTATATACATACAGAGGTACATTATCCAGCCTTAAAAAAGAAGTAGATCCTACAATTTGCAGCAACATAAATGGACCTGGAAGATATTATACTAAGTGAATAAGTCAGTCACAGCAGGACAAATAGTCCCATGATTCTACTCATATAGAAAACAGAAAGGCACCTGGGTGGCTCAGTCAGTTGAGCGTCCAACTTCAGCTCTGGCCATGATCTTGCAGGCTGTGCGTTTGAGCCCCGCGTCTGGCTCTGTTCCGACAGCTCGGAGCCTGGAGCCTACTTCAGATTCTGTGTCTCCCTCTCTCTCTGCCCCTCCCCTGTTCACGCTCTGTCTCTCTCAAAATAATAAACATTAAAAAAAAATTTTTTTTAAGAAAATAGAATGGTGGTTTCCAGGAGATGGAGGAAAAGGGAAATGAGATGTTCAATGAGCATAATATTACACTTATATGAAATGCTGAAGTTCTGGAGATCTGTTTACAACATAGTTTTTATAGTTAACAGTATGGTCTCGTGCACTTAAAAACTTGCTAAGAGGGAAGATCTCATGTTGCGTTTTTACCACTCACACAGAAAAACAGCAAAGGGACTCAAGGAAACTTTTGGAGGTGATGGATATGTATATTACCATGATTGTGGTGCTATCAGAAGTGAATGTTTATGTCCAAACTCATAAAATTATATAAATATGTGCAGCTTTTTGGTATATTTATTACATATACTTCAATAAAGCTGTAAAACTAATTTTTTTTGAATGTCAGGCTCAAGTAACAGTGAAAGGGTATGTTCTTGCCTTTACCAAGGAGAATCTGGGATGAGATTTCCATTCCAAAATTGTTCCCTGAAATGGACAACCTACATTTGCTAGATCAAATAGTGCCCAATATTCAGAATAATTTCCAGTTTTGTGACATAAATATATACAAAATAAAATTCCTCACTATTTGTATTTCCTGTTTTTTTAATATGAAAGAGTATCCTATTTTAACAAAAGATTTTTCTGCCTCTATTAATTATGTGCTTTTTCCTTTGCTCTTTCCCTTTTCAATTTGTTAATCTGGTAAATTATAGTAATAGATTTTCCTAACATTAAACAATCCTTGCTTTCCTGGGATAAACCCAATAGCATATTATTTTCATTAAGTCACTGATTTTGCTGAATTTTATCAGAATTTATACCTTTATATTTAGAAGTAAGGTTGGCAGGAAGCAAAAGCAAAAATGAACTACTGGGACTCGATCAAGATAAAAACTTCTGCACAGCAAAGAAACAATCAAGAAAACTAAAAGCAGCCTATGGAATGGAAGAAGATATTTGCAAATGACATATCAGATTAAGGGTTAGTATCCAAAACTGATAAAGAACTTTTCGAACTCAACACCCAAAAAACAAACAATACACTTAAGAAATTGGCAAAAGACATGAATAAACATTTTTCTAAAGAAGACATCCAGATGTCCAAAGGACACATGAAAAGATGCTCAACATCACTCATCATCAGGGAAATAAAAATCCAAGCCACAATGAGATACAACCTCACACCAGTCAGAATGGCTAACATTGACAACTCAGGCAACAACAGATGTTGGCCAGGATATGAAAAAAGAGGAACCCTCTTGCACTGCTGGTGGGAATGCAAACTGGTGCAGCCACTCTGGAAAACAGTATGGAGGTTCCTCAAATAATTAAAAATAGGAATACCCTATGACCCAGCAATTGCACTACTAGGTATTTACCCAAAGGATACAGAAATGCTGATTCAAAGGGGCACATGTTTATATTTGTTTATAGCAGCACTATGTTTATAGCAGCACAATGTTTATAGCAGCACTATCAACAATAGCCAAAGTATGGAAAGAGCTCAGGTGTCCATCGACTGAAGAATGGATAAAGAAGATGTGGTGTATATATACAATGGAATATTAGCCACAAAAAAGAATGAAATCTTGTCTTTTGCAATGATGTGGATGGAGCTAGAGTGTATTATGCTAACTGAAATAAGTCAGTCGGAGAAAGACACATACCATATGATTTTACTCATATGTGGAATTTAAGAAACAAAACAGATGAATAGAGAGGAAGGGGGAAATAAAAAGAGACAGAAGCAAACCATAAGAGACTCTTAACTACAAAGAACAAACTGAGGGTTGATGGAGGGGAGGTGGGCAGGGGGATGGGCTAAATGGGCAATGGGTATTAATGAGGGTACTTGTGATGAGCACTGGGTATTATATGTAAGTGATGAATCACTCAATTCTACTTCTGAAACTGATATTACACTATATATTAACTAACTAGAGTTTAAATAAAAATTTTAAACAACAACAACAACAACAAAAGAAATAGAAGTAAGTTTGGCTTACAATTTTCCCTATTATCCTTGTCTTATTTTGGATTCAGGTTTGTTCCAGTCTAATAAAATGAGTTTTAAGGTACTATTTATTTTCATGTTCTATTTATATTCTCTGGACTGTTCATAGAAGATTGGGATTATATGTTCTTATAAATTTGGTAAAATTTGCCTGTAAGAAACTAACTATATCTTAATTCATAATGTGAGTAGATTTAATCACTGATTTAATGTCTTTCAAGGTCATAGGATTTTTTTTTTAATTTTAATGTTTATTTATTTACTTTTGAGAGAGAGAGAGCACAATGGTGGAAGGACCAGAGGGAGAGAGGGAGACACAGAATCCAAAGCAGGATCCAGGCTCTGAGCTGTCAGCACAGAGCCCAATGCTGGGCTCGAACCCATGAACCACAAGATCATGACATGACCTGAGCTGAAGTCACTGACTCAGTCAATCGACACAGCCACCCAGGCACCCCAAGGTCATTGGACTTAGGTCATTTATTTCCTCTTGAGTCAGTTTTAATTAATTATAGTTTTCTAGAAAATTGACCATTTTGCATATTTCAAATTAATTGACCTAAAGCTGTATGTGATTGTCCCTTGTTACCTGTTTTAATTTCCAGTATATTTGTGGTTATGTTGCTTTTCAATTCCTAATTGCAATATTGTTTTGAGTATCTTTTGAATGTAATACCATGCTGAGACTGGCCACCAGGAAGCCCAGTTTTAAATGAGTTGTAATGGCCCATTTCTACAATAGCCCAGAGTTTGAAGTAGGAATAGAAATAGAAAGACCACTAGAACTATTCCCCAACAACTTTTGTCTACTGTCCCTAATTCCTTCCTGTGAAACCACATAACCTCAAATGCATGCTTATATATACTCCTTAGAAATTTGTACTCTTGCATAAATGCAAAGTGGTGGTGATCTATTTTCTCTAATTGCTCAGTCCATTCAAAGAACAGAAGACAATAACATATCTCTCCTGAAATATATCTTCTGCAGCTTAAGTATCCTCAGTCTTTCTAATAGTTACTCAAATATCTTGGATCACAAGCCCTTTGTTATCCTCCCCCCACCCCTTCTAGTGATCCATCCCAGTGTACCAACCTGCTAAACTGAATCCTTTACCCCAGGTATGGTCTGACCTACACAAGTAGGATGGGTCCTTACTGTGCTTCCTAAAATACACTGATGTTCTCACTCCATCACACCACTGACTCGTGTTAATTTTGCAGTCAACCAAACATTTGGGGTTTTTTCACACAGGCTGTTGAGGAATCTTTATTCCCAAGTAATATAGGAGCAAAACTCCATTATGTAACTCCTTAGCCGACTGACTTACAAAGAGAATTTAAAGATGTCTGGGCTATGAGCAAGCATCCTTGTAAGTGAGGATGGAAGGGCTAGCAGACGGTCCTGTCCTCCTGTCCTCAGCCATCTAGGGGAAGAGCCCTTCCTTTATAAAGGAAGGCATGTCAGCTGGGTCATACTGTAGTACAATTGCCAAGAACAGGGAGGGTAAAAGAATTGTCATTTGTTGAGGACCTACTGGGGGCCAAATCTACGTTAGGGACTTTACATCTGTTATCTACACTTTAGTCCTCATAACAACACCGAGTCAAGGTGTAAAGAGGTAAATAAATGAATGCCAGATAAAAATGTCCCCAGTTTATTTATGAGGGACCAAGACTCAGAGTATGACTTGCCCCAAAGGATAAAGCTAAAAAGCAACGGAGCCTTATTTGACTCTAGAATTTAATTTCTTCTCCACTGCCAGGCAGGACTGGATAAATGTGGGTGGAGATATCAAGCAGCAGGCATCAAGGGCACTTGCGTGATGTTTTATAGTTTAGTGAAGGACTTTCACCTACATTAATGCTTTTAAGTTGATCTTCATAACATCCTCATGTGGGAGGCAAAGCAGATGATACAATCTTTATTTTACAGGTAAAGATATTAGCTCTCAGAGAATCAAGTGACCTACCCAAGGTCACCCAGCTAGCCAATGAGATTGCAGGGCAGATCTTAACCCGAGCTTCTCTGTTAGCAAGCGCCTGGGAAGCACCCCTCCTGGCGGCTGGAATAGGGCAAGGAGGCCATGGGGGGGCTGGGGCACATGCTCATGACAGATGTGGATGTGGGAAAGGGAACAGCTCGAAACCCTAACCTTACCAAGAAAATGTAATGCTCTGTTATTATTTTGAGGCTTCAGGAGTCACAGGAGAAGGAAATCCTGGACTAATGGCCAAGAAGCAGAGCAGCCTAGGACAGATAACATCGCTGTTTCTTCCACAGCAAAGGCAAGGCTGACTTTTACTACCAACAACATTGGTGTGATAGATCCTTGTGGAGAACAGGACCATGAGCTGGTGAACCTACTGACCTTCATTTAATTTCTTCAGCAAAGCTAGAATCTTAAAATAATAATAATAATTATTATTATTATTATTATTATAATGAAAAACAAAACAAAACCTCAAAATGAATCCAATGTGTTCATTTCACAATCCACTGAAGACATGTAGATTTAACATCAATCAAGTATCCACAGAACATTTGGTTTAACCAGTTACTTAAACTCCACTTGAGTTAAGCACTGTCTTATTCAAGCACTCAAAACGGAGGCTTTGCCAGTTCGTTGGCGATTTGCCTGCTGGTAACTGGTTTCCACATGATCCCGACTGAAACCAAATTCCCCCCAGCTGGGAGATTCTCGTTTTCTCTAGGCCACCAATTCACGTCTATTGTCCTCTCTCAAGCCTGGCTGAGAAACTGTGTTCCTGGAGCCCCTAAATTACTCAGGAGAGTCTACCTGCCCTGAACATGCAAGCTGGCACTCTTTACCTGTCTACAGATGGTGGACAGTCGAAAGTTCCTGAGAGTTTTGTTTCTCAAGCCAAAACGTTCAAAAATCGAGGAGAGGACACTGAGCATTTTTTTTCTAGTCCTTTCCAAGCCTCACTGTGGCTCAAGTTCACCCAAGAATATACAGATGCCTGGACTACTGTCAGAAAGGACTCTGCTTCGGAGAAATGTGTTAAGCTATATTGTGAGGACGCCATATCCACACAACAGCAAAATGCAAGCTGTAGAGAAATGAGATGAAGGGAGAGCTTGTAGATTCCAAGAGACTTAAGAGGTATGACAACCAATGTGACGTTAGAACTCAGGTGATTCCCATTTCAAACAAACACGAGGTGAAAACAAACAAAAAAAACAGAAGAAAATTCGGAACACTTGGAAGACAACTGAAAATTTGAACATCAGTTGGGTGTATGACAACATCAAGGACTTACTGCTATTTCTGTTTGAATGTAATAATGGTATTGTGGTTTTTAAAAAAAAAAACAGTTTACATCTGGTAGAGAAATGTACTGAAATATTTTGATAATATTTGAGAATAATGTGATGATAAAATGATATGATGTTTAGAATTTGCTTCAAAAAGGAGGCGTAAATAGAAACAGAGAGGAAGCAAGGCTGGCCTTTAGTTGATAATTATTGCATCTGGGTGTTAGGTTCATGGGGGTAAGTGGGGTTCATTATGCCGTTTTGGTCTACTTTCATAACATTTGTGAAAATTTCCATAATAAAATTTAAATCTCCCTAGGTTCCCAAACTGTTGTATTTCTCCCCCCACCAACCTTAACACACTCATGTGCATACTCATACATATCAACCACCTGTTCCAATGTGAACTCAAGGTTTATTCCCCAGAGAAGAAGAAAAAGAAAGTGGGAGTAGAACACTTTTTTACTGTGTACAAATACAAACAAGTTTCAGAGTTTCTCATGAGTTGTACTAGTTCTAGACTGAGGCATGTAGAAGAACTGTTACTAACATCAAATCAGTCTAGTTACTTTTAGTAAAAGACTAAAAGACTAGTTCCCTAACCTTTTAAATTAAAGCAATTTGTTTCTTTCTTCATAAACTTCCCCTGCCTGCAGTTCATGAGGTTTATGTGTTTGTGTATGTGTGCAAAGGGCCACCATGTACATTCGTGCAGGTTGTGCATAGCACAAGGCCTTCACATCTAAAGGGGCACCCTTCAAGTTGTCAACACTGTACATTTGCATTTTTATGATGATAACTGTCTTGCAAGTGGAAATAAAATGTCTTGTTCTAACAAAACGAGTGTTTAACTTTCCAACAGACGGAAGCAAATGTGGTCTGAAGATACAGGCTCCTTTTCTAATTATGGACTTACCATCTGGAGTAGCAGTGGACCTGATCTGCCTAACTACCTGAGTTTGAATTCCCTCCCCCAAAACCACTCACTGACTTTATTATAATCTTCATAAGTTACTTAATAGCCCGGAGCTCAAGTTTCTTCATCTGTAAAATGGGATTGTAAAATTGAGAGCATTGGTCAAAGCCCTAAACGTATACGAAACAGTTGCCTGGCAAATCATAAGCCTTCAACCAGTGTTAGAGATTAGCTATTATCATAGCTACTCGTACACATCTAATTTGGGGGGGGGGGGGGCGTGCATGTGTGTGTTGTGTCGTTTATAAATTCATTGAATAAATTATTGCAATGGACTTGAAAAAGACTATATCCACTAATTCAGTCTATTTTAAAAACAGGACATCTTTTCGTAACCATCAAGTTTTGAAGGATGTGGCAAAGCTCAAGGTCCAGGTAAGCAGCAGGGGTGTATCAGCCTTCCTGCACACAGGAGCTATGTGCATATGCTGATCAAGAGCTCTGTGACCAAATATTCTGGGGTTTTTCCATCCTAACTACTTGGCCAGGAAGTCTGTAATGGGAAAAGATCCAGTGGGAGTTGCCAGCCACAAAGGGGTATTACCCCACAGGCAGAATAGAGTCAAAACGTTTCAAGAGGTTAAAAGTCTATTTTTAAAAGGAAAGAACACAGAGTATGCCTTTAACTTGGTGTTAAAAATAAACTCAGCTGCCTCCTTTACACTTCCCACCCCCTCCCCCTGTCCTCCCATACCCTGCACTGCCCATAGGGAAGAAAGACTGCTAGTGTTTCATTTTGTTTCTTCTCATGAGTTTTTCTTTTTCTTTTCTTTTTTTTTCATCTTTGGCCAAACATGAGCTACTTGGTGTTCAGTTCACAAAACAAGTTGCATTCTCTCTCAAAATTTCCTCAGGGATCCCCAGGAAGCAGGTTGGATTATAATTTAGAATTAACCCATGTCAGGGACTAAGGAAAAAATCCACACTGAGATAAACAAAATGGATCCCTGCCAGCTTTCTCCCATGCCTGCGAAGTGTCTGCAGGGGAGGTCATTCAGGCAAGACGGCCTTTCACAGAATGCTATTTAATATCGGGGTTTAAGCACAGGCTTTTCCTGAGGCATGGTTACCCATAGAAACACGGCTTTGCTGAGTTGCTTTCAATAAATTCCATTAAACAACCACAAAAATCCTATAGATCAGATGTGCCAGTCTTTGTTCACACACACAAAAAAAGCTAATCTGTAGAGCCGAGAAGCTGCTGTCTGGAGTGAATAATCTTGATTTCTTAATGTATGTAGATGGTAGCGGGATTTCAAGACCCCAGTGGGAGGCAAAGATGTTGAAGAATAAAGAGGCACAGGTCTGTGCACAGTCCTGCTACTTCATTGGGGTGGGGGAGAGATGAAGGGTCACTGGGAACTTGTTTACTTAAAAAGAGCTTTTTTAAATGTCTATTTATTTATTTTGAGAGAGAAAAAGGATGTGTGCGTGCGGGGGAGGGGCAGAGAGAGGGAGACACAGAATCCAAAGCAGGCTCCAGATTCTGAGCTGTCACCACAGAGCCCAATGCGGGGCTCGAACCCACAAACCGTGGGATCATGACCTGTGCTGAAGTTGGACACTTAACCAACCGAGCCACCCAAGCGGCCCAAAAGATTTTTTAAAAAAGAGACAGCCCTTAGTTAACATAAGATAAGGGAGAAAGCAACGGAATTCATTTTAAGAAATAAAGTTCTAGTCTCAGGTCAGCCTCTGACTTGAAATGTGACCCCAAGTCAAGCCATTCATTTTCCTACAGTTTCCTTTCAGAACTATGCTTTAATAGGCATATATAATTGTTAAATTATATATAATTGACAAAAACAAAGTATTGCATCAGAGCACTTAAACAAGTTTACAATCTCGTTCAGATTTAATGAAGTGATTTTTAATGAAGTGCATGTCTAGAAAGGTAGAAGGGAAATTTCGTCAATAAAGGTTGAGGTCTAGCCAATTGTTGTCCATTTTTCATGAAAAGAAAACACTCTAGTATATACTGGAGGCACTAGCACCTAACCGAATATGCCTCGAAAACGGAATAAAGGTAAAATGATGGGTTCTGAAGTTGTGGCAAGTTCCATATGTATATGCAACTATTTTTCAAATGTATATAGATTGGTTGTGATTAATAAGATATAATTGATAAATTATAAATTCCTTAATTTTATTTCTGTATATGTATTAATAAAATAAAAACTCATTTTAAAACATTAGCAAAATCAAGTAAATTTTCAGCATATCTTTTTTCTTTGTTTTTCAGCACTGACCATTGTGGATTTATTTGTATGAATCTGTACTAATTAATTTGTATTAAATTGTATTTATTTGTATTAATCTACTTGCTCAAATGATTTCCTTTCCTTGATCTATACTGTATACCATGTTTAAATTTTACAAAACCAAATGCCAAAACACAATAAGTGTAATGGATAGGAATGTGCATAGCAAGCCGGTATTAAAACATTAGGACTGCCCCATCTCTGGTCCTTACCATTTCAGCAAACACTCCTTCCTGGTCACTCACTATCATTTCTGATGACTCAATTATTGTTGAAATGTGTATCTGATTTTTTTTGGGGGGGGTCATTTGTGTATTTTTTATTGAGACATAATTGACATATAACATTGTATTCGTTTTAGGAGTACAACATAATGAGATTTGATGCTTGTATATCCTATGAAATGGTCACCACAATAAGTTTAGTTAACATCCATCACCTCACATAATTACACATTTTTTTCTTATGATGAGAACTTTTAAGATCTACTTCCTTGGCAACTTACAAATATATAGTCCAGTATCGTTAACCCTCATTGCCATGCTGCACATTACAGTCCCAGAACTTAATTTATCTTATAACTGGAAGTTTGTGCCTTGCGACCACCTTCATCCATTTCACCTGCCCCCCACTCCCTGCCTCCGTCAACCACGCAACGCATGTTTCTTGATCAACAAATTCTAAATTACAACTTCTCTCAGCTAGGAATCCTGGAACTTAGTATTTAACTTTTTGCCTTAAAAAGGCCTCTGCTACATGAGTTCATTAAGAAAGCAATGGGACAATGATGCTTGTCAGTAACTCAAAGAACTGCACTAAAACAAGGGGAAGAATCAAGTCTACAATAAAAACGTTTGAGTCAGTATCTATTTATTTGTGTTGTTCCAGGAAGGACTGAGGGTGGCTTATGAAGATGCATACAATTAAGCAAGATGCAATCTACTACAATATAAATGAGGAGGGAAAAAAGACCAAGAAAATAGGATAGAAAGCACATGGCAGTGGTGAAGTGAGGACATAAAAGACGTGCCTTGAAATTCGAGGTGCTTCTAAGCACTGAGCAATTTGATTCTCCCTTTGTACACAGCGAAAGGGAAAAGGGAACCATTATCAGACACCTAATTCATACTGCTTCTTAAACAAATACACACTGGCTTCTCACAAGAAGACTGACTCTTTCAGCTGGCAAGATGAGAGAAAATTCAGGAAGGACAGCATCCCCAAAGCATACTGTTGCAAAGGATCAAACGCCGAGTTTAGCCAAAACTTGAGTCAGTAATTAATCCAGTACAGCTCTTCCAACATTTGGCGTAAATTACTTTGCCTTCTTAAACAGGCAGAAAAGAGCGATTTGCTTCCATTTCATACACCAAGTCAATTACACAGATAAAAATAGAAATAACGCGTCCTAGCAAGTGCAATTCTCCGTCCCATCTTATGTCCAGATGTGCTTCCAAATTAGGATTTTTCAGTGCTCTCCAGAACGCTCCCATGGTGACCTTTTACCCCATTTTATTTTCTCTTACGTTGTCCTGTGGCAATTTCCCCCATTGTAACTGTTAGCCTTGGCACCCCCGGAGCCCTCAGCGAGGTAGAAAAACAGATGGCCTGTAGGAGCAGGCAGTCAGGAGAAGACAGCACAGAACTAGATGAAATGGCCAAGCTGGGACTCTCGGCGATACATTGTGGAGACAGTGTCCAATCAGTTTCTGAAGAGAGGCTGTGCCTGCAGCCCATGACTGGACTGGTCAGCTCACTGCTGACTGAGAAGTCCAGAAACAAGTCTGGGAACATCCCCTCTCCCTGGGCACCAGCAAACTCATGAAGCAGGTGAGTACCTTCTAGGCACCGGGCACTGAGCTAGAGCTAGGGAAAGACAGGTGCAAGGTACAGACTGAGCCACCGCCTTCAGGTTAGCTCGTCTATTATACAGGAATTTCAATATGGTAGTTACACACACCTGCTCTGGATCCAGGTCCTGAATCCTACTTCCATTTTTGCTGTGTCACCCAGGACAAGTCAAATTCCTGGGGCTTCAGTTTTAGCATCTGTGGAATGGAGACAGCAACTACATTATAGTGAAAACGCTTGGAACGGTAGTGGGCATAGCTTCCACCCCCAGACCACTGCCTCCTCCTGAGATCCCCGTCTCTGCAAGAGTGACCAAAATTGACTGTGTATGTGTTATTCCAGGCACTGTTCAAAGTATGTGACATATTTGAATTCATTTAATCTTTTTCATAGCCTTATACAGAGGGTACTATTATCCACATTTTATACATCGGAGGCAGAGGGATTCAGTGCCTTGCCTAAGGTTCTCAGAGAGGCAAGACATACTAGTCATTAAGGGTGCCCACTCTGGGAACAAACTACCTGGGCTCTAGCTAGAAGTCGTGCGACCTTGGGCTAATTACTTCACTTCTCTGGGTCTGCCTCCTGACTGTTTGCTCTCAACCCAGTCCCCATCTTCCCTGTGACTTCTGAGAACATTTCTGCCATCAAGCGTCGGGTTAGCTAGGCCAACGGGATGTAGTGGTAGAGCTTAACACGCAAAGAGGAGAGAAATGTCAAGGCGTTTCGTCCCCTCTCTGGGGTGGCCGCTCTGGAAGTGGCCGCATCTCCTCCTGGGCTCCAATTCCTGTGGGGCAGCCCCAGAACCTCAGCTCTGGTGACATCCCCTCCACGCCAGCCACCCCACCCCCACCCCTGTAACTTGCAAAAGCAGCTTCCTACTGTTGCTCATTCCCAGGCTGCCTTGCCGCCCGTCCTCTTGCCTTTTGTGCTCTTGCCATACCCTCATAGTAGAGCCCTGTATCAAGTTTCCTCTGGTGAGCTACTAGAGTAGCATCATTTTCCTGGTGGACTATGACAGACACATTTTGTACTTCCACTTCTTCATCTGCTAAATGCTAATTGTACCTACCTCACAGGGTTGCTGTGAAATTTAACAAGTGAATATATTTGAAGTACTCAGAACAGAACCAGCACAAAGCAAGTAGCAGCTATTCTGGAACACGCAGCCAAGGCACCAAATTCCCTTTAGACTCTTAGGGAGGCGATCCTGAAGCATAAAGGATGAGAAGCAGCAAACGAGGTAAAGCAAAAGGTAAAAGTGTTTCAGGCAAAGGGATTGGACAACCCGTGGCCAAGGAGTAACAGGGAGCAGGTGCCCTTCTAAGAATCAGGAAAGGAAAGAGATTCAGAAAGACTGGAGCATGTGGACAGCACAAGGTGAGAGGAGAGTCTGGAAAGAATGATGCTGGAAAGGAGAACGGGGCCAAATCGTGCCTTTTTCGTAATGTTAAGGGTGTTAAATTAGTTTTAAAAAGGAGGCCTTTAGACAGAAGTGGCTCTAAATGCCAGGGTGACTGACATCAGCAAACCAAAATCTAAGCCTGTAAATGCCCCCAAGTTAAGAAAGCGAAACTTAAGGGTAACCAATTACAAACAAGCTTATAACTAGGCTTAAAGTTACAGCCAATCGGGGCGCCTGGGTGGTGCAATTGGTTAAGCGTCCGACTTCAGCCAGGTCACGATCTCGTGGTCCGTGAGTTCGAGCCCCGCATCAGGCTCTGGGCTGATGGCTCAGAGCCTGGAGCCTGTTTCCGATTCTGTGTCTCCCTCTCTCTCTGCCCCTCCCCTGTTCATGCTCTGTCTCTCTCTGTCCCAAAAATAAATAAAAAACGTTGAAAAAAAATGTTTTTAAAAGTTACAGCCAATCAAATAATTTCCTTTCTTGGCTTCTACATCCACTCTATGTAAGTCTTTCCCCTGGCTCCTGTCAAGGAAGCGCTCCTAACCACTTCCAGTTTGGGATTCTATTCCAATTAGAACAGATTTTTGCTCAAATAAACTTGAAAAACTTTTAATATGCCTCAGTTTATTTCTTAACAACTTTGACCCGAGGACAACAGGAAACCATCGGAGCATTTTAATTATCAGAGTGACACAGTGAATTTACAATTTAGAGAGATTTCTTTGGTTGTAATGTCAGAAGTATACGGGGTGGGAAGCAGAAAAGAGATGAAGGCAGGAAGAGCTGTTGGGAGCCCATTGTGTGTATCCAGTTAGGGGGCAATCGCTTGGACTCAGTGGTAAGAGCGATGGGATGGGCTTTGGATTGGAAGAGGCAGCCAAGGGAGAAGAGGGATCAAAAATGATGACCGGGTTTCTGACCTGGGTGAATGCAAACAGCAAGTAGCACAGCAGAGTTGTTCAAAAGATGGGCTCTGGCTTACACAGCCTACAGCCAAACCCTAGCTCTACCTACAGCTAGCTGTTGAACCTGTGGCAAGGCACCAAATCACTCTGTGCTTCAGATGTGTGGAATGGGGATAATATCTGTACCCTCTGTACCAGGTTTTCGAAAAGGTGAAATGAGGTAAAGCATGTCAGATGCTTGGAACAGAGCCGGTAATATCACAAGCACCATGAATCCCCATCACTATTAGAGATGAGGATCTCAGGAGAAGGCACAGTCTCAGGGGTGGGAGCATCATGAATTCAGATCACTCAGTACTGACTATGAGACATCTATGGAACCAGAGAAAGAGCTCTGGTCTGCACATAAAGTGAGAACAGATAGGTTTATAGGGCACACCCCGGGGAATGTCAACATTTAAGTGACAGTTTCAGGAAGTGGTTTATAATAAGAAATATATATTTGGCCATTGTCCCTTTCCTGACAGACCTCCTAAAACCCTTCAAATTTCCTGTGATGAGAGCCATCAAGGTGTCTTTTGTGATGTTAATTAGGTGACAGTTGGAAAGCACCTAAGGGTGGGGGCTGGTTTCCAGTGGAACCAACAGTATGATTTGAAGGTTAGAACTTTCATTCCTACCTCTCCCCAATCCTGACCTCTTGGGGGGGGGGGCGTGGCGTGCGGGCTGGACGTGAATCAGTCACCAGCGATCAATGATTTAATCAATCATGCCTGGGTAATGAAGCCTCCATAAAAACCCAAAAGGACAGGGTTTGAGAGAACTGAACCCTTTCCTATAGGGTCTGGCACTGTCTGCAAGTACATGACGTCAGAATTGAATTGAATTGTAGGACATCTAGTTGGGGTCAGAGAACTGCTTGGAAGCATGGGGGCAAAAAATCCACTCACTGGAGTTGGAATCAAGAGTCATAGAGGCCCAGGAGGAAAGCAGAGAAAAGCAGGCAGAGAAGTAGTTGGGGAGCCAGCAGTGGCTGCGGTCCAGTTGTGAGCAGAAAACAAAGACCCCATAAAAATAGCAGGAGCCGGGCCTGAGAATTACTGGTGTAACTTGGGGTCTGCACTTATCATCCTCTCCAACCAGGGGTCACAGGACATGGTAGCAAGAAGTGTGTCTCAGCTGACCTGTGAATGAGCAAACACCAGACGTCCACCCATGTCTGATCTTCTGTGCTGACCTTGGTGACCGGAAATGACACAACCCAATTTTTCTGGCGACTCCACTGAACCCCTGATCTTTTCCTTCATGTGACAAATCACACAGCAGATATTTCTTCTGAGTACAGATAGCTGCTCTGATTGAGAACAAGCATGAATTTGGTTATCTGCCTTCTCCTGTACATAAGGCCATTTATAGGTTCCTCATCTCCCTTCCAAGGTCCAAATAAACCTTCGAGTAATTGTAGCCTCAGACTTTTGTTTTGTTTTGTTAAAGACTCTGATTCCAGAAGGTTGTTCATCTGCTAGATCCCAAGACCTGGTCCAAGGCCTCGCTCCCAGGATTCTGATGACAATGCCAGCATTCTGTTCACCCAGAAGAGGTCTTTGCCAGAGGGCACCAGGAGGATTACTCTGATTCCATGCAGAAAGCTTGTGAAATGGCTTTCTATTCTGTCCAGCACAAGCAAGGGGAGTTGTTATTTTTATAAATGTCAGCAGAGCTTTCCACTATATAGTTTTGGGAGATGGTGATAAAACAAAGAGTACTTTTCTCTTGAATTCTGCTACCCCCAAACTTTCATTAACACTCAATTGATTTTAGGGAAGTTCAGCATTAAGCTTTCCACAGCACTTTGGCACAGTAGTACCTGTGCATTTGGGATAACACAATAATTTCTTACTTTAGAAAAAAAAGAATTACTCTGGCAAAATGAACCTTTTAGCTGAGGATGGACTGGTTCCATTTTTCATTCTTCCATTCTCAAGGTTAATTGGGCTGCTGAACTCTCCCAAGCTGCAAAGGAGGTACTAACCAGCATCCAAACCAGCTTGGAAGGGACATGGAGAGAAACCAGAACGAAGGCTGGCCAGTCTGAAAACTAGTAAATGTTATCAAGTTAACAACTTCCCATTCATCAATAGGTACCCAATAAAAAGGGAATATGCATGAGTTTTTTTTTAAAAGCTTCACAAAAAATAAGGTGTATTAGCATAATTGACTTTACTATGCAGCAGTAATATAAATGGCAATCCACTCTTGTGGAATATTTGTGTTGAAATTAGGACATGGTAGCACATTCAAACACAAGAGCTAATGGAAGCTCTAAATATAGATTATATTCCATCTGGCTGACAAGAGCCTGCCTCAACACATTAACCAGAGGACCAAACCAGAGAAGGGAAATAGCTCTCAAAAATGCAAAAGAGAAAAGAGATTCACTTGGAATTTTATCTGGTAAAATATCAAGTCACAGAATCAAGTCATCTGTTTCATGGACTATTTTTATAACTCAGATGTTAATTTTGATGCTGTCTTTAGATGCATAAAAAGAGATTCTTCTCCCTTTAAACTTGAAAGAGTTTTGTTGAAGTAGGTACCTCACAGCTCATAAATGGCATTCAGTTGTTGAAAATAATTTTGACGATTCGGCTTTGACATTCCCTACATTTGCACAATAAACAGAGCTGCTGTTTCTTTTCTTCCAAAGCCATTTTAAATGGTCGCCCATGGGGACCATGTCCCCTTAGCATTTTGCAAGAGTTATGCTTTGCACTAACCAAACAACAAACGTTTGTTTACATAACAAAATTATTTTTTCCAGTTTCAGCTCTGCTTATTAACAAATTAAAGTAGGTATTCTCAAGCCAACATTTCCTCTTTGTTTATGGTTGGAGATCTTGACCCATATGACAAAACAAAATCCACTGAGGAGCACAGAAAAGTACCAGCACACAGAAATGTGT
Organism: Felis catus; assembly: GCF_018350175.1. Classification (NCBI taxonomy): domain Eukaryota; kingdom Metazoa; phylum Chordata; class Mammalia; order Carnivora; family Felidae; genus Felis; species Felis catus. The sequence goes on from NC_058374.1 coordinate 114,704,684, forward strand.
CTTTGTAACAATCCCACGGCACACAAGCCATCGTGATAGCCAATGTACTCATAGAAAGTCAACAATGGCTATTTGCAGTTGATCCAGTCCCTCTATTTAGGAGGTTTTTGTGCCATAAATAGATCAGAGAGTCTTGCAAAATGTGTATTTATGGTTAAGCTTTTATGCATTTCAGAATTTGTTTGGAATATTGAGGCATACTATCCTGAGTGTGTTGTTTTCTTTTTGTGCAAACTCTGCTGAAAAACAAGAACAGTGAACAGGATGAAGAAAATGTAATCCAGGCCCTGGGTTGATAGAGAAGATCACCTCTGGGCTTGAGGCCAGTGGGCTTTTAGTTCCCCTTGCTGGGATCTCCAGAGAAACTAACTCCCAAATATTAATCAGACACTGCCCCCTCCCCGCTTTAAAGCTTCCAATGGTTCCTAATCACTCTGAAATAAAACTTCTGACCCTGGCCAACAAAACCCTACACAATCTAGCCACTTCTCAGACTTTACCAGCCCTGCTATGAGCTGAATTGTGTCCCCCCCAAATTTATATATTGAAGTCCTAACCCCCAGTACCTCAGAAATTGTGATTGGTTCGGAGATAGGGTATTTAAAGAAGTAATTAAGGTAAAATGGGGTGATATGAGTGGGCCTTGATCCAGTGTGACTGGTGTCCTTACAAGGAGAAGAGATTAGACACGGGCAGGGATAGAGGAAAGACCATGTGAAGACAGCGGGAGAAGGCAGCCATCTACAAGGAAGTGAGAGAGGCCCGAGAAGAAATAAAACCTGCTGACACCTTGATCTTGCACTTCTAGCCTTCAGAACCTTGAGAATATAAATTTCTGTTACTTAAGCCACTCAGGCTGTGGTCGTTACAGCTGCCCTAACAAACAAATACAAGCCCATTCCCTCTCCACTCCTCCTCTGAGGATTTGCCTCCTTTCTGTTTCTTTCCATATACCTGACTTGTTCCCACCACAGGTCCTCTGCACTAGCTATGTGGTCCATCCAATATCTGCATGGCTCTTTCTTGTTTTTCACGTCTCAAATATCACATCTTCAAAGACTAGATAATGTAGAGTGGTTCCCCTGACCTGACTTTCTTATCTTCTGTACCCCCCAATTAGCTCCCTGAGGACAGACATTATGTCTTTCTTATTCACGACATTATCCCCAAGTCTTAGAACAGAGCTCGTCACTTGGTAGGAAACTCAGGAAATACTTTTTTAATAAGTGAATTAACAACCAAACTTTTTGTTAAGTCACTAAAATCAATTAATTGACATGAAAGGCCTGCCACAAGGTAAAGATAACAGAATTGGTTGGGGCAAAGTGAACTGAGCTGAATGGAATTGAATCAGGTAAATGAATACCAACCAATCTATAGAATTTGATCTTTAAAATTTCATCTTAACTCTCTGTGATCTAGTCTTGACAATGAAGTCTCTGTCTCTCAAAAATAAAGCAAAGAGGGATCTATTAAGAGAGAAGACTATCTGAAGATAGTTCCCTCTGGAGAGGACAATTAGAAGAAAGGGTGTCCAAGGAAGATAACTATCCACTGTGTTCCCTCTTGATCTGTTCAAAACTTTAGCCAGTGCATATATAACCTTTAGAAAGAAGCTTTACAAAAGACAAAACTAAGGGTCACCGAAGCTCAGTCAGTTAGGTGACACGCTCTTGGTTTGGGCTCGGGTCATGATCTCATGGTTGGTGAGCTTGAGCCCTGGGCTGGACTCTGCAGCTGTCAGCACAGAGCCTGCTTGGGATTCTCTCTCTCCCCCTTTCTCTCTGTCCCTACCCCATGTGCTCTGTCTCTGTCTCTCTCAAAATTAATAAATAAACTAAAAAAAAAAAAAAAGATAAAGTTAAGAGTTGAGTAATTACTTGCCTTAAGGATGTCAATGAAATGCTGGCCATTTCCCCATCTGTCCCAAGCACACCATCATTCCTACTTTCTCCCCTTTGTTCCTGTTGATAAGGCTGGGATGACCCTCCCACCCCCCAATGTCTTCCACAAGCTCTCCTGTCAACTGTACATTCCTGTAGTAGGTAGATCACTTTGAATTATGATTGTTTGCTTAACACATTTGTCTTAGCCTGACCTTCGTGAAGGTGGAGACTGGTCTTACTCATGTTAGTAATCACACAAGATTCAGCCCATCAAAGGGCTCTGGGGACACTTGTCGACGGAGTAAATGGAGAGTACTGCTCTTCCCCAAAGACTGCAGCTGACCCATCCAGCTCTCATCCGTGCTCTCCTGCACACCTCTGGATTCTTAGTATCTGCTCCTCCAGCTCCATAGAGCATATCAAGAAGGGCAAAAGAGAGCCCTCAGCCTAATAAACACTTCACCAGAGGCCCAAGTTGAGATGCATTCTACTTACCTGTCTTAATCCAAAAGGAAAAAAATAAAGTGGCAGAGCCCTGTTAAGGCTTTTTTAAAAAAAAAAAGAGATATAATTCACATACCATAAAATTCGTTATTTTAAGGTTGTAATTCAGGAGTATTTAGTATAGTCTTATTGTGCGGCCATCATCACTATATAATTCCAGAATATTTCCACCACCCCAAAATGGAGCCCATAGCCATTAGCAGTCCCTCCCCATTTCTCCTCTCCCACTAGGCCCTGGCAACTACTACTCTACTTTTTATCTCCATGGATTCGCCTATTCTGGACATTTCATATAGATATAGTCATACAGTGTGCAGCCCTTTGTCTCTGACTTCTTTTATTTAGCATAATGCTTTCAAGGCCCATTTGTGTCATAGCATGTGTCAATACATCATTCCTTTTTATGGTTGAGTAATATTCCATTGTGTGGGTACATTTGTTTTTCTTTTCCACAGTTGATGAACATTTGGGTTGTTACCACTTTTTGTCTATCATAAATAATGTTGCTATGAACACCCATGTACAAGTTTTTGTATGAACATATGTTTTAAATTATCTTAGACTATGTATCTGGGAGTGGAATATTCTGGGTTATAAACACGCATAATAACTTTGTTTTTAACTTACTGAGGAATCGCCAAAGTGTTTCCACAGCAGCTGCACCATTTGACGCTCCCGCCAGCAATATAGGAGGGCAAGGCATTTTCTCTTAGAGATTAGATAATCCCAAAGGAAGGACATTGTCCTTTATAGACTGCCCAAGGTCAAAAGAGAGAGGCAAGAGATGTTTTATTAGGGAGGAAGGTGTTTTATTAGGGGAATGAATGGCTCACAAAGTCCTGCTGACTCATTTTCAGGCAACTTTACCATGGCCTTATAGTTCACATTGAAACTGTGTGCTCAATCTTAACACGAAGTGCCTGGGTGTCTACAGCACCTTTGTTCCAAGCAGCATAGCACCTTGGAGACATCATTTAATATGTGCAGTTTTGTTTCCTATTCAGCAGGGAGAGATAGGTCTTCCTTTGCCCACTTAGCTTTATTTCTGGGAATAAGCTTTTCAAGACGTAGGAAGTTCAGCCTTGCTTTAAGCCATCAAGCTTCCTGAATGGATATCATCCATTATTTCAGAATTTTTATTCAAACTTTAGGTTAAGTCAAATTTTATATGTCTAATGGCTTTGGGAAGTTAAAAAGACATAAGAGGTTCTGTGTGTGTGTGTGTGTGTGCATGTGTGTATGCATATGTGTGCCTATGTGTGTGGGCACCACAGAATGAGGGGTACATGCTGTCCATCAGTAACTATCAACTAACAGAAGCCACCACCTACCCTGTGTATGGCAGCCAGAACCTACCGTCACACTGGCAGATACTAAGTTTCTGTGCCTCCTTGAAAGAAAGCAACACTAACTGTGAATAAAAAAAAGATTTTAGGGGCGCCTGGGTGGCTCAATCAGTTGAGCGTCCGGCTTTGGGCTCAGGTCATGATCTCGCGGTTTGTGGGTTCAAGCCCCGCGTCGGGCTGTGTGCTGACAGCTCGGAGCCCGGAGCCTGTTTCAGATTCTGTGTCTCCCTCTCTCTCTCTGACCCTCCCCCGTTCATGCTCTGTCTCTCTCTGTCTCTCAAAAATAAATACATGTAAAAAAAAATTTTTTTTTAAAAAGAATCTGAATCTAAGGTTTTTATGCACGCAACTTATGGATGGAGTAACAACAAACGGAAGAAATATATTTACAAATGAAAGTGAACCTACATTTACTTCGCTAAAATTGATTTTTTTCCCTCTCATCACAGTTTTCTCTATCACACTACTCAGCTTCCCTGAAAGAATCAGCACAAAGGTAAAAACACAACAAAACTCCCTCCCTGTTCATAAAACTCCTGTCCTGACTCCCAGTCCACACCCTAAATAAACAGGCAAGACTGCCCATGTCCTAAGTGGATATCTCCCAAAGGCCTTGAACCTAAAGAGAACCTGCTTCCAAGGAGAGGCCATTCCATCCACCCAACTTCCTCGGGCCCCACAGCTCCTCTCTAACGGCAGGCAGCCACAGTGGCTCAGCTGATCTCGGCAGGTGCAACGGCAGAGAGGGGGGAACAGAGGTTAAGAGGGGAGCCAGGAGGGCGAGGTAGCAGATGAGGCCAGCTGTCAATCAGCTGTCACTCAACAGCCTGCCCAGCGCTGCTCTCCTGCCTGAGGCTGTGGGGAAGTGTTCTGAGTGGTGTTCCGGGATAGCTCCCTTCCGGCGTGCCAGCAGAGGCAGAGGCACCCTGTGAGATAAGCTCTGAAATGCAGAGGAGAAAGAAAAACTACAGGAGCAGAGTAGGCTGGACCCTCCCCATCACACCTCTAAGCCTCCACTTCTCCGGCCCTAAAGCAGAGGTGGGTCAACGTGACATCTGAGAGAATACATGTAAGAGCGTTGCTACTAAATGAATGAAAAACTCACTAACTCAAAGTTAGAGGTTTGAAGGCTTGAGGTTCTGTCAGCACCACCTGGAGCACCTGTCGGAACGCAGACTACGGGCTTCACCCCCAGAGATTCCATTCATTAGGGTAAGGCCTGCAAATTTGCATTTCTACCTTCCCAGGCAGGGGATGTTGCTGCAGCTGGTCAGGGACCACACCGTGAGAACCATATAAAAGCATAGTGCTAAATGTCAGCTAGTGTTATAACGGGTGATCACACGGTATGTCCATACTGAGTGGTAAGAAGGAAACAAAGTCACTGTCCAGAAAAAGCAAGAAAATAATAAAACATTTATAAATACAAAACATATAGTGCTACAGTTGACAGTACTCAAGTACTGCAATTTAGTCTTTCAAGCCAGAAAGACTAGGAATTAATCAGACAGACATTTTTGACCAACCCCCGTCCTCCAACTTAACAGAAGCAGCCAAGCCCCCCAGTCTGGGCCTGGAGCCCCACTCTCCTACCAAAGGGAGAGGAATCTGAGGGAAATGCTTCTCTCCAAGTCTCAGTCCGGGGGCCACAACCTTGAACTCAACCACCCTCTTCCCTTCCAGATGTCAGAGGGAGAAGCCTCTCAAGGCAGAGGGTACCCTGGAACCCATTTCCTCCTCTTCCATGTTCTTTGCCTTCTTGCCTGGGGAGCTAAGAAGCTGGGCTGAGTGCAAAGTGACCTTCACTGCAAAGCTCACCAGACCCTGATAACAAGGTCATGAAAACCTACACAAACTACTTAATGCATGTGGGACTTGTGCATGTGGTACAGCACATCCCGTGTTGGAAGCGATACTTTTCTGTTGCTGGTAATCCCTCTTTTGACCTTGGAGCTCACCGAACAGCTCAAATCAGGTGGTATTTATATGTGGAACATGTGACATATAATGCCCTTTGGCTTAGTGACCCACACAGGAACCAAATGGAAGCCAAACTAGACATCAACGTTGTTCACACAAAACAAATTGTTCAAATAAATTCCACTTAAAGAATGGTGATTTGGGGGAAGTGAAAGGATTCTCCCTAGATTTGTTTACTGTGAAGTAGAAGGGAAGAGCTTCTTTACTGGTTTGAAATGACATCTGAGGGGCGCCTGGGTGGCGCAGTCGGTTAAGCGTCCGACTTCAGCCAGGTCACGATCTCGCGGTCCGTGAGTTCGAGCCCCGCGTCGGGCTCTGGGCTGATGGCTCAGAGCCTGGAGCCTGTTTCCGATTCTGTGTCTCCCTCTCTCTCTGCCTCTCGCCCGTTCATGCTCTGTCTCTCTCTGTCCCAAAATAAATAAACGTTGAAAAAAAAATTAAAAAAAAAAATGACATCTGATAAAATTACATGGAAGGTGATGAAACATCCTCTGAGCAATGGTTCTGATCCAGTTCAGTACCTCCTCCTCTCTCTTGCCACCTTCCCATATGAAAGGCTTCTCATATGAAAAGGCTAAGAAAGGCTCTCTCTTGCCACCTTCTCGTTTGAAAGGCTAAGAAAGCCAACCGATATAAAGTACAGTTGAAACTGAGTGCTAAAAACTTATCCATAATTAAGCTAGGCAATTGCCTCCTGAAAATTAATTGGGACCAACTCTGAGCATACAAGTTGTAAAATCTATAAAGTTATAAAGTTAAAAATCTATGAAGTTATAAAATGTCCAATATCTCATTTTTCTATGTCCCTCCATCCAATTTCCTCTCAAACATCTGCCTCCCTCTCTCTCTCTCTCCCTCCCTCTCCTTCTCTCTGAGTCTCCTGCCTTCTCTCTCACTATATTTATTTCATAAACCTGTTTGCAAGAAAGGAAAGAATCCTGGGTTAGTCATTCACACTTTAGTGTGAATTAAGTCAGTGAGTCAACTCTCACAGGAATGAGGTTTCAAGCCATAGCTCTAATTGTGGAATGACTGTTTTGAACCCCTTTAAGGATATTTCATGGAACAGCTAAATTGGGGAAGAGGAGAGGAACTGCTCAAATCTGCCTGTGCATAAAGGCAGCCCTGAGTCCAGTTTTGAGAAATGAGAGCCTTCAGCTCACTCCAAACTGAAAGTGAATTCAGATTAATTCACAGACATTGAGTGAGAGTTATCATTTGTCCTTTGGGGATTTATTGGTTTCAAACCCTTCTCTTCTCTAGGCTTCAGAAACATCATTTCTTTTGTTTTTTTTTAAGTTTATTTATTTTTATTTTGAGAGAAAGAGAGAGAGAAAGAAAAAGAGAAAGGAGGGGCAGAGAGAGAAGGAGAGAGAAAGAATCCCAAGCAGGCTCCATGCCATCAGAGCTGAGCCTGATGCAAGGCTTGAACTTACAAACTGTGAGATCATGACTGGAGCTGAAACCAAGTCACACGCTTAACTGACTGAGCCACCCAGGTGCCCCGAAACATCATTTCTGATGGCCCGTGTCAGCCTGGTAGGATCTATTCTCACTCGACACCTGGTCTCTCTACTCCAGAAGCCCTTTCCACCAGCAAGTTTTTTTTTTTTTTAAAAGACCCAACATGAGCTGCTTGGGCCAAATGTGGCTGCGAATCCTTCAACAAATGTTCTGCTCTGGTGAGCACGACCCTCAGAGTAGAAAGTTGATAGTGCTCTGACATATGGCTGGTCCCCTGGAGTTTCTCACTCTTCCCTCAGCCGGAAGAACTTCAAAACTCTGAGCCAGTGGAAAGTTCAGTTTGTTCCAAGCAGGAGAGACAAGTGTGCTCCCAAAATGAGTACTGGCATTTGGAAATACCCGAGGGTATTATAAATATAATCTTTCTGAGGTGTGAGTGTGTGTCAGAGAGAAAGAGATAGAGTGTGTGTGTGTGTGTGTGTGTGTGTGTGTGTGTGTGTGTGCATGTGATGACAGAAAGGGGTGCGAGCACAGGCCCAAAGCCAACAAGTATCAGTGTCAAGAACATGAGGTCAGGCATAGAGAAGAATGTCCACTATGTGCTCAACACTAAATTCAGAATTTTCTACTGCTTCTTCCCTGTAGAAGTGGGGGAAAGGGAATGAGGGAGGAGGAGAAAAAATGAGGGAAGGAAATAGAGAGAGAAGCAGAGACAAGATGGAGAAAGAGACATGAGTAGGGCTGAGGAGAGAGAGGAATAGGAAGTGTGGAGTCTTGCCTGACGTAGAACAAAAGGCCTAGACTGAGAGGGGCACTGGGTGGCTCAGTCGGTTGAGCGTCCGACCCTTGATTTTGGCTCAGGTCATGATCTCACAGTTTGTGAGTTTGAGCCCCACATGGGGCTCCTCTCTGACAGTGCAGAGCCTGCTTAGGATTCTCTCCCTCTCTCTCTGCTCCTCCCCTGCTCTCTCTCAAAATAAATAATTTTTTTAAAAAAAGGCCTAGACTGAGAGAGAGAGAGAGAGTCAGAATGAAGGACTGCTGATCAATCACAGGTCCCGCCACCATTTACAAGTGAGTCATTCTGCCTTTATTGCTTTGCCAACTATCAGCTTTCATATCCAAATGGTCCGCCTCTCCCATAATGCTATGCCAAAGCTAATCCACCATCCACAAGGCATTCTATTTCCTGCCAGAGACGGGCTTGTTCGGGTGGGTCTTAGTCCCTTCTGTGTCTCTGGAAATGCTGCCAGTCTCTGGGGCTGAGGCATAGAGTGAAGGGAGGTGAAGTGATCTTGACCTTACAAGAGAGCCCCTATGACCTTCACTGCTCTTTAACGAACTGAGCTGACCAGCACAGGGGCACTTAATCCTTTATGTGCCATGTGGCAATCCTTTATGTACCAGTGGCAAGCTGGTAAAGCCTATAGACAACTTCTCAGAATAATGTTTTAAATACATAAAATTACAAAAGAAAATAATTATACTGTTATGGTCATCAAATATTTAAGTAATGTACCAGAGTAATATATGTACTCCTTTAGCAATGCTTTATTTCTAAAAAAAAAAAAAAAAAAAAAAATTTAAGGTTTATTCTTGAGGCAGAGAGTATGAGCAGGAGAGGGGCAGAGAGAGAGGGAGACAGAGAATTCAAAGTAGGCTTGGCACTGACAGCAGAGAGCCCCATGTGGGGCTCAAACTCACGAACCATGAGATTATGACCCGAGCCCAAGTTGGACACTCAGCTGTCCGAGCCACCCAGGCACCCCAATCAATGCTTTACATACTAAGACCTGATGAAGGGTCAAAAAGCTACTGTCATTTCAAAGAGTGATGGGATGGGGCGCCCGGGTGGCTCAGTCGGTTAAGCGTCCGACTTCGGCTCAAGTCATGATCTCACAGTTTGTGAGTTCGAGCCCCGCATCAGGCTCTGTGCTGACAGCTTGGAGCCTGGAGCCTGCTTCAGATTCTGTGTTTCTTCCTCTCTCTGCCTCTCCCCTGCTCATGCTCTGTCTCTCTCTGTCTCTCAATAATAAATAAAAATGGTAAAAAAAAAAAATTTTTTTTAAAAGAAAAAACAAAGAGTGATAGATATTTTGAGATGTCTGCAATAACTATCAGGTGATGTGAAAAGATCTGTGATTTCAATGGCGACAAAGTCACAGTGCTAATACCACTGCAGTCAAGTTGCCTGCACTCTTACCAGAAGGAAAAGCTAGATTTCAAAGAAAGGTTAAATAAAATAGAGATATGATTTCTTCCCGTTCAAATTCATGAACCAGAATAAAGGAAATAAAGGAGTGTCTGATGATAATAGTAACAGGAACTATACAAACAAAGCACCATCTCCTACAAGAACAACAGCAGACACGGCTGCCATGTATGGAGACTCTTCTCTATACTAGGCTCTGGGAGAAGTGCTTTCTGCATTTCATTTCCCTTCATTCTCACTCTGAGGAAGGCATCATTTTGCCCACTTAACAGATGAGGAAACTGAGGCTTAGGGATTTTAGGGAACTTGCCCAGGATCACAAGTGATAAGCAGCCAAGAATGGAAGTCAGGCTGTGGCTGTCTGTCAGCCAAGCCCACATTCACCAAGAGTCCTTGAGAAAAAGGGGTGTGGAGGTGGGGAAAGAGAGAGAGATGAATGCCCAGAAGCACTGCTTCCTTTTTCTCATCCATACATAGTTCCTGTTGGTGTGTAATGGGGAGATAGGTGCCAGAGAGGATAGGAGCCTGTCGATCATGGACACCATCAAAAATCTTCTCAAAAACACTAAAAAGGAAGGGCTACGAAGGAGGACCAGCTCTATAAAGTCTCTATAAATAATACAGCCTGGTAATGGCACATGAATAGACAGACAGATCACCTGAACCTGGGTGGGCCCTACTCTCCATGCAGCCACCAACGTGATTCATAAGCAGGTACTACCCCGGACTGAATCACACACACTGGTGTCTCCACAAGAAGACTCTGCCAGGTTTGAGGGAGGAAGGAGAACTAATTTTTCAAAATCCTGTTCAAACAGGATCTGTTTCTGTTTAGGTCATCAGGTAAGACTTGCACATCAATCAGTAAGTCACAAGACCAGACTAAGCTTAATCTAATGCAACCCAGGATTGTATTGGCTTTCTTCATGGTCACATTACATAGGTGACTCAAACTGGATTGATTTTCAAGTAGAATCTCTCCACCTTTATTGTACATATTACGGCTAAGCCAAGTCACATCCTGACAGTGTGCCATTGGTGTTTTGGACGCAAATACAGTATCTTTCATTTATCCCCATTAAATTTAACTCTATGGCCATGTCATATCATGCAAACCCTTGGCTGTCCATTTTTGCTTTTTGGTTTTTTGATTTTGTTATTAATGAGCATATCCTGGTGAACACTGCTTCTTCTCCTTCACTAGTATTTCAACAATCTCTTTTATTTATTTATTTATTCATTTATTTATTTATTTTAATGTTTATTTATTTTTGAGAGAAACAGACACAGAGTGTGAGTGGGGCAGGGGCAGAGAGAAAGAGAGACGAAATCTGGAGCAGGTCAGCACAGAGCCTGACGTGGGGCTCGAACTCACAAACTGCGAGATCATGACCTGAGACGAAGTCAGTCGCCCAACCAACTGAGCCACCCAGGCGCTCCTCAACAATCTGTTCTAGAACCTGATGTGAGATAACCAGGAAACTACACAGCTTGCAGAATTTGCTTTCTTTCTTCTTAAAAAACCAGATGGGCATTTGCCTGTCTTTCATCTTCTCTCCCACATCCACAATTTGTCATAATTCTCTCAACTCTGGAATGTCATTTCTTTAGGCCAACAAAATGGACAAGTTTGAACACCTGCACTTTCACTCATCTTAAATGTCTGTTACCTTTTTATCAGTGCTTGTTCGATCCTTTTCAGTTCAAGGATCGTTCTACTTTGTGTATTCAATGTATGTGGGATACTGACTATGTTCTAGGCACTGAAAATTCAAAGAAAAATATGTTCCCTGACTTTTGGGAAGCTTTCAGCTTACTGGAGAAAACGAAAGTACAAATCGATAAACAATAATATGTGGTAATTAGAAGTCAAAACAGGTTATATTATAAAGAGAATCTATTGACTCCTGGAACTGTAAAGTCTTGTCATGTAACAGGACAGGCTTCAGGCATGGTTTGATTAGGGCTCCACTAGTGGTTTGCTGGAAAGTGTGTACAACAACTAATTGACTCGCTGGAGAACAAAGCCTTGACTTACAGTGCTTGCCGATTTCCATGTTGTAAATACCCCCACCATGGCCTATTTCAAGCTAAGAGTATAAAATTACGAAACACAGAATTGGAAAGAGAGGTGCACAATCACCTGTGGCCTGATGATTGATGTAGCTCCAGTCCACTATTACCACCCTGATTTCTCTACAAGTTTCTCCATTCTTCCATGGTCTATATGCTGGTTTTGTCCTGATGATGCAACCAGCAGCTGAGACTATACACTTTATTCTGGCATCTAATGGAGAACACGCTTCTCTACCCTTAAGTACCAAAAAATTCCTGAGCTCCCTGAAATAATCACTGTACCCAAAGAACACTCCCAACTGGGCTGGCCTTGAGCAATGTGTTTAAATAAGTAATAGTAACTGCTTTGCAAGGCTCTCCATTTCACCTACGAAGTGCTCCTTGTTGGATAGAATTGGCACCAAAATCATGTCTTCTAGAAGGTGAAATTATCAGTAGGACGAGAAAATAGCTTATTCACATTTGTCCATTTTAGTGGCTACACCAACCAGATTTTCCTTTCAGGACTGAAACTCCCATCCTCCACCGCTGGGATGGGTGATTGTTGATGGTTCATAAGTGAGTTCCTCTACAGGCATTGCTCTAGCCAATAGGAGCTGCTTGCCCCTTTTGGGAAGAAACTGCTGGTCAATGGGCAGGTACAAAAGCCTCGCCCTGCCTCAATTCAGACCTCTCTGAAGGGATATCCCAGCTCCAGAGCTCCCCTGGAGGATCAGATGAGGCCTTTACTGCAACCTCACAGCAGGTCAACTTTCTCTACTGCTCCATTGGATTTCCCTCTCTGTTAACATCCTTCCTGTGAGCCTTCCCCACTAACTCTCTTGCATGCAAATCTCTGTGTCTATTTCCAGGCAACATCATCTGCAATGCCCATCCCTGAACCAGTCACTGGGTTGTTTTAGACAAATCAAGTCTCATCACTGAAGCTGGAGGTGGGATCAGTCCCAGTGACATTCCATGCTTGCCCCACTGTTGGGGGGGAGGAGGATTTGGATGGACAGCACTATCTGTGTCACAATACAACATGCTGAGTGATGTAAAAGACACACAAACAATATCAAAGTCCAATAACTGTTGTACTGTAGGTGCTAAGAAAAAGGAAAGCAGCCCCTGACACCCACAAATAATCACAGTTAGACCCCAATAGTATTACAAGCTGGTCTAACACTCATAGCCAGGCCATCTTGTTCTCCGGTTGGACATAAATAATCTCATAGTACACCAACCTCAGATAAACTTACTCTGAACCATGATAAAGAACAACAAAACAAGTTCACAGTAAATCTGTAATTTGTAAATTTTTACAAATTTGTAATTTATAATTTTGTCTATGCCAAGACAAAAACAAGGTCACTGTGCCACCCATAAAACACCAAAGCATAGAACTGCCCTTTGCTCTTTGGTGGTTTCCAATCTAGAGAAGATTTTTGAGTTAATAGACCCTCCCCAAATCACCAAACCAAAGCCCAAATCTTAAAAGTTCTCGGGGCGCCTGGGTGGCGCAGTCGGTTAAGCGTCCGACTTCAGCCAGGTCACGATCTCGCGGTCCGTGGGTTCGAGCCCCGCGTCGGGCTCTGGGCTGATGGCTCAGAGCCTGGAGCCTGTTTCCGATTCTGTGTCTCCCTCTCTCTCTGCCCCTCCCCCGTTCGTGCTCTGTCTCTCTCTGTCCCAAAAATAAATAAAAAAACATTGAAAAGTTCTCTGTGACACTCTGTTATGCCCCATGGAGTATGTTTTCCCTCCATCAATGAGTAATAAACCTACCTTGTCTCATTGTTGGTGTGTTCCTGGTGGTCTTTGGCTGAAGGGCACTGACAGTATTCACTCAGCATGTGGGGATGAGTAACTCCTATTTCAGGGGAGCCTTCACAGAGGAGGTGAACTTTGAGCTGGTTCTTGAAGGATGATTGGGCTTTTCCAGGCAAGCAGGGTCAGAAAGAAGCCTTTCCCAGGCAAAGGTTGGCAGTACAAAAATGAGAATGAGGAGTCCACGTGGGTGGGATATGGGGTGAACTGGGAGGGTACTGGGACCAAATGTGCAGATCCTTGTAGGTCTACTTAATCCTGTCAACAAAGAGGACAGAAGTTGGAGGTAAAGAGCTCTAAATTTGAAATCTGGTTGAAAGAATAATTACCCGAGTAACCATAATTTTTTTTTCCTAGCCCTTTTTCCTTTTTTTTTTTTTTTTTTTTTTTTAATATGGAGTGGGGTAGGAAGAGAGGGAAAGACACTTGATTTTATTAAATCAAAATTGCATATTTTGAGTTTCTCCAGTTTTCTTAATCTTAAATTTAAGGCATATGTCTGGCAACACCAAGCCCTTTACTCCCTAGTTATCATGAATTCTGAGAAGATCTAAAAAATTGGGGCCAGTGGTGCAAGTCCTGGTATGAATCCAAAAGCCAAGAACCAGGAGCACAAATGTCTGAGGGCAGGAGAAGGTGGACGTCTCAGCTCAACAGAAGAGCAAATTTGCCCTTGCTTTTTGCTCTATGAGGGCACTCAATGGATTGGATGATGCCCATTTGCATAGGGTAAAGTGATCTTATTCAGTCTCCTGATTCAAATGCTAACCTCTTCCAGAGACACTTTCACAGATACAACCAAAAAATAATGTTTTACCAGCTATCTAGACACCTTTTAGCCCAGTCAAGTTGGCATATAAAATTAATCATCACCCCTTGGTAACCGGTTGTAAGAGTACAGTTCTATATAAATGTTTGTTAATTACAGGTCTTTAGAAAATGACAGGTTTCTGATAAACTGAAGCAGACTGAAATGCCCCCAGTTTTATAAGTCCTCCCTGGTGCTACCCTGGATCGCAATTATAGAGAATTTTGTGTATATTTGGGAAATCCATGTTTTCCTATTTTTACTACATGTGTATTGATAAATCATTTAGGTATTATTTTGTGCTTTTAGACATAAGTAGTATCACAATGTGTATCATTTTGTGATGTCTTTTTTTAACTCAGTATTATGTTTTGGGGTCCAGACTTTTTGTTAATATATGCAGAACTCTTAGTGCCAGTAAACATGTATTAACCATTATTTTCATAATTATTAATATGAGGCTTTATATCATTCCTTGTAATCACTTTATAGTAATGAGCACTTTATTATACTACATTTTATTTATTCATTCTTCTATTGGTGAATATTTAGGTTATTTCCAATTTTCTGCAATTATAAACAAACAATACCCCATAGAATATCCTTAAGCAAGTCATGTTCATGTGTTCAAGAGTTTGTACTTACTTAAAATGGGTTGTAAAGAGAATGTATTTTAAGTTTTGTTAGCTATTGTCAAAGTGCTCCCCAAAATGTCTGTAACCATTGGTTTTCATAATCAATGTATGAGAATCCCTACTTTTCTAGATCTTTGCCAAACACTGTGTCAGATTTTTCAATCTATTCACTAATTTTTTTAGTTCCTGTTCACTAATAAGTGAGACGGAACTTTTTTTCCCTACATTTATCGACCATTTAGACCCTTAACCTTTTCCAGGGTCACAGAACTCCTTGAGAATCTCCCTTAGAAAAACACACCTGTGGGGCACCTGGGTGGCTCAGTTGGTTGAGCGGCTGACTTCGGGTCAGGTCATGATCTCACGGTTGTGAGTTCAAGCCCCGCATCAGGCTCTGTGCTGACAGCTCAGAGCCAGGTGCCTGTTTTGGATTCTGTCTCCCTCTCTCTCTGACCCTCCTCCACTCACGCTTTGTCTCACTGTCTCTGAAAAATGAATAAACTTAAAAAAAAAACTTTTTTTAAAGAAAAAGAAAACCACACCTGTGCACCTGCACCATACTTTGTATACATATTGAGGGGCTTCATAAAGCCCTTAAAGACCATCCATGAACTCCTCAGAGACTCTCCAACTGTTAATGGATATAAGAACCATCTGGGAAGTTTGTTGAAAAGAAGATTCCCATGAGCCATCTTCAGGGATCCTGACTCAGGGTGTCTGGGTAGAGCCCAAAGGGTAGTTGCAGGTGATAATTATAAGAAAGACAGCTTTAAGGGTTCCTGGACTCCAAGTAAGAAATCCTATTTCCGCTTTCCAAAATTTTCCTTTTCCCATAGCTATGAAACAAAGGATAAAGTCACTAAGCTTAATATTCAAACTCTAACTTGCCTTCACGCTGACGTTGTTTCTACTTTTAAATCCAGAGTTACTACTGCAGGCACACTTTGTGCCTTTCATCAAGTTGGCTAGGAGGGTGCGTGAAAGGATGAAGAAACAGGATTACATGTGATGCAAAGAAAGACACAAGGAAGGGGAAAAAATTAAGAAATTCTAAGCTATGCCAAAAATGCTACATAAAAAGCATCTCCCTACTAAATATGAACAGCTTGTGTTTGGAATGGCTTATGTACTAATTTTAATACATGAGCAAGCTCATTTTTTCTCTGTTAGATACTTTCTTTTAAATTTATTCTTGTTGCTGTTGTTGTTGTTGTTGTTGTTGTTGTTGTTAGATACTTTAAAGATCCTCTTGTGAAAAGAAGGAAATAAATTGTTTCCTCCCAGATCTAAATTCACATATGTGACTATTGTAAGAGGAAGAAAATTGACCTCCTCAACTGCAAATAAGACATATTCTGTTTAAAAACCTAGTACTTAGGAAGCCATGAACCAAAGAGCTTGCAGTGCATTTTCAGAGCAGTTAAGCATCTTTTTGGTACGAAGATGATTTTACATTGATACATTTCTCCCCTTTCTTTTTCAGGCCAGCAGTTTTCAATAGAGAGTTAATCCTTGTTTTTAACTAAGTCACACGCAAATGCATTCCTCACTGAGCTGTTCAAAGGCCAGCATCCTCTTGAACCTTCGGTGTAATTCGGTTTGGCAAATGATTCCAGGAACAAGAATTAGGATCCGGTTCTAGGACTTTAGAATGACTCACTAGTTAACTTTGGTCTAGTAACAATAGAAAAATGACCGTTGCTCTATCTACGAAACTGGGACAGTGATGCCAGCTGCTTGTCTCACACAAAGGGATGAAGGAGGGCCAGGCTTGTGAGCTAACAGGCATCATGTGGGTGGGAAAGAGGAGGGTGCCAAGAAAGAGCCAGAAGACCACAAAGGAGGCAACCTGACACAGAACTGAAGGAAAGCTATGAGTAGGGTGTTCTGTAAACAATGGGGAAAGCTAAATGAAGTCAGATCCCATCCCTTGTCCTTCTGGAGACTAGCTTTCTACTTTCATTGGTAATTCATTGGGTTCAGAGTAAAAATGATGGCCCAGGCTTTCTGAAACTTTCTGAGCTCATTATCTTGTTCATTTGGCAATATATTACTTCTCATATTATATAGATTTTCCAGTCTAGACTGTATGCTTATTAAACATGATAATTGTGATTGATATATAAGTGTACCTGTGTGTGCGTGTGTGTGTGTGTGCACGCACGCACATGCACACATTCAAAGTAAAATGCCTGGAACTCTCAATATAAATACTGTGTATGTTCAGTGAATGAATTCTTACATACAGAGTAAAACAATACACACACACACACACACACACACACACACACACACACACACATCAGCATTTCCCCCCCAGGATTCAAGCCAGCAAAAAAAGAGCAATGGTGAGGGGGAGGTGTTGAGGAGACACTTCTACTTCCATATTCATTCCTGCCTGTATTATTTATGATCTAGATACAACTGCAGTTAATGGAGACTGAGTAGTCATGATTTAAACAAAATAGAATTATATTTCTCTCTAATATAATGTGGCTGCTCCATAGTGTCCAAACTCAGGTTCCTTCCACCTTTCTTAGGGTGTTATTCTCATCTGCATGGTCCAGGTAGCTCACCACAACATCCACATCCTGGCTCAGTTGGAAAAGAAAGGAGAGCACATCTTTCCTTGCAAGAACACATCTCTTCACAGCCCTTTGGCTAGAACTTAGTCACATGATCACACGCCTAGCTGCAAGGGAGCTTGGGAAATGTAGTCCATATTCTGGGTAGCCAAAAGTCCAACTAACAATCAGTGTCCTCTAACGAAAAAGAAGGGAGAAATAAATATTGAGACAATCAGCCATATCTGTCACACTGTCCAGCATTAAAAAAACAAAAGTAATAAAGATGTGGATTTCCCAAAGTTGCTAGAAAAAAAGCTCCAATGGACTCAGAAGTAGCCGGCACTTGCTGGTATCATGAGTGTACTAATCTACATACAGTCATTCCAGATGTTCATTCAGGGAAAAGATCATTCTCAACTTTGCATATTTGCCTTTGAAAAGCCTGAACCTTCTTGTATTAATTTCTGCTACTTTCCAACTTCCTTTCCTATGTCAGCTTTGGGTTTTTATACTACAGATAAAATTTTATGGTTTTTGACCTCTAGGACAAGTAAAAGCCCACTTTGATTACTGTGCATACAAGACTAGAAGTGAATGCATTTGGTGTGAAATCAGGGACCTGACTACATTCAACTTGAAAAATAAGAACAAAAAGCCAGTGAGCATGTTCAGAGTGGGGATGATCAGACAATCGACTAGTCATAAAAATTAAAGCAACCATATAATAGTTAAAATCTAAGGAGCTCCCCTCTTTTTGCTAGATGGGATGCTGCCTGATTCCTGGATTGCTTAATAAAAAAAATTAGATTTTCAAATAAAAAAATGTTTAAAATCTATTGAAGACTTACTTTCTGCCAAGTGCTTTATCTGCATTATCTTATTTAGGATGCTAAAAGAAAAAAAAAAGAGTTGGGGAGGGTGGTACTACGACTATCTTCATTTTCAGCTGAGGAAACTGAGCTTGAGTGAGTAATTTGCCCATACTACCCAGCTACCAAGTGGCAGAGCCTGGACTTGAACTCAAGAAGTTAACACTAGTATTGGTACCTTTAACCACTGGCTATATGCTGCCATGCTGGTGGCATGGAGGACCGTGAGCAGCCTTCCTGCTGACAGTCACATGCATAGCTATTGACCCTGTCAATCACTCTATCTGCAAGCATGATGGTGGGGGACATAAACAAGAGAACAAAAATCCCAATCTTCAGGATTTAAAGTTGTCTTAGAAAATTAAAGCCTCAGGGCACCAGGGTGGCTCAATCGTTAAGCATCTGACTTTGGCTCAGGTCATGATCTCACAGTTTGTGAGTTCGAGTCCCACATCGGGTGAGCTTGAGCCCTGCACTGGGTGAGCTTGAGCCCAGCTTTGGGTGAGCTCGAGCCCTGCTTTGAGTAAACATGAGCTGGGCTTTGGGTGAGCCTGCTTTTCTCTCTCTCTCTCCTTCTTTTCCTCTCTGCCCCTCACTAACTTGCGCCCTCTCTCTCTCAAAAAGAAGAAGAAGAAGAAGAAGAAGAAGAAGAAGAAGAAGAAGAGAAAATTAAAGTCTTTTTACAATGAAAAAATTTCAGAAAAACTTTAAATATATTAAAAATAGTTCTACAGGGGCACCTGGGTGGCTCAGTCCCTTAAGCAACCGACTTCAGCTAGGGTCATGATCTCGCGGTTCATGAGTTTGAACCCCACATTGGGTTCTGTGCTGACAGCTCAGAGCCTGGAACCTGCTTCAGATACTGTCTATCCCTCTCTCTCTGCTCCTCCCCACTCACACTCTCTCTCTCTCTCTCTCTCTCTCTAAAATAAATTAACATTAAAAAATAGTTCTACATTTGATAATTTTCTTCTGTGATGATTAGCATTCATAAAATCTAAGCTATTCCAGATGACAGATCTACAAACTACTCTTTTGTAGCCTTTGTTACTATTGTAACTCATCACATATTAAGTCTACCTCATTGGTGGAGAGTGGACTCCAGGAAGACATGTCCCTGGCTTTATTCCCAAATGCAGAACAGAAAGTGTGTCCAATAATTATTTTCCTTCAATATAGCCCTTTAGCATTATTTGCAACCTATTAGAAATAGTTAATATAGGGGCGCCTAGGTGGCTCAGTCAGTTAAGCAACCGACTCTTGATTTTGGCTGATGTCATGATCTCATGATTCATGGGTTCAAGCTCCATGTCTGGCTTTGTGCTGACAGCACAGAGCCTGCTTGGGATTCTTTCTCTCCCTCTCTCTCTGCCCCTCCCCTGCTCACTCTCTCAAAAGTAAATAAACATTAAAAAAAGAAATAGTTAATATATTATAATTATATTATTAGATGTTGCTGTGCTTCAAAATTTGATACTAAGAACTTGCACTATAAAAAGTTTTGCTTAATCCATGTTAACTTATCACAGGAATTTAATATCCCACTGACTTGTGTGTGCCTGTGTTCCCTGTGGAATTTCATTTCTATTAATAAGTTTGTTTACTGGACTACTTTTTGTCCCCAACATTTTGTGTGGTTGGTTTTAAATTTGACACCAGTGGATAGGAAGGAGTCAAGTCATTAAGATCTCAAACTGCTTCAGAACATGGTAATTAAGCTCTAAGAAGAATGACCCCAGGACCCATCTGTCCTTAATAAAACCATTCTTGAAAGGAAATTCTTTCTCCTAGTTCTATCAATTTCTCCCAGAAATTCCAGGTATAAATTCCTGAATTATTTTTACCCTGGAATTCTTATTCTTCATCACCTAGGCAGACAAGATTCCTACTAAATTTACACAGATGCTTAACGGGCCATATGCCTGCTGAAAACTGAAAGGACTTTACCTCCTAGGATCTTTTTAATGGTTGCCCCCTCAAATGCATGTTTGTTTTACTACTCCTTTTCTGAATAAGCCTTCTCTCCACATCCATCTCCTACTCCAGATTTTCAGCTGCAGGACTATAAAGAACAGAGGATTTCCCAGGTGAGAATTGGCCAATGGTTCAAATCTATGATGTGAGCCCTTAGTCCCTGAAAGGATAAAAGCCCCAGTGTCTGTGAGGTTGGATAGAGGGCTCCTCAATGAGCATTCCCGGGAAGTAACTATGCAGATGGGCTAGCTGGTTTTCTCCCACAAACTTTTCTCCCCCAACTTTTTATTTTGAAAATTGTCAAATCTTTAGAAAAGTTGAAGGAACAGTTCATGGATACCTATGAACCTTTCATATAGGTTAAATAGTTAGTATTTTCCATGTTCCAAAGAATATTTTCTTTCTCTTTATACATCTCCCTATGGATATAGATGTACACATTTACATCCTATTTGGTGGAACCATTTGAAATTGCAGAAATTGGGCGCCTGAGTGGCTCAGTCAGTTGAGCATCCGACCTCGGCTCAGGACGTGATCTTACAGTTTGTGGGTTCAAGCTCTGCACTGGGCTCCATGCTGATGTGTCCTCTCCCTCTCTCTCTGCCCCTCCCCTGTTTGCACTGTCTCTCTAAAATTAATAAACATTAAAAAATTTTTAAGAAATTGCAGAAACTATAATATTTTACCCCTAAATATTTACATGTGTATTACCTGAAAAAAACAAGTATGTTCTCCTACATAGCCACACTACCATTGTCATACCCAAGAAACTTATCATAAAGTGAATAATATTTTATAATATATAGTCCATAGTCAAATTTCTCCAGTTGTCCCATAATATGTTTTATAGTTGGGTTTCTTTCTTTCTTTCCTTTTGTCTTTCTTTCTTTTTCTTTCCTTTCTTTTCTTTATTTCTCTTTCTTTCTTTTTCTTTTCTATCCTTCCTTCTTTCTTCCTTTCTTTCCTCTTTCTTTTTCTTTTTTTCCTTTCCTTTTTCTTTTTCTTTCTTTTTCTTTTTTTTTCCTTCTTTCTTCCTTCCTTCCTTTCCTTACTTCTTTCTTTTCTTTCTTTCTCTCTTTCTTTCTTTCTTTCTTTCTTTCTTTCTTTCTTTCTTTCTTTCTTTCTTTCTTTCCTTATTCCTTTCCTTCTTTCTTTCAGGTGGAGGGCTCTCTATACTCATTCAAAGTGCAGGCATTGCATCTGGTTATATATTTATTAGTCTCTTTTAATCTAACTTTACATACTTCCAATCCTGACCTTTTAGTTTCGCTTTGTTTTTCAAGTTTTTTGCAGAGTCCAGGGTAGTTAGATGTCTTGTAGAATGTGCCATATTCTGAATTAATCTGATTGTTTCCTTGTGATTCAATTCCACTTAAGCAATTTTGACAAGAATAATACATTGTGATGCTATTCCCATGAACTTTGAACAAACTCCAGAACAAGGATTTTATCAAGGCCTGAGTGATCAGATTCAAAAGAGTAAGAAAAAAAAATGAGATTTAATATATACTGCTCTTAGCAGAAGGGTGAGATGTCCAAAGCAAAATGAAAGAACAAGTATCCAAGATTCATGTCCAAGATTATTATTAACTTCTATATATTTGAAAGGAGCCCTTGTCATGTCAAATCTAACAACCTTTGTGAAATAATCAGAATTGAGATTTGTGCAGGGTCAACCTCTGCCCTAGCAAAGTGGGTAATTACTAATTTGGTGCAATTTCAGGAATGCAGGAGGCCACTCTGTCCCACTCAACTACACTGCCTCTATTGTGTGAGTAATGATTACCATCTACTATTATTAATCATCAAAGCTCTTTAATGAATAGCTACTAAATGTCAGGCCTTATGCTTAGTGTTTTATTGATCTGTATCTTACAACAACCCAATGGCAGAAATTATTATTCCCATGTTATAGATGGGAAACTGAGGCCTAGAGATGCAACTTCATCAAGGGTCCAAGCAGCACACTTGAGATGTTAATCAAAATCTTCCTCACAAACTCAAGTTCCATAATTCTGTGTTTTACCTGGTACTCTTATATTCACCAGTCTCACCTCATTCACCAAATAGCTTTGTCTTCTTTCTCTAGATCACACACTACACTGAGCATCCAATAATAGCATTTTATGCCAATAGGTCCTCCTAGAAATTAAACTATTTTTTTTTAATTTTTAAAATTTTATTTGAGAGAGAGAGCATTTGAACAGGGGAAAGGGACGAAGGGAGAGAGAGAGAATCTTAAGTAGGCTTCGTGCTCCATGCTCGGCTCCCCTCCCATGACCCTGGGATCATGACCTGAGCTGAAATCAAGAGTCAGAGGCTCAGCCGACTGAGCCACCCAGGTGCTCCTGGAAATTAAACTATTATCATTTGTGCCATGCCTACTTTGTGCTAGGCTTCTCGCTGAAGGCTCCTCACACGTTTCCTCTCCCCAAGAACCACATAAAGAAGGTATATTTTAAGACTGTCCCACGGTCACCAGCGTGTAAATGGTAGAGTGGAGACCTAACCCATATCTGACTACAGGCCGGAGCTCCCAAACAAGGCATTTTTCTGCCTGGCTATAGGAATAACCTGGCAACCCTGAAAACACAATGGCACACAGACTTGCAAGTAGTAGGAAAGGCCAAAACGCTGAATCACCGAACTCTAAACTCCTCTACCCCCATGCTGCAACCCCAAAGGAGGTTCCCCAGGACATTCCCTGAAATGGGCCACTGGCTCCTGTGAGCAAATCACTACACAAGACTCCTCCCCTACAGAAAAAAGGTTGGTCCTCCTGTATTCGGCAAGGAACAGGAGCCAAAATACCACTAATGGGAAGAACACACACGCACACACACACTCTCACTCTCTCTCTCTCTCTCTCTCTCTCTCTCTCTCTCTCTCTCTCTCTCATCTCTATTTGCAATTCCTCCTACACAAATTCTTTGAGATGATTGGGTCTAATAAAAGAAAATATTTCCCTGAAGCTATAGAGAGCAAATGTCCCAAACTAAAACTCAGAATACAGTCTGACTATGATTGCTATATCTATAACAAGGATCTCCCAAGAAACAAACGAACAAATAAACAAAAAATCAGCCAAATGCATCCAACCTATTCTCCAGCCCTTTTATTGGGCAGCAAGTCCAGAAGACCAGGTTGGAGTTATCTCCTGGGGTGCCTGCCTTACTATGTCCTCATCTTTTGACAGCTGTGCCTCATCCATGACCAACCTACCTACCATAGCTGATGGGACCAGTTGTCCCTGTTAGGGAACATTCCCAGAAACTAGAATTCAGGAACTCCTGTGCCTTCCCTTGAGGTTCTAGAACTGATAAGAAATGAAAAGTCAACCTTGGCAGGGAAGAGTGGGAACAAGAAAGCAGGCTCACTGAAAGAGACTGGCACCACCCAAAGGGACTTGTCCCAGCCACAACTCTCAATTTGCCCTTAACACTGCCAAGTGATCCTACCACACATCCCTGGCCTATTTGCCTCTCCATTCCCAAAATGCACATTCTCTCCTCTTCAAACATTAGTCCTCCCATGCCCACCTACTTCTCATTTGAGCCCTTAAATACATTCCCTATGATGGTCTCACAGACTTCACTTTCACAATTATGCTGCCCCCCCCCCTTATTCCCATGAACCTACAGTAATTATTGCCCTTCTTTAAAAAATGAAAATCCTTCCTCTTCCACAATCCTTTTCCAGCCACCACGTCGGTTCCCCTTCAAAGCAAAGGATGTCTCTATTTACTGTCTACACTTTTGAAAAATTTTTAATCTTCTCTTCTCTTTTCAGTCCATTGTAGTCATGTTTCCTTCTCAATCATCCCATGAAAGCTGAGGAAGGTCTCAACAGGTTTACTAATGAGCGACCTCTGATTTTGCCAAATCTAAGGATCACCCTCCTAGTTTTCTCTTGAGCTGTCTGCAGCATTCAATAAAGATGAGCGTTACCTCCTTTGCAAGATTTACATGGCCCTCCTTTCTCCTAGCTTTCCTTCTACTTTGCTGCCTCCTTTTCCATCTGCTTTACTGAATCTACCTTCTTTTGTTCTGCAAATGTCAAGGAAAGAAGAGTGAGGCAGGAAAGGAAGGAAAGCAAATACAATGGTACATTACAGACCTGGCTTCTGCTTGGGAGCAAGCATGACTGATTGCTCTAACTCCCTGGACCACCTTCCAAGAGGCCACATGAGTGAATGCATCTCAGGACTGGCTCCAAAGAGAGAAAGAGGGAATAATTTATCCATTGGCTCCCATTCTCCCTTGACCAAAGCTTGACTCCATGAGGCGTTAATTCTTCTTCACTTCCCAGTTGCTTTTATACAGTCACTAAGCAGGCTGGCTTCAATACGGAATCCCCTGGGAAACAGGGCTTTTACTTTGTCAGGTGGCACCTACAAAAAGCCAGTGGGAGTCCACACAGAACCAGCAACAGAGATAGAACAAATAAGCAAAGGCTCTTGGGTCAGGTGAGTCTGAGAGTGGCTGAAGTAGCTCATAAGACGTGTCTTATACAATATGTCCGTCCTTTTGGCATGATTCCACACTTGCCCACTGGACATTTCCATGTGAATGTCTAATGTTAAGCTTAACATGCTCAAAAGAGAACTTTTCCTCCCTTCCCACTCAAACATGCTCCTCCTATGCCTTCACTTTTTTGGCCAATAGCATCTTAATCCAACCAGTCGCCAAGCTAAAAATCAAAGAGTTACCATTGGATCTTCTCATTTCCTCACCACCCCCCCTACCAGTAGGTCCTGTTGGCTCTAACTACAAAATGTATCCCCAATCCACTCACTTCTCTGTGTCCACACTACAGCCAACCTGCCACAGCCAGAGTGGGCCTTTTTTATTTCTTTTTTACATTTCATTATTAAAAAAAAAAAAAAAAAAAAAAACTTCAAACATATACAAAAGTAGAAATAATAGTAAATCAAACCCCAATTCAACAAGCATCCAATCATGGCCAATCCTGTTTCATCTCTAATTTTTTTTATGTTTGTTTATTTATTTTTGAAAGAGAGAGAGCAGGGAAAGGGCAGAGAGAGAGGGAGAGAGAGAATCCCAAGCAGGCTTCATGCTGCCAGCACAGAGCCCAATGTGGGGCTTGAACTGACAACTAACTGCAAGATCATGACCTGAGCTGAAATGAAAAGCCAGCAGCTTAACCAACTGAGCCACCCAGGCACCCCTATCTCTAATTTTAAGGAAAATCTCAGATGTCATATCATTTGATATACAATGATATGGTTTTACATAAGTTTGCATCTCTTCAAAATAGGAACCTTAAAAGAAATAACTACAGAGGCAACTGGGTGGCTCAGTTGGTGGTTCGTGAGTTCGAGACCCACATGGGGCTCTGAGCTGTCAGCTTCAGATCCTGTCTCCCTCTCTCTCTGCCCCTCCCCGACTTGTGTGTGTGTGTGTGTGTGTGTGTGTGTGTGTGTGTGTGTTCTCTCTCAAAAATAAACATTCTTAAAATATCTTTTAGGGGCGCCTGGGTGGCGCAGTCGGTTAAGCGTCCGACTTCAGCCAGGTCACGATCTCGCGGTCCGTGAGTTTGAGCCCCGCGTCGGGCTCTGGGCTGATGGCTCAAAGCCTGGAGCCTGTTTCCGATTCTGTGTCTCCCTCTCTCTCTGCCACTCCCCTGTTCATGCTCTGTCTCTCTCTGTCCCAAAAATAAAATAAAACGTTGAAAAAAAAAATTTTTTAATATCTTTTAAAAAAAATAAAGAAAAGAAAAAAAATAACTACATCAAAGAAAGATCAATAAAAATTGCCAACAATTTTTTTTTTTAACTCTAACTATATAACATTACAGGATGCTCTTTAGAAAGGTAAAGCAGGTTGTGTCACTTCCTTGCTGAAAACCTTTCAGTGGCTTCCCATCATGCTTTGTATAAACAAAGCCAAACTCTTTACTAATGCCCAGAAGGTTTGACCTCACATGACCCCTGCCAATGTCTCTGGTCCCCTTTCCAGCCAGGTTCTCTCCGTCCACTGCATGCTAACCACACTGGTCTTCTTTGTGTTCTGCAAATGCTCCATGCCTGTTCCTCCCTGAGAGCCCTTAGTTGATCTCTCTGCCTAGAAGGCTCATCCCTGTCATCTTCCTACACTTGGCTCCTTCTTGTCATTCAGGTCTCAGCTTACATAGAACTCCTCTTGTCACCAGTCTCAAGTAGCCACGCAGTCATTACAACATAACCCTCTTCTAATTCTCTCCATAGTCCTTTGCCCATGACATTTCTGGTGTGCCTTGGACAGGTTTACACTTATTGTCAACTGAGACTATTAATAGTACCCCGTTGGATCTCAGATGTGGGCAAGCAATTTATGGTCACTGGAATTATAAGAATCTTTTACAGTAAAACCTTGGATTGTTAGTAACTTGTTCTGTGAGTGTTCTGCAAGACAAGCAAACATTTCTAATAAATTTTAACTTGATAAATGAGCGATGTCTTGCAATACGAGTAGTACGTGACAACAAATGTCACATGATCACAAGCTAAGCCAAAGGTTCTTCCCCCCCCCCCCCCCCGCCCAATCCCTCCCTGTGGGATTGTGGGTGATTGTCTCCCATGCTTGGATGCTCCGTCTCAGGCCATGGTGTTTGGCAGATATCAGTGATTTTTCAGCCAAGTTGGAAGGTGCCCACAACTGAAACTAGCATATTTTTTCTCGCTTCAAAGCACCTATGGACAGTCCTTTGTTTTTCCATACAAGAGTAAGCTTAGGAATGCCTTGCTTCATTCTAGGTCAGGCTGCCTGCAGATATAGACCCTTTCCTCTGCTGCCTTATTGCCAGTTACATTAAATACAGTATATGACAACAGCTTACTACACTTATTGTCAAGTATACTATAGTCAACATCCGTGCGAGTGTATACAATGGCCCCCATGCAGAAAAAGTCTGAAAAGAAAGGCGGTAAGAAGGAGATGATTATGGTGGAAGTTAAGAAAGAAATCATTGGGAAGTAAGAAAGAGGTATGCGAGTGGCTCAAATTGGAAGATTTTATAAGAAGTCTATGTCTGCATCTAGTCTACAGAGGAGGAAGAGAAAAAGGCAGAGGAATCCCTCACTTCAAATGAACTTAGGGGGATGTGTAAAATGTGAGAAACAGTGCAAAATTTTGTAGAAAAGCACCACCCGAATAAGGCTGTAGCAGTGTGAGCAATGAATCTGTTTCATGACAACGCAGTATCACATTTCTGCAAAATCCTAAAAAGGAGGCAAAAACAAGTGTCATTAGATAGGGCCCTTGTTAAAGTTGCACGAAAAGAAAAAGATTCCATTGAGCCAACAGAGAGCAGTGATTTCATTAGTGATAGTGACGTTGTCCTACACAATAATCCTACTCTCTCTTGTCTCCCTTACACCAGCCATGAAGGTTTTCAAAGGTAAGTGCAAGTTAATTTATTTTTCTTTATATTTTGTATTTTTTTTATTTTTTGTATTATATTACAGTATTGTAATCATTTTTATATGAATAATTTTTGGTTGTGAAATGAATCATCTGAATTTCCATTATTTCTTATGGGGAACTTTGCTTTGATATACAAGTGCTTTGGATTACAAGCATGTTTCTGGAACGAATTATGTTCGCAAACCAAGGTTTTACTGTAATTGTTTGACTTTGGCTTATTGTCTATCTCCTCCTACAAGAATATATGCTCCTTAGCATATATTGTCCGTGCCTCTAAGCTCTCATCTAACTATTTCTCCACTGTATCCACAGTGCTTGGCACTAGGGAGGTCTAAAGAAGGCAAGAAAGCAGGCAGGCAGGAAGGCAGGGAGGGAGGGAGCATGGGAGGGAGGGAAGAAGGAAGGAAGGAAGGAAGGGAAGAAGGGTGGGAGGGAGATCTCAGGCTCTCCAGCTGAGCTTGAGATCTTTCCAGCTCCTGGTTCAAATAATTCTTTGTATTCTCTGTCCTAGGCTTCTATAAATGTTCCTATTTTAGTTAACATAGATAGAATGGGTTCCTGTGACTTATAACCAAGCAATTCCTGAGACCTGCTAATTTCTTTTAAGAAATTGTTCATTTTTCCCTTGATAGTATACTTTATTCCCATCAATTATTCTGTTTAATATATTAAAAAAAAAAACAACTATTATAAGAACCACAGTTATGGATTGAATGATTATATCCCTCCAAAGTTCCTATGGTGAAATCCTAATCCCCAAAGCAATAGTATTAGGAGGTGAGGGCTTCAGGAGATGAGTAGTTTATGAGGGTGGAGTCCTCACGAATGGGATTAGTGCCTGTATAAAAGGGACCTAGTGAGCTCTCCTGTCCCTCCTGCCATGTGAAAACACAACAAGAAGACAGTGGTCTATGAACCAAGAAGAGGGCTCTCACCAGAAACCTAATCTGCCAGCACTGTGATCTTGGACCTCCCAGCCTCCAGAACTGTGAGAAATACATATTTGTTGTTATAAGCCACCCAGTCTATGGTATTCTGTTATGGCAGACAGAGCTGACTAAGATAGCCATCCTTCTAAAACAGGGAAGGTCCACAGAAAGTATTTTCCTTAATCATAAGCCATTGAGAAGTTTGGAATTGCAAACAAGCAGTCTAAATAAAAGTAATCATTTCTACTCCACAGACTACCATAAATATTAGCAGCATTGGCAATAAAACTTCAGGTCCGGATTATGCATGGGCCCATTTTTACAAAAACATTTCAGTGGAAGATAGCACATTGTCAAAACAGCAATAAATCATTGACATAAGACCCAGATTTTTTTTTCACTCAAGCATGTAAGAAGCCTGTGTATGCCCATTGCTTTCAAGTTACTCCATTTCAGGAAATTCATGCTTTAAATAATCATTGTAAAATTAAACCTATTCTGTAAGGGAAAGAATGGTACGAGTCTTCTTTCAGACAGAACAATATAAAAAAACAAGCCTTGGTCTTGGTTGTTTTTTGTTGTTGTTGTTGTTTTTTTTTTTTTTTTTTTTTTCCTTTTAATGGGAATGGTGAGGGCTAGGGATTGCCTTGAACTTCAGCTGATAGCTAATGATGGGAATGTGGATTCATTGCATACAATATTGAGAAAAATTTAATAAGCTCCCTTCCCAAGTAATAGCAGCTGTCTCTGCATAAAGAATGAGATAACCAACCACTGGAGGAGATGACAAAGTTCTACTGGAGAAATGTACTCCGGTCCACCTCTCCTTCAACCTCAGATCCACTTTCTTCCCCTGACAAAAAAGGAAAAGTGAGTTTTAGCACTCAAAAAAAAAAAAAAAAGAGAGGGCATCAGTACAGGCACATACTACACCTTCCTTTAGTAAGCCCACTCTCAGGAGAGGTAAATGCCTTTTCTGTATGAAGTTTATATTTTTCCTCATTTCGTGAATATTTATTGCCCTGATCTGTCATTTGGATATGCAATGGTGAGTAAAATAGGCAAACACCCTGTCTTGTGGAACTAATATTGTCCAAATACCAGCCTATGTCATTTTTCTATTGAGGCAGCATTGCATAGGCGTTATGGTCAGTCAAAGAGCCTGAGTCCAAATCCTGGCTTCACAACTTAGTAGTTCTGTGATCTCAGGCAAGTTACTTAAATTCCCCGTGCCTCAGTTTCCTCTTCTGTAACCTCATAGCTTTGTTAGGAGGTTTAAATGATTAAAGCAATTACTACAGCAATGAACAGTGTAAAGCAATTAGATTAGTACATGACACAGAGTAAGCTATAGATGAGAGTTTACCATTTCTATTATTATTATGGCAAAGGGTGGGATTGATTTGAAACACTTAATCAATGAATTGTTATGCACCCAAACATGCCTGACCAGTTTCCTGGTAGTCAGGCCCTTTTTCCTCCAGACAGGAATTATGAAGTTTCTTATCTGGAAAAACTGAATGGCTCCAGAGAAAAGACCTCCATAGAATGGCATCTGGAAGTTTCCCAGCATTTGAGCTAACTCCCTGCCAATCACCCTAAAACAACTACCATCAGGCAGTGAACCCCACCCAGGTCAGAAGCATTCCCCATTCTAATAATAGACAGACCTTTAACAATAGAGAGATGCCAAGAAAAACAGATAATGGCATCTCCGGGTAAATAAAGAAAAGACAGGGAACTGAAAAGAACTATAATCTGCTGAAAGATTAAGGAAGATAATTGCATCTATAAAACAGCATCAAAATGCTATGAAAAAAAATAACAGAGAACAAGAAAGAGTTCTTGTAAAATTAAAAATAGAATTGCTAAAATTGAAAATTCAATAAAACTTTTATATATAATACTTATTTTTTACTTTATTTTCCAACTGTTCTCAATCCTCTCTCCCTCCCCCCAACAGAGGCAGCATAGACTCTAACTTTCCTAACCCATTTTTGTTCCATGTCCCCTGCCCTGGGCTACCCTGGAGGTCTCCTGACCACTAAAGACATCTGTAATCTTAAATCCCATGGCACATGAGGCTGGCAAATATCCAATGAGTGAAGTAAAGATTGAGTGATTGATGGCAGCAGTGAAGCTCCCTCCAGTGTCATACCTTTGCCAGCCCCCTTGGCTCAGTTTATGCTGCCCCTTCCTGAATATTCTCTCTCCCCTCTGCATGGAAGAGATTCCTGGCAAAGTTTATGAGTATGTGAACACTGGCCTCGGAATTACACAGACCAGGTTTTATATCCAGGCTGTGGTATGAAGTTTCCAGAGAATCATGTATGTCAGAACACCTGTTGGCTTGCGGTCTTATTGCCATCATCAGCCAAAATGGTGACATCAGTTGGTTTTTTTTTTAATGGTCTTTGTCAATGCTAGTCTGAGAAAATGCTATGTAAAGTGATAATTAGTATTAAATTAATGATAATAATTAAAGGCATACACACACACTAAAATGTAAAAACAAAAGATAAAGATGTATAGTATGAGAGAAAAGATAAAATATATAAAAGATCAATCCAGATCACATATCTGATAGGGGTTTGAGGAAAAAAAAGCAGATGGCATAAAATTATCAAAAAAAAGAACTCAAGAAATTTTCCTAGAGCTTGAAGAACATGAATTTTCAGAGTGAGAGAATTTAGCATGAAAGAAAAAAGCTAGACCAAAAACAGCATCATGAAATTCCAGAACACCAGACACAAAGAGAAGAAATGTAATCCTTACCTCACACCATACACCAAAATTGATGCCAGGTGGATTATAGATTTAAGTATGTAAATTAAAACGTAAAATCCTTTAGGAAAGAATACAGCATAATGTCTTTATATCCTTATGATAGAGAAGTATTTTTTAAATAAGTCACCAAGTGTACGACTTATTTAAAAAATGACACATTTGACTACTTTAAATATATAATTTCTGTCTCATCAGAGGAGACTATATCAAAGGCTGCCTAGTTGTTCACTCGTCCTTTTGTGTTTACTTCTTGTACACATAGTCAGACTACATTTCTCAGCCTTGTCAGCAACAAGATGTAGCCATGTGACTGCATACTGGTCAATGAAATGCATTCATTCAGGACAAGATACCCTCCATCACTTTGAATATAACTGGCTTATGATATTTTCAGTATTTCTGAGGGCTTTAGGCTCAGCATGGAGATAGAGGCAGCAGAGAGGCAATACTGCTTTGTGGTTAAGGACACCACTCTACAGTCTCTCTGTTCTGCCAGCTACTGGCTGTATGATCTTGGGCAAGTTACCTCAGTCTTCTGTGACTCATTTCCCTCATTATAAAATGTGAGGCATGACAAGGACAGGGCCTACCACATGTAGGCATTGTAAAGTTTCAATAATACATAGTAAGTGTTCAGGTATCTTCTACTACATTTTTTAAAGAAGATTTAATCCACAATGTGAGTGCCAAAATGGTAGGGAAATAGTTATCAAAGCACTTAGATGACTTTTTCTCTGTCCAGTGAGGTACCTGACACATAATGGGTGCTCAACAAACATTTTTTTTTTTAATTTTTTTTTTCAACGTTTATTTATTTTTGGGACAGAGAGAGACAGAGCATGAACGGGGGAGGGGCAGAGAGAGAGGGAGACACAGAATCGGAAACAGGCTCCAGGCTCTGAGCCATCAGCCCAGAGCCTGACGCGGGGCTCAAACTCACAGACCGCGAGATCGTGACCTGGCTGAAGTTGGACGCCTAACCGACTGCGCCACCCAGGCGCCCCTCAACAAACATTTTTTAATGAACAAGTAAATGAATCTGAGAGTGAGTAACAGTGAGAAATTTACTTACACAGGATAAGCACGAGCCCCTCAGCACTATTCAGCAATATTTGCAGTGTTTCTCAATCCCAGTTCACATTAGAATCACTTGGGAGCTTTATTTTTCTTTTTTCTTTTTTTTTTTTAACCTTCTATAATTTATTTATTTTTTATAATTTACATCCAAGTGCAGCACATGGTGTAACAATGATTCCAGGAGTCGATTCCTTAAGCCCCTTACCCATTTAGCCCATCCCTCCCTCCCACAACCCCTCCAGCAACTCTCTGTTTGTTCTCTATATTTAAGAGTCTCTTGTGTTTTTGTCCCCCTCCCTGTTTTTATATTATTTTTGCTTCCCTTCCCTTAGGTTCACCTGTTTTGTATCTTAAAGTTCTCATATGAGTGAAGTCATATGATATTTGTCTTTCTCTGACTGACTTATTTAGCTTAGCATAATATAATCTAATTCCATCCACATAGTTGCAAATGGCAAGATTTCATTCTTTTGATTGCCAAGTAATACTCCATTGTGTGTGTGTGTGTGTGTGTGTGTGTGTGTGTGTGTGTGTATATATATATATATATATATATATATATATCCATTCATCCATCGATGGACATTTGGGCTCTTTCCATACTTTGACTATTGTCAATAGTGCTTCTATAAACATTGGGGTGCATGTGTCCCTTCAAAACAACATACCTGTATCCCTTGGGTAAATACCTAGTAGTGCAATTGCTGGGTCATAGGATAGTTCTATTATTTAAGTTTTTAATTATTTGAGGAGCCTCCATACTGTTTTCCAGAGTGGCTGCACCAGTTTGCATTCCCACCAGCAATGCAAAAGAGATCCTCTTTCTCACTTGGGAGCTTTCTTAAACCATTAGTGACTGAACCCCGTCCACAATCTCAACTGAATTGGCAACTCTAGGATAGGAAACAAGCATTGGTATTTTTTTTAATCAGGTGATTCTATGGTGCACTAGGTTCAGAATGACTGCTATTACTAATTGTGAGCTGACTCCTTTCCTATTCCCCAAGGTAACTGTTCTAAAACTCCCTTATTTCTTTAGGCTCCCAATTCTACCCCTGATCTTCTTATTCTTGGCAAATGGATATTCTTCATTTTCTCTTCTACCTCATCTTTTACTCTATTCTTCCTTGTTCTTCCTATTTCAGGAGAATATGTGTATCCTTAGACTCATTCACTGCCTCCATTTTGCAGTGATATGTGACATAGAGTGGATCATGCATCCGTCCACTATCCAACTAGACAGTGACCTTCCCAAAGGCAGGGTTCATTCATTTTTGTACTCTCATTGTGAAGAAAGGTGGTGGCATACTCCCTCAGGGGTCAGGGAAGAAAAGCTGATGCCCAGCATATAGCAGGCACTTCATAAACATCACTGAATGGGGAGGTGGGGCCTTTACCTGGGCCTTGAAGGATCAGTAGGAATCAAAAAAGAAAAGGGGAAATTTTATAAGGGCATAGAAAATAAAAACTAAGATAAGGAATTCAGAAGAGCAGCATTTAACTCTTCCTAGAACTTTCTAGAAACTATCATCATTACACTTCAACCACACATACAAATAACTACTACTTCACACCAAAATTCCTCTGGTTGCAAATAAAATATGGCTTTTGAAAGTACTCTGTCAAGCATAAAAGACAATATAAATAAAAGAATGCTATTAAAAGAAAAATGACACACTGGAAAGAGAAATCTGCAAAAAAACATCATTTTGTTTCAACAAGGAGATGCAAATGCAACTCCCTCTCTTGTTCCTCTGTCTATATCTGTAAAATGGAGACAATAATAATCCCTCCCTTCATAGGATTGATGAGATGTTTAAATGGGTTAATAAATATGAAGAACATAGAATAGTGTCTAGCATATCATAAGCACGATAAATTGTTAGTTTTTAAATAATGTTGTAGACAAAATTCCATTATAATATGCTAAAGATCATTACAGCTATTCACTTCTAAATAGCAGAATCAAACTGTAATCAAACTGTCAAGGAGGCTTGGAAACTCATGGCTCTCAAGTTACCCTTACAGCCCCTGTTGCTAGGGAAACTATCAACTTTTCCTCATAGATGTTATCTTCCCAGCCTTCACTCATTGTCCCTTTCCTCCACAGTCCTGAACCTCAAGGGACAAAAGAGGCTGCCTTGGATGGACCTGTCATTCCACATGTCCTGCCTTCTCTCCCTGGTCCTTTTACTCAGGGGAGTAGTATCACCAGGGGTTTGTCTAATTTTGTTAGTTTTCTTAAAGAAGTAAGTTGCCATGATTGATCACTTTTATCTTTGTCTTCTCGATGGCTATTTCTTTTTTTAAATTACTGAAGTGTAATTTACATATGGTAAAGTTTGCCCTTCTCAGTGCAGTCCTATGAGTTTTAGGAAATATGTACAATCGTGTAACCACCACCATGAAGATATACAGCATTGCAATGATCTCAAAACGTCCCCTTATGTCCCTTTGTTGTCTCCATTTTCTGTTTTCTGCCTTTTCCAGAAAGTCATATAAATGGCATCAGATGGTATGATTTTGAGCTTTTTGAATCTCATTTCTTTTACTCCGAATAACAATTAGAGATTCATCCATATTGTTGCATGTATCAGAAGTTAGTTCCTTTTTATTGCTCAGTGGTTTCATTGTTTGGATGAACTATAGTTTGTTTATCCATTAACCAGATGAAGGACATCAGGGTTATTTACAGTTTTTGGTGCTTAAGAATAAATTGCTATAAACATTTGCATGTAGGTTTTTGAATGAACATGTTTTCAATACACTTAGGTAAGTACCTAAAAGTAGGATTACTGGGTCATACAATAAGTGTATATTAACTGTGAAACTGTTTTCTAAAGTGGCTATACATTTTGCATTCCCACCAACAATGGATGAGAGTTCCAATTGCTCTGTACCCTCATCAGCATATGACAATTGTTATATTTTATTTTACTTTATTTTACTTTATTTTATTTTATTTTAATTTTTATTTTTATTTTTGTTTTTATTTTCAGCCACTCTTTTATGTGGATAGCATCTCACTATGGTTTTAATTTGCATTTCTCCAATGATGCTGAGCATCTTTTCATGTGCTTATTGGGCATTTGTAGATTTTTAAAGATTTTTTTTCAAGTCATTTGTCCATTTTTTAAATTGTGGGTTTTTTTTTTTCCTTATTTTGGAGCTTTGGGAGTTCTTTATATATTCTAGATACAAGGCCTAAGTCACATATGGACTTCCTGCTTAGTTTTTTATCCTCTCAAGGGGCTACATCTGATATTTTTGAGATGCTAATTGAGATGGTCCTTAGCCCATAGCCACTAGTCACAGGGGAGGCAGATGTTTATAGAAGAAGACAGGGAAAGCTTGATTGTATAGTAACACAGAGATTTTCACTCTGTTCATTCTGTTCCATACAAGTTAGAACAATACCGAGGGTCTTTGGTAAGAGGGAAGAAAGACACAAAATAACACAAACATTTTCTAAAAGTGGGCCAAAGCCAGTAAGGGAAGAGTTAACTTGGTAGCTATTTCACTTTAAGATTGAATCAGGAGGTACCATTTTCATTTTGCCCTTACTCTTTTTTTTTTTTAATTTTTTTTTCAACGTTTATTTATTTTTGGGACAGAGAGAGACAGAGCATGAATGGGGGAGGGGCAGAGAGACAGGGAGACACAGAATCGGAAACAGGCTCCAGGCTCTGAGCCATCAGCCCAGAGCCCGACGCGGGGCTCGAACTCACGGACCGCGAGATCATGACCTGGCTGAAGTCGGACGCTTAACCGACTGCACCACCCAGGCGCCCCTGCCCTTACTCTTTAGAGTAAGGACACCCCCACCCTACTTCCCTTCTCTCCAGCTCCAATAGGACCCATCTGACTGGCTGAGCACCTGAGCCAGAAATCAGAAAGGAGAAAGAGGTTGGTCCTGAGAGAAGGAGAGCATGGAAAAAGGAGAAGAGTTCCTTGGTGCCCATTAGGGAGACTCAGTGTGTACTGAGCAATGGCTTTCCATATTGCAATATCATTTGGACTCCCAGTGTACGTTTGATAGAAAGGTTTTTATGTAGGAAAGGTTTAGAGGTGGTAATCTCTTTGGGATTGCTGGAGGATCAGCATGGAGCAGGAGTATTGCAGGATTGTAGGAGGATTGCTGGAACATGAAGCTATGTTTTCAAAGTTCTTCACAAAGCATAGTAGATATAAATTCTCCACATTAAAGAAGAGAGCAAAAGTTAAGCTTTCTTCTAACACACTGCAACATCCCACCTTCTAGCCATTAAGGAAGAGTTAGGACGACTATGAGCCCAACTCCATATTTGTGTTTCTACTATTCATTTTACACAAAGGAAAGATAGACAGATGATAGATAGGTAGGTAGGTAGGTAGGTAGGTAGGTAGGTAGGTAGATAGATAGATAATAGATAGGGAACTACAGGCTTTCAACTCTTAATCATATAATCCTAGGATTTCTGACTCTGTATTAAATATTTGACCTGAGAATATGTTATGATTCTGAAGCACTCATAGCATCTAAGAAATGAAAAAAGACAACTTCAAATTGCCTGACTTTTCTATGGCAAATGTAAGTAGTCAATCTACTTTGATTTCCTTTCTCTTATGTCAAAACAAACAATTAAACCCTAAAACCAGAAGTGTAAATTCCTGTTGGCACAAATGATACCAAATGTGCCCCAGTAAGTCACTAAATATCTTGACCTCTACAGCTCTTCTGTTGATCTCTATACTTTGGATTGAGTATTTCCCTAATTATCTGTATTTATGTAGGTCTGTTCCACATCATGGCACCCTGTGTAAGATGAGTGGTTCTGAAAATATATCACCATGGATCATCGGTTATAATGAGAAGTAGATTAACCCAGGGGCGTGCCATTGAATGATCTGCCAAAGGCACAGTTGACAAAGTCCTCATCAGTCAGTAGTGATATAAATACCATCCTCCTCAGTGGATCATTTGCAATGTGTCTCTCAGAGCTAAATCAGCGCTCTAATTGCAACATCAGTTATGGGCCCTGCTCAGTGATGAGAGGGGCAAAGATATGAGGATGTTCTCAGCCGAGGCTATTTATACATGCCACGTAGTCCTTAATTATCTAGTAGGGTGGGGATGGGAAGAGGCAGAAAGTTGACATATTCTAAAAATTGAATCTACCCACCCCCTCTATATACTATTCCCACAAGAGAGAAAATTCTAGGTACTTCCTTTCTAAGGAAAAAAAAAATAAGGTAAGAAATTCAAATCCTATGAGGATGCATGTAGTCTACCCAGTTGTCAACTGGTATTTCACTGCTGATATTCTTTTTAATTAAATGAATTCAAATTTTATAAGCCCAAAATCAAATGATCAGTCTTGGTAGAATATTCCTTTTACCCTTCAAAGTGAAAGAAAGTTGTAGAATAAAACATTTATTTGGTTATTTTAGAAGTTTGGTCAATAAAAAATCCAGACTTCATTATGAAAACTTCCTGGAACATAACATAGCAATCATTAATTACATATTCATAAATTAATATATTAAATGCCAGAGATTCAAAAATACAGTACAGGCAAAAATATAGCACAGGAAGAATATCAAATATAAGGTAAATATGGGAAGATATAGCTATAATAATGACTACATTTATTTAATGTTTTACCTATATTATCTCAGTAAATTCTTCCTACAACTCAATAACAGATATATTATTATCCTCATGTTACTGATAAGGTAACTATGGCTCAGAAGGTTAATTGATGCAAGTCACATACCATAAAGTGGGGTATCAAGATTCAAATTTTCATCTCCGGTCTTTACCCTAAAACATAACTCTTTATTCTACGTATTTATATCAACCTGATAGCCTTTCTTACACATCCTGCTTCCCAATAATGTTAACTGACCTATTTTTGACTTTTCAAGGCAATTACTCTCCCTCATGGCTCTCCTTCATGCATCTTTAAGCCGTGAATTCACTGTGAACAGTTGAACGTTCTACTTATACCTCAACTCAAATCCAATAATGAGATCATGATTGATCCAGCTTCTCTGCATGAGCAAAGATTTTGCACCATGCCCCCTCAAAACAGAGTAATTGCCCATGGTCAGTACCTGGTCTTGCTCCAATGAGCTGGTGGCTGGGAGGGCAGGAGCAGCAGGAGGGAGCCCCAACCTGTTAGTAGAGGCTGTCAGCCGGCATGTTCCCCTCCACAGAGGCTGCAGAAACTTGGATTGACCTGGGTAATACAAATATGGTGAAAGGATTCAGAAAATACCACTGTGAAGAGTTTTCTTTTCTGAACTTCCCCCCATCTGCCTAAAAGCAGAGCCTCACCCAAAGAATTAAGCTGTCCTAAGTGCCCTTCTATCACCTGAGATCAGCACCAGGATAAGAAATCACCTAAATAGACATTGTTGCTAAGCTGTTACATCTATCTATTCTTCTAAGGGCCCATTTATCTTCCCTAAAAGTCTTTTATTTTCCCCTACATGCCCTTTTCCCCCTCTTCTGACCCTATGATGATGGTATATAAGCCCCAAATTCTAACCACTTCCTTGATTCACATTTTTCTGTGAATTCCCATGCACATAGATAAATAAAAAAATCTGTTTTTTCCTCTTATTAATCTGTCTCTTGTCAGTTTAATTCATAGACACCAAACCCTGAACCAAAGACAGTAGAGGGAAAGTTTTGCCACCACAATGCAATAGTTTGAAACCATCAAAAAATACTGTAAAAGAATATTTAATGACATGGAAAAAATCCACTATTTTCTAAGTTAAAAAGTTTGGGTTACCAAACTCAAATGTAGCATCGGATCTCATTTATATAAATATGTATGTTTGCATACATGCACTGAAAGTCTAAAAGAATGTTCACTAAATTGTTAACACAATTACCTTGAGGAAAAAGAGAAATTTTAACTCTTCTTGCTATTCTATTTTGTACTATTCAAGCCTGTAATAATAATAAATTTATATTACTTTTAATATTGAAAATATGCAGGGGTGCCTGGGTGGCTCAGTCGGTTATGCATCAGACTTCAGCTCAGGTCATGATCTTGCAGTTCATGTGTTTGAGACCCATGTCAGGCTCCATGCTGACCGCTCAGAGCCTGGAGTCTGCTTCAGATTCTGTGTCTCCCTCTCTCTCTGCCCCTCCCCAGTTTCTGCGCTCTCTCTCTCAAAAATAAAAATAATAAAAACATTTTTAAAAGTATCAAAAATATGCAAATATATTTTAAAAATATGCAAATATGAAAAAATAAGAATTGATGCATACATTTGCAAAAGCCATATTATTTTTAAGATTCATCCTAAAAAATCAAGATGAACTTAAAAGTTAACCTATGAAAAAAATATTCATTGTTGTATTCGCAAAATAAAATTGCGAAAACAAAGTCCCATAATACAACATTAAACAAATAAAGTGGTATCCATAAAATTGATATTTTACTTTTTAAATTTTTTTAACAATTTTTAAAATTTAAATCCAAATTAGTTAGCATATAGTATAATAATGATTTCAGGAATAGAATTTAGTAATTCATCACTTACATATAACACCTAGTGCTCATCCCAACAAGGGCCCTCCTTAATGTCCATCGCCCCACCCAACACCCACCAGCAACCCTCAGTTTGTTCTCTATATTTAAGAGTCTCTTATGGCTTGTCTCCCTGTTTTTACCTTATTTTTGTTTCCCTTTCCCTATGTACCTCTGTTTTGTCCCTTAAATTCCACATATGAGTGAAATCATATGATATGTCTTTTTCTGACTGAACTATTTTGCATAGCATATACACTCTAGTTCCATCCATGTTGTTGCAAATGGCAAGATTTCACTCTTTTTGATCACCACAGAATATTCCATTGTATGTGTATATATATATATATATATATATATATATATATATATATATACACCACATCTTCTTTATCCATTCATCAGTCGAAGGACATTTGGGCTCTTTCCATACTTTGGCTATTGTTGATAGTGCTGCTATAAACATTGGGGTACACGTGTCCCTCAGATCAGCACTCCTGTATCCTTTGGATAGATTCCTAGTAGTGCAATTTCTGGGTCACAGGGTAGTTCTATTTTTAATTATTTGAGGAACCTCCATACTATTTTCCAGAGTGGTTGCACCAGTTTGCATTCCCACCAGCAGTGCAAAAGGGTTCCTCTTTCTCCTCATCCTCGCAAACATCTGTTGTTGCCTGAGTTGTTAACGTTAGCCATTCTGACAGGTGTGAGGCGGTATCTCATTTTGATTTTGATTTGTATTTCCTTGATGATGAGTGATGTTGAGCATCTTTTCATGTGTCCTTTGGACATGTGGATGTCTTCTTTGGAAAAATGTTTATTCATGTCTTCTGCCCATCTCTTTTGTTTTTCAGGTGTTGAGTTTGAAAAGTTCTAGATTTTGGATACTAACCCTTTATCAGAT
Organism: Felis catus; assembly: GCF_018350175.1. Taxonomy (NCBI): domain Eukaryota; kingdom Metazoa; phylum Chordata; class Mammalia; order Carnivora; family Felidae; genus Felis; species Felis catus. Next base: position 114,745,461 of record NC_058374.1, read on the forward strand.
ATTATCAGATATGTCATTTGCAAATATCTTCTCCTATTCCATAGGCTGACTTTTATTTTTGTTGATTGTTTCCTTTCTGTGCAGAAGCTTTTTATCTTGATCAAGTCCCAATAGTTCGTTTTCGCTTTTGTTTCCCTTACCTCTGGAGACATGTCAAGTAAGAAGTTGCTGCAGCCAAGGTCAAAAAGGTTGTTGCCTGTTCTCTCCTCTAGGATTTTGATGGCTTCCTGCCTTATGTTAAGTTTTTCATCCATTTTGAGTTTATTTTTGTGTGTGGTGTAAGAAAGTGGTCCAGGTTTGTTCTTCTGCATGTCGCTGTCCATCTTTCCCAATACCATTTGCTGAAGAGACTGTCTTTTTTCCATCGGATATTCTTTCCTGCTTTGTCGAAGATTAGTTGGCCATACATTTGTGGGTCCATTTCTGGGTTCTCTATTCTGTTCCATTGATCTATGTGTCTGTTTTTGTGCCAATACCATACTGTCTTGATGATTACAGCTTTGTAATACAGCTTGAAGTCTGGAGTTGTGATGCCTCCAGCTTTGGTTTTCTTTTTCAACATTACTTTGGCTATTTGGGGTCTTTTGTGGTTCCATACAAATTTTAGAATTGTTTTTTCTAGCTCTGTGAAGAATGCTGGTGATATTTTGATATGGATTGCACTGAACATGTAAATTGCTTTGGGTAGTGTTGACATTTTAATAATATTTATTCTTCCAATCCATGAACATGGAATATTTTTCCATTTTTTGTGTGTTCTTCAATTTCTTTCATAATGAGCTTTCTATACTTTTCAGTATATAGATTTTTCACCTCTTTGGTTAGGTTTATTCCTAGGTATTTTACAATTTTTGATGCATTTGCAAATGGGATTGATTCCTTGATTTCTTTTTCTGCTGCTTCATTATTGATGTATAGAAACACAACCAATTTCTGTACACTTATTTTATGACCTGAGACTTTGCTGAATTCATGTATCAGTTATAGCAATTTTTGGGTGGAGCTTTTTGGGTTTTCTACATAGAGTATCATGTCATCTGTGAAGAATGAAAGTTTGACTTCCTCCTTGCCAATTTGGATGCCTTTTATTTCTTTTTGTTGTTTGATTGCTGAGTCTAGGGCTTCCAACACTATGTTGAGTAACAGTGGTGAGAGTGGACATCCATGATGTATTCCTAACCTTAGGAGGAAAGTTCTGTTTTCTTTCATTGAGGATGATTTTTCATATATGTCCTTTATGATCTTGAGGTATGTTCCTTCTATCCTTACTTTCTTGAGGGTTTTTATTAAGAAAGGATGCTGTATTTTGTCAAATGTTTTTTTCTACAAAAACTGATATAAATTTTATTTCATGAGAAAAGATATGGTATATAAATGTGTATATAACATACAAATTGGGGGAAAAGTCACAAAATAATAAATTATAGCATGACTTGTTTGATAAATTAAAATGTACACAAAATACATTTATGTCCAGAAAAATAATCGGGAAGAATTTAACAAAAAGTGGATGGGAACAGATGGTTTCCATTTCTATATTTTTATGTCTATTTTTTTTATTATCCTACAATGAACCTACATTGATACGTACCTCTTAGAAATAGAAGTTAGGGTTCTTGGTTTTATTTGGGGTTTCTATTTTGTTTCATGTAATATTGATGGCTTTGACTGGAATTTAGGACTTTTCTTCATTCCTTGCCATCTCACTTGAGGCTGCTTAGAGCCCATGGAGAAGAGCATAAGTTTTTAAGGTTGTATAGTCATGACACAAAACAGACTAGACTAATAAGCATATATTTTAACACAGAAAGCAAAGGCAATTTCTTGATCTCCATATGAAGTTTTCTTATTGGGTATTATTCATTCATCATTCAGTGGCAGGTTGTCCCCAGAGGTTGGTGCTACTCTGACACTGACCCTACAAAGTCCTATGCTCCTCAGAACCACAATAACAAAATTTCTTTGAGAAATTTTTGCGAAATGGCAGCACACTGGAGAGTAATGGAGATGCAGATGAACATGCTAATGCAGTCCATTATTTCACAGTAGCTGTAACCTGAAAATCATCCTTATAAATATCATCGTCTTCCTCAAAATATTAAAAATAGATTTACCATGTAATCTAGCAATTCCACTTCTGGGTATATACCCAAACAACTGAAAGCAGAGACTTGGACAGATATTTGTACATCCACATCCATAGTGGCATTTTTCACAATAGCCAAAAGGTAGAAGCAACCCAAGTGTCCACCCACAGATTAATGTACATGCATGTATGTGTGATGAAAAAGTATTCCATACTGTGGGTCTTGGGAAAAATTGTTTGAAAGCCTCTGCATTAAATCATATGTCCAGATATGGGAATTTGAAAAAACAGAATAAATTATAAATTAGTCCGTTAATTTTTATTAATATATATCTAATAGTAATCAGCAAAATCAGCAAAACATGGTGGCATGCAAGCCCTTAGAGTTCCTACTTTACTACTTCCCTTTTCTGAAGCATATTTCTTTCTGAATTAACTTCAACACCTTCACAGTCTCCACAGGATTTCCAACTCTCTAGTCCCTTTGTGATAATTACGTTTAGACATATACTTGAAATCTAAGTAGTAAAGGATATGTTTAGTCAATAAACAGTAAATTTCTCAGGGCACCTGGGTGGCTCAGTAGGTTGAGGGTTGGACTCTTGATAGCAGCTCAGGTCATGATCTCACGGTTGGTGAGATCAAGCCCTCTGCATCAGGCTCCATGATGACAGCTCAGAGCCTGCTTGGGATTCTCTCTCTCTCCCTCTCTCTCAAAGAGCCTACTTGGGAGTCTCTCTCTCCCTCCCCTCTCCCCACTCGAAATAAATAAATACACTTAAAAAAATTTTTTTAGGGGCGCCTGGGTGACTCAGTCGGCTGAGCGACCGACTTCGGCTCAGGTCATGATCTCACGGTCTGTGGGTTCGAGCCCCACATCGGGCTCTGTGCTGACACCTCAGAGCCTGGAGCCTGCTTCGGATTCTGTGCCTCCCTCTCTCTCTGCCCCTCCCCCGCTCATGCTCTGTCTCTCTCTGTGTCAGAAATAAACATTTAAAAATTTTTTTAATTTTTTTTAAAGATTTAAAACATAAATAAATAAATAGTAGATTTCGTGAATATTTTATTCTACTTAAGCAAAGAAAGATTTTCCTTACCCCACTAGCACTTCAAATTTTCAAGTTTGGTTGCTGAAAAATCTTATCTTTTCCATTTCTTGACCCTTGACAAAGGTCAAGAAGAAGCCCAGTGTGGACAATGTTAGAGGTCAGCCCAGGCTGAAGTGGACAGCCAACTGACACCGAGTAGAATGATGAACAATCATGTTAAAACCTGATTTTCTAAGAGAAGCCAAAAATTTCTCTTTTTACATGAAATGTCCTGTTTTTAAATGTTTGCAACCAATTCAAAATAATTTTAGGCACTTTACAAGACAAATAAGGAGCACCTGGGTAGCTCAGTCAGTTAAGCCTCCTATTCTTGATTTCTACTTGGGTCATGATCTCACGATTAATGAGATTGAACTCTGCATCTGGCTCTGCACTGAGCATGGAGCCTGCCTAAGATTCTGTCCCTCTTCCTTTGCCCCTCCCCTGCTCACTCTCACTCTTGCCCTTTCTCTCAAAGAATAATAATAATAATAATAATAATAATAATAATAATGGACAAATAAAATGTATCTGCAAGCAGCCCAGTTTATGACCACTTGTTTCAGAAGTCCACTAGATAAGGGTTAACAATTACTCTTCAGAGCCTCCCTAACTTCACCCCATCCTCACTTCCACCCATCCCTTACCCTGGAATTAACTGTTCTTTGATCTGATTTATTAGAGCAATTTGTACATATCTTGATAGTGCTCACTACATTTGGTGATAGTTTCATTGTTGTTGTTTTTACCCACCCATCTGCCTTGCTAAAGATAACTATCATTTAATGTTGAACCCTGAGATTTGTGCTCAGTCAGAATTTGAGGAAATCCATTTGAGGCCCACTCTGACAAAACACAACTTTGGTTGAATCACTTGAACTCTTTAGGCTCAGTTTTCACATCTAAAATGTGAGTTAATAATAATCATGTATAAAATGGGGCTGTATTACTAGCTATGGCAATGAAGATACAGTGAGGTATCAGCAGTCCAACCTTTCCAGAAGCCTTGAGTGTAGAGGGATTTTTTTAAATAATTATGATAATAGGTGGAATATTGAGTGCTTACATGTGCCAGGCACTTCCTAGATGCTTTATATGGTCTCCAAATCTTCACGACAATTCCAAGTTGCTTATCATTATTTGCATGTTAGCTGTAAAGAAAATAAGGCTCGAGGCAGCTGAATAGCACTTCTACTAAGGGGCAGATCTGGAACTGATTTGCTCTACTTCAAAGCTACTATCCTGAGCATGCCCATAACTTGCAACAGTGTAAAGTCTCGGAATGGGGTCATTCCTTTAATTTCTTTGGTTCCTAAGGCAATAAGATGGACTTACACTCTCGTGTCTTTTATATTCTCTTTGCAGAGATGCATGTTTGCATTTGTTTATGAAAAAACATATCCAGAGGCAGTGGCTAGACTGGATGGATGGTTGACTGTGAGGACACAGAAAGGGGTTGGCCAGAGATTGATTTTAAACAGATTTCTCTAAGGACACCGAGTTTGAAAAAAGTTTTCAACAAGGACAGGAGAGGGCTGAGCAGATGTGGAACTGGAGTTGCTTGTGCCTCCTGGACCCCCATCCCCACCTATCCCAGCTGTGGACAGTAGGACTACAGATGCTGTGTCACCAGCCAGGCAAGAACTGAGGCCAAGGTGACAACTGTCCAGGAAAAGGTGGAGACTGCTCAAACTTCTGGCAAGTCCTTTAGCTTGGTGATGGCAAGTCTTGTCTTTCATCGTGGAAAGGTAAATACAGGAACCTAATAGACGGTTCTCAGCTAATGAGGGTTTGCTTTAACTAACGAAGTTCTTACTCTGTTCTTATTTAAAGAGTAAGCTGGTGAGTAGTTGGTGTTTCTCTTGTACATTTTAAAAGGCCTTACCAGTATTATTCCCAAAGGAGGGGGTGGCACCATTCTGAACATAGTTTTTATCACATTGCCATTGTAAGTCCCTACCATTTATTTCTAAGTAACTGTATACAAGAAAAGGAAATAAAACACTCCCAGAGACCTTTACAAATTCAGATAAACTTGTCTGGGGCTTTTGGTGATTTAGTTGGTGAAAAGCTGTTTTCACAATCCAGAGCAATGATATATGAATACAATGGTATGCCCACAATAACCTGGGAAGGCTTTAGGCAGATGACCTAGCTGAGGAAAAGCCAGCTCTTGTATCCAAGTTTCTATTTTCTAAAGATAGAAATAGTTGAGGAGGGAGGGTCCTGCAGGGACATTTTGAGCAATGTTAAGGAGATAAAAATGACAAGAGCCAGATTAAACCAGATTAAACCAGATGAGAATAGCAGGTGGGACTTCAAAGGGTGCCAGGGCGAAGAAGAAAGAATGTCCTCAGTCATAGGGCATGAGGTCAGAGGGACACCATGGGGTGGCCTGTTGGCCAGCCTTTGGTGTTCCGCAGAAAAAGCATGGGTTATTCCAAGCCAGTAAGCAGATCTGCCTCCCCTAGGGAGCAAATACTTGCCCAGTAGTCCATAGAGTGACCCACATTGTTTTTTTCATTTTTCCAGAAGGAGTGAACGTATCAGTGCACTAACAACTTGAAACCCAGCCTAGCTGACTGGCATCATGGGAGTTGACCAGCCTGTTTTGTGGAGGACATCCAACTCTGAACTCAGATTTCCTTGCTTCCCACTGCGTCAGTCCAATGTGATGCTTATCCCTTGCATCTCCCATGGGTAAAAAATAAAGAAATAAAGTAATTTAAAAATCTGTTTCTCAACATAAGTGTGGCAGCAATTAGGAGAGACCCTGGTGGCTTGGCTTACTTTATCCTCAAGACAATCCTATGAGGGACATACTATTCCTTTTACTTATAGATAAGAAAACCAAGGCACAAAAGGGTTAAGTAATCTGCCACAACAAATCAATATTTTTTTAAAAAGTCCTATGTAGCTGGGGCGCCTGGGTGGCGCAGTCGGTTAAGCGTCCGACTTCAGCTAGGTCACGATCTCGCGGTCCGTGAGTTCGAGCCCCGCGTCGGGCTCTGGGCTGATGGCTCAGAGCCTGGAGCCTGCTTCCGATTCTGTGTCTCCCTCTCTCTCTGCCCCTCCCCCGTTCACGCTCTGTCTCTCTCTGTCCCAAAAATAAATAATAAAAAAAAATGTTGGAAAAAAAAAAAAAAAAAGTCCTATGTAGCTCTAGAATCCAGATGCTTAAACACTAAGCTGTACTCTCTCTCATGATACATGGAAAGTACTTTGACAGTGCTTGCCACATAGAAAGAGTTCAATAAATATTGGCTACCATTATTATTCTCCTTTTATGTACAGACATTTATATTTCAGCTAAAGAATACCAGTTAAGGCTATCAGTTAACTAAAATCTATTTAAAATCACTGTTTATTAAAGTATATTTCTTGGGAACTTCTACTAGGGTTAGGTAATATCTATGGTAGACAGTGTCCAAGATGGCTCCCAATGGTCCCTGCCTTACACCCTTGCATAGTCTTCTCCCATATTATATCAGAGTTGATCTGTATGATCAACAGAATAAGGAGAAAGTGAACAATGTCACTTCTGAGGCTAGGTTATAAAAGACATTGTAGCTTTTGGCTTTCACTCACTTAGATCCCTCACTCTGGGATAGGTTAGAGACAATGTCATGAGTAGCCCTGTGAAGACACCCCTGTGGCAGAGAACTAAAGCCTCCTGCCAATAGCCATTTTGAAAATGGATTCTCCCCAGTCAAGCCTTCAGATGACAGCATCTCTGCCCAACATCATGATGGCAACTTCACAAGAGACGCTGAGCCAGAACCATAAGTTAAGCCTCTCCAGGTTTCTCGACTGTCAGAAACTATATGAGATGGTAAAATTTTATTGTTTAAAGGTATTACATTTGGCGTAATTGTTATACAGCAATACGTAACTAATACATTATCTCCTGTAGAAACCTTTCACTGACTCCCAGCATTTTGTGCCTTCTCTACCATAGCACCTGCTATATTCTGACTCACATGTTTTTACCTCAGATTTCCCTTCTAGACAATGACCTCAAGGCCAGGGACTGATACTGCCCCTGGGTTACCGGATTCCCAGGATCTAGCATAATGCTGTAATTGGTATGGACTTTAATAAGTATATATTATTGGACTGAACTATCTTCATTTACTATATGTCCTTTAAAAAAAATAAGATGATCTGTATTTCAGGTTTTTCATGAATTCAGGTAGTTCTTGCCATCTAAACTAGGCCTACGTTTATTCAACTAGTATTTGTCTATTAAAGTTAATACTAAATTTTTACTTTCCAAGACCTTAGACATGTCTTTTTTGTTTATGCAGTAGAATTATATCAACTTTTTAAAAATATTTTTTTATTATTTTATTTATTTTAACTAGGCTCCAGGCCCAATATGGGGCTTGAACTCAAGACCTCGAGATTAAGAGTCACATGCTCTACCAACTGAGCCAGCCAAAAGCCCCAAATTACATCAACTTTTAACAGAGGAGATTAAGTAGCATGTAAGGCAGCAACATTCCTGTGCTTTCAAAGCCACTGTGCCATTAGCCCCAAATATTCCTTTTTTCAAAATAATATCAAATACCAGGAAATAAAAACAGCTTACCAATGGAAAAGGTAAAATAATGTCCTACAAAATATTGCCTGAGTTGTAAATTAAATTGAGATTTGGGGTTGAATTGGAGGTTGAATTTTTTTAACTCATATTTAATTCATAGAATATAACTTCATTGTTATTAAAGATATCAGTTCAATCTATGCTTAGTCTGCCCTCTGACCCTGTGGAGAGCAAATTCATCATTTTTTCTTAAAATGTAATATAAACCTTGAGAGATCATAACACCTCTTATTTTCTATTTGTAAAATAAGAGATGTCTTTTTTTTTTTTCAACGTTTATTTATTTTTGGGACAGAGAGAGACAGAGCATGAACAGGCGAGGGGCAGAGAGAGAGGGAGACACAGAATCGGAAACAGGCTCCAGGCTCCGAGCCATCAGCCCAGAACCTGATGCGGGGCTCGAACTCACGGACCACGAGATCGTGACCTGGCTGAAGTCGGACGCCCAACCGACTGCGCCACCCAGGCGCCCCAAGAGATGTCTTAAAGACATGTGAATTTCCTAAGTAAATGGAAAGCAGTCCATGTCAATGCATCCTCCATCATGGTCATTATCAAGAATTCAGCACTTCTAGGAGGTTCTATCCTCAGAAAACTAACAAAGGCCTACCTCATCATTTCAAAGTTGTCCTCTATCCTTGCTCTAACATATGCTAAAATCCAACAAAGGAATGGATGCCATTCCTGTCAAATATGTCTCCAGATGTGACCATCCTGAAGAGAAGTTTCTCAGCTCTGAGTGATCTAAGGTTCATCTCTGTGCATTGACACAATACACATTCAAAAGTGTGTTGGGGAGGGAAGAGGCAGAAGGTGGGAATCTTGGCACACAATAGCAACTCAACAATGATGAAGTTATAGAATCCACACAAATAATATCCTCAGGTTTATATCCTGTTGCAGTCTGGCCTGGAGGAAATATATAAAATAAAATAGGTAAGTATTCAAGAACAATGTAATAAGTTCAGGAATGAAGAGTGAGAGTGGAAACCATCTATCTCATGTACACAGCTTAGAAACTGAGGACTGAGGACTGGAACTATCTAACCCTCCTCCTCCCCCAAATACACCACACACATAAACACACACTTTCTACAATACATTAACAGGATTTTACTACTCCATTGTCTTCATTATGATATCTTTTCTAATCCAGGTGATTTTGTCCAGGCAAATAACTTGCTTGTTCATTATAGGAACTTCCCCAAAAGACCCTTCACTTCTTCAATAAGAAGCATCAACAGACAGTTAACACCCTAAAGATCTTCAAATCCCTCAACTCAAAAATCTTTGTCTTGCTGTTTCTAATCCTAAACTATTGTACCATTATCCTTACCCAATCAAGGTCCCTCATTAGAAGATGACTTTAAACCAAAAATCCAATTTGCAATAACATCTAACCTTGCCCTTTCCCCTGGGAGACATTGCCCAGACTCTGTCTAGGTGGCCATCTGCCTTACCACAATAAACAATAAACACAGCTTTGTCACGTCAACAGATTGCGTCGGTGATATTTGGAGAGCCAGCACTTGACAAGAGCTTAGTACGAGTCTAGCAATAAACTAAAAGGGTAGAAGTCTAACATATGGCCTTTACCTATTTTCCCAAGGGATCAGTAGCCCTCAATGTTTAAATAGTTTCACATCTAGACACTTAAATTTCTCCCTATTCCACAATTTAATTAATTAATTTATTTATTTATTTATAATGTATATTTTATATTTTATAATTTATTTATAATTTAATTTATTCCACATTTTAAGAGATGTTAAGAAATATTACTTGTGTAAAAGAAAAACGTTTCCATGGACAAACAATTTGAGAACTGCTAAGAATGAAACTCATTATTTTTTTTACTGCACGACTTCTCAAGGCCTTTAGTATACTATTTGGAATCAAAAACATCCAAAAGGGAGTTATTAATGTGCAGCCAAAACATATTTGAATGTTTTATCCTAAAGCAGCTCACTAAATTCTCACTGGATACAATAGGGATGGCAGACAATTTTATCTAACCTTCCACCCTGCCCTTTATCCACAGACCACTACAAGACAATATGGACAGGAAGTAAAATAAAAGGCTACAACCGTCTTAGAGCTCGGCAGTTCGCTCCAGAATGATTGCAGCGTTGCCTTGAGCTGTATAATGAAGGCAAAGAAGTAAATGGATCAGGCTGAGTACCACCAGCCTGAAGTCTCTGTGTTCTGAGCCACACTTAGGTGGTTCCAGCCCTCAGAGGGAAATGGAATGCTAGCCATCCACCACCTTGCTGGGAGTTCCTCAAGGCTTGCCCACACTTATGAGTGCCAGACATCAACTGGCTCCATCTCCCAAGCTGCTGATCTTTGCTCAAAGGAAGGCTCTACCGGCATAGACACCTTGAAATGAGGAGGCATCTGGCACATTCTGCTTCGCTAACAGCTAAAATCCTCATGCTGGTGTCTTTTTTGGCCACGCCTCCTACTGAGATCTCCACTTAGAGGACATTCTTTCAGTCAGCGCTTCCAGCTCTGACTTCCCTGTTTCGGTGTGAGGAGAGGAAATCGATTGACATTTACTGTGCATTTCCTATATGCCTGACATGACATTTGGCACCTCATATTCTGCATCTCCTGTAAGTCACACAACTACAACGTGACAAGAGTGCATATTTTTATCACATTTACCATGTGCTAGTCACTGCTGTGACTCCTGACTTATTTTCACAAAGCTCACAGCAATTCTAGGTGGTCAACAGCTATGACCCTCACTTTCAGGGTGAACAAACTAAGGGATTCAAAGGTGAAGCAGTCTGTCTAAGGTCACACCAGTGGTCAGTGGCAGGTCCAGAGTTGAACACAGTCCATATATCTAACCACACTAGCATTATCCTCCATTATTTGCCCTACTAGATGAAAAGAAACAAAGCCTAAAGAAGTGTCTACTCAAAGGCACACAGAAAGTGGCAGAACTGGGACCAGAATCCCTGTCTGCCTACAAGTCCCTGTTTTTTCTCTAGACCAACCATTCTTAAAGCATGGTCCCCAGACCAGTGCATCAGTATCAGCTGAGAATCTGCAGAAATGTAAGTTCTGGAGCCATACCCCAGACCCACGGAATCTGAAACTGTGCTGTGGGGCCCAACAATCTCTGTTTACGAAGCCCCCCAGACAACTGTGATGCAGGCCAAGTTAAGATTTGAGAAGCCCTGCTTTATACCATGCTACCTTCTGTAAAGCATTGAAACTTGAGATCATCTTCAAGGGCTGGAAGGACTGTGCTATCTAGTGCTTAGAGGCTCTGAGAAGTTAAGAGAACCAGCAGGCACCAACTGCCTTGCTAAGAAAGAACATGGGTTAAACCCAGCATATTTCATTGGCTTGTCAGTAGCCAGGCCAGTGGTTGTTCTTTTTCCCCTTAACTACTCATGGAGCAGGAAAAGAATAGCTTTGCTCCAGTCCATGGTCAAAAGGAAGACAGGTCCTCTCCTAGGCCATCTTCGACCCTGCCGTTTGCTTCTTAGATACAAAGATTCTCAGTGCATTTCAGGTCAATGGTTTGTCACTTTTGCCTGCCAGCTCTTTCTGTTCCTGCCTATAACACTTCTTGTCTTCCAGCTCCTTCCTCTTCGGCAGCAAATACGTCTGTGTTGTTCACAGCTGTGAACCGCCCAGCTGATGTGCCGCTCAGCTGGTTGGTACATAGTACAATGAAAAAAATTCTTATAATTCTTCATTAAGACCCTCCCTTCTGAATGGAAAAGTTGGGAGCCCCCCCGCCACCCTGCTGAGCCCAGGGCAGGTGCTGGTGAGATGCAGGCAGAGGGAGGGGCAGTTGCCTGAGGGAGGGAAACATTAGAAAAAAAAGAAGTAATTCTTACAATTCTGAAACCAAACTTTTTTTTTTCTTTTTTGCTCCAAGGGTCAATTCAGTGGCTATACTAATGCTTCCATCACTCTCTGAAATATTTAAGATCCCAGCTTTCCCCTGAATCAAGCTATACAAGAGATAGAACAATAAATTGATGTTTATAGAGGATAAAAGGAAATTAAGGAATCTTTGATGGTTCAGGATGAGTGCTTGAAAGGTCTTTGACACAAGACAAAGAGTTTGTGGCCCATAGCTATACCAGAGGGGAAAGGGAAGGAGCCACAGATAAGACAGGAAGAGGTTAAGCTGGATTCAAGGTGCTTATTTGCAATCAGGGATCAAAAGCATACTACCTTTAAAAAACATTGTCCTTCTTTAACACAAATGAATTTAAGACCATTGAGTTTCTTCAGGCCATACATTCCAATGTGGGCCATTGTGGAGTGTTCTATTTTTGTTTCCAGGCTGAGGGTGGGGGCTGCTGTGGGAGAATGTGCTGTATACTGACTACAGTTACAAGGAGGAGGGCTGTGCAAGAGCTACCCAAGTCTCATTTATCTCTGTTCTTGCCTCTTGGTTGTTTCCAGGGATCTATCAGTTGGTTGGTTTGTTTTGTGTTTGATTGAGAATCTTGGTTTTTATTGGCCCACACTGGAACCAGTTAGTACCAGAAAGGGCACCACATTAAGAATCAGCAAGCCTGACCTCGTTAATCGAAAAAGAGTATGTGCAGTGTTGAGCATGGACATTAGACTCAGAGAGAGCATTCCCCAGCTTGTGAGTCTCTAGATCCTGGTGGGTTGTCTTGAGGGTTAAATGAGAAAACGCATGTAACTGTGGCCTGTTAGCGATGACTGTTCAATTCACACTCACTGAGAGTTTAGTGTGTGCTTGCTCCTGTGCTGGCAATAGAGGGGCTCTCGATGCGGGCAGGCCTGGTTTGCACCATCACCAGCCCCACCCCCCAACTTGGCCCAGTGAATCTGGACAGTCTCTGTGAGCCCCTAAACATCCGTATCTTCTCATCTAAAGAAATACATGTCTTCCAGGGTGGTCATGGGGAATAAATAGGTAAAGAAGATCACCTAAAAGTTTCAAACTACTATGCCAGGCTAACAAAAGATAGCATCAAAAGCTTTAAACTTCTGATAGGAATATTGGTTGAGTTTTACTGCTCTGGTATATAGAAAGAACCCCTGAATTAGGCATTAGAAGACCCAAATTTAGGTCCTGTTTAGCAATTCGGTCACTTATTAGCCATGCAACTTTGGGTTAGTCACTTAACTTCCCTGGGCTAGTCACTTACTTATCTAAGAACTAGGCTAACATCATCTACCCCACATGTTTTTGTATAAAAACATAAAATGTTGAGGGGCGGGGGGGGGAGGATAAAGTCTGTTATAAACTACAAATGGTTCCTGAATGGGACTGCTAGTAATAGAGATCAGAGGCGCCTACTCCACAATGGCTTCTGCCTCTGCTTCTTGAATCGCTGCACCCTTCTTTCCATCTAGAAACCACAATCCGGATTCCTCTCATCACCTTAAGGTTACTGCCCAGAAGTGTCAAGTATGGTTTGGACATATGGCAGGAATAATAATTATAATAAAATTCATCATTTATCTGACACTTAATGCATGTTAAGCACTTTACATATATCATAGCAAATAGTCCTTACAACTCTGCAAAGTGGAAATTACCCTTACCAGCTTGCAGAGAGGTAATTGTGTGGGAGTCACATAGCTAACAACCTGAGATTTTGACCGACACCTGAGTTGACACACTTAATCACTATTATTATCACTGTTCTTTTCTTTTGCGCACTCCTTGCATGAAGAATGAAATCTATTTGGACTGAAGATCCCAGAGCCTGACTCCTAAAACTTCATATTAAACCACATGGAAAGTGTCTACCCACACAATTTACATTATGATCTGCTTTCCCATCCCCAGTCTTCCAAAATAACTGCCGTTAGAAAAAATGTGATGTAATCTCAACCTTAAAAGTTATAAAAAGTCTCCATTATAAATGACAGATAATGTTTCTAGAATAAAATCTATTTTGGTTAGTTCTAAGGTTTTTGAAAATATTTGACATATAATATGTAACACACACAGAGTCCTTAAATCTTTTTTTTTTTTTTTTCTGCAAAAGCCACAGAGAAAAATTTTCCCAGGACCTGAGCTCAGGATATTCCTGATACCAGATGCCTCTACAAACTGGGCTGCTGTCAGTGGGACAGAGAAACTGCCAAGAAGCCAGGCCACTTCCACTCCACATTTGGTCTGGGGCCAGAGTGTTGTCTTTCAGCTTTTAGAAAGACCTCCCAGGGTGAGGTGGACCTAGCAATGACCATATGTGACCATCATGGCCTGTAGGGCATAGAAAAAAGGTAAAAGCCTTTTCAATGACCAAGATCTTATCTACAAAGGCTGGAAAATTCTTTTTCCAATGCAAAAACAGAACCAGTCCAAACTAATCTTTACTTGGGTAGGTAGGGAGTCCTACTTAATTCAGTGGTCCAAGTCATGCTAATCAGTTTCTGAGGAGTCCTCTGTCCTAATGCTGTGGGCCTCAAACAGCAAGCTCAGCCCTACAAAGTTGGTCATAGTATGCTTATCTTGCATTATTCCCAAGTGAATACCAAGGAATATTATGATAAGCTTAGTAAAAGCTCCATGTCAGGGAGACACACGCATGTGCATGCAGAACATGTATCAACTGTGTTGATATAGAACATTGAAAAAGGAATACGTTGAAAGAATAAGAAAGGAGAGGCTATTTAGTGTCTTTTGCTTTGCTCTACTATTTTACATTAATATGCTTCCATAGATGGATAATGATGTATATCTTTGGCCCCTCTAGTATGAGATGGGGGTGGAGGCAGTAGAAAGGGCCTAAAGTCATTGAAAGTCCCAAGTCCATTCATTCAACAACTATTTAGGGTGGGCCCACCACGTACCAGGTAAGGTGCCATGTGCTACAGATACAAATTTCCAAGAACAGGCATCGCTCAAATCCTCTTGAAACTTGGTATCTAGTGGAGGAGACTGTCAACAATCAAATAACCACATAATTACATGAAAAACTGAGGCTGTGACAAGTGCTAAGAAGGAGTGGTCACGGTGCTTTGATAAGTTAGGAAAAATCTGATTTAGAGAAGTCAGCGAGAGCTTCCCTGAGAAAGCAATGCTTCCACTGAGATCTAAAGGATGATTGAATGTTAGCTAGACAAAGCAATAGGGGTGAGAAGCAAAGTCTTGGCCAAAGGAATGGCAGATGCAAAGAGTTTGTGTTGAGAGGGAGCCATCTTGGTGGGAAGACAGAAGAGATCTGACCTAAGTGTCACCAGGAAGGTGGACCAACCTCTAACTACCTCTGCCTCTGATGTCTAAGTCCTACCATTATTCAGGCATGCTTTGGGTTAAGATTGTTTGCCCTTAAAGTGCTCTTTTATGCCCAGAAGAATAACCCTATTACAGCAAGTGAATGATTTTATCTGATCAATTTTCCTTCTAATAGCACAGGTCATGGCCACAAGTCCTTGAGATTTGTTCAGGGGTTTGAATAGGTGGTATAGATATATAAGAATATAATGACACTTTGCTGGATGGTGCTAGTAGTCAGGCATTTAATGAGGGGAGTTTCTAGGAAACTAAAGGAAAAACAGAGTTTGTTAGAAACCCAGTTTCTGAGTCCAGAGGGCAATCAGTTCAGATTTTAGGCTTGAGCTTGAAGCATCTCTAGAAGGTAGAGTAAGGATAGCAGTGGCCATCTGATCAATATTCCTGATTTGCCGTTTGAATGCCTTTGGTGATGGCATCAGGTGTCCCAGTGAACTTTGTGAACGGTCCACACAACACAAGGCATGGAGGCTGCCCATACATAATCTGTTGTGGCCATTTTTTTTTTTTAAGTCTATATCAAGTCATCCAGCTTTAGCTTGAAGGACTTCTGGAAAACGGCGTTCTTTTTTCTTCTCCCCCCGCCCCCCTCGTCCTCCTCCTCCTGCATTTTAGTTTTTATTTTAATTCCAGAAAAGGGCAGTCTTAACTCCAAATCAGAAAGGAGAATAATTAGAAACTAATTTGGAGAGTTGTAATCAGATATTGGAGCAAAATGAAAGAATTCAGGACTTAGTTAAGATTTGGCAAAACGTGCAAGACAGAGCCCACAAGGGTACACTATAGTTCTCCACCGAAATAAAAAACAAATTCTTTCTATAATCACCCCATTTCTTGATTTCAAAGGTAATCAAAGCAAGACTAATTTGCTTGTGAAGTAAGTCTGGTCTGTGTAGTAATCTTGGCCTGATTATTTACACCAGTGAAGCAAGAGCCCACTTTTTGGTTTGCTTTGCTGGAACTTTTCACTGGAAATTATAGATTGGACTTTGAAAAGCCTCTCAAGGCTAGGAAGCCAAGCTACGACTTCACTACCATATTTTGCTTGCAATATCTACTGATTTGGGGGGATTCCTCTCTTCTCAGTATCTCCCAAATATCCTAAGATTCCTGGATCTGCCAAGAAGTGACCTTCCTTACTCATCTGTAAGGTGGGGAATGATGTAAGCCAGGTACAGTCCAGATTTTCTAAGGGGGAGCCTTATAAGCATTGGCTCCTTAGAGTCAACCTTATTTCCTTAAAGCTGTTGGGTCACACCTGATCTGATGCACATCATTCTCAAATATAACATTCCAGTCAAAGCCTTGCTAATATAACCAATGTTTCTAATTGTGTCTTATTACAAGAACAGATTCTTATTAACTTATACAAATAACTATATTGTCATGAAAATAAGAATGCTAAGAGTTTCCACATTCTGAAGGGATCAAGTACAAAGAAAAGATAAATGTTTCAATTCTGTTTACAAAGGTGTAATTTACCAAACTTCTGCAAGTTTACTTTAAAAGAAAAAGGGGGAAAGGCTTTTCTAAATCTGGAAAATATTAAAAAGCCAGCAGTGAATGTTTCAAACAAAAATTCATAGAAAACTTACAATCATCCTCATGAGTTGATATAATCCCATGAATTAATTCTTGTTCTGTTTGATCTTAGGTCAGCATTTTATGAATCCATCAGCTTTTTTTCATTAGATCTGTAAATTCTCAGTACAGTGGCATAGTCTCAAAACTATTCAAGTGATGCCATCATGGAGCATTCTGACACACAGTTAATAGGTCAATAGTTACAGCTATAACCATATCTATAGTTATAAATCCCTTCAAAGAATCAGAGTAAGACAGTAACTATCTATGAATAGTAAGACATAAAATAGCCATGGTTAAAGTTCTGATGAGAGTTCATTTGATAAGGAAAAATAGTTATTTCTATGGCATACAACATTTTAACATAATAACTGGATAATGAGAGTACTGCAAATTTCTAAGGCCTTCACGCAATTTAGTAACATATATCCATACACATATAACCTATGAAGATTCATATGGAATCACTTCCAATTTGACAATGCTTCCCACATAATTTAACATACCAAATAATCCTAATTAGTTTAACATCTCTCTTTTACAAAGTAAGAGACAAATCCTTTGAGACTTTCCAGTAGTGCTCTAGGAAATCTCAAAGTTAGTTTGAAGTAACAAAGATTCCATTTAGCATTCGATTTTGGGAAATCGTCAAAAATGTCAAAAGGTTTGAACACATGACCACTCAGGATCACAAGTCACATTGAAACAATACTTAGTTACTCATTCAACCAAAGTGACAATTAAAAGATTTCAAAGGCAAATACAGAAAGTTACATAGTTATTTTTAAAAATCATACCTCTTTCTGGGGCACCTGGGTGGCTTAGTCAGTTAAGCGTCCAACTTCGGCTCAGGTAATGATCTCACAGCTGGTGAGTTCAAGCCCTGCATCAGGCTCTGTGCTGACAGCTCAGAGCCTGGAGCCTGCTTCGGATTCTGTGTCTCCCTCTCTCTCTGCCCCTCCCCCACTCATGCTCTGTCTCTGTCTCAGAAATAAATAAAACATAAAAAAAAATTTAAAAATCATACCTCTTTTAATATTGAGAATACTTGGCTTTCTTAAGTAATCAAAGACCTGATAAAAACAACATGAAGCACGGGAAATTATTTTAAGACACAAAATCCTGATTTCCCAGGCAGATGACTTAACAAGTAAGGAAAAAAAAATTTTTTTACAGTGTCTTATTAAGAGCAGACCAGTAATCTAAGAAAATTTTGTTGTTTTAACAGAGAGAGAAAAACAAGTTCTAATTTTGTATTATTGTACTAGTTAGTAATGTTAAGCCTAATTAAAAAAATATATAAATAAATCCAACCAATCTTGGCAAGTACTGATCACCCAAGAAAAAAATTCTTTTTCCAAGATTCCTTTTCCATAAACCTTCTTTAAAAATTTATTTTAATATTCATTCAGTTTTTGTCCTACTCTTTCCTATTTTAAGTCTGGAACAGTTAGTCATTCTACTTTAGAACAAAATTTCTCTCTTTTTCCTTTAACAAAAACACATACTTCATATTTTCACTTATCAAAAATACATCTTTCTTTGCACACAGAGTTTCTTTTTTCTTAACTTTTATTATTTCTAGTAGATTCATTTACACAGTATGGATTAGAATTTTTAACCATCAGTAACCCTAGTTTTCAGTGAAAACCAGGAATCAGGCTCTTGTGAGCTGTCTGCCACATACTATCATTCTGTAGCAAATTTATGAATAAATTATTTCATAATTCTCTAGAGGCGTATCTTTCTCCCAATGCAATTTTTCAGGTTTATTGACAGACTCAAATATATCTAGCTTTTGTATTCTGTATAAAAACAAGATGCCAAAAGTAGATAAACCTAGGTTTGGCAATTAACTGTTTTAATATTGTATCTTACTTGGAAGTGATCTAGATATTCAATGAATGTCTATAATTTAACTAAACTTGGTATAGTGTTAAGGTTTCAAGTTATCAAAAAGATTTTTGCAACTATTTTTTTGTTTTGGTGGGGCGGGGGGAGGAAAAGAGAGAGACAGAGTATGAGCAGGGAAGGGGCAGAGAGAGAGGGAGACACAGAATCGGAAGCAGCCTCCGGGCTCTAAACTGTCACCACAGAGCCCAACACAAGGCTTGAACTGACACCGAGACTGAGATCATGATGAGCCAAAGCTGGCCGCTTAAACAACTGAGCCACCCAGGCATCCAACAACTATGTTTTTTTAATTCCAGTATAGGAATCAAATTAGGGTTATATTAGTTTCAGGTGTACAGTACAGTGATTCAACACTGGCATACCTGGTGCTCATCACAAGTGTACTCCCTAATCCCCATCACCTATTTAACCTCCCCCTCTCCCTGCCATAACCACCAGTTTTTTCTCTATAGTTAAGAGTCTGTTTCTTGGTTTGTCTCTCTCACTTTTTTTTCCTTTACTCGTTTGTTTTGTTTCTTACATTCCACATATGAGTGAAATCATATGGTATTTGTTTTTCTCTGACTTATTTCACTTAGCATTATACTCTCTAGCTCCATCTATGTCATTGCAAATATCAAGATTTCATTCTTTTTTATTGTGGAATAATATACCATTATATATGCACATCTCATCTTCTTTATCCATTCATCTATCTATGGACACTTGGGCTGCTTTCATAATGTGGTTATTGTAAATAATGTTGCTATAAACATAGGGATGCATGTATCCCTTTAAATTCATGTTTTTGTGATTGGGGGAAGGGGGGAATACCCAGTAGTGCAATTATTGGATCATAAGATAGTTCTATTTCTAAATTTTTGAGGAACCTCCATTCTGTTTTCCACAGTGGCTACACCAGTTTGCATTCCCACCAACAGTGCAAGAGGGTTCCTTTTTCTCCATCCTCACCAACACTTCCTTCTTAGTTTAGCCATTCTGACAGGTGTGAGGTGATATCTCATTGTGGGTTTGATTTGCATTTCCCTGATGATGAGTAATGTTGAACATCTTTTCATGTGCTAGCCATCTGGATGTCTTTTTTGGAGAAATGTCTGTTTATGTCTTCTGCCCATTTCTTAATTGGATTATTTGTTTTGGGGTTGTTGAGTTGTATAATTTCTTTATACGTTTTAGATACTAACCCTTTATTAGATATGTCATTTGCATATATCTTCTCCATTTAGTAGGTTGCCTTTCAGTTCTGCTGATTGTTTCTTTTGCTGTGCAGAAACTTTTTATTTTGATATAGTCCCAAAAGTTTATTTTTGCTTTTGTTTCCCTTGCCTCAGAAGACATATATAGAAAAATGTTGCTATGGCTGATGTCAGAGACATTACTACCTGTGCTCTCTTCTAGGATTTCTATGGTTTCAGATCTCACATTTAGGCCTTTAATCCATTTTGAGTTTATTTTTGTGTATGGTGTAAAAAACAGTCCAGTTTCATTTTTTGCATGTGGCTGACCAGTTTTCCCAAAACCATTTGCAGAAGAGACTGTCTTTTTCCCATTGGATATTGTTTTCTGCTTTGTCAAAGATTAACTGACCACATAATTGTGGGTTTATTTCTGAGTTTTCTATTCCATTGATCTATGTGTCTGTGTTTGTGTCAGTACCATACTGTTTTGATTACTATAGCTTTGCAATATAACTTGAAGTCTCAGACTGTGATACCTCCAGTTTTATTCTTTTTCAAGATTGCTTTGGCTATTTGGGGTCTTTTGTGGGTCCATACAATTTTAGGATTGTTTGTTCTAATTCTGTGAAAAATGTTGTTGGTATTTTGGTAGGGATTGAATTAGATCTGTAGATTGTTTTGGGTAGTATAGACATTCTACCAATATTTGTTCTCCCAATCCATGAGCATGGAAGGTCTTTCCATTTCTTTGTGCCATGTTCAACTTCTCTCAACAGTGTTTTAGAGTTTTGAGTGTACAGGTCTTCCACCTCTTTGGTTAGGATGTCTTATTATTTTTGGTGCAATTATAAACGGGATTGTTTTCTTAATTTCTCTTTCTGATGCTTCATGTTTAGTGTATAGAAATGCAACAGACTTCTGCACATTGATTTTGTATCCTGCAACTTTATTCATTTATCCATTCTAGTTTGTTGGAGTCTTTCAGGTTTTCTATATATAGTATCATGTCATCCGCAAATAGCGAAACTACTACTTCTTTCTTACCAATTTGGATGCCTTTTATTTCTTTTAGTTGTCTGATTGCTGTGGCTAGGACTTCCAGTACCATGTTGAGTAAAAGTAGTAAGAGAGGACATCTTTGTCTTGTTCCTGATCTTAGGGGAAAAGCTTTCAGTTTCTCACCATTGAAGATGATGTTAAATGTGGGTTTTTCATGCAGGGACTTTATTATGTTGAGGTATGTTCCCTCTGAACCTACTTTGTTGAGGGTTTTTATCATACATGGATGCTGTACTTTGTCAAATAATTTTTCAGCACCTACTGAAATGATAATACGGTTTTTATCCTTTATTCTATTAATGTGATGTATCACCTCGATTGATTTGCAAATAATGAGCCACCCTTGCAACCCAGGAATAAATCCCACTTGAGTGTGGTAAATGATTTTTTTAATGTATTGTTGGATTCAGTTTGCTAGTATTTTGTTGATGATTTCTGCATTTATGTTCATCAGAGATATTGTCCTGTAGTTCTCTTTTTGTGTGTGTGTGTGTGTGTGTGTGTGATGTCTTTATCTGGTTTTGGTATCAGGGTGATATTGGCCTCATAGAATGAATTTGGAAATTTCTTTCTTCTATTTTTTGGAATAGTTTGAGAAGAGTAGGTATTAACTCTTCTTTAAATATTTGGTAGAATTCACCCATGAAGCTGTCTGGTCCTGGACTTTTGTCTGTTGGGAATTTTTTTATTACTGATTCAGTCTCTCCTAGTAATTGGTCTGCTCAGATTTTCTACTTCTTGCTTCAGTTTTGGTAGGTTATATGTTACTAGGAATGTATCTATCTTGTCTAGGTTGTCTAATTTGTTGGCATATAGTTTTTCATAATATTCTCTTACAATTGTTTGTATTTCTGTGGTATTAGTTGCTATTTTTCCTCTTTCATTTGTGATTTTGTTTGAGTCCTCTCTCTCTCTCTCTCTCTCTCTCTCTCTGTCTCTCTCTCTCTCTCTCTGATGAGTCTGGCTAGAGGTTTATCAACTTTGTTGATCTTTTCAAGAACCAGCTCCTGGTTTCATTGATCTGTTCTACTGATTTTTTAGTTTCTATATCATTTATTTCTGCTCTAATCTTTATTTCTGCTCTAATTATTTCCTTCTTTCTGTGGTTTGGGGTTTTGTTTGTTATTCTTTTTCTAGCTCCTTTTGGTGTAAGGTTTGTTTGAGATTTTCCTGGCTTCTTAAGGTATGTCTGTATTGCTATAAACTTCCCTCATAGAACAGCTTTTGCTGCATCCTAAAGGTTCTGGACCACTGCATTTTCATTTTCATTTATTTCCATGTACTTTTTTATTTCTTCTTTGATTTCTTGGTGACCCATTCATTTTTTAGTAGCGTGTCATTTAATCTCCATGTATTTGTAGTCTTTCCAGATTTTTCCTTGTGGTTGATTTATAGTTTCACAGCATTGTGGGCAGAAAAGATGCATGCCACGACTTTGATCTTTTTGAATTTGCTGAGGCTTGTTTTATGGCCTAATATGTGATCTATTCTGGTCAATGTTTCATGTGCACTTGAAAAGAATATGCAGTTTGCTGTTTTAGGTTACAATGCTCTGAATATATTTGTTAAATCTATCTGGCTCAGTGTGTCATTCAAAGACACTGTTTTCTTGTTGATTTTCTTTAATTTTTTAAAATATTTATTTTTGAGAGAGAGAGAAACAGAGCACAATTGGGGGAGGGGCAGAGAGAGAGGGAGACTCAGAATCTGAAACAAGCTCTGAACTGTCAGCACAGGGCCCAACGCAGGGTTTGAACTCAGGAACTGTGAGATTATGACCTGAGCAGAAATTGGACATTTAACTGACTGTGGCACCCAGTCACCCCTCTTATTAATTTTCTGTTTGGGTGATTTGTCCATCAACATAAGTGGGGTGTTAAAGTCTCCTACGATTATTTTATTACTATCAATTAATTTCTTTATGTTTGTTATTAACTGTTTTATGTACTTGGGTGTTTTCATGTTGGGTGCATAAATATTTATAATTGTTATATCTTCTTGGATTTTCCCCTTTATTATTATACAGTGTCCTTCTTTGTCTCTTTCTACAGTCTTTGTTTTAGAGTCTATCTTGTTCAATATAAATATTGATACTCTGGCTTTCTTTTGACATCCATTTGCATGATAAATGCTCTCCATCCCCTCAGTTTCAATTTGCAGGTGTCTTTATTTCTAAAATGAGTATCTTATAGGCGACCTATAAATGGATCTTGTTTTTTTTTTTTTTTTATCTACTCTGCCTATGTCTTTTGATTGAGTGTTTAGTCTATTTACATTCAAATTAAGTGTTGATAGACATGAATTTATCATCATTTGTTACTTGTTTTGTGGCTGTTTTTGTAGTTTTTCTCTGATCCTTTCTTCTCTTGCTCTCTTTCATGGTTTGCTGGGTTTTTTTAGTGATATACTTGGATTCCTTTCTCTTTATTATTTGCATATCTACTAGTGGTTTTTGATTTATGGTTACCATTAGGTTCATATATAAAATCTTAGATTTTTGCATCTATTTTTAAGTAGATATATTATAAAGCATAATTATTATTGAAGAGTTCATTAATAAACTTGTATCCCACTTACATCGTTTTAATTCACCTGTTCTTATAATTATGCTTGAGTTGCTCATGAAAATTTCATGAGACATTAAACAAAGCTAGCCATCATTGTAAGTTATTTTTCTTGTTGGAAAATCAGGCAACTTTCAAACAAATCACAGAAGCAAAGAATCTAAAAGTTAAACATTTGGTTCTTCCCCCCTTTTTTCTTTTTCTTTTTTTTTTTTTTTTTACTGCCATGTTGACATGCATCAAGCAATTTATTTTTATTGTACATTTTATTCTTAGGGTAAGTTTATAGTTTTATAATTTTAAACATATAGTAGAGGTAATATAAGCTTGTTTGACTGGTAAATCTAGGTAGGAAAAATTGTATATCCACATTATAATTAATCTTCAGAATTCTGAGGGCACACCTATTTAATTTTACCAACCATTTTTTAAGTAGCTTTATTTACCAAAGAATATCCCTGATCATGTGAACCTAAAACACACACACACACACACACACACACACACACATACACACACACACACATTGGTTAGTATCTTTATATCTGAGAGTTTTAAGACAATTAATTTATGTAAGTACCCACTTGCCTCTAAACCAATTTGAGTAGAACTCATCTGGGGGATTTTATAAATTAATTTAGTAATACCAGCTGGAGATGGAAAAATATCACTTGTAAATAACATACAGACATACATACACATGTACATAAACATATATTCAAATAGAGTTTTTTTTTTAGCTTTCATTCTAAAATTTTAGTCTTAAAGTTAATAAAACATAGTAATACAAACTCACTGGTTTATCTCCACTTTATGTTTTTATCTGTATTGTATTTCCAGCAAATGGACAAGTTAAGGTTACCTGTATGTCAATATTTGTGGAGAAGACTTAACATTTTCTTTTGCTCTGAATGAATGTAAACTAAACTTTAGGCTGGTGACTACAGAGACATCTAGCAGCTGTCTGGATATCTCCAGTGTACATATGAGTGGACAAAACAGCTATCTCTGGTTCCAGCTTTTTTTGTCTCTTTTCAGTCTCAGGTGGTTGCTTTTAGAGGTCCCAGAGTCTCCTGAGAGCCCCCGAGGGAGGATAGGTGGCCTAAAATTCAAGTGGCTGTAGGGAGTTGAGAGGATAAGGTGAGAAGGGAGAAGTCTGGCAAGGTTGGACAGAGGAATAAAGGAAGAAGGGGTGTGAGGGGGAACATATAAAAGGATTCAAGGCATAGGAGGGAATACTGAAGATGGTAAGAGGAGGAAGGAGGAGAGACACAATGGAGAAGGAGAGGCCTTAGAGGAGCCAGTCTGGGGAGATCTCAGCTTTTCCAAAGAGGCCAGTGGAGCTCTACATTGTCCTCAGCAAAATCATGCTAACAAGAAAAGAAGCAGATGAGTTGGCAGAGCTCATAATTAATAGAGGTACGAGAAGGGGGTTTCAGTCAACTGAGACGTTCCCATGGGAGAAGCAGAATCCAATGAGGACAATAGAGAGGCCTCACAGAGAGCCAAGAAGAAAGACTTCCAGCCCAGAGAGGTAGGAAATAATCCCCTCTCAGGAAAGAGATACAGAAAGAAGAGACTTCCAGCTCAGCAGGTACCTTTCAAGAAAGCCTGGGACTCCAACTCATCTTCTTACAAATAGAGAAATGTAGGACTATACCCCAGCATCTGTTTGTCTGGGACTCTAAATCAGCTTGTAGAGTATACTCAGAATCTTACAAGTCAAAATCTGTCCTTACCAGCTTTAACAACGTCTGTCTGTAGCACCGGTTCCAGAGTCAGACTCTCCATAGGATCCCCAACCTATCAGGCAGAAGGGAAGATAAAGACTTCAACATTGCATTCTTAAGGTCCTAAGTGGCCTTAAGATCACCCAGGGGCCCAGATGATGAATCTGATCCTATCTGAGTCACAGCACCATAACTGTTAAAGAAAAAAATACTCAATGAGGCTTGCTAAAGAAGGGAAGGCAGACTTTATTCAGGACCATCATGATAGATACAGGGAATACCACAATGGGATTCTACAGTGGGGAAGAGAGACTGGGCTTGACTCCAAGTAGAGCATGGACAAGTGGGAATTTAAAGCCAAGGAGATAGTGGGGGGTAGTGGATGAAAACTTACTAAGGTATAAGAGGGGTTCTGGCTAAACCCACCTAATGGGATTCTTGCTGACAACAGGCCAGGATGATCAGACATCACCTGGGGGATGAAGAACCTGATCAGATAGCGAAGGTGATCAGATATCAAGAGTGAGTGGCTCTAGTTAAACTGACTTATCAAGGTTCTCACTAAAACTAGATTTTATAAGGACACACAAAGATGGGCCCAGAGGAAGGTCCAAGGGCCTGATTAACGTTTGCTCAAAGTACTTTTGTTAATGGGTTTATTTTAAAGAGGAAAAGAATAACAAAAATTGGAGATGGCATCCCAGATATAAAACTTTAGATTTTTCTAAATTTAACTCAAGGCCATCCCTGCTAGAATTCATTAAAAGTCTGGCCCCCTGAAAATCATGTAACCTTTTGCCTCCAGAGAGTTTAACAAGGCACCAGGATAGTCTCAGCCTTTGAGAGAAGTCCCAGAAAGGAAACAATCCAATAGAAAGAGGGAAGCATCACATTATAAGAATGTCAATAACCCATCATAATTTTCCTAACCCTAGTCCTCCACCCTAAATCACTTCTAGCAACTCAAGTGTCCTTGAAGTTGCATAAGTGACAAAATATACAGATTTGGCTGTTCTTTTCCTAGAATCTCATAAAAGAAGTTTCAGCCCTATGGCACATGATCAGGGAAGTCAATTATACTGGCTTTTCAGTCAGTGAAGCCTGGGTTCAAATCCTGACTCTTTAACTTAGCAGTGATCGTGCACAGGTTTTCTAACTGTCCTTACATTGTTTTCTCAACTGTAAGCCTGGAGTCATTATTTTACCTAACCCACAGAGCTGCTTTGAAGGTGGGATAAAAATAATGCACCAAAGTGCTTAGCGAATTGCCTGTCATAGAGTCAGCACTTAGTAAATTGAAGATATGTGAGAAGAAGGGGTAGGTGAGGGGAACTGGGAAAGTCTAGAAAGAGTGTATAGCTCCTAAGAGATACAAGTGCCATGGGTTCCAAGGGATGAGTTAACTAGGCAAAGTAGCACACTTGCCAAGTCTCAAAAGAAATTAAGAAGCCTGGGGCACCTGGGTGGCTCAGTTGGTTAAGCCCTTAACCAACTGTGTGTCCATGATCACAGTGATCTCACAGTTTGTGAGATCAAGCCCCAAGTTGGACTCTGCACTGATAGCACAGAGCCTGCTTGGGATTCTCTCTCTCTCTCTCTCTCTCTCTCTCTCTCTCTCTCTCTCTGTCTCCCCCCCCTCCCCCACTCATGCTTGCGTTCTCTCTCTTTCAAGAGAAATAAATCAATATTTGAAAAAAAAAAAAAAAAAAAGAGGGCACCTGGGTAGCTCAGTCAGTTAAGTATCAGACTTCGGCTCAGGTCATGATCTGAGTTTGTGAGTTTGAGCCCCACGTTGGGCTTTCTGCTGTCAGCTCAGAGCCTGCTTCAGATCCTTGGTTCCCGAACTCTCTCTTTGCCCCTCCCCTGCTTGCTCTCTCTCTCTCTCTCAAAATAAATAAATATTTAAAAAAAGAAGAAGAAGAAGAAGAAGAAGCAGCAGCAGCAGCAGCCTGAGAGAAGCAGGCCTGGGATTTACAGACAGAGTGGAAAGTGGCCCTATCCCCTTTGTGTTTTCTCTCCAGACATATGAGACAAGTTCACCAAGACAGAAGAAAGAAACATGGTGAGGGCCCCCTTGGCATTGCAGTGCGGGTTCTGCCTGAAGAGGCTGAGGGTGCTGAAACAATTCGAGATTGAGACTTTTGACTTGGGCAGGACATCTGCTCGTGAAACTTTCGGGCAGAGTGAAGCTTAGAAAACTTAATAAGTGGGAATAAATCAAAAAGCGGGACAGACAGACCAAAGGACACTTCACTGCCTTCCTGCCAGTTGTGAGCTACAGCCCATGAGACTGGCCTTGTTACAGATAGGATCATTTCTCACCGGAAAGTTCCCTGGCCTTGTTGAGCTTGGCCTCGGGTACTCAACATTCTCAGGCTTGGCATGGTTTTCTCCAGTAATATTTTCTCTTTCTGAAAAAAAAAAAAATAGCAATACAGTAAAAAAAAAAAAAAAAAAGTGGGGGGGGGGGATTATGTAGTGAGAATGCCAAAAAACGTCTGAGAATATGAATCACCAGAGAGAGAATTCCTGAATTTATTTTTCCTAACATTATTCTTATTAAGGAGAAAGAGATTTCCTTTTTGAGCCCCTGTATCTGTAATTCCTTAAAGACACTTTATTATGAAATTCTTGCTTGGGTTTCATTTTTTAATGTGTAGACATTTTGAATACCTGTTTCTGTCTCTGTGTGTTCTTTTCTCTCATGTGGCTGGGGGAAGAATTTCAATAGGCCCAGCCGGCGGAGATAGTAACAGCAACAAGTTAAGCCCTTATACATTTTGGAGGCTGAGGTGTGAGGACTGCAGATCGTAAATACGATGCAGAAATTGGCCCGTGTGTCCTATCTTGCAGCTTATGTAGTTGTAGCGACACATCTACCGAGGGCCCTGCTTTCCTGCCTCCACGAGGTGACTAAGAAGGAAAGAACAGAGAGCATCTGTAACATGCTCTATACATCTCCAGAGAGGGTAGTGCTGGCCTCAAGCATCCCAAAGGCCCACTGAGGAAACGTGGTCAAATCTCCCACTCAGTGTTACAGGAAACAGACCTAGAAAAGGGAGATGGGTGTAAGTTTGCCAAGAAAGTAAATCATGCACATGAGGTGTCAGGACCACTTAATGCACAGCAGATTTTCAGACCATTTCATCCACAGAATAAAATACACGGACTAACAATAGTATAGGAAAATGTTGTATGTTTCAGTGGAAAACTATGCACGCCCTTCTACAGACTAATCTTTCAGGTTATGAGATTCTAGCTCTGTTCATTGTATTTTAATTATTTCGTAAAGCTTTGTAAGCTGTAGGTAACGGATAGATGTATAATTTTTATCCTGTCTGGTAGT
Organism: Felis catus; assembly: GCF_018350175.1. Taxonomy (NCBI): domain Eukaryota; kingdom Metazoa; phylum Chordata; class Mammalia; order Carnivora; family Felidae; genus Felis; species Felis catus. The sequence continues at coordinate 114,773,868 of NC_058374.1, forward strand.
GATTTAACTGACCAGCCCACCATCACCCCAACTGTCCTTAAAACTGGACAGAACAGTTTCGTCTCCATTTGCAATTCATCTCAACATTCCTTTACTTGTATCAAGCCGTGTTTTGGTTTTTCCTTTGAAACAGTTGTTACAGGGTGAATAATGCCCCCCCTTCAAAAAAATGTTAAAGTCCTCACCCCCAGGATGTGTGAATGTGACCTTATTTGAAAATAAGGTCTTTACAGGGCACCTGGGTAGTTCAATCATGTTAAGTGTCTGACTCCTGATCTCAGCTCAGGTCTTGATCTCAAGGTCATGAGTTCAAGTCTTGCATTGGGTGTAAAGCCTACTGAAAAACAAAAAGAAAGAAAGAAAATAGGGTCTTTGCAAATGACTGAGTTAAGATGAGGTTATTAAAGTGGGCCTTAAACCAATATAACCGTGTCCCCTTATAAAAAGGGGAAATTTGGACAAAGACACAGACAGGCACATAAAATGGATGCCATATGAAAATGAGGGCAGATATGGGGATAATGCAACTCCCAAACTGGGGAAAAAGCGCACCTTTTTTTGTTTTGTTTTGTTTTGTTTTAGTCTACATGTGATGCCTGGAACAACGGCAGCCATCTTGTGTTCATGGCAGCAGCTATTGTGACTAAAGACAAAATTTGCCACTCCAAACATGGAAGAGTAGAAAGAAGGTCAATTCCTGGGTTCTTGATAATATCCAAGGTAACCTACCCAGAGTCACACATAAGACAAAATCTGTACCAATTCAAACTCTAGACCTACTTTCTCTCCCATACCACTTACCTCCTCTGTGTTTATTAGTCAGTAAATGAAGGTTAATTTCTCCTACTTCTTACTGATGTTTGTTTTTATCCTTTAAAATGTCTTAGCTATAGAGCCTAGTGGTTAAGAGCAAACTTTGGTGTCAGGTGGACCTGGGTTTAAATTCTGCCTCTGTGTGGCCTCAAGCAAGTCATTTAACCCCTTTATGTCTCAGTTTCCTGGAATACAGAATGGGGATATAGATAGCAATTACTATGTTATATGGTTGTGATAGGACTAAGTGAAACTACACATTTAAAGTACTTATCACAGGTCCTGGCACATTATATTTGCACAGAAAAAATTGATGGTGTTTATGATTATGACTGTTATTGTGCCATGCATTATTACCCTACCTCTTCAATAGGCAGCCAGCATTTTCAATGTGAGGAAAGCACCTTGTTCCCCATACACAGAGTGGTTTCGTCAATTCACACTCATTAGAGCCTCCCCTCTCCATGCTACAACTGGGAGCTCCTCCTTCTTCCTGCCCAGAGAGCCACCATCAAATGAGCCCAGCTCCCTGGGAGCATCTGTCATTCCTTGGTGGAGCCCAGCTTGGGTTTGTATAGACTCACATTACCCTCACACCCCACACCCCAGGGCCCTGACAGCTTTGATGCTCATGTGGCTGCCTGGCAGGAACAGAAAGATAAAACCCTACTTGTTTCCTCTCTCCACAATAAGACCTTTGGCAATTTAGAGGGACACAGATATAAAAGACTTGACTTTTTTTTTCTTTCTTTTCATTTCCCCCCCAAAACAAATGGTGGTTTGTCCTTACCAGCAGCTCCTTCAGAGCCACACCAGCATCAAAGAGCATGAAATCAGCAGAAAGCCAAGGCAGGGTAGTTCTACCCTACCCACTAGGGAATTTGCTTGCTTACAGGACAAACAAAAAGGGAGGGGAAAGGGGAGCTTTGCGCAAAGAGCATCTCACTGGGGTGACCTAAGCTCACAGCCCCCACCCCGTTTCCCAAAGCTTGTTTTTTTTAACATTTACTCTTTGCCACTTGAAGCTTGGCACACAGACCAGACAAGGACAATGAGGGACACAGAGAAAGGAAAGCTCAACTTGTCTCATGGATAAATCTTGAGTTGACTTGACATCTCATACTCCAGAGGGCTTACTGTGCCAACAATGGGTAGGCCTCTGTGCGTGGAGCATTCAGTTGGAACTGGCAAGTCTTGTGTCAAGCTCTGCTCTAAGTCCACATGACCATGTACGAATGGAGGAGGAATGAGAACAGTCTCCAGGGCCTATTGTTTCTGGAGTATGTCCTATGTGTTGGGTCTGTACCAAGTACCTACTATGTGGCAACCATGGGGTAGGTAGGACTACTTTCCTCATTTACAGATGTGGACACCGAAGTGCAGAGAGATCAAGTCAGTTGTCCAAGGTCACATCCTAAGAGGCAGAGGCAGGACTCAAACTCAGATCCGCACCAAAGTATGTGTTCTTATCCAGATGTTGTAAAGCTGCTTTCCACAGGGATTGTGAGCAGACTGATAAATGCCAAGCGATATTCAGTTTTAGGGCATCTGTTATCTATTGAATTATGCCTCCAAAAATGTTATGTTAAAGTCCTAACCCCTAGTACCTGGAAAGTACTATTTGTAAATAGGGTTTTTCAGATGTAAGCAAGTAAAAATGAGGACATACTGGATTAGGGGTAGGCCCTAATCCAGTGGCTGGAGTCCTTGTAAGGAAGAGAGATTTGGATGCAGATACTCATACAGGGAAGAGGCCATGTGAAGACGGAGGCAGAAATTGAAGAGATGCTACCACAAACCCAGGAACTTCAAGGATTGCTGGAAACCACCAGAAGCAAGGAAGGACCCTCCCCTAGAGCCTCTGAGAGAATGTGGTCTGGCCAACATCTTGATTTTGGACATCTGGTCCCCAGAACTGTGAGAATAAATCTCTGCTGTTTGAAGCCACTAGGTCTGGGACACCTTGCGAAGGCAGCCTTAGGAAATGAATATAGCATCAGTCTTTGTGAGTTTACAGAGAAAGAGGGGGAGGGTGACAGGAATTGTGGGGAGGGGAGAAAAAGGCAAGACAACTTTCAGACAAATTATATAAAGACTATATCTGGCATAGTGGCCTGGGGAACAGGGTGAGGATGCCAGCCACAAAAGGGAGACAGACAGAAGTGGGTGATGAAGGTATGGAAATGAGGGGTTTAACGGAAGTGAAGGGGTGAAAAGGGGAGAGAGAACCACAGCAAATTTGATGGGTCAGCTCCCTGAAAGGGAGAAGGGTCTGGCGATCTGGCATTCCCTGCCAGTAAGGGAAAGGATTGAGAAAGAACAGAATGCTGCCACACTGTCTGCCCGTGACAATGACCTTGCCCCATGCCACTGCCCCAGCCTTCTCACACCTCAGTAGGGCTCTTACGTCAGACTCCTCTTCAGTTACTGCACTCAGGGAACATGTAGTTAGCACTCACTAAGTGACTGGCGCTGAAGAGGGTGTGGGCATGAAGACCAGAGAGCAGCACAAAGGAACAAGAAACTACGAGCCGCATGATTTCTTCAACCTGGATTGCTCTTTGCCCCACTGTCAGCCTAGAAAGAATATACTTAGAACTCCTGCCCATCCCAACTTGGATGGGGGCATTAGCCCACCTCACTGGGCCCAAAACAACTTCCACACCCCTACAGTATAATGCTTAGACATTATACTGTATTTCTTTCTTTGTGTGTGTGTGTGTGTGTGTGTGTGTGTGTGTGTGTGTGCGTGTGTGTGTGTGTGCACACACAGAAATATAGATAGATAGGGAGATAGATATAGACACATAGATATCTACCTATAGGTATAAATATAAATAAAGATAGATGTACAGATAGACAGATAGACAGATAGGTAATTATAGATACAATGGCTGCTCCATTAGAATGTGAACTTCTGGAAGGCAATGCCCTATTCAACTCTATCGAGTCAGTGCACAACAGTTGGTCAGTAAATATTTGATCAATGAATGCCCAAGGTATTCTAGAACTCAAACAACAAAAAGTCTTAAGTAATAGGAAAACAGGCAAAGGACATAAACACACGATTTACAAAATAAAAGAAATACGAGTGGTTCTCAAGCACATGAAAAGATGCTTAAATACAGTCATAATAAGAGGCATACAAGTTAAAGTTATACTGAGGAAACATATTTCACCTCTTAGACCAGCAACAGTGTGACAAGATACTGGGTGGGAAGTTGTGGGGACACAAGCAGGCTCATACCTGCTCATAGAAATGACATAACCCATAAGAAGGTTCTTAGGCAATATCTACCCTCTGTCTAGCAAGCGTACTTCCAGTGGGTTCCTGTGGGATATCTCTCAGATAGACCTGCAAACACAAAGCTGGAGTACAGACAAGCATTTTTGCAACAGCAAGAGATCTGAAGTAATTCAAGGGCCCTTCTCTAAAGAATTGGAAAAATAAACTGTGGTGCTTGAATGAGAAAAATAAAAACTATATTTGTATTTGCCTAATTTGCATTAAGAAACACTGGCTGAAGAAACTAATGCCTGTGGCTACCTAAGTGGGAACAGGGGGCAAGGTCAATAGCTGGAGAGAGAGCAAGATTTTGCAAGCCATGGCTTTCACATCATGCTGATTCTTGAATTAGGCAAATGTATTAGATGATCAAAAAATAACAATAAATTAAATTTAAAGAGAGTATATGATATTAATAAATAACATGGAATAGAATATAAAATGTAATATGTGGAAGGCAGAGTTAGGAAGTTTCATGGCAGTACAGGAAATTTCATGGAAAAGAAACAAAAATGACTCAAAATTCAGAATAGATTAAAATTTCAAAATAGCATAAAATTTACCTATTACCAACTTCCCGGAAGACTAAAGAGGAGATCTATTTTCCGTAAGAACCAAAAACTGGGGTAAATAATACCAGTCAAAAACTCTTAAGCTACCTGAAGGAAAAGTCCACTGGTCACTGTGGGGAATTTCATATGCTCAGGACACAAGCTGCCTAACCACTCAATTCTCTCATTTTCCCTCTGACAATCTCATTGGAATTCCATTTATTTGCTAATTTCAGCCTCTCTCCCAAACCCAATATCCTCACATGTCTTGAACTTTTCTAGACTTTTCCATATCATCCATCAAAGCCTTCCAAGATCTCTATCTCGATATACCTTTCACATTTTATTTAAAATCCAGATTGACTATCATAAGGATGTAATGCTCTGCCCAACCTAGGATACTACTACTCATTAAACCCCATAACAATCTCACAAGATAAAGACCATCATAATCCATTTTACTAGCATTTTACAGATGAGAAAAGGGAGCCTAGAGAGGTGGGGTGCTTTGTCCAAGGTTATCTGGTATGGAAAGGTGGGGCCAGAATACAAACCCTAGTAGTCTGACTTCAGAGCCTACTCACCAGTACTGCATCCCTAGATGCTCCCACAATAATTTGTGCCCTATAGACCTTTTCTTCTGCTTCATATCCATCCATCCATGCATTCACATGTCCCTCAGACATCCATGGCCACTTACAGTGTACAAGGCACTATGCTAGGCTAAGGGGACACAGAGATTCCAGAGATGGTGGTCCTTGACTTTGAGAAGTTTATGGTCCAGAGAGAACACACACAGGTAAAAACACAACTCCATATACAGGAGGTTCTGCAATGTGAGCCTAGGAGAGGCCCCCACTCCCCACCCCGAATCCACTTTTATACCTCTTTTGTTTTACCTCCCCTGCTCAGGAAGTCTTCGTTTAGGGCCCTGTAACTATCACAACTGGAAAATCAAAACCATCAGGATTCTTCCAGGTAAAGTAAAGGGGTCCAAACAGACTTACATGCTAACAACTATAAGATTTGGTCTTGGGGTCTGCTTTCCTGTAGCCTACAGTTTTATGGATGTCATTTCATGTTGGAACAAGAATAAGAGAATTGTGTGTTGTTGCTTCTAGCCACAAGAATCAGATTGAAAACAAAAGAGAAAGAAGATTTAATCTGATAATATTTCTCACAGTGTAATTCAGAGGACTGAGAAGTAAAGAAGAGCCCAGAAGTCTTACCTGTTGCCTTTAAATGTCTTCTTCCTTATCAGAGTCCAAAGGACTCATGTTCCTAAAATCATCATGCTAAGTTGAGAAAGGATAGCCTAATTACTAAACTTGCAGTTTTCCCTGTGATCTGCTCAGGCTCCACAGGGCAAGAGTGACTGCTCAAGTTCCATCCCCCAAACAAAACCCCAAAACTAGTCACACAGACCTGGGTTCAAAGCCAGACTCTGCCACTTACCAAGAAATCATCAGCATCAACTTCCTCATCTGGAGAATGGGATTAATAATGAAGATTTGGTAAGATAATACATACAAAGGTTCTAGCCTTAGACATGACACAAATTCAAAGCCTTCCTGGGACAGTCTCTTAACCAGAGTCACTGCCAACTTCCACATGCAAACCTCTCGAGGTCAGGTTGTGAGCATTAGCCCTGGCCCCCTCTGCCCAAGGGACCTGTACTTATTTGGCAGCCATAGCTTGGCCTCTAGAGCTGCAGAGACAAGGAGAACAGGTTCTAGGGCCTAAGAAGAGAAGGGCTCGAAAGAGACAGGGACTATCCAAGCTTACAGTCACACAGGCTAGGGTTGGGGTTACATTCTAGACTGGGGATGCAGAGAGAGTACAGAAAAACCTGGGTAAAGGGAAGTGGTGCAGGTTGGAGGCAACCTAGTGTCCTGAGACTAAGCAAGTCCATAGTTCAACACCAGCAAAGCAGTAGCATTGAAAACATTACTTTGGAAAGAAATCAGTATTTCTCAAAAAGTCTGAGGGGAAAAAAAGTCTGAATTTTATTGAACTGACCTACACTTTTGTATGGCTTGATATCATTTTCAGTTTTAAATAGTTAGAGGCAGAGTGAGGGTAGGGAATAGAAGATAGGCACCAGGGGCACTTAGGTGGCTCAGTCAGTTAAGTGTCTGACTTCGGCTCAGATCATGATCTCACAGTTCGTGAGTTTGAGCCCCACATCAGGCTCTTACTCTCAGTGCAGAATCTGCTTCATATCCTTTGTCTCCCTCTCTTTCTGGCTCTCTCTCTCTCTCAAAAATAAAATAAACGTTAAAAAAGAAGAAGAAGAAGAAGAAGAAGAAGAAGAAGAAGAAGAAGAAGAAGAAGAAGAAAGGCACCATATTCTTTCCCGTGCTATTCTGACCTGGCCCATTAAATACCAAAAAGGCTTCATCTTATGTCTGTATTTTAAGGGTCAGTAACCCAAATACCTATAGAGGTCAAGCAGATCAGAGATATGAGTACCTGTACCACGTAAGGAAACTGGAACACAAATGCCCTAGTCAACTATTGCCAGAGAGAAGCAGAGTCAGTGTTACTAGACTGATTTTTTAAAAATAGAGAGATTTATTTTAAGGATTGGCTCATAATTATGGTGGCTGGCAGTCCAAAATCTATAGGGAAGGCCAAAAATTCAGGTAATAGTTGATGTTCCCATCTTGAGTCTGAATTCAGCAGGGCAGGAATTACCTGTTGACAATTATGATGTGAACACACTGCTAATGTTGCTCAATCACCTATAGACATATACAATAATGACAGGAGATTTCCTTTTCCTGCAGGTGGGACTGGATTTACCTTCCCCCTCTATGTTTTCATTATTGCTCATTCATGAGGTCATATAAGTATGTATGTCTTCCTTCACTAATAGACTAGGATATTTTTCAAAGTGTAGCTCACATATCAAAGACATCAAAATATTCTGGAGTTCCTGTTAAGTAGATTCCTGACATCTACTAACTCAGGAAATCTATGCTAAATTTTAACAAGCACTCTTGGGGTGCCTGGTGGGGTTCAGTTGGTTAAGCATCTGACTCTTGATTTCGACTCAGGTCATGATCTCATGTTGGTGAGATCCAGCCCCACATCAGGCTCTGCCCTGGACGTGAAGCCTGCATAAGATTCCCTCTCTCCCTCTTCCTCTGCCTCTCCCCAGCTTGCACGTGCGCTCTCTCTCAAAAACAAAACAAAAAAAAAGCATTTTTTTTTCTTGTGTATGCTAACATTTAAAACCCACTGGACAGAACTGTTTTCTCATTTTGTCCTTCAGTGACCAACAAAGTCCCTAACACCTAGTGGGAGCTTAACAAATGTTGTTGAACAAATTAATAAGTAGTGTCACTGGTTTGTCCCTAGGTTCTCTTGTGATGTGTGTAAAAATCACAATGCTAAACTTGTAATCTTGATCTCTTTGTTTTAGGTGATGACCAACTCTTGTATAACCCATCTATGTATGTGTCCGTTAACCCCACTAGACAGGAAAATTTCTTTGCATTTTTGCCATTCTTGTATTCACAGAGCCTAGCCCAGTTACTGGAATAAGTTAGGTGCTCAGTAAATATTTTTTGAATGAATAGATCAATGGATGAAAGGACAGATAAATAACCTACCTTAACTTATACCACCCACTGTCTTACTAGGTTGTGAAAATGTTTTACTTGCTGGCCCCTGAGTTTCTCATCCTATCTTTCAGTAATTCATAATTGCAACAGGTTTTAAGAATGCACCTAGGGGCGCCTGGGTGGCGCAGTCGGTTAAGCGTCCGACTTCAGCCAGGTCACGATCTCGCGGCCCGTGAGTTCGAGCCCCGCGTCAGGCTCTGGGCTGATGGCTCGGAGCCTGGAGCCTGTTTCCGATTCTGTGTCTCCCTCTCTCTCTGGCCCTCCCCCGTTCATGCTCTGTCTCTTTCTGTCCCAAAAATAAATAAACATTGAAAAAAGACTTGAGCTTGGTATCTCAATCTCCTCTGGTCCAAAACGGTCTCTTCCAAGTCCCTTTCCACATATAACTTTAAAAAAAAAAAAAAAAAAAAAAAAAAAGAATGCACCTATAACTTTCACTTGCCATAGATTAAAGCATAGTTAAGAGTCTATCACATGTAATTTCTGTAACATTAACTGTATCTCTTTTATCGCTTTCAGAAAAAATATGTATCATGATACCCATAATTCAGAGGTATGCTATTTTGGAGATGACCTTGAATCCTCTTCAGAATATAAACAAAACTATTCATAAGCTTGATTGCCTAAACTATTACTATTACTGCTTTTTAACAAATTTATCATGATACTTCAAAACCAATCCAGACCCAATACAGTGTCAAGACATTCAGGTTAAGTATAACTGCTATAAAGCATTTGATCTAAATTCCTGTATCTAGAATGACTAAAATTAGAAAGACTGACAATAACAAATGTGGATGAAGATGTGGAGCAACCTCAAGTCTCATAAGTTGCTGGCGGGAAACTGGTATTTACCCAAGAGAAATGAAAATAACAAAACGACTTGTACCAGAATGTTTATAGCAGATCTACTCTTAATAGACCCAAACTGGAAGTGACAGACCCAAATGTCCATCAGCAAGAGAAAGGAAAAAGTATAATATCTTCACACAATGGGATAATACTTAGCAACACAAAAGAACAAACTGATAAACTGTCCAACAACATGGACACATCTCAAAGTCATGATCTTAAATGAAACAAGAGTATATTCTATAGAATGTTTAGAAAAGGCAGAACTAATCTGTAGTGACAGAAATCAGAAGCATGATTACCTCTGCAAAGAGCAGGTATTGACTGGAAAGGGACAGAAAGGAACTTTCCAGGTGAGAAAAATGTTCTATATCTTGATTTGGCAATGGTTACATTTGTCAAAACCCACTGAATTATTTATTTAAGATCTGTACATTTTTCTGTATGTAAAATATATGTCATTTGAAAAATTTACACTTCTACATTGGCCAGAAATACCAAAGCATAATTGATCTTTTACACATCATGGATTCATTGTTGGGGCCATTTTTTAGAAATATAAGACTTTAAATAGTCTATGATTCCAGGAGAGGTGTTACCCTCATCTTAACATAACACCGTGTTTCATTCTACAAAGGTATTACAGGACAATCCAACACCATTTCAATATATAATTTCTATGAGGGCCTGGCACCATTGTGGTTTTTTATATTCATTAGTTGATTTAAATCTCACTTTTTAAAAATGTGCAATGTGAATATTTAACAGACGAGAATCAAGGTCCAGATAGGTCAAGTTTCTTGCCCAAGTTCACACAGCTAATGAGTGATGTCACCAGCACTCAACCCAGATCCTAGGCCCACACTCTTTCCTCTCCAGTAAACAGCATACACACACACACACACACACACACACACACACACACACACACACACACACATCTATGAATCACAATTCATAGATCTTTCCATTCTTTTATCATGAATCTGTGATAACAGTTCTTCCGGTGAAATTTTAAAATAAATAAATGAAGCCTTTATAAAGCACTCTAGAGCCCATGGGTGGAAAATTTTAAATCATTGCCTGATTCGTCCCGCCTGGCTCTCATTCTCAAATCTGTGTTTGCTTTGGAATCTAGGGACTGGAATAATCTACTGAGACTAAATGAAAGAAGCCACAGAGCATTTGTTGGCCAAAGGGCAAAGGGGGTGTTTCCTTCACTTTGTTTAAGTGTTAAAACAAAATTGTCCATTATTCTACACACTGAATTATTGTTAGCATCTTTAGAAGGGAAGCAGACACATTGATTGCATTTCAAATAAAAAATTGAAGGCAATTAGCAGAGGGAAGAGAGAAATGAGCTCTACTGTCTACAACCACTGTCTGCTCTTTCAAGCCATGGTCTTTAGGATATGACTTTTTTATTGAATTTTTCACTCTCATTAGTGGTTTTTAACAGTGGATTTCTAAATACCCAAGTCTAAACCAAAGCCAACATTATTTAATTCTGAACTGTTAGAAACCTCTAAGAACCCATCCAAAATGCCAGAAAAAGCTCATATAACCCTCATGTATATAGTGAGATTAATATCCCACAGAAATACCTCATTAAACTAATGTCAAAGTAATTCACTTAAAACTTTTCCTGGCAAAACCTAAAACTTCTATGACAGAGAATAATACTGCAGAGATACCAAGACTAAAAACAAGCTGAAGAGCTTCGAATCAGATGACCAACTGATTAACTGATGAAGAAAAAAGAAAATATTATCACTGTTGGAAAAGCAGGTTTTTAGTCCGATATACTTCCAATGATACTGAAAACCATTTTGTATCATTCATAGGAAGCCTTCACATATTCGGTCAACAAAATTGGAAACTGGTTTCCAACCTGGTTTTAAGTCCTAATCCTATTTTCCATGAAAAATAGTTTGTACTTTAAAGAGCTCAGGATGATAATTCCTTTGGAAAAGATTTAATTCTGTGGCTGGCTTGTTATTGTAGATACAAACATCTTAGCTGTCAGCAACAAGCTGAAAAAATCTTATTTCTCTCTGGCTTATGGAGCAAGGAAACAATAACAAAAGCATCTCCCCTGATCTTAAAACCTTCTGACTTCCAACTAGAATATGATCCCTAGCACTGTAAATAGTCTTATAAATCTTGCCTTTCCTAACAGACTTAACCTTTCCATTTTCTTAGATATTAGCAATAAAAGTACCACGTGTAAATGTTCTTAAGATTTGGGCAAGACTGGGGTACCTGGGTGGCTCAGTCAGTTGAGCATCCAACTCTTGGTCTCAGCTCAGGTCTTGATCTCAGGGCTGTGAGTTTGAGTCCCATGTTGGGCTCTGCAATGAGCGTGATGCTTTAAAAAAAAAAAATTGGGGCAAGTTTGTCACAAGATTCAAAATACTTAGTCCCTATGGATAGTTGGCTTTTCATATGGTTAAAGGTAGTGAAACAATTTTGGGAGTACACAGGGAATAAAGAGGAAAGAGTCAGAATAATAGGGGAAAGACAGAATCAAAAAAATATGTTAGGTTTTAAAATATGTGATTTTTGTTATGCAGACAGTTTCAAATGGAGTAATTCAAGCTGAAGTGTTTTTTGACTTTGGTTTTCCTTAGGGAAACATGCACAGCAGCAAAGAATAATGGAAAAGGCTGGCGTGGACTCTGATCCAGAAGGTTTCAATCCCAGTTCCATTTTTCCTAGCCCAGAAACTTGGGCAATAAAAAGAAATTGATAATAATAACGGCTAACAGTTATTGAAGCTTAAAGTGAGCCAGACACTGGTCAAGTTTTATGTGTATTAGCTCATTTAATTCTATGAGATAGTAAAGTGTTTAAAACTCTCCCATTTACTAGCTACATAATCCTGGACAAATTCCTCTTCTGCAGAATCATCACGCAGTCGCATCTATCTCCTAGACTGCTTATGAGAATTAATGAGCTAATACTAAAGTTAAGCACATAAAACAGTGTTTGTTTGGCACAAGGCAGACACTCAACCAATGTTTGCTATTGTTACTCCCATTTTACATCTAGGAAACTGAGACAGAGAAAGTCTATTTGCTAAAGAAATGGTAATTAACATCTAACTAATGAACCTATAATATTTGGCCTTTGTAAATATTCATACATGGTAGCTATTTTTCATCCTATAATAAACAGAGATCACTGTGAAAACAACTCTCTGTTATTCAAAATGGTGCTTTGCCTAAACTGAACACAAAGAGTTCCAAGTGTAGATTTCTAATACAAAATGTTTAGCTGTCAATTATTATTTGACCCTTCCTCTTACATTACTGATTATATCCAAAGCACATCAATAAATTACGCAGATTGAATGGAGACCTACATTCTGCAATAACTATTATACTAAGGCACCTTTCCAATAAGAATCAATGTACTGATCTGTAAAATGGGCAACCCAAACTGACACCCCCCCCCCCAACAGCAGGGCACTTTCAGGGTGAATTCTCCAGTCTCCAGGTCCTGGTCTACTGGCTAGGCAGCCTCAGGAGCTTGCTGCTGAGAAGAACACAGCCATCTCTTTTGGACAAATTCCCCCTAACCAAGCTTATCAGCAAAACCCATGTACAAAACCAGAATGCCAAATGATTAATTACAAGGACATATAACACATCAAACAGATCTGAGACTAGATTAGTTGATGGCCATATTCACTGGCTGTGAACCAATCTGCATGGGAAACTGGATTATAATTAGAAGGCTACTTGGTGAATGTAGAACCAGTAAGAAGGTACATCGAGTCATCTCCAGGGTAATCAGAACTGAAGAGTTCATACTGGGGCTTGATAGGTCCAATCCTTTGCTCTGCAGATAACCCCTCACAGACAATTTAATTTAGTTTATCTTTGAATCTCTGAGGCTATTAATCCCCTCAGAACTCATTCTTTCTTCATCTCTGAGAATAACTTCAAGCTTGTTGCAGTCAAGGTCATGGAGCCTGGAAACTATTCCATCCTTTCAGGTAATCCACCTCTATAATCGGACTCCTTTTACACTTGTTTCACAGTTTACCTTTCTTAGAAGACAATCTCATTTCCAGAGCTCAAAGCACCATGGTAGGTACATCTCCATTTCTCCCAAATACCAATAGTAAGATAATTACCTGATCTAGCACAAAATAAATCCTTCCCAAATGTAATGACTTTCTTAATGCCTCCTTTCCAGAGGTCAGCAACAGTTTACCCCGCTGTGGCAGGTACAAGTGTTCATGGAGGATACTGGCAGATCTAAGGGTCAGTTCTTTCATTCACTCCTTTAACTTCTATTTACTTGGTGTCTGTTATGTGCCAAGCACTGAGCAGTACAGTGAGTCAGCAGGAGACCCTGACTGCCCAGATCTCTGAGCACTGTGAAACAGATACTAATCATTTGCTGCAATGCCACCAGAGAAGGGAAAACTACAAACTGAGAAAGTATCCTGGAGGGAGAAAAGAATTACAATTCTTTGAGAAAACTAATGAGTTGACCCAACCAGAAGGGTTAAAAAGCTTTCCCTGAAGAAACAAGATTTGAGTGGAAGTTGAAAGGAGAGTAGTAGGCACTAATGGGGGAGGATCAGAGAGCTGCCAGGAGGGGTTGAAGAAAGAAAAACAATTTCAGATGAAGGAAACTGCACTGCAGAAGCCTTGAGGCTTTTGTGAGCAGCAAGCAGCATGGGCGAAAGAGGAATCTAAAGGTCAAAGATCCCCAGAGGGCAATGAGCCATTGGGCAAAGCAGTCACAAGAACAGTGGGGCAGTTAGGAAGGGGCTGGGCCATGCAGGACCTTGCCAGCCAAAATACAGATTTTGATCTTTATCCTGGGTTGAAGAATTTTAGAGGCAGTTGATGATTCTTGATCAGATTTGCCTCTCAAAAGATCACTCTCCTACAGAGTGGAGAATCAGCTGAAGACGCTATGGAGGAGGCTGGGGCATCAGCTGAAGAGGCAATCACGGTAGTCCAGGCAAGAGATGCTGGTTCCTTAGTGATTAGCACAGATGAAGAGAAACAGACAGGACTGAGATACTGCAAAAGTAAATGTCCATTAACAGGCAAGGGGTAAGAAAAAACTCATTCCACTCTGTGGACAGACTACTCAGCAATGAAAAGGAACAGACCATTCAGAGGACAGAAATTCAGAGGTTCAGCAAAAGGGAACTGACCAGAAATGCACAGAAGGGAACTTCTAGAGATGAAATCTAAATTGTGTTGGTAATTACACAAGCATACAAATTGGTCAAAATTCATCAAAATAGGTGTTTTAATGGCTAAATTTTATTGTATGTAAAGTATATCTCAAAAAGGTTAATTTTTTTAGAAGTCAGTACATCTTAATTATTAATAACATAGATTTTGGAATCATACATACATGAATTTAAATCCTAGCTCTACCACTGGTAACTGTGTCAGTCTAGAAAAGTCAATAAAATGGGGAGAGAGGATGGCTGTTTTAAGGATCAAATCACCCAGTTTAGCACACTGCCAAATACAAAGGCAGGAGGGTCTACCATTCAAGTTTCATTGACTCAGTAACAGGAGTAGGTAAAGCAATGAACATTATTTGAGTGTGTAGGGCTTAGAACAAATCACCCCAAGATGTGCTACTTTGGCATGGGGATTATTTTGAGCTGAAAACAAGCAAGGCCCAAAAGATGCAAGAAGAAACTGTGATCTTTCTCTAACTGCCTAAAAGAATTTAGAGGATCTGCTTCAGGAAGAGAGTTATTACCATAGATAACTATAGAATAATACAAACTAGGTATGGTAGACAGCGAGAACCTAGCAAAGCCTATTTGATCAAAGTCCTCTCTGTTCCATTGCTTCTGTATGGCCCAGCAAACATTTGTTTACCAAAAATTTAGTCTTTTTTACCTTCCCATGAATTGCTGTCCTTCCCATTTAAGTCTCAGACTCCCACCCCTTTCCCTTTAGTTCAGGATGACATAAATATCTCATTTTGCCTCTCTTTAGAATCTCATGTTTATATGGATTCCCCATATGTATGTAATTAAATTTGATTTTCTCTTATTAATCTGTCTCTTGTCAATTTCATTCTTAGACCAGCCAGAAGAATCTTAAAAGGTGAAAAAAAAGCTTTCCTTCCCAACAAATGCTTCCTGTTCTTAGGTATGTGGTAGGCCCTACAGATGTTTCTCATTTGATCCTAATAAAAATTCTAAGAGGTGGCCATTGTTTCTATAGCTCTGAAACATAGAAATCTCCCAGGAGACAGTAACTTGCCCAAAGTCATTCACAGAGTGAACATGGAGCCCAAGGTCCTTGCAGGTGGTGAGAGAATGCCACCTTAGCCCCCACTTCAGTGTTCTAGGAGGAAACCTGTGGGTCTTCACAGGAAATTTTCCAAAAGGCAATACTAAAACACAGGTAGTCTAAGAAATTCTTTTAAATGCATACAGTTGGACACTTATTTTTTGCTTTTATTGTATTTGTTTTTAAGGTTACTATCTTGGTCTGTCCAGGCTACTATAACAACATATCACAGACTGGGTAACTTATAAACAACAGAAATTTATTTCTCACAGTATTGGAGGCTGAAAGTCTGAGATCAGGGTGTCCCCATGGTCAAGCAAGGGCCCTTATTCATGTTGCAAACTTCTCCATATATCCCGACAAGGTGATAGTGGACAAGAGAGCTCTCTTTAGCATTAATCTCATTCATGACAGCTCTACCCTCACAATCTAACCACTTCCCAAAGACTCCACCTCCTAATACCATCACACTGGGCTTTAGAACAGTGATAGTGGTTTTCTATTTACGGTGATGAATTAAATTTCCTTTCTAAGATAAGTTTAAGTTTTTTAAGTAAATCAAATTAAAACCATGAAGGAATTGACAGTATGGGTACTACTTAGATATCTCAAAGTTGTGAAGAAGATTTGGAAATGACTGAAGTTGAGAAAGGCTGGATCAGCTCAAGTAGACAAGTACAGGGCCCCAAGATGCCAGGAAGGTGGGCCAGGGAGGCAGAGAGGATGCAGGCTGGTGCTAAGCAACCTTAGGACAGCCTGAGAAGAGAGTTTATACTCATGTCACTACTGCCTCCCATTTGAGTGGTGTCATGACATTTAGGACAAAACCTGGGCCTTGGAGAAGGAATAAAAATAGGGAAAGGAGAATGGCAAGAGGGGGAAGAATGGGGGGAAGATAGGAAGGGAGCTGGAGCAATGATACAGATAGGGTATCTGTCAATACCACTCCAGCTAGACAGCCTTTTGGGGAAAGCCAAAACAGCTCAAAGCTTTTCTTAGAATCTTTTCTCCTCCATGAACTAAGGAGAATCCATGTGTAAAATGATCATTTTCAGAAACAAAAGAATTAAAATAATGAATCCTCTTATACTTTTGACTTCACTCTGTCGCTGCCACAGGTAGCTTTTGAAAATGAGGCAAGAGACAATAATTATTCCTAGAAAAAAACAATGATGCTCTGCAAATTGAAATCCACTGCCTCTTACATTGTATTTCTTAAGCAAAGCCTTTGCAGAGCAGCTGGATGACACAAATGATATATTCTTCTTAAAAGTCAGGCCTGGTTGGTTGGTTTTCCTAGTCTGATATCCAAACTAATCTATATGGGATTTTAAAAATGCTTATGGAATGTATTCTATGCCATGTTTTCTCTCCTGTTTCTCTCAGTGATCCTAGCATGTTCTAACGTAAGATTTGGTCAAATTAACTTCTAAGCAAAACCCCTAATTTCTACTCTGATATCTATACCACCATCATCCCCCAAACACACACTGTCTGTGCCCAGGTTCTCAGTAGACATGTCCTAGAAAGTCACCTTTGGAGTGAAAGTTCCTATATTCTTATAGAAATTCCCAAATTACTATATTCGCCTATGGAAGAAATAAGATGAAGTGAAATTAAAAAGACTTTTTAGACCTGCAAATCAGTCTGAAGGCTAGAAAGGCAGGAGAATAGAGATAAAACAACGAGAGGTGGCCAAACTTCATGGTCAGACAAGGACAGGACCCGGGAGAAAGAAGCAAACAACCCACACCTGATGGGTGAAATCACTTGGGGAAGAAAGAAGAGTTTATAAAGCAGGGAACTATAGCATCACATGAGGTAATTCTAGAGAATGCTTGATTCAAAATGGACACTGAATGAAGGTTTGCTGATTGAATCAGTAAACATATGAATGATTGCCTAAGCTAGAGGGGCCACGGCAGGCTCAAGAGAGAGAAAATAGGGAGTTGACCACCCAGAAGCTTATCTTTATGCTTCTCCAGCCTCAGTCAAATGTGTGTTGAAGGACAGAGGATATATCAGATATCTTAGCCCCATTGTCCGGACCCATGTATTAAATCAATATGAGACACAGCACGTCTCCTCCTACATTGTACAATAAAGACCATGCCAAAGTGCCTTCTAAGATTAAAGAATCTGAAACTCACTAACAGTAAGAGAGTCGTGAGAACGTGACATATGATAACTTCCAAAAGAACTCTTAGGGTAAAAATACCTTAAGAATTGGTCTGGTTATTACCATAGCATTCATTGTTTCAGGGAACATTTATTGAGAGGCTACTACCCACCTTATGGTTGAAGCAGGACAGGTGTTTGGTCCCGAACTATGGTATGCCAGACACAAAAAACTGGGGGGGGGGGGGGGGAAGAGCCAGGAAATATGAATCTGAACCCTGGCTCAGATACTCAGTGACTTTGGGAAAGGGCATTCCAAATGGAAAATAACTTGTGAGCCCACCCAGAGAGATAAGAAACAGCATGAGTTCAAGAAATTACAAGAAGCATGGTGTTCAGCAAAAGTGTCGGTCAGGGATGGCAACACCTTAGGCTAATATATAGTAAGTGCTCAGTAAATATTTGTTGAATGCATGAAGGAGAAATTGGTAGAAACAGATCACAGAGGACCTTATATTCATTCTATGCTAAAAACGTAAGTTTCTCTTGTAGGCAGTGGAGAATCACCAACGGGACAGAACTTTACTCAGATTTAAGTTGTAGCTAGGTGCTATGCTGTATGGAAAATTAATGTAGGGGGAATGAGAAATAAGACGGAAAGACTAGCTGATAGGCAATGGTCCTAGAAAGGGAGAAGAGCAAATGACTTAGAGAAATCAGAGCTAAAAGAGATAGCATTATACCTTGGGGTCAAACACTGGTTCCTGATCTTTTGTATTTAAACCCATTTCATAGTAGTATTTAATTTCATGAACCCTCTCAGGAATTTTTAAAAAATCATTGTATTATTTTTGCAAAGTAATTAGAAAGTAAAGAAGTAATTTTAAACTAAAAAATCAATTTTAGAGGTATATTATTAAAGATTCTATTGACATACATTTTACTATTTTCTGAATAGGCCTGTAGAAAATTTAACATGAGGCAGTGAACAAAAAACTTAACACAGAGCCCGGCTCATAATACAATATTCTGTAAACGCTCACTTTTATCATTGTTGTTGTTATCATTGATCTCTAATAATCATCCAGATGTTTAGCCAAAGAGTGCCTCAAAACAAATGCTAGTTACCTATGGTTCACTAGCATCTCATGACCAGATAAGGCAACCTCATTTTCCAAAATAAAAATAGGAACTTAAGATCAGATATAGGGGTTTTTCTAACATTTTTAGTTTATTCACATGAAAAATCACATTTTTTAGTTTATGGATTTTTTTAATTTAAAATAATTGCCTGAAACTCAGACTTCCCTGGAATATTCAGGGTGTGAAGTTTACTCCCCTAAAATATTGGTTAACAATATCTCAAAGAACACAAACTAGCAGTCCTCCATTTAGATTCAATTTTGAAGACTAAAGTTTCATTTATATCCATTTCTTGGCCAGGATAAAAGACTAAATAAATAATCTAGATACACATTTGGAACTTGTGCTTCCAGAAAGATGGAGATGTGCTTTTCCCTATTCCTCCTGCTAAGTACAACTAAAAACTCTGGACCTTATATATAAGACAAACCTAAGACTCTGAAAGGTAGAAAGAAGAAAGACCACTAGGGACCTTGCTAAGACATACAGTCAAACTTCTGAAAACTAAAGACAAAGAAAAAATCTTGAAAGCAGAAAGAAATATATGACACTTTACCTATATGTGAAAAAGTGATTATAATGACAGCAGATTATTCATCAGAAATCACGGCAGTCAAGGAAGTAGCTCAACATCTTTCTGTCAGCCCACAATTCTGTACCCAGTGAAAATATCCTTCAAGAATGCTGGAAAAATGTATCCATTCTCAAATGAAGGAAAACTAAGAAAATTTGTCACCATCAGACATACCCTAAAAGAACAGCTAAAGGAAGTTCTCTAAACAGAAAGGAAATGATAAAAGAAGTAATCTGGAAGGAAGGAAGGAAGGAAGGAAGGAAGGAAGGAAGGAAGGGAGGGAGAAGGAGGGAGGGAGAAAGGGACAGAGGGAGGGAGAAGAACAACAAAAACAGTAAAAATATGAATGAATAAATCCTCTTGAGTTTTCTAAATTGTTTGACAATTGAAGCTAAAATGATAACACCATCTGATGTGGTTCTAAATGTATGCAGATAGATTACCTAAGGCACTTATAAACAGGTAGAATAAAAGGAGAGAAGGGGAGGTTAAGATTTCTACACTGTGCTTGAACTGGTAAAATGTCTATACCAGTAGACTGTGCTAAGTTATGTATATATAATGTAACACAGTAACCACTAAAAAAGCTATACAGAGAGATATACTCAAATATACTCAGTAAGAAAGTAAAATTCCAAAAATATGTTCAATAACCCATAGGAGAATGGGAAAAAGAAAACAGAGAAACAAACAAACAAAAAAACAGAGGGGAAACAAAACAAATGGAAAACAAATACCAAAATAGCAGACATAAGCTGTAACACATCAATAATGACATATATATAAATGGTCTAATACATCAATTAAAAGACAGATTGGCAGAGTGGATTAAAATGCATGACTCAACTATATGCTATCTGTAAGAAACTCATTTCACATATAATTATGTAGGCAGTTTGAAAGTAAAAAGATAGGGACATATCATGCAAACATTAATCAAAAGAAAGTGGGAGTGGCTATATTAGTATCATAAAAAGTAAACTTCACAGCAAAGAAAATTATCAGAGATAAAGATATTACATAATGATAAAAGGGTCAATCCACCAAGAAGACATAACTATCCTAAATGTGTATACAACAAAGAGAGTTACAAAATATATAAAGCAAAAACTGATAGATATGAAAGAATAGGCAAACCCAGAATTATACTTTTAGACTTCAGCACCCTTTCTCTGAACAACGAATGAAACAACGAGGCACAAAATCATCAACGATATAGAACTCAATTACACTATTAACCAGAAGAATCCAATTGACATTTATAGAATAATCCACCCACCAAAAGCAAAATACATGCATGGAACATATACTAAAAGAGACCATACCCTGAGTCATAAAACCTAGATCAACAAATGTGAAAGAACTGAAATTATACAGAATATGTTCTCTAGCCACATGCAATCAAATTAGAAACCAAACACTTGGCAACTAAATAACACATTTCCAAATACTCCATAGGTCATAAGAAGTCTCAAGGGAAATTAAAAAAAAAAATACATTGAACTCAATGAAAATGAAAATACAATATAACAAAATTTGTGGGACACAGCTAATGCAGTCTTAAGGGGGAAATTTGTAGCACTTATGCTAACATTAATAAAGAAGAAAAGTCTCAAATCAATAGCCTAAGCTCCCACTTAAAGAAATGTTTTTAAAAAGCAAAATAAACCCAGAGGCACCTGAGTGGCTCAGTTAGTTAAGCGTCCAACTTCGGCTCAGGTCATGATCACATGGTTCCTGAGTTCAAGCCCTGCGTCAGGCTGTCTGCTGTCAGCACAGAGCCACTTTCTTTTTTTTTTTTTTTTTTTTTTTTTTTTTTTAAATTTACATCCAAGTTAGTTAGCATATAGTGCAGTAATGATTTCAGGAGTAAAATCCAGTGATTCATTCCCTACATGTAACACCCAGTGCTCATTCCAACAAGTGTCCTCCTTAATGCCCATTGCCCATTTAGCCCACAACCCCTCCAGCAACCTTCAGTTTGTTCTCTATATTTAAGAGTCTCTTATATTTTGTCCCCCCTCCCTGTTTTTATATTATTTTTGCTTCCCTTCCCTCATGTTCATCTGTTTTGTATCTTAAATTCCACATGAGTGAAGTCATATGATACTTGTCTTTTGCACAGAGCCCACTTTTGATCCCGTCCCCCTTTCCTCTCTCCTGCTCACGCTATCTCTCTCTCAAAAATAAATAAACATTTTTTAAAAAGGGCAAAATAAACACAAAGAAAGCATAAAGAAGTAAATAATAACTGACAAACCCCTAGCAGTGCTGACAAAGAACAGAAAGAGAAAAAAACACAAATTACCAATATCAGGAACAAAATGGAATATTGCTATAGGCACTGTAGACATCAAAATGACAGAATGTTACAAACAACTCTACACACATAAATTTGAGGACCTGGATAAGATGGACCAATCCTACAAAAAGCGCACACTACCACAACTCGTCCAATATGAAACCAATCATTTGATTAGCCCTGTAACTATTAAAGAAGTTGCATTTATAGCTTTAAAACTAATGAAAAGAAGGACAGCTGGGTGGCTCAGTCAGTTTAGCAGTTAAACTCTTGATAACAGCTCAGGTCATGATCTTATGGTTCATGAGGTAGAGCCCCCATATGGGGCTCTGCGCTGGCAGTGTGGAGCCTGTTTAGGATTCTCTCTCTCCCTCTCTCTCTGTCCCTCCCCCACTCTTGTTCTCTCTGTGTCTCTTGAAATAGGTAGATAGATAGATAGATAGATAGATAGATAAACTTAAAAAAAACTGCTGAAAAGAAATCTCCAGGCTCAGAATTTTCACTGGAGAATTTTATCCAATATTTAAAGAAAAATAAACACCAATTCTACACAATCTCTTCCAAAAAATAGTAGATGAGGGAATAAATGGCTTATTCATTCATTTAATGTGCACCTCTTTGCTCCACTGCAGCTGCCTTCTTTCAGTTCTGAAACTTATAAGGCACCTTGTCCGCTCAAAAGAATGAAAACATGCTGTTGCCTTTGCCCGGGATGCTTCCCCTCACACTTCCTTTCATGCTCCCAGAGTCATGCCCACTCACCCCTCACATCTCAGCTTATACAGTTCATGCGTTATTTCCTCAGGGAAGCCCAGAGTGGGGGAGGGCCCTGCCTTGTGCACATACAGACCCTGCTATGTTTTCTCTCTGGCACTTACTGCAATTTTAGTTCATTATTTGCAATTAAATATGTAAGGTCTCTAAGGCTTCTCCAACTAGCCTAGGCTGTAAACTTAAACTATATGAGGACAAGATACCAGACTGCTTCATTCACTCTCTACCTCTGACTTGGAGTCAATTGCCTGGGATCCAGACATCACTAGATCAATATTTATTGAGTGAATATATACTCAGGGTCCTGCAGAGAAACATAACAGAACTTAGGATGTGTGTGTGTGTGTGTGTGTGTGTGTGTGTGTGTGTGTATACACACACATATATACATATCTATCTATCTAGAGAGAGATTGATAAGGAATTGGCACAGATAATCATGAAGACTGATAAATCCCAAGATCTTCAGAGTGAGTCAACAAGATAGAGACTCAGAAAAGACAATGGTAAAGTTCCAGTGCCAGTCCAAAGGCCAGCAGAATCAACCCAGAAAGAGTTGATGTTTCAGTTCAAGTCTAAAGGCAGGAAAAAGCCAATGTCCCAGTCCAAAGGCAGCCAGGCAGAAAGAATTCTTTCTTACTCAGGTCAGCCTTTTTGTTCTATTCAGGCCTTCAGCTGACTGGATGAAGCCCACCTAAATTAAGAAGGGCAAACTTACTGGTCTACCAATTTAAATGTTAATCTCATCCCAAAACACTTGCACAGGAACACCCAGAATAATGTTTGACCAAATATCTGGACACCCTGTTACCCAGTCAAGTTGACACACAATTAACTATCAATTGAGTTAATAATAAGTGAATATTGAAAAAAAAGATTTGTCTGTGCAATTAATTTACCAAGTGTCACAGCCTGTGGTCAAAGTTTACTTTTTTCTTTTGGCCGAAAAGTATATAGCAGCTAACTCATCAATGAACTCATAGTCATTAGCTAGGCTTTGGTCCTGAATGATAGATAACAACCATCATCAAGTATTTTTCTTTGTGTCTATTATCTCTAACCCTTCCAACAACTCCATCAGGCTCAGAGAGGCTTTATAACACATCCTAGACCACACAACTAGATACTGGCAAAGACATAACAGAAACCCAAATTTGTCTTCTTAGCTCAAGACTTTACCTACTTATAAGTGCTTCCCATTAAGAAAATACAGCCAATAGAATTTCCCAAAATTGATAAACAATGTGTAGCTTAGCCATTTTTGAGCAAGTTATTTAACCTCAAGCTCCAATTTTCTCATTTGTTAAAAAAGAGTAAAAGTACCCTCCTTAAGGAGTTACTGGAGGATTAGTGGAGCTAATGACTGTAGAATTTAGCATGGCACTTGCACATAGTAGATGCTCAGTAAATGTTAACTTGTAACATCTGTTGTTCAAATTCCATTGGCTCTTACTGGTATCTGCTCTTGTAGGCTTCCCAATTCCTGTCAAATCTTCCTTGAGTATTTCAGCTCACATGTGTTCACAATTCAGTCCACTAGCCACAACTGCCTCATGGCACCCACAGTGCTCTTCCTCTCCATTGTTGCTGACTCCCAACACAACCCACACACATACATACATACACATTTCCCACCCCTCATAAAACAGCCCCTTATGTTCCAGGAATCCCCAGGACCTAGCCAGGGGTCATTATCTGACACTGGCAACAGGCCATCCTTTTTCCTTTCTTCCTCCTCTGAGCAGACCCTTTCAATCCAAGCAAATCAGTTCATGCTAATAAATGCTTGCAGGTTACCAGGCCCACCAGCTCATCAGAAATGCCCAAAGCATCTGAATCCAGACTAAAACCCAACTTAGACACAAGAGTAGGCACAATAGAATTTGTCATCAATTAAATTCCAGCTAAGTGCTGCTCTGGAACATGTGTTTATTTCAAATGTCAACATCTCCCTGTCCTATCATTTTCCATTTCGATTTTAGTAACTTCTATTTTATTTTTTCTGTGGATACTTATTTTTAAACAGTAATTTATTAAAACACTATTAAAAGGCTCATAAAATTCTTTCTAATTAGTCTAATTCCACCCCTCTAATAGGATTATTTTTACTTTAGGAAAATAATCCTCCCAAACTTTGTCAGTGTTCATACGTTAGACAGAAAGATATAAAACATACATACATACGATAATGAAATATATACAAATTCTCATTACTTTCCAATACTTACATTGAATTTTCACTAATTCTGACTATTCCTCCCTCTCTGCCCACTCATTTTCAAAAACATCAAAGTTCTCAATAAATTTGTAATCATCAGCTCACAAAACCTAACAAAATATTTAAGCCAAAGACATTTTTAAGGCTATTTTCTGTTTCCGCCTTACTCATTGCTCCTCCTTGTTGGTAAACAACCTCAGCCCCTTCTCTGTGACAACTATCAGTTCATTCTCTGTATTTATAGATCTGATTCTGCTTGTTTATTCATTCATTTTGTTTTTTAGGTTCCACATGCGTGAAATAATACGGTATTTGCCTCTCTCAGACTGACTTGTTTCACTTACCTTTAATGTCCTCTAGATTTACCCATGCTGTTGCAAATGGCAAGATCTCATCCTTTTTTAAGGCTCTGTAACATTCCATTTATATATACTACATCTTATTTATCCATTGGTCTATCAGTGGATACTTAGGCTGTTTATTACAGCCTTGGTTATTACAAATAAAAGTGCAATAAACATAGTCTTTTCAAATTAGTCTTGTGGGTTTTTTCCACAAGTAGTGGAATACCCAGTAGTGGAACTACTGGATCATACATTATTTCTATTTTTAATTTTTTGAGGAACCTCTAATTGCTATACCAATTTATATTACCACCAATAGTGCATGAGATTTCCTTTTTTCCACATCTTCACCAATACTTGTTATTTCTTGTCCTTTTTATTTTAGCCATTCTGACATGTGTCAGGTGATATCTCATTGTGGTTTTGATTTGCATTTCCCTGATGATGAGTGATGTTTAGCAACTTTTCATGTCTGTTAGCCACCTGTAGGTCTTCTTTGGAAAAATGTCTCATTTTTTAATCAGATTGTTTTGTTATTGTTGAGTTGTAGAAATTCTTTATATATTTTGGATACTAACCCCTTTTTTGATCTATTATTTGCAAATATCTCCTCCTACTCAGTAGGTTGCTTTTTGTTTTGTTGATGGTTTCCTTTGATGTGCAAAGCTTTTTTTTTTTTTTTGGTTTATTTATTTATCTTGAGAGAGGGAGAGAGAGCATGCAAGTGGGGAGGGGGCAGAGGGAGAGAGGGCAAGAAAGAGAATCCCAAGCAGGCTCCACACCACCAGTGCACAGCACGATGTGGCACTTTAACTCATGGACTGCAAGATCATGACCTGAGCTGAAGTTGGACACTTAACCAACTGAGCCACCCAGGCACTCCAAAAGCTTTTTTTTTTTTTTTTTTTTTTTTTCTGTTTTTTTATTTTTGAGAAAGAGAGAGAGGGAGCACGCATGAGCAAGTAAGCAGGGGAGGGGAAGAGAGAGAGAGGGAGACAGAATCTGAAGCAGGCTTCAGGCTCTGAGCTGTCAGCAGAGAGCCCAAAGCAGGGCTTGAATTCACGAACCGTGAGATCATGACCTGAGCCAAGGTCAGACGCCTAACCGACTGTGCCAGCCAGGAGCCCCTCAAAAGCTTTTTATTTTGATGTAGTCCCAGTAGTTTATTTTTGCTTTTGTTTCCTTTACCTTAAGAGACATATCTAGAAAAATGCTGCTACAGCCAAAGTCAAAGAAATTACCACCTATATTCTCTTCTCGGATGTTTTATGGTTTCAGCTCTCACATTTAGGTCTTTAATCCATTTTTAGTTTATTTTTGTGTATGGTGTTAGAAAGTGGTCCAGTTTCATTCTTTTGCAGGTGACTGCCCAATTTCCAAAAATCATTTATAAGAGACTATCTTTTCCCCATTGTATATTCTTGCCTCCTTTGTCCTAGATTAATTGACCATATAAGCATGGGTTTATTTCTGGGCTCTCTATTCTGTTCCATTGATCTATGTGTTTATTTTTGTGCCAAAATTGTGTTTATTTTAAATTTGAAAAAAAAAAATTGTGGAAACCTACTCTCTTATCTTTTGGGGAAAAATTCCAAACTGGCTTCTCCTGGGTTGATCTTGATAAATGTTCTGCTTTCCATACATGGGAGGGCAGGTGCTGGGAATTGTTTTTCCAGCCACGGTGACAGATTTGCAGTGGTTATTCACATCCTATCACCTGTTCCAAGGTCAGGTCAAGAGAACAGTTTTACTATGACTGGCCAGGTTAGAGTACAGCTTGAGGCCAGGAAACCATGGAAAACAGACCAATCAATAAGGAGAGTGAACTTTTGATCTTTCTCAACAGGACCCCTGGTCTTAGACTTGCACGTCTGCCATATGGCCACACTCTGTGGTTGGCAGTCAATTCAAACATGATGACCAAAACTTCAGGTCTAACCAACTGAGCTTCCTCACTGCTATTTTGTTCAAATGGATTTCAAAGTGTTTTCAATTCTTACATGCCCTTTGCATACACAGAAAAAAAAAATGTCCATACAAATAAGGTCTCTGAAAAGCACTACATATCAATTCCTGAAATTAAAATGTGAATTTATCTCTTAACAGTTATCCATATGAGAAATAAAACAATAGCCATTTAAGGGAAACTATTGCTGGCAGGTTGAGCTCCCTGGGAAACAGAATCAGAGATGGAGAACTGCATGCAAGAGGTTTATTGGGGAAGGATCTGGGCATCAACACCTGTGTGGAAACAAAAGCTGCCAGTTCAGGCAAAAGCAGAAAATAAGCTGCAATACAATTACAGCAAAGACCTCAGTTAATCTCATGGGGAGCTCTGGAGCTGGGACGGCTCTACAGCTCTACAGAAATGTCCCAAAATAAGGCAATGAGGCTAAAACTTTCTACCCCCACATCAGCCAGTCGTGGGATTCTAGCTGCTCCTAGGAAAAGGTCATGATCTTGAAATACATGGCTCCTCTTCACCAGGGTTGGGGGAGCATGAGAACACGGGTGTGAGCTCTTAGCCAGTCCCAACTCCAGCTGCAGTCCTGACATGGGCCATCTGGGCAGCACACTAGAGTGACACACTCTAGTGCCTACCATAAGTGTGAACTACATATTCTTTCATTCTCACCAGGAAAATGTCTATGTAGACCCAGGAAGTAAAGGCTACTTCCTAAACAAAGAGCAGACTAGTAAAAAAAAGAAAGAAAACAAATCATGGGCCATGGAACTTTTTACCAGAGGTAAGATTTCATGACACTGACAAGACAATGCAGCATCTTATATTCAGCACAAGACTGACCCCAGGTTTTCCTCTGCCCCAAATTGAAAACAGCCCAGCATTGAACCTCATGCAAGTTACCCACTCTTCTCAGCCCCTTACCCAGCATTTGACAATACCTTCGCAAATGCCAATGGCTGCAAAATGAACTGCATTTCATATAAAAGAGCCTACTACACTTACTCCATGGGACTCCTGCAATTAGTTTTTATATGAATGCCAACAGACAGAATGAACAGACGAAGAAAAAACTTATATGGAAATCTTTCTGACAGACAAATGGTCTATTATTGGGTATGTCCTTTCCGCAGAGCTCAAAGGTCAAATTGTTGTTTTGATCATGCAATCTTCACGCTTTTTGTATGCCACAGACTCCCCAGAAGGATTATCCAATGGGAGAAAGAAATGATTAGGACCTGGAAGAACTTCTGCATCTCATACTGAATGTTTAAAAAAACAAAACAAAACAAAACAAAAAACAAAAACATGTGTCTCTTCATTTAAAACGAGGAAAGTCTACTCAGTTCTGGTATATTCTACTCAGTTATGGTATATTCATTTTAAATGATGTTTTAAAAAACACACAGTATAAATTTGGAGGGTGAGGGTGGGGAAAAAGGAGCGGGCCTCGCTTCTCATAAGCAGTTTCCAAAAGTAGACAGATAAAATGTTGACCTGTCTAATGTCCACCCCAGGATAATGGCTTCAGAGGAAGCCCTGGGGAAAGCAAGTTCTGTATGTATATCTATCTGTCTTTCTGTTGTAACATCAATGGTCAAACCCTAGAAAGGGGGCTAGACAGCAGAAACTATTTGAGGTGTTTTCTCAAATTCTGACTCACTTATCCATCCAGCCCCCAGTTAATCTGGCCACACTTCTAAGTCTAAATCTCCAGGGAAATTTTTTTTTTTAATTTTTTTTTCAACGTTTATTTATTTTTGGGACAGAGAGAGACAGAGCATGAACGGGGGAGGGGCAGAGAGAGGGGGAGACACAGAATCAGAAACAGGCTCCAGGCTCTGAGCCATCAGCCCAGAGCCCGACGCGGGGCTCGAACTCACGGACGGCGAGATCGTGACCTGGCTGAAGTCGGACGCTCAACCGACTGCGCCACCCAGGCGCCCCACCAGGGAAATTTTTTAAAAACAAATAAATAAAATGCAGATCAAACTCAAAGGTAGGGGCGGTCAACCCATTCAGCAAATAATCAAGGTACCATCAGGGTCCTGCATTTCTTTTTTCCTCAGGTGCAAGTGTAAATATTCTTGTCCCTTGCTCTGTGGGCTGAAAACGGCCAGGCTCTTCTGGCCCTTCCAACCAATTTCTTCCAGAGGCTCCATGTGATCCCTTGCCTGTAGTCCCAGGTGTCTGCCTTCCTGAGGTAAACACATTCCTAAAAGGTTATATGTGAATGCGGTGTTTGTAGAACAAATAATACTTTTCCACCGAAAAGTGTTTTTCTGATCTGAAAAACACTGATCCATAGTGTTTTTATCATCGCTTCTAATCTCTCGTGACAAGTGAGTCACTTGTAAAGTGGAGAATTCTTTTTAAAGTGAGCGATCACCCCACCTATTTTGTTTTCATCAAAAGAGGCATCTCAGAATGGCTTTCCCCTTGCTGTCTCAAAGGAGTCCAAACCCAAACTCACTTCCTTGCCTGTAGCTGCCAGCCCCGATTATGCAAACCTCATTCTCTACTTTGCTTAGGGCCCCACTGTGGCCCTATCAGTTTCCTAGGACTGCCATAATAATGCAGACTGTGTGGCTTAAACAACAGAAATGTATTATCTCACAATTCTGGAAGCTAGACATCCCAGATCAAGGTGTAGGCAGGACCGGAGTCTTTGGAAGCCTCTCTCTGTCACTTATAGATGGTCATCTTCCCCCACGTCTTCACATGGTCTTCCTTCTATGCCTCTCTATATCTAAATTTCTTACAAGGACACCAGTCAAATTGGATTAGGGCCCACCCACATGACCTCATTTTACCTTAATCACCTCTTTAAATACAGTCCCATCCTAAGGTTAGGCATTCAACATATGAATTCTGGTGGAACACAGTTTAGCCCATAACATTGGCTAAATAAAAAATATTTTTGAATATCCTTCTGCATAATAAGGGAGATGGGAAAGATCATTTACAAATATCTTCCAAAGTTAAGAATTACTCAGTAAAAAGTTAGTTTTTTTGTGGGCATCTCATCCCTTCCCTTCTCTGGATAACCGTAATGCAGGGGTTCCCAAACTGAAGGGTGCAGCAGAATCACCTGGAGTGCCAGGTAAATACAGATCACCTGCCCCACCCCCAGAGTTTCTGGTCTACAGGGCCTGAGGTGACCCTGAGAATTTGCATTTCTAAGAGGGGGTGCTGTGGTCCACACGTAGAGAACCACCGTAGGACGGCCATGTAATTACAGATATTATCTTACATCTCCCCTCCCCATGTAGCCTTGCATTGTCTCTTGTGCACCTTCAAGAACACTGGTAGTCTACTAAGTGGAAGCCTGACCGTTGTCCTTATTTCAGAGAGGAGGCAACTCTGGCTCAACGTGGTTCCAGGCTTGCTCAACGTTGCACCATTAATTAATGGCAGAGCCATCTGTTGGTCTTGTTCTCTCCACCAGCCCTCAACCATCAGGATCAGGGAGGAAACAGATAATGGATTTTACCCAGTATGTAAAAATATCACCACTAAGAATGATAATGGTTATCCTCTGCTACATGTTCATTATTTTCCAGTCACTATTGTGTTTCACTTGTATTATGTAATTTAATTCACTCAACCACAAGAAGTAGGTACTATTATTAATGCCCACTTTACAGATAAGGAAACTGAGGCTCGAGGAGGTTAAGAAATATATCTAAAGTCACATAACAAATAAGCAGTGGAGCCAGATGAGTCTGATTGTGGAACCTATGTCCTTAAACACTACTCTTGAAGAAGGGGAATCAACAGCCTTTTCTAAATTTTTTTTTAATGTTCATTTACTTTTGAGAGAGAGAGAAACAGACCATGAGTGGGGAGGGGCAGAGAGAGAGGGAGACACAGAATCCAAAGCAGCCTCCCCGCTCTGAACTGTTAGCTTGGAGACTGACAGGGGCTGGAACTCACAAACCACAAGATCATGACCTGAGCCAAAGTCAGATGCTTAACAGACTGAGCCACCCAGGCGCCCCTCAACAGCCTTTTCTAAACTCTCATTGCCCTTTGGTTCCTGATAATCTGGGCTTTGGTCATGGGCTTTGTGATGAGAATGGGGATTTGCAGAGAGTGAGCAGCTAACCCAGTGTCAAAGCTAGTGGTGGAGGAAGGCACCTGGGCTGCCCAGGTAAATGATGGATGGGAGCCAGGGGACACAGAAGGTCTGGAAACTTCCTTGTCTCACACAGCGCTAACCAGGTGGGTAAGTTTTGTTCCAGTTTTAATGAATCAAGTTTCCCTTGCTTCCGAATACTTGCTTCATATTAGCCCCTTCTTCCTTGTGTGTGTCTAGTATGCCTTTTTCCATAAGCTGTTTTCCTTTACCGACTACTCCCAGTTCTTTTCAAGTTTCTGAGGGATGAGGGTGTTGAGAGCTACAAGGGCTACAGGCACAGTTCACCTGTAGTGGGTGTTCTTCATTTCTCTCCTTCCCTCCCCAAAAGAGACACCCAAGAGCTCTTTGTGTTCGGCTAATAGATAACCCCAGGCTTTGTGGGTGGCCTCCAAGGTAAACACTTCTATTTGGTTCCCATGACATATCCCTTTTAGGTCATCTACCAACTTCAGATTCTATGCGTCTGTGACTCACGTGCACATGGCATTCCCATATCTGCTCTCTTGGCTGCCCACATCCTACCGAAAGCTTCATTTGGCACAGATAAAGGGCTAATTTAATAAGAGGAAACATTTTCTGGTGCCCCCTCTGAGCTAGGAGTTGTACTAGTGATTTATAGATGCTGTTCCACCCCTCCCTCCCAGCACATCCATGAGACTGGTATCATCCCACTTCACAGAAGAGCAAGGACAGGGGTTACCTGACCTGCCCAGGCTGCAGAGCCTCTCCAGGGCAGCAACAAGATGCACACCTGGGGCTTCATCACTCTGACACCCATCTCTTTCCTCTATTTATCTTAAAGAGAAGTGGCTTCACCAGACACTGCAAAGGTGACTCTGACCCCCACCCTTATTCCTCTTGGGCACTTTGGCAGTTTCAGTATATTCTGCGGTCCCTCTTCTGGGCGGAAAGGAAAGCCCAAATCTTCAAGAACTTTACAATACCAGGCATCATTCAACTCCTTCCACTTCGACAAGTGCTTACTATCTATCTACTCAGTGCCTCACTTTGCACTGGTATCAATAGCACTAGGGACCACGGTCCCCCAAATTTCATATATTGAAGCCCTAACCAAAATGAAGATATCTGAAGAGCAGGCCTTTGGGAATACAGGTGTAGATGAAGTCATAAGGGTGGGCCATCATTACGTCATTAGTGGGCTTATAAGAAGAGGAGCTCTCTCTCTTCTTGAGCACACAGGAGCACACAGGAGGAGGGCACATCTGTGAGAAGGCAGACGTCTGCAAGCCAGAGGGGAGCCCTTGTCAAGAAATGAATCTGCGGGCACCCTGATCTGGAGCTTCCTAAACTCCAGAACCATGAGAAATAAATGTTTTGTTTAAGCCACCCAGTCTATGGTATTTTGTTATAACAGCCCTTGGCTAAAACAAAGGGAGAGTGGAAATGTCGGTTCCCGGGCTGGGTCGTTGCGGAAGATATGAGAGTGGCAGGTGAAGGCAAGTGTGCTACCTCTGGTAAAGGCCACTCAATTAAAGTAGCCAGTTGTGTCACTTTCTCTGGGGAAGTCACACTTCTCCCAGCTTTTTGCTATTAAAGAGGAAGTTCACAGAAGGGAAATACTTGCTGACTACTCAGGAGAGCTCTCTCAGAGGGATTGCAAGACCTTCTGAAATCTTTGTGATGTGTTTGTTTAACAACTAACATAGTGTTTTCTATGTTAATTATAGATTAGAAAGTGAAAGACTGCATCAAAATAAGGAATCAGTTGTTAAGTGTGATGTGTAAGATATCAGAGCCCGTCTCCTAGGTTCAAATCCTACCATTTACCAGCTGTGTCCTTGGTCAGCCTGCCCAATCTCTCTGTGCCAAAGTGTCCTTATCCCTAAAACAGGGATCATAAAAGTATCTACCCTCATGGGCTATCATGAGGATTAAATGAGTTAATACACATAAAGCTTGTAAAACAATGCCTGAGGGCACCTGAGTGGTGGAGTCAGTTGACTATTTCGGCTCAGGTCATGATCCCAGGGTCATGGGATAGAGCCCCAAGTCAGGCTCCACATTCAGTGTGGAGCCTGCTTAAGGTTCTCTCCTCTCTCTCTCTCTCTCTCTCTCTCTCTCTCTCTCTGTCTCCCCAGCCCCCTCCCCTACTTGTGCTCTCTCTCAAATTTAAATACATGCATACATACAATGCCTGATACATAGGTAAATCTCAATAAATAATATATAACATATAAATATATATATGCATACAAAGGTATGTGCAAAGAATCTTCACAGTTACAGAAACCAAATGAGACAATGTTGTCCTTATTGCACCTATAGTCCCTTGACCCTATTTTCTATGTAATGTGACATAGTTCCCATGTTTGACAATTTGAGTGAGGTAATGTTAGATTAACACCCTTCAGGTGTTATTAACTCCTTGTGTCATGAAATAATCTTTGAAATGAAGGACCTAAAAGGTAGAAAAGCAAGTTTGGGAAATGAGGACATGTTCCTCTTGTTTCTTTTTGCCCATTCCCTACTGGAGTTTGGCACAAAGAAAGGTAATTCAGTTTCTTGCCAAGTTCCTGCTTCCTTTCAGTGCCCCAGTCAGTGAGGTAGGCCTTGACTATTAGGGATACATCAAACCAGACTCTGGCCCCAAGGAGCTCCTGACCTGGCAGGCGGCAACACGGTACCCAGCAACTGTAAGCTGTCTGGACTGGTCCTAGGTGACCTGGGGACAGATGCATCCCCACGAGGAAAGATCAAAGTGGAGGGAGGATCAGGCAAAATCATTTTTATATCCTTCTATATCCTTTTTTGACAGAGTACATATTTTCAAGCACATGTCTAACCCATATTCACCCATATTAACTCACTTTAGCTGACAAGAAACCTATGAGAAGATGCCAGTGTTCATCATTAAGTACAATGTAAAATGTAAACTACAAAATGTGATGAAAATATTTAGGTTTAAGTTATAGTTAAAAGACAGAGGAACAGAATTCAGGCACAATACTCTCATCCAAGCTCAGAATTATGAGCGGAAAAAAAGAAGTCAGAATCTCACAAAAATGCCTCAAAGTCTCACTCCACTTCGGAAGCGGATCATGGAAGCCATGAAAGCCAGGACCATTAAAAATAACAATAATAGGATTAACAGAGAGAATTTTTTGAACATCTACTGTGTTCCAAATTTGCATGTGTTTAATATTTATGCATAGCCTAGTGCTTAGGAAAAGACTTGACTTCTACTGCTTTAATATCTCAGGTCTGCATTTAGTAGCTTTGGAACATTGGGAAAATGACTTAACCTCTCCGTGTCTCAGTTTCCTCATCTGTAAGATGGGGATGCTAATTGTACCTACCTCATAGTGTTGTTGTAGGACTCATTAAGTGAATACATGTAAAACACTCAAAACAGTGCCTAACACTTAGGAAAAGCAATAGAAGTGCTTGTTGTTAATAAAATCTCACAACAGCCTTATTCTTACTACATAATTTTATACATGAGGAAATAGAGCTTAGATGGCTAAGGGTTAAGTCAATTTGCTCCAGGTGACCCACCCAGAACTTGGCGTGGTAGGGATTCAAACCTAGGTGTGTCAAATTCCAGAGCCTGGGCTCAGAATGAGCCCACAGTGACCTTTACCCCCAATGGTAGCAGAGGAAAGTCAAACACAGGCTGACAAAGGCTGTTGTCTCCTGGTGCACAGTAAGCCCAAACAAGGCCACTGCCCCGGGCATGCAACTCTCTCTGACCTTTGCCCACTTAAAGAGCCAATCCCAAGGCAGCCCAGAGTAAAGGGGCAAGACAAAGGCCTTTTGGTTGTGAGAGCAATGGAAAGGGGTTAAAGGAACTTACCTGGTGGAGGGTGGGGGGGGTTGTTTATCACTAAGAATCAATGCTAAAGGCTACTACAGTCAAGAACCAGAGCCCCCGTGGGGCACCTGGGTGGCTCAGTTGGTTGAGTGCCTGACTTCGGCTCAGGTCATGATGTCACCCTTGCTGGGTTCTAGCCCTGTGTTGGGCTCTGTGCTGCTGACAGCTTAGAGCCTGGAGCCTGCTTCCGATTCTGTGTCTCCCTCTCTCTCTCCCGTCCCCTGCTCACACTTTGTCTCTCTCTCTCTCTCTCTCAAAAATAACCATTTTTTTAAAAACTTTGGCGGGGGGTGGGGAGGACACCTGGGTGGCTCAGTCAGTTAAGTGTCCGACTTCAGCTTAGGTCATGATGTTGTAGCTTGTGAGTTCGAGCCCTGCAATGGGCTCTGTGCTGCTGACAGCTCAGAGCCTGGAGCCTACTTTGGGTTCGGTGTCTCCCTCTCT
The DNA here is from genome assembly GCF_018350175.1 of Felis catus. Taxonomy (NCBI): domain Eukaryota; kingdom Metazoa; phylum Chordata; class Mammalia; order Carnivora; family Felidae; genus Felis; species Felis catus. The sequence goes on from NC_058374.1 coordinate 114,809,141, forward strand.
CTCTGTCCCTGCCCCACATGCTCTGTCTCTCTCTCTTTCTCTCTCTCAAAAATAATAAACGTTAGAAAAATAATGAAAAAAAAAAAAAAAAAGAAAAAGAACCAGAGTCCCCAGCCTTTATAATCAAACAACCTTGGTCACTGCTGGGATCAGAGTTCACTGCAGGTTGGTCAGATGTCCTAGCAACAAACTTCCACAGGCCATAAACATCCCCTTTAGGCTGAAGGAAAGATAAGCCTGGATACCTAGGACACAGTCTCCTTAGGAAGTGAACAAACACAGGAAGATGGATTTAGCACCTGACATTTCCCTCTCTTTGACATTTGTATTCCATCGCCTCTTAGAAGAGTTAGTAATGTCTTATGAACTCCACGTACCATCTTCCAAACAACCTTGGATTCTAGCCAAACACCAAAATGGAAGAGACTCTCACATGACACCAATTAAAATATATACACTAGTAGGCGAGAGCTTCATTGGTACATTTCCTAGGTGTACAACTTCTGGTCTCATGATGACTTTAAAACAGAACAAAAGTCATTAGGCATATCTTTATCCTTAAATATATCTGGTACCTTTGTTGAAAAAACTCATTCTGCGATTTTGTATGCATTTAAAAGTATGTTACTGTAACTAACAAATAATAAATTTTAGGTTAAAAAAAAAAACAACTCCCTTGGAAAGCAGTGGGTAGGGAGTAGGAGAGAGGTGCAGCAAACAGAAATAAAACAATTGGTATGAATCACGCTTTCATTAATCCCAAGGAATAGCACTTGGGTGGCCTTGGGCCCACTCAGAGGGACCTCTGTCCATTGTCTGTGACCTTGGGTGGGTTCCATAAGCCACCAGATCTTATCTACAAAACGAAGATAACAATATTAAGTTATTAAGTTCTGAGAGCTTTTTTTTTTTTTTTTTTTTTTTTTAATTTTTGGGACAGAGAGAGACAGAGCATGAACGGGGGAGCGGCAGAGAGACAGGGAGACACAGAATCGGAAACAGGCTCCAGGCTCTGAGCCATCAGCCCAGAGCCTGACGCGGGGCTCGAACTCCCGGACCGCGAGATCGTGACCTGGCTGAAGTCGGACGCTTAACCGACTGCGCCACCCAGGCGCCCCTAGTTCTGAGAGCTTTTTGAGGAATAGATGAGATAGTGTATGACAAGTGCCTAATTTTAAGTATAGCCCAGTCTTGGCTTAAAAATGTTACTTTTCTTCCTCCTTTACCCCCCTCCTAAATATCCTTCCCCAGGGCTGCGTTAGTTTCCCATCCTTTTATTGTATCCACAGTTGATTTGTTCCTCTTAATTTTTAGCCCTGGAATTTGGAGCAGCCATCAGGTGCTTGGTAAACACTTGTTCATATAGACTTGGTTATGATATAACTTATATGCTTCCCTTGAGCTCCTGGGGACAGGAACCATATCAGCTAGCATCAGGCATGGTTGTATTACTAAGTGTTGCCTCTCCCATTTTAGAAGGTATACCAACACATCAGTCTTCAGCAGCCAGGCAAGTGACACCAATCAGCTGAATTAAGGTAACAAGAGTAGTAAAGTCTATGACAAACAGAGTTATCCTCTTGCAGACACTCTGATACAAATAAATAAAACACACTTTTCTAGCCAAACAAAACCATCTGCCCACAGGATCTACCCCCTCTGGCCATAAATTTGCCACCATAAACAGAGCTCCACATTCACAAGTATTTTCTTATACATTATCTCATTTGATATATCAACAACCCTCTGAAGTAAGCATTGTTGAGTTCACCTTGCAGGCATCTGACAGAAAGAGAAACTGAGGCTCAAATACAGTGATCTGTCCACATCAAACATAGCTAGTTAGTGGCTGACCAGGCATTTGAATCCATTTTCTGACATCAAACTACAACCCCTACTTCTCTCCACATCCACATACTGTTTGTGATATGCTGCTGTTTTTATGCCCCCATAGTCTTTCTGAAACAAAACCCAAATCCCATCAAAAGGTTAAACCTGTGTCAGATTTACACTCCAATGACCACCATGAGTCATAGTCTACCTAGAACGGAGACAGGTGTCCTTGGAAATGGTACCTTCTTTACAAAAACAGGGACATATTTTACCCAGGCTGTTCATACTGGGAGTTATGGTTAGGGGTGCCAGGCAGAGAGGTGCCAGGAAGAATGGTGAGCAGGCTGATATGAGGAACTGTGCACCCGAACAGCAACAAGGAACCAGGCTCCTTGAATCAATGTGAAGAATCCCCTTTAAAGGAACTTGAATTTGTCAAGAGAGCAAGAAAAACAAGGTAGAATCTTAGCAACCAGAGTAAACAAGCATCTGATGTCTCCAGGCTAGTGTTGTCCAAGGGAAATAAAATGTGATCCACATATACAACTTTATATTTTCGAAGTAGTCACATTAAACAAGTGGAAAGAAACAAGAGAAAATAATTTGAATATATATTTTGTTTAACTCCGTATACCCAAAGTATTATTATTTTAGCATGTAACCGGTATAAAATTATTAAGGAATTATTTTACATTCATTTTTTCCATAATTTTTGGATATCCAATATATATTTTACATTTGCAGCTTGCCTCAGTTGCACTGGCCATATTTCAAGTGCTCAATAGCCATGTGGCTAGTGGCTGCCATATTGGACAGCACATATCTAGACCAAAGAAACTCCTAAAAGTCTCTCTTTCTTTTTTTTTTTTTTTCATTCGTTTATTTTTTATTCTAGAGAGAGAGCATGCAGTGGGGGAAAGGGACAGAGAGAGAGAGAATCTTTTTTTTTTTTTTTTTACTGTTTATTTAGAGGGAGAGAGAGAGAGACAGAGTATGAGCAGGGGAGGGGCAGAGAACGAGGGAGACACAAAATCCGAAGCAGACTCCAGGCTCTGAGTTGTCAGCACAGAGCCCAACGCAGGGCTCAGACTCACGGACCATGCGATCATGACCTGAGCCAAAGTCAGATGCTTAACTGACTGAGCCACCCAGGTGCCCCGAGAGAGAGAGAATCTTAAGCAGACTCCACACTCAGCGTGGACCCCGACATGGAGCTCAATCCCATGACAGTGAGATCATGACCTGAGCCAAAACCAAGAGTTGGACACTCAACAGACTGAGCGACCCAGGTGCCCCAAAAATCCCTGTTGCTAGTGTAGTGGAAGCAAGTAATGTAGTTGAGGACAAGATCTTACAGCATTCTTCAAAGACACAGACAGCCCTCATTTCTAACCTTGCCAGTTCAATTTTAAAATAAGTCTCTGAGAGCCACCTTCAAACTTTGCCACTATTTGGGGGACAGCTGTGTCAGTTTCCAGCTAGTTGCTCTGTAAAGCCAATCAGAGGTCATTGTGTTTGGCAACCTGTTTTTGCCTTGCAACAGTGCAATCCTCAGCATGTCCCTCTTCAAATACCTATTATTCTGGCTCTTTCTTCAGTATTGCCATGACTGGCAGTGATTAGGGTGACATTTTTTATGTGCCTGAGTTCACAGAGCAATTACATAGTGTGAGCAGCATGGTGATTCAGAGGCTGTATGTAAAGACTAGAATTGCTACATTTGCATGTCTCTGAATAATGAGATTCCTATCTCCATTATATGGCAATGAGGTAGAAATTGATAGCATTATTAACTGTTTACACAGTAAGCACAATTTTCTATTCTCTCTCTCTTTCCCTCCAGCTGGTTTCAAAGATGCTAAAAGCTAGAAGAGGTAACCAGAGGCCATAAAGTCGCCTGCATTGAGTCCCTCAGCAGTTCTACCAAATAGAAGTTTTCCGTAGCAAGAGATTTCCACACCTTGTCAATAAATCTTCTGGCTGCCTCCCAGAAGGGAGTCCACACACAATCCAATCCAACCTCGTGGCTTCATAGAGGAAGATATGGCTGCGTAGAGAGGTGAGGTTTGTCCAAGGTCACACAGACAACAGAGAAAGAAGGCTAGAAGACAGAGGACTCCGAAGATAGCCATTCCTCCTCCGATTCTCATCCTCTGGTGCCTGACTGTAGCTTTGGAATAACAGAGTCCCATCTTCCAGTCTAATTACATATTGCACATTCTGGTCACACACCCATTTTTCTGTTGAAGTGATAGAGAAACTGGCTAAAATTATAACTTGATTCCCCAAACACAAAGACCTTTTCAGTCGACTAGAAATGAGCCCTAACTAGGCACTGAATCAACAAACATCAATTTTTGCAGCAATGAAATAAATATATGGGGAGATAGTTATGGTTATGGTGGGTTATAAAACAGAGAAAGGGAGAGCTGTGATTGAGTGTTTATGTGGCTCTGCTCCCAGCAATGAAACATTTTTCTATCAACCATGTGGCAGTGACATTTTTGATATCAAGGGCAAAATCAAGGTAATAATATCCAAAGGGACGCTTTAATAAAATAGATCATCAGAGTAACAACCCACAAATGCGTACCAGACAGTCCTTCACTGCAATGTTGTGGTGTGTAAGGGAGAAAAACTCTCTTCAGTTAAATCCTAACACAACAGTGCTGTTGTAGTGGAATAAACAATCGTTGTAGTGGAATAAACAATCGCAGACAGCATGAAGGTTAACTGCCTCTGCGTACGAGGAGACACATGAAGGAAGATCTGTCAAGTGTGTGGTGGCATCAGCTTAATTCTTGTGATACTTAAATGAATTAATAAACAGCTGAAACACTGAATTCCACTAATAAACATTATAGTGAAATGGGTGGCTCAGTCGGTTAACGGTCTGACTTCAGCTCAGGTCATGATCTCGCTGTTCCCGAGTTTGAGCCCTGCGTGGGCTCTGTGCTGACAGCTCAAAGCCTGGAGCCTGCTTTGGATTCTGTGTCTCCCTCTCTCTCTGCCCTTCCCCCACTCATGCTCTGGCTCTCTCTCTCAAAAAAAAATAAATAAACATTAAAAAGTACTGAGTGTCTTAAAATAGCTAGAAGGGTACATTATATGGAACTTACCCCATCAATAACCAAAGGTCTTGTCCTAGGAGTCAAAGCTGAAGGAGCTTCTGGGTAGCAGAAAGCACAAGAAAATTGGGACATACTGAGTAGTGTGTAAAAGAGGTTGTGAAGACCTTTGCATCTCCACTTAAACTTCACCGCGTTCAGGAGCCTTTCTCTGAACCCAGGGTCTCAATGAATTCCCCCTGTTATAAGTTACCATACTTCTATAGGCACTGTTTTGTAAGGTATATTCATTACAAGTATGTACTTAAAGCCCATCTTCTCCATGAAGAGTAGCAGGTAGGTGCCTAGTTGCCTAACACAGCTGATTCATTAATTCAAAAGGTACCCACAGAACACCTACTAGGAGCTAGGCACCATGCTAAGTGCACAGGTTACACAGGGAACAAAACAATACTGCCCTCCTGTAGCTTACATCCAAATAGGAAGAAATAGACCATAAACAACTAAACAAACAAGCTGATTTTTTATAACAATATGTGCTCTACACAAAGAAAAGGATAATGAGATTGAGAGCAGATGCATGGGAGGCTAGTCTCTTTGAGGATGTGAGATTAAGGAAACCTGAGTATTGGAAAGTTCTGGAGGAGGGCACTCTGGGCGGCCAGCAGACAGGTGGAAAGGCCTTGAGATGGGAATAAGCCTCTATGATTGCAACTGAGTGAGGGGAAGAGGGAGTCAGGATGTAGTTTGGGCAGGACCACATACTTGGCTCTTAGTAAATACTCAATAAACATTTGTTGAATGAATGAATGAATGAATGAATGAATGAATAGGTAAATGTCAGTTATAAGGGCAGGTAATTCCTATTGCCTTATGCAAAAGTGCAGCTAACCAATGTTCATATATTGGAAGAACAAATATTGTTAAAATGTCAATACCACCCAAAGCAATATACACATTCAATGCAATCTCTATCAAATAAAACCAGCATTTTTCACAGAGTAAGAACAAACAATTCTAAACTTTGTATGGAAGCAAAAAAGACCCCAAATAGCCAAAGTAATGTTGAAAAGCAAAGCAAGGCAGGAGGCATCACAATTCTGGACTTCAAGCTATATTACAAAGCTGTAGTCATCGAGACAGTATGGTACTGGCACAAAAACAGACACACAGATCAATGGAACAGAATAGAGAACCCAGAAATGGACCCACAATTATTTCATCAACCCATCTTCAACAAAGCAAGAAAGAATAGCCAATGGGAAAAATACAGTCTCTTCAAAAAATGGTGCTGGGAAAACTGGACAGTGACATGCAGAAGAAGGAAACTGGACCACTTTCTTACACCATTCACAAAAATTAATTCAAAACGGATGAATGACCTAAATGTGAGGTAGAAAACCATCAAAATCCTAGAAGAGAACACAGGCAGTAACTTCCTTGACCTCGGCCCTAGCACCTTCTTACTAGACACATCTCCAGAGGCAAGGGAAACAAAAGCAAAAATGAACTACTGGGACTTCATCAAGATAAAAAGCTTCTGCACAGTGAAGGAAATAATCAAAACTAAAAGGCAACCTACAGAATGGGAGAAGATACTTGCAGATGACCTATCACATAAAGGGCTAGTATCCAAAATCTCTGAAGAACTTATCAAATTCAACACTAAAAAAATAAATAATCCAGTTAAGAAATGGGCAGAAGAGGGGCACCTTGGGTGGCTCAGTTGGTTAAGTGTATGACTCTTCATTTTGGCTCAGGTCATGATCTCGTGGGTCATGAGATCAAGTCCCACATGGGGCTCAGTGCTGATAGCACGAAGCCTGCTAGGAATTCTCTCTCTCCCTCTCTCTGCCCCTTCCCACCTCTCAAAATAATAAATATTAAAAAAAAAAAAAAAGGAAATGGGTAGAAGACACGAACAAACATTTCTTCAAAGAAGACATACAAATGGCTAAGAGATATGTGAAAAAATGCTCAACATCACTCATCATCAGGGAAATACAAATAAAAAACACAATGAGATACCACCCCACTCCTGTCAGAATGGCTAAAATTAATAACTCAGGAAACAACAGCTGTTGTCAGGATGCAGGAGGGAATGCAAACCGGTGCAATCACTCTGGAAAACAGTATGGAGGTTCCTCAAAGAGTTAAAAATAGAACTACCTTAGGATCCAGCAATTGCATTACTAGGTTTTTATCCAAAGGACACAAAATTAGTGATTTAAAGGGACACATGCACCCCAATGTTTATAGTAGCACTATCAACAATAGCCAAATTGGAAAAAGCCCAAATATGTCTATTCATTGATCAATGGATAAAGAAGAGGTGAGATATTACTCAGTAGTCAAAAAGTATAAAATCTTGCCATTTGCAACAACATGGATGGAACTAGAGTGTATTATGCTAAGCAAAATAAGTCAGCCAGAGAAAGACAAATACTATATGATTTCACTCATATGAAATATAAGTGGAATTTAAGAGACAAAACAGGTGAACATAGGGGAAAGGAAGGAAAAATAAAATAAGATAAAAACAGAGAGGGAGGCAAACTGTAAGAGACTCTTAACTATAGAGAACAAACTGAGGGTTACTGAAGGGGAGGTCGTGGGGATGGGATGGGCTAAATGGGTGATGGACATTAAGGAGGGCACTTGTTGTGATGAGCACTGGGTGTTGTATGCACGTGATGAATCACTAAATTCTACTCCTGAAACCAATACTACATGGCATGTTAACTAACGTGAATTTAAATAAAAACTTGGGAGGAAAAAAAAAGTGCAGATTAATCAGTATACAAAGGTAGGGACTAGAAATTTGAAACTTCAAGAAAAACACAGAGGGTAAATAAGATGAGGGCTGTGGACTCACAGAATAGATAAATGAGATGTTCGTGGCAATGTATGATAAACTCCGAAGTGCTGCAAAGGAATATGGGGACAAGCAAGTTAATTGCAGGCTGACATCATTTGGGGTAGGTTCCTGAAAGCAGGAAGTTAGCTGGGGTTAGAATCATACACATTAGGTGGAATGAACAGGGAAGGGAGGGCAACACAGGAAAATCAGTCTTATCGTGTTATCCCAAAGGAACAACCACATTTTTTTTCTAGGACATGGTGTCAGTTCATACTATGCTTTGTTACACAGGCAGTGGAGACAATTACATACATGGAATAGACAAGCTGGCATCACTTCATTACTTTAGGCTCAGGTTGCCCCCTTGGAATTCACAGGCTTCAGCTTGAGTGGGAAATTAACTATCTTCAATGTAGAGTGAAGCTGATAAGAGCTGTGGATCTATAACGTGTGTTTTAATTCTCTCATTTTCCAGAACCTCACTAGCCTGCTACTCTTGTTGTTGTGGCTTAGTTCCGTTTTAGCACTTTGTTAATTAAACCCTTTTGGAAGTTGTCCAGGATAATCCAACATCATAAAATCTGTAATAGATGAGTCACAGTGCCACCACCCAACCAATAGGACTAAGCCAGAAGCTAGGTGCCATCCTTTACTCCACCCTTGCTGCCATTACCCCCACCTTGTATCTAATCCACGAGGTCCCATAAATACCCCTCTCAACTCTCAAAGCTATTCTCCTGCCCCTTCCTCACCACCACTACCTTATGCAGCCCTTTGTCATCTCTTGCCTGAACCCCACCTGCTTCCAACTCTTTCTAAACATTCCTCTCCACTCCCCACCACCTCTGAGTGACTGCTCACATATTCACCATTATACATATACACACCCTTCATGATTTGCCTTCTTTCCCCTTCCCATCTCCCTCCATGCCTCCCAAACATCCTGAGTTTAAGAAAACCAAGTTGTTTACAGTTTTCCCAAAGCCCCATGCTGTTGGAAGTCTCTATGCCTTTGTGCTTACAGGTCTCTATGCCTAGAATGCCCCCACCCAACCCTGTATAGATGACTCTGATTCATCCTTCAAGACTTAGCTCAAATATCACCTATCCTGTGAAGCTTTCTCTGATCCCTTGGTATTATTCAGGGTTCTCCAGAGAAACAGAAGCAATGGGATGTGAATATAGGGGTAAAGAGATTAATTTTAAGGAATGAGTTCATGCAATTGTGGAAGCTGGCAAACTCAAAACATGTAGGATTGGCTGGCAGGCTACAGATCTAGGGAAGGGCAGGTGCCATAGTTCAAGTCCAAAGGCTGTCAGGCTGGAGACCCGGGAAGAGCCAATGTTACAATTTGGGATGAAGGTCATCTGCTGCAAAATTCCTTTTTGCTTGGAAAAAGTCAGCCAGTCTTTTGTTCTATTGACACCTTCAACTGATTGGATGAGGCCCACCCACATTATGGAGAGCAATCTGCTTTACTCAAAAGTCCACTAATCTCATCTAATTTAATGATTTAAATGCTAATCTCATCTAAAATCCCCTCACTGAAACCCCCAGAATAATATTTGACCATGTATCTGGGCACCATGGCAGAGGCAAATGGACACATAAAATTAACCATCACAACCATGAACAAGATTAGAATTTTTCCTTCTCTGATCCTGTAGCATCTCAAACAGAACTCTATGCTAGCATTTACTGTTTTGCTTCAATTATTAGTAAACACAACCATCTCACACCTCATGGGTAGGAACCATGTACTAGTAATATTTATATCCCATTCTTATTACAGCATCAGTAAATACTTGTGAAAGTAATTGACTGAGTTCATTAACTGCTTTTATATTGTTAGGACAAAACTATACAAGCCTAGTTCTTACAGCAATCACCAGATCAGGGAATTATTGTTAGCTTTCCATGAAAGGAAATAAAAAGTACAAACAAGTCATTAACCCAACTTCCCACCGAGAAACCACAAATTCCAAGGTTCGCTTGAAACCTTTGTCCCTTTATTAACAAGGCATAAAGGATGCCCTTGCTTCCTTCAGCTTTCTTGAGTAGTGGACATTTGGCCATGAGGATGACTCTATCCAGAAAATCCCAGCTCTCACACCCACTGACCAACAGGAAGTTCCTTACAGCAGTCTGGACTTGTATACTACTCCATGACTCACCTGCTCATAAATGTCCTAGGTTCTTGGCTCAGAGCATTTGTGGCATAATAACAGTCAAGAGACCATAATTCTAAGCATGTGTCATAAAGCAATTAGAACAAATTCTTACCATTATTTTGAAACCCAGGATGCAAGGTTATGAAAGACAAGAAATCTTCAACAGCCAAAAACAATGTCATTTTATTCTAGAACAAAGAGGTCCTAGGATTTGGTGAGATGGGCTTCACAATAAGGATTTTGTTAATAGCTACACTTTTGTGAGGATGTATTATGTTGTAGGCATTCCTCCAGAGCAGTTTATATGCATAATCGTATTTCATACTCACAAAAGCCCTCTGAGGTAGGTACTATTTTAGCTGCATGTTACAGATGAGGGAGGGCACTGAAACACAGAGATTAGGTAATGAGGTTAAGAAGCTCTAAGGCCCCCAGTCACAATACAGCCTCCTTGGAGAACCTCAAAATCATAGAAGCAGACCAAGAGTAAATAAGGAGCTCTCGGAATATGCTCCTTTTTCTATCATATCTCAAGAGGTCTTTAGGACATGCACCCCCACACCCCACCCATCATCCCCACCCCACCTACTCTTGCAGCCTCCCCTATGTTCCCTCCTTATCTGCATGCTACACTTCAGCCAAAGTGAATGTGTTTTGGTCCCATCAACATCTCTTGCCTGCAAGCCATATACGTGGTATTTCCTTCACCAGGACACCCCCACCCCCATCCCCACCCCCATCCATCTTCTCCTGAATCCTATTTATTTTCAGGTCTCAGCTTTGCCCTCATGCCTCTTCGGAAAGCTCTCCTGACCACTCTGCCTGACTTGGGTGCCCTTCTCCCTGTAGGCTCCTATGATCCACTCTGACGTTCTCTATTACAGACCTTATCAGACTGTATGGTAATCACTTGTTTAATGGCCTGTCTCCTAACTGTGGCCTCCATGTGATCATTATTAAATCACCTAGCACATGCTTGACATATGGTAGACACTTAATAAACATTTGGTGGAAGGAGGAATATAAAAGTGAATGAATTAAATTAATAATAATCACTTATAATTTGCTTCTAAACAGGACACTTTTAAGACACTGTCAAAATAATCTGTAAGATTTCATCAAAAATTGGTGCCCTCATGACATCTTCTCCCCAGCAATTTAAGAAGCCCCTAAATTTCTCTAGCTAAGAAAAGAGGCTCCAAAAACCAAGCACTAATGACCTCTGAACAGGCCCAAATACCTGTTATCAGAGAGCTGAAGCCTCTAAGAGAGACTCTTTTTTTTTAATTTTTTTAATATTTTATTTATTTTTGAAACAGAGTATGACAGAGCATGAATGGAGGGGCAGAGAGAGAGGGAGACATAGAATCCTTAGAAATCTCCAGGCTCTGTCAGCTGGCAGAGCCCGATGTGGGGCTCAAACCCACAAACTGTGAGATCATGACCTGAGCTAAAGTTGGACGCTTAACCAACTGAGCCACCCAGGCACCCCAGGTGAGAATCTTGATGCTAATCTAAAGTGAACTTAATCCTGAAGCACTTTTTAAAACTATGTATGGGTGTGGTCTAGCTTTGGGGTTATAAAGATGTTGTCTGTTGTTCATTATTTTTTCATAAGTAATGTTCCATCATTGCTAAACTATGCAAACAAGATTTTCATGATTCCCAAAGAGCACTCCTTTAGTTACAGAACAGGATGTCATTTATGACAACAAATATTGAAGGATATTGTTTCCTCTTGAATATAGACTCTTCTTCTGTCCTGGGACAGAAAGCTGAAAGTCAGAGACATGTGCTTTGTGTAATGTTGCATCCATTCCTCTTTCTGATAGAAAGATGACATCTGAGGTTTCTAATTCTTAACTCTCAAGGAGTCTTTGAAGTCATAAAGTGCGTATATGCACTATTACCAAATAAATGTTATGAGCTGAAGTGTGCGCCCCACAAATTCATATGTTGAAGTCCTAACCTCCAGTACCTCAGAATGTGACTTTTTTTGGTGATAGGGCCTTTAAAGAAGTGATTAAGTTAAAATAAGGCTGTTAGGGTGTGCCCTAATCCAATGTGACTGGTGTTCTTATAAGAAGAGGAAATTTGGACACATAAATGCATATGAACAGAGGAAACGCCATGTGAGGACACAGGAAGAAGGCGGCTATCTGCAACCTAAGGAGAGAGGTCTCAGAAGAAGCCAATTCTGCCCATACCTTGATCTTGGACTTCCAGGCTCCAGAACTGTGAGAAGAGCAATATCTGTTGTTTAAGCCATCCAGTCTGTGGTATTTTGTTATGGCGACCCTAGCAAACAAATACAACAAATTTTATAGCAATATTAGAATCCCAGTGCACGATGTGTTTTATCTGCCATTTTTTTTAATATTTATTTAGTTTTGAGAGAGAAAGAGAGAGAGAGTGAGCAGCAGAGGGGCAAAAGAGATGGAGAGAGAGAATCCCAAGCAGGCTCCACACTGTTAGTGCACAGCCCAACGTGGGGGCTCAAACTAAGGGACAATGAGATCATATCAAGAGCCAGACACTTAACTGTGTGGGCCACCCACGTGCCCCATGTCTGCCATTTTGACTCAGGATATTTTGATTCTGCATTTGTAATACAAATATTATAATTGAGTAGTACTAATATTTATTCATTTTGGTTAAGAAATAATTTGGGGGGTGAATGCCATTAAATCCAGTTTATTTCTTAGTCCATTCTCCATGGAAATGGGCTAAACCACTTCCAGGGTTTTTTGTTTTTGTTTTTTTGTTTTGTTTTAATTTTGTTCAGCTCAAGTCATTTTCATTGAATCAATTTTTATCAATAGTAGATAAAAATGTGTTGAACAACATCTCATCAACAAAGATTTATCAGTCAACGTTTTGTTTAAATAAAATGTTATCAATTATAGCCTTTTATAAAGTTTTTGCTATAGCTATTACTTTTACTGAGGTCAATTTTTTCCAGGTCAAATGTTGTTGATAAAATTTGATTCTTTTTGTTAAGTTTTGGAAAAATAACAAACTTATGATGAGCAATGTATAGAATTGTTGAACCACTGTATTATATATCTGAAACTAATACTGTATATAAATTTTAAAAATTAAAAAATGAAGTTTTTCAGTAAAAACTTTTTTAAAGTTTAATTTTTAAAAATTAGCTTTATTTATATATAATTCATGTACATAAAATTTATAAAGTATATAATTCATTGGGTTTTAGTGTATTTACAGGGTATACTCATCATTACTATCAAATTCCAGAACATTTTCATCATCTCAAAAATACACTCCCCATTCCCGTCTCCATGCCCCTAGCCTCTCGCAACCAGTATCTACTTTCTGTCTCCAAGGATTTGCCTTTTCTGGACATTTTTCATAAATGGAAATCATGCAATACATGACCTTTTGTATCTGATTTCTTTCACTTAATATTTTCAAGGTTCATCCATCTTAAAGTATGTATTGTTACTCCATTCCTTTTTGTGGCCAAACAATATCCCATTATATGGATATACCATATTTTGTTTATTCATCATTTAATGGCATTTGGGTAATTTCTACTTTTGGGCTATTATGAATAATGCTACTCTGAACCTTCATATACAAGTATTTGACTCTCTTGTGTATGTACCTACGAGTGAAATTATTACTCATATGGTAACTCTGGGCTTAACTTTGTGAGGCACTGCCAGACTGTATTCCAAATTGGCTGCATCATCTTACATTCCCATTAGCAATCCATGAGGGTTCTAATCTTCTCTTAATTTTTATTATCATTTACAACGTGCGGTTTTGGCTTTTTAAGCTGTTTTGTGTTTACAGATAGATATTACCAGGAATAGTCATTAGAAAGTACAACAATATAATAGCTTGCATTTATTCCTTAGCAAAATCAAGGAAATTAGATATTCTAGGATATTTCTGTTGTCCGGAATTGGCTTATTGCAAGGATGAGAAAACTATAACCCATAGGCCAAGTCCAGCCTGCTGACTGTTTTTGTGTGACTCACATGCTAAGAATGTCTTTTACACTTACAATAATCAAAAAAAGAATAATATTTTGTGGTACATAAAAATTATATAGAATCCATACAGCATTGACTATAAATAAAGCTTTATTGGAACATAGCCACACTCATGTATTTACATATCATCCATGACTCCTGGAAAGCTAGATAGTAGAGGTGAGTGAATGAGACAGAGATTGGCCCATGGAGCCTAAAATATTTACTATCTGGCCCTTTACAGAAAAAAGTCTACTGTATTGCCAATCCATCTTTATTTTTCAGATCACATGGTGTTATGGGCAGCAACTGTCCAGATAGTTGTCAAAGATAGAGCATATGGCAGCTATCCCAAATGTGGGCCTTAGCCTGTTGCCAGTTGGTGAGCTATCATGATCCATAATAAGATAAGCAGAGGATTGAGAGTAAGCCTTAGACATTTATAGAAAACTGACAAAGTAAATTTATATCTATGGGATCTAATACTGTAAAAACGGGCTGCATTTTATATGTCTTTGGGGTTTTTTAATTTCATTTGTCTAGTCATTGCTTTTTTTTTGGACTTCATTAAAGTCTGTTCAAAAGTTGAAATTTTAAAAAAAGAATTGGTCCTTTAACACATAGCTTGGAACACAGTCAAACAGAGCATCAATGTCTTTAGAATCAAAGGAGTAGACATATTGGGACATAAGCATCCTGAGGGCAGGGTTTCATCTGCTTTGTGTACTTCTCCGTGTCCCAGCACATTCCCAGTGTCTCACACAATGCAATAAGTGTTCAATAAATACTGGAAAACGTACAAATCCAACACAACCCACTCCAATATCACAACGTTTACCATTTTCTTAATTTGTTCTTTTTTCACTTTTCAGAGGCATTATATACAGCACAGAATCTGGAGCCAGGCCTGGGTTGAGATCCCAGCCTCACCTTTACTAGCCAGGCTACCTTGGGCAAGTTATCCAACCTCCCTGTAATTCTTCCTCTGTAAAATGGGGATAATAATAGCGTCAAAAGAGTTATCAGGATAGTCATCTGAGTTAGTATATGCAAATTATTTAGAAGGACACCTAGCACCTAGTAAGAACTACACAAATGTTAGCTATTATTATTACTGTACATATATGTAAAGTGTATATGCCTGAAGTGGTCACAAAACTTTCTTCTATTAGCTGCCCAAAATGGTACATAGCACACTTTATCTTTTTTAAAGTAAATGCATTTTATATTCTTGCCAAATTACTAGGTCAAGGTCACCAGATACTTCTGGAATCACTTACTATAATCCACAAGTATATTAAGTGTAGCCCATGAAACGGTGCAAATACTATGCAGAAGTTTCAATTCTGTCATCTCGCACATGACAACTACCCATCCCCAATCATAAATACACTTTACAAAATACAAAATTTTTTCAGCGTGAATCTTAGGCCTGTGGCAGCCTCTTCTCAGCAGGTCTCCAGGCACTGCGGTAAGAGAGGCTACCCCTAGGAATGACTCTCTCTATAATTATATCTCAGTACAATATTCACGCTTACTGGAAGAAATACAGCCCAACCAGCTCCACAGCAAGTCTTGCTCTCCACAAACATTCTTACCATTCCATACTTCCTGCCTCTGGCTCTGTTCCACCTTCAGCCTGCAATAAATCTCTCAGCCTCTGCCTACTAAGAACATAGACATCCTCTAAGACTAGATACTAATACCACTTCTGTGGCAACTTCCCAGATTCCTTGCAGTCAAAACGAATAAAAAATACAAAACTCTATGTTACCATTCTTGTTCAATGCCTGTCTTGTCCACTAAACTGACTCCAGAGCATCTACTAAAGTGCCTTGTACACAGTGAGTGGAAAAAGGAAACCAAATAATTTCCTCTAGGAAATTATTGATCAGACATCAGCAAGCTATTATTTAGTTGTCTGTCTTTCCCCACTATCGAAATTGCACAAGGGCAGGAATCTTAACTGTCTTATTAGCCAGGGACTGGCACAAGTAGATGCTGAACAAATATTGGTAGAATAAATGGATGAATGAACAAGTGAGGGACCAAGGCAGGGATAATCTTCCTAAAGTAGAACCGTCTGATATTTTATTTGAGCTGATCTTATTTTTCTCCACATAAAGGGATGGGGGCAACTTCCAAAATTACTTTACTCCAGACTTCCAATAATAAAGTTGTTTTTTCCCAGGATCAAAAATAGAGTTGCATATCATGGTGTCACACACTACATACACAGCATACTGATATTGAACTAGGAGGGCTGTTTAAGGAACAGATCTATTTTTTCTTTGCTTCCTTCAGACATTTTTAAATCATCTTCTTTTTCTAGAAGCAAATATTCCGTCTAGGTTATTTCTCTCATCATTTTCTCATGCCATTAGGGGCATCCATTTTGTAATATTTAAGGATTTCGTCTATCTTGGTGACAACAGTCTCCCCTGGATCAAGGTATCAGCAAGCCACAGCACCCTGAGTCACACTAGAGGCTTAGACTTGGAGCAGAAACCCCCACCAGGGACTGGGGTTATCCAAAGGTCAAGGAGCAACTAAACAAATGTTACTAGCTAAATGTTTTTACTGCCCATTATGGGCATGGGTGTTAACCTTCCCAAGGACCTGAGAGAAGTGATGCCAAGAAGGTAACTTGAATAGCACTTTGCCTGCATTTTCACTCACCGCGTTTACTTACAGAGTGTTCCTAATGACTATGATTCTAGAACCATACATATTAGTGCTAGAAAGGACCATAGAGATAGTTTAGTCCACGGGTGACAAATCCAAAGGCCTCTAGTGGCCAGATTACTTAATTGAAAGAAGACAGCATGTGGGGGCCTAAGGAGAGTAGCAAAGAGGTGCATCTGAAGAGCAGAGCACCGTGTCAGCTCAAGCTGGCTGTTGCCAGTTGGTATCTAAGGCTCAAGGTGCCTAATCTTCTGTTATTTCTTTCCCCAAAAAAAGATGACTATTCAGATTTTCATGAGTCATCTCTCAATTTTTTTTAATTATGGTAAAATACACATACTATAAAATGTATTATCTTAAGCATTTTTAAATATTCAAGTTGTAGTACATTCGTGTTGTGCAACCAGTGTGCAAAAGTTTTTTCATCTTGTAAAGCTGAAACTCTGTACTCATGAAACAATTCACCATTCCCCCACTTCCCTTAGCCCCTGGCATCCACCAGTCCACTTTCTGTATCTATGAATTTGACAGCTCTAGGTATCTCATATACGTGGAATCATACAATATTTTCATTTTGCAACTGGTTTATTTCACCTAACGTGATATCCTCTAGGCTCATCCATAGTGTAGTGTGTGTCAGAATTTCCTTCTTTTTTAAAGTTGAATAATATTCCATGTATGTATATACCACAATTCTTTATCCACTCATCTACCAGTGGACCCTTGGATTGCTTTCTCCTTTTAACTAGAGTGAATAACATTGCCATGAACATGGGTGTACAAATACCTCATCAAGACTTTGCTTTTAATTCTTTTGGGTTTACACCCAGAAATGGAATTACTGGATCATATGCTAGTTCTAGTTTGGGTTTTTTGAGGAATACCATCCTGTTTTCCATAGTGGCTACACCAGTTTACACTCCCACCAACAGTGTGCAAGGGTTCCAAATTCTCTATATCCTTATCAACACCTGTTATTTTCTTTTCTTTAGACAGTAGCCACCTTAAATGAGTATGAGGTAGTATCTCGCAGTGGGTTTGATTTGCATTCCTCTAATGATTTCTTCTTTAGAGAAACATCTATTCAAGTCTTTTGCTCATTTTTAAAATCAGATCGTTTTATGGTTGCTTAGGCAAATTTTAAATGGCTGACATGAATTCAAATTTTGTAAAACAAACAAAAAAACAAAAACAATATACAACAAAATACATACTTTCAAGAAGTATATGACCCAGAGAACACCTTCATCTTGCAGATGAGGAAACTAAAACCTGTATCATAAAGTCAACACGCCCACGATTGCAAATGGCTATGTGGTGCCTGAGACAGAAGTAGTATAAGATACAGAACTGGAGGATATGGTCCTATAATGCAGATTGTTAAAATGTTTCTTAGAACACTCATCAGAGCCAAAAACTGATCTGTAAGCAGTTCCAACTTGCTAAAAATTCCTGACTGGTCTTGGTGACTTGTGGAGGAAAGGGGAAAAGGCAATAACCCAAAACGTTCCTACAGATAAAGAATAAAAAAGAAAGACAAGATAAATATGTGAGGCTATAGATGTGTTAATTAACTAAATAAGAGGAATCCCAGGGCGCCTGGATGGCTCAGCCAGTTGAGCATCCGACTTCAGCTCAGGACATGATCTTGCCATTGGTGAGTTTGAGCCCCATGAGGGGCTGTCAGCACAGATCCTGCTTCGGATCCTCTGTTCCCCTCTCTCTCTGCCCCTCCTCTGCTGGTTCTCTCTCTCTCAAAATAAATATATAAACTGAAAAAAACAATTAAGCTTAAAAAAATAAGAATTCTTTCATAAGGCATACATATGTCAAATCTTCACAATGAACACTTTATCTTATATTTAATTTGTCACTTATACCTCAAAAAGCTGGAGGAAAAAAGGCAATAACTCAAAGGCAGAGTCAAACTGAAAGAAATTTTCTCTGCCCACTGCCTCCTTCTTTCTCCAGAGGTAGAAGAAATAGGAGGTTGGAGGTCTATTCATTATCAGTTAACAATGGACAAAGAGAAGCCTGTCTGTTGCATTAGTCATTGCTTAGAGGTCCCCAACTTCTAGTTACACTCCTGCTCTCTACCCCCAACTCTTTGATGCTATTTCTGAAAAGGAATGTGACCCTCCAGCTGGGGAGGGTTGAGGGCATGTAGGGAGCATGAATAGGATATTAGAGCTGTAATTCCACTTGGGTCTGATGTGTGGATTCTCAAGAATAAATATGGCAATGAGAATTTGGAAAGGGTTGTTATCTGGGGAGGAAAAATGAGGCACATTCTTTTTTTCTTTTTTAAATATTTTTAATGTTTATTTATTCTTGAGAGACAGAGTGCAAGTGGGGGACGGGCAGAGAGAAAGGGAGACACAGAATCTGGAGCAGGCTCCAGACTCTGAGCTGTCAGCATAGAGCCCCACATGGGGCTCGAACCCATGAACCACGGGGCAAAGACCTGAGCTGAAGTTAGATGCTCAACTGACTGAGCCACCCATTCACCCCAAAATAAGGCACATTCTTTTTTTTAAAAATTTTTATCTACTTTTGAGAAAAAAAGACAGAGCACAAGCAGGGGAGGGGCATAGAGAGAGGGAGACACAGAATCTGAAACAGGTTCCAGGCTCTGAGCTGTCAGCACAGAGCCCAATGCAGGACTTGAACCCATGAACCATAAGATCATGAAGTGGGCCAAAGTCAGACGCTTAATGACAGAGCCAACCAGGCAACCCAAAACGAGGCACATTCTTAAGAAGAAATAGCAAAGATGTGAAGATGTCCAAATTAGAAAAGGGAATGGCCTTTCTCTTTCTGGGACAGACATGCAATCTGACTTGCTTATTCAAAGAGAGTAGCACTTCTGCCCCTAACTTGCTGTATGCCCTGAGACAAAGTCCATACCTCCCTCCACCCCAGATTGTCTTTTCATAATATTGGAGAGGTTTCCTGTCTTGCTGATTGTAGCACTTAGACATAGTAAATTGACATCAATCTCACATCCATGCCTCTTATCTTGCCTGGTGTCCCCTGTTCTACTAGCTTCTCTACCAACGTCAGCTGACTTCGATGGTTCAGGAATCTAGGGTTTGAGTAGACTTAGAGCAGAGGCAGTTGAGGGACCTCATTCAAACTTTTGTTCCTAGAGACCAGCTTGAAATTGCTGGTTACCTGGAGCAAACCACCAGCCAACAACTCCAAACCTGGATAGTATTTGATATTGTTACGAGAGTTACTACTTGCCACATCTCTGCTGGTTAGAGGTGGGGGTAGTGCAGAGAAAAGTTCCAAAGGGTAGTCAATATTTGAAAAAGCACTTATGCGATCCTCAGATGAAACTGCTTGCTATCCCCAATGGCCTGCTGGCCAGCTGTATTATCCACACTCTGTGGTTGAGCACTGATGGTTTCCTGACACAACCATGATTCAAGTCGTTCCGAGTGAGGTCTTTTTAATACCACAACTGGAGCTGGCCTTGATCAATCTCCTGCTCCCTAACCATCTACTGTCCTCCATGGAATAAGCTCAAGAGAGTATGTTTGACAAGAATTTGCCCTAACCAGTAAATGGTCCAGTGTGAAGCACCATTTATTAGAAAGGCATGCCTATGTTTGCAGATGGTTTCATTTATACTGCCTAGCATGTTATCAGGATTCAGCCAGAAATGAGACTTTATTATAATCTCCTACATCAGGGAAAAGGCTGAATCTCACTCATCTTTGCATTCCCAGGATCTCATACAGGGCCTGGCCCCTGGTTACTCCTTGTCATCCTGTAGTTCATTCACTCATTATAAAGCTGATTGGGCTCACAATGTGAACAAGGCACTGTCCCGGGAAGGGGCGGGGCAGCAAAAGCAAAGCACCAGAAAATTCAGGCCCTGCCCTCAGGGCACTTCCAGCCTAGCAGAGCCTCACCTCTTGCAGGAAGCTTCCCTTTCCCCACCATCTCTCACTGATGCTCACTGAAGACCCAGTGCCCATCCAAAAGACCGCACTCACTACATTCTATCATAATTACTTGTATGGATTTCTCAAGTATAGGATTGGAAATTACTCATCTTTGTAACCCTGCTACCTAAAGAAGCATTTGGTACTCTGCAAGTGCCCTACAGATGCTTGTTAATCATCGAACCCACGCTTCTGCTGACTTCCACTAAAATGCACAGAAGACTTGCAGTATGGAATGTGGGATGTTGCCCTCTTGGCTTGTTTATCCCTTGTGCTAACCAGCTGCTTGGTAATTGCCCATTTACTAACCTGGTTACCCTACCAGACTATAAGTTCCCCAAGAGCAAGGAGCAGACCTTAAGCAAGGACCATACTTTGTCCCAACATACAGGAAAAAACCACGTCATAAATGTAAGATTGTTGAACACATAAGTTGAATTAGGAATAGAATGAGAGATGTTTAGATATAAAAGTAATGCCCAATTGTATATAATGATAGAATCCTGAAGAGTGATTACCATCATCCTAACATCTGTAATCCATTGTTGGAGTGATGGTAGTGGTGCTCCTAATTTACAGCAAAACCTCACCGGAGAGATGTAGAAATCTGTCAACAGTTGAACCACTATGGTTCCCATTATCACCTTATGCAGTGAAACACTTCAACCCATCTTTACTTAACCGACTTGTCAGATTAAAACAGGTTGTAGTTTCCTCTCTAAAATACACCGATGTTTCACCATAGACCCACTGAAGGAGTACAGTTGGAAGGACCTCCATTTGTCTGAATGCTTCTACTCCTTTGAGCTCAGCTGTGTGCTTTCCAAGACTTAGTTGACCTTGTTCTTGCTCCCGTTTATGTCCAATGTATTTGCTATTATAATTTTGTATTTTAACTAAATATTGCTGATAAAAATAGGAATGCAAAATGAGTTATTTTCATAAAAATTATGTTGAATGTATTGGGAAAAGGTGATAAAATCCATCGTTAAAAATATTCTCAGATTAGATGTGAGTTGGTAAACTCTAAAAGTTTGGGGAGAGAAAAATCTACTAAGATTCCACCCTCAAAATTAGGAAATATAAATAATGCCTTATGGAAACAGTTTGTGCAAAAAGGATGAAGTAAAACTTGAATCAGATGACCCATACTGAGAGAAATCCTTAGTTTTGAGGTCTACAAAACTAGACAAATGAATGTACATTCTATATTGTGAATTACATAAAAAAAAATATTTAAGGTTTGAAGGCATTTTTTTTAATGTTTATTTATTTTTGAGAGAGAGAGAGATAGACAGAGTGCAAGTGGGGGAGGGGCAGGGAGAAAGGGAGACAGAATCCAAAGCAGGCTCCAGGCTCTGAGCCATCAGCACAGAGCCCGACACAGGGCTCAAACTCATGGACCACGAGATCATGACCTGAGCTGAAGTCGGATGCTGAACCAACTGAGCCACCCAGGCACCCCTATAGTCATATTTTTGATGATCATAAACTTTGACGGAGATTTTTCAGTTTACTGATTCCTGGGCTATGGACATGGCAGAGATTTTTCTACTGCATGTTGGATTATTCAAAGGCTTCATCTGAAAATAGAAACCGACCAGGAAGGTCTCTGTAATCCCATCCTCTGGGCCTCCTAGCCTAATGATTAGAGTACTGGAGGATGGTTCTAGCCACATTTCAAGCTTCTCACTTTCTCTAAGCCCCGAATAAGGCAGTGAATGTAACCAACTAGAAGGTATTTAGATATCTATTACCATATCTTTCTAAAAGGTTTTTTTACTCTGGCATAGTGAAAACAAGAAACTAGTTTCTTTTTGTTTCTGGTTTGTTTTTTTTTTAATGTTTATTTATTTTTGGGAGAGAGAATGACAGAGCATAAGGGAGAGGCAGAAAGACACAGAATTCAAAGCAGACTCCAGGCTCTGAGCTGTCAGCACAGAGTCCAACGTGGGGCTTGAACTCACTAACCGTGAGACCATGACCTGAGTTGAAATCAGACGTTTAACCAACTGAGCCCCCCAGGCACTCCAAGAAACTAGTTTCTTAAACAGAAGCTGTCTCTGGATTTTTTCAGGAAGGGAAAATGGGGAACTGATTTTGTTAAGTACCTTCTGAGAGCAGTTGGCTTTTCATACCTAATCTCATGTAATCATCACAAATACCCTGTGAGTTTGAGCTCACTGGCCTCATTTTACAGATGAGGAAACTGAGGACCCGAGAGGTGAAGCAAGGTCACACAATCAGTACTAGAAAAGTGGTATGTTACCCACTGTGAATCAATATACTTCCCAAGCCACCAAATTACCCCTGATGATTTGCCCCAGATCTGACATCCAATTTTTTTTTTTTTCCAGACATAAAGCACTATTGTGGCTATGTAATGTTTCTTTCCAAGAAGTTCCAGCCACCAAGGGGATTTTTTCAGTTTCATTGTTGGTATGTGTCCAAGCTAAGCAGCTCCCCTGCTCTCCTCCAATGCTGGCTGAAGCTGCCTAGGGCTTATAAAAAGCCTAATGCTATGCTATATTCCAGCTACTCTAGAAATTCTCCAGGCTACCCTCCACTCCTCCACTTTTCCCTTTCTCATTCTCTCTCTGTTGTGGGTTTGAATTCTGTGCCCCCAAAAGATACCCAACTCCTATGAATGTGACCTTATTTAGAAACTAGGATCTTTAGGGAACCTGGATGGCTCAGTCAGTTAAGCATCTGACTCTTGGTGTCGGCTTAGGTCACGATCTAATGGTTCTCAGGATCAAGCCCCACATCAGGTTCTGTGCCGACAGAACGGAGCCTGCTTGGGATTCTCTCTCTCTCTGCTCCTCCCTGCCTTTCTTTCTTTCTCTCTCTCTCTCTCAAAATAAATAAATAAACTTAAAAAAAAAAAAGAAAGAAAGAAAGAAAATAGGATCCTTGCAGATAATCAAGTCAAAATGAGGTCATTAGAATGGGCCCTGATCCACTGGTATCCTTATAAAAATGGCAAATTTGGACACAGAGATAGACACAGAGGTAAGTCAGTATGAAGACTTCAGGATGATGCCATCTACAAGCCAAGGAACACCTGAGGGTACCAGAAGCTAAAAAAGGCATGGAACTGATTCTCAGTGACATCCCTCAAATGGAACTACCCCTGATGACACGTTGATCTCAGACTTCTAAACTCTAGAACCATGAGATACTACATTTCTGTTGTTTAAGCCATGCAGTCTGTGGTGCCTTGGGACAGCAGCTCTAGGCCTCCCCTCAAGCCTCTGTCTCTGCCTCTGGCCCAGTTTCCATGGATTACAATTCACCCCACCTTGAAGCACAATGCTGCCGCACCTCCCCACTTCCCCGCTCTGGGACACTTGCTCTTTCCCGCCAATAAACCAAGCTCCAGCACACCAAGGTCCAACTCAGGCCTCCAGTTCAGAAGGGGTACACCAGGGGAAGTGATATTGGCAGTATTAGAACAGTCATTTGTTTTTTGTTTTTGAACAGAATTATAATGCATGGCAGACACTACTGTATAGAATGTTCCTTTTTCACACAAGTTGACTATTATCGTGGCTATTCCTTGCTGACCAAATCTCTTCTATTTTGTGTCCTCTATTTTTATCACATGATCAGGCTCCAACAAGCCTTTCCCTGAAATTGCCAGGAGAATCACAAAATTAATCAAAAACTGCAAAGTACTCAAGTTTCTATTACAAAATTCTTTGGTGTCATCTTGACCGAATCCCTCAGACATTCTAACTGAAGTCAGGAGTGAGGCATAAATCATTGTCTCCACATTGTACCATATTGGGTTTTAGAATTTAATCACTTATCATTTGAAAGATGCCTGAAGGGGGGGGGGGGGTTAATGAGTCTTTTTAAACACATCAGAAATTCACATTCTTATTTGTTTTAAATGGGACCATACATAACTCCAGCTTAGTCAGTTATCAAATATTAATCAAGTATCTACAAAATGACAGGCACTTTTTTAGGCACAATGGCAAACAAGATAAAGCTCCTGTCCTCCTAGAGTTTATTATAGTTTCCTATCAGAGGTAGATGATAAATATATATGTATATATAATTGAATCTCAGGTCATTATAAATATTATGGAGAAAAATAAAACTATTTGTTCAACTGTCTTCCTTTTAGGTTATGATGACAATGGCCATGTCTGTCTCAGTGCTAGCTCATAGTAGGCATTTAAGAATACTTGTTAGGTGGATGGATGGATGGGGAGGGGAGGGAGTTAGGATCGTGGTGCAAGAAAAGAGTCCCAAGGGAACTGAAACTTGAACTAAATCTTGAAGAGACTGTCAGTCAGGTCCAGACAAGGGATTCCAGGCACAGTGACCAGTATGGGCAGAGCATGAAGATAGGAAAGTTGAAGGACAGCAAGACAATCATTTGGTCGGACAGAAACAAAGGAATGGCCTCTGAGGCTGGAAAGTAAGGCAGGAGCCAAATGTTGATCTGTCTCATCTGCATATGTCAGCTCTTTCATTGCGGAAATCTGATGAGCTTATCAGACAGGTTCTAAAGGTCAGCAATGCTGAATGATTAGGGACATTGAAGTAGATAAATGAGTTGTTGCCTAGAAACCTCATTTGGCACAAAAGCATCTTTTTTTTCTCCCATGCACTGCTTTGTTTCCACCCTGGAGGGTGTCAGATTCTGTGTCCTCCTATGACTGAGAACCACAGACTGTTTCCCAGGCAGGCATAGGTGAGGCCACTCAAGTGGCCCATTTGTCCAATTGCAAGCGTGCTAATCCCAGATTCAAATCTGCTTGCCTGCGCTGCGCCTCACTGCCACAAACCTGCTCCACTGGTTTATGCTAGCTTCTTCCAGAAAGGAGAAACATTTAGTCACTCGTTGGGGGTAAGAGGGAGTGCTCTGCTGGTCTTTAATGAACTGCTTGCAGAGAAATGCTACCTATGGTATGCTGCTTTATACCTTACAATTCAAAAGAGGAAAACACGTCTTAATGAATTTTATTCGTTACTTCATAACTTTACAAAGTTAATTGTGCCCCAGGATTTAAAAGAAAAAAAATTTTTAATAGTCATTTATTTTTGAGAGAGACAGAGAGAGCACAAGTGGGGGAGGGGCAGAGAGAGGGAGACACTGAATCTGGAACAGGTTCCAGGCTCTGAGCTGTCAGTGCAAAGCCCAAGAAGGAGCTCAAACTCTTGAACTGTGAGATCATGACCTGAGCCAAAGTCGGAAGCTTAACCATTGGAAATTAGAGGAAAGACAGAGAATAAAGTTAAAATTACAGTAAAACAATTACTTAGAACACTTGTTAATATTTGGGAGTACTTCTTTCTAGTCTTTTTTCTATGAACACACACATACATATATATACACATAGAAATTTATCTCTCAGCACCTGCCACAGTGTCTGAAACATCTATGTGCTAATAAATGTTTGGTAAATAAATATTTTATTTTTACACATTTAGAACAATACTTATATGCAGTATGGAATTTTGCTTCTTAAGATTTTGCTCAGTGGGGCACCTGGGTGGCTCAGTCAGTTAAGCGTCCAACTTTGGTTCAGGTCATGACCTGAACGGTTCATGAGTTCAAGCCCTGTTTCGAGCTCCTCGCTAACAGTGTGGAGCCTTCCTGGGATTCTCTCTCCCTCTCTCTCTTTTCCTTCCCCACTTGGGCACACACTCTCTCTCTCTCCTCTCTCTCAAAATAAGTATATACAAATACATACATACATACATACATACATACATATTTAAAAATAAAATAAAATTTTATTTAAAATAAATAAAATAAAATTTAAAATTTAAAATAAAATAAAATTTAAAAATAAAATTTAAATTTAAAAATAAAATTTAAAAATAAAATAAAATTTTGCCCAATATGGTGGGTGTATTTTTCTATGCCACTTTTAAAGCATTTTTTATGAATGCACAAATACCATTGTGTGGATAATGCTGACCTGAACATCCAGCACATAACCCTACATTTGCATCTCTGAAGACTTCCTTAGGCTAGATTCCTAGCTATGAAATTAACAGTTGAAAGAGAATAAATTTTTTAAGGTTGCTGCTGTCAGTCAGTGTTGAGCATTCCAAATTGAAGTGATGCTTCATATGAAAATGCAACCGGACCTCTGAAAGTGCTCTGGCGGTCTGCAAGTAGCTGCTTCTGCCTGCTAAAGGAATAACCCTCTCTGATGGTCTTTGGTCCCATAAATCCTCTCACACCCAGATAACATCCCTCTTCCAGCCCCCCAAGCCCATCCTGGGCTGGACCCTACTGGATTCAGCTCCAGCCCAGCTGCTCTGGTCCTCCATAAAGGTTCAAGGGACAAATCTAATATTCGGTATTGCATACCATTTAATTTTCACTTAAGGGTTGTCTTTACTATTTTCCTATTTTGATCACTGTATCTATTCTGAACAAACTCTGCGTCGCAAAGCCACTTCTGTCTTTCTTTTTCCTGTATTGTATCTAGTTTCAGTGGGGGGAATGAAATGGGTGGCTTTATCCTCCCTTAGTACAACATAACTTTGTACTTAAAAATATCATTTTAATTGTATTCTGGGTCTTTAGTGACACCATGATATATGCCATTCCAACTATGCTGTGACCTGGAAAGGATTTTATTTAGAAAAAAATTTTTTAATGTTTATTTTATTTTTGAGGGAAAGAGAGAGACAGAGTGTGAGTGGGGGAGGTGCAGGAAGACAGGGAGACACAGAATCTGAAGCAGGCTCCAGGCTCTAAGCTGTCAGCACAGAACCCGACGTGGGCTCGAACTCACAGACCTCATGACCTGAGCCGAAGTCGGACGCTCAACTGACTGAGCCACCCAGGTGCCCCAGGATTTTATTTTTTAATGATTAAATGTGTGCCTTACAGAACTCAGATCCACCACTATGATGTCTTGGCCCAACTGTTATTCCCCTGGGAGCCTTTCTTTACTATTCTATTTACATCTACACTCTCTTTCGTCCTCTACTTAATTCTTTTCAAAGTAGTTGTCACCATCTCACCAACTATACATCTTATTTGTCTTAACTGTATGTCTCATCCACTAGAAGCACAACCAGGACAAAGCAGTCCATTAACTAATTAATTAATTAATAATAAAAAATTCAGTATTTACAAAACACTTCTAGGTGTCTAGAATCGTGATAAGCATGGGGTTGGGGACAACAAAAACATCTAAGACTGCTTTCTAGGAGTTACAACTGAATTAGAAATACCAACCAGTTAAGCAAAGATCTAAAGCAAGTTGTAATCTTAAAACATTAAAATAAATGAGGCAGGACAAAGTAGGTGTGCTCTAGAAAAAGTGGAAAGAACAGACTGTGAAGTGAGGGTAAAAGCCAGTTAAGAGAAGATGAGGTTCAAAGGCAGGTTGGAGCTTGATGAGGAATTTACTGTAGAAACATTTGGCTCATCCTGGAAGCGGTGCAGGTTTTTGAGCGAGACAGTAGCATGATGAGAGAGTTTATAAAAATGATCAGTGTACAGAGAGTGAAAATGAAAACGATGGTGACCGGCCAGACGAGGGGACACTGTTTGGAGAGATTAGTGGGGCCGAGGTGGGGAGGGACAAGAGGAAGGTGGTAAATGAGGAAGGATGAAAGGGTGGAGGGCAGCACCACAGAGGCACAGCTGAAGTACTCTGGCCTCCAGTCAGGCAGTTCTCAGAATGTCGAGATCACCAGCCATTCAAGAGGACCTCGTTCCTGGTGGCAGGAGACTGAGGCTGGCTGCCTAAAAGGGGAGGTGGAAGTGGAAGACAGCATGCAGCACGGGACAGAGACAGCTGGGGTATTCTACGCAAAGTTAAACTGACTTACAGAGCCCAGATAAAGAGAATAAAAATGAGAAGAGGGAAAAAAATAAGAATCTCTATTTTAGATAAATCCCATATGGGTTATGCTCTTAATTTACTTAGAGCAGATGGCTGGACCTGGGACTGCCTAATTTATTACTGTCCTGCCATTCAGAGCCAGAGCTTTCCTTAGGTTCCTAAGCAACTCTGATGGAAATGTCAGATTGCATGAAATTTTCTGATTAGACCATGTGACCTAAGCACATTCCACCGAAAATGATTCGAATACTCAGCTTCGCTTATCCTAGACCACAGCTGCCAGGTCTATTCCCTCCTAACTCACAGCAGATGGGGGGGTGGGGGGGGGGGTGGGCCTTCCCCTATGTGCAGACAGTATGGTGGGAGTTCTAGGAATAAAAAAGACCAAAATAGAGGGTGGGAGAGGATTTGGAAGGAAGCTTAAGAATCTGGTATTTCAGATTCTCTCCTGTTATCCTATTGCTTTCCAAAATTTTCTGTAAGGAAAGGAAAGTAGCAAAGCACTTAAAAAGAAGCATTCAAATTTCTCAGGCAATTAAGCAGCCTCTGAGTCAGCAAACTCATCAACGAAACTGAGTAACATTTGAGACAGCATGAAGAGAATTAAAAAAGTATGAACAGAATCAGGAGCTAGGTTGGTTTACAACCTGAAGAGGAAAGCACAATGATTTTAAAAAGCTGTAATTAACATTTTTGGAGGAAGAGTCACCATGTGCCAGGTTCTGTAGGAATTATTATTGCAGATGAGAAAACTGAGGATTTAAGTTCAGTCCTACAACCAGGAAGGGTACTGTTTCAGGCCAGTCCTATGGATCTGTCAGAACGTAAGAAAGGAGTTGGCTAGAAGAGCGAAGGGCAGAAAGCCGCAAATGCCAGAACTAAAGAATGCAAGGTGTTCCTCTGACATTTCTTTGGAGAAGAGCACACAGTTCAGGCTAACAGAAGTGACTGCTTAGGGCAGAAGAGAGCATTTGCCAAATGCAACGGGGTACCCGGTACTGGATCCTGCAACAGAGAAAAGACATTAGAGAAATACGAAAAAAAGTCTGGGGTTTAATTAAGAGCAATGTACCAGTATTGGGTTCTTAGCAGTGATAAAGTTACCATAGTGATGGGAGATGCAGGTAAGGGATATAGAGGAACTCTCTGTACCATCTTGTAACTTTTCTGTAAGTCTGACATAATTCTAAAATAAAATTAAAAGATTATTTAAATATTTTTAGGGGGAAAAAAGTATTTGTGACATGTTTACATTTTTCAGAACAGTACCATTTTTTTCTTAGAGATTTTACTTTTAAGTAATCTCTACACCCAATGTGGGGCTCAAACTTAACAACCCTGAGATCAAGAGTTGCATGCTCCACTGACTGAGCCAACCAGGTGCCCCCAGAACAGTGCCATTTACATGCAAGTGGCAACGGCAGCATTTTTTGTGGCTGTTCATATTTCTTGGCAGACAAGATTATTACTAATGACAATCAGAATGACTAACATTTTGGAGCACTTATAATATCCAGGCTTTGTCCAGCAGACATTACACACATTCCCACATGTCATCTTCAAGACAATGCTTATAAACTAAGTAGGTGCTATTATCATCCTAACTTACAGATTAGAAAAGCCCTTAGAATAGTGCCTAAAATCTGGTAGTCAAAAATCAGGGATATCTATCTATCTATCCATCTATTTTTATTATAGAAGCCAAGAAACTGGCCAGCCTGAGAACAACACAGTAACAATTCAAACCAAACTTTCAAAGGCTTCCAATCCTGGCACAAAAACAGACACTCAGATCAATGGAACAGAATAGAAAACCCAGAAATGGACCCACAAACATATGGCCAACTAATCTTTGACAAAGCAGGAAAGAATATCCAATGGAATAGAGACAGTCTCTTCAGCAAATGGTGCTGGGAAAACTGGACAGCGACATGCAGAAAAATGAACCTGGACCACTTTCTTACACCATACACAAAAATAAACTCAAAATGGATGAAATACCTCAATGTAAGACAGGAAGCCATCAAAATCCTCGAGGAGAAAGCAGGCAAAACCCTCTGTGATCTTGGCCACAGCAACTTCTTACTCAACACGTCTCCAGAGGCAAGGGAAATAAAGCAAAAATGAACCATTGGGACCTCATCAAAATAAAAACTTCCACACAGCGAAGGAAACAATCAGCAAAACTAAAAGGCAACCGACAGAATGGGAGAAGATATTTGCAAACAACATATCAGATAAAGGGTTAGTATCCAAAATCTATAAAGAACTTATCAAACTCAACACCCAAAAAACAAATAATCCACTGAAGAAATGGGCAAAAGACATGAATAGACACTTCTCCAAAGAAGACATCCAGATGGCCAACCGACACATGAAAAAATGCTCAACATCACTCATCATCAGGGAAATACAAATCAAAACCACAAGGAGATACCACCTTAGACCAGTCAGAATGGCTAACATTAACAACTCAAGCAACAACAGATGTTGGCGAGGATGCAGAGAAAGAGGATCTCTTTTGCACTGCTGGTGGGAATGCAAGCTGGTGCAGCCACTCTGGAAAACCATATGGAGGTTCCTCAAATAATTAAAAATAGAACTACCCTATGACCCAGCAATTGCACTACTAGGTATTTATCCACGGGATATAGGTGTGCTGTTTCGAAGGGACACATGCACCCCAATGTTTATAGCAGCACTATCCACAACAGCCAAAGTATGAAAAGAGCCCAAATGTCCATCAATGGATGAATGGATAAAGAAGATGTGGTGTGTGTGTATGTATATATATATATATATATATACATATATATATATATATATACGTATATATATATATATACACACACACACACACACACACACACACACAAGAGTATTACTTGGCAATCAAAAATAATGAAATCTTCCCATCTGCAACTATGTGGATGGAACTAGAGGGTATTATGCTAAGTGAAATTACTCAGTCAGAGAAAGACAAATATCATATGACTTCACTAATATGGACTTTAAGACACAGAACACATGAACATAAGGAAAGCAAAAATAATATAAAAACAGGGAGGGGGGACAAAACATAAGAGACTCTTAAATATGGAGAACAAACAGAGGGTTACTGGAGGGGTTGTGGGAGGGGGGATGGGCTAAATGGGTAAGCGGCATTAAGGAATCTACTCTTGAAATCATTGTTGCACTATATGCTAACCAATTTGGATGTAAATTAAAAAAATAAAATTAAAAAAAATTTTAAAAGCTTCCAATCCCAACCTTGCCATTTACTAATGCTATGGTTTGGGCAAGTTTATAAACAAAAGAAAGCTAATATCAGGGAGTGGCTTTAAAAGTTTTTTGAGAAATATCAAGTGTTGGTGAGGATGTGGATAAAAGGGAATGCTTCTGCACTGTTGGTGAGAATGTAAACTGGTGCATCCACTCTGGTAAACAATATGGAGGTTCCTCAAAAAATTAAAAATACAACTACCATATGATCTAGTAATTGCACTCCTGGACATTTATCCAAAAAGAACAAAAACACTAATTGAAAAGATTTATACACTCCTACATTCATTGCAGCATTATTAACAATAGTTTAGATAGGGAAGTAACCCACTGATAGATGAATGAACAAAGAAGATACCATATATATATACACACACACACACACACACAAACCACAAACACACCACACACACACACACACACACACACACACACACACACACACACGAATATTATACAGCCATAAAAAAGGATGAACTGTTGCCATTTGTGACAATATGAACAGACCTAGATGGTACTGCGCTAAGTGAAATAAGTCACAGAAAGACAAATACCATAAGATTTCACTTATATGTAGAATGTGAAAAACAAATGAACAAACAAATAGAAACAAACTCATAAATATAGAGAACAAACTAGTGGTTGCCAGAGGGGAGGTGGGTAGGGGAACAGGCAAAATAGGTAAAGGGGACAAAGAGGAACAAACTTCCAGTTATAAAATAAGTAAGTCATGGGAATGAAAAGTATAGCATAGGGAATATTGTCAATAAAATTGTAATAACTTTGGGGGCATCTGGGTGGCTCAGTCGGTTAAGCGTTCAACTCAAGATTTTTGGCTCAGGTCATGACCTCATGGTTCGTGCAATTGAGCCCCATGTGGGGCTCTGCACTGATAGCACAGAGCCTGCTTGAGATTCTCTCTCTCTCTCCCTCTCTCTCTCTCTGCCCCTCCCCTGTTTGTGCACTAACTCTCTCAAAATAAATAAATAAACTTAAAAAAATAATGAAGACAATTGTTTATTATATATTTTTAAATTTTTTATTAAACTTACTTGAATAATATGAAAACACCCAGGCTACCATAGTGTTGTCCTAGGGGGTCAATAAAAAAATTCCATATATACCTTTCTTAAGAATCCTTGGCTACACCTCCAAATACAAGAACGAAGTAAGAGCAAGCAGAGACAGTAAGGAAAACTATTAGCCCCCAGTAAGCACAGAAGCCACTAGGAAAAGAATGCTTGCAAATTTCTTTAGGGGTCAAATGACTACAGTTCATTGGACCAGGCAGATTCCCATAACGACAAGCATTTCCTTAGGAGGGGAAAGTGGAAGAGGCAAATTATGAAGACAGTCTTGTGATGGCTGGGGTGGAAATGTCAGCAGGCAGAGGGGGAAGATTGGTTGGTGGTCAGCAGCCTTTGTTCATCTACATTTAATTCAACCCAACTGCTCTTTATTCAATATTTTCTTAGTGTCAGGATGATGTTAAACTCTGAGAAAGACACAAAGGTGAAAAAAGTAAAACAATGCCTAACTTCAGCAAGTTTACATCTAGTGGTATATTTCACCAGAAGAAAATAAGCAAAGATGTGGCACAGGGGAATACCTTGAGTCTGAATCTTCTCTCCACCTCTCACTCCACACCTGGCCCAAGTTGTAGACTCTCTTCAGACCTCAGTAAGAATAATGTAATTAATATTTGCCTCGGAAGATGGTGAATACTGAAAAGGAGGAAAATGTCTATAATGTCTGACACAGAAAGAAGATTCCATCATAAATCAATATTTTTTTTTTACCCAACAAAAAGAGACAAATCTCTTATACCCCCAGTCATCCAACTGTTCATTTCAAACTAGACCTTGTCTCAAATGACTAGAAAGGGAGGTCACAGCAGAGTGTTAAGAGAATTTTTGGTTTCAGAGATTGTAGGAGCCCAGGTTCAAAGAGTATAAAGACTACTGAGTGGGGACAGTAGTTCAAGAACGGACTTTGGGGGGCACCTGGGTGGCTCAGCCGGTTGGGCATCCAACATAAGCTCAGGTCATGATCTCATGGTTTGTGTGTTCGAGCCCCACATCGGGCTCTGTGCTGACAGCTCAGAGCCTGGAGCCTGCTTCGGATTCTGTGTCTCCTTCTCTCTCTGCCCCTCCTCCACTTGTGCTCGGTCTCTGTGTCTCAAAAATAAATAAATGTAAAAAAAAAATTTTTTTAATGGACTTTGGAAACTTTCCACATTATTATGTTATCCATCTCCTCCCAACCTATCCCCAAAGATGGAGGTGCTGAGATCCAAACTATACATTGCTGACACAAAGCTGCTTACGACCTTAAAAAGTGCAAGCCCTTTCTAATCTATCTGCATAGACCTTCCCCACTCCCTTACCTGCCTAAAATGTGATACCTAGCACTTCTGGGCCCAAAACAGGTTGAGAAAACAACAAAACCCTAAGCCTGGAGGCATATAATTTATTCATTGATTCAACAAATGTTTATTCAGCCCCTACTGTGTGCTCTGGAACATTTTCTTCTCCCTGCATTCCTGTGGCTGCCTCTCTCTATTCTACCCTTGCTGACCCTGCAAACCTCTAGTTTATAATCTATTTACTGTTCCTTAGCCAATATCTCACCTCCTGACATGCAGGTCTACCATCCCTTTCTTCCACAATAGAATATTGTTCTGTTACACTCCTGTCCCCCAGGCTTTACTTCTTTCTTCCTGGCTTAATTCAAAGCTCTTAATCCCTTCATTATTCAGCTCCTCTTGGTTCTCTGCCTGCTCTCAACTCACCCATACCACAGCCCCTGAAAAGAGCAAATGGGGCTGTAATTCATTTGCTTGTGATGAGTCAACTCGTGAGCAATCTAACTCAACAAATTCTGTAAAAGTAATAATAGCCAGCACTTAAGACTGAGATTAGGGACAGGTTACAGTCATTAGTAATGACTAAGTCCAAGAACTAACTGTGGGAGTGAGTACATGAGGTAGGGTAGGGGCAAGGTCATTGGAGAAGGGGAATCTAAAGAAAACCAAGATAATGAAAAAATAACTTATGAGGATAAAACAATCATCAAGAAGTATGGCAGAAGTAGTGCAGGACAGAGGGATCTGGAGCTAAAATTTTAAGGAACGACGGTGTGTGTTAGAAGAAGGAGGTAATAGAAGACTACAGGTAGGGTATAGCCTGATGACTTGAGAGTCAGAATTGGTTAGGAGCTCTGAGGGGTAAGGGGAATGTTCTGGAAGCAGTAATAAGGATAACCCCCTGTCTTAGTCCATTCACTCTGCTGTAACAAACTACCATTGACGTGGTGGCTTATAAACAACATTTATTTCTCATTGGAAATCCAAGATCAAGGCACTAGCAGATTCTGTGTCTGGTGAGAACTAGTTTCCTGGTCCATGGATGGCTATCTTCTCCTTTGTCCTTATGAGGCAGAAGGGGCAAGGGAGCTCTCCAGAATCTCTTTAATAAGGGCACTAATCTCATTCATAAGGGCTTCGCCCTTATGACCTAACCACCTACCAAGGGCCCCACCTCCTAAGAACATCACATTGGGGGCTAGGTTTCAACATTTGAATTTGGAGAGAGACAAAAACATTCAGTCTGCAGCACCCACCCTGCTTGTGGGCCCATGATATGAGGAGTGTGGGAGAAAAAAAAAGCCATCAGGAAAGGAACCAGTGTTTTCAAGAGAGCCAGGTCACCACTGTAGCAAGAAGCTGAAGAGAGTATCCAAGAAGTGATGTAGAGGGAGGATGCCATGAAGTCACTGAGGAAGGGTTTCAGAAGTTGGGGAGCAGTGAGACATGGCATCAGAAAAGGGGCATAGGAGGCCACGTGGAGATCAGAGTCCAAAGAATGAGAGATGACTTGGGGGACCAAGGCTGACATTAAGGGGAGAGAGGCATGATGGGATTAGCACAGGCCCCCAGGGCCAATAGCAGTGGCAAAGCTGTACATATTAGGGGCCAAGAGTGAGGGTTTGCCAGGAACACTCAGAGTTCTTGCCCAGTGCAAATTCATAATCTGTTAGGGGAGACCCATACATACTGACAGAAAAATGCACCCCAGATTACTTCTGGAATTCAAAGACTATGGAAGCCCATCAGAAGGCCACTCAACTCAGAGAAGGCCAAGGAAAATGAGATGGGGGTGGGGGGTGGGGTGGAGAATGGAAAGACAATTCCATAAAACTACCACCACCACAAGAAAATAATTAAGATGCTCCTCCTATGGCAACGAGTGTACTGCACTTGATCTTAGCCAAAAGGCCAAGAAGTGGTGCAATGAGACTTTGTATAAATGGACCACAAGTTTAATTTAATTTTATTTTTTTTTACATTTTATTTATTTTTGAGAGAGAGAGAGAGACAGAGCACAAGTGGGGGAGGGGCCGAGAGAGAGGGAGACACAATCTGAAGCAGGCTCCAGGCTCCGAGCTGTCAGCACAGAGCCCGATGCGGGGCTTGAACCCACGAACCGTGAGATCATGACCTGAGCCGAAGTCAGTTGCTTAACTGACTGAGCCACCCAGGCACCCCCACAAGTTTAAAATGTAGTGCAATATTTTAGATTCACACTATTTGAATAGTCTTTGATCTTGCAGATTGAAATTTATTGTTTTTGGCTACAGAACTCTGCAAGATTACACAGCAAAGGGTGAATATAACATTATCTTTAATGTAAGTTGTAAAATTCTACATAGATGGAAGTTAGAGATTTTCTGAGGGTAAAAAGTAGGAAACATTTTAAAATTAAAAGTCTAATATATTCATTCCTATCTTTTTATTACCTAAGATGTCTGAAATTACCTCCAGTATTTGGGGTGATGGGAACAGGGGAAAAATTAAATTGATGGAACATTCCCTGACTCCCACATCTAAACTAGCCATACTCCTTTTATGTCAACATTTGTTGAATGCTCAGATGTATCTTATGTAACCCTCATAACCCAAAGATGATAATTTCCATTTTACTGACAAAAAATCTAATGCTTAGAAAGATAAAAACACTTGCCAGCGTCCCACAGTGAAGAGCTAAAGGAAATTCACAATTCTGTTAAAACAACTGTACTTACCTTACACCATGATGCAGTCACATTTTTAAGTTTTTAAGCTATTTGTGTTGTCGATACAAGTCACTGATTCACTTACCTCTTTCAGTAGTTTTAAGGAAGAACTCCAGTCGATTAGACCAGAAAAGCTTTTTACATAAAGTTGGATAAAATATAATGGGAAGAATCTTTCAGGAATTCTGCTGGTTACAGGCTAGTTTAGCAAAGCGAAGTACAATTGTGTTCAGTAGAAGAAAAATATTGGAGACAGGCTGACAAGTTTGGCCAGCCAGAAAACCCTAATGGGAACACGTGTTATCACACCATGACTAGAGAGCTGATGTTGAAAATTGGCTTAGTCTGCATAGCATCCTCATTTAAAAAACAAATAAAAAAAGACATCAGTCGACCCATAGAGATGGCCTACTATTCAAATGTAGAGCACTGGGACACCTGGATGGCTCAGTCCATTGAGTGTCTTGACTTCAGCTCCTGGGATCAAGCCCTCAGTCTGGCCCCATACTGAGTGTGATGCCTGCTTAAGATTCTTTCTCAATTTGTCTCCCTCTCCCCGCCCTTCTCCCCTGCTCGTGTGTGCATTCTCTCTCTCTCTCTCTCTCTCTGAAGAAAAATGTAGAGTATTTACTCATGTTAGATCTATGAGAACATGTTTTACAAACACAAAAAAGTTCAATCAGGAGTGATGAGACAACCATATATCAATCTATATCAACATTTATGGAATTCAGATAAAAAGTCTGCAGAGCCCTAATGCAGGTCAGATGAACCCCAGGATTTTGTGAGACACACTTTAAACACCTAAATCAATTAAAAACTATTAGTATTCCCTTGCATGGCTATCCTATGTATTATTTAAATAATGCCCTACATGTGGGGAGTTTGGTTAGTTCTATTTTTCCCCAATGAAAATAACACTGTAATTAATACCCTTGTATATATATTTTGGCATAATTCGTTGTTTCCTTAGAAAAAATTCCTAGAAATGCTGGATCAAAGCACAGATGTATTTTTGAACTTTTTGGTAGACATTGCCAAAATGCCCTCCACATATTCAAATACTGGGTTGAGATTTCTAGCTCAGTGAAAGGAATAAAAGGAAGAGATTAGTTTAGGGATCCTGGGTTTTAGCCCTAGCTTCACCACTTGTTAGCTGTGTGGCCTTGGGCAAGTTACTTAACCATTCTGTGTCTCTGTTTCCTTACCTATAAATTGGGTATAATCAGTTCTCACCTCATAAAGTTGCTGTTAAGAATTAAATAAACTAGGGGTGCCTGAGTGGCTCAGTCGGTTAAGCGTTCGACTTCGGCTCAGGTCATGATCTCATGGTCCGTGAGTTCGAGCCCTGCATCGGGCTCTGTGCTGACAGCTCACAGCCTGGAGCCTGCTTCGGATTCTGTGTCTCCCTCTCTCTCTGACCCTCCCCCATTCATGCTCTGTCTCTCTCTGTCTCAAAAATAAATAAAACATTAAAAAAAAAGAATTAAATAAACTAATGTGTATAAAGCTCTTAAAACAGAGACTGACTTATAGTATGCCTTACATAAGTGTTCACTATCATAATTATTCCTGGTTCTTAGACATTGGGATTTCAAAAGCCAATTTAAAAAAAAAAAGAATTTAAGGCAATCAATATGAGTTTGACTTTTTTTTTACTTTACCAAAATAAAAACATTTTTTAAAAACCCAGTACATAAGCAATATTTCATAGAAAAAATATATCTTAATAACACTAAAAATTTAGGGAGAATACAGTATCAAAATAAACGACTTTTATTAATATATTTAGCTTTAACAAAGATTTTGTACATTATATTTATTTTTCTCATTTCTCTATGGAGCAGTGAACATGCTATTTGTTTACTGTTTGAGAAGAAATGGACAGTCATATTTTCTAGAACTCTTAC
Source organism: Felis catus (assembly GCF_018350175.1). NCBI lineage: Eukaryota > Metazoa > Chordata > Mammalia > Carnivora > Felidae > Felis > Felis catus. The sequence goes on from NC_058374.1 coordinate 114,847,810, forward strand.
ATTTCTATTTTTTACTCATTAATAGTTAAAAGTTTTTAATTTTTAGGAAAAAATAATCATAAAATTATTGACAGTAGCTTTTGTGAATTATGTGAACAAAAGATAATAGGATCCTAAGGTCAGCTTACTGGCTTTACAAGATGCAAATAACAGAGGAAAAGGAAACATTCTTTTAGATGGCTCTGAAAGAAAATAAAAGTGAAGCTTTTGGCCAAGAAACTTGACATCCCTACTTTTATTCTGATAGAGAAGTGCCTATAAAGCTGTTGAAGTGGAAATAAAATTCCTGAGTCTGTAAGGGCCACATCATTTATGGGGGAGCCAGGATTGGAATTAATTCCCAGCAAGACCCAAAAAGGAACACAAAAACCATGTGAACTGCACTAATGGCAAAGAAATTGATCAATGTGCAATTGTCTCCATCTTAAAAACCATTTGTTTGGGATGAATAATGAATGCTATTGCATTATTTGTTGACCAGTTTTCTAAGTCATTTGTTAATTGTCAGGCACACATTGAACAAATATCTAATTATAATCACTAGCATTTGATGAGAATTCACCAGGTGCCTTGCACTGTGTGTTGCATTCCCTCATTTCATCGTGACAGCCATTCTCTAAGGGAGTATTGCTCTAACTTCCTTTTTGAAGGTGACAAACTGACATAGAGAAGCTAAATCAAAGCCTTGCTCTAAAGTTACACAGATGGAACCAGAACACAAACCTAGTCTAGCTGACACCAGAGGTCTCACTCTTAACCAGGGTGTCACATTACCATTCCAGACCTATTTTATCTTTTTGATTTGATTTTAATCTGGTATTTTATCATTTTTAAATGTTAAGGAGAAAATACGGTGTTTCTACCTAACAAGAAAAGAAAACACAGACTATCATCTTTAGTAAGTATCCTGGATTAGACCTGAACTAAAAGGAATCTTCCATCCCAGGCTAGATTCCCTACTTACTCTGTTGACTTTAGTAGATTCCAGCTTTAGCTTTCTAATCTCTTTTTTTGAAGTGAGTGATATCTAAAGTTCTGTCAGCCAAGGAATTTTTAGGGGTAAAGATTCGATTGATTTCTTCTTTCCTTAAATTGAAAATTGGCTCTTGGGGTGCCTGGGTGGCTCAGTCGGTTGAGTGTCCGACTTCAGCTCAGGTCATGATCTCACGGTCTGTGAGTTTGAGCTCCGCGTCGGGCTCTGTGCTGACAGCTCAGAGCCTGGAGCCTGCTTCAGATTCTGTGTCTCCCTCTCTCTCTGCCCCTTCCCCGCTCATGCTCTGTCTCTCTCTGTCAAAAATAAACATTAAAAAAGATTTTCAATTGAAAATTGGCTCTAGTTAACAATTTAGGTGGGGCATATGGTGGGAAAGGAAGACAACACTAAGAATCTTAAGAATTATTTTGATGGGGCGCCTGGGTGGCGCAGTCAGTTAAGCGTCCGACTTCAGCCAGGTCACGATCTCGCGGTCCGTGAGTTCGAGCCCCGCATCGGGCTCTGGGCTGATGGCTCAGAGCCTGGAGCCTGTTTCCAATTCTGTGTCTCCCTCTCTCTCTGCCCCTCCCCCGTTCATGCTCTGTCTCTCTCTGTCCCAAAAATAAATAAACGTTGAAAAAAAAAATTAAAAAAAAAAAAAGAATTATTTTGGAAGATTACTTAGTATTTAGTATTTTTAAAAGCTTCCTTTTTTTTTTAAGTTTATTTACTTATTTTGAGGGAGACTGACAGCCCAAAAGCGGGAGAGGGACAGAGAGAGTCCCAAGCAGATTCCATGCTGTCGGCACAGAGCCTGACTTAGGGCTTATAAATCACGAACCATGAGATCATGACCTGAGCTGAAATCAAGAGTTGACCGCTTAACTGATTAAGCCACCCAGGTGCCCCTATTATTTAGTATTACTTAGAAGATCATTTCTTTTATTAGTTATACATCCAGGAAGGTCTTAACAATTACAGGCACACATAAAGAAGAAATTTGTGTATGAACTATGGTACTGAAAACTCTCAAGGACTATGAAGGCTCTGAGATTGTATCTTACTTGTAAATTAACCAGTAAGCCTACCACAGTTTTATGCATGCTAGTAAAAGACATGAGACTCCTGAGTCAGACACAAAGTATATTATTACTCATATCAATGCCAGTAGCCAGAGTATCAGCACTCTCTTACACTGGTTCCCAGAGTCTCAATCCCCACAAGGTGACATGAAAGGGCCCAGATAACATCTGCACATGCACTGGTTTGCATTACAGGAGAGGCACGCTGAATCTTTTATAATAGGCAGCAAATAAGCCTGTTCCTTTTCTCCAGAAGGAGATAGGACCTCTATTCTCCAAGACCATTCACTATACAAACATCCTTGAAAGGATAGTCTAGAACGAATACAATCAGTGCATCTGCTCACAAGATAGGCAGAAATTTGAGAGGCCCGTGGAAAATGTCTCCCAACACTGACCATTCTGCTTGTTAGAAGAATACATGTTTGAAGACTGTATCTCACTTAGAGCCATAGATTTTTATAAATGTTATAGTGGTGACAAATTATTCACCAGGATCTTGGATTATTCCTTTCCAAAAAAGTCAGTTGTGCCACTATGCCTGTCATATTTTCTACATATCCTAATGAGTCAATACAGATTTTTTTAAGTTTATTTATTGCTTTTGAGAGAGGGACCCATGGGGGAGGGGCATGTGCCTATTGCTTTTGAGAGAGAGAGGGACCACATGTGCATGGGGGAGGGGCAGAGAGAGAATCCCAAGCAGACTCCACGCTGTCAGCACAGAGTCTGACATGGGGTTCAATCCCACAAACCCCAAGAGCATAACCTGAGCCAAGACCAAGAGTTGGACACCTAACCGACTGAGCCATCCAGGTGCCCCAATACAGATTTTAATAATAAAATTTTCACACAATATAAAATGTGGTGTGGAAACTCACCCAGAGCATCCCAAAGTCAACATGCTGTAAATACACAACATGAGCATTTACACTAAGACTGCTGATTATAATATTCTAGAGCAAAATCATTTCAGTAAACAGCTATGAGGTGTTTTTTAAAGTCTGAATCTTAAAGCCTCGATTGGATGATACCGAATCCCCATTTACTCATTATCTCTTGTGAGAGATAAATTGAAAGGAGGAGAGTTCTCTCTTAGGGACAGTTTTCTTATAAGAATACAAAATTCTGAGCTACTTTCCTTCTGATCCATCAATACTGTCCTCACTCCTAAAATTACACTAGTTCCTTCTTCCCAATGGCTCACAGGATTCTGAGTCTCACAGAACCACCTTTTAATAATTAAAAGCTAATACAATGAGATTCAGAGATCTGTGTTCAGAAAATGCCTTGTTAAGTATGCACTGTTAAGTATTTAACAGTAATGCACTGTTAAGTATTTAACAGTGATGCTGAGTAGCAGCAAGTTACAAAAATTAAACTTAAAAGCAAACCATTCTGTTCCTCATATCCATGAGTTTATAGTTATAGTTTATCCATGCAAGCCATTTTCATTGCCTTTCCCCTATTTCCTTGAATGTTACTCTATTTATGTCTTACAGTTTCCCCATTTACTCCCACAAGCCAGTTCCATGCACCATTCATAAAACGAAACAGTAGCAAAGATCTGCTGCTTCAAAATGAGGACATATATCCTTTTCCCCAAATTTATTTCACCCAAGTATAAACACCCACTGACAAAAAGATGTGGAAAATATGGTGTGATTGAGAACTGCATCTCATATATTGGTTTTTTTTTAAATAATATTTGTGTAGCAGAGTGTTATATATCTGTGTTTCTGTGGCTTTGGAAACACAACACTAGCAAATGTAAAATATAATTTTGTCTCCTAATTTCAATAAAGCTTGCTTTGGCAAATGTCTAGAAATAAACTCAAAATGTGATTGAAAGCCAATTTTTGTTGTTTTTAAAAAAATGTAACATTCAACCAAATCAGAGGTTGGTTTCAAAAGAAATGTCACTCTCCTTCTTTGAATGGCATAACACACACACACACACACAAATACACACGCCCTGAAGAATACTTAACAAGAGCTAAGCTCTAAAATTAAAGAATCTAGGGCGCCTGGGTGGCTCAGTCGGTTGAGCGTCCGACTTCGGCTCAGGTCATGATCTCACGGTCCGTGAGTTCGAGCCCCGTGTTGGGCTCTGTGCTGACGGCTCAGAGCCTGGAGCCTGTTTCCGATTCTGTGTCTCCCTCTCTCTCTGCCCCTCCCCCATTCATGCTCTGTCTCTCTCTGTCTCAAAAATAAATAAACATTAAAAAAAATTTTTTTTAAATTAAAGAATCTATAGAAAATACAATGATGCACCTGAAAATTATTTTCATTCTCTCCTTTGTGTGAAATTCAATCACATAGAAAGCAAACAAATGGAGCAAACAATGAAAATGGCACATGGGATTTTTTTCAATTACTATAAACTGCACTCTCTAACACAAAAAGACCACTTATGCAGCAATTGCATCTAATGATGTACATTGTTCTCCTGTCAGGCTATTTCTGATTTTAAAAATGCTGTTTCTTGGGACCTCATAACACTAAATCCAGTATGAGCTCCTTTATAATAAGAAACTAACTCTTCCCAGAAATGCAAACTTAATATTGCTTTTATCATGATGTGTCAAAAAAAAAAAAAAAAAGCCCACAAAAAAAGAAACCTTGAAACTTTGACAATACGAAGAAAGACACAATATGGTATTTATATCTTCCTAGAAATATTTCATTGAGTCTACTGTGACCATTCTAAGGCAGCAAAAATGACAAGTATGAAATTTCATTGCTTTAACTTAGTTCTAACGTATTGCTTTAGAATTTAAAAAAAAAAAAAACAAGCTACTCTAATATATAAATGCAGCCCTTATAAAAATACCAAAACATACATTTAACAGATTAATCTTCTAGAAAATTAAAATACACAAAATTCTTCTTTGTACTCCCTTCAAAAGCAATCTCTTATATTTATAAGATGACTCAAGAACAATTAAAATTTTCCTCCAAAAAACAAACAAAAAAACTAATTTAACACATCTCCTCATAACACATATCCAGGAGAATGATACCAAGGGGCTGTCTTAATTAAAAAATATTTTTATTGATATTAATATATAATTATCTCTCTAGAACCACATTATGTGAAAGAATATATGTTTATTAATGTTAATTAGTATACATTTCTCTCTATATATAACTACACCATCGGAAAGGACTGCAACCTCAAATTGAACTGGAGGATATTATATGAGGAATCTCATGCACATACCCTCAGAAGAACAGAACTTAAGAACTGAGACACTGATTTCCCACAAACAGCTGATTTACAGAAGATAGGGCTTATCTCCTCATCAGTGAACATCCAACAAGAATCTTTCCCCATCCTCCAGCCAATGAACTTACTGCCTGGACTCTGGCTAGACTTTCCCATCTTTGCATTCCTTGTTCACAAGTCCACCCCAAACCCTTATAGCTCGCTACAGCATGAATTTCCCAAATTGCAATTCCTCCACTATTCCCAAATAAACTCAATTTCTTGTCCTTTGAGCTTGCCTCAGTTTACCTCTTTCTTTAGGCTGACATATGTGTCACATACATGTCACTTTCCAAACCTATGTCATTTGGGCTTGAATTGATAAGACATACAAGATGTAAATGACTTACTGCAGATGCCCTCCTCCTCCCAGATAGATTCAATTGCTTTAATGGGGAACAATCCCTTGAGCCAGAAGATATTTAAACATCCATGACAGCTGTGGTGACATTTCAAGCTCTTCTGCCACATTCAAAACAGACTCTACCACCCACCTGCTCTCATGCCTCAAAACGGTGATACCTATTGGTGAAAGCCTTGGAGTTCTACTCACACACACCTGAGACGATGGGACAGCCAGGTGACAGATCTCACCACCTGCCAGTCCTCTTTCTGGAGACAATGTAGTATGGTGGAAAGAGCACTGGGCTTTGGAGTCAGACAAACCTGGAATCCAAACTATTTGCTCCCCATATTGAGCCTTGGGCTAGTGGCTTTATAACTCTGAGTTTTAGGTGTCCTCAACCAGCCTTCAGGGTTGTAGTGAAGATTAGATAACATATGTAGAGCTTCAGGAAGAATGCATGACAGTGATAGGTAGGCATGAGGGAGCCCTCCTGGTGGGGGAAGTAGGACAGGTTCCAAAATTTTGAAGGAGTTAAAGTATTTGTGAGATGTCTGAAAACTTGGTCTTGGGCAAATCCTGAACATCACTATAAAGGATGGGAATTGTTGGGGCGCCTGGGTGGCGCAGTCGGTTAAGCGTCCGACTTCAGCCAGGTCACGATCTCGCGGTCCGTGAGTTCGAGCCCCGCGTCGGGCTCTGGGCTGATGGCTCGGAGCCTGGAGCCTGTTTCCGATTCTGTGTCTCCCTCTCTCTCTGCCCCTCCCCCGTTCATGCTCTGTCTCTCTCTGTCCCAAAAGTAAATAAACGTTGAAAAAAAAAATTAAAAAAAAAAAGGATGGGAATTGTTTTGTTCATGCATTCCTTTATCCACTGCATACACATTTATTGAGCTTCTTATCTAGGCTAGTAAGGGAGACAGACTCATGCATTACTCATTATTAAGGCACAGGTGCTATGACATAGGTTAGCTGAAGGAAGGGTTGGAAATGGCAGTCAGTAAGGTCCTCAAAACAAAAGGGGACCTTCCAGGTCAAGTCACATATAGTCAGAGAGGATTTAGTAGAAGAACACTGCAGGGGAGTTTCAGGGCCACCGACGGTTCATACCTGTCTCTCTAGGAGTCTGTAGTGGGGAGCAATTGCACACCTTCTAGTGACCTGCAGGGTGGTTTCTCCGTCGCCACTGTGGCAGGGACTCACAAGGGGAGAGGTTATGAGTACATTCAGGCCACAAGGAGTTCCAGGCTTCCTTCCAGATCACTGGACCTTCACAAAGTGAATGGACTTCACTACCACCAATTTGAGAGAGCGGGTTAGTTACAAAGGAGAACCTGTGAGGCATAGAGAAGGTTTTCAGCTATTATATCCTTCCAGATGGGATGAGGGGATCAGATGCATTGTATACTTGATAAAACAAATAACCAATCAAAAGTTTCAAATATAGAGTGGATTGATGAATAATGAAGTGACAGCTGCTTCTGCTTCTCTGATTCTATACATTCCTGATTGTGTTGATGATGACAATGATGATGATTATAAAAATAATAACAGCAGCTACCATATTCTGCATGTTTCTTATGTATCAGGCAATGATTTGAGATAGACAATTGTTACGCCCATTTACAAATGAGCAAACTGAGAAACTGAGAGATTAAGTTAATTAGCTAAAGGCTACACAAATAGGAAGTGATGGAGCTGGATTTCAGGCCCAAAACTGCCTACAACTCCAGAATCTGCATTCTACCCTACTGCCTACATGCTTATTGAATCTCTGAATGACTCTTTGGACATTCTCAAAATAAGAACTTAACAAAATGCTATTTATTAATCTCTATTATCATAAAAAATCTTACTTACATTTACTGTAACAATGATACATTTCTCTGTCTTAAGAGTTTTAGGTCCCAAAGAGACCTATGGGGTACATTTAACCAATCCTCTCAATTCTACAAATAAGGAACTGAGCTATCCCAGGTTCAATTGAGCTACACTAAAACACCAATGGTTCTCTTAAAAATTTTAAAAAGGAACCTCTTTGCCTATACCTATTGATGATGCTGATAATCAAAGTTTGAAATAAAATTATGATACACTAAAAAGATGGTATCGACCTACCCGGGATTTGACACAAAAGGTTGGAATGTTTTCAAACCTCACTTACTAACTTTGTTGCTAGATAACTTGGAAAAAATCAAATGGCTTCCTAAACACTGGCTATTTCGCTCTCCCTGAATAATTCTTAAAATATCTAAGGTATGTCCTGGTTTAAAGGTATCCTTAGTGGATTAATTTTATTTAAAAAACTAGTCATTCAAAACTGAAATTTAATTTTTTTGCAAGCAGAAGTAAAACCTTTCTAAAAGTAACTGAAAACAAAAACACTGCCCGAAAAGCAAAAATTAGGCAAAATCAATTATATAATAAGGCTAATATCAATCATTGGCTAAAAGTAACAGACAGAAAATTTGGCTTCTGGTTGTGTTCATTGGTTTACTTTTATCCTCCATCTTCAATAAGATTATTTTTTTCCATAATCAGCTAATGATCATTTGGATAAGTTTATTTATTTATTTTGAGAGAGAGAGAGAGAGAGAGAGAGAGAGACAAAGGGAGAGAGAGAATCCCAAGCAGGCTCCACACTGTGAGTGTGGAACCCAACATGGTGCTTGAATCCATTAACTGTAAGATCATGACCTGAACCAAAATCAAGACTTGGACACTTAACCAACTGAGCCACCCAGGAGCCCTTGGAAAATTAATTTTTTAAAAAAAGACCAATTATTTCTACTGTAAAATGACAAATGGAAATGAAATCTTAGAAGAAAAGGTCTTCAATCTCATTAAGAATAGTAAAAGAAATACAGATTCACATGAAATATCAGGTTTATATTATGAAACTGAATAAGATCAAAGATTTTCCCCCCAATTCTCAATGCTGGTGGGGGTTTGAGAAAACAAGTTTACATGATGTTTTGACAATACTAAGAAATAAACTAAGGCAGTCTTTTGGGAGATCATTTGACAATATCTCTTTAAATATGCATTGTTTTTAAAGACGCGTTTATTTGACACAGCAACCTCACTTCCAGGAATGTAACCTCACATTGCCTCACATGCAAAGGCTTGCCTATAATGATATTGATATGAGGGATGTTTATAATAACAAGGAAGGAAGGGAGGGAGGGAGGGAGGGAGGGAGGGAGGGAGGAAGGAAGGAAGGAAGGAAGGAAGGAAGGAAGGAAGGAAGGAAGAGGGGAAAAGAGGAAATTAAAGAAATCAAAATGTCCACTGATAGGAACTGGTTAAATAAATACGATGCACTGCATTCATAAAAAGCAGTATTATTTTTCCATTAAAAGTGATGCTGTGGATAAATACTACTGAGGTGGAAATCATTCACATGTGTTACTAGATTAAAAAAAAACAGTACAAAACTGTTTGCAATTGTATGTTTCCATTTATATGAGGTTTGAGAACAGGCAAAACCATCTGTAGCAACAGACATCAGAACAGAGGTTGCCTGGGAGGGTGGAGAGCAGGTGAAGAGAGTAGAGACTGATTTGAAAAGAGGTAAGGGAACTTTCTAGAGTGATGGAAATGTTCTGATCTTGGAATATGGCTTGAGGGAGAGGTCAGGGACAGAGTGGGTATACATTTGCCAAAATTCATCAAAATGTACACTTAACATCTATACATTCCATTCTACGTAAAATATATATTAATTTATAAGGAACAAAACCCCTAAATGTACAACATAATTTATCATTAATAAAAATAATGTTTTGTACATGTACCTGCAGGAAAGGATTTGGGGTTTTTTAATTTATTAATTTAATTTTTTGAGAGAGAGAGTGCATATACACATGCACATGAGTGGGGAGGGGCAGAGGGAAAGAGAGAATCCAAGCTGGGCATAGAGCCTGATGCAGGGCTCAATCTCATGACTGTAAAATCACGACCTGAGCCGAAATCAAGAGTTGCATGCTTAACCAACTAAGCCACCCAGGCACTCCTTTGGGTGGTGAAATTGCAGAATTTTCTTTTCACTTTCTTTTTTTTAAAAACTTGTCAATGAGCATAACAGTTAAAATACACAAATGTATCCAACTGTGTTTCAGTGAACCTCTCTTACCTTTAATCTGGATATTCCCTCCCCCTTTCCCAAGGTAGTATGTGAATTACCCAAAGCATCATGGAACCACACCAGGGTTCAGAGTGGTCTACATTCCCATGGAGGGATACCACTGCAGTCTCACCCTTTGTAAAGGTCCTTTACAGGACTTCCTGGCCATACTCACTGGTCATTTGCCTCATTCTGCAGACAACGTCAAATGCCAAAATTACACAAGAATTTAGTCATTTGGAGGCATGAGTTGGGTACATTTTATTTCTAGAACCCAGATTCGTCTCAGGTCCAGAGGAGAAAGCTTTAAATTACTGAGGACAACGCAAACACTTTGTTCCTTTGCATGTGTCCTGCCAAGCTTCTAAGAATGGTTTTGCCATTAGTTCCAGCCCATAAGCAGCCCAGCCTGAGCCCCACCCCTGCAGGAGGCCTATTACAGATAAGTCAGTGTTCATGGGACAGAAAGCCTTCTGTGCCAGGTGTGCTCCCCGGAAAGGCTGGGCGTCTGCCACCTCTTAATGGTAGTAGCTCATGTTCACATGCAGCCCACAAATGCTCTGCTGGGTGGTTAACCATGCAGGCACAATTACCTACTAACAATAACAGTACAAACAACCACGGGGCAGTTCCCTGATGGGTGGAAGAGAGAGGAAATAGTCACAAGAAGGTGAAACATAATTACATTCCTCTTCCTTAAAACCCCTGCAGGATGGATACAACCTGAGAATTTAGGTAAATGGGAACAAATGAGAACAGAAATCAGGCTTTTCCTTGGGATACAGCCAAAGAAGGTGGAAAACAAATGGTGCTAAGAATAGCTCAACAACCCAACAACCAACCTGGTTCTAGACCATGGGGAAAGCCAAGTACCCACAGCATCTCTAGCCTGCTGAACAGTTTGCCAAAAATGCCCCACGGGACCATCAGACATACCTGGTCTCAAACTGAACGTCCTTTCATTGCTCCCACCTGTTACTTCGGTTGCAAAGCTCCCATCTCAGTGAATCACACTCCAATCTGCCCCTTTACCAGAGCCAGAACTTAGAAGCCATTTAAACCTCCTCCGTCTTCATCTGCCACATACAATTAATTATCAGGTCCTGTAGATTTTACCCTTCTAAATATCTTTCTGATCAGCCTTTCCCTCCAGTTCATGCCAACTGTCACAAAACCTATTCTCCAATTTACTGCCTGAATGACCTTCCTAAATTGCAAATCTGATCATGTCATTGATTTATTCCAGCCCTTCTATGACTCTCCATTGCCTACCCAGATGTTTCTTGAGACAGTGTCAAGTGCCTTCACTACTAAGTATTTAAATACATGAAATCATGGGGTTTAATACAGCAAAGTAGGAGGCAGTATGGACCTGGAAAAGACCTGTCCCACTTAAAGGCACTCATTTTTATTTTTGAGAGAGAGAAAGGGAGCAAGGGAGGGTCAGAGAGGGAGAATTTTTTTAAGTTTATTTATTTGTTTATTTTGAGAGAGAATGCAAACACAAGCAACAATGGGGTAGAGAGAGAATCCCAAGCAGGTTTCACACCCTACAGTGAGCCCGAAGCAGGGCTCAATCTCACCACAGTGGTATCACAACCTGAGCCAAAATCAAAAGTCCAATGCTTAACTGACTGAGCCACCCAGGCACGGGGAAAGGGAAGAAGGGAGAGAAGGAGGGGGGGAGAAAAAAGGGAGAGAGAGAGAGACAGAGGGAGAGACGGGGGGGGGGGGGAGAAAGAGAGAGAGACAGAGAGAGAGAGAGAGAGATAATCTTAACAAGTTTCCCACCCAAAGCGAAACCAACGTGGAGCTCAATCTCACAACCACAAGATCATACCCTGAGCCAAAATCAAGAGTCAGATGCTTAACCAACCGAGCCACCCAGGTGCCCCAACCTGAAATGGTTTTAAAACAGCTGTGCCAACCTAGTAAAACTCTTACTGAGATCACTTTGATACTCCCGGTCCTTACAGTAGACTCCAAACTCCCCAGCCTGTGATACGGCTGATGCCTGCTTCTTTGGCTTCATCTACAACTATTCTCAGCAAGTAGCTTTCCTTTTCCTGAGGATTCTCTTTCACACAGCAGTGCCTTTAAACTTGACCTTCCCTTAGCCTGGGCCCCTCTTCTTTCTCTGCTTTGACTGAAAACTCTCATTTCATGACCTCTGCTGCCAGCCTTCCTGGAGCCCTGGGGAGAGTTGTACCCTGGACATACATCTCTTACAGTTCTTCTTTCTCAGCTTGTAAATATTTATTTTTTCCCCTGCGCTAGTTAGTACTTAGGGGACTTGTCCTATAATTGCACAAATTATATGTTACAAAAGGAACAGCAAGATTTCCTCCCCAACATTTTAAAAAGGACTGAGAAAATATTGTTTGCATCACAGAATACATTTTTATGCTATTGGTTTTGTTTGTTTGTTTGAGAGGGATAGTGAGAGAGACAGAGAGCGAGCGAGCACGTGAGTAGGGGAGGGGCAGAGAGAGAGCGAATCTTAAGCAGTCTCCACTCTCAGTGAGGAGCCCGACATAAGACTTGATCTGGCAACCGTGAAATCATGAACTGAGCTAAAATCAAGAGTCAGACCTTTAACTGACTGAGCCACCCAGGTGCCCCTCACAGAATACATTTTTTAAAAAACTTTTGGGGCGCCTGGGTGGCTCAGTCAGTTAAGCGTCTGACTTCAGCTCAAGTCACGATCTCATGGTTCATGAGTTCGAGCCCTGAGTAGGGCTCTGTGCTGACAGCTCGGAGCTTGGAGCCTGCTCAGATCCTGTGTCTCCCTCTCTCTCTGCCCCTCCCCTGCTCACACTCTGTCTCTCTCTCAAAAATAAATAAACATTAAAATTTTTTAATATTTTTGCGTGTCCTTGGAGAGCTAATGGAGATTTTTACAGGACCTCCAAATATGTACCATGCTCTGTCTTTATGCAGTCTCTGCCTGCTAAACCTTTATTGAATATGATATTACAACACTCTTATGCCAGAAAAGCTGCTTCAGGTCTTAATCAATTTCACAAAATGTTAATGGGGTAATAATGATCATTACCATGAATTTTTAGTGTTAAAAAGAAAGAAAGGGAAAAAGACACTGCTACATGCTCCAGTGCCTTTTAAAAAGTCACTCTAAGAAATAAAAGGGAACTCAACTGCACTCCCACAATTGGGTCACAAGCTCCATTGGCTGAAGTAGTTGAGTGCTCAGTTACATGAAATAGTTCTGTTTCTCAGAACTTGTCCAAAGGGATCTCCCCTGCCTGCAGAGATAGAAGTAAGGAAAAAAGAATCTTTCCTATACCTTTCAGTTTGACCTGCCCCATTTTCCCCTCCCTTCCTGTCCCTTGATTTAAGCCATTGGGGAGGTATGGAAATAAAATGGGAAGCTGGCAAGGGACGAGATTTTGAAGGATGAAGGGGAGGGCAGTGGTGGGGACTTACGAGGTATGTATGTCTGTTGTGGCCAAGGTTACATGGAGTCAACCGCAAAGCTCCAGTAATCTCACCACTTCCTACTTTACACAGTAACAGGCTGAGCTCAGGCTGGACTTAAAACTGAGTGGTCTGTAGTGAACTCACCTGTTATACACCAGTTTCTCCCAGAATATTATATATTTTTTTATCATTATTGTTGAGATTTTAAGTGCGTTTATTCTTATTAACCAATGTGAAAGCAATTTACTTAGTACTGGGCTGAAAAAAAAAACACAGACAGACTCCATTCTAATATAAAAATGAACATGCTCATGATAGAAAATTGGAAAAATACAGCTAAATGTAAAGAAAAAAAATTCACCTATATTCAAAGATCTTTATATAATTGGGACTCTATTAGATTTACTTTTAACACTTAAACTAACTTTGTAACAAGCTCTTGCCTTGTTTTTAGAAGCTACTTAAGCATTGTTTTTTATAGCTACACAGTACTCTTGGAAGTGGATATATTGTAGTTTATATAACCATGTCTCTACTACTAGGCAATAAGCTTGTATCAAATTTATTTTGGATTAATAATATGGATTTAAACCTTTCAATAGCTGTCAATACCAGCAATGAATAAATGAGAACTCTGCAAACAAGGTGGCGGCAGCAGGAGGGGAACAGATCAGGAAGCATTTTAGTCACTGGTTTCCTTTAGTCAAAAAAAAAAAAAAAAAACCAAAAAAACAAAAAAAAAAACAAAAAAAAAAAAACCCAAAACAAAAACAGGTACAATATCACTGAATTATAAACAAAAGCAGGAAATAACTCTGAAATTTCCTCAAGAATGAAGTATTTCATAAGCTTCTATTGACTTGAAGGTGGGACCAGTTCTAGGAAGGCTTTGGGGGAAGAGAGGAGTGTTGGATAAGGAGCACAAATACACGAAAGATGGTATAAAGACATGAAGTTGGGAAAAAGAACACTAGTTCTTAACAGGACCCTGTTAACTCTTAGCAGAGTTTTCCACCCATTATGGCTTTTAATGGGGACTAGACTCTGAGAAGCTTGCCACAAGTCCTTAAATCTTGGAAGAACACTGGGGCACCTGGGTGGCTCAGTGGGTTAAGTTTCTGACTCTTGATGTCAGCTCAGGTTATGATCTCATGGTTCATGGGATCAAGCCTTACATTAGACTCCAAGCTGACAGCACGGAGCCTGCTTGAGATTCTCTCTCTCCCCTTCTCTCTTCCTCTCCCCCCACCAAAATAAATAAATAAACTTAAAAAGAAAAAAAATTTTAAATCTTGGACACTTTCTTTAACACAAATTTTAACAGCCATTTGTTAACAGTGATCCCCTACCTACCCTACGTGTCTTTTCACCATATCATTCACCTTTTCCATGCCCTCCAGACTTTACCAGAAACAGAGTGGATAGCCAGAGGTTCCTTCACAGATTCAACAAGGCGCTGGAATCACCACTGTGGAATGAATGCTTTTAAAGTGAAATAGAATTTAAAGTCTTCCTAAATCCCAATTTCCCCAGACCTTTGTGTCAATCTAGGGAAAATGAAATGCTATGTATCATTATATTTTTATTTAATTTTCGCTTAAATCAATTTTTTCTTAAAAAGTTATCTTAAAATTTTGAATTCACTCTACATGCTTTGCCCAAAGTGTTTCCAATTATTTATTGTCACACTCTGTCTTCACAAAACCCTGAGAGATGGACAGGGCAGGTATTATTACCTATATTTCAGAAATAAGAAAACAGATGAAGACAGTAAAGATGCTGCCACCAGAACCCAGATGTGTTGTCTTTTGGCCCAGGGTGTCTTTTCCTACAGAATATACTGTCACAGTGGCTTTGGCAGATAGCATTGTTGGAGAGTCTGTGGAGACATGATTTGTGTTTCTGTGATCAGATATCTCAAAGCAGTTTTGTTCTTGTTTCAAACCTGACATAAAAACCCTGAGTTTTTCCTGAGGCATATATAGATGTATTCTGTTTTAAAATATCTCCAAGCTTCTTCAAATCTGGATTTTAAAAAATTTTTACCTAATTAAGCCACATAGAGGTAGGAACCAAAGATAATTTTAGCATTCATTTTTCCAAATAGTTAACAGGGATAAAGATAAATCTTTACATAAGTAACATACTTGAAAGACTATGTTGAGGGGCACCTGGGTGGCTTAGTCAGTTGAGCGTCTGACTCTTGATTTCAGCTCAGGTCATGGCCTTGCGGTTTGTAAGATTGAGCCCCGCATCGGGCTCTGCAGTGACAGCCTGCTCTCTCCCTCTGCCCCTCTCCCCATGGTGCTCTCCTTCTCTCTCTAAAACAACAACAACAACAAAAACTATTTTGAGATTTAAAATGACAAAACTAGGAAATGCAAATGTGTCTCTTAAAAGCAGAAAAATCTACACTATGTGTGGTTTAAATTAAATAAGTGAATATTTATCTTAATGTTACCAAGTTCTGTTAAATAAGGGAGAACAGTTCTTTTCTTCCTTTCTTTCTTCCTTTCTCTTTCCTTTTATTCTCTTTTCTTTCTTTCTCGTTCTTTTTTTTTAAATAACCAGTTTTATAAAGGCTCAGCCTAAAAAATTCATCAATAGGAAATGCATCTATATGCATGTGTAAGGCTGCTTGCCTTTTAAAATAATGACTTTTTTATAAAGCTGGAATGTTAAAAGAGTCTTGAAGAACACACAACTGAAATAGAACATATTTTCTATATATCATACTTTAATGTATCATTGATTTTCTTTTTAAACATGAAAGGAAAAGTGATATTGCAAGCTTCTTTCATTAGGGATGAGGATGTCTGTGTGTGTGTACGTATGTATACACATGTGCATGTCTGTTGTTGAAGAGCAGTTTCCAAGACACCTCAACTCTCCTCTGAATGTGGTTACATTTAGCACTTGACCACATTGAATTTAACTCTTTACTCCAGACTGGACTTGTATTGTTCATGTTTCCTGAAAAACCTGTAATATCTTAAGGTTAAGAAGCCTGTCTTCTATTTCTTTTGTATCCTCCACAGTGCCTGCCACAATGTTTGTATTAGGTTTAAAGATGGGGCATCTGGGGGTACCTGGGTGGCTCAGTCAGTTAAGCGTCCAACTTCAGCTCAGATCATGATCTCACGGTCTGTGAGTTTGAGCTCCGTGTCGGGCTCTGGGCTGACAGCTCAGAGCCTGGAGCCTGCTTCAGATTCTGTGTCTCCCTCTCTCTCTGTCCTTCCCCTGCTCATGCTCTGTCTCTCTCTGTCTCAAAAATAAAAACATTAAAAAAATTGTTTTTTAAAAGATGGGGTGTCTGCCTGGCTCAGTTGGTGGAGCTCACAACTCTTGATATCAGGGTTGTGGGTTCAAGCCCCACATTGGGTATGGAGATTGCTTAAATATCAAATCTTTTTTAGGGCACATGGATGCCTCAGTCGGTTGAGTGTTTGACTCCTGATTTCGGTTCAGGTCATCATCTCATGGTTAATGGGATCAAGCTCCACATCAGTCTCTGCACTGATGGCATGGAGCCTGCTTGGGATTCTCTCTCTCCCTCTTTCTCTGCCCCTCCTCCGACTTGCTCTCTCTCTCTCTCAAAATAAATAAATAAACTTTAAAAAATCGTTTTTTTTTTTTTTGAAGGAAAGAAATGTACCCAATGTTCCATGAGAACCAGTCCTATTAACCATCCAATCTTTGAAATAAATTGTTTTCATTCTCTAACTATAAAACTAAATGTTAATATTATTTTATGGAACATCTTGACACCATAATAATCTGCATTTATATGATATGGTTGCAAATATTATTATTGTGAAAAATACTATTTTTGTGCTTGCTCTCTGGATATTTTAAGGTCTCAGACATAATTTTATAAATGTAGTAAACAGGAGTAAGTAAGTAATAGCATAGAGTCCACCATCCCTGAATCTCTAGTAGATTGCATTTAAGGGTATGGAGAGACCCCCTAGGAGGGAGAGTTGCAGACATCATAGAGTCATCTGGGAACTCAGACACTTTAACTCATACCAGAATATAGCACTGCTACAGAGAAACCTCTTGTCTTAGCCAAGTCTAAAATCAATTCCTTTTGAAGCAACAGGTATTTACTAAAACTACTTTTGTTGTATTCTTTCTTTCCCTCTTTCCTAGTTCCAGGCAGTTTCCGCCCCTACATCTGGATTCTGATTTACAACCTTATGACCAGCTCATGACTGGTAATAATCTTATTCTTGAGCCCTGCACCTGGATTATTGACCAGGCCACCTGATTCCAACTTTGCCTCTAACTTCCTAACAGCAGATCCAGATGCCGATTGCCCTTGTCTGGGATTTACAGGTGGGTCCATTTCATGTAGCAGTTCTTAATATTTTTGAGGGGTTCCTTGAGAATGTATGAAAACTATGAACTCATCCACTCCAAAAAAAAATGTACATTTATACACACACAAAGATTTGCATACAATTTCAAGAGGTTCATGATCCTACAGAAGCCACTTTCAAGGGGCTTCTGTTGGTAGTAACCTGCAGTGTAAAAAAATAATAATAATAACCTATAAAACAATGCAATCTGTATAATAAAGGATCAACTTTTATGCCCACCAATGAATAACTTCCTTTCAACTTTTAGTTAGAAGGGAGGAGATAAATACAGCTATCCAGAATGAAATTAATAAACTTATGTGGTTCTTTCTAACCCTGATAAACTAAGTTTCTAAACAGCCACAAAAATTCAAAGCCCTCCTCTGTTTCAGTCACCATAAACAGATGGAATTAATTCTGGGTGGAGTTTGAGAAAAGCTAGCACTTGTCTTTATCACTTCCAAGATTTTTCTTCTATAAAATCACCAAAGTAATATATGTACATTGAAGAAACGTTGGAGAGTGAGGAAGAGCATCAATAAGAGTTTTAAATCACCCACAATCCTAGCACTAAAGATACCTAATTGTCAATACTTTAATGTACAAATTTCCAGTCTTTTTTTATTCATATTTGTTAGAATGCCAGGACACCTTTCCTTCAAGTTCTCCTTCCAGTTCAAGTTCTCCTTTTATAGAAGGACCTGTTGTGTGTTCAAAGATTTAGTTCAATCTTTAGGGATGTGAGACACTTCTAGACTACCTAAGACTTGCCCTAGGCCTATACGTGTCTGCACTCTGACTACAGATTCACCCACCAGTCTCTTCATTTATACACAGTGTGGGCTCTAGCTGAAGGCAATGATCTATCAGAGATTGATATCGTGTCTTATGATTATTAGGTCTGCCATCAATGTCTGTCATTGTGATGATAATTAGTTTTGAAATTCTATTGACTGAGTTGAACATCTGGCTCCACTGCCACCTTCTAGTCTTGTGAACTGGGCAAGTTATATAACTCATCTGTGCCTCAATATTCTCATCTGTAAAATGGGCACATTGGTGGAGAATAAATGAGTTCATACCTATAAAGTATGATGACACAGGGTGTCACCTAGGAAGCACTCAGGAGATACTGTCATTTCTATTCTTTCTATATTGTTGTTATCATTATCATGAGGTTTTCTGGTTTGTTAGTTCTGCTCTGTCACTGTTGGGTCCAGTCATCTAGTCTACTCTACCCTATCAAACTCTCCCTAGGCCTCAATGATTTTGCCTCAGAGTTTTTCAAGCACATTCCTTTATTCAGTTGATACTTTTTGAGAATGACTATGCGCAGGCCCTACAATTGGCCTTGGATACACCAGAGACCTGTCCTTGGAGTCTCTTGGGGGCAACAGATGAGTAACATAACATAACATAACATAACATAACATAACATAACATAACAATAACATAACAAAAATAACATAAAACAAAACAAAGTAGATGGGGGGGGGGAGAGGGGAAAGTAGGGAGGAGGGCACTTGTTGGGATGAGCACTGGATGTTGTATGGAAACCAATTGACAATAAATTGTATTTTTAAAAATTAAAGTAAAATAAAACAAAACAAAGTAAAATAAAGTTAAATTAAATAAGTATTTTAATTCCAAGTGATGAGTGTGACCACGGAAGAAGTACAGGGGACCTAAATAAGGATGGCAACCAGACTTTGCAGGAGGAGGGAGGTAATGCCTAATCCCTCTCTAAATTGAGTCCTGAAGCAGGAGTTAGCCAAAGAGGTGACAGCCAGAGAGAGAGGTTATGGTTGGAAAATAAGAGATTGGACTATGAGCTCTAAGATCACTTCCAGTTCAAAACTGTAGGACTCTGCTGTCTACCCCGTGTGGAACCCACTTGACCCTTCCTGCTACTTGCCTAAGCCCCTGCCAAATGTGATTTTAGCTTCAGGCAGCAAAAGGGATATTTGGGGAAAGCATGAGCTGCCATTAATGCTCACTAAAGCAGCCACGCTTTTTTTTCTTTTATGTGTGCAACTGATATATTCTCAGCATTATGTTAAATGCTACAAAAACTGTGCTTCTAAAAAGTCCCCTCTTCCAACCGAACCACCAGCCCTAAGTCCCACCTAAAAAGAAATTCCACAGTGATGTCTCTGGTACTTTGTGGTCCTTGCAACATTTCACTCACAGAGTCCCCCTTAGAATCTCTTGTAGGGATGGTTTAATGGTGATGAATTCCTTCAGTTTTTGTTTGTTTGGGAAAACCTTTATCTCTCCTTCTATTCTGAATGATAGACTTGCTGCTTGGCTGCATATTTTTTCTGTTCATCACATTGAAGATTTCCTGCCATTCTTTTCTGGCCTGCCAATTTTCAGTAGATAGGTCTGCTACTAGCCTTATGTGTCTACCTTTGTATGTTAGGGCCTGTTTATCCCTAGCTGCTCTCAGAATTCTCTCTTTATCCTTGTATTTTGCCAGTTCCACTGTGATATGTAGTGCAGAAGATCGATACGAGTCACATCTGAATGGAGTTCCCTGTGCCTCTTGGATTTCAATGCCTGTTTCCTTCCCAAGATCAGGGAAGTTCAAAGCATCAAAATTAGCAAAGATGAGGTCAAGCTTTCACTTTTTGCAGATGACATGATATTATACATGGAAAACCCGACAGACTCCACCAAAAGTCTGCTAGAACTGATACACAAATTCAGCAAAGTCACAGGATAAAAAATTGAAGTACAGAAACCAGTTGCATTCTTATACACTAATAATGAAGCAACAGAAAGACAAATAGAGAAACTGATCCCATTCACAACTGCACCAAGAATCATAAAATACCTAGGAATAAACCTAACCAAAGACGTAAAAGATCTGTATGCTGAAAACTATAGAAAGCTTATGAAGGAAATTGAAGAAGATACAAAGAAATGGAAAAACATTCCATGCTCATGGATTGGAAGAATAAATACTGTTAAAATGTCAATACTACCCAAAGCTATCTACACATTCAATGCAGTCACAATAAAAATTGCACCAGCATTCTTCTTGAAGCTAGAACAAGCAATCCAGAAATTTGTATGGAACCACAGAAGACCCCGAATAGCCAAAGTGATATTGAAGAAGACACCAAAGTGGGAGGCATCACAATCCCAGACTTTAGCCTCTACTACAAAGCTGCAATCATCAAGACAGCATGGTATTGGCACAAAAACAGACACACAGACCAATGGAATAGAATAGAGACTCCAGAATTGGGCCCACAAAAGTACGGCCAAATAATCTTTGACAAAAAGCAGGAAAGAATACCCAATGGAAAAAAGACAGTCTCTTTAACAAATGGTGCTGGGAGAACTGGAGAGCAACATGCAGAAGAATGAAACTAGACCACTTTCTTACACCATTCACAAAAATAAACTCAAAATGGATGAAGGACCTGAATGTGAGACAGGAAACCATCAAAACCCTAGAGGAGAAAGCAGGAAAAAACCTTTCTGACCTCAGCCACAGCAATTTCTTACTTGACACATCCCCAAAGGCAAGGGAATTAAAAGTAAAAATGAACTACTGGGACCTCAGATAAAAAGCTTCTGCACTGCAAAGGAAACAATCAACAAAACTAAAAGGCAACCTACAGAATGGGAAAAGATATTTGCAAATGACATATCAGACAAAGGGCTAGTATCCAAAATCTATAAAGAACTCACCAAACTCCACACCCGAAAAACAATTAATCCAGTGAAGAAATGGGCAGAAAATATGAATAGACACTTCTCTAAAGAAGACATCCAGATGGCCAACATGCACATGAAAAGATGCTCAACGTCCCTCCTCATCAGGGAAATACAAACCAAAACCACACTGAGATATCACCTGATGCCAGGTGGCTAAAAAAAAACAAATCAGGAGACTATAGGTGCTGGAGAGGATGTGGAGAAACAGGAACCCTCTTGCACTGTTAGTGGGAATGCAAACTGGTGCATCCACTCTGGAAAATAGGGTGGAGGTTCCTCAAAAAATTAAAAATAGATCTACCCTATGACCCAGCAATAGCACTGCTAGGAATTTACCCAAGGGATACAGGAGTGCTGATGCACAGGGGCACCTGTATCCCAATGTTTATAGCAGCATTTTCAACAATAGCCAAATTATGGAAAGAGCCTAAATGTTCATCAACTGATGAATGGATAAAGAAACTGTGGTTTATGTGTACAATGGAATACTACTTGGCAATGAGAAAGAATGAAATATGGCCTTTTGTAGCAACGTGGATGGAACTGGAGAGTGTTATCCTAAGTGAAATAAGTCATACAAAGACAGATACCATATGTTTTCACTCTTATGTGGATCCTGAGAAACTTAACAGAAGACCATGGGGGAGGGGAAGGGGAAAAAAAAAAGTTAGAGAGGGAGGAAGGCAAACCATAAGAGACTCTTGAAAACTGAGAATAAACTGAGGGTTGATGGGGGGTGGGAGGGAAGGGAAAGTGGGTGATGGGCATTGAGGAGGGCACCTGTTGGGATGAGGACTGGGTGTTGTATGGAAACCAATCTGACAATAAATTGCATATTAAAAAACATTTTTTAAGCAAAAAAAAAGAAAATAAATTCCACAGTCCTTTGTGTAGCTACCTGCTATAGACTGAGTGTTTGTGTCACTCTAAAATTCATGTTAAAATCCTAACTCCCAATGTTGATAGTATTAAAAAATGTGCCTTTATGAGAAAGAATGAAATATGGCCCTTTGTAGCAATGTGGACAGAACTGGAGAGTGTTATGGTAAGTGAAATAAGCCATACAGAGAAAGACAGATACCATATGTTTTCACACTTATGTGGATCCTGAGAAACTTAACAGAAACCCATGGGGGAGGGGAAGAAAAAAAAAAAAAGAGGTTAGAGTGGGAGAGAGCCAAAGCATAAGAGACTCTTAAAAAATGAGAACAGGGGCACCTGGGTGGCTCAGTCGGTTAAGCGTCCAACCGACTGAGTTCAAGCCCTGCATCAGGCTCTGTGCTGACAGCTCAGAGCCTGGAGCCTGCTTCGGATTCTGTGTCTCCCTCTCTCTCTGACCCTCCCCTGTTCATGCTCTGTCTCTCTGTCTCAAAAATAAATAAACATTAAAAAAAAATTTTTTTTTTTAAATGAGAACAAACTGAGGGCTGATGGGGGGTGGGAGGGAGGGGAGGGTGGGTGATAGGTATTGAAGAGGGCATCTTTTGGGATGAGCACTGGGTGTTGTATGGAAACCAATCTGACAATAAATTTCATATATTTAAATAAATAAATAAATAAATAAATAAATAAATAAATAAATAAATAAATAAATAAATAAAGTGTGCCTTTAAGGGGCACCTGGGTGGCTCAGTCAGTTAAGCCTCTGACTTTGGTTTCAGCTCAGGTCATGATCTCACAGTTCTTGAGATTAAGCCTTGCACTGGGCTCTGTGCTGGCAATGTGGAGCCTTCTTGGGATTCTCTCTCTCCCTGTCTCTGCCTCTCCCCACTCATGCTGTCTCTCTCTCAAAATAAATAAATATAAATTTTTAAAAAACATTAAAAAAAAAGTGTGCCTTTAAGAGATGATTAAGTCACAAGGGTAGAGCCCGCATTAATGGGATTAGGGCCCTTAAGAGACTAAGGGGTGCTCCTCTGCCCTTTCCACCTTGTGAGGACACAAGGAACCAGGAAGCATCTATGAATGAGGAAGTGAGTTCTCACCAGACACTGAATCTGCCAGCACCTTGATCTTGGACTTTCCAGTCTCCAGAACTGTGAGAAATAAATGTCTGCAATTTACATGCCACCTGGTTTACAGTATTGTTACAGCCGCCCAAATAGACTAAGACAGCCACATTTCATCATTGATCCTTAAGAGGCCCCAGTTATTTATGTCCCTTTGTCCTCATAGCTCACTCCAAACCCCCTCCTCACAAACAGCAGCTATACTTCTGGGTAAATGTATAGATCCTTTGTTCTTACCTACTACTACAAACTATGTCTTGTTTCATACAGATTTATTTTTAACTTATGTAAATGATAATATACCTTATTCTCCTTCTTAGGTTTCTCAAAAGGATTCTGTCCTTAAGATCTACCCATGTTGCTTTTTTTTTTTTTAAACCCGTGTTGCTTTATGTACTTCTAATTGGTCCTTATGTTACCTGAACCTTAGCAGTGAGTACCTACCCATTTGACTTCTGAACACAGAAGTCAAAATCCTCCTAAGCCACATCAACACACACAAAACAAAAGGCTGATGCAAGTCCTTAAGTCCTTTCTCTAACTCCAAACAAGTGGCACTTTGAGTAATGCTTTACTGCTATTGCAAAGAAGGCAGGATTCTTGTAATATTTTAATGGGAAAGTTAAGTAATACTCCCTCTTTATTTGGACATGTGTTGCTTTTTCTCTTCTGTTTGGGAATCCTTCACTGAGGAAGGAGAAAGCCAACCTCATTAGCTAGAAAACAGAATCTACAGGAAATAACTAAACACATTTTAGTCACTGGGTGACAAAACTAAGATATGTGATTTGCATAAATTAAAAATACATCTACATAAAACAATATATGATTTACAATAATATACAAGAGCAAAATATATATATATTTACTCTGAGGAATATGATCAATTCAATCCTCAGAAGCTGAAGTTCCCAAACCAAAACAATAAACAAAAATCAAGGACAGATTTAAAAATCAACATAAATAGCCAGAGAGAGAGAGACAGATTATCTGCATTTTCTATAGCGGAATATGATACATGATATAGTTACTATGCCAACAAGTCCATCTATGGATTGCCTCACAGCCTGTAACTCATTTGTAACACAAAGGTATCACTGGATCATCCGGGTTTCTGCACTCCTAGGACTTGTGATCTAGTTATAAGAATGAAATCTTGCTTCACAAGTCAGGGTGAACGCTGATAACCAAATCAGTCACCATTAAATTTTCACACAGAAATGACCATTATAAGTTTTTCAATTCATGGAATAATATTGGCTAAAACTTTTTTGCATAGTGAGTAATTTTTGTCATATCTTCTTATTTTATAAACACATTGCATATTTTACAAAC
Organism: Felis catus; assembly: GCF_018350175.1. Classification (NCBI taxonomy): domain Eukaryota; kingdom Metazoa; phylum Chordata; class Mammalia; order Carnivora; family Felidae; genus Felis; species Felis catus. Next base: position 114,872,473 of record NC_058374.1, read on the forward strand.
TGCATTTTTTTAAAAATGTTTATTTATTTTTGAGAGAGATAGAACATGAGCGAGGGAGGGGCAGACAGAGAGGGAGACACAGAATCCGAAGCAGGCTCCAGGTTCTGAGCTGGCAGCACAGAGCCCAATGTGGGGTCAAACTCACAGATCGCGAGATCATGACCTGAGCCAAGTCAGACACTTAACTGACTGAGCCACCCAGGCGCCCTGCAAACTGCACTTTTGGTTATTCTAATCATTCTAGACTCTAATATTTGTATCGTGAATGTATACAACTTCTTTCTAACAACGTAGATTTATTTCCACACCCCATGAAATATAAAACATTTCTCTTCTCCTTTCTCTTTCCTTCCTCTCCTCCATTTTCCTAATGGCTTACAAATTCAACAACAGTCAGCTCAGGGCCTATCTAGTTTCCTCCACACTCCCAACCCATCTTCCCTGCTCCAACAGCCCAGATTATTTTGAAGGCAATCTCAGAAAGCATATCATTTCAGTTCTGAATACCTGTAAGAGGTAAGGAGTTCCCTTTTTAAACATCATCATACCCCCCCATAACAATAGTTGCTTAATATCATAAAATGTTCATTGTCCACATTCCCTAGTTGTCCTAAAAATGTCTTTTTTCTCGTTTATTTTTAGTTTGTTTTAATCTATGTCAAAACAAGGTCCATACGTTATAATTAACATGTCTCTTACATCAAACATTCTTTTTTTAGCCTTTTTCCTCAAACAAAAATGCAGTATTTTTATGTAGCAAAAATAAGCAATTCTGAATGAGGCAGAAGTTTAAAATGCTGTCCTGAAGAAGGTGGTGAAAATGTCAAGTCATTGCCTTTGCAGAGGAGATAAACACTTGGCATATACCTTTCCCTGAATGATAAAGAAGGAGAAAGGGGAGCTGTGCTTCCGGGAAACATTTTTATCAGCCCCCCAAAACAGCACATACAGGTGATGCCTGTACAGTTAAATAGGAATTGAGGAACTAGGAGCTGTAAGTCTGCAAATCATTTCTTTACTTCAGTGAAGGGAAGCTTATAAACAGCCAAACCAGTCTCTTAAAGTTTTGCAAATGCTAGTTGCATTCAACCTTTTTAGGATTTTAATCCTCAAGCTTTAGTTTAATTTAATTTAAGCCTTTTGAATTTTCAACTATTGCTTATTCCATTCTAATCTGTTCCTTTTGTAAAAGAAAGAAAATCATTCTAGATGACATGAAATTGTAATCAAGACTTCCATCTTGCACTGTAAGAGTTTCTGTTACCATCCCACCTTAAACAAAGCTCCTTTTTAATTTTAAAATGGAAAAAAATCCCAGTGTCAGAACACAACAAATACAAAATAAATACCAGGGAATAGAAGAGGCAAGACAAGCTTACTGTGAGTTAAGCAGGAGTTAAGAATATGGGCTACAAAGACAGAAGGCTGCCCCTGTTTCTTTGCCTGTAAAATGGGGGCAATAAATACTGCTGCTGCTGCTGGGATTATTCAAATGTGATCATGAAAAGCACCCAGCACTGAGTGATGTTCGGTAATGACTAGTTATGATTATCACTGGAAAGACATAGGAAGGGATCATTTGTCATGATCAGTTTTACCTTGAGAGACAGAACTTACTTTATGATAATACTGTGAGTCAGCTATAAGGGAAGTCAGCAAGCTCCCTGTACCACACCCCTATTCCACTGCCTCCCATGAAAAGACTGAGGGAAAAGAAATACCCTGCAGAGGGAAAGTTGGTTCCCCTCTCTGATGGCTCCAAATATTTGAAAATAGTACAAGAAATAGCTCGTGTACTATTAGTTCTAGGTAAGACAAGACTGTGCTCAGTGAACTAAACAGATTAACCTGAAATTGGACTCTGATCCCCAAGGAAACAGGCTGGTATAGCCCAGTCCTTACTGGCCCTGCAGAGGAAAAACACCATGTGTCTATCTCAACTGTGATCTGGTTGGATATGATCTAAGCTCTGAACAGTGCCTAAGCGCATTTCAGATGCATAATACCTGTTAGACAATACTAAGCAGGGAGCTTTAGGGAGGGGGGGAGGCTACACCCTAATACCGAGGAAATAGTGAGGAACCGACACCAGAAATGAAGATCCAGCATTGTAATTCTGCCTTCCTCTATTCCATCATTGTAGTCAGACAAACTTCCTTTTCTCTTAGCTGTTTCTCAAATAATTACAAAAACTAACTCAATAAATTAACTAACAAAAAAGTAAGGGGTGGTTATTTATACGATAGAATTCTTCCATTCAAATCATTTGTTGCAAAATTCCTTTTAAAATAAAACCCTTCCCTCACGGTGTGAAAATTCACAGCCCTTCCCAAGCACCCGGCCCTCTCCATTACTCCTCTAACTACTTGAGGAAAAGAGCGGGAAAGGAGCAGGAGGGCAGACCTCCAATGAAAACTTCCTTGTTGATAATATTCCACGTTTGTTTAAGTGCTTTATAGTTTTAATGCACTCTCAGATCCACTGTGGTCTTTTAGGAAATGGTATAAACGATACCATACCTATTTGACAGATGAGAAAAGTGACATATACTGATCGGTGCAGTAAGACCTGAACCCAAGATCTTTTCAACCAAATGCAATGGTCTGGGACCTGACACGAGTGGTCCCAGGTTCATGCTCACCAGTTTTCTGTGCAGTTTTTTCCTCCCTTCAGTGAGTCAGTTCCAGGCATCCTCCTCCTTCCTCCTCAGTTAATTCTGATTCATGCCTCACCTCATGTAATTACTAAATGGGAAAGATTTGAGTAAACCAACATCCAATCAACTAATATTCACTGAACACAAACTAGAAGCCAGACCTTTGAATTTTTAAGCAAAGGGAAACTTAATCTTCTCTATCATTCAGAAAGACTATGGTGAGATTAATCACTTTATCAATTTTTAGAACCAATTATCTAAAAATAATATTTGCATATTGGTCAAAATGGAGTCCCTAGCTAGATGTGTTCAGTCCCTCTTTATAAATCTGGAAACACACTTCAAGTGGCTTCTGTAAGAAAGTAAGGCTTGGACAATGTCTCTGCATAGACTTGATAAGATTTCCAAGTGTACCATGGTAAAAATCTCATTTCTTAAATCACTCATTCAACATTAGCTTACTGTACAAACTTGCTTGTGCTTGGTTCCGGAGGTAAGAAAGTGATAAAGTTAGATGCAGCAGTCATGAACCTGAAGGAGGTTAGAATCTAGAACAGGAAGACCAGTGCCCTCCTCTGGACTCACCAAGGGTCCCCAGGTTCTGAATGGTCAGGCCTCACAACCCTCTGGGCCAAAGGTGGAACCCAGCTACCCGCACCCCGTCTGCAGCCACAGGGGCCTTCTCTCATTTCTATGAACTCTCCTGGCTCCTTCTCCCACTGGACTCTATATAAGTCCCAGTTTCCTCAGCTTTGAAGTTCACCAGGCTCTTGGTGGCCTTAGCTCCACTTCCTCCTTCAGCCGTGAGCTCCTGACCTGCTGCCCTCAGGAAGCCTTTTCTGACTTGCAGGTCTGGTCATATCTGCGTATGAAACCCTCTACCACCTTCAACCTAATCACATTTGTAGTCTTACATGCACTTGTCTGATTGTTTGATATTTGACTGTCTGCTCTCAGGTGCTTAAGATCCTGACAGGGCTGGGACTGGTTTTAGATGCCAGTGCCTGGCACACAGTAGGCCCTCTAGGGATGAAAACGGAACAGTCAAGTATGTGTGGAACTAGGTAGCCTGGGCTCTGTGGAGGGGTCAGGGTGGACTGGGTTAGCTTCTTTAACACTGGGCCTCCCAGTTCCTATCTTAACCCTTGAATGACACTCTGAAATGGAAAGATTGTTTGTCCCAAGTCCCCAGAAGACTTTAAACTCCTGGACAGCAGAAATCCCATTATATTTAGTGCTGTGGCCCCAGTACCTAGCTGCCTGTCACTGAGCATGAAATACACGTGCAAAACACTTCATAAATATTAGTCATTGCCAGTATTAATGAATACATTCCAGAGGGTGGGAACAAAGTGGAAGATGTTATCCACAGCTTCAAAGAAATATTTAAGACTGAAGGGACTCTCACAAGACTACAAACGGGGGGGCGGGGGCATCTGCGCGGTTCAGTCGGTTGAGCTTCCGGCTCAGGTCATGAGCTTCCGGTTGGTGAATTCGAGCAGGCCCTTCACTGGCAGCGTAGAGTCTGCTTGGGGTTCTCTCTCTCTCTCTCTCTCTCTCTCTCTCTCTCTCTCTCTCTCTGCCCCTCTCCAGCTAAGTAAATAAATAAACTTAAAAAAAAAATACAAACGACCCCCTAACCAAAGTGTTGTGTTTTTTTTAAGGAAAAAAAAAATTTGCCTGCCCTCTTTCCTCTGGAAAGCAAACAAAACCCCCAAAGCAACACCCCCCCCAAACAAAAACCTCTCAACCAACGTCTTCCCCTTTCCGGGCCTTCACCTTCGTGTCTCCCCGCACTTCATGAGCGAACTCTGGGCATCAGTCACTGCGGAGACTGCAATCGCTGCGGTGCAGCCAGGCATTTCCTGACCCGGGTGCAACTTTGTGAGGATGTACGTAGTTGGACCTCCTCTCCTGGAGATGGCATTTATGGGAGATGGGAAAGTGGTGGTGTTTATAAACAGGCAGGGAGGGGTCTTTGCCTCTTAGCTGACATTTTAGCCGGCCACCTCCAACCCGCGTTTGGAGGCGGCAGCCCCAGCCCGCAGGTACCGCGGTCCACTGGACGCCACGCGGCCGAGGCCCCTCCCCCGCCGCAACGGTCCTGGCACGCAGGCGCGGTGGCGCGCGCGGGGCGGGACGCGCAGGGGCGGGGCTGCGCGGGCTGACTTAAATACAGAGCCGGTGGGGGCGGTGCGAAGCTGCCGCGGCGCTGCTGCCCGGTTGCCGCGAGTCCTCGCAACTGCCTCCTTGTGGCGTGAGCTTCCAGCCTCGCTCTTCCCCCGGCGGCGGCGGTGGCGGCAGCAGGAGGAGGAGGGAGCGGAGGCGAGCGGGCGGCGGGCTCCATGGAGAGCGGCGGACGCTCGGGCAGAGGCGGCTCTTCCTCTCCGACACCCGGGCAGCAGTGACCGGCGCTTGCGCCCTCCTCCGCGTCGAAGCGGCCGCCGACTCCGGGACTGACCGGCCTCGCTGTCACTCCCCGCGCCGCCGCCTCGCCTCCCGGCGCCCCTGCGCCCCGACTCGCCCGCGCCCCAACTCCCCGGCGGGGTGGCGGCAGCCGGGCCCCCGCGGCGGCGGCCGGAGCAGCAGCGGCAGCAAGAGCCCGCCTCTATGATGAAGTTCAAGCCCAACCAGACGCGGACCTATGACCGCGAGGGCTTCAAGAAGCGGGCGGCGTGCCTGTGCTTCCGGAGTGAGCAGGAGGACGAGGTGAGGGCGACCAGCACGCTCTGCGCCTCCCGCGGCGGCGCCGGGGCAGGCTGGGGGGTGGGGGCCAGGGCCGGTCGGAGTGGGGGTCTTAGCCCTTCACCTTGCTCACCCGACCCTTCATCTGGCCACCAGGCTAGGAGGGATTAGCCCCCTCCTTCTTTCCCTCCCGCCCTTCCTCCCTCCTTCCTTCCTTTCTCTGGGTTGATAGAGGAGACAAAGGGGCTCGCCCAGCCCAGTGTTCTGCCGGGCTATGGTGAGGACCTGAGGCCGAGACGCCTCCTGGCCGGCGGGAAGGTCCCGGGCCGTATAGGTCGCTTCGGGCGGGAGTCACCATTTTAACTAGCGAATTGAGTGAAGCCAGATAAACCTTGAGTGCTAACGGAGGCGGCAGAAATGGCGTGAGTGTTGCAGCCCAAGCCCTTCTGCCTCTGTTACATTTCCCTTCCATGTTACGGCAATTTGCGGTTTCGGATTAAATCTAGGGATGTTTGTGGAATAGCCAGGCAATCCCCGTGCTTTAAAATAAAACCCCATTCGGTCTAGTTTTCTCAATCCCACTCTTACGTGGACCTTTTAACTCGCAAGCACTTGGCATAATTTATATATATATATATATATATATATATATATATATATATGTATATACACACACACACACACACACATACATATATATATTTAAAGGCCTCTTTTTAAAGTTTTCTGACTGTAGAAAGATGGCCAATGAAAAATGTGGAATAATGCCTGAAGAAGAAGATGGACTAGAGGTGGGCAGAGTTGCCATTTTCAGACCATAACCTCTAGCTCTGAGCATACTTATCAAGGCTTCTTAACTTTGCTGTATTTGGCTTGACATCTGGAGACGAGCAGCCTTTCTTTTTCTGAGAGTAAGCAGCCAGTCTTTAATTTACCTTTCTTCATTGGGTTGATAGTGAGGCTCTCAAGGTTTTCCTGGAGAACAGTTTTTCCTTGTTTCAGTTCCATTTAATTTAAAATGGTTCACTGTTTTAAATTTACTTAAAGCAAGGTGGCCAAGAAAATATTTTATAAAGCATTGCCACTCCTCTCAATCGGATAAGCATCTGACTTCGACTCACGGTTGGTGGGTTTGAGCCCCACATTTGGCTCTGTGCTGACAGCTCAGAGCCTGGAGCCTGCTTCGGATTCTGTGTCTCCCTCTCTCTCTGCCCATCCCCTGTTCATGCTCTGCCCCCCCCCCCCCCATAAACATTAAATTTGTTTTAGGGGTGTCTGGGTGGCTTAGTTAAGTGTCAGAGTCTTGGTTTCGGCTCAGGTCATGACCCAACAGTTTATGGGTTCAAGCCCCACATTGGGGTCCGTGATGGCAGTGTGGAGCCTGCTTGGGATTCTCTCTCTCTCTCTCTCTCTCTCTCTCTCTCTTTCTCTCTCTCTTTCTCTTTCTCTCTCTCTTTCTCTCTCTCTTTCTCTCTCTCTGTCTCTCTCTGCCCCTCCCCTGCCTCTCTCTCAAAAATAAATGGATAAACTTAAAAAAAAATTTTTTTTTCATTTTTTAAAGCATTGCCACTCCTAAAATGATTAGACCGGGGAAAAAAATAATCTGAATTCTGCTTCCATAACCAACTGTGTCCAATAAAATACCAGGCTAAAACTGGAGAATTTAATGGCTTCCTTATTGCTAATCGCTGCAGTTAGGATGAATATGACATAGTGTACACTCAGTGGTGTAGTCGTTCTTACTCTATGACCTGAGGCCACTTAGGAGAGCTAGAAACTAGAAGGAGATAGGTTTTTGTGGGGTTGTTTTGTTTTGTTTTTAACATTTACAGAGTAACAGTCAATAAGCATTAAGTGCATCGAGGCCCCGTTAGGAAAAAACAAACTTTGAATATAGAAGCATATAATAGCCCAGAGTGATCAAGATAGGTCAAGGATCTTGTCTAATTTGCTCACTATTGTGTAATCACATTCTTAGTTGAGTGTTTTTACTGTGTGGGACTTGCCTGAAGACCTTTTAAGTTTGCTGCATTTAATCCTCTTTGTGCTGGTCTGTAGGTGAGGAGAGGGTTGCAGGGCCTAAGTACTTTGCCCAAATGACATAATTAGGAAGTGGTAGAGTCGGAATTCAGGATCCAGTCCCTGTTTCTGATGCTGGGCTCTTGGCACAGGGCTCCATGGCAATTGGGTGCACACTGTTTGCTGAATGAGAGATTTTGTGAGGCTGAGCTTGGAAGCCTTTCTGGAAGTGATGACTTTGAAGTCTTGCCATAACCTGAACTTGGAATTCAGGCTTTAAAAACGGTTCCCAGGGGAAGATATAGGAAATAGGAAATTGAAATGATCTGCATTGTGTGAATGGTAAAGCAAAGCCTGAAGAACACTTCAGAAATTCCTGTAGCAGATAAAGGAGTTATTTCTGTGCTTGGAAATTGTTCCTGCTGTAATAAATGCTAAATTCCTAGCCTCGAGTTGAGTCCACAGACTAGTGCCATTAGATAAAATGAAGTAAGGAGCAAGCTCTGGAGCATTTATTAGAGAAATCTGTTATGTAAATAAATCTGGTACTGTGCAGGTTGAGAAACCAAGTCAGTTGGTTAGAGAATACGCTGTGAGGGAAGGCTCTGGAATTCTCTAAGTAAAATGCACAGCCAACTTTAATGTGTGGTCTAGGATCCTCATTTTTGTAGTTGTATATAGTTGAGGCTCCTTCTATTATATAATAGTGACAAAGATGAACCTGTTAGCTTTCCTGAACATCTTGCTATTTTGCTGTGAATTTGATTTCACTCTTTTGAAATTACGTTGGTAGCCTTCCAAGGATAAGATACAAAACAGCCTGAATCCACCTCTTTAGCTAATAGATGAGACTTTTTCCCCCTCCTGGGTTAATAACACCTAGATCCCTGTTGGGAGATTTAAATGTATGCTTTATTTAAGGGCGAAATGTTTATAAAGTATAAATTGAAATAAAATAAGAATTGCTGTTTGACCACAAAAAGTTATGCAGTGCTCCAGGATGGCTATCCTTGTACTGAAGGATTTCTCAGTAGCCCTTAGTTGAGAACAGATTGTTTTAGGGAAGAAACAGCAGTCTATGTTCTCTTGGGGGTGGTTTTATTATTTGCCCATTTTATCTTCCCCGCGAGGTAAATAAGCATTAGGATTTGTATAGTAAGAAATTAGGCAGCAGAGTTAACTTGTCCCAAGATCATGGAAGCTGGCAGATCTTTTTGAGCCCAGGTCCTTTATTTCTAAATCTCCTGTTCATTTGATCCTCTCTCTGGTTCTGTAGGGAGCCACCCTTAGTTTTAGTGGTTGGGCTTCCACACAAGCCCACAAATAAGCATCCCATAGAGTAGCTGGGATACTGTGTTTGTACAGTGAAAGAGGACAGTACATTCACAAAAGGTAGCCAGAAATGGATTCTGTTCAACACATTTGCATATAACTGAACAGGGATGCAGAGATGAAAAGTATCAGCTCCTAAGAAACGTAGGAGTAAACAGGAGAAACATTCTGTAGTGTTTGGACCGACAGAAACTGACATAAAGGGAAATCAAGTAGGGGAAGAGTACCATCAGGTACTGACAGCAGGGTTAAGATCACTGGAGCTGGATTTCAGTGAGTGAGAGAGGAAGGACCAAGCATCACAAACAGAGCAAGACTTGGGGCTGTGGACTAGTTGAACTGCAACTTGGGATGGCATTGAACAAATAATGGTTGAAAAAGAGCACCTTAATATATAAGGCTAAGGAGATGCTAGGCAAGACAGGAACATTTACATTTTAAATATATTCAAGCTTGAGGATGATCTAGCAGCAATATAAGATAGAGTGCTGAAAAGAGAAACAGAAGTGACTTTGATTCTGGGTGGAATCCAGGCACAGTTGTGAGAAACACTAACAAAACTGTCTTAAGAACTGCCTATTACTCTTCCACTTGGACTTACTGCCCTAATTAGCTTTTAAGCCCCTTGAGCCAGGGACTGCATTCTACCACCTGCCAAATGCCAAATGTGTATTAACTAAAATGTCTGAATTCTACAAAATCATTCACTAAGACTTGGTTGGGAAAAGCAGTCTTAAAACCTGTGGGACTCTAAAACCAGAGCTCTAATAAAAACAATCTTAATAAGAAATGCTAGTACAGTATTTGTACGTATGTGTATATGTACTAACATGTGTATGCTTGGGGTCAACAGGCAGTCTGCCTTTTCAGATAAACACTCTGGGGCTCATACTTCTGCAGAAGTCCTTTTAGATTTAAGGCTCTGAAGATACTTGCTTCAAGTGGAGACCACTTTCTAATGAAAATTAAATAACTATCTGAAGGCAATCTTTTCTAAACGGAGGGAAATAACATCTATGCCTGCAGCTCTCCTAGACATAAAGGGCTTCTTGGGCCACTTAAGCAGCCACTTCCTTCAAGGGAAGGCATTTTTGTACAATTTGCATCTGTTTTAGGCTCTTGGTATATATCACGAAGGCTTTCTCCAGTGTGTGTAAAAGCTAAGCCCATCATTTCAAAACATTGATGTGCTACAAGAAAATGTCATGATCAGTGCAATTTAGCATTCTTCTATCTACCAATCCCATAAGGATGGTCCCTGATTTACAATGATTCAACTTGTGATTTTTCAACTTTATGATGGTATAAAAGCAATACGCATTCAAGAGAAACTACTCGAATTTGGAATTTTGATCTTTTCTTGTCTAGCAATAATCTGAGTTAAACACATTTTCCCAAAATGAGCTGTTATTTCTGACCCTCCTATACAACTGTGCCTCAATAGTCCAAAAAGTAGGACTATTAACTTGTGTTTAATAGTAGCAGTAAGTAGCTGGTTAATGGATACAGTAACCACTGCTGTAACTTAAGATCTTTTAAAATGTCTGTGTGCATACTGGGTGTTCCTAATAATATACTGCTTGCTGGCCTAATTTTGATTAAGAGCCCCTAATACAGTTAACTGTGGTAAAGTAGTTTTAAACCATTCATGCATCCTGGCTCATGATAACATGTGAAGAAAGAACAAAAACCGCAATACAGCTTCTAAATAGCTACAGTTTAAAACTCTTCATTCCTAATTTAGGGATCACTTGAGGGGTTTTCTGGATAGCCTTTTTTTTTTTTTTTTTTTTTTTTCTGGGAAAGAAATAGTCATTTGTAGTGACTAGTTGTTCCCAGAAGCAAGCTGTGACCAAGAACAGTTATAAGAGTGAAAGCTGAAACACAAATGGCATTTGGGGGCCACTTGGTGTATACAGCTAAGAATTTCATTTACCTCCATGCTCAAATCTTGAACAGCAATTTTTTAGTTTACAAGCTCTTACACACCTCCAGTGAGGAGGACTTACTAGGTGATAGTAGGGTTTTGAATCTATACTGTAGATTATTCCAATTCATAGACAAACTGTTGTCTAGTAAGACTCAGGGCTGGTTCCAAGTAGACCATTATCACTACACTACTGCTACTTAAAGTGAGAAGTACTTATATAACAAATGCTTAAAACATTAGGAATCGAAGAAAAAGACAAGTGTGGGAAATGGCTTCTTAACAATGACAGGTGAATGGTGTTTTATGTTGAATGTTGGATACACATGGAAGGAAGGTTGAGGTCAGATAGTATAGTAGCAGGAATGCTTATATGAAGGTGGGCAACAGCACTGCCTTTGAGGTTGACTGTGATTCAAGTCTAATTCTGCAGCCTGGTGGATTGACTAACCTTTTTATAAATCTTTCCTTTGGACTCAGCTCTGGCCTATCTGGAAAGTTGAATGTCTGCTTTCCTCTCCATCACCTTGTCACTAATGTGGCAGACTGTCATCTTGTTGAATACACAAAATGTAATATACCTACAAAGGTAGTTGAAAAGGAATTTAAAACCTATGAACAACCAGGTCTGGATTTGTCAGCTATTGGTGTATCCCCTTAGTAAGATTTTATAACCTAAATAATATTTTTAGAGCGTTACCAAGCATGCTAAAGTACAGATCTAGTAGATTGGGGATGTTGTAGAAATGTTTAGATGGCTTCCCCCCCCCCCCCCGAGGATATGGAATAATAATGATTTGTGATACAGTTCTTTACAGTTCTTCTAACATGTAGTAGGGATTTTAATGGTCTTTGCTTATGCTATTCAAATTCATTTCTTCTACCCTGCTAGGTAATCACCACCACTCCCCACTCCATAAACAAACAACAAACATAATGTGGCCTTGACCTCACTTGAACTTCAAATGAAGTACTCTAGATGAGTAGGCAAATTCATAATGAAACATACTCGTTTTCAAATCTGTTTCATTACCAAAGGCTCATTATCAAATGTTTTAAACTAGTAGTTTAGATGCTGATCATTCTATACCACAGGTATTAATTACTCATTTATTTTGGAAAGATACATTTGAAGTTAATGGTTTGATAAAATTTAATCATTTTGGAATGTCAGGGGATTCTTGCACGATAAGGTCTCAGTTTCTGCTAAATCGTTTGTCCAAAACCATACAGATCTGTTTTCATGAGGCATTAGAAAAAGTAATTTATGAAGGGAACTGTGGAAGCATGTAGGTATTTCCTGTCACTGACTTTTGGAAGACAAGTTCAGTCATATGTGAATTATGTCCTGTAGACTGCAGATTAAAGATTTGATTTCAATTAGAAGCATAAGTGTTCAGAAAAGCAGGCACAGACTATACTAATGGGTATTCAACATTATTAACCTTATATAATTTATCTCTTAAATACTATCTTGGGACAGATGGGAATTATCATTGACCTAGATATATGACACTGAATTTCATTTTTTCAGGACTCCAACATTATGAATATTGATGGTTTTGAAATTCCTTGTTTACTAAATAAATAAGAATGTAGTTTTCCAGTTAGCAAGCCCCTGCAGTGTCGTGTCCCATTATGAAAGTAATCAAGGAAGTTGGAATTGGGTAGTTAAGAATTTCATCCAACCTACTCGGCAATGAAAAAGAATGAAATCTTGCCATTTGCAACAACATGGATGGAACTATGCTAAGTGAAATAAGTCAGAGAAAAACAGATACATGTTCTCATATGTGGAATTTGAGAAACTTAACAGAGGGAAGAAAAGGAAAGGAAAAAAAAGTTACAAACTGAGGGAGTCAAACCATAAGAAACCCTTAAATACAGAGAACAAACAGGGTTGATGGGGGGATGGGGAGAGGGAGAATGGGTGAGGGGCATTGAGGAGGGCACTTGTTGGGATGAGCACCGGTTGTTGTATGTAAGTAATGAATCATGGGAATCTACTCTCGAAGTCAAGAGCACACTATATACACTGTATGTTAGCTAACTTGACAAGAAATTATATTTAAAAAAAAAATAATAAGAATTTCACCCAGGCAATAAAAACTAGATTGTCCGTAACCCACACCTAGTGACCAGGAAAAGAAGCCTCCAACTCTGCAGTCAGAAACAGTAGTTACAGTTTACTTTTCCCTTGATGCAAGACATATGCTTTTATACCTTAAGCATTTTTTATTTTAACTTAAAAACTTACACTTGCCAATCTCAATATATAGGCCAAAGCCTTGGAATGCCATAGATATTTGGTAAGCTTCCTTTTTGAGTAAAACAAAAGATGAAATCTGATTCGCGGTCTCACTTTGTTTAAATTTTTTTTTTCAACGTTTATTTATTTTTGGGACAGAGAGAGACAGAGCATGAACGGGGGAGGGGCAGAGAGAGAGGGAGACACAGAATCGGAAACAGGCTCCAGGCTCCGAGCCATCAGCCCAGAGCCCGATGCGGGGCTCGAACTCACGGACCGCGAGATCGTGACCTGGCTGAAGTCGGACGCTTAACCGACTGCGCCACCCAGGCGCCTTGAACCAAATATTTTTAACTGAAGGGGTGCTTGGGTGGCACAGTCGGTTAAGCATCTGACTCTGGATCCCGGCTCAGGTTATGATCTCACAGTTCATGAGTTCGAGCCCCATGTTGGGTTCTGCACTGACGGTGCGGAGCCTGCTTGGGATTCTGTCTCCCCTTCTCTCTGCCCCTCCCCTGCTTGTGGTCACTCTCTCTCTGCCATAATAAATAAAAATAAACTTAAAAATAAACAAATGAATGTTTTTAACTGAAAAATTCAATTAACTTCGATGAGCTTGGCCCCAAGACTTTCATGCAGTTGATGGGACAGAATTCTTTTCAGTTACTGGGAAGCTTTCCTCATACCCCTGCTCTGCCCTGTTCTGTTTCACCAAAATAACTGATTGCTTTAGATGAGCTCAAATGGGATCTAAGTTCATCTCAGAAAATGTTTAATGCTTATTTATTTTGAGAGAGAGAGAGAGAGAGAGAGAGAGAGTGAGCATGAGCGGGGGAGGGGCAGAGAGAGAGGGAGACACAGAATCCGAAGCAGGCTCCAGGCTCCGAGCCGTCAGCCCAGAGCCTGACGCGGGGCTCGAACTCACGGACCGCGAGATCGTTACCTGGCTGAAGTCGGACGCTTAACCGACCGCGCCACCCAGGCGCCCCAAGTCTCACTTTGTTTAAAGAATTTTAATTGAACTTTGAAGATTTGCAGGCTCTTTCTGGATTTTTAAATTTCCTTTTTACAGTAGTCTCATCCATATTTAATTTGATAGCAGTTTTTAATAATAACCTACCTTTAATCTTTGCAAAGTCTTTTTTGATAATTCCTTTTTGCCCTCATTTCATCACTAATTCTCAATAATTATAAAACTAATGCAACTGGCAAAATTTGGGGGAAAAGCCTTGTTCTTGGTAAACTGATGCAATTCAATTAGTAGGAAAGCAGAAGAGGTCGTAATGGCCAACATCGAGTGCTTAGGCCAGGATATAAGGTATTTAAGTGTCACAAACACTCAGTAATTCTACAAGGATAGGTGCTTGGAGGAAACTGGGGTACTGAATGGTAGATTATCAGCCCATCATTGGGTGCATCAAGGAATGAAATACATCTTGGGTATGATCTGTACAGTTGCAAAACATCTTTGAGTTTAAACCAGTATTTTCTAATTCTTGTTAGATTTGTTTATTCTGGCTCTTTAGTTTCTAATTTTGATATGTAAGCCCTGTTTGCTAATACTTTAAATTTAAAGCTGTTTTATGTTTCATTTGACCAAAATTGCTATATTTGGACTTGGTGATACCCTCACAGCCATTCATATTTTAGCTAAGGCTTTATCAGCTGTTGTTAATTTACAGTGCTTTCTCTGGATTTGCATTGTTTTGCCAGTTATTCGTTTGAAGGAATGAAGCCGGCAGAAGCAATGGAGTCCTATTCAGATAAAGGATGAGAGAAACAACACTCAGACCCCTTGAGCATTAATTGATCACTGCTCTGCGATGATGGTGTGTCCATAGGCAAAAGTGTGCTGCTTTGTTTTCAGATTGAGGGGATAGGGGCCTGAATAGACGTTCCCTTATCTTCCAACTCAGTGTGTTCAAGGCTGGGGGAAAGGTGGGAGTTGCTGAACTCCTGAGTTGCTGAACTCTGGGAGTTACTGTCATCCTAACTTTTCCGTTGGGGAAGGCTGAGTTTCTGGCAGCCTCCTCAGGTGGGAGGTGAATCCTTGTGCTGGCTATGAACTCTCAAGTGCCAGCAGTTCCTGCGGCAGTAGAGTGGGAGCTGGGCAGATAGGACCACCGGCGTGTCAGAAGACCAGTACACATCAGGGATCATACTTTGCTCTGAATTGATTGATTTATCTGGAAAGAATGTTCTGTGTTTACTTAGAGATAATATACTAAGGGAATTTTGTAACCAGTTTTTGTTCAAGTTGGTTAAGACACCTGTTACTTCATATAAACATCCTTTGCTTATTTATCATAGTAGCCAAGCCTTTGTTGCTGTTTTAAGTTGGGTGCATTTCAACCTAACCTAGCCCACAAATTTTCATGTAGAAGATTGGTATATAATACTTGTTTCAGGTACTGTTTAAGTAGTGAACCTCTAGGATACTCTGTGGTAATGTTTGTTTTTTAAAAAGCATTTGCAAATTTAAAGGTTAATGCTATTCTCGATTGGGGTCTGCAGACTTTTCTTATAAAGGGCCAGATAGTATTTTAGGCTTTGTGGACCATGCAACCTCTGTCACAGCTACCTAACTCTGCTGTTACAGCATCAAAGCAGCCATAGGCAACATGTGAAAAATGAATGAGTGTGGCTGGATTCTCATAAAATTTTATCTATGAACAGTGGAATTTGAATTTCATGTAATTAAAAATATAAAAACCATTTTTAGCTCACAGACTGTACAAAACAAGCAATGCACTCAACTGTAGCTTGCCGTCTCTAGATCATAAATTATAGCTGCCTGATATCAAAAGAAGTGACTCTTACCCATTTATAGAAGTTTGGAATATGAAGGGTACTTCTTCCCACCTAATCATAAGTGTAAAAATAACAAGAACTCTCTATCTACCAAGCATTGACTTAATGAATTCCCCTATTCCTTTTTCACAGTATCTGTTATCTTTTAAGTATCCTTACTCTTTATAGGTAAGAACAGGGTGACCTGCCTAGGGTCACATATCCTTAAATTTGGAGCGAAAGAGTAAGATTCTGTAACTCACGAATAGCAGATATGACCACAAACCTAAGTGCACGCAGTTCTGGGGCTAGTAAACCCAAGTATCCACTTTTATCTTTCATTGGTATCCATGATTTAGGGACTTTTACTAACTGAATCTGGTAGTTGAAGTGATTTCATTAGGTTCAGAATGATTTCATGGTGTGATTACATTGTTGAATTCGGAATTCCAAGAGTGTTTACAAAGGCTGTCAACTGCGCTTTCTTGTGGTATAATGTGTACACCTACTAATTTTAATGAAATTACAAATGGGCTAATCAGGAAGGGCTTTCCAGCCTTGTAAAGGGTGTGAATGTTACATCCGTAGTGCTTCGCAGGCTGTGGGGCCTACACTCGCGGTTGGTCTTGCAGGTGCTGTTGGTGAGCAGCAGTCGGTACCCAGACCAATGGATTGTCCCGGGAGGAGGAATGGAGCCAGAGGAGGAACCTGGTGGTGCTGCCGTCAGGGAAGTTTACGAAGAGGTGAGACGAGTAGTAGCAGCTTATTTGCTCTCCCTTCACACACACCGTATTTTGAGATTTTACGGTGTGTTCCCTGTGGCACTTTGGCTACGTGCACTGAGAAGAAGGCAAGGCAGGTCACATGAGTGCTCTTTTTGTTGTCTGACTGAAGATTTTTAAGCGGGTGACCATAGCTAGCATTTTGCTAAGCAGGTATTTGTTAAGCCTGGTAAAAGAGAGCTAAAAACGAATGTAGAAGTCCCCCAGAATTGTGTAACAGGCAATAAGCCTGATCAGTGATCAATGTAGAACAGGATGGCCCTGTCTCAGAGCAAGGTTAATAAATATTACACTGCAATGCACTGCAAGAATGCTCAGAGACATTAATCGTGTGCTGTAATTTTTTCAAATGAGTAAGAAGCAAATTGCTTTTATTCTAGTCGTTTTGTCTTAAAGTTCAGTGAAAAGTGGTGCGCACGCACATGCACAAAAGCGCACACGGCCTCCTTGTCTTCTTACAGTTGATGATAGAACTTGCTTTCTTTCTACTCAGAGACAAAACAGCATATTAAGTGCCATAAGAGTTACTGAACAGCAGTGAGGGTGTATATGGGAAGCACATGCTAATGCTCCCGTTGGGTCTTGGTGTGTAGCTGGAGAGGTTTCAGAGAGATGGGTCTCGAAGGATGAGCAGCTTTCCGAGGTAAGAGCGCGCGCGTCCCTAGATAGAGGCGGCAGCGGGCACTGATGCAGTGTGGATCGGCATGGGCTCACACTGCAGTTCCCGTCAGTCTGTTACCTGTCCCAGTCCCGGTAAAGTAATGAGGACTGCAGTAGGAGAGTAACCTATAGGAAGAATTGTACCTCCTAAGCCATGTGAAAAAAGCAAGCAAGAAAGACAGTCCTTTAAGTAAGAAGGGGATTGATCAGTTGGTTCAGAAAAAAAGTCTGTTTTCATTGGTGAAGCTTGTCCCAGATTGGTAGAAAGTCTAATTTTTGGTCAATCCCTGTCATTTCTTACAAAATAAATGACAACAAATTTGATCAGTCTGAACTTGTATATGGAGTAAATTAAACCATGTTGTATAGCAAACCGTAGGTCATGAATCTTGGCATAGCCAAAAAACCTTCACAGACGCAGGGTTGGTATGGAAGGGCCTATTGTGTTTATATCCTTGAGTTGAAACAGCTAGAAAATAACGTTCATGTAACCTTTCTTATGAAAGCTAACAGTTTTACATTGCATCTTTTTTATAATAGGCTGGAGTTAAAGGAAAATTAGGCAGACTCCTGGGCATATTTGAGGTGAGTTACAAAAGTAATCCTTGCTGATAACAGAATGATTCTTTCCTAACTGGCCAGATAATCTGGCAGCAGCCCAAGTTAGACATTCCTTTTATCAGTAAGCAAGTAAGTTATAAGGATTAGGGGGAAGGGAAGTAAAAGTTACCGAACTTTCATGTGCCATCAGTTTTATGCAGCATTACAATTACTTTTATATATGACAGTACAGTGGAGCTGATAGAGAAAGACAGATCTCTTGGTTCACTGTATATTGTTTAGGTATAAACTTTTTAGGAGGTACAGTGTCCTCAGTATCACCAAAGGACTTAGGTCTCTTGTGGATACTGTCTGGAAATGTACCCTGTGCCTTTAGTGCATAACATGTAGATGATACACAAATAATGACTTAATCCTTAGAGGACTGTATGAAGGTAAAAAACTCAAGATACAAAGAATAGACGCTAACAGCATAGAATTCTCCTGTATAATCTATTATTACTGAAGGCAGAATGGAATTTGTGGACGGAATTTGGAATTGGCAGGTATTCTGTGGAAGGTAAGGAGAAATGTAGTCAGGTCATGAGACCCAAACTATTCTCAAATGTATTTTCTTCCAAGAGTCAGACATAGATACATGGTATACCTGTATACCTGACACATCGTGACATATTTTTTCAAGATAATATTTAAGGGTTCGTTCAGTCCTTCTGGTAGAACCATATAAATTTGATTTTTAAGGCTTTTTACAGAATTCATAAATTCAGATTGTGGAGCACTTGGTAGAATTGATGACTCCCAGAATACAATGTTAGTAGTGAAGTTCTTAATATTCAGACTTTCCCAGAATTCAGCACTTGCCTTACCCAGTTGAACAGCACCATCTCCTGGTTGAAATGAAAAATACATTGAAGGTTTTCTGTAATTCAGAATAGCCATGGTACAAATAGCACATTGTCAATATGCTGGTAAGATTTTTGAAGAAAACGTCTCACGTTATAAAGCTTATATAACATAGAAAGATAATAGTATTAACTGCTTTACAAGTGCTATTTACATTTCATAGAATCTGAACAGAAAATAGTAACCAACGTACCTTTCTCCTTAGAAGATATAAGGGAAAATTAGAATTGTCCTGCCTATTCACTCTGGTAATTTCAATGAATTTTTGAACATAGAATAATAAATGTATTTACTTTCCAGATACAGAGATAAGACAATGGGTTCTTAATAATAATGACTAGTAATTTTTTGTTAATGTTTTTCTTTATTTTTGACAGAGAGAGAGAAACAGAGCATGAATGGGGGAGGGTCAGAGAGAGAGGGAGACATAGAATCTGAAACAGGCTCCAGGCTCTGAGCTGTCAGCACAGAGCCCGACATGGGGCTCAAATTCACGGACCAAGAGATCACGACCTGAGCCAAAGTCGGACGCTTAACCGACTGAGCCACATGGGCGCCCCGACTAGTAATGTTTTATGTGAGAGATGCCTCTCATTTTTTGCTGTTCCTATTCCTTCCCAAAGACCTAATACACTATTTGAATTGAGTGTATTACTCAGGTTGTCTGTGGTGGAAAAAATCGGGGCAATTATCAGGCAACCTGGCTGCCTGTCAGTAGAGCACATGACTCTTGATCTCAGGGCCATGAGTTCAAGCCCCACGTAGGATGTAGAAAGTTTACTTTAAAAAAAGTGGGGGGCGGGGGGTACCTGTGTGGTTCAGTTGGTTAAGGTCTGACTCTTGATTTGAGCTCAGGTCATGATCTTGCAGCTTGTAAAATGGAGCACGCGTCAGCCTCTGCACTGACAGCCAGGAGCCTGCTTGGGATTCTCTCTCCCTCTATCTCTGCCCCTCCTGGCTCTCCCCCCTCAAAATAAATAAACACTAAAAAAGAAAATTAAAAAACTCAGGCAACAATCTGAAGTCCTAGACTATAGTAAACGAGGATAACTTAAATCGAGATGAAAGTAGTGAGCCCCTTCGTTTTAAGACCAACTCATGTTTAATTTTCACAAGGTGGCAGTTTTAATATGGGTAAAAAATTGAGTTTCAGCATATAGGACTAAAACATTCCAGAAATGACTAGCCCATTCTCAACCCTGGTTGTGCATAGTTCACCTGGCAGCTTTTAAACTGCCAATACTTAATTGAATTAGTCTCTTAAAAAACACATACATTGAAATCAAAGGTGCTAAATGTTTCCTGTGGGGAGCTAATTTCAGCATTTTAAATGTTTTGTGGTACAGAAAACTCCCTTCTGTACTGGGTTAGACAACCGTGTATGCTTGACTATGTGCTAGTCAGCAGTATGCCACAACTGAATTTTTCTCCTTGGAAATGTGTAATGGCTAGTTCCTGTAGATTAAAATGCTTTTCTTTTTATATTCAAGCAGAACCAAGACCGAAAGCACAGAACGTATGTGTATGTTCTTACTGTCACTGAAATATTAGAAGATTGGGAAGATTCTGTTAATATAGGTAAGTTCCCTTTCCTTTTGCCATCCAGAGTCTTAATTTTGCTACTACACTCTTGTAGAGTTTTCGTCTTAAATTATTTTGGGTTACCTTTTTTTAATAAGATCAGTATGTCCACATTTGAATTACATCAAAATTCTTCCCCCAACATATTATTTATTGTCTAAGCCATTCCAAAAAACAATAAAGCTGTTATTTGTAGGGGGGGAGTGAGGGGCTTTGTCAAAGGATGTGGCTTATTAGTTTTTTAAGTGATTTTACTATATACTGACCAATGTCATACTGTTTTTTAGGAAGGAAGAGAGAATGGTTCAAAGTAGAAGATGCCATCAAAGTTCTCCAGTGTCATAAGCCTGTACATGCAGAGTATCTGGAAAAACTAAAGCTGGGTTGTTCTCCAACCAATGGAAATTCCACGGTCCCTTCCCTTCCAGATAACAACACCTTGTTTGTGACTGCTGCACAGACCTCTGGGTTGCCATCCAGTGTAAGATAGAATGGGGAGGGCCTCCCATGTGCAGTCTCACGGGGAGAGGTCTGTATTTTCCTTGGCAAACATCTGAATGACGCCTGCAAACTGTCTGAATTTGCCATGCAGGATTTTCAAACAATTTGCATGTTTTTCAGATGTTTTCAAATCTTCTTTTAAAAAAAAAAAGTGTAAAATATTTTAATAAGCCAAAGCCATGTGTAATTTTTTTTAGATGCCTTAACTATGCCCCTGGCCCCACCCCACCCCCCATTTTAGTTGTCATTTTTTCACAGCATTTTGTTCAGTTTTTTTGTCCATTTGATGTCAGTCTGTGGTTTTTGCCAGATCACCTTACTTGTGGGTATATTTTCCCTCTAAGTTATTTTCTCATTCACAGCATTAAGGTATTCAACAAATTCTGTTGTGGAGATTTATGAAAATAATTCTTGATATTAAATGAATCTACTGGTCCGTAAACTTGTTTCATAGGATCACAGTTTTAATTCAGAAATTCCAGACTTGGACTTTATGGTTCAATAACTGTTTTGACAAAGGACTTAATTTACTATTTTCAGAAATTTAACTCATTTGTCTGTTTTCACAACTGGTATTATGTCACTAGCTACCCGATATGGCCAATTCCTGCCCCCCCCCCCGCCCCGCCCCATAACTCAATAGTCCTTTAACACAAAGTTTAACTATATAGAGTGGTTTTTAGAGAGGTGTTGTAAGAAAAATGCACGCAGTAAATACATCTTATCATGAAAAACTGTGTTCATGGAACTTGAGTTAGCATGCTAGGTTGCCAATTCCTTTTATCTATAATCTCTTTACACAGAATACTTGATTGAGAACCAGAATACCCTTGATGTAAATTCCTTTTAAAGATATATTTCCAGTTTTTGAACTTACTGACTCCTCTTCAGTTAAACTTGCTGGTACTACTAACCACAGGATTAGAGTCTAACCTCAAATGCTGATCAGTGGTGACTGCATCACAATTGAGTAAAATGGCCTTCTTACTGTTCAGCTGTTACACACTTAGACATTAGGACACCTCAGAATGTCTCATCTTTTATAGATTGCCAATAAGTACTGTTTATCCTGTAACTAACTTTTGGGGCACTGGAACATACCTGAGCTAAGAATTTCATCTTAACACTTGTCTTTATACTCACTTAGCATCAAGAATCCCATTGAAAAACACATAAGGTACCCTGTCTGAAACTCCTGTACTCGCCGACCGCCAAGTCACAAATGAGATGGGAGGAAAACAAACTTTGAATAAGACATGGGGTTCGGGAGCGAGTGAAAGATCTTTCTCTATGTAGACGTTAGCCTTGTAAATATTGTAACTGGTGAGTATAGAGTAGAAAGTAAGTATGGTTGTACATTTGTTCCACAAATTGTTAACCTTTATAATTGCTGCTAAATAGTGCTGTTACACTTAAGAAAAATCAGTGCCATTGTTCCGAAAAAGATCTTGTGCCATAAATGCAGCTGAACTAAATATAAGCATTAGTTCACAAATTAATGCTGTCAGAGGAATGAGCAAAGTAGAAAAACTTTTAACCAATGACATTTCATTTGAAATTATGTAGTGTGATCAAACATGATCATCCAGAGTTTTTATATTTTTCTTTGTACAGAGGTTATCCATTCTGGGTGTTTTTAAAAGAAACATTTTAAATCCACAGATTGACACTTTCTATCACTCTTCAATGGACTAGGATTTTTTTTCAGTAATCTGAAATTTCTTTAAATTACATACCTTAACACAGCAGAGAAACTGGATTTTGTATATAAAACTGTCCACCTGAAATGCTGTCACAAGTACTGGGGGAGGGAGGTTTCTTGTACATGATATTCTTAGAGGTAATAATGCATGAACTTATTTTATAAACTCTTGGACTATGTATTTGACATGTAAAATATGTACAGTATTAATGTCTGCCACCTCTTAAAAGTGAGCCTATAAATATTGTTGTATAATTTTCTTTGGTCAAAAGCATTTGGACTAAGTAGTGCCACTCGGGTCAGGATTTTCTTCAGTGCCATTTAGCAAACCAACTGTCTTTAGTCTATGCAACTAGCAAAAATTGGTATAACACAACAGCATACAGTTGTTACACTTCGAATTTCACATGAGGGATTCTTTACTATTCTTCTGGAACCCAGTCTAGCAAAACTAGAGGAAAGGCCCTAAGATTTCTGTTAAGAGAAAAAGCCTACATTTTCAGGCTCAACAGTTGAATCTACTACACATAACAAATAGTGTCTACTATCTCAACCCTCCAAAGTTTACACTGTTGGGAATCATTTGTGCTTTCTGTGGGGTAGTTGGATAAAATTGGCAGCTAAATTTTTCAGTCCCATGTGCCTCCTAAATAAAAGAAATAACTAGGTTACAAGTTGACTTGCAGACACAAAGTAGCAACTATCCTGAATAATTGTTGTTGGGGAGTTTTGTGTGTGTGGCTTTTTTTTTTTTTTTAAATAAACAGGTGAAATATTCCAAAAGGGCACATGCCATTCAATTTTCTGTCAATCACAGTTGTATAAAGTAGCAAAACTGAAGGGGTGGGGGGCGTGGAGATGACTGTTGTATACACTCTAAATTGCCTTGCATGGTCTCATTTGAGTTAATTGGTGTAAGAATCTTGACTTTTTTTATATTTGGAAACCAAATAAAAATGGAAATAAATTATCTTTTTTTTTTTTTTAACATAACTGAACATCGTCCAAGTGGAAAACTTGTTTGGCATTCCATTGTAAAAATTTTACTGTTCTCTCGTTGATGGGTCGGAAAGGTCATCTCTCAGTTTATATTTTATACACTTCCCACTTCCTAACTGGGTTTAAAGGAACTTCCTGCCAGTCAGGTGTTACCTGCCATTACTCTCCCAAATGGATATTTGTCTTAACTAGATACCATTCTCATGGTGTCATGCTATGGTTGTCTTATTTATTGCCATTTCCGTTCCTCTGTAGATTTTGTTTCTTAATAATTTTCAAGTTCTTCTAGACTTTATTCCGTTAAGTACTCTGCTATAACATGCTGCAGATAACTTTATATACTACCATCACTTAGCTGTTTTAGAAGGGTAAATAGCTAGTCACCTTGTCCACCATTGTATTTCCCCAAAATACTGTTTGCCCAAGACCAACTTAAGAATCCTCATGTAAAAGTTCCATTCAAACCTCATTTGGCTTTTGACTAGGACTATTGCGGGGGGGGGGGGGGGGGGGGGAAGCCTGGCATCTTCCAATACTATCTTCACACTGGGATACAAGAATTCTCTGCAGGTACCTCTAAGCTGAACTTCGTAGACAAACCATAAACCCTAGTCGAGTTTATTACTCTCCACAAAATGGTTGAAAGCGGGAATGCCCTACAGTGGATTCTGTCTCAAATGAAGTTTCCAGCTAACACTTTGTCTAAGTTCTTGGTGTTTATCAGAAGCTGTGCAATAATCAGCATCTGCTTTACTCCCAGCATTGTTACTTATATAGCACAGAGTAAGTTTGCCCTCAAGAAGCTTATAGTCCAGTGGAGTAGAGATAAGTGACTTATCTAGGTGTTTACATAAGTTCCTAAAACGTCTTTCAAGGTGTTACTTAAGCAACATTTTATTTAATAATGCAACCCCCCCCTCCCAGTACTTAGCAACATTTTATGTGGAGCTATTAAAAAAAAAAAAAAAAAAAAACTGGTTGAAAATGATCTCCCTGGTGCTACCTTCCCCCCTGACTTTTAATACCTTCCTGACTAGTGCCATTGGCTAAACAGCAGTAAGGTGAGAAGGCCCCTAAGGCCTGTCTCATTATTAGCATTGCATTATACAAAGACCCAAATTTATTCAAAGGCTCAATTGTCTTTTTGCCAGATGCCAGTCTTAATTTCTCTACTTTGCTATGATTCCAACTAATTATGAGCCCCAAAGCTACTCTTACCAGTATATGGAATACTAACTACCCCCTGGAGATACTTCCTGGTTATTAAAACACCAATGCCAGTATTGTAAACCTGGTGTTCTCAAAAATTTTCTTAATGTTTGAGAGAGGAGAGCAGGGAAAAGGGCAGAGAAGGGAGGAAGAGAATCCCAAGCAGAATCCAGAGACCATGACCTGAGCTGAAATCAAGAGTCAGGCACTTAACTGAGTCACCCAGGTGCCTGTTTTTCTCAATTTTTAATAAAACTCATTCCTTGAAAGAATTAAAATGAAGTTAAAAGAATACTTCAACCATTAATGTGTATCAAGAACCTTAAAAACATATCTCTTGATCAAATTATTACACTAGGAATCCAACTTCTGTCCAAGAATGTCGACAAAGATTTCTGTACCAAGATTAGGCAACTAAAGTGAGACATGGAAATAACATACTCATGCCTAAAGGGGCAGTGGTTAACTAATAAGTAATATGTCTATGTAATGAAATATTATGCAGACATAAATGACAATGCGGGTCAGGTAAGGATCTGTGCATGTAAATCAGTATAGCCTTCTGGAGAACAGCTGAGTAGTACCTATCAAAATTTTAAATGCATATGAACCTTTCACCCAACAGCTCCACTTCTGGGAATCTAGTCAACAGAAATAGACAAGATGCACAAAATATGATTAAAGATGCATATTGCAGACTTTGTAAAACTGACATCAATTTAAATGTGCAAATGGGGGGGGGGGGCTCCTAGGTGGTTCAGTTAAATGTCCAACTTCAGCTCAGGTCATGATCTCATGGTCTGAGTTCGAGCCCTATGTCGGACTCTGGGCTGACAAGCTCAGAGCTTGGAGCCTTCTTTGGATTCTTTCTTTCTCTCTCTCTCTCTCTCTCTCTCTCTCTCTCTCTCTCTCTCTCTCTCCCTCTCTCTCTATGCCCCTCCCCCACTCATTCTCCCTCTCCCTCAAAAATAACCATTAAAAAAATTTTAATGTGCAAATGGGATTAAATTAGGATCAACAGATACTATACGGATACCAAGGAAATACAATGCCACAGTGTAAACATTCAAGAACACATTTCAAAAAGCACAACTATGCAGCATTACCTGCTAAAGGTCACTGTTTTAAAAACCCAGATTTATTTAAAAACCAGTAGAATTTTAATTTTAAAATTAGCATTCCAAGAAATTTTAAATGTGAAAATGTTCAATAATCTTGCATGAAAAAACTAGGTTTGATAAATGCTCAATCTGTATATAAATTTTATCAAAATGTACATATTAACAGCAAAAGGGGAAAAAGAAACCTGTACCATCTTTGTTACTGGAACAACAGTAACGTATCACTTTTTAGAGGAGGAGGGGGTTGGAGAGACACAACATTTGGTTCTAATACAAGAGCAGTGAATAATCAGTCCCTGCCTAGTGTGAGGCAGGAGTAACTCGGCCTACAGGCCAAACCTAGCCCCCACCTATTTTGGTACAGCTTGCAAACTCGGTTTTTTTGTTGTTTCCCACAATTTCAGTAGTTGAAAATATTTTGTGACATGTGAAAATTAACGTTATATCACAGCATATAGCACGTCCAATCATTTAAAATGGTCTATGGATGCTTTCTCACAACAATAGCAGAGGTGAGTAATTTGGTTGGACAGACCTATGGCCATAAAGCCCCCAATATTTTCTTGTAGAAGGAAAAAACGGATTGTAAGACTCTGGTCCTTCTTCATTCCCTTGGTTACTCACAGTCCTAATGCTTTCCGCCAAAACAAGGAAAACAGCACCAAGTTCAAATCTAGTGCAACCAATCCACCATGTCTAAACTGCTTTTCTCAGGTCTTGAGTAGTCTACTCTTGAATTCAAGCCAGAATACTTTGTTTACTTATGGGGGTGGGGGTGGGGGCACAAAAAAGGGAAGGGGAAGAGAGAGAAAATCCCAAGCAGGCTCTGGGCTGTCCGTGCAGAGCCTGACGTGGGGCTCAATCTCAGAATCCGTGCAACAATGACCTGAACCAAAATCAAGAGTTGGACGTTTGATTGACTGAGCTCCCCAGGTGCCCCAATCATGGAACCATTTCATGGAATATGGCGGGTGAGAATGGATCAGAGTATGCAAAAAGGAAACCTGCTAGTTACTCTACATGGCAGGAAGATGAGGTGAGGTTATCAATCTTTTCTGATTTCTAAGACCTGTTTTACCCCATAGATACAAATGATTAGCAAGGGAGAAGTGTTAAAAGCTCCTTAATGAACACGATGAAATGAACTTTTAAATGAAAATGAGACTCAGTTGCTGCTCCGCTACAAGAGACAATAAGCAAGGTCTAAATATCCAAGCAATTAGTCTATTACAACCTATCAGACCCTTGAAACAATTACATCAAATCAGGAGAGGCTTGGCAGTGTAGCAAGTCTACGTTCAGACAACTGAAACACCACACCCAAAGGCACAGATGAAATAAGACCAGCTGAAGGAGGCCAAAGTTGTAACTGGGAAGGAAGACCTGAACTCTTCACCCTGAGCTCTACACTTAACAGGAAAACTGTAGCCCAACTTCTAGTTTTGCAGCCAGGGGAAATTTACCCAATTTGTAGTAAGCTGTAGCAAAGCTAACCCTTGGAACAAATCCTCCCAATTTCCAACATCAATGAGAAATGGAATTAACACATGGGAGTATGGCCAAAGTATCAAACAAAGTATCATCAGTCTGGGTGGAAGATTACAGGTTTTTATTCTTTATATTTTTTTCAAGTTATTACATTCAACAAGTTTTGCTTTTGTGATCATCAAATCATTTAAAAAATAACCCCCCGATATAATTCCTTAAACTAAGCAGCATGCTAAATAGCTAAATGTTATTACCCCCAGCCCAAAAATACATTATTCCAATGAAATATTACATTTTCCTTAAATAGGCTGATGAATTAGCTGCCCTATAATCTTGGCATTTCAATTGTTTTTTGGCCAGCTTTGCGAGATAAGGCTACTTTTCTAAACCTTTGCTGCTGCAACTAACAAAAATCGATATGGCTAGCATAGCCAAGAGATTCCTGAATCATCAAATAGAAAAATAATGCCAATTCCTAGGACACCAATAGTTCCATTTCGCTAAAATTGTTTATGATGTCTTGCAGAATACCAGATTTCCTCCCCTATTCTCCTTGAACAGTGCTAAACTATACAGCACCTGTAGCTATCCTGGCTTGTATTTAAGCTTATTTTAAATTACTTCTGTAGGGGGCAGGGCAGGGAATAAAATAAAATGCTTCTGCAATTTTGTATTGCAGTATGTTCTTGGTCTAGAGCAGGGTTTAAGTTCTATACACTTCAGATCTAAGATCTTATCAGGCAGGACCAAGAATCACTAGTGTGGAAACAACAAAGCAGTACAACAAAACAAAAAATCAAATAAAAAAACATAAAAGCTCTTATGAATGCCTCAGGATTTCAGAAAAGCTCCTCCTAACAGGCAGAACCGATTTTTAAGAAGCCACTTACATATTCAGATTCTTTTCTTCTCCCCCAGGACTTTGCACATGCTGTTCCTCCTGCCTGGAGGTGTTCATCTGGCTTGAATCCAGAAGAGCAGACCTTCCCCAGCACTTCCTTTCCCTTCTCCAGGCAAAGTTGGAACTGCTGTTTGTCCGTGCCCCTGCCCCATCAGAAGGTCCAAAAGGGAAAGCCCCATGCCTATCTCATTCACCTAATCATCCCCAAGTAGTACAGTGTTGGATGCATATTAAGCTTCTGTCAAATTAACGGTTTCCTTAAGCTTAGGAGTCACAAAATGAAAGGCTTACAAGGGAAGAGGAAGAAGACTACATGAAGGGGCAAGCGGGCTGGAAGGGGACTGGAGAGTCACTGGATGAGAAAAGAATGACAAGCTCTTTGTTAGGGCGGCTGCTGCTCAGCTCCTCCCAGACGGTGCTGTGCACAAAGGCTGGTCATGTCTGCAGTAGCCAGATGTTCAGAACTCTGGGTTTTCACGTGCATCTCCTGACTTTTAAAAACGTTAGCACTGAATTCAAAATATTTTAACCAAACACATTGTGTGGGCCAAGGAAAACAGGCCCAAAAGCCAGATGTAGGTGCCGGTTTTTGAAATCTACCCTGGCCTTCCCAAGCCTTTTTAATCCCAAGCAAGTTCAATCAACAAACTGTCTCCTTTCATCTCACTGCTTGAGTCTTATCAAAACAATGGGGACTCTTAGCAAAATTACAAAGGGAAAAACATGATGCCATGAAATCAGGAATTCATATGTTAGAAACAAAAACAGAATTATTCCATTTCAGTGCTTCTATAACTCTAATTCAGCAGACATCAGAGTCCTATTCTAGACATATTTTTATGGTACATGGCTTTAAATTTGGAATTTTATGACACACAAATCACTATGTGATACTAGCTATCATCACGAGCAGGGTCACCTGCATTAAAATAAAGCTGCTCTCTACTGAACTGCCTGAGTGTTTGGTTTCGGCCCCAGAATGAGATTCAGTTTCCTTAGTTGCAAGACACCCTCTGTACAAGCACAAGAATTGTGATAAATGATAACTGCTCCTAAGAGCTTTAAATTTACAACATTAAGGTTACGAACAATTTTATTCTGAATTAAACTAACATTTGTTTCCAAGCAATGCATTTTATTTGGAAGGATACCAGTTACCAGTCATCAAAACCTTTTGTTATGTTGAAAATGTAATTTTAATAGATAATTCTTCATCTTACATAGGAGCACAATAAAATACACCACATTCTGAAGAAACTCCAGAAGTTATGAGAATAAAGAGTAGGGGAAATTCAGATGGGCTACAATATCCATTACCTTAAATTGCAAGAGACAAAGGTTCCAACCCGCAGGTTAACATTTACATACTTAGGACTGGCTACACTGATGACTTAAAAATAACAAGGATCAGAAATTAGATATGGAAACGGGTGGGAAAGAACAGTTTTTCTGAGGGGAGGAACTCTGTCAATGCAGAAAAAATTACTTAATACCAAACAATAGCTCCCAGAGCAAATACTGAAGGATGAAAGTAAGAATCATGAACTGAGGATTTGATGCTCACAAAGGAAGAAACCTTTCGGATGACACTTATGCAAGCTGTTGCTTGAGATCTGCTCGTCAGGTCTACAAGGAAGACTCATAAATGCCTCAGCAAACCCCAAACGATTATCAGATTGGTGTTTCCTAACAGTATCATACACCAGTGGTTACACATGAAGTTTTCAGACAAAAACTAAGAAAAAGGTCATAACCGAAATGCCAGACAAACAAATGTGGCACATGTGAGTCCTACACAAAGCCAGTCACAACGGCTGCTTTGCTGTGACTCTCCTGTACAGTAATTTTCAAACATCATGGCAAGACACCAATGATCATCTAACTAATCAGACAACACAAACACATTTATTTCAAATTTCTAGGAGGTAAAAAAAATATCAGATACCAATGCTTTATGCATGCTCAGGGCCAGCTTATAAATACTCCATTCAGTGATATCTTAACACAAGTTTGTATTAGTGAAAAGAAACTGGCAAAATCCACCTCTTGTCATTCGACTTGTCAGATGGTGAAGACCAAAACAGAATGTTCCATCAGTTTTAATTTTTAAATACGATTGTCACATTGGGAAAATGAAACACAGTAAAATAAACTGTACAAAGGCAAAGTAGAATAACAAAAAATATTTTACTAAAACATAAGATTTACAGAAGTTTCCAGACAAGCCATACAAAATGGTCACAAGCTTTTTTTGAAGGAAGGATTCTACACTTGACAGCAAAGTCACAATGTTATTAGTGAGGGCTGTGATGTCTGTTTAATGTTCCCATTTTGGTTCAAACAATCAAGCTTGTCCATCTACAGCGTCTAAATAAAGTTAGACTTGGCTAGAGAGCATATTCTAAAGAACTGGTTAGCTGCTTTTACCCAATGCAATTAGATCACCATAAAAAGGGGGAAAGGAGCCCATAAAATTAAAACTACCTCTCACCCCCTCAAAAAAAATAATAAAGAGAAAACACCCACACCCCTGCAGCTAACCCTGACAACTACCTTCATTCACAGTGCTTTATACTTTAACCATCATTGGGGAAATGAATAAAAGCAGAGAGGGGCCACTGCTTTTAAACGTTTCACAACAATCCAGATGGTACTTCTAGCCTCTGCTCATGCTTTACAACAGTGAATCAGGACAAGACATAGATTTGCTAATGTGCATTTAATCACCAAAGGACTGAAGATGTCTGGGCTTTTATTCTGTAATGTTTCTAAGACTGTGTCCATTAAATGCAAACAAAAAAGGAAGAAGTCTTGGCAGAACAGGAGAAGTGATGCACACTTGATGATCAGATCGATTTTAAATATTATTCATGGCATATAGCCTAGTCCATGCTCTAGCTGTAGACAAAAACAAACATGCAATTATTATTTTACTTAGCTTCATGTTACTTTCCAAACTCTATAAAAATTAATTAGTATTAAGTTAAATTCATGCCATTTTTCTGTCATCTGGATCAGACAGAAAGCCTATATATGTCTAATTACAAAACACTACAATGGAATCCAGAAGTTCTACAGAATTCAACAGAATGAAAAGACTTGTCTCCTTTTGTCTCCTTCATTTCTAGATATATAATGCTCTCCACTAATTTTGTTAAAATCTGTAGCAGGAAGAAGCTCACTGATTTCAAACTCCCTAGCTCTAAAGTGACACACAGTTTTATGAATCAGATGAAATACAAAAGCAGCTCAAGGAGTTATAAAAAGCTTTCCGTTTTCTCTATGTACTGCTAGATCAATAGCACACACGGTATTTGATACACCAGGTATAGGTTATACAAGAGTTGAAGAGCTCCCCCAATTACAGGCTGTCTTTAATTTGGGGGTCATGAAGCAGGCCGGAAGTTGGAGCTTAAACATCCCTTAAGAGGTGCTCATATACTAGAAGCGGGATCTGACTTACTCCTCTCGATACGTATTTTTTTTCTTTTTGCTAAGACTCTAAAAGAAGTTTTTTAAAAGGTAGTGTGTATTTGTTTTAAAAAGTGGAAGTGGTGTGAAGGAGAATGGATATTAAATACCTGTTTCTATGGCTTGGGCTTCGTTGGTCTTCCACTGCTCCGCTACATCATTTGCTAATGGATCATCTGGATTGGGAGCACTTAACAATGCCTGGATCGATAGCAGAACTGTGCGGATCTGCAGTGCTGGGGACCACTTATCTACGAAGGCAACAGGCCCAGAATGATCAAGCATGAAACAACAGCCACAGAACTACTGCATTTCATTCCCACAGACCTTTGTGGTCTTTATATAATAGGCAAGATTACAATGTTCAGATTCTCAACATGGAATGCTTAAGAGAAAAAGGAGAAATCTTACTTAATAGCATATATTAATAAAGGTAACACTTACCTTTCAAAATATCTAAACATATTCTTCCCAACTTGTCTACATTAGGATGATAAATTTTGGTCATGAAACGTACTTTAGGGGCTGCCATCGGGTATTCTTCTGGAAGGAATAGTTCAAGTTTAAAAGTCCCTCCCTCAAAGGGGGAATCCTGGGGGCCAGCAATGACCACATGAAAATAACGGGCGTTGCTCTCATCTGGTTCTGCTTTAATGCCAGGAACTGGTTCCGCCAGCAAACGCTGGGTTTCCTACAATAGAAAGACAATGCATTCGTCAAACAAATGTCACTTTGCTGAACACCAAATTAAAAATTAAGAAGTTCACCTCTTGGAATTGGACTTAACAGAACCTCTCCAATCTCCTGATGGGTTTTTATTCATTTTATAAGACTATTTAAATCATCCCAATCAGCTGAATGCAAAAGCAAATGAATACTGATGACACATATACTCTGTAGCTACAAATATCTGAAAATATGTTGATAATAAAAATTAAGCTAATGAAACTGATTTTATATTAAGTTGAGAAGTGAGGAGAGGGGAGAGGGAGGAGAAAAAAGAAAATAACACTGGAATTATCACATAAGTAAAGGCAACTTGCTCTCTTTAAACTCCACTAAAACCAAGCTGTTTAAAAAGTAAAATTTGGGGTGCCTGGCTGGCTCAGTCAATGGAACAAGCAAACTCTTGATCTCGAGGTTGTAAGTTCAAGCCCCACACTGGGTGTGGCGATGACTCAAAAATAAAATCTTTTTAATACATAAATAAAAAGTAAAATTAGTGCTAAAAGTCACTAAAAATCTTTCCCCTGAAAAACAGAAGGGAATGTAGTAGGGACAAGTGCCTAGGCACCTCAACAGGGCTAGAGAAATATGTACAACCCTGACGACGAGCCCTTACACTGCTCCCCAACAATCAATCTTTAGTTCTCTTTTCCATCTTTCTCCCTCTCTCCTAAAGTACTTGAACGTTCTCTCTCTTCAAGCCTCCAGCATCTTCATTCTCACCCTCACTTTTGGCTGAGAACTCTGCTTTCTATTTCACAAAAAAAGACACCTCCTTAAGTTCCCACTGTAGCATTTGTATACCCACCTTCAACTGCGTGCCCACGTGTTCTGCCTGTCCTCTTGTCACTGTCGATAAAATGGCCATCACTCTTGGCTAAGACTAACCTCTCCTCTAAGGAAAGCACTAGATCTTATCTCCTTTTTGCCTATTCAAGGACATTGCTCTAGCATCTCTTTCCTCTCTTGAATCATCTTCCCTTCTTTATTGGATTTTTCCCAAACTGTACAAACCTGCTATAATTTCGCCCAATAAGAGGGGCAAAT
This sequence comes from Felis catus, assembly GCF_018350175.1. Lineage (NCBI taxonomy): Eukaryota > Metazoa > Chordata > Mammalia > Carnivora > Felidae > Felis > Felis catus. The sequence goes on from NC_058374.1 coordinate 114,905,782, forward strand.
GACCTTGACCTCACTCTCCCCAGACCAGCTAATGCCCCACTGCTCAGCTGCTTGTTGAAAGTTATCTATGCTTGCTTGTCTCCAATTTCTCTCCTCCCCTCCTATCTTGAACACAACTCTCCAATCAGGGTCTAGCCACTAACCTGCTTGTTGAGGTCAGCGGTGATTCCCGCACAGTTAAATCAAATGGACAATGCTTAATCTTCATCTTACTTGACCTAAATGGAACATCTTTTCTAGCTGGTCTGCCCTCCTCCTTGTTCCTTGCTCCTCACCCAGCTGCCATTAGCCATGTTCTCCTGTCTTCCTATTAGTCTGGCAGCAACCTCCATGTTGGTTCTTATCTCCCCAACACTGAAGTGCCCCAGGGCCCTGTCTTAGGGCTTCTCTACTACACACTTCCATAGTGACCCCATGTAGTCCAATGAATCTAAATACTAAATACACTCCGTATGATGCTTTGCCAAATTCATATCCGGCACAGATCTCTCCCCTGGATCACAGTTCCTCCATCCATAAAGACCTGTTCAACAGCTCCTCTTGAATATCTGATAAGCACCAAACTTAGCATTCCCCACCCTCAACCTGCTCCTCCCTCAATGCCTTCTTTTTATCAGTTAACCATAAATCCATCCTTCCAACAGGATCAAACATTGTCCTTCATAACCCACCACATCTAACCTGATTGGCAGATTTTGTTGGCTTAAACATCAAAATATATCCATGACTGGACTACTTCTTACCACCCCACGGCCACACTTCTGATCCAAGCCACCATCAAGCTCTCACCTAGCATACTGCAATAGCCTAACTTTGTACTTCCTGCTTCTGACCGTGCTCCCCACTCCCTCCTGGGTCTGTATTTCACAGACTTTTCAAATTCCTTATAATGGCCCCCCAAGAAGAGGTTTTACGTGATCCCCTCACTCAGCCTACTCTTAACTCATCTTCAGCTATGTTTCCCCCAACCTGCTTCCACCCTGGCACTTTGTTTCACCCAGATTAGCTTCTTTGTAGCTCTCCAACCTGCCATACTCCTCCCTCAAACAGCTCTGCACTTGCTCTTTTCCCCCAAATTTCTATCTGGTTTGTCTCTCAGCTCTGAAGATCTTCATGCAAATGTGTTTTCTCAGTGAAGCCTCCATAACTGAAACTGCAAAACCCCATTCCACCCTAACCTCTACCCTCCCTCTATCCCTGTTCCCCTATTTTATCTCCACAGCACTACTAACATATTACATATCTAACTTATTTTGTTCAGACTGGAAGTGCCATAAAAGGAGATTTGTGCCTGTTTTATTTACTGCTATATCCTCAACATCTGGAACAGTGCCTGACACCACAGATGTTCAATAAATACTTGCTGAATTATGAATCTATTTGATGTCACAAAGAACAGGGAGATAAACTATCAGAATTTCATCTTTAACATTAAAGCAAGGTTATTCAAAGCAGGATGTGCACATCAACTATCAGAATTTCATCTTTAACATTAAAGCAGGGTTATTCAAAGCAGGATGTGCACATCAGAGGAGGAAAACAAAAGGATCCATTCAGGCATAGGAAGAAATAATCTAACTTCTATTTATAAACAACTTACAAACAGCCAAAAAATGTTAACATGCAATAACGGAAATGGACAATACTGAGTACAAGTTCATATATTAGTAATATATTTTCAACATTTTGAATAAGATTGTGCAATCAGAAGTTTCAGAACACTGCCATAGCAACAGTTTTAGATATAAAAAATGAGAATACTGTATTTATGCTGCCTTCACTTCAGAAAACCCATACACCTTAATACCATTTCACTCTAAGCCTACAGTGCACATACTAAAAAAGATTTACCTTTCATAATCATAAGATCCAGATAAAAAATTAAACCCTTTCCCAAATTGTGTTAATAAACTCATAGCCATTTAAAGTAATGCCTTAAACCAAAAACGCCCTAGTCTCTAATTAGAGACTAGGGCGTTTTGGGTTTGTTTTTTTGTTTTTTGCTTTGTTTTAATCATGGCAATGCAAGGGCAAATGGGAAGCTGAAATGCTGTAAACTAAGGTTCAAAGTAAAACATGTTTAGAGCATTAAAAACATCTCAAGATACAATAATGAAGCCTCCCACTGTAGGAAGTCCTCCAACATGGAATCAGAACAAGAGGCCAGTCTTCATTTTTTGCAAAAAAGTGAAGATACTAAGGATGAAGAGTGAGAGTAAATAATAGAATGAGAAAAAAAAACGGATGGTAAAATTCCCTGAATTCTGGCCTCTCCTCACCTCCCTCCTCCTTTCGTTTTGTCCCAGGTCTTCGTATTTTTAGAAACCCATTAAGAGAGAGATTGGTAAAAAAAAGAAAAGGCTGGGGTCCAAGAGCCCCAAACCCCACTCCCTGGTTACACAAAGTAGTAGCAGCTCTATTCAAGACTATAAAAAGCTCCCGAAGGGCCTCCAAGATCATATCCCAAAATAGCCTCAAAATCACTCTTAGAACACACTGTCAGAGACTGCATTCCTTCCTCATCTTCAGTTCCTCCGCAAAATCAGAGGCTTTCTAAAGAATGTACATGTAAACATATCACACGGCCTGGTCAATTACAAGACTTCATCAGGGCACAATCTAGAATAAGCTTTTAGGTGTGGAAGACTTTTTCAAATAGTTTTTATATGCTCTCAAGTTCTCATAGATTTTGATATAATGAACAGATGCATAATTATTTGACTGTATGGCACTGATTTCCCAAACCCACAGCATAAATTATAGGAGGAAAAACAAATAAAATCCAAACCAAATGGAACAAGTCTCACCCACAGAAGTTGGAGTCCATTGTTTTCCCCAAAAAAGGCAAAATTGGGTAAGAAATAAAATCCTTCATATTACTTACTATTCACACATGGTAAACTATAAAACACCTCCTATTTTATATTATTTTTTTGGTAGAAAGACAGTGAAGTACACTGTGATTTCTTCAAGTCTGTAAGTAATGGGTTCAAATTCCTACCACACTGCTTACTTAACTACGATTTCTAAGCAAATAATTTACACTGCTCTGAGCCTCAGCTGCCTTATCTATATAATTAAGATTACCTCTCATACAGAGTTGCTATGAAGATCAAAAAATATAATACTGCAGAAAGACTTAAACGAGATCCCATAAGGCGGCCATAGCCCTATACAACCAACTCAAAAAGAATGTTAAGAGCAAAGCACAATAACAAATCTTAAGATTTATTAAATAAGTTTGTTTCTAAAGAAAATAGAATAACCATTAGTTGCACTGTGACCTACTTGTTTAAAAGCAATCCTAGGACCCAATCCTAGGTAGCAACTGAGTTTAGGTCATACAGAACAAAAAGTACCCTAGACTATTTTGGGAATTAGTTACTAAAAAGTAGAAAAGGAAGTACATAAAAGTAGAGTATGAATTTAAGTGACAGTATGATTAAGTCTCAAGGAAACTCATTTTACAGAGGAAGTATAATAATTCATGCTGTAAATATTTTTTTCACCAATAAATACTTTAAGAAGGAATTAAGTAACATCAAATTGATCTGATCATCAATAGATCTACTGGGACTTGAAGAGCAAACCCCAGAATTATACACCACAGTAAACTGTAACACTTGACAGTCTGTCAACTAAATCCCACGAACTAGGTTTTTTTCCCCCCTTTAAAGTTCAGTAACGCTTGTGCTCACTATAGCAATGGAAGGTCTTATACTTAAGGCAATGATTGAATAATATACAGTAAAATTCTAGATAATAAACAGAGTTCTTAGAAAAAGAGTGGTAATGTGCATATGAGAAAAGTTAACTTTCTCTATACACTTCCAACATACATCTACAGCACTCAGGTTTTCCCCTATTTAGAATATTCTCTGAAACACAAAATGCAATGTATTACTCATAATGCCAATTGTAGACATTTTAGATCATCTCACCCAAGAACCATCTGACTATCCTGGACAATATTATCAATTTTGTTATCACAATTAGTCTTAGAAAAACTGACAGATGCCTCAGTGATACCTACTGTCTATTCCAACCTCTGTTAACTACATCTTTAAGGAATTCTAAAGTATTAACAAACAAGGGCTCCTTTTTTGGGATTACTGATAAAGCAAAAGCCAACTTATCATTATATACACAATTGTAAACTACTTAAGGGTATTTACAACATCACCCCCTACAAGTGGGCATTTAAAAAAACGTTACCAACATTTTTGAATGTCATGCCCCTAACATTTTATACATGAGCCAGGTGGTTTTTACTGACAATTTTAGTTAACACAATGAATTTTAGGAATGCAAACTATCTCCTTATAGTAGAATTGACTGTGTTTATTCTGGCGGGGATTATAAACAGAGCCAAAGTTGTGCTCAATTTCCCTACTACACTTCCCTACAAATCCTAAAGTCAGCTAGAGGTATGTACAGCATGAAAAGAATGGCCGATGAATATTTTCCCTACAGCAGTGCTGCCCAACAGAAATATGAGCTGCAAATATAATACTAAATTAAATTCTCCACTAGTCACTTTAAAAAGTAAAAAGAAACAGGTAAAATTAATATTGTAGTTAACAATATATCCAAATAGCATTATTTCAACACATAATCAACATAAAAATAATTGGGGCGCCTGGGTGGCTCAGTCGGTTAAGCGTGACTCTTGGTTTTGGCTCAGGTCACAATCTCATGGTTCATGGGTTTGACCCCCACATTGGGCTTTGCACTGAAGGTGCAGAGCCTGCCTGGGGTTCTGTCTCCATCTCTCTCTCTGCCCCTCCACCGTGCGCGCACTCTGGCTCTCTCTAAATAAATAAACTTTAAGATATATATATATAACTAATATTTTACAATCTTTTTCATACAATGTCTTCAAAATCCAGTAATTTAGATTTGTAATACATATCAATTCAAACTAGCCACAGTTCAACTGCTCAATAGTCACATGGGGCTACTGAACAGGAAACTGAAAACACAAGACAGTCCTGTTAGAATGATGTTACTTACAGGTTATTAAACTAATTTTATTTCATACAGTGAGTAAAATCTGGTAGAGAAAAGCATCACTTTTTCCCCTCCAAAAATTCTACACAAAAAGTAATGTCAGACCATTGGAATCACTAATAACAAGAATGTGGGTGTTAGTTTGTTACAGTCACAAGATTGTGCTTGAAAATAATGATTTGCAGCAATTTGGAAAAAACCCAGATGCATAAAAATTAATTCAAACAAGGTAACTGCATGAGGAAATTAAGGGTCAATCCCTGAGAAATAATTTTAATTTTTACAGTCCACACTACCCCCTAGTGGATGAAAGACCTCACTTACCTATTCCAACACCTTTTCCTTCACAAATGGCTCATAAATTATTTTACTGTAATTCACTAAGTTTTTAAAAAATGCTTATCCTAAAGTCAGATGAGAAGAAAGATTCTCAAGGCATACCCTCCACCTTCCTCTTTTTCTCCCTCTACTCCCACACACATCAACCTCACAATTTCCTTCTCTGAAAAGAAGGAAAAACTGGTAGAAGCTGTTTCGAAGGCTCTAGGTATCAAGGACTACATCTTAGAGTTCAGACCAAGGTACCCCTTTAATGAAAAGTTTTTTTTCCAGTTGGACTGGTAAGTAGCCGAAAGTGCAGTTAACCCGTGAACAACACAGGAGTTAGGGGCATCAGCCTCCAGCATGGTTGAAAATCCACATTTAATTTGTGACTCCCCCAAAACTTAACTACTAACAGCCTGCTGTTGACCAGAAGCCTTACCTGTAACAGTAAATTAACACAAATTTTACGTATTATATGCTGCATTCTTACATTAAATCAAGCTAGAGAAAAGAAAATGTTAAGAAAATCATAAGGAAGAGAGAGTACATTTACAGTACTGTACTGAATTTATCAAAACAAAAAGACCCACGTATGAGTGGACTCACGTGTCAGTGGACCAGCACAGTTCAAACCTGTGTTAAGGGTCAACTGTACTCTGTATTCAACTTGGAGTAATAACCAAAAGATGGGACGGAATGACCTGGGCTAGAAGCTCTAGTTTTTTCTCCCCAAGACTATATCAATAATTTGACTTTATCAAAATTCTGTTAAATTCAGCAAAAAGGAACAGAGATGTGGAAGCCAGAGAAGGATTTCTGAAAAACTAAGTACAGTCAACCAACTTGTTTCTCTGGTTTGAATTAGTCTGGAAGTCTCTTCCCTGTACTTCAGTTTCCTGGGCATTTATACCATTCCTCTTACTATAGCTAGGACAATAACTGTTAGCTGACTAGTCAGGCCCTAAATTGTCTGAAGATAGGAACTCCAGCTACCAAATGGTGGTGGTGAATGAAGTGCTAAGCGAATGCTTGTTCAGTGAATACATACTTACATGATTAGGTACCACATGGAGCTGAGAATTACTATACTTACTGTGTTAGTTGGTAACTTCCACCCCAGGAACGGCATTTAAAATTATTCCAATCATTGACAACAGACAAAAATCTGAAAATCCTACTAACAGAGTGTGCCTACAATAAGGAAAACCACTAGCCTGAATTCCTTGTCCAGCACCTCCCAATTCTTTTGTCCCACTAATAAGTACACCAGGTTATACTATAGTCTGTTTCTTTTCCTCCCCCCACTAGTCTGTAAATTCCTCAAGGGCAGGAACTCTATGCAATTATCAAGCACTATGCCCAGATAGGCAGAGAATCAATAAAAGATCAAGTAACAATAAAAACTAACTGTGGCAAATAGTGACTTAAGTGCTCTACATGTATTATTAACATTTAATCTTCATACCCATTTTACAAACGAGGTAAATGAGAAACTAAGAGTGACCACTTACATTATAACCAAAGCTAGCAAGTGGCAGAGCCAAGATTAAAATCCAGATTACTGGGTTTACTCAGTCTGGCTTCAGAGCCTGACTGCTTAATCTCAATGGTATACAGAAAGACAATTAACAATATACAGTAAATGTCAAATGTTTGGCAGGATAGTAAATAACACAGAAGTCAAGGGCTATTTTCAGTAGTTCATAACCATGAAGAAATGCTTCATGAAAGAGGTAAATTAATTTAAGCCATAATGTCATTTTTTTTTCCTTTGGGACTGGCAATTGAAGAAGTATAGTCTTATTAACATAAATGAAATAGAATAAATCTGCTTTATTTTGATGGAAAATTTGGGTGTATGCCATTTTGACCTGGAATTATCTATTACATAAGCCACTTTGCCTATCTCTTATATTACATGAAACCGCTATGCTCTGAAATGTTATGACTTTGAAATATGGATTTACTAACAAATGTTTATTGTTTACTTTGTACATGACATTACGGTATCAACAAATTCAAAGGAAGAATAAAACAAAGACCTTGCCCCTCAAGAAGTTATTTCATGTTGAGTATGAAGTACACATAAAAGTCAATTTTCAATTTTTTTTAAGTTGAGAGAGCACACGAGCGGGGGAGGGGCAGAGAGAAAGGGAGGGGTCCACGGAGGGGGAGGGGGAGGAGGAGAGGTAGAGGAGGGGAAGAGGGAGAGGGAGAAGCAGGGGAGAGGGATGGGGAGAGACAGAGAGACACGGAGAGGGAGACAGAATGAGAATGAATCCCAAGCAGGCTCCTCGATGACAGCGTGGAGCCTGATGCAAGGCTTGAACCCACAATCAAAAGATTGTGTCCTGAGCTGAAACCAAGAGTTGGATGCTCAACCAACTGAGCCATGCAGGTTCCCCTAGTCAATTTTTGAAAGATGCATTTTAGAGTAGGGTATGTCAAGGTCTTAGAGAAGGTGGTACAGATGTGATTAGGAATACTAACAACACGAAAAACAGCACTACACTAGAAGCACATTATGTCCCTGCTTGTTTCTAAAGACATTTTAGAAGTTTTCTGGGGGCGCCTGGGTGGCTCAGTCAGTTAAGCGTCCAACTTCAACTCAGGTCACAATCTCACGGTTTGTGGGTTCAAGCCCCGCGTCGGGCTCTGTGCTGACAGCTTGGAGCCTGCTTCAGATTCTCAGTCTCTGTCTCTGTCTCTCTCTCTCTCTCTCCGTCCCCCCATGCTCATGTTCTGTGTCTCTCTCTGTCTCTCAACAATAAACATTAAAAATAAATAGAAATAGAAATAGAAATAAATAAATAAATAAATAAATAAATAAATAAATAAATAAATAAATGTTTTCTGGAAAGATAACTTTACATCTCCATCTTTCTTTTTTTTCTGTTTTTGAAAGATTTCTAAATATCAGCATCACAGTTAAAGACATGCCAACTACTCCTTCATAAAACACTCATGAAATTCTTAATGGTAAAACTGTCCTTTGGATACCCAGCACTGTAATTAGACTCATGAAAGTTAACATCTCCATTTTTTTCTTGATTTCTGATTTGATGGATAATATAAACACTTCATTGCCTGGACTTTCTTTAGCACCAGCTCAAAAACTGTAAATATGTCTTTAATGATCTGAATAATGTAACTGTCCTTCTGTCTTAATGAATTCTGTGTCTTAGGAATGATGTCTTAGAACTCTGAACAGAGGATCTGGCTTAGTAACACTTCACTGAGATTGGGGCTGTTGAACAAGGTCCCTAAGGCACCATTAACAAACCCATCAAAAGCATCTTTAAAATATTTGCATATTTTAGGTTTGGGAAAGATGTATGTAACTTAGTAGGCAGAGGAGGAAAGGTCTTCTGTATTCATCCTGAATGGAAATAGGAAAATTTTTAAATGCCTGTTTCTATATAGTGAAAACCAAAATTATGAGTGATGTATTAGCAAAAACCAGTGAACATGTACTTTTTAAAAAATTCAGCATTTAAGTTAGAAATTACCTCAATTGTGGGTTTCTTTCTTAAACTTTTAACTGGTTACTTGAAGTTGATAATTCATTTTAAGGCCTTTATGTGTAATTGTAGCCATTTGTCTACAAACTCATCTATTAAGCAATAGTAAAATCCCCCCATTCATTCATATCTTCCCTCCCCTTCCTGAGTGTAATGCTGAAACTGGGAGCTTAAGACTGTGGAAGTTTGAAAATAGAAAAACTTATCTATAGTCACGTATAAGGAATGCCTGGCAGCATGAGGCAAAATGAGGTTCATAATGGACCTCCATCATTCCTTTTAACAACCTGACAAGAGCCTTGTTGTGAAATAAATAATCCCCTAGCCTTTATGGATTCCCAGATCCCTCAACAGCAGCTTTAGTCTCATAAGATTTCCTAGCTGTCTGCCCAGCATCTAAGACCTAGGCTCGGTCAAAACCTGTGTATCAAAGCTAAAATACACAAGAAAGACCCACTGTGGAGTAGTTACCTTCAGACAGCAACGGAAGGGGTTCTAGAGTAGCATGCTGTACTTGGCATCTGCAATCAAACTGCAGAGTGTGATGCATACAATGCTGGCAGTGAAGTCTCCACCATGATGGGATCCTGAGCCTTGTTTCCTGAATGCCTCATTGGCACCTTTGAAGATCATGTGAGGTATCTAATAACTCAATAAATACTATTTCCATTCAACCTAGCCACAGTTGACCTCCACTGCTTGCTAAAAATACAAAGTCTAAGCTAGACAGAGAAGAAAGTGAAGAGAAGGTAAGAATTAATAGACTAGGGGGTGGGGTGTGGATGAAGAGGTTAAGAAGTGAAATATCTCTTTGGGATTAAATGAGATCAAAGGAGAGCACCCAAGTCAGCTAATCTCTTTATCAAAGAACTTCTACCTAGTATAACAGCCTTTAAAGAGGGAGCTAATTTCACATTAAGAGAGCCAACTTCAACTAGACAGTCTGGTACATCTACTGGGGAAAAAACTTGGAGCTAGGACACCTAAATTAAATCCCAATTCTACTGTACCAATTTGTTACCCAACCATACAAACTCACTTACCTCCCTAGCCTTCTAAAAATGTAGTCCCTTGAACATTTCAAAGGTTCTCTCTAGCACTAAAAGTGATTGGAAATTTTATTACTGGAATGGGTTAAATCTTACTGCTATATACCTCCTTCCAGTAGAAGGTCCCTTTTATAATACTCTTTAACCTTACAATTACTGTTCAATATTTTGACCTCCCTGTTGAGGAAAGAGGTATTATGGACTGTACCCCCAACACCTACACCAATGCCCGATATCTAACTAAATAAAGAAGAAGTTTGTTGCTAATGAGACCTGCTTTTTTCCAAATTATTTTTCACCTGCTTACTAAAGAAAAATACAGTATCAACTTAAATAGGCCACACTCCTAATAGCCAAAATCTAATTAACATTTTAGTATGTTTATATTTTATCCTGATAAAAATAAAAGCCCTTAAAAACAGTTTAATATTTTTACACTTTTTCGTTTACTGTGTCACTGCATCCTGTTTTTTTTTTTTTTAATTTTTTTTTTCAACGTTTATTTATTTTTGGGACAGAGAGAGACACAGCATGAACAGGGGAGGGGCAGAGAGAGAGGGAGACACAGAATCGGAAACAGGCTCCAGGCTCTGAGCCATCAGCCCAGAGCCCGACGCGGGGCTCGAACTCACGGACCGCGAGATCGTGACCTGGCTGAAGTCGGACGCTTAACCGACTGCGCCACCCAGGCGCCCGAATGTTTTCCTGGTTGCTTTACAGGTAAATTGAACAATAATCTTTGCCAACTGTATGGCATAAATAGGCACTTTTACTAGCCTAGAAGCTAGTGGCTACACTTGTACAGCTACCATATATTACTTACCTAATCCCTGATCACTAGTTACATCAGGTTTCAAATGTGGTAATCACAACAAAATTTAACTGCTAAATGCCTTAGGTCTCCACTAAAAGTCCTACACTTACATTAACAGACAAGAAGATGGACAGAAGCAAAAGCAGTTTGAATTTTCAATGAGGCAAACAAAAACAAGTTATAGTTGGTCCAGATTTGCATTCTTAATTCAATTGTGCTGACATAATTTTGTCCAAAATCCAAACCACAGGAAGAAAAAATTATTTTTTTCACATACTGCATACTAATTCTGAGATAAATTAGGAAGCGATCAGATATTAGGATTTCTGTCTCCCCCCAAAACAAGCATCCCTGCCACACTGCACAACTCCAAGAGAGGACCATTCACATCACAATCTGTATGAATAGCACCCCCTGAAGCTGTGCAGGGCAAAATCCTAAATACTTTGGATTAAAGAATAAAACCAGTTAAGCAGCTGTACAAATCAGCTTTATTATTATCTAACTCAGGGAAAATTGATTATACTAAAATCAAAACAATTCTAATAAAATCACAATGTATTATTTACCTCAAATATACCATTTCCCTACCCACTGTTGACAAATGGGCATTGACTGTGCTTTATAAAGATCTTTGTCCCATTTCAGGGGATTATGTTTAAGGTCATCTATTTTATGGAACTAATACATAAATGATGAAGTTTACCCACACTGAGGAGATACTCATTCTTTCCCAATTCACAGTGAAGCAGCATCTTTGCAAATCAGAAAGCAGTAATAACACTATAATGCTCAGCATTACGATAGGCTCTCCTCTGCACTCTAACCCTCTCAACCACCCTAGAGCTAGACTAATGTATTAAAGAGATAAAGAAGTAGAAGTAGGCTGTACAAGCTAGTACTTGGCACAGCTGTAAGTCAAGCCCAGAAAGCCCAACCCCCCATCCTGTGCTCCTACCACATATATCCTACACATCTAGTTCCACATACCCAAAATCCTTCTGCTATGGAGAATTAGCAAATAGATCTAAGACATTTAAGACACTAACCATTATTTTGCCCACAAAGAAGCATTTCTACCATTTTGAAAATCAACTGTCACTTAAGAGGTAAGCAATTAACCAGATGCTAATTAAAAAAGCAAGAGTATTATTGGGCAGTAGGAGTGCACTTTCTGCAAAAAGCTATCCCTCATGCACTTGCCCCCGTCTGACTCCCCAGCTACACTAGTCCCTATAGGTCAAGGCCAAGGTGTAGCATTTGCACCCCTAATAATGAGCACCACACAGTGTCTCACGTTCCATACTGGCTGAATGAACATATCTACTACTGAAGTAAGCCCTAGAGAGGAAAAATATACATATATTGACAGGTAAAGGGGGATTCAAGAACTTCCAAAAATGGTAGGCCCAAGGCTTTAAGGAGCCAGACAGTGGCCATAAATGGCCAGGAGTATGCAGAAAAAAGGACTTTTTAAGGCTTTAAACCCAATCTTTATGAACTAATTCATACTTTTGCTTAAAAGCCTTGGCCTGGAGGAGCACTTGGGTGGCTCGGTGGGTTGAACGTCGGACTTCAGCTCAGGTCATGATCTCATGGTTCATAAGTTCAAGCCCCACATCAGACTCGCTGCTGTCAATGCAGAGCCCACTTCAGATCCTCTGTCCTCCTCACTCTCTGCCCCTCCCCCGCTCACGCTCTTCCTCTCAAAAATAAACATTAAAAACAAAAAAAGAAAAAAAAAATCATGGCCTTGATATCTTCCTTACAAGTTGTGCACTTAAAGGACCAAACACTAAGCACCAGAGTATCGGGCTTAAGTTTCTTTTGCCCCATTAGCAGCTTTGATGATCTAATAATCATTTTTGTCGAGTTTAATAATGATCATTTGCTCAATACCAACTGGCTGACGTATTAAAGATTCAGTTTTCTACCTCAAGGTTTTTGGAACAATTTGAAATGAAAGAAACCAAGGTTAGAAATTTTAATGTTTCACACATTATCAATCTGGTTTGAAAGTTAAATAATCTCAAAAGATCCAGCTGGAGTATATAACTCAGTAGACATTTTATTCTTCTGTGATTTCAGATGATTATTTTGTCCTGTGCTACTGAGCCAGAGAAGGAAATCACCCAGACAACTCAGATTTTAATGTAACTGAAATAACCACAAATTTACATACCGAGGCAGACATATTATATATGACAAAGTATCTGTGTATAATACTGGGTCAGATTCACCCACTTCATGTGGACAGCTAGTCTCTGCAATAATGCAATATGAATGCTGGACTTAGGGTTTGCTAGCAGTGTGAATATATCATGTAAAACTGCACCTAAACAACAACAAAATTTCAAACAAAAATAACAAAAGCTTACAAAATTATAAAATAATTGATTTATGTGGTCCAATAGTGGTTTCCTTGAGGAAAGTAATTAGATGACTGAGACACAGAGGTGGGGGACACTTCAGTGAGTATCCTTTTGATTTTGTAACACATGCAAGTGCTACTTACCAAAAACAGCAAGAAAAAATGTTTTTAAAATAAAATCACCCAAGGAAATTGAGTAAGCATTTTAAGTAACCATATTCTGAAAGTGGCAATGTCTCATTATCAAGAAAACCCTTAAAACTCAGAATAGACAAACTTTTTAAGTTATTTAGTGTTGTGGAGAAAACTGGCTCTCACATACATCACTTGTGGGATGGATTACAAGCTAACCCAATCTTTAAAATTTCACAACTTGGAATTTATCATAAGGAAACCTGTGGATGTGTTCAAAAGTACACCTCCAGAAATGACCACACCAAAACCTATGAGAAAAAGATGTTGTTAAAGGTAATGTGTAACACCAAAGAAATATACCCCCTATATAAAGTGAAACCACACTTCAAAACAGTATAATCTTTTAATTAAGTGTTGTGCTGGGGTGGAATATTCCAAATCTTAATGAGATGTTGGTTTTACAGCTGTTGTCAAAACTTAAATTTGTACACTTAAAATGGATGCATCACTTGTATGTAAATTCTACCTCAATAAAGTTTATATAAAAGGAAAAAGAAAGTGTAGTGTGTGTCTTGAGCATACTGAGGGCAGCAACTGGGTCTTAATTTGGGTAGACAGGGCTCTTTATTCACCTATTTGTTGAGACTTAGAGGCAGGAGTTACACTGATCAAGCAGTTATGAATTTGAGCAGCGGAGCAACACAGGAAGAAAGAAACTAGAGGAAAAACACCAAGAGCCAAGGACATGGCTTATGACCATTGGCTGCTTAAACTCCTAACTCTCCAATAAAAATCACTCAACTTGCAAAATGCTTGCAATCACACAGTGGATTCTTTTATGGAAACTGTTGAAAGGGCTGAGACGTGTGTCTGAGTTAACAGCAGGCAAAAGGAAACCTCAAGACCTTCAACTACTTGATAAATGGCCAAACCTTAGGAAGGATACTAGCTTTTCAGAAGCTAATGAATTAGGAAGCTAGATAAATTTAGTTAGAACTCCAAGGTGTAGGGATTGACACAAGAATTAATCCTTAAAACTGACCTGGTTGTTCACACATGTTGTTTCATTTAAGCCCCAGAACCACCTCTGGAAATGTACACAAGTGACAGAACATGGATAAAAGCCCACTTCCGGTCAAGGGCTCTCTTTACACTCAACAGTTAGAACTTCGAATCCTCAGCATCCAGCAGTGCTTCACTCATATCCACACACTCATGTTAAGTGAACGACAGAGTCAGAACTATAAGGTGTATCAGAGCTAAAAATACAAAATGTTTCTTCATTTGTTCTCATAATATATGAAATGTCCTTAGAGCTGATGCAGAGAGTCACCAAGGATAAACTGCGGAAGTACCATTTGCTTTGGCATTTTTCTCTCTCTAACCCTGCTTTCTTCTCTAACATCCTAGCTTGAAGACACGCAGTTCTGGTCTTTCCTGAGATTTGAAGGTTGGTCCAAAATACAGGGGAAAAGATTCAACTGATTTGGAACAAAGGCACTTCTCTATAGTATATGTTGCTTACTTTTTTAAGGTTATTTATTTATTTTGAGAGAGAGAGTGCACGTGCAAGGGACAGGCAGAGAGAGGGAGAGAAAAAAACCCAGGCAGGCTCTGTGCTGTCAGCGTGGTGCCCAATGCAGGGCTCAACCTCACGAACAATGAGATCATGACCTGAGCCGAAATCAAGAATCAGACGCTTAACCGACTAAGCCACCCAGGCACCCCTATATGTTGCTTTTTAAAAATCCTGACTGTCAAATGGTGTGTATGTTGGGGGAGGGGAGTTGCAGCAGGGGTCCCCTTACCCTAAGTGTAATTGTCCTATCTCCCTTCAGATGTCTACATCCTAGCTGGGGCCCCTCAACCCAAGTTTCTAAATTTTAGCAATTTCAATCTTTTCTCTGTTTTCTTCCCAGATTTGTGAGTGGTACCTGCTTCCTATTCTACCACCACAATACCTTAAAGCTCTCTTTTCACCCTTTCAGTCAAGTAACACTTTTTAATTATTATTTTTGATAGAGCGCACACATGCACGCACAGGGGAGGGACAGAGAAGGAGAGGGGGGAGAGGATCCAAAGCAGGCTCTGCACTAACAGCAGAGAGCCCAACTCCAGGCTTGAACTCACAAACCATGAGATCATGACCTGAGCTGAAGTCTGACACTTAACCACCTGAACCACCCAGGTGCTCCCTGGTAACACATTTTATCTGTGATAGTTCCCACATGTTCACAGAACTGCCAGAGTAAGGATTAGTCCAGCTGCCTGCACACCACTTAGTACCACCCCAACCTCCCACTCCTGCCCTCCACTCTGCAAAGGATAAAAGGACAGCTGGGAAGTAGAAGGGCAGTTATGCCAGTTAAGGAAATGCCAATCCTAGACGGTGCCCATGCAAGTACTTCAGGCCCCTACATGTTTGGGAGCCCTTCCACTGGACATGGGTAGAAGCCACAATACCATATCTAACAACTAGGATCAAATAATCAAATTCAGTATTCAAAGGGTGGTTTACTCAAAAACACTTATTTGAAAATATATGCATCCCTGTTTATTGCAGCATTATATACAATAGCCAAAATATGAAAGGAGCCCCAGTGTCCATCAACAGATGAATGGATATAGAACATGTGGTGCCTGTGGGGGGGGGGGGGGGGGGGGGGGGAGGGTGGGTGGGTGATGGAATATTACTCAGCTATAAAAAAAGGGAATGAGATCTTGCCATTTGAGACAATCATGGATGGACCTAGAGAGTATAATGTAAGTGAAATAAATCAGATACAGACAAATACCATAATTTCACTCATATTTGGAATTAAAAAAACACAACAAACAAAAGGCACTAACTGACAAATACAGAGAATAAACTGATGGTTGCCAGAGGGGAGGAAGGTGCGGGGATTGAGCAAAATGGGTGAAGGGGAGTGAGAGACAGAGGCTTCCAGTAATGGAGTAAGTCATGGGAATAAAAGGTACAGCACAGGGAATATAGTCAATGGTAATGTAATAGCTTTCCATGGTTACAGACTCTAGTTACACTTGTGGTGAGCACAGCATAAGGTATAAACTTGTCCTAGTCACTATGTGGTAACACCTTAAACTAATGGTACATTGTGTGTCAAATGCAACTCAACATTTTTTAATTTTATTTTTAACGTTTATTTATGAGACAGAGAGAGACAGAGCATGAACGGGGAGGGTCAGAGAGAGAGGGAGACAGAATCTGAAACAGGGTCCAGGCTCTGAGCAGTCAGCACAGAGCAGGACGCGGGGCTTGAACTCACGGACCGCGAGATCGTGACCTGAGCCGAAGTCGGACGCTTAACCGACTGAGCCACCCAGGCACTCCTCAATTCAACATTTTAAAAATGTGGTTTACTGGTAACAATGTATAGGTTTCACAGAGGTCAAGACCAACACTATACCAACTAAGATCCACCATTCCTCACTTTTTAAAGCAGCAGACCACAGCTAGATGCCCTTCAGAGAACAATCTGATGATACGAGCTCAATGCAAGCCATACCCAAATGTGAACAACCCACTTTCATAATCTGGCAAGATTTCTGAGATTCCCAACCCCTATACGACCAACTTCTCCCCAGTCACCCTTCTCCAATACCCCTGACAGAAGATTTAGAGTCCAGCAATACTCTGAGGCAACACCTTCACATCTATGGGAGTCAAATGAATCTACAGAAAAAGGTAAACTGCAGATAACAAGATTAAGAGAACAATCCTTGGTATCTCCCTGCCAGAGGATATAAATAAATATCCCTTCTCAGTCTTTCTCAGTTCCATTATAAAGCTTTTTCATTACAGACAAAAACAAGACTCTTAATACTGAGTGAAATGGGCAACATTTCTGTACTTTGCAATTAATCACATTTTTTCAAGATACTTGTTTTCCAACCAAGGTTGTGGGATTGATTCTACGATATAAGAGGCAGCATGATAATGTGAAACATGCACAATTTTATAGTTTTTTTAAATGTTTATTTATTTGAGAATCTGGGGGCAGGGGCAGAGAAAAGGAGAGAATTCCAAGCAAGCTCTGCACTGCAAGGTCTCTTGGTTAGTGAGATCATGACCTGAGCAGAAATCAAGAATCAGATGCCTAACCAACTGAAATACCAAGGTACCCCACCAAGATACCTCATAATGTTATCATTTTAAAGTGAATCTTTGGACTTGGAATACAACCTGTTTGGGGTCTTAGAAAAAAAATAACCTTCTTTCTTCCCCTTTTTCTTAAATTTATTGTGTTTCTACCCCCCCCCGCTCCAGCCATACATTTGCTTTCATTTTAGTAAAATCAAATATTAAATTATTCTCTGACTACATATGCCAGCTATTGGCAAAATGAAGTGGCTGACATATACCAAGCAGAAAGAATTAAATATTTTCAGTGCCATAAACAGAGAAAACTAACTATAATCAGTACAAAGAACAAACATACTCAGCATAATACTTGTAATGTTTAAAAAATTAACATACATAAATCATAACCATAACTGGCCTGATGATTCAACTCAAGAAATAAAGGACTACTTTGGAGTAAAGAAGTATGTGTGTGCACGCTAAGAATATTAAAATTGCTATAACTTGATTATTCATAAGATGGAACGTATGCTAGTTTTACTTTCTTTTTTCACTGACAGTAGACTAAAAGAGCTGCATTTTTTAAATACATATCTGTAGGACACAGGCAACGAAAGCCTGCTCACTGACTAGGACTTGGTTCTTGGCAGTCAGGGTCCTACTGCATTCTAATACAGGAAAACCTGCTAAGGTAATCCCTACAATGAGGGGCTAGCATCAGAATTCTCCAACACCTTTGTTTATTGTCCTGTTATGACTAATCAATTATTATCAATTAAACAGCAGAAAACAAAAAGGCTAGTATGTATGTGTGTGAACCATCAGAGCAAGGATCTATATAGGCTTTTTAAAAAGTATATATGGTGCTTAAAACTTTGACCCAGGGAGTGCCAAATATTTTATTTTTCCAATGGTTACAAAGAGCAAATTAAAATATTTTTTCATCAGCTTTAAAAAAATAAGTAAATCCTGCCATTTGAACAATAAAATTATGCTAAGTAAGCCAAAAGACAAATATGCATGATCTCACTTATGTGTGGAACCTTTAAAAAGAAAAGAAACAAACAAACCCTAAGTAAAATAGAAGTTACCACAGAGGCTAGAAGGTGGAGGAAAAGGGAAGATGGTATGAATCAAAGAATAAAATTTTTCAAAATAAGAAAAAAACAAAAAGTAAAAATTTTCAGTTATAAGATGAATAAATTCCGGAGACCTAATTTATCACATGTAACAATAGTACCATACTGCACACTTGGAATTTGCTGAGAATAGATCTCAAGTGTTCTGACCACAACAAAAAAAATAACTATGGGAAGACCTACGTTTACATGTTTGTAGTAATCATTTCAAAAGGTATACATACACATATCAAAACACCATGCTGTACACCTTCAGTGTATACAATTTGTAAAAAAAAAATTTTTTTTACCGTATTTTTTCACTGTAATTAATGACTCAACAACAGGACCAACAATGGGTTTCCCAGAGTGCCTCAACAGGATCCCAGAAAACAAAGCACTTAAATTTGATCCCTGATTTTCTTTTCATGGAACTTATAGAAATAACAGAAAATAGTATTTCTAGTTCTAAACCACAATCTACTTGTTATTAAGAACATTCCCAGGAGAGCAGAGGAAACAAACCCAAACAACACAGAATGCTGGGCAGTCACATTTGATGAGGGATGCTTCCTTGCAAACATGGCATAATCCAGAAGCCAGAAAATACATCATTTTGGCTGGTAAACAACATCACTATCGGAGGTTGTATAAGAAAGAGGAGACAGGAAGGAGATGCCAATGAAATAAAATGAAAAGGCCAGCTGGTCAAAATGTCGTATATGCCAAGTTGAAAAGTTTGAACTCCATCCTATATACAGTGGACAGCCATATCACATCAATGTTTTTAGAATGATGGTGTGGAAAATGGGGAGAGAGGGTTGGCAGTGAGTGAAGACAGAGAGAGGAGTTCTGAGATTGCAAAAACAATCAGGAAAGGATGAATAAGGGCCCACAAACAAAGACAACTGGAAAGAGAGAAGACAGGAATGGGTTAACAGATGCCAAGATACATTTGTCAGGCTGAATCAATCTGCATGTGGAAGAGAAACAAGGGGAGGAAAGAGAAGGAGTAAATCTCAGGCAACTGGGTTAATGGTGACATAATAAACAGAAGAAACACTAGAAATGCTGACTCACATGAGGGGAGACAGCAATATGAATACATTTCATTGTAAAAAAAAAAAAAAAAAAAAAGGTGATTTTAAAATGTCTGCAACATTATCAACAACAGCCAATAGCCAAACTATGGAAGAGCCCAAATGCCCACTGACTGATGAATGGATAAAGAAGATGTGGTATAGGGACGCCTGGGTGGCTCAAACAGTAAGGCGTCCGACTTCGGCTCAGGTCATGATCTCGCAGTTCATGAGTTCGAGCCCCACGTCAGGCTGTGTGCTGACAGCTCAGAGCCTGTAGCCTACTTCGGATTCTGTGTCCCCCTCTCTCTCTGCCCTACCCCTGCTTGTGCTGTGTCTGTCTTTCAAAAAATGAATAAACATAAAAAAAAAAAAAGATGTGGTATATATATACAGAATATTACTCAGCCATCAAAAAGAATGAAATCTTGCCATTGGCAACAATGTGGATGGAGCTATAATGTATCATGCTAAGCAAAATAAGTCAGAGAAAGACAAATATCAAATGATTTCATTCATATGTAAAATTTAAGAAAAACAGATGAACATATGGAAAGGAGGAAGAAAAGAAAAAGGAGAGGGAAACAAACAAGAGATAATAAGAGAACTCTGAGGGCTGATGGAGGGACATGGGTGGGGGATGGGCTAGATGGGTGATGGGTATTAAGGAGGGCACTTGCTGTGATGAGCACTTCAATGCAAGTGATCACTGAATTATACTCCTTAAACGAATACTGCACTGTATGTTATTTAACTAAAATTAAAAAAAAAAAAAAAAAGGTAAAAAAAATGTCTGCAAGACATCTAAGTGGAGATAAAAAGTAGGCAGTTGGAAAGACCTGAAACTCTGCACTAGATTTTGGAATAATTGATCGATGTGGACTGAAACCAAGTTAAGCAAATAAATGTGTTCAAAGGAATATATAATGAGAAAAGGTCCAAGGAGACCCCAAGAGAACATAAACATTTAAAGAGGCTTTAAAACTTTCAAAGCTGATAGGATACAGGCCTGCACATTAGTTATACTAGAAAACTATACATTTATTTCAGAATACTGCTTACTACTCAGCATTTTAACATGGGGCGGGGGGAGGGATTGCCTAAGATCCAGTTTAAAAGCCAATAGGGAAAATCAGTGCCAGGACTATGCGATCATGGCCTTTTCTCACTGTTTCAAATTCTGCCCAAAGGGATCAAATAATCACCAAGTTTTAAAACAGGAATTTGAGGGGCGCCTGAGTGACTAGTCAGTTGAGCATCCAAGTCTTGATTTCGGCTCAGTTCATGATCCCAGGGTTATGGAATCGATCCCCTCATTGGGCATGGAGCCTGCTTAAAATTCTCTCTCTCTCTCTCTCTCTCTCTCTCTCCCTCTCCCTCTCCCTCTCCCTCTCTCCCTCCCTCCCTTTGCCCCTCCCATGCTTGTTTTCTCAGGGAAAGTAAGTGACTTGGCCAAGGTCACAAAGTTTCTTAATACTTAAGATAAGAATAAAAGTCAGTGCTGATCCCTAACCATTGTTCACCAGCATTGGCTTAATTTTCTCAATGTCCAGCAATCAAATCTAATCTTTAAAGATAAAGACTTACTACCTTTGACAATTTAAAAAAACAATAATGGCTTAGAAGGCTCAAGAATATTTCTTAAATGTTCTAAAGCAATGCAGGTTTCAAATGTGACTAGTTTGGGGGAATAAATACAGATTACCTACCTGCTGAAAGTACTGCTTTGTTTCATTCAGCACTGTCATTTCTTAAAAGTTATTAACTTAGGAAACTTCAGCTAAAAATTTTGAAAGGGAATGAAGTACTGACATACACTGCAATATGAACTTTGAAAACATGCTAAGTGAAAGAAGCCAGACACAAAATGCCATGTATTATGATTCCATTTATATGAAATGTCCAGAAACAGATGAAACCAGAGAGACAGAAAGTAGATAAACAGTTCTCAGAGGTTGAAGGAGAAGGGGTGAATGTTAACTGCTAATGGGTGTAGGGTTTCTTTTCGGGGTGATGAAAATGTTCTGGAATTAGTGGTTATGGCTGCACAACTTTGTCAACTATTAAAATCACTGAAGTGTACATTTCAAATGGATGAATTTTATGGAACACGAGTTATATCTCAAAAAAATAAATGGAGCATTTAGGTTTTTCCTTCCATATTCAGTAAGATTTTAGTCATTCAACCTATGAACTGAAGACTAAAATAGCAAAAGAAAATGAGGAGGAAATAATTCTGTATTATTTTATTATAGAACATACTTAGTATATTAATTGAATGTTTATAATGAATATACATTCATAAACTAGACTTCTGGAGAAAAAATTTTTTCAAATTAAGACTGCATTTAAAATGTCTGTGGTCCAAGCAAAGAAGTGCTGACTCACATTACAGCTTTAGCACTGCTCAAGTATCTTCCTGGAGATTTTGAGATGCCTAACCTGAAATGACATTCTAGTCTCCACACACACACACACCCCCACCTCACTTTTCTACTTAGCCTTCAAATGTGAACTCAAATGTCATTCTAAAAACTGTTTCCCTAAACCAGTCTTGAAGGTTTCCCCACCCCCAAACTGTCATGTCTTTGGCGTTTCCATTGATGCCGTGCTTTCTACCAATGAGAAGGTCCTGGCTATGTGACTTTACTTATATCCTGTATCCCCCACATTCTACCCATCTTTACATTGAAGTGGAGCACACACAAGGCCATTGTTCCTGCAAATGCCCATAAAAACCATCTGGAGATCTTAAAACATAACAACAACAACAAACCATGCTAGGCTGACATGTATATGTCAAATTTATGAATGCCCCGGATCATTCTGATATACAACCATGAACTCAGATCATAAACAAGTGTTCACAGAAAATATCTTCTAGTTTCTACACCCATACACCAGCAGCCTTCCCAATGAAACTGGGAGAAGATTCTGACAGGAAACAGGCGAGGTTTGGCCAAGTATTCACTGATCTCCAATCGTATCAGTGTAGGAACCTGAATGGAGCTTGCAGCACTTTCAGCTTAACCCTTTCCTGAAGGGCACCAATAAAGACAGGGTGGACAGAGTGCTTTATTTGAAAAAATGTAAAGGCAAGAAACTGCAAGCTTTACAGCTGTAAATCACTGTGCCTCCAACTGTAAAAAATGACTTTTCTAAAAAGCCAAAACAAGAATTCTAGTATATGCAGGTGTGTAGGGAAAATTCTACTGGAACAGCACTTTTCCCTACTCTCTCCAAATGAGAGTGAGGAAAACAGTCAGACACAAATATCCACCGTGGGTTGAAAACACAAAATTCAATTTAATGTATAAAGGAGTGTAATAATTCTAATCTATTTTTAGGCTTAATGAGTGAAAAAAAAAATTTTTTTAAGTAGGCTCCACTTCCAGCATGGAGCCCAACGCAGAGCTTGAACTCATGACCCCGAGATGAGCTGAGATCAGGAGTTGCATATTTAACCAACTAAGCCACCCAGGTGCCCCTGGGTGAAAATATTGTTTAAAATTAACATTAGAGACGCTATGCTCTGATGCAGTGATACCTCAAATGTATTTTGCTAGTAAGAAATAGCAAGAAAGAAGGGAATAGCTGCTCTTTAGTTCCTTCTCACCAGAACCCCAAACTTCCCCAAATGCAAGGATTCAGAAGGGCAGGAGAGGAATATACCGCCCCAGACCAGAGGCATTCCATCCTATGTGAAACTATTACTAAACAGGGACTCACTTGTGCAAAAGCCTCTAATTAAACTGCAATAAGGAGACTTCTGATGAAAAAGCTAAGCACTTAGACTCTGCACATGAACATGTTTTTCCACTTCATCTGTCCAAATGATAAAATATACAAATACATACAGTGCCAGTTATTATCGAGGGGCAGATAAGCTCTGGCGCCTTCCATCTACAGCACCTGCAGTCTATAGATTTACACTGCAGAGGTTCGTATCACAGCTCCACCAACCATTTAACACCTCTGTGCAGGCTTCTATATCTGTAATGCAGGACTAATACTAACAT
The DNA here is from genome assembly GCF_018350175.1 of Felis catus. NCBI lineage: Eukaryota > Metazoa > Chordata > Mammalia > Carnivora > Felidae > Felis > Felis catus. The sequence continues at coordinate 114,929,324 of NC_058374.1, forward strand.
CCATATCATAGGATTGCTGCTGGAATTAAATAAATTAATGCATGTAACATGCTTAGAACAATGCATCATACATAGTAAGTGCTCAATAAAAGATGTCTTCCTTACATAATAAAAACCGTATGACCAATCTCACTTCAAGAACAGTTGTCACACGGCATTCTGGTGAATGATTCATACCCTAAGTCTGAATTTAACAATTCAAAACTTAACAATGCTTTCTTTGCCCAACAGTTCTTGATGTCAACTCTCTACACGTAGTATTTGGACACTAATAGTTCTTGTGGGAACTTGATAATTATATATAAGACCCTATCCATCACACATACTGGATTTCTGGAATATGCTATACTTTTATGCACTTTCTCCCTCTCCCTTTCTCCTTCCAGCTTTCCTACCTGCTATTCCATCTACCCAAACTCACTCCCTCCTTCTCTTCAACTTTAATAACATTCTCTCATCCTTACTTTCCTTGACCCTCAGACTAGGGTAAATCTCATGTATATCTTCTCTCACAACTCACCTCACCTAATTTCTTGTTTCATGACGTGTTTCTTAGACAGGGATTGTCTTTAGACAGGGATGTCTTTCTTGTTCACCTAGCTTAGAGCTAAATATGCATTATGCATTTCAATAAATGCCCATTTAATTGAACTGAAACATGCCTTAAGAATGGATTTTTTTAAAAGGATAATAAAAAGGCAGACAAATTGCAATGTTATGGAAAAATGAAATTCGGCATTGGGCCCTTAAATAGCTTGCTAAAGTCACTTTTGTCCCTGCCCTATTTTAAGGGGTGAAGTGGATGGTAATGTCCTTAAGGGTCATAAAAACACAGACTTTATGGGGACATTTTCCTAAGAATAAATTAAAACATCTTTAAAAGTTGTGAAGAAATAAAGGCACCCATAGTCTCAAAACATAAAAATAACATGTTATGCTTCCTTCTAGTATTTTCCTGATATTGTACAATGCCTTCAGTTACTAGATTGTAAAGACTTTGAAAATAAAAAACAGATTTGCCCAAAACAGACCAAATTACTGAGAGACACATACTGAAAACTAAGAGTTTAAAATCTCAACAGGAAATAGCCAAAAAGCAAAATATGTCAACATTAGATTCTGAAACCAATGTCTAAAAGCACTTTAGAGACACTTGGCTGGCTCAGTCAACAGAGCATGACTCTTGATCTCAAGGTCATGAGTTCGAGTCTGAAGTTGGGCACAGAGATTACACTTATTTATTTATAATAAATAACATAGGAGGACTTTTATAGCTGAATCCTAATAATTTAGAAACATCTGAGTTGTAGGCCAAGTCAAAATTATAAAAATTTTGATCTCTAAGTATCCTCAGGGGATTTTAGAATAGCTACAACCAGGACTTTAGCAAATATACAATACCCTGAATAGTGTGGTACAGCTCTGAAAGACAAAGAAGTCTTTCTGTTGATTCTCTGAGGGCTCATCCAATCACATAATAGTTTCTGCCACCAGAGATGCTAGGACCAGTTCTCAGACTATGGTGATGTTACATCATATCTAATCCACAAATTAAAGAGAACTATTTAACATTAAAAAAAAAAAGCTCACTTAGGAAGCATTTTTAGAAATTGCTAAGACTTCAGGTGAAGTTAACTGATTCCCTATTATTCCACCTCCTAATTTATATATTCATGCTGATGTCCTTCATACCCTAAATTTGCAAAGAAAATTTTAACTATATAATAAAATACAAGTCCAACTCATCTTTCATACAGGAGTATTCTTGATATAAAATTACTACATATGCCTTTCAGATCTATTTTGTTTTTGGAAAATGAAATTATATAGTAATTAGGCACCTGCATCAAAACTGTGATTACTACAACTGTAATGCCCAAAGCCCTGGTGGATGCTATCCTCATCTCCTTGTTTCTGTATTTCTCTAGTCCATACGTATCTGTAACTCATGATAACAGATTTAAATGTTATGTTCACAATCCATACTACCTGAATCTGTAGCACAACTTATTTTCTTCTTAAAACCACTTACACACAAGTAAACCATCCTATAAGGTATAGAGGGGAAAAGCAAAGATATCAACTTGTAAGCAGAATCCTAGTTATCCAACTTCTTTGCCTACAGACTCATCAGAGAATGAAAACAATCGGCATTCTAACGTGTAAAACTCTATGCCTGTGAAGTGGTCACAAGTGTGGAAAAAATTATGAACTTCTGCTAACCAAATGCATATTTCTGATGCCATAATTAGTCAGCAAGGTGGATACTCAGGCAATGCTTGATAATCTGACAAAACTCAGTTTCTATTGTGGGAGAGCTGATCAACCTGGACTGAAGAAAGTGCTTGACAGAGAGAAGCTTAAATAACACCACAGAGGGCGCCTGGGTGGCGCAGTCGGTTAAGCGTCCGACTTCAGCCAGGTCACGATCTCGCGGTCCGTGAGTTCGAGTCCCGCGTCGGGCTCTGGGCTGATGGCTCGGAGCCTGGAGCCTGTTTCCGATTCTGTGTCTCCCTCTCTCTCTGCCCCTCCCCCGTTCATGCTCTGTCTCTCTCTGTCCCAAAAATAAATAAAAAAACGTTGAAAAAAAAATTAAAAAAAAAAATAAATAACACCACAGAGGCGCCTGGATGGTTCAGTCAGTTAAGCATTAGGCTCTAGATTTTGGCTCAGGTCATGATCTTACAGTTTCATAGGTTTGAGCCTGCATCGGGCTCTGCACGGACAGCACAGAGCCCACTTCAGATTCTCCCTCTCTCTGTCCTTCCCTTGCTCATGCTCTCTCAAAATAAACTTAAAAAATAAATAACTATTTTTAATTTACTTTCAATTATGCCCACATTTCATAATCAAAACATTAGGCAGTATATTAAACAATATCCTTATAACCTGAAAGTTTAATCACTACCAAAAGTAGTCCAGGGATTCTTAACCTGGAATCCATGGAGACCAAGATGATTTACAAATAAGCTTGTCAAGAATCTGAATCCCAACGCACCTGGGTGGCTCAGCTGGTTTAACGTCCTGACTCGATTTTGGCATACTCTACAGGGCAGAGCCTGCTTGGGATTCTTTGTCTCTGCCCCTCTCCAGCACTAGAATGTGCACACTCTCTAAAAATAAACGAACTTAAAAAAAAAAAAAAAAAAATCTGAATCCCCAGAAGTCACCCGCAAAAGTAAGGCTTATTTTCCTAGGATGGTCAGAAAATTCTTAAATTGGGACAACAACCAAAAGAGCCAAGAATCACACTGTTTCTGGTCAAATATTTACTATAAAAGTTTATCAGTTTCCTAAGGATGTTTTAATTACATATAACAAGTCCATCCTCATCACGTAAGATTTCATGGCTTTTTTTTAAATGGGAAAAAAACATTATTGAACTTTCAAGGCTTAAAAAAAGGGCCAGTTTCCTAAATAATTTTTCTTAGTAAAAACTACCTTATATACTAGAATAGATATCCAATGATCAAATGAGTGGCTTTTAAATAGTGCTGGGGGAGGGAGGTCCTGGGTGGCTCAGTTGGTTAAGCACCATACTCTTGATTTCGGCTCAGGCTGAGCTAAGCATGGAGCCTGCTTAAGATTCTCTCTCTCCTTCTTCCTCTGCCCCTCCCCTGCTCACGCACACACACAAGCACGTGTTCTGTCTGTCCCCCCCCCTCCTCTCTCAAAAAATAAATAAGGAAAATAAACAGTGATAGGGAAAAAGTGACATCTGTATTTTTAAAAATCATTAAAGTAAAAAGTATACACAACTCAAGCCTAAATGCAGAGTCAGATCACATCAGGTTTTTAAAAATCTGGAACCCAACCTCACCAACAGAAGAATAAAAATCTAATCTAAGCAGGTTGGTTTGCCAGGTTTTAATCAAATAAGTCAACTCCTTGAGTAAGTTAACTACTGTTAACTTACTGTTTCTTAAGGCTATATTTTAGTTTTCATGATTTATTTTGAGAAGACAAAAGAACATCACTCTATTTTTTTATTTTTTTATTTTTGAGAGTGAGAGAGAGAGACAAAGACAGGGCATGAGTGGAGGATGAGCAGAGAAAGAGAGAGACACAGAATCTGAAGCAGGCTCCAGGCTCTGAGCTGTCAGCACAGTGCCCGACACAGGGCTCAAACCCACAAGCCACAAGATCACGACCTGAGCCGAAGTTAGACACTCAACCAACGGAGCCACCCAGGCACCCCAAAAGAACATCACTCTTAACATAACATGTAAATCTGAAATAAATTTTTGACCAAGGCCACAACGACAGATCTCATTTATCTGCCCCCCAAGTAACTGTAATTCTTTATGACGAGTAGGTTAGGGAGGACCTTTTATTTTAGGTGTCTTTTAATGTGATTTCAAGCTTTAATTGCTCAGTCACTTTGAGAGACTAAAAAAGCTCTGGCCCAGGAAAAGAGAAAAAAGCAAATTCTAAAAATTCTAGCAAAACATGAAACTGCCAAGATTCACTGTAACTCACATGTGTACAAAATACCTCTACCTATGCGACTATTACAGCACTGTTTGCATGCAAATTTGGAGGACAATCTAAAAGTCAGCAATAAGGTCTAACCATACGGTTCCACAAAGAACCCCTTTAAAAAAGGAGTCACCCGGGGGTGCCTGGGTGGCTCAGTCGGTTAGGCATCGGACTTCAGCTCGGGTCACGATCTCATGGTTTGTGGGTTCGAGCACAGCATCAGGTTCTGTGCTGACCGCTCAGAGCGTGGAGGCTGTTTCGGATTCTGTGTCTCCCTCTCTCTCTGCCCCTCCCCTGCTTGCTCTCTGTCTCAAAAATAAACATTAAAAAAAAATGGGTCACCTCAAAGATGTATTGGTTTGGAGGGAATAGACTAAGTAAGGTACTAGCAACAGGAGGAGGGGAACAAACCTACTATATACATACTAAGTCTCTCTGTCTTTCTGGAAGAACACAATAAAAATAATGGTTGTCTGGGCAGGAGAACTTCAATGCTGAAGGACAGAGGAGAGTATTAATTTTCTCCATATACCCTTTAGAACCTTTCAAGTGCTGTGCTCTATGTATGTATTCCCTATTAGACAGAATAAAAAATTGACTTATTTTTCAATGAAGTAGAGATTAACTTTTAGCTCAGAGATTGACTTTTGGCTCAGACACTGGTTTAGATAGAATCTACTAAGCAATAACAATGTCAAGTTATGATATAGCATAACTCTCCTAAAACGTCTTCCAGAAATTAAAGCACATTCATTCATTCAACCAACAGTTCAATGCCTACCACATCCTTTAGATATTAGAGCAATGCCCAAGTCTTCTAAGAATCCCTGTCTTCATGGAGATTTAGTAGGAGCAGAGATAAATGGTATAAAATATAACTTCAAATAGTGATAACTGCTACACAGAGAGGGAAATAAAGGGAATAAAGAGGAACTACAGAGGAGGGGGAGAGGAAAGCTGTGTTTTGAGATGACACGTGAGTCAAGAACTGAACAATAAGCCAAAACAAGCAATGCAGTAAACAGAAGGAAAGCCCTGTGACTGGAACAAACTTAGTCTCTTATTGTTCAGTGTACAGCAAAGCAACAGTGTGGCTGCAGTGGAGTGACCCAAGGAGAGACACACAGGAGATGACCTCCGAGGTAGGAAGATGTAAGGCAGACCTTGAAACTAAGCGGGGGTGGGGGGAGTCAAGATTTTATTCTAAATGTGATGGTGAACCTTTGTAGAATTCTGAGAAGGGGAGTGACATGATCTGTATTTTAAAAGGTAACACTAGCTGCTGCTTAGGAGGCTAATACAGTAGACTAGGCAGCAAATGATAGAACTAAAAAGTGGTTTCAGAGAGAAGAGTAAATGTGTCTGATAAAATATGTCTGGGTGGATCAGTAGGTTAAGCGTCTGTCTGACTCCTGATTTCAGCTCAGGTCTTGATCTACGATTTGTGAGTTTGAGCCCCATTATCTGGCTCTGCACTGATAGTGCAAAGCCTGCTGGGGATTCTCTCTCTGCCCTTCCCATGTGTGTTCACGCAGGGCATGCATGCACATTCTCTCTCTCAAAATAAAATTTAGGGGTGCCTGGGTGGCTCAGTGGGTTAAACCCCTGACTTCAGCTCAGGTCATGATCTCGTGGTTCATGATCTCTTGGTTTGAGCCAAGCCCGGCGTTGGGCTCTGTGCTGACAGCTCAGAGCCTGGACACTGCTTCAGATTCTGTGTCTCCCTCTCTGCCCCTCACCTGCTCACGCTCTGTCACTCTCTCTCTCAAAAATAAAATAAACATAAGAAAAAAATTTTTAATAAACAAACTTAAAAAAAAAGAATATATTTTGAAAGTTAAGGTGCGCCTGGGTGGCTCAGTCGGTTAAGCGGCCGACTTCGACTCAGGTCATAATCTCGTGGTCCGTGAGTTCGAGCCCCGTATCGGGCTCTGTGCTGACCGCTCAGAGCCTGGAGCCTGTTTCAGATTCTGTGTCTCCTTCTCTCTGACCCTCCCCCCTTCATGCTCTGCCTCTCTCTGTCTCAAAAATAAATAAACGTTAAAAAAAAAATTAAAAAAAAAAAAAAAAAGAAAGTTAAGTGCCTAGAGAATTTGCTAGTGGATTGTATAGGGGAATCTGAGTGGGACAGTAAATGTGTGAAGAATAATTCAAAAAATCACCTTATATTTGTATAGTTATTTACAGTTGTCAAGGTATGTTTACATACATTATGTAATTTCATTATAATAAGAGGCAAGGGAAGGTCACACCAGGTCAAAATCCAAGTTCTGCCTCTTGCCAGTTTTAAGGCCCCAGGAAAGTCATTTGAATGATTTCTAGACTATAAAAGGTAGTCTACTTCACAAGATCAAGATCTGCAAGTATCAAAAGGTTCAAGAATTTTGCAAATGTAGGGGTGCCTGGCTGGCTCAGTTAGTGGACATGCAACTCTTGATCTCAGGGTCGTGGGTTCAAGCCCCACACTGGGTGTAGAGATTACTTAATAAAAAAAGAATTTTGCAAATGTAAATAATGACCAGTTGGAGGTAAACAGCATCCTATTATTAGCTGTCCACCACCACCACCACCATCACATTCTATATGGAACCTTGTATTGTGGTTGACAGAGGAGGCAAACTTAAAAAAAATTTTTTTTTTTAATTTTTTTTTTCAACGTTTTTTATTTATTTTTGGGACAGAGAGAGACAGAGCATGAATGGGGGAGGGGCAGAGAGAGAGGGAGACACAGAATCGGAAGCAGGCTCCAGGCTCCGAGCCATCAGCCCAGAGCCTGATGCGGGGCTCGAACTCACGGACTGTGAGATCATGACCTGGCTGAAGTCGGACGCTTAAACGACTGCGCCACCCAGGCGCCCCCTTAAAAAAATTTTTTAATTAAAAAACAAACATTTTTGCACTGGCTGTTATATGTAGGGGATGAATCACTGGATTCTACTCCTGAAATCATTACTGCACTATATGCTGACTTGTGAGTAAATTTTAGAAAATTAAAAAATAAATTCATTAAAAACACTTTTACTGAGTAAAGGAAAATATACATAACATAACAACAACAGGCACTAGGAAAAACATTACAGGCTTGTAATCTTTCCTAGGGATTGGAGAAAACAGTTCTTTTAAGATAAGCTATAAAAGGCATTGAAGTTAAACCACTTAACTTTTACAAGATAAAACTCAAATCAAGCCCCCTTAATAGAGATGTGCTATCCACAAGATACTGTAAAATTATGATCATGAGTTATCACTGTCTTAGTTAAATAGTAAAATGAAAATACCTAGTGTAAACTAAATTATTGTGTGCCAAATGAACTAAATTATGAGGCCTTCAATTCACTGTCATAGTCATTTCTGTAACTTCATTAAACAAAGTTTCACAGAATTTATTTTTCCATCCAAGGCTTTTGTATTACTGCAGAATATGTCCAGAGTCAAGCAAACTGGAAAAGAAAAAAGTTAAATCTTTAATTCATTACGTGTTCTGGAGAATTATCTTGAATATCAATTTGTATTATGTAGTTGATGACCCGAATACAGAAAACAAAAATTTAAATGAGGGATCCTCTATCCCTCATTTTCAACTGGGCCTTAATAAACATCATGGGGCCACGTGAGCAAAACTACATCGTTAAGAACCATCCAGTGCACACAGCAATTAAACTGCCTTGTGCAGAATCTGAGACAAATCCATAATACAACAAATTTCTCACTATGAAGGTTCACTTTATTAAACTCCAGCATACCATGACAATCTATGCTACTTCCCTGATTTCTAAGAATTTCTACCACATAAAACGTCTTATTTCTCCAAATCAAACACCTTTTAGGTTAGAGATATCCTCGCCATCTCAGATATATTTAAGTGCAATTGCACGAAGCACTACACAATACATCATCCTTCAAAAGATCCTGGGCTTGCTATGAATCTCCCCGCAAACTTTGGAAGAACAAACCAGGCTATGCCAAGGAAACGATGCTGCAAGTTAGTCACTTTAACTCGCATACAGAGGTTCTGAGGTTCTGAGCAATAGAGGTTCAACGAAAATTTTGATTAAAAATGACAAGAAAGTTCAAGGTTTTGTTTTTGTGCACTGCAAGAAATATTGCACATCTGAGGACCTGATATTACGTAAAGAATTTACAAAACAAGTATGTCGATTTCCATGCTTCCATATGCATTTGTCAAAGTGTAGTATTTATAAAGAGCCGAAGAATGGTTTAAAATTAAAAGTGCATAAAACCAAGAGGCAAAGGATTTCAGTCTCCCATACCTGCGCTGCCCCTCCCCTCCCCCAATGCTGTGTTAAACTATTCCCTCTGAGCAAAAACAGCTCTCAGAGTTTGCCAACCAGAGTAAAATCACTTCACAGAGATAACGGGCGGAAACGTATTAAAAAGGGAGGAGATCACGAAAGCGAGGGCAGCGGGACGCGGAGCCCCACGTCCCCGGACCCCAGCAGCCAGCGGCGGACATGTGCCTACTGCTGCAGGACGCGCGGCCCTCCCGGAGCCGCCTCCCGGGGCATAGGGCCCCGCCCGGCCTCATTCTCCTGGTTCATTCATTCTGAATCCGGGGCTTCCGCACCCCCGCGCTCCCGCCCGGCCCAAAAGAAGGCTCCAGGGCTGAGGAGCTGTGTCGGGCCACAGCTCCCGCCCGAAGTCCGGGCCCTGCCGCGATTCCCGCGCGCCCGCGGCCTCCTCCCAGGTGGTCTGAGAGACTGCAGAGGCCCGCACCGGCCCGCACCCGAGACCAGAGCCCCGCAACCCAGCGGCCCCACCCTCCGCCAATGTGCAGGCCGGGCCTTCCCCGCCTGCGGGGCGGCCACCTGGAAGCCCCCGGTCTCCGCCGCCCGGCTGCCCCACCGCGGCCGGAAGTCTCCCCGGAGCCCCCTCCCCAGGCGCCTGACTTCCCTCGCCGCCGCGGCCAGACCCTCTCCGCGCTGGCCTCGGGCCTCCCAGCGCCGGCCGCGGGCCGAAGGAAGCGAGGAGCCGCGCCGCCGGGTCCGCCGAGCGGGCAAGAGCAGAGCACAGAGCCGGGGGTTGGCCTGGGCGGTTACCTTGATAATCCTGCGGGGCAGCCCGGCCATCTTGTCAGATCCCGAGTTCGGCCTCTGGTCTCGACTCTGGCTCCGCTCGCCTCACGCACGAGTGGAAGTCCAGGGCTCCACTTCCGGGGGACGTTGCCGCGCCCGCCGCCGCCGCCGCCGCCGAGGCCCCTCGGGAAATGTAGTCCCTGCTCGCGCGCGGGCGGGCTTCCCTCGGACCTGGCCCCCTCCCCCGCGTTCCCCGCCCCAACCCCGGCCTGGGGATGGCGGAAGTGACGAGTCCCGGTGGGGCAGGGAGTTGGGGGAGGCGGCGCCGGGCGGCGCGGAGCTCCGGCGCTCGTGGCGGAGCTCGCCGCGCGGTGGTGGGACTGTGGGGCCGGCGCCCCGCCCGCACCAGTGGGCGACGTAACAGAGGCCCGGGCGCGGACGCAGCCCATTCATTCATCCGCTAGTTTTTTGGTTCATTCAACGTTCCTGCATTGCGCGCGGCCGCAGTTGGCGCTGCGGTGAACGACTGCGGTGAAGCTGAGCTGCGGGCCCCTTCCTTTAAGGGAGGTGGAAGATGGGAACTCAGTAGCCAGACTCGTAAATGCGGGCTTCGGAAGTTATCCACGAAAACCCTAGCCAGAGAATTTTGATATTTAAATTTTGATATTTAAATTTCACATAAATCGGTCCCCTTAAAACCCAGAGAAAGCTGAAAGAAAGCGTTTGGAGAGAGTTGGGGGCAAGGAAGTGGCTTCTGAACGCCCGGACCTCGTGGTTGAGACGCAGTGTTGCTAGCTGCAAGAATGACCAAGCACAGGATTAGGGAGCCCAGAGTAATCCCTAAAAGAGGGATTACCCATGGAGCGCAAGGCTCTAAAGGAAGATTAGAGTGGCGGTACCTGAAAATGGGATTGTTCGGGAAGCATTTTTGTGACATCCTGGTGATTGCTTGCTTGCTATAGTTTTTTCACGGGTTTTATTTTAATTCATCTTCTCAGCAGTCTTAAGATGTTGTCTCCACTTTACAATGTCCACTTTACAAATGTGGTCCAGAAACGTTAACTTTTTCCAAGGTTATGCAGGAGAAAATGGAGCTGTTTTGATCCGAGGCGTGTCTCCCAAAACATGGACCCCTTAACTGCTTAACCACAGTTTTTCCTAGCACAGCACAGACAGTAGATGGTGAATAAAGAATGCCAGGTGCTGTGTTGGGGGTTGAGAATATAAAGACCCTAACTGCCTGCCAGTAACTTAGAGTCCAATAGAGTAGAGAGACAAGTAAACAATTAATTACAACCCAGTGTGTTAAGGGGTATAATAGAGGTTCCTCCAAGGCGCTGTTTGAGCCCACAGGGGCATTAATTGATTGACAAGTCAGAAAAGGTTTCCCGAAGAAGTGAAGTACTTCAAGGATAAATGAGAGTCTAACTGACCTGGTAGGGAAGAGCATGTCAGGCAAAGTAAATAGCCTGTGAAATGGCACTGGACTACAAGAGAATAATTGTATATCTATGTCTGTATCTACATCTATTTATATGTAGAGAAAGAGAGAGAGCATTAAAGAAGTGGAGACTATGAGTGCAAGAAACCTAGTAAAAATGATAAGAAAACATGTGTGGGGCACAATGCAAAATGATTACATGGATTACCTCATCTAACTATAAAGTTCATAAGGTAGGTTCTCTTATTACCAGTGCTTTTCAGATGAGAAACCAAGCCTCAGAGGTAATAATGAGAACTTCACATAACCAGAAGCCTGAAATGAGTGGTTCTGTGATTAGAAGAATCTGGGATAGTAAATGACATCGGACAAGGATACTTTCAGAATATTTTAGAGAAGGCCCAGGAGAATTCACCCTGATAGGAAGAAAAGCAGCATGACTATTAGGTTAGAAGTGTGTTCTTCCAGTTATCTTGTTGCCTAACAAACCAGCTCAACCTTACTGTTTAAAACGACAACAATCATTTACTTAGCTCTTGAATCTGCAATTCGGGCAGGGCTTGGCATGGAAGGCACATCTCTGCCCCATGCTGTGCTGTGTCAGCCTGGGCAGCCTGAATGGGCCCAGATCCACTTCCAAGATGGCTCACATAGCTGGCAAGTTCATGGGACTATTAGTTTCTCTCCAAGTGGGCCTCTCCCTGGGGCAGCTTTGCCTTTCTCAGTACATGGTGGCTAGATTCCATGGGTGACTATTCTAGCTAGCAAAAACAGAGGCTGAATCGTCTTTTTTGACCTAGCCCTGGGAGTCACATTGCATCTCCCATGATAATTTATTGGTTGACTAATCACAAAAACCCACGCAGTTTCCAAGGTATGTGGCATGGACTCCACCTCTTGAAAAGGGAGTGGAGAGATTCTAGAAACTAGCACAGTATGTGTGTGATGGAAGATATGGTTGTGGCCAACTTTGGAAAACACGAACTGTCACAGGTACATTTGTTAATATGCTTACAGCCACCTGCCTTAGTGTCCCCTGCCTGTGATTCCAAGTGCTGGTTAGAATAAGCATGTCCAGAGCCCTTCACTCAGAGATTCTAATTCTCTAAGTCAGTGGTGAGGCCTGGGAATCTGCATTTAAGTATGAGTGATTTTGATGGATCCTAAAATTTGAGAATAAAAGATTTTGAATACACATCAACAAGAATGGATGAACCCAAAATGTTGCCATGTGCCTTTTTTGGCTATTCTCTATTAGGATAGATAATGAGTATCATGCAAAGTAAGAGTGAGGGTTCTGGAGCCCTGATCTAGGTTTGAAAACTTAATATTTGCTTAGCTTGTCTAGCTTTCATTTTCTTCATGTATAAAATGTACCCACGTGTGACTGTTGTGAAGTTTAAATGAACACTACGTAGCTCTTAACAAGGCCTATTATTTTTAATAGAACTAGGTATAGTTTTCCTTAGGAAACAAGATTTTTAAAACTTGACAGTATAACTTTGTTTGGCAGAGGCTGTTTGATGGCATAAAACACTCTTAAGAGTATTAATACTAAAATATATTTTTTCATGCCTCTTCTAGTTGTTTTTCCCGTTCTTTTCCCCCTTGAGAACAGCTCACCCTATACTCATCTGAAAAGTAAAATCTGAACTTCTGATTCATGTCAGTCCTGTAGAACAGGATACAGTCTAGAAGGACAGGTTGCCACAGGACCAAGATGAGGTCTATTCTCAAGTTAGAAATCTAGTCAAGAATCCTCCTTATTATATCCATAAAATATAGATAAAACAAGGATGTCGACCAAACTGAATCGATTCCTTCAGAACAGGAGTGTTGGGTATTAGAAAACAGAAGTAAAAGGAAGACATTTCACTTACACTCTTGTACCTTTTAGATTTTGGACTGTGTGAATGTGAAACCTACTTAAAACATTAAATAATCCAATTCACGAATTTCAACAGCCTTAAGAGATATTCAAAGTTCTTTCAGTGCTGATCAAGGATTATACCATACACTCAAAACTCATCGAAGGATGCTGGTCCATGGTACTAAATAAATTCTATTGACCAGATAGCTCCACTAAGCTGAATAGCACTAGGCAAAATTCTTAGCTAATTAATCTTCTTTGGCTTTTTGTCAGGCCTCACTCTCAACTGTGTTTTGTTTTGTTTCGTTTTGTTTTATTTTCCAGTCTCTGTTCCCTCTAGGACTCCAACCACAAGTGCCTTTGCATTATGATACAGGGAGGGACCAAGCAAGAATGCTGTGCTGGAGGAATTAGAGGGGTTCTATTCCACGCACTCTTACTCCCAGAACTATTTTATTGCATTCTGTGCCTTTCCCACCCTCACCCCCAAATATTCCATGTTTGCTACTTTGGTCCTATAATACCAGATACATAAGTACTATTTACCTTGCAGGCAATATCTTGGGACATTTTTACCTGAGCTCTTCAGTGTTGTGGATCTCTTCCATTCTGGTCACTAGTGGAGTCCTGGGGCCTAGCTCAGGGCCTACTACATGATAGTTCTCAAGAAATATTTGTCAAGGGAATGAACCAATAACTGGAGGGGGAAAATAAACACCCCTTTGAGAATAGGTCACATCGATTCATGATCAATAAGTGAGTGCTTACAGAAAGCACAGGATGTTTATGTTCACCCCTAAACTTTTCAACTTCCTGAAGGGCAACAGTTGTTTTTTTCGATTGTTTGTTTGGTTGGTTTTTTTTTTTTTTTCCCCCACAACCATCTTGTGCTTTACAGAGACAAAATAGAAGGTGAGTTTGGAATATGGTAGATCAGTCACCTCTAATAGAGGCCCTGTTTCAATTCAAGAGCGGTAGTCATCCAGCAGAAATATTTGTTTGCAAATATTTGTTCCTTATGCTGCAAGAAACAAATTTATTGTTTCTTGCAGCATAAGAAAACCATTTAGTGGGCGGTCAAGACAGGAGTATCTGTGAGAAGAGAGTTCATGAGCAGTGACTCAGGGAGGAAGTGGGGGGGGGGGGAGGAAGAAAAGGCTGCACACTGATTTTAACAAAGAAAAAAATGCCTGCTGCCTCATATTCAAGACTTCAATGTAAATAGCTGAGCACTTACAAACTGACACAATGCCAGCCTATAAGGAGCTGAGTGTCCTAAGAACACTCATGGTGGAAGGCATCAGGAAAGATAAGACCCAGGGGAATCAGAGTAATAAGGTTTACCTTTGTTTACTGCTTTATGCTTTAGAAAGCATTTTTGAATGTTATCTCATCCACAGAGAGCCATCGTTGGCTCCACCGTGTGTCTATAAAGGTAGATGAGGAGGGTAGGCCTTTCTCTGGGCCAGTTCCCAGTAGAAACAGGATCCCAGGGGATTGTGACTCAAGACATTTGGCCCGAAGCCTGGCTGGAACAGGAACTCTGGAAGCAAGATTCTTTTCCCTGTAAATGTGTGCCACCCTTTCAGGTTCCCAAGGAACTGTTTGCATTCCATGACCTTGGGCTTCAAGTCACTGCATAACTTGGCCTGTGATTGCATGTTCAGCCTACCAGCTAAACTGCTCCTGCATTTCTCTCCTTCTGGTGTGCCATGACCTTTCTTCTTCCCCAGCCAGCACCCCTCTCCTTCAATCCAATGATTTTCTCATACGCTTCTGTTGTGTTGCTGGCTTTCTGCAGAAACTGCCCACCTGGTTCCAGCATGATATGAAATGTTTTGAAAAGTGTTTTTGCCCTTGATAACAATGACTGGGGATCGTTAAACTCTGGAGGTTTCCAAACTTTGGGGGGTTAAACACCTCAGAGGCTGGTTAAACACACAGGTGCAGGGCCCCACCCAAGGTCTTCTGTGTGCAAGTCATAGGCCCCATGCGTCTGTGTTTTTAACAAACTCCCCAGGCACTACTGAAGGGCCCAAAGCTTGAGAGAAACTGTCTTGTATTTTCTGATCTACTCAAGAAAACAGAACAGTTGCAACAGGAATCTTGACTTATACTGTTCTTGTTCCTGTTTTTCTAGATCCTCTTTGACCCCCAAACCCGTATCTTTCCTCCTGTTTGTTCTAATTTTCTGGTCCAAATGTTATATATTTCAGATTATTTGTATTTAAGTTGGCCCAAGTGCTCAGGATTCCAGATTGTTGGGTTTTGAGGAGGCCAATAAATAAAACCCCCTTTCCCCTCCTGAAACCACAAGCAATTGAAAGAGATGGAGATCAGACCATTGCTTTCATTACTAATAAAGCTTATTGGAGAACACAGCTCTGAGTCTGCAGTAATTTGGGTTTACTAATATTCCCCCGACCCGTTCCCTAGTTGCAGGCATAGCCACTCACACTTAGCACAGCCAGACAACTACAACGCCCCTTAACCCAAGACAGAGCAGCACTGGGAATGCTGGAGCGCAGAAGACAGGCCACTGAAGAAGAAGAAAGAGAAGGAGGAGGAGGAGAAGTTGGGGGGAGGGGGGAGAAAGGAGGAAGTGAAAGAGAGAAGGAGAAAGGAAAAGAGGAAAAAGGAAGGGAGAGAAAGAAGAGAGAAGAGAAAGAGACAAGGCTGAGCAGACGCAGCTCATTATTCACCAATCACATTGGGGTGCCTGGGTGGCTCAGTTGGTTAATCTACTGACTTCCGCTCAGGTCATGATCTCTCCGCTCCGTGCTGACAGCTGAGAGCTGGAGCCTGCTTGGGATTCTGTGTCTCCCTCCCTCTCTGCTCCTCCCCCACTCACGCTGTCTCTCTCTCTCAAAAATAAAATAAACATTAAAAAATTTTTTTAAATAAAATAAATTAACCAATCACAAAACTTATTCCTCTTACCTTCACTTTACAGAATTACTTGACATCTTCTTAACCTACTGCTCACTTTCAGTCTCAACTCCCCAGAGGCAACCTCAGCCCACAGTCTGGACAATTTCATTGCAGCTTTGGCTATCCTGTGATCCATCATACCTGCACTCTCTCTAACACCGTAATTTTCACATCTGGGTGCCTTTTCACTCACGGTTCCCCACTCCATCTGCCAACTGGTCTTACCTTCCTTTCCAAAACATCTTGCACAGTATGTTCTACCAAATGCTCACTCTGATAATCCGTTTACCTATCTCCCTCACCACACTGTGCACCCTTGTTAAGTCAGGGAGCACCATATTCTTCTTTGCTATGTTCAACAGTAACACGATGACTTGACACATATTCCCTCCTTCCTGCCTTCCTTCATTCTCTACCTATTGTGTCCAAGTTCCTCCCTAGGAATCAGTTTTTTAAAATGAACTGGGTAGGAGTGCCTGGGTAGCTCAGTCAGTAAAGCGTCCGACTTCGGCTCAGGTGATGATCTCCCAATTCATGAGTTCGAGCCCTGCATCGGGCTCTGTGCTGACAGCTAAGCCTGGAGCCTGCTTCAGATTCTGTGTCTCCTTCTCTCTCTGCCCCTCCCCTGCTTGCGCTCTCTCTCTCAAAAATAATAAACACCGAAAAAAAAATAAAATAAAATGAACTGGGTATTGAGGCACCTGGGTGGCTCAGTCGGTTAAGCATCTGACTCTTGGTCTCTGCTCAGGACATGATCTCACAGTTTGTGAGTTCCAGCTCCAAGTCGGGCTCCGAACCGACAGTGTGGAGTCTGCTTGGGATTATCTCTGTCTCCCTCTTTCTCTGCTGCTCCCCTGCTGGTTCTCTCTCAAATAAATAAACAAATACTTTAAAAAATAAAATAAAATGAACCAAGTAGGACCTCCAGTCTTGAAGTTAATTTCTAACATGGGAAATATCTTTAAACAAATTAATATATTTGATGTGATAAGTTCCATAACTGAGATAGAAGATACAGTGAAGAGTATATATAAGATACAGGGAAGGCTTCATTCACTCAATTATTTCATAAACATTTAGTGAGTGCCTACTAAGTACCAGGCACAATACTAGTTTCCACAGGTAAATGATGAGCCAAATCAAACTTGGAATTACCCTCATGGAGAATGGATGCAGACATAAATGAATGAAATTAACACAAGATAAGTGTGAAATATTATTTTAATCAAAGTTCCTTGTTGCAGGCATAGAAACTGACTCAGACTAACAGAAAAGGAATTCGTTGGGAGGACATAGGGTGGTTCATCTGTTCACAGGGAAGGCCTCAGACCAGGCTCCAAAACACAGAGGGTGCTGGCATTCTGGAGCTGGGCAAGGAAGGGAGCCAGAGGACTCACCTTGTGAGTTTTCTGTTGGACACTTCTCCCCTGCCCTCCTCCAGGTATGCTGTTCTTGGGTGCAGAGCCTCTTGGATTCTGATTGTCATTTCTGACTAGGGTGGACTGATGGGCATGGGAGTCTGGGGTCTGACTGCACTTTATAGGGACTTTCAACCATTCCATCAGTTTTCAGTCCCCTCCTCACTCCCTTTTCCTAAATGCTTGGTGCCACCAACTATATGAGCCTTGGTACGACCTGTAGTCTTAACTTTGCTAAGTCAGGTGCCATTCCTGCATTGGCTGGCTTTCACCCTTGTTCTCATCAGTGTGTGGGTATGATTCTTGAGGTAAGAGGGTAAAAACTCATTTTATGCTGAAATGAGTATTTTTGTGTCTTTGAGGCAACATATCCTGCAAAAGGAGATTATTCACAGATTAGTTTTTAATTAACAATTTATTGAAGTAACAGTAAAATCTAGTTTTTCCGTAAGCTTTCAAGTTCAACTACAAATCTTATTATTCCATTTGTAAGACTAACAAAATATTTTTAAAAATTAGAATCACAGGGGCACCTGGGTGGCTCAGTTGGTAAAGCGTCCGACTTTGGCTCAGGTCATGATCTTGTGGTCTGTGGGTTCGAGCCCCATGTTGGGGTCTGTGCTTCAGCTCAGAGCCTAGGGCCTGTTTCAGATTCTGTGTCTCCCTCTCTCTCTGCCCCTCCCCTGCTCATGCTTTGTCTCTCTCTCTCTCTCAAAAATAAACATTAAAAAAATTGTTAATTAGATTAATTTAATTCTACTATAATAGCTAATCTAACAGACCACAAATGAAATCTAATACAAATTATCTTATATATTCTAAATATTTAAATATAAACATGGTATACACATGTTTGTAAATGTTATATTTTCAAATCTAACTAGAAGTTAGATGGGTTTGATTTACTTAGTCATTTCTACAATTAATTCTAAATCTTTTTTTTTTTTTTTGAGAGAGAGAGAGAGAGACAGAAAGAGACAGAGAGAGCATGAGAGCACAAGTGTGAGCCAAGGAGGGGGCAGAGGAAGAGAGAACCTTAAGCAGCCTCCACACCCAACACAGAGCCTGATGCGGGGCTCGATCTCACCACCATGAGAGAAATCAAGAGTCAGATGCTTAGCCGACTGAGCCACCCAGGCGCCCCTAGTTCTAAATCTTTGAAGAACTGAAGTCACTTACATCCAAGGGAACAATTAAGGAACCTCCAGGTAATCTGGGATTATCTATACCAACAATTTGGGGTGCCTTCTAGATTGGTTATGAGGGTGAAGTTTGGAAGGGCAGTCTTCCAGGATCATCTTCTGAGTGACCTGGAGGGAGAAGCAGAGTCCTATTTTATGGTTGCTATGTCAATAGAAATTCCAAGTCCATGCCCACCAATAGGGTTGTCTCACTGCCCGTGTCACTTGAATTCAGGTTATCCATATACTGAAATCTTAGTGTGATTTGAGTCCCTAATCTCTTACCTAGGCTGTTTCACTATTTGATTTACCAATACATTCAATAAAGCTCCCATTGCTTGAAACTATTCAGAATTCCTTTCACATTCTATCCATATGGGAGAGTCACATGCTTATGTTTAAGTGAAATCCAGTTGGATTCTGCACCAATCTCTGGCTTTCCATTTACAACACTAAACGCATGCTGATGACACTCTTTCTGATATGGTGCCAGTTATCTTCCTTGTGCTCCTCTAGACCCACCCTTTACCTTGTCCACATTGCTCTCTGCCCAGGAAGTTGATCTGAATGTACTACCCTGCATGGAGGGGGTTCATTGCCCTTTGGTTTGGAGAAGGATGGGCAGGTGAGAGTAATTATTAACCTAGGTTAGTCCTGGCAAGATCACCTTAGGCTGGCTATGCCCTTTGACAGAACATTACTGCTCTTGTCAAGGTAGCCAACTATAGGATTCTCTCCCTTCTGGGATGGAAGGAATAGCCAGTGCTACGAAACCTGGGTTACACTATTACTCTCTCTTCTTGTGATTCCACTCACACCTCTGTAAAGAATCTTTCTGTAAATAAACCCTTCCGGAATTACATACTTTGACGATGTCATCTGTTTTCTGCTCTGACCTTAAGTGATATACCAACTTAAAGATAGAAATTATTGGGGCACCTTGGTGGCTCAGTTGGTTAAGCGTCTGACTTCAGCTCAGGTCATGATCTCACAGCTCATGAATTTGAACCCCGTGTTGCGCTCTGTGCTGACAGCTCAGAGCCTGGAGCCTGCTTCAGATTCTGTCTCCCTCTCTCTCTGCCCCTCCTCCTCTCTCTCTCTCTCTCTCTCTCTCTCTCTCTCTCTCTCTCTCAAAAATAAAGAAACATTTTTAAGCTAGAAATTATTATTGTTTATTTTAGACCAAAATATTTTTTCATTTTTAATTACATTCATTAGATTATTCCTGACAGTCAAAAGGGAAGGATTGTATCTTAATGCCTAAGAAATAAGTAATCTTCTTTGGCAAAGTATTCACAAATATTTACTAAACACCTGCAAAGTATAAATGTTACTCACATTGATTGAGTGCTTATTACATGCCAGGTACTTTGCTAAGCATTTTACTTACCTTCTTTTATTTAATCCGCTCAACAATTCTATAAAGTAGATCATTATTATCCCCCTGTTATAGAAAATAAACTAAGACTCAAAAATATTAAGAAAATAAATTTTCCCAAATAACAAAATTAGGAAATAAGAAAATCAAGATTCAAATTTAGGCAGAGAGATTCTCAGAATCCACTTATTAATCTCCACACTCTACTGTTTCCTTAACATTAAACTATACATATGAGATACACAGATGAGAAGTAAGTTGAGCCTATATGCAGGAAGCCCAAGATCTTATAGGTAGAGAAGACATGAATGTAAAAATCACTTGGAGCATTCGCAAAAGAGCTTTTGAAGGAAAAGCAGTTTATAACTCATGGTCTATATTGTATTTAATATTATGTATTATGATGTGTGTATTAGTATCATGAAGGCCCTTACTGTTTAATCAGTACAAATTTTTGTATATATTTTTCTCGAATCATTTATGATTTATTTCATTATGTCATTTCAGTGAGGATTTGGCTCCACTAATAGTAAAAAAGGCTTAAAGTAACACTGGCTTAAACGAGATAAAATTTACTTCCCTCTTTTATAAAAACCTGTAAGTAGGAAGCACAAGAACTGGGAAATCTGGTCCACAAAATTATCAAAATCCCAGACTCCTTCCAGCTGACTGCTCCATCATTCCAAAGTCAAGGCCCTTCTCTTAGTCTTTTACGATAGTGACCATAACATCCACACTGCAGGAGAAAGGATGGAGTAAGGGGCAGAGAGAACCTATCAGATGTCTTTAAGGAAGAGACTCCAAGCTGCTACAAGACCCATTTGCTTACACCTCATTGGCCAGATTTTAGTCACACGACCATACCTATATTTGCGAGATATGCTGGGAAATGTGGAGTTTTAAATTATGAGTAGGCAGGGGCACCTGGGTGGCTCAGTTGGTTAAGCGTCCAACTTTGGCTCAGGTCATGAGCTCAGTCACATGTTGGGCTCTATGCTGACAGCTCAGAGCCTGGAGTCTGGAGCCTGCTTTGGATTCTGAGTCTCCCTCTCTCTCTTTCTGTCCCTCCCCTGCACATGCTCTGGTTCTCTCTGTCTCTCAAAAATAAATAAACATTAAAAAATAAATTAAAAATAAATGAATTCTGAGGAGGCATATACCCAGTCAAAGATTATGGGTTCAATTAATATGGAAGAAAGGGAGAAATATCTTTTGGAGAAAATCTCTAGCAATTTCTGTTATAAATTTCTCAAAGTTTCTGGTGGGATCATTTATCAGTGTGATTAAAGGTATACACTTTTTTCTCAACAAGGCAAAGCGGGGGTTCATGGGTGGCTCAGTTAAGTAGTCAGCTCTTGATTTCAGCTCAGGTCATTGTCTCCCAGTTGTGAGATTAAGCCCCGAGTTTGGCTCTGTGCTAGACATGGACTCGTTCTCTCTCCCTTTTTCTCTCTCTCTTAAAAAAAATGAATGATTAAAAAAAAAATAGGGGCACTCGGGTGGCTCAGTTGGTTGAGCGTTCAACTCTTGGTTTCAGCTCCATAATCTCACAGTTCGTGGGGTGTGGCTCTGCACCGGGATTCTCTCTCTCTTTCCTCTCTCTCTGCCCCTCCCTCACTTGCATGCCCTCTCTCTCAAAAACTAAATAAACATCAAAATAAAGAAACAAACAAACAAACAAACAAAATAAAAACTAAATGAATCATCAAGAAGCCAAAGCAAATACTTCTTCAGAGGAACACCAAATGCTTCCTGGGAAAACAGGGTCTTATGTTTTGGTTAAGTACAGTTCAAATAGATGTAGTCTGTAAATCTAGAAAGCTCCTTTTAAGTGTTACCTGTTGAGTGTGAAGTATTTCTGAGAAATATAAAACAGATCTGCCTTTGTCACTAGCTTCATTGTTTTTGTTGCACTCTATATTCTAGTCATATGGAGCTTATTTTTGGTTTCTTGAGAGACCCATACTGCTTCCTATTTTAGGACTCTCACACAAGCTGTTCTTTTTGGCTTCTTCATCTTCCTCACCTCTACCCTTCCTTCAGATTTCTACTTACATTCATATCTGTAGGGGTGTCTTTCCCAACCTCATAGACATTTCCCAACCTCATGGCATTCTTTTCCTCTGAGACACTCAGCACAATAGTAATAAAATGAATAATTACATAATTATACATTTAATATTTGTCACCCCCACTTGATGTGTACTTCATGAAGACAGAAACTGTTGCTTTGGTGTCTGGTACATTAATAGGCACTTGGGACGTATGTGTTGAATGAATGAGTGAAGTAGAATAAATTTAAAATTTAGGAGTTGCATGAAATCACCTAATAATGAAATAATTTTATTTTTTTATTATTATTTTTTAAATAATGAAATAATTTTAAAATTAAAACTATATTGTAAGGGTTTTTAATAATGTAAATAAGTCCTAACGATGGAGGCTTGCAGTTTAAAATTGACACTATTTGGGGCGCCTGGGTGGCTCAGTCAGTTGAGCTGCTGACTTCGACTCAGGACATGATCTCACTCGAGAGTTCGAGCCCTCCATCGGGCTCTGTGTTGACAGCTCAGAGGCTGGAGCCTGTTTCAGTTTCTGTGTCTCCCTCTCTCTCTGCCCCTAACCCACTGGCATTCTGTCTCTGTCTCTCTCAAAAATAAATAAACATTAAAAAAAATTTTTTTTTAAATAAAATTGACACTATTTTTGGGCACCTGTGTGGCTCAATTGGCTGAGTGTCTGACCCTTGATTTTGGTTCAGGTCATGATTCCAGGACCCTGCTGAGCATGGAATCTGTTTGAGATTCTCTCTTTCCCTCTGCCCCTCCCCTATCCCTTGCACACGCATAAGTGCTCTCTCCTTTCTCTCTCTCTAAAATAAAAGATAAAATAAAATAAATAAAATAATAAAAAACAAAATAAAATAAGAATAAGATAAAAAACTAAAAATAAAGTAAAAATAAAAAGAAATAAAATAAATAAACAAAAATAAATATAAATAAAATAAAATACTAAAATAAAATTTAAAAATAAAAATAAAATACATAATAAAATAAACAAATAGAATAAAAATAGTATAAAAAATAAAATAAATAAAAATAAAAATAAATAAAATAAAATAAAACACTAAAAAAATAAGCAAAATAAAGCATTAAAATAAAAAATTAAAATAAAATAAAATGAAAAATAAACACTAAAAGAAAAGAAAAGAAATAAAATAAATTAAACAAACAAACAAATAAAATAAAAAATAAAACAAAATAAAAAATAAAAAAACACTATTTAGGCTATTCATAGGAAAGATGTTCATGATACATTAAGTTATTTGTTTATTATGCACATATCTATGGTTTTATAAAAAGAAAATCTAAATGTGCAAGTATATGTGGATTTATACATGGATATTAATAGGAATAAAAGAAAACCTAAACATAATGTGTTTGTGTAAAAGAGAGGGAGATTGAAGGAGAACCAGGCTATCTGGTTCATATCTCAGCTCTGCCATTTATAGACATAGGATTTGAAAACAGTACACATAATGTGTCCAATAAATGTTAGCTATTATAACATAGATATAAGAAGTGATTAAAAGCGAAAGATTATACACCAGGGTGTTAGCAGTGATTATCTCTTGGGTTTTGTTTTTTAAATCTGTATTAGCATTTTTAAAAAATATTTATTTTTGAGAGAGAGACAGAGCACAAGTGGGGGAGGGCCAGAGAGAGGGGGGCGGGACATAGAATCTGAAGCAGGCTCCAGGCTCTGAGCCGTCAGCACAGAGCCCAAAACAGGGCTCAAACCCACAAACCAGGAGATCATACCCTGAGCTGAAGTTGGACATTTAACCAACTAAGCCACCCAGGTGCCTCTGTATTAGTATTTTTTTTTAATGTACCTTTTCTATTTGGAAATGAGCACTTCACAAGTTCACACAGTGGTCAAGCTCATGGGTGCTGTATCAGTAGTTCTCAGCTTAAATCACAGTTCTGCCATTTGACCTTGCATGACTTTGAACAAGTTATTTCACTCTCTGTGTTTCTGCAACTTCATTTGAACAACAACAGTCATAATAATTATACCCATCTCCTAGGACTATCAGAAGGAAGAGAAGAAAAAAAAATATGTAAAGTGCTTGAAGAATAAGGTCTGTCACATACTTAGTGATCAAAACTGTAGCCAATTTTATATAATAAAATAAATAAAAGGTTTTAGAAAGATTGTCCCTAATAGTTTGGCAGTTAGATTGCTTTGGAGTCTTTGATCTCTGATTTATATAAAAAGTGACTTTATTTTATGAAGTTAGAGGAAAATTAAGGCAATCCCATTTCAGCTGAAGCCATTTGTAGCCAACTCCAAAGTTGTCCAATGTTGTCTGTTTCATCATTTTACTAGCATGAATTTAAACTGCTTTTACGTAGGCCAATGTAAGTTATTCGCTGGTGTTTCAAGTTTGTATTTGGGGGAATTATAGTTTTAAATTTGCTGGCACCAAGCTCTAAAGTTAATGAAAACACTTCATGACATGCCTTGCTTCACTACGCACACACCACGGTCTCTTGGTTTTCATACTGCCTCTCTCCTTGCCACTTCTGAGAGGCCCTTGCTGTCTGTCCTCCTCCACATGACCTCTAAATGTTGGAATTCCCTGGGCCAGGTTCCAGGGCCTTTTTCTTTTTTTTCTACACTCTCTCCCTGTATGCACTCAACATTCCTGTGGCTTCAAATCTGCATCTAGCCTAACCTCTATTCTTCGGACACATCTGTCCAACCACCTGCCTCATTTTACGTCTCTATTATATCTCTATTTCTAGCTCAGAGATATCTCAAATCCAACAAGTCCCAGATGGAATTATTCACTTCTACCCTCATCAGACTCCAAAACCTGCTCCTCTTCGAGTCTCCCCTACCTCACAAACCACACCACCTTCAAGCTAGTGGCCAAAGAATCTCCTGAGGTGTCTTTCCTCTCCCTCAACTCCCACATTAATCAATCCATCAGTAGGTTCGGTCATCATTTCTACTTCCAGTATATATCTGGACTCTTTGCCCTTCTCTCCATCTCATCTTTGCCACCCTGCATCACGCCATTGCTCCTCACAACACAGCCAGAGTAATCTTTTTTTTTTTTTTTAATTTTTTTTTCAACGTTTTATTTATTTTTGGGACAGAGAGAGACAGAGCATGAACGGGGGAGGGGCAGAGAGAGAGGGAGACACAGAATCGGAAACAGGCTCCAGGCTCTGAGCCATCAGCCCAGAGCCTGACGCGGGGCTCGAACTCACAGACCGTGAGATCGTGACCTGGCTGAAGTCGGACGCTTAACCGACTGCGCCACCCAGGCGCCCCCAGAGTAATCTTTTAAAAACTTATATTGTAGGGGCACCTGGGTGGCTCAGTCAGTTAGGCGTCTGACTTCAGCTCAGGCCATGATCTCATGGTTGTTGAGTTCAAGCCCCACATTGGGCTCTGTGCTGACAGCTCAGAGCCTGCAGCCTGCTTTGGATTCCGTGTCTCCCTCTCTCTCTCTGCCCCTCTCCCCCTCATGCTCTGTCTCTCTCTCTCTCTCAAAAATAGGTACATATAAAATAAAATTTAAACATATATTGTATCATGTCTCTTCTTTTGCATTAGAACCCTTTAGTGACCGCCTACTGCATTTAGAATAACATCTGTGCCTATGGCCTCCATCCCAATCCCATGTTATCACTACCAACACCTACAAAGCCCAACGTGATCTGGCTCTTATTCACCTCATCTCCCGTCACTCTCCTCCACACCATACTCCAGAGCATGGCAAGCTATTTCTATACCCTTTAGAGTTTTAAGTTGTTCCCTTCTAGAACTGTCTCTACTGTCTTTCCCATGCACGTGGTTGGTGTCTTTTTCTGGTCTCAGCTTTGTCAATTTTTCCTGGCCCCAATATGTGAGTCTTCTTGTTAGTCAGTGGTTCCCACTCAACTCACTGTCATCAAGATGTGTCCTCTGGGGTCACCTTTGATCCATCCCTCTTCTGCTTTGCTTAGCAAATGTTTAACAAGTCCATTTGATTGTTCATTCAAATCTGTTCTCCTTTCTGTCTCTTCCTACAGCAGATTCCAGAAACACATTACAGGGCAGCTTTGAAGGATGGACAAGATTAGAAAGGACAGAGTCGTGTTCTCAGTGTGGGCTCTACAGGAACAAAGATTAGTGGCAGAATGAGCTCGGCATTCTGTGAAAAATACGGAGATACCAAAGCAGCTCACATTTATTTTTCTTTACTGTGAACTTACATTCACTTATTTTCAATATTAATCACTCAGGACTATGGCCCTTACCTTTTTGAGGAGTTTATTGCCCCCCTTGAATACATGATAGAAGTTATGAACTCTTGTCAGAAAAATGTACATAAATACGAAATTTTGCAAATCATTTGGGAAAGGAATTAGTCATCTACTGTTTTGGATACGCACAGTGTTATTTGTTTCATTTATTCAACAAATGTTGGAGACCTACAATGGGGCCGAGAGCAGTTCTAGATGTTGGGTTTGTATACAGTGTAGAACACGATAGATACTTGTTCCTGCCTTCATGGAGCTTGCATTCTAGCATAAGAGACAGACAAACAAGGAAAAAATGATAATAGAATGTTAAATAATGATAAATGTTATAAAGACAAATAAAGGAGGGCAATGGGATAAGGGTAGATGAGGCTCTTTTAATGATGTGGTCCTCTCCGAGATGCCATGTAAACTGGACCTGTATAAAGTAAGGCAGTGGTCATGAGAAGTGGTGAGAGAAAAGCCTTACTGGCAGTGAGAGCAGAAAGTGCAAAGGCCCAGGGGCTTCTCTCTGCACTAAATATAAGGCAAGGTCCAGGATTCTGCACATTTTCTTCTTCCGTAATGAATACTCAGCACAATTCTCAGAACACAGTGCTGGGGTTTCGGGTGGAAGGGCTTCCCCACTTCCCCATTTCAAACGCCAGATCCAAGCCACCGGCCGTCAGAGCTTCTCTGAAATACCTCTTCCTCCAGGAAACCTTAACTCTTCCACCTAGGAGCGATCTTGAGCTCATCTATTAATTTGTATAAACTTTAAAAAAAGGTATCGCTTGTTTCTTTCTAAGGATGTGTGCGTAAGGCACTGATTTTGTTTTTGGGGGGTGTAACACCGCTGAAGTTTAGCCAAACGGCTAAAACTAAACGCGAGAGCCCGTTCCGTGGACCCGCGCTCTGCCCTCGGAGACTACATTTCCCATACTGCCCCGCGGGCCAGGGAGGTGCGTGAAGCGGTGTCTCCTAAGACCCGGATTGAGGTAAGATGGCGGGCTCGCGGTGAGCGTCTGTCAGGTAACTGCTGCCTTCTCCTCCTCTGGTCAGGGAGTTCCTAGAAGCTAGACAGGCTCAGAAGCTTTATGGAGAGATGTTGAGGTCCCCTACCTGTCGTTCGCGGTAGGATAAAGCTGGTATCACCAGTCGCGGTCCATCCTGCAGAAGGGTTGGCATAATGGCCGTGCGCTTGTGGGGCTTTCCTCGTGCCTGGGTGGGTCACTTGGGGACCCCTCCAGTCCAAGTCTTTTGGATCTGTCCCTGGGTCCTAGTCCCGGTGCTCCTGGTAGCCTGTTTCTCAGACCGCGGGTCCTCCGAGGCTCCCCGCAGCTTTTGTTTCGGGGTTGAAGTATGGACCAAGGAATTGACTACCTGAATTTCTCGCCCTGGAGTGAGTAATCTGGCTTCCGCTGGGGATGCTTGTCCCGGATTGAGGGGACCTGATGTTCCTCCAGATATTTTGTTCCTTGGTTTGTGGTCAGAAAACATGGCATTGCTTTCCATCCATGCCACCTATAAAGCAGGGGTAGAAGTGGACAAGTAAATCGTTTGACCTCCCTGAGCCTCGGTTCTCAGTGTATAAAATGGAGATGCCTACTTCACAGACTTGTGATAGAACATATATTGTATAGAGAAACGTGAACTGCAAAAACCACAGTGTATGAACCCAGGGAAAGTAGACACATGTACTAACCGTGCAAGGAATCGCCCTGCATAGGTTAGTCCAGCGTATAAAACTGTGCGGCCTATGTCCCCCATTCCATTTTATCACTGTTGGGGGAAGGGAACCAACAGTTATCGAGGCCATTTAAAAACAAGGGATGTAGCAATGGTTAGAAGTCATTTACTTACAAAAGCCATGGAGGTTGTGGTGGTTTTCCCCATTTTACCATCGAAGAAACAAAGGGCCCAAAGTTTCCCAGTTTATGAGTGACTGATAATAAAGTTCTTGTAAGCAAATCATTTAAATTGTGTACTTTAGTTTCCTCATGAATGGAAATGAAGATACCTGTTGTGATTAATAGAATAAAATGGCAGTGAAAGCACATTGTTAAGTTAAAAACCTTGTACATGTATAAGAGGGTGAAATTTTACTTGGGACTTCAGAGAGTTTATATGTGTTCCCCTAAATCAGTATTTGCTAGGCCAAGGATAGGACTCGTTTAAATTTAATCAGAAACAATCCTACTTCAAATGATGTAGTAAGATCTTGCGTATGGCACCTGAGAGGCTGTACACAGACACATTAATATTATGAGGGAGGATGTTTTGTGTAGCACGTGTGAGTGTTTCTTTCCTTTTTTTTTTTTTGAGACAAAACTTTCTATTATTATTATTATTATTTTTTTTTTTTTTTGTAATTTACATCCAAGTTAGCACATGGTACGCCAATGACTTCAGGAGTAGATTCCTTAATGTCCCTTACCCATTCAGCCCATCCCCTCTCCCACAACCCTTCCAGTAACCCTCTGTTTGTTCTCCATATTTAAGAGTCTCTTATGTTTTGTCCCCCTCCCTGTTTTTATATTATTTTTGCTTCCCTTCCCTTCGGTTCATCTGTTTTGTCTCTCAAAGTCCTCGTATGAGTGAAGTCATATGATATTTGTCTTTCTCTGACTAATTTTGCTTAGCGTAATACCCCCTAGTTTCATCCACATTGTTGCAAACGGCAAGATTTCATTCTTATTGATTGCCGAGTACTCCATTGTATATATATATACCACATCTTATTTATCCATTCATCTATCGATGGATATTTGGGCTCTTTCCATACTTTGGCTATTGTTGATAGTGCTGCTATAAACATGGGGGTGCATGTGCCCCTTCAAAATAGCATACCTGCATTCCTTGGATAAATACCTAGTAGTGCAGTTGCTGGGTCATAGCATAGTTCTATTTTTAATTTTTTGAGGAAGCTCCATACTGTTTTCGAGTGGCTGCACCAGTTTGCATCCCCACCAGCAGTGCAAAAGGGTTCCTCTTTCTCTGCATCCTCACCAACATCTGTTGTTTCCTGAGTGATTAATTTTAGTCATTCTGACAGGTGTGAGGTATCTCCTTGTGGTTTTGATTTGTATTTCCCTGATGATGAGTGATGTTGAGCATTTTTTCATGTGTCGGTTGGCCATCTGGATGTCTTCTTTGGAGAAGTGTCTATTCATGTCTTTTGCCCATTTCTTCACTGGATTATTAGTTTTTTGGGTGTTGAGTTTGGTAAGTTCTCTATAGATTTTGGATACTAACCCTTTATCTGATACGTCGTTTGCATATATCTTTTCCCATTCCATCTGTTGACTTTTAGTTTTGCTGATTGTTTCCTTCGCTGTGCAGAAGCTTTTTATTTTAATGAGGTCCCAATAGTTCATTTTTGCTTTGGTTTCCTTTGCCTCCAGAGATGTGTTGAGTAGGAAGTTGCTGCAGCCGAGGTCAAAGAGGTTTTTGCCTGCTTTATCCTCTAGGATTTTGATGGCTTCCTGTCTTACGTTTAAGTCTTCCATCCATTTTGAATTTATTTTTGTGTATGATGTAAGAAAGTGGTCCAGGTTCATTTTTCTGCATGTCGCCGTCCGGTTTTCCCAGCACCATTTGCTGAAGAGACTGTCTTTATTCCATTGGATATTCTTTCCTGCTTTGTCAAAAATTAGTTGATCATACGTTTCTGGGTCCATTTCTGGGTTCTGTATTCTGTTCCATTGATCTGAGTGTCTGTTTTTGTGCCAGTGAGTGACTGTTTCTAAGAGGAGTTAATGCATTTGCTGAATGCTCACTAAATGGAAAGAACTATAGTAAGTGCCAAGAAGTTTGCATTTAAGAAAAATAGTAATGGACATAGTTCTAAGGCTTTAGGTCTTATATTTTGGTGTTGATCTTTGTCCTATATCACAGGGAAATTTAAAGTTGTTTAAAAGTTTTTCTTGTGACTGTAGTTCTAGGTAATGCTTCCTATCTTGTTCTTATAGTGTTCAATATATTGTACCACTTTAATTTACCATAGGTAGCACTAATTTTTCTTTATCTCTTATGCAGGGATGAAAATAGGTATGCCTGGAAGCAGATTTTAAAAGCAGTTTCTCCAGGTCATCTTTCACACCACCGGATAAGCATCTTGAGTCACCATGGTATTAGCAGCAGTAAAACGGGTGATATCAAACAGAACTATCTGGAAACATTTATTTCCGATTCAAAGTGAGATTTTTTTTTTTAATGTTTAAAAAGAGTTTTAAAATTTTTCAAATATTATAGAAATCCTTGTTCACTGTAGAAAATTTAGTGTCTAGTTATTAATAAAAAAATGTTTATTGTATATGCTCTTAATAGCAGGAATGTTTGCAATAATGGAAAAGGGGAGAAAATCCAAATGTCTATCAAAAGGGGATGGATAAATTATGGCATATCTTTACTATGAATATCATACAGCTGTTACCAACATTAAAAGATCTCTAAATAGCAGGGGGTAAAAGTAGGTCACAGAACGGTATCTATTGTATGATCCCATTTGTGCATTTTAAAGAAGATCTACCATACATGTGCGTATGTGTATGTGTAAATACAGAGTAAAAGATGTGGACCAAAGAGATTATCTGTGTAGACCACTACTGGGATTTAGCTGAGGGCAAGTGAGGGATTGACAAAGAGGAACTTTCTCTGGTCTGAATCACTTACGTTTACTATGTTTTCACACATTACTTTTTTACTAGTTCTTAAAAAATTAACAAATAAAGGGCAAATTTACAATTCCATCTTATAAAAATCATTGCTAATATTTTGGATTTCAGTTTGTGTTTTCTATGTACTAAGCCATTTAAAAAATATATTTACGTATAATATAAAAATGTTTTATGTATTATAATACATAAAATATTTATAATTTATAGGGGCACCTTTCTGACTCATTGGGTAGAACTTGTGACTCTCAGTCTTGGGGTCATGAGTTCAGGCCTCATGTTGGGCATGGAACTTACTTTTACAATTTTATAATTTATATAATATATAATTTGTACCTTTTTTTCCTAAAGACATGTGGGTAGTCTAATATTTTCTTCAGAGCCTATTAATACATGTTTGATAGTCAAAATATTGACCCATATAAATAAGTAGACTATTAAAATCTTATTTCCCAACTAGTCTTGCTTTCGCTCTCCCTTCTGTCTGTGAACTCTCTTCTTCCATTTCTAGAACAAACATGGTTATAGTGTTATAATAGGTTTGCATTTTCATCTTTAGCTATGCTAGCCAAATTTTTTTTACACATCTCTGGCTGACCTTAATCTCTTCCTTCATGTTTCCTATTGATTGCAATTTGTAATTGAACAGTGGTTTATTGAGTTAGGGGGAAAGAGTTGAAGACTAGGGTAAAAACTGAGTAAAAGTATAATTAACCAAGTAAATGAAGGAGGAGATTGCTAAGAGACTTTAGATATAAACTAAAATCAGAATGAGAACAAAACAAAACTATAGTTTGCTCTTGGTTACTTAGGAGCATTTTAGTTGTTGAGAATTGGGAGAGACCTCTGCTGTTTACCCTCGCCTTTACCTTGACCAGAACCCAGCCTGAAGGCTGATGGGAAATCAGACCTAATCCATTTTTCCCTGGTCTATGTGCTGAAAGAGAGCCCTCACTGAGGTTAGTGTGAAAACCAGTTAATATGCCCCTCGATAAGTGAAAATTTTCCATATATACTTTATCCACTGGATTATAAATTTGTAATATCTAATTTATTTTGGTTTTCTCAGTACCTCTCATACATGGTAGATGATAAGTGGTTGAACTGATTTGAATGGATTGGAGTTGTCAAAATGTGTAGTTAACTAAGAATTAATTTGCATTACCCCAGTAAATGAATCCATTTCACTCAGTCATCCTAGTATTTAGTGAATACCTCACTTCTTGCATTCTGAAGCCTCTTATTCTGCACAAGTTCTATTGTTACTATTATTGAAAGTAAAGTATTACTATTATTGATATTTTATATGAAAAAGAAGAACATTAAGATTAGAGGCAAAGCAAAACCATGATTAAGGGAGAAAGTTCAGTGAATAGAAATAAAAAGTCCTCCCCATATGCCAGAAGGAACTTTTAAAACCTTTAAAAATATGTAGTCAAAATGGGAATGTAGAATATTTTAGTTTTGTTAAGTGTACTCATTTGATCTTTACAACTTTGAATTTTACAACTTTGAATAATGTTAGGTATTTAATAAAGGTGAAGGAAGTTGAGTTCTCTGACCTCTCTGAAACCTAATCAAGTTTGTATATCTGATAGATGAGAGCCGTAATCAAAACTTAGGTCTTCCCATCTTGTTTAGCCTGATATACATTCTCCTGTACCTTCTTTCCTGTACTAACTTAAAATATTGAGTATTTGAAAGTTAGGCAAGACTATTAGTTCTTACAGATCTTAGCAGAAAGCAATTGAACATATGTATACATAACAAGAATAGCTTGTAAGTTATGGAGAGCTGACTCTCTGAAATTCTTTTTAGTGCATTGAGTTGATTGATGTTAACTTTGGCATTAATTCTAGTTACATGTTAAAAACCTCTGATATTTACCATATCTAGAGTTTTTCTCTTGACAAAGTGTCAAATTAGTTTTTTAAATTATGTACTAATTAAGAAGTTAACATTTAGAGGCAGTTTGGGGATCACTTTTTTATTAGTAGTCACTATAGGGGACAGAGTAATGATCAAAATTTGGTTCCTGGCCTTAAGGAACTAATTTATGCTTGTAGGTGAAATAGACATCTATGAAAATAAGAAAAACCTGGAATATGAGGTAGAAGGCAATGTATGTCATGAGGGCACAAACAAATGTCTGCACAAGTGTAGGGTAGAAATTTAACAAGAGTTTCTTGTTCACCTGAAATACCATTGTCTTGAGTTTCCCCTTTGCCTATTTTTTTTTTTAATTAAATTTTTTAATGTTTATTCTTGAGAGAGAGAGTGTGTGAGCAGGGGAGGGGCAGAGAAGGAGACAGAATCGGAAGCGGGCTCCGGGCTGTCCGCCCAGAGCCCGATGCGGGGCTCAAACGCAGGGCTCAAATGCCCGGCTTGAACGCGGGGCTCGAACTCACAAGCTGAGAGATCATGACCTGAGCTGAAGTCGGATGCTTAACTGACTGAGCCACCCAGGCGCCTCGTCCCTTCCTGCCTGTTTTAAAAACACTTAAGTCTGTCTGTCCTGCCTCTGCCACCCAACCCTATTTGTTTCACTGAACGTATATATCACCTAGCTCGTTTATATTAAGAGAAGACAGACTTCTTTTAAAATTAATTCATATATGATTAGGAAGACCCCCAACAGTGTCAGAGAAGAAAATAGTGTAAGTGGTTTTTATGTTGTCCTCTGATTTGTCTTTTTGAATGCTTCTCTATATTAGCACAGATAATTGAAAATCAAATCTTTTGAGAGATGAGGTTAAATTTCTAATTCTTTGTATTTTATTATTTTACATCAATAGAATTTTGGCATTGACATTTTGCTGAGCAGTCTTTTATGATAAAAGAGAGTTTTGCTAAGGTAATTTTTATGCTTGGAGTAAGAATTTATATTTAGATCTATAAGTATATGCAGTCTTCGGGGAAAGAAGTATACAAAGATGGAAAATACACCTTTTTTTACACATCTTTTGTACATATAAATAACTGACGCAGAAAAAAACAAGAAGGACCTCACAGAAGTTATAGTAATGTCATATGAAACGTAGGTTGTGGGACATGCAAAATAGACCACTCTTTTCTCTGTGTTGGGGGTTGTGGGGCAGGGAGAGGAAAAAAGATTTCATGAAAGAGTAACATTTGACTTTGAAGGATGAGTGGTATTTGAACAAAGTGGGGATTTCACTCCATACTGAAGATCCAGAGGCGGGGTTGAAAGAAGTTGATCTTGGCTTTAACCAAGATACACAGTAGTTCACCCTTATCCCCGAAAGATACATTCCAGGTGTCCCAGGGTTGCTTGACACTGTGGATAGTACTGAACACTACGTTTTTGCCTATACATACGTGCCTGTGATAAAGTTAAACTTCCTAGTTAGGCACAGTAAGAGAGATTAATAACCATAATTAATAATAGAATAATTTTAATAATATACTGTAATAAAAATTATGTGAATGTGATCTCTCAAAATAGCTTATTGTATTGTACTCACCTTTCTTTTTGTGATGATGTGAGATAAAATGTGTATGTGCTAAGATGAAGCAAGGTGGATGACATTAGCATTGTCCTGTAGCTTTAGGCTACTGTTGACCTGACACTATGTCAGAAGGAGGATCATCTGCTTCTGGACCGAGGTTGACCTTGGGTAACTGAAACTCCAGAAAGCAAAAACATGGATAAGGTGGAGGTGGCGGGAGGGAGGACCACTGTGTTCAGAACTGTTTTTAAGTTTACTGAGCTACATTTACATTTTTTCTTTATATTTAAAAACATCATTTCTCTGAACATACTTAACAAACTTAAAGTAGTTATGGCTTTTGAATTTGTAGGCTTTCTAAAAAAGGGAAAATATTCTATGAAATGTGAGCATTTTGATTAAGAAAAGTTAATTTTGAACAATTTATTTTATATTTCATCGCTAACACTCCCCCTTTGTGAACTGTGCACTTGGTCTCACAAAAGCTTTTACTTATTTATTTTTTTTACAGACTTTTTTTAGACTACCTAAATACTTCATGTTCTTTCTTGCCTCTGTCCTTAGTACTTATAACTCTCTGCAAAGATCATTGTACTCAACCCCTACCAACTCCTGCTTATTCCTCCATCTTTTAGAGCACTGTAGACATCATCTCTACTGGAAGGGCATTCTTAAACCTGCACAGTCCTATTTTGTAACCTGTCCGGGTGCCCCTCTCGTGGTGCTTACCCATCCTAACAGGCTTATCATTTATATTGGAATTGTTTGTTTATATTGGAATTATCTCTCACCAGACTTGTACCCTTTTTGAAAGCAGGGACTAGATCTTGTTGTTGAATCCCTGGTCTCTAGTACAGCCCTGTTTCCTGTAAATGCAGTAAGTGTTGGCTGAATGAGTGAAACTAGCTTTACATTTATGTGAGAACGTATGCTGAAATTAACTAAATCCATTTTTTTGCAGACGGAGCTTTATATTGTGTTTGTCATAAATCTACGTATTCGCCTCTTCCAGATGACTATAATTGGTATGTATTTAAATTCAATTGAAAAAATAACAGTCTGTTTGTTGTATCTGAAATGATTTAATTTTATTTCTCCTTTTGGTATTTTATGCTTTCTTTTCTGATTATTCTTTCTTTAATTTTGTATTTAAAAATTATTTCAGTGGTCTTATTTACCCAGTATCTGGGCTCATAAATATTTTAAATAGAAATCATTATCATTGTGTTTCAGTGAATACTTAATTTGTTGTAAGACATGTTGTTAGAAATGCTGTCTTTTATCCCAAAGCCTTCCTTAGCTTTATAGAAAAGTTAATTAGTTTTTATAGTTTTTTTCTCTTGGGGTTCATAGCTGTTAGCTTAAGCAATTATTTATCTTTTGTTTGATGAAGAATAATCCTAAATTACAAATAATTTAATGCAGTCACAATTTATTTGGTATTTATTTAATTCTTGTCACTATGTTAAGAACTAGGAATAATGTGAATAAGATGTTGGCTTTTTTTCTCTGTAGGAGAGTCTGATGTACAGAAACCGCAACATATCTTCTTAAGCTATGTTTTTATTGCAGATTTTGGTAAAAATGTATTTTCTGCCCTCTTGACACTAGTTTTAGTTTTAAGTGTATATTTAGTAAGTACTAAGATAGTGATGAGATTGGAGTAGGTAATAGGTAATACTTTCTGAACCTGAAAAGATTCAGTCTTACAGGTGTTTTGTATTATGTAAAACTCCATTCTTCATCCAAAATCATTGGGTAGATGCAATGTTTGTTATAGCTGTGTTACGTTATTCCATCTTAAAATCGTGGTGAAACAACTTGATACCCTATGCTGTGTTAGCTAAAAGACGTTGTAGTGTCTAATTGCCACTCTGGTTCAAATCTGCTTGGTATTGAAGTCCTAGAAACTTATATTTATAGATGTGTAGAAAACATACAAGATTAATGAAAGCTGAAAGTTGTTCTCTTTAGAATGTATATGGATCTAAGTATAATAGTAGTTGCTGTGGTCTTTGACAAACCAGCGTGGTCAGTTGGTACCTGAATGAGATCCAGCCACAGCACTCCTGGAAAAAATACTTGGAGGAGTATTGCCCAAAATGTGTTTTTCTAGGAATATTAATGGAGGGAAGTGATACTATTCAGTAATTATGAAATTTATTTGACCTCAGAACTCTTTATGGGAGGCTTCTTACAGTTGCACTGTTCCACCAAAGGCACTTAGAGAAATGCTAATCTAGAAAAAGTGCTCAGCTGTAGACTTTATGATTGGAAATTCAGGTGATCCTTTGCCTGGAAGATTATTTACTTTGTTGATCTTTAATAATTCAACCAAGTAATGTACTTCTTACAGCTTTTTGAAGGTAGTTTTTAGATAAGGGGAAAAAGTTCTAATAATAGTGATGAGTAAACATGAAAATCTCTTCCAAAGATTTGGATAGTCTACAAATAAATAATCTGAAGAATAATTTAGATACGATAGTGGGTAACGCATTAAGGGTTTGTTGTGGTAGTTAAGCTGACATATTTCATGGGATGGTCAAGTTGTCCTCTATGATTTGGGTACCAGGTGCCATAGCATCATTCTTCAGGGGTTTAGGATTAATTACTTTTATCTCTAAGAAAATCATTCTGCCTTGAATACAGTATAACTGTTTCTAAAACATTTTTTTTTTTTTTTTAGCAAAGTAGAGCTTGCTTTGACATCTGATGGCAGGACAATAGTATGCTACCACCCTTCTGTGGACATTCCATATGAACATACAAAAGTATGTATGAGAAAATCTCTTGTAATTTTTAATTTGCTGTTAGAAGTATTCATACTTCCTTACAGTATCCAAAGAGAATAGAACTGTTTGATTTCCTTTATATGGTGTAGATCTTTTTGTTTTTTTAATTTTGCCATTTCAATTTTTCTCATTTCTTTTCCATCTTCTTTCTTTAAAAGCTTTTTTCTATACACAAAGTGAACCATTTAAATGCAATCATGGCATCAATTTTCTGGTCTAAAATCTGGTAGATTTTTGTATAGTATAAATTTACAAAACACATTGTCCCATACTACTTTATATTGTCATAAGTCATGAAGCACTATATTTTAGAATGCTGTTTTATACCTTTTATATTGAATAGGATCTGATAATCCTTTTAATGTTTGGTGAATTTCCTTTTTTTTTTTTCCAGTTAGCTTTTTCTAATGGGACAACATGGACATGTATTTCAAGGACTAGTTTTTTTTCCATATTTCTTCAAAAGCCACACACTAGGGAGAGGAGGTTTTTTGTTTTCAATACAATTTATTAAAAAAAATTGTTTTTAATGTTTATTTATTTGAGAGAGAGAGATCGAGCATGAGCAGGGGAGGGGCAGAGAAAGAGAGAGACAGAATCTGGAGCAAGTTCCAGGCTCTGAGCTGTTAGCACGGAGCCAGATGCGAGGCTCCAACTTCCCAACAGCAAGGTCATGACTTGAGCTAAAGTCGGACGTTTAACTGACTGAGCCACCCTGGCGCCCCTCAATACAATTTATTTTAGCTTGACCCAAGTCTTTTTGTTAATTTATCTTTATTTGAAATGCTTTCTCCTATGTCTCTAAGCCTTCTTTTACCATATTTGATAATGTTTGGTGTACTTTTTGAGGAGAAAATAACTAGATAATTCAAATCATGATGTGATGCATCTAGTTGTGCCTGTTTTTAAAAATCATCATTAGGGCTAGAATACTGGTTGATTTGACAAAATAGATTGTTATTTTGCTAGTTCTTATTCCCTTTTTAACCTCACCATTTTGTCTGCCTGCTTTATACTGCTTTGTATTCTAGCCAGATATCATAGGCGATAATCCAGTACCTCTTTTGTTTCATTTCTTGGGGCAATGTGTAGAAAATAGGTGTAAGTCACTGACTTTTATCTTGTAAACGCTCCAGCACATGCTATTTTGTGCCCTCCCTCATTGTTATTTTGAATTATATTTCTGGTTATGTGCTTTATCTCTGTTTTAGCAGTTCTACCAAGACCATGACTGCAAAGTCATTTCTCAACCTCAGACTCTCATCCATATATGGCTTTTTACATCCCTGAATCTGACACTTTTCCTTTCTTTCCTAACTCTCAAACTTTCCACTGTACTTTTAGAACTTACCATCATCATTAAAATCTCTCATCCAGAATTTCATCCAGAATTTTGCCTTCACCTCTGGCTCTACCAGAGACCTGGTTGTACCTGGGGTCATTGCTTTGCCAACAGTTTTTTTTTTTTTTTTTTCTTTTTTTTTTCAGTGATTGATGTTTTCTTCCCTATTCCCTTTTACTACTGGACCTCCAGGGGAAGTAGAAGTCCCTGTAGCTCCTTGTTGTCATATCCAGACCATTTTCCCTCCTTTCTAACAATTTCTAGCTTTGTAGTTTGTGTCATTAAACTGTAGCATCTACTCCCTTTTTTTGTTGCTGTTATCTCCTGTCTTTCAGTTCACTTCTCCTCCCCCCATCCCTTCGCTCTTCCTTGAAGATTTTAGATATACTGTCACACCCTCCAATACTGTTTCTGTTCTAATTCTTTGTTATTTCAGTATCTATATAGATAATCTAATATCCTGGCCTCTGTCTTGTCTTTTTCCCAACATCATCAGCCCCACTCCCATGGCTGCACTCTAGAAATGTTCTAATCACAAATGCCTCCTCCTCCTTCTTGCCAATTTAGATTTCAAGAATTCCCCCAGCTCCCAGCTCCAAGAATTCTTCATCCCCTCATTGAGACCTACATCCGTTGATTGAACCCCTTTATCACAGCTGCCACACACCTCACACATCCTCACTTCTCTTACCTGGTGTAGATTCTGTGGTCCATCCTTGCAGTCACTCCTTGCATACATGTCCAGCTCCCCGCCTCCTTTTTTTCTGTTGCAGTCTCTGTGTGGTAGCAGTTGTTTCCCCTCCTGCATCCTCAATATTCCTCTCTCATCTAGAAGATCACTCCTATCAGTTTACATGTAATCACTTCACTGCTAACCACACTGCTCCCCTGCTGTTATTCAAGTATATTAGGCTCCTACCTCTGGGCCATTGTAGTTCCTGCTTCCTCTACCTGGAATGCTTCCCCGCCAGAAACCTCATAGTTTATTCCCTTTCCTTATTTGTTAACTAGTGAGTAACTTTTGCATTTAAAGTAGTACCCCTGCCCCTGGACTCCTGTTGTCTTTTCTCAATAGCTTTTATCATTTTTGGCACAATAGATATTTTCTTGTTTGTCTCCCACCACCAAAATGTAAGCTCCATGAGGATAGGGCTCTGTGTGTTTTGTTCTCTGCTATACCCTTAGCATCTGGAATAGCACTCATATTTGGTAGGTGTATAATATTTGTTGATTAAATGAATACATTTGTTTCTCCCTCTTCATGCTTATGGGTTTCTTGTTTTAAGGCTAAGAGACATTCATATAGGGAAACATGGAATTTTTTTGTTTCTCAAGTGATAAATTATAGATTGGGCTGCATAGTAAGAAACGTTTTTGAAAACGTGTTACTGTTAGAATACAGTGTGTTCTTTTTGAATCTAGATTTACAAATCTTATGCAGGTACTACATGATAGTAAATAAATATCTTCAAACATGACTTCAATTTTAGTATTGATTTTTTTTCTTTTCTCAAGGAGGTAGGGCTGCAATTCCAGCAGGCCCTTTGGTTCTTTAGGCCCTGGAAAGCATACTGCATGCAAAGATCCTAGTCATGTGTAGATATGCCTACTGAGACTGGCTTTAAGAAAGTTAAGCTGATTTGCATCTTTGGTGTTCTGGTAATTTATTTGAATCCAAAACATGTTGATTGTTTTCCATAGATCTAAGTAAAAAGATCCTTTTTTCTTCTTTTGCCGAGTATATACTTTATTAAAAGTACTAATATTCTAAAAATGTTTTTCTAGAATTTAGGATTGATTTCTAAATTTCTAAAGTTTAGGAAAATAAAGATATAATTCCAAGGGTAAAAAAATAAAGACTTGGAAAAATAAAGTAAAATGTAAGTACCAGACGGTTCTTTTTAGTGGCTGATTTAGTGGCAAATTTCAAGTCAAATTTTGAAAATCCTTAAGAGAAACAAGGGAAATTCAGGATGATAGTTCTGAATAGTTTTCAAAGTTGACATTCAGTTTTATTTTAGTTTTTCTTTTTTACTGAAACATTCACATATCCTTTCTTTGGTTAAGGAGATCAGATACTACCTAAAAATCAATTCTGAGTCAGCCAGAGGCTCTTGATATAGACTCGAAGAATCCATTAATTCCAATGTCTTTTATCTATGTGCCTGGTAAAGAAGTGTTTTTAATCATACAAAGCAGAGAGAATTTGTGATATGTTAGAATTGAGCCTGCTTGGGAATAGGAAGAAAGACTGTGAACATTCATTAACACTTGAAAACAACTTAACTTCTGATAATACTAAAAACATTTAATCTTTAGCATCAAGTATAGTAACCTAAAAGAGAGAAAATTATTATAGGCTCTAATCCTGTGTTTGCTAGATCCATGAGGGTCTGATAGTAGCTTGCAAAGATACTAATATTTTACTTTACATACAGGTGATGATCTTTTAAAATTACTTTAAATGTCCAAGGAGAGCTTTTTCTTTAAGTTATAAATTTAAATTTTTCTGTTTGAGGCCTTAAATCTTAGTAGCTACCTACCATTATTGAACTCTTAAGAGTACAAGGAACAGGGCCGTCTGGGTGGCTCAGTTGGTTGAGCGTCTGACTTCGGCTCAGGTCATGATCTCATGGTTCATGAGTTTGAGCCCTGCCTTGGGCTCTCTGCTGTTAGTGCAGAGCCCACTTAGGATCCACTGTCCCCCTCTCTCTCTGTCCCTCCCCTGCTCATGTGTGTGCTCTCTCTCTTTCACTCTCAAAAATAAATAAACATTTAAAAAAAAAAAAAAGAGGACGAGGGACAGCTAAGCATACTA
The DNA here is from genome assembly GCF_018350175.1 of Felis catus. Lineage (NCBI taxonomy): Eukaryota > Metazoa > Chordata > Mammalia > Carnivora > Felidae > Felis > Felis catus. Next base: position 114,970,452 of record NC_058374.1, read on the forward strand.
TATATGATTATTTCATTTAATCCTCATTAAGCCCTTATTGGGTAGGTATTATTTCTCTGGTTTTACATAAATAGAAATTAAGACCTTAAGTAACTTGTTCAAGGTCAGGAGCTAGTAAGTGGCAGAATTAGAGACCAAAGCTCAAGTCCTTAACTTCTTTTATTATTCTACTTCCTTATTTTCTCCTACACTATGTAAGTGGTTCCTTATTTCTGCTTACCTCAAATTGTTACTGGTAAATCTAATTTGAAGACCTTTCATAATCTGGTTTCTCAAGATCCATTTTTAAAGCTTATCCCTATTGTATGTTCTTACCTACTTTCCTTTACTCATAATATTTGTTATACCTTGTAGAATATATTCTGCACTCTGACAAAGTTCTGACTTTGGCTCCTATTCTACTTCTCACTAATATCTTTGTTACTCTGCATTTCTGTAGTACTAAGTCAATTGTGTCACCTTCATGCCCATACATACTGCTTTTTAAAGAAGTCTTATTTTGTCATGTGCATATACCAAATATAAGTATATACTGTAACATTTAACAATGGTAGAATGTTGTAGTTGACGTTAATAGTGTATGAATGTGAGGACTCTTACGTTTGAATTGTTTCCTTTCTGGTTGTAAATTCAGATTTTCATTGTATTGTAATATATATGGTATCTGTAAAGCAAGGCAATGTTCCCACCCTCTGTTACATACAGTGTCATTTAATATTTAAAATATACATGACTTCACTTTCCAAAACAGTGACTTTTTTTTTTTTTTTTGAGAGAGAGAGAGTACACTTACAGGTTGGGGAGCGCAGAGGGAGAGGGACAGAGACTCCCAAGCAGGCTGCACACCTAGCACAGAGCCTGATGCGATTCAGGGCTCAATCTCACGGCCGCGAGATCATGATGTGAGCTGAAGTCAAGAGTTGGACACTTAACTGACTGAGTCATCCAGGTGCCCCCAAGACAGTGATTCTTTAAGGCTTTAATGAGCTAGTGTTACTGATGGGAATATGTCATATCACTCATAATGTGTTGTAGAGGAGATGAGATTTTAGTAATTGATGTCTTTGGGCAAAAAATTTCTCAAGTTACCATAAAGCATCATTTGATGACATTTCAGTCACGTAAATGAAAACATTGAGATTTTTAAAATTTCCTTTGGATATAAGAAATACCACTTCAATGAAATGTTTTTCACTGTGGGGCACCTGGGTGGCTCAGTCAGTTAAGTGTACAACTTCAGCTCAGGTCATGATCTCGCAGTTTATGAGTTTGAGCCCTGTGTCAGGCTCTGTGCCGATAGCTCAGAGCCTGGAGCCTGCTTCAGATTCTGTGTCTCCCTCTCTCTCTGACCCTCCCCTGCTCGCACTCTGTCTCTCTATCTGTATCAAAAATAAATGAAAATTAAAAAAAATTTTTTTAATGTTTTTTATTGTATTTCACTTTAATGATAAGCAAGGTTAGAGACTATAAACTTTTTCTTTTAATGTTTATTTATATTTGAGAGAGACAGAGCATGAGTAGGGGAGGGGCAGAGTGAGAGACACATAGAAACTGAAGCAGCCTCTGAGATGTCAGCACAGATCTCAACGTGGGGCTCAAACTCACATACAGTGACATCATGACCTGAGCTGAAGCCAGATGCTTAACCGACTAAGCCACCCAGGTGCCTGAGACTGTAAACTTTTAAGTTAAAAAATAATGGGTACAATTTATAGTTTTAGGAATAGAAATTAAAATAATAAGTACTTTATTACTGGGGGGAAAATAACATTAAATAAAGAAATTTATTATTGGAAAAGAAACCCAAAACTTGATTGGAGAGGAAAAGTATTTCTGATTCTTTAGTGGATAATGCAACTAAAGCAGAATTCTGTTCTGAAAACTTATCTACCTTGAGGTACTGTAATAGATTCCTGAATATGGGTATTGTTGTATTGTGAACTCAATCTACTGCTGGCTAACATTCCTACCTTTTGATGTTGTTCGTTACTTATTATTTTGTAGCCTATCCCACGGCCAGATCCTGTGTGTAATAATGAAGAAACACATGATCAAGTGCTGAAAACCAGATTAGAAGAAAAAAATGAACCCTTGGAGCAAGGACCTATGATAGAACAACTTAGCAAAATGTTCTTTACTACTAAGCACCGTTGGTATCCTCGTGGACAGTGAGTTCTATTTTCTTTTCTTAACTCCCACTCGACAGCTAAAAGAATACATAACTTTTCTTGCATTAATGAACTTCTGAGGTTATATTCTGTGTGGTGAAATTAACACCCAGTATGATTACCTAGTAAATTGTAGTTTTAGATGTACATATAGTGTAGCTAAAATGAAATAATACTTCTTTTTTCTTTTATTTGAGTGGGGGAATTTAACCAAACTTTCAGTGAATTTTGTAAGAATTCTTGAAACTTTTTCTATTCTGTGATACAGTCATTTGCTGTATTGTTTTTATTCATCCTCCTGCCAAATAATTAATTTTGTCCTTGGCCCTTTATCCATTTATTTAACAGATTTTGAGTTATCATTAAAAAAATTGGGGTACAGCAAATGATTGGGCAGTGTATATGGTTCTCGGTTCCTTTAGAAACTAGTTGTCCCTCTGTTTGCTAGTACTCATATTTTATTACATAGATTTTTTTTTAACCTCCTAATTGACTCTGGCTTTAGTTTTTTTTTTTTTCTTTTGATTCTTCTTTCTTTTATATCTATCTTCCTATCAAAACTGAGAGGTGACTGTTTTTAATCGTTTATGTTTGAGCAAATTTTGTTCTTACCTAGTCACCAGTCACCTGTCACCCAGTAACTAAGCATATTTTATGACAGGACATGCTTATGGAATTAATGAATACACATTCATCTACCTGCTCTACTAAGTAAGTGCTGGGAGATCACAAACACAATCCTTGTTCGCAAGTTATTTATAGTCAAGGAGAGAGGGTAAACAAAATCGAGTGATTGAGCCTTGAAGAGTGGTTAGGAGTTAGCCATGAGGAATTCTGAAAAGGTTCTGTAGGCAGAGAGAACAGGATGTCATAGAGTATGCTGGGGAAATTGCAAGTAGTTCAGCATGGAGGGGACCCAGAATATGAGGGAATGTAGGAAGGGTCTTATGAAGGATTTTGTATTGTGCTGAGGAGTTTAGGTTTTATTTTCATTGCCATATTTTAAGAAGAAAGGTTTATGCATTAAAAAATCAAGGCGAGGGGTAGCGCCTGTGTGTTAGTCAGTGAAACATTCAACTTCAGCTCAGGTCATGATCTCACAGTCTGTGAGTTAGAGCCCTGTGTCGGGCTGTGTGCTGCCAGCGTGGAGCCTGGAGCCTGCTTTGGATTCTGTGTCTGCCTCTCTCTCTGCCCTTCCCCTCCTCGTGTTCTGTCTCTCAAAAATAAATAAGCATTAAAAAAAAATTCATTAAGTGGGTTCTGTATTGGGATAAGGTGATCTATGGAAAGTTTGGAGTCAGGGGGGCCTGTTTGGAAACTATTATAATAGTCTAGGTGAAATTTGTTGAAGGCCTAAATGAAAGGACCAGCAATGGGAATAGAAAGGGGGAACATAAAAGAAAGAACTATAATAAAAGGAGGAAATAAAAGGAGGAAGGAGGAAAATAAAAGAATTTTAATTAGCAGCACTAGGTCACTGATTAGGCATGGGAAGAGACAAGTGGCCTCTCAAGTTACAGACAGAGGTGTTTGGGTGGATGGTGGTGCCATTCATACACATGGGGAAACAGGTTTGACAGTGAGGAAGATGAACCCATTGTTTGGTCATACTGAGTCTGAAGGGTCAGTGGATCCATTTGGTAGGGAGCAAGTCTGAAAACAAATGAATGTATGGATCTGGGGCTTGGTTTACTTTTTTAGTTTCTCTTTAGAAGATCCTCCCTTTTTCTTAGTTAAAATAGAGATTCCTTGGGGCGCCTGGATGGCATAGTCGGTTAAGCGTCCAACTTCAGCCAGGTCACGATCTCGCGGTCCGTGAGTTCGAGCCCCGCGTCGGGCTCTGGGCTCATGGCTCAGAGCCTGGAGCCTGTTTCCGATTCTGTGTCTCCCTCTCTCTCTGCCCCTCCCCCATTCATGCTCTGTCTCTCTCTGTCCCAAAAATAAATAAAGGTTGAAAAAAAAAAATTAAAAAAAAAAAATAGAGATTCCTTGAAGCTTTGTCTCATACTCCATGTCTTGCTGAAAATCATTCTAAGAGCTTTAATTATATTCATTATACAAATGACATGCAACTTGCTCCATTATACATTCTTTTATTTCCTTGATCTTATTCCCAGTGTTTGTCCTTAGAAATTTCAAACTAAGTGTCTTGTCCAAAGTTTTAAATTCATTATAACAAAAACACAGCTCTTCTTTTTCTGTCTTAAAAAAGCTCCTCTTTTAATAATCATTCTATAATAAAAGTGATCTTTCTGTATCAGTTTCTCAAGAAGAAATTTGCAATATTTTGGCCACCATGCTGTCTTTCAGTTCCTGCTTCTGTTCTTTCTTTCTTTCTTTCTTTCTTTCTTTCTTTCTTTCTTTCTTTCTTTCTTTCTTTCTTTCAGTTTTGGGGTGCCTCGGTGGCTTAGTCAGTTAAGCGTCTGACTTCATCCCAGGTCATGGTCTCACGGTTTGTGAGTTCGAGCCCTGCATTGGGCTGTATGCTTACAGCTCAGAGCCTGGAGCCTGCTTTGGATTCTGTCTCCTTCTCTCTCTGCCCCTCTCTGGCTCATGCTCTGTCTCTTTCTCTCTCTCAAAAATAAATAAACATTAAAAAAAATTAAAGTTTATTTATTTTTGAGAGAGAGAGATGGCACGAGGGGGGGGGGGGGGAAGAAAATCCCAAGCCCATGTGGGACTCCATCCTACAACCGTGATATGACCGGAGCTAAAATCAAGAGTTAGATACTTAACCAACTGAGCCACCCAGGCATCCCAACCTACTTCTGTTTTTTATTCTCTTCTTTGGTTTTTCTTTTCTTATTTAGTACCTACTTTGTTTATACATTCTCTCTGGGTTTTTTCATGTCTTTGTAATTGTAATTTACGGTATGTGGAAACAAATTAGCAAACCATTTCTTAGCCCCATATGTGTGTCATTACTGTATTCTAAGATTTCTTTCCATGATTCATAATGTCGCTCTCATGTTTATCTTTTATTTTGTCTCATTATCCAGGTATTTTAGTTCAGGCCCTATCCTGAAATTCTTCTGTAATGGCTTTCACTACCTGTTTTCTCCCGGCATGTTCCATACTGCTGTAATCTTTTGGCATCTTTTGTTTGTAACCAAATTACTGTAGTTAATGAAAATCTTGTAAAGGGGACTTGAAGGGGACAAAATTGAAGGTAAGAAGACCAGTACAGAATCTTAAAACCATGCATGTTATCCTCATACTTTTATGTCTAGTATCCCACCTATATTTAATCTTATTTACTTTTTTAATCATTACTGCTAATTAGCTTTTGACTGCTAATTAATTTAATCTCCTGGTATGTCTTGTCCCATCAGGATTACTAGGTTCTGCAGTTGTAAGCAGACTTCAATTAGATGCAGTTGATTATCCCAATATCTCTCCTGATAGTTTACTTTTTTTTTTTTTTTAAATGTTTATTCTTGAGAGAGACAGAGCATGAGTAGGGGAGGGGCAGAGAGAGAGGGAGACACAGAATCCAAAGCAGGCTCCAGGCTCCAAGCTGTCAGCACAGAGCCCGACATGGAGCTCGAACCCACAAGCTGTGAGATCATGACCTGAGCTGACATTGGACACTTAACCAATTGAGCCACCCAGGTGCCCCTCTCCTAATAGTTTAGCAGAAAAACTTCAGATACTAGCTTATGTGTATAAAGAAAATTTTTATTTGTAGGCATTGTCCTTGTGTGATACATCATCTTTCAAATTTTAAATAAGCTGAGGTGTGATCACTAATCATTCAACAAGTATTTATTTGCTGTCTAAATATTTATTTTGGATTAACATAAGCCATTTTTCAAGTGTTGATTTCTAGATGTCATTGAGTTCTTCTTAAACATTAGGCATGTATAGAAGGATATTTTACTAAATATTTCACAATTTTTAGGTTATGGCAATCAAAAGACTAGGACCCATTATGAATTTAAAGTATAAGGTAGAAATTTTCTTTATACTTACTCATGTCCTGTTCCCCATAGGTAAGCACTGTTAAACCCTTCTTATAAGAATAGACCTATCTCATACTCAATATTGTGCTTTTTAAACTCTAGTAAAGTAAAACTCTTTTCTGAGTGTATGTCTTTGTTTTAAAGGGGACTCGGCTTACTCAAATCATCTTCCCTCTGCTAGTTACTCGCTCTTTATTTAATCTTGTTATTTATTAAAGAAAATAGAAATAATGCCTAATTTGCCTGGTGGTTTTTAAAAGTTAATTAATTTAATTCCAGTATAATTAATGCATTGTTATATTAGTTTCAGGTGTACAATATAGTGATTCAACAATTCCATACATTACTCAGTGCTCATCATGGTAAATACACTTTTAATCCCCTTTATTTCATCTGTTCCCCCATCCCCCTCCTGCCCTGCACTCCACCTCCCCTCTGGTAACCATCATTTCTCTGTTTAAGAGTCTGTTTTTTGGTTCATCTCTTTTTTCTTTGTACGTTTGTTTTGTTTCTTAAATTCCACATAATGAGTGAAATTATATGGTATTTCTTTCTCTGATTTATTTCACTTAGCAGTGTATATCCTGTAGATCCATCCATGTTGTTGCTATGGTTGAGTAATAGTCCATTGAAAATATATATACTACATCTTCTTTATCTACTTGTCTGTATATACATAGATATTTGGGTTGCTTCTATAACTTGGATATGTAAGTAATGTCACAGTAAACATAGGGGTACATATATCTTTGCAAGTTAGTGTTTTTTATATTCTTTGGGTAAATACTGCATGGTGGTTTTGAGATAAAATATGATCATATAAGTTAAACACCTGGCATATAATATATGCTTAGTGATAATATGGTAATGACAATTATTAATATTGTCTCCTATTCATAGTTTTCCTCTTAACTCTTTTTAAAGCATTTTATCTTAGATAAACTTTTTTGAGGTATAATTTACGTACAGAAAAATTCACTGGTTTTATGTATACACTGTGATGAGTTTTGACAAATTTATGTACAGTTGTATGATTACTACCATGAGCATAATAAAGACTGTTACATCACCCCCCAAAAGTTCTCATGCTCTTTTGCAGTCAGTGTCTTCCCTTTAATCTCCATCCTGGCAGTCACTGATCTCCTTCCTATCATTTTTTAAAATTTCCTGAATTTGTAGAATTTCATGTTTGCCCTTTCTAGAATTTCATGTAAATGGAATTATACAGTCTGGAGCCTTTTGTAAAGTCTGCCTTTTTTCACTTATTATAATGCTTGTGAGATTCATCTTTGTTGTTATGTTACCAATAATTTATCCCCTTTTATTTTTGAATAACATTCTCGTATGGATAAACCACAATTTTTTTTATCTATTCACCAGTTAATGGACATTTTGGATTCTTTCCTTTGGGGCTGCTTTGAATAAAGCTGCATAAATGTTCAAGTACAAGTCATTGTATTGACATATTTTCATTTCTCTTGGGTAAATACCTAGGGTTAGGATTAGTTGGTCATAGGATAAGGACATGTTTAAATTCATAAGACACTGTCAAAGTAGCTGAACCATCTTTCATTCCCACTGACAGTTCTAGTGTTCCACATCCTCCCCAACACTTGGTATTACTAGTCTTTTTAATCATTCTGTTGGATAAGAAGTAGCATTTCACTGTGTTTTAAATTTATGTTTCCCTAACTGCTAATGATTTTTAGCATCTTTTCATGTGTTTATGGGTCATATGTACATTTGGCAGGGTTTTTTTTGTTTGTTTGTTTGGGGGGTGAGGGTTTATTTGTTTTTGGTGAAATATCTATAAACAGCTTTTGGCTATTTTTAAAAAGCAGATTAATTGTCTTACTATGGTATAAAACTTGTGGATCAAAAGTCCTTTGTGAGATATATGTCTTGCAAATATTTTTGTCTGTGGATTGCTTTTTTATTTCTTTAATAGTGTTTTTTGAAGATCAAGTTTTTAAAATTGTGATGAAATCCAGTTTACAAATTTTTCCATTTAATTCAGGCTTTTTACATACTACTTAAAAAATCTTTGCTTGACCCAAGATCACTAATACTTTCTCCTGTGTTTTCTTCTAGAAGTTTTATAATTAGCTCTAATATTTAGATGTATTATCCATTTACAGTTAATTTTTTTTTTCAACGTTTATTTATTTTTGGGACAGAGAGAGACAGAGCATGAACGGGGGAGGGGCAGAGAGAGAGGGAGACACAGAATCGGAAGTAGGCTCCAGGCTCTGAGCCATCAGCCCAGAGCCCGACGCGGGGCTCGAACTCCTGGACCGCGAGATCGTGACCTGGCTGAAGTCGGACGCTTAACCGACTGCGCCACCCAGGTGCCCCTACAGTTAATTTTTATATATGGTGTAAGGTATAACTTGAGGTTCATATTTTTGGCGCGCGCGTGTGTGTGTGTGTGTGTGTGTGTGTGTGTGTGTGTGTGTGTGTTGCTCCAACACCATTAGTTAAATATACTGTCTTTCACCACTGAATTGCCCTAGCAACTTTGTTGAAACTCAGTTGACAATGTATGTGGGTCTTGGCCTCTCTTATTTTGGTCTGTTGTTTGTCTTTTCATCACCACTCTGTTTTGGCTAAATAGCTTTAAGGAAGTCTTGAAATCAGGTAAAGTCCTCTAATTTTGTTCTTTTTTTTCAAAGTTGTCTCCGCAATTTTAGGTCTCTTAGATTTCCATATAAATTTTAGAATCAGCTTATCAGTTTTGATAAAAAGCCTGCTGGGATTTGAAGGAGATTGTATTCTGTCTCTAGATCAATTTCAGGAGAATTGATGTCATAATGGTATCGAATCTTTTTATCCGTTAAAATAGTGTATTTCTCCATTTATTTAGGTCTTTAAAATTTTTTCACTTAATAGTGTTTTATATAATTTGCAGTGTATGAATATTCTACATTTTTGTCAAATTTATTTCAAATATTTCATAGTTTTAATGCCATTATAAATAGTATTGGGTTTTTAATTTCAATTTCCAAGGTTTTTTGTTTGTAATACAGTTTTATTTGTTGTAGAAATGTGGTTGATTTTTGTTTACTGATGTTGACTTTTGTGATCTTGAGAAGTTCTAGTAGCTTTTTAAATATATTCCTTAGGATTTTCTATTTAGATGATCATGTATCATTGAATAAAGACAATTTTACTTTTCCTTTTACAATCTTTATGCTTTTTCTTTTTCTTGCCTTAGTGTGCTGCTTAGGATCTTATATACAATGTTGCAATAGAAGTGTTGAGAATGGACATCATTGCCTTTTTTCCAGTTTTAGTGAAGGAAAACACTGAGCCTTTAAACATTAAGTGTGATGTTCAGTATGGGTCTTTATAGATGCCCTTTATCGGGTTGAGAAAAATCCTTCTTTTCCTCATATGGAGAGATTCTATCGCGAATGAGTGTTGAATTTTGTTAGATGCTGTTTTCTGTACTTATTATGATGATCATTTGGTTTTTCTTTTTTAGTCATATAATGAATTATATTGAATGACTTTAAATGTTGTACCAATCTTTCATTCCTGGGCTAAACTTCACTTGGTTATGGTTACTTTATCTATCTATCTATTTATTGTTTATTTTTGAGAGAAAGACAGACAGACATAGAGCATGAGCAGGGGAAAGGCAGAGAGAGAGAGGGAGACACAGAACTCAAAGCGGGCTCAGGCTCTGCGCTGTCAGCACAGAGCTCAATGCTGGGCTTGAACTCACAAACGGCGAGATCATGACCTGAGCCGAAGTTGGATGCTTAATCGACTGAGCCATTTAGGCACCCCATGATATATTATTATTATTTTTTTAATGTATTGTTTGGATTTGATTTGCTAAAATTTTGTTGTGGATTTTTTTACATCTTTGTTTATTAGGGATACTGGCCTATAGATTTATAATATCTTTGTCTGGTTTTGGTTTCAGAGTAATGCCTGCAACAGAGTGGGTTTGGTAGTATTCCCTCCTCTTCAGTTTTTGGGAAGAATACCTTAGAATAGGTATTATTTCAGGGCGCCTGGGTGGCTCGGTCGGTTAAGCATCCAACTTCGGCTCAGGTCATGATCTCACGGTCTGTGGGTTCGAGCCCCGCGTTGGGCTCTGTGCTGACAGCTCAGAGCCTGGAGCCTGTTTCAGATTCTGTGGCTCCTTCTCTCTGTGACCCTCCCCCGTTCATGCTCTGTCTCTCTCTGTCTCAAAAATAAATAAACGTTAAAAAAAAAAAAATTAAAAAAAAAAATAGGTATTATTTCTTTTCTTTTTTTTTAACTTGTTTTATTTTTTTATTTTTTAAAATTTACATCCAAATTAGCATGTAGCACAACAATGATTTCAGGAGTAGATTCCTTGATGCCCCTTACCCATTTAGCCCACCCCCCCCCCCACATCCCCTCCAGTAACCCTCAGTTTGTTCTACATATTTATGAGTCTCTTCTGTTTTGTCCCCCTCCCTGTTTTTATATTATTTTTGTTTCCCTTCCCTTAGGTTCATCTGTTTTGTCTCTTAAAGTCCTCATATGAGTGAAGTCATATGATTTTTGTCTAATTTCACTTAGCATAATACCCTCCAGTGCCATCCACATAGTTGCAAATGGCAAGATTTCATTCGTTTTGATTGCTGAGTAATAGTCCATTGTGTGTGTGTGTGTGTGTGTGTGTGTGTGTGTGTGTGTGTACATACACCACATCTTCTTTATCCATTCATCCATCAATGGAAATTTGGGCTCTTTCCATGCTTTGGCTATTGATAGTGCTGCTATGAACATTGGGGTGTATGTATCCCTTCAAAACAGCACACCTATATCCCATGGATAAATGCCAAGTAGTGCAATTGCTGGGTCATAGGGTAGTTCTATTTTTAGTTTTTGAGGAACCTCCATGCTGTTTTCCAGAGTGGCTGCACCAGCTTGCATTCCCAGAATAGGTATTATTTCTTAATGTTAGAATTTACTAGTGAAATCATCTAGATATGGGATTTTCTTTGTGAAAAGATTTCTCACTGCATTCAATTTCTGTGCTTGATAGATAGGGCTGTTTAATTTCTCTCTTTTTGAGTAAGCTTTGGTAGTTTGTATCTTTCAAGGGATTTGCCCATTTCACCTAAATTATTGAATTTATTTGCACATAGTTTATAATATTCCTTTGTTATACACACTGCTACACTAGTGTGTGGTGATGTCACTTCTCTCATTCCTGGTATTGTTATTTTGTTGAGGTTTTTGAGAATCAGCTTTTGGTTTAATTGATTCTTTTGTCTTTCTGTTTTCTATTTTTGACCCTTGTTATTTCCTTCCTTCTGCTTACCCTGGATGTAATTAGTTTCTAGTTTCTAAAGGCTTGTTGTCTAGAAACCTGTCTTCTTTTTTATAATTTTTTTTAATGTTTATTTATTTTTGAGACAGAGAGAGACAGAGCATGAACGGGGGAGGGGCAGAGAGACAGGGAGACACAGAATCCGAAGCAAGCTCCAGGCTCTGAGCTGTCAGCACAGATCCTGACGCGGGGCTCGAACTCACAGACCCGTGAGATCATGACCTGAGCTGAAGTTGGACGCTGAACCAACTGAGCCACCCAGGCACCCCACCTGTCTTCTTTTTTAATTTAATCTTTTAATGCTATAAATTTCCTGTTAAGCACTGTGTTAGCTGCATCCCACAAATTTTGATATGTTTTCACTTTCATTTAGTTCAAAATGTTTTATAATTTCTCGTATGATTTCTTCTTTGAACCATGGGTTACTTTTCTGTTAGTGGTTTCTAGTTTAATTCTGTTGTGATCACAAAACATACTTTATATGATTTCAGTCTCTAAATTGATTAAGATTTGTTTTATGGCCCAGATTATAGTCTGTCTTGGTGAATGTTTCACATACATTTGAAAAGTAGGTGTACGGGGCGCCTGGGTGGCACAGTCGGTTAAGCGTCCGACTTCAGCCAGGTCACGATCTCGCGGTCCGTGAGTTCGAGCCCCGCGTCAGGCTCTGGGCTGATGGCTCGGAGCCTGGAGCCTGTTTCCGATTCTGTGTCTCCCTCTCTCTCTGCCCCTCCCCCGTTCATGCTCTGTCTCTCTGTCCCAAAAATAAAAAATAAAAACGTTGAAAAAAAAAGAAAAAGAAAAGTAGGTGTATATTCTGCCATTGCTGCTGGTAGTATTCCAAAAATATCAGTTAGGTCTCCTTGGCTGGGAGTGTGGTTCAAGTTTTCTATACCCTTACTAATTTTCTATTTAATCAGTTATTATTAGAATGATATGGAAATCTACAGCTATATTTGTGGATTCTTCTATTTCTTCTCCCGTTCTATTTGTCTTCATATATTTTGAAATTGTGTTATTAATTGTATATACATTTGTTATTATAGGTTCTTGATGAATTGACACCTTTATCTTTATGAAGTCTTTTTTTTTTTTTTTTTTTTAATGTTTACTTATTTTTGAGAGAAAGAGGGAGAGCAGAGGAGGGGCAGAGAGAGAGGGAGACAGAGAATCCCAAGCAGGCTCCGTACTATCAGTGGCGAGTCTTATGTGGGGCTTGAACCCATGAACAGTGAGATCATGACCTGAGCTGAAAGCAAGAGTCGGACACTTAACTGACTGAGCCAACCAGGCACCCCTGAAGTCTTCTTATTTATTGCTGGTAATATTTCTTATTCTGAAGGATAATTTGTCTAGTATTAATATAGCCTATCCAGACTTATTTTGATTATCATTTGCATCATCTGTTTCTATTCCTTTACTTTTAAGTTTATTTATTTATTTTGAGAGAGAGAGAGACAGAGAGCAGGAGAGACAGAGAGAGGGAGAGAGAGAATCTCAAGCAGGCTTTGCACTGTCCGCAGAGTCCAATGTGAGGCTCCAGCTTATGAACCATGAGATTATGACCTGAGCCAAAACCAAGAGTTGGATGCTTAACTGACTGAGCCACCCAGGTGCCCCTCTTTTCTTTGACTTTTAACCTGTGTCTTTATATTTCAAGTGGGTTTCTTAGAAGTAGAATTTTACTTGTGGATTTTACTTTTTTGTCCAATCTGACTTTTCATTTCAGTCAAGCCATCTTAAATGCTGTTTCCTTTGATTTTTGGTACTTTCATTTTTCTACCATTTGCTCTTAGCTTACTTTTTCCATGAAATTTAATTTGATTATAGTCATTTTGACTATAGCACATAGTTATACACACACACACACACACACACACACACACACACACACACACACACAGCTAATAGTTTCCCTGTTAGCACAACTATATATAACCATAGACGGCTGGATATGTGTTAATGTTATATTTGTATTTATGGGTAATTTTTTGTCTACATCTCCTGCTCTAGACTATTTTCTCTTCATCAGGAATACATCTTTTGTAGTTTTCCACATGATCTCTAATACAGTATTCTTAATACAGTGTGTGGGTACTCAGTTGCTGTCTGATGAAATATATCTTACTATGTCCACAGCTTCTCGAAGGTGTTCAGTTTTTCTTTGAATGGTACTTTATTTATGGTAGTTTTGGGGATGGTCCACTGGTAAATTTCTCAGTGATTTTTAGAAGTTTTATTCGCAGAGTTTAGCTATCAAGTTATGTGAATTTATTCAATTTTCATTTTATTTGATAGGGTCACAGGTAGAGTAAGTTGTTTCTTATTATCAAATTCTTAATCAAGGTCAGCAGTGGCTTTATGATCCCAGGGTGTTGCCTCACTTCATTCAGTCCTGAACCTACATACATTTAGTTAATGGCCTCCCCCAAAGTGGGTGGGTTGGAAGTGTAGGTAGTGTGACTGTGTGCAGTCAATGCCGAAATAGCCTTGTGGCCAAAAACATTGGTGATTAGATTATCTCAAGTCTGGAAATCTAAAGTTAATATTGTTACTGCGAAATTTGTGAATTGCTTTTTGCCTTTTCCTGATCCTGGTGATCCTACTTACTTTGGGAAGGCAATTCAAAGATTCTTCCTAGGTTTGAGCTTAATGCTGAGATTGGGTGCCAGAACTACTTAAATTTTTAGTGTGGGAGATAGATAATGAGGAAACCCAGGACACTGGGTTTGCAGTTAAATCGAACTTTTAGTTCCTTATGTTTTGTCTTTGCCTGAATGACCATTTTTATATTCATTTGTGCCGAGGTTGATTTTAATAGATAACCGTGTGGTTCCTGCTACTTCCTGTTTGATAATATTACAGGTATGAAAACAAATTAAACTAGCTTAGCTGTTACATCATATTCACCTGAAATCATGGGGCTTTGAACATGTTTTCTTTGAAGGATACCCATTATGCAAATCCATTTTTTTTCTGTATTCTCAACAGCAGTTTGCATTAGATATTTCCTTCATAAATAGTTGTTGAGGACCTGATTCTGAGTGGCTTTGCCCTTCACAGCAGCCCCTGCAGTATCTCCTGTTGGCCTTTAGGGTTGCTAGTACTCAGGAAGCAAGTATGTCATCTGTGCCCTTATGTATAGCATTTATGTACAGGATGTTTTCCCTTTCAGTCTTCCTCAGTTGGCATGAAAAACATCAGAAGTGATGGAACATTCTTTCTGTTATAACTCTTTCCAAAACACATCATTTTAGCAGTGTTACAGAGTCCCTAATAGTTGTATTTGGGTTATCTGTTATTTTTCTCAATAATTCAACCTTAATAGCTTCGTTGAAACTATTTATATATATCTAAAGTTCATATACTAGCCTAGTCTCTCCTACTGATTCTTTTTCATATCTTTTATCAATAAATTTTGGAGTGCCCAAAGATCAGTCCTTGGTTCTCTCTTCTTTTCTGTCCCATTTTCCAAGATAGTGATCTTATCCAGTCTCATGGCTTTAAATATCTTCTGTATGCTGATGGCTCCCAACTCTCTTTTTTGTTGTTGTTGTTGTTGTTGTTGAACTTTTGTTTCATTATCATAATCTTCACTCTGCAATCCAGCTAGACTTGGAGGGGAGTAAGGAAAACATGGAACCTGTGAAACTGCTGCAAGAACACAAAGATTATAGGAGATTTTGACAGATGGGGGTGGAGGGGTGCTTTCCCAAGCTACAGAAGGAATGGTCTAGTAGTTAAGGTAAAACACAAGTCAAATTTTTTAGATTTGTCCACAGTCAGCAGTGGTGATCTTCTTGCTGGTCTTGCCATTCCTGGACCCAAAATGCCTCATGGCTTCCACAATGTTCATGCCCTCCTTCAACTTGCCAGACACCACATGCTTGCCATCCAACCACTCAGTCTTAGCAGTGCACGTGAAAAACTCGGAACCGTTTGTGTTGGGTCCAGCATTTGCCATGGACAAGATGCCAGGACCTGTGTGCTTCAGGATGAAACTCTCATCATCAAATTTCTCCCCATAGATGGACCTGCTGCCAGTGCCATCATGGCATGTGAAGTCACCACCCTGGCACATAAATCCCAGAATAATCCTGTGAAAGCAGGAACCTTTATAACCAAGTCCTTTCTCCCCAATGCTTAGAGCATGGAAGTTCTCTGCCATTTTTGGAACTTTGTCTGCAAACAGCTTGAAGGAGATGGAGCCCAAGGGTGCACCATCCATGGAGATGTTGAACATGGTGGGGTTGACCATGGTTGGGCAGCATGGGCGGCTCCAGGGTGGTGGCGTCTGCAAAGCCCCAATTCTTTTTTTTTTTTTTTTTAACTTTATTTATTTATTTTGAGAGAGGGCTAGAGAGAGCACCAGCACCTGTGTGGGGGAGGAGCAGAGAGACGGAGAGAGAGAATCCCAAGCAGGCTCCATGCTGTCAGTGCAGAGCCCGATGAAGGGCTCAATCTCACAAACTCAGACCTGAGACTCATGACCTGAGTTGAAATCAAGAGTCTGACCTTAACTGACTGAGCAACCTAGGCATCCCTGATAGCTCCCAGTTTAATCTCTGGCCAAGCCCTGTTCCTTAATCTCCAGAACTGTATATCCAGCTCCAACTGTATATCCACATGTCTAATAGGCAACCCTAACTTAATATATCTCTAACTGAGCTTCTAATGGTCCGCCACAAACCAGCTTCTCCTGCAGCCTTCCCTATCTCAGTTAATGCTAGCTCCATTCTTCTCATTGCTTGGGCCAGAAACCTTGGTGCCATTCTTGATTCTTCTCTTTGTCTCACGCCCAACGTATGGTTTCTCAGCAAATCCTGTTAGCTCTGTCTCCCAAAATGTGTCCACATTTGACCATTTATCACCGTTCCTTCTGCCACCATCCTGCTCCATGTGACCACCCTTTGCCTGGTTTTTTGAAGTCACTTCTTAACTAGTCTCCCTGCTTCTGCTTTGCTTCCCTACTGTCTGTTGTTAGCACATTGCCAGAGTAACCGTGTTAAAATTTCACTTAGTTCTTATAATTTTTCTGTTGAAAACCTTCCAACAGTTTCCCATCTTACCCAGAAAAAAAGCTAAAGGCCTTAACTATTACGTATAAGAACGTGTGTGATCTGATCCTCCATTACATCTCCATTCTCATTTTCTTTTGTTCTCTTCCTTGTTCACTCTGTTCCAGCCACGTGGCCTTTTTGCTGTTCCTTGAACATGCCTTTCCTTCAAAGCCCTTATACTTGCTGTTCAGTCTCTGTAGAATTCTCTTGCTGGTATCAGCAAAGCTAGCTTTCTCACTTTGGGTTTTTTCTTTCTGAAACCTTCCCTGGCTAACTTACTTGTTTTCCTGTCTCCTGCACTGGTATGTCAGCCTTATGAG
Organism: Felis catus; assembly: GCF_018350175.1. Classification (NCBI taxonomy): domain Eukaryota; kingdom Metazoa; phylum Chordata; class Mammalia; order Carnivora; family Felidae; genus Felis; species Felis catus. The sequence continues at coordinate 114,987,279 of NC_058374.1, forward strand.
GGTGGAGATTTTGTCTTGTTTTGTGTACTACAGAATTCTGAGCACCTAGAAGTAGTGCCCGGCACATAGTAGATGTCCACATATTTAAAAATAAATGAATGAATAAATGATACTCATTCTCATAATACCTCTTAAAAAAGAAGATAGTAAGGTAACAGCACTACTAGATGTCGAGTTATGTTGAAAGAAAGAAGGATGGAAGGATTGAAAGGAGGCTGGAGGGAAAGTAAGGATTTGGAAAATAATTTGAAATTTCTCAAAATATAGAGCAATCCTATAAATGTATGAATAGCAGTACTACTTTATTTAAATAACTATTTTAATATTTTTCCATGGAGCCCACAAAAATTAGTTACTACCATCAGTAGGAAACAGATTTGAACATCCAGCTGTGGTGTGAACCAGGAGATAAAGTTCTGCTCTCGATTAAGAACTGTGGACAAGTATTTCAGATGTCACTGAATCATTGTGTAGTTGAAGAAGGGTAACAATATGTCTTGGTTTTCCAGGAGGAGTCTTGGTTTCATTGTTTTGTTAATTATTAATAGGGTGGGTTTTTAATTCTCTCAAGAGTCCAGGTCCGAATGGTAAGTTATAAGGGCATCCTATAATCAAGGTGCTTGCTTCTGGCTAGTGATTATAGCAGAAATTGAAATTCATGCATCCTAAGAAATTGTGACTTCGAAACCCCTATTCTGGTGACTAGTTGCTTTGAGAGACCCCACCTTTCAGGGTGGCACTAGGAGAACCTTGATTATCTGGCATATAACTGGAGAGCTTAAGAAAATGGTGAGTTTTTTTCTGTGCCAGTATAAGTACATGTAGAAAATATATGTATATTACACTATATGTATATTATTCTACAACTTAATGTTCTGTGTTTTTGTAGATAGATGTACTTCATTTTATCAACGTAATTTCTGTGTTTTGTCAGTTTTCAAAAAATCAGTATAAAAAAACAACGTATAGGAAACTTGCCCATATGAAACCATAAGATAAGCAAAAAGAATGCTTTTGATATCTTAATCACAGCTAAAGAGTGCAAGATACATGGCTTACTATTTATGGTATAGAAATCCTTACATTGGGTTTCCACATTAGCAAAAAAGTAAATAACTCAGGCCAACTTGCCAAAATCTGGCCTAAAGGGAATTTTTGAAGAGAACTCATCACCATAAACACATGTACTCTATGCAGAAATTCTCTTAAGAAAGAAAATAAGGAAATGCAAAGAAGCAAAAAGAAAAATTCTTCATGGTAAAATGACTCAATCACTGGTAACAATGCATTTCATATTTCTCTTTTAATAAGTTTTGTTAGTTTGCCTATTTTTATATGGTCTTAATCCTACTGTATATGTAAATTTGCATCCTGTATCTCCCCCTCCCTGATTAATATTTAATATTTAAATATTTAATATATTTTAGTATTAAAATAGTTAATATTTTAACTATTTTTCTATGTGTTTTAGAATAGATTTCCAGAAGAGGAATTACTAGATTAAAAGTAAAGACTATTTTAAAAAGTTTTTTGATATATATATTGCCACACTGCTTTTCCTGAGTATTTTACCAATTAATACTTTAACCAATCATGTCTGATGGTGCTTATTTCATCACACCTGTGCTTGGGTTGGGAATTATGATTTTTTAAAATATTTGTGATTGCAAAAACAAGTAAAAGTTTCCTCACTTAGAATTTGCATTTCTTTCATTTTGTTGTGACCTTGTACATTTTTCTGTAAACATATTACTGATTGTATCCTATTGTATATTAAAATATAATTTTGTAGCTTAAGAGGGCTCCGTGTAGGGGAAGACATTCCCTTTTGAATAAAACTTTAATAGAGCATGCTCAGCACGTTCATGATGTGCTGTTTCTTTACGATAAAGACAATTATTCGTTTTTAATTAAGGATTAATTACCCAGGTTACCATATTGAAATTAACCTCAACAGCTGCAAAAATCCTTTCCAAAATGCTTAATTAGTAGAAAACAATTCCCACAGTGGGGAAATGTGGCTTCCTATTAAGAAATATTTATCTAGCTAAGTATGTATAAATTATATCTAACAGCGTATATGTATGTATGTGTATATATATATATATATATATATATATATGTATTAGGTTTTGTTGATTTCTTGAGTGCTAATGAACAGCAAACTAATCATAGAAATTTTATATTTTTATCAGGAACAGTTAACATTTACTAAAATAATATCTTAAATATTTTCTTCTTTTCAAGGTATCATAGACGTCGTAGGAAACTGGATCCTCCAAAAGACAGATGATATTGAGGTTTTCAGGAATCAAAGAGATGTTATCTTGTGTCTCATTTGCCATTTGAGAAAATGCAATTGAGTGTATTCACTGTTATGTAGCAAAACAATAATAAAATGTCTTTTTATGTCTTAGAATGTCTTAGAATGTCAATTTCTTTATATATCTTAGGTAATTGTGGATTTGACATTCTTATATGCGGAAACCTACTTCATCTTATCTTGCCTTTGAGATATTAAGGTATACCATTTATTTTTATGTATCTAGTTGTGATTAAGTATTTTTACATTATCAGCCAAATATTGTTAGTAGTACAAATATGATTCATAAAAATGTGCATGGTTCTCCTTCACAGGGAGATTTTTTAATTGTCTTTGAAAAGAAACTCATGGGGTCCACCCAGAAAATAAATGTTATGATGTTTTCTTTCTTGTGGCTTCTAGGAAATAAATTCTAGTTGACCCTCGAACCACATGAGTTTGAACTGGTCTGCTTATACACAGAATTTTTTTTGATAAATATAGTACAGTACTGTAAATGTATTTTCTCTTAAGATTTTCTTAGTAACATTTTCTTTTCCCCAGCATTATTGTAACAATATAATAATATAAAATACATATAACATGCAAAATACGTGTTAATCAATTATGTTAATCGGTGAGGCTACCAGTCATCATAGGCTATTAGTAATTAAAGTTTTGGGGAGTCAAAAGTTAGACATGGATTTTTGACTGCAATGGGGATTGGTACCCCTAACCCCTTTGTTCAGGGGTTAACTGTAGTTACATTTTAATTAGTTTCTACTGCTTGCTAGGTCCTTTACATATATATACATTATTATTAAATTCTCACAATAATCCTTTGAAGAAAGATCATCATTCCTACTTTATAGGTAAGGCCAAGTGACTTTGAACTCCGCTTACCTAGCAAGTGGAGTGGGAGAGCCAGGATCCCAAATGGTCTGGTTCCAGAGCCTTTCTACTGTGCATTACAGTGACAAAGGGTTATTTTCTTTTACCCAAGAATGTACTTTCCTAGAAAGGATATTACAGAATTTGTTTAAAAAAATTTTTTTTTCTGGCTGTTTTAGAAATTATGCTAGCTTCAGAACACATGCAACTCTGTGGTTAAAATGTTAATATCACTAGTGTGATGAGAATGTTAATTGATTATTTTGCTGTTGGTTGTCACTACCACCTTATATGTGATCCTTAATGGCATTGCTGCCCCTGTGATTTCTGTGTAGGACGTGAGGAATCTTTTAAGAAGGTGGAAAGGTGCTTTATTGAAACTTGTAAAATATTTGTGATATTTTAAAATCTGATGTGGAAAATGATTTCATTGAAGTAAAATTGAAATGAAATTCATTGAAATGAAAACTTCATTTAAAGTCTGTTGTTTTGGGATGCCTGGGTGGCTTGGTCAGTTAAGTGTCTGACTCTGCATTTTGGCTCAAGTCATAATCCCAAATCTCAGTTTATGAGTTTGAGCCCCACATCAGGCTCTGCACTGACAGCATGAAGCTGCTTGAGATTTTCTGTCTCCCTCTCTCTCTGCCCCTCCCCGACATGTGCACACGTGCTCTCTCTCTCTCTCAAAATAAATAAAAACTTTTAAAAAATAAAATAAAAAGTCTATTCTTTAATCTAGTTCTTTTAATAGAGGAACTCTCTCTGAAGTTTCAAGTATTCAGTAAAAATGTAAGGAATAATAAATAGGAAAGGGTTAAGGAAGTAATAATGGCCACCGTCTGTTACCAAAAGGAAATGTTTTTAAGTGGCTTCCTTTTATCATTAATATATTAATGTGGGGGAAAGAGCAAAGAAAAACAGGTTGATAGAACTTACAAATCAGAAATTTTAAATATTTACCAGCCATGTTCAGTGACATATTTTTGAAAAATGATTAGATTTTTTTCTGGTTGATTTATATCCAAATTTTTACAAAGATTGAGATATGCCACAATATAAAAGTAGGAAGAATAAAGAATAATTAAATTAATTAAAAACTTTTTTTCTAAGTACAAAGATGTACTAAATAGAGATTGTTTGATTGTAAGATGCCCAAACCACACATCCACATGTCAATGCTTTGGAGAATTAACTTTGATTTTATTGTACTGGAACTACAGGTTAATACTGTAGATGCTAGAATTTTGGCTTTCATGGATTGCTGTTATTTAGTTTGCTAAGTAAGTACATATTCCATCACCACCATCACCTCCTTCCTCTCTGCTCCTTCCATTCTCTACCCCAGGGGTAGTAACTTATCCACCATCACAAACATTTTAGCAAAGGTCCACTTGTCTCCTTTTTTCTAGAAATTTAAAAACTGCATAAGGTGGGATGGTCCTTTAAAGGGAATTCATTCAGTCGTGAAAAATTTTCCAGTTCGCATGTTTCCATTGATGAGGTGGATTAACACACCTCAAGCTGATATAAAAGCATTGTCAGTGAGCCACCAGAGGGCACTCTTAGAGTTCAATTCAAACACTGCTTACCCAAAGGCAGTAACAATGTGCTTAATTACCAGAGACTATTTGGATGTTCTTTAGGTAAGAATATCTAGTAGAATAAATGGGAGTAGTGAAATTATGTGTTGAGATATTCTGAGGCCATTATTCATTCTGTTGATCTAGTCGTCAGGGATTTACCAAACCCCTAATACATTTGAAGAGGCATTATACTTTTTGCTAGGCCAACAGCAAAAAATGGTCCCTTCTTAAGGATGATAATATCTACTTAACTAGTATCTACTGAGTCACTTAATTTTTATAATGATGTTTATAACTTTTTAAAAATGTTTAATGTTTATTTTTGAGAGAGAGAGAATGAGTGGGGGAAGGGCAGAGAGAGAGGGAGACACAGAATCCAAAGCAGGCCCCAGGCTCTCAGCTGTCAGCACAGAGCCTGGCATGGGGCTTGAACTTGTGAACTGTGAGATCATGACCTGAGCCGAAGTTGGACACTTAACTGACTGAGCCACCCAGGCACCCTTATAATGTTTATAAACCATAAACATAATGCATTATTATTTTTTAATTAAAAAATAAATAGAAAATAAAAATTTCCCATAATTGTCCCTTGTAAAGATAACACTTCAGTTTTTGCTTCCCTTCTTCCCACTTATTTCACTGCATAAATATATTTCAAAGATTAAAAACAGTATTAATTATGCATGCTGTTTTATAACTTGCTTTTTTCATTTAATAGAATTTTTTTGCCATATCATTAAATACTCTCATTTAATGAATGCATATTATTCTATAATCTGGATGTCATAATTAACTTCCTCACTGCTTTTAGACATAATCATTGTTTCTCTTTGTTCCCTATTATAAATAATGCTGTTGGAGTGCCTGGTTGACTCGGTTGATTAAGCATCTGACTTTGGCTCAGGTTATGATCTTACTGCTCATGAGTTTGAGCCCCACGTTGGGCTCTGTGCTGACAGCTCAGAGCCTGGAGCCTGCTTCAGATTCTGTTTCTGTCTCTCTGCCCCTTCTCTGCTTGCATTCTCTCTCTCTCTCAAATATAAAATAAAACATAAGTAATGCTGTTATTAACATTCTAGTGGATATTTTTCCTTTTTTAAAAAGACTTCATTTTTTAGAACAGTTTTAGGTTCACAGCAAAATTGAAAGGGAGGTACAGGCATTTTCCATGTCCCCACACATGCATAGCTTCCCTTGTTATCACCATCACCCACCAGGATGATGCATTTGTTACAATTGATGTACCTACATTGACACATCATCACCCAGAGTTCATAGTTTACATTAGGGTTTACTCTTGGTATTGTACATTCTGTGGATTTTGACAAATGTAGAATGGCATATTTCTACCATTATGTTATCTATAAGCATAGTTTTATTGCCCTAAAATTAGTGTCTGCCTATTTATCCTCTTTTCCTTCCTAACCCCTGGTAACCACTGATCTTTCTTGTCTCCATAGTTTCGCATTTTCCATAATGTTATATGTTAGAATCATACAGAATGTTGCATTTTCAGGTTGGCTTCTTTCACTTAGTAGTATGTCTTTCCATAGCTTGGTAGCTAATCTCTTTTTAGCGCTGAAAAACAGTCCACTGTCTGGACTTACCATGCTTTATCCACTCACCTACTGAAAGGTTTGTTGGTCACTCCCAAATTTGGGAATGATAAATAAAGCTGCTATAAACATCTGTGCACAAGTGTGGACATAAGTTTGCATCTCCTTTGAGTAAATACCAAGGGGCATGATTACTGGATTGTAAGGTAAGAGTAAGTTTAGTTTTGTAAGAAACTGCCACCTTTGTTTCTAAAGTGGCTGGACCATTCTGCATTCAGACCAACAGTGAATAAGTTTCTGTTGCTGCACATCCTCACCAGCATTTGGTGATGTGAGTGTTTTTGGATTTTGACCACTCTAATAGGTGTATAGTTGTATCTGATTGTTTTAATTTGCATTTCTTTGATGCATGACTGTGGAGCATCTTTTCATATACTTATTTGCCATCTGTGTATCTTCTTTATTGAAGTGTCTGTTAAGGTCTTTGGCTCATTTTTTAATCAGGTTATTTGTTTTAATCGGGTTATTTGTTTAATCAGGTTATTTAATTGGGTTATTGTTGAGTTTTAAGAGTTCTTTTTATATTTTGTATATTAATCTATTATCAGGTAGGCCTCTTAAATATATTTTCTCCCAGTCTGTGGCTCGCCTTTTCATTCTCTTCACACTGTCGTTTCACAGAGCAGAAATTTTTAATTTTCATGAACTCTAGCTGATTAATTTTTTCTTTCATGGATCATGCCTTTGATGCTGTATCTGAAAAGTTATCATCAAACCCAAGATCATCTAAACTTCCTTCCATGTTATTTTCTAAGAGTTTGATAGTTTTGCATTTTACCTTTAAGTCTGTGACCCTTTGTGTGTGTGTGTGTGTGTGTGTGTGTGTGTGTGTGTGTGTGTGTGTGTGTATGTATGATCCATTTTAAGCAAATTTTTATGAAGGATGTAAAGTCATTGTCTAGATTATTATTATTATTATTTTTTGCATGTGTAGTTGTTCCAGCTCCATTTGTTGAAAAGACTCTTTGCTTCATTGTATTGCATTTACTCTTTTGTCAACAATCAGTCGACTGTATTTATGTGGTTCTGTTTTTAGGCTCTCCCGTTCTGTTCTGTTGAAATATTTTGTCTGCTTGTTCACTAGTACTGCACTCCCTTGACTGTAGCTTTGTAGTAAGTCTTGAAATCAGACAGTGTCAGTCCTCTCACTTGGTTCTTTTTCAATACTAGTATATTGCATTAATTGATTTTTTAAAGTTGAACTAGCCTTATACACCTGGCATAAGTTCCATCTGATCATGGTGCATAATTCTCTTTTACACTTTTTTTTTTTTTTTTTAGATTTGATTTGCTAGTATTTTGTTGAGGATTTTTGCATCTATATTCATTTTAGATACTAGCTAGTGGTTTTCTAGTAATGTCTTTGTCTGGTTTTCGTCTCAGGGTAATGTTGGCCTCATAGAATGAGTTAGGAAGTATTCCCTCTGCTCCATTCTCTGAAAAAGATTGTAGAGAATAGGTATTATTTCTCTCTTAAATGTTTGGTAGATTTCATAGTGAATCCATCTGGGCCTGGTGCTTTATATTCTGGAAGGTTATTATTGATTCAATTTCTTTAATAGATACAGGCTTATTCAAGTAGTCTGTTTCTTGTGTGAATTTTGCCAGGTTGTGTCTTTCAAAGAATTGGTGCACTTTATCTAAGTTATCTGAGGGTATAGAGTTAGTTGTCCATGGGAATTGTAATAATGTCCCTTGTTTCATTTCTGATGTTAGCAATTTGTGCCTTCTCTTTTTTTCTTAGTTAGCCTGGTTAGTGGCTTATTAATTTTTTTTATCTTTATAAAGAACGAGCTTTTGATCTTATCAATTTTTCTATTGATTTCCTGTTTTCAATTTTATTGATTTCCACTCTAATTCTTATTACTTCCTTTCTTCTGCGTACTTTAGATTTAATTTGCTCTTCTTTTTCTAGTTTCCTAAGGTGGGAGCTTAGATGGTTGGTTTTAGATATTTCTTTTTTTTTTTTTCTAACATGTATATTCAATGCTAAAATTTCCCTTTAAGCATTTGTGGCTTACACTGCATCCCACAAATTTGGTAAGTTGTGTTTCATTTTCATTTAGTGCAAAGTACTGTTTAATTTCTCTTGATATTTCTTCTTTGACCCACGTGTTATGTAGCAGTGTATTGTTTAATCTTCAAGTATTTTGGGATTGCCCAGCTGGCTTCCCATTAATGATTTCAAGTTTAATCCCACTGTAATCTGAGAGCAGACATTGCATGATTTGTTTTTTTTAGTTAATTAATTTTTAATTTATATTCAAGTTAGTTAGCATATAGTGCAATAATGTTTTTAGATTCCAGTGATTCATCTCCTATGTATAACACCCAGTGCTCATTGCAACAAGTGTCCTCTTTAATGCCCCTTGCCCATTTAGCCCATCCCCCCACCCACAGCCCCTCTAGCAGCCCTCAGTTTGTTCTCCATATTTAAGAGTCTCTTATGTTTTGTCCCCCTCCGTTTTTATATTATTTTTGCTTCCTTTCCCTTATGTTCATCTGTTTTGTATCTTAAATTCCACCTATGAGTGAAGTCATATGATATTTTTCTTTTACTGACTTATTTCACTTAGCATAATACCCTCTAGTTCTATCCATGTTGTTGCAAATGGCAGGGTTTAATTCTTTTTGATTGCTGAGTAATACTCCATTGTAAATATAAACATCTTCTTTATCCATTCATCCCTCAATGGACATTTGGGCTCTTTCCATACTTTGGCTATAGACATTGTATGACTTCTATTTTAAATTTGTTAAGTTGTGTTATATGACCCAGAATGTGGTCTATATTAGTGAATGTTTCATGTGAACTTGAGAAGAATATGTATTCTGCTGTTGTTGGTTGAAGTAGTCTATAGATGTCCATTTTATCTATTTGATTGATGGTGTTGTTGAGTTCAGGTATATCTTTACTGATTTCCTGCCTGCTGGATCTGTCCATTTCTGATAGAAGGGGTTAAAGTCTACAATTATAATAATGGATTCATCTATTTCTCTTTGCAGTCTCATCAGTTTTTGCCTCACATATTTTGGCATTCTGTTGTTAGGTGCATATGCGTTAACAGTTGTTATGTCTTCTTGGAGAATTGATCATTTTATCATTATGTAATGTCCTTCTTTTCCCTGATAGCATTCTTTGCTCTGAAGTGTGCTACGTCTGAAATTAATATAGCTGCTCCTTTTTTTTGAATAGTGTTACTATAGTATATCTTTCTTTATTTTTAATCTGTATGTGTTTTTATATTTTAAATGGGTTTCTTGCAGACAACATAGAGTTAGGTCTTGTTTTTTTATCTAATCTGACAATCTCTGTCTTTTAATTGGTGCCTGTAGACCATTGACATTCAAAAGGATTGTTGAGATAGTTGGATTATTTTCCACTGTATTTGCTACTGTTTCCTATTTGTTGCCCTTGTTCTTTGTTTCTATTCTATTTTTGTTTTTTACTTTTTCTGCCTTTTATGGTTTTGATTTATGTGACTCTGTTTTCTCTCCTTTCTTAGCACATCTGTTACACCTTTTTTCCCTTAAGGCCTTCCTACCTGCCAGGCCCTGTTGTAATATACTTCTTTTTTAAAAATCCTTTTTAATGGTTGCCCTAGAGTGGTTGCATATATACATTTGCAAATAAGCCGAGTCCACTTTCAAGCAACACTATACTGCTTCATGGGCAGTGCAAGTATTTTATAAAAACGAGATAATTCTAATTCCTCCCTCCTGTCTCTTGTATCATTGTGGTCATTCATTTTTCGTGCATAAGCGATTATACATATAATCAGATACACTGTTGTTATTTTTTTTTAAACAAACTGTTATGTTAGATCAGTGAAGAGTAAGAAAAAGTTTGGGTTTTGTCTTCACTTATCCTTCACCACTGCTCTTTATGTAGATCTGAGTTTCTGACCTGTCTTGTTTTCCTTCTCTCTAAAGAACTTCTTTTAATAGTTTTTACAAGACAGGTCTATTGGCAACAGATTCTTTACATTTTTGTTTGTTTGACAAAGTCTTTATTTCTCCTTCACTTTTGAAGGATAGTATTACAGGGTACAGAATTCTAGGTTGGTGGGTTTTTCTGCTCTCAATGCTTTAAATATTTCCCTCTATTCTCTTCTTGCTTACATGGTATCTGAAGGAAGTTGGATGTAATTCTTACTCTGTAGCACTTGATCAAAGTTTTTAATTAAGCATTTGTGTGTGTGTGTGTGTGTGTGTGTGTGTGTGTGTGTGTGTATGATTATTTGATAAATATCCATCTTTCCTACTAAACTCAGCTCTATAATTTGCAAGGTCCCTGACTGGCTTTGTTTACCACTGTGTCCTTAGTGCCTAATATGGCCTGGTACATTCATATAACCACAGACATGATGTTGTAAAAGATTTGCTGTAGTGCAGAGCACTTTAACCTAAGAATTTTACAAATGGGATTTGGGGACAGGTGATATCTATGTGTAGAATTTTGAGAATATATATCTGTGTGTTTTCCTGGGGATAGAATCTGTTGTTTTTCAATTCATTAAAGGCTGTAGCACATAATGCCCTAGTTCTTACTTGCCTGAAGCTAAGTACATAATAACATTGGTACTGGAGTGCTGTTAATATGCAAGATAGAAAGTTTGGTTTCCACATATTCTAAGAAAGCAACCTTAGTTAGATTCCAAGCATTTTTAAGAACAGAAGAAAACAAGACAGCATGTACCTCCATTTTGGAAAGCTCTAGCAATGTATGCAAACCCTTACTTACGGAATATTTTTCAGTTGTGTATTTATGATTTCCAGAAAGGAATCAGCTGAAGTATCAGCACATAAGCCCAAGAGGTTAGCAAATTATTTTATTTGCTGAAGGCATAAATAAATGTCTTCATTGCTTACAGGAAAAGGGAATGATTTCTTAGATTTTTTTTCTCAGAAGTTCAAAATGACTTGCTAATATTCTTAGCAAAATAATTTGCAAATACTGTCCCAATTACAGTTTGGCCATTAGCCCCCTACTAGTTTTTAATATGCTGTTTAACCTTCTGAAAGAAAAGATATTTTAACATGCTGGGAAGAAATGCCCAGGTAGAATATGTATGTAATGTGCTTTCTAGTTTGGCACAAGGCATCTACTTTGATTTAGTCACATCATCTTCATATTTATATAGCATCTTCCTGTAGGATTCCTGACATGCTTCACAGTCATGATTGCCTAAATTCTTATAATGTTGCTTATAAACATTTTTAGATGGAGAAGCTGAGGCAGAGTTCCACAATTACATATGGAAATTACAAGTAGAATCCTGAGTCAGTCTTTAATTCAACAAGATTGTATTTTCTTTCCAATTTTCTCTCCAGGTATATAATTACTTCAGCACATTTTATTAAGCACTTGTAGAGTTCAAGCCACTGTATATTCAAAGATGAGACCTTATTCCTGATTGACAAAATATCTTGCCCAGACCTTTCCTAATCCCCTCTAGTCAGAATTCACCTCTTCCTTCTCCATAGTCCAAAGCACATTGAATTACTAATGTATTGCCCTCTTTAATTTATCTTGAATTAGAGCAAAAATTGTGGTTGGTAATATGGTCAGTGTGCCAATTTTAATTAATCCTGTTGGTCTTTTTCATCATTGCCACCCAGGTAGAACTACCATCAGTAGGATCAAAGAAGATAGAAATAGTAGACCCGAAAATCACCTTAAAGATGATTTTGAGGCACATACTTTGATTTTATAGATAGGGGAACTGAGATTCAGTAAGACTAATTGACTTGCCCAAGATCACAGCATGGCAGAACGAACCAATGTCTTTAAATATTAAGGATATTTTTATATGTGTATTTACGCACACACTGATGAAATTTGCAACAACAGATGTGTTCATTGATATACTGTGAACTCTGGCTCTGCCTGGTGATGTTTGCCAATTTCCATGGTGCACATATTCTCATCATGGCTGATTTAATCTACCAAAAGTTTAACAACTGGCTCACAAAATTTCTGAAAATTTAATAATTGTATATCAGCTTGCTATGAACCAGCTCTAGCATTCCACTGGATATGCCCCTGAAATCATGTATTTACAATTAAAACATTCGACCATTTTCTTACTCTTTCTAGTTATCCATTCAGAGACAATTTACCTTATTTTCTGATTAATATTTCCGTGAGGAAATAAATTATTCCTCACGTCAGCTTTATTTATTTATTTTTTTAAGTTTTTTTTTTTTTTTAATGTTTATTTATTTTTCAGACAGAGAGAAACAGAGCATGAACGGGGGGAGGGTCAGAGAGAGGGAGACACAGAATCCAAAACAGACTCCAGGCTCTGAGCGGTCAGCACAGAGCCTGACGCGGGGCTCGAACTCGCAACCACAAGATCATGACCTGAGCCGAAGTCGGAAGCCCAACCGAGTGAGCCACCCAGGTGCCCCTGCACATGTCAGCTTTAATCTTCACTTTAAGGTGTTTTTGTTTTGTTTGTTTTGTTTTTAGGATTTAATAACTTGTTAAGTGTTTTAAACTACTTGAGCGTCTATTAAGAGAACTTTGGATGAATCCCTGAGTATCAGTTATCTATTGTTAGGTTACAAATCTCCCCAAATACTTATTAGCTTAAAACAACAACCTGGCGCGCCTAGCAGCTCAGTTGGTTGAGTGTCCAACTTCGGCTCAGGTCATGATCTTATGGTTTGTGAGTTCAAGCCCCATGTCGGGCTTTGCACTGATATTGTAGAGCCTGCTTCTGATTCTGTCTTCCTCTCTCTCTGCCCCTCCTCCTCTCACACAAGCACACTCTCTCAAATAAGTAAACATTAAAAAAAATTTTTTTTAAAGAAATTAAAAAAAAAAACCCTATAGTTTACGGTTCTGGCGAAATCTTGTCTAGGTTGGGCTCACCTGATCCTGACGGGGTTTGTCCATGCATCTGAGGTTGTTAATGCAACCCATTAATAGGGTTGATGAGGCTGGCTGGTCTTAGCTGTTGTCACCCATATGTCCAGTGATAGAGTGGCTGTTGGCTGAAGCCATAAGGGGAACTTTGTGTTTCTCACTATCCAGTGAGTCAGACCTGGCCTGTTCCCATGGCTTCAGGGTTTCAAGGGTACAGAGTGAAAACTACAAGGTCTCTTAAGGCCTAGTCTCCAAACTGGTACATTACTTCCACAAGTCCATCCCAGTTGAGGGAGTGGGGAAATAGACTCTACCTTTTGAAGGGAGAAACACCAAATAGTGTGGCCATTCCATTCCATTCCATTACTGATTTGTTTTAAGGTTTAGATCGTTAAGTCCACGGGACAGAGGTGAGTATACATGGCATGGTTGGCCTTCAGTCAGAAATTGATTAGGGAGGCCAGGGTGGCTCAGTCGGTTAAGCATCTGACTTCGGCTCAGGTTAAACGTCTGATTTCAGCTTAGGTCATGATCTCACAGTTCGTGGCTTCAAGTCCCACACTGGGCTCTGTGCTGACAGCTCAGAGCCTGGAACCTGCTTTGGATTCTGTGTCTCCTCCTCTCTCTCTCTCTGCCCCTCTCCTGCTCGCACTCTGTCTCTGTCTCTCTCTCAAAAATAAACATTAAAAAAATTTATAATAAAAATTTTATAAATTTTTTTTTCAACGTTTATTTATTTTTGGGACAGAGAGAGACAGAGCATGAACGGGGGAGGGGCAGAGAGAGAGACACAGAATCTGAAACAGGCTCCAGGCGCTGAGCCATCAGCCCAGAGCCTGACGCGGGGCTCGAACTCCCGGACCGCGAGATCGTGACCTGGCTGAAGTCGGACGCTTAACCGACTGCGCCACCCAGGCGCCCCTATAATAAAAATTTTTAAAAAGAAATTGATTAGAGTTTTCTTTTCCAGTGTTTAAAAGAAATTAATAACCTTTACTTATAAACCATCTCTACTTGGATGATCACTCATTGATACACTCAACAACTAATAATTTCCTTATCAGTTTAATTCATATATTTTAACACTCTCTTCTGCACACACTAGGTAGCTAAGGGTTGGGAGGGGGGCAGAACTAAACAATAAGGCAGTATTGTCTGCCTAACAATTGGAGACCAATATAAGACATTAAGTAATCAATTGATAAATTTTATACCATCATTCAGGTTCAGGAAAAGAAACAGTCACTAGAGAAGAGATTAGTTGGGGAAGATTGCTTCATAGAGAACCACTTTTTATTTATTTATTTTTTAAAATTTAAATCCAAGTTGGTTAACATATATTGTAATAATGATTTCAGGAATAGAATTTAGTGATTGATTACTTACATATAACACCCAGTGCTCATCCCAACAAGTGCCTTCCTTAATACCCATCACCCATTTAGCCCATCCCTCTACCCAACACCCCATCAGCAACCCTCAGTTCTCTGTATTAAAAGTGTCTAATGGTTTGCTTCCCTCTCTTTTTATTTTACTTTTCCTTCTCTTCTCCTATGTTCATCTGTTTTGTTTCTTAAGTTCCACATGAGTGAAATCATATGATGCCTTTCTCTGACTGACTTATTTCGCTTAGATAATACATTCTAGTTCTATCCACGTTGCTGCAAATGGCAAGATTTTTTCTTTTTGATCATCAAATAATATTCCATTGTGTGTAAATACCACAGCTTCTTTATCCATTTGTCAGTTGATGCATATTTGGGCTCTTTCTATACTTTTGCTATTGTCAATAGTGTTGCTGTAAACATTGGGGTACATGTGCCCCTTCGAATCAGCACTCCTGTATCCTTTGGATAAATACCTAGTAGTGCAATTGGGTACTTTTATCTTTAATTTTTTGAGGAACCTCCGTACTGTTTTCCAGAGAGGCTGCACCAGTTTGCATTCTCACCAGCAGTGCAAAAGGGTTCCTCTTTCTCTGTATCCTCACCAACATCTATTGTTTCCTGAGTCATTAATTTTAGCCATTCTGACAGGTGTGAGGTGGTATCTCATTGTGGTTTTGATTTGCATTTCCCTGATGAGTGATGTTGAGCATCTCTTTTCATGGGTCTGTTACCATCTGAATGTCTTCTTTGGAAAAGTGTGTATTCATATATTTTGCCCATTTCTTCAGTGGATTATTTGCTTTTTGGGTGTTGTTAAGTTCTTTATAGATTTTTGGATACTAACCCTTTATCTGATATGTCATCTTCTCCTATTCCCTTGGTTGCCTTTTAGTTTTGCTGATTGTTTCCTTCGCTGTGCAGATTTTTATCTTGATGCTTTTATTTCCCTCGCCTCTGGAGCCATGTTAAGTAAGTAGTTGCTGTGGCCAAGGTCAAAAAGGTTGTTACCTGTTTTCTCCTCGAGGATTTTGATGGCTTCCTGTCTTATGTTTAGGTCTTTCATCCATTTTGAGTTTAGTTTTGTGTATGGTGTAAGAAAGTGGTCCAGGTTCATTCTTCTGCATGTCGCTGTCCAGTTTTCTCAGCACCACTTGCTGAAGAGACTGTCTTTATTCCGTTGGATATTCTTTCCTACTTTGTCAAAGATTAGTTGGCCATACGTTTGTGGGTCCATTTCCGGGTTCTCTATTCTCTTCCATTGATCTGAGTGTCTGTTTTTGTGCCAGTACCATACTGTCTTGATGATTACAGCTTTGTAGTACAGCTTGAAGCCCGGCATTGTGATGCCTCCAGCTTTGGTTTTCTTTTTCAAGATTGCTTTGGCTATTTGGGGTCTTTCTTGGTTCCATACAAATTTTAGGATTGTTTGTTCTAGTTCTGTGAAGAATGCTGGTGTTATTTTGATACAGATTGCATTGAATATGTAGATTGCTTTGGGTAGTATCGACATTTTAACATAGTTCTTTTTCTAAACCATGACCATGGAATATTTTTCCTTTTTTAATGTGTGTCTTCTTCAGTTTCTCTCATAAGCTTTCTATAGTTTTCAGCATATAGATTTTTCACCTCTTTGGTCAAGTTTATTCTTAGGTATTTTATGGTTTTGGTGCAATTGTAAATGGGATCGATTCCTTGATTTCTCTTTCTGCTGCTTCATTATTGGTGTATAGAAATACAACCAATTTCTGTACATTGATTTTATAACCTGAGACTTTGCTGAATTCATGTATCAGTTCTAGCAGTTTTTTGGTGGAGCCTTTTGGGTTTTCCACATAGAGTATAATGTCGTCTGTAAAGAGTGAAAGTTTGACTTCCTCCTTGCTGGTTTGGATGCCTTTTATTTCTTTTTGTTGTCTGATTGCTGAGGCTAGGACTTCCAACACTATGTTGAATAACAGTGGTAAAGTGGAACAATGAGCAAGTTTTTATTAATCACTCTTTTTCCCTTTTATCTTTGTTCTAATTCTAGTTGCTGAAATGTAATGTTCATTGAATCAGATAATAAAAAAAATAAAGCTTGGACTTTTAATTTTTTTCATTTCTACTTATTTCATTTTATTGTAATTTATAAAAGTATTAGACCACAAGAGATGAAGGAACTGTCCCTTCAGCAGAAGATTTGACAACTCCTGTTTTATAGTATACTTTCCAGACAACTATTCAGCTTTGGCTTGAACCCTTCTAGTAACTAGGAGCTCATTACCTTTCTAGGAAGCTAATTCATTATTGGACTGTTCTGATTATTAGAAAATGTTTTCTTAGACTGAGTAGAAATCAACCTTCCTATGATTTGTAATCCTAAGACTTGATCCTGCCCCTGGAACTATACAGCATAAATTTACTCTCTTTTAATGTATGACAGATCTTTGGATATTCAAAAACACTTGTCATATCCCTCTTTAGTTTTCTTTAAGCCTCACTTTTTCTGATTATCCATATGACAGTTTCCAGAACCTCCTTGTCCTGACTGCCCTTTTCTGGACATACTCTTTTAATAATGTCTTTCTTAAAATGTATTACCCAGAACTAAATGGATCATAAATTTCTTGTTCTGGACAATAAATATACTTCTGCTAATGGTGCCAATAATGCAGTAAGTTTTTTTAGCACTCCTGTCACTCTGTTGATTCACAATGAGTCATAATTTCTTAAGAGGGAATCAGAACTTCAAAATAGTCTCCATATTCAGCTGATTCCTTGTGTAAATACACTTGTCTGCCTTTTTTGATTCCTTTTAGGGAGGAAAGAAAAAAGTTAATTTTCATTTCTAACCTCACTGATTTTTAATTTTTCCATTTAAATATTAGCAACATGGCAGGTAATGTAACAGCAGATTTTAAGCAGGGGTGCTATATTTAGAAACATCATTGTGGGTAAAGGGTGGAGGGTAGCAGATGAACTGGAACAGGAGGGAGATGAAATGTTGGACGAACTGTTCAGTGACTGATATAGAAACTCAGATGACAAATGACAATGGCCTTAGTTAGAGAAGAAACAAAGAAGATGTAGAGAAGGGAACAGAACCCAGAGATATGTGAGTAATGAAAATTAATAGGACTTGATAACTAATTTATATGGAAATGACAGAGAGTAATGAGTGAGGAAGGGGGAAATGGCAGCTCCTGACATTTAGAAGCTGACCTGGCATTTACAGGTAAGCCATGTTATTTCCTGTCGGGCGTAAGAACTTCACAGAATACTATCCGATGAGATTATTCTGAGGCCATAATAACATGAGACAAAACAGGTCCACTCCATGCTTTTGTCTAAGTGTAGACAAAAGCAGTCACTGTGCCATCTACAAAATTCCAAACACCCGCTTCTTTTGACTGAAATGAGTGATGGTACTTTTTACCAATTATAGCATTGTCCTTGCTCTGGGCTCTCCTTCCTGTACAGAAGATGTGTTGAGATCACTATCATAAAATTTCCCCTTTCTGCCAGCATTCAATCTAGAATAGACCACTGCTTCCTTAGACTCTTTCTCAAATTACTCAAGCAAATAGCAAATCCTATAATGGGTTCTTTTTGATGCTCTCATACTGAGTTCTATGGTTCTCTATGCTGTGCATTCTTTACTGCAAATGAGCCATAAACTCACCTCATTCAACTAGAGATGGGTTCCTGGTTGTCTCCAGCTGAAGGGCGTTAAGAATAATTCCAGAGTTTCTTGCTTGGACAATAGATATAGAAATAAAGTATACTTTATTTAGTATAGAAGTAAAGAATACTAGATGAGAGGAAGGTAATGTCTTCAATTTTTAACAGCTTATCTTTGAAATAATAGTGGTTTAATCTCAGGGGGAATATCTAGGAGGATTTTGGTTGGATATATGGCTCTGGGGCTTAAGAAAGATGTCTTTTAAAAAATATATATTTTTCTTTTTTTTTTTTTAAGTTTACCTATTTATTTTGAGGGGGTAGGTGAGAGTGGGGAAGGGGAAGAGAGATTGGAGAGAGAGAATCCCAAGCAGGCTCCACACTATCAGCGCAGACCCCGACTCAGGGCTCAGTCTCACAAACTGTGAGATCATGACCTGAGCCGAAATCAACAATTGGATGCTTAACTGACTGAGTGAGCCACCCAGGCTCATCTTAAAGGTTTTATTAATTATTATTATTATTTTAATGTTTATTCACTTTTGAGAGAGAGAGAGAGAGAGAGCACAAGCGGGGAAGGGGCATAGAGAGAGGGAGACATAGAATCTGAAGCAGGCTCCAGGCTCTGACCTGTCAGCAGAGAGCCCAACGTGGGGCTTGAACTCACAAATCGTGAGATCATGACCTGAGCTGAAGTCAAGATGCTTAACCAACTAAGCCACTTAGGCACCCCAAGATTTTATTTTTAAATAATCTCTACACCCAGTGTGGGGCTTGAACTTACAACACTGAGATCAAGAGTCGCATGCTCTACTGACTGAGCCAGCCAGGTGCCCCTAAGTGAGATGTCTGTGCTGAATGTATCTATTTCTCATCTCTACCCATACATAAGGATACTCAGAAATATATATTTGAGAGCCACTGTTTATATAACAATTGAAGCTGTGGGGTTAGCCAAGGTCAGCAGGGAGGGAGAAAATGAAAAGAGAAAAGCCTGAGGACTGAACCCTGAGGAACACCTATATTTATGAGGTGAGCAGAAAATGAGATGCCCAGAAAGACTCTTGGGGGAAGCTGCCATTAAGAAGAGAATCCGAAGTAGAAAAAGACCAGAAGTCAGAGAAGGAGAGAGTTTTAAGAAGAACAATGAGATTAGTTCTATATGCTGCTAAGAAGACAAGTGAAATAAGGAGCCCCTCAAGCCATCTGACATGTTCCATTATTTTTTTGAGCACCTCTTTACTTTCTGGCACAATAAGATGTCTCACGTTCCTCTTATTCTTCCCTACCCTAACCCTAGCATCAACCATTTGTCTAAGAACTCCTGTTTCCTTTGAGTGGAAATTGGTATTTAGAAACCATGATCTGGGATATTATTCCTTTTAAGGAGCTTGTCTGTGAAGGCCAATGGCTATATGGTGGTCACATGGGGGAAGGGAAGGATGGAGAGAGGGGGAAACTTGGCTTGAGTAAAGATGAGCAAACCAGAGATCTGATTATCAGACCTGAAGCTTAAGGTCAGAAGCAAGATAAGGATGATTTGACCTTGAGTCCCGGAGTGGCATATAGAACTCCAAAGGTTAGGATTCATTTTAGGAATCTGCGTGGAGCTCTGCCTTTCAACATGCATTAAGAGAGGCCATCTGCCAGGGTTGCACACCAAAACAAAGCTTGAAGTCACCTGTGAAATATTTGGGTTATCTCCTGTGCCAACCATTTTTCCTGGCATGTGGGCTTTAGTGGTGCAATTGTAACTCTCTAATTATTAAGGTGATAATTATGTTTATTGACTTTAAATATTCTTTATCATTAAGAAAAGAATTGGACATTGGTATAAACATCTCTGGTTTTGTTGACCAAGTATTCCACCTCTCTTTCTTCCAGAAAATATCCATTTTCTTACTACAAACATAGGGAATCCCAACTCCTGGCTGAAGTTATTGGACTGAAGATGAGTAACCACATCAAGTAGGGCTGATCAAAATACTGTGTTTTGGTCCTGAGTGAGCAGGTGACCTGAACCAGGTCAATGAGAGTCCTTTCTTGGGGGTTGAAACACTGATGCTGGGAAAGAGGCTTACTCCCCCTGTCAGACAGAGAGGTGGAGCATCAATTTGTTTGTGGTAAAATTCCCAGCAAGAAGCCAGTGTAAGAGAAACAGAGATGCGAGATGCCACTCCGAGTGGCATTTGAATCTCTCTGATCCCTTGTCTGTGAGGCCCAGGTGCACTCTTGCCATCTCAGAACTGGAGGAGCCTGCTAACACAGATTCCTTTTTGCCTAAGCTAGTTTTGACTCGAGTTTCAGTCACTTTTCACCAAAAGAGAGAGACCTCACTCATACAACGACTTCAAATAAGTCTCATTTGAATTTGTATTGTCAGAAGCTTATGACTTCATTGGTACTGTTAAGAGTTAACTTCATCCCCCCCCCCTTTTTTAAACTGAAGTATATTAACATACCATGTTATATTAGTGTCAGGTGTACAATATAATGATTCAACAATTCTGTACATTTCTTAGTACTCATCAAAAGTAAGTGTACTCTTGATCTCCTTTATCTATTTTACTCCTCCCCCCACCCACCTCCCCTCTGGCAACCACCAGTTTGTTCTCTGTATTTAAGAGTATGTTTTTAGTTTGTCTTTTTTTAATTTGTTTTGTCTCTTACATTCCACATATGAGTGAAATCATATGGTATGTTTCTTTTTCTGTATGACTTATTTCACTTAGCAGTATACCCTCTAGGTCCATCTTTGTTGTTACAAATGGCAAGAGCTCATTCTTTTTTATGGCTGAGTAATATTCCACTATTATATATATGTCTGTGTATATATCTATATCTATCTATATCTATACTTATATCTATCTTTATCCATTCATCTTTTTCCACATCTTTATTCACTTATCTATCGATGGATACTTGGGTTGCTTCCATATCTTGCCATATCTTGGCTATTGTAAATAATGCTGCAGTAAACATAGGGGTGCATATATCTTTTCAAATTAGTGTTTTTGTTTTCCTTGAATAAATACCCAGTAGTAGAATTACTGGATCATAGGGTAGTTCTATTTTTAACTTTTTGAGGAAACTCCATACTGTTTCCCACAGTGGCTGCACCAATTTGTATTCCCATCAAAGTGCATGAGGGTTCCTTTTTCTCTACATCCTTGTAGAAACACTTGTTGTTTCTTTTATTTTTGATTTTAGCCATTCTGACATGTGTGAGGTGATATCTCATTGTGGCTTTGATTTGCATTTTCCTGATGATGAGTGATGCTGAGCATCTTTTCAAGCATCTGTTGGCCATCTGTAGGTCTTCTTTGGAAAAATGTCTGTTCAGGTCCTCTGCCCATTTTTAAATTGTATCTTTTTTTTTTTTTTTTTTTGGGTGTTCAGTTGTATAACTTCTTTATATATTTTGGATATTAACCTATTAATGGATATGTCATTTGCAAATACCTTCTTTATTCAGTAGGTTTTCTTTTTGTTTTGTTGATGGTTTCCTTTGCTGTGCAAAAAGCCTTTTGTTTTGGTGTAGTCCAAATAACTTAGTTTTACTTTTGTTTCCCTTGCCTGAGGAGACTTATCTAGAAAAATGTTTCTATGGCTGATATCAAAGAAATTATTGCCTATGTTTTCTTCTGGGATTTTTATGATTTCAGGTCTCACATTTAGGTCTTTAATCCTTTATCCTTTATCATTTAAAATGAAGTTAACTTCATTTTGACAAGGATTTCAAACAACCCACTCAAATAGTAAGAAATAAAGTAACCACAAATGGCTATTGTGTTTTTCCTAATAAAAGCAGCAGTTGGGGGGCATCTCGGTGGCTCAGTCCATTAAGCATCCAACTTTGACTTTGGCTCAGGTCATGAGCTCACAATAGGGAGTTTGAGCCCTGCTGAGAGTGCAGAGCCTGCTTGGGATTCTTTCTCTTTCCGTCTCTCTCTGCCCCTCCCGTACTTGTGCATCCCAGAAGTTGTTCAAAATGATTTTTTTTTCCTACTTATGCCTAATAGTAGAGCCTCTATCCCAGGTGGTCTCCCAAGGATCTTTTTCTTATTAACAACCTTAATTTAAATTGTATTTTCTATTCTTCACTTTCTGCACTTTATTGCACTGATTGTATATTATCTTGTTACTTTGTTAAATCTCCCATTAAAAAAATTTTTTTTTAACATTTATTATTGAGAGAGACACACAGAGCATGAGCAGGGGAGGGGCCAAGAGATGGAGAGACACAGAATCTGAAGCAGGCTCCGGGTTCTGAGCTGTCAGCGCAGAGCCCGACGCTGGGCTCGAACCCACAAACTGCGAGATGATGACCTGAGCCGAAGTTGGACGCTTAACCGACTGAGCCACCCAGGTGCCCCTAAATCTCCCATTTCTAAAGCAACAAGAAATAAATGATTTGTAAGAGAAAGTATGTATACTTTCTTATCTTTCACCCCTTTAGTTACAACCTACCAAGTGCTTACTCAAACTTACACTTTCCATAACTGAAGAGTTATTTTGACAGGTTTTACTATCTACTCTTTAGCTTTTCTAGTCTGTAAGGATAAGTAGAAGCCTTAATCCTTATGTTTACCCAGGCATTTGCAGAATTCAAGGACAGCTATCCAAGTTGGCTAATGGCTTTGTACTTTAAAAAGAATCTGGTTAGGGTTCAGTGCTTATAATCACTCAATGCATTCAATGCATTGTTAGTCATTGCATTCCATAGTTTTTCTTTGCCAGCCCCTCCTTACAGAATTATCCTCTAGTTTTCTTCTGGGGATTGACCTTTCCCCCACTTTGAGTCTATGAGATCTCAGTGCACTATGATCCCTGTATCAGAGCCCAAGATCAAGATCCTTGAGCCATGACCCAGGCCCAAGACAATCTGCCCATGTGTTCCGGAGGTAAGTACTTCACCTAACCCAGTACTGTCTGAGCACGTTTCGGGATATTTGTTAATGCTACCAGAAGATATATTTTTCTTCTCCCTTGAATATGAACTTAAGGGTCTGTGAGGCTGGGATTTCTGCAGCCATCTCATAAGCATGAAGGGATTCTCTGTCTGAGGATGGAGCCAGCCTGAAAGACACGGAGCTGAAAGAGAAAGCGGAACCCACGCCTAATTACTTGAACCAAAAATTAACTTTGTGCTCAAGCGCATTTGAATGAATCTTTCTGTTACTTATAACCAAAAGAATCTTTTTTTTTTTTTTTTAAAAAAGCTTATTTATTTATCTTGACAGAGAGAGAGAACGAGTGGAGGACAGGCAGAGAGAGGGGGGGAGAGAGAGACAGAGAGAGAGAGAGGAATCCCAAGGGGGCTTCTGATCATCACAGGGCTCAGTCTCACAAACTGTGAGATCATGGGCTGAGCTGAAATCAGGAGTCAGACACTTAATCCTACAGGAGAAAACAGGCAGCAACCTTTTTGACCTTGGCCACAGCAACTTCTTGCTTGACATACCTGTGGAGGCAAGGGAAATAAAAGCAAAAATGAACTATTGGGACCTCATCAAGATAAAAAGCTTCTCAAAAATAATATAAAAACAGGGAGGGGGACAAAACATAAGAGACTCTTAAATATGGAGAACAAAAAGAGGGTTACTGGAAAGGTTGTGGGGGAGGATGGGCTAAGTGGGTAAGGGGCATTAAGGAATCTACTCCTGAAATCATTGTTGTACCATATGCTAACTAACTAGGATGTAAATTAAAAAAATAAATTAAAAAATGGTTAAAAAAAAGAAACACAAAAAAAAGATAAAAAGCTTCTGAACAGCAAAGGAAACATTCAACAAAGCTAAAAGGCACCTGATGGAATGGGAGAAGATATTTGCAAATGACATATTGGTTGGTATCCAAAATCTGTAGAGAACTTACCAAACTGAACACCCAAAAAACAAATAATGTACTGAAGAAATGGGCAAAAGACATGAATACACACTTTTCCAAAGACATCCAGATGGTAACAGACCCATGAAAAGATGCCCAACATCACTCATCATCAGGGAAATACAAATCAAAACCACAATGAGATATCACCTCACACCTGTCAGAATGGCTAAAATTAACAACTCAGGAAACAACAGATGTTTGTGAGGATACAGAGAAAGAGGAACCCTTTTTAACTGCTGTTGGGAATGCAAACTGGTGTAACCTCTCTGGAAAACAGTATGGAGGTTCCTCAAAAAACTTAAAAAATTACCCTATGACCCAGCAATTGCACTACTAGGTAATTATCCACAGGATACAAAAATGCTGATTCGAAGGGGCACATGTACCCCAATGTTTATAGCAATGTCATCAACAAGAGCCAAATTATGGGAAGTCCGGGCGGCTGGCCGGGCCATCCGAGTGTCCATGGGGCTCCAAGTCCCCGGCCCCACCCGCCCTCAGTTGTGGTCAGACTCCTCCTCCTCCGCTTCACGAAGCCACTTGAAGAAGGCTGTGACAGATTTAAGGCTACGCCCTTGCCCTGTTGCTCAGCGGGGTCCTTGCTACTCTCCCAGCTATAGAAGGCCTCCTCTTCCACCATGTCCTCGTCGTACAGCGCATCAAAGAACATCCGAAGCAGGCTGGCGGGCTGTTCTAAGGTCACTACAAGGGCCTGGAGGGCGTAGAGCGCCTGCAACTCCTTCTGTTCATCACATAAGTATTTCTGTAGCAGTTTCGCTCAAGCTTTCAGCACCGCCACATCCACTCGGAGGGGCGTCTCAAAGAGAACTGCAGAAGAACTGCAAGAACCAGTGTGTTGGATGCTACCTGCTGCTGACTCAGGTTGGCCTCTATCCGGTCAAACACCCGCTGGTTCCTGCTGCCCTCCTGCAGCAGCTTCTCCAGCTGTCTGCCCAGCTCCTCAGAGGAGAGCATCCTCTGGCCAGGGGCTTCAGACTCCTCGCCCAAGGTGTACTCCACCTTCTGTTCAGCGACGAATGCCCTGACGTCCTGGCCTTCAGGTAGAAATTCTTTCCAGCTGAGTCCAGCTTCTCGCCCCAGCATCCCCACCTTTTTGGGACCCATGCTTTTACACAGAAGCCCCAGGATCTCCAGCAACAGAGAAGCAGCTTTGCCCAGGGGTCTCAGAGGTTTTGTAATCTCCCTGAACAGCTCCCCCATGGGTCCTCCACCTTCCTGCAGAATGGGCGTCATGAGTGCTGCTCGGTAGAGCCACACATGGGGGGTGTGTGTCAATTTCCATGTCTTCAGCCAATTCTAGGATGTCATACAAACCTTGGTAGTACCGAGCAGTGGAGAGGTGCCCGGCAAAGAGCAGCTGGTGCAGCAGCCGCCCCATATGCCCACGAGGGATGGTGCTGCGCTCCAGTGCCGACTGGATGCCATGCGGCACAAAGGTGAAGAGCAGGGCTGTACGCACTGCGCTGCCTCCTTCATGTCATTGAGTTGGAGATATTCTTCAATAATGGCCTTGGATTTCTTTTTCCAGCTCTTCCTCAGAGAGCGCAGCCTTTGGGGGGCTCGCCGGGGGCAGGGTGGCTTCTCGCTTCACAGCATCCCGCCCACGGTCCCGATCCTCCGTGAGGCTAGCTGCCTTGCGCGGTCACTCAGGCTGGGAGGGCCGCTCTCTACTCCGCTCTTCCTCTTCCTGGCTGAAGCTCCGCTTGGTGGCAGGTGTCCGAGAGCGATCGAGCCGGTCTCCACGCTCACTTCCCCGTTCACTCCGCTCTAGGCGGTCTCCCCGGTCCCCAGCTTTCTCACCTCTTTCCCGGCTCAAGCTACTCCTCTGTACCACACGTCTGCTATCTGTGTTTTCTGTAGGTACTGCTTGTTGAAGGGCTGAGAAGCCGTTCAAGGTACTAGTAGCTGGATGAGCAGCTGCTGGTGCTGCGTCAGAGGGCTTGGCCCCTGAGCCTCCACTGCTGCCCTTGCCGCAGCTCGATCGCCCGCCAGGTGCAAAGAGCTGGTTGTGAGAATCAATGGAGCCAGGCTTCGTGATCTTGGTGAGCCGTGAGGTGTCAGCAGGTGTCAGCAAGGCTGCCCTTGCCAATGGGGACAGTGTTCCAGCCACCATCATCCACAAGTGGGAGGCCTCGGCTAATAGGTGGGCCTGGAGGGCCACCCCGACACTTGTCGCTGCCCTTGGCCATTAGCTGCTGCGCTTTTACATGCTCCCGGTGCTCCTCCATCTCAGCCTCCTTGTGGATCTGGTCTTGCAGCATGGTCTTGGGACCCTGGTCCCCACGGCGTGGCACCCAATTGCTCCGTCGCAGATCCAGCACGTCTTGCAGCATAAAGCGGATTCGGGATGAAGTCTTCTTTTCCTTAATGATTGTTTCCGTCTGGTTGAAATACTGATCCATTCGGGGCTTGGCTTTTTCAAAGTCCAGATCTTTGCCAATGGTAGTGAGCAGACGACAAAGGCATTCAAGAGACTCTTCATCATGGTTCTTAAGTAGTTGAACCACACAGCCATGCGTTATTGCCTCCGTTAACATCTTCAGCTTAAACGACTCCCCAATAAACTTGATATTCCCTAACGAGCGCCGCCAGGCTATGTCTCGAGCCTCTTCCAACTCTTCCTTCAGGCGTCCTCGTTCTTCTGCCGTAGCAGCTTCATCCATTTCTTTTTGCTTCTTCTCAAAAACCTCATCATCATCTTTGTCTTTCTCAAACTCCTTCTGACATGGATTCAACAATAGTTTTCGAAAGTTCACAGTCACTGTTGGCTTTTCTGTAGTGGGCACTTTCAGCCCCATGAGGCAGCGGCACATGTTGGCAAAGGCCACAGAGAAGCTGGGCTCTGAAATGGCCTTGTCGAAGATGAGGTCAATGAACCCTTTGAGGCGTTCCTCAGTGTCGATGGTCCGCTGTGTCACCTACTTCATCAGCTGCTGGAACATCTGGGGTGTCAGCTTATTCAGTATGGAGCGCACCCTGCGGAACAGGTCCTGGGTTTTGCTTCCATCAGCATCCTCTTCCCCTCGATCCTTATCAGTAGCTGTCCGCTTGCTGCTGGGTTTTTTAAAAGTTTTTATTTATTTATTTGAGAGAGAGAGATAGAGAGAGAGATTGAGAGAGAGAGCGCAAGCGGGGAGGGGTGAGAAAAGGGGGACAGAGGATCTGAAGCAGGCACTGCACAGAGAGCAGAAAGCCTGATGTGGGGCTCAAACTCATGAACCATGAGATCGTGACCCGAGCTGAAGACAGATGCTTAACTGACTGAGCCACCCAGGCGTCCCTTTTTAAAGATTTTTTAAAAATGTTTTTTATTTATTTTGAGAGAGAGAGCGAGTATAAGCGACCATGAGTGGGGAAGGGGCAGAGAGGGGAGAATATCTCAATCTGGCTCTGTGATGACAGCACAAACTGTGAGATCATGACCTGAGCTGAAATCAAGACTAGGATGCTTAACCGACTGAGCCACCCAAGCACCACACTCCTATTACAATCTGACTTGGGTCAGTGAATGGGAAAAAAATCTCTGCTCCACAGAGTCATTCACAGAACCCAGGCTCCTGCCAAGCTGTGGCTTCACCATCCTCTGGGGCCTCAAATCCTCTACTGGATCCTGTGTATCTAATGGTAGGCCAAGGAGAAGAGTGAGTGTGGAGAAGAGAGGCTTATGTGCCAGGTTTTAGTCAGCCCCCAAAGAGGAGGCTTCTGCCACATTCCATTGGCCACAACTCAGTTCTCTGCCAGCCCATCCTACCAACTGCAAGAGAGCAGAGATCTGTGATCTAGTGGTGTGTCCTGGAAGAGGAGAAACTTGAACGTCGATAAGAACTAGCTTCTCTGCGCCACCCTCTGAACCCCAAGTTTTCTTCTGAACAGAAAAATTAGTAATTGCTATTTGCCAGCACTTTATGAGGATTGAATGAGTGTGGACATACAAGGTGTGGACATACTTGGTGAAGTGCTAATCAAATGCTAGTTATGAATACTCCTGGGTAATTTTGTCCCTTTACCTCTGCATTTCATCTGTGAAATGTGTAGATTGATATGCTTTCTGAAAATCCTTCCCAACCCTGAGATGCTTAGATTCTGTAGTTCTTTTAAACTTGCATCAAGCAAATGCCTCTCTGACTTTGCATTGGTGCCTTAGGATTCTACACATGATTCTACAACCCAGTCCCCCCACCCCCAAACCCTCCTTCACTGCTGTAATATTGCCCATGTTCTTTCGGAGTCATAACCTCATTCTCATCCCATGTTAATTCTGTTCGTTCTAACTGGATAAAAGATCATTTTTTGCCTTCCTGTTACATCAGCCAGTTCCAGCCTGCTAGATTTCTTAATTTCGGAAGAAACTTGTAGATGTGGGGAAGAGAACCTAAGAAAGCATTCACCAGATTTGAAATATTCAAAACACACATGATTACTTTAATCCTGTCTTGAAAGATCCTATGTAATAGTCATTTGGTTCAATCTAATTCCTTTGTCTGTGGTTGCCTTAGTTCTCTTAGCCCAGTGTCCCAGCTTTTTTGCTCCGGCTAAATTCCCTTTGCACAATTCCTGGGGGATGTCAGCGAG
This sequence comes from Felis catus, assembly GCF_018350175.1. NCBI lineage: Eukaryota > Metazoa > Chordata > Mammalia > Carnivora > Felidae > Felis > Felis catus. The sequence goes on from NC_058374.1 coordinate 115,016,078, forward strand.
GGGAGGTCTGAATTCTCCTTTTTTAAAGGCTGATGAGGGGCTGATATGCCCCTCAGGAGTATTCTGGCTTCTAGGTCAGTCACATAAAGCAGAGGTAACTGGTCTACCTACTTCTATTCTGGGCCTTTCTTACCCTTCTCCAGACCACAGCCAGAGGGCTCCTTTCACATTTCAAATCTCCTATGACTCCTGTGGTTAAAACACTTTGCTGTATGTATTATACTTTTAAAAAATAGTACGTTTGATGTATATTATACAAATAACACAATGCACAGATGTTCAGTACAGTTTGAGGAGTTTTGATAACTGAATATGCCTGTGTGAAATCACCACCCCAAATAAGATATAAACATTTCTTTCTTTCTCTCTTTTCATTTCTTTTTGCCTCAGAAAGTTCTCTTGCCCCCTTTTTTTCAGTCATTGGCCCCCTGCCTAGCCTCTACTCCCAGAGGCAACCCCTTTCTGATTTTCATCACTACAGATTAGTTTTGCCTGGTTTTGGATTTGATACAAATATAATCACACGGTATGGACTTTTGTGCCTATTTTTACTAATGTAAGTTTTTTGAGAGTGTCCCATGTTGTTGTGTGTTCATTCCTTTAAATTAAGTATGAGTATATTCCACAGTTTATCCATTCTCTTGTTGATGGACATTTGGGTTGTTTTCAGTTTTAGGCTATTTTAAGGCTTTTATGGATATCTAAGTCCTCTGAGGATGTGAGTTTTCATTTCTCTTGGGTAAATACCTAAGAGTGGAATTGCCACCAAGTAACATGGGGTTCAGCAATCTAAAGATCCATTTAGGATGAAGACCCAAACCCTGCGTGGCCCTGATCACCTCTCTGCATGCACCCCCTTCTGCGTGCACCCCCTTCTCACTGAGCTTTGGTTCCTCTGTCCATGCTCTTCCCTCTGCCAGAAACACACTTCCTTCCCACAGCTGCCTACCTTCCAATCAGGTCATTCTTGTCATAGGCATTCACAGCTCTGTGTCTGTGATGCCCCAGAACTTACCAAGCCTGAAGTTTTATGTTTCTGGGCACAATCATTCGTTTACTGTTTGCCTCTCACTCAGCAGCAAGCTCCATGAGGGCAAGTTATCTACCCATTTTACTCACACAATGCCCCGCCTGGTTTCTAGCCTGTGCTAGCCTGTACTGAGCATCCAGTACTCATTGGTGGGTGAATGAATCATGGCCATTCTGTACCCACCACAGATTCTGTTCTCCACTTTGGTAAAAAGCCCTTTTGGTCAGCCAGAGAAGGAACTGTGCCCTCATCAGGGATTTTCCAACAGTCTGGACTCAGTGAGAGGGGGAAACACCCAGGCAATCAGTTGTGTTCAGGCTGCCTGACTCCCAGGAAAGAGAAAAGCTTGAATTTCAATCTTACTAGCTGTTGTCCTAAGCAGACCATTATCAAAACAAAATTCCTGCTTAAAGGGGCTTCTGATCCAAATAAGATAACAAGGCAACACAGGTAGCAAATACGCTACCTCGAACTAGACCAAAGGGGACTTGCTCCTGGTTTTGTTTCCCCTAGATTTTCTTTTTGAGCACCATGTCCTGGGGGCATTCTCAAGATGGCACTGGTTTTCTTGGAAGGCAGAAGTTTTTCTTGGTAGACAGGAAAATGAAGTTATTCCAGAAAATATTAGAGGACAAAGAACTAGGCGATGAAATTTACTTCTACATTGAAAAGCACCCCTGTGAGGTATTTTTACCGTTTGACTTGCCAGAGCAGAGATGCTGATAGCTAGGAAGGCTCGTTTCCCCAGTGTGGGCTGCGATTGTGAGCAAGGCCATTCAGGGGTGTGTTTAGGATACATTGTCACTCCCTCCTCCTCAGAGGCCCCAATACGAACGGTAATGATTACTATAACCTTACATTCCTTTCTATGATTCTGTATTTCTCGTGGGTGATTTCCTCCCCAGGTTGACTTCTCATCTGCCTAGAGTGATAATAACGAGCCGAGTAAATGGATACTCTTTCTTCTGTGAGTGTTTTGGCTTTGCAAAAAGAGTGCAGAAATGTGATCCTAGATAATGGGTATGGTACAGAAAGGACTAGAGGTATTCAAGAAAACAACCTGATTACTTTTATTGCCATTATTTTAGGAATCAGCAAACCTCTACAGAAGGAATTGAATATGCTCTCCTGTCTTTAAATGGGGGTGGGTGATTCTTCAGTTGAAGAGGATTTGAGGAAGTCAAAGGTGATAATATGCATTAGAAAGTCTGCCAGAAATATTTGTCAAGAAACTCAAGTGTTCATACCCTCCAATCTAGTAATTCCACTCGTAGACGTCTGTCCTGTAGAATTAATCATAGATACGGACAAGTGTCTATTACAAGGAGGATCATTGATGCCTTACTTATAATAGGGAGAAATTGGAAATGGTCTAAATGTTTAACAAAACCAGAATGGCTAAATAAATTCTCAGTTCTGCTTATTATAAAATATTATGATACTAAATCATGTTTGCAAAGAGATTTAATAACATGGGAAGATTCTCTGGCCAACTAATCTTTCACAAAGTAGGAAAGAATATCCAATGGAATAAAGACAGTCTCTTCAGCAAGTGGTGCTGGGAAAACTGGACAGCGATATGCAGAAGAATGAACCTGGACCAGTTTCTTACACCATACACAAAAATAAACTCAAAATGGATGAAAGACCTAAATGTAAGACAGGAAGCCATCAAAATCCTCGAGGAGAAAGCAGGCAAAAACCTCTTTGATCTTGGCCGCAGCAACTTCTTACTCAACACGTCTCTGGAGGCAAGGGAAACAAAAGCAACAATGAACTCCTGGGACCTCATCAAAATAAAATCTTCTGTAAAGCGAAGGAAACAATCAGCAAAACTAAAAGGCAACAGACCAAACGGGAAAAGATATATGCAAACGACATATCAGATACAGGGTTAGTATCCAAAATCTATAAAGAACTTATCAAACTCAACACCCAAAAAAACAAATAATCCAGTGAAGAAATGGGCAAAAGACATGAATAGACACTTCTCCAAAGAAGACATCCAGATGGCCAACCGACACATGAAAAATGCTCAACATCACTCATCATCAGGGAAATACAAATCAAAACCACAAGGAGATACCACCTTACACCTGTCAGAATGGCTAACATTAACAACTCAGGCAACAACAGATGTTGGTGAGGATGCGGAGAAAGAGGATCTCTTTTGCACTGCTGCTGGGAATCCAAGCTGGTGCAGCCACTCTGGAAAACAGTATGGAGGTTCCTCAAAAAACTAAAAATAGAACTACCCTATGACCCAGCAATTGCACTACTTGGCATTTATCCACAGGATACAGGTGTGCTGTTTTGAAGGGACACATGCACCCCCATGTTTATAGCAGCACTATCAGCAATAGCCAAAGTATGGAAAAAGCCCAAATGTCTATTGATGGATGAATGGATAAAGAAGACGTGGTATATATGTATACACACACACACACACACACACACACACACACACACAATGGAGTATTATTCGGCAATCAAAAAGAATGCAATCTTGCCATTTACAACTATGTGGATGGGACTGGAGGGTATTATGCTAAGTGAAATTAGTCAGTCAGAGAAAGACAAAAATTGTATGACTTCACTCATATGAGGACCTTAAGAGACAAAACAGATGAACATAAGGGAAGGGGAACAAAAATAATATAAAAACAGGGAGGGGGATAAAACAGAAGAGACTCATAAATATGGAGAACAAACTGAGAGTTACTGGAGGGGTTGTGGGAGAGGGGATGGGCTAAATGGGTAAGGGGCACTAAGGAATCTACTGCTGAAATCATTGTTGCACTATATGCTAACTAATTTGGATGCAAATTTTTAAAAATAAAAAATAAAATTAAAAAAAATAACATAGGAAAATTCTCCTAGTGAAAGAAGTACCTAGAACAAGGCTTGAAATATTGTAGGCACCCAGTAAATATTTGTTTCATCAATACATGACTGGATTACTGCCAGAGAAATGAAGATTAACATTTAAAAAAATTTTTTAATGTTTATTTATTTTTGAGAAAGAGAGAGACAAGAGGCGGGGGAGGGAGAGAGAGACAGACGGAGAGCAAGCAGGGGAGGGGCAGAGAAAGACAGAAACAGAATCTGAAGCAGGCTCCAGGCTCTGAGCTGTCAGCACAGAACCTGATGTGGGGCTTGAACCCACAAACTGTGAGATCATGACCTAAGCTGAAGCCAGACACTTAACCGACTGAGCCACCCAGGTGCCCCTGAAGGTTAACACTTTTAAAAACTATAGGTAGGGTTAACACTCCTGGAAAGGCATTTTAGAGGGGGAAAAGAAGATAAAAAAAATAGATCCCCCCGCCCCCACAAAGAAAGACCACCAACAAAAAACTTGATCTTGAATCTAAGTCAATGGAAAAACCTCTCTTCTGAGACATTGTAGTGTGTTTCACTAAAATGAGATTCTGTTAACCTACTAGTTCTTGGGCAACTATTCGTGTGTGTGTGTGTGTGTGTGTGTGTGTGTGCACTAAAAATTTTTCTGAGATGTTAGTTTGAGGGACTTTTCGAATTTAAAAGAATTTAATACTTTTACCGTTTTGTTAGGTGAAGAGTTGGAAATATTTTTATCTCATTAAACAGCTTCAATTCCAAACACCCAGACAGAGCACCTGCCACATAAGCCTGTTTCCTACTCTTGTCCTCTAAGGTTAAGACTGGCAGCTGTGGGAGTTCTTGAAAGTGTGTGCCTTGTAGATTTTAGCTCATTTTGAAAAACTGGCTCATTGCCATTCTGCACTCCAGCTTGTGATATTTAAATAGGAGATTGAACTGAGCCAGATATAAAAGGGAGAGAGAGGGAGAGAGAGAAAGAGTGTGTGTGTAAGGTGACAGTGGGGAGAGGCCCCAGAAAGAAAACTAACAAAGATATATGAGTTGGAAGCCATACTCTGAGCCAAGGGCTGCACTTGTTGAGTGGAAATTGGGGGTCCACCTACAACATGAATGTTTCAAAACTAAGATCAGGACAGAAGCGTCATCAATACCCAAGGACATCCTGAGGGATATGTAAGTTTTTTTTTTTTTAAGTTGATTTATTTTGAGAGAGAGAAAGAGAGAGAATCCCAAGCAGGCTCTGCATTGTCAGCACAGAGCCCCACGCAGGGCTTGAACTCACTCACAAACTGTGAGATCAGGAGCTGGGCTGAAGTAGAATGCTTAACCGACTGAGCCACCCAGGTGCCCCTGAAGCGAAAAGCACTGTGCTTCATGGCGTGGGAAGACTCGGCTTTGTGAAGTGAAAGAAAGCGTTATAATTTTAGAAACATTCTTTGAGAAAATAATACAATTTTAGGATAGGATACTGCAACAAAGAGACACAACAGTGCTTAAGAAACATTTAAATATATCCACTAAACCCTACAACATGTATCCCCAAGCCAACTTTCCTTCAGCTAGATCCCATAATGTCTAAGGCCACTTCAAAGCTCTCTGACAGGAGGGAGATTGTGATGGAAGGAAAGTCAGAGAGCAAAGACAGAGGTCTTAACTGATCGTGGTTAAAATACCATAAATTTGCAAATGTAACAAAAACATGTGCCTTTGTGAACACGTTATTAGGGCTCCTTCTCAGGCCTTGCCAAGTTAGGGGCCTTGAAACTCAAGCTTCATTAACTTTGAGAGAAATCCTCCTCTGACCAGCCCCACCCCTCCTAGCATTTTTCTGCAGATTAAATCCGACTAAACTTAAAGGCAGCCAGTGGGATGAGTAGAAGGCAGAAATTATAGAAAGATCACAGTGGGGACTCATATTCCTCTTGCAAATATCAAGCCCTCAGACTGGGAGATGATGAAGGACACGTTAGGTCTTCGGGAAGATACATAAAGGAGTCTTTGGGCTGACAGGCCTCCAGAGGTAAGCATTAGCACAGACTGGAAAGTAAGGCTGTTTCAACCCAGTGGAGAAGAGAAAATGACCTAGGAGGGCAGGGGGTTATTTGGAGGTAAGAGAGCAAGGAGACAGTGTCTTGCCCAGATGCCTTAGTTTGGGATCTACAAGGAATACTCTCACTGGGCACTCAGTGCTGGCCTTGCAATTCCCTCCAGGCTGGCCAATGGAAAACTTGCACCAAGTTTCTCTGGAGAAGCCTACACGTAGGAAACAAAACAAAACAAAACAAAAACCAAGGTTGACTTTTGGGTGAACCTTAAATACTGGGCCGAGCCAGGCGTTGGGGGTGAGTCGTGGATGGAGGGTTGATGAAGGACGCACCTGCAACTCCAGGAATCCCGTGGCAGCCACAGCAGAAACAGGGAGAGCGTTGAGTATCTGGTGTTGGGTGGGTGGAAGTGTGGCGGGCCGGGGGTGGGAGGCAGGGAAGACCCTTGAATGAAAGATAAAAGCAGACCCTTTAGGTAAATTAAAAGTAAAATGCATGTGAGAACATTCAGAAACGGAAGGAGGCAAATTAGATACATCAGAGGGGCTGCCTAGGGGAAAGGGTTAGGAGTAAGAATCAGGGTTAAAAGAGAACCCATTGCTCACTCAGTCACTCACTCAGTCCACAATAAACAAGAGAAGACCATGAAAACAACCAAACAAACAAAACACTCCAACAGCAATGAGAGAATGTCAGGGTTTGTTTGTTGTTGTTGTTTTTTTTTTTTTTTTTTTTTTTTTTGCAAAATGAGGAGATTCCCAATAATAATGCTTGGTAGGGTGTGCGTGGAGTAGTTTCCGACTCTTGGTGGTTCCAAGATTGTGGGGCTTTAGGAAACAGGGGCTCCCTCTCATGCAGGAGAATTGAAGGGATATTTTTATTTTATTTTTATGTTTTATTTTATTTTATTTATCTGAGAGAGACAGAGAGAGAGAGAGTGCACGAGCAGGGGAGGGGCAGAGGGAGAGGGAGAGAGAGAATCTTAAGCAGGCTTCAGGCCCAGTGTGGAGCCTGATACAAGGCTTGATCTGAGGACCATGAGATCATGACCTGAATGGAAATCAAGAGTTGGACGCTTCACCAACTGAGCCACCCAGGCGTCCCTAGAAGGGATATTTTTAAAAACTACTTTGTAGTTTTTGGGAAAACAATGATAATGCTTTTGTTTTTTTAAAAAGATGCAAATAATACAGATTATTAAATGAGTTGAATCCACAGAAAGTACTTAAAAAGAATACCTGACACATAATAAGCCCTCAATAACTACTACAAAAATAACCTGAAATTCCACCACCCAGAGAGAACCACGATTATGATTTTGGTCAATGTCTTTTCTAGGAAATGTATCAATTAACTTACTTGTACATAAATGAGATCAAAGATCATTTCATGTCTAGGAATATAGACTATCCTTATGCTTTCTAAAGTCTAGTATGTATTCCATTGTACAGATGTTCTATAATTTACGTAACCTGCTCATAATCTGTGACATTGAAGATGCTTCCAATTTTTTATCACGATATGTAACATTGCTGGACCATGTACATATACCCGCCTCTTTGTACTTGTTTGAATATTCTCTTAGAGTAAGCTCCTAGAAGTGGAATAGTGGGGTCAAAGAATATGCACATTTGACATTTTAATACTGCCAAACTGCAGTACAGAAAAATTTGTTGGTGTCTGTGCCCCCAGCAGTGGTGTGTGAGTATTCTGTTATCTCTCAACAAAGGGTGCAATTCTTTTCAATCTCTGGATACCTGCTGAGTGAAAAATACCTTATTGTCAATTATATTTGCTTTTTTGTTATGAATGTGACGGTTAATTTTATGTGTCAGTGTGGCTAGGCTTTGGTGCCCAGTTTTTTTTGTCAAACCCTAGTCTAGACGCTGCTGTGAAAGCATATTTTAGAGGAGATTAACATTGAAATCAATAGCTCTTGAGTAAAGCAGACTACCCTCTGTAATGTGGTGGGCCTCATCCAATCAGTTGAAGGCCTTCAGAGGAAAAACTTGGGTCAGTTTTTCCCTGGGTCTCCAGCCTGCTGTCCTGCCCTGCATGTTTTGGACTTGCCTGTCCCCACAATGGCATGAGCCACTTCCTTAAAATAAAGTTCAATTTCTAAATATACACATATCTTGTTGGTTTTGTTTTTCTGGAGAACCCTAACTAATACAATCCGTGAAGTTGCCCACGTCAACTGTTTATTAGCCATCTGTATTTCTTTTCTCTTTTCTTCCTTCTTTTCCTTCTTTCTTTTTCTCTTCCTTCCTTCTCTTTCTTTCTTTTTCTTTCTTTCTTTCTTTCTTTCTTTCTTTCTTTTCTTTCTTTGTTTCTTTCTTTTTCTTTCTTTTCCTTCTTTCTTTCTCTTCCTTTTCTTTCCTTCTTTCTTTCTCTTCCTTCTTTCTTTCTCTTTTTTTTCTTTCTCTTTCTTCCTCCCTTCCCTCCCTCTCTCTTTTTCTTTCTTTCTTTCTTTCTTTCTTTCTTTCTTTCTTTCTTTCTTTCTTTCTTTCTTTCTCTTCCTTCCTCCTTCCTTCCCTCTCTTTCTTTCTTTTCCTTCTTTCTTTCTCTTCCTTCTTTTCTTTCTTTCTCCTTCTTTTTTCTTTCTCTTTCTTCCTTCCTCCTTCCTCCCCTCGCTCTCTTTCTCTCTTACTCTTTCTTTCTTTCTTTCTTTCTTTCTTTCTTTCTTTCTTTCTTTCTTTCTTTCTTAAAATTATCTCCTCACCCTGTGTTGGGGTCTTTTTCAGCCCCTCTGCTCATGCCTGACATGGGGCAATATGACCTAGGACCCTACCAAAGTGATGGCTTCTGCAGTATACTCCCTGATTTTTTTGACGAAGGACTTCTACAAATGATTTAATGTAAATAAATAGATTGAATAAATAAAGCCAAGTAATGGAGGATGCCGCTTCATTAAGGGAACTTACTTAAAAACCAGTTCCTCCTTCACCTATCAGTTAACAGCTGAACACAGAATTTCCTGTTGTTTTTCTTCTTTCCCCCTCATAGAGGTTGATGTCATCACAGCCACAAAGAAGAATGATTTCCTACAGCAATAGTGGATCTGTGACGGCATCGGGATTACAAAAGCTGGTAAGGAAATTTGCTATCAGTACTTATTATCAGAAATTACAAAGAAAATTAATTTTAAACTTTCTGGGAAAGGAGCTGTTCAGTGAAACTGGAAACTTTTCTGAATTTATTATATAAAGAAAGCCTATCTCCCATCTACCAGAGAAAGAATTTCCTACAACCTCAAGGGACCAAATATACAGGACTGGCGTAAGAAACAGATGGTCCTACTTTGGTAGGTTACTAATCTGTGCCAACATGGTAACTACCTTCATCTTGGATAGGCTGGTGCCCGGACTATTTTTCAAGCACCAGACCTGCCCTGAGGAAGCTTTGATATTTCCTGTTTTCGATGTCTTAGGTCAAATCTCCTAAGCAGTGTTCCCCCCTCCACCACCCCCATTAGAATGGAAGCAGGATCGGGGCTCCTGGGTGGCTCAGTCGGTTGAGCGTCCAACTCTTGACTCCAGTTCAGGTCATGATCTCACGGTTTGTGGGTTCGAGCCCCGCATCAGGATTCACACTGATGGTGTGGAGCCTGCCTGGGATTCTCCCTCTCCCTCTCTCTGCCCCTCCCCCACTGTCTGTCTCTCACGATAAGTAAACTTAAAAAGAATGGAAGCAGGATGTATTAGTTTCCTATGGCTGCTATAACAAATTATCACAAGCTCGGGTGGGGGGAGGAGGTTTAAAACAACAGAATTTATTTTCTCACAGTTTTGGAGGCCACAGGTCCCAAATCAAGGTGTCAGGAAATCACACCTGAACTATGCAAACTGGGCGGGGCAGCTGCCGCCAAGAAGAGGGATACTGTCATCAGAAGGAGGCGGACCCACGCGGCTGAGCAGGCTCATGGTGCAGAGGAAGGTGGGGAGTTCCATCTGGACGTGCCGAGTTGTGACACAGCAGGTGAGACACCTGAGAGTGATGTCCCCTGTCCGTTAAATGTGGCAGTAGGTGTATCATTTTTAATTTTAGCAAGAATACTTTCAGTGGAGCGTGGAGCAAGGGGACTGCTGAAGGGAGCTGACGAATGGATGGGAACTGAGCAAAGTCGAAGCGGGGCTGGTCAGAAGCCAGAGAACTAGGGTCTCACCATGACGACAGTGTTGCTGAGGCAGCCTTTCAGGAGGCCTAAAGCAGTAGTTCTCAAAGGCTGTAACCCAGATCAGCAGCATCAGGCAGCTGGGAATTTACTAGAAAAGCAAATTTTGAGGACCCATCCAAGACCTACTGAGTCAAAACCTCTAGGGTGGAGCCCTAAAATCTGTGTTTAACAAGCCCGCAGGTGACCCTGATGTGGGCATTCCGGCCTCCGGAGCCTGGAGGAACCAACTTTGACAGAACTACTGGTGCCGTGTGCTCAGGGAGGCGCATGTGTGTGGTAGTAACATGTTTACTCCAGCTGGGCTTGCTTGGAAGCAGGGAGCCTGGTTTGGGGTGGGGGTACATGGGGGTGCGGGGTCTAAGGGCATGAATTTTTGGAAAGCAAGGCAGTGAGGAAAAGGACGGGTTCCTTCCCAGGGCAAGGTCCCTGCAGCTGGAGTGTGAAATACACCTGTTCTGATCTTTCGAGCAGATCAGCAGCTTGACATCCTCCCACTCCAGAGCCAGCAGCTTTCTTGAAGGATGGGGCTAGTGTTCGGCTGAAGCTGTCACAGAGTGGCATTTCTCACAATATTTGAAGAGCCCCTGGGAAATGTTAACCAGAAACTCGGTTGGCTCTTTGACTTCAGTCTTTATGGTTGAAAACCTTTCTAAAATGGATCTGTCTTTTTGCCACTTTAGAGACTAGAATAACATCTAAAGTAGCAGAGTTGTGAAAGATTTATTATCTTTTACAATGCAGAGTGGGTTTAAGATGAGCGCTCTGATATTGTCACTCTCACCCTCTTGCATTTCTGATTTGTTTCTGAGAGATTGGGGTGGATGGAGTTCCTGGTGACTGCTGGGATTTGCATGTGCCCCCCACCCGACAGTGCCTATGACACACTCTGCTATATGTGTCTGCCTCTGATGTCCCCTGAACAGCTGTGCATGAAAGTCATCTGTCCAGTGGGCAGATAACAGGAAGTATGGCACAGTGTGAATGCCACGAGGGCAGGGCTGGTTAGTTCATGGTTTGACCTTTAAATCCTGGAATTATAACAGTACCCAATAAGCATGTTGAATGCATGAAAGAACATGGTTATTGTAATTGGATTGGGGATCATTTTGGAATCTATAGGTCTTAAGGTTGCCATTCTGAGCATTAGTCCTCACTATCTGGGACCATAAATATAACATGTATAGACAGGACTGGCTACATAATTTGTGGGGACCAGTGCAAAATGAAAATTTAGAGCCCCTTATTCAAAAATTATTAAGAACCTCAAGACAGGGACAGCAGAACATTAAAGCAAATACGGGGTCTTTCTGAATGTGGGCCCCCATGCTCCTGCCTGAGTCCCATGAAGTCAGACCTAAAGGTAGGAGATGGAATGAAATTTTACTAATCCTGGTAACTTCTGGAAATAGCTTTCAGAAAATTTTTGCAGAAATCCTTGAAATGACCTTTTTATGTGGTTTTCTCTTTTTTTTTTTCATGAAAGAAGAGGGCAATTTAAAGATGGAGGGTGTCTGGGGGTGCCTGGGTGGCTCAGTCGGTTAATTGTCTGACTTCAGCTCAGGTCATGATCTCGTGGTTTGTGGGTTCGAGCCCCACATTGGGCTCTGTGCTGACAGCTCAGAGCCTGGATCCTGCTTCAGATTCTGTCTCCCTCTCTCTCTGCCCCTCCCCCACCCAGTAAACGAACATTAAAAAAAAAATTTTTTTTTAATGGAGGGTGTCTGTGATAGGACTGGATTATTCTAATTCTTCTCTTCCCCCTTGGAATGTGTCCAGTCTTTGCCATGATACTCTCTCTACCTTGCCCCTCCACCCCTCACCCCCCTACTGGAGAGACCAGAGTATGTTTTCCCATCCACTGATGTTGGACTTGGCATATGGCTTGTTTTGGCCAATGGAATATATTAGCGGACATGATATGAGCAGAGACTTTAAACGTGCTCCTGTAGTTTGGCTTGACCTCTTGTCCTTCTGTCCTCTACCATGAGAACTGTCCCTGGGGTGCCTGGGTGGCTCAGTCAGTTAAGCGTCTGACTTCGGCTTAGGTCATGACCTCACGATTCATGAATTCAAGCGCTGCGTCGGGCTCTGTGCTGACAACTCAGAGCCTGGAGCCTATTTCCGATTCTGTGTCTCCCTCTCTCTCTGCCCCTCCCAGGCTTGTGCTCTGTCTCTCTCTCTGTCTCTCAAAAATAATAAATAAAAACGTTAAAGAAGAAAGAAAGAAAGAAAGAAAGAAAGAAAGAAAGAAAGAAAGAAGAAAGAAAGAAAGAAAGAAAGAACGAACGAACTGCCCTTGGGTACCTTCTGGTCCAAGGACAGTGAGAGAAATGGGAGTGGACCCAATCTCCATCTGTGGCCCGAGGCAGAGCTGCCCCAGCAGCCCCACAGACCTGTGAGGAAGAAAAAGAAATGCTTCTGGTGTGCCACAGAGACTTGTGTCATTTCTTACACAGCATTCACAGCGCAGAAGCTCCACTAATAACGTGTGCTTCAGGTGTATCCTAGCAAAAAGATATTTTATTGCAGTTTTTTAAGCTTCGGGGATGCCAAGAATGACAAAGGAGAGGCTGGAGAAGCAGTCAACATGCTGAACACTGGCGTGCATCCTGATGCTCAAAGCAAGCTGGCGAGTACCAAACGAAGTACTGAACAGTGCTAAGCTGGGTCGCATTAAAGAGATCTTATTTGAGTTGTCTTTGTTTTTTAGAGATTGTTAAGTGCCACATAGTAGCTCCCCGAAGGAGCAGCAGGAGGAAGGGGCCTCATTTTTAGGGACCCTCGTCCCATGTTTCCATAAAGTTGGGCACAGCAGCTACCGGCTCATCACCCCCAGCAGCAGGGAGGACTGTCACCGTATTTAACAGCCAGTGCAAAAGGCTCCGACCACTCAGGGAGAGGGCCCACTCTTGAGCTGTGATCAGCTCTTTGGGGGATGAGGAGGGCCTCCCTTTTCCAAGAATTCCAGTAAGGTCCCAGACCCATCCTGTGAGGCAGGGTTATTGAGCTGGACTAATGCAGAATATATGGTCCAAGAGTGAAAGAGGGAGGTCTCCTGGGGCGGGTAGAATGAGGCTCCCAGAGACACATATCTCCTAATGCTGAGGAGCCGTGAACAGGCACAGAGGAATTAAGGTGGCTGGTCAGCTCCTTCACCCAGGGAGATTGTCCAGGTAAACCCGATACAGTCAACAGGATCGTTAAGTCGACGAACCAGTGCGAGAAGAGGACTTGGCCTGACAGGTTGCTGGCTTTGAAGGTGGAGGAACCCAGCCATGAGCCTAGGAATGTGAGCGTCTCTAGAAACTGGAAAAGACAAAGGAAGAGATTGTCCCTGAGGGCCTCCTAGAGAAATTCAGCCCTGATGATACCTTGCCTTTTAGCTCAGCGCGACCTGTTTTGGACAACTGACCTCCAGAACTGTAAGGTAATAAATTTGCGTGGTTTTCAGCCACTAAGTTAACGGTCACTTATTATGGCAATGACAGAAAACCAATATATTCCCCAATAGAAAACCAGAATGCTCTTAGCAAAATGAGAGGAAAATGCTAGCAGGCAAACAAAGAGGCCAGAGAAGATGTATAGTGGAGACTGGGTCTCCAGTATGTCTTGGTCTGTGGCTCTCTGGATCTTTCCCAGGGGAGACGGCAGAAACCATACTTTACAAAGTGGTATCTGTAGTGGCGTGCACCTGTTCCACAAAGCCGAAGCTCACAGCACCTGTGAGCAAGAGCACACCCTAAGAGCACAGCCTAAGAGTATTACCTACAAAGGCACTCTACAAAGACTTGAAACCTAGTTCCTTCACTTACCAGCTGGGTAACCCAAGGCAAGTTGCTTAACTTCTCTGTGCCTCATAAAAAGAGGATGATAAATATCAATCTGATTGAGTTTTTATGAGGATTGATGTCAATACATATAACTAAGCATCATCGTTGGCATACAACTGAGACTCGAACGTTGTTGGCTGCTGTTACAACTAACGCTACGAGGCAGTATGTGTAATGATTTGTAAATCCTTGGGTCTGGAGCCAGGATTTGTAGGGTCAAAGTTGGCTCTGTCAGTTAGAATTTCTATGCTTGGGCAAGTCCTTTAACATCTATCAGGCCCAGTTTTCTCATGTGCAAAATGATGATATTAAAGTTACCTACCGGGTTGCCTGGCTTGCTCAGTTGGTAGCACGTGTGACCCTTGATCTGGGGTTGTGAGTTTGAGCCCCATGTTGGGTGTAGAGATTACTTAAAAATAAAATCTTTAGGGATGACTGGGTGGCTCAGTCGGTTAGGCATCCGACTTTAGCTCAGGTCATGATAAATCAGTTGGTGAGTCCGAGCCCCGAGTTGGGCTCTGTGCTGACAGCTCAGAGCCTGGAGCCTGCATCAGATGCTGTGTCTCCCTCTCTCTCTGCCCCTCCCCTGCTCATGCTCATGCTCATGCTCATGCTCATGCTCTGTCTCTCTCTCTCTCAAAAATAAACATTAAAAACTAAAATAACAAAAACAAAAACAAAATAAAATAAAAAATCTTTTAAAGAATATTATAAAGTGACTGGGGGAATATAAACACTGAGAAATATATAATAAAGAATATTATAAAGTGACTGGGGGAATATAAACACTGAGAAAATATCTCAGTGGATATTTGATGATATTAATGGTGAGATAATGGTAAGATGGTTATGTTTTTTAAAAAGCTCTTAGGTGTATAAAAATATATCAGATGGAATTTTAAAAAATTTGTTTAATATTGATTTTTGAGAGAGAGAGAAAGATAGAGTGTGAGCAGGGGAGGGGCAGAGAGAGAGGGAGACAGAATCTGAAGCAGCTCCAGGCTCTGAGCTGTTGGCACAGAACCCGGCACAGGGCTCGAACTCACAAACCACGAGATCATGACCTGAGCTGCAGTCAGATGCTTAACCGACAGAGCCTCCCAGGCGTCCCTGGAATTTTTTTTTTTAAACAAGAAAACAGGGGCACCTGGGTGACTCGGTCGGTTAAGTGTCCGACTCTTGATTTCGGCTCAGGTCATGATCTCACAGTTGTGGGATGGAGCCCCGTGTCAGGCTTTGCTCTGACAGCAGCGAGTCTGCTTGGGATTCTCTGTCTCCCCATCTCTCTCTGCCACCTCTCTCTCTCTCAAAATAAATAAGCATTAAAAAATGAAAATAAAATTGCCTCGCTCATAGAGCTGTGTTGGGGCATTAATCAATGAATACATGTGAAGTCCTAGAACAATGCCTGACAGATCCAATCAGTGTTATCTATCCTAATTACTGTTACCAGTAGTACAGGGTCACATAACTCTGGATGCTTAATAACAAGCAATCACCACCACAAAATCAGTGGCACCTCACGGGATCACGGAGACCTTCTAGGTTGGAAGAGCTGTGGTCCCCACACTGTGGAAGTTATTGGAGCAACAACACCTCTCTTTTTAGGAGGTCAAAACGTCATGGCAGTGCCTGGGTGAGATGCACATATAATATATAAAAAGAAAGGAAAGTGGAAAAGTTAGTTTTCAGAAACACACCGCACAAAAAGACTTGTAAACAGGATACGAAGGGAGCCCACCTGCTTTCCTTTCTTCTCTCCTCTGCCAATTATACAGGGTTGTACTTGTCTGTTGCTTTTGATTTGGTGTTTTTACACTTTGTCACATAGTAAGAACATTAGGTTAAGGAACCTTGTCATTTTCCTATTCAAAGCAGTTCACTCAATAATACCAAGCATTCCCACTTTGGTAGATAATGGCAAGAAGTAAGACAGCCCGTTAGTAAACAAGCAAATCATTTCATGGCAACAGCTGATTTGATCAAAACATTCTGGTTCTCCCTCGTCTGAACCCACGCAAGGAATGAACCAATCCAACTGGAAAAAAATATTTGTTTTATCTTTGCCACATGTATTTACTCTTAGGGACTATTTAACTTGATAGGGCAGAGAAGTTGGAAGGAACAAAAATACTCGAGGCACTGAACAGCCTTGGTGGGCTATCTCCGGCACCAGGCAGAAAGGGCCTGGAGGTATCGCCATGGGGGTCTGTTCTTGAGCAGTTTCTTGAAATCCTTTGCCCTCATCTTCACAGGGGAGACCTGAGCTGTTGTTCATATGCTAAGTTTTGGGGGTGGGGTGCAGAATGGGAATTAACATGACTTCAAAATATGAAAGAAGTCATTCCACAAAATTCTCTGACAATTGGATATGTGTAAGGCATTGTGAAGATGTTACAGGAAGGCAAAGGTAAACTAGATATGGGTTAGATCTCAAGGGATGCCCAGTCAAAAATGTCACATAAACGACACACATATATCCGTGAGGAGTAGAAACCCACAGGTGCAGGGCTGTGTGCGTGCGTGCTTTATTGACAAAGGGCTCAAGGGTGAAACCTTTGAGGATGCGAGTGAAGCAGGACAAGGCAGGGGAGAAGCTAGGCAGAGGTGGGTACCGCCTCGGCTGGATCCCACAAGGTGCCCGTGACATAATAAAAAGTATATATCTGACACAGAACTCCTAAAACCCTTAGAAATGATTCTCTTTTGTTTGCTAATGAGGTGAGTTCTGGGGAGGGGGGCGCGCCTAGATAGCTTCAGGATGGGAGCTGCTCCACAGAAAAAAATAGCCACATGATTAGAAGGTTAGAACTTTCAGCCCTGCGTCCCCACCTCCGGGAGGGCATAGGGACGGGAGATCGAGGACAATCACCAATGGCTAGTGATTGAATCAGTTGTGCCCACAGAATAAAACCTCCACAAAACCCCTAAGCCGTGAGGTCTGGGGAGCTTTTGGGGGTGGTGAACACGTCTACGTGCTGGAAGGGTGGCACACCCTTAACCTAAGAAGCTCCCGCTCTTGGAAGCCTTTCAGATCTCCCCCTATGTACGTCTTCACCTGGCTGTTCATTTTTATCCTTTATAATAAACTGTAATAGTAAGTAGAGCGCTTTCTGAATTTCTATGATGAATTGTTCTAGCAAATTATCGAAACTGGGTGGGGGGCCTCGTGGGAAGCCTTGAATCTGTAGTCCGTTAGACAGAAGTGCTGGCCACTTGGGGACCCCATTTGTGGTTGGCATCTGAAGTGGGGTCTGTCTTGTGGGACTGAGCCCTTTAACTTGTAGGATCGCATGCTAACTAACTCCAGATAGATAGCGTTAGAACTGAACTAAATTGCTGGACACCCAATAGGTGTTGGAGAATTGCTTGGTGTCAGGAAAAACCACGTTTGGTGTCAGAAAACACCACACAGTACCACAAAGGTGTTGCAGCTTGAGGTAAGGCGGTTGAACTTCCATGCCCTGCATCAGCTAGCCATTGGCTATGGGCTGCCCAGAGGGTAGAATACTCTCCCGAATGTTGCTGGGCAAGTTGGCTCCCATGGGTCAAGGGCGACTCTGCAAGGGAAGGGTGCAGCTGTAAGCCTGTGGCAGCCGTTACTTGCAGTAGCCATGGGCCGGTACACCTGCCGGTGAAGGGAATGGACAGCACACAACAGCGCTGATTACAAAGTTGCATTTGGAGGAAGATAGGAAAGTGTTGGTGGAAGTTGCCAGGAGATGTGAGTTGATCCACTGAAATCAGTAGGAGGCTGTTGTTCAAATGGTAGCTCTTCCCCCACAAAAGTAAAAGAGATTGCTTGGAAAAATCATCAGGAAGCTCCTGCCTGAAGATTCCAATAAGATATAAGGTGATTATATTACCCAGGGTTCACCAGACAAATAATACCAATAGGAGATGCTAATACGCACACACACACACACACACACACACACACACACACATGCACACGTATATATTGATATAATTATGGAGGCTGAGAAGTTCCACTATCTCTTGCCTATAAGCTGGAGAACTAGGAAAGCCAGTGGTATATTTCAGTTCAAGGCCAACGGCCTGAGGAAGGGGGTTGGGGTATGTGATGGTCTAAGTTCCAGCCTGAGCTGAGAACCAGGAGCATGACGCCTGAGGGCAGGAGTAGATGGATGTCCCAGCTCAGGCAGAGAACAAATTCTCCCTTCCTCTGCTTTTCTGTTCTTATTCAGGCCCTTGATAGATTGGACAATGCCCACCCACATGGGGGAGGGTGATCTTCACTCACTCTACCCATACTAGTCCTTTCCAGAAACACTCTCACAGACATACCAGGAAATGTTTTAGCAGGTATCTGGGCGTTTCTCTGCCCAGTCATGTCAACATGTGAGATCAGCCGTCATAGTGACGCAATGGAAAAGTGTTTAGGGCAGAATTGACGTGCTGGGCGTTTAAATATAACACCTAGGAGTGTCTGAGGAAGAACACTTGGAGGGCTCCTAGAACTAAAAATAGAGTCAAAAATGAAGTTTAAAATGAAGTCCTGGTTTAGGGGGTGAGACTACCATCCTGCTGCTTTTTAGAAAGCTAAGATAAAAACAAACACATAACTATGTATTGAGCACATACTATTTGTCAAATGCTGTGACTATTTGGCTCCAGCTTTACAATTTATAAAGAAAGCACTTTCACATATACAGTCTTGTTTACCTCCCACAACAGTCTTATGAGGGAGAATGATCTCCATTTTAGAAATGAGGAAACTGAGATGCATAGAAGTTAAATAACTTGCTTATGGTCCTTGGTCCTTGAGTGGGGCTTGGGCTCTGGGAGTTATTCAGAGAAGGACAGATACAGCCCTGGGAATGGAGTTCCGGTTCTCCATGCCACCGTCTCCTGTTCCTTCAGGACTTAGTGGAGACCTGCCACTTTCCTTTTATCTAGATCAGGTTCTGACTTCCAGAAGCATAAGACTGCAGCATGGGGGCGCCCAGAAAAGACGCTTCCATGCGAAGTGAACAACCTCACCAGGGGCACCTCCATTATTCACAGTGGTGTGTCCTCGCCTCAGGAGGTGTCCGGGAAAGTCACATAAGATGCACACAAGAGAGGGCCACTAGAAGGAGGGGTGAGATGGGGTGTGGAGTCATTTTACGGGGAAGTGGAAGGTCACAGGTCACAGGTCGGCACACGGCGAGATACATCAGTAAGGGGAATTCTAGGGTTGTGTCTAGACATTGGCTCCTGGAAATAAAGTGAATCATAAATAAGAATCTTTCTGGAGCTGTTCTGAGAGGCAGGAACCCCTCCTTCATGGCCTTAAAGCAGCTTTGCTGGAGTGTGTTTTTACCGCCGTGTCCCTGCCCCTAAGCCCGGTGTAGGTACGCAATGTTTATGAGAGTTTACCTGGTCCGCCCTCTCTTCTCTGCCAGATATGAGCTGCCAGCTCAAGCACAACCTCCTCACCTCAATCAATTCTGCAAACATTTATGGAACATCTTTTCTCTGGTGGGCACCTTGTTAGGACTTATGGGAAATGCCAAGGTGAAATGCCCAGATCAACACGGACAAGCGTCACGGGGGAACACTTGCTCGTCCCAAGCGTGACCTCTGGCCCTGCTTTCCCGGTCCTTTTGGTGTAACATCCCCCACCAAGTCAGGAACTTTAGTGTGACCCCCCCCCCGCCAAAGTCACTTTCTCTGGCACCCCTCACACTCAACCAATGTCCAAGGCTCATTGGGGTGCTGCCCCTAATTCCGTTGTCTCCAAGTATCCCAAGTGAGGGGGCTGATCATCTGTCAAGGGGTGATTTCAACAACCACGTCCGTCCATCTCGCTTTGCCCTCATCAAATTCAGCTTTCCCACCATGACCATCAGAGTGACCCCCGCAACATGTAAATCCAGATGCATGTCCCCCTGGGTGGAAACCAGTCTCCACAGCATCTTGCTCTATCTGCATTCCACTCGCAGAACTATCAGGAGCTAAGAACAAATGTGTGTAAACCACTTCAGCCTATCTGGGAGAATGTAAGAGTGCTATTTTTGTTTTTTGATGTATTTTTATCTTTTAAGATCGAGATATAATTGGGGCACCTGGGTGGCTCAGTCGGCCGCGTGTCTGACTTCGGCCCAGGTCACGATCCCGTGCTTTGTGGGTTCGAGTCCCGTGTCGGGCTCTGTGCTGACAGCTCAGAGCCTAGAGCCTGCTTCCGATTCTGTGTCTCCCTCTCTCTCTGCCTGCCCCCCACTATGTCTCTCTATCTCCCCAAAATAAATAAACGTTAAAAAATTATTTAAAATCGAGACATAATTAACATCTAACATTGTGTAAGTTTAGGATATATAACATGTTGATTTGATACGTTTATAGATGACAACATGATTATCACCCCATCCCATAACATTATTTCTTTCTTATGATTATAACACTTAAGATCTAGTGAGAGTGCTAATTTTTAAAAATGTTTATTTATTTATTTTGAGAAAGAGAGAGCACAAGCAGGGGAGGGGCAGAGAGAGGGGGAGAGAGAATCCCAAGCAGGCTTTACACCATCAGTGCAGAGCCTGACCCGGGACTCCCATCTCGTGAACCAGGAGATCATGACCCGAGCCAAAATCAAAAGCTGCAAGCTTACGTGACTGAGCCACCCAGGTGCCCCAAGAGTGCTATTTTTAAACCTGTTTTTGTACTGAAGGTAAGTCAGTATCTTTTCTTACCTGTAATTTCACTGACCCTGAACTATTTTCCTTCTTGAATAATCTGAATTAAGGTGGAGGGTGAGCATGTGCCTAGACCTTTCAGTTGTGGGAATTAAAAAAAAAATCACCCTTACCTCTCTTATTTGTCTTTCTAGGGTGAGGACTGTACAAATGCCAAAATGTGGGTTAGAGGGAAGGAAGGTTATTCAGTGATGGAATCTTCCATGTACACTGACTTCTTAGACTGCACGATACAAGATTTCAGCTTTTCCCCTTTCTTTGTTCTTCTCCAAGTTAGTTATTTTTTAGTTTTACCTTTCTAAGAGTCAGATTTACTGGGGAATAATTTACGGAAAAGAAAATTTACCCCTTTAAGAGTATATCGTTCAGTGAGTTCTGTCCATTGTATACAGTCGTGTAATTGCTGCCTGAATCAAAACGTAAAACCTTTCTACCAACTCCAAAAGCCTCCTCGTGCTCCTCCACAGTCAGTCTCCTCACCCACCCCCATTTCCTGGCAACATCTAATCTGTTTTCCAGAAAGGCACGTCAATGGACTTCTATAATATGTAGCCTTTTGTGTCTAGCTTCTCATACTTCACATACTGCTTCCGGACGAATTCATAGTGTTGTATGTGTCCGTAGTTTGCTTTTTTTTTTTTTTTTAATTGTTGACTATTATTGTCCTATGGTCTGGATATAGTATGATTTTTTAATCTATTTACCGGCTGGTGAACATTTGGGCTGCTTCCAGTCTTTAGCTAGTATGAAGACGTTGTTACAAACATTCATGTACAGGCCTTTGTGCGGACATACGAAATCATTTCTCTTGCATAAATACCTGGGGTGGTAGTACCAACCACAGGGAGTGCATGTTTGATTTTATAAGAAACCACTAAGCTATTTTATTTTTATTTTTAAAGGTTATTTATTTTGAGAGAGAGAGAGACAGAGACAGAGACACACAGAGAGAACAAGTGGGAGAAAGGCAGAGAGAGAGAGAGAGAGAGAGAGAGAGAGAGAGAGAGAGAGAGAATCCCAAGCAGGCTCCATGCTGCCAGCGCACAGCCCCACTTGGGGCTCGATCTCATGAACCATGAGATCATGACCTGAGCTGAAATCAAGAGGCAGATGCTTAACTGACAGAGCCACCCAGGCACCCCACCACTCAACTGTTTTCAAGTGGTTTTACCATGTTCCGTTCTCACCAGCAATGTGAGAGTTGCAGTTGCTTCATATGCCTGCCAGAGTTTGATAATGCCAATCTTTAAAATTTTCGGCATGCTAGTGGGTGTGCAGTGGTATTTTATCATGTTTTCACTTAGATTTCTCTAAATTCAAATTAGCATCTTTTAATGAATTGATTGGTCATTTATATACACTCTGTGATGAAAAGTGTCTGTTTAAATATTTTGACGACTTTTTAGTTGGACTTTTATATTCTAACCAAGCTGTGAAGGTTTTTTATAAGTATTCTAGATACAAGTTCCTTATCAGATATAGAATTTTCTAATAATTTTCCAAGTCTGTGGCTTTTAAGATTTTTGTCAACATTATCTTTTTTTTTTGTAACAGCTTTATTGAGATATATTCACATAACATTATCTTTCGAAGAGCAGAAAGTTTTCATTTTGATGTCAAGTCCAATGTATCAATATTTTCTTATGGTTTGTGATGTGTGTGTCCTGTGTAAGAAACCTTTGCCTGACCCAGCAGCACTATCAACAATAGCCAAAGGATGGAGAGAGCCCAAATGTCCATCGATGGATGAATGGATAAATAAAATGTGGTATACACACACACACACACACACACACACACACACACACACACACACACAATGGAGTATTATTTGGCAATCAAAATGAATGAAATCTTGCCATTTGCAACTAACTATGTGGATGGAACTAGAGGGTATTATGCTAAGCAAAATTAGTCAGAGAAAGACAAAAATCATATGATTTCACTCATATGAGAACTTTAAGACACAGAACAGATGAACATAAGGGAAGGGAAGCAAAAATAATATAAAAGGGAAGGGAAGCAAAAATAATATAAAAACAGGGAGGGGGACAAAACATAAGAGACTCTTAAATATGGAGAACAGAGGGTTACTGGAGGGGTTGTGGGAAGGGGGATGGGCTAAATGGGTAAGGGGCATTCAGGAATCTACTCCTGAAATCATTGTTGCACTATATGCCAACTAACCTGGATGTAAATTAAAAAATAAATAAATTATTCTAAAAAAAAAAAAAAGAAATCGTTTGCCTGACCCAAGGTAACAAGATTTTCTCCTTTGTTTTCTCAGAAGTTTTATAGTTTTGTCTCTTATATTTGATTTAAAGTTAATGTTTGTGTGTGGTATGAAGTAAGGGTCAAGATTCGGTTTTTTGGTGTATGGACGTCCAATTGTTTCAGCACCATTTGTTGAAAAACTATCCTTTCTTCATTGAATTACCTGGGCAGTTTTGTCTAAAATCAGTTGACTACATTTTGGTGGATCTATTTCTGGACTCTCTAGTCTGTTCCCTTGATCTGTATTTTTGTCTTTAGACCAGTATTACTCTGTCTTGATTACTATAGCTTTAGAATAAAAATTCAAATCAGATAACGTGACTCCTCCAGCTTTGTTATTCTTTTTCTAGAATAATCTAGAATAATTTCTAGGTCCTTTGCATTTCCAAATACATTTTATTTCTTTATTTTTTGGCAAAATTCATTTTTATTAATAAAAAATAAACACTTATTCCAGTGTCAGTTGTTATACTTGAAGTGCTAATAAAAAAAAATTTAAAATAATCACTCCATCATCCTGTTTTGACTAAGACAATGAAGCTGTGGCTTACGAAAAAAGTATTCAGCACCATTTGCTCATAGGCCTTTCAGAATTTATTCTTAAAGTTTCTGGAACTTTCCTGTCTGTAAAGAACAGGAATTACTGAGCTACAAGAGGCAGCCTCTCTGGGACAACCAAAGAGAAGTTAAGCAATCATCGTAAAAGGAATCCGTGTACATTTAGCACAGTAAACTTGGACAGTACAACGATCCCCTTCCCTCTAGCTCAGGAGGGATGTGCTTCTAAGCACTGGAGTATGAAGAGGTAGACTGTTATTTGCTGTCAGAATTAGTTAATAACAGTAAATCTCTGGCACGGATGCTACTGGTCCTTAACATCCTGTGATTTTAGGAAATTCTGTAAATAGTTTGGATTTGATTCAGTTTATTCAGAAAATAAACCTGTTGAATAAGGTTCACTACTCTGCCAAAGCATCGCTGGTTTAGTATCCTTATAAAATATATATAATATGTGCAGGTGAATCATAGTCTTAAAGCATATTTAGGAGTGCCTGGTGGCTCAGTTGGTTAAGTGGGTAAGCGTCTGATTTCAGCTCAGGTCATGATCTCACAGCTTGTGAGTTCAAGCCCTGGGTCAGGCTCTGCACTGACAGCTCAGAGCCTGGAGCCTGTTTCAGATTCTGTCTCTCTCCCCACCACCCCCCCGTGTCTCCCCTGCTTGTGATTTCTCTCTCTCTCTCAAAAAAATAAACATTAAAAGAATAAAGTATACATATTCAAACCAAAATCTATGTCAACAAAATGCCTATAATTAAAAGCACTTGATGGAACGAAATACAAAGTTATGACAAGGGAGACTTACTCTCACTAAGCTGTGTTGCTTAGAGAAGTTACAAAAGGATGTGCCCTTAAAGCCATTCGAAGACGTGTAAGGAGACAGCCTCTCCTCATTCTTTACCATAGGATTCCAACCGAGGATGGGCCAGAAATTAGCATTTTTAAATATTTCAGAAAAGTCCACCGAAGTGTTAAGACTTTTAAGAATGTCTCCCTATCTTTCTGTATTTGTGAGCAGTAGTGCTCATCAGCACTTCCTAACAGTGCAAAGGCAAAGGCAAGTGCATATATTCACTCAGATGTTAGAAGAATGGGAGGTGAACTGTTAGGGCCATCCTTAGCTGGAGCTTCTGTGGGTTTTTTACTATATGCTGATCACCAGTGAGTCAGGTGAACTTTTGTGAGAGAATAGTGTTTGGTGGCCAAGACTTCTTTTGGGCATTTCTTTCTAAGTGGAATACACAGCAGGTAAGGGAGTAGGGGAGGTAATACAGGGAATCTACTCTTTGCAGCTCAGAAGGAGTTGAGGAAGCCCATACAGGCAGTCAGGAAGCCCAGGGGATCCCCTAGCTGTGGATAATGGCTAACGTGGTCATCCAGAATCGACACTGTGGTGTTTTCCTGTACAGCTCCAAAAACTCTGGATAAGGGATTTATGGGATCCAATGGTCCATAGATAAAATGAATGGGGACAGTTAGAGAAGCCAGAGCTCCCATCCAGCATCTTCTAAACGTCTTCCTCAGGTTGATGTACTGTAAAAGACTGTCGATAACTAAGCTTCCATCATTGTGTCAGATCCCTGCCCACATGTCCCATGGCTCACTCTTAGAGAGGCGGGTGTACAGCCTAAAGACTGGGATGAGACCTCAAGAGAATACAAAGAAGTTCATCAATCGTGTGAGGATGGGTGACATCATGCCTCCATCTTTGAGAAACTTTTGGAGAAGGAGAGGACGGTAAGTCTCAGGAAATATACCTTCCATTTGACAGATAGAGACTCCTTATGGTAAGCCTACCAGATCGATTCTGCCTGAACCTACAAAGCAGCTCCTGAGCAACGATATCTCCATAATCATGAGACAAAAGGTTGATCCTGTGGTTCTGGAACCCCAGGTACCACGAAAGTGCCTCCACAATTCTGGCCTGCTCAAACATGGAATAGTAATGTGGTCTCAATTTGTTACTGAAGCCAAAGCCCACGAAATCAAGGGCAATCACTTGATGAAACCTTAGGGTTTCCCAAATCCTCTACTAATCATAGCTGCAATGTTAGAAGGCCATGTAAAAGCACAACTATCTCAGGACTTCCAACCACACCAGAAGAGTCTTGGTAGAAGATGCGCAATCCCTTGTAGGCGAAAAATTTGCCTGACAACTTCCAGGAGTAAAGAGCAGGAGAAAGCTGGGGGTGGGGGGTAGGGGGCGGGGGAGGGGTGGGATATGCAGACAGGCTGTGAGCAAGGGCACAGCCAATAGCCCAACCTGAACCCACCACTCCCTCATCCTCATCAGGTGAGACCGAGACTACAAGGCTCCATGTTTGGGGGAAACGGTTGCGCATGTGTTCCAAATACATTTTAGAATCAGTTTGTTGATTTTTACAACACAAGGAGAAAGGCTGTTGAGATTTTGTTTAACAACATTGACCTTCCCATCCATGAGCATGGTCTGTCTCTTCATTTAATTTTCCTTAACTTTTCTCAGCAAAATTTTCTTTTACATGTACAGCTCTTGCATATATTTTATTAACTTTATTAATATTTCATGTTTTTAAATCTATTGTAGGTGGTATTACTAACATTTTCAATTTCCAGTAGTTTGTTACTGGTAATTAGTAAAACTTATTTTTTGTATTGATCTTGTATCCCGAAACCTAGCTAAACTCACATATTTGTTGTAGTAACTGTTTTTGTTTTTGATTCCTTACAATTTTCTATGTAGAGATTATGCTGTTTGTAACTAAAGACATTTTTGTTTCTTCCTTTACGATCTATATACTTTTATTTATTTTCTTGTCTTAAGGCACAGGCCAGTACCTCCAATACAATGGTGAAAAGAAGTTGTAAAAATGGACATTCTTGCTTTCTTCCCAATCTTAGTGGGGGAGCCTTCAATCTTTCACCATTACAATGATGTTGGCTGTGGTTGTTGTTGTTGTTGTTGTTGTTGTTGCTGTTGTTTTGTAGGTAAGGTTTGTCAGATTGAGGAAGTTCCCTTCTATTCCTAGTTTGCTGAAATTTTTTTTATGATGGATGAATGTTGAATTTTATAAATGATTTTTTTACATGTATTAAGACATGATTTTACTCTTTTAGTCTGTTGAGATTGTGAATTACCAACTGACTGTGAATGTTGAACCAACCTCGCCTTCCTGGAATATATCCAAGTGGGTCATTCATATATCATCCTCTTTATGTATTTCTGGATTCAATTTGCCATTATTTTGTGATTGTGCTTTTGAGAAATATTGGTCTATAGTTTTCTTTTCTGTATTATCTGTTTTTTTGTTTTGTTTTGTTTTGTTTTGTTTTATATCTAGAACATTCTGGCCTCCTAGAATGAGTTGTGAAATATTCCCACTTTTATTTTGGGGGGAAAATTTAACAAAGAATAGGTGTTATTTCTTAAGTGTTTGGTGAAATTCACCAGTGAAGCTTTCTGAATCTGGAATCTATTTCTTTATAACAATAGGGTTATACAGATTACCCATTTCTTTTGGGTAGGGTTTGGTGTTTGGTGTTTTATTCTTTTGTAGTGGTCATCTTTCCGTGAGACGTTGTCATATTATAACTGTTTTCTGATTTCCCAGTTGCTATTAGTGATATTTATTTATTCATACCATCTTTATTTACTATGCTATCTTTATTTTTGTCCATTTAATGGCTGGAATCAACAGATTGCAATATAATTAATCTGGTAGAGAATGAGCATGTGGTGGGGTTGGGGGGGAAACTAGGTGATAGTGGCAAACAGAAGGCATGATAGACTTTGGACTAAAAATTCTATGTGGTGAAAGATAAGGATTTGCCTGATGACTTTGCCAGGCAAATTTGTCTCTTTTAAGTATTGGTGTTAAAAATGGGAAGGGTGGCGCGCCTAGGTGGCTCAGTGGGTTAAGCGCCCAACTCTTGATTTCAGTTCAGGTCATGAATTCAAGCCCCGCATCGGGCTCTGCACTGAGAGCATGGAGTCTGCTTGGGACTCTCTCTCTCTCCTCTCTCTGCCCCTCCTGTGCGTGCCCTCTCTTTCTCCCTTGAAATAAATAAACATTTAAAAAAATAAAAGAGGGAAGGAATAAAAGAGGGCAGGGGGAAGGGGAGAACTTGAAATAAAATCTCTGCAACACTGGAAAAGCCAAAGGGAAAAATGGCAGGACTTACCAGCATGATGTCCACAGAGTTATTTCTAAATAGATTTTTTTCAATGTATTTTATAAGAAATAAGACTTTCCTTTTATGTTTATTTTAGAATTGTTGGCACATACTGAAATGTAACAATTTCTTGATTGGGAATATTTTAAAACAAAACAAAGGAACCTAACCTTTCCCTTCAACTTCTATCCTTTGCTTTTGTTCAAATGTTGTAAATAACATTTGAAAATATTACAGCCACATTTGTTGGGATAGGTGCTTTTAGTGACTTGAATGACCTATTTAAAAAGCAACTTACCTGAGGCCCCTGGGTAACTCAGTTAGTTGAGCAGCCAACTCTTGATTTCAGCTCAGGTCATGATCCCAGTGTTGTGGGATTGAGCCCCGCTTCAGGTTCTGTGCTGGGTGTAGAGCCTGCTTGATATTCTCTCTTTCTCTTTCTCTTTCTCTCTCTGCCCCTCTTCCCTGATCGTGTTCTGTTTCTCTCTCTAAAATTAAAAAAGAAAAAAAAAAAGCAACTTACCCTCCAAGCTACTTTTCCACTTAAAAATGTTTTCTTTGTTCATATTAAACTCTATACTGTTTTCCCAAGGACAATTTGTTTACAAGTACAGAATAACCTACTTAATCAACTTCGGCTTAATTTATTTACACATAAACTAGGCATTTTTTCCTACTATTGCCAACGTGTTATGTGAATAAGGTCAGGTATATGTTATAATACATTGGTGAAGAGAGATTTAAGCCATTATATACAGGCAAACTGGTGACATTATATTGCTTTCCATTAGGTCAGGGCACGACCATTATAATTTTAACATGCTACATTAGCAGAAAAGGCCTGTATATGTGACCAGCGTGCCTTCCAATGTGGAATGTGTATGGAGGTTGTCCCATGGCTCAAGGAGATGGCAATTGTGCTATTCAGAGCTTGCCTTTTGTAGCCCTGCCACATGCCTTAGGTTAAAGTTAGTCTCACCCATGACTGCCAATCTCTAGCCTGGTTCACTGGGTACTGCTGCTTCTCAGAATTCCATGAGTAAGCCAGGAGTGCTGTTTGTTATTTACTAATAGGTATTTCTTCTGACTGCTCTGCTTACCACATCATCACACCAGGCCTTGACCTTTGTGAACTTCTCTGGAAAATCAAACATACCTAGAAGCTGCCCAGGCTTATGTATAAAAACATCATCAGTTTCTCTTTGGGAGGTTGTGGAGTGGGGCTTGGAAGGTGATTTGAATGAGAAGGAAACACAACTGCTCATCAAATCCAAGCTTTTTTTTTTGTTTTGAGAAAACACGAATCCCGAGAAGTTAAGGGGCTTGATCCAGGTCCCCTCTCCTGTGAAGCCTTTCTGGACTTCCCAAGGTGGTTGTAGGGGTGCTCCCCAGCTGTTTGCAAAACCAGTCTGCATTTCTCTATTACTTTTAACCCTTTGTTAGCATCATCAGTGATGTCCCTCTCACTTAACTGAGACCCTCTTAAGAGTGGGCTGGATTATATTTGTCTACAAGGCCTAGAGCATTTAAATACTCATGAACATTTATTGGGTGGGTGAGTCTCTCACATGCTGTCTACTAGGTACCATAGTTGTGAGGTCAGGCTCCAGAGATTAAGAAGAAATTCTAAAACAGCCAACTTCTTCTTGGTAACACACCAGAGTCGGAAGGCTAAGCCATAGATTAAGGTGAGCATCTGGGGAAGATGAAAAGTCAAGGGATCCAGGGCAGAAAAGTGGTAAACACATTTGTTTCCTTACTTGTGGATGCATTCAATTCATTCATTCATTCATTCATTCATTCACTTTATACTGGGTATCTACTATGGGCCAGGAGCTTCTTTAGGCATTGGGGATAGAGTAGTGATTATAACATACAAAATCTCTGCTTATGTTTCAATGAGAGAAAGACATTAAACAAATGACAAATAAAAGCCATTATAATCTCAGGTAGTAGTAGCTGCTGAGATGAAAAATAAAGCAGGAGAAAGAAATGGTCATTGATAAGAAACGGGAGGCCTCTCTGAGCAAAGACCCAAACAAAGTGAGGGAGTGATGCCATGAGAATATGGGGCAAAGAGCAAGTGCAAAGGCCTTGAGGCAGGCTTGTATGTTTGAGAAATGAGGCAAGAGGATTAGAACATCGTGAGGGAGAAGAAAGAGGACAAGGAAAATTATTCTGCACCAGCGAAACGATGTCCTTTCTAGCACCAAAGTCTTATGATTGGTGATCCTCTGACTATACAACCAATTCAATACAGAAAGACCCATACAGAACTATCTTCTGTATGATGAGCATCTCTTACTTCTCCCCTGGCGCTACTCAATACCAATTCCCTTTTACAAGGTCCTGCCTTCTCCACCCCATGATGGAGCCTACTCCTTGGTGTCCTGGCCGGCTTCAGTGCTCTGGGTCAGGGATTCCAGGAGGGAGAAGCTGGGCAGATGGCTCTTATCTCTAGTACTCTAGAGA
This sequence comes from Felis catus, assembly GCF_018350175.1. Classification (NCBI taxonomy): domain Eukaryota; kingdom Metazoa; phylum Chordata; class Mammalia; order Carnivora; family Felidae; genus Felis; species Felis catus. Next base: position 115,046,176 of record NC_058374.1, read on the forward strand.
AGTATCTCTAGAGAAGCACTTCCTTGGAGGTTCTCCACCTCAGGACAGGGTTCTTGCCTCAGGTCAAGAGGCCCCTCAGGATTCATAGTTGGGCTTCAGGTTGTCAACTGATCCCCCAAATCTGTGCTTCCAGAAGATATTTCTGCAGAGACTGTCTTAGATGGAGGCTGTCCACACATGCCTGGGCTGTGTAGGAACATAGAAGAATGAAGCAGGTCAGGTATGAGAAGCTAGCCACACTTTGTTTGCTTATTATACACAGAGGAATATGTTTCACTTTTATAGAGAAAGAAGTTCTCTCCCAGTTGTCTGGAAATATCTGGTCTTTTCGATCTTTTATTTCCCTGCTTCTGGTAGAGACTGGGGTCCAGAGAAATATCTCACCACCGTAAGAAAAACACTGCAGGTGTGATGACAAATGGTAAGTCATGTTCAGGGTTGGGGAGGCCGGGGGATGGTGAGGACTGTGGTGAATGTGCCTTCCACAGAGGCAGCCACCACTCTGCTTCAGCTGATCTCTGCCTGGAGGGAATGGGATCCAGTGTTGACAGAGTTTCAGGTTGGTTAGGAGAAAGCAGAATTCTGGATCGCTTTGGGGTGAAAGCTCTAGAATTTTAATTTGATTCACCTGGTTTTATTTTTTTTTTATTAAAAAAAATTTTTTTTCAACGTTTTTATTTTTATTTTTGGGACAGAGAGAGACAGAGCATGGGGAGGGGCAGAGAGAGAGGGAGATAGAATCGGAAACAGGCTCCAGGCTCTGAGCCATCAGCCCAGAGCCTGACGTGGGGCTCGAACTCACGGACCGCGAGATCGTGACCTGGCTGAAGTCGGACGCTTAACCGACTGCGCCACCCAGGCGCCCCTTGATTCACCTGGTTTTAGAGAGAATCTTGGCACACCAACCGTGACACTCCGAGGGATCAAATATGGCCCATAGGCAGGTGGTTTGTGAACTCCAGTCTATAGATTTTACCAGAATTTCTGAGAGATCTGTGATTTTAGATTAACAACTACCATCCTAGAATATGACTCCCCTCAGCTTCTGTGACTAGAAAGACCAAGAGCATGTCCATCTCGAATGCTCCTGGGGCCCAGAAGTCTAGGGGAAAGCCATCTGCCCAGCTTCTCCCTCCTGGAATCCCTGACCCAGAGCGCTGAAGCCGGCCAGGGCACCAAGGAGTAGGCTCCATCATGGGGTGGAGCAAGCAGGACCTTGTAAAAGGGAATTGGTATTGAGTAGCGCCAGGGGAGAAGTAAGAGATGCTCATCATACAGAAGATAGTTCTGTCCTGTATCTTTTCAATTCTCTATTCCACTCCCTCCCATGGAGTCTTTCCTACCCAACTCCCTACACCCCATGAGAGTGTCTCTGATAAGTTACAGGACCCAAGTCAAACTAAGGAGGAAAAATTAACGTGTTGGCTCCTGTATCTGAGCCCAAGGGTGGTGTGGCCTCAGGCGAACTGGATTCAAGCGCTCAGAGACCTCTTCGTCCCACTCTAGCCTGAGCCCTGCATTCTCTGTTGCTTCCCTTCTTTGAAGGGCTCCTTCTAGGTGGTAGAAAATTTGGCTCACATGGTCATCACTGCTCATCATCTCAGAAGCGGGGGCCGGAGGGGGGGATCGTGTCTGCAAATAGGCAAAACAACAACAAGAACAACAACAGCAACAACAACTTAGTGTGGAGCACTTGTCAACTCCAGTATTAGAACATCTGCATCGCAAATCAAGAGCATCCAGTTTGACTTTGGCACAGAGAGATTTTCAGGCCTTGGCAATTCCTCCATGCAGGCCACAGAAGAAACTTCTCCCTTCCCCCCGTCAAGTAGAATGACAGTTCAGCATCGCAGCCATGCACCTGCCCCGCTGAACAGAACAGATATGAGATACAGCGTTAGAGAGATACAGGGATATAGATATGAGATATGACGATCTCATTTAGTTCTCCCCACCGCTCTCTAAGGTAAGTTCCAGTATTATCTCTGTAAGAGGATAAATAATTTGCCAGAGATCACTCATGTAGCAAGTGGTGGCAGAGTGAGGATTCATGCCTGGGAAGTTTAACCTTAAAGCCACACTGCTAACGGACCACCCATCCATCCACCGACTCATTCAACACATACGGGGAATGCCGGCTACATGCGGGGGACTATCGGAGGTGCTGAGATGTAGCTGTGAAGAATGCAAACACGAGTACATGGCCTCATGGAACTTACATTCTAGTGAAGGAGAAATACGGGAAACCAGACCAATAAATAAAATATAACTAGGTTAGTGATCAGTGTTAAGGAGAAAACCAGAGCAGGGAAGAGAGAGAACTGCGTGTGGAGGTGGGTTGAATCTGAATACGGTGGTCAGGCAAGGTCTCACTGAGCTGGTGGCACTGAATAAAGGTCCGTGGAAGTAAGGGAACAAACCACGCAGATATCTGAAGGAGGAGCCTGGTGGGTCGAGGAGAAGGTGCTGAGGAAGGAGTAAGGGCAGTAGGTGTTGGAAAAGGCAAGGAGTCCAATGTGCCTTGAGCGGAACGATCAAGGGACAGAGCAGGAGGGGATGAGATCAGGGAGATAAATAGAACCGAGAAGCTACTGGGATTTTGTCTTTCACTCTTGTGTGATGCAGCCATTTGGACTGGAGCAGATCCTTAAACAGGGTCACTGTCGTTGCTCTGTCAGGAAGAGTCTGTCGGAGGGACAAAGGTACCAGGTAGAGGCTGCAGCAGTAGGCCAGGCAGAGACTGGGAAGCCTGGCTTGGACTGGTGTGTGGTGAAAATGTGGCAAGGGCTTTACTTCTGGGTTTGTTGTGAAATCAGAGTCAAAGGATTGGCCAACGCGTGGGATGTGGGGCGTGTGACAGAGAGCAGGCAAGGATGATTTTAAGGCTTTTAGCCAGAGCAACGGAAGATTAGAAATGGCATTTCTCAGAGATGGGGAGAAATGAAGGAGGAACTGCTCTTGTTTTTGTCTCAAACAGGGTTGTTTTAAGAAATTATCGGGGGGCGCCTGGGTGGCTCAGTCGGTTGAGCGTCCAACTTCAGCTCAGGTCACGATCTCGCGGTCCGTGAGTTCGAGCCCCGCGTCGGGCTCTGGGCTGATGGCTCAGAGCCTGGAGCCTGCTTCCGATTCTGTGTCTCCCTCTCTCTCTGCCCCTCCCCCGTTCATGCTCTGTCTCTCTCTGTTTCAAAAATAAAGAAACATTAAAAAAAAAAAGAAATTATCGGGTCTCGGTTTGGGGCATGCTACACTGGGGGTACCCATTAGACATCTGAAAGGCAGTGCTGAGTGACCCGCCTGGGAGTTCAGGAGACAGGTCCGTCAGGACTAGAGTCATAAGCTCTACGGATTACACTCTACCCTCTTAGAGTCACTGAAGACACTCACATGCAACTTTGGAAAACAATGTACCCAAAATACTGGAACAGTATTAAAGAAAGTCAAGTTTAAAAACTTACCCATATCCTGCCACCCGAGAAAAAGCTGCTTTCATTTCTCTACATTTCCTTCTGTTTTTGCCCACAGGCATATACATAATGTTATAATGTTGTAACCATAGCATAGATACAATTTCACATTCTACTTTTTTCTCACTTAACACCATCCCATAAATATTTTCCTAAGAGGCCCTCCCATATGTTTCTTGGGGATTAAAAAAGCCAACAAAATGCTGGGATCTCTGGGAAACAGTTCAGAAACAAAAGTCGAAAATCTTTCTTTGCTACAAAATTTGGTGCCCCTGCAGTTGGCATTGTGCTTACTGTAATTTTCGTGAACAATGACTGTCTGTGGAGGTGACTTTGAGCTGGGAGCTGAATGATGAGAGCTGGCCACACACCCATTCTGGCGAAGGGCATCCCAGGAAGAGGGAACAGCATGTGCTAGGAGGCAACAGGAAAGTACATGCATGTAGGTTGCATGAAGGTTGCTGGCAGATTCATTTCAACTGGCAATTAAATAGAAATTTATCTTTGTAAAAACCTTAAAATCTTTTAAACTGCAGAACAGGGGGTACATCCTTGGTCTGGGATTCTCCGCAGAGGAATAAGAAGCCAAATGGAATAACCTAGAACATAGTGAACCCTAGTAGATACAGTGGTTCTTAAAGGTTCTCTGGGCCTCAGACTACACACAAACCCTACATGAATCTGATTTGTTCATTCATCCCAGTCCCTGAGCCAGGACTGGAGTCCAGTTCCTTCATTTTATAGAAAAGGCCGAGGGCCCAAAGATGGTAAATGATTTGGCCAAATTATTCAGCCACTTTATAGAGTTTTAACAGGGTTGAATTAGCTCTGCCCTCTACTTGTTAGACTCTAAAAAACAAAACACGATTCCATCCACACCACTCTATTGTTGACAAAGTCATTTGTTAGCTTGGGAATGCCTCCCTCCCCCTGTCCCCCCCCCCCCCCGCCCCTACTTCCTGGCTCACCTGCCTATCATTTGCATAGTTACTTACTCAAAAGCAGGAAAATTATTGAGAGAATCATTCCTGCCTGACTCCTGCCTGTCCGGGAAGGCAGGAAGCTGGTTTACGTTTCCTCATAGGGCCAGCAGGGGGGACACCAGGCAAGGTTTGTGAGCCGGCCTCCCCCACGCCTCCTCCCCCTTCCTCGCCCAACTTCCCCTTAGCCCCTGCTTCAACTGAAAGTGGCCATTGACCTTTCAAGCTTTTGAGCAGTGATGCAATAGAATAGTATTTCAAAGAAAAATGGTTATCGAAATTTGGGATCCGGTTTTCCCGTGAGTGCTAATGGTTTTTTAAAAGTAGGTCACACTTTGGAGGCGGGCATGCAGGCGAGGAGCTGAGTTCCAACGGAGTCCAGGTGGCCTCCAATCGGGTGGGAGGAGGTGAGGGTCTCCGGGCAGGGGAGTGACTAGATCTTTCCGAATTTCCAGTCCCTGGGCCCTAGCCCTGCGGGAGAAATCGCCAAGACGAGAGCTCTCGGGACTGCAAGGCACCGAGGCCGGCGGTCCAGCCCGACCCGGGAGCGTAGGTAAGGGCGCCCCTTCAGCAGTCAGAGCAGGTGAGCGGAGTCTGCCAGCGGAAGGAGACAGTGGGGCCGTGTAGACTACGAAGAGAGGGAGGAGGGGAAGGGGGAGGAGGAGCCCGGCTGGGCTGCTGCCGGAGACTTGAGAGCAGGAGCGCCTGGGGGAGGAGACTGAGAGCAGCTAGCGCCGCTTAAGGAGGCACCGCACTCAGCTCGCTGGCCGCCTTCTAGGACCTGGGCGAGGGCACAGCCTTCGGTCCGCTCCCTCCGGCTCTCGGTGGGGAGCGCGGGGGCCTGGATCGGGGCCTCTCCCACCCCCATTAATGTGCCATAGAGCAAGAGGGGCCGTTTTCGGGGACCCCCCAGCCTCTCCCGCATCCCTTTCACAAAATGTGCAGTTGGGAGGGTCACGTCGAGAAGGCGCGGAGCGGGTGGGAAAGACAGAGCCCCGCGGCTGGGCGAGGATATCGCTTGGTCCTCAGACCCCCGCGCACAGCTGACACGGTGGGGGTCAGGCTCCGGCCGCCGAAGCGGGGACGGCGGTGGCGGTGGGGCTTGTGCGCGCCTCGGAGCACTGCGGTCAGAGGCGGGCGGACTCCTAGGCAGCCGCGCCGCCCGGCACCGCAACGAGCGCTATGAACCCGCCTCCCCTGAAGCCTGCGCATTAGCCCCGGAGCCTCTTTAAAGCAGGAGCGGGGGCCGCGGTCACGTGAGACGGATTCCTGGAAAGTTCCTGGAAAGCGGCCTCCGCAGCAGCCGGGAGGGGCGCACTGAGAGCGCGGACAGGGGAGGGAGGCGGGGAGCTAGGGAGGCGCGCGGGGCTGGGAAGTCGCGCGCACACCCGACTCCGGGGACAGACGTTTAACTCTTGCCATGTCTGGCCGCCGCCACCGCGGCTCACGGGCCTTGGGCTTCCCTTGAAGCATGAACCTCCTCGCCCGCCGCAACCGGCGCTGCGCGGGCCGCGGACAGTGCCCCCCCGGGCCCGGTGCGCACAGCCTCAGGATCCCCTGCGCCCGCAGCCCGGGCGCCGGAGGAGCTCGGCCGGGGGTTGGCGGCAGGTACTGGTCCCGGGAGCCCGAAGGCTCCTCCCCAAGGAGGGTCGCCGGGGAGGGCACGGGGCGCGGCTGCGAGCGCCGGGCGGCCTTGGCTTCCGCAGTTCAGAGCGGCCAGGGAGAGAGTCCGAGCTTCGGCTCTGCCCCGCGGCCGGGCGCTACTGCCTGCTTTCTTCGGCTCCTTCTAGGCGTCGGGAAGTCTCCGGAGTTTACTCCCCCGCCCCAAACAGCCATCCAAATTAATAATCCTCCTAATAACCTGATCTGCCGCTCCTCCCCACCCGCCTGCCTCCCGCCCTAGTTCCTTCCTCCTCCCTCTCTCCTTCCCACCTCCTTGGTCGCAGCCGGAGGGAAAGCCAGCAGCTGCCCAGGGTGGGGGATTTCAGAGCCCGGGGGTTCTAGGCGAAGATCCCCCGGGCTTTTGTTTGCCCTCTGCGCAGAGAACTCTGGCTAGTGCGGAGCGCATCCCCAGGCATCTCGTTCCCAAATTAAAAGTCAACTGGGGAAACTCGGGCAGAAACCCCTCCTCTCCCTGGCCCCTCCCGACTCCCCCGCCCCATGTCCGCTGGGGAGGCTGCCTGGTGTGGACGCTGCGGCCGAGGCCGAGGTAAGGGCTCGGCGTTCGTTGTCTTGCACGTCCAGCGGCGCTCGCAGCCGCCCGTTCTGCCCCGGCCCGGGTCCCGGCTCCCGGCTCCCGGCTCCGGGCTCCGAGCCCCCGCGAGGGCTGCGCGCTTGGGCCGATTCCTCGACAGCGCCCGCGGCGGCTGCAGCAGCCGCCGCCGCCCGGCCACTAGAGGGGCAGCCACGGAGCCCGGGGAGCCCCCCAACTCTGCCCCAAGCGGGCGCTGGGGAGCGGGCAGAGAGGAGCCAGGCAGCCTCCGGGCGGGGGTGCGGCAGCTCGCGCACCTTGGCGCCCCGGGCTGGCGGCTCAGGGTGCTTCGTCCTGGGGCCCCCGGGCTGTGCGGGGTGTAAGATAGAGGGGTGCCAATTTGGGGATATCTCCTGTTCTTTCCTTTGCGATTTTTCTGCTTGTCCTTAACTAGGGCCTATTTACCACCATACCCGCAGGTGACTGGTCTTTGCTAGTCTGCGATTTCAGCTAGTAGCTCTGGGCGGGAAGACACCCTGTTCCCCACCCTCATCCTGTCCCTCCCCCCCTCCCCCTCTGCAACTCCGGCGTCTTGGATCGCTGCTCTCTCTTTTATCCTCCTTTCTCTACAGCTGGGCCGGGGCAGTCGCTGGATGCTTGGGGTTAAATGGTGCGGGAGGATAGACGCGGAGGAGTCCCCGGGATTTTCCTCGTCTGTCTCCCCACCCACAATCCCGGACGCAGGGGTCCAATTTGGACCGACCCAAGCCCATACTTTCTTTTTTGCAGGCAAACTGTGGGTGACCGCGCCTGTGGGGGACTTTGCCATCCGTCCACTGGGACCTGGGGAGGAAAAGCCAGAAGCCTCCCATCCCCTCCCCTTCCACCAATTCGGATACCCCGCAGAGACTTGCTTTGGGGTTCTCACTGATTTCCAAGAAGGACGCGTGCCCCTCTCTGATCCCAGCGCGGGCGGCCACCTGTCTTTGCCGCGGTGACCCCTCTCCCATGACCCTGCGGTGCCTCGAATCCTCCGGGAATGGCGCGGAAGGGACGCAGAGCCAGTGGGGGACCGCGGGGTCTGCGGAAGAGCCGTCCCCGGAGGCGGCGCGTCTGGCGAAGGCCCTACGGGAGCTCGGTCAAACAGGTAGGGAGCCGACCAGCCGCGACGCGCGCGAGAAGGGTCGCTTCCCCAAAGACGCGGTTGGGGGTTTTGCTGACGCGGAGCGCGGCTAGGAAGCGGGGCCGCGGTGCGGAGCGAAGGATGGGATTGAACTGCAGCCCCTCGCCTGCCGTCCCCGCCTCAGGGCGGGGGCCCGCGGAGAGGATGTCCGCACGGCCCTGGATCCTTGGGAATGCGAAAGAAAAGTGGTTCTCGGGGGACCCAGAGGCCTAGGGGTGGGCAGAACGCGAGAAGGGCTGCTTGGAAATAGCCTCTCAGGGAGCTGGAGCCTTCAGCTGTTTGCCGCATCTGCTCAGGGGTCGGTACACGGGCTTGAACCCTAGCGGGAGAAAGAGCCAGGCGCCTCCCTTTCCGCGGGGAACGAGGGCGGCCAGTGGGCGCTGCGCTGCCCGCAGTTTCAGCCGCATCCGGCTTCCGAGCCGAGCCGCCGCTGCAGCCCGGGACCTTGGCGGCCAAGTTCCAAGGACTGATTGCCGCGCGGGCGGCTGCAGCAGGGCCGGGAGGAAGGCGGCCAGCGAAGCCCCTTGCAGAGCGCGGCCTTGAGGGGCTGCGCGCCCAGGGTTATTGCTTGGTTCAAGCGCAGTCCTGCGCTTTGCGTGGCCCGCCGTCGTCTCTCGGCGTCTGAAAGAAGAGAAGATTGGAAAAAAAAAAAAAAATCTGGCAAACCACGCAAGCTTTCAAAATCTGAATCCCCAAAGCTTACGTTTGGGGCAAAATTGAAGTTTTGGTAGCACTAGAGAGAGGGAAAAGTCATTTGCGGTTCGGTCTTTGAGTGTGGACCACCGACTTTCCCTCAGCGGGGCAGACCGGCAGATTGCAGGTATCCGAGCAAATTGGGGGGTGGGGGATGGGGGGTGGGGTGGAAGAGCGCATTGTTCAGACTTCTTATGCAGAATGGCTCGAAGTGATTTTTGAAAACGAGATGGGCCCCGGGATGGTGCAGGCAGATGAAATGCAGAATGCTGGGGAGACGGAAGGTTGTGATGGGATTTGGATTAGGGCAAAGTCCAAAGGAGGTGCGGATTGTAAACTTGAATTACTTCTTATCAGTTGGGGTTTCCCTCATTTCTCAGTGGCTGATATGGTAGTTGTAACCAAAGCAACAAACAGAAGCTGTTGTAGTAGAACCGCACTTCAAAAACAAGGAAATAGCAGTACTTTCCAAGGTCTCTGAACAGTTTCTGCTATGAACGGATTTGGGGAGGGAGGGAGAGGGTGGTCGCGAGTCTTCCAAGAAGTTTTGGGATTACAAAACTGCTGGGATTACAGGAGTTGGGGTTTCCACCTTTGTAAGGCCACGCCTTTTATTTCTAACTTCCGAGTTACTTCTAATTTACTTTGATTTCACTTGAACGGTGCTAGAAGCATCATGCTTTCTCAGCCAGTGTGTCCTATGGCAAAATTCTGTGTCCTTCGGAGAAAATCTCAAGAGAGTTTAAAGGGCTACCGAACATTACTTTTTAAAGAAGAAAACTGGCTCACAGTTTGTGTTCATAAAACGGACCCACATTTTCATTAGATGTCTACCTAAAATATTTATGGTAGTCTCTGGTAAACTGTCACACACTTCTCTTTAGAGCTAGAAAAATTGTTGCCAAGTATTTGCCCTATTTAAGAAATTCTGTATAATAACTATTTTACCCTCTCTTCTTTTTCTTCTTGGACGGAAACCCCAGGTTGGTACTGGGGAAGTATGACTGTTAATGAAGCCAAAGAGAAATTAAAAGAGGCACCAGAAGGAACTTTCTTGATTAGAGATAGCTCGCACTCAGACTACCTACTAACAATATCTGTTAAAACATCAGCTGGACCAACTAATCTGCGAATCGAATACCAAGATGGGAAATTCAGGTTGGACTCGATCATATGTGTCAAATCCAAGCTTAAACAGTTTGACAGTGTGGTTCATCTGATCGACTACTATGTTCAGATGTGCAAGGATAAGCGGACAGGCCCAGAAGCGCCCCGGAACGGCACCGTTCACCTTTATCTGACCAAACCGCTCTACACATCAGCCCCGCCTCTGCAGCATCTCTGTAGACTCACCATTAACAAATGCACCGGCACCATCTGGGGACTGCCTTTACCAACAAGACTAAAAGATTACTTGGAAGAATATAAATTCCAGGTATAAGTGTTTCTCTTTTTCTAAACATGCCTCCTATAGAGTATCTCCGAATGCAGCTATGTATTAAAAAAAAAAAAAAAAAAAAGGAACCAAAACTTGAGTCACTACTCTGGATAACTACTCGGAATTCTAAAAACAGCTGAAGTCCATCTAACTTAAACGTGTGACGAGGTAGCTAGGTATTTAAAGTTTCCCCAAATGTTTTCACCTGAGTAATGCTTCCTTTCCTAAGGCTGGACCAAGACCAGCTGATCCTTTTAAGTTAAAAATAAAATATCCTGAGTAGAGGCTGAAGGAACATTTTATCAGAATGCCTTGCCTTCCCAGGGTTCCTGTTTGTTAGGTAGAAGGCCCAGACCCTGGCGGTAGAGCGAGAACTCCGTGCAGGAGCACTGAAGAAGTCGAAGGAAAAAACTGACGCAGGCTTAGCTTTAATTTTACGTGCCTGGTGATCAGAGTCTACTTGAGGACGTTTTCTGTTTTTGCGTTCTTGATGTACCTAGGAGTTTTGTTAAACAGATCCTGCTTGTGAGTATTTATCCTCCTTTTTATGCAATTAACCAAATCAACCAAAAAGGTGACCATGAAATCCTGTATTTGACTTTTTACTACATGTATGAACTCTCTCATGTGAATGAGTACTGTAGTAATCCATTTTAAGGGAGCCTTATTTCAGAAATATTTCAAACTGGTGCAAACGGAAAAGACTTGGTCTTTTCCTTTAAGGCTAAAGAATGTCGTGCTATACAGGTGCAACTCAATCCCTGTTAATAAAACCATGTAGATACAGACATTTTATCCTTTGAAGGAGCTGTATCCCAGCCTGTTGCCATTGACTTTTGGGAAACGGCTTTAGAAATTTCCAAGTTGTCCTTGAATTGTCTGACCACGGACATCAGCACTTGGTCTCCCTTCTACCATGTAGAATACTTCGACTTAATTTTCTTCCAGAGATAGGGGGATACTTGCCTGTTTTTCAAAGTGTTTATTTACTGCTGTTACTATTTGATTAGAATGTATTAAATAAAAATACTTGACTTTTACAAGTTGCACTTGTTACTTTGAATTGTAGGGAACATACACGTTCCTGGTACTAGCCAGTTGTCGTAAAAACGTCTGTCATGTGACATCAACCAACCACTCAGCAAGAGGCAGCACGTGACTTACCCTTCCCTAAAGTTATGGGCCGCATTTGCCCTTTGCATTTGGCAGGCGTGGCTTAGAAAGTACAAGTGCCTTGAGCGAGCGGCCTGGTTTTTTACCGATTGAATAAGCTAACACTAACGCCCTGTGTGTTTCCCCAAAAAGTGGTTTAGAAACTACAAAAACTGTGACGTATCCTGGTCTTTTATGGGTTGATAGGCATAACACACAATAAAAATTCAAAATTTTATGGCTATTTACTTTTTGCCACCACCTCATGACCGTTGCAGATGTAGAGCCCAGACAGTATTCATTTGGCCGTCTCTAAAAAGAAAAAAAAATGCCCTGCTTGGTTACATTCTTTGGCATGTCACTGGCAAAGTGAGTGTCGTATGTCTTGTGTGCCCCAAGTGAATTATAAAACTCAGTTATAAATTATAGTAAAACCCGCATATCCCTCGTCATGAAAATATTCGTATTTTCATGAAGCTCTTGAAAAACGGTTTTGGGCCTAGAAGGAAAACAGAACCATGCACAGCCAAACAGCAAAGATGGCTAGGTGTGCCTTATGAAGAATTTACTTGTAGCCTAAAATTTAGAGAAGAGCTCTACTTTTAGGGGCTGGTCTAGATGTGGACTTTTTCATTAGGATGTTTAGATTCTGTGCCTTATTTCTCACCCCCCCACCCCCCCACCCCCCCACACACTAAACGGTTAGTGTGGGGTATTTGACTTTTCTGGCAAAACTTCCACATGATCAATGTCCGGGGCTTTGGACTTTCTATAAGGTCTTTTGCATTTCTGTTCCCATTGGTTCAAACTCTCTGATGCCTCTTGATGTTGAGAGTTGGACGGGACTGCTGGGGTATGAACGAGCACACGGAATTGTGGAAAGTTCTTGGCGTTACTACTAGCAGGTGACTGACTATGAGAACACCAGAGACTAGCCAAGATCTCTAGACTGTGCCGTGGAACGATTACCTTACATTTCAGTCTTCCCTATTCCAAGTAAGTTGATAAGCATCAGAGATAGTCCTTTTTTTAGTGGGGGCAGGTGTGTGTGTGTGTGGTGGTTCGCTGTGGGTTTTTTTTTTTTTAACATCATTTATTTAGTTCTTGCTCAGCTCTTTACATGCATTATCTCATTTAATCTTGACACCAACCGTATGAGCAAAGTTCAGTGATTTGCAGGAGGTCCGACTTACAATTTGTGAGTGAGGAGGCATTCCAGGAATATCCTAGCGCTTTTCATTCCTGGAGAGGAATTATGAAGAGCAAAGTGCTGCTGTTTCTACATTGATCCAGACAAACAAGTTACAACAGGCTATAAAAGGAACCCTCAGCCTTTTCACTGCTGCCCCAACTGGAAAAGTACAGGTACCTTAATTAATGTCCTCTGTGGGATTTGAATCACCTTGGCCCAGTAGTTTTTTCCTGGTGTAGGGGTGAGGAAGGGGTTAACTTAAAAAAAAAATTTTTTTTAGTGTTTGTTTATTTTTGAGAGACACAGAGAGACAGAGCATGAGCAGGTGAGGGGCAGAGAAAGAGTAAGACACAAGACCCGAAGCAGGCTCGACGCTCTGAGCTGTCAGCACAGAGCCCCACTCAGGGCTCGAACCCACAGACCGTGAGGTCGTGACCTGAGCTGAAGTCGGACACTTAACCGACTGAGCCACCCAGGTGCCCCTTAGATGTTTTTTCAGTTTTATTTATTTTGCGAGAGAGCGAGAGCAGGAAGGGGAGAGAATCCCAAGCAGACTCCGTGCTGTCAGCATGAAGCCCGATTTGGGGCTAGAACTCACGAACCAAACCTTGAGATCATGACCTGAGTGGAAATCAAGAGTTGGATGCTTAATTGACTGAGCTACCCAGGTGCCCCGAGGGTTAACTATTCTGCTTGGTTGTGGGCAAATGATGCCAGTTACCAATTATTGGTAGCTCCATTTTATAGATGGGCAAATGGAAAAGGCGAAGGTACACTTGACTAAGTTATCCTCAATGGAGCCAGGAAGAAAGCCGGTATTCTCTCCCTATGGAGGCACTTTGGGCCTTTAGTGAGGGTCTGTACTATTGTTTTTACTGTTGAAGAACAGAGTACACGAACTTCTAAATCTCCATGGACTTAAGATACTTGGATGTGAGTTTCCACTCTGAGCAGATTTGAGGCAGAGGGGTTTTTATTCCATTGTAGTGGGCACTAGGGACTGCTTTTTAGGGACTTGGGTTTTAGTTTTTAGAGCTTTGAACGGTGGAGAAAAAGTTCAACTTAGGAGCTGAGAGTTCTTTTTTGGCATGTCAGTAAGAAAGTCTTGACTTCATAGTAATTATGTAATCCAAATAGGTAACAGAATGGGACAGTTGTTTGGAGTGTTTATTTTCTTGGGAAGGATTTTTTTTTTTCTGCTTTTAGAAAATTGTACCCTGGTAGGCGGGTAGGAGACAGAGACGTCATGAAGTAATCCAAGGGATGGAATGTCCTGAGACCAGGCCGTGCCCTTCTCGGTTGTCGGTTTTAGGCACAGGGTAGTGGGGGTTGAGTGGCTGTGGTTCCATGTAACAGCTGGGCTGAGGCCTGTCTTGCCTCTGTGGTCATGGTCTCAGTTCTGTGTTTTGGAGCAAAAAAGGGTTATCGTTCATCCTAGACCTTTCATTTACTAAGAGGCCTGTAACGTCTCCCGATGGTTTATTTCCTAGAATTTTGAAACGTGAAATCACCGTTCAGATCGCAGAGTTTAGTTCCGGCATTTCACTGAAGAGAATTTTCAGACCCAGGGAGGTCAACAGATCTGAGCGTACCTGTGCGTGCGTGGGCACACACGCAGTTCAGCAAATCGACGGTGGACTTGGTATTTGTGCCCGGATAGTCTGGCCTTGGGCTCAGTGTTCATAAAATCTGTACCTTTCCACCCCGCGTGTGCAAGCCCTACGGTGCTTTTAACATCACGTTCTTCTTCCTCTGAAAATTTGGAGAGCAGGCCTTTGGAATGCCATGCGGTGTAATAACCAGTTCTCGGCTCTTTCCACCCCACCCTGGGGAATCCACCCTTGCTGGTTTTCGTGACGTCTCAATCCACGTTAGAGTTGTGTGTTCACTTTAACTCCTCAACGCTTCTAATCTATTTGCTGTTTGAAGATCGAAAACCTGCCATCCATGTTGTTTTATGATCTCATTTCTGCCTCTGCCAGATGTGACTCACACACAGTCGTGGGTGCCCGGGTCACTGCCCACCCTCCTGTCCTCACCAGTGGAGCCCATTCTTTCTTTCTTTTGTCTGCTCACGGGCATAATGGCACAGTTAATTCCTGCCTTACTTTCTGCCCTCTGTGCCATAAATTTGCCCTTTTAGCTCATTTGACACAGCCCTGCCCAGCCTTATTTACTCCAGTGAAAGAGGGTAATTATATTCTCCTTGAGTTGGGTAATTTCCAATACCTGGAGATTAAATCTGTCTCCAGTCTCTCTCTGATTCTTTTCAGGTTGTGAAACAGGTAGCCAGCCCTAAATGCACACTTGTTACGTGCATGTGTTTATTATTTTCTTAATGTCAAATCCTGGAGGCTCCTTTACTGTTAAATTGCACTTCATTTGAACAGAGTGGGAGTGCCTTCCATCCCTCCCTTCTCGCCTCCTTGAGAATGAGTCTGTGATAGTTGTGTTTCTTTCCTCCTGCGGAGGCATATTTTTTCTTGTATTCTCACTCACCTTCACATAGTTTTGATTTTTCTAATGTTTCCTCTGTGTGGCTTGAGTTCAGGGTGCTTAACTTTAGTACCGAAGTAAAGCAACAGCTGTTGCCACCGTAGCCTCTAAAAGCCCTGGAATCCCGAATGCCTAGACAGTAAGTAAGCTGAAATCACGGAGCAGGGCTAGGGTGTTCCTTCAGGAGCTCGGGATCAGACGAAGTGTGGTTACAGAGAATGGGGTTCACATCAAGAGACATTTGCTGAGCCATAAAAAGAAAACCGCTTTTATAGACAAGCCTTACTCGGAACTGCACCCTCTACTTCCCCTGGAGGTCAGGAGCACATTTTGTGACGTGTTATTCAGGGGGTGCCGCCTCCCTTACAAACACTGGGAGGGGGAAGGCAATGTGGCCAGTGCCTTCCTCTTCTGCCAAAGCATAAATACCACCCAGGGAACACCTTTCCTACAGCTGAGAGAGTGGGACTTCATCACAGAACTTCATAAAACTTTTCCATGTCGCCCCAGTTTCTAACCATGTTAAGATAAAGATGTATGTTTTGCTGAACAGTTTTCCCTTATTAGTTTGGTATGTTTTTTCCTGTTGAGATTTGGGTCCAGAAAGCTGCTGTGATCTGTAACTTTCAGAAAAATATTTTCCCTGCTATTTCTACCCAGAGGAGTCCCATTTTCATATCCCCTCTGCCATCTCGATGAACGCGACCTTTCTTAGGTTTCCAACATAGCTGCTTTCTCCCCATTTCTGTTTCCGGGTTGCGGCTGTCAAGTCGATATTTGGTCAGAAAGTGTGTTCGTATTTTGTGCATTTGATTAGGGTACCTGTCTTTGCTCATCTGCAGGAATCTGGGGCAGAGAGAAGGGGGATAGTAGAAACCTATGAACATATCGTAGCTAATAGTTTTGACCTTCCACCCCATTCAATCTCCTTTGCTAGAACCACTGACAGAAAAATTAGTTGCCTCTCTGATCTATTTTCCTTGTCCATCAGGCAGTGAGGATGCTAATAAACAACAGAGTAACTAAAACGATGGCAGGAATGAGAAAACTAAGAGGGATGGAGAATCCGTGGCCGGCTGAGGGCTCCTGAGAGCCAGTTGTTAAACACAGCCGTGACTTCTTACCCACCGTCTAGTTGCTGGCTTCCAGCTGGGTCAGTTACCGCTGACCAATCAAGGTTCCCAAGGCAGATGATTCTCATTCTGATGTAGGGTCAGAAGATAGATAGTAGCCAGACGAGATGTCACAATCCCTCTGTCACTCACTTTGCTTCATCCCCTCATGTAGGCATTTTATCATCTCCCATCATCACAAGAAGGGTGAGTACAGTAAGATATTTTGAGAGAGACTACATTCACATAAACTTATTACAGTATATTGTTGTATTTGTTCTATGTTATTGCTTATCTCTTACTGTGCCTAATGTATAAACTTGATCATAGGAATGTATGGATAAGCAAAACCTGGTATATATATGGGGTTTGGTATTACCCGTGTTTCAGGCATCCACTGGCCATCTTGGAATACATCCCCTGTGGATAAAGGCGGGTGGGGGCGAACCACTATACATAGGGGTTTTTTTGGGAGCTCAATAATTATGAGTAAATCATTGGTAGATGGAACTCAGCCACGGTGGGAATAGTTACACCACAGCAATTGGCAGACACAACAAATTAGGCTTTCCCTGCCCCCCCTCCCTGGATGATTGGTTTAACAACACCACTGATCCGGGTATTATGTCCTCTATAACTGAGACCTCTTGACGGTAAGATCAGTTTATTTGTATCCTCCTTTGTGACAAGTCCAGTGTTTTAGAGCAGAGTAGGAATGAACAAATTGAGGAATACATTAAAATCTGTATGCCAATCCTATATTGAACTACACTGCTTTCTGGTGGATGGGCCGGTCTCTTGATGATCTTTTCCTAGTGTCTGCAGATATCTTGTCAGAGTTTCCTAGTAGGGAGCAATAGGACATTCTCAAAGTCCTATGACTAATATTTAAAAATACCTCTTTTAGCTCTAACAGATCAGGGTGTCTTTTTTTGCTCCTAGCTTCATTCATTCATTTCATTACTTAATTTCCTTCCCTCCCTCCCTTCTCACTTGCTTTACTCCCTCTCCCCTTTATTCTGCCAACATTTAATGCATGTCTACTGTATTATTCATGAGGAATACAAAAGAGTAAAAAAAAAAAAAAACAAAAACCCAGAAAACAAAAAACCTGTTCTTGCATTACTGAACTCTTATAGCCCAGGGGAAGAGATAACTTAGTCAACACTCTTGTACCTTCTATGCCTTGCCTTGTCATTCCATTTAATCCCTGCAACAAACTGGTAAGGTGTGGATTTCCCCATTTATTGAAAATGAAACTGAGGCTTGGAGAAAGAAAACAGCTTTCCAGTAACATGGTTTAAACCCAGGGTTTTGGTGGGGGGGGGGGGTGCTCTGAAGCTCAGTTCTGTGTCTTAGGATCCCATATCTTGAATTCTGTGAACAATGTATTGTAAAATGCTGTGATAAAGGCAATAATAGTTACCTGTGGACAAGGTGCCATCAACTTGCCTTGAGGGGTTGGAGAAGGACCTCAGAGGAAGGTGCCTTGTGTCTGCTTATTAAAGGGCAGGAAGGAGTCTTTAGACTCCTCGGTGACAGAGGCGTTTCTTTGAGGGATTGGAGAGGAGGGTAGGGGTGAGTTGGGGGTAGATCTTGTAGATCTTAATAACTTGGGATTTATCTGGAGGGCAAGTGGATAAAAGCTTTTTAAATGGGGGCGTAGCTAAACTAGGTTTGTGTTTTATATCATCCCTCTGGAGCCCCTTTGGAAAATGTCCTGGACAAAGCGAGAGTGGAGAGTTAAGGAGACTAGGCAGGTGTGAGCTGCTAGGCGTGGGGAGAGGAGGAGGCAAGATTGGCAGAAGATGGAGAAGGGGGCAGCCATTGACCCCCTTCCTCCTCTGCAGGCTCACAGTTGCCCTGGAGTCTGGGGCTTTAGGTCCTGTAGGCACATGCTTCCCTTGGAAGGTGGGCTTCCACACCGGCCAGGTGGGGTACGTACTTGGCAGATTCCATCCTCAGGAAAGGAGGAGGTGGTGATGCAGCAGCAGAAACTTGAACTACGACCGTATCCAGTGTGCACGGGTGCAAGAACACCAGCTCGGAGTGGGGGTGGGGGTCCCCGTCCCACACACACCAGGTTTGGCTACTCGCTGCTGACAAAACCCAAAGGTAGAATGAGGAACTTATTTCGATGAGGTCAAGACAGCAGACTAGTGTCTCAAAGACTGACTCCAAAGTGCCGAAAATATTTCCAGGTTTGTGTAAGGAAACTAGGGGGAGAAGGTCGGTGAGTACAAGCAGGTGGGCAATAAAGGTCAGGCTGAGCCTCATCTTGGGGTCAGTCACGCGGGGTCTTGTTGACATCAGGGCAGTCCTCGCTGCCTGAGGGGGTAGTGGCCGTTCCCATCATGGGCTGCTTTGCCTGAGTCGAGAGATAGTCGGAAAGAATTTAATCAATTGCAAAGTATGGAACGAAGTCAAAATGCAGTCTCTTTCAGGACTGGGTAAACTTGGGGTCCACTTCTGGTTGTCTGACCTGGGGCCAAACGCTGAATCTCTCAGGGCCTCGGTTATCTCATCTGTACAATGAGAAGCTTGGCGTCTTCATGCTTTTCGATCCCGTCTGATAAAGTGCCCCACGTGCACAGATGTGAGCGCTATCTCTCTCCCCCTGGGGTGGGAGCGGCCCTAGGAGAGGCAGGCTCCGCATTTTTGTGGCGTCTCAGCTTCCACTTAAATTATAGTGTAGATTGTTACCTCTATGCCATAATATATTTTCATTTATTCTGAAAAAATAGTAACTTCCTTTTAACTGTGGACTTTTTCACAGCTGGAGCCAATTGATTCCATTTTTATCCCGGTTAGAAGAATTTTGTGTTTTCACCTGACTGTGGATCTTTGAGGGCCTCCCTGTAATCAAGGAGTTTGAATGTGGGGTTGTAGATCTTGGTTGTGCTGGAGAAACAGGAATCCGACATGTGTCCTCTATTATCACAATAACTCTGCATGAATTTTCATTATCAAGGACCTGGAGGGCTGGCTTTGCTCCCTGACCAGTGTCATAGATGTGCCTCTAGGAAATTGTGGGCAACAGATGTGTTTCCACAAGTCCTTTTTCCCACCTACGTAGATTATTCTCATTTCTGATTGCTTCTTCATGGACAAGGGAACCACTGAGCTTTGTTTTTCCTTTTCTTTGTCAAGCAATTCATTTAAAAAAAAAAAAAAGAAAAGAAGAAGAAGAAATGAAAAAAACCTGCAAAATACTATTGGAATTCTTGGATTCTTTGGTAAAATGAGAAGAATCTTGGAGCATGATGGATACTGCCCCAATTTATCCATCTTGCATCTTTGGATTTTCCTGCATGTGTTTTGTTTTGTTATTTTTTAATTTTTTTTTCAACGTTTATTTATTTTTGGGACAGAGAGAGACAGAGCATGAACGGGGGAGGGGCAGAGAGAGAGGGAGACACAGAATCGGAAACAGGCTCCAGGCTCTGAGCCATCAGCCCAGAGCCTGACGCGGGGCTCGAACTCCCGGACCGCGAGATCATGACCTGGCTGAAGTCGGACGCTTAACCGACTGCGCCACCCAGGCGCCCCCCTGCATGTGTTTTAAAGTGGGGCGCACCTTTGATCTTGATAGCCTAGGAGGATGGGGGTGTGCAGCTGTCATAGGCAGAGGCACGTCACTGAGCTTAGTAATGGTTGAGAGCTCCCACAAGATCCAGCTCGAAACTACACTTCGTAGGCCATGGGATTTGTTATGTTCAGGACATGACAATGAGGTGACCTTTCTATAACAAACCAACTCTTGGGCTTCCAGAAGACTCGAAAAAGCTAGAATATTTAGTAATGCCAAACACTGCTTTTGCCACTTAACAAATATGACCTCATTCAGTGCTCCCAGCAAACCTTTGAAGTCGATTCTGGTTTTATCTCCTTTAGACAAAAGGAGATTTAGTGACTTAAGAGGGAGAGCTAAGATTTGAACTCAGGCCAGTATGACTCCCAAATCCATGCTTTTATTCACGCTTGCGTCATTTTTCTCAAGCTTACAAATGCTGTTAAGCTCTGAGGACTCCACCTAGCATGTACCTCGGTGATGAATGCAAGGCTGTGTACCTTCTAGTTGCACAGTTAATTGCAAGAAGGCTAGGACCCTGTCTTCCCAATTTGTAATTATGGTATTATTGGGTCTTTAATTTCCAAGTAAAACAAGATCTCCCCAAACCCTGAGCACCAGCTGGGGAAGATCGTTTCCATCTGATTGACACCTCTTCTCCCTTCTTCTGTTCTCCTTTAGATGTCTAACCAGGGCAGCCATAACCGGTTGTCTCTTCCCTGCTAGCCTTTCTCATTTCTCTGGAGGTAAAGTATAAGAACAATGTGTCAGTCATAATAAGCTAGGTTATGCTGCAAAACAAGTATCTCCATACTCTCAGTGACTTAAAACAACAACGGTTTATATCTTAACAGATTTCCCTGTCTATACGTGTCTGTCATGTGTCACAAGGGGGGCTCTTCTTTAAGTCATTTCAGAACCCAGGCATCCAAAGGAGTCACCTCTTAAAACGTGGCTGAGGTGCTGAGCCAGTGGGAAAGGAGAAACCCAAGGATCTCTCCTTGGCATTTAATTGTCTTGTCACTTCTACTCTCCACTCATTGGCCGGCACTCTGCAAAGGGGTGCCACTCAGACACAAGGAGGCCGGGTGGTCCAGCCCTCCCCTGTGTCCAGGATGGGGAGAAAACCAGAAATACTTAGCAGCAGTAACAACCCCCCACTTACACCATGCCATATAAAGCTTGCTTCTTTTTTTCTATTTTGGCTAATTCGACCTCAGGTAACCTTTATAGGACACACAGAACCTCTCGAATTCCATTCCTCCTTCCCCTTTGTCTTCCAAAACGTTTTCAAGTACTGCAAAATAGCTCTTCTCTTTCCTTCCCTTGAGCCAAAAGGAAACGTCTTCAGTCTTGAAGTGAAATTATACATATTAAACAGCCAAGGCTTCTTCCCTCAAAAGCTTCTGAAATAACCAGAAGTTCCTTCAGATCTTCGTAAATATCTCTCCTGGCTTCCTCAGCCTGCTAAAATTAAACCTGTCTTTTCTCCAATGTCAATATTCAGGATAAATAATGTTCCCATTCGCTTCTTGCTGCTTTGTCCAATTGGCTATATTACAATAGTATTGAACAGTATTCTACTGGTTTTCAGTTAAACACGGAGACATTCAGGCACACTACAAATCAAATGGACTTGTGAGATACATTGGGCACCTTCTTACTAATTTCAATTTGCTTCTGAGGGAAACTGTGTTCTAAACTCCAGACGACCGGTTTGCAAACCTTGTTTCAGAATGCAACCTGTTTCTAGTTTGGATCTTTTTCTGTAGCACATGTATGTATAATAAGAATACTAGAATAAATGGTGTGTTTGGATAATTATGCTCTGCTGTATTCATGAGTTAATATCTTTGAAAAAATTAGAATCTGTACATGTACTTAATTTAAAACTTTATGAGCACAATTTTTCCTTCATTCTCTCTCTCTCTCTAGCTCTCTCTCTCTCTTTTTTTCCCCTACATTAATCCAGATCAGAAACTGTAGCATTATCTGGGCACCTGGGTGGCTTAGTCAGTTAAGCAAGACTCTTGATTTCTGCTCAAGTCATGACCTCACAGTTTGTGGGTTTGAGCATCCTCCCTCCAGACCCTCCCCGTCACCCCTCCACCACCACCACCCCCCTCCGCCCCCATTGAGCCCAGCTTCAACCCTCATCAGGTTCCATGCTGATAGTGCAGAACCCTCTTGGGAATCCCTCTTTTTCTCTCTGCCCCTTCCCCATTCTTGCTCTCTCTCTGTCTCTCTCTCTCTCTCTGTCTCTCTCTCTCTCTCTCTCTCTCTCAAACATAAATAAACAACCTGTAGCTTTATCTTTGACTTCTCCCTCTTTATATTTATCTCTTTCATTTATTTAGTCCTTCATTCACTCAATCCTTCATCAGAGATTTACTGAGCAGTCTCTTTGTGCTAGGCATGAGGCAAGGTCCAGCACAAAGTTAAAAAACAGTTTCCGCCTCAAGGGGATTGCCGGTGGTGGAAAGACAACACACATGGCGGCAACCATAGCACAGTAAAATAATCCCTGTGATGAGGTTTGTGCAATGAGCAATGGAGACGGAAAAGACACGCCTGGGTCTGCCTGAAGACATCAGGGAAGGCATCCGGGAGGAGGCAGCTTTTGACCTGGCACTGAAAGAATGGGTTGGCCTGAGCTACAGGCAGGGCGCCGAGGTTGCAAGAGTTGGGGGATAAGCCCCAGATGGTGAGCAGAGAACCGAGCACCGAGGGTTTTGCTTGCCTTTCAAAAAAGTTTGCATTTGCCCCAGGAAGTAAGGGAGCTGTGGAAGACTTTTGCGCTGAAGAACGATAACATCAGATTTACCGGCAATGTGGATGCTGGTCAGGAGGAGCAGATCTCTAGATCAGGACTTCTTAATCCAAGATTAAGATGCAAGAAATCCCTGGACAGAATGCTTGGGATCTGCGAACTCAGATGTGAAAAATTGTTTTTGTCATTAACCTCTATGTGAAATCAAGCATTTCCTTCAAATATAAATGTAGGCGACGAATCACAATAGAATTAGCAGAAGAGGGGCGCCTGGGTGGCTCAGTCGTTTAAGCATCCAGCTCTTGACTTCAGCTCAGGTCATGATCTCAGGATTCCTGAGTCTGAGCCCCACATTGGGCTCCGTGCTGACAGTGTGGAGCCTGCTTGGGATTCTCTGCCCCTCCCCCACCCTTTCTCTCAAAATAAATAAATAAACTTAAAAAAAATGGAAAAAGAGAAGACGTGAGTTTATCACCAATAGAAATCAGAAATTTTTGTTACGTATTATATAGATATCATAGTACGGTTGTTGCTGCTGTCTCAAAATACCCTTTACATTTTTCACTAAACTGAAAATCCTGTAGCCAGTAGACCCACAGCTACATCTTGTCGTTGAACGAATTGATAAAATCTATCTTGTTACATCACCAATAAAACATTTTGGTGTGTGCATTTTAATAGAATTCATCTTTTGTGATCTGCATATTCCATTTTTTTAAAATTTCAAAACAGTATTCCAAGCAGGGGGTCCATGGTCTTTGCTGGACTGTCAAAAGAGGTCAGAACTCAAATACCAGAGGAAGGGGATTGTGAGCAGGGCGGCCAGGCTGAAGCAGTGGTGGGGAAGAGGGTGAGGAGGAAGAATCTGGGGGAGATTCTAGAGACAGTGGGAACTTGCTGATAGATCTGGGACGTAGGCAGAAGGAGAGATCTGTGTGTACCCTGCTCCCCCCATCAAGTTTCTGGCTAGAGCAGAATTCTTCCTGTTCCTTGCCACATCTGTCCTTTCCTTTCCATCACTGATGTTCGACTCTTAAACCTTTATTAATGTCAGACATGTAGCAAGGTTTTGAAAAAATAAAGCAGTATGGAGAGACATAATCAAAGATCACTATCCCTTGGTTCCCACCCCCCACCCCCACCTGTCAATCCTACATTGTTCTGAACTCTTGTAGTGTTATCTTGTCTAGCTAGATGGCAAATTCTGTTCAGGAAAGTGCCTTGTAATCCCCACTATGTTTTTCATTTTAGGTGTTGAATAAATGACTGATAGATCCCAAAGGCACTTCCTCTCTTGAGGTCACCGTGTACATCAATTATGCCATACTCCAGTTACGGACGTTTTACCAACCGTGACATTCTAGGAAATTGGTCTTTTACTTAAATTCCCATGTTTTCTGTCATTTGTCTTCATATAAAATAACACCGAATGTGCAAATAAAAATTCCATTACTTGGACTTTATGCTTGTTTTTTGTGAAAGTGAGTCTAGTGTGATGCCGAGTTGAATAACCCTGTGTAATCTCACACCAGAAATTGAGAAGGTGGATTTGAAATTTCCACCCATCCCTCTGCGGGAGGGGGGAGGGGGGCGTGTTACTTGGCTTGGTAGCAGAGGTTAATTTCAGTGTTGTTGCCCATGTTGTAGACTGCAGAGTTGCAGCTGAACACTTGGTTGGCTGGAGGAAATTTTTTGCCGTGCGTCTTGTGAGGTCCGGGAATGTATAGTTTTGTGGTCTGATGTATTTTGATGGTTGCCAGATAAAATTGATGTCTGGCACTTTTTCTAGGAAAAACACATTTAGACGTTTCCAAGTTGATTTGTAGGAACTTAGTGTTATTAGAATTTTGTGGCAGAACTTTTTCTCAAGTGGCAGAAGAAATAAAGGAACTTTAGTTTTGAGGGCTGTTAACAGCACCTTCCATTAGCGCCAAAGCTGAGGAGGTTGACAAAGTAGTGGATTGTTAATATGGATTTATGGCACAAATAAGCAAGTATCTGGACTTGTGAAAGTTACTGATGCAGTAAAATACAGTTTTAGCTACTGACATTAGATTAGCCCCCAAATTTTTAGAAAAAAGCACATTCCCCCCCCCCCCCTTATTTTCTATGTAACATTTCTCAACTCAGTAACTAAAGAGATTACTTTGGGGTTAACCTTGAGATTTGTTTGCTGTTTACTGCTACTGTTTTTTTGGAGGGAGGGAGAGAGAGCAGGGTTTGGGAGAAACACGCTGTGGAAAAGTTAGCTTCCCAATTTATACATGAAAATCACAGACCTTCCTCCCCCCCCCCATTTGCATTATAAATATCTGAAGAGCAAGTTAAAGATTGTTAGTGAAGACGTGAGAGGTATTGCCCGAGAATACGATGAGTTAACTTTTCTTTAAACTTACTGGCTTCTCCCTTAACACTGAAGATAACAAGTTTTTACTTGTTGGCATTGCTGTTAAGCCTCAAAATACTCTGGGAGCAAAGGGACTTTTTTTTTTAATGCATTATTGAAATATAATTATAGTGGAGGAAAGTTTTCTATTTGGAAGACATTTAAGCTACAGACCTTCAAACCCAATTTTTTGAAGACATTTAATAAGCAGGTTAAGGCAGCACCAGAAGAGAGAAACGGTATGGTGAATAAAGGGGGTTAAAACCAAGGCTTCCTACGACAGACTGGAAACGAATTGATTTTGATTTATGCATACTAGACCAGAAACGAAATAGCCCGGTAGATATTTCTAGGAACCAGTAGAGAGGAGCGTGAAAAAGACGGGGAGCGAGGAGAAGAAAGTGTGTGTGTGTGTCTGCGGGAAGAGGAGGAATCTCACTTGGGATAGTTTCCCTTCCTTCTACTCGAGAGCTTTCGAGTTTTCGAACGGAGCTGCCGCAGGGACTGGCTCTAATGTCTGCGACACGTGCACACAGGCTGTGGCCGGGGAAGGGATACTGGCGCCGCTGGGTGATACAGAAACAGTCCTTTGTGCGAGGCCGCGGCCCGCCAGCTCCCCCCGGACGCGGCTGCGGCTGCCCGGGGCTCCTGCCCGTCCTGCACTGCAGCGTCGGGAGACAGGAGACCTTTAGAAACCGACCGATGTCAACGCGTTTCATGTTGGAAACACGCCAGCGGAGCGGGGAACCCAGAGCCAACGGCTGTGTTTCGCATTTTGCTCTAGGTCCAACGGGTTAATATCTGCTCGCGCAGCCCTAGCGATCCTGACACACAGGAGAATGTAGCTTCCTTGGATTGTCTCCTCGAGGAGCATCCGCGCGGATTTTGCTCCTGTGGGTTTAATGTCAGCGTGTATTATTAGCTCGTTCTGAATTATTCTAAAAGTAATAACAGGGCTGTTATTGCCACGATTAGAAGTCTAATCAGTTCAGAAGCCTATGAAGGGGAAAATAAAATTGGCAGCCTCCTCTCCAGAGGTCACTATTGTTAAAAGTTTCTCTTTTGTTCTTTCAGAATTTTAAAATGCACGATAAGCGTATGTTTAAATCATTTTTTAAAAAAAAGCCCAGATAGGATGTTATGCATTCGGCTATGTAATTTCTTATTTCAGTATCTGGGATCTCTTCATATCTGTACAGCTTTGTATATCCTTATGATAACAAAAAGGTCCACCACATTCTTTTCAACATCTGCACAGCGTCCCGTCCTATGAACGCACCATCACTGATTGCATGGATCTCCTTCTCATGGGCGAAATTTGGGTCGTTTCCAGTTTTCTGCTATTACAGTGGTGCAGGAAAAAACCTCTGTGCCAACATCACTATGTGCTTAGGGGGATATATATGAGCGCACTTCTAGCAGTGGAATATTAGGGTGAAAGCATATGTGCATTAACATTTTAATAGATATTTCCAAATCATATTCCAAAAAGGTTGCACCAATTAGATTAATATTTCAGGCTTAAATGAGTTACTGCCCTCTAAGTTGTAGGCATAGTTGAGGGTTTTCCTTTAAATGCTGTTAATTTTTAAACAGCATATGTAGTATTGAGACCAAATGAGCTTGTTCATTTGCTAATTAAATGACCTGGAAGTTAAATTTCCATTCTAGAAATGATTGTCTCTGGAATGTTAAGTGCTCTGCCCTGGGGCCTTTCGAACCAGCCAGAGGCCTGGCCCAGTACCCAGTCTGAGAACCTCAGACCCAGCCTGACCAGAGACACCCAGGACTAGGGAGCAGGCACATGGCTCACGCTCTGACTGTGGCTCCAGTTAAAACGGCAGACTGTCTTTAGAAATCTTAAGTCAGAGTCAGAAAAACATTTCTTTTCTCGGTGTTATCATAATATCAACTTCAATGAGTTCCGTTCAAAAGGCACCAGTTGAGCACAGCTACGGCACCAAGTTCCTCCTGAAACCAGCGTGTCTGTCGTCCCTACTTTCTATCCCCTTATCTCCGGTTTCTCTCTTGTTGCTTTCTCTTTCTGTATTTGTTTCTTTTCATACCAACCACGTATCCTCCCGCACCCTCTCGTGTGATACCAGAGGGGTGGCCAGTTCTGTGGACGACACGCTGATTTCCTGCAGCCGATAGGTGGTTCTGGAGACAGAGATGATTTTGTGTGTGCTTCTTACCACAGTGATTTGACTCTGTGTCTAGAATCTGTGCCCCATGGGATCTGCTTATGACTTCAATGCTTCTGTAGAGGGCCACCTCTACAGAAACACTTCATTTCTTATTTTTATTTAAGCTTTTTATAGTTAAAACCTGTTACAGATGAAACCAAGATGTAACCAGATACCAAGACACAAGTCACGTTTCAGAAAACTTGTGGTTCCAGTTGCCATGAAGTTGCTGTTTAAACCACCACAGTCGCACCCCTAGATACCTTTGAGATGATAGCCAGCTCTTGGGGAATTACAGAGCTTCGACAGTTTTTTTAATGTCACAAACTACCTGCTCATTTAGAAAACGCAGCCCTTTAAAACGCAGCTCCCTCATACCCTGAAAAGCCATCTTAACCAAAGACACAGTCACATCAGAATAGGATCTAGGTGTCAGCAAAAAGGAAAAACAAACATGCTGGACTAAATTAAAATAACTTTCCCA
Source organism: Felis catus (assembly GCF_018350175.1). Classification (NCBI taxonomy): domain Eukaryota; kingdom Metazoa; phylum Chordata; class Mammalia; order Carnivora; family Felidae; genus Felis; species Felis catus. Next base: position 115,073,474 of record NC_058374.1, read on the forward strand.
TTTCGGGTCTGACCCTCTGTGGCTTTGTAGGGAGCTGCACTCAACCATACAGAGGCTTCTACCTTAAAATAAAGGAAATAAACCAACAGGCAGAGAAAGCCCGCCTAATTAAAACTGCTAATTTCAAACTCTTAATTTCCAACACACTGGAAGCCAGCAGGAAGAGAGAGGAGGTGAAATGTGTTGTTCCAATGTTGTCCCTAAATAGAATGTTCTTTGCAACTGGCAGGAAGCACCTGGGAGATTATTTGCTTGGGACATTTGGAAATAAATTGTTTTTGAAATAAGAAGGGAAAAATAAATTGGTTTCTAAGGTCAGATGCTTTTCACATTTTCACATACATACATTTTTATGATATGAATTCTGAGGGTAATGGATTCAAGTTAATAATGTATTTAAATTTAAGAAAAGATGTAGAAACTGTCAAGAGAGGAAAATTGAGATAGGGAGTTTTAGCTAAACCCTGAATCTCCCTCTCATTTTGACTAAAATTGACCTTCAATTTTATAGTACTTTCATTTTTACAGCACTTTACATATTCTGTAAAAAAGCCTAAAAGTGAAACAAAGATATTTCTTAACTACTACGATTTCTACCGTCCAGCTCTTGTAACTTTTTAAGTCCATTAAGACTTTGGAAGATATTCTTTACCAAACCTATCCTTTAATTAACAGTGAACTAATGGGAGTTGATATGATTTTCCCATTTTTTATTTTCCAGAAGAGGAAATACTCTGGTTCCTTTCATTATTCTTATCTTCTTTCTTTAGGTGTACTTCCATTTTGATTTTGTAGTTAACACGAAATTAATTCATTGTAGAGAATTCTGTTGCTCTGATGGCTGATACTGTGACTACGTATTTGCTCACATTGCTAGAAAGAATGTTACATAAGGGAGTTAGTGGAGGAATATGAGCTGTCGAACACTGGGAGTTAAGGGAAAAATTAGTACTTGTAGGTCATTCATCTTTGCGTTTTAAATAAAAATGAGAAAAGAATCTCACCGTTATACAACCAGCACTTTAAGCAAATTTTGCTACATTCTGCTAATACGTCAAATTGGATGAGCCAGCCAGAAACACAGGGTACCGATTCTTCTTGTCAGCAATACTTTAAATGGAGAGATTTACTGAGATTTCATTTATTACCTGGACTTCATTACTTTTGCAAAATATTTGATGGGTATTAAACTTAGATTTGCTAGTGTACTTACAATCTTGTCAAAAGGAAACAAGCACTTTTTGTCGTAGGAATTACTGATTTAAAAGCATTTGCGAGGGGATGGCTATGCTTTGGGGACCTTCCCCCTTACTGAAAATAAAATGTGCTCAACCTTTTCTTTCTACAATAGACTCATGTTTTCCTGATTCCCAGTAACTTTAGGAAAACCTCACATATTTTTATTAATTTTTGTGATTTAGTCCTAAAAATGAGTTGCACTTCAGATCGCTTCCTTTTTTTTAGCCACCTGATTTATGTATTTCTGCCGACATGGCACAGACCCTGTCACCCTGTCAGCATATTTTCGGCTGAAAGGCCAATTCTTTCTCCCAATTCTTTGTTGTTCTGATTTCAGAATTTCAAGTGGGTTTGTTGTCAGCTTTAATGTACCTTTTGAGAACAAATCGAGTGTCCAGTTTCTTGCATGTGTGTGTGTGTGTGTGTGTGTGTGCTTCTGGGGCTGGAATGCTCTTCCTCGGCCAACTGAAAGCAAAGCCCGGATCCTTCTCCTCTCAGAGACTCAGTCTCGTTTCAGTGGTTTTAAAGTTAGGGAGTTCGTGACCAAAAGGAAAGAAGTGTCCTCATTTTTCTTTTTTAATTTTAAACGACCACCGTCTACAGTCTTGCTGTAGTCTATGGGAACTTGAAGCGTATCGCGTTCGGTTGGCTTTATGTCTGGTCGATCCAACAGAGTCGATATTCTCTCGGCATTGAATGTGTGATTGCATCGTGTTGTCGTCTGTGGGGTTACACAAACAAAATAAGCCGTTTGATTTTATACTCTTTTCTTTTTCTGGTTGGGTCTCCCCGCTACTTTCTAATAACAGATAGAGGGCGTAGGCAATTAAGGTCATTTGCCTCTCTCCTGACTTCACCCTCCGCCTCCACTTGTCCACAGTTTGCCACGTCCCCACCTTTCCACTTTCACTTCACCCAACACAAAAACCGTTTGTGTGGTTGGACAGTATCTTGCGTAGGAGGGTCCTTGGGACAAATGGTAAACGTATTTGGATTTCTTTCACAGGTAATAGGCTGTGTCTCTTGACTCTTGCGTGTGCCCTGACTCTGCTGTGTGCCAAGTTTTATGCCAAGCCCTTTGCGTGCATTCTTTGATTTTAACAGCATATGTGGTGCATCATCACACCGTCCCTGTTTGGCAGATGAGGAAACCGAGGTTCCGAGTGCTTGAAGTGAAGGGCCATCCCTCTGCTAAGTGGTAGAGTTGGAATTTGGAGCAAGTTTCTCCGATTCGAAGGCGTGGGGTCTGCAGCTCTGCTGTGCAGACCGAGTTACTCACTGGGAAGTCAGGGTCACGGCAGAGTCCTGAGGAAGGGCCCCTGGGGGATCTAGACCCATGCGTTTGTTGACTTGGTTGTTCAAAGAAAACTGCAGGTTCTGGGGGCCCCCCTGCCCTGCCCACATACCACCTGCCAAACATCACTTTTCTTCTTCAGGGCCTCACTCGTCTCATCTGTCAAACAGAAATAATATTATGTTAGGTGGACTGCATAGCTCTCTTTTTCTAAAAAGAAAAAAAAATCACTCTGGACTCACAGGAAACTGTGAAGATGGTACCGAGAGGGACAGAGAGGACCTGTGTCCCCTTCACCCGGTTTCCCCCAGTGATTACATCTTATGTAACTATAGCACGTGCAGACCAGAAAATTGATGTCTGTATAAATCTGTGCCATTTTATTACCTGTGGGTTAGTGTGACTGTCCCCAAAAGCAGGATGTAGAACTTTTCAGTCACCGCCAAGAGCTCCCACTTAGAGTCACCGCCCCCCACAGCCCCTTCCTAAGCCCTGACCACTGCTGATTTATTCTCTACGTCTGTAATTTTGTCATTTCAAATCTCTCTGAAACCCACAATTGTGTTTTCATTATGAAATATCTCAATCAGAAAAGCTCAATACTTACATGACCGCTGCTCAGATTTGACAATATGCAGATTTGATAAATGTCATTGTATTTCTTCCACCACTTACAAAAATATCAGATTGATTTTAAAGCTTTGTCCCCCTCTCCAATCCTATTGGCCCCTTACCCTTCCCAGAAATAAACTCTACCCCCGTTACTGTCCACGGTTTTCTCTTTTTGTATGTAACTAGGTGCCTATGACATCATATAGCGTAGTTTTGTGTGTTTTAAAAATTTACCTAAACAAATCAACACATATTTTTTGAGTGCCTACTGTGTGCTTGGCATTGCTCTAGACCCTGGGAATATGATGGTGAATAAGGCAAAAACCCTTGTCCTAAATATATAAACAGATGAACAAATGGGATGCTTGTAGGTGTCTGTAAATTCGAAAATGATGACATAGGATATTGTGGTTCAGACTGGCAGAGGGTAGGGGAATGAGGGGGTTGGTAGGGCACCGAGGAAAGGCCTTGCTGAAGACACTGCATTTAAAATCAAAACCTAAACAGGGGCGCCTGGGTGGCTCAGTTGGTTAAGTGTCTCGCTCTTGACTTCAGCTTAGGTCATGATCTCATGGTTCGTGGGTTTGAGCCCCACATCAGGCTCTGCACTGATGGTGAGGAGCCTGCTTAGGATTCTCTCTGTCTTTCTCTCTCTCTCTCTCTCTCCCTCTCCCTCTCTCTCTGCCCCTCCCCTGCTCGGGCACTCTGTCTCTCCCTCTCTCAAGACAAAAACAAAAACAGAATACTTAAAATCAAAACCTAAATGATAAGAAACAAGTCAAACAGAAGGAACAGCAAGCAAGTGCCGATTCCCTCACATGGGAATGAGTTTGGTGTGTACATCGAAGAGCAAGACTTCGCACAGAGGCTGCATGTGAACACTGGGCAGTCTGAAGGAAAGAGGGGGGGAGGACTGGAGGGTAAGAAGCGGGAAGGAGGCGGAGAGGATTAGGAAAGGCCGAGGAGACCTCGGTAAGGAATCTGGATTTTATGAAGGCTGCTGTGGGAAGCTGTTGAAAGGTGGAAGCAGGATGGTTGCCATGGGTGCCATGGTTGTCATGTGGAAGATGGCAGAAGGAAGGACACGAATGGGAAGCACTTAGGCTGTTGCAATTTTTCAGGGAAGCGATAAGTCAGAGGGATGGTGACACCTCCTAATAAAATGAAAAGGCTTGATATCACTTTCTCCTGCCATTTGCCTTTCAGATTCAACATTGTGTTTCAAAATTTACTTATGTTGATACTTTTAGGTGAAGTGAATTCATTTTAACTGCTATGTATGTTCCGTTGTATGAGTGTACCAAATTTTCTGTTTATTCTCTTATTAAGAGACTTGAAAGATATTTCTGTTTCTCCTATACACAGTTCTGCCCAAAGCATCCTCATATATAGGTTCTTATGGATAGGATACCAGACTTCCTCTGGGTATACACCTGGCAATAGAATTGCTGGGCTCTGTAGGTATGCCCGTTGTCAACTTTGTACAAAATTGTTCTCCAAAGAGGTTGGACCAATTTATGGTAACTAGCTGTGTTTGAGAATTTCCATCTCCCCACATCCTCAACATTTGGTGTTGTGCTTTTAACCATCACCACTCTGATGGATATGAAATGGAGGGTCGTTGTTGTCATAATTTGCATTTCCTGCTTACTAGCTACTATGTTTCTTGGTCCTTTGGGTTTCTTTTCTGGGAATTCCTCATTCCTATCCTATGCCCACTTTCCCATTGGGCTGTTTGTCTGTTTCTTATTGATGTGTAGGAGTTCTTTATATATTCCAGATAATAGTCCCTTGTTGGGTTTTATTTTATTATTTTATTTTAATTTTTTAAACGTTTATTCAGGTTTTTTAAAGTTTTTTTTTAATGTTTATTTATTTTTGAGAGAGAGACAGAGACAGAGAGCGAATGGGGGAGGGACAGAGAAAGAGGGCGACACACAATCGGAAGCAGGCTCCAGGCTCCGAGCTGCCAGCACAGAGCCTGACCCAGGGCTCGAACCCATGAACCGTGAGATCATGACCTGACCAGAAGTCGGACACTTAACCGACTGAGCCACCCAGGAGCCCAAAATGTTTATTCAGTTTTGAGAGAGAGAGAAACAGAGCGTGAGCAGGAGAGGAGCAGAGAAAGAGGGAGACACAGAATCCAAAGCAGGCTCCAGGCTCCGAGCTGACAGCACAGAGCCCGATGCAAGGCTCAAACTCACAAACTCCGAGATCATGCCCTGAGCCGAAGTTGGATGCTTAACTAACGGAGCCACCCAGGTGGCCCCTACCTTGTTGGATTTTATATATTGAAATATGCATTGAAAACACCTTTCTGCGGTTTATGCATTAAAAACTCTTTTCCGATTTTAGCTTATCTTTTTTACTTTTGTAAATAATGGTTTACATTTGAAATTTTTCCACAGTCAGATTTACCAGTCTTGTTCTTTATATGTTTTCCAACCCTGAGGTCATAAAAATATTAAAGTTTAGCTTTCTACTTTAATTACTGAATTGACGTGGAGATTAAGTTTGTGAATGACGGGAAGTGTGGATTTCTAAAACAATCTTTTTTCCGAACGTCAAATGACCTGATCCAACACCATTTATTGAATAGTCTTCTTTCCCTGTTGATTTGTAATGTTACCTCTGTCATGTATCAAGTTTCCCCATTAGCATGGGTCTCTTTGTGGGCTGTCTATTCCGTTTGCTTGTTCTATTTGTCTGTCCGTACACCAATGCCATTCTTTTGACATCACTGTGGCTAAACCATAAGGCTTGCTAACTAGTGTGGTGAGCTGCTTTTCTTCAACGTTTTTTATTTATTTTTGGGACAGAGAGAGACAGAGCATGAACGGGGGAGGGGCAGAGAGAGAGAGAGAGACACAGAATCGGAAACAGGCTCCAGGCTCCGAGCCATCAGCCCAGAGCCTGATGCGGGGCTCGAACTCACGGACCGTGAGATCGTGACCTGGCTGAAGTCGGACGCTTAACCGACTGCGCCACCCAGGCGCCCCCCCTTTTTTTTTTTTTTAATTTTTTTCCAACGTTTATTTATTTTTGGGACAGAGAGAGACAGAGCATGAACGGGGGAAGGGCAGGGGGAAGGGCAGAGAGAGGGGGAGACACAGAATCGGAAACAGGCTCCAGGCTCTGAGCCATCAGCCCAGAGCCCGACGCGGGGCTCGAACTCACAGACTACGAGATCGTGACCTGGCTGAAGTCGGACGCTTAACCGACTGCGCCACCCAGGCGCCCCTATGAGCTGCTTTTCTTTGCACTTCTAAGTTATCTTGGGCGTTTTTGGTTCTTTGCTCTGATACTAACTTGTAGATCAACTTGTCAAATGCCACAGGGGGAAAACCTATGGCTTTAATGTTAATTGCCGTGAATTTGCAGACTGATCTGGAGAGAACTGACATCTTTATCTTCCCATCCCATACAGGAACATGGTTTCAGTTATTCAGGTCTTTCGTGTGCCTCAATCAAGCTTTACTCCGTAATGACCTTGTATTTCCTTTGTTAGACTTGTTTATAAGTTCCCCAAGTTTTTGTTACTGTTGTCAATGGAATCTTGTTTTTATTTTTTATTTATGCCTTTTGTTAGTTTTCTGTTGGGATGTGGTGTTACTATTGATTTTTTTTTCACTATTGATTTTTTAATATTCATTTGTATCCAGCAGCATTTGTAATTCTAGTAGTTTGTCTGAACAGTCTTTTAGATTTTTTTGTAGACAGTCATATTGTCCGTAAATAGCTGTTTTAGTGTCTCAGTTAGCCAACGTTTTACATAATTTCCTTAAGCCCCTTCCAAACCGTAGGATTTATGATTCCATTCAGTGCTTTTGTATCTATGTGTGGGGGAAAATAAGACATGGGTACTCATTCCTGATGCATTATGTAATATCTTGATATGTCGCACAACAAGTTTCCTTTAGGGGCCCCCGGGTGGCTCAGTGGGTTGAGCATCAGACTCTTGATTTCGGCTCAGGTCACGATCTCACAGTTTTGTGAGTTCGAGCTCCGTGTCTGGTTCTGTGCAGGCAGCACGGAGCCTGCTTGAGATTCTCTCCCTTTTCCTCTCCCTCTGCTCCTCCCCTGTTTGTGCTGTCCCTGTCTCTCTCGAAATAAATAAATAAACTTAAAAAATTAAAAAAAAAATGAAAAAACTGGGGCGCCTGGGTGGCTCAGTCGGTTAAGCGTCCGACTTCGGCTCAGGTCATGATCTCACGGTCCGTGGGCTTGAGCCCCGCGTTGGGCTCTGTGCTGGCAGCTCAGAGCCTGGAGCCTGTTTCAGATTCTGTGTCTCCCTCTTTCTCTGACCCTCCCCTGTTCATGCTCTCTCTCTGTCTCAAAAATAAATAAATGTTAAAAAAAAATGAAAAAAAAAGAAAAAACAAAAAAATTTTTTTTCCTTTATTTTTACCTCCTATTCTCTTTTCTACTTAATTTATTAGGGAATGTTCACTGAAACTTTGATAATAAAAATAAAATATAATTTAAAAAACCTTTAAGAGATTAGACACCATTCATCACTTGCTGGTAACCGTGATACCACCATAGACTCAGACAAATGCTACATATGTTACGGATTGCAAGACGTGGGTCAGGAAGAAATGAGAAAGGGGCACCTGGGTGGTTCAGTTGGCTAAGTGTCTGACGCTTGGTTTCAGCTCAGGTCATGATCTCACAATTTGTGGATTCGAGCCCTGTGTCGAGCTCCATGCCGACAGTGCAGAGCCTGCTTGGGATTCTCTCTCTCTCCCCGTCTCTGTTCCTCTCCAGCTAACACGCACACACACACACTCTCTCTCTCCCTCAAAATAAATAAATAAGCAAAAAAATATTAAGAAAACATGAGAAAAAGAAAACTTTGTCAATTGTTGGTATTTGTAGAACACACATACACATGCATACCGTGTGTGTGTGTGTGTGTGTGTGTGTGTGTGTGTCTAAAGTCATGTGAGCTGCACAACATATTGGAATAAGAACGTCTTTTCTACTGTTGGAAACATCCAATCCAGGAAATGGATCCAGTTTCCAATTAAGATTCAAAGGTTGTATGATAGGCTTTTAAGAGACTTTGGGAGGTGTTATTTCCCTAATCTCTGATGCGTCCCTTGGACCTGGAGAGGTTCAAGTTTGGATGGTCTTCAACTCTTAGGATTCTAGTCAGGATAGTCCGCAGGGCGGGTTGTAGCAAAACTCCCCTTCCCTGCTCAGCTCCTCGGAAAAGATGGCGGCTCTTTTCTGCCTCGGAGCTCTGGATTCTGTAAGTCACCAAGTCACTGCCCTAGCATTATGTGGTGTGGTGGTGGTGGGATAAGGAACACAGAAACTCAGTGAACTCACTGAACTTGTCGTCACCTGGGTCTTCCGCCGTGTTTGCAGTTTCCTGCGTGAAACGAGAAGGGCACCGGGTCCGCTCTCTTGGAAAGCCTCCTGAAGGGGCTGGCCTATAGAAATTTGCTGGGCCTGCTTTTCTGGGTTGTCCAGAGCTCCCTGGAGGGAAGTCCAGTCAGGATGTGGTCTGAACGGAGAGGCAGTTACCAGTCTGCTTACGCTACCACCGAATCTACTTGGTCAGAGACCAAGTCGTAGCTGTTCCCCGAAGCTATGAGAGTAAACACTGCCTCCTATTTTTAGTAGTTCACTGCTTGCAAAAATAGCTTGAAATCCAGACCTTTGAGTCTCAACAGCCTTCAGCTTAACAGGCCATCCCGTGGTAACAACCACCCCAACAATAATACCCGGCACCGCTAACATTTGTCTGGAGTCACTCTGCACAGGTATTAGGTTAAGTTCCCTCCGGGCATGATCTTGCTTCATCCTCGCACGGAGTAGTCATTGTTATTTATGCTTATTTTTCAGGTGAGAAAACCAAGATTCAGAAAAGTTAGGCACCTGCCCAAAGTCCAAAAGCCTTTGAGATGTAAGGCCCAGTTCTGAACCCACGTCAGTCCAGCCAGAGGCCACAACCTGTGTTTTTGACCACTTCTTATTCCTGCCTTCCCACATTCCACAACAGCGTCTGTGGTGGGATGTTTATTACATGAGATCTGGTCCAGGTTCTCCAAGGAACTTTAGTTGATCACTGGAGTCAAGTTCAATAATCAAGAAATTGTGTCCATCTATATGGGAGATATTAAATGCCAGTTCTCTTATTGTTTCACTATTTTTAAAAAGCTATCGGATTTACAAAGTTACCCTATTCTCATCATGTTATCTTTTTACAGAGAACCCCCAAGGTGTTTTTCCAACACACTGTTATTTGGGGTAATTGCTTGACAGTTTGAAGGGCACCCAGTAGCTGTGTGGAATGTAGTCTTAAAATGGCCAGTGAAGCGGCGCCTGGGTGGCTCAGTCGGTTAAGCCTCCGACTTCGGCTCAGGTCATGATCTCACAGTTTGTGGGTTCGGGCCCCGCATCGGGCTCTGTGCTGACAGCTCGGAGCCTGGAGCCTGCTTTGGATTCCATGTTTCCCTCTCTCTCTGCTCCTCTCCTGCTCACACTCTGTCTCTCTCTCTCAAAAATAAAATAAACATCAAAAAAAAATTTTTTTTTTAAATGGCCAGTGAAACCATCAGAGGATGAGCAAGCTCTGAGGGTGGAGCCAGAAGTGTGGCTGCCTGTTCCTCGCGTCGACTGCTTTACCAGAAACATCAGGTTCAGGGGCTTGTATTTACGGAGATGATTGGCCTGCATTATCAGAGCAGCTGCCCCTGGAAATTTTCTGAATTAAATGTATCGATCTTACGTAAGTGGCGTATGGAAAGCAAGGTGTTGGTTCCGTTACCTACTTAAAACAAGTTCAGGGAACACCCACGTGGAGACAGTATACTTGTTTCTAATTTGACAGCTCTCAGAGGGAAAACACCGTGGGGCCGGCCACTTCCTGGTGAGTCCTCTCAGGGTGGGTGCGTGTATAAAATCTCCGCTAATTATGTGGCCAGGTCAGGTCAGGTTGCAGGTGGTGGCCTCACAGAATGCCTGCTCGCCGAGGATGGGGGGCGGTGTAAGAGTCAAGCCTCTTTCGCTTACAAGTAACAGAAATCTACTTCAAACTGGCTTAAGCAAAAATAAAATAATAATAATAATACGTATACATGATGTGTATACGTTACGTATGTGTACATCACACGTATGTATACATGTATCCAACCATACATGAGATCACAGAAATAGGACAGGCGTGTCACTCTGGGGATACAAGCTTACCTCGTGGACTCCAAGGATCAAGTGTTGGGGGCTTCAGGAAAGACCAGAACACTTTTGGTCCGGGGTAGCTGTCCCGTCAGGCACCGCCTCTCTTGGACCCGGGGCTCCTTGTCCCTGCTTCCCTGCCTTCTCTTTTCTCTTCTCTTCTCTGTGGGTCACCTTCGTCTCCTGCTCTGTGCACGATTGCCTCACAACTCACAATGTCATCTGCCCTCAGCTTCTGTAACCAGAAGACCTTGCCTCCGTCCTTCAAGTCCAAATTCAGGGTCAGAGAATGTAACTGACCCAGACCACGTCAGGTCAGCTCTGGCCTGGGAGGGGGAGGAATTGGGCTCAAACACGATGTTAGGGGGCTATGCCTGTGTGAGAAGGGCCAGTTTCCAAATACATCCTTTTCCTTCTATTCTTCTGAACACACAGGTTCTAAAAAATAAAAATAAAAATAAAAAAAGTCGATGTTTTGGGTCACTGTTAATCCTCTAAAAGTGTGAGTAGTAGAGGCTGTCCTTGCACAAATAGGCCATATATCAGTACAATATGGGGAAGGCCTATTTTAAAGAACTGATGCCCCCCAAAATCTGCATTTATATTCCTCAGACCAAGAAGAAATGATTCATTTTTTCCTGATCCAATATTTTTACGTTTAAAAGAGTTTTATTGATCACCTATCAAAATTAACTATAATAGAGAAGGAATTTTGTCAGACATATTATTATTATTTTTTTAATTTAAATTTTTTTTAATGTTTATTTATTTTTGACACAGAGAGAGACAGAGCATGAACAGGGGAGGAGCAGAGAGAGAAGGAGACACAGAATCCGAAGCAGGCTCCAGGCTCTGAGCTGTCAGCACTAGAGCCCGACGCGGGGCTCGAACTCACAAACTGTGAGATCATGACCTGAGCCGAAGTAGGACGCTCAACCGACTGAGCCACCCAGGCGCCCCTGTCAGACATATTATTTTATAGGTAGTTATGCCTATCAAATATACCCGAATTCAGTGTTTTAAGGAAAACTTACTGTTGGTTTTTTTTTTTTTTAAGGAAATGGTTATCTTATTTATTTTATTTTATTTTGAGAGAGTATAAGAGGGACGGGGGGGGGGGGTGGGTGGGGAGAGACAAAATCCCAAGCAGGCTCCACGCCGTCAGCACAGAACCTTCGATGGGGGGCTCAAACTCACAAACCATGAGATCATGACCTGAGCTGAAGTCCGACATTTAACTTACCGAGTCACCCAGGTACCCCGAAATACTTCTTTTTTGTTGTTGTTTGTTTTGAGAGAGCAAGGGAGGGACAGAGTGGATTCACAGAGAGCATCTTTTGTTTTTAATGTTTATTTTAGAGAGAGAGAGAGAGAGCACAGGAAGGGGAGGAGCAGAGAAAGAAGGGTACAGAGGATCTGAAGTAGATTCTATGCTGACAGCAGAGGAACCCAATGTGGGGCTTGAACTCATGAACCATAAGATCATGACGTGAGCCAAAGTCAGGTGCTTAATCGACTCAGCCATCCAGTGCTCTGAGAGAGAGAGAGAGAGAGAGAGAGAGAGAGAGAGAGAGAGAATCTTAAGCAGGCTCCACACTCAGCATGGAGTTTGATGCTGGGCTCCATCTCATGACCCTGAGATCATAACCTGAGTTGAAATCCAGGCGCTTCTATTCATGGGTATTTTAGAAGGTTAGACCTACATTTGTAAAGTGATTAGTCACCTATTAACATAACTATCATCCGGGTAAGTTCAGAATACAGTAAAACCTTGGAGTGCAAGTAAGTTGTTCTGAGAGCGTTCCACAAGACGAGCAAACATTTCTTTTTCTTTTTTTTAATGTTTATTTCTTTCTGAGACAGAGAGAGACAGAGCATGAGTGGGGGAGGGGCAGAGAGAGAGAGGGAGACACAGAATCCGAAGCAGGCTCCAGGTTCTGAGCTGTGAGCACAGAGCCCGACACGGGGCTCAGACTCACAAACCGTGAGATCATGACCTGAGCCGAAGTCGGACGCTCAAATGACTGAGCCACCCAGGCGCCCCACGAGCAAACATTTCTAATACATTTTAACTTGATAAACAAGTGATGTTTTGCAATAAGAGTAGTATGTGATGCCAGATGATTACAATTGAGTCAATGGTTCTTGAAATTTGCTTTGATATACCAGTGCTTTGGGTTACAAACATATTTCCGAAAGAATTAAGCTCGCAAACCAAGGTTTTACTGTATTTGCATTTTTTTAAAAAGTTGATTGCTCACACATGTAGGGTAAAATGTTTAGAAAATGACCAACTGTCTCCCTCACCCCACACACATAACACCTGGCCCAACCCGAATGGTCTTGGTGATGTGCATGTTACTATAACTTCTGAGTACTTATTTTAAATTCTCTTACTTTTTATTTAAAATTATGTTTATAATATATTTTAGACATGCAAAAAACATAGATAGTAATGATACTAATGCCTCCCCCACATTTAACAAGGATGATTGTTGTCTAATAGTCTACCAAATGAGAAAATTGCCAAGTGTTAATGTAGTGTATAAATAATATATAAGAATAGAAATTATCTAAAGCTACACTATGTCTTTCTTATGATACATATACTTATTAAGATGCAACTATACAGTGAGGAGGGTACTCAACTACTTCTGAAGGGTCATTACCTATTGGAAATTGCATGGGTGAAGTCAGAGGCTTCAACCATATCTGTGATGCTTTATTTTTAAAAATCGTCTACAGCAAATATGGAAAATGTTAACAAATGTTGATTCTTGGAGGTTTTCAGGATACGGCATTTGACAATTTGACTTTTTAAGAAGAAGCTGTTTTTCCTTAGAAATGTTTTTCCTTCCCCTCAGGCACATTTGTAATTAATAAAGGGAAATTACATGAAATGATCATGGGTAGATGTCCTTTGTAAACGTGTCTACTGTATGACTGTCCCTTGAGTCAGAGAACTGAGTAAAGGGAAGAAAGGGCAATGGGCTTCACATTGGGTCCCTCCGGATTTTATTTGAATTGTCCGATGCTCTTCTGAAGGGTGATAGAGGTAGAATTCATCTCCACTGCTGTCATCACCATAGCTGGCATTTATTGCAAGCCTTACGATGTGTTTGTCACTTGCCGAATACTGTACATGGGATATTAGTGAGGATACAATTTTGTTCACCGTATCAGAGACCTGAAGTAACAGTAGCTTAAAGAAGATACCATTTTATTTGTGACTCCCATAATGGTCTGGACATACGCAATCCATGGCTGATAGGATGGCTCCATGAAGGTCAAGTACCCAAGCTCCTTCTGTCTTGTTGCTTTGCTAGTCCTACAATATTGCCTTTATACTCATGGTCTATGATGGTTCTTGGCTCTCTCTCACTAGTTCTTGCTCATTTTCCCTGGTCAGAATCCAACCACGTGAGCACATCTGGCTACAGAGGAAGCTGGGAAATGTAGTCTTTATTCTGCATAGCCATGTAAGGCAGCTGTAAATATTGGGGCTTCTATTCCTATCGAATAAGAGGAGATGCACATTGGGGAAGCCATAAGAAATCTGTGCCCCAGTGAAGAGTTTCTATTTAACCTTACAACAACACTAGGAGTCAAGCCCAAATGGACTCACTGAACACTTGAGAAGAAGAGAGATTAGATTTCTTGCTGAAGGTCACACTGCTAGTATGTGGTAGGGCTGGGTGCGGCTGTATTTTTGTTTCTTCATATGTTTGCATCTAGTTTGCCGAGAAGTTCTAATACTAGGAACTGAGCGGGGAATTTCAGCTTCCTTGGGACTGCCACACCTTGTCAGTGTTTGCTTGATTTCATCACATCATTCAAAACAATCATCCAGGAAGAAGTGTGTGCCCTGTACTTCAGAGTTGAAAGCAAGCACCCATTTAATTTTGTCCAAAGAATTTTGTGACATTTATTGAGCAATGGGTAGTACATTTGGGTGTTGCCCAATCAAAACCGGGAACATATACCAGGGAAATGTTATTCTTTAATTTGGTTCAGGTCATACCTGGCTTCTGGTTAGGCTAGAAAATGCACCTCTATTATCTTTTTAATAAGAAGGAAATGCTTTCATAGAATATATGTTCTAACATCTTTTTTCTGTGCCAATGTTAAGACTATGGACTATCTCCTAAATACTAAATCAAAAGTAGCAAGTTTTCCAGAAATGATTTTATTTTAGGAGCAACAAGTAGCATTGAAACCATATGTTGCTTTTTTACAACATCATCCAACCAGCAGCTTCTTCCGTGCAACAACATTTGGCAGGTGACCCCGTTCTTTCACCCTGATCACTATTTCCAAGAGTTGGCCTGTGCCAAAACCAAAATTGCAAATGGGAAGCCTGGTTCCTGAAAGTTCACATCTGACATTATTCAAGTTCATGCTGGAACAGAAGGGAATACCCTAGATAAGGCATGTAGTCACCTGTTGTAGATCTCTGCCTTTGGAAATGTTAAAAGGCGAAATCTTTGTGTGGTTCAGGACCAACATCAGGATTAGGGTGAGACAAGGGTGGCATTCACTTCTGGCAGCAAAACTCACTTCTGGCAAGTGTCAAAAAACTTAGTAATCAAGACAAATAATATTTTAATGGAAGTTTTAAATGTAAAAACAAATGAAAAAAATCATGTTGAACACATATCAAAATTTTAAATGAAGATAGGCTGTTGTTCGGGTTACCATGGTGCGTTGTTGTGGGATGGGAACAGTCATTTCCAATTAGCCCCACATTCCTGGCCCCAAAGTCCTCAGATGCCACCAGGAGGGTTTACGAGGGTTGACAATGTGTGAGAACAGATTGGGCAATGAATGCGGGGCTTTATACATGGTCATAATTTTTTATTATAGAGCTTTTACTAATTTTTCTCACTAGGCTCAAAATATTTTGGGGATATTTTGATGAGTGTATATAGGAGGGTACATTTTCCCTTTGTCTCAGGTTCCAGTATGGCTCCACAGTGCAGTGTTCAGGACTTCTGGGAACCCAGCTTTTCATGCTAAGTGAGCTGTTGCTACAGGAGCTCTAAACTCTTGAGAGACCTAACTGGTTCTTTCTCTGAGACCATTTGGCTAAACACACGACTGCTGTCCCTTTAATCATCGTGCCACTTAGCCTTTTACATTTACACTGGATGGAAGTCTCTGCTTTGTTTGTCTGTCTAAATATGCGTTAATATCATCTAACCTATGCTGGAAATCCCCCGATCCCTATCTCCTCAATTTTTCCCTTGATAAATTAGGTTCCTCTTTTTTTCTCTCCTGTTTTAAGCCTGATTCCCATTTATAAGTGTGTGTGTGTGTGTGTGTGTGTGTGTGTGTGTGTGTGTGTGTGTGTTTATTTCACATCTATCTCTCCTGCTACATTGCAGGCTCCTTGAGGGCAGGGAGCATATCTATTTGGCTAATTACTCAGCCCTCAGGACCTAGCATAGTGTGTACATATTGTAGGGATTCATACAGGGTTTTTAAAAAATGTTTATTTGTTTATTTATTTTTGAGAGAGAGAGAGAGGGAGAGAGAGAGAGCTGGGAAGGGGCAGAGAGAAAGGGAGAGAGAGAATCCCAAGAAGGCTCTGTACTGTCAGTGCAGAGCCCGAGGCAGGGCTTGAACTCACGAACTGTGAGATCATGACCTGAACCCAAATCAAGAGTCAGACGCTTAATTGATTGAGCCACCCAGGCACCCCTCATACAGACTTCTTAATAGATAAAAATTGTAAGTAAAGCTTCAGGTGCTTAATAAATGTTATCGGTAATCATGCTACAGGATTTTTTTTTTAACTTTGAAAATTTTTTTATTTTTCAAAGTTTATTTATTTTGAGACAGAGAGTGAGTGAGAGAGGGAGAGAGAAAGAACATAAGTGGGGGAGGGACAGAGAGAGAAGACGCCAAGCAGGCTCCACTCTGTCAGTACAGAGTTCAATGTGGGGCTCAAATTCACGAACCATGAGATCATGACAGGAGCTGAAATAGAGAGTGGGATGCTTAACCGACTGAGCCACCCAGGCGCCCCAGATGCTACAAGATTTTTAAAAAAAATCAAGAATGCCTTTAAATGTCAATGAAATAAATCCCTTTTTCCCGTTTTGAGTTAGGTCTTGAATAAGCCGTATTTCTCCTACCTGACAACTACTCTTACATTTCA
This sequence comes from Felis catus, assembly GCF_018350175.1. NCBI lineage: Eukaryota > Metazoa > Chordata > Mammalia > Carnivora > Felidae > Felis > Felis catus. Next base: position 115,089,967 of record NC_058374.1, read on the forward strand.
AGTGATGTTTCGCAATGTCTGGAAGGGCGGTATTGCAAAGGCAGTTTGACCCTGTGGAAAGAGCATTGGGTCGGGAACCAGGAGGCCCGGTAACTCTAAAAGAGAACGGGATGCCTTTGGTGTAATGGGCTGGGTTTCACCCCAAAAAGTCTAGCAGGCCTCATCCTTATTCTCGTGTAGGTCCTTGATCATGAGTATGTTCCTGAAACCCAAAGTTCCCCTGGTTTCTTTAGGTCTGCCCTGCCCACTGGTTAAATCTGACCATGAACCCTTATAGCAAAGACCTCTTCACACCAGAGCCCAGCCCCACCCACTACACCATTGTGCAGCCAGCAAAGCCTCCATGCCCCAGTTCACTGTCTTCTCTGAGTGTCTTCTCTTTGAAGCTTCTGAATAGTATCAGAGGAATCTAGAAGCTACCTCCTTGAGGAGGCCAGTGGTTCAAAATGGTTAGCCAACTCAAGTCATGCTTTTGCAGTAGGCACCAGACCAGGCAAGGAGTCCCTGTCTTCTAGGACTGTCTTCTCAGGTTGGAAGAGGAAGGATAGTGAAGGAAAGAGCCCTGGCATTGGCGTCTGACAGATTGGGCTCTAGTCCCAGAATGACATTCACTAGCCTGGTAGTTTCAGTTTGAAATTGAGAATGTGGAAAGACAATAATAGTAATACTCTGTCACTCAGAATTCTTGGATACACATGACAGACACCTAACTCAAATGAACTTAAATAGGTGTAAATAACTTAAATGGCCTAAATGGGAACTGACCAGTGGTGCTTCTCTGGTTTATTTCTTATAAGCCCCCAAAGGGTGGGGTATAGCTAAATTTTGGTGACAGATGGAACCAGGATCTGCAACATTGTTAGGACACTCTTTTCTGTCTCTGTTCTCTGCTTGTCCCTACGTGCAAAAATTGCAGTTCCTAGGGAGTGATGGTTCTTCTAGTGGTGGGAAACATGACCTCCTATTTCACAGCTTCTCTACCAGAGGGAGATTGGTTTTCTTCCCTGCGATCTCACTTGAAAAATCCTGGGAAGGACCTGACTGGCCTAAGTTGGGTCACATGCTGACCATTGGAGCAGTCGGCTTTGGCAAGGGTGGGTGGTTTCCTGTGATTGACAACCTTCTGTAGAAGCACATGTGGGAGCCGGTGGAGGGGTTTTCCTCACGGAAGGGAGTTCCTTTTCCCAGCAAATGCAGAGATACCAGGCCAACTGAATAATGTCCACCACACAACCTCTTAGGGTTGCTTATGAGGGTTAGAGATAACGCATAGAAAGCATGAGTAGTAGAAATGATGATGATGACGGTGGTGATGATGGTGAGGAGGATGAGAAGAAGTAGTATCTCAGCATCTCTAGATACTCAGGCTCCACATGGGAGCCATTATATCTCACAGAAGGAAGCACACTTTCTTCTTTGTTATTCTTTTGACCCTCGTACAATCATCATAATAGACTCTTATGAACCGCCTTAGTCACAGGTGAAGAGATAAGACCTAAAAAGGTTATGTCTGCTCAAGGACATAGAGTGAGTGGTACAGCAAGGCCCAGAACCAACCCTCAAGGCTCCCAATCTATTCTACTTTTTGTATACCATGTGGTGATTAAGAGTGCTGGCCCTGAAGCCGGCCTGCCTGGCTTTAAAGCTCAGCCCCTCCTACTGTGTGACATTGAATAAGTTCCTTAAGCTACCTCTCGGAGCCTTAGAGAGTCCCCTTTGCAGGGTCATTATGGGGAATTAAGTGCATTAATATGGGCATATTGGCTATGATGATGATTCCATTCTCAGATACTACCACCGGGGTCTCCTGCCCTGGAGCTGGTCACCTCCCCCTAGTGTGTCCGGGGACATGCCAGGCATTGCAGTGGGGCTGCAGTCTGGTTCCAGTGGGCACTGGGATTGGAGGGGGAACAGCCATTCAAACCACCTAAGGCTCTGAATAACAAATGAAGCCATCACCTCTCTCTCTCTCCATCCCAGTGGTTTTCTAAATAAACATTTCCCCAACAGAACAGTGCTTTGTGAACCACTGATGCTGCAAGGCTCTCCCTGATCTCACACGGGATGCTCGGCAAAACACCGAAACTCCCTGTGTCTTTTCCTCCTTGGAAAGAGCGCTGTAGCAGTGCCTGTGATTTCACGAATAGCACAGGCTTTGGAATCAGATAGGCCTGGGTTCGAATCCCTCTGCGGCCACTGGTTAGCTATGGGACTTAGGCAAGGTGCTGGACCCTCTTTCGTGCCTAAAATGAGAACAGTATCAATATCCACCTTGTAGAGCTGTTGAGAGGAGTCTCTGGAGGGCAAGTCAAGTGCTTAATACAGAGTGTGCTTGGTGCATGATGGCTGTCGTCAGAATTAAGTGTCCTATGATACGTATGCTTTTGAGAATGCACAAAATCACTGAGTGAATATAAAGCCTTATTTTTTATAAAATAAAGACGTCTGCAAGTGTTTTCTCATAATTATGCTACCTCTTAGTTCTGCAGAAGCCTTAACTGGATAGAACTTTGGGTAAGAGATTTCCACGTGATTTAAAAAACAATAACAAGGAAATGTACTCTCACAAATGGGAGAAACGTCTTCTTCTTCTTCCTATGTGAAAGGCAGCAGGATTAATTCTGGCAACAGAAACAAAAAGAAACCCTCCCAGAGCAGCAAATGATTCCTGACCCTGGTTTCAGAGGAGGATAAGAATTCCCACATTGATCTACCAGAGTCATGCTGAGCGCTTCTATCAACCACGGACCTGGAGGTGGGCTGGCTCTGGGCGAGGGATGGTTTCTCAGAAATAGAATTGGAAGGATTCTCTCCTTCTGTGTGTGTCCTCCACATCCCTCATCAGCCTCGCCCAATCCTGCCAGGGGTCCCATTGCACATGGAGCCACTTGCTGAAGTCCTAGGTCCTACAGTTTCAAGTAATCCCTGTTTGTAAAATCCTCTTGAACATTTAAAATTTTTTTCAACGTTTTTTATTTACTTTTGGGACAGAGGGAGACAGAGCATGAACGGGGGAGGGGCAGAGAGAGAGGGAGACACAGAATCGGAAACAGGCTCCAGGCTCTGAGCCATCAGCCCAGAGCCCGAGGTGGGGCTCGAACCCACGGACCGCGAGATCGTGACCTGGCTGAAGTCGGACGCTTAACCGACTGCACCACCCAGGCGCCCCCCTCTTGAACATTTTAGATAGTTCCTTTATACTCTCAGTAGTGGAAAGTGCTTTCTAAGGTAATGAACAATATGACCAGATGTACTTGTATTGGTCAGGATAGGCTAGGTTAAGGCAAACCAACCCCAGAAATCTCAGGGGAGCACAAAAAAGCTCTTTTTTTTGCCCTCCGGCTCTGGACCCACTGCAGGCCTGATGGATCTCTAGGGTAGCTTCTGTCTGAGTGGGAGCCCAGGGACAGAATCTACTTGCATCGCGTGACCCCAGCATGGAGTTCCCAGGTCACTGGGACAGAGGAAGGACGCATGGGGAATGCACTCTCCCTCGTAAATGCCACACGGCACTTGCATTCATGAGTCAGTGCGGAACCAGGTCTCGTAGACCCACCTAAGTTTAAGGAGAGGGAGATGCGTGGTTCTTCCAAGTACCCAGAAAAGAGAGACAACGGAGTATGAAGGATCAGAAGTCCCTGCTCCTCCTCTATCTTCCTTTTCAAATGCAGAGATCCTGGTCTTGGATCAGGGCTGCTGGCGAGAAAAATCTGAAGGAGGCTTGAAAGTCCAACAGAAGGAAATGTGGAGAGCCTCCCATGAAAAGGGAAAGTATTTTCTTAAGAATGCTGAGTACTTAAATGCACAGAACAAACTGAGTGAGGGTTGCTTGTGGGAAGGCAGCGGGGATGGGCTAGATGGGGGATGGGCGTTAAGGAGGGCACTTGATGGGATGAGCACTGGGTGTTATATGCAAGTGATGAATCACCAAATTTTCCTGAAACCGTTATTACACCATATGTTAACTAACTTGGACTAAAAAAAAAAAAAAAAAAAATGCTGGGTACCTCCCTTTCCTTGGTTCAGTTCCTTAACATAACAAGGGAATTTAGGGAACCAAAACAGCTTGAGGATTGAGACAGTGGGAGCATGTGCAGAAATGCAGGACCTCCCCAAATTCAGCTACCCCAGTCACCTCCTTACCCCCTCTTCCCTCATCCTGGGAACACACTACCACGTTCCACCTTCTTAATTCTCTCAGTGTGATTATTACGGACTTAGGTTTTTTTCTTTCAATAACTTACTTTTCCTAAAGGAAAAGGAACTTTCTATTTCTGTCTTAGTGAAAATCCAGTATCATTCACCATAGATAGAAGATATCCATAAGAACACACACAATGTCAATAAAACAGAGAGTTCTGAACCTGAGGTTTGCTCTCCCAGTTACAAAGGGAGACTAACAAATCCCGGAATGGTGAAAAAGACAAGCCAGCTCTAAACCGGAACTACTTTTCATGGAATCAGACAGATTGAAAGAGGAGTGTCAAGGAGGAGGCAAACAGCTCAGATGTGGACGCTGTGTCCCGATGCCTGTGTTCTAATTCCAGGGCCACACCACTTACTAGCCGTGTGACCTTTGTGCCTCCTTTTCCTCATCTGGAGATCTGAGGATAATAATATTACCTACTTCATACACATGAGACTCCTGTAACAGTGTCTGGCAGATAAGAAGGGCTATAAAATAAGCATTACCAATTTATTTTTTATTTTTTATTTTTCATTATTATTTTTAACGTTTATTTATTTTTGAGACAGAGAGAGACAGAGCATGAATGGGGGAGGGTCAGAAAGAGGAAGACACAGAATCCGAAACAAGCTCCAGGCTCTGAGCTGTCAGCACCGAGCCCGACGCGGGGCTCGAACTCATGGACCGCGAAATCATGACCTGAGCTGAAGTCAGCCGCTTAACCGACTGAGCCACCCAGGCACCTCAGCATTACCAATTTTTAGTATTATTTCTTACAGTGTGATGTCTTGTTTAATTCTGTCTCCTCTACCTGCTAAAATCTCCTGTACCTCATTAAATTATCTCTCATTCCTGGTGAGACGCATCCCAATCCTGGAGAAACATCCATCGAATGGAACCAGCAGAGGCTCTGCAAACTGTCAACTCTGAACCACAAGCCCTTTGGCTTCATTGGTGACCCTGTAGCAGATTACAAACTTCTTTAAATCTAAGTTTCCTAGGTAAGGATAAAAATACCTACCTCCTAGAGAAGATGCGATAAGGTCAAACAGGTAAAACAGAATCTATCCAAATGTCAGACCTAACAAGGAGATTGACTAAATACTGGTTTACCTTAAACCAGTAATTCCTAACTGTCTCCGAGGGATTTGTGGAACGCTCCGGTAGAATCTTCAAACGTGTTGCCCACTATATTATAGTAATTTGAAAATACACCTACGTACGTTAGAGCACTGGTTCTCAGAATCAAGCAGAACTAAGAATCACATGGAGAGAATCATCTCAGATTGCACCGGACTTTCTGATTTTAGCCCCTCATCCTGAGTTGCTCCTCAGTCCTGGGCAAACCTGTATGGTTAGGCACTCTGCCTGGAGAATCGTTTAAACTTGGATTCCTGGACTCCAGAGATTCTGATGCAGCAGGCCTGGGTGGGATGGGGCCTGAAGATTTGCACTGCTAACCAAGCTCCCAGGTTTTCTGCTGTGAGTGTAAGGACCACACTTAGAGAAGCTGTGGCTTAGAGCCCTTTATCCTATTAATGCCTATACTTGGTGTTCTGTTTCTAAAAGTTGAGAGTTGCTCAACTTTTATAGCTTCCCAGATGTCTTCACAGCTCTCTGAGGTTGGTGTTTCTTCCCCATTTAATAGGCAAGAAACCTAAGGCTTAGCAACGGTTTAGTGATTTGCTTGACGTCATATAACTTGGAAGTCACTCAAACTCAGATCTGACACGGAAACAGGTTTTCTCAATCCTACCCCCTTAAGCCACAGACGTCTGTGCTCAGCTCCCTTACTTTGGAATGAATTCTCTCTACGAGAGTATGCTAGTGCCCTAGAGAAGTGGGTTTCTGGCCAATCGTTACCAGAGTTCTGCAGTGGACACAGCAGATAAATATGTACACACACACACACACACACACACACACACACACACATATACTTTTTTAAAAAGTTTATTTTGAGAGAGAGAGAAAGCACAAGCAGGGGAAAGGTAGAGGCAGAGGGAGGGAGAGAGAGAGAGAGAGACACACAGAGAGAGAGAATCTCAAGCAGGCTCTGCACGGTCGGCACAGAGCCAGATGCGGTGCTTGAACTCATGAGCTCATGATCATGGATCCATGACCCCGTAGGATCTCAGCATATGTTTGTGCAATGAATGCCAATAACATCATTAATAATTTCTGTTTTATGCTCCGCCGCGTCTCCTTTCTTCAAAGGGAACCTAACTTTTCTTGCGTTGCTATCCAGGGATCTCTTTTGCTCCTTCTCCTTCCTCTTCCTTTCTCTTTCCAGTCCCTTTTCCTCCCACCCCTCCCTTTCTAGTGACGCTCTTAATTGTCACTGAGGAGGGAGGAGAAAACCTTGGGAAAAGAGCTGAGAGATGGCGATGGGAAAGAGCTAAATCAGTTTAGAGGCCAAGTTAGTAACTCCAGCTTTTCTATCAGGAGCCTGTGCGGAGCCTGGAAAGCCTGGGCAGCGAGGCTTTATTTTCCGCCCCCTGGTCTTTGGTTTCGTTTTCTTTTCGGCTTTTTCCACCCCTCCTAGAAAACCACCCAGCCCTGCTGCAGTGGTCGCTATGCGGTGGCTGTGGCCTGCGTCCCTTGTCTGCAAGGTGGACGTTTGCTAGGGAGCTCACAGAACTGGGCCTTGAGGAGCCCAGGCGAGACAACGGATACGAACGAGATGTGAAGGTGGGACGACTCTAAGGAGCAACTGTCATTGTCACTGTCATTTAAGCTGGAGGGAACAGAGCTTGCGAGTTGAAGCTAGTACCAAGAACATGCACTTCACAGCCAAATATAAAAGTTTTTTTTTTTTAATTTTTTTTTTCAACGTTTATTTATTTTTGGGACAGAGAGAGACAGAGCATGAACGGGGGAGGGGCAGAGAGAGAGGGAGACACAGAATCGGAAACAGGCTCCAGGCTCCGAGCCATCAGCCCAGAGCCTGACGCGGGGCTCGAACTCACGGACCGCGAGATCGTGACCTGGCTGAAGCCGGACGCTTAACCGACTGCGCCACCCAGGCGCCCCCCAAATATAAAAGTTTTTAAGGAAGTCTGCTCGCCCCGTGGTTGGCCCACGTGATTCCGAATGGACTGGCCTTACGGTGCACTGAGAGCATCATCCTTCTGTGTAAACCGGTGCTTTTTTCAGTTATTCGTCATTTCATGACAGAATTGGGAAGCCGCCTGTTCTCTAGACCAGGGTTTGGGGTTGGTCAGGTGCATGGTATTTTCACAGATCAGTTAGTACTTTTCCTTATTTCTCTCCTGTCCGGGGAGGCGCTGCTGTTCAGGCGCGTCTCTGCTTTTCCCCCAGATACATATGCTCTGAGGATTTATGCCACCAGGAATAATCTCCTACCCTCAAGCCTAGGCAGGCAGGGACCCATGATTTCCTTTGTGTAGAGCAACTTTCTGTAGAAAATTGGACCTTCTCCCTTCGACAGAAGGCAGACCAATGAGGTTCTTTGAGCAGCCAGCAGAGGGTCCCAAGTCTGCCCCGTAAATGCTGATGGATTACGAAATCCTTATAATATCTGCGGCTTGCGGAGATCTCGAGGTATTCTGCAATCAGATGTGAGATCTGGGGAGTGGAGTGTGGTCAAATTTTCAGCAGAGATTTGTAGATCACCTACGACCGTTTTTGGAATGGGAATGGGAATGGGCTTTTTAAGTCTTTGTTTCAGGTGCAGGAATTTTTCTGAAGGGTGAGCTTTATGTTCTATGTGGAAAGGTGAAATGTGAATAAACAGACATACACAACATGGAAATTATGAAGGCAAGTGGACAGATACCGCACAGGAAGTCCCTTTACCATCGGAATGGCGTGATCATAGACTTCTTAAAGACTGGAATCTGGGGCGCCTGGGTGGGGCAGTCGGTTAAGCGTCCGACTTCAGCCAGGTCACGATCTCGCGGTCCGGGAGTTCGAGCCCCGCGTCGGGCTCTGGGCTGATGGCTCAGAGCCTGGAGCCTGTTTCTGATTCTGTGTCTCCCTCTCTCTCTGCCCCTCCCCCGTTCATACTCTGTCTCTCTCTGTCCCAAAAATAAATAAACGTTGAAAAAAAATTAATTAAAAAAAAAAAAGACTGAAATCTGGCCTTCCGTCTCTCTGAGCCACATCATACTGGTAGATCCTTTGTAAATATGATATTGTGTTACATGCAAATATGTACATCATGTGCAAATATGATGTTGTATCCTGCTGACATCTTCAGTGGCTCCCAGGTGCCTCCGTGATAACACTCAGTCTCCTTGGTTTGGTCCTTCATTTCCCTCCCAGTCAGGCCCAGCCTCCCCTCTTGCCATTGCCCGGATTAAACTCCACATGGCAGTCACTGAGAACAAACTGCAGTGCCCCGAGCATGCCCGACTAGGTACATTTGAGGATGCTCTTTCTCTACTTTTCCCATCACGCCAACTTCTTCTCTCTTTCCAGAGCCTGTCAGGATCCTCATTTTAGGGACGACGTCTCTGACTATCCCCTCATCTTTTAATGCCCTAAACCCTGTCTTCCACTCGTTAGGTGCCCATCTGAGCTGCCTTATCATCCTGCCATAGCCCTTGACGTTCTAGATGATAAATCAGTGGCTTACATGTCTATGCCTAGCTCAAGACTGTTGTCTTAGAGACAGGGGCTGTATCTTGTTCACTGTGCATTCCCAGAGCCTTGTACAGTGCTTGGGGTCTAGGATGCGCGTAATAATTATTGGTCGATTTAATCATCTAATGAGTGGCTAGTTCCGATGCGGTCCCCCTCCCTCTCCAGTGGCACCAGCCTCTTGCTTCCTTCCTTAAGGGTCACTGGGCAGGGATCCTGCAGAGTGGATGGGGAAGACATGCATATATGGTGGGATTTGCCCTTCTTAACAGGCTTATTATATACACAGTTGTGTCTTTATTGTTCCCCCTTTTAATTGGATTAAGGGAGTTATTCTCTGAGACATGAAAACACGATATTGAATTCTTATGAGAAATTAGGTAGAATAATAGAATGTTGAAGTAGAAGGGACCTTAGAGGTTATAGGGATCATCCTTCTCATTTTTCAGGTGAGAAACCAGGCCCAAGGGTAGAAAGATTTGTTAAGCTTTCACGATCAATTAATAGCTAAAGACATCTGTTGCTTCTGCCTAACTCAGTCCCTTTGGGGGAACCAGCCCTTCCCACTCTCAGTCATAGCATTTTGAGTGGTGCTGGGTTTACTCCCAAATCCAGGATGAGCATATGAACTGGGTCTGGCCAATCAGAGCATCAAAACATGTGTTCCCAGGAGGCCAGTCAAAGGTGATGAGACTTGATTCCAGAACATTGGAAAAGAAAAGTTCATATGCCCCATTGGGGTTGCTGAGAAGATAGGACCAACCATTGGCAGCCATCTTGTCACCATGAGTGGAGAGCCAAGGAAAACAGTGCCAAGAGATGAAGAGAGTGAGTCTGTCCTAATGACATCATTGGAGACCCTGATACAGATGTGTCTGATCCCTGATTCCTGTAGGAACTCATTAATTATTGTGTATGTGTGGCTTTTTTGCTTAAGTTCAATTCTGTTCCTTTCAACCAGTTACTCTAATATAATGTTAGAACTAGAACCAGGCCTCTTTACCCCCAAATGCAGTGCTCTTTCCACTGGACCACACTGGGCATTCCTCCAATTAACCCTATGCCACCCATCATCACATAAGAGAAAGTAGAATTGGGAGGGAATGGGAGACAACAGGGCTACATTTTGATGAGTAGGGGATGTGTCTCCAGTGAGGGACTCTGGGGACTAGTGGGAAGTCACTGGGGTAACAGGAGGCGTTAGAACTGGAGCGAAAAAGAGAGTAGCTAAAAACCAAATTTTGCTTGTTTTCCTGTTTTGACACGGGGTGGAGGTGGGGGGCTATGGGGGGTGGTTAGAGGTGGGGGCATATATGTGACTAGAAGCAAATTCAGCCAGGCTTTTCTTCTAGATGAATGAAAAGACCCTTTGGTCTGGACCTGGGGAAGTTGCTGGGGTGCAGATTGGCAAGGCAAGGACAAAAGTCACTACATCACTATTTTACCCTTAACATCTCATGACTCCCCTAAGTGTGGGAAACTCTGTGCCACAGACCGGCCACAGCCACGACAAGTGAACCTTCTCTATGTCCCGGCACCACTGATATGACTGTGCTGGGCCATGCCTGTTGTTGCAGGCAAGATATGCTAATGAGATGGCTTCCCACCTTGGTGATAATTTGGTTTCTAGTCTCTGAGGTCAAATCTTCATCACAATGCCCAGGATGCATGAACTGAAATGGAGGGTCTGTCCCTGGTGGGAACCCCACCCATACTGCCCACACACACCAGGACGGAGTTTTTAGAGGTCGGATTCATCCTGCTAATGTAACTCTCTTCTCTGTATTCATATAAAGTTCAAAAATAGGGGGCGCCTGGGTGGCTCAGTCGGTAAAACGTCCGACTTCGGCTCAGGTCATGATTTCACGGTCCATGAGTTCCAGCCCCGAGTCGGGCTCTGTGCTGACAGCTCAGAGCCCGGAGCCCGTTTCAGATTCTGTGTCTCCCTCTCTCTCTGCCCCTCCCCTGTTCATGCTCTGTCTCTCTCTGTCTCAAAAATAAATAAACGTTAAAAAAATTTTAAAAAAATAAGCAAAAGTAAGTTATGGCGTTAGAAAGCGGGACAATGGCTACCTTTGGGAGGTGGGCCGGGAGGGTCTTGGAGAGGGTGCGAGAGAGTTTTCTGGAGCGTTGTGTTCTTCGACTGTGTGCTGTTTACCCGGAAAAGTTCCGTTTGTGAAAATCTCTTGAGCTATGTACTTATGGGTGATGTACTTTTCTCTGTGTGTTGTATTTCAATAAAAACATTACAGTGTGTTGAATGCTGGTCATTGTAGGCAGTCAAATGAGGCCACTGAAATTATGTGATGATGCTCTTCTCTTGTAAGGTGGGCACACAAATGATCCAGAATATGTTCATATTAATTTGAAAGTATATAATAAAAATGAAAATATAAAAAAAAAATCTCGTAGCATGCTCACTGTCTTCCAGGGGTCCAGGACACTGGATGGAAAAAACTGGAATATTAAGATACCTCAGAATCAGTGTAAACGGACCTCAGACCCGTTCACCTCTCTCCACGTTGATTGCCGTCACTCTTTTTTTTTCTTTTTTAAGTTTATTTATTTATTTTGAGAGAGAGCAAGAGCAGAGAGGGGCAGAGAGAGAGAGAGAATCCCAAGCAGACTCTGCAATGTGAGCACAGAGCCCACTGCGGGGCTCAAACTCAAGAACCGCGAGATCATGATCTGAGCCCAAATCCAGAGTCAGACGCTTAACCGACTGAGCCGCCCAGGTGCCCCGATTGCCACCACTCTTGTTCAAAGCACCAACAACTCTAGGCTGGACTGTGACAATAACCTCTCGCTGATGTATAATCCACTGTCCACACAGGAGAAGACTGTAGACTTAAAAAACAGCTCAAATAACTCCCCTACTGGAAGACCTTCAAAAAATTCCTAAAAGTCTTTTTTTTTTCTCCCTGCCTTTGATCAGGTCTTTATTCAAAATTAGCTGTCCGAAATGATTTGACTATTATGGAATAAACAAATTTAACTTTTTATGCAGCAGCCTTCTTTTCTTCCGAGGTGGGTTTCTCTTGTTCAGGCTTCTTGTCAGTTGCTTGGAAGCTGCGGTCGGTGCACCCCCCCCCCCCCCCCCCCCCCCGCCACCGCCAAAGTTTCTTCTGCTTTTTCACACCAGCAGCCTTCTTTCCTTTCTTCTCTACACAGACCTCTTGCCTGGAACCCTCTTCTCTGATTTGGCTTCTAAGGCTGCGGCTGCTCTGTCCATCCAGAGTTTGTGATTCTTGGCCTGGCGATGAACGCTGTTCTGGGGCATAGTCTTGACATACAGGGTTAGCTTCAAACGTGATTCTTCAGGGCTCTGCGACGAGTCTTCTTCCGTGGTGCTCAGAGGGCTCTTTGGATCTCTGGGCTTCTCAAGATTCCGCTAAGGTCTGTGTTAAGCATCTTGTGCACGGGAAGCTTATAGTTACTCTTGAGGGAGGCAGCCTTCTGCCAAGTGCCATACAGATCGTCTAACTTGCGGGGAGCACTTTCAGTCCAAATGCAGAAACGTCCACATACCCACCAGAAGCAAGCTGCGAAATGTTCGCTTGGCTTACATTAAGTAAAGTAAATCCAGGGATGTTTCTGGGGACAACGTTGTCCTCATTAGAGATAACGCAGGGTCCCCTGCACTGGATATGGCAACGGTTTCTCATTTTGCCCCTTGCCAGCTCTCATTTGCTGAGAGGCATAGAACTCTTTGATATCATTCCAGGCTTTAAGTCTCTTAGGAAGCAAAACAGCCACCTTGGACTTCTTGTAACCTTCAACTTTATCTTCAACCATCAAAGGAAGTTCAGGAACTTCCTCAATACGATGACCTTTATTTTTATTTACTTAGTTTTTTTAAAGTTTGTTTATTTTGAGGGAGGGAGAGGGAGAGACAGAATCCCAACCAGGCCCCAGCGCTGTCAGTGCGGAGCCCAAGGGGGGCTCGAACTCACGAACCACCACGAGATCATGACCTGAGCTGAGATCAAGAGTCAGACACTGAACCGACTGAGCCACCCAGGGGCCCAATACGATGACCTTCAGACATGACCAGCACTGGTAAGGTGGAGGCAGCCAGGCAGAGCAGATGACGCACCGCCTCTGTGTCGTGCTCATTCTGCAGTGCTAACGACGCCAGGTTTCGGTTGGTGCGAACACGCAGCCCCCACAACACACGTTTTCAGAGGCACCTGGCCAGAATGGTGAGTCCCATTGCCTTGAACTCTGGGAATTGGAGCCGCGGCTCTGCCAGCACCCCAAGACTCAGCACTGCTTCGATGACCTGCTAACTCACTGACAACACGGGGCTGTCTGTCGTTCTTGCCGAGTGGGTGTGAACAAAGTTCACAACATCAGGTCGAATTGGAGGCTTGAACACGGCAGGCAAAGTAGCATTTCTGCCAGATGATTCCCCCTTTTCGGAGTATAAGGATATCAATGAATAAATACATGCCATCGTGGGGAGAGGAGACAGCCACCCTCCTCTCATCCCTGTGGCTCCTACAGGAAATGTAAGAATTGCCAATAGTCTTAAAGCCCAGATCCCAGCATGCCCAGCAGTGACTGGTGCCTTCTGTCTCCCTGACCATCGTCCCACCACTCTCCCCCACCTCACCAATTTCCAGCCCCCCTGGCCTCTTGTCATCCTTCCAGCACGCCGTGCTTGTTCTAGCCCCAAAACTTTGACATAGACAGGCACGTGTGCCTGAAGAGGGGTCTCCCAGGTCCTGGGGTTGCTGGCTCCCCTTCGGACCTTCTGTCTCAGCTCAGATGTCTCCCCCTCAAGTAGCCTCTCTCGGCCATTCTTCAGTCGCATCACCTTTTATTTTCTTCACGGTACCCGTGGCTATCTCGTTTATGTAGTTGTTACCAGAATGTGCGCGTCAGGAGGGCAAGGACCCATCCACCTTCTTCATCATTCATATCAGTCAGTGAGTGTCCCGGAGGGCAGCGGATGGCATACTCAGAAGAGTATAACCAAGAAGAATTTAACAAAGGGACCTTGTACAGAAATGTGGGCAGGGCTAAGGGAACCAGCTCCCAGGAAAGGCCACCCCCGCCCCTAGGCCTGAAGGGGCAGGGCGAGGGGGCTCTCTTTTCCTTACTTTCTTGATCTGTTAAAATATCTCTATGAGGTGCTTGCAGGACGTGGTTACATACGAGGACTGGGTCGGTAAAGCAAGCAGAATAACGCCTGGGCCGTATTAAGTGCTATGTGAGTGTTTATATTATTACCGATCTTATTTTAAACTCCTTTAATTTAGTTCCTACAACTCTCTGAGGTGGAGCAGGGGTTGAAAACTGCCCGCCTATGGGCCGAACTTGGCTTCCAAACGTGTTTTGTTTGGCTTGCACACGTTTCTTTCAAATGAGCCAATATTTAAAAATCTGGACTTTTCTATAAAAATCTGGATTCCTGGCTCTTCTTTAAAAATCCTCACCTGGCCGCAACCAGCAGGGGCTCCATGCTGCCGGCTTCTTCAGAGGAGGCATGCCCTTAGCCCCGCCACCATACAATGGGTTGATTTCAGTGGTGACACTGTTGCTTCAGGCGAGGATTTATAACCTCAGTTAAGCCCGAGGTGGGGGTAGTTCCAAGGTTAATACAGTGGCACAAAAACACTGGTAAGGGCTGCTCCTCCCCCAGTGCTGAGGTCTTCTGCCTTTCCTCTCTGATATCTTCAAGCATGTCAGCAATGATGTTCCTCCTCATTTCTCCCAACGCTCCAAAGGCTCATAGGACGCATGCAAAAACACACGTGTCCAGAAGAGGAGAGCATGCCCTTGCATTCGTTTCTTTTTCTTATGAAGGAAAGTCTTAAAAAACAACAACAACAAAACAGAACCCTAGCTGACTTCCCCCTGAGCTCACAGTGGCCAGGACTGGATCATATTACCAATTCCCCGGGGTGGGGGGGGGGTGGGGGGTGGCAAGGGGGCCGGGAAGCATGTCCTACACTTCCTGCTGTTCTAAATGGGAAGGCAGGATCTGCCTACAGGAAGGAAACAAGGTTGGTGAGTAGGCTCTCAAGAATGCCAGGTACAGCTCACCTGGTAACAGTTCAAGTGCATACATCCAGCTCCCGCTACTTAGCTACACGGGGGCAGCCGAATTTATGATTCTTTTTTTTTTTTTTTTTTAATTTTTTTTTTCAACGTTTATTTATTTTTGGGACAGAGAGAGACAGAGCATGAACGGGGGAGGGGCAGAGAGAGAGGGAGACACAGAATTGGAAACAGGCTCCAGGCTCCGAGCCATCAGCCCAGAGCCTGACCCGGGGCTCGAACTCACGGACCGCGAGATCGTGACCTGGCTGAAGTCCGACGCTTAACCGACTGCGCCACCCAGGCGCCCCTATGATTCTTGAGGAGGACTGTTTGCCCCATTTTACAGATAAACTGAAGCTCATAGAGAATACAAAATTTGCCCAAAGTGATACAACTAATGCATGCTTTGAAGACTGCTTGCCATGTGATAAGCATTCAACAAGTAATAGCTACTAATTTTCTGTCTTCTGAGAGGTTTGAGGTATGATTACTTTAAGCAAGTTTTTTTGTTTTGTTTTGTTTTTTTAATAATCACTTTGAGTTCTTTAGGAAGAAGGCCTACAGAGGTTGCAAATGCCACGATGACTTTACTTTTTAGAGTTTGAAATTCAATTAAGATACTTACTCCTGCCTGGATAATCAACAGCACCAAGCCATATTTATTGGATCTCCAGGTACACGAATAAGGTGCCACTGAAGATACTATGGGGGAGTGGGTGGCACCTGGGTGTCTCAGTCAGTTAAGTGTCTGACTTTGGCTCAGGTCATGATCTCTCAGTTCGTGAGCTCAAGCCCTATGTCTCATCTCAGAACCTGGAGCCTGCTTCGGATTCTGTGTCTCCCTCTCTCTCTGCCCCTCCCCAACTCACTTCCATGTCTCTCTCCTTCAAAGATGAATAAACGTTAAAAAATTTTTTAAAGAAAGATACTATACAGGGATGTGTGCCCTCCCAAACAACTTTGCGGGGCATTGTTTTATTATTTTAATGAATGAATTCGTTAATTAATTTATTTATTTTGAGAGAGAAAGAGGCAGATGGAAGAGAGAGAGAATCTTAAGCAGGCTCCATGCCCGGTGTGGAGCCCAATGCAGGACTCGATCTCACAACCCATGAGATCATAACCTAAGCTGAAATCAGGAGTCACACACTTAACCAATTCAGCCACCCATGTGCCCCACGGAGGGTGTTATTTTATAAGAGCAGAGCATGTGAATGTTGCAGGCATTGGAGATTGCCTAGGTTGTTAGAATTTCTTAACAGGACTTGCATGCCATTTCATAAACTAAGGGGGGGGGGAAGCTGTAGTTCTGTAGAAGCTACGTAGATAAAGTTGTTTCTGATGCCATGCTAATGATAGAACCCCAAAACAAGACCCGGCAAGATGTTCCTTGGTGGAAAGAATCTTGTTGGGTTAGCAATGAAAGTGACTGATGCAACTTACTGTTCTTTTCCAATTGTATCTTATAAGCTACCATTGAAACAAGCAGATTAGGGCCCAGCCCTTCACTAATCCCTTAAGCTCATCCTTTTAAAATTCTCAGCAGCAAGGGAAGGTCTCACTTCTCCCCACCTCTGATGTGGCTTTCAGATCCCTTCACTGTTGGCATTTGCTCTTACTGGTTATTTGGCATTTGCTCTTACTGGTTATTTCCCATGCCGAATCAGGCACCAGCTTTCCGGCCATCTCCTGGGGGAGCCAAATAGTTTAAAACATCCTCATGTATCCTTACTAGTTCTCTTATTTATTTTTGTTGATGGGTCACACGCACATGCAAAGTAAGACTCTCAAAAAGAGTTTCAGTCATCTAATACCAAATCTCTGCTTTCTCGGTGCACGTCTTCACTGGTATTGTAGTTTTCTGGTTCATACAGATGAAATAAAAATTTGATTATTTAATCTTTAACCAAGTCCCAGCTTTAGCCAAGAGTATTAAATTCAGGATTCGGCTTCAAGAAGCTTAAGAATTCCTTGATGAAAAAGAAGGGCCTATCATCATTCTTTTGCCCATTGGATCCATTGTTTTGCTACCTTCCACTCTTCTGGCATCCAAACCCCGTGTCTGAAATTATTCAGTAATGAGACTAGCAGAGTCAGTGGTGCAATCCTGTTTTATGATTTTCAAAAAGCCCTGAAAATATAGGATGCTCAGTAACGAAGAGAGAAAGGCCTGATGAAAGTGATAAGCGATGTGAGAGGCACCCAGGGTGGACACTACAGCGAATACTTAGCCCTGCTGTTAAACTGTTCTGCCAGACTTGGCTCTTTACAGCTTGAGATCATCGCTTAAGTCTTCCTAGGGAGTATTTAAAGTAAAATGAGCCTCTTTTTGTTTATCCCACAGCTGCCATTTTGTCTTAACAACGTATTCCTTGAAGGCTTCTTAAAGGCTCGGCTGAATGCGGACATACCTTTGCAGACTATGCTGAGTCCTGATTCCTTAGCATGGCCCACCTCTCCAGCTTTATGTTGCTAGGCTTTTTTCCAAAGGGGTGACACCGGCTTAGATTCCCACCAGCAATGTACCAGGGTTCCAAATTCTCCACATCCTTACCCACACTTATTATTATTTGCCTTTTTGATTATAACTGTCTTGGCAGGTCTTAAGTGGTATCTCATTGTGGGTTTGATTTGTGTTTCCTCCTTGATGGCTCAGGAAGTAGAATATTTTTTTCATGTGTTTACTGACCATTCATATATCTTCTTTGGAGAAATGCCCATTCAGATCCTTAGCCTATTTGTAACTGGTTTCTTTATTTATTTTTATTATCTAGTTGTCAAAATTCTTTATATAAGTCCAATTTCTTTTTTAGATATAGAAATTGCAAACATTTTCTCCCATTCTGTGAGTTGTCTTTCCGCTTTCCTGATAGTGTCCTTTGAAGCATGAAAGTTTTAAATTTTGAAGCCCAATTTATCTAGTTTTCGTTTGTTGTTGTGTTTTTGGTGTCATATCTAAGAAATCATTGCTTAATCCAGGATACTGAAGATTTTCACCTATAGTTTCTTCCAGGAGGTTGGTAGTTTTAGCTCTTATATTTAAGAGGTTTTTGATCCATTTTTAGTTAATATTTGTAAATGGTGTGAGATAGAGGTCCTACTTTCTTCATGTGAATATCTATTGTTCCAGTACATCTGTTGAGGAAATTATTCTTCCTCTATCCAATTGCTTGGGCAACTTTGTTGAAAATCAACTGACTGTAGATGTAAGGGTTTATTTCTGGAGGCTCCTGGGTGGCTCAGTTGGTTAAACGCCCTGCTGTTGATATTGGCTCAGGTCCTGATCTTGCCGTGGAGATCAGTTGTGAGATGGAGTTCTGCGTTGGGCTTCTGGTGGAGGGTGGAGCCTGCTTGGGATTCTCTCTTTCCCTCTCTCTCTCTCTCTCTCTCTCTGCCCCTCCCCCACCTTTTCTCTCTCTCTTAAAATAAATAAATAAACTTAAAAAAGGATTTATGTCTCATTCTCAATTCTATTCTGTTGATCTATATATATGTCCTAGTGCCAATAACCACACTACCTTGCTTACTGTAGCTTGTACTATTTTGTAATTGATAAGTGTGAATTTTCCAACTTCATTCTACTATTTCAGGATTATTTTGGCTATTCTGGGTCACTTGAATTTTCGTATGAATTTTAGGATCAGCTTGTCAATTTTTGCCAATAGGTCAGCTAGAATCTCAAAAGGGGTTGCATTGGATTTGTGGATCAGTTGGATGAGACTTGCCCTATCCAACAATGTTGTCGTTTGATCAATGAACATGAGATGTCTTTCCATTTAATGGGTCTTCTTTAGTTTTTTTCAGCAGTATTTTATAACTTTCAGGGTATATACTTTGAGCTTCCTTTGTTAATTTTTATTTCTAAGTATTTTATTCCTTTTGATGCTATTACAAATGGAATAATTTTCTTTTTTTAAAGTTTATTTATTTTGAGAGAGAGAGAGAGAGCATGTGAGCAGGAAAGGGGCAGAGAGAGGGTGAGAGAGAGAGAGAGGGGGAGAGAGCGCTCTGCCCTGTCAGCACAAAGCATGACACAGGGCTCAAATTGAGCTGTGAGATCACGACCTGAGCAGAAACCAAAAGTTGGACGCTTAACTGATTGAGCCACCCAGGCGCCCCAATGGAATCATTTTCTTAATTTCATTTTCGGATTGCTCATTGCAAGTGTATAGAAATACAATTGACTTTTATATAGTGATATTCTATCTTATAACCTTGCTGAACTCATTTTTTTTTTTAATTTTTTTTTTTTCAACGTTTATTTATTTTTGGGACGGAGAGAGACAGAGCATGAACGGGGGAGGGACAGAGAGAGAGGGAGACACAGAATCGGAAACAGGCTCCAGGCTCTGAGCCATCAGCCCAGAGCCCGACGCGGGGCTCGAACTCACGGACCGCGAGATCGTGACCTGGCTGAAGTCTGACGCTTAACCGACTGCGCCACCCAGGCGCCCCAACTGAACTCATTTTTTAGTTTGAATAGTTTTTTGGCGGATTCCTTAGGATTTTCTATGTATAAGATTGTGTCATCTGCAAATACAGTTTTACTTCTTCCTTTCCTATCTGAATGCCTTTATTTCTTTTCTTGTCTATTTGCCTAATTCACTGCAGTACAATGTTTAATACAAGTGGTGAGAATGGACATCCTTGTCTTGTTCCTAGTCTTAGGGAGAAAGCATTCAGTCTTTTACCATTAAGTCTGATGTTAGCTGTGGGTTTTTCATAGATGCCCTTTAACAGCTTGAGAAAGTTTCTATTCTTAGTTTGTGGAGTGTTTTTTAATTAATGAAATGGTGTTGGATTTTGTCAAATGCTTTTCTGTATCTTTGCATCTATATTTCTGTTTTTAATTTTTTAATTTTTTTTAATGTTTATTTATTTTTGAGAGAGAGACAGACAGACAGAGCATGAGCGGGGGAAGGGCAGAGAAAGAGGGAGACACAGAATCTGAAGCAGGCTCCAGGCTCTGAGTTTTCAGCACAGAGCCCGATGTGGGGCTCAGTCTCACGAACCATGAGATCAGGACCTGAGCCAAAATCAAGAGTAGGAGGCTTAACCAACTGAGCCACCCAGGCACCCCTTGATTCTTCTTTTAATTATCTGTAGAATTCACCAGTGAAGCCATCTGTACCTGAGATTTTTCTGTGGATAGTTTCAAAATTACTAATTGTTTTAAAACAATTATTTTTTATTTTATTATCATTCAAGTGTGGTAAAGCTATTAGATGAGGAGATCATTGCTGTTGAGAAGACAGTTTGTTACTCGCAGTTCCCAAGGTCTTACACACATGGGGAAACAACATCGTCAGTGAGGAGGCAAGGAGATCAAGGGGAAGGAACACATTGGCAAGGACTTTTTTTATGGTTTTCATGGAAAGCAGTGCCATCAGGTTTAGGATGGTTAATTTAATGGTTTCAGCAGGCTCTAGGGCATAGTGATTTTTCCTAGTTGCCTGGCACTTGGAGCTGGGATGATTAGGGTAGTGGAATAGTGGCCCAGAGTATAAGAGCCCATTCACAGAGATGGTGGGGGCTGGGGTGGGGGGCAGGCTTTGGATGTGTTAGTTTACATATGAAAGGTATACTCACAGGTGAGTAGGTTACTATCTATGGGAATTGGCTAATCTGGAAGGGGCAGTCTCTCAGGTTCCACAAGACTTCAGATATCAACGCATCAGAAATACAGAAAATAAAAATGCATGATTAATACACAAATTCAATCTCTTTATTTATTATAGGACTCTTTAGATTTTCCATTTCCTGTTGAGTCACTTTGGGTAGTTTTTGTTTGTAGAAATGTGTTTGTTTCATCTATGTTATTTAATTTGTTGGCATTCAGTTGTGCATAGTATTTTCTTACAGTCCTTTTTGTTTCTCTAATGTTGGTAACAATGTCCCTTTTCTCACTTCTAATTTTAGTAATTCAAGCCTTCTCTCTTTTTTTCCGTGGTTAGTCTAGCTAAATATTGGTCAATGTGGTTTATCTTTTCAAAGAATCAACTTTTGGTTTTGTTGATTTTTCTCTGCTGTTTTTCTATTCTCTATCTCATTAATTTCCACTATAATTGTAATTATTTCCCTCCTTCTACTTGGTTTGGGTTTAGTTTGCTTTTCTTTTTCCAATGTCTTAAGGTGTAAGTTTGGGTTACAGCTTTGAGATGTTTTCTCCCCTTTCCAGTATGGGTGTTTATAGCTATAAATTCCCTTGAAAACACAGCTTTAGCTGCATCCCATAAATGTTGGTATGTAAGACTTTCATTTTCATTCTTCTGAAAATATTTTTAAATTTCCCTTGTGACTTCTTCTTTGAGTTGTTATTTAGAAATATGTTGTTCAATTTCCACATATTTGTGAATTTCCCTAAAATTCTGTTATTCTTTCTGTTATGGATTTCTATTTTTATTCCACTATGGTCAGAGAACATATTTTGTATGATTCCAATCCTCTTTACACTTATTTAGACTAATATATACCCTGGAGAATGTTTCATAGTGCACTTGAAAAGAATGTGTATTCTACTGTTTTTGAATGGAGTGTTCTATAGATGTTAGGTATAGTCGGTTTACAGTGCTGTTCAAGTCTTCCATTTCCTTGTTGATCCTCTGCCTAGTTCTATCAATATTGAAAGAAGGGTATTGACGTCTCCAGCCATTAGTATTGAATTGTCTATTTCTTCCTTCAATTCTGTCAGTTTTTGTTTCATGTGTTTTGGGGCTCTGTTGTTAAGCGTACAGATATATTTATAATTATTGTATTTTCCTGCTGAACTGACTTTATAATCATTATAATACATCCGTCTTTATCTCTAGTAATACTTATTTTGGTTTTAAAATTGATTTTGTCTGATATTAGTATAGCCACTCCAGCTTTCTTATGGTTGCCGTTTGCCTGATGCAACTTTTTTTATCCTTTTACTTTCAGCCTATTTGTATCTTTGAATCTAAATTGTGTCTCTTATATACAGCATGTATTTGGTTCTTATTTTTTTGATTCTGCCTGACAATCTCTTCCTTTTGATTGGATTGTTTGATCTATTCACATTTACCATTATTATTGAAATAGTTGGATTTATGTCTACCATTTTCCTTCCCCCCACCCCAACTCATGTCTTTTTTGTTCCTTTAGTCTCCTTTGCTGTTTCTTTTGCATTGAGTGGTTATTTTTTAGTATAACATTTTAATTCCTCAAATGATTTTTCTCACTACATTTTTTGCGTTATTTTCTTAGTTGTTGCTCTAGGTCTTACCATATCCACTTTAGCTTATTGGAATCGCCTTAAGATTTATACACATTTAATTACAATGACATATAGAAAATTTTCTCCTACATAGTTTTATTCCCTCTTCCTCCTTCTTGTGCTGTTATATATATCCTTTCTTCTCTCAATTTCTTTAAAAGACATAAAATTATATAAAATAATAGTAATAATGACGGATTGTTGGGTATATACCATATATAGGTTATATATGTATAATATATACATATACATATTATGTAGTATACATTTATACTACAAGTATGTATTAGTTTGTTATATTAGCCTTCTTATTTATTCTGTCTAGTTCTCTCCATTGTTACTGTGTATGTGCATTACCATCTAGTGTCATTTCCTTACTCCAGTACAGCTTTGTTCCTTCTATGTGCTGTTACTCTCAAATATATTATGTTCCTATATGTTGTGGGCCCAAGGATTATGTATAAACTGTTTTATATAATTGCTATTAAAATAAGTTAAGAAAAGAAATATACATTTTATGCATTTAGCCTTTCTCTTATAATTACCTACATAATTACCTTCCTGGGTTTTCTATGTATTTTGTGTCTGGAGTCAAACTACTCTCCAGACTTACTTGCTTTCAGCTTGAACAACTTTCTTTGGTGTTTCCTGAAAGGTGAGTCTGTATCTTTTGCATTGAATCTTTGTTGTTGTCGCTGCTGTTGTTTTCACTTGATAATGTACCATGACATTTCCTGTCAACTCTTCCTCAGAAAACATGACTTATTATGCCTACATGATATTTCATGGCTAACATGTATCTAACTATTCTTCTAAGGGGTTTATTTTCAACTTTTCACTGTTACAAATCATGCTATCATTAACATCTTTGCATGTATGTTAATGTAAGTATGTATGTACGTATGTATGTGTCCTAAAGGACACCTTCATTTTTTTTTTTTAATGTTTATTTATTTTTGAGACAGAGAGAGACACAGCATGAACGGGGGAGGGGCAGAGAGAGAGGGAAACACAGAATTGGAAGCAGGCTCCAGGCTCTGAGCCATCAGCCCAGAGCCTGACGCGGGGCTCGAACTCGTGGACCACGAGATCGTGACCCGAGCACAAGTCGGACGCTTAACCGACTGAGCCACCCAGGCGCCCCACCTTCATTTTTAAAGTAGGCAATTCATCTGAGAATATGCTTATACCTGAAACCATTCAGTAACACGAAGTCCCCTTCATAGGGCATCCGCATCTCCTTCTAGACATAAGCACTCTTATCAGCTTAGTGTGTACACTTTTTAATGTATTTGTTTATGCATTTTCACACACACACTCAGACATACACACACACACATGTTTTTTGTTTATTTTGATGCTGGTTTTAGTTTTACATCGGGGGGATCATCCTGTATGTCCTATTGTTCATCTTGTTTTCTTTACCATGTAACATATATCTAAGGGATATTTCCATTTAATAATTTGAATTCATTCTTTTTTTTTTTTTAACTGTCACATAGAATTTCAGAGTCATTTAATAAACATTTGTTGAGTCCCTGCTGTGTGGCAGGCCCTGGGGATTCAGAGACTATGTTCTCATGAAGCTTCACTGTGACAGTATGAATGTACCAAAATTAGTATTCCATTTTGATGAATGTGTAGATATTCTCCTAAAGACAGATGCTTAGAAGAGGAATTACTTAGTCAAAAATATATGAAAATTTAAAAGTCTCTTGACATGCAGTGTGAAATTGCTTTCCAGGAAGTGGGACCAGTTTATATTCCCAAAGGGAGTGTATGAGCATAGTAGCTTGCTTATTTAGTAGATGGAAAATTTCTGTCTTAATTTGCATTTTTTATATTGCTACTGAGATAGAATATTTTTCATTTTTATTAGCCAATTGTATATTCTTTGTGGATTAAGAATTTTTTTGCCCAACTCTTAGTAAGGCTTATTTTCCTGTTTATATAACCATTTAATACACTGTGGATATTTTTCTTTTGTACTTGTTGTTGCAAATATTCTTTCCCACTTGTTTTTGGTATCTAATTTTTCTTTTCTTTTTTTTTTTTTCTTATTTATTTTGAGAGAGAGATAGAGAACAAGCAGGGGAAGGGCAGAGAAGGAGGGAGGCAGAATCCCAAGCATGCTCCGCATCATCAGCACACAGCCCAATGTGGGGCTGGAACCCATGAACTGCGAGATCGTGACCTGATTGGAACTCAGGAGGTGGACACTTAACTGACTGAGCCACCCAGGCGCCCCGGTACCTAATTTTTCTAATGTCTCTTTGTTGGACAAAATGATTTTATTTTTTAAAGATTTTATTTTAATGAAGTCAACGCATTCATTTTTTCCTCTTTTGATATTTCTTTTACTGCATTTATACTTACCGTAAATTAAAGATAAGATAGGATAAATTAAGGTAAATAATCAGACATTTATTTAGCTATTTGGTTTCGTTTTTAACATTAAACTTTTTAATCCACCTGAAGAAAGTACTGTAGGGAGTGAAGAAGGATTTAACTCTATTATTTTCCCCCCAAATTATTCTCCTACAAGTTACCAAATGGCTTTCTTTGCTCATCGTATCCAATGGCACAGAACTCTGTTCGCATTCATCCATGTGAGACCCATCTCTTGATTTATGTTTTTACTTCCATCACTGATCCTACTCTCATTTCTTATGCATCGACATTCACCCTAGTATGGTTGATGTAGGTCTTCAAATAACATACGCACCCTTATAAGATGTGTATTGTTTGTTGTGTGTGCTTAAAATGCACACTCAGTGTAAAATCCCACAGATCGTTCTGCCTATTTTGTTCATCTTTTCAAGTAATTTGTTGTTGGTTATTGGTCTTCTCTATTTTCTTTCTATCCTTACCTTCATTACTTCTTTCCCTCTTATTTCACTGAGCTTACTCATTTTTTTTTCTAAATTCACAGATTAAGAAGAGTTTAGCTCATTTTCTTTCAATTTCTCATTTTCTAATAAATGTATGCAAAGCTCTAAATTCTCTTCTTGGTACTTTCTTGATATTTCTTTCCTGTAGCATTTCTGATGTTTTCAATTCTAAGCATTTTTTAAATTCATTTTTTAAATATTTTAGCTAGTTAACATATAGTACAATATTGGTTTCAGAAGTAGAATTCAGTGATTCATCACTCACATACAAGGCCCAGTGCTCATCACAAGTGCCCTCCTTAATACACATCACCCATCTAGCCCATCCCCCAACCACCTCCCCTCCATCAGCCCTCAGTTTGCTCTCTGTCATTAAGAGTCTCTTGTGGCTTATTTCCCTTTCTTCTCTTTTTTGTCCCCCCTTCCCATGTGTTCATCTATTTTGTTTCTTAAATTCCACGTATGTGAAATCATATATTTGACTTTCTCTGATTGACTTATTGTTGCTTAGCATAATGCATTCTGTCTCCATCCACATTGTTGCTAATGACAAGATTTCATTGTTTTTGATGGCTGAGTAATATTCCATTATATATACATACAACATCTTCTTCATCCATTCATCAGTTGATGGATATTTGGGCTGTCTCCATAGTTTGGCTGTTGTTGATAATGTTGGTATAAACATTGGGGTACATGTATCCCTTTGAATCTGTAATTTTGTATCTTTTGGGTAAATGCCTAATTGTGCAGTTGCTGGATTGCAAGGTAGTTCTGTTTTTAGTTTTTGAGGACACTCCATACTGTTTTCCAGAGTGGCTGCATCAGTTTGCATTCCCACCAACAGTGCAAGAGGGTTTCCCTTTCTCTGCATCCTCACCAACATCTGTTGTTGCCTGAGTTGTTAATTTTAGCCATTCTGACAGGTGTGAAGTGGTATCTCAGTGTGGTTTTGATTTGTACTTCCCAGATGATGAGTGATGTGGAACATCTTTTCATATGTCTGTTAGCCATCTGGATGTCTTCTTTGGAAAAGTGTCTATTCATATCTTCTGCCCTTTTCTTAACTGAGTTGTTTGTTTTTTTGGGTGTTGAGTTTGATAAGTTCTTTATAGATTTTGGATACTAACCCTTTATCTGATATGTTATTTGCAGATATCTTCTCCCATTCCGTAGGCTGCCTTTCAGTTTTGTTGATTGTTTCCTTCACTGTGCAAAAGCTTTTTATCTTGATGAGGTCCCAATAGTTCATGTTTGCTTTTGTTTCCCTTGTCTTGTGTCTAGATGTGTCTAGAAAGAAGTTGCTCTGGCCAAGGTCAAAGAGGTTGCTACCTGTTTTCTCCTCTAGGATTTTGATGGCTTCCTGTCTTACATTTAGGTCTTTCATCCATTTTGAATTTATTTTTGTGTACAGTGTAAGAAAGTGGTCCAGGTTCATTCTTCTGCATGTTGCTGTCCAGTTTTCCCAGCACCATTTGTTGAAGAAACTGTCTTTTTTCCATTGGGTATTCTTTCCTGCTTTTTCAAGGATGGGTTGACCATATGGTTGTGGGTCCATTTCTCAGTTTTCTATTCTGTTCCCTTGATCTATTTTTTTGTGTCTGTTTTTGTGCCAGCACCATACTGTCTTGATGACTACAGCTTTGTAATATAGCTTGAAATCCAGAATCGTGATGCCTCCAGCTTGGTTTTTCTTTTTCAGGATTGCTTTGGCTATTCAGGTCTTTTGAGGTTCAATACAGAGAGAGAGGGAGAGAGAGAAAATCCCAAGCAGGCTCCATGCTGTGCAGAGCCCAGTGCAGGACTCAAACCCATGAACAATTAGATCATGACTTGAGCCAAAATCAAGAGTTGGATACTTAACCAACTGAGCCACACAGGTGACCCTAAGCATTTTTAAATGCTCCTTACAATTTCTGCTTTAACCTAAGAATTAGTTTAGTAGAATATATTTTAGTTTTCAGACATAAAGAATAACTTTAAATATCCTTTTGTTATTATTTATTAGAACATGATTGGTAAGACATCAACTGTACTTTATTAAGGTGGCCTTTGTGATTACTTTTTGTGAGTGTTCTATGTTTGCTTGGAAAGAATGTATATTCTCTGCTCGGTGCATGTTTGTTTATTAGTTGGTTTTTCAAACAATCCATATTATTTGTGTATGTGTGTTCCTGTTGGGTTTTGTGGAGGGAGGTGGTGTTTGCTTGATCACAGAGCTTCTGACAAGCATATATTAAATATACCAACAACATTCATAACTCTGTTTCTCCCCATAGTTCTGCCAGCTGTTGTTTTATTTAGTGAAGAGAGGTCCACAGTCATCTTGTTGTTCTTTTAACCTTTTTGGGGGGGGGATGGGGAATGATTGTTTAAAAGATTTTTTGTTTTTAAGTAATCTCTACACCCAGTGGGGGCTCAAACTCACAACCCCAAGATCAAGAGTTGCATGCTCTACTGACTGAGCCATCCAGTTGCCCCCTTAGCCATTATCTTGTATTGAACTCCGTTCCTTCTCTCATGCATAATGTCCTTCTTTATCCCTTGTGCTTTTGGTCTTGAACTCCATCTTGTCTGGCAATGAATATTTCCAAGTTATTTATTTTCCTTTATCATGGTAGCAGCCTTCTGTATTTCTCTTTCAAGAGGTTTTTTTTTTGTTTTGTTTTTTGTTTTGTTTTTTTTGTTTTTTTTTTTCAAAAAGAGCCACATGATGGTAAACTTTCTGGGTCTTTTTTTCTTTTTTATTGTATGCTCACATAGAAAAGATACTTTAGCTGGGTTATAAGTTTCAGCATAATACATCCAGGTGTTGTCTTTCCCTTAGTTTTGTTTGGCTTTCTGTAAGGTCTTTTGATCTAAAACAGCTTTCCTCTCTCTGGTAAATTCTGTTACCCTTTCAAAACTTCCTCCCCTCTGTTTGTTTTTTCTCCTTCTGGGATTCCCATTATAACACATGTTGACATTTCTATGTCTATTCTCCTATCTCTTAATTTTTCTTATACATTTTTCATCATCCTATCCCTTCTGTGTATCTATATGGTAGAGTTCCTCCAACTTGGTCTCCCAGCACAGCAACTTGTTCTTTGGGTGTAGTTCTCAAGTTATTAATCTCATTTATTGAGTTATTTCAACAAAGCAAATTAGGTATTCAACCTGGTGCTTTATTCTGTTAGTTCTGATGTCATGTTACCAATATTGTCTCTTATGTGTTTGAAAATTTTGATGGTCACTTAGCATTATTTAACTACTCCATTAATTGTTTCTTCTCTTTTTGTTGTCTTTTTTTTTTTTTTTTTTTTTTTTTGTTAAATAGTAATGCTCCTCTCTTTGGGTTTCTGTTCCCCTGGGAAATCAACTTCAGTATTTGACAATATGCACTTGTACTGGGGAACTGTCAGGTCTTGGGGTGTGGTAGGGTCAGGTCCTGGGAGGCAGAGGGTCTCCTGCCCCAGGATGGAGAGTTCCTTGCCTCCCACTCTCAGCCCCATAGTATGGGCTTGAGCCATCTTTGCTGTCTCCTGTTCATCACACATAGGGCAAGTCACCTGTCCCTTAGGGAACCTCCATCACTTCTGCCCTACATATGAGCTTTTTCCAAGAGTTTTTCTCTCTTAAGGGTGGGCATGAGAGCAGGATGAAGTACCTTGTGCTAGCCAGTCCACCTGCACCTGTTGTTTTCTTCTCACCCACCCAGCTCCAGGGCCGCCTGCCAATGTGTTACCCTGCCTACGCTGGCACTGTGGGGCTGGTGCCACTGTTTTTCTGCTTCTCTAGAGGCAGGTGAAAATCAACCCCAGGGTATTGTGAGAGAGGAAGAAAGAACACAGCTCCCAAAGAATCCTCTCTTCTTCCAACTGTCCTCATTCCCCAAAAGTTTCTCACAGGGTTCACACAGGTCTCATAGAACTGCATGCGCTCCTCGTGTTCTGGGTGTTCCAAACTCATCTCCTGCTGCTCACCAGACCCTGTTCCCCAGGCCCTTCTGGTTCCTTGAGGCCTCAGACACACTCCCTCCAAGAGTCTTTGTGCTTTTGCATTTTGCTCCTCTGCTTGGAGGAGTCGTCTGCCTTCAGGGCTTTCTTCTTGCCTCCTTCATTCTCTGCTCGGTGAGAGCATCTCTGGGCATGCCCCACCAACACTGTTCTGGTAGTTTGCCATCTTGCTAGGATCCAGTTAGCTCCAGACAACACAAAGTGTCAACTTGTTAAATTGTCCCCTCCACTAATCCCACTGAGATTTTGATTAGGATGGAGGGACTTAGGTATTGTTTGGAGTTGTAGCAAACATGAATTTGAACAGAATTAGCCATTTTACATTAGACAAGACTCTCACTGATGGAACGTGCTAAGTGTGTTAGTTTTCCAGGGCTGCTGAACCCAAGTACTGCAAGTAGGATGACTTAAAACAACAGAATCTTATTCTCTCACAGTTCTGGAGGCCAGACATCTGCAATCAAAGTACTGGCAGGGCCATGGTCCCTCTAAAAGGCTCGAGGGAAGATTGTCTCTTTCCAGCTTCTAGTGGTTGCCTATAATCCTTGGTGTTCCTTGGCTTGTAGCTGTTTTACTCCAAACTCTGTCTCCATCACGGCCATCTTCCCTCTGTATGTGTTTGTGTTTAAATTTCCTTCTTATAATGACCACAGCCATTGGATCAGGGCCCACCTAATCAGGTATGATCTCATTTCATCAAAGACTTATCTTCAAATAAGGTTACATTTACAGGTTTCTGGTGGGCATGCATTTGGGAGTACAGACTAGAGGCACTGTTCAACCCAGCATAACAAGTCTTTCAGTTTTCATGTCTTTGTGCCGCCTGCTGGGAACAGGATACCTGCATATATTTTTTAGCCATTGTAGTTTTGAACTGGTAATTACTACAAAAGGAATGCTTTTTGGATAGTGGAAGTAGAAAACCCCACCAGATTTCTGCTGAGCAATCCTGTTAGTGGACTTGAAATTCCTCCCAGTGGAATCTGTAATCGGTTGCTAATAAAGACAGGTCCAGTATCTCTACCCTGTAGGGGATTTGTTCTTTTGTCCTCCTCTGTTAGATTATTTGTATTATTTGACCAGATAAATGCTCTTCTAACTTGGTGCACCAAAGTGATTTTCTGTGCTTACCAGAAAGGAAAAGTAAATTAACTTTGATGTGAGCTAATAAGAGGGTTCAGCATTAGGTGGGGCTGACACTGGAGTGTGAAACTGACGCTGTGGAGGACAAAGTGGGCAACAGTAGGAGGAGGGATTCTGAGAGAAGGGGTCGTCTTCATCTCAGTTGCCATAGCCATTCATCCTGCCCCCATGCAGAGAGAGTAGCTGGATGTGGACAGTAGTGGCGAAAACACGTGCTTGACTCTGACACTTAGCTGTTGACCGCTGGGCAAGCATCTCATTGTCACTGAGCCTCAGAGTTCTTGTCTGAAAAGTGGGGCCATGATACCTCAGAATGTTGTTGTTAGAAGTTGATGAGATAACATACATAAAGAGGGTTTCAAGCACCATGCCTGGTCCATAATAGGTGTTTAATAAATGTTAGTTCCTTCCCCAAAACCCTTCTCGATCACTTCTGTTTCCATTGGAAAGTTAAAAACACGGGACAAGGGAATGATTGTTATAATTTTCAGGGAACGTGAATGTCTTGACATTCCATTTACAATTCTTTTCCTGCTTATAAAGCACTCAACATTTCTTTAAGTTATTGCATGCTAGGAACACAACCTTGAATTAAGCTGAGGCATGGGTATCTGAAATTCATGGAAAACCAGTCAAGGAAAAGATACCTTACTCTTTTACCTTGCTCCTCTGCACTGCACCCCAAGCCTTTGCCTTTCCCAACCTGTCTCATTTTGTCACATGCCCTGGTCCTATAATGCAAGCAGGGGGCAGGTAGAGGTAGTCCCCTTCATGTAGAAACACTTGTGGCTTCTATGCCAAGCATTTTCCTCTTGTTCTTTTACCTGTGTTTTGCACGTTTGTAAAACAGCTGCTGTTGTCAGTGCTTCCCAGTCTCCTTGTGAACACTGGGGACTATTTTGCTATCAAAGTCTTTGCAGCTGGCTCCTTGGTAGTATTTTGTAATTCATTCTGCAAAATGGAATAGCCTCTGGCTTTTCATGTGCATAACGTTTCTTGTCTTAGAGATAATTATGAGTAATAGTTGAGACTGGTTGGGCCATCTAAACCCTTTTTCACATGTCTTGAAGGGGCACCCAGAATTCTGAATTTTTTTTAAGTTTACTTATTTATTTGGGAGGGAGAGAGGGAGAGAGAGGGAGAGAGAAAGAATCTCAAGCAGATTCCATGCTGTCAGCGTGGAGCCCAACGTGGAGCTTGATGTCACGACCGTGAGATCATGACCTGAGCCAAAATCGAGAGTGGGACACTTAAGTGACTGAGCCACCGAGGCACCCCCAGAATTCTGATTTTTTTTTTAATTTTTTTTTTCAACGTTTATTTATTTTCGGGACAGAGAGAGACAGAGCATGAACGGGGGAGGGGCAGAGAGAGAGGGAGACACAGAATCGGAAACAGGCTCCAGGCTCTGAGCCATCAGCCCAGAGCCCGACGCGGGGCTCGAACTCACAGACCGCGAGATCGTGACCTGGCTGAAGTCGGACGCTTAACTGACTGCGCCACCCAGGCGTCCCCAGAATTCTGATATTTGAGGCTGATAGAAGCTGACTATTTAATTCATTTCTGTTTGGAGTTATGACTTTTCTCAAAGGTCTATTATTTATCCTACTTATAAGCACTGATGTACCCTTGAAGTTTGTGTGATTTAACCATCTGATTCGTAAGGGTGTTTGCCAAGTTTTCTCCTTTTTACAATTTCTTTGTGAATAATGCCTAAAGAGTTTTGGACTTTTGAATGGGTACCAGACTTATCAATTTCGTGGACCAACAAAAGAGAAAAAAGTTGAGAACTGAAATCCTCTGCCAACATTTTATTTTGCCGGGAGTACACCTTTTTAAAAATACCATTTTCTATTATTATCACTTCATAAAAGGACATTTTAACATCAAAGCAAGCAAGGAAATAATCTTGCAATAAAGGACGGTCCTTTAAATGGAATGCATTTCAAAAGAAATACTTGCTACATTGTCCTTTTTCTCTTTTTGCCTGGGACCAGTGAAAATCTCTACAAAGACACACGAGAACGGCTACCTTAAGAGCCCTATCCATTCCCTCTTACCAATTTGCTTTGAGCACTTTCTGTTATCCTTATTTTGTCAAGGTTGTTCCCACCTGGCACTTTCCCCTCTCACTCAGCGGCAGTTCAAACGCCTTTCCCCCTGGCAGAGGCTTCGCTGCCACACCGGAGAGCCTTGATCATCAATTCTGTTAGGCTGGATGTCAAAGGAGCTGGTGGCGGAGAAAGCCCAGCAGAGGCGGCAGCTGTTAGCTCGGAGGAAACCAGGCAGCTGTTCGCTGTCGTTCCAGAGCTATCTCATCATTCATTGTGCACCAAGACGGATTTATAGCTCTCCCGCATCCTTGTTCTTCTCACCCAGGCTGGGGGAACGGATGCCTTTCATCTTGGGGCCACGACTCAAGGACTTTGCATTTGTCTTGCTTTCCTTCAGGGCTTTCTTTCAGTGTTTCTTCAGGGTCATGGTCTGGACTCTGTTCCGGCACCGAACGCAAAATGTGGGTCTCCATACGGCAACGGCTCCTACCCTTTCGGCTCTGATCAAGTTTTCTTTCTGAATTCCCAGCACAGCCTCTGCAAAACTGGAAAGAAAGTGGAGTGCCTGCTCTTCCTGGACGTTCTACAGGAAAGTCCTTCTGTTTCCTCCTTATCTACCCTTCCCCCTGAGATCTGGTGGCTTTGTACCATCTTTCACTCTCCCTCCGGAGTTATTGTCAGCGTTCTCACTAGTCTCATAAAAACCTCTCAAAGTAAGGAGTCAGGAGTGTAATTCCCATCCCCCCAGAGGTTCTTGCTCACAATGAAGTGAAGAGAGAGCTCGGCTTTGGAGTCTGAAGGCCTTAATTCCAGTCCTGACAGGACATGTTGGTATGGGACTTGGGCAATTGACACAATTTCTCTGAGACTCTGTTTCTTCGTCAAGCAAATGAGAATGGTAATAATATTTATCCCACACGCTTGATGTGAGATTTAATTGAGATTGTGAGTGGTTGAACTGCTTTACGATCTGAAAAGTGTTTTGATTATTCGTTAGTGTTTTCTTTGGGTTGTAAATAGAAGTCAACTGAGTGAGCATCAGTAAGGATACTGGATTTGACTAATGAAGCCTCGTATATGAGGCAAGATTGAGGGGCTACAGGAAACCAAGAGGTTCTCTCTCTCTCCATATGCAGCAGATCCTTCCAGTGCTGACCAATATCTGGTTCCGCTCTCGTTCATAGACACAAAGTGAAGTTCTATTTCCTTGCCCTCCTCGTGTCTAGATGGAGCTACACGACTGAGTTCTGGCCAATAGATTGTGGGAAGAAGTGATATATGCCTCCTCGAGGCCTGCTTACAAAATATCCCGTGTGATTTTTCATGTTCTCTCTCTTCAGTACTGGATGGGAGGGGATGATGCTGGGGGGAATCTTGAAACCACCAGATTGTGGAGATGGAATGAAAGAGCCTGAGTCCCTGAATCGCCTCTTGGAGAGAGCTGCACCAGAGAACTGCCCAGCCAACAACATTAACATTGGACTTTGTGTGAGCAAGAAATAAACTTGCATTGTGTTAAGCCACGGAGACTTGGGGTTGTTTCTTATAGTGGTCTACCCCAATGCACCATACCTTGAGTCTGCTGTTGCCTGCCCCCTTCATCGTCTGTCTGTCTGCTGCATACCAGCTTCCTCTGCCTTCTTATTCAGCATGAGGGAAAGTGGCCACCAACCATAGCAACCAAGGTGACCTCTCTTCCATTCAAGAGAACAGCTTGATTGCAACTAAAAACATTTATTTCAGGGGTGCCTGTGTGGCTCAGTTGGTTAGGCATCCGACTTCAGCTCAGGTCACGCGTGATCTTGCAGTGCATGAGTTCAAGCCCCGCGTCAGGCTCTGTGCCGACAGCTCAGAGCCTGGAGCCTGCTTTGGATTCTGTGTCTCCCTCTCTCTCTGCCCCTCCCCTGCTTGCGTGCTCTCTCTCTCAAAAATAAATAAAAACATTTAAAAAAATTAAAAAAAATTGTATTTCGTATTTCACATTCCTTTGAGAGAACTGGGTTAATTCCAGCTCATAATAGGTGTCAGTCTCTGAACCATCACTCTATGACATCTGTGGGATAAGGAAGAGGGGGACATTCCAGAAAGGTGGTGCTTGGCCGCCAGCTCAAAACACATTTACCCGGTACCCCATACTTGCTGCTGACGTTTTTTGAAAAGGAACGTGGCCAGAGTGCAGACACGTTTTTCTTTCTTCTATACCTCTGGAGAATGAATCTCTAAGGAGATTCCAGGGTTGTGAGGCACTGGTGTAGGAGTTGCAGGTTCTGGCCTGTGGGCCACACCGGACATGGTGATCACACCGTCTGCAATAGGTGATGGGTGGGGATTATTATCTTGTGCGTCGGACTTCAAGTGTGATGCAGGAAAGTCCAGAAAGGGACCTCAGGATGGTGCTGCAGCGGATGGTAGATAGATAGGAGTTTGACTCCCCCAAAAGCACGGAGGAAATATCACAAAACAAAAAAGTGGCCACGCAAATGTCTGCTTTTCCACGTAAGTAATTTTCTGTGTCTTTGTCACATCCCACTGCCTGAAAGATAAGTTGAGATTCAGAGCATGTTTTACAAGGGCCTTTGTGAGAGCCACTCCCCAGTGTGCTCTGCCACGAGGTCCTATCACACACTCTATCTACCAGCCTCTAACCAGGTTAAAGCCCTTTCCCTGAAAGGGCTATGTTCCCCAAAGGCTCAGTTTTCAAGGTGTACTTTCCCCCCTGCCTGAAATATCCATTCCTCCTTATGAGTAAATAATCCTGGCTAATTTCAAAACTCAGCTCCAGCACACTTACAGTTAGGGTTAGGCCGTGTCTCCTTTATGCTCTGTCACAACACCTACCCATGATGCTTTGGTCTTGTAAACAACATTTTTCCCCTCTAATTGCAGTAACCAAAAAATGTGAATGCTACAAACTTTGGAAGTCCAAATAGGCACAAAAAAGAAAATGGGGGCGCCTGGGTGGCTCAGTCGGTTAAGCGTCCAACTCTTGATTTTGGCTCAGGTCATGATCTCATCATTGTGAGACTGAGCCCTGCGGTGGGTTCTGTGCTGAGTGTGGAGCCTGCTTAAGATTCTCTCTCCCTCCCTTTTGCTCTGACCTCCTCTGCTTCTACTCTCTCTCTCTGTCTCAAAACAAACAAACAAACAAAAAAGAAAATAAAAATCTGCCATCATCGCACCCTCCAGGAGGTATATATGTACAACATATATACACACACACATCATGTACATATACATATAATTTCCCAAAATTTTTCATTTTGTACTTATTCTCTTGACAATATGTCACAAGGAATTTCTTATACATCTACAATACAATTAAAATTTTTTTAACGTTTTATTATTTTTGAAAGAGAGAGAGAGAGAGAGACAGAGTATGAGCGGGGAGGGGCAGAAAGAGAGAGAGAGACACAGAATCCAAAGCAGGCTCCAGGCTCTGAGCTGTCATCACAGAGCCCGAGGCAGGGCTCTAACTTGTGAACTGAGAGATCATGACCTGAGCTGAGGTTGGACGCTTAACCAACTGAGCCACCCAGGCACCCCAATCTATAATACAATTTTAATGTTTATTTTATTTTTGAGAGAGACAGAGACAGAATGCAAGTGGGTTAGGGGCAGAGAGAGAGGGAGACAAAGAATTGGAAGCAGGCTCCAGGCTCTGAGCTGTCAACACAGAGCCCGATGCAGGGCTCGAACTCATGAGCCATGAGGTCATGACCTGAGCCGAAGTCAGATGCTCAACCGACTGAGCCACCCAGGCGCCCCTATAATACAATTTAAAAAAAATATGTAATACCTTATGGATGGACGTCCCATACTTTATTTAACAAAATGGATTGTCAGATGTTTATGACTATTTCTCCCCCCCCCCCAATTTTAAACATTCTTTATTCAGAGCAATGTAATATTAGCAGTTCTTTCCCAACCAATTGACCCTCAATGGGGTAATCCTTGGAGAAAATAGAGCACCATGTATATTATGCCAGTTTTCTACTGTTTATGACCATTTCCAATGTAAATAATTCTGGGATGAGTGGCCTTGGATGTCAATCATTGCATACTTCTGATTGTTTCTTAAGGATGAAGACCTAGAAATACAGTTGCTGAGTTCAGGGGTGTGCAAACAAGATCCAAAGGAAAGAAAGCAACAAATGTTACTGTCTTGGGTCCCTTTCACAGAAAGAGGAAAACCTTGGGGCGCCTGGATGGCTTAGTCGGTTTAGCGACCAACTCTTGGTTTCAGCTCAGGTCATGATCCCACAGTTCCTGGGATCAAGCCCAGAGTCAGGCTCTATGCTGATAGCATGGAACCTGCTTGGGATTCTCTCTCTCCCTCTCTCTCTGCCCCACGCCCTGCTCGTGCTTGCTCTCTCTCTCTCTCTCTTTCAAACTAAATGAATAAACTTAAAAAAAAAGAAAGAAAGAAAGGGGAAGAGGAAAACCTTCCCAGGAACCTCCTCTTCCCAGAAAATTTCCCCTTAGGTCTGACAGACAGAATTGCTTCATATGCAAATGCAGAAACCAGGTGCTTGTAAGGGCAGCAAGACTCTGTGATTGGCTTAGATGTATCCTATCACATCCAATACCTAAAAAAAAAAAAATGTTTTTTTTTTTTATTAAGGAAGATTTGAGAGTAACTGTTTTATAGGAGCCAAGTTCCTTCCCTACTTGGTACAGGATATTAAAATGTTTAAAAGCCTTTTCTAATTTGATAGGTGACAAATAGTTCCCTATTGTCATGTAATATTCTTTGATTACCAGTGGGAGTGAACATTTTTTCAAGTATTTATTGGTCATTGTATTTCTATTGTGATTTGCTGAATCACATTATTTCGTACACTGCACATAAGTACATCCTTCTGAGCGAACTGTGTTTTATTTTCTGAATGCCGGAGAGCCTGAGGCTGTTTCTGCATATAGTTGGCCCAAAATAAAGGCTTGTCAGATGAATGAATGCCCACATATACACGCGCCTACACACAGTTTGGTGTGTGTATTGTAGTAATAAGTAAGAATAGGTGGGAGAATAGTTCTCAGTGCACTTGACCTCCAGAGACTGGAAAGTTATGGGTTAGAGACCTAAGGCAGCCTGGGAACGGAATAAGAGACTTTCCCAGGATAAGTCAGGCAGTCATGTCTGAAGCTCAGCTTACTTCCTGTTAGTTCAGTGTATTTTCCATTGGCTAGCTTTTGAGCCAGTTTTACAATGACCATTACAATGTCATCATTACTTCAGCTGAAAGTACTTTGATGGGCTATGGAGAAAAAATTTCATCACCTGGAGAAAAAAAGCAACCCACATATTAATTATAGAACTGCTCACCTCGGTAGTGATTCTTATAATGACTCCTCATAGAATTCTCATCCAGTTTTATGAGAATGAATTTGCAGTTGGGAGAGATTATCATGGTCTCTTAAGGCTAGACGTGCAGAACTCAGGAGAGCAATAACAAGAAATATCAGTCTATTGCTGAGAAACTAATATGGTGAGTCATTGGTTTGAATTCTAGGTTTATAGGAAATGAATAAGAGGGGGTGGGGGGATCTCCTGGAACCTCGTTTTGGCAAAGGGAGGCTTGGAAGTTTATCTTTCAAACCCAGGAGCTTCAAGTTCTAAACGAGGAAAGTGCACAGTTTTTTTTATTTCATGATTAAAAATAAAGAAAAGAACCTTTTTAATTTTGTGACAAAAATTAACACTTGACTTTTATGGAGCCTTAGACAAATGAACCAGATTTCCTTTTCTGATGCGGTTAATGTTGCCCATCAGCAGAGTGATGAATCAGCATCATCTCCAAGACAATGAATAATTACGCACCCTTTTGTCCATCAATAAACAACTACCTGGTTATGTTAACATAACCAACCTTCATGTAGAAACCGTTCTTTAGATTTGTAATTATTGATAATTCTATTAAATTGATTTTTACAATAATTTATCTAAATCTAATGCTAACAATTTATGCTTATGGTAGGTCTTTTTTTTAAACCACAGGAAATGGATGCATCAAATCATTTTTTCTTTGCTTTCCTTGGATTTTTCAACAATTTAACATTGAGATGACTTTTGCATGAAGGAGATGTGGACCATTCAAGGGCTGTGTAATTGATTATGAAATTCTATAATTGAATGCAAAATTCTATAATCCTCCATCATCTAGACATGAAGGCAATCAATGACAAGCTGATGAGCATTACGAAGCCAATTACGAAGTGTTAAGTGTTAAAATTCATTGGCACTCAGGTGTGGAAGAGATTTTAGAAATGTGTGACCAGGAGAAAAGCCATACAATTCTGCCACCATTGTCCTCTCCCTGCCTCACACAGACATGAGACTCTGAGCATGGGTAGTAGCCCCCAGTGCCCACACCCTGCCTGCTCACTTTGTGATAATGTTCACAGGTGGAGTGTTACATCTGGATGGATGTTATGGACTGAATGTTTGTATCCACCCCCCACCCCCGCTTATCCCCAGATTTGTATGTTGAAGCCCTAACCTTCATTGTGATGGTATTTGGAGACGCAGGCTTAAGGAGATTATTGGAATGTAAATTCCATAAGTAATTATGTCTTGAATGTTGGCCTTCAGGATGGGATTAGTGCTGCTACGAGCAGAACAAGAGACACAAGAACTCTGTCTCTGTCATATGAGGACACAGTGAAAAGGTGGCCAGGAAGAGGGCTCTTACCAGGAATCAAATTGGCCAGCACCTTGACCTTGGACTTCTCAATCTCCAGAAAGGTGAGAAATAAATGTCTGTTGTTCAAGGCACCCAGTGTATGGTACTTTGTTATGGTAGCCTGAGCTAAGACAGAGATTTAGGCTTCTGAGGATTTGATGAATAAATTGGATTTCTCAGGTGTATTGTCTCATGACTATACCTTTTTTTTTTTTGTATTAACTTCTTTCCTCATTTTTGTAAGCAGCCACACCATACTTCATCAGCAATTATGGAATATGTAATTTAACCTCATTATTTTATTGTATGTTTATTAAAAATATGCTAACATAGCCAATTTGGCTTTAAGCTTTGGATAGGATACAAAGGTGAAGAAGTGCCAGTCACTGAAAATGAGAATCTAACAGTTTACCCTTGAGTTTTAAAAAAAAATAAATAAGGAACTGACCATAGGGGACTAAAATAGATGCTGTGAGAGTCCAGAAAGAGAAACTTCCAGAGGATTCTGAGGAGGCTTTCAAGAGGGGTGCTTATGAGTTTTACTGAGTAATGAAAATGCGTGTGAAAATTAATATTAACACTCTAATGTTATAGGCTGTAAACTATGAAGCATATTACACATACACAAAACACAGAAAATACTGTAGCAGACTTCTGCATACCCATGACCCAAGTGTAATACACTGAGCTTTGTTTTAGATATCTCTCCTAACATTTGTTTTAATTTTAGGAAATAAAATGCAATAGTTACAGCGTAAGTTCTATCCTTCATCCGTTGATTTTTTCCTTATCCAGAAGTAATATATAGCATGAGATTGCTGGGTATCACCATACAAATGTTGCGATGCTTCCTGCATAAGTAAGTATGTATACATAGAATTATTCCATGTATTTTCAAAGTGCACATCACAGTATGCTTCTAAAATTTGCCATCTTCAGGTAAGCATATACATTTGAGATTTATTCACATCTAGATAGGTTGACCTGCCACTTTTTCAGGAGGGGCAGTAACAATAATAGAATAAACTTTCATATACATATCTCATGTGCACTAAAGAGTATCCTCTAGATGCCTAGAAATGGAGCTGAGACTACAGTATGGTCATTTCAAGAAAGTGTTGCTCTAACCTAGGAAATTGTTTCACTATTTGAACACAAATTGCTACATGAACCTTGCCAGTAACAACATAAAATAACAGTCATTATTTACTGGGACTTGCTGTGTGTCAGGCACTGTAGTACGTGGTTTACGTGAATTACTTCTTTAAGCATATTTAGTTTCACCTGTTCTATTTGCTTTTTTTTTTTTTTTGGTCTTTCCAACTTTATTTGTATAACAAAATCTTCGTCCCTAAAGGATTTTTAATTTTAATAAAGTCTAAGGTCCAGTTTGCTTTCATGGATGTTTTTAAAAATGACTATTGTAGGGGCGCCTGGGTGGCGCAGTCGGTTAAGCATCCGACTTCAGCCAGGTCACGATCTCGTGGTCCGTGAGTTTGAGCCCCGCGTCAGGCTCTGGGCTGATGGCTCAGAGCCTGGAGCCTGTTTCCGATTCTGTGTCTCCCTCTCTCTCTGCCCCTCCCCCGTTCATGCTCTGTCTCTCTCTGTCCCAAAAATAAATAAATGTTGAAAAAAAAAATAAAAATGACTATTGTAAAAAATGTATAACATAAAATTGACTATCGTAACCATCTTTAATTGTACAGCACAGCAGTGTTAACTATATTCACCATGTGGCACAACAGATCTCTGGAACTTTTCATCTTGCAAAACTGAAATTCTAGGAGCATTGAACAACTCCCCATTTCCTCTCTTGGTAACCACATTCTACTTTCTATTTCTATGCATTTGGCTACTCTACACCTCACGTGAGTGGAGTCATACAGAGATCCTATTCTCAATTCTTCTGGATAATCCCAGAAGTGGGATTGCTGGATCATATAGTAATTTTATTTTTAATTTTTAAAAGAACTTCTAAGGACACCTGGGTGGCTCAGCTGGTTAAACCTCTGACTCTTAGATCATACCATGCATATTTTCAGATCACACAACACTATGAAACTTGAACTCAACCACAAGAAAACATTTGGAGAGCCCCCAAATACATGGAGGTTAAAGAACATCCTATTAAAGAATGAATGCGTCAACCAGGAAATTAAAGAAGAAGTTTAAAAATATATGGAAGCAAATGAAAACACGACAGTCCAAACCCTTTGGGATGCAGCAAATGTAGTCCTAAGAGGAAAATACATTGCAATCCAGGCCTATCTCAAGAAACAAGAAAAATCCCAAACACAGAACCTGACTTCACACCTAAAGGAACTAGAAAGATAGCAGCAAAGAAAGCCCAAAACCAGCAGAAGAGAAATAATAAAGATTAGAGCAGAAATAAACAATATAGAATAAAAAAAAAACCAGTAGAACAGATCAATGAATCTGAGAGTTAGTTTTTTGGAAGAAAAACACAATTGATAAACCCCTATCCAGACTTCTCATGAAGAAAAAAGAGAGGACCCAAATAAAGTCACAAATGAAAGAGGAGAGCTCACAACCAACACAACAGAAATACAACAATTATTAATAGTATAAAAAATTGTATGTCAACAAACTGGACAATTGGAAGAGATGGACAAATTCTCAGACACCCACACACTACCAAATTCATAACTATTGGGGCCTCATCAAGATAAAAATCTTCTACGCAGAGAAGGAGACAATCAGCAAAACTAAAAGGCAGCTGAGGGAATGGGAGAAGATATTTGCAAATGACATATCAGATAAAGGGTTAGTATCCCAAATCTGTAAAGAACTTATCAAACTCAACACCCAGAAAACAAATAATCCACTGAAGAAATGGGCAAAAGACATGAATACACACTTTTCCAAAGAAGATATCCAGATGGTAACAGACCCATGAAAAAATGCTCAACCTCACTCATCATCAGGGAAATACAAATCAAAACCACAATGAGATACCACCTCACACCTGTCAGAATAGCAAACATTAACAACTCAGGAAACAACAGATGTTGGTGAGGATATGGAGATCAGGGGAAACCTCTTGCAGTGTTGGTGAGAATGCAAACTGGTGCAGCCACTCTGGAAAACAGTGTGGAGATTCCTCAGAAAAGGAAAAATAGAATTACCCTATGACCCAGCAATAATACTACCAGGAATTTATCCAATGGATACAGGAGTGCTGATTTGTAGGGGCACATGTACCCCAGTGTTTAAAACAGCCCTATCGACTGTAGCCAAAGTATGGAAAGGGCCCAAATGTCCATCGACTAATGAATGGATAAAGAAGATGTGGTATAGATATACAATGGAATACTATTTGGTGATGAAAAAGAATGAAATCTTGCCATTTGCAACAATGTGGATAAAACTGGAGGGTATTATGCCAAGTGAAATAAGTCAGAGAAAGACAGATATCATATGATTTCACTCATATGTAGAATTTGAGAGGCTTAATAGAAGACTATAGGGGAAGGGACTGAAAAATAAGATACAAACAGAGAGGGAGGCAAACCATAAGGGAATCTTGAATACAGAGAGCAAACTGAGGGTTGATGGGGGTGGGAGATGGGGGTGGAGAAAATGGGTGATGGGCATTGAGAAAGGCACTTGTTAGGATGAGCACTGGGTGTTGTATGTAAGTGATGAATCACAGGAATCTACTCCTGAAGCCAAGACTATACTGTATGTTAGCTAACTACAATAAATTAAAAAAAAAAGTGTCCAACTCTTGATTTTGGCTCAGGGCATGATTTTGTAGTTCATGAGATCAAGCCCCACATTGGGGCTGTCAGCACAGAGCCTGCTTGGGATTCTCTCTCTGCCTCACTCTCTGCCCCCACCCCCCATGTGCACGTGTGAATTCTCTTCTCTCTCAAAATAAATAAATAAACCTTAAAAAATTACCTCTCTACTGTTTTCTAAGCAGCTGAACTATTTTACATTTTCACTAATAGTGCACAAAGGTTCCAATTTCTCCACATCCTTAGTAGTACTAGTTATTTTCTTTCTCTTTCCTTTCCTTTCCTTTTATTACCTTTTCTTTTCTTTTCTGATGTTTGCTATCCTAGTGAGTGTGAGGTTTGATATCTCATTTGGTTTTGATTTGCATTTTCCTCATCATTAGTGACCTTGAGCATTTTTTTGTATGCTTGTTGGCCATTTGTATATATCCTCTTTGGAGAAATGTCTGTTCAAGTCTCTTGCCCATTTTTAAATTGAACTGTTTGTTTATTTTGTTGTTGAGTTTTAGGGGTTCTTTATCTATTCTGGATATTAACTCTTTGTAAAATATATGGCTTGTGAATATTTTCTCCCATTCCATAGGCTGTCTTTTCACCCTGTTGATTGTTTCCTTGTCCATAGAAGAAACTCTTTGGATTATGAGAGTTCTCATTTCTTTGTATCCTAGACAGGGTTGAGTAGTGTCAGATTTTTTTCATTCTTGTCCTTCACGCTTTATAAACTCTGGAAGTCTCAGAACTTGGGCAAAAATAGTTCTGGAACTCAGGATTCTTTATTCTCAACCCAGGGCTCAGTAGTGGTTTAAATATTAACCATTTACGCCCTTGTATCTCTACTTTCTACAAATTTTAAGATAATTGACATAGTTGTGGGCCTGGAATTTGGATTTGCCTTATAACTCCCCTCAACCTGTCTAGCAGTAGGGAAATGCATCCATCCTTACCTTTCATTTCAAAAGCCTCATGGAAAACATGACCACTTACCTTGCTGTGTTTTTCTAAGTGTACATGGGAAATAGGGGCAGAGCATTGGGGATGGTGTGATATGCCATCATTTGGAGAGTTGGGGCCCTTTTAAGACACAGCTAGAGATAAAATTCAAGGAATAGTTGAATTGAAAAAGTTCATCAGAATAGGTCTAGGTTATTGTTAATGCAATAAAAAAGAAAGGTAGTTTGGACAGAGATGTCGAACAGTTCAAATCTGGAAGGCTGTTGTGATTCTGCTGTTACAAAAATATGGGGCAGGCATTTATAGGTCAACGTACTTAATTCCATGCAAATCACACATTACTTTACAGAACTCATTGTTCAAAGATAATATAGAAAGAAATCCTTCTTCCTTTACCTTTGTCCCAGAAGAACTTCTATTGGCTGAAAGGTATTCACAGTGGTTTATAGGCATGAAATAGAGCATAGGTCTTTTCCCTGAGGAAGTAGGAATTAGGCCCTGCATTTATGAATAATACAGAGTGATGCCAGGGAAAAGGGCAGTATGATGGGTGAGTCTCTCTCTGTCTAGATATATTCCACCAAGCTCTCCTTTACTTAACCCAGAGCTGGGTTTGTTTACTTGCAAGCTAATTAACCTTAGTGTCCTCATCTGAAA
This sequence comes from Felis catus, assembly GCF_018350175.1. Classification (NCBI taxonomy): domain Eukaryota; kingdom Metazoa; phylum Chordata; class Mammalia; order Carnivora; family Felidae; genus Felis; species Felis catus. Next base: position 115,134,175 of record NC_058374.1, read on the forward strand.
ATGAGGATAATAATAATTCTGACTTCGCAGGACTGCTGTGACCATTAAAAGAGATAATGCATTTGAAGTGCCTAGCATATAGGAAGCACTGGATAAATGCTAGCTCGTTTATACCCTTTCTGAATCCTTAAAAGGCTTTTGGTGGAGTGCCTCATAATTTAGTAGCTAATCGCATACTGTCTTATATAGTTTGCTCTATTTCTTCAAAGTTAATCATATCTTTCCTATGCATCATAAATTTCATGAAGGAGACACTGTCTTAATAATATCTAGACCGGCTCCCTTACATTGTACAGAACGTGTCCACAGGTATTCTTTTGCACATCTTTTGAACCTTGCACTTGCTCAGCTCACAGCTGAACATGGACAAGGCACTCTACAACGTATATGAACTGATTGATGGCTCTTTGTCAGAAAGATGAATCCCTCCAGAAGTTACTTCAGTGATTGTGAATCATAAAGCTTCACTTTGAAGAAAGAGCAAAGTGTATTTAAACATCCCAAAAGAAAGCTTCTCAACTTGAGAATTTTTAGTCTGCTAGATTAAATACAAAATGATTATTAATCCTTTTTCATGGGAGCACTCTGGTAAAGTTAAAAAGTTCCTGTGGCACACTGTCCCTTTTTGAAGAGGAAAACACAATACTGTAGCGGTACGTGAAGCCAATTGCTAAGCAACAGAACCAGGTCTGGACTGCCCAGGACTGAAAATTCTTCTTTGTTCAGGATGATGAAGAATTACTAAATGGAAAGTGCTTAATAGAATTTTACCTGCAACAGTATCACTCGTTATTTTTCAGGGCACTAATCAGCAGTTGATAACTAATTTTCACAGGAGACTCTTTGACACTAGCTTACATTTTCTGTTCTCTGAGTGAAGGAGTTCAACAAGGTTTTGGACATTCATTTTTTGTGGAAGGTATGGATCTGCGGCCTAGGTTTAATCCAGGACTATAAGAATCCATCTCAAGTAATTTCAATTCCAGTTAATCTTGATGGAAAAGTGTGTGTTGGCATAATTTAACAATGGTCTCCAGACAGCATCATCTTGGGAACTCGTTAGAAATGCAAATTCCCCAGCCCCATTCTGGGCCCTCTGAATCAGAAACCCTGGGGTTTCAGCACCCCATTTTCATTAGCCCACCTGGTGATTCTAATGACCCTTAAAGTTTGATACCAGGGACATCGAGAGTTAGGATTACTGTGTGAGACATGTCAAAGTAGATAGCAAAGGGCTAAGTTCAGTTTCGTACTAGTGGATCATCTTGAATAACTGTGGAACTGTTGAACCATGTTGAACTGGGGAAGAAATTAATTCAGGAAATAACCATAGAGGGAGAAAAGCGTATGTAATGAAAGAGATTTTTCAAGGCAGACCACACTTATGCCCTGCTGTAATTGGAGCCGTTTGTAAACACCTTTCACCAGGTACATCTACAGGCAGTCAGTTACCGAAGAGATCATTTACTGAGACTATATAGCAATTTCTTTGTTTTCTCTCTCTCCCCAGAGACATTAAGGTGAAACGATGCCCATTGCTTATAACAATGGAGATTGGCAACCTGAAAGGTTTTAAATGAAACAAAATAGAAGTCTAGAAAAAAAAATATGTGCACATCAATATCATGAAACTCGGCATCATTTTGAAAGTTTGAAATAATGGGTACTAACTCAGGCAGAATGACTGAAAAGGTCATTGCTCAGCTACATATGGAGAATTAAATTTGGTAAATGGTGTAATTTCATTCCATCAGCTACTAGCTCTGCGACAAGTCACTTCACCTCTCCTGTGCCTCCTGTACTACTTTTGTAACATAAGGGGCCATTTCTCAATTCCTTTCCGTGTCCAGAATTCTGTGAGTGGATGATACTGCACATTCTGTGAAAGATCTCATTTCTTTTCAGAGAGATATCGTATGTACTAGCTCACTTGACTTTTATGAGAACACAATCCTTCTGTACTGGAGACCTGAATCTTAGAAAGCATGTAATAATCATTGTATAGGGTTCAGCAGAAGGTTCACGCATTTAATAATCAACTGACTCTGGACATGCTGTTTTGGGTAATGTCTTGCTGAGCTTGCAGGATGTGCATCATAAGAAGCATATTTTTGGGTGGCCATGCCTTGATTTCTATATGTTCTCAAAGTGAACCATGACATTCCAGGAAAGATCCGTGAGCTCTAAATTGAGGCTAAGCTGCCATGACCATATTCTCTGGGGCGCATATTTCCAGAGAACTTGACTGGTTTTGAAGGGAATAGGGTATCAGGAGGGCAGTAATTAGGATTTAGGATTTTGGGATAAGACTGACTTATATTTGAATCCTAGCTTTGCCCCTTAGCTAGTGGTACCTACTTCCTAAGGCTGTACAAGGATTGAAAAAAGTTAAACGACATGATATGTGTAAAGAATGCCCACAGTTCCTGGGAGGAAGTAAGTGTTCAATAATTATTAGCTTAAAAAATTAAGGTTAGAATTGTTGAGGGCAATTGGATCATCCAAAGTGGGTCTCAGTGAATATGTTATTTTACATACAAACCTGTGTTGTTTTGCATTCTGCTTATTCTCCATATACAGTTGTGTCTTAGGTTTACTGACTAATTGACTATTTATTTATTTATTTAGTGTGTGAGAGAGAGAGCAGGGGAGGGGCAGAGGAGGAGGAGGAGGAGGAGGAGAGAGAGAGAGAGAGAGAGAGAGAGTCCCAAGCAGGTTTTGCATCATCAGCACAGAGCCTGACGTGGGACTTGATCTCATGAACCATGAGATTATGACCTGAGCTGAAATCAACAGTCAGACGCTTAATCAACTGAGCCACCCAGATGCCCTGATTCATTGACTTCTTAATTCAAGAACCATTTAGGGGTGCCTGGCTGGCTCAGTTGGTAAAGCATGTGACTCTTGATCTTAGGGCTTGTGAGTTTGAGCCCCACATTGGGTGTGGAGCCTACTTAAAAAAAAAAGAAAAAGAGGGGCCCCTGGGTGGTTCAGTCAGTTGACTTGACTTCTTGACTTTGGCTCAGGTCAGGATCTGTGGTTCTTGGGGTTCATGAGTTCAAGCCCCACATTGGGCTCTGCGCTAACAGCATGGAGCCTGCTTGGGATTCTGTCTCCCTCTCTCTCTGCTCCTCCCACACTTGCTCTCTCTCTCTCTCTCTCTCTCTCAAAATGAATAGAAATAAACTTGAAATTTTTTTAAAAATACGATAAAAAAAGGAAGAAAATGAACTATTTATTGAGCACCTATTATGTGTCAGACTTTCTTGCAGACATTGGAAACACAGCAGCAAACAAGATAGCAAAGGTCCTTGCTCTTATGGACCCACATGTTAATGGGGAGAGACAGAAAGAAAGAAACAAATAAGTAAGAATAAACAAGCAACAAACAAGAAAATTAACTGATAGTGATAAATGCTGAGAAAAAAATGAAACAAGGTGATGTGATAGAGTCTGGGGAGCAGTTTTAGATCAGGTGTTCAGGGAAGGCCTCTTTGAAGAGGTGACATTTAAAATGTCATGTGAATGACAAGATGGAGCAAAGTTCTAAAGTCTGAGAAAGATAAGATAGCGGTAGTGGTGAGGGTGGAGAGAGACATGACCAAGTTAGGAGATGTGACGATAGAATCAACAGGATTTATTGATGGGTTGGATGGAAGGTGTGAGGGCAAGAGAGGAATCAGAGATGACTCATGGTCTCTGGCTTGATGAGTTAGTGGTACATCTATAGAAGCGAGCAGGTTGGGGAGGAATAGGCTGGGGTAAGAAGAATCAGAAGTCTGGATTTGGAAAGATCGAGTTGCCTGTTGAACTCTGAGTGGAGTTTTCAAGTGGACAACTGGGTACATGAGACCAGAATTAAACGTTTGGGAGTTCTTTTTTTTTTTTTTTTTTTTTTCGCCTTTAGATAATACTTAATGGACTGAGCTGGATGAGAGTACTTAGGGAAATGAGTACAGTTAGAAAAGAGAAGAGGTTGTAGGAGTATTCTTAAAACCTCAGGTACTTATGACTCATAACAAAACTTCAGAGTAATAACACTCTTGTAGAATTAAAACGAATTGAAAGGAATTTTTGACTTTCTTACATTCTTTGATATATTTTGGGGGCCAAAAAGAAGTCTGGTTTTAATACACCTGTCTTATATTCGCATTCATTTGACCCATGTTTTTGAGTGCCTACTGCCAGGTGCCTTGTTAGGGACTATGTACAAAATGAGATCAAAAGAAACCAATCATGTTATTGGTGAAACATATTTGCCGAACACATGCTGTGTGCATTGTACTAGATGATTTGTGTGTATAGACCACAAAAATGAAAAATCAATTCTCTCTTCCCAAGAGAAGACAGTCTACCACGGCCGCTCAAGAGGAGAACAAACCCCTCAAAAGTCGCAAGGAAAGTGTGTTTCTTTTTTCTTCTACGTATGGATGGCCTTTGGTCATTGGCCATTAGAAGGTCTATGTGGGCCAAATGAATTTGGTGAAGTAGGCCACAGTCTAAAACCCATTTTGGTTTCCATGCAACACCCAGTGTTCATCCCAACAGGTGCCCTTTGACAATAAATTTCATATTAGAAATACATAAATAAATAAGTCAATAAATAAATCATAAAATAAACAAAACCCATTTTGTTTTTTCCCCTCCTTTCTACTTCTTGTCTGTGGGAGGGCTTCCATGAGTGGAAAGAAGCTTATTTCAGCCCATCTCATACTTGTGGTTGACTCGTGCTCCAAGCACCCCAGCATTCACATCCTTATTATCTGGGGACAAGAGACATAGAGAATCCATCAGCACTTTTAATGGCTGATTTCTTTTCCCCATTAAATCAAGCACAGTCTCTCTGAAGAACAGTTCTAATGCTTTCAATATTGATATCCACTGTTCAGAATTCTATACTTCCTCCATTGCTAGTGGATGGATTGGATCTGTGCCCACTTATCAGTGGAAATGGAAAGGAAAGGAAGCACCTCTTCTGGGCTAATGGTTGTATTTGCTTTATGAAGATGCAGCTGAATGTTTTGGTGGATTGTTGTCAGAAAGAACAGCCTAGCATCAATTATGTGGAAACAAAAATCATTATATTTAGTAGTCATTGTCTAATTTTTAAATGGACTTTATTAAATAAACCCAGATAAAAGCTTAGTTCATTCGAATACCTGGTACATTTTCTGATAAATCATCCTGGCAGACCCATTGTGATGATGAAGTTCTGCTTGGAAAGAAAGACTCAGTGAGTTCCATGTGAAGTTTTTTGTGGTCAGTGTGGTCAATTAGTAATGGAAATACTTACATTTCTGGGGGGGGATAGAGTCAAAATAATTTTTTGGTGCCTTATGATGTCAGATTTTGTCATCTCAGCCAAATGCTTGGCCATACGCTTAAACAATTTCAAATTTGTGTTGTTGCTGTTCGTTGAGAAACGTCTTAACCCTTGTCCCCTGATATCCATATAGTTTGCTTCTTTGTCACTTTCCTTGAACAAGAATAGAAGGTTAGTTACTAAGTTGTTCATCACAAACGTTAATTCCGTTAATTCCTTATGTCTGCTATTGGAAGTGTATGGATTTCTCCTCAAATAATGATACATGATCTGAGCCCAGTAGGTATTCAGCAGAGAATTTAGCTATTAAATTTTGCCATTCAGAAGACTTCGGTTTGGTTGTTAGCTAGTACTTGAGAATCTAAATGACACTCATTTACTACTTTTTTTTCAGTCACTGCATTTAGTTATATCACCAGAAAGTCATTCTGATATTGTATTATTTTGTGCTTTAAGTTGGGTTAATACCGGGAAGGTACATTTGAAGAACATTTTGGTATCTTATACAAAATAACACAGAGAAATCATAGTATTAATTTATCTAGTGTTCCTTATATAAAGAATCACAGGAAAAAATCCTGCTTGAAACCAGCATCAGAGAAATGTTGGTCTTTTTAGATGACTCAGTGTATTTTCTGAGATGGGAACCACAGTACAAATGGTTTTCTCTTTCTATCATGAATGCCAGGAAACTAAGAACTTATTTTAGCATGTCCTAATATCTTTAGGTATCCTAATATCTTAAACTTTTAACTGGCTTCTTATCCATCTTTTAAATGTGTGTAGTACAGGTTTATAATAATTGCAAGTTTTTTGAAGAAAAATAGGAGGCTTTCCCCTCCCCTGGCCCCCTGGCCGGGTTTTCTTATCAAAGCACTCTTCCTTCATTGAACTTGTAATATTTTGTAAATATTAATTATTATTTGTCCTTGTTTATGTTTGTCTCCTTCTCTAGACTCTAAGCTCCATACAGAGACCATATCTCTCTTTCAGTATGTTAGCCCTACCTGATCCTAGCACGTAGTAAATGCTCAATAAAAACTTGTAGTCAAATTATGAATGAATTGTAGTAATCCTAGTACTATCAATCACTTAGACTATCAAGTCTTAACATACTTCGAACATCTAGAAATGTTGTTGGGATATTACATAAGTACATGATAATTTGCATGATAATGTATTCAGCTCTTTTAAAAGGTTTACAATTTAGGTTTTTATAAACTGTCCCAGAATTTTTACAATAAGCAATAATTGACCTAAGATCAAAACAAAATATTAGAGAATTTAAGGAATCATTAGAATCCATAACTTAGTAAAAGAGGTATCAATTAGTACACACGATTCATGTAATATTATCTACAGCATTTTACCAAGAGTTATACAGAAAAGGGGAGAGCATGGCTGCAGATTCCAAGTATAGTTGAAAGATTTACAGTTAGAGAGATAGATGCTTATATTTCCTTTGACAAATTCTGTTTTTAAATCTTTTTGGGGGGGAGGGGAGGGTATGGGGAAGAGTAGCTACATGAGATTCCTGTTGCGTGTTCAGAAAATAGCAAACATGAAATGAGAAATAAGAATTCAGGTTCAGAAGTCTTCATACTTACCTGATGATGGGCAAACCTTTCACCATCTTCCTTTTCTACTTCTTTCCTCTTCACTTCTGTACCTTTGTTCTTCTCTTTCTTTAGTTGTCCTATCTCCTTAGTCTTCTCTGATCTGTGACAGTTTCATGACTGTGACACTCTGACTAGTGATTGTCAGATGTTTTGTGGAAGGTCTCTCAGTCTGGGTTTGCCTGATGTTTCCTCATGAAAAGACTGAGACTTTGAACTTTGGGGAAGGACCACAGAGGTGGTATGTCCTTCTTGTCACATCATGTTGGGACACGTGATGTCAATATGATTGGTTTCTCGTGAGGTTTAACCTTGATCATTGGGTTCAGGTGGTGCCTGCCAGGTTTCTCTGTTATGAAGTTTTTTTTTTTTTTTTCTATATTGGTTAGAAGTGCTGTTGTACCCAGATTTACTGAGATATAATTGACAAATAAAAATTGTTTACATTTATGGAGCACATGTGATAGTTTGATATATGTATACGTTGTAGTTGTTTACCACAATCAAGCTTATCGATACATCCATCATGTCACATAGTTATTTTTTTTAATGTATGGTGAAAACATTTAAGATCTACTCTGATAGCAAATTTCAAGTATGCGATATAGTACTAATGATAGCTACCATACTCTACGTTAGATCCCCAGAACTTACTCATCCTTCATTATTCAAACTTTGTAGCATTTGACCAACATCTCCTCATTTTCCCCTCTCCCAACCCCTGGCAACCACCATCATACTCTCTGTATGTATGAGTTTGACTTTTTCAGATTTTGCATGTAAGTGAGATCATGCAGCATTTGTCCATGTCTGGCTTATTTCACTTAGCATAATATCCTCCATGTTCATCATGTTGTGGTATACAACAAGATTTCCTTCTCTCTCTCTCTCTCTCTCTCTCTCTCTCTCTCTCTCTTTCTTTCTGTTAAGGATATTTTTTAGATCAGTTTAAGATTCACAGCAGAACTGAGGGAAAGGTATAGAGATTTGCCATATACCCTGTACCCCATGCATATAGAGACTTCACCATTATCAACATCTTCTTGCAGACTGGTATATTTGTAACAAGTGATGACCCTACATTGACACATCATCATCACCCAAAGTTTATAATTTACCTTTGGGCTCACTGTTTATTTTTTTTTAATGTTTTTTTTGAGAGAGAGACAGAGAGAGAAGGAGATACAGAATCCAAAGCAGGCTCCAGACTCTGAGCAGTCAGCACAGAGCCCAATGTGGGACTTGAACCCACAAACTGTGAGATAACGACCTGAGCTGAAGTCAGATGCTTAACTGACCGAGCCACCCAGGTGCCCCCACTCTTGGTGTTGTACATTCTATGGGTTTGGACAAATGTATAATGACATGGATCCATCATTATGGCATTGCATAGAGTATTTTTGCTGCCCTAAAAGTCCTCTGTGATTGCCCTATTCATATTCCCCTCTCAATCTCCTGGCAACCAGTGATCTTTTTACTGTCTCCATAGTGTTGTCTTTCCTAGAATGTCATAGAGTTGGGACGTACAGTAGGTAGCCATTTCTGATTGGCTTCTTTCACTTAGTGATATGCATTTAAGGTTCCCCCATGTCTTTTCGTACTTGATAGCTCATTTCTTTTTTTTTAGGGATGAATCATATTCCACTGTCCAGAAGTATGATGGTATAATCAGCCATTTACCTGCTGAAGGACATCTTGGTTGCCTCCAAATCTGGCAATTATGAATAAAGTTCCTATAAACATTTGTGTCAGGTTTTTGTGGGAACATGTTTTCAACTCCTCTGAGTAAACACCAGGGAGGACAATTGCTGGACCATATGATAAGAGTATATCTGGTTTTGTTAAAAACAGCCAAACTGTCTCCCAAAGTAGCTCTACCATTGGGCATTCCCACTAGCCATGGATGAGAGTTCCTGTTGCTCAACATCTTCAGCATTCGGTATTGTCAGCGTTCTGGATTTTGGCCATTCTAACAGGTGTGATTTTCTTCTGCTTTAAGGCCAAATATGTGCATATTTAGAATTATACGTACACACACATACACATAATCTCACATTTTCCGTATCCAGTCATCTGCCAATGGACACTTAAGTTGATTCCGTGATGTGGTTATCGTGTATGATGCTGCAATGAACACGGATCTATACTCAGAAGTAAGATTGCTGGATCATATGATAGTTCTACTTTTGATTTTTTTAAAGGAATCTCCACGCTGTTTTCCATCTTGATGTACTAACAGACTTTTTTTTTAAATCAAGAGTTTAAGAGTTATTTTATTTAGTTTCTAAGCTGATGGGATCGATGGAAGCTATCTTGTTAAAATTTCTAATTTTATTGTAAAATGGTAGAGTACATAGTAAGTTATTGATTTTTTTTGGAATTTATTAAAGTTTCTTTGTGACTTAATTCGTGACCTATTTTTGTGACTGTTTCAAGTGTGCTTGAAGAGAATCTATTTTTCTCCATGACTTGATTTCCACATCCATTAAACAGTAAGAAGCAAAAGTGTCCAACTCCTTTGATTTTTGTTTTGAAAGTTGCAGAACCAAAGACCAAATTGAAAGACAGAAAAATAATACATTTGTTCTTTTTGACTCTTTGTTTTGCAAACTAACAATGGGTTTGACCCAAGTAAACATGGTAGGAGAAAGAGAAAAAAGAAAATATCTGTCCTTCCTGAAAATAGATTTGTTACCACCGAGTAACAGGTGCTTAATCCTCTGTGGGGGCACATTTCCAGCCTACGGAGAGGGAATAAACAGAGTGGAGGAGGAATCATCCGTGATAGAGATTCTGGTCTGTTTGATTTTTTCGGGTCTGCTGGTCTTAGATATTTATATGAGTGAAACTGAATCTTTGGCGTGCTGCTCAGAAGTATCACTGTATGCTGATGTGGGGTGGTGATCCGTCAATAGGCTAAGTGATGGCAGTTGGCTAGTAATCAGAAAGCCAGCCTAGTTGCTTAGGGGGCAGCATGAATCCTCATCTAAATTTGCCATAGGAAGAGGAATTTAATGGTCAAGGGCTTCACCTTCGGGATTTAAGTCAAATTCTTAATAGCCAACCTCTTACATTGTTCACCATCTGGACTCCACAGCCCTCAGCTCCTGCACTAACTCATCTCATGCTGTCTCTTACTCTCTTTTCTTCTCTTCTGTGAACTCTTCATGGAACTCACTATTGGCTCCCTACCTCCCCTGGGCATCATCATCACTGTCTCCTTCTAGATCCCAGAAGATCTCAAGTCTTTCCAAGTAGAACAAGTCATTAGGAAGCGTTTTAAACTAGGTAGTTTTATGTGGGTGTGCTTTGTGCCATGTGTTTCAACTTTACTACATGTTTGAAAATGATCAAAGTTTATAGTTGGAAAAACTACACCCAAAAGTCTGTAACCTCAGCTATTGCTAGTGTCACGAGAGGTCTGCACTTTATCTGGCTGAAGGCAGAGGATGTTTCTAATACTTGTCCACATACAAAAGATAAATCTTGCCCAAGAAAGGAAAGCAATTCCAGAGGGGAAAAAAAGGAAAAAAAGAGGAAGAGAGTGAAGAGAGTACTAGGAACTCAGGACTATCAAGAGTAGGAGGTGGCACCAGAATGATCCGCCAATGTTTTGGCTGTCATTAGAATAACAGACTCTTCACCACGCATACTGTGTACTGAAAGGGCATGAAGTTGGAAGGACCTGGTTAGAATTCAGGTTTTTCTACATATAGCTGTGAAATTTTGGCGAGGACATTCGGGCATTTTGATTCTACAGTATTCACATATGTAAAATGCTAGTGATAATACTTGTCACCTATGTAAAAAAATTGTCACTGCTGGTATAATAAAATGGTATATTAGTATAATAACACTTTAAACTGGTTACAAAAATTAGAAGGTTTTGAGGAGGGAGGTTTAGAATTGCTTTCCGCTGACTTGCTTACAAAGATATTTTCATCTTCCACTAGAGGTGTTGGTTGAGAAAACCTTTATAGAAATAGTGATATTTGAGGTTTTTTTCCTGTTACTATCAACAAATTTTTAGCAGGCATATGACTTTCTGCATATATCACCCAACTGATTTAAAAGTGAATCAATGAATGTATTTATTGATTGCCTCATTTCATAAAAGAATTCAGGAAGGACCCTGATATTGATATTCTGCCATCTTTCTATATTTGGATCATGCATTTGTCTTGCCTTCCAAATGAAAAATGTGGTGAACTCAGAAGATCACCCCCCAGTATCAGCTGCTGTCTTTTTAGAATGTCTTTGCGTTTCAGAAGTTGGAAAACTCCAAATCATGCCCCAGACACCTTTGCTGCTAATGTTCTGCATGCAAAGTAGGTTTTACCAATTGCATGCATCAGAATAAGATTTGCAGGTGCTGTTTTGATGCTGTTGGCGATTACGGCTGTGGAGACCTTGGTTTTTCTGCAGAAGTGTTTCAATGTCCAGTTACTTGCTCTGTCAGTGTTGAGAAGAGGTGGGGACTGTGGAGTGGTGGCTTCCTGACGACACCTTCCAAATTGTGGCCATGAGTCAGTTAGGCAATGTTGTTGAGGGAGTCATTTTTGGACGGCCAGGACTTTTCCAGCCTTTCTTGTGAATGTCCCCAATTTTCTGTGGCAAATTCCTTACTGTCTAGAGTAGCAGATTGCTACAACTGAATCATGACTGACTGACTTGTAATCTCTTTGTGGGCAGGAACTCTGATATAAAATGATATAAACAATCCTACATTTTTAGAGGAGGGAAAAAGATGACAATTAAGTGAAAGTTTTAATAAGATAGTAATACGTGCTACAGATAAAAACAAAGTTGGAATAGAGATGGGGAGTGCAGGAGATGAATGTTGCAATTTTAAATGTTTGTTTATTTTGAGAGAAAAGAATGTGAGCCCGGTAGGGGCAGAGGGAGAGGAAGAGAGAATTCCAAGCAGGCTTCGCGCTATTAATGCAGGCACCGATGAGGGGCTGGATCCTACCAACCCTGAGATCTTGATCTGAGCTCAAATCAACAGTCTGCTGCTTAACCACTAAACCACCCGGGGGCCCCAATGTTGCAATTTAAAATAGAATGGTCATGGTAGCCTTCGCTGACAAGGTACGCGAATTGTGTGCAAGGCCCTGGTGGAGTTCTAGGACTAAAATGCAATTATCCAATTACTCCTTTCCTTAGATAACCCGCTAAATGATGCTACTATTTTTCCATCTCAAGAGGCTATGTTGTTTACCCACAGTAAACATGGCGAAAAAGGCTTCAATCTGACGCTTGGGTCCCCCAATAAAAATGCTCACAGCGCTTCCCGTGTTTGCCCTCAACAAAGATGGCGATACCACTTCCTGTTCAGGGCTTTCGCCTGCAACAAAGATGGTGCTTATGGTACAGGTTCCCTAACAGTCTGGATTTCGGTTGCGTTTTTTTTTTTTTTTTTTTTTTTTTCCTTTCAATATACGTGTTTGCAGACGTAAGTAACAGGAAACCAGAAACCCGTATCCATTTTTTTCTCGAAGGCCCCGCACTGTGGTGTCTGCGGCCTGGGCACTGCTTGGCTCCCCCGCCCACGTAACTTGTTGGCGGCGTTTCCGAGCCCGACCGGGTTGGGGTGGCGGTGGGGGGTGCCGGGGCCGCTCCCGCTTCTGTCCGCTATGAAGTTCATTCCCAGCACCCTCGTTTTAGCTTGTCAGGTTGCCCCGAGAATCTCTCATAGTTCTTCCCTTTCGTAATACAACAGGATTTCAGCTGGCGAGGCAGGGAATAAAAGTTCCAAATAGGCTCTGGCGGCCAAAAGTGCACACCCTCCCCCTCACCTGCCACCTCTCAGACTTCACCGAGGGCTACTCGACGGGGTGGGGTCGGGTCCCCGGCCGGTGGTACTTTCTGTGGGTGCCTGGAAGCCCCATGTGCCGCGTCCTCCCCTCCCCCATCCCCGCCGCTTCTTTACATCCACGGCTTCCGCACCGGCGCCCTGGAGTTCACGGGTAGTGGCCTTTAAATCGTGCATGGCTACTGACCAGGAGTGGCGTGTGGACATTTTTTTTCTTGTAGAGAAAAAGAAGATCCCCATTAAATGTCCCATGCGTGTGTGGTCCTGGCAGTGTAGTCACAGGGATTCGTAATTCTTAGAGGGAAGGGGTGGAGTCTGTGACCATATGTAAGGTTTATCATAGACTGGGCATACACAATATTTTTCTTGAAGGTGATGGTGTATAGGGCTTTTTTTTTTTTTTTTTTTTTTTTTTTTTTTTGGGAAAAGAACCTTAGACTCACTGGTACCTACTGGGCTCTGGTGCTCACTCCCATTGTTGTACAAGTTCAGCAAATGCCCATGGTCAGAAGGGCACCTTGCATGCGTATTGGCAGTTAACTCTGGTATTGGGCATCTCTGATGAAGGCAGTGTTAAAATAAAGCCACTGTTTCTTTTTAAGTATGTTAAAATGAAATGCTGCTCTGTAATTCTCCGATCAAAGTTGCTTTTTTTTTTTTTTTTTTAAAGCAGGGTCTCTGACCCACGTTTTTCCGAATCTCTTTATCAAGCAAGGAATCGAGCTAGGACCCCACTGTGAGGAAAGTAGAAACAGAAAAGATGATTCATGTTCAGGGTTGTTCGTTATGTTCGGAAACGTTCAAGATTAATTTGCCTTGACTTAACAGCCAGGGACTATACACCGTGGTCTGGCACTCAGCTAGGATTCAAAGAGGTACCTGACCTTAAGGAGTTTGCCTCGCATGCAGGACACTGTCTTTAGGGGTTGGTCAGCGGTCCTGTAATCTGAGCTGTTATTCTGTCTTTTCCCAGGGAGAGATGGAGGCTAGAGACAAGCAGGTGCTTCGCTCCCTTCGCCTGGAGCTGGGTGCCGAGGTACTGGTGGAGGGACTGGTTCTTCAATATCTTTACCAGGAAGGCGTCTTGACGGAAAACCATGTTCAGGAAATCAAAGCTCAAGCCACAGGCCTCCGGAAAACAATGCTGCTGCTGGATATCCTACCTTCCAGAGGTCCTAAAGCGTTTGATGCATTCCTAGAGTCCCTGCAGGAATTTCCCTGGGTTAGGGAGAAGCTGGAGAAGGCAAGGGAAGAAGCCATAACGGAGCTGCCTGCAGGTAGGCCTCAAAAAGATCATTTGATTTCAGTTGCAAAATTGTTGAAACTGCCCTTTGGATGTGAAGTTGGGGTTTTAGGCTGGGAGTGGGTAAGCAGTTTGGACTGAAGGCACATGGTATCGGAGGCACAGGATGAGGAAGTGGAATTAGGAAGTGCAGGGAAGGAAGGAAGAATGAACCATGATTGCGAGGGTGGGAAGGGAGGTCAGAGAATACATTTAGAAATGCTTCCAGGGAAGCTTGGCAAGTCACTTGGGAGGCATGTTCTCATCTGAGAGCCAGGTCATATCTCAGCCCTTGGCATTGGGAGCCATTTGGAAAGTGCAGATGGGAAAGCAGGCATTGGGCCCACTGATAACTGATTTGTGGGGTGCCAGAGCTGCTGGCTGGAAAAGGTCAGCTTCGGGAAGGAGGAGACAGCCTCTAGGAAGGCACGCCTTGCACCTGTTCCCTAAGCTGTCCTACATGGCCAAAGGGGATTATTTGGAAAGCTGGTTAAGTAAGTTTTTAAAGGTTACGATTTAAAGTCGTTCTTTTTTGTTTGGCTTTGTTCAGACACCCGGAGTATTTAATGTTAGAGGGTCAGTAGTTTGGAGAGGGTCTCATTTCGATTTTAAGGTAAGTTGGAAGCTATGGAGAAGAGAAACAGTCCTGGTGCTATTAGCATGGCTTGTAGCAGGAAGATGTGCTATGAAACACTTTCCCTCTGACACTTCCATGGCGTTTACTGTTTTACAAAGAAGGAGGAGCAGAGAATTGAACTGGCAAAAAAATAAAAATAAAAAATAAAAATAAAAATAAAAATAAATAAATCTATACATAAGTAAAATAAAAACAAATCAATGAAAAAAGAAAGAAAATAAATAGTTTCAAGTTGACTTGCAAATTTTTAACAGGAAGTCAACCTTCTCTTTAGTTTTTAAAAGCAGTGATAGAACTCCTCTGAGACGGTAGTCCTCAGACTTTGTTGTTGTAGTTTTAAACATACCAACCTAACTGGTTAAAAAACAAATAAGGAATAAAAGACCGATCTTATTATTTTTGCCCCATGGACCTCATATTTTATTTTTGTTTTTTGTTCATGGACCTCATATTTTGAATGATTTTTCAGGCCACACATACTAAGTAATCATGATTAACTCTTCTATTTTTATTAATGGCATATGTCTGAATATCTGCTCTGCATGAGATAACCGCTTAATGTAAGAGGGCTTGGTTAAATCCTAGTGGAAACAGCAAACATATTTTCATTTTCTAGCATGACCAAATTATAGGTAAATGTATGTTTTAGGCATTCTGAAATACTGAAAATAGCTGTCCTTTGAGGACCACAGGAATTCTCAAATTCGACTGTCCTTACAAAATTAAATACTCCAGGTATGTGAACAAATTGAAGCTGAAGTGTCTAAGACGTATCTACCACTTTACTGAAAACAAAATAAATAACATAGAACTGGGGACACGTGAAGAAAAATAGGGTATCCAGTGTCTTTTCCTGGTATTCGACTTTGAGATTCCTCTTTGCGCTAAACAGTTGGAAACAACAAAGCAGGCAAACTGAGAGCCTGTTGCTACCAAAATATTTAATTTAATTTTATAATCATTTGAGGTGATGTAAGTGATGTGAGGTGATGTAAATTGTCCTGTTGTATGTTGTTCATAGAGGTGTGACCCTATTTTCATTTCTTCAGATTTATTCAGAGAACAAGAAAAAAAATTATGGTTTATTTTTACCAAATGGTGAAAGTTACACAGAAGCCGAGAGCAAGATAGGTTTTTTTTTTTTTTTTAAGTAAGCAGAATGAAACAGTTTAACGTGAGAAAAAGTTGAATGTGTCTGTGTGAAAAATAATATCGATTTGTTAATTCTGTGGAAGTGTTCAAATGAACGATAGGTTGGCTACTGTAGACATTGAATACTCTTAACTGTCCTACTTTTTGTTGAGCAACATAGCTATTGAAAAATGTTTTGAAGGGAGAGTTTGATTTACATGTATTTCTCTTTATCTTCTACAATGATAATCACATAAACTCACTTTTAAAATAACTTTTGTTAATTATTGAGTATTTTAAGCAAGATTATAAAATATAGGTATGGTGTGGAGAAAAACGGCACAGAGAACACCTGCTTCCCCATCACTCAGTTTTTTAAAAAAATATCACGAGGGCGCCCCGGTGGCTCAGTTAAGTGTCCGACTTTGGCTCAGGTCATGATCTTGCGGTTAGTGAGTTCAAGCCTGTGCGTTGGGCTCTGTGCTGACAGCTTGGAGCCTGGAGCCTGCTTGGGATTCTGTGTTTCCCGCTCTCTCTGCCCCTCTCCCACTCACGCTGTCTCTCTCTCTCTCTCTCTCTCTCTCTCTCTCTCTCTCTCAGAAATAAACATTAAAAAAAAATTACAAAAAATCACCATTGCCTTTGAGGACCCTGGATGCTCCTCCTAGTCCTAGCTCATCCCCAAAGCCCACTTACTGATAAATCCTAGATTTGGAATTTATCACTCCCTTATTTACTTTGTAGTTTTCCCTCTCATAAAAATCACTTTTAATATCCACACGTTATGGAAAGTCCACTATACCAAAAGTTTTAGCAAGATATATAAAGATATAAATTTAAAAAATATATAAAATGTGTGTGGGAGGGTAAAAGATGGAAGAGATGATATATTTTAAAGGAGCTGTTAATAGCCTTCTCTTATTTGGGAGCTTAAACTTTCAGTGTTTAATTAAGTTGATGGCAATATTTTAATTCTATAGTTAATTGGGACTTAATTAATTGAAAACCTACACACACACACACACACACACACATATATATGTATGTGTATATATATATATATATATATATATATATATTTTTTTTTTTTTTTTTGTTTTAAATCCTGGAAAGAGTATGAGAGTTGAGATGCCTTCAAGTTCATGTTCCCGCAAAAACGCAGATGGACCCAGAGGTCTATTTCCCCCGGACCCTGTGCTTTTCCAGTGTTGTAAGAGAGTAGTTTTAATAAACTTTTAAAGAGTCCATTTAAATCTTGTAAAGGCATTTTTTGAATTTTGGGGGATTAAACTGTCGGACAATGTGGAGCTTATATATTCTGTGTAATACATTAACCTCGTCTGATCATTTACTCACTTTGTTGTTAGTAATTGATTTGCGTAGGTTTGGTGGTCTCCTCTTAGGAGGCCTGAGAACAAATGGGCTGAAATACCTATTTCTCTTTGGCCAAGAGCCTGCAACTTCTCCAAGAAAGAACTGATTTCATTTGATTAAAAAGCATTTTTGTTTTGGTCTTCTCCAGGAATCCTGGTTTTCCCTTTGCTTGTTGAACTTCTGTGTTTCGCTGTAAATTCTGAGCTGCCTCAGAAGGCCTTATTTGGTGATTGATCCTAGTTAGTTGCTTTTTATTTATATTCTGGGTGTAATTTTTTAGAGAAAAATCGAGTTGTATCTTAATCCCCTCTGGTCTCTTAAATCCCACCCTTATCAAATCCAGAAACATGAAGAAATACCTTAAAGCTTTGATTCCTTCAGTCTGCCTAGATGATAGGTTTTCCTATCTCTGTTAAAAAAAAAAAAAAGTCTAAGATGTTAATGGATAATTGATTTTGTGTTTTTCTCACCTTGTAAGGACTCTTAATATTTTAAAAAAGGATTTCTGGCAATAAAATTACTTAATCCAGCTTGGCACCGTGGAAGGGACACTTCATAGTGTGTCCCTTGCTAGCCAAGGTCACACAGTAGACAGTAGATCAGCTGGCAGTCCTCCCTGGGCTCCTGTCTGGTCTTTTAGGAGATGAGAACAGGGCTGAATCTGGATGTAGACAGCATGTGCCCGCCTGCCTGGCTTCCTACTGCTCATGGGCCCTGTCTGCTGACAAGCTGTCTCTAGTGCTTGAGCTAATCTGGATCTGGAAAGGAGGTTTATGGGCAGCCCCAGTCTCACCAGCTGGTAGGACTTAGCCTAAGTCACGGTGGGAGGGACTCCTGGGCCCCGGGACTCTCTGTTCCAAGGTGTTGGCCCTGTTTGTGGGACTAGGTCTCTGCTGTGATTCTCACTTAACAGTCAGCCTGGCAACTTTGCCTTTAACTCCAGTCTTCTGTTAGACTTGGGAGTGTTTTTCTCCCCCCTTGTCCGGAGGCTAGATTCCTGCTTTATGTCCTCTTAGCCACTGGCAAGGATGAAGAACAGCAGTCTTGGAACACAACTCGGTGCCTCATATGTTAGCATCAGCTGCTTCAACTCTCTAGCCTCCTGAGGCTATTTGCTTCAGCTTTGCTTGAGTTTGAGCCGGTCCTCGCCACTGACCCTATGCCCTGACACCGTGGCCGCCCTCACGCCCTGCCCTGCAGGACGCAGGACGGGCCTGTTTCTCCTCTACCCACGGGCTCCAGGGCTCTGTCTGTCCCTTTTGGAATATGACCGTGCAGAGGCACATCGGCTACCCTCTCAAGATACACTCTGGCTCTCAGATGTATGCTTGGATGCATCTGAAGTTACTGAGCAATAATAGCAAAAATCTCAGGGATTGTAGTAGGTTTGTTGGAACAATTTCTAGCCTGGGATTCTACGGTCATTACCATGAACGAGCCCTACTCGGCATATGTAAGTTCAGTGTTGATCTCGGTTTTTCCAGCTTGTGGTCTATCCAGGCACTTGTGTGGCTGAGTAGAGTTCACTTTATGGCATCCTGTGTGCTCGAGAGGGAGTGGTGGGTCAGCATCCACGGTAAGACCCTTCGCTGTGGTGAGGGCGGAGTCTACAGAGAGCCCCGTCGTGACCATCATGTCCTTCCTGAGGGCCAACTAGATACCAGGCGCTAGGAAATAAAGTCACGTGAAGGGCCTCCAGATCAACTGAGGGGATTCACTGTTCATTCAACAAATATTGAGTGTTGACATTAGGTGCTAGGATATTATGGGAAACAAAGCCCGTGTGCTTCTGGAGCTCACTGTGTTCTGTATTCTGACGCGGATAGGCAACAAGCAGATGGGGGGGATGCTGTGTGTGTGTGTGTGTGTGTGTGTGTGTGTGTGTGTGGTGGTGGTGGCGAGGGAGGGCTTTGCAGACCGCGCGGGGTGGTCAGAGACAGTCTCTCCGCTGTGATGACACAGAGCAGAGACCTGAATTCTGCAACAGAGTGGGTACCGAGAGGAAGAACGTTTCAGATAAAGGGGACCACAAAGGCGCAGGAGCTCCAGTGGGAGCCCTCAGTGACAGTGTGGCTAGAGCCCAGGCCTGTCTGGGATAATAACCTCCCTCACGGAGAGATGAGTCAGGCTGCGTGTCAGCAAAGGCCCAGTCTTGGTCATTTGTTGTTGTGCTTCCCCAAATGTGAGATGCGTGCACAGCCATGACGTTGGGTAGTTCTTAAAATGATTTTAGGTGATGTGCAGATATGGGAGTGAATCTCATGGCGAGAGAGTCATTTCCTTTTTCTTTCTGTTTCAATCCTGAGGATATCCAAATGAAAGCCTCCCTTTGCTGTAATATATCTCTTGACACTTGCCGGTTTTTCTTTTTAACAAAGAGAAAGAGGTCCTTATGCCTAAAGCCTTCTGTGGACAACAGTATTTAGCTAGATTTGAGTTGTGTTGCCTTTTTTCCCTTATATTAATCTCGTGGTCTCCTTCCATTTATGGCAAGTAAAACTGTTTTCTATCTATGAACTTACTTTTATTTTTTTTTACATTTTATTTATTTATTTTTTTTGAGAGAGAGACAGAGCACAGGTGGGGGAGAGGCAGAGGGAGAGGGAGACACAGAATCTGAAGCAGGCTCCAGGCTCTGAACTGTCCGCACAGAGCCCGAGGCGGGGCCTGAACTCACAAACCATGAGATCATGATCTGACCTGAAGTCGGAGGCTTAACTGACTGAGCCACCCTGGCGCCCCCTTACTTTTATTTTTTTTAATGTTTATTTATTTATTTTGAGACGAGAGCGAGTGAAAGGAGGAGGGGCAGAGAGAGAGGGAGAGAGAGAACCCCAAGCAGGCTGTGCACTGTCAGTGCAGAGCCCAACGTGGGGCTCGAACCCACAAACCGTGAGATCATGACCTGAGCCGAAATCAAGAGTTGGACGTTTAACTGACGAAGCCACCCAGGCGTCCCGTGAAGTTACTTTAAAAAATCCATAGCTTTTATTTAGGTAAAAATGAGTCACTTGAAGAAAAATACTATGAAATAATGGTTTGAAGATGTGGCAAAAGATTGTAAAGATTCTTCCCACACATTTTCTTATTTAAAAAGACAGGAGTTTGGGGCAGAAACCATCCCCTGGTCGTGTAGTTGGGGAAGGAAGGCTCCAGCTATAGTTCATATAGAAGATGGTACCATATTCAAGGCACTTTATTGTTTTTCTCATTCAGATTATGCAGAGTGGCTGGGAGTTGGTTAAATTTATTAGTAGAATTGCCAGAATGACTGAATTTTAATTTTTCTAAGTTCTAAACATGTTCATTTGCTAGTGTACCAGAGTCAGCAAGATGGAGACATATTCTGGTATTCCAGAATTTTAGGCTGGGAGGGACTCATAGATCATCTAATTTTTCTCTGAGAAAGCTGAGGCCTAGGGAGATTAAGTCAGCTTGCCCATGATTACATAGCTAGTTAATGTAATTTATTGTCGAACTAGAATCCAGGCCTCCCAACTCTTGATTTAGGATTTTTTTTGCTATTCTTGGCTCCCCACTGGGTTTCAAGTGGAATTGTATTATGCTGTTGTGTTAATAATTGAAATAAGCTTTTAAAAAATTATAGTAATGCTTTTTGTTTTAAGAGGAAAAATTTCAAGGGCTTTTAGAGGTGTACTGGGATAAGATTTTGCTAAAATATTTTATTTTTATTAATGCTAATTTTAATCATTTAAAAGGAAATTTTGATAGTTTAGTACTGCATTTTATCAGAAGATTTCTCCCCCTGCTTCTGCAAGGCTGACATAAAGGGAGAGTGGAAGACTTTTATCGAGTATTTATGGGACTGATGAAATAATGCATCTGTTGGCAGCTAATTGTAGCTCTTTCTAGGAATAGCAAACCATGTGACAGGCCTCTCCCCAGCAGGATGCTTCCATTTCACTTTAAAAAATGGATTTTATGTTCTTTTCTCTTAGAAATTCTCACCGTGACTTTTTTCTCCCTCCTGTGGATGTATGGGCCACGCGGCTACATCAATCACCCTATTGACTATCGTGGTTGATTTAGGTTGTTGTTTCTCGGCCCTGGCTTTAAAACATTACTGATCGCTAGACTCTGATGCAAGCCAATTCGTGCCAAAATCTGTGGAGGTGTGATCTGGGCAGTGGTAGTAAGACACACACACACACACACACACACGCACACACGCATTTGTACACCCATGCATGTGTACACAAGCAAGCACAGGGACATGTGCAAATGCCTCAGTGAGGTCATTGTAGAATGCAGCCAGGGTTGAGAACCTTGAAATCAGACCAGCTGATTAGGCGCGTGGCTCCTTTGTCACTTGTTGTTCCCCAAGTATGAACTTCCCAAAGTTGTGTACTTGCTTGAAGAGTTGTTCTTGTTTTCTGGTGAGGTGAGGTGGAAAGGTGGTGGGAATGGAGATGTAGAAGGATACGTAGTTTTGTTTTGATTAAAACCAAGTGTTTTTTTTTTTTTTTTTTTTTTCAACGTTTATTTATTTTTCGGACAGAGAGAGACAGAGCATGAACGGGGGAGGGGCAGAGAGAGAGGGAGACACAGAATCGGAAACAGGCTCCAGGCTCCGAGCCATCAGCCCAGAGCCTGACGCGGGGCTCGAACTCACGGACCGCGAGATCGTGACCTGGCTGAAGTCGGACGCTTAACCGACTGCGCCACCCAGGCGCCCCTAAAACCAAGTGTTTTTAATTCTTTGAATTTCTTGAACTGTGTTGCTCAAGAATGTTCCAGAACCTTAGACCCTACA
Organism: Felis catus; assembly: GCF_018350175.1. Classification (NCBI taxonomy): domain Eukaryota; kingdom Metazoa; phylum Chordata; class Mammalia; order Carnivora; family Felidae; genus Felis; species Felis catus. The sequence goes on from NC_058374.1 coordinate 115,156,127, forward strand.
CAGGTGTGACTCTGCTGCCAACATATAAATCCATTAGAAGAACCCTGGGGGGATATACAGGCTTGATGTACTGGGAATGGCTTAGCCAGTGAAATAACTACCATAATATTTATTGGCAGCTTTACTTTGTGCCAGGAACTGGTCCAGGTCCTTTGCATTTATTAATTCATTTAATTCTGGCAATAACGTGGTGAGACAGGTGGTGGTATTATTACTGTTATTGCACGGAGATGTTTAGTCATGTGCTCAGGGTCATACAACCCAGTAGGGCCAAATTTGGAATCCAGGCACTTTAAAGCCTGCTAATTCATGGCCTATAAAAACACATTTTCAAGGTACGCTTTTCTCTCCCCCCTAATTCTGACAACGGTGGCTGCTCTAGAGCCCATCATTTGCCAGCCCCCAGTGTTCTTCCCTCCCCTACTCCAGTCACTCCCAGGCGTGCAGCCCGAGGGACTTCTCTGTCTTTCTCTTTACTGCCTATTGTCAGAAGACTAAATTCTGGCTGGTATGTCTCTCTCCCCCGTCTCTTATTTTACTCTTTTTTGGGGGGTGAGGTCTAATGTGAGGCCACATGGGGTCAAGGAACAGAGCCCCTGGGTTGCTCCTGTCCCAGCTTGCTACCTTGAGAGTAAAAAAAGACTAAATCTTCTTGGCTGTGATTAGGAGACGGTGTATTGGCTCTCCTGATACTGGAATCAGGTTCCACTTTTGCAGCTCTTAAATCTTGCTATCGAAAGGTGAAAGCTATCAGTTCTAATAACCAGCTTTTCCGATGGCACAACCTCAGAGTTTAACCGTATGCTTAGCTAGGTAGCTTTCTATTTTTACGGGTGTCGTTCAAACTTGTAGGCCGTTGTTGTAGCTAGCTGCAGGAATGTTTGCCTTTGCTTAATTTTAATAGGCAGCTGTGTTTATACTTGTTGCTCAGTTTGAACAGTAAGGAGTATATGTATATGCTTCTTTGGAGGACTTTTCCCCCAGAGGGGGGAAAAAGGGTACATTGTACTTTTCCAAACAGTAAATTTTAATTGAGAAGGAAATGTGACCTCTAAAAGAAGTTTAGTCCTAGGCTTTATTTTTGTTAATGTTATAAAAGAAATCTTAACTCCTTGTAAGAAGTGCCAAGTTGACAATTCCTGGAAATGTTCATGTTCTATTTATGCTCAGAGAGGGTGGTGACGCTGTTACCAAAATAATACTGCTGAGATGTAGTAAGTGGCAAAGGAGAGCTTTGTGGTTTCATAACCTAAATATAAGACTTTTAAAGCACCTCTCAGTTCCACCATTTGTATATAAGGTGTAAGGTGCTGAGTGATAATGACCAAGTTGTTAGGAGACTTGCAGAGGCAGTAGAGCACGTCTGCTGGGACTTGCCCCATTGTTCGAACTACTGTGGAAGGTTAGCGCCGGAAGGGACCTCAGAGACCCCCACTGTACAGATGAGGAAACTCAAAGATGTAAGTCAGTCTGACAGCATGTATGTGAACTCTTTGGTTCAAGCAGTAGCCCTCTTGCTAACGTAAGCAAAAATAGGAATTTCTCTGACGTATACTGGATTATTCACAACTTTGAAAGAATTGCTAAAATTTCAGGGCCCAGTAAGGTGGGAATGGGGCACCTCTGGGGATCTCTGGCCATTGGTGTTCCTCCTCTGAGTCCCTCCACCTTGCCGTCTCTCAAGATTCAGGGTCTGACTGGCCTAGGTTGAGTCATGAGTCCTTCGTTTAGGACACCAGAGTCACCTGGAGTGGGAAAGGGACAGATCCAAAAGGAAGAGGTGAAAGCTGGTGAAGACATGTCCACCATACTGTATCATTCCCATTGTTTTTATATTGAACCCATTCTATAGTTGTGGACCTGGAAAAAAATGAAAGCCCTTTAAAGGAAGGAGAATGTTCTACATCTTAGTCTTAGTATATAGCAAGGCTGAGGTTGAAGGCCAGAGGTAGTAGGAAAAGTAGAGGAGAACAATTTTGAGGGCAAGGTAGGTCTTCTGAAACCTTTCCAAAATGAGAAGATGTTCGGAAAAAACGGATTTGAGAATGTTGAAGTAGAGAGGTGGTAGAAAGAGAATTTGGATTGGGTTCTGGCCTCAGGGCTTTACGTACATAAACTCACTTTATCCTTTGAGGTCAGCACTATTATTGTTACTTGCATTTTACAAATGAAAGTATTAGATGAATTGCCCAAGGTCACATAACTTGGTAGTAGCAGAGCTGAGATTTGAACACCGATAGTCTGGCCCTCCTGTCCATGCTGTTAATTGCTAGGCTATTCTGTTCCCAATACCAGTTCTTGGTTCTGGTCCATGTCACGTGTCTCAGAGTACCTGACCTGGGCTTGCTACAGCTTCTTTATTTTCTGACCCTTTCTTCCCTTGAGCCTCACATGTAGCCAACATTTTCATTGTGTTTTTAAAAATAGCTTATCAAATGAGAAGTTAAAAAAATACCAAAGAAGATAAAAAATATTTTCTAAGAAGCGTGATTAGACAAAAATAAAGATTTTGAATGAGATTGACACGGCAGTTTTTGTTCCTTGAGTCTTTATCTTTTCCCTTTCAATTTCTTTTTATTCTCAATCAGCCCTTTGATGGGGCTGTGGGCAGTTGTCCTTTTTCAGGCCTCCTCGTAGTTGAGCCCTTTTATTCCTTTTTGTGCCAGTCTGGATCTATTCAGGAAACAAAACCACACAGTAATTTGAACAAGGAAAATTTAATATAAAGAATAATTAACTAGTAGAAGGTTAACTATGGTTAACTACTGAAGGGGTAAAAGAGGTCTCTAAGGAATATAGGAATAGCAGATGGAAGGAGCTATTATTTCCAGGGCTGAAGGAGAGCACAGGATGAAGGCACCAAGAGCTCGCAAGAGGCCCCTCGCCACCCCCAAGGCTGAGTTTCAGTCCCCTTTGGAGATGAGTGACTGCCACTTGAATATGAGGCCTACTGGTGGCCAGTGAACTGGCTGGACCGGTCTGTAAGCCCACTTGGCCGAGAATCTTGGGAGAGCATGTGGGTGGGCCAGAGTTGATCCTTAGCAGCCTGCTGAGTGGCAGAGAAATTCCCTGGAGAGTAAGCACCTTTGCGTTTCCCAAATGCCACTGGCAGTACACTTTGGGGGTGGGAGGGAATAAAGCATCCCAAACCCGAATGAAAAGCCCCTGCCTCTGCCATGGGCTTTCAGTGTCCCTCCAGTGCCCTCTTTTGATGGAAACGAACACTACACCATCTGGCAAAGGCCAAATGTTCCCAGGGTCCAGCCCCAGGGTCATGAAGCAGGGCAAAGAGGGCGAATTTAAAACTAAGAAGTAATACATCGCTAACTGGTGCATCTCATCTATAAAATGATGAGAGTATATAATTCCCAAAGTAGTTCTAAGAACCTGATTTAGTCATTCGTTTATTTAGCCAACATTTATTGACTGTCTACCATTGCTGGCTATTCAGCAGAGGCTGTGTTATGGCTATCATTGTCTATTTTTGTTTGTCTCTGAAGATACAGACTAATCACATCTAAGGCAGAGACTGTTTTTAATCTCTGTACCTGCATAACCTGTCTAGCATGGTGCTGGGTACACATTAGTCCTCACATGTTTATCAAATGAACGAAGGAATGACTACGAAGATGGATGTAAAGATGGAATCATACCCTCAAAGAGTTTAAATTATAACTGGGGAAAGGTAGAGGCAAAATATAATATGGTATTCTAGTTATATTTTATTGTGTAACAAGCTTTAAAACATGATGGCTTAAAATAACAGTTGTTTATTTTTTTCCATGATTTTTTTTTTTTTTAATTAGAGAGAGAGAGAGAGAGAGAGAGAGAGAGAGAGAGAGAGAGAGAGGGAGAATATCTTAAGTAGGCTCCACATTCAGAGTGGATCCTGACATGGGGCTCGATCCCACGACCCTGGGATCATGAACAGTTATTTATTTTTACGTGCACGTGCAATTTGGGCAGGGCTCAGAGGGGGCAGCTCATTTCTGCTCTAGCTGTTGTCAGTTGGAGCGGCTTAACCGGGGCAGGAGGAGCCGTTTTCCAGATGTGTCACTCACATTGCTGGCAAGTTGGTGCTGCTTGTCGGTTCCTCTCCACAGAGGCCTTTCTGCAGGTGGCTGGGGTTTCCTCACAGTATGGTAGTTGAGTTTCAGGAGACAGGAAGTGAAAACTGCCAGTTTCTTAAGGCCTGGGCCCAGATGCTGGCATAGTGTTAACTCTCACTGTATTCTTTGGTTCAGCTGTCCTAGAGGCCAGATTCAAAGAGTCAAAATAGAAACCTCACATTTTCTTGGGAGGTATGTCAAATCATTTTGGGGCCTTACTGCACTTACCAGATGTAGTGACTTAAAGTATGTATATTTGTTATCATAAATGGAAATGTAGCTGCCATACGTGAAAGTGACTTGTAAATTAATAACAAACGTTCTTATTAGTTTCACAAAAAAAATGTTTTAAAAAGTGAAAATAGCTCTTTCCCCCCCCCCCCCCAAATATAAAGGCAATTTGTTGCTTAAAAAGCAAAGGCTCTAGAAAGATACCAAAAAAATGGAAGTCATCCATAATCTTATTGCCCAGAGATAGTCACCGTTTATAACAAATGAGTAGTGAAATGCAGTATTTGGGTTTTTACTCTAGGACATTGTTTTAGAAGCGCTCTCTTTTCTCAACTGCAGTCATTTCCAGAACGTTATTATCTACTTGATACTAACACTTAAATCTGGAATTTCTTGTGATGCCAACTAAAGAATAAAAGTCAGAAGATTATATGTGTGTGTGTGTGTGTGTGTGTGTGTGTGTGTGTGTAAAAATATATGTACTTTTTTTTCTCCAGAGAGTAAAACTTCCGGAATCAATTTGACGTAGTCCGTTAAATCATCCTTGAGGCTAGTCCCTCGTCGTTTCATTTCAGTTAGCAGAGGGTGGGGGTGGGGTGCGCTGGACTTAAATGACCTTCTCCAGTTACCCTTAAGGAACTATGAGGAATATTCTTCACTCTGTTGTTTCAAGTATTTTTCTGTTTATCTTTCTATGAGTATTCTATTTCAAAGTGTTTCACTAGGATATTATATAACCTGATTTTTTTTTCTAGGTCTCCTGTTTGTATGTTTTTAAATATTATGTTTCTAAATCTTTTCTCTTCATTGTTTTTCTCAAGCTGCTCCACTATAGGTGATTAAGTTCTTGCCTGTGGCATTTTTAAGATCTATTTATATCCCTCACGTTGACTGGATTTGTAAATATGTGAGTGTTCTGGATGGTAGATGAGATTTTTTTTTCCCCCTTTGCACTTGGAAAGGCATTCCTAATGACTGTTTTCACTAAATCACGGAGTATATTTCAAAGAAACTGTTAAAACCTTTGGCGGAATAATCATATCTCATCCCTCTCCTTATTATCAGAGTAAACACTATAAATCATTGTAGGAGGGGCTGTATAAGTCAGAGGAAAGAGCAGATCTGAGCATCTCCAAAACTTTGCTTCCTGCATTACTTCAGTGAGCATTTATTGAATTTCTACTGTTGTCTGGGAATGCGGAAGGTTAGATACGGAAATTAATAAAGTATAATTCCTGCGCTCGGGTTGCTGCAAATAAATGAGATGATACATGTAAACTGCTTAGAATAGAGTCTGGCATCTGTTTAACATTCAGTGAATGTTAGTTGTCACTATTACCATTAGAGGTAACTGAAGAGTTGTGACGCAGAGAGGTATGTGCAGGGGACGGGATGGCTCCACCTAGCCTGTGGTAAGACCGAACTGGGGAAGGCTTTAGAGAGCGTGTATAGTTGAGTGTTGAAGGGTAAGTAGGAGTTCACAAGAAAGCAGAGGGGAAGGGCATTCTAGGCAGAGGTAACAAAGTGCCAAGGCACGGAGGCAATGGCTTTACGTCGCATGCACCTAGTGTCTAGGGATGGGATGGGGTGGTGTGACGGCAGCTAAGGCTGGAGGCTCAGGCCCAGTGCTGCTCGACAGGGGCCTTGAGTGCCATGTAAAGGTTCAATCCGTGATGGAGCACAACTTGATGAAATTTGAGAAAGGGATTGACACGAACAGACTTGCATTTAGAAAGCCTACTCTGGTGACATATGGATGGGGAGCTGGGCAAAACAGGGGTAAGAAGCCCAGTTAGGAAGCTGTTGGAACAATCTAGATGAAAAATGGTGAGGGCTAGTTACTGGCATTGAGGATAGAGAAGAAGGGGATGGGCTGAGAGAGATTTAGGAGGGAGGATTATTAGATGTGTTCTTCATGGGGTGGGCGGTGGGGGGGGGGCGGCGGTGGTCCCAAGGGGATCTTTTCCCAAGGTGAAAATTGGTTGGGGGAATGATGTAAAAAAAAAAAAATCCTCAGATATTCAGATTCAAAAGGGCCACAGTACATAAACAGATAAGCAGTTATCCATGCTGTTAGAATTTCATGGGAGCGACGCTATTAGGGACGTCTTCTTAGAGAGGCAGTGACGACACGAAGGCTGAGAAGCACGGGGTTAGAAGGACTCATTGCCTGGTTGAATTGTGGGCTGGAGGAGAAAGAGGATTCCGGCGTGATTCCTGGATTTCTAGTTTGGACAGCTCTTCCTGCTCACCGAGAATGGACACGTGCTGTGTAAGCTCTGTGTACACGCTCTGCTCCTTGAATGCAAGCTGACAGTGGCTCACATTTATCGAGCACTGACCGTGAGCCAGCCCCTTAGGTGCCTTACATTTATTAATAGTGTGAGGTACAGGCTATTATCGTTCCCATTTTTAAATTCTTTTTTTTTTAATGTTTATTTATTTTTGAGACAGAGAGACACAGAGCCTGAACAGGGGAGGGGCAGAGAGAGAGGGAGACACAGAATCCGAAACAGGCCCCAGGCTCTGAGCTGTCAGCACAGAGCCCGACGCGGGGCTCGAACTCACAAACTGCGAGATCATGACCTGAGCCGAAGTCGGACGCCTAACTGACCAAGCCACCCAGGCGCCCCAGTCGTTCCCATTTTTCATAGGAGGAAGCTGAGACCCAGCCCAGAGCCACGAGCACTTCGTTCTGTGAAAATGCTGGGTGAGCGTTTGGAGATCCTGGGTCTAGGCTCTGGATGAAGTCCTGCTTCTACCTTTATCTGCTCTGTGAGGTCAGGTAGATGATTTTGTTTTTATTTTTTTCCTCTAAATGTTAATTTCTTCATGTGTAGAACAGAGCTGCCGGTATTCTTCCCTGAGAGTAGTTGTTGAGGTTAAATGAGAGGGTATATGAATGAATCTTTCAAAACAAAAAGTGCTGTGTTCATGGAGGTAGTGTTTTTCATGTCAGCGAGTGCCTCACAGGTAGTCAATAAATGCCTTTTTTCTCCTTTGCCTCACTTTCCTTTCCACTCTCTTCAAGCAGCCCCCAGAAGACTGGAAGAACAGAACGAGAGTCCCCTCGGCCCCACCCCCCCCCCCAGCCTCAACCCCCAGCATTATTGTTGCAACTGCCTCTGTGTCGTCCATCTCCTCCTCTCTTACCAGCCCCAGAAGATGACTCAAGCGGCTTTTATTTCCTTGACTTTTCAGGAATGTCCTCCCATCTGAACACAGTGATTCACTTCTCAAGCTGTGGCCATTGCACTTCTGCTCCTTGTAGCTGTTTTCACAGAGGTCACCAGGGACTTTTGGTTAAGTCCATTGGCATTTTTCAGGTTGCCACTTGCTGTCTTGGCAACATCTGACATGGGGGCCGCTCTCTCTTTCGTTCTTGGTGTTGCCCCCTTCCTCGGTGTTGTTTTTCCTCCTGCCCCTCTATTTATTATTTCTCCGCTTCTCCTTGCTCTACGTGCCTCTTAAATGCTTCGCTTCTCTGGAGATGTGTTAAATTCTTATCTTCTCCCTGGGTGGAGGCTCAGCTTCCTTTCCCAGCAACCTTCTCCTAGGGCAGAGCCCATCTGCACTCCTGGCTTGATGACCACCTCAGAGTGAACTCTTCCAAATCCCTGTCTCCTGGCCGAATAGCCAGCTGCACTTCAGTCCTCCACCTTAACTCCACACGGCCAAAGGAGGACCTCCCATCGCTCGCATCACACTTCCTCTTCCTCAGTGATACTTATTTTCTCCACTTCGAAAATATATTCCTATTCAAACAACCGGAAGAAAGTAGTGTTGTTGTTGTTGTCGTTGTTTGGTTTTTTGAAAGCCCTTAGCCCAGACGTCACCTTGTTCTTGAAGCTTTGTGCACCCCTTTCATGGCTGACTGAGAAACCCCTCTTCTGTGTTTCCAAAGTGTCATGGGAATATTTCTGTTATGGCACATCCATACTATGTTAGAAAATTTTGTCCTCAAGTAGACTGTGAGTTCATCGAAGGCAAGAACTCAGTTTTTCACCCTTGTAGACTCAGAACCTAGCACATTGCAGAAATACTTATTGGGACCAATAAATATTGGTTGAGTGTATGAATCTGTGGTAGCCTTATTTGCTCCCCTCACCTTCCTCTTAATCTCTAGGTGTCATAACTGTTTATATTAGTTTGTTTGTGTTGCCATAATAAAGTATCCAGACTAGGTGGTTTAAACAACCCAAATTTATTCTCTAACAGTCCCAGAGGCTGAAAGTCCCAGGTTAAGTTGTCAGCAGGTTTGGTTTCTTCTGAGGCCCCATTGGCTTGCAGATGGCGGCCCTCCTGCTGCCTCTTCAAATGGTCTCCCGTGTGTGTGTGTGTGTGTGTGTGTGTGTGTGTGTGTGTGTGTGTGTCCATGTATCTTAATTTCCTTCTCTTACAAGGATACCACTCATATTGGGTTAGGGTCACCCTAATGGCCTCATTCTAACTTAATTACTTTCTTAAAGACTCCAAATACAGTTGCATTCCCAAGCACTGGGTAAGGTTAGGGCTTTAACATACGGCTTTTGGGGAGGCACAGTTCAGCCCATGACACTATTATCGCTTTTTTAACTTTATCTTATTTGTCAGTCTTCTTCAGTAGTCAGTAGATAATAACCCTTTGGTTCTTGATCCTCCATGAAATTGACTCTTTGGCATTTCTTAAAGGTTGCTATTTAATGTTTGCTGGGTGCCAGCCTTTAACCATTCATTTTATAAAACTTAAAGCATTTTGTTCTGGTCTCTGTGCATTGCAGTTTTTAACCTGTCTGGTTATTAGACCATTTTATCAGCTTTATTTTTAACTGTTGTAACAATGAAGTCTCACATATGTGTGTGTTTTTTACCTTCTCACTGGTGAAAATTTGTCTCATAGAGGTACAGATTAGGTATAGGAGTGGGTGCAGCAGTTAGAATCCTTGAAGCACATCTCTTCCCAGGGCCAAATCATTTTAAAGATGAAGGAAATTCTTGGGTGCCTGGGTGGCTCAGTCGGTTGAGTGTCCAACTCTTGATTTTGGCTCAGGTCATGATCCCAGGGTCATGGGATCAAGCCCCATGTTGGGCTCCATGCTGAATGTGGAGCCTGCTTTAAGATTCTCTCTTTCTCTCTCTCTCTCCCTCTGCCCTTCTCTCCCACTCACTCTCTCTCTCTCAAAAAAAAAAAAAAAAAAAAAAAAGGATGAGGGAAATTCTAAGACTGAAGAGTTGAGGCTTTCACAATTGGCCTTCTTGAACTGATATTCCTAGGAGCAATTGCATAAAAGCAAAACGAAAATCACCGTCTCCAACAGACTTGTAAGGAGAATTGTCCTTGCCTGCTAAGAGAATAATTTTGTACACATAGTAGCCTCAGTTCTTAAATTCTGGGCTGCTCGGTTAATCTGCATTTTTATGATGTTCAGCTTTCTCACAGTTTAATCTACAGCCCCTCCCCTGGGCTACTCATTAGCTGACTTCCCTTTCATCCCTTCATTTCCCACAGATGCCCTAGAAACTTGGCCTCCTGCTTCCTTTTTTCTACCCTCCTCCCACAGCCCCAAGCTTTCACCTCTTTTACTTGGGTTTCTCCTCCCTTAGGCTGCAGTTTCCTGGTTTCTCATGGGCATCCCTTCTTCCTTCTCTATTCACCTTCTGTTCCTTTTCCTTCCCCAACAACCTTCTTTTAGAAGCAAGCTGAAGTTTCCAAGCTAATTTTGACTTTTTGCTGCCACCTTGCCTTTGGTATAAAGCAAAGGTTGGCAAACTATGGTCATGTCCCTGTGGTCCATATCCAGTCCACTACCTGCTTTTGTGTGTCTTGTGAGCTAAGAGTGGTCTTTACCTTTTCAAAGGGTTGAAACAAAAACAAAACAAAAGAAGAATATTTCATGACATATGAAAATTATAGGAGATTCAAATTTTAGCGTCTATAAATAAAGTTTTATTGGAACACAGCCATTCTTATTTGTCCATATGTTGTCCGTGTCTGCTTTCACACTATACCGGCAGAGTTCTGTAGTTGCAATAGAGAGTTTTTGGCCTAGAAGGTCCAGAAAATATTTACTATTTGGGCCTTTACAGAGAAGGTCTGCCCCACACTTCGTATAAAGAGTTAGAAGGGACAGAAAATAGCTTTGCATGACAGGAATCAGTTTTGTTTACCTTTCTTTTCTTTGTGCTTACCAGAGTGCTGGATTAAAGCTAATGCTTGGTTCTAAAATTGTTTTGAGAGTCCAAAGGGGAGAGGCCCTTCTTCAGGACAGACTTTTTCTGTGAAAGTATGTTATTATCTTTGCCATTTCTTTAGAATTAAATTTTGCCAGAAGCGATTCATCATACCAGGGCCATTGAACCTTTTCTTTCATTTCTAAAATTGTACATAAGAGAAAAAGAATTAGGTAAACCAAACAGATAAAACTCCTTTGTGCTCTGCACATTCACACGAGGATTTCATTTCAGCTTATCCCATATACTTACTCATGGTTTAGTCTCAAAATGAAGTATTGGGGTGATGAGATAATGTTAGCATTTGGGTACTAACCACAAAAAGAGTTAAGCAAGGTTTGCCGTCATGAGGATTTGGCTTTTGTTCTCATCTCTCACGTATTTAGTGTATTTTTTACAACCCCCTATCTTGTCTCTGTTTTCACCTCCTTTGAAGGAAATCATTTACCACTGAAATTCAAACCTCTTGACAAGTAATGCCAAGCAAGGTTAAGAAATTTCTTCCCATTTCCTGAGATAGCCATTGTGCTATTTCTGTCTGTTATTCAGAAGTGTGGCTGTATGAGGTTTCTCAATCCCCTGAGGCATTTGTTAACAATACATTTTGAGTGTTCACAAAGTGCTGTGGGCTCTAAAAGGCGTCAAAGTGATTACATCAGAAATAGAAGGTCCTTCAAGGAGTTTGTAGTGTTTATGGCAATAGAGGGGTGACACGCATGTGAATTTCTGGACATTTAACAGTGGCCTGCAGAGAATAGAGTGGCACCAGAGCATGAAGCATGACTGAGCAATCTCAGTGGGAAGAAGGGTAAAGTACGGAATGCTTCTAGGGCAGCTCTGGGTCGGGGGGGAAGGTAGTCATGATTCCTAGGGGAGAAGCCAGTCCAGAGTAGATGCTGAGTGCTTTCTCCAAGATACCTTCCCAAGATGTTTTGCTGGAACATTAAACCTATCATGTTGCAAATGGAATGACCTTTCCCCAGCTCCTCCTCTTGCCTTTAGTATTGTCAGTGTCATTTCACTTTCTGAATTATATACCTGCTCTTTTTACAAAGCAGGTCCTTGAATGAGTGGATTCTGTGAGGGGAAGGATAGCAAATAGATTGTTTGGCTCAAATGAAGAATTGATGTGTTTAGAAAAAGAGAGAAAAAGAGAGAGGCAGGTAAGAGAGAGATGAGCTGACGGATAATCTTACTGTTTGGGCTTGGGGGCGGAGGTCGAGCCTTGAATGTGAGGAAACTGGCCTAGGGAGAGAGAACATCACTCCATCTGCCATCTTCTGGGGCTGACTTATCTGCCCCATCTGCTTCCAGGTTTCCCTAGATTTTAGCAGAGACAGAGATTTTCATTCCGTTTCTCATTTTAACTTAAGTTGGCTTTAGGTCGGTGCTGTTAGGTCTGGTAGCGATAGGCTTTGGGGGAAAACCGAGAATCCCATGTCCCGGGTGGTAACTGACTGTGGCTCTGCTTGGCATGACGCTCAACCTTGCAGTTTCCCTTGTGAGAGGGGAAGTATCTCAACCTGGTTTTCAGGGTCACGCTGTGCCACCACCTGGAAACTGTATCTCCATTTTTTCCATCCTTTCTCTACCCTGTACAAAACGAACAACCAAACCAACGCCTGCAACTTTTTCCAGGAAAATTCACCTTGTAGGTGCTGTGGTGAGCCTGTGAATGGGGGCACCGCTGTTGGTCTTTTGGCACTGTTGATAGTTCTTGAGAGAGCAGTGGCCCTGGAAAAATGAGAGAAAATCACCCACCTGAGGGCACTGGTTTTCCACACTCTGGGCCATTCACATTTGATAAGCTCCATCCGGATTCGTTTCACCAATGGCTTCCATCGTTTAGGTTATTTTGTTCAGTTCACTTGGGAAATGAAAACAGACACAAAGCTGACATTTTAATTGTTTTTAGAATGAGTGTTTCTTTGCACCTACTATAGACCAGCCAAATGTAGATTTTGCCTCCAAGGCTGCTGACTGCATGCTGCCCATGTTCTTGGCAGAAGTGAACACAACCAAAGATTCTTTTTGCCTTCAAAAGGGGCAAAAAGGCAGTTTCTCTTTAGAAAGCAAGAAAACAGATGCCAATCAGGTATTGCTTTTTTTTTTTTATCTTAAGGCTCTTTTAATTCAAAGAAGTTTAAAAAAAATTTTTTTTAACGTTTATTTATTATTGAAGGACAGAGAGAGAGCGTGAGCAGGGGAGGGGCAGAGGGAGAGGGACATAGAATCTGAAGCAGGTTCCAGGCTCTGAGCTGTCAGCACAGAGCCCGACGCGGGGCTCGAACTCAAAAACGGCGAGATCATGACCTGAGCTGAAGTTGGTTTGCTCAACCGACTGAGCCACCCAGGCGCCCCTAATTCAAAGAAGTTTTGAATAAAAAATATGGTACACTCAAAAGAACGAGAAATCAGGTGATCTAGACTTAGATATTGGCTGTTTCCCACTGCTTCTGTGTCCTTAGACAAGATTTTTTTTTTTTAATGACTTTTTACTTTGAAATAATTTAAGACAAGAGGTTCCAGAAGTAGTGCAGACAGTTCTCAGGTATCTTTCACTCAGTTCCCACCAACCAAAAATATCTTATATACAACCATAATACATTGTCAAAACCAGGACACTGACATTGGTACTATTAACTTAAATATAGACCGTACTGGGATAGTTTTAACATGTACTGTGTGTGTGTGTGTGTGTGTGTGTGTGTGTGTGTGTGCGCGCGTGTTCATTCTATGAAATTCTATCACATGTTGATTTGTGTATGTTTTTGATTTTTAATGCACACTTACCTTGAAATTATTCTGAGCCTTTGTGTGAATAATTAGTAATAGCAAAATAGAAAAACTGGGTATTATTTAATGTGGAAATCTCAATTTAATACTCTTAATTAAAAGACTTCTGGATTAGGAAGTAGAAGGTCAGGTTCTAATTCCAGCTGTCCAACTGGAGAAGGAATGAGGGACCTAACCTGGACAGAAATATTGATTTCCCATGGTTCCAGCTGAAAACCTGGGAATCATCATCCTTGCTTTCATCTTTTCCCGCACTAACCCTCCTCCCCAACATCTGTTCCATTACCCAACCTTCTAAAATGTTCTTCAGATCTGTCTACTTATCTTCTTCCCTTGCCAGGATAATTACAGTGGCTTCCACATGTACGGGAGTACATCCATTTTCCACACAGCAGTGTGCAACTCCTCTGAGCAAACCCTCCTCCGGTGGTTTTCCATTGTACTGAAATGCAGTCCGAACCCGTATGAGAGCCCATGAGGCCCTTGTGGTCGGAAGGCTGCTCCAGTCACATCTGCTGTTGTCCCTCACCGTGCTCCAGCCACGGTGACCCAGGTCAACTAGCAGCTTCTCCTGGTGCCCAGGGCAGTTTCTGCCGAGGCCTTTGTTCTAGCTTGTTCCTTTCTCCGGTGTGCCCTGCTCCTACTTTTCCTGTCATGATTAGCTCCTCTGGTAATTTAGGTGTCGGGCCTCTTCAGCGAGGCCTCCCTGGGCGGTCCAAATTAGAGCCCTCGTCTGTCACCTTCTATCGTGTGATCCTATTTTGTCTCCTCTGTAGCTTTCAACACCATCAGAATCTATCCCTGTACTTGATTGAATTTGTTTTTACTTGACCAGTGAGTTACCCTTCCATAGACTGGAAGCTCCTTGAGAAGTGGGGCTGCTACCCTGTATCCCCAGTGCCCAGGACAGCCCCTGCCCCCTAGGGCAGTGCCTGCCCCATCAGTAATTATTTTTTGAGTAGCCATCATTGGACCATCAATGGTCCATCAATGGACCAGGTAATCACAGAGATTCATGAAACCAAAAAGATTACTTGATTGAATGAAATAATCTGATGTTTCAAATTATTAAATTTTTCTGTATTTGGGACTCTGAGGAATGCATTATGATTCAATTCCTAGGTACTATACGTTCCCTTTTGTGTACCCGTGTATTAATAACAGGTCTATTTCTGAGTTAGGGCCATTTGAGGTGGAAAATGTAAATCCTCTGTACCTTGGTAACAGGCTCCTGTCTGCCTGAACATGTCAGGCCACATTAGTGATTTGAAGAAGTAAATTTGACATATATTCATTTCCCCCATCAGTGGTGCTTTGGCATTAGAGAAGACCATTGAGCAAGTTTTAGCTTTCTTGGTAATAAATAAGGTGCAAGAAACTTAGTATCATGTGGTTTGACATTTTGCCAAACTTGCTTTCATTATTGGCTTAAACGCCTTCCTTTTCTTTTGAATTTCACATATAAGTAATGGCTCCCGAGGCTGGAAGACACAGAGCTGCTAATGTCCTCACTGAAATGAAAAGAGCATGATTTATGTCCTCTGCTACATTTCTTAAATTCCTGTTTAACTTTCATTTTATTGATAGTGAGAGCCACGTAACCAAAACGTCACTGTGTGTGCTTTGATGGTGTTACTAGCTACTTGTGCCTTTTAAGCAGTTTTAGAAATACAATGCAGTGTAGGAATATAAATACATGTGTTTTTAGACATGTGTTTTGCTGACCTAATGATTTACTGCTGCTGAAGGAATGGTTTCTGTGTGAAGGAAATCGTTAGTCTTTCATTAAGTATTTTTATCAGAGGTTAATACATTTTTCTCTAATTAAATTCTGGAGTTCTCTTTTGAAAAATGCATGTACCCACGTAGCTGCTAGTGATATAAATGTCGACATTTGGTTCCTTTTGTTATGATTTTATTGTTGTTATTGATAATGAATTATTTTTCAAGCAAACACACATGCTTATAAATCTGGAAGGTGATGTTTTCTGTTAAAAGCATTTTGCCATTTTCACATTGCTATGCCTCTCGCTTGTAGGGGGTTTTCTTGAGAACTTATTTTCTTCTGTTGATTTTTAAAAATGGCATACCAGTGGTGAGTGTGAATTCATATTATGAAAACCGTGGTGGAATATGATTAGACATGCTACAAGGTAGTCGTTTATGTGAAAAATTGATGCTCTAAAGCATTTACTACCAAAATCTGTTCTCTTCATCTTACCCCTCCTCCCTGCCCTTGGCACCACATAATGGTTCTGTGTTGTGTTGTGTGTGTGTGTGTGTTTTGAAGAACCAAACATGACTTGAACAAGGTAGTGGGGGAAGAAAGAGGAGGAGGCTATAAAATGAGCAGGCTACTTTCCCAGAAGCCTCTCACGTGCAGGGTCTGAAATGACTATTGTTGGGGAAAAGTGATATTCATAATGATGGGGCTAAAAATGCCTGCCCATTTTGAGGAGCCTTTGTTTTCATAATAGAACTTCTTTGCACAAACAAAAGGATGTTCTAAAAGAGAGGGTCCATTTGCAGTTGAGTGTTTTCCATTCTGGTAGCGTCTGAGAATAATATTCACAAATTCCTAGTATTGCATGTAATCATTGTCTCGCAGTTGGATCTTTTTATTTGCATGATAGAATTGTGCATTTAATTTCTGTTTTAAGTCCCACCCATGTTTTTAAATAGTATAATACAGTTGATCCTTGAACAACATGACGGTTAAGTGGTGCTGACCCTCTGCGCAGTCAAAAATCCGCAAATAACTTTTGACTTCTCCAAATTTACCTACAAATAGCCTATCGTCGACCGGAAGCCTTACCAATCACATAAACAGTCAATTAACACATATTTTGTATTTTTATTTACTATACACTGTGTTCTTACAATAAGGTAAGCTAGAGAAAAGAAAGTATTATTAAGAAAATCACAAGGAAGAGAAAATACATTTGCTGTACTGTTCTGTATTTACTGAAAAAAACCCATGTGTAAGTGGATCCACGTAGTTCAAACCCATATTGTTCAAGGGTCAGCTCTAAGTTGTTTTCTTACCTGTTGGGTGACTGAGTGAAAATATGTATAATTTGGTCAATAGCATAATTCTGTGACCTGTATAACCAAATGGATGCTGTGGCTTTTACATTGGATGCATTTCAGGTGACTTTTGTTGGCCTGCAATTTTAGTAGTGAGATTGATTCAGAGTACTCATTCAAAATCACCTCATTTGTCTTCCCTGTGTCTATGGGTTAAATCTCTGGGAAGAGCAGTTCATTGGACATAGGACAAATCTTGGACTGTGTGTATCTGTCATTTTTATAAATGATTGGGGGACAGGCACTTTTGTGAGTAGTGATGTTCTATGTTTTTTTTTTTTTTTAATTAAAAAAAAAAAACTATTGTATAACAGACTGCCCTCAAACATGGCAGACTCAAAGAACCATTTTACTGTGTGGGTTAAGAACTTAGAAAAGACTTACCTGTGTGGTTTGTCTCTGATCCATAGGATGTCAGTTGAAGTGCCTGGGGCTGGAGGATCCACTTCTAGGATGGCTTCTTTACTCCTGTGTCTGGGCTGGGGTGGTCGACTGTTGATGCTGGCTCTTGGCAGGGAACTTTGCTGTGGCTGTTGGGTTTGAGCACTGACATATTGTCTCTCCATTGTGCTTGAGTTACAGCATGGCAGCTGACTTTCCAGAGGGAGTGTCTCCGAAAGGTGTGGGTGGAAACTTTAAGGCTCAAGGCTTTTTGTGACCTAGCCCCATAAGTTCCAGAACACTAATTCTCCTACATTTTATTGGTCAGATAAGTCGCTAAGACCAACTCAGACTCCAGGTGAGGGGAATTATCCTCCACCTTTCATTAGAAGCAGCGAAGAATTCGAGGCCATCTTTAATGGCAGGTGTTGGGATCACATCAGGATAGTATTTACTTAATAGCAATATATGCCTGTCCTGAGGTTCAAATGGCTTAAAGTACAAATACTAATAAGTAGTTCCACTTAAGAGGATCCCATTCCAAGTGGTACAACCTTCATTTAAATAAAAACTCTGATGTGATTCATCTCAGTCATTTAATGGATGACTGTAATCTCAAAATATCTAGAAAGATGTCAGTCCTCTGAGTCATAGCGCAAACTAGTTTGTCAAAAGAGTTCAAAGGAAACATAGATCTTACAGCTGGAAAGGACTTCAAGGGATTACATCATCATTATCACCTTCCAAAAAGATTTATTGAGCACCATGTAGGTAGGTGCCAAGCCCTGGAAATGCAGAGGAGAATATGATACAATTCTTGTCCTTGAGACATAGTTGAGGAAATAGAATTGATGCATTAGAGATGAATAGAAGTCCATTGAATATAGACGGGGTGGCAAATAAAAGGACAGGTGATAAATGCACAGGAAGGAGAAGTGATCAGTAGAGGCTTGTTGGGGCGGGGTTAGGGCATCAGGAGATAGGCTTCCCATTACACTGAAAACAAAATCCAAAGTGTTGGTCATTACCTATAAGTGCCTCTGTGAACTGGATCCCTGCTTCCTCTATGATCTCCTTTTCCACCTCTCTTTTCCTCACTCACTAGCCTCCTGCCTGGAATATTGCAGACATTTCAGGACCTTTGCATTTTCTCATTCCTCTGCCTAGAATGCTCTTTCCCCACATGGTCCCATGGCTTGCTTTCTGACTTCGATCACACCTCTGGTCAAATATGCCCTCTTCAAGTTTTCTCTGACCACCTACCGTATCTACCTCCTATCCTTCATTCCTGTTTATCTTCATGAAGGCAGGGCCATTGTCTGCCTTGCTCATTATTGTATCCTCAGCACCTAGAACAGTGCCTGACAAATAGTTGGTGCCTGATAAAAAACAGTTGAATGAATAAATGGGTAAGCAAATGTAGAACTTGAGACAGGGGAAGGATTTAGCAAAGTGGAGAACAGATGGTGTTGTTGACTGTCTGCAAGGTAGAGTGAAAGAGAATTAGAAATATACACGATAGATTCATAGATAATTTGTTTTAACACCTTGACATCAGGGGTCCTCATTTTATAACTTTGGGTCCTTCAGACCCCTCTCTTCATAGCTTCATGTGGTAAGCACATCACAGGGCTTGCACAGGGAGTGATTCACTTGGACTAGAATAGCTGTGTCATGCTGGGTCTCAGTTGTCAGAGAACTTGCCATTCCTAAAAAATACTCTGTACTACAGTGCTTCTTTGTCTTTGCTCCTGTTCATATTTCCATCTGGAGTATCCTGGTTTTTGCCTTGACCTATTGAAATTCCATGTGAATGACCTCTTTCATCCATTGTACTTATTAGTTATGTGATTTGATTATCAAATAAGCACATTCTGCTTCAATTGCAAATATTTATGTACATGTAGTTCTTCCACTTAAATATAAACTCTTAGAGAGCAGAGCCTGGGTCTAGTTTATCTTTTATTTTCCAGTACAGTACATAAATGATTCTTAACAAAACATGTTAAATTTACTTGAGCATGAGAAATTAGAGTACTTTAGCTTCTAATGTAAAACAAATACATATGCCTAGAAGTCAGAAGAGGCAATGCGAATTTCCCCAGGAAACTAAACAATAATAAAGTAACTTCATCCATGGGCTTTTCTGGTTGGTTTGATCTGTTTAACATCCTTGGATGACTTCATGATTTGCACAGGGCCTTGTGAATCAACAACTCACACATTTTTATATCAGTTAACTATAGCCGCATAACATACTGCCCTAAAATACAGTGGCTTCAAACAATAATAGCTTATTCCTCACAATTTTTTAAGTTGGCTAGGCTCAGCTGAGTGGTTCTTTCGCTCCATGTGGTGTCACTTAGTATCACTAATGCAGCAGATGCTTTCAGTTTCAGAGCTTGGCTGGGGCTGGAATGTCCAAGAGAGCTTCACTCACATGTCTTGTGTTGGTTTTAGATGGGACCTCTTTGTTCTTCTCCATTAAGGCCTCATTTCCTCTGGCATCTAGTCTGGTCTCTTTATAGCATGGTCACTGGATTCCAAGTGGGTAAATATGGAAGGTGCTCTTGAGGTCTAGGTCTGGAATTGGCACCACATCACTTCCACCACATTTTATTGGTCAAAGTGAGTCACAAGGCCAGCCCCAGCCCAAATTCGGAGGGAGGGGAAGTAAACTCCACCTCTTGGTGGGTTGGGTAACATGCATGTAATAGGGATGTGAGCAATTATTAGTGGCAATGTTTGCAGACAGTACATGCCAGCATGCTTAGATATTTAGTAGTAGTATGTTTTCAATGCAAAGGGGAGCATTATTAGTGAAGTCACATGTCTTTGAGTATTATTTGAACCCCTTGTTTTTGCATTGTGAATTGTTTATAGAGAGGAGTGCTGTGCGCATTTTGGGCTGAATTGAGCAGCAGCCGAAGATCATTGAGTGTTGCAGACTGTGAGTCTGGAGTTCTCTCTTGTCCAGCGAGAGAGTGGATGCAGAATTGAATATGAGAGAGGCTAATGTCTGGGAAGAGACAAGAGCCCCAAACAGGGGTTTTGTCTTTGTATTTATTGAGCTCACAAGGTAGTACCCATGTGGTGAACGTGAAGACAACAAGACCTTACACACATGAATGTGGAGAAAACAATCAGACAGTAATCATTAACTTGTATGTGTAAGAAGCAAAGGGTCTCATGGGGCACCTGGGTGGCTCAGTTGGTAAAGTGTCCGACTTCAGCTCAGGTCATGATCTCATGGTTCGTGAGTTCGAGCCCCTCATCAGGCTCTGTGCTGACTGCTCAGAGCCTGGAGTCTGCTTCGGATTCTGTGTCTCCCTCTCTCTCTCTGTCCCTCCTCCGCTTGTTCTCTCCCTCTGTCTCTCTCTTTCAAAAATAAATAAACATTAAAAAAAAAGGCAAAAGGTCTGGGGGGCAAGTGGTGTTTGTGATCAGGTACATTGGCACCAGATAGAAAGTAATTTCCTGCAGGTGATATAACAAGTTTCTCATGATCCCATTACAATATCTCGCTAGCTAAACTTGGGCACTTTCACCCCGTGGTGGCGGCTTTCTGCCCTAGCTTTTTTTCTAACCCATTTATGTAAGCAGCACCTATTTTTCCATAATTGACTGTGTTGCCCTTGTTTTCTGCTTTACTTGCCATTTATATAGTGTTGTTTGTGTTCCCTTGGTTAGAGTGGAGATTGGAATCAAAAGCCAAAGCATCTGAAAGGTGGTCCTGGGCTCTTCTCTAGTTCTCAGTGTAACCTAGAGCGAGTGACTCCATCTGCAGGGCAGGGAAGCACAGGCCAAGAAGCAAAAGGAAACAACAAGCCTGTTGCCCTGGGCTGATGCTATAATGTTAACAGATGGCAGAGGAAAATGTCAGCTACTCAACTGCTGTTTGGCTTCTGTCTTCCCTGTCCCAACTGGTTTTTCTGATTCCATCCTTGCCTCCTACAGTTCATTTCCCACAGAGCAACCAGAGCGATCTTTTAAAAATGTAAATCAGATCATGTCCTTCCTCAGCGTAAAATATGCCAAAGGGTTTCCGTTGTGTTTGTAATAAAATACCAACTCCTTATCATAAATTGGCTCCTGCTCCACCTCTTACCCTTCCCCTCCTATGACTCTCCCCTCCCTGTTTATGTTCCAAACCACTTTTTGTTTCTTTCTGTTTCTGGAGCCCCTCGGATTTATCCTGCCAGGTTCATCCTGTCTTAGGGCCTTTTGTTCCTTCTCTCTGGAATACTCTGCTCCTAGATCTCTGTGTGGCTGGTTCTTCGTGCCAGGCCCCGCCCAGATGACCTCGGAGAGACCTGTCCTGACCTCCCAGACCAGAGCAGTGCACCAGGCACTCTTTCTCTCTGTTTCTCTCTTTTGTTCTTTCTAGCACTGAATCTCTGTTTCTCAGTTCTCTCATAGATAAAATGGGGTTGGTGACAACAGAAAATCCTTCAGAGTTGTTATGAGGATTAAATTAGTATTTACATGATGTGCTCCCAAACGTTAACTGTGTTATTCTATCACTCTCTACTACCTGAAATTGTCATATTTATTTATTTGCTTGCTTACTGACTTCTATCCATTATTAGACTGTTGGCTCTTTGCAAGCAGGGACTGCCTTTGCCTGTCTTGTGCATGTCCCATCTCTGGTCCCATTATGTTGGCATATACAGTAGATCTTCAATAAGTACTTACAAAATGAATAAATGAAAGGCAGGAATGGTCATCCTGAACAAGCCAGAAAAATCCTTGGTAACATGAAATTAAAGCTTGAGAAACTTGAATGGATAGGAAGACATTGTTTAATTGCTCAAAATGAGTTTAAGATTTTTGATCCAGAAGAATTCTATTCCAGGACACTGAAAGAACTTCAGGATAATATATTATTATTAAGTATTATTTCCTGGAATTTTGAAGAATGGAAAAATGTCAGAATTATGAAGGTAGGTAAACGCAGTCCTGATTTTCAGTAGTGAGGAATATGGCTCAAAAGCTATAGACTGAGAGGGAGTGTTAAATTCCTTGTGGCAGAGTTCTAGAATGGATTATTAACAGATGGTTTGTGGATGTTTGAACAGTGTTGTTGTTTAGTGGGAGAGTGGGGGCACCCTTAGAGAAAGAGGCCTGGAAAAATAGGTTCCTCCAACCCCAGTCACCATGTAGTTTGGTAGTAGAATCAAATAAAAATAAAGACCTCCTGATTCTTTTCCAACAGTGTTTTCAAACTGGGATCATAGAGCTCCTCAGTATTTATACAAAATGGAATCTTTTTTTAAATTAAAAACAATTTTTTTTAATTAAAAACAATTTTTTTTTTTTTTTTTTTTTTTTTTTAGGGATGCCTTGGTGGCTCAGTTGGTTAAGCATCTGACTTCAGCTCAGGTCATGATCTCCCAGTTTATGAGTTCCAGCCCTGCATCAGGCTCTGCTGACAGCTCAGAGCCTGGAGCCTGTCTTCGGATTCTGTCTCTCCCCTGCTTGCCCTGTCTCTCTCTCTCTCAAAAAGAAATAAAAGATTTAAAAAAATTAAAAGAAAAATTTTTTAATGTTTTATTTATTTTTGGAGAGAGAGACAGAACATGAGCAGGGGAGGGACAGAGGGAGAGCGAGAGAGGGAGACACAGAATTGGAAGCAGGCTCCAGGCTCTGAGCTGTCAGCACGGAGCCCGACGCGGGGCTCCAGCTCACCAAGCGCCAGATCATGACCTGAGTCAGAGTTGGACACTTAACTCACTGAGCCACCCAGGTGCCCCCGAAATAGAATCTTTTCTTTTGTATGTGGTTATTTTGAGGATAAGCTAAAAAAAAAAAAAGCCACTTTTGAAAGCCTTTTGAAGACTCAGTTGGGGAACACTGATCCCTGGAAGTTCAAGGACATATTCTTAGAGATCCATGAGTTCTAATTCCCTTTTCCTCTCCTTTAAAAGAGGTTTGTGTGGTATTCTAGGTCAAGAACCTTGGTACTATGATATTTGGCCAGTTTATTTGATTAACCGAACTCTATCTTCCGTGTACAGAAAACTGCATATGTTCTTCGAATACACCTGTGCTGTTCAACATGGCAGCCTCTACCCCATATAACACATATGATTGTTGAATAGGGAAAATGTGATAACTCCAAGTTGATGTGTTCTGAAGTGGAAAATGCATAATGGAGTTCAGTATAAAAAAAGTAATGTGAGATATTTGATCATTATTTGTTTTGAATATCTGTTGAAGTGATATTTTTGATATACAGGGTTACCTAAAATACATTATTAAAATTAATTTCAGCTTGGTTTTCTCTTTAGAAATGTGGCTGCTAAGCCACTTGAAAATTTAAAATTGTGTGGGTGGCTTGCATTATCGTATGTGTGTCATTAGAACTTGTTGCCTTTCTCAGAAGGGAGAGTTGAAGGAATTGGTTTTCCTTGTGGTTGCAATATGGCTGCCTCCGTAAGGCTGGAAGTTAGCGGGGAAGGGGCCACTCCTGATGCATCTGTCACTTTTATCAGGAAAAGCAGTGGTCTTCCCAGAAATCCTCAGCACATTTCCTGTTTTGTTTCATTAGCTAAAAGTGTCACATGGGCACCCCTTGCTTCGAGAGAGGCTGCAACATGAACGTTTGCTCCTCCAGCCTCTAGAGTAGAGATGGTACAGGAGAAAGAGGTTGGCAACGATAGTTACATTAGCCCAAAGAACGGAGTTTGTCACAGGTAGTCTTAGGTGTGACTGGGGGTACTATTTCCAAGTCACATTGGAGTGCTTTGCAGTCAAGAGAGAACATCATCCAATGCCCTTTTTATTGTTAAAAATTCTTTGGAGTGATTTTAGCTGCCACTGATGGGTTGTGCCCTGGGTTGAGTTTTGTTAGACAACTCCTATTTAGAGATGAGTTAACTGAGGACCAGAGATGTTCTTGCCTTTGATTCTTTTCAACGTTTTTTTTACTTATTTTTGGGACAGAGAGAGACAGAGCATGAACGGGGGAGGGGCAGAGAGAGAGGGAGACACAGAATGGGAAACAGGCTCCAGGCTCTGAGCCATCAGCCCAGAGCCTGACGCGGGGCTCGAACTCCCGGACCGCGAGATCGTGACCTGGCTGAAGTCGGACGCTCAACCGACTGCGCCACCCAGGCGCCCCGCCTTTGATTCTTACATAAATTACTTGTAGGGTAAAAGTAAGGCTTCTCGTTTTATCTCCTTCTACCTTTCTAACCTCATTAGCAAGAAGAATGTATTCCTGAAAAATGATAAGGCACGTTGGGTATAATTGTCACCATTTTTCATCTTTTTAACATTGGTTTGGACATTTTGTTTTACTACAAAGGAATTTTCAGTAGTCTTATCCGATGAGTAGCAGAGTTACAATTTTTATGTTAACCTCCTCGTTAACTTGTTGTCTTTGCCTATGAGTGTTCTCTGTGCCTCTCTTTTTTCACCACTGGCCCATTACGGGTATCATAATGTATGAACAATGTATGTCTAAGAATAAAACAATTTTAAACCACCATGATTACTGGCAGTGTTCAGCTGAGTTTCTGATTGTCACCACCTGCTGCACGTACTCCTTAGATAATCATTTGCATGTTCTCAAATCGTTCTGCTTTGAAGAAAAAAATGTTGATTGATTAAAAAATACAAATTGAACCAAATGCCAGTACTGCCTTTGAAGACTAAAGGCTCCCACCCCACTGTACCCTGCCCCACTCCTCCCAGCAGAATCCCTTGTGAACTACTATGGGAAATGGTGGTGGTACAATGGTATTTGTAAGGACAGGAAAATGAGAGGTTGGAAATATATAAGAAATTCAAGTTTTGCTGAAGAGAATGGACTTGTGGAGTATTGTAATGCAAAATGAGTTTGGTGTGCTTTAACGGAAAGAAGTCAAAACAGCTGGTCCCTGACTTGATTTTTCAGCTTTATAATAGTGTGAAAGCTACACACATTCAGCAGAAACCGCACTTCACATTTTGTTGTGATCTTTCCCTGGGCTAGCAATACACGGGACAGCACTCTGGTGACACCGGGCAGCGGCAGGAAGCCACGGCTCCCAGTCAGCCACACAAGATCAGGTGTGAACAACCCCTACCCTCACGACCATCTGAACCCATCCATATACCTATTCTGTTCCCCACTTTCAGGAATCAGTAAATCACATAATATATTCAATACTTTCTTATAAAATCGGTCTTGTGTGAGATGACCTTGTCCAGCTGCAGGCAAGCATAAGTGTTTTGGGCACTGTTTTTTTTTTTTTTTAATTTTTTTAAATTTTTCTAATGTTTATTTATTTTTGAGAGAGAGAGAGAGAGTGAGCTGGTGAGGGGCAGAGAGAGGGGGAGACACAGAATCTGAAGCAAGCTCCAGCCTCCAAGCTGTCAGCACAGAGCCCGACGTGGGGCTCAAACTCGTGAACCGTGAGATCATGACCTGAGCTGAAGTCGGACACTTAACTAACTGAGCCACCCAGGCGCCCCTGGGCACTATTAAGGTAGGCAAGGCTAAGCTATGATGTTCTGTAGGGTAGGTGTATTGAATGCGTTTTCAGTTTATGATGTTTTCAACTTAAAATGGGGTTATCTGAAAGTAACCTAATTGTAAGGCAAGAAAGATCCGTATATTAAATAGTAAGTGTCCATTGTGTGTTGAAAAGCTAGAGACATTTATTTTGACCACTTAGTGGGCTGAGAATTTGAATAGGAAACTAGTGGGGTGAAATGCCTCCTCTGTCTATTCATTGTTGGGCTTCATATATACCTTTCTTCAATCCTCAAAACCTCTCCGTATGAAGTAAGTGTTTTTCCCATTTTGCAGAGAAGAAAGCTCAGAGAGATGAATTTTTCCAAGGCCTCAAAGCTACACATCATGGCACTATTATTTAAACTCAGAACTGGTTCCCAAGACCTGTGATTCTCCAACTGAGTTAGTCTGAATGCAAAGTCTGCAGCTGTAATTGCTTTCGTAGTTGATGCTCTTGAACTGGCAACAAGTAGTTTATTTAATGACTCTCTCAACTTGATTGGGCTTATTTTTTTGAGACCACATATTATTTATTTGGGTCAATAAATGTATTTTTCACATTTAACTACGCATTTGATTTTTTTCAGATCTTGCTTTTTGTATGAGGGAACCAAAGTTTACTAGTACTCTTCTTGGACAGGAACATCTCTTCTCAGGCAAAAATCTTACTCATATAAATAAATCCATGCCATGGTGATTGAAGCACAAAGAACTGCAAGTTATTGCATTTTCCTTATTCTTTTCTGCTGTGAATGTTACAAGGTTAAAGTTTTGTTTTCAGTGCAGGAAAGAACAAATGGCAACTTTGTGAATTGTGGCATTTGAGATTTGACTGGTAGACAGGACTACTCTAGCACACTAGTTAACAGAAACGAATAGAGCTGCTGCCGAAGACGAAGACGGAAGAGGAAGAAGGTCTGCTGTAAGTGAGAGTGATCTTTGGCATTGGGCCATCTCAGTTTCACGATAACATGAAGAAGCAGGAACCTTGGGATTGTTCTTCCGTATATTCCATTCCTGGCTAATTACCAACTATACCAAGATTTTGAAAGGTCCTTTTATTTTGTGATTGCATCTTTCAGCAGCAGCTCTTATTATCCTATTATGCAATTTGTCTCATTTATGCTGCTCAGGTGGGAAAACTTTCAGCCCCAGCAACTGAAAAGATCACTATGATCTAGCATTTTGTGGTGCTTTCACTTGCTTTGTGTTGAGCAAGCAGGGTTCAAGACAGGTGAATTTTTTCCAGATGTGCTTTGGAATAACTGGGCAGATCCCTGGGATCTCTTCAGGAAAAACACAAGTGATTGTGTGTTCTCTCCCCTTCCTCTCTGCACATCTTCCTGCAGTCACACTGCAGAGGGCTCTGTAGTTGTGGGATGATTCCACAGTTCATACTGAACCGAGGAGGAGGGGTAAATAGTTCACTCAAGCAGCCAGTCCCTGAGCTTGACTAGGTCTGCTTATCTGGTACCAAAACCTGTCACTGTCCAGGAGACACACGGCAATTTCGCTTTCATTTGATTTGTTACCATTATAGGCCTGAAATGGAGCCATTTTCTCCAGAACATAATGTCCCTGCTTAGAAATAAGTACTTTAGGGATTCTAAGGAGTCGAGAGCCAGACCCATTAGTAACTGAAACTGTAATGACTCAACTTGACACTGATGGCCTTTTCCTGAGGCTGAAGAGAGGGGCTATGGGAAGTGTGGCTCCTTGACCCACAGTGTTCTTACGGTCCAGCTCAATGACAGGCAGCCAGGGTAGCTGAGCCAGTGGGTGAAGCCAGCAAGTTGAAGGGCTTTGCTGCCATGTTTAGACATGGAAGACAGGACATACTCAGCTCTGCCTTAACGGCACTCATTAGTTCTGGAGGATTTAATGCAGCTTCTAGATGTGCCTACTCATTGCCAGGTCTATTTAAGGGGAGAAACAGGGGCCCACCTCGGGGATCAGGGGTCAGTTCTTTGGGAAGTTTTTTCTAATTATACCCTCTACTTGTGGAGGAAGACTGTGTTGATCTCTTGAGCTCTCCTCTAACACAGAGCTTATGCTGCCATATTATGCTGATCTGTGTCCTTGTGTATCTCACTGTCTAAACTGTGAACCCTTGAGGACAGGGGTAGTTTGGAAACTGAATGCCTAGGACGCACTATGTATTCAATAAATGTCAAGCAAGTGAAATGGCGATATTCAGCTCCTTTCTTCCACAAGGTCCTCCATCCCTTCCAAGGACAAATATTATACCAGAAATCCTACCAGTTACCCACAACTGGTAGTCAGAATTAGTTCAGAATAGTAGTATCAGTAGGATCAGTAGTAATCAGAATAGCACCATGGACATGAACAGAGTTGAAAAATAAAGGTGATCATAAAATACATAGCAATTGTGCAGGGCATGTATGAAGAACCCTTCCTAACTTGACTGACCCGTATAGAGGAACATTTGAATAAATGGAGCAACATATCATGTTCTTTGGTGGGAAGTGTTAATATAGTAAGTATATCAGTATTGCTTTTGTCCACATTAATCTAAAATTTCAAACAATTCCAACAAAAATTGCAATAGGATTATTCTATGGAATTTGATAGAATAATTCTAAAGTTTAGAAAAAATATTGTTTGAAACTAGTGAAGAATAAAAATGGAAGATTTTATCCCATCAAATTTTAAAATATTATAAAATATAGTAAATGAAAGTAAAATAGCATATAAACTCAGAACATAGAGGCCAGTATAACCTGGACGCCAAAATGTGACAGAGACATTGTAAGAAAAATTAGACTTCATTAACATAGATGCAAAAATCCTTAACACAATATTCGCAAGTTAAATACAGTAAAACAGAAAAATGATAATATGTCATCACCAAATGATTGGCTTATCCCAGAAATTCAAGATTGGTCTCTCGCTCGCTCTCCCTCTCTCTCTCTCTTCCTCTCGAGAAGCATTTGGAAGTCAATATACTTCATCATAGTAACAGAATAGAAGAATTTAGAATGGCATAGCTATGATGGGACGTCTAAAAGCAGGCTTGAGTATGTATGGAAACCTAGTACAGGTCCACAATCCATTCTTTGAAATGTTTGGGGCCAGCAGTGTTTCAGAATTCAGGGTTTTTAGCAACTTCCCTTAGTCATATATGTGTTTATTTCCATAGCCAAACACATTAATAGTGACATGAAATGGAATAAATAAAGATAGCAATGGCCTCAATGTTGGTTTAGGTCAGACTTTGCTACCAGACGAATTTTGGCACCATTCTTTAAAAAAACAGGAAAAAAGTTCTTTGTTTTCAGAGCTTTATGATTTCAGAATCTCAGATAAGGAATTAGCAACTTTTTGATATCAAGGTAGCATTTCAAATCAGTGATGAAGGGATTTCTGAAATCTTTTCTGAAGGTGTTGGGATTACAGAGTAGTCATTTAAGAGAGAAAAAAAGATAAAATTAAATCCCTACTTTGTAGCAAGATTACTGATGATTAAATATTTTACTGTTAAAAAATTGAAGTCTATAAAAGCAGTAGAATGAAATATATACCCAATCTTTATTTATAAAGACTTCACTTTCTTGTGATAGTGAAGATCTTCGTAAGCATGACACCAATGGCAGAAACTAGAGAATTAAAAAAAAAAAAGACTTCACTATGTGAAGATTAACTTCTAGATAGTGAAGAACCCCATAAATAAAGTTAAAAACTCATGCCAACATGGGGAAAATATTGGCAACATATATGGCAGCCAAAGAGTCATTATAACTCATAATTTAGAATGAGCTCTTATAGGTTACTAAACAAAAAAATGAATTCTTTAGCCCAAAAATGGACCAAGAACATGAAAAGGCAGTTAGCAAGAGAAAGACATACAAAAGGCTGCTAATCCTCTGCTACTACTCTGACGACCATTATGACGACTAAAACTAGCCCTATGATTTACCAAGTGTTTATTGTATGTCAGACACTGAGCTAAGGGACTTAAGAAAATACGAGACAGGTGCAATTATTCACATTTTGCCATGAAGAGGGTCCAGTTTAAGGAGTTCGGTCAGGTCACACATTTAGCAGGGCTTCTGTAACCCAGGACTGTTTGCGTCCAATGCTCTTGGTCTTCGGTAGACACTGACTTACCGTCTCTATATATCGATATGCATATGAAAAGAAAATGCAGGTGAAAGCAACGAGAAGTTGCCATTTGTTTTGTCTATCAGATTGGCTATGGTTTAAAAAGAAAACTCATTGGGGCGCCTGGGTTGCTCAGTCGGTTGAGCAGCCGACTTCGGCTCAGGTCACGATCTCGCGGTCCGTGAGTTTGAGCCCCGCGTCGGGCTCTGGGCTGACAGCTCGGAGCCTGGAGCCTGTTTCAGATTCTGTGTCTCCCTCTCTCTGACCCTCCCCCGTTCATGCTCTGTCTCTCTCTGTCTCAAAAATAAATAAACATTAAAAAAAATTAAAAAAAAAAAAGATAACTCATTGCTAGGGAAGGTCAGGGTGTGGAGAAGCCTGTATTCGCTTCTGTAGTTGGTGAGACTGTCAATTGACATGATCTTTCTGGAAGGCAGTTTGTCAATATGTATCAAGAGCCACATCCTTTGACATAGTATTTCGACTTCCAGGAATTTGTCTGAAAGGATTAATTTGACAAGTACTACATGTACAAGAATGTTCAATTCAGTATTGTTTATAAAAGCACAAAGGCTGAAAGAAACTTGTCCATTAATGAAAGACTGGCGAAATCAGTTATAGGAGAGTTGAAGATGTACAGCTATATTTATTTTTGAATATTGTTCCTGATTTACCGTTGGATGGAAAAAGAAAACAGCTGGTTGCAAAACAGTGCGTGTGGCGCAACCCTATCTATGTTTGAGAAAACTCAGTGTTTGTTTGTATACCCATGCATGCCAAGAAAAAAGTGGGACACGGTGTTGACAGTGGGGTAATTATAAGTGATTTATTTTCCTCTTTATGTTTTTCTGTAGTATTTATTGATTTCTTTTTGCTGTACAAATATACTCTGGTTTTTAAAAAGTATTTAAAAGTACTTATTATAATTTTCCCATACTCACGGAACATTCCAACGTGAAGATTAAGCACAAATTTGAGGATTTCATCCAGGTCTGTATATTTACTTTGCTTTTGTTAGAGAGTATTTAGGTACTTCCTGTACTTACATTTTACTCTTTGAAAGTTCACACAGGCATAAGTTCACACATACACATGGTTTCCCATGTTTTTCCAAGAGTTGCCAGACTTCTTTTTTACTGATTGTGTTTAAATTTTTTTTTTTTCAACGTTTATTTATTTTTTGGGACAGAGAGAGACAGAGCATGAACGGGGGAGGGGCAGAGAGAGAGGGAGACACAGAATCGGAAACAGGCTCCAGGCTCCGAGCCATCAGCCCAGAGCCCGACGCGGGGCTCGAACTCACGGACCGCGAGATCGTGACCTGGCTGAAGTCGGACGCTTAACCGACTGCGCCACCCAGGCGCCCCCCTGATTGTGTTTAAAGTAATGGTTTGCCTGCTGTTTGGTTTATAAATCCAATCAGTGTGAAACTGATGTGAGTAAACTTCTGAATAGATATAAGGGAGTCCTATTCATGTTTGACCAATCAGTAGATCCACAAGGTCAGGTTTCTTTATTGGGCTGACACCGTTTTTTTTTTTTGTTTGTTTCTTTAACCTTTTTTTTGTTCTTTTTTTTTTTTTTTTATATTAATTAATCTCTACTCCCAACGTGGGGCTTGAACTCAAGAGCCTGAGATCAGAAGGCACATGTGCCACACCACCTGAGCCTGCCAGGTGCTCCAGGCTGACCCCTTCTTAATAACAAATGGAATTTTTAAACTTAGTCCTAAATATAGCTGAAGGAGTCCTCCCCAGGGAACCTGCTGGTTTAGAAAAAAAGTATTATTTCTGGTAGGGAGGTAGCCATGTTGGGAATATCGTAGGAGGCTTGATACATAACCTAGAGTTGATAACGAAACTCTGAAAGTTGATACTCTATATGGCATGTGGATAATTTGCATAGTGGCTTTGAACATCTTCCTAACCACTCAACATTGTTTAATGATGAGAACTGTAGACTGGGGAACTAGTGTACATTTTGGTGGCATCTCTGAAGATTTGGATGCAGAGGAGGGAGTTGCATTCGATTGGACTGGTAGTTTAAGAAGGAGATTTTTAACTTGCTTATCAAATGAAGAAGGAACACACTTGTAGTGAAAATGCTGGTTGTGGATTGTTCCAGAGGCCATCTGGGGCAACAGAACAAGATGACTAAGGAAGTGGCTAGTAGCAGTTAAGAGGGTGCATTTTGGAGTCAGACAGACCTGAGTTAAAATCCAATCTCTACTACGTAGCAGTGTATTTACCTTTGGAAAGTTACCCCAGTCTTTGAGGCTTTGGCTTCGTCATCTCAAAAGTACCAGCCTTATAGGATTGTTGAGAGGATTAAATGAGAGAATTTTTGTAGAGAGCTTAATAGCATCTGGTACACGGTAAATGCTCAGGTTGCTCTTCCAATATATAGTTCAATTTCTTTTAGAACATTTTCCTAGTAATACATGGTATAATGGAAAGAATGTTTACTGTATTATCTAAAAGACCTAGATTTGAACCCTGCATGTGCCTCTTAATAACCCTGTAATCCTCGGCTAGTCACTTACGCTCTGAGCCTTAATTTTCTCTTCTGTGAAATGGGGTCAGTAATGCTTACCTTTTCATATGTTTTGAGGATTAGAAATAGTAGGTTGGGGTGCTTGGGTGGCTCAGTCGGTTGAGCGTCCGACCGGCCTAGGTCATGATCTTGCTGTTCCCGAGCTCGAGCCCTGCGTCAGATTTAGTGCTGACAGCTCTGGAGCCTGGAGCCTGTTTTGGATTCTGTGTCTCCCTCTCTCTCTCTCTCTCTCTCTCTCTCTCTCTCTCTCTCTGCCCCTCCCCCACTCGTGCTCTGTCTCTCAAAAATAAATAAACATTAAAAAAAATTAGAAATAATAGGCTAAGTATCAAACTCTCTGTTTGGAATTAAGTAGGTATTCAATGAATGGTTACTATTATCATTGTCATAAAGCTAATAAATATCAAAGAACATCTTATCCCTCTTATCTTTGTTTTTTGCCTTTTAGTTATAATTCTTTAAGAAATTGAGTGCACGCGGCCATGACTATGCAAGATAAGAAAAGTTTAAGAAGCTATATAAAAATTCATCATAACACGACATTTGGCAAAGAGAAAGGATAAGAATCTGGAGTGATGGGTTGTATTGGTAGAGAAGACCTGACTTTGGGGTCCCTGTCAGGGACCAGTCTCTCGGGCAGAAGCAGCATGAAGGGCAGTGGTTTCATTTCTCACATCACCTCCGCTTACTACCCTGAAGGAGTGGGTGCCGCAGGTTTCTGATCCTGTGCGGGCTGGCCTGCTGGCCGGGCCTCTAGGATAGCTGCTGGAGGTGCGTCGGCACCGAGAGGCCTGGCTCGTCCGCAAGCGTCTGTGATGTTGTACTAGCTCGTTCCCCTGTGGAGGCTGCCCTCCTGGGTGGGCTTTGTCCACACGTGGCACCTCTGGCTTCATATGTGTACAGTTCGGTGCTTGATGGGATCCATTTGTCTGCCTGCTCCCTCCCTCTTCTCCCTCCCTCTCTTCTTCCTTCCTTCCATCCACCCTTTAGGTGCTAGTAATAACAGTGGACAAAACAGTAAGGCCCTTGCCTTAAGGAGCTTCCATTTTAGAGATTTAAAGCATTCTCGAGTGTGTTATCTCATTTGCTTGCTTGCTTTATTTACTTATTTATTCACTTATTTGTAATTATTGAAGCATAGTTGCAATACGATGTTATATTAGCTTCAGGTGTACAACATAGTGATTTGACAATGCTAAGCACTACTCCGTGCTCACCACGGTAAGTGTCATCACCATCTGTCATTATACAATGTTTATTACAATACTACTGACTATATTCTCTAGTACTTTTCATCTCCATGACTTAATTCGTTTTGTACCTGGAAGTTTGTGTCTCTTAATTCCCTTCACCTATTTTGCCTATATCCCCAGCCCCCTTCCTTCTGGCAGCCACCAATTCTCTATATTTATGATCTGTTTCTGGTTTTGTTTGTTTCGTTTTTTAGATTCCACATATAAGCGAAACCATATGGTATTTGTCTTTCTCTGACTGACTTATTTTACCGTAACATTCTCTAGTGCCATCCCTGTCATTGCAAATGGCAAGAACTCATTCTTTTTTATGGCTGAGTAATATCCATATGTATATATATACACATATATATATACACATATATGTGTGTATATATGTATACGTATATACATATGTATATATATATACACATAGATATATGGATATATATGGTCTTCTTTATCCATTCATCTATCAGTGGACACTTGGGTTGCTTCCATAATATGACTATTTATTATGAATAATGCATTTGCTTTTTAAAACACATGTGAATTTGGATTTTTTTTTTTTTTTTTTTTTTTTTTTTTTTTTTTTTTTTTAGTATTTTGATAGTTGAGGAAATGGAGATATTTTGACACTAAATAACCTACTCAGGGTAATAATGCTATGAATAGAACCCATTATTTTTCATTCTTAGTTTAGCACTCTTTCTTCCCCGACACTCTGCTTTCTATTCTAAATCTGTTTTTTTATCATTAAAAATGCTTTTTCACACTGTTTGGTTTTTCTTAATACATTGATCTCAGGTAGCCAAGGGAATTTGAAAGAACATTAAGTGAGTTCAGTGGACCTGCTTTAACCTTTCAGTGCGTTCCCGTTGCTCTTAGGGTGAGATTTGAAACCCAAAAGGGAGTCTGCCATGCCCTGCATCAACTGCCTGTGCCACCTTCACAGCTGTAACGTGGGACACCTTCCCTCTGTTACCTGTCTTCTGGATACATTGGCCTTTCTTCCTCACCTCAGAAGCATTGTGTTCTTTCCAGATTCAGGCCTTCGCGCATGCTGTTCCCTCTGCTTAGAATGCTCTTCTCTGTTCCCCTTCCTGTCCCTCCACCCCTATCTTCATCAAGCTTCACTCAGTTCATGGGTCTCAGCTTTAATGTCACTTCTTCTTTTTTTTTTTTTTTAACGTTTATTCATTTTTGAGAGACAGAGAGCATGAGCGGGGAAGGGGCAGAGAGAGGGAGACACAGAATCTGAAACAGGATACAGTCTCTGAGCTGTCAGGACAGAGCCCGATGTGGGGCTCGAACTCACGGACTGTGAGATCATGATCTGAGCTGAAGTCGGATGCTCAACTGACTGAGCCACCCAGGTGCCCCTTTAATGTCACTTCTAAAGGCAGGCCCTCCTCATTCCCCAGCCAAGGTCAGATCCCTAGCCCTATATGCTTTCTCACAGCACTCTGTGGTTTTCCTTCACAGCATGCTGGCCCCAAACCGTGGCTTTGTTTGCTGCTTTCCTCCCCTCTTGGAATGGCTAGAAGATGAGCTCCATGACGGCAGAGACCCCGGTTATCTTAATTCTCACTGCTGTCACCTCAGCTAGCCCTGGGCCTTATAGTAGATGCTCTAAAAATATGTGAACAAACGAATGATTACTCAAGCAGCATGGAACTGAGAGTGGCACGAGCAAATTTAAATTGATTATGGTTTGTTCAGTTTTGGCTCCCTCCAGAATGTCATTCTAGCAATGGAGGGAGTTTATGAAATGGTGGTGGAGGTTTCCCATGTTTTACTAATATTTAAATAAAGAATGGGAAAGCAACTCCTAAGATTTGGAAAGTTAGTAAAGTGGCAGTAAAAAGTGACAAAAGGGGAAAACAAAACCTAATATAGAGCCTGGGGGAAAAGAATAAGCCAAGTCATTTGTTTCGGTGTCTGTTTCCCAATAAATTGAGTAGTTTGAAGTCAAATACTGGAACTAGTTTGTGTTTATATCCTCAAAAAGAGTAAAGTGCCTGGCTCATAGTAGCTGCTGAATCAATGTTGAATGAATGAATGAATGAATGAATGAATGAATGATACACTTCTTACCTTTGAAGCTGACTTCTTGTATTCTCACTGCTGATATTAGAAACAGGAATAGTACGATTTATGGAAAGAATACTGGATTTAGAACCAGAGACACCTGGGTTTAAGACTGCATTGAGAATGAGAATAAGTATGCCTACTAAATGGACTTGTTGGGAGAATGGTGGATAGATGGTGTATATAAAGTGCTTAGCAAGTACCAGGAAGATATAACAGGTCCTCAAGAGATCTTTAGCTCTCCTGTTCTGCCTCTCTCCCTTTGGTCTAGTGCCAGAAGGTTTTTGAGGAATATGGTATGTACATTGTTAAAATAGAGAAAGAGAATCTGAGAGCATAATAATGGCAACAGGGCTATGACGTGAATCGGTACGTAGCCCTTGTGTCTGTCAAAGCAAGCAAGCCGCTGGGATGCTTAAACAGCAGTGCAGCGCACTGTGTAGGAATTGGGGAATGATGTTCCTATTATTCTTGTCTATGGGCAGCCTATTACTAGAAAAGAGAGACCAAACTGATTTCTAAAGCCCTCACATTCAAAACTTTCTGTTTTGACATTCGTCGTTCTGTTTTTCCCATCTTTTCTTCCAGATACCGCCTCATCCCAGCTCTTCCTTGGATTATTGCTTCTGTTTGTTCTCAATGGTAGTTTTATCCTGTTCGCAACAGTAAACTCTCTGTTTTATTTCCGTCCATGCCAATTCCAATTGTTATGATGGGTAGCGCGGAGGGTATGTTAAATGTTGATAGATCCACTGGTTTCCTTGAGTTCTACACTGATTTAGGATACGACTAGGTAATCCAGTTATTCTCCAGTAACCCAGCGCCCCACTGCCCCCCACCAAAGAGCACAGAGAAGTGTGGCCAGGCTTTTTTTCTTTTCCTTTGAGGACAGAGCAAGAACAAATGGTTTCAGACAATAATGTGACAGACTTAAGATCAACCAACTTGGTCTCTATGAGCATATGAGGCTCATTATGCTCATTATGGTTAAAAACTACAAATCATTTTACAGCCACACGAGCTTAGTTCTTTCTCTCTTTTTAATTTTTATTTTATCTTTAAATTTTTCCTAATTTTAATTTTATTTTATTTGGTGCAAAATATGCAAGGCACTAGAGATATAAAAACAATTCGTCCCTTAAGGAATGTGAGTCCAGCAGGGGAGACAGACGTCCTCCCCTGTCCCTCCCCTGGAGGAACAAACGGTGCTGCTGTCTGAGAGGGGTAATCTAGGTACGTGTACAAGCAGCAAAGGGGGCCGTGATGACTTAGGTCTGGGACAGGTGAGAGATGGCGACGTGGGCCAGCTGTTGAAGAGTAAATTAGAGTTTGCTATGCAGATAGGGTTGGAGAGGGAATTCTAAGTAGAGGAAACAGTGTATGGAGAGACAGCGAGACGTGGGCTTAGCACAGTGTGTGTGCAGGAAACTCCCAAGTAATTAGATTGCTCGATTGTTAAGTATAAAGGCTGTTGTGAAGTCTGGCAACGCAAGGTAGGTCATGGAATTTCTGTCTTCGGAGTCTTAAAAATCACACGAAAGCATTCACATCTGCTTAGGATGGTTTGGGTATTATTTTTGTCAGAGGTAGAGGCACATGACCGTAAGTGTTAGATAGGTCAATGACTTTTACGTAAACATTGAAATTATATTAATTAATTTAAAGAATGGCCTCAAAATTTGCACTTCGCTATATTTACCTGTTTTGTATGTACAGTTTTCAAGTCACCTAAGTAAGGCAGGCTGTTGTTTGTTTTTTTATTTTTATTTTTTTAAGTTCATTTATTTATTTTGAGAGAGACAGAGACGGCGTGAGTCGGGGAGGGGCGGCGAGAGAGGGAGACAGAATCCCAAGCAGGCTCCGTGCTGCCAGGAAAGAGCCCGACGCGGGGCTTGAACCCACAAAACCGTGAGATCATGACCCCAAGCCTAAACCATGAGTCGGACACTTAAC
Organism: Felis catus; assembly: GCF_018350175.1. Classification (NCBI taxonomy): domain Eukaryota; kingdom Metazoa; phylum Chordata; class Mammalia; order Carnivora; family Felidae; genus Felis; species Felis catus. The sequence goes on from NC_058374.1 coordinate 115,193,395, forward strand.
CGACTCAGCCACCCCAGAGCCCCACTAAGGCACTCTGTTGTACAGAACTCTGCTCCCTCTCGGTGAAACAAATGCGTGTTCATAAAAAACAGTTCAAATTTAGTGTCAACCTTTCTTCACTGGGAGGGCGGTTTCTTTTGGAGCAGAGGTAGTTCCCATGGAATCGATGTAAGAGTCAGAAGAAAAATGGAGGGCGGCCCCTCCTTGTCCACTCTTGGCTGCCTAGGAGCGAAAAGGCCCCTTGGATATCATATGTCTTGACATCGGCCATGTTGCCTCTTTCACGGCCTTCCCGGGCCCGAGGAACTGGGGAGTCGCCTCCTAGTTCTGAGCCCTGGAGCAGGACTGCTGTGCTCACAGTTGTGTGCTTTTTATGGAACAGGGAATGTTGTTTAGGGAATTTAGGCAGCTGGAACCTGCCGCATTAGCAATTTGGACTAAGGAAGAGTTTCAGAGTGAGAAAATAAAGCTCATTATATAATTTCATGTGGGTATTTAGGAGGCTGAGAGGGGAGGGGATGACAGTATTATGAAGGCAAGCAGGAGAGTTTTGCAAACAGCTCCCTCTCTATTCATTTTTACTGTAAGAGCTGGATTTAAACAGGGTGATCACGTGGCCCATTTTGCAAAGGGCAGTCATGTTCCTCTGGTGTTTCTTAGCTGTTTTGTCAGTTGGAGCAAAACAACAGCGCTGCTCATTTTTTGCAGGGTTAGAGGAGAAAGGAAGGGCTGGCAGAAGAATGGGGTGGGAAGCTGGAGGAGAGAGGAGAGGCCAAGAGTGTCAGACTGTGGGGACAAGGACCTGAAGGGGCCCGTTGGCCTCGGGGATGGAGCCTGGAACTCTGCCTTTTTTGAAGCCTGTTGACGATCTCATCCTAACTTAGCCTTTTGTGGAATCTTCCACGAGATGCAGTTGCCAACTTCAGTCTTCCTAGAGAATAGAGCCTGCTCACTCTGTTCTGAAGTCTGCCCGGAAGGGCTGGCAAAGCAGGCCCCCTCCTTAGAACGAGGATAACACCGACACGAAGTGAAAATCCTCTCTCTGCTAAGAAAGCACACTCAATTCTTCACACCTACCCCCCACCCCGCCCTGCCAGAAAACCCCACTGACACCCCAGCAGCCCTCAGCAGAAACTGAAGTTGACGTCACTGTAACCTTTGTCTCTGCCTCTTTGTGCGTAAAGTGTTGCCCTGCTATTTCATCTTTATAAGCAACGGAAATCTTACTTCTTTCCGGAAAATCACCTAAGATAACAGGGACCAGATTCAAACAGAATAAAGATCATTAAGTGAGTCTGACTTAAAAAAAGGAAAAAGGGGACCAAAAAAAGGGAAGAAAAGAATGTGCCTACTTGTTGGCCTTCAAATGTGTCTTAAGGGGAAATCATTTAGGTTATGGGTGGTTTCTTGTTCTTTCATACTAACTTATGGTAGTAAAATTTGATTTCGAAAGGATACAGGGAGTTTGGGAATAGAGAGTTTTATGTTCTTTGCTTTTTCCCTTTTTCTCACAGCAGAACAGACAGATAGCTGGCTGTAGAGACACTTAAACTGAGATTTCTGACTGACTTTGACGATGATCAGGATGTAGTGGGAAGCGTGGTGCTACGGGGTAGGCAGCTCCCCGCAGGAGAACGAGGCTGGCCGTGCACTCTTTCCGTCCTTGTCTTACACCCAACTGGGAAGACTTCGAGCCGTGGTTGACGGAGCCTCTTCTTTGAAAAATGCGTACACTGCCCATTTCCGACAGGTTTGAGGCTGGTGTCACTAATCTTAACAGGACATACATATTGAAAGCATATATTACTTGAAATCAAATACAATGTCTTATTTAGGTTTTATTAAATTATCCTGTTTTCAGGGTATGCCGACAGGCTAAATTTGCCTGAACTATTGAGATTTTAGATGGTCTAACTTTTTCTGGCATTGCAAGATTTTCTTAAGTAAAAGCTATTAAGATTAAATATCAGTATCCTATAAATCCTTCTAGGAAAATATAATCAGAAGCACCAAGGCTATCTCCTACTGTTGGTGGTTTCTGTTCTCTCGGTTCTCAGAGCTGTGACAATGTCCTTGAATTTCAAGAATTCAAAAGATAAATAAAAGTAAAACTTGTAGTTTTAAAATGGAGAAAAGGAAAGATGCTGGCAGTTGTTTTCTGTTTTTAAATTAGTCATTCTCACCTTAAAAATGGAAAAAAAACAGAAATCTTTTTTTCATGTATTAAGAACAAAAATGAGCTTGTCTTTGTGAATTAATGCAAAGACCGGTGTTTTATGGATGAACATTAATAATCATTGTGGAGGCTACTAATTGCAACACTGTTTTTGATTTATTGTAAATATGCCTTCAATTTTCCTCCTCATTACCAACTGCCTTCTTTAATTACAAGAGGGCTTTCATTAAAACACTTGAATCATTTATTTTGAAGCATCTGACTTTAGAAAGAGTTTACTGATTTTTATAGCATAAAATACAAACATTTGTATTTTAGGATACAAAATCATAAACCAAAACTTTATGTGGGGAGTTTGGCCAAAGACACAAAGATATATAGAAGGGAAAGTATATTTAATACTGTGCACATTTGTACAATACAGCATGTGACATTTGGATTCAGAGTTTTAACTATAGCAACCTCATCTGTTTAGTAATGGTTTTTAAAACAGGGGGAAAAAAATCTACCGAAGCTGACCAGGTATTTACTAGATTTTTAACTTGGTTGAGCTGAAATTAGAGAGCAAAGCAGGATAATTAGAATAACTTTTTAGTGAATATCTAAATATGCATTTTTTTTAACATTTCACTTAAATGTGAAGAAATCCCCAAAATTAGAGACCCATTAGCTGTGTGAAAGGAATTCTGAGAGTTATAAGCTGTCCACAGTTTTCTATGTCATGAAGATTTTTTTTTTCTAAAAATAATTTTGCAGGGGGATTTTAAAATTTGTTAATTTTCCCAAATGCATTTACCAAAGGTTTTATTTTAAACAGTGAAAAAATTTTTTTAAAGAAGCTGAGTCCGTTCATTTTTGTTTTAGTGTTGCTGTGATTAATACATGAAAATTAGAGTGGAATGGATTTCTGTGAAAGCTATAGTCCTAACATCAGTACCTACCTAGGAAATGCAGGAGGCACATTTGATCACTTGTAATCAGTTTGAAATTTTCTGATCTTTTTTTTTTTTTTAAAGCCTGTATTGGCTAATAGCATTGTGTGGCTATTTATTTTTGGCACAGCAGTTTAGTGATTTTTGTATACCTATAGCTTTTTCCTCATAGAAATATGTCTATTTGTGATATAAAAAAAAAGTATGTACATTTGATAATTTTGTTGTGTAGAACACTTAATACCTGTTAAGAGTTGTTTGGATTGACTTTCGGTTTTAAAACTGCTCTGTAGTTTGGTGACTCCTGCAAAGATTCTGGCTTTCTCCGTGACTTGCCAGCTAAATAATTTTTGCAGTATTTTCCTTTGCTTTCTTATAAACATTTAAAAATTTTCCTTGCTTTTCCGTAAGTCCAACCATTAAGCTAGAAAGCACTGAAGTTACTAAAAATTGCCCTTTATTTTTCATACATCAGGGAGGAAAGATAGATTTTGTGTATCCCCTGTGAGTTGTTAAAACAAAAATACTTCGGGCTGCTCTTCTCGTGGAGCGGTCTACTTGTCTTATTACAGATGAAATGATTTTGTCTGACTGCCTCGCTTCAAATGAGTTTTGTTGCTTTCCTGCTTAGGCAAAGATATTTAATTTTATATTTGTTGAGAGTTTCCTGTAGTATACTTCTCCCCTATCTCAGGCTCCCAAGTTTGGGATAAGCATAGAATCCTTTTAGGACTACAGGTAACTTCTTACTGAAAAGCAAGACTCATGTAAAATAGTGACTAAGGATTATGAGTCCTTACTTAAAGGTTATCAAGAAAAAAAGTGAAAATGCCAAAGACAGTGCTGTGACAATAGAAACTGTATTTCCTCCGTAAAACCCTGATACCTCACAGGAGGCCTTGGATCCTGTCCTCAGCTATCAAAAATGGTTACATATGAAAGTAAAGGTGACGTGAACGTGTAAGACATTCTGTGCCGAAGGCCCACTGTTCTCAAGGTGTGCGGTTATTAATCTTGGTTTGAATTTACAAATTATGTAGTCTGAGATTAATTTGCAGATAGGGTAGATGGAAGTTAGTTCATGGGGTTTAAAATGAGGAGGCTGGCGAAATAATACTCATGAGCCTTTGTGCTTCTGTTTTTGACTCTCTGGAAATGCTGTTAGATAGTTTTATTGTTTTGTATGCCTTTAGCTGTGGTTGAAGTAAACAGGCTTAGAAATCAAACGTATTACTTCCTTGTAAAATAAGGGGCTGGACTGTGCTCTTTCTAGGCTGTTTCCAGAGACGTGAATCTCCGATTCTGAACTCTTGGTAATCATTCTATGCTTCACCTTTCATGCAAGCCATGATTTTTGTTATCTGATTTGCAAGTCAATGTTATGGCAAGTTCTCTATTGTGATGCAGAAAAATCTCAGCCTCAGGTCCTAGCCGATATCAACAACCCAAAGGCGATATTTCAAACCACCTCAGAAAGAAAAATCTTTTTAAAAGATGGCAAACTTTGCTTTCATGTTAACCCAAAATGAAGTTCTCAAGCGGCATCTGGCTCCGCAGGGTAATCCAATCTATTTTAATGCAAAGATTTTCCAAGAAGGCAGGAAACAGTGAAGGGGAAAGCTTTCAGGCATCTGCTGTTTTGTTTCCAGATCCCTTGTGTTAATTTAATGTTTCTAGGGAACCGGGCTCTTTCTTTTTTCTCAGAATGCCTTCTCTAGGAACTGGTGAGTGCGGTGGCGGCGCTGTGCGAACTGCAGATAAGCCGAGAGTTTGGCTCGGGGCGCTCGTCGGTCCAGTGCAGCCTTGATCGGGAGGCGGAGAGTCACCCCGCCGCCCCGAGGGCGCCCTGGGTGTGATCTGCGGGTGACTGGGCAGTTTCTCTTCGTTCTCAGCCTATTACGCAAACGCAGCGCCCGGCGTGACAGAGGTATACTTGAAAGACGTGTTTATTTGCGTTCGTCCAATTTGGCCTTAGTGAAAGGTAAATATGAAGTGACTGGCTTGTCCTCACTCCACCAAAACCAGGGAATCTCAGCCAATCTCAAGGAAACAAACCAAACCTAACGCGAACCTGAGTGAAATGTGAATCTTGTACGAACACTTGCATTTGTGTCTGGGAAAGAGAATACAGGGAAAATTGGCATTCCTTACAGCAGCCTGCTGCTTCAGTAAATTAGCAATCACAGGTTGCCGGGAAACTTCTTGCTTTTGTGTGATGAGGAGGTTCTGCAGATTTTGTTGTGAAGGGACAAACCGTACTAGTAGTCAGGTGTTTGTGTGACCCAGGGACATTAACACGTTGTGTTCTGGGTCCCTTCTTATTCAGGGCAGGTTCGCTGGGTCCCTCTCACCTTCTCATCCTCCACTTCAGAACCAGAAGGAGAGATCCAAACTTCACTTTTGAAAAGGAATTCTACAGAATGAAAAACAAAAGCCTGCCCTCTAAAATAGTTTTGTTTCTGTATACTCATGTATGTTATTCTTATTTAGAAACTTAGAATGGTAAGAATTTATGTTGCTGGGAGAATGACCCTGTGCACCTTAATGTTGGAGTTTAAGTTCATGTGCCTGTCTGTATATAGAATGATAGCACCTTAACCAGGACTCTGAGAATGCCAGAGTTCTTGTAGCAGCCAATATAACTCTGTTACTAAGTGGATGAAATCACAGAATTTGGAGTTGGAGGTGGAGCTCATTCAGGCCTTCTTTTTTCCCCCCCCTATGGAATTGTAAGCATCCTAGAACATTTCTGACTGACTTTTGAGGTAGTCCATTTTGTGGCTGGAGAGCTCTAATTATTAGAACATTATTCCTTGTATAAAATTGAATTCCCTGTGTAATTAAAATAATTCAGCATAATCTCTTTCAAATCAACTGGTTAGTAACCTTAATTACACAGTGAAGTTCCTTCACAGCACTACCTCACAGGGGATGGGAATATTGGGGGCACATCTTTAGAATTCTGCTTACCACATCCTTCCAGGTACAGCTTTCCTGTGACGGTAATAGTACTAATCCATCATCTTAAAGAGATTTTAAGCACCTTAAGTCTCAGAATTTTGCAAGGTAAAATTAAAATTTAAAAAGGCCAGGTAACATCAAATATTAAGAATTTTTCGAGGTTTAATAAAACATCACCTCTAAGTTTTGTTTTTTTTTTTTTTTCAACTTAGACTTTTATGTTGCAAAATCTCCACCAGTCTTCTTGTTTCATTTTGTTTTTGGCATCATATGGGGTAGCATCAAATAGATTTCAGTTTATAGTACCAATATCATATGTAATACTAATAATTGCACTTTAGAAAGAATAGTTTTCCTCTGCAGCCTGATTTCAGCCTTGGTGAGTTTTCGATCTATTCAAATAGAATTCGGTCAGCATCCAATCTGGGATAAGAAACTGACCTAGCTACCAGTTACTCGTACCTAAGATGTGCTTGACTGTGTGACTTCTGTCGTAGGGCACATATAAACACCTTTTCCACTTCTTATGGAGCTTCTTACAGTTTGGGCCGGGGGCGGGCAGGCTTACATTATGTACCCTAATTTACTATTTATGGATCTTGACCGCCATTTGTTACTAAAATTCTAATTTTTCCTTTCAGAAATGTTAACTAGATAACTCTTCAGAAGTATGGATTCTATAAGGAAAAATTCGAATGCTTTGGAACCACTCAAAAGAAAAGAAAAGGTTGCTCACCAGATGCAGCCATAGAACAGAAAGCATTTGGCTCTTAGGGGTTTTGTGAATACTCTTTGGGATTTCCCCATCTTTCAGTAACTCCATTGTCTTCCAGTAACTCCAGCAAGTAGGGGGTCTGCTGCAAAGAGTGGGAATTTCATAATTTCAGGCTCAGATGTGGTGCTGTGGGAAACAACTGATGGTCTGGGGATATGGAGTAGAGAGATAGCTTGAATGCCGAGACTTGAAACTCGTGTCTCCCCAGCCTTTGGGGTAAAGTGATGGTCAAATCTCAATCACATAGCTCGGGTGACAATATATATATTTGAAACACGCAACATAGCTAAGATGCTTTTTTGCTTTCCCTAATTTATGATCATATAATGAATGATGGCCATGGGCATTTTGGTATAGAAGGTTTTAATTATGGCTCAGTATTCCTGCAGTTAATCAAGTAGAATGATTTAGAGTTCTGTTACTACTGAAGTCTTTACAGCTGGGAGTAAATGGATCCATGCCAGTACATTATTAAGTATACAATTACTTATTTGTTTATTTATCCAAACTCCACCTTATTAAAAGAAGATTTTGAGGAAATTTACACATACAAACACATCCACTGCTTCCCCTACTACCACCACCGCATAAAACAAATAGATGAAGAAATTGGGCCAAAGGAAAATAGGAGAAGAACAACAAGGCTGGTATAACTTTACAGTGTAAAATTCTATATAGGAGCTAGAGGAAGGCTATAAATTTGGCTCTGGTTTTTTACCAAACAAAATGGGAGAAAAATAATCAGCTACAGGATTCATCACATTCGTAAGATGATTATAAGAAGATTGGAATTTTCCTTTGAATGTATCTTGTGTTGAAAAGGGCATTTGATGCTTTCCTTCTGCTAGAAAGGTAAACTTTGGCAATAAAAGTCTTATAAACATAATTTGGCAGAAATATAAATGAACAGAAGGACAGAATGGAAGCAGTTAACAGAATTTCTAGTATTACCTCTCTTTTCTTTGGTCCATGTTCTAATATTCCAACACTCCTCAGTGTATAGAGAAGTGCAAGAAGATTGGCCTTTTTTTTTTTGAAGCTGAAGACTTCCTTGAAGATTGTGTGGGAATGGGAAGCAGGGTCGGATCTTTTTTTTTTTTTTTTTTTTTTTTTTTTGCAGGATGGAAACCTTTTATCATGAAGAATTTTTCTTTATTGTATACTTTTATATAGTTTCCAACCCATGAATTAGTGGTGTCCCAAAAGTTCATTTTTAAGTTGCTTGTTTGAAATTAAGAATATATTTTCCTAAAGAAATGATGCTGTCTGTGACCTAATTTCAGACTTGCGATGAACCCAAGGTTCAAAGAGGTTAAATCTGAATAAAGACAGGTCTACAGTTCTGTATTCAAAACCTTTGAGGCCAGATTTTGCTGACTCTAGATTTTTTTTTTTTTTTTTGTAAAGGATAATATTGTGTATATACCAGTTATTACATAGCACTGCAGTGTGGTCTGGAGCAGGATCCTATAATCAGACACATTAATACTTCTGCAGTGAAACTGATGAATATTCACACTCAGTGGGATAAATAAAAACTATAAATAACCACATGTCAGTTCAGGTCCGGTTTTGTCGCCAAATGAATTCAGGCCAAATGAGTTCAGGTCAGGTCAGGTTTTGCTGCCAAATGAGTTATGAAAAAACTTATGGTTTTCAGAGCATTTTGGATTTCAGATTAGTGGATCTCTATTATCTTTCTTTCTTTCTTTCTTTCTTTCTTTCGTTCTTTCTTTCATTCTTTCTTTCGTTCTTTCTTTCGTTCTTTCTTTCTTCTTCTTCTTCTTCTTCTTCTTCTTCTTCTTCTTCTTCTTCTTCTTCTTCTTCTAAATAAAAAGGCTGCTGCTATTATAAACCCTAACCATGATGTAATGTAATTTTATGGAAAAATGTGTTGAATTCCAATTAGGGAAGCTAGTAAGCCATCACACTGTTGTAGCCCTGCAGCAAGAGTGAAGTGTTTCAATCAGGCCAGAATCGGAGAGGGGAGGCTCTTGTCAGGCAGGTGCTGGTGAAAGTGCGAGACCAAAGTGGGGGGTGGGGGGGGGGCTGGTAAGAAGCATCAGGGGAGAGTGGGGAGAGCCGGGGTGGGAGGTTTTCTTTCTTTCTTCTTACTATTCATTACTCTACCTTCTCCTCCCAGATTTCCTTTCCTCCTAATGTTAGGGTGGGGAGCAGAGCAGTGATGTCAGGATGGCATTTCCCCTCCCCTCTACTCCCATCCTTTCCCCACAACTGCCTGTAAAGACATCAGATGGTGCCAGAAATAATGTAGCTTTTAAAGGTAGCTATACCTAAGTCTAGATCCTCCCTCTCCTCCCCTCTAGCAATGTGACCTTAGATGGTTTATTCAGTTTACAAAATGGGAAAAAAAAAAATCTGATCTGCTTCCTAGGGTGGTTGAGAAAATTCTAGATTCTGAGGTCAGTGTGATGTTGTTATGTGAAAGTGCCTCACACAGAATGAGTGTTCAATAAATAGTAGTATCTACCAGCATTGTTGTCCCCTCACATACCTTCCAGTAATTCTCTCCCGACTTTGGCTGAGGTGCAGGGAACCAGCGCCTGGGTGGAGTTGCAGTGTATCTAGAAACGGGAGGGAAGACTCTTCTCAACTGATGGAGAAGTGGTCTGCAGAGGCGTGAAGGCCCCACAGTGTGAGCATTTGTATCTGGCCTGACCAGGGTGTCCAGTCTCTCTTTAGAGCCTGATCCTGGCTTGGTAACCCTTCAGACTCGGAAGCTTCTGGAAGAAGGAATAATCTGTGTGCCCTTCTGAGAGTTAGGTTGGAACCAAATGTCTCTGGGGCTTATCTGAAGCTGTTTGCAGCCATGAGGGCTGATATTGCTTCATGGGCTGGGGCCTAGTAGGAGTAGCAGGAGGACTTCCAAGAAGTGACAAGAAGTTGCATTACCTATTCTAGGAAATAGAATCTACCTATTCTAGGGCTCTGATGTGGGACCTGTTGGGTGGTAATCTAGTTCTTCATATTGACCAGATGCATTCTTTCAATAATATTAAGTGCTTAGGTACTGTTCTGGGGATGTAATGGTTAGTGACGTAGACAAGATCCCTGCTGTCGTGGAAACAAGTGAGCGTACTAAGTTAGGAAATAGTAAGATGCAGGCAGATGGGGGCTCCTTGAGTTGGGGTGGTTAGGAAAGGTCTCTCTGAGGAAGTGGTATTGAAGTTGGGTTCCAAAGGATGGACAGAGTTAGTTAGCCATGTCAGGAGAATCCTAGATAGAGAGCCACAAGTTTGAAAGACCTAAGATGGGGAGGAGCTTGGTTCTTCCTAGGGTCTTCAGAGGCCATGTTGGAGCTTCATGACCAAAGGGGAGAGAGGATCAGGGATGGAGGGAAAGGCAGGTGGGCCAGACCTTGCTGAGCCTTGTAAGCTCTGAACAAGAATATGGATTTCATTTGAAGAACAAGAAGCTCCCGAAGGTTTTTAAGCAAGGAAGGAATATGGTTTGCATGAGTCCACTTTGCCTCAGTGGGACATCATGTAATATTAAAAATTGGCAGGGTTAGGTTCTTTTGGCAATATTCCAGTATTTCCCTTGTTTTTAACTCAAATGTAAATAATTTGATGTCATTTGCCCCTCTTTTATTTTTTATATTTTCTCTTCAAATCCAATTAACAATTGTCATTAAATTGCTTTTTGGTGAAAGAATGCATGAGCAATTACTTCTGTAATATTGAGCAGTTCTATTACCTGTTGTTGCTGTTGTCTTTATTCCTACTGGGGATTTTGTCTGTTGTCCATTTATCGTCCAGCACACCCATCCTTTGCTGCCAGCATTGACATGTTTTCTCTTTTAATCCTTCCTCTTTTCCTCCCTTGGTTTTATACTTATGATAGATTTTTTTGTGTTTGTCCATTTCTTTTGGGACCTTTGGGGCATTCTCTTTTGGCTATGCTGATTTCTTATACAGAATTTGGTTCAGTGTAAAAAAAAAAAAAATAACAGACCTGGTACCGCTCCTTGTACATAGTAGGTTCTCAGTAAAGTTTTGTTATGTAAATGAAAAAATAGCAAGATCTGGGCTTTTGTGGTGAACGTGAGCAAGAATATGTCCTATTTATGCCCTTAAATGGGCTGTTGTCTAAGTGGGGCCACTTAAGGACTAAATGTCATTGTTTGGCATAGGACCCTGATAATGGGAGGTAAGTACAATGTGGAAAGGAACTTCGGGGTATAAATTTGACACCCGAACCTCAGATCTAGCCTCTGTTCTGGCTTTTTAATTAGGTGGGTTTTCAGGGAAAAAAGTATAGTTGTTATCATAATGGACAACTGAATCAGGAGTTTGTTCAGTTTAAGGAAAATGTTCTGAAACTTGGTAATAAGTTAATAAGACAAAATAATAACCATTTAAAATCATACTAGAGCATTCTATAGTAAGACCTAAGGGTCATCGGAGATTCTCTAGAGAATGTAAATTTGTGGGTCATCTCATTCTCTAGACAATGTAACTTTGTTTTATGTATTAACTGCTATTAATTAGTACCCGGACTCTGTTAAAGTTAAAAGTTAACTTACAGAAAATTGTTGTGATGCAAATGATTTTTGTCAGGTAGAAGAGATAACCTGAGCGTTAAGTTTTATTGACCTATAGAACACTAGCTGGTTTTGTATGTAATTTAGCGATCTTGTTTCAGTTTTTTTTTTAAATTCACTATAACTATTTTTTTTCGCTATAACAATTTTTTTTACCACCTTGCTGTTTTCCCCATTAATAAGTTACATAGGTCTTTGACATGTGCTCACTACATATTTATATATCGACTGTATTTTTAGCCTTTTAAAAAATATATTTTGGCATTCACATTCGGTAAAGTCCTTAGACCTGAACGTACATGTCATTATCCAAATTACCTAATTATATGTTACCACATAACTTCTGAATAGAAACATTATAGATGTCACAATAAGGGGAATTCTAGTGTGATACATAGTTAAAAATTTTGCTTCCAGAAAAGCTGTACTTTAAGAGGTTCTCTGAGGGCATCTGCCCCTGTTCAAGTTCAATGTAAATAATCTTAATTTTAGCCAGTCTCAGGGAGAGCTCTCATTGAACTGACCCTGGGAATGGGCCTGTATTCACCATACTCTTTCTTATATGGTAGCAAAATAAATAAGTAAGCTTGAGAGTCTTTCCCCAAATATAGCCTTGCTTTTTTTTGCTTAAAAAAAAAAAAAAAAGAGCATGAACATAATTATAGGAAAAGTAGGTTCTGAATTGTTTACCATAAAGAATTGCTAGACCCAAAGCATAGGAAGTCACTTCCAGTTGCATTTGGAAGTTCAGCATGCTTAGTGTTTATTTCCTCAAGGGTTCTTTACCGACAATGAAGGCAAGCTGTCAGGACCTGATGCTGTTTTCCTGTCCTCTTTGTCGAAACTGGAAGTTCACTTAAAGTCACTATTAACTGAAACCTACATTAGTATGTGTTCCACCCCACTAAAAACCTAAGGAAGATTGACTCTTTATTTGAACATATGATACAGTGAGAGAAAAACTAAGGGCATAAAACATTTATTTGGTACCTCTTGGTAAACTCTTAACTTCTCCATCGCTGCTCAAAGGAATCTTAGAGCTGATCTCAGTCAAGGCTCTAGCATAATGCTTTATTGACATGCTTGGCTCTAAATTTTTACTTTTGACTGCTCCTCTCAGGATAGCTCTGGAATTTGAATCTCCTTTCCAGAGCTTTATTCTCATCTTCAACAGTTTTTGTTTTATTTCCCACACTGTAGTCACTGAAGGATGTTTACGTACCTGCTTTGTTAGGGACCGTCCTATTTTATGCCAATACCATTCTCAGTAGGGTTCCTTTTCACTCTCAGAGTTATCCCTGTTTTCATGGCAAACTATATGGTCACCGTCCTTTTCCCTGGTTAGATGTGATTAAGACTTATTAATCCAAATCTTGTTTGCCTTCTCTGGTCTCTTGGCTCCTTTTTCCCCCTTTCCTATATGTTGCAGAAGCCAAAAAAGAATCAGCAGCCAAGTGAATGTGTTTTCCCAATTCATTCTACTGTCATTTTTACCCTTTTAAAAAGAATAACTTCATTTACTCATAATCATAGTAAGTAGCATTTATTGAGCACTTACTACATTCCTGACATAGTTCTTTACTAGGATTACTCACAACAATCTTATGAGACAGGTACTGTTATCATCATCCCCATTTTATAAGACTGGACAGATGAATAACTTGTTTTGGGTCACACAGTGTAGAACATACCTTTCTTTGAACCCAATTCGTCTGACTTTTGAGTTCCTGCTGTTGACTACAGGTGTATGTGTATTGTTTATTCAAATGTATGTAGTAGCTGGATCTGGTATGAATTGATAGTTAACATCGAATGGTTCATTTGTCAGCTGGAAACTTCACAGTATAAAGTTTTATATTAGTTATCTGTTGCTGCATAACAAACTACCCCCAAATTTAGCAGCAGCTAACAGTAAGCGTTTATTATCTCACACATTTTCTTTTAGTCAGGGATTTAGAAGGGCCTTAGCTGAAGCTCTGGCTTGGGATCCCTCATGACATCTCAATATGTCAACTGGCACTTGAGTGATGTGAAGGCTGGCATGCTTCTGGAGAATACACTTCCCAGATGGTCCACTCATGTAGCGTAAGTGTCCAGCATTAGGTTTTTTTATTGTGATGTAAGTGCCTGGCATTATGTTTTTCATTGCCGAGGCATTTACTTCAAAGACATCCATCTTGAATAAACGTATTTCTAGCTGTGTAACACAGCTACTAGCAAAACAACTAGATAAGGAACCAGGCTGCCCCCATCCATGAAATTCCCCTTTTAGAAAGCCCCTGGTAACCTGGATAGCTGACCACTTGGGTGACTCTGCTTCTCCCTTCTCATGCCTTAATGCTTTAAATTTGCCAATAAGGAGTGAAGCCATGAACTCCTAGGCACCCAGCCCTCAGACCCGATAAAGGCAGAGCCTCAGGCTCTTCTTCCTTCCTCTCTACCTGCCATCTTGGTGTGTGGCCATTGGGTGTGTCGGATATCCTCCAGGGCTTGTGAGTAAAGAATCTTATTCTTCGAAGTTCCCTGATAGTTTGCTGAAGTGTGTATCCTGCAGTCATGAGAGCCACAAGGGCTGGTCCAGCCAGAACGTTGGCTTCCATCAGGGTTCGCCACAAGTAATTGGGCCCAGGGGATGCCTTTCTTGCCCATGCTATCACTGTCAATGGGCTTACTGACACACAACTCACATGGGGCTGGGTGTTGGCAGGTCTTCCTTCCTTCCCATCTGAGCTCCTTCCTGAGCTGCTCGAGTATCCTCACAGCCTGGAGGCCAGCCTCCCCCAGAGCGAATAGTCTCACAGAGCAAGGTGAAAGCCAGAATGTTTTTTTATGACTTACTCTTGGAAGTCACACTCCTCTGTTGTTTCAGGAATATCTTATTGGTTACACAGTTCACCCTGAGTAGGGTGGGGGGGGAGGGTTACAAAGGGGTGTAAATATTAGGAGGCAAGAATTATTGGGTCGTTTTGCAGGCTGGCTATCACAAAAAGACTTCTGTGTTTTAAAACAGTTTTTTAAGGCTTGACGTTTTAAATCCTAAAACTGAGATCCTTTTACCCACAAATTAACAAAAAAGCTTGTTTTTTTTTTTTATAAAGTATACCCATATCTAGTTGTTGTTTTCAGTTTCCACTGATAACAGAATCATTTTGTATATTTGTATAAAAACTATGGTTACTATTAATCTCAGAAGTTCTATCCAAAGAGGTATAGCAACAAAGCAGGAACTTCTGACTGTCTGACAACAGTAGAGTCCACATAGGCACCTTTCTCTGGAGAAGGTAGTGAAAAAGCAGGAAGTGGAGGATAGTTTTGCCTTCAGAAGGTTGCAGGAGAGGAACAGGCAAGTAACTGCTTGCCCTATGCTGAGGAACTCTTGAAAGCATCTTTACTTGCTAAGTGTGGGCCGTAACTTTTCCTAGGCCCTTATTCCCACTGAACTACAGGGGAGGGTAAGGCAGGGCTTTTGCTGACAGTTTCCAGGTGGCATTCCAAAGTATAGTTAGCATGAAGGACTGGGGATGGCGACTATCTAGTTAAGTCATAATGTAGAGGTCCTTTGGGTTCAAGGTCTTTCTATTTAGACTTGCTAGATAAGGATATCAGCCATGTTGGGGCGCCCGCGTGGCTCAGTTGGTTAAGTGGCCGACTTCGGCTCAGGTCATGATCTCATAGCTCGTGAGTTTGAGCCCTGCATCAGGCTCTGTGCTGACAACTCAGAGCCTGGAGCCTGCTTCAGATTCTGTGTCTCCCTCTCTCTCTCTGCCCCTCCCCTGCTCGTGCTCTGTCTGTCTGTCTCTCTCTCTCAAAAATAAATAAACATTAAAAAAAAAAAAGGATATCAGCCATGTTCACATTAAAGGCAGGGATATTAGATTGTGATAGTGATCACTGAGGAATTTTGATACCTTGTTTTGCCAACTACTAAGACCGTATCTCCTGTTAAGTCTTAAGGAAAAATAGACTGGTCACATTAACTCTGTGAGTTTAGACTGTGAGAGCCAGAGTCCCCTGTGGATTAGTGGGTTAGCAGACATGGAACATTTGGACACAGACATGTACTAAGGTCTGTAGCTTTTCTTATCTTGGGTAAAAGATGTATGCTAACCAGTCAGGACAAAGACTATCTGATGGTAAATGGATACAGCTCCTGAATGTGGCCTTATCCCTCACAAGAGAGTGGTGGGCTTAGGAGGCCACATTTCAGAGAAGTCCAGCATTTCCTCTGTGCAGGCTTTTATCTCCTTTTGATTTGGAAGGTCCCTCCTCTGTGTCCTAATTTCATCCCGTACCCTACATGACAATGAAGGCCTAGGACAGAGCTGGCATCAGCTACTCATTGTGGGGCCTTCGTGGTTTACTGCTGTATCCCCAGCATCTAAAACAAGGCCTGATCTGTAATAGGTACTTAATAAATATTTTTTGAATGCAGAACGGCTAAGTCTTCCCAGGTAGGAGGCAGCTTCTGTATACAGGATGGAAGAGGGAGGAAAATCCAAAGAGGAAATGAGTCCAATGGGGAAAAGCTGATGAAAACATGCCAGACAGGCATAGAACCTCAACCTCTTAGCTTGTCAGGTATCCGGGGAGCTTGCAAGCTGTTGAGAACTCGTAGCCTCCTGGCGTTCATCTGTACCAGGATGCCCCCTCCTCTGGCACACCGGCAGGGGAGAAGCCTTGAGTGCCCTCTTGAGATAAGCACACCACTGGCAGGGGAACTCAACTTAAACAAGAGTAATTTCTTTGCCAGTCAGTATTTTATTCATGTTATTACCATTGTCACAGAAGAGTGAATTTTTCGTCTAAGGGATGAATGAATTATAACCTTTTAAACAGCATCTCTTAAAACCGTTGCAACCATTTTATTGGAAAATTTACTAAAACATATTGTGCATTTCTCCATCTTCCTAAGAAAATATTTGGAATACCATCTAACGTCTTCCTGTTATTTCAGGATCATTTTGGAAATACTGTGCTGTAAATAGTGATACACTTAGGGTTTACTCCAGGTGGAGTTTTTCCATTACACTGAATACCATATATTATCGTTTGGTTTTTTAAATTCTCATGTTTATTTTTCATAGTTTTGTTATCTCCTCTCTGGCAGGCTATTAGTGTTCACTTTCTGATACTGCCGTGTGCCTGCCTCAAGAGCTCCATCCTCAACAATATATTCCCTCTGGTTATATGTAGAAAAAGGGATGCCTGGGGTTATTAGGTTTGTCTAAAATATAAGGGAACTTAAAAAAAAATTTTTTTTACCTTTTATTTTGGAGAGAGAAAGAGAGAGACAGAGACAGAGACAGAGCACAAAGCAGGGGAGGGGCAGAGAGAGAGGGAGACACAGAATCCGAAGCAGGCTCCAGGCTCTGAGCTGAAGGCACAGAGCCCATCGTGGGGCTCCAGCTTAGCAACCGTGAGATCATGACCTGAGCCGAAGTCAGATGCTCAACAGACTGAGCCATCCAGGCACCCAAATATGAGGGAACTTTGATGTGAGGACTTTGTGATATCTCTGAGTCTTCTTTCCCCTTTCTATAATTTCTGGTTCTTCTCCAGTAGTGTTTTAGAAAGTTTGGCTCATCAGACATGTGGCTTCTGGGTAAGTGAGGTGTTAATGACTCCAGTAATATCACTACTAAGAATGTGCCAATTTTAGGGGCCAGCTCTCTTAGCCCCATTCTCATCAGAGCCTGAAAAGGAGAAAACAACCATAGGATGTTGTTCACCCAGTCTGTTTCTACGGGAAAAGAAGGATAAGGAGGAGGAAGAAGGGAAGAGAAAATGTGCAGGAAGTAGGATTTTTTTTGATGTTTATTTATTTATTTATTTATTTTGAGAGAGTGCGAGAGCATGTGCACATGGACACACATGCAAGCAGGGAAGGGGCAGAGAGAGAGAGAGAGAGAGAGAGAGAGAGAGAGAGAGAGAGAGAGAATCCCAAGCGGGGCCCATGCCCAGCACGGAGCCTGATGTGAGGCTTGATCTCACAACCATGAGATCATGAGCTGAAACCAAGAGTCGAACACATAACCAAGTGAGCCACCCAGGCGCACTGAGTGTCATGTTCTAGTAGATAGTTTTGAAAGGTTCTTCTGGCTTTGGAGTGGAAAAATGGGTTGTTGAGGATCAGGAAGGAGCAAAGAGGCCAGTCAAGAGGCTGTGGCAGTTGTCCAAGTGAGGGAAGATGGTGACTTGGGCAGGTGCAGAAGTGGTACAGGTAGTAAAGGGTGGTTGGACTCAGTATGTAACTGAGGTAGAACAGATTATATGGTCCATCGCTCCTATTATTAGAGTTTAGTAATGTGTGTTCATACCCCACACTGGTGATTGCTAAGGAGTCAAGTGTATCAGTTAGTCCTCATTGCTACTGTTAGGACCATGGTTGGTTTGCTCTGAAAGGTACATTACCAATAAGGAATGAAGAATGAAGACCAGTCCCTACCCTGTGGGCAAGCAATCCAGGTGTCTGAGATTAGAAATTAGAATTTGGTTCTAAAGAGTTGTCAGAATGTATGTTTAGCAATAAACATTAGATTTTATTGCCCCTTGCGATTCTTGTTATATAATGTACCAAAGAAAGGTAATTTGGAGGCTTTTCTAGAAACGCCACAATTTTTCAGGAAGTGAACACAAATCTTCAACTCAATGGCTGAAATATCTCTTACAGGATACTAAGAAATATAATTTACAATTTGATTCATTTCTTCTAGTTAAAATTTTTGTGGTTCTTTTATAGTTCATGACATTTCTAAATAAAATAAGATCGCCTGAGTGTTTCAGAGTTTTAGATACAGTTGGGGGTTTTACATTTGGCATTACTCAAATTGTTTGATGTGTTTTTAGTTTGATTTACCTGATTTATCATTAATTTTCGATTTGGCAGATTTTGATGTGATACCACTGTATATCAATTTATATTCAAAAGCTTCATTAAGATCCTGGGAGTACACAGTTTAAGTATCCAATCTTCTTATACTATTTTATTATAAGAAAGAAACGTATGGAACCTTTAGGCTGGGACTGTTCACAGCTCACTCTTGTGAAATCAGATAAGTTCTCATAATCGTTTTACAGCCATTATTTGTTGTGCTTTTATAGTTGTTTCTTCTGAGCCCTTACAGGTTTCTGGGAATGCAAGGGCTAAGAAACATTATACTAAGAACTTGAAATACCAAGGCATTTAATTTTATGGGAGTGCAGAGTGTTTATTACTTTTTAAGTTTTGAGGACTAGCAAAATGCAGAACTGTATTGTGTTACACAACATGCAGTGTTATAAGTATGTTTACTTTTACTGCACATGATGTAACTGGAATGGAAAAAAACCAAAGAAATAATAATTGTTGATATAATCTTGCCTAGGAGTTGGGGGGGGGCACAGGGAATGGGGAGTATTGCACAAGAAGAGAAAAAAATCTTTTACAGTTAAACAGAATTGCATAGATGAAGGAATAACAACAAAACCTTTACCTAGCTTTTCTGAACATTTACAAACATCTTCCCTATTTCTTTGCTTAGGTACTTGATAAAGGGAAAAATTCCTCTTGGGTTCTTTAGATGAAAAACTAACTCCACTATTTGCTTTCTGAAGCTCTTCATCTTTCATGTTAGTCACCAGAGAATACTGTTTGGCTGTTTTGAAATCATTTCTGTTTCCAGCTTAGCTTGCACTTTGCCCACTGAGAGCCTTTCCTCATCTCGTTCTTCCTTTTCCTCCGCCCCGCTGCTCGCCTCATCACCACCTCTTTTACTATAGCCAAGGAAGGAACTTGTTAACCATGATTTTCTCTTTTATGAACCTACTGAAAAATCCCTTTGGTACGATACACTCACAGGCACCCTCCCTCCGTCTGATCCCAGAAAAACAAACAACAGGAAGTACAGGAAAACACGCAGCTCGACTCCACGCAGATAGAAAGAAGTGGCCAAAGGAAAATGTGAGAACAACGAAGACTGTTCATTTGGTTTCCAGGAATGGAAATTGTTGGTAGTCTACTCTTTTCAAAATAAACTTTGACCTGGAGCAGACTGCCTTGTTAGTTACTCCCCCAGACGCCGGATGCTGGGAGTGGCAGCCACCCTTGTTGGCCTTGCAAAGTCAGTGTGCTGATTGCAGATATAACCGGCTAACGGTCCCCCCCTCGAAAGAAGTGGCGAGTGATAGTCGCTCGTCCGTCTAGGCCCCAAGGTGAAAGCAGCACAAGGGTATGGGAGGATGTTCAGTTGAAATGGAAAGAAGGTAGAAAAGAGGCTAGGGAAAAATATAGAAATGTTGGCCAAAAAATTACAGTTAGAAGCAAACCATCACCTTACTAATCTATGTGTTATATTCGTGTTCCCTATCATCCCTTCCTTCCTTCCTTATCTCTTTCTTATGATTTCTGATTTCCTTCCCTTTCATCCTCTCCTTTGTTTTCTCTCTTCTTCCTCGTTTCCTCTCTCCTGATCTTCCTTTTATCCTTCTTTTTTGAGCTTAATATGGATGGTGCTGTGGTGAAAACAAAGACGATTAAGAACAAATCTAGCTTGGTTGATAACAAATTCACACACAAATAACTGTACGAGGTACTCAGTGAGAATAATTCTACTCGAGAGATAGAAAACAAAGTTCTGTGGTGGTTCTGAGAAAAATGACTTCATCTACTTGTGGAGGCTAATAATTAGGCATGATTTTTTTTGCATTCATGGTTCATTCATTCATTCATTGACACCCCTCCCCCATCCCCCATATACCAGGCATCCTGCCTGCCAGGAACTGAGGGAACAGTGTAATAGTGGTGACAATATATGCATGATCACCATCTCCTAGAAGCTTATATGCTAATGGAGAGACAGGAAACAAGCCCGTAAATAGTAAAGAGTTACAGGTTGTACAAAGGGCTGTGAAGGAAACAAATACTCTTTGCAGTGACACAGCGGAGGGGGGAAGTTGCCTTCCTAGGGAGGACTGGGCAGGCTCCTTGAGGAGGGCTATTTCAGGAGACGTCTGAAGGGTGAGAGGAAGCCGGTCTTGGGGAGAGCCAAGAGGAGTGTCCTGGTCAGAGGGAGAAGTAAATACAAAGGGGAAAGTGCCCTGAGGGGAAGAACGGGCCACTCTGTAGAACTGGCAACAGTCAGGATGGCTGGAGTGAGCAAGGTAGGAGTGTCCAAGATGAGATCCAAGAGGGAGGTGGGCCTGGAGCCATAAGGAGTTGGGGTTGTAGGTACACTGGAGAGCCGCCGAAAGAGAGTGCTTGGTGGCAGTTTGTCTTTTAAAGTCCGATCTGTTTGATGTATAGAGAATATATTTTAGGGGGCCAGAGTGGAAGCATGGAAACCACAATATGATCTATACTACAAGGGACAAAACGGAGTATTGAGGACTTAGGTGATTGAGAAGTATGTTGTGGACATGATATTTTATATGGACTTGTAAGAATGGTTGGAGTTTGGACACATGGAGATTTGGAGAGAAGGGAATTTCTAGAGCCAGAGGTAGGATGATGAAGGTATGGAGGGTGAGAGGCATGAGGTGAGTTTGGAAAAGGACCAACTTAATATGACTGGAGGGGAGAGTGCATGTAAGGGAAGGTCTGCCTTATAATAGAAGGTCTTGGATACCAGGCCACACTTTTAGGAGTTTGGCTAATATATCTAGAAGATTATTTGTTTAGGCATTTTTTATTTGCTGTGAGAAGTCTTCTAGTTCTCACGTTTGTAGAGAAATTAACCTAAGACTAGCAGTTCTTATTGTCTGTTTTTAAAACATGAGATGTCTGAGAGTCTATAGACTTTCCTCTACTCCGTAGTTGCTAGCACTTAATATCTCACCACTCACAGCGGGTCGAACCAGAGCCCAGAGGTAGGATGGTGGCTCCTCAGTAGGAACTTCCATTTGAGCATCCATGTCTTGGCTGGTTTGTTTGTTTATTCATTAATTCAGCAAGCATCCTCTGAGCACCAGCCCTGTTGCAGGTGCTGTTTATCTGGGGCGAGTGTGAGGGGGCTCCCTACTTTCCATGTGACTTGCTGTTTTCTCCTGGTGTCTTTAGTGAGGATGTGGGGATACCATGCACTGTGATGGGTGGCTTTTGCCAGGGTCGGGAAGCCCCCCCCAAGGACAGTTGAGCTGAAAACTAAGTAATGAGCAAGAGGAAGATTGGTCCCAACAGATGGGCCTGCGGTGCAGAGGCCGTAAGGCTGAGCCGGGCGTATGAGAAAGGGAGAGGAGGCTGCTGTGTTTGGGGTTCAGGGAGCAAGGTGAGAAGTGGCGGGAGATGAGATGGGGTAGGTCGGCAGCGTGTTAACCCTGGCTGCACAGTTGCGGTCCCGCAGCTGGCTCAGAATCTATGTGGTGAGATTCAGCCGTCAGCATTTAAAAAAAAAAAAACTCCCTGGGCAACTCTAATGTGAGTTTGGATTTATTCCGATTGTCCTGGAGAGTGTGTGGAGGAGAGTGGTATCATCAGGTTGTCATTCTTTAAAAGATCACTTTGGGGTTGTGTGTAGTGTGAAGGGAGGAAAGAGATGAAGGGTGTCATCAGGAAGATGACTTAGGGGGTTCTAGTCATGTCCTGGGCAAGAGATGATGGTGGCTTGAACTAAGGCAGCATGGGAGGTGACTGTGAGAAGTGGTTACTTTCAGGAAGTGGGGTGTGGGGCTATGAGAGAGGTCAAGGGGTCACTCCCAGTTTGGGGCCCGAACAGTTGGGTTGGTGGAGTGGCTGTTAATTGAGTCGGGGCAGTGAAGGAAGGGCAGGTTTGGTGGGCCAGGGAGAGGGAAGTTGGCCTGGATTGTGATCCCTTTCCCTTTGTCCTCTGGCAACTCCATCTGCTCCTGTAGGACATAGCTCGTATGACACGCCTTGACTTGCTACAACTCTTCAGGTTCATGCCTCCATTACCACACTGTCGGGTTGTACCGCCTAGTGTGGACTTGCATATTTTCAGCAAAATTCACTATGGGACCAAATTGGGCTTAAGAGCACTGGTTCCATTTTGTGTCAAATAGGAACAGAGGAAAAATTCTCAGTAATTTCCCCAATTTTAATTCTCTGTTGCTCAGTATGCTTTGGGTCCTGATGTATTTCTTGTTGATTTTCAGAAAAATTCTGTCACATTTTCATATAAAGGAGTGGCAGATAAATACTGTGAACTCAAAAAATTACAGTGTCTTTTTGGAGGATGAGCTTTGCTTTCCTTCCATCTTCTGTGCTGTTTCTTCCTAATATTAAAGGAAGCACTACCCTATTGCAATAAAAACCTAGAACAAAGATCCAACTCAGCAGAAAGTAAAAGACCAATAAGCTTAAAATAAATTTGAAAAGGTTAATAACTTGAAGCTTTTTTTTTTTTTTTTTTTTAGCTCAAGAAAGGACTCGTAGTCTTTGAAGTGATAGTCTGCCTCTTCTGGGTTCCATCATGATATATAACTGAATAAAGAAATTTGAAGATGGTGTGATCAGTTGTAACTACTACTCTCTGGCTTATGTTAGGCAAGCCATTAACAAATATTTATTGCCGTCATTTCTGGGTTAAGGCTGAGAGCAATAAAGAAGAAGTCTTGTTCCTTGCTTTTAAGGGATTTGCAGTCTATTGGAGAACTATGCCTGCCTGTGTACTTGCCTGCCTTCTTTCCTTCCTTCCTTCCTTCCTTCCTTCCTTCCTTCCTTCCTTCCTTCCTTCCCTCCCTCCCTCCCTCCCTCCCTCCCTCCCTCCCTCCCCCACAGGAGCCAGTCAGGTGAGAGTCTGTGGCTCTCCTGTTTTGGGGTTTGCACTCAGTGATTCCAGAATGATGCATCTGGGCATGGGTCAAGACCTATGCACATTTCCATTCAATTATCTTTTTTTTTTTCATTTTTTTTCCATTTTACTTTATTTTATTTCATCATGGTAAGTCTACTCTTTAATCTTCATCACCTATTTTACCCATCTCCCCTCTGGTAACTATCAGTTTGTTCTCTACACTTAAGAGTCTGTTTCTTGGTTTGTGTTTCGTTTATTTCTTTTGCTCATTTGTTTCGTTTCTTAAATTCCACATATGAGTGAGATCATATGGTATTTGTCTTTCTTTGACTGACTTAATTTCATTTAACATTATACACTCTACCTCTATCCATGTTGTTGCAAATGGCAAGATTTTATTCCTTTTTATGGCTGCATAATATTCCATTGTGTGTAGGTGTGTGTGTGTGTGTGTGTGTGTGTGTGTGTGTGTGTGTGTGTGTATATACATACATACATACATTCTTTATCCACTCATCTATTAGTGGGCACTTGGGTTGCTTCCATAGTTTGCCTATTGTAAATAATGCTGCAGTAAGCATAGGGGTACATGTGACCCTTTTAATTAGTGTTTTTTGTATTTTTTGGGTAAATACTCAGTAGTGTGATTATTGGATCATAGGGTAGTTCTAGTTTTAATTTTTTGAGGAATCTCCATACTGTTTTCCATAATGGCTGCACCAGTGTGCATTCCTACTAACAGTGTGGTAGAGCTCCTTTTTCTTCACATCCTCACCAACACCTGTTGTTTCTTGTGTTTTTTATTTTAGCCATTCTGACAGGTATGAGATCATATGTCATGTAGTTTTTATTTGCATGTCCCTGATGATGAGTGATGTTGAGCATCTTTTCATGTGTCTGTATGTCTTCTTTGGGGAAATGACTATTTGTGTCTTCTGCCCATTTTTACATTGGATTATTTGGTTTTTTGGGGTATTGAGTTGTATCCATTCTTTATACATTTTGGATACTAACCCTTTATTGGATATGTTGTCTGAAAGTATCTTCTCCCATTTCAGTTTCGTTGATTGTTTCCTTTGCTGCTAAGAAACTTTTTATGCTGGTGTAGCTCCACTACTGCGTTTTTGCTTTTATTTCCCTTGCCTCAGGAGACATGTCTAGAAAAATGTTGCTGTGGCTGATGTCAGAAAGATTACTGCCTATCTCTCTTCAAGGATTTTTATGGTTTCGGGTCTCACACTTAGGTATTGAATCCATTTTGAGTTTATTTTTTGTGTATGGTGAAAGAAAGTGGTCCAGTTTCATTCTTTTGCATGTACTTGTCCAGTTTTCCCAGCACCATTTGTTGAAGATACTGTCTTTTATCCTTGTGTATTCATTCCTCCTTTGTTAAGGATTAATTGACCATATCATTGTGGGTTTGTTTCTGAGTTTTCTGTTCTATTCTGTTGATCTGTGTGTCTATTTTTATGCCAGCACCATACTATTTTAATTATTACTGCTTTGTAATGTAACTTGAAATTTGGAATTGTGATACCTACCTCCGGTTTTGTTTTGTTCTGTTTTGTTTTTTCTTTTTTTTTTTTTAATTTTTTTTTTTAACGTTTATTTATTTTTGGGACAGAGAGAGACAGAGCATGAATGGGGGAGGGGCAGAGAGAGAGGGAGACACAGAATCGGAAGCAGGCTCCAGGCTCTGAGCCATCAGCCCAGAGCCCGACGCGGGGCTCGAACTCACAGACCGCGAGATCGTGACCTGAGAAGTCAGACGCCCAACCGACTGAGCCACCCAGGCGCCCCTGTTTTGTTTTTTCAAGATAGCTTTGGCTATTTGTGGCCTTTTGTGCTTCCATATAAATTTTAGGATTGTTTGTTCTAGTTCTGTGAAAAATGCTGTTGGTATTGCGATAGGGGTTGCATTAAATCTGTAGTTTGTTTTGGGTAGTGTAGACATTTTAACAATATTAGCTCTTACTCATGAGCATGGAATGTCTTTCCATTTCTTTGTGTCATCTTGAATTTCTTTTATCAGTGTTTTATAGTTCTCAGAGTACTTAGCCTATTTGGTTAAGTTTATTCCTAGATATTTTGTTGTTTTCGGTGTAATTTTAAATGGGATTATTTTCTTAATTTTACTTTCTGCTCTTTCATTATTAGTGTATATAAATGCAACAGATTTCCGTACATTGATTTCATATCCTGTGACCTTACTGAATTCATTTATCAGTTCTAGCATCCACAACCAGGTGGAATCTTTAGGGTTTTTTATGTATAGTATCATGTCATCCGCAAATAGTGAGAGTTTTACTTCTTGCTTACCAATTTGGATGCCTTTTATTTGTCTGATTTTGTGGCTAGGACTTCAGTACTATGTTGAATAACAGTGAGTGTGGACATCTTTGGTTCCTGACCTTAGGGGAAGAGTTCTCAGTTTTACACCGCTTAGTATGAGTTTATGCCTGACTTTCTTGAACCAGATAATAAGTATATGACATGTAATTGGGAGCTAAATGATGGAGATGAGAAGAATGGACATTCAGAGAAAAGGGAGGCCAGCAGGAAGAGCCACGAGATCAGTAGAGGCCTTCTAGGTCATAGGCTTGGCTCTCAAATGTTTGGTTGAATGAAGGTGGAAGTTGAGCTGGACCTTAAATGATACATAGGACTTTATTCAGTGTTGATTTAATATCTCACATTTTACTTATTTTGAACTGTCAACAGGTACACAGGTTACAAATGCTGAAGGTCTCCTTTGTATTCCTCCTTTGTGTTCCTAGTTCCTCCTCAGTGCCCTAGCCAGAGGCAGTGATATGAGTCATTTCTCAACAGTTCCTTCCAGATACAACGTAATACTTTCAGCCACATATATATATCATTTCTTATTTGAATTGATTAGTTTCATTTTTTAAATGTATCCCTTTCCCAAGTGCTAAAATAGTAAAGAACATGTGATCTAAAAACCCCCAAACCAAAGCAAACCAAACCAAAAGAAACCCAACAAATGGTTTCCTTGTTGGCAGGTCCCAGCTGTGCCGGTCTCATTCATTGGTGGTGAGCAACATGTGAGTGAGATTTGCTTTCCATGTGATGTTTGCTTCCACACCCACTAGAATATCAGTAGCTCGGGGCACCTGGTGGCTCAGTCGGTTAAGCATCTGACTTCAACTCAGGTCATGATCTCGGAGCCCATGGGTTCAAGCCCCGCGTCGGGCTCTGTGCTGACAGCTCAGAGCCTGGAGCCTGCTTTGGATTCTGTGTCTCCCTCTCTCTCTGCCCACCCCCCCCACTCATGCTGTCTGTCTCTCAAAAATAAGTAAACATGAAAAAAAAAAGAATCTCAGTAACTGGAAAGTAAGCAACTGTGAACCTCAACTGCCTGGAG
The DNA here is from genome assembly GCF_018350175.1 of Felis catus. Classification (NCBI taxonomy): domain Eukaryota; kingdom Metazoa; phylum Chordata; class Mammalia; order Carnivora; family Felidae; genus Felis; species Felis catus. Next base: position 115,219,911 of record NC_058374.1, read on the forward strand.
AATGATGATAATGTTGTCTTGAGTGCTATGCTGGGCTTGAACTTCATGATTATCTTTTCTAATTTCCACCACAACTCCACCAAGTGGGCCTTTTCCTTCTTTTACAGATTAGGAAGCTGAGACTCAGGCCACACGGCAAATAGGAGGTGCAGTCAAGGTTGGAGCTGACTTGAGCTGGAGTACTGCTGCCATTCTTTCTTCTGAGGCTTAAGTTCTGAGACATTGATGTGAACTTGTGGTGACCCAAGAGAGGGAAAATGAGCAGAAGCTTTGTTCCTCTCTATTAAAAAAAGTCTGCCAGCAGGAAAACGGCAAATTCACAGCTCTGTTACAGGGGTCTGTGAGTCAAAGCTGTGTGTGTGTGTGTGTGTGTGTGTGTGTGTGTGTGTGTGTGTGTATTTAATGTGGATAAACCGCCTCTCTCATTTTGACTTTTTGAACTTGAGATGAGAATCTCATGAATAACAAGTACCTTCTCCTAATTAGCATTTTGGATTCAAGTTTAGAAATTTTTTCTTTTTTCGTTTTGTCCAGCATCTCCTTTGACAAAATATTGTCAAAAAATTAAAATAGGGAGGACAGTTGTCTTCTTGCTTGTTTTGCACTTTTTTTTTATTAGTGTGCTTATGTGTAACTGGTCCCAGGCTTCGTGCACAATGCCAACACTCTGTGGCAGGAGGTGATGCCAGGCTCGTGTGACTGCCGTGTCTCACCAGTGATGCATGAGCTAGTGTCAGTGTTCAGAGTGGTGGACTTTATAACCCGAGGCTGGAGAGAGAGCTCCCTCATAGCAGATCCTTGACAGGCTAGTTTTGTTTGTTTGGAGGAGGCTGAGTGGGTCTAGTTAAAGCACAGGGACTCTGAGTTTGAGTCCTAGATCTCCCACTTACTAGTCACGGGACCTTGGGCAAGTTATACCTGCACAGTGAAGAATAGAATAGAATGTCTACCTCAAAGCTTTAAATGAAGTAAATGAGTATAAATAAAACACTTAGAACAGTGTTTAACCCAAAGTAAACATGCTCTTGGCTACTGTTATTATTTTTCTTAGTCCCACCCCATTTTCTAGTTTCTCTTCCTACTTTCCTTGTGCCTAGAATATGAATGTAGTGCCTGTGGCTTCCGTCCGGGACCTTGAAGGAGAGAGAGGTCTAGAGAATAACAGATTCACTGGCTCTGAAAGCATTGAGATGTTCACCCGTCTCTCGCTTACTTGTGGCCTTGTTAAGTGAGAGAAATAAGCCTTATTTCTTTTAGTTGCTCTGTTATTTCTACAGCCCAGAGGCAGAGAGAAAATATGACCTGTGCAGGGAATTTTAAGGAGTTCAGTAAGGTTAGCAGGTTCAGAGTGTGAGAGACCAGCTAGGGTTGAGAGATGACACTGAAGCCATTTGCATGGCTTAGACTTGGAAGGTTTTGTAAACCACATTATGGATTTAGGAGTTTTTTCCTGCTGAGTTATTCTAATTGAAGGATCAGACATGATCAGGTTTCTGGCTTAAGAAAAATCACTGGCTGCTCTGTGAACAGTGAATTGGAAAGGATGGGACTGGAAACAGGGAGACCTGTTTAAGGCGATCACAGTAACCCCAGTGAGTGGCGATCATGGCAGTGCGGATGGAGGGAAGTGGCAGAATTCTAGAAATGTTTAGGGATAGAAAAGAAGGAGAAGAAGGACTCGAGTAGCTTGGGAATTTCTGGTTTGTGTAACGGTATTCTTTGATGACAAAGAGCATATAGAAGGGGTGCTTCGTAGTCTTTCTTTTATCAATGGATTTTAATAAAGTCATCTCAGACTTTTGAATTATCATGTTTCTTCATGCTCGTTCTGTGTCTCTGTCTCCTTTTTTTCTTTCTTTTTAATTTTTTTTGGGAAGAGGGTTTGAGTTTCAGTTGCTCAAGAAATCACCTTCATGCTAGGAAAGAGTCTGCGGTATAGAACAATTTTCTTCCTAATTGTAGACTTCTTTGTGATATTTGGTAATTGTTACTGGTTTTTTTTTTTTTTTTTGACTACAGGGATTGGAATGGAGATCATTGGTATATAAAAGTTCATTCTATCTCTTAAGTTTTTGATGCAATTTTATGTGCAAGGAAAGTATCTTCATGGAATTCTTTCTATGAATGTGGAAAAGGGGATAAATACCTCATATAAATGAAAGGCACTCATCCAGTTTTGAATTATTTGGGAAAGAAACCCCCATGGGCAAATGAACATAAGGGATCAGTAAAATTCTCTAATTCAGAATTTCAGATACTGAGATATGACTCAATGGACATTTTAAATCATGAGTGTGGTTATAAATTAGAAATGTAAGATTTAGTCTAGGTCCAATCTAGAGACTGAGAAAGACTGAGCATCTTTGCAAATATTAATGATTAGATTGTGAGCTTGATATGCTTGAAGAGAAACATCATTTTAGTGCTAACTGCCAGCCTATCAGGGAGTAAAGGGCTTTTTGGACAGCTATTCAGAAAGAGGTCGAGAGAATTACTGGTTTTCTGGTTTGTTTTTAATGAAGTTTTAAATTAATAATAATAGTATTAGTGATGTCTTATATTTGTGTAGCCCTTCCCAGTTTACACTGCTCTTTAAAATGCGTGGTCCTTTTAGCCTTCTGTGAAGTAGGCAGGACAAATATCCTCTCCACTTTAGAGATGAGGAAACTGAGATCCAAGGTTTACCTCCAGTTATTTGATTCCCAGAGCGGTACTTTTCCCAGTAAACACCAGTATTCTCTGTGCCTTACCATGGTGTCCATGGTGCATCAGTGTGGAGAAGGGGAGCCCCTTTAGGGAGGGTGAGGTAGTGTATGGTCTCCTAGCTGTGCTCTTCGGATTGCTTTAAAAATTTGCAATATAAAACACACAACTCTAATCGCACACGTGAATGGAAACAAAAAAGATGCTGGACTAAGCGTGATGGGCTGGTCCTTATTTTTTTCTCAATAAAATTTGTTTTCGGTTCCCTTATCTTTCTCTAGGATTCTTTAGGAAGAGCATTAAGTAGTGCCATAAATTTAAGGGAAAAAAATACGTGCAAATTCCTTTACATTGAGAATGTTTTATTTATTGACTTATTTTCTGTGAATTAGTAAAAGACTGCTATGTATGATATTAGCAGAATGAATGAATATCTTGGTCTCGATTGAGAAACTCTAACCAGTAATCCTTGGGGGCATAGTTTAAGAACCACATAAACACTTTAAAAGTGATTAAAATGGACATGACTTGAAAAGGTAGACATGCCTTCTGAGGAACATTTGTGTAGATTTTTAAATCATTCATATTTGAAATAATAGCATTATAAAGAAATATAATTTTTGAGAGACAGTTAGTAAATATCTAATGGAAAACTCTGAATGCCTGCCTGTTGCCCCTGACATCCTTTATCTTTTGACAGCTTAAACTAGCTAAGTTACTAATCTCTGGTTATTTTTGAGACTTACTATAAGCCTTCATTAGCGAATCTAAAGATTCTAGGGCCAAGCTTAGTGGATAGATTGCACCCATGCTGTGTCTTTCCACCCGCTTCCCCCCTCCCCGCCCCCGCCCACGCCCCTTCCCTATTACAGTGCCTTTTGCTGCACACAATTTAGCCAAGAATGCAGTCTTTTAATGGGGGTGTAATAAGGGAATGCTCAGTATAATTACAGATACTGCTTTTTCTGATTAAAACAAAAGCTAAAAGACTCCCAATTGTCACCTGTAACAAGATACTTTTATCGGAGTTGTCCATTGGGCTGTATCATCTGATTTGAATGGTCACCTCCCTGTCGCCACTCTGGGACTTTTTTCTGGCTACTGTCCTCCAGTCCCTTTATTGAACTGGCAAGGATCCTAATGCTTTTTTCTAGTTCTCTTCTACCTTTGGCCAAGGTTAAAACTAACTCCAAAATGAAGCTGATCCTGGTGAAGGTGGTCATGTTTCATTCTTTCTTGGGTATTCCCCATTCTCAGAAAATGGATATTTTAAGTGTAAATGCCATCAACTATCCTTTGCTGGGTAGTAGAGAATCAAACCTAGAATGTAAGCTCCACGAGGGCAGTGAACTTGTTTTATCCATCTCTCTTCCAGGGGCCCAGGACAGTGCCTGGAACATTATAGACGAAGACTGGCCAGTTGAAGGAGGGAAACTTTCCTGTGGGGACTCCCTAGAGACAGCTGGCTCAATTGAGAGATGTGTGCATCAGGTCTCGTGGTTGCAAGTGAAGGATATAGAATGAGCTTGGTCCATTTCCATGATTCTCTTCCTCTCACTTGTACCCAACCAGAGACAAAGTCCTTGTCCTTTCTGTGGTTCTAGGCAGAAAGCCCATCGCCTTGCTCTCCAAGATACTAAGTCTCACACTCACAAAGAATAAAAAAAATTTCTTCTGGTTTATCTATATGTTCCAAGCTTCAAACATATGTAAAGGGTCTCAACAAATTTATTTGTGATTTCTTTATATCCTTCCCCTTCTAGAGATAGGTGAAGTGTTAAACTCTTGGTTTCTATTCTTCACTTCCTTTAAGCCTTAACTGGAGCCCCTTCTTACCTAAGAAGCCTTCCCTCATTAACCTCATCTCCCTTACGTCCCTCATACCTCACCTTGTGTTTCCTCAGCGTGTTGCCAGTAGGTTGTGCTGTGTTGCCTTTCATCTGTTTTGTTACATTATGTATACATTTGTTCTGTTTCTCTCTACCCCCCCACCTTTCATTAAAAAAAAAAATCGTTTACTTTATTCTACAACATACATACAATAGTCTTAATGTAACAACACTGATACTACCACCAACAAAATGATTACTAAGAACAATCTGAGATTTTATTTTTTTAAAATCTGTTTTCTTTCCTTTTTCTTTTATGGAAACACTTAAGTTTTACCCTCTTAGCAAATCAAATTTCAATTACACGATACGGTATTATCAACTATAGTCACCATGTTATACGTTAGATCCGCAGATCACATTCGTCTCATAACTGAAAGTTTCTACCCTTTTGCCTCCCTCTCCCCTTTCCCCTCCTTCTCCAGCCCTTGGCAACCACCATTCTACTTTTTTACTTGAATTTTACTTTTTTTTCTTAAATTTTGCATGTAAGTGATATCATCCAGTAGTGTCTTTCTCTGACTTATTTCTATAGCATAAGCGTCCTTCAGGTTCATCCATGTTTCACATGGCAGGATTTTCATCTTTTTTAAGGCTGCACAATATTCCCTTTATATATAAATTTACCATTTATTCATTCATGTGTCAACAGACATTTGGGTTGTTTCCATACCTTCACTGTTGTGAATATCACTGCAATGAACATGGGAGTGAGATATCTCTTCAAGATAGTGATTTCATTTTCTTTAGGTATATACCCAGAAGTAGGATTACTGGATCATGTGTTCCTTCTCTTTTCAGTGTCTTGAGGAACTACCATACTGCTTTCCATGTTGTCCAGTTTACCTTTTCCCCAGCAGTGCACAAGTAATCCCTTTCTCTACATCCTCACAGGCATTTGTTATCTCTTGTCTTTTTGATAATAGCCATCCTATCAGGTGTGAAGTGATATCTCCTTGTGGTTTTGATTTGCATTTTACTGATGATTAGTGATGCTTGAGCACCTTTTAATGTACCCGTTGGCCATTTGTATGCCTTCTTTGGAAAAGTGTTTACTTTAGGTCTTTTGCCAATTTTTAAAATTGGGTTGTTTAGGTTGTTTTGCTATTGAGTTGAGTTTCTTGTATATTTTAGATATTAACTCCTTATTGTATATATGGTTTACAAATACAGTGAAACCTTGGTTTGCAAGCACAATTTGTTCCAGAAACATGCCTGTAATCCAAAGCACTTGAATATCAAAGCGAATTTCTCCATAAGAAATAATGGGAACTCAGATAATTCATTCTACAACAAAAATATTCATATAAAAATGATTACGATACTGTAATATATAAAATAATAAAGAAAATACAAAATATAAAGAAACATAAACAAGTTAACTTACTTTTGAAAACTTTTGTGGCCGGTGTGAGGGAGACAAGAGAGAGGAGGGTTATTGTGTAGGACAACTTTCACCATCACTAACGGAATCACTGCTATCTACTGACTCAATGAAATCGTTTCCTTTTTGTGCAACTTTAGCAAGGAACCTATCCAAAGACACTTACTTTTGCCTTCTTTTGAAGATTTTGTGGAAATGGCGACATTACATTGTCCTTAAACAGATTCATCGCTCGCACTGCTACAGTCTTATTCATGTGGTACTTTTCTACAAAATTTTGCAGTTTCCCGCATTTTACACATCTCCCTATCTCATTTGAAGTGAGGGATTCCTCTGCCTTTTTCTCCCCCTCCTCTGCAGACGAGATCTCCTCCACACCTCTTGCTGTTGCTCACAATGCAGATCCGTCAGTTTGTCGGTGGTCAGCTTCTGGCCATGCTCCTCCACTAGCTCTAGAATGCCCTCCTCATTCACCTCCCGTTCTGTGGTCTTCTCCAAGGACACAATTTCATCAACAATTGGCAGCACCTGTTCATGAGCAAGCCCCTCTAAGTCATGTCCAAGAATGCAATCAGGCTACAGTTTTCTCCAAGCAGAATTGAGGGTTCTCTTGATGATCCCATCCCAGGCTTTGTTGATGTTCATGATGTGGAAATTACTTTTCCAAAATTCTTGGAGGGTAAGGTTTGTTCCTTCAGTCACCTTGAAGCATTGCTGAAATAGTGCTTTGGTGTAAAGCTTTTTAAAGTTCGAAATGACCTGCTGATTCATGGGCTGGAGGATTGGAGTGGTGTTGGGAGGAAGGAACTTGACCTTAATGAACTTGAATTCCTGCAGTAAATCGTCCTCAAAGCCTGGAGGATGAGAAGGAGCATGATCTATAACCAGCAAGGCTTTGAGTGGCAGATTCTTTTCTAAAAGGTATTTCTTCACTGCAGGACGGAAGACCTCTTTGATCCACTCAAAGAACAAGATACAAGTGACCCAAGCCTTGCTATTGGACCTCTACATAATGTTGAACTGGCTGCTCTGCACCTTGTATTTCTTGAAGGCTTGTGGATTCTTGGAATGAGACACGAGCTGGGGCTTCACTTTGAAATCCTCACTTGCATTCGCACAAAACAAGAGGGTGAGAGGTCTTTCATGGGCTTGCAGTCAGGCATTGCATTCTCTTCTTCTGTAATGTAGGTCCTCTTTGGCATCTTTTTCCAAAAAAGCCCTGTCTTACCGCAGTCAAAAACTTGCTCCAGCAGGTAACACTGAGAAACCGTGAGCTTCTAGAACTTGGTAGCAATTGCTTCAGCTGCCGTAATGTCCAAACTCACAGCCTTTCTGTGCCTCAGAACACTTCTTCTCTTAAAATTATCAAACCATCCCCTGTTTTCTTGAAGCCTTCTTCATTTTCTGTTGATGTATCTGGCCGTTTGCCTACGAGGTCAGTGTACAAGGCCTTTGCCTTCTCACAGATAAAGTTTTCAGTCACAGTATCACCTGCTAGTTGCTTCTCATTTATCCAAACCAGAAGCAACTTTTCTACACCTTCCAGAACATATGGCCATTGCTTTGATATTCTCTTGACTCTTTTTGCTGCATCTAGCGCCCTTACTTCTTCTTTTTTCTTTAATATTGTGCAAAAGGTCAACGTAGACTTCTTATAAAATCTTGCAATTTCAGCCACTCACCTATCTTGTTCATACTTCTTGATGGTTTCCTTCTTAGCTTCCACTGTAATCATCTTCTTACCACCTTTCTTTTCAACTTTTTTCTGCACGGGGGCCACTGTATATGCTCACATGGATTGACTACAGTACAGTATTAATAAACTCTTGTCATGTACTGTATTTAATGTAACTGGTGATAAGGCAGCAGAGGAAGGGTCTTTATCTGCAGGCAGCCTAACCTAGAATGAAGCAAAGCATTCCCAAGCGTACCCTTGTATGGAAAAGCAAAGGACCATCCATAGGTGCTTTGAAGTGACAAGAAATACACTAGTGCCAGTTGTGGGCACCTTCCAGCGTTGTGAAACACCACTGATTTCTGCCAAACACCGTAGCCTGAGCATGGGAGATGATCACCCACAATCCTGCAGTGAGAGAGAGAGAGAGAGAGAGAGAGAGAGAGAGAGAGAGAGAACCATTGGCTCAGTTGTGATCATGTGACATTTGGCATCATGTACTACTTACATTGCAAGGCATCTCTTGTTTACCAAGTTAAAGTTTATTAGGAATGTTTGCTTGTGTTGCAGAACACTCACAGAACAAGTTGCTGACAGTCCAAGGTTTTAGTGTATTTTCTCCCGTTTGGTAGGTTGCCTTTTTTCATTTTGTTCGTGGTTTCTTTGCTGTGCCTTTTGGTTTGATGGAGTTCACCTATGTATTTTTGCTTTTATTGCCTTTGCTTTTGGTTTCAAATCCAAAAATTTATTCCCAAGACTAATGTTAAGGAGCTTACCCATGTTTTCTTCTAGGAGTTTCAGACCTTATGTTCAAGTCTTTAATCCATCTGGAATTGATTTCTGTATATTGTTAAGACAGTAGTCCAGTTTCATTCTTTTGCTGGTGGCTGTCCAGTTTTTCAACCATCATTTATTGAAGAAACTACCAGCATTTTATATTCTAGGCCCTTGCTCAAAAATAAATTGACCATATATGTATGGATTTGTTTCTGGGTTTTCTGTGTCAATGACCACACTGTTTTGATTATTGTATCTTATAGCTTATTGTAAGATAGTTTGAAATCAGGAAATGTGATGTTTTCACTTTTGTTCTTTCTGAAGATTGCTTTGGTTATTTGGAGTCTTTTGTGATTCTATACACTTTTTGGATTTTTTTTGTATTTCTGTGAAAAATGCCATTGGAATTTTAATAGGGATTTCATTGAGTCTGTAGATTACTTTGGGTGGTATTAGCATGTCAACAATATTAATTCTTCCAATCTGTGAACACATAATATCTTTCTATTTGCATCTTCTTCAGTTTCTTTCATCAAAATCTTATAGTTTTCAGTGTATGGGTCTTTCACTTACTTGGTTAAATTTGTTCCTGTGTGTGTGTGTGTGTGTGTGTGTGTGTGTGTGTGTGTGTGTGTGTGTTTTGGATGCTATTGTAAATGGGATTGTTTTCTTATTTTCTCTTTCTGACAATTTGTTGTTGGCATATAGACATGCAACTGATTTTTGTATATTAATTTTTCATTCTGTACCTTTACTGAATTTATTTATTCTAACAATGTTTTTGGTGGAGGCATTCATGTTTTCTATGTATAATATGCCACCTGTAAACACAGGTAGTTTTACTTCTTTTTTATTTTGGATGCTTTTTATTTCTTTTCCTTTCTAATTGCTCTGGCTAGGACTTCCAGTTCTATGTTGAATAAATGTGGTGAGAGTGGGCATTGTTGCTTGTTTCCCATGACAGAGGAAGAGTTTTCAACTTTTCACCTTTAAGTATGTTATTGGCTGTGGGCTTGTCATATATGGCCTTTATTATGTTGAGGTACATTTCTTCTGTACCCAGTTTGTTGAGAATGTTTATCACAAAAGGGTGTTGAGTTTTGTCAGATGCTTTTTCTGCATCTATTGAAATGAAAATATAACTTTTATCCTTCATTTTGTAGGATAAAATGTGTATATCACATTTATTGATTTGCATATATTGAACCATCCTTGCATCTCAGGAATAAATCCCACTAGATCATGTTGTATGAGCCTTTAAATGTATTGTTGACTTCAGTTTGTTAATGTTTTGTTGAGTTTTTGTTTGTTGTTGTTTTGGGTTTTTGTTTGTTTGTTTGTTTTTATATCTGTATTGATCAGGGATATTGGCCTGTAATTGTCTTTTCTTATAGTGTTCTTGTTTGTCTTTGGTATCAGGGTACTACTCGCCTCAGAAAATGAGTTTGGAAGTGTTCCCTCCTTTTCTATTTTTTGGAAGAGTTTGGGAAGGGCTGGAATTAATGTGGTTTTTTTTTTTTTTTTTCAATGTTTGGTAGAATACACTAGTGAAACCATCTGCTCCTGGACTTTTCTTTGCTGGGAGATTTTTTGATTACTGATTCAGTCTCCTTACTAGTAATTGGTCTGTTTAGTTCTCTTTTTTCATGATTCAGTCTTGGTAGGTTGTATGTTTCTAGGAATTTTTTCATTTCTTTTAGGTAATCTAATTTGTTGGCACTATAATTGTTCATAGTAGTTTCTTATGATCCTTAGTGCTTTTATGTTATCAGTTGTAATATCTCCTCTCCCATTCTTGTTTTATTCATTTGAGTCATTGTCTTTTTTTTTTCTTAATCTAGCTAAAGGTTTGTCAGTTTTATTTATTTTGTCAAACATCAGCTCTTAGTTTCATTGATTTTTTTCTGTTGTCTCTTTCGTCTCTAATTTCATTGATTTATGCTCTGATCTTTGTTGTTTTTTGACTTCTTTAACCCATTGGTTGTTCAGGAGCATGTTGTTTAGTCTTCACATATTCATGAATTTTCTAGTTTTCTTCTTATAATTCATTTCTAATTTTATTCCATTGTGGTCAGAAAAAATGGTTGATATGATTTCAACCTCATTAAATTTATTAAGACTTGTTTGTGACCTAACATACAATCTATCCTGGAGAATGTTCCATGTGCACTTGAGAAGAATGAGTATTCTATCATCTGGAACTTTCTCTATGTCTGTCAGGTCCATCTGGTCTAACATGTAATTTTAAGGTCAGTGTTTCTGCATTGCTTATTTGTTTGTTTGTTTGGGTCTGGAATATTTTATACATTGTTGAAAGTGGGATACTGAAGACTTCTGCTGTTTTTGTGTTGCTGCCTATTTCTCTTGTCAGGTATGTTAATATTTGCTTTATTTAGGTTCTCCTATGTTAAACGAATAAATATTTACAATTGTCATATTCTCTTTTTTTAATTAAAAAAAATTTTAATACTTCTTTTTGAGAGACAGAAAGACAGAGTATGGGCAGGAGAGGGGCAGAGAGAGAGAGAGAGAGAGAGACAGAGACAGAACCCAAGGCAGGTTCTAGGCTCCGAACTGTCCGCAAAGAGCCTGATGTGGGGCCTGAACCCATGAACTGAGAGATCATGACCTGAGCCTAAGTCGGAAGCCAAACTGAGGCACCAAGGCACCCCACAACTGTTATATTCTCTTGATGAATTGACCCTTTTATCATTATATGATGGTCGTTTTTGTCTCTTGTTACACATTTGTTTTTTAAAGATTTTTTTTTTTTTAAGTAACGTCTGCATCTAACATGAGGCTCAAACTCGCAATCCCAAGATCAAGAGGTATGTGCTGTACCTATTGAGCTAGCCATGCACCCCTCTTGTTACAATTTTTAACTTAAAGTCTATTTTATCTGATATGATTATAGCTACCCCTACTTTCTTTTGGATTTCATTTTCATGGAATATCTTTTCCTATCCTTTCACATTTAGTCTATGTGTGTCCTTAAAGCTAAGGTAGATTTCTTAATAGGCAGCATATGATTGAATCTTGATTTTTAACCCATTCAGCCACTCTGTGTCTTTCTTTTTTTTTTTTTAATATGAAATTTATTGACAAATTGGTTTCCATACAACACCCAGTGCTCATCCCAAAAGGTGCCCTCCTCAATACCCATCACCCACCCTCTCCTCCCTCCCACCCCCCATCAACCCTCAGTTTGTTCTCAGTTTTTAAGAGTCTCTTATGCTTTGGCTCTCTCCCACTCTAACCTGTTTTTTTTTTTTTTTTCCTTCCCCTCCCCTATGGGTTCCTGTTAAGTTTCTCAGGATCCACATAAGAGTGAAACCGTATGGTATCTGTCTTTCTCTGTATGGCTTATTTCACTTAGCATCACACTCTCCAGTTCCATCCACGTTGCTACAAAAGGCCATATTTCATTTTTTCTCATTGCCACGTAATATTCCATTGTGTATATAAACCACAATTTCTTTATCCATTCATCAGGTGATGGACATTTAGGCTCTTTCCATAATTTGGCTATTGTTGAGAGTGCTGCTATGAACATTGGGGTACAAGTGGCCCTATGCATCAGTACTCCTGTATCCCTTGGATAAATTCCTAGCAGTGCTATTGCTGGGTCATAGGGTAGGTCTATTTTTAATTTTCTGAGGAACCTCCACACTGCTTTCCAGAGCGGCTGCACCAATTTGCATTCCCACCAACAGTGCAAGAGGGTTCCCGTTTCTCCACATCCTCTCCAGCATCTATAGTCTCCTGATTTGTTCATTTTGGCCACTCTGACTGGCGTGAGGTGATACCTGAGTGTGGTTTTGATTTGTATTTCCCTGATAAGGAGCGATGCTGAACATCTTTTCATGTGCCTGTTGGCCATCCGGATGTCTTCTTTAGAGAAGTGTCTATTCATGTTTTCTGCCCATTTTTTCACTGGGTTATTTGTTTTTCGGGTGTGGAGTTTGGTGAGCTCTTTATAGATTTTGGATACTAGCCCTTTGTCCGATATGTCATTTGCGAATATCTTTTCCCATTCCGTTGGTTGCCTTTTAGTTTTGTTGGTTGTTTCCTTTGCTGTGCAGAAGCTTTTTATCTTCATAAGGTCCCAGTAATTCACTTTTGCTTTTAATTCCCTTGCATTTGGGGATGTGTCGAGTAAGAGATTGCTACGGCTGAGGTCAGAGAGGTCTTTTCCTGCTTTCTCCTCTAAGGTTTTGATGGTTTCCTGTCTCACATTTAGGTCCTTTATCCATTTTGAGTTTATTTTTGTGAATGGTGTGAGAAAGTGGTCTAGTTTCAACCTTCTGCATGTTGCTGTCCAGTTCTCCCAGCACCATTTGTTAAAGAGGCTGTCTTTTTTCCATTGGATGTTCTTTCCTGCTTTGTCAAAGATGAGTTGGCCATACGTTTGTGGGTCTAGTTCTGGGGTTTCTATTCTGTTCCATTGGTCTATGTGTCTGTTTTTGTGCCACACTCTGTGTCTTTCGATTGGGCAATTTAGTCATACATTTATTTTTGAGAGAGAGAGCACAAGCAGGGGAGGGGCAGAGAAGGAGACACAGAATCCGAAGCAGACTCCAGGCTCTGAGCTGTCAGGACAGAGCCTGACGTGTGGGTTGAACCCACAAACCACAAGATCATGGCCTGAGCGCAAATCGGACACTTTACTGACTGAGCCACCCAGGTGCCCCTAATTTAGTCATACATTTAAAGGAGTTATTGATAGATATAGACTTATTATTGCCATTTTGTTTATTGTTTTCTGGCTGTTTTGTAGTTTCTTTCCTTTTCTCTTGGTTTCTTCCCTTGTGATGTGTTGATTTTCTGTAGCGGTATGCTTAGATTCCTTTCTCTTTATCTTTTGTGTATCTGGAATAGGCTTTTGCTTTTTGGTTTACCATGAGCCTTACATAAAACATATTTATAACAGTCTAATTTAAGTTGATAGCAACTTAACTTTGAATGCATATGGAAGCTCTACAGTTTTACATTCCCTTTCCCCCCACATTATATGTTTTGGATGTCACATTTTACATCTTTTTGTATTGTGTATCCATTAACAAATTATTGTAGTTACAATTACTTTTGTCTTTTAACCTTTATACTAGAGCTGTGATTTACCTACCACCATCACACCATTAGAGTATTCTCAATTTAACTATGTATTTACCTTTACCAAGGAGTTTTGTACTTTTATTTTCCTGTTAATAATTAGCATCCTTTCTTTTCAGAATACTCTTTAACATTTCTCGTAAGGCCATTCTAGTGGTCATGAACTCCTTCCACTTTTGTTTGTTTAAAAAACTCTTTTATCTCCCCTTAAATTCTGAAGGATAACTTTGCTGGGTAGAGTATTCTTAGTTGGTAGTTTTTTTTCTTTCAGCTCTGAATATATCATTTTATTTATTTGTGGCCTGCAAGAAAAATCTGCTAATAGTTTTATGGGGGCCTCTCTTGTATATAACGAGTTGCTTTTTTCTTGCTGCTTTGAAGTGTCTTTCTCTTTGTCTTTAACTTTTGACAATTTAAATATAATATTTGTGGGTCTTTCGATTCATCTTACTTGGTACTTTTTGGGCTTCCTGCCTCTGGATGTCTGTTTCTTTCCCCAGGTTAGGGAAGTTATTAGCCATTATTTTTTTGAATAAGCTTTTTGCCCCTTTCTCTTTCTCTTCTCCTGGGACTCCTATCATGCAAATACTGGCCCACTTGGTGGTGTCCATAAGTTCCTTAAGCTATCTTCATTCTTTTTTCCTTTTGCCCCTCTGGATGAATTCCACTGCCCTGTCAAGTTTGCTGATCCTTTCTTCTGCTTGATTTAGTCTGCTGTTGAACTTTTCTATGGAATTTTTCTGTTCAGTTATTATATTCTTCAGCTCTATGATTTCTCTTTGGTACTTTTTTATATTTTCTATCTGTGTTGAAATCCTCACTTTGTTCTTTCATGTTTTTTTGACCTCAGTGAGCATCTTAATGACCATTATTGTGAACTCTCTATCAGATAAATCACTTACTTCCATTTTATTAAGATTAGTTTCTGGAGATTTATCTTGTTCTTTTTTTTTTTTTTTTTTTTTTTTTTTAACATATTGCCCTCTCTTTTCGTTATCCTTGACTCTTTATGTTGGTGTTTGCACATTAGGTAAAACTACCTCTCCCCTTCTTGACAGACTGGTTTCGTGTAGAAGATGAACCTTGTTAATCAGCCTAGCCCGAGCTCTCCTGGTTGTCTTTCAAACTTTTGTGATCGTCCAAGTTGCCATCTTTGTTCTTAGTGGTTCCCAGTAGCTGAGTATGTGTAAAGACCCATCAGTGTCTTAAAAGGGGGAAGGATTGCAGTCAGCACCTGGATGCAGGCTTATCTCAGGCAGCAGATGGGAAAGTATATATACTCTGAGTACGTGTACCTTAAGCCCCTTCCAGGGAGATACTGGGAGATGGGTACTTTTGCCTGCTCCCTCTGCACTGATTCTGGGTATAGCTGTGGGGGGTGGGTACTCCTGCTCCTGTTTAAAAACTACTTCTCTATTTACATAGTCTTATAGGACTCGTGAATGCTTGTCCCTTTGACTGTCAGAGCTCTGTGATCTGGGGGCTCATTCCTCCAGTCAGCCATAAAATTAGGGCACAAGATAGTGTAGAGAAGCTCCTTCCAGGGAAATACTAGTGACTTAGTTTTATTGTTGGAGTGAGCCAGAGGGAGGAGGAAGAAGTGCCCACTGGCACTTTTGGGCTCCAGGGAGGATCGCAGTCAGCCCCTATAAGCATGCTAATTAGAAGCTGATCCTCAGGCAGTAGCTCATGGAATGTGTACTCAAACCCCTTCCAGTGAAAACTAGGAGATGGGCATTTTTGCCTGTTCTCTCTGTGTTGAGCCCTGGGGGTATAGCCACAGCGAGTGCTCATGGGTGCCTCTTAAGAACTGCTTCTTTGCTTCCTTGTTTGCTATAGTCCTGTGGGACTCAGGAATGTAAGCCCTGAATTGGGCAGTCTGGGGGCTTGTGTCAGGTGGCAGTCCCAGAAGCTGGGTTGCCAGACCTGTATTCAAGCTCCTTCCAGAGAGATGCAGGTGACCTGGTTTTATCACAGTAGTAGGCCAGAGGGGGAAGGTGGGGGAGGTGGCTTCCAGCTAGCTCCCCAGGCTCTAGGCGGATTGCAGCCAGCCCCTGGATGCATTCCAAATTAAAGTTGGACCCTCAGGCAGCAGCTTGTAAAGTATGCACTCAGATCCTTTCTAGGTAAAGACTGAGTGATGGATGTTTTTGCCTGATTTCTCTGCACTGAACCCTTGGGGGATAGCCTCGGTGAGTGCTTCTGTGCCCATTAAGAACTACTTCTTTGTTTGCTATAATATTACTTAGGAGTCTCATGGATACAAGCCCTATTGGCTTCCAGAGCAGAGTGTTTCGGGGGCCTGTCCCTTGGGTGAGAGTCTTAAAAGTTGGGGCACTAGGTGTATAGTCCAAATCCTTCACTGCTCGGGGAGAAGCTGGGAGTTGGAAGTTCCTTCCTGTTTGTATGGCACAGATGTTGGGGGTGAGATTATGGCAAGATGTGTCTCCACCTTCTCTACCAGTTTTAATGTGGGAATTTTCTCATTTGCTTGATGTTTAGGTGTCACTCAGCTAGTTTCTGGATTTATCTCAAAGAGAATTGCTCTGTATAGCTGTACAGTTGATGTGTCTGGGGAAGGAGGGAAGTTCAGGAGCCTTCTATGTTGCCATCTTGGTCCCTCCCTCCTGGTTTTGTTCTGTAAGGTAACTTTTATTGAGGCTTACTATGTGTGAAGCACTGTGATTTCACTGTAGGTCTTACACTATCATGTTAATTCCCACAGCAGCTGTTTGCAGTAGGTGGGATGATCCCCATTTTACAGAAAAGAAGTCTGAGTCTTAGAGGGGGAGCATGTGCAAGGATGTGCAGCCAGCACATGACAGAACTGGGGTTTCAACTGATCTGTTTGATTCAGTGGCCGTAATCATCACATGTCACACTCGCTTAGAGGAGGGCAGGGTTCATGTCATCTAGTTCCCCCAACCCCCACCAACTTTCTTAAACCGCTCTCATAACAAGCTTCTTATAACTTGGAAAAAAATGTATGAATACAAGTTCTGTGAAGAAATACACAAGCAAATTAAATTAAACATTACCAGAAACCCTTCCAATGAAGATAAACCAGTATTAACATTTTGGAATATATACTCTATATTTCTTATGCAAAGACTTAAGTATATATATAAGAAGCACTCCCCCCCCCCCCCCGCCCCCAAGAGAGGGAGAGAGAGAGAGAGAGCATGAGCTGGGGAGGGGCAGTGGGAGAGGGGGAGAGAATCTTAAGCAGGCTACACGCCTAGCATGGAGCCTGACACAGGGCTCAATCTCACACCTGTGAGCCCGAGAGATCAAGACCTGAGCTGAAACCAAGAGCCAGATGCTTAACCAACTAAGCCACCCAGGGGCTCCCCCCCTTTTTTGGGGGGAGCGAGTGAGAGAGCAAGTGAAGTACTCTCAAGGCTAAGTGCGTTCTGCTAACAAATGTGTCTTTAGTGTACCCCAAATGGTGTGCTTGCTAAGAGCCTTTTGTGCTTTTTCTTAGCCCTGTTCATGCCAGTTGAAGTTACTGTTGCAGTTACGTAATCTAAATATTACATAAACCAATGAAATATGAGTATAAAAATAGAACAGTTTTCTCCACTAAAATTAGGTTGAATGCTTTAGCAAATTGCAATCTCTAAAACAATTGCTCTGGAATTCACAGTGGGTGAAATAGCTATAAAAGATTTGAGAAGAAATGTTAGAAGTCGTGAAGGAGTCCACATTCGTATTGCTTCACAAGTGTATTTACGTTTTTGTTTGATGTTAACAGAACTAAAGCTGAAATGGAGAAGATGGGGTAGGATATGACTTATGCAGGAAAGATGGCGTGGAGTTCTAGTAAGCAAATACTCAGGTCCTTAGTGTTAAGTGAAAATACGAGATGTTGTGGGCGGCAGGTGTTTTTATTTTTATTTTATTTTATTGTTTGTGAATCCTCACTTTCACTACCTTTTGAAATCAAGCGATTAACTTCTGCTCCCAGATGTGTTAGAGAAGCATGCTTCTGTTCTGTATATCTCAAAAGGAGAATCATGTAATCTGCTGAGCTACTTTTTTTTTTTTCACTTAATACATCGTAGACACATTTCCAAGCCAATAAATACAGATTAAAGTATTTTATGACAGTATGACATATGTTCAGAAAAGTGCACAGATCCTTGAATGATCACAAAGCAGACACATCCGTGGAGCCCCCACCCAGGTCAAGAAACATTGCCAGTCCCCTGGGAGCCCCCCTAGCCTCCGCTTCCCAGCCAGAGATAACTGCTGTTGCACTTCTGTTTTCAAACTTTGTATAAAAGAAGCATCTGTACCTTTTTTTTTTTTTTTTTTTTACTTTTTTACTCCACACTTTTTGTGAGCTTCCATCCGTGTTTTTAATGTGTATCATGTATTCATTCATTGTCGCTTTTGAACATTTTTTCATTGAAATGAAATGCCAGAATACGTACTTAGTCTGTTGTTGATAGCCGTTGGGGTTGTTTTCAGTTTGGGGCCGTTGGGAAAAATGTTGCTACGATCATTCTTGTAGTACATGGCTTTTGGGATAGCCAGGAAGGTTCTAGTTCTTGTTGTTTGCGTATCTAGGAATTGAATTAGCGGGTCACAGGATATGTTTGTGTTCAACTTTAGGGGGTACCGCTCTGGTGGCTGCACCAGTTTATACTCTCACCCATTTATACCCCCTCATACCAACTCATATGTGAGTTTCTATTGCTCCGTATCTTTGGCAACACTTGGTATTGTCCGTTGTGTTGATTTTATCCAATCTGATAGGCGTATGGTAGTATTTTGTGATTTTAATTTGCATTTTCCTGATGTCTAATGAGGTTGAACACTTTTTGACGTGCTTATTCACCATTTGGGTGTCTTTGGTGGGGGAGGAAGAGGTTTGAAGTACTTACTTGAGTGTCTTGCCCATTTTTTCTGTAGGATTGCCAGACATTTTCTGATTTATTAGCACTTCATATATTTTAGATATTAAGTTCCTTTGTTAGTTACATGTGTTAAAAATACCTCAAAAAAAAAATATCACTTCCCACTCTGTGGTTTGTTTTTCTTATTCTTCTGATAGAGGTTAGTGAAAGTTCCTAATTTTAGTGTAATCCAATTTACGAATTGCCCCTTTGTTATTAGTGTTTTTTGAGTCCTAGTTAAGAAATCTTTGCTTTGTCTCAACCCCAAGGCCCTCAAGATATCCTCCTGGGTTATCTTACATCAGCTTTATTGTTTTACTTTTGGTAGTTAGATCTACAGCTTACCTGGATTTAATTTATGTGTATGGTGAGAAGTTAGGCTCAAGTTTCATTTTATAGCACATTGATATCCAGTTGATGAAGCAGCATTTGTCGAAAAGACCATCCATTCTGTGTTGCTGTGCAGTGCAATCTTTTCTGTAAATAAAGTAGGAATCTATGTACAGATCCGGTTTTGGACTTTCTCTTCTCTTTCATTGGTGCATTTCTTTTGCGCTAATGCAAGTTTTGATTGCTGTAGCTTAATAAACTGCAGGCAAGTCTTCTTTGTACCAGTTCCTGATGATACTCTTTAGTTCTTTCCGTTTCCAAATAAAGCTTAGAACCAGCTTGTCAGTTTCCACAAACATACTCAGAGACATACTAAAACTTCAGGGATTTTGATCAAGATTGCTTTGGATTAAGAAAGGTAATGTAAGAATAAAAAAGACTGCTTTGGACTTGTAGATCCATTGCTTTGACAGTCACATCTATAGGAGAGTTGACATCTTAGCAGTATTGAGCGGCTCAGTTTGTATGCGTGGGATATCTTTTCATTTGGTCTTCTTTACTCAGTGTTTCATATGTTAATTATTTGGTTTTCTAATTCTTTTCAATGGCTTTAGAATTTTGTGGTTAACATCAAAATTTAATCAGTAACTTTATGTTACAACATAGTTTATTTCTATTCTTTTACTGTTATAAACGGTATGAGCATTCATGTATATACATTTAAAAACTTTTTTTTTAAGTTTATTTATTTATTTTGAGAGAAAGAGAGCGAGAACTCGCAGGGAAGGGACAGGAAGAGAGCTGGCTGCCACGCAGCCTCTGTGCTGGACTCTGAGCAGAGTCCAGTGTGGGGCTCGAACTCAACAAACCACGAGACCATGGCCTGAGCTGAAATCGAGTCAGATGCTTAACTGACTGAGCCACCCAGGTGTCCCCATGTATATGCATTTTCAATACCTTTTTACTTGTAATTAACTCCTGAAACTGGAAAACTGGAAAACTGGAATTTATCTTCCCCTGTGAATTGTATCATTTTAAACTCTCACCCACTGTTATAATAGGTTCCATTCTTGTCAACCTAGGGAATTTGTGATTTAAAAAAAAAATAGTTTTCAGTTTGATGGGAAAAAATAATAACTCATTGTTCTTTCAATTTGCATTTTTTAGTACTAATGGAATTGAGCAAGCCATTTGTAGTTCTTTTGTGAATAGCCTGTTCATAGCTTTTGCATATTTTCTATTTTTTTTTATACCTTAGGTAAAAACCCTTTGTCACATATATTTACAAAATATACATCTGTACAACACATGAGTTAACCAGAATCCTTTTGTTACTAGAATGGGCCTTTGTTGAAGAGCAAAAAGAAAACCCTGTTTCAAATTGTGATGATTCCCCAAATCTTTATGTCCTTCACATATTTAGTAATATCATAGCAATAATGTGCTTGACAGGAGGGACTAGTAGCAACTAGATAGAAGAAAGATAATGTAATAGAGTGGTAAGATCATTGAAATTAGAGTCAGAAGCCTGGGTACTAGACCTGGCCTGACCAGTCTCTACCTCTGAGATCTTGGTTAGTCCATAGACTCTCCCTGGGCCTTCATTTATCTGTACAGAGCACAATGTATATCATATATCTCGCAGGGCTAAGATGAGATCCATACATTGTAAACAGTAAAAGTTAACACAATACAAATTATAATACGCTAATAAGTATGGTATAATTTTAGCAAGTTGAATGTATGCTTTGTTAAAATTATCTTTTAGGAGCACCTGGCTGGCTTAGTCAGTGAAATGTGTGATTCTTGATCTCGGGGTTGTGGGTTCAAGCCCCACGCTGTGTATACAGATTACTTAAAAATAAAATCTTAAAAAAAATTTACCTTTTGAGGTAACCTAACATAAAATATTCAACCTAACATCTTTCTCAGTCTGTGGTTTGTGGCTATTGTACTTATTTACATGATTCCTCTAAAAAGAAATGTTAAAAAATTGAAGCTGATATTCTTTATGACAATTAAGTGTGTCTGTGGTATATTGGCTTCTAGGGCACTAGGCTTCTCTTTCCAGTATTGACATTCTCTGTGAGCTCATTAGCTACTGTTCTGGTAAAAGTTTTGATCTGTGATAAGGGTACTACATTAAAAGGGCATTGATGTTGGAAATCTGTACTTTGGTCCATTCTTTAAAATGCAGTCCTCACAAAAGAGCAATATGAATTTGCATTGCAAAGGGTAACATTTCTTTTTAAAACTCTTGAAACCAGGTAATTTAATTATGTCTTTGCCATAGCCTTTTATCTTCCTCCCCAAAGGAGCTCGGTCTCCTTTGACACCTCATATTGGAAGCTGGTCTTCTTATCCTCAGAATTAATTAACATGCAAGTGCTTGTCTAGAGAAACGCTGCTTTTCGATTAGCATTTAAATGTCATTCTTAATGATGTCAAATTGACTCTTTGAAGGGAAAATCAAAATGGTATGGTTATCTCTTGATTATTTCCTAGAGCATGTTACTGGTAATTCTGGTTATCTGGTCTTACTGGATGCTTTAATCTTCTGTTTGTAGGCCAAATTGAGTCAGATACAAGACTTACTTCCATATTTGATTGCAGCAAAGCCAGATTCTGGCCTTCCATTGCCTACAGTTTCTAGATAGGTCTACTTGGCATATTCTGCACTACTTCTCAGTAACAAGTTTATTTGTGTTGGAATAGCACCTGTGAACTATTAGCAACAAGTCTGAGGTACCCAGGAGCAAGGAGGAGGGTACAGAGGGGCTTTGGTAGCAACTGTGTGATACAGAATAAAGAAGATGGGGGCGCCTGGGTGGCTCAGTTGGTTAACCATCTGACTTCAGCTCAGGTCATTATCTCACTGTTCGTGGGTTCAGGCCCTGCTTGGGCACTCTACTGTCAGCGAGGAGCCAGTTTTGGATCCTCTGCGCACCCCCCCCCCCCCGCTCTCTCTCTCTCTCTCTCAAAAATAAGTAAAAAATTAAAAAAAAAAATAAAGAAGGTGAACTTTGGAGTTAGAGATTCATTGGTTCAAATCTTGCCAGTGCCACTTTGAAGCTATGTGACCTTGACATATTACTTCCCTTCTCTGAGAATTTTCTCATCAGTAAAATGTAAATAGTAATATCTACCATTCAGGTTGGGAGGGTTAAAGGTGATCATGTATGTAAGGTACTACTTAGAGCAGGCTATCTGCTATAACAAAGAACCCCCAAATCTCACTGGTTCATTTCCTGCTGTGGGGAGGGAGGGCCCTGCTCCATGCAGACATTCAGTGACCCAGACTTCTTGGCGTTCCCCAAGACCTTGGAACCTTCATTGGGTCATCTCTCTCTGGCTGGGAGGTGACGGAAGATTGTGAGCATGTGGATCGCACAGGAGGCTTTGTGGGACAGGCTGGGGTTGGTGTATATCACTTTCACTAATTTCGCACTGGCCAGAACTCAATTCCATAGACACACCTACTTTCAAGTTAGCCCTCCAAATGTCTGTCTTAGGAGGAAAACAAAATGGGTTTGTTTGGTGAGCACATAGTCCTCCACTACAAGCATCCAGTAACATTTGTTATGTAAATGAAAGAAAGAAAGAATGGATTCTCTGTTCATTTTCTTTTTCATGGACTCCTAGAGTGTTAGAGCTGATAGAGGGCTTTAGCAGTGATCACATTTTACTCTCTTTAGATGAAGAGTCTGAAGACCTGGAGAATTTAGTCCAGCTATTAGTGACAGGACTAGAACTTAAACCCACTTTTCCCAAATCCTGCTATTTATTCTGCGTTTAATTATTTAAACATTATTCCTTGTTTTTTGCCATAGGGTTGCCCTTGCCTTTTGGCATATGAAGATGGAGATTTAAAAACATGTTATTCTGATCATTATTGGACTTCAGTTTTCCTTGGAAGGAGGATTTGGTATTTTAGGGTGGTGGGATAGACACTGCAGGGGCTGGAGTCTCCACAGCCAGTGGGTGTTTTATACTGAGGGTGAGAATTAATCTTCACTCACCCACTCCTGTGTTTGAGCAATCTTTCTTTCTTCCCCGTGTATGTGTATTGAATTATGAGAGGCAGTGTGGATGGAGCAGTGATTAAGACAGGAACATTCACAGCCTAAGGAAGGGGTCAAATATTTTACCCCTAATTACTACATAAAATGAGAGTGCCCTGGAAGCAATAAGGTGGAAGTGACCAGCTGCTGGGGTGGGAAGGAGAAGGGAGTAAAGAAAGCTTCCTGGAGGAGGTGGGTACTTGAATTGGATCTTAAAGAATGGGTTCATTTATTGGGAGTTTGATTTGCTCTGAAACAGACACATCTGTATTTCTGTAATCTGTGTGGATAACTTTGGCCGGTGGTGACTATACACTGGGAAAAATGGGGAGAAAAATGCAAACAAACAGATCCAAATCCTGATCAAGTCTCCTGTATAAGATGAGCATTGAACACTTATATTTACCATTCATTTATCATTTTGTCGAGTTTTTACAAGTAAACAATTGCATAAGACAACCTTTGGATACAGATCAGTCATCAAAAACAAATACTCTGTTGTGAGCCAACAAGTTCTTGATACCATCCTTCTAGGCCCAATGGGCCTTGCATAATTTTTGGTTAGGTACAGACCCTTAGAAGAGTTTATAGAGGCCGGAAATACCAGAAGACTGAATCAGTGTGAAGGGGGAGCACATGCACCCACTGCAGAGGATGTGCAAACACGTATATAGGTCTGAATTTGGGAGTTGATCTTCAAAAGTTTTCTCTGACAGGTACTATTTGGAGCCTAAATTTGTAGGACTGATGGGAATGCTTGGGAGTTGGCATTACTGTTACATCATAGTGAAAGAGCATGGGTTATTCTGTGGTCTGGCCAAGAGGATTTGGGGGAAGACAGGTGTAGTGAAAGTTCCACTGTTAGTAAGTGGCAGCATATATGGCTTGGGACCCAGTCTTGTCTGACGTCTGTCCTTCTCCCTTAGTGCCGTACTGTCTCTCTGGGAACGCAGGTAGGAGTCAGAATCTAAGCGGCTTTCGATGGTTAGATTGAGGGTTACCTGGAATCAGTCAGCAAGCAAGAGATGTCTGTTTTCAGCACCCCACTCCTCTTTGGTGCATCTCTTCTCTTTTTAGCGAGCATTTTCTCACACTCTCCCTAACATTCTCATAGTAGAGTATCAAGGGACTCCTGGAGAGAGGATTTGTGTTGTTTTAAAACATACACCTTAAATTCTAAAAGCAGTCTTATAGAAAGAATTCAAGTTGTACAAAAAGGATATGAAGTGCAAAGTCATTGTCCCTCTTCCCGAAACCTCTGATTCTAATGAAAATAAATGTTATCTTTCTAGACGTGTGGACAAAGAAGCACACGCAGATGTATCCTTTTTTACATACGTGGACTCATTTAATATATGCATTTTTGTGTAAGTCTCTTAGTTATGTAAGACAGCTTTTCATACTGCCACATAGTTCTATCTTGTTATTATTATTATTATTTTAGCCCATGGCATTGTCATCCACTGTAGGACTTTTCCATGACTCTTAATGAACAGTCTTTAAGGTTTTTTTCCTAATCCTTTGCTATTTATTGCACACTCTGCTTCAGAGAACGTTTTTGTAGCCATCCACAAACTTCTTATGGAGAGATTTTTTGGTAGGGTACTTGCAGTGGAGTTCCTAGACCAAAGAGTACATGTATTTAAAAATTTGATAGATATTGGTAAACTGTCCTCCAGAAAGGCTGCACTTATTTTCATTCTATCCACAGTGTACGTGGATTCCTTTTTCCCCCCCAATATTTTTCATTTTAAAGAGGATCCTGGACTTTGGGTCAGATAAGAACAGGCAAAGAGGAGAGAGCCTACTAAAAATAAGTGATGACTTAGAGAATTAAAAACGTGTTCACACAAAGACTTGCATGTAGCCACATTATACATAACAGCCAAAAAGTGGAAACAACCCAAATGTTCATTGGCTGTTGAATGGATGACCCAGATGTCGTATGTACACACAATGGAATGTTATTCAGCAGTGAAAGGAATAAGGTACTGATATATGCTATAATGTGGATGAACCTTGAAAGCGTTATGCTGAGTGAAGGAAGCCAGTCACAAACACCATACATGTTTATGTAAAATGTCCAGAATGGGCAAATCAATAGAGGCAGAGTGTATATAAGTGGTTGCTCAGGGCGGGGATGTGGGGGCAGGGGAGATTTGGGAAGTGACTGCTAATAGATACAGGATTTCTTTTTAGGTGGTGATGAAAATATTTTACAGTTAGATTATTGTGGCTCTAACTAACTATTCTACAGTTAGTTAGAATTGTGGCTGCACAATTCTGTGAGTAACCACTGAATTGCATATTTTAAATGGTGGAATTTTATGGTATGTGAATTATTTGTCAGTGAAGCCGTTTAAAAAAATGAGTGGTGGCGGAATTCATGGAATGGGATGGAAAGGATGAGGAGGTGGCCATTACCATGGGCTTATGGGACAGGCAGGAAGACAATGTTACAGCGGTGTGGCAGGGAATTTGATGGGGAAGGTATTTCTCTATGCAAAGCTGAGCTGTGTTCAGGTGGTTGATGATAGCCAGCTACAGAGTTGGTTGGTGGGGTTTCTCCCCTAGCAGAATGGAGACAAGGGGCAGGTAATGCCATGCCCTAGTTAGGGTGAGAATGGGGGTTAGTACACTGAATTACTGACTCCTTGTCCTTGTTCAGTCCTTTGAATACACAGAAGATACTGTTCTCCTGGAAGGCAGTAATACTTTCCTTTGCTGACCTAGAAATGCCTGCTGTGCTCCAGCATTTGGAAAAGGAAGGTCAGGGAGAGGAAGCTGAGCTCAGCTGCTGAGTCAAGGAGAAGGGGAGGAAGGCCTAGGGTCACAAAGGACAGTGAGGCCCTCCTTTGTGAATAAGAGCAACTTGTCCATTTTAAATTCAGCAATTAAGCTTTTTCTACATAGTGGAAGTGACTGTTCTTTTGGAATGTGTTTGCCAGCAACTATCATGATTAGAATGTTTAAAAGGAAGTTATGATTTTAAGTGGCCTCTGAGTTGTACTGATTGATAAAATTTAGCTTAAGGGAAAGAGATTTAAACTTAACAGCAAACACTGAAAGTTACGGGCAAATCAACATACCTTTCCGTGAAGGCCCAGTTTTCCTTATAATTGGGGCTTTTTTAACACTCTTTACCCTTTCGTGTCCTCGTTACCCATCACTGTGGCTCTGTAGCACAGAGCAGGTTAAACTGTAACATCCAAAACTTTCTTATTATTCTCAGGTCTCAGGTTAGCCTCAGAAAGAGCCTCAGGTAGGTCTCCATGGTTACATTTTGGAGGTTAATCTTTTTAGGTGGCTACTCCTTGCTCACCAACGGTTTGCTTTAGAAGCCCAGGATGGCACATGTGTGGGTCCGTATTGACATAATGGCAAAATTATTTTGTATCAGGCAGAAGTGTGGGGTCTCCTGAATGGGTGGAGGCTGGCGGCATGGGTGGTAAAAGAATTCATGTAAGGCAGAACAAAGGAGGTAGAAATTTACTGAATCCAGCACAAAGGAGCAGCAGACAGGACTGCAAAGCAGAGGCTGTCTGCCAGGAGACGGTGGTGGGGGGCTGTAGTTAAAGGGGGAAGGTGAGGAGCTCTAGGAACATATGGAATTTTCATTTTTTGGCACCTGTATCCGGTGTAAGTAACTCAGTGGTCATCTAGGGCCTATGGATATTTTGAGGCGGGTTGCCAAATGGCCCTGTTTATATTCAGCCAGGGGGGTGGGGGGGGGTCACTGTGGGCCCTTCTACCTTCCTCAGGTTTCCATTGTTCAAGTTGGTTGCCTAAAAGCAGCCTCTACAAGAAATCTTTTTCTTGGTCACTGTATTTGATTTACTACCTGGAATACACTTTATTCTCTAAAACTTCGTTTAAGAATCTACCGTGGATAAGAAACCACGAGCCTTTGTGCTCGATTAGGATGTAAATAGGAACCTTACTCACTTTTAAACCTTTATAAGAAATAAATTTTCTTCTGATTTTATTTTGACTTGCCAAAGAAACTTTAGCAGTGAGAGACACTTTGGTTGGTGATTCAGAGCACGAGGGAAGGGAAGGGAGCTATTCTGGCCCATGCGTACTAGTTGAATAACTGGCAGATATTTTTATATGCATTTCTATTCTTAGTCTCCAGCCTGCAGTTAACTGGGAAGTAACCAAGCTCAGTTACACTTATCAGGCTTGGTGATCTTAATTTGGATAGGTCAGTGTCTAGACCTCTGGGGGAACTTAAGTATGTTTAGCTGATTGTTGAAAGGCAAACCCTCTCTTAGGGAATTCCCTCTCATTCAATAAATGAAGAATAAAACTTCCGATTAATAAGACAGATTAAACTGCAAGGTAATTAAAATTGCTCTTTATTTCTGGCTATTAGCTAAATCTTAACCATTAACGTAGCCACACAGAGTTTTTGCTTGGTTTGGGTTTGTTTGATTTTGGGGTTGTTTCTCTTAAATACATTTATGGCCTGTATTAGAATTCCTTCTTGTATTAGGGTTCTGGAAGTTGTAATGAATTCATAGAAGAACTCAAGAATGTAAGAAATTATGGGTCAATTATATCTAAATTTAAAAAAATAGCAAAAACACACAAAATGAACAAAGAATGTGAGAGCAAGGTTTCTACCACGTACAGAGTTGGGGGTACGAACTTTCATCTGTTTCCAACCCCATTCACATTGTGACCGTGAACTGTCGTGACTGAACTTCAAAGCACAGCTTGTTCTCTTGGCAGTGGCACCAAAACATTTTGATTATGCCTGAATAACTATTGTAGGTCAGTGTAGACAAGTGAGTGAGAGTCTTACTTGGCTGGTTGGTGATACTGCACATGCTTAGATTTAGCAAAATGTCAAAATTGCCACAAGCCAAGATACAGTCATTGATGAGGACTTGAAATTTCTCCATGTCTGATAAATGTTTCAGTCCATGGAGAGCAGAAGTCCTTCTGCCATTTTCTTTTTTTAAACCACAGATCGAGGAAGCAAGGAGATGGAAATATTACTGTGAACTTAGTTCTAACCAACTGTAACTGAAGTAGAAATGACTGAAACCTTGGGAGGGAATGGCTGTGATCGTAATGTTTTGCAACTGCCAAAGAAAGGAAAGTTGGACATAACCAAATAGTAATGGTGACTTCAGGAAAATATAGAGAAAGGATAGGTATGTTTCAATGTCCAGAGACTTGAAAAGAGGGCACTACAAAAAGAGAAAGGGAGGGAGGGAGGGAGGAAGGAAGGAAGGAAGGAAGGAAGGAAGGAAGGAGGGAAGGGGAATTCTGAGGGCAAAAATCACCATTTTGGGGGGTGAAGGAGAAAAGGGAGGGAACCACTCTAAGAACAAGGAAGTTTTTAGTGAGTTGGGTATTAAGAGAACATGTATCCAAGATTGAAAGCGGAGCACATGCTCAAGGACCAATTCGGAAGAGTGGCATAAAACTTGTAAGAAAAGGGGCGTCTGGGTGGCGCAGTAGGTTAAGCGTCCGACTTCAGTCAGGTCACGATCTCGCGGTCTGTGAGTTCGAGCCCCGCGTCGGGCTCTGGGCTGATGGCTCAGAGCCTGGAGCCTGTTTCTGATTCTGTGTCTCCCTCTCTCTCTGCCCCTCCCCCGTTCATGCTCTGTCTCTCTCTGTCCCAAAAATAAATAAACGTTGAAAAAAAAAATTTAAAAAAAGAAAATACCTGCAACGCTCAAGTTCAGACCGAGGTGAGGCTGGAGAGAGCGCTAAAGACGGCAGAAAAGGCTCTTGAAAAGCTATGCGCAAAACAAGAACAATTGAGGGCTTGAGCTCTTTGCTTGGGGCGGATGGACTAATGTTAGCATGACGAAAAGCAGACCCACTCAACTATTTGGCTTCTCTCTTTCTCTATCAAAGAGAGTGATCTTCAAACTGGAATGTAGAACATAAACATGGTTCAGAATAAATTGAAGCACACAAGATTGGTGATGATAATAATAGTCACAACTACAATTTGTTGAGTTTCCACTCAGGACCGAGTACGAGGAAGGAGAATTTAGTTACTTTTTTTTTTCTACTGCTTATGACCACTGTGGGTGGCACGTATTATCATCAACCCTATTTTATAGGCAAGGACACTGAGGCTCAGGAAGATTTAATAACAAGCCTGAAGCTACGCAACCGTTAAGTGATTAGCTAGGATTCAGATCCACACCTGACGAGGTTCAAAGTCTGGCTCTTTTGACTGGACACCCTGACTCCCATGCCTATCAGTACCTAGTGGTTTTAAACAGGATTGTGTCTGCATCTTAAATTATATTGTAAGACACATAAACAAGCAAACAGTACCCTGTAGATGTTAGCCAAGAGCCATAGTGTGTAATTTCAGGGAAAACAAGGAAAATGGAACATCAAAATGATAAAACACAGACAAGGCCTGCCTTGACTTCTTTTTTAAAGGTTCACTTTGGACTGTCTAGAACAAATTGCTTGATACTGACCCTCAGCACGCTTGCGACTGTGCTATGCAAGCAGATGGTTGTGAATGAAAGTAAGGATTCTCAAAAAGGGGCCTAGCTTCGCAAAGCACGCCCAATTAGACTCGTCCCTTCTTCCTTCTCTTTCTTCCTGTCATTCGATAGAGGACTCCAGAAAGCCGGTAAACAAGTTGAATTAATGTAGACTCAGTAGGCAGATTCATATTTAATTGAACCACTTTATACAGATTATTGACTTTAGATAGATGAGCTTTACTGAAATCACAATACCATGTTTGTGGCAGTCCCCCTATCTGTCTGGATAGCGACTCTATCAAAAAAGGAAATGAAGTTTTTTGACTTAAGTTGTTCATGGTAAACCCCTGATGGTTCCTGGTATTTTTTGCCTTCTAAGTGAGTATGAACATTCTGTTTCAGCTTTCCTCAGGCTGTTTTGTGAAGAACTCTAAAGATGCTTTAAAAGTTAATAGAATAGGTGTCGTCTCATGAGAGCACTGTTTCAGAAATGCTGATCTGTATAATAATTTGTTGTTAAATTTTGCTAGGGATAGGCATTAAGTTCATTAATCTATGACTTAGGGAATCAGATTCATCCATCCTTTTCAAAATCTGGATTGTTTGCTTTCTCTTTAATTTTTCAGAGTATTCCACATCTTAATATATCTGTCAGTTAATTCAGTATCCTAAATAGAATTCATCTTGGCTTGGTAACTTGGACTCCTTTAAAGGAATTAGGCATATTCTTTCTTGTTTTAGGCTTTAATCTCTATTTATACCTTACTTTTTGAGATTTAAGGAGGAATTAGACATAGTGTGTGTAGTGGCCAGTAGCTTAAGATAGGAGCAGTAAGTTGAAGTTACAAATAAAGAGATTTCATATCAATATAACGAAGTGCATTCTAGTAATTTGGAAGGTTCAGTAAGAGATTATATTATATCTGTTAGAGATATAAAGAGGAGATTCAGACGTTGGATAGATGATGGAGAAGATGACCTTCTGACTCTAATATTCTATGATTATAGACATTTCTGTCTCGTACGTAATCAAAAATAGGATAGCCTTTGGGTACTGTCAAAATCTTAAAAATCAAAGACTGTTTTGTTGTGGTTCCATTATTATCCAAGAAAAGCATGTGCAGTCTCCAGTTCTGAAAAGTAATTGCTGCCTTGGTTATTCAAAGGGAATGGGGTGGTTGGGCAGTGGATCTATTTTATGGTCCCTTCAGTTTATTCCAGTGAAATGATTGGTTGTCACCACTGCCTGAACTTCCAATAGCACTATTCTACGTGGTTTTTATTGATCTTGAAAGAAGAGAAGTCAAATTTTGGTTAGGAAACTGTTTGCATATAACCTGATTATGCTGAGATTAAAATCTTGCGGAAGTTTGAAATAAAATGAACGTTATCTTGCCCTACAGGTAGATTGGAAGCAACGCTTCTGAAATTTTTGCCAGGGCAAAGAGCTGTATGTTCACTTTTTCAAAGCAAGCAGTGGTTCTTTGAAAATAGCTCATTTCTCCACAGTAATGAATAACTTAGTAATGGGATTAACTGTGTCTTATTGTTGAAACGAAACATTGCTGGAAGTTATAGCTGGAATTCGGGACCAGACTTTGAGTGAATTTAGTGGTAACATCAGCGTTTTAAGACTATAACAGTTCCACCCCCCCCCAAACAAACAAACAAACAACCATTTTTTTCTTGGTCAAGTGCGTGTAAAATATTTTCCACCCCCCCCCCCCCAAAGAATATAACAGAGAATAGTTTTATGATGTTCGGTGCACACTTGTGCTTAACAATATGAAATGAACAAGGGACTGATAAAGTATGAGTGTTGAATAAATTGCATAGAGAGTCATGTTGGAGTAACCATTATATGGTCTTGTCTGACTGTAAGAGTTATGGGACCCTGATACGGAAGTATTGACAGTCATGAAATCTTTTATAAGATTTTGTCACTGTTGCCTCCCCGTTCCAAATTACTTCATAGCAGTGATCATATGAGTGTTGTAAAAATGTATTCGTGTGTCTCTTTCCTAGTAGATCGTAAGTGAATTGGGGGCAATTATAGATTATGTCTTGGTCGTCACTGTGTTGTGCCTGGATCCCTCTGCTGTATGTAGCCACTAGGTGGATGATCACAGAGCTGCAGGGGAACCACTACATCATGATGGTCCTGTCTCTCGCATCTCCTCAATTGTGCATTCTTCCTAGCCAAGCTCTGTGGCTATAACAAATGTTGAATGAGCAAAGGGAGGAATAAATGAACAGGCAAACCATTTTTGTTATGTGCTGGCAGACCCTTCTGGAAATAGGACTGGCCAGTACAGGCATTGGTATCCTATGTGGCAAATGTGGCATGCAGGCACTGTGTCATAGGACTTGTGATATGGCTGCAGTCTTGCTTCCCTTTCTGGCTACTTTTGAGGCCTTTCCTGCCAATTTCCCCATTGTAAGATGTAGCAGCTGGTGGGCGGTCTCCCTTTCTTTCCTCCTCCCTCCCCTATCTCTCGCTCTCTCCTTCCTTCCTTCCTTCCTTCCTTCCTTCCTTCCTTCCTTCCTCCCTCCCTCCCTCCCTCCCTCCCTCCGTCCCTCCTTCCCTTCCCTTCCCTTCCCTTCCCTTCCCTTCCCCTCCCTTCCCTTCCCTTCCCTTCCCTTCCCCTCCCCTCCCCTCCCCTCCCCTCCCTTTCCCTTCCCATATTTTTGGAATGCCTCACACATGTCAAACACTATGCTAATACTTTTGCATATATCATGTATCTAATCCTATATAATGCTCTCAGTTAAAAACAACAACAACAACAACAACAACAACAACAACTCTTACTTTGCTGGTACAGAAACAAAGACACAGAGAGCTAACTTACATGCACTCACATAGAAATAAAGAGAAAGTGCCAGGTTTCAACCCAGTCATCCCTGGGTCCAAATCTCCCGTTCCTGCTGTTACACTAGGCAGCCTCCCTGGACTGCACGCATCTTTGCTCTTTCATTTCTCTCTGACATCCCTGCCCTTTCTCACCTGCTGTTCCCTCACGCAAAACACAGACACAGACTGAGGTGGATCCTTGGCATCCCACTTTTCAAAGGATACTGAAACTGTGATCCTCTTACATGATATCCTCAGGGTTCAGCCCTGTTTAACTCTTTGGTCAGTGCTAGGCCATTTCCCACTTTGCCTATCAGACCTTAGTCTTTGTGTCTTCTGTTACTTCCCACAACAGGTCTGAACACCATGGAAGAATTCATCTTTCTACCAGGCTAACTGTGCCATTCTTCTCCAATATATCCTATGGGAACTCTCCCTGTTTTCTTCTAGAGAGGCAGCATTGAGGGGTGGTTGAGATCATGGGCTCTGGAGTCAGAATGCCAGGCCTCAAATCTTGGCTTTGGCTTCTTCCTGGCCGTGTCATGTTGGATAAATTATCCCCGTGTCTCAGTTTCCTCACCTGAAAAGGGCAGATGAGAAAGTACCACCATCACAGGATTGCTGATTATGCATATCACCCAGATAAAAGTTCTTAAAGTAAAAAGCCCATAGTCAAATCCTCAATAAATGTCAAGTGTTCTTTTGAATAAAGGCCAAGAGCGTCACTCATAGTTTCAGGCTCATCCACAGACTGTTTGGGTTTTCCCGATGTTTTCATTTCTAATCACTCTGGTGTGTGTCCTGCCTGTCCCTCTGGTCTGGGTCGATCTGTGACGCAGGCTTTGTCACCACTGTCCACCGGTAAGTCTGGATCCTCTCCACCCGTATCCCACTGTCTGGGCTGGGCCGATCTTCCCTGTCCGGTTCTGTCAGCTGGTCTCACTTACAGAGCTTTAAGGGCCTTCTGAAGTCCCCTTCCCTTCGTGAAACCTTTCTCGCCAAGAGGGAGAAAAGTGAAGAATTCCCCTGCTTATACCTTTTCTAAACATAGCACTTCACCGCACCAAAATACAGTACCACTGTGAAGTGTGTTTCTGAAAAGAAAATAATTTCATTTCACTGTTTGCTCTGTACCTGAACGTGTGCTCGGAAGATCAACATTCATATAGAAAAGGATACTTGTTTCTGAGGCCACAGCTCATAGAGAAGAGGGGCTCTGGTTTGACACACCCCTATCCCAGTAGCACCTCCATCTGTGATTAGTAAATTCCTGATTCGGAGAGTAGGCCATTTAAAATCAATTATCCACCAAAAACCTAACCCCTGACGTGCGTTCTGAAAATGGATGCTTTACTCGGATCCAACAGTTGAAAAGTCGTCTAAAGCTTCCTCGTCTTGCATCAGGGGTGTTTTTTTATTTCTTTGACTCATCAATAGGTGTTAACTAAAGTTTTTTTTTTCCCCTCAGGGTAGATGTAAAAAACACCAGTGCTTCTTCCCAGCCACCCCCCCTCTTCTTTCGAAAGCTTTCATATTTACCCGTGTACATTGTTTGACCATACCTTGTACTTCAAGCCCTGTACTGGAGGAATGACTTTCAAAGTCACATGGTAGGAACTGTTCCGGATCCTTAAGAAAAAACTACTCCTGAACAGTGCATAGTCTTCTCCTTTGGAAAGAAGACAAAAATTATAGTGGTTTTGCCTGTCATTTAAAAATAAACAGACTCTGAACCTGTCTGGATTTATTGGCTTCATAGAACCAGACTGAAAGTACACCATGCACCAAATTATGGCAGAACAAATTCTTCTTTAGGACACTGATGGTAGGTTGGGCTTTTCTTTCTTTCTTTGTGTGTCTCATTACTGGCAATGATTTCTGAAGCATCAGGCGTTTTCCACCTTTGTATAAAATTAATCAAAGGCAGACCCGTGGTGGCCTTGAGTTACTTTTCCTCTCCGTGTTGGATCAAGGTTTTGTCATGACTGCCTTATGGTATCCTAGACAGAGGTGAGTGGGTATTCCTGAAGAGTAGTGTGTCTTGTATAAAGAATGCATTTTGGATGCCAACTGGCTAAGTTATTTTACGTGAACTTTCAAAAATGAATCAAGGAAGGAATGTGGGCATTTAGGGAAAATTATGGGTCTTTAACATTAAATGCTACATAAATAAGTAGGATATTTGTTGAGGGAGAAGATGGGGATATTGCTTGAGCAAAAGCCTTTCCTATTGCTAGATGTTAACATTTTAATTTTACTTTAGTTTTCAAATTGATTTCTCACACATAATTGCATTTGAACTACATGGAAATCCCGTGAAGTTGGTAGGGAAGGTATTTATTATCTCCAGCATATGAAGAATCATTCCTAAAGAACCCAGGGCTGGTCTTGTTGGCTCAGATCTCACGACTGAACCCAGAGGGCAGTCTTTCCATTCTGAGTACAGCAGTTTCCCCACTATATCAGGGAATCTCACACCTGACTGTTCAGAAGGCCTGGAGGTGGGCTTAGAAATTCACATTTTTGTCACATACTCCAGGAGACTGATTGTGATGCAGGTGTATAATGGACTGTACTTTAAAAAACTCTCTGGGGCGCCTGGGTGGCTCAGTTGGTTAAGCGTCCCACTCTTGATTTTGGTCAGGCGTGACTATCTCATGGTTTGTGGGACTGAGCTCTGCACTGCCAGTGTGGAGCCTGCGTGGGATTCTCTCTCTCTCTCTCTCTCTCTCTCTCTCTCTCTCTCTCTCTCTTTCTCTGCCCCTCCCCCATATGCCTGCACACATCCTCTCTTTCTCAAAATAAAGAAAGAAACATTTAAAAATAAGGAAACAAAAAATAAAAAGCTTTTCTCTCTGCCATATTGTATCTTGGGTTTCAGCCTCTTTTTGTTAAATGTAATGCACTGAAAATACCATTTTTAAGATGGCATGTTTAACTTAAGAGAGGATCGAACAGTTCATTTACATGTTGTGCCCCAAATCTACAATGGTACAGACACAAGTTAATACAATATTGTTTGTAATAGTCCAATATTAGAAACCTTCCAAATATCCATCAATAGAGGAATGGTTGAAATTACCAAATGGTACGTTCATAAAGAGGCATAATATGCAGTTATAAGAAGGAACCAGGAAAATGTCCACATCTTGCCATGACGTCGTCTTCGGGATCCATTGTTAACTGTACAAGTAAAATGGCGAGGTGTTTACAGAGTATGGTCCTTGCGGTATAAGGAAGAAAGGAAGATACGAGTGTTCACACACACGCACACACAGCCAGTACTTCAGGGTGAGTTCTTTTTTCTTGGTTTTCCCAGGGAATTTGGGCAGACCTGGGGACAAGGAGGCTCTGCATCTGAAAAACAGCGTTGGACCTCTTGGTGGGGAAGTGGGGCTTGTGGTGGCACGGTGGGACCCGGTGTGGCAGCCAGAAGTTGATCTCAGAGTCGTGGAACTGCTTGACTGCCTGTTGGCAGCACTTGCTGGCCACAGTCTCCTCCACCTTCATGATCTGGATGGAGTGGGCCTGGGTGCGGTGCGGGGTGCCCATGCCTCGCTGGCACTGGGTGACAGCACCTGCAGTGGTCAGGTTCCAGGGCTCCCCTGGTGTGGGTGCCCCTGCGAGAGCCATAGCACAGCCAGGTACCAGAGTTCTTCACCCGTAAGGGGATTTCTCGAATACCTGTCCACAGTAGACGGTTTACCCTGAAGACGTCATCTTCTTCGGCTGAAACACAAAGTACCAGAAACGGGCCTTGGCGACAACATGATTAGGTGCAAAGATTCATGTGCCGTAGAGGGGCAGAGTGCAGCATTCAGGGTTGGGCAGGCAGCACCCCACCACCTTGTACACCCGCGGTGTGCCTGACGCCTCAGGGCGCACCCTCCATTTTCATCGCCCCCCCACAAAAGGAAGTGCCAGGGCAGGGAAGTTCTTTATAGAGAATGACAGCTAATAAATGCAGAAGGGAGCTAGAAATGGAAAACCACCGTCTTGCAGCATCTAATGAAATAATGGAGCTAGGCAACAGTCATTAATGGCTGCTAAAATCTTAAGTGAAATTGGTGCTTTGTAATTGAGAATCAGCTTGACGACATTTGAACCCACTGATCAGTCTCAGCATCACTAAAAGTAGAATAGCCAAACATCATACTCCTCCTGACGTGATCTGATTGAAAAGAAACAATACCATTTGTGCAGTATTCTGCCCACATCCCTTCGGCACATATTAGAACCAGAATCTTACCAAGTTTCCATATCTACCTGCTAATTTACAGGAAATACAGGAGACAGAGGGACATGTTAAATACCACCACAAGGCTACAGATCAGCCCAGTCCTGAGTGTGGGAAGTTCTACAAAACAAATGACCCAATTTCTTCAGCAAATAAATGTTATGAGAAAAAAGTAGGGTGTAGGAAGGGGGAATGGTTATATGTTACGAAACTTAGAGACCTATAAACCAAATGCCATGTGTGAACCTTGTTTGGAACTTGATCTGAAGAAAAATAATATAAAAATACCTTTCTTTTTTTTAAACAATAGGAGAAAATGAAACACAACTCTATTATGTGTTATTTAAGAAATTATTGATAGTTTTATTGATCTGATAGTGGTATTGTGACTTTTTTTTTTTTTTTTAAGTATGCTTCACACCCAGCATGGAGCCCAATGCAGGGCCTGAACTCCCCACCCTGAGATCAAGAACTGAGCTGAGATCAAGAGTCGACTCTTAACCGACCGAGCTGCCCAGGTGCCCCTGTGATTATTTTTTTAAAAGTCTTTACCTCCAGGAGCACTTACTGTTGAGTTGATATTATGCCTTGAGATTTTCTTTAAAACCATGCCATCAAAAGAAAACAAAAAAGTGTGTTTAGGGAAGTAGATGAAATCAGAATGGTAGGAAGTAACAGTTGTTGAAGTTTGGTGGTGTGTCAGGGGGGTTCTTTCCACTTTTCTCTCCCCTTTATTGAATATGGAAAATCTACCTAATAAAGAAAATCAAGCTGTGCTATTTTAGAGGCCAAATCCTGGCAAAAAGCCTGGATTTTAGCCAGTATTTGTGTAATTCGGGGAGTCCTGGCTAACTCCCTTTTCTCCTGCTTCCCTGCCTTTTTCCATTTCTTCCATTCCTTCTGCTTCACTTGTCTTTTACTCAGCCACATTTTGCACCAGGCATCACTCTGGTGCTGCCAGCCTTACAAAACTTAGGCACTACTGTTGTCCCCATACAGGTGAGGAAACTGAAATACAGAGGGGTGAAGTTTCTTGTCCACAAACCCACATCTGTCTGTCACTGAAATCTGAATTCTTAGGCATTATTTTATGCTGCTTCTCAGAAATAGGCCTTTGATTTTATAATTTTTCTATTTTATTTTTAATTTTGTTTATTAATAAATTTTATTTTTTTTTTATTTTTTTTTTGTTGACAATTCCAGCCTCAATGTTTATTAATAAATTTTAAACACTGAGTAAATCAAATGGAGTAGCATCTGTGTATGAGAAAGACACAAAGTGTCTTCCTTATTGGAATAATTACAAAGACCTGATCAAAGGCAAAGCAGTGATGAGCCTGAAATGTAGCAACTTTCTTCATACTCATAAAAAAGTAAGACTCTATAAATTGTAACTTTAAGCCCCCAAATAAGGTTAATTTATGCTTGCTCTTCAACAGCAATGTTGAATCGTCTTTTTACTAGAAATGGAGGCCAGAGAAAAATGGCTGATTTCCTTTCTCTTGTGTTTGTAAAATACGTTTAGGACTATCGCAATAAGGAAACCCTCAAAAACTAACAAACAAGTAAAATCCTGAACTTCCCCCAAGCCATGGTTTGCTTTACTTTCTTGCAAAAGTATTTTGGCATTTGTAAAACCTAGGCGTGCCCATGGGCACGTGCAGCCATGTCACTGTCATCTGTCACGTGCGACGCTCTGGATGTGAGCAATAGCAGTCATCAGTCAGGGCATGATAGCAAGCCACATCACTGAATTCCTGCTGCAGGGCGTGCGGGAATCATAACCTCTGCTTTGTAAGATTTAGTGTGACGTTCCAAAGCACCTGCAGTGTGGTTCTTCGTGGCTGGTCCCACACAGTGATTTATGCCCTAGAGATGTCTGACTGAGAGCCTAGAAAATTATATTAATGGGTTTGACATTGTTGTTTCCTTCAAGAATCAAGGCACTAAATGTAGTCAGGCTAACTGACAAAATTTTGCTCATATCCAGGGCGTGCCAGTGAAGGCACCAAAAATGGATAAATAATAAATATTGAATCTTGCTGTATGCCAGGAGCTGTGCTAAGTCCTTTAAATACCTACTAATGTTCAACCCTCTTAGCAGTTTTGTTTTAGAGCTGAGGTGGCTAAAGCGCAGAGAGGTTAAGTGACTTTCCCAAGGTTGCACACTTAGAGAATGCAGAATGGCAGGGCTCTGGAGTCAGGCTTTCTGAGTCCCCAGACTTTGCTGTCAACCCCTGTACAGTCTCAGAGCATCAGCAGGAAGTAATCCCACCCAGTAATCCACACTGCCATGGCTTGTCCCTTGGTGGACATGAGGGCACCTTCAAAACCTGGGTTATGTGCCAGAGTGCCATTTTATAGTTCTGCAGACACGTGAAGCCAAACAGGAGATGAAGAGATTGACGAAGCACCTGTAGCAGATCTCTGGTATTTGATGTCAGATACGCAGTTGTTGCTAGAACACAGGGTTCCAGAGTGATTTGCAGTCCAGTGGGAAAGCCAGTTGGCCTGGCTACCTTGCAAGACAGTTAAGGACATAAGAATGGATATTCATTCAAGACGACCAGAAAGAAATCAGGTCGGGAATGAAGACAGATGGCAAAGAAATAGCATTTTGGTAGAAATCTAAAATTTTCTCCTGCTTAGTAAAGTGAGTATCTATTCTCTCTTGATTTATTAGAGAAGCATGGAAACTGCTTACTTTGAAATCCTAAAATCTTTTCGGGCCCAACTCATTATTAATGTGGTGTACTTCCCTCAAGAGTGGTATTTTCACAAATGCTGCTTCTGGCTTCAGTCACATATAGAAACATTGGAATGAGTCCAACGTGACGTTTCGCTTTTAAAAAAAAATAGGAACTATGTTTGCTAATGCATATGCTACAAACACCTCTAAAAATAACTTGCAGTTTGACAAGCTGTCTCTTTAGTATCTTCTCCTGGTCCAGGAGACAAGGTTTTAAAACTTAAATTTGATCAACTCAGTACCTTTACAAGTAAGGACAAGAAGTTTTGCCAGCTTATATGATTGGAATATGCTTTAGCATTTATATCATAATTGAGAATGACTCAAACTGATTTTCTCTAATAAAGCTGTAAAAACTTCAGCATTAAAACAGTGTCTTCTCCGGAGGGTAGTAGGCTTGAGTTACCCACTGGTATCATCTTCCAGTCCTCGACCTGTGAGTGGGAAGTGAAGGGTGCTCTTTGGAGCTTCCTTCACACCTTCTTTTACCCTTTGGTATTCAACCACAAGTGCTGCTGGCAGCTTCTGGCAGAACAGGAAGGGAGGCCAAGGAGCGGATGCGTCAAAGCAGAGCGATTTGTGCATAGGAGCGCTTTGGCGAATAAAAGAAAATAGATGTGAAATTTTGGCAGTACGAGCAGTGATTATTAGAAACGCAAGCTCATGCTAATAGTATCAAACAGAATCTCGGAGGAATAGTGATACCCCACTTCGTAGGTCATTAACTCAGACATATGTTTGGCTATCAAAGATGAGCTGGGTAGCAGAGCAGACAAGATTAAGAACATTCAAGATCTAGTCCTATTTCTTGTGACGATGAACTGGTCACTTAACTCTTTGGCCTTCAATTCTGTATGAAAGGCTTGCACTCGACCTCAGTAGTTATGGTCTACTTCATCACAGTGGTATGATTCTAAGTTCCTGTGAAATACCCAGGTAAGGTATGGGTGGAATATTAGTTTTGGTTTTTGCCTTGAAAGAAAGTGTTGGGGAGGCAACAGAGAATGGCAGGGGTCACAGACCTAAAGGCATTATCTGCCTGGCCTGTGTAGGCAGATGAGTGAAGTGAATTTGATATACGAGAAGTACAAATCCATAATTTATGTAAAACCCCTTACTTTAATTTTTTTTTAAGTTTATTTATTTTGAGTGTGGGGGGAGGGTCAGAGAGAGAAGGAGAGAGAGGATCCCAAGCAGGCTGTGCATTGCCAGTGCAGAGCCCGACCCAGGGCTTGATCTCACACACCCTGAGATCATGACCTGAGCTGAAACCGAGAGTCGGTTAACCAACTGAGCCACCAAAGTGCCCCGTAAAACCCCTTATTTTTGAACATTGGCAAGTCCTTTCTGTTTGTTTTTTTTTTAATACCCAGAAGTGGAATTGTTAGATCATGTGGTTCTATTTTATTTATCTATTTGTTCACTTATTTAGTTAGTTAATTAGTTTAGTTTTTTAGTTTTTATTTAAATTCCAGTTAGTTAACGTGTAGTGTAATGTTAGTTGCAGGTGTGCAATATGGTGATTCAGCACTTCCTGCAACACCCAGTGCTCATTACAACTAGTGCCCTTCTTAATCCCCATCCCGTTTCACCCATCCCCCCGCCCCAACATTGTCAAGTTTTTTCATTTTTATCAAATCACCGTTCTTGGTGACACACAGCTGGCCAATGGGCCTTCTGCTTTAGACTTCTGGGATGGACTTCAGACTTAAGGGGTAAAGGACAAGGTTTTGGATTCTGACAAGCCTGAGTTTGAACCTTAGCTCTGCCTTCTAATGTGTTCGCTTGTATATCTGTATTTAACTTCTTAGAGTTTCAAGCTGCTGTATCTGTAGAAGTGAGAATGGCTGTACCTCTTTTGTTGGTTTCCTGAAGATTACATGTTCCACGGTACTTAACACACCGTAGCCACATTCTAAATGTTAATTCCATTACCTTTGTCATGGTGGAAGGTCTCCTGTAATTTTTTCATTCTTATCTTGATGGTGAGTTGCTCAAAATTTACAAAAGAATGCTGTCGATGCCAGTGCTTTTTCATAGATTTTGAAATCTCTTCAACCTACATTTCAGTGGTTTAAAAATAAAGATTTCTTCTTTAAAAGACACCATTTTGGAAGGACACTTTTCCTATTTGCCAGTGGATATAGGAGGCAGTATAGGATGGTCTGTTACTCTTAAAAACTACTTTTGACAATGATGAAATGTAACACTGCATTTCCTCCTTAGAAAAAAAATGTCTGGTGGTTGGAGACCCTGCTGTTACTGGTAGTAATTTCATAGTTTGATTATTCCCAAGGGAAATCTATTTTGAAAAGAATTTGCTACATGTCCTACTATGTACAGGGCACTATTCCAAGGGAATAATATAAAGATGGCTAAGACCTAATGCAGTTGTTACGTACAAGACTGTCTTGACTCTTTAGATTCAAGTTTGGACAGAATTGTGTATGAGTTCATCTCGAGAGGCTACACAGGCCATCCTGTGATGTTGTTCAAGGTATCTTTGAAGTCTCCCTTTGGAATTTGTCTTTAGAGCCCTTGGTGCATTTTGCTGAAGATTTTCATGCTGATGGCATTCATCCTTAGAAGGTGGGTTTGATTTGATTCTGGCCAAGAACACTTCATGACTAAGTCTGCCACACAGGTGGTAATCAAACTGGCTAGAGTCATTTTTGGTTAAAAGATGGCCAGGACCGTAAAGCAATATGACAAGTTTTTCTTTTTTTTTAATGTCACTAAACTGATCACAGAGGTAAGGGTAGTTCCAAAAGAGGCATTCTGCAGGCGTGTTGCTCAAAACCAGTATCACTGGAATATATTTATAGCTTCCCAACAGGGCTGCTTTGAAAGAAGCAGGGTTCATCTGTCCCTGTGTGTAGTATGTCTGCTTAAAGATCCTCGTACTTAACCTCGTAGCAGACTGAATTTTGTTTTGTTTTTCCCTTTAAAATCGTATAGCATTCTCTCAAGCTCAGGGGCAGATTTCCTCCAAGAAAATAAAACAAATTAGATCCATTCTCAGAAGACTTTAATAGAAAGAAATACATGTTTATAACAAGTTCTTTAAAGCTGTCTGTTTTGGAAAGGATTGCCTCATTGTTGACCGTGATTATTCTACCATGATTTGGGGACAAATAAATTTCCTGTCAGAATGTTTAACAGTAGAAATAAAGAATTCTGTGGTGTGGCCTGTTGACCTCATTCATTCATTCCACTGATATCTTTTGAGGCTGACTGCATGCCAGGCATTATCAGGCACTTATCATGATGATGGTGATGATAGATACGTTTCACCCCAGGGAAGCCTTATATGTAAGAATGTAAACTTACTCTATAAGTAACCTGAATATAATTAATAGTAGTATTATCAATTGTCCTACTCTTTTCTTAAAGGATAATTTGGAGTTTCATGAAGTGGTGAGCATCTCTGGTACATTTGAAATACTGTTCACCTTAGGACCATTGGAGTATGTCTATACTCTGCCGTGGCACCTGGTCACCACGTGTGTGGTCCCGCAGGTCCAAGGATCGATCTCGGGGCACCTCTTACCCAAATGTGTCATTGAGCCCTTGTTAGAATGATGTTTTTGGTTCTGCGGGGGAGGCTCCGAGGTTGTTGCCATGTTCCATCAC
The DNA here is from genome assembly GCF_018350175.1 of Felis catus. Taxonomy (NCBI): domain Eukaryota; kingdom Metazoa; phylum Chordata; class Mammalia; order Carnivora; family Felidae; genus Felis; species Felis catus. Next base: position 115,262,686 of record NC_058374.1, read on the forward strand.
CTCTTGAGGATGCTGTCTGGGGAAGGAGAAAGAGCAATGGCCCTGGAATCAGAAGACAACACTTTCCGGTCCCCGCTCTGCTCTCCTCAGGGTCATTTGACCTACCTAAACCTCAATTTCCTCACCTTCCGAGGGAGATCAGTAACCCTGTTTCTTCACAGCGCTGTTGTGGGGCACTGCGGGGGCCTGGGTGTGTGAAAGCATTTGGGGGATGTTAGGCCTTGTTGCTGTTATTGTCCTTCTGATGATGACGACTCAGCTGCACCGAGACAGACTAGCTCTCCCTGGGAGCTCCTGAGACTTTGTTTCGCAGCCCTTAGCTCTTATCTCTTCTTCCTCCTGTGGGTTATTTGCATGTCTTAACTTTAGTAGCCAAGTTTCTCAAGGTCAGAGACTGTGCTGGTGGACGCCCCCAGCCCCGCCCCCATTCCTTCTATTTTCACACATCCTACATTGACAGAATCTCCTGATTTCTCAGAGTGGCCAAAGTTCTTGTCTGAGAGTCTGGGTTCATGTTTCTCCCCAAACAGAGGTTAAGAAGTACCCTGTGCAGTCACTTGTTTTCAGAATGTGGCTATTTTATCTCCAGAAAATTGCCCCGGAAGGTGAAGCCTCCAGGGTGGTCACTCCATCTTTCTCGAGTGAACTCCGCATGCCACCTTGATACAGCCTCCTCTGCGAGAACGAACCGGAAGGCATGGTATTCGACTTCCTATAGTGTATAATTTTAGAGAGAACATAAGGTGATGGGTTGGTCTGGAAGATCCAGGGCATGACTATGGAACACATGCAAAACAATAGTGTTAAGTATAGATTTTAGTTTTTGGTTAAAAAACAGGTGGGTTTTTTTGTTTGTTTTTGTGTGTGTGTGTGTTTTGCTTTTTTAAATCACGTAGCATTAAAAATTGAAAGCACATGAGTGGCTAGCTGGGGTGAGGGGTTTAGGCATGGTGGGAGGAAGGGATGGCAAAGGGGCAGGCAAAGACTTCAGGTGAAGATGGATATGTATATTATCTCGGTCGTGGTGATGGTTTTACATATGTGTGTGTGTGTGTGTGTGTGTATCGAATTGTACCAAATTCCATACTTAAAATACGTACAGTTTATTTTATGTCAGGTGTATGTGAAAAAAGTGGTTAAAAATTGTATAGCTTTATCATCTGGAAGGAGGGAAATTTTGGAAGAGATGTTTGCTATAGAGAATAGCCTTCTAGAAAGAAAAACCAAACATAGTTTTTCAGGTTCTTTGTGGGGTGGTCGTTGTCTCCTCCTCCTCCTCCTCCTCCTCCTCCTCCTCCTCCTCCTCCTCCCCCCCTTCCTCCTACTCCTCCTCTTCTTCCTCCTCCCCCTCTTCCTCCTCCTCCTCCTCCCCCTCTTCCTCCTCCTCCTTTTCCTCCTCCTCCTTTTCCTCCTCCTCCTTCTCTTCCTCCTCCCCCTCTTCCTCTTCCTCCTTTTCCTCCTCCTCCTCTTCCTCCTCTTCCTCCTCCTCTTCCCCCTCTTCCTCTTCCTCCTTTTCCTCTTCCTCCTCTTCTTCCTCCACCTCCTCTTCCTCCTCCTCCTTTTCCTCCTCCTCCTCCCCCCTTCCTCCTCCTCCTCTTCCTCCTCCTCCTCCTCTTCCTCCTCCTCCTCCTCCTCTTCCTCCTCCTCCTCCTCTTCCTCATCCTCATTCTCCCCCTCTTCCTCCTCCTCCCCCTTTTCCTCCTCCTCCCCCTTTTCCTCTTCCTCCCCTTCCTTTCCCCCCTCTTCCTCCCCTTCCTTTCCCCCCTCTTCCTCTTCCTCCTCCTCTTCCTCCTCCTCTTCCTCCTCCTCTTCCTCCTCCTCCTCCTCCTCCTCCTCCTCCTCTTCCTCCTCCTCTTCTTCCTCCTCCTCCTTTTCCTCCTCCTCCTCTTCCTCCTCCTTTTCCTCCTCCTCTCCTTCCTCCCCCTCCCCCTCCCACAAATTCTCTGTTTTGGGCCTTTAATTGGATTTCTTTCAATATGTAAAAGTAGTCTGAACTCTTTAAAGTTCATTTGAATTCATCATCTAGGTAGCAGATGTGGGTTTAGAAAGTCATGTTCATGTGTTGCTTTTGTAAATTGAATATAAGCCCCCTGTCCCACCCGGGAATCTGTGATCTGATGGAATTTTGCAGAGACTCCCAAGCATTGTGGGCCCTGGCCTGAGGTCCTGGAGCCAAGGATCCTATCCGCTCTGTTACTCAAGGCCACAAAGTCCACTTCAAAAATTTCTTGTGGAGCCCAGCTGCAGGAAGAGCTTTGCTTCTCTGGTTGGAAATAGTATCTATTATCCTTTCTGATAACTGTAGCAGATGCTGTTCCTTTCTTCTCTTTGGCTTCCAAGCAACTCAGAGATAGACCTAAAGCTTAGCCATAACAATCATGGTCTGTGTAACTGTGTTTATATTTTCATGGGTCATGAATTTCTATTTTATTTATATTCTCCTGACTTAGACACTATAGTTTTTGAATATTGATAATTTTATGACCTTGATAGAAATCCCCTAAAATTCTTCTTATAATGAGTCAGGAGATGAAATCTGTGGTTTAATCCAGTAACTTTTCTTTGGGCAAGGGATATTTGTGCTAGAAAAATCAAAGATTATGGTAAATTTGAAATACTAACAGGGTTCTTCAGGTTTAAGCATGTTCAGTCCTCAGGTTTGCCCTGGACTTTAGGAATGGTCTCTCTAGCTCTCAAATTTTTTTTTTTTTCAACGTTTATTTATTTTTGGGACAGAGAGAGACAGAGCATGAACGGGGGAGGGGCAGAGAGAGAGGGAGACACAGAATCGGAAACAGGCTCCAGGCTCTGAGCCATCAGCCCAGAGCCCGACGCGGGGCTCGAACTCACGGACTGCCAGATCGTGACCTGGCTGAAGTCGGACGCTTAACCGACTGCGCCACCCAGGCGCCCCTCTAGGTCTCAAATTTTGACTAGGTATGAATTCATTATGAATAATAATCATATTTTATACCCCCCCCCCAAGAAAAGGCAGTCATTTAATTAACAGTGGTTATTGAGAATCAGCATCTCCTCCAAAGTAAAATGTTATACACACACATACTCTCTCTTTCTGGGCATACAGAGCTAATTTCTGCCTCTCCCCTCCTTTTCTTTCCTCCTTTCACTCAAACATTGGGGTCTCTGCTACCACAGGAGCTGTTGTAGAGAAAAGTTAGGTCAAACAAAACTGCATTGTTTCAAAACAGAACAAACTATGAAAATAGTGCTAATGGATTTTTTTTTTCTTAAGTTAAGGCCATTTTCCAAAAGAAGCGCTATGGTGTTCTAGACTGCTTAATTTTTTTTTACTTAGTTTTCTTACTCTGCCTAAATTTCCAGTAATTAGAACTTTTGATAAAAACTTTCTTTTGAGAATAGAAATACTTCTGAGACTCTTAAGATGTTAATAGCTATATACAAGTAATTGTAAATTGGAAAAGAAATAAAATTGTAAATTTTTTCTCCTTACACATAGCTAGGGGTAGAAGGTCCTAGTGAAAGAATTCATGGGTGACTATCATGGTAAATACTGGTGAGTATTACAGTAAAGGACTTAGGACAAAATAAGGGTACTTGGGGGCTTGGAGAGCACGTAGTTCGGAAGTAGGGGAGGCTTGCAGAAAGATGTGATAGGATGTTGAAGACCTTCCATCTGCTTTCTGCTGTGCTCCAAGGCTGGTCCAGTATTCATGAAGGGAATGATACTAGGACTCTTAGTGAGTAGTTTGGTTATACTGTGGGTGAAATCGGTTTGGTAATAAAACCTGACACTATTTATGTTATTATGTCTATCACTTATATAGATTTCAAGTTAGGTTTTACTGATTTTCAGTGTCCTCTTGTGGAACGCTGGTGTCATAAACTATAATACTGGTACCACTTGTGGTAGCAGGTGTAGTAGCAAAATATGTATGTTAAAATGCAGAACTTAGTGTGTGCCTGGTACTGTTCCAGTTATGGACATCCTACTCATTTAAAGATACAAGTTGTCACTGTCATTACAAGTTACACTGTTTGAGTACTCTGTGTCGTACTGTTATTCCCATTTTTCAGATAATGAAACTAAGGAACAGAAAAGTTATGTGACTTAACTTGCCAAGGTCACACAGCTACTAAGTAGCAAAGCCTTGATTTGAACCTAGAGTCTGTTGAGTTCTAGTTTGTGATCTTAACTGCTATATGTCTCAACAGGATTAAGGTTTTCCACAACTGAAATAAAATGACCAAGTCCCCCTCGATCCACAGAGGTTAAGAGTATATAGAATTTTCTGTTTTAAGTTCTGTGTCTCAAATATTTGTAGCCAGTACTGCAGATAACCAATGAATGAACAAGTGGCAAATTAATATCAATGATATAAATATGCATCCCTATATACTGAGGGTTTACCCAAACAACCCATAATACACTAAATTGTTGCTGATAGAGCTGAGTAATTTGTAGCCAAAAAGCAAGAATAGAAGAATTGCAAACAGTAAGCAGCTCAAGGCATGCATGGGTGATTAGGGTGAAATTCCTTCAATTTATAGAAATTCCAATCATACATATATATTCTACAACAGTACTAGGCATTGTGTGGCAATCAGACTTCTTAGCATAATTTTGAATGAGAGTCATCTGCAAATTCTAGGAATGTCCTAATTTTAGTAATCCTAGACAACTTACTTACTAAGTTATACTACTTATTCATGCACAAAACGAAAACCAAAAATAGAAAAAGCAAACAAAAGACCATGATCTTGGACTTCCTTTTCCACCGTTAGAACCGATGGAAGGGCTTAGGTCTTCCCATCAGTTTGCTGTTCACCTGCAAGCCCGTCATGGCCGCATGGTTGGCTGTGGGCCATAGTTTGAGAATTCTTGCTTTAAAGGAAAAATACAGTTCATACCTTTTATTGAAGTCAGTCTGTTAAAGCAGTAGAGCTGGAATTTTCTCCATGAAACAATTGTTTAATGGGGTTTTCTGTGTTTCAGAACAAACAGTCTTCCTCACTTAAACCCAAAACAACCTCTCCTTGAAATAACGTCTGGGGTTTGCTTCAAAATAACCCTGTGGGTGGAGAGTGGGGAATGAGTGGGGGACTAGGTGAAAGAAGTGTGATGAGGAGTTGAGACTGTGACACTAGGGCTTCATTCTACTCTCTGCTCTGTATCTTTGACAATAAAGTTAACAACAACAGCAACAGCAAAACACCTTCCCTGACCCCTGTCCTACCTACTTCGTTTCTCTGCCTCTCCTTCATTACAGAGCTTCTAGAAAGAACCCTCTGTATCTCTGCTTCTGTTTCCTCATACTGTGCTCAGGCCACCTCATGAGGCTTCCAGCCCCCTGGCTGTGCCTCTGTCAAGGGCACTGCTGACCTCCATCTTGTCATATGTGATGATTTATGACAGTCCGTGCCTTTTTCTCATGTTACTTGACTTTTAGCAACATTTGATATTATAGGTCACTTTTTTTATGGAATATTTTCTTTTCTTGGCTGATGTCAACCCACATTTTCTTGTTATTTTCTATACCTCACTGATGTTCCTCCTCCTCCTGACCTCTATTAGGAAGCTTCTAACGCCCAGTCTTTGGACTTCTTTTTCTCCTTTTCTGGATAATTTCAGTGGGTCCTATTGCTTTATGTATCTTCTGTTTGCCAGCTGACGTCTTTAACCCTGACTTCCAGACTGGAATGTCTGAGAGGCAGTTTGAATTTAATGCACCCAAATTACAACTCTTACTCTCACTCCGCTTTCTCTGTGAGGCCGGCCCGTCCTTGTTAGCCCCGTCTCGACAAGGAACCCCATTATATACACCTAACTGAGCCTCAAACCTGAGCATCATCCTTGCTTGCTTTTTTCCTCTCATCTCCCACATCCAGTCTATCACTATCACCTGCTGAAAGACTTCCGCATGTACCCACATCCATCTATCTATTTCTCTCATCTCTTAAACTACCACTCCGGTCCAAACCTCTGACATCTGCCTCTGGACTTCCAGATTGCCTCCTGACCTGTCGTTCTGCTTCTGTGCTCGCCCCTGCCATCAACCACAGGTAGCAGCCAGAGCAGTCTTTTAAAACATAAATGTCACTCCCCTGATTAAAATCCTCCATTGGCTTCCCATTGCTCTTAGAAGAAAATACAAACTCCCTCATGATGTGGCTCCTGCCTATACCTGTCCCTTATCTCCCACCCCTCTCCCATGGCTCACTACTGCAGTCACACTGGCCCCTGTTTTATTCTCCAGATACACCATGTGGGTGACCAACCTCAAGGTCTTTGCAGTTCTCTTCTCTCTTGCTGGTATGTAGATCACTTTAGAAGGCTGGCTTCCTTTCGTGAGTTAGGTCTCAGCTCAGTAAGAGCTGAGAGAGACTTTTCCCTAACTACCCCATCCAAAGTGCCCACGTGATCCCAGGTTATACTCCTGCCCACAGCTTGTTTTCTTTTAATTTATACAAAAGCATGTGTGTGCTTGTGTGTTTGTGTGTTTATTGTTTGCTTCTAGCCTGTAAACTCCAGAAAAGCAGATTCCCTGTCTGTCTTGTGTGTGCTGTCTCCCCAGTACCTAGAATAATATCTTGGACATATAGGAGGTTAGTACTTCTTGCGTGAAGGAACAAAAGACTTGTGTTTCTGATTCAGGATCAAAGAACTTCGCTCCCAAGGACCAGTCTGTGCAGTCTTCCCCCATACTTCTTCCCCATCCTCTGTCCCCTGCTCACTTGGACTCTGTTCTTGCATACTGGGTAAAAACCTTGTTCGACATTTTCAAACAGGTTAAGGACATATTGTACTTTGGTTTCTTTGTCATTTCCAGCTGTCAGATTCTGTCGGGGGCCCCATCCACAGGGGGCTTGTCTAGTTTCCCAGTTTCTCCGAAAGACAGTAATATTTCATAGTTGCTCGCCACGTCTTCTTCTCCAGTAGTATTTGAGCTTCAGACCATTCATCTGCAGAGCTAGGTCTGAGCAAAGAGCAACAGAGATTCACCAGCTCCATTTGCTCTTTGATCTAAGACACTCTTGTTTCTTATCTTTCTTTGTCTTTAGTTGTCAATTTGCTCCTTCCTTTCTTTCCCCTTTATTTTTCTTTTCATGTAGCAAACAGCTCATAAATTTCTAGTTTAGTGAGATCAACTGCTGGAAAGGTCCTTCCCCAGTTTTATTTATATAACTAAAAACTATGCTCAAGTCTTAATTTTAATATGATAATTGAACAGGCTTGTATAAAATAACCGGGCAAGTGTGTTGTTACCAGTTTGACTGTTAGACTGGGACAGGCCAGGGCTGACTCAGGGATCTGAACAAATTTTAGTCTTCTCTGAGGAGGACGTCAGGAAATTTCTGACAAAAGTGAAATCCGTTGTCATGTCTCAGAGTAGGTTAGCAAGTACTTCAGGAATCTCCTAGACAGGGGATGAGTTGGAATCACCAATTTTTATCTATTTTTCTAATGGGTGTAATAATAGCTATGTGTGTTTATTTGATAGAGAGTGTAGGAGGGTACATTCTGTTTTCAAGGACTTTTGGGTTCTTTCTCAAAGAATTCTATCTTAAGGGAAAACTTGAGGTAAAATTAAGCTGTTGGGATTTTCTCTTCTGCCATAGCTAACAGTTTTGTTATTGACATTCTTTTGCAATATAGATATGTCTGTTCTTTTGCCAAGATCATTCTTTATGAACTCCCATATAAGTCATCTGAATAATACTTATACCTTATAAATATTAAGTATTTACTTGTAGACCAATGAAACCATTTCTGGGGCTATTCCGTGTCAAGGTTACAATTTTTCGTAGGAGTTTTTCCTTGCAGCCCGTTTCCTGAGGTCTTAGGGTTAATGGGTCTCTTTGACGTTAATAATTTTCAGTTTGCCGGTTCTTAGCACTTCTGCTCTAACAGGGCTCCAGCCCTTTGCAAATCTCTTTTTCCCCTTCGGCGTGTGTCCCATGCTCGGGAGCAGCTTAGGCCTGAGGTCACGTGACATGTCCTGATGCCACCTCCGCTGTCTGCACTGGCCACGGCCGAATCTGCCTGGCACTGTTGCTGCTTCTGCCGGGCTCCGCCCCTCCTCTTCCATAGAAATGTTAGGGGGAAATGGATACACTATTACCTGAACATCTGGCATCGGAATTTGTTTTATGAAGGAAATAATCTTGGGAAAAACTCCTTGATGAATGCTGGAGGAAGAATACGAGGCCCCAAAGGTCTGGATGTCGGCAGAACTACTCTGCACGAAGTCAAGGGAAAGCGTTTGTTGTTCAGAGAGCAAGAGGGACATGTGCAAGAACAGGAGAGGGGAGGGCGGGGGAGGGACGGGGTCCCAGCTAAGTGCAGAAGACTGTGGGGGAGGATCCCGAGGGTACTGTTCCGGGTGGCCCCCTGACTTTTCTGTGCAGTGTGCCGAGCTGGTGCACGTCCATCACCGAGTGGATCTCGGGATGGGCACCCGAGATGCAGACGCTCACATCTCAGTCGGTGTGGGGCAGCGGGGAGATGGCACCCATGCCATCGGGGGCCCAGGAAGTAAAGGAGGCCCCGAGAACATAATCTTGCCTCAATGTTGAGAAGGCCTTTCGGTTTCCAGAGGCTGCAGACCTGGTGGAGGGTTGAGCCAATTTTCCCTACATCTTGAAGGACGGTGAGAGCTCCAGCTAACACACGAGCCCAGCTACCTCGGTAGCTCGGCTGCTGATGTTGTATTTTGTGTGTGCTCTGTCCGTAATTCTGTTACAAATGTTTTCATTGCACAAAGGATATTACATAACTGCGTACCAGGAACAACCTTAAAAAGCAAGACAAAGGGACGCGTTCAGCCAAACGTGTCTAGAATGTGTGGCAGACAGGTGGTCAGGGTGGAGCTGCATTTTTAAAAAGCTGCTGTTTTTAAGCAGCTTTCCCGATTGAGCTCACAGTTTCCGCATCCTGTGAATCAGCTGTTTTTGGTTTCGCAGCCCGGTAGCGTCTTCCAGGCTTTGCGGAATTGATTATGGGGAACCAGTGAAGTTTTGTTCAAGACCGGACAGAGTCTCTTTCCACATCGCTGAGGCCTCATTGGGAGCATCACCCCCTGGCTTCTGGCTTTAAGCGTCACCGAGGCTCCCCCGACCCCACCCCTGTAACCTCTGTTGCTGTCTCCTCCTTGGTCCTACAGCGCTTTTGCATGCTTTTCGGTTTTTACACTTGGCACAGTATTTGCAACCGGTCGTATGAATTTTTCTTTGTTTCCCAGGAGATTATACCTTTCTTGAAGGCAGGAAAGTGTGTCTTGTCTGTGTTTGGTGACTTCCCACAGATATTTGCTGAATGAATGCCTTTGGGGCATGAGTAAAGATATACTTTTACTATCTTTGTCTTTTTGCTGGTATGAAGCACAAGTGAAGAGGCAGAGGGAGAAATAATATTGGCGATGCTAATAATAGCTATGTCAGTCACTGTTCTAAGCACTGCAGGGATTAACTCATTGAACCCTTATAACAACCCTGTGAGATAGCAGTTGTTATTATTAGGTCCTCCCCTCAATTGATGGGGGAAGAAACAGAGACCCAGAGAGGTCAAGTGACTTGCTCAACATCACACAGCTAGTAATCTTGACAGTTGGGATTTGAACGCCACAGGCTGGGCTTTTAGCCATTATCCTTCCTCTCTAAGGTTGGAAGACACTGAGAGAGCTCAGATCCTGGACATGTGAGATCTGCGTGGTCGCAGATTTACCGTACTATTACTTTCCTGTTGCTGTATTATTGTAATTACTGTCAGTGTGATAGTAATAGTAATTTGGGTACTACTGTAATATTATTAAAGCGCTACGCTGAACGTGTGGCTGACTCCTTTCGCAAGCCCACCCCCTCCAGATGCACCCCTGCTGAGCTGTCAGATAGCTGGGACAGGTGAGCCCTAGAAAGGCTGGGCAAGGAATGCTGAGGAATTTCTCGCTGTGGTCCTGGGAAAACCTGTCCACGTCAGCTGCCAGCTCACGGCAAGTCTGGTAACCTGGTCCTGCAGGCCTGGGGGCCCATCCCTCCTACAGCCTGTGGAAGAGAGAGAGATCCCAGACAGAATTCTGAGCAAACAGAGTGAGGGACAGGGAGAGGTGGCACGTATTCCTACCTGTCTGAGTTTGGTATCCTAACCTTAATATGAGGGACTTGAACTACATTATTCTTTCTCCAAATGGGTCTCAGGACTCAGGGGATCTATGAGTCCCATGAGTACTAGGTAATTTTATTTAAACATTCAAACAAAAATTAATATTGCCTTATTTGGGATCATTTCTCATGGACCCCCTGCCTCTTGATTTCAGTTTCTGAAGTTGTGTCGGTCACCGTGACGTCAGAACAAGTGTCAGTCATCTGAAGCGTCAGCCTTTTTGAAATTTACATTATGTTATAACCCAGCACACACATCCATGTAAATCTGTGTGCAACCAGACGCTTCCTGGAGTGTCACGTGCTCTTTCTACCCGGGAAGTGCCCTGTCGCTCCCCACCCTCCCCGGCTAGTCACGACCGCAACTTCAGTTAGAGGGTCACAGCACTGAGCACTGAGCGTGTCCAGGCTGCTAAGTTCTCTTGCAGTGGAAAGTTGCCCCTGAAAGACATGTTTATGGAATACGTCTTCAGTTTCTTCAGTTACTTAATGAATTAGGTCCTTCACTTTGAGATCATGAGAATAAGCTAAAGGTACGAAGTAATGACTCTTTTGTTCTGGATCACTGAGAGTACTACCCAGGTGGTTTAGTCTGTGGATTAGAATGACCACACCAAGAAAAGGCCAACTCAGAGTCTCTGTGCCACGGGAACAGAGGTTGTGTGACAGGTCCATAGGCAGCTGCAGCATGATAGCCTCTGCCACGGCCTCCCGGGCCGTTTTGTTTACTTTGCCAGCAGGTGTGTATATGGGTCCTCTCTCTGAATATACCAGCTTACAGCAATTCATTAGCAGAAAATGCGGCAACAAGTAGATGGTGCTTTCTTCATTAAACTTAAAGTCCGTATTTTATTTATTTTGGGACACACTGTTAAAGTGGATGTATCGTTTAACTTGTACAGTTTCACACATTGTAGATTCGGGTGATTTTATTCTTGTGGTGGTGTTTGGTGTGTTTTTCCTTCCCCTGTATGTCCCGTAAGCGGAGTAGTTAGATCTAGGGGCTTGATTAAACTCAGGCTAAATATTTCAGGCAAGAATACTTCATAGATGATAGTGTAAGCTCACAAACGTATCACACCAAGAGGTGCAGAAAGCTTGGCAGTCCCGTTTGTAATGCGTAGGAGCCAGCTCTCCAACCTGTCTGCCCACCCAGTACTGTTTGTGAGCAAGAAAAGAAATATCTGCTGTATTTAAAAGAACCTAACGAATATAGTTTCTCTCTTGAAGCCATTCGACATCCACCTTTTGGCACTAAGCATCTGAAACCATCCAAAAAACTGTAAGTGCCTTGCCTTGCCAATAAGCTGTTAACAAGTCTTAACTCGGGAGATCTGTCTCTCCTGGCGTTCTGAGAAGCAGAGGTCTCAAATTACTTCCAGCTGAAATGGAAAATAAACAGAACAAAAACTCATCTGTGGTTGGCAGAATAATGGCCCCCCCAAAATGTACACATCCCAACCTGCAGGACCTGGGAATGAGTACCTTATGTGGCAAAAGGGACTGATTTGGGGATGCAGGTGTTACCTTGGATGATCTAGATGGACCCAGTCGAATCACATGAAAGACAGTGGCAAAGGGAGGCAGCAGAGTGGGTTGGAAAGATGCGACCACAAGGATTTGACCCACTGTTGCAGTCTCTGAAGACGGAGGAAGGGGCCATGAACCCAGGAATGTGGGCCATCTCCAGAAGCTGCAAGAAGCAAAGGAATGGAATTTCTCCCAGAGCCTCCAAAGAGAAACACAGCCTTGCTGATGCCTTGATTTTTAGCTCAGCGAGACTTATGTTGGTCTTCTGACCTACATAACAGTAAGATAATAAGCCATAAGATAAATAAATGTTGTTTTAAGTCATCAAGTTTGTGGTCATTGGCTATGGCAGCAATAGAAAACTCATACCAGAAAGCCCTTACATTTTTATCTCTTCCTCTCCCTGTCTAGTGTATCTCTGTACAATAGATACACTTAGAGGTCCTTACTGCCTCGCATTTATCTCTAGAAGCATAGATGCTTAATTAGTGCATTTTGACAGGCATGATGTCAATGAGGATGTTCCTCAGTAGCCGAAATATATTTAGGCTGGGGAAATGATGCCAGACGTTCCAGAGAGAATGTAAACATTTAGTTAGTCAATATGTATGATTCCAAATATGTGGATATTGGAACCGTATAGCCAGGTGTAGACCAGCTACTGCCGTGGGGATCTTTTTAGTTTTCGTCTGGACATCTGGCAAGCATTGACATATCCAGATTGTGTGAGATCCGGCTGGAACTAATGTCGTTCCCGTGTGGTGGGAGAACAATGAAATGTGGCCCTGGATGTCCGCTGGACTCATGGTGCTTTCATCAGGACAAGCCACTGAGTGTTGTGGTCAGGCCCTTGGGCAAGCGACACCACTGAGCTTTTCTTTCCTTCTAAATCGCCACCCCTCCTGTACCGTTGAAATGTGGCTAGCTGCTTCATCTCTCAGGGTGTCACCCTTCTAAGTCACACCAAGCAAGACAGGAGGAAAATAAAACCTCATGGCTGGGCTGAGGGGAGAGGAGAGAGGGAGGAAAGGGAGGAAACACACAACTAGGAACCCAAAGCTAAATGAAAGTCTCTTAGATTTGGGTCACGTCTTTGTTTGGCCATGGAGTCCGTTTTGACCTTGCATCGACCTCCTTGACCCTTAACTTCCCGGAACTCTAAAAAGTGATTAATAACGCTTGCCACATAAGGGTGGGGAGACCTAATAAATGGTAGTTAAGGATGGTGAGTCAGCCAACATAACAGCTCCTGCTTTTAAGATTTCTCAGAATATATTCATGTTGCTTTTTTTTAAGGACTGTGATGAGTTCAAGAAGTCATCTCTGGGGCGCCTGGGTGGCTCAGTTGGGTAAGGTTGGACTCTTGATTTCCGCTCAGATCATGATCTCACAGTTTGTGAGTTCGAGCCCCACATGGGGCTCTGTGCTGACAGTGTGGAGCCTGCTTGGGATTCTGTCTCCTTCTCTCTCTGCCCCTCCCCCACTTGCTGTCTGTATCTTTCTCAAAATAAATAAAAATAAACTTAAAAAAATAAAAAGAAGTCACCTCTGAGCTGGGCACTGGTTATCTTTCTGTGGTAAAGATTCTTAAAGCCGCAGGAATTCCCTTGCTAGAGCTGTAAAGCAATTCTGAAGATCAAATCATGCCATCCTCGTGCTTAGGAATTCTGAGGTGTGCCTCTCTTGCCATATGTGGAATCCTGCAATACAGGTATCAGCCTTACACTGAAGTTGATTGGGTCCGAAAGAGCTTTCTAAGTCATTCTTTTCTTGACAAATTTGTGATATAACTAACAAGAAATGGGAAATTATTAAAGCATAGAAATTCCTTTGGAGGGGTTACATAGGGTCAAAATAATTTATTTTATTAAAAGTTTTAGGGGCGCCCGGGTGGCTCAGTCGGTTAAGTGGCCGACTTCGGCTCAGGTCATGATATCGCGGTCTGTGAGTTCGAGTCCCGCGTCGGGCTCTGTGCTGACAGCTCAGAGCCTGGAGCCTGTTTCAGATTCTGTGTCTCCCTCTCTCTGACCCTCCCCCATTCATGCTCTGTCTGTCTCAAAAATAAATAAACGTTAAAAAAAATAATACAAGTTTTAATAAATTATTTTAATAATTTATATTTATTAAAGAGATTTATTAAAGAGATTTATTAAAGAGATCACTTGGTAGTCCATTCCCCCCCCCCTTTTTTTTGAGCTAGTCCTCAGAGCGGAACATGCTTTTCTCCTTTTCTCTTACCCAGTACATTGAGTCGTTCACTGAAAAGGAACAACAACAGTATTTTGTATACATACAAAAAAAAAAAAAAAGACCAACAGCTAGTTAATATAGGAAAACCCCTCACAAATTCCCTGAAGAAATATGTATTAGTAAGATGGCCAGAAACCCACCTTGATTTGTTATGTGAAATTAGGACATTACAGCCATATCCAGCAGCCTGCTTCTTGGCTCTGGGACAGAGTGTGACAAGTGTCTTTATGATGGTATGCCTGCCAGAGGGAAAGAGGAGAACACGGATCATATTAATGCTGCATAGTACTCGGTTCCTTCAGAAATTACCCAGAAACGCTTGGCTGGGCAAAGTAGCGTACGTCCCTGAAGGATGCTGTGGTTTCTCCGGCCTGATAAAGGAAAGAACGCCGTGTGCGTGAGTTGCTGTCTTCTTAGACATTGGCAAGGGCGGCATGCTTGGTAATGAGCTGATTGGGTATTTCGGCATCTTTTCTTGCCTTGGGAAATTTTCCGGGTACACCTCTGTTTCCTTTCAGCTGCCAAAAATGTCAGTTACCATCAGACAGGTGTAGCTGGCCTTCTTTACAAAAACAAAGGAGGTGGACTGACACACTGTCGTTCTTTGTCCTCTGGTGGCTTGAACGCTAACAAAGTGTCTCCTACCCACTGGATGAGCCGCTTCTGCCTCTCTTCTGCTCCCCCACTCCACGCCTTGCCTCTCCTTGTTGACAAGTGCTGTGAAGGCAAAGCGTAGTAGTTGCTTTCTCCCAGAGTATGACATGTGATGTTTGTAAAAGATCAAGGTCAGACTTTTGGGCTGCTGACAGTTTCACCATGCAGGCCAGATTAGTTTTTATTTATTTATTTTTTTTAATTTTTTTTTTCAACGTTTTTATTTATTTATTTTTGGGGCAGAGAGAGACAGAGCATGAACGGGGGAGGGGCAGAGAGAGAGGGAGACACAGAATCGGAAACAGGCTCCAGGCTCTGAGCCATCAGCCCAGAGCCTGACGCGGGGCTCAAACTCACGGACCGCGAGATCACGACCTGACTGAAGTCGGACGCTTAACCCACTGCGCCACCCAGGCGCCCCCAGATTAGTTTTTAAATAGTAGTTAGTGCCTGAATATAGTCATCTGACACTCTCTCCTATCCTAAATGATATGTAAAATAAGAAATATTTTGCTGAGTGCTGGAAGTCAGAGGAGGGTGCTGTCCGTGTGTCAGAAACTTGAAGGAGTTTCTAATAGGTTCGGTAAGCTGATTCCAGAGAACTCATTTCCAAGTCATCTTCACAAAACGGAAGCATCGCTGTGAGAGAAGTAAGTGTAGATCAGTGGTCTTCTAACTTCTTTGCTGGATAACCCCTACAAGGATTTTTTTTTTTTTAATGTTTATTTTTGAGAGAGAGCGTGAGCAGGGGAGGGGCAGAGAGAGACGGAGACACAGAATCTGAAGCAGACTCCAGGCCCTGAGCTGTCAGCACAGAGCCCAGCGTAGGGCTCAAACTCAGGAGCCGTGACATCATGACCCGAGCCGAAGTCAGCCGCTTAACTGAGCCACCCAGGTGTCCTAGGATTTTTTTAAAACATCATATTTTCTTGAGTTTTTATCTTGACATCTAAATGTCTTCATCATTTGTAAAAATAGAAGGTAGAAAACATTACACATTTCATTAGTTGAAAGAAGGTAAAGATTGATCATGCATGGAATAAATTATTTCATGACATGATTTGATAAAATAGGTTTTAATGACCTCACCAAATAACATATTAAGTCTGAAAGGAATCAATAAAAAACATATGCAGACTATATCCAGCACATCTGGTGGTTCCAGATTTCTTTCTTTTTTTTTTTTTTTTTAACATTACAGTTACTTTAAAATAATCCACATCACTATTTTGTTACTTTATTCTGAATTCAGAACTTCTCAACACTGGCCAGGCTCATCTCAACAGACCTGTTGAGGACAGAGAGAAACAGAAAAGCCCGAGGTTTTCCCAAACCAATATTTGGAATCATTTAGGGTGGTGCACCATGGTGAGATTTGAGATCTATAAATAGTAGGACTTGTAGGGTGGGAGAAAAAATGTTGTTACTGCTGAAAAGCTGTCAGGCAGTTTTAGAAAAGGGTACATATGGAAGCTGAGGATATAGGAGCTCATTTCCATAAAACTATCCCTTTGGAAAGTCCATTTGAGGAGTGCTGGAATAAAGGCTGCTGGGATTCACCGTGGACCTGATGAAGGCTGTGTAGTAAGAGGAATATGGAAGAGACAGATAAGACAGACTGAGGGAAAGAATAGGGATGCTCCATTTAGATCAGTTTAGATGCCATGGGTCAGTCCATTTGAAGGTGCGCTAAGCTCATTCTGGGTGCAGGCAGTTCTCTCCAACAAAAGGTGACAGAAGAGACGGAAGGGCTTCCCCCAAAGGGGCACCCTCAGATCGCTCATGACCTCAGCCCCCTAAGTTCGTTCAGGCTGCTATGCTAGATGAAGAAACAGGTAACTAGTCCTCCAACTTACGATCTGAGGCATTTGAGTGTCTGCTATGTGCTAAGCATTGTCTTAAGTACCAGAGATACTCTGGTAATGAAGGCGGATAAAGTGGTACCTCTGTGAAGTTGGGGAGCAGGGAGGTGGAGAGACAGGGAACACAAATCTGTGAGAACATGTGAGACAGGATAACGCCATGACAAAAACCACCTGTGTGTTATGACTGGCATGGCAACTCTAGCTTGGCTGATCAGAAATGGCTTCTCAGAGGAAGTGGTGTTCATGTTGAGACCTAAAGTCATCTACAGAAAAATCAATCAGTACATCCAGAATCAGCAAATATTTATTAGGTGCCAGGCACTGTTTAGGTACCTGGTTTATATTGGAAAACAGGCAAAGATCTTTGAGCATCTTACATTCTACCTTGGACAGCAGGGGAGACACATCATAAATAGTAAGTAGTATAAATGAGTACATTATATGGTATGTTAGAAGGTGTTGAGTGTTATGCAGAAAGACAAGGTGTATAACAGGCTAGGGAAAATGGGTAGGATGGGAACAAAATGTAACCTTCATTTTTTTTTCATTTTATTTTTTAAAATTTACATCCAAATTAGCATATAGTGCAACAATGATTTCAGGAGTAGATTCCTTAATGCCCCTTACCCATTTAGCCCATCCCCCCCCCCACAACCCCTCCAGCAACCGTCAGTTTGTTCTCCATATTTAGGAGTCTCTTTTGTTTTGTCCCCCTCCCTGTTTTTATATTATTTTTGCTCCCCTTCCCTTATGTTCATCTGTTTTGTCTCTCAAAGTCCTCATAGGAGTGAAGTCATCTGATTTTTATCTTTCCCTGACTCACTAATTTCACTTAGCGTAATACCCTCCAGTTCCATCCACGTAGTTGCAAATGGCAAGATTGCATTCTTTTTGATTGCGAGTAATACTCCATTGTATATATATACCACATCTTTATCCATTCATCCATCGATGGACAGTTGGGCTCTTTCCATACTTTGGCTCTTGTTGATACAAAACGTAACTTTCCTTAGGGTGGTTGGGGTAGGCGACACTGAGCCAGTCACCTAGGAGCGAAGAAATTAGCTGTGTGTAAGGGACCACATAAAGGAGAGCTAGAGCAAAGGCCCCAGGTGGAAATCATGGCTGATACGTGTGGAAAACAGCAAGAGGACGGCTAGAGCAGAGGGAATGAAAGACTTAGGGTTCCGACAGGAGATCAGAGGTGTCACCAGAGGCCAGGCCCTCTAGGCTTTATAGGCCCCTGGGAGGAGTCTTTGTGTTCACTCTGAGCAAAATGGAGATGCGTTGCAGAGTTTTGAGCCAACTTAGATTTCAACAGGTCACCGTGGCTGCTGTGTAAAGAGTAGATACTCAGGATTAAGAGGAAGAGGGCCCGGTGTAGTGGGCCGAGTAATCCAGGTCTGAGGTGAAGATGGTCTGGAGCAGGTGTTTCAGAGAAGAGGTGGTGGACGTGGTGGGACTAGCTGTGTACTGAAGGGAGAGGCGGCACCATCTCCTTCCAGATTGGACCAGGATGTGGCACGAAGAGAAGACACAGGACGGTTCCAAGGTTGTGCCCTGAGTAAGTGGGAGATGGCATCAGGAAAGCTGTCGTGGAGCAGGTTTGGATCGAAGATTCGGGGAAAGCACAGAGGCAGAAGGAGAATTTTTTATTCTTCCACTTGTACGTTAAAAAACTGTTACTGAATTTTATGCGCTTAAAAATCACCTGGGGCTGAAACTGTATGATTTTTAAAATGAGGGAGTGGCAGAAACGGGGGAAAGAGAGGCCAAGGAGATAGAGGGGGGTAGAAGGTATTCCACAGGTACTGTTTTGTTCAGGGGAGTATGTAAATATACTGTAGCTGTGTGCTAAAAGTTTTAATTTAAATATGTATGTTTAAAATTTATCAGTAGACTATATACTTTTAAGAGGTGGCAGTGGGAAAAGTAACAAAAACTTAATTAGTTCACTAAAAGTCAGGAAGGACAAGAAAATATGGTCTGTAAAAAACTGAACAAAGTGAGGAACCAAAGAAGTCTTAGTCTGAGAAATGGGTAGGAGGTACTACCATTTGCTGACGTGAGGAAGGTTGGGCAGCAGGGTTTGTGTCAAGAACTGGATTTGGGGTAGGGAGGAGAGAGAGAGAAATACATCTGATTAGGTCATGTCAAATTTAAGATTCCTATTTGACATCACAGGGGGAATGTCACATACATAGGTAAATACGCTATAATTAAGTACATAGTTAAATAGTTAAATATCTTCTTGACTCTCTTTGCTATTTTAAGCTTGTTTTAACTTAGGGGTACTAAATATACTAACTATATTAAATATTTTAGGGTTTTTGTGTGTTTTCAAGGCTGTTTAGCAATGCATTTGAAAACTGTGGACACTGCATTGTAGTGACCAGATATAAAGGCAGGTGGCAGAAATACTATCTATTATAGAATTTGATTCAGATTTTATAGTAATTTTGTTTGTAGAACTCCAGGAAGAAATGGTAGGAGATGTATCTCTTTATTTCCTAGATTCGATTAAGTACAGTGACATTCTGTTTTCTTAGCTCTGGCAACATGAGTAAAATTGAAGCTCAAGTTATACCAAGGAATCCTGACCAAACACAGGAAACCATGAGATTAAGGGATGGTGTAACAAGTGGATGCCCTGGAAAGTGCTTTTGCTCTTGGGAGAGTATTTCAACTACTCATAGTGGTCAAGCTTGTTTTTCCCATTCAAGTTTGATATATTCCAGGAAGCCAGTAGTTAAAGTAGAGTAGTATTGTTTGTCCTCACTGATTTTAGTGATTTTACTGTTGAGAATTCAGTGTTTAGAATTTTGGAAACTTTAATGTTTCTCCGAAATATTTGTGTGGAAGTCATTAAAGTTGGGTTTTGCAGCTTCACTTTTTCCTATACGACCTTTTGGTATAAACTTGATGCTTCCCATCAATGTGGGAAAATACGATTACTAGCCGTTGATTAAGACAATAAAAATTATTTAATGAGTATCTTTGGTTTGTGTCAGTATAGAAGAGATGTAATTTCTGAGGCCTGTATTCTACTTTGAGAGAAGCTGGAATATAAGGAGTGTTGGTCGGGTTTTAGATAACCCATCCAGCGCAGCTCAAGAGCCACAGGGTTGAACACAGCCATGGTCTTTTAGAGGGCACAGGGGATGAAGATGGGGAAACCAAGATTATTCAAAAACACTGACAGCGGAAACACAGAGTTTGGATGTGGTAGAACCTGGAATGGAAGAGACAAATCCAGAACGAAGGAAAGAAAGGGCAGGGGTGCTCTGAAAACCAGAGTGACTCTTGCTTTTAGTGACTTCCGGGCACAGATGTACCAGCTAGTCACCTGCGCTTAATAGTACAGGTGCGTTGTGTAAAAAGTGAGGAATTAAGACATATACACATGAACTGTTTATTCCATTCTATATGAATAGAACATTCTGCCTAGGTAACTTCAGTTTTAATAACAGAATAGGACCCAGAAACTTTTGTAGTGTACTATTGTCTTTCAAGAAAATGAAGAGGAAATAAAGTATATATTCACTATCTAAAAATGTTCTCTGAATTTGGTACAATGTAGTGTGGAGTCTTTAGGGTTAAATGCGTCACCCCCCCTTCAGTATCTAGGTTCTAAACAGGCTATATAGCCCCATAATTTGGAAACCAAGTTTTTAAAAACCTTCGAGAAAACTTTTCAAAAGTCATGGTGTTAACCATGACAACTGGCTATTTTCCAAATTCCATCATGGAACTAGGTTGGTTCACAAAACTCAGAAAGGAATTTGAAATAATATACTCTGTCTAATATTATATCTAGTATAGTTAAAGTTATTTTATTTATAAATTTATTGGTTAAAGTCGCCATTTTAAATCAATTATTCATTCATTTCTGTGACACATTCATGAAGGAGAAGTGGAAAAACTAGGAAAGGCAGTAGTCCCTCCTCCACGGGGAATACATTCTAAGACCCCCAGTGGATGCCTAAAACCACAGATAGTCCTGGACCCTATATATACCATGTTTTTTCTTCTGCACATGATAAAGTTTAATTTATAAATTAGCCACAGTAAGAGATTAACAACTAATAGTAAAAAAGAACAATTCGAACAGTATGCTATAATAAAAATTGTGTGAATGTGGGTCTCTCTCTCAAAATATCTTACTGTACTTCAGTTACCCTTCTTGAGATGTGAGAGGATGAAATGCCTACATGAGGGATAAAGCAAGGCGAGTGACATAGGCATTGTGACCTAGCGTTAGGCTACTCTTGACCCTCTGACAGTGTGTGACCACAGTTGACCAGGGGTAACTGAAACCATGGAATGCAAAACCATGGTTAAGGGGGGACTACCGTAGCTGATTTAGACAAATTATTCAAGAAGTTTTGTCATAAAGGGAAGGGAGAGGGTATCCTGACTGGCCAGTGTAACCATGAAGTTCCGTGGAGGAAATGATGTCATGCCATTGTAGATTTGTCTGATTTTATTGTATCTTGAAATTATTCTTCTCCCCTTTATTCCAATACTGTTGCTACCCAGTTTCTCAAGGAGGCCAGTGAGACAAGAAGGTTCTGGCAAGTGACAGTATTTCAGACTGCTTTGCAATTGTATCCTTTTAGTTCAGCTCTTTGTGATTTTGGTTAATACAGGTCCAGTCCCTGTTCATCTCGGAGTGAGCCAATGTTATCGAATAGCTAAACACCATGAATGCATACTCTAAAATGCTTCTCCCAAGTTTCTCTGAAGAACCTCTGCCTCAGACTAGGAGGGTCTTGGAAGGTAGACTGTAATAGGTCACCTCAAGCATAAAATCTTTGTGAAACCTTTTTATCTTAAACATTTTTTAAAATTTCTATTCCAGAATATATTCATATTTGTTTTGACATATAAATGTTTATCATTTAATAAAATTGACCCTCTAGGAAAATACGCCATGTTTATCTTGTTGCTTGCACACTGATTGTACCCCAGGGAATGGTTCTGCCTCAGTTTTAGGAACTGGATGTATGGGAAAGAACACTGGCTGGGCTGGGGATGGAAGTATTTGGGTAGCCCCATCTTTGCCATAAATTAGCTGTGTGACCTTGGGAAAATCGTTTGAAGCTATTGGTTTCCATTTCCTTTATATGAATGAGGAGAGTTGAGTGGCCAGACTGGATAACCATAAATCCCCTTCCTCCTGTCATTCTATAATGACATAGACTCTGGCATGCTGGATCCATGACCTCAGGCCCAGGTGGTTGCACATTATAGACATAAGATCCAATTTGTACAACTTTTTGCCCTTCTTTACTACTTCATGATTACAATTCAGTTTTGATTATTGAATGAATAAAGATGAGTGGGCATCTTGGCATAAGTGGTTTATACATTTTTCTTTCCCTTTCCTACCCAGATGGAAATATGAATTAAGTCCAGAGCCTTTATCTGGCAAATAAAGAAATGGACCTAAGGTTTTCATGAATTTAGTCTGCTTTCATATTCAACAGTCTCATCCCTTCCCTTCAACCTGTATCCTCCCTGATAGAAACCTAGCCACTAATACAAGTACCAGCCAACAAAATATTCCCGTGTAACCTCTACCAATAGCCAAAACGTTACATAAACTTTTTAAATAAAGACCGCTATCAAAGGGCAGTACTTCTAGGCTCATCCAAATTGCTATGTAAAGCACATTCTCTATACTAACCAAACTGTACTATCCATGAGAGCAAGCATCCCTCTTCTTAAGCTTCTAAGCTATTTCTCCAGGCTTTACCAAATTGTGCTTTCTCTTAAAGTAGGACATTCTGTGCCCCTTTGCAAGCTGGTGTGACTAACATTGCTAGAATTGCCAAAAAGAGGAGAGAAAGAGAGATAACTGAGGTGCTTTAAGAATAGGGAATTTCACCGGGCTCTTTGCAGAATACAGTGTGGCTGATATGTGTATTATTATGTGGAAATACTATCCCATACTTCTATGTGGTAGAATGGTCTCCACCTCAGGGTCATACTAAGTGAGTGACGGCTAGACCTCAAACCTAACAGTGAACATAGGCTGGCTGTAGCCCCTGCTTCCCTCAACCATCACTGCCTGTCACTCCTTCCCCACACCTACCTGCATGTTATGGTGATCAGTTACCTGATGTACAAGTGTGTCTGGATTTCTGCCCTGCTTGAGAATGAGGAATATCTCAGATCACACTTCAAGAATGCAATGTAAAACTCCCTTGTCTTGAGCTAAAAATATAGAAACATTTTTAAGTGACTAAATCTCCTAGCTTATAGGTCTTGTTTTTTCTTTTCTGACAAAACAACTTACAAATGGCAGCCAGTGACATTTTCCCCCAGTCTTGCATCTTAGAATAGCCAGCTGCTGGTTTTCTAGATCTTTGAAAGATGCCTTGAATTCAGAAATCCGCTGCGGGGAGTGGGGGGTGGTTGGTTAGTATTTGCATTACTGAAAGTACTTTTATGGAGTGATAATGCAAAGGTTAATGATAGCAAACTGTCTTTGTCCACAGCTGGAATTGTGCTCAGGTGTATCTACCTCTAACACCTGCCCTCTGCCCTGTTCACATGGCCTTGTAGCCCCTCTTTGGAGCTGTGGCCAAGGAGGAAAGGGAGAGTGACTCCATGGCTCAGCAGAGGAGGAAAGTTATAAGACTTGTGCAATCAGACAGTTCCCTGATGTTTGGCTTTGGGCTCAGGACAGGGACATTAATATTTCCAGTAGAAACTGGCTACATACACAAGCACCACTGAAGGACCCTGCCCTGGCTGAATGTGAGTTTTGCTTGGAGATGCAGCATAGTTTGGTAGAAGGGTCACCAGCTCGAAAGCCAGACCAACCCAAATGTGAATTCCAACATTAGCCCTTACTCTGCTGTGTGACTTTGGTCAAATTATTTAACTTCTTGGAATCTCCATTTTCTCATCTGAGTAACAGATGTAAAATACATACATTGAAGGATTGCTAAAAGATTAAGTAATGAGAAAGCAAAAGAGGATAGCCACTTTGGGAAGCAGTTCTGCAGTTTGTTAAGAAGCTAAACATAGGGCATCTGGGTGACTTGGTTAAGCATCTGACTCTTGGTTTCAGCTCAGGTCAACTCAGGTTTGTGAGTTTCAGCCCCGCATCAGACTGTGCACGGGCAGTGCAGAGCCTGCTTGGGATTCCTTCTCTCTCTCCCCCCCTCTCTCTGTCCTTCCCCTGCTCCCTCTCTCACCCTCTCAAAATAAATAAATAAGCTTTAAACAAAAAAGCTAAACATAGTCTTACCACATGATCCAGAAGCCCTCCTCTTAGGTATTTAGCCAAGGAAGTTGAACGCTTATGTCCATACAAAAAACCTGCACACTAGTGTTTATAACAGCTTTATTCATAATTTGCCAAAAAACTGGAAGCAACCAAGATGCCTTTCAGTAATTGAATAGATAAACTGTGGTACATCCACGTGATGGAATATTTTTCAGCAGTAAAAAGAAACGAGCTATCAAGTCATGAAAAGACATGGAAGAAACATATGCATATAGCTAAGTGAAGAAAGCCAGTCTGGAAAGGCTACATACTGTATGATTCCAACTGTATGGCATACTGGAAAAGACAAAACTGTAGAGACCTCAGTGGTTTCCAGGGGTTTGGGGTAAAGGGCTAAGCAATGATGAGGTGAAGCACTGAGGATTTTTAGGGCAGTGAAACTATTTTGTATGACACTGTAATGGTAGATCCATGGCATTAAGCACCTATCAAAACCCGTAGAACGTACAGTGCCAAGAGTGAACCCTAATGTAAACTGTGGACTTCAATAAACACGCAAAGAAAGTTTCCTCAAAAGATCAAACAAAAGGATGTATCTAAACGACCTAACCTACTAACTAGTATATGCTAGGCTCTAATAAATGATAGATATTGTTATCATTTCTATTCTTATTCTAAGTTCCAATAGTATCATTTAGACATAGTTTCTTTTTTTTTTTAATTTTTTTAACGTTTATTTATTTTTGAGATAGAGAGAGACAGAGCATGAACAGGGGAGGAGCAGAGAGAGAGGGAGACACAGAATCTGAAACAGGCTCCAGACTCTGAGCTGTCAGCCCAGAGCCCGACGCGGGGCTCAAACTCACGGACCGTGACATCGTGACCTGAGCCGAAGTCGGATGCTTAACCGACCGAGCCACCCAGGCGCCCCTAGACATAGTTTCTGTCTGGGTTAGATGTATCAGTTTTAATTAAAAGTGATAATATTACTTAAAAATCTAGCTGGTTACCAAATGAGAATTAGCTGTCTTTTATAATCATGGATTGGTTCAAAGAAGCGTCTGTTTTCTCCCCCTGCCACCCATCCTCTGCTAAGTTAATAATTTGTTGCCAAACCCAAGCAAAGCAAACTCTGGCTCAGGCACAAGTTTCATTGAATTTTATTTCAGTCCGTGAATTACGGTTGGTGTAAACTCTGGGTCTGGATTTGCTTAGTTATATAATGCGATTGCAATATAAGGTCTTGAGTTGATTTTGCCATATATCCTGTATTGTTATGTAAAATTCTGCCTTTAATCAAGAACTGCCCCGATACAATATCCTTATTTGTCTTGCATGAAGTTTCTCCTCTTTGTAAGTTTTTTTTGTATGGTTCAAATTAGCGTGGGAAGAATAGGCAGGAAATATAAATTTAAGTGACACATGTTAAGCATAAAAGAATTATATGACAAAGCATTAAAATGGTGCACATTTTAAATTTGCCGACATCTGATAGAATACGAGGGGGTGCATAATTAAATAAGAACTAACACCTATTCTGTGACTGAAAATCGAATGTGTCCGAGTCTCTTTCCTTTTTTCAGTCGATGCTAAGAATCTAGCCATGCAAAAATGTCCAAAGTGGCCAAATCCCACAGAATCCAGTACAACAATGCAGAGAAGTTGTCAAGAACATGCACTAAATAGTCTTTGGGTTTTTACTGAGAGCTGCAACTAAATGTTACATTTATGTCCTTGTCCTCTACCTCTCGCTTGGCAGCTTTTTCTTGGCTCATTTTAGAGACATGGAACTGCAAGCAGTCAGGGGAAGTTGGGACAGAAACTTGCTCTCTCTCTTTTCCTTTTCTTTTTCCTGCACATATGTGTGCCTTTATACCTTCTCTCACATTTACGTTATCCATGCCTGTTGGAAAAGTCTTGATGACCAGTCTAGTTGGTTTCTAATTTTTTTTAATGTTTATTTATTTTTGAGAGAGAGACAGAGTGTGAGTGGGGGAGGAGTAGAGAGAGAGGGAGACACAGAATCCGAAGCAGGCTGCAGGCTCTGAGCTGTCAGCACAGAGCCCCATGCGGGGCTCGAACTCACGGACCGTGAGATCATGACCTGAGCCGAAGTCGGACGCTTACCGACCGAGCCACCCAGGTGCCCCTAGTTGGTTTCTTTTGTCCCACCTCTGTAACTATTTTAGATTGAGGTCTCTAGCTCATGTACCAGAGTCTGTATAACAGATCATCTCAAAGCCAAACGGACCTCAGTGGTCCAAGCGTCAGCAACAGGGGCACTTGCCGGCAGAACTAGGGCTTGCCCTGGGTTCTGTGGATATTGGGGAACCACTGGACTGTGGAAGGGTATGGAGCTGAGCCAGGGTGGGAGGCAGGGTGAGCTCAGAACTACCCAGGAAAGGGAAAGAGTATGTGTTTGAAGAAGAGGTATTTCTGGGGAATCTGAGAGCAGATTGTAGTTCAGGGCAAGCCAGAACCACCCTCTCCCCCACCTGCTGAGGGGGTCACAGAAAAGAAGCCGACTTGAAGCCACAGAATATTGCCTGCAGATAAATGCTCAAATCAAAGGGTTGGACAGGTAGGGGAAAGCAAAGTCAGTAGTCGGAGCCTGGCGGTCATATGAGGTTTCTCAGCTGCCTGGCGACTCTCTGGTGGGTCAGTGCCAGCCACCAAGTACAAGCCATACTTTGGTGCTGGCTGTAGACATACTGTTTTCTCATAACTACTGTCATTCAAACAGGATCTAGTTTCCTGGCATGAGCAGATTGTTCCCACTGAGCACACGCACTGTGCTGTGAGCAAGGCAGGGCAAATCCTCAGAGGAACTGGATGGATTTCTCATTCTGAGATAAGGAAGGGGGTGGAGAGGAGCTGACTTCACCTTCTGTTTATGCAGGTTCTGAATAAAATGAGTAGAGCCCACACTCCACCCCCCCCATCCCCCAGAATAAATAAGGTTCAAGTGGGATTACCCAGTACAAATCTAGTGCAAGTGCATTTCGACTTGTTTGAGGGATCTGAATATTTAATCTCCCTTCGTCATGAATCCTAGAGTCATGTGTAAGTGCTAATGACCAAGGCCCTGAAAGCAAACACTGGAACTGGAGTCAGAAGTGTTGCAACTAGTACAACTTCTGCTGTGACGTCCTAGAAACTTTGGAGTATGCCAGAGGAAACAGGCCTGAAAACGTGGAACTGGCAGTCAGGAGGCCTGGGTCCTCCAGCTCAGCCTGAACCCCAGGGCCTCTTCTGTCAAGTAAGGACATGGGCAAAACATCTCAGAGGACAAGTCGTTTTTCTAACTTGCAACATGATAGAACCCACAGGGGTGCATGAAATCAGCCACACAAATTGAGAAACCTAAGTTCATGGTTCCATTCATTCTCTGATAGTGGATCAGTGCAACTGTGTCTTCAAAATAGAAAATGAACTAGATGACGATCTGGTATCTGTGACCCCCCCCCACATTTGTTCAAGTTATGCCAGCGATCAAAAGTTTGGCTTGTCACGGCTTCTCCACAGAGATTGGAATCACCCCCCTGGGGGCTTTTAGCAATCTGCAGGGGTGTTTTTTAGATGTCACAGTGATTAGGGGCAGGGAGGTGTGGGTGATATTTGATGGGCAGGAGCCCAGCTGTTGAACAGTACTCTGGACAATCCTGCAGAGCAAAGAATTATCCCACAACTTGCACGGCTTTCATATCTGCTGCCAGATATTAAATGTAACTTTGTTTTCCGTATAGATGTGTATTTTTCACGTTTCAAAATATACACTGAATTTTCCAGGAATATGTACAAGTAGAGGTAAGATTGTACTTTGTTTTCTTCAAAACTTTACCAAGAAGTATTCATCATTTCAGAAAAACCAGATCAGCAATAGCAAACACTAATGATGTTTGAGTCACCAACACAGCAATAACACAGAATAGTCTGTGTTATCGATGTCACATTCGTGGTGATTCCACAGGTGTATGAATCTGAGGCAAAATTGCTTTTTAGAAGAGTCATGCAGAGTATTTATATATTGACATATGTATCATTTTATAGAAGTTATTTTCTTTTCATTGCTCCTTTGTATTATAATTTGCATATTGTTTAAAAATATTGGTAGGTTTTTTATCAGTTAGTAAATATACTACGATAAAAAGTTTTTAACAAGGCATTGTATCTGATTGAATTGAAAACCACTGGGCCAGAGGATCCTAAGCTCCCTTTTAGTTTTAAAATTCTCTCAGCATATGTGATTATTTAATCTGATGCCTTCATTTTTACTGGTGAGTAAACTGAAGGCCGTTAAGTCTTTCATGCATTGCATTCGACAGATTTACCGATGGTCTCCTAGGGAGATGGGCATGTAGTTGTGTGCTATGCACAAAAAATGTGATCCTTGTCTACAAGGAGCCTTGGGTCTGGTAGCCAAGATGAGATAGATATATGCCAAGAAATAGGAAAAAAGAGAGAGAGAGAGAGAGAGACAGAGAGAGAGAGACAGAGAGAGAGAAAAGAAAAGAAAAAAGAAAAGAAAAGAAAAAAGTAAAGAAAAGAAAAGAGAAAGAGGAAGAGAAAGAAAGAAAACCCAGTAATTGGTTAGTAGCTCAGCTGCATCTAGAACCCACCATTGCTGTGAGGGCTGGTTCTCTCTCCCTGCCCGGCCTGAAGGGGGGGCCTGACATGATAAGGCCAGAAATGTTTCTGGCTCTGATCGTTGGGTAGGTAGGCAATATCCCACCAACTAACGGAACGTGATTTTAGTTTACTTTCTTTTTCCGAGTAACAAAGGCCCAGGAGTAGCTGTTTAGCTCACCACCCGTACCGCTGCTCATGCATGAGGGTAAGAATTGACATGAGGCCGTCAATGGTGAGAGGGGAGGGGGCACAGAAAGCCGGTTCTAGAGCGCCGTCCTCTAGTGGAAATATAATGCAAGCTGCAACGTAAGTCACAAACGCGATTTTAGATTTTCTAGTAGCTCCATTTGAAAAAGTAAAAAGAAATGTAAAATTAGTCCGAATAATATAGTTTGTTTCACCAAATATACCCAGCATATTAGCATTTCAACAGGAAAGGAATGGCAAACAAGTATTGATGAGATACTTTACCCTCTATTTCTCACTGGGACTTCAAAATCTTGGTGTATACTTCACACAGCCCTCAATTCGTGCAAGGCTCATTTCACACACGGCTGGTGGCTCCTGTACTGGACAATGCGGCTCCAGGGAAGTGGCTCTCAGCGCCTTTTCTGCCTCCACCTAGTTCAGCCATGTAGGCACCCCATCCATGACTTCCCATCCCGCGCAGTGACTCCCATCTAGAGGATGCACTCCCGTGAGATGACAACGGCTGGGGACGGCAGGGGGGGGGGGGGGGTGCCGCAGTGGCGTTTACCACCACCCACCTCCTCCCTGTGCTAGCGTCAAAGGCGCTGAAAGTACGGAGGGTTTCTGCGAAGTCTTGCTCACATAGGTCAGTGTGCTAAAGAGCCAGCCCAGGAAGGGAGGGCTGATGACCTGGAAGCCGGGGTTGGGATTTGGAGAAGTGGTTGAGTGCCAGACGCTCGAGGGCTCAGTATACAGAACTTGACTACAGAATGTCACAGGTTTACTACTTTTTAAGTAATTTATTTTTTCTTCTCATCTTCATCTGCTCATTTGGCTCATTTATGCAATGCACGTACAAAAGGAATCAGACCTGGTGATCGTCGAAGGCCCTTCCCTGTCCAGGTTACTGCCCCCTCATTTGTAAAGGGGCCCATCAGAACCTCTGACCTGGTGTTTCAAAGGACTGTTCCTGGCCAGGCCTTGCCTGGCCCTGAGGTATTTGAAATGTGTTTTCATAATCGCTAAGAGTTATGTTCAGGGCTGTGTGTGTGTAGGGATGGAGGGTATGGGGGGCAGAGAACGTGGAGCCTGGCTGGGCAAAGTGCTTTACTTACATCGTCCTACTGAATCAATAGAACAGCCACTTGAGGTAGACAGTATAGTTATCCTCATTTTCCACAAAAGAAAGTATGGCCAAAGAGGTTAAGTAACCTCCTCCAGGTCCCAGTAGCTGTCATCTTTATATTTATGGTTGCCAGGCAGAATTTTCTTTCTTGGCAGTAACCTGCCTGCCTCTGAGTGCTCATCTTTCTTTTCCATGCCACCTTCTTTCCCCACCCCTCACCCTCCACCACAAATGTGCTTCAGGTGGGAGTCCCTCATCGTACAACATGTTGAGGGCTTCTACTCCACTCTGTGTGCCCCTCAGACTTCTAAACTGGTTTTCCATTTGATGGCTCAGATTCCTTTTTTAGGAAGCTCAAGCTGGGAATGTGGGACATTCAACTTCTGTCAGGTCACCATTCGGCCAATGGGGGATCCCATTCGCCTGTCATCTCCCAGGGATCCAGACATGAGAGCAGCCTTAGGGATCCATAGGAAGAAAAGCTGCTTCCCAAGACCAGAGGGGGGCTGCCTGGCCACTTAGGCAGGGCCTTGCCGATGAGCAGAGCCTTGCCAGAACTCCCCCCTCCAGGTCTGTTCCTCAGCTTTGCACGTCAAGGGTAATCTCAGACTGAGGGCAGCACAGGCTGGGAGACGGCGTGGGAGAAGCTGATTCATGACACCCAGTCGTAGGAGAGACTAATGTATAAATCAGAACACCTGTTCATTAATGTGCTGGAAGGCACAGATGTTTATGTCCGCAGGCAGGCCAGCATATTTTTATTTCCACAGAAAAACCTTGCATTAGGAGCCAGATTTTTATCAGGAAGTTGTGTACCACACCTGGAATCAGAACTAGGAGAGTTATTGTTGAAACATTTAAGTATTTATAGTTGAAGAGGATGTGATACAAAATGGCATTTCGTGAGAAAGGTCAGCCTCTCTTCCAGGCCTTGCCTCTCCGTCCTTAGCCCCTTCCTCAGAGGCAACCCGTATTCCCAATTTCTTCCACAAGTTAGATTGTCTGAGGCTGTATTTCCTGAATAGGGATGTGCCCACTGCACAGGCCTTTCTTGCAACGTTACTTACGTTGCAGGTAACTTGCGTCTTCTGGGTGGTCTCCCTCCCTGGACCAGTTTTTTCTTGACACATCAGAGGGTCGGGAGGTGGGAAGCGTGGAGATGATACAGGCCAGCTGGGGAGAGGGGCACGCAGGGCTTGTGGAGTGGGAAGAGCTCTACTGTCCCGGGGAGGGTGTGGGGGTGAGTGAGAGGAGATCTGGTGACAGTGCAAAGGAGTGTACCCAGGCCCCTGGCAGGAAGTGGACGGGTGGTGGGTATTTCTCTAACCACTCCCAGCCTCTGGGGAACAGGGCAGGAAAGAAAACCCCAGAGTGGGAGAGACAAAGGGGGGCTCTGCCCCTTCACTGTCTTGAAGGGGGCAGCAACCCTCCCCCAGGAAAACACCCCAAAGGGACAGGGCAGGGACCAAAAACATTGTGAGAGACAACCTGGCCCCAGAGCAGCCAAGTAAGGTGCCTTCCAGCTCCAGCGTCCTGACCTGGAGACAGCACCGGAGAAGGTCTGCAGAAGGAACAATTAGCCAATTCATTATGTTGACATTTCTAGCCACAAGATAAGGCCTTTTCCCTTAATTAGGGCCGTGACAGATAAAAATATATTCCCAGCCAACCCCTGTTATCCGCATGGGCAGACCTATCATCCCTACTTGGTCTGGCCCTGTCCTTATTAGAGGGCTTGCTCTGTGTGCCTACACTTGGCAGCTCTGTAAAGGATTCGGAAGGAATAAACACAGGGCCTGCTTCCTGCCCTTCGTCTAGAAGAGAAGACTCATTCATACACATGGTCCGTGGCAGCAGACTTCGGTGGTTCAAGAACAGGAAAATAAAACTAATGGGGGGTGTCTGGAAACCAGCTCATGTGAGGCAAATAAAGCTAGTGAGGGATTCTGGTCGCCAGTTCAGGTGAGGAAGCAGGGAGGGGTATGTAGTGTGGAAGGAGGGGGGGCGGTAACTAAAAGAAGCTGTGAACACCATCTCGGATGTTGGAGAGGCAGTAGGACTTAATGTGTGGTAGGTAAAAGCCAACCTCCGAAGGCACTTACCCCCTGTGTGACTTCAGACAAACCATTTCACCTCCCTGTGCTTCTCTTTCTCCGTTTTAAGAAAGCAAGGACAATATGGTACCTATCTCATTGGGCTGACGGGAGAACTGAGCAGGTTGATACACAGTAAGCCCTTGTGACAGGGTGAGAGAGCACCATTCGAGCATTTGCTGCTATGCCTAAGAAGGCAGGGAGCAGACAGTGGGTTGCACCTGGTACGCAGAGGAGACAAAGTGATGGAAAATCTGCCTCAGTGTTACCCAACAGGGGACCTTGAAAAATTAGAGTTACCCAACAGGGGACCTTGAAAAATAAAGAGCAAAGAAAACTTGAGAGTTTGAAGGGGTTTCTTCTCTAACCCAGACCCTTTTGAGTTCTGCATATCTATCTAGTCGTCTGTTTGGCATTTCCACTTGGATGTCCCCCAGGCGTCTTATGCTTAACATGTTCAAAAAGCTGATCTCTGGATCCTGCGTCTACCTACTTCTCCTGCATCTTTCTCCATCTCGATGCCAGCAGTGGCAATACCAGCACCCCCGGTCTTGTTGTTGATGCCTCTATCTTGGTCCTTATATTTAATCAGTCAACAACAGATACCCACTCTACTCTTCAATATGGAGTCCATCTACTTTTCTCCATGGTCACTGCCTGGTGACTGGTTTCTTGTTCAAACAATCATCTCTCCCCTGCAGTAACTTTCCAACTGGCCTTGTTGTTTTACCTCTGCCTTAAGGCCAGCAAGCCTACAGGGCAGCTTGGGGTAGAAAAAATATATACTGACCACATAAGAAGTTGCAGCTGGGACCAGGTATTTGTAAGCAGACAGAGGCCGGGTTTCCCCCATCATGTGCTCGTGTGGCTGGTGTCCTTGTGCCTCAACACCTGCTCAGCCATGTGCACTGGCCCTTCTTTCCAGTTCATTCTTCCAACAGAGCGATTTTATTAAAATGTAAATTGGATCTCACCATACTTCTTTCTAATATCACCCAGACCCCCAGTCTTTCATGGCTTCCTGTTGCCCTTGAGCTCTAAATCAAATCTGGGTTCCATCTACAATGGTACAGTAATTGGCATTAATAGCTACTAATAAGAGATTTTACTGCAAAAACTAGCTCTGGGTAGATCCGGAACTTTAGCTCCAAGATAGAGCTGAGAGGCACTCTGCCTAGTACAGAGGCGATAGGCTGGACACTTAAGGTCTGGAGTCAGCCTGCAGACAGGCTATCACAGCATGTAAAACCAATGTTTAGTTGACCCTAATTAAAATCGAGATTTCACCTAAAACCTGGATTCTTGGCTTCCCAAAGTTTACAAGATGTGGAGACATTGTCTCCTCCTCCTCCTAGGGCTTTGGTTGGTGCTGAGTGGCGCTCTCTCCCTCGCCGCCACTGCTCCACGTTTTATACTCACTTGTGACCCCTACTAGGCCCTGGCAGATATTTGAATTTGCATCCCCTAAGCTCATTTGACAGGAGAGAAGCTGAGGCTAGAAAGGTGGCACATCAGTCTCCAGGTCTTGTGCTGGGTCTTGAACCATCTCGTGGCTTCTGCTGTCTCTACTGAATCACAGAGGCCTCTCAGTTGAAGACTGAAAGACACAATATGCAACTGGGTTAATTATTCTTTCTGCTGTGATTGCTAACCAACGCGTCCTTTAGTTTTGCTTATATCTGTAGCAACGTGAAAATTAGAACATACAGTCTGGAGGACCAGGATGGTGTTCTATGAATATCACCTACACTGCTTGAGACTCTAGGCCAAATAAGTAAAGTGGAGAGATAGGGAGGACTGAAAAGGACAGGGAAAATAAAATCCGGACAGCTTTTGAGACAGGAACGGCCTCTTCCTTGCGGAGTTGTGGAAAGCCAGCTGGGCTCTGATGCCTTTCCCGGGGTGTGGAGATCGAGGTGTAGACAGCAGTGAGTCTGTTACACAGACAGGAGTGAGTGGCAGGAAAAGGACCAGAGAGCAGATCTGTGGGCTCAGTGCCCCATGCCACGCTGTCACACCCTGAAAATTACCGTGGACAAATCGATGATTGCAAAAAGGGAAGTTTGCAGTTGACTTGGCAAACAATAGCCTTGACCAACCAGGAGGAACTTGGATGAAGCATAGCCCCAGAGTCTCGAATCAGATAAAGTCGTCCTGTGTTCTTTAAGGAAAGAGGCCACATCACGCATAGGGAAATTAGCCACGACAGCTACCAGATCCTCCTGGATACTGCATCCTCTTTGTCCCCTAGTGAATCATGGTCAGGACACTGCCATGAAGCTGTTCTGAGTCCTGAGTGACTCAAGACCTCATCCTCATTGCAACCCTGGGCTCCTTTCTCCTAAGCTAATAAAGAGGCAGGCTGTGTATGAGGGGGAAAATGGAGTGACAGGACCTGTCTCCAAAAGCAAGCCATAGGTGGGGGGCAGGGGGGTACAGTGTGACATGCTTTCACCTTCTGGGCTTTGTCTCTCTTGTATTATTCTCTTTTTTGTTTCTCATTAGGGTCTAAAAATGTTTAATGGTACTTAATTACACTTCTTTTATCTGTATTCAAGTGTATCTTGGAACCCATGCATACATTAACACTTTCTCATAATTAAGCCAAGGCAATTAGAATATTTTATCAGTAACAGAAATATTTTCCTCTAGACCTAGATGTAGAAATCAAGTCCTCTCTTTCAGATCTCTGAGCCATTGCTCAACAATGGAAGTCAGATTTATAATTTCATAGTCCTCTCCTTTTGATGGCCGACTAATGGACATAGTGATTTACACAAACAAAATGTGCTCGTAGAAGAATAGGCTCACATTGTTGATTTTATTTCTAGAATCCCTGGGGCCTCTGTTTTTCCCCATAGAGACTATACTTAAAAGAGTGAGTAATGGATCAATAAGTAACACTGGGGTGGGGCGGGGGATGGGTGCAATAGGTGATGGATATTAAGAGTACACTTATTTTTTTATTTATTTTTTAGAGAGAGAGAGAGAGAGCACACAAGTGGGAGAGAGGCACAGAGGGAGAACGGGAGGGAGAATCTTAAACAGTCTCCTTGCTCACTGCAGAGCCCAACACGGGGCTTGATCCCACAACCCTGGGATCATGACCTGAGCTGAAATCAAGAGTCAGATGCTCAACTGACTGAGCCATCCAGGTGCCCCAAGGGTACACTTAGCTTGATGAGCACTGGGTGATGTGCAGAATTGCTGAATCACTATATTATACACCTGAAACTGATACATCACTAAATTAACTACACTGGAATTAAAATTAAACAATAACTAATAGTCTTCCACTCCCTGCTCTTAGACAAAAGTAATTTTCGAAATTCAGACTAAATTACTTCCACTAATGATATATTTCCATTAGTTGGTTGGATCAACAGGAGGAAGAAACTTTTTTCTTTTTTCGCGAAGACTTTTCTGCCACCAAGTTCTTTCAGCTTAAGAATGTTTGTTAGTTTGTCACAATACTTCTTCAGTTCAGGAGGCATTGACTTTATTCATTCGAAGTGTAAAATCTGTTGCTATTCTCATCTTTGTCTAAGCTTGTCTTTTTAAAAGTGAGGCCTTTTTCCTTGCCTGGGGTTCAGGCAGAAGTAGAGAGAAGGATCTAGTTAAGAGGAGGGGTGCAAGGGGGAGAGCATAGAACCAGGTAATTAATTAGTGAGAGTGGGATATGAAGGGGGGATTGTCACAGGAGAAGGAAGCAGGGCTGTTGGAACGGAGTGGTCCAAAGAGACCCTACTTTAAAGGGCTGCCGTCATAAAAACCCAGCTGCACAAATCTGGGAAATTACCAAATAGCAAA
The DNA here is from genome assembly GCF_018350175.1 of Felis catus. NCBI lineage: Eukaryota > Metazoa > Chordata > Mammalia > Carnivora > Felidae > Felis > Felis catus. The sequence continues at coordinate 115,298,209 of NC_058374.1, forward strand.
GAGTCCGCCATCCAAGCAGTTCGGGGGCAACTGCTCTCGGCAGTAAAAATACCGAGTTGTGGAGAACACAGTGACCCACTCTGACAACATAATGAAATGGATGGCGATTCCCCAGTGGATGGAAATTTGCTTTTTACCATATCCCAAAACACCGGCTCCAGGGGGTGAGTTGTGTTTTTGTTTGTAATACCCTGCACTGATGGTTCCTGGAAACTCGACTGCGAGTCTCTGCCTTCTGGTGCAGGCTCTGAGGCGGCATCCCCCTCACCTCTAGGTCGCTCTTATGACACACCCTGGGTCTCATTTTCAGTGTCTCGGCATACTTTCCAATGCTTCCAGTAATTGATTGTGCAAAACACAAAACCAAAAGCAGATGGGACGTATGTAGATAAGCTGTTTTATTTTTCATCCCTATAATTTGCTAGGTTTGATAGCACTTCAATTTTCTAACCATAAAAGCTGCTTCTATGCTCTTTGGAACACACACACACACACACACACACACACAGACACACACACACAATGCTGCCAGTAAGTAAGCTAAAAAAATATTACATGTGGTTTTCTGTTGTTGTTTTGGGTTTTTTCTCCTTTCTTTTTTTAAGGAAATACCTTGCTGCTGGGGAAAGAAAGTCAAAAAAATTACTTTGAGTGTATTTCCCAGGGCTCAGATTACTTCTGGAACTATTGTGTTAACACCCAAGAATACTTCGGAATGTCCTATCATAGCTGAAGTTAAAAGCTAGCTTTCTGCTGAGTGGTATTCCTGAAGGCACTCCCTCTGGGAAGTCACTGTATTCATTTATTAAAGTTTTAGATGCTGGTTGTGACATCTGTGTCTCCTGCATCGGTGAGAGGGCGCTGCTCTGTCCAAGAAACGTGACTGACCAGCGGGAGGTGAAGGCTGCCCCTGACACAAATGGGACATGTTGGTGGGGACACTTTACAGGAAGTTCCTTTGGGCCCATTCGTCTACTTGTCAGCTAAATGCTCACATTATCTTCTCAGTCAGATGGACATTGCCAATGTGGATTTATAAGGGGCTTGTTTTAAATCAATCATGTATTATTTATTAAATAAATATGTATTATTATTTGTATTATAGTATCTATTAGGGTACACCTGCCCCTGAAACTCAGGCTGTGAAATGAATAATTTCTTTTCTGTAGGCGACCTCCTCGTTGGCTCCAGGCTCAACCATTTAGTAGGTGTCTCTGGGCATCTGAACAGTTTGGGAACCATATTTGAACCAGCACGAAATTACTGCCCAGTAATCCTCTTTCGCAAGGGATCTGTGGACACACACCTAATCCGACAGAGACAGCAGAGCACAGAGCCTCATCGGAAGAGCAGACTCCAGAGCCAGACAGACCCGGCTTTGAAACCAGACTGTCACTTCTTAGGCTGAGTGCTTTGGAGAGACTTATTCAGCTTCTCCTAATATTAACACCCTCTTTACAAAAAGAGAATGATGATAACACCTATCTCCTGATGACGGCCTCAAGAGTAAAAGTGTTGCCATTGCCGTCCCTTCTCCTTGTTTTAAAATGATACAAGGGGGAACACACTTATATAGGAGAACTCTCTGAAACCGCCCAGGACCGTGTTCGAAACCGTTTATAAGCTGGGAGCAGGGCATTTGTCATATTAGTCACAGTGGAGAATGAAAGGGCTTCTCTTGCTTCTCCTCTCTGTCATCCACTCAGTAGCTGGAGGGGAGATTTGGGTTAAGGCGAGGATGAACAGCAGCAGGAGGCCACGAGAACCTCTTTGGTGCAACCCTTTCTCAACCCCTCCCTGGAAAAGAGCCACTGCAGCAAGGAGGAGGGGATAAGATGCCCGGTGCATCACTCCCCACCTCTCGGACCCTTCGCGGCCCCGGAGCCCTGAACACAGGAGAGGGGGCCTGTCAGTGGCCCCACACCTCCCCTCTCTCCCTCCTCCTCCGGTCTGCCTGATGGTATTGTTTTTCCCATTAGTAAAAGTACAGTGCCTTATAAATGAACAAATAGCGAGGCAAATACATCCCTAGAATCGGACACGTGTTTATAGAGCTGTGTGTTTTTACATTCTGTTCTGCCTACAGAATGCATAAATGGAAGGGCTGCATCGTCTTCAGGAAAATCTGAAAGCCAGGAACTTATTAACAGGCTTCACACCTGCCTCTGTGAGGAATTTCTGAAGCCAGAGATATTCTTTGTAACTGAGGTCCATCTGTTGCACAGATTTTTAATTCAGATATTTTTCCTTCTCAAGCCAAGGCTGAGAGAGCAGCCAATTTTGTGGAAAGATCTCTTTAATATGAAACGAATAAAACTATCAATGCTAAATAAAATAGACCACTGTGAAACTTAGGTTAAATCCCATAGGGGAGAGGATGTGCGATTAACTGCATTATATAACAAGACCGCCTGTGATGGCTGGTGCGGTTCTCTTTGTTGTTCCAAGGGAGAAGCAGCCAAGGCTGGGGCCAAAGCACATGATATTATTTTAAAATACTGCAGCCTCTGGAATTTTTCCTCAGAGAGATGTCTGGAATCAGAGTTTTCCTTTGATTTATGGTTGCTTTAAATGTTTAACACTTTTTACATTTTCAAAGCTACATCCTCTGCTTCCAGCACCTAGGGGTGTGTTTCTGTTGCTTTGAAAGATCGTTTTCAAATGGGAAGCTTTAAAATTATGCAAAAAGGAGGTTTCACAGTTCAGAGTGTTCGAGTGATTTTAAATGGATAAAAGGGATGAGGATTAAAGGCAGCCCCCCTCCCCCAGGGCCCCTTTACTCAGCTGCTTGTGATGACCCAACAGAGAGGGGCGGGCTGGAGAGCAAAGGATTTCCAAAGTGGCGGTGCATTCACTTAGCAAACATCCTTGGGCCAGACTGTCCTCGGACCTCAGAGAATTCACCATCAGGTATGGGGGACAGCAAGCACTTAGGTTGAACTGGGTGAAGCTGCCGTTTTTTAGACCAGAAATGGTAGAATATTGGCAGTTTCATATGGCTCAATCCAGTAGTTAGATGATAGCTATTCACAGTGATGAAGATGGCCGTGGGGCCAGCGTGCAGTGTTATGGGGCAGCCTAGGAAGGAGGACCTCACACCATGATGTGGGGCCAGGGGACAAGAAGGGTTGGTGTTTTGTCTTGTTCTGTTGTCTTTTTTTTTTTTTTTAAACAAACCACTGTATTGAGGGATAATTGGCATGCGGTAAACTGCACATATTCTTAGTGTACAATCTGATAAGTTTTGACACATGTATACATCCACGAAACCATCGCTACAATCAAATAATGAACATATCACCCCAAAAGTTTCCTCATTCCCCTTTGTAATTCCTTCTTCTTCCTGTCTGCCCCATCCCCAGGCAGACATGCTTTCTGGTATTGGTTTCATTTTGTAGAATTTCATAGAAATTCTTTTTTTGCCTGGCTTCTTTCAGCATAATCATTTTTAGATTCATTCATGTTGATGTGCATATAAATATTTCATGACCTTTTATTACAGAATAGTATTTCATTGTATAGATATACCAGAGTTTGTTTTTCCATTCACCTGTTGATGGACACTCGTATCGTTAGCTCTTACAAATAAGGCTGCTGTGAACGTCCACGTACAAGTCTTTGTATGGACACAGGCTTTCTTTTTTCTTTGGTAAACGCCTAGCAGTGGAATGGCTGGATTATATGGTAGGTATATGTTTAACTTTTTAAGAGACTGCCATACTGTTTTCCAAAGTGGCTGTCCCCACTATACATTCCCACCAGCAGTGCCTGTAAGTTTGAGTTCTTCCACATCCTGGCCAACATCGAATAGGTCTTCTTAATTTTTATCATTTTAATAGGTATATAATGGCATCACACTGTGGTTTTAATTTGCATATTTCTAATGACTAATGATGTGTTGTGCATCTTTTCATGTATTCATTTGCCATCTATATATCTCCTTAGCTGAAGAGTCTATTCAAGTCTTTGTCATCTTTAAATTGGGTTGTTTCCTTATTAAGTGTAGAGAATTCTTTGTATGTACTGTAGATAAGGCCTTTATAAGACATATGATTTGTAAACATTTTCTCCCAGTCTGTAGTTTGTCTCTTCATTCTTCGAGTTGTGTCTTTTTTTTTTTTTTAATTTTTTTTAAACGTTTTTATTTATTTTTGAGACAGAGAGAGACAGAGCATGAACGGGGGAGGGTCACAGAGAGAGGGAGGCACAGAATCTGAAACAGGCTCCAGGCTCTGAGCCATCAGCCCAGAGCCTGACGCGGGGCTCGAACTCACGGACCGCGAGATCGTGACCTGGCTGAAGTCGGACGCTTAACCGACTGCGCCACCCAGGCGCCCCTCGAGTTGTGTCTTTCAAAGAGAAGTGTTACATTTTGATGACGATCTTCTTCTATTATGGATCATGCTTTTGGTGTCATTTCTAAGAAATCTTTGCCTAAGCTAAAGTTGCAGGTATTTCCCACCTAATGTTTCTTGCAGAAGGTATCTAGTTACGTGTTTTTCATTCGGAACTCTGATCCATTCTGAGTTCAAGTTTGTAATTGGCAGGCTGAAGTCCTCCCCTTTCTGTGTGTGCACACAGATACCCAGGTGTTTCAGCATCATTTGAAAAGACTCTCCTTTCTCTGCCGAATTGCCTATACACCATTGTTGAAAATCCATGGCTCACGTAGCTGTAGATCTATTTCTGGACTTCAGGCTGTTGCGGTGATCTATTTCTCTGTCTTTTCGCGAACATATTCCACTGTCTTCATTTCTTTAGAATGAGTCTTAAAATCAAGCAGTGTAATTCTGCAACTTTGTCCTTTTTCTAAATTATTTTGGCTGTTCGGGGTGCCTGGGTGGCTCAGTCGTTAAGCGTCTGACTCTGGCTCAGGTCATGATCTCACAGTTTGTGTGTTCGAGTCCCGCATTGGGCTGTATGCTGTCAGCTCAGAGCCTGGAGCCTGCTTCGGATTCTGTGCCTCCCTCTCTCTCTGCCCCTCTCTTGCTCATGCTCTGTCTCTCTGTGTCTCTCAAAAATAAATAAACGGTAAAAAATTTTTTTTTTAATTATTTTGGCTGTTCTAGTTCCTTCACATCTCCTTGTAAGTTTTAGAATTACCTTCTCAATTCCTATTTAAAAATATGCTGGGATTTTGATGGAGCATGATTTCAATTGGGAGTTGTTGGACTTTCATGAGGCTGTGTCCATGGGAGGAAGGTATTCAAACATCACTTTTATAATCTGAACAACTGGAATTTTGAGACCAGTACAGCATTTAAAAAATTTTCCACAGCCTCACTTCCAAGTTTATTGAAAACCCACCTGTGCAAAATGGTGTTATTCAGTGCCAAAGGATACAAGGAAAAATAAAATGTTCTAATTCTGGTCCCTATTTCCTATAAATTCACCCTTTTAAAAACTCTCCTCCCAGAGGCAGGGAAGACGACAATTATCTCGGGCAGATTTCCCCCACTGGGAAAAGACCATAGATAATTGGGAGGATCTATGCTTTCTTGGGTGAGAAGGGTCCCTTTTGCTATGCTCTTCTTTCCCCAGATGGCTGCAGGCTCATTCGCCAAGCAGTAGACTGTTGTGGACTATGGCTTAGTATAGGAGTCACAGATTAAACACCTGTAGAGCCTGAGCGATCCAGGACAAGGGAAAGCAGCCCAGGAACTGGACTTTCACGTGCATTGTGGGAGAGAGTGGATGTTGGGGGGTATCCAGCATGAGGATGACTCTGGTGAGCTGACCAGCAAAGCCACAAATCTGGAATTTTGCTAAAGCTCCCAATTTTCAAATGCTGTCTCTGTATTTTTTGAACAGCATAGGCCAAACGAAACATGTTTGCGGGCCAAATGAAGTCCATTGGCTACCAGTGTGCAGCCTCTGATGGATGGGCTTTTTTATTTGCTTTCGGGGTCAGCCCTTTCATCAGCTCCCTAAAGGACTTATTCCAACAATTGCTTATTGAGTACTCGTCATGTGCCAGGAAGTGCTCAGGTGGCCAGGAAATCGATCAGCGATGGGAGGCACCCTTTCTGTCCCTGTGCTCGAGAGGCTCCCCTTCCAGTGTGGGGCTTAGGTGTGGCCTAGACATTCATTCCAGTGTCACCTCCCATTCTCTCCTGAACCCTGCCCCTTGCCTGTATCCTCACTGTCACTCATTTCAGGCTTCGAAGAAGGGCGTGGTTGGTTATACTTGGAAGAGTCCTGGGAGGCTTCTCTGAGGCGGTGACATACAAGCTAATGATTGAATGTAGAGTTAGAAATGAGCCAGCTGGATATATTCTAGAACAGCGTTCAGCAGATTTCCTGTTGCTACCTGTTTGTGGAACATGAAATCATTTTAATGGTTGAATCAGGGCTAAAATAAAATAGGATATCATATAGTAAAAGGTAAGTATTTTTTGTTTTGTTAAACTTTTCACTCAGTTTTACACACACATACATGCACGTGCTTCTAATACATATTTTTTTAAAAGAAATTTTTGGTTAAAGGAGCACCTGGGTGGCTCTGTCAGTTAAGTGGCTGACTCTTGATTTCACCTCAGGTCATGGCATGGCATGGTCTCACGGCTCGTGTGTTCAAGTCCCGCATCGGGCTCTGTGCTCACAGTGTAGATCCTGCTTGGGATTCTCAATCTCTCTCTCTCTCTCTCTCTCTCTCTCTCTCTCTCTCTCTCTCTCTGCCCCTCCCTCCCTCCCTCTCTCTCTCTCCCTCTCCCTCTCCCAAATAAGCTTAACAATTTTTTAAAATACAATAATAAAAAAATTTTTAGCTTAAAAAACAGAAAAGCATAGTCTGGAAAAATATCCTTTTTTTTTTTTTTTTTGAGAAGAACAAGGAGATTAAAAGAATAGTTATTAATGATTACCCCATGTTATTTCTGAGATCCTGTCATAAATTGTTAACTTCAGCTGCTGATTGCGACTGTTAAGTAGACACTGAATACCTGCTAGGAGAGGTATCTGTGGATGGCCCTGACTGAGCTCTGTCACCCATTAATTGTGAGAATGAGCAAGTGACTTTAATTCTTCTGATTTTAGTTCCTGCATTATTTTCCTGGTGAGATAAATGAATTCGTCCAGGTAGGTCGTTTTCACTCCCAAAGTTCCACAGAGGTGTGTTAGGCACGCTGCAAACGATTTGCATAAATAGCTAAATTTGCCCCCTGCTGCATTATTAGCACTAAGAGGTGACCAGGAACATTGTAGGCCGCAGTTAATATTTGCTGAATTAACGCATCTATTTTCAGAGTACCGTTCCATCTTACGTGAAATTAGACACATTTGAAATCATCGGTAAGTAGTACTTTAGGCACAAAATTTGAAGTCCTGCAAATCCTAGAAAATTCCAATTTTGTGAAGAATCACAAAGTTCTGAAGCCAAATGGAATTCTCTACTGTGCTTAGCTCTTGCTCCATGGCAGTACCCCTGTGCTTACGTTGTGTGAGATGTTTGGAATGCATCCCCTCCATAAAATGCGCTTCCTCCATACTTTTTTTTTTTTTTTTTAACTAAAGACTTAAAAGAAATTTCTTGGGAGCTGTTAGTACCAGACATGTGCGAGGTCCTCACTGTGAATAAGACTGATACACAGTTTCTGTCTTGCTAAAACTTGTGGTTCACTGTGGTGGGTGCCGAGTGCTTTCACACTAACTTCCTGTGTGTTTGCAGGTTACTGGCTTTGGGCAGACCCGGTGTTCAAGGTCCGTATAATCTCTGAGATTCAGGGTCCCGCATCTCTGTCCATACAGTGTGCAGCCAGATCATTGACCTTGGAAGTGGTCCGTGTGACTGACTCGTGTTAATTCTGTGAGACTATCGTCTTCTCGTTTCTGATTCCAAACTGAAGTGTTTTGTTGTTTGTATGCGAGCGTGTTGTGCGTGTGCTGGGTTCCTATTCCCTTTGCCAGCAATGAAAACATCAGAACCTTTTCCCTTGAACTGCATTTAAGACAAGCTGAAAACATTCTGTACTTTTGTGATTGATTTTCTAAGCTTGGTAGGATGTCACATTTATGCCGACACAAATTGAATCTTGTTAGTATCATTCCATCGATCTATCCAAGTGATTTTGATTCTCGACTATGTCACTCACCACACGAATAGTCTCTTACAATTGCGGGAAAGCAGCAACTTAAAAAACCTGACTTCGTGCCCCTCCTTCAGTTGCTGGTATGAGGACTGAAATTTTCACTTTTAAGGTTATTGTGTCATAACTTTGAAAGATTTCGCTTGGCAAATGTACACGGTCTCCATCCCCTTTTATTTCTTTGGTCTTACCGCCAAGCCGCTCAGCCCAGTGGAACTGTCAAAGGAATGTACTTTTGATGCCTGGAGTCAGCTGCCTGTAAGCACTCATCAGCGATCTTACGCTTCTTCCAGGCAGGTTTAGTACTGATAAGGAACACATAGCTATCAGAGTTATTTTATAATTTATAATATGCAGTTGAGGCTTCTTAAACTAACTCCCGTTATCCCTTCCTGCCTGGGAATCAGCCACAAAGATAATATCAAGGGACCATGGGGGCAGCTTGCTTCTTGTAGTTTGGGTATCAGTTTAAACATTGATGTTTCCATCTTGAGGGCTAAAATAGAGTTGCAAACATTTTTAAACGATTTTGAAAATTTTGAAGAACAATCATCTGTGGAAAATAATGTGATTAAGGAGCTCATTTTGCCTATTTAGAAAAAGGCGACAACCCAAAACTTTATATCCATATAGTGGAACTTCCATGTAAAGGAATCTTTAATGTCATTTGCTTATTACCTACGAAAAAGCAGTGTTGTCATTAACGTTGAGAATTTGCATTAGTCACTTGCGCACTCTGGGTAATCTACAAGGCACTCTGGAATTTTGTCTCTCAACAATCACACTCTGTTTTTAATTTCCAAAGGTAGTTTTTAAGCATGTTTCAATAAACCAAGTAATTTTTTGCCACCTGCCAATGAACTTGTAACTTAGAGATGTTAGAAGCAGGGCTGCATTATGACTTGAATGGGCTGGAGGCACTCTTGCCTTTGTGGCCCATTCCTCCATAAAAAAATATTAAAAGTTACATTTTATGACTCTTGTTATAAAGATGTATATATTAATATTATACATTCAAACATTTTCTTTGACCTAAAGTTCCTTTTTTCTTCCCATTTTAAAAGAAATTAAAACATTTCCATGGGCTTCCAGAAGTACTGTGGGCTCTCATGGGCTCTCATCCCCGTCCCCACTGTGTGTAATGGGTAAATAGGCTCTTGTTAGAAGTTATGATTTTCCCTTTTCAGTTTATTAATCGTTCTTTTGTGTTTAATGTCCATTATTTTTTAAATGGGGAAAACCAACTCCATTTCCAAAGAACATCTCTTTTAAACTCAATAAGCAACTAACTGCATATTTAGTGGGAATGACATGTATCAGCCTTGAATATATATCAACAGCTATTCTGAATAAAATATAAAGGGCTTTTCAAGAAATTGATAAAACAGAGAAATGTATGTCCTTTACATAATCGATTCAAACCGGCTACATGGCCTGAAGCTATCAGCATTTACCCATTTTGTAATTTCAAACGAGCTATAATGATCATGAAATACCACATTTTCTGCTCCTATAATCCCCTGTCCTTTCCTACAGCAACGTAAAGCTATGTTCATCTCTTTCTCACTCTCTAGTGGTTCTAAGGCTTAGTGATAGAAGGTCCGGTGTTTCCTCTCATTCATTCATATTCTAATAATGACTCTTGCTATTTTTATAAAAATGATACATGCTCACTTTATATAAAGAATCCCAGGGGCGCCTGGGTGGCGCAGTCGGTTGGGCGTCCGACTTCAGCCAGGTCACGATCTCACAGTCCGTGAGTTCGAGCCCCCCGTCGGGCTCTGGGCTGATGGCTCAGGGCCTGGAGCCTGTTTCCGATTCTGTGTCTCCCTCTCTCTCTGCCCCTCCCCCGTTCATGCTCTGTCTCTCTCTGTCCCAAAAATAAATAAACGTTGAAAAAAAAAAATTTATAAAAAAAAAAAAAAAAGAATCCCAGGAATTCAGAAAAGTAAAAAGAAAAGATCACAAATTCTATCACTTAGAAGTAAGCCTCAACAATAAGTGAACATCCTGTTGGACATCTCTTTAAGCATGTTTATACATGGGAAGATGGATGGATGGATGGGTGGATAAGAGAAAGAGAGGAGAAAGAAAGAAAGAAAGAAAGAAAGAAAGAAAGAAAGAAAGAAAGAAAGAAAGAAAGAGGAAGGGAGGAAGGAGAAATACTTTCAGAAAAGTATGGTTATATGATACATGCTGATTTTTAAATTTAAGAACCACTACATTTAATTTTATTTGAATTTAACTAGAGTAAAAGAAATGAAGTGAGAATTAAGAAATTACTGAACTTTGAATAAACATTTTTTTTCATAGTAAGAAATGTTACTTTTTTTCGTCTGTGGTTAAGAGATGATGAAGAACTTGATGTTTTTGTATTTTCTTTCCCCCCAATTATGTTTCTCGGGAGACATTAATGCTGTTCACCCAGGTCTCTCCCCATCCTGGGACATGGGGGAATTCCTATAGGAATTCCTCAGGGATATAGGAGTACTCCCTCAATCCCTTCAAGTTAGGTATGACCTTGTGACTTGCTTTAGCTACAAAATGTGAGCAGAAGTGAGCAGAAGGTCACTTATGGAGTGATGTATTTAATTGCCAGATCTTCTATCTCTTAGCCTTTCTTTTCCGTCTTGGTAAGCATGGACGCTTCTGTGAATGTGGAGGAGCATAATATCAATGCAGCATAGGGTGCGCACCCAGGTCGCGCAGGTGATGCCCTGAAGAGCCATGTGGGCCTCACTGAGATTCAGGGCTTCTCTCCTACCATAGATAATAGTCTATCCTGACTGCCGTCCTCTCCATTTTAGGAAGTGTTGATTTCCTCCCTACTGTGATAAATGAGATCATCGGTGCTCTCACAGTCTGTCCTTCTTCCCTTCTGGATTTTTGTTAGTGACGTTGTTATCATCACAAAGTCAAGATACAATATTTATCTTCTGTTCTAGAATCTAGCTTTAATTCTGATCACTTGTATTGTTTTGATATAGTCGGGGTATATAACATTAGATTCTGTTCAGTTGTTTAAAATTAGTTTTATATTTAAATGAATTCAGTGTTCTGTACTAATCTTTTTACTGTGGTGTTCCTGTTACTGATATCAAGAAATGGGTCAAGGGGATCAGGGCAGACTACCCGGCAGGGAAGCATTCCACCCCAGAGAAAAGAGATATTTTGTCATTTGCATTGTTTAGAATTTTTGGCACATGTTGATATGAAAAACAGATTTTTAGTGGTTTTATTACTGTTTTTCAATTCTCTAGAAACAGTGCATCCTTTTTTTGCTTGCATCTGAAGCAGACGGTTCCATGTATTCACCCTTGGTATCGCACTGCTGGTATCTTTATTTTATTCATTATACCAACTAGGTAGATTGCCAAGACTTTTAAAGAAAGGCTCAGAACAAGTTCTTGAATTGTTTCTCTGTTCAAGAATAAGATATCTACCGATTTACCTATATATTTGACAATCATCTTAGCTAAGAATAATATAATATAATAATAATAATATAATAATATAATCTAAGTGAGGCTTTGGCAATCATCTGGTTTTACCTTTTGCAAATGAGAAAACATTCTGAGAGAGGCTAAGTGTCTTACCCCATGTTATGGGGCCAGTTGATGGCAGATTCAAATTTAGATAGGACCCACACCTGCTAATTCTTAGCCAGAGCTGTGGCCACCGTCCCTTCCCTCTTTTATTTCAGTGAGAGCTCAGTTATTGCTAGTAGTTTTGTTGTTGACCTTCCGTGGACTATAGTCAAATCAAGTTTTCCATTGCAATAAGTCTGATTTACTTGTATTTGGCAACACAGCCTTGTTATTGGAGTAGGCGGTCACTTCGTTATCCAGGAATCAGTTTTAGAAAGACCAGTTTATTTCTCCACCTCTCTGTGAGGACCACATTGTTCTCTGTGATTATCTATCAGAACAAGTGGTTCTAATTAGTTTTCTTTTTAAAGTGCTTTTCTTTCATTTCCAGGCAGCCGGCGCCTCAGCCAAAGGGACGTCTCTGCAGAAACGCTATACTCAGGGACCCAGGTTAACGCAGGCCCTGGGAGGTGCCCAGTCAGGTTGGCTTTCTCAGTCTGGCATCCCCAGCCTTTCCATTCCCTTCCCTCCCACGACAAAACGTTTTTTTCTGTCTCGGATATGTTCTTTCATTTGTGTGTGTTTTCACCAGTGGTGGTGTTTTACAACATACATTTTAAATATTCCATTGTTACAGGTCTCCTTCTTTTTTCTTATATTTTTGCTTTATCCTAACTGTCCAGCACTCCCTTTGTACTCCCTCATGTTTGCCTCTTCCCCTAGTAGTGAGCTCTGACATTGCTTTGAGCTCCTTTCCTCCCACAGCGTTACCTGATCTAAACAGCCTCGTACATGACTCCTCACGAGTCTGTGTGAGAATTTTTCTGGGATCTATAAACCCCCAAACAGGAGAACCGGGTTGGAAGGCATATGTGTACTTGCTAGCACAAATAATGCAACTTTGTATAAACAACCTTGTACATGTCCCTGAGGGGGCTTTTTCAGAGTTTTTCGTGGGTACACGCGCGTGAGAACGAGATTGTGTACTGCGTTGCCCACCTGCTGCTGGCTTGTAGAATGGCTGGCTGCCCAGTGCCCAGTCAAGTCCCTGCGTCTCCACATCTCGGCCAGAGCTTGGCATTGTCTAGATTTCCAGGCACATAAAGTGATCTGCCATGGTTATTTCTTTTCTTTTCTTTTTTTTTTTTTCCAACGTTTATTTATTTTTGGGACAGAGAGAGACAGAGCATGAACGGGGGAGGGGCAGAGAGAGAGGGAGACACAGAATCGGAAACAGGCTCCAGGCTCCGAGCCATCAGCCCAGAGCCTGACGCGGGGCTCGAACTCACGGACCGCGAGATCGTGACCTGGCTGAAGTCAGACGCTTAACCGACTGCGCCACCCAGGCGCCCCTGCCATGGTTATTTCTGTTGTTATTTCTTAAATTTCTGTGTTTGAGCATCTCTCTCTCTTTTGAGTTCCCTCTTATTTGAATCGCCTTGTCCCACCTTCATCCTTTTCCCCGTGGAGGTGCTTGTCTTCCTTCTCTTGGTTTCGGGACTACCGTTTACCGTCCGGGTGGTCTTCCCTCCTGGGGTGTAGACCCGTTCTGCTCCGTCATCTTGGATGAGGGTCTCCTTCATTGCACAGAAATCTTTAATTTTGATGTAAAAAAAATTTTATCTTTTGAAAAGGATCTTCCCACTGCAGGTCACAAAGATACTCGCTGTTATTTTTATTAACTTAGTAGTTTTACCTTTTATGTTTGGACCTTTATCCAAAGGAATCCATCACTGCTTATGGTGTGATACAAAAGTGCAGTTTTATTTTTTTCTGTATAATTAGCTCTCCCCAGTTTGGAGAAAGCCTCTCCTTTCCCCATTATAAAATTTCAATTGTCATTACGAGACTTGTCATGTTTATATGCCTTCCCACCCAGAACACGAATGACTCCCCATTTATTCAGATCTTGCTTTATGTCTTTTAATAAATGCTTAAGATTTACCCCATTGAGGTCTTGTGTGATCTTTGTTAATTGAATGTCTAGATACTTTACAATTTTATTGTTTAATTTTATTGTTTATTATTATATTTTGTGTTTGATTATTGCTAGAATGCAGAAATACTGGTTTGTTGGTTTTTATTTTTGTTTTCTGGCAATTTTACTCAACCCTCTCACTTGTTCTGATGGATTATCTGTTGATCTTGGCCTTTTCTTACGTATTAGATCAACTAGCCTGAAAATAGTGATAGTTTTACCTCTTCCCTTCAAATGTTTGTACCTAATTTCTTTTTCTTTATACCTCCGGTTCGGACCTCCACGACAATATGCAACAGTAGTGGTGACATCGAGCATCCTTGTTTTGTCTCTACCATTAAAAGGAGAATGTTTAAAAGCTGTCAATTAAACCAAATACTTATTGAAGGTTTTTACAGTCTTTACCAAGTTAAGGAGGTTCCTCACATTCCTAATTAAAGATATCTTTTTAAGGAATCATAATTTTATCAAATGTTATCAAATACTTCTTTGCATCTAGTAAGATAATAGTGACTTACCACTTTGGACGATTGCTATGTTGAATTAACTGATAGACCTTGTAATATGGAAATTATTGTAATCCCAGGATAAATTCTACTTGCTCACAATATATTATTTTAAATAGATTTTTTTTTTTACTCAGTGAATATTTAGGATTTTTACATCTAAAATAATAATTGCAAAGAACCTGTAATCTTTCTTTTCTTGTGTTCTCCTTATCCTGTTTGGAACAAAAAGTAAAGCAGCCTAATTAAAATAGGCTACACAACTTTTGTTATTTTCCTATTTCCTAGAATCGCTTATAGAAGCTAGGAAGTGAAACGTTTCATGAACATTTGATAGAGCTCACCAGAACACTGTCTGGGCCTAGGGCTCTTTAGCAGGGAAATGCTTTGATTGCCATTTCAACGTATTTCATTAATGCTTTGACTTATTCGAGTTTTCTATTTTTTCCGGCACTAATTTTCGTATTTTATATATCCCAGTATCAGTTCATCTAGATTTAAAAAAATGTATTTGTACACTTGTGGATTTTTTTCATTTTTTTAATTAAAAAAATATTTATTTAAACTCACATTAGTTAACATACAGTGTAGTATTGGCTTCAGGAGGAGAACCCAGTGATTCATCACTTACATACAACACCCAGGGCTCATTCCAGCAACTTCCCTCTTTAATGCCCATCACCATTTAGCCCATCCCCCCACCCTCCTCCTCTCCAGCAACCTTCAGTTTGTTCTCTGTGTTTAAGAGTGTCTTACGGTTTTCCTCCCTCTCTGTTTTTATATTATTTTGCTTCCTTTCCCCTGTGTTCATCTGTTTTGTTTCTTAAATTCCACATATGAATGAAACCATATGATATTTGTCCTTCTCGGACTCATTTCGCTTAGCATAATACCTTCTAGTTCATCCACATTGTTGCAAATGGCAAGATCTCATTCTTCTTGATCACTGAGTAATATTCCATTGTATGTATGTGTATATATATACACACACACACACACACACGTATATACACACCACATGTTCTTTATCCATTCGTCAGTTGATGGACATTTGGGCTCTTTCCCTAATTTGGTTGTTGTTGATAGTGCTGCTATAAACATTGGGTGCATGTGCCCCTTAAAATCAGCATTTTTGTATCCTTTAGAGAAATAACTAGTAGTGCAATTGCTGGGTCAGTGTTTATAGATTATTGCTTGGCAAAATTTTACTCCTCTCACCCTATGAAAAGACTTAATTCCTTGTCACACTGGTCCTGGCCACATGCCTTGCGTTGGTCAGTGGAACATCAGTGGACTCAACCTGAGTAGAGGCCTCACATGTCCTTGAGGCAGGGATTAGCCTTTTACTCCAACAGTGGCCACATTAGAAAGGGGAAGTCTCATAGCTCAACTTTTTTTCTGGTCCAGCAAACCTGAAGCATAATGATACTCGCAGCAGTGATAGCGGCTGACTACAGCAGTGAGTTGGCAAGAGGGATATGTTACCAAATTCTGCAAAGGAACATACATAGTTTCTAAAACTGCAACCCTATGTCCAGCTGAGTCACTCTTATAAGGAACTCCTATGTACTTACATCTCCGATTATATTACAGAAGTTTATAGTTAAAGGAATTTATCCTTGAAATCCTTTCCGTTATTGTAGATTCCTGAGCATAGATGTGTCTGAGTCTCCCAGCAGCTGCTTACATGTCTTCTGTGACCTTCCATAGTCTTCATTCTCTGAACTGTGCTTTGGAATCCTGTATAGTTCCTCCTTGCAGGTCACCATTAAGGTGGCCGCATATTATAGAATACAGCTCAAAAAAGAGAGGTCTACCAGGGAGGATGGGCTCGTGGGCTTTCCTTCTCTCACAGATTACATACTCAGCCAGGATAGACCACAGGGTGCTGTCTGCACAGAGATTTGTTGGAAGAGATGACTTCTTTTTCTGTAACGAATGAAAAAGTCAGAAGCGCCGAGCTGGTGTAGATGATGAGTTGGAAACTTGACTTGGAGCAACTTTTTAAGAATGTGATTAGTTATTGTACACTGAGCTCCATTTTCTGCTTAGCAAGGGGCTAAAGATTGGAGAAGGAGGGCAAGAAGTAAAAGACATGATCTCTGCCCATAATGAGCTTGGGAGACAAGTGGCCTATAAGAAACAAAAAAGTGAAGTGTGAATCTTTATACTTGACTCTAAATGCAATAAGAATTGGGAAGGAGACTTTTGGTTTGAGGCCAGAACAGCTGTTGATTGGTATGAGTGAGGGAGGAGGAGATAGAGAAAGAGAGGGAACATTATGCTGTTTTTATTCATGTCATGACCACAAAGATGGGGGGGGGGTGGAAGGATGGGAGGAGACGGGGGTGGGGGTGGGGAGCAGACCTGGGGAGGGGGGCATTTATCCCTTCAAATGCATGGCTTCATTGTGATAGACCCGTTTGTCAGGGAATGTTGTTTCTTCTGAAACATGGGAGTTTGAACTTCACCAGGAATGGGATTGAAGAGTTGCAGGAAGGATTTAGGATCTGTATAAGAGAGAACATTCTGTCAGTATAGAGGGAGAGAATCCCTGCTTTAGGGTATTTAAAACTAGTGGATACTTAACGCCACTGTATCTGGTGGTTCTCAACCAGGAACAGTATTGCCTCAGCCCAGGATATGTGGACTTGTGTGCTCAGGCTAGGGTGTTACTCGCACTTAGTAAGTGCACGCTGAAGGCCTTGTTGTGCACTGGGACAGCCCTGCTGAGCGGATCTCCCTGCCTCAAGTGCCAATAGCACCCTTTGTAGAAACACTCGACGTCCCCCACACTTCTGTCATTGGGGTTCTGCTTGTGCAATTTTTGCTGTATCTTTGTACCACAGGTGCCGCTAAGTTCGTCCTTTAATTTAAATTTACTGTTGATTTAAACATTTATTTTTCTTTTTTGATCACTTGCTTTGTCATCCTATATCCACTTTGTAATGTACTTTCATTTACTTGTCTTGATTTTTGCAGTCATGAGTTTGAACTGGTATTTATACTTTTCTAATTGTATTTAAGTAGGTACCTGACAATTCAAATACAGAATGTTCACCTGTGTACCACCTGATATCATCTTGTACACCCCCAGTGGTACGCATAGCAAGCTTTGAGGAGCAGTGTCCAGATGGTCACGGTGGATTCATTTATAGCTTGACCTGATTTTATGCAGTAAATCCTTGGATGTTGACACTCCAGCCTTAGGATTCTCATTTTTAAATAACTTCATATTCAGCAGAACTCACGAGTTGGAAGGGCCTCGTGAGGATTCTTTTCCTGATAGAGGTCAGACAGCACAAACAGCTGTTATTCTCTCTTTCTGTGTGTAAGGTCTCCTTGGAAGGGCTTGAGTTGCCCTTGGCTGCGTCGTGCTCGTGTGCCAGTTATCTTTGCTCCAGACTGTGTCCACAGATTGCTGGCCCTCTCCCAGTTATGTGGCAGTATTCACAAGGCATATGTGACCCTGAAGTGTAGAGGAATGAGAGCAAATACTGCCCTCGCTCCCAAATAATTGGCCCAAAGCGTATGTTGCATTAATAGTTGGCCAGGAGTCAGAATGATGACCGAGTGCAGCAGTCACAGGCTCCTCCCCGACACCCGATAAACTGAACCAAAAAAGTTAAAAGCAGAAACATTTGCCAGCGGCAGCCAAACAACAACAACAACAAAACCCAATCACGGCTTTTATGCCATGTGCTTTGAAAAGGGGCAGGCAGGGAAAGAAACACCAGACCCTGACCCTTCAGAAGCAATCCTGGGAAAAGAAGGGAAGTGTACAAAATCCTAAGGACTCCTGTTAGTTCAGATCAGTATGAAAAGAAGCTGGTGGAGGAGGTGAGTGGATGGCCTTGGTAAATGTCAAGAAGCACCCTCAGCAGAGGCAGGAAGGCAACCAAACGCAGGCCATCTCCCAGTCTCCACGCTGAGCTACGGGAAAGAGACCACAGGAGTAAGTGCACCCCGGCTAGGCAAAGCAGGCTTGGTACAAGACATTTAACTGGCTTCCAAAAGAGAGAGCGGGGCACCGCACTCCCAGCAAGGGCAGGCGAGTGAGTCCTATCTCTCCTCCGTGGCAGAACACTGCATAGAAGGCAACAGCCAACCCCAAGTTGTAGCTCGGAGGGAGAAAGTGTCAAGGGTACCTTGGCTTACCATAAGAGAGCAAACAGAAGCCCTGGATAAAGATGCTCATGTTAAATGGGAGCAAGATGAAGATAAGTGTCGTGACAACTGTGCAAAAATGCTACAGGAGAAAAAAGAAAGGAGCCCGGCTTGCAGAAAGTAAACATACACCAGTGTGGCCTGAGTGGAAACCCAACCCAAGAAAACTCAACCTCACGAATATTTCATGCTATAGGAGAGCTCAGTATCGATTCAGTGGAAATAAAAACTCAGTGTAGTTACGATAAAACAACGAGATTTTTAAACTTCATTATTTATTTATCTTTATAAGATTAGTCCCTCCTTTTATTTATTTTTTATTTTTTAAATTTATTTTGAGAGAGAGAAAGAGAGGGTGCATGCATGCGTGCACACGTAGGGAAGGGGCAAAAAGAGACAGAGAGAGAGAGAATCCCAAGCAAGCTGTCTGACAGCACAGAGCCCAGTGTAGGGCTCGATCCCATGAACTGTGAGATCATGACCTGAGCCGAAATCAAGAGTTGGATGCTCAACCGACTGAGCCACACAGGTGCCCCTAATTTTTATTTTTAATTGTGGTAAAATATGCATAACATAAAATTTGCCATCTTTTCCATTTTTAGGTGTACAATTCCATTGTGTTAAGTACATTCATATTGTGCAGCTAACCTCCAGAATTCTTTTCATCTTGCAGAACCTGCTACCCATTGAACAGTTCCCCATTCCCCTCTCCCCTCCCCTGGTGACCTTCATTCTTTCCATCTCAGTGGGATTGACTACTATAGGTAGCTCATATGACTGGGATCACAGAGTGCTTGTCTTTTCGTGCCTGGCTTACTTCTCTTAGCATAATGTCTTCCAATTTCACACACATAGAACGAGTCAGGCTTTTTTCCTTTTTTAAGACTCAATAATATTCTAATGTATAATCTACCACATTTTGTTTATCCCTTCATCCCTTGATAGACACTTGGTTTGCTTCTACTGTTCGGCTATTGGGAACAGTGCTGCTGTGAAGATGGGTGTATAAATATCTCTTTGAGTCACTGCTTCGATCCTTTCAGGACTATGACCCAGAAGTAAAATTGCTAGGTTGTATGGTAATTCCATTTTTAATTGTTTAAGGAACCACCATACTCTTTGCCATAACAGCCGTACCATTTTATATCCTCACCAACACTTGTTATTTTCTGGAGTTGTTTTTTTTTTTTTTTTTTTTTTTTTTTTGACAATAACCATCCTAATGGATATGAAGTGGAATGGGATTTTTATTTTTATTTTTTTTTATTTTATTTTTTTTTTCAACGTTTATTTATTTTTGGGACAGAGAGAGACAGAGCATGAACAGGGGAGGGGCAGAGAGAGAGGGAGACACAGAATCGGAAACAGGCTCCAGGCTCTGAGCCATCAGCCCAGAGCCTGACGCGGGGCTCGAACTCACAGACCGTGAGATCGTGACCTGGCTGAAGTCGGTCGCTTAACCGACTGCGCCACCCAGGCGCCCCTGGAATGGGATTTTTAAAAGCTAGATTGAAGAGCCAAGAAAAGAAATTGAGAAATAAAAACACAATAGAAGATTTGAACCCAACAACAACAACAAAAAAACCCAAAGCAAAATAAAACAGCATAAAAATAACCAAACATCAAATGAATGGCATGGGGCAGAGGCATGAGATAATCACAGGAAGGGAGTTAAGGTAATAAGACAGAAAGTGATAGCCATGGCGGATTGGCAAAGCCATCCGGCATCTGGAACAGAAAAAGAATGCAGAGATACAACACAGGAAGATTTTTCTGAAAGGGAAGAAGGGCTAAATCTTCAGTCAGAAGATCATGCTACATATCTAGAAAAGAAGACAGAGAATGGCCAAGATGTACTCTGGTCTAAAGCTTCAGGATCATAAGCTTCGGACAGAAAAAACAAGTTCTACAAAATGGGGGACAGTCAAGTTGGTGTCCAAATTCCCCATACCGACATTCCCACCATAAAATATGAGCACAATCTACAAACTTAGGAGAGGAATAAAATTATTTAAATAATATAGAATTATATTTATAATTTAAAAGTATAATAGTGGGGCGCCTGGGTGGCTCAGTCGGTTGGGCGTCCAACTTCGGCTCAGGTCATGATCTCGCAGTTCGTGGGTTCGAGCCCCGCATCGGGCTCTGTGCTGACAGCTCAGAGCCTGGAGCCTGCTTCGGATTCTGTGTCTCCCTCTCTCTCTCTGCTCCTCCCCTGCTTGCTCTCTCTCTCTCTCTCAAAAATAAATAAACATTAAAAAAAACTTTAAAAGTATAATAGTAAAACAATATATAAATTTGTTTGCATATTATTCAACAGTGAAAGCAGAAAGCAGACAGTCCTGATCTGAAGGAACTCAAAGAATATGGTGACCATGAGCATTTCTTGAAAAACATCACCCTGTGATGAAATTGACCCAACTGACTCAAATCAAAAGAACAGATTCAGAAGTAGAAAAGTCATGGTTTAAAACAAACAACAACAAAAAAGCCTCGGTGAACATTCAAACCATTATAATGTAGTTTTAAGACTAAACAACTTGGGTGGGGGGCAAGGGGGTGGCAGATTATTGTTACAGAAGCATAAAAATGTTATGTACCCAACACAATAAAAATGATATAAGCAAGAAAAATCATGAGGGAATGAACAGGAAATATCAAGTGTTAATTATAGAGTGTTAATGTGAAAATATATAGTTTACCACTTATATGTGAAAATAGATAAATTATGTTATACTTTTTTTTCTCAGCATTATATCTTTTGGGTGTACATGTTGTCATTGTTGTTTAAATATTTGACTGTAGGTCAGAAAGCCATTTAGTTTCATCTCTGTTTCTTTTTTTTGTTGTTATATTCAAGCAAAAATCAATAACTCTTATGAGACAAAAGCTATTATATTACCCTTTTAGCAGTATGTGTGCATAAAGAAATGCCCAGAATGATGTATGGCAACTGTAAGTCTAGTGGTGGGATACTGGATGCCTTGTTTTCTTCTTTGTACTTTTTTTATTTTCCTTGAATAATAAGGAATAAGGGCTTTTTTCAATGAGCCCACATTTTTATAAAAGTGCCCATATTTGTATAAAAGCTGTAAAATCATTACTGTTAATATAAAATATTGTCAGTAGTATCATCATTATTCTAATTGCTTCTTAATCATTTCCAAAAAAAAAAAAAAAATTATAGTCTCGACACCACCAGAGTCCTTGACCGTATTTTTGCAACTCAGCAACTTGCAACTTGCCTAAGATACTGGCAAGTGCCTCGGGACCAAAGGCACATGCGGTGGAAAACATTAGCTGTTCTAATAGGATGCTTTGTGCCTTCTTCTTGAATTCATAAATCTAAACAATGAGCTGGTGAGTGTGAAGTAGGATTGACTCCAGATCCCTGTAATACTGGTGACAAAGTGTAGTACAAGTAGAGTACTGTCGTGCACACATTTGAGCCAGGGATATGAAAGCCTCACTTCTAGTCCCGGCCTAACCAATAAGCAGCCCCAGAATTTGGGATGTTTGGAGTCCTTCTGACTCTCTGCGCTTAGCTACCCCGAACTGCTTTCTTTTCTTCGATTTACCATGGTTTTCTGCCTCAGGGCCTCTGCACAGGCAATCCCCTCTGTGCGGGACACACTTCTTTATCTTTCCATTCCCTGGGCTCTTTCCCTCGTGTTCAGGGCCTAGCTTTAAGCCCCTTCCTCTGGAAGGCCTTCTATATCGTAACCGATGGTACTTCTTACTGGATATGCCTAGCCCGTCTGTAGTCACTCACTCAGTGTCAGAGTTCCTTAGCAGACTGGCCTCGGAGAGACGGGGATCTAGGAGGTGCAAGGTCAGGTTCTCTCACTGCCCCTCCACAGCACATGCTTTCTCTTCCTCCACTGGGCTCTGCCAGGGTGGTAACTCTCCTCCTGCTACCTCGTGGCCCCTAAGTTTTATTTTTCCTGAGCAGGCCTCTTTGCTTCTGCTTCTGTTAGAAACCGCAACTTTTCTGTGTAGTGTTCACATTTATCAGGAGAGAGTAGGTATTCCATGTAGCCCATTACCCTCCAGCACTAGCCATTCCTGCAGGAGAGAGTGTCACCCCTGGGGCCCAGGCTGGCATTCTTAATTCCCCAACCCCTGCTTGGCCTCTCTGGTAAAAGATATGGAAGTGAAAAAAAATCATGTTATAAAGCACTATGTGCCAGGTAATCCTAAATGTATGTTTTATATACAAAAAAACTGAAAAGAAATATCAGTAAAACTTTGGATTGTGAGTAACTTGTTCTGCGAGTGTTCCGCAAGATGAGCAAACATTTCTAGTAAATTTTGACCTGATGAACGATGTCTTGCAATACGAGTAGTATGTGATGCCGAATGTCACATGGTCACAACTGAGCCAGTGGTTCTTGGAATTCGCTTTGATATACACATGCTTTGGATTACAAGCTTGTTTCTGGAACATGCTTGCAAACCAAGGTTTTACTGTAGATCAAATCATCAGCGGGTTTCTCTGATGGGATTTCTAGTATTGTCATTTTCTTATTTTCACATTTTCTGCAATAAACATTTTCATAGATGCTAAATGGTGTTTTGTAAACTCCTGTTTATGGCCTTTTACTGAGCAGCCCCCAGGAAGACTAGGAAAAGTTGGCCCTTCCGTATGGAAGTGTTGGGCTGTCCTCCCACAGTTTTCATGTCTGCCCCCATCTGATATGTTTGCTCTTTTCACCTTTATGTCTTTCTTTTCCCCAGATGACCGGATGACCGGTATCCCCCCACACGTCCTCAACAGCTCCCCATCCGACCAGCAGATTAACCAGCTGGCGCAAAGGCTGGGCCCTGAGTGGGAGCCCGTGGTGCTGTCTCTGGGACTGTCCCAGACGGATATCTACCGCTGTAAGGCCAACCACCCCCACAACGTGCAGTCACAGATGGTGGAGGCCTTCGTCCGCTGGCGGCAGCGCTACGGGAAGCAGGCCACCTTCCGGAGCTTGCAGAGAGGCCTTCAGGCCGTGGAGGTGGACCCCTCGGTGCTCCAGCACATGTTGGAATAATGGTGTCTCCCTCCATCCACCCATGGGGAGCATGTCCCCAAGTTGCATGTGCAGAATCCTGACTTTCTCCCAGGGCAGGTAGTTTTCGGGGTTTTTTTGGTTGTTGTTGTTCTTGTTGTTGTTGTTTTCTTTTTAAGATTCTTAGATAAAAGGAGAAAATAGGATTTCCAGTTGATACTACTTGAAAGGCCAGATTACTCAGTGGCTCTACCACATTGACAATTGGTTGTTTTTAATTGCTTGAAGATTGCATTGTTTTAATTGTGCAGGTTTTAATTTTGTGGTTGCCTTTCAGTAAACTGGTAAATCATACTGGCTCAAAACACACACACACACACACACACACACACACACACACACACAAACCTACTGTGCTATCACATTACATGCAGGTGTCCTATATATAAAGCATCCACTTTTATATTTCCTGGAAACTGACCTGTGCACTTTGCTATTAATGATGATGATAATAAAAAGTGAATTACTATATATAATGTGACCCTTTCATGAGAGAGTATTGTTTGTTTGTTTTTCTCATTCCTGTAGTGCATAGATTAAAAGTGCGTAATTACAGAAGTCATTTTTGTTTTGAAACAGAATTGCAGGTAATAACGAAATTCTTACTTTCTCCAGTCAAGGTAAATAGGCAGGGTGTCTGCATTAAATTTAAGACACTGAAGCTCCCCTGCAAGACCACTTCAGGTACCAGCATGCACACCTGAGCCCTTGATCTTTAAAAGGTTGCTTAAGAAAATAACTGTGCCATTTGTTTAAAGGCTTTAGTTGGGGGACAAAAGAGGGTGTGGTCTTTCCGTTGAAATTGCAGGGATTTAAGTGTTGTGCTCTAAAGGAGTACGATTTAGTCTTCTGTCTTTTTATTAATGACACATGATATTTGTCAAATGGTTCACTGTTTTCAAGAGTTTTCATGTATGTGATCTCGTTTGGACCTCACAAAAATCCTATGAAGCAGTTGGGCAAGAGAGGTGAGCCTCCTTCTGTAGTGAAATTGCATGATTTTCCGGGGCCGAATGAGCTAGAATAGGTGTCTTTGGAGCCCTGCTCCTTTCCTGTTGCTCCATGCTGCCTCTCCTCTTTCTCACCTGCCCCTCGAAGAAGCTTGAGTCCTGCTGTCCTCCTGCTAGCAGCATCACCTTGGACAAATCACTCCACTTCTCTAGCCTAAGCCTCTACAGATGATGAAATGATTGTCCCCTCTTCCAAGATTTTTGTGATGGTTAAAGAGATAATGTCTGCCAAGGGCTCGTCTAGTGCCTTGCCTTTTGTCAGCTCTCAGAAAATGGGAGCTGTTAATTTGCTGCTGTGGCTGCACATGGACAAAGTTCACAGGCAAAGCCGAATAGTGGCTACAGGTGAGGGCACTGCAGGAGGAAGTGCTATTACCATGCTTCCTGCCAAGCTTTAACCTGTGATGTAACGTACTAATTCTACCGTGGGTCCAATCAAGAGAAGGACGGGTGAACAGTTCCAATCTGTGACCTGTTCTTCTGAACAATCGGGGAATCTATTTCCTAATCCTAACTTAACCGAGGATTTTTTTCAAAGGGAAAAAATTAGACTTTTTACCTCGCTGTGTTCCGGGATGAGAATATAGAATGGAAGAATTGAATGTGAAATGAGTGCTCACCAAGGTGACCGTGGCACATCGATAACATCCTCTCAGATGTCTGGCAGCCATATTCCCTTTACTAAAAAAGATCAGTTATTTCACAGTTCAACAAGCAGTTCAAAAGGATGGTCTCCTGGCCCCATCAGCTTTAATTTTCCATTTTGTAGCCCAGCCATTAATTCACTGTCTTGTAAAATTCTCAGACTTCTGGCCCCATCACTGTGCTAGTGATAGACTGAACTTCTATGGCATCTTCAATAAACTGCCTGTCATTTTGAACCTTGGACTTGTTACGTTGCTGTTTGTCCCCTGGGTTTGCTAATAGAGGATTGCTTTGGCTTTTGTCCTCACCGCATTTATGGCCAAGGGAGTATGGCCAGGCTCTGCTGCCTCTGACTAGATGGCATTTTAGAAATGGGTCTGATGATAAGCTAGCTCATCTTCCCACCATTTGCTTGGAATCTACCATGCACAAAGATACCTTGGTGCTCTGTCAGCAGTGAAGGACAATTTGTGATGAACTTGCCCATCATGGGCTGCCAGGGCCATCAGAGAGCTCTGACTTGTTGCCCTTAACGAGCAGGGTGCCTCCACCATCAAATAGCAGTCGCACCTGCTAGGCCTGCTCACTTTCTTGCAGGAGATTAGCAGAATGGAAGAACAGAGCATCTAAATCACTACCTCATTTCTGCCTGTGGCTGTGAAAAGTGATACTGAATGCCTCTGCCCGCCTCCCAAGAGAATTGAGTAGGTGATGCGCCTGCAAGGAGTCCGTGTGTTTTTGCATGGTGGAAGATTCTACAGTTCCAGAGGCTGCCTACCCCCAATAGAATTCTGAAGGAGTACAGTGAAGAGGCAGAGCATTTGCAAGCA
This sequence comes from Felis catus, assembly GCF_018350175.1. NCBI lineage: Eukaryota > Metazoa > Chordata > Mammalia > Carnivora > Felidae > Felis > Felis catus. Next base: position 115,324,073 of record NC_058374.1, read on the forward strand.
CTGCCCGAAAAAAGATAAAGTCTTGCTCCACTTTGGTTTGGGATACACATGCATGTGCGTTCATGAGTATGCCCTCTTAGTTTTTAAAAACTATAACTTTTATTAATTTTTCTCTGTATAAAAATAGTGCATGCTCATTATAGCAGTTTGAAAAATACCACTGAGCAAGAATAAAGACAAAGTAAACATTACCCCTACTCTTGTCTTTCAAAGATAACCAGTATGACACCCGAGTTTTAGTCTCTACCCCCAGTTACTTTCCTATGGCTGCATATTTTTATAATGAAAATGGGATTGTGTCAAATCAACTATAATTATAATAAGTAGTTAAAGGACGCACAAAATTAAAAGATGTAGGTATCATGTAAGTACCTCAGTTTTCAAAATATACTACAAAGCTATAATAATCAAAATTATGGTACTGGCACAAAAATAGATACGTAGCTCAATGGAACCGAACTGAAAGCCCAGAAACAAACCCACGCGTGCATGGTGAATTAATCTACAATAGAGAGGGGAAGAATATATAAATGGGGAAAAGATCATCTCATCAGCAAATGATGCTGGGAGAACTGGACAGTTGCATACAAAAAAAAAAAATGAAACTAGAACACTCTCTGACACCATTCACAAAAATATTCTCAAAATGGATTAAAGACCTAAATGTGAGGCCTGAAACCATAACGTTCCTAAAAGAAGACACAGGCAGTAATCTCTTAGACATCAACCTTAGCAACGTATGTATGGATATGTTTCCCTAGGCAAGAGAAGCAAACACAAAAATAGAGTATTGGAACTACAGAAAACAAAAAAGCTTCTGCACAGCAAAAGAAGCCATCGACAAGACAAAAAGGCAACCTACTGAATGGGAGAAAATATTTGCAAAATCTCTATCTGATAAGGAGTTAATATCCCAAATATATAAAGAACTCATATAATTCAACACCAGAAAAATAATTCAAGTAGAAAATGGGCAGAAGACCTGAATAGACATTTTTGCAGAGAAGACAGAAGGCCAACAGACACGTGAAAATCACATCACCCATCATCAGGGAAATGCAAATCAAAACCACAGTGAGATAAGTGTCACCTCATACCTATCAAAATGGCTAGTATCAAAAAAGACAAGAAATAACAACTATTGGTGAGGATGTGGAGAAAAGGAAACTCTCGTGCACTATTGGTGGGAATGCAAACTGGTGCAGCCACTGTGGAAAACAGTATGGAGATTCCTCAAAAAACTAAACACAGAGGTACCATACAATCCAGTAATTCTACTTCTAGGAATTTACCCAGAAAAAAATGAAAACACTAGTTGGAAAAGCTGCACCCCTCTGTTTATGGCAGCATTGTTTACAATAGTGAAGATATGGAAGCAACCTAAGTGTCCATCGATAGATAAATGGATAAAGAAGATGCGGCGTATATATAGAATGGAATATTCCTCAGTCACAAAAGATAAGGAAATCTTGCCATTCATGACAACATAGATGAAATTTGAGAGTATTATGCTAAGTGAAATAAATAAGACAGAAAAAGACAAATACCATATGATTTCACTTATATGTGGAATCTAAAAAATAAAAGAAATGAACAAACAAAACAAAACATAAACAGACTCATAGGTACGGAAAATAAAATGTTGGTTATGGAGGATGGAGAGGGGATGGGTTGGGAGGGCAGGAAAAATAGATTAAGGGGATTAAGAGGTACAGACTTGCAGCTATAAAATAAATAACTCATGGGGATACAATGTATAGCATAGGGAACATAGTAGTACTGTAATAACTTTGTATGATGTTAACTAGATTTATCGTGGGTATCACTTCATAATGTGTAAAAATGTCAATTCGCTATGATGTGTACCTGAAAATAATAGGATATTATATGTCAATTATACTTCAATAAAAAATAGGATTGTATTGTACATGCTGTTTTACACTTGGCTTCTTTTATTTAACATATAGCTATCTTTCCATGTCATTAAAGATTTTTCTATACCAGTGATTTTCAGCATCCTTTGTGTTTGGAGCACACTTCCAAGTCCTATAATTTTTGGCAGCATGCCTGGAGAAATTAAAAGACTCTAGCTACGTAAGACTGTCTTTCGCTGTCAAAACATCCACCATTATCCCAGTGTTTGATCCTCTTTTAGGGCCGTGTCATTGCTTGAGTAGAGCTTTTTGCTGCTCCCCCCTAACACTTATGTCCTGAAAAAGCAAAGTTGAGCACTTTCCTGTAAACATTCTGGGCTTTATTCTGAGCTTTTTATTTCTTCCTCTAGTCAGAAGCCCTCTCCACTGCACCGTGCGATCCACTCAGCTCAGTGTTCATTTCTTTTTTTTTTTTTTTAATTTATTTTTGGGACAGAGAGAGACAGAGCATGAACGGGGGAGGGGCAGAGAGAGAGGGAGACACAGAATCGGAAACAGGCTCCAGGCTCCGAGCCATCAGCCCAGAGCCTGACGCGGGGCTCGAACTCACGGACCGCGAAATTGTGACCTGGCTGAAGTCGGACGCTTAACTGACTGCGCCACCCAGGCGCCCCTCAGTGTTCATTTCTACACGAGTAGAATGTGTTCCGGTGAGCGGTAATATTGTGCTGGTCCAAATTTGGTGGCACACCAAATATGATAGACCCGTGTGTGACTGCTGCTCTACACCTTCGTGTTTAGTGGTAGCATACTATTCCAGCATAGGTATGTGCCATCATTTGTTAACCAATTTCCCATTATACAAGATGGATCTTTGGGTAGTTTCTGCTTTTTGACTGTTGTAAGCAGCGATGTGATGCAAGGAAGTTCCTTGTTGCTAAATCTTTACATTCACCGGAAGTTACAATGAATTGGATCCCTCCTTTGTTTAGCGCCAGATAAGTTAGTTTTATTATACAGCAAACCACCCCAAGGTGTGTTGGCTTACAACTTGGCTCACAATTCTTGAAGCCAGCTGGACTGTTCTGACCTGGGTCGCCTCAGCTAATCTCTGTGGGCCCTTCTGCCTCTGTGGTCGGCTGGGGGGCTGGCTGAGAATGGCTGATCTGGGACGGCTCGCTTGCACGCCTGGAAAGTGACATGCTGCTGCCTGCAGCAACAGAGGCGTCTGGGTCATTCATCTCTACATAAAGGTTTCCCTGCCTTCTTCACTTGGCAGTGGTGGCGGGGGTCCCCATGGGCAGCAAGGAGGCAAACCCTAGTGTGCAAGCACTTGTCAAGCCTCTGTTTGCATCCCTTTTGCTAATATTCTGTTGGCTAAAGTGAGTCCTAAAGCCAGCCCAGAGTCTACATTGGAAGGCTTTCCCAAAGGGCGTTAGGAGAGGGAGGGGAATAACGTGGGTACATTTTTTGCAGTCTACTATAGCCAGTATTTTAAAATTGAGATCTCTGGGCCCTGTTGAAAAACAAAGTTTGGTTACCCTGGATCTCCTCTGTCCCATTGCACTAATGGGCAGACCTGTTGCAGAGTGTCACCATCCTCACCTTCGACAGAATGCACACTTGTTACCCAGCTCCTCTGCCTGCTGCATTATCCGCTCAGCCCCCACAGACATTTACATTTATGGGCGTACAGCCAGGAAGGTTCCTAGGATTAACTCCTAGAAGAGGAATTGCCCAGCTTAACGTTGCACGTTTTTAAAAGCTACTTACACTTTCTAAAACTTTTAAAAAGTTATTTAAAAACTACTTGCGTGAGCAAAGTATAATGGGTTGGTTTGAAATATTACGCCAGTTAATTCCCCCAAACATCAGTGGTCACTGCGGAAGTTCCTGCTGGGGCACGTGCACATGCACACACACACACACACACACACACACGCAACTGAGGCAGTAGAATGAGTCTGTCTTCATCCCTTTCTCTGGAGAATTCCCCAGAAGTGGTAGTTTTGGAGAGAGACTCCCCTCATTCAGTTACTCAGCAGACATGTATTGAGAAGCTACTATAAGCCTGTCTCTGTGCTGGGTGGGGAAGCAAAAAGATGACCAATAAGTCCACAGTCCGACAGGAACTTACTGTTTGGCCAGTGAGAAGCATGGATCTCTAATCACAGCACGATTCAATAAGGTCCATGCCTGAGTACCAAGTCTCTGGGAATGCAGAGGGGAAGCAATTCATTCTGCCTTGATTCAGAGGTGAGAGGCATGGGGAATACTCTCCAGAGGCTCCCTCTCTTGGACACGTTTCTGTGCCGGAGTCCTCGTATGTAAAATAGGTACAGTAACAGTACCCACCTGTGGTCACAGTGAGGATCCCACAAGATAAAAGCTTATAACAGTGTCCGGTAGAGAAAAAATGTTTCGCTAAATCATTGTGCTGAATTATTTTAGCTATCAGGGTTTTTCTAACATTCTTCACCCTGCTGGGGCCCTGAGAAGTGCGAGGGTCAGAATCACCTTCTCCTGATGTGATTTGCAATATGGAAACAAAGTGCATGGTTTCTCAGTACTTTTAGCAGGACTCTAAAAATAAGAAACAGGAACTAGTAGGCACACTTCAGAGCATATTCAGAATTGGGGTGGGATTCTGATCTAACACTTGACCGTCATTAAATGAATCCCTACAAACAGTGAGCTACTAATTTGCTTAAGCTACCAGAGATACAAAGATAAATTAGACCTAGTTCCCGCCCTATAGGATCTCAGCCTGCTGAGGACACCAGTGTAACAGCTAGCAATTCTGATATTCTTTGGCCAGCACCGAGGAAGGAGCAATTAAGTTGGCCACAGAGGAGGTGGCACCTCAACTGAGGTTTTGTAAGTTCTGCCCAAGTTGGCATGTTGGTTCCTTGGGGCATTAATGTGTATGGACACCAGAATTCCACTTAATTTATTTCATGCCCAATTTGACAAATAGCACTTCTTGCCATGGGTCTACAGGATACCTCCCTGGTGCTGCCTCAAAGTGATTTAGAAATAAAGAGAACCTTATTTATAGACTAAGTTGGCCAATATTATCCCATTCCGTACATCAAGACAGCAAGACATTGAGAAACATGTGGTTTATTTATCCACAGGAGAATGGGATCAGGCTTCAGATTTCAGATATCAGGCTCATTTGGGGGTTCTCTGTGCCATTTCTAGCCCTTAGTTCTTCCTCTGAAAGACCCACAGATTAAAATTAGATGTTGCTGGCATACAGGGAATGTTTTTAATGTAATAACTGCCTGTTTACTTCTTAGAATCATAAACAGGGCTTAGAAGAACAGGGATGTCCATCTTGTTGGCATTTACTGTTTTTGTAGGAAAAATTAAAGTCTCACAAAGACATAGTTCAGTGAGCCAACTAAGCCTTGTTTGTTAAAATTATGCAAAATATATGGCAATGGTTCTGAAAGCTATTATTAATTCAAAACATAGGCCGTGAAATCCAGGTTTGAGTACTTAGAAAAAACATAGACCCAATGTGTTGATAATATTTACATGTCTCCATTTCATATTCACATTCTGTCTTTAGCCGGTGCTGATTGCAGTGTCAAATGACATTCTTCATGGAGCATATTCGTGGAAAATATCTGGTATGGTCTGAATGCTTGTGTTCCTCCTCCCCTAATTTATATGTTGAAATTCTAACCCCTACAGTTGAGGGTCTTAGGAGGTGGAGCCTTTGGGAGGTGATGAGGTCACAAGCATGAAGCCCTCTTGAAGAGACCCCACAGAGCTTCCTGGCTTCTTCTGCTTAGTGAGGATACAGTGAGAAAGCCCCAGCTCTGAACCAGAAGAGGACCTTCACTAGAACGTGACCATGCTGGTGGTGCCTTGGTCTTGAACTTCCCAGCTATCAGAATTGTGAGCAGTAAGTTTTTGTTGTTTATAAGCTATCCAGTCAGTGGTATATTTTTTTATAGCAGCACAAATAGAGTGAGACAATATCAAATGGATTAGATCAACTAATTATTATTCTTTCTTTTGATGGCATAAAACCTCCCTCATCAGCTTCTAGGAGATGTATTGATTTAATCAGGACTTTGCTGATACCACAGTCTTTGGCATGACTTATTGGCTCATTGCTGATCCCAGGAAGAGACCAAGTGTTCACAAATGAAGTGAGTAAGTCCATTCATAGATGAGTGGTGAACTTAGTGCCTCTGGCTGTCATGGCCGTTGATGGGGGGGGGGGGGGGGGTTGGGGGAGCTGTGTAGGGAATATTTCTTGAAGGCTCAGAATATTTGTGATAGGTGGTGGTTCTTACCCATTTAGGGGGCATAGATCCCTTTAAGGGTGTGAAAAGGCTGTGAGATCTGCAAGAAGAATGCAGGCTTCTTTGAGGAATCATTCTTTTAAAAAATGCACATGTGTACACACACACAACAGTTGGCATTTAATTTTTAGGAGATTCCCACCACACCTGCATCTAGTTCATTCATCCCAAGAACCCTAAATCTTTAGGTTGTCAAAAGGTCCCTGGCATCAGACTTCGTTAGCATCTAGGCCTGACTGGTCATTTTCTCGTTTTGTAGAGTATTTGGAAGCCTTGTGTCCAACAGAATGAAGCTAAATGTTTCTGTTGGATTTTGCTAGCATGTAATTCCTGGTATGAAGGGCTAACCACAGTATGGGAATAATGGTGAAACCATTTGTCTGAGCTCTGATCTTTACACAGCGGGTCATAGACCATCTGCCCTATGGGAGGGCAGGCAGGTGGTCCTCCTAGACTCACCTCTTGGAAAGGTAAGAGCTTGCAGACATGCAGTGCATGACAGTCTCCGGCTTCTAGGAGCTTTCTGCCTCAGCCCCAACTCTTTACAACCAGAGATCTTACACAGGAGAGGACTGAGACTTTTGTGCCCAGCACATTGGGGATCATTGATTTTCAGGGGCAAATTATATATACAGTCTCATCTACTTTATATACTGGGAAATTATTTCCAACAGTATCTTTTTGTCCAGCCATCTGCTTGAATCAAGTTTCTGTCTGTCAACCTCTGGAAAAAGTAATTATTCCCAGCTCTGAAACTGGGCTCCATGCTGGCTTTCTGCTGACAGCGTGGACCCTTTGGCTTGTCGCTATTCTATTGTCAGGAGTTCTTTTGTCACTTACTATTTGTCAGCTGCTGATTTTCCAACCAACACTATCTTTGAGGCTAAAAATAAACCCTCCCCACACAAGTCCTCTCTTTATGATAGTGTGGAAGACAATAGACCAGTCACTTGTGGATATAATTGTATTCAGGCTATTGCAATAGGAGGAACACTTATTAATGAGAAATGTCTCAAAGAAAAGGAAGGAGGCCTGAATTTTGTAGAGGCAAGTAAACAAGGGAGTCATCCACAAGTCTTGTGGGAATAATGAGGAAGAATGGAGGTGGATCTTAGAATATGGGAAGGCTGAGTTGTCCATTGTGGTGGTTAGCCATTTCTTAGAACAAAAAAGCGTGGGGGGATTTCTCAAAGATCACTGCCGTCAGGGAGCACAGGGTTTAGACAAAGTTCAACACTGTCAAAAGTCGTATCTTCTTTAGCTTTTAAGAGCCTAACAAAATTTGGAAGAAAAAAATTGTTTTTATAAGAGTTGGATATGAGGTAAAATCAGAATTCTGGCATCTCGACTGCTTGTTCTATAAAAGACACTTAAGCTGTCGCCTCATTTAATTTGGGTAGAGAAAAATGAATGGCCTACACGATCAAAGCTCAACAAAAGGAAAGGAAACAAAGCTATTATGACTTTCCTAGAGACACAGAGAACACATGGAACGATTTTCAGTTTGCACCAGTTATGGGAAGGCTGTGACTTACAAAAATTCAGTCAACATGTACTTTTTGAGCACCCACTGAATGCCAGGCACGGGTACAGGTGCTGGGGCTACAGCAGTCGATGCTCCAGTCCAAAACTCGTGCCCTCATGGAGCTCTCCTCTATGGAGAAAAAGAACACACAAAGGGACGGTGAGAGCCAGAGGAAGGAGTGATGCCGTCTTTTAAAAAGTTGGTCAGAGAAGGTTTCAGTAAGAAGGTAACAGGAGTAAAGTCTGCTAGGTGAGGGAGGGAGCCATGCTGAGGCCTGAGGGAATCTTCTGGGTAGAGGGAAGAAAAAAACTGAGGGCCCGAGATGGGAACTTGCCAGACGTTTTCAGGGAATCACAAGGAGGTCAGAGCAGCTAGAGTGCAGTGGGCAAGAGGGCAAGTACTAGGGGCTGAGGCCGAGAATCTGACGGGCCCCTGTAATGACTTTGCTTTCATTCAGGGTAAGACGGGAAGCTACTGGATGGCATTCAGCAGAGTCATGACATCATCTAACTTACATTTGCAAAGGATTGGGCTAGCTAACATTTTAAGAGGGCTGAATGAAACAGTAGAGAGGCTATTGCACCATTCTCGAGAAGATGGGGGCTCGGATCAAGATGGTCATGGCCAAGTGTAGTGAATGTCAGATACGCTGTTCAGCTCTTCTTCGGGCATGGCAGATTGATTTCTCCAGCAGCTGGGAGGTCTCCAGCTAATGGCCTTTGGCTGGCAGCCGTCTTCAAGGATTGTCTCCTCTGAAGAGAGCGCTCTTGCCCAGTGGCATCCCCCCTTCCCAGGGCAGTCTGCATCCTGTGACCAGTAAGGGGTACAAAGACGTGGCCCCTCACCCCACTTCAAGACAACTCCTAAGGGCCGTCCCAGCTCAGGGCTCCTCGTGGAGTCAGCACAGGCCTTTGGGGTGACCAAATCACAGCCCAACTTTTCCTTCTGCCCAAGCCTGTTTGCTTCCCTTCCCCAGGCATTAATCCCAGGAGCACTCCTTGATAACCTTCCTGTCCACTTAACTCCATCTCAGAGTCAGCTTCCAGGGGACACAACCTGTCACATGGAGAGTGGGAGCAGTGGTCAGATTCTGAATGTTTTGAAGGTAGAGCCAAATGGATTTGTTGATGGATTGGGTGTGATGTTAAAAGAAAAAAAAGTCAGGGGCACCTGGGTGGCTCAGTTGGTTAAGCATCTGACTCTTGATTTCGGTTCAGGTCATGATCTCACAACTCATGAGTTTGAGCTCCGCATAGGGCTCCACACTGAGCATGAAGCCTGCTTAATATTCTCTCTCTCCCTCTCCCTCTGTCCCTTCCCCCAAATCTGTAAAAGAAAAAGAAAAAAGAAAAGTAAAAAAAAATCAATGATGAAATGACAAGATTTTTTTCCTAAACAAATAGAAGGATGAAATCACTATTTACCGTTAAGAGAAAGGCCATGGGAAAGGCAGGGGTTTTGAGCAGGGGCGGGGGGGGGGGGGGTGAGGAAGGTAGGGAATATACTAAAAATAAAAATAAACTCTTAAGATTCATGTGGGTAAAAGGCCAAATTCCATTTCCAGGAGGACATTCTTAACTTTGGCTTTGAATACTCCCCAACATTACACAGTTTTAGATAAAATCTGTTGTAGTAGACATTTCATTTAATTTGAGGAATGTGAGAGTAATTAAACATACAAAATGTGAATACATATTTTCAACCATTATGCAATGGCTGCTAATTCATAGAGACAGAAAGAGTCTAAGTGGTTTTATAAGGAAACAAAGCCAGCCATTGGCACATCCACCAGGATGTGTATCAAGAAGTGTTTTTTTTTTAATAAGGCCCTTATAATTCATAGTACAATAACAGACTCCCTTGAGAAGTTGAAAAGAAGCAAAGCTGCTTACAAACTCTCTATATCACACACCCAGAAAATAATCCCAAGGCAACATGACATGACACCGCCCTGCGCAGATACAGCTCTAAGAAAGTTCATAGTAAAAAAAAAAAAAAAAAGTCCATTGTAGGGTACAATAAATAGAACATGAATCTTTGAGCTGGGGCCTGACAGACCATAGATAAGTAGAAAGGCTGGGGAAGGGTGTTTCTAGAGGGAGGAGGAATGTGACAGGAGGCCCAGAGGTGAGGATGGATAAGACAGAGACTAGGGACAGTGGTGATGAGCTTGCTTCCCAAGAAGATTACATCAGTTGGGTTCAGTGGGACAAGTTCACTAACTTTTAAAACCAGAAGGGTTTGAATTTCACCTTTTTTGATTACCAAGGGAATAGAAGAAATTTTCTCAAAACCTTTAAGGTGCTAATATGCATTGTGAATCTCCAAGATGGAAATGGGCAGTATTTCCCAAACCTATTTTGACATTGAAAACTTTTCTCCATGAGACCACCTGTTGCCATCTTTGGAAAGGTTTATTCTATAGGCACACTGAGGCAGAGGACACTCAAACATAGAGCGTGCTGGGAAGACTAGTGGCTCAAAGGTGCCAAAAATTATCAAGGTTTTTAAAGGGCACGAATAGTATCCTGGGTGGCGTACGAATAGCATTAATTTATTCTCCTCTCATGATTCCTCCTCACTGTAAGCAGCACATTGTGGGTCACTTGGAAACAGATTTGTGGTCTTCCAGGACCTTCTTTTCTTGCTTTAATGATTGATGAGTCTGTCACATTGTTTTATCATATGATCCTTGTATTCTTGCAAAATACCCTCCTGGCTTGCTGTCATTGCATTTGGTTCAGGCAATAGGTTGTATTGCCTGTTCTTCAGCAGGCAGTGGGCACTTTCTCTGGTCATTGTCAGATGCCAGGTGGCACCTGTAAGACAAGCAGGAAGGAACTGCTCTTGCCCCATAACAGCAGCCCCAAGCCAGAAGGCTCTGTCGACAGCCCCAGGCCTTCTCTGTCTGTCCCCACTCTTGCCAGGAGTTTCTGTATATTTGCTGTCTTCCCATTTGGGTTCTCAATTTGCTTACTCTGGTACCTCTTGCCACTTGGAAACTGAACTTGGCTTTTTCTTCTCTTCCTTCTATATTTCAAAAATATCTGAAAATAGCTTTTTTTTTTTTCTAAAGGGGCCTCCAGAAAATCTTTAGGAGTAGTTCCTAACCGGGGTGGCACTACATCCCCCTAGCCCTTCACCAGGTGGCATTTGGAAATGTTTGGAGGCATTTTTTGGAGGGGGTTGTCCCCATGCGTGGGGGGTACCATAGTAAGCATTTGACACTATGGGAGGTCGCCCTACCCAGTGAAGAGCTGCCTTGCTTGAAATGCCAGTCATCCCCCAATGGGAGCTGCTGTATGCTTCCCAAACTCCGGTCAGCTGAGTGCCACTTTGTTAATTTTCAGTATCAAATATACCACCTGTGCCGTTATTAATTTAACTTTTTTTTTGAATTAACTCACTTTAAAAAATCTTTAAGCAATAGTATGTTTGAAATATGAGTCACTGTTGTCGTGTATATGTTTTACAGGACACACAGAAATAAATACCTAACACCTCATACAAAATATTCTTCATTAGTGATACACATAGGAAGTTTGGGAACACTGGGCCCTTCTTATACTCTGTTGGGTTTTTGATGGGTGCATTAGCCTTACATGCACTTTCTCTTCTAAACTATGAAGTTTAAACAAGCACAACTGATGGACTCCTTAGTATGGGCCTTATAAGGGCAAAGGCCACCTGTTTAATGTCCCAGAAAAGTCATTTATTTTATATAAAGAAGTCTGTTCGACTGGAAACGACAGCATCCCTGACCCAAGTCAGCATTCTTGACCCAACTTTGCTGGTTGCAAAGTCATAGGATACAAGTGAGGCTCACTTGGCATTTGCTCCTTGGATTGTCAGCTCCATGAGGGCAGACCTGTACCTTGTGACCCTGCCTTTCCTAATATGGCACAAGCTTCATGATTAATGAGTCTCAGTGACTGAAAATGTGAACAAATGAGTGTATGCTTACCCATCCCCGCTAGACAAACAATGAAGTACTATAAATGTTAACTGTCCCTTTGTAAAAATCAGTCTTGTGCACGTATTTCTTGGGCAAGTTCTGGAACTTCTCTGTGCTTCACTTTCGTTACCTGTGAAATAGAGATAATAGTGTCACCCTCACAGCACTGATCTGAGGAGTCATTGAGATAGTATTTGTAAAGTGCTTAGAACAGTGTCAGGCATAGAATAAAAGTTATAGAAATATTTGATGAATGAGTGAATGAATGAATGAATGGTGTCTGTCTTGTATTTAGGTTTTCAATATTTGTGGAAAGAGGGAGTCAACGGATGCTGGGTCTAAATGTTCCTACACTCCACATCCTTGATGCTGAGCAGTTCCCGGGGGCAGCTGCAGCTGCTGAAGCACAGCGTCCCAGGCTCCGCTGAGGGGACCTGCTGTAGTCATCAGCATAGAAAGAACTCTCCAGAACAGGTGACCCAGGATATGCTTCCTTTCCCCCTAATTACAGGTTGCATAGAGACTATGTCCTGGTACTTATTTAAGGCAATGCTAGAACACATCCCTTTAGCTAAATTCCTGCTCCATCTCAATGGACTCAGTCTGCCAGAGCACCACATTCACATACCCTGAGCAGAGGGTGGGAGGAGAGAAAAGGAGAGGAAGCAGCACTGATGGAGCATATGACCCAGGCACATGGAAGGTGATCTCAACTAAGTTTCGTGTCATTTCATCCTCTGACAACCTTAGGAGCCAGGATTTTAGTCTCACTTCTCTTATTTTACAGGTCAGGAACCTGATGCTCCAGGAAGTTAACTAACCTGGCCGAGGTCATTCACTAAGATATATAGCAATGCCAAAATCTGAACTCAGGTCTGCCTGAGTTTTTGTTTTGTTTTTGTTGTTGTTGTTGTTGTTGTTGTTGTTGTTGTTGTTGTTGTTGTTTATAACCTCCTGAGGTATAGCCAAGGGCCCAGAATGGCCCCGTCAGCTTTATATGAAACATGTCTCCAGTCCACCTGCTGGATTTTTGGTGTCAGTGCCTTTCTCCTGTCATTATTACAGAAATTAAGTGAGTGATGTTCATAAAATAGATGTTCTTTAATATCTCCTGCTGCGCCAACCATAAAGTCATGTGATGTGGCACAGCAAAGTGAGGTTGTGGTTATTGCCCTGTGGGATTTCATCAAAAGCCAAGATAATCCTGGCTGAGACAGTCTGCAGGCAGGGCACAGCTTGGGTTTGAATAGAGCATTTGTCTCATTGGCTGAAGGAAAAGGACTCTATTCATAACCTTCTCCTGATAGCCTTTGCACGAGAAAGTGTAGGAAAAGCCAGATTCTCAGCAAGAAGGGGCCTGTTCCCTTTCTCTGAGCATGAGGATTCCACATTCCATTCCTGGCAACCATGATTTAGATAAATGGTTTAAATTTTCTTTTTCCCACAATTATGGGGGCAGTACTAAGAAGTTATCATCATATCTGAGTGTTCTGGGGAGTAAGTATTCTTACTTGATCTAGATAAAGGAAATCTGAGCTCCTCCTTGACATCACTAAAGAATCTCATTGCTCTCTGTCCTCACCCTAAAGCTTTCCTTCTGTCTCCAAGGAGTAGACGCCAAAACTGTTTCCAAAGTGAAATGTCATTAGCCCACTCTACCCTCTGAGGAACAATCGCCCTGCCCTTTATAGCTGACTGTGACTGCCATCCAGCCTTCCAAACAGCTTATCTTTTTAAATCACTCACAGGATTGGGACATGATCTGCCATCTGAATTTGTTAATTTCAGCAAAGATTATGTGAAGTCAATATTGGTCAACCTGAAGTTTGTAACATGTAACAATCTGAGGAATTCCCTTCCTGGTCCCACTGACTGTGACCTAAACAGATCTCCAAACATGGTGGCCTCCCTTGCAGTACAGGGCTTGCTCAGGCAGTAATGGCTCCAGTATTTAAGATTCATAGTGAGTGCTTCAGGCACAAACTCATGTGTGTGCGTCTTTACTGCTCCAGTCTCCAGGTACAGTTGGCACTTCTGTGAACCTCTTCCTTCCCATGTCCAGGCTGTTGGCATCCCACATCAAGTCACTAATGGTTTCCTCTTCTTTCCCTAGGCTCTACATCTCACATGCAACCTCAGACTTTTCTGTTCTTCCTTGATTCATTCATTCATTCATTCATTCATTCAACAAATAAGTTTTTGTAGTACTACAATGTACCAAGCACTGGTGAGGGATATCATAGTGAACTAAACAAGCATATATCCTGTCCTCATGGAGCTTACAATCCAGTGAAGAGTTATAAGCTACAACAAATGATAAGAAGAAAAAGTGCAGTGAGCTATGAGAGCATACTGAAAGGAGGCCCACTCTCACTTGGGGGTCAGAAGGTTCCTATGAGGATGCTCTGGTCCTCTACTCTCTGCTTCATTACCTCAGGCTTGGTCCTTGAGCTCTGTCATCGGTTAGCCTTCCATTTTGGTGGCTCTGTTGGACCATTTATTTTGCTTTTGAGTTTTCCTCTCCAAGATGTCACCTTTCAGTAATGCCCCTTTATTCAATGAACCACAGTCAAAGATAACAGGGCGAAAGCTATCAAGGATTATTTTACAAATGCTAGTCAATGACTATGGAAACAGTGAGAAAGAGGTTGGCATGAGACACAATAGCTTGTAACCTGAAAATATTACTGTAAATTCTCTGTGCCGGTTCTACAGCACTGGTAATGAGGTGCCATTTCTTGTGACCTGGCCCTTCACCACACTCAGACAGCATATACTGTCCAGGCCCTATATGTAGGACCCCAATATTCTAAGACCTCAATATTATTTCATTTGCCTCTAGTTTGCCTAGAACTTGTTTCATTTTTCCACTAATTCAAAAAAATATTTAAGCCAATGTGTCAGATGCTAGGGCAGTGAGGGGGCTATGGTGACAAGACATGAACAGCACCTTGTTCAAGGTAGCTTGTGTCCATTGTTGCCAAGTTAAATGAACATATCAGGACGTCAGTGGAGATGCTGCCCATTGTTGGTGAAGGGGCAACAGTCATACTCAAGGCAACTCACGTGGTCCAGACTTTACAAAGCCACAGTCCGTGCTGCCAGCTTAGGGGATTGGCAAGAACTTCCAGATCTTTCCACTTGCTCTTCAGTCACTGATTATGTCATTTTTACTTCCATTGAAGTAATGCAACCCTATAAAGAGTCAGATAGTCTTACATGACTGATTACAAAGAACATCCTTTGACCATCTACTTCCCTCATTTAAATTTAGTCCACTAGGGAACCCACTTCAATTTATTTAGCTGTTTCATTTCAGATCCACTATATCTCTTAATAGCTGCTACCCCTTGATTTTTTATGACAATTATATTGAGATATAATTCATATACCATGAAATTTACCCTTTTAAATAATTGTACAATTCATTGATTTTTAAAAATATATTCATGGAGTTATGCAACCATCACCACTATGTAATTTTAGAACATTTTCAATATCCTAAAAAAAACAAAACACCAAACACACTAACAGCCACTCTCCATGTCCTCTGTCCCCAGCCTTGGAAACCACTAATCTACTTACCATCTCATGGATTTGCTTTTTACGGACATTTCATTAATGGGATCATGCCGTATATGGCCTTTTGTGTCTGGCTTCTTTCACTTAGAGTAATGTTTTCAGAGTTCATCCATGTTGCAGCATGTGTCAGTAATTTATTCCTTTCTGTAAGCTGAGTGATGCTCCATTGAAAGGATATACCACTTTTTTGTTTATCCATTCAACAGTTGATGGACACTGGGGTTGTTTCTACTTTCTGGCTATTATGAAGGAAGCTGCTACGAACATCCGTGTACAAGTTTTTGTGTGGATATATGTTGTCAATTCTCGGGTACAGACCTAGGAGTGGAATTGCTGAGTCACTGATTTTTCAAGCTTTGGGCATTATTTACTGGCTTCTCACATGGAGTCACTATGGAGACATCTTACCTTCCATTGCTACCTCTCTTCCACATACACACTTCCCATCCTTCATTCTTCCAATGTTTATATCATAATTTTGATTGGATCAGAATTAATATGATAATATAAATATTGAACTACGACTACTTTTCCTTAAGGAACTTTTGATTTTACCTGGAGTTATTTGTCTTATTTATTTTCTATGTATCTATCACTAATTCATCCTTATTTCATCTCCTCTCAAAATGTTCATATGCATTAGGCATTCTATCAGTTTTGTCCTCCCAGGTTTTTCTCAGAGTCTTCTGATTTGCTCCAATCTAGACTAGTTGTTCTTTAGACCTGCAGTATGGTTGTTATCACGAGATTTCCCTTCACCAACACGCAGGGGTTTCTTTCACCTCTCTCTTGTGGGTTCCTTTTGTCCTAGATCCCATGTCTTTCTCGTATTTCATTCCCCTATTTTTGTGGAATAGCTCCTCCAGTTGCATCCTGAGAACACTGCATTAGTGGGTATGTTGTTTGAGAACTTACCTATCTGAAAAGGCTTTACATTATTTAATTATTTCTTTTTTTAATATTAATTTTTGCTAGTTTCATTTGACATAAAATTCTATAAAATTCACTTACTTGCAGATTTTTTTCTAGTTTCCTTAGTTGCTGTTGAAAAGATCGAAGCCATTCTGATTTTTTTTTTTAATTTAACCAGTTTTTTACTCTCTCGAAGCTTTTAGGGTTTTCTCTTTGACTCCAATATTCTTAAATATGATATAGTTTGACTAATATATTTTATTCATTTTGCTGGACACGTGATAGGCCCCTTTTATCTGACAATAGCCTTCAATACTAAGAATTTTTCTTGAATTATTTATTTAGTGATTTTATTTCCTCCATTTTTTAATTTTTTCCTCTTTCCATGACTCATATTATTTGGATATTGAACTTCCTGATTTGGTCCTCAGATGTTCTGATCTCTTCTGTCCTGTTTTCTGTCATTTTGTCATCCTTTGTAATGTTTTGTCAAATTTTTCTTCCAACCTTTTAATTGGATTTTTAGTTTATACCATTTTTTAAATTTCTAAGACTTTTTTGTTTTATGAATTCACCTTTTAAAATATCATCCATGGCACAAAAACAGACACATAGACCAATGGAATAGAATAGAAACTCCAGAACTAGACCCACAAACGTATGGCCAACTCATCTTTGACAAAGCAGGAAAGAACATCCAATGGAAAAAAGACAGCCTCTTTAACAAATGGTGCTGGGAGAACTGGACAGCAACATGCAGAAGGTTGAAACTAGACCACTTTCTCACACCATTCACAAAAATAAACTCAAAATGGATAAAGGACCTAAATGTGAGACAGGAAACCATCAAAACCTTAGAGGAGAAAGCAGGAAAAGACCTCTCTGACCTCAGCCGTAGCAATCTCTTACTCGACACATCCCCAAAGGCAAGGGAATTAAAAGCAAAAGTGAATTACTGGGACCTTATGAAGATAAAAAGCTTCTGCACAGCAAAGGAAACAATCAACAAAACTAAAAGGCAACCAACGGAATGGGAAAAGATATTCGCAAATGACATATCGGACAAAGGGCTAGTATCCAAAATCTATAAAGAGCTCACCAAACTCCACACCCGAAAAACAAATAACCCAGTGAAGAAATGGGCAGAAAACATGAATAGACACTTCTCTAAAGAAGACATCCGGATGACCAACAGGCACATGAAAAGATGTTCAGCATCGCTCCTTATCAGGGAAATACAAATCAAAACCACACTCAGGTATCACCTCACGCCAGTCAGAGTGGCCAAAATGAACAAATCAGGAGACTCTAGATGCTGGAGAGGATGTGGAGAAACGGGAACCCTCTTGCACTGTTGGTGGGAATGCAAATTGGTGCAGCCGCTCTGGAAAGCAGTGTGGAGGTTCCTCAGAAAATTAAAAATAGACCTACCCTATGACCCAGCAATAGCACTGCTAGGAATTTATCCAAGGGATACAGGAGTACTGATGCATAGGGCCACTTGTACCCCAATGTTCATAGCAGCACTCTCAACAATAGCCAAATTATGGAAAGAGCCTAAATGTCCATCACCTGATGAATGGATAAAGAAATTGTGGTTTATATACACAATGGAATATTACGTGGCAATGAGAAAAAATGAAATATGGCCTTTTGTAGCAACGTGGATGGAACTGGAGAGTGTGATGCTAAGTGAAATAAGCCATACAGAGAAAGACAGATACCATATGGTTTCACTCTTATGTGGATCCTGAGAAACTTAACAGGAACCCATGGGGGAGGGGAAGGAAAAAAAAAAAACAGGTTAGAGTGGGAGAGAGCCAAAGCATAAGAGACTGTTAAAAACTGAGAACAAACTGAGGGTTGATGGGGGGTGGGAGGGAGGAGAGAGTGGGTGATGGGTATTGAGGAGGGCACCTTTTGGGATGAGCACTGGGTGTTGTATGGAAACCAATTTGTCAATAAATTTCATATAAAAAAAATAAAAAAAAATAAAACATCATCCTACTGCTTCACATTTATAGCATACCCTTGTAGCTCTCTGATAGTTTTCACCTTATTATTTAATTTCTGTTTTCTCCAAATTAATTCTTTGTTTTTAATCTCTTTCATGTTTAAGTCTTTCTTCAAATATCTGGTGATCTGTGGTTGTTCAATTACATTTACATCACAGGGGCAGGGCACCAGGCTGGCTCAGTTGGTTAAGCATTAGACTCTTGATTTCAGCTCAGGTCATGATCTCATGGTTTTTGGGATCGAGCCTCAAACTGGGCTCCATGCTGGCTATGCAGAGCCTGCGTTGGATTCTCTCTCTCTCTCTCTCCTCCCCTCCCCTGCTTGCATTCTCTCTCTCTTTCTCTCAAAATAAATGGATAAACATCTTTTAAAAAAAAAAATGGGGACACTGAAAAACTTAATGACAGCTCAGTATGGTCGATGAGACTGAAAGACCACCAGATCAGGCTGCGCTGTTTAATTGGATAACTCTAGTGTCAGTGTCTTTAGATCTTTCCTTTGGCTTGTCAGATGTTTTTCAGAGAAGAATTGCCTTATATCCTGCACAGTATTATGGGAACCAAGTGATGGAAGAGAGTGAGGAGCTATAGGGGAGTGTCTTAATATTTATTATTTAATCCTTCTGTTTCCAAAATTGTTGCTTCTCTCAACTA
Source organism: Felis catus (assembly GCF_018350175.1). Lineage (NCBI taxonomy): Eukaryota > Metazoa > Chordata > Mammalia > Carnivora > Felidae > Felis > Felis catus. Next base: position 115,342,912 of record NC_058374.1, read on the forward strand.
TGCCATGTGTCTCCCATCTCAGAGACCTGTTTATACTCTCTCCAGGGTATAAACCTCATTTTCTGCTGACGTAGAAAGAGAGTGAGTCACCTGATTGCACAAAGTAGGGAAGAGGGTTTTTGCTGGGAAAGAGGGTTGTATCTAGCTTCCCCTTAGATTTCTGTCCTCCCTTCATTCCCAAATTACAGACTCCTATTGCTTCTAATTCTTGATGCTTTGGGTTTTATACAAGCTTATAAGCTTGCTCACTTAGGACTTAGATTTCCTGGGTCTGCTAGGTAGGTTATCTTTCCTCCTATTTTTTAACTTGCAATGTTTTCTAGCTATCCTTTCCCCTCCAATTCTCTTTTTATCTTGACTTTATATCTTTTTTAAGAATATCTTTCTGTCAGTTAGGGGGAATCCAGAGAAAGTACAGGAAAAATGTGTCTAGTTTTCTAACTTTAAAGTGACTTTGACTCTTCCTTTACATATATTTTACTGAGAAAATGTCCCAATATGTAATTTGCTCTCTTAATGGTTACTTTTTAAAGGTAAGAAAGACAAGGAAGTTACAGCAATAATTTTGGAGGCATGTTAAAGCATTTCTTACTGACACAGTTGGCAAAATTGTTGTAGGTTAAAATGAAATTGCAGTGACCTTAATTCACAAAGACAAAATTGTCTATTTAAAATTTTGAGAAATGAAGTAAATTGTGAAAGTAAATGAGGGAATGTGAAAGGATTGTGGTCAATTGTGAATATTCATAGTAGAGCAGCACTGGGGGATAAAGCTCTGGGCCAGGTTGGACCAGGAATGAGGTTTTGCAGGTATAGTCAGAGGAAGCATGGCTGGAAGAATCTAAATTGTTTTTGATGGGGAGCCCAGAAGACAGCACTGATTGTTTCCTTCAAAGGAAAGGCAAGACTGAGACACAATGTCAGAAAATTGGATGGGGCAATAGCTCAAAATCAAGATTGAGAACAGCAAAAAGGGCTGGATACTCCCCATCTTATGAGTGTCATATGCATAGTTAATCTTATGGGAAAGATTTAGAAGATTAATAATATCCAATGTTGAACAACATTCTCATATACTGTTGGAGAGGATATATTGAGATCGCTTTTATTGGAGAGTAATTTGTAATTGTATGTTAACATTTTAAATATGAATTTACTTTGATTTATCAATTCTACTCCTAGGATAATGATTCTGTAGGAAAGACAAAAAAATTAATGTATAAGGATGTTTATTACATCATTGCTTGGAATAGGAAAAACTGGAGACCACCAAAATGCACATTAATAGAGGATTGTTTAAATTCATGATGTTGTAGATCTGCAAAGAGCTCTTACAGTCCAGTCTTCATAAGGAGTTGTACTCAAAAGAAAGTAACTTAGTATCTTTCAAGGAACACTGAAAGAGGTCTAACTCATAACTCATAGTTCCATTTAAGCTTATTCTTGTTGTACGGCCTTAGAATTGAATACTTGAAGCACCATGTATCAGGCAAAATAAGGTCAATCACTATATATTGACCCATAGCAATATCTAAAATATGTTATTCAATTTAAAAAGTGTTATCAAATAGAATATATAACATGATCTCCTTTATATTTAAAAAAATATAAAGGCTTCCGGCTTCAAGTAATGGCAGAGTAGTTTGGATTAGACTAAATCTCACATTGATAATAATTATAAACTTTGCTTATAGACCTACTTCAAGGCCCTAGAGAAGGACCACAAACAGACACAAACTGGAGGACATATAATCCACATTTCGCTGGCTTTTCCCCTGCAGACATTGAGCAATCTGTAGAACTTAGACTTCTTGGACTAAAGAGTTAGAGGCCAGAGTACAGGGCTGCCAGAGCAACTGCAAGTTGAAGGGGGAAGGGAAGTCCCAGAAGGTTCGGAGTAACAGTGGGGGAGCCCCCAGATCTATGTACAAAATCTTCTCAGAACCTTGGCTGACTCTTCCCAACTGCAAATGCCCAGGGCAAGACTCCAAGGAGCAATAGTAGAAAACAACAGCTGGACGGTTGAAAGAGCTGAGCAGAGACCTCATCAGCTGCCTGGTTCTAGGGAGATAGAGTTTGAAGTTAAAGCCTATCAAATTAGATGGACTTGAGAAACATCTCTTGCATTCCTGTGGTGCACCAAAAGTATCATGCTTTACATGTAAGGACCACATCCCAGGACTATGAGCTGTATCCTAGGACTAAGGGCAAAAAGTAAAGTATAATTCATTTAATAAAACCAAGAAACAAGCCTGCAAAGGACTAGAGTTATCCACAAGAAATTTAGCTGCTTTCTGGAACAAAAGCCAATACTCACCAGAGGAAGATAACAGAATTTGGAGTTTCCACGATGTATCATTTACAATGCCCAGTATACAATAAAAATTACCATACAAAGAAGCAGAAAAATATGACCCCTAATAAAACAAGAGTAACCCCCCCAAAACCCAGAAAATAAAAGGAGACCCACAGACAACACAGATATTGGAATTAACATACAAGGATTTTGTTTATTTTTTAAAAGTTTATTTATTTTGAGGGAGAGAGGGTGTGCACACATGTGTGTGTGAGCTGGGGAGAGGAAAGAGAGAGGGAGAGAGAGAGAATCCCAAACAGGCTCTGCACTGTCAGCACAGATCCCGATGCGGGGACTCTGTCTCACTAACCCTGAGATCGTGACCTGAGCCCAAACCAAGTGTCAGATGCTCAACGGACTGAGCCACCCAGCTGCCCCCTATATAAGGATTTTAAAATTACCATTACAAATATGTTAAAGAATTTAGGGGAAAAAATGTGAACACATGGGGATTTAAGGAAAGATATGAAAATGCTAAAAAAAAAATGTGTAAATCATAAAACTGGAAGGTACAATATCTGAAATAAAAATACAGTACCTGAAAAAATATTGCATGGAATTAACACCGTGAATATGACAGAAGAAAAGATCAGAGAACTTGAAGAAAAGTCAACAAAAATCACCAAACTGAAGGGGGGAAAAAAAGGCAAAAAAAAAAAAAACAAACAAACAAACAAAAAAAACACCCACCAGGGCCTCAATTATCTATAGAAAAATAAGCATCTAACACATGTGTTATTCAGAAGGAGAGGAGAGAATTAATGGGGCAAAGAATATTTCAGGAAGTTTTGGCTGAAATATTTCTAAGAAGCCCAGTAAACCCCAAGCAGGAAAAAAGAGAAAGAAAGAAAGAAAGAAAGATGAAAGAAAGAAAGAAAGAAAGAAAGAAAGAAAGAAAGAAAGAAAGAAAGAGAAAGAAACCGCTGTCAAGGCACTTCATTGTCAAATGGCTAAAAATTGAGCATAAAGAAAAATATCTTTAAAAGAGCCAGATAAAAGACACGTCATATATATGAGAATAAAGACAAGAATGTCTGAAAATTGTTCACCAGCGATGACGAATGGGGTCGCAGGGGTGGAGCCAGGCCTTCCTAGACCCTCTCCGCCAGGAAAATACAATTTAACTCGTGAAAAATACCTTTTTAAATAAATCATGCCAAGTCTCTGGAAATTGTCCCAAGGGCAAAAAGCATACAGCAAATAGAGAAATATTTATTCAAGAAAATCTACTAAATCTTGGCAAGAACGGGAGCTCCACCTCGGGTGTGTGAGCTAAGAACCTGGGAGGGCGCCCTCTTCTCTGGGCTTCCCGTCTGGGGCTATGGTTTCAGGCCCGGAGGGGCAGACTACTGGCTTTTTAAAACTCCCCAGCCCCGTGTTGCTGGAGTTCTATTCCAGGCAGGCACGGCAGAGAGAACCAGGTCTGGCCTCCTCTACCCAGACCCCCGCTGATAGGATGAAGCCCTGCCCAGGGGCACTGGGTCGTGACAGGCCTGTTGTTTTTACTGCTGTATGCACTTGTCCGGATTCATTAAGCTGTAATGGTTAAGATCTGTGTATTACTAGATCAGGTCTTACCTCAGGTTTTTAAATTAAAAGGGAAAACCGGCATTGGCTTTGCACTGAATTTATAGATGTACCTGAAGAAATTTGAATTTTACAAGACTGAATCTTTCTAGTCAACAAAGTGGTATTCTGTGCAGATACTGCTTAGTGGCCTCCCAGTCTCTGCTCTCGCCTTCCTCCTTTGAAACACAGCATGGATTTTCAGCTCAGCGCACGTTGCCATACAGAATAAAAGACTAAATTTCCAGCTTCTCTTGCCCTAAGTATGAGCGTGTGACAAAGTTCTGGCTAATGAGATGTAAGTAGAAGTAGTGAAGGGGATCCAAGAAGTGTCTTTAAAAGATGTTACCTCAGGGGGTGTGGCTCAGTCAGCTGAGCGTCTGACTCTTGATTTCTGCTCAGGTCATGATCTTGCAGTGGAATTGAGCGCTGCATTGGGCTCCATGCTGACAGGGTGGAGCCTGCTTGGGATTCTCTCTCTCTCTCTCTCTCTCTCTCTCTCTCTCTCTCTCTCTCTCTCTCTCCCCCTCTCTCCCCCTCTCTCTCTCTCTCCCTACCTTGCTCCTGTGCTCTCTTTCTCAAAATAAATAAACATTAAAAAAATAATAAAAGATGTTCTCTCAGTTGTGAATGCCCATTTGCCCTTGCTGCTATCTGGAATGTGGAAATAATGGGTAGAACTCCAGCAGCCCTTTTGGGCCATCAGATGACTTGAAGAAGGTCATTTAGGCCTGATGATGACAGAACAGAAAGTTAGGGAGTGACAGAATAGAACACTCTTCCTTTTATACCAGGCCTGAACTACCTATTAGGCTTATTTTATGTGAGAAACAGCCTCTTTTGTTCAAGCCACTGTTGCTTTGAGTCATCCTATTAAATACAAACAAACCTGATACAGACCTTCCTATTTATTTTTAAGTCTTCTAATGGGAAATACTTATTTATCTGTTTGTTTGTTTGTTTGTTTTTCCGGAAGTCGTTTTTGTTCAGGAAACATGTCAGTAAAGCGTCTGACTCCCACGCAGGTCATGACCTCACAGTCTGTGAGTTCGAGCCCCACATCGGGCTCTGTGCTAACAGCTCAGAGCCTGGAGCCTGCTTCGGATTCTGTGTGTGTCTCTCTCTCTGCCCCTCCCCCACTCGAGCTCTCTCTCTCTCTCTCTCTCTCTCTCTCAAAAAGTAAATATTAAAAAAATATTTTTTTAAACTTCGCCTAAGTTTAAATTACACCACTGCTAGCCTGTCTTGTTCTTTCGGTCACATACGTACACATAAAATTTTCTGAGTAGAGGGAAAGTAATTCCATGTATCTAGTAGCTAATGGTTTTTCAACTGAAGAAATGACTTTTACTTAGTTGTAAGTGAAATGCTTCAGAAAACTTTTTACTTCTATTGTATGTATTCTGAATCCTTGTACATGGAAAATGTCTTTATTTTCCTCACTCACTTAAAAGCTAGTATAGCTGGTTGATTTGAAATCCTCTTTCTTTAAAGTATGTAGACATTCCATTGTTGTCCATCATTCAGTAGTAAAAATGAAATGTTTGTTACCAGTCTAACCCAAGGTATCTCTTTATAAGAAACTATTTCCATCCTACCCCACCACTGAATGCTTAGGATTTTCTCTTTAATTTTTGAATTCAGAAACATCAGTGGAAGATATCTGTGTACCTCTCCTTTCAGTATTCTTGCTTGGGACATAGCAGGCCCAGAATTGTTGGTTTTTTTCTTTTTCTTTTTTTTTTTTTAATGTTTTTATTTATTTTGAGAGACAGAGAGAGAATGGGAGCAGGGGAAGGGCAGACACAGAAGGACACAGGGGATCCAAAGTGGACTCTACAGTGACAGCAGCAAGCCTGATGTGGGGCTCGAACTCACAAACTGTGAGATTATGACCTGAGTTGAAGTCGGACGCTCAACCGACTGAACCATGCAGGTGCCTCATGGTTTTTTAAATTTAACCTAGACTTGAGTCCTTATTTAGCCTGAGAGAGTAGTTTTCTATTAATGACTTCCTGTTATCCTATCTATAATGTCTTAAATTCCTATTAAACATATTTTTTTCCTTGGGAAAATCTGTATTTTTTTTTTCCTCATAATTTCTTTCTCTGACTTTCTGCTTTATGCTCTTGGAAAAATACCTTGATTGGGTCTTCCAAATCACTAGTTCTCTTTTCGGTTGTATTTATTCTGTAATTCGTTCTTGGCATTGAGTTTTATGATTTATTAATCAAATTTTTAATTTTTAAGATGCCTCTATTTTTCTCTGATTCTGCTTTTTCTATAGCAGCTTACTCTTGTTGTGTGATATAATATCCAGAGTATTCAGATACTAAATAAAACATTTTCATCATTCTCTTTGGCTTCCTGCATTTGCTCTTTCCTCTGAGATCCATTCTCTACTGATTCAGTTTTTAGGACTTGAGTTTGGTCCAAAAGTCTGGTGATTCTGGGTGTTCGTTTCATACATAAATGGATCAGTATTGATAACTGGCATCATTTCCTGAGTAATTGTTGAGGTTACCTTCCAACATCCCTTGCTAGGCTTGCCCTCCAAATGTGACGACCAACTGTGGCAGATGTGTTGTGCTCTAAGGTTAATGGGCAGGGGGAATAGGCCAGCAGGTTGGTGGCACTTTCCAAATAAGCAAGTAGGGAAAGTTACCAGCCTTGGAACACCTCAGGAGATTTCACACCTGTTCCAAGTTGCCTTTCCTTAATTAACAATTCAATAATATGTACGCCATGCCCTTCTGTTCTCTCTGGCCCTGATCCTTATTCTGTGAGTCCCCATGACTGATCCTTTACTTTCCTCAGAGAGCCTGGGCAAACACCAAACAGCCTGTGTGCAACTTGGGGGGCACTGGCCTGTCAGTGCTTCAACTCCCCAGTCAAGCATCCCACAATACACTTCTATCCTCTCCTCCTGGCCTGAAACTTACTTTTCTCCTAGGAAGACCACATAATCATATTTAACAGTCACTACTGAATACCTGCTCTGGGCCAGGAGCTCTCCAAAGCAGAGGGGACACAGTCATGAATAAGACCGATGATCATTTGTCCTGAGGAAGCTTACAGGCTATAGAATTATTCACCCAGCAGCCCCCTTCTTCAGTTGTGTTTCCTAACTCTCTGGTAGTTTTGCTAGTCTGCTACCACCCAGGAATTCTTCTGTTTCCACTCAGCCGGCATTTTCTAGGGAAGGCCTGGGATTTTGTCTTATTTGATGTATCCTGTTTCACTGGGAGGAAGGGGAAGTAGCTATGTGGGCTCAGTCCGCCATCCTAAACTACTCTCCTTTCTCTTCTTCAAGTGGAAGAGGCATGGCCGGTAGAGTTCAGATCTCTGTGGCCTCAGAGCCAAATAGATAGTTTGCACACTCCAGAGCAATGCTTTGAACAGAGTTATTCTTTCATTGGCTCTGGCTCCAGCTTTGCGGTCTCTGGAGATTGGGGGAAGATATTAGAGTTCTCATCACATTCTAATGTTAGGGGGCAAGCCTAGGGTTGAGACTGTGCAACTTGACATCCTGCTTTTCATTCGGCTTCTTCTAACATCCTTCACGATCATCTTAACAACTGTGACTTTACAAATATGGTTGAGAACATGCCACTTTCAGAGCATAAGAACAGAGCATCTGACCCCTACAAAATCCCCCATACATCCCTGCCCACCCTTTTCCCAAGCTATGCTTCTAAAGAGGAAGCTTTTACAAGCACTCTACAAGTTTTGATTCACTCTCTGATATCTGGAGACCAACCAGACAGGTGGAGTCTTTGGGTCTCCTTTGGAACCCAGAAGATTTCTTTGTGCCTTTCAGTTGTTCTGTGGCTTTTCTAGAAAACCCTATTCTCAGAGTCAGTATTGATTCCTGTTGACCTTTGTTGACAAGTCCTCTCTCCCTTACTAGTTTCAGTAGACTAGTTTTTGTTAGAACCAAACTGAATAACAGGCTGCCTTCTCAGAAGTAAGGACAAGCACCACACTGGGTGACTGGTTTAGCCACTCTTAGGCAAACACAAAATTAAATATTTAGCAATTTCTTTTTTGAAGCTGGGGTGGGGGAAGGGCTCAGGGAAGCTACCCCCAGTTCCAAGAAAGTATAAACACTATTAATGCACTTTTTGAGATGATTATCAGTTTTAGCCAATTGTTACATGGTCAACATCTGATACCTCTTACCACATTGAGGTGGCAAAGTTAATCCGTTGGCTTGTCTGTCCCAAAGCAACAGAGATCTTGTCTTCTGGTGATGATTTAATGAAGCCCAAGTCATCCTTGCAAAGAGGAAGTGCAAAGGATTCAAACAGCACTTTTTTTTTTTTTTTTTTTTTTGGCAGCAACAATAGTTCTGTGTCTGTTCTCTCTTAACAGAGAAAGCATCGTGGCTGATAAATATGTCAGAGCTGTTTAGAGATGTGTTCTGTCTTATGTGTGTTCTGCAAAGCTCAAAAAAAAAAGAGAGAAATTGGTCTTTTGTAGCTTCCAGGAAAAAGTGTTTTTCTCCTCTTCTTTCTGTTGCTTTGTTTGTTGCACATCTAAATCCCAGAATCATCTAGGAAGAGGAAGGGAGTGAAGACTTTCAAAAGAGCTGAATTTCTCACTACTAAAGTAGTATTTCACCCCACATATGCAGACACAGCATGTACAGAAGAGAAGGTACTGTTTGTCTTACTGTTTGTCTTACTTTGGATGTTTGATTTAAGCAGAGAAGCCTTGTATTATCACCAATATGTATTACATCTGTTACCCCTGAGACTAGTCCTCAGAAACTGGATAAATGGAACTCTGTGCTCTGAGTAAAATGGCTTTCTAGGAGATTATCACAGGAAGATAAGAGAACCCTGCACTGTATACCAAAGAAGGGGTTTTATACACACATACACACACACACTCACCTAACTTTGCATGTAGACATTTGACTGTTTTTCAGAACTTTCTTAGATTCATCATGAATATAATGTCCTCCTCCTGATAATTTTTCTTCATAATCCATCTTTAAAATAAATTTGGCATTTTTCGGAGTTAAAGATTTTGAACTTTGAGCACCCACATATAATCAGCTGATCAACTTGTGAAGACTGCTTTGTCTCTGAGGGAAGGAGAAGGAGTGCACAGAAAGATGAAAGCAGATTTCCTGGGGCCTTTGGCTCAATGTTAGCCCGATTCTCAGAATCTAGATTTAGGAGACAAACAAAATGTCAGCCTGGCCTCTGTGGTTTCCTCTCCATCCTCTCTCTTCTTAGAGGTCCACTCAGTCCTTGGAATTAACATCTGCCAATCTCAGGAGACTGTATAATTGAGTAAAAACAGACCCAAAGTGGCAACAGTAAGAAACTTGGAATTAATACATCTTTGGGGCCAAAATATTCAGCTTAGTAAATATAATTTGATAAACACTGGATATAATTTAATTAGGCATAAGGACAAAGAAGGGAAAAAATAAAGTTCTCCATTGTGAAGAGGGGCTTAACTCTGGTACACACTGGAACTAAAAGTATGAGGCCGAATTTGGAGACAGAGTCGAAACCCCTATGGAAGTTCAAGAGATTTCTTAGACTTGTCTTTTACTTCTACACACAGACTTACTTAGTGATCTTAAATGTCTGTGAAATCTAGTATAGATGGCTACACTTGGCTTCTATTGGAAAACATTCAAACCCTACACTTTTGACATGTAAAATATGAATGTTATTCGACCTAAATAGAGAAGGATATTCTTCCCTTTGCGTCAATGTGGATAGACCTAGAGGCCGTGATGCCGAGCAAAATAAGCCCAACATGGAAGGACAAATACTGCATGATTCTACTTACACAAGGTTTCTAAACTAGTCAAATTCATAGAAGCAGAGAATATAATAGGTGGTTGCCAGGGGCCAGAAGGAGGGGGAAATGAAGAGTTGTTATTCAGTGGATACCAACTCTCAGTTATAATAGATGAATACATTCTAGAAATCTGCTGTACAACATAGTGCCTACAGTTATTATGGTATTGTGCACTTCAAAATCTGCTCAGAGGGTAGATCTCATGGTATGTGTTCTTACCATATAAACAAACAAAGCCACAACAACTACAACAACAACAACAACAACAACAACAAAGAGACAGAAGGAGACTTTGGGAGATGCTGTGTTGGATGTGTCTATGACCTTGACTGTGGTGATGGTATCCTGTATTTGCGTAGGTTGAAATTCAACAAAATGTACACATTAAATATGTGCACTTCTTTATATATCAATTATATTTCAATAAACATGTTAAAAATTGATACTTGAACAAAAGGGAAAAAATAAATAAATATGAGGTATGATTATAAGCTAAATGTAAAACTAAATTTCCTTCCACTCTTTATTCAAAAAGCATTTATTGAGAGCCTACTATGTTCCAGGTACTGTGATAGGCACTGAGGATTCAGAGACAAGTAAGAAATGTCCATACCTGGTCTCAAGGAGCTGGGGAAATTCAGAGAAGCACTCACATAGGGATAATGAGATATAATGGGTGGTACTGGCCATGGGGGATGGGAGCAGAAAGAGAGGGGTAAGTTCTAGGAAGGAATCACCGAAGTCTCTCCATGGGTTTCTCAAGACGTGGTAGCTGCTTTCCCCAACGCAAATGATCCAAGAGAAACAGAGCAACCAAGACAGAAGCCAGAGGGTTCTTTATAACCAGTTGAGGAGTTATGTATCGTCATTTATGCCATATTCTTCTATTGGTCACACAGATCAACCCTGGTGCAGTGTGGGACGGAACTACAAAAAGTTATGAATACCAGGAGTAGGAGTTCACTGGGGATGGTCATGGAGACTGGCTACCACAGTTCTCTAGAAAGAGGTAGGCAGAGGACATGAGTCAAATAACTGAGCCAACAGCTAATAACACCCATTATAGGTTTTGATTTAAAATGAATGGAAGTTGGGGCGCCTGGGTGGCGCAGTCGGTTAAGCGTCCGACTTCAGCCAGGTCAGGATCTCGCGGTCCGTGAGTTCAAGCCCCGCGTCGGGCTCTGGGCTGATGGCTCAGAGCCTGGAGCCTGTTTCCGATTCTCTGTCTCCCTCTCTCTCTGCCCCTCCCCCGTTCATGCTCTGTCTCTCTCTGTTCCAAAAATAAATAAAAAACGTTGAAAAAAAATAAAATAAAATGAATGGAAGCACATGGCTTAGGCTTTGGGGCCTAAACAGAACCTCTCACTCCTTCCTGAATCTAAATTTTGACATCTTAGTACCCTCTAGAAGGATGCAGGGGGGAAAGATTACAAAATAACTAGTGATTTGATTTATCTCCCTGGGCCCTTGCATAGAGGAGTCAGAGAGTAAGAGAGCTGAACCCACATGCCCACACAACTGCAGGAAACAGAGAAGAGAGAGAACCATGCCTAGGGACCACAACCTTGCCCTGGTCACAGGCTCTGACCACTCAGACTAGTGAGTCCTCTTCCCTTGGGTCGGGGGTAGGAGTCTAGGAAGAGGCAAGATGGCAAGAAGGAAGGAATTGAAAAATTCTTGTTTCCTGTGCTGAAGGCAATGTCATTGGGTAATGTCTGTCATTCATATAAGGGAATTGAAGTGTAGAAAGATTAACTAAAGTAAATGAAGCCTATTTCCAAGAAGCCATGAGTGAAAATCCCAACTTTCAAAATCAGCCATAGTGGTCATATTGGGTCAAAGAGACCATAATTTCTGTTGATCTTGTCATGTACTCCTTTTTGGGGGGGGAGGCATTTTTACTGTGTCGCAGGTATTTAGGTTATACATTAAAATAACTGAAGATGCACTTTCGAGAAATAGAAACATGGGAGAGAGCCTGGAATCATTTATTGCTACCTGTTCTTTGCAGAAGTAAGGAAATTGCCATCCCAAGAGTTAATGTTTGGGAATGAGGCTTAGGTCTTTTTCACCCCAAGTCTGGTGTTCTCTCCTCTTTCTGCACTATGAAGGGGTTCCTGAATGTATGCTTCCTCCAAGACTGGTTCCTTTTCCCCAGCTGAGCAAGAAGAGTGCAGAGTATGGTAGAAAGAGCTCTGGTCTTAGATCAGAAGCCCCATGTGAAGTATCAGCTCCATTCTGCATAAGTGTATATGATCTAGGCATGCTCTCCTCAGTTTCTTCTTCTAAAAAATGGGTATAGTAATATTTGCCAACCTCTCAGGATGGTTGTAGGGACGAAACGAGGTACTATTTGTGAAAGATCTCTGTAGGGTGTAGGTACTAGGCAAAGGTAAGGAATCAATGTTTGGAGATCTAAATCTGTAAGGTGTCCAGCTGCCAAGCTAAAATGGCCATGCCCTGGCTTCTTACATTTCACTACCTCCAGAATTTTTTTGACTCTCCATTCTTAGGCATTGTATCCCCCTGCTCCTTGTTTCCACTGATGGTGGTCCAGCTGAATTCTGGACCCCGAGCTCAAATACTGAGAGGTCAGTGATTCTGTTTTCTATGTGGGATGAGGTTTTTCCCCTCCCCACAACCACAAGAATGAGCAGAGCATGTGAGTACTACTTTGGAGGGAAAAAAGCAAACCATCGTATCATTTAATAGGAATCTAAAAAGTTTTAGCTTCTTGAGTATGGATATTGAGACTGACTGGCAACTGCTCCTGCCAACAGTCAAGATTTATTATCATAGAAAATTATTTCAGTCCACAGAGATTCCATAGGGACCAGCGTATGGTCATGGGTATAATTAATAGCAGAACTGTTTGGGAAGGACATTAGCATTTATGCGGTGCTTCCCACACTCAAGGCAGAGAGTAAGGAGCGAGATTGGTGTCATTCTTGCTTTCCAGAGGAGGAAGATGAAGTTCGGAGAGGTTAGATAGTTGTTCCAAGGTCACGAGCTTATAAATGGTGGAGTTAAGACTTGAATCCAGGTCTTTGCACTTCCTATAGTCTCACACCAAGGAAGGTCCAAAGCATTTTGAATCTATTATTTACTTGTGTTTGAAAACGAGAGGGGCGCTTGGGTGGCTCAGTCGGTTAAGCATCTGACTTCGCCTCAGGTCATGATTTCATGGTTCCTAAGCTGGAGCCCCACGTTGGGCTCTGTGCTGACAGCTCGGAGCCTGGAGCCTGCTTTGGATTCTGTGTCTCCCTCTCTCTCTGCCCCTCACCCACTCACACCCTGTCTCTCCCTCTCAAAAATAAATAAATATTAAAATTTTTGAAAAGAAAAAGGAAAAGAAAATGAGAGATGTGTGGAGAAACACAGTAACTGAAATAGCTTAACCAATTGCCCAGAGTTTGGAAATGTCAGGTAAAAGCAAGGTCAAAACATTGATTAAAAATTTTTTTAAAAAAGCCTCACACTTCTGCCTCTTGATACAAGGCACAGACACACTTTTAATGACAGCTCCTTTTCTGACATTGTCCTCAGGGGAGATTTCAATTTAGGGCCATTAATGAGTGGAGGGTATAGAAAGTCATAACAAAATACAGAGGACCTAAAACAAGGATTTGAAGCCATGTCTGGCAAGAAGAAATTGAGCTCAGGAAGTTCTCAAATACATAGACAGAGATTTATTTTGTTTCACAGCTTTTACCAAAAAAATTCCCAAAATATGTGGACTTCTAGGAAGCAGAGAAGTTAGCAAATTGCCAAGGCATTAATAGTCAGTTCTTGGTACTGTTAGAGCACAGTCTGACTTCCACATCTGACTGAAATATTTTCCTTAGCAAGCATACTCTTTCCTGGTAGTATTCTTAATGTTTCTGTTAAAAGGTGATTCATTCTTTTGGTAGTCTGGTCACTCTAGTCAGAAAAATAAGAATTTATTGAGCATATACTGTGTGTCTGTCTCTGACCTAGATTCAAGGGATACAAAATGTAAACAGAATGGAATATATGCTAACTTTCATGGGGTTTGCATCCTGGTGGGAAAAGAGGTTAAGTCAACAACATGGAATTATAACATGTGCATTACAATAGGACTTAAACTGAGAACAAACTGAGGGTTGATGGGGGGTGGGAGGGAGGGGAGGGTGGGTGATGGGTATTGAGGAGGGCACCTTTTGGGATGAGCACTGCATGTTGTATGGAAACCAATTTGACAATAAATTTCAAAAAAAAATAAAAAAATAAAAATAAAAAAACAATAGGACTTAAAATGAAAGTAGGACAAGGTGCTGTGGAAATGCAAGAGAGAGGTATCCCACTCAGTCTTGGAAAGTCAGTGAAAGCTCCCTGGATAAAATGCCATCTAAGCTGAGGCCCAAAGGATGAATAGGAATTAATGGGGTTATATTAGGGTTCACAAGAGAAACAAAATATATATATACATATATATACACACACATATACATAAACATACATATATGAATATATATGAATATACATATATGAATATGTATATGAATACATGTGTATACATGTATATATGACTATATATGTATATATATGTATACATATATATAGAATATACATATATGAATATGTATATGAATACATGTGTATACATGTATATATGACTATATATGTATATATATGTATACATATATATATTCATATATGAATATATTACCAAAGGAATTGGCTCATATAGTTATGGAGGCCAAGAATGAAGTTATAGGTGAGCACAGCTGGGGGTATAATTCAGTCTGAGTTCAATAGGCCTGAGAACCAGGGTAAGTGTAAGTCCTGGTTGAAAGATGGATATCTCAGCTCAAGCAGAGAGCAAATTCATCCTTCCTCTACCTTTTTGTTCTATTCAGACCCTCAGTGGATTGGAAGATGCCCACCTGCATTGGGTCAGTCTACTGATTCAAATGACAATTTCTTCTAGAAACATCTCACAGACATGCTGAAAAATAATGTTTCACCAGCTCTCTGGGCATCCCTTAGCCCAGTCAAGTTGACACATAAAACTGACCATCACAGGGGCTATATATTCAGCAGATGGAGGAACACATACAAAGGGATGAGGTGAAGAGTGGAGTGTGTTTGGGGAACTGAAAGAGATGCGTTTTGGGTGGAGTACTGAGAGTAGACGTGGCTGGAAAGATGAACTGGGGCTAACCTTGCATACCATGGTCAAGAGTTAGGACTTTATCCTAAGAAAAATGGGAAACCATCAAAGGGATTTAAGCATGATAAAAGACAATCAGACTTATGTTCTAGCAAGATCATCATTCTGTGTGTATGTATTTCAGAAAGACCTATTTGGTGATTTGGAGCATGAGACACAGGTTGGAGGACAAGATCAGAAGCAGGATAACTAATAGGCAGCAATTGTCATCATCTAAGTCAGAGATGGGGTGGTCTAGTCCAGGGTCACACCATTTGACCCGGAGAGAAGTAGATTCAAGAGCTCCTTAAAGGGTGGATTGAGTCTTGACGTGGATTAACCATAAGAAATGAGGTAGGGACGCAGTCCAAGATGGCTCCCAGATTTCTGGGATGGATGGATGGGGATGCCATCTCCTGAACTGTATGCTGCTGAGGGAGCAGGTTTCAGAGAGATGGGGAGGAATGCCATCTAGGGAATTGCTGGAGGAGTGTATGGGACACCCAGGTGGAGCTGTTCAATACAAAGTAAGAACTATGGGTTGGAATCTGAGGAGAGAAATCTGAACAGGGGTTTTTTTGAGACATTAGCAAATGGATGGCAGTTGAAGTCAAGACTAACATTACATTGGCAAGGCTACCTTCAGCAGTCCTGTCGTCAGAGAAGGTCTAGAAGCTCCCACTTTTTTCTTGGTTTGCACTTGTCAGACCACATGCATGTCATTAAGACAGACAGTCATTCTCAAGTCACTTTCTGTTTTTTAAAGTAGTCTCCCTGTGTCCCTAGAACTATTGGTTAAGGTATGTAGAGAGAGGCAATGCACACTTTATATATATATATATATATATATATGTATGTCCAAGGTCCTGAAGTGCCAAGCTGTGACAGAGTTCAGCTCTGGTTCCTCCCTGAGCTCTTTCCACTGCACTCAACTGCCTTGAGGTCACCCTTCCTGACACTTTATAAAGAATACACTCAATTCCCAGACAGCCATGATGGACTGCAGTTCATGATTACCGCTAAAAGATTTCACCCAAGAGAAGTGCAGGGACAGCCTCAGCCAGGCTCAGTGGCTCTTGGCTCCTGCCGTCCTTACCCCACACCCTTGTCCTCAATGCAGCATTTCCCAGCCTGTGTTGGCCTCAGCACAGATTCACATGGCCCCTCTCTACCCTCAGCACGTCTTGGAGAGAGGTCTTGGCCCCGTGGCTCCTAGGCTCTGGACACATGGTCATTCACTGGTTGTAAGAGGTGGCCTGACCAGCACCCAAATGCTCAAAAGGTGGGAAGAGAAAGTTTTCCTGTTGGTCCAGGAAAGCATGGTAAATGGAGAAGAGATTTAAAAAGATCACTTGGGCTTAGGGCTTTGTTTTCTTTTTGTTTCTGAGCAGTGGAATTCTTTTTCCCAAGGAATTCTTGAATGGGACTCCAATTTATAAAATGGTTTTTAAAAAGGGGGGGGGAGCTGCTCTGATAGAAGCAGGAGCCCTGGGGGCGGAGCCAGCCACCTCACCAGATATGCACTCACCAGGGCCCTCTGCCCAGCGGCTTCCAGGCTTCTTGGAACACTTTGTGTTCCAGTCATTTGGTCCACGCCCTCAGAATAGTGGATGATACAGAAGCATGGGAGCATGGACTTTAGAGTCAAACTCCTCTGATTTGAGTCCGGTCAACCTGCTTATTAGGTGTGTGATTCAGGACAGGTTATTTCAATTTTCTGAGCCGCAGTCATCATCTGTAAAATGGAGATTGTAAGTACAGAATTACAGTGAGGGTTAAAACAGAAAAAATGTATCAGGTACTGAGTACTGTGCTCAGCATTTAGCACATTCTCAACAAACAGGTATTACTGTTGTTAGTTGTCAAACATTTGGATTTTTAAAGACAGGCAAGAAATTTGGATTTTTATTTTTTTTTAATTTTTTTTTAACATTTATTTATTTTTGAGACAGAGACAGAGCATGAACAGGGGAGGGTCAGAGAGAGAGGGAGACACAGAATCTGAAACAGGCTCCAGGCTGTGAGCTGTCAGCACAGAGCCCTACGCGGGGCTCGAACTCACGGACCGCGAGATCATGACCTGAGCCGAAGTTGGACGCTTAACCGACTGAGCCACCCAGGCGCCCCAAGAAATTTGGATTTTTAGAAACAGGCAAGAAATTTGGATTTTTTTGTGAGACTCTCCTAATTTTTTAATGTAGGCAAGTAATTAATTTTTTAAAAAAAAGTTTTATGAGCTAAATAAGATGCCCTCTAGCAGTCAGCTTGGGGCCACTGGAGTAAATAGTTAATACACCATTATACATGGTACGTACTGTGTGGGATTAAGCACGTGTGAGGATGGGGCTCAGATGAGGCTGAATTGTCCTAGAAGGGGAGGGGCAGGAGGCTGAGCAGCCAGGAGGGAGGAAGTGGCCCAGAGCTGTGAGTGGGTCTAAGGGCAGGGGATCGTGGGTTGCGGTGGTTGGTAGAGGTTGGACCCTGTTGTCCTGCTGTGGGGTAGATGGGTGTTTCCGGGGGTGGTGGGAACATTCTCTTCCCTGGCCTGCCGAGATGGGACCAGGATTCACAAAGGAAAGGCTGACCCCAGCACTTCCGGGCTGCACTCAACTCAGGAGTTTCCACATGGACCCAGCCTCTATTTGAAATATTGATGCTTTGGTCATCATGGAATTTTTTTTTTTTTTTGCATTAACTTTGAGCTTTTAAAATATCGCATTAAAATATACGTATGTCCGTTACTGAGTTTCTGGGTGTCCCCTCACATTTTGTGCCCAAGTCTAGCACGTCACTCCCTTCACCCTAGTCCTTGCCCGAAATCCCAGACCAGTCGTGGATTAGGGGATTGTCCATGCGGCAGGCTGGCTGTCTGAGGCCAGTGCTTGGAGCAGGTGGACTCTGGGGAATGCAGACTGATTCTGATTGTAGCCAAAGCAAACAGTCTCTAGGAAACAAAGCTACTGGAGGAGAGGAGAGGAGGAGCGACACATTCCACAGGCAAACAGGAACTGTGTCCAGAAGATTTATTCTTTTGGATTCTTGGCACTTCTTTCTCCAGTTCTTTGGTAAGGAAATGCACGGACTGATTTCCAGGGGATCAACTGTGACTCTCGCCTCCCTGAACTTGCAAACAGCCTTCCCCTTTGTTCCATTATGAAAGGTACAGAGATTCCATTCAGAGGAGCTCAGATGTTCAAGGAGAAAACTATTTCCCCTGAAGCATCTCTCCTCGGAGACTTCCATGAAATCCCAGCTCTGGGTCTGGAACTGCCTGTGGGGCCCAGCCCTGCGGCTTCCAGGTCAGGGCCAGATCTCAGGTCACTGAGTCCATCTGGGAAGCCACAGGTCTGCGAGCTGTGGCTTAGTGCAGGCGGAGCCACTAGGGGAGCTGTCTCTTCTGTGGGGCAGGTGGCGGCTGGAACCTGCATCCACTCCCAGAAATCCCACCTGCCTTTGAACTGAAGGACAAGACCTGGAAGTTTGGCGGAATCAGTAGGAGTTCTAGATGAGGTCAGCTGTTTCAGACATAGGAAAAAAAGAGACCGTGAGGTTGAACTTCATATCTTCCACCCAAATTAAGAAATCAAACTTTCCAGATAGGATCAAAGCCCCCTTAAACAACTTAAATGTCCACCTTTGGGAGAAAGGATATTATAAATGCAGGCATGTTCTAGAATATTCTACAGCAGGTAAAACAAATGAATCAGAGCTATGTGTGTCATCTCAGATAAATCTTAAGTACATCGTTGAGCTTGATTCTTTCTCCAGATGTTTCCTGGGAAACTGGAACTGACTTGCTCTGTGAGGGCTCTCAGCTCAGAATGGGACCTGATTGTCCCCACCTGCTTCTCTTCCTTCTTCCTTTCTGTATTCCACCCTCCCCACCCCCAGATTCTCTTCTCTTGCCTCCTCCAATCTTGGGTTATATTCTTCCTGCCTCTCCTGTTTCTCTCCTCCTTTCCTCTTATTTTTTTTAAGTTGTTATTTATTTCTTTTGAGAGAGACAGAGCATGAGCGGGGGAGGGGCAGAGAGAGGGAGAGAGAATATCCCAAGCAGGCTGCAAGAGGCTGGGGACACACACACACACACACAGCCTGACTCAGGGCTCCAACTCATGAAACGGTGAGATCGTGACCTGAGCCAGAATCGAGAGTCTGACGCTTAACCGACTGAGTAGCCTAGGCACCCCTCCTTTTCTTTGATCTTAATGGGAGAGGCCTGGGGTAGGGGTGTGAGAATGCAGGGAGATGTGTGTGTGTGTGGAAGTGGTTAACATGTAGCTCGTACCAGACTATATTAGGTGCCATGCACACATTACTTCATGGTCATTCCATTATTATCCCCATTTTAAGACTGAGAAGACTGAGACACAGAGAAGTTGGAAAATGGGCCAGAGCTCTGCAAGTGTGACCAGCTGAACTGAGACTTGACTTCGGGTCAGAATCTTCTAGCTCCTCCCACCTCCCACCACACAGCCAAGGGGCACAGCCTTTGCCTCCCTCCTGCTTTTTCTCTCCTTCCCTCGCCAAAAACGTCCCATATTGCCTACTACTACAAGTACCAGTATTATTGTTATACTTTCTGTTACACATTTCAAGAATACCATAGGTTAGGGTTTATCAAATGCTTTCACGACCAAGATTTCATTTGGTCCTAACAACCCCTGTGAGGAAAGTGTGGCCGATATTAAGACCACTTTGTAAGTGAGAACCAGAACTCTGAGAGGCTGGGGACACACGGCAGGCCATGTAGCCGTGGGCTGATATTCTGTCCCTGGCTCTGAGTCCCGGCTTCTGGTTACTCTGCTTCACCGAGACCCTCTAAAGCTGAGACCACTTGAAGTCAAGTGCTGTTCACTGGAGACACATGATGCTTGTGAAACCAAATCCTGTCTTTAAATTTTGATGGGTTGTCCATCACGGATTTTTTTGGCATTCATCTTGGGGTTTTTAAATATTGCGTCAAAATCCTATTTCTATTATTTATGTGATTGCTGGGGTTATTTGGTGCCCTTAAATTTAGCCCTGGGGGTGATACCTTACTGTCCTCACCCTAGTCCCAGCCCTGTCTTTACCTCCTTCCAGAATTACCCTGTGTTTTTAATGAAGCAAGCATGTGCCAGCTGGTTTTATAACAGTGCCACATGGCTGCCTTTTCTGACCCGTCTCCCCAGGTCCCCTTCTGGGAAGCCTGTCTGATCAGAATGATTCCATAGAAGTCAGCGAGTACCTTTGGTTGGTGCAGGGACAATGATGCCTCAGAAAGAGGAGGCCTGCTTTCTTCCACGGGGCCCTTGCTGTTAGTGGATGCTCAGTGCTTTGAGCTAGTTAGAATCATAAAGTCGTTTTCTGGGAAGGGACTATTTGGGAATAAACTTCCATGGGTTCCTCCTCCTGTACCCACCAGCCCCCACTCCCGGCTGTCAGCCTTTAGGGAAACAGAAGGAACAGCTTGATCAGGGTTTTTCCTAGAAAAGCCCTTCGATGGGCCCATTATGGAAAACCGAGCTGTTTTTTGTTTTCTTTGATTAATCACGCTGTCCTATTTCCCAAAGCGAACGTGGCCTTGGGTCTTCCAATGAGCACAGCCGCAAAGGAAGGGCCCAGGCTCCCTGGAGCGTGATAAGGACACCAAGACAGGGGGAGGTGGGGCGGGACACGTGTAGTCCTGTCCTTAAGGACTCAGCTCTTTGAGGAAGCTCAGGTTACCCATTTCCTTTGTGTTTTTTCTGCCAGTGCAAAAGGAGAAACATTAGCCTTTAAAGATTTCTTTATAGTTCCTTGAAAGCTGGTGGGATGAAGTCAGCCAGAGAATTATATAACAGCAAAACTCATTTAAAGCAACAGTATCTTTCTATAGGGCTGTGGCATTTCATTGATCAGTCTTGGTCACTAATTATGAAGAAAAAGATGCTAATTTTGTGAAAAAAAAAAAAAAATAGAGGGGCACCCGGTCACACACTCCTGCTTCCTTACCTTCTATTCTCTCACTGGAGGGATGCAATTCCTAGGGTGTTGATTAAAAAAAAAAAAAATCCTCTTCCAAGGAGGACAAAAGGAAATCATGTTCATTAACCTCAGGCAGCCACAGCATACCTAATCCTGTTTGAATTCGGAAGAAAAATAAGGAAAGAAAAAAGCTTTCTAAAGCACTCGTTTGTTGTAATTTAAGAGTCTTGGGAATTTTATAAATATTCAGCTATTTTTCTCCTTGCAGAGGAAGCCAGGCCCTTTGAGGTAGGGAAAGACTCAAGCATCAGATATTCTGCTGCTACGCTCATTTATGTGACACCTTTTACCTCAAAGTGCAATACGAGACGTTACCTCAACTGATCTCCACACTCCTCGCGTTTGTCCTTCTCTCTCTACCCATTTTAGAGACAAGGAAACTGAGGCCCAAGCATTCTGTGACTTGCCAGGCATCACACAGCTCAGCTGGAGACCGAATTGTGAGATCTCGTCTCTGTCTTCACCGGCATCACCCGGCAGAGAGTCCCCATCTCCTTTCCCCTACACCTGCCTTCCAGGGGACATGGAACAATCAATGTCTGGAGGTATTTTTGGTTGTCACAACTGGGGGAGGGGCGGCACAGGAGGAAGTGCTACTGGCAGCTGGTGGATGGAGGCCAAGCGCGCTGCTAAACATCCTAGGACGCACGGAAGGCTCCAGTAAATCAGTATCCGGCCCCAAATGTCGCTAGTGCCGAGGCCGAGAAGCCCCGGTCCGCTCCCTGCTCCGCATCAGAGGGAAATTCCAACCCCTGCGAGTTGCCTAGGTCTCCTCTGCCCAGCGACGCGCTTGGCCTCTCCCCTGCGACTGCTACAAGAGTTAAAGGCGCTGTCGAGCGTGCCCTTTGGCGGTGGCCAAGTGTCCCCTGCAGGGTTTACTGCGGGACACGCAGTGCATCAGCCGGAGCTGATGTGTTCTATAATTTATAGTCACAGGGCGTCTGTCTTCATTTAGCAGCAAGCCCGCTGGCAGCCGCCCTGCCCTGCCGGGGTGGAGGCGAGCTCCGCGGAGGCCCGCCCCCCCCCCCCCCCCCCCCCCGCCAGCCACCAGCCCGTGGTATTTGGGGACGGCAGTGGCTCAGGGGCACCTGGGAATAGGCCGGCGGAGATGGCGCTGAGCACGCGGTCTCCCCTTCCGACCCATCCGTCAGCGGCAGCCCCTGCCAGAAGATGGCCTATTGAACATTTCCAGGAATAGCGCTGCCAAGCCTGTCAACTGCTTTCTTGGAAATTCACTCAGTAAGGATGGCGGGCCTCCAGCAGGGAGAGCAGAAAGCCCGGCCTGGAGCGCGGCGCTCAGAAATGGCAGCGCCTGGCTGCAGGCCTGGTCCTCGCCCCGGGGCAGGGGAGCTGCGCGCGCTCGCTGGGCCGCGGGGCCCAGCAGCTTCCGCAGTCATCTGGAAACGGTCTCAGCGCTCAGCGGAGGTGGTCACGCCTTGCGGAAGGCCCGGGGCCCTGCCAACCTCCTGCAAGTCCGTGACCTTCCCATGCCTGCTGTGTTTGTTCAGACAGCGGCAGGCGGCGAGGCCATCGGGCTGGGAGGTGAGGCAGTCCTTGTCCGAAGCGACCGCCCTCCACTTCATCTGAGGAGCCTCGCCATTGCTCCTCCGGTCAGCCTCGCTCCCAAAATAGGGCCAAAGGAGCATCGGGAAGGGGCAGGATTTTCTGCCCGCCCCTCCCAGCACTGTCCCCCGGGCACTCTGAAGATGTGGTAAATAAGAGGCAAATATGTGACATTGAAAGAAAAATCTTGTAATTCACTCTCCTTCCCTTCCCCCGCTGCAGAAGTGACCTTTTCCCTTACAGAGGCCAGACGTTCCTGTTGAAGTTTCACCACTGCCATTGAGCCAGGCCTCACAGGGGAAGCCCCTAGTGGTGGTTGTGGTGGTAGGAAGGAGGGGGACCCCGCCTAGGGGCTCTCCATCACCTGCGATGCCAGGAATTGCTAAGGGGCTGCCTCTGGTTACCTGGTCTGCTCTATTAGATGTGTAACATCCGGACAGGGGAATAGGTCTTTCCATGATCTCCAGTGGGGAGCGGAAGAGAGCGACCAAATGTTCTACTTTTCTGTGACTATTCAGACACACACACGCTCGGGCTGTGTCCCTGTGGGACGTTAATGGTTACAACAATAGCTAACATTTACTAAGTGTCTACTCTGGGCCAGGTGGATGGGAGTGGAGGTACCTTATATACATTATCCCAACTGATGCACTATGTTGTGTGTGTATGTGTGTGTGTGTGTGTGTGTGTGTGTGTGTGTGTGTGTTTATTGTATGTGTGTATATATATATAGATAATATATGTGTGTATATATATAAAATGTGTGTGTGTGTATATATATATATATATACATTTTTTTTTACCATTTCCCTTATTTACGAGAAATCATGACCCCCAAAAGTTGTCATCTCAAAGTCAATCGATTAGTCAGTGCTGGGGCTGAGATTTGCCTCAAGTGTGCCTGACTCCCAGCTCGCCATTCATCCCTGCAGTTGGACTGCAGGGTCCAAATCCCAGCTCCATTACTCACTAGCTGTGTGGCCTGGGGCAAGTTACTTAATCTCTCTGTGCATCTGTTTCACTGTCTGTAAAATAGGGATAAAATAGGACCTATCTCCCTGAGTTGCTGTGAGGGTTTAAGGAGTTGGTTCATGTCAAGCACTTCGAACCCGGTACTTTACTTCCCTGACTGCACCCGATCCTTCAAGAATTCTCTGAAGTAGCTAATGTTATCATCCTTACTTACATATGAGGAAACTGAGGCCCGGGGGGCTAATTAACCTGTTCAAGGCAAGTGGGAGAGCTGAGATTCAAATTCTGACGGGCTAATTTCCTAGCCTACCGTGGCAGAGTCTACCTCCAATCTGTATACTTCTATGCATTCATTCTGCTGTTTCTGTGTTTTGCAACTGGGGCATTGTGCGGGCACCATTTTTGCATACTTATACTCGTGAACAAGGTACAGGATCTTTCTTACAGCCACCAAATACTTATCCTTCATAATAGAAGACTCGTTTTTTTTTTTTCTGAATTTGCTCTCTGTCACTGTTGATAGTGACAGTGGTAGTGAGGCTCAGCAGGCTGGGCGAGGCTATGCTGCAGTAACAATAAGCCCAGAAATCTCCATGATAAAGCAGCAAAGGTTTATTTCTCCCGTACAGAAGTACAGAAAGTCGAGGGATATTTTCCTCCAGGCATTGACTTTGGGGTGCCACACAAGGCTTCCGTGGTCACAGCCAACTGAGAAGGAAGGAGTGGAGGAAGCACCCCCATTGACTACCATGGTCTGGCGTTGACACACGCCTCTTGTATTCACGGTCCACTGGGCGGAAGTCACGTGGCCTCAACCACGGCAAGCGAAGAAGTGAGGGGGAGCACATGGATTCCCCCTGCCCCCTGCCAGAGCCCTAGTGGTCTAGGACCAAACCCAGCTTGTGGCCCCAAGTTAAGGACAACTGTTAGCAACTTTGTTAAACAGGTCATGAGAACCCTTTTCTTATTAATTATAGTTGTGTGTTTATTTGAATTGAAACCTCTTTATTTGTTCATGCAGTAAATGTTTACTGAGTGTTCCCTTTCTGCCAGGCACTTTTAGGCTCTGGGAATACATCAGTAAATGAAACAGAACAAAACCATTACCTTCATGGAATTACCATTCCAATAGGAAATGGGGGAAGGTAGATAATTAACCCGGAGGCTAAGAAAGCAATATAATAAGTATTGGTATGTGTGATGGAGAAAGATGAAACAGTGAAGAGGTATCAGGGTGTGAGTGTGTGTGTATTGAGGGGGAACTTTTATTTATTTTTATTTATTTTTTTAAGTTTCTTTTGAGAGAGAGTGAGCAGGGGAGGGGCAGGGAGAGAGAGAGAACCCCAAGCAGACTCCGTGCTGTCAGTACAGAGCCAGACACAGGACTCGAACTCTCAGTCTGTGAGATCATGACCTGAGCCGAAGTCAAGAGCCAGATGCTCAACCAACTGAACCACCCAGGCACCAAGGGGGGCATTTTTAAATAGGATGGTAGGGAGGACCTTCCTGAGAAGGTGATCTTCGAGCAGATATGTGAAGAATGCAAGACAGCTCTGGGGTAAAAGCATTCTGGGAAGAGGAAGTAACTGGTGCAAAGGCCCTGAGGCAGGACAGTACCTGGCACACCAGAGGATGTCAGTGTGGCTGAGGCAGAGAGTGGTAGAAGACAAGATCAGGAAGGGGGTGGGGGTGGGACCTACAGAGCCTTGAGGGCCTTGTGACCTGTGTAAGGACTTGGCTTTAAAACCTCCATCACCTCCTTATTGCCTTCAGGACCGGGTCCTGCCTCCTCCCACACCTCCCAATGCCCACGCTGTACTCTTCTCAGCGGTTCTAAACCTGGGGTGGCATCAGGATCCCCTGGGGGTTAAAACCAGAGTGCTGTGGTTCACCCTCAGAGTTTCTGTGTGGGGGCTTGCGAGTCCGCAATGCTAACAGGATCCCAGATGACAGTGATCCTGATGGTACAGGGGCCACACTCTGAGAACTGCACCTGCTCTGGGACAAGCAGCTCCCTCTCACTTCTGGGCCTTCCCACTTCCTCAGGAAAGCTTGCCCAAGTTCCTGGACAGCGCCGACTGCATGATCCGTAAGGCCCAGTGCAAAATGAAAATACAGGCCCCTTGTTCCCAAAGTAAGTAAGAAAGGAGAGTTAAAGGCAAGTTATAAAGTTTTCCTTTGAAAATATTTATTATTTATAAAACGTAGTAAGAATGGTAATGACATATGAATAACAATATAAATTTTTTAATGGCCCAAACATGTTTTGATGTCATTTTATTTTATATAAGACAATAAATAGTATGGATTAATATGATATCAAGATTTTTCTGGCTTACTTTCATGCATATTCATTCATTAGGTCATAAGCATTTTTACTTTTACCAACTTCAATTTCAATTCACGCAATTGGAAATTATATTAAGTAGCCATCAGTAAATGCAAGGTTACAAAAACATTTTGATAAATTTAATTTTGACTGTTGAAATCTACTATGACTGGGGAAGGTAAGCATATTTTATAGTCTGTGACAACACTGGGATACATTTTCCATAAATTTTTTTGAACTATGAATTTTAGTACATCAGAGGTAATGATTCCTATGGAACTTTTTTTCCAAAAAGAGTTAACTCTTCATACAAATCACTTTTATGTTCTGAGTTGAACATGTGAATTTATATTATTTATAAGCAAAAAATAAATACAACTTACATAGTATTTATCTTATGGAAATCATGCTAATTCTATGATTTTTTTAAACAATTTTAATGTTTATTATTTATTTTTGAGAGAGAGAGAGACAGGGTGCAAGCAGGGGAGAGGCAGAGAGAGAGAGGGGACACAGAATCTGAAGCAGGCTCCAGGCTCTGAGCTGTCAGCACAGAGCCCCACATGGGGCTCAAACTCACCAACCACGAGATCATGACCTGAGCCAAAGTTGGACACTTAACCAACTGAGCCACCCAGGTGCCCCTAATTCTATGGTTTTTTGATATACAAATTTAATATTTTAATGTTAATATTTCCTCTGACAACTCTTGCAATTTTTGGAGGTCATACAAGAACCAAAAGCAGCTTCATGATTTTTATATAAATTCAAAATGCCTCCTTGTGCATTTGATCACTGTATCCTCAAATACAAGGAAAATTAATTTTTAAATTATCTTCCTTGTTATTGTTGGTTTATCTAAAACTGTGTGAAGATACTGTTCTATTCTGTTAATTAGAACAGTCTGTAAGAGTTTTTTTTAAAAAATCCTCATCTAAGCCCATGGGTATTTGGTTTGCAATGTCGCACCAATTTTGAAACCTAGAAATTCTAAAATCTTTGAAGAATTTTAACAACTCCTTGATATCCTTTATTGCAATGTCAGTGCAAACATCTGTTTTGTAATAGTTTGCTGACAGACTTTACTAGCTGAGCCCCAGCAGTTCCTGTCCTGGTACTCGGAGGAGACAGTTAATATTTGCAGGTGCTCTGGGGACGGGCTCTGGCGACAGACAGGCAAGCCGGTCTTCTAGGGTGCATCCCAGCGCTGCCCTTCAAGGGAGCCCCTCTCCTCTCCCACGGCTTCCACTGCTGCCCCGTACCCCCACCCACTGCACCGGCTGCTGCTGAAGTTGACATCGGTCTAAGGCCCAGGTCCCAGGCGGGGCCGCCCCTCAGAACGCCGCGGGCCTCCGACAGCCCCAAGTGTGCGCATGCTCACCAGACGGCCAGGCCAGCTTCTCGCTCTGCACCGGGCCATGCGTGTGGGCTTGAGCCTGCCGCTGCGTTCACCAGCACCTGGCACAGCGACTCTTTGTGCATGCATGCTCCATTGTCCCTGCTGACTTCCCAAATTCAAAAATAACGTTATCAAGAATTTCAAGACTGCTGCGACAGAGCATTAAACCAAGGACGGGGTCCCTTCTGAGTGGGCCCTGTGTGACTGCACAGGCCGCACACCCTTGGAGCTGGTCCTGCTCTGGGACCAAGTGACCTACGCTAG
Organism: Felis catus; assembly: GCF_018350175.1. Lineage (NCBI taxonomy): Eukaryota > Metazoa > Chordata > Mammalia > Carnivora > Felidae > Felis > Felis catus. The sequence continues at coordinate 115,370,369 of NC_058374.1, forward strand.
TTTTGCCCACGGAGCATATAGTACTATATTAACAACGTAGCATCTGAAATGATTTAACTCCGGCCCGCTGGCCAAATCCAGCCGCTGCCTGTTTTTGAAATGCACTTTTACTGCAGCAGGAGGGCACTCATTTGTTTACCTATTGTCCATGGCTGCTTTCCTATGCTGGAGTAATGCCACGAGGGGTGTTTGGCCCACAAAGCCTAAAACATTTGCTCTCCGGTCCGCTATAGAATTTTGTTGATATAGGATTTGTAAAATCCCTGAAGGCAGGAATGATGTCTGCCTAGAGTGCTGTATAGAGAATGATCAGTCAACATTTGTTGAAGAGAAAATACTAAAGAAAATGAATACATGAAGAGCCTCCTACTTTCCAAACGTAGTTTATCCTTTTTTTTTTTAATTTTTTTTTTCAACGTTTATTTATTTTTGCGACAGAGAGAGACAGAGCATGAAGGGGGGAGGGGAAGAGAGAGAGGGAGACACAGAATTGGAAACAGGCTCCAGGCTCTGAGCCATCAGCCCAGAGCCCGACGCGGGGCTCGAACTCACAGACCGCGAGATCGTGACCTGGCTGAAGTCGGACGCTTAACCGACTGCGCCACCCAGGCGCCCCTAAACGTAGTTTATCCTTAAAATATCACGTAAATTTGACGATACATTTTTTTTGTTTTTATATAAAAATTATGTTTAAAATTTCTTCCCATACGGTGAGCTTGGCTCTCCAGGGAAATGTCAGGTGTTTGTTTTGTGGCTTGGCATACCCCTTGATCCACCGCTACGTACCTCAGCCTGGAGAAACACAGGCACTGAATATCATTCATCATTTAATAAATATTTATTGAGCAAAGCACAGGGTAAGGTGTCACGACAAGAGTGACACTAATTCACACTTGAGTCTTCCCGGTGAACCTATAGAGCCTATGGACCAAAAGAGAAAAGACCAGCAAATGTGTGTTATACACAAATGCAAATATGTAACTGCATGGTAAAAAGTGTTAAGGGCAGATGGAAATTTCTAGATCGAAGGCTTTGGGCTCTCAGAGTCAGAACACATTCCTTTTTTGCTGTGAAATCAGGAGCGGCTACTTGCCAGTCAATTTGTTTGGTCTCAGATCCAACCCCTGTCCTGTGCTTTGCTCTGCAGCACAAGGAGCCGACTCCTGCAAACTCCATTTCCCTGGCTGCCCTGCCGACTGGCTGCAGCTAGAGTCAGCAAGTGGGAGGCCACAGAGAAGGACCAGAGGGCTGGGGGAAGGGAGAAGCCAGGCGACTTCTCACCTCCCTCTGAGCCTCTTTTCTACCCGTACAATGGAAAAACCAACAGTATGTTTTCACAGGTGTTGTTTTTTTTTTTTAATTTTTTATGAGAATTAAATGAGATAAGGCATGCAAAATGTTTATCCCAGTACCTGGTGTGTATAACAAGCCTTTGAAGAACAGAGCTGTTATTGCTTTTAGCCTTGCTTCGGTAAGTGGGAAAGAGTGCAGTGATCAGTGACGCCTAAAGAGTGAAGTGGGGGAAGTGGTGCCATGTGAGAGGAGGGGTTACCAACCCTGAGGTTTAGGAGCCGTATTGTGGAGATAGACTTGATAGGGGCTGGCAAACGGACGGATAGACTCTTGTAAGGTGTTGGGAGAAACCTGAGAATTGGGACCATGATACCAAAAGTAGGCATAGACGACGCATGAGAAAGAATAGGTCTGGGGGACAAGATTATGGATCCGTTTTTAGACCAGAGTGTTGAGCTCTTTCCACTTGGAAACATGCGCGCGTGCACACACACACACACACACACACGAACCAAAAACCAATGATAAACTTGAGGATACCTCAGGCAATGCGGCTTTTTGACAGAGATAGACTTAACTTGCAGTGAGTTAGCGAAGAAAACCATCTCAGCAGCTACACATTCGGGCCTCATGGAGAATTGGAAAACGATTCAGGAAACCATAGCAACTCCAGCTACTGGAGTGCGGTCTCCTCTGAAGAAGAGAAACCACTGTTCTGTACGTAGCAATTCTCCCTTGCTCAAGACACCCTCTGTTTCTGCTTCTCTCTCTTCCCAGCTTCCCTCTCCCTGCCTGTCTCTGTGGCTATATTCACTGTGTGTTGCATTCAGGCTTTTAACGGGGCTGTGTGCTGACCCCGGGCCACCTCACGGTTTCCTCTTCAGGTCTGGTCCTTATCAGATGCCTTTGACTCAGCACGGAAGTTGTGGCAGGCACGGCGGCCTCCCAGTGCCTCCCAGTGTGAAGAGCCACGTTTCTCAGAAGGAGTTGTGTAACTGGCTTCATGGCCAGTCTGGTGTGGACACGGGTGAGTGACTTGGAGATGGCCCTGAGATCTCGGTGAGGCTGAAAAGTAAGATTGGGTCATGGTGGAGGGAGCCCTGAGGATACTTAGTTGCTTCTGATGTTCTACGTCTCCTAGGAAGTTGATCATTCCAGATCAAAATCTGTCCAAGGTTTAGGACAAAGATGCCAGAAATTATTTAAGAAAAAGACAGTCATTTTAACGGAACCCAGGGAGTTAGACAACATATATCGAAGGGATCTTCTTGCTGCCCTATAGTCACTTGACTGATTTCTCAGAGGAAAAACTTAGAAATTGGTTTGGAAGGGTGGGTGTGGTGAGGTTAGGGTTTTCTTACTGCCTTGAGAGCTCAGGAAAATAAACAAAACAACCCAACCCTCTGTGATTCTTCCCAGAACTCTTCACATCCAAGACATCCATCTTCACGTTGGAACATGAGGGACCCAGAGCTTACAGCACGCATATTCCAAGTTGACACAAGCTCACTTACATGAGTGGCTTTAAAAACAAAGTGAGGAAGGAAAAAAAGAGCAGAGAAAGAGAAGGCACAAAAACTAAGGAAAAAAAACCCTGAGTGTTTTGAAAATCTATCCTTGTTGGAGACACATGGAGCTGTGAGGGGCCGGGTGGCTGCCTGCTCTTAAAATCCCAGGTGTGGACGAACAGGATAACTCTGCAGACATCCCCGAGAGGCGGTATATGTGGTTTTCTTTTAATCCTTAAGAGAGAAGTGCCCCAACATGCACCGTCTTTTCCTAAAACAACTTAAATTAGAAAGAATAAATGCCACAGACTATTGAAGAAGTGGAAAATTTTACGTGAAAGAAAAATTAGCCGGTATCCTTGCCTCTAACCATACCCCCTTATTATATAAGTACTTTTATCATCCTTATTCACAGGCATATGTAATTTTTATGTAATTGTCATCAGAAGCGTTGGGGCTCACCTAACAGAACCTCTGGGTCTGGAGCTGACGCTAGCATTTGGCATCTATGTGATGCCAGCTACTTAAACTCTCTGGGCCTCAGTTTTCTCATCTGAGCAGTAGGGATGATAATCCTACTTGAGGATTAGATGAGACTTTCCAGAGAGCCTGGTTCAATGCCTGGCACAGTCCCAGTCCATTGTAACTGCTATGACTGTTCGTCATTAAAATACGGCAGCTCTGTAATCCCAGGTTAGCTGGGGCAGGGGGGTTAGCAGGTTGTGAAGTCTGTGTTTGCCACCCCATTTTTTCTCTTTTCCCCACAAGGCTGTGATCCCCAGTCTCCTTCCTCAAGCTGCCCCAGCCTCTGCCCAATCCAAGATGAAAGAAGTAACACACGTCGGTAGGTGAGCACCCAATATGTGCTGGAAGGAACCATGCTAAGACTTGGGAAAACAAAGCAATAAAGCCAGCTGATCCCACAGAGAAGTTGCTGGGCTCGGGTGCTATGCCAAGTGCTCCATGGGCATCAGCTGAACCAGCACCCTACAAGGTGGCCGCCATGGTTTTCATCCAGTTGAAGAATCAGTTTCTCAGCAAGGTTACTGTTAGGGGCTGAGGTGTGTGTCCCCAGAATTCATATGCTGAGGCCCTAACCCCCAGCACCTCAGCCTTTGACTATATTTGTAGATAGGGCCTTTAGAGAGGTGATTATGTTGAAACGGGTGGGCCCTGATCCAATCTGGCTGATCCAATCTGAACTGATAAGAGGAAATTTGGCTCAGGGATGTGCACACATGAGGAAAGGCCATGTGAGGACACAGTAAGGAGGTGGCCACCTGCAAGCTAAGGAGAGAGGCCTCAGAGGAAACCAAACCTGCTGACTGCTTGATCTTAGACTTTGAGCCTCCAAAACTGTGAGAAAAATCAGTATCTGTTGCTTAAGATACCCAGTCTGTAATATTTTGCTATGACAGCTCTAACAGACTAATATAGTTACATAACTTCTAAAAGCTTAGGGGGTATTCAGCCTTAACAAGGAAGGATATTCCACCACATGCTACAACACAGATGTACCTTGAGGACATTACGCTCAGCGAAATAAGCCAGTCGTAAAAGGACAAATACTCTGTTTCCACTCAGATGTGGTCCCTAGAGTAATCAAATTCATAGAGACAGAAAAGAAAAAAAAGGTAGTTGTCAGGGGCTGGGGGAGGGAAGAATGAGGAGTTATTGTTTAATGGGTATAGAGTTTCAGTTTTGCAAGATGAAAAAAGTTCTGGAGATTGGCAGTGGTGATGGCTGCCAGCAATGTGAATGTACTCAATGCCATTGAATTATACACTGAAAACTGGTTAAAATGGTAAATTTTATGACACGTAGATTTTACTCAATAAAAACTTAATTTAAAAAAAGCTTGGGGGAGGGGGCTTCCACCCTGCCTAAAGTTCAGTCTCCCTGAGATCTTGGCTAATTGCTGTTGGAGGGATGAAGGAAGGGAGTTGGAGGAAGAGGGGGGGTGGGGTAGGGGAGACAGGACTCTGGGATGCAGAAGGCTGGCTTACTTTGGCTGCCCTCTCAGAAATGTGCCGGCATGCCCAGATGAAAACTGTCCTGGCCCCACCTGCTCTCAAATGCCAGGATCATAACGCATGCCCAGCACCTTTGCCTTTGTCAATAATGATGATAGAGGAGAACATGATTTCCAAATGTGAGGCTGAATTCCCTGAGGTTTGTTTTTTTTTTTTTTCTTTTTACCTCTTTTTGTTTCCCAACGTCTCCTGGGCCTGCTCTTGGTCACACACAGAAAGAGAACACATGCTCAGTAGTGGTCAAAGCATTTTTCACATTCTTCCACAGCAACAACAAATCAGAACAGCCTTTCCTTATAGTGTGGGTTTCCCACCAAACCTAAGACCTGAGGAGTTGGGGCCCCTGGTATCTGCCCACTGGTTTGGATTGGCTGGATCAATATGGCCCTAACTAGGGAACCCATTGGCATTGCACCCATGGACTCTGAGAAAGGCATATGATCTAGGTTCTCTCTCTCTCTCTCTCTCTCTCTCTCTCTCTCTCTCTCCTCTGCCTTGAGCCCGCAGTGTGGACCCTCAAGGTTTGCTGTGTACTTAGTGCAGGACCTGTGAGTAATAAACCTCTATTCCAATTTCTCTTGTGGCTTACCATCTGACACCCTGTGCTACACTTAACATATGTTCATTTAACAAAGTCATAGCACATGGACAGACCCAAACTGAGGGACACCCTATAAGTGACCTTGACATCTTCAGAAAATTTCAGGGGTCATGAAGGACCAAGAAAGGACTAAGAAGGACTAAGAAGTCCAAGAAAGGACTATTCCAGACTGAAGGAGACAAGACACAACCAACTGTAACTTGGTTCTGGACTGGTTTGTTTTGCCATAAAGGACATGACTGGGACACTTGGTGCAACTCAAATCCCCATTTGAGGATCAGATTGTAGTGGTATATCAATATTTATTTCCTAACTTTGATGGTTGAACTGGGTTACACAGGACAATGTCCTTGATTGAAGGAATTACATACTCATTCAGGGGCGATGTGCCATCAGATTGGCAATTTTCTACCAAATTTTTAGGAGAAAGATAATTCTTTGTACTGCTGTCCAAAACTTCTACGAGTTTGTTTCAGAAGGAAAAGAGAAAGGAAGTAGTGTCGAGTTTGGTTGGGAGGGAGGTCAGGGTCACTGAACTTGTTTTTCAGGTGGTTTTAAGCACAAGCCTGAGAATTTCAAGTTCAAAAAAGCTGGAACTTGAATCATCGCTTTGAGAGCTCCTATAGGGATCTTGGTGGAAATGGGATGGAGGGATATCAGATGAACAAGTTTGTACAGAATCTTGCTACTCAGGTAAAAGGGCTGGCAATGATTCAGTATATAAGCTTTTAGGTGTGTGTGTGTGTGTGTGTGTGTGTGTGTGTGTGTGTGTGTGTAGAAGCTTCTTTTATATGCAAATCCCATTGTACAAACTGGTTATGACCTCACCAACTTAACAACATCCTTCTACAACATCATTTTTAAAGGTTAACTAGTATATATCCCATTGCATGTGAACTTTAATTTAGTTTACTAATTGCTACTGGGGTTGGATTTGACATTTCTTGCTCCGTGCCTTAGATTTTTGGCTCATACTGTGCCTTAATGTGAAAGGGGAAAAAAAGAAACAACTTGCCAGGTTCTTTCTGGGAGGACTTGTGTTGTTTCCCACTTTCCCACAAACAGAATCGGGCTGTGAGAAGGAAGTTTCCAAGAGTGTTTAAGATCCTACCCCTAAACAGATGAGCTGGGTTCAAATACTGACTCTCCTCTCACCACCTGTGTGAGGTTCGCTGGTTCGCCATTAACCATTAGCTAACATCTCTGTGCTTCAGTTTCCTCATCTGCAAGATGGGGGTGAAGTGAATAGTATCCATCTCACGGGGTTATTGACGCATTCATAAGCTGTGAGTAGCTGGTACATGGTAAGCGCCCATTGGCGTTGGCCATTGTTAATACTATGAATAGACTTAAGCGACAACTTCTGAGGTCTGCAGAAAGCTAGAAAGACATCAAGTTGGGCAATCTCCTCCCCAGAAAAGGAAATAGTCCTGTGTTGGTGGCAAGAAGTAATTATGATGGAAAAAACATTTTCCAAGGTCTGGAGCTGACGTGTACTCCTTGTGACATTTTAATCTCTGAGTAATACATTCCATTGCCTGCAGAGCTGTGATTTTTCAGTTTATTGCTTTTTCCTCTTCTCTCCTCAAACCTGGATTCCTCTTCCTCTCGGCTCCAGCCTGTCTCCAGCAACCATGGACTGTTTCTGGACAGTCCCCATTCTGGAGCCAGCTTCTTTACTCAACACAGGCAAGGAAGCCTGAAGCCCCAGAGTGGCACACTGCCCTCCTTGGGGAAAGAGGCCCAACTGTGAGCTCCATCTGTCATGTCACCTTTCATGCTGGTGACAACTGTGCAGGGCAGATATATCACTGAGACAATCTCCATTCTAGGGTCGTGCAGAGGGGATTCACGCGTGGGGCTTTGGAGTTAGTGAGCCCCGCTCTGGTTTTGTCACTCACTGTGACACCTTGAGCAAGTTCCTTAACTTCTCTGAGGCTTAGTTTCCTTATCTCTAAAACAAAAGGGATAAAAAGGATGCTGGGCTTAGAGGGTTTGGGGGAAGATTGAATTAAATTACATATATAAAACAAGTATACTGCATAGCACCTAGAGCATAGAACATACTCACTAAATGGATTACTACTGTTGTTTTATTTAGAGTTGAAAACACGGAGCCTCAGGGTAGTCATATTTATTATTGTATTTTGCAAACGAGGAAGCCCCTCTACACCTTAGTGCTTTTCCCACTGCACATAGTGGCTCGCCCCTCTGGCCAAGACTACCATTCCCCTGCCTTTTAGGGTAGTAGAAATTTTAGATGGGCATAAGGGCTCCATTTCCCAGCATTCCATGTGGCCAGGTGTGGTCACGTGACTAGTTTGGCAAGTAAAATGTGTCTGGAAGTGACATGAAGCTTCCTGGTTAGGTGAATACAAGGGAGGGGCTTGCTTTTCCTCACCTCTTTCTCTCTTGAAATGACTACATGAACTTTTACATAAGGAGGATATAAACTTCTGTGTTGTTTAAGCCATTGTATTTTGGATCTTTTTGTACAGCAGCCAAATCTGCATAGAGAGGGAGCAGCAGAGTTAAGAGTAATAGGACCTTGGCTAGGAGTCCAGAGACCTAGGTGTCCAAGCCATACTTCTCATTTGTCACATGACCAAAATATTCATTCACTTCCTCATCTTACAACCTTTAGGCGGCAACTGCCCTTGACAACAGCAATACAGAGATAAATAGGACATAGACCAGAAACAACCAAATCCACCTGCAGCCTTGATGATGTTATGCATGTCAATCCTTGAGGGGAACATATTCTCCTATAGAGGATACAGATTCAGTTCCAGAGGCAGCCCGGGGCTCTCAGGTAATTTCTCCATGGGTCCCAAACCTCCTCAGGGTTCTCAAGTGGGTTCCAAATCTGTTAACACAGTTATAAAAATGCTCAAAACTTTCATAGGTACTTAGATACTTAATAGTTGCAAGTCCTTGACAAGATATTGAACCTCAGCTCCAGTGGTTCAATGTCAAATGAAAGTAATGGTACATAAAGGATTAAATGAGAAAACACGGGTAAAATACTTACCACAACATCTGACATTTGGGAGACAGTAAGTGATGATGAAGGTGGAGGCTTGATTCTTGGCTGCTCTGGAAAGCGGGCTGTGGTATGAGCTGGCCAAGGAAGGCCCTCTGAAGAGTGGTCATTGCCATTGCTCTGCCCACCATAGACGCCATGAGGGCTTAAATGAAGTTGTGTTTGTTGAAACACTTTTCCAAAAGGGTGATGTGGTAAGTGGGGCAAAGTCTTTGTCAACGTTCAAACCTACAGCATTTCATGCTACCTGCCTTGGTCCTCCAACTGTTTTCCTTGTCCTTGCCAAGATCCCATCTGATGATGCCTGCTGCACTGCAATACTTTGGTGTTACTTCTGAGAATTTATGTTATTGACTGATTATCATCTTGTCCCTACATTCATGGGGATCTGTCTATATACATATACAATTAATCAGAATTCAGGAAAAGGAAAAGTTTCAATCTAATCATGACAATATATGGCCTCTCTACATTTGGATATTCATAACAAGTGACCAATTTTTGAGTTCTAGAATGCCGACTTTCAATACAAGATATCTTGTACCATATATATATATATATATATATATATATATATATCTCCTATGAAGTAATGATTATTATCCTGATTTTATAGGTGATGATACTGTGATTCAGAATGATCAGATAACTTTTCCCAGAGGCAAGGTCTACATAGAGGCAGGTCTACCATGACCTAAAGCTAATAAAGCTTAAGCTCAAGCCTCTCACTTACATAAGCCTCTTACAAGACCTGCTATTGATTTTGAATTCATGCATTTGTATTGTTTTTCTTTTGTTTTTTTTCTTTTTAAAAAAAATTTTTTTTTCAATGTTTATTTATTTTTGGGACAGAGAGAGACAGAGCATGAACGGGGGAGGGGCAGAGAGAGAGGGAGACACAGAATCGGAAACAGGCTCCAGGCTCTGAGCCATCAGCCCAGAGCCTGACGCGGGGCTCGAACTCACGGACCGCGAGATCGTGACCTGGCTGAAGTCGGACGCTTAACGGACTGCGTCACCCAGGCGCCCCTATATTATTTTTCTTAAAGAGCTCCCCAGATTATACAAACTTTAGGCCCTACAAAATCTAGACCTATCCCTACAGAGTTACACAGATGGTAAATATTGGAGCCAGAATTTGAACAGAAATCATTTCAACTGAGTTTATAGTCACTGTAATAGTTCATTATAGCTTGTTAAATAGTGCCATTGACATATAAGTTTGTACCAATAGGCCAATATTGGTCTATAAGGTTGGGATTGGAATGTCCCAGTGATATGCCCAAATGATATGCTGGGTAGATTTTATAAGGTCAATTTATTGGTATCAGCACTTCCTAGTACTGTCCAAGACACTACACTGTGATAATGACCGTAATATCTTGGTTTTACAGGGCATATTCCTTCTGACATGCAGTGATTACATCCATTTTTCTTATGGGGCAGAATCATCATTTCCATCTTCTAATTCCTAGTTGAGCCAAGGAAGCAAACACCTTAACAAGAGAACCAAAGCAGAGGATGAGGGGGACTGGTCATGAGCACATATGAGACACCTCTGGGAATTCCCAGATATGACTCAGTGACATGCTGAAGGTACAGAGCAGCTTGCCTTTAAAATGTGAGTTAATTCTTGGGGTGCCTAGGTGGCTCAGTTGGTTAAGCGCTGGCTTTGGCTCAGGTAATGATCTCACACTCTGTAATTTCGAGCCCTGCATCAGGCTCTGTGCTGACAGCTTGGAGCCTGAAGCCTGTTTCACATTCTCAATCACCCTCTCTCTCTGTCTCTCTCTGCTCCTTCCCTGCTTGTGATCTGTTTTTTTTCTCTCAAAAATACAGTAAACATTTAAATTTTAATTAATTAATTAGTTAATTAATTAATTAGTTAATTAATTAATTAAAATATGAGTAATTCTTCACTTGACTCCACTCTTTCTGCAGCCTGAAAACTTCTAATTGATCTCCTTCCTTCCCTCGGATCTTCCAGCCTCAGATTCCTTCATTCCTCTCCTCTGAACAGTCACCATCTTTCAGACTGAGGATCAGCATGGCAGAGGGATGTGGAAAAGGGGAGATGGTCACTCTCATCCAAAGGCACAGGAATGGGAAGATGGGGAAAGGGTGCATGTGGCCACCTTTTGCCTCCTGTTATAACTCAGGTCATTGTTGACAATTGAACTGAATGCTAATATTGCAACATTGATCCTCCTCTTTAGTATGGTTAACCAGAGAACTGTGGGATTCTCCCTCTCTCTCATCTACTCTCACAGGGTCTATCCTGCCTAACAATCTCCCTGCATGGCTGAAGTCACCTCCAGAGCTTCACTCACTGAAGAAAAACAAACACACCTTGAAGTTTCTGACTTCCCCTAATTTAACCCCGGGAGAAGTGCCATCTCCGCACCTTCGCTATCAAGATTTTTCCTGTCTTATCAGTAAAATGCCATACAAGAACAGTAGAAACTGTGCCTCACATTCAAAACAAATCACTTGGTCTTAAGATACGGAGATGATGTTTTTCTAATCCCTTGAGAGTAGAGATAAGACTGATTTTCCAGGAAAGCAGGGTGAAAGTTGGCTAAGGAGATGGGCAGAGAACAACCTAAAGTATTCAAGTCCTGTGCCAACTACTCTAAGCTTGACAAGGGCATGTGGAGAAAAGGCAGACATGCTTGACAGGGTCCACATGAGGGGGTCACACAGGTGAGGGGTCCACCTGTGGGGGTCCACAGGTGAGGGCATTCAGAGGAGACAACAGCCCTACCCCGGTCCAAGAGACCCATGGTGATCCACCAATGGGGGCATTGTTGTTCCACCCTCAGAATCTGAGACAGAGCTCTTAGATAATATGCCAGTGCCCAGAACAGCTTCCAGGGGTGGATTTCTGCCTATTTTGAGAAGAAGGCTTTGAAATTCTGAACATTCTACATTATAGATAGACCAACAATCTTTTTCCCCCACCTCTTTAATGGTCAAAATTTTATCAGTTAATGTGTATACAGAGGGAAAAATCAAGATGAGTTTATAATAAAAAGAAATAGTCTCTTGCCCTATTTCTCCCTACCTGGTCCTTTTTGTCCAGAAACCATTTCTCCTTTTAAATTTTAAAGTTTTACTTATTTATTTAGTTAGTTTTATTGTGGTGGTTATTGCTAATTTGCTATATTGCCCTTTCATGATTTATCAGCTTTACACATTTTACATTGACTTCTTATTAAGATGTGAGAGTTTTGCTCACTTGATCCCTTCTCTAATCCTATGACCCTTTATATATTCACATTACTATTTTCAGTTCCAGCTTTTGTAATTTAAAACACTACAACTGAATTTCTATTTATCTTATCATATCTTATCAGCTGAAGCCAATTCTTCCTAATTCATGCAAAAATTGGATTGAGGGTTAATGAGGAGGACAGACACCCATAGAATCAAAGAGGCTGACGAGTGAAGCTTCAGCAAAGTAACGATTAGGGGTTGTTCTGGGAATCTAAGGTTGTTTTGAAAATTGATGCACTGTCTCTTTAAGGCACCACCCAATGCGAATTAATGGCCATTCTTAATTTACCAGGAAGAGAAAGTCTGAATGGCTTATATTGGGCCACAAGCCCAAACGTGTGGATTGACATTCTCATTAAGACTGCATGTGTTGGTTGAGGAGGAGAAATGACCCAAAGGAAAATTGAGGTGGTATTTTAGAAGATGGGGTAAGGATGCTGGGTACTATACTACTAGATTTGTAAGATATTATTGGTACATGGTCACCCTTTCCTTCCCATAACCCCTCCTCCCTTCCTACATCTCTCATCTGAATTGGCAGCTTTACACTAACAAGAGTTATTATATTTATAGTCTTTGCTGTGCATGCTCTTTGTTGGTTTTAAAAATTAAAAATCATTAAACAAACTTTACAGTATTATCTTTCTGGAGGAAGAGTAATGTGCTACGATAACAATCATCTAATAGTTTTTTAATTTTTCCTGGAATTTCTAATTGACTTAATTTTTTTATTTTCTGCCTTTATCATATGCTTATGTTCCTAAAATGTCTCCAGCATAGTAGCTACTTTTTAGACGATTCTTCCCCAGAGACCTTCTCTTGGCACTCTCCATTTACCTCCTCTGATTTAGACTGATTGTCTCCTGGGACTGATAATTAGCTGGTTTTTCCTTCCCTCCCATTCTCCTCTAAATTGGACACACCATTCCCTGGATCTTATGACTTCCTCTTTCTAGATTTAGTTCCTCATTTTACTGGAGCACATCTTCTCTAGTAACTCCCAAGTGAACAGTGGATAGGAGATAAACTTTCTGCATATAAAAAAATCTATTCTGCCATTATTATTTAATGACATTTTTTCTGGGCTAGAATTCAAGTCAAAGACCATTTTCTTTCAGCATGTGGTGTTGTTGTGCCAGTCTGTTTCTTTCTTGGCCATTTGTAGATGACTTCTTTCTCTCTCTGAAATTTTAGGATATTTTCTTTATCTTTGGTGCTCTGAAATTTCTTGGAGATGTGTCCAGGAGGGGATCTTTTAAAATTCACACCGTTCAGTGGAAAAACTCTTATCCTTCATCTTGGGAAATACATTGGTATTATTTCTTTCTCTCCCTTTTCTCTGTGTTCTCTTTTTGGAACTCCAATGGGTCAGATGTTGGATTTTCTGCACTGATCCTTCATGGTGCTTATATTTTTTTCCTCTCAGATTTTAAGGAACTCATACCAAGTGAAGGAGACAGTGGTGCTACAAAGCATGAAAGCATGGTGCGTATAGTTGGATGGCTCACTCAACACGTTCTAGCTTGCCTTTCTCTGCTACGCAGACTGGAAAACTGAAACTTAACATTTCATAGACCACTTGTAGCTGGAGTTCAGGCATCGGCCTGCGTTCTTCCAATGACATGTTCTAGTACAAGTGGCGGCAGAAATGATCAACATGAGGAGGCAGCCTTATACATGGAGGTTGAGTAATCTGAGACGAGGGTAGAGGTGCCCAGTTCTGAGGTGGCTGTAGCCAGCCATGCCTGTCTCCTCAGGACACTTTGGGTGATTAGTGCTAAGGATCAGAACCAGTAGCTGCCATGACTTCCCCAAGCAGCTAGTGTGATCAGGCTCTTCCCTGGCTATTATTTCTGGTTAGGTAGTATTGAGACCTGGTTCTTGATCTCTCCTCCAAATTCTGTGAGTCCATCCCCCCACCCCCCAGTATCCTTTAACAAATCTCTTTCTGCTTGAACCAGCCAGAGTGGGTTTTGTTGTTTGCATATAGAAACCTTGACACGGAGGTATGTACAGGAGACTATGGCAGAAGACACAAAGCGGACTTCCCTACATGAAATGAAAGGAATGATTTCACAGCATGAATGGCAACTGAGCAGAAAATTTTAGGATGAGTAGAAGTTTACTGAATGGACAAAGGTAGAAAGAGATCTCAGACAGAGGCACAAAACTGAAGGAGCTCATACATATTCACTTCCCCATTTATTCATTCATTAAATATTCATGAATACACACTATGTTCCAGGGACTGAGCTAGATTCTAAGTGTACAACAGTGAGTAAGAAGATAACCATGATTCCTGCCCAGAGTATGTTTGTATATTTTCAAGTTATGCATGTAGATCATGTTAACCTGTAACAATTTAGATACGAACGTCATAATAAAAAATTGTGTGTCCCTTTCACATTAAGTACTTGTCTCTTTGGAGGTGATGAAGAATATTCTTACCTGCCTTTCTACAAGTAGGTGGTGGTGAAATAATCTCAGAATGCTGTGCTTAATTGGTTCTATCCCGGTGAAAATGATCATCCTTTCCTGAATTAGGTAGGACAGTCTTGTCTATCCTACTTAACCAATGTCCAAAGTGACATGTGTTGGTGCTACAGAAAATCAGAGCTATAGGATAGGCATTGAAGACAGGGGTACAATATGCCACCACCAAGGCCTACTTTTCCATGTCAAGTCTCATGGGAAAACAGTCCAGTTGTGGAAAATCGAAACTACTCAAGCTGCCCACTGTCACTGCAGTCTCTTGGCTTTGTGTCTTGGATTCCAAATGGCCAAGCCCAGTCACGGCACGACATACATAATTGGGGACAACACATAATTGGGGCTGATGCTCCTAGATGAAAGGAAATTTGCTGCCAGCCACTTTCTGTGCGATAATGAATGATCTCTTTACCTGGAAAGATTGATGCCTTGGCTGGGCTTTTGATTCATGTAATGGCTTCAAAGATAATGTCACTTCCTGATTTCATATTATTGTCCATAATACCAATTTCCAACCCTATTTTTCCTTGGCTTTTTCCCTTCAGGGAACTGGCGCAGTCATGTATTCATTATTCAAACTATGGGAACTGGTGGGGAGCCAATGGCAATGGCAATCCAAGAGGCAAATTCTAGATTCCAGTAGCCAGTTGCAGGATCAAATTGTCAAAGATTTCATTGCTGGGACATTTTTGTGAAGCTGATCTATAATAATGATAATAGTTAATATTTAAAGAATGCTTTTGATGTGCCAGTAGCTATGATTAAGCGTTTATATGCATTTTCACCTTTAACCTTCTCAGCATCACCATGATGTAAGTATTCCTATTGTTGCCATTTTAAGATGACAAGGTTGGGGGTGTTCAAACTGTCAGCTAATAAGTGGCAGAGCGAAGATTAGAACTCAGGGTTATGAAATCTAAGGCCTAAGCTCAGAACCACTTCACTCCTTTGTCTCCCTTCGAGAGCAGGGGTTTGTTCTGACAATTTGTCTCTATATGACATCACCCCTGGGATAGTTGGTCCAAAACTAAGATTTTCTTGAGCAAAAAAGGTTTCGTCAAATTATGAATTGAACTTAAGACCAATTAGTTTCATGTGCGGGCATAACCTAAAATGAAACATTACCAGCTCCTCCTCTGATTGGCCTGACGGGCATAAATTTTGCCTAAGTTGCAAAATTTATAACTCTAAAATATGCAAAATTTATGCCTCTGAAATAGTTCGGGTTTTAACTCAATAAATGAAAGAAAGAGCAGTGGGACACTCTTAAAATTTAAGTGGTGAATATATCCTCTCTGAAGTACCATAATGTTACAAGACGATGTTTTACAATGCTCGATGATAACCCATTGGTGTTGCTACTATTTTCATAAGTACATTAATTTCCAAGATGTTTAAATGGCATATTACACAAACTCAGCTGGGTTCTGATCTTTAAAAATCTGGAAATGACGGAAATGGTTTTCTGGATTTAAGTGAGAACATCCTCGCTGCTAAAACAACCCTTTGATTAGATTCATTTCTAGAACTGCATTACTAACACATGGAAATGGTATAAATTTGCTGCTAAACCATCTGCAGATGGTAGGGGTTTTTCCCCCCCCAGTAAACACCCAGGGGCTGTGATAGTGCTCTTCAGAACAAATAGCATTCAATTCTGTAGCTTCTTCATATTTTGCATAGTAATGGTCTGCTCATTGAACTGGGTCCCTAATTCTTGAAAATGAAGGCTGTTTAACATTAGCGCATCTTGAAAACTGAGAGCTTTGTTTCGTGGTGAAAAATGGTCGGTTTTCTACTGCGTCTTATTTGGCAAAACAAGGAATAGCATGAATCCGAAGAAACAAAGTGACAGACTGCTGGAATTGCAGGCTCCTAGGAGTTGAGAAGTGCATTGTCAGCCAGCCCAAACCTCTTCTGCAGTCTCTGAAAGACGCTCGTCTCCTGCATTCTGGCTGAATATTCCACTGATAAGGTCCCCACCACCCTGCTGGACAGTTCCGACGAGAGTTATGGAGTACCTGCTGTATGCCAAGCTCTGTGCTAGGTACTGGGGATTTGGAGGTGAACAGTTTACCCGCGCTTGTTCCCCTGGTCCCTGGCCTCATGGAGTGTATGGTCTGAGGGCGGGGCGAAGGTAAGTGAGCAAGTAGTGATGGTCTCTGTGGGCTGTTTTCATTGTCTGTTGTTGAAGGGGGGGAATCCCAACCTAGGACTATAAGGATAGCTGAATACATGCCACTCAACACTGGACAGGTGAGGTCAACAGCAGTTTGTAAGTCACATATACTCACACCCTGGGGGAGGAGGACACTACATGCCATACAAGGCCACAAAAAGGTTGCTCTAGGAGACAGAGTGAATCTTCAGGGCTGTGAGTGGCAAGATTCGTAGTATTGAGAAGGTGGGGTGCCCTTGGTTCCCGCAAGGAGATGTGATTGGCTTGTTTGAATAGTTCCATGAGGAGGCAGGGAACTGAAACCCACTAGTCAGAGAGAGGCAGGAACTACACCTGGGCCATTGGGTAAGGAGAGTCGTTCAGCTGCAGCAGCAGAGTGGGGAGGGGAGCTTGCCGGTGGGCCAGTCGAGGCCCTCCCAATTTCACCAGGTGTCCAGGCAGCACATATTGCTGAGCATCAAATTCAGGCTCTACACAAGAGGGGACTCTTAGGAGGGTCAATTAAAATGTGACTTGGGGTTGGGTCTGGGGAGGTGAGGTCAGGGCAGACATTCCTAAGAAAGGCACACTTAAAACTGAGACCTGAAGAATGAGTTGGAGTTAGACATCCCCAAGGTGGCTTGGGGTGGGGTGTGTAGACGGAAAAGCACAGCCACACTGGGGTGAGAGAGAGCCTGGATTGTGTGTAGGGGAGGGTGGGATGGGGAGGGGGAGACTGAGACAAGTTAGTCTGCCTTCATCAGGCAGGCATGAAGAGAGAACAGTGAGAGATGAAGCAGGAGAGTGTCAGGGGGTCAGTCACATAGAGCTTACCCATCCACAGCATCGGACAGGTAACCTTAGAGACCCATAGGAAGGAACTATAACAAGGTGGTGCAGACTGGGAGAGCTGGATCCACCAGGGAGACTCTCCTCAGCTCCAGACAGTTCTTTCCATGTGAAAGCATGTGCCCAGCGTTACCAGATGCCCTGATCTTCCAAGGGAAGCCTTCCATTTTGATTTGTACACAAAGTTTTCAAAATTATAAACATTGGCTTCACTTGAAATCTATAAAAGCACTGTGTGAGCCAGGCAAAACCTACCATCCCACAGGCTTCTGGTCTGCAAGCTCTAATGAAAAGCCTTGAAAGCCAGGAGAGAGTTGAGATTTTACCCTAAGAGCAATGGGGATCTATTGCAGAGCTTTGGAAGAGATAAGGGCAGGATTGCACTTGTATTTTAGAAGGATGGCGCTTTCTGAAGACCAGATGGGAAGCTGAGAGGGCAGTACCCATGCTTGGCCTGGGGGAATGTCTGTGAAGATGGAGAAGAGTTGTTTTTCATGCAGGAAATATGCAGGTAGAAGCAATAGGCATGGATGTCAGGGGCAAGGAGTCAGGTCTCTGACTTACCACATCATCAGATAGAAAGCACCTTCTTACAGCTTCTAGATATTGAAGGCCATCAAAGATTCACCCTGAATCTTCTTCTAATTATTCCATATGTAGGGGGTGAGGTGAGTAGTAATTAATGGTATGGGAAATGCAAAATTCTTTCAGCCTAGAACTTTAAAACCGGAGCAAATATGATTTGGTGGGGGCGGGGGGAGGGTGGCAATAAATTTCCTTGCCCAGCCATAGTCCAAGCTTTAAATGAATTTTCATTTTCTGAGTTCTCACAAAGTGATTCAGGGACTGGGTTACCCCAGAAGCCTGCTGACTGCCATGGGGATTCCAGGCCATAATTAGAAATGTACGTATGCCATATACAGTTCACATTCTATGATTAATTTCTTATCAGATGTTCATATGAAACTGAGGGTGGTAGGTTCTCTGATTGAAACCAAACACAACTAATTTAGCCATTTATCTATATTACAAGGAGTTGGGAACTTGATGCAATTGCCTCCTCTTGATAAATGTCCTTAATGGTATTTAGATTTTGCCCTCAGAATCAAATGCTGTGTGTTATGTCAACCTCTCAAGCACAGGTAAATAAGATAGCCAGTGTCCTGCTTGGATGAAGGTGGGAAAGTGCCTTAAAAGGAATCTCTTTGAACTGCAAACTCCCAAAATGTGAAGGACAAGAGCAAATTTAGCAGTTACAAATGGCAGTTCCTCCGCAAAGAAGATTCTTGGAGGTTTTCTAGAAAGACCAGAATCCCAGGCATTTATAGAAGAAGAGGAAGGATGAAAAAAAGCCTGGAGCACATAGGAGATCCTTGGCGTGTCCTGGGCCAAGTATGAAAACCAAACACACATCAGTGGAATCTCCTTCATCCTTAGAATGAAATGGAATCAACCCTAAGTGCTGATTATTTTTTATTTTTCTTATTTTATTGTGATGTTTTCCTACGAAAATAAATTCATTGTAGGAAATTAGAAAATAGCTCATTATGAAAAAATAGAAAAGCAGATACATTGAAAGAGAGAAAGAGAGAAGATAAAAGGAAAGAAAAAAGGAAAAAAGGAAGAAGAGAGGGAAAGAGAGAGGGAAGAAGAGAAAGATCCAGTAGTGTCACCACCCAGAGGTAACCACTGTGAATGTTGGATGTATATCTTTTCAGTGTTTTTTAGTGGATCCACGCAGTCTTTATTTTTTCCCAAGAATGGAATTCTACTCAACAGGATATTAGATATCAGTCAACCCACATAGGTAACTTAATTTATGTCATAAGTCTCCATCTTCTTGGGGGATGGGGGTGCGGATGGAAATGTGATCTCAGTTCAGTCCCCCCTGCCAGATGCTCCAGGAGTGAAGGAGCCAAGGCGTCTGGGATCCCTTGGCTGGGTCCTCACTTCCCCCATGGCCATCTCCTTGTGTCTGATTCTCCATCCAGCAGTGTTCAGTTGTCAGTACGCACAGTGTGCCGCTGAACCCTTCCTTGTTCTAATTCCTGATCGTCCAGGGCCCCCTTCATTTTGGCTGTGGCTGTGCCCTTCTTGGGTCCTGCTCAGCCACAAAAACCTCGGGGAGCCTGTCTCGAGGAGCCCTTTTGATTTCTCCCCATGCTCAGACACATAGGTCAGTTGGCCAGGGCCCAAGACATGCTCCCTGGTTACCCAAAGTCTTCTCCACACACACATCTCTAAACCGTCGTGCTTCATCCCCTCCCCAGGCTGCCCCCAGGAAGAAAACGTGGGCTCGCCTTGGTCAGAGTTCTGTAAACGTCCATGCAGTCATGATTTCTCTGCTTGGTGGGTCCCCTCCACCCAACATCTGAAGAACATTTTGTTTTCTTCCTTCTCATGGGATCTTGCAAATCTGCTGTTCATGCTCTGATTTTTGTTGTCTTGTTACTCCTTTTGAGGGCTTAGCTTTCGAAAGAAAAAGTCAGGAGAGGGTCCCTGCCGTTCAGTTCCCACTGCACAGGCAAAAAACTCAAAACAGCCTCATTTGAAGGGTGAAGGGGCCACAGGGCAAAATTATCAGGAAGGTGAAAGAAGGCCAGCTAAAATTTTAGAGTCAGGTCACACCGCTCACGTTTATAAGACCCGAGGCACTGATTCCTCCTAACAGGACAGGAACTTTTTAAGAGGAGGCATGGGGTGGGGGTGGGGTGGCTGTCCCTTGGCGGCTCTTTCTACCCAGGTCTTGTGGTTGTTGCTCTTGCCTCATTGGATGCAAACACAAAGGGGCTTCCCGGGTCCTGGACCTTGAGCCCTGGAGCACAGAACAAAGTATCCATCCATAAAGGTCCAAGTTTTCTTATCTCACCTCACACCCACTGTGGGGCCAGGGAGGCCAGAGAAAAGGATATGATCTCCTGGAGGGAAATGCACTTTCTAACTACAATGTAAAGTGGATTCATGCAACTCCCTCAGCCAGGCTTCTTTTATTTCCCTGACTCGGAAGAGAGGCTGGAGGTTCTTACTTATCTTCTGCCCCAGAAGGGGACAGTGATCAGGGCTTGCTCCTGCTCCAGCCTTAAAGTAGAAACCACAGCCTTGAGACTGTGCCAAGGCAGCCGATTAAGGTGTTGACGACACTTCTTAGGAATGTTTTTCTAGACGATTAACTTTGATCAAAAGTCTAAGCTTCTCTTGACCAGGCAGCACACATAGAAATCTGGGAGAGTTGCTTGGATAAGAATTCTCGCCTTTTGCCCACTTCTGCCAGTTTTCCCAGGATCCTGTCTGTGGGCTCTGGATTGAGAGGGGGTGTCCCAGTGGGTCTCATCCTGGTCACCAGAAACTGTAGAGGAAGAAAAATTTCCCTTTACCCTTTACGGGGAATGCTTAGCTGAGATCCCTTTATCTGAAGGGCACCTTGTAAATGGATAAGCTGATCCAGGTTAAAGGCTCTCAGCTGTGGCCACTGTAATTTGAAGGTTACTTTTGGTAAGCTTAACCTCCTTGGTCAACCTTAAAACAAAATTTGATTCACCTGAGCCCTCACAATGGCCGCCTCCACCTCAGTCCAGTTTAAGTCAGACCTGGTTTAAAGAAAGAAAGGCTCAGAGAAGTCTGGAAGCTTCCAAGGCAAAAGCTGCAGAGGATCTGAGAAACACTTCCCTACCCCCTCCTGGGGCAGCGGGCTGCAGGGCCTCAACAGGTACCCATGTCTGCTTCCTCCTGGGGGTTGACGGGCGTCTCCTTTCATTCCATCTTCTTACACCAGAACTGTTAAAAGATAAACTGAGGCATATTAAAAATTTTAAGAGTTTATCTGAGCAAAAATCAATTTGAATTGGGCTGCATCCAACCTAGCAGGTAGAAAGGAGCCCTGAGGAGCCGTACAAAATGAATGACTTTCATAGGCAGAGGGAGCAGGCACAAAGAAGGTACACTAGGAAAAAAATCAGGTTGCTCATTGCAACGTTACTTTCCTTTGGGGGATATCGGGGGTCTAACGGGCAGATTATTTAACACTGTTTAGGTGAATCGTGATTAGTTAAGTTTGTATTTCTGGGAGAGCTAAAACTGTAAGTCTTGGTTTGGTGATGGGGGGCTCAGCGTAGGCACCTCTGTTTTGGGCCTGTTGTCTTGTTTTTAACAGTGCTTAAATACGATTGCTTTGGGGGCACTAAATTATTATCGGCACCATTATATTATTATAAATCATTTTTCATTTCCTCAAATGCCCTTTCCAGACATCTGTTGGTTTATCATTCTGGGCACAGAAAATGATGATCCATTTAGGGGCTGTTTAATGCAGATTCAGTCATTTGTCAGAAGATCAAAACTTTTCAGAGCTAAGCAGCTGATAGATTAAAGGAAATCCTTATTTCATGTCGCATACAGTGTGACTTCTCTTTAAGCATCAGAAAATGGACATTTGGAATTTGTGTTCTTATCATAAAAATGCTCTCTTGCTTCTGAGAAAGCAAGTTACCCGGCCACCAACATATATTTGTGCCAAGACATGGAGTGGGGTGTAAGTAGGAAAGCCTGTGATCTTTCTTTTCCTTTGTAGTGATCCTCACTTATGACTTCAGTGACTGTGTTTTAGTGTCTCCTCTATACCAGGTATGTGCTGAATGCTGGGGGCACAGAGATGAGTGAAGGCCACAGGAGTCCCTGCCCTCCTGTAGCCTGGCTGGGAAGACAGGCAAACGTGGAAGCGATTACCTTAAACTGTAGGGAGTGTTACAACCTGGGATGCTGGTAGAGAATAGGGTGGAGGGACGCTTACCCTGCCTAGACATCGGAGAAGGCCTCGATATGTGAACACCTGGGGGACAAGCAGAAGTAAGATACTGACAATGGCACAACATGTACTAAAGACGTGAGGGAGGGTATGGTTCCTAGCAGGAAGTGCATGGCAGTTCAGCCTGGCTGGAACAGAGAAGATGACATTGCCAAGAAGAGATGGCCAAAGGGAGGCAGCATCCAGATCACACAGGGCCTTAGGAGCCAAGGAGATGCTGAAACAAGTGGAGTTTGTCCTAGAATCTAGGGACCATAGGCAACCATTGGAGGGTTTCAGGCGGGAGACTCGCATGATTGGATTTGTGTGTTTGAAGAGTCCCAGGAGGGGACTGGTAAACCTGTGTATTGGTAAATCTGGAAGTCTCTCTGTAAAGCTGTTCTCTTTCTCTCTCTTTATAGTGAGTTATTACTTATACAAGGAAAAATGCATAAGTGTGCATATGCATTGAGCATCTCTGGGAAGTTACAAAAGGAAGGCACAATGGTTGCCTCCCAGAGGGGAGCTGAGGCCTGGGGGACAGAAGCAGGAGATTGACTTTCTACCGTGCACCTTTTAACACTTTCTGATTGTGGGTGTGTTATCCAGTTAAAAAGAGTTGTATTGGGGAGTCTGGGTGGTTCAGTAGGTTGAGTGTCTGACTCTTGATTTCAGCTCGGGTCACAATTCCACAGTTGTGGGATCAAGCCCTGCATTGGGCTCCACACTGAGTGTGGAGCCTGCCTAAGATTCTCCCTCTCTCTCTCTGTCTCCCCCTCTCTCCTCCCTCCTTTTGCTCCTCTCCCCTGCTCTTGTACTCTCTCTCCAAAATTAAGAAAAAAAAGGAATTGTATTAAATCCGAGCATTCTGAAGAATTCTTTAAAGGGGATAGAATCCAGTTCCCAAGATAATGAATGGAAGAATCCCTTCTTCATTGTCCCTGACAGATGGGAGTATGACTGTGTCCAACTTCAGGACTGAGCAGTCAAGTGTCTAAAATTCATTCTGACACGGAGCTAAAGTCCATATTCTAGAAAGCTGCTCCCTCTACTCCCCCTGACCCATCTACCTCAGGTGGGTGCTGCTTCTTTCTTTGTGGTACTGAGGAAGCCTCTTCCTCTCTCAGTCTAAAACATTTGCAGAAAGCTATTGCAGTTTTCCATAGTTGGAGGTCACAAACAAAAACTGTCCACGCTGACAGGTAACATGAATGAGTAAAGCAGCCACACCAAGACCAAACAGGCAGTGCCCCCCTCTTCTCCTGGAGACCAGGGCATACAAGGAGTGGCAAGCACCCTGCCCAGGAGACTGAGACACAGCAGCTCTTCTCCAAGGAAATACTGCAATGGTGGAGAGAGGGCCAGATGTTGCCATATCTTCCCAGGGACATTAGAAACCGATAAATTTACTTTAAAGACCTCAACTTTAAAATGTTGACAACTAATTTTTTTTCAAACACTGTGCAAGCCCAAACGAAAATGTATATACAGCTGGACAGGACCCATAGGCCATCAGTTTGCAGTGTGTCCTGTCCTCTTTCCTCCAGGTACCATGAGAAGGTCTCTTTTTCACTGAGCCTTTAAATGGGGGACCTGATGCTATCTGCAGGTAGATAGTGTAGGAATTGAACTGAATGGTAGGACACCCAGCTGGTGTCAGAGGATTGCTTGGTGGTGTGGGAAACACATCCACACCGAAATTGGTATATTTCTTAATTTCTGTCACAGAATGATGTGCTAAACAGCACATAAACAGCCATAGACAGTCAGTAAATAAATGTTTGCTTATTGCATGTATTCCAATAAAACTTTATTTATAGAAATAAGTGGTGGGCCAGATTTGGTCCATGGGCTATAGTTTGCTAACCCCTTGGTTAGAGAAAAAAGATGTGCCAGTTTTTCTTTGCCTCTCCAGATCCACTCTATAGCTTTTCCCACCCTGCTCTCTATGCCAAGAGGCTGGCCTCTGCAGACTGTCACTCCAACTCCTTGCCCTCTGGTTTCTGGTTAGGTTTGGCCAATGGGAGGCCCTGGAAAGAGGTCAGGAATGGAAAGAGAGGGTGAAGGAACTTAGTGTCTCTACTCCCTCCCTTCTGGGCTGTGCTTTGGTAATGGCTGTGTTCCTCTATGTGTAGCCACCACTCTGGTGGTTTATACCCAGGGCTATGCCTCTCACCCAATCCCAGCAACAGCTCCCTTCCCTTAACCCTTCAGTCCAATGGGGTGGCAATGGTTTCCTACTGGTCCTAGTTCTGGGCACTTCTCCATCCCTTGTTGATTTCTTTACCATTGCCCACACCTCATCTGTTGTCCCTTCATTAAACACTCTTCAATTATCCCTTTGAGCGTGCTATCTCTTCCCTGCTGGGCAGTGTCTGAGTATGTCCTTAGAGTGGACATTGACTGTTTTTAGGCATAACAGTACTGATTGCACCCTCAGAGCCAGGATGCAACACGTGATCTAGACATGGCCAATCAGGACACTGACTCACCCAAGCCACAGTAATTGGTTCCCCAATGTTCACATGAACCCAGTTGTTGCAATTAGAGGGAATAACAATACTTACGTAGGAGATACCAACAAGTGTTGTCTGTTTCACTGATTTGAGCCTAGCAGAGCAGGAATTTGGAGCTTCCGGTGGCTATTTTATGAAGCCTGAGGACAAGCTCTAACACTAAAGAAGGCAAAGTCTGGAGGTAACCATGTGTTAGTCCCAGGAAACGGATCCGTTCCTTGATGTTTTTGCCAATGAGACAGTAAAATTCCTTTTTTTTTTTTTTTTTTTGCTTTTTAAGCCAGTTTGAAATTTCTGCCACTTGCATCCAATACCATAACTTATTTAAAAAAACAAAAACCTGTGACCATTCTATACAGATTTTATTACACGCACTGAAGTATCTAAGTAGGAAACCAGTCCATTTTCATATCTGGATGAGATGCACACTAATACAGCATAGTGAAACCCACACTGGATTTCAGTAGTGACAGAAGCTGGAGAGTGGTAGCCATCAGCCCACTTCCAAAGGGAAATGACAGGAGGAGAGCAACATCTTTGTGTTTATTGCCTTCCGTACCAGAAAGAAACCTCCCAAGCCATTGTCTCACCCACTTGGACACTTGACAAGAGCAAAGAGAGAAAACTCTTCATCTGAATGAATGGGGAGATTGGTGCTATTATTGGCAAGACAATGAGTTGCAGCCTGGCGTTTTTTAACAGTTCTAAACAAATGATGAATTTGTGCCAGTAACCAGCATAGAGACAACTGGGCATAATAAACATTAAGTCTCAAAGAGATCGTCTAACAAATAACCTCAAATATCTTTTGTGGACTCCAAGGGTGTTAATTATACTAAATCTTATTCTATTCATGAATTTATTTAAGAATTTGTTGAGTGAATGTCAGCCTCACGCTGTACAAGGAGGGCAAATAGTTTTTCATTTCTCATGCCAATTGTGGTTGTGGCTGCTCGAGGGGCTGTGTTGAGGACAATTGTAAGGCCAAATCTGGTTCAACCAAAATGAGTATCCTAGTCAATTGAAGGTATCTTCTGCAGAAGTGTGAAACAGGAGTACACAAGGTACTGGTCATCCCTGAGAGTTGAAAAGTGAATCTGCAGTGAGAAAGAGTAGATGTGTGATAAGTCACTTTGTGTCCATGTGCCTTTGTTTCCTCAGATTTTTTAAATAGGGGAATTGGGGCACCTGGGTGACTCAGTTGGTTAAGCATCCCCAACTCTTGATTTCAGCTCAGGTCATGATCCCGTGGTCGCGAGACTGAGCATCACATCGAGCTCTGTGCTGGGCATTGAGCCTGCTTAAGATTCTCTCTCTTCCTATCCTCTGCCCCTCCCCAACTGATGCATGTGCTGTTTCTCTCTCTCTCTCTCTCTCTCTCTCTCTCTCTCAAATAATAATAATATTAATAGTGGAATTTATCCAAATAACTTATGAGGTTCCTCCTTGCTTTCCTTATGTATTTATCCATACTTTGATTTGTTGGCTTATGCTTAGCAGCTATGGATGAAATTTGTCCTTGTGTTTGGGGTGATCTCCTATCTTATGAATGTAAAGAAGCCAGAACCTGGTTTCTCAGCTTCCTATGTAGCAGGAGTGTCACCATGGAATCTGGGCCCACCCATCAGACGTATCTGTTCTGAATTAGTTTGGAAGCTGGTGACGGCAAGAGATGAGCTCTGCACAGAATCCATCTGGCAAGGAGGAAGGCAGAGACCTCCACTTTGTTGAAGTGCAGTCACAGAGGAGGGAGTGGTAATGTCCAGTGCCAGACTGTGATGGCAGCCCCAGCGGGGGAGCCTCTGAAGGTGTCACTGGACCAGCTCTGTAGCCCAGGTGGGGGCACTGTTCCTACTTGTTTCTGGCACCTTCCAACCCTCCATCTTCGGGCCTCCTTTAGCAACCTTTAGCTGTTT
Organism: Felis catus; assembly: GCF_018350175.1. Classification (NCBI taxonomy): domain Eukaryota; kingdom Metazoa; phylum Chordata; class Mammalia; order Carnivora; family Felidae; genus Felis; species Felis catus. The sequence goes on from NC_058374.1 coordinate 115,396,832, forward strand.
AATTCTCTGTACAATTCTCTTTTACTGCTGCAATGAGCCAGAGTGGATTTCTTTAGGAGCTCAAGAACTTATAATCAGGACTGAATGCCTTCAAACAGACATTTTTCTCCTTTAAACATGAAAAAAAAAAAACCCACAATTTTTTATGAATTATGAAGAGTATGCTTAGCTAATGGCTTACAAAATGTATCTTGTTGCAATTATCAACAAGATAATTATTGCAGATACATAAATATATATCAAAAAGGGACATTAGTTCCACTTTTTCTTCTTCATTAATCTAAGTACACTGGAGAAATGGAATTCTTTCAGTGTTTATGGTTCATAGTTTTATACTGAGAGAAAGACCCTTCTTATTCATGGCTTGTGTGATTTTCAAGAGTTTGTAGGAACACCTGGGTTACATTTCTATAGGTTTCTTTGTTTAATTCTTATGACTGGAACTAAATATCTCATGATGACAGATGGCCACAGCCGAGACTCACTTGACTAATTGTCTTGACAAGGTTTCTTTAGAGGATTTGAAACTTACTCTCCAAAACTGTGTGTAAGAAAGACTACGTTGCTTTATTTTCTTTAATCAACTGAAATTTCACTTCACTCTCCAGCCTTCCATACTATTGAAAAACAGGTGTTTAGTAGTCATGTCTTTTTTTTTAGTGTTTATTTTAGTTTTGAGAGAGACAGACTGTGAGCAGGGTGGGCCAGAGAAAGAGAGGGAGACGCAAAATCCAAAGCACGTTCCAGGCTTTGCGTTCCAAGCTGTCGGCACAGAGTCCAACACAGGGCTGGAACCCACAAACCGAGAGATCATAACCTGAGCTGATGTCAGATGCCCAACCAACTGAGCCATCCAAGCACCCCAGTAGTTATGTCTTAAAATAGGCTAAAGAAGCCTTACCTCCTCCATCAACAAGCCATTCTTCCATTCTTTGAAATAAACAATAGATACTTCCTTGATGTTTTATGCAAAAGTGGTATTCATCTGCAAATTCAAGTTCCTTCCTTGGAACCTGATTGTTGCTCTTAAGCTCTTCCCGAATTGACAATTTGGAGCCTAAATGTTAGGGGCTTCTTCCTCCCCCTGTTCTCCTAGCCCTTCTTTCCTAGTAACTTACAAAACTCCCAGGATTCTACAGCAAAACTTAGGAGAAAAAACTTACCAGATACAACTTCTAGTACCAGCCATAATAGAAAAATAGGTATTAGATTTCCCTTTTACTTTAAGCAACTATAATGCTGGGCAAAACGTATGGAGTTGTGGTGGGCATTCGATGATGGGAAATAGGGGGGCATAATCTTTGAGAGAAGGAAAATGCACAGATGAACTTCCCATTCATCCCTATGAAAAATTCAATATGTAAAAAAAAAATCTGCCTGGGGCTATGTTGTAAATCAAGGCACAGAGGAGTGGGGCCCCAACAAACCACAGTGGTTTTCCAGGTAGAGAAAAGATAGATCAGAATTCAGGGATGCTGGGGCTGCCGGAAGTTTCAGTGTAAGGCACCTGAGAGAAGAGAGGCCCCGAATTTTGAATAGGGATCTCCTTGGGTCTTGGCTGGGTACCAAGCTATACATATTTAGGATAAGTCTTCAAGACGTCTGACAGAGAACAATTATTTGTGAGGTACAATCTGAATGGGTATTCCAGAGATATTTCCGTTCTGATAAACCAGAGAGTGAACCTCAGTAAAATCTCACAGCAATTAGTTGATATTCCAGAGTAATCAAATATGAGGAGTATACCACTTGAACCTTAAAGTAAGACAACTTTAGATCTGCCCTAACAAAGCCTAAAACCAAACCTCGACAAACCCAACCTAAGCTGCAAATAAAGTAACCACCAGGTGGAACAAAACTCAACACTGACTAAAGGAAGACTCTCAACTACGTAGCACATCCCAAAAGTCAAGCTCAGTAACAAATTACTCCATACACAAAGAAGCAGGAAAATGTGATACATACTCAGGAGAAAAAAATAGTCAATAGAAACAGATCCAGAGTTGACAGAGATGTTGGAATCAATGGCCCTGGGATTTGAAACAACTTTTATAAATATATTCAAGGATTTAAAAGAAAGTTGGACATTATGTATGAACCGAAGAAGAATTAAAACAAGGTTTTAGAAGCCATGAAAGGAAGTGTAAATTGTCAGAGTGAAAAATACAATATATGAAATAAAAACTTCACTGAATGGGCTTACAGTTTTGACACTGCAGAAGAAAAGGTCAGCAAACCTGAAGACAGATCAAAAGAAATTATGCAAAAAGTTTCAAAGAGTTTTTTAAATAAGCACAACCTCAGTGACCACAGGACCATACCAAGAAATCTAACATTTATAATTGTAGTTCCTGAAAAGCCTCAAACATCTCATAAACACCAGAAAACTGTATCTAGTCATATCATAGTCTACTTGCCTGAGAACAACAATGACAAAATTCTTGAAGGAGGGAAATATCACCTAGAGGAAAATGATGATAAGGATAAGACCTTCTCATCAAAACCACTGCAAACCAGAAGACCATAGACTAACATGTAGAGGGCTAAAAGGAGGGGGAAAGACCTGTCAATCTACAGGTCTATGTCCAGCAAAAATATCCTTAAAAATGAAGACCTTTCCATATAAACAAATGCTGAAAGAATTCATTACATTAGACTGCAGCACAGGAACTGTAAGCATATGCCCATCAGTCTGAAACGAAATAGTAACCATCAGAAAGGTGGAGCTACATGGAGGAATGAAGAACACCAGAAATGGTGAATAGACAGGTAAATTAATAACATACTTATTTATAAATTTATTTAAAAGACAACTATTTAAAGTAGAAATAATGAAGGAGTTTATAACATATGCATGAGTAAAATATACATTAATAATAGAAGAAAAGGCAGAAGAAAGTGAAGGGAAGTATGTAAGTATACTGCATATATGTGAGATAGTATACTTTAATTCATAGAAGACCATAATTAACAATGTATATTGTAGTTCTTATTAAAAAATAAAATAGGTACAGGTAAAAGCCAATAGAGGAGATAAAATGGGATACTAAGAAATATTTGTTTAATCCAAATGAAGGCAACAAAGAAGGAAAGAGCAAAAAGGACAGATGCATCAAATAGAACACAAATAGCAAGATGATAGAGTCAAATCCAATGCTATAAATAATTACATTAAATATAGGTGGACTACACGTGATAACCAAAAGGTAGAGATTATCAAGCTGGATAAAAGCAGGATCCAACTACGTGTTGTTTATAAGAGATACACTTTAAGCATAAAGGTACAGATTGGTTAGAAATGAAATTATGAAAAAAGATGTCCCATGCAAATATTCATTGTAAGCAAGCTAGATGGCTGTATTAATATCAGACATAGTAAAGTTCAAAGCAAAGAATATTGCCAGAGATAAACAAGGACATTTGATAACAGGGCCAATTTATCAGGAATATGTAATAATTCTAAATGTGTGCATACCTAATAACAGAGCTTCAAAATACATAAAGCAAAAACTGACAGAATTAAAGGGCTCAGTAGACAAATCCACAATCATTTTATCACCTTTCTCTCAATACCTGATAGAAAACATACACAAAAACATTTAGTAAGGATCTAGAAGCTCTGATGAACACTATGTTTTACTGACATTTATAGAACACTATGCTCAAAAACTGCGGAATACAGATTATTTGCAAATACATGTGAATCACACACCAAGATAGTGTACGTGCTGGGCCATCTAACAAGTTTCATTAAATTTAAAAGGATTTAAATTATAGAGTTAGTTCTCTGATCATATATTTTAAGTTACAAATTAGGAACAAAAAGATATATGAAAAATTTTCAAATCTTTAGAAACCAAGCATCACAACTTCCAAATAACTCCTGGGTCAAAAAGAAATTACAAGAAAAAATTGAAAATATTTCAAGCCAGATAATAATGAAAACAAAACCTATAAAAATGTGTGGGACGTGGCAGAGCAGGGATGGAAGAAAATTTATAGTTTTAAATACTTCATTAGAGGGGCGCCTGGGTGGCGCAGTCGGTTAAGCGTCCGTCTTCAGCCAGGTCACGATCTCGTGGTCCGGGAGTTCGAGCCCCGCGTCGGGCTCTGGGCTGATGGCTCAGAGCCTGGAGCCTGTTTCCGATTCTGTGTCTCCCTCTCTCTCTGCCCCTCCCCCGTTCATGCTCTGTCTCTCTCTGTCCCAAAAATAAATAAATGTTGAAAAAAAATTAAAAAAAATAAATAAATAAAATAAATACTTCATTAGAAAAGAAATGTCATTTTAAAATCAGTGACCTAAACTTCTACTTTAAAAGCCTAGAAAAAAAGAGCAAAGTAAACCCAAAGCAATCAGAAGAGAGAAAATAAGAACAGAAACCAGAAAGAACAGAAAGCAATTAAATAGATCAGACAAACAATAGAGAAAATAAAAAGCTGTCTCTTTGAAAAGATTAACGAAATTGATATACCTCTAGCAAGACTGATCAAGAAAAAAAACCCCCACAAATTACCAATATGAGGAATGAAAAAGGGAATATCAGTTCAAATATTTCAGACAAAGGATAATAGAGTAATCATATGAGAAATTTTATGCCAATGAATTTGACAGCTTAGATGCAAACAAATTCCTTGACAAGTACCCATACTGACACATAAAAATAGAAAACTTATTAAAAATTACAATAAGCTATGTAATATAGTATATAATTTTATGTCCTATAATATATATCTTATGATAATGTAATAATTTATAAAATATAGTAATGAAAATCATGTAGTTCCATTATCTGTTACAGAAATATAATTTATAGCTGAAACCTTCCCAGTAAGAAAATTCTAAGCCAAGTTTGCTCTACTAGTGAATTCATCAAACCTTTAAGGATGAAGTCGTATCTGTCTTATACAAACTCTTTTAGAAAAGAGAAAAAAAAGTGAATATTTTACAGCTCAGTTTATGAGATCAACATAACCCTGACACAAAAACCAGATAAGGACATTACGAGAAAAAAAAAAAATACAGACCAATATTCTTCATGAACATAGATGCAAAAATCCTTACCAAAACATTAGCAAATGGTATCTAGTAATACAGAAAATAATATATCTTACTATTGGGTATACCCCAGAAATGCAAAGTTAGTTTCACATTTAAAAACTAATCAATATAATTCACTACTTTAACAGAAAAAAGAAAAAAAGTGATAATCTTAATGCAAGAAAAAGCATTTGATAAAATTCACCCATTCATTATAGAAACTTTCAGCAAACTATGAACAGAAAGAAAATATGATAAAGGCATTTTATGAAAAACCCAACATGATTATGCATTACATTTGTTAGAATGTTCATAGCAGCCTTATACGTAACAGCCCCAAACTGGAAACTACCCTAATATCCACCAACAGGAGAATTAAGATACAAATTGCGGTCTATTCACACAATGGAATTCTAGTGAGCCGTAAAAATGAATTACTGATACATGGAACAACACTGCTGAGTCATAAAACATTGTGATCATTAGAATATGTAAGACACAGGGGCACCTGGGTGGCTCAGTCGGTTAAGGGTCCGACTCTTGATTTCAGCTCAGGTTATGATGTCGCAGTTTGAGGGTTCAAGCCCCACATGGGGCTCTGTGCTGACAGCGCAGAACCTGCTTGGGATTCTGTCTGTCTGTCTGTCTGTCTCTCTCTCTCTCTCTCTCTGTCCTTCCCCTACTTTCTCTCTCTCTCTCTCTCTCTCTCTCTCTCTCTCTCTCTCTCTCTCTCTCAAAATAAATAAAAAGAAAAGAAAATATATACAAAATTGTACATATTGCATGCTTCTGTTTTTATGAAGTCTAAGACAAAACTATGTAGAAAACAGAACAGTTTTCTTAGTAGTGTTGGAATTAACTGAGTAAAGGCATGAGGGAATTTTCCAGAGTAAACGAAATGTTCTCTATCTGGATAGGAGTGTGGGAGTATGGGTTACAAGAAACTCACCAAACTATACATTTAAGATCTGTGCATTTCATTGCATAAACATTATAGCTCGATAAAATAAATTAGGGGAAAAAATATTTACTGGATATACCTCTGATCTTTGGTCTACATTGGTTTTCCAAAGCTATGTGGTCACATAAAAGCAAAATTTTCTTTATATCACATCAGAGGGGGAAAAAAAATCCCTCTGACGCCATCTGTAGGTGATTTCTAAGAAAACACCAATGGCTGGGTCACAGCCCTGGAGACCAATTCAACTGGACCAACTAATTCAACTGGACCAAATATTACTTTTTTTTTTTTTTTTAACTCCCCAGGTGATTCAATATGCAGCCAGGATTGAGAATTGTGGCTTTAGATATTACCACTTACCTGGGAGCTGGAGTTTAATTTTCATTCCTTATGGAACTCTCGGCCAGGACCTCCGAAGCTCTATGTCATTGTTCTGTAGAGAAACATGAACAACTTAGGATTTGAAATAGGAAATGTAATACAGGGAATTGGTTACCCAGGTGATGGAAGGACCAAGTAGCCAGTGGAAGCCAGTGAGGCAACCCAAAGTTGCTAGAAAAAAGCCAATGTTTTGGTTTAAGCAGTCTAGCAAGAAGAGTTTCCCCTTCTTTAAGACACAGTCAATCTGTTTTTTCTATCCAGGCCTTCAACGGACTGGATGAGGCCCACCTATGTGAAGGAGAACAATGTGCTTTATTCAGTCTATGATTTAAATGTTAATCTCCTCCAGAAACACTGTCACAGACATACACAGAATAATGCTTGACCAAATGTCTGGGTATCCTGTGGCCCAGTAAAGTTGACACATAAAACTACTCCTCAGTTTCCCAGAGAAAACACTTGGAGCCATCCTTGACTTCTCTCTCCTATATCCTATGTCAAGTCAATTAACAAATCCCAATGGCTCTACCTTCAAAATATGATGAGCATTTGACCATATTTAATCACCTCTACCGCTATCATCCTCATCCAATTATCTATTGTCTACATGATAGCAATAGCTGTCCTTCTACTCCTCTTGCCCTTGGATCCCATTTTCTGTCTATTCTTAATCCAGCATCAGAATGACAGAATGACAGAATGACAGAAATGTGTCGCTCCTGTCACTCCGGTGTAAAACCCTATAATGACTTCACAGATCATTTTGAATAAAAATGTCTCCCCGCTGCCTCCTCACCCCATTTCTTCCCATTCTCCCCATTGCTCATGCCATTTTGGTCACTCTGTCTCTTTTGCTCAAACATGCCAGCACATTCATCTCAGAGCCTTTGCCCATGCTTTTCCTCCTGTTTCAAAGCCTTCTCCTCAGATATAATTATGCCTCCCTACCTGACGTCCTGTAGTTCTCTGTTAAGCTACAAGGATGCCTTATTCAAAATAGTATACTCTGTTGCCCTTTCTATCACTGTCTGTCTCCATCCTCTGCATTAATTTTCTTTATAGAAGTTACTCTTTATAGTGGTATCTAGAACAGTGCATAGCACGTTGACAAGCTAATTAATCTCAGAAGCCAGTCAAAGCTGTTGGCTTAACTATTTTGAAAAACTGTTCCCATGGCAAGTTGCTGACTTTAAGCAAAAATCACAGCATTTCTCTAGAGGTAGCAAATTATTACTCTGCACACAATTATAAACCAGAATACTATTTACTAATTTTCCTTCCCTGCCAGGATTCTAGGAATCTAGATGTTAGGAAAGCCACAAACAAAGATAAATAGAGAGTGGGAGAAAATGCTCCTTAAATACCAGTCTTTAAATTGCTGGTATCTACTTCTCAAGCCTGGAGGTACAGCAGTCAGTGGGACCTGTGGAGTGAGTCTCCCCTTCGTGGGAGATGGGTAATGGAGGGTTCTCCCTTTGTACCCCCACTGAGCTTGAAGGGGTGCCTTTATATTGTACCCATAACAATAACAGCTGTTGCTGAATGAGCTTCTACAGCTTGCAAAGTACTGTGGTAGGCACTTTTAGCTCATTTGATACTCATTACAGCCTTAGGAATAATAGGATATTTCCTTGTTTTATAAGGTAGGAGACTGAGACTCAAGAAGTTACATCCCTTGCTTAGGTCACATACCAAAGACGGTGAAAACAGGATTCCAATCTAAAGCTGTGTTATTTTATAACCCTCAGAAATCAGGGGAGCATTTCTTTTCCAAAACGTAGGGCAATTTCTTCTCATTTTAAAATAGCATTTCTTGAGGATGCTGTGAGCCTTTGATCTCTTTTGTTAACATTACTGAGGACCTTCTGCCTTAGGATTCATGGCCTTCCCAGCATAAGACCGAGAAGATGGATACAGCCTGACCAGTGGAGTCTTAGAAGACATAATTAGCTCCATCATGGCAGCACCATGTCATGTGACGTGCAGCACATGTGATGTGTGACATAGACCCAGAGCTATCCTAGTGGACCATGTGACGTCACAAGCTCAACTTAAAGGTGTAAATTCTCACAGCGCTTTTTATAGGTGGAGCCTCCTCTCTACATTAAGATGTCTTTTCATAATTTTCTCCTCAATCTGACCCTGTTCTCATCACCTTAATAACTTATACTCCAAAGTGAGTATCGAAGCCATGTGAGCAGAGATGGCCTCCTCAAGAATGCAAATGTAACATTTGTCCCAATTTAGAGATGTTTGTCTATATCAGGCAGGTGTCATGTGGCGATGTTATCTCCTTAAGTTCTCTCAGCCTCTTGCTACACACAGCCTCCAGTCATCACCCTGGAAAAGCCCCAAGTGGATCCTGAGCCTCCAGATGTCTCAGACCCAAGGACATTATGGAGAACATTCTGGGTCTTCTTCAACATTGAGCAAACTCCAAAATTTATATAAATCCTAAATATTCCAGCTCTGTCTGTATAACCATACTATCTATGATCACAACAAAACATTTTGGATGAAAGGAATTTGACTTCCTAAAACATGATCAGGGCACCTTCCAGGGCAGCTAAGGGAAGGCAAATACATGCCAGGTTGGCTTGGTTATATACCTTAGTCCTTTCAGCTCATTCCATTTCCATTTGAGGGGTTCCATTTTTTTAAATCTCCACAATGCTCGCTTACTTTTGATCTTTTTTGTGGATTACACAGTAGACATTTCCTCTCCCAGTAATTTGAACAGTGGAATGGGGTTATGATTCCCTCCTGGTTCTAGCCAATGGCTTCTGCTGACGACTGCTAGTCTGTTGGCTCGGCTTTTGTGTAGTCTTCTGGGTTTTGATAGAGATACCCTGGCAATCAGCATCTTGTTTTCTGGAGGGAGTCAAGTTTGCTCACACCACTTCCCAGATTTAGGTTGGTCTACTCTCCATTTTAATCGCCGCATTCATGAAATCTTGCCATAATCATTTCTTTAACCTCTGCACAATTCCGAGATATTTGATTGTAGTAGCTGCCAAGGTTCTGGCTCATGCTTTAGTCATTCCCTGACTGTACCATTCTGAGACTCCTGGCTGCCCTTCCCATTTGCCTGCACAGGATTGGCACGCCAAAGCACTCTGTCTTATTTCAAGGATTTTTTTTTTTTCAGTTTCTCTGTAAATTTCATGCTAACCTGTTTTTTGTTCAGTTTCATTGCTTCTCTTCATCTAAAGTGTTTTGTTTTGGGTTTTTTTTTAAACTTCCTACTTGTTGGAAGCTTGCTATCTCAGGACTGTCACATTTCATGTAGAAATCAGATTCTGGCTGGGTGCTCTGATATATTTCTTATAAATCCTCCCTGGTCTATTTCTCCTTCTCTCTATAACCTCCTCAGTTGATGTCATGTTTGGGCCACTTGCCCCAGGAAATGGGAGAGGTTGGATATGATGACACTAAGCAAGCATCCATATCGAGTTGTAGAATGACAGAATCTTAAACCTGGAAGGGTCCTCAAGGGTTGGTTAGTTTAACTCCCTTCCCAATGCAGGAAGTTAATCCACAGTACAGCATCTATAATTCCCTCCTCTTCTTGAATCCTTTCAAGTTAGTAAAATTCAATAGTTGGCTAGGTAAATTGCTCCCTTCTAATTATTGGAATTTTTTTCTTTCATTGAAGTGAACTCTACCTCCCTATAACTTCGTCCCATTAGTTCTAGGTCTGCTCTCTGGAGTGATACGGAATAAGTAAACTTACTCTTTTAATATAATAGTAGTTTTTACCATGTATTGAGTACTTGCAAGGTTCTATACTAAGTATTTCGCACATTGTAATAATCAGGGTTCTTTAGACAGAAATTAGCTCTGACTGTTTTAGTTCTGTTTCACTACATAATAACTTATGTGCAAACTTAGTGGCTTAAGAAAATAAACGTTTATTATCTCACAGTTTTTGTAAGTCAGGAGGAATTCAGAAGCAATTTTATGGGTGATTCTGGGTCAAGGTTTCTCTTTGGGTTGTAGTCAAGATGTCAGCAGGACTTAAGTCATCTGAAGGCTTCACTAAGGCCGAGGAATCCACTCTAAGCTCCCTCACATAGCTACTGGCAGAGCTCTCAGTTTTTTTGGGTTTTTTGTTTTGTTTGGGTTTGGTTTTTTTGCCGTGTAGACCTCTCCATATGATACCTCCAGCATGGCAGCTGGACTGTCCTGGAGGGAGTGACTTGAGAGAGAGCGAGAGAGACACACACACAGAGAAGGAAGCCTCAGTACTTTTATGACCTAATCTCTGAAGTCACTGATAAGTTTTTAATACATATTTATTTTAACTTGATAGTTAAAATGAGGCTTCTGGGCAGAGGCAGACTAATTATTTCATCTGGAATATTTTAATGGCAGTCCCCCTTTTCCCATTTCCCCCTTGGGTTGACAAGGTGAGAGGCAGCGGGCCCTGCACATGTTGGGGGGAGGTCTGTACCCCAGGAGAAGAACTCTGAAATTATGAATCTCCAAGCTAATATGGGAGCTGGAACATTTACCATCCCCCCTTCAGAGAAAAGGGAGAGAACTTGGAATTTAATCTTCCTAATCTGGGTAGAAAGGTGTCTACACAGCAATGTAAGCATTTGGCTCCAGAGAAGAAAAGAAAGGTTTTATTATCCTTTCAAGAGGAGTAGGTGGCACCCCCAAAAAGGAGACAAGTGGTATCCTTCTGGCTCCCTTAGAATGTGAAGAGCAAGTGGCCTTGGGGGAAAAGAGAGAGAACTCTTGACCTTTACAGCCCTCCTATAGCTTCCAGTTGTAGCATTCAGACCAGAATTAGAGTCAAGTCAGGCTCTAACTGACACAGGGAATGGGTCAGGCTGAATCTGAATTGCAGAATTTTAGTGACTGAGGCCAGGCAGGGGTAGGCTCACATTAGAAGCTGCTACAAGTCCTTGAAGCATTTGGAGTTAGTTACCACAGAACATGATACTCAAATTTTTCATCATTCAGTGGCCTTTCTCCAGCCACTCTCTGTTTCATCAAAGTCCCGCTGACTGTTGGTATTCAGTGCTCCAGGCATAGTATGTCCAATGCAGAGAACAGTGGGGCCATTAAATACCTCCAGAAACTCTGCCTGAGGTGCTTGTTTGTGGGATGAATCAAACAAAGGAAGATTGTCATGACAAGAACTTGGGTGTGGATTGAGAAATATCTCTGGGATTCACAGAAACATATCCAGTTCAGTTGAGGTCACCATTTATTGGACGTTTTTATATCCCTAGGTCACTGAACTAATTTGGGGGATGCAAACATGAACACCACATATATTTCTTGACATCTGAAGAACGCACATCCTTGATTCTCAACTCCTTCATCCAACCACTCCACCAGTCCAACCACATCAACTTCACATGTGCACTTGGAATTCATCCAGTCCTCTCCCTCTCCACTGTCACCTTCCATGTCCAAGCCTCCTTCATCATTTACCGGAAGACTTCTGACAGATCCCCATCCCCTTACACTCCTGTTTGCCTCCAATTCTGTCCTCCCCACCACCTCCAGAACGTACTTAATAAAAAATTTAAATCACATGTTATACACAATATACATAAAAGATCACTTTCCTGAATAAAAATCCTCCATTGTTATTTAATTCACTTTGAATAAAATTCAAACTCCCTACCAGGGGCCCCAAGGCTCCGTGGGATCTGGAGCTTGCCTCTTCTGTACTATTTTTTTCCATTCCTCACTCACTGTGTCACAACCACCCCAGCCTCCAGTGCCTGGAGTTCTCAGGCGTTACATGTCTTTCATGCCTCAGGGCCTTTGAATATGCCAGCTCTCAGCCAGAAGGCTCTCCCTTGTTCTTCTCATCACCCTAATACACATCCTTGCCCTGTTCTTTACATGATTAGGTCCATTTCATCTTCCAGGCCTTCCTCAAACATTCTGTTTATGCCATCTTATTATTCTCCAATCAAGGCACCACCATTTGTTTCCATCAAAGAACGCATCATGAGTTGTTAATTATATGTTGCTTGTTTATAAGCCTTCTTTCTCCACCAGGCAAAAAAGTACCTTGGAAGAAGAGACTGTACTTTGCTGCCACTGTGTACCTGGGACTTAGCACGATGCCTGGCCAACAGTAGCAGGTTCTTGCCAAGTGATAGTTTAAATGAATGTTTATTTGAATGATCATTTACATAATTTAAAAAAGAAATTGTTAATTGGGAAACATGATACCTTTCTAAATTTTTATGAGGATTAAAATATTGTTGTGAAGGTTAAATGAGATATGTGAAAGCATTTAATATAGTGTGTATCATCCCCCTCTCCCTCCCTCCCTTTCTTTTTCTCTTTCTTCTTTCTTTCTTTCTTTCTTTCTTTCTTTCTTTCTTTCTTTCTTTCTTTCTTCCCTTCCTTCTGGTACTAAGAAGAACATGGAATTCTCTTGACTACCATTTTCTTTCCTGCCCATCCTTTCTCCTCATGAATGTTAATTATGAAGAGATTTTATACCTAAATGAATCCTTTTCTTTAAAGGACACGGAATATAGAGGAAAGAAGGTTTTAATGATCTTTTAAAACCATCTGTAAAGAGCATTGCTCTGCAAAAGTGTTCAAGCCTCCTTATACCTGTGAGAAATTCCTAGACAAAGTTGCCATCTGGAATTCCTAATTCATTCTCAAGAAGTAAGGCACAGACCATACCAGAAGTAAATTTAGAAATAACAACAGTCACAACTAGTGCTTAATGAGCCCTTACATGTACAGGCTCTGTGCTAAGCATTTTACCTGCCTTGTTTCATTTGATCTGCCAGCAACCTGAAGAGGAATGTGCTGTGATTACCCCACTTTACAAGGGAGAATATGGGGCTTAGCAAGGATTCTAATGCAGGTCTGTCTGACTCCAGAGCTCTCTGGCAATTTCCTGAGTAGGTTCCCATTTTTTATTCTTCTCTTCCTGTTTTGTACTTCAACCTGGCCCGAGTCAATGCCTCACCCTCTTTTGGCACAGTCTTTTAGGTTTCTGTGTGACAACCAGCCTGAAGAAGTGTACCTAGCTCTTTCATGAATTCTCCCTGCTTCATAATCTCCTCCATGGTCTTTCCATCTTCCTTTCTTGTAAACTATTTCACATTTCATAGATTAATGTATTAATCAATAGATTAATACTCCTGAGACATATTTTTGCATACACCTCAACTCAAAAGGTTTTATGGACTCCCCTGGCATTCAGTTCTGATTCTGCCTTTGACTAGTTGTGTGCCACTGAGTAAGGTAATGAATTTCTCTGATCTCCGTTTTCCTACTTCTAAGATGAAGATGATTGGATCTACTCTATTAGGACATTAAGGTTGGACAAGATTCTCTGTCAATTGGGACAGGCTAGGTTGTGTTCTGATGATAAATGACCCCTCAAACTCTGTAGTTTTGTCCTCAGTCACACTGTTTCTTTACCTCATGCCTATCTTCTTCACTTCGGGGCTCCAACTAGTGGAGCATCCTTCATCTGAAGTGTTGGCAGATGTGGGCCAGTGAATGTGGGTGATTAGTCATATAATCTCCAAGATAAGGTAGAGGCCTACCGCTGGCGCTGTGTCTAACATGTGGTAAATGCTGAAGAAATGCTTTCTTCTTGGTGCATACCCTCAAGTGCAAAGTGTGCCAGACTGATGTCTAAATTTTATGTGCAGCCTGTACCTGCAGGGTGTGTTGAGTTTCGATGCTGACCATTTTACAGTCCTCTCTCAGTGGACGTGCTCTTTTGATTGGTTAAATTCTTTATGTTTCCTGCCTTCATAATCTGGGTGGGTTACTGTATCCATTTCCTGGGGCAGCCATAACAAATTACCGCCAACCTGGTAGCCTAAAACAACAGAAATTTATTCTGTCACAGTTGTAGAGGCCAGAAGCCTAAAATCAGGATGTTGGCAGGGCCACACTCTCTGCAGAGTTTCTAGGGGAAAATGTGTTCTTTGTTTCTTCCAGCCTCTGGTGGCTGTTAGCTTTCCTTGACAGGCATCCCCATCACTCCAACCTTTGCCTACGTGGTGACATCGCCATCTCCTCTTCTGTGTGTTTCCTTTTTGTCTCTTAAAAAGACGCTTGTCGTTGAACTTAGTGTCCACCTGGATAATCCAGGATGATCTCATCTCAAGATCCTTAAAGTAGTCACATCTTAAAAACCGTTTTCAAATAAGGTCACATTCATAGGTTTCAGGAATCGGGATGTGGACGGGAATCGGGATGTGGATCTTATGGGGGTAGCCACCTTTCAACCCACTACAGTTACCAAGTGAGTGCTGTCAAACATTACAAAATTCACGGCTCAGTTGTTATTTACTGTTTGAGGATGAGGTTGATCTTACATAACCTTTTTCTTTCAATGATCAAGTGTTTTAGATATACCTAGAATTCAGTGAAAACATTTGTTTCCACGATAACACTTTGTGTCTCTGAGCAACTGCATAATGTAGGCCCACAATATCCACAATATCAGGAAAGCAAAAAAAGTAATAATGTTAGAAACAAAACAAAGTACCTTCTCCTTTCTTTATTTTTCTGTGATTTATGCTTCATCAGGTGTAACTCATCAGGTGTAAGTTTTGATAAAAGACACTCTATAGTTAAGGAAAAATAATCATAATTCCAAAGGACTTGACCTATAATTAATTGCATTTTTTAATGAACTATATTTGCCTTACTGATTTTTTGGAAGAAGAATTAAATGCAATTTGTATTCCTTGGGGGAAAAGATATACTTCATAAATATATTTCCTTTTTTTCTAGTACTTGATAATAGTTAATGAAGCACATTTTCCTGTTCACATAAGTTCTTATTCTTGGTGTAAAAATATATTGACATTTGCTGCCCCTTCCATATCATGTATAAGTGATAAAGGAAGGGCAAGAAGGAAAGAGGAGTAATTTGTTGTCATGGAAATGAATTAATACAAAGCTGGTGGTTTGAACTATCCTTTGAGATGCTCAGATGGGGGAGGAGAAAGGATGACAACATTTCTATCACTGTGAAGCCTATAATCTTGGAGAAATACTGACAACTTTCTGGGAAGATTTTTGTCCCCTCTCTTTCTGTCCCCCTTACATGAGTATTCAGCCTTTGAGCCTACACTGATCTAACAGAACAAGACAAGGCCCCAAGAGTTTTTACCCCTTCTGAGAATGGCATGGCCAAGTAGAATCAACATTCAGTCTCTGTCTTTCCTAGACAAGTACCACTCTCATTTAGATAAAAAGATCAAACATGGAGACATTTACATCAGCTCCCCTTCATGCCCTGTAATTAGATTGACTGTACAACTTCCAGTGATGCTGCCTTTTCTGGGAATGACCCTAAATCACAGAGTTATCCCCGCTGTGGACTACTGACCCTGACTCCTACCATAAAGTACCATTAGATAGAGTTCCAGCCACTGTTCAAAGTGGGACCTAACTCAATTTAGCCAGTCGTGGTCATTTGTCCTTCTGGTCTCGGTTGATTGGTCCAAGAGCAGGCATCTGAGCCAAACCAGACCAACCAGGATCATTCCCCAGAACTTTCTAAGCTAGAACTGAGAAAAGATCATTGGCCCATTTTGGAGGTAAAGGTATGAAACATGAAACCTGGCACCCCAAAGTGGTCATGTTGAACACCTCTTCAAAGAAATCCTCTTAAGAGAATGGAGTGTAGTGTAGCAGATGAGAGATGGAGAAAATGTTTACTAGCAAAGCTCAAGTCCCCAGTTCAGTTGTTCCCAAGGTTTAGCTGCACTTCTAACCATTCCACAGTTATGAGAATCTACCTGTAATAAATTCCCATGGCTTGACTTGGGTATTTAGAGATGGGTTTCTATACCTGGAAATCAGAAGAGCCCTAACTAATATACTTTTTATCCTATGTGTTGTGATTAAAAGTGTTTCTCAGTCAAGTCCTATGCTTCTCAGGAGATACTAGGGGCTTGGATGACCCAAACTAATAAAGTCAAAAGGCTTTAAATACTGGTGCACTATATGAGGCTGGCGGGGACCCTGGGAATTCATTACTGGGAATGTCTGTTTTGAACAATTTGTTCAGATCTGCTGAAGACCGCTTTTTGTGTCAAACACAACACACCTAAAGGTTACCGACATTAAAAAAAAAAAAAATCACCTACATCAAATGTAGGCAGTCCTTTGCCTCCACAGAACTTTTTGTATCTTGTATGTCTCCTACTGTACTTCACATCCACTATCATATTTTACTTCTGAAGAGCTCTTGGAGGTGAGTTGGGCCAAATGTCACCATCATTTTTTGAACAGGAGGAGGCAACTGCATTCCAGAAGGATTAAGTGTTTTGTTCAAGGCTGCTGAGTTAATCTAAGAGAAAACCAGCCTAAAAATTGGGTTTCTTGACTCTTAGAACTTTATCCCTGCTCTACCCACATTCTACAGAGAACAAGTAAGTCTTTTGGCTTTTTCTCTGGTTCTGAGTCTGAGGAGCAGAGAAAGGGGGCCGGGAAATGTCTCTCCAGCTGGTAGATGTAACAGACATACAAAGATCATGGGGGACATGTGGGCAAGACTAATTTTGCTGCTTTCTCACAAAGTGGAATGGGAGAATTAGATGCGCATTGTTAATAGAGTGAAACAGATTAAGAGTAATGTGGGCTAAGGCCTAGGAGGACAGTGTGATCAGAGGAAAAGCAAAAAGTGTATTTCTACCATCAGTATATGTCTCAGAGAGGATGACATCATGACTGGGACCATTTTCCAAATTGGGGGAAGGGACTTCTCCTTGCCAGGAAGGCTGGGCAGGCTCCTCGAAGGCAGAAGTTTGGCTGCAGAAATTACTTGGCTATACTGTTGGGTGTGGCCAACTACATTTCCCCTTCAAACAGGTGGGAATCAGAGAGGGGTAGGGTTTTCCAATGGTTCTTCCCAAACACATCCCTAGAAAAAGGAATCACAGAAACTCCATTAGCAGGGCAAGGAGACATAGCTGGAGGGTGCCTACTGCCAGAGATGAAAACAAAGTAGACCTAGGAATATACCCAGAGCCTCCTTTTCCTAGCTCAGAGCCCTGACAGGAGAAAAAAGCTTTATTAATAGTATTTGACTATGGAGCCCCCAAAATTTGGAAATGGGAGAAATGGGACTGCCTTCTGAGTGCTAAACTCTAACATCAATGTATTTTCAATGGGATGTAAAAAGTCAGTGGAAAAAGACAAAATGGCTTCCAAGGCCTTTGGGCCAGCTGGGAGCTGAAGGTGGGTAGGTGCAAAGGGAAGTGGTGGTTGTGACAGTCAACCATGGAAACAGAAAAAAGATACAGAGATCAATGCCAGTAGTGTTCAAACCCTACCCAGTGGAGTATGTTGAGTATGCAATACCATTTCTAATGGTAGATGTACCCAGCCGTTGTGTTTGAGTCTTCACATCCTATCTGTAAGACCATCCCTGCATGAGGTGAATGATGTACCAGGTTAGTTTGCCCTACTGCTCTAAATCTTTGGCTTATCTAATTCCCCCTGAACTAGTGTCACATCCAACAAGCAATCCCCTGATTATTCTCTAGCTTTTGTAGGGAAGGGATGTATTGATCCTAGAGACTTCAGATAGTCTTGGTACTCCTACAAGGTGGTTTCTCATGAAGAGTGAATAACTTGGCATTTTGATTTTTTACACCAGCCTCTTGATCATGAGCTTGCCCTGGGAGATTAACTGCATGGTGTGCTGACAATATCAAGTTTTGAGCTTACCAGACTAATTATCAGCCTGCTGATGATTATACATTTGTAAGGTAACAAATGACACCCTCTAAGGCCATTTGGGAAAAGCCAGCTAGTCTTTTTATGGTAGGGTGCCTTGGTGTTGCTATTTGGCTAAGAAAGCACATTTTCAACTTTAACACAACACCTTTTGAGGGGGAAATAGGTACAGCAAGGTAAAAATAGAGTCTTGGTCATAGAGGGAGGAAGAACACACAGCCTTAAGGTGGTGCTAAAAATGTTCATAGGATGAGTGTGGTGGCCACAAGAATGTGCCTCACAGACCTCCAACCACTGGGACATAGCTGGGACATGGACAAATCCATGTGGTATTTACATAGAGGCCCCAGTTCCTATGGGCTGCTCTCCACCAGTGACTAAGCACACAGCAATACTAAGGCAGGCCCTTTCCTGGGAATCAGGGGACTCCTCTGATGGCTGACTTTGGCATGAGAACTTCCAGACAGCCTTGCCAAAACTTTCGTAGATTGCACGGCAGTCTAGAATGCTTCCATCCAAAGTTCTTTCCCATTCTTCCCTCGGGGTCAGATTTCCATCATGCTCCTTACACATAAGAGTTTTGTCTTAGTATCTGTTTCTCAAGTGCCTTAGCTGAACACAGTGTGGCATGTACACAGTCAGGATCCTGGTAAGAAAGTGATGACACACACATACTGGGACATGCTGGATAAAGTTTAATAAAGGAATTATTTTCAAAGGGTATAGAGAAACCACAAGGGGGAGTATAGTTGCTCAGGGCTAGTGAGGCACTATTCCCCATCTTAGGCCCGAAGGAGGAAGAAGGAAGAAGGGGAGCCATTACTGGAATTCAGAGACCAAGAGGACTGTGAAGAAAGATTTGCCTTCTTGGAGCTGGAAACTGCATGAGGGAGGCTGCCTTCTGCAGGGCCCTCAAGGGGAGGATCTATAGGAGGCAATACTCTTGCCTCACTGCCCTCCTCTCTCTAATCTCTTGCTGATGCTCCCATTGTCCCAATTCAGTGGACAGCTGCAGGGTGGGTAAGCCTGTTGATGCAGTCCATAGACACAGCATCTTCCTGATCCTGCAACTGGGAGAAAAAGGTTGGAGAATGAGTCTGGAAAGGCAGGAGAGACATCTCCAGCAAACTGACAATAGTGAGCTTTTGTGTGACAGCAGCAAGCCTTCTCTCCAGGCTTCCCTATAGCAGCAATGGCAAAAGGGAGCCCCAACCTGGCAAATTAAAGTGCTCTGGTGCCATTTCCCTCTGCATCTCTTAGCCTCAAACTCCCCCATGTGGTAGCTTCACTCTCAGCCTAGTAGGTTGATAACCATATCCATTTCTGGTGTCATAACTTGTCCCCAAAATGTCCAGAGATAGAAAGGGTGATCCCTTCTCTTGTGCTGCAGTTAGGCACGAGGAAACCTTTCTAGAACCACCCCCCCCCCCAGGAGAGTCCCCTAATGTACATGACTGCTCAGAACAAGCTGGGGGTTCTGTTGAGGAGGAGGAAGGAGGCTGCTACGTCCATTTCCTACAGAGAAAATGGAGCACTCTTTCTAATACACAAATCTGATCTTATCATTTCCTGCCTAAAATCCTTCAATGGCTGTCACTACTTTCATGCAAAAGTCCAAAATTTTTATATATGTGCATACAAAGCCTTTTATGCTATGGATCATCTACCGTCCCAGCCTTGTTTCTCAGACTGCCCTCTATCCTGCAGTCATACTGGAAATGCTTGCATTTATGCACTAAGCCAGGCTCTCCCCTCTGTTGCTTACTTCTGAATGTCTACTGTGTCTTCTGTCTGAAGAACACTCTGCTTCTTCTGCCTTCCTCAGCTCTTTTTGGGGAATGCCACGTTTTTCTTGGCCCTGCCATGTGTCCACGCACCTGGTACTTTCCCCTATGGTATCTGGCTGTATTCAGATGACCAAGAGTCTCTCCTCCTGGGCTCTGTGCTCCAAGAGGGAGAAGTCTGTGCTACTGTAAGGAGCTGTCTGGTGTCCTAACTAAGAGCTCAGGTTCCAGCATCAGGCAGCCAGGATTTGGCTCTGGGCTTCACTACTCATAGTTAGTGATGTTGCGCAAGTAATTTAGACCCTCTGGGCTTCTGTTTCCTCATCTGTAAAGCGGGAACAATAATAATAACTAGTTTATAAGATCATTGTGAGGATGAAGTGAGATGATTCATGTAAAGCACTGAGCACAGTGGCTGCAGTCACAACCAGAGAAGAATTAGTATTTGTTCTCCGTGAGCTTTTGTTGGTTCCTGCAGCGCATCTTCTCGTGTTCTGAACACTCATGGATCCTCCTGTTCTAGAACTGGATCACCTCCGTGCTCACGAGGCTCTCATTGCAGGACACACCTGCTTCCACTCTCCCTGCCTTTGGTCGTCTCTAGTTTTCTGGCATCCCCTCTATTTTGCTGATCTTTAGGAAGATTACACCAAGCAGTTCGATCATCTCATTGCAAAATGCCCAATTATCTGGCATGTGCTTTTTAATACATTCCTTACAGAATTCACTCCTTTTAGAAGTTAGTTTATTGGTGCAGATGTCATACCAAAACAATAGTAAATTAGAAAAGATAGATCTCCACCCCCTCACCTCTGTAATAGCCCAGGTGTTAGCAGTCCTGGGCTCATGTGGCAGGATCAAGGGACAGAATTCTTCCATCATGCTACTTTTTCATCTCTAGAGAATCGTCCTTGCCCATATGGTTCAGATGGCTCATCACATCACCTCAGATGCCATCTAGGCAGCAGGAAGGAGAAAAAAGGAGGAGGAAGGCACGTACCTTCTTAAAAGTACAACCATGGACTTACAGATGTCATTTCTATTTATATCCCATTGGCAAAGACTCGTTCACTTGGGCATCCAGCAGCAAAAGAGGCTGAAAAATGTAGTGTTTCCATTAGCTGTAACACACCCAGCTAAAAATGTGCAGCTCCAGATCTTTAGGAGAAAAGAAGACAGATGTCGGGGCAAATGCTCCAGCACAGCTTCCTCTCTCTCTATCTCTTAAAGGTCCCTCCAATCTCTCAGATCTGAAACTAGAGAGTCATTTCTACTTTTTCCATTTCTGTTGCAGTCACTCACAAAAGGCCATTCTTATCATATTTTAATCTATGCTATTTTACATCTTAAAATATTTTGTATCAATTTCTTTCTATTTCCTGTGGCCATCCAAATACAGAGTCTCATCAGCCCTTGCTTTTATTCTCATCAGCCCCATCCAAAGGTCTAAACTGATTATCTTTCATGTCCTTCAGGAAAGGTCATAGTCAAACTCTCTCCATTGACAAATGGCATTGAACATAGTTTTCTGTTGCCCTCAATACAGATGCCCACTGGAATAAATACTCTGACCTTTGGTTCCTCCTTAGGAGGGCATATAAGGAATCACTGATCCTGCCACTTTGACTTTCTGCCCACATCCAGCCAAATCTCAGGCACCCTGGCTCAGCCCTCTTCCTTCCCAGAGAAATGCGGTCCACCAGTTTATATCATTTGTTTTGCCACCTTTGGGGAGCTATGTTTTGCCATTTTGTCAATCCTTGATCAAACTACAAGAGGCTTTTAACTTGTTTTTCTGAGAATACCCTATCTTCCTCTAATCCATTCTATACAGAGCCAAATTAATCTCCTTAAAACACTGATGTCATTAAAAAAAAATCTCTTCTACTTTAAAATTTCTAAATGGTGGGTCATTTATCACAGCAGAGATAGCAAATGTGTGTTGCCTTGTTCAAGGCCAACCTCACTCATCAGGATGCTCTGTTCTGCTCTACCTAGATGAAGCTGCAAAATCCTTTTCTATAGTTGGTACTACCAGCTGATTGGAACTTGTATGGAAGATAAATCTTTTTTTTTTTTTTTAATTTTTTTTTCAACGTTTATTTATTTTTGGGACAGAGAGAGACAGAGCATGAACGGGGGAGGGGCAGAGAGAGAGGGAGACACAGAATCGGAAACAGGCTCCAGGCTCTGAGCCATCAACCCAGAGCCCGACGCGGGGCTCGAACTCACAAACCGCGAGATCGTGACCTGGCTGAAGCCGGACGCTTAACTGACTGCGCCACCCAGGCGCCCCAGGAAGATAAATCTTATTTATCACCCCTAGCCCTCAAAATTATTTTCACAAGCTGGACTTTAAGTGTGCTCCATCTCTGAATATTTATTGTGTGCACCAAAGTCTTGCTGTTCGATATATGTAAACCCTGTTTCCTCAAATAGATCACAAGTTCCTCATTCATTTTTTTTTTCATTAAATTTCTGGGTTCTGCTCACAGAGTTGAGGCAGATACCTTTCATAGGCATTCTCAGGTCAAAGGGGAGATGTTGAAGGTGCTGACGTCTGACTGATGGATGAAGGAAATGAAGTCAGAAGGAAATCTGAACTGTCTTCAAAAAAGGCAGTAGAAAGCTATAATTAAAAAACCGGTGCCAAGTGTGAGATCTAAGGAACATGGCAAGGTCACAAATGGAAAAGCAGAGCTCAGGAGCCAAAAGGATAGGAAGCAAGTCAGGTTGCAGAGTGCAAATTGGGATGAATGATTCACAAGTAAGCTTGTGGAAACGCTTCTTGGAATTGTCAGACCTGCCTCTGTGCAGGACCAGCCATTAATAGAACCATGCATGTGATACACATTAATGCATAAATAAGCAGAAACAGAAATCAAAATAATGCTGTCTGATCTTCTGCTGAAATGCTATGTTGAACAAGAAATATCTATAGTTTCTCTCAGTCTCCTATCCCAGTTTACACAAAAGTATTGACTTGGCAACTTTTAAATTAATGGTATCTCCCTAGACATCTTTAATATTGTATTTAAGCCAGAGTGGAAAAGGTAGCTCTCAATACATGCACTAATAATAAAGCAGACTTTGAAAAAAGTGGCAGATGGAAACAAGAAAGACTCCGCCCCAGGGACTTTTGCAGATTAGATCCCCGTGAAGTCTTTGTTGCCCCTCTGCTCCTGCCAAGCCTGAGGGACAGGCTTCTTGCTGCAGCTGCTTTTGCAAAAATTAATGCCTTGCTCCTGCCAAGAAAGCAGGTGACAAGCTCAGCAGCTCTCCTTTGGTTTGGTTTTCTCCATGGCAGGAACATGTGCCCTGTGAGTAGGCATTTGTTTGTGTGATCAGTAGGACTGCAAATGCAAAGACAAGGAGATGAAGGTGAGTCAGGAAGGAAAAAGTGGCACCTGGGAGCGGAATAAAACACCAAAAAGCCAGGGGATGGGAACAAGGCCAGCTAGCATTCACCCATGTTAATGAGAGCAAGTTGACTCATGCAACCCTGGGAACAGCGAAGATTGTTTGCATGTACATGATGAATCATCTGATGTATAAGTCAAGCCACCAGCTATAATTAATCTTGTGCATCAAAACAAATTTGGGTATTTTGAGCATGAGCTAATGAGATTGACCTGTATGATCATGCAGCACTTATAACTGGGTAAGCATGTCAAGGACAAGGGGGAATTTGGGGGTGCCCTTGGGAAGTGCTTTTCCTCGTGGCCTGCAATCTCACCCATATGGTGCTCCATGTAGGGTGTGAACATCGACAGTGGGTTGGACTGGATGGTATTTGCCCCACCCATGCTGCCCTCAATTCCTCCTTTATTTACAGTGCTATAACGTCCTCTAGAATACAAGGACTGTAAGGTATGCTTATGGTTCTTTCTAGTTTGCAATGGATTTTCATAACTGATTGTGGCATTTAGCATGCTAGAGTGACCAACTGCTGGTTGTTGTCATTCAAATTGGTAGTGGACATTTGTTGGGTTTTGGCAAGCCAGCGTCTATTCCACATTCCCTTGATAATAGTACCTGGTTCCTTGAAGATTGATTCCTCCTGATTAGAGACAGCTTTGCAAGATTACAGTCAAGGTGCCCTGCTCTGTCTCCACTAAGGAACAGGCATATGACCCATGCCATTCATGGGCTCCTTCCCCACACTTTTGATCTTGGCCAGGATGACAAACAGCCCAAAAAAGAGTAGACCCATTTTGTCCAGCAGTAGCTCCCAAGAAAGAAAGGTCCCAAATGGATCTTTATTGGGAGCAGTAGCTGAAGTCTATTCTTTTTACTATTTCATATCCTTCCCCAAATTTTCCTTTTGTTTAAGTAGGCAAGAATCAGTTTCTGCTGCTTGTAACCAAAAGCCCCTAAATGATACAGATTCATGTACCCAAAGTTTCTACTACAGATATTCGAGGAAATGGAGATTATTAGCAAACCAGCAAATTGATTACATGGACATTGGTTACAAAAATGTCTATGTATTTTACAAGGCTCATTACTCAACACCAAGTCTTCTCTTCCCTATCAGCAGTGTCTTGAAGTTTGTCTTCTGATTAATTTGTTGTTTATTTCAAATCCTTTATCAAATATTTCCCAAAGTATAATAAATGGGAAATATATCAGCTGAAACCTTGCTTATCAACAAATATCTTTCACCCTGACAGGCCTTCTAGGGGTAGGGGTGTAGGGCTGGTAGTACTTAGTTTTCTTATAATATATGAGGTATGTATTTAACTCTTGGGGTATGAAAAGACAGGCAATCCCTGTGGAAGAGAAAAACACACCAAAACATCCAAAAATAATGGAGAAAAGGAAATAAAAATAATATATTTTATTGACTCAAAGGAACCATCAATGCTCAGAAACACTCTTACATACCACTAAGTAAAAAAAAAAAAAAAAATGCTCCCAGTCAATTTATGGCACCCCATCCCAACATCAGAGATATTGCAAAAAATGCAAAAAAAAAATGTTTTAAAGTGATAACTTTTGGTAATAAAAATAACAGCTAAATGTATGTAATCAACTACATGATAGCTCTGTTCCAAGTGTTTCACATATATTAATTAATTTAATCCTAACAATCTGATGAGATATATGATATGTTAACACAACTAATATCCATAGTTAGCCAAACAGATGGCTTAGGCTTAGAATAAATTGAAAATGGAGTTATTAATGCTTTTACTCAAATTGACAAATTTGTGCTTTAATCAAAGCAACAAAATTTTGTGGGAAAGTATTGCTTTGATGTTTTCTTTATGAGATTAATTTCTAAGATGTAGCCTTGTGTCATGCTCAAAAATTCATTCTTAGTTTTGTTTCAATCTTTAGAATTAAAAAAATATACCATTGTTTCTAATCCTTGTTCCATGAATCTTAAAAGGCCCTTGGGCCAAAAGCAATTAATATTTTGTTTAATTCCCTGTATTTAGTCCTGGTTGTGTAGGATTGAAAAGCAGTGTTACTAAGCAATTCTTTAAAAATATTTTGTGGAATATCACTGTGGAGATGTTGTGTTATAACCTGAAAAAAATCCCAGGGCTCAAGGAGCCAGTCTCAACATGGTAAACATTCAAAGAAACACAGTTCAATAACCAGGTGTGATCACTATCTTTCCCTTTCTTGCATTTCTCAAAGAATGCTAAAGGGGATCCAGGTCATAATTCACAACATCATTTCTTAAGTGTTTCTTTTCTCATTCTCCTCCTTCTAAAACTGTCATGCATCTCAAGGCTTCCAGAAGACACTTCACCCTTCTTTTCTTGTATTCAATTCCCCCCCCCAAAACTATTCTGGGCACCCCCATCATTATAGGCTGTTCTCTTTTCTTCCCCTCTCCCTTTATTTTCATCATTTACAACTTCTTTTAAGAAAGCCCCAGCCCCAGGGTGCCTGGTGGCTCAGTTAGTTAAGCATCTGACTTTTGATTTTGACTCAGGTCATGATCTCAGGGTTCGTAGGATTGAGCCCTGTGTTGGGCTCCACGCTTCGGAGCCTGCTTGGGATTCTCTCTCTTTCTTCCTCTCTTTCTCTGTCTCTTCCCACTCCCTCTCTCAAAATAAAGGAATAAACTTGAAAGAAAGAAAAGAAAAGAAAAGAAAAGAAAAGAAAAGAAAAGAAAAGAAAAGAAAAGAAAAGAAAAGTCAGCCCAGCCCCCCTCTGATGCCATCACTGTTTCTTGCCCTTTTGGTTTTCCACCCTCTGGGAAGGACCATGAGGTGAATATCACATTAAAGGAGAGATGCTGAATACCCTTTGTAAGAAGTTTTCATAGAGTGGGGCGCCTGGGTGGCGCAGTCGGTTAAGCGTCCGACTTCAACCAGGTCACGATCTCACGGTCCGTGAGTTCGAGCCCCACGTCAGGCTCTGGGCTGATGGCTCGGAGCCTGGAGCCTGTTTCCGATTCTGTGTCTCCATCTCTCTCTGCCCCTCCCCCGTTCATGCTCTGTCTCTCTCTGTCCCAAAAGTAAATAAACGTTGAAAAAAAAATTAAAAAAAAAAAAGAAGTTTTCGTAGAGCATGTAGGGTCAGGAAATAGGCAGAACATTTCCTTCTATGGTAATGATATTTTGTTTTTTTTTTCTTTAATTTTTAAAAAATGTACCGTGGTCATTTATGTTGGTAAACATTAGGTACCTCTTGAAGATTTACAATCACGTTAGCATTTTAAAGGTACTGCGAAGTCTTATAGTAAAGAAGTCTATTTACCTTTGTTTTATCCAGTCTTTCTGAAATGTACTTAAAAATCTTCTTTCTCTCCCCCACCCCGTTCCACATACACACGTAAGTACCCATGAATGCCATTTTGGTAAAGTGGCCTTAAATTATTAAAAAATACATAACAAATTATAAGTGTTGAAGTACACTTATATACATAGAATGGTAGGATGGATATTTCAATGAGGACAGCAATAGTTTGAACGTGATCTGTACTTTTCACAAAACATGGAAAGTAGTGCCACATTGCCTTTCATATTGTAGTTGTGACAAGACAACTTGCCCAGTATAGTCACCAGCTGAGTCTGTCCAGCCAATATTTGCACAGATACCAGTTGCAGATCTGGTTGTGAACAATAGTTGTCCTTGAATTTGATTTTGCCAAGATGTTTTGTGTTATTACCTCCCTGGGTATCTTGATTTACCTTGGACATCAGCCAGCTCCTGAAGCTAATGTTGGATATTAGCCCATTGGCCCATTTGCTATTACATAAATTTAATGTCATTGGGTATGGAGAGTATGATTAGATTGTAGATGGACTTGTCCATAGCTAGAGGTAATATGTACCTGGGCGTCTGAGCAAGTTTCCATGTGGGATCATCTGGAAAAGATTGGAAAATAGCACCTGAAGCCACACATGTTCACTTAGACATCCAAAGCATTGCATAGATTCAGACAATGGCTGACAGATAATTTGCAAACTGGTGAAGTTTTAGCTGGATCTGGTAATGTTGGAGATCTTTCCATACAAAGGTGTAGAGAGTCATCATTAACTTGAAAAAGACAATAGAGAAACAATTCTTAGGCAATTGAGGAAGCAGATTTGAATATTATGACTCTTTTATTGCCTACTTTACTTTGAACTGTTGTTATCTAGAGCAATGCTGGAGGCCAAGATACAAGTCCATGTAATTTGTTTAAGGTTTGCACCGAGTCAGTATAAATGATTGCATTCACTAACATTTCCACATGAAATTCACTGTGAGTCATTGGACATCTTTAAGAAATATGCATCTAGGGGCGCCTGGGTGGCTTGGTCGGTTAAGCGTCTGACTTCGGGACTTCGGCTCAGGTCATGATCCCACGGCCCGTGAGTTCGAGCCCCGCGTCAGGCTCTGTGCTGACCGCTCAGAGCCTGCAGCCTGTTTCAGATTCTGTGTCTCCCTCTGTCTCTGCCCATCCCCGTTCATGCTCTGTCTCTCTCTGTCTTAAAAATAAATAAACGTTGAAAAAAAATGAAAAAAAAAAGAAATATGCATCTAAAAAGTTATTCGACTTATACAAAATTTGGCAAAAAAAGAAAAAAAAACCCATGTATGCAAAATATGCTATTGGTTATTATGTTATATCCATATATAATAATCAGTGCTATCTACAAAAGGTTTCCAATTCTCCTTCTGGACATGTGATAAGATTACATCTCTTTGTCCACTTTATGCTAAGTGAGGCCACATGACTAGCTTTAGCAAGAAAATATAGAAACAAATAACATGTCACTTCCAAGCAGAAACTTCTAGGGCTAGTGTATAATTTTCTATGGTCATTTTTCCTTTTGCCTGGATCCTGGAGTGAGTACAATATGGAATAGAGCTCATAACTGACCCACAATAGACACATATAGTGAGCAAGAAACGAAAAATGTTTTTAAGTCACTAAGATTTGTTAACTGTTTATTACTGTAGCTTAACCCAGCCTATTTGGGCTGCTATACCGCACAATGAAACTCTAGACAGTCCATGAAAATCACAAAATAGAAAAATATTAAATAATGAGAGTTTTAACCAACTTGTATTCAGCCACTGCAAACTATGAATGAAATGAGGGTTCCTAGGTGGATCTTTGGAATTTTGAAGTTGGAAAACACTCCATTAAATTGATACCTTTGTGGGTAAAGACTAAAAGTTTACCTTTAGGTTTAACTGCCTTTGGGGAACACTTTTAGATTCAGATCTGTAAAGTAACTAAGCATTCTTTTTCCTTGAAAAACAATTCCTTTGTTCTGGGCTGGAGAAAGGGCATTGGACCACTTCTCCAAGAGGTGGGGAAGCCTAGTGATTCCCTGAATTGGGGAACAAGCTTGCCCCAGCCACACAGAACCCAGGCCTCAAGCTGAGACTCTATGAGCCACTTGACCTAGTTGCTGGAGGGCCCGTAGTGCAGTTTGAAAAAAATAGCTGAGGAAAGAGTGTGTCCCTTCCTCAGGCTCCCTTTGGACCTATGAATGTCAGTTAACAACAAAGGACAGCTGACTGTAACAGGGCCACTAAGGAGGGTGCAGCCTGAGAGAAAAGCAATAGAAAGCCCTCAGCTAGGGTCATGGTTCCAAGCATTAAAATTCAGACGTCTCAAGGAGATACAGGGGAGACTCAACATCCACCTTCCCATATGTGTGTTCTCATTCTTCCCTCTAGAGGACAATTCTCAGCTTGCAAAATGCCTGAGATATGTTGTCATGATGATACAGCAGGAAAATGGACGTCTACGACTGGGCAGAACTATCTTTTGTGCTCTCTCTGAAGACAAAGGAGGGTGGGCGACAAGTTAAGAAAAGCTCACCACGGGAAGCTTTTCTCTGAGAACGTAAGCAGTCCCAACAGAGTAAAAGAGAAAATAATTATCTGGAAACGCTATAATGAATAGTGTCAGATTTAACCTTTGTTCCAATATGAGAATGTCCGCCCTAAGTCATCACCCAAGACCTAATGCTCTTTCTACAAGAAAGATTGTGCTTAGGTGTGGAAGTCGGGGCTTACCCCATCCAGTGCCCGCCTTCCCAGAGGATGGTGTTCCTTCTAAGGCAGCCTGCCAACGACCCCAATATTAAGCAGGGGTCTTGTTCTGTCTTCTAGCTGTTACCAAGTTAGCCCTTTCTGTCCTGCCTCCCAAAAAACCTATTGCCAGCTCTGGGGCACATTAACCAAATGTAAAATGGTTACTCAAACCTGAGACTATGGTACAAAAATATTTAAAATACAAGTTGGAGAATCCATGTGATTGAGATGTTCGTGTGAAGGAGTGAAGTATTCACGCATGTGCACTCATTGATGCATGCATGTGCACATGTGTGTACGCAAGGAGGGGCGTGTGTGTTTCATAGAGAAATATCCATTCAAGAGAACATTGACAGGGGCTCTGAGCACTTACAGACGGGGGTGGAAGTGGAAGTCCACATTTCAGTGATTTTTTTTCCTCCTTCACACACAAGTGACATTTTTTCAAACGTCTATTCTGTGAGCAAAAGGAGGAGGGACATATGTCAATGTTAAGTGCTTGGGAGACGAATTATGGAGCAACACTACCCACTTAACTTATCGCAGCTCTATGAAAGATTATAGGGTTTGGACTATTTCTGGCTACACCCGAGCGTCTTGTGAAAAGTGGAAGTAAAGTCGTTATGTGGAATGGGCATTTTATGCATTTAGTAATTTGTCTTGAGCAGAGTCTAGACACCCTCCCGGGAACATGAGGCAAGGTAGTACTTTGCTACAACCTTCAGTACTATTGAAAGAGGAAAGGCAAAGTCCATCTGGGAGACCCTGTAGGTAACGGTCCCAGGAGTTCTTGGTTTAGGCACTGAAAGCAAAGGGAAAAACGCAATGACCTGGTGTCCCCATAGAGGCCGAGCCTCCCCCGCAGGGGGAGAGGCAGCCAGAGCCAGCAGGACAGTTCAAGACCTCTACTAGATCAGGGCACCGCCAATGTCCCTACCTGGGCAGACTGAAAATGGTAGTTTAATCTCTCTGAGCCTTGGTTCCTCCATTTAGCGAGTGGGCACAATCATTTTAACAACTGGAATAGCTAAACATTTAGGAAAAACTGCCTATGTGCCAGGAACCAGAGTACACGTTTGATTTGTTCTCCCTACCTCTTGTGAGGTAGGTAATATTTGTATATTTCATTGATTCTACGATGTTACTTTTTTCTTTCATTATTTTGACATTATCTGTTATCAGGATGCACCGCGTAATTGATAAGAAAGCATGTAAGTCATGATTCGATTTATACTTTTAGTTCTTTTTTAGTGGCGCATAAATTGGTGGTATGTTAGATTCAGTGAGGAAACTGAGGCCTGGCCAAGTCAGATAATTTGCCTGGGATCATACAGCTAAAAAGTGGTAGAATGAGCACTTTAATCCTTTAATCCAGGCTGTTTCTAGAGTTGACTTTCTTGTAACAATCTCCCGATTCCTCCACTTACTAGCTGTGTGACCTTGGGCAAATTCTTGACCTCTCTGTGCACCCATTTTTTCATCTGTCAAATGGTCATACTGAGAGTAACTGCTTCATAGGATCATGGTGTGGATTAAACAAGTTCATATAGGTAAAGTTCTTAAAATAGTGCCTGACATATAAGAGCTCAATAACATTCAGCTGTTAGCTTTAATCATTTTAGAGAGAAAGCCAGCATCACTTGTTATGAAGAGAAAGCAATCAGGAAAAAAAGGATAAAGCTAGTAAAAGTGTATGTTCACTAGCCTATCCCTAAAATCATCTTGGCCCCACAAAAGAGGTGTTTTCCGTATTTGGGGAAATGCATTTTTCTTCTCTCTCAAACTGAGGGATGAGGTAAAAGTGAAAGGGAAGAATAAACTGAGGGAGTGGTCATTACAGGCCAGGGAGAAGAGACTGGGGAAGAGGAGGGTGGGTCAGAGGCTTTGCTTGAAGAGGTGGCCATGGCCTGTGCTGCATGAAACAGCGGCAGAACGGACAGGAGCTAACACGGGCTTTCATTCTGCAGATAGCAACCTATCGGTAAGTCGTAGGGTCAGTTTGGTGGGTCACAACCAGCATCTTCAGAAAGGCAAGGGAGGGGTGCCTGGGTGGCTCAGTCGGTTAAGCGTCCAACTTCGGCTCAGGGCATGATCTCAAGATCTGTGAGTCCAAGCCCCATGTCCGGCTCTGAGCTGACAGCTCAGAGCCTGGAGCCTGCTTCCGATTCTGTGTCTCCCTCTCTCTCTGCCCCTCCCCAGCTCACGCTCTGTGTCTCTTTCTCTAAAAAATAAACATTAAGAAATGCAAGGGAGGGAAGGGGAGTGAACACAAGGCAGGGCAAATATCAGAGGGCCACGTGCAATAACAATAAGCAATGTTCTATGAAACTTGGGTTTCAGTTAAGAATGAATGGATGCGTGTAATGCATTCTGTTGTGTTTCTCTCTGTGGGTCTCTGTTCAACAGTTCGAAGTCCGTTGGACTATAGTTGTGATTAGACATTGGCCAAAGAATAAACACATGGTGTCAGTTTAAAATCATGTGGTTTATATTGAC
This sequence comes from Felis catus, assembly GCF_018350175.1. Classification (NCBI taxonomy): domain Eukaryota; kingdom Metazoa; phylum Chordata; class Mammalia; order Carnivora; family Felidae; genus Felis; species Felis catus. Next base: position 115,428,705 of record NC_058374.1, read on the forward strand.
AACTAAGAGCCCCCTTTCCACATGAGTGCAGCTTTCTGAAAGCACAGGGACTCTGACACATTATAAGACCCCTATGAAACAGCCTCCCTTTCTACATCTCTTTGCCTTGAGGAGACTCATTGCCCCCTACCCCATCCTGGGGCTGATTCTGCCTCTCCTTGGCTTGGCCTGTCTGCGTTAGACCTAATTCTGGCCCCTGCCCACCACATCCCTCCTGATGTCCCACTTATCTAAAACCAACTTTCCCCAGGACGGAGCCACCTCTTGTTGATCCACAGAGCCTGGGACCTCCGCGCAGGATGCCTGGTCACCTTGGGAGGCAGAGATGCCCTCTTTTTTGGTTTATATAAATGTTATTGAAGTATACGTAACAAAGATGTGGAGAAGCAACACTCCTCATTAGTGATATTAACTGAAACCCACTGGGGGCCTGAGTCTGAACCGCTTGATTTAACATTCAAATCAAGGGTTGGGCGGGAGTGTATCCCAAACCAAGAACCATCTCTCAGATTAGAACTAGGTAACACAGCTATGCAAGAATAGGACTGTTCTGATTTGTATTTAAAAGTGACCAGTGACAAGTATTAAGTCTCCATCGGTCCCTGGATTAAATTAACATTGTTTTAAAATGTGCACATGCAAATTTCAGAATAACATGAGACTAAAATGCCTGCCAAAATTTTGGAAGACTCTTTCACTGGAACATAGAACAAAGCCAAGTGCAAATGTATAAAGCTAGTCTCATCAAGATACAGGGCATGGCATTGGTTATCTCCTCTTTTCCTTCTTTTTTTTTTTTTTTTTTTTTTTGAACAGTTATTAAGAGTTTACTGTATCCGACACAGGATTCTAAGCATTTTATACATTTTATACAACAACTTTGCCAATAGAGTACTATTGTTATTCTCATTTTACATATTTGAAAACTGAGACAGAGAGAGGTTAAGGAAATTATCCGAAGATATAAAGCAACAAAGCCAAGATTGCCAGCCGGCCAATCTAACTAAAGAACCCATGTGTTTAATCACTATGTTTTCATTATTATTATTTATTATCATCATCATCATCATCATTAATTGCGTTCACCAAGTTGAAATTTTTAGAGGCTGGCAGGAATGCATTAAAAAAAACCCTCATTTCTTAGAAGGCATTAATGTATTTATTCATTCCCTTCAAACAAACTCTTGGTGTTTTGACTTGTATGTTTAAGTGTTGGCCAACTTTAAATATTTCATTTCTATAAATTTCTACTCCTTGCTATTTACCTATATTTTATATATATGTATATATATAATATATATAATGTATATACAATACATATGCATGTTTCATATTGTGTTATATTAGTTACATGATATTGTATATCCATTATGTATACGTACAATAAATTGTTAATGAGGCTGTACTATTTGAGCCACATGAATTTGTGTGTTTTCTAACTTAGTTTTATCTTTTAGGCAAAACAGTTACTGTTAATATCAGTTAACAGTGTAGGGAGGCTCCATAAAAAAAAGGCTTATGTAAAATTGGAGGTTATTAGCCCATCTTGCAAAAGGTAATAAAATGTAGACATTCGCAGATTTAGAATATAGTTCATTAAAATCCTCCCAACATTGAAGAAAGTACCAAACCTGGACATCACGGAGCATGACAAAGATTTCACATGCAAGTGTTCCCATAATGGCGGCATTTGAAACATAGCTACTTTTTGTAAGCCCGTGTTGTCTATAATTTAATTAACCATTATCTAGTGATTTCTTGTTGGTCATTATTATATAATTAACTTTCTCCCCTTAACTATTTATTCCTCTATTAATATGAAACAGGAAAAAAAAACTTTTTTAACATTTTATTTTTTGTAATTTATTTTTTTATTTTTGAGAGAGAGAGAGCAGGGAAGGGGCAGAGAGAGAGGAAACAGAAAATCCCAAGCAGGTTCTATGCTATCGGCACAGAGCCCCATGTGGGGCTCAAACCCACCAACAGTGAGATCATGACCTGAGCCAAAACTGAGAGTCAGATGCTTCACCAACTGAGCCACCCAGGCACCCCAAACAGGAAAAAAAATTAACTTCCCAGAAGATATTCCTTGTTTATTTATTTATTTTTTAGAGAAAATTGATTTTTATATGAACATTAAAATTTTTCCCTGCATGTATAGGAATCTAATTATTGAATACATTGAGAAATGAGTGTCTTCTTAAGTTCTGGGAGAAATCTGGGCACAGGTTGGCAGCGGGCAGGGGAAAAGTCGGCTAAATCCCTGCGTTCTAAAGGGAGAAACACCAAGCTGTCTCCAGTCTTAGGCTGTGCCCCCAGGAACTGGGCTGGGAGATGACCCAGTTTCCTTCACACCCCGCTGCTGGGACTCCTCATTTGTACATTCATCTAGTGCCTGCAGCACAGTCTCTGGGATTTCTTTGGAGGTGGTGACCTTTATCCTTGGGTTTAGTTTTTTGAAATGACCAGTAATCAGTTGGAGTCAGATAGGGTGAATCAGGTCAAGTGTGTTAAAACAAGCTATGACTTTGAAGTGACAGTCTGTCTTTCCTTTCTAGCTCATAAACAGACCTTGTAGGAATGAACACACGGGTTCATTAAGGTACACGGGAAATGGCCCAGGGAAAAGGGAAGGGAATAACCAAGGAAAATATTAATCTTTATGGCATGCAACCATGATTAGAACTAGTAAGGTTAACATCACCTTTTCGTGTTTGACTTTAAGGTTTATCAACAAGGGAAAAATGAGAGTAAGGAGCACATTTTTAAAATTATTATTTTAGAGACAGAGAGAGAGAGCAGGGGAGAGGAGCAGAGGGAGACAGAGAGAATCCCAAGCAAGCTCCATGCTCAGCTTTGACCCCAACACTGGGTTTGATCCCATGACCCTGGGACCATGACCTAAGCCAAAATTAAGACACTCAACTGACTGAGCCAACGAGGCACCCTAAAGGAATGCATTTCTATTTCCTCTAATGAAAGCTAAATTCTAGCACCACTGCAAATTCTGAAACGGAGAACCAGAAAGATCTCCTGTGTTCCACTCTTTTGTTAATTCCTCTTCCTCCTCCGTATTGAAGAATAACCAACCCAAATTGGGGGAAGGGCAATGGAAAAAGAAAAGGAAAGTTTAGTATTTTCTCTGTTGCCAAAAGTCACACATGATGTGAAAGGAAAGAATTAGAAAATAGAGAGAAAAAAAGTTTTAAACCTGGCACTGAGAAATCAACCCTGTTAGTATGTTTTGTTGTATCTCTTTCAAGATGCTTATATATCATAGTATATATAAATATATACTTATGTATGTACACATATACACATATATATATATACATACACACATAAAAATACACACATACTACCTAATGATATAGTTTTGCTTTCTAGTAACAATAAAACATGAATATTTTAATGTCAGTGTAATTGTAGATGGTTACTCTGTAGTATTTTCAGAGACAGATAATTTCTTTAACCAACTCCTAATCTTGGACATTTACATTTTTTATAGGTGTTTATTGCTTATGAATAAAATATGAGGTATCCCTACTTACACAGCACTAAGCATTTGTCCAATTTTTTCCTCCCTACAATGAAGAAAAGTCTATTGCTTTTTCCTCCTCCTGATAGAAATTGAACAGTCATTGCCAAAAAAAAAAAGGAAAAAAAAATCAAACAATACATTGAGGAAAAGACTAGAAGTCACCTGAAATCCACCTTTCTGAGAGAATGATTATTAACATTTCAGTGAACAACCTTTCCTATAATTCTTTATGCATTATGTACACACAGGTATAATTTTATGTACATATACATATACATGCACACACACGTACACAGAAGGTGTAAAGAGGCATTTTTAAAGGGATTAGTGATATATAATTCTCTATACCTTAGCAATACATATAATGGATGGAGATTCCTTTAAGCCAAGTAGTATATAGAGATCATTAAGTTTTAATTCTTGCATAATATTCTACTGTAAGAATTATTATAATTCATTCAGCTATTCTTTTATTAATGGACTTTTGATTAGCTACCAGCTTTTTATTATTAGATATAATGCTGCAATAATCATCCTTGAATATATACATGCTTATGTACTAGAGCATTTATTTTTATACAGCAGAATCCCAGGAGTGGGATTGCATGGTTGAATTGTATATGCATTTAAAATTTTTAATAGAGATCATGAATTGCCTTTTTCCATTTCCACCAGTGATGTCTGAGAGTGCCCTTGCCCTGCTCCCATCTCTGCTAATAATAGCTGCTATTACACTTTTATTTTTGCTACTCTGATGGGTATTATCATGGCAATTTTAATTTCCATTTCCCTGCCTACTGGGGAAAGTTGAACATTTTATCATACTTGTCCTTCTGTCGATTGCTTATTCATATCCCCAGCCCATTTTGCTGTTGGGTTGATTGTATCTTATAAATTGTAAGGGAGCTTTTCATTTAGTATAGATAGTAATTTTTTATCTATCAATTGAATTTAAAATATTTTCCCTAACTTGTTTGTCTAGTGACTTTGATTTTCTATATCTTGCACTATAAATAATACCATAAAGCTTTACTACCTTAACATTTTATGTGTGTATGTGGTGTGTGTGTGTGTATATATATATATATATATATATATATATATATATCACATATCCTGTCTTAATTTAAAAGATTTCTCCAATTCAAAGTACATATACTGAAAGTACACTAATTTTTTTCTAAAATGATTAGTATTCATTTTTACTTTCTACTCTTTATTGGGAATTTATTTTTGGAATTAATGTAAACTAGGGGCCTCAAATTTATTTTCTTCTAAGAGTATATCCCGTTGTGATGAGACTACCAATTAAATTTCTCCACAATAAAATACACACATATACACACGTGTGCGTGCGCGCGCACACACACACACACACACACACACACACACTGATACCTAATTCTGAGTTCTCTATCATTTTTACTGATTTTTTGGTACAGTATTGTACCTGTACTGTACCAGGCTTTTAAGTAGTTTTTTTTTTTCAAAAATTTTTAACGTTTATTTATTTTTGAGACAGAGAGAGACAGAGCATGAACGGGGGAGGGTCAGAGAGAGGGAGACACAGAATCTGAAACAGGCTCCAGGCTCTGAGCTGTCAGCACAGAGCCCGACGCGGGGCTTGAACTCACGGACCGCGAGAACATGACCTGAGCTGAAGTCGGCCGCTCAACCGACTGAGCCACCCAGGTGCCCCGCTTTTAAGTAGTTTTAATATAGTATTTTAATGCTGCTGTTCTTTATTCATCAATTTAAGAGTATTTTATCCCATTGAAAATACTATTCGGATTCTACTGATGTTGCACTAAGTTTATATACTAACTTCAGGAGAACAGAATTTTTTATAATAAAGAGTATTCTTTTTCAAGAACATAGTATAGATTTCTATTTGTTCAGATCATATTTTTGCCTTCCAGTAGGATATTTTAAATATAAATCCTATTCTTTTCTTGTATAATTCATTCCAAACTCATGGATTTTGTCAGTGTTATGAGTGGAATATTTTCCTCATTTTCATATGTGTGCTGCTCATATAGAAGGAGCTAATAATTTTATATCTTTATCAAATTCTTTTATCTGAGTTTATCAAATTCTTTTATTACTTCTTCTTGTGTTTTACTAGAGCTTCTTGGTGATAACAGGCAGGAAATTATATTATCAGCAAAAAACTTCACTTCTTTCTTTCAATATTTATACAGTGCATTTTATGTTTATTGCATTTAGTAGATTCTCCAGACAGTATTAAATAATAATGGTGATAGTAAGCATTCCTGTCTTGTTCTTTATTTTAATGGAAACAGCTTTAGCCACATGAATACAGACATATTAGTCACATCTTCCTAGTTAGCTTATGCTGCAGCAAAGCAACTCGAAATTATCCGGACCTTGAGAAACACAAGTTTATTTTTAGCCCACATTATATACTGGCTGCTAATAGGTTGTGGTTCTCTTCCATTAAGTCTTTCTTTCTGGATCTAAACTAAAGGCAGAGTATCTGTCTGGGATCTGCCATGCTGTGATAGAAGAAAAAGAGTGATGGCCATATCATGAGATGATCCTTAATACTTCTGCCCAGAAGTGACACGCACCATTTCCACTCACATTCACAGGCCACAGCAAGTCACAAGGCCAAGCCTAATGTCAATGTTGTGGAAAAGAAGAACCCAAACAGGGAGGGCATCAAGTAACTGGAAATAATAATACAATCTACCACAGTCTGCCCCTGGGTCGGAAATATTTTCTTTCCTTCTTTCGTTCACAAAATAAAAACATCTGTTTTTCCCCAAGAAAAACCTTTAAAAAGTCTTAGCCAGTTGTGAGGGACGAGGCCATTCAAGATTTTGTAATAGCTCCTGCGTCATATTTGGAGGTGGCTGCTCTGGATCTTGAAACGAAAAAATGACAAGAAAGAATGTATCCTCTAGTAGTCCCAATGTACGGTAGTGGAAAACAGAGATAGGACAACCTCTATTCACACTCGCCTTGGAAAGGGGGAAGAGTGGAAGGTACACAGCAGTCACCAATCTGTAGTAATCCTAAAATGCCACAGAGGAAATGCTGCAAGGACCTCAAATCCTGTATAAAGGGGAATTTCTTGATTCATCCTAAATCTCTACTCCCGACAAGTAGCATCCCAGGCCATTGCTCTCCATCAGAGAGGCACTGTCCTCTCAGAGTTCTTTCTATTTCCATTATTTCTCTTGGTCATTTTTAAAGGATATTGGGGGTTATGTCCTCCCTTGGGGCTCAGCACCTTTTTTTCCCCTCATCTCGCTCTCTGCCCATAGAAGCTTAGAGATCCAAAAATTGTTTCAAGTCTTGAATAGCCAATGGCCACCATAGGTTGGTAGCTCTTTTAGCAGTACATCTCTCCCCAAAACGTTGGCCAATTCTCTCTTGACTTAATTTGGAGTATTTTGAGCTTATGAACTTCTGTAGGAAAGTCATGATACAGTCATTCTCCACTGAGCCATCCTTTCCAACTATGTGCTACCTTCACCGGTTCAAAAGCTTTCATGGAATGCTTGATGGCCCTAGTCTTGATTTGGTTCTTGTCACACAACTATCTTTGTTGGCCCTTGTTGCTCAGGGTGCTTCCCAATTTGAATTTATACTGGTTGGAGATAATGCACAGTTCCATTTTCCAATCATGCTTGCAAGCCAGCCAATTTTTTCCTGAGTTGATCTCCTCCTTGTAATAAGTTGCCGAACCCAGACCATAGCAACCAGTACCTACTAGTAGCATTTTATTCCCAAACTTTTCATATGAATTCATAAGCTCATTTGGTCCATTTTCTGCCTGTGGAGACACCACTGGCAATAATTCTGAGAATGTTTGGCCACTACATCATTCAGACCACCATCTTTCCAGCCTCTAATGACAATTTCCTTGCCATAACTGCCTGGCCCTGAGAACCAATGCCCCATATTTTAAGTTTTCTTTGTTGGTTCCTTTTTGTTTTGTCTGTTTTTGGCATCATTCTACTCCTGGTTGTGACTTTTTATTTAGCTTTTGCTATGATATGTTGTCATAATAAACCCCAAAATCTCAGGGGCTTACAGCTAACAGTAAAGCTTTATTTTTTACTTCCTAATATACAGGCTGTGGGTGAGCTGTGGCTCTGCTCTTTTGTCTTCTTATTCTAGAGTCCAGGCTAAGGATCCAGCTTTGCACTAACATTTGCCATCCTTGTAACAGGGAAAATAGCAATGACCAATTCACACAATGGTCCTAATGCATCACCTCTACAGTGACATACAACACTTCCTCTCATATTCATTGGCCAAAGCAAATAAAATGGCCAGACCATAGCCTCATGATGTCATAATGTCAGTGAGTGTGGGGAAGAATAATCCTTTTGCAGGTAAGACGATAGATAATTAAGAACAAGAGTATGATCTACCACAGCATGTGACCATTTAGATATGTATTGCTGCTAATTTTCCATGAATGATCTTTGTCATAATCTGAGTACTTTCCTTTTATTCCCATTTTCCTTTTTGTGTATGTGTATGTGTGTTTTAAGAAAGTTTCTGAATTTATCCAAAGCCTTTCAAGCATCTATTGATATGATGGAATGCTTTTCCTCCTTTAATTTGTTGATTAATATTTATAAATTTTCCCATATTTAGCTATCTTTAAATTTCTAGAATAGACTAGTGTTGATAACTGTGGACTATTTCTTGATAATCCAATGAATCCTATTTAATAAAATGTACAGTGTTTGCATCTGTATTCATTCATGTGATTCGTCGATCATCTTTTCTGGTTCAATTTCAGGCTTGGATATTAAAGTATGCTAGCTTCATAGTGTGAGTTGGGAAGTTTTTAACCTGTATTTTTATGGATTGCAATAACTTACTGGAATTATCTATTCTTTAAATCTGTCTGGAACTCAGGCTTGAAATTATCTGATCCTGATGACTTTTAAAATCATTATTTATTAACCGTCTATCTAAACATTTCTGTGGTAATTTATCAAAATTTTCAATTTCCTCTTTGGTCACTTTTGGGAATTCAAAATTTATAAGACAATCTCTTATTTACTGTAGGTTCTCAGATCTTTTGTCAAAGAGTTGCATGTATATTTTATTATAATCTTACTTATTTTGTATCTGTGATTATGTCTCTATTCCAAACTTGTATGATTTCACACTCTTTTTTTTATAATCATACCTGTGAGTTATGTATCTATTTTGTTGATAAAAATAGCTCTTGAATTTAGTTCTCCTTTTACCATTATTTTACTTTCTGATTAAGTAATTTCAGCTTTTGTCCTTATTCATTTTTGGTTTATTTTCTAATTTCTTAAGAAAATACCTCCTTCTTGCAAATGTTTTATCTTCTTAAATAACAGACAATAGCAACTATAAATTCTTCTTTAGCAATCTCTCATTTCTTATGTTATAAATAGACTCATTTTAATTACTTTCTTGGTAGTTTATTATATCAGTTTGATCACTGTCCCACACCTTTTGTCTTCAGACTCATTAATTAAACTTACATATTCCCTTTGTGGTTCATCTTGTCTACTCCCATGATTTAAGCTACTACTTTTAAACTAATGGCTTCCAAATCTCCCAGGGTCAGATATCTAACTTGCCTCAGGGACATGACCAGCTCAGTCTGCTTGACCTCATCAACATTTCCTTAAATCAACAATAACTATATTTTTCTCAGCGATAACTATATTTATTTGTACCACCATCCATGGAGTTGTTCAAGCTCAAAAGTTAGGATTCATCCTTGACTCCTCCCTATTCCTCATACCCACATCCAGTCAAACACCAAATCCTGGTTATTTTACCTCCTAATAGTTTACCTTCATCCCATCTTTTCCATCCCTGCTGTTGCCACACTTCAACTACAGCAGATTAATTCCTTCTTTCTGCTGCCAGCCCATTCCCACCCCAAGCATACCCTACAAAAACTCTAGATTGATTTATCTAGACTGTGAATCTCACCATATGGTGTCCTCACTTAAATAGCCCTCAGTGCACCTCATTTCTAACACAAACTCAACATAGCCTATAAGGCCCTTTATATCCCTGCCTAAGAGAAACCCAACTAACAACACAAATAACTTAGTATGAACCATGTAATGAGTTCTTATATTAATGTGCCTTTGTATTTAAAGAGATATGGAGGGTATTGGGTAGAGAAAAGGACTAACACTTATTCTCTGCCTACTGTGAACCACATCCTATGCCAGGGTTTTATCATCTCATTTAATCATTATAACATGCTTGGTGAGAGGGGCAGTTAGGAATGCTTCCAGCTGCAGGAATTAGAATATCTCACTGATGGCAGCTTCAACCACAAAGGCAATTAATTTTCTCATATTATATTAATATAGAAGTTGGTGTTTCCAGCCAGATGATGCCATCAAAGACTCCTAGACCCTTCCCATTTTTCCATTCTGCCATATCTAGAATGTTGGCTTTTCTTCCTTCTCTTGTTTCCTCTTAAGTGCAAGATGGGTAAGGAAACCCAAGGTTTCACAGAGAAAAGGAAAGGATGGGACACCAGTGAGCAATTCCTTTGAGCATAGCCCCTTTAAAAGGAAGAACAACTCCTCCCAGAAGCCCCTAGAGGGTTTCCATTTACATCTCATTGACCACAACTGGTCACCTTTAGGGACCAGTTTCTTTAGGGAAGATGGGCCCAGGATAGTGGCTCCACACATCCCATTATCTCTAATTTACAGAGAGGTTAAGGTTGCCCAAAATCCTACTGATGGTAAATGTGGCTTCTGGATTGTGAATTGAGTTTTGTTTCCAAAGTTGGTACTGTCTTCTCTACACCAGTGCCATCTCTCTGTGTACTCTAAAAGTAGAATTTCAGATATTTAGACATTATTAAGGGACATTGCTTGGCACCTGCTGGTTTCCCAAAATCACACCACAGTATGTTCTCAGGCATTGGATAGAACCACCCTAGAATGTTCCAAAGATGAAACCACCCTCCTGACTCTTTGATGAAACCACATGTAAACTGTTCCCTTTGTAAGTGGAAATATTAAGGACTACACTAAGGCTGTCTTAGATTAGCCTCTGAAGCATTCAATATATTTAAACCTGTATGGCCTGATTTCCCTAGCCTTCCTGCTCCCCAGTTGAGAATCCTTGTCATATTTCATCATTTAGTTGTGAATAAGGTTTTGGACACAGTCACCTCAACTTTTGGACATTTCACTTGGCCTAATGAAAAGTTTGTAACTTAATTAGTAGTGAACGTTAAACCTTCTCTAATATAGCAAAGAAAAAATTTTCAAATACCTTAGGAACAGGTCCATTTCAACAAAGAATTCCTAAGGAAGAAAAATCTGCACTTGAAATTTTGCATCTGATGCTTCTTTCATCTTTGCCTTAATAAATGAGAAGCCACAGGCAATAGTCCAGTTTTTTGCTTTTATATGACTAGGATTCAAATCTTTTATTAGTTATTGTGCAATGGCTGTGACATCACCACGGAAAGATTATGACTTCAGGTCATAAGAAGTGGAAGAAGTATATATAAACAGTAAAAACATAAAATGTGTACTAATTCTAACTCCACTGGAAATTATTCTTCCCTGACAGTAATTTCCAGTTCTACCTGGTGAAAACTAATTTTCTATAAAAATGAAGCTTCAGACAACTTAACATTCAAGGTTGTCAAAAAAGTGTTCAGGAACCTGTAGAAGGGGAATTTTTTTGCCATATCTCAAATCTTTTTTTGAAGCTAATTAATCTTAGTTATTAAAATGGACCAGAAAGACCCGCATCCATCAACAAAGCCTGGATAATCAAAAACGTTCATGCCATTCTCAGAGCACCATTAGGTTAAAAATTACTGCATTGTTTCCAGCCTTACTAATAGTTTTAATGATGTCCTCATTTTTCTTTCAAACTTAGACAATTTTCCTATAATGGAAGCGTATTACTGTTGGAGAAGTAAAGCGCCTTGCATGAAAATTTTCAGCTTTGAACAAGGGGCAGCCATTTTGTTAGTTTTTTCTCCCAAGATCATTCAAATGGTTGGAGTTTCTGTTGTTACATGATTTTTTCAGGTGAGAAAAATGTTAGAAAATACAATTAAAACAGACATATGTATAGTAGGTGAGATCATGAGACTCTCTGTAATGTGTGGTATGGGGATGAAAGAAATACAACATTATAGAAGCAAAGCCTTCAGCATTCTTCAAACTTAGTTTATGCCACAACAAAATGTTGCTATAGAAACACTAAATCCCCAACAGAATTCCTGGAAGTTAAAGATCTGCCTGCAGATGCTTCCAGATGCTGACTTGCTTGCTTGTTAAATAAAACTTAGCATTTATCACATGGGAGATTTTATCTCAAGACATACTATAAAAACTACCTAGGATATCAAGTACAGTGCTCACAATGGAGAGAAAAGTATTAATATAGTGTGGTAGATGTCTCAGAATTTTGGATTTCATGCCTATCGGCCAGATTGTTTTTTCTCTTTCCTCATCAACACTTGTGTAAAGAAGTAGCTCTAAAATAGGATTGACCCGGGGTGCCTGGGTGGCTCAGTCAGTTAAGCAACCGACTTCAGCTCAGGTCATGATCTCACAGTCTGTGAGTTCAAGCCCCGTGTCAGGCTCAGTGCTGACAGCTCAGAGCCTGGAGCCTGCTTCGGATTCTGTGTCTCCCTCTCTCTCTCCTGCTCATGCTCTGTCTCTGTCTCAAAAATAAGTAAAAACATTAAAAAAATTAAAAAAAATAAAAAAATATAAAAAAAAAGAAAAAAATAAAAAAAATAAAATAGGATTGACCCTTAATGACCAGATGATGGGTAATCACTCTGTTAATAAAATTGTTCATCTATGTTAAACAGGTTAAGTCTTTCTGAGCACCAGTGAGGAAATCACATTTTCCTGTAGACAGTTCAGGGTCTCTCTTTAAGAGTAATTTTCCCCTAGTAATTATACAGCAGTTTGCTCTCACAAAACGGACTGATTAATTAGGAAGCAGCTAAATGAGTTCTTTAGAAATGTCTAAAAATGTTCTTCTTTTCTAATCCTCCTCAATCAAAATGACAGCTTTTTTTTTTTTTTTAATCCCCTTACATAGTGAATGCATAACAACTACAGTGGAACTCAAAGAATCATCACTGGTCTTAGTTAAAGAAGGGATTTTGAATCATATAGAAGAGGACTACTCTATTCATGGTGTACTGTTGACGGATGTCCCCCACCATAGCCACCACCCACTTCTCTGCCTTCCTCTTATCGGGTTGTTTTACCTCATCTGGTAGCTTTGACTTCTATGGGAGAAAGCCAGCTCATCTCCACTTGGGCATTTGTCCTCAGGCTGTGAGCTCAGCCTTCCAACTGAGATAATCACTTCCTTCCTTGACAGCCCTTGCTCACAATCGCAGAATATCCATCCAACTCTTAATAAATGCATATAAATACAGTATAAGGTAATGTCAATTGTGCCCTTAAAAAGGGAGGAGGAGCCCTACTCCTGAAGAGTGGATTGTATATAGTGGCTTTCTTTCCAAAAGTATAGTATTGAAAGTGGGGACAAAAGAGTTACTTTATAGTGGAGAAAACTGATGAATTCTACTTCAAGCCAGGTAATCAAGGTCAACATCAATAATGATAAATCACATTAATAGTACGTACTTTTTAAAAAGCTTATTTATTTTGAGAGAGAGAGAGAGCAAAAGTGAGTGGGGGAGAGGTAGAGAGAGAGAGGGAGAGAGAGAATCCTAAGCAGGCTCCTCCTCACTGCCAGCTCGGAGACTGATGTGGGGCTTGAACTTACACTGTGAAATCATGATCTGAGCTAAAGTCAGATCCACCCAGAGCCACTCAGGCTCCCCAGTAGTATATACTTTTGATATGATGTGATGAAAAATGGCACTTTACCTCTGTGGTCTTCCTCCCCAAAGCCTGTAACCCTATGCAGTCAAGGAAAACATCAGATAAATCCCAAGAGTGGGGCATCCCATGATAAGCCTAACCAGTACTCTTCAGAACTATCAAGGTCATCTAAAACAGGGAGTCTCAAAAACTGTCATAACCAAGAGGAGCCTAGATGACACGATGACTAAATGTAATGTGGTACAGCGGGGCAGAAAAAGTACATTAGGTAAAAAAAAAAACTAAGGAAACCTGAGGAAACCATGGACCTCAGTCCATAATGATGTATTGATATTCATTCATTGTAAAGAAAGTAACACACTTTTGTGAGACATTAATAATAGGGAAACTGCATGCCAGCTGGTAAATCTCTGTACTATCTGCTCATTTTTTTTTTTGTCGATGTAAAACTTCTATAAACTCTATTAATAAAAACAAGGGAGAGATGGGAACGACTGAGGCACCTGGGTGGCTAATGAGGTATACAAAGCCCAGTGTTTGCCATCATTGAACTTGGCACCAAAGTGGAAATCTGGGAGGGATGTGAGGCACCAAACTCCACTGGGGGCCTGGCCTGGCTGAGGTGGACTGGCCTCAGATGAGAATGAGAACCATGTGTTCTTCAACTCTGTAACTCCGTGCTTAGCTCAGCACATTTAACATAAGTGCTGATGTTCATCAAATATCCACTATGCAACCGGCACTGCACTAAGTTCTTTAGGTACATTAGCTCATAGGTATCGACCTTATTGTACAGATGAGAGAAACTGAGGCACAGAGAAGTTAAGTAGCTTACCCAAGGACACACAGCTAGTAAATGGCAGAGCCAGCACTTGAACTCAGGCAGTTTGACTTCAAAGTACCATACTGTGCATTACCAACTGTAGGCACAATAAATACTGGCAATATGACATGATTTTCTGTTGTCACATCACACTTTGGGGATGAATCATTCATTTTGAACATTTGAAATTCCCAAACTATGTTTGGTAGACCCAGATGATCTTCAACATCAGATTTACAGTTCTCGGGTTTGGCTAGGGGAAGGGGTCCCTAAAAGTCCATGGTATATGGCAATTTCTAATACTGCTGAGACATGGAGAAGAATCACCCTGCTGCGAGGCTGGATTGTGGGATTCTGTTTAATAGTAGTCATTTATTTTGGGAGTTCTCAAATCTAATCCCTGCAGACCTAGATCCTCAGATCTGACTTCCTTGACTGCAGCCTTCAGCAGGTCAGCATACTGATGGAGGAATCCTCCTCAGTGGGAGGGTGTAGGGGTAATACTAATGACAAATGTGTAATGGATTTCTTACCTTGATGCCTAATCAAAGTTCCCACAGTACTGGCTGCACAGTCATTAAATGGATATGAGCTATGAGCTCTAATTGAACACATCGCCAGATGCTTTTCCTGTATGTTTAGACACCATGATTTACCCAGGACAGTCCCAGGTTATGACTGTTACCCCCACATAATTATTAACAATGCCCTCTTTCACTCTCAAAAGTGCCTGTTTGAATAACTTGTACAGCCACCATATCTATAACACAGAAACAATCTACCACTCCCAAGCTAAAAACTCTAGAGACCATGCCAGCTGCTATTATAATATGTCTGTGACAGCTGGGCCTCTTGTTCCTAGAGCTTTGGTACAGTGAATTCAACTGAAAATAAGAGTGAAAGAAATCATGGTTTTCAGGGGTGTGATTATTCATTCACTCATTCCATGAGGGTAATGGTTTTGCAACTTGGGTAAATTTCAACTACATTTCTTTTGCAATCAGAGAGTGTAACTACTACAAAAAGCACATTTATTAAAAAAGAAATATACTTTGTGACCATCACCTGAGCTATAAACACTAGATCATTGCCCTTGAGAAGTGACAGATGGCATGATCCTCTATGAGGATGGTCAGCATGGTCACATGTGACGCTACACTGAGCATCAGGCATCAGTAGCTAGCCTGCTGGAACAGGGCCAAGGGCAGGAAATGCTTTAGTTCAAACCCCAATTGTCATTTAAATTTTTTTGCAGTTCTCATACTTGACATACATCCTAAATTTCTTTCCAGGGCTAATATACCTTGTCTTACACTGAGTGTACAAAAATTGATAGTTCTGCCACATCACCTAGCAACATACATCTCTTCTATAGTTCTTTCTAGTTCTCTTCCACCTAAATCCTTCTGCTCTGTACATCTCTTTATCATTTGCCAGGTTAACAAACTCACTGAAAATTATGGAGTTTCGCTTCTAAAATCTTTTAAGCTAAGGGTCAGCTATTAATTTCTATTATTTTCTTTCTCTCAAGAAGTTTAACATTTATTGTAATACTATCTTCTCCCATGGTCACCAATGTGTAGCAGCCACCAAGAAATCCAAGTACACACTCAATTCTAAGCTTCAACTAAGGCTGTTAGTGAAGTGTTGTCTTCTGTGTCGTAAAGGCCTCTGCTGTTGACTGTAGCCAAATTAATTATAAAATATAGATCCAATTTCTAGAGGTGGAAGGTGGCTATGGTGGTGCAATTAGGTGATTGTACTTAATGCCACTGAACCCTACACTTTAAGTGGTTAAAATGGTATATTTTATGTTATGTATATTTTACCACAATAAAAGTTACAGATATGGAACACATCAATCAGAAGGCACTGGGAGACAAGGACCATACATGTGCATCCGTGTGTGTGTGTGTGTGTGTGTGTGTGTGTGTGTGTGTGTGTGTGTAGGTGCCACCTGGCTTGGCTGAAAAAAATGTAAGTTCTCTCGGCCAAGAATGGAGGAAGGGCAGAAGTCCCTGGAGACACGTTTGCCCATTGTTGGGTGGTCTAAACATGCAGTGAACTTTTATAAGGATAGAAATGGATCCTGTCTTATGACACCAAATTATTGGCTAAATGCTGTCCTAGAGCTGCAAAAGACAAAAGTGGACAGGCACCATCCTGAAGATGCAAATAGATGGTAAATCCATTCATTTATTCAACAAATATGTATTGTGCTCTTGCCACCATATTTCATCAGGTCTAAGACAATATGAATCACTGCGCCAGTTATGAAGTACACATGTGTTTACTATGTGAATTCCTTTTTTTTTTGTATATCTGAAATACCTGTTTAAAAGCTTTAATATTATCACAAAATACCTTGAGTCCAGGTATGATGTAAATTTACTTCATTCACATAGAACCGAAACAGGAAAGGTGTATATAAGATCACAAACAAGCTCGGGAAACGAACGGAAGTTCTCGTTACAGAATGGAGAACAATTTGGAGATGGGGGGAAAGAGCAGTTGGCAATTAGACTGCACCTAATAATTTTCCTAGACAATACCTATTTTTTTTTTGTATCAACTGTTTTGATACATTCAAGGAGAAGGTGGATGGCTGAAAAATCCTAAGGTCCTACAGAAAATCTAGACATGGCATCTTCTGATTCAAAACTCAGGGTTCCTAAAGTTAAAACAAGTAGCTCTACAGAAATCTAAAGGGCTACAAATGCCCATAGCAATGGGCTCTAGCACATCAAGGTTGCTCAGGATTATATGTGTAATCCAAAATGAATCACTGATGACCTAACGATTAACTACATGGGGCTTTGATGTCACACAGATTGGTGAGTTAATTCCTCACTCACTTACTGGGGCTGTAGACAAGTTAAAGTTCATTGTCTCAATTCAGTCCCCTGACCTGTCATCCGAAGACAGCATTCAGTCTACCTCCTAGGATTGCTGGGAAGGTTGAGCAAGGTAATATACATGCAGCACCTACCACGTGGTGCTGGGTGCATGTTAAGTGCCAATAAATGTTAGCTGGTACTATTGATATACTTAGACACTTTTTATTTTTTATTTTATTTTTTTTTTATTTTAGAGAAAGAAACAGCAAGAAGGTGAGAGGGGCAGAGGGAGAGAGAGAGAGAATCTTAAGCAGGCTCCATGTTCAGTAGGAGCCCCTCATGAGGCTTGATCCCACAACCCTGGGATCATGACTTGAGCTGAAATCAAGAGTTCGGTGCTTAGGCAGCTGAGCCACCCAGGCACTCCAGAAATTTTTTTCTTATTACTGGTACTGGTAAATGGACACTAAACAAGGAGTCAGCCCTGGCCCTGACCCTTCGGGCTGGGTGGCCCGAAGTCAGTAATCCCCATCTCTGTACCCCAGTTTCTTTAACTGTACAACTAATTCTCACCATTCTGTCCCTTTTAAGGATGTATTGCCTCTCCCATGTCATCTTTTATATTATCCTTGCCTTTGCCTTCTCCCCCATCTCCTCACTCCTTCTTCACCTCTGTCCTGCTTTACTCTGTAAGCACTGAGGCACTTAGTTTCCTTCTCTCTCTGGAAAACTACCTTCTTCTCCTAATCCTTCACTCTGCCATCACTTGTTCCTTCTTCCAAGCCTTATTCCACATGGCTTCCAGGATTCATGTTCTAAAACCCAGTTCTGATGACAGCTCCCTGAAGCCTGCAGAGCCCTCTTCCCAGGCAGGCCTCACCCTGCTCAGAACAACCATCCTTCCTCCTCTCTAGCAATGTTTAAGATCAGCTTTGAATGTCACATCTCCTTTCAATTCTCTGGGGCAAAGCTAGATTGTCTCTCTGTGTTCCCACAACCCTATGTACATGTGCCTTTAGAAGCTTTTACTATAGCGTTTTCTTTTAAATTTTAGAGGGGGGCGGGGCAGAGAGGGACAAAGGGAGAGAGAGAGAATGAGAATCTGAAGCAGGCTCCACGCTCAGCATAGAGCCCATTGTGGGGTTCAATCCCATGCCCCTGGGATCATGACCTGAGCCGAAATCAAGAGTCAGATGCTCAACCAAATGAGCGACCCAAGTGTCCCTATAGCCATTCTTAATAGTGAAGTAGGATGAAACAAAACATATGTAAAGTTAAGTATTTTATTTGCCTGTACAAGAACTGGAATGTAGTAGGTATTTGATACATATCAAAGAAAATACTGTTAAGTGACACAATCAAAGACATGGCCCGATTATTTTGGTTTCAAACCCATTATTCTTCCAAGTAGAGAGGAAGAATGGAAGGGAAATCTGTAAACAAATGTTTGTGGTCCCCAAGATTTTCTGTCTCTCATTAGGTTGAATTGGAGTCTGTTAAACTATGGCTATAATACGTCAGCAGAGAGTGCAGAATCTCCCCTCTCCTAGGGGAGACCAGTTAACAGATGACTATTGCAGTTTAGCTATGACATGATGGTCACTTCAACATGCATAGTGTTGGGACTGGAAATGAGGAATAGACACAGCTGAGAAAAAGAAGACAAAATGACAATATATTGGTGAAGTGATTGGATGTGAGAGTCTAAGGCATAAAAGGAGGTGTCCATCCAAGATGACTCTTGGAAAGACAGTGATGCTGGTGACTGAGATAGGGACCCTAGAGGAAGAACTAGGGAAGGTTAGGGTGATTAGCTAGGGGAAGGTGTGATCACAACTCAAGGTATTCTTTGCATTCTCCACCCCCATCTGGGCAAAGAATAAGTATTAGTTGAATGAGTGTGGACCATTGATGGGAATCCATGGAAGTGTAAGTTGGAATTCCCAGTCAGATGTAATAGGTGTCTGCCTTCCATCCTTGAACTCTGGGCATTGCAATAGTGCTGAGATCTAGATTGGCTTCATTTGAGGTGATACACTTGTGAGCGGTGTGACTTTGGACATGTCACTTACGCTCTCCCCACTTCAGAACCCTCACTGGTAAAATGGCAAAAATGATGCTTGTCTTAATGGTTACTGTGGGCATCACAGTGCTAATATGCTTGACGACATTTTATGACCTATAAGTGATCATTTATATGTCATCCTAATTCACTGCTGAGCTCTAACCTTCTCCTCTGCTCGCCTCCAAAGCAGGGACACAGTGAAAATGAAGAATGGAATCTTGTGGTTGTATTTCAGGGATTAAACTAAAGGTGGGAACAATTGTTTCCAAAATGTTGTGGTTTTTTTTTTTTTCCACAAGCATCATTCCCTTCAATTTCTTACAGTTTTTGGCTAGCAACTATGAAGATGAACGTGGCTTATCCAATCTCAAAAAAAAAAAAAAATGTACTGACAAGACTTCTACCAAGTCCCCATAACCAGGGGAAGCTCCCAGAGAAATTGTGAAGCTGTTTTGCTGTTCCTTATCCCTCTGTGTCCCTGACTACCCTCATGGCAGAATGTGCTCTCCCTTCAAGGGCTCTGCTTCTCAACCATGGATTCACCTTAGAATTAACTGGGGAACTTTAAAAAGCTCTGATGCCCAGGGTGCACCTCAGGCCAGTTAAATCAGACCCTGGCAGTGATACCTACGCATCAGTATTTTGTAATGATCCCCAGGTGATGCCAGAAGTGCAAGCAGAAGTTGAGAATCACCGAGACATATTTGCATTTTAACCAGGATAAGTTCCTAAGAACAAAAGGCATACAAATGATAGAATTTCAGACCAGGGCACTGGCCACTTGAGCATGTAATTCTGGCTGGAGACTATGAGAATATAGGACACTATTATTTGTCGCCCTTCACGAAAGTCTGGTTTCAGATACAGTCCACCCAGAATCAGGTGGGGATTTGAGGCCCAAAGCAACCACAGTCTGACCTTCCACATCCCAGTGTTTCTAGCAGGGCTGCTGGGGCTATTACTTCATGATAGAGAACGTGTTTTTGCGAGGGACCAATAGTTCTAGTGGTTCCCACTCTGCCTGCGTCACTAGTCATTCAAAGCGTCAACTCCAAAGGAACCAACCCCAAGCAACCCAAACTCCTGTGGCTTATAAAGCCTGTCACAGTCCGACGCCAGCTGGCCCTTCTAATTTAACCTCCCATTTTCCTCCTCACATACCTTGTATCCCGGTCACATCAGACTCATCACGAAAGCCCTACACAGACCCGTGCCAGTGCATATGCTGCTGTTTCTGTCTCCAGAGCTCTTCCCCAGCAAAGTCCCGCTCATCCTTCGAGAGGCCAATCCACCTAAACGCCACCTCTTCTATGAATGTTTTCTGCTCACTCCCACCCTGTGTTCTCAAATGCAGAAACCCCTCTGCTTTCCAGGGGGGAGGGAACATATTCTTCTTTTTTGCCTGTGTCTCTCCCCACTCTTTCCTCAAGGTGAGAGGAGAGTAATCTGACTGGTTAGATTTCAGGACAGCGATTGGGTCAGATCCACCAGTAAGCATCAGTGAGTGTTTACCAGCATGTTAAAATGTCATATGCCCAAGTATAAATAGCATAATGGAGTCAGATCACTTGAGTCTGTAGCTTGCTTATGCCATTTACATGTCAGGTGAACTTGGGAGAATTATTTGTTCCATTAAACTTGAGTTTTCTCATCATAAAATAGGGAAAAAAAATTCTCTCATAAAATTGTATATTAAATTATACTATTCATGTATGGTGTAAGCTTCTATTTCATTGCATTTGTATCTTTTCCTTTATCATAACTCAAAATTAGAGAAATAGAGACACACACTTAGCTTTCATCCTAATCAGGTTGCCCCTACTGTGCTTTGGCCAGGGCTGTCTAGCTGGAGTATCAGCAACTGTCCCCACCAAAAGTACCTTAATTATCATTTTTTTTATTAGCACATTGCCCCTTGTTAGTATAGCTTCATCAGGAATTTTGTGGGAGGAAGTAGAGTTAGTAGGACAAGAATTCCTGGATCATCATTCTAGGTACTGGGATTCGGCTGAGAACACTAACAACAAAATAATACTCCACTCATATTCCTTACTTGGTCCTTTTACATATCTTACTATATAGCCCTTTCCATATGAATACATAGTTGTTTTCTTGTCTACCGAAGACACAGCATCCCCTCAGTGTCCACTCAGGGTGGGAAAATGGAAGTCTACAACCATCAGGGAAGAACTGGCTCTCATCTGTGATTTCCCTGTCCTTTTCTGTCTCATGTTCTGAGTTATTTCTTCAGCCCTTTCTTCTAGATTACTAATTCTCATTCCAGCTGTGTCTTTTCTGCTAGTATTTCATCCACTGAGGGTTTATTTCAGTCATTTTGTTTTTCTATTCCAGAAATTCTATTTGGTTCTTTTCTAAATGCTCCTAGTCTTTTTTGATAGTGTTATGTTACTTTCTTGTGCTTTCAATTCCACTTCTCATTTTCCTTAAATATTTTATTTTAAAGTTTGTTTGTTTATTTATTTATTTATTTATTTATTTATTTATTTATTTATTTATTTTGTGAGAGAGTGTGCGTGTGCATGACAGGGCGGGGCAGGGAAAGAAGGAGAGAATCCCAAGCAGGCTCCGTGCTAACAGCACAGATCCCAAATGCAGGGTTCAAGCTCACCAACTGTGAGATCATGACCTGAGCTGAAACCAGGAGTCAGACACTTAACGTACTGAGCCACCCACATGTCCCTATTTTCTTTATCTCTTTTAAGTTAATTTCTACATCCTATATCCGATAATCCCATTTCCTGAAGTTCTTGGGGAGGGGGTGTGGTCCTCCTCCTACTTCTTGTTTCTGCTGATTGTGGCAGATATAAAATGTTAGCAATTTTAGATTTGCAAAGCAAATTTAATTGAGCCTTATCCATGGGAATCCTCTGAATCTTGGATTGAAAGTTTATCTCTCTCAGAAGGACTTTTTTCTCTTCTGTTAAATGCCTAAGAACATTATAAGCCTGGGGTCACTTTATATCAATTTTTATCTTTGGAATTTCCAGGACTAGGTAGTATAAATGTAAATCCAAACCCATGTGCTAAGACATCTATGGTCACTGATTTTGAGCGGATGTTCTTACCCCACTCGAACTTTTGCCAAGACAGAGGGGTAAATGTTTTCTAGCCTACTCTTCTACTGAGTGTGTGCCTCTAAGAGTTTCAGATTTCCATTGCTTCCTCGGTCTCATTTCTGACTTTTGCAGAGCTAAGATCTTGTTTTTGTCCCCATAGAGCCACTGAAACCTTGTTCCTTGGTTGTGAAGTTGGCAAATACCTTCTGAGCTTGGGATTTCAGCTTCTTGTTTTGGACCCCCAAGGATTTCTGCTACTTTTTTCATTCTCACCTTTGCATTTGAGAGTACATTTATTATACTTTATCCCACTTTTCTAAGTATGTTGTAGTGGGAGAGCTTTCAAATAACCACTGTACTGCAGATAATGGAGGTTAATAATGCTACCAGAGAAATACAGGAGTTTTTCAATTCTGTTTAATGAGTTTACAGTCTTGTTGGGAGTTTATTTGGAAATATCTTTAGAAAGACATGAAGAAGTATCTTTAAAAGGTTGAGTTTCCCAGACACTATTCAGGTGGGACAAACATGACATGTTTCACTATTCTTCCAAGCCCCATCCCAGGAAGCATAGGCATTGTCACTGTTGTTTGGGTTAAGTGGATACAATACCCAGTTGAGCAGCAAGAACTTAGTGAAGTACATTTAAAAGTTGAGCAAGAAAACCACCTAAGAAACAAAAAAGCTTTTTGAGTAATAGAAGAGAGACTTTCAGGTGTCACTCAAACCAGGGTATATTCATTCCCCAACCAAAGTTGAGAAATCTATCATCTTTACATCGCAGGGGAAGACATCTTATAAGTAGTGTTATTCACAGAGGGAGTCATCTGGCCAATAGCCTCAGAATGATCTCAAAAATGTGTTCGAAAATGTAGAGTCCTGATCTCCACTCTCAGATATTCTGATTCAGATATTCTGAGGTAGAATCTGGAAAACTTTATTTTTAACAAGCAGCCCTGGTGACTCTTAAGTACACTGCAGTGGGACAGGCCCTGATGTGTAGTGTGCTTGCCTTTAAAAGAGTATGTTGCCATAATTTGAGGGGCCCCACTGATTCACGCTGTGGGAATAGAAAGAGCCAAGCAGTAGAAAATCTGTTTCAGTCCTGGAGGTTGAAAGTCTCTAAATCTCCGTTGTACTAAAACCAAAACTTTGAACCATTACAGAGAGAGACATTACAGACACAGACAGACAGACAGAAAGCCCTCTGTAGTTATTCAGCAGGCTTGATCCAAATACATGCTCATCCGGACTCTCATGATGACAGACTTGGACCACCGTAGAATTAAAAGTGCCTAACAAGAGTCAGAGAAATAGACCCAGGACTATAAAAGAACTGCTGGAGCAAAAGCAAGACTGAGACTTCATTCCGCTCTCCTGGAGAGAATCTGTCCCCAGTGTAATCAGGAAGGGGCTGGTCACTAGTGCCACAATCACAGTGTATCTAAAGCCTTGTGTTATTTGCTATCTATTGTATACAGCATATTTGGTTTAACCATTACTTACCTATATACATTTCCTCCCATGATGGGATTTAATTCTTATCCCTAAATTAAGTCTTCATAAAACCCAAGCTAAAAGAATACCTTCTACAAAGCTTATACAGAGACACAAGAATCTCTGTCCTGTTGCCCAGAGCAGGTACATGTCACATCTACTGAAATGGTGCCCAAATAGGGACCTCCTGGAGCATTAACAGGAAAAAAATAAATGCTACATGACATGGAGTGTGGGAGGGGAAGAGGCACCCATAATCAATAGGATTAGGCAGAAGATTATATTTATAAAAAATAATTCCAATTACAACGGTTTCAAAGGAATGCCATTAAAATGAAGTGTTTTAAAGATTGCCATGCATTTGGAATCATTTGGGGGAAAATTTGACACATGTCAAATGAAGAAGTCCGCCGTGATGCTGCTTTAAGCACAATTTTTGGTTTACAAATTACATGCCATTTTACAGACAACTAAAGAAACATGATCCAACTGTACTATTCTGTTACCCCATGTATTAACAGTTCCATATGGTTAACATCAGTCAGCTGATTTCTTTAGAAACAATTAAAAGTCTTGCCAGACACATAAGAAGAAACCATGTGAGCATGTTTCCTGCTGGCTGGTGACATTTCATCCCCTCCTCACCACTTTAGTCTCTAACAAATTACTCAGCCCACTGGAGCAGGATCCCTCAAAGGCCGGGAAATGACAGCCTTCATCTGAGACATCCTCTCTTACCACAACCCAAATTTGGCCTTTGGGCAAACAATAATGCAGGAAGAGATCTGTTTTGCTTCTGTGTCACCAAGTGACAGTGTTAAGAAACGAAGCCAGTACAAAAACCAGTTGGTGGGGGTCTTAAAATGCAGCACATCATCCAAGGTAAAGAATTGACAATAAATCCAAAGAGTGTGGACCCACCTTGGAATATTGGTCAGGATAGGCTAAATTTTGCTGCAGCAACATCCATCCCCCAATCCTAATGAGCTATGATCATAAAGGTTCACTTCTCACTTGTGCTCTCAGTGAGGTGGAGGCAAGTCAACTCACTGTCAAAACCATCACTCTTGAGTTTGAGGCTGACAAAGAAGGAAAGCATAGACCTAAGGTACTTGTGTCCTTGAGAAGGGGCTCTGCTTCCTGACTTGCTGTCCCCACCCCAATCCTGGGGAGAAGAAAAATGGAAACTCCAGGTGGGTGTGGGGGATCAGAATACAGAGAGATATGAACATATTCCAGGACTGGGGGAGGGTGCAGACACAGGGCAAGCCTCGCAGTTCCGTGGCCCTGAGCCTTGCCTATGAACAGCAGAGACTCAGCGGAGGGAGGTGCATAAGGCAGACAGAGAGGTGGCCATCTGAGTAGACTCTTGATAGGAGGCCACATGGGAAGGAGGGCATATTAGTGGATGCCAGTATGGACAAATGGAGATGAAGAACAGCCACTTCCCCTCCATTGACCCTCCATCAATATTTCCGTACTTTGGAAGCCCCCAAACTTAGACACAACCTAGGGATTGGGGAAAGGTCCTCAGTTAATGGAGATTTAACATCTGCTTCTGAGCAGGAGAGAGATTTGAAATATAGATTTCATTCCTTCAACTTGATTCCTTCTAAAATTCCACCCCTCCCCTTCCTTGGAGAGAAAGCATTTGAGAAACTAAGTGTCATCCTAAAAGGTTGGTGTTCTGGGTAGGAATTCTATTCTTGAGAATTGTGGGTGATATAAGAAGACTCAAACAGAATCACCCCAGGCTCAGGCCCAAGCACCCTGCCTCCTCTGGTTCTTTCCACTGTTCTTCTGGCTCTGGTTCCCCACAGAATTGTCTCCACCCCATCCCTTCCCTGAGTACTCTTCATTTGTCTTCTGTGAATTCTCCACTCCATCTGTAGAGTGCCAGAAAGAATGGTACCCATGAAAAATCATTTAAGATCATACCCTGCTTATCTCTTCTATTTGATGCAAGGGATAACGAGAGAAAACACTCAAGTTCCTCCAACTTCTCTTTTATTTTATTTTTTTTTTAATTTTTTTTAACGTTTATTTATCTTTGAGACAGAGAGACAGCATGAACAGGGGAGGGTCAGAGAGAGGGAGACACAGAATCGGAAACAGGCTCCAGGCTCTGAGCTGTCAGCACAGAGCCTGACGCGGGGCTTGAACTCACGGACCACGAGATCATAACCTGAGCCGAAGTTGGCCGCCCAACCGACTGAGCCACCCAGGCGCCCCCCAACTTCTCTTTTAACTCCTCACCACAAACCGTTTATTGTCCAAGCTGTGACTGTCAAGCCAAACCTTCCCTTGTAAGCAACATTGATTCCTGGGATCCCCTTGAAATTTTGTAAGAATCTAGGGGTTTGGGGAACCAGAGTAGAATTTTCTGGATTTGGGAGGAAGTTGGAAGTGTAGCTCTTGGGGACTTGTGTCTATTGGTGTGATTACATGTCCAGAGATGAGGGACAGAAGGGCTCATGAGCTATTCAAAAATAAATGAGAAAAATAAAAACAATCCAGATAACTATTCATTCAGAAGTTAATTCCTGATGCCCATAATCACTCCATCCCACATAGACTAGGACCCTTGTGGTAGAAGGAGAGAACCAATCTTTTACAATATAATCAAGAAGCACAGTCTGAGTGAGACATTGGATGCTTGGTCTTTTGGTCCGGTCCTGACAAGTATTCAGATGCTTGTGTGATTATAAACCTGAGACCATAAAGTAAACAGTGGAGAACAAAAACAAAACATAGGTTTGGTGTGTGTGTGTGTGTGTGTGTGTGTGTGTGTGTGTGTGTGTGTGTGATCTCCATGAACTAAGGGAAAGCTAACAGCAATGTCAGTCTCAGGCACAGGGTAACTAGCTCCTAGTTACCTAGCTAACTAGCTGCTATTTGTTTCCTGTTGTCATGGAAATGGTTTCCCTTTTTTCTCTGCCTTCTCATCTGCTTTTAACCTGCATGTCTCCTCCACCTCAAGGCAAATCCAAACTTGCTTTTCAACCATGGTTTTCACTCACTTCTAGTCTCTGTTCTTTTTCATCACCTTTTTGGGGTATGAAAAACCCTTACCCACTCACTCCCTTGTCCTCTCCAAAGGGAGTCTACTCTTCAGTCAACCAGCTCTGCCTTCTAGAAAAGCTGCTCTGTGGAACCAGAGTCCTATATTTACCTCCTGTGCCTGCTGTACCTAAGTACCACAACTGGGTGGCTTAAAACAACACATACTTATTGTTTCATAGTCTGGAGGCTAGAACTCCAAAACCAAGGTTTTGGCAAGACCGTGCTCCCTGAAATCTATAAGGGACAATCCTTTCTTGCCTCTTCCAGCTTTTGCTGATGGCCACCAGTCCCAATGTCCCTTGGTTTGCAGCTGCATTATTCCATTCTCTGCCTTTGTCATCACCTGGTGTTCTCTCTGTGTGTGTCTTCACATGACATTCTCCTTTCTGCATGTGTCTCTGTCCAAATGTCCCTCTTCTTGTAAGGACATCAGTCATATTGGATTAGGGCAGACCCTAATGACCTCATCTTAACTTTGTGTCTTACAAGATTACATCTGCAAAGACCCTATTTTCAAATAAGGTCACATTCACAGGTAGCAGGGTTTAGAAGTTCAACATATGTTTTGGGGACACAGTTCAACCATCATAATCTCCATATCCCCATCTCTGAGTTGAAAACAGAGTGCCCTCAGGTGACTGAATCAAGAGAAGAAGTCAATGCAGGCCCAGGAAGGAAGCTAAAGGTCTTTAGTCAGGGAATTCTGGGAAGTTCCCAAAGAGTGGTTTAGAAGGGGAGGAATTGAGTCTCTTGATGGGAACATCCTCTTAGCCCATAGATACTGTACCCTGTAAGGATGAGCACAGCAGAAGGAAAGTCTGGAGAAGGACCACCAAGGTATAGGACTGGGAGGACTGTGTCAACATCACTGGGAGCTTCTTAGAAATGTAGAATCCCAGGTCCTACCCAGACCAACTGAATCTGAATCTTTCTAAGAGGAGGGTAGGGTAGAAAATGTCTGGGTGTTTTCCAAGCTCTCCCATAATTCTTATGCACGCTGAAGCTTGAGAGCCATTGTTCTAAAGTTTGGGTCCCAGGGCAGAGTCCATCATTCCCTTCTAAGCATCTAAGGGCAGTGTTAACCCCAAAAGCATCCCAATAGAAGATGTACAGCCTCTGCTAGGCACTGAAGTGATGGGGAGGGATGTCCTTATCTAAAAGGCAGCCCAACTCTTTGATGGAAAGATCTCTGGAAGCAAAACTGCATTTATTTTGTTGAGCAAAAATTGCATCTCTGAAGTTTCTACCTCTTAGTTAACATTACTCTTTGGAACTCCAAAAGAAATCTGTTCTCTTTCTTATGAGCATCCCTTGAAGGTATTAAAAATGAGCTATCATGTCCTCCAATGTCTACCTTTAAAAAAAAAAAACTGTGCTTTTTAATGTAGGAGAAGAAGGTATGACATAAGGGGGTATAAACAGAATTGAATGGAGGCATTGTTCAGTTTGCTGTTGGTGAAGACATTTGATTTGAAGCCTTAAATAATATTAAAGGAAAACATGAAGGATTGGGGTTTTTTTTTATGTTTATCAAAAAGGACCATACGTTAGAAATGACCTTCTCAAATGACAGGAGAGATAAAGATCCCATCTCTTTTTTTCCAGATCCTTGCTCAAAGAGGTGAAAAAGTCTGACATACCTACAAAGCACCCTCCCAAAAAATTTTTTTTAGAAAAATTGTGGGAGATTTCGAAGCGGAAAAAAGAAATTACTGGATATCCTTCCCATGGGGTATGCAGGGATCATCAGATTCTGTAAGTGTGTGCATCATCGTTTGTCTTTGACTAGGCTCTTTATAGCCCTGAAGAGACAGAAGTAAACACATAGGGTACTGATGGTAATGTAGGCAGTCCTTGTCAGAGATGCAAGTTGTGTCTGGTGGGATGTTGTTGGTATCACTCTCTATATCACCCCTTCTGCTAGACTTACATAAATATATATATATAGTACTTTTTTTTAACATTTATTTATTTTTGAGACAGAGAGAGACAGAGCATGAACAGGGGAGGGGCAGAGAGAGAGGGAGACACAGAATCTGAAACAGGCTCCAGGCTCTGAGCTGTCAGCACAGAGCCCGACGCCGGGCTCGAACTCACGAACCATGAAATCATGACCTGAGCCGAAGTCGGCCGCTTAACCGACTGAGCCACCCAGGAGCCCCATATGTGGTACTTTTGTAACACCTTGCTGCTTCCCTCATTAATTCATGAGTTAAATAAAGTCTTTGACGTGTCTTTATTTTTTTTATTTCAATGGAGTCATGATTGTATCTTATTTTGAAAATGACCCTTTAACAATAATTTTTCTTTTAACTTACCCATCTTTATACCCATATTTTGGCTTTTTGACCTGCATTCCTTTCATTCTGCCTGCACGTTGTAGATAGGGAGGCTCCTACGATTCCAATGTTTTTATCAGTGTGAACTCAGGAGCTGAGCTGCCTGCACTCAAAACCCGGAACCTTAGTCAAGCTACTTGACCTTCCTGTGCCTCAGCTTCCAAATATGTAAACTGAGGATACAAACAAGTTACATAAACAAAGCATTTAGGAGAGTGTCTGGGTGGCTCAGTTGGTTAAGCATACAACTTCCTCTCAGGTCATGATCTCATGGTTCATGGTTTCGAGCCCCTCGTAGGGCTCAGTGCTGACAGTTCAGATTCTGTGTCTCCCTCTCTCTCTGCTGCTCCCCGCTCACACTCTGTCTCTCTCCCTTAAAAATAAAGATAAACACTAAAACAAAGTGTTTAGAAAAGTGTGTGGGGGCACCTGGGTGGTTCCGTCGGTTAAGCCTCCAACTTCAGCTCAGGTCATGATCTCATGGTTTGTGAGTTCAAGTCCTGCGTTGGGCTCTGTGCTGACAGCTCAAAGCCTGGAGTCTGCTTCCGATTCTGTGTCTCCCTCTCTCTGTGTCCCTCCCCTGCTCACATGCTATTTGTCTGTCTCTCTCTCTCTCTCAAAAATAAGTAAACATTTAAAAAGTTTTTTTAAAAAGTGTGTGGAACATATGAAAAAAAAAGTCTGTTACTTTTATCACCTTTGCATCACAAGGACAGAGATAATGTCTCTCATTCTGGGACACCTTACAGATCCTAAAACCGTAGCTAGCTTCTCTGTTGCTTCTGTTAATGAAAACCAAATTCTAATTTAGGACTCTTGGTATCACTGCTTTCTCATTTTCTCCTCTGTCAGGATATTATTATCAAGGAAGGACTTATATCACAATTTTTGTCTGAGAGAGCTCAATTTTTTTAAATGAATTTATCAAATCACCACTCACCTTCATAATTGCCCTTCAGATACATTTACTTACTGTGTTTACTTATTTGGAACAGCAAATTGTAGCAGCCCCCAGGAGCCTCCACTCAAGCTGAGGAGAAAGATCAGTTAGCACAGTAGAAGTGGAAAGACCATGCTATCTTTTAGGTGCAAGATGAGGGATCCCACATGAATGATCCCTTTGGGGGAAGGGAAAAGGAGTTTGTTTTAACTTCCTTAATCTGCTTCTGAACCACAAAGCTCCGTTTTCAGAATTCAGCTGTTAAGTTCAAGTTTCCAATGAAGGCTGTTCCTAGAATAGGATTCCAAGTCTCTGGTCCCAGTTGAATCAGTCAGAATGAGCTTTTTGTTGCTGTAACAAACAACCCTCCCACATTGCAGTGCCTTAAACAATAAAGGTTTATTTCTAGTTCACACCGTATGTCCCGCACGTATTGACAGTGGTCTCTGCTCCACAGCATCCCCACTCAAGGACACCGTCTGACAGAAGTGCCGCCATTCATAATGCCCCCAGACTCACAACACAATGAAAAGAAGGTGGAAAAATCACAAAGTGGCTTTTAAATATTTTGGCCCCAAAGTGACTAACATCACCTCTGCTCACCTGTCATGGACATACCTAATTTCATGGTGGGGAATGTGCCTCTCCCATGTGTCCAGAATGGAGGGAGCAAACATAGTAATGCTTTCCCACACCATTTGTGGCTTCCAAGCCTAGACTGCTTTACCACCTTTGTTCTAATTTTCTAGCTTCTCCATCAGCATTTGGAACAGGATGTGTAATTCCGTGTCACTCGGCTTTGCTTCTAACTTAACAACATTCGTAATATTATCTGAAACCTCAGGGGAGGAACTAAGTTCCTCAGCAGTACCAATTTGCTTTTTTAAACTTCAAGCTTCCTCTAAACAGGCGCCTTTGATATTGCCAGGAGTAAGCTTGTTTTTCCTTCCAAGTTCCCCCTCACCCAGCCCTTGCCTGGGTCTAATTGTAAAATGCATCTGGATGTTTTAAAAAGCTCATTATGTAAATGTATCAGAGTCCATATCTATCAACAGATAATTAAGAAGACTATATACATATTTATGAGTTTGCTTAATATTGCTTTAATGAGGAGATTTACTAGAAATACCAAATCAAGGAGGCCAGAAGAAAAATGATCCTAACAAAGAAGAGCACAAGTGTTCAGCAGTTCTCGGTAGTCCTGAAAGCTGTCAGAACATTCGAAGAACACCACAGGCTTCCTGTTAGCCTACCATAAATGGTAGGAAGAAACTGGGGAAAGGAGTAGACAATGTCACTCAACACACTGAAAATAAGACTATACTTTTTTTTTGGTTTCAAATAACAGCTATTCGAGGAGCCAAAGTCTTATGTTTCCAGCACCTGCAAAAGCAAGGTCACTGTGGGGACGTGGTCAGAAAGTCTGACATGACGGCCACCAGCTGATTCATAAACTACAGAGACAGAGCCACCACTCTAGCCCATATGGCTCTTCTGTGCAAATTAGAAAGAGGCATCTCCCAGGAGAAGAGGAAAACCTATGTGTCTCTCTCACAGGCAAAACCCTACAGGTACGTGGCTGAGGGAGGAGAAGGTGCTTTGTGTGGAGACATGAATAACCTTGCCACGGGTAGAGGAAGCCTCGTGCCAGGACACAAGGCTAGGTAAGTGGAGCTAGGGCTAGAATTTGGCCTTCACTTACCCTATCAGCCAGGCCCCTTTGTATAGCACATAATCTGCACAACTCCAGTGGCAGCCTTGTCTAGAAAACTCCATGGGAGCAACTCTCACCAAGACCTGGCTTAAGACTAGGAACAGAGAACCCTTCCTCATTCTATCTACCAACTATCTACCTTTGGCTTATGCAAATGGCACCTCAACCCCACTCTTAGGTTCTCTCTATTGTACTTTTCTTCCCTGCCAACACACATTCCATTAGCCAGAACTCAGTCATGTGGCTCCACCAAATTACAAAGAAAGCTGGGAAATGTAGTCTTGCTGGGGAACCAGGAAGAAAAGGAAAGTGTGTTTCTTGAACACATACCACTGTCTCTGCCACTGTCCACCTGTCTGTCCCCCCTCTGTTCATCCATGTCACATTATGTCCCTCACGTAGAAAGCACAGACCTCATCCCAAGTGAGACAACCTGAAGCCCATCCAATGACTGCAACCAGCTCCAGCACTAGGATCTCGAGATGTTGTGCAGTCTTCTTCATCAGGTCTGGATGTGGCTCCCTGTGATCTGGTGACCTGTGAACTAGAGGACAAGTTGTCCTCTTGCACTACTCCCTACACATCAGTAGAGTAGGAACAGGATATCCAAAATGCAATCTCCGTTCAATAAAGGGAAGAATGGACAAAGCGGTCCTTGCTCACAGCCATTGTAAAGTTTCTTGATTTGATCTAAATCTGGTCTCTGGGAACACTGCCTTGTCTGTCACTCTCGCTGGCATGTCTGAGCCGCATGCTGACAAGTATGCTCTTCTTGGAGGCTCCACAGCTTCGGGACCCTGATTCCTTCTGGAGCAAGTTTAGAGGCTGAGATTATTTTACAAATTCAACAGTCAACAACTTTTTTTCTTTTAAATTCAGAATTTGTAATTTCTTTGGCTTACATATAGTAGATCTCTGTTT
Source organism: Felis catus (assembly GCF_018350175.1). Lineage (NCBI taxonomy): Eukaryota > Metazoa > Chordata > Mammalia > Carnivora > Felidae > Felis > Felis catus. Next base: position 115,461,364 of record NC_058374.1, read on the forward strand.
TATTTGCATTTAGTCAGTACTGTGTGTCAGGGACTACATCTGCATCCATTCCTAGATATAACTCCCAAAACTGATTTATATATTTGCTTCCTTACACCTCCCAGTCAGTCTGTCTGTCTCTCACTCTCTCTTGTTCCTTACCCCCTTAAAGAGTGACACCAATCACATTTTCCCACATTCCATTGGCCAGAACTCATTCACATGGCCCGTTTAACTGTGATGGAGGCTGAAAAATAGGGTCTCACTGTGTGTCCAAAAAGAAACAGAAATGGGGTTTAAACCCCTATCAATAGTTCTTCCTCATCTTGCCTGGGAGATAGTCATCCTGGCTGGCAGACTCCACTCAAAGCATGTATTTGGAGTAAAGTAAGGCATCTCCAAAAGAAGAGGGGTACTATTTCTAGAAGAAAACAGGATTCATAGTAGACAAAAAAATGGATCCAACCTTGATAGATGTTAAATATTTAGGGGGGCAGGTAAGCCTAGAATTAAATCTTGGCTTCAACATTTACCAGCCTTTGGTGTCTATCAGAAGGTTAAAAGGGCTCTCTGGGCTTCAGTTGCCTCATCTGTAGAAAGGAGACAATAACAGTACTTCCTTCAAGATTGTTATAAACTTAGACGTTTGTCACATACTTAGCACAGTACCATGCAAAAGGAAACAACAGTGTAACGTACAAGCCTCTCTGTCAGGGCACTCAATTGTGCCAGAATTTTAACTTTATTTTCCTTTATCTGAACTTAACATCTTATTAAATCCCCCTTTCCTTCTGATAACATAAAGTTAACCTCAGTGAATTCATAGGTTCTCCCAGGATCTTTGTAAGTTCCAGGGAGCTAATGTGGATCCAAAATGGCAGGGGTAGGAAGGTAGGCATCTGCTCTTCCACGTTGTTCCTTGTCTATGGTGGCATCCACTGAGATGACTCTGCATATCATTTAGTTTTTGTTCTATTTGGGTCACAGCTGTGTTCTCACTTCTTCCCAACCTCCAAGCGTCCGCAGATCTGCCAACTCCATGTGTCATGTCTGGGTTACTCCACCGCACACAAGAAACACCATTGCTCAGGTCACCCTAGGACCCCAGAAACCTCTATGAGGTTGCCTTGGACCAATCTGTCTTGACTCACTACACAGATATACCTTCTTTTTTCATGCCTTATTGGCTTAGGGACTTCCGGAGTCTTCCCACCCCTGGCAATGAAGCTCAGGTCCTTTCTGTGCTTGGTTCTCCAAACCTGTCTGGGGATTCCACCACTCGGCATCAACCAATTCCCTTCTTCCTATGACTCTATTCAGAAGAACGTTCCCAGTAGTCTCTACGACTAAGCTGTCCAATATAGTATCCACTAGCCACATTTGGACATTCAAATTTAAATTGGTAAGATACGCTAAATTAATTACACCAGCCACATCTTAAGTGCTCAGGAGCCATATGTACCTAATGGCTGCCATATTGGAGAGCACAGTTTTTATTATAGAACTCTTCCATCATCCCAGAAAGTTCTATCAGACAACACCGGTCTAGGATCTCTTCCTTGTCTGGCCTTCCCACCTGCCTCATCTCAGAGTCTTTACCTGGCCCAGTGGAGGGACCTTGCTCTGACATGATCTTTCAGTCTTAGAACCATCCTGCATTATGTCTAGGCCTAGGTTTTGAAACCCAAAAGCCAAGAACTGACTCTTGTTCTCTGTCTTCTTTGGGGTCATCTCTTCTCTGAGTCATAGAGGTTGGGATGACCTTGTTACCAATAGAGTGACCAACTGCTTAAGTTTGCCAGGACTAAGAGGATCCCTGGGACATGAAACTTTCGGTTTGAAAATGAGGAAAGTCCCAGACAATCCAGGACAAGCATGATCACCTTTGTTACAAAGAGCCACAGGTTACCAAGGACTGTGGGGAAAAAACACCAGTCTTTGTATCTCAAAATTTACTTTAATTCTGGAGCTAATATTAATCCTGATGAGGATTTCACTTTTACCACCAAAGTTAGACTCGGGTATTATATTTCCTCCTCTCTTTCTAGAAGCCTTCTTGGTCCCCACACTCCTGACCCTTTCCCTCCCTCATCCTGTGAATTCTGCAAATTTCACCAGTTCTACCTAGTATTTATGAGATGCAGATCTTCAGATCACCTTTCCCCTTTCCCACCCTGCTAGGGGAACTGTTTGAGTGTCTAATATTTCACCCCTTTTTCAAGATAAAACTATTGATCCTGAGGTCATACAAAGAGTGAGCCACATAAAAGACTTCGGCAGGGCAAACTATGAGGGCCAGCTCCAAAAAACCCCTTTAGACATTAAACTAAGACCTTCAGTGGATTGTTAATAGCTACCTTTTGGCCCGTTTCTAACTCAGTAGTGACAGTTTCAAACACAGAAGCTATTGTGGAGCTCAGTCATGGAGAAGGGACTGCCACTTGCCTGCCGACTGCCTTGCCCCTTCCATCCTGTCCCTGACATATTCCTGCCCTGGCTTATTAGTTTATGTGAACTGTCTAAAAATACCTTGACAGTAGCAGCTCAGAGGGTTACAGAAGAAAAAGGAGCCATTCAGTAAGAAGACAAATGTTATTCTTTTGCCCGATTCCTTCCCTCAGTGAAATGCAGACCCATGGAGACACCCGTGGAAGTTCTGTTGGAGACTCTGACCCATTAACGTGATTTGTGCTGTCCTCTGCTCCTGGAAAGCCTCTTTTCCTCCATTAGCCTTAACCTGTGGGGTCCAACGCAAGTACAGCCTCATCCAGGAAGCTGCTCACGATTCACATTGACTAAATCATTTGTCTCTACTGCCAATATGACAGATTGGAAGAATGAAGGTGTATTATATCACCTTACCCCAGACTGGAAAGGAGGGAACTGGAAAAATGCATTTTTAACAAACACTTTAGGTGCATTAAAAAAAAAGTTCTAGCAATACAGAAGTCACATGCCAAATTCACCCATTTCAAGTGCATGGTTTGATGGCTTTTAGTGTATTCACAGGTTTCTGTGACCATCACCACCATCAATTTCAGAACACCTTTGCCATTCCAAAAAGAAACACTGTCCCTTAGTTAACACCCATCTATTCCCACCACCCTGGCCCAGCCCTGTGCAGTCGCTCATCTATCTCTGTTTTTGTAGACCTGCCTTCTCTGGACACTGCATATACGTGGTCCTTTGAGACTGGCTTCTTTCACTTAGCAGCACTGTGTTTCTTTTTATGCCTGAGTAATATCCCATGATAGGGACACAGCACATTTTGTTTTCCCATTCATCAAATAATGGATATTTGAGTTGTCCCGCCACTTATAATGTTGCCTATTATAAATAATACTGCTGTGAACATTTGGGTACAAGTTTTTGGGTAGACATATGTCTTCATTTCTCATGGCTACATGCCTAGAAATGAAATTGCTGGGTCACATGGTAACTCTATGTCTAACTTCCTGAGGAAACGTCAGACCATTTTCCACAGCAACTGCACCATTTCACATTCCCACCTGTGGGGTATGGGGTTCAGATCTCTCCATATCCTCACCAGCACTTGCAATTACCTGCCTTTCTTTTATCCTAGCCATCCTAGTGAATGTGAAGCAGTACCTCATTTTCATTTTGATTTGCATTTCACTGATGGCTAGGTGCTTCTTACCTTCACTAAAGTTTGTAAACCTATGAAATACTGCCCCACAGCACAGTGATAGAGTTACCTGTCTTATGGCCCCTACTGGATAGTAAGCACACAGCAGGCCTGGACTGTGTCACATGCCTGCCTGTTTCCCCCCTCAGTGGAATTGTAGGTGTTCATAAATAAGAGCTAACGACTATGGAAGGCTTGCACTGTGTCAGGTGTCGATTACACCAATTAATTCACTTAATCGTCACAACAACTCGATGTGGTAGGGACTCTCATTACCGCCATCTTGCAGAAGAGAAAGCCAAGGCATGGAAGAGTTAAATAATTTGTCTGTCTTCGAACTCAGGTTGCACTGTGGACTACCTGCCTCCTGCAGTAAATAGCTACTGCATATATGAATGGATTTGCAACTCTGAAAAAAGGAGGAGAAAAGTGGGGGGAGATGAAAAAAGGCTACGGAGGCAGGGCTCACTCCACCATCCATTTGACTGAACAGCCATCTCACGAGCAACTGGGAGCTAGTGCTGCCTTTCTCCCATGAGCAACATCATGACGCTTCACAAAACCTCAATTCCTAGTAAAGGACATAGACAGTTTCATAGGCTTGGTTTGTTTTAAATCCGATAGACACTAATCCTGAAGTTGCAAGCCCATCAGGAAGCATTTATGGTGGAGAAAGGAAAGAGAGACGTCTCTCATTCTGGTACAGACTTGGGAAAATGCATGCTATCCAAGTATTCCAGGGATGTACTGGCAGTAAGGTCAAAAGGGAGAAAAAGGTCTTCATAGCTCTGAATTGAGCTATTTTATATCAGATGTCTCCTTTTGAGGGTAAACATGCTGAAGATCAGCTTCTAACTGCCACCATTTTCTACCTCCTGTACAGAGTAAACCCCTCAGCATGCCTTACCAAGCAGGGCTGCTGAACACCAGCATCACAACTTAGGCAAATCAGAAAAAGTTACTCCTTCAGTCTGGGCCAGAATGAATGGGTTGGTAAGCTCAGCATGGGCTGGATTTCAGCCCTCATTGGCCCCCTTGGCTGGGCACCATTATGCAGTGCCCAACCTGAGCAGCCATGTATGGTAGCCTGACTACCAAGCACCATACATTCCAGAAGGGTAGGTAACTCTCTGTATATTAGAGTCTAACCCTGGAGAATATGGGAATCTTGGTGATGAGGGAGCTGCTTCCCATAAATCAAATAATGGATTGTCAAAATCTCATAGCTCTTTATAATCCAGATGAAAGAAACAACCATGGGAGCCAGCAACAAATGACTGATGGAGGCTTTGTCTGACATAATGGGATGTAAAAGCCGACTAAACCCAGGCATAGAGAAGCCAAGCTAAAGCCATAGTTCAAAGCCAAACTCATTCATCTTGACTCTAGCAAGCCAGAGTGCCCTTGGAGTCCTGAAAGAATATGGCACCAACAAGGAACTGAAGGTTTGCAGCTCAGGACTGTAGGCAAGCTGCTTACCATGGAACCACACCAACTTCCAGCAACACATCTTGCTTCTTGGGCAGTTGATGGGGTCATCTAGGACACAGGCTTTGTGAGGTGGCCCCACAGAGATCCTGGCCAATAACCAGCCACCACCACCAAATAATGTCTGCCTCAAAGCAGCTCCAGGAAGCAGGCCACAGAGGGGGGAGGGGAGGGCGGGTGAGAAGCTGTATGAGGCACCCAAGCATCTGTCAGAGGATGACAGGAAGCACCAGCAATGGCTGTTAGTGTCTCTCCAGTGCCCAAGCCCACTGATACACAACTCCAAAGAGTGTGGCTGGTGGTGGCTTGCTGAGGGACTGTGGCCACAGATGGAGTAGCAGTATTCAGAGACAGAGAAAGATTATGCACGGACAGCGAGGATGAGCTATATTTTGCAATAGGCAGCACACAAACACAGGCACAAACCTAATAATGCTAATAGTTATAATAAATTTAATAATTTATTATTAAAAGTTGCTAAACTTGTACTGTGCTCTTTACTCATTTTATCTCACTTGCATTATGAAGGCCTACACAGTGGTCTTAAGACATGAGTGTTACTAATTTAAGCTTCTTATGGGTGAGGACACTGAAGCACAGAGAAGCTAAATAACTTCCCCAAGTTCATACAGCTTATAAGTATTGGAGCCTAAATATGGAGACCTATAGTCTGACTCTGAAACCCAAGCTCTTGACTGTAGTCCTGTTTTGCTTCTAAAATGACCAAATGGGTATTAAGGATATGAAGCCACAATGGGCCTTTGGAGCCACTGTCATACATACTGGGCATGTTGTCCTTCCATCCATCCACCCACCTACCCATCCACCCATCCACCCATCCATCCATCCATCCATCCACCCATCCATCCATCTGTATATAAACACATACAGTTTTTCAAGGAATATTTATTTTGCTCTGCTCTTTGTATACATTGTTGTATTTAATGTTGCTAACAGCTGTAGGTTGTTAGGAACAAAACATGGTTCCTATCGATGGGAGATTGTTTCCAAAAATGGCTGCAATAATATCTTTCATCCCTCACATCTTTTGCAATGGGATTCTGTCAATCTTCTTATATACAGGTGGAACCTATTTACCCTCACCTTGAATCTGGACTGCTAGTGATGCTTGCTCTAGCATACAGTAGAATACAGTAGAAGAATACGGCAGAATACAGTAGAAGAGATATTCTGAGACTTCAAAGCCCAAGGTTTAAGACAACTGGTAGCTTTCATGTTTCTTACATCTCAGTGGCCATTTAATTAGTCTGACCACTCTGAGGCTTCCATGCTGCGAGGAAGCCCAACCTAGCCATGTGAGGGAGAGTGGCCGCATGAAGGAGCACCAAGGCACAGACCTTTCAATCTGTATTAGTCAGGGTTCTCCAGAGAAACAGAACCAATGGCATGTGTGTGTGTGTAGACAGAAAGATGTATATATAGAGACAGAAAGATATATTAAAAAGAGATTGACTTAAGGAATTGGTTCACATGATTATGGAGCCTAGCAAGTCCAAATCTGCAGGTTGGCCATCAGGCTAGAGACCAAAGGAAGTGCAGATGTTACAGTTAAAGTTCAAATTTATATGGTGTACGATTCCTTCTTGCTTGAGGGAGGTCTGGGTTTTGGGCTATTCAGACCTTCAACTGATTAGATGAGGCCCACCCACACTATAGAGGGCAATCTGCTTTACTCAAAGTCCACTGATTGAAATGTTGATCTTGTCTGCAGCCATACCACCCTGAATATGCCTAATCTCATCTTAAATGTTGATTTCATCCAAAAACACCTTCATAGAAACAACAGAAGAATGTTTCACCAAATATCTTGGTACCATAATCCAGCCAAGTTGACAAATAAAATTAACCAACACAGAGTCCAACCCAACCACCAGCATAAGGCAGTCAAATGAGCCTTGCTGATACCATGTGGAACATAAGAATCAACCAGCTGAGTCCTGCTCAACTTCCTAACTCACAGAATCATGAGAAATAACAAATTCTTGGTTTTAAGCCACTAAATTTAAGGGCCATTTATTATACAGCAACAGAAAACTGACCCAACAGGACTTATAATTGAGTGACCTTAATAAACAAGTAAATAAACACATAGAGGTACAATTACATTTTTAATACACATTAGGATGGAAAGATCAGAATTGTTCCTTTATTGCATTTATTAAACACCTACCAGTAAAACCCCCATGGTGGTTCAGACCGGCACTGACAACACAGTCTTCCTTTTCCAGCCTCTGGCTTTCAACGTTTATTTATTTTTGGGACAGAGAGAGACAGAGCATGAACGGGGGAGGGGCAGAGAGAGAGGGAGACACAGAATCGGAAACAGGCTCCAGGCTCTGAGCCATCAGCCCAGAGCCCGACGCGGGGCTCGAACTCACGGACCGCCAGATCGTGACCTGGCTGAAGTCGGACGCTTAACCGACTGCGCCACCCAGGCGCCCCTCCAGCCTCTGGCTTTAACGTGAAGTGATAACCAGGCAAATCACTGAATCTTCTGGACCTTAGCTTCTCCATCTGTGAAATGGGCATGCTAGCACTCATCCTCCCTGCCTCACAGGCTTTTGTGAAGATAAAGTGAGACAAGAAACAGAAGTGCTGTGGTTGCTGAAAAGTCCTTGGCAAGCTACATCACAGCCAGATAAATGCTCCCTTGTGCTAAAATGCAAAATTGTTTTATAATTTATTGCTGAAATGGAAACATCTGGCTAAGGAAACTTGAAGGAAGCAGCAACCTTTCTGACCAGAGCAATTTCATCTAATAGCTGGTCTCTGGAGTCTCTTCCTTCAGCTCTGATTTGTCCATTGCTTTGAGTTGTATTTTGAAATATATGGGCCTTGCTTTTTTGGTACATCTGTTTTTCCTATTTTTACTTTTGACTAGAAAACAGAAAGAAAACCTTGTAAGTGGTAAATATCCATTGTTGGGCATTCCAGCCAAAGTATAGAAATCTCTCCATGAATCCATTCACTGATATGTCTTTTAATGCTAGTTATACAGCAAACTGGAGCGAGCCAGAATTGTATAGAATTTTATTAGCAACCTCGGCACACTGTGATTAGTCTACACATGAATGCGATTTCCACCTGGGTTGTGAACCAGCAAACCCAGGAGTCAAATCCAGCTATGTCTTGTCCCTGTTTGAAAACTCTTTAGTGACTCAATGCCCTCTGTATAAATACGAAGCTCTTTGGCACAGCACTGATGCCTTCCATGATCTGGCTGTTGTTTCTCTCTCCTGCCTTGCCTCTCACCACTCACATCCTTGGGCTTCATGATGTGTTAATACAGGTGTCTCCTCTCCAGCTTTTGCATAATCTATTTCCTTCTCTCTAGCGCACCAACCCCCTTCCATCTTTGCTTAACCAACTCCTTCAACCCTTCCTGTCTGACTTTAGATGACCTCTCTGAGAAATCTCTAAGCCAGCAAGACTGGATTTGCTGTCCCTCATCTGGGACGCCTTAGCATCTTACCTCTAAGGTAGTGGCCAATTATGATCCCCAGAAAGTTAAAGGCACAACTCTCATAAAGTACATCATGAGCCTATGCAAAGATTTTTTTAACTCTTTAATGAGGGAACCAGCAGGGTGATAAGGCTGGATCAAAGGGACATATAAGAACCCGATTAAGATGTAGCCAGTGGAAGAAAGAATGTTGGCTTCAGATTGCTAATTTAGATACTGAACTACATGTAATATAATGTCCTGTAGGCAATAAAATCATAATCCTTAGGAGATGTCTTTTCCCATGGACAGAAAATCATCTACGTCTCTGCCAGACAAAAATCATTTACAACTTACCAATTTCCTGCGAATTAAGATCTAATTTTTCCAGGTCTAGACCCTAACCAGTAGTAATCATTAGCCAAATTAAGGGTGTCAGATGGCCTTTGGGCTGGCCTATTAGACAATGCTTTAGTATGACATTGAAAGGGCACACAGTCGTCTTTCTGGATCATTCTGTATTTTTTGTTTTTTTGTTTTTTGTTGTTGTTTTTTACCGGTGGCATTAACACTCTCCATTACAACAACTTGTTATCTTGTCTGAAATTCTCAGCAAATGGAAAGCTTGTCAGAGGCCAGGAATGTGTTTTGTTCACTCTTGTAGCCTCTGATCTTAGTTCAGTGCCTAGTATGGATTAGGCTCAGATAATTATTGTTGGATGAATTAAAAGGTTTTTTCTTTGAAGATTCAAGTGGTTCCCCCAAAAAGCTTATCAGTCCCCGTAGATCAGGTTACAGTGATCACAGACCCCAGCCCAGGAACCCCTCTCACCCCAGCCAGCCTCCCTGCCTCCAGCAGCCTTAGCCCCTTAAGCATTTCTCCCACTTCTTACCACTGCATGAGCCCTAGCTGTCAGTTGGATGGCCAGATGCTCAAGGCTAGATGAAAGAAAGTCTCCTCTACTGTTTCCATTTCAAATCAAGGCAAATCAGGTGGTTCCCTGTTAAGGCCCCCTGCCTGTCCCCTGTCCCAGCAGGTTGGCTGGAAACCATAGCCTCTCTAGCTGGCTGCCTCCCTTCCTTGTACTGTTCCTGAGAGCACACAGGCTGATTCTGTTCCTGGAGTCAGCTTCCCAGGGACAGCTAGTGGGGCTGCAGGCACGAAATGCATCATTCTAAAAGGTGTATGGGGCAGCCCAGGTTTCTCACAGATAATGAGCCTACGTAATTTAAGTCGTAATTTATGCACTTAAACACTTGTTGCCAGCAGGGATAAACTGCCCTGTTTGTGGCTTGTTTTCATTAGCACAGGAGGCACGTAAAGCACCCTCAACCTGATGGGGGCGGGACGGAGGCAGGCCTAATTTTTGGTCAGTTGGGGTCAGGAGACGTGCATGAAAAGGGGGAAGCAGGGGTGCATGCACACTGAACACCTTCAAGTTTTGAGGAGTCTGAAAAGGTCTGGAAAAAACGGACTTGAAATAGCCTGAGAGTGACTTTATCACTTTACGTAACACCTGTGTCAATCTTGTGGTCACCTTGGAAATTTTTCAGAAAGACAGGGAGTAACTGGGTTTGGACAAAAAAAAAAAAAAAAAAAACACAGGCAAGAGCTTGAGACTCCTTTGGCAAGTGGTGGGCTCCTGTAAGCCCCTGGGCACCGGTGGAAGGTGGACTGGGTGTGTGGAGAGAAAATTAGGAAAGAACAGTAACACGGCAGCAAAGGCTTTGTGTGTTCTTAGCAGCAGAGTAGATCACTGGAACATCTAGAAAGTGGGTGAAGTTTGCCTTTAGAGCTCCCAGTTTCTTATTTCTGGAACTTGTCCCTCCTCCAGGAAACCCTTCTCACACTGTACCTTCTCCTCTCCCCGCTATGAAACCCTGGTATTAGCCATTTACCCCTTTGTTGTGAACTGAAAGCTAGGCTCGCTCGCTCTCTCTCTCTCTCTCTCTCTCTGCCACTCTCTCTCTCGCAGTGGGGTTCATACTTAAGCCTTTTCTCTTTGAAAAAGGAATAGAGTGGCCATATAATTTATCATCCATTTGAGAATATTTTTAGCACTCTTTAAAATTACCCCCAGAACAATAGGGATAAATCAGAACTGTTCCAGAAGAATTCTGGGCTAACTAGACCTAAGTTCATCCTAGAAATGCCAAATCTTGTCTTCTGGTTGAGGAATTGTGGGCATCACTGAGCAGGTGGAGAGAGGTCTCTGATTTTTTCCAAAGGCAAGGGTAATGGAAGGAAGCAGAAGGGAGTAGAGATGTGTTAGAATGTTCCTAATGGCACATAACAAAGTATCCAGCTATGTTGGCTTAAATTAAAGAGATTTATTTTTCTCACATAAATCACATAACAAGTGGTCCAGAGGGAGGTGACTCCAAGCAGAATCAGTGGCTCATCCATGTCAGGTTTTCTCTGAGAATCTCTTGGTCCTCTCCCTCATTATTGCAAGATGGCTGCCAAGGCTCCATACATCATGTCTTGACAAAAGCACATTCAAACATAGGAAGTAGATGCAGCTTTTCCTCTTATCTCTTTCTTTTATCACAAAGTTTATATCTGCCCAGGATTCCCCCAGCAGAGTTCCCCTCTAGTTTAATTTACTGATATTAGGTCACATGACAATTTCCAGCACTGCAAGGGAGGCCGTGAAAGTGAGAACTTGCATTTTCTCCCTCTGTGGTGAGCAATGAATTCTGCTGGCCCAGAGAAAGGGTGAGAAAATGGCTGCTCGGTGGGCAACCAAGCTTCCCCTAGGCCCTGCACCAAACCTCACTGGGCCTGCCTAGAATATAATCTTAATCTGGGCTCTCCATGATACACAGAAAGTTCCAAAGCAGACAATGAAGTAATATGCCTGATGAGATCCTGAGAAATACCCCATTGACTGCCATAGTTCTTTCAGGAATGCTTTGTCTTCATTTATGATGGATTTTCTGATGCCCTTGGCTCCTAGGGCTTTATTCAGCTGGAAGTCACTGTCCTCCTGAATCTGACAATTGATCTCTAAGTGGGGACTCTGTAATCTTCCCAGCATCTCTAGGCAATGGGTGCCATTGTTAACACCATTTAACAGATGAAGAAACTGAGTTTTAGCAAATTTTGGTAACTTGCTCAACGTCACTAAATCTCCCAACTCCTTAGTTAATGCAAGTGAAGGGTATAGTACAGGTTTTGTGAATTATTGGTAATTTTATTAATAAATTTGTTATTTACAATTATTATTAACACTTGCTCTTTACTCCCAAGTCCTTATAGATCCTGTGTGATTTTTTTTTTCTCTTTCCTTTGTCCACTTTTCCCCTCAGCCACTATGCATCTGCAACAAAGGGATTATTTCTGTTTCTTGACTGTCCCGACCTTGCCCTGCTTCAGGACCTTTGCACTTGCTGTTTCTTCTGCCTGGAATGCTCCTGGCCCAGCTCCTCTCTTGTCAAGTTTTAACTCAGAGAAGCTCTCCCTAGCCACTCTAAGTAAAGTGCCTCTCTTGTTTTCTGTAATAGCACCTTAATTATTTCCCTCATTGGGTTTAACAATGACATTGTCTTCCTACCTGTTTATGTCTCTCCTCCATCCCCATCAAAGCCTCCCTGATATCTGAGACTTTATTCTTGATTTATCCCCTTTTGGCTAGAACAATGCCCAACACATAGTAGTTGCTCAATAAATTTGCTAAATGCTCACATGATTTTAAAAGTTGAGGCCAGGGGCACCTAGGTGGCTCAGTTGGTTAAGTGTCTGACTTTGTCTCAGGTCATGATCTCATGGTTTGCGAGTTCGAGCTCCACGTTGGGCTCTGTGCTGACAGCTCAGAGCCTGGAACCTGCTTCAGATTCTGTGTCTCCCTCTCTCTCTGCCCCTCCCCCCATTCATGCTCGCTTTCTCACTCGCTCTCTCTCTCTCTCTCAAAAATAAACATTAAAAAATTGGTTTTTTAAAAATTGAGGCCAAAATCCAAGTCTGAGTAGCTGAATAGCCTGTGGCTATAGAAACTATCTTAGAGCACAATTAGAAAACACTGGTCTGAAAATAAAAATAATAAAATAAAATTAAATAAAAAAGAAAACATGGGTCTGATCTAACCCTTGCATTTTAACATGAAAATAAAGATAAGAATTTTTCCCTGTAAGATTCTAAAGTAAATTAGTAACAGAGATAAGGAAAAAACATTGGAATTAGAAACTGAATATTCCATGTACAAGCCAAATAGCCTTTGAGAAGCCATTCAAGCTACCTCACCTCAGTTTTCTCATTTGTAAAACATCAGTTAGACAGCCTGCCTCACAGAGTAAGTTTGAGGTTTGCATGAGATCAGGGAGGCACTAGACTCTACCATGGTACCTGAAAGGAAGTGCTTGGAGACAGCTTCCCTTGAATTCTATTGGCTAGTATCTTATTGAGAATTTTTGCATCCATATTCATCAGGGATATTGGCCTGTAGTTCTCTTTTTTTGCTGGGTCTCTTTCTGGTTTAGGAATCAAAGCAATGCTGGCTTCATAGAATGAGTCTGGAAGTTTTCCTTCCCTTTCTATTTTTTGGAACAGCTTGAGAAGGATAGGTATTATCTCTGCTTTAAATGTCTGGTAGAATTCCCCAGGGAAGCCATCTGGTCCTGGACTCTTATTTGTTAGGATATTTTTGATAACTGAGTCAATTTCTTCTCTGGTTATGGGTCTGTTCAAGTTTTCTATTTCTTCCTGTTTGAGTTTTGGAAGTGGTTGGGTGCTTAGGAATTTGTCCATTTCTTCCAGGTTGTCCAGTTTGTTGGCATATAATTTTTCATAGTATTCCCTGATAATTGCTTGTATTTCTGAGGGACTGGTTGTAATAATTCCATTTTCATTCATGATTTTATCTATTTGGGTCATCTCCCTTTTCTTTTTGAGAAGCCTGGCTAGAGATTTATCATTTAAAAAGAATTATTCACCATGATCAAGTGGGATTCATTCCTGGGCTGCAGGTCTGGTTCAACATTTGCAAATCAATCAATATGATACATCACATTAATAAAGGAAAAGAAAAGAACCATATGATCCTGTCAATTGATGCAGAAAAAGCATTTGACAAAATTCAGCATCCCTTCTCGAGCGACCCTCGAGAAAGTCGGGATAGAAGGAACATACTTAAACATCATAAAAGCCATTTATGAAAAACCCACAGCTAATATCATCCTCAATGGGGAAAAACTGAGAGCTTTCCCCCTGAGATCAGGAACATGACAGGGATGCCCACTCTCACAGCTGTTGTTTAACATAGTGTTGGAAGTGCTAGCATAAGCAATCAGACAACAAAAGGAAATCAAAGGCATCAAAATTGGCAAAGATGAAGTCAAGCTTTCACTTTTTGCAGATGACATGATACTATACATGAAAAACCTGATAGACTCTACCAAAGGTCTGCTAGAACTGGTACATGAATTCAGCAAAGTCACAAAATACAAAATTAATGTACAGACATCAGTTGTATTCTCATACACTAATAATGAAGCAACAGAAAGACAAATGAAGAAACTGATCCCATTCACAATTGCACCAAGAAGCATAAAATACCTAGGAATAAATCTAACCAAAGATGTAAAAGATCTGTATGCTGAAAACTATAGAAAGCTTATGAAGAAAATTGAAGAAGATATAAAGAAATGGAAAAACATTCTGTGATCATGGATTGGAAGAATAAATATTGTTAAAATGTCAATACTACCCAAAGCTATCTACACATTCAATACAATCCCAATCAAAATTGCACCAGCATTCTTCTCAAAGCTAGAACAAGCAATCCTAAAATTTGTATGGAACCACAAAAGGCCCCGAATAGCCAAAGGAATTTTGAAGAAGAAGACCAAAGCAGGAGGCATCACAATCCCAGACTTTAGCCTCTACTACAAAGCTGTCATCATCAAGACAGCATGGTATTGGCACAAAAACAGACACATAGACCAATGGAATAGAATAGAAACCCCAGAACTAGACCCACAAACGTATGGCCAACTCATCTTTGACAAAGCAGGAAAGAACATCCAATGGAAAAAAGACAGTCTCTTTAACAGATGGTGCTGGGAGAACTGGACAGCAACATGCAGAAGATTGAAACTAGACCACTTTCTCACACCATTCACAAAAATAAACTCAAAATGGATAAAGAACCTGCATGTGAGACAGTAAATCATCAAAACCTTAGAGAAAGCAGGAAAAAACCTCTCTGACCTCAGCCACAGCAATTTCTTACTTGACACATCTCCAAAGGCAAGGGAATTAAAAGCAAAAATGAACTATTGGGACCTGATCAAGATAAAAAGCTTCTGCACTGCAAAGGAAACAATCAACAAAACTAAAAAGCAACTGATGGAATGGGAAAAGATATTTGCAAATGACATATCAGACAAAGGGCTAGTATCCAAAATCTATAAAGAACTCACCAAACTCCACACCCGAAAAACAAATAATCCAATGAAGAAATGGGCAGAAAACATGAATAGACACTTCTCTAAAGACATCCAGATGGCCAACAGGCACATGAAAAGATGTTCAATGTTACTCCTCATCAGGGAAATACAAATCAAAACCACACTCAGATATCACCTCAGGCCAGTCAGAGTGGCTAAAATGAACAAATCAGGAGATTATAGATGCTGGCGAGGATGTGAAGAAACAGGAACCCTCTTGCACTGTTGGTGGGAATGCAAACTGGTACAGCTGCTCTGGAAAACAGTGTGGAGGTTCCTCAAAAAATTAAAAATAGATCTACCCTATGACCCAGCAATAGCACTGCTAGGAATTTACCCAAGGGATACAGGAGTGCTGATGCATAGGGGCACTTGTACCCCAATGTTCATAGCAGCACTTTCAACAATAGCCAAACTATGGAAAGAGCCTAAATGTCCATCAACTGATGAATGGATAAAGAAATTGTGGTTTATATACACAATGGAGTACTACGTGGCAATGAGAAAAAACGAAATATGGCCTTTTGTAGCAACGTGGATGGAACTGGAGAGTGTGATGCTAAGTGGAATAAGCCATACAGTGAAAGACAGATACCATATGTTTTCACTCTTATGTGGATCCTGAGAAACTTAACAGAAGAAACTTAATATGGGGGAGGGGAAGGAAAAAAAAGTTAGAGAGGGAGGGAGCCAAACCATAAGAGACTCTTAACAACTGAGAATAAACTGAGGATTGATGGGGGTGGAAGGTAGGGGAAAATGGGTGATGGGCATTGAGGAGCACTGGGGTTGAGATGAGTACTGGGTGTTGTATGGAAACCAATTTGACAATAAATTTCATATTAAAAAATTAAAAAATAAATAAATTAAAAAAAAAGGAAACAGATTTGCTTGAATCTCAGGCTGGTGCCCTTCCTTTCCACTATGTTCTTGTGGCCGTGAGTCTCTTCACACGTGATGGGTACATCGTCAACAGACAGGTTTAGCAAGGTGGTGTTCTTGCAGACTCTGTTTCTCATGTGAGGACTATAGGAAACCCCAATAGTGGGTCTCTAATCATTCATTGTGAATCCCTGTTTCCAAGCTCAGAGCACAGTCTGCTGTATCTGGGGTCTGAGGCCAGCCGATGGAGGATGAACTGCCCCTGTACCGCAGCTGAAGCCATGATGGAGAATATGTGGAGATAGCACCTTGCAGAACCCAGTAACTTCCCAGGGACAAAACTAGCAACCTGATGTGTCAGCATTCTGGCGGGGTGACAGAGACCTGTGAAGGGGAGGAGGGAGTGGGGAGCAAGTCTAGATCAGCTTACTTCACGGGAGAGGCGGGGTTTCCCTCGCGGGGTCCCCTTTGCTTTCCACAGTACAGATGGCCATTAGCTGCCAGCCCTGGTGAGGAGAGGCAGCTGCAGGTTTTGCATGCAAACTCTCCATTGTCCGTCTTAACAAGCAGTAGGGGATTGGGGTCGCAGGCTGGGGTCTGGGTTCAAATGCTGGTTCTGCCTCTTACCAGCTGTGCTACCTCAAACATACAACCTTGACTTCTCTGAGCTTCAGGTTCCTCATCTATGAAATGGGGATAACAATAGCACCTACAGCAACCAGTGGCTGTGAGGTTCAGAAAGCTCTCTGCATAGTTCTTGACATAAACCTGGGTTCGATAAGGTCGGCAATTTACATCAATGTATACAGTTCTACATGGAGGGAGTTTTTAAAGTCAAAGAATGAGAGGTGGGGGGGTACAAATCTCACAGGCAGGTAGCTTTGCTTTCTCTGTTCATCCTTTTCCATTGTGCAACCAAGAAGGCAGGCAAGATTCAGCCTGTACTCAGCCTTTATGCCCACTCCATTGCAAGACAACCTCGGGCTACAGAGTTGGAAACTTTATCTTTCACAGAAATCAGACTTTTGCATTTCAGCCTGTATAAATGGACCATGAGAACACCCTGCAGCCTGTATTTGCTGCATGTTTCTACAGATGCCAGCAAAGGACTTCTAGTAATGGGATCAGTAACCCAAGTAAGACTACCGAACAACCAAGTCTGAATTTATCCCCGCCTGTCATGTGCTGGTGAACAATGAAAGCACAGTAATGGGAAACTCTGCCTGCTGTCTTGCATGTTTGAGCCAGCCCACCCCTGCGAGGTACTATTATTCGCACTGATATTAATAAATGCTTCTGACACGCAGGAAAAGTTCAGAGTGCTGGAGAGTTGCAAAGCACGCCAAACACATAAACTGACTGCCTCTGGCAGCTCACAGGCACGAAAGATTCAAGACAAGGCCTAAATGGCAGAAAACATGATGACTGGGGAGGGGTCATTGCAGGTGAGGCAGAGAGATCTTCCAGGGCTGTGTTGGAAATGCGAGAGACGAGGCTCAGCCCCCACTCTCTGGCCACTCAACTCATTCGAAGAGCCATTCTTGGAAAATCACTGGAGAGATGATAGAAGACAAGTGACAGTCCACTTTGTCACCTCGACCACCTCTCCTTGAAGGAAGAGGTTAAGATGTGTCCAGCCTTCCAGCTAACTGAGGTTGGGTTGGAGCAGGCATTGCTAATTGTTCCCCAGAGGCTACTCCTTCTTTCTTACTTTTAGAAGCACAACTTTCCAAGTTAGCAACAAATTCTTGGAAATAGGACTCCTCCAGCAGTAACTAGTGACCATCCATTCTGGACTCCATGGCAACAGGGGTAGTGACCTGGCTGAGCTCTGGCCAGTGGGTTGAGAGCAGACACCCTGTGTGCAACTTCCAAATCGTGCTTTTTTTTTTTTTTTTTTTGTACGGAAGCTCTCTGCCTCCATTTTTTCTTCCTCCTCCTGTCACTGGCTGGGGCATGGCACCAACTGGAACAATTGCCTGGGACTCAGAGAAGGAAGACACACACTTAAAAATGGCAGACCTGGGGTACCTGTGTGGCTCAGTCAGTTAAGCATCCAACTTCGGCTCAGGGCATGATCTCGGGGTTGGTGAGTTCAAGCCCCACATCTGGCTCTGTGCTAACAGCTCAGAGCCTGGAGCCTGTTTCAGATTCTGTGTCTCCCTTTGTCTCTGTGCCTCCCTGCTCTCTCTCTCTTTCTCTTTTTCTCTCTCTCTCTCAAAAATAAATAAACCTTTTTTTAAAATGGCAGGCCTGTCCGGCAGCATTCCATGCTACCAGCTCTAGACCTCTCATCTTCTTTGCTCCATTGGATGGAAGGAAAACAAACTTTTATCCTACTTGAGCCATGATATTTTAAGGTCCTTTTCTCACAGGAGCTTATCCCATGCCACATTCACAGGCCTGGCTTTGGACCCAAGCAGATGTTTACTCATTTCCCCTTCATCTCGCTCTCCTCTCTCCTTCACCCGCTGGGCTCCAGATGAACTGGGTGCTTTTCTGTTGCTTGAACTCATTAACTTCTTCCTCATCTCAGAGCCCTGTCCTCCAGTATTTATCTGCTGGGGGCGGTGGAGGAGTGGGGGCTGCTGTAAAAAAGGACCAGAGAATAGGTGGCTTAAACAACAGAAATGTATTGTCTCACAGTTCTGAAGGCTGGACATCCACAATGAAGGTGTTAGAAGAGTTAGTTCCTTCTGGGGCTGTGAGGGGAAATCTGTTCCAGGCCCTCTCCTTGCCTTGTAGATGGCCATCTTCTCCCTGAGCCTCTTCTTATTGGCCTCCTTCTATGTGTGCCTCTGTCCAAATTTCCCATTCAGAACAACACCTGTCATATTGTTTTAGGGCCTACTCTAATGACCTCACTTCTACTTAAATACCTCTGGAAAGACTGTTTCTCTCCAAATAAGTACTATGGCTTAAGACTTCAACCTGTGAATTTGGGTGGCAGGGAACACAATTTGGACCATAATAACTCCACCTCTTAGAATATAAGCTTCTTTTATCTAGTACACAGAAGTATTCAATCTTTACTGAATTAATCAATATGCAAATATTCATAATTTTTATTATATCAACATCATTATCATTATCAAGTAGAAATATTTAACTGGCATTTCTATACTTCTATACAGTTGATATTAACATTTACCCGATAGTTAATAATTCATGTTAATAATAATATTGCAGAATCATGGAAAGATCCAAAAATGCAATTCAAATAATTGGACAAAGATTACACTCAGTTCAGTATAATTTTAATGTTTATTTTATTTTATTAATATAAAATTTGGTCATTCATAGATGGGATTTATAATAATCACCAAATATCAAGAATGTTTGTTTTTACTCTAGTCTAAAATAACTTGAGGGTTTAAGTAATGTGCCCAAAATAGGATTTTAATAAAATGAGAATAAAAACAGATAAAGTGGGATTAAGAAAAAATAAAAAAAAATTAAAAAGCAAATGTTCTGACCATTGGAGTCACTATCATTGCTCTAGCACATAAAATTATATTTAAAATTTGGGGCAACATAGTTGCAGATACAAACAATGAGACTGTTTGAAACACATCCAAGAGTCAGATTTATAGCAGTTTTTCAGGAGACAGAAGGTTTTTACCTTGTAGTAACTCAGAGAAATTTCCATAGGGCATAATCAGTAGGGCACAGCTGTCCTTGGATCCTTTAATGTCTTCCACAGAAGTTTCACCAAGAATTCAAACAAGGAATTTAGGCTGTTTCTCGTACCCAGCATTATAATAGTCAAGCAACAACATTAAAACATGATACAAGGGGCGCCTGGGTGGCGCAGTCGGTTAAGCGTCCGACTTCAGCCAGGTCACGATCTCGCGGTCCGTGAGTTCGAGCCCCGCGTCAGGCTCTGGGCTGACGGCTCAGAGCCTGGAGCCTGCTTCCGATTCTGTGTCTCCCTCTCTCTCTGCCCCTCCCCCGTTCATGCTCTCTCTCTCTCTCTCTCTCTGTCCCAAAAATAAATAAAAGTTGAAAAAAAAAAGAAATTTAAAATTTCTTAAAAAAAAAAAAACATGATACAAAATAGATGAACATAGAGGAAGGGAAGCAAAAACAATACAAAAACGGAGGGGGACAAAACATAAGAGACTTTTTTTTTTCATAAGAGACTCTTAAATACAGAGAACACACTGAGGATTGCTGGAGGGGCAGTGGGTGGGGGGAAGGGCTAAATGGGCAAGGGGCATTAAGGAGGACACTTGCTGGGATGAGCACTGGGTGTTATACATAGAGGATGAATCACTGGCATCTACTCCTGAAATCATTATAACACTATATGCTAACTAACTTGGATATAAATTAAAAAATAAATAAATAAAAATTAAAAAAAACCATGATTTAGTGAAGGTAGTTTTTGAGGTGTGTGGTGAAGATACGAAACCTTCCACCCAAAAGCACTTAGAATATATACATGAATAAATAGATACAACATCCCTTAAATCCTCTCCCCTAAATCCTGTTTCCATTCCACTGGGCTCTTTGCAGGAATGGGCTCAAGTGCAGTGGTCAAAGGAGTCAGACATCTGGAGTTGACTTCGGACTCCCCTACGTCTGAACTGTGTGACATTAGGTAAGTTACTTATGTATAAAATGAAGATGATTATAATACTGATTTTACATGTTTGTGGTGAAGATTAAATAATGTTCACAAATCTCTTAATACCGTCTCTGGCACATGGTAAGCACTCAGTAATGTTAGCAGTTAGTAGTAGCATATTTTTGGATCATAGATGTGTGTATATATGGGTGAGTGGTAGAGTTCACATTCGCTCATGAAAATCAAAGTGCTCATATGGTCCTCCTGCTTAGCTGGAAGACTGTTTAGTGGAAGGCTTCGTGTTTATGTATAGGAAGAGCATGTGAAGAATCTGTAATAGCTTGATCTCTGATAAAAAACGGTGTGTTGACTCCATTGACAACTTTCCAACAGCAATACCCTCACTATAATCCCTAGTTTTATTTCTTGGCATTTTATTCACCTGATTAAATAGAAAATAGACTTTAATTTACCCAACTATAATTATAACAAACAAACAAACAAAAAACCCTTTGTATAGATAACCCATTTGTTGTACAATAAAGAGTTCGACTTGCCTTTGTCTCTGGTTCCTGGGAGGGAGACTCGAAGTCCTTGAATTCCCCATGTAACAAGAATGTCTTTGTTACTCATGAGCCTATTGGGTCACACCTGAGTTTGAACTGAAAGATGAGATGACTCAGAATGGAAGTTAATCACCAGCAAGATCAACCATGTAATTAGAAGGTTGGGGCTATGAACCAGCCTCGCCTCTGGAGGGAGGAGGAAGGCTAGAGATTGAGTTTAATCACGTAGCCAATGATTCAATCAATTATGCCTATATAAGGAAACCCTAATAAAAACTTTGGACACAGATGTTTAGTTGAACTTCCAGTATGCTTGATGAATGCATTGATGTGCCAGACAGGTGATGTGCCCTGATGCCCCGGGAAGAGGGCGCAAAAGATCTGCATTCAGGACCCTCCCAGACCTTGCCCTATGTATCTGTTCCTTTGATGGGTCCTGACTTGCATCCTTTATAATAAAACTAAAATTGTAAGTACAGCACTTTCCTGAGTTCTGTGACTCATTCCAGCAAATTATCAAACGTGAGGTGTTCTGAGAACCCCCCCCCAAGATTTGTAGTTTATTGATCAGAAGTGCTGGTGGCCTGGGGCACCTGGCTGGCTCAGTCAGTTAAGCGTCTGACTTCACCTCAGGTCATGATCTCATGGTTTGTGGGTTCAAGCCCCGTGTCAGGCTCTGTGCTGACAGCTCGGAATCTGGAGCCTGCTTCAGATTCTGTGTCTCCCTCTTTCTCTGTCCCTCTCCACTCGCACCCTGTCTGTCTCTCAAAATAAATACATTAAGAATTTTTTCTTTAAAAGGAAAAGAAGTGCTGGTGGCCTGGGAACTGATGTGGGGGCAGTCTTGTTGGGGACTGCACCCTTAAACCTATGGAGCCTGATGCTAACTCCAGGTGGTAGTGGAAGAATTAAATTTCAGGATGCCAGTTGATGTCAGAATACCATCTAAAGGCCCCTAGGCCTTCAGAGCCCCTGGTCCTGTCTGGGGAATAAAGACCATGAGAGGATGTTTGGGGTCCTAAGAAAGGCCATCAGCAACCCCTCACTTCTCCCCCAGCAAGGGATCAGTAGAGCATGGCAGTCAAACACCCCCAACAACATCGCTTCTGACTCAGGTTTTCTGTTTATTGTAAGACAAAAATCCTTCCATTAAGAGGGAACTTGAGAAACCTTAAAAGATTAATGAAACAGTTTCTTTCAGATCATGGGCTCAAAGTAAGCCCATGTTTATGATGATGGAACATCGTAAACATCTTATTAATGGTAATAAATCACAAAATAGTTACTAATTTTTGTAGATTATACTAGTTATTTCCTTGCTCCTTTATGGCGTTTCCTACATATTTCTTCTCTCTCCTTTCTTCTGGTAAAGATTCTGCCTGTCTTCCATTCCACTGTCACAAGAATGAGCTTGAGACCAAGCCAGTCCAATCACACTCCGTGTTTTAGTTAAGGTAGGTCACTTGCTGTAACAACAGGCCTCCAATGTACCATGGCTCAATTACACTAGAAGTTCGATTCTTGCTCACAAAAACTGTCCTAAGCCATCAAGATCATATTGGGAAAGGGGTGGTTTTGCTCCACACAGTAATTCAGAGATCAACTGTCCTTCGACAGATATTCACAAGATATCCCTGGGCATTAATATCCACTGATAGAATAGGACCAAGAGGATGGAAAATGTACATTGCTTCATAACCTCCATGGCCTGGGAGTTACACATATTAATTTTGTTCACATTCCTCTGATAAGAATTAGTTAAGATGAAGCCATGTAACTAATGGCCTCATCTGGATGCAAGTGGGCCTGGGAAATGAAGTCCTTGTCTGGGTGGCTGCTTCCCAGACAGAGCTCTGTGATTTGGAAAAAGGAGCATGAATCTTGATGGACTATTTAGCCATCAGAGGTTGGTTAAAGGGTAGACTCATGATATGACCCAAACTGGGTGAACCAAAGAACACTTCTGATGTTGATATTTGAAAGCTAGGAGAAAAGAGAGATTTTTGTTTTGTTTTGTTTTGGGTGGTCAGAGACAATATCTGAATTTGGACATCTGCAGCCAATGTTCTCTGCCATGAGGTGAAGGCATTTGCAAATGAAGCCAGGCAGAGAGGGAGAGAGACAGAGATCGAGAGACACACACACACAGAGAAAGAGAGAGAGTGAATCCCGGTGATCTCAACTTCCAGCTCTGGCCCCAGAGGCCCAGATGCCCATTCTTCCCCTTCAGTCTTCTGGGTCACCCTAACTCTCCTTCCCACCCACATGAGTCAGTGAATTCTCCTTTTTATTAGAGTTAAATTTGGGTTTCTGTCATTTGCATCATCCTTTGAGCGTCAGCTGTATGTCAGAAGCTACAATGGGCATTTTACACACATTTCTGAATGGATCCCTCAAATGATCAGCGATATCACCAGGTCTATTTCCTAGATGAGGAAATAACACTCGGAAACGTGAAGTACGTAGGAGAGCAAGGACAAGTCTTTGTTGCAACTACTCCACTGCGTCCTTGTAGCACAAAAGTAGCAGGGACAAGAGTAAACTAATGGGTGGGGCCAGGTTCCAATAAAACTTTATTTACAAATCAGGTGGTAGGCTGAACCTGGCCTGCAGATGGGTGTTTACTGAGGAGGACTTGGGGAGGGGGGGGAGGGGGGGAAAGTGAGCAATGCTAACCTGAAAGTCAAGAGAACTGTGGTTTGGTCAGTAGTGAAATTGGTGACCTTGAACAAATCACCTGATGTCTGAGGTCTGTTGACACCAGTTTCCTTATTTATTTTAATACCTTCATCGGCCTTCTTATTCTGTTGTGTCCATCTCAACAACCACACGCAGAATGCACGGAATTAATTCGTAATGGTTCCATTTTTAAGTTGGAACTCAACCGAGAACTACAAATGTATTTTAATCTTAACTTTACAAAGTTAAAACATGAATTATTCTTTTTTCTTCACATACCCAGTTCATGGAAGGTGTCAGTCATTCTGTGCGATTCACTCCCTTGGGTGCCCCTGGGACGTGTGGGGGCACGGGCTCCACGTTACATGGCCTCAGCCTGCTGAGCTGTGAAGTCTCTCAATCTCTCTGGCCACACCGCTCATTTCCCACTGCTGTCTGCTGTCATTTCTCCTCGCTGCTAATCTGCTCCCTAATGACTACTCATTGCTTAGATCAAGGTCCAAGAATGTGTCCTTGTCTGTCCCTGCTTCGAGTAAACTACAACTATGCCCCTAGAGACCCTTTCCTCTGACTTCAAAGTCAAGCTCTAGGTGCTGGGTATTTGGCATTCCTAGAAATATGATCCCAGGAAAGCAGGGCATTATTCAAATGCCTGTCTGTTTACCTACTTAGCAAAAAATATGATACTCAAGTCAGAAGACTGATGTTACAAACCACTCTCCCCTTAAGCGATTAGGCTTCCAGAAACCTTCAGCACGTGAAAATTTCCCATACCCCCTGAAAGCCAATGAAAAGAGAGGCAACCAAAAGCTGAAGACTCCGTATTCTTCATCCTCAGGGGCAACCCCCCACCCCCGCCACTGCCACCGCCTGGGGTTTTCTGGAGAACTCCCACACTTGTGTGTTGTCAACGAGATCAAAACAAGCGTCAAGTCTCTTGGGGGATATGTAGAAACAGAGATCTGAGGGTTAGAATGAGTCAAGGAATGTGGGATACTAAATGTTCTCTCTCCCTGATAAAGGACGGGTCGCTGACAGACGAATTGTGTTTTGTAAAGGGCCAGACAGGAAAAATTTTAGGTACTGTACTGTACATATGGTCTTTGTTGCAAATTGTTCTTCCTTCTCCGGGGGTTGTTTAAACCCTTGAAAAACTATTATTAGTTCCAGGGATGTAGAGAAACAGACAACATTCGGCCCACAGGCTATAGTTTGCTGACCCGTCTCAGAGCACTGAGACAAGTCCTGGCTTTGCTACTATGTGCTATATGTAAGGGATGGATAAACTAAACTTTTAAAGCCTCGCTTTGATCACCCATCAAATGAGAATACACTGGCTTGTTGACTGTGATGCTTTATCATGGTGCCTCACACATGGCGGAATTCAGTCCATGCGTGGTGGCCAGGCCTGCTATTTCCTGAATCATCGTGAGTCCGCTTCAACTGATATATACACATAATGGAATATTATTCAGCCTTTAAAAGGAAGGAAATTCTGGCCCACGCTACCCCATGGATGAACGTTGAAGGATACTACGCTCAGTAAAATACACCTGCCACAGAAAGGCAAATACTGTGTGATTCTACGTACAGGAGATACTGAGCGTAGTCAAATTCATAGAGACAAAAAAAATACTATGGTGGTTTCCAGAGGCTGGGGGAGGAGAAAGGACATTTGTTTAATGAAGACAGAGTTCCACTTGTGCAAGATGAAAAGAGTTGTGGAGACGGTTGCACAACATTGTGAAGGTACTTAATGCCACTGAGCTCTATTTAAAAAAAAAAAAAGGTGGCATGTGTCTTTTATCACAGTTTCAAAAACACAGAGACACATATCTCAGATACGGAAAAATAAAATGAGGGGAGCAGAGAGTATTGGGGTGCAGTTTTAAACAGGGCCTCTCTTTTGGGCACCTGGGTGGCTCAGTCGGTTGAGCGTCCGACTTCGGCTCAGGTCAGGATCCCACAGCTTGTGGGTTCGAGCCCCGCGTCGGGCTCTGTGCTGACAGCTCGGAGCCTGGAGGCTGCTTGAGATTCTGTGTCTCCCTGTCTCTCTGCCCCTAACCCACTCACATTCTGTCTCTGTCTCTCTCAAAAATAAATAAACATTAAAACTTTTTTTTAAATAAATAAACAGGGCCTCTCTGAGAAGGAGGTATCTGAGCAAAGACCTGAGGTAGGGAGGGAGGAGACCACATGGGTTTGGAGGGCGGGAGGGCGCTCTAGGTAACCGGCCTACCTAAGTGCAAAGGCTCTGAGGTGGGAGAGTGTCAGGGCACCCGCATCCCCCTTGTCCCCAAGCATACATTGGAGCAGATTGAGTAGGGGAAGATGAAACCCAAGAAGAATGTCAGGGTGGGGGCCGTGGTGAAGGGACGGGTGCACAGGACTCACGAGCCACCAGAGGCACTTGACTTTTACCCTCAGGGAAATGGTGAGCCACTGTAGAGGTTTGAGCAGAGGAGTCACAAGAGCTGAGCTATATTTGAACAGAATCATTGTGGCCGCTTTGTTGAGGGAAGACCACAGGGACCAAGAGTGGAGGCTGGAACCCCAGACAGGGGGGTCTAGAATCATTCGGGCCAGAGATGATGGAGAAGAGAGGAGAGTGCTGGCAAGGAGAGAATTGGTGGGATTAGGGGTATATTCTGAGGTAGAGTCAACAGGATTTGCTGCAGGATTGGACCGGGTGTTAGAAGAAGACAATGGACGACCGCTCCCAGGTGGGGCCTGAGCTAAAGCTGGTTAACTTGGCTTACGTGGCACATCCATGTTAACAATCTCATTTCCATCTCATGGTCAATTCCAGTCCTGGGTCACAATTCCAGGGCTCACGCCTGGGCTGGAATTCCACTTCTGGTACTCAGCAGCGTGGCCTCGGCCAAAGTCCTTGACATCTTTGAGCCTCAGTTTCTCTGTCTATTAATGGGGACACTGATGCTCAATACATTACTTAATGTGAGGACTGCGGCATCCGGTACACCGGAATTGGTCAGTAGTGGGAGCTGTTATTATTTTATCAGCACAACTGGAGTTGGAAAGTGGCCCCCAATGCTTTGTTCTCCACCATGAGTTCTTTTCCTGCTTTCTGGGCAGCTTCTAGTCCATTGATCATTCTTGGGAACAGCATTCCATTTTCAAACATTTTAAATATACTCTATCTCACTGAGGAAAAGTTTTCATCAACTAACAGACTCTTTCCTAAGGGTCAGAAGGAGTTCTGGAGTGGGGGCATGGTTAGGGGTGCTTGGTGACAGGGGTAAGCCAGCTCTTTGAGTGACTTTTGTTTGGTAGCAGCAACAGCGTGCTTGGACCCTTCTTCTCCTCTGGCTTAAAGTGCTGAGTTGAAATGACCAGACCATTGAACATTTATCAAGCACAGCCTCGCGCTAACCAAAGATTTAATTCTAACACAACAGTATGCAGAACCTTTTCCTCTCCCTCTTTTCATAATTTAGAACCTAGACAAAGAGATGGGAAGAAATGCTGATGTCATCACCTCGTGGGCCATGTGGGCGGAAGGTAGGGTGGCAGGGGCTGAAAGAAAGAGCACTGCCCAAGGAGTCTCAACTCGCAGGTACTTCCCAGCTGTGAATCCCAAATCACAGCATCTCTGAGCATTAGAGTCTTTGGCCATAAAATGAGAATAACATCTGCCCCTGCACCTCACAGAGAATCAGATTCGAGAAAGCAGGTGAATATAAGGTGTCATAGGTCATGATATACAATATTTATTAAATTCAAGTGTGTAAACCAGAACCCCAACCATCTTCTGCTATGTCCCAAATCATCGTCTGTGGACTTCCTTCATTAGAATTGTCTGGGGGTGCTTAATAAAATGCTGAATTCTGGGGCCTGGTCCAACCCAAGCCTCCCCCCTCCCCCTCCAACAAGAAATTCTTAAATACAATAAAGCTTAGACCCACTAGTCCAGGAGTTAACTTTGATGAAATAGAAAAACGATAAAGAATAATTAAGTGCCCATAGATCCTTGGCATTCAGATAGGTGCTAACCTGTAATAGAAATGATGGACCTTATTCACCACGTTTGAATCTTCCCAGTGGGTGGTACATAGAGTTTCATTAAAAACAGCTGGATAAGGCCACGTGTCAGAATTTTAAATAGGCAATGTGAATTGTTACACACTTCCCTTCTGAAGGGAAATTTTTTAATGTAGCATCTTGTTTTTTTAAAGATGAATTTCCAATGTTCTTTCCACGTGTTTCTTATGCCCCCAGAACACTCAGCCTTGGCTTTTCTTGGTACTTGGCTAAGTATCACAAAATCAAGGACTCACTGCTTTTATGCCAGCATTTCAGAACTGGGCCCTTCTCCCGCAGCCATCCCATCACCGTGGCCAAATTAGCAATCACACCTGCACTATTGATCTGGGCAAGTGCCCAGAGGACGGCCTGTGCTGGTGGGGAGCAGGCCCTGAAGTTCCTGTGGCACACCGACGCGGCAGGACCTAGATGCTTCCTCAAGCCAGATGGGCACCGGGAATTTCTAAGCCCTCAGCCTGCAATCTTTTAACCAGATAATAGGCCCATCAATTCAGCTGCCAGTCCCAAAGCTTCAGCTGGGCATCTCTCCATCTCCTCAGGAGACAATAAGTTTTGTGGACACACAGATGCTGCAGAATCCATTTGGAATAAATTGAGCATGTGGCAAAGAGGGCAGAGGGATTGTAGGAATGACCAGCTGCCCTGGGGGTGGGGGTTGTTCCTCACATGGTAGCCACGGCTCCTTTGCTGCCCTGATCCTGTGGTCCAATGTGGAATGACTGGGGACTTCTCTCCAAGGACACTGCACGTGCACACACACAGGCACAGGGGCAGCGCCCTGCTGCCCCTGAGGCTCGGCCATTTCACTGGCCTCTAGAAGTGAGGTGGAGCAGACACACTGCACACCAAAGCAGAGCCCAGAGCCTGGGGTGACCTTAGGAAGCTAATGCCTCTTCGCTCAGATGACACAGAAGTCTTGGGAAAGGTGCCAAATGTGTGCCTATGTTCAGGTTGTCTAGATATCTGGGAGCCAGGATACTCCAACGGATAGCTGGCTTGCTTACGCTATTGTTTTGGGTATTATTTATCTTCATCATTGCCCTGGACCCACTCTGGAATACCCTTATTTTCTCTAAGTTCTACCCATGCTCCTCAGGGCTCACCTCCTCTACGCTGTCTTCCCGGGGCCACCAGAGACCTCAGTGACCCTGCCCCCAAGCTCCACGAGCTCCCAACAGTCATCTTCCTCATGTTATTCTGTGCATGTGACTGTTAGGTTCCCAATTAGATTCCGTGGCGGGCACCATGCCTGGGTGTCCTTAGCCATCTCCCTCACCAGTTAGCACGATGTTCAGTCACAGCAGGTGCTTGCTGAATGCCTGCTGACTCATTAGCAAGGGCTGGGACATGGAAATAATCTTTAAAAACCAAGTTGGGTCATAGAATAGGCTTTATGAAAATAAGATACTACCTGAACGAATAACGAGAAACAAACTTTGGCAACAGGAGCGCGGTAGGATTATTCCATGATTCTGCACCCAAAAGAATGAGAGGTTGAGAGCAAATGAAAGTCCCTGGTGA
Organism: Felis catus; assembly: GCF_018350175.1. Classification (NCBI taxonomy): domain Eukaryota; kingdom Metazoa; phylum Chordata; class Mammalia; order Carnivora; family Felidae; genus Felis; species Felis catus. The sequence goes on from NC_058374.1 coordinate 115,490,670, forward strand.
CATCAGTTTTGGCAGTCCCTAGTGGAAAGTGACCTTGCCAGAGCCCTGCTCCCTCATTCAGTCCCGGAACGCTTTCCATTAATGCTGTTAACCCAACACAGCGGTCAGGAGCATCGCGGGCCAGCCAAACACGCCCAGCTCCAATTGCTGAATCATCTCCATCTCATCTGCCCTTTCTAATATCTTCAAGAAGGAAAAGTAACAGAGGAGGGGAGAGGAGCACCAGGGACTATCCACTTTAGCAAACCCTCAGTAGGAAGCAGTCTGGCCCATTCCTTCCATCCCTGAGAACTCTTTCCATTAAAAATATTTATCCAATGCAGCCATGTTTTCAACTTCTCATTGTATCCTCAGCCCAAAGGGAAATTTTCAGCTCTCCACCCCCAGCCACTTACCGTGAGTGATTCCCTTCTAAGGGCATAAGTCACTCTTTTCAGCGGACAGCTTGATTGCTTGACATCAACCAAGAGACCCAGTAACATCCTGACCTTCTGAAAGACTGGATGATCAGAGAAGGCTTCCCTTGCTGTCCCTGGGACTCAGAATGATCAAGAGATGCAAAAAGACCCCAGGACTGAAGATGGAGGACAACACCAAGAAGGAAAGGGAAGTCAGCCATAACCAAAGTAGGTCAATTCAGCCTTCTGTGAGCTGGAAAATTGGAGCCAAGGGAATTCTATTATTAGGAGAGGCATGGTAACCTCTTCTCAAGGCAGGATGGAGGTGGGTTGCAAAGAAGGCTACACTGCCCCCTACTGGAGGCCTGTCAGCATTCAGCTAAGGCTTTCATTTATGATGGTTGTTATTGCACACCCATGGGAGCCATTATTATTATCTGAAACAAACAGCTGAGACCAGATACATCAACTAATCTGTCCAAGGCCACACAGCTAAGACATAGCACAAGTGAGGATGCTAAACCAGTGATAAGTGACTTAAAAGTTCATTTTCTTGCCATTTATCGTTAGAAATAATCTTTCCTCTTTGGACTCAGCCTCCTGCTCTGAGAGTTGGCCAGTGCTTCTCCCTAATGTGGTGGCTCTCAGAGCTAGCTATGTATTAAAATCATCTGGAGACAGGCTGTAGCCTGCCAAGTGCTCAAGCCCCACCTTTAGAAATTCTGATTTTAATTCATATGGGGTAGATCCTGGCTTAGGTAGGTTTTATTTATTTATTTATTTTACATTTATTTATTTATTTATTTATTTATTTATTTATTTATTTTTTTGAGAGACAGAGAGATACAGAGCACAAGCAGGGGATGGGCAGAGAGAGAAGGAGACAGAGGATCCAAAGCAGGCTCCAGGCTCCGAGCTGTCAGCACAGATCCCGACACGGGGCTCGAACTCAAAAACCGCAAGATCATGACCTGAGCCCAAGTCGGATGCTCAACTGACTGAGCCACCCAGGCGCCCTAGGTAGGTTTTAAAAGTTCTCTAGGTGATTCTAATACATAGCCAGCACTGAGAATTCCTGCTCTAGCTGCAAAGAGTTGGGGGCAGAAACAGGTGGTCCCTCGAAACTAGGATGCACTGTTTAATAGAGAATAAGTTTGGCCTCACTAAAGAAAAATCACTCTTGAAGGATGTAGGCTCACTAGTGGAAAGTTATGGTTACACTCTGTGACATTGTGGTAGGGTGAATAATAGCCCCCCCCCCCCCCCCCCGTCAAAGAGCCCCACATACAAATACCTTACCTGACACGGAAGAGGGGCTTTGCAGTTGTGATTAAGTTAAAGATCTTGAGATAGGGAGATTAACCTGAATTATTGATGTGGCCCTGAGGTAATCACTAGGGTCCTAAAAGGGATGCAGGGAACTCAGAGAGGATGTAATGACAGAAGCAGAGGCTGGAATGGTGTGAGGAAGGGATCCAAGGATGTGGCAGCCTCTAGAAGCTGAAGAAGGCAAAGGAAACAGATCTTCCTCCTGGAGCCTCCAGAAGAAACAGCTCTGCCGATACCTTGCCGTTAGCCCAGTGAGACTAATTTTGGACTTCTGACTTCCAGAGCTATAAGAATAAATACATCCATATTGTTTTAAGTCACTAGGTTTATGGCCATTTGTTACAGTACCAGTAGGAACTAATACAGCTTCACTTGTCTGAGACTTGGTTTCCCCATCTCTAAAATGGGATCATCTTACTTCTGTAGGGTAGTTGTGAGGGTGAAATGCATGAATTAAAAGCAGAATGCTTGGTACAGTGCCCGGCACACAGTAAGTGCTCAATAAACAGGGCTATTATAATCATGGCTAGAGGTCTCATGGGGCAGAGAGTGAAATCACGAAAGGAGATGTGAGAAGAGAGACACACCTAAGTGTCCCCAGATACATTTCTATAGGACAAGGGACTGAGGGGAAGGGAAAGCAAAGTAGCAAAGGCTAGTGCAAAAGAGCAAAGCAGCAGGCCTCCCCACCTTTGGAGGGTGCTCGCACCTGCCTGTTCTGAACATCTCGTCACATTCCCAGCACAATTGGTTCTACCCCCCACCCCCAAAAGTCAACTCCATCATGGTAAGGATTCACCCAGGGAAAGAGAAAAGGGATAAGAATCATCAAGACATCTATGAGGCACGAAAATACGGGTTCCCAGCATTACATTCACAGTCCAAATACAGCCACCAAGTCAATTTCTGAGCTTAAAAACAATTTCAAGTTCTTAAGTCTTCCCAAGAATAAAACATTGTTTTCTACTATTTTGTTCCTGTTGAATTATGAAAAGTCAGTCATAGGCACTCTACCACTCATTAGACTTGTGATCTTGGCAAAGGACTCATTCTTCTTCCTCATCTTCTTCCTCATCTGTAAAATGGGGACAGAGATAACACCGCCCTGTAGGGTTGGTTATTGTAGGCAATAAATGCTTTATACATGAAAGAGCACAGTACAGTACCCAGTACACTGTCAAGTGCTTGGCGAGTTAGCCGTTAACATTCTCGTCATGGTTATTTTTATTTGGGGGGAAAAAGTGAGGATAGGTGGAGGAAACCCCCCACTTAGAAGACTGGACATGAAAGACAGTAATTTTTAATATGCTTTCATCATTTTATTCCGTTTCTTTTAAGGAGCTACAAGAGACAGTGGTCCAAAATAAAAGCCAGATACAGCCACGTATTCACTCAGCCAACATTTATTGAGTGCCTATTATATGCCAAGCACTTTTCTCGGAAGCAGGAAACTAATGATGAGCAAGATCCATTCCCTAGCCTCAGGGAATGTCCAGTCTAGAGGTGTAAAAAGATATGGTAGATTTCCATTACAGACAGAAAGATACTACAATTGGGGTAGGTAGGGTGTGGTGAAGATGCGCAGAGGAGAGACCTAACCATAGATCTAGGGGAGGGGGCAACAGGGAAGGCTTCCTGGAAAAAGTGACATATAAGTGGCTGAGTAGTTGTTTCCCAGATGAAGGGATAGGGATATGGCGGGGAGGGGGGGGGGCAGGGAGGGTGGTCACCAGCTCTTCTAAAGGCTTGAAGTCAAGAGCAAGTAGTTTTTAGGGAACTACAGAGAGTCGATATAAGCATGATATGTAGGGCCAGACCTGGAAGGGAAGGATGGTGAGAGATCTGGCTGGAGAGCTAAGTGTCATTCAGACCACAGAGCAACTTAAGAGCCCGGATAAGGAGTTAGGATTTTAGACTGGGACAGCGAGGACCTGTTGAAAGCCTTTAAGCAGGACGGTTTTGCAATAAGGTTTGAACTTTAGAAAGATCACTGCCAGGGGAGTAGTTGAAGAGGGACAAGATGAAAATCAGAAGACGAACTGGGAGGTTATTGCAATATTATCATGGAAGACCATGGCTGATGGCACCAAGGTACTGGCGGTGGCATGATCAGGGGTGGGTAGATTTAGAGATATCGGGGCAACGGAGCTGCAGGATGTGTGGCCGGATAAGGGAAGGGGAGACAAAACCTGCCTTCCGTATTTCTGACTTCCACGAAAGTTAGGAACCAGCAGTTTTGAGCGGTGAGTGATGCGCTCAACTTTAGACACATTGACCTGAACACACTGCAGTCCTTCAGGAGCTTTAAGCTGTAACGTGCAGTTGGCAGTTAGATGTGCATCTGGAGTTCAGGAGAGAGATTTGGGGTGAAGACAGATTTGAGAATCATCAGCCCATGGGTGGTCTACTTGAAACCACACAAGTGACCAGGGAGAGTCACTTTTACTCTCCCACTTTTTACTCTCCTACTTTTACTCTCCCTAGGTGAGAGTAATGACCTAAGGTCAGAGAGAGGAAGACAGGACAGTCAAAAAAAGGAGACTGGAGCTCAACACCCCACGAGGAGAAGGACCAGGGGAGGGTGGTGCTTGGAAGTCCAGGAAGTGAGTGCTTCAGGGGCAGAACTGGTGCACCCTAGTGCCAAGTGCTTCACTGAGGTCAAAGGAGACAAGGACATGACATTGACAAAATGAAAACCATTACCAACTCTGGCAAGAGCAGTTCCTGTAGAGTTTTGGGAATGAAAAAGCCCAAAGGACACAGGCAAGAAGTAGGAGACAACAGGTGGAAAAAGCAAACAGGGACCTCTCTTTTAAGATGAGGACTTGACATTCTCTGGCAAGAACTTGATCTGAGAAGACGAGCAGAGAGATAAGGCAGTAACTGGAGGGAAGCAGGAGACAGAAGTTTTTCAACATATGAAAAGTGAGAAGAGCGAAATGCTGCTAATGTGGGAGAAGGGGAGAAAGGAAGGATCGAACGTACGTGGAGCCCCATCACTATCAGATTCCGTATCTGCAAACTCTCCTACGTAATCAAATCTATTCGTAACTCCAGAAGCAATATTTCAGTGCTGACCATGCTCATGCTCGGAGCAGGGAAAAGTTGGAGTCTCTCAATGCACATATCCCCAGCCGAGCAAGACAGCGCTCGGCCTTCTTGCTTTCACTCCCGTACTGCAAATGAAGACTGCCATGTTTTTTGCAACTTTTGTGCTGTTTGTTAGCGATGTTTCAAATTGTTCCACCCATGATGCTAGAGTGTTGTCTAGGGTTCCTAAGTGTGAGACAGCTGTGGTGTGCCCTATGGAGAAAACATGTGTGAGAGAAGCTTTGTTCAGGCTTGAGTTACGATGCTGTTGGCAGTGAGGTCAATGTTAATGAATCAACAGTATATATAAAACAAGGTGTCTTTGAACAGAAACACCTGTGAAAGTAGGTTATGTATGGATTATATATGGATGTTGTAGCCAGACCCTCCCAGGCACCTAACCCTGTATTTCCCTTGGAAGCACTGGTTCAGGACTCACTAATTCAGTGTTCACAGTGACTTTATAGAACATAACTATTATGAATAATGCGAGTGGACTCAATATGGGTAGAAGGAAGGAAGTGATATCAATCAGAGGACATTGAAACTAACATGTGGGGAAAGAGAGAGAAGGTCTCATTTTGTTGTGCTCTTTCTACATTGTACAATCTATTAAGTTACAGGGGGGGCTTTTCTGAGGATTTCCCAGGGAGTCTCAGATTTTACTTTTCCTGCCTCTTCTAGTGACGCCAAACTTTGTTTTGACCCCTACTCTAAGATGATGTAGTTTAATTTTTACTTTGTCCATACCTGGATCAAGGCGGAAGTTAGTTCCAGGCAACTGAGACTTGACTTTACACAGTAATCTCCTTTTTATTAACTCATCTCAGCAGTTGGAAGCATTGGAAAACACTATAAAAACATTGCAAACAAAAACCCAAAAAACCCAAAAAACATAAAAACCTTTGCAACCAAATATGTATCCTGTGGGATACACTTAAGAACCTTTTTCTTCCCCTTTTCTGCCATTATCCTATATTAGAAAAGCAAATCTTCTCCACTCCCAAAGTGAGTTCAAATAAAGGGGAAATCAGGGGCGCCTGGGTGGCTCAGTCGGTTAAGCGTCCAACTTTGGCTCAGGTCATGATCTCGTGGCCAGGGAGTTTGAGCCTCACATCAGGCTCTGTGCTGTGCTGATGGCTCAGAGCCTGGAGCCTACTTCAGATTCTGTCTCTCTCTCTCTCTCTCTCTCCCTCTCTCTCTCTCTGCTCCTCCCCTGCTCAAGCTCTGTCACTCTCTGTCTGTCAAAAATGAATAAACATACATACATACATACATACATACATACATACGTTTTCAATGGTGCTGTGCATATTTTGAAGTTGGAAGGGGGACTTCAGACAGAAGAAAACCAAGTTCTCCTACATTGACCAATCCTTGCTGGTCTAGATGAAAGTATAGTGAAGTTCTGATACTGGGGGAACTGACACCTCATATATTTCCATGTCAGGTCACAAAAAGTGGGTGCCTTCCGTTGGCAAGTATAGGGAACCACACTTACTTGACCCCAGTGACGCGTGATTTATGATTTATCAGGGAGGCTGGACCAAAGCTCACTTTTGTTCTATCTGGAAAAAAGCTTCTCTTAGCAGACCAACAGGGTAAACTCGTTCAGTTTAGTATGGAACAAAATATGCCTTTCCTTGGCAGATTATAAATTTAACAGATTGGTAATACTAAAGACCTTTTTGATCTTTTTTTTAATGAATAGAGTTTATTTTTTTTAGAGCACTTTGAGGTTTACAGAAGACTTGAGCAGCAGCACCCCGAGTTCCTGTATTTTCCCTCTCCCTCTCATCACACACAATTTCTCCTATCATTAGCATCTTGTACATCCAAATGCAGTACAGTTGTTACAATTGATAAGCTAATATTGACACGTTATTGTTAACTCTGGTCTGTAGTTTACATTGACTCACTCTTTGTATGCAAGATATCCTTTTAATACGTTTTAGAAACCTGGAAGTCATAATAATAAAGCTAACCATTTATTGAGGCATTTCAGGGTCACAATACATCATTAAGTCATCCTGACAGTCCTGAAAGAGGCTAAGACTCTTACTTAAAGAAAAGGAGATGAGGGGCGCCTGGGTGGCTCAGAAGGTTAAACGTCTCACTCTTGATTTTGGCTCAGGTCGTGATTTCACATTTCATGGGTTTGAGCCCCACATTGGGCTCCGCGCTGGCAGTGTGGAGCCTGCTTGGGATTTTCTCTCTCCCTCTCTCTCTGCCCCTTCCAAGTGTTCGTTGGTTACCCCCCCCCCAAAAATAAATAAGTAAAACTTTTTTTTAAACCTTAAAAAAAAGGAAAGAAAAGGAGCTGAGGCTTCGAGAGGTGTGTGATTTGCCCAAGTTCACACAGTGATTAAGTAGGAGACACAAGACAAGAACCCTGGTCTTCTTACTCCTTTTCCGATTACGCTAATGCTAATTTTTAAGGTGCCATTCTTAGCCTCATGTCTTTCTCAAATCCAAGTTTACATTTCTAAGCAGAGGATTACAATGCACACTGCTAGTATTTCCACTGAGGAGCAAACTGTGACAAAGTGAACAACATGGAAACTTAGTCAAAGGCTTGGCAGGGGAGCACACACACGAGCTATTCATCTTTTGGGCTTAAGTATTCAGGGTCCGTGCTTCCTGCTAATTTATGTGTCTGTTTCCTCTACTTTACGGGAAGCTTTGGGAGCAAAGAAACCATGTCTGTCTTTTCTCTTTTAATGTTCATTTATTTTCAGAGAGAGAGAAAACATGAGAGGGAGAGAGGGAGAGAGAATCCCAAGCAGGCTCTGCACCTGCTACAGGGCTTGATCTCACAAACTGTGAGATCATGACCTGAGTGGAAATCAAGAGGCAGTCATTTAACTGACTGAGCCACCCAGGTGCCCCCCGAACCATGGCTGTCTTGCTCCTATTGTCTCTCCATTGCTTATATTTACCTGGAACATAATAGTGCCCAAACAGCAGTTATTAAGCAAATACACACGTGCACACACACACACACACACACACACACACACACGGGGGGTGGGGTGGGGGGAGAGAGAGAGAGAGTTATGAGGGATTGACTCATGTGATTATGGAGGCTGAAAAGTCCCACGAGCTGCCACGGTATCTCGCTCTCCCTCTCCCTCTCCTCTCTCTCTCTCTCCCTCTCGCTCGAGAGGAGCGGGAGCCCATGAAAGCTGGTGATACAGTTCCAGCTCAAACCCAAAAGCCAGAGAACCAGGGGAAACAGTGATTAAGTCCCAAACCAAGTCCAAAGGCCCGAGAACTCGGTGTAGGGCAGGAGAAGGAGGACTTCTCAGCTTGGAAGAGAGCAAATTCACCCTTCCTCCACCTTTTTCTTCTATTCAGGCCTCCGACAGACTGGAAGTTGCCCACCTGCATTGGGGTGGGTAATCTTCTTTACCTGATCTACTGATTCAAATCTAATCTCTTCCAGAAATACCCTCACAGACTTGTCCAGAAACAATGTTTTATCACCTCTCTAGGCATCCCTAGTTCAGTCAAGTTGACACGTAAGATTAACCATCCATTTGGATACAGTCATCCGTGAGTAATAATAACCATACATAATTGTCTCTGGAATCCCTTTTGATATTCTCCCTTTTGCTTTTCTGGTGATTTTCCAATTACTATTTCATATGGCCTCTTCTACTTCTTACGATATGCTGGTCCTTACAATTTCAACCACATCCTGTAATTACAGGATAACGTGAATGAACACCAAATTTCCCAATCATTTTCTTTCCCTGCTATGTAACAAGGTTCAGACACTGCCTACTAGGCTGCTTCCAGCACTGAAATCCACGTGCACGTGGACACGTCGATGCGAGTAGCTTTGGCCTGGGACTTTCCCATCAGTATGAATGGCAGAAGGGGATGATGGCAGGAGCACCAGGTAGAGTCAGGAATCTAAGCTCTGAATCTAAGCTGTGTGTGCAGCTCTTTCGAGTCAATGGGAACCTGCTTCCTTTTGGTTCCTTAACCACAAGAGGGAGGTAATATCATGTGTTCTTAGGACACCCCCTAAAATGATCTTTTTCCCATATAAATGAGCAAACAAGGGATGTTAAAATGCTTGGGTATTTAATTAAGCTGTTTATTAGTTTTAGTAAACATTGACTCCAAGGTCCTAAAGCAAAGATTACAAACTGTTAACTTGGGGGACCGTATCGAGTCAAAGAAGTGTTTTGTTCACCCGGCAGTGTTGTTTCTTAAGTTGGAACTCAGCTACTAAAATGTTTAAACTTTCAGAGACTTCACATTAAAATTCTACCTTCCTTTGAAAAAATCTGGAGATTTGGCACCCCAGGCCCACATTGCTGTTTGGCAACTACAGCCAGAGCCAACCCATGATTGCCTCCTGGTGAGGGCACCGGAGCCCTCTGGCTTCCCACAGCCCACACCACCCCCTCTTTTATTACACCCAGTCTTTGCCACAGTCCCCACCACTTCCATTTTATTATACCTGCTCTGTTTGACTTAGTTATGTTACTCTCTGGTTCCTGAAGACATTTGAATTTGGCAAGTCATGTTTTATTTTATTTTTTTTTAATTTTAATGTTTATTTATGAGAGAGAGAGAGAGCAGGCAGGGGAAGGGCAGAGAAATATGGAAACACAAAATCCAAAGCAGGCTCTAGGCTTTGAGCTGTCAGCACAGAGCCCAATGTGGGGCTCAAACTCACAAACTGCAAGATCATGACCTGAGCCAAAGTCAGATGCTTTTTTTTTTTTTTTAAATTTTTTTTTTCAACGTTTATTTATTTTTGGGACAGAGAGAGACAGAGCATGAACGGGGGAGGGGCAGAGAGAGAGGGAGACACAGAATCGGAAACAGGCTCCAGGCTCTGAGCCATCAGCCCAGAGCCCGACGCGGGGCTCGAACTCACGGACCGCGAGATCGTGACCTGGCTGAAGTCGGACGCTTAACCGACTGCGCCACCCAGGCGCCCCCAAAGTCAGATGCTTAACCGACTGAGCCACCCAGGCACCCTGGCAAGTCATGTTTTAAAGGGATATTACCCAGCCCACACTTGACTCCATAAACTGCAGCTTGATTGATCCTATTCACGTAATTCCAGAGAAGAAAATCCGTATTACTTGACAATCCACTAGAACATTAGAACCTCTCTCTTCTATTCAGAACATTTTACTCACTATAAGGAAACCAGTCAAAAGAATATAATTCTAGAGCTAGAGGACATTTTACAGCTCAGCTGGTCCAACCCTCCTTAAGTAGCAGATGAGAAAACTAAAGTATCAGATGGTGAAGATGTTTGCTTAAAGCCCAAGGGCCCAGGACACCTGGGTGGCTGAGTTGGTTGAGCATGAGACTCTTGACTCCGGTCCTGCTCATGATCCCAGGGTTGTGGGACTGAGGACTGCCTTGGGCTTCATGCTGGGTGTGGGGCCTGCTTGAGATTCTCTCTCTCTCTCTCTCTCTCTCTCTCTCTCTCTCTCCCTCTGCCCCTCCCCCTATACTCTCTCACTTTCTCTCTAAAACAAGAAAAGAAAAGAAAAGAAAAGAAAAGAAAAGAAAAGAAAAGAAAAGAAAAGAAAAGAAAAAAGAAAAGAAAAAACTCAGTGGCCCAATAGAACTGGAACCAAGAGGCAGAACTAAAGGAAGAACCAGCCTCCCAATGGAAAGCTTTCCAGGCTTCTCGTTCTATGGGAAGTCATTATTTGGCATTTTCCCTTTCTTAGTGATACATAAAATAGTGGCATAGCTATTAACAATGGTGTTTTAGAGCCAACATAATATGGTATTTAAAATCTAACCCAGGGGCGCCTGGGTGGCGCAGTTGGTTAAGCGTCCGACATCAGCCAGGTCATGATCTCCCGTCAGGCTCTGGGCTGACGGCTCGGAGCCTGGAGCCTGTTTCCGATTCTGTGTCTCCCTCTCTCTCTGCCCCTCCCCCGTTCATGCTCTGTCTCTCTCTGTCCCAAAAATAAATAAAAAACGTTGAAAAAAAAATTTTTTTAAATCTAACTCAGGGACACCTGGGTGGCTCAGCTGGTTAAGCGTCCGACTTTGGCTCAGGTCATGATCTCGCTGTCCATGAGTTTGAGCCCAGCGTTGGGCTCTGTGCTGACAGCTCAGAGCCTGGAGCCTGTTTCAGATTCTGTGTCCCCCTCTCTCTGACTCTCCCCCATTCAGGCTCTGTCTCTCTCTGTCTCAAAAATAAATAAATGTTAAAAAAAATTAAAAAAAAATCTAACTCTAGACTTTTCCAGACCCAATATAAGAAACAACTATTTAAACACAACCTCCATACTTTCTGCAGAATTATTATTACGCATCATGTGTTTTAGGACTTGATGCCTCTAATACAAATCTGCCAAAATAAATCTCAGAGTTCAGTGCTACGTAAGACACTTGTATCTCTTACTGAACGGCCATGCCTCTCTTGCCAGATGGCCGTGGCCATGGAATCTTGTGAAACCAGCCAAGAAACTCAGAGATAAGTTTTGTGCTAAGTTGCGATAGTCTTCTTCAACCTAGGCTCTCCCTTCTGAATTTCCATTTACCATCTTTACCCTTGTTTGATCATAATGAACATGGTGCTGCTTTGTTCTTTCCAGAAGTGGGGCACAACTAAACAGATAGAATATGGATGTTTTGTAGAATACACAAGCTATGGCTGACACGCCCTCTTAGATATGTGATTCTCAATCTTTCTTTTTGCATCTACACATGTGCAACAGACTCCTGACAATGCCATCTCATTACCCACCGTGAATCAGCATGAGGGTCAAGGGAAGAGGAAGCACAACATATTTGCCTACAGGAGCACATCAGAGTCCCTGAGTGCCGTGCAAAGAGCTCTTTGTGGTTCTAACGCATCTCCATCCCTGCTTTTGGTCATCTAACTATGCCCAGTATAGTGACTTACACATAGTCATGGCTTAAAAAATTATACCTGAAGATGATTGAAAATAATATAAAGTTAGGAATGCAAACTTAGGCATTAACATTTGGAAGAGACCCTAGAAATGAATGGCTCGGAGGTTTAAGCGTTCTTTGCCTTTAGGTGGGGTCATGTTGGCTTCTTGTTCTAGGCAGTGAGAAGTGAACCGAAGTGCTGTGTGACAATTCCTAGAAATCTCTTTAAATGGAAAAGGTAGGCCTCTCTTGTTCCCTTCCTTCATCCTGCTGCCTGGAACTCACCTAAGATGGTTAGGGCTTTATCAACTATCTTGGAACAAGAAAATGAAAGTCCTAGTTCAGAGAGTGGGAAACAAAGTTGGAAGAGTCCAAGTCTCTGGTGACTTTGTGAAGTTGCCCTACACCCCTAGGCTGCTTCCCTTCCAGTCCTCTTTTTTTGTGGAAGAATAAACGCTTGGGTGTTCAAACCACCATGTTGGGGTCTCTCGTACTATCCACCAAACACAGTTCTTCACTGAAATAGAATCATAAAATGATCCGTACAAGGTCATAGATCAGGGAAGGGATGAAGGTCATCAAATGAGCCCAGGCCTGGCGGTCAGAAAGACTCTTTCTGCTCTTTGCTATGATAGTTGTGTCTTTAGCTTGCTTCATGAATTTAAGTAACCCACTTAGCCTCTATTTACTCAAGTTTCCTCATTTAAAAAAAATAGAACTTCCTCCCACAGAGCTATGATGTCTGAATGACATACACATGGGAAAGTCCTTTGAGCTGGTGAAACCATTCATCTTTATTTATAGTTAGTTGTAGTAGTGATGCTCTATGGAACAATCCTTCCATTATCCCATTTCCTGCCAAATGGGTTCAATTCTAGACTCCCATGTCCTGGGCAGTGGTGTTGACATTAAAATGAAACCAGGGTGGTTAACAGAGCTAGAATTGTTGAACTGGAGAACAGAAGTTGGGAGAGAAACAGGCATTTAAAAAGTCTTCAAATAGGGAGTTGCAAAGAATGATCAGCTGTTTTCTATAACCCCAAGGATAGCCTGTGATTAGGAGAATAAGAATTTCCTAGTTGGGTACTGTTTTGGAGCTGGTTCCCTAGAAGCAGATATTCGTATTCTTATATGAGAGATTTCAGGATAAGGATGTAAGGAAGTTAGGGAAGCAGGTAAGAGCCAGGGAAGAAGACAAAGATGTAGGCTCAGAGCAAGTCTAGCCTCAGCCCGACCCCAGAGGAAACTCTGGAGCCTGAGTAGCACCAAGGAATCATGCCACTTCAAGGCAAGGGGACCAGGCTTGTATACCCTAGTATCAGTTGGTCACTGGTGCAGACAACTCCTGAGAGGGAGGAGGGAGCATAATCTCCCAAGCATCTCTCAATGAGGAGGCCCCCACTGGCCAGGGACAATTCTTGAGAAACGGTGCAGCTGACATTGGATAGTGGCCAAGACTTAACAGCTGAGGGATGGGTGTACTGGCCCAAAGAATGGGAGCTGGTGGTGCACCCCAGGGTCTCCTATAGGAACAGAACACTGAGGGGCGCCTGGGTGGCACAGTCGGTTGAGCGTCCGACTTCAGCCAGGTCACGATCTCGCGGTCCGTGAGTTCGAGCCCCGCGTCAGGCTCTGGGCTGATGGCTCGGAGCCTGGAGCCTGTTTCCGTTTCTGTGTCTCCCTCTCTCTCTGCCCCTCCCCCGCTCATGCTCTGTCTCTCTCTGTCCCAAAAATAAATAAACGTTGAAAAAAAAAAAAAAGGAAGGAACAGAACACTGAAACACTAGAGTGGGTTATGGAGGAAGCATCTGACTATTTCTCTAGAGACACTTAAAAATAGAACCAACTCACCTGTCTGGCAGAGTCACAATAAATGGGTTTGCCATGAAGAGATGGGTGGATGAGACACCTTCACAGTAGATTATAGAGGGCTGCATGTCTGTTTTCTGCATCCTGGGAATTCAACTGCAAACCTTGGAGAAACGAGAATGGGTGGGACTCAAGAGCTCCATCCGGTGAGTGGCTACAAACAGAGGAGAGAGATGAGCCAGGGATACATTTTCTCCTAATTCCTTCTTCTTTCCCCTGTAATCAGTGCCTGCTGTCACAGGCAGTTTGGAATGACCATTAACACAGCAAGCTCTATAGTCAACCCCCTCTTGGTTCAGCTCTTGGGCTAGTTAATTAAGTTTCCTAAGCCTGCGTTTCTCCATCTGTAAATAGGGACAGTTCTTGTGGCAGAGGCAGCTGACTGGTGCCAATTCACAGGGGAAGCCCATGGCTGCTCCATCAGGAGGAAACTACGTTTCCAGTCCCCTTACAGCCACATGTGTCTTATGCTCGCCAGTGGAATGTGAGTGGGAGTGATTGTCTCTCGTCAGAGTGGTTAAAAAGTAGACGGCTCCCCCACCAACTCTTTTTCCAACCAACAGCTCAAAGGAGAGAATTCTGAAGCCCTTAGAGGAGGGCCGAGGCTTAGGTGGAAGGAACCTCAGCTCCTACACTATACAGAAGGCTGCCTGCCCAGGATTACTCAGAAGAGACTGAAGCAAGGGAGAAATCAACTTTTTGTTACGTTAAAGCACAGTGATTGAGATATCTGTAAAGAATGTTAGGCCCCTCAATAATCACCATCCTCTTCTCTCATAAAGTACCCAAAAATGAACATAGAGTCTGGGTAAGGTCAACATGCTGACATTTCTCAATATTTGGTTAAAGAATATGCAAATGGGGCTGAAAGACAAAGCCCATAGCCACTCTTAAAATCTGATATACAGAAACTCTGGGTCACTGTTGCTTAGCAACCTGGCAGATAATCAGCACTTACAATCGTTAGTTATGAGTATTAACGGAGAAGGGATGTAATTTTTTATGGAAACAATAAAAAAAAGAAATAGTTAATTGAATGCTTATTGTGTACTAAACAGTGTACTAAGAACTTGGTTATGTTACTCATTTGATTCTAACCATAAACCAATTGAGGTATGGATATTATTATCTCCATTTTATGGACAAGAAAGCTGAGGTTCAAAAGGTTAAGTAATTTGCTGAGTTAGTAAGGGGCAAAACTGGATTTGAATCCAGGTCTGTTCAGCCCCAAGGCCTGTGTCCTTTCCTCTCTGCTACATAACTGGTTCCAAGGCTGCCCCTCAAAGCCCAAGCAAGGGCTCCAATCACTGAAGATAATCTAATCACTAAAAAGCCATAGCCAGATCCCTACCCCTTGGTAGATTTTTTTTTTTATGTCCCTAAAGTCAAAAGGCCATCCAAGATGGAAAGGTTGTTCTAAGCCATAATTTTATAGGTCATCTTACTGTGACATTTTCCAATCTTGTCTTGATTTCAACCCCTCCCCATAAATCAGCACATCATGGAAGAAAAAGAACCAGAAAGCTTATAAGGGGCTGAACTAGGAGGGATAAGTGATTTTTGCACCAAGTTTAAAGATGCTGTCCTCAGAGGTCCCCTCTGACTTCCCCTGTGAGCCCTTGGCTTCTGTGATTTTCACCATCACCCTTCAGAGCTGAGGTTTCTGGCTGCCAGACATCTCTACACAGGAGGGTGACCCAGATAGGCCCTTGGGCCAGCCCCATAAACCAGATGGAGACAATGTTCCATGTCACCCTGGCAAAGGTAAAGACCTTCATAGATCATGAGTATACCTGACACAAGGTGGCCCAGTGTGACAGACGGGGAAGACAGGGCTGGACCACTGCTGACAGTATGTGATGGGGGGTTTGGAGTTGGGGGTAGGGGCCTAAAGCACTGTCTCTTCCTAAAGATCGGGGGCACTGTTCTCCCCAGAGCAGACTGGACATGCCTTAGGTGCTCCAGGCTTTCCTATTCCGACATTCATACCTTTAAGCCTCCCCAGCATGCTATACACACAACTTTGTGTCAAGGATAGGTGCTCTCAATGCTAGATTCTGATCTTATTTCTTAGTAGCAACTCAAGGCAAGGGGAACAAGGAAAATGTTATTGACACTCACACTTGGCATTTCACCTCGTGGATTTCTCCACAGCCCTGGGATATTTGAGGGTGTTATTGAATCACATTTCTCTTCACCTCTGGATTCTGAACCAATGGAGAAACAATACACGAGAATCAAAGATCCCAGGAATGGCGTTCTTGCCGAGAAAGCTGGTTTGAAGACTTGGCTGGGATCCAAGGCCAAAAGAAAGGTCTTTTCTTCCCCCCCCCCCCCCCCAAGGATTGAAAGTATGCACCGGTCCCAGGGCGGGCAGCAGTGGGACCCTCAAACGCAGGACTCGGCAGAGCTGGGGTCAGGGTGGGGGGGCAGTGCGGATAATGGGTGGTGCTCAGCAAGATCCACTTCATGCACCCTCCCCACTTTCCCAAGGAAGACAAGAAAGAAGGGTCCCAGCCCTGTGGGGAGGGGTCCTCTATTCTGTAGGGATCGTGAGGAGTGGGGCACACAAGCCTGCCTCCCAACAGACTGCTGAAGACAAAGAGAAAGGATCTTCTAATTTTGGAGGCAGTATAGAAACCCTGGAAGCCCCTGAGAATGCAAGCCAATCTGGACTTCTGAATCAACCACACCATCTCCATCTGTCAGCTGCCCCAGGTCTCCTTTTTTACACCAAGAAGCTGACTAGCTTCGTAACTCTTGGCTGAATAGCTGAGACACACAAGCGTCTACTGATCCAAATTGTCTCTGTCAGAGTCCTCCAGCCTGGGCCCGATGGCTGTCTGTCTGTGTCCCCTCTCCTGAAAGCATTATGCAGCCCTAAGTGGAGCTTGACATTTCCAAGTATTGCTTTTCCTGAATTTGCTGCATTTTCCCTTCTTGGGGTAATAGATGGGCTGCTCTGCTTTCCTTCACTGCAGACAGAGCTCTGTGGTCGCTGGAGCTCCAGAATGCATTAGCAGATTAGGCAGGGTGAAAATTACAACATCCTGGGCTCCACATGCTTTTCTGATTGGCGTGGTGTTTTCCAATCTGCTAGCATTTCACAAACAAAACATTATTTTAATTACTTTTGGCTATACTGGTGAGTCATATTTTTCTCTGCCTTTTTTCCTCCTTGGTCCCAAAACCCCTATGCCTGGTCACTGCACTGTCTCCTATAATGACACACTCTAGTTACAAGGAGCACCATAGGAGGCCAAGGACAGGGCCTTTCTGGTCCCATTCCCCGGACCTCGGGATCTTAAGAAACTGTTCTGGCCTAGCATTGCCCTGTGAGGTTGTTCGGGTGCCTGAAGTGTCAAAGATATCTAAAATGGGCTTGACTCACCAGTTTAGTTGATTTGATTTTCTACCCCCCATAAATGACCTTTTACTGAAAATGCTTGTGCATTTCAAACTGAACAGTTGCTCAGGCAGGGTGGAAGGTGCCAGAAGAAGCCACATAAGTGCAGGGGTTTAATGCGGTGGGTTCTGCCTTGTTGTGCAACTGCTGTCTTCTTGACAGGCCAGGCTGCTGCCGGGGAGTCAGAGAGGGCCAGATCACACAGGAGCCAACAAGAATTGTAGGCAAATATCCTTAGGCTGAATACTTGCGATGGTTATCTTGAATTTGTCTCCCTTCCAGAAACTCCTCAAAACAAAGAAGGATTTTACATATATGTGATCTCTGCTTCACAGATTTTTTTTTCTTTTCTTCATTTTAATGAGGAAATGTCCTGTAAAGAGTCTCTAAAACACCCCCTTAGCCCGCCCAAGTTCAGACCGTTCCCGTCTCTCACCTAGATTGACCTCAGTTCTCCCCTCTTGGCTCTTGACCTCCAGCCCTCCCTCCCACAGCTGCCAGCTTCAGTCTCCTAGTGCCCGGTTTTAATCATGTTTGTCTCCTGGTTAAAACTTGTCGGAGGCTCTCCTTCCTGCATGGAGTACAAGTGCCCCAGGGCTGGTCCAAGATCCCCCATGAAGCAGTGCGGACTTCACTTTCTGAGCTTCGCCTGCTCCCCAGCACTTACCCTCTGCACAGAGTTCACTCCGCATCTGCTCAATAAACACCTCTGCTGTGCCTGGACAGCCCCCAGCTCCCTCTTCTCTCAGAGTTCTAGGCCAACCCTAAACGCCACCTTCTTCCAAAAACCTACCCTGTCCTTCTGGGCAGACATACTTTCTTTGGGTGTTGATGGGGAAACACCATTTTCCATTCTGTTCTCCGTCCATTTGTGTGCTTGTCTCAGCCTTCTCTTTGAGGACAGTTTCTCTGTTTATCTTATATTCCCCTCAGCCCCGAGCACAGTGTCTTACACTTAGTAATGGCTCAATAAATAGTAATTGAATTGACTTGGAGTTGGAGTAGTCACTTTAGTAATCACGTGCACTGATCCACTATCTTCGCAAATATTTTGTACCCTACGTTCAGAAACGATATCCATTCAAAATGGCACCAAGGTGGGAGGCTTCTGCTCTCCAGTTTTTATTTTTTATTATTTTTTAATGTTTATTTTTGAGAGAGACAGAGACAGAGACAGAGTCTCTGGGGGGAGAGGAGGGGCAGAGAGAGAGGGAGACACAGAATCCGAAGCAGGCTCCAGGCTCTGAGCTGTCAGCACAGAGCCCGACATGGGGCTCAAACTCACCAACTGTGAGATCATGACCTGACCCGAAGTCGGACGCTTCACCCACTGAGCCCCCCAGGTGCCCCAAGCCCTTCAATTTTTAGAACAGCTTCTGTTTCTTTCATCAGATTTTAGGAGACATAGGGACATGTGGGGGCTGGGCGGTGGGGTGGGGAACAGAGCCTAGCAACTTAGTGGGAATTTCAAGGGCTCTGAAGTTAGGTTTGAATCCTTGTTCCATCGTTGGCCACTCGTGTGACCTTGAGGAAGTTCCTCATCTCTTTGAACCTCAGTTTCTCACCTCTAAATGGAGACAGAACTACCTATTTGACGTTTATTTGTGAGAATATTAAATTAGAAAGTTTCTATGAAGCACTCATTCAGTGCCCAGTGTATAGCAGGTATAAATCATAATTCTCATAATCATCCTTATCCTAGCAGAAAATAAATTTCTATAATCATCCTACACTACTCATATTTTACTCCAGAATCAATCGCTGTATCTTTTAACGGGTATATATCGGGTACCTAGATACTTACCCAGCATGCTACTGACTGTGGGGGCGAGTAGAGATGGAGATCCAGAAATCACATATGACAAGACTGTGATCTGTTTGAATGGACAGTATTGGCAATAAGAAGGTTTATTGACCTGTGGAATCAACAGGTTTTCAAATGCACGTTGAAACATAAAGATTTACTTAAACCGAGGTGAGATGCGATATGATGTGACAATGAGAAGCCCCTGGGGTTCATTCCCTGCTGTCCTGACCCCCGTCAGCAGACGAGCATTTCTGTTGTCCTGGGGCTGCATGGGCCCCGCCCTCTGCAGGTGCCTAACCCTTCACACCCCCAACTCCTGCGCTTGGAAGTACACCGAGCTTGGCTCAGCGCTCTTCTGTCATCACCTTGAAACTCTTCATGCTGTTCTAGCAGGCTGCACATCTGCATGTTGTGCTGGGCCCCACAACTTACGTAGCCAGTCCTGCTTATAGGAATTGAGGGGTTATGCTGACTTCATTTTCTGCACATCATGTGCTCATAAATATTTCTGAAATGAGTGAATTTCACTTCCACAGTCGTATGGGTGACCAATGCTCATACGTCTGCTTTTACCTAAAGTTTTACACTTGGAACTTACAAAGTTAGGTACATCCGTGCCTCAGACTTTGAATTTTGCCAATAGGACATTTACAATCTTCTACAAAACCTCCATGCAGAAGAAGCAAAGAGAGAAGCCAGAAGAAGCTGGATGACTTCTCCACCTCGGTGGTTAACACCTGAGCTCTTTTTATACATGTGGTATACATCCCATCACACTCCAACACACACACACACACACACACACACACACACACACACACACACACACCCCTCATGGGCACACACACGTCTTTTCCTGAGATTGTTTTGGGACCAACTGTCACTCTGAAGTACACAAATTGATAGCACATATTTAGAAAGCAATTCAAGAACAATTTGTGAAATCTGTTGGAATAATAGACAAGTAAAAGATACATTTGAAAAGACATTTCTTTGTTGTGGCAAAACACACATAACACAAATTTACCACGTTAGCCATTTTAAAGCTACGGCTTAGTGGCGTTAGGTACATTCACACCGTGATGCTACCAGCGCCACCATCCATCTCCAGGCCTTTCCACCACCCCCAACTCAACATCCAACAATAACTTCCTATTCCCCGCTGCCCCCCAGCCCCCAGTAACCACTGTCTACTTCCTGTCTCTATGAGTCTGACCACTCTGAGTACCTCGCATAAGTAGAATTGTGCAATATTTGTCCTCCTGTATCCATCTTGCTTTACCTAGCATGTCTTCGAAGTTTACCCACGTAGTAACACGTGTCAAAATTTCATGCTTTCTTTAAAATTTTTTATATGTTGATTTATCTTTGGGGAGGGGTGCAGAGAGAGAGGGAGAGAGAATTTGAAGCAGGCTCCAGGCCCTGAGCTGTCAGCACAGAGCTGGACGTGGGGCTCGAACTCTCAAACCGTGAGATCATGACCTGAGCCGAAGTTGGAGGCTTAACCGACTGAGCCACCCCGATGCCCCCAAATTTCATTCTCTTTAAAGGCTAAGTAATATTCCACTGGCAGTACATACCACATTTTCTTTATCCATTCATTTCTCAATGGACATTTGGGTTGTTTCAGGTATATTTTTTAAAAGAAAAAGTCATAATATTCCCTGAGAGTTTTTAAATTTTACAACACGCAACATGAAGTTTTGATGATGGTGGTGGTGGCCAATTTGTCTCAGCACCAGTCAGCTAGCAGCCCTTCTTTCCCACACAGCCTGGGAGATCTTCTGTGATCACAAAGAGAAAGAAAGCTACCAGAAAGAAAGAGGAAAAGGTAACCTCTCTGGAGATAAACTTTTGGTCAAACCTGGGTTTATCAGCATTGTCTCAGAATGTCCATCAAATACCTACACTCCCAGCAGGAACACGAGCCTTAATAAAAGGACACAGATGCGTTCATCAATGACATTCATCAATGTCAGAGTGACAGTCTTATACACTGGAGGTCATTTCCACATAACCCAAATGAGTCCCACCCAAATCATAGAATTAAGTTTGCCTTGAAGCTGACTCAGGCAAGTGAGATATGGAGCCTCTCTCTCATCTAGGAAAATTGTTTTTTCATACCCAGAGCTAGAGCTTGTGGTATATGTGGGATGGGGTACAGATTGCAAGAGTTGATGTAAATACTCACATCTGTGGCTTATCTGTTATGGAACATGCCAACCTTGTTACCCTATTAGATTTACCCAAGTCAGTAAAAGGCCTCAACAAACCAAACAACAACCCAAACATTGAATAACAGTGTCTGCTGGAGTGTAGTGATAGCTCTCCTTCTTTTCTATGTCCCTTCATTTGTCACATATCCGTAGAGCACCTACTATTCATGTGCCAGGAACTCTTCCAGTCACTGTAGAAGTGAGCAAGATGGGGAAGGAGGTTGTACATGTATGAACAGTAAGCAAGCAAATAAACAGGATGACTTCAGAGCGTGTCATTCCTACTAGGGACCTACTTGGGGACATGTGACAAGGAGTGGCTATGGGAAAGGAGAGTCACTGTTGACCAGGGCATCGGGAAGGCTGTCCTTAAGAGGAGAGCCTGGAGCTGAGACCCAAGGCTAATAGGAGTAAGCCATAGAAGGAGCTGCAGGGAAGGCTTTCCAGGCAGAGGAAATTGCAAATGGTAAGGTCTACATGTAGAAAGAGTTCGGTGTGTTCGAAGGGTGGAAAGAAGGCAGACAACCATGGCAGGACACAATGGTGGAGGAAGGAGGACTGTGCAGGCTCAGGGAAGGATTCCGACCAACTAAGGGAAGCTGGAGGTAGATGATGAGCAGGAAAATGAACGGAATTACTTATTTAAAGGAGTGCTCGTGTTGTAGCTGCCGGGTCGAGAAGGCAGCATGTGAGTCTCTGTTTTCCCCCTTCTTTCTTCTGGGAAGATCACAGGTTGCAGAAAGTTCAGCCTCGCCTCACCTTCACTCAGCAGGACCTCTGTCAAAGTCTCCAGCCAGATGCTCTGTCTACTGTAGCACGAGCCCCTCTGGAGGTGGCAGCCTGGGGGGACATCTGGATGCCTTTATCAGGAGCTGCCCTGACTCATTGTTGGGTCTTTTGTCTTGAGCATTCTGTTGCTTCATACTTGCCTTGGATAAAAATGGGGAGGAAGTTTTTTGTCTCCGAAAGAGCTCCTGAGGGAAATGACATGAAGGCCAGAGACTAGAAGTGCTCAGAGGGAAAATCGTGGCTGGTGGCCCTTTCTAGATGAGTGCACACCCTGCACCAAGGAGCAAGCAAAGGCAGAGGGTCATTTCCCAGACTCCTGGCCTGCAGTAGGCAATGATACTTTGGGGTGAGGGTAGAGTCGGCTGGGAGGGTGAAGCTTCATTACTTCCTTTTTGAAAACTGGCCCTCCCTATTCCATGTTTTCAATAGATGACATTCATATCCAAGGATCAGAAGAGAAATCCAATTTGGAAGTAGAGAATGAGAACTCTGGGGGTGGTACCTGAAGTCACAAAAGGGAATGAAGAATCTCAGGGCATGTATGTGGAATAACAAGGGAAGACCAAAACCTGATCTCTAGAGACATCAACATTTCATAATGAGCAGAGTAAGAAGAAACACAGAAAAGGGGAAGAGAGGGCCAGGGGAATAGCAATGACCAAGGAGAGTGACAGTCTTTCAAGAAAGGGTGTGGCCAACAGTGCGAACCAGAAATCCAGGAGCCCCACTGCAAACGTGGCTGGTGGTTCAACCATTGGCTGGTACTCACTGTTACCCAGGCAACGGCATCCCGTTCTTTGAATAGATCTTGCTTTGTGTGTGGAGGTAAGGGGGTGGGGAGGAGGGAGAGGGAGATGTCAGAGGTATACGACACAGAACTGGCAAAGGTTTTCCAATGAAGATTGACCTCAGCAAAGTTGTGTAGAAATGGGCCAGTTGCCAAGATATTACAGAAGAACATATTCCAGACAGAGGAGGTGGAAGGGGAGCATCCTGGCAACTGCCAGTCACCTAGTATGCCTGGACTGTGGGGTGCGTGTGGGAAAGTCATGAGAGATAAGGCTACAGAAGACACCAGTGTGAGATGACAACAGGACTTCCAGTCTTATTAAAGAGTTTACATTTTCTTTCAAGGCAATAGGGATCCACCAAGACATTTTAAGCAGAGGGCTGTTATGATTAATTTTACATCTTGGACCGATCACCCTGGCAACAGAGAGAGGCTGTTGCATTCATTCAAGGTGAGAAATTACAAAAGCCTGTGAGGGTGAGGGTGCGTTTGTGATATATTGGGGAAGAATTGTCAGGGCATTTTATACTTACTGGCAAAATTAGACATTGACACCCTAAGTCAGGCTCAATGACAAAGACTGCTAGTAACAGAATTTCCAGTAATTAGCTGGGCACATGGCTCACCAAAATAAAAACTGCATCTCCCACCTTCCTTGTAACTTTAGGGGCCATGTGACTAAGTTCTGTCCAATACCTTAGAAGTACATGAGTCTTAATCTGGGAACCTTCTCTGTACATTACCCACTACCCACCCTTTGCCCCTCTTCATTATCCTTTCCTCCTTCCTACTGAAAGTGATGACTGGAACTGGGGCAACCATCTTGGACCTTGAAAGGACCATGACCTTCAGAATAGAGGTCAAACATAGCAGAGAAACAAGACAGAAGGAGTCTCTGGGTCCTGGAGAGCTGCTTGGAGCAGAGCAGCCCTATCAACCTGGAGCACCTACCTGGAGCACCTACCTTTCATGGTAGAGATAAACTTTTTTTTAAATCTTATTTAAGACACTGTTATCTTAGACCTCTTTTAACTAATAAAGCTCTCATTTTTAGCTGTTCATAAAATCCCAAATTCTGGGAGCCATTATTCTGTACCACCTCTCACCTTTTAGCATATTCCCCCTTTTGTCTTCTGGTATCTTGTCTTTTTTTAAGTTTATTTATTTATTTATTGAGTGGGGGGAAGGGGAAGAAAGAGAGAAAATCCCCAGCAGGCTTCCCTCTGCCAGCACAGAGCCTGGTGTGGGGCTTGATCCCACAAATCGTGAGATCATGACCCAAGCCGAAACCAAGAGTCAGGCACTCAACTGCCTAAGCCACCCAGGAGCCCCTCTAGTGTCTTTTTTTGATCCTTGGCATTGAACACACAGGCCCATACCTAGTAAGTGCTCAATAAACACTGAAAAGGAGGAGAAAGAGGAGGAGGAGGAGGAGGAGGCGTATCCAGAACTGTCTTCTTGTTTTCAGACCTTGTTAATCATCAGATTGGAAGACATTTGCAATGTAGATTTCATCACGCCAAATAGTTAATGCCTTGCCAAGCTGCACCCTTCCCAGGAGTGTAAATGAGGAGGGAGGAGACTCCAGAAAGACTGACTCTGTTTACCTCACATGGGGACATGCAGCCTTGAAAACACTGACTCATCTGCTCCTGGGGCTTCCTGATTTGTAAGAGGTTGCAGCAGGAAGAGGAGGAAAGACAGCATCAGGGTAAACATGGAAAATACCTGCGGCTCAGATTCAGGAGACGACTTCGGCGGACTCCACCTTCTCCCCAGAGCCTGTGCTGCTTCTTTGCGGTAAATATCTCAGTTATAACAAATTAATGTTTCCTACACGTATTTGTTCAACACGTCTCCTCTACCAGAGCCCTAGTTCCACCAAACTCAAGAACCAACCCTGCCTTCTTCACCCTGGGACCCGAAGCACAGAGGTGCTCAATAAAATACAGGTTGAGAAGGGGCACCTGGGTGGCTCAGTTGGTTAAGCGTCATGAACTCACAGTTCGTGAGTTCAAGCCCTGCTTCCGGTCTGGTGCTGACAGCTCAGAGCCCGGAACCTGCTTTGGATTCTGTGTCTCCCTCTCTTTCTGCCCCTCCCCCGCTCGTGCTCGCTCGCGCTCTCTCTCTCTCTCTCTCTCTCTCTCTCTCTCAAAAATAGAAATTAAAAAGAAAACTAAAAAAAAATACTGGTTAAAAATAAATGAATCAACCTTTTCAGGCAGAGAGGGAAGAGATTAACAAACAGAATCAGTCAAGCTGTCCATGGGGAAAAAAAAACCCTTTGCAAGTTTGAAAGGAAATTACTGTATTGGTAGATAAGATTATTCTATGGATGAGCCCAGGTAGGAGTCTGGATCCGGAGCCAACTTCTTTAGTTCAATTCCCATCCACCCAAGTAACCTCTCTTACCCAGTGCTCCAGGAAATGCGAATGATTTTCAATACTCACTTAAAATCAAAGTGAACAGTAAGTCAACTGGGAGCAAGGGAGCAGGCCAAAGGCTGTGCCCAAGGTCAGACAGAAATGAGTTTGAAATTATCGCCTGGGCCTGGGGTTGGGGGCCTGCCTGGACGAGGCAGGGCCCAGGGCTGAGGTGGGTGGGGAGAAGAGCCGGTCTGCCCCGAGGGGAGCGGGTACGGGGGAAGGGCGCCCCCTGCCGGGGGTGAAGGAAAAGGCATCCGCACGCGCGGCGAGGAGATTCGCCCCTCGGTCCCGAACCTCGGGAGTAAACGCCAACTTCTTCCAGCGAGAAAAGGTAGAGGGGACGAAAAACCGACTCAAACTCCTGCCGAAGAGACGTTCTTCACAAGCCTTTTTCGATCCTCCCCCTTACAGCCCCAAACTTCCCCCGCCTCAAGGGGAAGAACTGCGATTCATTGCAGATACTGATCGCCCGGGTCCCAGGAAGCTGGATGCTCCCCACTTCCCATCCCTCGAATCCAAAGAAAGAAGAGATCGCTTGGGAAGATCCGCAAAGCCAAGTCTTAACGGACCCGCAGGACCGTCGTTTGACCACGACACCTTCCCCTTCCTGAGTTCCTAAGTACAGGAGCAGGATTCCTTGGGCTGGGTCTCCGTGTAGGAAGAGGGACTGAGTGCGGCCTGAGCGCCTGGCTCTTGATCTGGGGGCACACGGTGGGGCAGCCCCGGGATCGCCCAGGACACCCTTGAGGCTGAGAGTCGGGACCCCTGTGCCTCCAGGAGATGGCCCGAAGGCAGGGAGGGGCGCGCAGGGCCAATGTGGGGGCTGAAGCCCGGCTCTGTTCCCCGCCTCACAAGCCCCCCAATCTGGTCGCTCATCTACAAAATCCGGAGGCTGAACTGGATGGTGGCCCCAACCCTGGTAACTCCTGATCTGTTGTCCTTTTTTAGACCCAGACTGTGTCAGTGGGGGGACGTTGGAGAGTAGAGGACGATTTGGGGCGTGAGCTAGAAGAAAACAATGGGTGGGACCCACTGACCAGCTTCTTTCACAAGAAAGGCTTAGAGGGCCCTCGAAGGAACTGGTCTCTCTTTATTGAATCGGGAGTGACACCTAGTGGCTCATCCGCCTCACCGTCACCGTGGTGCTGGTTCTCTCTGGAGCACTTGCCAGGCCCTGGTGATCGTGGCTAAAAGCTCTGGAAGCACAGGCTGGCTAGCTACCGCTGACGTTTCTTGGGACTTCCCCGGGCTCCAATCAACAGCCCTTCTCCTGCAGTATACGCCAATCTAATTTGAACGCTGTTCTTGGTCGAGCTGACTCGGGCGCATCACTCACCCGCAGGCAGCAAGTAGGTAATGAGCTGGCTGCTGTTCTAGGTGCTGGGGCTACAAAGAGGGCTAAACCTTGGTCCCGGCCCTCAAGAAAGTCACAGCCCAGCGGGGAGGGGGGCGGGGAATGGAGCTGCAAAGAAATATTATACTGCATTGGGCAAATGTCAAGAGTGTTTTGTTGGAGGCGGTGGGGGTAACAGAGGTGGGCCCTCTGCCTAGAGGCACTGAGGAAGACAATAATCCTTGAGCCAAGTTTTGAAGATTAGATGGTGTGGTAGGTAGAAGTCTACAGTGACCCCAAGGTTCCCAGCCCCCCAGTGTACACACACCTTCTTCCAATTATCCAAACACTAATTTCGGTTCAGCTGCAAGAGGGTTTGCAAATGCAAGTAAAATCCCAAATCGGCTGACCTTAAAATCTGGAAATTTTGCTTGGTGGGCCTGACCTAATCAGGCAACTTTTAAAAGAGACTAGTCTTGTCCTGGCAGAGGGAATTCAAAGCATGAAAAGACCTTATCATAGGTGAGATTCTCATCTGCTAGCTCTAGAGATGAAGGGGACTACATGGCAAAGAATGTGGGCAGCCTTTAGGAGCTGAGAACAGAGAAACTGCCGAGAAGAGAGAAACTGAATTTTGCCAATAACCCAGGAGCTCGGAAGAGATCCCTGAGCTTCATGTGAGAACACAGCCCCAGCTGATTTCAGCTTTGTGGGAACCTGAGCAAAGAACCAGCCATGTTGTGTCTGGCTGCTAACGTCGTGGTAATCTGGTCTACAGCCATAGAACTTACACAAATGGCCATTTGAAAGAGGGGAACGGCATGGACAAAGGCTCCGAGGTACAAAGCAGCAGGTGCATTTGGAAAACTGAAGTCACTCAGGGTAGCTGAATGGGAAGCAAGGGAAGTGGTAAAATGTAATGCTGAGAACTTGGCTTTCGGTCAAATAAACCGTGCCCTTGGGCTAGTTAACCTAGTTCTCTGTGCCACCGTCTTCTCAAAAGTGACATGGGGCTCATACTAGTAGTTAAGACAAAGGGTTGTTTAGTGGGACATATGCATATGGAGGGTTCAACGCAGTCCTCAGATATGATAAGTGTTCAACAAAAGTGGGTGGTAATAGCTGTAGTAATTAATCACATGGAGAATGGACCAGACTAAGGGGAGGCTAAGTAATGCACTTTCTTACAGTGTGGTCGGAGACCCCCTTACTGGGATTGTCTGGGGAGCTTATTAAAAGTGCAGATGCCTGAATCCTATCTTGAGTCCAGACTAAGTCAGACTCTCTGGGGGTGGGGCCTGAGAATCTCCGCTTTCAGGAAACTTCTCGGGTGACCCTTATGAGATAACTAGGCCTTGGTTAATAGTCCAGGTGAGAACGAGTGGCTGACAGAATCAACCAGGGCCTCGGCAGTGGGAACAAGAAGACGGTAGACCCCGAAGGAGGTAAGGCAACTGATTAGGAGGGTTGGTTGAAGACAGAGGGCAAAGGATGAGCTAGGGACATTTGGGGGAGGTAGGTAGCTACATTGACTCAGATTGGGTCACGAGAGTCCCAGCATCAAGGGACATCCCACTGGAAAGTCGTGTAGACAGTTGAGACGACTAAAATTTAGGAGCTAAGTTGGGGCCGGGAAGACAATTTTGAACATCCGCGAGGATGAGAAGTCATGGCGTGGTGCCTGTGGAACCAGACGGTGGTCAAGAACAGGACCAATCACAAAGGCTGACTGCACGCTGCGTGCAGAGGGGTCCAGGAAGGTGGCCGCGACCAGTGTCCCTGGTCTCGGAGCAGTCCAGATAGACAAAGTGTGAACGCACCCCGAGACCTAGCTACCAGCAGCCTGCTGGCGGGATCGGTGAGGCCCATTTCAGCAGGTGAGGAAAGAGGAGGCCAGACCTCCCCAGGCAGGAAGTAGGAACAGTTCTTCAGAATTGTGGCCGTAAGGAAAAGAAGAGACAGAGGGTGTGATCTTGAGGACACAGCCTTCTCCCGTAACCACTGGTGTGAATCTAGACACAGGGCCCACAACGTGGCTGCAAGCTGGGCAGCCCTGTACCCGCCGAACCCGGACCGAGAGGTTCTCGAAGAAGGGTGCCTAGATGCCAAAGGTTGAGGATGCAGATACGTGTATCGGTGTGGGGCTGGCCCCACGAGGCTGGAAAGAGGAGCAGGGTGGAGATGGGCTTCACTCTCTGGAGAACAAGACAGGAAAGCTGAGGGCCCACAGGCTAAAGGGTCGCTGGGCTCTGTTGAGAGCCCAGCCGGGATTACAGAATCAGAGTCTGTGCTAGTGACAGGTACCTGGGATGGCACCTGCCATGATCAGCATAGAAAGCCCTCATAAGCAGCGGCTACCCCAGGGTTACCATTATTGTTATTTCATAAGCCAGGTAATGGCCCCAGAACCCTCTGCCTGCTTCCTACCTCACACAGAGTGAGAGCCCAAGTCCTACAGTAGGAGCTGAGCCTTCCTGTGTCTCCCTCCCCCAGTCCTCTCTGCTCCGGCCACATGGGTCTCGGTGCCGTCGATGAAGCACGACAGACTTGCTCCCACCTCCACGCCTTTGTCCCTGACGTCCCTTCTCCCCGCAAGGCTCCTGCTCCAGCCATCCCCGTGGTTCATTCCCTCCCTCCTCAGAACTTTGCTCAAATGTCACCTCAGCAAGACCCGCCTCGATCGGCCCAATTTCAGCTCGCGACGCCCTCGTCCGTGCCCCGGACCTCCCTACCAGCTTCTCTGCTTTCTTTGGCCCCACAGCGCTTTCCACCACGGCCAGGCCCCAGGTTTTATTTTTCTGTCTACTGCCTGTCTCTCCTCAATAGAACGCCTATCCTTTTGCTCACTGCAGTGAGCACCCCCCGTGCCTGGCGTGTCGTTGGCGCTCAGCAAAGATGCGTCCTGCAGGAATGAATGATGCCTTCACTAAGGTCTCGGATCAAATGGCGCCTCTTCAGGGAGCGCCACGGCCACCACCTAAAACAGCCCTCCTGCTCACCCTGTCTATCCTCACTCTGCTGTTCGCTTCTTCAACAAGCTTATCCACAGCTGGTATCACGTATTTCTTTATTTGCTTATTGCTCATCTCCCCAGCTAGATGTCTGCTCCTGGAGGGCAAGGATGTTGTTTCGTTCACCATCTATCCCAAATGCCTATAACAGTACCAGGTACAAAGTAAGCGCGTGATACATATTTAGTGAATGACTGTGTTATTATTATTATTATTATTTTTACCATTATTACTAATGGGGGTATTGGAAAGCAGAAGGTAAGGAGCAATTGCCCTGTGGAGCGTGGACCAGGGCAGGAGGAAGGTCTTCAGGTGGGACATCTTAACTGCACTGACCAGTGGAAACTACAGGAGGAAACAAGGATCCCCCACCCCCCAGCCTGGACTGATCTCTACCCCCGGCACCCTGGGCACCAAAAGCATGGACTACACCACAAGCAGTACCCAGAGTTTTCTTTTCTGTTCTCCTGAAGTACCTGGAACGGCACGCTCTGATGCTCTATAAATACTTGCGAAGTGAGTGCGCGGGAACTTCCTGGAACTTTAGAAGGCTCTGCATCAACACCAACATTTGGTCAGTCTATTCTTGGACGTGAACCAAGCAGCACTTCACTTTCAAAGTGAAATTCAGTTGCTAAGGCAAACTCTGGGGTTTTCCACCCAAAAGAGGAGAGCAAAGAAACAGAGCAGGAGCACCTGGGTGGCTCAGTCGGTCAGGCATCTGACTCTTGACATTGGCCCAGGTCATAGTCCCAGGATTGTGGGACTGAGCCCACACTGGGGTCCACACTGAACATGGAGCCTGCTAAGATTCTCTCTCTCTCCCTCCCTCTCTCTCTCTCTCTCTCTCTCTCTCTCTCCCCCACCCTCTCCTTCTGTCCTTCTGCCCCTCTCCCCTGCTGATTATCTGTCTCTGTCTCTCTCTAAAATTAAAAAAAAAAAAAAAGATACCAGAGCCATAGTGCCTGGTCCACTACCCACTTGGATAACCTCTTGTACCTCAGTTTCCTTATCTGTAAAATAAGGATAATAGTAATACCGACCTCATAATGTTGTTCCGTGAGCAGATGTCTAATATACCTATGCATATATATTTAACAAATACGTACACACACACACGCACTTTTTTTTTTTAACACTTCCTGGTATTATGCCAAGAACTGTAAGAGCTTTGAGAATTTACCCAACTTGTAAACTCCCAAGTTACCCTACCACTCTTTCATAAATGTTGGCAGATGACACAGACTCTGGTCAGAGGCGAAGGATGAAGGCCCTTACGAGTCACATCAGTAGCCATTGCCAGAGTGTATGTGTGCTGGTTTCCTGAGCCTGATTCACATGGAGTAGTGCAAAAAATACTACCTGCACATGCAGGGGGTTGCATTATCTGAGTGGAACCCTGAGCTTGGTGAGCCAAATATTTCACAATTTTTTTCAATGTTTATTTATATTTGAAAGAGAGAGAGACACGGCATGACTGGGGAGGGGCAGAGAGAGAGAGGGAAACACAGAATCCAAAGCAGGCTCCAGGCTCTGAGCTGTCGGCACAGAGCCCGACGCGGGGCTCAAACTCACGAGCCGCGAGATCGTGACCTGAGCTGAAGTCGGACGCCCAACCGACCGAGCCACCCAGGGGGAGCCAAATATTTTATAATGGGCAGTAAGCATTGCTCTTTGCTTCAGTGGGAGACACTATCTCTATCTTCCAAGGCCCTTTGCCAATAAACATCTTTGAAAAGATAATCTGGAACAGAAAGAGTCAGCGCCCCTGCTTATGGGATGTACAGAAATATAAGAGATCCATGAGAATTGTCTCCCAACAGTATGTGGTAAGAACTATTATTATTATTAATAGTAATAATACTATGGAACTTGTATCCATACAATATAACTTCCTCTTCTTCTTCTTCTTCTTTTTTTTTTTTTTTTTTTTTTTGTGACTCTGAGACTGACAGAAATTATAACAAAGCAAACCAAGGTAGGGACTAAAGAAAAGTTACAAAGACTAATGGCAAGCCTTGGCATATGAGTTAATGTTCAGTGACTAGACTACCAAATGCACTTCACAAATGGGTTTCTGGGGGAAAAAACTGCTGTCAGCAATTGATTGTGATATTGGGCAAATGAGTTTGCAATTTCATGCTGAATAATCTATCACTCCATATCTTGGAAACTCAGGCACTCAATCTTTTTTGACAGGCAGCGTGTATATTCTATTGCCAGGAAGGAAGGCGATTGTCAAATTTCTAATTTTTCTCTGTGAAAAATTAACATTTAACTCAAATATAAGATCTGGAGGAACACATAAGACCTTAATTACATAGCGCAATCCATGATTTGTGCTAATTAATAAGCTGATGAAAAATTCATTGGAATTCAGAGAAGAATCAAAGGGGAAAACTGGCCAGTGTTAACACTGAGTTTCTATAAAATGTTTAAGCCTTTCCAAACGGGCAGCCACTCCTCTGTCATAATTATAATTTAATCATTCACGTGACTATTTCATTTTGTAAGACTTTAGTTACACATCAAAAACTAGGCAGAGAGAATATTTCTTTAAACTTTGTGATTTCTAGGGGCATCCGGTGGTTCAGTCAGTTTAGCGTCCGACTTGGGCTCAAACAAGGTCATGATCTCGCGGTTCTTAAGTTCGAGCCCCACAAGTTCGGGCTTTGTGCTGCCAGCTCAGAGCCTGGAGCCGGCTTCAGATTCTGCGTCTCCCTGTCTCTCTGTTCCTCCTCCACTCCCACTCTGTCTCTCTCTCTCTCTCCCTCTCTCCCTCTCTCAAAATTAAGATTAAAAAAATAATTTAAAAAGGAACTTTGTGATTTCTAGCAGTTATATTATACTAGCACGTTAGAGAGTTTTGAAGAAGACCAGTTCAGCTACCTGAGATAATGAATTTTTTAAAGATGCGAGAGTAGCCATCCGTTTGAATCCTGGCTTTGCCATTGACTGGCTGTGACCTCCAGCAAGTTCTTGGAGCTCTTTGAGCCTGTTCCCCGTCCAGGTGGAGGTGATAATGACGCATGAGGTTATGGTGAAGTTGAATGTTATTGCTGTGAATTAATCCCCTCCAGAATCTTAACCAAACCAGACCAGGAACCAGATGGAGATTGAAATGCAACGACTGGCTTGTTATCAGTACAGCTGGACTGGTTAATAAGGTAGTACTTAGGCCGAAATCGGGCTCCCTGCATCCACTCTCCCCACCCTGGGGCCTGACTGTGGGGCGGAAGAATCTGCACGATGACACCCAAAAGTGTCCCAGGGAGGGTGCGCTGCCCCACACATACCCTTTGGGGAGCAGGAAAGACAGCAGCCAACGGGAGGCCTCTTCTTCTCTGTCCTTCGTTAAGATGTTCTGGCTTCTTGAACGTGGGTTGATGTGTTCAATTACATTCATTTGTTCGCTTATCCCACAAAGAACCATTGAGGGCGTTATGACTTGTCAAGGGTACTTGCAAACCATTTGCAAACTAAATAGTGAACCAGGCTTTGGCACCTGCCTTCATGCACCTTACAATCTTGCGTGCAGATGCACGTGCGATCAAACCACTGCAGTTTTTCACCAGGAATCAGGCGTGGAGGTTATACAAGAAGCAAATCTGTCAAAGGTTTACCAAAAGTACCTGGGCCGTACTAAGCACTCTAGGTCTTGGTGCTTAGTATGGCTCCTACAACGTACGGCTACTACTGCTCCTACAACGATTAGGCACCAACTTTTTGGGTTTGCATATCACAATACCACTTGGTCTATTAATAATTATTTCATTAACTCACCTTCACCAGGCCCCT
The DNA here is from genome assembly GCF_018350175.1 of Felis catus. Classification (NCBI taxonomy): domain Eukaryota; kingdom Metazoa; phylum Chordata; class Mammalia; order Carnivora; family Felidae; genus Felis; species Felis catus. The sequence goes on from NC_058374.1 coordinate 115,523,824, forward strand.
GAGCAAGTGTCTGTGAAATTACAGGCTGGAAGGGCTGGCTATGCTTATATGATACACGTGAGAATAAAATATGTAATTATTCAAATAAAACCTGACCATCTGAAAGCCTGCCACAGTCATCTCCTCTCCCAGCACACATGGAGAAGCCCTGTTTTATGAACAGCTTCGATCTCATTCCATCTGCCTGCAGATTTTAAACTGCATGCAGGCAGGCATCAAAGCCTGGTTTATTTTTTTAGTTTGCCAATAGTTTGCGAGTACCCTTGACAAATAGTACACCCCCAATAAGTGTTTGGGGAAGAATGAATGAATGGATGCATGTAATTGAATGCATCCTCTGATGTTCAGGAAGCCAGAACATTCCAGGGCAAAGAACGGAAAATAACAGGCAAATTAAGAATTGCAGTGAGCTGCCTTCTGCTTCTCCTCGCCTCTGCCTCTGGGATAACTGAACTGACCTGCCCTCCCAATTTTCTCTCTCCCCTGTCAACAAACAAACCTCCTGGCTTATTTGACAGCAAGTTGGACGGGGTTTAGGAGGGAATGGATCTTGCAGATGTAATGAATCAGAAGCAGGACACAAAAATCAGATCTCGGCAGCAGCAGAATGCTCTCTGTTTAAAAAGCACTCGTCCCTTAGGCTTGAACAGATTAGAGGCTGATAATTTATGTTGAAATCCTGCAAAGCCCTCCATAAAGTCCTATGGCTTGTCCCTGCCTTCTGACTGACAGATATGAAAATAGAGACTGATTTGAAAACCTGAGGCTATTTAGCTAGAGCAGCATTAATTTCTCCATTAGAAACTAAGAAATGGGAGGGCGGGGAGGCCCCAGACACCACAAAGAAACAGATGTTGCCAGTGGAAGGCCACGCCTTTTTCCAAATATGAAACTCACACCGGGCTCTTCCAGCTTGAGTTAGCTTTCTGAGCCTCCAGGACCCCAGATTGGCAACAATCATTTTTTCCATGCTAGTTAGAATGCCCTTAAGCTACAGTCATTAGATTTGCTGGACAGCGGCATCATTCTGATGTTATCGGCTGTGTCTTCCTGTTTTCATGAATAATGTATAAGAAGGAGCTGTTAGAAATGGATTCTTCCATGGCTGACGGTATCGCCACCAGACAGGTCCCTGAATGCTCAGTCACTTCATCTGCAGCACCCACAAATCTCCGTCCTCTGCTGGCTACCTCCTGGCTGCCTGCCATGCTTGGAGAACCTTACAAAGACACCCTATCTCCCCTTCTAACCTCTATAGTAAGGAAACTGAGGTGGGGGGGGACAAGAAGGGGTGCCCACCACCTTCCTTCCTTTTCATCTTTGCTCCATGTCAGAGGAACAGCGCAGGTGCTACTGATGCCAAGTTCATGGGTTTGATTCCTGGCCCTGCCCGACGTGGGCCGGCCAGCCTTGCTCTGTGTCCAGATGCCTGCTGAGAAAATGCTTCTCCTTGGGCACGGGAGAGAGCTGGAGGAGAGCCTCTGCCTGCTTGTTTGTGTCTATATTTCTCTCTGCTCGCATCTGTCATATCTTCACAAAGAAAAGGCACATCTTTCAGCCCTGCCCCTTCACTCACTCATTCATCCAACATATTTTTATTACCTGTGAACCTCTAGCGGAGGAGGCATGCAGCAATCAAGGATTATAGAAATGAATAGAAAATGAGTACAAAGAAGACCATCCGTTGTGAGTGTTTAATAGAGGGAGGTAGCCGAGTCAGGGAAGGCAGTGAAAGGATGTAAGACTGAGCTAAGAGCTGAAACATGGGGGCCTTAAGTCAATGGATAGAGTCCAGGCAGCAAGGAGGGCATGTGCAAAGTCCCTGGAGCAGGAGGGGGCAGGGCCCCCATTAGAGGAAGTAGAGGGTGACCTGGGGGTCACAACACAGTTTGCAAATAAGAGCCAGGAATTCTCTGCCGCCTTTGACGTCTTCTCCACTTTCTCCTTCCCAACAGTCTCCCCCTCCCTTGAGGTCCAAGAATTGCTCAGTCCTGGCTCTTCTCCCCCTTCCTGACTGTTCCTACCCTCCCAGGTTCATCCACCATTGCCTCTTTTTTTTCTTTCCTTTTTAATGTTTATTTATTTATTTATTTTGAGAGACAGAGAGAGCACGCACAGGTGAGGGGCAGAGAAAGAGGGAGAGAGAGAATCCCAATCTACACTGTCAGCGCAGAGCCCAATGGGGGCTCAGTCTCATGAGCCATGAGACCACAACCTGAGCTGAAACCGAGTCGGATACTTAACCCAGGCACCCCCTATCCACTATTGCCTCTTAACTGTGGGCGTTGACGTAGAGCTTTCCCACCTCTCTGTGCCCTGGTGTCAGAGACAGTGCCTGTCTTCTAGAAGGAGCCCAGTGACGGTGATGACCATTTATTGTTCTGAGTCCCAACTGAGACTTTGAAAGCATTCTGAATACCCAACACGGGAGTGGTTAAACCTTTAGACCCACGCCCTAGAGGGTCACACAGTCATTAGAAGTGATGTTTTTGAACACTAATGATCTTGGAAACTTCTCATGATATAACACGAATTTAAAGGCAGAATATAAGATGAATCTTAAAGCATGATCTCAATTTATGTGAAAAAGAATGCAGATGCAAAGGAAAAGATTGGAAACCAGGTCATCAACATACTGATAGGGTATCTCTGTGGGTAGAATCATTGGTGGTTTTCATTTCCGTTTTCATACTGCTCCGTCTTTCCCTCAAATGGGTTAATTAATTTAATTCATAAATAATTTAAATCAGTTAACTTAATTGAACTAATAGTCAAGTACTTATTACATGCTCGGTGTCACTACCAATTCAATGATGGGAAGAACACAAACATGGTCCCTGTCCTAAAGAATTGCTTTCACAGGGGCGCCTGGGTGGCTCAGTCGGTTAAGCGTCAGACTTCAGCTCAGGTCATGGTCTCGTGGTTCATGAATTAGAGCCCTACATGGGGCTCTGCACTGTCAGAACCTGGAGCCTGTCTCAGATTCTGTGTCTCCCCGTCTCTCTGCCCCTCCCTGCTTGTTCTCTCTCTCCCTCTCTCTCTCTCTCTCTCTCTCTCGAATAAATAAAACATTTCAAAAACTTAAAAAGAAAGAATTGCTTTTATAAATTAAAAAAAGTGTTTTTTTAAAAACAAGATGGCTTGGGGCGCCTGGGTGGCGCAGTCGGTTAAGTGTCCGACTTCAGCTCAGGTCACGATCTCGCGGTCCGGGAGTTCGAGCCCCGCGTCAGGCTCTGGACTGATGGCTCAGAGCCTGGAGCCTGTTTCCGATTCTGTGTCTCCCTCTCTCTCTGCCCCTCCCCCGTTCATGCTCTGTCTCTCTCTGTCCCAAAAATAAATAAACGTTGAAAAAAAATTTTTTTTTAAATAAGAAAAAAAAAAAAAAAAAAAAACAAGATGGCTTAAAGACATCACTCCCAGAAAACTACCCAAAAGAGGCTTTCTCCTGCAGGTGTCAGTGGGGAACCTCCATCCAGCAGCGTGTTTATATCACCAGCTAAGGGTGCCAAGGACTGAACCTTGGTGAGTGTCCATTTGTCACTAGTGCCTGAGGCAAGGTGCTGCCGAGGACTCCTTCCTGTCGGCCTCTGTTACTCCGCAGTGGACACCTCTGCACCACCACCTTATAAAATGTAGTGCCCCCTCCCTGGATGCTTGCCGTCACTTTATTCCAGCCGTCCTGTGGGTACGTTTCCAGGGATTGTCTTCCACTGGATTCCGGCCTCATAGATGAAAATGCCGCCTCCTCCCGCATCTGAAGCCGGCTCCACTAACCTGTCACTTCCTAACGGCACCCAAAGCAGGGGCTGGGGATCAAACCACAGCGAAAGCATGAGCCTGAGTGAGCACGAAGACAGCAGAAGCCCCCAGACTCCCGCGAACTAAGAGTCTGATTGTTTTCACGCAGAGTGTTTTCGGTAGTAGGGAGATAACAGGCAAATGAAATACGGGAGGTAGGCAGAGATTCTCCCAAACCAGTGGCAGGGGTGGGGAGTTCTTTAATAAGACCAGGGCACATCTTTGAACAGTTAGCCCCCCAGGTTTCCATATTTCTTGTCAGGCGGGATGGAATTTCTCTCCCGTAGTTCTCTTGTTTCTCTTCCAGCCCAGCAGTCTCGCCTCCTCCTGCTTCTCCAACATTCCATCTTAGCCTTGCCTGAAATCGTCCGTTTCCGAAGGCCAGGGCTTCCTAATGACGAGAAGTGTATCACCTGCGAATGAGTTTAAGTGGTAGACAGAACGAGTGGTGTTAATTCCACCGGTTGTCTATTCTGGCATCAAACCTAGGATTTTATTATAGGCCATGGAAGCCCATGTTCTAAAAAGTACGTTCGTGGGGCGCCTGGGTGGCGCAGTCGGTTAAGCGTCCGACTTCAGCCAGGTCACGATCTCGCGGTCCGGGAGTTCGAGCCCCGCGTCGGGCTCTGGGCTGATGGCTCGGAGCCTGGAGCCTGTTTCCGATTCTGTGTCTCCCTCTCTCTCTGCCCCTCCCCCGTTCATGCTCTGTCTCTCTCTGTCCCAAAAATAAATAAAAACGTTGAGAAAAAAAAAAATTTAAAAAGTACGTTCGTATATAGAGCCAATAAAGAGATAGAATGTTGAATAAATTGTGATGCGTGTGGCATGCAAATGTGGGAAAATCGGAAAACACAAGGGGAATTCTGCAGCAGATCCAAGGCGTCTCCTGGTTCGTTACAGTAACTCAGACGCAGACATTTGCATGAATTCTGGATCCTCGAAAACCTTTCCAGTTCTGAATCTCAGAACCTCCTGAAGTCTAAGATCCGAGTTCTCAAGCTGGTAGACTTTGTCTCCATCAGGGAGAGGTGTTTTGGTTTAAAAAGCAGGGAATCTCGGGGCGCCTGGGTGGCTCAGTCGGTTGAGCGTCCGACTTGGGCTCAGGTCACAAACGATCTCGCGGTTTGTGGGTTTGAGCCCCGCGTCGGGCTCTGTGCTGACAGCTCAGAGCCTGGAGCCTGCTTCGGATTCTGTGCGTTCTCCTCTCTCTGCCCCTCCCCTGCTCCTGCTCTGTCTCTCTGTCTCTCAATAATAAATAAACATTAAATTTTTTTTTTTTTTAAATCAGGGAATCTCACACAAAAATGCAGATGTAGTGTCCTCTTTAAAAACTCAAGTTCCGGGGCGCCTGGGTGTCTCAGTCGGTTAGGCGTCCGACTTCAGCTCAGGTCATGATCTCACAGCTCGTGAGTGTGAGCCCCGCCTCCAGCTCTGTGCTGACAGCTCAGAGCCAGGAGCCTGCTTCAGATTCTGTGTCCCCCTCTCTCTCTGCCCCTAACCCACTCACACTCTGTCTCTGTCTCTGTCTGTCTCTCTCTCTCACGAATAAATAAGCATTAAAAAACATTTTTTTAAAAGTTGAAGTTCTGGCACACTGGGTCTACGTCCCTGCGTGGCAGTGATCAGGTGACCACAGGCCCCAGGCATCACCGTCCTAAGACGCAAGGTCCTATTGTCACTCTTCTGTTACTGGGGCTGCCCCAGGACAGAGGGTAAAAAGAGACGAGGTTTCTCTTCTGCTGCTTCTCACCCTTTCTCCTGTCTCCTCTCTTCCTTAGCAATCCGATCCACCCAGACATACACACTCATAAATACACCTCCAGGAAATGGCTGCAAGGGTAAAACTTCTGTCTTCTCCCACTGATTCCCATGGCCATCCTTGCCTGAATGGTGGCCCAGATTCACCGACAATTCCCAGCTTGATGACTCATTGCCTTTTAGCCATTTGATTGGCACAAGATCACCTGAAACTGCCTTATATGTTATTTTTGTGTTGCACGTGTGGTGGGGATAAAAATCTCATTTGCTCCCACTTCTAAGGCTTAAGGAAAAGGACACGTGATTTGGAGCCAAAGTGGCTGAGTTCACATCCTGTCATTCGCTGGCTGTGTGACCTTGAGAAAGCCATTTATCTTCTCTGGACCTCAGTTGCCTCATCTGTAAAATGGGGATAGTAGCATCTATTGCACAGGATTTGTATAGAGATTAAATGACTGGGGGCGCCTGGGTGGCTCAGTCGGTTAAGCATCTGACTCTTGGTTTCGGCTCAGAGTCATGACCTCACAGCTTGTGAGATCAAGCCGCGGGTCAGGCTCTGTGCTGACAGCACAGAGCCTGCTTGGGATTCTCTCTCCCTCTGTCTGCCCCTCCCCCTCCCCCACACGAGTGCACACGCACTCTCTGTCAAAAATAAGTAAACATTTTTTAAAAAGGATTAAGTGACTGAATATATATAAAGTGCTTACAATAGAGCCTGGCACACAATAAGGGTTGTAAACATGTGGACGTATTTTATGAACAATAGTCTTCCATTCTATGAACTGCCACTGGGATAGCCTCTAACTCTGTACCCTAGATATGATAATATTAGCCATATTTCTTTTATCCAGCAATGCCTTATTGCTGTCACATAAGTGCCAGGCACTACACTGAGTATTAGAAACACACAAAAAAATAAGAGTGCCTTCACCCTTCAAAAAGCATCCTATCCCTAGTTGATTTGGAATCTAAGGTTAGGCTAAATAAATATCAAATGACAATTGTTTAAATAATTATAAGGTTCAATTAAGCAAACATCATATGGTAATTATTTAAATAAGCAGGAGGCTTATGGAGAACAAAGAACTGAAGTATTCTAGATTCAGTCTACAAGATCCAGTCTTCCAAAGAGTTAAGAGACAAATTGGTGTCTTGAAAGGTACCCCTACTGCCCGAACTTATGACCAGAGATTAGTGGAGGCGATCACAAGACGGTGACCAATAGTATGTGGTCACACACACACACACACACACACCCGCACGGGCTCGGCTTGGGACTGCAAGGGAAATAGATCCCAGATTCACAGCAGCTGGGATCCATTCAGTTCTGTTTCTTTGTGTGACTGAAAGTTAATTGGATTCACTCTGCCTCAGTATCCCCGTCATAACGGAAGCATGTTGCGCCTTTCCTCGTTGGTACTGAAGTCCTTGATGATGCTCAGGGTGATAACGCATCTGGTAGGTGGTCGACCCGTTAGGAATGCAGTCTGAAGCGGGGGCGACTGACGTGATCGCAGAGCTGGCCAACTCCAGAGGCAGCTGCAAATCCTTCTGCAATCGATACCTCAATCAACAACCAGTGATTTGTTAATCAGCATATTGAGTATCAGAATTATGTTTTTGTTGCTGAAATTAGTGACTTGTTAATTTGCATAACGCGTGTTAGAAACAACTTTCATCAAAGACAGTCAAGACGTGCGATTGGGCCAAAGTGGTTCAGAGACAGCCCCACCCCCGTCCCCACCCCCTCCCCCCCACATACCTGGAATGATTAGGGAATAAGAATCCAGCCAGGCCCTAAACCCTGGGATGGCACCTGAGGCTTGACCCCTAGTCCGTTTCTGGCCACTGGCACGGGGGACTTCTGATGGCACTAAGCCTGCCGGGAACCCAGGGTCCTGCCTCAGAAACCCAAAAGGACGGAGAGCTGGTACTTTGTCAGGATTGTTTCATCAAGGTTTCGTGCCTTGGCGGCTAAAGAAATTCTGTCTTAAGGTGGAAGCATGGCAGAATTTGGCTTGCAACTCGCCTCAGTTCAGCCAGGACATGAGGTTTGGGGAAAGAGCCAGCATCACCACCTGGGGCTCTCTCGTGGCTGCTGTTACCATCCAGACATCTAAGCGCTGAGCCTGACCAAACTGGCCTAGTCTGTTCCCAAGAAGCGGTGCTCTGTGGGCGCCAGGGCCCTGCCCAGATGACCTCTTGGATCTCCTGGTGCTTCTCTTCCCACCAAGCCCTAACGGGCGGATCCTGAAGGGCTCACGGGGGTGCCGGCAGCTGGCTGGTGTCTCCAGGGGACTGGCATTGAAGGAAAGCTCTCTGTGGTCTTCCCCCGGTTTTCAACTACTTTCCATTTCCTCCTGGCTGTTCCCAAGGGTTCAAGGACGGTCCTCAATCTCCTTGCTACCTCTAGCCAGTCCCATCCAGGACTTGCAAACTCCGGTCTTACCTAGAGAGCGACTGCCACCAGTGCCTCCCAGTCTATCTCCAGGCTGAATCGGAGGGAGGAGTTGAGTCAGGCCGGAAAGAATACAGACATATCCTAGCTTGCCCAGGCCTGGTGCACCACTAACGTTGGAATGCTGTTCTCGGACTGAAATCCGGCCACCTCATGGAAAAGGTCAACCTCTGTTGACCTCCCAGAAGTTCTAGAGCAGTACTGTCCGGTAGAGTTCATCAGTGATGAGCGTGTTCTCTATCGGCACCGTCCAATATGGCAGCCGCTCGCCACACATAGCCGTTAAGCATTAGACATGTGACTAGTGTGGCCGAGGAACTGAATTTCAATTTTTATTTCACTGTAATTCACTTAAATACCTACATGGGGCCAACGGCTACTGTATTGGAAAGCACAAGCCTAGAGCCCGGCCCCTCTCCCCAGCCCTCGGTACCTTCTGTCAAGCAAGCCCGAACCAGTCTGGTCTTATTATCAGCCTCTTTCTGCCAATCTCTTATCATGAGCTGAGTGGCCTGGCTCCCTCTCCTTACTTCAGCTCTCTGGAGTGTTCTGGGTTGGGCCGTTAAAAAGAGAGAACCCAGTGCCTTTCAGACACTCTCACTGCAGAGACAGACAAGAGATGAGGCCTCCAGGAAATAGGATATTTAAAGATATATACTGGCACTAATGAATCTAGTGGTGCTATTTATAGTAAACGTGCATACGTGTGCGTGTAAATACATCATCACAGTGCATCCTGCCTCAAGTAGAGCAAGAATTAGACTCCCCATTTCAAGGATGAGAAAATTGAAGGTCAGTTCAGCTGATGGGATCACACAGCAGGGAATGAGAGAGCTGGGACCAGAACCAGGTGTTCTGACTCCTCACTCGTGACCCCTGAGCTATTTGAATCACCCGGATTAGAGAGGGAACACGGGTGGAAGAAGAGAGAAGACCGTATCACCCCAACAGATTGACAGTGTCTTAAATGGGGCTCTTTTCTTTTAGACCTGCAGAGAGCCCCTACCGGATATATCGCATATTGTTTCACTCTCTAGCGTTACAGAAGCCCAATGAGTTAGGAGAATGTAAGTGGGCATCTGCCCTCCAGGCCTCCAGGGAGTCGTCTTGATCCCTCTTGCATTCGTACTGTTTTCTCAGGGATCTTATTAGCAAATCACTTCCCAGCAGGTTCCCTGCCCTTTGCACAACTCCACAGGGTGCCTTCATATACGATACACTATGCAACACAGTGGTATTGCTCTAATGGATGACTTTATTCCTGAATGGGACACACTAGGTTTCTTTCCTTCTGCTCCAGCTAAATTCATTTTCGCGTTCTTTTCCTCGGGTGTTCCATTGAAACACATGTTAGGCTAAGGGTGCACAACCTTGGCTATTTATCTGAATTTATGGTGCTTTTTAAAAAAATAATTGTTCCAGGTTGCATCCCTTGGGAAGCTGGGCGTGGGCTGGGCAGCTGCATTTTCTCAAAGTTCCCCCAGATGATTCCAATGCTGAGAGCTGAGACTCCTAGAACACTGGACCAGGAATCAGGACACTCATGTTTCCCACACGCGAGTCTCCCTGAGCCTGTTTCCCGTTCTGTAGAAGGAGAGACATGAGAGGTCTGCCCTACTTTGATTAGTTTTCAGCACGAGAGTTTGTCTGAGAGAATTCTGAAACGTAATCTGTGCATTTACGGTAATAGGGACCTAGTGGCCAGCAGTCGGGCCCCACCTGCCAACAGGCCGGGGATTCAGCCGGTTGGTGACATTTCCACATGGGTTCTCATGGCCTGCTTGCCTCCATCACACCATGCTAAAAACGGGCAGAGGGTGGGTGGAACTCAAAATACTTTAACTAGAGTGTAATTGTGTGGGCAGCTTCCATTCAGCTAGGTAATTCTGGACAAATGGAAGCTCGCCTGCATGATGCTATATTTATTTCCAAAATAGCTGGTGAGAGCCCCCAGGAATTTTAGACATACATTTCAGTTTTATCTGTTTTGAGACCTTCAGGCCCTGGGATCAGAGAGCTCCAGGCATGAATCAGCAGGCAGAAATACACAGTTATTTATGCCCAACCTCAGAGCTAATACTCAGGGTAAACCCACAGCCATTTGAGGTGGGAGCATTTTAATCAGACAAATCGAATGCAGGAAAGATGCGACCCCCTTAGTCCTCATTTCAAGCAACACGCACACATTAGATGCCCAGCATTAGGCTGCCATTAAACCCCAGCTGTAAACGAGTTACAGATCACATAACACTCCAAAGATGTTGACAGTCCTTGCTTTTGAAACTTCATGGTTTTACCTCTAGGACAAACAGATCTGTGTCATTTCCATTGATTACGATTTGTGTATTCAGTGTACCACAAATTGGCCATAGCAGGAAAAGAAATGTGTTAAAGATTATGATTTTGCAACAGATTGATAAAGATACTAGGAAGAGGAAGTCAAGCTTTTGATGGCTCTGACACAACTCCCAAACTTCTTATGGAGCAAATCCAGATTCTTTCCACTAAGATAGACATTTTCAAATTATAACTTCTACCAAAATGACTATGAGAAATGGTTGTCAGGATCGTATCCTGGACCAAGAGAACCAGAAACTATTGGATGGGGGCTGAGGCATCTGCGTTTTTAAACAAGGGCTAAGACGCAGTCACCCAGTATGCCTGCAGGGAGCTGTTCAGAAGTATCAAGTATGATGGGGTAAATAAACCAAGAGAAATCGCCATCGCCATCCCCATCTGAGCACCCCTGGGACACCTTAAGCTAAAGACTACTGGCATGAGAGGGACCCCAGAGATCCTCTGTCTTCCTGATAGATCTTACGTTGGGTGTCACTGAAGCACATTAGAACTTTGGATTTCTGACAGGATTGCCCAATACAGTTGTGCAAGATGAGCACTGCACAAGAGGACCACATCTAAAGGACCACCATTTATGGCAAACACAGTTGATGTGTGTATTTTTTACATCAGTTTTATGGCAGGTGGTTTGTGTGTATTGTTCCAACAAATCAGCCTGTAACAACGATTTTCCAAAAGATGTAAGCAAAGTGTCTTGAAGAAGGGGAGAGGGCTGTCCTTTGATAATTCATACCTAGGTGCAGTTTAGGCTGGCCCCAGCCCCATTCTAGTTCCCATCCACTGGCTTCTTCCCTGGTCATCCCTGGCCTAGAGGGAAAGGCTTCTTCTGCCTCTGGGAAGGCTACGTGGCTTTCACACCCCAGGAGCCTCTCCACCCACTCCAGGGCAGGCTCCTCGTGCACTGCTGGCCTTAACAGAAGGGCGGAGCAAGCAGCCTGGCTTGCTATTGGTCACTTCGAGGTGTTGCCATTTTTTTCCCTTCTTTACCTTGCAAGAGCAGGGAACCTCACCTCCTCTTTTCTTCCCTTCCTTCCCTAAGTTCTGTTTGGGTCCTCCCTGTACTATAAACAGGCCCGCTCTTAGACTCCTTTTTCATTTTTTCCCTCTCCTTCACGTCTGGTCTTTACCTTAAAGACATCCGGGCCGTTCTTATAGCTCACCCCGGGTGTCTGAACCCTGATCAGGGATTTTAGGGTATTGTTGATTACCCTAAAACTTTGAGGTTTGGGCCTGTACTGCCTGCCTCCCAAGGAAGTATCAAAAAGGAAGTGTTTCTCAGCGAGATGATGTCTTGCACCTGCCCCTCGGCCTTCACAGCCCAGCTGCTGTCAGGGTAACCTCCCCTTCCATCTTCACACCTCTCTTTGTAGGCCAGATCAGAATGAGGAAGTCTGTGGTGATAGGGCTAGTTCTGAATTCTTCGGAGGTGAGCCACACAAATCCCAGGACCCTGGAGGGTGCTCTAAGAGGGTACAACATTAGATTACAATCTTTTTTTTTGGGGGGGGGATCACTTTTTTAAGTGCTGGTCTGCTTTTGAGAGGCAAATATCTCCCAGAACAAGCGGATGCCACGCTGGCGGAGGTAGCCTGGCCAACAGCAGGAGCCCTGCTACATTCATTTATTTCAGTTGTGTACAACAGGTACGCTGATCATTCATTCACTAAGCATCTATATGTGCTGAGCATTTGCTGGGAGTCGAGGATAATCCGTAACACAGCCAGTTCCTGCCTGCGGGGGGCGAACACACTGTCTAGAGGTGGGGACAGTCCATAGATGGGTAAACAAAGAATGCCACAAGCAAGTACACACTGCAGTAAATGCTCTAAAGGGAACGAACCCTGCACTGAAAGAGGGAATCATATGAGGGGGCTACTTTAGACTGAGCCGGGGAGGGCTTGTCTGAGCAGATGCTGTGAGATCTGAAGAATGAGAGAGACCCAGGAAGCTTATTCCAGCAGCAAGGACAGTCGTAGGGAGACTATGAACTGAGAGCCTCCGGGATTTACGTTTCTACCCTTCTTTTTCTCCTCTGTAGGTTTCTTTCCATTCTGGCTCCTTTGTGGTTTCTCCCGGAAAAGTATGAAAGACCATCCCTGGCATATGTAATAACTGATACTTTTTAGTATCAGTTTTACTAAACCGATATCTTTACTAGTATCAGTATTACTTTTACTAAAAGGTATCAATTATTAAATATCAATTGCTCTAAGTGTGTTACATGCATTAACTCATTTAATCCTGGTAAAGAGCCCCACGATGGAACTGCTGTTCAGGTCTCCACTTTACAGATGAGGAAACTACACAAGTCAGTATGCAACCGTGGTCACTATTAATATTAAAATTAGTACTTCATTCAACAGGGACCTACTGAGCTTTGTCGGGTTCCTGGAAGACTTCATTTTATTCATTTCTGGCCTTTTCGCTACCCATTTAGACCCTCCCTACCGGCTCGCCTCTTCTATGCGGCTTGCAAATTTTTGCTCACGTAATTGGCGGGATATCTTTTGACACTGCTGATCAGGTTTACAAAAAAAAAAAAAAAAAAAAAATCAGTTGCTGCATGCTCCCTAGCTGGCCATACCTCTTAGAGTTCTAGCCAGTTTGGTAACTGTTTATCGAGAACCTAATTGTCCAGCATGACCCTAGATGTCAAGATCAGATCTAGAAATTCAAAAGGGAGGAAAGAAAAGCGTGCACACAAGTAGCTGTAATAGACTAAGATCTATGCCCTCCTTGTCTTATCATTGAAATGCAAATGTAACTGACGAAGTGATTCTCCAGCTGCTGATTGGGAAAAATAATGGCCTATGGTCAGGTAGACAACCACCCAGCAGCGTTCTTAACCTTAGCTTACTTTTATGTTTTATAAATAATAAATGTGGAGCTGGTCAAAAGCCTTTTCAACAGGAAGGTGTACCAACTCCATATTTGGGAATATGTTGCCCCTGTTAATCTGATTTGTCTGAGAATCAGACAGATGTCTGAGAAATTTGTCTGATGTGTCTGTCCCCCGCCCAAGTCACCTAGTGTTTTCCTGATTACCTGCCGTGTAGATGTAGATTTAGATGTCAAATTGATTTTTACCTTTAAAAACAAATTCACAGGTATGGAAGCCGAACTTGGAAAACACACCTAAGAAATGAAATAGTAATTGTTGAAGAACTGGCGCCTGGTATGTTTATTTCTAAGTTGGGAGGGAACTTAATTTTTGCAATAAAAAAATAGTGATCTGCCCTTGCCAACAGTGTTGGGACACTTCCCCTTGGGCTCCCCTCTCCTTCTCATTTAGGTAAGTCCTAAAATAAACAGGAAAGGGGAACTGTGAATGAGCCCCGTCCATTATTACAGCTTTTTGTTTGGAAAAAAAAAAAAGATGAAAATTTACAGGAGTTTACAAAATAATCTGTATTTTAAGGGGCACAAAGTTCCCCTCCCAGGGGGACCTGGACTCTTGCTTCATCCATCTTCAGTGCTGCTTCATGTATCGGATGGTCAAACTGCCTCCCTAGGTGGAGAGGGCGAACGTCTGCTTCCTGAGCCATTTTCTGCCTCTGAAATGTCCACATTTGATGAGGTAAGAATACCACAGAGGATGTAAAGGACCCAACAACTACTAAATCAGCAGGAAACGTGGTAACACCCGTGTGAGACAACCACACTGCAAGGAGAGTTGATGCGGGTGAATTTTAAAAAGTGCGCCTGGGGGGCTCAGCAGGTTGACCGCGGCTCAGGTCAGAATCTCACGGTTCTTGGTACAAACCCCACCATGGGGCTCTCTGCTCTCAGTGCAGAGCCTGCTTTGGATCCTCTGTCTCTCTCTGTCTCTCTCTCTGTCTCTCTCAAAAATAAGTATACATTTTTTAAGAATAAAATAAAAAGGTCTTTTCCAACTGGCATCCTGATAGGGGCCCATCCCCCTTTCTGTTGTTGAATCTAAGAACTTTTTTTTTTTTTTTAAGGAGCAGAATGCAAATTGTAATGTAATTACTCAAATAGGTGGAAGATGACATCCTGGACCTGTGTCCACTGATGACAGGAAAACACATGCTGACCCTGGTTTTCAACTTGGCCACCATGTGGTAGAGGGACCTTGGGACAACAGTTTTTAATCTGGGTCTGTGACCTTGGATCGAAAACGAAATTACATCTTCACTTTCCCTAACTGAAACTTAGCATTTCCCTCGATTATGAATGTAGGCAACAAATTAGAATAGTAACAGGAGCACCTGTGACTTTCTCACCAAGCGAAACCAGGGATTTTTTCCAATCATGTGGCAATTGCCATACACACCCGAATTATAGTTATCCCTACTTTGGATCACGACAACACGTTAGAGATGCTGTTAGGTCTTGTTATTTACAATATTACTAAAGAAGCACATCTGTTACTGTGTCAAAATGTTATTATCTTGTAACTGTATTTCAACATAATTGGCTTCCTTTGTAATTTTATGTATTTTCTTTTAACTGAAAAAAAATGTTTTAAAATTGAAAAACATTCTGAGAAGCATCTATAGACTTCTGTGGACTGTCAAAGGAGTACATGCCCCCCCTCCCCCAACCCCCACCCCCAAAATATTGAGAACCTCTTAGTAGACTCTCAGTATTGTCCGCATTGCTTCAGATGACTTCAGTATTGCCCCATTGCAAAAACGCAGCTTCCGTGCGGCACGGGGCCTATAAAATTAACCATTTCGTACATTTCACTGTGCCTTTCACGTGGTTTGAGTTACCACTTTTCCTCAACGAAAACCTCAAATGCAGTACCATTGTGAAATACAGAATCGTTTGATCTTCAAATCACCGGCTAAAACTGCGTCGGCTTTCAGCTATTCAAGAGCTGGCTATCTGAGCTGTGAATTACCAAGGTCCCCTTTTCTCCCTGGTTTCTTCTTTGGCTGTTTACCATGTGGTTCTTTTACTATGGGTCACAGGTGCACTGACAGATAGGCAGGGCACCCAGGGGAAATGACATTCAAATCTGACAATTTTCCTACATCATTAAGAAGTTGTGGATGGGTGGAGGTTGAAAGTGTTGATTATATTAAGATTTTGGATTACCTGCGGATTTTAATTACCATGCCACCCCTGTCCCAGGGCCCTCTGTCTCCCCCTGCCACTGCACTCCTGTGGCTCTAATGAGACTCTTATCAGATGCTGTTTTGTATTGTTGGTTATCTTTGCAGTGCACATGCTCTCTGAGTTCACGGAGCCTATGTTATCCTCTTAGATTGCCGCTGGCGCTTAGCAGACAACAGACCTGCCATAAATATGTGTGGTTGAATTGAATGGCTGTCTACTGTGCATATTTAGTGGGCCTTCATGCTTGAAGATGTGGTACTAACATGATTATTTTCTACCTTGGATTTGTTTAGACAACATCTATCCCACAAATACTGAACACTTACTATGTGCCAGGCATCATGGCTGACGTTAGAAACAAAGATGAATGTGATATAACCCCTTCCTCCAAGGAGGCTAGGGCCATCGGGAGACTCCATTGCAATGGAGTGTAATGACAGCAAAGACAGGGGTGTGAACCTGGTGTGTTGGTGGCCCCAGGGAGGGAGTGGTCAATTCTGGAGAATGAGAGAGAGCAAGCTAGAGTGGGAATCCAAAGGATGAGCAGGACTTAGCCAATGCCAAGAGGGGGCTGGAGACCTTCCTGGAATGGAGAACCACAAACCTTTCATCATTGGAGGAACAGAAATCACTCTTTACCTACCCATCACTCATTTCCTCCCCTTCCATCCTTCTTCCCTGCTGACAGAACTTTCGTTTCCTATCTGGAATGATCTGGGATGACCTCAAGGGAGGTATGCTCCTCCCCTCAGACCCAGGCTCAGGAGCCAGTCAGGAGCCAACCCCGGTCATTCCTTTTCACTTTGCCAGTGATTGGTCTAATCTAGAGCGGACATGTGACCACATTCCTGTCAATGAAAACTATGGGGAAGTCAGCTCTGGTCCCTGCTTTGGATACAAAAGGACAGAGTCTTGTTGGAGAAAGCTAGCTTTCCCCTTCTTGGCTTGATATTTGCAAATGTGGCAGTTGTCTTTTGACAGCAGAAAGATAACAAGAGCTTGAGGGTTCTTTGATTTTAACACAGAATAGCAACCAATACTGGCAACTGAACTCCTTGTGTGCAAAAATTTAACCCCCATTTTTCTCTGCTACAAGTAGTTAGATTTTTTTTCCTTTGTAGCTAAACACATCATAACTGATTTAGACAACTTCCTCTCACTATTTTTCACAGGTCTCCCTGATGGGTAACAATGAGATCACATGATTCATACTCTTGAGTTTTACCCACTAAGACTCAATTCCTTCCTTCTTCAATCTCTCCAGTCATTTTAGGGAGACCCCAGCCAAGCGTCTTTGAGAATGTGGCTTCCTCCCTGATACTCTGTGTCACCCCTCATGCTGCAACAGTATTCTATGCAAAGGTAGGAAGGAGGCCCTATTCTCTGCCTCCGTGTTCACTAAGTCACTGACCCCACAGTGGTGTCAACGCCTTGAATATCATAAGCCTTGGTCAAAGTACACCTTCCAGCTCCTGCCTCCCCCTGCTCTCTGTTGGATAATGTCTGAAGAATAGGAAGCATACTGTTTTCATCTACTTTTCTTTGTGTCTTTCCACAGAAGCCTGACATCAACCTCTTCCTTTAGACAGAACAAAACAACAAACCCCCAGGCATATCAATCCATACCAAAGGATGCCTCAGAGTTCAGGTGCACTGGCCCCACACAACTACTCTCCAATGAGCTCAGCCCCGAGTGTGGTTACGTGTGTATGTGAAAGAATGGGAACATAAGATTTCAAAGATGGGCAGGCAGGGACCTTATATATCAAGCTAAGAAGCGTAAGCTGTAATTTCTAAGCCGGAGCTTCCCCCAAAGTATGCTATATGTGTACTCTCTCCGCCCTTGGGACTGCTGTGCAGAGCCTGGCAGCCAGAGCCCCTAGCCCAGTTACCTCCAGCAGCAAGTGGCCTCGTGTGGGTCTAGGAGGGTAGAAGAAACACAGTGGAGCCTCATGGGGCCATGCCATGAAAAGACTGTAAAATGATGAGGAGTCATTGAAGGATTTTTAAAAAGAAGCAGTCTAATGAACTTTCCATCTTGGAAGAAAATGAGAGGGCAATGGATGGGGGTAGACAGGGAGCTTGGGACCAGGAATACCAATTCACCTAAAACAGCCCAGGTGTGAAGTAAGAACAGACCAAATTATGGAGTAGGAATGAGAAAACAGAAGGGACCTGGGATATGAAAAATCTTAAGGAGATAAAACTATTGGACTTACTAGTTGATTAGATATAGAGAGGGAGGGAAGTATCCGAGATGACTTCCAGCTTTTGGACTAAGAACGTGGGTGAACAATGGTGTCACCGATATTGGGAACATGTGGGGGAAAGGTATGGAAGAAAGCTGGTTTGAGGTGCATGTGGAATTTCAAGAGAGGTGACCAGTAGGCATTTTGACATATAGATCTAACACTGAAGAGATCACTCTGGCATAGAGATTTTAGAGTTTTCAGCAGGTAAGTAATAGTAGAAGCCCATGGGTACTGGTGATATTGACCAGGGAAAGTAGAACAGTGACAAGAGACAGAACGGTGACGAAAGTCCTAATCAGCGGGTCAAAGGACAGTCCTAGTGGGCCTCAATCTCTGTCTCTTTAGTTGTCTCTTCTCTGCTTCTCTTTGAGTGCTGGCCTCATTGTCTACTTTTCCAGACTCAACTTTTCTACTAGGCAGAGAACAAAGGCAACTGGTCGCCCCAGATTAACCACCTCAGTAAGAGACATTTTTTCTCCTACCATCCATATAACAATCCCAAGATAGAACTCTGATTGGCTTTGTTTGGAGGATATGACCCATGCTTAGACCAAACACAATGGCAAGATATGGAGCACTGGGATCGGCCAGGCTCGGTCATGTGCCCACATCTTGTTGGGAATGGGGTACAGGGGCAGGCTCTACTATCAGCAAAACAGGGATGGTAAAGCTCTCTGGGCAGGTAAAGACAGTCACCATGACCCCCTCCATATCAACATTTAAAGAGGTAGGTAGAAGGAGGCGAACCAGTGACGAGACAGAAAAATGCCATGTCAGAGTAGATTATTAGCTTTAATGGAAGCCAAAAACTGTGTCTTCTTCATATGTGTTTCCTCCTTCCACCCATCCTCGGGTACCTAGTGCTGTATGCCTATAATCAACAAGTGTGTATAGAATGAATTTATAAGCACTCCACATAAGTAGTGGGGATTTGTCAAAAGACGTAACAAAGACTAGCACCCAGAAATCAGAGTTGGACATTATACAAAAGCACATTTTTTAAAGTAGCTGGCCACTGCTGACAAAGTTATTAACAGATTCTCTGGAAAGAGACGATTTTTTTTTTTTTGCATGATTCGGATGAAGGTACCATATCGATTTGCGCCAAAATAGTTACAGTTGAGAGTTTGATTGGGGAAGTGTCTTGTGGAAATCAGGTGGTGGTGCTTTAAAGGACGCTCATTTTATTGCTCTGTTCTAGGGCTGACTGTAATTTCATGCTGCATTTGCAGGCCGGCAAGCAGACACCTTAATTACTGCGGATGCCAGAGAGAAAGAGGAGTGCTGATCAAATCTTTATTAATTGGTGACATACTTCCACCTTTGGGGAACAGATGTTAGGAAGGAATGGAAGCTTGAAACCATAGTACCCAGCAACTCCCCTCAGTTAGTGGTGAATGTGTATTCATTTTTATTAAGTACCTTTCATATCCACTAGGGGGAATCCTAGGGCACATCAAAACTTGGCATTTCTATGTGTAATGGAATGATATACCCATGAAAATGTGCTTGTCTGTCAATGGGTGTGTCCTCCACAGTGTAAGAGTTCAGAGATCTGTTTTCCAAACATGAGAGACTATCATTGAAGGTGTGTTCAAAAAAATCAACTGTTTAAACTCTAACTGGATTTAGAAGGGATCCAGTAACCATCTCAGATGAAAGTTTTTACTGTAAACAGATATTTCTAGCATAAGAAGGAGAGTTTTTATTTGTTAGAATCTTTGCTTATTAAAAAAATAGAAAATGCTGAATCTTTGCCCTTTCAATTTGAAAGAGCTTAATTTTAAATACCTGTTAGACACCAGTGTGATCTTAATGCTCAGTGGAGTTCTTAAAGTATTATTGGCACTCAGTTGATAATTATTATAATTATTATAAGCTTGTCTAACATAATTACAGTATAAGACTCTTCTCTTTCAACACAAAGCCATTTTCAAACAAAGTTTGAAAGGTGCCGTAAATGAACAAATAATCCAAATACAATGTTCAGACTTACAGTCAGTGGTTGTTCCTCCATATTGTCGGTAATATTTGTGTGGGATGTTGCTTTTCTCCTTTTGCGTTTATTGTCTTTAGCAGAGATCATCAATCCACAAATTGATAAATATGTACTGTGCATTTGCCAGGTTAAGTCACTGTACCTGGGGCTGTGGGTACCCCCAAAGAACGACCCCTGTGCCTAAAGAATTTAAAGTCTTTAGTGTACATTTCAACAGATATTTCTTGAACATTGAGTCTACCCAAGGCCCAGTAAGCTTCATAGGGTAGAACCATCAGTTTAGCTCACTGCCATATCCCCAGATGTCAACACACGTTTAGTGCATGGTAGGTTCTCAGAAGGGATCTGGTGAAGAAATTAGAAAGTAAATGAACAAAGAGTTTAAAGCATAAAAGAAAGTATGGAGGGAAACTGAATTAGATACTATCCCTGACCTCAAGGAATCTACAATGGAGTAGAAAAGCTATATCCACAATTAATGTAGGTGTGTAATGTAAATTGCAAGATTTAAATGCTATCATAGACTGGCAAATAAAGTGTTATCCCAGGTCAGAGGAGGAACCAAGTGGAGGAATCAGTTCAGTTAAACAAATTCAACAGGCAAGTCTGAGTACAGTGCTAGAATGGAACCTGGCAAGCAAGAGATAACTCATTCGCATTCTGGAATAAATGAATGACCATTTACTACACACCAGGCCCTGTGCTCCTTCCTGGGGGCACAAAGATGAATCAGAACTTGATTTCTCTTCTAATTAAATCTTTTAAGGAACTCATAGTCTTGTAGAGAGCTTCTAGTACACTTATAAGGTAGACTCCCAGGAGGAAGTGGCTTTTAAACCGAGCCTTGAAGAATGAATAGGAGTTTGCAAGACGGGGAAAAGGGGAAGGATATGTTAGAGAAAAGTTACACCCCTTCCTCTTAGAAGTGTATAACACTGGGTAAGTTATTTGTCTTCTTCCAATTTCAGTGTTTTATGCTGTAATATGAAGATAATAATATAAATATCTTATAAGGATATTGTGAGTATCCAATGAGAATTGTTTGCATTTCACCAGACTTGGTATAGAGTATCATATTAAAAAAATTATTGTGTTATTTTTGCCTTGGATCTATTAAAATGATATACTATAGTCACACACACAAAAAAAAGTATAGCAGGGGCACCTGTGTGGTTCAGTCGGTTAAGCATCCAACTCTGGATTTCGGCTCAGGTCATGATCTCGTGGTTTGTGAGTTGGAGCCCCACATGAGGCTCTGCACTGACAGTGTGGAGCCTGCTTGGGACTCTCTCTCTCTCTCTCTCTCTCTCTCTCTCTCTCTCTCTCTGTCCCTCCCTGGCTCCATCTCTTTCTCTCAAAATAAATACATAAAATTTTTAAAAAAGTATAGCATATGCAAAATCATGGAGGCACGAAAGGGCCTGGCTTGTTTAAAGAATATCCCACTGCTAAAAATGAAAGACAGTACCAGGTATATCCCCAGCTCCTCAGCATAAAGCCCTATATATGGAAGTCCCTTAGTAAATACTTGCTGTTTTTGATCATGATGATAAGGGCCAAAAGATGAGCATACGTCCTAAGTGCTGGCCAAACCCAAGTAATATGCTCAGTACTAGGCACGTGCCCAAGAAATGCGAGTTAAAGTTCCTTCCTAAGGATGGGATTTGAAGTGGGCATTATGAGCTCAATTGTTGCTCTCCTCTCCTGTATTCACACGTTGAAGTCCTAACCCCCAGGATTTCAAAATGTGACTATATATGGAGACGGGGGTCTTTGATGAAGGAAAAGGAAGTTGGTCAGGGTGGGTCCTAGTCCAGTATGACTGGTGCCCTTGTAAGAAGAGGAAATTTGGACAGAGATGTGTACAGAGGGGAGACCATGTGAAGACACAGAGAGAAAAAAAGGTCATCTACAAGCCAAGGAGAGAGGTCTCAGAAGAAACTCTGCTGACAAGTTAGTCTCAGACTTGAGGCCCCAGAACTGTGAGGAAATAGGTTTGTGTTGTGTAAGCCACCCAGCCTGTGGTGTTGTGTTTTGGCAGGCCCTAGCAAACTAATACAATGGGTTGACGTAGCCTTAGACCCCTGGTATCTGATAATGGTAATAATAACGACAATGGTATTATTTGAGCATCTCCTGTGTGCCAGGCTTGGAAACCCAATGGGACGGCCAGAAGATCCAAGAGCCCGAGGCTACATAATTACTGAGTGGCCTGCCTCGGGCCACAGCTAGCCTACAGAGTCTCTGTACACAGCAAAAGCATCTTTTCCTTGGGACATACCTCACCCCGTGCCAGGGAGCAGGGCTCGGTGAGCGGAAGAAGGCAGGCTGGAGTGCAGTCCTCGTGGGTGGATTCCGGGGATCCTCCAGCCACAAGAGGGTCTTGACCCAGCCTAATGCTGCGAATTGACCTCAGAAGAGCTCTGTCTCTAGTCCTTATTCAGCAAGAAAGCCAACCTGCTGGGACCACACCCCTGTCCTGTTGCCAGCCTCCCGTCCCCCAACCCCAATCAAAGAGACTGACAAATCCATCTTTGATTATTGGACTGTGAATGTGAGTGTGTGTGCCTTTCTTAAAGCTCCTGAATGTTCCGAATGTGCAGCTTTCATGGTGGGCAGAAAAAGGCCTCTGACAGTGTAAATATTTAATCACCATTACGAATGTCCAATAAATGAAGGGAGTTGGGTTTCAAATTGGCTGGTTCAGATGATTAAAGCACAGAAATCATAGCAGGGTAAAAATAAAGTACCCTCAAAAAAAAGTACCGTCTTTAGAACTCAAGATGATTTCTATTTCTACTCCACCGAACGCTGTGTGGGTCACCTGTCCTTGAGCCAGGAGGGAACGGAGAATATCCAATTTCTCTTTAAAGGTTAGTGGGGGGTGGCACGGGCGAGGTCTGGAGATGAAATTTGGCAATCTCTTAATAATCCTGTTTCGGTTAATAATGAATAAAAAGGGAATTTCTCAACTGTATTGAAGGGACGGCTGAAGCTCTCCCTTAAGGAGAAATGTCTAAAAAGGAAAAAGCAGTATGTTCAGTTTCGTGTCTTGTTTGAAAATATACTTCAAACGTGCAGCAGTGTTTTGGAGATCATAACCACCCCCGTCCCCATGTCACCTTCTGAACCCTAAGCTCCCGGTAGTTCCTGGTTTACTTGTAAGGTAAAGCTTTCAGCTTTATGATTTAGCTGGAAAAAAAAATATGATCCTACCCAGTCGAGTTTCCGTTTGTCTGTATCACCAGGTTGAACTTCGTACAGGACAGTCTGTGCAGAGAGAAGAAAAGTGGAGCTCTTCCACTGCCAGATTGGGGGAGAACCAAACATTTGGAAAGACTAGGAGTTCCATTGTGCCTAGCAGTCTCTCATGCGTTCCATCAATGGACAAACAGAACGTCTGGTTTAAACATCATTCTAGGTCACTTCTCTCTCCACGTTTGGAGGGACGTTGAGGTAAGGTTCTGATAGGAAACAGGGAACACATGCAAATGGGTGCATTAATGAAGGGACCACGGCAGATGTGTGGGCAAGATGAAGGGAGAAAGGAAGGTCTAGTGACAGAGGAAGGCATGGGCTCCCACAGGCCTGAGGGTCAGCGAGTGGTTATTACCCAGGGAAGGCTGTCCACAGGATCTGTAGCCTTCAAAGGGACACAACCAAGGCCAATGAACACAGCCACGGGGAGGGAGCTGGGAGAAGAAATATCTGGGCATCTACCTCTGGATCTCTTGCTGGGACCTCCCATTGGCTGAACCCAAACAGAAGCCAAAAAAACAAGGGAGTTGCCCATAAACGTCGAACTTCCGGGCATAAGCAGGATGGGGAAGCGTGGGGAAATGGTATGTGCAGAGAAATGGAGAACATCCAGCACAGATGGGGAAGAAGATAGAAATAGGAAGGGTTAGGGAAGGCGCAGAAGGCAAGGTGAATGCTCAGTCTCCCATGGGATTTGAACTTGGGATTCTGTGCACGAGGCTGCTGGCGTCCGGGAGATGCTGTTTGGACTCCCGTACTCCCAGTGCCTTCCTCAGGATGGGTGACAAGTGGGAATGTTCTGACCATGGAGACCATGCTGAACTTCCCAACAGCACTGATCCAAGCACAAAGCCAATGCCAGTTGTTTCTTGCCCACCTTGGTGGAAGCATTTGCTAGGGAACAGCAAGGGTGTAAGAATCCGAAGGGAAGCCAGCTCGGTGGTGAGCAGCAGGCCCCTCACTTCCCAGTCCAGAAAAACTTTATTGTCAGCTCAGAGCATTTCCCTCTGTCAGAATCTCAAGGAAACGGAAGTATGAGTGACTGTGAAGTTATCTGTGTGTTTATCTTATCGTCTGCTATTCATTTCAAGAGTTTGAGTTATTATTAATATGAGGGCCTGGTTTCTGGCAGCTCTTCTCTTTGAATGGGTTTATGCCAAGCTGCCAGTTATCAAAGGATTCGGGGCCCGGGATCATGTTAGCGGGGAGCCTCAGAGCTGTGATAGCAGAACAGAGACGCAGGAAAATACACCGTACTAAAAGGGGATCAGCATTTTGTGTCCAGTCCTTGATGCCCTTTCGGCTCCGTGTTTCAAAAGAACTGCAAGGAAAATGCGAGCAGGGACAGACTGAAATCTTGTGAAAATCAGACAAAAGCTGGTGACCGGGAGATTGCTCGGCACGTTACACAGGTTCCGCAAATCCGAAGAAACAATTCACCAGTGATTTCTCGTACTTCACCCAGGTGGTCTGGGAAAACACGGGGACGGCTGATGATTTGCCACATTTTTGCCTTCAACCAGTAAGGGTCTCTGGCTCAGTGGTTACACTGCTAATTTTTGTGAATGTTTGGAGAAAGGGCTCGAGAGAAACTTCATGACACTGAGTGCGTTACCTGAGGAATGAGTTACTAGGGTGCCAGGATGCCGTCTCTTAAAAACCAACAACATTTTACACCCTCTCTATAGGAAATAGCTCATTTGCCCCTAACGCTGACTGAAGGCTGGTATTTAGCTGAAAGGAAGTCATTGGACCTTGAGTAAAGAATTGTTTATTTGTACCTCCAACCCATTCTCCCATCTACCGTTGCAACTCTGCTGGTAAATGACCATGAACTATTAAGCAAGCTATGACACAGGAAAGAGGACAACAGTAATGTTTGGGGTCAACCAGAGTTCCATCACTTTAACCAAAGGCATGGGGCAGTGTCGCCAAGCATAAGAATGCTCAACACTTGCCTGGGGCCCTGTTGGGTGGGCAAGAAGACAAGCATTGTGTTCCTTCAGTCACATCTTAACTGTGCTGCATTTGACTGACTTTTCATGGTGATTGAGTTGCATTCAACTCGTCTCTCGGCGTCAATTCAAACTTATTAAATGGCCCTTCATCTTATCTGCTGTCAACCATCTACTCATCAGCAGACGGGGAAAGGAGGCTGGCTCATTTCTTTTTCCTGCCAGTCACCAAAAGGGGCTGGGAGCTTTGATAAGGGCCTGGATGCGGAAGACCACATAGATTTGAGCAAAGCTGTGGAGAGGGAAGTGGCCTGTTTTAAGTCCTAGAAGGACAACACTGGTACTATTCGACCCACTGGGCATTTCCCAAATGCTGCCAAGGGGTTGTAGCTCCTTGTACAAGGCAGAGAATTCGTTGACCACTAGAACTAGTATCTTAGTTGCTTTTGATCTCTGCCAGCCCAGTCATCCCTACAGATCACTGTCAAATAATTTTTTTAAGTCAGAAAGAAAACTGAAAACACCAGTGATAGCCATCTTGTGACTGTGACCAATCGCCTACCGAGCAGCTCTTAATGTCCTGAGCCTCAGCAGGAAACCACTGAATCTATAAAGTCCTGTCCAGCAGAAATGAGTCTGATTGTGGATGGTCTGGTTAACCCAGATTGCCTTAGATGCCTGAGGGAGTTGATATTTTCTCATTATGAAGACTTTCCCATCTACTGAATGCTACAAATAAAACTGCTCGGAATCAGTCTGAACTGCCTGTTTCCGTGGTAGCAGGCCTCTGTCTGGAGGATAAATCTGCACCATCTTCTTTTTCTCTGGGTTTCAGCCAGTTGTGTTACAAGGAGTTCCGAATGTGCCACGAGTGACGCCCACCAGGATGGGCTCCATCAGTTGGAGAGGAAAGCTTTGTTGCCAATGGGACTTGCCCCCTTGGCCAGACGCCAGCGTCCAGGAGCAAGCCATCAAAGACAGAATCCACATGCTTAAATATTTATTTTTGTTGTTCGTGTTTCCCACACTTTTCAAATGTGAACTTGCGTCCTGAAGGTGGAGCTTTAGTACACAGGAAAATTGGAAAGGGGCAAACATGTTTGTACAAAATGGGGTAGAATCAGCAAAGAATGCATTTATGTGCTTCCTAGTCTCCTGCATTTTTCATGCCAAAAAGTAGGCACAGATTCTGATTTCTTTCACCATGGGCGCCTGCATCCAATTAAATGGGAAGAAAAAGCAGCGTGCTTTCAAGAGTGGGGCTTATGGTCCCGTGGAATGGTGAGAAACTGTAGCCATCAAAGCCATTTATACTTCTTGCTGGTAGTATTTTTAAGACGTCTCTTTCTCAAAACGAGGCAGCAATGAATTGAGTAGTGATCAAAATGCTGCCCCATAGAGTATGCTTAATCCAAATAGCTCCCAAGATGGTTGGCCACTGATTGTACCAACTCGGCAGGACTTAGAGAAATTGCTTGGTTACGAGTGAAGTAAAACTATCTCCGGAATGGAATTGAACTGTTGCTTCTCAGCACATAACAACACTGCCACAGCCGGTTCATGACAGCGGTGGAGATCATCGCCTTCTTCATCGCTCACAGGGAAAATTGTCAAACTGCCAGCACGTAAATGCCCTACTATGCGGTGACGGCTTCTGTGAGCTCCTGCAGATGTCTCTCACGTACCGCTTTCCCCATTTCCAGCCGTGCAGAAGTTCTTAAAATATTTCTGGTGGGCAGGGATTGGGGGAGTGAGGCCTGATGATTCTGGAACAGAGACGGCATCTGATTTGCCTGACGGCTCATCTCCTGGTGAACATCGGCCTGGTGTCCCGGCTCTTTCCCCTTCCTCCTCCACTCCTACCGCTCTCCCGGCCACCACCACTGCAGTGGAAAGAGCCACCTTACAGCCCACGAGATTATTTACTGCCCCGCGGGTAGGCAAAGACAATGTTACCCAGTTTCAAACGAGGAAATTACGAAGGGATCGATGACCACTCTGAATCCAGAACAGGAGAGCCGCCGCTGGAGTGATCCGATCCTTCCACTGCACGTCAAGGGCAGAAACTTTTCTTTCTCTTCTGCTTCTTACCTCACCTCACCCTCAGCTCCTCCAGCCTCTCAGAGCTCCTTCTCCTGCCTTATCCCTCAGCACGGGGCGGGGACGCGATGCACTGCTGTAGACGTTGAAAACCTGCAACAGCCGTTCCTTCAAGAAGGCTCAGCATCTGGAGGAAGCCCACTTACCCCGTCCCCCCTGAGACAGATTCCATCTAGAGTTGGGGAACCAGGAATGGAAGGGAGAGAGGGGATGCAACCAGTAACTCTCCCTGGGCCCTCTGGTCTGGAAATACTCAGGGAGGGGACAGAGATCTGTTTGCAAGGATGCATCAGGGTCCTCAGGTACACCATCTGGATCATCTGCCAGACTCTAAGTGTGCTGGTGATGCCATCGGCCGCCTCAGGAAGCTGGGAGGCACTCGTGTCTCCTCTAGGAAGCCCCTCCTGCGAAATCATGAACGGACACCCAGGTGTGCAATGATTCAGACATTCGCCGGGCTTCACAAATTCTTGCTGGCTTTGGAGGCACCCCTGGGTGAGGTGGGGAGACCTCGGAGGGTCCAAAGAAAAGAAGTGGGAAAGGATGAGACAGAGGGAGAGCCTCTAGGGAAATAGGGTACCTGGCTCTAAGATTAGAAGGCTGGGCTGGGCAGGGCAGGTTGGAGCATTTAACTTGGGGACCTTTTCAGTTCTCACCTGCGGAGGATGATCTCGCAGCGGTATCGAATGGGCCACAGGTGGCGCTCCGCTAGGGCGGGATGCGTAAAGAAAGGGCCCTGGGGCTAGATAGGGATTCGAATCTCACCTCCACTGTCAAACCAGCATTAGGACCCCCGCGGAATTCCATAACCTCTCCATGATCATTCTCACTGCTAAACGGGAGTGATAATAACAGTCACTAATTAAAAGGGTTATTAGGGTATTAAATGAGTCTTAGTCCATGTGGTAAATTTGGAACAGCACCCGGCACACAGTAAGTGCTCAATAAACGTTAGCCAGGATCATTAAGGTTAGATGAGGAGTAGAACTTTCTAAGCACTAGGTCTGAGAGCCTGGGACTCCGTTGCCAAGGGAGATGAGAGAACCTTTTCAAATATGGGAGCTCTGGCCCCGGGGATTGTCCAGAAGCGGAGTCTTGGCGCCTGCCTTTTCCTCACCTCACTCCTGTGACCAGGGGAAACCCAACCGCTGTGGCAGGGACGCCTTGGTCCCCTGAGCCTCCCCGGCTCGTCCACGTCTCCCGCGCGCCTCCCCTGGGCCTCCCTCCCGCCGCTCCACACCTGTCAGCCTCCCCGCAGCCTCCCTGTGGCCTGAGCCCTGGGCCTCAGCTGCAAACCCTCGGCGCCCTGGGTTCTGGCTCCCCGTGCATTGCGTATCCCCAGGCTGCTCTCGTAAACAAAACCCGAGCGTTGGAGCAGCCCCGCGGGCGGACGGGCGGGCGCGGGAGCCCGCTCGGCGTACTGCTAGCGCGCCCCGGGAGCCCCGGGAGAGCCAAGGGGCGATGGTGGCGGCCGCGGCGGCAACAGCAGGCTGCTCAGCTTTGTTATGAATAGATGAAAGAGGCCACCTACACAGTAACCCAAATTACGAGACCTTCCTCCTCCCTATCTCACCGAATCAAGAGGGGAGGGGAGATGGGCGTGGAGGGAGGGCGGGCGGGCAGGAGGCGGAGGGCGGAGGAGGAAGAGGATGAGGAAGGGGGCCAGTTGCATCCCACTTTCACAATGGGAAAGTGAAACGCACAAGCGCACCCAACCTCTCCAGCCCTCCCCGCCTGCCTCGCTCCCCTCCGCCCGTCCCCTCCCTTACCCTCCGCGCCTCCCCGCGAGCGCCAGCGCTGCACAGAGGAACTCTCCGGAGAAGGAGGGCGAGGAGGAAGCGGCGCCGGAGCGCGCAGGGCTTGCCGCCGCCGCCGCCGCCGCCACCGCCGCCGCACAGGCTGCCGGAGCGACCCCGCCGCGTGCCGCCCTCCCTGCTCTCCTTCCCGGGTGAGCCGCGGGGATGGGGCGGCCGCGGGAGCCCGAGCGCGCGCAGGAGCCGCCGCCGCCGCCCGCGTCTCCGTCGCCGCGCGCCTGAGTCGCCGTCGCCGCCGCGCGCCCTGCCCGGGGGCGGCCCCCCCAGCCCCATGGAGGTCTCCCGGAGGAAGGCACCGCCGCGCCCCCCGCGCCCCGCCGCGCCGCTGCCCCTGCTCGCCTATCTGCTGGCGCTGGCGGCGCCGAGCCGGGGCGCGGACGAGCCCGTGTGGCGGTCGGAGCAAGCCATCGGAGCCATCGCGGCGAGCCGGGCGGACGGCGTGTTCGTGGCGAGCGGCAGCTGCCTGGACCAGCTGGACTACAGCCTGGAGCACAGGCTCTCGCGCCTGTACCGGGACCAGGCGGGCAACTGCACGGAGCCCGTCTCGCTGGCGCCCCCCGCGCGGCCCCGGCCGGGGAGTAGCTTCAGCAAGCTGCTGCTGCCCTACAGCGAGGGGGCGGCCGACCTCCAGGGGCTGCTGCTCACCGGCTGGACCTTCGACCGAGGCGCCTGCGAGGTGCGGCTCCTGGGCAACCTGAGCCACAGCTCCCTGCGCAACGGCACCGAGGTGGTGTCCTGTCACCCGCAGGGCTCGACGGCCGGCGTTGTGTACCGCGCGGGGGACCAGAACCGCTGGTACCTGGCAGTGGCCGCCACCTACGTGCTGCCGGAGCCCGAGACCGCGAGCCGCTGCAATCCGGCGGCGTCCGACCGCGACACCGCCATCGCCCTCAAGGACACGGAGGGACGCAGCCTGGCCACGGAGGAGCTGGGCCGCCTCAAGCTGCGCGGGGGCGCGGGCAGCCTGCACTTCGTGGACGCCTTTCTCTGGAACGGCAGCGTCTACTTCCCCTACTATCCCTACAACTATACGAGCGGCGCCGCCACCGGCTGGCCCAGCATGGTGCGCATCGCGCAGAGCGCCAAGGTGCTGCAGTTTCAGGGCCAGGCGGCCCTCGACTGCGGCCACGGCCACCCCGACGGCCGGCGCCTGCTCCTCTCCTCCAGCCTGGTGGAGGCCCTGGGCGTCTGGGCGGGTGTGTTCAGCGCGGCCACCGGCGAGGGCCAGGAGAAGCGCTCCCCCGCCACCACGGCACTCTGCCTCTTCAGGATGAGTGAGATCCAGGAGCGCGCCAAGAGCTGCTCCTGGGACTTCCAGACGGCCGAGCAAAACTGCGTAAGTCCTGCCGCCGGGACGCCGAGGGGAGTGCTCCCGGTGGGGAGCCGCCGCCAAGGGTGAGCGGGAGGGAGACCAGGTTGCCATTTACCAGGTCTGGGATTCACACGGCCGGCTGGCGGCCAGCGAGCCGTTTTCACGGGGTCTCGGAGACCTTCGGCTGCTCTAGAGCACAGCCAGAGGTCCCCAGAGGGAGCGTAAACGGCGAGGTGGAGAGGGTAGGAGTTTGGCTTAAAACTCTAGTGACTGTATCCCAGTGTCATCCTTCTCTGTCCAAACGACGCTTGTTTGGGGCTGAGCCGCCCCAGGCAGCCTACCCCGCTCCCTTCCCTAATCGCCTCCCCAGGTGTACGGGTGTTAGCAGGCGTGTGGCTTGACCCTTCTCAACTCGGTTGCCAAACACAGCGCCCTGGGCAGAGAAGTCGGTGAACCCAAAAGGCATGCTGCCACACCCCAGCCGTTGCGCACCCCCCTCCCCGCAACACATGTGATGTGGTCTGAAGAGTTGGTAGCCTGCTCAACCTGGGTCAGTGCTGGCCTGGAAAAGCGGCCCACGCTGGGTGGAACGGAACCGTCAGCCTGACCTAGTGCGAGGGCGGGCGGGAGGCTGTGGCTCTGCCGTGGGGGCACTGTGGTCTCTGGGGGGAGAGGCAGGGGAGGTTGAGGTGGCTTTGTGGATGAAAGCTTCAGCCGGGAGGGAAGCAAGGAAAGATGTTGGGGTGCTACAGGCAGCTTCTGGGCTCCACGTTGCCGGTGGAGACTGTGGGGCGCAGAAGCACCACCCTTGTGTTGTGTCCAACCAGTAAGAGCACAGGTTTCCCCTGGGTTCTCAGGGCAGCCCCAGCTTGACTCTGGAGATTGGCAGCTCTTTGACTGGAAAATAAAGCCGCGGTTCAAGAGGGTCCAGTTGATGGGGATTATGGAGCCATTGTGCACTTCTCAGAGGCTGGTTTCCTTCCAAGGCTGCTGGCACATCGACTCCACATATGGCTCCTGAGAGGGGAGCCTGCTGAGAGCCTCCTTTATAACTGGACAGAAATCAAAGAGCAGAAATTAACGGCTACAGGTGTTGCCATTGTTTTGGTATAAAATGCGTCAGAGAGGAAGGGGAGAAGTCTCCACTTGGAAAATGTGCTGTATTGATACATTGTTGCATAAGCACACAGGAGCGCCCTGGCTCTAAGGTATGTTACTATATGTAGGGAAAGACACTCTCACCCCCACCCCCCCCCCACCCCTGTCTCTGAAAAGCACATCTCACTAAATATTAAGTCCTATTATTCAGGGAGAAAAAAAACTGAGGTCTTTTGCAAGGCTCCTTAGATGGTCATTTGCTTTTCTCCCTCCTTGCCTGTCGGTTGTGTGCTGGGACACACACATAATGCCTTTCTTTAGTTACTGGTATAATTTTTTTAAGCATAGATAACAAATGATGCTCCCTGAATGCCTTCATCTTGCCATACACATATATTCAACATCTATTTTCATGAGAGCTTTATAATCTGAGAGCTCCAGTTTGGCAGAAACCATTTCCTTCTACTCCTCTGTTGAAAGACTTGAACATACCCGCCCCTCCGCCCCCCAGACGTTACTTAGTGCCAAGCTTCAGGCATACTTGGTCTCTGGGGTTAATGACAAGACAGCTCAGAGGCCCACAGCAGGTAATAACAGTGGAAGTCCGAGCTTTGCCATCTGACAGCTGTGTAGATGTGTGGAGCCAAAACATTTCTCCTGACTGCCTCTCTCTACCCGTTGGGTCCTGGAAGACTTAGTTCCCTTCCAAACCCAGCAGACATCCTGAGTGCACTCGCTCACAATCCACGTTTTGGGGTGGTCAGGTCTTCCTAGTTGCTCTGGGATGAGGAGGGAAGGGGGTGGGTCAGAGCGCTGTTTACCCATCTTCGTGGGAGCTTCCGGGAGAGAGGTTCCCTTGGAAATCAAGCCAGGGGTAAAAACCTGCAGCCAAAAATCTGGGGTTGGAAAAATAAATAATTAAAAAGAGGTCCCTCCGCAGCATTTCTTGCTGCTGCTTATCAAGAACTCCCAGTGTGCTCAGAGCGGGGTGTTCTGAAAGACAGGGTCCCTACCTCCTGAGCTTGTCATCCAAGTTAAATAATATACTCTGCTTCAAACAATAGCATGTCATGGCTGCACAGGTGGGAGCTTGGAGTTTTGCATTTATTTTTTCATTTCAGTAAATTCCTTGCTGCTAGTATGCATTACAAAAGCCTTAATGGAAGTGAATTTCAAGAGGGGTTTGAATGGGGGGGGGGGGGGAAGGAAGGTAGTTTTGATGAAAAAGCTGACAATTTTTCTAACCTATCAAATAGGCAGATAAGATACTCAGTTCAACAAATATTTGCTTGACGCCTGCCAGTGTAAGCAATGCTCTGTGCTGGGCGCTCCTGATTTTGCCACTGAAAGGACAATGGCAGGTTGCAGCCCCATTTAATGGGGTCATAGGATCAGAGTGCCCCTGGTTGTCACTCAGAACAATGATGTTATTTGCTTGCCTTGGCTGTGCATTTCATTTTCAGGTTTTGAATGTATTTTGGAAAAGGCATGCTGAATTATAGGTGCCTAAAACAAGAGACTGACTTGAAACACTCTAGAGGGAGCCTCAATAGATTCCAACAGCAATTCTGCAGAGCAGACACAGTAATTTTAACAGTAATCCACAGGCAGTGAGGCCCGAGTGGCTGGATTTGCTGCCTTCTCCTCTCCTACTAGATGGCTCTCTCTTATTTTCCATCTTCAATCAACCACGGGGAGCAGAGTGACAGGAGCGACTGGGTTGCGTTTTCTCCTCTTAAGTCAGTTGCTTCTCCTGCTAAGGATGAATTTATGAGGTGCTTGTGCAATGAGTGAGGAACATCCCCATTTACCTGATGAGGAAGCCCAAGATCAGTTGGGTCACTTGCTCAAGGTAACAAAAACAAGCGTCTGAGCCTCCCAGCTTAAATTTTTTTTTTTCAACGTTTATTTATTTTTGGGACAGAGAGAGACAGAGCATGAACGGGGGAGAGGCAGAGAGAGAGGGAGACACAGAATCGGAAACAGGCTCCAGGCTCTGAGCCATCAGCCCAGAGCCCGACGTGGGGCTCGAACTCCCGGACCACGAGATCGTGACCTGGCTGAAGCCGGACGTTTAACTGACTGCGCCACCCAGGCGCCCCTGAGCCTCCCAGCTTAAACTCGAGTTTTGAAATGTCTACTTCTGTATTCTTTCCACCACTCGAGTGCTTTTCAAACTTTCCCTTGAAAGTCCTAATTACAAAGGAAGCAACCAGCCTCCCCTACCATGGGGGGGTTGAGGCTGGAGGCTGCCCTTTGAAGTGTTCTAAAACTTGATGTGATTTTTTTTTTTTCATTCTGTTCCATAACCTCTCTGTGTGCTTGGGTTAACATATTTAAAAACATAGTAAATGCTTTAAATTCTGTACAAATTAATTAACTTGCTCCCCCTCTGAACTCCTGCTGTCCCTGGCACACCAATGTACTCCTAGAAAAGTGTACCCAAGTTTTCAAGTCTGTTTGTTCCACAGGTACTTGGCTGCCATATTTGGGTCCTGGAGTTGCCTGTGGTCTAAACATGGCGGCCACTCCTCGTATGGACACCGAGGGTCCATGGTTTTTGTTTTGTTTTTCACACTGTCGGCTAATAGGACTGACTTTTGTAGTTCATTCTACCCCTTGTGGGGAGACACACCCCTTCTTCCGTACGTAATTCCAAAGCCTGATATAATTTAGCTGTCACACAGACAACCACAAAACACTCGCATGCTCTCCAGCAGATGGTAACACAAGATACTTCTAGCCATCACGTGCAGAAGAGATGTCCCAGGACCACTCAGCAATGCAACCTTGTGCGTTGCCTCTTGACCTCAAAATCCACAGTCTTCCTGTGATGTTTATTCCTCCCTGTAGTTTCTGTGACGATCCTGTCTAGCCGTTTTGCAATTTGTAGACGAGATGGTGAATTTTACCCCTGTGCACGCATCTGAAATGCAGGGGTAGATTTAAATAAACCCAACACCCAGCTGGGGGGGGGGGGGGGAAGCAATCATAGCTACTATCTCCTGGGTAGTTAGGATGGCCAGGCTTTGTGCTAAGCGCTTTACATGCCTTGTTTTCAGTTGATTTTCACAGTCTCCCAATGGGGCAAGAGCTGTAGTTATTATTATGATTTTATAGGTGAGAAAATTGAGGCCTGGAGAGTTTTGGTTCAGTTCCACAGCTGCTAAATGGCTGAAGATTTAGGACCTGGGTGGTCTGGCTTGTGGACCTGAGCTTGTAAATCACTGCCATGGGTAGTCCAGCACCGCGGATGTTGGGTTGTGTAGTCAATCCTAACACGCACGGAGCAAGCCAGGCCCTTGCAACTGCTCTGATAAGATCAGCTGTTTGTGGACATAAGACACGATAGGACAGAGGACCCTTGACTGTGAACTGAGTTTCTGGATTTTCAGACCGAATGACCAAAAGTTCGGACCCCGGGGCGGGGGGGAGGGGGGTATTAGCTCCTTAGCTGTCATTCTTTATATTCTAGACCGCTTTGGCATTCTTTATATTCAGACTCACAAACGACGTCAGAGAAACCAACAAGGCCTCCGGGGGCTGCTCCCAGTTTTTATTCTTGGACACAACGTAGCTCATGTCCTGAATCCCGAGATCTCAGCCTGTTAAGTCTGGGTTACAGGCGCTCTGGTCTTTATTAGCAGCCACGGTTAAAATGTAAGCCCCAGAAGGTCAGGAACGTGTAACAGTTTGCTCTCTGTTGAACCCAGAGTACCTAGCATATAGTACCTGACATGTCATTGGGCCTTGAGAAA
This sequence comes from Felis catus, assembly GCF_018350175.1. Classification (NCBI taxonomy): domain Eukaryota; kingdom Metazoa; phylum Chordata; class Mammalia; order Carnivora; family Felidae; genus Felis; species Felis catus. Next base: position 115,558,827 of record NC_058374.1, read on the forward strand.
TATTTGTGGAATTAATAAATGCAGGGTCTCGGAGCATCGTGTTGGAAATGTTTTCTGTGCTTGGCAGCAACATTTTCTTCAGTCTGGCCACTTCATACTCCCTTAACTATTGGCTTTGTCTTTTCTTTTTTAAATTTTTTAATGTTCATTTTTGAGAGAGAAAGAGAGCGAGTGAGCACGAGAGAGGGAGACACAGAATCCAGAGCAGGCTCCAGGCTCTGAGCTGTCAGCACAGAGCCAGACGGGGGGCTCAAACCCACGAACCATGAGATCATGACCTGAGCTGAAGTTGGACGCTTACCCGACTAAGTCACCCAGGCACTCCAGCCATTGGCTTTTTCTTAATGTGTGCATCAGGGCCGCTCTCTTTCCTAGTCCCAAGCTATCAGAGATCCTTCACCCCTCCAGCTCTTCCCAGAAAACCCCGTTTATTGGAATAGCCCTTCCCCTGCTCTTATCAGTCTGCAACTTTGACCATAGAAACCCAGCATGGTTGGCACTTCTATGGTAAAATGTAATAACATCTGTGATCATGCCCTTCAGTGACAGGAGGAAGGGGCTTTGTTACAGAGCAATGGTTCTCAAAGTATAGTGTCCGAACCAGTAGCATCAGCATCACCTGGGCATTTGCTAGAAATGCACATTCTTGGGCCCCACATCAGACTTACTAAATCAGAAACTGGGGACAGGATTGGCAATCTGTTTTAACAAGCCCTCCAGGCGATGCTAAGTCACACTCAGGTTTCAGAACCACTGTGGTAAGGTGACACAATTTTCCTTGTCTTCCGGCCGAGGCACCTGGAGTACGAACCTGTCCTATTTTTTCTGTTGCAGTTTTACTTAGGGCCGTATAAAGTGACCAGGTCATTCCACTACCCTTATATTCCTTATGCTTTTCTTATTGAGGGATGATTAACGTAGCACTATATTATTTTCAGGTGTCCAACATTGATTTGACAATTCCATACGTTAGTGAATACCACAATAAACGTAATCACCCTCTGTTGCCATGCAATGTTGTTATAGTATTATTGACTATATTGCCTATGCTGTGCTTTTCATCTCCGTGACTTATGTTGTAACTAGAAGTCTGTACCTCTTAATCCCTTTTATCTATTTCACCCATCCCCCAACCCACCTCCCTTCTGGCCACTACCAGGTCTCATCCTTTTTTAAAATTTTTTTTTCAACGTTTTTTATTTATTTTTGGGACAGAGAGAGACAGAGCATGAATGGGGGAGGGGCAGAGAGAGAGGGAGACACAGAATCGGAAGCAGGCTCCAGGCTCCGAGCCATCAGCCCAGAGCCCGATGCGGGGCTCGAACTCACGGACTGTGAGATCATGACCTGGCTGAAGTCGGACGCTTAACCGACTGCGCCACCCAGGCGCCCCTCATCCTTTTTTTAATAGCTGAGTAATGTTCCATTGGATATGTACCACATCTTCTTTATCCATTCTTCTATCAATAGCCCCAGGGCTTGCTTCCATATCTTGGACAGTGTAAATAATGCTGCAGTAAACACAGGAGTGCGTATACCTTCTCAAATTAGTATTTTCATTTCCTTAGGGTAAATACCCAGTATTCCAGTAGAATTACTGGATCATATGGCAATTCTATTTTTGACTTTTTGGGAAACCTTCCTACTGTTTTCCACAGTGGCTGCATCCATTCCCATTCCCACCAACAGTGTACCAAGTTTCCTCTTTCTCCACATCCTCGCCAACACCTGTTGTTTGTTGTGTTTTTGATTTTAGCCATGCTGACAGCTGTGAGGGGCTATATCGCTGTGGTTTTGATTTGCATTTCCCTGATCATGAGTGATGTTGAGCATCTTTTCATGCGTCTGTTATACGCCTCCTACTCTTCTAATTGCTCAAAGCAAATACCCAGAAAACCTTCTAAAACCTTTCCATTTGGGGGCTTGTAGTCTGAGTCTCAAGAACCTAAAGGTCACAGTTTAATTAGCTCCATCACTCTTGTATATAGCAGTCTGTTTGCATTTCATTCCAGAATGTGGTGGGGATTTCTAGAGTCTTCCACTCTGCTGTACATCAGAACCAGTTCCACTGTCGAAACGTCCGTATTGAAATTCTCTGAGGATCTACTCTTTATAGCTTCAATCCTGGTAGGAATTTCTATATTAGGCAGAGTTGGTTGCATGAAAGAAACATCCGCTTAAGCTCAAATAAGGGGATGGGGGTCTTAGTGGAAAGAACTATGTGGAATTATGTGGAAATCTAGGAATAGGAGCAGTACTGCGAAGTGGTTACATGCACCGGCTGTGGAGCCAGGTCAGGTGGGACCAAGGCTGCTGCGTATGAGTTTGGGACCTTAAACAAATTCTGTGTCTCGGTTTCTTTGTCTATATAGAGGCATCGTATTTGCTTCATAGGGTTATTGCCTGGATTAAGGAGTTGATATGTCTTGGATTAACACTACCTGACCCATAGTAAATGCTACGTGTGCATTTACTGTCATCACCATCATCATGATTAATAGCAAATAGGATGGGCTTTCCTTGGAATTGGAAGGAGGTTCTGGACCCAAGGCACCTGGCAGAAGCTCAGCGGCAGGAGGTGATAGAGGCTCATTCTAAGGTTTCACTGTCAGCATGACTTAGCACGGCCACTTCCCTCTGTCCTGCTACCAGATGGCCTCCTTTTCCTCAAACATCTGCCCCTCACACCCTCCACCCGAATGCTACAGACTGCTTTGATACCCACTCCGCCTCTTGATGGTATTTAACCCTCTGTATTGGCTACTCAGTGGCAACACCTTTCTATATTATTTATTCAAATGACCAAGAAAGAGATAGCGTTGGGGTCCAACTCAACTTTTCATGTCCGATTAGAGCCCTCATTCAGAGTAGGAATTTCTTGCCCTTGGGGGATATACTGCCCCTTGGTCCGGTCAGAAGAAGGGGGTCAACATGGCCCCCAGAAGGCCCAGTGGGCAGATTCCCTGAGAAAGGAATGGTGAAAGGGCCACATCATGACCTCCATGTTGACGACAGCAGCGTGGCATCATCTCTGTCTCCCTTTAAGCTTCTTGATGTTCTCTGTCTTCCCTGAACATGTGGTGTGGCACATAGCTGATAAAGACTGAGGTCTGCTCTGAGAAATCCCACAGTCTGTAGGGGGGTGGGGGGGGTGGGGGCGGGCAATTTGGAGGCGTTACGGGTCTGACCTGTTTGTGGGCGCGGGAACGTGGTAGTATTCAGTTTTTTGCTTCGCTTCTTGTGAAATATGCTCATAGTTTTTTTAGTTTTAATTTTCTATTTGGATGGAAGCGCTAATTTTCATACTGTCACAGAACTCAGTAGAATTGCGACCTTTTCTTCCCCACAATCTGTGGTTGAGTTTCATACTGGTTTGTCCACCTAGTCGTTACAGATACCGTTCTCCTTGGAGGAGTTATGGGGATTGGACCCCAGGAATCCCAGCCTCACTACCCTGGCCAGTGCTGTCATGCAGAGGTCAGCACACCTCTCCTGCAAAGGTCAAATCGTCAATACCTTAGGCTGCACCTGCCACACACAGTCTCTGATGCATTTGCTCAACTCTGCTGCTATCGTGTGAAAACAACCATAGACTATACATAGAAACAAATGGGACAGTGTTCCAGTAAGACGATGCACACTGAAATCTGAATTTCATATAATATTCGCTTATGAAATAGTCTTCTTTTCATTCCCCACCCACCCCCAGCCATTTAGAAATGGAAAAAAAACCATTCTTAGCCCCTGGGCCATTAAAACAAACAAACAAATGAAAATGGGCAGTGGCCAGATTTGGCTCCCAGGTGGTAGTTGCCCATCCCGCCATTATGCAGAGGGTGAGTGTGAAACAAGCCTCCCCAGTGCCAGGAGATGTGGTGGGAGAGGTGGCAAAAAGAAGCTGTGGGAGCCCCTGGAGGGAGCGGCAAACTCGGGCTTCAGAGAGGTGATGCCGGAGTTGTGTCTTGAAGCCAAGTGGAGGAGGCAGGGAAGGGCGTTCCAGCGAGAGGGAACAGCTTGGGCACAAGCGGGACGTTGAATAAGCTCGTGAGCCGCAGGTAGCTCACCCTGGCTGGGGAGTGTCCAGAAACGAGTGTGCAGGGCCAGATGGCCACAGGCTTAATGAGACAGGCCAAGACGGCTGGCTTTTATCCTGATGGTTGGTCGTTTTCAGACTTTCCAAACCTGGTCTTTACCATAAATCTTCCCCAGGAGCTTTATACGAGAAAAAGGTTGGCATCTCATCATTGACCTGCTGTTCTGGGTGAGACCGATGGCCAGGTGCTGGGACACAGCATGCAGCAGGGGTCGGGAGGTTCCCTGCAGCCTGCGTACCCCACCCCATGCCTGTCCCTGAGGCATCTCAAAGGAACTTGTAGGATTCTGCTGAACAGGGTGTGAAAACCATGGCTGCGGCTAGTGGAGGACAGGAGCAGACAACATGCAGACATGATCTGATGGTGTTCCACATTGAGCACGCAGAAGAATGGAGAGGCAAAACAGCTGATGAGAAGGACACTCACTGGTTCAAACGAATGATTTCTTGAGTCTCTATTGTACGCCTAGCACTGTGTGAAAATATTTGACACTGGTAAGTAGAATAGACAACATGCAGCAAGTAAAGAAGTTCTTTTTATATTAAAATGATAGCACCTATAGAGCACCTACTGTGTACCCAGTGGTGTTCTAAGCATTTTATAATATTAATAGAATATTAACTCCTTGAACCCTCACCACAATTGATGAGGTGGGTAATATTATTACTTCCGTTTTACAGACGAGGAAACCGAGGCACAGGCAGAGATTAGGACTGCATATGAGCTAAGCAGGTGTTGGGGAAGGTTCTCTTTAAGGAGGCTGAGGGGACACGAGGAAGATGAGAAGGGACGGTTGCAGATGCCCCTGTGGAGAACTGGGCTGCAAACACTCCTAGCACCCTGGAGAGCCCAGAGGGGAATGGCTTGGTCGGCTTGAAGAACGAGGGTAGCGTGGTTGAGTCCTGGGGAGGTGGTAAGGGCAGAGGAGAGGGGAGGAGCAGGGAGGGGCCTGGGCAGGGCAGTGAAGTGATTGGGTTTGAACCCCTAGAGAATGGCCATTCTGTGGGGCATGGATGGGAGGTTGGCACTGGTGGAAGCAGGGAGACCTGCAGTACACTCCTGAAGTCGTCTGGGCAGGAGGTGATGTCGCCTTGGTCTGGAGGGCTGATGGTGAATATGGAGAGAATCCCGCGGGATTCTGTGGATTACCAACTGAGGAGTGTGGACAACCTGAACCCAGCTGGTGGCAGTGACGGTGGAGAGGACACAGAAAAGGAAACAGCTTTCTAAGAGGTAGGAACAGAGAGGTTTCGGTGACCAGTTAGAAGACAATTCTGTGTTGGTTTTGAGATGCCTATGAGACACCCAGGAGGAGCCACCAAGCAGGCAGTTGGCAGTGAAATTAGGGATTGGGGATGTGCGAGGCTCTGATTGGGGCTCAACGCAGTGCTATTTGAGCTGTGTGTGCCTTGAGGGGTGTGACTGGGTCTGTCTCCCAAGCATCATAAGACCGTCTCACACCCAGTGGGCCCTCCATAAATGTTCATCAAACTGACCAAGTGTTCTCCATTTGGTGGAGAAGACGGTGATTATAGCACAGTGAGCTAAGAGTTTCCGGGAGGGGGTGACACTGGAGCTATGTTGATAGGAAGCCAGGTGGCCCAGAGGGAAGGGTATTTCCCTTGTTGTTCCCCCGTCAACCTGGTCTTGGAAGAGTCCGCTAGAGAAGCAGATTCTCGAACACACCAGCTGTTCCTAATTGTTGCTCATTGACATCTTCCTGAGGCTCCTTTTTCATCAGTGACCAGTCTTAAAAGTCGTATTCCAAGTGCTGACCCTTCTTCTCTGAGGCACCAGGAAGGGTACGTGGCCCCGAGCAGCCAGCAGTCGTAGGTGTCCTCGAGATCGGCCTCCTGTGTATAGCAATATCTCCGTGTCCTCTACCCCAAGGGCTCCTCCCTCCCATGGAGCCCATGTGCTGTGGACTTCTGTGAAGCATGTAGATTCTACTCAGAACAATGGCTTTAGATGCATAAAACAGAGAATTACAACATGAACCGATTTTATTGATACGAAGATATCTCAAATGGTGTTTTTCAATTTGAGGTATAGTAATATATCTCAACACACTAAATAGCAAGATCTAGCATCAGTAACTACCATAGTTTCAAAGTAGAGATGAGCATAAATGATATTTTGAGATCGCTGAATAACTATAAAATGATATGGATATATCTGATTTCTTTTGGTGATGAAGTCACAGGTTCAATTAATACTGTGTCTTAGGCACATGAAAAGATGCTCAACGTCGCTCCTCATCAGGGAAATACAAATCAAAACCACACTCAGATATCACCTCACGCCAGTCAGAGTGGACAAAATGAACAAATCAGGAGACTATAGATGCTGGCGAGGATGTGGAGAAACAGAAACCCTCTTGCACTGTTGGTGGGAATGCAAACTGGTGCAGCCACTCTGGAAAACAGTGTGGAGGTTCCTCAAAAAATTAAAAATAGACCTACCCTATGACCCAGCAATAGCACTGCTAGGAATTTACCCAAGGGATACAGGAGTACAGATGCATAGGGGCACTTGTACCCCAATGTTTATAGCAGCACTCTCAACAATAGCCAAATTATGGAAAGAGCCTACATGTCCATCAACTGATGAATGGATAAAGAAATTGTGGTTTATATACACAATGGAGTACTACGTGGCAATGAGAAAGAATGAAATATGGCCCTTTGTAGCAACGTGGGTGGAACTGGAGGGTATTATGCTAAGTGAAATAAGCCATACAGAGAAAGACAGATACCATATGGTTTCACTCTTGTGTGGATCCTGAGAAACTTAACAGAAACCCATGGGGGAGGGGAAGGAAAAAAAAAAGGTTAGAGTGGAAGAGAGCCAAAGCATAAGAGACTCTTAAAAACTGAGAACAAACTGAGGGTTGATGGGGGTTGGGAGGGAGGGGAGAGTGGGTGATGGGTATTGAGGAGGGCACCTTTTGGGATGAGCACTTGGGTGTTGTATGGAAACCAATTTGACAATAAATTTCATATATTGAAAAAAAAAGTACTGTGTCCTGCATTCATAATTAAAGGAAATGCTACATTTCAGTTGGAGTTAGCTAAAATACAGTTGACCCTTGAACAACACAGGATTGAACTATGCAGGTCTACTTGGATTTTTTTTTTGGTAAATAAACATAAACGTTTTTCCTTACGATTTTTTAAATAATGTTTTCTTTTCTCTAGCTTACTTTATCTTTTTTTTAATTTAAGTTTTAGTTAACATACAGTGCAATATTGGTTTCAAGAGTAGAATTGAGTGATTCATCATGCGACACCCAGGGCTCATCACAAGTGCCCTTCTTAGTACCCATCCAGCCCATCCCGCCCCCCCTTCCCCTCCATCAACCTTCAATTTGTTCTCTATCATTAAGAGTCTCTTGTGGCTTGTTTCCCTCTCTTTTCTTTCCCCCCACCCTCCCATGTGTTCATCTGTTTTGTTTCTTAAATTCCACATGAGTGAAATCATATGGTATTTGTCCTTCTGATTGATTTATTTTGCTTAGCATAATAATTCTAGCTCCATCCACGTCGTTTCAAATGGCAAGATTTTATTCTTTGACGGATGAGTAATATTCCGTTACATGCATATATATGTGTATATGTGTGTATACACACACACACACACACACACACACACACACACCACATCTTCTTTATCCATCCATTCATCCATTATCATTCATCAGAACGTTTGGGCTCTCTCTATAGTTTGGCTATTGTTGATAGTGCTGCTATAAACATTGGGGTGCATGTATCCCTTCAAATATGTATTTTTGTATCCTTTGGGTGCATACCTAATCGTGCAATTGCTGGATCATAGCGTAGTTCTGTTTTTAGTTTTGTGAGGAGTCTCTATGCTGTTCTCCAGAGCACCAGTTTGCATTCCCACCAACACTGCAAGAGGGTTCCCCTTTCTCTGCATCCTCGCCAACACCTGTTGTTCCTTGTGTTAATTTTTGCCATTCTGACAGGTGTGAAATGGTATCTCATCATGGCTTTGATTTATATTTCCGTGATGGTGAGTTATGTCATCTAACTTACTTGATCTTAATACAGTATATAGTGTATATAACATACAAAATATGTGTTAATTGACTAAGGCTTTGGGTCAACAGTAGGTTATTAGTTAAGTCTTGAGGGAGTCAAAAGTTATACACAGGTTTTCATTGGCACAGGGGGTTGGTGGCCGTACCACTTGTGTTGTTCACGGGTCAACTGTAATTTATTTGTTTTTATCCAATTCCGTGTATTCTCTGAATTGTACCCATGAATTATAGATATCCATGGAACCCCTCCTCAAAGCATTCATTTCAGTCACTAAATGCTTCCGAAAACAGTGACAGGAAATGTAAAGTGCTGGAGTTTCTTTCAAAAACTCATTCCATTGGTTTGGTTTTATAAGAGGGGTTTATTCCCGTTTGTATTTTGCAGATCAAGCGCTTGGTCAAGAGCGAGTGCTCCATAAATGATGGTTGGGCTGGCGGATGGCAGATAGGTAGACAGGTGATGGTGGGTGGAGAGAAGCCTCGGGCAGGTTAAATCATCTGCCTAAGGCTCACAGCTTATGAGTGATAGAGCTTGAACTTGAACCCACATTTTCTAAACTCTAAATTTCTTCTTTCTCTTCTTCCATGCTACCATTATGCTGTTTTTATTTTAAAGAGTTAACCCAGTGTGAAGCCATGTTCATAAATTATGCTGTTCTAATAATGAAAAAAAAAAACAGTCCAATTATCCTTTTTTGGTCAGAGAACACCTAAAGTACCTTGTTCCTATGTTAGAGCCATATTTTAAGTAAACTGACTCTGTAGACTGCCTGCAGACCGAGACGTCAAGAGACCCAGAAATTTTCTCTTACGACTTGTGGATGAACTATGGATATAAAATTTAGAGAAGGCCGAGATGCATGATAGTGGGAGGTGTGGGGTAGTTTAGTGCTGCTCCCGAAGGCAGAACTAAGGTCCAGTGTTTACAAGGACAAAATTTGGCTCAACTGAAGAACTCTCTAATGATTAGACCTACTTAGCAATGTACCAACATTGCCTGGTAAGATATTGACTGAAAGAATTCAAACATTGATCCATGTGTTTATTCATGCATTCAATAAACATTTATTGACAACCTACTACGTACCAGATGCCTAGGTACATGCCGCCTTCAAAGTATGGAATCAGATAAACTTGTTAGAGCTTAGAGTCTACTGGGAGACAGATAACAAATATAATTTTAAAACAATCTTGAAGTAAAAAAGTGGAGTGCTAGGATTCATAATAACTGGGACAAGGATGGAACGATCTATAGTTATGTGTCCACAAGGAGGTGACTTTGCATTTGAAACCTGAAAGATTAGAAAGACCCAACCTCAGGGGAATGAAGCGTGAGGAACTAGAAGTAGCATGTGCAAAGGCCCTGAGGCAGAAATATGGTAACGTGTTAAAAAGTCTGAAGGAAAGTCACTGTGGGACCTGAAGTGGAATGGAAGACAGGGGTGGTAGAATGTGAAGTCGACAGGGATGAGCTCGGGTAGGATCTGGGGAGGCACTTGGATTTAGTTCTAAGTGTGATGGGAAGCCAGTAAAGAACTCTAGGCAAGGGAGTAACACTGCTTATTTTATATTTAAAGGGTCACTCTGACTGCTGGTCAAAGAAAGATTGTGGGTTGGAAGGGAGAGACCAGGAGGCTCTTGGAGTAGATCAGGAGCAAGATGGAGGTTGCTTAGACTGGGTGGAAGCCGTGGAGATGGAGAAGACAGATGAGATTGTTGGCGAATCTGGCTGAGATTTTTCATGTATGGCTGTGGGGAGTGGTGGAGAGCATGAGGCTGAGGGTGATTGGTGGTGCCTTTCATCATGATGAGGAAGGCTAGGGAGGAACAGGGTTGGAGTCAAGAAACATCTAGATCATCATCTTCCGGCAACTCTGAACCCTTGTGATAGACTGCCGTGGCTCTCAAGAATGATTCCGTTTATTTGGTATGTAGAGATGTGGGGGACGGAGCTTTTGTACTCGTCAAATGATGGGATGGGGGCACTATTGGCCTTTTCTGGACAGGGATCAGGGATGCTAAAAGTCTCGTATCGTGCAGGACAGCTCCCATAATGAAGAAATATCCCATCCAGAATGCCAGTAACTTCCTCATGGAAAAACATTAGTGGACTGAGAGCTTTTCAACTCTAAGAATGTAGAAAAATGTATTTTTCCCCCCACACTGTCAGCCATTCATCTCTTTTTGTGAATTATTTGAGTCAGGTTCTTTTCATAAGTAATTGACTGAAATTAGCCACAGGGAGCAGATGGAGATTTCCCTGGAGGAAAGGGTGTAAGCAGGAAGAAGGAAGGCTAAATCTTGGAGAGCAGGACTTTGCTGGTGGGTAGGGCTTTGAGACTGAGGGACACTGAGGGCCTTGAAGGGAGGAGAGAAGGAGGAAGAGCAAGTGGGAAGGTGCAAAATTCAAACTTGGTTCTCTGTTTCCTGTGGTTCCACTGTGCGCTCCCTGATGCTTGCTGGTGTAGAGGCTGTCCGGCTCTTCCCCTAAACTTCGCTTCTCCATCCCTCATGCACACTTTGAACTTTTCCTTTTGATCATTTGCATCCCCAGTATAAATTCTTCCTTCAGATGATCAGAGAGATGCCGTAAACTTAGACTCCAAGCAACGCTGCATACTCTAGAAGAATACAGAAAAGCAACAAGAGTCCTAGTGGCTAATGAAGTCACTATCTTGGGTGAAAAATTGTTCTTTCCATCTCTCTAGCTTCATAAAGGTTGTTTTCTACTTATTTTCACATGCATAGTTTCATGTGGGCCTCACAGCAATGCTAATAGGCTGGGCATATGTGTTACTGTATTCAAGTTATAGATTTGGTCATTGAGGTTCAGGGGCCTCCCCAAATCAAGCAGCCCATAAGGGATAGAGTGGGAGGAGAGAGAGAGTGTGCATGTCTCTGGGCACGTGCACAGAACTTGAGTGCAGGGCTCCTACTAAGATTCCCCAACTGCATGTGGGCCCCTGGTAAGTTATGGGAAATGGTGAAGAAACTGTTCAACGTAAGTGGATGCCAAAGGAGAGCGGAATACAAAATTAATTGCCCAAGAGGCATTTTATCAAGGTATAAGTAGTTGATAGGCACGAAGTTGGTATTTTCCATAGCCCCATAAGGAAAAACCAAAAGAAGCAAGTCTTTTTTTTTTTTTTTTTTAGCACATTGGGAATAAAAGACTTAACTCTTGGTGGGTCCCTAACACTTGAGGCCCTACTTTTGTGCACATTTCCTGCAGCTGTCCCCATAAGAGCTGCAGCGTGGCTGTGAACACCCTGCAAAGGCTTGATGAGTCAAACCATCTTTCATATGGTGGGAGCAGGGCCTCAGCGTTACCCAAGTCCAGAGGGGGCCACTCAACCCTAGAATACGTGACTGGTGCCCCCTGGAGTTGTGCGGCACCCCCAGGGAGTGTTTACTGTCGATGAAAGGTAGTATAAGGGTGCTGCAGAGAGGTCGAGCTGTTTCCCCTTGTGATAAGCCCACTACCTGTACACACACACATACGTGCATATGTGCGCATGCACATGCACACACACACACTAGCACTCATGCCTTCACAGTAGCCTTGGTTCCACTTTGGTGTATTGAGCTCAAGCCTCTCTCTTTTTTCTTTTAATTAATTTTTTAAATTTATTTTTGAGACAGAGCAAGCACGTGAGCGAGGGAGGGGCAGAGAGAGAGAGAAAGGGACAGAGGAGCTGAAGCAGGCTCTACGCTGACAGCAGAGAGCCCAACGCGGGGCTCGAACTCACGAACCGAGCGATCATGACCTGAGCGGAAGTCGGGTGCTCAACCGACTGAGCCCCCCAGGCATCCCCCAAGCTTGTCTCTTTTTGAGCCCAAACGCTGAGACGAAGTAGCTTCTTCCTCAAACTGGGAAAACTTTCCCTTCTGGAGAGGGCTGAAGCATGAAGGCATGACGTTATGGTGAGACATACGGCAGAGAGGCACAATGACAACTCTGAGGGAACCAAGAAAGCCCAAAGGGGAGACAAGGTTGAGAGCTAAATCAAGATTGGATTTTGTCATGAAAGGCAGAACTGGCAAAAGCATCATTACAAGGCATTAACCTTGTTACACACAGACGAACAAGCAGAGGCTGGGATTCAGAAATAAATTACACATAATAAACTAGACAGAATAGGCTGAGAGCAACATTAGTGATTAGGCCCTAAGGGGAGAGAAGGGCAAGATAGAAAATAGGCCAAAAAAAAAGAGTAAGAATAATCTCTGGACACAGGGGGCCGACTGCACTATTTCACCCCCTTTTCGGCTTGACTCCCTGGGTATTAACTTCACTTTTGTGAGGAGGTTTCTCTGAAGGCTGGCTTTCTTTTGTTTTCATTGGCTGAAATGAGCATAAGAAACCCACTCAGAGGGCCCCTTTTTCCATTCACAGGGACTCGTCCGTGTCTGTGTGTGACTAGCACAAAAGAATCCATTTCCATTCAGCTAGAACAGCCCTCAGAGTTTACGTGAGGTCCAAGCCTGCTCTTTCCTATTTCCTTCCAGGCCCGCGGTTGTAATTGGCTACACGATCCTGACTGTGGCCAACGTCCTCCGTGGTGAGAGGAACGAGCCCCCAGCCAGTCCTTGGTCCCTCATACCTGAGGAAAAGCTAGAGTCTGGTGTCGCGTCCCACATGACTCTCATTTCTTGCGCTGACTTGCTTTTGGTTGCAAACATCAGACAGCCAACTCGACAGGAACTTAAGCCATAGCATCTATTGTTAACCTAGTAGAGAGTTTAAAGGTTGGAAGCTGCGCTCCGTGGTGTCCTTAAGAAACCAGAGCCTTCATTTTCCCCTGCGCCGATTTTAGCACGTTGATTTTCATCCTCCATCTTGAATCTCGTGGAAGCAAAGTGGCTGCCACCACCCTGTACACGGTGGCCTCACACAACAGATTTCAAAGGGAGGAGATACGGGGAGTGGGCGAACAGGGTCTCCTCAAGAGCTTCCTCTTATCACGGAGGAAATTTGTTCCCAGAAGCCCCTCCAGTGGACTTCTTCCTTCTCACCAGCCCAATATGGACCACATGGCCACCTCTAGCTCTAAGGGATAGGAAAGCAGATCTCTGGCCGTGGGGAATGGGATAACCATGTGGCTCGGACCAGCCACAGTTGTCCAGGCTTGAGTTTATTGCTACCTGAACCAAATAAGGGTTTTGTGGCAAAGAAGGTGGGAATAACTGCCTCGAGTGTGGCGGCCACTGTTCGTGTTTGAAAATAAGGTAATGAGGGGCACCTCGGTGGCTCAGTCGGTTAAGCGTCCGACTCTCAGTTTCGGCTCAGGTCATGATCTTGCAGTTCGTGAGTTCAAGCCCTGCATAAGGCTCCATGGTGATGTAGAGCCTGCTTGGGATTCTGTCTCCCTCTCTCTCTCTGGCCCTCCCCCACTTGCACTGTCTCTCTCAAAATAAATAAATAAAAAGTCATGTGAACAAATACGGAGTGTGTATTACCATGCACCGAGCACTGTCCTAAGCTTTGCTGGGGCTTGTGTACGAAGTCATTCTCACCACTTCCATTGTATAGAAGAGGAAACGGAGTCACAGCGAGGTTAAAGCGCCCCACGTTAAGTAGCTAGAAAGTGACAGAGCCAGGAATTCAATCCAGGAGGTCTGGCTCACTCTACTATCCCTATTAGGTAAGGTGATAAAATACTCCAAGTAGCACACAGTAAGTACGTGCTGCTAATCACAGCTAGTTATTAGTTTAACCCCCCCAACAGGGTTAAAGAAACTGCCCGGGCCACCCAGTGGGTGCGAACGGAGCTTGAACGCAGACCTAAGCTCTCTAACTCCCTAGTCCCAGGCAGTTTGTTTATGTCACTAGCTCCCAAGTTCAGAAACATTGATTTCATGGCTCCACTAACCTGTGCTACTGATCCAGGACTTCATTTGGAAAACTAGTTATTAAGGAATGGTCAGAACTCAGGGAAGGACACTAGAAAAGATGGGATGGTAATTTGGAAGCAGCTTTCTTCTTTGCGCCCTCACAGCTTTTGAGCCACTTCTGTTTTTTTGGGGCCAGTCTTTCACAAGCAGGATATCCTATCCAACCTCAGCAAAACTACGTGTCATGTCGCGGTCCTTGGCTAATCAGAACGGCTGCAGTTATTAAGCACCTACTGTATCCCAGCGGTGGGCATACGCTGTCCCGTTTGTCCTTGTGAATAATCAGTTTACAGCCATAACTTTTTCTGTGCCATGGGATGAGGGAGAATGGCGTCCTCCAGCCATAGATAGTGGTAATAGAACTTTCGAGATGCCCAGGTAGATGACACTCAATTCTCTGAGTCAGCCTCTCTGCAGCGACCAAATATTTAATAAGTGGTCAGCTGATCCTAACTTTGAACAATTCTGGTTTTATTTTAAAGCAAGATGTGTGATGTGGTTTTGTTATTTTTTTCAATCTAAAGGTCATCCGACTTTTCTTTTTCTGCTCATAGTCATGAGGCATCCTTATCTAAACAGTGATCTATTGTTCTGATTCTCAGACCCACAGAGATTTTTTTTTTCTTAACTTCGATTTTAACAGGACAGTTCCTCATCTTCCCCGACTGCATGAAAAGTATCTTCTTTTTTTTTTTTTTTTAATTTTTTTTTTTTTTATTTTTGGGACAGAGAGAGACAGAGCATGAACGGGGGAGGGGCAGAGAGAGAGAGGGAGACACAGAATCGGAAACAGGCTCCAGGCTCCGAGCCATCAGCCCAGAGCCTGATGTGGGGCTCGAACTCACGGACCGCAAGATCGTGACCTGGCTGAAGTCGGACGCTTAACCGACTGCGCCACCCAGGCGCCCCTGAAAAGTATCTTCTAACAGGAAAAAAAAAAAAATCTCTAATGGGCTTTCCAAAAATCTTCTTAAACTGAGTTCACTATGGAACATTTTATGCAAATAAGTCACTCTCTCTTAGGTTATGACATCTTTCCCTTGAAAAGTGATCGCGGCATTGGAGAAATCCTCGCTAGCTTATCTTTTCTCCCCAGCGTAACTTCAACAAAGAAATATAGACGGCACTTTAAAGGCTTCAGAAATCAATTTAGTCCATGAATCCATTTACTTTAGATGTTAATGAAACTTGGTGGGTTTAAAAATAATGAATGTTTAATAAGACATAAATTGAAAGACATAAACACTGTCAGCAATAATATAATGAAGTTAATAAGTCTTAGCCTCCCCCTGCTCACCTCCCCTCTCCCCAAACAGGGCGATTTGAGGAGTTAACGGTGATGCTTACTGGAGTTTGCCAGCTCTCCCATTGGCTAAAACTGAAATGTGGGTTTGGAAACCTTAGTACAATTGGGAACTGAGCTCTGGCAGATAAAGTATGCTATCACACTGTGTTCAGTAGCTACAGACAGTAACGGCTCGCTCTAGCTTCATATCTTCCAGAGATTTGTGTAACAAACTCAGTTTCCTGTCGTTGAAGGCAGGAAGCAGCGTGAAGCGCTTTATGCCTTTAACCAAGAAAGAAAAAGACATCTTCGTCAACACTCTCTCTGCCCTGGGTTTAAAAAGGGGCTGTATTTAATGATCAGGAGCAAGCATGTGATTATACGTGCTCAATGCTCCAGACCATTTAAATGCCTTCGGGTTGGAGTTCGGCTTTTTGTGTCCTCATCAAGAGCATCAGCACCAGGGTCCAGTCCTTCTGCTTGGTTCCTCTTTAGCTTTGTGGTTCTGTCCTGCCCACCAGCCTTGAGTGTATCTTTCCCTTTTTACCCTCTGAATTAATTATCCTGTCTTTGGGCTTTACATTGTATCCGTCTGGTGAATCCAGAGTCCCTCCTGTCTGCCGTCACACCCAATGGGACTGTCTGCCTCGCATTTTGGGAAGTGGCTTGTTTAACCTCACAGAAGCCAATCCCTAACTAAAATAATTTGTTGCAGGATCATGCAAACAGCCAAGCATAAGACTGTCTCCCTCCCAATTCAGCAATGGGCTCTTTCCTTGGCAATAAAGTGAACTCGGTTTGATGTATCAGCTGGGGGAGTGTTAAATGGATGGCTAGCTCGCTGCTGGAAATCAATGCATGTTAATACATAGGAAACCAATGGCTTTCCATGGGTTGGGCCAGCATGGTGATCCCACACATAAAGGGGATAAGAGGTTGCTCCTGGGGATCTTGTCTAAGAAAATGTATTTGGGGCTCGAGTAGGATCCTTCCCAGGTGGGCATGAGTAATTATCACTGTTAAAAATTATCTTTTTTTTTTCCATTTGTGCGTTTGTGTGCATGTTCAGAAAGAAGGGGAGCAACCTGAAAGAGTCCAACCAATCGCATCATCTACCTTGATCCATTCCGACCTGACATCCGTTTATGGCACCGTGGTAATGAACAGGACTGTTTTGTTCTTGGGGACTGGAGATGGCCAGTTACTTAAGGTTGGTTTTCTGTGCCTTCTTCAATGTCAATTTTAATAGTGATCCATTTTGTGCTTTTTAATTTATTTTTTAGTGTTTCTCGGTTATACACAAGCTCATACCAACTGCTTTGTGAACTGTTCAGAGACCCTCAGAAATGACCAGAAAGAGACTTCTAGAAATCCGTATGTGATAGCCTCCCTAGCCGTGTAACAAAGCACCAGCCACCTTGCTTCCCAGGAGCCTGCCAAGTTATTCTCCCCTTCCTTACTCACAAGCTGCCTAGGTGAGGTAAATAGGGGTCTGGCCCTCACCCTACCCTGGATCACCTTCCTAAGACCTTTAACCTTTTAGTTCGTATCTCCTTTGTAGTGGAAATATACAAAGTACCTGATTTCTCCAAACCTCAAACAGATGAGGGATTATAAGACTTAAAAAGTAGAAAAAACAGGTGTTCCTTCCCTCCAGCCTATTTGACACCCACAGAGGGGTTTTGTTTTCTGCCCTTTGTACCCACACATACCATGGAGAGGTTAGACACCTGAGATCCTTTGAGATTCCCCCTGACTCGTATCTCAGAGGACTATTTTTTCCCCCCACTGTAGAATGGGTATACCACTGGACAAGTTGGGATTTTTATTCCCTGGGCAGGGAGGGGGAGGCAGTTGGGAGGAGGAGAAAATAAAATCAGGGACCTCTAATGACTTGTCTGGAGTGATATAGTGGTTATCTTATCAATTTCATCAGGCATTTATTGAATACCTCCAGGGGGGGCTCCACCATTATTCATGGCTAGAAACTGCACTGTCACCCTAGGCTGACATTCCTCTGCCTCCCGGTAGCCGGTTGATTTACTGTCAGTCCAGGTTCTAAATTGAGTACAAATAGATTTGATTTCTCAACTGATCTCCCATTGACAACCAGCTGTGTGACTGTAGGTGAATCACCTAACCTCTCTGAGTTTCCCTTTCCTCATCTATAAAATGAGATTGTGCTAGACAACCCAGAAAACCCCTTTCTCTCCTGTACGGTCTCTAATTCTGTCTTCTCTGCGCTTATCCCGCACTCTAGCCAAACCTCTTGGTTTGTCCCCCGATGTGCGTTATGTAGTCTTGTTTGCCTACCTTTGTTCACACTGTGCGTCCTTCTGGGATTGCTTGCTTGCTTGCTTTTTTTCTCCCCCTATGCTTTACTGAATCCTATGGATCTATGCTTTGGCTCGGCTCAAACGCCACCTCCTCTCTGAGGCCTCCAAAGCCCAGAGTGATCACGTTTTCCCCTCATCTCCTGAAACACTCATTATCCGTACCATTCTGTAGGCCCATTACAGATGCCTCGTGTTGATCCCCAACCTTTTCACTCGTGTTTGTCTTGCCTTCCCAACTTGATTTTAAGCTTCTCAAGAAGGGGGTCCTGAATCCTCACAGCTTAATCCAGTGTTGCGTGCCTGGTAGGCATTTGATTTAATCTGTTTTCTTTGGAGGAAACCCAGTAACATATGGGAGGGAGTTTGTTTGTATACACATTCTTTTAAAATATACATTGATCATCTCTCCTGTTGTGTTAGCTTTATTTCCTGGGGAAAGGTAAACACCCGTCAGTCCTTCTACCCAAGTGGCTTGGTGCCGTGTGATGACATCTGAAGCCAGGCCAACCTGGTCTGGCAGATTGGACCCATTAACCTGGCAGAGGAATTTGCCATCAGTCTTTACGGGGGCCTCCTCCCCAATTATCTCTTCAGATTTAGGATATTTTTGATGAGTATTTTGACAGGAACACTGTTTCCCCAAAGCTGAGCCAACCAAACTGTTACATGGTAAGTTGGAGGTGAAGAACACTTGGCTATAAATAGTTCCCCATGGGACGGGCTGGTTTCGCCTGTCCTGTTGGCTCACCCCAGCAGTTTGTGTACAACGGGCCAGTTTTTAGTGATGTTGTGACACCAGAGGGGTGGGGCCAGGCTGCAGCTTTAAGCCACCGAGAAAGAGGTGGCTGACCAAAGTCTGGTTTCCTCAGCATCTCTATGGGGTATACCTTCAGAAGCCATGCCTGTGGCCTTGGTGTTTGCTTGCTTGTTTGTTTGTTTGGATTCAAATAACAAGGGCAGGTTGGTTTATTGTTTTGGGACGGCTGACATTTGTCTGGTGTTTCCCTTGTGCCAGTCACATGAAATGGTTTAACTCACCGAGTCCTCTCCACGGCTCAGGAAGATAGTTCTGTGATCTGTCCCATTTTACCGATAAGGGAAGTGAGGCCCAGAGAAAGTGGATGATTTGCCCAAAGTACGCACGGCAGGGCAGAGATCTGAACCCGGAGTGACTTCAGAGTCTGCACTAATGTCCCCTGTGCTCCACTGAGTTTTGTGATCTCTGCCCCAGACATGCACAACCACTCCCTCGGCGTTCTTGGGGTTGGGGGGCAGGGCGTGGTGGTGAAGGGAAGCATGTTGATAGGGATCCATGGAGGGGAGGGGACAGTGGGACCAATACTCCTGGGGTGTGGGTCATGGTTTTTAGAAGCTCCGGGAAGCGGCACCTGGGTGGCTCAGTCGGTTAAGGGTCAGTCTTCACCTCAGGTCATGATCTCATGATCCGTGAGTTCGAGCCCCCCATTGGACTCTGTGCTGACAGCTCAGAGCCTGGAGCCTGCTTCACATGGTGTGTCCGTCTTTCTCTCTGCCCCTTCCCCACTCATGCTGTATCTCTCTCTGTCTCTCAAAAGTGAATAAACGTTAAAAAAAAATTAAAAAAAAAAAAAAAAACAGCTCCAGAAAGGATCCCAGCTCTGGAAGGAGGCAGACCATCTGACTGAAGGGAATGCCTCAATGGCATGATAACTTCTTAGGAGCTAAACCCTCCCCCAGCTTTACTCAGGAAGGTCCCTTCCCTCAGGAGGAAGTTTTGAGGGACGAATTTGAACTGATTTAGCCCTGCCAAGCTGCCTTGGACAGCCCAGTAATTCCCAAGACTCCCCCATGTACCCTGTGTGCAGATTCTCGGATGTAACCCCTGAAATAACCCAGAGTCCCGAGACCCAGGACCACGTCGATGATTGAGAAGGCACAGATAATCCCCGAATCTCTTTGTTCAGAAACTTCAAGCTTCTCCCTTGCCAGACTTGTCACCAGAACTGTTAGAAAAGACGAACATTGATAGACACAAGCTTGGCTTCTTAAGCCACAGAGTGGAGATACTAATGAGCCCCACAAACAAAACCCAACCCGAGGCAGCCAGTGGGAGGAGGAGAAGAAAGAGGGCTTGGATCACCCACAGCCTGACTCATCAGTTTCCCAGTGATCAAGAGTTGGCAACATGTTGACAGACAATAGGCACTGTAGTCTACGACTGGTTGGATGAGGGGCAGAAAACAGCAGTTGGGGGCCAATTGCTGGGGTTTTTTTCCACTACACAAACGCACACACACTCTAACTTAAGTCTCTGAAAACCTCACAGAATTTTAACATAGTTCGATGCAATTTTATTCTTTTTAAAATTGTTTTGATGTTTATTTTTTGAAAGAGAGAGCGCGTGGGGCAGGGGTGGGGCGGGGCAGGGGGGTGGTGGGTGCGGACAGAGGATTCAAAGTGGGCTTTGCACTGAAGGCAGAGAGCCCAGTGTGGCGCTCCGACTCGCGAACTGCGACATCATGACCTGAGCTGAAGTCGGACGCTCAACTGACTGAGCCACCCAGGTTCCCCTGTTTGGTGCAATTTTAAACATCGGGTTATTTAATTTTTTCTTATTATAAGAGTAATATATGTTCCCCGAGAAAGGTGCAAAGTAGCAGAGGGTGAGGGAAAAACAGGAAAAAAAAAATACCCCTCGCGGTTACTGAAAGGCACTGACTGCTATCAGCGTTTTCTTTTTCTTTTCTTTCTTCTTCTTTTTTTTTTTTTTTTTTTGCATAGTTGAGGTCAGACTCTATCCAATTTTGCATCCATATTTTTCCTTCAGTTATGCCTGTATTAAAATGCTATGGCAAACTCTTGGTTAAATGGTATTTTTTTTTAATTTTTTTTTTCAACGTTTATTTATTTTTGGGACAGAGAGAGACAGAGCATGAACGGGGGAGGGGCAGAGAGAGAGGGAGACACAGAAACGGAAACAGGCTCCAGGCTCCGAGCCATCAGCCCAGAGCCCGACGCGGGGCTCGAACTCACGGACCGCGAGATCGTGACCTGGCTGAAGTCGGACGCTTAACCGACTGCGCCACCCAGGCGCCCCTAAATGGTATTTTTAAATAGCTGTATCATATTCTCTTGCGTGGAAACATCACATTGCGCTTAGGCCGAGAGATCGAATCACTTTCAAAGCGTCTTTAAAGACCTGCACTTCTTCCAGGCGATCTGCCACTGCCTCCAAAGGTAAGGTTTTCCTGAGGAAGAGTGGAAAAACTAAAGACTTTACAATATGCCAATACCCTCACTGCCCTCTGTCTCCTGCCTTTATTCCTAGATGCTTTTGTAAGATTTTTGAAACATGGTAGGAATTTAGAACTTGAAAGCGTCCTTTTCACAGTATCTCATCTGTCCCCTTATTTTATCGACGCGTGACCCTAATGGTTGTGAGATGGGTTGTGTCGTCACTTTTTCCCCCCTGGTTGTTTCCTCATTTTACTTCCTTTCTGATCATGATTGCATGCTATACTTTCTCAGTGGTCAGCGTCTCCACTGAGATCCGCTGAAAGAGGGTGGCCACGCTGAACTCAGCAGGCAGGAATTCATAACTCACGGGTCGCAAGCCAGCACACTGCAAAGCGTACCCGTTTTTATAAACACATGCGAATCCTTGTCCAGATTGTGGGACAGCCTCTCGTGTGGTTTGGATTCCTTTGAGCTGACTGTGTCGCATACAGAAAATTGTCCTTATTTCAAGGGCAGAATTGAATATTTTCAGCTTTTCCAGGTGGTAAAATAAGTATTAATGGAATATGCATGAAATTTGAAATTTGTAACTTTATGCATGCCCATTAGCCTTTCTTGTAAGCATAAAAGATAAGGCAGCAGGCGAGGAATAACAACAGCGAACATTTCTGAGCTCTTACTGCGCGCCGGCCGTTGGAACCAGTGTCTGCACGGGTTAACTTGTTTAATCCTCATGAGTCCGTAGTGTTACCAAAACTACTTTGTAAATGAAAAAAATGCGAGGCTCAGAGGGGTTAGGGAACTTGCTCAAGGTGATGTAAACTGAAGCAATCTGTCCCCTCTCCAAACTGCACTGATAATTCAAATGCACTCTGTAGGGCTTGGTAGAATTTGTGGAACTGTGTTTTGTTTTGTTTTTTTAAATTTTCTTTCAAATATTAGAGTACTGGGGTTAATACCAAGATGCAAGTATTGAGGTTTTTTGAGAAGAGGCCCTGGCTTCTGTGGTTTTAGTTTGTTCCTATTTGGGGACGGCCTCCTGGCAGCCCCACGGAGCCCAGACTTCTGTATTAGAAGGCAGGACTTCCCCCGCTCGGGTCTGCAAGTGGGTCATGGGAGCCCCTGAACCCCCTGTGGGACCCCAGCTTTTCCCCCGTGGGTTCTTTGGGAGTAAATGTCGGAAATCTGGGTTCAAGATGATTTTTGGAACGGCTCTTGTAGGAGGAGGCCAGTGTTGGGTTTCTCCAACATCCCTAGGACCAAAGTGGGTTTCAGGGTACTGGGTGCCGTCTCACGCATGTCCCTTCCCCATATCATCAGAGAAGCACTACTCACATGTTTCGAGTTGGGACTGGCCATGTATGAGGCCCTCAAGACTTATTCCCACTGGTGGCTTTCATTTATCCAAACCGTGGAGCAAAATTGAGACCAGTTCTAGAAAGTTCTTCTGCATGGAGGTCTGCCTTGATTCTGGTTTTAAAGTTTTCAAATGACAGGAAGAGATAACAAAAATAATAAAATATTTTATAAGGGCAAGCTTACTATTTATATTCCCACGGAATGTTCAAATAAGGAAAAGGAGGCCAACCCAGGACAGGACCTGGGGCCGGAGGTAGGGGAGTGGGGATGGCTAGGCTGAAGTAATAGACCAAAAAGGAAAAATAGCAGGAAATGGCCTCCACGATTGGCTGTTTGGAATGTCATCCGAAGCTATTTCAAGTTCACCTCCATCTCATTCATTCTAGTTTGTGAGTTAGCCGGGACTCCCCAGTTTAGAGCTCTTCCTGCCATGTCCACACAAACCTAGAACTTGTGGTTCAAGCTGTATGCTTCTCTTGCTACTTACACTGAAAAAAACAGGTTGGAAATAAAAGAGGAGTTTGCCTTAATCTTTGTATTTCACCTTTGTTACTCCTAACGACTCAAGCGCACTGAACACTGGTGGATAATTACCTTGCTTTCTCGTGTGTTCGTGTGCGTGGTTTAGGCCTCCTTCACCACACTTCTTAGAAACTGTTTATTAAAAAAAAAAAAAAATGAGAAGATTGGCTTAGATGCCCTTTAACTGGTTAACCCCACAGAGTGAGGCCTAAGGAAAGAAATTTGGAGAATATGTTTTAGCTTTTTGAATGCCCGTGGCTTTTCCATGTCATGGTAATAGTAAAGGAAAGAAAGAAAGAGGCTTTTGTTTCATTTTTCTCCCCCCGGCCTCGTTTTCCTCACCATGCTATTCTTTCCGTGGGTGGTGTTGAACTTGTAACGTAACTAACTGTCTGGTGTGGAAGTCTCACACTCCACACGTTTCAGGACTGGAATTGGGCGGGGTTTTTTTTTGTATGCAACAAAAATCCCAAGGCTAGTTAATAGCCTACCATGAGGCTTCAGGAAGATGTCAACAGGAACAATATGTTGACACAAACTGAAATTCTCCATCGGGGAAAATTTGTTTTCTACACAGGCTTCAGCTGGAAGAATCTGAAGAGCCCTATAAAATCTTGAATGCTAATAGAATTTTTTTTTTCATTTAATAAATATTTATTGGGCACCTTTTATGTGCCAGACACTATTCTGGGTACTGAGGATACAAACGTGAATAAAACAGGCAACCCCCTTGCTCTCATGATGGGGGGGAAAAAAAGGATGGAAAATAAGTCACTGAATTAATCAATAAAGCCATTTCAGACAGTGAGTGGTAAGCGCTATGGAGGAAATCGACTGATGGGTAGAGAATGAGGTAGAAAGGCAACCAGGGAAAGCCTCTTAGAGGAGGTGACGTTTGAGACTTGAAGGATGAAGGGGTAGATAAGAATATGCATGGCAGAGGCTCAGGGTGACTTCAGATTAGGTCTGTACTAAAGGGGCATTCTGGAAACGAGAGATAAAAATCCACATCATGCCCAAGGGGTGTGTGTGAATTGGATGAGATTCTTTTATACAAAACTCAACCCATTTTGGGTTTCTGTGACTCATTGTTACTTCCTGCATCGCTTCACAGATCGTGTTCTTTTTCCAAGGCTGCCCAGCTAAACCGAGCTGAGGAAGGAACATTTCCCGTGCTCCAGTCTCGTTGGCTTTCCTCTCTGTGTTGATGTTGACATGAATGTTGCAGTTAGAAGATCCAAGTTTTGCTTTGATGCCCCTGAGCTGGGCTGTGGGGATGGGGATTGGAGGGGTAGGAGGTGATATTAATAGAGATCTAGCAGAGGAAGAAAGCCATGTCTCTTCTGTCCTGGAGTCATTTGAGAGAGGTGAAGGCCCCAGTGGCAGAGACCCCCAAGCTCTCCATGTAGCATGTCTGGGCCCCTTGTGGATGAAAATGAAAATTTCCTGTTGTGCTGTCCTCAGGGTTATGGAGATCATTCTCTGCATATGATCTAGCAAAAAGAAAAACAATTTGATCCACTCACACTCACTTTTCATATTTAAATCTTATGTATTTATTTTTTAAGATAGTACATTGACATTGTTCAAAATTCAAAAGAACCAAGAGAATATACAGAGAAAGTCACACATTCCTGATGTCTGGGGCAACCAGTGATATGGGTTTCTTGGGTATCTTCCCAGAGATAGTTTATAAATGTCTGCAAGTAAAAGGGGGAAGATGGTCTTTCCCCCATTTTATCAAATACACAGCATATTAAACATGCTATATAAGTATATAAGTATGTTTATGTAATATATAAATATATACACATATACACAACGTAATGTATTAAACATATACACGAGGAGCTTTCTAATTATTTTTACAGCTAAATAGTATCATATTTGTTTGACTATGCCTAACCAACTCACCGTTGTTGGACATTTAGGTTGTTTCAACCTTTTGCTAATTTGTGATGCAATAAATATCCGTGTACATATGTCATTCACCATACATATGAGGGGCTGTGGGGTCTAAGGGTATGCTTTATAATTTTGATAGATAATGCCAAATTACGTTCTAGAGAAGTGTCACTCCCACTATCGATGAAACGTAACTTAAACCCAGCATCTATAGTTATCAGGACAAGCTTTCAGTGTAAGCCACTCTAGGTAGCTTGTTTAGGAAACTGGTTGGTAAACCCCAGCACACAGCACACTTAAGAATTTTTTTTAACGCAATAAAGGCTTCCCTGCCAGAATTCAGAGTTCCAGAGAAAATACCGGTGCCTCGTCTCCAGGTAAATCGGAGTTGCCCCAAACTAGATCTTCATAGCCCTTCCCCATCTACATCAACCATGTTCCAAGAATAAATAAAAGGAGTCCCTGTAAAAACTGCAGCGCAGGTCCTAACTCACTTAAGACGCATGAGTGGTGGTGTTTTATAAATTAAGTTTTTATTTTAAAGCAAATCCCGGACCCTGTCATTTCACCCCTACATGTTTCATTACACGTCTCTAAAAATTGATGGCCATTTTCTTTCTTTTTTTTAATGTTTATTTTGAGAATACATGCATGCAAGTGGCAGAGAGGGAGGGGGAGAGAGAATCGGAAGCGGGCTCCGCTCTGTCAGCACCGAGCCCGCCGCAGAGCTCAATCCCACAAACTGTGAGATCATGGCCTGAGCCAAAATCAAGAGTTCGGCATCGCAACGGCCATTTTCTTAAATAACCATACCCATAATGCTATTATCACAGCAAAAATATCAGTAGTTCTTCAGCGATATCTCATAGGAGCTTATACAATGAAATCTTCCTAAGTGGCTCGAGTATCTTTTGAAAATGACTTTTGTTGAGGTTAGAGTGGGAGAGAGCCAAAGCATAAGAGACTCTTAAAAACTGAGAACAAACTGAGGGTTGAGGGGGGGTGGGAGGGAGGGGAGGGTGGGTGATGGGTATTGAAGAGGGCACCTGTTGGGATGAGCACTGGGTGTTGTATGGAAACCAATCTGACAACAAACTTCATATATCAAAAAGAAAAAGAGAAAAGAAAATGACTTTTGTTCAAATTGGTATCTAAGCAAGGTCCTCAGGTCAGACATGGTTGTCCTGCCTCTCTCAATCTGGTGTAGCCGACTCCCGTCACTGCCACTGACTGATGGAGGAAATGAAGTCTGTGGTCGAATGTCTCATATTGTGGATTTGGCTGTTTTCTTGCTGCCTCCTCCTCTTTCTGCTTCCCAGTGTTAAATGAAAGGTCACACTAAAGGCTCAATGAGGTTCAGGTTCGGTTTTGTTGGCAAGAATGCTTCGTAGGTGGTTCTGCCCAGGGAGGCCTTTAACATGATGAATTCTTCTGGAGAGCAGCCTGTCTTCTCTTGAGCGTCACTTGAGAACATTTTTATCAAACCTTTTTTAACTGGCTTCCTGTTTCCTCTCTCCTCTATGACCTCTTTTCTAGAACCAGATCAACTGAATCTCAGTTGATTAATAAGGAACGTGAATTAGAGGTGGGAAGACAAGAATCTGGCAAGTCCACGCTTGGGTGGTGCCAGCCTGCTGTTTCTCTTCATTTGTAGTTTTCAGTAGGCCAGTGTGGTCCAGTAGAACTTTCCGTGATGATGGTAATGTTCTGTATCTGTACTGTCAGTATGGTAGTCACTAGCCATATGTGGCTAATGAGCACTTGAAATGCAGCTGGTATAACAGAAGTACTACATTTTAAATTTAAATAGCCACACATGACTGCTGGCTACCATACTGGATGGTGCAGCTATAGTCACTTTTTTTTATTAAAAACATTTTTTTAATGTTTATTTTGAGAGAGAAGAGAGAGAGCATGCGTGCACGAGTGGGGAGGGGCAGAGAGAGAGAGGGAGACACAGAATCTGAAGCAGCTCCAGGCTACAGCTGTCCGCACAGAGCCTGACATGGGGCTTGAACTCATGAACCGCGAGATCATGACCTGAGCCAAAGTCAGACGCTCAACCAACTGAGCCACCCAGGCGCCTCTATAGGTGCTTTTAAATGACTTGAGGCACAGACCTTTTCCACCTCTACTGGGACCTAAATAAAATAGTAAAATAGTAAATAGTAAATATGATAAAATAGTAAATATGTATTTGCCATCAGGATATGTGGTACAGGCTTCGTATTGCTTAGTAGATGCGTGAATGTAGACTTTGAAAAGAATCTCAAGGGCCAACGTTTCTTTTAAAACCATGTGCCCAATGTAACTGCCGTCCTCAGCAGTAGAGACACAGATGTAGATTTTACGTATGGATGTATTCAAACTGACAAAATATTGAACACCTTCGATTTTAAAAGTATCGGGCAAGGGGATAGGTATAAAGATCATTAAGATACGGTCTCTACTCAAAAGGAGCTTACCATCTAATAACATTATTATCTATTGTGTATTTATTATGTGCCACGCACCTTATATAACTCTCCTTTGATCCTGAACAGTTGTATATAGGAAAGGCATTATTAGCCCCGTTTTAGAGACAAGGAAGTTGGGGAAGGTTAAGGTACTAGGTCAAAGTTAGCACAGCTTACTCAGCAGAAAGAGTCAAGAGGCGCACCTGGGCTCAAGCGACCATTCTGTTTCTCCAGGGCTATGGTGATGGTCTGTGATACAGCTTCAGGCCCCTGCTTCCAACCTGCCCCCTTACCATGTCACCTCTCTGCTCAAACCCTACAGCGGCTCCCTCTCTCTTACCCGGAGTAAGAGTGAGATTTCTATACACGCCGACAGTCACCTACGTTGCACACTTGTTACCTCACTGCTCTCTGCCTCACTGGTTCCACTTGAGCCACACTGGCCACCTCAGGTTTTAGGGCCTCAGTACCAGTGAGTGGCTCTCGCAAGAGCACAAGTCACCCAGGCATCTAAATGGCCCGCTCCATCGTCTCCTGCAAGTGTCTCACTAAATGCCACCTCTCAGTAAGACTTACCCTGAGCACGCATCCTGATATCCTTACCCCACTTTATTTTGACTTACATCACCTTCTAATAGGGTTTCTAATTTAATTATTGTTAATTGTCTGCCACTACTCCCCTCCCCTACACACACACACACACACACACACACACACACACACACACACACGGTATATGAAGGTAAGTTTCTCCCTCCACCCCCCCCACTCATTTGTTCGCAGCCGTTTTCCAAACACCTAGAACATGCCAGATACGTAGATATTTATCGACTGAGGTGCATGAAACTCATGTAGGCCCAATTTCAAGGCCACGCTTACATCTTATATGTAAACACATACCTGCTGTTTGGGCCTGTTAAGTTGTCCTGGTTACTTTAAAATGTGTGACTGCGTAGAATCATATAGGAGAGTCAGAGTAACACATGCAAATATATGTCAAGCCAGCTTCCTTTAGTTTGAAGATCACTTGGCTTAATACTGACCAAGCTGTCACCTGTAGCTTCTCGTAGAGCCAGATGTGATAGGGAATTGCGGGCTTGGAGCGTCCACACGTGAGGATACTGCCCCAGCACTGAAGGGTGGCTTCTGTGCGCGTGCACACGCATTCACATGCGTGACCATGCTTGTTCTTCCCAGCCTCGTGGAAGACTGAGACACAAAAGGATGATTAAAAAACATGGTACCTCAGCCAGTATATGTAGTGAGGAAAAGAGCGTGTGGTCTTAGAATTAAGCTGCAACTCTTGCCACCCCGCTATTCAAAGTATTTAATAGAAATCTTATTTCTCTTTTTGAAAAAAAAAAAATAGGTTATTCTTGGTGAGAATTTGACTTCAAATTGCCCGGAGGTTATCTATGAAATTAAAGAAGAAACACCTGTTTTCTACAAACTGGTTCCTCATCCCAAGAAGAATATCTACATCTATCTAACAGCTGGGAAAGAGGTAGGCGAAAATACTGGGTACAGCTTCTGACTTACGAATAAAAAATTGTTTAATTAACGTCATCATCTAGTGGTGAAGCTTTTACTTTGAACTATCAAGTTTAAACACTGCTGCAGGCTTCGAGAAGACCTTCAGTGGTTCACAGACATGGAATTAAAAAACCTTCCTGTCAGTAAGTAAGCAAGAAATATTACCTATTTAGACAATTTTATTATTGGCTATATTTCCAATGCGAGGCTTTTCAGAGGAGGGTGTGCTTGCAAATGGGTGCAAAATCAGCAAGGTAACTGAATTTGCACATTTATTGTGTGGGCACTGAACGGTTAGATGCATTTATGAATATACCCAATGGGACTGGCTTTGGAATTGGGGGTTAATATCAGGCCACAGTCTCATGCACATTCATGAACCAGGAAATATATCGCACTCACCCTCCCTCTCTTAATTTATCTGGCTGTTTTAGTTTTTCTTCTTGCTTCTGCTTACTCAAATAAAAATAATAGCTTTTTATAGTTTCTTCATTTTTATAAAGTACTTCCACAAAGGAAAGAAAGCTAAGTTTTATTGCGTCCCTCCTGACCACATACTGGTTTCGTCTCTCTTAGATGCAGAGTTGTGTCTGTACGCACAGCTATAAAAACAATGTTGATGAAATATGCTACCAATTTAATGAGATAAAATTACCCTTGCTTTGTATATCAAGAGCCTAAGACTTGGAAAGGTTAAATGATTCAGTCAAGGAGATCTATCTCCTTGATATCTTCGGTTCATTCTATTTTATATATATGTAGGTTAGGCCTTGTCCAGACTGGGACATCAGTTCTGTCCTGACATCAAAGCCCGTGATAAATGAGATCGAATCCCAAACTTGTGAAAACTAAGCAGCCCATCTGGCACGGTAGTTCGGACCCATGGCCATGGGGGCAAATAAAGTGTGAAGAAGAGAATTCAGACTTGTGGAATTATCTAATGGAATAACAGATGCCTTCGGTCCAACCCCATTTTCCATTCTTTTTATCTCTCGTTCTAAGGGGAACGGTGATGACAGCAAGCCACACGTGCTGTTGCGGTCCCACGGTAGGCACACAAGCACGTTGTCGTTTCCAGAATTCCCAGAATTGCCCTTTGCACGTGGAAGAGTCGTTATGTCAAAATGATCTCATTGAGATGAGCCGTGGACCTGCCTGACGTTGGTAGACCAGTTGTTCACCATGCAGAATCTTCCTGAGCAGCTTGTGTCCCCGTTAAAACACTTTTTATTCTGTTTCTTCCCTGGGCTTCCCGTATTCGCGAGATTTTTGTCTACTCAACAAACTGCGTATATTAAGTAACTATTCCCATTCCCAGGCTTTATTTATCAAGGGCATCTGAAAACTGCCAGCCGGAGAACGCGCTGTGCTGCCACACAGAGCTGATAAAATTCCAGCCCACAGCAAAGACACTTGAAGTCTTGCTTAATCCGTGCATGTTTCTCCATTCAGCTTTTTGAAACATTGCAACATGGCTCGTGAATTCTCGTTAGCACTTTCCTCCAAACTCAAGACTGTAAGCTGGGAACCACTGGAGAGCCACGGATAGCTGACAGGTCCTCACTTTCTGGAAGATAAAGAGTTCTAGCCTCTGGTCATTCAAAGCCTGAAGCCCTAGGGAGGGTTTTTGACTGGGCATCAAAGCTGGTTATTCTTACATTCTTCACCTAGGTTTCCTGCTGGGGATCCTATTAGTAAGATTCTCGTTGAGCCAGCATAACCCCTAGACAGGCAGAAACCTAAGGAGGATCCTTTCCTAGACTCTTGGGGGGATAGTAACAGCCAAACGAATACACCCTGGTACATCCATGGAATACGTGGCCGCTAAAAATAACCATATGAAGATTTATGCATCGCTGTGGAATAGTCACTATCTTGTGTTCCTAAGTTAGGGAAGCAGGTCCAACGTAGTACTAATTGTGTTCTCGCTTTTACAGAGAGAGATGTTGTTTGTGTGTTTAAGTACAGCGCGTAATGGTTCTCATGGAAAGTTCTAGAGACTCCTATCCCACTAAGTGTTCAGAGCCAATGTGGCCCTAGGAGGAGATGTTATGTAGTCTACCCCGCCTGGAGTATCATCATGCTCGGCATATTCAAAGGCTCTCAGAAGCCTCGTAGTAAGGAAATCTGTTTGCCTTTTAAGTGTGAGGTCTCACATGTTTGTAGGGCTGTGGAACCTTTGCCTCACACAATAGCTGTAGCCAACGTTTATCGAGCGCTTAGTATCTGCCAGACAGTGAAATAACCCTGTGGAGTCCGCAGTGCGGTCACCGTTTCAGAGTTGAGAAAACAAGGTTAGAGAGACTACGTGATATTTATGCAAACCCCCCCAGAATTAAAAAGATGTTTTGTGAGCTACAGGGAAATCTCCACATTCTGGTTGATTCTGGCTCAGGCTGGTGGTCTGCCCCCGCGTCTTTCAGCAGTATGGAGGACTGAGAAATAGACGGGTCTGTCCTCCATGTAGGCAACTTAGAATTGAACACTACTCCCCAGGATAGCCTATTTTCCCCACCAACCGTTTCTAGAACGCTCTGTGTTTCTAACCTTTTAAAGAAGTTACTTATACCTTCTAGCATGTACAGCTAACTGGCTTAATGAGTTCCACAAGTTTCCTTACTACCTGCTGTGGGATTTTGCCCGCAGAAAATGCGCTGTGTGGCACTGAGGTCCTCCCCGACTCCCGCCACCCTGCTTCCAGGCTCTGACTGTCTCAGATGCCCGGGTCTGCCCAGCACGGCCGCCTGGTCTGTGGGTTGCGCTTTCCTGACAACTGGAAGAGGCAGCTTGAGGGGCAGGCGATGATTTGAATACTCCCCCTGTTTCTTTTATGCCCGACTCCAGTGGAGGGAAGGTGAGCAAACGAGCCAGGAGCTGAAGCAATGGAGTTACCCTGACAGGGGTGTGGGATTCTCCTCATTTCCGTGTCCAGCGTCAGCCTCGTGCTGACACTCCTGGGTCAGCGTGAGCCTTTACGTCCCCAGATGCTCATTTCCAGAGTGCCACTGACCACGCATTTAACTGTCTTTGTGTGAAGGCCAGGTGACCTGATCCCATGATCCCTTGGGAAGTCATTATTAGCGGATCAGACCCACCTGAGAGAGCACTTAAGAATACAGATTCCGAGGCCCGGTCCCTGACCTGCCCAGCCCGAGTCTCCAGAGCAGGGACGGCAGGCCATCTGGGAACCTGCACGTTCCAAACCTCCCCAGGGGATTCGTACCCCGGAACTTGAGAACCACTGCCCACCGTCCTCCTTACAGAGGCATTCCGAGTTCAAGTTGACAAATGTGCTCTCTTTGTGGCCCGTTATCAGATAAGGTGTTGTCGTTTTTGTGGCGGTGCTTAGAATTCCGTCTGAGCTGCTGTCATCTTCATTTCTAGGTGAGGAGAATTCGTGTTGCAAATTGCAGTAAACATAAATCCTGTACGGAGTGCTTAACAGCAACAGACCCTCACTGCGGTTGGTGCCATTCTCTACAAAGGTATTTCCTGAATTCTTTCTCACCAGCTCACATTTTCGAGAGGGAAAAAAAAAAAAAAGTGTCATGCAGCAGAACACTTGTTGCCCTACTTTGACGATCCGTGCCAATGACCTGGGGGAGCCGATCTCTTCGCCGCCTGAAATATCAGTGCGTGATCCTCATTAATTCTCGGAGATGTTCCCAGCTGGGCCAGTGCGGCGGGATCATTTGACCCGGACCCCTCCGGGTGACCCGACCTGGGGGTGGGAGCGGGGTGGGGACAGGACACCAGGAAGGATAGCCTGGAGCTGCCGATTCTGCTTGTACTTTCTACAGAGTTCTCCAAGACTCCAGAGAGAGCGAGGCAAAAGGTCTCCCCTCAGAGGAGATAAAAGAATAGGGATGTTTGAAAATTTCCCACCGAATCCTCGTAATGTCACGTACTCGGATGGCTCGGTGGAAGCCTTATTATTGATGATGTTGTCTCCTAATGCGCGGTACAGCTGTGGGCCTGCTGTACAATCTCAGTCTCCAGGCAGAATGTGCCCAGCCTGGTCTTGAATTACGATGTTCACGACCCATCCAGGCTCTGGGGCGACTTGTGAGCGGCTCCCTCGCCATGGCAGCTCCCAGCGTGGCTGGGAC
The DNA here is from genome assembly GCF_018350175.1 of Felis catus. Lineage (NCBI taxonomy): Eukaryota > Metazoa > Chordata > Mammalia > Carnivora > Felidae > Felis > Felis catus. The sequence continues at coordinate 115,591,597 of NC_058374.1, forward strand.
CGGCCTGGTTGGATTCGCTGTTGCCATGGCAACCCAGTACTCGGGCTCCCGCTACAGAAGCGAGGAGGAGAGTGGCGGAGCTGGAGCTCAGGCAGGGGAAAAAAAAAAACACAACACCATAACGGTGGCCGTCAGTTTGGTGCTTTCCGTTTTGAAGGGTCAAAAGGGATCAGGAGGAGTGGAACAGGTGCAGAGAAGCTGAAGGCAGAACAAGGGGCAGTTTGGGGAAAGCAGAGGGGACGGGGAAGAGAACCTGGGGAAGGAAGCCCAGGGCAATGAAGGGAGAGGGCGAGGCTACAATATAAGCGAGAGAGGTTCAGGAAACAAACTAAAAATGTGGGGATGGAATTAATTAAGAGTTCATGGAGGAAGTCAAAAGCTGAGATGCAGCAAGACGCATAATTGCCCTTGCCTTTTGCAGCGCTTCCTCACGGGGCTGTTTCTGTCAGAATCCCTGGCAGACAAAGGAAGCGGGGCCAGGAAAATTCTCATGAATAATTGTAATTGGGTAGGAACGTTTTCTTCCCGTCGCTTGCCCAAGTCTAGAGTTTAAGAAATTAACTGATCATCAACAGCATTTCATTGTCACACACCTGCTGAGCGGTTCCCCCGTACTCTTTCCGACCTGTTTCGTCTACGTGCGTTTCCCACCTATATTTGTAGGGCTCCCCCCAGGCGTTAATTCAGTGGCGGTGGCAGTGATGAACTAGCCACGAGGAGCTCGTGGCTGCTATATGGCGAACACAGGTCTGGAGTTCACGGGCGATGTGTCCAGGCTGGAGAGATGAATTTGGGAGTTAGACATGTCTGGAGGGAGCTTACAAGACCAGACGAGGGAGGCCGTGTAGATTGAGGGGAGAAGTAGTTGGGGAACCGAGCACTGAGGCGGTGCCGTGTCGAAGGGCCAGGGAGGCAAAGAGGAAACAAAAATGGGGAGGGAACAGCCAGAAAGGGAAGAGGAAAGACCGAAGAAGGTGGTCTCCTGGATGCCAAGGGAAGAAAGAGGGGACCAGTCCCCTGTGCCAGATGGTGCAGAGGGGTTGGGCAAGGGAAGTGCACTGACCCACTAGACTCAGCAGGTGATGACCGGTGACCATGACAAGGGCAGTGTGGCAAGCGATAAATATGCAGGAGAAGATGATGAGGGAGCAGAGCAGAGACCAGTCTCCAGAGGAGCTTTGCCGAGGAAAACGGCAGCAAAAGGGAGCAGACGCTAGAGGAGAAAGTGAAGTCCAGAGAATGTGGTTGTTTTTGAGGCGCGTGAAATAACCCTGCGCTATGGGGCTGTTGGGGAAGTTTTAGTAAAACAATAAAAGAGAGAGAGAGAAAGAAGAGGGGTTTGCACCGTGCTGTCTCTCGGCAGATGAGAGAAAATAAGATGTAGCACACTGGTGGGGAGGCAAGTTCAGACGGGAGGTGGACAGGTGGTCTCGGGATGGAAGAGCTTGTGAAGAACATTGGGCCCGGGAGCAGGTGGGTGGTGCAAACGTGTTCAGCGTCATTTTGTATCGCTGATGTCATTTTCGGGGACTTCAGGCCTGTGAGAGCGAGGCGGGGGAGGAAGCGCTGGAGGTTTGGAAGGCGAAGAGAGGGAAGGTAGGAGATCGAGAACGGAGATGGGAACTTAGAATGATCGCTGGGCAGCAGGAGGGCCCAGCTGAAGCCAGTGGTGTCTTGCTTTTGAAGCGAGAGCAGTCAGCAGGGTTTTGCTTCCCAAGGCCGTGTTCAGTCCTGCTGGTGTGGTCGCAGAGTCGGGGAGGGCTAGATTTAGCAAGGTAGGGCTTTGCAGGAAATACGTCAAGAGGGGAGGGCGGGGCCTGGGAACCGAGGGGGTATCCGAGCGCTGGATGATGGTCTTGACATGGATGTTGGTACTTAACATAGGGGGCCCTGGGCTGTCAGCTGCAAGTACACGCCGAGGCGGGGAGTGAGGGATGGGAATAGGCGGCAGGATCTGTGCATGGGAGGTTGTGATTGGATTTAAGACTCACTGGGGCTGGGAAATGGTAGTTGGACTGTGGGAGAGTCATGGAGGGTGGTGGCGCTATTGATTATGACAGTGTACCTGAAGTAGGATGAGAAAAAGACTGCGGGCAGAGAGGGGTCAAGGAACGGAGGTAGTGTTAGGAACGGGAGTGTTAACGTCAGTCATCTGTGTGGATATTGCAGTCGGACCGTGGGAACAGGGTTGGAGACGGTGAGAAGCAAGATAGTCCAGAAGAGGAAAGAATTGGCAGGGGTGGCGGTGGTCTATAGATGGTTGCAACAAGGAGGGCTTTGCGGTGGTGGGGCGCACTGGGCGGGGGGCACGCTTGGAAAGGAGGAGGAAGGAAGAGGCATCCAGAAAAGGCAGTGAGACACAAGCAGGACGCTTAGGATGAGTAAGAGGAAGCAGCCAGCCCCTGAGCTGGCTTCGAGGAAGCTGTGTCCCCAGGGGAGAGGCTGGTTTCAGTGAGCACAAGAAGGTAAGAGGGATGATCAGAGAAGAGGTTGAAGGCACCGGGGCATGTACTGATGACGGGCAAAGAGTGCTTGTCTTCTGTAAAGCTACTACTACCTGCTTCCCTGGTTCTCCTCTTACTCCCTCACCCCTGTCCTAATACCCTCCTAGAGGAATGATGCTTTTATAGTCTAAACCAGATCATGTCATTCCCCAGGTTAAAACCTGCACAGGCTTTCTCTCTTAGAAGCCAGTCTGACTGTCTTACTGCCAGGACCTGCATACATCATCTGACCCTTCCATGGTTCTCATGCCTCTCTCTCCTCGGTTCACTCTACCCCACCGCGCTTTCTTTCTGACTTAGGAATATGTCGGCATGTTCCCACCTCTGGTACTTTTGCCCTCGTTGTTTCCTCAGTCTAGAATATTTTTCCCCAGATCTTTCCATGGCTGGCTCCTTCCTGATCATCCAGTTGGAAGTGGCCTCACCTCACTCATAATCACCTGTTTTATTTTCATCATGGCCCCATCAGTGTCTGAAATGATCTTATGTCTCTGCCTTTCTTTTTCAAATGTGGGTTCCATGAACATAGGTACCTTGTCTGTCTTGTTCACTACCATATCCCCAGAGTCTAGAACAGTGCCCGACACATCGTAGGTGCTCAAAAAATATATGTTAAGTGAATGAAGTAGATTTTTAAAAGTTTTTTAATGTTTGCTTCTTTTTGAAAGAGAGACAGACAGAGCATGAACAGGGGAGGGGCAGAAGGAGGGAGACACAGAATCCAAAGCAGGCTCCATCCAGGCTCTGAGCTGTCAGCCCAGAGCCTGATGCAGGGCTTGAACTCGCAAACCATGAGATCATGACCTGAGCTAAAGTCGGATGCTTAACCAACTGAGCCACCCACGCACCCTGTGAATGAAGTAGATTGCGTGATTGAGGAGCCCTCTCAGTGGCAGGTTGAGACTTACGCATTAAGTAATATAGAACGTTCTAGACTGACGGTCCTTCCCAGCCACATCAGATCACTCAGTTTCAGACTGGCTTCATTCTGGCCTAAGACGAAATAAAACTAAGCCTCAGATCTGTGACTCATATTGAGTTCCCAGTACCATTCAAAATTAGGAATTCTAAAGGGGGATGTTTTCTTATAACTGTAGAGCATCCCACTGTGTTTATTTTAAATGTCACAGATTTATTTAGAAAAATAATTTATTTTCTCTTTTGAGAAGGTTGAGCTTTCTTGCATATGTGTCTAGAAAATGGATTTGTTGAGAGCGGGGGGGTGGGCAAGGAAACTATCTTAACTTCCTTTTGATCGGGTGTTAAGAATAGGCATCCAGTGTAAGCAGATAAAAAGCAATTAGATAAACAATGAGCTCTAAAAAGTCTAGTATTTTATTGTTGGAACCTCAAATCCAACCTGCGCTGAATTTGTGTGTGTGGGCGGAAAGTGAATTTTTGCAGGCTGAGTATCTGGGGTTTGGAAGCAGTTTCTCAGTTTCTCCCATATTGCAAAGCATAGCACATGTGTTCAGTTACGGGTTTCCACAAAACTGGCAATCCTGAACCAATGAACGAGTGAGGTTCCAAAAGTTCATTTGCAAGTTTGTTTGGCACTCAGAATGCATTTCCCCATAGAAACAATGTCATAAATTAAGGACTCAGTCCCAAAGCAGCCCACAAAATTCAGTTTATTTAATTTCGACAAATATTTATCGAATATCTACCAAGAACCCCATGTGGCAAGTGAGCTAGCTGGAGGCTATGGAGGGAAATCGGATGCCATTCTTGGCCTTCAGGAATTCACATGCAAGCTAGGGAGACAGCCGTGTCAACAGCCAACACTGATTCAGTCATATGTCCAGTTGACAAGTATTTATTGAGCACCTATGACGTGATAAGGCCTGTGCTAGGTACTCGGGTTATAGTTCTTTCTTGCCTACACGGAGCCTGCAGTCTAGTGAGGGATGTAGACAATACTCCGGCGATACTGCATTGACCAATTCTTAAAAGAAAGAATTAGAAGAAAAAAGCATTTGTTTTTCTTGCTCATGGGTCAGCTCCAGTGGGGGGGGGGGGGGGGGGTCGGGATGTCCTCTGCCTCAAGCTGCAGGTTGAGAGGATTGATTCAGGTCTTCTTCACACATCTCTCATCCAATGCACACTGTTCTCAAGGTAGACCGCAGAAGTACAAGAGCCATGCTAAACTATGCATCACATTTGTCACCTCGGCTCATGTCGTGTTTGCTGATACTCCACTGGCGAGCACACCACGTAGCCAAGCCCAACGTCAATGGGGTAAGGAAATCTCCCCCACCTACTGTCGTGCAAGGGAGCCAAAGGTTATGGATGCGTCATTCCAGTGCAGCAGATACTGAGGCGTGGAGCGCAATAATCTGGTCAGTCTTGACAAGTAAAAGAGTTACCATTTTACCAATAGGTAGATAGAGTATCATGAAGGTTAGCCCAGAGGCAGTGGAGGATTCCATGGGGGCACATGAACATCTAACCCAAACTTAAAAGTAAGGGAAGGTTGGGGTGCCTGGGTGGCTCAGTTGGTTGAGCGTCCGACTCTTGATTTTGGCTCAGCTCGTGATCCCAGGGTCATGGAATCAAGCCCTGAGTTGGGCTCCGTGCTGAGTGTGGAGCCTGCTTAAGATTCCCTCCCCCTGCCCCTCTCTCCTGCTCATGCTCTCTCTTGCTCTCTCTCTCTAAAAATAATAATAATAATAATAATAATAATAATAATAATAATAATAAGTAAGGGAAGGTTTGCTGGAGGAGGGAATATCTAAGCTGAAGTTGAGCTGTGAGCAGATATCAACCAGGTAGAGCAGAGGCAGGTGACTGGCTGAGGGAACAGGTGTATCGAGGCCAGGAGCTGTAAGAGCACCCGTTGTGCTCAATATAGTTGGAGCACACAGTCTGGCGGGGGTTGTTGAGAAAGTGGCTTGGTAGGCAGGAGTGGCCGAGCACTGGCCTTACAAGCCATGTTGAAGAATGTGCATTTTCTCGTAAGGACTTTTGGGAACTATTGCAGAGCTTCAATTAGAAGAGTGACCAGATCAGCTGTGGGTTTTAGAATAAGTGTCCTAGCGCAGGATAGCCTGGAAACGATCTGCTGGACGCCGGCAGATCACTTAGAAGGTGGTTGTAAACCGGCAAGAGACTGGGGTCCGGCTGGAGAAATGATAGTAGCAATGGAAAGACGTGGCTGGACTCTAGAACTATTTGGAAAATAGAATTGACAGGACTTTTTGATTAATTAGATCCCCCTTGAGTTTGACACACTCAAAATAGGGCCATAAAATGAAAAATCAAATATCGAGGTGGCCACTGTTTTTCTGGAAGATGTACTTTTTCTCCCTCAACCTAAGTCTTCATAAAGGCAACAAAGAAGCGATACCTAAACACGCAATGGATTCTTACTGTGTCCCAGGGATCGGACCAGGCACTCGGTTGGAGCCCAAAGCATGGGCACTTGGTCAGAGGGCGAAGGGCTTTGGAGCGATGGCAGAGCTAAGTCTCGGAAGGTGCAGTGAGGCAAGCTACTGCTCTTTTCCCAACAACACCGTAACCTCGGTGTTGAGATGATAAGGGAAGGGGTATGGGCATCTGGCTTGGGTGACCAGATGGACAGGGGTGTCACTGCTGAACAGGAATGTAGGAGGGATAGCCTGTTCGGGATGCCCAGCAATGCAGGGGGTGGCTTCCACTCCGGCAGCAGAGGAGGAAGAGTGCAGGTCCTGGAGGCAGCCTGCTTGGGATTGAATCTAGGCTTCTTTGTGACCTGCAGGTTCCTCGTCTCCTCTGGGTCAAATCTCTTCCATAAAGTAGGGCTAGTAGTACCTCACAGGGTGGCCGAGAAGATCCAATCAGATAATGTTCATAAAGCCCCAGGCACAGTGCCTGGCTCTTAGTAAGCACTCAAGTAACATTAGCCATTGAGATGGTGGAAGCCCAGAGGAGGGAGCCATTAGTTGTAACCAAGGTCGGGGAAGGCTTCAGACAGGAAGTGGCGTTAAAATTAGGCCTTGAAGCCTGAATGAACTTTCACCAAGGGAAGAGAGAGTGGAAGGCATTTCAGGTAGAGGATCCAGCATAGGGAGAAGTCTTTTGAGGGAGCGGCAGATTGGATATTACCCCCAGAGTGCTGGTTCTGGAAGGAAGGCAGGAAGGGGATGGGGCATTGGGTGGGACCAGGATGTGAAGGACTCTGAGTTTGGACTTGATTCGGGGGTGCCGGGAACCTGTTAAAGGATTTTCAGCAGAGGATTGACATGATCATATTTATGGTTTAAAAAGATTATCCTGATGGCAGCATCCAGCATGAACCGCATTAACTCAAGCAGCAGCTGTATCAGACTTCCCAATGGTACCCCTCCCAGGGTACACTGTCTTTTGGTATATTTTGTAATGAATGAGTTCATCTCCCAGTTCTTCCCGAGTCCTCTACCTGGCGGCTGTTTCTTCAAATTTCATGTACCTCCCACCTCTCCCAGCACCACCATGGCGCTCCACTTGCTCTGGTCCCCGTCCCCCGATGGAACCATGGCTGGGTCCTCTTCCGAAAATGGGCCGTGCAGGAAAGGCCGAGCTTGTCTTCGTTGCCCCACCTGTCATGCCCCATCCTGCACACGAAGTATATAGGGTAAGGCTTTGCTAATCGGCAGGTGTGTTAACTATAGGGTATCTGTAGTTCCCCTTGATTATTTGTGTAAATCTAATACTTGCCCACACTCTTCTCTATGTTTCTTCCGTATGGACCAGGGGAAGACCTCCAGGCAGCCCCTGGTAGCAGCTTTCAGGTTCACAGCTTCTGGTAAGAGAGCATTCCTCAGCGTGGCCTAATAACACCACTCTGTGGCCGGCCCCACTGTCAGACTTTCTAAAAGGGTGGGGGAGAGGGAATTTTTTTTTTTAGTGTTTATTTATTTTCAAGAGAGAGGGAGAGCGTGAGCACGAGCAGGGAGGGGCAGAGAAACAGAAAGGGGGGCAGGTGCAGAGGATCCGAAGCGGGCTCCATGCTGTCAGCGGAGAGCCCACGGTGGGGCTTGAACTCACAAACCACGAGGTCACAACCTGAGCTGAAGTTGGACACTCAACCGACCGAGCCACCCATAGGCCCCCCAGAAGGGACTTTTGAACACAGGAGAGAAAAATCAGACTGCTAAACATATTTGTCCCCAGCACCCCAGAGCAACAAACAAAAAAAGAGTTAAATGATTTGCCTATGGCCACCTCCAGTCCCTGGCATTCCTCCCCTGTCTTGAGGTCTGCCTCCCCTCTCTCCTCCTAGAGACATTCCTCCCTTGAGCCTCCCCGGCCAGTTTGTAATTCTAAATGGCCATAGACTGTCACTGCCCAGAAAGTTGACTGGGGCAACCCATGGAGTTCGGTAGCCCATAACCCCACGTTTGTGAAGTCTCAGTCCCCGCTACCCCGTCTGCATCTGAGAGGCGGGCAGTGTACAGCGGAGACGGCCGTGAGGGCTGTTCGCAGAGGAGCCGGTGGGACTGCGCCCACTGACCCTCCCGCAGGAAGCGAGCCCCCACCCCAGCCCCGGTCGGAAGACAGAGTCTGCAGGGAGCGTGCAGGGGGAGCGTGCTCCTGCACTAGATGCTGATGCTGTGCCTCACATTCCACGCCGTGCTCCAATCAGTCCTCCTGCCACCCTGGGAAGTAAGTGCGAGTGCAGTGCGCCCAGGAGGGACAAGCAAACCACCTGAGCTTGTGTATTCACTTCCTCCTGCTGCTGTGACAAATGATCACAACCCGGGTGGCTTGGAACCGTGCTGACAGCTCTGGAGGTCAGAAGTCTGCTCTGGGTTTCCCGGGGCTCACACCTGACGTGTGGAAGGGCTGTGTTCCCCCTGGAGGCTGTAGGGAGGAGCCTTTTCCTTGTCTTCCCTGGCTCCCGGAGGCAGCCTTCCTTCCTGCCTTGGCTCCTGGCTGCGTCTTCAAAGTAGCATCTTCACATCTCTCTGGCTCTGTTTCCCTCGTCACGTCCCTTTCTCTCACCCTGACCCTCCTGCCTTCTCTTGATCCCCTTGTGATTACGTTGGGCCCACACAGGTAATCCAAGATAATTCCCCCCCTCTTGAGATCCCTAATCCCATCTGCAAAGCCCTTTTAGCTGTGTGAGGGGACGTTTTCACATGTCCCAGAGACTGAGCCATGGGTATCTTTGGGGGCTGTTACTCTGCCTGCTGCAGGTTGTACGAGCTGGTACCTTCACCTCCCACTGTAGGGAAAGGGAAGAGGAATGAGGAAGAGATGTTATCCCCTGTGGCTGTGGGAGGAGAGGGAAGAGCCTGGTCCAAATGGACCCTTCGTGGATGACTGGCTATGCCCAACAAGGACCATGGGAGCCAACCTGACATGTAGAAACCCTTCCACCTTGAAAGTGTAAGCATCCATGCTTTCATTTAATGGGTATTTATTGAGCACCTAGTATGTGTCAGGTACTGTTCTAAGCACTAGGATTCTCCAGCAGTGAACGATAGCACCCTAAACCTTTGCCCTCGGGGAGGTCCTTCTAACAGGGTGTTCGATTCCTGCTGCCTTACCCAATGACCACACGATCAGCGGCCTAAAACAACAGAAACTTCTCTCTCACCCTTCTGGAAGCTAGAAATCCAAAATGGAGGTGTCCACAGAGCCATGTTCCCTCTGAAGGCCCTAGGGAAAAGTGGTCCCTCTCCTCTCCCAGCTGCCGGGGGCTCCTGGTGTTTCAGGGCCTGTGGCAGCAGAAATGCAATCCCCGCCTCTCACTTCTGTGAGTTTTTCCTCTTTGTGTGTCCAAATCTCCCTCTCCTTTCTCTTCGAGACAGCGGTCACTGGATTCCTGAAACCCGGGAGGATTTACTCTTGAGATCCTTTACTTACGTCTGCACAGACCCTATTCCCAAATAAGGTCACCTCCTGCGGTTCTGGGTGGACCTGAATTTTGAGGCAATGTTGTTCAACTCCCCGCATGAGGGAAGAGGGACAGTGTAAAAATAAATAAGGAACTAGCATGTCAGATGGTGAGCAATGTTATGAAGACAAATCCAGCAGAGGACAGGGGAGGGGAGCGCTGGCTTGGGGCAGAACAAGTTGCAGTCTGAACGGGACGGAGCGGCTCCAGAAGCCCTCACCGAGAGGGAGGGTCTCAGCCAAGACCTGAGGAGCACATTCAGCTTTGGAGATGTTCCCCCCCACCCCCCATCAGGGGTTACGGCCACACCTAGCTGAGTGGCCACGAAGACAGTGTGAGACCGAAGTTTGTTGCAATTCTTGATTCGTTCCTCCTTTCCTTCCGATCCGGGATGTGTCACTGTGCAGTGACACTCCTTTATGGTCCAGTGCGGCTCTAATGACAGCGGTAAGGATAATGATGGGATTTGGGGGTGGCCCTTCCTTCTTGTGTGAGGACCCCATTGTGCCGACTAATTGTGTAGGAGCACGTAGGACAGCCGTCCGTGGGGTGGAAGCAGTGGGGAGCAAAGGGGAATACGTGCTTCGGACCTCGGGGCGTCACTGAATTCCCCTGGCAGACGCCCAGCCCAGGCATCTGGGTTACGGAGGATGCTGAAAGGGATCGGGGGGCCCTTCCAGTGGTGCAGAACACCGCCCCCCGACCCCCGCCGGGTTCTTCATCAGCTTCGTCAACTGGGAGGAGCTGTGGGCAGATCCTACTTCTTTCAAAGCAGAAGGTGGAGAGGGGATGACGTCATTAAGGGGCGCAGCTCTTGCTACCCCGACAGAGGTCAACGCAGGGAGAGCGTTCACCTGACTCAGAAGCCGGTTTTGCTTGGAAAGGGCTGGCCGCTGAGGTCGTCAGAGCTCAGCCTCCAAACCATTACCCGCACCGTCTCTTTAATTGATGTTCTCTGTCTTGGAACAAGTACCATTAAGGAACGCCCCTTTTAGTAAATACATGTTTTAATGGAAGAGATTTTTTTTTTTTTTTTGAGATGACCTTATCTCAGGCAGCAGGCACTTTCATAAGTATGTATTGATTGGCTTTTAAACATTCCTCAAATGTTTTCCCTTGTCTTTGTGACCTAGTACATGTCCTGTTCCCAGCAACTCCTCCACCTTCAGACACACCGTTCCGATCTTCGCTGGAAGCCTCCCAGGCCATCTTTCATGTTTTTGCTTTTGTAACGTTCTGTAAAGCTTGGGCGCTTATGTTCTGCTGCATAGAGAAGGGAGCATGGCATTCGGTATTGGCCTCAGGGAGATGGGGTTGTTAGCGTTGCCACCTGCTTACTGGCGGGGACATTGAAGCCCAGAGAGGGAAAGGAATGTGCCCCCGGCTGCACCGGGAATGTGTGGGCAAGTAGCTTTGAACCCCGAGCTCCTTGACTCAACAGGCATCCGTCGGTTTCCTATTTTTACTTCCATGTTACATATTTTAAAAATACCTCCTTAAACTCTTCAGCTCATGGTTTGCGCTCGGGAATAAAAACACCAACTTTAGTACGCGCATCACCTACAAAAGAACCACATGGGGTGAAGGCTACAAATCCCTTTTGTGTGAGTGTTTCAGGCTGCAAATGTGTTTTATGTGCGCTAAACAGCTCCAAGTTTCAAGACAAAGGCTGGTTTTCCACCATGCCAGTTAACAGGCCAGCCCAGCGAACAGAAATCAATGAAACACCTTATGCTGGTATCATGGAGACATAGTCAAGAATTTTAGTCACTTGAAAACTGAATTCTTAATCCAGCTCAGCCAGTGCTTGTTGAATACCAGCTGTGGGTCAGGCCCTGGACCAGGCCCTTGGGGGAAACAGAGATGAATGAGGCTCTGCCCCAGAGAAGCTCATGGTTAGGGCGGGATGGGCACACTGACCAAAAGCCATCCGTCCACTGTGGAAAGTGCTCACAGGCGGGGCTCATGGCATGGAGAGACCCCAAGGAGCCCCTTCGTATTGGGGGGAAGGAGCATTGTGATTCAGAATCTTCCAAGAAGCCTTGAACTTTGCCTCCTTACGTAGGAAAGGTGTGCTGAGTGTTGACCTGCTGTATGTGGGCAATGCCAGCGGGCAGTCTGGGTAGCTTTATTGCCCCGGTCCCTTCTGTTTGTTTACCTTATGTCCTCCAAATTTTTGCCTACAGTCTGTTTCATTTGCCCAAGTGATAAATATACCAACAGCTACTAATATTCGCCGAGGCATTGTTGTAACAACTCCATGAGGTAGAACCTGTTATCACCTGTGTATCTGCAGATGGACAGCCTGAGACACAGAGGGCCCGTCACTTGCCCGAGGTCACAGGCTTGTAATTGGCAGAATCACTCTCCCCTTTGATTACTAGCCGGTCTGGTGTTTAATCAGTTCCTTGCAGAGACCAAGCTCTGTGTGAACTCAGGGTCCTGGCATGTGCTGTTCCTTGTGCCTGGAATGGAATGCTGTTCCCATCATTCCTGATATGGCTGGATGGTTTTCATCCTTGAACTTCGAGCTGAAATGCCATCTTTCTAAAGTAGTTCCTCTGTGCTCCTTTTTTTTTGGCTTCTGCAGAAGACTTACCTGAATTTTAAATTATTTTAAATTAGGGTTTGCTTATCTGGTTTATGCCTGTGTGCCTCACTGGAACATAAGCTCGTTAACAGGGGTACTTCATCCGGCTTACGCAGTGATGTGTTTGCAGCACCTCCTGTGGTGTTTGGTGTCTGGGGGGCCCTCAGTAAATATTTGTGGTGTGGATGCCACATATGGTACTAGACCGAGGCGCCAAGGTGAATGAGCTGGGCCTTTCCCTCGGTGACCTACAGTCTGGTGGGAGAGAGAGGCAATCAGCAACCAATGCTATGTGCTGTATATACCTGGAGCCTACGTAAGGTGCCACAGGAACACAGAGGAAGGAGCGACTGCTCTGCCTAGAGGTTGGGCAAGCAATCATGGGGAAAGTCCCATTGAACTAGCCTTGAACAAGGAACATAATTGCACCAAGTATATTCTAGGCCAAAGGGCACTCTGGACCATGGGAACAGCATATGATAGGAAGAGCCAGGCATGTTAGCACCGCATGTGTTAATCAAACAGACAGACTCACCAATCCACAGTTGCCTAGGGATGAGTTTGGAGAGGAACGCAGGGGCTAGATCCTAGGGTCAGGTTATAGACTTGGACATGGAAACATGTGTTCTAGGCTCCTAGTCATAAAAGACACATAGTTGGAGGAGTTTAATGTAGGCAAAAGGGCGCCATTGAAAGTTTTTAAGTAGGAAGTACTATGATCACTCTGTGTTTGAGAATAACCTAGATGCCCATGTAGAGGCTGACTGGAGGCACTGGAGGTGGGAAGGCAGGAACCCAGGTGAGAGGTGATGGATGAGGGTGGAACGTGGGAGATAGCCTAGACGGATGCTGAGAAGTAATAGGTCATGATCAACCGAGTATGATAGTTGAGAAAAAAAGCCAAGAAAGGCCCAGGGTTTTCTATTTTTTCCACTATTTGATTTACTGCTCATTAACCAAGATCGGGCAGTATTTCCTGGCGTGCATACTAGAGCTTCTAAAAAGCTGGAAGATCATTCATTCCTGCCTTGGAAAGTTACAAAGTACACCAGCATATTCAAGGCTCTGAGAAGTCCTGCAGCAGAGAAATTAGTTAAAAAAAAATTTTTTTGACCAGTGTCTCCCAAACCTCGTAACAATAGAACCCTACTTCAACACGAACACCCAAAACAACCCAAAGAACACATTTTGAAAAATGCCAAGAAGTGAATAAAACCTGTATTTTCCTATATGGCCCTGCTCTGGGAGAACCTGTTTCGTTTTATCTTGGCACTTAACGATGTTGCTATCCTGGGAAGCCTTTGGAATCCCTGAGGAATCTGGCACAGGAGTAGGAGGACTGCTGAGACCCATACCGCACCACCTGACCTCTCTGCACGGCAGTTTCCTCATGCTTGACGTGGAGCAGATAATACCTACCTACTTCCTGAGGTGGTTGTCAGGATCAATGAGTTGATTTCCAGAAAGCCCTCAGAGCAGTGCCTGGCCCTGCTCTGGTGGGAAGGGCTCAGTGTTAGCTTTTGTAGGAGGCCATATAGGCTCATAGATGAGACCATGGACGTGGGAAGCTACACTGCCTGGTTTTTGTATCTCAGCCCCTCCACTTGCTAACTCTGTGACCTTGGGAAAGCAATATGGTGCCTTCTGCACCTCAGTTTCCCCCATCTGTAAAGCAGGGACAATTCTGTTCTTCATAGGTTTGTTACGAAGAAACAATGAATCAAATCATGTGAAAGAACGTGGCCTGGAATATTAGATGTTTTCATTTAAAAAAAAAGATCTTCTAAATCGTCTCTGTTATTAGCATAATTTTATCATGTAGGTTGCCTTTCAGCCCCAGTGATGAAGATCCAATTTTCAGCTTTCCCGGCAAGTGATTTTGATCTTGCATTTTCACATTCCCTTTTCCTGACTCCGGAGGCCTTGAATTTGGAGTGTAGTTTTGCCACAGTGACATCCTACTCTCTTCTATTCAGTCGAGTTTGGTTTCTTCATCTCGTGGACTGACAGTGTCCATAAAAGCCCCCCAACTCTGGGGACCACCTGGGTCCTCCTCTGTGCCTTTCCTAAAAATGCAGACATCTGTTTCATATCACCTAGCAGAAGACCTTGGGATGCTCTCCTGGCCAAACCTTCCCCCCATGTGGACACAGCCTTCCGTTCCCTGAGAGGCTGGATTTGTTTCCTTGTTAAAAGTTTTCTGATATTATATCAGTATAGAATCTTTGGAATAGGTCACACCAACCCCACATTCCAGCCAATGACCTGATACTTAGCTATCAGTTTCCTTCGGGGACTGTCTGCTCTTGGCGAACAATTAGATTAGGGGATGCTGATGAAATTCGAGTGGCAGGAAGTAGAAGTTACGTTTCTGAGTTCAGAGTTTCTATTTCAAGGTTAAGTAAGTGGGCTCTTTGGGGACTGAGGCAGGGAGGATGCCTGCTCCCCCGCACCACCCCTTCTGGAACCTGCCGGGCGCCTTAGGGGTCTGACTGCGAAATTGAAGATCCACTTGATTCCTCTGAGTGCTACAGGTGGAAGGACAGGGTCTTAGGCTGTCTCGGGAGGAAGGGCCATGGCACTGTATTGCCGATTTTGACCTTAGGAGTGGACGCCAGGGGCCCGGCAGGGACGTCAGGTGTAGTAGGATTTTTCTTAGGGGCGGCCAGAAGTCCTCCAGGGCTCACATGCTTTTTGCCAACTTTCCTATTAGTGGCTTCAGTTTTATATCACCCGGAGTGAGTGTGACTGTGGTGAGGTCTCTGAAGCGATGGGTTATTTTACGTTTCGACACGAGATTTTTTTTTTTTTATCAGAAGGAGGAGGCACAAATTGGAGCAAAAGAATCACCCTAGGAAGGGGCTGCTGGCAGTCAGCCCCATCTGAGCCCTGGGGACTCGCTGGCTTGAGGCCAGGACACTGGGCCAGGACACTGCGGGTCACAAGAAAAAGTGCCCTCCTAAATTCTATTAGGAGTTTGGAGAATTTTTGCACAGTGATAAGCTCTGGGTTGCTCTTTGGGCTTCGCAAAAGGGAAAAGTCAACTCAAAGACCATTAAGTATTCCAGCATGTTGCTGACCTAGTTGGATCGTCGTACCTCAAAAAGTAGGTGAGGCAAGGCTCCCTCATTGTCCCGGGCTGTCAACTACAAATGACAGAAGAGCTCACTTAGATGCCACATTTCACTTTGATACTGGTCTTTCAGTGCTTACATGTTTGTAACTTAGATTTTAAAACTCGTATTTACAAACACTCCTGTAACTTCAGTGAGACCGAATTGTGTGATTGAAGCTCTCTGCTTATGAGAGTGTTTATTATACCACTTAATTCAGGACACACATAAAAGTAGCTTTCAATATATTTTTATATTATTTTACGTGTTTTTACCTGCAGTCGTGTATGTGACTTTATCTTGGTAACTGAGATGTCATGCTAAGGACCAATAAACTCTCACTGGCCAAGAGAAAAAAGAGAGAGAGAGAGAGAGATTCTGGCCTAATAGAGTCAGATTCCAGGGTCCCCCAGCCCAGCCCAGCCCAGCCCAGCCCAGGGGCCTTTCACCTGCCTGGAAACTTCAGCTCCTTTTCAGAGGTAGGTCTCCCTGTGCATTCTGTTGGCATGAAAACAATTTAATAATTTAAATCATACCCATTAAAAAAAAACAGAAATGCTGTATAAATATAATACTGTAGTAATAAATGTAAAAGTCGATCCAGCTGGGCACTGTTCCCAGACTACCAGCTGAGCAGAAACACAAGTAAAGCAGAAGAAAAACTGCTATATAATGCAAATGGCTGCAATCTCATTGTTTCCGGCTACACTTTATTGCAAATATATAGCATCGAAGGTTACATTACGGATAAATAGGTTTTGTGGGCTAACCTGGAGACCTAATCACTGTTTATAACATTATTTCTACGGGGAGGGGAAGTGTGCATTCCACATGACAAACAGATGGGTAGCGAGCCGATTTGGGGGGCACGGTAGATTTGTAAAATGGGGGCCTCCTGGGATTTTAACCTGTAGGTGGATGTTTTGTGTTCAGGGCTAGTGACAGATGAAAATCAGAGAAGTCGCAGAATCCCCCCCTTCCCCACCCAGTCCTTGATGTCCTCTCAACCTAGAGACTCTGTCTGACCTTCTTGAATCTCTGATCCTGGGGGGCTCGTCCTGGCGCAGCCCCAGCCCCCAACCACTGTTGAGGCCCCAGGAAGCCAGGGGGATCTCTGAACATCTTTACCCTTTCACACCTTACTAAGCGGTTGTCGGGATCCCTGGGAGGCCGTGCAACAGAGTGGCCAAGTGGGTGGCTCTGGAGGCAGACTCGTGTCGCTTGTGGCTGTATGATGTTGGCATGTTTTTGCACTTCTCTGAGCCTCTGTGTCACCCCTGTAGAATGAGGTGGCTGTGAGGACGAAGGGGGAGTACTACTTGTAAGCACTCGGTCCAGCGCCTGGTCAGGGCAGTGCTCCCTCCTTGCAGGTGCCTGGGGTAGTTATTCTGGGATATTTGGGTTTAGAAAGATTTCCAGGAGTTCAGGAAGCAAACCCATACTATGAAAATACTTTCTGAATTCCAAACGGCAAACTTAGAAACAAGTATCTGGAACCTTTCTGTTCAAGATTTGAAGCCTAGGGGCGCCTGGGTGGCTCAGTCAGTTAAGCGTCAGACTCTTGATTTCGGCTCAAGTTATGATCTCATAGTTCGAGCCCCATGTTGGGCTCTGTCTGCACTGTTAGCCCAGAGCCTGGGATTCTCTGTTTCCTTGTCTCTCTGCCCTTCCTACGCACTTGCTCTTTCTCTCTCAAATAAATAAATAAACATAAAAAAAAAAAAAAGAGTGGAGGCCTGGAGGTGGAGGTTTTGAGCATACTTTCTAATGAGTTGGGGGTGGGGGAGGGGTGGCTCATGTACTTATAGAGTTGAGTGAGCCTTATCAAACTCTTATTATTTTGAATAGGTTAAGCTTTACAGCAGATTTCATAGCGAACTAATAAGAACGAGCCTTTTTATTCTTTTTCACTAAAGGATTTCCACCTACGGTGTTTTTCACCTAAGGAAAAAAAATTTTTTTAATTAACTTTCTGGTTTGGGTTTTGCTTTGTTTTGTTTCTACAGACAGTCTTTTCTTTGCATTTGAGCAGCTTCTGTTCCCTGACTGGCAAATAGGCTCGTGTCTGCATAGTGGCCTTATCGTGTGGGCATGAGCTGCAGCTAGAAATAAGGACGAGAAAAAGAAAACAGTGATTGGGAATCTCAGGACTTTTGGGTGGACCCTCCCCCATAGAGGGTGGGGCAGCAGCAATAACACAGAGTAAGGGAAGCGAATACATCGCTTGCCAGTTTCTCCAGAATGTGCTCATTGTAATCCGAATCCAATTGTCCTCTGATCTGTGGCCTGAAGAAATTGAAATGAAGCCACTTATGAGATCAGCCTACCTGAGAGCACCTCGTGAGGGTCAGCCTCACCACGAGCGGTGCCCCACCACGAGATTTTAAATTTCATCTGGGCAAAGGCTTACGTGTCTACGCGCCTGACCGTCGCTTTGGTGATACACAGGAGTAAGAATGACAGCTTTCAAAAGGGATAATTTCAAAACACCTGGTTTTGTTTTACTAAAACGTGGGGGCCCCAAGATCTGCTCCCCCTCCTTAAGAAATTCGAATGCGTGGGTAATGTGCTGTCATGAAGATTTTATCATCTGCAATATTGGAGAAGTAATAAGATACTGTTGTTGGTTGACCATCTGGTGGTGCATTCTTAGTGTCACGGTTTGCCGTTTTTTTTATTTTATATATTTATTTATTTTTACTGTTAAGCAAGAAACGGGAGCTTCGAAATTTCAGAGGTGTCTTAAAAATAAGAAATTTATGTTGAGTTGCTTAACATGGTTGGATTTTGTTCCTACCTTACACAAAATAGGAAGGAAGAGGTTCATTATATAGTTTTTTCCTTTTTTTTTTTTTTTTTTTCCAAAAGATAAACCGATCAACTTCCAAAAGATAAAACCTCAGCTCTTAATTTTCTCCCTCTCTGGCCCCGGACTTGAACTTTTAGCTTACATTAAAAATAGTCTGTTTAGGGGCGCCTGGGTGGCGCAGTCGGTTAAGCGTCCGGCTTCAGCCAGGTCACGATCACACGGTCCGTGAGTTCGAGCCCCGCGTCAGGCTCTGGGCTGATGGCTCAGAGCCTGGAGCCTGTTTCAGATTCTGTGTCTCCCTCTCTCTCTGCCCCTTCCCCGTTCATGCTCTGTCTCTCTCTGTCCCAAAAATAAATAAACGTTGAAAAAAAAATTAAAAAAAAAATAGTCTGTTTATGGTAAGTAGGAGTCAGATCTAAATTGTAAGAGAACTTGAGAAAGACAAATCACCAGAAAGAACCTATAGAGATTTCATATTTCATCCACCCATTCAAAAATATTTATTGAAGCCCAGTATTTGCATATCATGCTGACAGACACTGAGGGATTTGCTGAAGAAACATTAAAAACGTTCTCCCTTCCTTTGAGGAGCTTAGAGCTGACATGGGGAGAAATGACACCGGCATATGAAACAGTTAAGTTGTAATTCAACACAACATATGATTAAATACCAAAATGTGTGCCTCCGACAAGAAACGCTATAGGAGTTCAGCAAAGGGAGTGATAACTCAGTGGCACCACTGTGTTGTGCCTACAAATTGGCAAATCGCAGCACTATTTGTGTGAAATATTTTACACTTGCTTTTTTGGCAGCCTTGGGCCTTGACTTCCAGGCAGCATTAAGAGCCTACGACAATATTTGTACTCCGGTCTCTCTAGAACTGGCTTTTTGTTTTTGTTTTTGTTGTTCTTAGAGACAGAGGAAGCGCCTAATACAAACTGGAGTGCCCCTGAGAGGCAGGTAGTTTCTGGCAGTCGTGATCTCTCTCAAATACAAAATAGAGAAACCAGCCTCATCATTCTGTTTTTCAGTCCAGCCATACTTGTCCCTCTGTGGCAAACGCCCCGTGACACCGACAGGCCGTTGAATTTGAACTTAATGTCCGTGACGGACGAGCTAGCCATCAAGGGTCGGATAAATTTATAGCTGAGGAGAACCGCTGTTGAAAATCCCCACGGTCAGGGTGTTGGAGAAGGAACTGCCACGGATGTAGGGGAGTTTGGACACCAGTGGGCTCTTAGCAAACAGGGTTCCCCAATACTTGCTCAAAGCATTGTGCTTGAGGATGATGTTTAATGAAACTCGCTGGCTTCCTGTTCTATTTTTGTCATATTCAAATTAGCGCAGAGCTCAAAGACGAAACCGTGGGGCCTAAATTCTTACGAATTAAAAAAGGAGAGAAGAGGAAGAAGGAGAATTGAAATGCTTGTGAAGTCACATACCTTTTGGGGGACCACACCCCACTGCACTCCGGTCCTTTCAGGGACTCCCCACAGATGAATGTGGTTATCATTTGGTTGCTTTTCGATCTCATGATTCATGAATTTTCCATTTCTTTTCAAACTTACTGACACTGGTTCTCCCCTGCCCCTTCATTTTAACCTGAGGCCTTGGGGAGGCTTAGATAACAGAGATGTCTTAGTCTCGCCTGGATGGTATTCAGTGGAATGTCTGTGGAATTCAGCACCTTTGAGACTAACGTGAGACTTGGTGTTCATTCTTTTCGTCTGGTCGGCGGCCCTTCTGGTGAGATAGGAGTTCCCAAGTTAGCATGACCTAGAGTGACTGAGACATCGAGCAAAGGACCGGTCTCACCCCTCGGCTCTTGGTCATGCATATCAAAGGAGCTGGCCCTGGCTACAGCTTAAGATTTATCTGGGGCGTCCTGTGAGCTGACAGACTTGAGACAGTGGCCCTGGAAAGTGTTGCACCCATATCTTTTGATATAATTGGGTTTCTGTCTAAATAAATGTCATGTAGCAGATGGTTATGGAATGGCTTATCACATTCTTGGGAGGACTCTGCCCTTGAAATATTTGTATTTAATTATCATACAACAAAGCACAAGCTAGCTTTATTATTTTTGTAATAAAAATTTGCACGGTAGGTTGATATTCTGGGAACAAATCACAAACCTAAAATTTATATGATCTCTAAACCCCTTCTTGGGCTGTGCTTTGCAAGGTTTTTCTGGAAGGGAGCTCTTTAATTTTAGAATCCACGAGAGGATATGCTTTGGATGTATTTGGCGATGTCATCGTGAGAGGTGCCTCGGGAGTCTAAGTTCAACGTGTTGTCTACATTTCAATGTGTTGTTCCTGCTCATAGACATGATGGAAAAACGCTGTGCTGTTGGCCTGTTGCTTTTCATGGTTTTAGCATCATGTTCCTATTCTCACTCGAAATCGATAGTCCTCTCCACAAAGCCTGGCGTTCTGCACTGAAACCAAGTATGAGAAACTTTGAACTAATGCATGTGTGGGGTTGCTGTTTTGTTGCCTTTTGCTTTTTCTGATAGGTGTACCTTCAAAGAAGATTGTGTACCTTTAGACAACTATGAAAACTGGCTGGATATTTCATCCGGAGCTAAAAAGTGCCCTCAAATTAACCTATTTCGAAGCAGTGAAGATAAGGTAAGAGGAAAGACTTTCATTTGTCTCTGTTGTCTCACTTTGTACAACTAATGCTCGCTTCCTTCTGTGTGTGAAATACCTACTAGTGTTAAGTAAGCCGAAGTAAGGAAGCCCATTCGTTTCGGTAACTAATACTGAGGGCCCAGCAGATACCATACACACTGCAAGGTGCTAGGGAAATAGCGGAGAACAAGACATAGCGTGAGCCTGCCCTCATGGAGTTTGTCATCTTGTAGAGCTGACGATGACCCTCATTAGTTGAATCTCAAGAAAAGATGGACTGTCATTGTAGTAGAAAAATATACTGATTGAAACAAAAAGAAGAAGGAAAAAGTTCCAATTCATGGTCAACAAGATTCCTTAAATGTGACTTAAGTGTAGAATTTTGTTTTATGGTCCTTTTCCTAATTTGCTCAGGCTTCTCCTGATCACTAGCTTATGTGCATGGCTATATGAGCGGTATTGGTCGAGAGGGCGAGAAACCGATATGGGCAGGGAAAATTGCAAGTGGGGTCCCCTGGAAAGCCAGTGGGCTCTTGTTAGGGCCATGCTGCCATCGGCAGCTCTTCAGTCCTGTCACCGGATGAGAGAAAGGAAGCAATGAGGGGCATATTCAAGCATTTTCTGATTCACAGCCATCCATACCCTATGGGAAAATGGAATTCCTGCCTTGTAATCTCAGTGGTGCTATAAGGAGACATTTTCTCCCTAATTATAGTTCTTGTATTATGAATAATTGTACAGAATCCCCATCAGCAGTCAGTTGACCTGTCTGTTGAGCTCACTCTGTTTTATTTGAATGCCACATTAACAAGCAAATGGGCCACTTTCTCTTTTCCTGTACACTTTGCCATTTCAAATAGCAAGAACCATACCACTTAAGATGATTTAACGTTTAATAAAGGAGAGCCGGAGCATTTAATGAGTGATAAATAATAAAAGAATAAAGCTTTCAAGTCATAACTGATCAGAACTCACAGATTTAAAGGTATTTGGCTGTTGTCACTTTCTATTGTCTTCCAGCAGGTGGGTGGGGGGCAGTGAAAAAAGAACTTGGAAAGCCTTCATCCAAACCTCCACCAGCCCTGAGTCAGAGTGAAAAAACTGTGTGCAAAAGATGCTTAGGCATCTCAGCATAGGTGTGGTCAAATTTTTATTTCTCTTAGCAGTCTGAAAAATAGCTAACTTGGGTGCTGATAGATAGAGAATGATAAAAAATATTTATGTATGCCATGATCTTTGAATATACCCAGGACTCTGATAAATGGTTAAGATCACCCAAGATTTGGGGTGCCTGGGTGGCTTTTCAGTTAAGTGTCCGACTCTTGATTTTGGCTCAGGTCATGATCTTACGGGTGTGAGATCGAGCCCCATGTTGGGCTCCACACTGATAGCACAGAGCCTGCTTGGGACTCTGTCTTTCCCTCTCTCTCTCTCTACCCCTACCCCGTTCACACAAGCACACTCTCTGTCTGTCTCAAAATAAATACACATTAAAAAAAAAAAAAAAAAGATTACCCAAGATTTTTTTTTTATCATTTTGAAAATTTTAAGGGTGATACTTCAGCTAAATGTAGTAAGGGAAAGCAACTTGTTCATTAAAAAATGCTGCTTGCATAATTTGCTTACCTATCTTTGGGTTCCCTGGTATAACTTAATCGCCATTTCTACCTAGTTTGGAACATCACAAAAAATGTTTATCACCCAAACAACCACTAGTGCTTTCTTCTCTACCCTGAGTCCCACCGTGGTTTACCCAAATCCCTGTAGAGCCTTCCCACACAACCATTACCTCGCTCTCCAACTACCATCACTCTCAAGGTAAAGGAGATAAGAATTTAGTAATCTGAGTGAAGTTCGTCTTTGAAACCAACTTTGGACTGATTATTTTAATAACGTTGATAAGATGTGTGATGCCATCTGTTAGTCATATTATTTCAAAATATGTCCTATCGTGACGGTCATCTGTGACTTACATGAAAGTCCCAGACCTTTGTTAATTTAAATAATACCCGATCTTTATCTACAGAGACGTCAGTCCATAGCTCAAGTCAAAGAGTGTTTGCTAGGTGCCCATCATATGCCTTTGTAACATTCTACTAACGTTCTAAGTACAGAAAGACCCCGGTATAATGCAGAGCCCCTGCTCCCAAGAAGCATCATCTCTTTACACAAAACAATTAGAAGACTGTATATCCTCATCCTCATTACAGAATCGGCATTAACAAGAAATAATTGGAGCAATTCCAGTTGGCTTGGAGGGATTTCGTGAGGTTTTGTTGAGCAAAAACAGCAAGATGCAGAAAAGTATGTGTAGCATGATCTTGTATTGATCACAAACTCAATATATGCTATTGATGTATATAGCATATATGATATGCTATTGATATAGCATAATCTATATATGTTTATGTCTCTATGTGATTATTTGAGCATGGAGAAAAATACAAAAGAATTCTTACTAGGTCGTGAACATGGGCTCTCCTGATGGCATGACAGATGATGTGGTGGAGAGGGAAGGCCAAGACAAGTAGGGGGGAAAAAATGAAATTCTCACATACACAAACACAAACAAGCACGTATGACATCCCATTTTTGCATTATGTAAAACTATTTGTATACCTATAAAGAGATTTTAACATTCAGTAAAAACAGCTTGTACTAATAAAAACAGAAAATATATAGACATGCAAGCATTTCCCACCAGCAGCAGGATTCCTAAAGGAGAGACACTGGAACATTCTTTTACAAAGCAGAACAAAAACAAGGAGTTCCACTGTCACTGGTAAAACCAACATCCTGTGCAAAGTTGCGTCTAGTGCAGCAATACAAGAAACAAGTAATAGAAATAGCTATGGGACCGGAGCAGATAAAAAATATCACCACGTGCTCATCTTCCCTGGTTGTGTAGCTTTGAAACCTAAACAGAGTAGCTTTTAAAATGATTCAAACGAAAGTAAAATAAAAGTGCCAAACGTTCGATAAACATTCAACTATCGATAACTTTACTGTACATGAGGTAAAAGAGTTAGTGTCCATTAATAAAAGGTCTCATTCATTAAAAACAACCAAAATACTCAGCCATCAACTGAAAGAGTGAGGTATATACCCTGTATTTTAAAATCACTTTTACTAGGAGATACATATTAAAGACAACTACCAAAAAATAGCAATTTGGGCTATGCAACAGCTTGCCTCAATTTCTTTTTTTTTTTTTAATGTTTTTTTTTATTCAGTTTGAGAGAGAGAGTGTGTGTATGCTCATGAGTGGGGGAGAGAGAGAGGGAAAGAGAGAGGATCCCAAGCAGGCTGCACGCTGTCAGCACAGAGCCTGATGTGGGGCTCAGTCCCACGAACCAGGAGATCATGAGCTGAAATCAAGAGTCAGGCACTTAACCAACTGAGCCACCCAGGTGCCCCCTAAGCAATTCTTTCTAATAATAATTAGATAGTGGGACAGTGGTCTATCAAGGCTATTGATAACTCATGATTAACTTCGCCAATTAAAAACATAAGCATAAATAAAACAAAAACACAAAGCATTCTCTTGGAAGATACGACAAGCATCCTGAATATATCCAGACACATACTATGTTGCTGGGCAGGAAGTTATCATAAACGTCATTTCTTCCTCAACCTAGTTTCTAGATTTCATGTAATCCCAGTGAAGATTTGAATAGACTTTTTCTTAAAAGTAATATAAAAGTCAACTGAAATAATATGAACTGGTCAAGAATATCCAAAATGTATTTTGAAAACACAGAAATTTATTTAAGCTAGACCATTTCCATATGATTATAAACATATACATAGCAATAATAACTCAACCCATGATTCTGTTTAAAAGTAGGAATACAGGGGCACCTGGGTGGCTCAGTTGGTTGAGTGTCCGACTCTTGATTTCAGCTTAGGTCATGATCCCAGGGTCATGGGATCAAGACCCATGTTGGGCTCTGCGCTGAGCGTGGATCCTGATTGCGATTCTCCCTCCTCCCTCTCTTTTTCTCTCTCTCTCCCCCCCCCCCACCGCCCCTTCCCCCTGCTCTTGTGCGCTCTCTCTCTCTAATTAAAAAAAAAATCTTTAAAAAAAAAGGACTGGAGATCCTAGGAATAGACAAGAAAGCTCAGAAATAAATGTAAAAATTGTAAAGATCAGGTATCATAAAATAAGAGGAAATAAAAGAACTTTTCCCAAAAGGCACTAAAATAATAGACTTCAAATATGGAAACATAATTCACATTTTACATTAAATACAAAAGTAAAATTTAAACTAAGAAATCCACAGAAAAGGCCAAAACAAAAAAACCCAGAAAGTAGAATGGAGTACCCGATAATTGGAAATAAAATTTTCTTAGCTCTGAAGCAATGTAGTATGTAATAACAAAAGAAAAATATTCATATACTTGACATTTTAAAAAAATCTATACAATAAAAGACAACTAAAGCACACACTTCAGGAAAACATTTGCAATAGGCAAAATATTAATTGTAAGGTATTAAAGCTAGGAGAAGTTAAAAAAAAACTCCAAGACACCAAAAAAGTGGGCAGAAAGAAACATATATTCTCACAAGAGGAGGTTTAGGGAGTTAGGCATAGTTAAGGAAATATGTTCAACTTCACTAGTTATCAAATAAATACAAATTAAAATGATAAGATATGCTAACACCTAGTGTTGGCCATGCCAATTAGCACAGCCTTTTTGGAGAGCAATTTGCTGTGATGTTTCCAAAGGCATAAGTATATTCATTCTGCTTGAAGCACTAATTCCAGTCTGCAAATTCTGAAGAAGTAACTTGAAAGAAGGAAAACCAAAAGAATGCAGAGGCCATTGCGGTAGCTTTTGTAGACTGAGAAACCTGGAAAGAACCGATCTCTTTGGCAGTAAGGGGAGTGGTTAAATAAAATAAGGTCTGTTAACCTGCTAGAATGCAGTGAGCTCTCTGGCCCCATGGACGTTACTAGCTAATTGACATTCAAACTTTCTGTCTCATCTGACTCTTTGTGTCTTCCTTCCCTCTTTATCCAGCTTTTCTGGAGAAGGAGCTGTCCGCCTGGTAAGGATTCCCAAGTTGGCTTTATTAAGCCAAGGCATCAGCTGTTTCTCTGTACTTGCCTGGAACCCGCACTCACACAAAAATACCTTCACCTCCCTGACTGTCCTCTTCTTTCACTACATTTGAAAAAACTTGCTATTTTCAAGATCAACTCCAGCCTGGCTTCTGTCCCAATATTCCCCTGAGACTGTTCCTGCTGGGGTCACCAGTGAACTGCTTGTAGCCATTCGGTAGATGCTGTAAGTCCTCATCTTACTTGGCCTGTTGGCTGCGTTCTTGAAATGCCCACTTCCATTGCCCTCCCCCCCGCCACACACACACACACACACAGCATACCCTATCCATGCTTTTCCTTCTCTCTGGCCATGCCTCAGCCTCCCTTGCTGGCTTCTTCTCGCCCTAACTCTAAATACTGGAGTTCAGGCCCCATTTGGGTTGTTCCTGTCTTTAGCTCTATACTTTGTCTGTAGATAATTTTATCCATTCCCATGGCTTTATATATCATCTCTATGTTCTTGTCTCCTTTATCTTTAGCCCAGATTGCTCCTCTGAGCTTGAGGCCCATATCTAACTTGACACACCTCTTCATCATTATACAAGTGTCTTGAACTAAACACATCCAAAATTGAAAGCTTACACTTTCCACCCAAAGTCTGCCCCTGCCTCTGTGTGTTCCATTTCAGTACAGGGTACTTCCCTCCATTTTTCTAACCCAAATCCTCCCTATCTACATGCTCTAATTCCAGTGCCACCCCACGCGACTTCTAAAGGATATCTTGAATCGGTCATTGGTTTCCGTCTCCACTGTACCATCTTGGTCCGGGCTTCTATCGTCTGTTGATGATCTCTTCATACCCTGTGGCCCTCTGGTTTCTGAAATGTCACATTTCTGCTAGACTATAAGCTATTTGAGGGCAGGGACTATAGCTGTTTGGTTCACTAAAGTATTCAACACCACATGCAACATTCAGCACATGTTAAGAGCTTGATAAATATGGAATAAATAAAGGCGATGATTACTGTTACCTAAAAACTATGTGAGAACTGGAAGGAAATGTGAAATTTTAAATCTGGTGAGAAACTGATTTCAAAAAAAATTCTGATTCTGTTGTAGTGTTTGAGCAATTGAATGAATTTAAGGCCTATATGTATACAGGATAGTAGGTGATGTGACCATATGCTAAGATGTGTGAGTGGATATAAATGCTGGGCTGAAGAAGGCACCATGAATAAGAGCTCAGCCATTTGCTACAGGTGAGCTAGTGGGAGTGGATTGGGGTTCGTCCCCGTGCTCAGGTCTGCTAGAGGTAGTTGGACTTCAGTTCAGTTGAAGCTGGTTCATAAGAACTTGCCTTCTCCAGCAAGACTGTATGGCTGAGAAACAGAATGTTTTGAAAATAGCAAGATGGCAGTGACCCCAGGACTAAAACAGACATAGCAAGCTTATTTGAAGACAAGACAGCAGAGTTTGAGCGGACCGTACGGAAAGTCTGGGTGAAGGTCAGAAGTATAACAGAAGATGGACATCTCCCAGGCTGTCCGGAAGTGTAGCTCTTCGTGGTAGGCAGTAGGGTTTCCAATTCCTCTGCTCCCATCTTCCTAATGCATAGCTAGCTCACCTTTCCACCAGATCCCTTTCCTGCACCTGACGCAAAAGGGGTCCACCATTGGCCTATTAATTCCTTTAATTTCCTTTTTGTCCTGACCTTCATTTTCTTTTTTTTTTTTTTAACTGAAATATAATCGCATGCGACATCGTGTAAGTTTAAGACGTACAACGGGTTGGTTTGATACATTGATGTATCGCCATATAATTACCACCATAACTTAACACCTCTATCACATCGTGTAATTAGTATTTTCTTTCTTGTGGTGGGATGATTTTCCTGTTTCAACATGAGAACTGGCTGCCTTGTTTCTTTAGATAATTCATTTGGGAAAAAGTTGCTTTAGGGGAAATTTCAAGATTTTCTTTTTGTGTCCATTTGTGTGCACACACACACACAGCCTCCCGCCCCAAAACTTTAATCATATGTTTGATCACAAATAAAACCTTAGTGTTAAAAGTAGATTTCGGGGGCGCCTGTGTGGCTCAGTCGGTTGAGCATCCGACTTCAGCCCAGGTCATGATCTCGCATTCCGTGAGTTCGAGCCCCGCGTCAGGCTCTGTACTGACAGCTTGGAGCCCGGAGCCTGTTTCAGATTCTGTGTCTCCCTCTCTCTCTGACCCTCCCCTGTTCATGCTCTGTCTCCCTCTGTCTCAAAAATAAATAAACATTAAAAAATTTTTAAAAAATAAAAATAAAATAAAAGTAGATTTCGTAGATCACCTTCTTTAACTATAGTAACATTACCAGGAAGAAATAAAGAAATGAAAAATGTAACTTAGTCCCTGGGAAATCAAGGTATTCTCTTAAATAAACCCTGGACCAAACAGAAGCAAATTAAAAAAACAAAAAATCATGTGTTTGGATGGGACTACTTAATACCACAAATACATAAGACCTCCCGAAATTGATGCATATGGTTAGTACAGTCCAGTTAAACTCATAAGCTCCTCACCCCATTTGAATAAAATAATCTTAAAGTTTCTGTGGAAGAATAATGTCTAGGAGATGCTAAGGAAATTGGGAAATTAAAGCTAAATAAGTAAAGGTTTGCCTTTTCTGATGTTAAATATATTTAAAGTCACAGTAGTAAAAGCTTGGCATTGTAATAGAAGTAAATCAATAGATAGTTGAAACAGAGCAGAATTCAGAAATAGATTCCAGATATAGGGTAATTTAATATATGACAGAAGTGGTATTTCAGTTCAGTGGGAAAAGGAGGGTATTTTTTAAAGTAAATGGTTATGACATAGCTGATTAACCATCTGGATGAAAATAAAGTTTGGACCCTTACCTCATACTATATACAAAAATAAATTCCAGATAGATTACACACATAAGTTTAACAAACAAAACAAAGATGGCCAAACAATTTCATATTTGCCTACCAGCTAAAATTTGAGAATAACTTTATAACCAAGACAAAAACGCTGCTTTGATTACATAGAAACATGTCATGCGGGGTAAAAGATACCACACATACAAGTTGCAAGACAAACAGTAGATTAGGAGAAAACATGTGTCAGAAATAAGACAGATAAGGATTAATATCTTATACTATACAGAGAGCTCTTAAAAATGATAAGAAAAATATACACAGAGCCAAAAAGTGGTCCAAGCATATGAATATGTGATTCACTAAAGGGCAAATCAAATAGTCGATAAAACGTCTCTTTCTTTACATCCGCTGAGAGATTCTCTTTCTCCGGCATGTCAGAGGGCGAGTTCACTTGAAGCTCTAGGATGGATGGAGGGGGAGCAAGAACAATGACGTGGTTCCCGAATTATCTTCTTCCCCACACAGACTACAGTGACTGTGGTCGGAAGCCTCCCTCCGAAACGATCGGAGTGGAAGTGCGTGGTGAAGAACTTGGACACGGGCAGGGAGCTCTGCAAGGGTAGAAGTCCGCCGGGCAGTGTCTGTACCTGCAACATGCCCACCAGAGCAACCTACAAAGGTAAGTGGACCCTGCTCTTTTTTTGTTTGAAAGTGAGGAAGGCAAGAGAACCTCCTGAGTTCAGATTGCCCAGGAAGCAAGTTGAATGTCAGGGGATTTATACATTCCCACCCTTTAGACTCGCTGTCTGCTTACCTCCTGCTCTCCCCTCGGTTTTGCTCACCTCTGCCCTACCTCATCCCATGATTCCAGGATCCCACTCTGACGTGTGACTGGAGAATGACAGAGCAGGGTATGCTGGATGGGAGAGTGGAGAAGCTGGAGACCATTGGACTGACCCTACCCAAATGGTTCAGATAATTCAGAGATCTGAGAGGCTGGGAATGCCCTTGGTGAGATGAGAAAAGAGAACAACCAATGTTCTGTCATCTTAAGATGATTGCATTCATTCATGCAGAAAGGAAGTATTTATTGAATATCTACGATGCGCCGGGCACTGTGCTGGGTGCCAGGGATACGGTGACCAAACAAGATAGACGTGGCCCTTACTCACAGTATTTGTAGCCTATTGGAGTAAAGACAGACAAAGGGCTCGTTACAGCGTAGTGTGTAAATGCAGGGGACGTACAGAACCATGGGAAGCACAGGAAAAGGGCACCTAACTGAACCTGGAGGGTCGCTGAGGGGACAAGGAAAGCTTCCTGGAAGATGAGTAGAGTTGAGCCAAAGGAAAGGGGGAAGAGTATTCCAGGCAGAGACCAACTAGTGTGATGGTTAGAAAGAGAGAAAAGGCTTTGTTTGAGGAGCCAAAAGAGGCTCTATATGGTTAAGGCAAATGGGGTAGGGAGAGGTAGAGAGCAGAGAGATAGGAAATGGATCCCAGGGCGCCCGGATGGCTCAATTGGTTAAGTGTCCAGCTCTTGATTTTGGCTCAGGTTATGATCTTATGGTTTGGGAGATTGAGCCCCGTGTTGGGCTCTGTGCTCAGAGTGCGGAGCCTGCTTGGGATTCTCTGTCTCCCTCTCTCTCTGCCCCTCCCCTGCTTGTGTGCTCGATCTCTCTCTCTCTCTCTCTCTCAAAAAAAAAAAAAAATTAAAAAAATTAAAAGAAAATGGATAGCAAAGAAGGTTTAGAGTGTCTGGCACAAATTAATCATTTATAATCAATAAATTGTTGTTGAATGGCCAAAGTGGAGGATGGCTGGAGGAGGGAAGGAGAGGGTTCTGGAAAAGCAGATAGAAGAAAAGCTGTTGCAGTGATCCGGGTGAGGGTGACAGTGAGGGCTGGCCCAGAGTCAAGCGGGGGTGTAGAGAAATTGGTAGATTCCAGAGATGGTGGGGGGCTAAAGTGGACACACTGAGGATTCATGAATCCCTGTGGGCAAGAAACACTAGAAGTAAGGTCACGTTATTGGTGCAGGTCTCCTAAAATGGGTGAACATCACAGTGGAGAGGAGAGCTGGTGTCACTCAATTAATCCCCAGTCCCTCCAGAGGGAGTTTAGTGTGCCAGACCAGAGACCCAAGCTTACCAATCTCAGCCACTGGGCTCATGGTGCTGGTTTGGGACTGAATTGCTTGGAAAATGATTCCAATTCTCCACTTTTCTTTGTTTACACTGTGCAGCCTTTGTGATACGCTTCTAGTTAATTTTGCTCATTAAAATGCAGCTCTTGCTCATGTGTAAAATCTGCTTTCCAAGTATCGGAGATCACCCGGTAAAGCTAAGTTGGTTGCTTTTAGGGCCTCCATCAGTCGCACTCGACCTTTGCCCGCCCTTTTCTTTGAATGCCTTGCAGGTTCTGAGCCGGCAAACAAACTCACTTCCCACCTCTTGCGCTCAGCCGGTCAGTGGTCATTGCCAAACCTCTGTCTCTGCCCTCACCCCTTTCATCAAACCCTATTGCCCTTCTGCTTTGAAACATGGGAGGGAATGTCACCTCCTTCATAACAATCCACGGTATTTCTGGCACCCTCTGAGGTCCCCACAGTCACCCCCGTCTTGGTAGCCAGGTGCTGCATGGAACTCACACCACTCTCACGGGATGTTTCCTTGTCTGTCCTATCATTGTTGGGGTGTTTTTTTTTTTCACCTAATTCACTCTACGTCTTCCTGAATAACTGTAAATGCTACCAGAGCAGAGATCAAATATATTAGTTTCCTTCTGATATTTCCCAGTAGTGTTTTGTGCATAGCGGATACGAAGAAAATTACAACTTTTCCTGGTGTTCGTCATTGAACACTGGAACGTATTTTCGCTGGGAGTCTCTCAGGCTTACTGTCCATATGTCCATTCTACTAACATTTACAAGTGGCTGTGCAAATGCTCTTGCTGAGAGGTCATGCCAACCCTCCAAACCTCCTTGTCTTTACAACAGAGGGTTATCACACTTCACATGTAATCACTTAATGTGAGCAGAATTCGATGTGGCATCCTGGCTTTTAGCACGAATTTTACTGCCGTAGAGAAGTATCTTCCCAGACTTTGGGAATCACACACTAATAAAATTTCAGTAAGGAAAGTAAGGATGCCAACAAACTTAGGCCACTTCTTATTTTATCAAGGAAAGCCTTCATTTTTAAAGTATCGTCCTTGGTCTCCCTTAACTCATAAAAGGAAGACGATATTGTCCCAAGATGGAGGACAGTGAAAACCTCACTGAGCGCTGTGCTTGGGTGCAGTAGGCTTTGAGAGGTGCTGTCCAGGCTGCGGCACCCAAACCTGGCTGTCTACCGCTCATGTCATGGGGAACATTGCCAACCGCAGAGTCCCAGGTGCTCCCCAGGTGTGTTACGTCAGAACCTCTAGAAGCGTGGCTCTGGAATCTCTATTTTCATCAGTTTCTCAAGTGATTCTGATACACAGCTGGGTTTGGGAACCACCTTGGATAGAATATGTAAGTTAAAGACCTACAGGAAATAGGACGGTTCTCTAATGCTGAGTCAGCACGGTTTTTATCTTTCTTGTTTCTCTATCCTTTTGAGGGTGTTCTAGCCAATGAGTACGTTTTCAAAAGCAAATAAGACAACTCTGATGGTTGATCTGGTGACAGTTGACTCCAAGCGGATCATGGATCCCAGCCCATGGGAACCACGCTTAGGGTTTGTTAGGCAAAGGTTGGTAGCGTGGATTTTGCTGAAGGTACAGGATTTGCTCTCTAACATTTCTGGTTATCGTGTTCTAGGCAGTTCTTGCTTGGTAACTTGTTTTATTCTCATGCTGTGGCCAATTGCAAGCTGAGATAGTGATCCCGGGGAGAGTATGAGATGTAAATGGGCTGTAAAATGGCTTTTTCCTAGTGATTATCCGTGGGAGGCTTGGAACACAAGGTGGGCCCGGGTCTGTTTGGAGGCTTGTGCTGTGCACTTGGGCTGCCTGACGTGAATGGCCCACGGGAAGGAACCACATACTGATTGAAATGTTAGCAAACAGCTGGCACCCCCCCACCCTCTACGCAAAGGAGGCAAAAATATTTATTTTTTGCGTTTACAGCTTTGCTTGACGATAGCGGGACGCCACCATAATTGACATTTTTTCCCCCTTTGCTCCAGATGTTTTAGCTGTCAACGTGACGTTCTCCTCCGGTTCTTGGCATTTATCAAAAAGACTCAACTTTACCAACTGCTCATCATTCAGAGAGTAAGGTTTTATTTGAAATTTAAGTATTCTCTCATTGGTTTTAATTTATTTATTTGCTTTACGCCATTTCCTAAAGAACTCTTTTGCGGAGTAGAACTTTCTAAAGTGCCTTTTGGAGCAGGGCCTGATGGGAGATAGAAGGGGGAGATCGGAGGGCCCCTGAGCTAATAAGCCGGCTCGTTCAAGCCCTAATAAGTAAGGTGAAGCAGCTAAGGAGCAAACAACTGTGCTTAAGTGTTGCTACCGACAGGGAAATGCGTTTTCCCCAGACGGACAGGCACTCTGAAGAAAATACAGCAGAAGGGGTGCTATGTTCCCCCCCCTGAGCCGAATGGCTTTGGGAATTTGAGTCAGGGGAGAGGGTGTGAGCATGAGACCAGGGAAATCATCAAGGAGAAGGTCAAGATGAACTCAGAGCCAGTGGGTTCTTTCATCGAAAGAACATGTTTGGGGCACCTGGGTGGCTCAGTCCATTGAGCATCTAACTTCGGTCGGGTCGTGATCTCTGTCCCTTCCCCCCTCGCTTGCTCTCTCTCAAAAATAAATAAAACATTTAAAATGAAAAAGAACATGTTAGCTCTGTTCCCCCACTTTTTTGTGCCACCTTTTGCCCCGTTGGGCTGTGTACCTCCCCTGATTTAGGGCCATGCCTCACTCCTTGCTTCTCAAGCAGAGACAAGACAGGGAGGAAATGTGTTTCTCAGATGCATGATTTTCCAGTCGAAAGGTGGGATGGAGGTTCCCATGGAAACAACGGGAAGCCGTGTTATTAGTGATTCTATAGCTCGTTCAGTGGTTTGATTGACCAACTATGTGGGTATTGAATGTTTCTTTTGGCCTGGGAACCACTGTTGCCGTGGGGAAAATGAACTCAGACTCAAAACTGGGTTGGAGGGCCACTCTACAGCTATCCAGACAGGGGCCTCTGGACCTCATCTTTACCCTGGGGTACTCTGAAAGAGGGACTGAGTTCAGTTGTTTCTAACAAATAAACTGAATTAATATAGCGGGGGTGGGGAGGAGCAAACTTGATACAGAAAGCCTCAGAAGTCTGTGAAAATAGGAAAAGAGGGGGAGAGTTAACAAAAAAAAATGTATAGTTCAAAGAGTGTTGAAACGTAAAGCGGGTCCCCCATCCCCAGTGTAGAGGCCAGGCGGAAGGAAGTGACTTGCCCTGGGGCCCACAGTTAGGTAATTAAGAACCAGACCTCAGACCCACAGCTCCCCAGAGGGTGAGTGTGCCCTTTCCTTGAGTACCTGGTCCCTTAGTACAACACTTAGTACATTACACTTAGTATACTCGCACCTAAGGGGCCGCGATGGGAATGCAAATCACAAGCCTGCTTCTAGCTCACTTAAGTGCCTGGATAAACACTCCCATGAGTCTGCAGTTTCTATAGGTCAGAAGCTCCGAATGCTTTGACATTTCTTGAAGAATCTGTGAAATATGAATGGTGTCTCCTCTCCCTACACTGGCCCTCCCACTGTCCCAGGCCAAGTCTTCCCCTGGCCTCCCATGGCTGTGTTTCCAGACCAACCTCAGAGTCTGTTTTTATTGTTCCTTCAACTCTGATTTTCCTATAACATGCTTTTCAAGTCCTCTACTGTTATCCTCACATGATAGGTTATTTGATGAGTAGGCACAGTTCTTCCTTAATTTGGTTAAAAAGCCAACACTGGCACCCCATTCCCTCCGCTTGCCAGGTGACACTTTTGGTCTCGCACCTTCCAGGCAGTGGGGGTGTTAGTTACAGCTCTAGGGAGTGAGGGCAGGGCGGGGAAGGTGAGTCTCCAGAGGGGAAACTCACCTGAGGGCAGACAAATAGCAGAACTGGATTCAGAAACAGAGCCAGTAGGTTCCTGTTATCCACCAGCACAGCGGGTGACCCTGGCTTCAGGTTTCCATGGCAACACCCCCAAAGGTGTCACGACAGTCCATCAGCCCCGAGAGCTGCCCAGAGCAGGGCACAGAGTCGGTGCTCTATCCTCAAAGGACTGTCCTCCCTCCCCTGGGTTCATCCTACTCTGTCCAGGGATTTCTTTTTCTTCTTTCTTCTTTTAAATGCTTGCACCCTGCATCACGGAGGGAAAGTCTAGGGCATGAACATTTTCCTAAAGATTTGGAATTAAGTTGGTTTTCCGTGTTGCCAGATGCCCAGCGTGTATTGGAACTGACTGTGCTTGGTGTAAAAGTGAGAGAAAGTGTATCCACCCCTTCACAGCTTGCGACCCATCTGATTACAAGACAAACCAGGTAAAGTGCCATTTTTGGTATTACGAGGTTGAACCAGAAATAAGTGTTTGTGACCGCCCAGTCCCAGTCTGTCTTTTGCGTTTGTTTCAAACTCTAAATTTCCCATCTGTTTGGATGTTGAAGGGATATTCTTCATTTCAGGAACACTGTCAAGTTGCTGTTGAGAAACGGGCACCATCCAAGACTGCGGGAGGAGGAAGGTTCACCGAGAATAGGAGTAGTAGAGCCAACCCGGGCTTGCAGGTCAGACCCTAGTTTTGTGCTGATCGTGGGGGAAAAAATCCCCTTTAGATGACAATAACAGCTCCTCACTGCTCTGGGTTCCTTTTAAAAATTCCCTGTTTGACTTTCTACAAAAATTCCCTTTTCTACTTTTGATTTTTAACCAAGTTTCCCTTAATTGGCTCAATACATCAAAGGCTGCACACTCACATAAAAGAAATTAAAATTCTATAATTATGAAAAATGATATTGTTCCAGGAGGAGTGAAATTTTAAAGGTGACTTTGTGGCTCACTCAGGAGGAGTTAGAAGGAAGCATGTAACACATAGCACTGAGGGGACTCCGATTCGAACCACGTATTACAACTGTATTCCTGGGGGTTATGTGGGGTGAGGGGAGTCTATGTATACAAACTAACCTCATTCAGATTACCCATCTTTACGTTATAGAGATGATCTAACCCAGAGTTAATAGTGCCAAAGCAAAGAGTTGTTGCCATATGTGTGTGTGTATACATATATATGTATGTATCAACCATATATATATATCCATACATCCATATGTACATACATATATACACACACCCACATCTCCCCCCATTTCCCCCTGAATTTTTTTCATGGAAAGATATTTTCCATGAAGTTTCCTTGGAAATTCCTCTTATTTTCATCATAGTAAATCACCAGGTTCCACCAACAGACATGTTTGGGGAAAAAAAAGGACATGACCATGTAAACGTTTCTGGGCAGAAAATAGTGGCCATGCTTAGAATGACTGGCTTCGGTGAGTTGACAGAAGTTAATTGAGCATGTGCTATGTGGTGACAAACAAGAAAGGGTAAGTTCTCGATCTTGTTAATCGGGAGGTCTAGCAGGAGCAGACAAATTAAAAACAACATTTCTTTTTCTAAAAAAGACTTGGTTTTCTATTTCATGACTAATCTATGGCTTCGATGTATCCATTTGCTGTTATTTAAGGTCAAGTGCCAATATAGATAAGTAGCACATTTTTCATCGCTACCGAAAAGTTGATGGTAACTTTAGGTGAATAACTAACAGGCCGAGGGAACGTGAATCATGATGGATGATGAAGTTAATTAAAGGCATTAGAAAGGCTCGGTGTGCCAATATCTCCAGATTTGAAAAGTCTTTGAGTTTTTATTAAGGGGTGGGCTTCTCGTCTCTTACCAT
Source organism: Felis catus (assembly GCF_018350175.1). Lineage (NCBI taxonomy): Eukaryota > Metazoa > Chordata > Mammalia > Carnivora > Felidae > Felis > Felis catus. Next base: position 115,627,972 of record NC_058374.1, read on the forward strand.
TGGCTTATAAAACAAAGGCGTAGTGACAGGTATTTGGATCAAGGAGGCGGTGGCTTTTTTAAAAAATTAAATTTATCCTTTGTTGTCATTTTAGTTGGTTTTTTTTTCGATTTTAGTAAAGCACACCTAACACAGTTTACATCTTTTCCACCTTTTTTTTTTTTGACGTTTATTTATTTTTGAGACAGAGAAAGAGCATGAACAGGGAGGAGCAGAGAGAGAGGGAGACACAGAATCTGAAGCAGACTCCAGGCTCTGAGCTGTCAGCACAGAGCCCGACGCGGGGCTTGAACTCATGGACCGCGAGATCATGACCTGAGCCGAAGTCGGACGCTTAACCGACCAAGCCACCCAGGCGCCCCCCATCTTTGCCACTTTTAAGCGTACAGCTCAGTAGTGTTAAATACCTTCACACAGTTGTGCGACCATCACCACCAACCATCCCCAGAACATATTTCATCTTGCAAAACTGAAACCTCATACCCATTAAAAAATAACTTCCCGTTTTCTCTTCCCCCACCCCCAGCCCCTGGCAATCACCATTCTACTTCCTCTCTCTATGAATTTAATTACACTAGGGACTTCATGTAAGCAGAATCATACAGGATTTTTCTTTTGGTCATTGGCTTATTTCATTTAACATAATGTCCTCCAGGTTTATCCATATCAGTATGGGTCAGAATTTCCTTATTTTTAAGGCTGAAAAATATTCCACTGTGTGTGTATAGTACATTTTGTTTTTCCATTCATCTGTGGATGGACACTTGGGTTGCCTCTATCTTTTGGCTATTGTAAATAATGCTGCAATAAACATAGGTGTACAAATACCTCTTGAAGGCTGTTTTCAATTCTTCCGGGTATATATCCAAAAGGGGAATTGCTGAATCATAAGGTAATTCTATTTTTAATTTTGGAGGGGAATGCCATGCAGTTTTTCATAGTAGTCTGCCATTTTAGATTCCCACCAACAGTGTGCAAGCATTCCAATTTCTCCAAATCCTCTCAGCTCTTGTTATTTTTGTGTTACTGTTGTTGTTGTTGTTTTAATGGTAGCCATTATAAGTGGATATAAGGTTGTATTTCATTGTGGTTTTGATTTGTATTCCCTAAAGATTAGTGATGTTGAGCATCTTACAATGTGCTTGTTGGCCATCTGTGTATCTTCTTTGGAGAAACGTCTATTCAGGTCCTTTGCCCATTTTTTAATCAGGTGGCTTGTTTTTTGTTGTTATTGAGTTATAGGAGTTCTTTATATATTCTGGATATCAACATCTTGTCAGACACATGACTTGCAAATATTTTCTCCCATTCCATAGGTTGCCTTTTCACTCTGTTGATAGTATCCTTTGATGCACAGAAGTTCTTAATTTTGATGAAGTCCAGTTTATCTCTCTCTCTTTTTTTAATCTGTGCTTTCGGTGTCCCATCCAAGAAACCATTGCCAAATCCATTGTCATGAAGCTTTTCTCCCATATTTTCCTCTAAGAGTTTTATAGGTTTTTGGTGGGGGTTTTTTGATGTTTATTTATTTTGAGAAAGAAAGGGCAGGGGAGGTGCAGAGGCAGAGGGAGAGAGAATCTCAAGCAGACTCCATGCCCAGTGCAGAGTCCAACGTGGGGTTTGATCCCACCAACCATGAGATCACAAGCTGAGCCAAAACCCAGAGTCGGACAATCAACCGACTGGGCCACCCAGGAGCCCCAAGAGTTATATAGTTTTAATTCTTACATTTAGGTGTTTGATCCATTTTGAGTTAATTTTCATATATGGCATAAGGTAAAGGTCCAACTTCATTCTTTCCCATGTGGATATCCAGTTCTCCCAACACCATTTGTTGAAAAGACTGTCCTTTTCCTATTTAATGGTCTTGGCTCCCTTATCAAAAACCATTTGGCCAGATATGCAAGGGTTTCCTTCTGGGCTATCTGTTCTGTTCCACTAGTCTGTAGGTCTGTCTTTATGCCCATGTCACACTGTTTTGATTACTGTAGCTTTGTAATAAGTTTTGAAACCGGAAAGTGTGAGTCTTCCAACTTTTCTAAGACTCTTTGGGAAAAAATTAAACTTTTTATTTTGAGGGAATTGTAGATTCACATGTACTTGTATGAAAACAAGAGACACCCTCGATATCGTTTGCCCACTTTTCCCCAACAGTAACATCTTGCAAAACCCATAACACAATATCACAACCAGGATATTGACAGTGACAACAGTCAAGGGACAGAACAGCTCTATCACCACACTCCCTTCCCTCCTCCCTCCCACTCCCCCTTTCCAATCCCTGGCATCTACTAATCTGTTCTCCGTTTCTATAATTTTATCATTTCAAGGAGTCTGTTTAAATGGAATCATCCAAAATGAGTCCTTTTGGGATTGGCCTTTTTAACGCAACTTAATTCTCTGGAAATTCATCCAAGTTCTTTTTATGGGTCAATAGTGTGTTCCTTTTTATTGCTGAGTGGTGATCCAGGCAATGACTTTTAAAATTTCTTTTATGTTATAAAAAAAGTCACTGCATCCTGGTTTCCTGCATTGTGTCTCCCCATTCCTTTTGACCTTTGACACCATGTGGTTAAAGGAACTGGCTGAAAATAACCAAAAGCCCAGGCAATGTCTTTAGTGCTGCTGTGTGAATGACCCTTCTTTCTTTGGAGAAAGGTATTTTGTTGATCCTGGAATGGTTTTTTTTTTAACATGTGGCTTCGAACAGAATCTTCTCGATTTGGGTTCATAGGGAATGGAGTAGTATTGATCGCAGGAGGGATTTCTCATGCTCTGGCATACACCAGTGTCGTTCCTTGTCACGTGGATATGTAAATCTGCGTTTCCAGTTCAGGTGTTGTGTTGGCCTCAAATGAAGTGCTGAACACTCTTCCTAGCAGAGAAGCCACTGAGAACTTTCTCTCAATGCATCTTCCCACGTCACCTATGTATCGAGTGCTTCCTGTTTGCCAGGCACTGGAGACAGGAGATGTGAATGGTGCAGACACGACCTTAGGCTTCATGATGCTGAGCTGGGATTGGCTCTTGCTACACATGTGTTTTGAGCACCCAGTAGACACCATTATATTGAGCTTCACGGGTACAAAGAGGAGGACACAGACGAATCAAACACATGTGTCTCTGTCAATCTCAAGAATGTTATACATAAGTACACAAGTAAGAATATAAGATAAAAAAAAGTACTAACATAGGAGAAGTACCAGAAAGTACACAAACCCGGAGAGGCTCTCTGTGCCTGCAGACTTGTCTTAGTCATTCCTGTTTATTTAAGCCCAATGCCTGGCAGCTAAAAACACTTAATCAGTGTGGTTGGTTAGGGCTTTGATTGATGGATGGATTGATAGACAGAGATGGCATTTCAGCCAACCGTTGAGGGACGAGACACATGAAAACAGAGGAGTGGGTGTTCTAAGCAGAGGGGCCAGCATAGGCAAAAGTATAGTGGGTTGCCAGAAAATTCCAGGGCGTCTATTATAGGAGACCCCACGTCATTGAATTGCCTGGAACAGAAGGATGCAGGAACCTGTGGGACACAAGACCTAAAAGACCCCGTGGCCTGAATCTCTGGGGTCTTCCACACCAGGCAAAGGAGTTTTGGTTTTGTTCTTCAGCAGCAGTAGGATGCTACTTGAGACATTTGTCTTTTAATGTATGCATTTGCTCGTCCAAGGACACAGTACTTAGGACATGGGGTTCCTGGTGCGATCACGGTTTGGGCCTGCTGCCCTCACAGTGTCACGACCGTATCCTCAGTCTCTTCACCTGACCTACCCATATGTGCTGTCATGTATCGGGAGGGGCTGCATTAAGGAAAGGTACCACCAAAAGAGGGAAATGAACTCAAAACCCTGGGTTTGCCCTTTGGATGAGAAGTATTTTCAGCTCTGAAGGCTGGTCTGTCTCAGACGGTCGGCCCTGTCGCCCGGCACTCACCTCTTTTCCTTCCTTTTTTTAAACAGTCTTCTATCTGGTGCCTCCACCTGCTGTGAGAAGAGGTGGCTGCCCTCTCTTTCCTGTTCTCAGAGAAAGGATGTGAAGATCGATGATACGGTGTGGCTGTAATATGTGTTATTCCTTGCAGTGTGCTTGTCTCTCTAGGGTGGAACTGCGCCCTACGCAGCCACGTCTCCTGCTCTTGGGGGATTTACGTTCACGTGGTTCTTACTTTTTCTTCCTTGCACCACCTCTTCTTATCCTCCTCCACCTCTGAATGTGAGTTTTAATTTCTCACAGGTAATCCACACTGACTCTTGCAGAGACCTTGCCTCTAAAAGTGAAATTAAGTTTAATATAGACCTTGTGGAGTAGCTTCTATGGGCGTAGCACGCGCGAGGCGCTGTGGGATTCACTTGCAATTGTTCATGTACCCGTGCGTTTAAAGTGTGGTTGTTGAGGGGCACCTGGGTGGTTCAGTCGGTTGAGCGTCTGACTTCGGCTCAGGTCACGATCTCACAGCTCAGGAGTTCGAGCCCCACATGGGGCTCTGTGCTGACAGCTCAGAGCCTGGAGCCTGCTTCGGATTCTGTGTCTCCCTCTCTCTCTGCCCCTCCTCCGCTCGAGCTCTGTCTCTCTCCGTCTGTCTCTTGCTTTCACTCAAAAATAAATAAAACATAAAAAACCTTCTTTTAATAAAATGTGTTTATTTTATCTATCACCTATGTGCTAGACAGGTGGTCACAATGTGTGTCCTCAAGGAGCTTACACTGTAGAACTTCTAATATTTTGGAGGAAGGAAAATTCATTTTCATGAAGCAGTTGAGTGTGTATGTACATCAGAAGAAGATGTAAGAAGGAGTTCCAGAACATGCTAAATTAAATAGTGGTGGCCTGTATTTGTTGAGCCGATGCTATATCCTGAGCTCAGAATATCTGTTTCTGTAAGCCTCACAATGGACCTATTTTTTCCCATTTTATAGATGAAGAAATGTTGGCTTATAGAGGGTAAGTAGGTAGTAAATAATAGGCAAGAGATTTGAACCCAGGCAGTCTGACTCCAGAGCCCCCAGCTTTAACCACTACTCTCCATTGTATGACCTCAATTGAATATAAACAAGTATTAAATGATGTCGTATTGATGGAAAAGGTCAATCTGGAAGGGAGAAAACTAACATTGGCTTCTCTTGGCATTGGTGGTGCCGACATGGGTGGGGCGACAGGCTATGAAGGCAGTGTATTAGTATCGAAGCCTCCAGAGGGGAGGGGAGGTCAGGGTGTGGTCAGAGTGGAGGATTCAGACCCAGGCCAGGCTGGTATCCTCTCCAGGACGGGGAGAGGAGAAGAGGTTCAAGACGGGAAACTGAGGCCCGTAGGAGAGTGGAGCAGCAAGAACCACGTGCTGACTGGAAACTCAGCAGAGGGGTGGATTTGGAGTAGCTGAGCCTAATTCGCAGTCAGGGGTCTCTGTGGAGGGGAGGAGTTGCCTCCAAGAGTTACCTGTCTTGGAGTCCCGGTCACCCAGCCCAGTTCTGCGTTGCCACATTCAAAAAGTTCAGTGGCCAAGAGTGACGCCTTTGTGGAGTGGCCTTGGCGGCCCCACCTCAGGGTCCCCGGGTCAGAGAAATGAGCCTTGATCTCTCCGCACAGGACCTTCACAAGGGCCATCTCAGTTGCCGTTCTGACCCTTGGTCCTTCCTGGGACCAACTGGAGGTTACGTCCCAAGTTTTCTGGGGCCTCTACTGGGGACCCCATGAAGGAGTGTTCACCTGGGGGCCGAGCAAAGCAGACGGAGGACCATGTTGTTCTATCTAGTGCTCTAATTTTTCTTTGGTGGCGTTATATTTTCTTTCCATGTCTCACCTCCTTTTATACTTAGCCCGTCGCCGCTGCCGGTCACTGCTCTTTTCAATTTATACATTTCATGAATACATTACTTCCATCCTTCTCAGTCATTAATAAAGATGTTAAATAATTCCGAACCAAATATTCACCCCTGTAGGGCCCTACAGGACACTTTCCTTTAATTAGTTGTGCTACCTTTCATCTCTCTAATGTCCTTTGGTTTCAGATTTCCAGCTGGTTTTGAATCCATGTGACTTTTTATGCGGTCCTGTTTGAACTAATTTCACCAGTGAAACTCTGAGAGACGTTTTACTGAGTGTCGATTCAGGTCCAGACCTACAGAGAGCTTTGCTATATTCAGATTTTTTTTTTTTAAACAGATTAATAGAGTACAATTTGGTCTTAATAAACTGAGCCTTCCTAATGCACCTCTTTCCCATATTCTTTTCAATCATAGCAGTATTTTCTCCATTAATGTCATGGTAATTTGAATTGTGTTGACGTCAGACTTCACAAAAAAAGTACTCTTACTGTCAGAAGCAATCCTCTTAGACCTTTTCAGAAATAACTATTTCTTAGTGGTTGTGCTGTTTCCAATATCTTAGAATGACTTTGTTTTAAAAAAATAAAAATAGCCGGGTATTCTGTAACCAGTTTCTAATGTGCTCTCGTATACAAAATAGGGAGTGATCTAAACTCATGAGCGACCAGGTTCGTAGGGCCTTATTAAATAATTTACAATTGGGCAGCCATTTAGAAATAACTCTTATGTCTTTAAAATGTAGCTGACAGGAAGTAGACCATTCTGAGGTTAATCGCTGGACAACCCAGGTTGTGAAGGTTGCTGTCAGAGGCATTTTGATTTGACGTATGGAAATTCTTGGACCTCAGATGAGGGCAGGATCTCACTGTAAGGCTTTAAGGAAGTGTCTTTTTGGATCAACCTAGATTGTGTTTTTAAATTAACCCCTTCTGTGTGTCAGCTCCTGGGCCCGCTGCTTCACGCCAGGCTGTGAAATTAACTCTTGATTAAAATACAAAATAGATCTGCAGTAAGTGTGTGAAACATTTGTCGGGAGATCATTCTTTGCCTCCTGTCTGTAGAGGATTTTCAAAAACCTTCAGTAGTAAAAATAGAAAATGTTATATTTCTAAGAATTGTTGCAGCCATACAGGACAGCCCTATAGCTACCCTCTCGTTTTCTTTGTTTCCTTGTACACCTGCACAGTTGATTTGATGAGGTCCTCTTGGTGGCTCTTTAACTCACTTATTAACATTAAGAGAGGTTCTCCAAGCAAACAAAGGACAACTAATCGGACCCTCTTTGCAAATAGACTGGAAGCATCGGCTTTCAAGAGACAGACCGGGCTGGATTTCATCGTAGACAGCCAATGGAAACTTCTCTAAATAATAAGGTTTAAAAATAAAATCCTTTTGGGGGCGCCTGGGTGGCGCAGTCGGTTAAGCGTCCGGCTTCAGCCAGGTCATGATCTCGCGGTCCGTGAGTTCGAGCCCCGCGTCGGGCTCTGGGCTGATGGCTCAGGGCCTGGAGCCTGTTTCCGACTCTGTGTCTCCCTCTCTCTCTGCCCCTCCCCCGTTCATGCTCTGTCTCTCTCTGTCCCAAAAATAAATAAACGTTGAAAAAAAAAAGTTAAAAAAAAAATCCTTTTGAAGTAGCAGGGCTGTCTCTGCTCAGGGAGAAATAAGAAGTTAATAAGGCAACGTGGTGGGTCTTCTGATGGTGTTTACAGAACCATTTAAGGAGCAAAATATAACCCCCTGAAAATATTTTTTACAGTAGTTATAAGGGTCTTTTTATCCTCTCCTGAGAGTAGAGAAGTAGCATTTACTTGGGGGTGTTCGAACATCTTGCTTGAGGAGATATCACAGTATAAACACAGGAATCCAGAAGGGCTGTCCGGAAAGAAACGTGGGGCTCTCGGCCGACTTGGATGTGTATGTGAGTCTTCGTTGGGATTCACATGAAACAAAACGAAACACAGTCCCATCTTGCCTCCTTAAGAAGGGCAGTGGACTTGTACTGTGCAAGGGTTGGCACGTTTTTTTCTACAAAGAGCCAGACAGTGAATGGTTTAGGCTTTGGGAGCCCCGCGGTCCCTGCCACAACTATTCTGTCCCTGTAGTGCGAACGCAGCCGCAGGCAATACGTAAATGAACAGGTGTGGCTGTGATCCAGAAAAACTTTCTTTGTGGACACTAATATCAGAATTCATGTATTCTCACATGTCATGGAACATTATTACTTCTTTGACATTTTTTTCACGGGCCATCCGAAGGCAGGCGATGGACTGGATTTGGCTTGCTACAGGCAAACACCTAGCACTGTTCTAGGGACCCTGTACGTGTTCAATAAATACTTGTTCACTTAGCTGTCACCATGTCAGAGCGAAGAGTAAGCCTTCTGCTATATAGCACACACTTGACATTTGCAAGGGATTTATCTTGAAGTCTTTGCTAATCCCCCCATTCCAAGTACCACTCGTGCAGATAATTTCCCCCATAAAAGGCAGTCAAGTATAACAGAATAATTAAAGTGACCCTTTCAGACCCTTCATGATTCTATAAATATGGGACTAAAGTCCTCTACTAAGTGATTAAAATAAATTCTGCCACCGAAATCAATTCTCTGTCACCTTACATCATGGCTGTGATGACAGTAACGATGAATTTACCTCAACCTGCAGAACCAATCCATAGTGATAATGAGCGATGGTGACCGCTCTACCATATAGCGCGTGTGTTTGCCGAGGAACAGAATAAAACATCCCTCGCGGCAGAAGGGGCAGCCCAAACAGCCCGGCAAGTCCATCATGATGAGCATTACACATATAAAGGAGCAGAGAATATGAGGCTGCTTCAAGAAGCAGGCGGTAGACAGGCATTGGGCACAACTGATGCTCTCCCAGTGCCATAAGTGGCTTCCTCCTAGATTTTAGCCTCTACGTGGCTACAGTTGGCATCTGTGGCTTAGCCAGATTTCACGTGATTACGCGTCTCTGGACTTGGGGGTTGTTTTCAATTGTCCAGAGTGTGAGTATGAAATGCACTGGTGCTGAAGATCTGTATTTTATATTGGCCGGAGAGAATTTTTCTGTCCTGTTTTAGTCACCATATTATAGAAGAATACAGATGTGCTGGGGAGTGGTCTGTACAAAGAATAACAGAATGATCAAAATGAGAGATGGTGACATCTGGAGAAGAAAAGTGAAAGAAATCACGATTGTCTTGTCTTTGAAAGGAAAGTGATTCCTACCAGCAAATAAAGCCCCCCCCCCCACTCTTTTTAAGAATTTAATCAGGCTTTGCAAGGAAAGAAGTAAGGTGCAAAAGTCTACGTGATATGGGGCCTCAGGGAGCAGGTTACCGCATGGGAAATTTTCGTGATAAAGAAAGGCCTGATAAAGGTTATAATGGGTGCCGTGGAGAGGAAACTGTTGACCACAGTGGTTTGGCATCCAAGTACTTGGTATTAGGTGACTGAACAAGTTGATTTCTGGAGGTTTTCCCCTGCAGTATACCCCTTGATTCAAATAGCCTAACTGGGGGAAAAAAAAAAACTGAAAAAAAATAGACACTGCTTTCTTGGGAATTAAATTTATCCAGAATAACATTTCTTCCAGCTTAATGATAACTCTTGTTGGCCTATCATCAGTGGATTCCTTGTCTTTTTCTTCATTTTGTTATATTGTGAGCCTCCAGAGGCCGTGAGCATTTTTGAGACACCAGTGAGATCTCACTCTTCAGACAGAATGTCAGACTCTTCAACTGTATTTTCAACTGTCTTGTGAGACAAAGACTAATTGGTTTGACCTCATGCTGTCGCATGTTGAGAGACATGAATCTTCAGCACTCTTCCTTGAATTCATTGATTTCATTAAACACTGTCTGCTTGTGTTTGCAAAATGTCGTAATTTCCCAGTGATTTCTTCAAACTGCAGCGCGTAAACAGATTTTTTGGAACAATGCCACTTCTTCTCTTTGATCTTGTGTGTTAATCTTTATTTCCAACAGGTCTTCTACATTAAGTCCATCGAGCCACGGAAAATATCGACTTTAGGGAAAAGTAACGTGATCGTCACGGGAGCAAACTTTAGCCAGGCATCCAACATTACAATGATCCTGAAAGGAACCAGTACTTGTGATAAGGACGTGTGAGTTGAAATCATAGTAATTTATCCTTGGTAATATAGTAAAAAGCTTATGCCAAAAGAGTATCATTGTGATTATAATCTTTTCAAAGTATTGCCACGTGCCGAAGTGGGCAGTTCATCTACATATTTGTTATCACATAATTTTAATAAGTAGAATAATTTAAACACCACTTTGGAAGCTAACTGTGAGAAAATCTGTCCCCTCTAAGCCCCCAAAGCCTCAGAACCCACTAATTTCAGGATGTTGCCTCTTTGAGGTCTTGCTTCATTTCCATTACCAGAATCAAGTATTTTGAGTAACAGACATCACCTTGAAGCTGATGCACTTAGAAAAATAGTTGCATACTTAGGAATCTGATGGAAAACTATGACAGCTCTTCTGATGTATTACCCCAAGCTGAAAAAAGAAACGTTCTGGCACGTTCTATTACTCCTTGTAGCCTTCTCTTTACTGGATTGGTCTCAGGCTCAACTAATAACTAAATGGAACATATATTAGTAGTTTAAAAAAAAAAAGACCAAACACCCCAACACAGATATCTGGTCAGTGTACCATTTGACCATCATTATTTCTATGACTTCTTTCCCCCTAACTTGTCCTTTCAACGAAACCTGGAGAGAGAGAAAAAAAATTTCCACGTCTCACTGACACCCTTGTGCAAATCTTACCCCCAAAAGAGATGTAATAATAATAACACAACAGATAATTTGAGTTTCCTGCTTGCTAGCTTTTGTAAGTTTGGGTTGATTTGAAGTTAGAAGACATTGCAGTTTATATGAAGTAGAATACTGGGCTCATTCTCATCATGGGAATGCATCAAAGACAATCTGCTGAAGCATGGTGTTTTGGGTTTTAACTACTAAAACAGATTTGCACAGCATTTTAATCTGCCACACTTATTTACTGAATTTTCTGTTTTAATTCATTTGCTGCATATAACTGCCATCCTCTTCCCCTCCTAACAGTAAATTTAGGATGTCTGTCATCTTGATGGAGAAAGCTGTTCATTGGTAGCTCCACTCTGTTTTGCCATTTACCAGAATTATCAAGCACCCATTAGCGGCTGTATCTATGCGGCATAGGTGTTTTGGTACCGTTGATCCTGGCTAAATACCTTCCTGCGCAAATCTTTCATTTTGTGTTGAAATCTGTGAAGTTAGACACCTGTGTGTTCACTGAGAGGCAATCACCTTCACTGGCAAATCAGCCGGTTTTCAGAGCGTTTCCCTATTTTTGACTCTTTATGCTCTCATTTCAATTCCGAATGTGTCTTGCGATACTGCAGTTATTCAATTAAACGACTCAGAGACCTTTCTGCACGTAGCATTTCAGTAACCACATCAGAGTGGTGAACCCAAGTTCACAAGCAGTAAACATAATACCCGGTTAATCCTATATCTGAGTTCATGCCGTAATCCCACACTCCTTTAATATGGTATTTTTCAAATGCCTAATTATTCTGAAGGGAAAAATACGAGGATAATAGTGGAATGACCCCCATTTCCACCTCTCTCCTTCCAAAATTTATAAACAAGTTTGAATTTTAATGATTAGCCATTTTACGATGAATTTCCTAGAGCTTTGCTCTGAATGTAAAGCTTAGGATGTAAATCTGACATAGTGTAAATGCACACTGACTCAGATGCTTTTTGAATTCGCCTTATGTTAGGATCTATTATTACTACTTAAAGGATATGTGCATTAATGTTAATAATCATGTGCATATCCTATAAGTAGTAACAGTAGATTCGCACGTAGCATAATCATGCTGAGAATTATTCAGCACAACCCAGTCTTAGTGACCTTTTGCTTTAGAGGGTCATTGTAGACATGATGTACTGAGGAAGTGCAGGTTACAGAGGGAATGTTGTAGAAGGCTCTGCTTTGACTCCCGAGGGGCATCAAGGGCATGCCCTGTGGATGTCAGGAGCACCCAGGATATTCCCAACTAATTTCTCGTCTAGACCTCCTTGGGAGGCAGCTCGGCTCTGGTGCTGATTGACCCTGAGATCCCTGCGCTCTTGGCATGGACTTTGGTCACGGGCGCTCTGTTCTTAGAATGGCAGGATCCCCGTCTCTGCCTGGGGCGGAGTTCTCCCCTTCTACCGTCTAACTGGGACTTCTTTTTTCTTACGCTTTTCCTTGTGGAAATTTCCAAGCATACCCAAGAGACAAGAGCGCGGTGAACCTCTGCGTACCCATCCTCCAGCTTCCAAACTTGCCAACATCTGCCAGTCTGGTTTCATTTTTGGAGAGGAGGGGAGCATGGGTAGCTGGAGGTTTTAAAAGCACCTCCCAGACACCATATCCCTTGACACATACCTACTTCAGTATAGGTCTCTCACAGATAAGGACCGTGCCATTCTCAAACCCAACAACGTTAACAGGAAACCCTGCACAGTCCATGTTCCACTGATAGGACTTCTTAAGGGAACTGGTTACATCTCCTTTCCCCACTTCTAAGGGACATTTGCAAATAAAAACATACAAATGAAAAAAGAAAGAGGAACCCTGCCCCAGATGATCCCCACCGTGGTAAGTGGCCCCTGATGAACCCACACTTACGTGCGGCTGTTCTGATAGTTTGTGAACTGTTGCGGTTCAAGTAAAATTCGTACGCCGTCATGTTCGGCACACAACTGTGCTCCGTGTCTGTGTCACTTAAGAGTTGTTTTTCTGCCCCTTTCTAGAATACAGGTCAGCCACGTGCTAAATGACACCCATATGAAATTCTCTCTACCGTCAAGCCGAAAAGAAATGAAGGATGTGTGTATCCAATTCGATGGCGGGAACTGTACATCTGTGGGACCCTTGTCATATATTGCTCTGCCTCACTGCTCCCTCATATATCCTGCCACCACCTGGATCAGGTGCTTTCTAGACTCCTGTCTTCCTGTCAGTGTGTTTAAAGGGGCCATGTGCGTAAAGATCATGGGTTTTCCGGGGCGCCTGGGTGGCGCAGTCGGTAAAGCGTCCGACTTCAGCCAGGTCACGATCTCGCGGTCCGTGAGTTCGAGCCCCGCGTCGGGCTCTGGGCTGATGGCTCGGAGCCTGGAGCCTGTTTCCGATTCTGTGTCTCCCTCTCTCTCTGCCCCTCCCCCGTTCATGCTCTGTCTCTCTCTGTCCCCAAAATAAATAAACGTTGAAAAAAAAAATTAAAAAAAAAAATCATGGGTTTTCCACAAATAAATACAGAAATAATAGTCCAATCTAAATTCCTCTCCCGGAATTCCCCTTAGGATTTATTCCTAGAAACCAAACATATTCCTGACCAGCAGATTGCTTCCTACTGTCCCCGTGAATACCGGGAGCACGGCCTGCTTTACTCTGAGCTGTGGCTGCCGGGAAACTCACGTATGATCTTTTGCCCTTCACGATGGTCTTTGAATTGTGGTATCCATTCTTAGCCTACCTTTCTGATACAAAGGTACCACGCCTCGCTCCTGCCCATGACACTGAGCTTCTCTCTTCCATCTTTCATTTCATAATGGCTGGGGTACACTGTTTTGAATAATTGGAGGAGATATCGGGAGCTATCGAAATGAAAAGCAGTGCCTACATTTCGAAGATACTCCCTAAGAGAGATTGACATTCTAAAATAAACTCTTCCAGATGACTCCTATATATTAAAAACGTAAAATAAAAACAGTCCTCTGCCTCGTTGAATTTTAAATTCACGTTCAGATTTGGAAGACGACCCTGACGATAGTTTTCATAATAAGATATTTCACCAACACAGCATGAAACTAGTTTTCAAAGTACTGTCGAGATGAAACTATACATAAACTTTTTTTTTTTTAATTTTTTTTGACGTTTATTTATTTTTGAGACAGAGAGAGACAGAGCATGAACAGGGGAGGGGCAGAGAGAGAGAGGGAGACAGAGAATCAGAAGCAGGCTCCAGGCTCTGAGCCATCAGCCCAGAGCCCGACGCGGGGCTCGAACTCACGGACCGTGAGATCGTGACCTGAGCTGAAGTCAGACGCTTAACTGACTGAGCCGCCCGGGCGCCCCCTTTTTTCTTTTTTTTTTTAAAGAAAGGAAAAGCGCCGGAGAAAAACGCTTCTCGTATAGTATTGTTACTTAAGATTAAGTCAGAAGTGGATGTCAGGGTTGGTTTCTTCTGAAGCCTGTTCTCTTGGCTTGTGGAGACATGGTCACCTCCTTGTACCATCACATGGTTTTCCCTCTGTGACTGTCTGTGTCCTAATCTCTTTTTATAAGGTCACCAGTCAGATTATTGGATTAGGGCCCACCCCCGTGATCTCATTTCAGCTTAATTACCTCTCGAAAGAACCTATCTCCACATGCGGCCCCATTCCAAGGGACTAGGGGGTCAGGACGTCAACACTTGTGCCTCTGACAGTGGCACGAGAAAAATGGAAATTCCCCAACCAAGCCTCTAGCATTGCACTCCCTGCTCTGGGTCTAAATCCTTCCTATCAGTCAAAGCGAGCCTTGAGGTGACAGTCCCCACGCGCCTTGTGTGGTGTATCTAGTAGTTCAGTTAATCCTCACCGAAGGAATAGCCCCTTTAGCAGATGGGGGAACCGAGCAGAGAGCATTCAAACAACCTGCCTGGGCTCCCAAGCCGTCTGGGTCCAGGCTGCGGTGTTCTGAACCACCAGTGTTCTGCTTTGCCATAAAATCAGGCTTCCTTATTATTTTTTAATTGAGGTATAGTCGACATATAACAGTAGCTTCAGATGCAAACATAGTGATTGTGGGAGGCTTCTTAATGTCCAGTCACCTGTGATATTCTGTGCCTGCGTCTCTGAGGTCTGCCTGGCCAAGAATGTGGCTCGGCAGTCTGGCCATTGGCAGAGCACGTTTTCTAGTAACGACGACAGGCTGGCATGAGGCCAGCTCGACCCTTCCCCCCCCCCCCCCCCCCCGCCCTTGTGACTGGAGGTTCAGGGCTTAATGTCTTCCTTCTGCCCTACACAAATTGGCCTGCCCAGGCTCACCTCCCGGTCTTGTCATCCTGGGCCCGGCTGGTGAACAGAGCTGACCTTCCCAGGCTCCTGTCCCCTGGAATGACCTACATGAATGGGGGTGTGAGGGCAGCCGGAGCTGGGGACAGCTGTTTATTTCACATCTAATGACCACTTTGCTTATATGTGATTATGTGCTGAGAATATGTGAAATCATTTGGCTTGGTTTTGGAGAGAGGGAACGTAGCTGTTATTTATATGGTCTACCAAATGGGAATTTATAGTTTTAATGTCATTTATAATTTTACCTTGTCCAAAATGTTCCCTATCTCCCTAAATAAAGTATAATTGGTAGGTTGGGAGTTTGATTTTGAAAATTGTTAGATTGAAGGATCTTAATATAGATTAAACAGCAATCAAACAAAATTCTGTTTAGTGAAACCTTTTCAAGGTACAGCCGATGATCTGATTAGATGTGGCAACATGATATAATAAGACTCAAAATTCTGTTAAAGAATTTGGGCATTTTCCTGGAATTAAAACCAGATCTGACCTGAATTTTTATATTTATGTATCTTGAAAACTACGCATTTGTGGTCAGTGTCATTAAAAGATGTCTATAATCGTCCTGCATTTGAAATTAAAATGTATTACTTGGCTCTAAATATAACCGGGTTTCATGTGTGAATAAAATGATAGATTTGCTCATAAATGCAAAATTCCTGTATGTTTACTATGAAACTCCTATTGTTGCTTTTTTCTTTGCAGTGGTGGTCAAAATATAACCATCCTGGGCAGAAATTTTGACGTAATTGACAACTTAATCATTTCACATGACTTAAAAGGAAACATAAATGTAAGTCTTCAGCTACCTTGTAATAATAGTAATTTTCAAGGATGATTTTGTTTTCATCACACTAACATCTACTGGGAAATGTCTTTTATTTCTGTGCCTTTGTGATATTACAAGCTTTTTCCTGTTGGATGGTATACACCATCTGGGCCATAATGGAAATAATAAGACCCTCTCCTTGTGGTTGAGTATTTCCAATTGGGGCACAGAGGAGAGGGGAGTGAGCCTGGGACGACAAGGCCTTCCGTTTCCTCCACGTGGGCTTTGCAAGGAGGCACTTTAACACGACCACGCTTAGGACTATGTGTGACCGTGCCTTGTGAGGGGTGAAGGCGAGATATCTAGAAGAATAGCATTTTTGTGCAGACGTGGTGGCGGGGTTCCCATCGTACTGGGAAAGCTGTGGTTCGGAGGCCGAGTGACCTGCGTGAGCCCCCAGACATCTTGTCATGTACTCCTGCTCCTGCCATGGTCTGGTGTGGTCCCGTTCCTTCCGACCTTGCCGCCTCTGACTTTGCATTTCCCCACACAGGGGGTCTGGTCTCTGGCCCTTGTCCAGTTCTCGCACCGCCACAAGTCACACACGGGCCGCGTCACACAAAACGGTGGATTTCTCAGATCTAGGTGGGGGGCTCTGAGTGTACTTCTAATTTACTTCTCAGATGCTCTCCCCACTCTCTCTCCCCCTTTCTCTCCTTCCTTAATGAGACATGTGAAGGTAGCAGCCTCTCCTGCCTGACCACTTCCTGCCACAGCTGGAAGGTCTGCCCACGGCCACAGACCTGGCCCTGTTTGCGACCAGTATGGGTTCAGGCCTAGGTGCAGATGGCCTTCCTGAGTCTTCCTTACGTCCCTGTCATACACGCATCCACGTCCTGACATAGCCAGAGCCAGTTCCGGGCCTTGCCTCGTATCTGATTCCGGGCCACGTCTCCGTGATGTGGACACACGCACCATTTTTTGTTTCATAATATTGCCAGAAGTGTGAACAACAGATCTAGGGCTGGAATTTGGAGAGGTGTTCAAGGGGAAGGGGGTTTTGTTTGTCCAGATCCTTGCATCAGATCTTCCCACCTATGGCCTCGTCCTACCCTCTCTTTTCAACTGCAATATTAGAAAGTAAATAACAAACAGGAAAGTTCGTCACCTAGCAAATTTTTTTTCACAAGTTTTATTGCCCCCTTTTTTTAAGATTTGATTTTTAAGTCCTCTCTACACCTAACGTGGGGTCGAACTCACAACCCTGAGATCAGGAGTTGCATGATTCATGGACTGAGCCAGCCAAGCAGCCTTTATTGCTCTTCCTTATTTTTTTTTTTTTATAAATGTTTACTTATTTATTTTGAGAGAGAGAGAATGTGAACTAGGGGAGGGGGCAGAGAGAGAGGGAGAGAGAGAATCCCAAGCAGGCTCTGCACTGTCAGCACAGAGCCCAACACAGGGCTCGAACCCATGACCCAAGAGATCATGACCTGAGCTGAAATAAAGGGTTGGACGCTCCACTGACTGAACCACCCAGGCGCCCATATTATTGTTCTTCTTTAAAACCTTTACCAGTCTCTTTTCCAGCAACTTTCTCTGCCCGTCTCTCTGCACACCTAAAAATGACCGTATTTACGTTTTGTATAAATAAACCTGTAAAGCAGGCCACACTTTCTGCGTTGTTTACAGTCTTCATGCTCTGCATTTTCATGGGGGGGTCACGTTGTCCCTTTTGCTTTTGTTTTCCCCTACTTCTCGTTAGATCTGCAAAGCCTTTGCCTCCTTGCGGCCAGTGATTTCTGCTAAGTGTCGCTGAAGGCTCCTCCACAAGGAGCGATGCAGTCGGTAGCGTACATGGCCTCCCTGGAGGACGGTCCCCTCCCTGCCCACATTTCACAACACGCCTTGAGGGCTCGCAGCACGCGCAGACCCTTTGGTGCAAAGTCTTCCTCTTTCTCTAGCCTCCTTCTTCCTGTGCACCCTTTTTCCATTGCATAACCTCCTGGCTGCTTTCATTAGCACTAGTAATGTCCACAGTGATAGGAGCTAGCATTCGTTGAGTACCTACTGTGTGCCAGGCACTATTCTAGGCGTGTTTGCACATGTAATCTCCTTCAATTTAACCCCCATCTCGTTTAACAGGCCCTCATCTCATTTAATTTGATTTTGGGTTAATTCAGCCCTGTGAAGGGGGGGAGGTGGTATCACTGTCCCCATTTCGTAGATGAGACATTGGAAGCACAAAGCCATTCAGTTGTCTGGGTCGCCTCTCTCCTAAATCCTGAGGCTAGGACTCAGTGACAGAGTTGTTAAACTGCTCTTTTCTCTTCCGTCAGGTCTCCGAATATTGTATGGCGACTTCCTGCAGGTTTTCAGCCCCCAGCTTCAAGGGTTCGAAAGCGCGGGCCAACGTCACCGTGAAGCTGAGAGTCCAGGAGACCTACTTGGACTGTGGGAGCTTGCAGTATCTTGAGGACCCCAGGTTCACAGGGTGTCGGGTCGAACCCGAGGGGGACACAGAATTGGAAGTGAAAATTCAAGTATGTTTCTCACTTATCTCGGGTGGGATGTGCTCCCTGCCCTTCGCGACTGGCAAGGTGCGCTTGTGTCTGTGGGTTCCCTCGTGCGCCCTGATTTCTCCATCTCCTCTTTGCTCTTCTCAGAAAGAAAACGATGACTTCAACATCTCCAAGACAGACATTGAAATCACCCTCTTCCATGGGGAAAATAAGCAATTAAATTGCAGTTTCGAAAATATTACTAGAAATCAAGATCTCACCATCATCCTTTGCAAAATTAAAGGCATCACGAACGCAAACAGCATTGACACCTCTTCCAAGAAAGTCCGTGTGAGTCATCTGCCAGCCCTACCTATTGGTTTTACCTCAGTTGGGGCAGTTCCTTGGCTAAACAGAAGCCAGAGTGGAATCTGCCGTGGATCTTTGGATCTTCATTTTAAATAGCAGATAAACAAAGCTTGTATTGCGAGCACAAGCATAATTCCTACAAAATAGCTGGCAGAATCCATCCATGTGCCTATTGGAATGTCAAAGCATTGAACACACCATTGTCTATAATACTAATGAGTCTTGATAGCTTTTGTTCTAGCCATGCATTTGGACTGTAGCATCTGCAGGCGGAATCTCTAGACCACTGACGAATGAGCTGTCATTCTTTCCCCAAATGTGGCAGTGACATGTCTTAGCAGATTCCCAGCATACTCAAAGCAGCATTAGATTCTGATGGAGACCAGATAATCTATGTGTCGTGGGCCACTTCCTCCACCACAAAGGCACACTTGCAATTCATCTCTCCCCGACATGTTTGAGGGTCCCATCACGGTTATATTTATGTCCCACAATAAAGATGTGAGACCCTTGGGAGAGGAAACATATTAGAAGTCTGTCTTTATGGTGTTCATGCCATATGAGGCTCTTCACAGTCTATACCAAAAAAAAAAAAAATGCTTTATGACCTGTAGTCATAAATATTGAATAAAGGTCAAGGAAAAAGAACATCAGACTGGAAGCCAAAAAAAAAAAAAAAAAAAAAAAAGATGTGTTCATGTTCCAGCTGCACCGGCTAATAGCTGTGTGGCCTTGGGTAGGTCACTTGGCTTTGCTGAGCCTCCCTTTGTCCATCTGTATGGTAAAGAGGGTAGTAATTATTATAAATCAAGAGCACCAACTGAGATTACAAGTGCTCCCACATGTCACATTGGTTGAGAAGAACGGTGCTAGTATTCTTTGTTGATGAGATGGTTCCAGAGTGCCTATACTGAGATGGGGACACAGCAGAGAAGAAAACAGGCCCCAAAATTCTGTCTTTGTGGACATTACCTGAAGAGTCATGTAGTGAAGGAAATAATTTAAAAATGTGTTAGGTGGTGGTGATCACCATTGGGAAAAATGAAGCAGCGGGCAGTGATGCAAGTTTTACAATGGTGGGCAGAGAAGGTCTCTCTGGAAAGATAACATTTGAGTAAGGACCTCAAGGAGGAGAGAGAATGAGCCATGGGTTCTCTGGGGTGTGGAGGGTTCTAGATAGATGGAACTGCAAGCTGCAAAGGTCTTGAGTCTGGAGTCTGCCTGGTGCATTTGAGGAACTACGAGGAGGCCAGTGTGGCTAGAGCAGACTGAGCAAGGGGAATATTCCAGAAGGCTGGAGAGTTAATGGAGGGAGCAGGAAGAGGTAAAAGATGATTAGGACCTTGTGGGCCATAGCAAGGGCTTGGTCCTGAGCTCTGGGAAGCCACTGGAGAGTTTTGAGCAGGACTGCCGTGAGCCTACTTAAATGATAAAGTGCATTTAGTCTTCGTGACAAACTTACGAAGAGACAACCCCACATCTCATTTTAAAGATGAGGAAAGTAAGGATCGGATGGTTAAGTTAAACCCCTATGGCAAAGAGGACTAAATTCTAAAATCTCCAGGTGTAGTCCAGTGTACCTCAACTGACATATCTGGAAACTGAGGCACAGTGAATGTTCTCAATGTGCTCAAGATCACATAGCTAATCTGCCCGAGGTGGGACTTGAATTCATATATCCTACCTAGCTCGTCACCTCTTTTTGCATCTTGGGGAAAATGATTTGGAGGAAAAAGGGTGTATATAAATATGGCACCCAACTCAACTGAGTCTAATGACACTCTGTCTCATCAGGTCAAACTGGGAAACTTAGAGCTCTATGTTGAGCAGGAAACAGTTCCCACCACTTGGTATTTCCTGATTGTGCTTCCCGTCTTGCTCGTGATTGTCATTTTTGGTAAGTGTCCTGTTTGATTTTGTCAGAGAAATTACTCCCTGAGGCGTCTCATCAGGCGGCAGACTCTCAGCTTCCAGGGGCTGTTTGCTTCAATTAAGTATTAATGGATGAAAACCCAAATCACAACTTTGGGAAAAGAATAATAGGTACGTGTTGAGGGCTTTCTAGACATTTTTTTAGTATGCCTTATTAATACAAAGCTGGATTACGAAGATGGTATCTTGGTGCTCGAGAAAGATAGTCCACTTCACTTCCCCAATATCGTGAACTGTGATGATGAATGGCCCATTTACGTTACTCCTTCAGAATTGCTCTGGCATTCTGGACTTTCAAGATCTAGTCATCTCCTCCTGCCTCTCACCTCCCCAAACACCAGCCCCTGCTCCCACCCCAGCTCTGCGTTTCCTGGCGGAACTGTGTGTTAGGAGTGTGGTCTGTACTGGGGCACCTGGGTAGCTCAGTCAGTTAAGTGTCCGACTCTTGATTTTGGCTCAGGTTATGATCTCACAGTTCTTGAGTGCCAGCCCCACGTCAGGCTCCACACTGATAGCATGGAGCCTGCTTGGTATTCTTTCTCCCTCTCTCTCTGCCCCTCCCCGACTTGCTCTCTCTATCTCTCTCAAAATAATAAAAATAAACTTAAATTTAGAAGTGTGATCCGCACCATCTATTCAAGTGTCCCAAGGCTCATCCAAGCACAGAGATCCATGGTGGTTGCTCACCGGCCGAATCTGGTTGCTCACTGGCTGCCAATCTGTTTTGCTTGTTTAAAATTAGGTGAGTCACCTACGTTGTGCACCTGAAACCAGTGTCCTTGTATGCCAGCTATACTTCAACTTAAAAAAAATAATTAAATGATTCACATTTTTTAAACAGTCTTTTGAAAATTTGAAAGACCCGGGTCATTGGGTCTCCACTTGTCCATAGCTCCAGTTACTGGAGCTGAGTAGTAGCTACACCTTGAGAGAGGGCATGTGGTCACTGGGGTTTTGCCACAGTCTGGCCACCTGGGCCACGTGACTCATCTGTGTACCTGGTCCCTGGAGTCGTGTAGTGTGTGGCCTGGTTCTGAGCTGCTTTTCGTCTAAAATCTGTGTCCTCTTGTCCTTCTTAGAAACAGAACTCTCCTCCACCGACTAAGCGCGGCGCACTCCTTGATTTAACACACGCGTTGCCTTTCTGACACCTTCTGTTAATAGTTGCCAATGTTTCTTTCCTTCCATGCACTCCTTCATTCCTTCATCCATCCCTCCGTCCATTTACCTTGTGTTTACTGAGCACCCACTGCGCAAGTCTCTGGAGCTGGAGAGAATGAGTTAAGGCCTGGCCCTTTCTCCCAGCTGGTTCTGAGTCCAGTGAGGGAAGGACTCCCGTGTGCGATGAACTCACCCAATGGAATGAACTCATTTTGCAAAGACCCTATTTTGCCCTGTTGATCATTTCAGCTATTTTCTTGTGCTTCGCCCCCAGTTGTCCACCCCTATTATATATCGGGAATCCAGAATTGGGCTTGATATTTTAATAAGGTCCTGGCTGGTACTCGCTTCAAGTAAGAAGAATACTTCTAAACGCTGAGCTCTATTTGAGACTCCGCCAGTGTGAAGCAGCAGTAGATAGAACAGTCTCACCATAGAGTCACCTCCGCTTGGTGACTTACTAGAAACCTCTGATCTCTTCCTGTGCTCTTGTGACTCATCACTCCTCTCAGTTTGTTGTAGAGATTGTTTATGCTCTTGACAGTGAAGGGGGCTCAGTTTGACACATGGCTTTTGGCTTCATCAGCATCTGCAAAGCCCTTTAAAACTCTCATCCCCTTCCACGGGGCTCCTGGGTGGCTCAGTTGGTTAAGTGTCCAACTTTGGCTCAGGTCATGATCTCACGGCTTGTGAGTTCGAGCCCCAAATTGGGCTCTGGGTGGACAGCTCAGAGCCTGGAGCCTGCTTTGGCTTCTGTGTCCCCCTCACTCTCTGTCCCTCCCCCACTCACGCTCTCTCTCTCTCAAAAATGAATGAACATTAAAAAATTTAAAAAAACTTCTCATCTCCTTCTTACCGTGATTCCTGGGCACCATGTGTCACCAGCAGCTGGAACAGATATGAAGTGTACAAATATCTTAGCTCATTAGTCACATCATTAGTGAAAACACGAAGCACACCCGGCTGAGGCCTGCCACCTGCAAAACCTCTCCACTGTGGCTTCCCCTGGAGGTGTCAGCCATGAAATTCCCACTGCTTGATGGACGTGGCTGCCTCACTCCCTGAGCCAGCGTTGCCCAAAGTGTGGCCTGAGGAACTGTAACCCCAAGTCACACTCCTAGAAAAAGGGGTTCCGTCGTCGCATAAATTTGGAAATCACTGTGTGCCCCATCCTTATTTTGAAGATACACAATGCATGTTATGATTGACGCTGTTGACTTTGTGGAGAACTGTATTGAGTTTTGTTTCCTCCTGCATCACTCACATCGACTGGTAGTGGGATCCTTTTATCATGAAGTTTCTGCTAAAGGAGGAAACCCTTTCCAGAATAAGGGTGTAGCCGACAGTTGTTGGGTATTGTTTTTAAAATACAATTCCTGAATGCTTTCTGTGAGTTACTCCTTATAATCCTGTCAACGTCACAATGAGGCCGGCACTTTGACAGATGAGGCAGCCAGCCACAGAGATGCTAGGGAACTTACCAGAGGTCACACAGCTCATAATTGGTAGAGCAGGGACGTGGACTGAGCACCAAACCTGTTCAGTGCGCTTCTCTGCAGCACAGTTAGAAACCAGATGAAATGGGGAAAGAAGCAATGTCCCAGATCCAAGGGCTCATTGTGGATGGCTCACCATGTCACCCAATTTGATCTATGCAAGTTTGACTTATATAGCTCGCCGTCGATCTGTGGTTTCCTTCTACAATTGCAGCTCCACTTTATTTCTCCAGGGATGTTTAGAAACATTAAAAAAAAAGAATGGAACAATATACGTGGCCTATGGCTGTAGGGAAACTTGGCTCGTTTCATTACTTTTCAGCCAGCTGGGATCTTTGGTTACAAGTGAAGGTTATTTGATTTAGTTTTTACTATAAAGGTGGGTAGTTTTGTGTTTTCCTGCTGCATTTTAGCATCTTCCTCCTCAGAGTGACCCCTTGCTGGGAATGTTCCTTTTGATAAATTCCATCTCTTAAATGCTATTCTTTCTCTCTCTGCCTGTCTCTCTCTCTCTCTCTCTCTCAAAGAAATGTCAAGGTTGGTTTGGTTTTCCTGTTTGTTTTTTGGGCTAACATGTCAATCTGATGCTGGATGTCTGTCTCCTCAGCGGCCGTGGGGGTGACCAGACACAAATCAAAGGAGCTGAGTCGCAAACAGAGCCAACAGTTGGAGCTCCTGGAGAGCGAGCTCCGGAAAGAGATACGTGACGGTAGGCTCCAGAATTTTATTTGTAGAAAAACAAGCCTTTTTTTTAATCATTTTTTTTTTCTTTTTTACCCTTAAATGGAGCTGGCCACAGTAATGAGAACTGTTTGTATAATAGAAGACATCTGAGCAGCAGGGTCTAGGCCTGGCTTTGTGTTTTATTTCAGCTCTGCTCTGCAGCCAACCAAGTAATTATCTATTGTTTCGTCTTTAATGAAAACCAAGGTCATACTCCGTGTTAGACAAAACAGCAGAAGATCTTATCCATTGTTTGTTGAGTTAAAATATTGCTCTTGGGATTCTGTTTTGCAGGCTTTGCTGAGCTGCAGATGGATAAATTGGATGTGGTTGATAGTTTTGGAACTGTTCCCTTCCTTGACTACAAACATTTTGCTCTGAGAACTTTCTTCCCCGAGGTAAAAGAGCATTGATCATATTCCTAAGGTTGAGTCTTGAATAATAATGAAGGTGCTTGTTGCTATTGTCAAAAATGGGTGTTTGCTTCCAAGGCAGCTGTAGATAACGTGCTTGGTACAAAATAATGGCTCAAGTTTGAGCAGAGCAGGGAGCAGGACAATTATTAATTGGATTGATGAGGATATAAAGCAGTGATGGGTCACTGACAATTATTCTTTGTCCAGTAACAAAAACCTAGGAGGGACAGAAGTTCAGAGTGATGATTTTTGCTTTATTTTACTACCCGTTTAGAGCTGAATTTGTAGCTGGGAAGCCTGCTAGTTTATTTAAAAATCAATAAATTGTGGGCTGGCCAATTTGTTGTGTTTATCTGCATGACTTCTATTGCAGCTACTAGATTATTCACTATTACTTCTCAATTGGAAATGAAAAGAACTATGGGCCGAGAGGGAGGGAAGTCGACATGTGTAGAATTTGAGTTGATAGCAGCCATTTTTAGCAATGTCGAGTTTTTATGGTTCTCTTCAACAGTTGTTCTTTGGCTGATCAGTCCGTATCATCCTCATTTAGTAGAAATAGTTGCACGAAATGATTGATTAATCCGTGCTGGGACTCCGAGGAGTAGTCTACTTTAACCCTTTGGGTTTTCAGTCTCACTCTGTTCTAACTCCTACATCTTCTCCCCCACTCACTCAGCCTTCCTCCTTCACACTCCCAAATCTTGGGTGAGGCACACTCATCTGCCTGCCATCACCTCCACATCCTGATGCCCCCACTTCACCATGTTGCCCCTTTTTGTCCAGAACTGGTGACCACAGAGGGGCCCAACCTCTGGAACATCAACACAGACGATCATGTTTAACTCTAGATTTCTAAACAAAGCCAGCCCAGAGCTTATATCACCTTACCAGAGCTTCTCATCTACATTTGGCCGGAAGCCTAGAGTTCAGAAGCTCAGACACATGCAGTAAGCAATTTCCAGTTTCTCTATAATTCTAGAAGCAGACACCATGATATGTGATGCTGTGTCTCAAGGTTGGGATACCTCCATAAAACACCCACCATATTTTTTTTTTGGTCCAAGCCTTACTATTGTAAATCAAGAAGGCTATAAATAAGACCTCAGTGTTTTGTGCTTGTACAATATATTTTTTAAACTTCTCCTCCAGGAGTACCAGGCACCCAGGCTTGCATTTGCCACCTCATCCATCCATTTCTATGGCAGAACACCACCTAGGGAAGGGGGTTCAATTCCCTGAATCAGGATGACTATGCAGGACATCACCAGTCCTATTCGCCAGCTATCTGAGATCCCCATTAAGAATTTAATAGCAATAAAATAACAGAGATTTCTACCATCAACATGAGGATTGTGTGGGCTTTTACAGTTAATGATTGCTCTTGAGTGCTGAAGGGAGTAAAACTGTGACCTGAAAAAGAAATTGCCCTGTCTTCTAAATTCGGTAATCAAGAGCAAGATAAGTGATGAATGCAAAAGACACTGTTGCAAATTGACTGTTTTGGAGGGTGGGCGGGGAATCCCAGGAACAATGCTGTATTATTTTAGAAGAGAGAAACAGCTGACCCTTGAACAACACGGATTTGAAGTGCACGGGTGTACTAATACATGGATTTTTTTTTTCAGTAAAACAGTACAATCTCATAAATGTATTTTCTCTTCCCTATGATTTTCTTTTATAGCTTTTTAAAAATTTTTTATTAAAACCTTTTTTAAAAAAATGTTTTTTAACATTTATTTATTTTTGAGACAGAGAGAGACAGAGCATGAATGGGGAGGGTCAGAGAGAGAGGGAGACACAGAATCCGAAACAGGCTCTGGGCTCTGAGCTGTCAGCACAGAGCCCGATGCGGGGCTTGAACTCACAGACCACGAGATCATGACCTGAGCCGAAGTCGGACGCTTAACTGACTGAGCCACCCAGGCGCCCCTTTTTATAGCTTTTTTTTTTTTAAGTTTATTTATTTTGAGAGAGCATGTGAACACACATGAGTAGAAGAGGGGCAGAGAGATAGAATCCCAAGCAGGCTCCATGCTGTCAGCATGGAGCTCCACACGGGGCTTGATCTCACAAAGTGTGAGATCATGCCCTGAGCTGAAGTCAAGAGTCATACACTTAACCGACTGAGCCAACTAGGTGCCCCCCTTCCCTATGATTTTCTTAATATTTTCTTTTCTCTAGCTTATTTTATTATAAGAATACAGTTACAATACAAAAAAAAACATATAAACTGTGTTAACCAATGGGTTATGTTATTGGTAAGGCTTCTTGTCCACCAGAAGGGGTCCACCCTTTGTGGACTATTAGTATTTAGGTTTGGGGAAAAAGTCATATGCAGATTTTTGACTGTGCAGAGGATCAACGCCCCTAACCTCCTCATTGTTAAAGGGCCAACTGTAGTTGCAAGAAGCCAAACTGATTTAACTCAGGGTTATGTATAATCTTGAATGGCAGTTGGGAAAGACATGAAAGCCAAAGTTGGGAGGAGTCACTACAGGAGAGGACCCAGAAAAAACAAGGATAACTATCAGAACCCTATAAAGACCCAAGTTACAATTGAATTTATAATAAAAGACATAGAGAACCAGAAGACCATAGTCTTTGATCACAGTCTTTGAACCAGTTGAAATATATTCTAGGCTGCAGATAAGTCCTGTGTCAATTAGGCCCTTTACAGATCTATCCAGGAGCCACATCCTCTAGGCCTGGAGGTTGGGTGTTGGATGAAAAACGTGAGTGGTTAACACCTAACAGACAACAGTAGGCAAAACCACAGGAAATTGTTCACAGAGGCCAAGGTATTACCTGGTTCTGTGCCCTGCCCTTTGGTTTTTGGCTTTTTAAAGCCTTTGTTTTCATTCTATTGACTGGTTTGTTTTGCTGAAAATAGGAGAAGAAATAAGAGTGAGCAGTGCACCCTACCTCCTAGAAGAGGGAAATTTAAATGAAGAGAGGAAGGAACCTTAGAATACAGGGAGCCATCATGGCATTTCCCTATTTAAGGTCAGGAATCAATCTGTTTAAACTGTCCATATAAAGTTGGTTCAGCAGTAAAATGTTAGGAACTAGAAAATGCAAACCCAAGGTCTGATTTTTCTGCATATTACTAGAGGAGAGTATGACCAAAATAGTTTGAGGTCTTCTGCTTAGGCTAACAAATTTGAAACTATAAAGCAAAAATCCTCTGCAGAAGAAATTTACTTTAATGAGGTATAAAAATAGCCTAAAGTTTCAAATATTACCCCTAAAAAAGAGGAAGAGAAAAACCTGAATATTCAAGTTTATATTTTCATTCTGTTGACTCATTTGAAGTGTTACTCGGCATGCTTTTAAAATTTAATCATTTAATTCCAATCAGATTTATGACACATTAAAAAAGGAAACTCAAATTTAAAATTTCACATCCAGGAGCCACACAGCATAGCACACAAAAATAATTGTAGAAACCGGCAGAACAGTAGCCTTGCGGTCTAGTTTGTCATAAATTGGTGACAAAAACAATAAAAACAGCTGCCATAGAGAACTTACCGTGCACCCGTTCATTTTGTTTTCACCCTAAGCCTAGGAGGTGGGAATCAGGAGTGTCCCCATTTTGCAGATGAGGAAAGTCAGACACAGAGAAGTTACATAACTTGCCCAAAGTCAAGTGACCAGTAGGTGAAAAAACCAGGACAGGAGCCCAAGTAATTTGGCTCCACATCCTAGCTTTTAACCACCCCACTCAAGCCCTCTCCAGTAACACTGTACATTGAGACAGTAGATACGACTGAGCTGAGACTTGTCAAAACTTACCGAGACGACTCCATATTTATCCTTAGAAGGTAAATGGCTTGAGGAGTGGTCTGCACGTTTGCACAATCTTCTTTACCGCTTCTTTCACTTTCGAGTCAGTTCTTTTAAAGTGTGAGATGCCTTCCTCTACCAAAAATGGGACTGATGCAATAATCATTCTTCGTCTTAGAGGCTTCCAGAATCCACTGGTGCTTCTGGAGAGCTCAATAATTATTTATTATGTATCAGAGGATGTGCAATGAACCTAAGCCCAGAGGCTCTTCAGATTAGCAACCAGTGTCTCTATTAAAACGGACTTGGGTATTATAGCAAAAATACACTATTCATTTCCTTTGGATGTTATGAATAATGAAAGTGTCTCCTTCCTCTCAGTCAGGTGGCTTCACACACATCTTCACTGAAGATATGCATGTAAGTCTATAAGTTTTCATCTTTAGCCCATGATTGCCTTTCATCATGTCCTCTTCCTCCTCCTCATCCCCATTATTGAATTTTTGTGAGTTTCTTGGAATCATGAATTCGATATTAAATAACCTATCATTTTGGGAAACCCATTGCGGATCTATCTTCTAACTTTAATAAGTTTATATATTTATATCATATCATATCATATCATATCATATCATATCATATCCGTTTGTTTTTTCCAGAACAGAGATGCCAATGATAAGAATGAAAGTCTCACAGCCTTGGATGCCCTCATTTGTAATAAAAGTTTCCTTGTTACTGTCATCCACACCCTTGAAAAACAGAAGAACTTTTCAGTGAAGGACAGGTATTGGTCAATTTATTTATATTTTGAAAGTCATTAAGTAGGGGAAATAAAAACTCTTGAGCCCCTTGTTTTATTTCCAAACCACAACCTGAACTCGGTATCTTGAAAATGTGGATTTACCTATAGAGGCTGTCTGACCGAAGGGTCATGAAGCCCTGATTGCTCCATTTCAGATATCACACAACCTCAACGCAAATTCTGTTTTGAAAGACACACACACACATATACTGCTCCCACCAAAACAAACAAACAAAAACCCTGAAAAACCCAGCACCAAGAAGAAAACATGAGTCCTGAATCAAAAAAGCAGAAGTGTTCTTTTCTGTTTCTAAAAACACCTGAAAATTTGGGAAAGACGTTCACTTCTTGTTTACCACTTTAATTTAAAAGTTTAAGTGCTAGAAACACATAAGAAGTCCTGGAATGAACATTGGTGCCTGGTTTTTATGGATTGAGGACAAAGGTGGTTGACCTAAGACATTATAAGTGCCCACAGGACAGCACCCCATCGCCCTTTGGCTTCTCTAGAAGACACCATCAGTGTCAAGCCCAGCCACAGCTAATAGTTAACCTCATCAACCAAGGCTCTTTTTTTATGTGCTTCTTTGTCATCTGTATACCTTCTTTTTTTTTCTTTCAATTTTATTGAAATGTAATTGACATACAGCACTGTATAAGTTTAAGCTGTGCAGCATAATGATCTGACTTACATGTATTGCAAAATGATAACCACAATTAAGTTTAGTTCGGATCCATCATCTCGTACAGATACCAAAAAAGTGGGGGCGGATGAACTTTTAGGATTTACTCTCTTAGAACTTTCAAACATACCATACAGCAGAGTAGCTGTAGTCATCGCGTTGTACGTGACATCCCTAAGCATTTACTTCTCTTATAACTGGAAGTTTAGACCTTTTGTCCACCTCCCTCCAATTGCCCCTTTGTCCCCCACCTCTGGTAACCACAAATCTTTTTCCGTGAGCTTGGTTCTTTTTCTTTCTTTTTTTTAGATTCCACATGTAAGTGAAGTCACATAGTATTTGTCTTTGATTTTTTCATTGAGCGTAATGCCCTCAAGGTCCATCCATGTTTTCACAATGGCAAGATTTCATTCTCTTGTATGGCTGAATGGTATTCGGGGTTGGGGGGGCGGTGTGTGTGTGTGTGTGTGTGTGTGTGTGTGTGTGGTACGCAAATATACCACATTTTCTTTATCCATTCATGTGCTGATGGACAGTTGTTTCAACGTCTTGAGTATTGTAACCAGGGCTCTATTTTTAAACAGGTGTCTGTTTGCCTCCTTCCTGACCATTGCCCTGCAAACCAAGCTGGTCTACCTAACCAGCATCCTGGAGGTGCTGACCAGGGACTTGATGGAACAGTCTAGTAACATGCAGCCTAAACTCATGCTGAGACGCACAGAGTCTGTGGTTGAAAAACTCCTCACAAACTGGATGTCGGTCTGCCTTTCTGGTTTTCTGCGGGTAAGTGTCCTATCCCTTGGCCGGTCAGAGGTAAGACAATAGGTGGTTATTTTTAGCAGATGCTAATGCCTTTGCCAGGGTAAGTCCTGAACACTCCATGGTGTCAGCATTTAACCGCTTTGAGACTTGGTCCTTGGCAGGAGCAAGTGGAGGGGAAAATAAGAATTGTTTTTGCTGTAATCTATGTAAATGTGACTCATTTAGAATTTCCTCAGGTAAAACTTTTTTTTTCTCTTTGAAACAATTTCACTGTGGTAAAAACAATTAACATGAGACCTATCCTCTTACCAGATTTTTAAGTGTGTAAAACAGTGTTGTTATCAGTAGGCACGATGTCGTACCACAGATTCCTAGAACTTACTTGTCTCGTGTAACTGCAATTTTATACCCATCGGCTTTGGGTATAAATCACACCGGTAATTAACAACCAGGGCCCAGGCGGTCTAGTTAAGAGAAGAGACTGAGGGGACAGAATATTTCAAATGCTGAAGCGAGCACGTGACTCGAAGGGCCTCTGAAGCATCTTGGAAATACCCGTTTACCTACTAATACAGGAAGCTAATTACACTCCATCCTAACCAGTCCTTCCACTCGATTCTGTTTGTTTAGCAAGTCTCCAAAGAGCCGCCCGCCCCCTGAGTTCCAGTTGGAGTTACTGTCTGAATGTGGTTGTAGCCTGATTGAGTCTTAACATCCTTTTGAATGCAAAGTTTGTGCAGACTCCAGTGGGTCAGAGCATGGGTCCTGGAGCCCGCCTCCCGGTCTGCATCTGGACTCCCGTCACTTACTAGACGAGCCTTCCGGACCTGTCTCGGCCTTGATTTTATAACCTATAGAATTGGAGGAAGAGTAGTTTAGGGCTGTTCTGAAGCCTGGATGAGAAAATGCATGTAATTGCTTGTCACCAAGTAAGCACTCCATAAATGTTGGCTGTTATTATAAAATATTAATAGGAAAAGAAGAGTGTTCTGTTGAACCCAATCTTCGTTCAGCCCTCTGAGGCCCCTGTACAGAAGATTCTTAACCTTCTTTAATTTCACCAGCCATCCAGATTCCAGCAAAACTGCATAATTGTGTATTTGTAGCTAGTTCCAAAATCTAATTAAACTTTGAATAAGATACACTGTTATGCCACAGGTTTTAACAGTGCTACTTAAGTTTAGATCCAAAAGCAGCACTTTAAATAGACTGTGCTTAGTTTAATGTTTAATGCAATCTTACAAGTAGACGCACAACGTTTTTTTCTTGTTTTTTTTTTTTTCTTTTTTTAACCGATGCCTTCCTCTCCCAAGGCGCTACCCATTTATTAAGATTAATGAAATCTGCCGCCTTTTCTGTTTACTTGGTATAAATCATCATACGCTTTGGGGAGGTGTTGAGCAGTTACTTCTGGGGTGAATGTTTTTGCTTTCGGCCATCTTAGCCTCAGCCACAACCACATCTAGACAGAGGCGGCTGGCCCCACACCTGGGTCCTGGGTCTTAGTCTTAAAAAGGCAGGCTCCTGCCCCACCACTGAATCACAAGCCCTGGAAGTGGTTTCCAAGCTTCTCCAAGTCATTGCATGCGCCTTACATTTGAGAATCCCGCGGTATTAGAAAGAGCCCTGGAGTGGGAGTCTTGGGTAGAAGCAGCAGGTTTGGGCTCTAAATTCATGTCAGCCCCAGTTAGCTGTGCGTCTCTGGGAATGGTACGTCTTACCTGAGCAACTGTTTTCTGTCCACTCCGTAGGGGGGCACGGTCACTGGTTTTAAGTTTCTTTCCAGCCCTCTCTTCTGGGATCTGAGCCCTCAAGTGCCGGTTGGAGCCTTGTTTTTGCTCCCCTGGGGCCTCAAAGAGGTGAGGGTGTTCCAAAAATCTGGGCGCTAAGCCCAAACGGCTCCCTTGAGCAGAGGATTCTGGGTCAAGAATTTGCAGTGCTGATTCAAGAGTATGTCGGGCACTTGAGACGGTGAGGGCCGTGCGCGCACCGGGAGGAAGTGGCAGTGAGCTAGTCAGTGCGGCTTTCATTCTCGGTGGAATAATTCCCTGTGCTGCAGAGGGTCTGACGTCCCACACCAGAAGCCCAAGGGGGTGGGGGACTCTGACAGCCTTGGTCCTTCCACCCTGCCCCACACCCTGTCGCCCGGATGCCACTGGCTCTGTGACCCCCCGGTGACTTCCTCCTCTCCACTTCCAGGGCTCCGTGAGGGAAGTATTCCTAATAACGGCCATTTATTGGGTGTGCCAGACGTCATGCTAAGAGTTTTGCTTTCTTTTTCTTGTGGCATCCTCTCATTTAGCCCTGTGAGAGGAGTATCTTGATGACCATTTTGCACACGAGGGCATTGGGGCACACAGAATGGACGTGGCTCTCCTCGGACCCCACAGCTGGTTTTGGGAAAGCACCAGGGTTTGAGAGCTCTTCGCCACCCCGCTTACTGCTTCCCCAGTGAGGCGGGTACCGCAGGCTTACGGGAGGATTTAAGGATAGAAGGAGATCACAGGCATGAAAGCCTCTGGCTCAGCCAGGGCCAGAGTCTGGTCTCACAAAGAAAAGGAAGGTGAAGGGGCCGAGCTTGGCTCCCATCACAGGAGTGGTTCCGGAAGGTGCACTCCCCCACAGCCGGCTTTAACCCTGGGGAGCTGTGTTCTCTGGTCCCATAAGACACCTAAGCCCCCAGCAATTGTGACTAACTTAGAACTTGTGTCCGATAGTGACGGAGAGGGGGCGCCTGGGTGGCTCCGTTGGTTAAGCGTCCAACTCTTGATTTCAGCTCAGGTCACCGTCTCGCGGTCCGTAGGATCGAGCCCCATGACGGGCTCTGCGCTGACAGTACGGAGTCTGCTTGGGATTCTGTCTCTGCCCCTCCCCCACTCTCTCTCCCTCCCTCCCTCTCTCTCAAAATAAATGCATTTTAAAGGTGATTTTATTAAAGCACGGGGATGGGACCCATGGGCAGGAAAAGCTGCTAATAAACACGCATTTTTAAAAAATAGTGACAGACCTCATAGTTTTCTAAGCCAGATACACGTCAGAATCCCCTGGGAAGGTGTTAAAACCACAGATGCCCAGGCCTCACCTCTGGAAATTCTGGATCTGTAGGCCTACGGTAGGGTCCGGGCATCTGAATTTTTTACATGAGCCCCAAGGAATTCTGGTGACGATTACCCAGGTTTAGAACCCTGGGTGTGGATAACAGTGTAAGGCAAAATATTACTTACCTCCATCTAGCTGCACTCTGGAGAATTCTGGGGAACTCCTGACTCCAAAGCCATGGAGTCCATAGCTGCCCTCCAGCCCCGCAGAGCCCACTTGACCCCTAACCGCAGCCTCTGTGGGCACATCCAGCCCACAAGGCTCGTAAGGACACTCACCCCTGTCTCTGATGCGTGCTGGAGGGAAAAAGAGAAGTGGAAGTTCTAAGTTTGCAGCCAGGACATTACCCAAGGGGACAGAGGGAAAGAGAAGAGACCAGCGTTGTTGCGCACCATGAGATAAAGGAAGTTTCCCAGAAGAATTTAAATGTCAGGTGCTAGTCCCCGCTCTCTCCCCCACCTGGGAAAGTTTTGAACATTCCAACTGTGTCCTCCACTAAGGAAGAGACTCCAGGACATGTCAGCAGGGAAGAGAAGCGTGATAAAGGGAAGCCAGGGGAATGGAGGGTGGCAGAAGGGGACCAAAGGAAACCCTGGGACTGGGGAGGGCACATGTTTTTGCAGGGAGTAGAAAGCATGGGATGGGCAGGCTGGGGGAGGGGGTGGTGGGGTGAGATCCCAAGAATCTTGAAAGAGGTCTTTGTTTACCTGTTCAGGGGAGAGCAGGGGAGAGACCCAGTGGAATTTCTCCTTTTCAAGCTGGGCTGTGACACTGAACGGTAAACGGGTGCTTCAGGCCTTAGCCACTTGGCTGGTATCCTCATCACCAAGGCAGTTTGACTTCCAGGTTCCTGGCTCTTCCTCTCCCACGTTTGGTTACTGTCTGTTGATTGTAGACCTTGATTGTTTAGCAAATATGCTACTGAGGACCGGGGCTGCATGCTCTGTGAGGCTGAAATGGAAGAACACACCAGCCTCCCACTTGAGCCGCTCAGAGCCCACGCAAGCACAGTGTGGCTGCAAAGTGGAGGCATTTCAGTCCCCCTGAGGGTGGCAGGTAGCCCCTGGTGTAGGCACAGATGCACACGGCAGAAGTTGGGAGCAAGAAGCAATCGGGATGGGCTGAATTTGGGAGGAAGGCCTTAGAGCTATGGTGTCGGCTCTGGCCCAGGGAAGGGAGTTAGGGTACACGAGTGGCCCCACACCAGCAAAGGCAAAGGGTGCCGGTACATGTCCCACCCGCAGCTCTGCAAACCACAGGGTGCTGGCCGGCACCAGGGGAGAAGGGAGGAAGGCTACCGATTGTGATAACTGAAGGCCACTTCCTTCATGAGAAGCTCTTAACACCAAAAAGTACCCTCTTGGCAAACGTACAAAATGTTCTGACATTTATTCTGGTTACCAGAGCTAATTATCGTGTGTGCGTTCTAATGCCGTTTATTTCTGGTTTGCTCAGAAGGGCGATTCAATAAGAATGTAAACAAAGCTTAGGCCTCTGCATCTCCTATAGGCATTAGCCAATATGAGCATCCGTCTGCCATATAGAAGCTTAAACGTCATAGAACCATCCTCTGAGAACTTCGTGCTGCTGTTGACTGTAAATTCTGGGGGTGTGTGCGTGTGTGTGTGTGTGTGTGTGTGTGTGTGTGGGTGTGTGTGTGTCTGTGCCTGCATGTGTGGGGAGAGGAGGCGCTTCCTGAGTTTTGCACCCAATCCTGACTGAAGCAGTGTGTATTTTCTTGGGAGTCTCGTGTGGATTGTTAGAAGACACCGCCTCCTGTCTCCTGTCGCACTGCCATAAACTGAAACTTTAACTCTTTGGAAGAAAGTACAGTGGGTTCTGCAGACCGCTAACTGTCGCCTTTGTGTCTCTTCCCAGGAGACGGTTGGAGAGCCCTTCTATTTGCTGGTAACGACCTTGAACCAGAAAATAAACAAGGGTCCCGTGGATGTGATCACTTGCAAAGCCCTGTACACCCTCAACGAAGACTGGCTGCTGTGGCAAGTTCCAGAATTCAGTACTGTGGTATGTTGGTGATGAAGCCTTCCTTCCAGACTCCGAAAGAAGCCTGGCTGGGAGTTGGATGGTGGGGTGGGGGGTAGGGAGGGGGTGGGGTCACTTAAAATGAAGCAGTATCATTCCTACCGTGGGAGGCCTCAGACGATGAGTTAATTAAAAACAGTAGTTGATAAACTATTAACACGTGTTCACATAATAGATTTTCATTACTGGGATGGGGGTGGGGAGACTTGTAATGACGCCTGGGGTGCTCATCAATTTCCAAAGATTTTAATATCAGGATAGCTTATAGCTTTCAGCGTCGTCAAAGGAAATGCAAAGTGCTCCCTATTCAGCACTTATAATTGCAATCAGAATTTCTCAAACGGCTCTGCTCTGGAAGACAATGTGTGAAGATGTATTTCAACCAAATTGAGGCCGTCTTATTTTAGAACGATAACACAAGACAAATTCCACTGTGTTCCCCATGCAACATGACACCCTTACTTTATTTTCATGGATTAGTTACAAATGTTTGGTGTCATGCACTTAATGTTCTGTGATCTCATAGATATTTTTAGAGGAACGCTGTAAATCACTCCAGGAAGATGACTGCCTGGCTGCTGGAAGGTTTCACCCAGTGGAGAACTTCCTTTTCGCCCATCCCTACCCCCCACCACCCTCTTCTCTTCCCTTCCTAAAGGAAGAGAGACCGATTTCCTGCGCGCTCACAGATTTTAGAGAAAGGGCCAAGCCCGGCAAATGCCTCCGAAATTACTTAGGCATTTTCTGCTCGTGGAGACTGGGGAAAGAGGTCGCCGTCATTTGGTTTTGATCTTTAGCTTCATGGAGACTCTGGGCTTCTTCACAATCTCGTTAGTGGAGGAGGAGGAGAAAATGATGGTGGGGTTTTGGTATTACTCAGTCAGGGGGCTGAGTCTCCTGTGGCTTAGCTCTGGACGGTGAGAACCGTGGTATCATCCTGGAAGAATTCCTTCCCTAATTGGAGAAGGCACCACGTCGCTGTGGGCTGTGTTATGGTTGCATCCTCTGGTGGGAGAATAGTCCACAGATCGGCTGCTTCGAGTTCTAGGTCGCTGCCCCATGCCGCTTACCCTGCCCTGAAGGCACCACGCCCGACTGCCATCCACAAGGCAGGAGGCTTGAGCAGAAAGTCAACATTTCTCAGTGTTGCTGATTTCCGTTACTACAACTGTCTGTAGCCAAGAGGCGAGGGGCAGTGGCTCTCAGATTTTAACATGCATCAGAATCCGCTAGAGAGTTCATCAAGCACCAGTTGCAAGGCAGCACCCCAGAGTTT
Organism: Felis catus; assembly: GCF_018350175.1. Classification (NCBI taxonomy): domain Eukaryota; kingdom Metazoa; phylum Chordata; class Mammalia; order Carnivora; family Felidae; genus Felis; species Felis catus. The sequence goes on from NC_058374.1 coordinate 115,664,743, forward strand.
CTAATTCAGTAGGTCTGCGGAGGGCCTGGGATTTTGCATTTTTAAAGCGCTCCCTGCAGAAGCAGCTGGTCCCGGAACCCCCAGGAGAACTGCTGGTATAGTGATGAAGAGGCACACGCTGTATCCTGCCTCTGCCCCTGCGTGACTCGGGGCAAGTTTCCAGAGCTCCCTATGCCTCAGTCTCCTCAGTGGAGATGACAGTCATGGTGCCTGCCTGTTTCATGGGGTGTCGCAAGGGTGCAGAGTCAGTGTTCTGTAAAGCACTTAGGACACTGACTGCTGTGTGCGGGCCGTGTAAATCTGTATTAAATTTAATTCACCCCTCCCCGGGCACTTGTTAGAAACGCAGATCCAGATAGGCCGATGCCTGGGCCTCCCCTCAGGACTGATTAAATCAGAACTGCTGGGGACGAAGCCCAGGCACGGATAGACTTTTTTTTTTTTCAACACTCCAGATAATTCTAATGTACGTCCTGCGCCGGAGAGGGCAGGGTGTTTTGGAGAACAAAAACTTTGTTTGCATCAGGGCCTGTCGACACCTTCCCCTATGACTGTTTGAAGACGGACCCAGGGCCTCGGTCCTACCCCCAGGGATGTTCATGCTTTCCCTTTGAAACATTTTCCAGGCCCCACGGATTCCCAAAGAGAAAGGATTCCCAAAGAGAAATATCTGTGAGCGTGTGTAGGTTGGGGGAAATGTAGCACTGATTTAGTTTCATGAAAGCATGAACCCCCCAGCAGGAAAGAGAGGGAAGGAGACGACCCAGCCGGGAGTGGGGAAGGAGTCAAATGCCCGAAGCAACTTTGGAGGTTTGAGTCCTTTCTAATGTTTTACATGGAAACACTGTTTCCGCCTTTCATTTTGAAACGTTATTTATTTCACAGTCCATTAAGACCATGTGTTTCGGATTTGTTAACTCTCAACTCTTCATCCAAATGTTTCTTGATGTTGAAGGGATTCATCTTGATTCTTGGATTCTCTTTTCCTGTATAGCCCCTGGGGAGAAGGCTAATGGGGAATTCTGAATTTAGAAATCCAGATAGATCTTTCTTTTCAAATGCAGACTTGCCAGTAGATAGGAACTGGAAAAGGGGTAGACCACTCGTTTCCAGGGGCCTTGCCTTTAAAAATGATTTTTACTCCCTTGTATTGTATCTGCCCCAACCTGTCTGTTTCATGGTGGATGGTTATATTAGAAGCTCCGGAGAAGGCACATGATCTGGGCTATGCTTGTGTGACAAAATGTTGGCAGAAGGTCAATATAAAAATTTAAGGTTTTTCATTTCCTTTCAGGCAAGTTCCCCCAGCCTTAACCATCGTATTATAATTTTCTTCCTTCCTCCCTCCTCCTCCCTCCTTCCCTCTCTACTCACCTTCCTCCCTCTTCCCTCCCTCTCCTCCCTCTCTTTCTTACCTCCCTCCTGACCGCCCCCCCCCCACCCCCGTCATGTACACCCAGTGGTTTGAGATCTTGATTTTCTAAATTTGCCTGAGGTGGTTTATGTAATTGAAAACCAGGGTATGCTGAACAGACTCGATTCTGTGTGTGTGTGTGTGTGTGTGTAAATTCTTTCAAGGAAAGAAAAGTCAGAAAAAAACAAGAGCAGCCACACGAGCAACTTGAAATGACAGAGCCTGGTGCCGCGACAGGGACACATTTAAAAGGGGCCCCCCAAACTCCCGTTTGGCTAAGTGCTCAGAAACACAGCACCTCATGTAACAACCCGAGAGCTAGGTTTCACACCTCTAAGATTAGGATGTGTTCTCCCTGAGGTCTGGGGTGTTTTCTAGAACACAAAGACATCCTGCCAATTTCTCATACGTGAAATCATTCTACTAACAAATGGGCTCTGAGAGGCATTTCTTTGCTCACTGCAAAAATTCCTCTGTCTTTGCTCAAAAAGCCCCATACGGCCATCCTTACTCGGGTATCGCGGGAAACATCCTTCTCTATCAAGGCATTGCAGGCTGGCGTTCGATGAAGAGGCTGCCCCACACACGGTCACCCCCGTGAATGCCAGCATCGAGCCGGGTTTGCGCACCTGCAAACTTCCTCTACTATCAGGGGATTCAGGTTTGACAGCTGGAAGAGGAATAAGCTTATTGCTCCGTGGTTCTTCCCCCTTTACAACATTTTAGGCGTGTTCAATTTGCTGCCGGAGAACCTCAGGCCCACCCTGAAGATTGCGGGCTGTGCTGTGTCCCCGTCGAGAGAATGGTTTCAGAGCAGATCCCCTGAAACTTTGGGAGCGCGAAGGAAGGCATGAAGATTTCAGTTCTAGGAAAGTGCACCACATGGGAGAAAGGACATTTGCTTCACTTTCAAGAGGAGATGAGAAAACCCAATAACTCGTAGCAAAGTGTGCTGAATTAGCAGGAGAAGGTTGACTTGTAATCAAAGTTAAGCGAGAAATGGTTTTTTGAACTCTTAAACCCAGGAAATGAGCCTGCCAATCTGCTGTATCTGAGAGATAGCATCTTGGCACCCTGGGAAACAGTGCTCCGACAAACATATTATTGCCCTCATTCTCATATCTATGAGAACGTCTTTAAGATTATTAGAAATTCTTAGAAAAAGTACAGATACATGTCTATAGAAATCTTAATGCCTCCACTACGGTCTATTGAAGACTTATGCCAGCCTGCACCAGTCTGCCTTTTTGAACCCAGTAGTTACCATTTTGGGGACGGTCATGTTTAATAAAATATCTCATATGTAACAGAGTCCCGGCTATCTCTAGTGAGAGTTTCACATCTACATGCTTCCTTTAACACGTTGGCTCTCCCCACCACTCCCTAACTCCTTCTGTTCCATTAGTTTGTCCTTTCAGAAGATCCATTATCCCCATAATTAAACAACCCACTGTCCCGATTAAGTCATTCTGTGTTACTTCAATTACATCCCATTGTTCATTAAATCCTGATGTTTGCACTTCAGCAATCTTGTTTTTAATACTCCTAGCATTTGTGGAGAAACAGTGAAGTTAATTAACAATTCTTGGGCTTTTTTTTTCCCCCCTTTTGCTCTCTACCATAGTGCAAATCATTTCCATTATGACTTGCAATAATACCGAAACCATTACTAACTTCGTAGTTACTGTTCTGAGCTTCCTGATCAAAGAAGTGAAACCATTTTTTATAATCATTTTAGGTAAGTCATTCCCCAGTTGATGGCAAGAAGTGGAAAATGAAAAATAAGCGTTAAATGAGTGCTTGAAATGACTTCCCTCTTCATACCCTTTCTTCTCACACCCATCATCTTGGGATTAGAAAATAATTTAGTTACCTAAATACAAAAGTATTTAATTTTCTTCTTTATGGCTCAAATGTGACTCTGCGTTGTTAAGGATCCTTATTTATCCTTGTACTCCTCAGGGAAGGGTCACGTTTATAGCAAATCATGGTGAAGATAAAAGGCATTTTTTTCAGTATGTCTTTTTTTGACATCGGCAAAGTCAGCATTCCATTTGAAGTTACCATTGTCTAGCACAGGGATCAGCAAACAAGAGCCTGTGGGCCAAACGTGACCCTGCTGTCTGTCGTTATAAATAAAGTTTTATTGAAACGCAGCCACGCACATTCATTTACTGTGGTCTGTGGCTGTTGTCCTGCCTATAACTGCAGAGTCGGGTAGTTGTCACAGAGACCATATAGGCTGCAAAGTCTTGAATATTTACTGTCTTGGCCTTTTACAGAAAGTTTGCCAGCCCCTAATCTAGAGCTTGACATAACAGAGAAAATAATAGAGAACTGGAATCTGCCTTCCCCCCTGACCTCCAAAAGCCTGGGTCTCTTTCTTTTTTTTCTGGGGACACAGCGATGGAAATGCCTCACCAGGATCCATAAATCTGAAACTCGTGGGGTCTTCGCCAAAACACAAACCGTGAAATACTCATATTAAGCCTAAAATACCGAAATCAATCATCTTGGGCTTCATCAGACAGAGTCTTACTCGATTCTATCGTGAACAAACGTTAGCAAATGCTGGCAAGTACAGAAAAATTTGAGAGGGAAACTTAGATTTGAGGAAATTTTCTCCATTAATTTTTTTCTTCAAGATGGAAAAGGCCTTCCTCCCTCTTTTTCTGTTGGCGGCGGGGTGGGGGGTGGGGTGAGGGGTGGTGGTAAAATACCATGATCCAGGAAGCTTTGGGCTCTCGGTCTTTGGGGGAAGGAAAATGAGGTAGAGGGGGAGGTAGGGCAGGCAAGAGCAGCACCAGAGGGGGCATCTGGTAGCATGTCTCGGGGCTGCTGACTCCAGCTTAGGAAAAGCCTCAGATCAGAAGCTTTGGAGACTTGCTCTTTTAACTCGTGGCTCACATTTCTTCTACTGGACTTCTGGAAGTAGTTTTCTTCTTTCCTACCACATCTCTCCTAGTCTAAACTTCGGTTCGGTGTGGGGCATCCGGGCGGCTCAGTCGGTTAAACGTCCGGCTTCGGCTCAGGTCATGATCTCACAGTTTATGAGTTCGAGCCCCAGGTCGGGCTCTGTGCTGACAGCTCAGAGCCTGGAGCCCGCTTGGGATTCTGGGTCTCCCTCTCTCTCTGCCCCTCCCCTGCTTGTGCTCTCTCCAAAGTAAATAAACATTTAAAAAAAAAAAAAAAGAATACATAAAATTCAGTTTGGTGTAAGAACCAGACTTTTCTCTTGACCTTCATTTGGCTCTCAAATGAAATTAGATATTTTATAGTTTTATTTAATGAAAGCCATTATTGGCCTAAGCCCTGTTATGATAAAGTATTTTTTTAAACACATTTTTTAAAAAATTACCTTCTGGGTATTATAAGGTATCATACAAGGATGTAGCAACATCCCTCCTTGTGAGCCAAGAATGTGGGTGAGGACTTAATGAGGTAGCTGGATCATCCTTTCCCCACCAAAGTATGCAAACAGCGTGGGGAAATGCCTCTTCCCGGGCCTTCGATTCATCTTCCCAGCCCCCTGCAACCTTATTTTTTCTATCTCCTTGGTACCTTAACCAACCAGGGTGTGTGAAGGAACGGTGGGTAAAGCCACCCGTGAAACACCAATGTGCTGGTCTGTCTGGGTGCTGTGTACCTTAGCGCCCGAGGTGTTATGTCGCACGGTGCCCAACAGGCGGGGCTTAGAGTCTGACAGTCTTGGGGGTGAATCCGAGCTCGGTCACTTTACTAACAGGCTGTGTGACCTTGGGCAAGTCACCGGACCTCTGTAAACCGTTTCTTCATCTATTAACAGGTGATCATGAAACCTAGCTTTGTATGTTTGTTTTGAGGTCTGGAAAGATCATGGGATGTCTAGCCATCATACCTCAGAGCAGTTCCTATCATTTATTTGTAAGAGTTTTCCTGTCTGAGCCGTTTCTCTTGTCGATTGTAAGGTCTGCGGAGCACAGTGTCCTCTCACCATTCTTTCTGGTTGGCCACTCATTGTCGATGGGTGACGGTTTTTGGATTAGCTGCGCTACGGGCAAGGTGACCGCTAATCCCTCTGTCTGTGTGTTTAGAATCTATAGCAGACGACATCCCGCCAGACAGATGTGAACGGAAGACCACAATGATACATCTGAACAACTAACTACCTAAAGGCGAGGGAGAGGTGTGGTCGGGGCTGGTAAGCGGTTCGCCACCTGCTGACAAAAGGACGGGGTCCTTCCGTTCTGGTCCTTTCTCTGGGTTCTGGGCCCATGCATCTTCCAAATACCTTTGCCCTTCTAACAGCCCTTCTTGGTGGTAGGCACGTTGCTGAATCCATCAGAATGCAATTCTGCTGCAGGAAACAGAGAGCCAAGCCACCCGGGGCTTAAGCAACAGAGAAGTTTACTTCTGTCCCTCAAGAAGTTCTGGGGTGCACAGTCTGGTGCTGGTGGGTGCCTCTGCTCTGGGACGTCCTCACAGACCCAGGCTCCCCGTCTCTCATCCGCAGCCCACCTCATGGTCTAAAGTGTTGGCTCACCCCCGCCCAGCCTTCTGCCACGTTCCAGCCAGCAGGACAGAAGTAGGGCGGTAGAAAAGGGGACAAGTGGCCACCAGCCGTCTTTTAAGGAAGTTTCCCAGAGGCTGTCACGTTGCACATCTGCTTAACCTCATTGGGCAGAACATAGTCACCCGGCCACGCCCGGCTGTGGCAGAGGCCGGGAAAGGTCATTTCTCCTCTGCGTGGACGTGAGCTCCATACAAATGCCTGGAAAGTGGTACCTTTCACCAGCCCGTGGCGTCCTGCAGGTTGAGTGGGCTCCATGGGGCCCCATGCCAAGCCAAGCCGAGGAGGTTGAGCCTCCTCTGCTGGACTGTCTGTCCAGCCTGTATGCCCTGAGAGCATCTATCGAGATCTTCAGGCACATTGGGACTGCCCCTCGACATTTATCACCTTGACTGGTGGCCTTTTGGCTTTGCAGTTAAGAGAATGGTCGTGTCCTAGTGATGACCCCCAGCAGCTCCGAGATTCTGGACACATTTCTGAACCTCTCTGTCTCTCTCTCTCTCTCTCTCTCTCTCTCTGTCTCTGTTTCTTCATCTGCTAAGTGAAGCTAATAACGGTGTCCACTTCACTAAGCAGTTATTAAATGAACAGAGCAGGATTAAATGAATTCGCAAAGCGTTTACGACAGCTCCTGATAGTAAATGGTAAGTGTTCAACATGCTACATGTGAGCGCCGAGGACGATGGTTAGAAACCCGGAACGGTATTCTCTTCTTCAGCTTTTGTTTCCATAAATAGTAACGGAACCCCTCAGATGGCAGGTGGTGGTTTTGGAAAGGCAAACACAGTTCTTCAAGTCCTCCACCCTCCATTCTACCAAAAGGAAGTGGGACTCTTCTTCGCGACTTCCTGACCTCGTAGCCTGACTAGAAGATTGAAGCTTGCTCCTGGCCAGTCTAGTTAGAATTGAAGCCCAGTATGTCACGGTGCAGGAGCCTCCTCATGTACCACTGCACAGGCAGCTCCTTTGCAGACTCCGTTCAAATGCCCCTTCCTCCACGCAGTCTTCACTGATTTCTCACCCTTTGAAAAAGCTCCTCCAAGCTAGAGGTAACCTCTCTCTGGACCCCCAAAGCACTCCGCCCATACCTACTGTCTTCTACATGGTAGTAGAATTCATTATGTGTATCTCACAATTGTTCTCTTCGTCTTTACGTACTTCCCAGTCAGGATCAGTGCCAGGCTCTACTTTGTATCCTCTGGAATGCCCTGAACACCATGTCCAGATGCAAAGTAGGTGAGGGTCACTGAGCAGATTTAGCAACCTCAGTATCAACAAAGTGAGCTCTGTCAGGCTGGGTACGTTCAGCTGTAAGTAAGAGAAAATCCGAATAAAGGTGCTTGAAATAGTAAGGACGTGGAATCGCATTCTAGAGCAGAAAGTCAGGAGGTGAGCAGCCTCAAGCCCGGGCCATCGACCCATCAGAGTCACCATCGTTGGGCTCCTTTTGTGCCTCCTTCCTAGTCACAAAATAGCTGCCACGGCTCCAAGCACTGCTCTCCCCTTTTGTTGAGAGTAGAAACCCTTTCCCTTTACATCTCACTGGCCGAAACTGGGTTACATGATAAGACACCACCAACCATATCCGTTGTCCTAGCTTTGTTGACACATTTATGCCAAAGAAATAGGGAAAGCCAGAGCTGTTCAGGGACAGATTTCTGGAGAAAAGACCAGTGTAGATTTTAGAGCCCTTTAGCCTTCTGTGGGTATTGAAAGCTAATGGTCATCCCGTAGATTTGGACCATGCTTAGTTTACAAAACATTTTCATATTTTGAGGGCACCTGGGTGGCTCAGTCGGTTAAGTGTCTGACTTCCACTCAGGTCATGATCTTGCCGTTAGTGGGTTCCATGCTGACAGCCCAGAGCCTAGAGCCTGCTTTGGATTCTCTCTCTCTCTCTCTCTCTCTCTCTCTCTCTCTCTCTCTCTCTCCTCTCTCTCTCTCTCTTTCTCTCTCTCTCTCTCTCTGCCCCTCCCCTGTTGCGCTCTCTTTCTCTCAAAGAGAAACATTTAAAATTTTTTTTTTTTTTATTTTGAAGGCAGGATCGCCAAAGGTTTAAGAGTGCCTGCTTCTGCCATTTTCCTGCTGGGTGATTTGGTGCAATTTCCTAGCCTCTCTGGGCCTCAATCTGTCATCTGTAAAATGGGAATAATAGTAGAATCTATGAGATAAGGTTTCTGTGTGCTTGGCACACAGGAGGCACTCCTTAATTTGCTATTATTAGGTCACTCTTTAGTGACCCTGTCACTCCTCTTAGATAGAAACAATGAGAGTGTTAAGGCTCAGAGAAGCTAGAGGACTTACCCACGCACTCACGGCTGAGTACAAGATCTGACCCAGATGGTCTGATCCTGTGCTCAGGGCCCTCAGCCCTCCTGTGTTTCCTTCTTGAATTCTCTGTCAACACTTAGTGAGTGTTGCACCTGGTGGCTGAATAGTGTTTCAAAGGCGATGCTTTGGTCTGCCAAACGTCCCGTGAATCTTCTGAAAACAAGGACTATGTCTAAGGTCTCTCCTACACCCCAGCCCCTAACACCAAGTAGGGGATAGGGAAGACTCTGGTGAAATGGGTTTGTGAGGGGAGAGATGGCCCTTCCATGGGGGCTCTTTCCTGATGGGGAACAAAGGCCCAGTGTGTGCTGAGCCCAGGGTGGGGTGAATAGGTAGGGCCCACTCTGAGAGTCCCCCGACTATACTTAGACTTGGGGAAATTGCTGTTGGAGCAGTAAAGCGTTAGTAGCGTAAAAAATCAATTTGTGTCCGAATTGACGCTCAGAATTCCCTGTGGCCTCTATAAAATACCATTTTACCTTTTTTCCACCCGTCTAGCTGTGGAGGCAGTGGCAGATTTACATTATTTTACATCCAGTTAAGGTTGTTTTTTTTTTGTTTTGTTTTGTTTTGTTTTTTTTTTGCCTCCTCTTGGTTATGTTTTTAAGTAGAACATTTATTGCTTTACCTGTAAAGAGGTGTTTTTGTTAAAGACAATAGTGCCCTTTAGGTAGTCACAGAGTGTTATTTCACAAATACCTATAAAACTATTAAACAAGCTGGGATCGCTGGAGCTCTGATTAAAAGGTGCTTTCCAGTTGTCTTTATCTTCGGAAGCCCTGTGAAATGGCTTAACCACCCTTCTTCCCACTGTGAGCAGACCAGCTCGCAGAGAAATAAGGAAAGACACCGGCAGGTCTGCTTAGACTGTAAGGGCAAGGTCGGCATTTACGCCTCCCGAACCCTCATTTGTGTTGGGGATCTAGCTTCGGGCTTTGCTTACTAGCTTGCAGTTTTTGCTTAGGACCCAAGACAGGGTTTCTGGAGGCCCAGGGTTCCTATGTGGTGGGCGGGACCAGAAGGCGGGAGAGAGGGCCCAGGTGGGGGGAGGGGAGGAAGGACCCTGGAGCTGAGTAGTTCCTGATGCCCACTCCTGGCTCCGCCACTTACCAGCTGTGTCCCCAGAGCGAGTTATTTGACCTCTCTGTGCCTCCATTTCCTCGCTCAAAAACGGGGATCATAACACAGACCCGTAACCAGGATGTTGGGAAGGTTAAAAGACGGGTATACTTGGCAGGGTGTCAGTAAGGTGACAGCTGAGAGTGGCCACCAGTAAGTGCCACCAGTAAGGTGGCAGGTGCTGAGAAAGGGAGGTGAGGGAGAGGACTCTGGCACGAGGGTGGCCACCCCGGTGGCTTCTAGATTTTCCACCCCGCTCATGCCCTCTACAGCCTTCTCGCTCGGCCAGCATTTCCGGGCAATCTGCCTCCCTTCCTGCCCCCTGGAGCTCCCCGGCCCAGAGGTGCCCTCTGTTCCAGGAAGAAGGAAGCTGCCAGGCGCGTACTCAGGGGTTCAGACCGCACTGCCTTGGTGTTGATCACTTAGTTGGGACTGGAGCATAGTTCGCCCCGGTGTCACTGCACGCGGGAGTGTGGGGCAAGGTGTAAAGGCCCTGAGTAGAAGACCTGCCTCTGAGACCACCCACGGTTGGCAGAGCCCCTTTCCCACGGCCACGGGGCTTCTGCCCTTGTCCCTCCGGAGCGCCCACCAGCCAGACCCTGGTCTCCGTGCCCCGCGGGTAATTCGGTTCATCAGCACAGGAGCTCCAGGGCAGTTGCCACTGCGACTCCCACTCTGCAGGGGAGCAAACTGAGGCGCAAGAGGCGGCCTCTAGAGTGGGTGCTCGGCCACGCTCTGCTTGCAGGCAGCGTGCTCTTTCCGCTGCTGGATACGGAGCGGGTACGGAATCAGAGCCCTGGCCGCCGGGTCTCTGAGTCTCCGCAGGAAGGCTTACTCACAGTGGCTATAATAAGACTTCGGATGAGTTGCATGAAATAATAACTTCCCACTTTTGCCATCATCATCGTCCTCATCCTCAAACCCTTCCCAGGGGCCCAGCCCTGTGCGGAGCCTTTGATGTGCATCATCCCATGTAATTAACAGTGCCGGTACTGTTGTTATACCTATTTTCCCCCCATTTTATTACCTGTTAACGTTTTTTTTAATTTATTGCTTTTAATTTTTTTTAACGTTTGTTTCTGAGAGAGACAGAATGCGAGCGGGAGAGGGGCAGAGAGAGGGAGACATGGAATCCAAAGCAGGCTCCAGGCTCTGAGCTGCCAGCACAGAGCCTGACGCGGGGCTCGAACTCCGGAAGTGAGTTCATAACCTGAGCGGAAGTAGGAAGCCTAACCGATTGAGCCACCTAGGTGACCTTACTGTACCCATTTTAAAGTTGAGTGAACCCTAAGGATCCCCATTCTCTCCTTACTTGTGTTTTCATTAAAAAAAAAAAAAAAACACTTCCATTAGTTAATCATTTTACATTCCCTCATTACAGCCAGGTTCAAAAACATTAAGTAACTGAGCATTTCACACCATACCCTTGATTCTGAGATTACCAAGGTACCTCAGAATCTAAACTGTATGTGATGCTAATGACAAGACGCTCTTCCCTGAATCTGTCCCCCCAAGGAGCTGTAGTAGGTAAACGTTGTTGTGTTAGATGTGTTTGTTTGTTCTCAAAGTAAATCCGAAATTGCTTTTAAATTTGTTTTGAAATACTCCCTCGTTCTGTGTTTTCACACACTCACAAAGCCCTTCCCTTCCCCCATCAGTCTGATTCTGAGGCTTTGCTGCATTAGGAGAATGTGAACTGGCACTGAGACGTAAGCAATGAATGCAAGCGTACTAGTACAGGGTGGGGATCTCAGGGTTTTAATGAGGGCTTGGGAAACTGAAGATCTTGAAAGTGGACGGGGAGATAAATGTTATAGCAATTAATGCTGCATATTAAAAAGTAACCTCTTCAGCATAATCAATACGGGGACCTCCCTGACCTTCCCTGTCACCTGGAACTTCACTTCTGGGACTCTGTGGTCCTGTTAATAAAAAAGACAGTTGGGGCGCCTGGGGGGCTCAGTCGGTTGAGCGTCCGACTTCGGCTCAGGTCATGATCTCACGGTTCGTGGGTTCGAGCCCCACATCAGGCTCTGTGCTGACCGCTTGCTCAGAGCCTGGAGCCTGCTTCAGATTCTGTGTCTCCTTCTCCTTCTCTCTCTGCCCCTCCCCTGCTCACGCTTTGTCTCACTCTGTTTCTCAAAACTACATAAATGTAAAAAAAAAAAAAAAAAAAGATAATCACCAGTCTGCCCTCATGTACTGTGGAACCTTTCCAGTTTTGGGGGGGGGGGGGGTTGTTTGTTTGTGTTTTGTTTTGTTTTTGAAGATGAAATTAGAAATCACCACTTCTAGAACATTTATGTGTATATATATTTTACTCTCGGATATATTTATTCAATGCTTGCTCTGTAATGAGAGTTTTAACTTTTCTGTTTTCCTTTCCATTATCCCTGAAAAGAATGGATTATGGAAAAAAGATTAAAGTAGTATAATGGGACACAGTGTTTGCTAATGTGCCGTCAGAGGTATTAGTGGGACTCACCAAGGTTTGTGTCTTTTATGAAAGCCTTTCAGATTGCAATTATCTAATAGACTTGGAAACCTGTTTGTATTCTTGCAGGCATTAAACGTCGTCTTTGAAAAGATCCCAGAAAATGAGAGTGCAGACGTCTGTCGGAATATTTCAGTCAACGTTCTTGATTGTGATACCATAGGCCAAGCCAAAGAAAAGATTTTCCAGGCATTCCTAAGCAAAAATGGCTCTCCTTATGGACTTCAGCTGAATGAAATCGGTCTTGGTAAGGCAAGGAGGGAGCTATTCTGTCCCCATCCCTGATGAATGTCTCCTCCGCCGGCTCTCTCCCTCTGTCTCTCCCTTTCCCCCCTGCCCACAGCATGCATGCTTCTGTCTGTTGAAACTTACGTGGCCTGGGGCTGTTCCCAGAGGGCATGTCTCGGGGCCAAGAGACTGTACTGCTTTCCCAAGAGCATGTACATGATTTTTTCCTAGGCAGCGTTATCCTTCAAAGATGCTGGAGTTTTGTTTTGGGGTTTTTTTTTTTTTTTTTTTTTTTTTACAAAAATGTTATGTTTGTAAATCAGATTCATGAGATTGGTAACCCTGAGACTGAATGGATTCACCTTGCGTCAAGAAGTACAAAAAGGTGTAAACCCCGCGCCTTGTGTGTGTGTTGCATTTCACATTGGCATTTGATTTGTTTGTTGTGTGTCATTAGCGGGTGGCTCAGACTCTGGGTGTTAACTGAAGCACACTGGAAAGGTCATCTTCGTCTCTGCTAATCGCGTCCTGCATTAAGTATATTCTCCATCCTCCCCAACGCGAAGCAGCATCTGCTATGAATTCATTTTCGGGCTCTACTGGTCTACTGCAAAGGAGAACATATGCATGAGCGCTCTAACAGGGCTCCGCTCCACTCAAATGTTCATCAACATTTTAAAGTTGAGCTCCCCGCAGCCCTCCCAAGAGACTGTCGTGGGATTTTATAGCAGATAATGGGACAGGCAAGAAGAGTAAAATCACAGCAGCGACAGACAGCGTAACAAGGTTTATCTCCCCTCAATGTACAGTCGTAGCCTCCACGAAGCAGGCAATTAAAACCACCCCACCTGGCTCTCCAAGCCAAACCTCCTGCTAAAAGGCCATTTAGAAAAGCCTGGAGGCAGGGCCTGGCAAGTTGGGGTGAAACAACGCAAGCGTGCAACTACAGGACTTGGCTTCAAAGAAGGGACTAAGGCACCTCTCTTCTGCCTCTTTTCTGTGTCCTTCTGTTGGGTGGACTGTTGGGCACTTGCAGACCATTTTCGCTCATTTGGTTAGAGGCCGGGCCAAAGAGGCAGCCCCAGACGGAAAACCATCACCTGACCTGGACTGTCAACTTCCTTCCCTACCTTTGCAAAAGTGTGGCTCTGGCTGCCAAAAGCTGGGCACATGGAGCCAACAAGCATGGGGAAAACAGTCCAGTGGCCTTAGTCCTGCCAGTGCCGGGTCAGCAGTAGCAACCTCTTGCCGTTCTTGTGTTTGAGCCCATCGGTTCTTCCTGATGTAGGAAAGTGGGGAGCAGAACAAGTCTATTAGAAGCTTCTGATGGGAAATGGGAACGCTGCATTCCAGCCATGTCAGGCTTCTGCATGTGTGATGATCTTGCAAACTACCTCCAAGGCTGGCCCCAGAAAACGAGGGCAAAAGCCTTAGAACCAGCCATAAATTGTATAGAAATCCAATACCGGAAGCAGCTGTGGTTAAGACCGCTTCTAGCAGAGGCTCACAAACTCAGATGCCCACAGGGGCAGGAACTACCATAAATAGGGGTGTTGGCCCATCTAGGACACTGGGAAATGGCAGGACCCCACTTAACTGGGGGGAAAGACATGCCATCTAAAGGATCAGTGCCACTCGGCTTCAGCCAGTGACTGCATGCGGGCCTGTGTGGTCAGTATTATCCGATGATTCCGTTGTTTGTTTCCTTGTTTTTAAAGAGAAATCAGTCCGAATTTTTAGGTGCAATCTCCTGCCTTGAATGCTGGTGCCTTGGTGCTGAATTGACTTTGAATGTTGGTGCTGAATAAGTAAAACGTTGTGTAGGTTCACACACAAAAATACACATCTGTGGGCCACATTCTAGCTCCAGGGCACAAGTTGGCAATCTCCATAAAACAGTTTGAATGGTGTGGCTTGAGATATTAGCCCACCAGTGCACCCCCGTCCAAGGACCTACAGAAGATAATTCACTATGCACCTGCTTGGGAACTTAAAAATTTGTTTTGGGAATTTTTTGAAGAGCTTAGTCCCTGTAAGGATGCATTATTTTGTTTCCATTGGCTTTACTTCCAGGCTTAGCCTCGGAGTACAAGCTTCAGGGAAAGGTAGTCTTTTTTTCTTTTTTTACGTTTATTTATTTACTTAGAGTGAATGAGCTAGGAAGAGGCGGGGGTGTAGAGAATCCCAAGCAGGCTCCACATGCAAGCACAGAGCCCGATGCAAGGCTTGAACTCATGAACCGTGAGCCAAGATCTTGAGTCAGATGCTTAACCAATTGAGCCACCCAGGCGTCCCCAGGGAAATGTAGTCCTAAACGTCAGAGCCCTATACACAAAACAGAAACAAAACTCAGGCTACCAGTCTGGCTCATATATCTCCAAACTTTCAGACACACATTAACCAATTTATCTAAGATTTATTTATTTATAAATAATAATTGCTACCATTACAGAAGAGCATTTAAACTTTCTCACTTCAATTTCAAAGGAGAACAAAATGCACTCTTTTTTTTTCTTTTCAGAGCTGCAAGTGGGCACACGACAAAAAGAACTTCTGGATATTGACAGTTCATCTGTGATTCTCGAAGATGGAATAACCAAGCTAAATACCATTGGCCACTATGAGGTAAGAGCAAGGCTTAGCCCCCAACATCTCCTTCCCCAGGCCCAACCCTGCCTCGATAGATCATCTCCAGGTAGTACCCCGGCAATTGTTTAAAAAAAAATTACGGGACCCCCACCATTTTCTGGCAATTTGCAGATGGCTTGTTTGCAGGTCAGCAGTTTTCTTTAGTTGCTCATTTGGAAGAGACTGGGCATTACTGTGTTTCGTGGTCAACAGTTCCCCCCCTCCCCAAGGCCTTCGATTTTCATGTGACTGATCAGTCTCCATCCGGCAGTTTGGGTGGGAAACTTCACCTCACAGGTCTCCACAGTGTTCACAGAGCCACATAACCTTTGTGTGGGGTCCTTTTTTTCTGAAGAAGTCCTACATTTCCTGTTCGTTTGCAATATTCAGTAATACATCCTTTTTTTATGTTTATTTTTGAGAGCCAGACAGAGAGAGAGGGAGACACAGAATCTGAAGCAGGCTCCAGGCTCTGAGCTGTCAGCATAGAGCCCAATGCGGGGCTCGAACCCACAAACCCATGAGATCATGACCCGAGTCAAAGTCAGATGCTTGACCGACTCAGCCACCCAGGTGTCCCCAGTAATAGCTCCTTTGGCCCCTGACCCACATGCTGGGTGAGTGCCAAGGTGGGTGTGGGGTGCACATGACCTCTCAGAGATCTGAGAAGCCTACATGGCACGAGAGAGAGAGAGAGACAGACAGGAGGCAGGGAAGGTTCTGGAACACACTGAGATGAATACTGGGAGTCATTCAGCAACATTATCCAAATCTTTGGTGAATATCTGCTATGTGCCGGGTTGCACACAAGAGGAACAAAGACCAAGTTCCTGACTTCAAGGAGCCTACCACCCCCGGGAGGGGATGAAGAAGGGGGAAGACAAGTATGAGGCAACACCTATGGTGTAAGAGTGCTGTGGCTCAGAGCATCAGAGAAGGCTTCCTGGAGAAAGCTGACTAAGCAGAGACCTAAAGAATGAGTACTTTCCCGGTCCGGGATGGGGCACCAGCACACCCCACAGGGAAGGGAGAAGACACATGTTCTTCCACACAAAGACTTGCAGCTGCCTAAAACTTGAGATTGGGGGTGGGGGGGGGTTGGCAATGAGAGCCAATAATAGCCAATGTGACAGAGGCCTCACTCTGTGCCAGGTGCTGCCCTCAGCATTGCCCCTTACTCTGGCTTAGTCCGTCCCATGTTTAGCAGTCCTATGAGGTAGGTGCTGTTACTAACCCTCTTTATAGATGGTACCCTCAGGGACGTTTACCAGCAGCTAGTCAGTGGCAGAGCCAAGATTTGGACTCAGATAGTTGGGTTCTAGGGTCTGTGGCTTAACCAGTACCTGCCAAAGCCTGACTGAGAGGAAGGCAGAGAAGTGGGGAGGGAGGCAAGAAGGGGAGATACGGATTGTACAGCCCTATCAGCTTCTTCAGGAATTGGACTTTTGTCCCAACAATAATCCCAAGAAGCCACGAGAGGATCTTAAGCAGGGGGGATTTGTGTCTCACACATGCCTGTGGCTGTGTCTGAAGCATGGTTATAAAAGGTACAAAGCTGGAACTAGGGAGACCCTTAGAAGCTGTCACTGGAAGAATTTCAGGTGAGGAATGATGTTGGTCAGAAATGACATGGTGGCTCTTGAGATGGAGACAAGCGGAGGGACTCAGAGATGGGCAGGAGATGGGCACCATAAGCCATGCAGGTGGGAGAGTCCCTGGGTAGAGGAGTAGCCAAGATGGCGGGTGGATGCATTGATGCAGTAGGTCTTCCAGAGACAGAGGAGACAGCAGGAGCAGCTTCCCAGGCCACTCGGAGAGTAGGTGCCTCCTGTCTTTCATGCCTGCGAAGTCCCCAGGAAATGTGTTTGCACCGAGAAGGCCTTTGGACCCTGCAGGCTCTCCCCTCTCCAGGGAGGAAGCAGAGACCATTCTTGAGCAGAGCTTTCTGGGCAGTGGCCAGAAACAGAGGACACCTCTTCCTTGGGCTCTTTGGCTAAGTGGTTCTTAGAACTAGTTTGGAAATAGCTTCTTTGGGTGACACCTGGGTGGGCGCCACCGGAGCCTTTGCCGGAGAGCATCCAGTAGAGAGAACCACGGGGTAGCGACTTGCTTTCGTGCTCACCCTACCGCAGCTCAGACTTTCCAACCTTGGAGTCATCTTGCCAAGAGCTGTCGGTCTCAGCTTTTGGAACTTGTAAAAATCCCCAGGGGGCTTTCTGAGCGTATGTATGCCTGTGAGCCACACTCAGAGAAGCTGTGCTCCAGAGGGAATTTAATGGATAGGAGGTTAGAGTTAGGGGTGCTGCCTGGCAAGTGTAAGAACTTAGGGGCTTATCAGGGCATCAGTTTGAAGTTCAGGCTTGCAGCCTGGCAGTCACCTTCCCTCCATGTTGTCTGGGTAGCGAGTTTGTCTCGGCGGGTTTAGAAGGAACACCACCACAGACGCCCTCCTTTGGTGCCCTCCTTTGGTGAGCTAATGTGCTTGTCTTGCTCAGCTGTGCCAGGAGGGCTGGGCCACCCTGATCAGGCTCTTTTGGAGTCCCCTGGCGACCGTGTGGCATGAGGTGGATCACAAAGGAAGGGGGTGTGGCCACTCACTGCCCTTCAGAGGGAAAGGCAGGACGAGCCACTCCAGCAGGGAAAAGGAAGAACCACCATAGCTGTCTGCAAGGCCAGGGGGAGGGCTGTCAGGAGAGATAGAACATCAGTCTTCACTGGAGACATCGGCCGTGCTAGACACCTATCTGCTTAAGGATGATAATGAAATTAATCCGGCCTGTAGTCACTTCCCGTCCAAATGATTTATTGGCTTCATACCCTAGCATTGCCACATGGTGGTAATAAATGACAAGACTAGGACACAAGGGCTTAAAGGATTCTCCTTATGTTTAAAAAGCTAAGCCGTAAGGCAAATAAACTCAGAGAGCTTGAAGGAAACTGGGGAGGTCATCGGCCCTGTGCTCTCCATGCCTGGACCATCTCAAATGCCCTGTTTTTCAAAGACAGTTCAGAAAAAAAGTATCCACCACTACCCTCGGCCACCGAACTCTATCCCCAGTTTAGTAGTTCCCCTGCAGATTCAAAATTGGGAGCAATTTGACAGGGGTAGGCTGAAGCTCACTTTTGTGCTTCTGTTAAAAATTTTCTCCTGGAGCTTACGTTTCCCTCCAAAGAGACAAGATGCTAATTACCACTCTTATTTACTAAAGCACCCTAGTTTGAGTCACTGCAAGTACTTGAAAGCAAAAAACTGTATTTCATTTAAAAATAGGGTCTAACTCGGAATTTTAAGTGATTCAGACTCATCTCCCTCCAATTAGCCCAAATTACTTAGGTTTTAAAGTTAATCTTTAGTGACGGCCAGTTCCTCCTACTATCTAAACAAAGTCCCGTTGCTGGAGTGGAAACCTGGTTCTTCTCTCCTGTTCTGTCCTTAGGGCAAACAGAGTGTAGCTGATTTCCTCTGAATGATTTACTGTCCAAATATTTGAAGAACAGGTTTCTAGAGGGGATCTGAAGGCACAGCAAAAATATAGCATCTCATGGGCCAGATGCAGCCTCCACAGCCCCAAATTGCTGGCAATGCTCTGTCATCTATAGGATGGCATCCTTGCCAACCCTGGGCATCGCCAAGATTGCTTTGCATAGTGATGACAGCACTGTTCATGTGCATAAGCCCAATTCAGGTTCACAATCCTATGATGAAGGTGCTTTTATTACCCTCGTTTTCCATCAGATGAGTGCAGAGGAGGGTGGATTTCTGCTACAGTCTCCTTCTGTCCCGTGCAAACAAGGGGTAAAGCCAGCATCTTTACAAACACATTAAGCCAGAGGCATCTCTATCCCCTATAATTAAATCCTCCCCAAGTGCTTCCTTAACTGGCCATCGCTGAGTGTGCCTTTCCTATTAAGGAAACTGCAGTGTTTTGGAGCTGATAAGATCAGTTGTGTGTATGTATGGAGAGGTGTCTCTGGGTCCAGGCTTTCTTCCCCTCCCCTGCACCTCCGTGTGACCTTTTGCTGGATGGTGTTATCACACTTACTCCCCACAATAGGGTGGCATCGCATATACAGAACAGGTGTTGTGTCCGGCAGGAAATGCCCTCTATAGACTTCGCCTCACATTCTGAACCATGAGGTTCTGAGGGGCAGAAAAGACGTTTCAACCACTGTGATGTTGAAGAACGCTCTCGTAACAGGTGCATGCTAATGCCGTAGTGGTCGTCGCCACCGCTCAAGTTGTCATTCAAATGACATGTAGAGCTCATAGGGATGTTCCAAAGTGTCTGCTAGGTAAAGTCAGCGGTCCGTCCAATCAGGTGTGTCATCCGTGACACTAAAATAAAGGGATTTGACCATCTCTAAAGGTCTCTTGCAGCACGAATGACTTTAGACATTTATTTATTCATTAAACAAGCACAGAGCGCTTCTTGTATACTGGGCACTGTTCCAGGGGCTCTTACAAATAGCAGCTCCTTTAGTCCTCTGTACAGCCCAGTGAGGTAGATGGATACTATCATTATTCCCATTCTAGGGCACAGGGAGAGGTTCCGCGTAGCTCTTCTCAATGACGCCCCAAGGCCGGAAGCAGATGAAACAGCAATGACGCTGGAGACATGGCTCTTCTCAGGGCCGGAGAGATAGGCTTGGTTCCAGCTGGGCTTGTAGCCCATGCCTCCAGCCTCCAAGGCAGCCTCGGCTAGGAAGCTGGGCCAAATGATGAAAAATCCTGGTAGTTAATTTCTCTGATGTCATATCCAAAAAGGTAACTTCTCTTAAAATCTTCTGATGAAGCTCCTGTCTGTGAGCTTATCAAAATCCTTATTTTTAATTCTACTTCAACATAATTTAAGGCAACAATTGCCTTCTTCAGATAGGAGGCCTCTTGCAGGCATCCAAGAGCTCACCACCCCAGCCCAACAAAAGCAGGGGAGTGCTTAAGGTTCCCAATTTCAGGCACACTTTTAGAGAGCAAACTGGCTCCTAGAGGACGAGGTCTGGTTCTGACAGTCCTCAGAGAGAGTTTGCTACTGGCCCAGGCTGAATTCCAAGTACCCAAGGAAGACGCAAGAGCCCTACTGGCATTTTAACTAGTTGGAAGCATCCTTTAGAGCTCTGTCCTGGGTGTCCAGAACCACATGTATGATCTGATATGTGTGTTGGGAGTGTTCTGATGGGGCCCCTTCCAAACACGCCAATGAACACTGAACCTCCTTTGCTAACGGACTGAGCAAGGTTATCCCTCTGGCCCTGAGAAACAGGATTCCTTTATTATCTGCCTCCAGCCTTGGGGTGTCAGTGGGAAGAGCTAAGGGGGTAGGTGGGGAAAGCAAAATTGATGAGTGGTTGTGGGGACAGTGCTGGTTGAATAGAGTTCTGCTTTCACATAATACCATTTTAGGAATGAGGGATACCAGTAAGGGTTTCCATGTGGTGATGTGTATTGGTTACTGTGTTTTCAGTGTTTTTTTTAAGAAAAAAAGTACCACAATATTTCATAATTTTCCATACAATTCTTAGGCTGAAATTCCAGCTTTCCTCTTAGACTAAGCAATATGAAATGACCAACATTTGACCATTTTTACCCATAAAAAATGGCAGTTTTGTGAGACTAAATATAAATTCAATCTTATATATCTAGAAAATCTATCCTTACGGAATTTTCTTCAACTCATGCCACAAGGATAGGGTTTTGCCACAGAGAAGTCCTACCTTGGCTTGCACGTGATTTGGAGGATGTGTACCTCCTGCTGATTTCAGGAGTGATTTTAAATTGTCGACCTGAGTCCGCTTAGCCTTGTGCGGTCACAATTCCTAATTCTGATAATGGAGGAGTCTACGGTTTCTCTACCTTGTTCCAACATGGGCCAGTCATCATCGAAGGGGTATCGCCTTCTTGTCTCATTGAATCCTGGAGCACTGTGAGACTGGGAGGAATTTAATTTGAAATTGCCGTGCGCTACCAGTTCTGCTCTGGGCTGGAGAAACATTCCCGCTGCAGATCCATCTAGTGACATTAATCTTTCTTTGATTTAATTTGGTTTTCATTCCTAAAGTAGGGGCCCAGAGGCCGCTCCCTGCCTCACAGGAGTACAGGAGGATTAATGAGTCACTCTCAGGAAAGCATTTGGAGCTCCTCAGATGGAACAAACAGTATCATATTTTTAACACTTTAGATTCTGTGGCACTTTTCAAAACGGCATTTCTGTCCTTAACTCAGCAGCAGCTGACTTGTGCAAAATAGAAAATGGAAACCTTATCCCCCGACCAAACATCTGTAAGTGAACTAGTTTCTGTCTTAGGATGGTGTTAAAGTGTCACGTGGGGGGAAATGTTCCAGCCCCAGAGCAGCTGTGAAAGTTAGAAATACACTCACACACACATGCTCAGACACACACACAACTCAACCACTAATAAAATGCTTTTACACTTGCTCTCGGGAGATAATTTCAGAATAAAATTTCCGTGGTACAAGCTGCGTGTGCGCTATCTTAATGCCTGAGCACAGTGCCAGCAGTGAGTCCTTGCCAGCTCTTGAAAAGACATTTGAACCTTTGGCAGGACTGCTTATCGGAAAGCCCATCCGTGCTGTTTGTGATTATAGGGGAAGGGTGCTCACGTTTAGCAAAACAAAGCGTCTGACGGTAGTGGAGTATTGGCTCAACACTCAACAGGATCCATTTGGGATTCATTCTTTGACAATTACCCAGAATGAATCACCAGCTTCCTTTTATAAAAAGATATTTATTGGCTTAGAAACAGAGCATATCCAGCTCTTCGTGGGGAGGAATTTTAGAACTATGTTCAAACATTCTCATAAACTGGGTGTCTGAGTGTTGCTAAGAGGGTGCCTGCACAGAGTGTTTACTTTAATTGCATCAAAATGTGGAGGAGAATGGAAAAAGCAGCCAGAAAACAATGAATGGCTCAAGGGGAAAGAGGAGGAGGTTTGGTAATAACAGCAGAGTCAAAGAATTCAATAAGAGTCCAAGCTGGAGACACTTTTCAGAGACCTGATGGCCCAGCCAGCCTCTGCCCAGCGTTCCCCCTCCCTGCAAGATGTGAACACCAGCAGTTGGAGGCCTCTGGTCTAAACTTAGCAGCTGGCTAGACACAGCTGGCTGGACGGCTGTGCTCAGGGCCTCTGCAGGGCTGGCTCTCGCCCCGTGTTCCCTCCTCTGTGGGTGCAACCTGAAGGAGATTAGACCTTAATCCTTTGGCGCTTGCTAAGCAGGTTTGTACACTCTGATAACCAGTGCGCAGCAGGCCAGAAGAGAAACTCTAGGTTTCTACTTTTTTGCAAATGGAGGAAGGCTAGGTCCAAAGTAGTATTAGAATTCAGACCAGACTGAGGACTTCAGAGTGGAGGGAAAAAGCACTCAGCTGACCGTGTTCCGAAAAGACAGGGTTAATCCTCCCTCCATAGTCCCACAGTGAAGGCAAGGATTTGTGTATCCTTGACTTGCCTCTCTTCAGGGTTCCTTTGTCTTACATTTTTGTGGACTAGCCTCTCAGAATAATTTACTCCTCACAAGAAGTGAGGCCTGCCCCCTGCTTCTTAGCATCTAGTCCCCTTAGCCTCAAGGGCGCTTCTTCCCCCAGTCGGTTGCGGGGGAGGGCCCCGCTGGAGGGCCATCGGGCTTGGCTTCCATAGTCCCGAAAGGCCTCAGGTGAGAACTCCTGACTTTATAGACAAAAGAGGGTATGCGTGGGCTTTGCAGTAGTGTGTCAGTGTGGTAAAGGCATTTATTTGTCAAATTGCGTACATTTAAAATCTGTGGCAATTTTTTAGCAGCTCTATTGAGATATAATTTATATACCATAAAGGTCACCTTTTAAAATGTACAATGCAATGGTTTTTGGTGCATTTGCAGAGTTGTGTAGTCATCACCACAATCTAATTTTAGGACATTTTCATCACCCCCAAAAGAAACCTTGAATTCATTAGCAGTCACTCCTCATTCTTCTGACCCCTGCTTTAGGCAGCTAGTAATCTACTTTCTGTGTGCATAAATCTGTTTTGGACATTTTATCTAGATGGGATCATACAACATGTGGTCTTTTGTGGCTGGCTTTCATCTAGTATAATGTTTTTGAGGTTCATGTTGTAGCATGTCAATACTTCTGTCTTTAGTGTATGGCAGTTTTTTGTAATATATTCACACAATAATACAAAGTCATTTTAAAAGGACTGAATTGCTTGTAGCTGCAACAGTGTGGATACACATCACAGACCTTAAGATGACCCCAGGAAGCCAGACCTATACACACACATACACACACACACACACACACACACACACACTCGTAGTTGACTCTTGAACAATGCAGGTTTGAATGGTGCAGGCCCACTTACATGCAGATATTTTCCAGTAAATACAGTACAGTGCTGTCAGTGTGTCTTCTCTTACGATTTTAATACTTTTTTCTCTAGCCTTATAAGGATACAGTATGTAATACATACAACATACAAGATATGTATTAATTGACTTATTGGTAAGGCTTCCTGTCAACACTAGGCAGTTAAGTTTTGGGGGAATCAAAGGTTATATGTGGAGTTTCAACTGTGCAGGGGGCGGGTTTCCAGTATGGGGTAATCGCATATAGTTTGCTATCAGGATATGCACTTATTTCTGTTGGATATATACCCGGATGTGAAATTGCTCTGTGATACGGTAAACACCAGCTCTAGCTAACACAGCTTTGAACACCTGTTTCAGCATTTCTGAATACAGTAGGAACCTCAAAAACATAGTGGCCCAAGCCTCTTTTGACCCCTGAGACGCTCGGATACTTCCTAACACAGCCTTGTCTTCCCCTCTGCCCGGGCTGGCCCACCTCCCATTAGCCCTATGGTGTGTTGGCCCCGCCTCTTCCAGCCTCACTGCATCTCACTGCCTTGTCTATGTCCTTCACAGGACTGTGAGCTCCTTGAGGGCAGAGACAGTGTCTTCATCACCATTATAGCTCCAACTTCCAGCACATAGAAGTTCTTGATAAATATTTAATAAATGAGACAATGCCAAGATCCAGCCAGCCATCTAATTCCTGGATGAAGTTGAGAAATGTATTAAATTTTGAAAACTCATATATTTTTTATCTTTGCTTTCAGATATCAAATGGATCCACTATAAAAGTCTTTAAGAAGATAGCAAATTTTACTACAGGTAACCGATATAATGTTAACCTTTTGTTCTCACCCACTTTTATATAAAGTATTGTTTTTTGCCTCTTTCAGATGTATTGTCACAAAAGTGAGATTGAGTTGTTTCTATATAATTCTCTGAAATTGGAGAAAAGCCATTTTGATCTGTTTCTATTCCTAAGAACGTGAGCTTTGCAAAAAAGAGGACAGGAACCGGTAAATAGCAGTTGGCCGGACTGCCCAGCAGAAAGGAAGTTGCTGCCTCTTGACAGCCCTGAACTCAGGGCAGAATCTCAGCCTTCCTTGCTCTGTTCCAACTCCTCAGTAGGATGGGGGCTGAGAAGACCCCTCTGGCAAACTGAGAGGGAAGCCGGTAGATAATCACACAGCCCTGCAAGCACTGAACAAACAAGATAATCCACTTAGAAATCCAAATCTCCTTGCGATAGCAGCTGCAAAATTCCCAGAAAGCGGAGTGAGACAAACTGAATGGGGAGCTTTTATGGGAAAGTCAATGGGCTAGCCTCTAAACTCTCTACCCACCTCCCTGATGGTCTCAGGAAAGGAAGGCATTGTGACGGTGCCTTGAGAAATTCCCTAAATCCCAGTCTAGGTTTGTCTCCAGAGAAAGGATACCCCAGCTAAGACACTCGGTCCCCAGCCCTTGGAAAGTTTCTGGGCCTCACCAACAGCACTTTTCACACATATAACTGGAGGGGAGGCTTCCTGATTCCTAGATTCAATACTAGGAGCGGCCTCACAGGTCCCAATACCTGGTCAGTACAAACAGAGAATGCAGGGCCCCCAATTAAATAGAAAGGATAATTTGGTAGGTTGTAGGAAACCCCTGTGGGGAACCTCACAGTCCATCATTAGATCTGGCTATTTAGTGAGAGAAGCCATCTTGCAGAGGGTGGCCGCCATTCTGGCATAGGGAATTGGTGTCCTTGTGTTATAAAAAAGTAGAACTTTGTATTTTAAGCTTCAAAGATCGGGGATCTCACATTTGGATCTCTTCACGGGACCTCAAGGCAGTCAACGTCTCTGTTTCTTCCCTGTCCAGTTCAGCTGAGAGCCATTATTTTGATCACTCTCCTCCTAACCCTTCACCTTCTCCTGTCCCTGTCCCCTATTTACTACCCTCTCTGTCATGTCCCAGCCCTGGATGAACCCAATACTAGCCTTTCCTAAACCTATATCCAGGCAGCCACTGGAGGAAGGTACACAACAGCATAGCTTGGAGTCACTATAATTTCATGGTTCCCAACATGACTGGGACCCTCAATGCAGCCTACACCCACTAAATTTCTCTAGGTAACTCACTCTGTGTTCTCCAGAATTCTGCCTTCTCTCCTCAAAGCTCTGACCTACATGGCTCTATCAGCAGCAGACTTGATCCTGTACGTCACAGAGGAAACAGGAATCAGAACTCCATCAACATCTAGCACCAAACCTACCACCCTACCTGCATCTGCCCATTTCTTCCTGTGCTCCTTCCCACCCCCACCAGCATTCCAGGATATCCTTCCTCTTATCCAAGGCCAGTCTCTCACCTGTGTCTTCAATCCCATCATTTCCAACCTTCCAAGCATTCTTACACCACAGACAATCTTCTCTCACCTAAATTTTCTATACCTCCCCACTTTCTACAGCTTTTGTTAGTGTTTCAAGGTATTCTAGTCTCCTTCCTCTTCAAAACAAAAAACCTAGTCCCTTGATCCTTCTTTTCCATTTACCATTCCCTTTACTACCACATTTCTTTCAGGACTGTCCTCACCCTGTGTCACTGTCACACTTGCTCTATAAACTCCCAACTCATTGCCCTCCTTTCAGATCCCAGGAGGGGTCACGTTCCTTCCACCTTAGGGTCTTTGCACCCATTCCCCTTCTTCCATTTGCCTGGACAACTAGTCATTCATTTAGGTTCAGCTCCAACACCCCTTCCCCTGAAAGACCTCCCAGAGTAGGGCCGGCCTTTGTCAGTTACTTTCTTAGCATAGACTTCTTCAGGAGCCTTATCACAGTTGTAGTTAAATAATTGTATAATTAATAGTATGAAGTCTCTCATTGGCTAGGATGTAAATTCCACTGGGGTGGGGGGGGGGGGTAACTAGGTCTGTGTTAAGATTGCCTTTTGCCTAGGAGCCCCTGGCACTCAGTAGATGCCCCCAGGTACATTTGTTCATGAGTGGGGCTTGAACCTCTCCTACTCACCCAACGAAGGATCATTCAACCTGTTTTAATACTTCCAGGAATAGGGAACCTGCTTCCTACTCCCTGGCCCGTTTGGTCTTCACATTGTTAAGATCTTAAGATGCAACAGGGTAAAAAAAAAAAAAAAAAAAAAATAGCTGTGAAGAGCTCAAGTAACCTCTTCTGTTTATAGCACAAATGGGGCATTTTATGAGAAGGCCAATTAGCCCGTGGTTGTTTTTTTAATAGACTGTTTTCTCCCCCTTTCTCTGGCATTCAGATGTGGAATACTCAGAAGACCACTGCCATTTGGTGAGTTCAGTCTTTCTTGTGCTTGCCGCTGAACTGGATGCCTTCTGTGGCATGAACGGTCTCCTTGGGTAACGCTTCTAGTCTGTCTTCCCTTTAGATTTTACCAGATTCGGAAGCATTCCAAGATGTGCAAGGAAAGAGACATCGAGGGAAGCACAAGTTCAAAGTAAAAGAAATGTATCTGACAAAGCTGCTGTCGACCAAGGTACACTTAACTGTTCTGGGAGTGCTTTTATGGCTACCTTGGGGGTGTATGATGTGTTTGACTTAATTTCCACTGAAGTGTGAAAATGTTACAAATCCCTTGTGCCTTCTAGCAAAGCAAAATGAAAGTTTAAATGGTAAACACTTCCTACCCTCCTCTTCTTTTTAGACACTGCAAAGATAATGGCACTTTACAAATTTTGGCTGTAGTATCTTCAATCGGGGATTTAATATTGTTCCCAGTCCTTTACCCACCATTTCACTATTGTTGTTTTTTAGGTTCGTGGTGTAATTATTCGTTTTTATTTGTTCTTATAGAGGAGCAATAAAACTCCCTTTGAATTGCAAATAAAATGAAGGGTGGGGTCAGTGACGGCAAACCTAAATCTTTTTTTATTTTTCCGCTTTAAAGTTAAGGATTCTGTTCACATGTAAAAGTGTCAGATGTGAAAGCCGTTGGAATACCAAATCAGAAGCAAATTTTACTTTATCTGGCTTTTAGTGAGATTAACAGAAGTCTGTGGTGATCCTTTTTTTTCCCCCTGAAATGACTAGCAATATAAATGCTATTATCTACACCTGGCCCTGGTCTCCTGATGGGCATGCTTCTTCAGATTATAGCAGAGGGTGTGCTGAGAGCTCAGTAAATTTGTTTAGTGGCCAAAGGACAGCCAGAGCCTCTTGATTTTCTCATCTGTCCCACAGAGATCTGCCTATTTGTCTTTTGTAAAACACTCAGATGCTTTGGAAAGTAGAGAATAAAAACCTCTGATGGAAACACATGCAACAGGAACAATTCTGGGAACTGAGCAACACTGAGTTTTTCTAGGCTGAACATAACGAATAAAAGCTAAACATCCATGGCTTCTTGATCTATGCACGTAGCCCTACAACTGACATTTCAACTGCTGGAGACTTCTACGATACCCTCATTGTTGACTAAACCTAAACCTGGGCATGGATTTTCAGGATGCTTGACCCACATGGAGTGTTGGCCTCATTTGATAATTTTACATATTTTCTCTTCAGGTTTTTTTTTCTGTTTTGTACATCATTTTCTCTGAACTGGCATTTCATTTTCTATTGTATTCAAAACTGCTACCCTATTTTTTAAATCTCCCACGTCTGATGCTCTCTTTCAGGTGGCAATTCATTCTGTGCTTGAAAAACTTTTTAGAAGCATTTGGAGTTTACCCAACAGCAGGGCCCCATTTGCTATAAAATACTTTTTTGACTTTTTGGATGCCCAGGCTGAAAACAAAAAAATCACAGATCCTGATGTCGTACATATTTGGAAAACAAACAGGTGGGAACAAACAGTATGTGATTACTGACTGTTTTCAAGAATCTGGGACAGAATCTTAACCAAAAGGAGGGCATGGATAGTTACAGAAGGATTCATTATCCCTAGATCAGAATCTTTTGGCTTGGTAAGCTATCATGTCAAAGCAGATTCTTCCTCTGTTACTATTTTTAACAAGAACAAAACCCTTCCTATGCTGTGAGCCTATTCTTTAGGATAACATAAACAAACCTTATTATCTTTAACGCATGAAAAAGACCTTGTAAGGAATGTTAACCTGACCGGCAAAAGATGAGAAATTAGTATTTTGTGGTTTTATTATATAATTTTCCATTAGAGAATACTTAATCCCTTTGCAGTTACCAAACTGTCTGAATTCTGATTCTACATAGACATTTCTGCTTTTATTTGAGCAAGTGCAGTACTCAGATATCATGAGAATTAGCCAAAGGACTGTTTTGTTTTCTAATGTTTTACCTGGTTGCCTGGTAAGGCATCCAGGTTTGTTCTAAATTTCTCCTCAGTAAAGAAACAGCTCATTACCTCTATTTGAAATATTCTGTGTATGAACTGAGTAAGACTCGGTGTTAAGACATGATAGAACTTTCCGGCACAATCGCAAGCCCTCCCGAACACTGAGGGCCCACAGACCATTTTAAGGAAGTATTACAAGCTGAAGTGCCAGAGCTCTAGGTCTCATCTTCTCCCATTGAATCCGGGTCTGTCCCAGCATCTACCCTGGCTCCCTCCCATCCTGTGCTCTAGCCTCTTAATCCCAGGTGCTGCTGCTGTAGGCTCCCCTTTTCACTGTGAAGAGGGTGGCATCTGAGCAGGGGCAGTAGCCAGGACAGTAGAGCTGAGGAGAGGCCCAGCATCCTTATGATGGAGGTAATTTGCTAGGCCAGAGTTGAGATAATGGAAGGACTCTGAATGATTCCCAAGTTCATATTCAAGTATCTGAGTACCTACTATATGCCAAGCACTGTTAGCTGCTGGAGATGTAACAGTAAACTGAACAAAAATCCCTGTTCTCAGAGAGCTTGCATTCTAATGGGTGGAAGAGATGATAAATAGGTAAATTAGTAGTATATTAGAAGGTTAGTACAGTGGACAAAGCAGAAAAGAAGGATAGAGAGTAACAGGACAGTGGTCAGAGAAGGCCTCAAGGAGATGATGACATTTGAGTCAGGTCTTGAAAGAGGTGAGGGCATACACCTTGAGACTGTCTGGCTAAAGGCAGTTTCCGGAAGATGGGCAGAAGTCCTGAGGTGCAGCCTTGCCTGGGATGCCTGAAGACCAGCCAAGAGGCCCACGGTGGGTTGGAATGAAAAAGGTGAAGAGTAACAGATGAGGACCCAGGCCCAGATCACGCAGGGGCTTTATCCCGAGGGGGATGGAGAGCACAGAGGGTTCTGAGCAGAGGAGAGACCTGATCTGACTCTGTGTTAAGATTGCTGATAGTTGTGGGACAACTGAGGCTGACAGCTGAGAGCTGGGGGACAACTGGGACAGTGGGACCCTGGCAATGGGACAACTGAGAGCTGGGGGCTAATGATGCAGGCGGCTTAGGACAGGGTGTGGCACTTAGAGGGGGTGAGAAGAGGTCAGGTTCCAGACACGTGATGAAACGTTTTCATGGGCAACCGTCACCTGCTACAATCTAGAACTATCGGGAGAAAATTCTCGTCAATGGCCACCTTTGAATTTCTCCCATTCTAGTCCTCCCTTCAGTGGTGCTTGTCAGTTTAACCCTTTCTTGTTCTGAGTGGTGCTGCCATCTGTTGCTTGGTATATTTGGCAAAGCAGACTTGCATACTTCAATAACAAGGGCAAAAACGTCCGTATGCAAACTGTGATAAACAGAGCATCCGCCTCCTACGAAGGGCTATACTTGAAAAGAGATTTCTCTCTCTCTCGGAACAGCCTTCCTCTTCGCTTCTGGGTAAACATCCTGAAGAACCCTCAGTTTGTCTTTGACATTAAGAAGACACCACACATAGACGGCTGTTTATCTGTGATTGCCCAGGCCTTCATGGACGCATTTTCTCTCACAGAGCAGCAACTCGGGAAGGTAAGGCCTGGTTTTAGTATCTCTTAACATGTCATCCTGTGAGTCTGAAGCATTCTTTCTTCTAAACAATTGGTCTGAACCACAGCAGCTAAAAAGAAATAGTCCATGGTAGTCACTGAAGATCTGCTTCTCTTTAAAAGCTGTCCCATTTACTTTTAATCTAGTTTTTTTTTAATGAATACCAAAATAGACTATTATCCCCTTTCTACTGCAAAACTGTGCCTGTAAATACCTTTACCATAAATTATAAACTATAAACCCAAAGTGAAACTACAGAAATTTGCTTAGCTAAATTAATCCCATCTGAATACAGCTGATCCTTGACTAATGGAGGATTATGGGTGCCAACCCTCCATGTACTTGAAAATTATCTGTAACTTTTGGCTTCCCCAAGACTTAACTATTAATAGCCTACTGTGGACTGGAAGCCTTACTACTAATAGAAAGTCAAAATAACATGTATTTTGTACATGTAATATGTGCTATATACTGTATTCTTAAATAAACTAGAGAAAAGAAAACGTTCAGGAAATTGTAAGAGGAGACATATTTACAGTTCTGTACTATATTGAAAAAACTCCACGTAGAGTAAGAGCCGACCCACATAGTTCAACACCATGTTGTTCAAGGATCAGCTGTACACCTAAGAGTCTATTTGAATATAACAAATTGCTCATGGGTAAGAAAATCTTGCCTGAGATTTCTACCACCACCAGTTTGTCAATTCATAATCAACATCAATATTGTTTTTCCTACGGTTTTCTTTGCTGAGCAAAAGCCTCAGGAAAGCAAAGAAAGATTAAAAATACAGAGCAAACTCTGAAAGGGATGTTTTGGTCTTATTCGAGCACTCCAAATGTATTAAACTGAGCAGTATCTGTACCGAATGGATTTCAGACAGTCTTTCAGTGCTGAGCAGTGTCTCCTTGGTATATGGAATTTGAGAGAGTGCCTGGGGCGAAATGTGGTTGATGTTTCACAGGTGCCTCAGCTTCCTAGTCTGAATCTAAACTCACCCTCACCACGATTTCTGCAAAACACACCTGTCTTTACTTTTGTCTTCCTAGCATCGCCTGGTCTCTCAAGGTAAACTCCTTCCTCTAATTGGTTACTGCCCACTGCCATCTCCAAAACGTCTTTTTTCTCATTCTTTGGCCCTATCCCTTCAGCCCCTCTCCACCCATATAACTGCCTCGGAACTGGTCTCCTTGCCTGTGCTGTCTTTTTGTTTTCACTGTGTCTCAGGTTATCTAAAGCTTAAATCTGATCTTGTCTGTCTCCTGCTTAAAAATTATAAATACTTCCCATTACCTGCCAGGTGAAATCTTCCCAGTACCACACGGCCCTTCCTAATTGGGCTTCAGGTCTCTTTTCTGGCCGCCTCATTTTCTTGCAAATTCCATATACCTTCTACGCTACAGCTTTACCTTTCCCAAACTTACCATGAACGTGTTTTCGTATCCCTTTCCTGTCTCATAACCCCTATCTTCTAGTAACACCCTACTTATTCATTCATTCCTTCAACAAACCTGACTTCTTAATGTGTACCAAAAACTATAGGAGCCTATGATCAGTCTAAATATACCTGCTTTGTGAACTTGCCAGCTCCATTTCCCATGCCCTTTCTTCATTTGACCAATGCAACAAAAACACACTGGAAGACACTAAAATGCTTAATTTATTCACAGTAAAAAATGGTTAACTGACTAGCTGAACTATACCTTATGTGGTTCTTGTGATTACTATGTTCTTGGTAGTTATTATTACCCTCATTTTATAGATGAGTAAATCAGAACATCAGTTCTGGGAGGCCACAAGTCTTGGTGATGATCCCTGATTTGTCCAACTCCACAGCGCTTTTCTTTATACTCTGCTACTAATTACTGGTATCACAGTAAGCACTGTGTTAAGTTTGTCTTCCCAAGTAGATTAGAAGCTTCTTAAGGGCAGGTCCTGGTCGTCTTTGACTCTTTACATTCAGTGCCTGCCACAGCGCCTAGCTAAATACATTTACTGAATGAATGATCACAGGATTTGTAGGTTTCACTTAAACTTGAAAAGTGCAAAAAAATCTCTGTAATATCTCAGTGTCAGCATCCTTCAAAATGATTCAGCCATTGATATGGCTATTCATGCCCTCAATACATTTAAAAATGTACTGGGACATTAGCCCTATCATTAACTCAGCTATCTTCCCTGAGTAGGAATTTTTAAACTTTTCCCTCAATTTTTTATATTACAGCTATTACATAAAAACATTCAAACTGACAGGGAACTTTTGTGAAGTCAGACATCAGAGCCCCCAGCACTAATGACCATGTACTTCCTTGAGAATGCTAGAAGATCTTTATAATCTAATAAAAGGGATAAGCAGAAAAATCCACCACCGCCAACTACTTACCACTTTCATTGTTACATAAAGGGCTCAATCAGACCTACAATCAAGTCTTTTATAAATGCCAAAATTCACTGGTGGGTGAAGATGAGAGCAAATGTTTTAATTCAGGCTTTTTACAACCATTAGTAATGAACTATGACTGAAATAAGTTCCGTTGTTACAGTAACTCAAAATCATGCAAAAATAATAATTTTAGCTCTTTTATGAGAGGAAGGCAGAATATATTAGCATTTAATCCGCCTGAAAAGAACAGTGACTCACCAGAACTATCTGGATAGCAGTCAGTCATTCAATCAACAACACTGATGAAGGCCCACTGCATGAAAAAGCTTTGTTACTAGGAGGTCGTGATAGTGCTGGAGGTTCAGCTACATTGTTACTATTATAAATTCCCCATGGTGTTTTACTCTTGGCCATGGATGCTTGTTTTTGTTTTCGTAGGAAGCACCAACTAATAAACTTCTCTATGCCAAGGATATCCCAACCTACAAAGAGGAAGTAAAATCTTATTACAAAGCAATCAGGGATTTGCCTCCATTGTCGTCTTCGGAAATGGAAGAATTCTTAACTCAGGAATCTAAGGTATTGCTAGAAAGTAGAAATAAGATAACATTTGTTACTTCTGTCTTGAAAAGTCATTTCAGAATCTCTCAACAAGGCTTTCTTTCTTTAAGAAACATGAAAATGAATTTAATGAAGAAGTGGCCTTGACAGAAATTTACAAATACATCGTAAAATATTTTGATGAGGTAAGATTTTAAATAACATTTCAAAAAATTGATATGAATCAGTCGCCAGGATTTGGTTGTAAAGCATTCTACCGGTCTCAGGACAGCTCTGGCATCCCTAATGGCCAGAAAGGGAAGCCAGGGAGCCTGTCTGAGATGGGGGATCCTGGCACCAAGCCAGACCCTGCACGTGGCTGTCCCCTTACGGTTTTATCATGCTGCCCGCCTTTGGACCAGCCTGAATATACATTTGAGTTCATGGGGTCTATAGCCACACTGACTCAATATAACTTTGATGAGTAAGTAGTGGTCCTATTAAATAGGGCCAGCTTATGCTTGATTGTAATCTGCTAAAATGAAAGCTAAGCTTGTTAAATTGCCTAGATTCTGTGTTCAACAGGTATATGAAAGTATAACATATTTCTAACTTAAGCAACTATTTCAATAAACCATTCTCCTTTATGATTAATTCTCCTTAATCTGGATTTTTTTCTTTGGGAATTCACACAGACACAGTCATCAGATGCGCTGTTTCCAAATATATGTTAATTCCCCCTTCCCTGATTCCCCCCCACTCAGTCATGCTGGGACAGGCTATCCATGTCACTGGTGAGAATAGCTCACCAATTCCATTTGCTACTTGAAGATCAAGTGAAGCGCTAAGGTAGGGTAGAGGCAATGAGTTCCTTAAACATGATAAGCATCCCTCTTTCCAGGGGCCAGGGGTTAGAAGGGAAGCACTGGGGAGGGGAGGAGGGGAGAGGAGGCACTACACTGCCCAGGAGGGGAGGGGAGGGAAATATTCAACTCTGACCAGGATGCCCCTGCCTGCTGCATTTAAGAAGAAATACTTGCCTGCATGTTGGCTGCCCAGAATGCTTGCTGTGCTTGGAATGGCTGTGACATAATGCATAAACCAGGGCCTTGGAAGTCTGGCCCCATATTTGTAAGCAAATAGTTGGTATTTCTTGCTAGCTTCTATTTTAAGCCAAAGTGTTGTTGATCCTGTGATAATGACTTAGCAAAACAACTTGCAAAGTGAGTATGTAAATGATCGAAGAAAATGTTGGCATCTGTTTCATACAGATTTTTACCACTCACGGCATCAGGAATGCAAAAAAAAAAAAACAAAAAAAACCAGAAAATCGAAATCTAATGCTAAGATCACAATATCTAAAATAACTGTTCTAATTGTCAACAGATTCTAAATAAACTAGAAAGAGAACGAGGGCTGGAAGAAGCTCAGAAACAACTCTTGCATGTAAAAGTCTTATTTGATGAAAAGAAGAAATGCAAGTGGATGTAAGCACTCTGGGGACTGGCTTAATCTGGCAAAATTCTTCAGACGACTTGGGAGCAAAATGGCTACTTGAGCTACTCTGTGTCGTTACTTTTTAAAGTTTGCACATAGGTTCCACTTTGAGCACTGTCTTTTAGAGACGGAGGCACACGCACAGCTTTTAGAAAGCATACCAACCTTGTGCCTGTGCATATACCGTAGGAACCTTTCTGTAAATAGAGTTGAAGTGGTTGTTGCAAACAGCCTCCTTGTTTACAGAGAATACAGGGCCAGTAAGCAAGTGTCAGTATTGTAACTACAGTCTCCACTTAAGCACAATGATGTAAGTGGTTTTGTTTGAAAACTACAGTTATGTAGCACTTGTGACTACACTGCACCTCTGCAGAAAGGGGGCACTGCCAATGATCAAAAGAAAATGTGAACTGAGTCATTTGGAAACAAGGTGGAGGTGTTAGGGCAACCTCGAGGATTTGCAGCATTGAAACTTTCCCCAGTAGTTCTTGGAAAAGCTGACCGCAGAATTTGGTAGTGTGTACACTTAGCATTCGTGAGCGTGTGTGTGTTTTTAAACCAAAAACTGACAGTGTTGCAACATTGTTGAAAGGGCTCGTGTTTTTCAGTGGTCATGGACTGCACTCCATCAGACTCACCTCCGTTTCACTAAGGAGCTCTAAAGCAAGGAGAGTGAGGAGGCTTTATTTAAATGCAACAGCATTTTACTCACTTTGTCCTGATGTATGTTCCCTTTTTTTTCATTTTTTCATACTAAATGTATTTGATAGTGGACATGTTGGCTATTGTAAAAAAAAAAAAAAATTATTTCTGTCTAAAACCTTGGATCAAAACTATCTGTAGAAGAGTAACTCACTCCCCTAATCCTACGTTTCTGTACTTAGTGTCTCCTTGCTTTAGATTTCTGGTGAACCCTGTGGTTATAAATACTTGTGTGTGATTTAAAAAAAAAACAAAAAAAAAACATTTTACATTTCATGAAATTGCTGTTCACACTGGAGTATTATATATGAACATATATATATTTGAGGCCCAAGGCCTGAAAAATATTAGTATACAACTTGGTATCTTAGTCTTACTATGTACTTTTTGAAAGTATTCCTCACAAGAGAAAGAATTCAAAATACTCATTTTACTCATGCCTTTCTTTTTAAAGAACTCCCTGTCCAGTTCTACCGTAGTCTTTTTATTGCTGATTTTTTATTCCTGAATTTTTGCTGCTCATGACCAATTTTAATACCACTGTGTTTTCCTATTAAAAGTAAAAAATGTGATTGGCAACTCTCAACTTTCCTTGTGGCACCTTTTACCCTTGGTGCTCCAAATCCCAGATTAAGGAAAGACATTTTTTCAAGTAGCAAATAAAACACTCATCATATAGTCCTTAAAATCATTTACCAACACTGTATGGGATATCAGGAGTTGAATGTGAATTTGTCTTTGAAAATGAAATTCTTGTTGCTCCTCAATATCTGGCAAAGAGCAAGAGGGGATACCTCAACAAACTGATCAAATAAGCAGTCACTGCCCTGATAGGTACCTTCCCAATCCCATCACTTTTGACCATTGTCGGTCCAATGGACACACCTCAAAAATACTACCAAATAGGTTACTTACAAGTATCAAGGTGAGAGGTCTGCTCCCCGCCTGAGGCCGCCTCAGTCTTGATGTGAAGGCGTTCGTAAGAGAATAACAGGAGGACAGTTGAGAGCCAAGGGTAGGAGAGTTGCCCAAAAGACTTCCCCTTCTTTAGGGTACAGAAATGCTATGAAAAGGATCAGCTACAGCTTTATCTACGTGTTTAGTAAATGCTACGTGAGGGTGTCCCTGTCCAGCTCTCTGGCACAAGAGTCCCGTGTGGAGCCTTACCTCCTCTTCCAGGGGCTATGCTGCTGGGAACTTTGGGCAAGTCGCTTACCTCTTTGTGCCTCAATTTCTGTATAAATATTTCTAACCTACCTCACTGAGGTGGTGTGAAGATTCACTAACGTATGTAGCGTGTTTGTCAATCCTCCAGTGAAAAGCACGATCTAGACCACATCTTGGATCACATTAGCCAAATACAGTAAATGGCCAAATTAGATGTGTGCTGAAGACAATCAGTCACTGGGTCTACATTAAACAGCAACCAGAGAAACAAATGGCAAACAATTTCTATTTTCAAGTTTCTTTGCATATTTTTTTGGTGCAAACAATTCATTTATAAACTTTTTTTTCTAACACTAGTGTCTACAGCAGCATTTAAAAATTAATTCTGTTACCTTTTCCGTATTAGGGATTCAAAGTCTATTTCTTATTGTATACCTGATTGAAGCTGTACTTGGAGATGAATGTTTTAAATGTCTATATCCAAAAATAAACATTTTGATGTAAAGGTGGCCTGTTTCTGTTTTCCTTCAAATGTTCTAGTTATAATAGATTTTTTAAATTCTAAGTGGCCCCATGGAAATTACTTTTCAGCAACAAGGTGCCACTGCGTCTTCTGTAATGCAGCAACTGACTCCAGTTTCTTTGACATGGTGTTAGGCACTGCTCCTCCACTATCTACCTGGACCTTTGATCCTAAAGACTTCCAGATAATGAACATTCCACTTAGTTTGGAGGATTTGAGCTTTGCCTTGTTGATGTGAAGTTATTGCAGCAGACTTCCTTAAAAAGAGGTTAGGGATGCACAGAGATAAGACATTTGTAATAATTCGGTTAGATCCCAAACAGTAGGAGGCAACACTACCGCTAAGGGACCCCAGTGGGCTCAAGTTTTACAATGAATGGCCCTTGTTTTACACAACTAATTAAATCATAGGATTTAATTATTTGTACTTTGTGGTTTTCAGTTAGAATAGAAAATAACATTGAGATTTTTCTACATTGCTAAATACCGGTGTATGCTCAAAATTAAAAGACAATGTAGAAAAATATTTATTAAGTTCTTTAATTATATGCACACAGCTTTTAGAATGGTAGCATTATATATTTACACGTCTTAACGTTTTTGTTTTTTTTTTTATTTTAAAAGTTATTTATTTTGAGAGAGAGAATCCCAAGTGGGCTCCACACTGTTACTACAAAGCCCAATGAAGAGCTCGAACTCACAAACAGTGAGATCATGACCCAAGCTGAAATCAAGAGGTGGACGCTTAACTGACAGAGCCACCAAGGCGTCCCGAAGTTTTGTTTTTTAATGCTGCCTTTAAACTTTTTTCTTTTTTTTCAAGAACGAGGTTTAGACCTCTTGTATACGGTAAACTGCAGAATGTTTACTGCCCGTTACTGCCAAGCATCTCAAAGTGGCAGAAGGAATCAAACATGGGCATATTCCAGGTAAAATGCCAAAAAAAAAAAAAAAAATTCAACAAGTGAAATTAATAAAATAATTTAACAACTTGATTCTCTAATTTTTTTTTCTTTTCTAACATTCTCAAAAGAGTTGTCAATAAATATTCTAAACATCTCTGAAGGGGTTTTAATGTTTCACTTATCCTGGGTATAATCCTAAAGTCCTGACACTGATGCAATGTATCATGTAGCTGGTACCTTTTCTTGAGGCACAAATGTTCTGGCAAACAGGAATACAGTATCTAAATGCCACATACGTTAAATCTTCAAGCTTTATTGAGTCACAGTGATTTCATCCCTTTTGATCTTTTTTCCATGAACATCATTCCCCAGGAGATCCAAGTTCCTCCAGTTGCTTCCTTTGTGTTGTTTCTAGTTCTTCTAGTCTTTTGCGAAGTAGAGAGAGTTCCCTTTGATGCTGTTCCTCCTTAAAAGCACCAAACATGAAAAACAAACAAAACAAAACAAAAAAACCAGAAAAATAGCTGGAAAAAGAACTGTTAGGCAACAGCCTCGGTGCCTCTTTTACTCAGGCCCTAGAAGATCTGGCAAGGAAAGGATAGCCATTTCAGCAATCTAAGAACACAGCAGTATGGGCTAGACTACTAACTAGTCCTTGTTTCTCTCCCACCTCAGGCTCTAGCCTTAAGCAAAACACAAAGTCTGTTCTCCCATCTAGGTGTAAAACTCACCAGGGAGTAAATTAGAAGAATACCAATTCAGGGCCCAGGCATACTCACTTGCCTACTTTCTAACAAGGCTGGAGTTTAATAGCAATTCATTATAAATAAAGCACTTGGTCTGAGATTCAATTCAGTGACTAAAATCTTTGGTGCTTACAATATTATAAAATATAATTACTTATTAACAGTTAATCTTTTGAAAACCATCCAATCAATTTGATTCCTTCAGTATCTCAAGGACCTGATACAGTAGAACGAGCCCAGAATTTGGAATCAGATTTATATTTGATAGTCAACTCTGTCACTTATTACCTATGACCTTAGGTAAGTCACTTCCCCTCTGACTCAGCTTCCTTATCTATCAATTGGGAATCACAACACCCTTCCCTCAAAGTATTTTCCATTAGGATTAAATAAAATATCATATGGAAAATGCATAGTGCGGAGTATTAGTAAATGCTTAGTAGTAGTTGAGTGAGTCAAAGACCCATGGATTAAGTTTTTTCTTTTCAGTTGCCCAGTAGATTTCACTTCTAGCAACATCACTAAAGGATAGAATAGATTCAAATCCACTTTGTTTCTCCCACTAATTTCTATGGTAAAGAAAGATACGAATGTTTAACTCTGAATTTAAACAGGTAAAAATTAACAGAAATGTTAGTGACTTTTTTTCTGTAACATAAATGCTCATACCTGCATATGAGGAGGAAACGACAAGTCCATGCCTGGAACCATGGCTGATGACTGAACACTAAAAGGATTGATGGATGCTGTTGGAGGTATGTTAGGAACCAAAATTAAACTTCGAAATTCATTATGTCTTCTCTGTATGTCCTTTAGTCTTTTTTGAAGCCTTGTATATTCTTCAAATGGAACATTTTGTCTTAAAAAAGAAAAAAAGTGTTTCTGTTCTTTAATACAGTTATACTTATTGAAAAACAGGATGATTCACAGAATATAATTTAAAATTGGAAGAAAAGGACTTCAAAATTCTAAGATTTATCTGTATATAATACATACATAAAATTCTATTTATCTAGAAAAGTAAACAGAAACATGACATCTTAATCACATGTATAACTGTTGGCATTGCAGGCTATCAATTCATTTTAAAGTTTTACTTGCCAATTAATCAAAGATTAAAAATCTTTTGATACTTTTGCTTTCGCTTGCACTCCACTCCCCCAACCCATGAATCCTGAAAGCGTGCCTTATTTTACAGAAGGAATCAAATAGGAATAGAGAAAATACTACATTGAATCTTAGGACATTGCCGTTTTTATAGGTAAAATATGGTCAAATATATGAAATTTCATATTGTTCAACCTAATTTTTAAAACCGTTGCTAATGACAGGGATGAAGCTACCCAACTTTAGGGAAAACTATTTGGATAAAAAAGGTAACTTTTCAGGCCTTTACAAATCATCACCTTTTTGGACATGAATTTTCTGACCATCAACCACATCAGTAATAAAATATAGTCTTCAAAACCACTCAAAAGTCTAGATGATCTGTGCCATACTCACCCAATCTTGAATTGATAATATTTCAAAATTAATGGTTATAGAAGATGTAGCAAATTGAATTTTGTTTTAGAATGAATTTGGTGGCTTCTTACTTTGGAACACAGTATTATGAAATTGGCATGAACTCCACAGTCTATAAACTTCGGGTGTTCTAAAAAAACAACTGTTCCCATTTGGTAATAATTACACTCAAGAATGTCCAGTGCACGTTATAAAACATCAACAGCCAATTTCCATTACAGAAAAGTCTGACACTTTCTAAATGCTGAAAGGCTACCACTAAAATTAGCTGAACTTGTAAAATTTTTATTTATTTATTTATTTATTTTTAAAGTTTATTTACTTATTTTGGGAGAGAGACAGAGGGAGGAAGAGAGAGAATCCCAAGCACGTTAGGCACTGTTGGTGCAGAGCCCAACACAGGGCTCAATCCCACAAACTGTGAGATCATGACCTGAGCCAAAACCAAGAGTCAGACACTTAACCGACTGAGCCACCCAGGCACCCCAAAAAGTTTTTATTAACTTCAAATAGGCCCTACAATGCCACTACTACTGAGTCAATAAGGTAAATTGTCTCTGTTTAAAAAACGCTAATTATGCAGATTATTAGCTATGTTTGTAACGTAAATGAAAATCCAGAATTTAGGCTCAATATGTTTTCACACCAAGAAATCAAAAATCTTGATTCACAGTTCTAGCCACATTTGGGAACTATGCAATGTTGCAAACTATCTTGTTTCAGTATTAGGAACTCACACCACTCCTGGCTACCAAAGCCAGTGACCTTTCCTATGAGTCCCAACCATAACAAAATGCCTGGCATGTGTTTTGGTTTGAAGGGATATTCAGCCAGAAAAAAATAAATAAATGAATAACAAGGATAATGAACTAGGAATATAACAAAAAGTTTTAGAATTCTTTTAAATGTGGGGCGCCTGAGTGGCTCAGTTGGTTAAGCACCCGACTTCAGCTCAGGTCATGATCTCACGGCTTGTGGGTTCAAGTTCTGCATCAGGCTCTGTGCTGACAGCTCAGAACCCAGAGCCTGCTTCAGATTCTGTGTCCCTCTCTCACTCTGCCCCTCCCCTACTCATTCTATGTCTGTCTCCCTCTCTCTCTCTCTCTCAAGAATAAACATTAAAAAAGAAAATGAATTCTTTTAAACATATATATTTTCTTTATTTAGAGAGAGAGAGAGAGAGTGTATGTGAGCAGGGTAA
Organism: Felis catus; assembly: GCF_018350175.1. Taxonomy (NCBI): domain Eukaryota; kingdom Metazoa; phylum Chordata; class Mammalia; order Carnivora; family Felidae; genus Felis; species Felis catus. The sequence continues at coordinate 115,705,940 of NC_058374.1, forward strand.
AGGCAGAGAGAGAGGGAGAGAGAATCCCAATTAGGCCCTGTGTGCTGTCAGCATGGAGCCCGATGAGAGGCTTGAACCCACGAACCATGAAATCATGACCTGAGCCAAAACCAAGAGGGTAACCCTCTTGCACTATTGGTGGGAATGCAAACTGGTACAGCTGCTCTAGAAAATAGTGTGGAGGTTCCTCAAAAGATTAAAAATAGCATTACCCTAACGACCCAGCAATAGCACTACTAAGAATTTATACAAAGGATAAAGGACTGCTGATTCATACGTGCACATGTACCCTAATGTTTACAGCAGCACTTTCAACAATAGCCAAATTATGGAAAGAGCTCAAATGTCCATCAACTGATGAATGGATAAAGAACACATGGTATGTATATATAATGGAACACTACTCGGTGATGAAATATAATGAAATCTTGCCACTTGCAACAACATGGATGGAACTGGAAGGTATTATGCTAAGTGTAATAAGTCAGTCAGAGAAAGACAGACATCCTATGTTTTCACTCATATGTGGAATTTTAGAAACTTAACACCATAGGGGAAGGGAAGGAAAAATAAGTTACAAACAGAGAGGGAGGCAAACCATAAGAGTTTCTTAAATAGAGAACAAACTGAGGGTTGATGGGGGTGGGGAGTTGAGGGGGGGAGGCCAAGGAAAATGGAAGATGGGCATTGAGGAGGGTACTTGTTAGGATGAGCACTGGGTGTTGTATGTAAGTGATGAATCATGGGAATCTACTCCCAAAGCCAAGACTACACTGTATACACACTGCATATTAGCTAACTTAATCATTAAAAAAAAAAAAAAAAAAAAAAGCCCAACATTGTTACTCTAGGGAATTGCAAATAAAATGACAATTAGTTACATGTTCAAAAAAACAAAAAACAAGAGCCGGATGCTTAACCAACTGAGCCACCTGGGCACCCCTAGACATATATTTTGAAAGAAAACAAAGTGCATTATACTCAGAATCAAAGCTCTATAATATTAAAGTCACTACATGGGATATGTATTTATACAAACACAGTACCTATTTAACACCTGGTTTTCTGTTTCTAATTCTTCTCTCTTTGCCTCTAAGATTTCTACTTTCTCCTGCAGTCTCTTCAATTTGTTTTCATGAAGGGATTTTCTCTAGAAAAAAAGAAACAATATGGACAAGTACATTAATACAAAATCTCCTATTTGAACAAAATATAGAGAGAATGTTTTACTCAACAAGAAATTTTACTTAGAGATAAGTATTTTCAGTGAATACTAGAAGAAAAAAGATTAATAGATAGGATTCTCATTGAAAATTGCAAAAATAATAAGCTTCAGATGTACAAATATGAATGCCAAACCAGAAAATGGGTATCAATAACTAAACTGCTGCAAATAAAGTATCTAAAAAAGGAAGGAGTCAAATTTTACTAATGATCTTGCTTGTCACCTGATAAGGAATCACAAGTTCTTTATTTTCCCCAAAGATATGTGTTTTTAAAAAGAACTAAAAATTAAAAATTAAAAGCATGCTTACCATTGATAAATTGCTACCAAAGCAGCAAAAGATCAGAAAGCTTAGATTATGGATGCGTCTCAGTTTGAAAGTATGCCTTTTTAAATATTAAAAAGAAAAAAAACTTAAACTTTACACAGGGAAAATTTTCTAATATGGAAAAATCAGTGTATAATGCAAAAGTAGTACATTAAAAAATTATTTTTTCATTTTTGTCAAGAGGCTATTTTTTTTTACAGAAAAATACATATAAATGTTGCAACTCACTTAGTAGCTATAGACCTTTCAGGTATGCACAGGATGTAAATATAGAGCAAAATGTGAAACCACAAAGCAAATGCTGATACTGTTACCTCATAGGTCAAGAGCATGGCCATACCACAAGTGCCCCTACCCTTCCTCCTTTCAATCTCTATTCCCTTCTGTCCTCTGAAAAGGTAACCAATTTACTTCTAAAGCTAATTTTGCCCTATTTTTGAACTTCATCTGAACAGAATCATAGTCTTTTTCAACTGTTTTACAAATGGCTTTTCTTTCACTCAGATTGTGAGATTTACTCATGTTATTGCTTACAGGAATAGTTCATTGCCACATGTTGTATTGTACTTACGAATATCACATAGTTTAATATATCTACCCAGTCTACCACTGAGGGCCATCTGAGTTATTTCCAGTTGAGAAATAATACTGCACCGGGCATTCTTTCTCATGCTTCCCATTGCTTGCCATCCTCCAGCACCCTAAAAGGTTGCCTCCTGCCTCCCACTTTCCACCCTGGCAAAGGAACTACTCTTCCGTCCTTAACATAAGTATATACTTATATGTTTACAGGTAGTTTAGGACTCTGTCTATCCACCAATCTACCCATATCAAAAAAAAAAAAAAAAAGCAATCATACTATATACTCTTCTGTATATGGGTTTGTTTGTTCAATATGTTGTCTAACTGACTAAGCCATTTTATTGTATGGCACAGTTATTTTCCATTGTTATGTTGTCATCCATATTATAAATATACAACTTATCCATTCTCTTTTGATGAAAATTAGAGTTGTTTTAATTTTAATTTAATCTGAATAAAGTTTCTATGAACATTCCTAAACATGTTTTTGGTGGATATATGTATTCATTTCTCTTGAGTATATACTCAGGAGTGAGTCACAGCTTTAGTAAATACTGCTAGTTGTTGTTGTTTTTAAATTTTTTTAATGTTTATTTATTTTTGAGACAGAGAGAGACAGAGCATGAGCAGGGGAGGGTCTGAGAGAGAGAGGGAGACACAGAATCCAAAGCAGGCTCCAGGCTCCGAGCTGTCAGCACAGAGCCCATCGCAGAGCTCGAACTCACGGACCGTGAGATCATGACCTGAGCCGAAGTCAGACACTTAACTGACTGAGCCACCCAGGTACCCCAATACTGCCAGTTTTCTAAAGTGGTTCTATTAATTACATGCCCACCAGCAATATATGATACAGCCACTATGGAAAATAGTAGGGTGATTCCTCAAAAAATTAAAAATAGAACTACCATAGGACCTAGCAACTTATACACAATGGAATATGATTCAGTCATAAAAAAGAAATCTTGTTATCTGTGACAGTATGGATGGACCTTAAGGGCATAATGGCAAGCAGAGAAAGAAAAAATGCTGTATAACCTCACTTATCTGGAGAATCTAAACAAACACACAAGCAAATGAACAAGCTCAAAGACATAAAGAACTTGAGGGGCACCTGTGTGGCTCAGTCAGTTGAGCGGCCAACTTCAGCTCAGGTCATGATCTCGCGGTCCATGAGTTCAAGCCCTGCGTCAGGCTCTGTGCTGACAGCTCAGAGCCTGGAACCTGCTTTGGATTCTGTGTAACCCCCTCTCTCTCTGCCCTTCCCCCACTCATGCTCTGTCTCACTCTGTCTCTCAAAAATAAATAAATGTTAAAACAAATAAAAAAAGAAAAAAGAAAAAAAAATTGGTGGTTGCCAAAGGCAGGACACAAGGGGTGGACAAAATGGGTGAAGGAAGTCAGGAGATAAAACCTTTAGTTATAAAGTTCCAGGGATGTAATGTACAGCATGGTAACTATACTGTGTTGTGTATTTGGAAGTTGCTAAAAGAGTAAATCTTAAAAGATCTCATCATGAGGGAAAAAAAGGGTGTTTTTTAACATGTATGGCGATGGATATTAACTAGACTCATTTATTGTGATCATTCCACAATAGATAAAAACATCAAATCATTATGTTGTCCAGCTGAAATTGACATGTATATGTCAATTATACTTCAAAAAAAAAAGGTTGTTAAACGTTGTAATAGCCTAAGAAGGCAAGCATAGCAAAATGATTCACATGAGTAAATTTAGTTTTTATTCATAGAATTGCTAGAAATAATAGGATAACCAAAAAAAATAACTGTTACTTGACCTTTTTTCCAGCAATTTTTAAATTGTACATATTAACAGTTTGATAGATTTGTATTTTTATTCATACACAATTATGTCATATGTGAATGACAATTTTACTTCCTCCTTTCCAATCTTTATAAATCTTTTATTTCTTTTCCTTGTCTTATTATACTAGCCAGCATCTCCAATAAAATGTTAAAAAAAAAATGGTGATAATGAACACACTTGCTTTGTTCCTAAACTTGGATGGGTGGAGGGAAGCATTAAATATTTAATCAATAAGTATGATGTTAGATGTAGGACTTTTATAGGTACAAAAATCCCTTCTATTCCTATTTTAATGAGTTTACCATGAAAGGGTGTTAAATTTTGTCAAATTATTTTTATGTGTCTGTTAAGAAGATCACAATAGTTTTTTTTGTTCTGTTACAGTGTTGAGTTATAGTAATCAATTTTGAATATTAAGCTACCTTACATTCCTAGAATAAACCTTACATTTCATGATATATTACAATTTTTATACATCATGGGATTCAGTTTGCTAATATTTAAGATTTGTATATTTGTTTATGGTATCTCTTTTCTTATAATGGCTGTGTTGGGCTCTAACCTTATAAAACAGGTGGGGATGTTTTCCTTTCTTTTCTATTTTCTGGAAAAGTTTGTGTTAAGAATGGTAATATTTCTTCCTTTAGTATGTGGAAGAATTTATCAGTGAAGCCAAATGAGCCAGGCATTTTCCCTGCAGAGGTTTTAAATTAAGGATTCCATTTTCTTTCTTTCTTTCTTTTTTTAATGTTTTATTTTATATTTGAGAGACAGAGAGAGAGAGAGAGAGAGAGAGAGAGAGAGAGAGAACATGAGCAGGGGAGGGGCATAGAGAGGGAGACGCAGAATCTGAAGCAGGCTCCAGGCTCTGAGCTGTCAGCACAGAGGCCGATCGATGCAGGACTTGAACTCATGAGCAGTGAGATCATGACCTGAGCCAAAGTTGGACGCTTAACCAACTGAGCCACCCAAGCGCCCCAAGGATTCCATTTTCTTAACAGATACAGGACTATTCAGATTACCTGATTCTTCCTATATTGGTTTTGTTAAGATGTTCTTCAAAGAATTTGTTCACTTCATCTAAACTGCACAAGGTATTTTTAAAGTATTCTTGTTGTTTTACTATCTATAAGAGGGGCTGCCCTGCCTGGCTTAGTCAGTAGAGCATGCAACTCTTGATCTCAGGGTTGTAAATTTAAGCCCCATGTTGTTGAGTGTACAGATTACTTAAAAATAAAATCTTAAAAAAAAAAAAAGAAAAAGAAATATAGTGATACCCCTTCTCCATTCATCGTATTGTGCATCGGTGTTTACCTGCATACCTACCTATTTTGTGAGCAGTTAGGAAAAAATGAATCTAAGGCTCTATCAATTTTACCAATCTTTTTTTTTTTTTTAAATCAGCTCTTGGCATTTTTAATTTTCTCTATTATATATTTTATTTCACTGATTTCTGGTAATACCTTGAAGATGATGATGATGATGATGTTCACAGTTAAATCTATCCACTAAGTTCATAATTCAATTATTGTGTATTAGTTGTAAACCTGCCATTTATTTAACAGTTTTGTTTTCTGGAGGAATTGTCAAGCTTTTTCTGTTTTCTAAGCATACAACAACAAGGTAATTTTAAAGTCTGTATCTGATAATTCCATTTCCCAGATTCCCTATGGGGAGTCTGTTTATATTGGTTATTATTTCTCTTGATTTTCGATGTTATTTCCTCATGTGGCCGGTATGATGATGATTTATAAATAGTTGGAGCAGCTTTAGGTTTACAGAAAAATTTAACAGGAAGTATAGAGTTCCCACATATTCCCCCTTTCACAGTTTCCTCTACTATTAACATCTTACATGGGTGTGGTACATTTATTAAAATTAATAAGCCAATTTTGAAACATTATTATGAACTAAAGTCCACAGTTGACATTAAGTTTCACTCTTTGTGTTGTACAGTTCTACAGGTTTTTTTCCCCAAATGCATGATGTCATGTACCCACTATTATGATATTATACTGAATAGTTTCACAGCCCTACAAAACTTCCTGTTCTCTACCTATTCATCCCTACTCCCACAACCCCTGGCAACCACTGGCATTTTTTTCTGTCTCCATAGTTTTGCCTTTTCCAGAATGTCATATAGTATATAGAAATTATACAGTATATAGTCTTTTTAGACTGGTTTCCTTCATTTAGCAATATGTGCTTAAGATTCTGCCATGTCTTTGCATGGCTTGACAGCTCGTTTCTTTTTATCACTAAATAAAAATATCCATTGTATGGATGTAGCACAGTCTTTTTTTTAATCCATTCATCTACTGAAGAACATCTTGCTTACTTCCAAGTTTCTGTGTTTTTGTGTGTGTGTGAACATAAGTTTCGACTCATTTGAATAAATATCCAGGAGCATGATTACCGGATGGTATGGTTTGACTAAGTCTACCTTTGTAAGAAACTACCAAAGTGTATTCCAAAATGGCTGTACCATGTTCCACACAACGAAGGAGAGCTCCTATTTGCTCCATATCTTTGCAGGATTTGGTACAGTCAGTGTTTCAGATTTTAGCCATTCTAATAGGTAGGTAGTGATATTTTTATTATTTATTATATTTTATTTATTTATGCCTATTTTAAATTTTTTGTTATATATTTAAAAACTGTGGAAATAAAGTCTATAATGTTGTTTTCCCTTAAAGTAGATTTACATTTGTTTCTTGCAGGCAGCTACAAACACTAACAATTTGGGTAAATTTAATCTGATTATAAGGACTGACATTATCTAAAGCTACGCTTCCATACTTGCAAGGGCCAGGCTATTTTTTCATTCTTAGTCTAAACATAAATCCCTCCCCTTCAGTGTCCCAACCCAAAGCACTAGCATACTTGGATCTGAGATCCTCTCTCCGGCAGATTCTGAATTCCAATTTTTGTTCCCCAAGCTCTGTGAAGTTGTCAAAAGCTTTGCTTCACTTCTCAGCCTCTCAACTCCCTCTTCTAGAATCAGCAGTTTCCTCTAAGGAAAAAGCAACCTCACATGCCATGCTCACCTCTCTCAATTTCTCACCTCTCCAGGAGCTTGGCCTCCTAATTCTTCACTGCCTTCCATGGAGATATTTTTTTTTAAATACTTTGTCTGATTCTTCTAGTTTTCATATGGAGAGTTGACCCACATATTTCCTAGTTTGTCATTATCAAAAGCATATGCTCCTTTTAGGTATTTTAGTCCAATTAGTAGCATTTTTTTTAAGTTTATTTATTTTGAGAGAGAGAGAGAGAGTAAAAGTGGGGCAGGGATGGGGAGAGAGAGAGAATCCCAAGCAGGTTCCACACTGACAGTGTGAACACAGAGCTTGAACTCAAGAACTGTGAGATGATGACCTGAGCCAAAATCAAGAGTCAGATGCTTAACTGACTGAGCCACCCAGGCACCCCAGTAGACATTTTACAGATGGAAATGGTTAATATTTCATTACTGTATGATTGTATAAACTTGAAATCTTAAAATCTGGTTATTTTTCTCCATTTTTATTGTTCATTTAAACTGTAATACAAAATTTTTTATTTCATCACCAAATCTTAATCAAGTATATACACACACATACATATATACACACACAGAGTGCACATTTAATTGGGCCCTATATTAACTATAGCTAATTCAAAATATAGGGACTTCTGAAGGGAATTCCAGTCAATAAGTACCAAATCATGAGAAAGGGCTTTGTAGAATGGATAAGAAATGAAATAGGGAAAATGTGTACTACCACAGGGATGTGGATTTGCCTGAAGGTTCTCCAGCAAGGGACTGATAAGTAAAAGACATTGTTTTGAGAAGCCTGATACGGCATCAGTGTATGTGACAGACTCCAAAGTTTGCCTCTTACAAGGCACATCTGGAGATAAGCTTGAAGACAGGGTTCAGGACAATGCTGTCCTCATCCTCATCTCTGTAAAACAACCAACCATGTACTGAGCACTTTCAGTTGCCAGGAAATAGCTAGAATGCAGTAAAAACACTGGCTGGTTAGTTGACTAAAAGACCCAATGAACGCCTTAGCCTCTATCTCTATAATTATTTCTTTGCATACATTCTCATTACCTTGACCCAAGTCTCCCTCTTCTTCAAACTCACCTGGAAAAACTCAGACCCTTATTAAATACAACTAGACTGCATGCCTGGACCTATGCAACTAAATGAAGTCGGCAAACACACACACAACTGTGCACTGTGTTACCTGACAGTCCTTCTAATTTCCCTCATCTAATCACTCTCCCAAACTCTTACATTCCTTCACAACTTATTATGTCTCCTCAGATCTCTGACACCTGCACTCTTCACAATCTGAGCCAAAGACCCAGATTCTTTTTTGCACTGAGAAAACTGTAGCATCAGGAGAAAATTTCCACACATCAATCGATTTATCAGAAATTTATAAACATATATTTTGCCTTTTTTCCAGGTATAATAGATACACTGTGTTCTTATGCCTTCCACCTCTGAATTGCTGCTAAAGAATATTATCCCTGCAGGGGTGCCTGGGTGGCGCAGTCGGTTAAGCGTCCGACTTCAGCCAGGTCACGATCTCGCGGTCTGTGAGTTCGAGCCCCGCGTCAGGCTCTGGGCTGATGGCTCAGAGCCTGGAGCCTGTTTCCGATTCTGTGTCTCCCTCTCTCTCTGCCCCTCCCCCGTTCATGCTCTGTCTCTCTCTGTCCCAAAAATAAATAAAAGTTGAAAAAAAATTTTATATAAAAAAAAGAATATTATCCCTGCAAGTGCCCCCCTTTCTTCTGCATCATCAATTTTCCCCTTGCTACTGAATCATTCTATAATTCACCCCACCCTTAAAAGAACTCTTTGATCTCACAACCCTCCCTAGCAACCACCCCAGTTCCCTGTTCTTTACAACAAAATCCCTTAGACAAATTCTATCTTCCACTTCAATCTGGCTTGTATTCCTTCTATTCCACACAAACAACTCTTGACAAGCCACCAAGAATCACTAAAAAGCCAAATGAATTCCTAGTCTTCATATTGCTATTTTATCATCTTATTCTCAATGTCATTTGATACAGTTGATCTTTCTTGAAGCACTTTTCTACACTTGGCATCCAGTACCTTCTTGGTTCTCCTACCATCCTGGCCAGTCCTTCTCAGTTTCCTCCTTTTCTTCTCAACTTCAAAATTCCTCAAAGTTCAATCCTCACTCTTCCTTTACTTTCTAGGTGACCTCATTTAATCCCTTTGCTTTCAATACCATTTATGTGATGATGGCTCCCAAGTCTTTATTTCTAGTCCAATCTTCCTCCCTGAACTCCTGATTCATGTATCCACCAGACTACTGAACATTTCCTGTGGAAGTCTAATTGGGTATCTCAAAGAGTTAACATGTCCAACAAAAGCATCTTTATTTTACTGCCAAACCTGTTCCTTCTAAAGTTTTTCCCCACTCTATTTTAACTAAGCACTCATACTCAACATCTTAGTCATCTTTGATTTGTATTTTTCCTGCCCGACAACTATTGTAAACTCTACTTTAAAAATATATACAGAATCTGACCACCATTCCACAACAAGTTCTCTATTCCAAGTCACCATCATCTTTCACCCTGGACTACTAAAAAGTGGTCTTCCCGAGTCCTCTTTGTCTCTCTACACAACAGCCAGAGGGTCTTCTAAAATATAATGCAGATTATATTATTTTTCAATTTAGAAAGCTCCAGTGTGTTCCCATCACATTCAGAATAAAAACCAAAGAATAAAAACATCATCTGCCCTCCTACTACTTCTCTCCATTCCAGCTACCTAGCTCTCTCTCCTTGTATTCCTTCAACATACCAAGCAGACTTCTGCCTCTCGCTTTCACTTGCTATTCTGTCTGGAACATTATCCCCCCATATATAAAACATGGCATCCCCCTTCCTTTTCTTCGGGTCTCTGCTCAATGTTACCTTAATCAGAGAAACTTTCCCTGACTACCTATTTAAAAGGCATTCCCTTTAGTTTTCTCTTTAGCACACATCCTCTATTCTCTTTAGTTTTCTCCTTAGCACACATCTCCACCTGACAAATACTAGCTTCTTTACTCTGTCACCCCCCCACTACAATGTAAGCTCCTCAGCACAGTCTCTATTTCTGTATTCCAGTGAACAAAACTACCTGGTACATAGTAGACACTCAATGAATTTGTTGAATATGGCTAAATGAATACAGTGAAACCTTGCAGAAGATACAGCCTCAGCTAGGACGTTAGCAACAGGAATAAAAAGAAATGAGGTGAGGGAAAAAAATGCAAGACACATTGTAAAGAAAGAATTCACAGGCCCTCGTGACTGTACTGGGTTGAAGAGTGTCTCCCAAATATTCATGTCCCTGGAGAACCTCAGAATGTGACTATGATATAAAAAGAAATTTATTTGGGGCTCCTGGGTTACTCAGTCGGTTAAGCATCCGACTTCAGCTCAGGTCATGATCTCACGGTTTGCGGGTTTGAGCCCCATGTCCAGCTCTGTGCTGATGGCTCAAAGCCTGGAGCCTGCTTCAGATTCTATGTCTCCCTCTCTCTCTGCCCCTCCCCTCCTCACACTCTGTCTCTCTCTCTCTCTCTCTCTCATAAGTAAATGAACATTAAAAATCAAAAAAAAAAAAATTTATATGGTCTTTGTCCTGGGTTTCTAGCACAGACCTCCTAAAATCCTTGGAATTTCCTGAGTGACAGGCATGTCTTTTGTTATTCATAACCAGCGTTTTCAATCATACCTGCATTTATGCTAATGAGGTAACTTCTGGTCCAGGCCCCTAAAAAACTCAAAATGGGGTTGTCATGCGAAAGACCAAGTGATAAAAGAGTGGGAACTTTCAGCGCATCCCCCTACTCCCCATTCTCCACTTCTCAGAGGAAAGGGGGACTGGAGATGGATCTCTATAAAAACTTTTCAACAAGACCCAGAAGTACCCAGATTAGTGAACACATTGATTAGCTAGGAGGATGGTACATTCAGAGGGCATGGAGTTTCCATGCTTCCCCTTCCATACCTTGCCCTATGCACCTCTTCCATTTGGCTGTTCTTGAGTTGTATCCTTTATAATAAACTAGTAAATATAAGTAAAATGTTTTCCTGGGTTCAGTGAGCTATTCTAGAAAATCATCAAACCTGAGGAGGGGGTCATGGGAACCCCCAATTGATAGCCAGTTGGTCAGAAGTACAAGTGGCCTGGGACCTGGCATCTGACATCAGGGCAGTCTTGTGAGACTGAACCCTTTAACTTGTGGAATCTGATGTAGTGTCAGAATTAAACTGCACTGCTGGACATCCACCTAGCTGGTGTCCAGAGAATTAGAAAATTGGCTGTTGGTAAAACACTCCAGAGTGACCTTACCTAGAAAAAGGGTCTTTACAGATATAATCAAGTTAAGATGAGGTTATACTGGATTAAGTAGCCCCTAAATCCAATATGACTGGTATCCTTATGAAAAGAGGGAAATGTGGACTCAGAGACAAGACACACAGGGAGAACACCAGATGAAGACAGGCACAGAATGAAGTGATATGCCTACAACCCAAAGAACACCAGGGATTGCTAGCATCCACCAGCAGTTAGGAGAGAAGTGTGGAACAGATCCAGCCTTTGGAAGGAGCATGGTCCTAGGGGCATCTTGATTTTAGACTTCTGACCTCTAGGATTATGAGATAATACCTCTCTGATGTTTTAAGCCACATAATTTGCAGTAATTTGTTACAGCAGCCCTCAGAAACCAATAGAGTGATTGCCTACATCTGAGGGAAGGGAGCCCTCGGGGTCAATCAGAGGTTTGAAGCCTAAGTGATAGGAAGAATGACATGCTACCGAAAGAGATGAAGAGTTCAGGGGGGACACTGGCTGTAAGGAATGATTTCAATTTTGACTTTAGCAGTCCAATGCCATCACAGGACTGCCAAGTGGATGCCTTGGTGTTAAAAATATTCCAACACAAAGGAGCAATAGAAAAATCAAAAGGACACTAACACAAGAACCCAACCTGGGATTCCCCTTTTACCACCTTCTAGCCAAATTCAACGAACTCTTCAGTAATCATACTAACCAACCATTTATCTTGGATACCTTTCTTTTCCAGTGGCTTCTACAACACCACACTGTAGCTTCCACCTCTATGACCATTCCTCTACTAAATCCAGTTCTTCTAAGTCAATTCGATTCTTAGTCCTTTCATTCCTCAATCATCTTCAAAATCTCAAGTGTCTAATTCTTTATCTCTAATCTGAATTACTGCTCCCCATGGTGTACATTCCATTATTTCTAGTTATTTACACAGCACCTTCACCTAAGAGTCTAGGACACGAGTCCAGGGATGCACTGTCATACTTCAGATCTGACACGTGTTTAGAATATACCTTCTCTTTCTACTCAACTGACACGTGTTCTTCACTCCATTACGACAACTCCATTTATATACTCTCACAGCTAAAACATGTCATATTTTCCCTTTCTTCTTTAGCACCATATCCTGTCAATCTTCTCCTTCAAAATAATTCTAAAGAGTCACCTTTCATCTTCATTCCTCTATCACAAGCCGAAATTCCACACTTCTTACCTCATTTTATCACAAGAGCTTCCTAACTGGCCTCCCTGTCTTCAGGCTTCCTTCGCTCTGACGCTCTTCTCAAACTTTAGGGTCTATACAGATCACCTGGGAGTGACTATTAGTATTGTTTAGGTATTGCATGTTATCTTCTCCAACTAGATTATATGGTCATCAAAGGCAGGAATTAATCATGGCTTCTATTTTCCTCTAAGTGTATAATAGAATGCTAGGCCACCCAACATATTCAATAGACACTTTAGAAGTTTAAGACTATGGTTCATGTCTTTTCCGAAAAACATTCATAACCATAATTTAACCAAGAATAATTTCAGAGAGATGTACCTTAGAATAAAAATAACAAGTTGTCATCTCAAGTGCCTTAAAAAGAAAAGGACAACTCACTGTCCTCAAACCAAGAGATCTCTCTTCTTATTCACACTTCAACAACGTATAGAGAAAAATATACACAGAAGCCAACAATCACAGAAGGGCATCCTAACTCAAGATACCTGGTCAAGTTCTTCCAAACAAATCAACAAAGTAAAATATCATTACACAAAGATTCTATCTAAAAAGACTTAACAGAAATGACATAAGCTTTGTGCATAGGAGGTTGGAGCTGTAAAGAAACACACTCAGACGGCAATGAGGCATCTTTTCTAGCCTGGGGAAAAAAATAAAGCTGCCACTCTCCAGTTATAAGAACCACTCACAGGAAAGCAACTCTAAAGGGTTATGATTTCTGCTCTAGAGTTAATATTTTGTGACTTGCTTTAAGTCTTACAACATAAGAAAGTTATGATTTTTGTCACTTAAAGAACCTAACAAGTCTATTGCACTCCTATGAATTATATTTATATAATCTTAGAGCCAAATTTTTCATATAGAAGCATTATCTTTAACTAGAATGGAAAGAGTCTGACTTAAAGAAATTCACTTCATAGCGATTATTCTGCCACGAGAAGTAAGACTCATATGGGTACAATGAAGAGAAAAGCAGTCAAGTATTCGGGAAATTGGGAAATTAAAAGAGTAACAGCGCATAGAGAACAAAGGATTAAGAACAGAAAGATGTAAATTTTAGTCACGGCACTGAATATTACTAGTCAAGTAATCTTGGCTATCTACCACTTCAGTTTCCTAATCTGTAAAAACTATCTGAATGCTAAAATTCCTGAGCCCTAAAATTATATGTACTCACAGATTTTTTATAGTATTTCTATGCCACATATATTGTCTATTTTTCTACTTTAATTGATGTAAAGTTGTAAGCCTCTAGGGAAGTGTCCCACGCGGTAAGACAGCTCTGGGTCATAACTACTCACTGAATTGAGCTTAACAATTTCCTATGACTTCAAATCATAACCCACAGGTCACATTTTCAAAAGTGATATGGATATTCCCGATGTTCACACCCATCATTTGGCAGGTATTTCAATAGGAAAAAATTCACCCCAGGTCACAATACTGATGAAAGGCTGTTTTGCAGATTTCTTAAATTATCACCTCTTCCCTTCTTACTAGTATCTATGATTAGCTGGTAATCTCTCTCACCACTGGATGTCACTTTTGCTCCAACAGAAGTCAACCCAAACTAACCTCAATAGTAATTACAATCTGGTTTCTATGATGCATAACTCTAAAACCTTAACATAAACATTTCTCTGTGAAAGATAAAATCAGTTCTTTTAATTTCTACTGATTTTTGGCTAAAATCTGGCTTCAGATGCTTCTAGGCTTCAAACAGTACTAGGAACCATAAGTGAAATTTCTAAGATCATCCCAAGCCATAAAACACTTCACTGAAATTCCACCAATACCCATGCACCGCTCAGTACTTGTATGGCCAGAAAGAAAGAGAAGCGGCACACACGGGAGGAAATACAAACAAAGACAGTGTTTATATTCAAGTATAAAACACTGAGATTCCCTTTTCTAATCTCAATGTTACACTACTTCCAGCATTATGAGAAGAGAAAAGCAATATTCAGAAATCAAGAAAGTGGGAAAGCAATGACTTGGAGACTTCTCATACCGTCACTCCAACTATCAGGATGCATTTGGCAGTTATATCCAATAACCATAAATAGGTGTCTAGGAACTGTGTCTTTGGTTTCCAAATTCAGAATATGTAAATGATATACAGTTCTCTTCTCTTATGCAAATATGAAAAGCTAACCTTTCCAATAAACCCACAGACATTAAGATACTAGTGTGCCTATGAGAAGTGCCCTACTCTCATCTCAGATGTTCTCATCTTCCCAAAACAAATGCCATTGCTAAATGAACTTATCAAATGGGGACATAGTAAATCATTTACGGTACTTTTATGCTACTCCTCACCCCCAGCTCCATGCACACACCAAATCTTGTTGAAAATAAGCACTGAATCACTGCCACCATGAGTCATGGTTACTGATGGGGCCATGCTACATTCCTTGGGTTTGCTGAAGTAGGAAAGAAGTTGTAAACCACTGACTTAGATGAATCATCTGATTACATTATATCCATGACGCTCTGAACTATTTCCAAGAAAACATATGGAGAAAATATGCCTACAAAGGTGAAACTTAAAAAAGACCACAGCTGGGGCATCTGGGTGGCTCAGAGGGTTAAACATCTGACTCTTGATTTCAGCTCAGGTCATGATCTCACAGTTTGTGAGATCCTGGGATACTCTCTCTCCCTCTCTTTCTCCTGCCTCGTGATTTCTCTCTCTTTCTCAAAATAAACAAATAAACATTTCAAAAAAATAAGATCACAGCTGCGGTAACTATCATGGCTACTACAGAAGTCAGGGGGAAGCCTAGTTTCTCCTGCTAGGGCAAGGAGATACTCACTCCTATATTCTTGAGTTGGAAATAAAAAATCATTTTAGCCAAAAAAAAAAATGTTACAAGTATTAGTTAAGCACAGTTGAAACAAACCTAATCATCCTGTAAATTTAAGTGCAGAATGAGTTAATAACTAAGACTTATAAGGGCTGGTCTAGAAACTTTATCAATGAAAAAACACTGTGGGAAAATGCATGACAGCTCTGAAAAACCGACTTGAGCACAAAATTTAGAAATAAACCTGTTGAACAGTTTGCATTTTCCCAATTTATCCCTGCAAGGTTGACAGCAAAATGTCATGTTTAAATATCAAATTAAACATACACTAAAATCTCAGTTTTAATTACATTTTATTCTCCCAGAATAGTTAATTATGTTTTACTCTATAGAAATCACTTTAATAAGAACCACTTGCCTTTTTCTGGGCAATTGCAGCTCGCTGCAGTTTTTCTTTAGCTTGATTATACTTTTCTTCTCTGTCAGTGAGACGTTCCTGAAATTTATGCTTTTCTTCCAACCACTGTATCTGTTTCTCTTCCAAAGTCCTGTCAAAAGAATGTATGCAAAACACAGACGGTAACTCTTAAGATTAAATAGACATTATCCCAAGTAGAATCAAACGCTGTACCTGCTTCACCACATCCTTAATTATCCAACTACAGGCACTCTTGCATAGCCAAATATTTGCTTGGAGTACTTCTCTGAGTACTGAGTAAATGGTACTCAGTACCATTACTGAGTACTTCTTCTGAGCCAGATGCTGTGCTTAGAACAGTGTGTGTACTATGTCATCTATTCTTCACAGTAACCCCTTGAGTTAGGGACTACTATCATCTCCATTTTATACATGAGAAAACTAAAGCCTAGAGAGGAGTTAATGAATTTGCTTAAAGACTTACACCTAGTTAACAGCAAGACCAACACTTGATAACCAGCTTCGAATCATGATAACCACCATGCTATAAAACTAGGTCTAGCATGGGTGATGGGTACTAAGGAGGACACTTGTTGTGATAAGCAATGGGTATATGTAAGTGATAAGTCAATAAATTCTACACCTGAAACTAATATTACACTATATGTTAACTAACTAGAATTTAAATAAAAACTTGAAACATTAAAAAAAAAACTGGGTCTAATAAAGCTGGTTAAAAATCAACCTAGGTATCAAGTCTTAATGCAGGATGTTTTCAGACTAGACTAAAATTCATATAATGATATTTTAAGGTACCAAAACAACCTACATCTTTAAAGCTCTTCTGCACACTTTGCATAATTTTTAGTATCATTACTATATATAGGCAGTACAAATGGGATTTATAAATCCTGAGACATCAGATTATGTGCCTAAGGTCATATAGACTTTAAGTGTTTTAGCTGGGACCAAAATCATGTTCAACTGACACGTCATCCAGCTATTTTCTGCCATGTAATCTTATGAATAACATTCAGAAACCAATGATCAATTACTTAAATTTGCTAGCTAAGTTGTCATTAGAATGCTTTTTGTCTTAGAATTTTAAGTGCATTTTAATCAAACACTTCAGGTTCCAAGATATAAATTTCCATTTTTTGCAAAATAATTTGGACCCTATGGAATGTCACAACACATTATGGACAAATAACTTGCTTACTTTCTTTTCTTGAAATTCAACTGCATGTGTGAAACCACAGACAGTCTTAAAATATGAAATAATGAGACACTGAAGGGAGAAAATTTTATTTGGCAAAGTAGCCTTCAGAAGAGAAAATCTGAAAAGAATTATGTTTTGTAGATTCAAACAAAAATATAATACTAACATGAAGACAAAGCAAATACAAAATAGCAGTTTTCTATCATATCTAAACAAAATTTTCCAGAGAATGTAAGATCTTGAACATCACAAAAATCATCTCCTTGCCAGTTTACTATATACACTGTCTACTAGTAATAAATTTCAAGACCAAAAAATATAAACAAATAAACGAGCTTTTCAAAGGGAAAATCCAAGATATTATAGTTCTAATTATAGGAAGTTAAGTTTTGCATATCACAAAATTTCTTTCTGTTCTCTGGCATTCAGAAGAATAATTTAGATATCTGGAGTAAAAAAATGTATTAATGTATTGGTTTACTCAATGAATAAAGAAGGGTTTCTTTGACGGTTTTCAAAAGAACACGGTGGACAGGCAGAATTTGTTAAAAAAAAAAAAAAAGTCTTCTGCCCTAAATGCCCCCTTTTTTAAACAATTCAAGAGTCCATAAAGGTCATTCCCTAGAAATAGAAAGTACATTACCTAATACCATTGTATACTGTCAAAGGGTATTTGTAACTAGCTCCCAAAACACATTCAACATTGGAATCGTCATTAAAAGAACTACATATAACATAGCAGAAAGAAGAAATAGTTTGTACATAAAAAAGAGCAAACTCTACCTTTCAACTTCTAGTTGTGCTTTCTCAGCTTGGCTTCTTAAATTTCGGCATTCCTGTTTTAACCTCTCTACCATTTCCTTCAGTATTTGGTTTGAATTCAGCAACTCATTCTCTGACTGTCCAAGTGAGGTCACTTGGATCTGCAAACTACTGATTTGCTTAAAAGAGAAGAAAGAGAAACATACAGCCACGTATGCAATAACGAACGTACGGGAGAGGCACAGGATTGTAAGCATCTTCCTTCACAAATCCTCCACCCAACGGATTTGTCCTAAGGACACCCGGAAATTAAATGATAAACTGCAGCAGCATTAGGATCCAATAGCAAGGTATCATTGCCTAATATAACCAGAGTCTATCAAGAACCCTATTCCTCAATCCACTAAGTCCTCTCCTCTTCCTCCCAAAATAAGCAGACCAGATGAGCTACTGGGAGTAGGGAAAAGGATTGTAAGAAGGGGAGAGTAGGGAAGTGAGAAAGGAGAATGCAACCATTAAAAAGTCTCCACTGAACTTCCTCTACCTCCTAGGAAAGAACAGGGTTTAAAAGCACATCAGCTGGGAAAGCTGCTAAGGGAATCTGTTCTCCCATTCCCATGTACCCTATGATCAGCAACTCTTCCGGGAGTTCTGCTTTCTAAATAGATTGGAATCATTAATACAGAAAGGATCACTCTTACATTGTTTTTAACTGGTTTCTAAGCATTCCATATACCCAGTGTTGGGTGGAAGAGAGATATTCTAAGAAACCTAATGAATGGCAAGGCTTCCTTGGCCTCTAGAGCCATTTATCAAACCATGAAATGTCACTCATGCTTTTTCTCCATCCTAATGTACTTTTATCTGGGAGTACATTTTCTCATGAAAAGTAACTAATTATCTAGTTAAAAATTAACAGGCTAGGAAGATAAATGGTGATTTTTAGTTATATCCAAATAATCTTCATTTGGAACACAGTTATACCTACTTCCTCCACGAGCAATTTTACTCTTTTTTGGGGGCGGGGTGGGGAGCACAAGAGTGCACACACAAGTGGGGAGGTGCAGAGAGAAAGAGAGAGAGAGAGAGAGAGAGAGAGAGAGAGAGAGAATATTCCAAGCAGGCCCCCACACTCAATGCAGAGCCTGACGTGGGGCTCAATCTCATGACCCTGAGATCATGATCTGAGCCTAAATCAAGAGTTGGTCACTTAACTGACTGAGACACCCAGGCACCCTCATTTTGCAAATTAACAAATCTTCATTTTCTTTCACCTTTTCTTACCTCTTAGCCATTCTCTCAGAGGAGCTGGAAGCACAGAATCAAGAGACTCAAGAGTCAAAAGAAACCAGATTCTTTAGGCAATAAATTAAATAATTCCAGCCCTTCCTGGTGGTAGCAAAGCCAAATAAGACAGGACTGTATACAACCAAAGAACAACTGACCAAATAAAGTAAAATGATATGTCTCAGATTTCTACTTTAGAATAAATTTCTCCAGGAAGAGCTACTCAGTCTTTATTTAATTGGAGTTATAAAATTAAATCTGTAATACAATTGATTGAACAAGTAACCCTCAAAGAACTTAATATTTCTCCACATCTAACAAATGACAGCCCAATGATACTAGATCACTTCTCTCAGAGTATCAAACACTATGTCCTCCTAGCTGAGACTTAGAAACCACAACTGCATATGCAAAGCAATGCCAGCTAGCTTGCAAGGATAAATCCTAAAAATGGAATCCTCTTTACTTCATAACTTTAAACAAAAAAGAAAATAGAATCCAGGAAAGAACACTCTTCCATGTTTTGCCCATATAAGTTTTTCTTAAACCCAAATAACTTCAATTAAAATATAAATTTCCTTCCATAAATACAACTCTTAGATTTCACATTTCACAGGAATATAATAAGAAATAGTTCATAGAATAAGCAATATAAAGTTACAAGTCAATCCCACAAGGAATTTAAAATCTAGATGATCTTTCTAATCAATTTTTAAATTCAGAATATTAAAGTAGTGTTCCTTAAACTATAATTTAAAAAAATTCATTATGGGTGACAGCATATAAAGACCTCAAGAAAAACAGCAGTTAGCAAAACCAGCTTACTAACTAGAGCTTAAAGAGGTTTAAACAATTTTATCTTCATCTATCAACCTCACCAACACATATCAATGTTATGATTATATTTTCAGAATACTGATATAGAAAATTCCAAAAGATTCAAACAACACACAAACAACCCAAGTACCCATCCACAGATGAATGGATAAAGAAGGTGTGGTATATACACAAGACGGACTATTACTCAACCATAAAAAATTTTGGACAAAATCTTGCCATCTGCAACAACATGGATGAATCCAGAAGGTACAAGACTAAGTGAAATAAGTCAGAGAAAGACAAATATCATACAATTTCACTCATATGTGGAATTTGAGAAACAAAACAAAGAAAAAAAAGAGAAAACCAGACGCTTAAATACAGAGAACAAATTGGTAGTTGCCAGAGGGGAGATGGGTGAAACAGATAAAGAGGATTACGAGTATACTTACAGTGATGAGCACTGAGTAATGTACAGAATTGTTGAATGATTATACCGTACACCTGAAACTAACTGAACACTGTAGGTTAATTATACTTCAATAAAAAAACCCAAAACTTACACACATACACATTCAAAATACAGATTTAAAGAAGCACTTAAAAAAATAAAAGCAAGGCGCGCCTGGGTGGCTCAGTCAAGCGTCCGACTTTGGCTCAGGTCAGAGATCCCCCAGTTTGGGAGTTCGAGCCCCACGTCGGGCTCTGTGCTGACAGCTCAGAGTCTGGAGCCCACTTCGGATTCTGTGCCTCGCTCTCTCTCTGCCCCTCCCCTGCTCACACTCTGTCTCTCTCTGTCTCAAAAATAAATAAAACATTAAAAATAAAAATAAAAAAATAAAAGCAAAATGTTTGCTAAAATCATTACCTGTTTCAGGTCAGCATTTTCATTTTTTTCTTTCTCTGCATTTTCAATATTCACAATTTGTTGCTGAAGTTTTAACCTAAAAATGACAACCCAACAAACACATTTATTAAGAAACCATAGTTCCTATATTTCAATGAATTAGACAATCATTTTAGAGTACCCGTATTGACACCAGGTGTTGTGCTTGTTAAGTCGCAGATAAAAGTTTGATAAAGATTTTGACTTCAGGAAGGTGTGTTCACATGTAACTAAGATGTATCAAATTTCTTTTACTGTGGAAAAATCTACAAACTTCTGGCATAGAGAAGATGAGAAATCAAGTAGGTCTAGGAAGACGAGACTACATACATGGAGATATAAATTTGATGGGTATGATTTTGATAAACGCGGGGAACAACCTGAACAGCCTTTGGTGGGAGAGTGCATAACGTGTCACTAAGGCATCAGAAAGTGGTCTAGTGCGGGCAAAGCCATGTCTGTGATCACACAGCTTACACAATGCTTTCACCCACACTGCTACCTCACTTTCACTTACCAGACTTGGAGCTCCTAAATGTATCTCTAAGGCCTATTAAGTCTCCCTGTTTTTAACTGCAGTAATTTCTCACAATAACTCCATGAAAGTAAGCAAAGTCATCTTTATTATTTCAATTTTATAGATAAAGAGATTGAGGCTCAGGCCCAAATCACATAGCTACCAAGCAGCCAAATGAAGACAGGACCCAGGTCTTCTAACCCAAGTAAGGGTTCTTCTCCTACTTATTATGCTGCAATTTTACTGATTTAAGTTGAAAATTTAAAAGAAAACTATCTAGTACAGGACACCATAGTGTATTCTATAAAATATATTATGAGTTTTCATCCCTGAGACGAATGCTTATACAATGTGTGTCCTTTTCAAAGGAATGATACATTTTTAACCAGAACCTTAAAACATAGAGCATCTCTGGTAACCAAATAACTAACCTCATAAGAAAGACTTTATGCTAATAGGATAGGCCAACATGTGATAGGATATGCCCTCAACTGCTCCCTTTTTAAAATCCCTCAAACATTTACCTCAAATATAACTCATTTGGCATTTATTATTTACACTTTGGCATTATTAGCATGTCTTATCAACCCAGGTAGAACTGCTTATTGGAAAGACGACATTCTCAGAGCCTAAGGCTGTGCTTGAAATGTTAACAAGAATTCAATAAGTATTTGTTGATGGAATGAATGAACCAACCCAAATCCTGGGTTAGACACTTCAATGTGTAAGGTGACTGGACAATATGACACGGAAGAAACCGTAAGACCCAATGCTTCCTAAGATATTTACATACAAATACTAGAAACAACGGATCTAAAGGAAAGGGGAGTCTTGCTCTTACTTTGCTCCTTTAACAGTACCAGTCATCCTCTTGTTTCATAATTCCAGCTACATTTTTACTCTCCGAAACTTTCTCTGCATCTCACCCTTAAATGTTTATGGATGTCATTAACTTGGTGCTTCTAGGTCACAGAGTTAATAAAGATTTCTTTCTAAAAATCATGAAGACAGGGGCGCCTGGGTGGCACAGTCGGTTAAGCGTCCGACATCAGCCAGGTCACAATCTCGTGGTCCGTGAGTTCGAGCCCCGCGTCGGGCTCTGGGCTGATGGCTCAGAGCCTGGAGCCTGTTTCCGATTCTGTGTCTCCCTCTTTCTCTGCCCCTCCCCCGTTCATGCTCTGTCTCTCTCTGTCCCAAAAATAAATAAACATTGAAAAAAAAATTAAAAAAAAAATCATGAAGACAGAAACAGAGGAGAAAACACTGTGGGTCCTAGCTCAGGTCCAGAGTTAAAAAGTTAGGTCCCAAGTAAATCTTAGCTCTGGTCAAGATTTTGAATACACCTGGTAACAGGAAGAAACAAGATCCTGTTAAGAAAGCAATGTGGTCTGAATGCTTTCTAAATAAGTTACGTAGGTATGAAAGGAAACAATGCCCTACAAACAAAAATTGAAGCCAAAGACTATCATGAAAACATGAAAAGTAAGAACATCATTATGGTAGACTGTAAGAGGTGACAAAGTCTTCTTCAGTTCACTTCGCTAGAGTTGTGCAGTGTTAGAATCTACAACCCATATGGCAGTTTTTTAGAAGAAAATTAGTCCACAATTTAAGATCATTACAATTAGGATTGTAAGGGATTGTGGAATTTAACATAAATAAAAATTAATAGAGATGATTAGGGTCTAGAAATACATTCAGTGGTCTTAACCTCAGTAACAAAAGAGTTCAGTACAAATTATTTCAAAATGCAATGCTGCAGACTTAGGAATAAAGTACAGTACCTCTTTTGATGAGAAAGTTTTGACTATTTAAGGTAGGTCACAACAAACCAAAAGAAATCAAGTCTTAAAGTAGAACTAAAAAATACAGAAGAGAGTGCAATTAACTAACTTCCTTCAGGGTATCAGTAAAGGCTACCTAAGAGAAATGCAATTTGAGCTGGACCTTGAAGGCAAAATAAGAGTCTGAGGTAAAGAAATTAAAGACATAGATGAAGAAGATAATCAGTGAAGCAAGACTCTAGAGGAAGCAAAGGAGATGGGAATCAGAACACTTGAGACGTAAAGGGAGAAGGGATATCTTCATTAAAATAGAAAGGGAGGAGAGAATAGATGAGGATAGAAATTCTCAGATAGTGACAAGTTTAAAGAATTTACATCTAGGAGCTTTTGCTCAGGTACAAGTGAGAGCATAGGTAAACAGTAGACAAATAGATTTCAAGCTAAATGGGAGGCAAGGGAGCCAGGTTAACAGAGTGGAAGAAAAAAAAAAAGTATAAGAACTAATTTTGCTATCAGTTTGACTATCAAATTTTAATGCCTTCAGTAAGATTGAAGTAGATAAGAGGAAAAAAATAGGTATTTGAAATATCAGTTCAAAGGGATGACAAGGTCCAAGAAATGGCTAAGTGTAGGGGCTGCTAAAGTTGAATAAAGATAAAAAATATAAGAGTTAAGATAAACTATAAGACTAAGATGGATCAACAATATGAATGGTGTCGTCACAAAGAACAATGACAAAGGATAGAAAATAGTAACAAATTGAGCTAGACAGAAGTCAAGCTCTTCATTGACTGTTGGGGAACATCTTATAGGTTGGTCACTGAGAAATAAAGAGGGATAAGATGGATGCAGTGAAGACCAAAAGCAAACCATTTTAACCCAGTTAGTCAAACAACTGTCTGGAAGCAAAAGTGGGTTCACAAATATGGATTTTCCTTCTTGTTCCCTAGTTGCAGGACAGACGAAGGGAAGAGTAATTCCACTTAAAAGGGTTGCCAGGACCAGGTCAGGTTTCAGTGAGGGCATATTTTTTTAAAATGTGGAGACTGTGGGGCGCCTGTGTGGCTTAGTCAGTTGGGCGTCTGACTTTGGCTCAAGTCATGATCTCACAGTTTGTGAGTTCGAGCCCTGCGTCAGGCTCCTGCTGACAGCTCAGAGCCTGGAGACTGCTTTGGATTCTGTTTCCCTCTCTCTCTGCTCTTCCTCTGCTCATGCTCTCTCTCTTCTTCAAAAATAAATAAAAACTAAAATAAAATAAAATAAAATAAGGAGACTGCAATATATATACATATATATGTATACATATATATGTATATAGGTAATGGGATAGATTTCAGAGGCTACAGCAAAAATTATTGAAAGGAGAGATTTAATGGATTGGTCATGAGGAGAAATCAAAAAATGAAAGATGAATATGTTGTTGAATGAGCAACTATGAGATCAAGTACTTTATATTTTTAATGTAATTATGGAAATAATCGAAGCAGAAATTGTAGACAGACCACAGGGCCAAAGTACAACAGAGAACGGAGCTGTAGAAAAGTTGAAACAGAAACAATAAGAATAACAGTGAGATGGAGTCATTCCAAATTCTCTTCCAAGAACAAGTAGCTAATTATGATGATTATTGCCTAGGTTTTCTGTGGCAGGCAGCTCATGTGTGTCATTTCAACATTCAACAAATATTTACTGAGTACCTACAAATGCTAAGCCTAGTCCTAAGTGTTGTAGAGACACCAGAGAATAACAAAGACAGAATCCCTATCCTTAAGGAATTTACAGTCCAACAGCACTGATTTTCTTAATGATGGAAATGTTCTATAATTTGTACCATCCAATATGATAGCCACTAGTTACATGTGGCTATTGCATATTTCAAAAAGTACAACTGAAGAACTAAATTATTTTTTTACTTTTATTTTTTACATGTTCATTTATTTTAGAGAAAGAGAGAGAGTGGGAGAGGGGCAGAGGGAGAGAGGGGGAGAGAGAGAGACAGAGAATACACTGTTGGCGCAACCCAATGTGGAGCTTAAACTCCCAAACCATGAGATGATAACCTAAGTCAAAATCAAGAGTCAGACACTAAACCGACTGAGCCACCCAGATGTCCATAATTTAAACTAATTTAAAATTAGATTTAAATAGCTATATGTGACTAGTAATATCATATTAGGCACAAAAGGTCTAGTCTAACTTCTAGGCTTCATTTGATGTCAGCCTCTATTATCAAGGGAAAGCAATAGATCAGGCAAGCAAGAAAAGTTGTATTTGTGATTTCTCTATTTGTCAAAGATTCCAGAACAAGTTTCCTGAGGAAAGCAGTTCTTATGTAAACCCAATGAAAACAAGGTTATTGCTGGAGAGCACTGGAAACTGACTCTGGCCATTATTAGCAAAAAGAGACTTTCCTGGAAAGATATGAAACTCACTGAACCAACAGGAAACTAGAGAACCGGAACCAGGCTAAAATAATTGATGAGAATCACCAGCAAGGACAAACTGTCTGGCCCATCAAATGTTGCCACATATTCTTCTATCACTTAATTTGCAGTTCATATCTTGGAACAGAACTTGTTCAACTGGCCAAGTATAAGTCCCCTGCTTCCCACTAATTTGATACACAACAGATAATTCACCTAAAGATAGACTATGTATAGAAAGAAGGTATATAAAGTAACCGGGTGGCTTTTTTTTTTCCTTAATATTTCTGAAAAAATGAGAAAGCCACAAATGTAAAATAGAGCTCTGGCTTTAAGCAATGTAAAAGATCAGGGATTCACTACAGGATTATCCTAAATGATCAAATTCCCTTTCCTTGAGCTAGTAATTGCTGCTATTTCCCCAACACACCTCCCCCTCACTTGTAATAACAAACTGCACATACCCTTCCACAACCACCACTCTGAAATAGGCATAAAACTTGGGCTGAGTCAGAGTACCTTATCCCCCTGGCCACAGTGATGGGCTCAGGGATAGGTAAGTGAACCAGGCCCAACCTCTCTTCTTGATTTTTCTAACTTAAAATCATCAAGTAAAAACCCTATCTTCTTTGATCTCAAAAATAAAGTCTTGACCTCACACAGACAGCAGTTAAGAGAGAAACTTAAGAGTTAGAAGAAGAGGGAGATGAAAGTAGGGAAGAAGTCATCTGGTCACATTTAAGTTTCTAGATCCAGGTGTTCATGAGGCTAGTACAAACCCTGTCCTTTCCACAATTTATGTCCACTAAAAATGACCCTTTCTTCACCTGAGTTAGTTGGAATTGCATGCTTCAGAATTAAGAGTTGACTAGATACTATCTTATTTAAAATCCTTTTAAAAATATTTTAAAATTTTAAATAATTTTTACATGTTTTCATTTACAGGTAACGTTACAAATTTTGCAAACTCCTTGTGGGGTGGGGTAACCTTCTGAAATATAGAATACTATTAGAATAATAATTTTGTTATTTAGTCTAGTGAAGAAACCACTTTAAATAGGATAAGAGACTAGTATGTAATTAATAACTTAAAGCATCTGCCAAAGCGGTGATTAATCCTAATCAGAACAGATATTTGTTAATAGATGGATACTTCTGCTTTACAGGATTTAGACTTTTCAGTGCATTAGCAAGATCTTTCTCTCTATAAGTAAAGAATTTAATTTTGAGGGCAACTGGTTGGCTCAGTTGGTTAAGCATCTGATTAGGGCTCAGGTCATGATTTTGTGGTTAGTGGGTTTGAGCCCTCCCTGCATCAGGTTCTTTACTGTCAGCACAGAGCGGACTTCAGATCCTCTGTCTGCCCCTCCCTCTCTCCCCCTCCCCAATTCGCATTCTGTCTAAGTCTTTCAAAAATAAATGAACACTTAAATTTTTTAATTTGCGACCTATCACAAATTCTAACTAAGGCAAAATGAGATTATGATTATTTAACGAATGACCAAAATAGACCTGGTTTATGTAGCCAGACATTTATAAATCAGAACTGCCATAGGAAAAACACAATTGTAGACCATTAAAAAAAGTCATGTAAATTTTGCAAATTACTCCTGCTATATTTTATGTTGATTATGTCCTTATTTTAAAATAAGTTGGGGTCAATCACACATTATAAATGAACTGGAGAAACTGAAGGGAAATTTAAAAAAATTATCAAAGTGACTAATGGGACAGAAAATGATTTCTATTAAAGAAAAGCTAAAGAAATGAATGCTGTTTTATATAGGAAAAGAAGAAAAAAAAAAAAAACCTAAGGGCCAAATTCATTAGTGTCTGCAAGTAACACAAGTTTGCTTGACATTTATCACTATGTCAATAGAAGCCAAACCAGGAGAAACAGGCTTCAATTCTCACAGAAAAGACCCTAAGTGGTTAAATGGTGGGACCATAAAGGGATAACATTAGGGTGGCGTTTTCCTAGGGAGAGTGTCTCTCTCCTTTCTAGAGATTGTCAAGGAGATAAAACAACCAACCAAAAAACACCTTACCTGTCTAGAACAGTTAAAAAAAATAATGTACTCACCTAAAAGCAAAGCATAGGACAAAATTGGCTCTCAAAATCCATTACAGATTTATGATTCTAGAATTATTACAGCCAACATTTAAATTAATCATTCATAAAACTTGACATGAGTAAATAATACATATATTTCTGCCTGAGGTAATTCTTTCCTGAGTAATGAGAATAATATAACACTGTATGTTAACTATACTGGAATTTAAATTTTAATTTATTTTAATAAAAAAAAAAACCAAAAACCCTTGTCCTGAAACATAACCTACACCTTAATGAACATGATTTTTAAAAACCTCTCAACTTTAATCTATAATTATGAAGTCATTTAAGATTTTAGAAATTTAAAAAGCAGATATAGGGACTTCCAGGTAGCTGAAGTTAACAGCAGATATCTAGTTCTGTGCTATCCATACGTCCTGCAAAATAATACAAAAAAGCAAAGACAGCAAATAAAGCAAGCCACACAAAACCACATCCTTTCCATAGCTGGAAGACAGAAAGTGCCCAAACTTCAAAACATTTTTAAGCAAAAAGACGAAAATAATTCTAAATCCCAGCAAGGGAACATTCATGCTCCTGCCTGAAAGTCTTTGCTGTGAGCATGGGCTCAGTGCATTTAAATGAACTTAATTCATATGTTAAAATAAAATGATCCCTAATTTGGCTACACAGCGAGACCCAACTATATGCTACACATACAAGACACATTTAAAAAAATGAAATGATTCAGAAAGACTAAAAATAAGGGGGTGAATAAAGGCGTATCAGGCAAATGGAAATAAGAAAATAGGAGTAATGAAGGGCGCCTGGCTGGCTGGTCGGTAGCACATGCAAATCAATCTCATGGTTGTAGGTTTGTGCCCCGTGGTGGGTGTAAAGATTACTTAAAAATAAACTCTAGACAGAAAAAAAGAAAGAAACAAAGAAAGAGAGGGAGGGAGGAAGAGGGAGGGGGAGAGAGGGGGGGAAGAGAGGGAGAGAGGGGGAGAGACGAGAGAGAGAGAAAGAGAGAAAGAAAGAGAAAAAGAAAGAAAGAAAGAAAGAAAGAAAGAAAGAAAGAAAGAAAGAAAGAAAGAAAGAAAGAAAGAAAGGAAGGAAGGAAGGAAGGAAGGAAGGAAGGAAGGAAGGAAGGAAGGAAGGAAGGAAGGAAAAAACAGGAGTAATGACATCAATGTGGAATTCAAACAAATGACATGAAACGACAAAAAGAGAAGCACTTTTAAATGCTATAAACCACCATTACAACTAAGATGTAACTGTTATAATAATCTATATACCAAATAATACAGCAATCATCTTTTTGAAGAAAACTACAAGAAATGCAAGGAGTCACAGATACATACAAATAACAGGAGACTTACTCTTATAATTGAACACGTTCCTTTCTAGTCCTTATGTAACGAGTAACAAAAACTGATGATGTATTACAGGTGCAAAGTGAAGTGTAAATTTTAAAAAGACTCACTTTAGAGCTCCTACATGTTTAGTGTTGACATGTAAAATTGTCTCCTTAACTTTTTCGCCGTAGGTGTCTCACTTGCTTAACCCTAGCCCTGGCCTTGATACATTAGGTCACAATGAAAACATTACAGCATTTCATAAAGTAGAAATAATAGAAACAGTACTCGCTGATTTCAATACAGTAAAACTAGAAATTAACAAAGTAAATAAACAAAAAACCCTCCCACCTGGAAATTCAAAAACCTTGCTACGGACTGAACTGTGTCTCCCCAAAATTCGTTCTGTTGAAGTCTCAGATGCAATACTTTAGAATGTGATTGTATTTGGAGACAGGACCTTTAAAGAGGTATCTAGAGTTAAATGAGGTTATCTGGGTGGGTCCTAATCCCTATGACTGGTGTCCTCCTAAGAAGAGGGAGAGGTACTAGAGACATATGCACACAGAGGAAAGGCCTTGTAAGGACAGAGCAAGAAAGTAACCATCTATAAACCAACAAAAGAGGCCTCAGGAAAAACCAAATCTGCTAACACCTTGAGATCTCAAACATCTAGAGTCCAAAATTCTAGAGTCTAGAAGTCCAAACTTCTATCGTTGAAACCATCCTATCTGTGGTATTTTACTATGACAGCCCTAGCAAACTATTAATTTTACCTCATATTAAACAATTCCACCTTCTATTAATACATCTATTAATTTTGGGGTGAGAAGGAAAACACAAATTGAATTAGAAATTCTAAAAAGTTAATGATAATTAAAACACTACATGTCATAATCTACAGAATATTTTTAAAGCAGGGATAAGAAAAAGCTCACGTGAGAAACTTCACCAATAAAAATGAAAGAACGAGGGGCGCCTGGGTGGCTCAGTCAGTTAAGCGTCCGACTTCGGCTCAGGTCACGATCTCACAGTTTGTGAGTTCAAGCCCTGCGTTGGGCTCTGTGCTGACAGCTGAGAGCCTGAAGCCTGCTTCGGATTCTGTGTCACCCTCTTTCTTTGCCCCTCCTGTGCTCGTGCTCTGTCTCTCTCTCTCTCTCAAAAATAAACAAAACATTAAAAAAAATTTTTTTTTAAATGAAAGAAAAAACACTTGTTGGGTTAAATTCCAAACTCAAAATTTAACCAAAAAATGAACAAAGTAAACTGAAAGAAAGCATAAGGTATACAACATGATCTTAGAAAACTCTAAACATCTAGAAAACAGCTAGTAGAAAACATATGACTTTAGTAAGGTCACAGAATTCAAGGTCAACACATAAAAGTCCACTAACTATATTTCTATATGCCAGCAATGAACAATTAGAAAATGAAATTAAAAAAAAAACCTCCTATTTATAATCACATGAAAATGCTAAGAAATGAAATGTAACACAAGCATGACATATTCAATGAAAACTATAAAACTCTGACGACAAAACTTAAAGATGATATAATTAAATGAGAAGATAGGCCATATTAATGGACTGGATAGACTCAATATTGTTGACATGACAACTCTCCTCAAACTGAGCTACAGATTCATGTAATCCCAATCAAAATCCTAACAAGTCTTTTTGAAAAAGGTGACAGGCTGATTTTAAAGTTTATATGGAAAGGCAAAGGACTTAGAAGAGCCAAACAACCTTGACAAAAAAGACCAAGGTACAGAGGACTTGCACTACCTGAATCACACTTGTGATACAGCCACAGTAGTCAAGACAGTGGGATATTCGTGTCAAGATGGACAAACAGACCAATGTAAATAAGAGTCCAGAAACAGACACACTTACATGGTCAACTGATTTTCAACAAAGGTACCAAAAGAATTCAATGGAAGAAAAGACAGTCTTCAACAAATGATGCTGGAACAAGTGGAAGTTAAAAATGAACGTCAACCATCACCTCACACTACAGAAAAATTAACACGAATTGGACCAGAAAACCTAAATGTAAGAAACAAAATATTAATCTTTTAGAAGAAAACATAAGAGAAATCTTTATGACACAAGATCATGCAAAGCTTTCTTTGTTCCTTTTTAATTTTTTTTTAATGTTTATTTTTGACAGAAAGAGAGAGACAGAGCATGAGCGGGGGAGGGGCAGAGAGAGAGGAAGACACAGAATCCGAAGCCGGCTCCAGGCTCTGAGCTGTCAGCACAGAGCCCGACACAGGGCTCGAACTCACAGACCACGAGACCATGACCTGAGCCGAAGTCGGACGCTCAACCTACTGAGCCACCCACCCTGCAAAGCCTTCTTTCTTAAACAAACAGAACACACAAAAAACACAAACAAGAAAAAAATGATAAAATGGACTTCATCAAAATAAAAAAAAAATCTGTTTTCACTAGACACAATTAAAATAAGCAAAGCAAGCCACAGACTGGGAGAAAACATCTGTCAAACATGAATCTGACAAAGTACTTGTATGCCAAATAAAGAGCTGTTATAACTCGATATGAAGATAACTCCCCAATTTTAAAAATGGGCAAAATATCTGAACAGACACATCAAAAATCCACATTACAAGATGCTAAATAAACATCTCCAGCCATCTAGGAAAATCAAATTAAGACCACAGTGATATATTAGTACACATCCACTAGAGTTAAATTAAAAAGATTAACAAGTGTCAGTCAAGATGTGTTAAACAAATGGAACTGTCATAGGGGAACTCTCATACGTTGCTACTAGAAATGAAAAATAGCATAACTACTTTGTACAACAGTATTGCTATATGTTATAAAACAGCATTGCCATGTGTCATCACTCAGCAAAGTCATTCCCAGATATTTAACCAAGAGACAAACATATGCCCAAAGATTTGTACATGAATGTTCATAGTAGCATTGTTCATAATAGCCCCAAACTAGTAACAATCCAAATGTCTGTCCAGAAAAAAGGAAAAAGAAAAAGCAAATCACATTACATCCATACAATGGAATACCAATCAGCAATACAAAGTGATCAACTATTGCCATATGCAATAACATGGATAAACCAGGGGGTGTCTAAGGCTGGGGATCAGGGAGAGGTCAACTGAAAAGAGACATGGGGAAACTTTAAGGGTGATGGAAGTGTTCTATGTTTTTACTGTGGTGATTACATAACTTTACACAATTACCAAAAGGCATCAAGCTGTACATTTTTTAAATGGGTGAATTTTATTTTATGTACATTAAACACTAATACAACTATAAAAACTCTATGGCAAAAAAAAAAAAAAAACACACACAGAATCAAGAAGCAGAAATTAATGAGGTAGGAAATAGAAAAACAGTCAACTCCATAAATCAAATTCCTAGTTTAAAAAAATACCAAACTGTATGCTTAAAAATGATTAAAATAGTGAATTCTGTTATGTATATTTTATCACAGTAAAAAGAATAAAATCAACAAAGCAATAGCTGACTCGATAAACAAAGAGGGGAGAAAAAAGGACAATTACAAAATAAGAAATGGTCAAGGGAAGGTGCACTGAAACAAAAGAAATTAAAAAATAAAAATGATATTGCAGATCTCTATGAAGATAAATCTGCAAACAAAGATGAAATAAATAATTTCTTATGAAACACAGATGATTAAAACTGATCCCAATAGAGAAAGAGAGCCTTAACAAGTTGTTTTCTATGGAATAAACAGATACTTATTTCAGAAGTTAAGGTTGTTTCAAGATTACAAAATCCATTAATACATAATATTAATAATGTAAGAAAGGAAAAATCATGATTATCTCGAGATGATGAAAACCTTTGAAAATTTGCAACACCATACCTATTATTGCTACTGTCACGTTTGCCAAATGATGTTTTCCTATTTCCATTATTCTTTCTACATTTATTAGTTGGAATTCTCCTGAAAAAAGCTTTCCTTCTCTCTAAATATGACACATTAGGGGTGCCTGGGTGGCTCAGTTGGTTGAGCATCCAGCTCTTGACTTTGTCTCGGATCACGATCCAGTCGTCGGATCGAGCCCTGTGTTGGGCTCGGAGCTAAGTGTGGAGCCTGCTTGGGATTCTCTCTCTCTCTCCGTCCCCCCTCCCCTCTTGTGCTCTCTCTAAAATAAAAATTTAAAAATAATTACACATTATATCATTTGGATCCATAGATTTTTATTTTATCCTATGGACTGTAATCTTTTATTATAACTTATTTCATTGCTCAAATTGTCTCATATTTGGCCAATGGGTGCTAAAATTAGTGGAAGAATGTATTATGCAGAAGTATGATGAGAAAATTTACACAGTCTCAGGATATTTCCCCATAAGATAATTATATATCACAAAGAGGAAAAAACAGTCACTTTATAATGGAAAAATCTGGCAGACATCACCTTAACCAAGTGATCAAAGTTAACATCACCGGTAAGGGTAAGGTACAAATAATATACCTCCTGATATAACGTACTGAGGACACAAGACTTTGACTTTGGTATTATTTTCGCTAAAAATGTTACAACCTGAATTTAATCACAAAGAATTTAAGACAAACTCAAATTGAGGGGTGATCTACAAAATAACTGGCTAGCACTCTAAAAGTAAAGGTAATGTATGATTCTGGATTGGATCTTAGACCAGAAATACAGTATCAATGGGATAACTGGTAAAATTTGAGTAAGCTGAGTAAGTGTAATATTTATTTTGTTTCCTGCTTATATTGATGTTAGTATCTTAGTTCTGATGATTGTAATATGGTTATGGAAGATGTCCGTTTTTGGAGATCTCCATGAATTCATATGGAAATCCTCTGTATGACTGTTACAATGTTTTGTGAGCTCTGAATTTATTTCAAAATGAAGTTTAAAATATATATACGTATATATAACCTAATACTCTGAAGTTCCCTTCTGGCCGACTCTTCTGCCATCTGTGAAGCTCGCAATTTCTCTTCACACTGATCCTTTTCAGATTGTCTGCAGACATCATGTTCCACTTTCATTTTTTCTAAATCCGCTAATCTGTTCTCAAGCTCTAGCCTAAAACAACAGATGATAATTATGTTAGAAGAACTACAATAACGATGATATGACAGCAAAATGTTTTCATTTACAAGAAGACTGAACACAAAGTAAGGTAATTAAGTACTTACTTTTCATCTTGTAATATCACGAGTTTTTGATAACCTTCTTCCTTGGCAGCTTGTACTTTACGTATTAATTCACGATCCTTTTCTACTAGGAGTGCTTTGTGGTGTTCAACAGCTGACTTGAGAATTTCATTGTCTGACTGTAACCCTAACATTTTTTGAAGGAAAAAAATATGCTGCATTCAATGTTATTAAGATGAAAAGTCATAACAGCAAGCATCCATAAACTGATTAAGACAATTAAAAGAGCATAGAAAGTGAGTCTGGATATATATTCTCGAAGATCTTTAAATCTTTATTGATAAACCTTATGAAACAGACTAAAACTCAGAGCTAACCATCCTGTCCATTCACACACACTTTAATAAAAGACTATATTTACTCACTTGACTCCTGAGAGCTGGGGACATCAACCCAGATGATATCAAAAGAGATATATAATACTTCACTTCTAAAAGGGTTCTGTAATCTTAGCCCCACAGATAGCATCATCATAAAGCTGGCTGGAAGTAGTATAAAAAATCACAGAAACCTTCAAAACCTATCATTCTAACAGAACTGTCAGGTTTCTGGTAGAAATATAAATTAGAAACTTTCAAGTTTATCCAATGAATTCACAAATTTTCCTTGTATTGATATGGCAAGTATTTTGCACATGGAATAACTAAAATAAATTCATACCTAACTCAAGTTTAAAAAGAATGCAGAACTAAATCATAAACTCTCGAAGTTCCTAAGAAACATTACTCCCTAACTCTATGGAAACCCATCAATCAATATCAAATAGAAATAAATGATGAAAACACTAATTCATCATAAGCTCTGTCTGAAACTACAGACATCAGTTCAACTAAAGACCCACTTGAGGAAAGTTACAGGCCAAAGGTAGCTTATTTAAACACCTTTTAAGAAAAGTCAGGGGCGGGGTGGGGGGGAAGAAAAGTCAGAAATAGCATAATTCTGAGGAATCATGAAGAGAAGGGCATTCTAAGACTAAAGTGGAACTTAAAATAAGCCTAGGCTAAAGTAGGCTCAATAACAAGCCTGCTATCTACATAAAAAACAGAAATTGGGTCTGAAACCCACCTATCTTCCTTACATTCTTTAGACTCAAAACGGTCTGGGACTAATAATCACATGATCTAAATAGATTCAAAATTATAAACCCAGAAAGTATGGATTCCCATTTGTAAAGTCTCATTTAAGTATTAATCAAGTAAATGACATAAACATAAGATTTTTTAAAAGCTAGATCACAAAATGAACATTCACCATAAATAAAAATAATCCATATGTGCTCTAAGATTAAAATTCAGTCTGAAAATAAAAATTCAGTTTGATCTATTTTAATAATTTGAGTTTATATGTAAAAATAATAGTAAAAAGCATGGGAAATCATATATTACCATTCAGTTCACTTTGAATCTTATTCCTTTCTCTTTCTAGCTCACTCTTAGCTCTTGCTGCCTCCAGTTTGATGTCTGTTATTTCTAGTTTGTTTGAATGTTTAAGTTCTTTTACCTGTTGATAATCAGAAATTGAAATTACTATAGGCCATTAACTGTTACCCAAAAACATCAGTAGAAATGAGAAAATGTTTTGGTAGTAGGGTATACAGTGTAAGTATACCTTCCAAGAGAGAAGGTGCTTCAGTGCCCTGAACAGTATTTGGTATTAAGAAAACAGTCTTTTCCTAACAAAACTCAGTTATTTCTTTACAGATACCTGGGTGGGGGTCATCTGGCTTAATCTTGCTTTAAAAGGCTTAACTGCAAGTACCTAAAATCCAGTAGTCAATGACTGGCTGAAACCTCCCTTTAAAAAAAGTGCTGGTGACATGAAGCCTTTCTAGGTATAAGGAACAGCACATAAAAAGTTATATAGGTGTAGCATTACACAGTATGCTTGGAAAACAATGAGCAGTGTGTTATAGTTAGAGCAAAGGAAGGTATGAAATATGTGGAGTGGCAGGAAGTAAACTTTATATGCCATTGCAAAGGTCTGTGTATCCTGTTAGCTACTGAAGGTGGCACAGTCAACTTTGTTTCAGAAAATTAACTCTAGATGCAAATTAAGATTAAGAAACTGAAGGTAAAGAAACAATCAAGAGGCAAAGGATTGATAAAGGGGACAAGAAGGAAGAATTAATTGAATTCGGTCATTAAATAATGTGTGTGTGTCTGTGCGTGCGTGCGTGCGTGTGTGTGTGGCAGTGGGTAGAACAAATATAAAACCTGTCTAATTTAAACTTTTACTGCCCAAACCTGATTCTTTTAAAGCTCTGAGTGAATGGAAATAATTGTCAATATTTTCCATATAATTAACCTATCACATACCAGTTTTTAGTTTTCAATGAGACATCCCTTTTGAGAGTTGAATGATTCTAGTTCATAAGTAGTATTCATTCATTCATTCAATAAATATTTACTGAGCACTTATTATGTGCTCTAACACTGTTTTAGGAGCTGGGGTTACAGAAACAAACAAGAAAGCTTATTAGTCTCTTCCAATTATCTGCACTACTCTCTAACATTTTCCATATCCTTTCCCTGTGGTAATGTGCTTCTAAAGTTAGTCTTATAGTTAATCCCATAATAAAGATTTAACCAATACAGACATAAAAATTAAACCTGTACGCTGACATATTACACTAATGCATGAAACTACGAAATAAGAGTAGAAAACCACAAATATATACGTGCCAAATATGTAAAACAGAAGACGGTGGGAACAGAAGACTAAAGGATAATTTACTTGAGTGCAACAGAAATCTATAAAAATTAAAGATGGGAGTTAGAAACAAATCAGTAAGAGCTCCTAGAGCTAAAGAGGGGAAGAACAAGAAATAGAAGTGTCTTACCAAAAGGGATTCCATCTATGAAAGGTCTTAAAAACATTATAAGGAATGGTTTGGCCAAAATCCAAAGAAACAGACAAGCAAGTACTGGGTTACCTTTGTACTGCTAACCACATTTAAGATGCATGCTTCCAAATTAACTTATCGATTTTTTAAATGATACTACATAAAATGAATACAGTGTGCTGACATAAGGTTTTTAAACATTTCTGAAGCTCTTTTCTATGAAAGCAAGTCTCATAGAAACTACACGAAAGCAGCTAAGAAACTGCATTTATCTTGATAACTTAAACTTTCTGTAGACTGGGCTTTACTATATTATAATCTCATGGACAGAATTTAAACCATAATTGTTTTAAAATTTTGGAGAAATATAACTACAGTGAAAATCCAATTTCTATAACAAATGAAATTATAGCCTGCTATTATATACTAACTGTAAAAGGTTAAGAATGACATAGCAGTTAATTAACAAACCACATTGTAGCCTCTCTAAATAAGAGGTGGAAAATTACAGCCATCTTATTTTGCATAAACTTGATTCATTTCAACAAGAACTACTACGAAATCTATAAAAAAAAAAACTATTTCTTAATTCATTTCACCCTGAGATATACTGAAGTGAGAAAATATTTTTCAGCTAAACTATAATTATTGAAACTGAAAGAATTCTAGACAGGAAGTCAAACAAGTGAAGTCTGTCTTCAGGCCTACTTTTATTATTAAACTAGTGGTATATGCTCAAGCAAAGTATTTGTCATCTCGCATTCACATTTATTCATCTATGGACCTATATGAGTTTAAGCTTTCCTTTAGTGCCACATTTCTATGATCCTAACGTAATGAATGCACTTACACTAGAAGTATTAACTTCCTGAAAATATATTAAAAGGAATTATTTTATTTATTAAAAATGAGAAACTTATATCAATATTTATTACATAGCTATGACAGTAGCACATTCTGTAAGTAATCTGAACCACATCCCAACTAGTCATAATAAACTTTTCTTTCTGACTCTAAATCTCTGGTTCTTCACCTTCTTTGTGATCAGGTCTCAAAAGTCCTAGGAAAACTACAGATCTTTTCCTAAACAAAGTGTACAATGTTAAAATGTTACATATAATTTCAAGAGATGCAGAGTCTTCTAAAGCTCCCTTGGGCTAAGGTACCCTGTTTTTCCTTTTATTTTTCATAATATGTTTTCCATGCTAGCCTTCATGATGCCAATTTATTTAATGCTTTTGACACAACAGGAGCCAAGAATTCAGACAGTACTACCCAGTAAACTTTAATAAATATAAACAGTGGCAATAGTTTTACAGGGATTCAGAATCTGTTAAATTACACATACACATATACACAAAGACATGGAAGAAAATAATATATGTAAGCAAGAAAAATATAGTTGTAAAAAATGTATTACTCAAGAAGCTCCTGATGCAAATTCCAAAAAGATGTGTGTACTTGAATTCTGATATTTTTCAGAGGTCTGAGATGGTGTGACCTCATTAACGTAGCTAATAAGGATAAATGTGTGTGATGATTTCCTTAAAACTGTATTTATGTTACTGGCATTCTAAAGATCAAATACTTCCTGAGGTAACCACAATTTATCTCATTGAATGTGAAATATCTTTAAGGTCACCATTTTCAGGCCATCTTTGGTAATACTTTTTAATCCAAGACACTGATAGTCATACGGACATAATTCT
This sequence comes from Felis catus, assembly GCF_018350175.1. Taxonomy (NCBI): domain Eukaryota; kingdom Metazoa; phylum Chordata; class Mammalia; order Carnivora; family Felidae; genus Felis; species Felis catus. The sequence continues at coordinate 115,744,600 of NC_058374.1, forward strand.
GTTCAAAACCCTAACATTTACAAATTTGAATAACTTAGACAAATACACCCCAGGTGCTCCTTTGCATTGCAAACAACCATTTGCTAGAGTTGCAAAATATTGATGAAAATTTCAAGTTGCAAAGAAAACTGTGACAATCGTGTTTGAAATATCATTCTAAAATTTATCCTTCCAATGAAATCTTTTTACATGCATGATTCTAAGTGAAAATTTGGTTTGTCTAAAGCTGAAGGGTGGTTTTTAATATGCCATTTATATGCAAAAAATGCAAGTATGCCTTTAAAAAGGAAACTCTTAGCAATACTAGAATTGGAAGAAAGGCATGAGAGAACTTCCTAAATTTACTTGTTTGTGTTTTGCATCTATTTCTTTGTATACTCTATCATTGTAGAAAGTCAATGTATATCTCTCAATACGTACACATCTGAATGTATAAATAATCTAGTTAGGTTAATCAGGAAGCAATTGTATTATTAATTTATTTTCCAGTAGGGCTTACACAACTTTAGGAAGCTGAAAGAGTTCCTAGGGATGACCTACAACAATGTTTCGTTTCATGTATGAGGAAACTTGCCTAAAGTTCCACACACAGTTATTGATACAGTGAGGAAGGAAACTAGTCAATGGGTTCACAGTTCTGTGTTCTATCATTTTCTTATTTAAGGACATCATTGGTGTAAAATCACTGCCATTACTTTCATCACCAGCTACTATTTACTTCATTCAATACTATCATTAATCTTAGAAAAATCCTGTAAGAGGCAGGCATTGTTCCCACTTAAAAGTTAAGCAAATCAGAAGTTTACAAAGGTGATGAATGAGATAAATGAGCCAGGATCAAAAGATAGATTTATCGGATTCAGAGCCCACAGACTTTTCCACTGCACTTCAGTACCTCCTCCAAAATGACCAATTTTGGCTAGACTAGAAGACTACACTTGAATCAAAGTATTTCAACAATTAAAAATCCTCTTGCCTAATTTTCACTTCTTCTGTCTAGCATCAGCCATGTCTAACGAATTAAATGACACACCGGCTACAAAACCACTTTGTAAACTGTAAAGTATAAAAATTCAAACAAAAATTTTAAATGTCACTAGATATACAATCTGCAAACATGAAAGAGTATGTGTTTGCCATGGAAAAAACTGGGTAGACTATCTCCCAAGGGAGGCATCTAATACATCTAGTATTATGGTTTATGGACTTTCAGGCACAGAAATGACCACTCTCAAGGTTAGATTCACATTAATAAAGTTTATAAAGACTGATCTATAAAATCAGAATGTCAGTTACAGTAACTGTGAGAAAAAATTATAATGGATATTAGAACACTCTAAGTCTAAAGGACCAGCAGGCATTTTCTCCCTGTAGACAAAATTACATTGGAAGTCAAATAACAGAAAGTGGTTTGGTGATCATACAATCAGAACAAATGGAATGAAATGAATTGCTATTTTCACGCTTACTAATTGAAAACAGATGGGTATATTCCTTTCCACAGTAAGAATTATCTCTTCAATGAGACTAGAATCCTTACATCCTACTCACTAAAATTCAATCTTCCCTCTGTCATAAACAGTGCCTAAGTCTTCTTAAGTAATTCCTTGGCCAAGGAATTTATGATGAATACATTACTTCTTTAGATAAACTCATTTCTATCAGAGGCTACAGTAAATTCCTTCTGGTCTGGGAGCCATTTTGTTTTTTAAGGTAATTTTACCTGAACTCTGCTCTGCTCTGATGGAAAATACTTCAGAAACCAGACTTATTTCCTAGATTTTAAAATACCCCCAAGTACTACCGTTAATAATAGCTAATATTTGCGGTGATTATCTATTAGACATTTTGCTAAGTGCTTTATGCATAATATTGCATTTAATCTTTGCCATACTCTCTAAGGTAGATATCAGCCTTGCTTTATAAAGAAAAACACTAAAATTTTCAGAGAGAAAGTAAGTTGGCTCAAGGTCACACAGTTAGTAAGGAAAAGAAATGAAAGCTGAATCTAGTCTGTCTGACTCCAGAGCTGATGCTGTTATTCACCACAGTTTTCTACAAGATACTTTTATCACTGCTATCCTATTTCTGGTTACCAGATTCCTCATATATACCGCATGTGAGGGAGAAAAAACTAAGTTCCTGAGAAAACTTAGTATATAAAAGAAGTGCAAACCATTATATATATTCTTTTAAAAATAACATAAATGCAGGGGCACCTGGGTGGTTCGGCCAGTTGAGCGCTTCAGCTTTACCGTTGGGCACGTGAGTTCAAGTTCCAAGTTGGGCGCTGGGCTGACAGCTCAGAGCCTGGAACCTGCTTCAGATTCTGTGTCTCCCTCTCTCTCTGCCCCTCCCCTGCTTGCACGTGCATACGTGCACACGCTCTCTCTCTCACACACAAAAAAATCAACATTAAAAAAAAACTTTTTTAAATAACATAAATGCAGATCATGCTGCTGTTATTAATTTACTCACTTAACAAATATTGAGTGACTTTGTGTGCCAGCACTGTTCCAGGGGCTGGAGATACAAGGAATAACAAAAGCAAAGTCCCTACTCTTAAAGCTGATATTTGGTCGAAAGAAAAGGGGGTGGGAAAGGACACGAGAGACAAAAAATAAACAAATATAAATATATATCAAATGGTGTTAGGAGCTACGAAGAAAAATAAAGCAGATAAGGAAGACAGACAGTGAGGCAGGAAGAGGCAAGATGGTATTTTACAAAGTATTTTACAAAAGAGAAGGCAGGCCTCTCTGATAATGTGCCGTGCCGTGAGAAAGCAATCTATGAGGACGTGAGGGAAGACTACGTCTGGCAGGCGAGTGCCAAAGCCCTAACACAGAAGTCAGTAAGAGTGAAAAGAAGGCCAGTGAGGCCGGAGCAAAGTGAACAGGAGGGAAAATGGACTGTGAGGCCGTGGAAAGACTGCAGAGGCCAGATTACGCAGAGCTCTGAATGGGCAGAGAGTTAGGGGGCTATTATAAAAATCGAACCTCAAGAAATCATGGCTTAGACAAGAGTGGTCACAGAAGAGGTGGTAAAAATTGATCACATTCTGAATGTACTGGAAGGTAGCATGACAAAATAAAAAGAGATCTCGATACAGAGAAGTATTAAAATACAAAATTTCTTTGCCATTATGCAGTATCAAGCATTCTAAAGAATGAAGTACAAACATAAGATGACTTACTTTACTGGTCAACGTATTTATTTCCCGTTCAGCTTTATGCAATTTACTAATTAAAACAGTATTTTGTTCATTGATTGATTGTAGCTCTTTTTCCAAGCGTTCAGCCTGTAGTTTAGCTGACTGTTTTTCAGCCTTTAATTAAAAAAATTTTTTTAATTTATTCATAAATGTTGGAATTATATAAAAATAAGCACTATTTTAAACATATGTGTAATCATACTAGCCCCAACTACTCAAAACCTCATCAATACTAACATGCACCAAAACAACGAGAGTTTCCTCAAAGTAACTGGTAGAATTAAAATGAATGATATTTGCTCCAGGAAATATGTAACAAGAGTATCTACACAAGTGACATTATCAACAGCCACCACCAAAATACAACTCATAAACTTCTCTCATGAGAGTGTACCTCTGTGTACTCACTTGACACCTATTTACTCTTTTTTGCGGACATAATTCGAACAAACATTTTGGGGGCTTCAATGCATCTCAGAAATATAAAAGTATATTAGAAAGTAGAAGAAAGGGCTCATTTGCAGTAGTAGGTGAGAGCAAAAAATCTGAAAATCAACGGAGATTAAAAAAAGAGAGATTTAAGAATTCAAAATTCTCAATCTGGAGCCTCTGGAAGTATGAACAAAGAGCTCAATAGCTCTTGATCCCATCACATAATAAAGATTCTTAAGTCTGTAAATTTTCAAGAAAATTTCTGGTTGGTAACAGTCATAGTACTCTTTAACTTGAAAATGAAAACTAAATGCTTTTTAAAAATATTTCCACTCAATGGGGCGCCTGGGTGGCGCAGTCGGTTAAGCGTCCGACTTCAGCCAGGTCACGATCTCGCGGTCCGGGAGTTCGAGCCCCACGTCAGGCTCTGGGCTGATGGCTCGGAGCCTGGAGCCTGTTTCCGATTCTGTGTCTCCCTCTCTCTCTGCCCCTCCCCCGTTCATGCTCTGTCTCTCTCTGTCCCAAAAATAAATAAACGTTGAAAAAAAAAATTAAAAAAAAAATATTTCCACTCAAAATAGTTAAAATGTTTGACATTTAAAAAATAAGCTTCACGGTTTTATAGGATCTCATTTCCTATATATCTTAAATACGATAAGCATATATTCAGGGGCACCTGGGTGGCTCAGTCAGTTAAGCGTCCGACTTCGGCTCAGGTCATGATCTCACGGTTTGTGGGTTCAAGCCCCGTGTTGGGCTCTGTGCTGACAGCTCAGAGCCTGGAACCTGCTTCAGATCCTGTGTCTCCCTCTCTCTCTGCCCCTTTTCTGCTCGCCCTCTGTCTCTCTCAAAAATAAATAAACATTAAAAATAAAAATGTTAAAGAGTATATTCAACAAGTAATTCAGAAAAAACTATTTTCCTCAAATATAAAATGATAGTCTTTGGGCAGGCACAATGATAGCCAAAAAAAAATCAAAGAAGAAAAAATGCTTCTTCTCATGTGCTTATTCTCATTTCATCTGACAAATGATAAAATTAACTCTTTGAAAGTGTCACAAATGAACCTCCCATCTTTTGTAATCATTGAACTTGTCCTGAAAATCAGCACTCCAAATGACCTCAATAAAAAGCTCTGCATTGAGATCAAACACTGTATTCAATTGCAATCATCCACTTACTCAGTCACTATAAATACATTAATACTGGAAAGGTAGCAACATAAAAGTCTCATTCTGAACTGCCTCATGTCTAAGGTCCAATGATACAATTTTAGTTCAGGAAACCAATAAATACTGTCAGAAGCTTCATCAAAAAATAAAAAGATGACTTCTATTCTTCAAAACATATCAATATTTTGGCTGTACCCAGTTTTTTGGCTGAAAAAAATCACTATTTTGCTAGATGCCCACTAATTCCCTACAAGTCTAATCATTTCACAACTATTCTAAACACACACACACACACACAAACACTTTGGATTGTTCAAAATAAATCAAAACTAGTTTTTGATTGCTCAAAACTAGTATATTTGCTATATGTTAAACACTAAAAACCAGGAAAAGTAAGCATACCTAAACAAGGTGGTTAAGGGATCCAGAATATGTCACCGTGGCATAAAAATTATTTTGAGCTGAAGGCATTTGATAATCAATAGACACAGGAAAAGGTTTTTCCCCGAACTCCTCTCTGCTACCAAAAACCAGAGCCACCAAAAAGAATTATAAATCCCCTTGTCTGGGTTTTAAAGCCAGTGAAGACTGACTCCTATTTAGGGAGAAGGATAAAAAATCACCTATACAGACACTGTCACAAAACTGTCATATCTCCCATCTATTTTCCTAAGGGCCTGTTTATCTTTCCTAAAAGTCATTTGTGTTCCCCTAAGTGCCTTTTCTCCCCGTCTCGTTTCCCTATTAAGATGGTATGCAGGGTCACCTGGGTGGCTGGGTCAGTTAAGCCTTTGACTTCAGCTCAGATCGTGACCTCACAGTTTGGTTCAGGAATTCAAGCCCTGCATCAGGCTCTCAGTGCAGAGCCTGCTTCAGATCCTGTTTCCCTCTCTCTCTCAAAAATAAATATTTTTTTATTTTTATTTATTTAAAAAAAATTTTTTTTTTTTTACATTTATTTATTTTTGAGAGGCAGACACAGAACGTGAGTAAGGGAGAGGCAGAGACAGAGAGAGACAGAATCAGAAGCAGGCTCCAGGCTCTGAGCTGTCAGCACAGAGCCCGACGCAGGGCTCGAACCCATGAACTGTGAGATCATGACCTGAGCCGAAGTCGGAAGCTTAACCGACTGAGCCACCCAGGCGCCCCCAAAATAAATATTTTTTAAAAGGATGACACGCAAGCCCCAAATTCTACCACTTTGAGCCACATTTTTTCTGTGAAGTCCTGTTTACTTACATAAATATCCATCTTTTCTCTTGTTAACCTATTGTCAGTTTAATTCACAATCCCCAATCACTGAACCTAAGAGTATAAAGAAAGTTTTCTTCTCCAACAATGGAAACCAAGAATTTTCATAGAAGAATACCTCTAGGAGTACCAGCCTAGCTCTGCCAGCTCTTATATTTCTCTAACAAACTCAGGAAAATAGTTCACTAAAGACTTATATGCATTAGTACCAAGTTGAATTGTATTACTCTGGCAAGAAGCTGTCATAAGATATAAAAGTATGGTATTTTTATTTAAACAGGTCTTTTGATTTTAATACCTTGAATCCCATGTAAGGAAATAACTATCCAGGAATAAATTGTTCCTTCTGGTTGGAGATGACTTTAATCCTCAGAAACTCAAATTTTGAAAATTTTGCATATTCTACTCTTTGGCATTTCAAGGGTTAAATCATTTTGGCTAGGTGTTTTGGCTCCCAAAGAATAAATAATCCCTTTGTAAATGTAGTAGCACAGCTATTGCTTATGAATCAATAGCTTTCTTCTTTACAAAAAGAATCTATACTCTTGGGACTCTACAAATGCATCAGCATTAGATTGGTAAGCATACATTTGTGCTCTAAAAATCAAAGGCCTGTCGATTGCACTTTCAAAAAAGTATGCCATACTCTATCGGGAAGCAATTAAAATCTTACCTCCAGGGATCTGACTGTAGCCTGCGTCTCAGCCAACTGCCGTACCTGAATTCTTTGGACATTTTCTACCTGAGCACCAGAATTTTCTTTTTCAGCCCTTAATTCGGCTACCTCAGCCTCTAAGCCTTTTATTTTCTGACATAAATGGACTTTTTCTCGAACAAGTTGTTCCATTCGTTTGCTGTCTCTTGTGGGATCAACACTAAGCAGTTGATTATGTAGTTCTTCTTTATCTTTCTCCAGTCCTGCAATCTAGTAATAATTTGAAAGAAAGCACAGAATCTTAAATTAGTGAATTTTCAGTCATGAATATGCTTTACACATCAGTAAATTAAAATTAAAAATTACACAATATGGAAGTTGAGGTGGTGAAAGCAAGTACAAAGGATAAAAACCTAAAATGTCACATTCTTCATTCTGTACTCAGCATGACTCAAATGTGAGGGCAAGGACCTTGTCCTATTTTCCCTCTATCTCCCCATGGTGTCTTCTAAGCACAGGGCTTCATCAGTTGCTAAAATTCAAAATTATAAATAATAGTATAAAAGTAATTAAAAATGTCAAGTATTTTACAATTCATCAGAACATTATAAAGGGTTTATGCAAGATCAATATGCTGATTGCCACTAAGCTTTTCCTCGCGTGACAATACTTGAGCTTTGTCTATACTAATAAAATTATCTATTTCAAGGCCACTTAATTCACAAAAAAGCTGCTTGTCTGTGTAAATACCTACAAATGTGACTGATGAGAGTTTTAAAATGATAGCTGAGAGTTTATTTAGGCCCTAGTTGCACTGATGGCCTAGTTCTTAATTATTAGATTCAAGAAAGACCTAAAAATTATTACTCCAGGGTATGTGGAAAAGTCACAGGAAACAGGATGAACAGAAACACAAATGGTCTTCTCATTCATACCAACCCTCACTGCCGGACCCCCCAGGCCTCCAAATCATGGAGTTTCACACTGCTTCCTAACCTCAGAGGCACTTCAGAGGCCGCTCACCTCCAGGAATCAGGGGCCAAGTTATCAGGGTAAAACTCATTCTTTCTCTTCCCTGATCTCCCCAACCACCATCACCACCAAATCTTTGTTAGCCAGAGCAACTCCTCTTTTTTAGTCTCTTTTTATATATGGGGTTTCTTCATGTGATTCAACTGAAAGGAGTCAGCTGTTTAAAGAAAACAAACAACAACAAAAAAAAAGACTGCTCTTAATAATACTAGAGGTTGTCTGTAGCCAGGATGAGCTTAGAAGCCTCACTCTAACCCAAAAGGACTTAAAGTAACACTCTGCAACATGGGCAAAAGTGACCCAAGAGATGAATGATGGCTCACTTTGCTACTAATGAATCTAAGAAGTGTGAGAGCTCCACCACAGAGCAGAATCTGTTTTCCTCATCTCTAAAATGAGAGTATAGACTGAAGGCCCTCAAAAATCATTTTCAGTTTTAACATGCAGTGATTCCACTTTGGCTTCAGACACGTTGAATTAAAGATGTCAATGGGAAATACAGGTAGAGCTATCTAGCAGGAAAACACCTTTTTTTTTTCCCAGAAAATAAAATTCATCATAGAAGGCAGCTATAAAATTCAGCCTCAAGCCTAACTAATTTAGTGTCTCTTTCCTATTTTCCCTCCCACCCTTTACATATAAACACTACCCCCCACAAGTTTGGTCCCTGACTACCTTTTTCCCTCCATATTCTCTGTGTGACTTTGTGCAAGTTACTTTTTCACTTTGGCACCAAGTAAAATGAAGGTATTAAGCTGGCCATCTTTGAAATACCATTTAGCTTTTTGCATGAGGTAATTCAAATACAGTTTTAGTTTTAATGTGCTATACCAGAGGTGTGGTGGCTGGCTCATCTAGGTCAAAGTCCAAGTGGAACTCAAGTTCAAACAATGGTGCCCTTTACTCAGTATTATGACCAAGGGCCAAGCTAAGCGCCTTAGACATAAAATTGCATTTAGTAACAGTAACTTCTCTTGTCATCTTCATTTTACATGCAAGGTCAGACAGCTAATGTTCTTGACCAGCATGTTTCCTATATTATTGCTCTCTCCAATAGTTTTGAAAGTCATGTGTGTGATAGCTGAAGTGATAGTTCAAACTATGGATGAAGCTGGCTAACAGCATAGTCACAATTAGATCCCACAATTGTAACTCCCAAACTAGAGCTCACTATCAAATCATCCCTACGAAATCTGGTGATCATTGCCTTCTAATTTCTCTATTCGTTTATTCATGCATGTAACAAATATTTATTGCGCATTTACTATGTACTCAGGGCTGTTCTAGGTAGTAAGGATACATTACAAACCTAGCAGACAAGCAAATAATCACAAAACTGTGCCACCAAAGAGCTTATATTTAATCACTGCTGTGATACTGCCCTTGCCCTAGTCATCAGGACACAGATCTTAGACATACCCTCAGCTTTTCCCTTTTCCTCCACTCTCAGTCAGATTCACACTCAATCTTTCCTGATAGCCTTAATCTGTTGTACTCTCAATCCTTTTCCCAAAGGCTTTGCTTGAATTTCTCTTTTATGACATTTATCCAAATTTGCCCGTATTGTTACCCTACATTTACTTTATTCTCTGCTAGAATGTAAGCTTACCTGACAGGAAACATGACGTATTAACCAATTTTACTTTTAAAAAATTGTTGAAGTAAAGGAAACAACAGAAACGAGAAACAGATCTGGGACTAGGAACAGTTGTTGTTTATCTTCTTTTCAAAGGATGGTCGTACCACTCTAACTCACCAGGAGTTTCCTCTCCGAAAAAGGAAAAAGGAGTCTATCTAATTGTTCCATCCATCTCTGTTTTTATGATATTTATGATGCAGCATAGAGTAATGGTTAAGAGTACAGGTTCTGGAATCAAACAGCCTAAGTTTGTTTGTTTGTTTAGTATTTTAAAGATATTTCTCTACCATCTTTGGACTTATATTATTTCCAAAAGGAAGTCTGTTGTCATTCTTACTTTTATAACTTTTTCCTGTTTACATTTTTATTTTATTTTATTTTTAGATGATGGTAGGTTCACATGCAATTGTAAAAAATAATTCATGGGGCACCTGGGTGGCTCATTTGGTTAACTGTCCAACTATTGATTTCGGCTCAGGTCATAATCTCATGGTTTTTGAGATTGAGCCCCACACTGGGCTCTGTGCTGACAGCGCAGATCCTGCTTGGGATTCTCTCTTTGCCCCTCCCCTGCTCACGCCTGTGTTCACTCATGTGCACTCTCTCTGTCTCAAAATAAATAAATAAATAAATAAATATTAAAAATATAATAATAACTCAGAGTTTCTGTGTACCCTTTACCGTTTCCCCAACTGGTAACATCCCTCCTCTTTTATTTTCTGTAAGACATGTATAGAACTGGTTTTCATTCTTCTTTAAACACTGTGTAGAATTCTCCAAGGAAACCATTCTTTTGGTGAGTTTTTAATATGAATTAAGTTTCCCTAATAGTTATATGGCTATTCAAATTATTTCATATGGGGTAAGTTACGGTAGTATCTGCCTTTTGAGCCATTTTATCCATGTTTGTCAAATTTGTTTGGGTAGAGCCGTTCACCAGATTACCTTATTAACCTTTTGATGTGTGCAAGACCTGTAGTGATAGTCTCGGTTTCATTCCTGATATAGATAATCTGTACCTTCCCTCTTTTTTTTTTTTTTTTTGGCAGTCTTGCTAGAGGTTTGTCAATTTTATTAATCTTTTCAAAGAAACAGCTCTTTGCTACACTGATTTTCTCTACTGTTCTTCTGTTTTCAATTTCTGCTCTTATCTTTCTTATTTCCTTCCCTCTACTTATTTTGGGTGTATGTTGATCTTTTTCTAGGTTCTTAAGGTGGGAGCTTAGATTACTGATTTGATATTTTTCTCCTGTTTTCTAATGAATGCATTTAGCACTATACATTTTTTCTCAGCAATACTTTAGCTGTATCCACATTTTCATTCAGGCTAATGTATTTCTTAAAATTATTTTTTATTAATATGTTTTCATTGAAATTTCCTCTTTGACTTATGAATTATTTGAAGGGTATCATTTCATTTCCAACTGAGGATTTCCCTACTATCTTTCTGATACTGATTTCTAGCTTGATTCTATTATGGTTAGAGAATTCATTTTGTATAATCTCAATTTTTATAAATTTGTTGAGGTTTATTTTATGGCCCAAGATATAGCCTGTTTGGGTATACCCTTAATAGCCACTTGAAGAAAAACATGTTTAGGTGCTCTTGTTGGGTAGTGTGTTCTATAAATGTTGATTGGATTCTGTTGGTTAATGGTGTTGTTGAGTTCTACATCCTTACTGATTCAAATTTTTTTTATCAATTGTTGAAACAAGGGTGCCAAATCTCCAACGATAATTATGGATTCAGTTTTTTTTTTTTTAGTTCTGCTAGTTTCTGCTTACTGTATTTTGCAGCTCTGTTTGGTTCATACACATTTAGTATTCCCATCTTCATGACAGACTGACATTTTCCATCATTATATAATCTTCCACCTCAGATACTTTTCTTTGCTCTGAAGTCTACTTTATCTGATATTAATACAACCACTTATGTTTCTTTTATTATAAGACATACAATTTTCCATCCTTTTAATTACTAACTACCTATATTGTTATTTTTGAGGTTTCCTATAGACAGCATATAGTTGGGTCTTTCATTTTTAACATCAACTCCATCAATCTCTTTTAAATTTTATATGTACACCATTTACCTTTATTGTGACTATAAATATTTTATGACTTCAGTTTTTTTTTTTTTTCCTATTTCTTGTTCTAAGTTTGTTTCCTTTTTCCTGCCTTCCTGTGGGTTCCGTGAACATTTTTTTAGGATTCCACTTGATTTATCTATAATTTTCTGAGCATATCTCTTTGTATAGCTTTCTTGGTTGTTGCTCTGGGAATTACTTAGATATACCTTATCATAGCCTACTGGTTTCATTTTACCAGTTGAAGTTATAGTTAGAAATTTTACTTCTCTTTATGTCCTTTGCCCTTGTTTATAATTGTCTTAATTTCCAGTATATACATTTAAAACCACATCAAACAGTACTATAACATTTGCTTTAACCATCAAACAAAATTTAGAAAACTCATTCAAGAAAGGAACAATTATTGTATATACTCATAGTTTTGATTACTGTGTTCTTTTAGCCTTCTTGATGTTTTGAGGCTAATTCTTTTACTGTTTTCTTTCTGTTTAGAGAATTTCCCATAGGCATTCTTTTGGATAGAACTACTGGCAACAGGTTGTCTTAGTTTTCCTTATTCTATGAATGTCTTGATTTATTCTTCATTCCTGAAGGACATTTTTTGCTGGATAATTATGAGTTGTTACTTCTTTCCCTTCTGCACGTGATAATGTTGTGGCACTTCCTTTTGGCCTCTATGGTTTCTGATGAGAAATGTCTTGGTATAGTTTTCCCCCTTTAAGTAAGGTATCATTTCTCTTACTGCTCATAAGATTCTCTTCCCTGTAGTTTTTATAAGTTTGACTATAATGTCTCTTAGTGTAGATTATTTTTGTTTTATCCTGTTTGATACTCACTCAGCTTCTTGATTCTGTATGTGTCTAGCATATTTGGAGAGTTTTCAGCCTTTATTTCTCCAAGTACTTTTTCAACAATGCCCTCTTTGTCTTTTCAAGGACAAAAATCTTAGATCTTTTCTTATAGTCCATAGGAACTTATGGCTCTCTGTGTTATTTAATACACTTTCTGTAGCTTGTTCAGACTGGGTAATTTCTAATGTTCTATCATCAAGTTCACAGATTCTTTCCTCTATCCCCTCCATTCTGCTGTTAAGCCCAACAACTGAGGGTTTGTATTTTGTTTTGTTTGGCGGGGGGAGGGTTCGATAGTCATATTTTTCAGTTCTAAAATTTTTATTTGGTTCTTTACATTTTCTGTTTCCTTGTTAAGACTCTATTTTTTCCATTTGTTTCAACTTTATAATTATATAGTAAAACATTTCTACCATGGCTGCTTTGAAATCTTTGTCAGGCAATTCTAATAATATCTCTATCATCTCAATGTTAACATCTATTGTCTTTTTTAATGTAGTTTGAGATATTCCAGGTTCTCCGTATGACAAGTGATTTTCTACTGAAATTTAGATTTTGGGGGTATTGTATTAGGAGACTCTGGATCTTATTTATTTTAGCTGGCTTTTTAGAACATGGCTCTGGCAGAGAAAGGATTATTACCTCTCATTACTACCAAGTGCATGTAATAGTCCACATTCCCCACGTTAGTTCTATGATACCCAAGGGTGGGGAGAAGCTCCTCATGACACCCATGCTGGGTAGAAGTAGGAGTTCCAGCTCCTACTAGGTGCATGGATAGCAACCTAGATGGCAGGGATAGGAATGACTTACTGCTCCCCACGTGGCCTCCACTGACACCACAGAGTCAAATGTGGCTTCCATTAACACTCCAGGGCTGGACAACAGTGAAAGTCCTGATTTTGTACTAAGCCTTTTCTGACATGACCCAAGCAGAGATGGGAGGGGAGCACCTCATTACTGCTAGTTGAGGCAGTGGAAATCTAGGTTCCCAATGTTAACTCTAATGCCAGTGTGGCAGGAAGGTGGAAGCCCTAGTTATTGCCAAGTGTGGATGAAAGTCCTGGGTCCCTACCTTGCCTTTTCTGGTAATCACCTTGGCTGAAAATTAGGTCTCTCCATTATAGCCTGGGGAAGATGGAAATCTAGGTGCTCCACTGGCCTTTGTTTGTTTAGGTTGGGATGGGGCTGCTTTTTACTGCAGTATTCTAGTGCTTTGCCTGGAGAGAATAGCCTCTGATGGGGCTTTTGACTGTCCATGAGAAACTGCTAGGTTTTTCAGCATCAAGTCTAGAACATGAGGCAAAACGAAAACCCAGGGAACATACCAGTCAGCCCTTGGATCCCAAGGTCCTCTAGCTTGTATGCCTTTTCTCCATCTTTCAGCATCCTATGTTTGTTTTATGTATAATGTCCAAAGTTTTTTGTTTTACTTACTAAGACGAACAGGGAAAAGTACATTTACTCCATCTTTTTGGGAGGTCTTCTGGGTGGTTTTTTTTTTTTTTCTGGGTTCTTTTTAAGATTTACTGTCTGTCACTAGTTAAGTACATTAAGTAATATGAACCAATGTATCCTTGGTATAGCTTTGTGTTTTCTGTGCATGTGTTTCATTGAGAGTCTTGGATCTATGAATTTATAATTCTGAAAACTTTAGCTATTACTACTTCAAATGTTTTTTTTCTGGGGCACCTGGGTGTCTTAGTCGGTTGGGTGTCTGACTTCAGCTCAGGTCATGAACTCACTGTTCATGAGTTTGAGCTCCACATTGGGCTCTGTGCTGATGGCTCAGAGCTTGGAGCCTGCTTCAGATTCTGTGTCTCCCCCTCTCTCTGCCCCTCCCCTACCCATGCTCTGTCTCTCTCTCAAAAATAAATAAATATTAAAAAATACATATTTTTTTTCTGTTCTTCCCTTCTCATTTTAAAACTTGAATTATCTGATGTTGTCCACTATGTGTTGTTTTTTTTTTCCCTATACTTTTTCTCTCTATTCCATCTTAGAGAGTTACTTTTGCAAAATCTTCAATTTAACCATTATCTTTTCTAATGCAGTGTCTAATCCACTTCCAGTTTATTTTCCACTTAGACTGTTGACCCTTGAACAAAGCGGAGGGGTGGGGCACCAACCCCCATTGTAGTAAAAAGCTCATGTATAACTTTTGGCTCCCCTAAAACTTAACTGCTAATAAAGAGCCTACTGTTGACCAGAAGCCCTAATAATATGAACAGTCAACTGATACATATTTAGTATCTAGTTATATGTATATATACTATATTCTTAAAATAACCTAGAGGAAAAAAATGTTAAGAAAATTATGAGAAATATATTTATAGTACTCTATCAAAAAGAAAATCTGCTTATAAATGGATCTGTGCAGTTGTTGTCCATGGGTCAGCTGTATTTTTGAAGAGAATCTTTTCTTAAAAATGTCTTCCATTTTTCTCTCATTATGTTCAAGGTTTCCCCTAACTTCTTGAAGGTATGATTTAATGACTTTGTCTACTAATTCTGTAATTTCTAAGTCTGTTTCTTGATTGATCTTTTTCTTCATTATGAAATAAATTCTCCTGCTTCTCTGCAAGTCCAGTCAATTAAAAAGTTTTTATTCCATGCTCATGGATTGGGAGAACAAATATTGTTAAAATGTTGATACTATCCATAGCAATCCATAGATTTAATGTAATCAAAATATCAATCACATTTTTCACCCAGCTAGAACAAATAATCCTAAAAATTTTATGAAACCACAAAAGACCCTGAATAGCCAAAGTAATCTTGGAAAAAAAAAGAACAAAACTGAAGGGATCACAATCCCAGATTACAAGATATCCTACAAAGCCGCAGTCATCAAAGCAGTATGGTACTGGCACACACACACAACAAAACACAGATCGATAGAACAGAATAGACAGCCCAGACATAACCCACAATTATATGGTCAATTAATCTTAAACAAAGGAGGAAAGAATATGCAATAGGAAAAAGACAATCTCTTTAACAAACGGTGTTTGGAAAACTGGACAGCTACATGCAAAAGAAGGAAACTAGACCACCTTCTTTACACAAACACAATAATAAACTCAAACTGAATTAAAGACCTAAATGTGAGACCTGAAACTGTAAAAAAAAAATCCTTGAGAGAGACAGGCAGTAATTTCTCTGACATCGGCCATAGCAACATTTTTCTAGATATGTCTCCTGAGGCAAAGGAAACAAAAGCAAAAATAAACTATTGGGATGGCATCAAAATAAAAAGCTTCTGCACAGCCAAGGAAACAAAAAAACTAAGACAATCTATGGAATGGGAGAAGATATTTGCAAATGACATATGCAGTAACGGGTTAGTATCCAAAATATATAAAGTATATATACAACCTAACACCAAAAAACCCACAAATAATTCAATTAAAAATGAGCAGAAGACATGAGAAGATATTTCTCCAAAGAAGACATACAGATAGCCAACAGACACATGAAAAGATGCTCAACATCATTCATCATTAGGGAATGCAAACCAAAACCACAGTGAGATACCACCTCACACCTGTTAGAACGGCTAAAATCAAAAACATGAAGACACAAATGTTGGTGAGGATGTAGAAAAAAGGAACCCTCAAGCACTGTTAGCAGGAATGCAAACCAGTGCAGCCACTGTGGAAAAGAGTATGGTGGTTCCTCAAAAAAAATAAAAACAGAATTACCATACGATCCAGTGACAGCACTACTGGATATGTACCCAAAGAATATGAAAACACTAATTTGAAAAGATATATGAGCCCCTATGTTTATTGCAGCATTATTTACAATAACCAAATTATGAAAGTAACCCAAGTGTCCACTGATATATGAATGAAGACGATTTCATGTGTATACACACACACACACACAATGGAGTGTTACTCAGTCATAAAAAAGAATGAAATAGTGTCATTTGCAGCAACATGGATGGATCCAGAGAGTACAATGCTAAGTGAAATAAGTCAGAGAAAGACAAATACCATATGATTTCACTCATATGTGGAATTTAAGAAACAAAACAAATGAACAAGAAGAAAAGAGACAAAAAAAATAGACTCTTAACTACAGAGAACTGGAGGTTACCAGAGGGGAGGTGGCGGGGGGGGGGTAAAATAGGTAAAGGGGATTAAAAGTACACTTATCATGATGACCACTGAGTGATATACAGAATTGCTGAATCACTATATTGTACATTTAAACTAATATAACACTGTAAGTTAATTACACTGAAACTTTTTTTTAAAAGTCTTTATAAAAAAAAAAAAGGTCTTTGCATTTTAGAGCAGTTTTAGGTTTACATCAAAACTAAGCAGAAAATACATAGTTTACATTAGGGCTCACTCCTGTGTGGTACCTTCTATGGATACTGACAAATGTATACTGGCATGTACCCACCATTTTAATATCACACAGAATAGTGTCACTGTTCTAAAAATCCTCTGTGTTCCACCTGTTCATCCCTCCCTCTCCCCTAATCCCTGGCAACCAATGATATTTTTAATGTCTCCATAGTTTTCCCTTTTCCTTAATGTCATATATTTGGAATACTACAGTATATACAGCCTCTTCAGATTGGCTCCTTTCACTTAGTAATATGTAATAAAGGTTCCTCCATATCTGTTCACGTCCGGATGTACCACAGTTCATTTAACCATTCACCTACTGAAGGACATATCCACTGCTTTGAAATTTTGGCAAGTAGGAATAAAGCTGCTAGAAACAACTGTGCACAGGTGGTTGTACAGAAATAAATTCTCAATTCTTTTAATATCAAGAATAATGGCTGCTGCAACTCATGGTAAGATTATGTTTAGTTTTGTAAGAAACTGTCAAACTGTCTTCTAAAGTTGCTGTACCATTTTGCATTCCCACCAGTAATGCTGGCAAGGCCTTTTGCTCCACATTGTCACCAGCAATTAGTATCACCAGTGTTTTGGATCTGGCCATTCTCATGAGTGTCTTGTGGTATCTTGTTTTAATTTGCAATTCGCTAATAACATACATTGTTTAACATCTTTTCATACACTTATTTTGCATGTGTAGATCTTCTCCAGTGAAAGGTCTGTTAAAGTGCTTGGCCTATTTTTAAACTAGGTTTTTTTCTTAGTGTGGAGTTTTATTAATTCTTTGTATAATCTGAATAACAGTCCTTTATCATGTGTTCCTTTAGCAAATATTTTCTACCAGTCAATGGCTTCTCTTCTTAATCTCCTTACAATATCTTTCACAGATGTTTTAATTTTAATAAAGTCTAACTTCCCAATTACTCCTTTCATATATCATGTTTTTGATATTATATCTAAAAAGTCATCACCAAACCTAAGGTCATCTAAGTTTTCCCCTATGTTATCCTCTGGTAGTTTGATAATTTTAAGTTTTATATTTAGGTCTAAAAGTAGAACTACTTTTAGTTACTTTTGTGAAAGGTGTATGGTCTGTGTCTAGTTTCTGTTGTTTTTTTTTTGTTTGTTTGTTTGTTTTTTTGCATGTGCATTTACAGTTGTTTTAGTACCACTTGTTGAAAAGACTTTTTCTCCATTCTGCCTTTTCTTCCTTATCAAAGACCAAATGGCTCTATCTATATGGGTCTATATCTAGACTCTCTGGTCTGTTCTATGGATCTATTTGTCTATTCTTCTGCCAGTAGGACACAGTCTTAATTATAACAGCTTTATAGTAAATCCTGATGTCAGACAGTGTCAGTCTTCCAACCTTGTTCTTTAATATTGTGTTGGCTATTTTGGGTCTTTTGTTTCTCTCTATAAACTTCAAGAGCAGTTTGTTGAGATCAACAAAGTAACTTGCTGACATTTTGACTGGGATTGCACTGAATTTATAGACCAGGTTGGGAAGAACAGACATGCTGACAGTGTCTTCCTATCCACTATCCATTTATGTAGTTCTTTAATTTTGTTCACCAGTTTTGTAGTTTTCTTCATATAGATCTTCTACGTTTTTTTCAGGTTTGTATCTAAGTATTTCCCTTTGGGGGATGCTAACACAAGTGATACTGTGTTTTTCATTTCAAATTCTACCTCATCATTCCTATTACACAGAAAGTGATGGTCTTTTGTACATTATCCTGCAACTTCACTGTAACTGCTTACTAGTTTCAAGAGTTTTTTGTTCACTGTTTCAGATTTTCTACATAGATAATCGAGCAAAGTTTTATTTCTACCAAATTTGTAAGTCTTTTCTTTTCTTGTCTTACTGTATTGAATAAGACTCCCAGTACTGAAAAGGAGTGGTAAAAGGATATCCTTGCCTCATTGTTTCCTCAGTGGGAAAGCTCTAAGTTTCTCATCATTAAGTATGATGTTAGCAATAGGGTTTTTGTAGATGTTCTTTAACAAGTTAAGGTAGTTCCCCTCTCTTCCAGTTTGCTGAGAGTTTTTATCATGAGTGGATGCTGGATTCTGTCAAATGTTCTTTCTGCATCAACTGATACAATCATTTGATTTTTCTTTTATGGCCTGTTGATGTGACAAATTACATTAATTCATTTTGTAATGTTCAGCCAGGTTTCCATGGCTGCCATAAAACCTACTTGTTGGGGCGCCTGGGTGGCTCAGTCGGTTAAGCGTCCGACTTCGGCTCAGGTCATGATCTCACGGTCCGTGAGTTCGAGCCTCGCGCTGGGCTCTGTGCTGACAGCTCGGAGCCTGGAGCCTGCTTCGGATTCTGTGTCTCCCTCTCTCTCTGACCCTCCCCATTCATGCTCTGTCTCTCTCTGTCTCAAAAATAAATAAACGTTAAAAAATAAAAAAAAATTTTTAAAAAACTACTTGTTCCCAGTGTGTTATTCTTTTTATACAGTATTGGATTTGATTTGCTAATATTTTATTCAGGATTCTTGAAATCTTTGTTCATGAGAGACAGTGGTCTATAATTTTTGTTTTGTTTTGTTGTCTTTGATTTAGATATTAGGTATTAGGTTGGTTTAGGTATTAGGTTAGGTATTAGGTATCTGGCCTCTCAGGATGAGTTAAGAAATATTACCTCTGACTTTATTTTCTGCAAAAGACTGCAGAGACCTGACATAATTTCTTCCTTAAATGTTTTATTAGGAACCCATAACTTATGAACCAATCTGGGCTGCCCAGTCATTTTTTATTAGATGTCAGACACTGTGAATTTTATGGGGTTTTGTTTGTTTGTTTCAGTACTAGATACTTTTGGATTCCTTTACATAGTTTAAAATCTTCATTGTGTTATGCTTTTAGGTTACTTAGAAATAGTTTAATACTTTTAGACCTTGCTTTTACACTTGTTAGGGAGAACCAGAGTACCCTTTAGTGTCGGGCTAATTTGGCTTCACTACTGAAGTAAAACCCTTCTGAATCTTCTACTCAATGCACCATGCATTAAAGCCTTTCCACTCTGATGGACATAATATGGGCCAATTGTAGAGATTATTTCATTTTTTTCCTTCCTTCAGGGATCACTGCCTTGTACTACATGCTTTCCAGTCTGCACACCACTGTTTCCTATATTCTGTGTCAGTTTTTAGTGAAGGTCTTAAGAAAAACTCAGTCCCTATTACGGCCAGAAACAGAAACTCCCAGACTACCTAGATCTGAATCATGGTTCTACCACCTACTAGCTTTATAACCCTGGACTAGTCTCTCATTGCTTCATGAATGTTTTCTCATAAATGAGTGTTTCCTCACTTATAAAATGGGAACAATGATTACCTAATTACTACATATGACAGAATTCAAATAAGTATATAAAATGACTCTCAATAAAGTATGAATTTACATCTTCCCTCTACGTATTTCACTTCTTCAAATTCTACAGTTTGTCATTTACAAATCTGAAATCTATTTTAAAATATCTGCTACATTTATTTTGATAATTAGTACTATGATTAATGTTGCCAGGTACTAACAGTAATAATACCATTAATTTGAGCATTTACTGTGTGTCAGGCATTATGGTAAATATTTTGCACGTGAAGTTTCAGGTTCTTAGATCTCAGTTTTTAAAACCAAGTTAGTTCACCTTTTTATATTTCTACAATTCTAAGTTTCTCCTCTTCCCCTTTATGTACTAGAATTAATTTTTCCCAAATTAGTGATGGAATACAAAAACATTTTGTCATTTATTTTTTTACTAAGAAAGTAACACTTAAATTATTTACAAATCTGAAGCTCATATTTTAATCCAATTTTGGGTGTTATGGTTTCCTTTCCTTATACCCCTACTTTCTCCTAGTAAGAGAAAGATAGTCACAGGGAAAAAGCAATTCTCAGAACTATGTACTTACCTCCAGACACAGTTACAGAAAGATTAGGGAATGAGGTTCAAGAACTGTAGGGAAAAGAGATGATGTTCACTATGTCTTAAAAATAATTTTACTCTGGGGTGCCTGGGTGGCTCAGTCGGTTGGGCAGCCGACTTCAGCCCGGGTCATGATCTCGCAATCTGTGGGTTCGAGCCCCGCACCAGGCTCTGCGCTGGCAGCTCAAAGCCTGAAGCCTGCTTCCGATTCTGTGTCTCCATCTCTCTCTGCCTCTTCCCTGCTTGCTCTCTCTCTCTAATAATAAACATTTAAAAAAATTTTTTTTTAAATAATTTTACTCAGACTGAACGAGAGAATAGGGATAACAAAACACATGCTGTAAGGACACAGAGTGCCTGCAAGCAGAGCAGTCAGAGTGCTAGGAGTGAGATGAAGGTGGGAGGCGCAGGAAGTAAAATGAGAGATGCCTTGGAACTATTTACATGGTTTCAAGTACAGACCTGACACTGAAACTCCAGCATGCTAAAGGACTCAGAAGATGTGAGTACATGCAAATTCAAACGATGACAATAGCTGGAATTCACTGTGCTAGGCACTAGGTACTCATCTAAGCACTTTACAGGTTGCAATTTATTAAATCTCACAGCTCCATGAGATAGGAACTACAGTTAACACCATTTTACAGATGAGAACACTAAGGCACACAGTTCAGTTCAGTCAGTTCTCAATGTCACATTAAACATCTTAGACATTTAAAATTTTAGATATAAAAAGTTTAGTTTTTGAGATATTCTAAACTGCATCCACACAAAGAATTTTAATGAGTAAAATTTCACAAAGACCTTCTAAAATGTTGCAAAAGTCAATCCCAGAGAATTCCCACTGTGAGGTAATTTAGTTTTAATTTGGGAGATTTTTGCCTATTGTAACATGGTTCATAGTAATCTGAGAAGGCTGCAAGTTAGAGAACTTGGAATATTTTAGATAAAGGAGCCATATGGGCCAACTAGGACTTCAGAACATACCACGACAAAAAAGAAGTGTTTTAAGATACATGTGTCAGGATAAAGAACAAAACGAGGAAATCACTGTCAGTTCTGTGCTACCAGTGTTGTAAGAAAAAAAAAAAAATAGCCTGTGGGGGCACCCTGAGTAGCTCAGTGGGTTAGATGCCCAACTCTTGATTTCAGCTCAGGTCATGACTTCATGGTTTGTGAGATCGAGCCCCACATGGACTCTGCACTGACAGCACAGAGCTTGCTTGGGATTCTCTCTCTCTCTCTCTCTGCCCCTCCCCTACTCACTCTCTCGCATGCACAAAATAAATAAATGAACATTTAAAAAAAAGAAAAAAAGAGGCCAGGAGTCAAGAAGGCAGAGAAGTAGGGAAACCAGAATTTCCCCCCTCCCTCAAATACAGCAGTATTGCAGTCAGAACACTTGGAATTCCAGGAATCCAGGATACAGACTGACGAAAACCTATCCACAGGTGTAGAGACAGCTTGGTGGGACAGAGCTGTGTGTTTGCGAACTGGGAGAGATAAAACAAGTGTCTCAGTCACAGAGTGGGGGAAACCCCTTCGGTGGAGAGACAAAAGGAAGAGAAAGGATGTGGAAGTGTGGGGCTGTAATTGGACAAGAGAAAAACCTCTCCAGACCATGCACCAGACAACAAAAGGTCCGGAGAAAGCCAGTTTCTACCTTGCAAAAGCCTCAGGAGCAAAGATGGGAGTTTTCAGAGTTGTGCAACTTTCTCCGGACCAGAGCTATGTGCACATGTCAGGGAGGGATGCCGGCCCTGAGGCTCCATAGTGATCTCAGTGGAAAGGGGAGATGCACTGGGAGAGAGCAGTACCTTCCCTTGAGTACTGTAGGAAGGGGGTATATTGCCCCTCCAAGGACAAAAGACCCTGCAGGTGCCCGCCAGAGGTCCCTTGATGACTGGGCAGAGTGGCACTATTTCAGAATCCGGCCCGTGCAGAGCAGAATCCTTAAAGATATCAGGTTTGAGTCTCAGCCAAGCACCTAGGAGGCAAAGAAGACTGTGGCCCAGGACAAGCCAGCTGGCTGTGCAGCTCTGGGAGGGCTGCCTGAACAGCGTGGTTTGAGATATCTGGGCGGGGGAGGAGAAACTGGGGTGTGGTCATTTTTCTCCTCATCACCAACATGGTGGGGTTTCAGGGAACAGGTCAGCAGACCCCAGTGGAGGCAGGACCCACTTACACCAAACCCTGCCCCTCCATACCTGGTAACTGCTTATCTATGGAGTGAGACTGACAGAAGCAGACAGCCTCTCCTCCAGACCAGCACAGCCACCGGGTCCAAAGCACCGACAGACAACTGCCCTGCAGTTTTGTATTTTCTAATCTGATTTTTGGTCAATTCTTTTTATTTGTATGTATTTTTTTTTTCTTCTTCTTCTTTCTCTGTTCTGGTTGTTTATTTAGTCAGGCATTTTTACTCTATTCTTTTTACACCTTTTCCGTATCTCCTTTTTCTTTATTTTCCTCTCTCTCTCTCTAAATTAAGCATTATAGTTTCTTTGATTCTCTACCTGGTCTTTTTTTCTTGCCCCTCTCATTTCTCTCTTTGTATGGGATAAGGCCTCTTCAACCCCCCACCCCTTTTATCATTTTTTCCAGGGTTACTTCAACGAACAAATCACAGCACACCTGGTGGAAGGTCAAAACCACCTCTATGAAAAGGGAGATCAAGCAACCAGAGACACAACAACAAAGTGCATGTGACACACTCCAAAAACACTTCCTAAAGTGCCAGGCCCTGGACAGTGTATGACCCCTTTTTAATATAGTAGTACTCACAGGTGCAGGATGCACAACAAGGTATTAAAACATGTAAAAGACAGAAAACCAGCCAAAATGATGAAACCAAAGAATTCTCCTCAAAAAAAAAAAAAAATTCCAGGAAGAAATAACAGCCAGAGAGTTGCTCAAAAACAGATATAAACAATATATGTGAACATGAATTTAGAATAAGAGCCATAAGACTAATAGCTCAGCTTGAAAAAAGCATAGAAGATAGCAGAGAATCAACTGCTGCAGAAATAAAAGACCTAAGAAGTAGTCACGATGAATTAAGAAATGTTGTAAAGGGGCGCCTGGGTGGCTCAGTCAGTTGAGCGTCTGACTTCGGCTCAGGTCATGATCTCGTGGTCCAGGAGTTCGGGCCCCCACATCCGGCTCTGTGCTGACAGCTTGGAGCCTGAAGCCTACTTCGGATTCTGTGTCTCCTTCTCTTGGCCCCTCCCCCACTTGTGCTCTGTCTCTCTCACTCTCAAAAATGAATAAATGTTAAAAAAAAAAATTTAAGAAATGCTGTAAATGGGGGCACACGAGTGGCTCAGTCAGTTAAGCATCCCACTTCGACTCAGGTCATGATCCCACGGTTCTTGAGTTGAAGCCCAGTGTGGGGCTCTGTGCTGACAGTTCAGAGCCTGGAGCCTGCTTCCAATTCTGTGTCTCCCTCTCTCTCTGCCTCTCTCCCACTCACGATCTGTCTCTCTCTCTCAAAAATAAATAAGAGAGAGCCAGTTTCTACCTTGCAAACAGCCTTAGGAGTGAAGACGGGCGTTTTCAGAGTTGTGCAACTTTCTCCGGACCAGAGCTATGTGCACACTCGTGTGCCTTGGGGGGAAGGGAGCCAGCCCTGAGGCTCGGTAGCGATCTCAGCAGAAAGGCGGGCGCTCTGGGAGAGAGCAATACCTTCCCTTGAGTACTGTGGGAAGGAGGTGGCACTATTCCAGAATCTGCCTCTCTCTCTCTCAAAAATAAACAAACATTAAAAAATTAAGAAAAAAAAAAAAGAAAAAAATGCTGTAAATGAGATGCAAAATAAACTAGATGCAGTGACAGCAAGGATGGAAGAAGCAGAGGGGAGAATAGGTGAAGTAGAAGATAAAATTATGGAAAATGATGAAGCTGAGAAAAAGAGGGACAGGAAATTATTAGACTACAAGGGGAGAATTAGAGACCTAAGTGATTCAATAAAAACATAGTAATATCCCTATTATAGGAGTTCCAGAAGAAAAAGAGAGACACAAGGGGGCAGAAAGTTTATTTGAACAAATTATAGCTGAGAACTTCCCTAATCTGAGGAAGGAAGCAGACATCCAAGGCCAGAAGCCACGAAGAACTCCCTTCAAAATCAACAAAAACTGATCACCAATATATCATAGTGAAACTGGCAAAATACAAAGATAAAGGGAGAATTCTGAAAGCAGCTAGGGACAAATGGGCCTTAACCTACAAGAGTAGACACATAAGGGTAATAGCAGACCTGTCCACTGAAACTTGGCAGGCCAGAAGGGAGTGGCAGGAAATATTCAATGCGCTAAATAGGAAAAATATGCAGCCAAGAATCCTTTATCCAGCAAGGCTGTCATTCAGAATAGAAGGAGAGATAAAAGCTTTCCCAGACAAACAAAAACTAAAGGAGTTCATGACTACTAAACCAGCCCTGCAGGAGATCCTGAGGGGAACTCTGTAAGTGGAAAGTAGCAAAGATCACAAAGGACCAGAGACATCACTACAGGCACAAAAACCTACAGATAACACAGTGACACTAAATCCCTAACTGTCAATAATTACTCTGATTGTAAATGGACTAAATGACCCAATCAAAAGACACAGGGTATCAAAACAGATAAAAAAAACCCAAGATCCATCTATATGCTACCCATTAGAGACTCATTTTAGACCTGAGGACACGTAAATATTCAAAGTGAGGGGACGGAAAATGCTACTGGATGTCAAAAGAAACCCAGAGTAGCCATACTTATATCAGACAAACTAGATTTTAAACCAAAGACTAACAAGAAATGAAGAAGGGCATTATATCATAATTAAGGGGTCTATCCATCAAGAAAAGCTAACAATTGTAAATGTTTATGCCCCCAACGTGGAAATCCCAAATATATAAATCACAAACATAAGCAAACGTATTGATAATAATACTGTAATTGTAGGTGACTTTAATACTCCAATTGTAGCACTAGACAGATCATCTAGGCAGGAAATCAATAAGGAAACAATAGTCTCGAATGAATGATACACTGGACCAGATGGACTTAACAGATATATTCAGAACTTTGAATCCAAAAGCAGCAGAATACACATTCTTCTCAAGTGCACATGGAACATTCTCCAAAACAGATCACATACTGGGTCACAAAACAGCCCTCAACAAATATAAAAGGACTGAGATCATACCATGCATATTTTCAGATCACAATGCTATGAAACTTGAAATCCACCAAAGAAAAAATCTGGAGAGCCTCCAAATACATGGGGGTTACAGAACATCTTACTAAAGAATGAATGGGTCAACCAGGAAATTAAAGAAATTATAAAATATATGGAAGCAAATGAAAATAACACAAGAGTCCAAACCCTCTGGGATGCAGCAAAGGCAGTCCTAAGAGGAAAACACATTGCAATCCAGACCTATCTCAAGAAGCAAGAAAGATCCCAACACAGAATCTAACCTCACATCTAAAAGAACTAGAAACAGAGCAGCTAAGAAAACCCAAAGCCAGCAGAAGAAGAGAAATAATAAAGATTAGAGCAGAAATTAAAAATATATAGAATGCAAAAAAACAGATCAATGAATCTGAGACCTGGTTCTTTGAAAGAATAAACAAAATTGATAAACCCCTAGCCAGACTTCTCACAAAGAAGAGTGACAACCCAAACAGAAAAAATCATGAATGAAAAAGGAGAGATCAGACCCAACACCACAGAAATACAATTATTAGAGAATACTATGAAAAATTATATGCCAACAAACTAGACAATCTGGAATAAATGGACAAATTCCTAGGCACTCACACACCACCAAAACTCAAATGGGAAGAAATAGAAAATTTGAACAGACCCATAATCAGCAAAGAAGTTGAACTGGTTATCAAAAATCTTCCAACAAATAGAGAGTCCTGGGTCAGACTGCTTCCCAGGGGAATTCTACCAGACATTTAAAGCAGAGTTAATACCTATTCTTCTCAAGCTGTTCCAAAAGATAGAAACAGAAGGAAAGCCTCCAGACTCATTCTCTGAAGCCAGCATTACCTTCATTCTCAAAGACCCCATTAAAAAGGAGAATTATAGGTCAATATCCCTGATGAACATGGGTGTAAAAATTCTCAACAAGATACTAGCAAATCAAATTCAAAAATTTTATTGAGAATTAATAAAAACTCTCAAGAAAGTCAGGATAGAAGAAACATACCTTACCATCATAAAAGCCATATATGAAGTGCCCACAGATAATATCCTCGATGGGGAAAAACTGAAAGCTTTCCCCCTGAGATCAGGAACACGACAGGGATGTCCCCTCTTACCACTGTTGTTTAATGTAGTGTTGGAAGTGCTAGTCTCAGCAATCAGACAACAAAATGAAATAAAAGGCATCCAAATTGGCAAAGAAATCAAACTTTCACTTTTCATACATGACATGATACTCTAAATGGAAAACCCAAAAGACGCCACCAAAAAATTGCTAGAACTGATACTGAATATAGTCAAGTCGCAGGATATAAAATCAATTGTACAGAAATTAGTTTCATTTCTATACACCAATAATGAAGCAACAGAAAGAGCTATCATGAAATCGATCCCATTTACAAGTACACCAAGAACCATAAAATATCTAGGAAGAAACCTAACCAAAAAGGTAAAAGATCGGTATGCTGAAAACTATAGAAAGCTTACGAAAAAAATTGAAGAAGACACAAAGAAATGAAAAAACATTCCATGCTCATGGATTGGAAGAACAAATACTGTTAAAATGTCGATACTACCCAAAGCAATCTACACATTCAATGCAATCCCAATCAAAATAGCAGAGCATTCTTCTCAAGCTAGAACAAACAATCCTACAATTTGTATGGAACCACAAAAGACCCCGAATAGCCAAAGTAATGTTGAAAAAAAAAGCAAAGCTGGAGGCATCACAATCCTGGACTTTAGCCTATATTACAAAGCTGCAATCATCAAGACAGTATGGTACTGGTACAAAAACAGATACATTGACCAATGGAATAGAACAGAGAACCCAGAAATGGACCCACAAAGGTATGGCCAACTAATCTTCCACAAAGCAGGAATGAGTATCCAATGGAAAAAAGACAGTCTCTTCAGCAAATGGTGCTGGGAGAACTGGACAGCAACAGGCAGAAGAATGAAACTGGACCACTTTCTTACACCATACACAAAAATAAACTCAAAATGGATGAAAGACCTAAGTGTGAGACAGGAAAGCATCAAAATCCTAGAGGAGAAAACTGGTAACAACCTCTTTGACTTTGGCTGCAGCAACTTCTTACTAGACATGCCTCTGAAGGCAAGGGAAATAAAGGCAAAAATGAACTATTGGGACCTCATCAAGATAAAAAGCTTCTGCACAGCAAAGGAAACAATCAATAAAACTAAAAGGCAACCAAAAGAATGGGAGACGATGTTGCAAATGACATATTGGATAGAGGGTTAGTATCAAAAATGTATAAAGAACTTACCAAACTCAACACCCAAAAAACAAATGATCCAGTGAAGAAATGAGCAGAAGACATGAATAGGCACTTTTCCAAAGAAGATATCCAGATGGCTAACAGACACATGAAAAGATGCTCATCACTGCTCATTATCAGGGAAATACAAACCAAAATCATGTTGAGATACTGCCTCACACCGGTCAGAGTGGCTAAAATTAACAACTCAGGAAACAACAGATGTTAGCAAGGATGTGGAGAAAGAGGAACCCTCTTGCACTGTCAGTGGGAATGTAAACTGGTGCAGCTACTCTGGAAAACAGTGTGGAATTCCTATAAAAATCAAAAACAGAATTACCCTATGACCCAGCAATAGCACCACTAGGAATTTACCCAATGGATACAGGAGTGCTGATTCATAGGGGCATATGTACCCCAATGTTTATACCAGTGCTTTCAACAACAGCCAAATTATGGAAAGAGCCCAAATGTCCATCAACTGATGAATAAAGGAGATGTGGTATACACACACACACACACACACACACACACACTGGAATACTACTCAGCAATGAAAAAGAATGAAATCTAATGTGGATGGAACTGGAAGGTATTATGCTAAGTGAAATAAGTCAGAAAAAGATATCTTATTTTTTACTCATATGTGGAATTTGAGAAACTTGATAGAAAACCATAGGGGAAGGAAAAATAAGTTACAGAGAGGGAGGCAAACCATAAGAAACTCGTAAATAGAGAACAAACTGAGGGTTGACGGGGGTGGGGGGTTGAGGCAGGGAAAATGAGAGATGGGCACTGAGGAGGGCACTTATCGGGATGAGCACTAGGTGCTGTATATAAGTGATGAATCACGGGAATCTACTCCCAAAGCCAAGACTACACTGTATAAATCTGCCAAAAATGAAACATAGGGTATTATGTGAATGCTATTATAAATTACACTGAAAATCTAACACTGACAATAAAGTAATTTGATTTAAAACAAAAAAGAAAAAGAAAAAAGAAAAAAATAGCCTGTGGTAATAGGGACCCAGAAAAATTCTTTTTGTCACAGGAAATTGAGCATCTTATCAGCCCAATAAAAGCCAAGGTAGAGCTCAGTCTGGAGAGCCTGATGGAATAATCTCAGGGACCTGTCATTGTACATTGCCACTCTAAAGTTTTTTATATGATGCAGTGCTCACTGCCCCTCTCTCAACATCATACTTCCTCACTGAATTACTCTTGCTTCTTTCACTCTTTCAGTCAACCAGTATAATCACCTGTACCTAAAACCCTTTGTATTGTTCTTCATTACTATTTGCAGAATATAAAATTAGACACAAAATAACATAATGAAAACACAGCATATCACTTTAAACAATGCCTATATAGGCAACTTCAGAAATGCATCTGTAGGTAGTCCAGACTTAGTATGTACTTACAGCCAAATGCATTGAAACATCATGACATTATCTTATTCATAAGATAAAGACATCTACTTTAATAGATTCCTTTTAATTCAGAATATCATGAGGGAAATGTGAATCACAGGAGGCCTTCTCATGAAAACACTAACAGAATCTTCCTATTCATATAAGCACCAACACAGTAAAGAATATTCAGTCACTTCTTTTACCTGTAGAAGTGAAAATGCATAGGTACTGTGTGAATCCTTAATTAACACAAGAAAAGCCAATTATTTTTAGTACAAACTAATATATTTTATGCCAGTTTAAATTGTAAAATTGGAAGATGGCAAGAGTTGTCCTCACTTTGAAGTTTTACTGTCTCCTGATCTACAATCATATCACTAGGTTTTACTATTCTTGTATATGGAAACTGGAGTATAAAGTGATGGAATGAAAGAGCATATCCAATTATCCACTAATTAATACTGTCCCTCAATAATCAATTGGGAAGTACTTTGGTCTTATTGGAAAGTTTTACTCTTCTAGTAATTATGACTAGTAATTATGACTAGTAATTATGACTAGTAATTATGACTAGTAATTACTCTTCTAGTAATTATGACTTCTAAGCTAGCTGTTTATCTTCAGATTTCTAACAATGTCCTAAGACATTTAAACTAGGAAAATTAATGACACCACTGACCCCTTGAAAATTTTAGTGAATATTATTTGATCTTTCAAGGGTGAAAAATAGATTAGTCATCAGATTTCAGATGCAGGTTTCATCCTTTAGAAAAACAATAAAACTAAGAAAATAGAGAATATAAATAATCACTACCAGATAAACATCAACATTAGATTTGAAATGCAGAGTATAACATAAAGCACCAGTATCCTTAACCTCAGTGGTTACTCTTCAATACACTAAACCTACATTTTAGGCTGGAAATCTTTAATTCCTATTTTCCACAAGAAAATTTTTAAATGTAATTCCTTTAGGTCTGTCAAAATTACAGATGCAAAACCTTTCATCATCATAAGGAGTACAGATTGACAGATCTCTTGACAAAATTACTTGGTGGATGGCTCCTAATTGGTTTGTCAACTTCAAATCATTGGTAATTTCAAACTTTAAAAACTTTGGGCTGATAGTTGGGGTGCCTGAGTTCTACTGTAAACTTGGCTGTTGACCTTCTACGTCACTTTGCTCAAGTTGCTTATCTTGTGCTTCAAGTGTCCTTTTTTTTGTTTTAGATTTTCTTATTTTAGATTTTAGATTTATTATTTTAGATTTTATTATTTAGTCGCATGCTCTACTGACTAGGCCAGCCAGGCACCCTTCAAGTGTCCTCACTTTAAATGGATAAAATAATACAGTCCTGTCCTATCTCACTATTATAACAAAAGTAAGATTATATGTGAACAAAGCATTTAAAGTTGTAAAGAATTTTTTAATAAAAAAGGCTATTATATAAGTATTTATAGTTTTCTAGTACTGTATCATCAGTGGACTCAAACGATCCAATGTTCATAGAGCTTCTTACACATCAAACAATCATGGAACAGTATGCTCACTGATTAAAAATAGATCAGTTTGATCCAGTTAGAAATTGGTTAAGGAAGGTGAGTATATTCTAATTCTTAATTCCAAATAAAGACAACAAAATAAATACATAATGCAGATGTGTTTGTACACAGAATGTTTCACATAATTGCAGATACCAAGCTTTTTTTTTTTTTTTTAAACAAATTCAACCAGCATTATCTTATTTGAATATAGCAGGACAAAATTGGTATTTCTTTCCATCCTGAAAAAAATCATGTAAAAACTACATAAAGAATGATAAACACATTATCTCGTGTTTGGCAAAATTAGGAGACAAAACACTAAAATTAGTAGAAAGGCTGCCCAAACAATAGAGACAGAGTAGGCAGCAGAAAGAAAATTCTGCAGTTGTAGATGTCAGAAAGAACAAATTTCACTTCTTTAATGTGATGGGCACACCATAAAGTATAAGTCCCTTATTTCTCTCAGTAGAAACAAGGTACATGGGCTGATAGTCGGGGCTCTCCTGGATGTGGTTTGGTCCCAAAACGTAGAGGGGGGCAGTGCCACATAAAAAATGATATAAACAAACTATATTTGTTAAAAGAAGTCTGTCTCTGTGGCTACGGGAGAAAAGGGACTGTCTATCTGCATTGACTGGGGCAAAATAAAGGAGGAAAAAAACAGGAAAATTTAATAGCCAAAAAGAATGTTCACACACACAAAACTATTACTACAGAGCAGATGAAAATCATGCCAAATACTTCACCATTAATGAAACTTAATTATGCAATCAACTCTAACTTGGATTTACAAAAAACAAAATTTTACTGTCTAGAAGGATAATGACTTAAACTAGTATAGTCACTCACCTCTGATTCACATTTTATTTTTTCTTCTTCTAGAAGACGTGCAAATTCTTCTTTCTGGTGTTCAAATTCTGATTTAAGAAATGTATGTTCATAGCGGAGTTTATTATATTCAGTTCTATACTTTTCCACTTCCTAAATTAAAAGATTGCAATTTATGACAGACAAGTTTATAAATGAAATTTGTACTTACTCCAAAAATCGCTTTTGCAAATATAATTTTAAATTGCATTATATTGAAAGCCATTCTAAAAAGTGAAAAATAAGCTTAACATAAGTATAAATAAACCCTGAAAAAAAATTTTATGACAAGAATCTTATATACAGAATCAGTACATTCTTAAGAAAGTGCCAATAAAGCAAATTACCATTCAATTAACCTTATTTCCTCACTGATTCTCATAATAATAAAAATGAATAGTACATCAACACTTTTGACCTCTGGGCTTAAAAAACCAATATTTAAGAATGTAGTACACCTTTCAAAACGTAATTAATTTTTAAAAATTAACTCTACAGTAAAATAGAAAATAGCCTCCTGAAAGCCAGACAGGATGAATTCAAAGTAGATAAAAGATTATTTGAATATTTAGTACAATAACTTAAGGTTCAATCAAATAGTACAATGATAGGAGCGCCTGGGTGGCTCAGTTGGTTAAAGATCTGACTCTTGATTTTGGCTCAAGTCATGATCTCAGGTTGTGAGATCAAGCCCCTTGGAGGGACCCACACTGGGTGTAGGCCTGCTTAAGGTTCTCTTTCCTTTTATCCCTCCCTGCTCATACACATATGCTCACTCATGCCTAAAAATAACAATAAATTATATATAGATACAATATGTGTTATATATAATATTACAATGATAGTTCAACACACCAGTCTAAAGAATATATGTAGTACCAACCTTTCTAACCAGGAATACATGCAACTCTCTGGTATGCTTCCAATTCTGCTTACTAACACTACAAAAGTTGCCAGTATTCTAAATTCAGTAATAACTCAGGCAATAGAGAAGACGAAGGAGATACTATTTCAACATTCATCAGGTAATTAAGTAATAAGAATGCCTCCTAAAATACTCACATCACTGTAAGTCTTTAGCTGAAAGATTTCTCTAAGCCAGTTTACAAGCCAAGAAAATGGGTTTCATGATTTTATTAGAAACATACTTTTTTTTAAGGTTTTACTTAACTTGATTGCCTATTTTAAGTCTAAGTGGCTTTGTTTACATCCCAAAATTAAGTCTCCTCTCAACCGTAATGCTTTGGTTATCCACCAGGAGGATATTCAAAAGACAACTTTATCAGGCCAATAAGCCATTTATAAAAGCGGATTCTACAACTGTTTCTGTGCAATGCAGCATCACTAAACTACAGTTTTCCAAACGGATTCATCTGGAAGGGGACAATATTCATTTGTTATGTATAAGTCCTGGTCTATTTGTTAAATAAGGTTGCATATATAAGTTGTCAAGCATAGTACTTAATATACCTCATCTTTTCCTATTCCATTGATTAAACATTTAGTCATATTATACCAATATCTCATAAAAGGAAGGAAACCTTTCAATCTAAAGGAAAACTGTAACAAATTTTTATTTTTATGAGGTTGCATGAAATATACTCTTTCATGCCACAAATATTAATTGAGCACCTACTGTATGCTAGGAACCATTCTAGGAACTTGGAATATACAATGAACCAAACAGATAAAGGTTCCTTCTCTCATGCAACTTACATTCTAGAGATTGGTAATATAGAAAATATAAATATTATACATCATATGAGAACATGATTAGTACTAGAGAAAAATAAAAAGTAGAGCAGGGTAAATGGGGATCCAAAGGTCTAAGAAGTGATGGGAAAGGCAGAAAGAAAATTAAATGGAAATACTAGTCAAAGTTGGCCTCATTGAGAAACTGACATTTCAATAAAGACTTAAAAGAGAGGAGGAAGTTGGCCAAGAGATATCTGGAAGGACACTGTTCATGTCATAAGTAAGAGCTAACACAAAGATTCTTGATTTGCTCCATTTCTGGAGTGCCAAAGAAACATCAAAGAAGCCAAAGTGGATGGAGGAAAGGAAGTCGGACAGATTATGGGACCTCATCTTGTGCAGCCCTAAAAGTAAGGATTCTTGAGTTAGAAGAGGTGCTACTGCAAGGCTTCTAAGAAGGGGGATAATGGTTTTAATCAGTCACATAAAGACAAATGCACAGTTCCTTCCATATAAATTACTTACTTCATCCAGATTCCTAAAACGTTCCCTCATTGGAGTTTCTAATTCTTGTTGTATCTGGGCTCGTAACAGTTCCAACTTTTGTGGAGTTAACACCTAATATGTAGAGAAATATAAAGCAATTCTAAATACGAAATCACAAATATTAAAATCAAGAATTCACCAAGTTTCAACACCTAAATAAAACAACAAAATTCAATTCATAGCAATTATGCAATATACTTAACTTTACAGTAATCACTACATAAATAGAACCATTATTTGAAACAATACTTTAAGATCACAATTTCAGGGCCTCAGAGATGTCAAAAATCCCATTAACATGAGGTAAAGATACTCCCTATTATTACTATGACTGTTGAGAATAACTATGTTGGCAGCCTAGGTTACCATGCATGATACAACAGCTAACTATTTTCTAAAGCAATTAAAATAAAGGTGTAATAATTTGGTGTGTCACAGAGAATTCTTAAGACTTTTTTTTTAAGTTTATTTCTTTTTGAGAGACAGAGAGTGAGTGGGGGAGGGACAGAGAGAGAGGGAGACACAGAATCCAAAGCAGGTTCCAGGCTCTGAGCTGTCAGCACAGGGCTCGAACCCACAAACCAGGAGATCATGACCTGAGCCAATGTTGGACATTTAACCAAATGAGCCACCTAGACGCCCCTCTTCAGATTTATTTTTTTTTTTTATTTTAATTTTTATTTTTTATCTTCAGACTTATTTTCAATCAGAAAAGGCTGATTTTTACTCTGGCCACCAAAACAAGGTTCCTCCCTATTATAGCTCTCTGATAGAACTCAGATTTTAGGAAGTAATTACGTATTTAAGTAAGCTCTGTAAGGGCAAACACAATCCCTATTCACCATGGTGTATTTCCAACACCACACACTACTGCCTGGCACATAGATCA
This sequence comes from Felis catus, assembly GCF_018350175.1. NCBI lineage: Eukaryota > Metazoa > Chordata > Mammalia > Carnivora > Felidae > Felis > Felis catus. The sequence continues at coordinate 115,779,678 of NC_058374.1, forward strand.
CTCGATTATTATTTCTTGAAAGAATGAACGAATACTGGTTATAAGACAAAAACCTAGTTTATATTTACATTAATCTCTGCAAATGAAGAATAATACTCAGTTTAATTCATTCATTTATTCATCAATACTCCACACAGCCCAGAAACTTTCCAGAATACTTACTATACATAGTACTCTGCAATATATTATATAATCTACATAACATGCTGTTCTAAATACCTTACACGCATTTACCAATTTATTTAAACCTTGCAATGATCCTCAATGTAGCTATATTATCATCCTTTTTTTATAGAAACTGAAGTATACACAGAGCCTAACTTTCTAAAGATCACAAAAACTCACAGGAAACATTTCTAACTCTGTAAGAAGTTCAAACTCTCATATGAAAAATAACTTATGCATACAAATAACTACAAAAATAACCAATATAAGCTCATCAAACAGGTAAAAAGAGAAGATTTTATGTATAGAAATAGTGGCACATCAAAGGAATAGGAAAACTAAAGCTTCAATAGAACACAAAAACTAAGAATGGATAACATTTTAAAGTCCTTGGGGAGAAAAATGATCCTCAAAGTTAAGCTAAAGGCATTTTGAATTGAACCACACTAAGCACCATAGACAATTTAGAATCCTGGATCCCTGTGCATTAATACTCTCTAGATACTGTAACGATCAAGGCCATGTTGAAACATTTCCAAATGCCACCTAGCAGAGCTGCACCCTGGCTACGAACAAAAGGGAAGGGTACAGAGTAGAAAATTCCTAGGTATGAGGTTTACACTCTTATAATTTACTCAGTATTCAGTAGTACTTTAAAAAAAAAATGTTTTTTACTTAAAATGAATATAATTACATAAATAAAATAATTGAAACAAAAAATATTAAAAACCTAAGTCTTTTTTACTTCAGTCATCCCGTTTCCCTCTTAAGAAGCTATCATTGCTAATTTTTATGTATTCTTCTTGAAATAATATACAAATACATACACACACACAACTTTTAATTTTTACATAAAGAAAGGCATGCTATACGTATGTCTCTGTGCCTTGGTTATTCACTGAAGGTATTCAAGCTTAAGAATGGCATCACCATATCTACATTTTAGGAAGAAGCAAAATGGATCAAAACCTTTGGCAGGAGAAAACTGGTGACTATGGGGGGAAAACAATTTCAGTGAATGGAGTTGGGAAACCAGATAGAAAGCTCTTGTTACAATCTGGTTTATGATGTCAAGAGTCTGGGTAATAGCATCAGGAGTCCAAACTGAGAAGAGGTGGTAATTAAAAGGAACAGAGTAATAATAGATAAGCCTTATTTGATTCTTGTTTCAAAAAAACCAACTTTAAGCAAGCAAAACTGTGGGAAAATAAGGGAAATGTCAACAAAGATGCAATATAAAAAAGATATTAAGGAATAAGTACTTTTAGGTATGATAATGGCATTATGACTATGCTTTTAAAGGAGAGATTGCCTTGGGATGTAATAAAGATACATACTAAAATATTTTGAGTTGAGATAATATGATTTGTGTCAAAATAATCCAGAGTGGTTCAAGGACAGAGCAGGGATGTCAGAAGATAAAACAAGACTGGTTGAGAGATGGTAATTATTGAAATTATTGATGGTGGGTGATGGGTATGTGAGGATGCAATACAACCACCCTCTCTACCTCAGGGCTTGTTTGAGACTTCTGTAATTAAAGGTTAATTAGAAATAAAAGTGCTTCCACTTCCAACAGAGGGCATAAAAGAAATCAAATTTATTCTCCTGCTAGAATAAAAGAAGAGACAAAAATCCGTTTTCAAGACAATGGGCCTAATAAAGCAACAGAGATCTCTGAGAGACAAACAATAAAGAAAGTAAGCTTTGAGAATGCTGCCAGGCCACAGGAAGAGATATCCAGGCAATGTCTGATGGACTCTCTGACCTAAGCAAATGGAACTGAGAATCCAGAAGGAGCAGTGTGGCAAGAGTCACAAGACAGGGTACCAGAAAAGAGGGTGGCACACAAAATTATGAAGACCTGCAAAAGGTCCCTGTTGACTCATTCAGTAGAGTACCCCAATCAGCACATGCATGTATAGAAAATATTTAATTAAGGCCAGGAAAAGAACAATCTGAAAGAATTAGATGGGTAAGTAATCTGAACTCACACAGAGGTATGAATAGTTGTTTTTCCCAAAAGTCAGGCTGAAAAACTTCATTTCACTGAGAAATGAGTACTGAGAAGGTTCTCAGTATTGACAAATAAGGAGCACTAAACATTAACCTGCTGTCAACCAATCTTAAAAGCAAGACTCAGAAAGATGAAACTGCTTCCAAGTAACTGTCCCAGAACAGTTTTTGTCCCAGAGTTTGTCCCAGAACAAAGCTCAAGAGTATTTACCAGAACACAAAACCATCTAGTATTCAAAATAAAATTAACAATGTCTAGCATCCAAAAAAATTTATCAGACATGCAAAGAAGCAGGAAAATATTACCCACAATAAAGAAGAAAATCAACCAACCAAAACCAACTCAGAAGTGATACAGATTTGAGAATTAGCAAAGACATTAAAAGTTATTATAATTGAATTCCATATGTTCAAAAAGCTAGAGAAAATATTGAACACGTTAAGTAGATATAAGGAAGGTATGAAAAAGATCAAAATTGGACTTCAGATTAAAAACTACAATTTCTGAAATAAAAATACACTATACGGGATTAATGGCTGCTTAGACACTGCAGAAGAAAAAAGATCAGTGAACTTGAAGACATGACAACAGAATCTATCCAAAATGCAACAAGGAGACAAAAAAGATTGAAAATAAACGAACTGAGAGTGAACTACGGTAGAACTTTAAGTGGCCTAATAATGGGATCACCAAGGAGATCAAAGAAGGCAGAAAAAACTTTTTTCTGAAGTACAACAATTTTCTATATGTGATAAAAACTGGAAGCCCATAGACCAAAGAAGCTCAATAAGTCCTAAGTACCAGAAAGATGAAGTACAAGGCATGTCAATCAAATTGCTCAATATCAGCAATAAAGAGGAGGGCCTGGCTGGCTCAGTCAGTAGAGCATGCAACTCTAAAAATCAGAGTCGTGTGTCAAGCCCCACATTGGGTGTGGAGCCTACTTAAAAAAATAAATTCAGCAATAAAGAGAAAATCTTAAGAGCAGCCAAGAAAAAAAAGACTCACTGCATACACAGAACAAAGATAAGAATGACAGCAAATTTCTTATGTGAAAAAATATCTGTGAAAAGAGAGAGCAATACCTTTAAAGTACTAGGGAGACAGTCAACCTAGAAATCAATACTCAGCAAAAATACCTTTAAAATCAATTATTTTTTGATATATAAGAGCTGAAAAAAATTCTCACCAATAGATCTGTACTATAAGAAACGTTAAAGAAAATCTTTAAGAAAGTAGAAAAATAATACAAATGGAAATATGGATCTACACAAAAGAGAAAAGAACACCGAAGTTGGTAACTACACAAGAGTCTTATGATCTACAAGCTCTCTGATAAAAGACTCTGTAAGATTTTTTTTTTAATCTCTTAAGAATCTTCTAAAAAACAAGCACACACACTTAAAAAAAAAAAAAAAAATCTATCCTCCTCCCTCCCCCCACGAAAACACACATAGAGTTAGAGAGTTTTCCCCATGCTATTTTAGGAGGAAAGTATGCTGTGTCTTAGACTTCTAATGGAATACTGCCACCACTTGTCTCAAAAGAAATTTAACAAAAATGTGTCATTACCTATATTAAATCTGTATTATACCAACACTTGTCATGTTGATAAAAAACAGACCAATTATTTTCCAAAGAATGTTTTAACTTAAGAAGGCAAATATTGCTGTGCCAGAGGTTCTTAACAAGTTAATGACAAACTGAATAATGAATTTTGCTGAGCTTCCTAGCGGCCAAATAAAATGGGAAAAAACTGGCTTTATATAAAGTTTCAATTGCCTGGCAGCATAAAGAAAGCACATACATTTCTGGTAAAGTAAATTTTAAAATTTGTATCAGAAAATATATCAAATAACTCATATTTAAAAAAAAAAGGTTTGGCTAACATGGTACATAACAATAACAATAGCTAACATGTTCTAACTACTTATTATATCAAAGCACTGTACCAACACTTCCTATGCATTGTCTCACTTCATCTTTCCAATCATCCTAAAAGTCCGACACTATTACTATTCCCATTCACTACAACTACACCAATGAGACAGAAATATTCTGTCTTTTCTATCACTTTTCTATAAAAGCCAAAGGGGTATTAAATCTTAACTCAGAAAAGCCATTCTGCAGGTAGACAAGATAATACATGTTTATTCTGAAAATCACCTTTCATAAACATTTATTAAAATATTTCTTGCTGATTCTACTTTGTTGAATTGACTTTATTCAACCCACAATTTGTACAAATTGCAAACATCCATAAAGCAAACAGCTACATTGCTTCAACATGTGTATATAAATATATAGAGAGATCTTTCTTTAGCTTATTTTTGCCAGATACATATCATATAGAAACCGGTTATGTTTATCTTGAAAAACAGAAACTTTACCAGATAAATTATATTTGCCAATGAACATCTGGGAAGTTATCACATGGAGAAATGTCCTAAGTTATTTTGTGTAGATCCAAGGAATAGCACAAGAACCAACAGAGAGACCACAGGGAGGATGATTTCATTTCAACATGAGCGGGAAAATATTTAACACACTCCAATCCATAAATGGAACTGGATCACTTTAAACATTCACTGGGTTCTCTTGCACTGAAAGCAATGAAGCAGAGAATAAAAATCCCTGTGTCACAAATGTTCTAAAAAGGAATTCTGCTTTGGATAGTGTGTTAGTTTCCTAGAGCTACCATAACAAAATACCACAAACTAGGTATCTTAAAACAACAGAAATTTATTGTCTCACAGGCTAGAAGTCCAAAATCAAGGTGCCAGCAAGGCCACACTCCCTCTGAAAACTGTAGGGAAGGATCCTTCTTTGCATCACTCTAGCTCCTGGTGGAGTGCTGGTGATCCTGGCCATTCCTTGGCAGTTGCAGCACTTGGATCTCTGCTTCTGTCACTAGAGGATTATTCTCCCCACCTCCCCCGCTGCCCTCACCCATGTTTCTGTCTTTGTGTCTGTTCTCCACTTCTTCTAAAGACACCAGTCCTACTGGATTAAGGACCCATCATCCTTCAGTATGACCTCATCTTAACTAATTACATCTGCAAAGACTCTATTTTCAAACAAGGTCACATTCTGAGGTACCGAGCATTAGAAATTCACATACCTTTTTGGCAGACACAATTTAACTCATGACAGACAGGAAAAAACGAGAGAATTATCTAAGATGCTTAAGCTTTAGGTACATATGAGAGAAGAACATTGTACTATATATGAACAGAACATTTCCAATTCATTCATTTGTTCTATTTACTCATGTCATTCATTTGACAAATATTTGCTACTATAAAATATATAAATACAAATATAAATATACTTGAGCACTGGAGACACACTGAAAAAAGCTCCTGCCCTACGGAGGCTGCATTCAAATAGAGTAAAAATGGCCATCATTTATGAGTATCTATCTATTCTGTCAGACATTGTACTAAAAATCTACATGTTATCTCATTAGTCTTCACAACAACCTGTTAGTTAACAACTTTTACCCTCTTTACATGACAAAACGAAGGCATAAAAACCACTGTTTGTTGAAGGCCATCATCTCATTGGTGAATTGACCCATTTTTGGTTATAAAAATGACCTTTTTATCTTAAGTGACACTCTTTTTGTCTAGAAGTCTATTTTATCCGATACTAATATAAACACTCCAGTCTTCTTAAGCTTATTGTTTGTATGCACTTGGTGCAAATAGCATGTCTAGAAGTTACTCTGAAGAAACAGAGTAATTATATCTGCAATGCCTAAAGAATACTTTGAATTCCTTGGGTTCAGTGCTCACTGATTCTCATTTACGTAGGTCTCTGACTATTGCAGAACAAATTAATCCACCAATTCTATAGGCTTGAATTACATTTCCCTACTCAACTCCTCTTTCTGAGGTTTTTATTTGTTTAAATGTCCCAAATATACCTAGGAATGAAACAGCACAGGAGAGGCTCCAACCCAAGCTTAATGGTGGTGTTTCCAACAACGGAAGATTTCAAGACACTGAATGACCAACTTTTAACACTGCTGTCAAAGAAATCCATGAATTGGGTGATAACGCCATACTTACTAGATGAAAGGTAGCTTTTTACTCTATCAACTTACAATTCCAGTATTAAAAATACCTTATTATTTGTGCCAAGCACTTGATAAGCAGAAATACACAGTTGGTGTCACTTAGAGATTAAATGAATATAGGAGAATTATCACTGCTAATATCTACTAATTTGAAATTTATGGTAAGTTTGACTGGTGCTATAGTTAAGTTTGGCTCTGGTCTATTTTCTAGGCAAATGAGAAATGAAACTATAATCACTACTTCAGTATCAACTATTTTTTGCTTTAGAAACACCATTTACCTTCCATTACGCACATAAATTATGTGCCCATATTGTTTTCATAGTCTTTTAAGTGGCCCCTTAAAAATAACTATCAGGCTTGTGAACTATACCTCAATAACAAAAATAATTTTTAATAAAAAATAAAACCTCAAAAAAACCTATCAGTCTTTTTTAAGCTCAGTTTCAGTCATAATACTTAAAGGAAAATTAGTAAAACTTTAAAAAATACTCTTTAACTCTGAATATTTATCAATTCAAACCAGCCTTTCCCCTAATTATTCTGAATAGCACAATACCTAAATCAGAACAGATAATTTAATACAAATTTGCATAAAATAACAGCTTCATGGTTAAACCCTATGTGGTAGCTAACATTCTAGAATATATGAAAGAATATTAAATTATACCACCTGGAAATACAGCAAAATACTCATTAAGAATACAGGCAGAACTCACCAAATTTACCAGTATCTGACTACTTTTGTACCATAGGCACAAAGGGCAGGCTTCCCCAAGATGGGCCAGTTGGCATGAAGATTACTTTGACTTCAAAGTAATCAAAACCCCACAGATTCAGGAAAAGCTCTTTACTTCTCCCTCAACTGCCTAAATTTAATTGGAAAGGAGAACCTATACCAAGAGGAGAGCTATTAACAGAGGTTCCTCTGTTAATAAATTTGACCACTTAACAGGGCAACCTTTGTCTTCCAAACATCTCCTCTCACCATCCTGATAATGATCTTCTTTCCCCTGTATCCCCAGACTTTATGGGTCTCCCTAGCTCAGGATGTCACATAAGCATCCTGTTGCCTGCCTTTGGAATTCTGTGTGTGTGGATTCTGAATACTTACCAAACTAAATTTGATTTTCTTTTGTTAATTTGTCTCATATCCATTGGATTCTTAGTCCAGCTTAGAAATACTTTGAGGTGCAGAGGAAATTTGTTCCCAATAGTACTCACTGAAATATATCTTCTTACCTGCAGTTTCATTTCTTCTAAGTCTTTAGTTTTCTCTACTAATTCCCCTCGTAGCTCTTCAAGCAGCAGCTGAAATTTTTCCTGGTGAGTTTGCTTTTCATTTAATAGGCGCTTGAGTTCATTTTGTGACTTTATGTACTCATCTTGCAACCTGATTTAAAAAAAAAACAACTCAATTTTAAGGATATCTTTTACTTTCTAATGACCTTACTTTATGTAAAATCAACCAACACTACAGAACAAGACCTTATTCCATTAAATTCACAAACATCTTTTCTTAATAGAGTTTCACTTAATTATTAACACTGTAGTTTATAAATATAATTTTACTTAAGGGGTGCCTGGTGGCTCAGTTGGTTAAGCATCTGACTCTTGATTTCAGCTCAGGATATGATCTCACGGTTCATGGGTATGAACTCGTGTCATGCTCTGTACTAACAGTGTGGAGCCTGCTTGGGATTCTCTCTTCCCTCTCTCTGCCCTCCCCCCACCCTCTCTCTTTCAAAATAAATACAATTTTACTTGAGGGGGAAAAACACACTTAGACACCTAGATACATTTAATTTTCTAGGTCTTGCTACTTTCAAAGCAAGACTTTTATCAACTCAAAAAACACTTGAGATCATGGTTAGTTTTGAATTAACTAATTTTAAAGTGAAAATTTTACTATTAAAAAGTTTTAAAACTATATACTGCAAACTAACAAAAATATACTGTATGTTCCAGAACAAATTCAGACAAAAAAATATTTAATAAGGCCCCTCACCTCCAAATTTAAGCAATTTACCTTGTGTGTTCGGCTTTTAGAGTCTGATAGTTAGTTTTATGATGTTCACATCGTAACCTTTCATCAATTAACATTTTTTGCACCTCAGACTGAGAATATGTCAGCCCACTGTCTCCACCAGGAGGAAATGTGGTGGGAAAAGTGTCCATACTGTTAAGTGAGCAAATCACCATGTAAAAGTAAGTTCTGGCTTCCTTATTGTCTTAGTTTTCTTTTCAAGAGTATTTTCCACTTCGTTCTTGCTAAGACAGACACTCAGGATACCAAATTATACCTGCAAAGAGAAATGAACTTGGTTAGTGATGAGTTAAACTCTTTCAGTGTTACAGTCTTTTTATCATTTCTTGTTATTCAACTATCATTTCTATAACAAAGCCCAATTTTCAGATTTCTAATTGTTCATAAAAGAAAAAGAACAAAGTTGAATCATACCTTAACAAACTTTCTTTACTTCCACACCAAGCTTATGTGACCATCAATTTCACATCTTCAAGTACTGACCTAACTAGAACTACTAACTTTTCCAGTTTAGGTCCTCTTGGATTCACAAACCACAGATAGTTCCTGAAGCTACTGGGGTAAACTTGAAAGAAAGATCCTAGTACAAAATCCACACTGTGAAATCAGGGGAAAAACCATCTGTAACTTGACAAATGGCTAGAGAAAATTATAATGTTCACAAAGATGACCTTCAACAAGTAACTATGTCTGTGATTAATCCTACAAAGGGTTTTTTATTTGACACAAGGTGAGCTGTACTCATGCTATTGACTCAGAAGAGAAATCAGTCCACACATAAATGTTGATCTCCTATGTGTTTGCGCTGTACTATGAACAGGAAACTAAATCACCCCAGCTATCCCCAAAAGCACTGATCCAGGATTATGAAAATAACTGTTTGTCTAGAAGTAAAAAATAAGGACAAAGTGTTCTTATTGTAAATAATTAAAAATGAAAGTTTTAATCAAAACAATTCTGCCCCCTTTAGCTTTCTTAGTCTTTGTCAAGACTATTTCATCTTTCCCTAATAGCATCTCCACTGGTCATGGGTTATCATGAAATACCTTTTCTTTCTACAAGAAAAGATCTTTAGCATACACAAACCAATGGCAAATTACTCAGTCTCTCTTGTATTATACCATTTCTGATAAATTAATGTGATGTCTGCATATTACCTAAGATGACTTTTAAACTAAAATAAAGTTACTTTGGTTTCCTGTCAAATCACATTTTAACAGAAGGAAAGAAGTCCTTCAAGAAAACTTCACATATTATTCATGTTAAATGTGCAACAGTGCACTGTTTGTAGCAGCTGCCACAGTATTATCCTGTCAAAAGTATACATGTGTCAGGGAATTAACTAACTGGATCATAAAACTGGCACATAATTTTGAGTCTGCTTTTTGATCCAAATTAATTTTTAAGAGATAGAAACATGCAATGTTAACTTATCTCATACTTTCTAATGATACCACCAAAAGGCATTATAAGGCTTTAATTTTAATTAGCTAAAAGCTTAAACTACATAAGAAAAAACCAACAGCTACCCTTTAGTCCCACTACTAGTGAAACAAACATTTCCAAGATAAAATGAATAATTTTATTTTCTATTCTAGTTGACAGCAAATATTCTAACTCCTACGTTAAAATGGAAGTTAAGGGTGGCTCAGTCAGTTGAGCGTCCGACTCTTGATTCCAGCTCAGGTCATGATCTCATGGTTCGTAGGTTCGTGCCCCACGTCAGGCTCTGTGCTGACAATGCTGAGCCTGCTTGGAATTCTCTCCCACTCCCTCTGCCCCTCCCCCCCTCCCACCCACGTGCACATGCATGCGTACCTTCTCTCTCTCAAAATAAATAAACTTTTAAAAAAATAAAATAAAATGGAAGTTAAGTCCCCATAGAAATAAAATTCAATAAGACCTAGATATTTTAGGAAAATAGAGTTAATGATTTAAATTCTTCCCTTCTGGCAGTAAAATCTACTACAAGTAGTTTTCAGGACTTCACTAATTGCAGGATATCCATTTCTTAATCAGCACAACCATTACCTTGTTAACCTTAAAAAACAAAAATAAAAACAAAACAAAACAAAACAAAAAGCAGTGTTTCTTCTTCTAGCTGGTATAGTAAAGTAGCATCCAGGTACAAGTTCAAGTCCATCTCTTCCTGTTGGGTCTACAATTGGTAGGGAATGAGAGCTCCCCTTGCTGAACCTCCCAACTTCATTTTAATGAGGTTTCCCATTATTAGTTTTCATAACCTCATCTCCAAATCTAGTTCTGTTGCAAATGTATCTGTATTGCCCTCTGGTATTTTCTTGACTCAAAGTTATGAACTCCTGGGTTTCATCTGCCAATAGTCTTTTTCAGACTTTTCTCCTCTGTTAATTTCAGAATCACAGAAAACTATCTGCTTATTTGCCAAGTCTTACCAAGGTCAGAATGAATTTTTTATCTGTTTTTCGGTATTTTGCAGATATATTGTCCTCCAGTTCAGCAGTAATCAATTTATCAATGAAAATCTTGGAAAATATAGTTATGGTAGTCCTCCAAGAAGATATCTAGTAACATAGACAGAAAGGCCTCATAAAACATAAGTCTTTCTCTGAACTTCAAAAGTGGTTCCACAATTCTATATTCAAGCTTACAAAGAAACAACTTCTAAATTTCATGCTAATTATATAAGGAGGCTTTTAGCAAAAAACAAAAATCCCAATTAGCTAAACACTGTGGGAAGTGTTTTACCAATCTCTTATACCAAGAAATCTGAAGATAGCCTTCACTTCCAGTAATAAAGGACTAGGTAATTTAGATCATGCTTCCTGCCTAGGACAAGAAAATCTGGACATATGTTTTAAAAATCTGCTTGAAGACACTGGAAAACTAACAACAGAATAAATATTTACTGAAATGGGAACAAGGGAAGATGTGAACGCAGAAAGAGGAGACTGGAATTTGGGACCACTGTTCTCCTAGGGGCATTTGCCAGTTCCAGAGACTGGGAGACTGAATGCCTTCTGACAGTCTTCATATTCAAAGACACAGACTAGAACAGCAAGGAGAAGGCCTGGTGAACACCCCCCTCCATTTTGGATACAGACTTTAAAGGCTTACCCGTATTATTGCTACTAAGGGTAATTCAGGTGAATTATATTAGAATAGGCTGCAACTTGCTCTAAAAAACAATTTTACAAATAAATATGACACAATAAAATTTTTTTAGAAATTTTAAAACTCAAGTCATGGGAAGATAAGAGAACATGAACTAAAGTCACAAGAAGCAAAAGTATTTAAATAGATAACATGAGAGCCTCACTATCAGAGTTGTCAGACAACGATTCTAAAAATTTTCTTATATTAATATTATGTATAAGACAATAGGAAACAAGGTTGAGAATCTTGTAAGAGAATTCAAAACCATAGAAAGAAACCAATGTAAACTCTAACACTGAAAAATTCTATAACCAAAAGTAAAAACTCAATGCACAAGCAGCATAACAGCCAAGATAAAACATACTTTAAGAAGGAATTAGAAGTTAAAAGAAAATATTCAAGATAAATTAGGAAGAGAAACAAGAATGAAAAATACAAAAAAGGAAATAAATACAGAAAATAAAGTTAAAATGTCATTCTAACAGATATGCCATTGAGTCCCAGAAGGAGAGAGAAAAGTATAGAAGCAATACCTGCAAAATAAATAGACAGGTAAATAGATACTTGAGAACCTCCCCCCAAAATGTTCTAAAAACCCCAAAGACATAAATAAAAAGAATTCCACCTACATCACATTAAGAAATCTGCACCTAAGAACATCACCTTAAGATCTTCCTAAAGAAAAAGGGAAAATCTTAAGATCAGTCCAGAAAAGAGACATGTCTTGAAAATAAGCAATAGAACTGACTTCAACAATGAAAGCCAGAACACGATACCTTTATAGTGCTGAAAGAAAATAACCGCCAAACTAACATTCTATAAATACAGCAAAAAAAAGGAAACTCTTTAGAGAACAGTGGCAAAATACAGATATTTTCAGACAAATGGAACAAATTCATCCCAGAAGATGCACAGCAAAAGAAACAGTAAAGGAGTCTTCCATACACAAGGAAAATTACCTTAGATGTGAGCTGGACAATGCAAAAATAAAGATAAATGAAAACTGGAAATATGTGCATAATTCTAATTGGACACAGACTGCATAAAATAATACCTTAGGATTTCTTAACAGATACAGTCTTATAATACATAAAGAAATGGCATCTAAGTCAGTAAAGGTAGAATTACAGAGCCCTTGCACTGTATAGGAAAGGCTAAAAGTATCAATGAATATTACACTTTGAGAAGTCAAAGATGCATAATATAATCACTAGGAAAGGGGTGGGAAAATTATAGCTCATGAGCCACATTTGGCCTGTATTCTTCTTTCGCATAGTCCCAAGCCAAGAATGTTTTAAAAGCTTAAAAAGAAAAAAAGAAAAACAATGAATATAGATGAAAAAATCCTCAACAAAATATTAACAAGTTGAATCCAATAATGTATAAAAAGATTTACACATCATGACCAAGTAGAATTTATTCCAGGCATGCAAAGCTGGTTCAACATTTAAAAAACGTCAATTAACATAATCCATTACACAAATAAACTAAAGCAAAAAAATCACACGATCTTATCAATAGATGCAGAAAAAGTACTTGACAAAATCCAATATCCATTCATAATTTTAAAAACTCAACAAACTAGGTATGGAGGGGAACTTTCTCAACTTGATAAAGAACATGTATAAAAACTCTACAGCTAACATCATAGAGGTGAGAAAATAGAAATTTTTCCACTAAGATCAAGAACAAATAAAAACGTCCCCTCTCACCACTTCTTTTCAATATCATAATGGGAAGTCTTAGCTAATGTATTAAGCCAAAAAAATAAGGGGCGCCTGGGTGGCGCAGTCGGTTAAGCGTCCGACTTCAGCCAGGTCACCATCTCGCGGTCCGTGAGTTCAAGCCCCGCGTCAGGCTCTGGGCTGATGGCTCAGAGCCTGGAGCCTGTTTCCGATTCTGTGTCTCCCTCTCTCTCTGCCCCTCCCCCGTTCATGCTCTGTCTCTCTCTGTCCCAAAAATAAATAAACGTTGAAAAAAAAAATTAAATTAAAAAAATAAAATAAAATAAAACACATACAAATACAGAAGGAAGAAATAAAACTGTCTTTCTTTGCACAGGACATGATTATCTGTGTAGAAGATCAAATTTTAAAAAAATACTCCTGGAACTGATAAACATTATAGCAAGGTTGCAGGATAGAGTTAACACAAAAAAGTCTATCAGGGCACCTGGGTATCTGAGTCAGTTAAGAGTCCAACTCTTGGTTTTGGCTCAGGTCATGATCTCATGGTTCCCAAGTTCAAGCCCCCCAGCGGGCTCTGCACTGACAGTGCAGAGCGTGCTTTGGATTCTCTCTCTCTCCCTCTCTCTCTGCCCCTCCCACATTCTCTCTCTCTCAAAATAAACACATAAACAAACAAAAAAAAAGTCTATCACTTTCCTATGTATCAGCAATGAACAGAAGAAATTTGAAATTTAAAATACCATTTACATTAGTACTCCCCAAAATGAAATAGCTATAAACTTAGCAAAACATGTACATTTTTTAATATGAGGAAAATTACTAAACTTTGATGGAAAACAACAACAAAGAACTAAATAAATGGAAAGATACTCTATGTTCATGGATAGGAAGACTCAATACTGCCAAGATGTAAGTTCTTCCCAACTTGATGGATAGATTCAATACGATCCCCAAAAGTTATTTTGTGGATATCAACAAACTAATTCTAAAATTTATGCACAGAGACAAGAGACACAGAATAGCCAACACAATATTGCATAAGAACAAAGTCAGAGGACTGACACTATCTGACAATCTGACTTTGAAACTTACCATAAAAGCAAAAGTATGAGAGCGTGATATTGAAAAAATAACAAATAGATTACTGGAACAGAAGAGTCCACATATAGACTAAACTACAGTCAACCGATCTTTGACACAGGAGCACATGCAAAAGTAATGCACGTGCCAAAAAAAAGTGGATCTAGGTAGATGTTATACCTTCCACAAAAATTAGCTCAAATGTACATAAATATAAAATGCAAAACTATCAAATTCCTGGAACATAACAAAGGTCCCTGGTATGACAGTGACTTTTTAAATACACAACCAAGGGCAAGATCCATGAAAGAAATAACTGGTGAGTTACACTTCATTAAAATTTAAAACTTCTGCTCTGTGGGGGCTCCTGGGTGGCTCAGTCAGTTAAACATCTGACTTGGGCTCAGGTCATGATCTCACGGTGAGTTCGAGCCCTGAATCGGGCTCTGGGCTGACCGCTCGGAGCCTAGAGCCTGCTATGGATTTTGTGTCTGCCTCTCTTTCTTCCCTTCCCCTGCTCACACTCTGTCTTTCTCTCTCTCAAAAATAAATAAACATTAAAACTTCTGTTCTGTGAATGACACTGTCAAGAGAATGAGAAGAGAAGTCATAGACTGGGAGGAAATATTTGAGAAAGACCAATCTGATAAAGGGCTATTAAGCAAAATACACAAAGTCAGACTCAACAATAAGAAAACAAACAACTGAATTAAACAATGGCCCAAAGGCCTTAACACACCTCTCACCAAAGAAGGTACACAAATGGCAAATAAGCATATGAAAAGATGTTCAACAAGTATGTCATTAGGGAATTGCAAATTTAAACAATAAGGTACCACTAAAAACCTATCAGAATGGCCTAAATACAAACAATGACAACACCAAATGCTGGTGAAAAGGTGGAATAACAGGAACTCTAATTTATTAGTCTTACCATATAGTCCAACAGCACTCTGTGTTATTTACCCAAATTAGATGAAAACTTACATTCACACCAAAAAAATTGCACATGAATGCTTATAGCAGCTTTATTCATAATTGCCAAACCTTGGAAGCAACCAAGATGTCCTTTAGTAGGTGAATGGATAAACTGTTGATATCTCAACAACAGAGTATTATTCAGCCCAAAAAAGAAATGACCATCAAGCCACAATAAGATGTGAAGGAAACCTTAAGTGCATATTACTAAGTGAAAGAACCCAATCTAAAAGGGATACATACTGTTGGATTCCAACTATATGACATTCTGGAAGAGATGAAAAGGTACAGCATATAAGATTTTTAGAGCAGTGAAATTATTCTGTAGAATATTTTTATCACAGAATACATGCCCACATACATTTGTTAAAACTCAGAATATACAACACCAAGAGTGAACCTTAATGTAAACTATGGACAAAGAGTGATAGTGACATGTCAGTATAGGTTCATCAATTGTAACAAACATAGCACTCTTCTGGGAGATGATGTTCTTGGTGTTAATGGTGGGAGGCTGTGCATGTTTGATGCAAGGGGTACATGGGAATTCTCTGTAGTTTCTGCTCAATTTTTATACAAACCTAAAACAACTTTGAAAAAGGAAAGAAGGTAGAGAGGGGGAAAAGAACACATAACAGAAACTATACATGGCTTGAAGAATCTAAAATATTTACTTACCTGATTCTTCATATTAAGTTTCCTGAACCTATTTGTGGGATAACCACTAAGAATGCTAAACGGGTGGAAAATTTTTAATTACCCAAATCACTCTAATAAAGGGTTTCTCAACCTTTACACTACTGATATTTTAGACCAGATAATTCTTTGTGGGAAGGGGGTTTTCCTGTACATTGTAGAATATTTAGTAACATATTCCTCGTCTCTACCTATTAGATGCTAGTAGTACTCCTCCCCCCAGTAGTAAAAAACAAAAGGTCTCCACATTTTACCAAATGTACCCTAGAGAGGCAAAAATCACCTCTGTCCTTCCTTTGAGAATCACCCCTCCATTAAGAATTCTATTTATTTTTTTAATGTTTATTTATTTTGAGAGAGCAAGCAGGAGAGGGGCAGAGAGAGGGAGACACAGAATCCAAAGCAGGTTCCAGGCTCTGAGCTGTCAGCACAAAGCCCGACACAGGCTCAAACCCACAAACCACAAGACCATTACCTGAGCCGAAGTCAGACGCTTGACCAACTAAGCCACCAGGTGCACCAAGAATTCCATTTAAAAGAAGTCAAGCAGGGAGATAAGATGGAACATAAATAAGCAGGAAAACAGAAACAGTTACACAATAGACTTAGACACGTATCATTAATTACTCTAAAGTAGATAGATTAATGCTTCAAATAAGAAACGTAAAAAAAAAATCACCCAACTATATATCTTTTTATATGACTTTTTAAAACATAAGGACATGAAGACTGAAAAAAACCCCAAAAATATAATTAAGCATTAATCTAAAGACAGATGACAGAATTACATTAATATCAGATAAAGTAGAATTTAAGGTCAAAAAATAATAACAATCAACAGAAACAGTACAGTAGATGAAGTAAGACATTTGTAATGATAAAAGATTAAGTACACCAGAAAGGTATGACAATTTTATACACAAATAAAGTAGAAGGGGTCAGAACTACAGGGTAAATAGATTCAGAATCACAGGGGTATAATTTAACCACTATTCTTGGTAACCAGTAGAAAAAACACAAAAAAGTAATCAGTAAGAATATAGACAACTTAATCAATATAATTAACCCACCTGACCTAACATATATAGAAAACTATTCCCAGAACTATAGAATACACATTCCTTATAAACATACATGTCCCATTTATAAATACTGACTACATGCTGGGTATTTTTTAAAAATATTAAAAAAATTTTAAAAACAAAATTATACAGACTATTTTTCTGGCCACAGTGCAATTAAACTAAAACTCAACAGAAAAAAGTAACTGAAAAGCTATATATGCCTAGAAAGAATACATTTCTAAACAACATGAATTAAAGAGAAGATCACAGCAGAAATCAGAAAATATCTAGAAGTAAATGAAAACTGGTAAGACATCTTAAAACTTTTGTAATAAAGACTTCTGCTTCTGGGATGATGGAGCAGATGTATATTTCCCTATATAATCCCACTAATACAAATAAATGTCCTGAACGGTATACATATATAAAACAACTCTTAAAAATGGAGACCAGCAGCCAAACCGGCTAAAAACCTCGAATATCAAAATTGACACACAGGTGGGTTCCCAGGGATTCCTTTTCATATATGATCTCCAACCTGGAGCTAAACAAGGTGGCAATGGTTTCAGACTTGGGGAAGGGGCAAAAAAAAAAAAAAAAAAAAAAAGGCCGTAACAAAAGCCTGCTCTCTTAGCCAAAGAAAGAAGAAAGGGGAAACCTAGCAAGACAAAAATGTTTTAGACAATAAAATCTACTCCAGGAAAATACTACAGAAAAAACTGTGACTCCACCACCAACCGTGCCAGCAAAGGCCAGATTGTTAGGAGGTACTCTAATATCCTGCCAGCTTGCATGGTATATAAGAAGGTCAACAAGGAAGTTGGGACTTTTATTCCTGCTGAGTGGTAATAAAGTCCCATGCTTCTGTAATGTCAGTGGAGACTACGCAGGAAACCTGAACTTTCCACCCTACCAACAGTAAGGAAGAGCACCTACCTCACACTGTTGAAAAGCCATCAGATAAGCGCTAGTCGAGAGTTAGGTCTGGCACTACCACTCAGTGGTAACAAGGCTACTCTTTCTAGGGTGACAGTGGGGACCACCTGAGGAGCCAGAACTCCATGGCACCCAGCAATAATGATGATCGCCCACAACTCAGGTGACAAAAGAAGCCAACAGGGGAACCTAGACTTTTACCCCTTATCTGGCAATAATGGGGCATTTCCCCCCCTTTCCTGTGCCAGAGAAGTGTCAGGAAAAGCCAGAAATAGTAAACAGTCTCATAACATAATACCCTACATGTCCAGGTTTCAAAAGAAAATCACTTGTCACACCAAGAATGAGAAAGGTCTCAAACTGAAAGTAAAAGGACAAGTAATGGATGCCAACACTAAGAGAAAAAATATGTTAAAGTTATCTGGCAAAGATTTTAAATAAGCCATGCTAAAAATATTTCAATGAATAATTACAAACAAGCCTGAAATAAATTTAGAAAAAAAGACACAGCAAAGACATACAAGTCTCAGCAAAGAATAGAAGATATAAAGAAGAACCACGTGAAATTATAGAACTAAAAAATACAAGACCAAAATAAAAATCTAAGGATGAGCTCAAAGGCAGAAATAGAAAAGAGGGGTGCCTGGGTGGCTCAGTTGGTTAAGCATCCAACTTCAGCTCAGGTCGTGATACACAGTTCGTGAGTTCAAGCCCCATGTCCGGTTCTGTGCTGACGGCTCAGAGCCCAGAGCCCTGCTTTGGATTCTGTGTCTCCCTCTCTCTCTCTGCCCCTCCCCTGCTAATGCTCTGTCTCTCTCTCTCTCAAAAATAAATATTTAAATTTTTTTATTAAAAAAAAGAAATAGAGAAGAAAAAGAATGAATTAGAAGACAAAGCAACAGAAATTACTTAACCTGAATAGAAAATAGATGTAAAAAGTAACAGATGTTCAGGAACTTGTGGGACTGAAATAAAACATCCACCATTTGTGTCATTGAAGTATGATTCCATTTATAGTAATATCCAAAATAGGTAAATCGAGAGAGATAGAAAACATATTGATGGCTGCCAGGGACTGAGGGGAGGGAGAAAAAGTGACTGTTCAATGGATACAGAGTTATCTTAGAAGGTGATAAAATGTTTGGGAACCAGATGGAGGTGATAGATGTACAACACTATGAATGGACAAAATACCACCGAATTCTCTACTTTAAAACATTTAATTTTATGTTATATGAATTTTGGCACAACATAAAAAAAGAAACCGCAAGCTAGGAACTGAAAGGCACATCAATTTAAAAAAAGATGTATACAAAAATAATACACCACTCTACTTGATTCTAAAATCTCTGTGCCGTCCTTTTTTTTTATTACTTTTTAATGTTTATTTATTTTTGAGAGAGAGACAGAGGATCCGAAGCAGGCTCTGCACTATCAACACAAAGCCCAATGTGGGGCTTGAACTCACTAACCATGAGATCATGACCTGAGCCATAAGTCAGACACTTAACCAACTGAGCCACTGAGGCACCCCTGTACCTTCCTTTGGAAATGCGATCAAGACCAGGATGTCCATCATCATCAATTTTATTCAACAATGAAAATAACCAACAAAAAATGTGGAACAAGACAAAGATATAAAAGGTTAAAAAACTGGGAAGGAAAAATAAAACTTTCTTTACATACAGATTGTTCTAATTGTGTATGTAGAAAATCCAAAAGAATTTATAGAGAAATCATCAGAAGAACTTGGTGAAGACTGCTAGGTGGATGAATATAAAAATTAACTGCACTCTACGTGTCAGCAATATTTTTAAAGACATTTTAAAAGCACCAAAGAATATCAAATACCTAGGCAAAAAGATGTGCAAACCATTACACAGATACCCATTAGAGAAACTAAAAAAGATCTATATACATAGAACTATGTACCATATACTGGAAAAAACAACATTCTAAAGATATAAATTCTCCCCAGATACATGGATGTAATACCAATCAATATCCTAATAAACAGGGGTGCATGCATGTGTGTTACGTGTGTGTGTGTGTGTGTGTGTGTGTATAATTTAGCATACTGATTCAGAAATTTACATGGAAATACAAAAGGCCAGAAATCTTGTAAAGAACAGCAGAAACTATTTTAGAAAACAAGATAGGAGGACTGGATATCAAGACGTTACAAATCTACAGTTATCAAGACACATCGACCCGTGTAAGACATTTAAGAACAAAGGTGGTTTTGCTAATCAGTGAGGAAACAGAAGTCTGCAATAAAAAGGTGCTGGGACAACCAGATCACTTTATGGACCTGGGCCCAACTTTGCATTATGCACTAAAATTAACTGTAGTTGTACTGAAGCTCTAAATGTGAAAAAGCAAAAAAAAAAACAAAAACAAAAACAAAAACAAAAACAAAAAAACAAAAAAAAACAAAGTTACTGGAATATAGGAGAGTGCTTTCAATAACCCATGGCAGGAAAAAAAAAAAAAAAAAAACATACTAAAAAAGCTAAAAAGCAATTTCCTGAAAAAATAAGATTGAGCAACTTTTCTCTGTTGATGAGCCATTTGGATGTCCTCTTTTGTGAAAAGTTTATTTGAACCTTTTACCCAATTATTTCTCTTGAATTATCTTTTTACATAGTAATGTGTAGGATTTATTTTTAAAATTAAAATCACAATGAGAAAACCGAAACGACTGACCATAACAAGTCTAAAGAGGAGGAGAAGCAACAAGTTGTGGTGTAAACTGGTATATCCATGTTAGAAAAAAATGAGCACTACTCAAGTTAAAGATGTATATACACCATGACTCAATAATACTTCTACTTGAAACCTACCCCGCCAAAATGTGAATACAAGTACACCAAGAGATTTCTGTTGTAAAGTTACTGCTCGTAACAATACTATTCCCAGATGAAACCTAGAAAACAAACCAAATGTCCATTAACAGCTGAAGACACATATTGTGACATAATGAAACTAGCACTTTACGACAACGAAAATAACCTACAGAAACACTTGCAACAACATGGATGGATTTAGAGGGTATAAGCTAAGTAAAATAAGTCAGTGAAAGACAAATACCATATAATTTCTCTCATATGTGGAATTTAAGAAACAAAGCAAGTGAACAAAGAAAAACAAAACAAAAAGCAAACCAAAAAACAGACTCTTAAATACAGAGAACAAGCAGATGGTTAGCAGAGGGGAGGATGAGGGGGGAATGGGTAAAATAGGTGAAAGGCATTAAGAGTACACTTCTCGTGATGAACACTGAATAATACATAAAATTAATGACTCACTACATTTTATACCTGAAACTAATATAATACTCTATGTTACCTACATTGGAATTTTTAAAAAGTAAAAAGAAACTGGTGAAATTTTTTTTTTAATGTTTATTTTGAGGGAGAGAAAAACAGATAATAAGCAGGGGAGGGGCAAAAGAGAGGAGATACAGAATCCAAAGCAGGCTCCAGGCTGTCAGCACAGAGTCTGATGCAGGGCTCTAACTCACGAATCACGAGATCATGACCTGAGGTGAAGTCGGAAACTTAACTGAGCCACCCAGGCGCTCCTGAAGTTTTTTAAAGAGACAAAATCTTTTTAAATTTTTTTGAAGTTTTTATTTAAATTCCATTTAGTTAACATACATTGTAATATTAGTTTCAGGTGTACAATACAGTGATTCAATACTTCCATACACCACTGGTGCTCATCACAAACAGTGCACTTAGGTCTTTAATCTATTTTGAATTTATTTTTGTGTATGGCATAAGAAAGTGGTCCAGTTTTGGGGCACCTGGGTGGCTCAGTCGGTTGAGCGTCTGACTTCAGCTCAGGTCATGATCTCGCAGTTTGTGAGTTCCAGCCCCGCATCAGGCTCTGTGTTGACAGCTCAGCCTGGAGCCTGCTTCGGATTCTGTGTCTCCCTCTCTCTGCCCTTCCCCTGCTCATGCTCTGTCTCAAAAATAAACAAAACATTAAAAAATTTAAAAAGTGGTCCAGTTTCATTCCTTTGCATACAGCTCTCCATTTTTCCAGCACCACTTGTTGAAGAGACCATCTTTTTTCCATTGCATGTTCTTTCCTCCTTTGCCAAAGATTAATTGATCACATAATTGTGGGTTCATTTCTGGGTTTTCTATTCTGTTCCACTGATCTATATATCTATTTTTATGCCAGTACCATACTGTTTTAATCACTAAAACCTTGTAACATAACTTGAAGCCCAGAACTGTCATGCCTTCAGTTTTTTGTTTGTTTGTTTGTTTGTTTGTTTGTTTTAAGAGGTTGCTTTGGCTATTCAGGCTCTTTCGTGGTTCCATACAAATTTTAGGATTGTTTGTTCTGGCTCTGTGAAAAGTGCTGTTGATATTTTCGTAGGGATTGGATTAAATGTGTAGATTGCTTTGAGTAGTATAGACATTTTGACAGTAGTTGTTCTTCCAATCCATGAGCATGGATTGTCTTTCCATTTCTTTGTGTCATCTTCAATTTCTTTCATCAGTGTCTTATAGTTTTCATAGTGTAAGTTTTCACCTCTTTGGTTAGGTTTATTCCTAGTTATCTCATGGTTTTGGGTGCAATTATAAATGGGATAGATTCCTTAATTTCTCTTTCTGCTGTTCCATTACTGATGTATAGAAATGCAACAGATTTCTGTACATTGATTTCGTAGCCTGTGACTTTACTGAATTCATTTATCAGTTCTGGCAGTTTTTTGGTGGAGTCTTTCAGCTATTCTCTATAGAATATCATGTCATCTGCAAATAGGAAAGTTTTACTACTTTCTTACCGATTTGGATGCCTTTTGTCTTTTCCTGTTGTCCCACTGCTGTGACTAGAACTTCTAGTACGACGTAGAATAAAAGTGGTGAGAGTGGACATCCTTAAGGTGAACAAAATTTTCCAGAGTTTGAGTATACACGCCAATTCCAATCCTGGCAGTGCCAAAGTGAAAGTGGTTGGGAGCACACCACCACCAAGAGCAAGTGGAGTGGTTTCTATACAGAAGATATGGAAGCGAAGGAAGGAAATCGTGTGATGGATATAGCCTAAAGATTGCCTTATTCAGGATAGCCTAGCTGGCTGGCCGTGACTGGTTGTTCATAAGTTTCATTTCCTCACATTCAAGTGCGTGGATTCTGGCTTATGTTAGCTAAGGGCATTAGAGCCACCTCAGTCTAACAGCCTCCTCATTTAATTACTTTCACACAGTCTTTTTAATTTTAGCAATTCTAGGAGTTGTAAAGTGATAGCTCATTGTGGTTTTAATTTGCATTTCCCTAAAGCTCTTCTCTCCCACCCACCCCCTGTATTTAATGGCCAAAGATCTTCTTCATCCAGGATAAGATCTGTGCTTTAAAAATGTTCACAACAAAAAACGTTTACTTTGCAACTGGTAAAACGAGGCAGTGATTTGTGTATTAGAAACAAATACAAATGTACAATTTATCTCATGTACTGACTACTGGTAGCTCCCTGAACATACACTGCTGTTTTCTACCTCCATGCCTTTGCAAATACTAATTTCCTTATCCAGAAGGCCTCTTCTATCCCTCTGTACTCTGGTCTAGTGAATTTCTCATCAGCCTTCAAAACCCTGTTCAGAAATGTATTACTTCCTCCATTAAGGACTTCCTGACTTTCTCAAATATAATTAGGTAACTATTCTATCTTGTAAATGTACATGTATGTATATATAACACACGCAGTGTAACTGCTTCCAGGCAAGAAACAGGTCTTACTCATGTTTACAATAACCCACACACAGGCACATCATTACCTCAAAAATATCAAATGATTATATTCACCATTCTAATGCTGCCTTGCTCTTGATTCACTTTCATATCCATTTTCAGTAACTGAGGCTTCCAGACTGTATTGGGCTTAATGCTGCCCCGAAGGAAGATAAGTCACTTCTTAATCTCTGTAACCTACGAATATTACCTGTATAGTGAAAGATGGGATTAAATTAAGGATTTTTAAAGGAGGAGTTTATCCTGGATTATATGGGTGGGCCCTAAATGCAATCACATGTATCCTTGTAAGAGTGAGGCAGAGGACGCTTTGAGACTACAAAGAAGGAGGGAGTGTGACCAAAAGGGCAGAGATGTCACCCCAGCCAAGGCATGCCTGGAGCCACAAGAAGCTAGAAGGAAAGGATTCTTCCCTAGAGCCTCTGGAGACAGTGCTGTCCTGGATTTCAGTCTTCTAGTCTCCAAACTGTGAATGAATAAATTTTTGTTGTTTTAAGCCACCCACTATGTGGTAATTTGTTACAACGGCTACAGGTTAATTAATATACTGGCTTTCTCTTCAGTCTATTATTCATAACAAATTTTACCCAAACACAAAATTTCTATCACAATTTTAAATTCATACCATAATCAAGTTTTTCTGATTTCAATACACATTTCAATTACTTACAGAATACATCAATGTTATATATAAATGAATAATGTTATATAAGAAACAATTCTTATTATAGAAAGTTTGCCAAATAAAATCACAACACAAATTTTTTAAACATTTAAAAAAATTTTAACGTTTATTCAGTTTTCAGAGACAGAGCATGAGCAGGGGAGGAGTGGAGAGAGAGGGAGACACAGAATCTCAATCTGTCAGCAC
The DNA here is from genome assembly GCF_018350175.1 of Felis catus. Taxonomy (NCBI): domain Eukaryota; kingdom Metazoa; phylum Chordata; class Mammalia; order Carnivora; family Felidae; genus Felis; species Felis catus. Next base: position 115,804,204 of record NC_058374.1, read on the forward strand.
AGAGCCCAACGGCAGACTTACACTCACGAACTGTGAGATCATGACCTGGGTCAAAGTCGGCTGCTTAAACAATTGAGCCACACAAGTGCCCCCCCAATGCAAATTTTTTAAGCACATGGTTCAAACCAAACTTTTTTAAAAATGTTTATTTTTGAGAGACAGAGAGACAGAACGCAAGTGGGGGAGAGGTGGAGAGAGGGGGAGACACAGAATCCAAAGCAGGCTCCAGGCTCTGAGCTGTCAGCACAAAGCCCAACGTGAGGCTCAAACTCACCAACTGTGAAATCATGACCTGAGCCCAAGTTGGGACAGTTAACCAACTGAGCCACCCAGGCACCCCCAAACCAAACTTTTAAAAAAGAAAGGTTTAACAGATTACTTTTGATCAGTCTATTAATCAGGGAGCACTTATTAGATGAACTAGTCTCTGTGAAAGGCAGTTTTTTAAAAACTCAGCGCAACTCTTCTCAAAATACCTCATCTTCCTCTCCTTACAACTATGACTATCATAGAACCATACCTTCCTACCACTTCTTTTGACTAGTCCCAGCTCTACAGACATACCTATGACATTCTTTTGCACAGGAGCTGTATTTCTTAAGCAGTGGTACAATGTCTGCTCAAAAGGATAGAAATTCCAAATATTCCAAAAGCACAGCTGCTAATGCTCATGGAAATCTTCCAAACACATTCCCTTAAAAAGCACATGCTATGCCTTTGAACATTTCAAAACAATGCTTTAAATACTACATGCCCCTAGAGTGAATGCTGTTTTTTAGAAACATTAAAAGTCTAAGGAGAACTACATGAGGCATTACTTCTCTTCTAACAAAACATTAGAAATTAAGGTCTTTAAAACCCAGAGAGACTACCACACTAGTCACCCAAGTAGACTACGGATGGCCATCCCAGGGTGTCTTGTATACAAAAAAAGTCACAACTTGACACCCTGCCAAAACCTAAAGTGCAGCTGGGAAGAGACCCTTCAAAACCCTGGTAAGGTGCCAGGCCCCTTAATTGTGATTTAGAATGAAACAGGAGGGCAAGGAAAGAGGAAGGGAAGAAGATATGCATTAGAGTGGTTAGCAATCAACCACCAAGCACTCTGAATTAAAATGTTATTCTATTCTTATAATTGCACTGTCTGCTTCCACACAGCTTAATTCACACAAAAGAATTCTACAAAACAGGATTTAGTAACCAGTCAACCTCAAATACTTAGAAAGAAGTTACAAAAGTCTCTGAAAAGTTGTGATCTGAAAACCAAAGATGACTGTTGCCTAAACCATACTTCAAATTCGTTTTAATGTTTCTTAGTGTAGGCTCTCTTGCATATAACACGGGACTTGCCAAAAGATTTATGAGCACTTAACACCTTTGTGTGAGCTGTAGAGGCTTCTTTGCTCATAGCCCCATATACTGAAATAGATAAAGCTACCACGTAGCTTGTAACACAAAATGAAGGCTATCTACTGATCTGACAATATATCCTGGAAATTATTTTTTAAGTAAATCTGAATTATTTCCATGAGATTTATGCCTTAGTCTGAAAAGTTAAATAAAGGAAAAAAGTTGATTAAGAGTTCAACATTTTTGCTCAGGTTAACATAAACATTCTCTTTTTCATCTTTGAGGATCTACCAAAAAGAAAGTATAAAATTTCTCAGAGCCAGAAAAGGTAAATAAATAAAAGTCATCCTCAAGACAGAGGTTAATTTTAAAACCGTATCTTTATTCATTCATCAGTTGATGGGCATTTAGGCTCTTTCCATAATTTGGCTATTGTTGATGGCGCTGCTATAAACTCGGCATTGAAAAAGAATGAAATCTTGCCATTTGCAACAACGTGGATGGAACTGGAGGGTATTTTGCTAAGTGAAATAAATCAGTCAGAGAAAGACAGGTATCATATGTTTTCACTCATATGTGGAATTTGAGAAACTTAACGGAAGACCATGGAGGAAGGGAAGGAAAAAAAGTAGCTACAGAGAGGGAGGTAAACCATGAGAGACTCTTAAATACAGAGAACAAACAGAGTTAAATGGGATGGACAGGTGGGGGGAGTGGGGAAAACGGGTGATGGGCATTGAGGAGGGCACCTGTCGGGATGAGCACCTGGTGTTGTATGTAAGTGATGCATTACAGGAATCTACTCCCAAGGCCAAGAGCACACTATATACACTGCATGTTAGCTAATTTGACAATAAATTATATAATAAATAAATAAATAAATAAATAAATAAATCCCTATCTTACCAAAAACAGGGGGTGGGGGCAATTAATACAACCAGCATTTATTGAGTGGCTACCACACCACATTTACTGAGTGGTCCACTTACACAAAGAGAACTCTGAGGGGGATACAGAAATATGCAGACCATCAGGTCAAGCCAACTTCTTAGCAAGGAAGAGCCTGCCTGTATTAAAAGTATTACAGACACTTTCTAAGTGTCTATTATGTGCTAACACTGTTGGGTACAGGGATACAGTAATAAATAAATTAAAATCCTTGCCCTCAAGGAGTTCGAGTTAGTCCTTGAAACCTACATGTTAACCAACACTTGCTGACTGAACAAGGATAAGAGAAAATTTATTATTTACCAAATCCTTTTTGTACTTAAATTTTTTTGCCATGTGCATATATTACCAATTCCAAGTAATACATGAATTCAGAAAGTTTTAAAAGTATAAAGCAATGTAATATATTTATAGGCAGTATGTGTACAAAGGGAAGACAGGCCTACTTCCACTAGAGAGGCTGTCCAGGAAGATTTCACAAAGGGGGTGATCCTGAAATAAAACCAAACATGCAGGGAAGAAACATCAAGTATGAAGGCATGGAGATGGAAAACAACTTTGTGGGTAGGGGATAGTGAGGTGGGGAGCAGATGAGCCTAGAGAGGTGGGCCAGGGCCTTGAAGGAAATGTGCAGGAGACTGGAGTTTATCCTGGGATCTAGAAGAGCCAATGAAAAGTTTTAAGCTTGTAGGCAGATGAGGGAGAGTCCAGGATAGTTTCAGATTTGTACTTTAGAAAAATAACTAGGTTATCCAAGGTGTGTAAAATAAACTAGGTGGGCAGGGAGATAGTGGGAATCCTAGAGAAAATAAGATCAAAGGGCTGGGAAAGTAATGATAAAGATCTGAACTAAAACAGTGGTAGCAAGTAGTCAACAGGGAATGATCTTGAAAATAAACTTGGAGTTAGAAGTAACAGAAATTAGTAGTTAGATATTGATACTCATCTCCCTCAAAAAAAAAACAAATAAAAATAAAAGCTATTTTAATGTTATTAATTAAAAGGCCAACCAGAAAATCAGGGAAGAAAAAAAAATGGAATCCAGTGAAAGTAGAAGAAAGGTTGCTTCAAAGATTACAAGTACTCATCCTCCATGTAAAAAATGAATCAAGCACAGGAACCTTTGCAAAAGCATCTTAGTAAATGCAAATACCATCATAGTACAACACTCAAAATATCTACCTTTCTTCCATAGAGATTTCATCAGCAGAGGGGTAAACACTAACGCTTGCTCTGTCAGGAACAAAGACATAAAATAAGTATGTTGTTCTTTAAATGTCCACCTCCTGTAACTCCTCATTCTTTCCCTCAAACAATCATCTCTATAGCAACATACTCTTAAGAAATTCGTGGGTGGAAAGCATATGTTTTTGCAAAAATATGAGAACTCAAGAACACGACTACTCTATTTTTCCCTTTAATATAAGAGATTCACAACATACCCTAAAAGATAACTGCAAAATATGGAACAAAAAAAGACTTAAAAATGTGAGGAAATGTAAAAATCGGTATTGCACATGCTTATATGGAAATTCTTTTTATATGTTACAATGACACCTTGTGGTAAGGCTTTTTAAATTATATAACTTACCTTGGAAAACATTTTTACACCAGAAATATAATAAAACTGTTTTAGAATATAGGAAAAGACCAAGATCATATGCTGAGGTAGAATAAACAGATACAATGATCCATTTGGAGAAATAAGGTAATAGAGGCTCTTCAAATATTAAAAATGGAACTACTGTATGATCCACCAATTCCATTCTGGGTATTTATCTGAAGAAAATGAAAACACTAACTTGAAAAGATATATGCATCCCCACATTTGCTGCAGCATTATTTACAATAACCAAGATACAGGAACAATCTACATGTCCATCAACAGATGAATAGATAAGAAAATTGAGCAACAGACACATATACACAATGGAATATTATTCAGCCATTAAAAAAAAAGAATGAAATCTTGCCATTTGTGATAACAAGGAGAGACCTCGAGGGCATTATAAGTGAAATAAGTCAGAGATAAACAAGTGAATAAGTGAAATAAGTCTCCTCCTCCCCCCAACATGCACAAACACTCCAAACTATTAGACTGGTGGTTGCCAGAGGCAGGAGATGAAGAGTGAGAAAAATGGGTGACCTGGTTTTGTTGTTTAAATAAATTGAATTTTTAAGAAAGAAAAAAGGGGCGCCTGGCTGGCTCAGTCAGTGGAGAATGTGACTCTTGATTTCAGGGTTGTGAGTTCAAGCCCACATGGGTTATAGAGATTACTTAAAAAATAAAATAAAATCCTAGAGAGGGAGAGAGGCAAACCACATGAGACTCTTAAATACAGAGAACAAACGGAGGGTGGATGGGGTGGGGGAGAGGGAAAAATGGGTGATGGGCACTGAGGAGGGCACTTGTTGGGATGAACACTGGGCACTGTATGTAAGCCAATTTGACAATAAATTATATTCATAAAAAAATTAAAATTAAAAAAATAAAATCCTTAAAAAGAAAAGAAAATGGAGGACAAAAAATCAAGCTCTAAAAAACATCATGATATACAGGCTAAAGCAACTATAAACTATAAGGTATTATACTATTCCCTTCAATTAAACTAAAATTAGTGTTTCTTATATGATGCAAAAATAAACTGCTTTTGAAATCTGGGGCAAAATTTGTAAGAATGGCAGCCCCTTTACATGAGAATATTGACACATGGTTTATGAAGTATGAAAATAATTTTGTCATTACTCCTTTCTTTTCAATATTAAAAATTTCAATCTTGATTAATCCAATAATTAACAGAATTTACAATCATCTTTCATCAAGAGCTTATTTACTAAACCATGCCAAACACCGTAAACATACAGAAAGGTTAATAACGCAGTTTGCACACAACCACCTTTATAAATCTCTGAAATATTCTTCTCCCTTAGCATCTACAGTACCATGATCATCTCCTAGCTCTTTGACTTCTGTCTCTTCTTTGTTTCTGTTCTCCCAGTCACCATGAGAAATCTCTGATCCACTGCTGCCTCTCTCTAAATTAAGTCAAGTTGCTTCTCTCACACTTCATTTTTTACACCTATTTGAATGACATTCAAATTTACACCCACATTCCGAACACAGCTCATAACTCCCACTCTACTCACATGTCCCATCCACAATGGAAGCTGAACATAAGAATTAAACTCATTAACTTCAAATTTCCATCTGCCTCCTTTAAAAAAAAAAAAAAGTTACCACTACCATCTCTGAATTTCTTAGTACACAACTCATTCCTCAACTTCCATTAGTAATAAATTATTAATCTTGCTGATTCTTCTTCATCAGTCTCTTGATTTGAATCATTCTTCTTCTAGAACCATCACCCTTGAGGGCAAAACCTCAAATATTTTACCCTTGGTTTATTTTAAGAGAAATCTCCTAAACATGTGCCAGATTTTGGTCTTTCCTCACCCTTATATCGCCTACAAATATCCACCAGGACAATCTTTCTCATATACTGTGTTCATCACTGTAACTACTATTATAATCCTTCCTACTTACTGGATGGATCAAATCTAAGCTTCTCAGCCAAACTCACAGTCCTACATTAGCCAACTGTCTATATAAAAGCAAACATTTCATTTTGCTGCCTCACAACACTCCTTTGCTAGAGCCAATTAAGTTTGCTTTACAGTCCCTCAGACACATTATTTATTCTTGCCTTCACAACTGTGTTCATATAGTTATGCCAAATTAAAATGCCTCCTTAAATCTCTTCAATTAATCCACAAATCAAGGTCAGAGTTAAACCTAAAACCTTACAGTCTAAACATACTTTGAGTTTATAGTTACTCTGAAAGTAAACATAAACAGAGGTGCCTGGGTGGCTCAGTCAGTTAAGCATCCAACTTTGGCTCAGGTCATGATCTCATGGTTTGTGAGGTCAAGCCCCGCATCAGGCTCTGTGCTGACAGCTCAGAGCCTGGAGCCTGCTTCAAATTCTGTGTCTCCCTCTCTCTCTCTGCCCCTCCCTGCTCACCCTTTCTCTCTCAAAAATAAATAAACATTTAAAAAATAATAATAATAGTAAACATAAACCTCTTTCTGCTTCACTGGTTTCTGCCTTCCTTGTGCTTACCTCAGAATACTTATTCTGTATTCTATCACATCTGCACTTTTCCCCTCTAATGCTTTATAATTATGTAAACTGCCTTTCTAAAGAAATTAAGTTTCTCAAAGAAAAAACAATAATCGTCTACTCATCATCAGAGAAATACAAATCAAAGCCACACTGAGATACCACCTCACACCAGACAGACTGGCTAAAACGAACAAATCATGGAAACCACAGATGCTGGCAAGGATATGGAGAAATGGAAACCCTCTCGCACTGTTAGTGAGAATGCAAACTGGTACAGCCACTCTGGAAAAGTGTGAAGGTTCCTCAAATTAAAAATAGAACTACCCTATGACCCAGCAATAGCACTACTAGAAATTTACCCAAGGGATACAGGAGTGCTGATGCATCGGGGCACATGTACCCTAAAGTTTATAGCAGTGCTTTCAACAATAGCCAAATTATGGAAAGAGCCCAAAATGTTCATCAACTGATGAATGGATAAAGGTGTGGTTTATATATACAATGGAATACTACTTGGCAATGAGAAAGAATGAAATCACGCCATTTGCAGCAACGTGGATGGAACTGGGAGGTATTATGCTGAGTGAAACAAGTCAGTCAGAGAAGTACAGATATCATATGTTTTCACTCATATGTGGATCTTGAGAAACTTAACAGAAGACCGTGGGGGGAAGGGAAGGGGAAAAAAATAGGTACAAACAGAGAGGGAGGGAGGCAAACCACAAGAGACTCTTAAATACAGAGAACAAACCAAGGGTGGATGGGAGGGTGGGGGAGAGGGGAATATGGGTGATGGGCATTGTGGAGGGCACTTGTTGGGATGAGCACTGGGTGTTGTTTGTAAACCAACATGACAATAAATTATATTAAAAAATTTTTTAAATAATAAAAAAGAAAAAAAACAATAATCCTCTACCTTTTGGGTCCTTTTCATAACTCCCAATTGCAATAAACTTAATGACAAAAGTGAACCACAAATTTTCTGTGATATGAATCCTACTTTCCCATAGGCTTACAATGTAATTTCAAAGATGAAAAAGGATGTCACCAAGAACACTGTTTGCTAATCAATTATGCATGCCTTAAACAGTTATCCATCAAGATATTTCTGCCTGAAAAATAAATTCTGGGGACAGTCTGGTAACCAAAAGCCTTAAAAATGAACATAACCTTTGACCTAGCAATTCCACAGTAGGAATTAATTCTAAGAAACTAATCAGAGATGTGTACCAACATTTGTGTTCAAGGACTGCTTTCATTTATCATTCAGTAAACACTTACTGAGTACATACCAAGGGCCAAGTAGAAGTGGAAGATAAAATTAGGTCCCTGCCTTCATGGTGTTTACATCACAGTGCTGTTTATTATGGAAAACAGGCTATTTTCTAAAAAGTGTGTTTAATAGAAAGTTATACCATATTCATGGATCAGATAATAATCCCATTGTTAAGATATTGCTAAGATGTTAATTTCTCCCAAATTCAATGCAATGCCATTTAAAAGCCCAGCAGACTTTATAGATATTAACAAGCTAATTCTAAAATTTATATGGAAACAAAAAGACAGGAAATAGCCAAAACAACTTTGGGGAAAAAAAAAAATGTTGGAGAACCTGCACTACCTAACTTCATAACTTACTAAATCCAACAAAAATCAAAATTGTGTGGCATTAGTGTCAACACAGACAGATAAATCCATTAAAAAGAGAGTAAAGTTCAGAAACAGATTCAAACAAATATGGCCAATTGACTGACAAAAATGTAAAGTCAGTTCAATGGATAGGATAGTCTTTCCAATAAATGGTCCCGGGACATATGCAAAAAATGAATTTTAAGTTGTACCTCACACCATACACAAAAGTTGACTCATAATGTATATATAAACACAAAACACAAAACTATAAAACTCTTAAAAAAATGTTGGAGAAAAGTTTAGTCATGGGTTAGGTAAAAGATTTCTTTAAATTGGTTAATTATTATTAAAATTAACAAGTTAATTTTAAACCAAAAGAACTTCTGTATTTAAAAGACACCATAATGGGGGCTCCTGAGTGGCTCAGATGGTTAAGCACTCGACCTTGGCTTAGGTCATGTCTCCCAGCTCATTGGTTCGGGCCCTGCATCAGGCTCCATGCTGACAGCTCAGAGCCTAGAACCTGCCTTGGATTCTGTGTCTCCCTCTCTCTGTGTCCCTCCCCCGCTCATGCTGTCTCTCTCTCTCTCTCTCAAAAATAAATTAACATTAAAAAAAAATTAAAAGACACCATAATGGAAATGAAAACAAGACTGGAGGAATAATCTATACATATATGTATCAAAACATATTATATACATATAATACATATAAACATATATCTATCATATTGATAAAGGACTTGCATCCAAAATACGTAAAGAATTCTGAAAACTAAATCATAAAAAAAAAAAACCTCAATTTAACAACATAAAACTGGCTGAAAGATTTGAGCAGACACCATGCCAAGAAGACACACAAATGGTTAAATAAACACTTGAAAAGATGTTAAATATCATTAGTTATTAATGGCATGCAAATTAAGAACACAACATAGGGGCATCTGGGTGGCTCAGTCAGTTAAGCATCAGACTCTTGATTTCAGCACAGGCCACGATCTCACAGTTTGTGAGTTTAAGCCCAACATCAGGCTCCCCACTAGCAGAGAAGCTCTGCACTGCCCCTCCCCTGCTGGAGCTCTATCTCTTTCTCTCTCAAATAAGTAAATAAATAAATAGACGTTAAAAAAATGTTTTTTTAAAAGAACACAATGTAATACTACTATACACCTATTAAAATGGTTAAAACTTAAAAGGCTAATATTACAAAGTACTGTCTAGAATGTAGAAGAACTGAAAGTTTCATAAACTGGTGGAAATATAAAATAGGAAAATCATTTGAGGAAATCATTTTTTTTTTTTTTTTTTTTTTTTTATTTCTGGGACAGAGAGAGACAGAGCATGAACGGGGGAGGGGCAGAGAGAGAGGGAGACACAGAATCGGAAACAGGCTCCAGGCTCCGAGCCATCAGCCCAGAGCCTGACGCGGGGCTCGAACTCACGGACCGCGAGATCGTGACCTGGCTGAAGTCGGACGCTTAACCGACTGTGCCACCCAGGCGCCCCAAAATCATTTAATTTTTAAGAAACTGACAAACATTACCATATAGCCATTTTATTTTTAAGTATTCACCCAGGAGAAATGAGAGCATGTCTATACAAAGACTTCTACACAAATGTTTATAGCAGCTTTTTTTGTGAGACTCGAACACAGGTCCATTAAGAGGTAAATGGATAAACAAATTGTGATATATCCATACAACTGAATACAATATTCAATAAATATGAGTTATTTACCATGAATGAATCTCAAAATAATTATGCTGAGTGAAAAAAAATCTAGACAAAAAAGAGTGCATTTTATATTATTTCATTTATATAATTCCAGGAAATGCAAATGAATCATAATGCCAGAAAGCATAACAGTGGTTGCCTGGAAATAGGAAAGAGTGAGCAGTCGGAGGGGGTAGGAGCAAAAGGGAAGGATCGTAAGAAAATTTCTGGGGATAATAGATCTATTTAATTCTTGACTGTGATGACAGTTTCACAGGTATACATACATATACATATATATATATCAAAACTTTAATTTTAAAAATGTACAATTTGTTATTTATCAATTATATTTAAAAAAAGCTGTTTTTAAAAATAAACATTGTGAACCATAAGGAAAAAAACTTTCCTAAAAGTAAATTCTAGGCCGAAATGTCAGTTAAATTTTTCTTTAAAAAAAAAAGAGAAAAAGTTATGAAAGAATACTTAACATCAGGAGATGTTTGTTACATAAGTAGAAAACACAGACCACAAAATACTCTGGTATATAATCCTTATTTTGTAAAAAGCCTATTTACATAACTATATATGCATAAAAAACAGAGAAGATAAACAGTAAAATATTAAGTAAGACCTATGGGTGATAGGTGTGATTTTATTATGTCTGTGCATTTCCTGCACATTTCTTATTTTACAACATAAAATATATTTATAACCAGATGGAAAATGTCAACTGAAAAAAAGGAGGACACCTCAAAGTCTACTTGATGACCAAAGGAGGAGGAAAAAAGTCTCCCCTTTGCACATCAGAAAAAGTGACCAAATATAAAAGAAAATGAGGCTTGAAGTTAAAGCCTCCACTTCAAGAAATAACCCAGAATTACTGAAATTCCATGCCTTTCCACGTAAGTTTATGCAACACTCAAAAATGTATTCAGAGACAACTGCTTGTTGTCAGCCCCAAATCCATACTCTACAGAACTACCAAATCTAAAACAGCAGTATTCAAACAGTTCTAGTAAATATCTTCAAACTAAATCTTATAGAACTCCAATATTTAGAACATACTAGGTCTTTTACTTGTGTATATTAAATATAAAAATTTTAATTCAGAAAATTTTATACTGAAGACATATCAGATCTTTATTTCCGTATCAGTTAATATGCTGGAGGTCTCTAATATTTTTAAATCCAGTTTACAGCACATTTGGATATATTTATCTTTTACTGTACCTTTTAAAATAGTTGAAGATGTAGTTAAAAAACATTCAAATCAAATCTTGGCAGAATCCTGAAGTGCTTCCCACTCAACAGTTTTGCAAAATTGGTCAATAATGGTTAATTCAAGCTTATTAATATAGTATATAAACCTTTCACAATCTGGACCCTCTTTACCCTTCCATGCTCACAACTCCCTGATTTGTGCTTATACCCTAACAAAACTAAATCGCTTATAGTTCATTGAACACACCATACATTTGCTCACCTCACATGGATCCCTCTGTGGAATGCAATCTCCTAATTTCACCTTTCATTCATTTTTATATTCAACTCAGTCACTACTTCCTTCTGAAAGGCTTTCCTAGATGCTTCCTTTTTTCTTTTCCTCTAATCCATTCTGAGTTAACGGTCATTGTGGGTCCTCCATAATGCCATGTATTTATCCATATCAATTTATGCACTTCACTATATTATAATCAGCTATTTGTATTCCAATCGCCTGCACTAGACAAAAACCTCCCTGAGATCAGAGATTATGTCTGAGTCATCTTAATACCCCCAAAACCTTGCATAATAGCTGGAACATGGCAGGTAATCAATGAACACTTGTTGAATGAATAGTAAGCAGTTTTTCCACTTATCAAAAGGACAGGAAAAGCAAGAAACTGCATAGGTCTTGGGGTTCCAAAACCCCAAATGCTTTATAATTTGGCGCTAAAGGAAAATCACGGAATTTAAGTCAACAAGTACATTTAGAGGACAAATAAATGCCTACTATTGTGCAAAGGATTATGAGTGATATTAAAGAAGTATGGATCAAGTTTTACCCTAAGAGTTCCACACAGAAGCAAAAACCATATGAGGAAATGAGCAGGTTGATAAACCCTCTTCACAAAACAGCCAAATAACCATTTTAGTGATTTGGAATTCAATCAAAAGCATTCATCAAACTGAAAAGTGTTTATTCATGAAAACAACTAAACTCTGGATAAGAAGAACATGAGTTTACAGCATTCTTACCTTTGGCTACTCCCATCTCCTCCCACCTCTGTCACTTATAGGAGTTTAACAAGCTATGAGGCAGAAGGTTCACCACCACTACTGGAGCTTAATCTGTTGATCTGCTACACTGTCAGTTGAAGTGGAGACTTCTGTGGTAAGTTAACAGTGAGGGCCAGTGGCACCTGGAGCCTGAGGCTGCAGGACTCTATGCGGCAAGCAACAAACTGGCATACTAGCTGAGGATTTTACAGGAGTTCTGGAAGTTTAGACAGCCTTGGAGGGGCTTGATAAACTATTTACGAATGCAGCTTAAAATAAAACTGTGGACTAGAGACTGAAGGAGGTCCATGCCACTCACACATCCTTGGACAGCAGAGCTATCTATCCTTATGCACATGGCAAGAGAGGCTGGTGCAAAGTAAAAGCCAGGGCAAACTTAAAAATGACCTGTGTCTGAATGTACTCCCTCATAATCATATAAATCCTCAGCAGTACTAGCCATATTAGTATCAGGCATAGCTGTATTAGTTCAAACTGAACACAACTTTTCACCAATCCTTGGCTGAACACTAATGTATGCAGACACAGAAAGTGAGGTTTAAAAAAAAAAAAACAAAAAAAAAAACCAGCAGATGTCATAACAACCTAATACAGGGGAAACAGACTTTACAAATTTAGACCAGGCAAGTTACTAAACAAACAGAAAAAAAATCAGCCTCCAAAAGAAAAGCCAAAATATAGAGTTGCTTCAAAACATTATCTAAAATGCCCAGTATTCAACAAAAAATTAGAATACAAGAAAAAAAAAAACTGTGACCCTTTCTCAAGAAGAAAAACATCAAACAGAAGATGTCTCTGGGTGTCTCCTAATACTGGATTTGGCGAACAAAAACCTCAAATGAGCTATAATGAACATGTTCAGAGAACTAAAAGGAAAGCATCTTTAAAAAACTCAATGAAAGTATGATGGCAATGACTCAGACGGCTGAAAATAGAGACAAAAATTGCTTTTGAAAATGGAAATTCTCACGTTGAAAAGTAGAATTATTGAAATAAACTCATTGGAGGGGCTCAACATCAGACTTGAGATGACAGAAGACGGAAGAAATGAACCTGAAGATCAACAAAGAAGTACCCACTCTGAAGAACAGAAAGAAAAAATAAAGAGAAATGAAGAGAATGTCAGATTCTGCACAACAATGTAAAGCATGACAACGTATATATAATGAGAGTTCCAGAAGAGGAAAGAGCAACAGTGGTGGGGGGGTGGAGTTAAGAAATAATGGCTACAAATTTCCAAATTTGAAGAAAAACATTAATTTATCTATCCAAGAACACAAATAGATCAGCACCAAGACACACCACAGTCAAAATGCTGACAGAGCACAAAAAAAAACCAAACAAACAAACAAAAAAAACAAAAAAAAAAAAACCCTAAAAGGAGCAAGAGAAAAATGACTCATCATGTACAAGGGAACAATGGTATGATTAACAGCTGGCATCCCATCAGAAATGATGAGGCCAGGAAAAGAAACCATGGAATTTAAAGAAACAAAAAAGCTCTCAACTAAGAATTCTGTATTCAGCAAAACCATCCTTCAAAAACGACACTGAAATCAGTGAAATCAAGATAAAGTCTTAAGAGAATTTGTTGCTGTCCAACATGCCTTAGGAGAAATACTAAAGGAAGACCTCCATGCTGAAAAGAAGTTACTCCAGAAAGTAACAAATCCACAGGAAAAAAAATAAAGCACGCAGAAAATATAATTATATAGGTAAATACAAAAGATTCTAGACATATAATTGTTCTCATTACTTTTCTTCATTTCCCTTAAAAAAATAAGATTATATAAAGCAATAATTAAGGTAGTATATGGCTGGGTTTATAATGTGCATAACTGTAGTATGTATGACAATAATAGAACAAAGAGAGAAAAGAGATATATCGAAGTTTCCATAATTTACCAGAATTAATTTAGTATCATTCTGAAGGAGACTATAAGTTAAAATGTATTATTATTACCCCTAGAGCAACTAATATGAAAATAACATATTGAAAGAAATGAACAAAATAATTAAAACAGTTCACTAAAAATTAACACAAAGTCAGTAAAGGAGGAAAAGAGAAGAAACATAAGACAAACAAAAAATAACAAAATAGCAGACATAAATCTAACAAAATCAACAATTATATTAAATGTGAATGGACTAAATACCCCCATTCAAAAGGCAGAGAATATGAGAATATAAGACTGAATTTAAATAAAAACAAAAACAAAAAACAAGACCCAAATGTATGCTGTCTTTAAGAGATATATCTTAGATTCAAAGACATAAAAATGTTAAAATTAAAGGATATAAAAATAATATACTAAGAAAACTAGAGTAGCTATAGAACTAAAATGACAAAATATAATTTAAAACAAGAAATACTACTGAAGACAAAGAAGACTATTTCTTAATGACAAAAGTCACTGCATCAGAAAAACATAGTAATTATATACATCTAACAATAAAACCCCGAAATACATGGAAGCAAAAAAGGAAAATTAAAAAGAGAAATAGACAATACAACAAAAATAGTTGTACAGTATAATGATACAAGATAGAAAATCTGCAAGGATATTGAGGACTTGACAAACACTATCAATGAATTTGATATAACTGACAGAACACTCCACCTCTAAACTGCAGAATACATATTCCTTTCAAACACACATAAAACATTCCAATAAGCCATATGCTGGGCAACAAAACAAGTCTCAGTGAATTTAAAAATACTGAAATCATGAAAAGTACATTGTTTGACCACAAGAGAATCAGAGATCCACAACAGAGAGAAATCTGGGAATACTCTGAAATATTGGTAAATTCAACAACAAATTTCTAAATAATCCATGGGTCAAATAAATCACAAGGAAAATTTAAACATATTTGAATTGAATGAAAACAAAAACAGCATATCAAAATGTATGGAATGTAGTTAAAGCAGTGCTCAGAGGGAAATGTATAGCTTTAAACATCCATCAGAAAAGAAAACAGGTCACAAATCAATAATCTAAGCTTCCACCTTAGGTAATAAGGCAGGGGCAGGAGGGGGGTGGGGAAGTACACTAAGCCTAAAGCAAGCAGAACAAAGGGAGGAAAATGTTAGAGTAGAAATCAATGAAGCAGAAAATAAAAAAAAATAAATAAAAAGCTGGTTCTTTAAAAAAAAAAATTAATGTTTATTTATTTGAGAGAGAGAGACAGACAGAATCTGAAGCAGGCACCAGGATCTGAGCTGTCAGCACAGAGCCCAAAGCAGAGCTTGAACCCACAAACTGCGAGACCATGACCTGAGCCAAAGTCCGTTGCTTAAACAACCGAGCCACCCAGGTGCCCCAAAAGCTGGTTCTTTAAAAAGATCAACAAAAACTGGGGCACCTGGGTGGCTCAGTCGGTTAAGTGTCTGACTCTTGATTTTGGCTCAGGTCAGGATCTCACAGTTCATGGGTTTGAGCCCCATGTCAGGCTCTATGCTGACAGCTTAGAGCCTGCTTGGGTTCTATCTCACTCTTTTTCTCTCTCTCCCCTGCTTGCGCATGTGCATTTTCTCTCTCTCTCTCAAAAATAAACAAACTTTTTTTAAAAAATCAACAAAACTGACATTCTTAGGCTAGATTTATCAGAAAACAGAGAAAAGATACAAATTACCAAAATAAAGAATGAAAGACAGAACATCATCACCAACCTTACAGTATCTTAAAAGACTAAAAAATATGAACTTTGTATCAACAAATTAAACACTATGAAACAGACTAATGTCTAAAAACACACATTATCAAAACTTAAAAAGAAACAAAATCCAAATGGAACTAATATAACAAGCAAGGAAATTGAATTAGTAATTAAAAATCTTCCCACAAAGAAAAGCCCAAGCCCACACAGCTTCATTGGTGAATGCTATCAAATAGTTAAAGAAGTAACAGCAGTCCTTTGGAAACTATTTCAGAAAAAATAGAGGGGAAAACATCATGCAACTCCTTCAATGAGGCCAGTGTTGCCCTGATAACAAAGTTGGACAAAGGCACCACAAGAAACCAACAGACTAATATCCTTCATGAATATAAACACAAAATTCCTTGACAGGATTTAGGAAAGCCAAATTTAACAACATATATAAAATTATACAGCATGACTAACTGAAACTAATCCCTGGAATACAGGATTGAGTTAACCTCTGAAAATCAATTAATGTAAGATACCATATTAAAAGAATAAAGGACAAAATCTATATGATCATCTCATTGGATGCCGGGCGGAAAATTTCCAACAAAATCCAATACCCATTCATGATTAAAAACTCAACAAACTAGGAACAAAAGGGAACTTAGTCAATCTAATAAAGGACATGTACAGAAAACATTAAACAAAAGGGAACTTAGTCAATCTAATAAAGGACATGTACAGAAAACATTAAACTTCCCATTCCCAAGTTCCAACTTCCATTACCAATAGTTTGTTTCCAAAGAAGTCATTCAGTCTCATAGCGCCTCAAATGTTCTCCAGTCCTTTCTTACATACGTAAAAGGTTACAGCACTCAAAAGAATCATGAAAAAGTGCTCTGTAAACTACCTGCCATACAGTCATGCCAATTCTACCATTAAAGGTTCAACGGGTGTTGAAAGAGTGAGGTTACTGGCTTAACCAAGGCTTAAAAACCACTTGTGAATAGTGTTTCAATCTCCGAATAAGCTGCTATTATCCTTTTTTGTTTTAAATTCCTGAATATAACCTGCACACTTCATCTGGTCAGAAAAGAAAATGTTCAGAATAAAGGAACTACCAGACATGCACTGTCCTAAATAACCAAAGGATAACTCAAATCCATGTGCAACTCTCTGGAGAGTCCTGCATGACACCGAAATTCAAAACATTCTAGTAATTCCACACAAAATGAGTTTGAAATCAAACCTCAGTACAGAAGGTGTATATTAACTGTAACCACCTACAGGCTAAACCCATGAATTTACACAATTCTGAATCCAGATAATTGTAGGATAGACACATTTAATTATATTCTAGTTGAATATTAGACTTGTTTACAGAGATGTTGCTTGGTAACGGAAGCACTGCTTTAACGACCTACTCGGTTTTAGATCCACGCAAGTACTTTGTGCTCAGGCTAAACACTATCAACTATAGTATATATAAGAAATTAAGAACAAGTTTCTTGCCATTCTAGACATCTTTGAGCTTTTACTGAAACAGCTTCATAATAACCTAACTTAAGGCTTTAAACATACGTGGCAGTGGGCATTTTTAAAAGCTAGGTACCCATGTATTATGGGCAAAAGCTGCACAGTAAGGATTTATCACAATGTTCATTTAAGCCCGGCACTCATTTACATAGTGCCAAATATCGCGATTAAAATGGTCTGCAGGGTCACAGAAAATGGTAACATAGTTTTTCCATGACAAATTAAACTGGGGCTACCACAACGGGCAGCCAGTTAGTAAACTGGCTACACAAGCACCACTCTGGGGTGCATCAAAGAGCTCCATAAAGGGGCGCCTGGCTGGCTGGTTCAGCGGGGGGGGGGGGGGGGGGGGGGGGATGCTACTCTTGATCTCTGGTCGTAAGTTCCACACACCCTCCCCCCTTGGGTGTAAAGATCACTTAAATGAACTTTTAGAAAAAGAATTTTTTCAAAAGCTCCATAAAGAGTTTCACGTGCACTTAACTGGTACAGCACAGGTACCGGGGGGAGCATGCTACTCTCGATCTCCGAGTCGTGAGTTCCACACCCGCCTTGGGGGTAAAGATAACTTAAATGAACTTTTTAGAAAAAGAACTTTTTTCAAAAGCTCCATTAAGAGTTTCACGTGCACTTAATTGGTACAGAACATGTCTCACAGCCGACGTTTCTAACACCCGCTCCAATTACTTTACAGGAAAAGCAGGAACAACAACAACTCAAGGGCAAGTTGTGAAGAAAAAGGGAGTATTCCAAAACTACGGACAACACAGCGTCCCCATAAAACGAGGTTACGTACCAGACTCACACACAGTCCTTGCAACGTGCGCGCATAAAACTTAATAGCGCCCGGTGCCGTGGCCACACTTGCCACCGGGGGACACCTGCACAGCTCCAACCACCGGCACCCACTCAACTCTTCTCGCACGGGCATTGAGGCTAAGGGATAAGGTCCCACACGCGAGGTGCTGGCCAGGCCGGCAGCCGCTCGCGGCGCAGGCTGAAGAGGAAAAGGAGGGCCGAGCGCGCCCCTAGAGCTCCGGACTCCAGGGAAATCTGAGGTATCCTGGGAGAGCTCCGAGGGCGGAGAGGGCGGCGGCGGAGAAAAGCTTCGCTCCACCTCGGCGGACGCGCTTTCTGCGGACGGCTGGGCAGCTCAGTAGCCGCCGACCCGCGGAAAAACCACCCTCCGCCCACCACCCGCCGCCCCTCAAGCCCAGCGGAGCTGAGTGGGTCCCGAGACCTAAGAGCGCGCGAAGCAGGAAGTCCCGCCCCTACGCCGACGTCACCGACGCCGCAGACGTCGGCCGCAGCTAGCGGCGGTTAGAGGGAGGAGGCAAGCGGAGCCGAGGCGGGAGCGGCTGCGGTCGACGGCGGGAATGTCGGGGGCGAGGCGGCGCTACGGTACGCCGCTGGCGGGGACGCGGAGATCCCATGAGCCGAAGGGAACCGAAAATCCGAGACCGGGCACTTGCTTCATTGAGCCAGAGTGAAGTGCGCGGTTGAGCGCGAAGCCGATCTCCCTTGCCTCCTCGCTACGCCATGTCTGGGGGGGTGGGGGGTCTTCCCCTTTTCTCGCTACTCCTTCCTTCTGCGGGTTCTTACACTCTTGCCTCTTTGAGGGCTCCAATGAGGTTCTGCTGCCACGTCCTCCTGCCTTCGTCCCTGATTGTGTAGATTTAATGGGGACTGGAGTCGCCTGCCTGCAATGTCAGTCTTGGGGCGTCAGCCCCGGAGTGGGGAGTCGGCTCAGCTTGCCAGGAGGCAAAGGCCAGGTCAGGACCAGGGACGGGGGGCGGGGGGTGAATCCTTTCCCGCCCCTCGCGTTCTCCTCCAGATCTCACCTAGTCCCGTCCAGGACCCACGGGAGTAACATTGTGAACCATTTGCCTTAAGGTTGTAAACTAGAGTTGGAAGAGAAGGTACTAGTTTTTGAGAGCGTCAGTTATATGCCAATGGCTGAAAATGAGGTAGGGTTTCAGCCTTTAAGAATACGTGGTAGAAGAAATAGGCACTATCCCTTGGTTTGGGGTTTCAATTCTCACTGCATTGTGAAGCACAGCCTATTTTTACCCTCAAGGGCAACATTTTCGGGCTCTAGTCATGATTAGAAAGACAACTGAGATAAGGACCTTTTTTGTTGAAATGAGGAAAGAGGAGCCATTAGATGGAACACTGAGTTGGGTCATGGAGTGTCAACATATGGATCAGAAAAATGTGGGCTATTGGTAATATCAGTGAACAGGATATGGAATCCAGAAACAAACTGCTATGCATATATGAATATTTAATAATAGTAGCTCACATTTGCCGAGCATTTAGGTGTCAAGTACCAGAACACTTTCAAGTTCTACGGTTGAACCCTAAGATAGCTGCAATTATTATCTCGATTTTATAACGTTACCCAGAGCTGTTACTGTTGAAGCCAGGAAGTCTGGACTCCAGAAGTCTTGCTGGTAATCAGTAAACTATATGCTACAAATCACTGCTAAGTGAGGAAAAAGATTATCTGAGAAATTAAGAACCACTGGAGACAGGCTTTTTATCTACTTTGTCAAATAAATACCAGATGAATCAAAAATTTAAATGTACAGAGTGAAGCCATAAAAATACTACAATAAAATTAAGGTGAATCTTTTTAATCTTGAGCTGAGAAAGACCTTTGCTAAGTATAACACAAGAACCAGAAACCAGGGGCGCCTGGGTGGCTCAGTCGGTTGAGCGTCCGACTTCAGCTCAGGTCATGATCTCACGGTTTGTGAGTTTGAGCCCTGCGTCAGGCTCTGGGCTGATGGCTCAGAGCCTGGAGCCTGCTTCTGATTCTGTGTCTCCCTCTCTCTCTCTCTCTCCCCCTCCCCCATTCATGCTCTGTCTCTCTCTGTCTCAAAAATAAACATTAAAAAAAAAAAATTTAAAAAAAAACCCAGAAACCATAACAGAAAAAAATTGGTAAAAATTAAACTCATAAAGATTGTAATAGTCTATATACAATTAATGAACGAATGGAAAATAAATTTGTATCATGTGGGAAAAGGAAAAATATTCCCAATATACAAACAGTTCATTGAATATCAACTTTAAAAACACCACAATAAATAAAATTAGCAAAGGAAATCAATAGGACATTTTTAAACCAAGAAAAAGAAACTTCTAATTAACAAATGAAAAGATGTTCAACATTCCAAACAGATCCTTTTTGTCCATCAGGGTACATAGGGATATGGGGTTACATTTAACTATATTGTGTACTATTGGTGTTAAAATTGAAATTGGGACAGTCTTATTTACCAAAATTTCATTAGCCTTTGCCCCGAAATCTCATTTCCTAGTCAGTTCATTCTAAAGACAATAACAAAAAACATTCATACAGATGTTCCTTACTCCCTTTTTTGTAATAGTTGTTTTAGAAACAACATAAATGCCATCACTAGGACTCTAGTTAAATTACAGTGCGTGTGCACAATGGAATTAATTAAGCCATTAAAAACAATGATATAAATCTTTATTTACATGAAAATATGTTCATAGCATATAGGTTTCCCCCCTGTAATGAAACAATATAAATTAGCAGGAACAGTGTCATTTTGACATGAATATGTATGTGGATATATGTGGATATAAGGATGCAAAAAGATCTGGAAGGATGTTGGCCAAAATGCAAGAGGTTTCTATTTTGTATTTTGGACTTTTCTATCTTGTTTGAATTTTTTATAATGTATTTACCATTTTTACACACACACACACACACACACACACACACACACAAACTTATTTTTAATTAAGGATATGCCAGTAAAAGGGGATCCAGTTGACTGTAGATGCTCATAGATAGATGACCAATGTGAAGTAATTATATTTGGGATCTAAATTCTCGGCTTTTAAGTGTCCGTGAATTTGGTTAGATTTATTTATCCCAAATTAAATAACTCATCACTTGGACATCATGATTCTGACTTCCTAAATTTTTAGGCCTGGGTATTCTTCCTGTGTGTTCTCTGTGTACCTCTCATGGTATTTGTCACACTGAATTGTAATTCCCTCTTCTTTCATAGATTGTTCCTACAATATATACCCTTTTCTGCCACATTTATATATTTATTTTCCCGATTCAGTATGTGTCATCTACTTTATTTTGTATGCAGAAAATTTAAGTTTAATGTAGTCATAATGCTAATGAATTATACAGATATTAAAGGGATAGTTTCAATAAATTTGACAACTTAGGTGAAATGGACAAATTCCTGAAAAAATACCAAAAAAAAAAAAAAAAACTGACACAAGAAGAAAAAGAAAAGCTAAATGGCCCAATATCTATTAAAGAAATGAAATTTCTAATCAAAACCTTCCTACAAGGAAAACTCCAGAGCCAGATTGCTTAAATTTTATCAGACTTTTAAAGAAGATAAAAGTATTAATCCTGTACATTTCAGACAGCAGAGCAGGAATGAACACTTTGAAACTCATTTTATGAAGCCAATATAATCCCAATACCAAACTTGACCAGGACATTTTACAAGAAAATTACAAACCAATACCCCTCATGAATATAGATTTTTAAATTCTTAATGAAATATTGCAAATTAAGCCTTGCAGTATAAAGGATAAGATGCCATGGGCAAGGAAGATGAGGTTTAACATTGAAAAGTTAGTGTAGTTCACCACATTAACAGAATGAAAGAGAAAAAATGATAGTCTCAGTAGATGCAGAAAAAGCATCTGACAAAATTCAAAATCCATCCATGTCAAAAAACCTTCAGCAAGTTAAGTATAGAAAGGAACTTTCTCAATATAACAACAATCATCTTTGAAAAATGTAATAGTGAAACACAATCTTTTTCCCCTAAGGTCAGGAGTAACAGAAGACAAGAATACGTGCTCTCACCACTTCTGTTCAGGGTTATGTTGAAGGTCCTAATCAATGTAATAAAACAATAACAAAATGCATCAAGATTGGAAAGAGTTGTGCTTCCTGATTTCAAAACATACAACAAAACTACAGTAATCAATATAACTCTAATGCCAAAAACATAGATATGTAGATGTAGATATATAGATCAGTGAACTATAATGCAGAGTCCAGAAATACACCTTTACATTTATGGTCAATTGACTTTTGACAAAGGTGCCAAGACAATTCAATAGGGGAAAGAAGAGTCTTTTCAAAAAATTATTTTGGGAAAACTGGAAATTCACATGGAAAAGAATGAACTTGGACTCCTATATATATATATATATATATATATATGCATATGTTAAGACGAATCAAAGATCTAAATGCAAGAGCTAAAACTAAAACTCAGAAAAAAACAGCCATAAATCTTAATGGCATTGGATTAGGAAATGGTTTCTCAGATGTGACACCAAAAACACACCAAAGGGGGCAGGGGGGAAACAGGTAAATTGTACTTTATCAAAATTAAAAATTTTTTGTGCTTCAAAGAAGACTATGAAAGTGAAAAGACTGCATCTCCTGGTGTTCCTCTCAGGCCGAGCCCTGGCCCCTCACCTGCTCTGCTCCAGATGAAGTGTGAGCACTGCACGTGGAAGAAGGGAGAATTCTGTAAGTTGGCTGATGCCAAAATATTTCTGAGTAACTTCCTGGTATGTGACAGTTGCATGACTGGAAGAAGGGACCCAGGTTTCCCAACAGAACACCAAGGACTTCTTTTGAATTCTGAATCTTAATAAGAAATGTGATACCTCACAGCACAAGGTGCTGGCAGGGTCAGTGTGTCCTAGGTCTCTGCTTTATTTTGCTGCTAAATTCTGCCTCAATGTGACTGATACATCTAGAAGATTTTATGGCTTCCTCAAAAGTCTTAGGGTGCACTGTCTTTGATACAACAACTGCCATGGAGTTCAGCATCCTGGAGAGTCAGAAAGAATCTGCCTCAACACCACCAGCACAGTGAGGAAGAGCTGGCATTAACCAGGCTCACCTCCACCAATCCCAGCTGGGTCCCATACTCAGAGCACTTGCTGTCACCACCCCTCCCCACCTCTGCACCACCAAGTCTCCTCAACAGATCACGGGCTCCCTGGTGAAGGATTACTTCGCCAGATGGCAGAACCTGTCCCCAGACAAGATATTTCACATAATTGTGGTCCCTTGCAAAGATAAGAAACCGGAGACCCTTCAAGAAGATTTTCCTATGGCTTCACTTGGTTCCCAGGGTGCTCACTGAGTATTAACCTCAGGTGAAATTGATCAGATGATGGAGCAAAATGACCCCTTGGTGAAAAGGTGCTGCCATAGACACTGACGCCTGAAGGAGGAGAAGGTGAGGCACTGTGATGGGCCCAGCTCCAATGGGTACCTGGTGCGCATCTTCAGACACGCAGCCAAGCAGCTGTTTGACAACATGGGGAGGACACCTGCTGCACCCTGAGGAACAAAGACTTCCAGGAGGTCACCCTTGAAAAGAATGGGGAGGTTCTGTTATGCTTTGCTGCTTTCAAAACATCCAGAATATGGTTCTCAAACTTAAGAAGAGCAAGCTCCCATACCACTTTGTGGAAGTGCTCACATGGAGCAGGGGGTGTTTAAACAGCAGAGGCTAAGCCCAGACGGAGGATGGACATACAGAAAAGGCACTGCCGCGGCACATGAAAGGCTTCTATGCTGACATCCCCATGCAGCCCCCCAGACGAGCGCCCACATGCAGCAGCTGTACTGGGAGTGGCTGAACAGGGCCAACTCCCCCAGAATCCAGGAAGCCCTGCACACTGTGTGCCAAGGCCAGGGCTCCCTGTCATCAGCTGAGACATCAAGTGGTCAAGGTGGAGAAGGCTGGGAAGCAGGCCCTGTCAGTTGCCCAAGGAGGGAGGAGCGACTGAGTGTGGGCATCAGAGACACTAAAGGAAAACTGCTCGGCTTCTCAGTTACTACGTTAGTTTTTCAGAATTCTCTACCCTATATTTGTTTGTGACTCCCTCACGCAGTTTGATTTGGTGCTATCTTTGTAATATGTGTGCGAGTGCAATATTTTAACGTGAAACAAGGACTGCCCCAATTGAAGTATCCTTTTGTCTTAAGACCGAAAAATGGCACCTGTGTGGCTCAGTTGGTTATGCGTTTGACTTTTTGATTTCACCTCAGGTCATGATCTCACAGTCATGAGCTCAGGCTCTGTGCTGGGCTTGGAGCCTGGTTAAGGCTCTCTCTCACTCTCTTGCTCTCTCTCAAAAAAAAAAAACAAAAACAAAAAAAAAACAACTGAAAAATATCCCAAAGAACAAGAATGAAGACACACTACTATCTTTTAGGCTTAAAAAAAAAACCAAAAAAACATCCTGTGAAGAGCTAAGACCTCCCCCCACCCCGCCAGAAGTTCAGATTCGTGTGTCTCGGAGAGATTTGATGTGGAAATGAAGACAGGAGGCAGGCAGGCTGCAGGAGCCTGTTGTGGGGCCACAGTCCACAGTCTGCCTACTTTGCTCTTATTTTTACCTACTTGCATTACTCCTGAAAATGTTTTTGTCAGAACATGAATAAATTGCAACCTTTTGGAATTGAGAGCTTATACATAAATCTGGATTTCCAGCTTTTCTGGAACAGTGGTCCACATTCCTCACTACTATGGTTTCCAGAGTGCAGTGGCAGCCTCCTTCTGGGACCAGACCTCTAACTCAGAGGCCCTGTGGGTGCTGGTGGCTTAGGCCCCCGACTTGCACTTTTACATTCAGCCTTTAAGGTGAACTCACCTTAAGGCAGGGGAAGTCTGGCAAGGCTAACAGGCACTACAGGTAGAAGGTGGAGGCCGGAGACAGGCTGCCCACTTAGGCCAGGCTGTGTGGTCAGGAAAACAGCTATCTTAGTCCCTCCCCTGTGGGGTTAGCAGCAGAATGTGTCCTGATCCTGCTGTGGTCCTGCCTCTCCCCTACCTTGCTTCTTTCATCCTGCAGCCTGCGCAGGAGGCTGTGCAGGAGAACCTTAAAGAAGAGAGAACAGTTTACCCACAAAGAGAAAGGCCTAGTGAGCAGCCAGAAATGTACAGAATCACAACACTCCGCATCAGAACTCATCCCTGAAATGAAAGACATCTGAGAATGGCCTGCAGTTGGTTTTTCAAAGCACTTGGATTTTGTTAACCTGAGCGATGATGTTCTTCCTGAGCCCTCCATGCTCTAAAGCCTTAGCAGGCTCAGTTTCCTTCATCATATTCTGTATCATATTGTACCTGTAAACCTATCCAAGTTGATGGCTGGATATTGTGTGAAATTGTATATTTTGGGGGCACCTGCCTGGCTCCATTGGAAGAGTGTGTGACTGTTCATCTCAGGGTTGTGAATTCAAGCCCCATGTTGGGTATAGAGATTACTTAAATAAAAACTTTTTTTTTAACTTGTATATTTTTTTCTTTCAATCTGTTCACAATCAGGTTTCATCCTCCATGGTAATTGATATAGAATACAGTTGAAGAATATGGAAGAAAAAAAGTGAAGAGACAACCTACAGAATGGGGGGAAATATTTGAAGATCATATCTGATAAGGACTTGTATTCAAAATATATAAAGAACTCTTACAATCAACAATAAAAAGACAAGCTAATAAAAATGGACAAAGGATTTGAATAGGGATTTCTCCAAAGAAGATGTACAAATAGCCAATAAGCACATGAGAAGATGATCAACATCATTTGTCATTAGGGAAATATAAAAACCATGACGAGTACCATTTTACACCCACTAGGATGGCAATAATAAAAAAGATGGACAATAACAAGCATTAGTGAAAATGTGGAGAAATAGGAACCCTCATACCCTAGTGGTGGGAATGTAAAATGGTGCTTTGGGAATCAGGTTGGCAGTTCCTCCAGAGATTAAAACATAGAGTCACCATGTGACCTAGCAATTCCACTCCTAGTGAATTTGAAACACAGCCATACAAACATTTGTATACAAATATTCATAGCAACACTATTTATAATAATCAAAAGGTAGAAACAACCAAAAACCCATTAGCTGATGAATGAATAAACAAAATGTAGTATATCTATGCAATGGAATATTACTCATCCATAGAAATGGAGTACTGATTCAAGCTACCACCTGGATGAACCTTGAACACGTTATATGCTAAGTGAAAGCTACATATTGTATGATTCCATTTATATGAAATGTCCAGAATAAGCAAATCCATAGGGAGTAAGAAAATAGGTTAGTAGTAGACAGGGGCTTGGAATGGGGACAAGGGGGGAAGTAACTGTTAGTGAAAACAAGGTTTATATTTGGAGTGATGAAAATATTTTGAAATTAGATAGTGATGAAGTTGCACAGCTTTGCAAAACCACTGAATTATACACTTGAATGGATTTTATGGTATGTGGATTATATCAATAAAAAAATTGGAAAGAAGTAAAACTGTAGTCACAGACAACATGATTGTATACATAGAAAAGCCTATGGAATATGCAAAAGAGCTACTAGAACTAATAATTTAGCAAGTCATAGGATACAGGGTCAATATACAAAAATCAATCCTACTTCCATATACCAGCAACAATTGACAAATGAAATTGAAAGCAATACCATCTATAATGTATCCAAAAATATTAGAAACCTAGGAATAAACATGACAAAAATGTGCAAGACCTCTGTACTGAGAACCACAAAACATAGTGGAGGGAAATTTTAAAAGAAATGGAGAAAAATGCCATATTTATAGATAGGAAGACTCTATCATTAAGCTCTTCATTCTTCCTAAACTGATTTGTACATTCAGTCCAATCCCTATCAGAATTCCAGCAGGCTCTTTTTGGATTTTGTGGGGGGTTTTTTGTTTGTTTTTTGGGGGGAGCATTTTTTTAGGCATAGACAAAGTAATTTTATTTTTAAAAAAATTTTTAAACGTTTTTATTTATTTTTGAGACAGAGCATGAGCAGGGGAGGGGCAGAGACAGAGGGAGACACAGAATCTGAAGCAGGCTCCAGGCTCTGAGCTGTCAGCACAAAGCCCGATGCAGGGCTTGAACTCATGGACTGTGAGATCATGACCTGAGCTAAAGTCGGACACCCAACTGACTGAGCCACCCAGGCGCCCCTAGACAAAGTAATTTTTTTTTTTTAAATTTTTTTTTTCAACGTTTATTTATTTTTGGGACAGAGAGAGACAGAGCATGAACGGGGGAGGGTCAGAGAGAGAGGGAGACACAGAATCGGAAACAGGCTCCAGGCTCTGAGCCATCAGCCCAGAGCCTGATGCGGGGCTCGAACTCCCGGACCGCGAGATCGTGACCTGGCTGAAGTCGGAGGCCCAACCGACTGTGCCACCCAGGCGCCCCTAGACAAAGTAATTTTAAAATTTATCTTAGGGGTGCCTGGGTGGCTCAGTTGGTTAAGCATCCAACTCTTAATTTTAGCTCAGGTCATGATCTCACCATTCAGGAGTTCGAGCCCCACACTGGGCTCCATGCTGGCAGTGGGGAGCCTGCTTGGGATTCTCTCTCCCTCTCTCTCTCTGCCCCTCCCGCACTCACCCTCACACACTGTCTCTAAAAAATAAACTTAAAAAAAATTTATCTTAAAAGCTGAAGGACCTAGAGTAGCCAAACAATATGTAAAAAGGACAATGTTGTAGGACTTATTACCTGATTACAAGATTTCTATAAAGTTACAGTAAGCAAGATAGTGTATTACTGCATAAGGATAGGCTAGTAAATAAACAGATTCAAGTCTACAAATAGAATGCCACATATGCAGTCATTTCATTTTTTACTAAGGCAGTAAAGCAATTAAATGTGAAAGTTGTTGCTGTTGTCTTAAAAAATACTGCTAAAACAATTGTATATCTATTCGCTTTTTTTAAAAAAGAACTTAGGCCCTATTTAACTCCATATACAAAAATTAATTAAAGATGGTTCAAAGGCCTAATATAAAACCCAGACCCATAAAACGTCTAGAAGAAAACATAATTATAACTCTGGAGTAGGTATATATTTCCTGCATGGGGTACAAAAGGCACTAATCATAAAAGAAAAATTTGACAAGTTGGACTTCCATCAAAATTTAAATGTCCGTTCTTCAAAGACAGCATTACGCCAAAGGCTGGGAAATATGCACCACCATGTATCTAGCAAAGGACTTGTATCAAAAATATAAAAACTCCTACAAGTTAATAAAAATTAAGTTATGAATAATAACTCACTGTAGCTAATAATATCTCACCAAAGTGGGTATAGAAGGAATGAACCCGAACATAATAAAGGCAATATATGACAAGCCCACAGTTAACATCATACACAACAGTGAAAAGCTGAAAGATCTTCTTCTAAGATCAGGAACAAAACAAAGATGCCCACTCTCAGCACTTTTATTCAACATAGTATTGGAAATCCAACTAATAATGAGAAAGTTGCTAGGTGCACCCATACTCAGAACAAACGCAGATATAGGATCCTGAGGGATAAACCCAAACTGCAGAAAAGCTTGATAAGCTATCAAACAACAAATAGATTTGTCTACTACGGCAGGTAAATGAAAGAAATAATTGCTATAAAACTGAAGGCTTTGATATTGTGGAGCTAACAAAGTTCACATTCCAAGTAAGTGGAACAATGAGGTCCTTAGAAACCTAATAGGAAATTGTTTCACAAGTTTAAATTTAAATGAAAAAAAAAAAGTGAGAACATTTGGAAAATTTGAGCAAGAAAAGAATGCTCTAGGATATGGGGATTCTTTGAATAAAAAGCAGGCATTCCAGTATTGCTTTTTACATTTAATACTTTGTTGCCAGAGCCAGAAATAATGTAGAGGAATAAGCTTGTATTTCAGAATGTCAAGGGAAAAAAGTTATATGTCATATGGCTCAGTGGTAGACAAAACTATTTTTGTCTTCTTAAAATCTCACATACCTTCTCCTTTTCTCCTCTCTTCTCTCCTTTCCTATTTCACCATTCTACTTTTCCTTCTTGTTCTCTTTCATCCCCTTCATATTTTCTCTTTTTCCTTAAGGCCAGGTTTCTCAACCTTAGTTTCCTTTTTGACTCCTGAAGGAGACAATTAAGATATTCTTTTCCTGATTGCTCCCCTGCTCCCTATGAGATCTTAAGCCACAGAGATCCTGTACATCTGTTTATATACTATGGCTCTTTGGAGGGCCACAAACAATTGTAATATCTCAGGTTTTTTGCCCATCAAGAATTCATGCTCCATAAAATAAGCTCGTTTAAGGGAAGGACAATGATTGGTTTACCACTGTATACTCTTGTGCTTGATATAATTCTTGGGACATAGTAGGGAGTCAATAAATAAGGTGAATTGGGTTAAAAGTGAAAAATGACCTCTGCTACAAATTTATCAGTTGACTGAACTAATATTCTTGGATCATTTTTAGAATGTGCTGCCTACTACTGATTACTGCACAATACCTCCACATTCCAAGACCGTCTTCCTTGTGACTGGATGGAAACTTGGAAAGCACTCTAATCACAAAAGCAGCGCATTTGCAGCCGATTCCAAGGGTGGGTTACTTAATACAGCTAATTTCATATATCATAACTGATTTTTCTTTCCTAGTTTCAGTTTCAGATACTGATCACTTCCTAAATTTTTCACTAACTTCTGATGCTATATAGCCTCTCTGGTACTTATAACCCATTATTCAAGTTTGTCAGTTTCAGTTGAGGTGCAAGAATTCGAGAATGAAAAGAAGGTAAAGGCGCTGTAGGAGAGGGAGAAAAGAAATAGAGGTCATTAAACTTTTCTGTTTCTTTTTCCTCTGTAAGAGCTCTTCTAGCTCTAAGATTCTGTGATCCTGATGGTTATGCTTTGAGCGGTTCAGAAAGCATTTTGGCAATCTGTGGAGATGTCACTAGTTGCCTCAAGATTAGGGTGGCAGTGCTACCAGCATTTGTGGGTGAGGCCAGGGATGCTAAACATCCTGCAGTACATGGGACTTTGGGCAGTTCAGGTCCTCGGAAAAGAGGACACCAGGACAGAATTAGATGTGCAAGAGATTTATTGGGGAGAATCGCTGTTAAGAATAAAGGAGAGAGGAAGAAGTAGGCCAGGAGTGCCTTCAGACTGACGCAGCTCTGCTACACATGAAAGGAGAGAGAGAAGGAAGCAAGGTTAGGTAGGAAGAGCCTCAGGCTGCCACATGACTCTGAGAAAGTCTTAGCCAGGCTAATCGGGAGCCTAAGAGCAAAAACAGATCCCCATTTGACGTCCCAATCTGGGCAGGCATGGCCTCCCACTAATACCATCAGTGGGGAGAAATCAAGGGAGGTAAGGCTGTAGCATAAATGTTGTGGTGAATTCCCAAAGTATGGCACTAAAAGACTGTCAGCTAACCACACGCCTCACTGCAGGCACTCTCGCTCTCTCACTCTTGCTCTCTCTCTCTCTCTCTCTCTCTCTTTTATTTTAGAGATAGAGCATGAGCATGGGAGAGAGACCGAGGGAGAGAAAGAATCTCAAGCAGGCTCCACATGCAGCATGAAGCCTGACAAGGAGCTCAATCCCACAACCTTGGGATCATGACCTGAGCTGAAATCGAGAGTCAGATGCTCAACCGTCTGAGCCACCCAAGTGTCCCTCTTTTTTAAGGAAAACAAAATGACACTTTACCCAGAAACCTTTGCCTGTAAAGCAAGAGAACAAGGTGATATAAACAAGAACATCATTTGAAACACGCCAAGGTGATTATTTTGATGCTTTTCCTTTCTTCTTTCTTTTTCTTTTCTAGGTTAAAGTTGGATGCAGAATAAATCTGGGGAGACAAGGCTTGAGATTAGAGATCCAGCATGGAAAATACAATGAATTAACTTCCTGGGCTACATGAGTATTCACATTTCTGAGTTACAAGGGGTTTGCTTTTTCTTTTGACCTCAAAAGACATTTGGGAACTTTGGGAAAACTACATGGCATCTTTTAAGTTTTGCTTATGATTGTCAAGAGGGATAGCCTCAAAATTTAAAAGAGGTGGCACCGTCTGGCTTCCAGTATCAATAACCTTATCACAGATCCACCCCTGTGGTTCTTGTTCAGACTTTTTGAGGGTCCCACCTCACTGTCAACCTCATTCGCATTCATAGTTTTAGCATTACAGCTAACCATTTTTTTAGTTGATGGTCTGCAAACCTTTGCAGATGATATGAAATCTTCATGTCAACATTAACAAATGCTTTACTAGTTTCTCTATTTGACCAACAGGTGCTTCTGAATAGGCCAGCTTGGGAGGAAATGTCTTGGCATAATTCTTAATTTGTATCTTGACTTTTAGAGGTAAACTATTGTCATTTTTAATCACTGCTGGAGGCATTTTGTCAAAGGATTCCTTTTTGGTTCCTTCATCTTCATCATCTGCTTCATCTTCTTCATAGGTATCGTTTCCTGATATTTCTGTAGCTTTAAAAGACTTTGCATCTCTTATTTCTTAACCTCTTCATGATTTCTTCACTTCTGTTTTTCCTTTCCCGTCTTTCCAGCAGGTTCTCTCTTGAAGATCTGAGCCGTGCATCCTATGGCCACCGTAAAAGACCCCTTATACCACACTGACACATTTCTCCACTCATGTTCTGGAAGCAGCTCTTCTACGATTTCTCCAGATTCTGTTCCTGAGCTAAAGCTTAGAAGAAGGAGATTACTGGGACAAACTACACCCCCATCACTCAGTCGGTCTCAGGGCCGCGACTACTCCTCATTCTCCTCCTCCACTACCCATTCCACATCCTACTCTCCTTTGCCTGTCACCTCTGCAGATCTCAGTGGCTTACCTGGGTGTGACTCAAATCCTTATTTCTTATGAGAATGTATTGGTAATTATACCCTTCTCAGGCAGGGATTCCTGCACATGTCCTTCCATACTTCTAAGTACGTATCAGGAGACCTTCAAGTGAATCACCTAGGGTCCACATGTATTTTTCCCTGTCCATTATGTGAAAGCAGCCCTTCCTCTTCCTGTTGATCTAGGTCATTTACTCTTGCCAAGATGGGGACTCCTCTTCTTGCCTGCTGATGGCTGGACACAAAAAGTCCAAAGTGCCCGAACAGTAGCCATAGTTTACAGGTCAGTGGGACTCTTGTTGTGTTCTCTGACAAAAAAAAAAATGCACTCATTTTGGGGGACCAGAGTTGTGGGAACAGGAAGCACAGTCTCCCAATGACTCATTGAGATGCTAAGTGGGGCCACTTCTGCTCCCTCCATCTTTTTCCTGGACCCATATTTTCTTCCTATTAGGGGCATTGCCAATCAGAGGTCTCTGATATAGTGTATATACTGCATCCTGAAGGATGGCACTCAATCCTTGTGGACTGTTGCCTCTAAACTGGCACTGCAGCTGTGCCTTCAGTAGGTTGTCTAGTGCTCTTATCAGGCTGTCTGCTTCTGGGTAGTGCAGTAGGTGGTACAACCAGTAGATGCCTTGGTCATGAGCTTCAAACCCACATCGCCTTTCCTGTGAAGTGGTTCCCCCGTTTGGATGCCATGTTGAGTTAGATCCCGTGCCAGTGGATAGGGCCTTCTGTAAGCTCCTAGAGAGTAGTACGGGCTGAGGCTCTGTAGGCAAAATAGGCAAACCCATACCCAGATAGGTGTTTGTCTCTGTGAGGATGAACTACTGGTCACTCCAAAATGGAAAGGGCTCAGTGTTGTTGACTTGCCACCAAATGGATTGTTTATATCAAGTAAAATGCCATATCAGGAGCTTAGCGTTGGTCTCTGTTGCTGGCAAGTTAGACCTCCAGAGAGAGAAGCAGCTAGGTTGGCCTCGGTAAGTGGGAATTCACGCTGTTGGATTCATGTGTAGCCTCTATCTCTGCAAACATTGCCATTCCACTCGTGTGTCCATTGTGCCAGTTTTGGGGTAGACCGTGACAAAGTGTGGCTAACATTGACTAGTAGAATCTTTGTATCTACTTGGGTGTTCCACACCTTTTTCAAGGTTGATTCTTTCAGGTTGGAATAAACATGGGATGCAGAAAGCTTCACCCTTTGCAACCACACTATTCTGTCTGTCCTGTCCGCATGCCTCTACTCCAGAACTCCTTGTCTCCAGTCTCCCAGTCTTTTCTTTCAAAGTCCTGACGAGCTGAGCACGCCATTGCCACTGCCCAGGCAACCATAAAAATTCTCATCACAGGTACTTCTCTCATACAAAGTGGATGGCCAGCTATACTGCTTGAAGCTCTGCCCACTAGGAAGATTTTCTCTCTCCGCCATCTTTTAGGGACACCACTGAATATGGCTGTGATGTGCTGCCATCCATTTTTTAGTTTCTACCCACATATCAAGCCAACCCATTCACAATCAAGCTTGAGCTTTTTTCTTCTCCCTTAGCTGGCCATACAGCCTGAGGGAGGGGTGCTGATATAGTGGGTGATACGGGGGCTGGACTACTAGCTTATGCCGTTAACTCATGCCTTGGGATGTGATTTCGAATGCATCATTTCCACGTTATGATGAACTGCTGTTGGGCCCATCAACTTTATGATTGGGCTTATCTGACAGAATTCAGCTCATGGTGGTACTTCTGGACTTGGTGCCTCACAGTCAAGCTTTCTGCCTCCACTGGGGCCCAATACCAAGCCAGTGGCTGTTTCTTGAGAGGAGTAAAATCTTCTGCTACAGATGGCCTGGCCTTGCTCCAAAATCCCAGAGGACTATCTTGTGATCTCCTACTGGGACTTGCTTTAAATTCCACACTGCTGCAGAGCCCATTGCTGGTGTAGGCTTCACTTAGAACTGGCAACCTTCCATGTCACCCAGGATATGAGCCAGAGTGGTATTCCGAGGTGTGGAATTTGTGCTTTTGGAACCCAAAGAGGCCCACCAGGCATTGTGCTTCATTACAGTACGAGATGCAAGATACAGAAATTTGTCTTTTACTCTGGAGGGGATGCCTCCACGTGCCACTGACTGTTGGACCTCTAAAAAACATTACTGAACCTTCTTAGGGTTTATCTCCCACCCTCTGGATGCATGTGTCTTACCAAGTCCTCTAGCCTACAAGCCAACTCTTGCTCTTCCTACTTAACCAGTATATTATTGGCATAACGTATCTGTAATGGTCTACAGGGTATCCAGACAGTCCAGATCTCTTCAGACTGTATTACAATAGAGGGTAGAGGAATCAACATAGTCCTTGGACAAAACTGGAAATAAATATGATCTCTTCCACATGAATGTGAATTGCTTCTCAGCCATATTTCTGACTGGAATATAAAAGAATGCATTCACCAAATCAGTGGCCACATAACCATGTACCTGAGGTTTTCTTAATGTACCCTACCAATGGCAGCATGTCCAACACAGCTTGAATTGGAATTACTACTTGGTTAAATTTGCTGTGGTATTCTACATTCACCTATTAGTGCACAATGGCACTGATCACCACCATCAACCCTGGGACACAGTAGCAGTTTTGATTATGTTAGCTGGCGTGGGGAACAATTTCAAAGGCTTCCAGTTGGCCTTCCTCACGTGAATCCATGGTGTGGTGGTGACACTTTGGATCTCCACTTATCCTACTTCTCTCAGCAATGAGGTCCAAAGCTCCTTGAAATGACTGGCATTCCCCTTCCCCCATGGTAAGTGCACTCCTCAAGTAAGTGCCATGGGTCCCTTTGGGGAGTGATGAAAAATCATTACAATGTATACTTTCCACAGTGTTGTAGAGTCCTTCTCGTAGCCACTTATTAAGTGGACTCCAGATCTGAAAATTGGCTCAAATTCAGGAACCGAGCAACATACCCTGACTTTTTATTGAGATAACTGCCCCTCCATTCTTGCCTGCTGCTGATTATAGATGTTAAGCTGCACCCTTATTAGCTGCTTACCTATTTTGACCCTACGGTAAGGTGACCATCTTGTCCAGTTTTTTCTAAGTTCCAAGAGAGGTCTTCTTGCTCTCACATGTAGGCTTTAGCTGTTTGTAAACAGCCCTCAGTTTCTCATTCTCTCTCTGCATGGTATCAGTGCGACTTAGGAATAACTGACCAACTCCACTGCTTTCTAACCATTGCTCTCCCCATGTCTTTCAAATCCCCAGAATGTCACACAGGCAAGGATGTCCCCACACTGGGAGAAAACTGTAGTTTGTTTTGTTTGACCTTTACCAGTTGTTTCGCCGTTTTGAAAAATTACATCAACAACAGCAACACTGATATTTGAATCACCAATACGATATGCCTGTATCTGAATTTGTGTATATATCTCATGTATATATATGAATATGCTTTCTTAGCCCTTATTTCAAAATGTAAATATAAATAAAATTGCTATCAATATTCCCTTGAGTACTGTTTTCTCTAAAATCTAAAATCACTTATTTTAAGCATGTGGAATTCTCCACATTCCCATGGAGGAATACAAAACAGTATAACTTCTGTAGGCAGAATTTGGCAATATCTAGCAAAATTAAAAGTTCACTTTTACCTTTGACCCAGAATCGTACTTCTAGGAATCAATCCCAAATAAAACATGACAAAAATATCAAATTATGAAAATGCAAGGATATTCATTACAGTAATATTTGTTTATGGTATGAGACTTCTCTCAATCCAAATGGTCACCAGTGGCGGATTGGTTTAAATACATTGTAGTAAAGCCACACAGTGGAGTATTATGCAGCTGTAAAAAGGTAATAACTCTATACGTTGTTACAGAATGATCCTAGGACATGTTAAGTTGAAAAAAAAAAAAAAAGCAAGGTAGAGAACAGTGGTATGTAGTGTGTTCCTTTTATGTAAGAAAGGAAGGACAAAAAATAAAATCCTAAACTTTCTTCAGTTATATTTTTATTAATTCTGATATTGTTTGGAAAATAGTTCTATGCATACATACAGATAAAGCAAGTAAGTGATTGTTAGTATCATTAAAGAACTATGAATTTTGGTGGTAGAGGAACGATATACAAATATAAAATCAAAGAAGTAAAATTTCTGTAATCTCACTGTAATCTCACACTTAAATTAGAAGCATTAGTATGTTCTTAAGATATAATTTTCTCTTTTAAAGTATGTATTTCCTAGCTCTTTCCACTGAAAAAAAAGCCTAAGAAAACCAATCATTGCAATGAGTCCTCCTACCACCCAGGTTATGATTTAAAAACTTATTTCCCTGTAAAAGGAACTGAAGAATAGCAGATTATGCCACCCTAAAATATGCCATTTAAGAGTAAGGATGGGGGCGACTGGGCAGCTCAGTCGATTTGGGCTCAAGTCATGATCTCACAGTTCGCGAGTTCAAGCCCTGCCTCACGCTCCACGCTAACAGTGCACAGCCTGCTTGGGATTCTCTCTCTCCCTCTCTCCCTGCCCCTCCCCTGCTTGTGCTCACTCACACTCTCTCTGTCTCAAAATAAACTTTAAAAAAGATAATTTTTAGCTGAAGATGAGAAAAAGGAGAAAAAGGAAATATAAGACAAGCTCTCTGCCCTTTCCCTATTTGCCTAAAAGCAGGACAAAATCTTATAAAAGTGTTCCCTCCCCTTCTTCTCTCCCACCCCATATACCAGGAAAGGCATCAGTCACCAGAGACAACTCCAGACCCTTACCATCCCGAAGAAGGCACCAGAAGTATCATATGGAATAATCTCTGCTAAAACTAGCCCTTATCTACCATTAGTTTCCACATAAGGACCTTCCCACAATTTGCCACCCTTAGAAGCCCAAAGTCCTTTTCCTTTGTCTTGTCACTTCTCTACAAATTATTGTTCTTTTCTAAGATGCTACAAATTCTAGCCAGTCCTTTTGAGTTACTCATCGCTGAGTACTCCCGCAAGGATGGATGTATGATGGCACGTTTTAATAAGCTTGTTTGTCTTCCTCTGGCTAAGCTATCTTTTGTGTAAATTTGCAGGGCCTCAGTCGATAAGCCTATGACTGGAGGAAAATTCTTCCCTATAGAACCATGTCTCCTTTAAGAAATAGTTGACTCTAGGGTTGGGGTGGGAAATATAAGATGAGCCTGAAGTATCTTTTCATACCCAAAAGCAAGGAAGTCAGCAAAGGCTGTTCAAGTTGGGTTGGAAGAACTCAGGAGCCAACTTGAAGAGGCTCCATCTGACCAAAAATGAGCCCACTTAAGCATCATAAGGAATAATGACTGAAGTGAATTAAAAATATCAAATACATTAAAATCCACGAGCGCATAATGACACTCAAAAGTAAAAATTTGTAGTGTAAATTTATTTGGAGACTAATTTATAAAGTCAAAGGAATTCAAGTGAGCATTTACATTGCCTTTCCTTGCAAATTGTATTTCCTATACGGATATGTGAAGAAATTTTTTTAAGATTTTATTTTTAAGTAATCTCTACACCCAACCGTGGGGCTCAAACTCACAACCCTGAGGTCAAGAGTTGCATGTCTTTAGATTTCAAATAATAAATGCAGAAAAAAAGTTATAAAACTTAGGATATCACCATTTTGCATCTCTTCATGAAATAACGGACCAAAGTAATGATTATTAGGGTCTGCTAAGACCATTGGTAAAAGGCTGATAGGAAACTCGCAGAGGACAAAGTATGCTGTCAACACTTGAACCCACAAATCAACCTTTATATCAGAAAAAGAGAAACAGCCAGATATTGATGTGTTTTCTGCTATGACGCAATGAAAAGGGCATGACATTACCTGTGAAATATTCCTGCCCCCCCCCCAAAATCAAACCTGAATATCCTCAAGCCTCTAGATCTAACAGCCAGATTATAGTAACTATTACAGAGATAAAAGGAACATGACAAAATGACAACAGAGCGACACAATCAGCAAAATTCTGACTGTAAGAAATTATGTGACAAATGACCCAGTTTCTTCAACAAATAAATGGTAGGAAACAAAAAAAGAGCAGAATCATTACAGACTGAGAGATTTAAGAGATATATCAACGTAATGCAATGTTTAAACTGATTCAGACAAACAAATCCATCGAAAAAAAAAAACATGCAAATCTGAGAACATTTTAAACTCTGAATATATTATAATCAGGAATTATAGTTAAACTTTTGTTACGTGATATAGTGGTATGTGATTATGTTTTTTTAAGTTAAAATAATTATGAATGAAACAATACATCTGGGTACTATCTGGGATTTGCCTTAAAATAATCTGAAAAGGGGGGGGGGGGGCTGGGTGGCTCATTCGGTTAAGCGTCTGACTTTGGCTCAGGTCATGATCTTATACTCCATGAGTTCGAGCCCAGCGTCGGGCTCTGTGCTGACAGCTCAGAGCCTGGAGCCTGCTTCGGATTCTGTGTCTCCCTCTCTCTCTCTCTCTGCTCCTCCCCAGTTCGTGCTCTCTCTCTCTCAAAAATAAAATGGACATTAATAATAAAAAAAAAATTTTAATAAAACAAATCTGAAAAGGTGGGGATATGATACAGCCCAATAATTCTCAAACTTTAGCGGACCTGCAAATCAAATGGAGAGATTGTTAAAACACAGATTCCTGGGCCCTACCCCAGAGATTCTGATTCAGCAGTCTGGGGTGAGCCCACTGAATTTGCATTCCTAACAATCTCCCAGGTGACGCTGATGCTGCTGGTCCAGGGGTCACATTTCATTGGTAAGGATGAAAAAGATTGGTTATTGATAAGTGATCACTGATAAACCTGGGTATTAAACGTTCAGTTTCTTTTTTTTTTTTTTTTTTTTTTTGTAATGGGTAAAGTCTATACCCATTGTGGGACTTGAGCCCGTGACCCAGAGATCAAGGGTCATATGTTGTACCA
This sequence comes from Felis catus, assembly GCF_018350175.1. NCBI lineage: Eukaryota > Metazoa > Chordata > Mammalia > Carnivora > Felidae > Felis > Felis catus. The sequence goes on from NC_058374.1 coordinate 115,843,108, forward strand.
ACTGAGCCAGCCAGGTACTCTAAGCACGTAGTTCATTGTACTTAATATGATTCTGAACCCAATTCCAATATGTGTATGGTGGGGAAGGGTGGGCTTCCCACACCACCAAGCAATTCTCCAGGTACCAGCTGAATGACCTACAGTTCAACTCAATTCTGACACTATCTACCTGGAGACAGCATCAGATTCCACGAGTTCAGGGGTCAGTCCCACAAGACTGAGTCCCCTACCCGATCCCCTTTAGATGCCAATCACAAGCCTAGGTTATCACTTGTGCTTCTGGCTGACAGGCTATAGATTGGAGGTTCCCAGGACCCCCTCCTTGGGTTTGATGAATTAATTTGCTAGAGCGGCTCACAAAACTCAGAGAAACTTTTTTTATTCTTATTTTTTATTTTTTTGAGAGAACGTGCAAGCAGGGGAAGGAAAGAGAGCGAGAGAGTGAGAGAGAGAGAGAGAGAGAAAGAGAAAGAATCCCAGGTAGGCTCTGGCAAACACAACTCAACACGGGGCTCGAACTCATGAACCATGAGATCATGACCTGAGCTGAAACCAAGAGTTGGACACTTAACTGACTGAGCCATCCAGGCGCCTCTGAGAGAAACTTTTTACTTGCTAGATTACTGGCTTATTAAAAAAAGGACATAACTCAGGAATCACCAGATGGAAGAGATACACAGGGCAAAGTATGGGGAAGGGGCACAGGGCTTCCTTGCCCTCTCCAGGTGCACCATTCTCCCCACATCTCCACGTGTTCAACTCTTCAACCAAGACAGAAGCTCTCCAAATCCTGCCCTTTTTATGGAGGCTGTATTACATAGACAGGACTGATTAAATCACTGGCCATTGGCAAGTGATTCACCCTCCAGCATCTCTCCCCTCCCCAGAGGGACTGAAAGTTCCGACTCTCTAATCACATTAGTTCCTCTGGTGACCAGCCACGGTCCTCAGGTGCTTTGCCACAGTCACCTCATTAATATTAACAAAAGTCACCTTTACTGCTCTCCTCCCTTCAAAAATTCCAAGGACTTTAAAAACTCTACGCCAGAAACCAAATATATGTGTATATGTGTACGCATGTGTGTGGATTGCAATATCACAATACTATTCCCCCTACTTTAGCATATGTTTAACATTCTCCATAATCAACTTTTTTCTATAAAATCCATATGCCAACACCTGACATCTTCATTATGTCTGCCAATTTTTCCCAAGAATCTACATATTGCAGTATGAATTTTTACTATAAAGTAACCTCATTTTATTTATCCTTTATGATACAGTTAGGGCATTATATATGTATATACGTATGATATACAGGTAGGTTGCATTCTATATGTGTTCTCCTTGAGGATGGTAAAGATGTGTTACAAATGTTTCTTATAAAGTGGAAACGCTGAGTCCAATAAGGGTGAAAACTGCTAAGTCTAAAGCAGCCTGTGGAAAAATGAAGGCTGTGGAGAAAAGCGAGCCCTGGTGGCTGAAAGAGGGGGGCTTCAGTGGTAACCAAAGCAGAGACTCAGACCCGCCAGGATTTCATTTTCCTAATAAAGAGGCTTAACTAATCTGAGGTATACCTGAGTCCTCCCAGGATGTGTTCCTTTTCACCATTTGGGATTTCCTGACTATCCAAGATGGGAAAACGCATCTGGGAAAGCACATTGATTTTTCTCCAACCAGCAGCAGGCTAGTGATTAGCACTCCAGGAACTTGTCCGAGAGCTCCATTTTCACTAAATGGCTGTCCAGCACAGACAAGAATGCAGCTGAGATCCGTTTGAGAAAGACAACCTAAGGCAGTGGCTGCACTTTGGACTCGTCAGGGGGACTTGAGAAAATACGGATAGTCCAGATCCCACCCTCGGAGATTCTGACTTAATGATCTTGGGTAACTCGGCATTGCAGAGTTTACGCTACCCAAGGGATTCTAATACGAGAGCAAGACTAAGAACCACTGCTCTAAGACTGAAGCAGGGGTTCTCGAACTTTAGAGGGAATCAGAACCATCTGGAGGGTTGCAGGTCAAGAGTGGGGCCCAATCATTTGTATTTTTGAACCTCTTCCCAGGTGGGGGTGGGGGGGGGGCTGGTGCTGCTGGCCCAGAGGCCTCACTTGGAGAACACAAAGCACTCTACCACATACCCTAAGCACAACGGTTGTCTCAAGGAAAAGCACTTGTGCAAATGAATTGCTAAACTTGTCACTTTTTTTTATAGAACACCATTTTTACTTGAAAGAATGCTGACACAGTGGCTATTTAGACTTGGGTATTTAGGAGACGTTTTCTCAAAAATAAAGTGAGCCAGTCGCTTCAAGGAAAACAAGTGACGATATCAGATGCCAATGACAAATTCTAGGTTTCAAGCGAAAACTGAAATTTGGAAAACTTGTATCTACCATAATGAGTTTGAATACATACCAATACTTAAAGATTTTCGCAGGAAAATTGGTAGTGATATTAATGAATGTGATTTGGGGGATATTGTATAATGAAATGTGTTAACATTTGGAGAATCTGTATAACCCGGTGAACCAGTATATTCCAAATGAACAGTGCATGTTGCAAAATCACATATGGGTGACAGAACCATTCAAAGAGCAAGGTAGACCAACTGATTTTAATGTAACAGAATAGTGTATGGTTTCAGATTCCACACTGCAACTAACCTTTAAAAACTACTTCCTATGGAGTTCTGGTGTAGTACATATATCCACAGTTAGCTGGAAAGACCACTAAAATACCCCCACCCCCTTTTCAACTACATATCTGTATGGGGCCAGAGTTTCTTCGTATACGTTAACCTGTAGGGGTGGAAAACCTATCCCTTTTTTCCTTCCACGTTCTTTGACTGGCCTAATAATTAAATTAACAAGAAGACATTAACAGGAGAAAAACAAATTTAATTTTTGCGCTTAGAGGAACCCACAAAGACTTAGAGACTCTCCAGCAGTCAGGTAACTGAGGCTTATATACCATTCTGAGCTAAGGAGAAGGGGACCTCAAAAGGGAAGAAGACAATTTCACAGGAAGGTGAAAAGAGCAGATGTTTGGTAAACAAATGTCTGCCATGCCGTGCAGATAAGTCTTTTCAGTCCAGAAAGTTATTTTTGGTAATAGCTGTCCTCCTGGTACAAGCCCACTATCTAAATTCTTTCAGGCAGTTAAGGGGGAAGAACAAGATCTTCCTGAGTCGGTTGGGTCTTGATTGTTTTTAGGCCTAAATAATCCACATGCCAAAGTAGCACATCCTAGGGCAGCCTGCCCTGAACCCCCTCAAGCCAAGGTGACATATCGCAACAGACCGAATGCAGAATCAGATACGAGAATCCCAGTTGCTTCCTATTAAACTGGACATGGCTCAGTTGGTAGAGCATTGGACTCTTGATCTTGGGGTTGATTGTGAGTTCAAGCCCCGTGTTAGTCATAGAGCTTACTTTAAAAAAATAAATGGGACTTCAAAGAGATCTGGGAAAAAAGTGAAATAATGTCACTCTTCTAACTTCTTTTTGCTTTGGCAAAGGATGTTTCATTTTCATAAAGTTTTATTTAGGTTAGGATGCAATAACTTTATTATTATTATTTTAAAGTGAATTAATAGATATTTTTATCAATTCTCAACTTTAATTTCTTTTTTTTTTTTTAATTTTTTTTTTCAACGTTTATTTATTTTTGGGACAGAGAGAGACAGAGCATGAACGGGGGAGGGGCAGAGAGAGAGGGAGACACAGAATCGGAAACAGGCTCCAGGCTCTGAGCCATCAGCCCAGAGCCTGACGCGGGGCTCGAACTCACGGACCGCAAGATCGTGACCTGACTGAAGTCGGACGCTCAACTGACTGCGCCACCCAGGCGCCCCTAATTTCTAATAATATAAGTATTACTAGATATAGGCCATAAACACATAAGCTCATCGTGGTCCTCAATAATTTTTAAAAGCTTTAAGGGAGTCTCGGGACCAAACATGTTGAGAATGTTGTCAAATTCCAGGAATGTTCTATTTCTTTACGGTGGCTACGTGACTGTGCGTTTTGTGGCATGTGGTTATTTCTTAAAATATGTATAAAAATGTTATGCACTTTTGGAAATGTTATATTTCGTGATTTTTTAAATTGCTATTAAGGAAGCTGCCTCCTTGTTTAGTAGAAAGAGCAAGGCTTTGGAAATAAAAATTCATGATTCAAGTTCTCTTATCTGTTAATCTGTTGCATGGTTTGGGGACAAAAAAGAGAGAGAGAGAGAGAGAGAGAAAGTGGCAATCCCAGCTTCTGTAAAGCATGGAAGTGCTTTATAAACTGTACGTTGGCCATTATTATTACTACAGAGTAGCAACATGTATCAGTTGAAAAGTTTCTCTCTCCTAATGAACCTGCCTGTGACCTTTAAGCCAAATTTTGACTGAGAATTCCTTAGTGTGCCATTTTCAACTTCCCGAATACTTAGGGTTAGATTCGTTGTGCAGTCTTATTAACTCTATGGTAAGTTTAGTTACAGATTACTTCTCCTCCAAATGGTATTTAATTTCTTGATTTATCTTTTTTAAATGGCCTCAATATCGTCAAAGACCTCAACTGCTTTGTGGAAAAAGAGAAAGACAAGGAAATTGCACATAAACAATAAAGGGATACTGACAGGAGGCAGGAGAACACGGCCTGTGTGGGTCCTCTTCCTACAGGTTTTGAGGCAACGTCTGTGGCAATCGAATTTCCTTCTTCCTGCAGCACATCACCCTCAGATAAATAAATAAAGCACAGGACTTTCATTTCCAGGCAGTTGTCATAGCAACTTTTGACTATCCAGAGAAGAGGAATTCTCATATCTTAAGCCCTGACTCCAGAAGAGCCAAAAAGACACAAAGACTAAAAGGAACATTAAAGAATGATTTGCAAGATGTGATGAAACTGGCTGTCTGTTATTCAGAACTTTTCCACTAAATATATATACTTTTCTTCCCGACATATATTTCCCCTTATAGATTTCAGAACTCAACAGCGTTAAGACTAATAACAGCTACCACTTATCATTTATTATATGCCAGACACATAGAGCATTACATACATTGGGGTGTTTTTTTTTAAATACTCACCACAACACTGTAAGCGTGGTACTATTTTTGTCTACATTTTACTGACAAGGAAATTGAGTTTGCAAAGAGAGATGAAACAATTTACCCAAAGCCACACAATAGGTGCTCAAACGTATAGCCTACAACACAGTTGAGCGCTTGTGTAAACGTTTTCTAGTTTTCTGGATTTCCTCCTGCCTTACAGATCGAATGCTCTGCCAGCTCCTTTGTTTCTGCCTGATCGGTAAATGCCCGCATGTCCAGGACTAAGGTCTGTGCGCTCTTTATCCAGATGATCTCTCCCAGCGCCACAGCTTGACATGCCTTCTATGTGCTGGTAATTCTCAAATGTATATATCCCACCCCAGACATCTCACATGCATTTCGGACTCATGTATGCAATTGCTTGACACCTGGATATCTGATAAATATATTAAAGGTAATAAATCTTGCACAGGTACTGTCCTTCAGTCCTTCCTGTCTCTGTAAATGACAGCATTGTCCACCTAGATACTCAAACCAAAATCCCTAAGAGTTCTTGATTTCTCGTTCTCCCTCACCCCCCACTGCTAATGTAGAAACAAATTAGTCACATTTATACCCAAAATTGATCTCAAATCTACTTCTCTTTTTTTTATGTTTATTTATCTTGAGAGAAAGAGAGAGAGAGAGAGAAGGAGCACACAAGTGGGGGAGGGGCAGAGAGAGAGGTAGATAGAGGATCTGAAGCAGGCTCTGGTTTCTGAGCTATCTACCCAGAGCCTGGAGAGAGCCTGACACAGGGCTCAAACTCATGAACCATGAGATCACGACCTGAGCCGAAGTCGGCGCTCAATCAACTGAGCCACCCAGGGCCCCATGCCAAAACTTCTTTTAACTACCTCCTTATTTTTAGCTTTTCAAGATGATTTCCAGGGGCGCCTGGGTGGCTTAGTCGGTTAAACGTTTGACACTTCAGCTCAGGTCATGATCTCACAGTCCGTGAGTTTGAGCCCCATGTCAGACTCTGCACTGATAGTGTGGAGCCTGCTTGGGATTCTCTCTCTCTCCTTCTCTCTCTGCCCCTACCCTGCTCATGCTCTTCCTCTCTCCCAAAACCAAGAAACTTTGTTTTTTAAAAAAGATGATTTCCAGTTATATTATTTTGTCGTAACTCTAGACTGTTGCCTGAATCTCCCAAGACCCTAAGTTTGAGATGAGGGGAGAGGAGATACGCTATGATCAAATGGAAGTGGAAGGGTCCCTGAACAACCACAAACCTACCTTCTCCTGCAAACTCCTTCAGCTTTTGGGGGCGTAGAACAAAAGACAGAGGCCACTACAGCACAGTGTTTACTCCCAGGAGTGAGGGTTCAATTCCTTGAAAGAAAAATACATATTTCCCCATTACATCCTTCCACACCAAGTTCCCAAGGTGTTCAGGAAGTTGTCTTGGAGCAAACATTATTCCAAAATGTTAACTTTAAGGGTAGTATTGACATTGTCTCTCATTTTCACTCATTCGTTGTCGGCACTCAAGTTATATGTAAATAACTTATGAACAAGGATAACAAAAGGAAGGCACAGGGTACCAAAACCTAAAGCATCAGGAGAGTAGCCTGTGGAAATTGTTAGATGGAAGGGAGGAAAACATCTTTTTCCTGTACCTTCTAAGTTCTTGGGGGGTTGGGGAGGGGGCTTGTGAGAAGACAGATTAACAACAGAAAAGCATAGAAACACAGTTAAATAAGTTTTACGTGACACAAGAGCCCTCATAAGGAAATGAAGACCCAACAAAGAGGTTACACCTGAGTGTTTTCATGTTAGGTTTGAGGCAGTGCGGCGAGTGGAGGGGAGGTGTGGCAAGACAAAGGGTATAGGCTTGAGGGACACTCAGCAAGGCCAGTTCATTCAGATTCCTCTGTGTCCCTTGTCTTCAGAGACAGGATGCTCCTTTTCTTGAGTGTGGGGAAGGCATACGAGGGTTTCAATGAGGGTTTTATGACCTGCTTCTGGAGAAGGTCCTTCCTGCACAAGCTGTTTCTCAAATTTCTGCAGCTTAAAATAGACAATAAGCCAAGGGGCCATATCTTGCCTTAGCACGTTCGACCACATCATGGGTGATTCTCACAGCTGAGCCCTCCCTACTGACCCAAAATTGGCTGTAAAGTCCAGTCCCTTAGAGGAGGGAATAGGCAAAAGGACGTGCTTCCACACAGAATACAGCTCCAATTTATACAAGTTTCCAAAGAGTCTGAATCTCAAATACCTCCCTCTACTTCTGGCACCAAAAAGAAGCATGCCAAGACCTGAGAGAAATAATTTGTTATAATTTGCATGTTAGTTGGCTTTCAGGAAGCTTGGCTCCTGAGCCTCTTAAATGTCAAGGATTTTAGCATTAAAACACTTAGCTTTCAACACTTTAGAAACTCTCAATGCTAATGTTTTTGTTTTGTATTTTAACTAACAATTCTTTGGCTGAAGTTTTTCATCTTCAAAGCACTTAACTTCCTAATAAGTTAAAAAAAAAATTGCAGGGGGTTGGAAGAGTTAGGGCCATAATAATAGGCTGAAAATTAATTTTACCCTTGACCTTGATATTGACTTGCTGTGACCTTGCAAAGATCATCTATCTTCCTGTGGTTTCCGTTGTTTCATTATAAAACATAAAAAATAATGTGCATGTTATTTGGGGATCATTGAAGAAAATGGACGAGTCTAGATTATTTGTAGATGTACTCAAATCAAATCCAATTATGTAAATGCTATTTTTAAATATCTTTCTGATTCAGTACTTTGTGATTTATAAGTTTCATACAGTGAAAACAGAATCTAATTTGATAGTTTGTCAAAATCTAATATCTCTAGTTTCCTTTCAATTAGGGTGAAAGAGCCATAGTAAAATTGAAATAATAAAGAATCCAGAGTTAATTTTGTGTCTTCTTGCACTGCACAGAACCATGCCTCAGTCTGAAAAGTTCTTATTACTCAGAGTTCTATTCTCACGCCCATGACCTTGGATCTACAAACACTACAATTTTATATGAAAAGATATTTTTTAACTTTTTTTTTTAAGTTTATTTATTCATTTTGAGAGGGATAGTGCGAGTAGGGGAGGGGCAGAGAAAGAGGGAGAGAGAGAGAATCTCAAGCAGGCTCTGCCCCGTCAGCTCAGAGCCGACGCGGGGCTTGAACTCTGGAACCATGAGATCCTGACCTGAGCTGAAATCAAGAGTTGAGCCACCCAGTGCCCCTATATGAAAAGATACTTTATATCACAAGCAATACAGACCTCACAAAACCATTGAAACTGTACAATTTCTCCAGTAAACAAAGAACGCAAACTAAAATCAGACAACTTTTACACCTTGCCATTTGACAAGTATCTCAAAAGTATGGTTTTCAGCATTGGCTAAGGTGTAAGGAAACAAATTTGCATATACACTGATGGGAGTATAAACTGGTAAGACTTTTTTTTTTTTCTTTTAACGTTTATTTATTTTTGAGACAGAGAGAGACAGAGCATGAACGGGGGAGGGACAGAGAGAGAGGGAGACACAGAATCGGAAACAGGCTCCAGGCCCTGAGCCATCAGCCCAGACCCCGACGCGGGGCTCGAACTCACGGACCGGGAGATCGTGACCTGACCCGAAGTCGGACGCCCAACCGACTGAGCCACCCAGGCGCCCCTAAACTGGTAAGACCTTTTTGAGGACCAATTTAGCAATACCTATCCTAAGTTTCCAATTTGTCTTTGGACAGCACGGTGTTACAAACATACAACATCAAGTATCACTGGGAACGTAAAGGCGTCAGAAAACTTCGACACCGCTGGTGGGAAGAGAAGCTTGCGCGACCACTTTGGAACATTGTGTGATCAGACTGAGCATGTGTGTATCTTATGACTCAGCAGTTTCACTCCTGCGCGCGCAGTCAAGAGAAACCCTTGCAGGTGTGTTCATATCCTGTGGTAAGGCCAAGAAAGCTGGAAGGACCCCTGCTGTCAATCAACAATGCAATAGAGACATAAACCCAGCAGTGAAAATGAGCGAATTACATCCACTGGCAACCACAGGGGTGATCTCAGGAACGTTGTGTTGTGAGGAAATAGCAAGTTGCAGAATAATGTATACAGCACAAATCCACTTGTGTGAAGTTCGGGAACATGCAAAACCAATTCATACGCTGCTTAGAGAAACAAATGTATGTGGGGAAACTGAAAACAAGATAATGAGAGACATAAATTCAGGGTAGCCATTTTTCCCCTGAGGTAGAGGAGGGCAGAGGAGGATGGAGAGGGGCTCACCGGGGGCTCTAAAGGTAACAAAAATGTTTCATATGTTTTCCTTGGTGATAACTTAAGGATGTTTGGTGATAAGAGTGCTTCTTTTTACTTTACAAATATTTTTTGTACCTATTCAGTGGTTAATTAAACACAAGTTAAAGAACTTAAAATTCCAGAAACCAGGGATAGTCAACATAAATAGAATGTTTTTGCTTATATAAAACTCTATACCTTGGGGTGCCTGGATGGCTCAGTTAGTTAAGCATCCAACTCTTGATTTCAGTGCAGGTCACAATCTCATGGTTCGTGAGATCAAGCCCTGCATCAGGTTCTGCACTGAGTGTGGAGCCTGCTTGGGATTCTCTCTCTCTCTCTCTCTCTCTCTCTCTCTCTCTGCCCCTCCCGTGTTCTCTCTCTCAAAATAAATAAATAAACATTTTTTTTTAAAAATCTCTATACCAATTATGCATATAAACAGCATACAAAGATGTCTGCCAGGACATGCACTGATGTATTGGTCACTATTATCACCTAGCGATTGAATCTGGATGGACTTTGTCCATTGTTTCACTTTACTATGTTGGCTGTTTTGTTCCTATAAAGACAATAAAGCTGTTTTTTTAAAAAGTTACAAGTATTAGGATACTCATCAGAGTATTACATATATATGTTATATGTACATATTGTGTTGTAAAGAATTAAACATATGCAAAGAGAGGTCTGGCCTTTGTTTTTAGCTTCTGGGAGGTAACCTCTAAGCTCCTAGAATGTCCTGCCCGATAAGGGTGCCTTTGCTTACTTGGGGGCTTTGGGCCACACCATATCATCTATGCTAACTCTGAATCAATGGTGGGGGCCTGGAGCCCTATGCAATCAGTTCAACCTCTGAGGTGCTAGAAGCTAAGGTCAGCCATGCAGGTAGTAAACCACATCTCTGTGATCAAGCCCCAATATAAACTCTGGACACCAAGGCTCAGGTGAGCTTCCCTGGTTGGCCACGCTCCATGCATCTTATCATGTGCATTGCTTTTGGGAGGAGTTAAGGCTGCCCACACCTCCACTGGGAGAGGGCAACTGGAATATTCCCACTTGGGACTCTCTTGGACTCTGGCCCATAAGCCTGTTCCCATGGTTGTTTTTAATCTGCATCCTTCCCCTGTCATAAACATGAGCACAACAGCTCTCAGTAGTCCTGTCAGTCCTTCCGGCAAATTGTTGAAACAGGGTAGTCTTATAGACCCCTGAACTTGCAGTTGCTATCAGAAGTGAGAGTGGTCTTGGGGAGTCCCAAACTTTGTTCATAATATTATATATTATATATTAGAACAGCAAAACAAACAGACGAAACCTTGGAAGCCACCTAAATGTCTATCAATAGAAAATTAGTTAAATGAATTCTGATAATATCCACACTTTAGAATACTACTGCCATTAAAATCCTATAGAAGAATGCTTAAATGATACATTAAGAAGCAAGTACTTGGGGCGCCTGGGTGGCTCAGTCGGTTAAGCGCCCGACTTCAGCTCAGGTTATGATCTCACAGTCCGTGAGTTCGATCCCCGCATCGGGCTCTGTGCTGACAGCTCGGAGCCTGGAGCCTGCTTCAGATTCTGCGTCTCCCTCTCTCTCTGCCCCTCCCCTGCTCATGCTCTGTCTCTCTCTGTCTCAAAAATAAATAAAAACATTTAAAAAAAATTTAAAAATGAAATACTAAGACAGTAAGATTTCTTTTTTAGTGAAGTGTGTGTGTGTGTGTGTGTGTGTGTGTGTGTGTGAGAGAGAGAGAGAGAGAGAAAGAGAGAGGGAGGGAGAGACAGATTCTGTGAGGAATAAATCAGACACAGATTCTGCCTCAGAGTCCAATGAGAGCTATTTTTTTTTAATTTTTTTTTTCAGCGTTTATTTATTTTTGGGACAGAGAGAGACAGAGCATGAACGGGGGAGGGGCAGAGAGAGAGGGAGACACAGAATCGGAAACAGGCTCCAGGCTCTGAGCCATCAGCCCAGAGCCCGACGCGGGGCTCGAACTCACGGACTGCGAGATCGTGACCTGGCTGAAGTCGGACGCTTAACGACTGCGCCACCCAGGCACCCCGAGAGCTATTTTTTTAGGGTGCATACATATTTATCCAAAATCTCCTGAGCTCCCTGTACCTGTACCTGGCAGTCCCTTCTTTAGCGAACTTCCTTCCCTTTTACACAAACCGTGTGGTTACAGCTACATTACCAAGTTCTTCATGGTCCCACCCCCCTGCCCTTAGTTAGTCCACAGCAGGCAACTGACCTAAGTTGGGCCTGTCACGGAACCCTACCCCCTGGCCACAGCTGACTGGTGAGGAACAGGTGAGTGAATTCCACCATAGAATTCTTTACAACTGAAGGCAGGAAAAAGCACTTGTCCCCACACGGTGAAACTTAGGAACCGCAGCGGGAGTCAAGCTAGGAAACAATTGGCAGTGAGAAAAAATACTCAGAGACACGCAGGGAAGACAGAGAGTCAAGGTCATTTTTTTCAGCTGGATCCAGTTTTCCTGAGACACAACCGCTTCCCCTCCCTTTTGCCGTATGGTTATAGAGCCCTTCAGTTACCTGACTTACCTCAGTACCTTTCCAGTGGGTTTCCCTTTCGCTTCGGCTTTTTGAGATGGAGTTTTGTCACTTGCATTTAAGGGTCTTAATTAATAAGTACATTGGCCGTGTCAGAAGCATCGTATATCTTTGACTTCTCTCTCTCACGTCCCGCATCAATCACCACATGTTTACACCCGCACTTACTACCTCTCCAGCCACTTCAGCCACTTCTCTCCCTCTCCACTGCCATTGCCTCCGTTCAGGTCACCATCTTCCCCTCCTCCTCCCCTTTTTAATTGCAACAGCCTCCTAACTATCTTGCTATTCATTAATTCACTTATTCAGCAAATATGTGCTGAGTGCCCAGCATATACCAAGCACTTTTTCAGATGCTGTAGAGATAAGCAGTGAACAAAACAAAGCCCCTGCCTTGATGAGGGCTCTATTGTCATAAAATGATACAGTTAATATACAAACACGCGCGTAAAATAGTGTCTAAAGTGATGTGTTATAAAGAACCAACGGTCCCGTATTGCAGTAATGGTCCCCATCATGTCTTAGGTATTCCTCTCCCACAATGACTCTGGCTCAACTTTAGGACATGTTTTAGCCAATGTGACATTACCAAATGTGGTGTAACCAGGAGCTTAAAAGGTGTTCTTAGGGGTGCGTGGGTGGCTCAGTCGGTTGAGCGTCTGACTCTAGATTCTGGCTCAGTTCATGATCCCAGGGTCATGGGATCAAGCCCCGCGTCAGGCTCCACGCTGAGCACGGAGCCTGCTTAGGATTCTCTCTCTCTCCCTCTGTCCTGCTCAGGCTCTCTCTCTCTCAAATTAAAAATTAAATGAATACATAAATAAGTGTTTGTATATTGGACTTGCTTTCTCTTGCTTTGAGAACGCCTCTGCTACCATGTTGACAAGTTCCAACTCTCCCAGCCATTTCAGCTGTCCTCACTAAGATCCTACAATATGAGGAGAGTCACCTAGGTCATCCAGCCCCAGCCAAGCCAGCCCATGCCAAGAGAACTTCCCAGCCACCCCACAGGATGCCGAAAGGGTAATAAACATTTCTTGTCTGAAGCCAGTAGGTTTGGGTATGTCTTGTGACATAGCAAAAAGCTAACTACAAGAGCATTATAACGGAAGAGAGGGTGATGGGAAGTCACGGAGACTTCTGTGAAGATTTGAAGAGATACCACTGGAACAGAGAGTTGAATGAAGAGAGGGACTGAACCATTTGGGTGGCTGAGGGAACAGAGTTTCAAGTGGAGAGAATAACATTCCAGGTGGAGGGAACAGTATGTGAAAAGAGCTTTGAGGCGGCAGCAATGTCTGGCGTGTTTAGAAATAGTAAGTTTGTCAGAATAACTTGAGTTTGGTGTTCCAGGGCAAAGAGCAATATGAAATTAGGTCGAAGAGGTGGCTGGGGATGCATCACATCCTACGTAGGTTTTGCGCTTTGGTAGGTCTGGCCAAACTGTCTTTTATTAACGTTGTAACAAATCACCATCCCACTGGTCATATGTCACTTGCAATTAGCAAACAGGGTTATCAAGCTATTTGTCTTTGCGAATCCGATAGGTGAAGAGATGGTTTTAATTTGCCTTTTACTGGGGCGCCTGGGTGGCTCAGTCAGTTAAGCGTCCGACTTCAGCTCAGGTCATGATCTCGAGATCCGTGGGTTCGAGCCCCGCGTCGGGCTCTGAGCTGATGGCTCAGAGCCTGGAGCCTGCTTCCGATTCTGTGTCTCCCTCCCTCTCTGCCCCTCCCCCATTCATGCTCTGTCTCTCTCTGTCTCAAAAATAAATAAACGTTAAAAAAATTTTTTTTTAATTTGCCTTTTACTTACTATAAGTGAGGTTGAGTAATTATTCACACATTTCAGAGCCAATAGCATTTCTTTTCTGTGAACTGCCTCTTTTTATGCTGGGTGTGCAGTCTTTTTGTAGTTCTTCACCTACTACGAAAACTAGGCTTTTGTCTGGGATTAGACCGATGGGGGCACACAAGGTAGGCAGCAGACCTGACTGGAGGTTGGAGGCTACTTTAATGCTCCAGGTGAAAGACGATGGTGGTTGAAGCCAGAAATGGAGGGTCGAGGGGTACCTGGGTGACTCAGTCAGTTAAGCATCTGACTCTTCAGTTCACCTCAGGTCGTGATCTCACGGCTCGTGAGTTCCAGCCCCACACGGAGCTCCGGGCTGGGTCAGTGCAGAGCCTGCTTAGAAGTCTCTTTCTCCCTCTCTCTCTGCCCCTCCCCCCATTCACACTCTTTCTTTCTCTCTCTCTCAAAATAACATAAACTTTAAAAAAAGAAATGTCCTCAAAAAAAAAAAAAACTGAAAAATAGAACTATGACCCAGCAATTGCACTACTAGGTATTTATCTAAGGGCTACAGGTGTCCTGTTTCAAAGGGGCACATGCACCCCAAGGTTTATAGCAGAGTTATCGACAATATCCAAAGGATGGAAAGACCCCAAATGTCCACCGATGGATGAATGGATAAAGAAGATGTGGTATATATATACAATGGAGTATTACTCGGCAATCACAAAGAATGAAATCTTGCCATTTGCAATCACATGGATGGAACTGGAGGGGATTATGCTAAGCAAAATTAGTCAGTCAGAGAAAGCCAAATATATGACTTCACTCAAATGAGGACTTTAAGATACAGAACAGATGGGCCTAAGGGAAGGGAAGCAAAAATAATATAAAAACAGGGAGGGGGACAAAACATAAAAGACTCTTAAATGTAGAGAACAAACAGAAGGTTGCTGGAGGGGCTGTGGGAGGGGCGATGGGCTAAATGGGTAAGGGGCATTAAGGAATCTACTCCTGAAATCATTGTTGCCCCAATGTAAATTAAACAATAAATTTTAAACACACACACAAAGAAATGGAAGGTCAAGATGGTGACAAGTGGTCAGTGTCAGGATAGTATCATAATAATATCTAATATTCACTGGAAGTTTATTCTGTATTAGGCACTGTGGTAATGGCCCTGTGAGCATTTCCTCATTCTACTTTCCCAATAATTCTATGGAGGAGGTGCTATTTTCTTCCATGTACAGAAGCCAGGGAAGTGGATTTGAGTCCAAATCCCAGGAATTTCCCTGCAATGGCGCACTCCTTACAGCTTCTCCAGCCTGTTGTCCTACAACCCATGCTCTCTGCAGCCGAAGTGATCTTTCTAAAACGCAGGTCTGGGGGCGCCTGGGTGGCTCAGTCGGTTAAGCATCTGACTCTTGATTTCAGATCAGGTCACGATTTCATGGTTCGCAACACTGAGCCCCTCAGCAGGCTCTGTGCTGACAGCGTGGAGCCTGCTTGGGATTCCCTCTCTCCCTCTCTCTCTCTCTCCGCCCCTCCCCTGCTTGCATGTGCTCTCTCTCTCTCTCTCTCAAAATAAAGAAATAAACATTTTTTAAAAATAAAATTAAAAAATATGCAGATATGTTCTCGTCATTCTCTTGCTTAAACGCCTTTAAGTGGCTCCCCAAGCCCGAGGCAAGCAGAGTCTACAGAGCTGTCCAGATGTGGCCCCAGTTTCCTGTTGCTGCTCTCCTGCCCTGCACCCTTCCAGCCCCTGACATGGAACTGCTCCCAGCCCGGAGCCCACGGTCCTGCACGCCACCCTCACACCCAGTGTGGGGCTTCCATCAACAGCATCCTTTTCACTTCCCACTTGCTTCCCCAGACTAAGTTCCCCTGTCCCTCAGTCTCAGCTTAATAAGGAGTCTCATTAACTCCTTTGGGAACTTCCTGGATTAGATGGTCCTTGTATGTTTCCCCCGAGGGTCCTGCACTGGCCCCTTCGCAGGACCCAGCATGCCAGCATCCATAACTCTGCCACAATCTCTCCCAACTGCACTGTAAACCAAACACACACAATGCTTGTTTTCCTCTTAAATATTTCTTCCATACAATGATTTTAAAAGGCAAAAAAGTTGACATTGCTCATACATCAAAGTATAAAACTGTATACACAAAAACTCTCTCTCCCCTCCTCCCACCTTTCCCCATGCACTTAGTTTTCTTCAACACGTAGCTTTTATAGTTTCTGTTTATCCTCCTGAAAAATGTTTATGCATATTCAAGACCACGTGTATGTATTCATTTCTCCCGCAAACATTTCACACAAATGGTAGCATGCTATACACATTTTTCTATACCTTTTTTCACTTAGAATGTCTCGGGGATCTTTCTCTGTCAATACACAAGGAGCTTCTTCTGTGCACGTACATGGGCTGGGGGGGGCAAGAAATAGATTCTGTTCACTGTTATATTCCTCATTGCCTCGTCAGAGGGCCTAGCACATGGCAGGAGATTTACAAGACTGTTGAGTTGACTTGAATTAAATTACAATACAGGAAATTGATAATAATAAGTGCCGAGGATATCCACATGACTAATAAACAGAAACAACATGCTCATCACCATTATTCTGCAGGGACGTGTGAATTAAAAGTGGTGAGGGGCGCCTGGGTGGCTCAGTTGGTTGAGCATCTGACTCTTGATCTTGGCTCAGGTCATGATCTCATGGTTTTGTGAGATCGAGCCCCACGGTCACTGCAGAGCCCGCTTGGGATTCTCTCTCTCCCTCTCTTTCTGCTCCTCCCCCCGCTCGCTCATGCGTGCATGCATGCTCTCTCCCTCTCAAAATAAGTAAATAAATAAATAAACATTAAACACAATTTTTTTTAATAAAAAAATAAAAGCACCGTGAGAATTTACTACCCATCCACAGAACGGCTAAAATTAAAAAAAAGAAATATCTGGTAAGAGCAAGTGCTAGAAAAGACATGATGCACCTGAGGCTCTCAAATGCCGCTGGTGACAATGTAAATCAATGCAACCACTTTGGAAAACTGTGAAGAAGAAGAACTACTAAAGCGGGACATACGCATGAGCTATGACCCACAACTCTATTCCCAGGTGTATTTCCGACAGAAATGCTACATGTGTTCACCAAGAGACACATACAAATAAGCACACAATAAAGGATTAAGGTTGCCCAAAAAAGGTTTGGTCTATGACCAGCTCCTAGGAGGTAACCACTAAGCCCTTGGAATGTCCTGCCTGATTAAGAGTGTCTTTGTTCACATGGGGCCTTTGAGCCACACCAGAGGGTTGATGCCAACACTGTGACTTATGGTTAGGGCCTTGGGCCATGTGCTATCAGCTTGACCTCTAGAAGAGCGATGGACTAAGGACAGCCACACGTCAGTCACCACGTCTTCATAACCTATCTCCAATAAAAGCCCTGGACGCAAAGGCTGGGGTGAGCTCTGCTGGTTGGCGACAATCCGTGCCTGTTGTCACACGCCAGTGCTGAGAGAAGTAAGGGCTGGGAAAGGCCAACTGGAAGTCCCCGCCGGAACTTTCCTGGAATCTGCCCTGTAAACCTATTCCCACTGCTGATTTTAGTCTGTATTCTTTCATTATAGTAAACCGTAATGATGAGTACAACAGCTTCTTTCCTAGTTCTGTGAGCCCTTCCAGTGGGTTGTTGAACCTGAGGGTGGTCTGGAGGGGGTGCCTCCCCGATAGCAACAAGAATGTTCATAGAAGCATTATTCATGGTAGATAAAAACTGGAAACAACCCAAATGACCATCGACAGTAGAATATATACATAAGCTGTGATGTGTTCATCCAATGGAATTCTCTGCAGGAAGAAAATAAAAGTACAAGTACATATGACAATATGGGTGAAGCTCTCAAACATAATATTAAGCAAGAGAAGCTACACAAAGAAGTACATAGTGTATGATTTTATTTATAGAGGGTTCAAAAACTAATCTATGGCGACTGAAGCCTGAATAAGGTTGCCTTTGGACTGGAGGAGAGAGAGGAGGCAAGCTCTCCAGCGTCTTTTCCTATAAGGTGCTCCTCTTGGTCACAAGGGCTCCACCCTCATGACCCAATCACTTCCCAAAGGGCCCACCTCCTAATGCCATCACCTCGGAGTTAGGATTTCAACATATAAATTTGGGGGGAGGGATACAAACATTCAGCCCATAATACTGGGAGAGGGCACGGGGGTGTTTCTGGGGTACTGGTAATGTTCTGCTTTCTGATCTGGAGGGGGGGGTGGTTACATGGACCCATTCGCTTTGTAAAAGTTCATCGAGCTTGACACATGACGTGTGCACTTTGCTGTACGAATATTAAACCTCAACAAAGTTTGCTTTTCTACATAGTCAATGTACAGTGTCAATGAAAGAAAGAAGGAAAGGGTGAGATGAGAGAGGGAGGCAGAGGGGGAGCGGGAGAGGCACAGGGAATCCCTCTCCTCCCTCCTTGTCCCCCATTCCCTGAGGGAGGGGTGGGGTGGGAGGAAGGGCAGTGACTAATAGTAAGGGCCCGCAAGGAGGCATAGTCACTGGAATTCTCTGCTGGACAGGCTCACAAAATGGTACAACCACTCTGGAGAACAGGTTGGCATTTTCCTACAAAGTTAAACATGCACTTACCGTGTGATCCAGCAATCCCTTCCAAGGAGTCGCTCAAAAGAAAGAAAAACATGTGCACGTAAAACCTTGTCTGCAAATGAGCAGCTTTACTCACGAGCTTAAAAAAAACTGAAAGAACCAGGGGTGCCTGGGTGGCTCAGCCGGTTGAGCGTCCGACTCTTGATCTCAGCGCAGGTCATGATCCCAGTGTCATGGGATGGAGCCCCATGTCGGGCTCCCTGCTGAGCGTGGAGTCTGCTTAAGATTCTCTTTCTCGGGGCGCCTGGGTGGCGCAGTCGGTTAAGCGTCCGACTTCAGCCAGGTCACGATCTCGCGGTCTGTGAGTTCGAGCCCCGCGTCGGGCTCTGGGCTGATGGCTCGGAGCCTGGAGCCTGTTTCCGATTCTGTGTCTCCCTCTCTCTCTGCCCCTCCCCCGTTCATGCTCTGTCTCTCTCTGTCCCAAAAGTAAATAAACGTTGAAAAAAAAAATTAAAAAAAAAAAAAGATTCTCTTTCTCACCCTCTGCCCCTCCCCCGCTCGCGTGCCTGCACTCTGTCTCTCTCTCAAAAAGAACAAAAACAAAAACTGAAAGAACTTCAATGTCCTTCAAAAGGTGAATGAATAAATGAACTATGTATCATATACATCCACATTACAGAATACTACAATTCTATTCAGCACTAAAAAGGAGCCCGCACGAACCTGGACAGATCTCCAGCGTTATGCTAAGTGAAAGAAGTCAGACTCAAGGGGCCACCCGCTAGATGATTCTGTTTATATGACATTCAGGGAAAGGCGAAACTTCAGGGACAGAAAACAGATCACTGGTTGCCTGGGGCTGGGGGTTGCAGGAGGGGTTGACTACAAGGGAAATTATATTCAGTTCTCTACAAGGGAATTATTTGGGGTTGGCTATGTTACGTAATGGGACTATGCTGCCGGTGGCAACTGAGAGTGTTTGTCAAAACTCAGAATGGTACACAACAAAGAATGACTTTTGGGGCGCCTGGGTGGCTCAGTCAGTTAAGTGTCCGACTTCGGCTCGGGCCATCATCTCACGGTTGGTGGGCTTGAGCCCCGCGTCGGGCTCTGTGCTGAACGCTTGCTCAGAGCCTAGGCCCACTTTGGATTCTGTGTCTCCTTCTCTCTCTGCCCCTCCTTCCCTCATGCTCTGTCTCACTCTGTCTCTCAAAAATAAATAAATGCAAAAAAAACAAAGTTTTTAAAGGATGAGTTTTAACCGTATGCAAAGCATACCTCAATTAACCTAAAAAGATATATAAAAATGTTCAAAGTTTACTTAAAAATGATAATAGGTGCCACAAGAGACATAAGGATGAAGCACAGAATGCGGAAAATTCATTTCCAAGTGAGAGTATCAGGAAAGTTTCAAGGAAATGTTCATACTGAAGCCAGGCCTGGAGTGTGAAGAACACCTGGGCAGTTACCATCTTGAGGAACTAATTTCTTTTCTTTTTTCTTGTCTTAATGTTTATTTATTTTTGGGAGAGAGAGACAGAGACAGAGTGCGAGTGGGGGAGGGGCAGAGAGAGAGAGGGAGACAGAATCCGCAGCAGGCTCCAGGCTCTGAGCTGTCAGCACAGAGCCCCACGCGGGGCTTGAACTCAAGAACCACTAGACCATGACTTGAGCCAAAGTCGGAAGCTCAACCGACTGAGCCACCCAGGCACCCCTTGAAGAACTAATTTCTAAATACGTATTTCTAGGAGAAAATATCAGACAGAATCATCTTTCTGCACTTTGCCATTAACACCTCCCCCAGAGACACAAGCCGACTAAAATCTGAGTCACTTAGTCTGATCTACACGTAACGACAGGCCAGTCACACTGACTCTGGTTAAGAAATAGTTCGGGGGCTCAGAGAAGTAGAACTCTCGGGTCTCCAGGGAACTTCCAAGCTTCCTCCACAATATTGGCCCCTTGAGAGTAAGAAGGAATGACCCATTAACAATAAAAGCTAATACTGTTTTTTCAAGTTTATTTATTTATTGTGAGAGACAGAGACAGCATGAGTGGGGGGAAGGGCGGAGAGAGAGGGAGAGACGGAGAATCCCAGGCAGGCTCCATGAGGCCAGCGCGGAGCCCACGCAGCGCCAAACCCACGAAACTGTGAGATCCTGGCCTGAGCCAAAACCAAGAGTCAGGTGCTCAACAAACTGAGCCACCCAGGAGCCCCAGTGAAACCTAATACATTGCCCTTACTATGTGCGAAGGCCCTGCTCTGAACGTTTATATATATATAAATATATAATATAATATTAACAATCACATATACGTATAAATATATTTTGTATGTAAAACCTGTATGTTTAATATGTATGCTTAAAATAATGGATATGCAATACATAAAATATATATAATTTATCCCTATAGAATGTAGATAGATAAGTATAATCCCTCCTCGCGGCAGCGAGGCGCCTGGTTGATAATTTTGTTATCAACCTCATTCCACCGATGGGAAACTAAAGAACAGGCGCTCAGGGTACAGAATTAATGAGGGCGGAGCCAGAGCTCAGGCCGAGCAGCGTGGCCCCGGGGCGCCCAGGGTTGTAGCCCCTCTGCAAAGACACACGCCCGGCAGGCGAGATCCCGCGTGTGAGCCCTCGCTCTGGGCCTGGCGTGGAAGGAGGCACTCGCTTCCCACCCCTTGCACAGGTGCGAGCAAGAGGCCAGAATGGCCAGGAGATGTCCCTTTCTCCGCGGGGCTGCCGCGGCCCCCTGGGCGACCAGCGATGTCTCCGTCAAGCGCGAAGGAAGCCCGCGTCACCAGGCTTCCCCCGGGGCAGTTCAGCAGAGCTGTTCACAAGCGCTAACGTGAGGCAGACAGCCTTCCTTTGCACCCTGGCTTCCCCCTTCGGTAGCTAGGAAACCTGGAGCCAATGACTTCTTAACCCCCCTCTGCTTCTGCTTCTTGATCCGTAACAGAAGAGAAATAAAACTACCCACGGAGTAAGAGAAATAACACAAGTAAAAACTTAGAATGGTGCCAGGCCCGGTCAGTGCTCCCAAGACGCTCTTGTGGCTAGACTGCTGCTTTTTGCAGACGTTTCCCCTATCGTCCGGACACGGGGAAGGCCATCTTTTCTTCCCCCAGCTCTACTGAGATATAACTGATACACAACGTTGTGTAAGTGTAAGGTGTACAACGTGTTGATCCGATTCACTAATACACTGCAGAGTGATTGACCACAGCAGTGGCTAACACCTCCATCCCATCCCACAATTACCTTTTGGTGCGTGCGGTGAGAAAATGTAAGCGCTACTCTCGTAGCAACTTTCTTTTTTTATTTAATGTTTATTTTATTTATCGTTGAGAGAGAGAAAGAGAGCAGGGGAGAGGCAGAGGGAGGGAGAGAATCCCAAGCAGGCTCCACACTCGGCACAGAGCCCGACGTGGGGCTCGATGCCGCAAACCAGGAGATCATGACCTGAGCTATAACCAAGAGTCGAACACTTAATCGACTGAGCCACCCAGGTGCCCGTCTCTTAGCGGCTTTCAAGTATATACTGCAGTATGATTTGCTGTAGTCACCATGCTGTGCATTAGAGCCCCGGAATTTGCTAATCTCATAACGGGAAGTGTGTACCTTTGAACCAATCTCCACCTTTCCCCCACTCGCCAGCCCCTGGTAACCTCCCCTCTACTTTCCGTTTCAATGATCGCAGCCTGTTTTTTTTTTAAAGATTCCACACATACATGAGCGAAAGCCACCCTTGCCCTTGACCTTGACCTTACCTGCTGTCTCTCCCTTCTCTGCCTCTGTCACAGGCCTTTTCCTGTCCTGCTGTCATTCTAGAGGGGCTTCCCCCCAGGCCAGCGGTTTTCCTGGTGACTTCCTACTGCCGGCACTTTTTCTGTTTTCTGGCTCTTGTCTGCTTCAGTTCATAAATACAACACTAAAAAATCATTGGCTCCTCGTCTTTTCCCACCTCACACAGCTGTAACGTGTCCCCCAGGAACAGGAGTCTAGGCCCAACTGCAGGCTGGGATAAGGAATAGGAAAATGACTTCTTTTGTGGTAACATTTTACTCGATGCCGTTTTTAGGAGGGGAAGCCTATGCTTTCTGTTCCCTGCAGCGTTGTGTCAGGGCTATGATTTCAGGCCTTTTCAAGACCGCCAAGAGGCCTGACCCATGTGGCAAATCTCCAAGTCAACTTTCCTACGGTGCACCACTGCTCCGGACTGGAGTTATTTCAATTCAACTTTCTCCCTGACCTGGAGGAAGACAAACATTCCAGCGTTGCTGTAAGTGTTCAAACTAAGTCCCGGATGCTGCTGATGAGAGAAGGATGTAAATAGGAGGGGCCGGGAGAGGAGCTGGATCTTCCCCTAGGTCATTTGCACATTGTCCGATGTACGAGAGGGAGGAATTGGGAAGAACCCTTTGAACCTGCGAGGATGTCCCCAGAGTCTGAGTTTTGAAAAATTCTCCCTCTTCCTCCTCCTCATTTAGAATCTCCCTGCTCCCTAGGAGGCAGATAAAATCCCTTAACGATCTCCGCGTCTCCCCTTGCCTTCCTCATTGTCAAAATCAAACCATGGGGTCTTTAGAGAGTCTGAAAATTCCATATATTTACTTCCTCAGCCTCCCTTGCAGCCAAGCATGGGCATGTGACCTAATTCCAGGCAATGGAAAGTGGCAAAGTCTGACAGAGGGCATCTAAGAAAGGTTTCTTTCCCAGTGGGAAAAGGAAAGAATGGCTTGTCTCCTTGTTCACTGGACAGGTGTCTGCCTGCACAGGACGTCTTGGACACGTCTTGTCTTCATCCCTTCCTTTAAATGCAGGGCCCTTCCCCAGGGGCCAGGCCTCACCCTGTGCCCAGTCGTAGAAATCCCAGTTACTTTACCTGTTATCTCAGTAACTCAACAAATGTTTCTCAGGCACTTACCTTGTGCCATGTTCTACAGGGTAGAAGACAAGGCAGACAAGGTCTCTACTCTCACAAAACTTGCGCCCCTCGTGGACGGCCCCCGGCACAATACCGTCAATGGTCCCCATTTTGTTTGTTTCCGTTTAGGGGCCCCCCTATCCCTGACACAACACTTCTGAAGTCAGACTCACTCCCTTCTCTCCAAAACTGACTTCCCTATTTCTGTTAGGCAATCCTAGGCTCAAAGTCATGACATTGTCTTTATCTTTTTGTTCACCCTGTTGCTAGCATACTTCATTTCTATTTAGCCATTCACTCTACCTCCACCGAATGCCAGGAGCTTGAGCTCCAAAGATACACAATGCACACACACACAATCACAACACAGTGTAAGATGTGCAACAGTAGAGGTATGTCCAAGATGGATGGCGGTGGAAAATGTCTTGACTCTTCCATGGGAGCCAAGGAGGGAGCAAATAGGGAGAGTATGAGGCAACCGAACTGAAAATGAAACCTTGGATAATACTAATATGTAAAGGGCAGAACAGTGTCAAATGCAGCAGAGAAGCTGGCCAATGATAAGACCCAGGAAGGAGTTTCAGTTTTACAAACTAGGAGTCATCCTGGTAAGAACAATTTCAAATGGAGTGGTGGGTTGGTCTGGGGTAGGCAGAAGAATGAATGGAAGGGAGTGAGGTTTATCCTCAGAAAAACCACCCTCCCTTCCAGAAACACCATCTTGATTTTCCTTTGGGACCAAGGCATCCCTCTCTCAGACTCTGCTCGGGTGGAGCCAGCCCCACCTCCAGATCCACAGCCTAGCCTCGCCAACTCAGACCACCACATACGCACAACTATGGAGATTTACTCAGGGATGGGTTCGTGACCAAATCCCAGCCAGTGAGAGGTTGGCTGCTGGAGCTCTGAGGAGAGAGCTGCTCTTGGTCTACACCAGTTCAAAACGCAGGCGCTCGTCTTGTTAGAGCTGGACCACCACACTAGTCCTTTGACTGGTCCTCTTGCCTCCTAAATCTTCATACTGACCAAAGCTCCCACATTATTCAAAAACGTTTGAGCACCCATCATTAAGTTCCCGGCGCCTAATGCTTCCTACTCCACAAGGTGGATCGAATCTCCCTTTCCTTGCACCCTCCTGTCATCAAGGCTTTACTTATCTTTCCTCCTCCTGGGTTGCCCACCCCTGTCCTTGCTACATTCAGACCCTTGTCATCTTTCAGTGTCCCAGCTCAAATGCTGTCTTCCCTGACTCTCACTTGGTTTCAATATGAATTGACAGCGATTTTTAGAAAACATGATTAATTGTCTGGCTTTATTACCTCTCAGTTTACGTGTTAATTTTTTCCTCTCCCAAATTACCTCTGAAGGAAGTTGGAGACAAAGACCGCGTCAAAATTATTGGTGTACTGTGTAGCATTTATGACAGGGTTCTTCTGCACAGGAGACATTTAAACATTTTCACAGAATGACTAATAGACATTTCCCAGTTTGGCAGTGGGTGGCAGGAAACGGAGATGAATGTAAACTACAGTTTAAATGATGAGAAGGCAGGTGGTCAGAGGCAAGAGAGGGGAAAGCATTGAATGGATGTGAACAGCCAAGAAGACAGAGTTGTAGGAAGTCAAACTTGACAAGGCAAGGAGGTAAACCCCATACACAGGGCAGGCGCCATGAGGGCGCTGACCCGGCTGAAGGAATCAATGCAACCATTGCCTTCATCAGCAAGGTCTTGAGCAACTCCAAGTGCGTAGAAGGTGGGAGAACCCTTGGGAGTAGCTCTCATTGGATTTAGGACACTTTCTCACTCTCTTCAACTCTCTCCAGAGATGCTATAGGAAAATAAAGGAAAGCTCCCAAAAACAGCTTCACAAGGAATGTGGAATCATAAGGAATAACTGCTTTTTTTTTTTTACTTCTTTTTAAAGTTTATTTATTTATTTTGAGAGAGGGTGTGCGGGAGGGGAGGAGGAGCAGAGAGAGAGAGAGAGAGAGAGAGAGAGAGAGAGAATCCGAAGCAGGCTCTGCACCCTGATGCGGGGCTCAAACCCACAAACCAGGAGATCATGACCTGAGCTGAAACCAAGAGTCAGATGCTTGACTGAGCCAACCAGGCGCCCCAATAACCATTCTTCATAAGGTCCCAGAAGACTTCCCCATCGTAATTCTCACCTTACTTGTGATTCTCTTTTCCTGAAACATTCTCTTCACTGACCTTTTCGTGGATGTACTCCTAATGGACGGGCCCTTCCCTCTCAGTCTCATTTGCTGGGTCATCTCCATCTGCCTGGCCTCTGAGCAACAGAGAACCCCAGGCCTTCATCCTTAGGCCTCTTCTTGTCTAGATTTGTCCTCAGGCCCCAGAGGATCGTATCTAGATGCAGGGCTCTTATGAGCTGATGGCACCAGATTATGTATGTCAAGCCCTAACTTGTCTCCAATCCCTTGCCTTTTAGACTTGCATATCCATTGTCTATGCTATATCTCCACTTGGAGGTCTAATAATCATTCCAAACTTGGTATGTTCAGAATTAAGTTTCAAACACACATATCACCATGATCACTACCACCAAATCCTGCTTTACCTGCCTTCTTGGCCATTGCTATTAATTATGACTTCATGCTACCATTTCTCAGGCACAACTCCTTGGGTCACCCTCACCTTTACCCTTTCTCATACCTGACGCTCAACCCATCAGCAAATCTGGGTGGCTCTGCCGTCAAAATAAAGCTCGATTCTGAAATGTCCCAACCTCTCTACCACTACCACCCAAATCCAGTCCGTTTTCCTCTAAGCGATTATAACACCCTTGTAACTGGTCCTTGTGTTTCCGTCTTTGTTGCCTACAGTCTCTTCCTTCCAAGCATCCGGAGTTATCCTTCTGAAATGTAAGTAAAGGTCTATCACGCCTCAGCTCAAAACCTTCCAATGAAATTCTGACCCATGCTACAACAAGAATGAACCTTAAGGACATTACGCCTAGGGAAATAAGTCAGATATACAGGACAAATATTGCATGACTCCACTTAGAGGAGGTAGCCAGGATAGTCAAATTCACAGAGACAGGAAGTAGAACAGTGGTTACCAGGGGCTGAGGGGAAAGGAAATGGAAAGTTATTATTGAATGGGTAGAAACTTTCAATTGGGGGTGGCGGAAATGTTCTAGAGATGCACAGTGATGATGGTTGCACAATAATGTGAATGTACTTAATGCCACTGAACGGTATACTTAAAAATGGTTAAAATGATAAATTTTATCCAAAAAAATTGTAAAGCCGCCAATGGCTTCCGATCTCATTCACCATCAGATCCAAAGTAAGGTAAGGACCAAAGTCTACAAGGCTCTACGTCCTTGGGTCCCTGCTGCACCTCTGACCTCCCCGGCTACCCCTCTCTGCTCCCGTCAAACTGACCTCCTTCCGGCTTCTCAGTCAAGACACAGACACTCCCACTCAAACACGCCATGCCCTGCCCAGCACTGGGACCCTTGCGTTTGCTGTTCTTTCTGCCAAGGATACTCCCCCTCTCAGAAGTCCACGTGGTTGTCTCCTTTACTTCATCCAGTTCCCGGCGCAGACGTCACCTCAGGCGCAGCAGTCCCTCACCAAAGTGTCACCCCATCCCACCTGCATTGTTCACAATCCCCCTACCCAGCTTTATTTTTGAAGCACTTATCAAAACTGACACTTTTTTTTTTTTAATTTGCTCAGCTATGGTCTGACCGTCCCCATTAGAATATAAGCTCTCTAGGAATAAGGATGTTGTCTGACAGATTGCAGTTTCCTAGAACAGTGCCTGACATATAGTAGGCTCTCAAAATGTATCTGTCAGATGAATAAATGAGTTTTACCTACGCTCAGCAAGTGCCAAGAGATGGTAACTAAGAGATTATTTAGATGGTTCATTTCCAGATAAGTAAAAAGGGTTCTCTTAGAGGAGGTGTGCCAGACCCAGTTGCTTTGTGGGTTTTGTTTTCATTTTGTTTTTCTAGTTGTGAAAAACATGTTCGTTATCGAACATTTGGATCACACCAGAAAGCAAAGAACAAAACGAAAGCCCCTCACACCGTTCCTGCTACTGATATTAGAAAGTTTCACTCAAGGAGTGCCTGGCTGGCTCCGTCAGAGGAGCAAGCAACTCGCTCTTGACTTCAGGGTAGTGAGTTTGAGCCTCACACGGGGTGTAAAGATTACTTAAATAAATCAACTTTAAGGAAAAAAAAAAAGTTTCATTCGAGTTTTTTAACGTATGTGTTTTATTCATTTTTCTTAGCCTGGGTGCTCTGCAAAGCAGAAACAAGTACTGAAGTGCTGACGCTGTATTTGGAAAGTCCAAGTTCAGGGTGGCGGGGTGGAGAGAAAAGGGAACGTGAGGCAAGAGAGATGTAAAGTAATTCCCTGTGAGGCACTATCCTGCTGGCCACCACTTCATGACAAGTCACGATAGAGTCCAAGCACGCTGCTGGGCAGATACGTGTTCACACGGCGTGAGGGACTCCGGGAGGTTTGCAAAGGTTTGCATGTCAGAGTAGTCCAAGGAATGGAGAAACACGGGAAATGACTGCCTCACTTCTTTCTGTCTCCTAAGTCCTATGGGTCAGGCTTCACCATGTGGGACTAACTTTCCGTATCTTCCAACTTACATCAAACATGTGAAACCAGATCCCATGTCTCATGGTGTGACATTTCAACAGAGTCTGGAAGTGAAGAGGCCACTTAGCGTCGTGCACTGACCAACAAAGAGAAAGAAGGCAATCGGGAGATGCTCAGAAGTCACACAAGATTCATATCAAATGCAGTATTTTATTTTTTTTTTAATTTTTTTTTCAACGTTTATTTTTTATTTTTGGGACAGAGAGAGAGCATGAATGGGGGAGGGTCAGAGAGAGAGGGAGACACAGAATCGGAAACAGGCTCCAGGCTCTGAGCCATCAGCCCAGAGCCCGACGCGGGGCTCGAACTCACGGACCGCGAGATCGTGACCTGGCTGAAGTCGGACGCTTAACCGACTGCGCCACCCAGGCGCCCCTCAAATGCAGTATTTTAAGCAAAATCGGGACCCTACCGGCCACACAGGTTATTTGAGTCATTGAGATATAATCCACGTACCACAAAATCCACCCTTTTCAGGGGCACAATTCTGTGGTCTTCAGTGTATTCACAAAGTTGTGCAACCAGCACCACCATCTAATTCCAGAACATTTTCATCAACTTGAAGAAAGCCCCATATCTATCCGCAGTCAACCCCCATCCTCCCTCCCCTCGGATTCCCGGAAATCACTAATCGACATTCTGTCTTTATGGGTTTGCCCACTGGGGCCATTTTCTGTAAATGTAATCACACAATATGTGGCCTTTTGTGTCTGGCTTCTTTCCCTTAGGATGTTTCCCGGGTTCCTCCATGCTGCAGCACGTCTCAGTGCCTCATTCCTTTTCATGGCTGGGTAGTATTCCATTGTGAGGACAGACGCCTTCCAACTCTCTATTCACCCACTGATGAAAATCTGGGTTGTTCCACTTTTTCGACTATTATAAACAATGTCGCTACAAACACCCACAAACAAGTTTTTATGTGGACATGTTTTTATTTCTCTTGAGTATATACCTAAGAGTGCCATATTTTCTTAGGTTCGGTTTTTGGCATATTTCTCCTTGTGTGTCCCAAACCGAACATCTAAAATGATATAAGGAGATAGCTCTGGAAACCCCAGGTTTTGCTGGTGTCATTGCTTTTGATTGCTGCTGTTTGGTGAGTTTCTTTCTTTTTTTTTTTAATTTTTTTAATGTTTATTTACTTTTGAGAGACAGAGAGTGAGTGGGGAGGGGCAGAGAGAGGGGGAAACACAGGATCTTAAGCAGGCTCCAGGCTCTGAGCTGTCAGCACAGAGCCCGACATGGGGCTCGAACTCATAAGCTCTGAGATCATGACCTGAACCGACGTCAAGACGCCCAACCGACTGAGCCACCCAGGCACCCTGCTGTTTGGTGACTTTCTGATCTCATTCTGTAAAGTCCGTCTATTTTGTTGGGTGTGGTCACGGCAGTGTCTATTTAGCTTAGTGGTCAAGTTCTTTAAACGCCTGGAACCAATACATCATCCAGTTTTTGCTGAGGGCCTCTGTGTGCATATTGAGGCAATGCTTTCAACACTCAGACAGTGGAAGGGCAATTTACAACTCTGCCTCAGCTTTCACATCCTGCTTGCACAGAGCCTTCAGGTCAGGCAGATGTGAGAGCTTAGGCCTTTCTAGGTCTCCCTGAGCATGCACACAGCCCTGGTCATATGCACAGCCACATACACGAACACAGCCTCCTAGACTCCCAGACATATTTGAAGCTTTTCAAAGTCCCTTATGGGCGCCTACGCATCTGGGCATCTCATTCTCCAGATTTTCCTTTTCAGCTTTTTGGTTAGCCTATTTGTTTGCCCAGTGTTATCCACCAACTAAGGCACCCATCGACGTTAAGCGTCATCTCTGATTGTTCTTGACAAGTGCCCCTGGAGAAAGGCTGTCCGCACTGGGAGGCCTCTGTGTCAAGTCAAATAACGACACAGTCTTGTGAGGGGAGTCTTCCAGGGAACCACCAGACAGGTCAAATAATAACATTTCTCTGGGCGTGGGTCTTTCAAGGAGCTCCAATCCTCTTCTGCTCCCTCCGGTGGCTACCAGGCTGCTGGTTTTCAACATGACAGTGGGGTGTTAGTTTTCAAGGCTACCGAAGAACTGGGAAGAGCAAGATGAGAATAGGGCAAATTAAAATGCCACAAAGCTCACTGTTTTTATTGCAGTCCAATCATTTTTCTTGAATTAACATTCTCTGGTTGTTTCTGACAATTTTGCCAGTTTTCCCATTGTTTTTATGAAAGAGAGGACTTGGGACATCTTTACTCTGCCATTTTGTCTGGCATCACCCATAGAGTTTTATTATTATTTTTTTTTCTAAGTAAACTCCAGGTCCGATGTGGGGTTTGAACTCACGACCATGAGAGTTGCATGCTCTCCTGACTGAGCCAGCCAGGGACCCCCTCCCCCATACAGGTTTTTTTTTACATTAAAAAAAAAAGCTTATTTACTTATTTTGAGAGCGAGAAAGAGCACAAGCAGGGAAGGGGCAGCGAGAAAGAGACAGAATCCCACGCAGGCTCCGTGCTGTCAGCGCAGAGCCCAACATAGGGCTCAATCTCACAAACCATGAGATCATGATCTGAGCTGAAATCCAGAGTCAGATGTTCAACTGACTGAGCCACCCAGGCACTGCACCCATATAGTTTTAAATATTAATTTATTATTATGTATGGCCATTTTCCATATTCTTAATCTCCCAAAAAATGAATGTTAACATATGCATAATGTATCATCTTATTGATGATACATTCTTTTTATACTGAACTTTAATCATTCTTTTATATTGAACTTTTAGATTGTTTTCTATTTCGCCTCTCTATAGATAATACTTTGGTCATTTTTTTTTTTTTTACTACGTCTTGGAATCCTTTCTTAATCTAAGTTGATGGATACAGGAATATGGGGCTAAAGACAATAAACATTTTTAAAGCTAAGTCAAAAAGTAATAGCCTCAAGTAACACAAAAGCTAACTAACAACTGGGATGTTTATTACTTGCATAACCAAGAAGTCTGAAAGAAGGTAGGGAGACTCAATGAAGTAGTCAAGAAATCAGACTCATTTTTTTTTGCTCCAACACCCTCAGAATATTGACTCTTTATCTATGTGCTTGCTGCTTCTGACGGCAAGATGGCTCCAAGTTTTCTGTTGTCACACAAGCAAAGTTCAGGAAAGCAGAGGTGTATGAAGCCACAACAGGGAGAGAGACTCCTCGTAAACCACCATCTCTAATTAGGAAAGAAAATCTTTCCTGCAAACCTCCTAGCAGAATTCCTTACGGGTTATCTCCAGTGTGTGTCACATAGCCATCATTAACTGTTAAGGAATCTAGGAAAACAAGGATCTGGCCCCTTCCAGATTCAATCATGAAGTAAGAGGTTTGTTATAGCTGCTGAACAGTCAACTGTATTGGAGAGCAAAACTCACAATAGTGGGTGTGTGACCAATCGCCCCAACCTTAAGAGTTAGAAAACAGGGGCGCCTGGGTGGCGCAGTCGGTTAAGCGTCCGACTTCAGCCAGGTCACGATCTCGCGGTCCGTGAGTTCGAGCCCCACATCGGGCTCTGGGCTGATGGCTCGGAGCCTGGAGCCTGTTTCCGATTCTGTGTCTCCCTCTCTCTCTGCCCCTCCCCCATTCATGCTCTGTCTCTCTCTGTCCCCCAAAAAAATAAATAAACGTTGAAAAAAAAATTAAAAAAAAAAGAGTTAGAAAACAATAAGCATTTTTTTTTTCTTGTTCACATCTTGGAACAATTAAAGACTGGCTGAACTAGGCTGGGTTTGGCTAGACTTGCCTATGGGTTGGTTGCATGTGTGGTCATTTTGTTTGTTTTTGTTTTTACCTTTTAGTGTAAAATAAAATATAAATAAAGAAAACAATGCAAAACAAATGTATACCTTAGTGAATTCTTATAAGACAAACACCCCTGTAACTTACCACCCAGGTTAAGAAATAGAACTTTGCCAGTTCAATTCCTTCTACCAAACTCTTACAGGGTGCCTGGCTGGCTGAGTCAGTGGACCATATGACCCTTGGTCTCAGGGTTGTGAGTTCAAGCCCCATATTGGGTATGGAGCCTACTTTTAAAAAGGAGCAGGGAAGCCACCTGGGTGGCTCAGTGAGTTAAGCATCCGACTTCGGGTCAGGTCATGATCTCAAGGTTTGTAGGTTTGAGCCCTGCATCAGGCCCTGTGCTGACAGCTCAGAGCCTGGAGCCTGTTTCGGATTCTGAGTATCCCTCTCTTTCTGCCCCTCCCCCTCCCTTCAAAAATGAATAAACATTAAAAAAAAAAAGACAAAAAAAACCCCCAAAAAACAAAACAAAACTCTCTCTAGTCACTTTGGTTGCCTAAAGCTTGTTCTCTGATAGATTCCTCAGGAAGTACTCATAGGAATAATATTCCCTAAGTTCCTGCATGTTCCTAACAGCTTGTCTGTGCCCTTATACCTGAATGTCACATTTTCTTAAGTATCCAAATATGCTATTCCATTTTTTTTTCTGGCAAAGTATAGCATCAAAAAGTCTGCTGACAATCTTCCTTCCTTTATAAGCCACGTGTTCTTTTGGCCTAGATGCCTAAAGAGATTTTTCTTTTTTGTAATGTCCAGAAATTTCACTAGTATATGTCTTAGTGTTGGCCATCCACTTCAATATTTTCAGATGCATAGTGGGCTCTTTTAGTAAGTACTTTCAAATCTGTTTTATTTCAGAAAACTTTTCTCGAATTAGAGCAGAGAGTATTTGTTCAAGTCTCTTGCCTCTGTGTCCTTATGTAGGGACTTCTGCTCACCGTATTTTAGATCTTCTTGTCCTGTATTCATTCAGTAGTGTTGTTTTTCAAATCTTTATCTCCTAGTTTTTTTTTTTATTTTTAAAATTTCCCTTCTTTTCACTTTTTGTTCCTCTTAAGGCATTATCTGTGTGTCTATTCACTGGATTCCTCCATTTATTTTATTTCTGATTCTTCTTGATCTCTGTCCCTTCAGTTCTGAGTTTCTCTATTTCTCATTCATTTTTTTCTTTCATGTTTTATATCATTTTCTTCATGACATTTCTTAGTGCCTTTTAGCTCGTTTTGAAATAGTTCAATTTCATTTTTCCTTTTTCTTTCTCATTTGTATAATGTTTTTTTTTAATTAATTTATTTATTTTTGAGAGAGAGAGAGAGAGAGCACAAGCTGGGAAGGGGCAGACAGACAGAGGGACATACAGTATCTGAGGCAGGGTCCAGGCTCTGAGCTGTCAGCACAGAGCCCGACATGGGGCTCAAACCCACGAGTCGTGAGATCATGAGCTGAGCCGACTGAACCACCCAGGTGCCCCTAATGTTTACTTATTTTTGAGAGAGATAAAGAGAGGCCGAGAGAGTGGGAGGAGGGGCAGAGAGAGAAGGAGAGAGAGAATCCCAAGCAGGCTCTGTACTGTCAACACAGAGCCCAATGCAGGTCTTAAACTCATAAACTGTGAGATCATGAGCTGGGCCGAAGTCCAATGCTTAACTGATGAAGCCACCGAGGCACCCCTCTTTCTCATTTTTTTTAAGCAAGTCTTTCTGCCTGCTTTCATTATCTGGAAGGATATTATTCTCATTTTTCTTATGATAACGTGGCATGAGGTTTGGTCTCAATACATTTCTGTTGCTCATGTTTGTATGAATTAAGTATGAACTTTTAGAAGGAAGCTTTGCTCAGGGTAAGTTTTCTGACTGCATAAAGTTACCTATTCTGTTGTTTTTCACATAGTGCAAGATTTGTAAGATCTTCATGTCATGTTCCCCTCTTCCTCTTTTACCCGGACCTTCTTTCCTTCATGTCTACAGTGCCTTTTCTGTTCCCAGCAGTATCCGCAAGGAAGGGAGCCCCACCTGGTGAGTTTCCAGAGTTCACAGGGGTTAGACCGCTCCAGACTTTCAGACCTTCCTGCGGTCCCCTGCACTCACGTGCTAACTGAAGTAGGCAAACAGTTTCAGCTGTTGTTCTAAAATTAGCCTGCTGAGCCTTCCAGGGAATGCCTCTTGGATATTTTAGGGGGATTTTGTTCTCCAGTTTGTTAGATGCCCCGCTGCTTTCTTCTGCTTCCTCTTGCACAGATGCTGATACCGTGCAGGTCTGGTGCTTGTCAATGACTTATCCTCAGCGGCTTGGTTCAGGGTTCACGGGGATACTTTCTCACCTGGTTTTGTTGGAAATGTCTGTGGATTTCGGTTTTGCTATTTAATTGTTCTGTCTGCTTTTATATGGCGATTTGGCGAGTTCTAACACTATTCTGCCGCCACGAGTTCATCTTCCCCAAATCCACGTGTTCACTCCGGGGCCCGGGCTGAGGGGCGGGTAGACCCAGCAGCTGTGGGGCGGGTATACCCAAGAAGCTGCATTTCTTGCAGAAATGCAAGAGCACAAACTTGGAAGTGGAGGATGCTTAGACCTCTGTTTGCAGCACACACTTGTTAACATTCCTTTGGCCAAAAACAGCCACAAGGCCAATCGCAACATCAATATGCAAGAAAAATATACTTTGCTTCTAGGAGAAGGGACTACAAAATCATGCAAAGAACCGTGATGAGGAATTGGAAACAATAATGCAGTATCCCACACCAACCAACGGCATCTGCCCCAAAAGCTTTTCCTAAATCTTGCTAAAGTGCTTTCCAGAAATGGTTTGTTAATTCGACTTCCATCCTCAGGTATGACAGTGCCCCTCACACTACCACACCCATCATTTAATTGACTATCTTTACATTGTTGTTAATTCAGCAAGTAAAAAATGTATGTGTGGTTTAATGTTTGGATTACACTTCTTTCACTTTTGTGAGGTTTAGTATTTTGGGTATTAGTTTCGTAGCCATTACTCTTTCCTCCTTAATGACTTGTCTGCTCCTGTCCTGTATCTATTTCTCTAAGGCCGATGTTGTTTTTCTTGTTGATTTATAAGACCGCGTTACATACTAAAGATTTTAATCTTTATCTTTCATATTTGTTACATGTATCTGTTCCAACTTATCATTTCCCTTTTGTATCATTTATCTAGTTCTGCATAACGAATTGCCTTAAAACTTAGTGTTCTAAACAACAACAACAACAACAAAAACATTTACTATTGCTTACAAATCTGTGAGTCAGCAGGATGTATCCGATGACCCGGGCCAGGCTGGGCTGATCTCTGCTGGGCTCATTCACGTATCTGCCATCAGCCGGTGGCACGGTTAGGGAACAGGTGACCTAGGATGATGGTCTCACTCACATATTGCCTGCTGGCTTGCTGTCACTTGGTGCAACAGGGATTACTGGGTCACGTGACCGCCATGCCTTTTTATTTGTATTGTTTCTTGGTATGCATTTAAACTTTTTATATATTCAAAGTCATCATTTTTTTCCTATGTGATTTCTTAATTGTTGTCATGCTTTAAAAGTTATTCCCCAGATCCAAGGTCTGATAAATACTCACTTAAGTTTTCTTCTACATTTTTGTTCTTTCATTTATTATCTTTAAGTCTTTAATCCATTGGAAATTGTTGCACGTGAAGTAAGAATTTAAATGGTTGTTTTTCCACATGTAGTTAACCAATCATCCAAGCACTGTTAATGGAATAGTCTTTCCTTTTCCCATGGATTGATGATATCACCTTTTATCACAGAGTGGATTGTGATGCAGTCCTTGGATCTGCTTCTGGGTTCTTGCCTTTGCTCCACTGATGTGTCCCTCATGGTTTCTTGCATTGCCCAAGTCTATACAGGCAAAGGGTGGAAGGAACTCAGGGTTGGGTGAGTATCGCCATTTTGTCTGCAAATTAAGTTCATCCCGCATCATCCTTCAGAAGCCCAGGATTCAAAATGAGCTCTGAAAGTTCAGGAGAGAGTCACGGGGGGGATCGATCCAGACCTCTCAGAGACCAGAAACCTTTGAGCAGAGGGAGGGCACTTAAGAAGATGAGTTTGTCCTAACCTAGCACTTGCTGTGAGAACGGAAGAGCTATAATTACAATCCTGATCAGAAGAGAAATGCTTGGCTTTTTCCACCATTATTGGAGGTACCCAGAATGCTCCCAGAGAGCCCTGTGACCATTACATGCTCAAGATGTAACTGCACTGTGTGAAAGGGAGGGCTGCAGTCTTTCACCTGTGGCAGAATATATAATATTTATTGATTTTCCTCTGAGTAACAGGTTTAGTGAAGACTGCCAATTCTCTGGGGGGATAAACATGAAATAGAGTCCCCCCCCCCAAAAAAAATCTATCAGTTATGCTCTGTGAAACCTCCCTTTCCCCACTGAGTAAGCAGGCTCCATTTGCCATATATATGTGTGTGTATGTGTGTGTGTGTGTGTGTGTGTGTATCAGTCTGATCCTATAACTTTTCATCATTTTAGTTAGCAAAATGATTTCTCCTCAGTTATTAAGATTCAGCTCTGTTCAATTTAAAATTTCAATCTTCTATTTGATTCCAAGCCTTCCTCCTTGCCTCTAATGCAGGCTAGGCTGCCGGCTTTAGGGGGACTGGGGGTGGGGAAGGGAGCGAGGACATGGCCTGCTGTCTCCCATTCCTCTCCTTCCAGCTTACCCCTCTGGCCCTGGGAAAAAAGGAAGAAAAGGCAAAGTTGAATCTGCCCTTTTGGGATCGCTCGCGCTGACCAAGAGGCCCCAGGGCCGCCCCGGCACTCAGTGGCAGGCAGCTTCTGGCAGTCCCTTGAGAAACCCATCTCCCTCCTCCCGCTTGCCCCCCAGCTGACAGCCTTGTGCAGCATTTCTCCAAGGCGCACCTCTCTGTCCAACATGTGGCCATCTTCCTGCACATCTACAGCCCCCCGACTCTGGGGCCTGTGAGCAGAAGGACCCATCCATATTCTTAACCAGGAGCTTGAGAGGCTAATCCCACTCACCTCACACCATCCTGTTACATTTTCATCCCATCAACTTCCTTCTGACCCCAGCCCCAGGTTCCTGCAGATCTCAGAGTGGCACAGCCCTGGACTCTGTACATCCATCTGGGCTCTTGATGCCTTAAACGTCTCTTAACATTTACTTTATTACACTTATTTTGACGACTTGAGTTGTTAAGTAGCTCGTTGTAAGATCCTAAGATTCAACAGAGACGTGCAGTCACTTTCCTAAGACCCCCACCAAATCAGCACCATCCTCAGATTAGAAGGTACTATCAGTGTATTGGACCCAGGTTTTCCCCATCAGGATAGGACTGCTCAGGCTTCCAGAAAGACAAGAGCTGAGAACCTGGGCTTTGCTGTCAGACGGATCTCAGGCTGAGTCCTGCATGAACTACCTCCTTGCTGGGCAATCTTGGACAATTTACTGAACTTAGTTTCCATTTCCTCAGCTGTAAAATAGGAAGAATAACAGTATGGATCTTACCGTTTGTATCGCTGAAATGAGATCATGCGAGCAAAGCCCAGTGCCTGGCATCTAACGAGTTCTCATTTATGGTCGTTGTTTCTTTTTTTTTTTTTTAATTTTTTTTCAACGTTTTTTATTTATTTTGGGGACAGAGAGAGAGCATGAACGGGGGAGGGGCAGAGAGAGAGGGAGACACAGAATCGGAAACAGGCTCCAGGCTCTGAGCTATCTGCCCAGAGCCAGACGCGGGGCTCGAACTCACGGACCGCGAGATCGTGACCTGGCTGAAGTCGGACGCTTAACCGACTGCGCCACCCAGGCGCCCCTATGGTCGTTGTTTCATTTCGGCTTTTGTTTCTGTTGTTGTAATTGAGGGGTAATTGACATAGAACTTGGTATTAGTTTCAGGCGTACAACTTAATGATTAGGTATTTGTACATACTGCCAAAGGGTCACCACAATAACGTCTGTCACCATACATAGTTACAATTTTTTTTCCTCACGATGAGGACTTTTAACATTTACCGTGGGGGAGCACCCGGGTGGCTCAGTCGGTTAAGCGTCCGACTGCGGCTCAGGGCATGATCTCACGGTCCGTGAGTTCGAGCCCCGCGTCGCGCTCTGTGCTGACAGCTCAGAGCCTGGAGCCTGCTTCCAATTCTGTGTCTCCCTCTCTCTCTGACCCTCCCTCGTTCATGCTCTGTCTCTCTCTGTCTCAAAAATAAATAAACATTAAAAAAAAATTTAAAAAAAGATTTACCGTGAGCAACTTTCAAGTATGCAATACGGTATTGTTAACTATAGTCATATGGTAGTTACTGATGTTCTAAATCAGGAAATCTGCTTGAGCCACCGCTAAATCCGAATACGTCCAAATGCCGCTGCCTGGCAGATGGTTGAGTCATGCATTATCGGGGGTAAGTCCCACTCAGGGGATCTGGTGCTTTGCTGTTGCCCTTTCACCTCTGTGGGGACGGTTCCACGCAGGTGGTGACACAGGCTGGGAGCGGGTGCGAGGAGGGGCATCTGTGAGTTGGTACGTGTGTGCAGTCACATTAATTTGCCCAAAGAAAATTATTATTTATGTTTTCCAGTTGCAGAGGCCACGTACTAGAAAACTCTTAAGGTATTATTTGATGTTTCTTAATACTTAGACCTACTGCTTTATGACAAATTGCCAAGCAGTGGTCAGGAGTCAATTCACATTGAAGAAGAACAAAGATTAGGAGACTATTGACCCTTGAAAAGAACTCATTCGTGGGCTGTTCATTATTCACATTGCATCCAGTCTCAACCCACCCTCTGGGCTTCTTATTTTACATTTATTTCCAGATTAATAGCCCAATTAGAAACCTATTGACTAAGGCCGTACTAAAGGCAATGACCCTTCACAGCTGCAAGCTCCCTCTTTTGAAACCACCCTTAAAACCAAAGGCAAGTCGCATTGGCTCTCCCATTCCTGGGCTAACTCTGCCCCCTAGTGCTCACTCACACACTTGGGCACCAGCAACTGAGAGCCGCCTTTGTTATTTTTTTCCTCACAGGACGGGAACAGAGAAGGCCTGTCGTCCCCACACCCGGTCTTTTCCAGCCCCTAACCCCCCTCAGTCTGTTCTGTGTAGATAATCAACCCAAAGGCTCAGATGTTGTTTCTGTCGTGTGTATTTGAAATGAATTCAGCACACCAATCTTCTTACGTGTTAAAAAGCGTTTCTCAGCAGGTTGGTGAGGATAAACCTCCGTGGGGGAAAGGGAAGGAGAGCTGTGATCGCTCCCGGACCTCCCCGGGGACCGGGGTGACGCCTGTAGCCAGGAGGCAGAGCCCTGGGCAGGCCCCTGACCCGTTCTGAGGTTTGGTTTCCTTGAGTGTAAGACGAGGGGAGGAGGCCCCACAGTCTCGCGTCTGTTGCACAGGAGAACCAGGTGATGATTGTGTGGGAAGAGGGCTGTGGCTTTCAAGCCCCGCTCTTGGACTAGAAATTGACCTTTGTCAGCCTTGAACTTCCCATCTTACAAAAGGAAATGATGACTTGCCCTGATAGTCGCACCATTTACTTGTGAAGGGTAGCGAGTCCGCAGTGCTTTGCTGGGCACGTTCCAGCCGCCCCCGCTGCGTGGTCAGAGGGGGCCGCTGAAGATGCCGATTCTCACTAGTGCCGGGCAGGGAAGGAGGGTGGGAATCACAGACCTGCATTTCTGATGGCGTCCTGGTGAGACTTTGACGTCCCACTACATTGTGAAGGCCGGGGGTGTAGTGGAAAAGAGACCGAGGGCCAGGAGGTCTGGGTTCGGTCTCCGCGGCATCATGAATTTTGTGACTTGGACGAAGTAAGTCACTTCACCTTGTTGGGCCTCAGTTTCCCCGTCTGTAAAAGGAGGCAGCTGGGCAGGGGATTCTGGAAGGACCCTTCTGACTATAGTATTCTGAGAGTCTGAGAAAACAGCAAGGCTCTGAAAAGAGTAAAATCTGCCCAGCGTAGATCTTACTCCTTGAACCTCCTAGAAGAAAGACAGAATGTTAATTATTTGAGCAGCCAATTTTTCTGCAGCACTTCTGTGTGTCAGATCTTGGTCTAAGCTCTTCGCTTCCACGAACAGCTATCTGTAGCGTTATCTTGGTACAGAAATTATTAATGTGCAATTAATAATTAAGTGCTTTGGGGGAATGATTTCTAAATAGGAGCCTGATCAATAAGCCGGTTGTGGCTGGAGGGGGGGGGGGGTGGGCATCTTCAGCTAATGAAGGGGGCTACTCCCTGTCTCTGCTATGAAAAGAAAAATGTCACCAAACATTACACGCAGCCTGAGGGGTACGCGTGGAGGGGGAAGGGGCTGCTGTTGCCAGGCAACTAGCTCCTCATCACTAATCATGTGCATAAAAGCCATGGGTCTTCGTTTTCTGCACAGCTAGTGGGCCTCTCCCCCTTCTCCCACCCCCTGCTCCCCACAGCTGGCCTTCGGGCTCTGGTTCCAGACACTTGGACCTTGAAATAGGCCCAGGACCCCGTCAGTAATCCAGGGCGGGCTCTGCTGCAAGAAAGCAAAATGCAGAAAGACTCTTTGTGTCCATCTTAGAGGAGAGGAAGGCCCAGCACCAATATTCCAGAACACCCTTTCCTCCACTACAGCCTTTTGAGTGAGCCATCACCCCAGAGGCTTGCTCAGATTTGAGGGAAATCCCTTTCTGACCCCCGCATTCAAGGAAGGCTCTTGCTGTTTGCCATGCGGATGCTGAACAAACACGTGGGTCCCTGGGCTAGCTTTCAATGCGCTCTGCAAACACTTCTCTCTGGATGCGGCCAACTGTCCAATTAGGCAAGCTGTAAGCCTCTCCCTCTGGGGATTTGTTGTCTTAAAGAGCAAGGCCCCAGTGTGACCAGAGAATTTACAGAGCACATGTCCTACAGAGAAAATGCTCCCGCTGGGGCCCGGTCACCTTTCGAAAGAGGAGTGGAGAAGGCTGTTCCGTCCGCGGAGTGCACGGGCAGGGGAAGAGCCGATATTATAATAGGCGTTTGCATCCGTTTCCTTCCAAAGCACACGGGGACTCTAGGAGGACGGAGGACTGTCTGTGCTGTGGGGAATTGGGTTGTGGCTCTGGAATTGTCAGAGGGCTGCTTTGGTCGATTTCACAGACAAAAGTCATAATAAGTATTGACTTAAAAGATCGCAGCCCAGAATGTGGAATGTACCGGCCCATTGACCTGCCCCAGTTCTACAGCTGTTCCGATCAAGTGTCTGCAGCTCAGAAAGGGGACGAGTCTCCCTCAGGAATCCCGGAAGCGTGGGCACCACCCCCCGCAGGCCAGGCAGGCTGTGCTGCTCCTGGAGAGTGGTTGATGTGGGGACAATTTTCAGCCGCCTGTCACGGTCCTCTTCTCTCTCTCTGCTCCAGTCACACTGGCCTCCCTACTAGTCCTCAAAACACCCCTTGTCGGGCCTTGGCACTTGTCCCCTGGATGCTCCTACCCCAGGTCCGTAGATGACATGACACCTTCTCTGATGCCACCCTGTCTACAGTAATAGATCTGCCATTCCTGCTTACTCTCTCCACATTCCTTTTTTGGTTTATTTTTTTATTTGAGAGAGAGAGAGAGAGAGAGAGAGCACGAGCATGAGTGGGGGAGAGATGCAGAGGGAGAGATGGAGGGAGGGAGGGAGGGAGGGAGGGAGGGAGAGAGAGAGAGAGAGAGAGAGAGAGAGAATCCCAAGCAGGCTCCACACTCAGAATGAAGCCTGACACAGTGCTTGATCCCACGAGCCTGAGATCATGACCTGAGCTGAAATCAAGAGTCAGACACTCAACCGATTGAGCCACCCAGGCGCCCCTCCACATGCCATTTTTAATATTCTTCAAAGTACCTGAGTTCTCCTTCCTTCCTTCCTTCCTTCCTTCCTTCCTTCCTTCCTTCCTTCCTTCCTTCCTTCCTTCCTTCCTCTTTCTGTCCATTTTACGAACTCCTGCACCCCCGGCATCTGCCACAGTGTGTGTCCTGCAGCCAGCCCTCCACTAGCATCCACAGAGTCAGTCATGGACCCTGTGGCCCCATTCCGTTCCAGGAACGCATGGGGCTCTCACATCCTCACCCTCCAGGTGCCCGGAGCTCCTCTCTGGAGGAAGTGCTGTGTGACTTTCTGGTATACCTTTACAGATATTTGATGTTGATCCAAACAAGTACACATACAGAGCCATATTCCTCCCATCCATCCTTTGGAAAACAGTAATAGTAGAGGACTTTACATTTCTACTACGTCTTGCTTTTTCCACTCTGTGTATCTTGAAGATCATTTCAGATCAGTTCGAATAAAGCATCCTCATTTTTTTTCTAAGGCTGAGGAATATTCCGATGGATGGACTATTCCGATGTACAGTCATTTATCTGGTTCCCCACAGATGGATATGTAGGCTGCCTCTCGTCTTTTGTTTCAGCAGAGTGTTGCAAATAATGCAATATATGACACACTGCGCATATGCGATCACATCCAGAGGGTAAATTCTTAGGAGTCAAACTGCTGAGTCAAAGGGTATGGCACTTGTAGTTTGGATAGATATTATCAAGCTTCTCTCTACAGACATTTACATAGCACCTGTCACACAGCACAGAGCACATGCATCTACACCCCTGCCAACAATCTATGAGGGAGCTTATTCCCTGCAGCCTCACCAAACTTTCTTTTATCTTTGCCAACCAGAGAGTTGAAAAGTGATATTGCAGTGCAATCCCATTTTGCATCTTCTTACTGTGAATAAGGTTCACCATGTCTCCATCTAAGAGGCGCGTGGATTTCCTTTCTCAGGAACCGCCCATTTTTCTACTAGATGGTTGGTCTTTGAAAAAACAATCGATCAATAGGAACCCCGACATATTAGAAAAATTCATCTTGACTGTGATGTAAGTCACAAATATTTTCCCCTATATGTCATTTGCCTTCGGATAAAACCATAGTTTTCTGCCTTACA
Source organism: Felis catus (assembly GCF_018350175.1). Lineage (NCBI taxonomy): Eukaryota > Metazoa > Chordata > Mammalia > Carnivora > Felidae > Felis > Felis catus. The sequence continues at coordinate 115,885,811 of NC_058374.1, forward strand.
GATTACGTGTAGTCAAACGCATTCATATGTACGTGTGAGAGACTGCCACCTTTTTTTAAATTTTGTTTTTTCAACGTTTTTTATTTATTTTTGGGACAGAGAGAGACAGAGCATGAACGGGGGAGGGGCAGAGAGAGAGGGAGACACAGAATCGGAAGCAGGCTCCAGGCTCTGAGCCATCAGCCCAGAGCCTGACGCGGGGCTCGAACTCACGGACCGCGAGATCGTGACCTGGCTGAAGTCGGACGCTTAACCGACTACGCCACCCAGGCGCCCCGAGACTGCCACCTTTTAGTTAACTTTTTAAATACTTTATCATGCCATTATGTGTTTAGCAGTATTCTTGGAAGCTGCATCTTTTATTGGTTATTTTTAAAGTGGTGCTTCCCAGACGGGGTTTTAGGATACATTCTTAACTCTTGATGACTTGAGACGCTACCCTATTCCTTGAAGAATCTCGAGATTCTGGGGAAGTGCCCAAACCGTGATAACCCTCATCTGTTTGATGTTGGCTTTTAGAAATCTCTGTTGCAGAGAGTGACATTTTTTTGACTCTTTTTCAGGATTCCCGAATACACCACCTGTCTCGGTCTTTAATCATCTCTCGGCTGGTTACAGGTGCAGAAGGTTGAAACAGCTGGAAAGCATCTGTTTCCAGAAAAAAGGACCCCCTCCCTCATGCCACCTCCTTAACACACCAAGCAAAGCACACACCATGCCCCCACTGTCAGCTCAGTGGGCCTGCCCTCCCCGCACCTGGCTTTTCCATTTGCTCTGTCATCAGGGTCCCCCACTCTCTCCCTCTCTCCCTGCCGTGACTCCTCATTTGCTGGCCTCCGCTCCAGGCAGGCTGGCCTTTCCTGTCTCTTCCTTGTAGCCTGTGGGTGGGGCGGGGGGGGGGGGAGACTCACCCAGCTTTACTGGGGCCTGAGTAATGTTCATTCTTTTAAAGAAGATGAATACAGAGTTACCAGTACAAAATTAAATACGAAAGTAAATAGAAGGAGAATGTAACAAAAACTATAAAGTTTTAAAAGCTGGAAAACACCACAAAAACACAAAATACAGACAAATTACGTATTAGTTTGTATTAATTGTCCGACATGCTTCTAAAATACTTTTTTCCAAGGCGCCTGGCTGTCTCAGTCGATGGGGCATGCAAGTCTTGATCTTGGGGTTGTGAGTTTGAGCCCCATGTTCGGTGTGGAGATTACTTAAAAATAAAATCTTTAAATAATAATAATAATAATAAAGTAAATTAGGGTCACCTTGGTGGCTCAGTCGGTTAAGCGTCTGTCTTCAGCTCAGGTCATGACCTCGTGGTTTGTGGGTTCGATCCCCATGTCAGGCTCTGTACTGACCACCCATAGCCTGGAGCCTGCTTCGGGTTCTGTGTCTTCTCCCTCCCTCCCCGCCCCTCCCCTGATCATGCTCTGTCTCTCTCTCAAAAATAAACATTAAATTTTTTTTTAAATGAATTACTTTTTGCCCCTCCTTTTTGGCTTCATGCTCTTTGTCTCTTAATATGACGATAAGTTTGAAATACCATTATCCATAGGAAGCATAGACTTCAGTCTTTTTTCTAGCAGGGCTGATCGTCTAGAAAATATACTTTAGCATCATAACATGTTATTGGCAGTGTCTTGCTAATACATAGCCCAACATGTTAGACTGTACAAATCATGCAACTTCACATGCAGACATACTCGCTGTTGTTTCAATCTTACAGAATTAAATCCACAGGAATCCGAGGAAATTCCATTTTTCACAATTTCCGTCAAAAAAGAAAGGCATGGGGCGCCTGGGTGGCGCAGTCGGTTAAGCGTCCGACTTCAGCCAGGTCACGATCTCGCAGTCCGTGAGTTCGAGCCCCGCGTCAGGCTCTGGGCTGATGGCTCAGAGCCTGGAGCCTGTTTCCGATTCTGTGTCTCCCTCTCTCTCTGCCCCTCCCCCGTTTATGCTCTGTCTCTCTCTGTCCCAAAAATAAACGTTGAAAAAAAAAAATTAAAAAAAAAAAAAAAAAGAAAGGCATGCATAGTATGTTTATATGGCTTTATCTGGTATATCCCTGGCAGGAGAGAATTTAAATTTTGGCCAGAAGACAAAATTCAGTCCCCCTTTTCACGGTTCTACGCATCTGATAACTGGAAGGATTTTTCCACGGACCAACAGCTGGTCCTACGTTTCCAACCTGTTTCTCCTCCGCGCCTCACATATTTCTGGAGGCCACCACTGTGGGACACATTGATATCTGAGACCACCACTAGCCCTGCACCTTGTTGTCACCAGGCCAGGCAAGTCAAGGCGGCGAGAGTCTTCCTAAACACCACTCCGACACCCTGCCAAGAAGCAAACTTCAGGAAACAACTGGAGGCCATATAAATCTATTGCATTTAATACACAGTAAATGTGTCCTCATCTCAATTTCCCCTTTGGTTGCTTTCAAAAATGCCCATGGTCACAGTAAAGCGAGGGAGAGGGAGGATTCAACAGGGAGGAGGCTGAAATGGAAAGAGACTGATGTGGTCGTCATAACTTGCAACTGACGTACCTCCTAAAAATTGTGCAGAAGCACACGAACACGACTCCCAGCCAGGACCGCGGCGGGTCTCCTGTGAGTGAGTGGCCTGAAAGCTTACACTTCCTTAGTTTCAAGACAGGGGCACTTCTGTCCCTGCTGTCCGGCCCCACCCCCACCCACCGCCCCACTGTCTGGCCCTCATTCAAAATAACTTCTGTACGTGTCAACATGGTCTTGATCTCCAGGGACAGAGACCCAAACGAAACAAACTAAACGGAGGATATACCGATTCCTGAACTGCCGGCCCCAAGAACAACCGGAACCAGTCCTCTCCACCTGTCCTCTCTCTGCACCTCACTTTCCATCTCGACAAGTACAGAATAAAGCTTCACCCTCACGGAGGCTTGATCTCCAGCAACTCCATACTTGAACTGCATCGTGTGGCCACCCACCCAAGGGAAACTCAGGCTGGGACTCAGCCTGGGCCGAGTTCAAGGGACTCAGGCTGGGCCGGCTTGCCTCTCTAGCACTGTGGGGGGTACACCTAGTGGGGAACATCCCCACTAGACGTTCAAGGTTGGAGTAGGGAGGAAGGGAGGGGTGCTATGGTAGACAGGACAATGGCCCCTCAAAGACGTTCAAGCGCCAATCCCTGGGACTGAGAAATGTGTTTCCCTACACGCCAAAGGGATTTTGTGAATGTGATTAAGTTAAGGATCAGGGCTTTTTGTTGTTGTTGTTTTGTTTTGTTTTTTAAGTAGGCTTCATGCCCAGCAAGCGAGGCTCACCCACTAGGCCTTTTCTCTCCTCCCTCCGAGTCCTACCCTTCTGCTATGGGGCTTGTGTCCCCTGGATGCATAGGTTGAAATCCTAACTCTCGGGATCTCAGGATATTATATTTAGAGTATGTGGACTGTTATGTGGAGAGAAGATCTTTAAAGAGGTAATAAAGGCAAAAATGGGGTCATACCAGTGGCCCGTAGTGCAATGCGACTGGTGTCCTTATAATGAGAGGAGATTAGGACGCAGACACGTACAGAGGGAAGAGATACAGAGATGCCGGTAGAAGACAGCCATGCCTAAGCCCAGGAGAGAGGCTTCCGAAGAAACCAACCCCGCAGACACCTTGATCTCTGACTCCCAGCCTCCAGGATTGTGAGAGACGACATTTCTGTTGAAGTCACCGGGTCTGCAGTATTTGTCATGGCAGCAAAACCAGGCACTGCCCTTCAAGGCAGCGGTGAAATCCTACCCCCTTTCTCACACCGCCTTTGGTTAGCCCAGCTCACCGTGCGGCCATTGTCTCCCCATTGTCTCAGAAGGCCTGGAGGCTGAGAGTCGCCAACAGTTTAACCCCAGGATCACAAACCCTAACGCCTGCGGGCCAGGAAGAGAACTCACAGCGAGTGACGTGGCTAAGGATAAGGAAGCCATAGAAAACCGTTCCCAAAAGTAGCTCCCTCCTAGTCAATCCTGTCTGCCTTTAGTTTTCTCACGTCCCACTGAGGACAGATACAAGAAACATTCTTCTCTCTTCCTGTCAGAGCTGCGGGTCAAAGTGGCAATGGGAAGGGAGCTGGGCACCCGTCCTCATCCTCGGGTCCGGGAGCCTGCGAGGAGGGGCCGAGCTGAGCTGGCACATACACCCTGCCCTGTGCAAAGGGCAGCCGCTGCTCAGCTCCAGCCCGTTGTCACCAGGGGCCAGTGCAGGTACCAGGGCTGCTAGAATCTTCCAGGTTTTCAAAAGAAGCCGGAAGTCTTGGTTTAAAACAAAAACAGGAAATCTGATTTTTAAAAGACTGACAACTTACTCAAAAATCTCTTAAATCTCTGCTGGCTACTCCACACCTGTCAAGGATGGCTGCTCTCAAAAACCGGAAGTGTTGACAAAGATGTGGAGAATTTGGGGCTCTGGTGCATTGTTGGTGGGAATGTAAAATGGGGCAGCCACTGAGGCAAAGAGTATGGAGCCTCCTCCAAGAATTAAAAATGAGACTATCAGATAATCCAGCAACTCCAGTTCTGGGTATATGCTCAAAAGAACTGAGAGCAGAGTCTCAAAGATATCTGCACAGCCATGTTCAGAGCCGAAAGGTGGAAACAACCCGTGTGCCCATTGGCAGATGAATGGATAAGCAAAATGTGATACATACACACACACGTACACAATGGAATATTCTTCCGCCTTAAAGAGGAAGGAAACGGATGACCACCTCCATTTCAATGAATACAATATGGATGAACCTGGAAGACATTCTGTTAATGAAATAAGCCAGGCGTATTGTTTTATTTCCCAAAAAGACAATACTGGGATCTCTGGGCGGCTCCGTCGGTTGAGTGACCAACTCTTGCTGTAGGCTCAGGTCAGGATCCCAGGGCCATGGGATCGGGCCCTGTGTCAGGCTCTGTGCTGGGCCACTCTCTTGGGACTTGGGTCTCTCTCTCTCTCTCTCTCTCTCTCTGTCCCTGTCCCCTCCTCATGCACTCTCTCTAAAAGAAAAAAGAAAAAAATTGGGGGCGCCTGGGTGACTCAGTCGGTTAAGCGTCCCGGGTCACGATCTCATGGTTTGTGAGTTCGAGCCCCGCATCAGGCTCACTGCTGTCAGTGCAGAGCCCACTTCGGGTCCTCTGTCCCCCTGTCTCTGCACCGCCCCCCACTCTCACGTGCTCTCTGCCTCAAAAATCAATAAACAGAGGGGAAAGTGGGCGATGGGCAGAGAGGAGGGCGCTTGTTGAGATGAGCACAGGGTGTTGTATGGAAACCAATCTGACAGTAAACTATATTAAATAAAACAAAAATCAATAAACATTTTTAAAAATTAAGAAAAAATTTTTTTAATTTTTAAAAATTAAGAAAAAATGTTTTAATTTTTAAAAATTAAAAAACAAGACAAATACTGCACGATTCAATTTATAGGAGGTCCCTAGAGTAGTCAAAATTATAGAGGCAGAAAAGAGTGCTGGTTGCCAGGGGCTGGGGAGGGAGGGGAGGATGGGGAGTTAGTGTTTAATGGGACATAGTTACAGTTTTGTGAGAGGAAGAAAGTTCTGGAGAAGGATGGTGGTGATGGTCGCACCATGAATGAACTTTATAGTACTCAAGTGTACGCTTAAATAGGGTTAAAACAGTGAATCTGATGGTATGTTTATTTTATCAGAATAAAAATTTGGGGGGGTGGGGAGATCTTTGCCAGCTAGAATTGTTATTGCCAAACAAGACACATGTAAGGGCTAGATTCAGCCCACAGGCCACCAGTTTGCAAGCTCTGGTTTAACACTTCATTTTTTCCAGTTGTTCCATGTGTTCACGTCTTATTTACCCAACCAGAAGGCACTAGAAGGTGAAATTCTGTGGAAGTAGGAGCTGTGTCTTAAAGTCCTTTCCTAACCATCAGAGCAGGTGCTCAGGGCTCTGCAGTGGGCAAGTCACAGTGCCCTGCCAAATATCTGATCACACACACAGACACACACACACGCACACCTACTTAGCATAAAGTTGTGCAGCACACAGAGCGGTGCCCAGAGGAGGCTGCACTGTGGAAGCTTCGGAGTGGAGAAAGCACAGCCTTTGAAGCAGTGAAAGGAACTCCCTCTGAGTAAGAGGCGGAGGCGGTGTCAGAAGAGACGAGGCCGAGAGGGTGAGTGAGTCAGAAAAGTGGGCCTTGTACGTTGCATTGAGGAGCCTCGCCCCATCCCAGTGGGAGGGGAGGGCACTGAAGACCCTCCAGCAGGAGGTGACAGGACTGGATTTGCTTTTGAGATTAGGTCATGAGCACCAGAGCCCGGAACTCACACTCAGGAAACAGCTAAGCGCCCCTCAGCTACGGTCCTCCAGGGCCTCGCCTGCTCGCGTTCAGACAACGAGGAGGTTGGAACCGGAGAAGCCTGAGGGGCTTCAGTGGGAGGGGCGACACTTGAATACATGCCCCGTTCAGAGCGGGTTGCCGTGTGTGCGCGCGTGCATGCGTGTGTGCGCTAGAGGGGGAGGGTATGGATCCCAGCAAGCTGACGGTCCACAGGTTCTGCCTATTTCCTGCCTTTATACCTTCGCTGACGAGTTCCAGGCCTGGCCAGTGAAGGAGGTGCAGCCAACAGATCATCTTTGCCCGCCCCCCCCTCCCCCACCAGGGAAACCTGGAGGAGGTATTTACTGAGAGCCCCCGCTTTAACCTGATCCCAGACACCAGTCCCGAGCACTCAGTAACCCGTGGCAACCCCTAGAGGCTGCTACAGGCTCAGTTATGAGGATGGCTACCCGGGGAACCTGCGGGTTCCCCAGACACCAGAATGGCTGAGCCGTGGGGATCGCGGGGCGCGATCATGAGCGGCCTAGGCGTGCGTGGAATTCTCGCGCCGACGAGGTCTGAAGGGACAAATGCCCGTTCCCCTAAGACCCTTCTCTGAGGGAAAGATAAATCTTAGAAGAAATGATGGGAACAAACAGGATCCTTCTCCGGCGGCCAACATGTATTCACTGTGCACCGTTTAATAACTGCACGTTTATTAAGGGTATGTCTCTCACTTTGCTCACGGGCAGTTCTTCCAACACTGGGACTTGAAACAGTTTCTTCAGAAAGGGCCACAAGTAGCGGTGCCTCATAATGACTGGAAAACTGGAAAACACTGGCCAGAGCAGCCACGTGGAAGGGGCAGTTTGGGAAGTGGCGAAGTGTAGGGACGGACGGGGACAATTATTTTTGGAGGTCTGGTGATTAGGAACCAGGTGGCCGCTGGGCTGCCGGACCCAGGGATTTTGTACTTGGCGATGGAGGCTTCACTCTTTCTTCCCAATCTTGACCATTGGTACAAAGGCCAGGGTGCCCCGCGATTGTCATCAACATACACTCAAATCAAGATGCATTATGCATATGAGCAGGGATGCTTCCAAAGGAGCCCAGAGCTCTGCACTGTCCTTTCTTCTCTCCTTTCCCTGCTCGGGATCTCATCTTCACACCCCGTCTGCCTGTGGAACAACTGGGATTCTGCGTGAGGCCTCCCCTAGGCGACCAACAGCAGCCACCAGAAACATCGATCGCTTCAAGACAAGTCTCAGCCCCTGCTTCCAACCAGACCGCTACTCCAACACCCCACGCTGGACTTTAGACCTCGGCGCGGGAGACGGCCGTAGCCCCTGCCTGACACGGGGCGGCCCTGCTATCGATGTCCCATGGGTGACCGAGAGAAGTCACCTAGAGGTGCGCTGAGAACAGAGAAGCTCAATGAGATGGGGCCCAAGAATGCCCCCCCCTCCACTTGGGAGAGAAGGGTTCCATCCTCCCTGAGCCCCACATTCCGTGTATTCTGCTCCCAGCCTACTCTCAAATCGACCCATTCTCTGGGCTCCACCGGACCCCCCTCACCCCACCCACTCTCCAGGCTCAAGGCCTGCACGCTCAGCCAAAGCAGACCACTTGCTACGCCTTAAGCTAGTGCACACATTTCTGCCTCCACCCGCACATTTGTTGGAGGCATATGCCATGTGACCATTCTGACGCATGTCACGTTTCATGTGACCATTCTAAAACACCCACCACAAAGGTACTCAAAGTGCGGCTTAATCTTAAAACTTAAAAGTAGTCCTGAGTGAAAAGGACAAGTGAGGGATCGTATGAGGGTTCATACAGAGAGATGGATATGTTATCTCTTGAACACACTACTCAGCAACAACAGCCACAAACTCAATATTTAATCATTTGTTTCTTCCCCCAGCTACCTAAAAATATCCTTCACGCCAGAATAGCTGCTTCAGGATTGCCACATTAGTATGTCACAAGTTTGCTCACCCTGTCTTCTCCAGCTTCCTGATCCCTGAGTCAGTTAGAAATGCCTTATGGCTTAATTAGTGGCCACCAACAGGGACTTAAGCAAGAGAGATTATTTATGACTTCGCATCACAAGAAGTCTGCAGGTGGATGATTCTTAGCATTGATTCAGCTGCTCAGCAGAGCCAGCTGACAGGGTCCCAGCCTCTTTCCATTTTTCGACTGCCATCCTTAGTGCATTAGCTGTGAGTTCTCACTCTTGTCACCTCATGGTTACAAGATGGCTGCCACAGTTCCAGGCATCATATCTTTATACAAGGCATGGCGGCGGGGGGCGGTGTGGGGGGGAAGGAAAAGGAGCAGTAGTTAAGAGGCTGTTACAACTGTCCTGGGACAAATTGATTCAGAACCAACCTAGTGGTGGTTGACATGGAAAGAGGACAGATTAGAGATACACTTAGAAGGCAGATGGGGCACCTGGGTGGCTCAGTCAGTTAAGCGGCCGATTTAGGCTTAGGTCACGGTCTCAAGGTTCGTGGGTTCAAGCCCCGGGCTGGCTCTGTGCTGACAGCTCAGAGCCTGGAGCCTGCTTCGGATCCTGTGTCTCCCTCTCTCTCCGTCCCTCTCTGCTCGCACCCTGTCTCGCTCTCAAAACTAAACAAACATTAAAAAAAATTTTTTTTAAAGGTAGAATTGGCGTGATTCAATCGTGGCAGTGATGAGGAAGATGGCTTCGAGGTTTCTAGCTTGGGTGATAAGGTAGATAGTGGTGATGGTGATGGAAGGAACAGATCTGGTGTAAGGGAAAAACAGTGATCTTGGTTTTTTTAGTCTGGTGTTTTAGTTCGAGGACCTCTAACATCCAGGTATAGACATTTTATAGAAAACTTAAAAAGGAATCTGTAACTCAGAAAAGAGGTAGGTGCTATGTAATTGCGGTAGTATTTGTCACACTGGTGATACCGAAATCACACAGAGTGTGGAGAAAGGAGGTGGGTTGGAGATAGTGGAGCCAGAGATCTCTGATACATAGAGAAGTAAAAGGAGACCTGGGGGGCAGGAAATTTCCTGAAGGAGGACAGAGACTCAACAAACAGGAAGAGGTCTGCAGTGTTGAGTGATCCAGAGCTGTGAAATATATGCACTGGTTTTGGCACTTCGATAGCTGATGACCTCGCTGAAACCAGTTTATGGGAGGGAGGCACACTCCCTACAAACTCTACTTTATAGGGGTTTGAGACATCTTGGGAAATGAGGAAGTAAAGACTATTCCTGTTGGGGGCTTTTTAGAAGAGGTATTCCTCTCTGTAAAAGGCAAGTAGTAAGGAGAGCCTGCAACATCTATTGTGCTTTTCTGTGTGACGATGTGATGGCTGGATCTGCGGCAGCTATCTTGTGACCAGTGGGGGAGACATTGTTGATACACTGAGGTTAGCAAAGCAGAAGGATGGCATGAGGTTGGTCCTTGGCCTTCACTGAGCTGATGAACTAACCTTGTGGACACCTACCTCTCGACTTCTTTTTAAGTGAGAAAAATAAGAGGTCCCTGGGTGGCTCAGTCGGTTAAGCGTCCGACTTCGGCTCAGGTCATGATCTCATAGTTCGTGAGTTCGAGCCCAGTGTCGGGCTCTGTGCTGACAGCTCAGAGCCTGGAGCCCGCTTTGGATTCTGTTGTCTCCCTCTCTCTCTGCCCCTCCCCCACTTGCTCTTTCTAAGAGAAACATTTAAAAAATTGTTTAAAGTGAGAAAAATAAGTCCTTGTTGGCGAAATCACTTTTACTCTTCTTGTGAATGGTGTGTTCAGCACGCTGTTCATGAGATGTGATAAAAATGAACTTTATTGTTCCTCACCATCCCTGGAAACTACTTAGCGGAGATCGTGTCTCCATACTCCTAGATGAAAACTCTGGCAGGTCCATGACTTGTCCTCACCCTTAGGTGACAGACAGTCTGAAGTCACTTTCAATAGCAAATGCAGTCACAGTTCTGGAATTCAAATGGCCCAAGATTCATAAAAATCCCTGCACCTGATTCTGCATCAAATCTCCCCTCCACCACCAGGCCAATGTGAGGCCCAAAGCCTGAGGTGGAGAGGGGCACAGAGCTGGCTTCTTTCTTTTTCTACCTCCTGCTTCTCCTCCTCCCACTCAACTCTTACCTCTACCAGTCTTCTAGGGTACATTGGTCCCTTAGGATGTGGGGTGGTCTTTCCTGAACAGGTACTGCTGTAAGCTGGCTGAGGCTCTCTGGGCCAGGCAGATGTGAAAGCTTCTGTGGGCTCTTAGAATATTCCCGTCTCTGAGGGTTCTTCCCTGCACTTCCCTTGACCTGAGGGGATGCATTTGTCCTGGGGTCTCCTTCCCTGCACTTCCCTTGACCTGAGGGGATGCATTTGTCCTGGGGTCTCCTTCCTCAGTCCCACAGGGATGCCGTGCTCACCTCTAGCTTCCTTCTGCTGAGATCCTCCTGCCCAACACACACACACACACACACACACACACACACACAGGCTCAATCCAATTCATATACCATGCCAGTTTCCCTCCTGTGTGGCCCATTTCAGACTGAGGGAAAACACTGGGCGTCCTGTGGCTGACCCCAACACAGCCCCCTCTGTCTGCCAGCCACTGGCCTCCTGAGCTTTCCCACTTGTCAGTCAAAACTCTCGAGACCTGCTTTAAGGTGAGGGCGGTAGGACCCCTACCCCAGGCCCTGCAGACGGAATCCGAAGGAGAAACCATTCAAGAAGGCTCTGTCTCTCCCTTCTCAATCCTTTTGGGTTCCCCATTCCAGGAGTGGTTCAGGAGCTTCTGGAGAAGTTCTCAATCATTCTCTTTGGAAGTTCTGCACAGGATAGCCTGGCCTTGGAACTTGACCTTTCGTATTCTTGCTCAAAATTCCGGTTTCACCACCCGCCTCCAAAATGCTTATTAGAGAGAAAAATTAACCTCTATTGTCTTAGCTCGGAATCTACTACCCGGGCCTGGAAAGCAGCCAGAAAGCTTCGCTGTGCTGAGCGGCTCCGTGACTCTCCTGACACAATCAAGTCAAATCTGGTAATTTATAAGGGTAAAAAGTTGTAAATGTCCACCAACAAGAGATTAAACAAATGAAACATGTATATGATGGAAAATGACTCAGCCATTTAAAACAATACTTTGGAAGTATTGAAATATAGCAACACAGGACAGTGTTTCTATTTTGTTAAATTAAATATATGCAGGGGGAAAAGACTAACAGGAAATATGTAAACGTTCAAAAGGTCAAAGTTCAATTTGGTTGAAAAAAGTAACACGTATATTACACACACACCGAAAGCAGAAAGTTGCAAGGCAGATCCAGGGGCACCATATCTGCAGCTGCCTCGGGGGAAGGACCCGGGTGGGAAGGAATATTACTTCTCAAGTTTTCAACCATATATAGATATTCCTTTTTCAACTAAAGAAACCATAGTTTGGGTTCTTTAAAAAAAAAAACTTTGACATTTTTGGAGGAAAAAGGATAATAACTTTTTTTTGTCTCGGTGGAAGAGAATTACTAGACGTTTTTAAAAAAATCCTTTTCTTCTTTTCCTATTTTGTTTTTTAATTTTTTTTTCAACATTTTTTATTTATTTTTGGGACAGAGAGACAGAGTATGAACGGGGGAGGGGCAGAGAGAGAGGGAGACACAGAATCGGAAACAGGCTCCAGGCTCCGAGCCATCAGCCCAGAGCCTGACGCGGGGCTCGAACTCACGGACCGCGAGATCGTGACCTGGCTGAAGTCGGACGCTTAACCGACTGCGCCACCCAGGCGCCCCATTTTCCTCTCTATTTCTAAATCATTATGTATTACTAAAACACACACACACGATACGATTGCTTCCCCTCTCCCTGTTCCCTTCCTGAACAACTGAGCTCTAAAGCCACGAGTGATGGACGAGCACAGCAAGGTGGGGATCCTCCGGGGCCGGGGTGGAAGGCGCAGGGTGTGGTTGCAGAGATCAAGCAGGGTGATGAGGATACAGCATGGGGGTAGACTGGCGGAGGTAATGGACTTCAGAGGGTTGAAGAGGGCTTCCTTGTATTTCCCAGCCTGCACAGGGAAGGGAGGGCATCCATGTAGTGGGGCGACCCAGCCAGAGTGTCTTAGTAGGATGGGAGGGTGGGCCAGCGGAGAGGCAGCTTGGTGGTGAGCGTCAGGGCCCCAAACCACCCACGTGGGTGGGGGGCGGGCAGCAGAGATGGAAATGAGTTACACGTAGGGGCAGGCAAACGAGGGAGCATATTAGAGGCAATGAAAACCAGTGTCTCACTGGTGGAGAAGGGAGTTGCAAATACGAAAAGGAAGAAAATGAATAAATTCAGGGGTGTTGGATTGGGATCAGAGGTATTGGTGTGCACCATGGTTTTTCAATATATAGATAGATGCAGAAATAAGCATTGAACTAACTGTGTAGCTGTATGAATGCATAATAAACAGAGACAGATGTTGTCTTAGCTTGGGATGCTATAAATAAAATATCACAGACTAGGTGGCTTAAACCATAGGCATTTACTTCTCAGTTCCAGAGTCTGGGAAGTTCAAGAGCAAGGTGTGACAGACCCCTGATGAGGGCGCTCTTCCTGGCTTACAGGCACCACCTTCCCACTCTGTGCTCAGCTGGCTTTTCCTCAGCACAGCCATGTGGAGGGAGAGAGAGAGATCTCTCGTCCTCTTTTGATAAGGCCACTAATCCCATCATGAGGGCTCTACTCTATGACCTCATCTAACCCTAATTACCTTCCAGAGACACCATCACTTTGGAGGTTATGGCTTCAACATATGAATTTGAGGGGATGCAAATACTCAGCCCATAAGAGATGTATGTGTATGTACATATATCATATCATATATCATATCATTATACACAAGGCACATATCCATATACAAATGCTACAGGGATTCCCTATTTCTGCCCAATGAGTGGGCCTGGAAGGGGTGATACCTCAAAAGCAAAGAACAAAGCTAGCACCTAAATCTTGGCTTCTAAATACTATTTTCCACTAAAAGAAATGCAGATGCCTCACAGAAATGACCATTTCCAGCTCTAGGAAGGGAAAGCACAAAATGAGCCTGGAACAGAAAGCAAGGTGTGGCCAAAGAATGATGAGGGCCGTCAGAAGGACACAAAGACAACTTGAGTGAGTCCTCACTAGCCAAACAGGGGGCAACGTGTCATTGCAATGAAGACTAATACTCATGGGTTATAAAACTTTGAATAAAAGAGGAAGTCATGATTCCATACTGATACAATAAGTGAATAAATTGAAAGTTTGATGAAGACTAGGAGGAACATAGTACCTCCCCAAAAATACTTATTAATTACCAAGAGGGGAGAAGCCTGGCAGACCCCCCCCCCTTAAACCAGTGATCAAAGTAAAATCATCAGTAATGAGATAAACCAAAATAGTGGCCCATATGACCGGGCATGATAACACAGCATCATTTCTATGATATTCTTGCCAAAGATGGATAATCTGAATCTAATCATAAGGAAATATTATACAACATAATTGGCCTGTAATGTTCAAAAATGCCAAGATCACAAAAGTCAAGGTGAGTCAGAGGAACTGTTTCAGACAGAAGGAGACAAAAGTGAATGCAACTCATAATTCTGAATAGGCCTTTCAGGCTATGAAGGACATTATTGAGACAACTGGTGAAACTTGAATGAGGTCCGAGGATTCGATGTCAGTAATATATGTTCCTAATCTCCTGATTTTTGATGGTTATATTGTGCTTATGTAGCAGAATATCCTTATCTTTTTTTAAAGTTTATTTATTTATTTTGAGAGAGAAAGAATAAGCAAAGGAGGGGCGGGGGGGGGGGACAGAGGATACAAAGCAGGCTCTAAGCTGTCAGCACAGAGCCTGATGCAGGGCTTGAACCCACAAACCGTGAGATCATGACCTGAGCCCAAGTCGGACGCTTAACTGACTGAGCCACACAGGTGCCCGGAGAATGTCCTTATCTCTAGGAATTGCAAACTAAAGTATTTGTAGGTGATTGGACATCAGATTGGAAACTTATTCTCAAGTGGTTTGGGAAAAATATAATTTTCTGTACTAAACAGCCAACTTTTCTCTAATTTTGTGATCATTTCAAATTAAAAATATTTTTAAAAGAACCAATAAATTCCATTTATATATATATATGTGAATTAAATATCCCTAAATATGATATATTTGATTACATACTACATATTTTGTTAATGCACTGATAGCATATAAATATACTACATGTGGGGACACCTGGGTGGCTCAGTCGGTTAAGCGTCTGACTTTGGCTAGGGTCATGATCTCACGGTTCACGGGTTCGAGCCCCACGTCAGGCTCTGTGCTGACAGCTCGGAGCCTGGAGCCTACTTCGGATTCTGTCTCCCTCTCTCTCAGCAACCCCCTCTTAAAAATAAATAAAATATTAAAAAATTATAATATATATATATATGTCACACACACACACATACACACACACACACATACACACACATACACACACACACACACACACACACACACACACAAACACACACTATGTGTGGAAACATACAGTGCTGGGACCCGGAAGCAGAGGGGGACCTCCTTGTGCCAAAGGGGAGGCGGCAAGCCCCGAGGTTCTGGAGAGGTTCTGGAGAGGTTCTGGAGAGGTGGGCTGCCCTCAAGAGGGCTGTATGACTGCAGCTGGAGGCCGGGCCCCTCCTATAACACCTAGACACCTCCTCTTGAGATCAAGCCTTCCAAACATCGTAGAAAACTCAGAAATTCAAAAATAAATAAATAAATAAATAAATAAATAAATAAATAAATAAATAAAAAGGGGCGCCTGGGTGGCGCAGTCGGTTAAGCATCCGACTTCAGCCAGGTCACGATCTCGCGGTCCGTGAGTTCGAGCCCCGCGTCGGGCTCTGGGCTGATGGCTCAGAGCCTGGAGCCTGTTTCCGATTCTGTGTCTCCCTCTCTCTCTGCCCCTCCCCCGTTCATGCTCTGTCTCTCTCTGTCCCCAAAATAAAATAAAATGCTGAAAAAAAAAAAAAAAGAAAACTCAGAAATTCAAAATTTCCAATATTCTGTCTCTCTGTCCTCAGAGATCGCTGAAATCCCAGAGACTCTCCTATTTCAGGATCCCCGACACATGCCACAGACAGCCTGGGGCTCTCGGGGTGGCCCCGTTGTGGCCCGAAGGTTGAGAGTCAGACAGAGGAGGGTCTGAGTTCTAGCTCCAGCACGTCTAGTCTGGTGGGTGCTTCTTCCCAGGGCTCTGGTGGGGCTGGAGTCACAGAGCCGGTAAAGCCCCCACCCCACCCCCCAAGCCTGGTAACTGACAAGGTCAGTGAACAGGAACTATTTTTCTCTATCAGCTAAAAGTTTGTGTCTCCTTGTTTCAAGTCCAGAAATGTGGTTCACAATTCAGATGAAAGTGAAAAGAGCAAAAGCCAGCCTGGGGCTGGGCTCTGCCATGTGCTCTGTTTTTAGCCAGGGTTGACTTCGGACCCCAGCAGGGTTTTATGACACATTCTTTATGGTTCCAGACTTTCTTCTGGGACAGGGTGAGGTACAGGGAGGGGGAGGGGAAGGTCAGGTATCGGGGAAAGTGACACCGAAGGGAAGTTTTCCTAGAAGTGCCACTGTTCTAGCTTGATATCCTCAGCCCTTTGCACTGGGAAGAGTTTCTGGTGGAAAGTCTGAGTAAACCCAGCCCACATTCAATAATATTTATTGAACACTAAGTGTCTAGCGAAGGCAGATAGAGAAACAGACGCAGTCGCAGCCCAAATGCTCACAAGAGTGGGGAGGAAGGGGCACCTGGGTGACTCAGCCAGTTGAGCGTCCGACTGATTTCAGCTCTGGTCATGATCTCACGGTTCATGAGTTCAAGCTCTGCATCAGGCTCCGCACTAACAGCACAGAGTCTGCTTGGGATTTTCTCTCTCCCTCTCTCTCTGCCCGCCCCCCCCCCCCCACTCTCAAAAATAAATAAATAAACATTAAAAAAAAAAACCCAGAATGGTGAGGAAGGAAAGTAGCCCCACTAAGAGCTTCCATTTTTACAATTGAGGCTTTTGAGCTCAACGCCTCTGTTGAACACCACCCACGTGCTTGGCCCTCGGTGAGGTCCCAGGGCGGAGAGCCAGGTGGGTAGGATATGGCTCAGCCATGAGGAGCTCACCGTTTATTACAGGAGAGAGACCGACCCAAACATCTCCCAGCATTAGGATAAAGGTGTTCTCACAAAGCATTCCCTTGCAGAGAATGGTGAGGGGGGGGAACCCTGAGGGGGTCTGGAAGATCACAGGCAGAAGGGGGCGCTCGCGCACTGCCCGGGGGAGTGGCACTGCCAGCTGGGTTCATGGGGCCTGTGGGGAGTGGGAGGTGGGAGGATAGGACGAGGCCACGGAGCGCGGTTGGCTCTGGTACCCTGAGGACCTTCCCGGGCCCCACTCAGAAACTCAGACTCGACCCTGTGGGCAGTGGGGAACCACTGAGGGGTTTAAGCAGAGGGACAACGTGGTCCGATTTGCATTTTAGAAAGATCACACTGGCAGGCGCATGGGAGATGGCGTGGAGGGGGCGGGGGCGGGCAAAGCCGGACACCGGGCGTACCATTTTGGAGGCCGTTACAACTGTCCCGGGGAGAAATAATGGCGGCCGGAACCATGGCGGTGGCAGGTAGGGTAGACTGAAGTGGGCAGTTTGGGGGGTTACTTAGAAGGGAGAACTGGGGTTGCCTGGGTGGCTCAGCCGGTTAAGTGTCCAACTCTGGGTTTCAGCTCAGGTCATGATCTCGCTGTTCGTGGGTTCGAGACCCACTTTGGGCTTCATGCTGACCATGTGGAGCCTTCTTGGGATTCTCTCTCTCTCTCTCTCTCTCTCTCTCTCTCTCTCTCTCTCTGCCCTTCCCCTGCTTTCTCTCTCTCTCTCAAAACAAGTAAGTAAACTTAAAAAATATATAAGGGAGAACTGACACCACTTGGTGATGCTGGTGAGGAGGATGGGCAGCTCTGAAGTTTCTAGTTGGGGTAGGGGAGGGGGTGGCGGTGGTGCCTTTAATGGCAGAACAGAAAGAGCAGATTAAAAAAAAAATTTTAATGCCTATTTATTTTTGAGAGAGCGAGCCATGTGAACACACGCACTAGCGGGGGAGGGGCAGAGGGAGAGAAATGGGGACAGAGGATCGGACGTGGGCTCTGCACTGACAGCACAGATTCCCTAGGCGGGGCTCAAACTCACACGCTGTGAGTTCGTGACCCGAGCCGAAGTTGGACACTTAAGTGACTGAGCCCCCCAGGTGCCCTAGAAAGAGTGGATTTGATGCAAGGGCAAAAGAATGAGCTTGGCTGTATACTCTGAGGTGCCCTGCAGAGACCCATGTAGAAACAAAGGACAGGTAAGTAATTGGAAATATGGGTCTGTGGCTGAAAACAGAGGCAGCTACTCACTGCACGAGGTGGCGGTTATTAGTCAAGGGGATGGCAGCCGAATCGTGGGGGTCCGTACAGAGGTGAAGGGACACAGAGCAGCCGAGGAAAACCAGACAGTGGTCAAGGGGTAGCAGGAGACCGAGAAGAGGGGTGGCAGGGAAAGACTCAACGGGAGCACAACGCTCCAGGCTGTGATGTGGGTGCCAGAGGGGCAGACAGGTGTCGGGTCAGTTCTGGGGGCTGGATGAGGTTTTAGTAGATGAAGACGTCTTGGGAGAGAGGAGTGGAGACTATTTCTTTCTCGTTTGTTTTTCTTTTTGTTTATTTTTGAGAGCGCGTGCGCAAGGGAGGGGCGGGGGGGGGTGGGGGAGGGCGACAGAGGATCCGAAGCGGGTTCCGGGCCCGATAGCGCAGAGCCCGCTGTGGGGCTCGAACCCAATGAACTGTGAGATCATGACCTGAGCCACCCAGGCGGCCGGAGACTATGTCTTTAAAAGACGCGGTGGTGAAGGAGAAGAGAGATGAGGAAAGGCAGGATTCAGGTCACACGGGACCTGGTGACACAGGAGCAGGCAGGCAGGGGGCCTGCAATGACAGTGATGAAGGGGAGCGGCGGGGAGCTGCGGAGGGAAGTTAGGCAGGAGGAGTGGGCCTCCGTGAGGGAGAGCTAGTAGGGGAAGGGGGCTCCAGAAGGGAGTGTTGTCCTTGGCACTTGCTGTGGGGGAAGGCCCCAGGCCCCAGTGGGACCCACGGGCCTGGGCTCAGGTGCGGGGAGCAGCCGGCCTGAAAGGGGGGCAGGGGCGTGCCTGGGCAGGGGCCACGGGTGGGGGGTGCAGAGTGAGGAGCCCGCAGGGGAGGCCGCGTGTGCGCTCAGGGCTCAGCATCCTGCCGAGGGGTTACTCACTGCTGACTCAGACCCAGGTGCTCATTTGCATGTTGTTCATGTCAAGCCAAAATGAGCAGGGATACCAGGGGGGCATCGCATCCCCTTTCTGAACAGAACCGCCCCAGATCTTCGAAGCGCTCCTGCTGCGGTGCTGAGTCTCTGTGACTTAGACATATTTCCTTTGTAAAGGGCTCTGTTCAGTCCTGCCCACGTGGCTGTCTGCGAAATGGAGCGGAGGGGGAAAAAAAACCACTCAGGAAGTTCATTTCCTCCTTAAGAACATGGAGGTAAAATTTAATTTTAGGTTGAATGCTCCGAGCACGGCCCTTCCCGCTGCCAAATATTTTCCCTTATCATCTACCTCCTCCCCCAGAATGTAACCAGGACGGGAACACTGTTTTGTATGCCTGTGCCTAGAACGGTGCCCGACACACGGTAGGTGCTTGACAAACACAGGACGTGACTGAACGTCTCGTTCCAAGCACTTTCTCTAAACCTTGCAGCCCTTAGGCACCTCACAGTTTAGGAAAGACTGACTCTGAGAGGTTAAGCATTTCCCTAGGTCAGGGCACCTGGGTGGCTCAGTCAGTTAAGCGTCTGACTCTTGGTTTCGGCTCAGGTCATGATCTCATGGTTCATGAGTTCGAGCCCCGTGTTGGGCTCTGTGCTGACAGCATGGAGCCTGCTTGGGATTCTCTCTCTTCTTCGCTCTCTGCCCCTCCCTCCCACTCTCTCTCTCTCTCTCCTTCAAAATAAATAAACTTAAAAAAAAAAAAGCCATTTCCCTAGGTCAATCAGACTGCAGGGAAGGGGCAAGTCCCTACCATTTCAAGCAGGACTTCCCGCATGTGCAGCAATAGTTCAAAAACTACTTATGAGTTTATTAGGTGACTACTCCTGTGAAACCTCTTCATGCTAACCCAACTCTGACAAGAACATCCCCGACAAGAACAAGCAAATGGACTGATTTCCACTCAAATATAAATAGCTTCCAAGGGGCTGAAATGCTCTGGCCAGCTGACTAGCTCAGTCTGTCCCAGTAGGTCAGGCCTACTAAGGAAGCCAGACCCCCCCCATCCCCCCAGTGGCTAGGAGCCCAAGCGGAGTTAAGTACTCTCGGGGAGACCGTGAACCAGCCCCATGAACTGGACACACAGAAGGCCCGTGGCCATTGGCCAGTCGGGGTGCCTGCCTCCACCAGGGCCAACGGCACACTGCTGGCCACTGGCCACCTAATGGGAGAGCCAGCCACCAGCCTTCAGCCCCCTTGTGTCCTTCCAGCTCTTCCTTTCAGGGAAAATACTTGAGCGACCGAACGATACTTAGGCGAAAATACTGAAAATACTCAAGCGACTGACTCATTCCAGCTCCATACCGGTTTTCGTCGATGCTCTCAGATAATTACATATTGTTGACGAGGGGAAACCCTACACATTGCAGGAAGTCACCTCGCAACAATTCTGACCGTAGTGTCTGGGGAAAGGCACCTCTCTGTGAATCCGGGCCTGTGTTTGGGTCCCTGCTGGCTTGAGCCACTACGCAGGGCGGTGTATGTGTCCTGGCTCTGACCTAAATTTTGGGTGTCTATCTTGTATTTCTGTTCCCTACAGCTAGAGGGCTTTGATTTCAAACCACAGGGGGAGCATGATGAGCAAATAGCTGTCAAAACCATTTTGGGGCGGAAACAGCCAATGGAAGGTTCGGTCAGCATCACTGCTTGTAAGGGGACAGTCCAAGAATCAGAGAAGAATCCAGGCCCCTGAGAGTTTCTTCGGTAAATGGAGTCCCTTAACTGTTAGTACAGGCTTTGTTCCTTCTTCTTTTTTTTTTTTCCCTCTACTACTTAGTAGCTTATTTTCAAGCAGAACAGGGGGAAAAAAAATCCAATCTCCAACGCCTGGGCCAGAGCAGAGTAATCACCAGCAAAACAGCTGTTAACATGGCTGACGCTCAGTCCTATTAACTGCTTTAGTTAAGTTAAAGGACTGGCAGGAGAGAAATTCTGGCTGGCTGAGCAAGGAAAAACATTTCAGAGGTAAGTCACCAAAGACAGTAGCAGATGTCATGGAGCACAGAGCAGAAGCTACCAGGGACTTGACCGTCTCAAAGCAAAGCAAAACAGCTGATAAATACTCAGCCAAGCCAACTGCCAATTATACAAGAACCTCAGAAGCCAGAGAGGGTGTGAGTTTATTTTATTATTTTTTTTACTAAAAAAATTTTTTTTAATGTTTGTTTTTGAGAGGGAGACAGACAGAGACAGAGCATGAGTGGCGGGGGGAGGGGGGTGGGCAGAGAGGGAGAGGGAGACACAGAATCCGAAGCAGGCTTCAGGCTCTGAGCTAGAGTCCGATGTGGGGCTCGAACTCACGAACCGTGAGATCGTGACCTGAGCTGAAGTTGGATGGTTAACCGACTGAGCCACCCAGGCGCCCCTAGAAGCTTCTTTAATTAATAGTTCACCATTCTCTTCATCCACAGATCCGTCAGCCCACGTCTCTTCAAAGATCTAGGATGTTGCTTCAGGTAACTGCCCTCACCACAGGGAGCCAATCATGCAAACATGTAAATGTACGATTTGCAACTATAGCACTGTTGCAGTCTTAGGGTTACAAGTGGCTCCTAGGGTTCACAGGAGCCGGGAGCTAGTGAGCTAGAGAGCCAGTCGTTCAACCCCTTTTATTACGGCGCAGGGTCATGGCGACCAGGATAGGCTCCAGAGTGACGCGAGTGTGGGGCTGAATAGACAGTCCTGCCATTGCTCGTGGCGTGATGCTGCTAGTCATGTAGCCACTCTGAGCCTGTTTCCCCATCTGTGAAGCAGGGATAATAGTCCCTCACTTAACGGGTGATGGAAAAATTACATGTGATCTAACAGGCAAAGCCTTTGGCACACAGTATCGTACCCAGCAAATGCTCAGAGAATGGGAGCTGTTCTCCCACGTCTATGAAGGCCCAGAAAGGTGCTGTTGGGTATCGCCATGTGGGTCCTATAAATTTCTACATCTCACGGTCATACCTACTAGAAAGTAACTTTGTAAGGAGAATTTGCAGATAAGAAAAGCTATTATGTAACGTTGTTAGGCTGTAACTTTGTCAAGTTGTGGCTATGAACATCCTCAGGCATTTGAGGATGAACACATTTTTTCTGTTAGGAGTCCATACGTTACTCAAAATCAGAGAGCACTGCTTTATCCCACAGCATTAGTATTGTTCAGTATTAGCTAGAACCCACTAAACTTTTCTTCCATCTCCATCTCTTTTTTAAGGAAATACAGACTTAGTAAAGCGACATTTGGGACTATGCTGGGCTGGACACACATGTACTGTAATCACTTCCGTGTTGTCTTTACCTCTTCAGATATCAGATAACAACGGGTGTGAAAACAACAGTGGACCCTGTAAGATTTCCAGAGTCCCATGCACTGTTTTCTAGGGCAGGGAATGGGCTGATCTATTACGGGCTCTCCCATCATCTAAGAGCTCTAGTTCTTTTGTCCGTACAAGGCGGTTACTGCATGACCGGGAAATTGCTCACGGCCTGCAGTTGACTGGAAGCAGAGGGCTAACCAGGCAGGATCAGAAGCAAAAGCAACGAGAATCCCGACTCCCTCCTTCACCAGCGATGACCTTGGGAAAAGCACGTGTGTCTGACCTTCAATTCCGTCTATATAATGGGGATGACGGTGTGCCCACATCACAGGACTGGTTCAGGTGAGTTACTGCACTATAAAAGGAAGGTGCTTTGTAAACACCAGAGCACCAAACGAGAAACCCCACCAACCAGACTGCTTCAGCCAGAGGACTCTGCTCACCGTGCTCTGGTCGTGTGCACACCCGAGCAGCGTCCGCAAGGCCTCTCACTCCAGCTCATCATGTCCTCAGCATCCTCCCACATCCCCCCTTTCCATAGCACCGGGACACCTTTCCTAGCATTCCAAGCACTGTGAAGAAACAATCCTTCTCTCTCCCACACATCACACACCAGCAACTTTCTATGGAAGAGACGTCAGTTAGTTTAAAAATTTATTACAGGTGGTGGGGCCGGGGGGAGGGACGAATAGGTGAAACACAGAGGAATTTTAGGGCAGTGAAGCTATTCTGTGTGTTACTTAGTAGTATGGTCGACACACCCCGTTATATATATATATATATATATATATATATATATATATATATATATATATATATATATATATATATTTGTCTATTCCCATGGGACGTCAAAGAGTGAACCCTTGTGTAACTATAAAGTCATGAGTGATAATGATGTGTCAATGTAGGTTGTAGGCCGTCATTTTAACAAATGTACCCTCTGGGTGGGTGGGGGGTGATAGGAGGGAGGCTATGCATGTGTGGGGCTTGGCAGGGGGCAGTATACAGGAAATTTCTGTACCTTCTGACCAGGTTTGCCATGAACCTAAAACTGCTCTAAAAAGTAAAATCCACTAAAAAATTGATTACACACACACACACACACACACACACACACACACACACACCCCTACTACTGAGATGGGCTCTGACAAATAAGAAAATGTAAGAAATCTAACTCTTTATTTAACATCAAAGCTAACATCAAGTGTTTATTTAAAAAAATAATGGCACCTGCTTTGAATAGGGTTGACAGTCTACGCAGAATTTACAATTTTAGGCTGACATGAAACTATATGGTATCTCACCAAATGGAAATTCTAGAAAAGACCTCACAATAAACATTCTAGTTTCCATTTTCAGAACTGCTAACTACGGCCTAAACATAAACACAGAGCACGTTTTGTTGAAACATTTCTCTTAGGACAAACACAGGAGACATGTTTTAAATAAATTAAAATTGCAACACATCAATTACTCCTAAAACAATCAAGGTACATTACTTTCCAGCTTCTTATAAACAGAGAATTGTACTGACTTTAGAAAATTATAGGTTAGTTCTGCTTTTTATCTTCTGGGTGACCAAACTCTTGTTCACTGTACCTTCTTTTAGCTTCCTAACCATTTTTGATGTAAATGGCCAATATTATTCTTTTCAGTGATTTATCCTTTTAGACCAACTCCTTCCTTAGCACGTGTGTTAAACTTCTTGAAACATTTCTCTCCAGCTAAAGCCCTGAATCTTAAATGCCATTTCACCCTACTCCTGGCTCACTCCTCAAAATTATAGAAATATGCAGTAGAGGTTGTTTAATCACACATGCTCATTTTAATAAGCATACCGAAATGCTTTTCCAAACCAATACAATCATACTTAGATTCCATAAAAAGATGTTCCTATTTGATGCAAAACAATTTGGTATTTCAACTTCAATCCAAAAGGACAATAATAATTAGTTGCTTGAGGGACTCCAATTCCCATCACAGTTATTGATCCCATAATTAAACCTGATATGCTGGAGAAAAGGCAGGGCAGTAAACATACCTAGCAGGGCAATATTCCAATAAAAACAAGAGTGACAAAGTAGAAGGGCTAATTCCCACGGATGCTAATTGATGGAGAGGGATAACTGCGTTTGGGCCGTAATGGAAGCGGAGATCTCAGTCTGTCAACAGTTCATACTCATCACGTAAGCAAAACCACATGCTAGAAACCGGGGGCTGATCCTACTCTCTGTACAAAATCAGCAGTGGAGTACTTTTATTTACTGCTTCGCTGTGGTTTGAATTGGGGGGGGGGGTGGAGTTCAATGTTTTGTTCTGGCTTGATCATACTCAAAATGTAAACTGGGATAACTGATTCCAATACCCACATAAGAGGATTTTTAGATTTTTGTTTTGCCCTTAGCGAACTATCATTATCTTGGTGATCATGAAAATAGTATGTCACAAAAAAATCCTGTGCTAGAATGCAATATCCAGTATCTTTTTTTAATTTTCATGTTTATTATTGAGAGAGAGAGAAGAAAAACAAGCACGACTAGGGGAGGGGCAGAGAGAGAGAGGGAGACACGGATTCCTAAGCAGAGACGTCAGCACAGAGCCCAATGCAGGGCTTGAACTCATGAACTGCAAGATCATGACCTGAACTGAAGTCGGCACTTAACCGACTGAGCCACCCAGATGCCCCTGTATCTTAAAGCACTCAGTGTGCTGAGAGAGCAGGTGCCTGACCATCCCATGACGGGCTTCATCTTTACTACGAATGAAAGGTGGGGAAAGGGATTAGCGGACTTAAATGTAAATTAAATAACCAATTCCATGATATATCCCAGTTGGATCACTATTTTTAATTGAATAATGTATAAAATTTTACTTAATCTTACCCTTGTGCGGGAAAGGAAAGACAATGGGAGGGTTTATTCCTTAAGAGAGCAGTAAACCACAGAGGGTAAAGGTCTCCTTGGAGTGTATCAACTTATTAAAAAGCTTCATGAACTTTCAACAAGACTCTAAAATAAGCATGCCATGTAGGTTGAGCATACCCAAGTGAAAACAAAGTTATCTGACGTCTAGTGAGAACTGGTGGACGTACAGATTCTGTGCAAAAGAAGGCATGATCAAATGGGACGATTTAGACCCTAGATTTCAGAGCAGAGCCAGTTTCTAGCCGCTTCTGTTAACAGCTCCAGACTGGAGGGGGCAGAGTGTGTGGCTTTCCACTTCCTCCCCTACTTCTGCAGCGGAGAGGAGACACACGGATGCAGGTCTGGGAAGCGCCAAAGCGAATGTCGAGTGGAGCGTGGTGGCCAGTGAAGCTGGCCCACGTCCTGGGTCCTCCCCTGCAACCCTTAACCTCAAAGGGCTAGAAATCTCTCTCCCTCTCTCTAAAAAGTAACAGCAGTATCTACATCCGCCGCAACCTCTGGCATTTGCAAAGTGCCTCAGAAAGATGCGCAGAAATTGAGAGGCGCCCACCAGGACCCAGGGGTGGAAGCTGCATCCAGCCCTCAGCCGAATGGAGACTGACGCCCACAGGGGAAGGAGAATGCTGGCCATTAAAATACAGAAGCGAAAGAAAGCACACCGTTCTTTCTCCCTCCCATCCCTGGATCTGGAACTCTTTTCTGTCCCCTGGGTTTGACGGATCACAGTGTATTTACAGCCAACTTGGCAGAACAAGGGCGAGTCTGATGGTGGAAGGGGACACGGCCATGAGATGGGGGTAGGGCTGCTGACTCTGTCCTCCCTGAATCCAAGATGCTTAACAGCCAAAGATTTCATGAAATGATCGTTACTGTTTCTAAGAAGCTTGAGTCCAGAATTAGATAGTGGGGACAGTTGAAGAAGTTTGTGAATTTACTAAAACCACTGAACTGTCAAGTTAAAAGAAGAAAGCTTGAGTTGTCTAAGTCTCACACACGCTGGACTTGTACCAAATGCTCGACTGTTCCACTCTCTCAAACCATGGCGCACTGTCACATTTTTTTTTTTTCAGGAGATTTCCCCAAGAGCAGCTGTTCGCAAAATATTGCACTTAATTTAAATCCAGGCGATTTGATGTTTTCTGGAAGAAAATGTACACTAACATACATCTTTACGCCTTCAGAGAACAGAGCGGATGGCAGGAGGCAGGACTGAACAGCCGTTTCCATTAAAATCTTCTAACTTCGGGGCACCTGGGTGGCGCAGTCGGTTAAGTGTCCGACTTCAGCCAGGTCACGATCTCGCGGTCTGGGAGTTCGAGCCCCGCGTTGGGCTCTGGGCTGATGATGGCTCAGAGCCTGGAGCCTGTTTCCGATTCTGTGTCTCCCTCTCTCTCTGCCCCTCCCCCGTTCATGCTCTGTCTCTCTCTGTCCCCAAAATAAATACACGTTGAAAAAAAAAAAAAATCTTCTAACTTCATTTTCAGTAGGTACAGAGAGAAAGAGACTTAAAGGGGAGTATCATCTGGGCTGAAAGTAGTGAGTAGAATCCCTCAAACAGGTTGAGGATGTTAACTTCTGAATGCTTTCACCTCAGGGGAAGAAGTGCGGCCCCTCTATTACCTGGCCCCTCTATTACCTGGGATCTCAGGAAGATCCCGAGAGATGACAGACAGCCTTCGCGTGGACACTGGATCAATCTATGTGATTCCGGCTGGTCTCACAGGGTCATAAGAGGACCTTCTCAGTCTCCATCCAGGTCGACTGCTCCCCCTGATCCGACTGCCACCCCATTAGACCACACATCCTATTTCCCTCCTGCTTCCAGAGCGCCTACCTCAGTGCACTTTCGCTTTATAAAAGTACAATTCTGTTGTCGTAAAGAAAAACAAAAACCCCACGACACGAGCATCATTTGTTTTCATTTGTGGAGTGAGATTTGCGATCCCTCGCAAGCCAGGGAATAGAGTGAATCACATCCTCACAGGGGGTCTATCACAATTAAGATGTGCTGAAATACAAACCTCCAGAGTAGTGCTTACTGGACCCTGATGTTCAAGCCATGGCTTGATGTGGGATTTGGAAGAATTTCTACATGCTTGAAGGCAAGGCATTCAACGGCCACTTCAGATAAAATCAACGTGTGGCTCCCTGGATGTTAGAAGGTGAAAGCCCCACTCATAAATCTTCGCATCTTACCATTTAAAGTGCAAGACAAAACATCTAAGTTAGACGTCTGATGGATCAACAGGCGTGTCGTAAGATTTCCGTGTTACTTGTGAGTCACGCACGACTGACCGCTATAGACACTGGGAACAGGTGGGGCCTAGGGTCCTCTGGACAAGTGGACTGGATGACACAGGATTTTCTGTACTTTCAAAGGCCACGAGGGTTCACCGTGGCCAATGCGCGTACTTCCCCTCCCCAAGTGCTGCTACATCCTTGCTGCTAACAGGACTCAGGGAAAAAATGCAACCACAAGCAACAGTGAAGCTCGACTGTGAGAGAGACTTAAGAGAGAGACAGAGACTTAAAATCCCTTTTCTTCTGGATCATTAATTATGTCAAATGCTCAATAACCAGAGGCTGGCCATGCTGGGCTAGTCAGGTGGGCAGAAGATCTGGTGTGATTAAGGCAGTGAGCGACGTGGGGAGAGCTCTGAAACAGATTCATATTCGCTAAGGATGGGGACTGAGCCGGCAAGTACTACCGTGTGGAGGGAACTGTAGTTATTTACAATGCACAGCCCAGGCCTGGTCACCTCTAGTCAGCACAACCCCGTTCATTTGAAAATTTGGTAGGATGCACAGTTTTCTTTAAAACATAAATCTGAAAGAACCTGAAGACAGGAACCCGCGGCTTCATCTGGGTATTATGATCCTTTCTATGGCACACAGAATATGGTCCCAGTTTTTACAAAATATCGCAAGAAGAGTCACGGCGAAGAAAGTGCCGAGAATGTGGAAGCGGCTCTTCATCATGGGCGAGACAAACTTGGCAATGGTAGACACACACACTAGGATGACAGTCATGAAGGCCAGGATCACGTTTATGCACCTCCCCAGGAGCACTTTGGCATTCACGGTGTCTGTCTGCAGGACTTGCTGCTCTTGCTGGTGGAGCTCCAGCTTAGAAATGCGAGTCTGGCAGGATTCCAAGGCTTCCTGTGGGCAAGAGGGAGAGCAAGGGTCACACGCTGTCGGGACCATGGGCAACACGTGAGCACATGCTTGGACGTGCGCGGAAGCTCCCTGGCTCAGGACACTCGATGCTGAGGCAGCTTCCAACAGCCAAGCTGACGGCGATGATGATGACAAAGAAGGGAAACGAGAATCCCAAGGCTCATTTATTCTGTTATTCACGGACAGAACGAACAACCATAAAATACCATAAACGGGGACTTACGGTTAAGTATTTTGAAATAAAGCACATAAACTACTGGCATCCGTTGGTATCATCAGGACCAAACCAGAGGAGGGGTAGGCCACTGTGGGACAGGCGACTACCCCCCGCCATGGAGTAGGTGGTACCTATTTCCACTGCTCAGTGGATGTATGCATCCACTTCTATAGACTGTGGAGGATGAAGGGAGAAGGATGGGGACAGGACTGACCACGGGCGACTCGGCTGTCACTTGCTCTCTGAATGCTGTTACTCAGGACACTATCCGCTGCTGCACATCCTTCCCAGAGCTCGTTCTTTCTAAGGCTTCAATCGCTAAGACACAGAGGACCCCAAGTGTCTCTCTGGCCAAGTCACCTCCTCTGAGTTTGACTCATGTATCTACATGGCTCCTTGACATCCCCCTCTGAGCTTCTCAGCAGCACCTGGAATGCAACATGTCCAAGTGCGGATTCACATACCGCACCCTCTCCTGCACCTGCCGTCGGTCCTGCTTCCCTTCTGGTGCTCCTTTCCTCAGAAAACAGCACCTGGCTCGGCCGGTTCCTCCCACCAGACACTCATTTCCGCTAATCCGTCCCCCGCCCTGTCGATGCGACCTACAGCATCTATCTTTAGGGGCCCATTTCTCTCCCCTCCCAGTCTCCACCCCCGCCTGCCCCGCTCACCATGCTCTGGCCATGCTGGCTTTTTAAAGTTTGGAAAAGGAGCATGTTCGGGGCCTTTGTACATGCATATACTGTGCCTGAAACGTTTGGTTCCCCACTCCCTCCCCTCCTCACCGGTGGATCTCCCTCCCCTCTCAGGTCCCACCTGGGAAGCCGTCCCAGCCCCATCGGACGATGTGAAGTTTCCCCCAGCCCTCTCCCCCAACCAGAAGACCACAGCTGCACAAGGATGGGGACTAGGCCACCCGCTGTTACCCCAGCAAAGGGCCGGCCATGCTGCGGGGAGCAGACGGGCACCAGGAAGGAGGCATGAGGCTCATGAGAGGAAACTCTGTGCCTCTTGGGAGAACAGGACCTGACTAGAGGTGGTACAACGAGCCCCTTTTCAGTTCACCAGCCTACTGTCTAACTCGTTTACCAACATGTGCTTGCTTGGTTACAACACAGCCATCTTGTCAGGTTTTAAACAACCATAACAGCTGTAACACCGATTCGCTTTTCTTCCGCTGAATATACTCTATGGGCCAAAGAACAGAGTTCTCTGTTACTATAGTAACTTTCATGACATGGGTTACCAACAGAGAAGGTAAAACTCCTTCAGATTTTCACATTCTAAAAAAGCGCTGGCTTCCTAAAAGAGCAGGCACGTGCCCCAGAGATCACGAATTCTTTTCAACTATTTGAGCTCACGGTCTCCTCTTTTTTAGACGCGGCAGGGAAAAGCGGACAGAACAAGACAAAAGACCAACATTTTTGGCAAATTCATTCATCTTTAATTGGGTACACACGTTACATATATAAACAGACTAATCCCAGAACTGAATTCCTTGGAACTGCTATCAAATTTTTTACCAGAAGAAAGATCCAAGAAAATTAAGTAGTGAGTTGCAAGGAATTTTAGTTACAGCACCCACTAAGTGATGGCCCCATGATTCTTAGCGCTTCTTTGGATCCAGTGTTTAACTTAACTGGGGACAAGGACAGAGAACTGAATTATCCTTAAGCCTATTTTAATTGGGAATTCTAATAAAACAAAACTCAATTTCTTAAAACAGTAAAACCCTTGCCTCCCTGTGGACAACAGCCACCCTCACCTGTAGCAGCTCTTCCCACTGTAGAACCCTGCCTGTACGAACAAACAAACGCGAACTGAAGACGAACTTGAGCGGGCCCGATTGTGAAAAGCCCCGAGGAACAGGGCTCCTCACCAATAGAACAGAAAACACGGCCGGCATTTATTTTTTGACTGCCTGCTATGCGTCAGGAAGATTTAAGCACTTTATATATATTATCCATTTAATCCTCCCGACAGCCTTTTGAGGTGAAGCTCACTGATGAGATTTCCATTTTACAGATGAGGAAACTGAGGCCCAGGGAGCTAACTTATCCAGAGTCACACGGTAAGCGGTAGAGCCAGGACGCTCACTGTCTGAACAAAGAAGACTCCATAGTCACACACACAGATGTCCTCTTTGCTTTTGTGAGCTGGAGACGAGATCAGAAAAATGTTCAAATGAACTACTCTGTATAGTGAAGCTCGCTTTCTGAAGTCCCTCACTTTACTTACTCGTTCATCTTTAAAGTATGTTTTTTTTAAAAAAAGAAAAGGAAAAAAGAACACTAACCCAAACTATCCCCTAAATAAGAAAACCACATATTTAGACATAATCCAGTGGCATCCCAGACACGTTCTAAAAACAGAATGTTTTAATAAAACTGACTGCACTGTTCGCCCTGCAACACTTAACGTTTAAATGGCTCACATTCTTTAAACCAGTCAATGGTGATGCTAAGTCTCCTAACCCAGAGCAAGGGCAAAACCCAAAACCTCCCTAGTGTCTCCCACACCTCGGTCCTCAGAGGTAGAAGGTTTCCCACCAGCCCCGCCTGATGCTCTGGATCCCAGAAACATCCAAGTAGATGCCTGGGATTGGCATAGACTCACAGCCTGCGACACAGAGAAGAACAAAACGTGGGCAGCTGAAACTCCAGCTCACACACTGTGGGGGAAAAAAAAAATCTCCCTTTATATGTTTCAGTTTTCTCCCTCATAAAGTATGGCTGCAGAAAATCACCACTGCCTACAAAGACAAGTCGTAAAAATGGAGCTGAGCACTACTTGGAGTGTGCTTTCTTGCTTTTTAATTATTTTTTTTTTGTAAAGTTTATTTATTTTGAGAGAGAGAGAGAGAAAACAAGTAAGCATGAGTGGGGGAGGGGCAGAGAGAGAGGGAGACACAGAATCTCAAGCAGGCTCTTTCCTGTCAGCCCAGAGCCCGACGCGGGGCTCGAACTCACAAACCGTGAGATCGTGACCTGAGCTGAAATGAAGAGTCAGACGCTTAACTGACTGAGGCACCCAGGTGCCCCTACCTTTTTGCTTTTTTAAAAAAGATTATGACGGTCCCTGGGTGCCTCAGTCAGTTAAGCGTCTGACTCTTCATTTCAGCTCAGGTCACGATCTCACGGTTTGTGAGTTCGAGCCCCGCGTCAGGCTCTGGGCTGACAGGAAAGAGCCTGCTTGAGATTCTCTGTCTCCCTCTCTCTCTGTCCCTCTCTCCCTTTCTCTTTCAAAAATAAATAAACTTTAAAAAGAAAAAAAGAAGATCAATAGGAATGTAAATTGCTGCAGCCACTATGGAAAACAATATAGAAATTCCTTAAAAAATGAAACCTAGAACTCCCTATGATCCAGCAATTCCACTTTTGAGTATATACCCGAAAGAAATGAAACCAGTTTCTAGAAGAGAACCCCCATATTCACAGCAGCATTATTTATAACAGCCAAGCCACAGAATAACCTGAGTCCATTAACAGATGAATAAGGAAATGTGGTACACATATACAAATGGAATATTATGCGGCCATGTGTCACTTGTGACACGTGGATGGACTCTGACGGCATGATGCTAAGTGAGGAGTCAGACGGAGGAAGACAAACAAGCTGTATGATCTCACTTATATGTGGAATTGAAAAAACAAACACTCATAGAAACAAATAACAGATTGGTGGTTCCTAGAGGCAGGGGTGGAGGGTAGGGGAAATGGGTGAAAGTGGTCAAAAGGTCCAAACTTCTATTTGTAAGATGAGAATGTAATGTGTAACGCAGATGACTACAGTTAACAGTACTGTATTACATATTCGAAAGCTGTTAAGAGAGTAGGTCTTAAAAATTCTCATCGCAAGAAAACAATGTGTTAATTATGTGAGGTGATGGATGTTAACTCACTTAGGCGATCATTTTGCGCACGCTCGCTCGCGCTCTCTCTAAATATAAATCATTATGTTGTACACTTTAATGCAAAGTTGTATGTCAATTATCTTAGTGAAAGTAGAAGAAAAGAAAGAGACCCTCTAGTAGCAGGAAAAAAAAAAGCACTCAGGAAGACTAGGGCTGTTTCACTACAGTGCTGCCATCACATTAATCCTGAGACGTGCTTTTGTTTACACTGACTCAGCAACCCCTTCCTTCCTTCCATCCATCCATCCATCCATCCATCCATCCATCCATCCAGATCCTACCGATCGATCCCTGCCAAGTCCCACCCTTTCTGGACATTCGTTCACGTTCATTATTCAAGGACTGTCCACAAAACCTCATCCAAGTCACTTAAACTCTCTGCCTTAGTCTCCACAGCTGAGAAATGGGGAAAATAGTAAGAACTGCCCGAAAGGGTTATTGTAAGGAGGAGCTGGAGAGAGAAGGGAGACATGGCAAGTGCTCTGCTAATGTATGGTATATGGTATGCACTCAAGTCCTTGAAATTCTTACAAATATCCAAGCTATTCTTAGTCTACAGATGAGCAAACATATCCAAGACTTGCTCAGGGTCACATAACTGGTAAATGGCTGACCTGGGACTAAAATCTAGTATCTGACCGCAAAATGACCAACCGTCCCACCAGTTCATAGCTTGTTGGGCACTGTGTGTCTGAATCCTGTGGCTTTTACTGTCTGGATCACATAATTTGGCCCCTGTTCACGTTTGCTTGAGCCGTTTGGCAGGTTACCCAATCCTGACTCCCCATCTAGTCAGTAAGCTTCTTGAAGGCAAGGTTTGCCTCATATTTAAAAAGCTTTGCAATTTTGGTAGGGGTGGTGGAGGGGGCGGGGAGGGAGGAGAGGTTATAGGCGATGGGCTTGGGTAGATAATAAATATTTGTTAATCAAAATAACTACACAGAGACTAGCCTCTTTACTCAGTGACACCTAGAACACGAGCTAATGGGGTTAATAAGGTAGAGAATGTTTGTGCAGAGAAAACATTTTGCTGCACGTGCCAGGAATCCTGTCGGGTTTGTGGGATAATGCATTTAGAGTTCGCTGAACGACTTAAAGGCTGGGAAGAGCCCGCGTTGAGTGCCTGACGGCGAAGGGAACGGTACCTGGATGTCCCGTGAGCGCTCATAGGCCTGGTAGGCCACCTTCTCCTCGATGCTGGCCAGCTCCTGCTTCAGGTTGGCTGTCTCGTGCTGATGCAGATCCGTCAGGTCGTGCAGCTGGTCTTCCAGTCGCTCGTACCTTTGCAAAGACAGGAGCTGATTCTGAGCGTGACACTTCAAAGGTCTCCTGGTTTTCATTCCCCGGAAGACTATGCTTCCAAAAGAATACGTCCAGCTACAGGGAACATGCTTTTGGCTAACCGTGAATTCCAGCTAAAAGCACTGGTCTCTGTCACATTACCTTCTGCGTCCTCACTCCTGAGGTTTCACACACACCGAAGTTGGCTTCCCCACATCATCAGACAAGCTGAGAAATGGGGAAAATAGTAAGAATTGCCCAAAAGGGCTGCTGTAAGGAGGAGTTGCGGTGACGACACGACAGGCCTGATGCACTCACCAGTGCCGGTCAACAGACAGGGAGGGCTGTCTGGGGTCTGGCTCGAGACAAGGACCTACTGGTGTCCCCCCACCTCCCCGCCTTCTGCCTGCACAGCGCCTTCTGGTTCACAGGCATGGCTCTCAAGCCCAAAGAGCCCGTAAGGAAAGAACCAACTTCTACACTAGAGTTAACTCCATTTCCCAAGGCATACTCTGATTCTGAAAACATGCTTCAATTCTTGGAACTTAGTGCTGATAAAAACATTAAACTCATTAGAAATTATAGGGAGCCTGGGTGGCTCAGTCAGTTAAGCGGCCAACTTGTCATGATCTCAGGTCATGATCTCATGGTTTGTGAGTTCAAGCCTGGCGTTGGGCTCTGTGCTCCCTGCGTGGAGCCTACTTTGGATCTTCTGTCTCCCTTTTTCTGGCCCCTCCCCCACTCAGGCACTCCCTCTCCCTCTCTCTCTCTCTCAAAAATAAATAAACTTAAAAAAAAACATTTTTAAAGAAAGAAATTATAAATGACTTACAAGTGGCATTTCCAAAAGTCCAAATCTTAAGTAACGGAAGAACAAAGATTGTCATTCCCACCTCCCATTTCCCTCAAAGAAGAGGGATTTGTCTTATATTTGAAAACTTAGAATGTTTATTTGAAAACAGGAAGCACTATTTGGGTAATGCATTAGCCTGAAATGACTTCTATCAATGTCAGTGTTAGATGCTTATATAAGTCACCTGACAGAATCATATGAGAGAGAGACGGAGGGAGACAGATTATATGTCAATTATACTTCAAGAAAAAAAGTGAGATCAAAAAGTAATTTCATGCAGGGGTTCCTGGGTGGCTCAGTCGGTTAAATGTCCGACTTTGGCTGAGGTCATGATCTCACAGTTTGTGAGATTGAGCCCCATTTCGGGCTCTGTGCTGACAGCTCAGAGCCTGGAGCCTGCTTCAGATTCTGTGTCTCCCTCTCTCTCTCTGCCCCTCCCCCACACGCTCGCTCATGCTCTCTCTCTCTCTCAAAAATAAATACACTTTAAAAAAAGTAATTTAATGAAGATTTAATCATTATTCTCAGATAGGACTTCATAGGTACCCAATGTTGGCGTAAAAGCCTTTTAAAGATCTCTTACAGCAAACGATACAGTCAGAGGCTAACCCTTGGACAATCACAAACATAACTACACGACAAATGAGGAAACTACCCTAAATGTATAGAAGTGGGTATTTGTGAGTTGGAATAAAATTTGGATCTATAGAGTAGTATATCCCGAACTATTCAGATGGAACTGAAGTCAGGATTTTCTGGAAAACCTGTGACTCAAAAATAGTTATGTGAGAAAGACACTAGAGTCAAGGATGTATGCTGAAAGTTTTAAAAAATGGTTTCATAGAATATAAGAGCTGAAAAAAGCCATGTTTACAAATTAATACATTTAAAACCATTTTTGAGATATAAAGTATGTAAGTTAAATTTAAAGTTTAACCTTACAATATGTAATGGGCTTTTAATATTTTTTTAATTTTTAAAATTTTTATTTATTTTTGAGAGAAAGAGAGACAGCATGTGAGCTGGGCAGGGGCAGAGAAAGAGAGACACAGAATCTGAAGCAGGCTCTGGGCTCCGAACTGTCAGCACAGAGCCTGATGCAGGGCTTAAACTCACAAACCACCAGATCAGGACCTGAGCCAAACTGGATGCTTAACTGACTGAGCCACCCAGGTGTCCCATGGGCATTTAACTTTTTCTCTACATTTTTATAAGTTAACATGTTCGCTTTGACTAAAAACAAAAAACAAAACAAACAACCACAATTTTGGGGGCGCCTGGCTGGCTCAGTTGGTAGCAAGCATGTGATTCTTGATCTCAGGGTTGTGGGTTCAAGCCCCACGCTAGTACAGAGATTACTTAAAATCTTAAAAAAACAAAACAAAACAAAACAAAACAAACTTTGGGGAATCTTTTTACTGAGAAACAGTAGAAAATCACTTCTTATTAATATTTTTATTAATTAGTTATAGGCACATAAAATCTAGCCTATAAATAACTTTTAGAAGTAGCTAATATAGGGGTGCCTGGGCGGCGCAGTCAGTTAGGCATTGGACTCTTGATCTCGGCTCAGGCGATGATCTCATAGTTTGTGGGTTCGAGCCCTGCATGGAGCTCTGCACTGACAGCGTGGAGCCTGCTTGGGATTCTGTCTCTCCTTCTCTCTGCCCCTCCCCCACTTGTGCATGTGCTCTCTCTCTCAAAATAAATAAAAATAAACTTTAAAAAGATGAGCTAATACAAAAAAAATAAAATTAGCTAATATAATCCACAAGATTTGAATTTATACTTTACTCTTAAGATTTCTTTTGAAAACTCTTTATGGTGAAAAGTTTAGTGAGCAGAATATCGTACATAAAAAAAATGTACACTATATCAAAACTTGAAGATTAATGTGCCAAAGAAAATCTACCTTGTTGAACAATGCAGTGATTTCTTTTTAAAATGGTTATTTATTATTTTTGAGAGAGACAGAAACAGACAGCATATGCGTGCAGGGGAGGGGCAGAGAGAGAGGTAGACAGAGGATCCGAAGTGGGTTCTGTGCTGACCTGATGTGGGCTCAAACTCACAAAGCGTGAAATTATGACCTGAGCCGAAGTAGGACGCTTAGCTAACTGAGTCACCCAGGTTCCCCAGCCATACAATGGGTCATTTACTTGACAGTTATCATGGAGGAAAATAAAATACAGACCTATGAATTAGTGTAACAAAACTTTATGACAGAAGTCTACTGGAGCTTAAGAAGGAACTGCATGTGCACATGAGCTACAGACTATACAGCGACATTTTAACAGACTCACACAACTCTCTCTCAAGTATCAACCTGTACGTCACAAACTATAAAGTTTAGAATCACGAAGTATGGAAAACACTATTGATTTGCAATGTTTTTTTGATCCACATCCATATTCATGGAAAACACAACCATGAGCGTGTCACTTCCAAGCAATCTCTCTGCACTCAGTAGGTCATGCTTCTAGAAGAATTCCAAGAGAACAGTCTGACATACCTGTATCTTTCCTCTTGCAGCGTCTGAGAAATAAAACCGTATTCTCTCTTAAACTGCACCTTCAGCGCCTCGATGTCCTCGGCCAGCTGTGCCTGGGTGTCCTTGATCTCCCTCAGCTCCTCCAGGATCATGGTGAGCTTGCCCTGGCTGTCCAGCGTGCCGGCTCCGCTGGCCCCGAAGGACTGGTTCCCGTTACTGTCGGCGGAGCCCGACGTGCCACTCGAACACTCGTCATCGCTGCCGTACTTGGGTTTGTTCACAATGGTGGCGCTGCCCCCATAGGCCCGCGGACTCCCTTCAGGCCTAAATTCCTCCAGGGAATTTTTTAAGTGAGCGATGTTATCGGCGCTGCCAAACTTATTCCGGATCAGGTTGGCAAACTCCCTGGACTTATTGAAGACGAACACGGGCGGGGTGAGGGACACGCCCGGCATGCCCGATTTACCGCACTCCGTGCCGTGGGGAGCAGTTCGAGACTTCGCGTGGGCATCTTTCAGGGAGTGCGGCACGTCCTTCAGGTTGTCTTTGGCAATGTCCTTTGCGCTTCTGGAGGCTCCATTCTGCTCGATCTCCCTGAGCTTTCTATGATACTGTTCTAACTTCTTCTGGAGCTGGGCAATGGAGTGAGCGGACTTCTGATTCTTCTTCTCAAAGACTTGCTTGATGCGGCCCGCCTGCTGCTTGTCTGCGCTGTTGACTAGTTTCAGATACTCTGCAACATTGCCGTCGCGGGACGTCTGCTCGATTTTGATCTGCTCTGTCACCTTCAGAATTTTTTGTTTCAGGCTGTCCGCACTGAGTTTGACCTTGTGGAAGTCCAGGATGCCATCCGGTACGTCAAAGTTGAGGTTGGTGTCGGACCCCCCTCGGCGAATGTTCAGGGGCAGGCTTAGGGTGTTCATGTCATGTCGCTCTACCTGAAAGACACAGGGAGGAAGCACTTGAAGACTTGAAGGCAAAGGCACAGTTACTGTGATAGAATCTGGGCACACACTACAGGCATACTTCAGGTCCCAGATCTTTAAACTGCAAGTATTCCTAAGATAAAAACTCCCTACTATTCTCCCAGTTGAACAGAGGACAGCCCAACTCCTTCCTGCATCCATGTGTACTATGAGATTCAGGTTTCCCAGGGCTTCCGATGTTTTGTCTCATTACATGTAATTGTCAGTTGCCAGGGTGGAAAATGCATAATGGGACAAGGTTACCCTCAGTCCTAGTTTCCCCAAATGCCCAGGTAACTAGGGTGCCTGCCATGCTCCACGCACGGTGAATTTTGACACTGTGGGAAATGCATCCAGTTCAGACCTCAATCACTTAAGAAGAATGAGGGAAAAGTTCCAGCAGGTACATTCATCATCAACACAAGAAATTATTTTCTTACTGGAATCATTAAGCAGATGTGATGGGATAATATGATGCAAGATTAATTTTACTGACTAACGGGACAGTGTGTACAGGTGGAAATAACCCAACCACAACGGAAGTGATTAAAAAAAAAAAGAACAGCAAGTGATAATACCCTCTAAAATGGCTTTCTCACTCAAGGGCCACCTGGGGAAGAAGTGCAAGTATCACTGAGCACCACAGGTTTGTGCCGGGAAAGGGAAAGGGAAAGGGAAAGGGAAAGGGAAAGGGAAAGGGAAAGGGAAAGGGAAAGGGAAAGGGCAAGGGCAAGGGCAAGGGCAAGGGCAAGGGCAAGGGCAAGGGCAAGGGCAAAGGGCAAAGGGCAAGGGCAAGGGCAAGGGAAAGATGAAGGGAGCCTGGATGCCAGGTACCATGGATATGTGTCTTGTTTGATCCTACCATGCCAAGTAAAGACTATGTTAAACCCATGTATGTACAAACGGAGACATCAAGAGCCAGGATTTGAATTCAAGTCACCCTTATGGGGTTCTCTGTCTGTGTCAGGACACTCTACCAAGGTGTCCCCAAAGGACTAAAGACTAGCCTTTGCAGAGTCTGAACACAACCTCGAAAGATATGTAACCTCTAAACTGAAGCATCTGATTTGTCAAGTTAACTACCTCTTGATTAGAATAATCCCTTGATACAGAGTCTCACTGGAAACCAAATGGGAGACAATATTCAGCACAAGTTATTTTTTTTTAAGCAACAGTAGGCAGAAATAGCAAAATATTAATAAGATATTAACACATCTCACCCTGCCTAAGTGACCCAGACTCAAATGTGTTCATTTCCAACAATGAAGTATTAATACTCTGTCCCATGCACAATCCTGCCCAGTGCTTTCTCCCAGAGAAGGGAGCCCAATGGCATAGTGGGACACAATCCCAGGCTGGTGAGTCAGTCCTCCTACACAACTTACAAAAGTTTGTTAACATTATTTCTTGGCCCCTCTCTTCCAACACACAATTTTGCTATGAATAAGAGACACTGGGTGTTTTATCTGGCAGAAGAGTGTCACATAGGAAAGGCTGGAAGTAAATAAATGCCAAGTCACTTGTAAGACTAGAAAAAAGGAGAAAGGAATTCTGACGTCACCTGATCAAGACAGACAGGTGGGCGTAGGGAATAAAGAAGGTATGGGATAATCATCTTCAAGTCCTAGAGAAGACCAGAGGGAGCTCAAGGAAACTCTGTATCTATGGCTCACTAGTGAACCCAAACAGGAATGGGTTCAAATGGCATTAACAGAGAATGCACTAAATCTAGAAAATGTTTATCTGGGGCAGACAGGGTAATCTGTGGTAACCACACAATCAGGAGCCTACAAATTTGTATCACTGCAGGGATTCACTGATCTGATCATGCTTTTCTACTTCTCAGAAACTTTCTTTGGCTCCCCAAAGCCTCCCAAATTGAATACAACAACCCAGCCACTATAAGGCCCTAGCTTACCTTTCAGGCCTCACCTTGCACCTAATGGATGACATTCATCTCAAGTGAACCTTACAACCCAAAGTTCCCAGAATGTAGGGGAATGTCCTATGGATTTTCTCATATGAATGATATTCACAATGCCTGCCACCCATCCACTTCTGGTTATCAAAATCCCACATATTCCAGGGGCGCCTGGGTGGCTCAGTTAAGCCGCTGACTTTGTCTCAGGTCACAAGCTCATGGTCTGTGAGTTCAAGCCCCGCGTAGGGCTCTGCACTGATAGCTCGGAGCCTGGAGCCTGCAGCCTGCTTTGATTCTCTGTCTCCCTCCCTCTCTCTCTTTCTCTCTCTCTCTCTCTCTCTCTCTCTCTCTCTCTCTGCCCCTTCTCCACTTGTGCTCTCTCTCAAAAATAGATAAACTTAAAAAAATTTTTTTAAATCCCACATATTCTTGAAGCTCCACTTAAAATTCCACTTATTCCACAAAGCTTTCCCTAGTCCATCAGAAAGCTGCCTGTTCTTTCTGTGGTCCTCCATGGTGCTTTCACGGTGCCACGTGACTCATCCTGGCATCACTCATCTATGGATTTTAACCCCCCCCCCCAATCCCGGTTACAGGTTCCTTTAGGGAAGAGACTTGTCATACCTACACCAGGTCTGTAGTGCTAGCACTGTCCCTATTCACAGGAGACTATCGATAATGTTTGCCTAACTCAGATGACATCATTCTTTATTCCAGGAGAGTCACTCCGAAATCACTTAAGTTATATTTTAATAGAATCAAGACAGTGACCTTGGATGTTCTTCCCATACAGACCTGAAAATTTCAGGCAGAGATGTTTTCCCCACAGCTGGGTAGTTCAACCAAATGAAAACTTTTCTGGGGCACCTGGATGGTTCAGCAGTTGAGCGTCTGACCCTTGGTTTCCGCTCAGGTCATGATCTCACAGTTCATGGGACTGAACCCTGAACCTGGGAGTTCTCTCTCTCTCTGCCCTCTCCCCCACTCGTGCTCTCTCCCAAATTAAAAGAAAAAAAATATGGAGATTTTTCTGAGAATCAACGTGCAGCAACACAACACAAATACAAATAAGGATTTTTTTTTTTTTTTAAGTAGGCTCTAGGCTCAGTGAGTGTGGAGCCCAACACAGGGCTTGAACTCACAACCCTAAGATCAAGACCTGAGCTGTGATAAAAAATGAGATGCTTGACTGACCAAACCACTCAGGCACCCCACAAATAAGGACTTTTAAACTTTAAATGAAGTATAACTTACATACAGAAAAGAACACATTTAATAATAAAACTCAATACTCAATGAACTGTCACAAACTGGACATACTGTATAACCGTGACCTAGTAAAAAACAGTAACAACAACAACAACAACCAGAACCGAAGCTCCCCGTGCCCCCTTCCATCACAAGTACATCACCCCCATCTCTAGGGGTAACCGTGAGCCTCACCTCTAAAGGCATGCATTAGTTTTGACCAATCATCACACACTCTTGTCTTTTTTGCTCCACTTTGTCTGGGACACTCTGAAGACCTCGCTTTTGCCCTCTGGAGCTCGAAGATCAGATTAAGTTATTTTTAAAAATCCACTGAAACCTACTTGGCTCTGGAGAAGTCCACCAAGTTGGAAGATGCGAAGGCTTTTATACCTTACCTTCCCAAATGCAATAGTAAGTCAGCTCCCGTTCTTCCTTCAATCCTCAGCCCCACGGCAGCTGGCCAGCCAACGCTGGTGTTGCAATGCAACGGCCTCCTCCCTTACAGACTGCTGGGCCAGGACAGCCTCGAACACCCAGGAGCGTTTGCACACAGAGAGCTGGCTGACTTCTGGCTCACTTTAAAACTATAACAATGCTTGGCATGTCCTCGACGGTGCAGGCTGGGGAAAGCAACAGCATTCAGAGCTCAAATCAATCTACCTCACTGCTTGTCAGCAAATCTCAGGTGAAAATGTCTGATGAGGGTAGAAGGTTGAAACTATTGTTGGGTCACACCTTTTTATAGCCTTTTATAGCCCTCGCTCTGCAGGGTAATGAAGGGCGAGGTGTACACATCGTTACCAGATGCCCATGCATTCCCTAAACCCAAAGTGAAATTTCACGTACGTGCTGGGGAGAAAGCTGTGGGCGTCCCCCACGTCATCCGGAGCCGGCCCCGCGGGCAAGTGCACGGTGCAGCTGTCTCAGGGCGGGACCCAGGGCGGACAAAGGTTCACGGATCACCCGGAGTCAGCGTGCACGTGAACTGTGCGGATCAGGAGATGCAGGTTCCAGTTTCAGCACTGACAGTAACTAGTTATGTCGTTAGCTAAATCAGGTCACGTCTGTGGGCTTCAACTTCCTCATCTATAGAGACGGAACCATACAAGTCGCAGCTAACAGTGCAAATTCCATGACCTTTAATCCAAGTTATCTTTACTGTGAGATAGTATCGTGGAATAGTCAAGACCCTGGGCTCCAGAGACAGACTGCTTTTGCTTTCTGTCTAGGCACCGCTTTTACGAGCTGTGTGGCTTTGGGAAAATGATTTAGCCTCTCTGTGCCTCAGTGTCCTCTTCTGTAAAATGGAGATCATCTTTCTTCAAAGAGTTGTGAATGAATGAATGAGATAATACGCATAAAGTGCTTAAAGAGTTCTGGCACAGAGAATGGTTTCAAAAAAGGTTTGCTACTGTTGTCATTCCAATTTCATTTAAAAATGTACCTCCATGTAAAAACTGAAAGGAAACAAGCTCCAAACAATGGTTATTTTTGCATGGCGGGGTTAAGAGGAGTCATTCTTGTTTTTATGTTTCCATATTTTCCAATTCAAAAAAAAAAAAAAAGAACATGAAATACCATTTTGGCAGAATAGATGCTATTTTTAAAAATGACTGCTAGCCCCTTTCAGTTCTCTTAGAATGACTTGGCTATTATTAGTTTACGTGAAAGGCAGACCACCGACATCCTAGTGAAAAGCCATCGCTAATAATGTTTTCCTTCCGGCAGCGGCAACATTTCCACGGTCACCTCAATGTTCTAGAACAAAGGCTACAGAAAAGCCTAAGCCCTGGACTAACATCAAAAACCGACACTGAGTCACCTCTGCCAACCATCCAAGGCTCCGATACAACGTAAGTGAGCTCACCTCGCTCACTGGGAAGCCAGGCACAGCACAAAGTAATACAGTGGCTGCGGGAACACACTGTTCCTGCTTCCAAAGAGGGCTCTCTTCGTGACATTTCATATCTACCCCCTAAAAGCTCCAGAGGAAAACGAACAAAAGGGAAGGACAGTCAATGCAGGGGCACACCACCCGAACCCCACCCAAGAGAAGTGGAAAAGGGAACACAGTGGGGGGGGGTGGGGAGTCGGGGGGGGGGGGTTGGGGAGTGGGGAGGGGGTTGGGGAGTGGGGGGGCGGGCCTGTGGATGCCTGGAGGGCGCGGACCGAGGCATGAGTCCCCGGAGGCTCTGGGGGTCACGGAATGGACCGAACAAGCAGAGGCACAGAGAGATCAGAACGAAGAGGGGATGACAACTGCCTGCCTAGACCCGAGGCCGGATACAATGGACCTTTTGCGTTAAGAAAAACTGCCTGGGGAAGAAAAGAAAAGAAAAGCTGCCTGAGCTCAGTCACACTAGGAAAGAGTCAGTCCTTGAAACCGGCGGCCTAGGCCATTTCCTAGGCAACAGGTATTCCCCAGCGCACACGAGCGTGCTCTCACAGACAGGCCCACAAAGGCACTCACAGGTCTCTGTGGCCCGGGGTCCAGGCCCACACAGCTGACATTCTGTACCCTTACTCATTTTAGCCGGAATCTAATTTCAGGTCCAGAGGCAAGGCTGCTCCTGTGGCATGCCAATCAGAATGTGCTAGGCTTTGCTGTGGCAACAATGCCAAAATCTCAGTGGCTTTAAAAAAAAAAAAAAAAAGAAAGAAAGAAAAAGAAAGGAAGGAAGAAAGGAAAGGTTCATTCTTGCTCGTGCTAACAAGACTGCTGGGCATCAGCTAAGGGACCCCAGCTGTGAGGGAGCCTCCACCTTCTGCAGTGTTGCTGGTGGCCATGGCAGGGGACTTGGGGAATCGTTCACTGGAGCCTAAAGACTTCCATCA
Organism: Felis catus; assembly: GCF_018350175.1. Classification (NCBI taxonomy): domain Eukaryota; kingdom Metazoa; phylum Chordata; class Mammalia; order Carnivora; family Felidae; genus Felis; species Felis catus. Next base: position 115,929,631 of record NC_058374.1, read on the forward strand.
GAAGAGGCGCTTATGGCTTCGTCCGCTCACTGTACCGGGCCTAGCTAACTTCAAGGGGGCTACAGGACGGGGAAAGACAATCCCACCACATGCCCGGGAGGAAAAATGTCATGTTAGGGACACGTGTGGCATCCCGTTTGTTAAAAATTCTGAGATAGGTTCTACCGTTACTATTTTACGAATGAGAAAACTAGGCACAGAGAAGTTAGATAAGTTGCCTACAGGCACACAACTAGTGAACAGCAGAGTGGGGACTGAAATCCAGGCAGTCTGTCTCCAGGGCCTGCCTCCCTAACAATGACAGGGTACTTTTACTATGAGTCAGGCATTGTGCTAAATACTTTTTTTAGCATTCATATATTCTATACACTAACCCTCTTTCATGAGAAAAGCCAGGCTGATAAACAAATAGATTTCTTGAGGTCCTCCATAGACAATGAATAGCTTAGCTGGGGCTACACTCTGACATACGAAACAGGTAAGACTTTGCAGGACCTAAGCTCAGCCACCAATAGTGTGAGAACCTGCTCTGCAGTGGCCCTACCGGGGCACCAGGACTTGTGTGGACGCCCTGGGTCTGGTTAAGACTGCTCTGTCAGCACGCTTACCCTCCCTCAGTCTGAACTTGAAAAATTCGTCCAGGTTGCTGCCTAACCACAGCGCTGATGTTGCTGGCTGAAACCACACCAATCTCAGGTTTGATACGGCCTGTGACATTCATTCTTCTTCACCCGTGCTTTAAAATAGGCACAGTGGTGCAGGCAAAGTAATTCTGAGGACAAAAAGAAAAAGCCTATTGCTTTTACTGAAATCACATGCAGCATTTACAATCACTAAGGGAAGAAAGAGAAGGAGAGAAACAGATGGTAAAAATCAGAGAAGTGAGATAAGCGACCCCTGGAGAAGAAGCCAGCCACGTCTAAGGGCCTAACAACTGAGGGGTTCAGCTCTGGATGCATGTGGGGAAGGCGCTCAGTAGATAAGTCACAGATCTGCCTGGAGAAAAGGGAAGACACTCGTCCCTCTACTGGGTGATAGAGCAGAGAAAACAAGGGACTGCCTGGCATGGCCCTGTAGGGGTACCTTTTTTATGTTTTACCAAAAAATGCGAGCTTTTTATCACTTTGCTGCTAGTAATGCATACGGCATGACTAAGCCATCTTCCGTCTTGCTTTGTGGTAACTTGACGTGCACTTGCAAAATGTCTCCCCACTCAGTGAACCCGGGGAAGCCAACCAAAGCCCTGAACCCCAGCACCAAACGCTTGGTTCTCTTGCTGAGCTAACCTGCACTGGAGAAGTAATTCTGAAAGCTTGTTAAGCAGCCTCATAACGAGATACTAACACATTCATGTTGATACCTACACAAAGTAGTCGATACCTGTATTTTAGAAGAATGCCACTTTCCCTCCCTCTACATGCTAGAAATGAAAAACCTTAGGGAGGCCTGGGTGGCTCAGTCAGTGGAGGGTCTCTTAATTCCAGCTCAGGGCATGATCTCACAGTTCATGAGTTCAAGCCTCACCACGTTGGGCTCTGCGCAGACGGTGCAGAGCCTGCTTGGGATTCTCTCTCTCCCTCTCTCTCTGCCCCTTCCCTGCTCTTGCTCTCTCTCAAAAATAAACATTAAGGGGCGCCTGGGTGGCGCAGTCGGTTAAGCGTCCGATTTCAGCCAGGTCACGATCTCGCGGTCCGTGAGTTCGAGCCCCGCGTCAGGCTCTGGGCTGATGGCTCAGAGCCTGGAGCCTGTTTCCGATTCTGTGTCTCCCTCTCTCTCTGCCCCTCCCCCGTTCATGCTCTGTCTCTCTCTGTCCCAAAAATAAATAAACGTTGAAAAAAAAATTAAAAAAAAAACATTAAAAGAAAAATGAAAAATCTTAAAGATCTTCACATAGTATCCCAAAGATATTTTATTAGTAAAGTGACTTCATAAAATGTTTGTTCTAATTCGCTCAGACAAGGAACACACTTCCTTTTGTAGCTCAAGTCTGACAATAGTACACTATGAACTTTTAAAGAAGTTCATGGTGTACAGAACAGGAACTGAATCACTAGTTTTACCGTAAAGGTTTTATTTCCCCTGCCTCTTCCTCTCTTAGCATCATGGACCAAAGAAATTTGACAGCATCAGGAGTTTTTAGTCCTCGCCTGCAGGTAAAGTTCACCTCATCACTCCGGGATTAAGGATCGTTTGGAACAGGGGACAGACTACGTGTACCTTTGCTGGCCCAATCCTTTATCCCAACACTGTGAATTAACAGATGCAGGAGATTAGACAAAGTGTTTACGGTTCTCAAAAACAAATTCTTCAAGCATCTTCAAGCACTTATGAACACTTGACACTGTAATTAGAAATAATTATCTTCTCATTAAGCCTCTACCAGGCAACAGTGGTAACCTACTTTGAATTACATGCACTAGAAAATATAGATGTCTTCAAAATAGCTTAGAACTCACTTTCAATTAATACAAACTAATCTCTTACAAAATTAGTCTGACCTGATAAAAATTTACTAGATGCCGTGTAATCTACAGAAGAATTAAATCAGAGGGGGAGAAGAAGCTAGAAGGGACAGGCTAGGGTAACGAAAAGCAAACAACGTACATTTAATACCAACCGCAGGTAAAGGACAGCCATGGTCCCCTGGGGAGGAGACTGGAGAGGCATGTGAAGCAACACCAAAAGAGGGCTATTTCTTTTTCTTTTTTAGTATTATTTTTGGGAGAGCACAAGTGGGGGAGGGGCAAAGAGAGGGGGACAGAGGATCCAAAGTGGACTCTGTGCTGACAGCAGTGAGCCTGATGTGGGGCTGGAACTTCTAAAATGCGAGATCATGACCTGAGTCGAAGTCAGATGCTCAACCAACTGAGCCACCCGGTGCCCCCAAAAGAAGGCTATTTCTAAGAGAAAGAGTCTCTGGGCATCCTATCTATCTTGCCTCAAAAACAGGCAAGTCTGGGAAAGGGAAGTGAACACCCAACACCTGCCCCCCATCTCCACAGGTCGGGCACGAAGAACTCGGCCTTCTTGAAGGAAGGGCTCGCAGTTCCTTCTGGTGGGGAGATATGGGATGGGGAGTTCTAAAGGGGAAGCAGGAAACCCCAATTTTAGGACTAAATGCAGAATGAACATCATTGTGGCTTTTAGTTCCTACACTTAGAAGAAACTTGGGGTGTGTGAGAACCCCTGGGTGCTGAACTAACCACTTCCAGGGTTCTGGAGTCCTTCCTACCATGGGAGTTACTCCCCCACCGGTTTCTGGCAGTGGGAGGGTCAGTAAAACCCTCGCAGGAAAGGGACTGAGCACTTGCTTTGAGGACTAGGGGAGAGGTAGAAATACCACATTATACCCCAAGAGAACCACCTCAGGAATCGAAGCAGGAGAGACAGCTCTGAAGGAGGAGAAAAATGGGTCTCTGAGGCCCTTAGCCAGTGAGCAGGGTTCTTGGGAGGAACGTGTGCTTAACCTAAGTTTCTGAATGATGACCACACAAAGCCAGCACTGTCCTGCAGTCTTTCAGCATCTCCAATCCGAACGAAGTCTTTGAGGATTTCTTAGTGCCCTCTCAGAGGCACATGACAACAGCTAACTTCACCTGAGGGGCACTGATCTGCAACAGAAGTCAGACTGTCGGCACTGGAAGAATCTTCGTAGATCTCACTTGGCTTAATGCCCATTTTAAAAAGCAATAGCTTCAATACGAACCCAAGTAACTTTTCATTTCAGTCCACAATCTGTTCATGAGAGGTACTCTTCACAGGAAAAGTAATTTTCCCTATAAGGGGAAGTAATTTGTCCACTGGTATAGCTTCTTAGCTAAATACATAAAGTAAATATAATAGTCAATATGATAGGGGTGTCCTATCAGATAATAATGTCTCCCTTTTTGCTAGGAAGTTCAGCCCAAATGAATAACTGTTACACCTGGTGATTAGCATTCCCCTCCTTTTGAATTTTCAATTTTATTTTTGGATATTACTGCTACTCTATTTCCCATGCTTTATCACACCCTCTTAGGATAAAGAGGTAAATGTACCTCAATCTACAGATGTTAGGTAGGTCACCCTGCCTGGCGGTGAGCACCATACTCTTGCTCCCATATGTAACAGAGGGAATATGGTCAAACACATCCAGCTCATAAGCTGACACAGCTCCTTCTGTCCCCCATTCCCAGGGCACCTGGAGAAAGCCACACTGAAGATTACAACTTGGCTTGTGTCCTTTGAAAAGTTGCTTAGTAAGACTGAGCCAGGAAACAGAACTTGATACTTGGGTCCCAAAGCACATTCCCAAAGCAAACCTAAGCCTCCTTATTAAGTTTTTCTCTGCAGGTCGGGGTTTAATTTGGTTTTGGTACTATAAAAAATATTGCATGCGTACTGGATAATTAGTACAGAATTTTGTTATAAATAGAACACAACTAGTCATCAGATAGGGCTTAGAAATAACATACCTAATTCTGTAGTAGAAAAAAAACTGATCCTTACTAGTTTATTTCCCTTTTGCAATATGGAGCTTATTTCCTTTAAGCAATTTTATTTTTCCTAATGTAAGCCAGGAGTATTATCACCAACTAACAATTAGAAATAAAAATCTCCCTTAGTTCTAACAAAATAATAAATAGCATCATATTCAAGGAAAAAAATTTTCATGTCCATGAAAAGAACAATCAACATTTTAGTATTTATTTTTCATATGGAAGTTACGTTAGGCTTCAAAGGAGGCCAAGCAATGTAAAAAAAACTCTGACTGCCTTGGGCCAAATAAAACTATCTTTTTAAAAGACAAACCAAGTCCTGTTCCTTCTGAAAATCTTTAAAATTCCCTAGACTAAGGGTGCCTGGCTGGCTCAGTCAGTCGAGCATGTGACTCCTGATCTCAGGGTTGTGAATTCAAGCCCCACATTGGGTGTGAAAACTATTTAAAAAAAAAAATTGATAATAAAAAAAATTCCCTGAGGCGCCCGGGTGGCTCAGTCAGTTAAGCTTCCCACTCTTGGTTTCGGTTCAGGTCACGATCTCATGGTTCATGAACTCAAGCCCCACATTGGGCTCTGTGCTGACAATGGAGAGTCTGCTTGGGATTCTCTCCCTCCCTCTCTGCATCTCCTGTGCATGCACTCTCTCTCAGAATAAATAAACTTAAAAAAAATTGTTAAAAAAGAAACTAATACGTGAAATCCTCAGCAAAGAATTTAGAACTCTCTTGATCAGGGTCCTATCTTGGCCATATTCCAGGAGACTTGTCCATAATGATATTTTGAGCGCATCTATGCAAGAGGCACCAGAGTAAGGCTGGAGCTTTGTATACACTCTCATTTCATCCCCACAGCCCCATGAAGTCGGTATCAATAGCTATGCTTTACAGATTTGGAATGGGAAGGCATGAAATAGGTTGTGGTTATAGCTAATAAGCACAGAACCAGGATTTGTACCAAAGCCTGTAAGCTTTCAACCTTCATCTTATTCCATTAACCCAACAAGCCTCTGAATGCTTCACGCACTTTCCTATTTCTGTGTGTTAAGTACCTCCTAGCTCCTCACCCTAGCGTGGCCTTGCATGCCTCCACCCCAATTTACCTTTCCAGGACCAGTTCAAACACTGTCTCTTCCACAAAGCTACCCCTACCCCCACGCTCTGCTAGAACAGACGGCTTCCTTTGTGCTCTCCCCAAAATTTGCATTTACCCCTTGAACAGTGTTTATCCTGCTAGGCATCTAAGTATTTATATAACATTGGATCCCCCTCCCCACCCCACCCCCCATACTGAAGCCTCAAAGCTCAAAGGGACGCAATGTCTGATAAGCCACGTGTGCCCTGCCCCACATTCCTTCTTCAATAGGACCTTAGTCTCTTGCTCAATCAATGGTAGACAAACAGCCAACTGGGGCAGCCAGCTGTCCCTCCTGTTTACATTCTCTTGGTTGCTGGCCAGGAGGGAATCAAGGAGAACCCGTAGCCAAGAGGTTATTCAGGGTTGTATTCCAGACAGACTGGACTGCAGACGGTTAATGCCTCTCGATTCAAGCAGAAGATCAAAAATTCAGGAAACTGACGTGTCTCATGGCTTTCTGTTGCTCCAAACAACATAGGTGACCAACTAACACATGACCCACGATGTACAGAATACACAGGCGTACGCCCTTCCTCCCTCAGTGACCTTCTCCCTGCCGGCATCATCCTAACTGTTGCTGAGAATCCACATGCTTGCTCCTTCTTTCGCACCATGTTTTAACTCAATACGCTATTTGTGATGGCATAAGGATGCAGTCTTAGAATTCCAATAAATGAAAAACTTTTTTTGAAATAACATATCTACTGTGCCAGCAACATTATCAGGTGTAGTTCCCTGTCCCTTAGGAAAACATAATTCAATAGAATGTGAACACAAAAATAAAGAAGTCCTCTTATCCTCCAGAGTCTAAGGAGACAAAGACTTGTTTTAAAGGACAAAAGGAAAGGGGTGCCTGGGTGACTCAGTCAGCTGAGCACCTGACTCTCGATTTCAGTTCAGGTCATGATCTCACAGTTTGTGGGTTTGAGCCCTGCTTAGGGCAGGCCTGGGATTCTCTGTTTCCCTCTCTCTCTTGCTCACTTTCTCTCTCTCTCTCTCTCTCTCAAAATAAATAAATAAACATTAAAAAAAAATAAATAAAGGACAAAAGGAAGGGCTCCTGGGTGGCTCAGTCAGTTGAGTGACTCTTGATTTTGGCTCAGGTCACGATTCCAGGGACATGGGATCAAGCCCCAACTTGGGTTCCACACTGAGCACAAAGCCTGCTTGAGATTTTCTCTCTCTCTCTCTGCCCCTCCCCTCCTCAGGTGCACTTCTCTCTCTCTCAAAAATAAATAACTACACATAAAAAAGAAAATAAAGGACACAAGCAGGCCTCAAGAAGAATGGTTCAAGAAAGAGGACAGGATCTTGGCAAAATAGTACAAGTTGATTTTAAAAAGAGAAGCTACTGGCTAAAGACTTAAGCATCATATAATTTTCTACTTGCTTCACATACATTATTTTATTTTTCCTTTCAAGAATATGAGATGAGAATAATTACTTTGCAGATGGAAAAAGCAAGCGACTTGTCTGAAGTCACAAAGCCAATAAGTGGGAGACCCGTGATTCCAGCCGGCTGTGAGGTCTGCGCTCTAACATTCCCACCTTTCACTGAGAGTCCTGCTGCCTTATGCCTTTACTAGACACAAACATGTTTCCCACGCCCCTCCAACCCTAAATTTTCATTCACTTAAAGCACTGTGTATCCATTAAATATTGCAAAGTGGAAAATACGTACCGGAGAGAAACCAGGAGACCAAATACTAACAAACAGCTTTAGGCAGTTCTTGGTGCCACAAGGCAATTACTGGAGATGTTGCCAATTTAACATTAATGAGTTAGAGAAGAAACTAGCTTAGATCCCAAGATTTCTTGAATACAAAATGTAGCCTGCTTCTGTTTTAACCACCGCTACTGACTCTCCACGCCAGTGAAACATGCCAGTTTGTACAGAAAGCCCCTCCTCTGAGTACAGCCCTAGGAGGCAGATAATAATCAGAGGCTCTGCTACGGGGATGAAGCAAAGAGGAGGCTTCTTTCTCCCACAGCCACAGCAGTTTAAAAGCACTGAAGATTTATATTTCAGATACAGGACAGTCCTCTAGGAACACACTGCTTTGTAATCTGGAAAAAAGGAAACTACAAAAAAATAAATTGAACTGTGGATTGTGATTTTTAAGATAAACACTATACCGTGACCTTTCTTGGAACCCATGTCTATATTTGGGGTGACGATATTTCCCGAGGGAACAGCCTTCCAGGGCTCACTCACACCTGCAGCAACCAGCCAGCTGAGATTCACAAGAAAGCCCCAATTCCAAAGCCATGTGTCCTAAACAAAGGTTAATTGTATTATGGTGGTAGCATATGTTCATGGTTAAAAGCAGATACAGGGCCAGACTGTGTAGGTTCAAATCCTAGCTCTGTCACATTAAATGTATCATCGTAGGTGATGATGATAGGTGCTCATTCTCTCTATGCCTCGGTTTCCTCATCTGTCAAGTGGGGACAGCAGTACCTACTTCACGGGGTGACTGTAAACCTGAGATGAATTAATATTTGTGAAGTGCTTGCAACAGGGCCTCATACAGAGTTAAATGCTCTAAGCATAGGCTATCGCTTATCAAACCCAACATACCCAGACAGGTGGGAACTTGGGAAAAGTCCAGAGCCAAGAACAATGATGCTGCTGTCACCACGATTACGCTCTTCCCAGAGAAGCTGGTAACTCCCTCCCCACTCCACATCATGGAACCTGCTTATGTGTGCATATGCATCTTGCAGCGGAGACAGGATGGGGAAAGTCAGGCAGAATCTCAAAGCACCCAGGAGGTCCCTTCAGAATCAAGTTCCAATGAATCTGAACTGAACTGTAAAGAGAATTTTTCAAAAGATGCCCATTCACCCAAAAGCAGAACACCTAACTATCTGAGTGATCCAACTTTTGAAAAGGTACAAGACCTCAAATGACTAAAATTTAAAATCTCAATATCTGATCCTTAATTTTTTTTTCAGTATCATTAGTCTTCTATGTTGCTACTTAAGTGAAACTAGGACTCTAAATTAAGGCCCTAAAGAGACATTATCTAACATTTCCCTAAGTCTTTAAGCAAAACAAGGAAAAATTGTGTTAGAAAAACCTATCTAATTATTGTAACTTGCTACTTCCTGTAAAAAAATAAAAATAAAAAAGCCTCCCAAACTAATTCTTGAGAGTATTATGTCATGGAAGCTTGTTTTTACAGATGATGCGTGGGGTTTTTTTGAATTGGGTGATCGTTAACTCCATAACCGTATCTATCAATGGCATCATTCGCTAATTTTGCCCAGGTTCTCTCCACCCCTGACTCAAGTTGTCACCAAATCCTGTTATCTCTTTGTCCAAGAATCTCTCCCTAGATTGACCCTTCCTCGCTCTCCCCAGATCCACCCACTGAATCCAGAACCTCACTTCCTATTTCATCTACACAAAGGGCAAGAGTTTAAATGGGTTTCACTGTGTTCAGTGTTTCATTTCCTCAATGCAGCCACGGAGAGTCATTATACTCATCTTCTTCGCATTATAACGCTGTCAAGACGTACAACGGCTCTTCCTCTCATAAAGGAATTGGGTTCTTCCTCCTGCCGGTACTTAATCCCTGAGTAATTTTTCCTACTCCAACTTGCCAAGGTCTGTCTTCCTCCTACCACCTCCCTGACAGACTCCAGGGCTACGGTGCATTGAATACATTTCTGCACTTTCTTTCCACCCCAATACTTACGTCATTCCTTCTGGGCACACCCATTCCAAGACCTCGGTCTTACCCATATCCTACCATCCCTCAAGATTTCTTCTATGAGGCCTTTCCAAAGAACTCCTGCCCAAGTTACTTCCGCTCCTCCCAGATCCATTCTGGCCCTTGTTAATACTACTTATTTTATTCTCCTTACTAGATCTTTATGTTGCTGCAAGTATTCACTTTTTTAGATTCCGTACAACAGCACAGAACTAGCAGTATCACTGACTAGCAAATACTTATTTATGCGGCCAGCTTCTTTATGCTATAAAGCAGTATATTCCAAATTCTGAATGAGACCCACAGTAAGAAATATGTATTTACCAATATATACATACACATGTGTGCATGTATACATGTATGTAACTTTTATGAAATAATACTTGTATTTACTACATGCAATCCAACTTTATAAGCATATTTTTAAAAACAGCTCATTTTTTGGACCACTGCATATCAGGAAATTATAATTAATTTTAATTTAAGGGTATGTTAATTTTATTATGTAGAGAATGTCTCTGGTTTTGTATACATGTCAGAAACCAAGTACCTTAATGTCTACGTGTAACTTACTTTGCAACAGATTACATACACACTACATAAAACAAATATGGAAAATTTAATTGTTGAATCTTGATATGGTAGGTGGGTATTTGCTGTACTCTTCCTTCTACTTTTCCATATAAAAATATAAAATGATAGCTGCTATGCATTAAATTTATTCCATGACCAATGAATGGGACTCAATCCTGTTTGAACTAGTGCTTTATAACTGGGAAAAAGACAAGCCACATGTTTCTGTGTCCGATAATTAAAGAGGCTCTAACATACTGAAGAATGTCCTGTGGTTACTTCCTGGCCAGTGGGGTCAATAAAGGATTAAACTTTCCAGTGCTGAGTCCACTAATCTCTCCTACAACATTCTTTCTATGAAACTTTCTATGAATCATTACTAAGAGTAACATATCTGATCAAGGAACAGTTTCTTACTTGCAAAGCTCACAGACTTAGAGTTTACCCTAAAACTTCTCTAGAAAAAGCTTTGTGGTTTTCATCAAGGCTTTAAGAGGACTATACCTGGAAACAGCAGAAGTTCAAGGCTACGCACCGAAACTGCAGAACTCATAATAAGCATGTGCACACCTTAGAATTTTCCCCTTCCTTCTCCTTTAAGAACTGGTTCTCAGGGTGCCTGGGTGGCTCAGTCTTGGGCGTCCAACTTCGGCTCTGGTCATGACCTCATGGCTTGTGGGTTCCAGGCCTGCGTCGGGCTCTGTGGGCTCTGTGCTGACAGCTCAGAGCCTGAAGCCTGCTTTGAATTCTGTCTCCCTCTCTCTCTGCCCCTCCCCCACTCATGCTCACTCGCGCTCTCTCTCTCAAAAATAAACAAACATATAAAAAAGATTAAATAAAAAAAAGAATTGGTTCTCATAAAGGAATAATTTCCATGAAGAGAGAAACACCTCATTTAATGGATACTGAAAGAGAAGTTTTATAGATGAGTGAATGGAATCTCTAGATAATTAACATTCTTACCATTTAAGGGCCAACATTTTTAAGCCTTGCTGATGTTGGATTTCTAAAGTGCTATATTCCCACGACTTCTTCCCTATTGACTGGGGCCATCCATATGATCAGGTGTGAATTGTGACAGAGCACCGTGAAGTCACGAAGAATCCTAGACCAGGTCAGTCGGGGACCTGGGGGTCTAGTGAACTCTCCAGTCTTAGGTCCCTCATTTGAGAAAACAAGGTGGATGAAGTCTGTGACCTTTAAGGCCCCGGAGGCTTTTCTACTCAACAGTTCTGTTACTGTTAGGTCTGTGAAGCTCGCAGCCCTCAGCACATACCAAGTAACAAACATCGAATAGGTACCCTTCCTTATTCTTACTCTCACTACCAAAATGACGATTAAGCAAAATGCAGTTAAAAACCACATGCGGCAAATAAAAAGAACAAACAGCTATTCACACACAACACAGACGAATCTCATTGTGTCACACTTCATGCTGTATGATTCTTGTGATGTGGAGGTCGGAACCGCTCTTGCTGGGGAGCAGAGGCAGGGAGTGTGATCTGCCAGAAGGTGGCACAAGGGAGCCCTAGGGTGCAGACAATGGTGAGGCGGGTGGTGGTTAACGTGGTACACACAGGTAAAAATCATCCGACTGCACATTTAAGATGTATGTACCTGCAAGTCATTCCTTAAAAAAGTAAAAAATACAAAAAAAAAACCAAACACTTTAGACAATGAAAATACAGGGGCTGTCAAATTGCTATTTTATCTTTACAGTACTTATAACATTGAAAATAAATGAATGTAGACTAATACAGCATTGTATTATATACAATTGTACTGTTCAGTTCTAGCAAAATGAGAACTTTTAACTTCATTAGTGTCAATTCATACTGCGTTTTATCAGCTCTTTAACGTTTTTTAAAAAATGTTTATTTATTTTGAGAGACAGCGAGTGAGCGAGCACTGTGAGTGCAGAGCCCTATGCAGGGCTTGATCTCACAAACTGTGAGATCATGACCTGAGCTGAAACCAAGAGTCAGACACTTAACCAACCGAACCACCCAGGAGCCCCCAGCTCTTTAATATTTTTAAAGTTCCTGAAGCTTTCAAGACTCTGCCTAATAAGTATTTATTTTTACTACCAGAATATAGCAGAGCAAATGCACAAAACACAGAAAGCAAAGAAATCTGTATGGTATACTAGCAAAGCACTAATATCTGTGGTTGTAACTAATCCCATCAGGTTTAGACACAAAAATATTTAATCTTAAATTCTGCAAAATGTAGCAACATCCAAAACACCATGCTGATGCAGACTGCAAATGACCTGGTTCATTACATAACAGTTATTTAGAAAGCCAATGTTTCTCTAAGAGGCCAAATTTAACTATAAAAGCACACAAAGTACAATTAGAGCTTATTCACTTACTTTGAACCAAATGTTTTTATGATAGTTAATGGAATTGATTTAGACCAAATGTTTTTATCATAATTAACAGAATTGACTAATTTAGTTTAATGGAACTGATAGTTAATGGAACTGATTTAGGTTCCACCAAGCCCCCCCAAATACAGAATTTCTACTCAAAAAATGTTTCCTTGTCTATCTTTTGTGAGCCGGGCAGTATGCTAAAAGCACCAGAGTCAGAAAGGTAAAAATGACAAACCGTGCCTCTGCCCTAGGAGCTCCCTCTCTGGGCAGGGAGACACATGGAACTACAGAAATGCAGAAAAACGTGAGGAATAAAGAGGCAGAAAAAAGTAACTAGAAGCCTTCAATGAGATGGCTTCTAAGAGGATGATATTTGACTTGGACACAGAAGAGGCAGCTCAAAAATCAGCCAAAAGAACCTAGCAAGGAGCATAATGTGTCCACAGAGGCAAAAAGCAGAATATTTGGGAAACTATGGTTTCTTGAGGTGTCTAGAATTTAGAAGGACTGAATCAGGGTACAGTTGAGAGGGTTGGGGCAAAAAAGACGTGCAGGGCAAGTATCTGTGAGAGGGAGGCACGAGACAGAACACAGACCCTCCCGCAGCTGGCTGTGTGAGCCACACCAGACTGGACACAATACCAGGTGAAAGGGGAAGCCAGGGTTTTTAAAGTAAGTTGGGATTTTTTTAATCATAAAAATACTGAGAAATACAGATCTTGAAATATCAAAAATGCAAGGGAAAAAAATCACCCATAACACCCTCCCTTAATTTTTTTTTAACGTTTATTTATTTTTGGGAGACAGAGAGAAACAGAGAACGAGCAGGGGAGGAACAGAGAGATGGGGGAGACACAGAATCCGAAGCAGGCTCCAGGCTCTGAGCTGTCAGCACAGAGCCTGACGCGGGGACCGTGAGATCACGACCTGAGCCGAAGTCAGTCGCTCAACCAAATTAGCCACCCAGGCGCCCCAACACCCTCACTTAAATACAGACACTGTTTAGACTCTTAACTTTTTAGAAACACAGAACTGTGGTTATGTTGTACATAGAGATTTCGGATACGGTTCACGTGCTGTGTATACAGAGACATAAGAAGGATCCGCTAATCTGTAGGATTTGGTCAATATATGCCTGTATACTCACACTGCATTGCATATCAACACTAAGCGGGCCTCTGTTGGAGACACAGAGATTCTATAACCAGACCCACTATTTAAAAAAAAAAAAAACATTTGAAGCTAAGGATAGCTGAGTTCTCATCTAAAATATTATCTGTCACATAATAAGAAATTGGGCATTTTGCCTCATACACACATGACAGATCATTTATTCCATCTCTACTCTCTCTTCTGGAGACATGAGAGGCTACACACGTTCCAATGATTGCCGCCCTCACGTTTTTTACCAGAGGGCTCGACAGATTACAAAGGATAGAATTTTTACGTAAAATGCAAGAAAAGGCAGGAGTTAAAGGTGACTTCCCTGAAGGCTACGATTCCTTTGGTCTTTTATTTATGGATTGAAAAGAGAAATCCTTCAACGTAGGCCACAAATCCTATTCCCCTCACTCTAAGCCATCCATAGTTGGAAAGTATCACAGATTCTTCTGGCTATAGGAAAGCACCACAATGTACCTGTGTATCTACAGTATCTATTATGACTCAGATTCTATCTGAAAAAATTTAAAAATCCAAATTAGATTAGTAAAAGGGGAGAAGAGGCATGTGAAGAATGGAAAGAAAGGCGTCTGGGAAAGTTTCAATGTCAGATGCTTTTTTCTCTTTACTGTCAATGGTAATGAACCAAATCCTGGGTCCATACCTGGCCTAGAACCCTAACTTCTCAATGAGATCACAAGAACTCTCAGACAGGACACCTGTTCTGAGCGTATTACAGAACCACCTATGTGCAGAATCACCGTCGAAAAACTTATTAATTTTATGCCCAGTCGGAAGACTGCCTTTCTTTCAACATTTATTTATTTTTGGGACAGAGAGAGACAGAGCATGAACGGAGGAGGGGCAGAGAGAGAGGGAGACACAGAATCAGAAACAGGCTCCAGGCTCTGAGCCATCAGCCCAGAGCCTGACGCGGGGCTCAAACTCATGGGCCGCGAGATCGTGACCTGGCTGAAGTCGGATGCTTAACCGACTGCGCCACCCAGGCGCCCCGGAAGACTGCCTTTCTTAAGAGGCTTTACTCATACCTAGTTCCCTAAGATATATGAACGATGGGGTTTTCTTTTTGCCTATACTGGGAAAGCTGATGAACTTAGTAAGACTCCAGGGGCTGCTAACTCCATAACAGTATTCCAGTGTGGTGCACTTTATTAATTCAACAGAGTCCACCTACCTTATTCAGCATTTCAAAATGTTAAAGAACCATCTGTTCAAGATTCACCAACTGCGAACATTATGAAACCTCATTCAGCCCAAGATATTACTCTGAATTTGATGAACTGAAATGTCTTTGATCTCTATACTTGATGCTTCTGATGTCATCTCATTACTCAGGATGTTGTTATGACTGATGTTCTATCAATAAGGCATTGTAAATATATCTGTAAGTATGTCCACAATCCTTGTGTCAGAGAAAAAATGCTCAACTGCTTTTCATCCTGGATAAACATGTAGTCAACAATCAGTGAATATACACTTCATATTTCAGGACTGACTCAAAGTGTTCAATCATATCTAATCAGAAGCAAGGGTATGTTTATCTTATTAAGGGACACATTTTTCAAAGGAACCAAACTTTATATATACACAGTGGGAAAGTGACAAACATAATTAGACAAAATTAAACAATAAGCAGATTTGGGCACCATCATTTATTTTCCACTTATATAACATCTTTCATCAAAAATTTCAATAAATCTTGCCAAGTGTTCAGTGTTCGTGTCCCAACCTGGGATAGGATTATCTGAAAGTGTTACAAGTCTACTATGAATTTCACACTCAACAACAGACAGGCATTGTCTTTAGAACCTGTTAATTCTTTCCTCCCTCTTGCTTCTCATATCACTAAATCCTCTTTCTTTCTTGATCATCTCTCCAACTCCTAACCCCTCCCTGCCCTCCACCTGACACTGCCCAGTCTAGGTCTTTTATTCTGCACACTGGGCCACTGCAACCACCTCCTTACGCGTCTCACTATCTCAGGCTGCCCCTCCCAGCGGCAGCACTCGGGTTGTCTACAGGAGGAGGTCTAAATTCAGTTCGCTGGAAATCAAGGCCTTCTGTGTCTCAACCTGAACCTGTCTCTCCAGGTTCTGTACTCACACCCCATTACCTGGACCAAATGGCCTATCCAGGTGACCTTTGACCAGATCAAAAGTGACATGCCCACTTGGTTTCCACTGGCTCGCCTCCCCTTGGCTCATGAGCTCCCCCATGGATGCAGTCTCACTACCCCCTCCACCTCCACCATCTACTTGGTGCCTGCCTGTTGGCATGACAGGTGTCTGACATATTTTGTCTCTATTCCTCACCCCAATTCTACAGGTTATGTTTAGTCTATCATAAGGAATATCAAGGAAGTCAAGGACCCTGAAAAGGTCACAAACCAGTGAGTGATGAGCCCGAGTTCCAACTCAGGTCTGAGTCCACAGCCTGTGTTTGTTGTAAAACCTCAGGCTTCCTCGACCGCCACCCCCAACTTTTTACTTACCAAAACCATGGGTTCCCTCAATCTGGCTCATGTTAACCTTTTCCACACGAAGTCATTTATCACCTCCAATCTAGAAACCACTGCTTACTCAGAACTCCTGCCGTTCTGAGTCCTTCCTGCAGCACTACACTTTCTACTGCCTCGTATTATTAGTTATCTTATTCTTTCCCCCGCTTTTCTACAGTCCTAGAGCCTCACGATGTCTTCTGAACACAGCAGGCACACGGCTGTCTTACGACGTTGTTTTGTACTTTGATATTATTTCCTCTGGGTGAAATGCCAAATCAGGTAAAAAGATCAGACGAAAGGGCTAATTTTGGTGACTTAAAAATGTTATCAAAGACCCAAGCTCTCTCCATTTTTCCGTTCCACCACTCTTGGGACATCTGCTTGTTCTCTCACGGAGGCAAAAAGAGCTACTGAGGTTCTAAGAATCACATGCAGACCATTTCTGGCTGCAGACAAGCAAACCACTTTTCTTTCACATTTTATTAAGGAGGAAAACATTTTCTAGAAACGGCCCAGCAGATCTCCTCTTAGGGCCCTTTGGCCAGGACTGAGTCACAGGTCCATATACTAGTTGCAAGGGAGGCTGTGGAAGCAGGATCTAACATTTTCAGCCCCTACTTCAGGAGCCGGCTCAGCCAGCCAGAGAGAAAGAGAAAGAATCGTGCTCGCACAGGCAACCTACAGTGTTTGCAAACAACACCGATAGAGAAAATATTAATGCGATGATAAGCTCTGTAAAAGGAAACCCCTCCATATCCACACAGATGAATCAGCAGAAGTTTGCTAATCGGGTAGAACAGTCCGGCGCTCACTGCACTAGAGGTGGGAGAGAACGGAGCTGGAGTCCCCCAGTTCTTGAAGCAGGAACTTGTGAATACATTTCTTTCCTTCAGAAACTTAGATACCACAGTCTCTTTCACCACAAGGAAGGAAGGGCAAGGAGGAAAAAGCACCTAATGCTTCTGAGCTTCCTATGTTCTCCAAAGAGCTGCAAAAGGAAAAAAAACAAAAACAAAAACAAAACAAAACAAAACCTCAAGAGATTTAAAGAACAGAAGTGATATCCAACTATTTATAGGTCTTTGCCTCTTTTTCCTATTCTTTGCTGTTTTTTAAAATTTTTTAATGTTTATTTATTTTTGAGAGAGAGAGAGAGAGAGAGAGAGAGAGAGAGAGAGATGAATGAATGGGGGAGGGGCATAGAGAGAAGGAGACACAGAATCCAAAGCAGGCTCTGGGCTTCGGGCTGTCACCACAGAGCCCAATGCGGGGCTCGAACTCATGAACCGCAAGATCATGACCTGAGCTGAAGTCAGACGCTTAACCACTGAGCCACCCAGCTGCCCCCCTCTTTGCTGCTTCTAACTGGACAGTCTCCTTGAACCACCACCACCAGCACCGTCATCTATTTCCATTTCCAGAATCAACACAGACACCTATCAGAGGGGAACAGCTTAAGAAAATCCCAGCACAATGAAAAACAATGTAGCCACTAAAACGGAGGTGAATGTGAATGGGCTACACGGACAGCTATCCAAGCCTCATTGTTAGGGGAAAAAAGCAAGATGCACAGCTAGGTCTACACACGCTCATTTGTGCTTTAAAAGAGAGAGAGTTTTGGGGTTTATATAAATATATACAAGCGTACTTTAGTTGTCTGGAAAATTTCCAGAAGGAAATCTCAGGAACTGTGAATGGTGGTTACCTCTGGGAAACAGGGTTGGGAATTTGGGGACAGTGATACTTTTTGTTATATATTGATTTCTGGAAGGGTCTGTTGTCACTTTGATTTCATTTTTAACAAAGTTCCCAGGGCTTGTACCCTCAAAGTCAGACTAATATGCAAATACCTTTAAAATTTCATTAGCACTCTCAAGACACTTTCCTGCTCACTCCTCTTAGGCCCTATGATTTTACTAATAGCAAAATAACATAGTTTTTTAAAAATAGCAAAATAACTGACCTCAGTATTCAGGAAAGTAAGTCGAAGACAGTCACAGGGTGACTACCTGGTGACTGTTTGCATGTATACAGCTCATGTGACTCCTGAGGGCTACACTGCTTTATTTGTGACTTTCAATTTTTTTTTTTTTTTGAGAAAGAGTGTACACAAGCGGGGGAGGGGCAGAGAGAAGGAGAGACAGAATCCCAAGCAGGCTCTGCATGCAGAGCCTGATGTGGGGCTCAAACTCACGAATCCTGAGATTCACAAATCCTGAGATCAAGAGTTGGACGCTCATCTGACTGTACCACCCAGGCGCCCCTGTGTTCTCAATTCTTAAAGTTTGGTTTTGCCCTTCAAAAATGGTTTCTGTAACAACTACGAAAAGCAGTAAGGGTATCTCCTTAAGGTTAAAGTGTCTCAGGGGCCAAAATAGGGTGGCCCTACTATTTCAATGTAAAAACATTTTTGATGGCTCCAGGATTTAAACAAAGCAATGCTGAAATCAGATTACAAGATATATTTAAAATGTCCATAATTTAATGAATTCTTAAAACATTAAAAATTGTTTGCCACATGCTCTAGAGACCCAGAAATTCCATTCCTAGGACCAAATGCTCATGTTAAGAAAGTGTATTAAAAATATTCATAGCGGGGCACCTGGGTGGCTCAGTTGGTTGAGTGTCCAACTTCAGCTCAGGTCATGATCTTGAGGTTTGTGGTTCGAGCCCCGCGTTGGGCTCTGTGCTGACAGCCCAGGGCCTGGAGCCTGCTTCAGATTCTGTGTCTGCCTCTCTGTCTGCCCCTCCCCTGCTCATGCTGGGTCTCTCTCTCTCTCAGAAGTAAATAAACATTAAAAAAAAATCACAGCACAGGGGCATGCACTTTCAAATGTTCCCTCTGTAAAGAGAGCTTTCTTACTACTCTTCCTTTCTAATCTTCTACTCTAATAAACTTTTGCCTGCTGCTAAAAAAAAAAAAAAAAAAAAAAAAAAAAACATAGCCACAATGTTCACAACAAAAAACCACCACCACCCAGAAATAACCCAAAGGTCTATAGGCAACAGAATGAATATATATACACTGTGTGCATTTGTTACGTGGAAGGAGATGAACCATAGCTACAATGTACAATTAAAATAGATCAACCTTAAAATAATCAAGTGGAAAAAACTACATGCAGTACGAATACTACTTTCTAAAGTTCAAGCACAGGCCAACACTTATTTAGGTATAAACACACAGGTGGTAAAATGACGAAGAAAAAGCAAGAGAATGGTTAACACATACCTTAGGACAGCCAGACCTCAGGCTGGGGGCAGGGGGAGAGGCAGGGGTTGTGATGGAGGGGATATGCAATCCCGGAAAAGGTCATGGGATCAAGTTCAATTTCTTACCCTTGGTTTTTTTTTTTTTTTTTTTTTTCCAACGTTTATTTATTTTTGGGACAGAGAGAGACAGAGCATGAACGGGGGAGGGGCAGAGAGAGAGGGAGACACAGAATCGGAAACAGGCTCCAGGCTCTGAGCCATCAGCCCAGAGCCTGACGCGGGGCTCGAACTCACGGAGCGCGAGATCGTGACCTGGCTGAAGTCGGACGCTTAACCGACTGCGCCACCCAGGCGCCCCAACTTACCCTTGGTTTTAGGTGCAGGAGTGTTTCATGTTATTTTTTAAATGCAATCTTTTATGTTTAGTATTTCACAATCTATAAACATTTAAAAACTAAAAGCCATGGAGTAAGTTACACCGTGTGATAAACTCTGTGTGGGTGTGTATCGTTTAAGTTATACATTGAGTGACATCTATCTTTTAATCCTTTTGGTCTATCTCTGGTTCTATGCTTAACTCTTGGGTAATAATGTTAAAATCTAAATTTGAGGACTTGCTTAATGTGACCTGAACTTAAAGGCCTCCTAGCCATCCCAGGAGGGGGTCCTGACTTGGTCCTCCGGGTCACACCCAGGAATGTAAAGGGTATAGTCTAGATAAAGAGAGAGAGAAAGAGAGAGAACGTACAGGAGACCAAATTTCCCTCAGGCTACACACGAAGCCCCAGGCAGCCTGCAAACCACCCTTGTCTGCCCTTGAGACAACTCCTCTGTTAGCTGCAGGACGGCAATCAGGAGGAGGCAGAGCCGGGAGGGGCCTGCCCACATTGAGGCGGCTTCTCCAGAACAGCCTGGTAGACCAGCAGCTGCCAAGAAGAGACCCCTTCCTACATCCTCTTGAAGAGCGGCCGGCGGCAGCAGCTGTATTACAAGCGGTGCCCTCGCGGTCTGGGCGGCCATCTCCCCTTTCATTCCAACCCAAACTGTACGTGACTGTTGCACTCACTATGCTGGGAGGCTACTAAGATGCTTTGTTGTTAGAATAGGCTCTACAATTTTTTTTTTTTAATAACAGAAATTTAATCTTCAAGATGCAAAAGATCAAATGATAAGCAGCACACTCCTCCAACTTTCCACACCCCTCCTCCATCACCAATTGTTTGTTCCCAAAGGCTAGGGATCATTATCAACAGTAAGCACTGTTTCCGATTCTGTGTCTCCCTCTCTCTCTGCCCCTCCCCCGTTCATGCTCTGTCTCTCTCTGTCCCAAAAATAAATAAACGTTGAAAAAAAATTCAAAAAAAAAAAAAAAAAAGGGGCGCCTGGGTGGCGCAGTCGGTTAAGCGTCCGACTTCAGCCAGGTCACGATCTCGCGGTCCGTGAGTTCGAGCCCCGCGTCGGGCTCTGGGCTGATGGCTCAGAGCCTGGAGCCTGTTTCCGATTCTGTGTCTCCCTCTCTCTCTGCCCCTCCCCCGTTCATGTTCTGTCTCTCTCTGTCCCAAAAATAAATAAACATTGAAAAAAAATTAAAAAAAAAAACAGTTAAGCAGACCTTTGCAATATTCTAGATCAACCTTTGAGACCAAACTAATGTGTTCAAATAGTTTAATGTCCAGGAAATGAAACAGTATAGGCATTTTGTAGCAATGTACAGAAACCTTCCGTGGCCCAGGCACCCATACAAAGTCACAAATTGAACACAATTTCCCAGGAGATCGGGCAGCTCAGCTCACAGGGGCAGAGCTCGGGTGACATGAACGTTCTCCAGCCCACAGGGAGCCCTGCATCCATCACCACGGGGTGGTGTCCCAGGACAGCAGGAGGCGCCCTGCCTACAGACCTACACTTCCCACTGCTGCTTCCTCTCCCGGCCCACAGCCACCACACCCATCTTTCTCATGGGGCACTGACAGTGGCCGACACTGTCACACAAAATCTGTTTTATGGAGTCTGAAGTTTTCAGGAAAGGGAGGATTCAAGGATATCCACTTTTCAAAAGAGCCAAAGTCAGGATACAGAGTTAGACCCAACTCAGTCTGGGTAGAGCCAGGGGAAGTGGATGGAGAACCAGCTCGCTTCGGCCAGGAGCTGGCACACTCAAACACCGCGTGTATTTGCTCATTTCTTAAATCACACAGGCTGGGTTTACATTCTTAAAGGCCCCGGCGAGGCGGTTCGGTGGTTCAGGAATTTAGGCAGTTTAAATACCTAGAAAGCCGCTGGGCAATTAGGGAGGATTTGGGGCAAGCACAAAAATAATTTGTACTTCTTTTAAGCACCTCATAAACCATTAATGACCACAAAGCTCTACAGTATATATTTACACAGGCTGCCTGGAATGGGAGAGCGGGTGAAGAGACTTACCGAGCACCACACGACAAATCAGAGGGCAGAACAGGGTCAGCAGCCTGCTCACCTTCCTGCCCGAGAGGCATCTGAGGCTGGAAGGCAGACGGGCTTGATGTTCCGACAGCACCTACCATATGACTCACCCCGGACTTTGGAGATACTGCTCACATATCTGAGTAGTCCTGTGCTTGTCTCAGGGAAACTCCACGCCCTGCAGTGGGACCGATCCAACTGCCAGCAATAATATACTGTGTCCAAGCCACTGCTGGACAAGTGGGCTCTTTGTGCTGCCAGAAGAGGCACATTCTGTATCTGGGGGGGGGGGGGGCAGACAAGAAGGGGGTCCTGTCACCACACAGCCCGGGGATGGCAAGAGGACCCCAGAAGACACTCAGTCTGGCGCTCCTGGTTTACTGACGAAGAAATGGGCTCAATTCAACACACCCTGGGAAGAGCCAGGGCAAAGGGGTGAACTGAGCACAAGAAACACCAACATGAACGATCGCGGAGCAAGCAGTGAATGGCTCCAACGCCAAGGGAAGGGCAGTCGCCGGGATGAAGTGAGGAGTCAGGAGACTCTTTCCTCTGTCGCCTCATTCATGAGACAGATGCTCACTGGTGCCTCTGCGTGTCAGGCACAGCAAGGCGTGCTGGAGTTGTAAGGGGACAGTCCCTCCCTTCCCCCACTCTCAGTCTGGCGGCCAGGAAAGCACTGACAGCCTCTGATAAGCGCCCTGGGTGTACCTGTTGCTGTAAGGCAGCACTTGGGAAGGGGAGCCCAGGGGGCAGCGAGGAAGGACAGGGAAAGGGACGAGGTGGATACAAGGCAGGAAGAGACTTGTCAATCAAAAGGTGCTTCAGGTAAAGTGAGTTCCGAACCGGTCAGCCAGACAGCAGGTAAGGATTTGGAGGACTCAGGACAAGGTGGAGAAGGCAGAAGAACTGGGCTGGCAGAACAGAGATCAGACCTTGAGAGTTCCCTGAAGTCATGCTAAGGTGTAAGGATTTCATCCAACAGGCCACGTGGCAGTTGCTAAAGGGATTAGGAGGACCAGACCTTGGCTTCAGACAAGTCGTTCTGAGAAGCAGAAGGGAAAACACGTTTGGTGCAACAGACTGGAGCTTGCTGTAGGCATCTAAGGCAAGAGTCGGTGAAGGCTGGACAGTGGTAGTGGGGAAGGAGGGCAGAGCGCCTGAGGTACACCAAAGAGGCATCGTCAAAAGGATGTGCCACCAACTGGATGTGGAGATTAAAAGGGAGAGTCAAAGAAAATCTCATTTCTTTTGCATTCGTTCTGGTGGCCAGGAAGATCATTTACAAGACAGAAAAACTGGGGAGAGGCGGCAGGAGGAGACTGGGGGCAGAGGATGGATGTGAGGTTCCTGTGGGCCATTCAAGCATAGATACCTAGATGGACGCTCAGAGAAAGGCAGGGCTAAAGAAACAGAACTGGAGCCTATTGGCGACAGCGTCTGGGGGGGCCAGTTACTGACGGGATATGCGTGGACTTTAAGGTCCAGCAGATCTGATCACATCCCAGCTGCCATCTAGTAGCGTAGAGTAGCTTGGATCTTGCCTTAAAGTAAATGTTAAATCAATACCATACGTTTAATATAAGAAGAACATATTTTCTTTGCTGAATGCACTTGGCCTATTCTAACTCTTAAGCTTGCCTATTCTAACTCTACTAACTGCCATCTGGCTGCCATCCATGTGACCTTGGGCGATGAAGTTAATGTTCTTGAGACTCTAGTCTCATCTGAGGAAATTCCTCCTAGAAATTAATGAGATCAGAAAAAGAACTTGATGTCATACCAGACACAAGATATTCCTTATTTTTCTCTTGCTCTCTCGTGATCATACCCTGGTTCTTATTACGATAACTCGAGTACTAACCCCTGCAACGGATTACAAGCTTTCCTGCTGTCAGTCATTTGTCTTTAAATCCCCTTGACCTTCCTTGTATGAAAAGATTCTCAAATATTTGAATTGCCATAAGCCACAAGAAAAAATCAGGCCAGAATGGTCAGAGGACCAGGGGTTTCCTGCCCTTCACATTAAATAACTAATGCAAAGATCTCATCAAAACTGCTGTGTGGCTTAAGTGGTATTGATTTAATTCTGTGTTGGGGGCAGGGTGTGATGGAGGACAGAGACACTGGGGTCTGGAAAAGAGACAGAATGTTGTCAGTATAATAAAGCTTAGTCAACAGAACTTTACTCTTCACGTAAAACTATACTGTAATATTTCAGAGGGAGAGTGTCTACCAAAGTTAATATTGCATAATAAGCTTCTATCCTCTGGCTCTGTTCAAGTAAAAGTCTTAAACAAATGTTAAAGATAAATCTAGCAAATGGATCTTGCCTTAAACTAAATGTTAAATCAATACCATACTTTTAATATAAGAAGAGTATATTTTCTTTGCTGAATGCATTTTGCCTATTCTAACTCTTAAAATGAACATCTTAAATTACAATAAGATTTAAAAATCAGACCACTACGGTATACAGAATTCAATTCCACATAGCCAAGCTCATTCATTTTTCCTCTGGGTTTTGACTTCAAATTTGGGCTCCAATTTGTCTTACCTATTTTTATGGCTGCCTTCCTAGTCTGAGAATACCTTGGTCACTGGATATTTTATGTTATCTCCAACTTACTTGCTAAAAACACATTCACAATCACCTCTTCCTCCCTTCCTAGTCCTTCCCTGGCAGCTTCAGATATCCACTCTATCATCCATGGCCCAGCTCTGCACACCTACTTCAGGTCTGTGTCCCAGTCATAAATATCTCAAAAAAAAAACAAAAAACAAAAAAAAACAAAAAACAAAAAAAATAAAAATAAAAATAAATAAAAACAAAAACAAAAACAAAAAACCTCTCTCAAGTTTCTAATGTGAAATTACTTGACAATTGCCTTGAGGCTATCTAGTCATTTGGTTCACTTACTAATTTTGATTAAAAATAGAGAATGATTCAATTCAGAGCTATAGACTTCAGAACTTGTTTTACTCCTGGCTGTCTTCCACCTGCCCAGGTGTGGCTCGGCTGAAGCATGACCAGTCTGAGAGGGCACTTTGGTCCCTGAGTGCTGAGAAAGAACACACACTCACTCTCCAACATGCCACCTCTAGCCTGAGGCTCTTGCTGCTCCCTGACTGTCTGGACTCTGGATGGCTCCTTTTAACTCACAATCCACCTGGCCATCCCTCTTAGCCAGCTGTAAGGTTTCAACTCTTACTGACATATAGATCCAGGACACCTCTTCATTCTTCTCTGCCTTGAATAGATTTGAATTTCCCAGACTTGAATAAATTCAACTAATTTTCTGGGTCTAAAAGATCCCCTCCTATCTTGCTGCAGTAGGAGGCAAAATGAAGGCAGGTAGATGGCCACATTAGATGACATCTGCCACTAAACCAGCAACACCCCCAGGCCACAGGGCTCCTGATTTGTGTTAGTTATCTCTCAGACACTAAGGACACGCACACAGTCTGGGGCCAGAAGACTACTGAAAAGTAATTCTTTTAATTTAAACATTACCTTGAAACACACACACACACACACACACACACACACACACACACACACACACACACCCCTAACTAGACCGTGACTTGCATCAGAGGTTATGTAAAATGAACAGCATCTCATCACCACGATGCTTCACTCACAAGTGCCCTACAAGATCTACCAAAGGAGCAGCACCATATCCAGGGAACTGGCCATGGCTTTCTCACAGTATATGATGCTCCAAGATCGTCTTACTTTCTTCAGAACCCAATTCAGGTTCTGGGACCTCATGTGACCCAAAGAATTCTATTGGCAAATTCAGGGTTATTTGCTTTACTAAACTATTTCTCTATTTTCCTCCCCCAGGGAACACCTTAAATACCTTTTAATTTTTTTTTTTAAGGTTTATTCATTTTCAGAGACAGAACGTGAGCAGGGGAGGGGCAGAGAGAGAGCGAGATACAGAATCTGAAACAGGCTCCAGGCTCTGAGCTGTCAGCACAGAGCCCAACACAGGGCCCGAACTCACAGATGGTAAAATCATGTCCTGAACTGAAGTCAGATACCTAACCGACTGAGCCACCCAGGCATACTCCTTAAATACCTTTTAAATTCTTCTCTTTATGAAATATCTCTACTCATCCCTCCAACCAGAGGACCTGAGGTACGTCTCAGGTTTTGTGTAAGTAGACAAGGACAGTTAGCTCCTCTCCTGCTCTATTAGAATAAACTGGGACAGGAAAGTCTTTTGAAAATCAAAGATTTCACCAGTTAAATTGGTGAAACCTTTGAAAGGGCACTGTATTCCCATCTTTCCTTATTTAAAAGACACATACCCCTTGACTCAACAACCTCTCTTTCAGAAATCTATCCATACATGGTTACAGAAAAAAGATGTACAAAAATATTCAGTACAGTATTACAAAGCAAACAAACATGGAAAAAACCATTACCCTAGAAGGCACTTAAATTGTATATCAATAGGAGACTGGTTAAATAAATAGTGGATATGTATGTTTTGTGCAGAAAACATTTATGTAAAAATACATAAGAAACATTAACAGTGCTTATCTCTGGGTTAAAAATTCTAAGTTAGCACATTTTCCACCTTATGTCCTTTATGAGATTTTTCTCCTATAAACTTGCACTTTTTTAGAAGTTTATTTATTTTGAAAGAGTGAGAGCGAGAGAGCAGGGGAGGGGCAAAGAGAGAGGAAGAGAGAGAATCCCAAGCAGGCTCTGCACTATCACCATGGAGCTGACACAGGGCTCGAACTCATGAACCATGAGATCATGACCTGCACTGAAATCAAGAGTGAGCCACCCAGGCGCCCCTAAACTTAACACTTTTTTAAGTTAAGCTAGTTAATAGGGGAGAAAAGTAAACCTTCATAAATTCAGGCTTACACCAAAGTTTTACTAAACTCTTCATTTTAACAATGTTATTCCATCTTTGTTAAACAGTAAATAGAACAAACAAACAAGGCACAAAACTCTACAAAGCAGATACACATTAAAATGTGTTTGCTCCAGCAGCTAATGATTTCATCGTTCAAGTTTAGGAATTTTGTCTTAGAGTCTCAGAAGATCAGTTTTTTTTTTTTTTTTCCTCAAGCACCTGCTGTATGAGTTACAGACCCTTTTTTAAACTAAATGGCTTGATTTAACCACAGAACTTGTGCTAAACATGTGTTTACACTTAAAATCGGTTTTACTCTGGAAATTGGGGGTGAGACTGGGGAGAGAAGCCCACAATGTTTGTCAAACCTAAAAAGAGGGGCGCCTGAGTGGCTCAGTCCATGAAGCATTCGATTCTTGATTTCGGCTCAGGTGACAATCTCACAGTTCATGAGATCAAGCCCTGTGTCCCTGCATCCGGCTCTGTGCTGACAGCATGGAGCCTGCTTGGGATTCTCTCTGTCCCTCCCCTGCTCGCTTGCTCTCTCTCAAAATACATTTAAAAACAAAAACATGGGAATGCAAGCTGGTGCAGCCACTCTGGAAAACAGTATGGCGGTTCCTCAAGTAACAATAGAACTACCTTATGACCCAGCAATGGCACTACTAGGCATTTATCCACCGATACAGGTGTGCTGTCTCAAAGGGACACATGCACCCCCATGTTTATAGCAGCACTATCAACAATAGCCAAAGTATGGAAAGAACCCAAATATGTCCATCAATGGGTGAATGGACAAAGAAGATGTGGTAAATATATATACAATGGAGTATTACTCGGCAATCAAAAAGAATGAAATCTTGCCATTTGCAACTACATGGATGGAACTGGAGGGGATTATGCTAAATGAAATTAGAGAAAGACAAAAATCATATGACTTCACCCATATGAGGACTTTAAGAGACAAAACAGATGAACATAAGGGAAGGGAAGCAAAAATAATATAAAAACAGAAAGGGGGACAAAACAGAAGAGACTCATAAATATGGAGAACAAACGGAGGGTTACTGAAGGGGTTGTGGGAGGGGGGATGAGCTAAATGGGTAAGGGGCACTGAAGCATCTACTCCTGAAATCATTGTTGCACTATATGCTAACTAATTTGGATGTAAATTTAAAAAAATAAAAAAATTAAATTAAAAATAAATAAATAACAACAAAAAAAAACAAAAAAAACAAACCCGGGGCAGCTGGGTGGCTCAGTCAGTTAAGTGTCTGACTTTGGTTCAGTTCGTGAGTTCAAGCCCTGCATTGGGATCTGTGCTTTCAGCCAAGAGCCCCCTTCAATCCTGTCCCCCCCTTCTCTCTCTCCCCTTCCCTTGCCTCACATGTGCTCTCTCTCTCCCTCTCTCAAAAATAAACATTAAAAAAAAATTTTTTTTAAACCCTAAAAAGAAATACACACAAACCCTCAAATAAGGAAAAAAAAAAAAAAAAGACCGATGCCCAGGCCCTTTTATAGGACTTACAATATGTTTGGGTCTGGGAGTCCAATTTCTATATTTTTAACAAGTTCCCCAGGTAATTCCTATGATGGTGGTACTGTCTCGTGCACACTGGGTGTAACTATGCTTAGCAAACACTGTCTTATCCAATGGAAACAACACAGCATAGGGTCGAAAATTCTGTGAATTCTGCACAACTCCAAGATTTTAAAGCAAGTAACTTTTACAAAAAGCAATGTGGAGTTTGGAGAACCCTCCAAACCCTGCCATCAACCCACATCTTTGGGCTTATTTGTGGTTGTCATGGGCGACATGTGGAAGGGCTATCTTTGGGGCTAGGAGTGAGCTTGAGTAGTACAGACCAGTGTTTCTCAAATTATGGCCACAATCACCTGACTCCTGGGCCCCGCCTAGACCAATGGTGCAGAGGCAGAACCTGGGGGTCTGCATCCAACCATCTCCTTTCTCCCTCCCATCTCCACCCACCTTCTTACAACCAAGTCAAGTTTCCTAACTACTAAGTTAGTCTGGTATTTCCTGAACATCTGATTGTAAGTCACCTTGGGCCCCTGCTATGCCAGCCCCACCCCAGACCTAGAGAATCAAAATCTCTAACAGAGGTTCCGTGTGTTAAACCAGGGCCCCAAGTTAATCCCATAAACAGGGAGGTTTGGGACACACAAATTCAGGTCAAACTCATCTGAAGATAAAGAAACCAAGGCCCAAGGAAGTTAAATGATTTCCCCAAAGGCTTAACACCTGATTAATGATTGCCGGGACACCGAAAACCTGGTGAGCTCATTCTTTGCTCTTATACCAATACTACTTATTAATGTTTATCATGAGTACCTGTGTGGTTTCTGATTCATCATGATGAGGCTGTAAGTAAGTGACTCATGAAGTCTGAACCCAGGGAGCATGTTGGAACATCTACCTGCTCTTTGGAGTTTTTCCACTTTCAATGTCAGGATGAGGAGAAATATAAACACAGCACATCTGATAAAAAAGCAAAGACAGTCCTACACATTCATAACCGGGGAAGAAGATTCGGAATTCTTGCTATTTCTTCGCCAAATATTAGAACCTTTAGCAAAAAGGTCTCTAACAAATTACAACACTTTCGGTCAGAACATCAGCCTGCACCTTGCTGGGGGAGAGCACAGAGGGCGTCTCCTACCGAGATTCTACAACCTTATCCTGGAACCCGTACCTCTACACCCATCAACGAGGAACAGGGATGGAAACAAGACCCCCAGCTTGGAATGCACACAGCAAGCTTTAATTCAGGGGGCGTTCAATCGAGTTATAATTGCCTCTAATTGGCCCTCCCACACAGTCTCACAATTTACAGCTGTAATCAGTTGCACAAAGAATGAGCTAAATTTCTTTTCTACCTTTGAAATCAGAATCCTCTCCGGTTAGGTTCCTACCATTACTGTTTTGATTTTTTTTTTTTAATATACCAAGATATAAAAAAGGATGAATGAAGATGCAGGCAGATCTTTTGGAAATAAGCACTGATCCCTATGACCTAATGATAACCCGGTGGGATTCAAATTTGCAACAGAGACTGATGCCAATTCCGGGAAATGTTTCGTTCCAGGGCACGCCATCCAAAAAAACACATTCATCTGGTCAGACATTTTCCATACTCTGATTTTTATCTTTCTTGGCATGCTCGACTCTTCTCTAATAAAGTCACAACCCTTTGTTGCCATGGAACCCAATCAGACATGGAGCCTGTTACTATGACTTCCCTGCAAGTCTAAAAAAAGACCCAGTGACCAAAAGAACAGCCCTTTCTAGAAAAGAAAGAAAGGAAAGAAAGGAAAGAAAGGAAAGAAAGGAAAGAAAGGAAAGAAAGGAAAGAAAGGAAAGAAAGGAAAGAAAGAAAGAAAGAAAGAAAGAAAGAAAGAAAGAAAATAAGAAAGAAAAGAAAGAAAAGAAAAGAAAAAAGAAAAGAAAAGAAAAGAAAAGAAAAGAAAGAAAAAATATATATTTCCAAGGCAAAGAAGCTCCAAAAAATGACCCAACCCTTTCATACCCATTGATGTTTAAGATTTTATGCAGGCTAACTTGAACTCTTGAGCCAAAGCTCAGCCAGTGTTTTATAGAAAAATTTTCAGCTGGGTCATTCCATACAAGACAATTTTATAAATAAGTACCTGGCAAAGAGGGTAACTCTTCTTAGGATTTTTTTTTTTTTAATTTCTAGGCAAGCTTCCTGAAATTTGAGTAGCTATTTAGCAAACATAGGTCAATCAGCAGCAACCAAACTGCAATATTCATTTCCATCGATACTTAATTTTAGCCAAATGCTCATTATTTCTCTGTGAAGAAAAGATAAGCAAAACAGTACAATCGACCCTGTGTTCGGTCATATCTGGAGCTGGGCTAAACCTATAGAGAAAAACATGAGACGAACAGCAGAGCCACTTATGGAAAGTGAATTAACATTTGCTGAGCGCGTACCAGGAGCCAGGCGCTTTTATGTCACCGTGGGAACGCTGCAGCAGAGGCACTTGGTATCTCTCTCTTACAGATAAGGTACCAAGGCTCAGGGAGCTTAATGGCTTGCTCCAGCTGCGATGCTTGAATAGTGTCTGCCTCCCAAAGCCAAAGCAAATCATTCATTAAACCAACATTTACTTTTGGCCTCACAGGTGCTATGCATTTTGTTAGGCTTCTTGTTCCTTACGAGGGAATCTGCAGGCTGTAAAGCTTGTCTGTAAAGAGGACATGGGAGTCTATGTGTAGTGTTCGGGCTGTACCCATTTATACTCCCCACCCTATCTGACCGGCAGCAGCTAACCCTTGGGAGAATCAGGAGTAAATGCCCCGGCCAATTACATGTGATGACAAGGGGCCGGACGCCTACTACCATCCCTCAAAAGGCTGGCTGCTGACGAAGCCTCCCCACCTTCAGCTCTGCAGTGGGAAGGACCCTGACGCTCCAGGCACCTGTTCTTGTGCAGTTTGAGCAAGGAAGTACAAGCCGCACTATACACACTCACAACTACTCTATCCAACACTGGTTTGGGATGATCGGCTTTGACAAATGACTAGTAAAGAAGGAATAAGGAATGGGGGGGCGCCTGGCTGCCTTAGTAGGAAGAGCACGCAACTCTTGATTTCAGGGTTGTGAGTTCAAGCCCCACGTTGGGAGTAGAGCTTACTTTTCAAGAAGGAATATGTAAAAGTATGGAAGTTAATTTAGAAGTTATATTATTAATTATACCAGCCTTTTCAGCTAGAGATATTTCACTTATTTCCTCATATAATGAATACAACTACTTTGATTAAAAGAAATTTCAAAGGGGCATGCCTGGGAGACTCAGGGGGTTAAGCGGCTGACTTCAGCCCATGTCATGATCTCACAGTTCATGAGTTTGAGCCCCGCGTCCGGCTCTGTGCTGACAGCTTGGAGCCTGGAGCCTGCTTCAGACCCTGTGTCTCCCTCTCTCTCTTCCCCACCCCTCTCAAAAAAAAACATTAAAAATAAAACTTAAAGAAATTTCAAGGGTTGCCTGGGTGGCTCAGTCAGCTGAGCATCCAACTCTTGATTTCGGCTCAGGTCATGGTCTCCGGGTCTTAGGATAGAGCCCCGCATCAGGCGCGGTGCTGTGGAGCCTGCTTAAGATTCTCTCCCTCTGCCCCTCTCCCATTTGCTCTCGCTCTCAAATAAAATTTAAAAAAAAGAAGAAGAAAGAAAAATGAAATTTCAAAGACCAACACCACAGCACAGAGAGACACCACTTCACACCCACCAGAAAGACTATCATCAGAAGACTGGTTGTAAGCGGCACTGGTGAAGACGTGGAGAAGTTGGAGCCCTCGTGCACTGCCCGTGCCATGTAAACCGGAGCGGCTGCTGGGGAAGAACACTCTGGCGGTTCCTCAAAAGGTCAAGCACAGGGGCACCTGGGTGGCTCAGTCGGTTGAGCAGCCGACTTCGGCTCAGGTCACGATCTTGCGGCCCGTGAGTTCGAGCCCCGCGTCGGGCTCTGGGCTGATGGCTCGGAGCCTGGAGCCTGTTTCAGATTCTGTGTCTCCCTCTCTCTGCCCCTCCCCCGTTCATGCTCTGTCTCTCTCTGTCTCAAAAATAAATAAATGTTAAAAAAAAAAAAAATTAAAAAAAAAAAAAAGGTCAAGCACAGAACTACCACGTGAGCCAGCAAATCTACGCCTAGGTAGGTACCCGAGAGATAGGAAAGCATATGCCCATGCAAAAACCTGCACACACACATTTACGGCAACACTGATCCTAAGAGCCCGACACTGGAAACAACCAACCCAAATGTGCACCAGCTGATGAGCGGATAAACAAAATGTATGGTGCAGCCACACGATGGAAGATCATTTCGCAACAGAATGAAACGAAGTGTGGACAGAAGCCACAACACAGACGAACCTTGGAAACTTGATGCCGACAGAAAGAAGGCAGACACAAAAGACCACATGACATCTGATTCCATTTACAGAAAGTGTCCACAACAGGCAAATCCAGAGAAACAGAAAGTAAATTAGGGCTGGCTTGGCCTGGGGGTTTGGGAGGGAGGAAATGGAAAGTGATTGCTAATGGGTAGAGAGTTTGTTTTGGGGGCAATGAAAATGTTTTGAAATTGATTGTGGTGGTGACTGCACAATTCTGCAAATATACTAAAAAACCATTAAGTCTACACTTTTAAATGAGTGAACTGTATGGTACGTGAATTATATCTCAATAAGGCTGTTATTTAAAAGAACAAAAAACAGGAAAAAAAACAACCAGTTTTTTGTCTGTTCTGTTTTTGTTGTCCTATTAAGAAAAGACCGATGCCTGGGTGGCTCAGTCGGTTAAGTGTCTGACTTCAGCTCAGGTCATGTTCTCATGGTTCATGAGTTCAAGCCCCACATCAGGCTCTGTGTTGACAGCTCAGAGCCTGGAGTCTGCTTCAGATTCTGTGTCTCCCTCTCTCTGCTCCTCCCCTGCTTGCTCTCAGACGCTCACGCTCTCAAAAATAAATAAACATTAAAATAGAAAAAAGAAAAGAAAATAGCCCAAATGTCAAGAGCACCTGACAAAGAAAACAGCCCAAACAAGATGGCCTGACCTTGGACAAGCCTCTGGGGATTCTCTGTGCCTTGTTAAGGAAACAAGGCTCACACCTGCACCAGATGCTCTCTTTGAGGTGGAAAAACCACTTGGATGAAAACCTCTCAGTGTTCAAAAACAGGGGAATCAGACCCCATCTGACCCCCCAGGCCAGGACCTATCCTACTCTAGCCCTTGTCTGATTCTTACCTTCACCCCAGGATCCATTCTTCAACCAACTCCTGAGCACCTGCCAGGTACAAGGCTTGATGCTAGACCATTTTCATAACCTCTAGTTCTAAGCCCACAACCCACAGGGGAGAGAAGTATCATTCCGATTCTACAGGCGCAAAACAGACTCAGAAAGATTATGCAGTTGGCCAAGTGGCAGAGAGAGCTTTTGAACTCAGAATCAAAGCCTGGGCTGTTTCTCTTATTCCTACATCAATCAGGGTTTTTCAAACTGGCTCCACAGGCATATTCTTGGAAGTTCCACAGGTTTGCTACAGATGATTTTAAATGATGTATTTATTTAGATGGCAAAGAATATTAGTTTAACTGTATTTGGGGGATCCCAGAGATAACCAGCTGCTAACCAAGTACCACCCTGAGGTTCCAAGACCTTCCAGACTTCCACTCACACTGGGTCCAGGTATTAGTATTTCTTCAGTCAACAGGGAACGTGATGGCTGACTCCAGTTTCCTGGGACCGTACCACAAACTGGGTTACTTAACACAACAGAAACGTATTATCTCTCCGTTCTGGAAGCCTGAAATCAAGGTGCCAGCAAGGCCATGTTCCTTCTGAAGGTGCTGGGATTAAGGCGTCTCTCCCAGGCTTTCCCAGCTTCTTGCAGCCTCATCAGGCATCCCTTGGCCTGTAGACAAATCACACCAATCCTGTCAGTCTTCACATTGTAAGTACTTTCCCTGGGTCTTCACATCATCTTTCTTCTCTGCATGCCTGTCTCCAAATCCCCTCTTTTTGTAAGGACACCAGTCCTACTGGGTTACAGCCCACCCTGATGACCTCATTCGGACTTCACTACTTCTGCAAAGACCCTATTTCCAAGCAAAGTCATACTCTGAGGCATTGGGAGTTAGGGCTTTTCTAAAGGGCAAACTCACTCCTGTGTCTCCTCTCACCACACAATCCTCCAACACCCGCTGGGTGTCCTATAATTCAACTCAGTTCTGACACTACCGACAGACAGCATCAGATCACATAGCTGAAGGGTCTGCAGCCCCTATTTCAGTCACCGATCCTAGTCCAGGTTGTTACCTGTGCTTCTGACCCACCGGCTATAAACTGGAAGTTTCCATGACCCTCTCTCCGGAGTCTATTAATTTGCTAGAGTGGCTCACAGACTCAGGAAAACATTTACTTACTAGACTACCAGCTTATGATCAAAGGATGTATCTCCGGAATAGCCAAATGGAAGATATGCAAAGGTGCACGGAAAGTGTGCAGAGCTTCCATGCCCTCTCTGGGAGCCACTGTCCCTGAATCTCCACGTGGTCATCAACCCAGAAGCTCTCTGAACCACAACCTTCTGGGGTTTTATGGAGGCTTCATTATGAAGGC
The DNA here is from genome assembly GCF_018350175.1 of Felis catus. Classification (NCBI taxonomy): domain Eukaryota; kingdom Metazoa; phylum Chordata; class Mammalia; order Carnivora; family Felidae; genus Felis; species Felis catus. The sequence continues at coordinate 115,964,298 of NC_058374.1, forward strand.
ATTGATAGATTAAACCACCGGCCATTGGCGACTACATCAACCCAGGCCCTCTCCTCTCCTAGGAAGTGGAAGGTGGGACTGAAAATTCTAATCTTCAAATCAAGGTCTCTATTCTATTCTATTCTACCCGCCACCCCCCCAAGCCCTATCCTCAGGGGCTTCCCAAAAGTAACCTAAATAACACAAATTCCAGTGCGGTTGAAAGGGGCTTGTTATATAAATAACAAAAGACACTCATTTCACTTTTATCATTACAATCACTTAGGAAATTCCCAAGGTTTTAGGAGCTTTGTCAGAAATGGAAACAAAGACCAAATATATACCTTTGCCCCTTGAACAACAGGAGTTGGAAGGACCCAGGTCCACTTACGGGTGGGTTTTTTTTATAGTACAGTACTGTATATGTCTTTTCTCCTCATGATTTTCTTAGTAACTTTTTCTTTTCCCTAGCTTACTTTATTGTTAAGAATACAGTATATAATACACATAATCTACAAAATATGTGTTAATCGACTGTTTAGGTTAGTGGTAACCCATCAACAGTAGGGTACTTGTAGTTTTTTTTTGAGCGGGGGCAATTAAAGTTACGCACGGATTTTCCACTGTGTGAATGGGGGTGTCAGTGCCCCCAACCCTTCATTGTTCAAGGGTCAACTACTTGTTATTATAAATTACAATATCACAGACTTCAACATATCTTTTTGAGGGGACACAATTCAACCCATAACCCTGACTTTAAATATAAACGATGCAGCATTTCCCGATGAAGGTCAAAGGGGGTCTCACAGTGAAAGGAGGTGTCATACACAGAATTTTTCTAACAGAGAAGTTAACAGACTGAGCCTTCTCCATATTATAGAACAGGTAACAGAAGCATTCTAAACGCAAAAGAAAACCTGTTCTGTACTGATTTAGATTATCTGTGTATTAAGCTAGTGTTCAATTGTTACTATCTTTGTATTTTATGTGCACTTGAAAATTTTCATGCTAAAATGTTAGGAAAAATTTCCTTAGACCGTTGATGAAACCTGCTAATGAGGTCTTTGTTCTTAAATTTTTTTTTCTTAACGTTTATTTACTTTTGAGACAGAGACAGACAGGGCATGAATGGGGGAGGGTTAGAGAGAGAGGGAGACACAGAATCTGAAACAGGCTCCAGGCTCTGAGCTGTCAGCACAGAGCCGACGCGGGGTTCGAACTCACAGACTGCGGGATTATGACCTGAGCTGAAGTGGATGCTTAAGGGACTGAGCCACCCAGGCAACCCATGAGGTCTTTATTCTTAAAGAACACCTAAGTAAAAACACCAATTAGCATCTCTGAACAAACACTTCTTTATAAGCCAAAAGCAGGGAAAAGATAAATTTCAAAACACAAAGATAAGTGTACCTGTCTTCCTAATTAGACTTATTTAAATAACAAATATGGCCAATGCCTTAACTCATCATTTGAGGTCCTTAAACACTGAACTCCGAAAAAAATAAAGTCCCACCATCTGTTGGAATGTACGAACTCAAATATTACACTAATATCTACAGCGTGGTTTGAGGTGTTGGGGTTTGGAGGCAACGGCCAAGAAAGAATTCTAGAGACAGCTTCGGGGCAAAAGGGTGGTTTTATTAAAACACAGGGGACAGGATCTATGGGCAGAAAGAGTTGCATTATAAGTGTGAGGAGTGATTATATAAGATTTTCTATCCTATGGAGGGGAGGGTGACGGGGTCCCAGAAAATTGTAATTGAATCTATAGGTTTCTGGAAAGTTTGGTTATTGGGAAGATTGCTTTTTTCTCGTAAATCATTAAGACAGTTGCAAACTGAGGTGCTTGGGTGGCTTAGTCAGTTGAATGTCTGGCTTCGGCTCAGGTCACGAGCCCACGGTTCATGGGTTCAAGCCTTTGTCGGGCTCTGGGCTGACAGCTCAGAGCCTAGAGCCTGTTTCAGATTCTGTGTCTCCCTCTCTGCCCCTCCCCACTCACACTGTCTGTCTGTCTCTCTCAATAATAAAAACATTGTAAACAAAACTTTTTGTAATAAATAGAAAAGTTAGTTGCAAACTGATAGAAACACTCAGGTCCCATGTGACTGTGATCTCCAAGAGATAACCACAAGTTTTTCCCTTTCCTTTGTTCTTGGGCAGCCGGGAGCGCCTGAGGAATGTCACACAGATCCCACCTGGGGGGAGGGGAAGGGAGGGGGCTGTTAGCTAGTGCTTTGCCTTCAGCTTGCCTTCTGCTCCCTCATTATCTACGCATGAAATTTTTTTTTTTTTTTTTTGAGAGTGAGTGCACGTGAGTAGTGGTAGGAGAGGGAGAAAGAGAATCTTAAGCAGCCTCCACACTCAGAACGGACCCCAACGGACCCCAACGTGAGGCTCAATCCTACAACCCTGGGATGATATGACCTGAGCAGAAATCAAGAGTGGGACATTCCATCAATTGAGCCACCCAGGTGCGGCTATGTATGAATTCTTAACTCATTCTTTTCTTCCTTGCTTCCTTCCATTTCTCTATCCATCCAAACACCTATTGTGCATTTTGTGCCAAGCACAGGAGCCACAGTCCCTGCCCACTTTCTGGTGGGGAGAGAAACAAGTCAACCACAAGTGACTAGAATATAAAGGCTCACGGCAGACTTGGGCACAGGCAGGGGGGCCGGCCCAGTGGGAGATGAGAAAGGGAGTCTGGGAAGACCCTTTCAGTATGTTATCTCAGAAGCCTTCCACACCCTTCTAAGGAAAGAATTCTCTTTCCTTTTTACATGAGGAAATGATCTAAGATGAGCTCACACAGTGTGTAAGAACTGAAAACCCAAAACCCTGGCCCATCCTCCCAAAGCCCTGGGACCACACTGGCCCTCAGAGCTCTAAGCACACCCTCGGAGGGCGGGGGAAATGCATTTAGAAGACCTGGCCACTCCTCTCCTCACCTCCGCTGCTGCTAGCACCCTCCTCCCAGGCACCGTCACCACTCCCCACCTGCGCCAGCTCATGCCCACCTTTAATCTGGACCCAAGGCAACCTTGGAAAATATAAACTGGCCTCCCGCTACCTCTTAGACCTTGCGTCCTCACTCTGCTCCTGCCACAAAGCCTCTGGGATGTGCCTCGCACACAACAGGCATACAACTGTCTCAGGCAGTCTGTACTTGCTGTTCAGGCTCCCTGGGTGGCTCTTCCCCTTAGACAGCTGCCCAGCTTACTTCCTCAGATCCTCCCTCACTGACCTCTCTGGGAAGAGCTTTCCTTGAGTTTCCTATTTAAAACTGATTCTTTCTAGGAGCCTCCCCAGCCCCCTTTCCTTGGTTTGTCTGTGAACACTTATCACCATTTAACATATTATATGTTTTCCCTGTTCGTCTGGTCCGTCTACCTGGGCTTATCAGAATATTAACTTGACGAGGGTGATTTCTGCTTTAGTTCCTGGGACGCCTGGCACATAGTAGGTGTTCAATACATATTTGTTGACCTAGGCTGAAAACAGGATGGTTACAAGCATGATTCATGCCCGGGCTGCTTATGCATGGGCTCTCCCACACACCACACTCCCGGCTTGGTGAGAGGCAGTAATGAGACAACTGGGCGGTACGGGGTGGGAAGAAGCCAGCCCAAGGTTTGCAAGGAAACTCATTTGTCTTGTTTTGTTTTTAATGTTTATTTTTGAGAGAGCGAGCAAGCGGTAAAGGGACAGAGAGAGAGGAGACAGAGGATCCAAAAGGGGCTCATGCTGACAGCACAGAGCCCAACACGGGGCTCGAACTCACGAACTACAAGATCGTGACCTGAGCTAAAGTCGGAGGCTTAGCCCACTGAGCCACCCAGGCGCCCTGCAAGGGAACTCATTCTTAAACTCGGTGCCACGAAAAGGTGCCTGAGCGGCTCCTTCTCCATGCCACAAGCTGTGGAGATACAGGTACCATCAATCTTGATGCTACTGTCCAAGGAAGCACATTAGAACCGGCGGTCCCACAGCTGTCAATCTCAAGGTGTGGTCCCGGGTGACAGGGACTCAGACAAAGAAATGAGGGGAAGTGGAGAGAGGCCTACATTTTTGCCTTCTCTCAAAGTGCAAATCAACAACAACAAACCAACCTCTGTTAGGGCGCTCGAGAAAGTCCTTGATTTTCCGAGCTGAGCTCTACCTGTTCACAGAAGGGGTATTTTCTTACACTGGCCTTTTGAGCCCTGGGTCTCGGAAAGCTCACCAGAGCTACTAAGAGAAAAGCACAAGGGTTCAGTTCTCCAGAAACTTTTGGACAGCAAAGGGTGGACTCTGAACTTGCCTACATGGCGCCTGGCAGGAGTCAGACAGTCTAAGCAACTAAGCATCTGCTGAGTCTACAGGGTGACGGACGATGAAGCAGCAGCCACAACAGGATCGCCCAGGGTCGAACGGCAAAAGCAGTCCGAGGACGACAAACGGAATACTCTTCCGTGGGGAGGACTGTGTGCCACAGAATGCACTTCTGCCAGATTCCAAACTCATCGTCATTCTACTCCCCTGTGAAAAATCCTGGCTGCGTGCCGCAGACCGAGTGGGGGGCAGGAGAGGAAATGGGAGTGACACATAATAGTAACAGGAGATCCACAAGCACCTGACTTTGTAAGGTTCTATGTAAGGCGCTAGGGTGCCGTTCGGCTCTGAAATTCTACGAAAGAACTAAAGTCGCTGCAAGGCTGATTCTGAGAAGCAAATAAAACCCCACTGAAAAATGGTACTATAATTTCTCAAGTTTGTGTCAGTCTGTTCTCTTTAGTGAGAAAAAAAGGTGACTGGTTTAAGGTTACAAAGGCAACGTTCCACTATAAAAACCTGCTGGTTGCCATGACAATTAATATCTCTGTTCCTCCCTTTCCTGCAGCATCCTTCTTCCATCTGAGTCAAATCAGAGCAGCTCTGTGACGCCCATGATTTAGTGTTTCCTCTGCACAAGGATATCACAGACGTGCATGGACACAAAACACGTACCAAAAGGCTAATCAGAGGTGAACTTAAAAATCTGTCCTCCTCTGCCAATAGTGTCCTACAAACAACTACCAGGGACGTCCCTGCAGCAGGGCATGAGAAGGGAGGGTGGCCCAGAAAGGCTTAACAGCGGACACCCACTCTGTTCTTCGGGGTGGGCTCTGGGTCAGTCCTTCCCAGAAGGGTCCACGTGAGGCCAGGGCTCCCTAGAGCACCATCATTATTCGTCTGCAGGCCGTCCTCCCCAGCCTGCACTCTTTGTGAGCACTGCCCACGTCTGAGTCACCTCAGGGCCTAGAGGAGCACTGGGTACAAAATGGAGCACTCAGGACAAGAAGGGGGCTTTGGGATAAAGCAGATGCACCTCACATTTTATGGTAAGATCTGGAGTTTGAATCTACCCTGCTTCAAACAGGCCCTGTGGGAGAAAAAAGCCAGAGGAGAATTCTAGATCCATGCTCTAGGGTGCGAAGCTTGGGATATCAACAGCGCAGCCCTGGTCCTGGTTTCCACCACTGCAGTCATGAGTCTTGACCGCTGAGCCTTCCCCAGATCCAGGGCAAAACAAAGAGAAAATCAGCAAGTTATGGCCAATAATGTGATTTATCGTCTCGTGATAAAGGTTCTCATCACGTAGCTACATTCAACTGCAAAAATGTTTGCTTTAGAAAAGCTATGAAAATACGGGAAAGCGAGAGGAAAGAAAATAGAGCACCCATCATTTTACTACCCAGAGGTGACCAGTAGTCTGCACTTGGGTGTCTGTCATCACCGTCCCCGCTGATGTGGAAGCAGGTCACCTAATGGTCAGGAACGAAGGCTCTGGAATGCAAACCAAGCTGGGTTCAAGTCCCACACTTCTTGTATGACCCTGCACAAGTCATTTACCTGTTTGGGCTTCCATTCTCCAATCACAGAATGAGGACTGTCATAAGAATTGTTTTAACCCGTGTAAAGCCTGTCATGGTGCTGGCAGAACTTACTTATGCTCGCTCTACTAATATCCTATTTGTACATGCCACTTCATAAACAAAAACGACTGTCTTCTGTGCAAATAGTTTGTAAACCCTTTCAATCGACACAAAAGCACAACCCACTGACATGTCAATACATACACTTCTATAAACTGATGATTTTAATTCTGCAACAAAAGCTTACATGAGACCAGTGGTTCTTCATCTTTTTTACAGGTCACCTGCCACTGACAATCATTCCAAAGAAAGTTGTGGAACTTCTCCCTAAGAAATACGTACAAATATACAAAGACCACAGAGCCTAGGCTAAGACACAGAACAGCGGCCCTGATTTCATGCACGTTTAATTTAATATTCTGAAGTAATGAAACATTCAAAAGGTAACAGGATTACAAATTAATGTACTGTGGAAATGGATGCTCTAAACTTTTCATACTGTGGTAGTGACATGAGAAAAACATAAATTCACTCACATGAGAGGCACAGGATTTAAGTCATTTTTCCTCTCTGTTCATACATGCATACTTCAGTACTCCTAAAAATATACTGATTCTACTTATCACTAAAGGGGAATAAAGCACTAACACAGGCAACATGAAAGAATCTTTTTTTTAAGTTTATTTACTTATTTTTGAAAGAGAGAGCAAGTGAGCACAAGCAGGGGAGGGGCAGAGAGAGGGAAACAGAATCCCAAGCAGGCTCTGTGCTGTCAGTGCACAGCCCGAGGCGAGGCTCGATCCCACATACCTTGAGATCATGACCTAAACTAAAATCAGGAGTCTGATGTTCAACAGACTGAGCCACCCAAGCACCCTGCCATATGAAGGAATCTTAAAAGGATTATCCTTAAGTGAGGGGCGCCTGGGTAGGTCAGTTAAGCGTCTGATTGGCTCAGGTCATAATATCACACTTCATGTGTTCGAGCTCCACAATGGGCTCCACACTGACAGTGCAGAGCCTGTTTGGAATTCTTTCTCTCTCTCTCTCTCCCTCTCTCTCTCTCTCTCTCTCTCTCTCTCTCTCTCTCTCTCTCTGCCCCTCCCCTGCTTGTGCTCTCGCTCTCAAAAGAAAGAAAGAAAGAAAAAAAAAGAAAGCATTATGCTAAGTGAAAGAAGCCACGCTCAGAAAGGCTATATACTGATTCCATTTATAGTGCACTCTGGAAAAGAAAAAAAAAAATCACAAGAATAGAAATCAGACCAATGGCTGCTGGGGCTGGGGACAGCAGAGAAGATGGTCTAAAAGAACAAAAAGGAATTTTCTGGGGTGAGAGAAATATTCTGTATCTTAACTGGATGGTGATTACAAGACTGTGCTTGTCACAATTCACGTAACTGAACACGTAAAGGGGGGATTTACTGTATGTAAATAATATCTCAAAAAATAAGACATTGACACATTAATTTTTCTAGACATTAACAAGAAAGGCTAAATTCTTGACAACGTCTGAAAAACTGCCTACCAGCAAATTCAAAATAACTTTATATTTCCTTTCAGGCAAAGTTAAAATGCACACAAACTGGAAACAAATACTACTTAACACCTACACAAAATCTAGCATCATTATGAAAATTTCCTGTGAGAGATATTAAAACGGGGCTTTAACAAATCACTCTTATAAGTACAAGTGCTTGACAAAGCTACTTAAGAACAGATGGTAAAGTTGAAGATATTCTTTTTCCTCTGCCCCAGTACTGTCACTTCTAGGCAGCTTCCCCAGAGAGACTCTCCCACAGTATACAGACCTCTGAATCAAGCTACCTGTCCACCATGAGGAGAATGGCTATACACACTTTGGTTTATTCATATACTGAAATAATGTACAGCAGTTAAAAAAAAAAAAAGGGAATGAAGCAGGATAAATTTTAAAAACACCATGCTGGGGGGAGCCTGGCTGGCTCAGTCAGAAGAACATGCAACTCTTGATCTTGGGGTGGTGAGTTCGAGTCCCACCATGGGTATAAAGATTACTTAAGTAGAACTTCAAAAAAAAAAAAAAAAAGGCTAACCCCCCCACAAAAAAAAAAATAAAAATAGGAAGTGAAAATAAAATAGCAAGTTACAAAAGAGATGTCATGTGTATAAATATTTAATACAAGAAACAATATTACATATTGCTTATGGGTTCATTCAATGCATAAAAGTTTGCAAAGGAATGAAGCACAACAGTGTCAGGTTATGGAGACCGCTGAGGACACTGGAAGGGAGAACCGTATCTGGGGCCATTTATTTCTTAACAAGTGGCAGCAATTGGATGCAAACATGGCAAAATGTTACCATCTGTTAAATCTAGGACACAGGTAGAGGGGCATCATATTTTTAAAATTGTTTCATGTCTGACTCATTTACTAATTAAAAATATATCTGTCTACTATATAACCAGAACTATGTGGTTAATGATTTGATACGGGTTTTCCTCATGCTCAGAACATCCTCCCCTGTGTGGATCTGGTTTACTTTTTAAATATGGCATAAGCTGAGGTTTCTGATGGGCCATTTCATTACCTTATAACCTGAGAATCTGATGTCACTGCATTTACTTCCAGAGAACATACCCAAGCAAGCATAAACTTAAGAAAATGAAAATCCACCAAGAATTTAATAAGCTAGCTGCCCCAGACAAACATCCAGGCTCATTTTAGGCTAATGGGTAAATAAACTAAGGAACAAATATTTTATTTCAGTTTTTTTAATGTTTATTTATTTTGAGAGAGACAGCATGAGCAGGGGAAGGTCAGAAAAAGGAGGAGATAAAGAATCCAAAGCAGGCCCTGCACTGTCAGCATGGAGCCCAACATAGGACTTTATCTTAAAAACCTTGAGATCATGACCTGAGCCGCAATCAAGGACTGGCCACTTAACCGACTGAGCCATCCAGGCTCCCTGGAACAAATATTTTAAAGAATTATTTACTAACAAAGAAACTGTGATTTCTGAAATGTCCAAAGTATCAGAAAAAATAATCTCTGTAGATGGATTTAGAGTCTCTTCCAACAATATGTGTATTATTTAGCAAATCTCTTACCGTTAAAATTACCCCGAATGTACAACAAATTACTTCAAAACGGAAGGTTGAGAAGGTATCAACATTTAAAGATAGCCACGTAAAACAAAACCATTTCATTCATTTCCTATTTGCCCAAAGAAATAAAAGCTCCCAACAACGTCTGCTGGAGTGGGGCTCAGTTTGCAAAACTGTCTTCAAACAACAACAAGGCTGAAGAACTCTCATTTTGACTCTAAGACTTCCTTTAAAAATAAGATCTTATGGGGCACCTGTGTGGCTCAGTCCGTTAAGCCTCTGACGCTCAATTTTGGCTCAGGTCATGATCTCACAGTTCATGGGTTCAAGCCCTGAAATTAGGCTCTGTGCTAACAGCGTGTGTGTGCACACGCTCTCTCTCAAAATAAATAAAAATAAACTTAAAAAAAAAAATCTTAGGGGCACCTGGTTGGCTCAGTCGATAGAGCATGTGGCTCTTGATCTCAGGGTTGTGAGTTCAAGCCCCATGTTGAGTGAAGAGTTTATTAATAAACAAAAAATAATCTTTTATTTAAAATTTTTAATGTTTATTTATTCTTGAGAGACAGAGAGACAGAGCATGACCAAGGGAGGGGCAGAGAAGGAGACACAGAATCTAAAGCAGGCTCCAGGCTCTGAGCTGTCAGCACAGGGCTCGATGTGGGGCTCAAACCCACAAACCATGAGATTATGACCTGAGCTGAAGTCGGATGCTTCACCGTCCGTCTGAGCCACCCAAGTGCTCCAAACAAACAAAAAAAATTTAATAAAATAAAAATAAAAATGAGAGCTTAATTTGAGCCCTCAGTAGATAAAAACTTTCTTGCCATCAGATCACTGTTAGTCAAATTTCTCAATGGTAGGATTTAATGTGCTCCCACTCACCAAATAACAGAGCATTTCTGAGGGCTGAAAACAGACCAAGATTGGGTAGAAGAGCCTTTGGGGCTTCAAGGTGGTCACAGGACATAAATGAATGAAAGAAGACTCTTGCTTCAGGGCACCTAAGTGGCTCAGTCGTTTATGTGTCCAATTTCGGTTGGGGTCATGATCTCATGGTTCATGAGTTCGGGCCCTGCATCAGGCTCACTGCTGTGAGCGCAGAGCCTGCTTTGGACCCTCTGTTCCCCTCTCTCTGCCCCTCCCCTGCTCGCTCGCTCTCAAAAATAAACAAACATTAAAAAAAAGAAGAAGAAGATTACCCAACAGATGCCAATTCAGTGAGTAGCTCTAAATTGCTCAGTATAGGAGGTAAACTTTGGCTGGCTTCATACAACAAATATTACTTGGTAATTGCTTAAAGTCAGGAGGCTTTTATAAACATGATGCCTTTCTCAAATGAAAGCACACACGATGAAGGCATATTCATTCCACCATTAATATGCTCTTGGGTCAGGTTATGAAATGGTAAGTGTTAGTTTCTGGACACACACAACAGTTTTAACCTCCTTCCGTGTCATATGTGAAGATGACAAGGCAGGTGAACCTCTCAATAATTAACATACATGCACAAAACAACCCCTAAATACCTAGTGATATTTAGCAAGCCACAGGGGTAACTTACAAACAAGGACACTCAAGCCAAATAAAGGAACAGCTTGGGGCACCTGGGTGGCTCAGCTGGTTAAGCGTCCAACTCTTGGTTTCAGCTCAGGTCATGATCTCGAGGTCCACGATGACAGCACAGAGCCTGCTTGTGATTCTCTGACTCCATCTCTCTCTCTGCCCCTCCCCCGCTCATTCTCTCAAAACAATAAACTTGGGGCGTCTGGGTGGCTCAGGTCATGATCTCCCGGTTCATGAGTTCGAGCCCACATCGGGCTCCACATTGATGGCATGAAGCGTGCTTGGGATTCTCTCTCTCTCTCTCTCTCTCTCTCTGCCCTTTCCACACACACTCTCTTTCTCTCAAAATAAATAAATAACCTTAAATAAACAAATAAACTTTTTAAAAAGCTGGGTACAAACTCTTCTTAAATTCATTATCCTAACATGAGTGACAAATGAACTTAAATGTCCTAGTACGAGGATAGCACGAGGGCACCCGTGTTTACAAAGAGGAAGGCAGGCCTGAAAGAGGCCTGCTGCCCCACAGAGCACGAAGTTGGGCCGAGTCCCTGCCATTCCATCTCTCCAGCTGGGATGGTCAGCTACAGGTGAGGAGGGCAGCGAAGCCGGTGTAGGAAGCAACAATACACATTCTTCATACTGTAACAGTATGGAGTGGAAGGTCAGGATTCTACAGTAAATAGAACCTGTTGAGAGGCATTATCTAGTTCGAGAGAGAAAGCCGAAAGCAAATGTTTTAAAAAAAACAACAAACTTCACCATCTCTTCCCCTCCACCTTTTGGTCTTTCCTTACTACAAATGGCACTAGAATCATGTCTGTTTGAAAGTTTCTTAAATGAATGAGCCAGAGTTTTCAAAATGCTCATTTCCAATCCTGGTTTGAGCAGGGAAGGGGATATCAATCCAGAAAAAATGTACCAAAATTATAAAGTTTGATTCACTAGTCTTTTTAAAAAAGTTTTAAAACCCAGAGAAAAAGTAGAAATTTTTAAAAATAAAACTACAGACGTGGACAGCAGTATATTTTAAAGGCAGGTAACTATGCAAAAAAATGATAGAGGAATAACTGTCACTTATGTATAGACTTGTTAAAGGGAAAACAAATTCTAAATGGGCCAAAGATCGGGGCACCTGGCTGACGCAGCACAGCATGCAACCTTTGATGGTGAGGTCATGAGTTCAAGCCTCATGTTGGGGACAGAGTTTACTTAAATTGTAAAAAATTGGCTAAAGACAAAATTTATAAAAATAATCATAAATAAAATGTCTTAGAAGAACACGGTGTTTGGGTTTTTAAAAGAATCTTAAAGGCCACTGTAAGAATGATACAAATCCTACAAGCCCTCAAATTTTTATATTTCTTTATGGCAAGGTCTGGTTAATATTCATTGTTTGCTACATGCTAGGCTCTATGCTCAGCACACACACAATATATTGTTGAAACAGTGTAGTAGGTAGAATCCTAAGATGGTCCCCAAGATTCCCACCTGCTGGTATCCATAACCTATAGGATACCCTTCCCTTGTGTGTGAGCAAGACTTGTGACTACGAGGAGGCTTCACTCCCAAGATTAGGTTACATTATACAGCAAACATGAAAATATTTTGCAGATATAATTAAGGTTCCTAATCAGCTGACTTTGGTAAATCAAAAGGTGGATTATCTGGGTATACTTGGCCTAATCAGGTAAACCCTTTAAGAGAGGGTCTAGAGGAAGAGACAAAATGCAAGAGAGTTGTTCCATTGGTCTTGAAAAAACAAACCACCACATTATGAGAGGGCCAAGTGCCAGGGACGAGGGGGCAGCTTCTGGGGCTGAGGGCCACAGTCTTATAGCTGCAAGGATGTTAATTCAGTAAATAACCAGTGAGACTACGGACTAGACTGCAGTCCTGGCTGACACCTTGATTTTAGCCTGATGGAAGTCTGAGCAGTGGATGCATACAGCAAACACTGAATAAATATGAACCAGACCTTATCATGAACAACGTGGAGGATGCGGATAGGCTGCACCTGCCTTCCTGGTCCACGGAAACTGTGACATGGTCATAGGTTTTTAGGTTGCTAATCTATAGTAATCTGTTACACAATAGTAGAAAATAGAGTCAGGAATGACAAACTGGAGAAGATATGTGGACAAAACAACTTATTTAAGGAGTAAAAAAAACTTCTGCAGAACAATTTAAAAGATTAATAACCCAGTAGATAAATGGCCAGAATTTATTAACAGTTCACAGCCCAATGATGAAATATGTGAAAATATGATCAACCTTTTGTAGTAAGTTACATAAGATGTAGCCACTGGGAGAATCTGGGGGAGGGATACATCCCTATACTATTTTTTGCAAATTCCTGGGGGTCTCTCATTATTCCAAAATAAAAAATGTTTAAATATGACCAACCTAATTTTATCAGGAAAAATATAAATTAAAACGAGCTACCAGTTTTCATGCAGCAGACGGTCGGGATCAAAACATTTTAGAATACACTGTGTCAGAAAGTTTTGAGTTGAGGCATGCTCATACACTGAAGGGTATACAAACTCTTATCAGTTCCATTCACTGCTGCCTAGCTCCTAGCGTGTGACAAAGGAGGTACAGTGTTCAATTCGGCAGTATCAAAATTTAAAATACATATACTCTGGGGGGCCTGGGGGGCTCATTCGGTTAAGCATCCAACTTCAGCTCGGGTCATGATCTCAGTTTGTGGGTTCGAGCCCCGCGTTGGGCTCTGTGCTGACAGCTCAGAGTCTGGAACTTGCTGCGGATTCTGTGTCTCCCTCTCTGCACCTCCCCTACTCATGCTCTGTCTCTCTCTCTCTCTCTCTCTCTCTCTCTCTCAAAAATAAACATTAAAAAAAAATTTTTTTTAAATACATACACTCTTTGCTGAGCAATTCCACTTTTAACAATTTAGCCTATGGGCACCTGGGTGGCTCAGTCGGTTAAGTGTCTGACTCTTGATCTCGGCTCAAGTCATGATCTCACAGTTTGTGAGTTCAAGCCCTATGTCAGGCTCTGTGCTGACAGCTCAGAGCCTGGAATCTGTGTCTCCCTCTTTCTCTGCCCCTCCACCACTCACACTCTGTCTCTCTCAAAAAAAAACCAAACATTAAAAAAAAAAAATTGTTCTAAAGAAAAAAGAATTTAGCTTAACTAATATATTCTTCACATGTGCACAAGGAGCATGTCCAAGGACAGGCAAGGTAGTCTGGAAGCAATGTACGTGTCCTTCAACAAGGTAGTCATATTAAATAGATTATGGAATACCCATAAACTGGAATCCTGTCAGCAATTAAAATAAGGTAGATTGACCTGCACTGATCTGGCTCAAGAGTAGAGTATCTTTTCCAGCTTCTCAAGTCCCATAGTGCAATTCTGCAACATACCCACATTCACGCATTCATTCCATCAGTATTTACAAAGCCCCAACCGCGTACCGAGATCCATGTGTAGATAAAAAGAACACGACCATCCCATGTGAAAGGATGGAGCAGGTGTCCACAGGCACAGAGGGGAGCCATGGGAGTCCACAAAGAAGGATGCCAGAGTTCCAAGGGCTGAGAGCGGAAGAAAGACAAAGATCAGATGAGAGACTCTGGGTGGCAGGGGAAGAACCTGGCATTCTGTCCTCTTGAAGGATTTAAAGGAAGGATTCACAAGACACCTTGCAAAGCATACGTTGACGGTTTCAAAACCAAACAAAACCAAAAGGAGTGGTCCAGTTCTGAAGAAGTTATAATCTAGAGACCATCTCTGATGTCAACAGAGGTGTCTTAGAGTATCTCAACTTGAGCGCCTGAGGTAAGCTGAGTCACTCGGGCACACCTGTTCAGCTCGTGCCTGAAGATGTGCTAATTCCTATAAAACAGGAGGACTGCGTGAAGTCCTCTTCAACCATGCCATCTTGTGGGGTGGATTCAAAGGAGACACTTCAGACACTGTCCTCATCGGGAGAAATATTTACAAGTGGCCCTCTCAAGCGTCTGCACCTGCTTCACTCCACCATGTTCCCTGACTAGCTCTGCGCCCAACAGTGAAGAACTGAATCAAAGCAGCAAACTATCAAGCTCCGTTTCTTCAATCTTCCTCTCAGCCTTCTGTGCTTATGGTTGAAGCTTTCAAGCACTATGCCTGATGCCAATACGCAGCCCGAACAGCTCTTACTGAATGGGCCTCATATTTTCAGATAAATTAAAACCTATGCCAACTAGAGAGTCAGTCTCAAATACAGGCCACCTGTTCCAATTAGTGAGATTAAAATAGTACACCACTGACTATCTGAGATCGAGTTCCACGCCTTCTGGATGATCACAGTATCTTGACAAAGACAGAAAAAAAGGGACTTTTGGCCCCAACACAGTTGCACGCACTGGAGTAAATATGCTGAGGTGCTAAAGCAGAGCTTTCACTGAGGGCTTACTTTATTTTTGGACAAGCACTTGTATCAAAATTCCCATGGAAGGCTGCAGCTCAAGGCACCATTTAATTTCCTTACAACAAGCCTACATACACATCTTAATTAAATTCAAGTTTACTTCAGAAAAACAGAGAGCTTAAATTTCATTTCCACCCACTTTCTGTCCTTGCCTGAAATTCCCAGAGTCCTTATTTTCTGACATTCCACTCTTTAGCCTAAGGCCTTCTGTGGCCCCTCAGTTTCTCTCAGGTCGTCAGAAGATGAGACATCTGGCTTGGAACAGGTACGTCTTTCATTTTTCCAACCTCTTCCAAGTATTCCCACCCAGACAAGGCTGCCTTCAAATCACTAGAGTGGGTTTCTGTTCACCTCCAAACACTCAAATTTTCACCAGCCATGAAAAAATATTTCTAAGCATCTTCTAAGTCGTGGGTCTAAAAGAAGTATTTCTAAAAGAATGAGAAGAGATGATACATTAAGACCAGTGTTTTCCAAAAGGATTCTGAACTATTTTAGGTGGCATGAAAAGAAAGCAGTAACACAGAATCACAGTGAGCCAGTAACTTCCTTGAAAACAACCCTCAAGGCCATGCAGGTGATTCATCCAGGAGAAAGTCTCTGTTCAGTGCTAACAGCGCTCTAGGAAAGCTCCAGCATTTGCTAATATTCTTCATCTCAAACTGCAGGCCTTGGGGGCTCAGACAATATTTAGCTAAAATAGGAACACTGATACTTTAAAAATAAAAAAGTCCGAAGGAGTGAATGGATATGGAAATATTAAGTAAATAATAGTACAGGTGGTACAAAGCTCTGTGTAGGTGTGGGAATGACTGAGGTTTGGGGAACTCTGTGGCAGACAACGAGTGACTCAATGTCAGAACAATAAACGCCGCGAGGGGTTTCCTAACACCACTTCTCCTGGTTGTTCACACGCCTGGTAAGTGGAGGGCGGACATTCAGGTTTGACTCCATAGTCCATCTTAACCCTTCACTCATCTTCCAATCCTGAAGTAAACTAAGAGAGTGATGCCGGGGATCAAGAGGAAACAGTGGTTGAGAAAACCTAAGAAGTAAACCACTGGATGTGGGGGGTAAGGGGAGGGGCTGAGGGAGCTCCCAAACATCGGGTTTGGGAATACACTGCACAGGGAAAGTATTATCCAGGTGGGGGGACTTGGGAGAATGAATGAAGTCAGACACGTAGACTTTGAGGTGCCTGTGGAACATCCAAGTGGTAACGTCTTCTATTATGTGAAGCCACACCTTACTTCCTGGCCGTGGAAGGCAGAATTCACATAGTTTCCCTTGGGGGAGGCGCTTCTCTGAGGACGGGCAATGTGCCCGACCGACTCTACCCCTGTCTTCCTCCCAGTGTGGGGGCAGATGATTGTTTCTTTGGCTAAGAACCAGATGATGTTTCTAGTTTGTTTAGGGGCTATGTTGCATGAAAATTACGTATGCTAAAAACACCTGGTGCTGGAAGATGCCCTCAATTAGAGTCTCACAGGAACAGAAAGCTTCAGAGGTCTGCATTCTAAGTTAAATGTATATAATGTGCTCCGTGACTTACACATCTGGCACATGTGTTTTCCCCAATATCCTATCCCAACAGTGGAAGGTAAAGACAAAGATGAATTCATTTTGCAAAACTTCACTTTTGGGGTGGATGGAGGGGAAACGACAATAAAATCAGAAAAGGTAATTTTTAAAAGTAGCGAAACATCTAGTGCAGCTACATAGTCTGATGTATGAAATGTCACACCCTCCTCACCCTAGTCCCACCAAAAATTTCCAGGGGCGCCTAGGTGTCTAAGTTGGTTAAGCACCGGACTGTGGCTCAGGTCATGACGTCACGGTTCATGAGTTCGAGCCCCGTATCAGGCTCTGTGTTCAGAGCCTGGAGCCTGCTTTGGATTCTGTGTCTCCCTTTCTCTCTGCCCCTCCCCCACTTGCTCTCACACTCTCAAAAATAAATATTTTTAAAAAATGTTTTCATAAAAAAAATCTACAAGTTCATGAAGATGATGGCCTAACACTAAGTCATCCAAATTCACTTTTTTTCCACCTAGAAAACTCACAAAAGGTAAAATCTGTTCACCAATTAAATCTCTACTGAAAATAATTCCAAATTTCTCCATCTACTTAAATTCCAAGATATTTATCCCATATAACTTAGCAATTAGCTTGGCATCTAAAAATATTTAAAGCAGTTTTCTATTAAGGAATTCTCTTAAGACAGAGACTGGTATAACGGTTAGCCCTAGTCAGCCAGCGTTAGTTGCGCGGTTTGACTGGTTACAGTCTGGCTGCTGTAACTTTTCTACTCCCACAAAGGGAAAGCTCTGCAGTTCATGACTAAATCCCCTTCCAGTTCTAACAGGTTAAAACCTTTGGGTCTACTTTCCAATACTCTGCCTCACATAGTGAGAAGCATATGCCATCGGTCCAGAGAAGCTAAAGTTCTACCGGGAGATCTGCAGAGGCCAGATTGTGACCAGACTGTCACAAGAAGAACCGCCCTTGTTATATCCTTCAATTGCTCACGTTCTAGAGACCAAACACCAGGCTAGAAGATGGTTCTTTACTGATAATCATTTTAAATTTTTTTAGGTTTGTTTGTTTATTCACTTATTTATTGAGAGAGAGAGAGAGAGAGAGAGATAGCACAAGTGGGGTGGGGGCAGAGACACAGGGAGAGAGAGAATTCCAAGCAGGTCCGGCACTGTCCGCGCAGAGGCTGACATGGGGCTCAAACTCATGAACCATGAAAGTATGACCTGAGCCAGAGTCAGACCCCTGACTGAGCCACCCACGCGCCCCTTTTTCCTGATGTTGTTAAATCATGAGCTTATTTAACAGCCTTTAAGACTTCTCCAAAATAGTGGCAAAAATCTTGTACTGGAAGCATCATAAAAAGTTCATAAATTATCACTCTACACCATTCATTCAACAAAAGTTTACCAGGCACATAAGACTATATACACCAAAGACTGGCAAAGTGCTGTGTCATAAGAATCCCAAACACAATTTGGCTAGGCACCCTGCAGAAGTTGAACACAACCGTCTTCACAAGGACCGGACAGGTTTACTGAGACTGAGCTGCTTTCCAGTATTCATCTGAGACAGAAGACGGGAAGTGGTTAAAATGCAAGTTCTGCAATTAGATCTGGATTCACCAAATCTTAGCTCTACCATTTCCAAACTGCCACGAGACTCTGGACAGATCATTTAAACTGCCCAGGCCTCAACTTCTTCACCTGTAAAATGGGACTATAAATAAGCTTTGTGAGGATTAAGGAGACAGTGCATTCGAAGTGCTTAACACTGTGGCTGGTATACAGTAAGGAATTGGCACATGCTGGCTGTTAACATTGTTCCTGCACTTTTCATTTATGTTTTTTGCCTCCTTACAGAGGAATAATCAACAAATACACCTTTTTCCTTCGGTAGCACCCCCCTTTCCCCAATCCAATGGAAGCAGTTGGATCACGCACAGATCATATATCCTGATGTTCCTTTTCCAAGGAATGTAAAGTCCTCATTCTGATTCACAGTAGAGTGATTCATGGTTCTCTTCCTTCTCTCTCACCAACCCCCTCCACTAACAACTTAAAAATGCAATAAGGAAACAGCAGGGCTGAACGCTGCAGCCTGTCCTAAGTCAAGACATGGGCAATTTCCATCCAGAAAGATCAGGTTGGTTTCTGACCTTAAGAGCAGCCCTGGAAATTCAGGCAGTGGCTCTGAAGCAAACACATCTTGCCATCCAACTTGGGAGCAGCTGTCTCGGTATTCGACAGCGGATGTGACAAGCGGGTGTGCTGGTGGCTGGCAGTTTGCTCTCCTCTGAAGGGAGAACTGGTGAGCCAGCAGCACAGCCCAGCTCGAAATACACACCCCACATCAACCTATCCGTCCTGAATTTCAGACAAATCGGACTTGAGGCACTCATCATTATTCGCTGTGCTTGTAATGAACTCTTCGGAGTATAACGCATCACTGATTAAAGGTGGACTCACAAACTACTCAGTTTACCCCTTCGCCAGGTCAGGGCCCCCCCCCCCCCCGAGATGGAAGTCTGTTCCCACTCACTTTTGTTCCTGCCCAGGAAGTAAGCATGCGATCATCAACTTATTACATCATTGCCCAACCACTTCCACTCTGAGAAGGGCTAGGACAGCCTCTTCTTGAATGCTTTTGGCCATTACTCATCAGGCAACTCAGGATGTATTTCCAAACCACAGAACACTTACACAGGTACTACAGGTAGTCACCGTGCCCAACACAGGTTTTATTTCAGATGTTAGAGACTCCTATACTTACTATCATTTCCTCCTGTAAAATAGGAGGGTATTTCCTGGGGCCGCTAGTCTAAATAAAATACAATCACAAAACAAAATACAATTAAGCTTCCAGAGAGAGGCTGTTTCATTCACCATTATATTCCTGATGCCTAGAATAGCAGCTAGCATATAAAAGGTGCTCAGCAAGCGTCTGTAGAATGAATGAAAGCTCTTGTTCCCAAAGTGCCAGTGTCTACAGTTTATAAACATAGCGACAAATATGTAAACAATGTGATAAGGAACGTGTATCACGGAGGAGGAACAAAACTCTAAAAATGCAACAATCTATTCTATTCACCAAATTAGCAGTTTTCCCATTTTGAAGCTTATGATCACTTCTCATACAGTAATAACAAAAATGGCTACCATCTAAGGGCGCCTGGGTGGTTCAGTTAAGCATCTGACTCTTGATTTTGGCTCAGGTCACGATCACACGGTGGTGAGATCAAGCTCCGTGACGGGTTCCACACTGAGCACAGAGCCTGCTTGGGATATTCTCTCTCTCTCATTCTCTCTCTCTCTCTCCCTCTCTCCCTCTCTCTCTCTCTCTCTCTGTCCCTCTCCAGCTCAGGCTCTTTCTCTCTCAAGAAAACAAACAAAAAAACACAAAACAAAACAAAAAAAACATCAAAAATAGCTACCATCTACTGGGTTCTTTCTGGGTACCAGACATTTTATAGATGTTACTGCATTTATTCCTCGTAACACCCCTAGGGTGTAGAAGAGGAAACTAAGAGAATGATTATAGGGTACATGGCATCACTAGTGCAAGACCTGCCTTCTGGGGGGTAGCCTAAGGAAAGCAGTTCTGTGGGCAGAAGACTCTGGCCCTTGGGGGCAGGATGGAATAGGGGCTGATGAAATCAAAGAGCAATGAGGAAGCGAATACACCATTCTCTCTTCCAGAGGTCGTAAGTGGCTAAACGAAGGTGGGAGGTGACTGGGGACATTGGAGAAAGGAACCAATTCCAGAGAAATGTCAAAGAAAGGCCCAGTGGGACGGCTGACAGATTAGAGATGGACAGAAGGTAAGTACTCAGGATGACGAGCGATTCTGTTAGTCATTTCTTTCCTTCTTTCCTCTTTTTTTTTTTTTTTTAACAAATGCTCTCTTACTGAAGACTCATGATGCACTCACTCCCTGAAGTAGGGACTATTATCACCTCTGTTACAGATGGGGAACTGGAGACTCAGAGAGGTTAGACCTTGCCCCAGTGGTCACTCAGTTGGGAAATGTGAAGAGCCGGGATATGATCCAGGTCACAAGACTGGAGATTCCTAGCTGCTGACCACTATCCACAAGTGGCTCAAAGTGGCATTTTATAACATCTAAAGTTAGAACAAAAATTTGATTCACACATAATTAATAAAAACCAGTTAATCTAGAGCAAAGCAGACTGACTGTGTTCTTAAAATGATGACAGGCTTTAACTATCTAGGGCACAAAAAAAGGTAGGATTCTAATTATGCATGCTTTCTTTTAAAGTAGGGGGATATTTTGTGTGTTAACATGCATCATTTCTGAGTTTTACACAGATTAAGCTTAAAACTGTGAATGATCCTGACTTGTCAGCTTAGAGATAATCATGGAATTCATTAGTTATATTACATTTTCAGTGCGGGCGGGGGGGAGGGGGGTAAGATATCTAGGTTAATCCACCTGGCTGTAAAAATAGATTTCTGCAATGTTGAAATAGTACACTGCCTCATTATTATTCTAGTCTCAAAGGCTTAACCAAGCTCACCCAGAGAGATGTGTATGTTTCCTGTTATCTCAACACGGTGTTAGTTTTGAACTGAAAAAATGACCATTCAGTAACCAAGAACTTGATCTCTTAGAGCCTTCCTGGGAGGAAACTGCCTGTCTCTGAAAGGCTAATCAACTCCTCACATGCACCTCCAGTTCTCCTCATAGTATTTTTAAGTGAGCTAATTTACCAAGAGTCCACAAAAAGGTTCTCATAAAATCCTGGACTGGATAGTTTATTGCCAAGGGGAAGGTGACATCAAGAAATTAAACCCTAATACTGCCAGATGTTCTCCTTCTGCCTCACATGTTTTCTGAGTGTAAAGAAAATACGTCTTTATTGTTAACTCGAAATGAGTTCCACAAAACAGGAGCTAGAATCGTCTGATGGGATAAAGACCTTCCACACAGAAAACTGCTGGTACTTTCCCTTCATCACAGCAGGCTGACTGCAGCCTTAAGGACAGGCTCAAAATTACATCAGCCTCACCTGAGAAAAGTTAGAGGTGTTTACAAAATTTCCTCCCGGTCTATTCCTTGCCACCTCAACAGCAAAACCCTAAAAGTAGACAGTCAAAAAGTTTACACAGGGATCGCAGCATCACTGCAACACAATGTGTCGTCACTGTCTACTAGAGTTCTAGTCCTCCTTGGTCTGAGTTCCTCTAGTCCTCACTAGACTTCCTTTGCCCAATGAGCTAATTCAGCATACTTAGTACATAGAATGTCTAACTCAGGTTTAATACACAATCTATTTTAAAGAGCAGGTGTCGGGGCATCTGGGTGGCTCAGCTGGTTGAACACTGGCTCTTGATTTCGGCTCAGGTCATGATCTGGCCGTTGGTGACACCGAGCCCCGTGTCGGGGCATGGCAGAGCCTGCTTGGGATTCTCGCTCTCCCTCAGTCTCTTCCCCTCCCCCGCAACCCTCTGAATAAATAAATAAACTTCAAAAAAATAAAAACAAAAAATCAGGGGTCCCATGCTAACAAAACAATGTAGTAACTATAACATCACCTGTAGAATTTTCAAGAAAAGAAGAAACCCCTTTCGCATAAGGTTGTGGTACTTTAACAGAAAAGGGGTGTGTGGAAATGGAACACGGGCAGAAACAGCGGAGACAAACTAAGTCTGCAGTTAAGTTACATGTTTGCTTTGGCACTTTCCATCTAGGTAGCTCAGGTGGGAACTCTATCAGCACCATTTCACGGAATACGAAGAGCGGTTTTGCAAAGGTTCAGTTTTGCCAAATCGCTTAAATGAGCTCACAATGAGCCACCCATCCCTCAAAGATTACTAATCTTGTTGTTTACACAAAGATTATCACAGTTGTGACAAGAGAAACCAAGCTTCCACACTTTTTTTCAAGTCTGAAATTTCTTCTGTCAACTGAAACATTAATAGACTCCTCCAATTACAAATGCATTAGAAAAAGATCTTCACCTTTCTTCCTGGTTAACTCTGTGTTAACCAGCAGACATCCTTCCAAAAATTTCTAACTGTAGGTAACCAATGATCTTTCACCAATGTTTTCTTCCAAATGGAGTTCATGGTCATTTTCATAACAAACTGCTACAAAACTTTTAAAGAAAATGCAAAACATATCATGGTGAACATTTTGTAGTGTAACTGTCTAATCACACACTATTCTGTATACCTGAAACTAAATACAACATTGTATGTTAAAAAACAAAACAAAACAAAACAATGTCAGCTACACCTCAATAAAAAACTAAAGTGCAGAACATAAGAATTCCCTTGGGGAGTGGAGGAGCGTGAAGTGGCTGCAGGACCTAAGTATTACTCCACCAAATAAGTTCAATCTGTAAAAATTTAAACCATTCTGTTAACTCGACTAACAAGATACTAAAGGAAAAAAGGAAAACAGGAACTAGTTACTTCACTTATAGGATAACTGATTAGTTCTCCGAATTGTGATTAAACACCCAAATCCTGCAACACAGGCCGAACTGCATTTGTCACTACTGCCGCTTTTCCCATCCAGTGGCCTCTCGACCTCGGGAGATGACAGGCCAGAATCTGAGCAAAACTCTACCTGTGGACTTCATACAGGGAGGCTGACACTCAAATGCTGCGATCTCGACCGAGTAGTTAGCAAAGCACAACTCCACGTTCCTCCGCCAGAACAAGTGCCAGGGTGGAGGACCTGCGGTTTCTCAAGGGGAGGACGGCACGCCGAGGGCCGAACTGCCCGGGAGAGCCAAGGTCCCCCCCACCTTCCCGAGCCCACGGGGGCGTCCGCTCCCGGGAGGGACCGGCGCTCAGGCTGCGGCCTCCGTCTTCATCTCGAAGCACTACAGGGCTCGTCTCTGCTGCTTGCTCTGAGAGCTATTTTCGCCCACAGCCAAAATCAGCAACAGCAAATTACACTGCAAACAATGGAGAGGGCGCCCGCTCGGCACGGCTGGGAACTCCGGGACGGCGGCGCGAAGGCTGACTTTTCACTCGGGCGGAGTCGGGGCGGCCGCCGCGCGAGACCGGGAAGCCGGCCCGCCGCCTCTGCCCCGCGCCCGCAACCCCGAGTGCCGGGGAGGCGCGGGCAGCACCGGCGGTCAGGAGGGCGAGCGAGCCGTCCCGGCGGGGCCGCGGCTGGCGGGATTCCCTCGCGTCCGGGCGCCGCGCGGCGGGCGCTCCCTGGCGGAGGGCGGCGGAGCGCGGGGCCGTCGGGGAGACCGGGCGCCCGGGTCCGGCAGGCGAGCGGGGACCGAGCAGCGGCGGAGGGCGGGGTACGGCGGGCCCGGCTCTGCTCTGCCCCCGACCCGGGCTCCGACGCCCCTCACCCTTCCCAGGCCCTTCGGCGCGGACCCGTGGCAGCAGGGGAGGGGAGAGAGGCGGGGAGCGAGAGTTGGCTAACACCGGAGCCGAAGCCCACCCGGCCTCGCCCCTCGGCGCGGCGCCCCCACCGCCGCCCTGCCCGCGCCTCTCACCCGGCTCTTGCAGCGGTGGTGCCGGCCCGGGTCGGAGTAGGTCCGGTCCACGGTGAGCGCCGTGTCGCTGCCCGGCATGTCGGCGCTCGCGCCGGCAACTTTCCCGTCTCCCCCGGCCGCCGCGCCACGAGCCGCCGACCGTGCTCCGGCTCGCCCGGGGAGCCGCGGCCGAGGGGGCGGCGCGGGCTGCTGCAGCTGTTGCCGACACCCGCGCGGCCGCCCTACGCCGCCGCCGCCGCCGCCGCTGGGGGTGGGGGTGGGGGTGGGAAAGGGGGTGGGGGAGGCGGGGCAGGGACGCCAGAGTCTCCTCCCCCTTCCCCTCTCCCCGCCTCCCCCTGCCCACCCGCAGGGCCCAAGACCCTGCCCGGGTGCAACTTCTCCGCCTCCCTCCCTTGCTGAAACTTGAATCCACCCTCTCCCACCCTGGCCTCGTTTCCTTCAAAATTTGATTGACATCTACCCTATCTGTGGGCTTATTTGTATGTTTATGATAAAAGGTGGATTTTTGGCAAGACGTTGAGGCTTGCCTTAAATGCTTTCTTTTATGTTATTCTATTACTCAACATGCACTTACTGGGCATCTACCCTGTGCCACACCCTGGGGCAGGGACCAGGGATTTTTTTTTTTTTAAGTCCATGTTTTTCTTATCCCACTGAGCACACTCCCATTTAAACAAAGGTCTATGGTGTTGTGTATTTTAATTTTGTGTATCTGGCTCACTATTTTATGTGGAAGTTACTTGGAAGTCAAGATACATCTTTTCATATTAGTATTCCCTATTTCCAGGGAATAGTCCCTGCCCACAAGAAATTTGGAGTCTACAAGAGAAAGCACTGACTAGTGAACAATGAAATATGTTACCTAAGCCAACATCCAGTTATGGTTTGGTTAGGAAGGGTGTACTAGTGGGAGACTGAGTGAAAATACTGAGATTGCAGCTGCTCCAAAGAGGGGTTTGGGGGGACAGGTGACAAGCCTAGAAGGAAGGAAGCAAATGCTCCTCCCCTTCAAAGGGTTTACGGGGAAGGTCTTGCAGGCACAAGAAAAATACTGAGCGTAAAAACAAAGGTCCATTGGGAAAACCTCAAGTTACCAGTTTAGGGGGTGTCTTTAGGCACAGGACACGAGCAGGAAAGTAGGTGGAGACCATGTGGTGCTGGGCTTTACCCTCAAGGAGAAGTTCAGTTTTTTCCGTGGGTGCTAGACAGCTGCTGGAGGTTTCTGGACAGGAAAACGACAGTATCAGGATGGAGGTTTAAGGACATCTATCTTATAGCCATGGGAAACACTGACTGATTAGAGATGTGTAAGGGACACTGGTTAGAAGTCCACCGCGAAAGGAGAACAACCTAAATGTCCTTCAGAAGGAGACAGAGTAAGTAAATTATGATATATGCATCCCGTAGGGTATTAGGTAACTGTAAGAGAATGAAGCAGCCCTTTATGCATAGCCACAGAAATATCTCTAACATACATGGTTAAGTGAAAGAAAGTCATGTGCAGAATAACATACACAGTATCCTACCATCTATGTAAAAACAGAATATATGTATAGGCTTATATATGCAAGGCATATTTTTCTGAGAGGATAAACAAGAAACGAGGGAAACCGACAAGAAACTGATGGCAGGAGACGGGCCACATACTAGGTGCTTCAATTTATACCTGTGAATGGATGAATTACTCCCATGAGCAGCGGCCCTCCTGAGTTCAAGCCTGACTCTTGGGGAGGGGAGGCACAGTCCTAAGTCAGTAAAGCAGGAAGAGCCATTCCAATAAAGTTAGAGAAGCCACTGACCAAGGAGAAATTCCCTAGGGACTCCCAGATGCAGCTAAAAGTAATGAACAGAGCAGATGTCCCCACAGAGCCAAAGAAAAGCCATCGGACTGTAAAGACAGGCATCTGTGTTCATTTAAAAAATAGGGGTTCTGCTGAGATCAGGGAAGACTCTGACAGGAACAGAATCTCCACACACAGACTTGAAGATCAAAGGAGAACAGAACAGTTGCAGATAGATGGTTGGACCAAACTGACCTCACTCATGTGTTAGTTTTTAAATTTGGGATACGGGCACCTGGCTGGTTCAGTCAGTGGAACATGTGACTCTTGATCTTGGAGTTGTAAGTTCAAGCCCTATACTGGGTGTAGAGATCACTTAAAAATAAAATCTTAAAGAAACAATCTTTTTAATAAATAAATTCGGCATAAAATGGAAGCCACAATATGACTACCTAGACAGCTAGAAGAAAGGGATGAGAAAAAGGTTTATTTGTCACTGTATATGCTTTTGGAACTTGAACACTTTCATTGTGTGCACATATTAACTATTCAAAAAGTAAAATAAAAAAATATTTTTAGGGGCACCTAGGTGGCTCAGTCAGTTGAGCATCCGACTTTGGCTCAGGTCATGATCTCACTGTGAGTTCAAGCCCCACATCAGGCTCACTGCTGTCTGTGCAGAGCCTGCTTTGGATACTCTGTCCTCCTCTCTCTCTGCCCCTCCCCTACTTGTGCTCTCTCAAAAATAAATTTAAAAACATTAAAAAATTTTCCAAAATATTTTTTTAAATAAAGAGGGCAAACTTATTAAATCTTAAGAAGAAATAGAAAACCCTATATAGTCCTAAAACCATTCAAAAAATGAAATCAACATTTTAAAACACTGCCCACCACACCCCCTTCCCCAGCCCCCAATTCAAGACACCACTACACAGGTCCAGAAAGTTTTTCAGGCAAGTTCTTCCAAAGCAGAAAGCAGAGGAGAGAGATATCAAGTGTGTGTATGTGAATTTAGCTAGGGTGAGTAGAGAAGGCCACTCTGATAAAGCAACATATGAGCAGAGACCCGAGAAGTAAGGAAGCCAGCGATGTAGATAAATGAAAATTTCAGACAGAAGGAACAGCAAGTACAAAGGCCCTGGAGCAGGAACATTTGGGGAGTGTTTAAAAAAGCAAGAGGCCAGTATTCACCGTAAACACAGTGGATGAAGTCAGAGACATTTCAGAGGCCTGATCACATAGGACAAAAGATTTAGGCCATTTTAAGAACTTTGACTTTACTTCTGAGGTACAAGGAAAGATTTAGAAAATTTTAAGCAAAGTAGTAGATGGTCATGCTCTGCCTTTTCACTTGGCGGGGGGGCAGGGTCGGGGGGGAGGGGAAGATCCCTACCTCACAGCATACACAAAAATCAGTACCAGATAGATTTAAGACCTAAAGTTGAAAAACCACAGCTTCTAAAGCTGCCAGAGGAATATGGGATAATATCACTATGATCTCAAGTCATAAAAAGCATAAACCTTAAACATTTTTAACTTCTGCTTATGAAAAAAATAATAATAAAAATAAAGATAAACCACAAACAGAACTCAAGCTAAAAGAATCAGTATGGATGAAGTTCACAATCAATACTAAGAAACAAAATAAACAAGCCACATGAATGTACATGAAGATTCATGTAAAGTTAAAAAAGATGAAGAATAATGCCATTTTTATGAGAACAAAGACTTATAACTAAAACTATGGAGAAAAGCAAGAGCTTGAAACACGCAAATTTCAGGACAATATCTCTGGTCGGGGGGACAAAGGATTCAGACAGGAGAGAGGTATAAGATTATAATATAAATAAGGTTCTATTTAACAAATGATTACTGGTACACTGGATGTGTATTCATTCACACACACACAATGTTTCCAAGTAATTAAAATTTTTAAAGACAGCAAAGACTCAGGGACAGATGTGATAATGGCATCCTTAATCCTGAGAGTAAGTTACCAGTTGGGGTATCTGCTCAAATAAACAAATGTAATAGCACGTTTATAAGTATTAAAACTTGATGGGGGCACCTGGGTGTCTCAGTTGGTTAAGCATCTGACTTTGGCTCAGGTCATGATCTCACTGTTCGTGAGTTCAAGCACCGAGTCAGTTGTCAGGGCAGACAGAGCCTGCTTTAGATTCTGTGTCTCCCTCTCTCTCTGCCCCTCCCCCACTTGTGCATGCACACTCTCTCTCAAAAATAAATAAATTTTTTTAATGTTTATTTATTCTTGAGAGAGAGAGTGCAGGCAGGGGAGGGGCAGAGAGAGAGGGAGACACAGAATCCGAAGCAGGCTCCAGGTTCCGAGCTGTCGGCACAGAGCCCGACGTGGGGCTCGAACCCACAGACCGTGAGATCATTACTTGAGCCAAAGTCAGATGCTTACTGACTGAGCCACCCAGGTGTCCCCAAAATAAATAAACTCATTTAAAAAAGTATTAAGCCTTGTTATAAAAGCAAGAAAGGTGGTCTATTATTAGTAAGTCTTTATGTCAATCTGATCTCACAAAGATCCATTCTGAAAATCTGTGAAAGTCCATCTCTGGGTTTTTCCCCCTCATTTGCCTGACGCCCAATTTTTTTTTCCAGCTACTTAAGGCTACACCAGGTGTACTACTCAGGTGCATTTGTATGTGTAATATGGTGTGCACAACTTTAGAGAGGCCACACCTAAGTGAGGTCCCTGACAAACCAAGGCTGGGCTTTGGTAGTTGTGTCAACAGGCAAAAGCTTCCCATATCTATTACTGCCTTGGTGTTCCTTAGAACTCCATCCTGGAAAATGCTGACCCTCGATGAGAATGATGAATTAAAACTTCATTAGGCTCACTGAAATTTCAATTAGCAGAGGATGTTCTTTTCTAGATCACTTATGTCATAAACTAGTTAACCAAAAGCTGCTCTATGGGACATTCATACAAAATAATGTTTTTTTAAGACACCATTTAATTAGCACAAGCGCAAGTGCCCTCCAAAAGAAAGAAAACAAGCAGCCTCTCGCTGATCACCATTTGGCTCTCCTACAGGGAAGTGGGGTCCAAATAGACCAATGCCTAAGATTTTGTTAGTCTCTGAGAGAGGGAGGGAAAGAGAGAGGGAGAGAGAGAGAACACAAATTTCAAATTTCTCCTGTCAAGATAAGAATTGTCTGTGCCTCTGACACCTCCCCAAGACCTTCTCTCTACCAAAAAGAAAAAAGATTTTTTAGTTTATTTATTTCAAGAGAGAGACAGAGAGTACATGAGCGCATGAGCAGGGGAGGGACAGAAGAGAGTGAGTGAGCACCGGACTCGAGGTTAGACACGGGGCTCGATCCCAGGACTGCGAGATCATGAGCTGAGCGGATATCAAGAGTTGGACACTTAACGGACTGAGCCACCCAGGGGCACCAAATCACACTTTTAATGTCACAAACACATCCATATCAAGAAGGAATACAAAGGTGCAAACTCTAGGGTGTGAGATAAGAATTTACTTCCAGGGGCGCCTGGGTGGCTCAGTCGGTCAAGCATCCGACTTCGGCTCACGTCATGATCTCGTGGTTTGTGAGCTTGAGCCCCGCGTCGGGCGCTGTGCTGACAGCTCTGAGCCTGGAGCCTGCTTTGGATTCTGTGTCTCCCTCTCTGTCTGCCCCTCTGCCACTTGTGCTCTCTTTCTCTGTCTCTCCCCAAAATGAATAAACATTAAAAAAAAAAAAAAAAGAATTTACATCCAAAGCATAAGCAGCACAGTAAGGCAGCTTACTGTGATCCAAAATGGATCCAAAGATTTAGATCCAAAGAAATGGACCGGGTCATTTGTGCTGCAATAGTTTAAAGTTTAGAATGACAAGAAAAGGCTTTGTGAAAGAGGCAAGATTCCCCTTGACTTCTGCAGTACAAATCTGTTATGTTTGCCTGCCTAGCGGGCGGCCCTTTATTCTCAAAACGGTGCCTGGATTTTCTTTTTGGGCCCTATGCGACACCCATCCTCCACAAGTGGTTTAGGTAAGGCAGCCCACACCCCACACCTGGCTCCAGGGAGAGGCGTGCCATCCAGCCTTGGCCAGTTGGAGCTACTGTGACTAATGCAGGAGCAGGCACGTGCCCCAGTCTGAGCCCACGGGAGTCACCCCCATGCCTGCTGCAGCTACTGGGAAAGAGCTGCGCCCCTGCAGGAAGCACTGCTAAGCTGGCGGGATAGAAGCCTGCTGCAGTGGTGGGCATCCTTGCCACCATACAAAGACAGCCCCCCTGAAGAAAGCCGAGCCATGAAAGGAGAAAGATTCATTACTAAATTATTAAGGGACTACATCCAGCTTTTCCCATTATCTATTTCCACATGACAAATCATCCTAAAGTGTATTAGCTTATAACAACTACCGTTCAATCGCCCGTGACTTTGCGATTTGAGCAGGCCTCCAAGGGGGCGTGGCTTTTCTCTGTTCCAGGTGACACTGGCTGGGGCTGGAGAGTCCAGGATGGCTTCACTCAGTCCAGGGGGTGGCTGGAATGCCTCAGGCTGGCCAGGTCTCTGTATTTGTTTTAAATGTTTTCCATTTTTATTTTGAGAGAGAGAGAGAGTGAATAGGGGAGGGGCAGAGAGAGAGGGAGAGAGCGAATCTCAAGCAGGCTTCAAGCTGTCGTCACAGAGCCCAACATGGGGCTCCATCTCACAAACTATGAGATCATGACCTGAGCTGAAATCAAGAGTCGAGCCTTAACTGACTGAGCCATCCAGGTGCCTCCTCTTTATTCTTTTTTAATAAAATAATTTTGTATTTTACAGTCTCCTCTTTCCCAAGGCTCCCCTCTCTCCATCAGGGTAGCTGGACTTCTTTACATAGTTGCTGGCTTCCAAAAGAACAAAAACAAACCTGCCAAACCCCCTAAGGCCCAGCCCGGAACTGGCAGGGTATCACTTCTGTCACACTGTGTTAGTAAAAAGGAGTCAAAAGTCCAGTCCAGACTCAAGGGGAGCAGAAAGAGCATCTGCCTCTAGATAGGAATGGTGTGCATATACAGGGAGGGGAGAAATTGCAGGCTTCCATTATGCAGTCGAGCCATCACACCAGACATGGCTAGCCCCCCATGTGAAGAAATGTATTGCTTTTTGGGGGGTAAGCCAGGTTTAAGAATCCTGACTAACACGGCATTAAATGCTGACTATGGGTAGAAAGAAGACAAGTAGAAGGGTAGCATTTCAAGAGGAGGCAACAACTATGGACAGCATGAATACAGGAGAGTGAGCAGAGAACTCCGGGGCCGGGGGGGGAGGGGGGGGCACAGAGTTTTCTCAGGCTACTAGCTAAACAGCCTTCCTTGGTCAATCCATGCCAGATGACCCCCAGTGGACGATTATCTATGTCTGTATTTCTCTTTTTAACACAAAAGCTACAGTATCTTACCATGTTATTTAAATATTTTTATGTGAGGCCTCCTGGACGGCTCAGTTGGTTAAGTGTCCCAACTATTGATTACGGCTCTGGTCGTGATCTCAAGGTTCGTGAGTTCAAGCCCTGCATCAGGCTCCACCCTGACAGCACAGAGCATGATTGGGATTCTCTCTCTCCCTCCCTTTCTCTCTGCCCTTCCCCCACACATGCGCATGCTCTCTCTCTCAAAATAAACTTTTTAAAAAATGTATTTCATGTGATAATTAATATGTGACTCCACTAGATTATGGGTCACCTGAAGGACTAGGCCTCTTAGGTAAATGTGTATATTCCTGATGGTCCCTAACACAGCATCATGTATTCAATATATGTTGAATGTATTGTTGAATGATGGATGAACTCAACATTTACTAAATGCCTACTTATTTTCCAAGCACTGGGGCTTAAAAAACAATAAGACATAAGCAAAAGGTAACTCCTGCCCTCAAGGGGTTGGAATGAATAATATACAGGAATAAAATTTGTTGAATAATAAATATTACCGATTTTCAGATGCTGACTAGTTACTGAAGTTTGTGAATTCTCCAGTGATTTATCGAGTGCTGTTGGTGTGACAGTCTCTGTCCATTCTTGGTGCTGGAAATAAAAAATGAATGAGACATGGTCCAGTCTTGAATCCATCCAGACAGGGAGGGACACATTAAAAACAAAACAAAACAAAACAAAACAAAACAAAAAACAAACAAGCAAACAAACAACAATAAAGAAAGAACATTGTTATGGGTGTAAAGATAGCTATGTCTCAGGTTCAGCGGTGGGGCAAAAAAGGAAGTGGTTCCTCACGAACCTCACCTCCTTAGGTGTTACAGGCTTACATTACAGCAGGGAGAAGGAAATAGACAAAAAGAAAAGTCTGACTTTAAAAAGGGATAAAAATGTAAGCCTCTTACAAAGTAAAGGAAAATGTATTTCCTTTCATATTGCATTTTGATTTAATAGTACAAGAATGTGTTCCCTCTGGGAGAAACATTCATAAGACAAAAAGTGCAATAAGCTTTTTTATTTTTATTTTTTGAGGACTTAAGGAAAGAAAAGAATAAATTGGTATTTAAAAATTTATACAAGTAGCTTAAGGTGAATGTATAATCAATCATATATATATGTGTATGATATAAACATATATAAACAACCTCAGTATAAATGAGGATCAAAGCTTCTAGGCTGATGCATTTCCAACTGGAAATGACCATTCTTCTTTTTTTTTTTTAAGATTTTATTTTTAAGTAATCCCTACACCCAGTGTGGGGCTCAAACTCACAACCCCAAGATCAAGAGTCGCATGCTCCACTGACTAAGCCAGCCAGACCCTCATGGAAATGACCACTGTTAATGTTTATATTTAATTTTTAACATAGGTTCTATATGACTATAAGAAAACAATCACTGCATTTATTTAGCATTAGCAACCATCTGGCAGAGAAGCCCGAAACTTCTAAAACTTTGATAAAAAATAGGGAAGCACAGGGGCACCTGGGTGGCTCAGTCGGTTAAGCATCCGACTTCAGCTCAGGTCATGATCTCGCGGTCCATGAGTTCGAGCCCCACGTCAGGCTCTGTGCTGACAGCTCAGAGCCTGGAGCCTGTTTCAGATTCTGTGTCTCCCTCTCTCTGACCCTCCCCCGTTCATGCTGTGTCTTTCTCTGTCTCAAAAATAAATAAACGTTAAAAAAAAAAATAGGGAAGCACAAAGACTCAACTCGAGCTCTACAGGCTGGCAAACTTGTCTTCTAATATTCCTTTTTGCAAATGCAATAATTTCATGCTAGTCATTTCTCAGGAGCAATGAATTTTAAAGAAGATTTTACAGGAAATCCAGAAATTGGTCTCTAACACTGTCTTCCCTATAGACTTGAGGCTGCATTAAGAAGTCCAAAAAATGCATTTTACCATATCAAAATGAAACACTTTTGCTTTGTGTTTCTTGTTGAGAGGATGAAAAAGACAAGATACAGATGGGGAGAAAATATTTGCAAAACCACATATCCAACAGACTAGTTGGATTAGTATCTAGAATACATAAAGAACTCTCAAGACTCGATAGTAAAAAAATACAAACAATCCAACTAAAAATGGACAAAAGACATGAAGAGACATCTCATCAAAGAAAAAATACAGATGGCAAATAAACACATAAAAGTTGTTCAGCATCATTAGCCATTAGGGAAATGCAAATGAAAACCACAAGATATCACTACACACCTATCAGAATGGTTAAAATATAGTGATAGCACTAAATGCGGGCAAGGACACAGAGAAATGAGATGATTCGTATGATGATTCCTATAAAACTAAACATGCAGGGGTGCCAGGCTGGCTTAGTCAGAAAAGCATGCAATTCTTGGTCTCGGGGTTGTGAGTTTAAGCCCCATGTTGGGTGTAGGGATTACTAAACTAAACTAAACTAAACTAAACTAAACTAAACTAAACTAAACTAAACATAAAGGGGCACCTGGTGGTTCAGTTGGTTAAGCTTCCAACTCTTGATTTCAGCTCAGGTCTTGATCTTTCGGTTGAGAGTCCAAGCCTCACATTGGGCTCTACGCTGGGCATGGAGTCTACTTTCAAAAATAAAATAAGGGGCTCCTGGGTGGCTCAGTTGGTTGGGCTCCCGACTTCGGCTCAGGTCATGATCTCGCAGTCCGTGGGTTCAAGCCCTGCATCGGCCTCTGTGCTGACAGCTCGGAGCCCGGAGCCTGTTTCAGATTCTGTGTCTCCCTCTCTCTCTCTGACCCTCCCCCATTCAAGCTCTGTCTCTCTCTGTCTCAAAAATAAACGTTAAAAAAAAAATTTTTTTTAATAAAAAAAATAAAAATGAAAAATAAAATAAAATAAAATAGGGGGGCCTGGGTGGCTCAGTCAGTTGAGCATCCAACTTCGGCTCAGGTCATGAGTTCGAGTTCAGTTCATGAGTTCGAGCCCCGCATCAGGCTCTGTGCTGACAGCTTAGAGCCTAGAGTCTGCTTCAAATTCTGTGTCTCCCTCTCTCTCTGGTCCTCCCCCACTTATGCTCTGTCTCTCTCTCTCTCTCCTTCAAAAATAAATAAAAACATTAAAAAAAATTTTTTTAATAAAATAAAATAAGGGCGCTTGGGTGGCTCAGTCCGTTAAGCATCCAACTTCAGCTCAGGTCATGATCTCGCAGTCCGTGGGTTCAAGCCCCGCATCGGGCTCTGTGCTGACAGCTCGGAGCCCGTTGCCTGTTTCAGATTCTGTGTCTCCCTCTCTCTCTGACCCTCACCCATTCAAGCTCTGTCTCTCTCTGTCTCAAAAATAAATAAACGTTAAAAAAAATTTTTTTTAATAAAAAAATAAAAATGAAAAATAAAATAAAATAAAATAGGGGGGCCTGGGTGGCTCAGTCAGTTGAGCATCCGACTTCGGCTCAGGTCATGAGTTCGAGTTCAGTTTGTGAGTTCGAGCCCCGCATCGGGCTCTGTGCTGACAGCTTAGAGCCTAGAGCCTGCTTCGAATTCTGTGTCTCCCTCTCTCTCTGGTCCTCCCCCACTTATGCTCTGTCTCTCTCTCTCTCCTTCAAAAATAAATAAAAACATTAAAAAAAATTTTTTTAATAAAATAAAATAAAATAAAATAAAATAAAATAAAATAAAATAAAATAAAGTAAAATAAAGTAAAATAAGGGCACTTGGGTGGCTCAGTCTGTTAAGCATCTAACTTCGGCTCAGTTCATGATCTCATGGTCCATGAATTCAAGCCCCGCATCGGGCTCTGTGCTGACAGCTCAGAACCTAGGGCCTGCTTTGGATTCTGTGTCTCCCTTGCTCTCCACCCCTCCCCCGCTTACACTCTGTTTCTCTCTCTTTCTCTCTCAAAAATAATAAACATTAAAAGATAAAATAAAAGTAAAGTAAACATGCAAATACCATATGACCCGGAAACTGCACCCTTAGGCATTTATCCCAGATTGAAAAGAAAATGTATGCTCACACAAAAGCCAGCGCACGAAGATTCATGTTAGCTTTCTTCACAGAAGCCCAAAACTGGAACCAGCTCACATGTGCTTCAATACGTGAATAGACTGTGGGGCATCCATCTTACAGACTATGGCTCAACAGTAAAAAGGAACAAGCTACCGCTAGACAATGACTTGGGTGAGTATCAGGGCAATTATACTGAGTGAAAAAGCCAATCCCCAATTCCATTTATGTAGCAATCTTGAAATGACAAAACTACAGAAATGTTGAAGAAACTGGTGTTTGCAGAGAACGGGGAACGAGGTGGGGCGGGGAGGCCACCGCAGGAGGGGATGGACATGGCTATCAAAGAGTGGCACGAGGCGATGGAACGTGCTGTATCTCAATTGTGGTGGTGGACAGGGCCCACTCATGCAAAATAACTACAGAGAACTAAATGCACAAATGAATACAAGAGAAACTGGGGAAATCTGAATAAGATCACAGATTGTATCAATGTTAATATGATATTTGAATTACTATACAGGTTCTGCAAGATGTTGCCTTTGGGGAAACTAGGTAAGGGGTACACGATCTCTTTCTGTATTGCTCCTTATAGCTGCATGTGAATCTACAATAATCTCAAAATTAAAATTCTAATTAAAAATCTACTTTCAACTTAGGCGCAACTGTGATAACTTCCATGGGAAAAACTTTGGGTTTTGGAAGGGGGAACACTACAGCAGATAGGAGTGGGCGGTATAGGGATTTTTTCTCTGGAGAAATTGTCTACAGAACAGAGTTCTTCCAGGTCTGGCCCCTTGTGACATCGGAGGAGGGGCCAGCTGTTGAAACTGAAGGGAAAGGAGAGATGACAGGTGGTGCCATTATGCAGTGAGTCTATAAGGTTTTTGTTGAACAAACAACTGACAATTAAGTCCTGATTTGGTCAGAAGAATGTATTACAGTTCACAGATTTGGTTCAGGTTCATTACATACTGAGTTGTTTACTAAAAATTTACATTGGAAGTTGAGCAGAGAATTCCACAAATTTGTGGGCTTTGTTCTCTTGTGGGCTTCCCATATTGGTTTGAGCCTTTGTTTTCCCTTTTTTTATATTTACTTATTTATTTTGAAAGAGAGAGAGAGAGAGCGCGCGCATGAGCAGGGGGAGGGACAGAAAGAGAGGGAGAGAGAATCCCAAGCAGGCTCCACACTCAGCACAGAGCCTGACACGCGGCTGGATCTCACGAACCTTGAGATCATGACCTGAGCCGAAATCAAGAGTCAGACCCTAAACTGACTGAGCCACCCAGGGGCTGCTGAGCCTTTTTTTTTCTATCACGTACACATGGATTAGAACTTAATGGGCTTTGTTATTTCTCTCCTTTTGATCCCACCGTTCACTACGAAAGGGTGTGACCGCCTAATGACTGCACAGGACGCTGGGCTGCTTGCTACTGCATTTTCCCACAAGTCCACAACAAGGTCAGAAAACACCTTCTTTGGCACGAGGCACAGAGCGCTCCATTCAGTCAAGTCATTTGCTGGAGCCGTGACGCTCAGAGTTCCTACTTCACTGGACCTCAGAGGGAGCGGTTCTCCGGAAATCTCTAGCTGACTCCATTCTACGCGTGGCCGGCCCAGGAGAATTTTTTCATCGAGCGCATCCTGAATCTGAAGGAAGAGCTAGCTGCACCTCAGGAACACACTGTCCGTGAATTCGCTCTGTGTTTTATCCGTTCACTTTGCGAGATAAGGATGGTGGGAGGTGAAACTGCCAGAGAAATCTGATGTGATGTCTGAAAAAACAGCCCGAGTCACAGTTCTATCGAAAGAGGAAGCCGCTTGCTGAAGCCTTCCTTGTGCACCCAGTCCACACTCGCTTCTCCCTTCTTTGAATTCGGACAGTATCTGCTGCTTCTCTCACATAAACACCTAAGTATAAACGATCCTGCACTCTTACCGGGAGGCAGTATGGTGTGCCGGAAACCGACCGCCTGGATTCAAATCTTGGTGCCGCCACCTACCAGCTATAACGCTTTGGGGCTCTCATTTGGAAGCTCAGGGCAATAACGGAACCCACCTCGGGTCACTGCTGAGAATTAAAGGAGGTAGTAAGGTACAGCACTTCCAAGTAGGAGCTCAATGAACGTCTGCAAAAAAAACAGAACAAAACCTAAAACCTGTCTTCGTGTGTTCTCTTTTCTTCCTTACCAGCGAGACTTCCAGGATTTATGCTGTTACCCTGGAGAAGGTGGCATTCCAATTCCTTTCCTCATTGTCACAAATTTGGAAAATAGAACTAGAAAGAAAGTAGAAGCCTCTGGCTAAGCTCTGGGCCCTGACTCTGTTCCCTGCCCTCCCGCTTCTGCAGCCGCTGTGGCTACCACCTGGCTGGGCCAACTCTCGGGACCTAGAAAGACAAACTTCCTCCCTGTACACCCATCTTCAATTCCCCTCACCCCCAAGGCGACTGTGCCCACGGTTTCTTTTTACTTGTCAACTGTGACCGTACAATTCTACTGTAGAAATTGACCCTAAAGAAATAATACAACACAGGAAACGTTTTATAGGCAAAGATTGTCCGTCACAGTGTTTTATCATTCTGAAAAGTCTGAAAAATAAATCTAAAGGACTGTTTATGAAACAGCCGTTCGAGAAAATTAAGGGGCTGATTACACAAATTATGAGACATAAATACTGTACATATATTGCGAATTATACTTAGAATGTGTAATCGTACGGGGAAATGTTTATGCAGTGATGTTATACACCCCCCCACACACACACACACAAAAACAACCTGAGACTGACCAAAAGTATTACGATACTTGGTGCTGGCAATGATGTGGAGTAAGCAGGAGCTCTCACACATTACAGGCGGAGCATAAACAGGTACATCCCCCGGAAGCATGATTTGGCATTACTTCATACAGTTGAAGCTATGTGTGCCCTATGGCCCAGCCACTCCACTCTTAGTACCCTAGAATACACAAGTGGACCAGAACAAGGATGTTCCTAGGAGTAACAGTCCCCATCTGGAAACAACTCTATTGTCATCAACAGCAGAATGGATAAATACACTGTAGGACAGTTCATTTCCCAATTAACATCAGCAGCCTGTTGTCGAAAATCAAGTGCTCTGCATGGAAATGCTAGCCACAGCCCTTTTCCCATTATCTTAATTCATTTTACAAAGTAGGATTTTTCTTTCATATGGAGGCAAAGCTGATCTGACACAGCCTAACGAAATGCCTAAGATGAAGTATCACAAATGTTGACGCTTCCTGCCCCACCCTACCTCACCCCTCCAAACATTCGGGGCAAACGATGGAGAGAAACAAAATGTTCTACAAACGATGGAGAGAAACAAAATGTTCTACTACTGCAGAATAAGAAAAATATCTTTATCCATATTTTTGTGTCTCCCTACAACATCTCTAGTGTTCTGTACAGAGTCAGCAAGTGATAATAGCTGTTATTTATTTAGCCTGCTCGGTCTGTACCAGGAACTTTAAATATGCCGACTCTGAGTTACTGCCAAACCCCTTCCCCAACCTGGCCTCTATGATAGGAGGTGCTATAATTTTCCCATCTGACTGAGCAGCAATCAAAATCTCTGAATAGATGAAGTGATTTGACCAAGGGTACCTAAGCTAATAGATGGCAAAAGTGGAATCCAAACTCCAGGCTTACCTGACTCCAATACTCATTTACTAGGTATGTATCCTTGGATGACTTATTTAACCTTTACAGGCCTCATTTTCCTCCCCTGTAGAATGGGAATAATTGCACCCATTAAACAATAACTGTCTTGGGGCACCTGGGTGGCTTAGTCTGTTACGCATCTGACTTTGGCTCAGGTCATGATCTCTTGGTTCGTGAGTTCGAGTCCCACATCGGGCTCTGTGCTGAAAGTGGAGAGCCTGCTTGAGAGTCTCTCACCACCCCCCCCCCGTTCCTCCCACACTTGCTCTCTCTCAAAATAAATAATCTTTAAAAACAAAAAACAAACAAAAACAATAACAGTCTCTCTCTCTTAATCAAAGGCCAAAGCTGGCACTACGGAGAATATGAATGGGAAAGAACTTTAATGCATCTGGAAACTCCACTCACATAACATTTACCTGACATGACTTTCACCTGCCCCCACCCCCGCTCCACCTTTCCCGGCTTCGCCCAAACAGTTTGATGAACATCCAGCATTCCTAATAACCCCATGAAGATGATCTCAATATTCTAAGCCTTTTGTTGCCTGTTCTCTTCCTGAAGAAACCAAACAGGGCTTTTTTTAATTCAAAATTATATCATTATGACTTTATCCCCCATCTGAAGGCTCCTTGTAAGTCTTTTTTTTCTTTTTTATCATTTCCAAGCATTTCCAGATTTTCAGCTTTGCAGTTCAAGTTTCACAAAATGAGAAATCCATTCTCCTATCACTTTGGAAGTGAAGGTTACATTCTTGCAAGTATTTAGAAGTACTCACCATCCTAGCTGACACTTTCAAGAGGTACTGTTCTATTATTTCTCATTGCCTCACATCCCAGATCAGCTGTGGCTGATACACTCCCAGTTAGTATTTCTGACATTGCATTGATTTTTCCTTCCATTAGAAGGAATATCTTTCATGAAAGGAGAAAAACTGTCATATCAGGAACAAGTATCGAATATAATCTCATGGTGTATACAGAGTACCCAGAAGGCAGGCACACCACTCACATACATGAGCATGCACTTAACACACATATATGCAGGAATTATCAGAAGTTACCAGGAACGGGGCACCTAGGTGGCTCAGTTGGTTCAGCATTGGACTCTTGATTTCGGCTCAGGTCACGATCTCACGGTTAATGAGTTTCAAGCCCCGCATCGGGCTCTGAGCTGGCAGCACAGAGCCTGCTTGGAATTCTCTATCTCTCCTTCTCTCTCTGCCCTTTCCCCTGCTCTCTCTGTCTCTCTCCCTCTCTCTCTCTCAAAATAAATAAATAAACATTAAAAAAATTTTTTTTAAGTTACCAGGAATGCAATAGGTTTTTCAAAATATTAGCAGGGTTTGGAGTTAAATATTCCTTTCAACAGCTAAAAGGGACTCTTGGAGGCAATAAGCCAGAAAACAAACAAATAAAAGATCTGGGAAGAGACCAAATAGCTTATAAAGCTCAATTTTGAATTTCTGCTCCACCCAAAGAGGCAGAAAATCCATAAATTTCACTGTAGCCTCCCAACACTCCTAACTGCAAAACTATTCTCTAGACAACACTCTACTGAGATGAGGCTTTTTCCCATTCTTGATTACTTCCATCTGATCTTTTTGCAAATGAAATTACATTTTCTTCAATCTAAAATATCAGGATGTTTTAGATATCATCAATTAGAATACAAAACATCAATTAGAATCTGCATTACTCATAAAACCTCAGCCTAGAGACACCTACTTAAATGACTGCACTTCAGGGGCACCTGGCTGGCTCAGTAGCTGGAGCAGGTGACCCTTGATCTCCAGGTTGTGAGTTCGAGTACACTGGGTGTAGGGATTACGTAAAACTCTTGCGGTCTGGGTGGTTCAGTCAATTAAACATCCGACTCTTGCTTTCGGCTTCGGTCGTGACCTCATGGTCGTGAGACGGGGCCCAGAGTCCGGCTCTGCACCGGGCACGGAGACTGCTTGGGACTCTCTCTCCCTCTCTCCATGCTCCTCCCCCACTGGCGTGCGTGACCGCTGGCACTCTTTCTGTCTCAAAATTAATCTTAAGGGGCGCCTGGCTGGCTCTGTCAGAGGAGCGTGTGACTCCTCATTTCAGGGTTGCGAGGTTGAGCCCCATGTTGTATGTACACATTACTTAAAATCCTTTAAAAAAAATAATAATAAAATCAAGCTATTAAAAAAATGGCTGCACTATAGATATTTTCCTCATTTAGATATCAAAATTAATTATGTAATAAATGATCATCTAAAGCTGCACTATCCAACACAGTAGACGCTAGCCACACGTAACCATGAGCACTTGAAATGTGCTTACTAGGACCAAGGAACTGAATTTTTTATTTTTAAGTAGGCTCCACACCCAACACGGGGCTTGAACTCATGACCCTGATGTCAAGGGTCACATGCTCAACCGAAAGAACCAGCCCGACAGTCTAATTTATATTAAATAAACTGTGTATATGCCGACCATTCTCTTTCCTATCAGATTGTGACCTTTTTAAAATAGAGGACTACCTTGCTCGTTTTATTTATTTATTTATTTAATTTTTTAAAAGTTTACTTATTTATTTTGAGAGAAAGCAAGGGGCAGGAGCAAAGAGAGACAGAGAGAGAGAGAATCTCAAGCAGGCTCAATGCTATCAGGGCAGAGCCCAACTCCGGGCTTGAACTCACAAACTGTGAGATCATGACGTGGGCTGAGATCAAGAGTGAGATGCCGGCACCCTTACTTGCACACTGTAAAAATGCATCAAAGCCCAGCACAGTCCCTGCAATGGAAATCCTTCCATAAATATCTGAGTTTTGACCACAGTATACACTACTGTTTTCTTTTATTTTATTTATTTTTGTTGTTGTTGTTTTTAACGTTTATTTATTTTTGAGACAGAGAGAGACAGAGCATGAACGGGGGAGGGGCGGAGAGAGAGGGAGACACAGAATCGGAAGCAGGCTCCAGGCTCTGAGCCGTCAGCACAGAGCCTGACGCGGGGCTTGAACTCCCAGACCGTGAGATCGTGACCTGAGCTGAAGTCGGACGCTTAACCGACTGCGTCACCCAGGCGCCCCTTTAATTCATTGTTTTATAAAGAAAGCCTAAAACTAATAATGTGGTATTCCATGCTCATGGAGAGAAAGATGCTGTATTGACTAGATATCAATTTTCCCTCAATCAATTGATAAATGAAACAGAACCCAATTGAAAAGGTTTGTTCCTAAGCTTGACAAATATTTTAAAATGCAAAAGAAGAAAACATAACTTTGGGGAAAAATACGGTGAGCGAGGGCAAGCCAGGCAAGTTCTCTTTACCAGATATCGAGACACTTTACAAGCAATAACCACCAGTTAGCATGACCGAGAACAGGCATGTAGATCAATGAGTGCAAAGCTCAGAAGACCCAAGCACACTTGAAAGCATAATGTATGACAGAAGCAACGTTATACATCAAGGGGAGAAGGAGAAAACTGGTGGCTGACATGGAAAAAAGTAACACTGCAGCAGATCCCTATTTCACACCAACATGAAAAGTTCAGGTGCGGGGTGCCTGGGCGGCTCAGTCGGTTAAGCGTCCGACTTCGGCCCAGGTCATGATCTCGCGGTCTGTGGGTTCAAGCCTCGCGTCGGGCTCTGTGCTGACAGCTCAGAGCCTGGAGCCTGTTTCAGTTTCTGGGTCTCCCTCTCTCTCTCTCTGCCCCTCCCCCACTCTCACTGTGTTTTTCTCTCTCAAAAATAAACATTAAAAAAAAAAGTCCGGGGCGCCTGGGTGGCTCAGTCGGTTAAGCGGCCGACTTCGGCTCAGGTCATGCTCTCGCGGTCCGTGAGTTCGAGCCCCGCGTCGGGCTCTGTGCTGACCGCTCAGAGCCTGGAGCCTGTTTCGGATTCTGTGTCTCCCTCTCTCTCTGCCCCTCCCCTCTCTGCCCCTCCCCCATTCATGCTCTGTCTCTCTCTGTCTCAAAAATAAATAAAATGTTAAAAAAAAAATTAAAAAAAAAAGTTCAGGTGCAATTCATCTTTGAAAATTATGTCATATATTCTATTATTGATGATTCAGTGAGAATTCCAAGTGGACTACGCAATCCATGAATTATACACTGTTAAAACACTGTTCCTACCCAACAGAAATAAAAAGAACAGAAATGATAGTTTTTAAGAACTTATTTTAAAGATGCCCACACAACAGGATACGTCAACCGCATTTTTTTTTTTCTTCTTTAATGTACTGAATCAAGCCAGAAGTCACTGGGGCTTTATAAAGGTCAAAATTTCAGAACCGAGGTGGAGGCCAACATGGAGGGACTCAGTTACTGTACAAAGTACTTCTGAAGGCTTCTTTGAAGCTGACTCCATAAAGCTAAAGCCAAAATCCAGCTGAACAGGGACAGGGCTCCCGTGCTATTGAACAGCGTGTCTGACTCACCTCCATCTGCTTGTTGTTAACTAAGGCAGAGCTCGGTTTTATCCTCACTTCCCTAGATCTGAGCAAGGTAACCCCCCACATCAGACACGCAGAGCATCGGCACACAGGCGGCTCTCTCTGGACGCGACAGGGCTTTTGCTTGCACTTCTGGCACTTCTGAGCCTGTGGTGAAATTTCCTCCCCGACTTCCAGGGAGACCAGAAACCCAAAACCGGGCTTTGATTGAGAAGAATGTTTCGAACGTGTTCCACATCACGTGTGTTCCAGATGGTCTCTCAAATGAGTTTATTTCCCCGTTTTCTAGATCCCGGATCTTGGATTCGCCTGTTTGATCCTGTGGCCATCTCCAAACACAGAGGTGGTACAGCTGTGACCATGGGTGTTACTAGTCTGCTAGGGAGGCCATCATAAAATACCAGAGTCGGGGGCCAAAATCAGTGAAGTGTCCTCACAGTTCTGGAGTCTGGACACCCAGGATGAAGATGAGCCAGAGGGTTGGTCTCCTCTGAGGCCTCCACCCTCAGCTTGCAGACGGCCACCCTCCTGAGCATACCTGTGCCCCGGCCTGTGCCTCAGTGTGTTCAAGCTTCCTCTTGTTAGGAGGACACCAGCCAGACTGGATTAGGCCCAACCTAATGGCCTCATTTCAACTTAAAGACCCCATCTCCAAACATGGTCACAATGGAGGTGCAGCTTCAAGTTGGCAATTTTAGAGGGACACAAATCAGCCCAGACGCCATTTATGTGATGACTAATTTGACAAACGCATGCAAGCAGCAGTGCTGTGGGGCCACGAGGCGCAGCAGCCGGGAGGCGAAGAGAAGGGACCTCTAGACCCACAGAGACACTCCGCATCCCTGGGAAAATGAAACCCCGATTTCTTTTGTTGAAAACTGCTCCTCTTGATTAGGTACTCTCTTAAACTCCTTCTTTAATTTCACACAGAGAGAATTTCATAAAGAATTTCACTCAAAGAGATCACGAGAGGGGTAATGATTCATTAAATGTCTTTAACAGCTCCCGCAAAATATCCTGTCTTTGCCTTCTGAGTAGCAACAGCTCTCAGAATGCCACCCCACTGTGTACAATGCATGTGCAGGGCTGGTGGCAAATGGGCAGAAAGTGAGAGTGTGGGGAGAGGAACAGACTGATGGGAGAAAAGAGAAACCCGCGAGTGGAGGGTTTTTTTTTTTTTAAGTTTATTTATTTATTTTGAGAGAGAGCAAGCCCGAGTGGGGGAGGGGCAGAGAGAGAGGGAGAGAGAGAATCCCAAGCAGGCTCTGCACTGTCAGCATAGAGCCTGACGTGGGGCTCGATCTCACGGACCTCATGAACTGTGAGATGATGACCTGAGCCGAAATGAAGAGTTGGTGTCCCCCGACTCTGAGTTTTTAAAGGAAGAAGTATAGTAAGAAAAACAGACACACTATAAGAACAAACTGCATGGTTTGCCTCAGAAAATGCAAGGACAGGATTATGAAAAAGAGGTAATGGGAAGGAAAAAAAGTGTCAAGTCTTTTCAGACTCAGTGATTCATTTTTTAAAAAATATTTATAGGGGCGCCTGGGTGGCTCAGTCGGTTAAGCGTCCGACTTCGGCTCAGGTCACGATCTCGCGGTCCGTGAGTTCGAGCCCCGCGTCGGGCTCTGGGCTGACGGCTCAGAGCCTGGAGCCTG
This sequence comes from Felis catus, assembly GCF_018350175.1. Lineage (NCBI taxonomy): Eukaryota > Metazoa > Chordata > Mammalia > Carnivora > Felidae > Felis > Felis catus. Next base: position 116,009,247 of record NC_058374.1, read on the forward strand.
TTTCAGATTCTGTGTCTCCCTCTCTCTGACCCTCCCCCGTTCATGCTCGGTCTCTCTCTGTCTCAAAAATAAACGTTAAAAAAATAAATAAATAAATAAAAATAAATAAATAAATAAATAATAAATAAATAAAAAATATTTATAAAATACTGGGTGTAATCTGGACGCCTGATGTGGGGCTCAAATTCTCAAGAGTCACTAGCTCTTTCACCTGAGCCAATCAGGCACCCCCTTCGGTGATTCACATTTGCGATGAGACGCATCCTACTGAGAAGGACTCGGGACACAGGAAGAGCATGGAGTTATCGGGGCAGATGATGCCACAGCAACTGGGGGACAGCAGAAAGTTCTGCCATTGCCATTGGGTCAAACGAGGAGTGGGTTTTTGGGGTCAAACAGTATCCCTGAAGATGTGAACCTGAGATTAGCAAAGGACCCAACAGTCCCTGATCCTAGTGGTAAAAGTCGATACCATGCCTAAAGAAGTATGTCTAAGGAGCTGTGGCCAAAGACGGGATTTTATAATTACATATTGATTTATACTGGATTTCTTGGTCTACTGCAGAGTATGGAATCTCTCCAGGATTACATCGCTGCCAATTTCTAGGTAGCTTATAGCAATTTCAAAGTACCTCCCAATATACATTTTCAACAGATGGGATTATTAAACGCTTAGTGCAAACAATGATCCATAGATGTGTTACCACCCACCAGGAGACAAAGCAGATCCTCTCTCTGTCCCACTCTTCCTTCCAATAAATATTTACATCCTTCAATGTACTCATTTCATGACTGCAAAAGATGGAATATCATTGCTCTTTTGAGGTGAATAGAAGGCTTTATCAGTGCTTTTTGGATTTTTCAATTAATTGCTCTCGGAAGAATTTATTTTTAGCATAAAGAACAGCTAGTTCACGGTCTGTAGATACTTTCACTTACGTATCAGTCATACTTCTAAGCATGGCGTGCATATTTTTTTTCCAAGTAGGAACCATTTTTTAAAAATCTATACTTTTTTTTAAGATTTCATTTTTAAGCAATCTCCACAACCAATGTGGGGCTCAGACTTACAACCTTGAGAGCGAGTCGCATGCTCCACCAACTGATCCAGCCAGGCAGCCCAGCATTTGTACTTTCAAAGCCCGGAACGATAGAATTTTTCAGAACCTTCAAGAGTATATAGTCCAGGGGCACCTGGATGGCTCAGTCAGTGGAGCTTCCGACTCTTGATGTCAACTCAGGCCATGAACTCATGGTTGGTGGGACTGAGCCCTGCTGCTAGCATAAAGCCTGCTTGGGATTCTCTCTCTCCCTCTCTCTCTGCCCCTCTCCAGTGCAAATCTCTTTCTCACAAAATAAGTAAGTAAACATTAAAAAAAAAAACAAAAAAAAAAAAGAGTGTATGGTCCAGCCTTCTTTTTTACATGACGAAAGTGAAACACAGATATATAAAGTGACTTGCTAATCACCACCGGAGGACCAGGTGGGAGAAGAGGGAGGAGAGGGACTCTGCAGTCATTCTGGACATCTATGGTGGCCAGGGCTCCCTGCACTTTCACACCTCCTTCCCCCAAAGCATCCCAGTCATAGTCATAGGACAGTGACGCTGAGACTCAGAGGTGCTAGGAAACCTGCCCACTGTCCCTCAGAGCAACTGATTTAAACCCAAATCTGTCTGGTATCACACACCAACCCTTTCCCATTTCCCTCCACTTTCAAAGAAAATACATAGAACCAAGTTATATTATTAAGTTCAAAGCTGATATTTATAATGGCATTATAGAAAATCAGACTTAATAGCCTCTCAAAACCTTGGGTTTATTTCCTCCTACTCAATCTCTGTATTATTATTGGTTTCTATTGTGGCAATATAATTGATATTTACTTAAGAAAGTATGAATTAGAACATATTTAAGTGGAAATCAACTTAAATTCTGGCTGTTTGACCTTAATAAATCAGGGTTGAAAATTCCTTAGAGTGCTTTTCTTTTGAATGCGGTTATATGAATAAAAATGCAATGCGGTAGGGGTGCCTGGCTGGCTCAGTGCGTAGAACAAGGACTCTTGATCTCTCTGGGTGGTGAGTTCAAGCCCCACACTGAGCAAGCATCTTACAAAAAAAGGGGAAGGGGAAGGGGAGGGGAGGGGAAGGGGAAGGGAAGGGGAAGGGGAAGGGGAAGGGGAAGGGGAAGGGGAAGGGGAGGGAAGGGAAGGGGAAGGGGAGGGAAGGGAAGGGAAGGGGGAAGGGAAGGGAAGGGGGAAGGGAAGGGAAGGGAAGGGAAGGGGGAAGGGAAGGGGGAAGGGAAGGGGGAAGGGAAGGGGGAAGGGGGAAGGGAAGGGGAAGGGGAAGGGAAGGGGGAAGGGAGAAGGGAAGGGAGAAGGGAAGGGAGAAGGGAAGGGAGAAGGGAAGGGGGAAGGGAAGGGGGAAGGGAAGGGGGAAGGGAAGGGGGAAGGGAAGGGGGAAGGGAAGGGGGAAGGGAAGGGAGAAGGGAAGGGGGAAGGGAAGGGGGAAGGGAAGGGAGAAGGGAAGGGGGAAGGGAAGGGGGAGGGGAAGGGGGAGGGGAAGGGAAGGGGAAGGGAAGGGGGAAGGGAAGGGGGAAGGGAAGGGGGAAGGGAAGGGGGAAGGGGGAAGGGGGAAGGGAAGGGGGAAGGGGGAAGGGAAGGGGGAAGGGAAGGGGGAAGGGAAGGGGGAAGGGAAGGGGGAAGGGAAGGGGGAAGGGGGAAGGGAAGGGGGAAGGGGGAAGGGAAGGGAGAAGGGAAGGGAGAAGGGAAGGGAGAAGGGAAGGGGGAAGGGAAGGGGGAAGGGGGAAGGGAAGGGGGAAGGGGGAAGGGAAGGGAGAAGGGAAGGGGGAAGGGAAGGGGGAAGGGAAGGGGGAGGGGAAGGGGGAGGGGAAGGGAAGGGGAAGGGAAGGGAAGGGGGAAGGGAAGGGGGAAGGGAAGGGGGAAGGGGGAAGGGGGAAGGGGGAAGGGGGAAGGGGGAAGGGGAAGGGGGAAGGGAAGGGGAAGGGAAGGGGGAAGGGAAGGGGGAAGGGAAGGGGGAAGGGAAGGGGGAAGGGAAGGGGGAAGGGGGAAGGGAAGGGGGAAGGGGGAAGGGAAGGGGGAAGGGGGAAGGGAAGGGAGAAGGGAAGGGGGGAAGGGAAGGGGGAAGGGGGAAAGGGGAAGGGAAGGGGGAAGGGAAGGGGGAAGGGAAGGGGGAAGGGGGAAGGGGGAAGGGAAGGGAGAAGGGAAGGGGGGGGGAAGGGGGAAGGGGGAAGGGAAGGGGAAGGGGGAAGGGAAGGGGGAAGGGGAAAGGGAAGGGGGAAGGGAAGGGGGAAGGGAAGGGGGAAGGGGGAAGGGAAGGGGAAGGGGGAAGGGGGAAGGGAAGGGGGAGGGAAGGGGGAAGGGGGAAGGAGAAGGGAAGGGGGAAGGGAGAAGGGAAGGGAGAAGGGAAGGAGGGAGAAGGGAAGGGGGACGGGGAAGGGAAGGAGAAGGGAAAAGGGAAGGAGAAGGGAAGGGAGAAGGGAAGGGGGGGGGAAGGGAAGGGAAAGGGGAAGGGAAGGGGGAAGGGAGAAAGGAAGGGACCAAAGGGGGGTGCCTGGCTGACTCAGCCAGTGGAGTGTGTGACTCTTGATCTCAGGGTTGTGAGGTTTGAGCCCTATATTTGCTGTAGAGAAAACTTAAAAAAAAATACATTAAAAGGAAAGAAAAGGGGGAAGGAGGGAGGAAGGGATCCCTTTACTTGGCAGAGAGAATAAATAATTCTTATTTGATATTGTTTGCTGACCACTTATCTACAACTAAACTTGCAGCTGAACACCAATAAGCCACAGGGCTAATGAAATGCTTCACACCTATTGCCTCAAAGTTCTGAAAACACAAAGGTCATCCTTAAATAATCCCCATATGGTGAATGTGAACTGCATGAGCAACTAGGTAAGAGTGTGACCTATTACCACTGCCAATGAAAACAGCTCAGAGGGCACGCAGTATAGTATCTGTAGGAGTCCAGTGGCATTGTATTAGTTTTCAATAGACCAGAAAGTAACATTTATTGGCAGATTTTTTGTGTCCTTCTGCTCACGTTTAATGAACAAGGTTAGAGTCTAAGTTGTTTTTACTTAACATTACTCAGGTTTCTTCTGGATCACTTAGAAAATCCAAGTCTGCCCTTAAGTCACTCTCAGTAGAATGGAAACTGGAAAGGGAATGAACTGCTTTTGTCTTCTATGTCATCACGTCCATAATTAGGCAGTGTTTTCATAAGAAAACAACCAGAAAGTTCCAGGCAAAATAACCTTATAACCTTATGCAATTTTGTAATCTAAAGTGGTCTACTGACAGCCTGCTCATTATTCTTTTTGAATCTCAGATAGCCTTCTCTCAGTTGCCAAGGGTATGTTCGGCAAATCAAATCGACTTCCTTCAGTATTTTAAATCTCATTTGTACCCTGGCAGAAACACACATTTCCTGAAAAAAAAAAAAAAAAAAAAAAAGGAGCCATGTCTTTAAAAAGGAAGTTGGAAGTCTTTAAGCTTGAGATAAGTCTTTTCAAAAGAGAAAGAAACTTTTGGCAGGACTCGAGTGCATCTTACACCAGTGGAAAGTGGAAACCTGTCCCTTATTTCATGGACGTTACTATACACATTATGAAATACACCAGAACCACAGCAACCACCTCCACAGAATGTATTTGCAGCTTCAAATGGCAACCTCATCCGCGGAGGTCCGGGGAGGCGGGGGAGGGGCGAAAGTAACTTAATTTTGGTCTGGGGAGTCTGTGAAGATACTTTCTATCTTCACTATGCCTGACTCCCCTCAGCCCTCAACTCAGGGAGAGCACATTATGAATATTCATTCAAGTCTAGATTGAGAAGAACCCCATGCTATCGGAGCAGGCATTTGAACTCATTAGAGTTTATGAAGCAGGACCAAATGAAATGGAGCCCATAAAAAAGCTGCTGTAAGAGCCACAGGATTACCTCGGCCTTTCTGCTCTCTGAGTTCCCCACCATCCCCCTTGAAAACTCTATTTCCGTTTTTTTAAGAGGTACAGTTCCTACAACCACTGTACCTCTCTCTGTGAATGAAACGGATCACCAAATAATGAGAGTGGCAATTCAATTTCAATCTTCACTTGGAAAACATTTTGTTTTATAAGCTACCCTGAGACTTACGCAAACCAGCCAGCTGATATTTATCGAGGACCCACCCACTGTATGTCAGGCTTTGGCCAGGTTGCGGGGAGGGGGGTGTGCGGGGCGGGGGGGGGGGGGGGGGGGACGGCAGGTGGATGAGACTACCAGTGGAGCCCTGCCGAATGGAGCAGAGCACTGATCAGGGAAGACAGACGCTAAACAAGTCAAGTCTGATTTGGGCTCTGAGGAGGAAACACAGGGTGCATGTGACAGAGAGACCTAACCAGATCTGCAGGTTGGGAAGGATTCCCTGATAAAGAGACTTTTAAGTTGAAGCGTAAAGGAAGACCAATTCTTAAGTGGGTGCAGAAGGAGCAGAGAAAGACAGCTGAGGGGAGAGCGGGGTGAAGATCTTCTTCAACCTACAGTGGGGTTACGTCCTGACAAACCCATCCTAACTTGGAAGTACTGTTAAAGTTGCAAATGCTCTCAATACACCTACCCTACCGAACATCAGAGCTTAACCTCGCCCACCCTGACGGCGCTCAGAACACTTACATTAGCCTACCGGCTGGGCAACATCATCTCACACAAAGCCTACTTTGTAAGAAAGAGTTGAATAGCTCACATAATGTATTGAACACTGTACCGAAAGTGAGAAACAGAAGGGTTTCAAGTGTATCAGTAGAGAGACTGATAAGTAAGGCTGGAAGGCAGACGAGAGACAGGCAAGAGAGTCCAGTTTGAGAGTTGCGGGCGCAGAGATGCGACCTAATGCCAAGCACGGGCTAGGAGAGAGAGCAGGGGCGGGGAGCAAGGGTCCGGGACAGACCCAGAGGTGCGCTGGACGATTTCAACAGCCTCCTATCCTGCTCCCTGCTTCCAGCCTTGCCCCCAAGTAGTCTATTCTCCACCCAGAAACCTGGGTGATTACTTATTGAAACTAATGTCATTGTTTTGCTCAAAACCCTACAATGGCCTCTAATTTCACTCAGAGTAAAGCAAAGTCCTTACTGTGTCTGGAAAAGGCCACATGGTCTGCTCTGCCCCTCTCCTAACCCTAGCCTACTTCTCTAACCTCATCTCCACCTCTACTACCCTCCCACTGGACTCACTCTGCTCTAGCCATACTGGTTTTTTGCTGTTCCTCAAATGTACCAACTACTCCTGAACCTCAGGGCCTTTGCACTGTCTGCTTCCTTTGCCTGGAATGGTCTTCTTCTAGGTGTTCTACATGTATTAGTCTCTCACTTCCCTGAGGTCTCTAGTTAAATATCATCCAATCAGAAGAAGATGTGAATAGATATTTTTTCAAAGAAGATACACAGATGGCCAACAGACACATGAAAAGATGCTCAACACCACTTATCATCAGGGAAATGAAATCAAAATCACAATGAGGAACGCCTGGATGGCTCAGTCGGTTAAGCTTCTGACTTTGGCTCAGGTCATGATCTCATGGTTTGTGAGTTCGAGCCCACATTCGATTTTCTCTTGGAGGTTGGGTCTCTCTCTCTCTCTCTCTCTTTCTCAAAATAAATAAATAAACTTAAAAAAAAAAGAAACTACAATGAGATATTACTTCACACCCATCAGAATGGCTAAAATCACCAACACAAGAAACAGCAGGTTGTTGGGTGAGGATGCGGAGAAAGGGGAACCCTCTTATACTGTTGGGGGGAATGCAAACTGGTGGAAAACAGTACAGAGTTTCACAAAAAGTTAAAAACAGAACTACCCAACAGTCCAGCAATTGAACTACTAGGTATTTACCCAAAATGCGAATTCAAAGGGATACATGTACCCTGATACATATAGCAGCATTATCTACAATACCCAAATTACGGAAACAGCCCAAGTATCCATCAATTGATGAATACAGAAAACATGGTATATACATATGCCATGGAATATTACACAGCTATGAAAAGAAGGAGCTCTTGCCATTTGCAATGACATGGATGGAGCTAGAGAGTATTATTCTAAGAGAAATAAGTCAGAGAAAGACAAATACCGTATGATTTCAGTCATATGTGGAATTTAAGAAACAAACAAGTAAAGGAAAAAAAGAGAGACAAACCTTGAAACAGACTCTTAACTACAGAGAACAAACTGATGGTTACCAGAGGGGAGAGGGTGGGGGACGGGTGAAGTAGGTGAAGGGGATCAAGGAGGGAACTTGTGATGAGCACCAGGTGATGAATGGAAGTGATGAACCGCTGACTTGTACACCTGAAACTAGTATTACACTGTAGGCTAAATGGAATTTAAATAAAAAATTTTTAAATTAAAAAAATAAATATCAGCCAATCAGTGAGGACTTCCCTGAGCACCTATTCTAAATTGCAACATCCAAGGGGCAACCTAGGTGACTCAGTCGGTTGAGCGTCCGACTTGGACTCAGGTCATGATCTCACGGTTCGTGGGTTCCAGCCCCACATCGGGCTCTGAGCTGACAGCTTGGAGCCTGCTTCAGATTCTGTGTCTCCCTCTCTCTCTGCCCCTCCCCTGCTCATGCTGTCGCTCTCTCTCTCTCTCAAAAAAATAAATAAATATTAAAAAAAAATTTTAATTGCAACATCCATCCACCCATTCATCCCCCTTTCCCTGCTTTCTGAAACTTATTAGTGTCTGATATGTCCACTTGACATACAGTTTATAATATATAATATGGTATTGTATATTTGTATGTTATGTGCTACATTTATATTTAATATGTGTCAATCATCACCTGATGTATTATGTGTTAACTGTTATAATTTCCCACCCCAGAATGTAACTCCATGATGGCAGCGACTTGATTTTGTTCGCTGCTGTATATATACCTAAAGTCACAAAAATTTCCTGGTATGAACATGTACTTGCTAAGTTATTTGTGGAACAAATTCCAACATTTCATGATACCGCAGAAGAGTAAAAGGACCACGGGTGTAGCAGGAAAATAAGAAAACACAAGTGTCACAGAAAGCAAGGGAAGAACATACTGATACGGGGCAATGGTTAGCATTTATTGCCGCTTATCACAGTAGCTGATACATGCTCACCACTTCCCACGAAATATCTCATTTAGCCATTGCTACAATCTTACCAGGAAGGTCCTACCCTCCCTTTATAAATAATTTAGAGAAGCTAAGTAACTTTCCCAAGGTCACCATATATGCTAAATCCTGCTAAGAGAGGCATTTAATTGAGTCCGAAAAACTCCCCACTGAATTGGTTCACACGGAGACCTTAATACTGGTGACCTTAACAAAAACCTGGTCAACGTCCGAGCGAAGAAAAGTGAGATACAGAAGGGAGGGGAGGAAATGAGGACAGGGAAGCGGCCAGCTCTCTCCAAAGTTGGCTTGAGAAGAGCAGAATAGGAGAGAGAGCTAGACCAGGGGTTAAAGGGAAAGAAGGTTCTATTTTCAGTGACAACCAAATAATTTGAATTTCTAAAACCCAACCTCTTTTCAGAGTTTTGGTTAGCATATCTATATGAGCAATCAGCATAGATAAGGTGTTGTTTTCCTGTCTCCAAAGAAATTCAGATTTTGCTTATCACTTGGGTTTTAAAAAAAATTCCTAGCTATGCACAGCATTTGTTTTCCACATCCCAGAGGATGGAGAAATCTACAGAAAAGAAGATGTGTAATTGGGTCAACATAACAAAGAAACAAAAAGATGACCTACTCCAGTTCTCTGGGGAAGCTGAATCAGGGCTTTAGAAAAATCAATCAAGCCACACAATTCTGTGACACTGTGTGGGAGAGGCCCACACTGAGTCTGGAGGCAGAAAACCTAGCTGGCTGAGCAGTCTGGGCTGGCCACTGTTTGTCACCTTGTGCAAGTCGCTCAACTTCAGTGTCGGCATAACATTTATAATGCCTCTCTCGGTCCTGGGCCAACTCCAACGAGGTGGAGACAAGAAAAGTGCTTTATACGAATGCAAGATACTCCCAGTATCTCTTGTGATTGAAGTTAAGCATTAAAAGCCACCTATTATAACACGCACAGCCAAGAAGCAATCTGTCTGGATATGTGTACAAACATTCACCAACTGATTCAAGGGGAAAAAAGAGTGAGTGATTAACAATTCCACATGCTGTATATTTAGAAACACCTGCATGTTTGCTTTTCATTCCTACAACTGGTGCTGTTGAAGCAGGCTGACTGTGAATCAGGTTAAGCCATGCCTAGGCTTGAGGCAATGTCTACTCTTAAAATGCTCAAAGTGTGACTTATTTTCAGTTTGCTCTGGATCTGACAATGTAACAACTCAGAAAAACTGGTACAGCCGGTCTAATTATAGACCTGCCAAGGTTTGGGATTCTTCCTTAAACACTTGAGAAGCCAGGCCTCACTTAGGGCAAGATCACACAGGACTCCAGCCCTGTACCAATTCCCCAACTGCGTCCATTTCTTACGGAGACAAGGACATGGCCATCTCCAAATGGAGAGACAAAGAAGAGAACCAACCATCAGGAGTTTACTTTTAATGTTTTAAATGTTGAAACATTCAAGTCCTGCCCTTTAGCCATCGCTGAAGATTACAAGTATTGAACATGTTGGAATGGGGGTGGAGGCGGTGGATTAAGTGTTACAGAGACTGAATGCATCAGGTGTGTCTCACTTATGGAACATTCTGGGCTCCTGGAACCTCTGAGAGGGAGTGAATCATTCCCACATCCGGCAGACAGCAGCTAAAATCACTGCCTCAGCACAATCCTTCAGGGACACCTCTTTCATCGCAGCAGACCTAGATGGGCCTCCTGCCTCCCCCGGACTCCCAGCGTCTGGGGGCAGGGGCTGCCCAGTGACAGGAACACCTGCACTGTCCTCTGGGCTGGGCACCTGTGGCTGAGGGGACAGTGGAGCCCTCATGACCTATAAAAGGGTTGAGAGTCATGTGCCTTCAAGAGTACTCCTTGTAGCCTCCTAAGTCAGGCAGGGAACTCTTCTTACCCCCACCCCCCTGCTTCTGATCAGCCCCGGCCAGGATCCTAAGAATTACAAATACAAAAACGAAAACAAAAATGATGAAAAAAACAGTGCAGTTCTTCTTTATACCGGATATTAGCCCCCAAGACTGAGGTGCGGACTGGGAGATGAACATCATCATCTCCATGTGAGACCTTCCCCAAACTCCCTGTTGCCCAGTCCTTCCCTCCTCCCTTCCCGCAGGGCGCTGGCCCTCGCATCCCTGTCATTCCCCCCACACCCCTGCCTGCCCGGCTCCTTGGCAGGTTGTCTTCCTGCTGGATGGAATCACCACTCTTCTCACAGAAATTCCTCCCTTCAGAGCCCAGATCCAATGTTCCTCCTCAAGAGAAGTCCTTCCTCCATTACCAGAAGCACTATTTCCTTCCTCCTACCACAGATAATATTTTGTTTAAAACAGTGATAAGAGCTGGTAATAAGATTACTGAGCACACGGGGACAGGAATTGCGTGAGGGGCTTATAAATTTCATTTCATTTAGTGCTCCCGATGCCCTCCTTGGGAACATGCTACTATTATTCCCTTTCATAGATGAGAGAACGAGGGTGGAGAAAGGTGAAGTACTTTACATGTTTTTTTGTTTTGTTTTGTTTTTTGTTTTTGTTTTTGTTTTTTCAGTGTTTACTTATTTTTGAGAGACAGAGACAGAATGCAAGTGGGTTAGGGGCAGAGAGAGAGGGAGACACAGAATCCGAAGCAGGCTCCAGGCTCTGAGCTGTCAGCACAGAGCCCGACGCGGGGCTTTAAATCATGAGTTGTGAGATCAGGACCTGAGCTGAAGTCAGACACTTAACCGACTGAGCCACCCAGGCGCAGTACTTTATTTAAAAGGGCAATGGAAGCGCTGACCGATGGCAATGGGGGTGTGGGGAGTGGGACAGGCAGTCTGACTCCAGAGCTCACTCTACCTGTTGCTTTATATTCTAATGATTTGTGCATAGGTCCCAACTGCTGTATGAATTTCTGAGGCCGCATATCCTTGGAAATCCCATTATATTTACTCTGGGCCTAGCTCAAAGTGGGTCCTTGAATTTAAGCAAAAGTAATGTGGTGTGGTTTTATGCATTTCCAGACAGAGCACGGCGGCTGATTTTTCCAGGCTTGCTATCCTTCTCTACTCCGTCCTTAATCTAGCAGAAGGCTTTGCAACAGGTCACAAGCAGCAACCGTAAGTGGCCATCCAAAACTGAAAATCCAAGACCGGGGGGAAGTAAGAGAAATCTAACCTACCTTCTAGAAGCAAAGAAGGGGCCTTAATTTTGGTGACCAGGTACCTGAGACATAAAAGACCTGCCTCCGTGCACAGCAGAAAAGAGCTCTTAGAATAACAAATCCGGGTCACAGAGGAGGAAGGTGTCTTTCTCTTTAGGTTAGATTTATTATAAAGTTCTGTGTGTTGCAGTCAGTGTTTCTCCAGATTCTCTGATTTTAGTCTTGTGGAGAATAATAATAAATTCTTGTTGAGAGAATAAGGCAGTATGGCTCAAAGGTTAAAAGCAGATGGGCTTTGATGTTAAATGGACTTGGTGGGAACAAGTCCTACAGGGAAAAGTTTTCCTTGACCTTCTAAAGGTCCCTGGCTGGGTGTGAAAAGTAAACTGAGGAAGGAGTTAAACCTGAGGGTTTTTTTGTTTTTGTTTTAATGTTTATTCATTTTTGAGAGACAAGAGAGTGAGTGGGGAAGGGGCAGAGAGGCTCCAGGCTCTGTCAGCACAGAGCCCAGCATAGGGCTCGAACTCACGGAGTGCAAGATCATGACCTGAGCTGACGTTGAAGGCTTAACTAACTGAGCCACCCAGGTGCCCCTTAACCTGAATACTTCTAATGCTACGTCTGATGAAGAGTGGACGGTCATGGAGGGATTGACAGGTTACACGGTATGAGGTATGTGTAATAACCTGGGGGAAGTTTAGCAAGGCCTGTTTGTTAGGAATTTTCCAGGTGTCCCCTTGTCTTCAGAGATAAAGATGCTTCTTTCCTCAGGGTATAGAGAGGGCATCTTTCATAGAAGGTTTTATGGCCTGTTGGGGGTGGGGGTGGTGGTGGGGAAAGGTCAGAGCAAACTTTCTGCTTCTCCTGTAGTCTCAAATTCCTTCGGCTTAAAATATTCAATACGCTAAGATGCCATATTTAGGGGTAGCATGTCCTGAACCCATCAACTCCAACCCTGCCTCCACATCTGTGATGTGGGACAAGTTATTTGACGTCTGTGTGTCAGCCTCCTTGTCTGATAATGGAAATAACATCAGCACCTATTAATTTGTAATGTTACCGAAAGGACAGAATGGGATAATGCAGAGTGCCTAGTACAGTGCATTTGGTAAACATTAGCTATTATTATTTAATGATTACCGTTATAAATATTGATTGCTACTGTTAGTAGTCCTGGTTTATGGCTCACAAGAGCAATTTTTTCATCTGGAAATTCTTTACTCAAGGGTACTGGTTAGTGCTATTCTTTTCTGCTCTATAGCACCCACCCCTCCGAACATAAAGGGTGAGGAGATGTAGACTGCAAAGGTACTAACAATTATTTTTTTTTAATGTTTATTTACTTTTGGGGGGGGGGGGTAGAGAGAGAGGGAGACACAGAATCTGAAGCAGGCTCCAGGCTCTGAGCTGTCAGCACAGAGCCTGACGCAGGACTCAAACTCTCAAACTGCAAGATCATGACCTGACTCGAAGTCGGACGCTTAAGCGACTGAGCCACCCCGGAGCCCCGGTACTGTCCAACAATTAAGGCTGCCTGAAAGCTGGGATTGTGAGCTTCCCCCTTTCCCTATCCATCGGAAATGTCTCCTATGGGTGTTGCCTTCGGTTCAACTTAAGACATCAAGGTCCTGCTTCTAAGATATTAGCCAATTTTCCCCAGCTACTCACAATGGTGACTCTCAAACTTGAGTGAACATAAGAATCACTATGGGTTGGGTGGCTCACTATGAGCCTGGGTGGCTCAGTCACTTAAGTGTCTGACTCTTGATTTCAGCCGAGGTCAGGACCTCAAGGTTGTGAGATCGAGCCCTGCGTTGTCAAGCTCTACGCCGAATGTGGAGCCTGCTTAAGATTCTATTTCTCCCTCTCTCTCTGCCCCTCCGTGTGCTCTCCCTCAAAAGAAAAAAAAGTCACATAGGGTATTCACCAAGTGCATATTCTTGGGCCCACTGCAAGAAAAAATTATGATTTAATAAAAAGTATCCCAGGTGATTTCAATACCAGCGGTCCTAGGAACCACACTCTGAAAAGCAAGGACAGTAACTGACGTGTTAGAAATATTTATCCCATGTGAGTTTATTTCCTGAATCAGAAAAGAACCAAAAAACTTCTAATTTTCCAACTCTCTCTCTGCATTTTTAAAAACTAATGTCCATTTCAAGCCCAATCCTTGGATTCCACAGTAATGAGTTTATCTTTTGTTCCTTCCTGAAGTTGTTTACTGGCATAAACTTTTTTTTTTTTTAAGATTTTATTTTTAAGTAGTCTCTACACCCAACACAGGGCTCAAACTTACAACCCCAAGACCAAGAGTCACATGCTCTACCAACTGAACCAGGTAGGTGCCCGTGGCATAATTTCTTCAGACTGACCAGGATCTAGACATAGCTCAAATTCTGGAAAGGAGGAATGAGGCTTCCTTTCCAAACGGCTACAGTCAGGATGATGTTGGTGATTACAGAGAACAAGATGCAGAGATGGCTGTAGTCTCTGAGGTGGAGGGTGCTCTCGAAGCCTTCTAAAAGTCTTCAGCATCTGACATGATACATATCTGACATCCTCAAAGACGGTCTGGAGCACAGGCTGTCAGGAGAGAATGCAGTTGCAAAATGGGATCTGCTCCAGGACCAGCCAGTCAGGACATGCCTTTCCCTTCACTCTAGTGACTGGAAGCAGCAGAGCATTTAAGACCAGTAAGCCCGTAAATTCCAGGGGCAGATGACCTGAGTTTCAAGCCGCAGCTCCTACACACACTACCGGTGGATCCTGAGCAAGTTATTTAACCTCTCTGTGCCTTGATTTCTTCATCTATAAAATGGGATGTTGCAAGAATAAAGTTGGTTCCTAGTAAGTATTAAGTGAGTGTTACTATTCTTTTTTTTTTTTTTAATTTTTTTTTCAACGTTTATTTATTTTTGGGACAGAGAGAGACAGAGCATGAACGGGGGAGGGGCAGAGAGAGAGGGAGACACAGAATCGGAAACAGGCTCCAGGCTCCGAGCCATCTGCCCAGAGCCTGACGCGGGGCTCGAACTCCCGGACCGCGAGATCGTGACCTGGCTGAAGTAGGACGCTTAACCGACTGCGCCACCCAGGCGCCCCATGAGTGTTACTATTCTTAACGGTTATGTGACCCAAACCAACCCAATGACATGTCATCCTAGGTTTTGCTGGAGATGTTTCCGCTGAAGTTGCAAAATTGGTAAAAAAAAAAAAAAAAAAAATCTGAGAAATGCCATGAGCCACCTGTGGAGACAGTCTTCCTGAGAGTGAAGCTACCACAGAGGAGAGACAGCTGACAGATGGACGGGAGCATCTCGGGTCTAATGGTATTGTTTGAGACTGGATCTGGTCACGCATGGATGTCTCGTGTGGGACTCTCCAATGGCATGGGCTATTAACTCCCCCTTTTAAAGCTTTCGTCAGTTTCAGTTGGTTTCTGTCACCTGCAAACAAAAGAATTCTGACCTAGTTTTTTAAAGATATAATGCACACACCATATAATTCACCCATCTAAAGTGTACAATCCAAAGGTTTTTAGTACATTCGTAGAGTTGTGCAACCGTCTGTATAATGTAGGATTTTTGATCCAAAACCCTTCAGAGATGGCTCAATAGGTGTAGAATGTGGATGGTAGTGGGGATGGACAGGTGCAAATCTGCTTCCAAAGCCACCACAATTTTGAAACCACTTTTAAAGTTGGAATCACCAACTTTTCGAATTAGAAGTAGCTTAAAGCTCAGCACAGTCTAATGGAAAAGGAAGACGCTAGGCATCAGAACCCCTGGTTTCTTTTGAGGGAAATTAGAAAATCCCTCTGATCCCTTCACACTCTGTAGAATTGCACAGGTTTAGTCAAATCCCCTCATTTTTCAAGATAAAACTGAGGGCCAGAGAGACTAAGCCAACTGCCTACATTGACAGAGGTACTTTCGGTCAGACACATTCAAAAGCACAGTTCAGTCTTCTGTGTTGCTAGTTTTAAACACTTCCTGCTTCTTCTGCAGGATTTCATACTGGAGTCCAGGTCAGTCTCTTGAAATGGTGGCAGGTAAAGAGCCTCTTCATAATACCAATCCAATATCCATCCGTTCATTCAAGAGTACACTGTGACTAAGGGTCTTCCCTGTATTTACGTTCAATTCCAGTGTCTCTCTTTGGATAAGATAGTGTTCTGCCTACAACCTAGTAGGTTTTCCTTGAAGCGGGACAGGTTAGGGAATTTCAAAAACATTCTGTGGTGTTTTAGTGTGTCAGGCAGATGAGATTTGCGAACTTCTGCATACATTTGTGCAATAATCTTGGTTTGCCGGATCAGGAGCTTTAATTATAAAGAAGGACTGCTGGGGATAAGATGAATGACAGTTAAGGGAATAACTGTGCTCTTTAATAAAAACAGGTATTTGATAACCAAACTGGGAAATTTCGAATAATTTCACTTCTAACAGCCCTCGAGGCTTCAGATGACTTAGCAAAGACATAAAGAACCCTTTAGCTCTTAGTAATCACAAATCTGTGTATCTGGGCACATAAGAACGCTCTATATAGGCTTTGGAAATTTTTAGAAACACACTTCCTGGAAGAACCTGGGCGGTTTGGATCTGGCCAACAAAATGTAATACAGTCTGGGGCAGGATGCATTGTACTTAGCCGTATTCAAGGACAGAAAGGCATTTGCCTTATCTGGGATATCCTGTGAAAACACATTAAGAACACCCAGGGAAATGTCATCAACAGGGGTATTATTTGTGGTCACTGTTGTTTTTGATACATGGTTTTTCCTTTGTGAATCTAGACAAAGTAAACTGAACCCTGTAGAAACATACTGGATGTCTTATTTAAATTACAAGCAAGAGGTGGTAGCATTTTTATTTGTTCTTAAAAAACACTCTCACATTAGTCTGTGAGGTTCTTTTCTTTTTATGTTTATTTTTGAGAGGGACAGCATGAGCGGGGGAAGGTCAGGGAGAGAGAGGGGGACAGGGGATCCAAAGCAGACTCTGTGCTGACAGCAGTGAGCCTGACACAGGGCTCGACCTCACGAACTGTGAGATTGTGACCTGAGCCGAAGTCTGATGCTCAACTGACTGAACCACCCAGGAGCCTCGAAGTGGTAGAATTTTTAAGCTGAGTTCAGTGGTGAGGTCCTTATATTCACTGTATATAGCTGCAATTGGAGGTAACAAAGCTCTGTGATGTCCTGGGACCCTCCCCCACCACACCTACATTCTCAGCCTTCAAAACCAGCAAGACCCATCCCACCAAGACCTTTACCCTTGCCAAGGTCAGTCAATATGTACCCAGGATCTCTAGGGGTGCAGCAAATAGATAATCGTCACCAGGCTGCCACCCCCAAAAGTCCTGACAGCTCAAAGCCCCAAACCTTTCCAGTTTGTCCTCAGAACCCATCAGAGGGGCAGAGAGAGAGGGAGAGGGATGGAGGGAGGAAGAGAGAGAGAGAGAGCAAGAGTGAGAGCAAGAGTATCTTAAGCAGGCTCCACGCTCAGCATGGAACCTGACTTGGGGCTCAATCCCATGACCCCCGGGATCATGACCTGATACAAAAGCAAGAGTCAGATGCTCAACCAACTGAGCCACCCAGTGGCTCAGTTTTTGTTCTAATTGAAGCCTGGCTTTTCCCTGAGGACACTGCTTTCTCTGCTATTTCCTCCCCTACTCCTGTACCACAGGCTCAAGTCAACCTCCATGTCAGTGACTGTCCTTTCTCTCTTCCTGCGCCAACTTCTGAGAATTGTCATGAGGCTGTACCCTAGGCTTGCCCCTCCTTGTGGCAGTTATCAGTGGAACTGCACCCCCCCCCCGCCTCCCAACCATCACTCTCCTCTTATTCCTTGAAGATTTTAGCCCTGATTCACTGTCACCTTTGCCAATGTTACTCATGTTGTAAAATGCTTGGTGATTTCAATATCCACAGAGGATCCTCCCAGCTTCCCTGCCTCTACTTCCTTGACCAGTTCTCCATCATGTACGTATCATGTTCTCTTCCCTACCTCAGCTTCCCCCATGGTCCCATCATTCCTGTTGGACCACGTCATTACCAAACCTGCACCGTGCCCATTACCCAATTCAAGCATCCCAACCACCACTTACGCGGTTGCCAACCCCCTCCGAGGAGACCTGAGGCATGGGTCCTACCACCTTTTCACCATTATTCATATCCTCCCTTAACTTCTTATCACCACTCACTTTCCCATACCTCCAACTCCCTGGCCTCTCCTTCCCATCACCATATTCACCCAGCAAAAACCCCACCTTGGTTAAATCAGACTCTCCACTTGTACTGCGCCTTCTTACATCTCAACATGGCCGGCTTAAAATATACCCAAGTGGCTGTAAAATTGTGGAGTCGAACCAGGAACCACAACTGCCACCTGGTAATCCCACTACATACATCTCCCTGGTCCAGTTACTCTCCTTCTCTCCTGGATGGCTGCTTCACACCCTCTCTTCTCAAACCTCCAACACCTCCTTCACCCCCCCCCCCGCCACGCCCCCCACCCCCCTAACCCCCGGCTAGGAAAAGCTCACAATCTTGCTCTCTGCTTCTCTGGAAAATCCTGGAGCAATCAGAAGAGAACTTGAGGAGTCCTCACCTTCATGGGTCTGTGCCTTCCTTCCTATAGTCCTGGCTGACCTGTCTGCGATCCTGGGGCCAAACCCCTCTCTTCCTGCTCTACGTCCCAACCAGCCTTCCCTAGTCAAGGGCCTCCCACCAGCAATTCTTCCCTCTCTTTCCTACGACATCACATTTTCTCTGGGCATTGTTTCCAATGGAACAGCAACATGCTGTTAATTTTTCCCCGTCTTTAAAAATCCCTCTCTTGACCAGTTAACCTCTGGGAAAATAAAGTCACATCTTTTCAGTCCTGCTCAAACCCTTTCGTGGGTCCATCTCACTCGGTGAAAAGCCCAAATCCTACAGGGACCTACACAGACCTCACCTCTTACCTTACCCTCTCCGGCCAAGCTGGGGAGACCTTCCCAGGACACACACCAGGCCGACTTTCTCAGGGCTGCGTACTGGCTGTTCCCTCTGACTGGGACACTCTCCCTCAAGATATCTGAACACTCATTCCATCTCTTCACGTCTTTAACCAAATGTCACCCTCTCAGTGATGCTTTCCTCAGCCTCCCTGAGTAAAGCTGCATTGTAACTGCACGCCGATTCTCCCTCTCTCTCTACCCTGATTTAACTTCTTAGCACTTAACCGCTGTGTAACATACCAGACAATTTACTTACTTAGGTGTATTGACTGTTTCTTCTAGCCAATATTCACGGTTCTATAAGAGCAAGACTTTTTTGTCTGCTTTGTTTACCGACCAATGTATCCCCAGCACTGCGGTGTTTGGCACATAGAAGGTACTCGATAACTATCAGCTGAATGTATGCATGATTAGAATTAAACACACATAATGTCTTACAAATGTTAAAGTTTGCACAATCACACTTATACAAGATTCTTCTATAGTCTCTGCATTCGAGTTCTCTGAATCAAACACGGTCGGACCTTTGTTTTATCATGTTCTAACTGTAAACACGTCTGTCTTTCAAATAGAATTTGACTTCAGAATCAAAATGGTTAAAATCCTGGAGTACCAGTAGCAATTCAGTGAGTCTCTTTCTTTGCTTTCGTTTTGGTTTACACTTAACTTGGTTTGGAGGAAGGAGGCCTTTGTGTCAGGTGTGGAGAGGGAGCAGAGAAGATCTTGGGGAGACCTCAGAAGAGAGTATTTGGCAACAGAAAGCGTCATTCAGAGGTTAGACGTGATACCCATTCAGAAGCTAAGGGGAAAAAATAGAAGCTAGAGAAAGAAGGCGAATCAGTCATATTGCCTGAGACTAAGGTCCTCGGGGTCACAAGGACAATGTGGCCCCAAACAGCCTCCAAGGATCAGAGGAAAAGTGGCGATCCACAGCAGAGACAGAGATTTTAGCCATGATGAAAAGTCAAAACAAAAGCAAAGCCACAAGGGGATGGAGAGTCCAAAACAAGAGGGGAAGACAGCTCTGGAATAGGAAAGACCCCAGTCTGAGGCGATCCCCACCACCTTCCAGCGCTGGGGCACAGTTCTCAGGTGGACGGGGATTCGACACAAAGCCCAAGTCACCGTGTGGCAAAGGCAGGGGCTTGGTGGACGTGAGCTGCCCCGCCACCCCAGCTCCCACGGAGTCCCCCAGAGCCCAGCACAATGGGAGACACAGAGCGGGTGCCGAACCGACAGCACTTTAACGAACACACGCGTGGGACTCAGGAGGGGCAACTTCTCAGACTCAGCTGTCTCTGCCCCAGTGCCAGATTTCACAGAACTGGCTTGTTTTTTTCCTCACTGTACTGTACCCTCACCTCTTTCTGCCCTACTCCCGGGATCACCTTCCCGTTTATTGTTGGTGTCCCGGACTCAGCGACGTCAATCCCCACCCGAGCTGCCAGACATTAATTTCCATTTGAAAACATAGCATTTGGGCAGAGAGTCCTGGAGCGAGGAGGCACCGTGCAGACTGGGAGGCACCGGGCAGACTGCGGGCTCCAGTTATATGGGCTGACGGAAGTTTTTAGCAGGTCCTTGTTGTCCTCCTCGGGAGGAAAGCTGGTTTCCAAGAAGGATTTCCCCCCTTTGTGTTCACTCTTTGTTCATGGTTTTAATGTTTATTTTCGCTTTTTATCTTTGCATATTCCTTGCCCTTTCAGAACCTGAAGAGACTCTGGACCAGAATCCCTCACCCTTCCCTGAAAATATCTCTGGTTCATGCCAGTGGAGGCTGACACATTTTCCTCGTTTCCCCTTCACATCATTGTGATGTGAAAGGATGCTGGTAAATCATGTGAACAATCCTGATTATTTGTTTAAGGAATTTTTTTTTTTTTTTTTTTGTGGGTCATCAGTCAAGATTTTGTGCAACGGTAAGTTCATTTCAATGGAGTTCCTGGAGAGAGGGGTCCAGATCAGTACAGTTTCCAGAACCACTGATCCATTTAGAAGTCCAGCAAGGCTAAGGACATGGAGGGCCTCCTTGCTTAGAAGGCAAGGAAGCCCCATAGTCAAAGAACAGCTATGCCCACTAAAGCAAGTGGCTGACCTCCCGGACTAGCTCATAAGCAACGGGGGACAGGGACTGAGAATTCCCTCGTAAAACTGGGGTAAGAGAAGCAACACATTGAGGGTACCCCCAGCACAACATAATCCCCATGAATGAAGAAGGAGGCCTCTTTTTGTTTGTTCACAATATCCTCAGCACTTAGCTGTAAGTGGAAGTTATGACTGGTATTCAGTACATATTTGTGGAATGAATGAATGAATGAATGAATGAGGTACCATAAGAATCCTCTTAAATAAAAAGAAAGTTTTGAAAAAGGTTAAACCTGTTGTCATGTTTAATTTTACTAGAAAATATTTGTAATTCTATCGAAACCCCAGTTTGGTGTGGCCGGGGAGAATAAAACATGAGTCACCAAAGCTTCTTTTCTTCTTCTTTTTTTTCTTTTTGCTATATATGACAAACCAAAAAAAAAAAAAAAAAAAAAAAAAAAGAACTTTAGGCAAAAATCATGGGGCCTAGTGTGTGCCAACTAGGGTACTAGGTAGGAGATGAAAACCTAATAAGATAATGAGTACAAAGGGGTGCCTGGCTGGCTCAGTCAGTAGAGCATGTGGCTCTTGATCTCAGGGTCATGAGTTCGAGCCCCACATCGGGTACAGAGATTACTTTAAAAAAGAGATAATGAGTACATACAGCTATATCTACATGAGTTATTATGCATGTGTATGTAGAAATTAATTGAGTTACAATTTACTGAGTACTTGCCTCATGTCAGACACTATTTTTTTTAACCGAACTACAGTTGACATATATTATTTTCAAGTGTGTCAGGCACTAATTCTTCTAATGTCATTAAGATGTTAGAGCATTGTTATCTCCATTTTATAGATGCAGAAATTAAGGCTCTGAGAAGTTGAAAAAAATTAATATAAGGCAACTTGAAAATAAGGCGATCCTTCCTTTTCCCAATGAAAAAACTATTGCCTTCCAAAGATATGTGATATATAGATAGAGGTATGGCATCTGTATCACATAAGATGATATAGATCATCTTTATCCATTCATCTATAGACAGACACTTGGGCTGTTTCCATATCTTGGCTATTGTAAATAACGCTTTTACAAACATAGGGATACATGTACCTTTTCAAATTAGTGTTTTTGTTTTCTCTGAACAAATACCCAGTAGTGCAATTGCTGGATCATACGGTATTTCTATTTTTAATTTTTTGAGGAACCTCCATGCTGTTTTCCACCGTGGCCGCACCCGTTTGCATGCATTCCCACCGACAGTGCAAGAGGAAGAGGGTTCCTTTTTCTCCACATCCTCACCAACACCTGTTATTTCTTATCTTTTTACTTTCAGCCATTCTGACAGGTGTGAGGTGGTATCTCATTGTGGCTTTGATTTGCATTTTCCTGATGGTTAGTGATATTGAGCATTTTTTCATGCATCTGTGGAAAACTATGTATATCTTTAGAAAAATGTCTATCCAGATCCTCTGCCGATCTTTAAATCAGATTATTTGATTTTTTTTGGTGTTGTTATATAAGTTCTTTATATATTTTGGATATTAATCCCTTATCAGACATATCATTTGTGAATATCTTCTCTCATTCAGTAGGTTGCCTTTTCATTTTGTTGACTGTTTCATTTGCTGCACAAAAGCCTTTTATTTTGGTGTAGTCCTAATTGTTTATTTTTGCTCTTGTTTTCTTTGTCTGAGGAGACATACCTAGGAACATACTGCTATGGCCAATGTCAGAGAAATTACTGCTTGCGTTTTCTTTTAGGTGTTTTATGGTTTCAGGTCTCAAATTTAGGTCTTTAATTCATTTTTAGTTTATGTTTGTGTATGGTGTAAGTAGTGCAGTTTCATTCTTTTGTTTGTAGCTGTCCAGTTTTCCCAGCACCATTTGAAGACGCTGTCTTTTTCCAATTGCATATTCTTGCCTTCGTCTAGATTAATTGACCACATAGGTTTCTATCTGACTCTATACTGTTCCATTGATCTCTGTGTCTTTTTTATGCCTGTACCCTACTGTTTTCATTACTAAACCTTTGTAAGTTTAGCTTGAAATTTGGTAATGTAATACTTCCAGATTTGTTCTTTTTTTCTCAGGCCTAGAGTTTCTTTAACCAGCAATTGCTAGAAAGAAAAACTAAAGTTTTAGGCCATAGACAAGATTTAATTTGTTGAATTTGAATCAGAAACAGAGACTGATCTAAGGCTAAACCAAAGAATATGAGACTATATAGATTAAAGCAGGAAATGTAAGGCCGGTAATATTTTTTCTTCCAGGGAGGTGAATAATACACAATCCGATATCTATTAATACCTATCAACTTGATTCCTATACATATTTCAAACATGTTCATCATCTCTAGAGCTATTTTTGGGTAAACTAACAGTTCCCTGGAGTCTTTACTAGGTCTATCTTGTTTTCTCAGTAGAAACACACACATATACAAACATAGCCCCTTTCCCACCATGTTGTTTAAATAGCTGCATATTATCACAGCGTATTTACCCATTCTCAAAATTGAACACTGGATTGTTTCCAAATGCTCAACGTTAAAAAAGGGCACCTGAAATGAACACCCTGATGGATAAACCTGTACCTATGTTCTTAATGATTTCTATAGGATACTGCTAGGTCAAAAGTGTCAAAGGTCAAAACCTATTTCTATGGTGTTTGTTTTTCTAAGGATTAAGAAAAAAAATTTTAAGTACAATTTACTCCCCAACATGGGGCTCAAACTCTTGACCCCAAGATCAAGAGTTGCGTGCTCTACCAACTGAGCCAGTCACGCGCCCTTTCCTAAAGTTTTTTAATCCACACTGACAAACTCTCCAAAAAGAATTGTATCTCTATGCATACTCTGAAGTAAGGTAAACGTTTCATTGTGTTTTCCTAGTATTATCATTGCTACATCTGTCAAGGTTTGGCTTTAACACTCAATATACTTTCTAAAACAAACAGGCGTTTTTATTTAAGTATATTATATAGGAAGCTAAGCAGGTCAAGTTCACAATGTAAAAGTATGCAATCTGAAGAATTTCTATATAGGTATACCTCTGTGACACCATCCATATCAAAATATAAGACATTTTCAGCTCCCCAGAAGGTTTCATTATGTCTTCTAAATCAATACCTCCCTACCCCCATCCCAGCACAAGATATAATCTTCTTTTTTTTCCTTTTTTTAATTTGAGAGAAAGAGCAAGCAAGCAGGTGAGAGGGGTAGAGAGAGAAAAAAAGAATTTTTTTTCTTAATGTTTGTTTACTTTTGAGAGACAGAACGTGAGAGGGGGAGGGGTCAAGAGGGGGGGAGACACAGAATCTGACTCAGGCTCCAGGCACCCAGCTGTCAGCACAGAGCCCAACGTGAGGCTCGAACGCATGAACAGCGAGATCATGACCCGAGCTGACATGTAACCATCGGAACCACCGCCCCAGAGAGAGAATCTTAAGCAGCCTCCACACTAAGCGCAGACAGGGGGCTTAATCCCACAACGCTGGGATCATGACCTGAGCTGAAATCAAGAGCTGTCCGCTTAACAGGCTGAGCCACCCAGGTGTACCCTCTCCTTTATTTATTGTTAACTTCTATCACCATCAATTCATTTTCCCTGTCTCTGAACTTCATCCAGGTCCTCTTTTTGTGTCTGGCTTCTTTTACCCAAACATAATAGCTTTGAAATTCACCCACTGTTTTGTATGTGTCATTAGCTCATTATTTTAATAATTAATTCGTTACTTTTATTGCTGTGAAGTATTTCACTGTATGAATGTACCACAACTTATTTTACCCATTTCCCTGTTTATATCTATTTGGGTTATTAGTTTGGAGCTTTTAGGAACAAGGGTGCTATAAATAATCTTGTACATATCTTTTTGGTGGATATGTGCACTCATTTGTCTTGCATATATACCTAAGAACTGCTGTTGATGGCATAGGTATTTGTACGGCTTTAGTGGAAAGTGCCAGTTATTCAAAACCGCTGACCTTGACATTCCCAAGAGTAAAGTGTTAAGTCCCACTTATTCCACATGGTTACCAATATATCGTCTAAATCTTAAGATGCGTGGCAGATATGTCATGACAGTCCTTACATGTTCAATTTATGTCAGTAATTTATTCTGAGTTTCACCTGTAGTACGCAGACTACAATAATAAAGGAGAACACGTGATTCCAGTGGTTGACTCTTGGTAGAAAGTGCCCCAATTATCATGTTGGTCAGCACGTCTGAGGCCATCTAACATGCAAAAAGATCGGAGAAAAACCCGTTCAAGACAAGCTACTTATCTCCAGGATGAACCCCTAAGATGGATAGTCCACAATATGCCACAGAGGCAACAATCTAAGGTCAAGGGCACTTTTATCTCAAATCTAAGTAACTTAAGAGATTCATACCGAATTACTATTACATAGTGTACTCACCATAAGACTTCTCATCTCCATGAGAAATCTCAAAAAAGCGTACAGACTACTAGAAGCCACGTCTGTCTCTGAGAAGACGTATTACTATGTTTATTTTATGAAAGTGGGCGGAGATTTTGAAGAGGTATGGCTAATGTGATAGTGAATCAGCCTCAAAAGCTATTTGGAAGTACCAACTCCAATTCTTTGTCCTCCAACTAAAGCACTGTCAGAGATGTTCCTTTCACATGTGCATTTATAAGAAGTAATCTGTAACTGTCTACCCTGGTGGGTCTAGCCATCTGTTCAACAGCTGGAGCAAAGAACATGTGAATCTGCACAACCACAAGGAAGTGTGGTCCTGGTGAGCAAGGCAGTTTTCTCACCATTTCCCAGTCATGCGCAGGGTCCACAGCAACCGAGTTATCTTCCACCTGCCCCCCAGGACTGCTCCACCTTCTCTGGGAACCCCATCTGCACACACCGCATCTAGGGGCTTACAGCTGGGCTTGCCCATGGAGAACACTGGAGGGGAGAGGGGAGGGAGGGAGGGAGGGGGCTGAGTATTCATCCCTTCATGTTTCTGGTCCATGTCTCGCTCCGGCTGGCTGCATCCCTTAACCAAAGGTCACAGATCTGGTCAGGCCACCCCCTCAGCATGGCTTCTTATCACTAGGTTCTGGTAACCACTCCCTCCCTCTGTGGGTCTGGGGCTGGTGTCAGCACTTCTGTTACCAGACTAGAGTAGCCCTGCTCTATCTCCTGCATTTTCCCTCCCCCTTTGTACGGAGCTTCTTTATTAATTCTCTTTAAATTATCTGATTTGTATCATCCGGCTTCTGTTTGGACTCTGATACTGTAGTTTTGTCAAAGGTCCAAGCCGAAGCCTTGTATCAATGACTAGAAAGGCATCATGAGAGACCTCCTAGGGGACGTACCTAACCTTAGGAGGTCTGGAGGATGAAAAAGGAATGAATGGGCTTTGCCTACCAACCCACAGACAAACTACCTACAGAGAGCTGACGGTCTCCTTTACAGCTGCTGCTATGCAGGATATGGCGGGGGTGGGGGCATAAAGGGACTTCATGTATGAAGTTCACATGGATTGAGCACCTGTACGTGCCAGGCCTGCTGTGGCGATCTTCACATACACCACACAATCATGTGCTGTGGAACCTGAGCAGACTTGTAATGTCCCTTCATCCCAGTTTTTCATCTGTAAAATGGGAATAATAATAATAGGACCTACCTTGTGTTACTGAGAGAATTAAATAATACATGTAAAGTGTCTAAGATAGGACATAATATGTGTTCAATAAATGCTAGCTACAAATAATAATATTAGTAATAGTGATAAGAACCCTTACAACAATTTTTTTTTTTTTAAGAGACAGAGCAGGCGTGCACACATGTGTGAACAGGGGAGGGGCAGAGGGAGAGGAAGAGAGAAAATCCTAAGCAGCTTCCAGGCCCGGCGTGGAGTCCAACATGAGGCTTGATCTCAAGACCATGAGATCATGACCTGAGTGGAAATCAAGAGTCAGATGCTTAACTGACTGAGCCACCCAGGCGCTCCAACCCTTATAACAATCTTCTGAAGTAGAAATCATTTCCCCCACTTTATTTATTTTATTTTTATTTTGTAGGCCCCATGCCCAGCATGGAGCCCGACATGGGACTTGAACTCAGTATACTGAGATCAACATCAGAGCTGAGATCAAGGACTGGACATTTAACCAATTGAGCCACCCAGATGCCCCCATTTCACCTATTTTAAAGATGAGAAAACTGAGGCCTCATGAGCTATGTAAAGAAGAGGCAGAAATTAGTTTTTGTTTTTGTTTGTTTTTTTTTAGGAATTCGGTTTTAAGTTATCTCTACTCCCAATGTGGGGCTCAAACACACAACCCTGAGATCAAGAGTCACCTACTCTACCGACTGAGCCAGCCAGGTGCCCCAAGAAATAAGTTCTTGATAGCAGGGAAAAAAAAGACTGCAATGATCTGCTGATTGTGCTTTCTATGTAAGTGGAAATTCTTCTATGAGCCATAATTTCCAAAAGACAACTAATGGGTTGGTCAACTGAAATGTAAACACACATGCATATGCATACACAATACATACACATATACATAAAAACCAAAAATAAAAACCATGGGACCTTTTAACTAAGTACCCTTGATTTTCGTGAGTCCCTGGTTAACAAAATACCCTATGCCTGCTGAATTCAGCCACCAAGGGCACTTGCGTAGAACGATTTGGTTGATGCCTTCTTCAAATATTCTGTGAAGAGCTATGGCACCAGACGTCTTAGATCTTTAACTGAGAGAGGATAAAAGTATCCTCAGGGAGTTACAGAAAGTCTATAATTTTACAACCGTGTAAGATAGAAAAAAACACTTATGTAGAAAGTAATGCCATTCTTTAAAATTGATCAATGTCTTCTCATTGTTCAATACAACATTTAATTACCCCTAAAGAAGTCTGACTACTTCTCTGTTTCCCATAGATTTTCAATCTGAAAATCTCCTGTCACTTTACATATACCTATTTCTATTAAAGGCCAGTAATAAAATACTTAAGAGTCTTCTGCTATCCTCCTTTAAACAAAAGGGAATTAATTTTTTTAAAGGAAAGAAATTAATCTGAACCCTGACACCAGATCTGTATCTATTCTACCATCACCACGTCACCCTCCCCGTCAGCTGCCTATCCTGGGCCGGGATTCATAATCCACATAAGAGAGACCACGTATGTGACCATTTGCTCTCACACCCTTCTCCCCAACTGAACGACAGAAGAAAAGAGTTCTCTTTCTAGATGATCCTCAGAATGCCTCCTAACATGCTACCCACAGCAGCCACTGACAATCAATCAGAGTTGACTTGTGAGGTGAAACTCGTTTGCCAGCCCTGCAGGAAAACATGACTTCAGATGAACAGGACAAAATCAGAGTCAGCAAAGAATGTGCTCCATAGATCAGGAACTTTGCTTTGATCACTCCTAGGCTTCAGGGCCTAGGACAATGCATGGTACATAAGAAACGCTCAGTAAATATTTGTTGAATGAGTGAATGAATGAAAGCTGTGATCTATAGAGCCAGTGTCATACCTTCAGGAAATTTACAGAAAATGAAGACAGACAACACTTAAAAAAAAAAAAATTTTTTTTTAAAGGGGGGGCAGGGGGGCACCTGGCCGGTTAAGTGCCTGACTTCAGCTCAGGTCATGATCTACGGTCTGTGGGTTTGAGCCCCACGTCCGGCTCTGAGCTGACCACTCAGAGCCTGGAGCCTGCTTCAGATTCTGTGTCTCCTTCTCTCTCTGCCCCTCTGCCTCTCATGCTCTGTCCCTCTCTTTCTCTCTCAAAAATAAACATTAAAAAAATTTTTTTAGAAAATGCAGACAAGAACAAAAACAATCCTAATGCAAATTACTCTAAGACAGTAGCATAACTTTGTGGGTAAAATGAGAAAAGAGAGTAGTCTGAATTAGTCTGAGTAACAACACAGCATTTAAAAAGAAATATGGTGGGGCGCCTGGGTGGCTCAGTCAGTTAAGCATCCGACTTTGGCTCAGGTCATGATCTCATGGTTCCTGAGTTCAGGCCCCAGGTTGGGCTCTGTGCTGACAGCTCAGAGCCTGGAGCCTGCTTTGTATTCTGTGTCTCCTTCTCTTCTCTCTCTGCCCCTTCCCCAGCTCACGCTTTGTCTCTCTCAAAAATAAACATTGAAAAAAATTACTTTTAAATTTAAAAAAATATGGTAATGCTTTCAAGAAACTAAATCTAGGCTCACAGTCTTCTCAGTCTAATGGGCCTGCTTTAATAAGCAGATGAAAATATTTATAATTAGTAACACCATTTGCCTTACACTGTTTACAATTTAAGTTAGTAAATAAATGTCTTCTTTTTGGAGTCAGCAAATAGGACCTTCAGCCCAAATTCTGAGTGGGTGAGTCTGAATGAATGACATCTTGAAGTATCTGAACATGAGCCCCAAGGGCTATCACACGTCCTTTTCTCACTGAAATTAGCAGAGCCCTTGTACAGAGACTTTTTTTTCCTTTGACTCTAACACGGACGTATCTTTAATTTTCCTATTGTAATATCCATACATAGATGTTCTTAAAAGTTCCAAGAATACAAACATTCAGAACGTAGAGGGCACAGGGCACCTGGCTGGCTCAGTCAGAAGAGCATGTGACTCTTGATTTCAGGGTCATGAGTTCGAACCCCATGTTGGGTGTAGAGATTACTTAAATAAATAAATAAAATAAAATAAACTAGAGGGCGCAAAGCAAGCCATTTCCTCTCCCCCCAATCATTCAACTCTTCCGCCACCAAATGACAACAAGGTCAGCAAACTATGGCCTATGGGCCAGATCTGGCCTGCTGTTTGTTTTTATCTGCTTGGGAGCTAAAAATGGTTTTTATATTTTTAAATGGTTGAAAAAAATCAAAAGAAAAATATTTTATGGCATGTGAAAATTACATGAAACTCAGTTTTCAATGTCCATAAAGTTTCATTGGCACATGGCCATGGCCATGAGTTCATGTGTTGTCTGTGGCCGCTTTCTCACCCGAGTTGCAGACTGTAGCAACCCTGCTCTATCAGAGTATGTCTGGTCAGCCTTTCTGAAAAACACCTTTTTCAAACTCGCTATCTTTTATCCATCCATCTACATGTCAAACAAATTGCTTGACACAACACCCCTTGTTTGTCAATCTGCTTTTTTGTCTTTCGAGTACATACTGTGGCCATCTTAAGTTTCCTAAGCCCATCAACTTTCTAATAGGTATTTCACCACCAGCCATAACTCTATTAAGTTCCTCAAAGACATTTTACCACCAGCCGTGCATTCAAGGGCATTTCTCCCCTTCCCTGCTTATCTTATAGAGAATACTAAGCACAGGGAGTACAAATTGGAAAGGACCCAGAAGAAATGAGAGCGATAATCCCATGACTTCCCTTCGCATAAACACGCCACCCTGGTAATCAATCACTCTCCACCTTGGCCTGGCAGAACACACCCTACGTAATTGTGCTGTCTTGTTGGGAAAATATTTGCCAACAAATGTCTTGGGTGAGTAGGGAGCCCCAAAGAAAAATGTTAGATGTTATTCTTCTGTCCTTTTAACTAATGTGAGGAACTAACTTTAGACTCTATAGCTCTTATACCTAATTTCCAGTGACTCACAGATTCATATGGAGTCTGATTTTATGTTGATTCAGCTCCACAATTACTCTGATGGCACTTTGTTGACATTCCACCAGCAAATGCTTTTTCTTAGAAGACTCCAATTTAGTCGGTAAATGCATACTAATGTGGGTGGTCTTCAGTATTTGCTTTAGTGAGGACAAAGGAAAAAAAACATTTTTAACTATGCGAAAAAAAAATAGTTTCTGGTGGCACAAAAACAGACACATAGACCAATGGAATAGAATAGAAACCCCAGAACTAGACCCACAAACGTATGGCCAACTCATCTTTGACAAAGCAGGAAAGAACATCCAATGGAAAAAAGACAGCCTCTTTAACAAATGGTGCTGGGAGAACTGGACAGCAACATGCAGAAGGTTGAAACTAGACCACTTTCTCACACCATTCACAAAAATAAACTCAAAATGGATAAAGGACCTAAATGTGAGACAGGAAACCATCAAAACCTTAGGGGAGAAAGCAGGAAAAGACCTCTCTGACCTCAGCCGTAGCAATCTTTTACTCGACGCATCCCCAAAGGCAAGGGAATTAAAAGCAAAAGTGAATTACTGGGACCTTATGAAGATAAAAAGCTTCTGCACAGCAAAGGAAACAACCAACAAAACTAAAAAGCAACCAACGGAATGGGAAAAGATATTCGCAAATGACATATCGGACAAAGGGCTAGTATCCAAAATCTATAAAGAGCTCACCAAACTCCACACCCGAAAAACAAATAACCCAGTGAAGAAATGGGCAGAAAACATGAATAGACACTTCTCTAAAGAAGACATCCGGATGGCCAACAGGCACATGAAAAGATGTTCAGCGTCGCTCCTTATCAGGGAAATACAAATCAAAACCACACTCAGGTATCACCTCACGCCAGTCAGAGTGGCCAAAATGAATAAATCAGGAGACTATAGGTGCTGGAGAGGATGTGGAGAAACGGGAACCCTCTTGCACTGTTGGTGGGAATGCAAATTGGTGCAGCCGCTCTGGAAAGCAGTGTGGAGGTGCCTCAGAAAATTAAAAATAGACCTACCCTATGACCCAGCAATAGCACTGCTAGGAATTTATCCAAGGGATACAGGAGTACTGATGCATAGGGCCACTTGTACCCCAATGTTCATAGCAGCACTCTCAACAATAGCCAAATTATGGAAAGAGCCTAAATGTCCATCAACTGATGAATGGATAAAGAAATTGTGGTTTATATACACAATGGAATATTACGTGGCAAGGAGAAAAAATGAAATATGGCCTTTTGTAGCAACGTGGATGGAACTGGAGAGTGTGATGCTAAGTGAAATAAGCCATACAGAGAAAGACAGATACCATATGGTTTCACTCTTATGTGGATCCTGAGAAACTTAACAGGAACCCATGGGGGAGGGGAAGGAAAAAAAAAAACAGGTTAGAGTGGGAGAGAGCCAAAGCATAAGAGACTCTTAAAAACTGAGAACAAACTGAGGGTTGATGGGGGGGTGGGAGGGGGGAGAGGGTGGGGGATGGGTATTGAGGAGGGCACCTTTTGGGATGAGCACTGGGTGTTGTATGGAAACCAATTTGTCAATAAATTTCATATAAAAAAAATAGTTTCTGGGACTGATTCTCAGGGATGGTTTGAATTGAGAGTTAAGTTTTTCCTAGAGGAGACTTCCTGTGATAGACTAATATTAAAGGAAATGAAATTCTTTGAGCTCACATTTAATCTAGCTTATACTGGTTCAGCAAAGCGGACACATGTTCCATTTACCCACTGGTGCATAACATACCATCCCAAAATTTAGTGGCTTAAACAATAATAGCCATTTCTTTTCTTTGTGAAATCTGCAATTTGGGCAGTGCTCAGTGGAGACAGCTCACCTCTGCTCCATGTGGCATTAACTGGGGTCACTGAACTGAGGCTGGAGGATCCACGCACAAGACAGCTCACGCACATGGTTGGAAAACTGGTGCAGGCTGCAGGCTGGGAGCTCAGCTGGGGCTGTCGGCCAGCATCCTTACTTCCTTTCCCTATGGGCCTCTTGATGGAGCTCCTTGGGCTTCCTCACATCATGGCAGCTGGAATCTAAGGGCCAGTGATCAAGGAAGCCGAGGCAGATGCCACAAGTCTTCTTTTCTTATAGCTCACCTCATAAGTCACACTGCATTCTAACAATTAAGCAAATCATCAAAGCTTGGATTCAAAAGGAGGGGAATCTGATCGCACACCTCAACAGGAGGAGTTGCAAAAAATGTACAGCCATCTTTAATCTACCATAGCACATGAAAGAAATAATGTAAATGTGTCTCTGAAAATCATGCTTTGGATACTTAAGTGGTAGCACAGAGAAGCTAAGAATAGAATTAGAGTGCCTCCAGACTGAACAAACTCTCCCGGGGTGAAGCAAGCCATAGTGGTCAAGAGCAGAGGCCGCCTGGGTATGATTTAAGCTTGGCCATTGACCTGCTGTATGAGCATGGACAAATTGCTTGACCTTTCCATGTCCCCATACCCTCATCTACAAAAAAGAGAAAATAATGATGTCTACTGCATAAGGTTTGTCTGGGGGAAATCCAGATTCTGCTTTTTAAGCAATTAAAATACTTTTAAAAACTGATGAACACTATGCATAGAAAAACACACAAGTAGTAAGTACTCTGAATTTTCACAAAATGAATGCACTCATCTGACCACCATCCAGACCAAGAAACAGGAACTCTGCCAAGATTGGAACAACAGTGGGTGGTAGGCACTTTGCTCCCTCTAATGGAGACACCAGACTCTTGGCTTTTGGTGCCCCGGACGCATAAAAGTGGCATGGCAAGCTGAACAAACATAGCAGAGGGCCAGACTTAGCCCCCAGGCACCTGTTTAGAACTTTGCAGGAGGGTCTGGAACAGTGGGAAGGGGGTGGGGAGACGGAAGCACAATAAGGGGATGTCAGCACAGAACTCAACAAGTCAGGTGTAGCTAAGCGTGGCAGGGGTAATGAGTACAGAATGGGCTCAAGGTTCCGGAAGGAACCTTGGCTTGAAGTTGTTCTAATACAGGAAGAAGGTTTCCTG
This sequence comes from Felis catus, assembly GCF_018350175.1. Taxonomy (NCBI): domain Eukaryota; kingdom Metazoa; phylum Chordata; class Mammalia; order Carnivora; family Felidae; genus Felis; species Felis catus. The sequence goes on from NC_058374.1 coordinate 116,042,299, forward strand.
ATTCTGGGAAAGACTCAGAGACAAACTTGACACAAAGCCAAGTGCTCCCCCTTCACACAGACCACCTATTTTAATCACTAAACATCCATGACCAACTGTCCTGAATCTATCTCCCTCACGCACCCCCTTCCTGCCTTTCCACTCAGAGGGACACTTTTACTTTCCTTCCTTTCCTGTCTTGTCTTGATTTTTTATATATTGCCCTTCTGCATGGAATTCCTACGGTTCTCCCTCTTCTGAAAGGTCTCACAGCACACATACTGTTGGAAGATTTGGGCACTTCTGATCCTTTTTGGAAAGAGACAGATACAGGTAGTGAAATGAAAACAAAGTCCTGTTCACAACTCTGTCTCTGGCATCTGGTGGGCCTCTTCAAATAACCCCAAGCCCTCCGCACCCTGGCTGGGGCACGTGGTGTAAGCAGTGGCTGATGGAAAGCCTAGTTGTGGCAGGAGGAGAGAAATCTGGAATTGCTAGCAACGAACTGCACGACCGGCAGATCTGGGGAATGGCTGCCCACGGGATGCAGCTGGTAAGAGCGACATCAGAAAGAGGCTTGACTTATTCAGAACTATTTAGACTGAACGACCACCTGAACACTGTATACATGTGCCTGCAACATCCTAAATAAGAGAGTGCCCAGTCAGAGTTGAGCTTAGTGCCTGGCAAAGAGCAAGTGAGCTCTAAATCTTTTCCCTCTCCCCACCCCCTTTCCTCTCTTCCAGGATTCCATCAGGCTGTATGTGGTTACATGAAGCTTTATTCACGTATCAGTCCTGCTAGTTACAGTGGGTTCTTATTCTCCAGCTCTTCTACTGCCTGACTGATCTGAACTGCATGGCCACGCTGGTATTCTGTGGACCTGGGAAGAATGGTGATTTTGAATCATTTCATACATGTGTTAAAGCTGAAGTCTCTAGTTCAGAGATGTTGAGTGTTTCTGGAAGCATGTTTTGTCTTTTACAAACTGTCATTACCTTGGAGGCAGTATAATGGTACAGCTGGTTTGTTCATGTGCTCGGCACACGTTCTGTTGGGATATCCAGGTACTTTGAATACATTCAGAAAGAGGCAAGACAGAAATTAATAAATCAAAGTGAAAAAGGAGGTTTCTTTCTCCTTCTGAACTCTCATTTTTTTTTCACCCAGTATCCTTAAGTATAGTGCTTTTGACAAAACACTGTCTTGAGTATTTTAACTACTGTAGCATAAAATAAAACTAAAAAATAACTATGTATTGGTTTCTCATTGGTTAAGAGAGCACTAGATTCTTCTTCACACTGGCAATAAAAATCCTTACTCAATAATTGACAATGAGCTGTAACTTTTATATAAGAAAGTCGGGATTATTTAGGAGAAGGAGAGCATGAGTGGTGATGGGAACATGTTTTAGGTTCTACAAATAGTAGTAATTTATGAGACAAATATAGTTTATAACACTCAAAATTTGGCATGGAGAATCTATATTTTGGTTTATATTTTAAAATATTTTTATTTGCATCTACATTTTGAAGGCATTTAAGTGTAGGCATGTTATTCTAGAAACACAAATGCACACATATGTTTTTATATAAACTGGACTATAAATTCATTTTGAAATATGTTTTTTTCAAAAACTTAATAATGCAAATCTTTATATTATAATAGCTACACCTGCCACGTTAAAATTATTAACTCCAGGGGCTCCCAGCTGGCTTAGTCGGTAGAGCACGCGATTCTTGATTTCAGGGTCGTGAGTTCAAGCCCCATGTTGGGCATGGAGCCTACTTAAAGAAAAAATTAACTCTATGGTTAGATATTAGGTCCAGTATTTCACTATTTTAAACAATCATAATGTACATGTATCTTTACATGCCTATCCCAGTATTTCCTTAGAACAGTCTCTGTTAGAAGCGGAATAACTGGAACAAAGAACTTTTACTTCACTTCACCTCATTTTTTAAAGACTTCATGCCCAGTGCGGAGCCTAATGCAGAGCTTAGTGTAGGGCTTGAACTCACGACCCTAAGATCAAGACCTGAGCTGAGATCAAGAAGAGTTGGATGCTTAACCGACTAAGCCACCCAGGCACCCCAGAATATACACATTTTAAAGCTTGGAATATTGGGGCGCCTGGGTGGCGCAGTCGGTTAAGCGTCCGACTTCAGCCAGGTCACGATCTCGCGGTCCGTGAGTTCGAGCCCCGCGTCAGGCTCTGGGCTGATGGCTCGGAGCCTGGAGCCTGTTTCCGATTCTGTGTCTCCCCCTCTCTCTGCCCCTCCCCCGTTCATGCTCTGTCTCTCTCTGTCCCAAAAATAAATAAACGTTAAAAAAAAAATTAAAAAAAAATAAAATTAAATAAAGCTTGGAATATAGACTCCAAACTTCCCTCCCAAAAGATCTTTTCAATTCATGTACCCACCAGAGTGATCTTCCCCGTACCCTTGCCAGCAAAGGATCTTCCATTTCTTTACTATCCTTACCATCTCATTGGAATATATTTTTAATTACGTATCTTTGACTGTTTGTGAGGTTTATTTTTCTCACGCATTTACTGCCATCTGAATTTCTTCTGCTGGGAGCTGCCTATTCATGGCCTATGCAGGTATGGGGTCTTGGCTGTGGTTCTACCATCCACATTGTTAACGGCACAGCTGACCTCACGGGCCTCCACAGGCCTGTGCACTTGTGAAACAACTCTGGCTGTAAAATGTAAACAGGGCGAGACAGAAGCAATGATTCAAACAAAGCTTTTAACTTCTTGTGTGAAGTAAACAAAACGTGCTCTCCGGTGCAGGTCAATACAATGAATACTTGTTGCTAAAGAAAAAGGGCTGGCTCCAGCTGCTAAGTCACTTAAATAATGTTCCACTTGGCAACATGACTTCGATTCCTTTTGCAAGTAAAAGGGGCTTATAGCTACCCAACCTCCAAGCAATACATTAATGACAATAGGATAAATATATTCACATATATATCTATATTATGTAGACACATACATATATACATATATATGAGCTCATATAGATATGAAAAGTCCAGTTTTTTACACAAAGTCTAATCAGTATCTTATTATTTAATCCAGTTAATTTTTCTTTCTTAAATTGGGGTTTAAATGTCAAATACTGCTAGGCTGAAGATCCTTTTTTTTCTTCTAAGTTTATTTATTTTGAGAGAGAGAGAGAGCGCGCGCACACGCACGTGAGCAAGAGAGGGGCAGAGAGAGGGGGAGAGAGAGAATCCCAAGCAGACTCTGCACTGTCAGCACAGAGCCTGACTCTGGCCTCGAACTCACCAACCATGAGATCATGACCTGAGCTGAAACCAAAGGCTGAAGGCTCCTTTTAAACAAAACATCTGAAATCCAAAATCTCATTTCAAATATTTTACCACTTTAAGTGTTAAACAGTATCTCATAATCAAGGATGTCCCTGGTACTCCAAGTTCATTATTTCCTATTCCAAGCCGATTTACCTCCTCTATTCACTCTTTCTGTCCAATGGCATGGCTATCTTCTCTGGTATTAGACTGAAGACTTTGATATAACTTTTATTTCTTTATTTTTCCTTCTCCCTTGTCCTCCATGCCTAGCCAACTACCAAACTGGAGATTTCTCTCTCTCTCTCTCTCTCCATACATACATACATACATACACACACACACACACACACACACACACACACACACACACACACGAGTATATATTTATACTCACACACATATATATATCAGCTTTTAATTTTAAAAGTCTTACATTCACAGCAAAATTGCAAAGATAGCCCAGAGTTGCTGTAACCTGCCAACCTAGAGACACCCCCCTCCCCCCGCCAATGCTGACACCTTACATTACCGTGGTACATGTCACAACTAAGGAACCAACACTGCTCCAATACTCTTAATGAAACTCCACATATCATTCAGATGCCACTAGTTTTTTCCTAATACTGTCCCAAGATCCCATCTCCAGGACATTACATGTACTCATCATGTCTCCTTAGTCTCCTTTGGTCTGTGACAGTTTCTCATGTTTTCTGTGTGTGTGTGTGTGTGTTTTACCCACACTTCCTTGTTTCTGATGACTTGTACAATGTTGAAGAACACTGGTCAGGTATTTTGGAGAATGTCCCTCAATCTGGGTTTGTCTGATGTTTTTCTCATGAGGTAATGAGTTTTCTGGAGGACAGCCACAGAATTGAAGTGCCACTGTCATCCCATATCAGGGGTACGTGCCACCACCATGACTTGACTCACATTAACCCCCATCACCTGGCAGAGGTAGTGTTTGCCAGGTTTCTTCCTTCTCAAGTTACTCCCCCACCCACCCCCATGCTGCTTTCCATACTCATTTTGCAGATGAGGAAATGAAGGTCAGAAGTTAAATGACTACGTCACTGCTTAAAAAGTAGCAAAACTGAAATTGGCACGTAAGGCTTTTTACTCCTGCTTCTGCATTTCTTCCTCAATACCAGGACTTGGCAAACTGTCATGGTCTGTGGGCCAAATCTAATCTACCACCTGTTTTTATAAGGCCCACAAGCTAAGCAGGGTTTTTATATTTTCAAATGGTTAAAAAAATCAGAAGAGTAATATTTTATGACACGTTAAAACTTATGTGAAATTCAAATCTCAAACAAAGTTTACTGGGTGTGACGATGCTCCTTGTTCAAGTATTGCCTATAGCCACTTTTATAATACGATGGCCAAGTTCAGTAGGGGTGACAGAGATTGTATAGCTCAGAAAGCTTAATATTTATGATCTGGCCCTTTACAGAAAACGATGGCTGACCCTGTACAATACCATCGTGCAAACTACCCACCGAGCAGCCTCCCTTTTTGCCACAGGATGGAGAAAAGAAGACCGTCATCCCTAAGAAGATCAGTTGATTACACAATTCACAAAGTGTAAAACACGAGACCCTCTAAAATGTTTCTTTGGGGGCCCAGGTTTGAGGTTTGCTGTGCTTTTCCACTCTTAGTGATAAAATCATATACATGGGATGGAGGGTTTGGGGATGGGAGAGAGGCAGAGATGCCGACCTAGGGACAGAGAACAGAGAGAAACAGAAACATACACTACTCTGGACATCAGAACTGGTCATTGGAGGAACGACTCCCTCAATTAGCAGAAGATACATTAAATTTCTGCAAAGAGCCAAAAATCTATACCCCGAGACACTGTATGACAGAGTCTTTCTTTCTTTTTTTTTTTTTTTTTTGGTTTATTTATTTTGAGAGACAGAGAGAGAGAGGGAGCGAGCAAGTGAGCTGGGGAGGAGCAGAGAGAGAGGGAGAGACAGAGAATCCCAAGCAGGCCTCACGCTGTCAGTGTGGACAAGGGGCGTGGACCCACAAACCGTGGGATCATGACCTGAGTTGAGATCAAGAGTCAGATCCTTAACTGACTGAGCCACAGATTGAGCCACCCAGGGGCCCCACAGCTTGAGCATCTTCTAAGGGCAAATCTGCCACTCGGTCCCCTGTAGAACGAAGAGAGAGACTGAACATCCCATTTCTTAAGCATTTTAAGTTAATTCCACTTTAGGGAGTGGATTATATTAATCTCAAAAGGCAAATGTAGACATCACATTATTTATAGAGGATTGGTATTTATAGAGAAGATGCTACTTTCTAATAATTGTTTTTTAATATAATTTATTGTCAAATTGGTTTCCATACAATACCCAGTGCTCATCCCAACAAGTGCCCTCCTCCCTGCCCATCACCCACCTTCCCCTCTCCCCCACACCCCATCTACCCTTAGTTTGTTCTCAGCCCTTAAGAGTCTCTTATGGTTTGCTTCCCTCCCTCTCTGTAACTTTTTTTCCCCCTTCCCCTCCCCCATCGTCTTCTGTTACGTTTCTCAAGATCCACATATGAGTGAAAACATACGGTATCTGTCTTTCTCTGCCTGGCTTATTTCACTTAGCATAATATCCTCCAGTTCCATCCACATTACCGCAAATGGCCAGATTTCATTCTTTCTCATTGCCAAATAGTATTCCATTGTATACATAAACCACATCTTCTTTATCCATTCATCAGTTGATGGACATTTAGGACCTTTCCATAATTTGGCTGTGGTTGAAAGTGCTGTGCTGCTATAAACATTGGGTTACATGTGCCCCTATGCATCAACACTCCTGTATTCTTTGGGTAGATTCCTAGTGCTATTGCTGGGTCATAGGGTAGTTCTATTTTTAATTTTTTGAGGAACCTCCACACTGTTTTCCAGACAGGCTGCACCAACAGTGCATTCCCACCAACAGTGCAAGAGGGCTCCCATCTCTCCACATCCTTGCCAGCATCTATAGTCTTCTAATTTGTTCATTTTAGCCACTCTGACCAGCGTGAGGTGACATCTCATTGCAGTTTTGCTTTGTATTTACCTGACGATGAGTAACGTTGAGCATCTTTTCATGGGCCTGTTGGCCATCTGGAGGTCTTTTTTGGAAAAGTGTCTATTCACGTCTTCTGCCTTCTAATAATTAAGTCTTAAAGTTGCTTTCCAAGCTTATGGATGGGGCTGGCTTTACTTAACAGTTTAGCAATGATAAAGGAGATGAGAATTCTGCAGAATTCTTTAGCATTCTGGTAAAAGTCACATCTGTTTAATAAAAGAGAAAATGCACAAAAAAAGCAGAAGAAAAATCCAGCTGGTTTTTTGTTATTTTCTCATAAAAACAGCCAAACTCACAATCACAGTATATTCTGCACAACTGATTCATTAACCCCTATCTGCATAAAGACACAAGTGTTTTGAGGCCACAACTTTCCTTGCAGGAGGCATGGCTAAAAGCAAATGCCATCACAATGCTACACAAAGTATGGAGATGCCCAGTGGGCAGCGCCATGGGCTTTCGGAGCCCCTTTCAAAAATATCTCTTCCCCTTTCAATCTCTGAAATGAACAGGGGCTTTCTGATAATGCCATCTAAGTTTGTATTTTAGGGACATATTGGGGATAACAAGGCATGAAATTGCTTTGCACGAGAAATCATTTTTCTGATCCAGAAGTGGTGGCTGAGGGGTGGGCTGGAGGGGGAGGGGGTCCATTCAATACCTGATCTGAATTAGGGAGAGCAAAGAAAATATTTCATGCTATTCGGGTTAGTCCTGGACTGAGATATTGGTTCTGAGCGATGATAAGAGTTTATTTAAGAAGAAAACCAAAAGAGCAGAGAGACTACTTTTGTTATTCCCAAGAAAACAGTATGTTGTCCTCAGAATTTGGTGACAGGCCACCCTGCTATGATGGGATAACTAAATAATAAAGCCTAGTGTCTGCGAAAAGCAAATTGGCTCCTTAGGCAAAGCAGTAATAAGTCACTGGCTGGATGGTGAAAGCAGCTAAGACAACAGAGAGCTCGTAGTCCCCAGAGGGAAAAGTTATTTTCTTGCCAATATTGGTCAAAAGTGCAATTCTTTAGGAATAATTCAGCAAAGGCTACCTCCCCCCACTCCACCAAGGCAGGCAATAGAAATGTATTTCCAAAGTGAATGAACGTTTTAGTAATACTTATGGGTTTTGATAAATGTGATCACATAGGTTGACTCCCCTTTGCCTTATGAAATGGAGAGAAACTGGAACCGATCGCTGGGGGGGGGATTCTGTTGGTTTCATATCCTTCTACATATGCTATGAAATCTCAAGCAGGAACTTGGAGAGGTCACTGATCTGTGTGGATCACTGTTTGCGAATCATCTCCCTGATTTTCAGTGTGGCCCTCAGAGCAGCAGCAGCACCCAAAATGCGGAATCTCAGGCTCCTTCTTGGATCTTATTAATTATTTATAATTAATTTATTTACTTACTTTAGATTACTTTTTTAAAAAAATTTATTTTTTAAATTTACATCCAAATTAGTGCATATAGTGCAACAATGATTTCAGGAGTAGATTCCTTAATGCCCGTTACCCATTGAGCCCATCCCCCTTCCCACAACCCCTCCTGTTACCCTCTGTTTGTTCTCCATATTTAAGAGTCTCTTATGTTCTGTCTCCCTCCCTGTTTTCATATTATTTTTGTTTCCCTTCCCTTATGTTCATCTGTTCTGTGTCTTAAAGTCCTCATATGAGTGAAGTCATATGATATTTGTCTTTCTCTGACTAATTTTGCTTAGCATAATACCTTCTAGTTCCATCCACATAGTTAGCTGCAAATGGCAAGACTTCATTCTTTTTGATTGCTGAATAATACTCCATTGTGTGTATGTATATGTGTGTGTGTGTGTGTGTACACACACACACACACACACACACATATATACACATACATACACACCACATCTTCTTTATCCATTCATCCATTGATGGACATTTGGGCTCTTCCCATACTTTGGCTATTGTTGATAGTGCTGCTATAAACATTGGGGTGCATGTGTCCCTTAGAAACAGCATACCTGTGTCCCTTGGATAAATACCTAGTAGTGCAATTGCTGGGTCATAGGGTAGTTCTGTTTTTAATTGTTTGAGGAACCTCCGTACTGTTTTCCAGAGTGGCTGCACCAGTTTGCATTGCCACCAACAATGCAAAAGAGACCTTTCTCCACATCCTCGCCAACATCTGTTGTTGCCTGAGTTGTTAATGTTAGCCCTTCTGAAAGGTGTGAGGTGGTATCTCACTGTGGTTTTGATTTGTATTTCCCTGGTGATGAGTGACATGGAGCATTTTTTCATGTGTCGGTTGGCCATCTGGATGTCTTCTTTGGAGAAGTGTCTATTCATGTCTTTTGCCCATTTCTTCCCTGGATTATTTATTTTTGGGTGTTGAGTTGGATAAGTTCTTTATAGATTTTAGATACTAAGCCTTTATTTGATATGTCATTTGCAACTATCTTCTCCCATTCCGTCGGTTGCCTTTTAGTTTTGCTGATTAGTTTCCTTCACTGTGCAGAAGCTTTTTATTTTGATGAGGTCCCAGTAGTTCATTTTTGCTTTTGTTTCCCTTGCCTCCGGAGATGTGTTGAGTAAGAAGTTGCTGTGGCCAAGATCAAAGAGGTTTTTGCCTGCTTTCTCCTTGAGGATTTTGATGGCTTCCTGTCTTACATTGAGGTCTTTCATCCATTTCGAGTTTATTTTTGTGTACGGTGTAAGAAAGTGGTCCAGGTTCATTCTTCTGCATGTCGCTGTCTGGTTTTCCCAGCACCACTTGCTGAAGAGACTGTCTTTATTCCATTGGATATTCTTTCCTGCTTTGTCAAAGATTAGTTGGCCATACGTTTGTGGGTCCATTTCTGGATTCTCTATTCTGTTCCATTGATCCAAGTGTCTGTTTTTGTGCCATAGAACCGCTTTAATACAAGATCCCTAGGTGGTTTGTATTATACTCACATCCCCTCTTTTTCAATCTGAGAAGCACTCATCTAGCCTTCAGATGGTTGGTGGTGGTTTTCGATCTGAAAAAAAGAACTGCTTTGGCCATTGGTAGGATGGGTGCCTGGGTGGTGGTAAAACCAACAACAAATAGAGACCAGCCCTGAAAATTCCCAGTGCAGACAAAACCTGTTCAGTCATTCAGACAAACCTTCATTTAATTTATTTTCTGCAAGGCTAACTTGACCTGAGACACGGTTCACTTACATTTCTGGAAACCATATGCAGAACTTAAACAATTTCCCAAGGTTGATGGGAGGTAACCACCATTCAATTCCGTATCATTTAAGAAAATTCTAACATTATAATCAGTCATTGTAAAAAATGGTCACAGCTTTCTCACTATATAAGCTGCTTTACAACAATATCCCCCTGAACCTCATTCCATGTTTTGGTCTGAGTGCTCCCAGTTGGCCAACTGTCTCTTTGGTGTTGCAAAATAAACTTTTACCAATGACTACTTCAGTGATTCACTGGTTTTACTTCTGTTATTTCTGAACTTTTGACAGTAGCATGCTCATCCCTAGAGGACTGAGAGCTGAGGGAGAAAATCAATCGAGGTGCTCTTATCCGAAGAACAGGGGATGGATGACGAGCAAGCAAACCAAAAGACATTCCCAGAAGCGATCAGTTGTTAGGGATGAGCATCTGACCCAAGCCCGGTCAATGGGTCTCATTTGTGGGATTTTTGCTGTCTGTAGAGAAGGGAAAGCTCTCTGTTCTGAGGTTATAAAGTTGATGAAACAAAGGCAGAGCTCCGGGGGCTACTCCTTGGGGAAGGCGTGCCTGAGAATAAAGCAAACTCCAAGCAAACAGTGCTAAGAAGTAGAGACAGACCAACTCTTCACGACTTCAGCCGTGCACCTACACTTGGGCCCGATTCCAGGGGTCACCATCACAATGTTTCCTAGCACAATGTGAATGCGCCCCCTGGAGATGTGCGACAACACGGCAGCTCCTCCTGGACGCATCTCTGCTTAATCCAAATTTGACTCTGGACTTCTGTTTTATGTGGCAACAAACTCCTCCATTTAAAATTTTTGTTGTTGTTGTTTTAAGATACACTGAGGTAGATTTTCTGTGACTTGTAACTATCTGCAGGGGTGACTTTTCAAAATACTTGTGTTCATATCCAGCCCCAAACCTCCTCCCCTATGATAGGCCAGCTCGGATATGGCCTTGGTGGGGATGGGAACAGGAAAGGCAGTTAGGGGTAAGCACTCTGGGAAGGTATACATGACTAAATCCTGTACAGGAAGGCAACTGGACAACTTTTATACAAAGTTGTCAATACAAAAGGCAACTGGACAACTTTTATACAAATTCTTTTATACTGATTCAATAGATAAATCAGCACATGTGGCAAAGATACGTGTTCAAGGATATTCGGTTAAGTACTGTTGGGATGGCAAAAGATTATATAGCCAAAAATATCCAACAATAAAAGACTAAGTAAATAACGATCCCTCTAAACAATAGAATAAACACTCTATTAAGAAAGAACATGGAGGGGTGCCTGGGTGGCTCAGTTGGTAAAGCATCAGACTTTGACTCAGATCATGACCTCACACAGTTGGTGAGTTCGAGCCCCACATCGGGCTCTGTGCTGACAGCTCAGAGCCTGGAGCCTGCTTTGGATTATGTGTCTCCCTCTCTCTCTCCACTCCTCCCCCACTTATGCTCTGTCTGTCCATCTCTCTCAAAAATAAACATTTAAAAAAATTAAAAAAAAAGAACATGGCATCTCCACGTGTTATCCTGAAACAATTCCCAAGATCAATGAGAAAAAGTAATGAATGTAACAATATGTATAGTATGCTACCATTTGTGCAAATAAAGAGGATAATTAAATAAATCTATGTGTATATATATGCATACACAATATGCATAAGCATTTATATATGAATAGAATATCTTTATTTTTTTAAGTAAACTCTACCCCCACAATGTGGGGCTCGAACTCATGACCCCAAGATCAAGAGTCCCATGCTCTACCGAATGAGCCAGCCAGCTGCCTCCATATATGAATAAAATATCTTTACAGGAACAGACAGAAACTTAATAGTGGTTGTTTCTAGAGAGGGGACAGGTTGAGAAACAGAGCTACTTTATATCCTTTAAATTTTGTAACTATTATATGCATCCATTAAATACTTAATACTCTGACCTGTCTGGAATTGTTCCCTCCTTCCTTCTTCGGAACCACTGGCCTGGGAAAGATGAAATGCATGCCTCAGGCAAGAAGTCCAGAGACTGAGTGATCAGGGGTCTCCTCTTCTGGAACCAGTCCAGGGGCTGATCGGATCACAGCCTCTCAAAATACTAAACACCACGGAGAGAACTGGATGCAGTGGGCGAGGATGGAGCTACAAGGAGCAGGAGTTATTTGCCTGGGGAGCAGACGTGCCTGGAGACTGGGCCCTGGGAGCACCAGCTGTCCGGCTGCCGCAGGGCAGGAGGGGCTCCCGGCTGCCATCCAGCAAAGCAGTCCTACCAGTGATTTCTTTCTCTCACGTGGCCTGAGTTCCCTCTGGCCGCTGGCCTGTCCTACTGGCCACTTAGAATTACAGGTGTCCCTGCTTATCGAAAGTTCACATCATGCCACCTTGCTTTTACAAAAGACCTACGTCAGTACCTGTTTTCAATAACCCAAAGAAATCTGACGAGGATTTTTTTCACTTTTAAGAGAAAAGGCGAACAGTGCAGTGAAAACAGTAGTGTTCAGCATTTGTTTTGCAGCAAGCTGTTAGCGAGGCAGGAGAACGCGCCCCCCCCGCACCCCCCCCCCCCGCCAGCTCCTTCCCCGGGGACTCCCTCAGCATCTCAGCATCCAGCACCACAGCCTTGAACTCTGTGAGCACCTGTGCTTTATGTGGATTTATTTTGTGTAGCCGCTAACAAGATGTGTCCTCAGGTATAGGAAAAGCCTTAGAGAGGTTATTTTTTGAGTCTGGGAATGCTAAAAAGTGTTTTCCATATAAATTAATGGCAATTGCTTCTTCACTTTACATCATTTTAGCTTATGAAAGGTTTAACAGGAAACCTTTTGAATGGCGGGAGAAACCTCAAAGCCCTCCTTCAGAACATTGCATTAGTTTCTGAAGACCTCCCCTTCTAATATGTGTGTAGATGGAAACATTTGAAGCTTCAAGCACAGTGCAAATGACAAGTGTAAGCAAGTCTGTGTGTTGAAGCTCTGACTCTCCTGCTTACCTCGAGGGTCCGGTGGCCTCTACTGGGAGTCTGGGACTCCCAGCAGCCACCACTGTGTGCTAATTGACACTGAAACACAAGTGCAAGAACACATCAGGGTGACCGGAGACAAGCAGCCAAGTCTGCCCACACAGTGACAGCTGCTGTTGGGGGAAGCTCGGGGACTGGCATTTGAGTTCACTGTCCTTTTACTGCTTTAAAATGTGCAACCCAAGCACAATGATGGTGTTGTTTCCACCGAACTATAAATCACCCACAAATTAATCTCTGCTGCACTGATTCTGTTAAGCCATGGTTTTTTTAATATTTGTTTTTGAGAGAGAGAGAGAGAGAGGGAGAGACAGAGACAGCGTGAGCGGGGGAGAGGCAAAGTGAGAGGGAGACACAGAATCCGAAGCAGGTTCCAGGCTCTGAGCTGTCAGCACAGAGCCTGACATGGGGCTCGAACTCACAAACCACGAGATCATGACCTGAGCCGAAGTCAGACGCGTTAACTGACTGAGCCCCCCAGGTGCCCCTAAACCATGTTTTAGAAAACAGTTCCAATCCCGAGCTTTGGGAAAGAGACACTCATCCTTCTCCTCCTTTTCCCCAGCAAAGTCTGTCCCCATCACTACCCCAAATTACATATTCTGCTGCTTATGAGAATAATTGCTGGTAGCCTTCCAAAACTGATGTGGGTTAATTTGTGTATACATATGGGGCGGTAGGGGGTGAGTGGGGAAGGTGGCACGTTTGCCATCAGAGAACACAGAAGGCATCCTAATATTCTCTCTAATGAACGCTCAAACTTGGCATGTTATACCTTTCCACGGCCTCAGACTTCTCATCTGCCCACCCTGGGGCATTCGATAGATGGTAAGAGTTTCCTACACTGCACAATGTACCCAGAGAGGAGGGGTAGCATCCCTGTTTTGATTATTACTGTTGGACCTGAGTGTGTGTGTTCTGACCTTTCACAATGCCTCTCCTAGGAAACGCTTAGTAAACACTCGCTGAACTGAGTAACCTTTGACTCCATTCCAGCTATCTATAGGATTGTCTGTGTGTTCAGCTTAAACATTAAAAAAAAAAGTGCAATTGTGAAATTCTGCAGAACACACAATTTAAATGTATTAAAAATGGACTATAGTTCACTATTCATTATTATTTGTTGGTGAGTGCAGAGGAAAATGCTGTCCTTTTCACCTTGGGGAGTTTAAAAACCTACACGGGCAGTTCCAGTTTAAACAAACTGGCCAACAGGGCGTCTGGTGAGGGGCCTCTTACGTTTGGGCAGACTATGACGAAGCCCAAAGAGAGCCACACGTCGTGCCCTGGGTTTCTGGAGAAATGGCTTCACCCTGGCTTCAGTCTAAGCCTACCCATCCCTCATTCACTGCACAGGACAAAATGCAAAGTCACAACAGGTGCTGGATGTCCCATCTGCCCAGAGATTTCTTTATGCACGTCAGTCTGGGCAGCCCCAGACAGAATGTGACCCTGTTCACTTTACATGTGGTCAGCCAGCATGTAGTTGGGTTAGACTGGATTATGGACAACAATCCTAACCAAAAAAATGTCTTGAGGGGCGCCTGGGTGGCGCAGTTAAGCGTCTGACTTCAGCCAGGTCACGATCTCGCGCTCCGTGAGTTTGAGCCCCGCGTCGGGCTCTGGGCTGATGGCTCGGAGCCTGGAGCCTGTTTCCGATTCTGTGTCTCCCTCTCTCTCTGCCCCTCCCCCGTTCATGCTCTGTCTCTCTCTGTCCCAAAAATAAATAAACGTTGAAAAAAAATTAAAAAAAAATATTTAAAATAAAAAAAAAAATGTCTTGAACAGCCTGTGAGCAAGTCTGAGTCATGGTAACACCTCTGGCAACAATGCCAATGCTGGGGATAGAGTAGGTACTCAATAAAAGTTAGCTGAGTGAGTGAATGAAGTAAAAACCAGAACTAAATTCTTTCTTTTTTTTTAAAGTAGATTCCACACCCAACATGGGGCTTGAACTCATGACCCTGAGATCAACAGTCGCCTGATCTACTGACTGAACCAGCCAGCTGCCCCTGGTACCAAACCCTTTTTTTTTTATAAATTTTTTTTTTCAACGTTTATTTATTTTTGGGACAGAGAGAGACAGAGCATGAACGGGCGAGGGGCAGAGAGAGAGGGAGACACAGAATCGGAAACAGGCTCCAGGCTCCGAGCCATCAGCCCAGAGCCTGACGCGGGGCTCGAACTCCCGGACCGCAAGATCGTGACCTGGCTGAAGTCGGACGCTTAACCGACTGCGCCACCCAGGCGCCCCCCAAATCCTTTTTAAAGTATCCATTAAACCAGACTCATAGCAACATCTAGTTTTCATCTCAAGGAATGACTTTGAAAAGTTCACTGTGGATGGGAGATGTGGGGGGCGATGAGAGTACCGGCTAATAATTCCTCACATGTGTGCAGTGCTAACTTGGTCCTTCCACTTCCATCATCTCATCTAACACCCACAACAACCTGACAACGTAGGTTACGTTCATTCTACAGATGAGCAAACTAAGCCTCAAACAAACTGTGATTTGTTTACTGTCTTTACATCAAACAGAGCTAGGACACAAGCTCTAAGGTCTTAGAGACATTCTACTTCACCAGTTGCAGAAGAAGCTATAGTTACTGTTGTTTACCTTTTCACACTAAACTACATACAAACGTACTCTCAGACATGTGTATGCTGCTCTGAACACCTTCCTTCTTTCATCAGTGGCTGCCTCAGTATTTCCACACAGGAAATCCACTAACCCCGGAGGCAGGCAAACCTGGGATTATGTCCCCACTTATGTCTATGTGACTTTGGACAAGTAACTTAACCCTGCTAAGCCTTGGCTTCTTCATCTATAAAATGGGAATAGCAATACTTATGGCCAAGGGTTATTCTGTATGAAAAGAGATAATACAGGTAAAGTGCTTCCATATGAAGTTGGCCACAAAGCCAACATCCATCGAGTGACAGCTGTCGTCACAACTAGAACGAGATGAAGGGGAGGAGAAGTCATCGGGGGCTCTGAGTTGGAACGAATAATTACACAGCCCAGCTCGCAGTAACACATGCAGGCCTATTCATGCATGTGTACACACTTAAGCACAATGGAGAAATATACCCTTTCACACATTAAAAGCAAACTTCAAGATACATAACTAAAAGTCACAAAATCAATGGATTTCTTTTTCACCACAAGCAATACTGAAAGTAACAGAGGAAGATTCATTCTTTTTATTTTTAATTTTTTTAATGTTTATTTATTTTTGAGAGAGAGAGAGAGAGAGAGCACGTGAATGGGGAAGGGCAGAGAGAGAGGGAGACACAGAATCTGAAGCAGGCTCCGGGCTCTGAGCACTCAGCACAGAGAGCGACACGGGACTTGAACCCACAAACCGTCAGATCATCTTCCTGAGCCGAAGTCGGAAGCTTAACCACCTGAGCCGCCTAGGCACACCTGAAGTAAACTCATTCGGATAGGACCGTAGACTTACTACAGGTAAATTTTCATCCCCTGAAAGTACCAACACACAATAAAAAGAAAGTCTGAACAATTTTCTTTAAGTCTATAAGTTAGTTCCGACCCCCAACTGCAATATGATATGTCACTGTTGAAAGCTCTTCAATGCATTTCACAGCTTGAAAATTCAGTAGTCTCCAGGGATACTCCTATCGATGGCTAACAATAATTAACCATCTTTTTCCTTTTTAAAAACCGGAAGCCACCAACGGAATGTATCAATGAGCCAACTGATTCCTCAGTAATATTTCCATAATGAGCACAGATTCTGGAGTTGGACTGCCTGAGTTTAAATGGAAATTGTTCCACTTTTTACTGTGTGACTTCTAGCAAATTATTTAATGTCTCTGTGCTTCGGTTTCCTACCTATAAAAGGGGTACAAGAGTACATACTTCTTATGGTTTGCTGTGAGTATGAAATATGGTAGCTGACATGAAACTTTCAGAAGGGCATTTAACACATGGTAATATATCATGTACCTATGATTACTGTGCATATACCCAAAACATAGCCATTTAACAAACACTCCCTGCTCTAACCCTAGATCTATCCCTCCTCAATGCCCAACCCTGGTATTTCCACCCAGACAACAATTATGCGGAAACTAATTTATCTTGCCTTCCCTGCTCCCATGGGCCTGGTACTGTGACTGGCACAGAGTAGTCTGAAAATATTTGATAAGAGAATGAAATGATGTTAGCATTTTAAGGCATTTTGAAAATATGTTATGAAAAGCATGATATTCACAGTGCTCCTTAGGGTTAAGGGAGAAAGAGGAGGTATTCTAAGCTTAGATCGTCTCTCTCCCATGGGACAAAAAGGAAATGAACAATAGCAGATACTGGAAGGTGCACTAGAATTAAATTGTGTCAATTTCCCAGCAGGATAATAATGGAAAGCTCCACCACGGAGCCAAGGCTGGTCAACTATTCATCTACTGTATTCTTTTAAAAAACAAACCTCTCTCTCACACAAATCCTCTGTCTCACCAACGTGCATGAACTACTAAGAATTCACATTCTATAAAACCACAGAAAAGCAACAGGAATAACAATGCTTTTCCAGATTTCACAAATGTTTGGCTTCCCAACCAGCAGGCAACAGAGAGCACTGAATTTCCAATGGATTTTACAATTGCCGACAGCAAAATCCTGCGGATGCTTCCCATGGGGAGAGTGTGCCAGGAAAGATTCATAACCAGATAAGTGAGAACTGCCCAAGAGTCACGCTTAAAGCTCTGGTGGAAGCCCAGAGGAACTCCCGGCTTCAAACGCAGGTATTCCCCCACAAAACGCTGAAATTATCCCCCAGGGTGCAGAGACTGCAATGCTACAGAAGCAAAGGATTTTGTTCTCTTTAGGGGGAAAAAAAACATCAATTCTCCTTGATATACTGTGCTCCCCGCCCAAAAAGAGAAAGTTGTAGACCAACAGAAGTAATGAATCCATTTAATTAAATAAAACCAAAACCAAACCTCCATTACCCTTCATTGTCTCCGTAATTTACATATTAAAAATTTCTAGAAAAATATATATGTCAAATTGTTAATACTGCTTACTACTGGAAAGTAAGTAGAGATTTTTACTATTATTTAACCTTTTATCAAAGAAAACAAAGCAGATTAATGAACTCCTATGTGCCCATTATTACTCAGCTTCAGCAATCAATTCCTGACCAGTTCACTTCCTCTCTTCTGTATTATTTTGGAGCAAATCCCAGCTATCATATTATTTCGTATTTCAATATGTATTGCTAATAGACAAAGACCCTTCTTTAAAAACATAAAAATAGGGGCACTTGGGTGGCATAGTCAGTTAAGCGTCCGACTTCCACTCAGGTCAGGATCTCACAGTTTGTGGGTTCGAACCCTGTGTCAGCTCTGTGCTGACAGCTCAGAGCCTGGAGCCTGCTTTGGATTCTGTGTCTCCCTCTCTCTCTGCCCCTCCCCCACTTGTGCTCAGTCTCTCCCTCTCTCTCAGAAATAAATAATAAACATTAAAAAAATAATTTAAAAAAAAACCATATAAGCAATACCATTATTATATCTAAAAGATCAACACCTTAATGCTTCAAATATCCAGTGCTTACATTTCATATGAATCTTGTCTGAGGGGCACCTGGGTGACTCAGTCAGTTAGCATCCAACTCTTAATTTAGGCTCAGGTCATATCTCGTGGTTCAGGAGATTGAGCCCTGCATCGGGCTCTGTGCTGACAGCGCAGAGCCTGCTTGGGATCTTTTCTCTTCCCTCTCTCTGTCCCTCCCCTACTCTTTCTCTCTCAAAAATAAATAAATAAACTAATTAATTTGTTTGAATCAATCTTCATATAAGGTCCACATATAGTGAATGAATATGTTTTTAAGTATCTCAGTCTACCAGTCTCCTTCCATCTTATTTTTCCTAGCAATTTGTTACATTTTGTTTTACATATCTATTGATTTGAAAAATGACCATAAGTATGTATTTTTTAGTGTGTTGTGTTTTTTTTGAGAGAGTAGGGGAGGGGCAGAGAGAGAAGGAGGCAGGCTATGAAGCGAGCCCTGTGCTAACAGCAGAGAGCCCGATGACAGGCTTGAAGTCACAAACCATGAAATCATGACCTGAGTTGAAGTTGGACGCTTAACCAACTGAACCACCCAGGCGCCCCTCAAGTATGTAATTTTTTAATAAGTCAAGAGGAGGGGACAAAATGGCTGACAGCACAGCACTGAGTTCCTTCGCTGCCCCAAACACAGGAAGGTAAGCAGCAGTAAAAGGTGCAGTTTCACTAGATGGGTCCTTCTCTGTCCTCCAAGATGCAATTAGATAGGAGTACACCAATATATAAAACTTGTTTAAAAAGCAAATGGACAAAATCAGTGGATTACCAATAGTACAATAACATAGGTGGTGGTGCAAGAAGTCATCAGCAATATCACCGGAGACCCATCCAAAGCAATAGGCAGATTCGCTTAGTTCACACAAGTGCATCTTGGTTTAGCCCTGGTAAGAATGTCTACTTCCCTAGACACAGAACCTCCAGCCAACGTAGATGCTATGATTACATGTTATGAGACTTTTTTGTTGTTATTTTTCATTACGGAAGTAATCCATGCCAACTACAGACCATCTGGCAAATACAGCTAAATAACAGATAAAATGAAGCCTGTAACTCCCACTACCTCAAAATAACCACCATACTGATCACTAAGGCATCTTTTGGTTCCAAGTCAAAGAAGATGTAAGTGAAACTGATTTAAATATAAAGTGAACTTATATATTTGAAAAGTCCAGGAGTAGTTTTGACCCTAGGCAAAGTTTAATCCAGCAGCCAGGTGATATCACCAGAACCTGATTTTGATTTTCTCTATTTCTTAACCTGTTTTTCTTAGCGTCAGCTCATTCTGAAACTAGCCTTCACACAGTTGCATGATAGCTACTACCTACAGCTCCTGGACCACAAATTTCTTGCTCAAGTCAAGCAAGGAAAAGAGTATGTCTTCATCCCAGCCTTCTCAGGGAGAATCCTGAAATATACTCTGATTGGTCCAGGTTGGATCATGTGACTGCCTTTAACCTCACAGTAGCAAGAAGAATGCAGTGTATGAATCACCTTAGCCTAACACACATGCTCCACTTCCTGATCAAGGTATAGTCAGGTATGTGTTTTCCCAGAAACACATAGATCCCTATAATACAGAAACGGGGGCTATTAGGAATGCAGAATGGAGAAATCATGTTGGGGAAGCAAGCAATAGGTGTCCAGCGCCATCACTGTTTGTATTTGTTGTGCTGTGACTCCGTTTTACAACGTGGAAGATGCTGCCAATGCTGAGATTAATTTCTGATACGGAGAAGTCTGGGGAGAAGAGATGTTCCACAAAGTACAAGATGATGCCTCACATTTGGTAGGTACCAAAGATATGATGAGTTGAATATAAACTAGCGTAAAAGGTTTAAAGGCAGAATGCCCAAAGATGCTTCCCAAAGTTCAAGACCAAGAGAAATAAACTTACAGACTATCTCTGTCACTCCACCTGTGTTAAAATGCATAGTCCTTATTTACACAAATGTTTGAATTTCTTGGTTGGTATTGCAAACAAGTAGTACTCAGTTATTCAAATATTTGTCATGGTTTCTTTCCTTATAGTAGAAATCGAAGAATCATGACAATCCACGTTTCTTATACTTTGGTGGTGGTGGGGAGATAAAAATGTACTCTAACATTTTTTTTTTTTATGTTTATTTTAGACAGAGTGAGAGACAGAGCAGAAACAGGGGAGGGACAGAAAGGGAGACACAGAATCAGAAGCAGGCTCAGGCTCCAAGCTGTCAGCACAGAGCTGACAGTGGGCTCGAACCCACGAACCTCGAGAGCATGACCTGAGTGGAAGTCGGACATTTAACCAACTGAGCCACCCAGGTGCCCCTGTACTCCAACACTTTAAATACAAGTTTGGTTGGGCCTGAAGTAAGAATGGATCCTGCTCTACTTTCACTTTAGACTAGTAACTCTTTCTTAATGTCAGGGGAGTATGTCTAGCGACAGGGACTTTACCGTCTCACAAGACAGAGTCTTACTCTAATTTCAATTCCTGATGCTAAAACAATTTCTCACTACTGAACAAAAGTGTGATTCCCTGTAAAGTCTAGTCAGGGGTCCCAAACACCCTTCTGCGAGCTCATATTTCAACTGTCCAATGAGGGTTCCCATCCCGCTCAGCTGTCCAGCCTTCTCTAGGGCAACGTTCTCAGTTCCTCCACTGCTGCTTGCTGGTTGTGAGCTCCGTTCCTTTTATCATCCTGCTCACCTTCCACTGGGCCTTCTGTTGAGGCTTTAAGAATATGCCCTTGACCCAGGGAAGTGTACCGATCGCTCAATGTCTGTGGAATTTATTTCTCAACTGTTTTCTAACAACACATGCATGTGCGACCTCTGTCATTCAACTCTGTTAGTATCTTTCAGTGTTTGTGTCTCAGCAGCATGGAGAGTGCTCATGGAAACTCAGCTCCTGATCCCATGCTCCACCTCCTGAACTTGAAGTATCTTCTCCCCTCCACACTGTGTTCTCCACAGATGAATTCATGACAAACATCTTGTGTCTGATCTGCTCCAGCAGACAGTGATGCCTGGGCTGACACTGCCTCTCTTCCCAACTCCGTCCAAAGGCCTGTAAGGGACTGTGTCTGCTCTCATCTGCGTATCTCCTGAGGAGCAATGCAACTTCCGATGTGCCTTGATCAGCTCAGAGTTCAGGGGGCCTGTTCTTCAATGCAGTGCTTCTTTTTAAGCAGACAGGTGGTATTAGTGAATGTGCTTGTGGTTTTTCAGCAGCTTCCTTTCTCCGTTGGCTCATCTGAAGCTCAAAGTCAGTCGGAGACTGTCAGTCTCCACTAGGCACGGCCCCACCCAGCTGTCTCCAGTGAGCTGGCCACCTGCAGATTTAGTGAGGCCCTGAGCCAGTGACAACCAAGATTGATAACATAGTAAGACAAAGGCTCTCAGAGCTGGCTGCACATTAGAATCACCAGGAGACCTTTAAGAACTATCAATGCCTTGTTCTAACTCCCAAGATTCTGATTCAATTGATCTGGTATCCATTTAAAAATCAGTGTTGTTGTTGTCGTTGTTTTAAAAAGCCCCTGAAGTAATCATGATGTACAGACAGAATTCAGAGTCACCGCAGGACATCCCTAACAGCTCCCCGTGTGGAAATAGAGCCCACGATGCCTGACAGAACTTCTACCACACAATTCAGGAACTGCACTAAGATTTCACAAACCACATTTAATTCTCCCAGCAATTGTGGGAAGCAGATATTATAACTATTCCCACCGAACAGATCCCAAAAAACAAGCCTCAGAAATGCCAAGTAACCTGTTCCAGGCACACACAGGAAAAAAGAGATGGACAGAGAATATTTTGGGGGAATCCAAAGGCAGCATCCCTAACTCTGGTACACTTTCTTCAATGGAGCACCATTCCTTGGCCTTGTTGAAGCGCTTAGCACTTCCTCCCAGAGCTGGCTCCTCTCAATTCTTGGAGGAGACTGCAGTCTAATCTTAAACCTCTACCTACTTCCTACCAGCCCTTCTTGCTTCTGATACCAATGTTCTTCACCTTGAAGGAGTAGTGGACCCTTCTTTTTTTTTTTTTTTTAAGTTTATTTATTTATTTTGAGAGAGACAGAGACAGAGACAGTGCAAGGGGGGGAGGAGTAGAGAGAGAGGGAGACAGAGACAGAGCCAAGCAGGTTCCATGCTCCCAGTGCGGAGCCCAATGCAGGGCTCGAACCTACAAAACCGTGAGATCGTGACTTGAGCTGAAACCAAGAGTCAGACACTTAACTGACTGAGACACCCAGGCACCAAAGGAGGGGTGGACCTTACGGCTTGGATACCTCAGCATCTAGCCGTAGGTCACTCCCTTGTGTACAACTCCCTCTGGCCACTGACCTCCTGCCCCTACCTCCAATCCAATCTATCATTTTCTCCCAGCCTCCGCCCATGGTCAGTCCTGGTTTACCCACAGTTGCACACATGCTAATGTGGCAAGGACTGGCCTATTACAGCATCAGTTAAATCCCTCTGATTTTTTTTTCCATATGAACTACGATGAAGCCGTTTCTCTTTTTTCCCAACTTTGTAGTGACAGGAATGATACTTTCTAATTTTAAGTATCTACAGGACAGCTTTCATTTGAGTATTAAACGGTTACCAGCATTTTTAGCTATGTTAATGCTTTGAAATGTCCCCTAGTAATCTTTTTAAGAAACAGAATCATATCCTATACCTCTCTTATATTTAGAGTGACTGCTGTACCTGACTCTCCCATCACCCATGCTTCCCAGATGCTTTGTCTAAACCAAGGACCAGCCCTTTTTCTACATAGTAGCAGAGAGTAAATATTTCAGGCTCTATGGTCAAGACTACCTTCCTCGCAACTGACCCCTCAATTCTGCCACAGCGCGCAATATGTAAATGAAGGGGCGTGGCTTGTGCCAGCAGGACCATAAAAACCAGTGACTGAGCAGCAGTTGCCAACCCCTGGTCTAAGCCAATCATGGTAATTCCCTTTCCTCAGCAAGTGACTGGTTTATAAATGGACTTGTGACTCAATCCTAGTGCATGGGACATAGAAAAGTCAGCTGAGGGGCTACTAGGAAAAGATTATTTTACATTTAAGACACATGGGGGAGGCCCCTGGGTGGCTCACAGTTGGTTAAGTTTTCAACTTTGGCTCAGGTCATGATCTCATAGTTTGTGAGTTCCAGCCCTGCACTGGGGCTCTGTGCAACAGCCTGCTTCGGATCCTCTGTCTCCCCCTCCTCTGCCCCTCTCCTAGTTGCACGCTCTCTCTCTCAAAAATAAAAATAAAACCATTCAAAAAAAAAAAAAAGACACACAAGGAAGAGACAACCTTTCTTTTTCCTTTGGATATTATCAGATCTGGATGTGAGTCACTGCAGCCATCTTGCTCCTGAACAAAAGATGAAGCCATCGGAACCAAGCGGGTGGAGCCATGAGACCCACAAAGGAGAGCGGACACTGGACATAGTGTGCTTGGAGGCTGCCCTACTTCTTATGTCAGACAACACATTTCCTTACTGCCTGAGCCAGTGAAGTGGCCAAAGAGCATCCTCATTACTGTGCCCCCTTCCCTGCTTAGCAAAGTACCTCACAGAGAAAACACATCCAGTAAACAACATTTTGTTGGGCTGGCTCACAATCTGAACCATATACACATGCAACTCAGAATTCTTTCCACTGTAAATAACAACCTGGCTCCTCTTAGAATACAAGTTCATTTTTCTATTAAAAAAAAAAACACCAATGAGAGGAAATAATAGTAAACCTTATATTACAGATGAATAGAAAATATTTGACAAGTTTTCATTTTTCTGAAAATAAATATGTTTCAAAGACTATCTCCTCACTGTACTTTTCCTCCCCTTACTCTACACCTTCCTCTTCCCGCCTGGCCCTGAAAGGTATGTTGTATGCAAATGTGCATAGACTCATCAGTCTTATTAGGCAGAGTTCCAACCGGCCACCCCACATGAACACAATTAAAAGTTAAACATCAATTAAAATTCACAAAATCCATTTAGCTCTCTGAAAAAGCACTAAATAACTGTACACATTTGGGGCACAGATTAATCTAGATTGTTTTTCATTACTCTTTAACTATCAAACATATTGGGCCTCATTTTAGCCTCTGTTAATTGTTCATTCAGCTTACGCTGAGTAAGCAATAAAAAAATGAGCCCAGGACAAAAGATGAAATACGTGGAATGAAATGCCACACGGGGTCAAGTTCAGCCAGCCAGGTATTCTGTGGGTGACCACGGCACTAGAGGTACTCTCGGAGGGCAAGCACCGCCCGGGGCTGAAGGCACGTGCAGATAATCTCTCTTCTGAGACTTCTGCTGACATGCTCATCTGCTTGTTCCACACGGACGCGGATGTCCACCAGGCATCTCGAGTCTTAACATGTCCAGAACAGAACATATAACTTGCCCTTAAACCAAGCTCTTGTCCCATCTTCCCCCATTTCGATAAATGGCATCAAACCGTATAAGCCCAAATTCAGCATCACCCTTGATTTTCTTCTATCTCCCCACAACCATGCCATCGGCAATTCCCATGGGCTCTGTAACCAAAATCTGTTCACCCCACTTGCTCTATTGCACCCCCTTAATCTGGCCCTCTGTTGTGTCTCTCTCCTCAGATTTCTGCCTCTGCCTCCTAACTGGGCTCCCTGCTGTCCCTCGGGCCTCCCAACAACCCATTCTTTTTATTTTAAGTTTATTTATTTTGAGAGAGAGAACCAGTGGGGGAGGGGCAGAGAGAAAGGGAGACAGAGGATCCCAAGCAGGCTCTACACTGACAGCAGAGAGCCTGATGAGGGCCTTGAACTAACCAACAGTGAGATCATGACCTGAGCTGAAGTCAGACACTTAACCAACTGAGCCACCCAGGTGCCCTCAACAATCCATTCTTTAAAAAACTAAGGGGCACCTGGGTGGCTCAGTTGGTTGAGCAGCTGACTTTGGCTCAGGTCATGATCTTGCAGCTCGTGAGTCAGAGCCCCATGTCGGGCTCTGTGCTGACAGCTCACAGCCTGAGGCCTGCTTCGGATTCTGTGTGTCTCTTTCTCTCTGCCCCAACCCCCCACTCGTACTCGGTCTCTCTCTCTCTCTCTCTCTCTCTCTCAAAAATAAATAAACATTAAAATTAAAACAAAACAAAACAAAAACAAACAAAACTAAATATGATTCCATCCCTCCCCTACTTAAAATGCTCCCCAATGCATTTCAGAATTAGAAGCCTCTACTAGTTTCCCACTGCTGCTGTGACAAACGTAATCTCTTACCGTTCTGGACATCAGAAGTCTTCAAATCAAGGTGTGAGTAGGGCTGTGCTCCTTCTGGAGGCTTCAGAGAAGAACCTTTTTCCTTTCATTTTTTAGCTTCTAGGGGCTGCCTGCATTCCTTGGCTTGTGGCCCCTTCCTCATTTCTCTGACTCTGACCCTCCTGCCTTCCTTTTACGAGGACCTTTGTGATGACAACGGACCCACTGGGCAATCCAGGATAATTGCCCCGCCTCAAGATCTCAATCACATCTGCAAAGTCCCTTTTACCATGTAAGGTAACATATTTACAGATTCTAAAAATAGGACACAGCCATTTGGGGGGAGTCTTTTGTCAGTCCACCACGAAACCCAAACCGGAAGACAACACAAAGAACAGCTCCTCACCAGGGCTGACCAGCCCTACAGGAGCCCGCCTGCCTCCTACCGCCTTCTCTCCTCTCTTATATTCTCCTTCTACACTAACCTTCAGTCTGTCCCTTCAAATGCCATGCCTGCTCTCGCCTCACCCTCTTGTCTTCAAGTCACCCTCAAGTCTTCACCCTCTTGCTACCTCCACCTGCGGCATTCTTCCCCATTCCTGAGAGCTCGACTATCATCTCCTCACTTGGCCCCATCCGAGATCATCTCGTTGACTTACATTCTCCTGGTCAACAAGTGAACTCCAGGGCCAGATTCCTTGCCTGTCTTGCTCACACTATCTCCTAGAACAGTGACTGACACATGTAGCAATATTTGTGGAAGGAATGAACTATATATGACTTCAAAATGTTAGTGATTTCCCCATAATGCACCTTCATAACCCATTCTGGTTTTATAATCTGTAGGTTCATATAAATGTTTTTTAAACTCAGCAACATGTTCATCCTCGATCAGTTCTTAGGGTAAGACTACACAAGATAAAATGTGATAAAAACAGCCACAAAATATTGGGGGGTTAGGAGACAGGGTAGAGTAGAGTGAGCAGATAGGGCTTGAGAAAAATAGGAATAACGTAATATATAGAGAAGACTCAGAGGGATTAATTACAGTTGACTCTTAATAGGGCTTGTTAGCATGACACAGTACCAAACACATGGCATTCTGCGCAATGGAGAGTTTCAAGCAAAAAAGAGCAAAACTACTTCTTGGACATGAGTTTGTTAACTAAAATTGTAGCATTTACCAAGAGTATAATATGAACTAGACACTACAGTAAGAGCTTTAAATATCCCATTTAATCCCCAAATACTGTTACGGAGGGGGCACTAATGATTCTTCTCATGTCACAAATGAGAGCGGTATAGCTCCAAGAAGTCAGGGAACTTGCTTCAATTTACAAACTGAGGATGTGTTACTTAGGATTCATGATTCCAAAGCCTGGTGCACCAGCTGTATTAATGCTCTATTGCACCAGCTTTTAATGGTCATGCTGGACGCAACTAAGGGCCGCTCTCCAGAAGCCACGGGATTTCAGAATCTGAGCAGCCCTATGTTGCCTGCTGAAGCTTATGACCCATGAGCTAGAAGATGACTTATAACTACAGAATATCAACGTGCTGGTTGGCTCCCAAAACACCACCACCTCTTAATCATTCAGGCTTCACACTTCAAAATCATCTGACTCTTCCTTGTATTTCATTCTCTGTCTCCAATGGGTCATAAAGTCATGCCTGGTTTGGGTACCTGGCTTGATAATGGTGCTATTTCACTGAAACAGGAACATGAAGGATCAGTTCCTGAGTTCAGGTTAAAATGCATTCATGCTGTCTAGGAGAGGTAGTAGACAGACGGAAGTGAAGGTCTCACGCTCAAGAGAGAGGTTAGGCCGGGCTGCTGAAGTCAAGTTCACTCAGGGAGACCTCAGTGCCTAAGTGGAGTAAAAGCAAAACTAAATTGACAGATGGGCAGAGGAAGCACCACCTCCAGGGTCATCACCACTGCACGGACAACGGCGGACTTGTCCTTCCTGGTCTGCCAGAAACCTATTTTTATCCGGAGACAGATTTTGACACTTGCTTATTTTCAGTCCCGTTTTGCTCTTCTATTATTTCGTATGTGTATGCCCTGCTGTCTTGCAACATTTGCAATCCTTTCAAAAATTGAGATTTGGCAGGTTTCACACATAAGGGATGCAGCTTTTTTTGCATTTCAGTCACATTTTCTTAAATTAGGATATGTAGATGCTTGCGGAAAGGCTGTGTTCAAGCAACACAACATGTGGAGGGCTGAAATGCACATGTACCGTCCAGTCTGCTGTCTGGGTCTGCTGCCACTGGCAGACAGCTGCCCCGGTCCAGCCTGGCACCCAAAACGGGCGTGGATGGGGCAGAGCCAGCCCAGCTGACCCGCAAACCTGTCCAAGAGAAGTAAACGTTTATTGTCTAGTATGTGCCCCTGAGAGGCTGTTATGCAACACTTGTTCATTTCATCTTTATGGAAGTATAATTTATACACAAATGTTCAAATCTTAAATATGAATCGGTTTTGACAAATATGGTCACTTGTGTAATCCACATCCTTAACAAGAGACAGGATATTGCCATAAACTCCAGAAAACTACCTGCTGGTCCCTTTGAGTAAATCCCCACCTCACTCCCAGAAGCAAACAATGATTGACTTCTATCGTTATAGCCTGGTTTTGCGGGAAACTGATGAAGACCAGGGGTCAGCCCAGTCCAGCCCACCGCCTGTGTTTGTATGACCTATGAGCTAAGAATGGTTTTTACATTTTTAGGCAGTTGAAAGAAAAATTCAAAGAGGAATAATACCTTGTGACATGCCAAAATTTTATGAAATTCACATTTCAGTGCCTATAACGAAGTTTTATTGGCACACAGCCACCTCCTTTTGTTTACATATTATCTACAGCTACTTTTCAAGTGCAGCCACAGAGCTGCAGAGCTGAGGTAGAGACCACATGCCTACAAAGCCTGAAGTATTTACCACCCGGCCCACTGTAGAAGTCTCTTGATCCCGGACTAGGAAACTTGCCTCTATCTCCACCATGCATACGGATCCAAGTGCCGGAGCCAATGCTGAGAACTAGGTGTTCTGAGTGCTGTTTTAATTACTTTCATACGAGCCATACATGAAAATCATACATGTTTATGAAAAGCCTAAATATTATCAGAGTAGGCAATGTGAAAGTGAGAACCTCTCTTAGGGACAGCTCCTAATGAGGAACCCGCTAAGGTTTCAAAGAAAACTAAATCAAAAGTTACAGCGAATGCTTCATTGTTATTGTCCTGTATTGTTTTCATATGAAAGTCAACCCCACTAAGATGTTACTATTGAAACTGCATAGAGTAAACAGGAACAGGCCAATATCAGAAAGAAAAGGTAGGGAGAGTGCCAACATTTCAGGTGTAAGATGCAAGGAGAGAAAGGAAACAGAGCCAGATCCCTAGAGGATCACTGCATGAAATGTCCAATTCGAGCCAGCCTAGATTCAAAAGCCCACGGCAGATGAGGCATAGAAGAAAGGAGGCACAGAAAGAGTCCCCGCAGGGCAGGGGAGAGAGCTGGAACCACCACACACGGTGCTGGCTTGGGTTTGCCAGGGTGGAGGTGTGCGCGGCTGCCTCATGAACAGCTGGAGTCTTACCCTAGAATGCAACGTTTGCTCCCTCTTGGCCAATAAAGTGCAATGCTATTCCTCTGCTGGGAACACTGAGAGCATTTCTATTATGCTGGTAGGAATAGCACCATCTGGAGTTGTCCTTGAAGAATATGGCTTTGGTCAGCAACTCCAACTCTCGAAGCCCGTTTCTTCAAGCTGTGCCTCACTACCTCAGCCTTCGTTAATACAAATACCTCTCCTGTGCATGAATGAGTTCTCCTCTGAGTAAGAACCCTTTGGATACTAGAGAAGGAAAGGGGGGCGTGGGGGTAATGATACATCTGGATATCTGCAGGGCTTTTGTTATACCAACCAGCAAACACAAGTAGGGATCAGAGTTGAGTTTCATGGGACAAGAGTGAAAAGCTGAGTGTCAACTTCTCAGGTCATCTCTTTAAAACATTTTTTTTAAATGTTTATTTTTATTTATTTTTGAGAGAGAGAGTGAGCACATGTGGAGAAGGGGCAGAGAGTGGGGGTAGGGCGAGAGAATCCCAAGCAGGCTTCTGCCCTGTCAGCACAAAGCCTGACACGGGACTTGATATCACGAACCATGACATCATGACCTGAGCTGAAATCAAGAATCACACGCTTAACCGACTGAGACTAAGCCACCCAAGCGTTCCTCTCTTTAAAACATTGTGTTTATTTAAGTAATCTCTGT
Source organism: Felis catus (assembly GCF_018350175.1). Taxonomy (NCBI): domain Eukaryota; kingdom Metazoa; phylum Chordata; class Mammalia; order Carnivora; family Felidae; genus Felis; species Felis catus. Next base: position 116,072,002 of record NC_058374.1, read on the forward strand.
ACCCAACATGGGGCTTGAACTCATGACCCCAAGATCAAGAGTCTCACGCTCTACCGACTGAGCCAGCCGGGTACCACTCACGTCATCTCTTTAAGTATGTGCTACACAAGTATTAAAAACTATCATGTCAGAGGGTGTCAAATTATGAGCCAGCTGTGGATGCCCACACGTGTGTGATCCTCTGAAAGCTATGGACCCTTTCCCCAGAGCAGTCCACACGCACACGCCCAAAGTCACGGGGCTCTCAGACTCCTGGTGCACGGCTAGGGATCCCAAGGTGAAAATCTTACCATACAGTAAGCGAGCATACCCTGAGGGGCTGCAGGAGAGACATCCTAAAATGTCCATGTTCTCACAGTCTGACTACTTGGTGGAGTTGGCCCCAGATGGAATATGCCCTGGGGGAGGGAGGGTTGATAAAAGGAAAAAAGCCGTTTTTAGTTTTTAGGCTTTCCGATTGTGACAGAGCTGGTCTTTGGGGAAAGACTGCAGTATCTGACTTGAGGGTAGGTATTCGACTATTGTGTGTATATGTGCATTGTGTATGTTGTACATATGCGGGCTTATGCACATTCGCCCCCAAGAGATGAATCACCCATTTCCTGGTTTGCCAGCTGCAGGGAACCCACCTGGGGAACGGCCAGCCTGTGGGTCCCCAGGCAGCCTGCCCCAGGAGAATGCTGTTAATTCTTCCCATCTACAACTGCCCCAGGACACTAGGCCACACCGGAGGCTTTTCAGCAGCTCTCAATAGTCCAATACCTTCTCATCACAGAGGGCTGATCTGCTGCTTCTGGCTAAATCTCCTTCAACTCCATCCCACTGTGATGCCTGAAGGGGATTACCAGCTGTCATGTAGCTTTATCTTTCCACCTACCCAGCAGCAGACAGGAGAGCTCAAAATGTGACAGAAATAAGAACTAAGAGTAAAGGAATTCCCAAAGGGGTGAGTCTGTGTCTCTCCGAGGCAGTGAGAGCATCCTACGCAAAATGTAAAACATGAATCTTAAGCTTTCCTGAATTCTCCTGTCTTTTCTTGGCTGAAAGCATGAGGCCGGGAAATCAGTGTCAGCCAACTGCTAGTAGCTCTGACCGACAGAGGAAAGCAAATCGGGAGAGGAGGGCGCCTGGGATGGGCCTGCACGCGGGCAAACACACACAGGCCCCGGACCCAGGGAGAAAGCAGAGCGAAGGCCACCGCCCTTCCTGAATTTTCACAGACAGACCTCTAATTGTTCCCGAGGGTGGTCTGGACAACACAGGATATCCTGAGAGTTCACCCAAGGAAAGAGAACGTTTTCGTTTCACAGCAGCATCAGATACTGGGGCTATTTCTATGTACACGTACTCACCGCGACGAGCAAATCATTCTGCTGTCCTAGGCCAGCAAAAGTCAGTCTGCTGACCAGCACTCTCTCCCAGGTCTGATACCTATTTCAGTAACCCTTGAGATCAATAGAATGATCAGCAGAGTAAGACAAAACCTTTTTTTTTTTTTTAAAGTAAGATCTACACCCAACTTGGGGCCCGAGCTCCCGACCCCGAGATCAAGAGTCACAGGCTCCACTGACTGAGCCAGCCAGGTGCCCCAGCAAAACACCTGTTTTATTGTGTAAAACCAAGTGACTTTAATCACCCCAGATAAAATTTTAAGATGTGTATTGTTTAAAATCTTTCAATGGATTCCCACTCCCCTAAGGATAAATTCTCAGTTCCCCAAACTGGCGTTTAGGTAGGGTAGACTACATACTTTAATGGCTGAAATTGGGACGTTCTGAGAGTGAAAGGAGGGTGCTCCTGACAACAATGCATAAAGCAGACTGTTTACCCCGAGCCGGCAGACCAGGGCTCCTGCCTGAGGGTAACCTGGCCTTGCCCAGCCGTCCACTCTCTTCTCCTTCGCCACCTGTTTGCCAGCTCTCTCCTCCAGCCACACCGGGCGTCTGTTCTTTGAAACGGGCAGGCTTCCTCTAGCCTCCTGACCTTTGTCATGCGCTTTCCTCTCCCTGTTCCACCCACTGGCTGCTTCTTCACCCGGCGCACTCCTACTCACTCCTTCTCCGGATCTGTCTCCCCACAACCTCCTCCGACCCCCAAGGCAAAGCCGGCTCCCACAGCATCTAGAACACACCTCATCACATCTGCAGTCGTTTCTTGAGCGGGGGCTGCCACCTTCTACGATGCACAGGGGGCCTCTGGGCAGGGACGGGGCTGTCTTACGGCTGAATCCTCAGTCCCCAGCACCACGTCTGATCAAAGGAGGTGCTGGAATCTTCCAGTCCCACCTCAGGAATCCCCTTTCTTTCCTTCACGTCACAACCCTTCTGTACCCTACAGAGCTCAGGGCTGTCCTGAGTGCTCCCTAGACCCCAGGCTGCCCCTGACGGTAGCTGACATCAATCCGCTCAGCGCTCTGCGAGGTCCTTCAGGGCAGATTGTACTCCATCCAGGCGCAGGGTGGTTGATGAGGGGGATGCTGGGTAGACATGAGCACAGGGCCATAAGCCCTCATTTAAAACCTTGGGCCCAGATGCATTTCAGAATTCAGAACTTTTCATCTGAAAACGGTCATAGCATGTAGTATTTGCCAATAGAGCTGGGGCAGCACCCTGCTATCTACCTCGCTGTTTCTGCAGCTACCGGTGCGAATATTCACACCTAGTGGCTAAATCAAGCCTCAAAATGTCCCCACATGCCTTCAGGTCAGGCTCTGCAAGTCATTTAGTGCCGACCAGGTCAGAATTTTCTGCCAAAGTTTTGAAGAAATTTTGGTGGTTAAGAGCTTTTGGATTTTTAGAATTGTGCAAAGGGACTGCAGACTTGTAACAGCTGACATTTCATTAATATTCCTTCGCCAGGCATTGTTCCAAGTTTATATACAACTGCATACAATGGAACATATATCCTACACATACCACATTAATACATATTATATATAATACACATAGAACGTATACATAAAATCACGTTAAATCCTCAAAACAATCCCATGAAGTATTATCATTTTACTCATTTTGCAAATAAGGAAACTGAGGCATACAGAGTATAGGTAACACACAGGGTAAGTAACAGACCACAAAACTAGACACGGGGTCCGTAGCTGATGTCCAATGGCCACTGTGTAAATGAGTGGATGAAATGTGGGTGTGTATGGGGGGCTTGAAGTAGTGGAATAGCAGAACCACTGAAGTGGCTTTGTTGAAAACCTCTTTTCCAGGCATTGCTTCTACCCCCACTTAAATGTTCACAAAAATAGCACTAAATGTGGCCCACCCTCCTGCCTGGAGCAGGGGTAAGGTCCTGACCCAAGTTAGGGCCATCCGAACAATTCCCTGGGACCTGGGAAGTGGAATCAGGAAGTCGTTCTCTTTCTGGTGGCCTGGGTTATATACAACAAAAATGTTTCAGAGGAAAACAGAACCACCATATATAGCCTAAATATCCAAATACAACCTGACATATTCTAAAAATTTTTTTAACATTTTTATTTATTTTTGAGACAGAGAGAGACAGAGCATGAACAGGGGAGGGGCAGAGAGAGAGGGAGACACAGAATCGGAAGCAGGCTCCAGGCTCTGAGCCATCAGCCCAGAGCCTGACGCGGGGCTCGAACTCACGGACCGCGAGATTGTGACCTGAGCTGAAGTCGGACGCTTAACCGACTGAGCCACCCAGGCGCCCCACAGCCTGGCATATTCTAGGGTGTAATCTATGTTTCCTACTTTTTCTTTTAAAATAAAACATTAGCTGGCACACAGGAAATAGGCCAGTTAGGACTGCTTCGGCTCCTGATACACACCTGATTATTGTTGGGAGTCATCTGGTAATTCAATTATTCGACCAATGTTTACTGGGTACCTCCTATGGGTCAAGCACTCTGCTAAGCACGTGATAAACCAGACAGATATGGTTCCTGTTGCAGGAGCCATGGGCAGGTTGCCCTAAGTGAGAACACTTTGGCATGAAGGTTATTCTGAGCCCTCCCTTAACTACATGATAGAACCTAAATTGGGGTCCTTCTCAGAATAAGGATCATAAGCAGAGATAAATTTTACCCAAGTGACCCATCTGTGTAGCAGGACAAACATCTAATTACCAAACATCTGCTCTTCTTACAGCCTCGCGAGATGCATCCTTTCCTCTGGAGTCTCATACCCCTATACCCCTTCTCCTTAGTGCTGGATGACCCTTCTGCTTCATTTTGCCTGTCTTTGGAATTTCCCATTCCTGTCGGTGCAGATTCCCCATACAAATGTTACTAAATTTTATTTTCTCCTGTTAATCTGATATCAATTTGATTCTCAGTCCAGCTAGAAGGCCCTTGAAGAGGGGAGGAACTCTTGCTCCCCTACACTGTCCTCCCAGGTCAATACAATCGTAGTGGTAAGTAAATGAGCATCATGATCCAGGATAAATTTGAAGAACAGAGAGAATACACAACAGTACCTTTAAATCAATTAGCAATTAGAACTGGAGTGTAACAAAAACTAATTATACTATTTATGAGCTTTCGAGTTTAATTCCAACAAATTTATATCACAAAACCAAACAATTATGAAGAATTATTGATACGAGCAGTAAAGATACGAAGTCTCCATGCACACCCTGAGTCACTCTAATGCTTCTATGTCAAGTATAGACCATCCAGACTTACTGTTATTATCAACAGATTAACAAGATTTGCATACATATTATGAACGTCTGATTAAATAGCTTGTTAGTAGAAAAACTAATTGAATTAGGGAGTGTGGTTTCCAGGGTGCACTTAGTCCAACCAATGACTTTTGCCCATTTTTTTTAAAACCTAGCCCTGGCCCTGGTCCTAACCCTATTTTTTACCCATTTAAAGCCAGGGCTCTCCAATGTAAAACTGCATTCTGCAGAGAGTACTTTGCAAAAGTACAGGAACACGTTTGAATTTGAAGAGATAAAAGATTAGCGCTAATGGGATTTCAACAATAGTAAATGTGATGCGTTAACGACGGCAACAAAAATACATTTGGTGCAATATATGACAGACCCTGGTAGGTGTGAGTACCCTAATCCTCACTCCTTTTTACCTTGTTAACATAACCTCAATTCTGTTCAGTACTTTAACACACCCTATTAAATATATTTTCCCAGAGTCCCTCGGAGTCATTGATGGCTGGGTATTGTGATTCTAGTGAATAAAACCTAAGGAAAAGTCTGTTTCTGGTTCCTAATAAAAGGAGACAGAGTTGGTGAAAGGAATCTTCTTCCTACCCTTCTTCTCCCCTTGAATGTAGACCTGATGGCTGAGCTGCAGCCATCAAGTTGTCACCACAAGGATACAAGTTGCCTACCTCTACATTCCATACTATGTGGGGAAAAAAACACCACTCCTAATTGTTTAAACTACTGTTCTTTAATTTTTGTTATTTGCAACCAAGCATTCCTAATAGAACAGCCCAAGACAGAAGATTATACTTAAAAGTTTGAACTTGGGGGTCACCTGGGTGGCTCAGTCGGTTGAGCGTCCAACTTTGGCTCAGGTCGCGATCTCACAGTTCGTGAGTTCCGGTCCCACATCAGGCTCACTACTGTCAGCACGGAGCCCACTTCAGATCCTCTCTCCCCCTCTCTCTACCCCTCCCCTGCTTGCGTATGCTCTTTCTTTCAAAAATAAATAAACTTAAAAAAAAAAAAAAGTTTGAACCCCGGGGAACTGTGGCCATGAAGACAGAGAATTCTATCTGATTGGCACCTCGGGGCAGATACTAGGAAGTAACCAGTCTGGTGTGGAGCAGCGTGAAATACCAATCATCATGGGACAACAAAGCAGGATTTTGGCAGAGGGCTGGTGGTTGTTTACTCAACATATGTTCCCCATCTTCTTTCTCACCCACATGTCCTTTCCCTGCCCCAGAGCAAGTTCCATTTCAGTTCATTGCCACCTAGGCAAAGCCTATTAGACTTAAGTGCTCTGCCAGCTGTGTAGACAGATAAGCATCTTCCAACCTCCACCTTAGATGCAAGAGATTTCGATATGGCATACAGATGTAATGTGGTTTACCTTAAGGCATGTCCAACGACATTGTCCAAACCTTCAGGTCTTTTTTGGTTTGGGGTAGAAGTAGCTTCTACGTGCCTGGTATATCTGATACAGTGTTGATGAAGGACCACAAGGCAAGCTGAGGGCCAAGCACCAGCTAGCACAACACCCGCCCCTCCCAGGTGGGATATGTGTGATATTCCTCAGGCCCTCCCGACTGCCCAAGAACAAAGGAAAGGAAAGAAAACAAATGGTTAACTGATAGAGATCACAGTCATGCAGGACTTGAGTCTCATCAGTTTACAAATGTCTTAGTAAATTACAAGAAAAAGGCAATCTTAACAATAGCCTAACCTCCAGAAAACTATGGACTCAGTTTCATGGGGCCCTAACATCACCCTCCCCTCCACAGTGATGTGGGGAACAAAGGCAAAAGGAAATGGTAAGTGCAATCAAATTTCCTTATAACCTGCAGCCCACTAATAAATACTTGAGGCAAATACACAGTATACCGTTTCTCCAGGACCGCCCTACTGTCATAATGTTAATGCCTTACTAGAGAGAAAACAATAACAAGACAATAGCAAGACTCCTGGCACCTTATGAGCCCTCTTTAGCATATCAAAGTCCTTCTGGAGGCCTCCCTTTGGTCTTTACCTCCCCCAACTCTGTAATATATAACCACTCACCCTTCACAATCCCAGTGCAGTTCTTTCTGCCCAGGGGCCCTGTCCCCATGCTTTAATAAAATCATCTTTTTGCACCAAAGACATCTCAAGAATTCTTTCTTGCTTGGCTGCTGGCTCTGAACCCCACCACCACTCCCAAACCTCATCAGTGTTACCACTATTCTTGCACTCAACAGCAGCTTTTTAATAGACCACACAGAGGTAGATGTATTTCCCCTGAACCTAATGATCTCATCTTTCCCCTTTTGAATTTAAGAAGTAGTCTGTACTTTACTATTATGTTACGCTTCATTTGTAAATTACAAGACTTTATTTTTTTTCTGAAAAGACAGACATGAAGGGGAGTCTTTGAGAACAAGGCACATTCAGAAACTACAAGGTTGGAGAGAATCAAGAGGTGAAGTTGCAGAGACAGGTGAGTGAAGACAGGTAAGTTTTGTGTATCACACATTTGAGTTTTATTCCAATGGCAACGAGTAAGCACTAAAGAACTGTAAGCAAGGGGCTTACGTAACCAGAGTTTTCTTCAGAAAGGTCACCTGGGCTGCACAATGGGGAAGCAAATTGCAAGGTGGCACCAGGAAGCTAGTTACAAGATAATAAGAAATTACACAGGCCTAAATTAAGCAGGGGACAGATCTGAGGTGTTTGGGAGGCAAGATGGAAAGCGTTTAGTGCCAGACTGGATTTATGCAGAACAGGAAGATGTTAAGGTGACTCCCGGATGTGACAGGAGGTGGCTGGTGATACCAAGCACAGAGACAGAGAATGCGGGTGGGTCAGGTGAATGGGGTGGCAGGGAGGGGTGACTGGCAGATGATCCACACAGGCTTTTTTTGTGCGCTGTGGACACGTCATGGAGATGACCAACAGACAGCAGAATGTATGGGTCAGGCACTCGGGTCTGAGCAGTTAATATGATGAGTGCAAACAGATAACAAGTGAAGCCACACGACTGAGATTATCTAAAGAAAACGAACAAAATGAGAAGATGCCTAAGTGTAAGCATAGAGAACTCTGATAATATCCGAGATGGATGAAAGCTTCCCTTCTTCCAGGGAAGAAGCTGGAAGGACTGAGTGGTTTGAAGTGTCCAGTGCCACAGAGAGCCCAGCTCACACTGACCCCTCAAGGGCTTCTCTTCCCCAGCACGCGGGGACCTTAGCCCGCCCCAAGTGAACCTGTGATCCCGGTCCCCGGGCCGCAGCTAATTGGTCAAGGGGCGATCACTGACCCACGTGGCACAGAAACCACTCCTGAGAGCTTGGATGCCATCTGCCACACGGCCTGGGCAGCAAAGCAGAGAAGAGGAAGCAGGAATAGAGCAGGGAACCATCCTGGTCTGGGAAGACATCCGTATTCCGATAAACACCTTTATGCTAAAGCTGGCTCCTCCAGTTGATTTCTCTTACTTGGAACTATAAAGATCCCAATATTTATCCAACAAGAGAGGCAGGAATATAAACGGCTGTAGTAGCTGACAGAATGAAGTATGTGCTAAGTGGAGATGCAAGGAGGGGGCTCGAGGAGTTCGGGGAGGAGAGATTAATTTTGGCTGGGTGGAGGGAATGCTTCCAGAAGGGAGGTGGCATCTGGGCGGGTACTTGAAGGATCAGGATTTTAGGGGGAAAGAAGGGAGAGTGTGTACTCTGGCTGAAGGACGCGCGCCAGCAAACGTGGAGAGCATAATGGAGCTGTAAGGCCAACGCGGGCACTGCCCGTCTCCGGTCAGGGGCTGGCACATCCTCCGGGCCCCGGGAAAGGCCTCCCGCCCTCCCACAGTGTCAGCTAGGATGCACAGGGAATTACTCCACCACGGGGCTGAAAGCTACCAGTGGGAGAGAGGAGGGGAAGGGACTAAGGCAGGGAAGACAGGTGTTTTGTTTCACAGAACCAACAGTTTCCGAAAAGGAGAGGCCCAGCTAGGTGTTTCACCTGACGGCCCCCCAGGTGAGCCAGTCTGAGCTGCATTGGAGCTGAGGACCTGCACAGAAGCCCCGCCCCTGGAACTGTCCCCCAAGTTAGGCTTTAGTTCACTCTAATACAAAGATCTCTTAGGGGCACAGGGTTATTTTTTGTTTTGTTTTTTGTTTTTTGCCATTTTTGAACATATGGTGCATACAACTAGCATGCTGATGTGCTAGGTGCTGAATCAAAGTGCCCAGGCCACCCTCTAACACAGTGAATAAAAACTTCCTGTACTAACCCCATGGACAGACAGTGCTTTGTGAGCTAGCTCCGAGTCTCCTCACCTGTAACAAGTAAACGTAACGATGTAAGTGTAACAAGTAAATGTTCTCTGCTTTCAATAGTTCTTTGGGTTGCGGCCATTTGAGGCTGTGAACCCGTGGAGTTAGGTTACCCAGCACACTGCCACCCTGTGGTAGGCCCTCCCACACGATACTGCAATGGTCTGTCTGTGCACCTGCACCCCCGCCAGACTGGAGGCACCCACCCATTTACCTGTGTACGTCCTGCACCTGGCACGGAGCCTGGCATGAGTGAGCGCTCCGTGCAGACTTGGTAATCTCAAGCTGCCTCTACTCAACTAGTGCATTTAGAGGAGGGGTCTACGTAAGACTGAGAAGGGAGAGCTGTTAGGTTGGCTTGTGAAGACTCTCAGTTGTAGGGACAGTAAAACAACTTGCTTTATTTTTAATTTTTTTTTTTAACGTTTATTCATTGTTGAGACAGAGAGAGACAGAGCATGAATGGGGGAAGGTCAGAGAGAGAGGGAGACACAGAATCTGAAACAGGCTCCAGGCTCTGAGCTGTCAGCACAGAGCCCGACGCGGGGCTCGAACTCACGGACCGCGAGATCATGACCTGAGCCGAAGTCGGATGCCCAACCGACTGAGCCACCCAGGCGCCCCTGTTTTTCTTTTTTTAATGTGGTGAAATAAACATAAAATCTACCAGTTCAACCACTTTTAAGTCTACGTTCAGTGGCATTGTGTATTCATATTGTTATGCAGCCATCACCACCATCTATCTCCAGAACTTTTTCATCTTCTCACGCAGAAACTCTGTACCCATCAAACACGACCTCCCATTCCTGCCTCCCCCAGCCCCTGGCAACCACCAAGCTACTTACTGTCTCTATGAATTTTATAACCCTGGGTACTTCAGTAAGTGGAATCATAACAGTATTTGACCTTTTGAAAACAACTTCCTTTTAAATGTGCTTTCAACTTGTAAACATTTACCAAATGTGCTCACTTCCTCCCCACAAAGCAGGCAGGACGAAGAATATGGGTCTGGTTTGGAGGCCAAGAAAGCAGAGGCCCAGGAAGGTTAGAGGATTCCTCCAAGCCTGGGCTCCTGGGGATCACAAATGCCCCGGGGCTACTCGAGGTGCCAAGCTCAGCTGACCCTCTCACACACTCCTCGGAGGCTGCTTCAGAATCTGGATTGTTGGAGGGCCCTTACCTCAACCCACTTCCCATACTAGCTGGCCTTCCTGTGCCTGAGGACAGATGGTTTGAGCACCTCACTACAGATTAGCAATGGGAGCAGAAATAACCAATGCAGTGGAGTGGAGTCAAAGGTTTGACCTTAGGTCAGGGTGTGTCTTTCTTTCTCTCTTTTAATGTTTGTTTATTTTTGAGAGGGAGGGGGGACAGAGGGTCCAAAGCAGGTGGAGGGCAGAGAGCCCGATGCTCCATGCGGGGCTCGAACTCATAACCTGAGCCGAAGTCAGACACTTAATCAACTGAGCCACCCAGGAGCCCCCAGGGTGTCTATGGTCGGGTGCTCTCTGTTCTTCAGGAGGCAGCTCACACAGGTCAAAGCCTTTGCCAGCATGAATTATTAATCCGCATACCTGTTTGGAGTCCACTGGAGCAGGCAGCACAGTAGAGTCACAGCAGAAAACGCTAAATGATTAATCCTCCTCCTGCCCAAGGATGTGGCGCCTGGGCCAACTCCCTTTCTCCAGGATATCAGGAGAAAGGATTTGTTTTCCACAATCAGGTCAAAAGGTTTGCTCAACTTTGGTTTTCTGCATAGTGATGTTCAACGCTAATAACTAGTTCGCAAACTGCCAAGAGACTGTGGGGTTTCTTCAGGGTTGATTGTTTGCTGGAATTAGAAATGTTTCAAACTGTGCATTATCTTCTAAATCAATATGAAAAGCTCTTAGTGAGTCTGAAGAAAATGAGTCTCATGCATTTTGTTCTCATCAATACCTACTAAAATAACTTATCAGGTGTGTGTGTGTGTGTGTATACATACAGGATCTAATGTTAGAAGCCGGAGATGTTAACACCTGTTTAAAACATGCTTGCACTTTTCCTTTACCTCTAAATGTACCTGTAGGGCAGAATCACAAGCTAATTAGTTTGACCCCATGTGGCTCAGTATGTGGAAACCCCATTAAGGTTATGTCACAGAATTTAAGACTCTCCTTTTGGGCTGGTTTAAAGACAGAAATCCTGGGTGTGCCTGGGTGGCTCAGTTAAGCATCCGACTCTTGATCTGGGCTCAAGTCATGATCTCACAGTTCAGGAGTTTGAACCCCACAGTGGGCTCTGTACTGATATAGCACGGAGCCTGCTTGGGATTCTGTCTCTCCTTCTCTCTGCCCCTCCCCAGCTTGTCCTCTCTCTCTCTCTTTCAAAATAAATGGATAAACTAAAAAAAAAAAAAAAAAAAAAAGATGGAAATCCTGTCACACGTGAAGACTCTGTAAATGAACAGGTGGGGGGAGGGGACAGGTATGACAAGGAACCAGGGAGACTAAAGAAACAGAAGGAGCCTGGGAAGTGGAGCAGGACAACCTAGACTCACAACCTGCTCTCCGGGGCCACTTTATCTGAGGCTCAGTTTCCTCATCTGTGGAAAGGGATCATAACTTTACCAGAGACAGTACAGTGATTAAATAATAGCTGTAACTCGGGGCGACTGGGTGGCTCCGTTGGTTAAGCGTCCGACTTTGGCTCAGGTCATGATCTCACAGTCTGTGAGTTCGAGCCCTGCGTCGGGCTCTGTGCTGACAGCTCAGAGCCTGGAGCCTGCTTCACATTCTGTGTCTCCCTCTCTCTCTGCCCCTCTCCTGCTCATGCTCTGTCTCTGTCTCAAAAACAAACATTAAAAATAATAATAATAATAATAATAATAATAGCTATAACAGCAGCAACAGTTCACTGAGTGCTTACAATGGGTCAGGCACTGTGCCGGAAAAATTACCAAAAGGCACTTAACAAACGCTAGCTGTAATAACAATTTTATTATTGTTGTCATTTACTGACAATTCCTAGGGCTTCAATCGATTTAGGTGGGCAGGTTTCTTCCACCTTATTATTTTAAAAGCTTAAAATCCTATACTGCTTCAGTACCAAGTGTCTTATCTCCCAAATGCTGCTTTGAGCCCATAAGGATGTGCTGCCTTCTCTCCCCACTTCAAGGGAAGAGATGAGAAATGAGACCAGAAGGAAGAGAACAGGGAGCTAATATATATTAATCAAGGCACCAAACATCTGTGGTCAGAAACTTTTCCAAATGTGGGGTGTACAAAGATAATAAATAGGACTAATGTCAAAACGTATCACTATGCTCTCCCTTCTGTATGTGAGGGCGGACGGATGGGCAACGTGCAGGGGGCTTGGAGGCTGGTGGCCAATGGCCAGCCCCACGGCTGCCTCTGCTTGTTGCCAACAGGACCTTCTGAAAAGCCAGGCGGCACCAGATGTGTTTCGGCCGCTCCCCTCCAGGAGGAGCCCAGACAGGGCTCAGACAGGGACAGAAGGGTCGGGGGTTTGAGGCCCCACTCTCCCAGCCACTAGGCAGTTGTGCAAACCACTCTTCCCACTATACTCAGGCTTCATTTTACACAGCAACTGGAGTGGGGACAGGACTCTGAAAGACTGAAACAGCCAAACAAAAACTAAGTCACCTAAAGAGCTCATTTCAGTTATATGAGAAGAAGTTATCAGATTAGAATACAACTTGGTTTTCCTCTGCCATCCAGCTTGCAAGACAAGAAGGGGCTCAAACGAAGACTGAGTTAGCTGTAGAAAAATAAGTCACACTTTCTCTGCAAATGTGAGTGCCGTCTGAGTACATTTTCTGCCCTGTTATCGGACTAGAGGTTACTGAGTAACCTCTGTGCTGGATCCTTCACATACATCCTCCCTTCTCAGCATCACAACATCCCTGTGTTGGGAGCCACTATCACTTCCTCGTTTACAGGTGAGCAACCTAAGGCACAGGTTAAGATTAAGCGCTTTTCCAAAGGTTACACAGATAACAAGAGCGGGGGCGGGGGGCTCTTCCAGGAGCTTACAGACTGATGAAGCACAAAACACATAAAGAGGAGATATCTACGTGCTGAGTCCAACGGCAGAGATGTGTGCAGGGAGTTAGGGACCCTACAGAGAGGCTTAACTCCAGCCAAAGCAGGCCAGGGAAAGCTTTCTGGAGAGAATGATGCCCACGCCTTTGTCTGTTTTTTTTGTTTTTTTTTTTTTAAGGTATTATTAACATACAACAAAATGCACACATGATAAATATTCAGTTTGGTAAGTTTTCACAATTGCATAAATTCATTTAGTCACTATCAAAAACAAGATTTAGAACATTTCCATCATCCCAGAATGTTCTCTCATGCCTCTTTCCAGTCAACCCTTCCCCCTTTGCCAGTTTCTGACTTCTAATACCATAGACTAGTTTTGTGTGTTCTTGGACTTCATAAAAACACAATCATCTGTATGTTGGTTTTTGTTCTGCCTTTTTTGCTAAGCTGAGTCTTAAACACTGAATGGAATGTTAGGTGAGCCAAGGGGCAGTAAAACAGAAGCACAGAGGTGAGAAGCAGCCGGGGGATGTGGCTGGAGTCTGGAGTACTGGGCAGGAAGTGACTGGGATGGAATGGGAGACAAGGGGAGAGGGCCTGTCACAAAGGGCCTGAGACCCTGGGTTTCCATCTAAGGGGCTTGGACTTTATTTCATAAGCAAAGGCGAGCTGATAAAGCCTTAAACGGCTCCTGAGCACCTATGATGCTCCAGGTGTACCCAATGCTTTGCACATGTTATAATATTTCAACCCAGGTGTATGCTTATGTTGGTGGCTCAGATGGTTTAGCGTCCGACTCTTGATTCCAGTTCAGGTCATGATTTCACAGTTTGGTTCATGAGCCCAAGCCCTGCATCGTCAGGCTCTGTGCTGACAGCATGGAGCCTGCTTGGGATTCTGTGTCCCTCTCTCTGTCCCTCCCCTGATTGGGCATGTGCATGTGCACTCTCTCTCAAACTTTTAAAATAATAAATAAACCACTCTCCACTGACACAGAATACCCTGCAACACTTGCAAAAAACAAAAAAAGAAAAAAAAAAGTAAAACCCCCAGGATTACTAAAAATTCTTCCAAATATGTATTTACTAAATTGTTAAAACCAATGTATGCTCTTTTTTTTTAATTTTTTAAATGTTTATTTTTGAGAGAGAGAAAAAGACAGCATGAACAGTGGAGGGGCAGAGAGAGGGAGACACAGAATCTGAAACAGGTCCAGGCTCTGAGCTGTCAGCACAGAGCCCGACGTGGGGCTTGGACTCACGAGCAGTGAGATCATGGCCTGAGCCGAAGTCGGTCGCTTAACTGACTGAGCCACCCAGGTTCCCCCAATGTATGCTCTTTTTAAAATAAGGGTTTTTTTGTTTGTTTGGTTTTTGTTTTTTTAGTTTGTTTATTTTGAGGGATGTGTGCACCCAAACAGAGGAGAGGCAGAGAGACAGGCCCAAGCAGTCTTGGTGCCATAAGCGTGGGGCCTGATGTGGGGCTCGATCTCCCGAGTAGTAAGATCATGACCTGAGCCGAAATCAAGAGTCAGACGTTTAACCGACTGAGCCACCGAGGCGCCCCCAAACCAATTTACGCTTTTATCCCTCGTGTCTTATTTCTTCACATCATTCCTTGTATGGCAAACCTAGGGCAACACCAAGAGCCCATGTCCAGATAATGTCCTCAGGATGACCATTCCCCCAAAGTCCAAACTTAAAATCTGCCTGAACATGTGATAAAAAGTAACAGTGACCCAAAAAAGAGCTGGTGATATTTTTAAATTAAAAATCAGGAAGAAAAATGAATTCACCTATGTCACAATTCGACGACACTCAACAGACTGACTAAACATTACACACCCCAAAGGCTCTAGAGAAAAGCAGATTGATAAGATGGCGTGTGGGAAAAAAGTGCTGAGGGACAGTTTGGGACCCGCAAAAACCTGTTAAGCTCCCTTAACTTTATTTTACTTGAATACCTCTTTTCCAGGAAACATATTAGTATCCCTCAGCCCTCAGACATGCTTTAGGAAAGGCTGTAACTACTCTCCTTTGCCTGGAAAGCAATTCCTTTGCTCATCCCTCCGCACACCTCTTCCTAGTTAGTACCCATTTCTTTTTCAGATCTCTGCGTCGAGTGACCTCCTTATGGAAACCTTCCGTGGAACACGCTCTCCCCACAAGGCCAGGTGAGTGCCCCCTGCCCCACCCGGTCACTTTATCAAAGCAGGGGTCCCTCCGTGTTGTAACTGCTTATTTGCTTGTCTGCCTCCCCAGCCAATGCAAACTTCTTCGAGTCAAGGACTGCGTCGTGGTCACCATTATGTTCCTAGTGCCCGACAGTCTGATAACAAATGTTTGTTCGGTACCGACTGCCAACTGACTGACTGATGGCCCTGCAATGAACATGTACAACTGTAAGTATCAACAGTCCGTATGTGGGAAGACAATTACCTGCCAGGGATGGCCAAACATAATACAGAAGGAAGAAGAGGAAACTAGGATGTGGTTGGTTAGGGGGTTTTAAAATTCCATGCTTATTTGGAAGAGGGTCCAGAAAACTAAAGCAATGATTTTTTTTTGATTTTTTTTTTTTTTTTTTTTTTAGTACAAATCCCTATACAGGCCACATGTGAGGCCTGGCCATGCTCTGCCTCTAACTGGATGTTGAGACTTGGGATAAGCTCCTTATCACTTACCTGAGTTTCATTTTACACCTAAGCACATCAGCCAGAGCTTCAGGGCTTTTAAGGGGGTGGTAGAGATTAAAGAGAGAATTACTTTAACTCTGTATTGTAAACTTTGGAAATGTAAAACAATGCCACTCAGAAATAAACTTTGGGGGCCACCTGGGTGGCTCAGTTGGTTGAGCATCCGACTCTTGATTTTGGCTCAGGTCATGATCTGACAGTTCGTGAGTTCGAGCCCAACATCAGGCTCTGCGCTTACAGAACAGAGCCTGCTTGGGATTCCCTCTCCCTCTCTCTCTGCCCCTCCCCTGCACGCGCACGCTCTCTCTCAAAAATAAAATAACATTAGAATAAAAATAACAGGGGCGCCTGGGTGGCGCAGTCGGTTAAGCGTCCAACTTCAGCCAGGTCACGATCTTGCGGTCCGTGAGTTCGAGCCCCGCATCGGGCTCTGGGCTGATGGCTCAGAGCCTGGAGCCTGTTTCTGATTCTGTGTCTCCCTTTCTCTCTGCCCCTCCCCCATTCATGCTCTGTCTCTCTGTCCCAAAAATAAATAAACGTTGAAAAAAAAAATAAATAAAAATAAAAATAACATTAGGAAAAAAAAGTTTTGGAGTATGTCTTTCTAGTTTTTTGTTTTTAAATTCATCAACTATCCATTTTATTTTATATATTCT
Source organism: Felis catus (assembly GCF_018350175.1). Taxonomy (NCBI): domain Eukaryota; kingdom Metazoa; phylum Chordata; class Mammalia; order Carnivora; family Felidae; genus Felis; species Felis catus. The sequence goes on from NC_058374.1 coordinate 116,088,347, forward strand.
AATGGGACTGTGTTGTAAATGTGGTTCTGCCAACTATCTTTACCACTTAATATCGTGTGTCACTGTGTGTTCTGTGACCTAATACTCACTTCCAACCCTCATCTCCCTGTCTGCCTATACTCTACAGTTCTAAAAAGCTAGATACTCACTTTATTAGCATCCTTTGCAAACAGAGGTGCCCATGTGACATGGTTTGGGCCAGTAAGGGGAAAGAGACTCCACTGGGAGCATGGAGGAAAGGTTTTGCTTTCCTGAGTAAAGGTAGATATAGCAAGACCATATACTGGAACACAAATCAGCCCTAAGTAAGTACAAAAAGATCGAGATCATACCGTGGATATTTTCAGACCACAACGCCATGAAACTTGAAATCAACCACAAGAAAAAATTTGGAAATGTAACAAATACTTGGGAGACTGAAAACATCCTACTAAGGAATGAATGGGCTAACCAAGCAGTTAAAGAGGAAATTAAAAAGTATATGGAAGTCAATGAAAATGATAACACCACAACCCCAAACCTCTGGGACGCAGCAAAGGTGGTCATAAGAGGAAAGTATATAGCAATCCACGGCTTCCTAAAGAACGAAGAAAGGTCTCAGATACACAACCTAACCTTACACCTTAAAAGAGCTAGAAAAAGAACAGCAAATAAAACCCGAAACCAGCAGAAGACAGGAAATAATAAAGATCAGAGCAGAAATTAATGCTATCAAAACAACAACGACAAAAAAACAGTAGAACAGATCAATGAAACCAGAAGCTGGTTCTTTGAAAGAATTAACAAAATTGATAAACCACTAGCCAGTTTGATCAAAAAGGAAGAGGAAAGGACCCAAATAAATAAAATCAGGAATGAAAGAGGAGAGATCACAACCAACACAGCAGAAATAAAAACAATAATAAGAGAATATTATGAGCAATTATATGTCAATAAAATGGGTAATCTGGAAGAAATGGACAAATTCCTAGAAACATATACACTACCAAAACTGAAACGGGAAGAAATAGAAAATTTGAACTGACCCATAACCAGTAAGGAAGTCGAATTAGTAACCAAAAATCTGCCAAAAAACAAGAGTCCAGGGTCAGATGGCTTTCCAGGGGAATTCTACCAAACATTTAAGGAAGAGTTAACACCTATTCTCTTGAAACTGTTCCAAAAAATAGAAATGAAAGGAAAACTTCCAAATTCTTTCTATGAAGCCAGCATTACCTTGATTTCAAAACGAGACAGAGACCCCACTAAAAAGGAGAACTACAGACCAATTTCCCTGATGAACATGGATGCAAAAATCCTCAACAAGATATTAGCCAACTGGATCCAACAATACATTAAAAAAAATTATTCACCACGACCAAGTGGGATTTATACCTGGGATGTAGGGCTGGTTCAATATCCACAGAACAATTAATGTGATTCATCCCATCAATAAAAGAAAGGACAAGAACCATATGATCCTCTCAATAGATGCAGAGAAAGCATATGACAAAATACAGCATTCTTTCTTGATAAAAACCCTCAAGAAAGTAGGGAGAGAAGGAGCGTATCTCAAGATCATAAAAGCCATATATGAATGACCCAACGCTAATATCATCCTCAATGGGGAAAAACTGAAAGCTTTCCCCCTAAAGTCAGAGACAACACAGGGATGTCCACTCTTGCCACTGTCATTCAACATAGTATTGGAAGTCTTAGCCTCTACAGACAACACAAAGAAATAAAAGGCATCCAAATCGGCCAGGAGGAGGTCAAACTTTCACTCTTCACAGATGACATGATCCTCTATATGGAAAACCCAAAAGATTCCACCAAAAAACTGCTAGAATTGATTCATGAATTCAGCAAAGTTGCAGGATATAAAATCAATGCACAGAAATCGGTTGCATTCCTATACACCAACAATGAAGCGACAGAGAAATCAAGGAATTGATCCCATTTACAATTGCACCAAAATCTATAAAATACCTAGAAATAAATCTAACCAAAGAGGTGAAAAATCTATACACTGAAAACTATAGAAAGCTTATGAAAGAAATGGAAGAAGACACAAAAAAATGGAAAAAGATTCCATGCTCCTGGATAGGAAGAACAAATATTGTTAAAATGTTAATACTACCCAAAGCAATCTACATATTCAATGCAATCCCTATCAAAATAACACTAGCATTCTTCACAGAGCTAGAACAAATAATCCTAAAATCTGTATGGAATCAGAAAAGACCCCGAATAGCCAAAGCAATCTTGAAAAAGAAAACCAAAGCAGGAGGCATCACAATCCCAGACTTCAAGCTATACTACAAAGCTATAATCATCAAGACAGTATGGTACTGGCACAAGAACAAACACCCCAATAATGGAACAGAATAGAGAATCCAGAAATGGACCCACAAACATATGGCCAACTAATCCTTGACAAAGCAGGAAAGAATATCCAATGGAATAAAGACAGTCTCTTCAGCAAGTGGTGCTGGGAAAACCAGACAGCGACATGCAGAAGAATGAACCTGGACCACTTTCTTACACCGTACACAAAAATAAACTCGAAATGGATGAAAGACCTCAATGTAAGACAGGAAGCCATCAAAATCCTCAAGGAGAAAGCAGGCAAAAACCTCTTTGATCTTGGCCACAGCTACTTCTTACTCAACACGTCTCCGGAGGCAAGGGAAACAAAAGCAAAAATGAACTATTGGGACCTCATCAAAATAAAAAGCTTCTGCACAGTGAAGGAAACAATCAGCAAAACTAAAAGACAACCGACGGAATGGGAGAAGATAGTTGCAAATGACATATCAGATAAAGGCTTAATACGCAAAATCTATAAAGAACTTAATCAAACTCAACACCCAAAAACCAAATAATCCAGGGAAGAAATGGGCAAAAGACATGAATAGACACTTCCCCAAAGAAGACATCCAGATAGCCATCATCAGGGAAATACAAATCAAAACCACAATGAGATACCACCTAACACCTGTCAGAATGGCTAACATTAACAACTCGGGCAACGACAGATGTTGGCGGGGATGCAGAGAAAGAGGATCTCTTTTGCATTGTTAGTGGCAATGCAAGCTGGTGTAGCCACTCTGGAAAACAGTATGGAGGTTCCTCAAAAAACTAAAAATAGAACTACCCTATGACCCAGCAATTGCACTACTGGGCATTTATCCATGGGATAAAGGTGTACTGTTTCGAAGGGACACACGCACCCCCATGTTTATAGCAGCACTATTAACAATAGCCCAAGTATGGAAAGAGCCCAAATGTCCATCGATGGATGAATGGATAAAGAAGATGGAATATTACTTCTTTACAATGTAAAGAATGGAGTATTCTTTGGAGTATTACTTGGCAATAAAATGGAGTATTGGAGTATTACTTGGCAATAAAAAAGAATGAAATCTTGCCACATTTGCAACTACGTGGATGGAACTGGAGGGGATTATGCTAAGTGAAATTAGTCAGAAAAAGACAAAAATCATGACTTTACTCATATGAGGACTTTAAGAGACAAAACAGATGAACATAAGGGAAGGGAAACAAAAATAATATAAAAACAGGGAGGGGGACAAAACAGAAGAGACTCATAAATATGGAGAACAAACTGAGGGTCCTGGAGGGGTTGTGGGAGGGGGGATGGGCTAAATGGGTAAGGGGCATTAAGGAATCTACTCCTGAAATCATTGTTTCACTATATGCTAACTAATTTGGATGTAAATTTAAAAAAATAAAAAAGTTAATTTAAAAAAAGGTAGATATAGCAGTTATCACCTCCACACTTTCTCTGCTCTAGAGGTGGACTCAATGCCTGAAGCTGAAGCAGCCCTCTTGTGACCATGAGGTATCTGTCAAGCATTAGAAAATTCTCAGAGGGGCACCTGACTGACTCAGTTGGTACAGCACTTGACTCTTGATCTCGGGGTTCAGTCCAAGCCCCACATTGGGTATAGAGATTACTCAAAAAAATAAAATCGTAGAAAAAAAAAAAAAAGTTCACAGATACTGCAGGGATGATGCTGCTTAACCACTGAACCAAGGCCCGTAGCTGACTACATTCCAACTTCTTGTTATGTGAGAAAAATAAATCCCTACTTAACTCACCCACTGAAAATAACTGTTTTTTTACTAAGTGTGGTCAAAAGTATTCCTGACATAAAATATAAACAGCTTCCCATACAATTAAACTTACTCTACAGTCTCATTTTAAATGGCTATGCAGTATTCTAGCAAAGACGAACCACAATTCATTTAACCACTTTTCTATGGTCCAACATTTGGATCATTTCCCATTTAACACGATGACGAAGATTTTTACGGACAAGCCTTTGCACACAAAGCTGATACTCTCTTAGAATAAACTCCTAGAGATGGAATTTCCTGGTCAAAAGGCATATACAACACCAATGTGTACTCTAACCAGCAGCACATGAGTAGTCGTCTTGCTTTTCAACTCAATATGGAGAACAGTCATCTTTTAAAATTAAAAATCACCCCTCCCCCCCAATACACCTCACTACTACGTAACGTCTGAGGTTCCCTTCACAACTAACATCTCTGATTCAACCTGTGAAAAATGAGAGATCTGATTGTGGGCTTTAAAGGACTGGGCCGGCTGACTTCTGACTTGCCCTTTATCTATGAAGCGAGGACAATGCGGCCGCCGGTGGGGAGCCCCTCACATCTTCCCCACTGCTGTGAGCGTGCTCTCCTTTCAGGAGCTGAGGGCCCCCCGACCAAAAGTCAATGTAGAACATGGTGGGCAAGGGGCTCAGGGACAACCCACAAAGACAAACGGTGGAAAATGGAACCCAGAAAGAGAAACTGATCTATGGGGAACACACGAATTTTAAAGAGAATAAGGAGAAAGGGAGTGAGAGAAAACGAATGCTACCAAAGACAGGGCCCACGCCTCACCTTCGGGGTGCTCACGTTCTGTTTTACCATGTCAAGGGTCAAGGCTGCCTTCCCTTCTCCGCACTTCCCTGTTGGGAAAGCTGTTCCCCTTGGATATCACCAGCTGGCTCTTTCTTGTCATTCTTGACTCACCTCAAATTGCACCTCAGTCAGCGGGGTCGTCTCTAATCCCCCAAAACAAAGTAGCTCGGGTGTCTTCCCTGACTTTCACAAGGTCCTGAGTAAGGGTTGTCGTGGCACTCACGCCCACTGGAGATGGTCATGTTCATTTATATGTGTACGTGTGGGTTTTTTTTTTCTAATGTTTATTTATTTATTTTGAGAGAGAAGGAGAGCACGAGCAGGGGAGGGGCAGAGAGAAAGAGAGAGATCCCAAGCAAGCTCTGTGCTGTCAGCACGGAGCCCGACACAGGGTTAGAGCTCATGAACTGTGAGATCATGATCTGGGCCAAAATCAAGAGTCACATGCTTAACTGACTGAGCCACCCAGGCGACCCTATATGTGTACATGTTAATCATCACTCTCCCCACAGTGGAACGTATCCTCAACTTGAGCATAAACCTCACTGCTTTTAAGAACATCCTAAGCTTTTAGAACAATGCTCAGTCAGTATTTGCTGAAGAATGAATGAACAAACACGCTAACAGTTTCCTAACCTCTAACCGAACAATCAGAGACCATGATGGAAAGCAATGGATGAAGTAACTGTTGTGGGGAGCTGGTAAGTCTACAGTTCTTGAAATCACTCCCAAAGCTGAGGGAAGCCTAATCTCCACTGACAGCTGCCACCTCCAGGCATCTCTGCTTCCTCTGGCCTGTCAGCTCCTACTCCACTGAACTCTGGGGTCCAAGGACCCCAAAGGTATCAGAGGGTGTATTGTCATGGAGGGCTTTTCACATTTCCAGTAAGTCATTTGTTATCAGTCTCTTAAATGCTATTTAAGATTTTTTTTTATGAAAACTTTCAAATTAACAAGGTAAAGGAATAGTATAAAGAACCCCATATATCCATCACCCTTCTTATTTCATATCCTTCCAAATGCTGGGTGTGTGTGTCGGAGCATTTTAAAGCAAATACCATATGTTATATCTTAAATATAATTTTTAAGTGTCCCCGTGTCTTGAGGAAGCTTTCAGAAGGGCCAGAACCTTAGAAATGCCCAGAACATATATAAAGACTCCCAATAGATAAAGGCTGCTGGCTGATTCCTGATCTAACAGCACATGCTGCCTTTTGATCAACCTGCATGAAAGGGACAGTTTCCAACTAAATGCTTTAAAAACATGATCAGAGGGAACAAAGCCTTTGATCCCTGTGAAAACTCAGAAGGGGCCAGGCAATTTTCCAAAAGCACCAGATTCCACGAACACTTACAAGCCAGGTCAAATGGACACTTCTGCCTGATACCCTGTCATTTCAGTTGTCACGTCTCTGGTTACTCATTACTTATTGTTATTACCGCTTCATTCCTTTTGGATCCTGGAAGGAGCCTTGTTCTCTAACTGGCATTGCCTTTGCCTTGTCCTCACATGGACAAAAGGAGAGTATTAATTAGCCGTATTTCTGAGAGCAAGTATTTTTGTGCAGCCACAGAGGGAGGGGGTCTCTGAGGCCGGGGGTTGCTGAGCTCTCTGAGAGCTGATTCGGTCAGGGATGGACACACAGACACAACTGATACCTGATCAAGCACAGCGCCTGAAATGTGGCAAACATGATGGCTGAATTAATGACTCAGAACTAAACAGACCGGAGACCCACCGGAACGGCCGGAACCCTGACGGACTAGGAGGCGTAATGGGAGCAGTGCACATAGACATGCAAAACACAAAATACGAATATAAAACAAGTAAAACAAAACCTACAAAGTAACACATTAAAGTGAGTTTTTAAAATATATCACCTTAACACGAGAGTTATTTTCCTTCTTCCACTTAACTTCGAAGTCTTCGCCATCTGTAGATTTCATTTTACACAGCTGAAATCATGGCCAACGGGCAATTATACATACACTTCCTCACTTAACACACCAAACACATTCCCACGCTGTTAGTTTTCCTCAGAATTATTTCAAATGGCCACATGGTCTGTAGGTACGTCTATGAATCCAAACTTAATTCTCTGCTCTATTCCTTTTTCTTCATTCATCTCCTTCATGGGCGGGGGAAGGGGAGTAGGGTTCTGGGAAACTGCTCTTTTGCCTTAGGTGGGTGCTCAGCGCCATCCCCTCTTGCCAAGAGGCGCCCCACCGCCAAGGTCTCCCTGCCTCGAGGAACGGGTGCTGCCGTAGCCCGCTCTGCCTGGCCGAGTCCCACCTACGGTTCACGGCTCCGAGTAAGTGTCACTACCGCCAGGAAGGCTTCTCCTACCTGCCTTTACACGCTGTACCTCAGGGTCCAAGGCACACATCATACTCTGTACTGTAATTATTTGCCTGGAGATCTGTTCGTCCACCTGACTGCGAGCAGAAGCCATTGTTCTGAGCGTTAGCTGAGTGCTCATGGTCTCCCTTGAGCTTCAGTTTCCTCACCTGTAAAAGGGGACAGTTAGGCAGCCCCTCTCGCCTACCAACAAGAATGCTGTGCAGATCACAGAAGGCAGTATTACGAAGATGCTTTGTACAGCATCAAGGGCTATAAAAATGTTAATAATTCTCACTGGGCACGTATGTGCTACCTGATTCTAAGGAATAAAGGCAGTCACGTATTTTTCACCTTTGAGGATCACAGATTCAGACAAATAATGACAGCTAATATTTACTGAATGTTTATGGATACTATACTACACATTTACTCATTGTAGCTTCATTCAAATGGGGCACCTGAGTGGCTCAGTCGGTTAAGGGTCTGACTTCAGCTCAAGTAATGATCTTGCAGTTTGTGAGTTCAAGCCCTGCGTTGGGCTCTATGCTGACAGCTCAGAGCCTGGAGCCTGCTTCCGATTCTGTGTCTCCTTCTCTCTGTCCCTCCCTACTCATTCTCTCTCTCTCTCAAAACTAAACATTAAAAACTTTTTTTTCATTTAAATGAATGGGGTAAGATCTACCATCATTCTCATTTTCCAGAGGCTCAGAAGAGTCAGCAGTTTCCTTCCACTTTACACTATTACACTGAGAATCCAGTGCAAGCCTCTCCCCACAAAAAAAATGCTTGCATACACATTCATACAAAATAGTCCAGAGGTTCATGGATCCTAAAGCCCATCTTCTTCAGGCTCCTGTTCAAGGCCCTGCGTACCAAAAGTGAATTCTGCAGAAAAGTTCAAAGATTTATTCACCCCACAGATCAGGCAGATTAAGGGAACAGACCATGTCAGCAAGAATTCTACAGAAAACTTCATAGCCTAAGAACAGGTCATAAATCCCGAGGTCTCACTAGACATTGTCTCCTTGGCAATTTAAGTCACTGGGCTGATTGAAGACTCTGGCCCAATAAGAGCCACATGGCATGAGGTACCGGGAGAAGCTGATGGTGCCAGCTGTCAAACTCCAGTCACCAGCAACAACAGCCAGACGCTTCACGGTATAAATAGTTTCTGAAGACACTCATTGCTTGCTGTACTCCACAAACTGGAAAAGCAATAGCTAAACAGAACATAAGAGGCCTCAAGGAACCAGAATGGAAGCAGGAACAAGAGTTTGTCAAACCATCTGGCTTTGGCCTGTTAATCTCAGAATGGCTTTGAAAACTATAAGGCACCATCGCGGGAGTAAGAAGCGTGTGTGTCTCACACCAGGCAGGGTGAGAGACAGCAGCCTGGTCACCAGGCATGCTGACACCCATCCCTCTGCAGAAAAATCCTTGGGATCATGCCACGAGCCAAAATAAGCAATTAAGATGTGAAAAGTAAACCTGCAGGCCAGACTGCATTTTTCAGTGTGGCGCTGTGTGGGCAAAGCCTCAGAGACCACCTGGGAATGGAATGAGATGAGCCAAAATGGTTTCCATAGAGAAGGCTCCCCAAAACCAAGGAACAAAAGCTGAGGGAGTGTGTGGCATCCGGAAAAGCAGCCTGCTGAGTCGTGTGAGGCGTGGCTGGTCCTCACCGAGATGATGATGGAAATGGACCACTCTCCAGATCTACTTGGGAGAGGGCACAGGAAGGTGGCTGAAGGAACCGGTTCGGGTGGAGACCAGGGAGAGAGCATCCTGAGCACTGTCAGGGTTGGAACCGAGCTTTCAAAGAGGCGCACACAGGAATGGTGCCGAGCGGCCCCTGGACGACAGGGAGGCCGGCCCTTCCGGGGAAACAAACTTTATTTTGCTTTTAACAAGGAGTAAGAGGTTCCTCTATCAGACATACTGTTGGTGATGCAAAAAAGGAGAAAATTACGGGCCCGCAATCCTTTGTCTGTAATTCTGAAACCCTAAAAGTCCTGAAAACTCCAAGTTTTTTCCTAAGTGTATGCAAATCATTTGGTAACGAAAATCTGACCTGACATTAATCTCATGGTTCAAGCCCCACATTGGGACTCCCCTGCCCATGCTGTCTCGGTCTCTCTCAAAATACACTAAAAAAAAAAAAAAAAAAACAAACCCAAAAAAACAAAACTTACCTGAAATGCTTATAGTCTTTACTTATTCCATCTAATGTAAGAATAAGCAATACTGTATGGATATTAACACATCTGACTGCACGGTGCCAGCCCAGTCAGTCCCCTGGGGGTCTGATGCAAAACAAAGTGTAATAAGCAAAGAATTTCCTTTAAAATTTCAGATAAGTGATTATGGATATGGATCTACTTTTCTACACTTCAGTAAAAATGAGAGAAATGTTTGACCATTGGGGATGGGGTGAATATAATCAGAAAGAAACCTGCAGGATCCTATTTAGTCTCTTGGTAGGAACATGGCTTTGGAGCAATCTGTTTCTCCCTCTGGAGACCACTGACGGGCCTACCCTTAAGTTTCTGCTTCTAGTTTACAGTTTACCTATGATGTTTAATACTCTTAAACTCTATTTTATTATTTTTTATTATTTTTTAAATGTTTACTTATCTTTGAGAGAGAGACAGACAGAACACAAGCTGGGGAGAGGCAGAGAGAGAGAGGGAGACACAGAATCTGAAGCAGGCTTCGGGCTCTGAACTGTCAGCACAGAGCCCGACACGGGGCTTGAACTCATAAACTGCGAGATCGTGACCTGAGCCAAAGTCAGACACTTAACAGACTGAGCCACCCAGGTGCCCCTAATTCTGTTAAACTCCATACCCACATAAGCCCAAAGCAACACCAGACTTTTCATTCATGCAGCAAAATCTGGAAGCCTTTCCATGGTGAAGGTGAGAATGGGCACCAGTCATGGGGTCACTGGCTCCTCCCCCAGCAGAATATGAACCGGTGAACCTGATCCCTTTCATCTCCAGGGGTCTGTGATTTTAGAAGAGGACACTAAAACTATGTTAAAAATGAAAAGTTTTCTTGAGGATTCAAAAAGTGTTTTCAACGAACAGGAGCGAGGACTCCAGGCTTTTCTAGCAGATGATCTACTTTTCCTCTTCCATGGCAAAAGGACCATTTTGCGGGCTAAGGAACAAGGAAAGAAGATGAAGAAAGGGAGTCAAGATAGTCTGTAAGCAAAAGGGATTCAAAGCCAGTCACTACCACTTAATAGCTGTATAACCTTGGAAAGTTTACCTGGGGCTGATCATCATCTGGAACCAGAAGAAAAACAATACTTTCCCCCATAGGGTTTTTATGAGATTAAGTGACATGTAAAACATTCCATACATGGTAGGTATTCAAGAAGGGCAGTTATTATTGTTGCTGCTGTTAGGTTCTGGAACCTGAACAGCGCCTGGCTTCACTGCTTATTTCGCCAGATTGCCTGGCTCAGCAGAATGCAGGGGATACTGACTTGATGAACCCAGAGCCAGCGGATAATAAACACACATAGCAACAAATCACACTGGAAAACCAATCTCCCTCAGCTAATAACTGCTTCCCAGGCTCCTGCATTTATTTGCTTTGTTAGAGGAACTAAATAGATCCTAATGCCTATGGAACCAAATCATCTAGAAAAGGGTAAGTTTCATCAGCATTGGAGTTTCCGTGAGAGTCTGGCACTGAGGAAGAGTCCATGCAAAGCCACCCCTTTTTAAAGGAGACTAAGAAAGAAAAACCTATCCATACATCACACCAGTATCCACTAGAGGTGCTTATGTCCTCTGCCATGTTTTCTTAGGTTTGTCTTACTCTCTGTTCTTCCAGGTAACAGACATTTACTGAGGATGCACTAGGCGCCAACGCATATTAAGTGCTGGGGCACAAAGATGAAAAGGCATGCCCCTTCCCTCCAGGAACTCAGGCTTGTGGGTGAGACAGATGTGTATCTCAGAATGGTACACGCTCTAAGTGCTAAAGAGAGCATGCTGGGCGAGAAGCACAGATGAAGATTATCTGAAATACAGAGATTTAAATTTGTTTTTTAATTTTAATTCCAGTGGGGTTAACATACAGTTAGTTTCAGGTGTACATATATACACAGGTGTACATATGTTAGTTTCAGGTGTACAACATAGTGATGTAATAGTTCCATATATCACTCAGTGCTCTTCAAGGTAACTATATTCTCAATCCCCTTCACCATTTTCACCCATCCCCCCACCCCCCCATCTCCTCTCTGGTCACCATCTGTTTGTTCGGTCTCTTTTTTTCCCCCTTTATTGGCCATTTTGTTTCTTAAATTCCACACAAGTGAAATCATACGGTATTTGTCTTTCACTGACTGACTTATTTCACTTAGCATTATACTCTCTAGATCCAACCACATTGCTGCAAATGGCAAAATTTCATTCTTTTTTGTGGCTGAATAATATTCCATCATGTATATATAACATGTCTTCTTTATCCATTCATCAATCAATGGACGCTTGGGCTGCTTCCATATTGTGGCTATTATAAATTAGTGAATTAGTGTTTTCATATTCTAAAAATACAGATATTTTATATTTCCTTAACATAAGGTATTTCCCTAATGTTGGAATTTTATATAGCTAACATGGGTTACTTTTGAAATCAGAGAAAAAGTTAAAAGGAAAAATAAAGATGGTGGTGATAGTGGACACAGATTATTTAACAAATATTCAAAAAACGGAATGAGCACCCAACATCACTCATCATCCGGGAAATACAAATCAAAACCACAATGAGATACCACCTCACACCTGTCAGAAGGGCTAACATTAACAACTCAGGCAACAACAGATGTTGGCCAGGATGCAGAGAAAGAGGATCTCTTTTGCATTGTTGGTGGCAATGCAAGCTGGTGCAGCCACTCTGGAAAACAGTACGGAGGTTCCTCAAAAAACTAAAAATAGAACTACCCTACGACCCAGCAATTGCACTACTAGGCATTTATCCACGGGACACAGGTGTGCTATTTCAAAGGGGCACATGCACCTCGATATTTATAGCAGCACTATCAACGATAGCCAAAGTATAGGAAGAGCCCAAATGTCCATCGATGGATGAATGGATAAAGAAGATGTGAGATATATATATAGATATATAGATATATATATATAGATAGATATAGATATAGATATAGATATAGATATAGATATACACACACACACACAATGAATTATTACACAGGGATCAAAAAGAATGAAATCTTGCCATTCGCAACTATGAGGATGGAACTAGAGGGTGTTATGCTAAGTGAAATTAGAGAAAAACAAATATCATAGGACTTCACTCATATGAGGACTTCAAGAAACAAAACAGATGAACATAAGGGAAGGGAAGCAAAAATAATATAAAAACAGGGAGGGGGACAAAACATAAGAGACTCTTAAATGTAGAGAACAAACAGAGGGTTACTGGAGGAGTTGTGGGAAGGGGGATGGGCTAAATGGGTAAGGGGCATTAAGGAATCTACTCCTGAAATCATTGTTGCACTATATGATAACTTGGATATAAATTTTAAAAAATGAAATAAACACTTCAAAAAATAAAATAAAATAAAATAAAAAATGGAATGAGCACCAAAATTCAGGAATACAGTAGGACTTTAGGGCAACACTGGAGTAGAAAGGAGGGGTACCCCACAATGCCTGGAGGTAAAAGTGACAAGTCAGGCTTCCCTAAAAAGGTGACCCTTCGGGTGAGACTTGAAGACTGAATGAGGGTTTGCCAATGGGAGCATAAATTAGCGTTAAGTACCACCTCTTTTGAGGGCAATCTGGGAATATTTATTAGTATTTAAAATGTGCATACCCTTTGAACCAGATGTTCCTTTCCTATGGAGAAGAATGCCAGGAGTCGTACACAAAGGTCTATGTAAAAAGATGTTTACTGCATCACTGTATATAACAAGAGGACACTGGAAATAATATAAACACCCAACAATAAGGGATTATTTACATAAATTATGATGTAGCCATACACCAGAATACAGCCATCAAAAAGAATGAAATAAAATTTATATATAGCATACCACATTTTATTGTATTTTTGTTTCATTTCATTTAAATACAAGTTAGTTAACATAGAGTGTACTAATGTTTTCAGGAGTAGAACTTAGTGATTCATAACATATAACACTCAGTGTTCATCCCAAAAGTGCCCTCCTTAATGCCTATCACCCATTTAGCACATCCCCCCACCCAACACCTCTCCAGCAACCCTCAGTTCGTTCTCTGTATTTAAGAGTCTCTTATGGTTTGCCTCCCACTGTTTTTATCTTACTTTTCCTTCCCTTCCCCTTAGATTTGTTTTGTTTCTTAAATTCCACAGACGAGTGAAATCATATATTTATCTTTCTTTGACTGACTTATTTTGCTTAGCATAATACATTCTAGTTCTAGCCATGTTGTTGCAAATGACAAGATTTCATTCTTTTTTATCGTAAGTAAGAGGCTTAACTTTAATCAGAAAGAGTGGAATTTGGTAGCGCGTTTTTCTTTTTTTTAATAATTTATTGTCAAGTTAGCTAACATACAGAGTATACAGTGTAGTCTTGGCTTTGGGAGTAGATTCCCGTGATTCCTCATACATACAACACCCAGTAGCATATCACATTTTAAAAGACAAGTCAGTGTGTGATTTTTTTTTTTGTAGAAATAATTTTGTATATTTTTTACACATAAAAATGTTAGTATATGAATAGGAAAAGTCTGAAAAGATATACAACCAACCATATTAGACATATTAAAGCTGGTGCAGTGGGGATGGAGAGAGGGAATTTCATTTTCTCATTGACCCTAAATTTACATTTTTTACAACAATACATTTCGCATATGTGTGTGTTTGTGTGTGTGTGTGTGTGTATACACATACATATAATATATATAATTTTTAAGTAATCTCTACACCCAAAGTGGGGCTCAAACTCACAACCCTGAGATCAAGAGTCTCATGTTTGATCGACTGACACCACTGACTGAGCCAGCCAGGCACCCCGATTGTTTTTATATTTAAAAAGAGGTTCTTAAAAATAAAAATGCTGAAAAAAAAATTAAAAAAAAAGGGGCGCCTGGGTGGCGCAGTCGGTTAAGCGTCCGACTTCAGCCAGGTCACGATCTCGCGGTCCGTGGGTTGGAGCCCCGCGTCAGGCTCTGGGTTGATGGCTCGGAGCCTGGAGCCTGTTTCTGATTCTGTGTCTCCCTCTCTCTCTGCCCCTCCCCCGTTCATGCTCTGTCTCTCTCTGTTCCAAAAATAAAAATAAAAACGCTGAAAAAAAAAAATTAAAAAGAGGTTCTTGTAGAGGCACTTAGGTGGCTCAGTCGGTTAAGCGTCCAACTTCGGCTCAGGTCATGATCTCGCAGTTCGTGGGTTCGAGCCCGGCGTTGGGCTCTGTGCTGATGGCTCAGAGTCTGAAGCGTGCTTCGAATTCTGTGTCTCCCTCTCTCTCTGCCCCTCCCCATTCATGCTGTCTCTTTCTCTTTCAAACATAAATAAACATTAAAATGTTTTTTAAAAAGAGGGAGCTATTGAAGTTTTTTTTAAAAGAGTTTACTAATTGGGCATTTATGGATGCAAAAGAACATTTTAGATTTTAGAGAAAGTGTGCATTCAGTTTAGCGCTGCTTGACCACAGGAGGCATCAGAGTCCAGAAGACAGGATTTAACGCAGACTCTGGAGAAGAAAGAAACCGCAGCAGGGCCTTTGGTGTGGAGGACTGAGAGCAGCAGCAAAGGCAACACAGTGAGGGCGGCAGAGCAGGGAGGAAACAGCCCAGGGACGGGAGCTGGGGATACTGTCCAGAGAGACTAGAGCATTGCAGAGTACAGTGGTCTTGGTTCCAAGAGTGGAAAACAGCTGCCTCACTCAGTAGGAAGCATCTGAACAGCAGATGGACATTCTTTCAAAGGAGAGCATCTCATAAAGAATTAGAAACCAAATGTTCACTAAATACCTATCATACCTTTGTTAGCACAGCCAGAGAGGGAGGCAGAGGGAGACAATTCTTCTTCGCAACAGAACAAGATAGATGAAATAATTAAAATGCCAATTTATTCACAAGTTGTTCCATTACAAATACCAGTGACACATGGAAAGGCCCCTGAAAAGCATATCTGTCATCCAAAGTGCGTTTTCCACCAAACTGTGCTGCTCTATACCCTGGATTCTCCTTTCTGGTTCTTTCTTCTTGATGAATCTCACTCACCTCATCCTGTTTTGGGGGCCCAGCCCTCTTCTGAGAAAGATCTAACGTAAGTCACTTACACTTTAGTGTGAACTTACAGCCATTCTTACCTTTCAATGCATTCTAATTTTAGGCCCTAGCTCAAAATGCAAATCTCTTAAGAGCAAGCCCATCTTTTTTTTAATATATTTTTTAATGTTTATTTCTGAGAGAGAGAGATACAGTGTGAGTGGGGGAGGGGCAGAGAAAGAGGGAAATACAGAAGCAGGCTCCAGGCTCTGAGCTGTCAGCACAGAGCCCGATGCGGGGCTCAAACCCATGAACTGTGAGATCATGGCCTGAGCCGAAGTTGGACGCTTAACCGACTGAGCCACCCAGGCACCCCAAGAGCCTATCTTATTTAAAGCCATTGTGGGCAGGAGGGAGAGGGAGGGAGAGGATTCTTGGTGGCCACAGAGTAGAGGGTCACCTGCCTTTGGAAGCCAGTTCTCTTTTCATATGCCTAAACAACTTAGAAACCTCTCATTCTTCGATTTTGGTCCAGTATTTACATGCTGACTTCTAAAACACTAATGAGGTAGAAGGAAATACTCCTTTGCACCACACTTCCCCAAAACACATCAGCAGATGAACTTAAGATATAGCAATTTTCTGGTTAGTCAATTGTAGACAAGAAAACTAGATAATTCTGCTGAAAAATTATCGCTTGTGGTTAAAAATTATCCCTCTATGGTTAAATCCCTCTTTGGCTGCCTGCATCCTTCAAATTAATTCAATAACTCTAAGTTCTCATTTCATATTGTGTTACAGAAATACTACTTTGGCAGGTTTAAATGCTGACATCCAAGCATCTTACCATCATCTCTGAACAGTCTGGCAGCTACAAAGTATCTTTACCCATTCCTAAAAGAAGTCTAAAACAATACCCAACTAATCCTGGGGCCAGTACCAGAAATGGCACCATTGAAACACCGCCCTACTTTAGGACAGGGACTTCAATTAGGAAAATGTAATGGCCGAAAATGCTTTAAGTTGACTTTATGCTTCCCATTCTAAAGAATAATTTTAAGGCATTTGGTGACAGAAGGAGTAAATGTATAGCAGACTGATTTTCCTAAACTACAAATATTTGAAACAATAATAAAAGGAAAAGTTAAAGAGCCAATCTAATAAGATTAACATGAGTGACCTTTTTTTTTTTCTACCTATCAGATGGGCAAATATTTTTCTTTAATATTCTTTCCAGGGTGGGAGAGTATTTAAGAAAGCAGATGCTGGTGGGAGTACAGATTGCTACACTTTTCTCAAAGACTAATTTCAAGTTTTGTTTTAAACATTTTTTTTAATGTGCATACCCTATGATTCAGCAATTCTATTTCTAGGAATGTATCCTAATAAAATAAACAAGTACACAAAGAAACAAGGACAAAGACAATCTTTAGAGGGAGGTCTATAATAGTAAATAGTTGTAAAAAAATCACAAGTGTCCATTGCAGTGATCTGTAAATTATAAAATGGAACGCCATATAGTCATTAAAACTAATAATGCATAAGTATATATACACATTTGGAAATATATTCTTAACATGTTACTAATGACAATGGTAGCCCAAAAAAACATGTATAGCTTTTGTTTACTTTTGCTAAGCAATATAAACAAAGAATATAAATTTAAAAGTGTTAAGCAATTTATATATACACACACATATGTGTATGTATGTATGTGTCTACACATACATAAAGTGAAAAAGTATCTCCAATTCTCTTCAAGAAACTCCAGCATAAACCGTGATATAGAAATGTATGAATTTTAAATTATACCCTAGGGGTGGCTATTTAGCATTTGAATGACTCTAATCAAAAGCTGACACCCCAGAGTTGGTTAAGGTTTCAACTACCTTTATGTTTGATCAGTATCAGAGGGTTTAATTAGCAAAATGGGTATTAGAAATGATTTTTATTGATAAAAAGACGGGTTTCAAAATGTATGGATCAGCCTGAAATGCTGTACAGACAATTCTGCTTCTTGTGACCTGCATGTGAGAACTGAGTGAGCCCAGCAGCCCAAGTCCTTCCAGAGCTGTGTCATGGTGGGTGCTGTGGTCTGAGCCCATCCCCGAGGCTGCTGAATCCTACTGCCCCAACGCTGCCGCAGTGTGGACCACAGTGTTCTCCTGAGCACCTAGAAGGCCGGAGGCCGGGGCCTCACCAGCCGTGTGCCTGCTTCAGGGCTGCGTGCCTACTTCAGGCAGGTTTACCCCTGTGAAAGGACTGGTACTGAGAACTGCTTTTACTTTACCCGTCTGTTCTTCAGGGAGGTTGTGGAAGTGGAGGCCCATGGCCCACACCTCCGACGATCTGTAATCACCAGAGACTACTGAAATCTACCAAAAATAACTATTGCCTACATAGCAGGAATCATGTACAGGGGAGCAATTATGTCACTCCTCCCACCCATCCCCAACGTGCTTTGTAAGTTTAACAGGTAGTGTGTCTGCAAATGATACATAAATAACGAAAAGGACACGAAAACTGCAAGACAGCACTGTCACCACCTGCTGGCAGACACTGAGAAGGGCCACTCAGTTCAATGCAGGCCGATTCACCACACAGACAGCCCATTTGCAATTCTCATTGGTTTCTGCTTGTTGTTAAATTGAAAGTGGAACATTTGCTTTCTTTTGGGAAAAGATCACCTCTTACAATGGAAAACATACTTCAATGTAGGAAGCGATCTTTAGGCACGTACAATAAAGAATTCCGACTTTCAAAAGCAGAATACAGTTCTGCTGACCATGATGTAAAGTACCAGAGAAAATCGTACTCTGCTGGACACTACTCATTCAGTCATCTGTCATATAGTCTACATGTTCTTAAACTCATGCCCCCAAATATAAAAATGTAAAGCTAAGTATATGTCTACTGGAAGCTTCTTTACAAAGATGTTTATTAACTGAGGACCGTAAATTAGGTTTAAATTCTTCCAGTTGTCTACCTTCACTGCCTCCTGACCTTTGCCCATCACCTGGGGCACTCGCACCCACTGCTGTGTGTGCCCCACTCCCCCAGCAGAAAAGGCGAAGGTATTCCCTGGCCATATCATGACCCATGTACCATGAGATAATCTACAGGTTTGCTTCACAGCACCACTCCCTGGGCAAAATTCTCCCCACCTCTGTATTCATGTTTTATTATCTTTACCAGCTCCTCTCTACCCCACGCCATCTTTTTAGGGCCCTTCAGTAAGGCCTCCATTCATTTCTCCAGCTAAAATTAAATGCTTCTTCCTCTGTGGTCCTTGAGCATTTTGTGGATCCTTGACTTAGAGCCCTTGTTTAACTGTAACTTACATGGTAACAGTAACTTACATGTAACTGTAACTTAACCATACGCGTGAGTAGACATGGACACCTACCATTCACAGAGCATGATGCTCCCCATGATGCTCGGCAAATAGTAAGTGCTCCACAAATACCTACTGAGTATCTGTTGAGTTGAAGGTGCTGACTTTTGATGACAAGGCGCAGATGCACAATCGACAGGAGCCACAGACTTGGATATGTGTGAGCACACATGTGCACACACACATACACCAAGGAAAACTGGCTCACATGGTGGCAGATGATACTGATCACAAAAACAATGCCACCAAGGGCAGCAGCTTCAAATGCAAAGCAAGAACACTGACCAGGGGTAACATCCAGCTGAAGTTACCTGGTCTGGTCCTCTGCATGTTTTTAATCAAGCAGTTGTCAAAAGTGACACGATCAGTAAGGCCATAATCTCTCCAGTCTTAGTATCTCTGCTGGACACATAGGAGTCTTAGCCCTAGGGTCTGGATTTTTATAAGCAAAGCAAATTGAGGACAGAGGCGAACAGCAGGAAAAGGCAGCAGTTACAACACACTCAACCAGCCAACATCTTTTCAGGTTGCTGCCTGGTGGCAGAGGCCTCCTGGTGCTCGGCGGCCCTTGCCTTTCGGATCCTTACACAGATGGCCAGCCTATGTCTCCCCTGCTAACCCCAGTCCCTGACAACCCACCTCAGAAAATGGGGGGGAGGGGGGGCTGCTGCTCTCAGAACATCCATCAGCCACCACCCTCAGATGCCTCCCATCCCTTTCCTGTCTCCGGTGGAAGAAGCCACTACAAGAACATCCACCCCACCCAGCTCCCAACCATCTCTCTCTCCTACCGTACCCTTCATACACGACTGATAACTTCTGTAAATGACTTACACACCATCTCTCATTAGAAATATGGTACAATACATGACTCACAATAGTTCAATTTACAATTTTTCTACTTTATGATGGTGAAATACACATTCAGTAGAAACTGTGCTTCAAATTTTGAGTTGTCTTTTCCCAGGTTAGCAACACATGACATGACATTCTCTGGTGATGCTGGGCAGAAGCAGGGAGCCACGGCTACCAATCATCCATGCGATCTCAAGGGTCAACAACCTCTACCCTCACGACCCTCTGAACCCATCCTTACACCCATTCTGTTTCCCACTTTCAGGTCAATAAATTCCATGATTTATCCAATACTTTCTTATAAAATTGGCTTTGTGTGAGATGACCTTGCCCAGCTGCAGGCAAGCGTAAGTGTTCTGGGCACAGTTAAGGTAAGCGAGGCTAAGCTATGATGTTCCACCGGGTAGGTGTATTGAATGAGTTTTTATTTTAAATAATATTTTCAAGTTAGGATGAGTTATCCAGAGAGAACCCCAAAGTCGAGGACAATCTGTACTTGGAATCCCTATGTGAAATAACAGAAAATGCACAAATCCTTTTAACAGAAAGGGTGGTATAACACATGTGCACGTGCTCTGGGGAGCAGCGTGCACATCCACATACATGGGGACTTTCTGCTGTCACAGCTATTCACACTGAGGCCAAACGAGATCTCACCTCCAACTGTTAAAAGCACTCTCCACACTGGAAGGAACCACAAAGGTCCTCTAACAGCAGTGGAGCCTGGACTTCTGGATTCCAAAGCAGGTGACATTGCCTCTCCCACACTATCATCCCTACATAACAACATGGGCCTGCAAGCACTTTACTTTGCCAAGTGAGACTTTTTTTTTTTTAAACGTTTATTTACTTTTGAAGGAGAGAGAGAGTGTGTGAGCAGGGTTGGGGCAGAGAGAGGGAGACAAAGAATCTGAAGCAGGCTCCAGGCTCTGAGCTGTCACCACAGAGCCCGATGCAGGGCTCAGACTCACGAGCCACGAGATCATGACCTGAGCCAAAGGTGGACACTTAACCGACTGAGCCACCCAGGCCCCCCAAGTGAAAATTTTTTTAAGTCAGAATTTTTTTTTAAATCACCATCTATTTTAGAAAAGAGTATTTAATATTTAAAAAGGACACACTATCAGAAGGACAATGAATACATTTGGCTTTATGAAACTCTCACTTAATTGCATTTCTGTTGCCATGAATCTGAACTGGTCTGGGGATGAACTAGGTTGTTCCAAAATTTCAGACCCTTTGGCAACCAAAATTTCAGTAATTCAAGAACCACTGTCATTACCATTAACTGTACTACTTATTTAATGTTACTCATCAAAGAAAACCACATTTTTACTTATAGATTTTATTTTTTTAATGTTTGTTTATTTCTGAGAGACAGCCAGCGAGCACGCACATGCTTAAGTGGGAGAGGAGCAGAGCAGATAGCCCGATACAGGGCTCAAAATTATGACCTGAGCTGAAGTCGGATGCTTAACCAACTGAGCCACCCAGGAGCCTCTACAAACTTATTTTAAAAGAAAAATTCAGATCCCCTCCATAAAGTAAAATTCAATCTCATCACAAATAAAAGGCAACCTACGAATGAATATGATGATAACGCAACATGTTATTAAATTCCAGCTAGACTGTGTCGCTTGCTGAGGCCTGATCTCTCACTGCATTGACAAGAGAGATTGGCAGGTGACAGACTGGCAGTTACAGACTGTCACCAAACCAAACTGTTCTCTTTGACAAAATCAGAAGGACTGAAAGTAAAGAGAAAAGAAATCACTCTCACACAAGGTGATACAGCATTATTTGGTTCTAGATCCAGGGCCCACGCAAAACCTCTCCTAGTGGTTCATGTCCCACTCTCACGGTATACTAATCAAGACACTTTGGTGCACAAATCTCATTAATTCATTCATGCATTAATATGTTTAATGAGCACCTACCATGTTTCAAGTGCTGAACACAAGAGAATCCAGGAATGAAAAAGACAGGGTACCTTCTGCAAAGCTTATCTTCTTGTGGTGAAACCTACATTAAACAAATGGTGATACAAATTACATTTGTATTGTTTTATATAAACGTGTGTGTGTGTGTGTGTGTGTGTGTGTGTGTGTGTACATGCGAGATACAGGATATCGCCTAAATTTGGCAAGTGCTATAAACGAAAAGTGCAAGACATTATTGTACAGTTTTAACAGGAAGATCTTCCTTAGACAAGAGGGTCAGGAAGGACTGTACGAGGATGAAACCATTACACTGAGACCTCAAGAAAGAGCAAGATTTCACAGGCTGATGATGGTGCGAGGGACAGGGGCATCCCAGACAGAGGTCACAGCAGTGTGGAGAAGAGCTTGGCTCCTTTGGGGATCTGAAAAGAGTTGTGGCTGGAGTGTAGCAAGCAAGAGGAAGATACAATCAGAAGGGAGGTCAGGCAGTCTCCCTGCCTCTGCCTAGTGACCAGAAACTTTTTGCCTCTAGGTGCAAAGATCTCTTTCCATCTTTGTACAGCTCCCAGAAATGTCTTCTTACACTAAAGAGAAATCTCCCTCTAGAGGTTTCACACACTAACATACCAGTTCAACCCCTTTGCCTCACACACAGCAAAAATTTAATCCCTCCTCTACATGACAGCCAGTGTGCTTGTTAATCCTGAACCTTCTCTTCCAAGCTGAACACCACCAAAGCTCCTATCGTGCATGTTGTCTGCGTCCCTCTTTTGAGGAAGACAGATTTCCCAAGGGCCATTTCTGTTATGGGACTGGAATTTCCTTCTCTACAAATAATTCAAAATTGATTTTCGACTTTGGATGTCATTTCATTTTTCTCTTTTTATTATTAATTTTTTTAACATTTATTTTTGAGAGAGAGAGAGAGAGAGAGAGAAAATGAATGAGTGGGGGAGGGGCAGAAAGAGAGGGAGACACAGAATCTGAAGCAGGCTCCAGGCTCTAAACTGGCAGCACAGAGCCTGACTCAGGGCTTGAACTCACGGACCGTAAGATCATGACCTAAGTCAAAGTCAGGTGCTTAACCGACTGAGCCATTCAGGCCCCTCTATTTTTCTTTGTTTCTAACTGCTTTTCTCAGTAACACCCAAGTAAGTTATGGTCACGCCTGATTATCTTGAGAACTAGGAAGTCCCAAATGCATGCCACCACCAAGATTTACTCCTCCTTTCATGTCTCTTTCCTGCATTCTGGGAGACAAATTCTATTTGTCGGGGTGGGCTAGGGATCTTTTTCAAATAATGGAATGGCACTGGACATTGATCTAAGCTAAATTCAAGAAAATCACATTCAGGGGTGCCTGGGTAGCTCTGTTGGTTTTGGCTCAGGTCATGACCCCATGGTCGTGAGACTGAGTTTCATGCAGGGCTCTGTGCTAGGCATGGAGCCTGCTTGAGATTCTCTCTCTCTCTCTCTCTCTCTCTCTCTCTCTCTCCCTCTTCCTCTGCCCCCTCTCCCCATGGGCATGGATAGGCATTCTCTCTCTCTCTCTCTCTCTTTGTAAAAGAAAAAAAAAGAAAATCACACTCAAAGTTTGTGGTAGAAGAAGATAAATACAATATTTACAATTTGAACTGACCTTCCATTTATTTGGAAGGGGTACGGGAATATTTCTTTCGGGGAAGGTTAGTACAATGAGGAAAAACTGCCCTTAGTTGATTCAGCTACAGACCCAGATTCCCCTGAAACTAGGGCCAGGTTACAGGGATGGTGTGTAAGCAGGGCATTCTGCCAGGCAGGGGTCATACATCTCCACTTCAAAACCGGACTGGAAAAAGACACGTAGAATTTCATGAATAAATATAGCAGCTCTGGCATGCTGAATAAAGGTTCAATGGCCTTTAGTGACACATTTTATCCAAATAAGTGAAAGTCTCTCAATATTCCTATGCTCTGCCTGCTCTCTCGCCTCTTTGATCACATTAGGTCAGATTTCTATTTTTTTTTTAAGTTTGTTTGTTTGTTTGTTTATTTATTTAGTAATCTCTACATCCAACGCGGGGCTTGAACTCACAACCCTGAGATCAAGGGCCCCCCCCGCCCCGAGCCAGCCAGGCGCCCCCAGATTTCCAGGATTTCTTGATGCTTCCTGTTGCAAGGTGGACTGTCCCAGCAAAGAAGGGCTGGCTTCCAGATGATCTGTTACTCCTAAAGTTCTCTCCCCTCTGTCAGCCGTTCCATCTGTGGCTGTCATATTGCCCATTAGGCTTTAGTCAGTCAGAATGGCAGGGGTGGCAGTGCACCTTGAAAATGAGCAGGAGAGAGTCAGAGACACAAGATGCTTCTCCCTATCAGCTCAGGTGCGGTTAGGGTAGGTGGTCAAAGAAATGAATATTAACAGGCAAAGTCTACCCTTTCCTCATTAGAGCACGAGAGCCCTACTTCTACACATAATTCACGGGGAAAGTCTTCAAACACAAGCAACATTACATCACAAATGGCATTAAAACTGCAGATTTAAGCGACAGATGGAAGGACTTCTCTCTCTCATGGGAAGTACCTGATGTGTATAACTAGGGAACGGTATTTACCATTAAATTACCAATTCCTGGAGGGCAGAGACCGTGTTTACTCACCTTTATACTCCTTCAATGGTCAACACAACCTACAGATTAGTTGTTCAACCAAATACGCTCCATGAATTTGATTCTTAAAAATAGTAACATATGTAAGCATTGAAAAACATTAAGAGTTACCTTCTGGATGGTAGAACTAAGGTGATTTTTATTTGATTTTGCCTTTCCACATGGTTCCTGATTTTCTCTAGTGAACATGAATATAATTAGTCAGAAAGTTACCATTAAAAATAATATCTTGGGAGGGGCACCTGGCTGGTTCAGCCAGTGCAACATGCGACCCCTGATCATGGGGTTGTGGGTTTGAGGCCCATGTTGGGTGGGGAGATTACTTACAAATAATAATAACAATAATAAAATTTCAGAATTCAAAGAGATTGCCTCCCTTACACATGGAAATTGAGGCTCAGAGAAGCTAAAAGACAAAGCCACACAGCTTGCTAGGGAGAAAGCTGAAACAAATAAAACCCTCATTCGTGTTTCCCAGCCCAGTACTGGGCTGGAAAGTCCCACTAACCAAAGCCCTCACCGAGGCCATTCTGGGCTGTGGGCTCCTGTGATACAGCCCCTAATCCTGTTTGATCAGAACATCCCAGATTCCACCAGGAAGAAGGCTTATTATTAGACAGACTTCCGGCAAGAATCAGATGGCAAACTCAAATTGCATAATTAGAGGTGAGATTAATAAAGGGATTGTTTACAAAGGTGTGGGTAGGGTGTAGAGAAACTTCAAGAGGGAGTGCAGGCCTCAGGACTCATAACCAAAGGGACTCTCACCACCCCAGGTCTGCCAGGTTGAAGGGAGGGAACATTTACTGACCCTGGAAAGAGTGAGTAAGATTGACAGAAGCTGAAACCTGTGGTCAAGGGACTCAGGAGCCAGAGGTGACTTAACAGATGAAGGTGGGGGAAAGTTACCCCAATACCACTCTTCTCCCTCCAACCACTCTCACTGGCCTCCCCACTGGGTGAAACCAATGGGCAACAAGAGGGTGAGAGAGTCTGTATCTGGTTCACACCTATTAACCTCCCAGGGCCCAGAGCAGGATGTGGAAGAGGGATCTGGAGCAGCCAGTGGAAGCTGTCCAGCACCTAAGGGCTCTCAGCCACCTTCTAGACTATATTGACCAACGGCTTAACTGGACAGATACTCAGCAGTGCCAAGGATTCCAGCTCTCCTAACACTTCAATAAGCAGCCCTCTCTGCACAAAGACTTTCCAGGATTGTCCTTGACCCCTGTGATTGCTGGTCAAGTCTGGGGCAGCTGGTGCATTCGAGGACACTTTAGTAGCTGTTCTCTGGGTCTGAGCCTGCTCCCAAAGATCCCCCTCCCCAGACCTTGGGGAGAAGAATCACGTCCTTTTCCATCTACTCCCACATGCAACATACACCAAGTTTGTATCTCTGACTATGGTGGCTCAGAGCAGTCAGGGTGATCAGATCATGCCAGTTTTCAATTTAAAATCCTCTAGCAGTTTCCACCTCATTTAGATTAAAACCCAAAGTCCTAACATGGGCTGACTTGCACAGTCTTCAGTGATCTGGCTCCTGCCTACCTCTCTAACCTTATTGCCTGACTCACATGAGCAAACACTGGTATCTGCTGAATGAATTAAAGTACACATGCAGACAGGAGAAACAGAACAGCTTTGTTTCAGCTAAGCTCCACTCTTGAATTCTCATCTCACTGGTCCAAAGCACTTGACCAAGACCCTTAGGCAAGCTGTCCTCTTATTAGGTCTATTTTAATGCCTTTTCATAACTACAAAGGTAATTCATGTTCACTGTAGAAAGTCTGGAAATACACAAAGAACAAAAATTTGAACATTAAAGTAATTCAGAGATAGCCACTGTCAACACTGTTTTTTATACATTTAATATACAAAATTAGAATTCTATTCTTACTGCTTTGCGACCCACTCTTTTAACAATGTGGCATTAACTAAACTGTCTTCCAAAGCACATTGTTGTAAGACTTCATTATGTCCCACCCTATGTCCAGACAAGCTGGTCACTACTTCCCTACACTGCTGGACAATTCATTTGTTTCCCCCTTTTTTGGCTATCATAAAAAACAGTAATAAACATTCTTACACATTATGTACATTTCCATTACTAAATGCTCCAGATAGATTCCTATAAGTGGAATTGCTTGACAAATGGAAATATAAATTAGAGCAATTTTAAGTGTTATTAAATTGCTCTCCAGAGCAACTGGATCAATCAGTACTCCCAGGATCAATACTGAAAGAATATTCGTCTCCTTTTTCCCTAACACTGGGTGTTAATATATATATTGTTTACTTCTGATATGCAGCATTTGTCAATGGATGAATGGACAGATGCATGAATGGACAGAAGGACTGGATGGACAGACAGATGGATGGGTGGGATAAATGAATTTTGTCAAGGAGTATCATGAAAGACACAGAGTCACATGAACAAGTTGTCTTTTTCCAGTTTCTAGGACTCTCCTGAGCAGTTTGTGTGTTTACCATGGGCCCAGTCCCTCCTCCCTCGTTAAATTCTGCTGAGCATCCCTTGGCTTTTGGGCCTAGAGCATTAGGCTCACATCCCACCAGATCTGGCTCTCACTCCCATTTGGCACCAGCAGAAGAGATATTAAAATTACTAATTTTGGCTTACATGATGCTTACTGTCTCAAGTAGAACTAATTAATGTTTTAATAGCAGAGTAACAAGTCCCAGATTTCCCTTAGCAAAGCAAACCTGAAAGTAAACACCACACTGGACTGCTCCATAGGATCCAAACCTACCAGCTGGAAAGATACAATCACCAGGGGCTGAATATGACCCAGAATCTGTGTTAAGAAAAATTTAACCCCATAATGCTGTGCTGGAGAGCTGCCGGATACCCACTCACCCCATGTGTTGACCCTAACTTGTCAGTCCTCAGAAATCCCTACAGACAGGACCAGGTTTTGTTTGATGGCATAGCCCCTGTACTTGGCATTGTTCGACATATGGAAAATACCTATCAAATGTCTACTGAATAAGTAGACATCTACTGAGTAAGTAGAGGGAATGTGGGATAAGAAGATTCATGGAAGCCTGGTTACATGAGTGAGTGGCTATATACCTCATAAATTCCAGAATCTAGATTTGGACCTGTGTCAGACACAATCCCATTCACTTTCTCTGTGATATGCTGCTTTCCAGCATTAGAGAAAAGCGTTCAATGCCCACAGTATGAGAATTTGTGTTGCAATAAATAATCTGAATCATAGTTTTGAATTTAAAATGCCTAATGGGTACGTGGGTGGCTCAGAAGGTTAAGCTTCTGACTTTTGATTTCAGCTCAGGTCATGATCTCACAGTTTGTGGGTTCAAGCCCCTCGTCAGGCTCTGTGCTGACAGTGCGGGGCCTGCTTGGGATTCTGTCTCCTCTCTCTGCTCCTCCTCTGCTCGCTCTCTTTCAGAATAAATAAATAAACATTTAAAAACAAATAAATAAAAATAAAATGCTTCAAAAAATCAACTATATTTTACCTACTGTGAAGATGTTCTCATAGCAACATTCCCCTTGAACTTCTAAATGGTCTCTATATGCTCAAAAGATACGGAAGTGAGAACAATTATGAACCCACAGTAAAATCATAGTTTCTTGGGATGGAAGGGCAGAGAGCAAAATGAACAAGGGACTCTCCAGTTTGCTCTTCTTTTTAATATGTACCCTCTTTGGTTGGAGACAGGAGTTAATTTTAATTACATAAGTTAATTATAATTAAGTACCAATATCAACTTATGGGCAAATATATCACATGAAGTTGTATAACTTATCCATTCATTTATCTGGTGTTAGGAACTGCGGAAATAAAGACCATAAGTTCCTTCCTATGTTCGTAAAGCTTATTGCTGACTAGTGAGATCCATAAGTAATCTATCATAGCATAACATGGTAAGAGCTAAAAGAGACCTATGCTCATGGTGTAACAGCAAGTTCTTTATCAGGTTTCTCTAGGAAGTGAGAAGTTGTGGCAATAGGAGAAAAGAATGGATTGAGGAAAAAAGAGGAACTATGAATTATGTTAGTTGAGAATATTAACACGACTGGTTACCTATTTACGGAGTGCCTTACTATGAACCAGGCACCTAAAACAACTCATTGAGGTAGAATCTATTATTATCCCCATTTTAGAGAAGAAGAAACTGAAGCTTAGATGGTTGAAATAATTTAACCAGCTAGGAAGTTCCTAAACAAGAATAAACTGGAAGTCAATGAAACTAGCGTACAACACTCATTGCCCCAAATAGTACTCAAAAATTAGTTATGCACCCATATTGATTATCTATTGCTACATAACAATTTACTCCCAAAACTTAGGGGTCTAAAGCAACAAACATTTATATAATCTCACAGTTTCTGTGGGTCAAAATTCAGGAGCAATTTAGCTGGGTTGCTCTAGCTCAGGATCTCAAGAGTCTGCAGTCAAGATACTAACTGGGGCAGTGTTCATCTGAAGGCTTGACTGGGGCTGGAAGAAGTACTTCCAAGATGGCTCAGTCTCGTGGCTGTTGGTAGGATGCCTCCATTCCCTTGCCAGGTGAGCCTCTCGGTAGGGTTGAGCATCCTCATAAAATGGTAATTGGCTTCCCCCAGAACTAGTAATCTAAAAAAAGAGCAAAATAGAGGCTGCAATGCCTTTATGACCTAGTCTCCAAAATCTAATGCCATCACTTCCTCTACTTTCTATTAATTAGAAGTGAGTCATCAAACACAGCCTATACTCAAGAGGAAGAAAGTTTATCTCAACCTTTTAAACTACAGAGAATTTGTGAATATATTTTACTAAGTTTATTTGAGAAAAAGAGAGAACAAGCAGGGGAGGGGCAGAGAGAGAGGGAGAGAGAGAATCCCAAGCAAGCCGCACCATCAGCACAAAGCCCAACACAGGGCTCAATCTCATGAATCATGAGATCGTGACCTGAGCCGAAATCAAGAGTCAGACACTTAACCAACTGAGCCACCCTGGTGCCCTGTCAATATATTTTTAAACTATCACTAGACTTCAGGCTGGAAACTAGAATCAATGGTGAGGACCCAATCCAGAGAAAAAGGTTTGCATTTCAAAAAGTGGGTGGCAAATAAATCAGATCTCAGATGCTGGGAAAAGAAAATGGCACCTACAGGCCAGCAAAGGGCTAGGAGTCTGCTCACATCCATTAAGTGCTGAAAGGGGTTGGGGGCTCAGTAAAATCCATAGTTTTAGAAATAAAAATATGAAGTGAAAATACACTTCTTTTCCGTTATTAATTTCTTTTGGTTTTCCCTCCTGAGCAAAAGTTCTTTTGAAAATGCCAATTTCCTGTTTAGATGTGCCTCAAGAAAGGGGTCTGGGCTAGAGAGAAAAGTAGAAATTGGGATCTCCAATGGGCCAGAGGAGGGGAGTGGCAGCAAGGATCAAAGGGAAGGTGACCAAGAGGGGAGAGGAGGAAGAACAGGGTCCCTCGGTAAGCTGCTCCCACCAGACTCTCCTTCAGGCCTCATACGTCTGAACATTCTGTGCTCTGTTCAAAAGAGGGAGGCTCCTCCTTTTCAGAGCATAAAGGAATTGGATAGACATGAACCTCCTACCACAGAAAGCCATTCACAGGATTTCACCAGTGCAAAATACAAAGCATGAAATGGTCTTAATGTTTTGCAGGCAGCATTTGCACTGTGGAATTAGGGAAGAATTGAGGATGGAAAGCCAGGGAACAGTCAGCATCACAGCTAAATCAGTGATGTGGCAGTTGGACCTGGGTTCAAATTACAGTGTGTCTCTTACTAGCTGTGACACCGTGGGAAAGTTCATCTTTCTCAAATTTGGTTTCCTCTTTGTAAAGATGGGAGTACTATTAATTTCCTCATAGCGCTGTGAGGTTTAATGAGAAATCTAAGAGCTTAATGAGTATCAGCTATTATTAATGCATGACAGGGACAAAGCCATGAAAAGCTGACCTTGAGGAATAAAAACAGAGAATGTTTGTTCATTTTCTGCAACTCAATGTACAGTTTATGAGAATCCTCTGGATCATTGTTCAGAGAATAGAAGGTGAACCACTATACCTCCTCTCCCTCCTCAACCTCTCTGAACTCCAATCTCTTTGCTCGCCAGGATAAGGGAGGGTCCCTACCACTCTGAGCTGCCATGGGAAAACACAAGGAGCTGCTGTCACCTGAACACCAGCCACGTTTCCAGATACAGTGAGTCTCGGGAAGGTGCTGTAGCACAGATTTCCCATAGCGCTTCCACTCCCATCTTTATGAGACCCCGTGGGGTTTCTGTGTACAGCAATCGTCCCGTACAATGGCAGCTTTCCAAATTCCCAAAATTAGGTACAGGGGTGCCACAACGGGGCTCCTGGAATTCTAGGGAAAGGGACCCTGGGACAGGTGTAAAGGTTGGTGAGGAGCCTCTCTGGAGCAAAGGGTGGGAAATCATCCCTACAGGACTATCATCAACTAAGCTTCACAACACAAGCCACAGAACAATACCAGCTCAAGGCCAGCAGGGTTGTGTGCTTGTGTCCAGCAGCATAGTTCCGAGGCCCTTACAAAGAAGAAAACAATTGTACAGGTATTATAAAGTACATGAAAAGAAGCTGATGAAAGAGCAACTGCCATTTCCCACCCTGCATGACCAAATGTGAACAGGTTAAATGATCACGTCGGTCTCTCGCTCCCACTTTCCAGTAGGGAAGGAGATGAGCTGACGCCTCAGGCTGACCAGAACACCGATGTCAGAAACATCGGCTGAAATTCCCCTTCCAGATCTAGCCCTTTAATGTTTTCCACATCTCACCGGGGAAACACTCCTTGGTGTTCCTAAGCACCTTGCGAGCCAACCAGGTAACCTGAGGCCCATGCAGCCTCACTCAGTTAATAAGTGAAGCGCTCTCTTAAAGCAGGTAAGCCCAACTTTATGAAGGGTCAATCAGCAAATCTAAAACTTTCATAAACTGTTCATGCCTCTCTGGAACTTAAATAGGACTTCCAGAGAACAGTATGAGGGACTTAGCACTTAATTACAAACCTTGCCTAGAAAATCAATTTATTCTGGATTCTTGAAAGAAAAATAGAGTGTGCTGGTATTTACTTTTAATAATAAAACTGCTCAGCATCTTAAGACTGTCTCCGGCCTTCACTGGACACACTGCCAGCTACACGTGGTCACACACCCATGAGGCTTCTGAGACTGATTCTGGGCCACCAGCTCCAGGCTTCTGAGACTGATTCTGGGCCACCAGCCTTGGCCCTTACCAAGCAGCCATGAAAATTTGAAGTTCTCTGGCAAAACACTCTCTACGGCCTCAGTAACAGTAATAGCAACAACCCCCAACACTTACTGAGCCTTTACTATGTGCCAGGCAGTGTTCTCAGTCTTTATGAGTATTAAATCTTTCCAAAATTTTCACAGCTACCCTGAAGGGTAGGTTCTAATATAATCCCTGCATTTTACAAATGCAGAAACTGAGGCATGGAGAAGATAAATAAGGAAGCTGTCCAAGGTCCTACAACTGACAAGGCTGTAAAGTAGGGGTCCAAGCCCACAGTCTCAGATGCTGTGCACCTGCCACTGTGTTATTCAGACTGGCTTGCTGCATTCTGTATGTCTTCCTGGTGCTTCTCACGACACTGCAGGATGAAGCTCCTCTCCCCCTCACTGGCATCCTAGCAAAACACCAGTCTGGCTTAGATTGGGGTCATCTAATAATACCCAGTGTCTACACCTCAGTTGTTTCTACACTGGAAAGGATGGCTGTTTCATGCTTTTTTTTTTTAACCCAGACTCTCTTAGATTTCTCCCCCCACACTCTTTTTTAAAAATTTTTTTTTAATGTTTATTTAGTTTTGAGAGAGAGAGACAGAAGACAAGCAGGGGAGGTGCAGAGAAAGAGGGAGACACAGAATCCAAAGCAGGCTCCAGGCTCTGAGCTGTCAGCACAGAGCCCGACACGGGGCTCAAATCCATGAACCACATGACCTGAGCTGAAGTCAGATGCTTAACTGACTGGTGCCCCTACTTTCTTTTTTTTAAGTTTGTTTATTTATTTATTTTTAAGAGAGAGCAAGCAGGGAAGGGGCGGTGGGGGGGGGGGGGACAGAGAATCCCAAGCAGGTTCCAAACTCTCAGTGCAGAGCCCAATCCGGGGGTCAATCCCACAAACCATGAGACCATGACCTGAGCTGAAATCAAGAGTCAGACACTTAACCAACTGAGCCACCCAGGCGCCCTCTCACATGCTGTTTTCTAGTGATGACCGAAACTTCATTTCCCTCAAGGAGAGTAAAATAGTAGAACATGTGTCTTGAAGACAAAAAGCTAGGTTTCACCTGCCCTTCTACTAGTTCCCGATGAGTGACCTTGGGCAAGTTATTTAACAACTCTGAGTCTTAGAGTTTTTTGCCTGTAAAATGTGAGTAACTACATTTATCTTTTAATATTATTATGAGAAACAAAGGATAGAAAGTATATAAAGCACCTATGATAAGCAGTAAAGAGTAACTCCCTAAGGTTCTTTCCCGTTCTTAAAGTCTATAACTATTTGAGTGTTATTGTTTGGGTGGTTATATTATCTCCAAGGAAGAAAAGGCTCAGGTTTGCTGGCTTATTTCATTCTAAAGTATGTCCCTTGGGTGTGGAAAATCAACAAACGACTTTCTATTACCTACCAGTCAAGCAGCCCTGAGTTCTAAGGCCAAGGAACTTAGATCCCAGGGAGCAACAAAACACTTGTGCATGGAAAGAAAACCAAGTGTTCCAAGAGGCGAACAACTGAACAGGACACTTCCCACTGAGCCCTGTGTGAGGTTAGAGGAGAGACATTTTTGAGAAAGAACAGTTTGGAACAGGCAGAGAGGACAGGGAGAAAAATTCCAGGAAGGGCTCAGAGAGAGAGAGGGAGCAAGCAGCAAGGTCTGAGATAGGAAGAAGGAACATCACCCAATGTATGCAGTCAATCGTAAGGCAGCCAGCTGGGCAACAGAGTTTATGGTAGGAAGTCAGGATTAAATAATTAGTTGATGGTGGACACATCATCATTGCATTCCGCTAAACCATTTGCCAAGTGCTTCACGTGTGCGACCCTTACTTAATCCTGACCAGGGTTGTGTTAAGCTGGCATTCCCTCTATTTTGCAGTTGAGAAAACACAGCAATTCACATGATTTCCACATCTGATCCTCAAATATAATTCCGAGAGATGGCCAGAGCAGTTGTTATCTCCATTTCAGAAAAAGGCAAATTAAGGCTCAGAGAGCCCAGTGATCTAACCCAAGTGGTTCTCAACACTAAAGATCCACCACCACCTTTTCATAATCAGTATTTACAATACCACCTTTATTAACCTGAAGTGAATAAAACTCATAAATAATGTCATACTCATAACTGTAACAACTAAAACTGCTCCCACAAATATCCAAAGTAGGGGACAGGATTCCTTAGGCTAAGACTCCTCCAAAGTCAAAGGCAGGGCCTGGTCTCAAACTCGGCTGTCTGGACTTCTGGAGCAAGACCCTTCCTCCTTGAGAAGGTGGGATGTGGCCAGAATAGAGGACACAGACGGGAAGGGTAGATACCTGTACTGTCAGGCCTTCAGTTTCTTACCCCCCTCACAATGGCCACCAGTACTATGATGGCAACAGCAGCAGGCTCATCCACTTACCTCCTCCATTGTTTAATCTCTCAAACTCATCTTGCTGAAACAGAAATTAAACCTTTGTCTTCTGTTCTCTGATGGTAAATATTCCACCTTCTACTTCTAAGAGCAATAGCCAAAAAAAGTAGCAACTTGAGAAAAATCACTTACATTCTTTGTGGCCAGTGCAAATCATGCTACAGTAGGAAACAAGACGTCAGGAAACAAGGTATTTGTTTTAAAAGTGCGTGCGCGGCTCTGGATTAGGTTTATCTTTCTCTTGGTTAAAGCACTAACAGAACTGATGTCTTTGATCTGCCCCGCCAACAAAAACCAAAAAGTCATTCAGAGCTCGCATTCCAGAGGTGCCTTTGGGAGACTCTGCCCTGACAAATTTCATTCACAGATTGTCAGGAAGAAAAGTCAAACGTTATTTTCATGCTTGTGGTTTAATTCTTGTGCTTTAACCATGTTGGCATGCGTATAAACCTATGTCATGACCAATCAAACAGTAAGCGGCATGCATTTTTCTCAGCGGGTTGTGTACATTCTTTTAGCAGACATTAAAAAATAAAACAAAGTTACCACATGGAAACTGCTTTTCTATGGCTCACATCTTTAAGTTCCACATAGAATTATTCACACGGCAAACGATTACTAAGCACCTACACAGTGCAAGGCACTGTGACAGGTTTAAAAAAGGCACTGGTCTTCCCACAATTCCTCAATCAATGAGCCAGGTACCTAGATACAAATCCCGGCGGGGGGTGGGGGTGGGGGGCGCTGTGTGAGGGGCAGGATGGGAGGGCAATGGGAACTAAGAGTTAAAGCAGAGGCCGGCAGAGTTTGGCCACATGTTAACCAAAGCCAGGAATAGTGCAGATAAATAAAATCTACATACAATCCCAAATTTAAATTAACAGGTATTTTCCAAGGCATAACAAGTAAATCTCTCTCAATTAGCCTTAACCACACCTGCTGGTAGACTAAGAACAACTTATTAGAAAGAAGACGGGCTGTTGGTTTATAAAAAGTCAGTTGACTATTAGGGGCCAAACACCAACTGAAGAAGAGAATCATGTGCGAAAAGGAGGCAATTGTAGGCGGGAAGTGCAGACATGCAGTCATATGGGTGCACACCGCCTCGCCTACAAAGTCAGAGGCAGAAAGGCTTACATGCCAAGGGAAAGACGGAAAAAAAAATATCTTTAAAGTTTGTTAAAGTTCTGTGATGCAAAGCTCAATTTCATTAATCATCTCTATTTGTAAAAGGAAAAAAATGCTACATTTTTAGGAAATGGATAAATATTGTCAAAAATCTGTTTTATTTCTTGCAACCACGGGAAACAAAACAGTTTAATTTTCTTTTTTCTTCATAGTTCCTTTTTTTTTTTTTTTAGGTATTATGTATTTTTTTTTTTTGAGGTGTGGGCAGAGAGGACAGGATTGGAAGTGATACTGCACTGACAGCAGTGAGCCCAATGCAGGCTCCAATGAACGCAAACCATGAGATCATGAGCCGAAGTCGATCGCTCAAACGACACACCGAGGAGCCCCTTCTTTCCTATTTTCAATGGCAAGTTTCTAATCTATCCTTATTCTATTTTATGGAGGGTGAGAAAAAAGACTGCTTTAATGATAGCACATCATCCTGTGGAATGCTAGGATCGCACCGCTTAACGTTTTTAACACCTTTTTAAAAAAATTTTTAGGGGCGCCTGGGTGGCGCAGTCGGTTAAGCATCCGACTTCAGCCAGGTCACGATCTCGCGGTCCGGGGGTTCGAGCCCTACGTCAGGCTCTGGGCTGATGGCTCGGAGCCTGGAGCCTGTTTCATATTCTGTGTCTCCCTCTCTCTCTGCCCCTCCCCCGTTCGTGCTCTGTCTCTCTCTGTCCCAAAAATAAATAAAAACGTTGAAAAAAAAAATAAAAAAAAATTTTTTTAATGTTTACTTATTTTTTTAATATAATTTATTGTCAAATTGGCTTACATACAACACCCAGTGCTCATCTCAACAAGTGCCTCCTCCATGCCCATCACCTATTTTCCCCCTTTTCCCCCACCATCCACCCTGTTTGTTCTCCATATTTAAGCGTCTCTTGTGGTTTGCCTCCTTCCCTCTCTTTTTGTAACTATTTTTTCCCCTTCCCCTCCCCCATGGTCTTGTTCAGTTTCTCAAGATCCACATATGAGTGAAAACATATGATACCTGTCCTTCTCTGACTGATTTCACTCAGCATAATACCTTCCAGTTCCATCCACATTGCTGCAAATGGCATGATATCATTCTTTATTTTTGGAGAGGGAGACAGCATGAGCCCGGGAGGGGCAGAGAGAGAGAGGCACACAGAATCTGAAGCAGGCTCCAGGCTCTGAATTGTCAGCACAGGGTCCAACATGGGGCTCAAACTCACAGACTGCAAGATCATGACCTGAGCCAAAGTCAGATGCTTAACCAACTGAGCCACTCGGGTGCCCTGTCACCTTTATTGAGATATTACTCATATACCATAAAGTTCACGATTTAAAGTATAGAACTCAATAATTTTTAATGTATTAATATATTACATTCCTCACCATGATCTAATTTTAGAATATTTTCATCATTCCCAAATTAAATCTTAACACACATATTAGCAATCGCTCTCCATTCTCCCCTGACACCTTCCCACTTCCCCCACCCTAGGAAATTATTTATCTATTTTCTGTTTCTATAGAGTTGCCTACTCTGGACATTCCATATAAACAGAATCACACACTATGTGGTCTTCTGTGACTGGCTTCTTTCACATAGCATAATGTTTCTGACGTTCATTCAGGTTATAGAATGTATCAGTATTTCTTTTGACTGCCAAATAATATTCCATTATAAAAATATACCTCATTTTATCTGTATACCAGTTGAAGGACATTTGGGCTATTTCCAGTTTTTAGATATTGTAATTAGAGTTGCTATGAATATTTTCAGACAAGTTTTTATATGGACATCTTTCACTTCTCTTGGATATATACTACCTAG
Organism: Felis catus; assembly: GCF_018350175.1. Taxonomy (NCBI): domain Eukaryota; kingdom Metazoa; phylum Chordata; class Mammalia; order Carnivora; family Felidae; genus Felis; species Felis catus. The sequence goes on from NC_058374.1 coordinate 116,125,348, forward strand.
GAGTGGAACTGCCGTGTTATATAACTTTATGTTCAGCATTTTGAGGAAGTGTCAAACTGTACTCCAAAGTGGCTGTACCATTTTCCATTCCCACCAGAACTCCACTTTCTCCACATCCTTGCCAACACTTGTTGTCTTTGTTTATTATTGTCATCCTAGTTGACGTGTTTGGATCTGTATGCCATGATAAGTAACGGTGTTGAGCATTTCTTTGTACTTGTTGGCCACCATTTGTATATCTTCAGCAAAATGTCTACTTAAGTCCTTTGCCCATTTTTAACTGGATTATTTGGGGGGTGCTCCTTGTTATTGTTGAGTTATAAGGGTTCTTTACATATTTTAGAAATAAGTCATTGAGATATGTGATTCACAAATACTTCCTCCCACCCTATGAGTTGTCTTTTCATTTTCTTGATGGTGTCCTTTGAAGCACAAATTTTTCAATCTGATGATGCTAAAGGATTTTTAAGTTGCTCTTGGATGCATACCCTTTGCGGGGGGGGCAGTGAAATTAAGAGGCGGGCCTATTTCTACACCCATATTCATAGCAGCGTTTTTCACAAAGCTAAAAAAGCACAAAGTGCCCTTTGACTGATGAATGCATAAATAGACATAACTCAACCTTAAATAGCAAGGACATTCTGACATATGCTACAACATGAATGAAACTTTAAGATACTATGCTAATGTGAAATAAGCCAGTCAAAAAAGGACAAATACTGCACGATTCCACCTAAAATAGTCAAGTGTGTACATTCGTAGCGACAGAAAGCAGCATGGTGTGAAAGCAGACAGGGGCTGCAGGGAGGGGATGCAGGAGTTTCTGTTTCACGGGGACAGAGTGTCATCAGTTTGGGAAGATGAAGAGTTCTGCAGATGGATGGTGGGGTCAGCTGAACAACAATGGCACTGCACTTAACGCCCCTCAACAGGACACTTTAAAAATAGTTAAATTAGCTAAACAAACAAACAAACAAACCTGAGGGCAGCAGTTAGTTAGTTCCCCATCCTTGGCTTCTGGTTTCATCACCTTGCTCCTTCCTGGCAACTTCTATGCCAATAGGTAAATAGGCCAATAGCACAAAAGTGAAAGGCTCAAACAATCTAAGAATGAGCAGCCTTCCAAGTTAAATGAGACAGCAGATGATTCCTCCTCTTGATGCCCATATTTGATTGAGGAGGCTCTATACAATGTCAAGGACTGCACTGAATGTTGGGGATTCAAAGATACAGAAAATGAGGACCCTGTGCCCTATAGGAATTTACAGTTAAGAAATAATTTTCAATCCCATGAATGGGAGTCAATTAATTCAAGCTCTCTGAATGACAATTCGGTAAAGGCTGGACTGAACAACGATGCATCAGTCTGACTACCCAGGAAGCTCTAGTTTCTTCCCTCCTCTGACACGACAGCACATCTTTCAACAATACGAAGAGCCGAAACCGCTTATTTATCCTATCCATTAAATACGAAAAGAGGATAATTATGTAATTTGGGATCCAGGCAGTCATTTTTCTGAATGAATTTATGCATATGTGTGTTCGCAACTATCTCATTTTTCTCCTGACTGCATGGAAAAGATCACTGCAGTCTATTAGTACACAAGTGGATTCATACTGCGGAATCATTAACAGCAGAGCCATCCCACTGAGAAGTAGGAGGAAATGTCACATATGACCAAAGGCTAAATTATCTATTAAATCAAGTCTCTGAAAATTACAGACACATTTAGTAGGTGCAAGACTGTACCAGAACAAGAAAAATTCTAGCAGACTGACTAGTCAGAATAATCTGCCAAAAAACAACTTTTAAAAAGTAGCAAAAACATCTTTTGGACAGCAACAGGAGTTCATTCAACAACTCAACAAATATTTATTCAGCATCTCTTATGTGCCAAGCGCCATGCTAAGTTCTAGGGCTATGATAAAGAACGAGACTCAATCTTTCCACAGGACCTCAGTGTCTAACCATGGGAGATAAATACCACGTTCAGGAAGATGTGATAAATGCTGTGAGAGAAGATATATACGGTGCTAGGGTGGCAACAGGATCATGGAATGGCACAGAGAAATCAAGGAATGCTTGCCGGAGAAGAGGAAACTCAGGGAGCATAGAAGCAGCTAGGCCAAGAAGGTAGAGGGAGGGCTGGTGTTCCTGGAAGAGAGAACAGCACATGGAAGGAGACGGCACAGGTGAGACGCTGGGCCGTAGAGTCAGGAAGATCCAGGATACGTTGCAGCTCCACCACTGGTTACGTAAGTGACCCTGCAAGTTAATTAATAGTTTCCAGCCTCATCTTTTTTATCTGTAAAATGGAAATATCAAATTGTACCTCCTCACAGGGGATTCGATGAGGTAAGCACTTAAGAAAAGCCTAATAAACACAGCTATTCTCATCAAGATGATTTTAATAGAAAGGGGTATAAGAATTGAGAAAAACATTTGATCTTTGCACTTTGCCTTGAATTTGATCTCAACTGTCAGCCTTATCGTCCAATATTCACGTCCAATAAAATGATGATGTCTGGGAATGTAAACTGATGTAACCTCTTATATATAAATACATGTGTTACAGCCAGGGTTAGATTCATTTGTGAGGAACCAAGACCCAAAATGATGATTTAAACAAAATTAAAATGCATTTCTTTTGTATGTCAAAGTCCAGAGGTAGGCAGTGCAATGCCAAGGAAGCCAGCTCTGGTCCATAAAGTCCTCACAGAACCAAAAGTCCTCCAGGACACGGTGCCCACATCCTTCAAGGAGGCCCTTGTTCTCATGATCCAATGTGGTGGCTAGAGCTCGGGTGACCATAACTGTGTTCCAGGCAGAAGGATGGAGGAAGAGGTAAACAAGAAAGAGAAGGCAAAGGGCACACACCAGTTTTTTCAAAAGGATCCGAGAGGTTCCCCAACAACCCTTGCACTCACATTCTATCAGCCAGAACTAGCCACCTAGCCTCCTCTGGTGACCAGGAAGGCTGGGAAACAGAGTCTTTATTCTGGACGGCTATGTACCAGCTAAAACTGGTGGGTTCTGAAAAAGAGAGAATGAATGCTGCGCACAACTGGCAGTTGCTGCCACAACATTCCATATACCAGAAACTCAAAATACAATAGATGGATATTTTAAAAGGAGGGCATCATTGACATCACTAAATGCCAGTTATGAGAATTTGCTGCCAGGAATGCCAAGCCTATCGGGAGAACTGGATACACAGAGGTGAGCCACAAAGGAGATGGAAAGAGCTGTTCATAAGTTGCTTGGAGATAACTAGTTTATCAACAGCACTTTTTCTCCGCTTTGTGGGTGAGAATGTGAAAAAGTTAACTGATGCTTTCAGAGAATAATACAATGGTCAAGGTAGGCATATTCTTCGATCTAGTAAACCCATCACTTGTATTTTCTTCAACAGTGAAATGTACATATGTTTGCTGAAAAATATTCACTGAGAAAACAGATACTTAAATATACTGTAGGTCTGAATTACCATACAAAACACTGGCATATATTATATAGCCATTAAAAATTAAAAAAACATGTATGGGGTGCCTCAGTCGGTTAAAAGTCCAACTCCTGATTTTGGCTCAGGTCATCATCTCGTGGTTCTTGAGTTCAAGCTCCATACTGGGCTCTGTGCTGACAGTGCAGAGCCTACTTGGGATTCTTTCTTTCCCTCTCTCTACCCCTGCCCCCACTGGTACACACACGCTCTCTCTCTCAAAATAAATACACTTAAAAAAATGTTCAAAAATTTTCTTCTGAAGCAAATAGAAATTTTTTTGATTATACTACTTTAGATTATTATAGATGTACATTAAATGTATAAAGATGTGGACATGAATTTAACTTTTTAACACTGACAGACTGATTAAGGGTTCCAATCCCCAGCCCAGTGAAAAGCTAGATGGGTTTATATAAAGTTACAGGGCTTTAAAAAATATAAATAACTCTCTGTTCTGTGTTCTCAAAGAATAAAAAAAAAAAATGTCATCAACAGTGCAAACTTAGTTAAAATGACATCATGTATGACTTTAACCACAATAGTAACTAACTACAAAGCTGACTATTCTGAATTCACCTCCTTTCCTGTCTCTGTATCCTTGATGGAACTAATGAGTGGATTACTGACAATACGGAAACTACGAAGCAAAGGAGTAACTATAACAGTTAAAAAAAACAACAGGGGACAAAGTAAGTAAACCAAATGATCAAAATAAGATCCTCAGTTTCAAAATAATAATTAAAACTGCAATCTTTTTTTATTAACTAAAAAACTTTTTTTTTTCTTGTTTTATTTTATATTTGAGAGCAACAGAGAGCAAGCAGAGGCGGGGCAGGGAGACGGAGACAGAATCTGAAACAGGCCCCAGGCTCGAGCTGTCAGCACAGAACCCGAGGTGGGGCTTGAACTCATGAGCAGTGAGATCATGACCTGAGCCAAAGTCAGACGCCTAACTGACTGAGCCACCCAGACGTCCTTATTTTATTTTTTTTTAATGTTTACTTATTTTTTGAGAGAAAGAGAGAGAAAGAGAGACAGTGTGAGCTGGGGAGGCGCAGAGAGAGGGAGACACAGAATCCGAAGCAGGCTCCAGGCTCCGAGCTGTCAGCCGTCTCACAGAGGCCATCCAACAGAGGCTGTGAGATCATGACCCGAACCGAAGTGAGACGTTTAACCCGCTGAGCCGTCCAGGCGTCCCCAAACTGCAATCTTTTACAAAAGGTTTGCTTCCTCTGAAAAACTCACATGCTCTCTTCTCTCCAAGAGTGTGAGTTACGTACCTTATCATGACTCCCTTTGGCCATGGCTGCCAGGAAGTTCTCCATAACAATCAAAGAGCCTACCTTCGCTCTTTCTCTTCAGTGAGGCAGCTGAGCGGTTTGGCAGTGGCGGTGGCCTTGTGCAGATGCAGAGACACAGATCTTTGTGAAGACCCTGATGGGCAAAGCCACCACCCTTGAGGTCAAGCCCAGTGACACCACTGACAATGTCAAAGTCAAAATCCCAGACAAAGAGGGCACCCCACCTGTCCAGCAGCATCTGATTTTCGCGGGCAAACAGCTGGAGGCTGGCCACACTCTGTCAGACTACCATATCCAGAAAGAGTCCACCCTGCACTGGTGCTTCGCCCATGGGGCGGCATCATGGAGCTTTCCCTCCACCAGCCGGCCCAGAAACACACCTGTGACAAGAGGCTCGGCTGCAAGCCTCATGCTCACCTGCACCCTTGTGCGATCAACTGCCGCAAGAAGAGCAGTGGCCACACCGACAACCTGCACCCCAAGAAGAAGGTCAAGTGAGGTCCTCCACTGGCTCTTCCTTTGCCCACGGGGAAGCCTCCTGCCTGAGCCCCAAGGCCCTGGGGCCTCGATAAAGTTTCCCTTAAGCACCATGGACACATAATAGTTTGCATTCTCTTTCCCTTGGCTCTGATTTTTCATTTTCTAGACCCACTTCATTAATGTCATTATTATACATCTGTTGAAAATCACTTCAATTTTTTTTAAAGGAGTAGCGTAAGTCAAATAAACAAATTCTCTGGAATCTTTTACGTTCCATCAAAAATTGCATATACTTTAGCTCCTCCTAAGAGAGCTCGTCAGAACTATCCACTATTCCCAAGCTCCTATGACATGCACTTTTTTTTTTTTCCACTGGGGTTAGTCTGGTATTCAAAGGCCATAGAAGTTTTATTCGTTATAGAACAGATACTGCTTGACTTGGCCAAGCCGGCTGCTGCCTTCACCATCACCGCAAAGAGACATTCTGCCTTAACACACAAACACCATGTTTCATTCCGATACCGTGCCTGCGGTTACAAAGTGATCGCTATCATTTTCTCAGCAGAAAAAGTACATTCTATTGCAATTCTCCATCACAGATATTTCAAGCCACCTAATATATGCCCCCTTAAAACACTGAACTAGCTGCCTTTGTAAAAGACTGTTGATTTTTATCCTGCATGAATTTTACAAGATAGACAACAAAGGTAAAAATACCAGGAGATTCAACAGCTCTCTCTGGTTTTATTTAAAGGAAAAATTATTCTTTTCTCTCTACAAGGACATCTTGTTTTTCCTTTTCTATCCATACCACCATTTCACGTTTTGAAAATCACATAATATACAAATAATCCCAAACCCAGCAAAACGCAAGAAGGTTCTCATGGAAATTAACTCTTGTAGCCCAAAGGGAGGATTTCTGATACACTGTTTCATGGCACGTGCATTTATAAATTCTCTCAGGAATATCTGTCAAGCACCTGCTGTGTGCCTGGCACCAGGCGAGGTCTACACTCTACCTGCCCTTTTCCTACACAATGTCGTTGTGGGGAACACAAACACATCAGCCGAGTTGATTTTCTGCTTGCGCACTATGGTACGGTTGCACCGGCTTAAGTTTTTAAGGATTCTTGTACCTCCAGCCTCTTCAGTGTTCTCACGCAACCGGTGTCTTCTCCGGCACCCAGACCTCCTCCATGAATTCATGCCTGCACACCAGCAACTCTTGGGGCACTGTTCCAGTGCCGCGGCCCGAAGCAGTTACGGGGTGGTACCTGTTTTGTACCAGCTGGTAAGTATCTGCAACAGCGTCCCTGGTGGGCTCCACCTTATTCCAGGTTTGGCCCACAGAGCCAACGCTGCAGCCCCATTTGCCCACCTCACCCATTTCTCCCCGTCCTCTCGTGCCCCCTCCACCCTTCGGCTGCACACAGCAAACTCTGCAGATCAAAGACTCCCTCTTCGTTTCTCTCCAGAGGATCGAGGTCTCCGCTTCTCCATTCTGTGACAACTGAAGACGACCAGCTGGGGCTTGTGCCCCTCCCCACAAGGGGATGTTCAAAATGTCCACTTTGTAGGTAGCACCAAGTACGTAAGAGCATTCTCTCTTTTATTATCATGACAAATCTGGAATCATCACAAGGACGCTGCTTAAAGCGAAAATGTGCCACAAAGAAAATGCAACTGTGGGGAACGAGACAATCCACACCAGGGTTTGAAAATTATTCCAACTAGCGACCAGCACTTCGCGCAAGCAGCAACCCCAAATGAAGGCACTGGAGGATGCAGAATCTGAGAAACTGCTCCAGCAATGCCCATACAAAGCACTGGCCTTCATGCTCTGATGGTAATGCACTCATTTCTCCAACTTCTAGCACACTAAACGCAAGTGTAGTTTAATGATGGCAACTGGATTGAAAGGTAATTGGAAGCTGAAAATAGACACTTTGCTTCATTATAATAATCCTCTACCAGAAATGTTTGTTGTGTAAAAAAAAAAAAAAAGCACTATTCCCTAGGCACCTGTTTACAAAGGAATTGCCATTCAAGATTTTAAGGGTATAACCATTAACACTTTTTAAGTCATGAATGCTAATAAGCTTATAAAAAAAACAAACACATCTGCATTTATTTAAAAATTTTGATTTTGATCAAGGACTCAACATGACTGAATCCTATTTCAGGAACATAAAAATGTGAGAGCGATAAATTCAAACCATAAGCCTATTCTGCTCACCTGATTTCTTTCTAATGCCATTTTCTTCTCTCTTGTTCAAGTAGGCATCATGCCCAGCACACAGCCCAGTGTGGTGCTTAAACTCAGACCCTGAGATCAAGAGTCAGACACTCAACTAACTAAGCCCCCCAGGTGTCCCAAAGCAATTTTTTTCTACTCCTCTTTTCATTCCTATTCATTCCCCAAAATCAGGCACCCTACCATGCTTCATACAACTTCTTATGAGAGGCAAGACGTGAACAGCTAATATCATCCTAAATGGGGAAAAACTGACAGCCTTCTCTCTGTAGTCAGGAACAAGACAGGGATGTCCACTCTCACCACTTTTATCCACCATAGTACTGGAAGCCCTAGCCACAGCAATCAGACAACAAAAAGAAATACAAGGAGTCCCAATCAGGAAAGAAGAAGTAAAACTTTCACTATTTGCAGAAAACATGACAATACATAGAGAAAACCTGAAAGACTCCACCAAAAAACTGCTAGAACTGATAAATTCAGTAAAGTGGCAGGATACAAAATCAACATACAGAAATCTGTTGCATTTCTGTACACCAATAACGAAGCAGCAGAAAGAAAAATTAAGGATTCAATCCCCTTTACAATTGCACCAAAAATAATATGATATCTAGGAACGAACTTAACCACAGAGGCGCAAGACCTGTACTCTGAAAACTATAAAACACTGATGAAAGAAACTGAAGAGGACACAAAGAAATGGAAAAACATCCCATGTTCATGGATTGGAAAAACAAATATTGTTAAGATGTCAATACTACTCAAAGCAATCTACAAGTTTAATGCAATCCGTATAAAAATACCAACAGCATTTTCACAGAGCTACAAAAACAACCCTAAAGTTTGTGTATATATTACAAAAAGACTTTGAATAGCCAAAGTAATCCTGAAAAGAGCCTGAAAAGAGTTAACGAATTTAACTAAAAACTTAAGAGGCACCTGGTTGGCTTAGTCGGTAGAGCGTGTGACTCTTGATCTCAGGGTTGTAAATTCAAGCCCCACACTAGGTGTAGAGATTGCCTAAAAATAAAATCTTAAAAAAGAGAGAGAGAGAAAGAAAAACTTAAAAAAAAAAAAAAGAGGCTGGGTGCACAGAGTAAGGGAAGAGACAAAATCGTCCAACATTTTTTTCTCTTATGCTACCCCTACAGTCTGCCCAGCCTGTGGAGGTACACTGGGGGGTGATGGTGATGTGATGGTCAGGTAATGATGACAGCAGCTACAATTATGTATCTACTCTGTTCCAGACATGTCAAAAATATATTCTAACTCCCTCTCTCTCTCTCTCTCTCTCTCTCTCTCTCTCTCTCTCTCTCTCTCTCACACACACACACACACACACACACACACACACACACACACCCACCAATAAGGAATACTTTTAAAATCATTTTTGGGGGGACGCCTGGCTGGTTCAGTCAGTTAAGTGTCTGATTCTTGATCTCGGCTCAGGTCAAATCTCTTGGTTCATGAGATTCAGCCCTGCATCAGGCTCTGCATTGACAGTGCAAAGCCTGCTTGGGATTCTCTCTCTCCGTCCCGCCCCCATGCTCACGCACGCGTGCTCTCTCTCTCTAAGTAAATAAATTCAAAAAACACTTTAAAAATATAATTTTTTGATTGCAAGTAACAGAAAACATGGCTAACTGTAGCTTACAGAAATGGGGCTCTATTTTCCTTGTGTAACAAGAAATCTGGATATAAAGAATTCCAGGGATGCTTGGGAGCATGCTTAGGCCAAGGGGTTGCTGTCTCTGTGACTCTCTGGGTCTCCCCCATCGCAGTCATGAAGTGGCTGCAGTGGTTGCCACACATCACATCCAAGCACGGCTACATTCAGAGCAGGAAGCAAGAAGGAGCACAGGAGGAGGTTCTCCTCCCCAACCCCCCTCTTGCCCAGGAAGAAAATCTCCCAGTAGCCCCCCTGCAGACTTCCCCTACATCTCAGACCAGAACGCACTCACATACTTGTCTCTAAGCCCAGGGGCATGGCCCATTTTCCTGAGTTTAAGTGACTTTTGCCTGACTTTGGTAGTGGCTTTGGGGCAAACAAGATACAGCCTGGCACAGTGCTATCATCTCTAACCTATAGCTGAGCAGACCAGATCTCAGTGAGGTGAGGTGACCGTGACCTGCCAAAGGTCACAGGTGGTAAGTGGCGGAGCAGGGATTCAAAACCAGGGATCAGGCTGTTTGTTATTCCACTGAACGGCCTCTCTGACTCCAGCGGTCCCTCCTGCTGGGACCCAATCATCTCTACTTAGGAAGCCCCCCTCTTTTTTTCTTTCATTTTGTTTTTCTTAAGATAACCACACTAAGTCTGTGAATTCAACAGAAGAACTAAGTCCAAATCGGTTGGGTCAAAAGCACCTGAGGTATGGATGTTTCTGCTCTGCAGAGAACAGTCACATCCTAATCACCTGGATCAGGGGTTGGACCCCTTTAACCCAAAGGTCACCAGGGGAGCAGCCATCCTGTTAACGGAGCCACAGGGACTGCAGGTAACAGAGACACGGGGCAAGTGAAGCCTAACAAAGACGTCATCCTCAAGAGTGAGGAGCAAAGCCTTTTGTAAAACTGCAGGCGTCCAGCGTGCACCTCCACCTCGGTCCCAGGCGGCACTGGGCATTACTTAGTGTTTTACTGCAGGCACCGGGAGGCAGCAGGGGGGGCAGACAATGAAAGGTTCCCAGGGCACACACTACTGCCTGGGCAGCTTTCTTGACCCCTTGGAGCTCCGCTGCCCTTAACCATACAACGGAAATAACAGCAGAACGTAGGTCACTGCACTTCTTTGAGAATTAAAAGATACAATACACGTTAGAGGATTAACAAAACGCTCACTGGAAGAACATCAGTACAGGAGAGGTGGAGTGATACTGGCAGGAGAAACAAACGAATGCTTGCCCCGTAACCTCCAGGGTTTGAAAGATTTCAAGGCACTATCAATTTGCCTCACTATCCTCTCAGCTCTGAGCTTAAAAGTCTGCCTACCTTCTCCCTAAAATCACTCGACTGTGAACAATCACCCCCAAAACAACCCACAGATAAAGTGTAAAATTTGGTATCACGCATCTTGTTTTATTTTTATTCTGTGTATATGATTTCTTGTGTATTTGTGCGTGTGTATAAAGTATCCCAAGGAATCAAGAGAATGTACATACATTTTACGTGCATTTTACATACGAAGATAATAATGAAACACCCACATACCCACCCCATAGTTTACAAAAAAGAGTGATATCCGTATATTTGAAGCCCTTTGTGTCTTTCTATAATTCCTGGGCCCTTCCTCCCTCCCCCACGACCTCCTCCCTACATAGGTAAACATCAATCTGGATTCTGAGTTAATCATTCTGCTTTCTTTTTTTTTTTTTTTTTTTTTTAATTTTTTTTCAACGTTTATTTATTTTTGGGACAGAGAGAGACAGAGCACGAACAGGTGAGGGGCAGAGAGAGAGGGAGACACAGAATCGGAAACAGGCTCCAGGCTCTGAGCCATCAGCCCAGAGCCCGACGCGGGGCTCGAACTCACAGACCGCGAGATCGTGACCTGGCTGAAGTCGGACGCTTAACCAACTGCGCCACCCAGGCGCCCCTCATTCTGCTTTCTTTATAGCTTCATCACATATATATGTATTTGTAAGCAATAAATCATTTAATTTTGCTTTATTAAACTTCACGTAAGTGAAATTACATAGTAGGTATTCTTCTGCAACTTGCTTTTTCACTGAATATTCATTTTTTTAGTTTTACGTGTTTATACACATAATTATACTTCATTTTCACTGCTATTATAATATAGCAATATAATCTGTTGTAGGAATATGTCACTCTTTACTCACCCATTCTCCTGTTTTTGGATATTGCCTTGTTAACCTCAAGATAGACAGGCTTACACAGATCCTAAATATTTAGCATAACCATACAATTTACCCTCTAAACTGAGCCACGTTTGAGAGTGAAGGGGAATGCTATTAATAATTACACCAAGGGGTGCCTGGGTGGCTCAGCTGGTTAAGTGTCTGACTCTGGATTTCAGCTCAGGTCATGAAGTCACTGTGGGACTGAGCCCTGCATTGGGCTCTGCACTGAAGGCACAGAGCCTACTTGGGATTCTCTGTCTCCCTCTCTCTCTGCCCCTCCCCCACTTGTGCTTTCTTTCTCTCTCTCAAAATAAATAAAAAATTACAAAATATATACAAAGACAACAGGCATAAACAAGATTGCATGTCACACCATAAATACTGAATATTTTCTCAGGATTTCTTTTTTTTTTTTAATTTTTTCAATGTTCATTCATTTTTGAGACAGTGAGAGAGCGAGAACACAAGCCACGAGCAGAGGAAGGGCAGAGAGGGAGATACAGAATCCGAAGCAGGCTCCAGGCTCTGAGCTGTCAGCACAGAGCCCGACACAGGGCTCAAACCCACAAACCATGAGATCATGACCTGAGCTGAAGTCGGACACTCAACTGACTGAGCCACCCAGGCGCCCCGATTTTCTCAGGATTTCTTAAGCATTCTCCTAAAGTGAAGACTGAGGCATTTAAGTCCAAGCCTGCTTCACTGTGGTTATTAGTTCACACTTCAGAAGTTGTTAGATTCTGCATTTGGTATATAACCCTGAAGGAAAGTCCTAACAATTATTCTTTCTATCCTGGGAAGAAGAAAAGCAAATTCTTTAGGAGGTAGATGGGAAAAATGCAGAGCTTCCCCGCCTCTGCTATCTCAGATATTCAGTTTATCATCATGGTTTGAAGAAAATTCCAACTACAATGATAACAGCAAAGATAAAATTTTATTTTTTTATATGTTTATTCATTTTTGAGAGAGAGAGAGAGAGAGCACGCAAGTGTGAGCACATGAGCGGGGGAGGGGTAGAGAGAGTAGAGGACAGAGGATCTGAAGCAGGCTCTGCCCTGACAACAGTGAGCCCCATGCGGGGCTTGAACTCATGAACCATAAGATCATGACCTGAACCAAAGTTAGATACTCAACCAACTGAGCCACCTAGGTGCCCCAAAGATAGAATTGTAAAGGCCTTAAAATCCAAGTCCTTGTTCTGAGCCAGGACAGGAATAATGGCTTAGTACCTACTGCCTCACTTAATCTTGACTACAACCCTGTGTGGCAGATGTGGAAAATGAAGCTCACAGAGGTAGAGCAACTTGTCTAAGGTCACACTGCACAAAAGGGGTAGATATCAAACACCGTCTCTAAGTAGGTAACCATACAATTTATTACACACCCATTTTGTATAATAAATGACATGTTGGGGAGTGAAAAGGGGGTGTTGTTACAGCAACGGCACCAGGAAGACAGGTGTAAACCGGGACTGTCCAAGGCACACGAGGACATGCGATCACTCCAGTTCTAGCTTTCCAAGGCGCTGTTGTAACCTTCCAGGTTTAGACACAAGTGATTGGGGGACTGGTCAGATTTTGGATCCAGATTTCTGCTGTTCACATTCCTTCTGGGTGGAGATGCACCTCCCCTGAAGGATATTTATAGTCCCTTACCCCTTCCTCTTCAGGCCAGCTGCAAGACCTGGGAAGCATCCAGTAGCATCCCTGCATCCAGCACAGCAGGTTGGAGAGGATCATAGTTTGCATCCCCGAGATTCATAATTAAATTAGAGCAACGCTCCTCCCCCCAAAGCATCTGAACAAGCATCGCCTGTTCCGGGCTGCCAGCAGCAGAATTAATGTCCCATTCACTGGAGCAGTCACAGCTCTGAGAGGCCGAGACCACATTCTCTGACTGGGGGATCTGCAGCCCCCTCCTTCAGCAGGTCCCTTGAGACCCCCAGCCTCACTCCTATCTGCCCACATGTGTGCTCACACTCTGTCTCCCCCTACCCTCTCTCTCTCTCACACACATACACACACACGATAGTTTTTTTTTTTTTAAGAAACGTTTTGTCATTCGTCAAGAAACACCACTGAAGATATGTACACTTTTCTGTATGTTTCTTGTAAGATTTTATTTTTAAGTAATCTCTACGCTCAACGTGGGGCTTGAACTCCCAACCCCGAGATCAAGAGTCACACATTCCACTGAATGAGCCAGACAGGTGCCCCTTTATATATGTTATACTTGAAGATAAAAGGTTTACTTTCTAAAAGTCTAAAACTAAACAAAACAAAACAAAAACCTAAAACAAAAGCCTCTTTTAGTCAAGTACTCTGTTACCTGTACCAAAATTATTTTCACTGTTAAACTACCTGTGTGACCTTGGACCTTGGGCAAGTCCCTTAATTTCTGTGTGTCTATTTATCTATAATATCACCTAATGTTGTAGAGTGAACATAAGAAGTACTGGATACAAATACATGAAACATGCTTAGCGAGTGCTCGGCACACAAGTAAGCCCTGAAAAAATGTTAGCTGTCTGACTTAGTGGTATTCCACCCTGGGACTTCTATCTCTATCATCTTCTCTGGACAGGGCAAGGGCGAGGGCATAATGAAATGGACAAATTCATCTAACCCTATTGGGGGGCAAAGGAAAGGAATGGGTGAACCCCTTCTGGAGGACAATCTGGCCATATGTACCAAGACCCCAAAAATGTGTGTACCCAGTAATCACGCTCTAGGAATCTATCCTAAGGAGATGAGGCATGCCAACAAGATTCATGTCCGGCATCACTGTTACTTATGGGCACTTGCATGTTATATATAAAAGTCAATATCTGGAAACAATTTTTATACCAGGAAATCGTTAAAGAACTTCGAATGACATGGGAAAGTTGAACATAAAAGCAAGAGGACAGGGCGCCTGTCTAACTCAGCGGGAAGAGCATGCAACTCTTGATCTCAGGGGATGTGTGTTCAAGCCCCATGTTGGAGATAGAGCTCACTAAAAAAAAAATAAACTTTAAAAGCAAGAGGCCTATCCATAACCATTAAAAAACAATATGCATAAAGAAGAGTAGAAGAAATTAAACCAAAATTTAAGCTAATTAGGAGGATAGTGCTACAGTAATCTACATTGTTTCCTTATACTTTTCTATATTTTTAATATTTTGTAAGTTTATATTACCATTTATAACCAGAAATATAAATGTTAAACAAAGAATTTGTGTCCTCCCAAGGCCTCTGAGGTTTTGGCCAACTGCAAACGATCATATCTGACGAAGGACACTACACAATGGAAGATGCCTGAAGGAAGGTGACTGACAGTCTGGCAAAAGGCTTGAACAACAAGCCACAGAAGAATGGCAGAAGGAACGGGATGTGCACCCTGAGGAAGCTATCATGTGGAAGAAGGATTACACTCACTCCACGAGGCTCCAGGGGGTCGAACCAAGACTATGGGCCAAAGGTGTGAGAAGGGGAGCACACACACTGTATGATCATGCTATCAACCTCAGGCTTCCTTCCTGCCCACCAGTAAGGAGCTCCGCCAGAGGTGGCCAGTGGATTCTTTTGTGAGCATGTGGGCAACAATACAACACCATCCTGAGTCCATCTTCTACCGGCCTCCCAGACCAGTGCACTGTGCACAACCAACCACATGAGTCAGGATCCCTGAAATTCATACAATGAACATCAGCCTGGGCTTAAGTTAAGTACCTGGCTCTCCTTTTAATCTCTCTCCCATGCCCTGTAAGCAAGTGTCCTCAGATTTTACACATATTGGGCCATTTCTCTCCATTTTATCTGCTTGACCATCTTAGCCCAAGCTGCCATCACCTCTCTCTTCCATGGACCACTAAAAATGGCCTCCTAACTAGTTTCTCTTCTCTTTCCACGTGTGCCTCCAGTCCATTTGCTACACAGAAGCTCGAATGGTTTTCTTAGGCTAAAGTAAAAAAATGATTCACACGACCACAAGACTCACACTGGAGACTCCAGACTTTAACAGGGCCCTTTCTCACTGCCCCCGCACTCCAACCAAGCTGGCCACCTTTTAGGTTCCTCATTTGCACTCAACTCTTTCCACATGCCAAACCACTCCATCCCCAACTGTCTTCACCCCTCTGGAACTCAAACTTCAGGTATCATTCCCTAGTTTAAATCTCACAATGGCATCTCAATGCCCTAAGGATCCTTCACGTGGCTTATAGGATTTCTGTGAGCTAGCCACAACTAACCAGTCAGCACCTATAGCCTCCAGGCTCTCAATGAAAGAGAATGCCTCTGAGTCCTTCAAATGCACCAGCATTCCCTTGTCCCTTGGTTTTTATGCATGTTGCTTCTTATGCCTGGAAAAATCTTGTGGCTAATTCTTATCACCTTTAGGGTTCAGCCTAAATGTTACTTCCTCAGGAAGCTGTCCCTTAGCTCCAAATACTGGCTTAAGTGTCTCTGTGTGTGTGCCTACACCACCTGTAATTATTCCATCATATCATTTATTATACGCCACTGTAATTTTATTTCCTGCTATTTGGTAAACTATATGCTGGCAGGGACGGCATCTGTATTGCTCAGAACTGTTGAGTTAATGACTTCATTAAATACACGACTTTCCCTCCATGAATGAGCATGTTAAGGTTAAAAAAAAAAAAAAAAGGAAAATAACAGATCTCAATAGGAAATATTCTAATAAGTGGTATTGTTTTCCTAGAATAATGAAGCAAATCTGATTTCACTCAATTACCTTGTCCTAAACAAAGGTTCATGGGTTGTCACTTTTATTTTCACTACTTGGCACAGTAATTATTTTCCACCAGCATCTGAATGCCCTGGGGCAATCTTCAGTATGCACACAAAAGAATCAATAGGTACTAAACAGACTAAAAAGATGTATAACACTGAATTCATAAAATGGCAGGATATACAAGGAAAGTAAATCAGGAAAACACTGCTAGACATAGGAGTAATAAGCAAAAAATAAATCTTCCATAGTCTGCTTCCCTAAAGCCATAAATAGCTCCTATGAATTCGATAAAATTATTCATGCGAAAGACCTTCAGAATCCCAAACCCTGGTCTGGGTCCTGGCATGGATTCAGGGTCGAAGTTACAACAAACAGGGCCACTGCCCCGTGTGCCTGTACCTAATGACCTTATGGAGCCATCATAACTGACTCTGGATTGCCTACCTCCAAACCTCTTTATATCTGAGAAAAATACATTTCCATCTCATTTCATAGTGGACAGTTTTGTGAGAAACATTGTCCTTTCCACTTATCCCAGGTCAGTCTATTTCAATGCACTGGTCCTAGCTCTCTACTCTGGAGCAAGGCATCCCAGTTTGCTCCCCTTTACACATCAGCCCTACAAGTGTCTAGAGACACCGTGGGATCCACCCTCACGGAGGAAAACCTCAGTGTCCATGTAACCTTGGGCAAGCTGCCTAAGTGTTCTGTGCCTCATTCTTCACCTAGAAGGTAAAGGAAGACTCCTTCCTTTTCTCTCTCTTTTCTCAGAAATATTGCTCACAGGTGGGGCGCCTAGGTGGCTCAGTCAATTAAGCGTCTGACTCTTAATCTCAGCTCAGGTCTTGACCTCAGGGTCATGAGTTCAAGCCCCACACTGGGCATGAAGCCTACTTAAAAAACATATACATATATACGTGTGTGTGTGTGTGTGTGTGTGTGTGTGTGTGTGTGTGTACAAAGAGAGGAACAAAAGTTCTTGAGTCAGATGGAGGTTCAAATCACTGCATGGCTATGTGATCTTGGGCAAGCACTTAACCTCCACGAGCCAGTTTTCTCATCTTTAAAATGGCTTGCTTTGCAGGGCACTGTAAGGATCGGATGAGATAGTGAACGTGAAGCACTTACCACAGAGGCTGATATTCGTAGGCCCAGGAGCTCTCACCACAAAACAGCAGCTATTATCATCTCCTTTTCCTCCGTGTAGTACTGTCAGCTATGGCAACAGCAGCTAACAATTACTAAGCACTCGTGTCGGGCATTGCCTAAGCATATTTCACAAACAAGTCATTTAATTCCCACATGCAGGCAAGCACTAATATAATCTTCATTCTACAGATGAGGAAACTGAGGCATGAGATGCCAACTACCTTGCCGAGGTCACACAGCTTAGAGAGGCGAGTCCAGTCAGTGTGACTCCAGGGCCCCTGCTGTTACTGCCAGAATACGCCATACTGCTGGCTATCTATAGGCACTGTCATGTCTCCCCAAGCAATGTGAGAGGTTCCTCAGGGCATGGCCTGCACCGTCTACTTCTCAGTGTCCTCCATAGCAGCCACCAGGGAATCTTACCCACCACAAGCCTTTCAAGTCCATGTGGTAACAGATTAGCAGACAAGTGACAACAGAATCAATTAACCAGTTTCCAAAACACCTATATTGTCAGATGACCTCGCGGTAGACCATTTGTCTCCTGAACCAAGATGGGCCTAAAGTGAGGCACCAAAGGGTCTGTGCCACAGGAATGGAAGATCCCTCCACCCAGAGCACAGCTCTTGGACATTAAGAATGAGATCCCTAAAGCCTTGACAAACTCTGAAAACAATTCTGACCAGTGTTTATATGCTTCTAGAGTCTGAACTGTCTGAGTTTAAGGCCTCTGTCTTTCATTTAAATTAAAATACCTGCCAGAGAGAATGAAATGCACCCCAGAGATTCCCCCTTGGAACTGATGGACCACAGAACTATTCATGCTGTTATTATCAGGGACATTTCTGAGTATATCACCACGCAAATAAGGGGCTAGGGAATGCAGGTGATAGGACACAAACCTCATCAATACAGAATCTATTAATTTGGAACATTATCATTCATAGTTCTGAATTTTATTTTAAATTATCTATAAAGAAAAATGACATGAATAACTGAATAAACACAATCAATTCATCCATTCTATTAATACTTATGTGAATCTATCATGGGCCAGCACTAGAGTAATATCATAGATGTTATTCCACATAATTCTCTTTAAAAGAGAACTCTTTAATGCAGAAAGTTATGTCTACAATTCAATATAAGTTTTAAGTCCAGAAAATTCAATTGTGGTATATTCACATAATGGAATGCTATGGTAACATATTCATAAGAAACTGCTGAACAGAAAAAGCCAGAGGTGGAACTCTAAGTATCCCATTTGTACTAAAAAAAAAAAAAAAAAAAAAAAAAAAAAAAAAAAAAAGATGATGAAGAAGATACATACACAAGTGAATATGCAGTGATATGATTGGGAAGGCTAGTCAAGAACATCCAACAGTCTGAGATGAAAAAGGAATTTGTTGTTGTTGTACTACTGTAATGTGGAGTTTACCATTTTCACATTGTTTTCATAATATTAAAGTTTACTAAAAGAGGCTAGCATGAGTTATTATTTATTGGCTCATGCTGAGCACAGCATCTGGCACATAATTGGAATTTTAGTATTTAGTGCACAAATGTAAATAAATGATGCTATTCATTACCATTTAACACATTTACATTTTCCATTCACTATATCAGGTTCCCACTCTAATCGTGCAAGTGAAAACACACTGGAGTGAGTCCAAGTCCCTGTATGTGTTTAAAGAAATACAATTGCAATGAATCTGAAAAATATTCTGTAACTCACACTTTTCCTTTATGCTCCCAGCCCTATTCTCTCTCGAGCTCTGCTCTACACTCTACACACACACACACACACACACACACACACACACACACTCTCTCTCTCGTGCTCTCTCTCTCTCTCTCTCTCTCTCTCTCTCTCTCTCAGGAAAACAGTTCACTGACAAAAGAAAAAGAATTAAGAAATGCTTTACTGACCAATTCAGGTTGGTCAGTAATGTTTTTTTAACCAGATGCTGATTTGAGGAAGGCAAATCTATAAATATGCATTACCACTTAATTGGCCCTACCAATTAATTTTTCATGTATCTTTTGAAAAGCGTTGGTACAGATTCCTTTGGAAAAAATCTGCACCATTCCTAACAGTAAGCACACAGACGTTCTGAGCAGTGAGAGGAACCCTTAATGCACCCTGCAGGCCTATCAACAGCACTACACTCCGGGTTAAGAAGTTTGGGGCGCCTGGGTGGCGCAGTCGGTTAAGCGTCCGACTTCAGCCAGGTCACGATCTCGCGGTCCGTGAGTTCGAGCCCCGCGTCGGGCTCTGGGCTAATGGCTCAGAGCCTGGAGCCTGTTTCCGATTCTGTGTCTCCCTCTCTCTCTGCCCCTCCCCCGTTCATGTTCTGTCTCTCTCTGTCCCAAAAATAAATAAACGTTGAAGAAGTTCTTAAGGTACACCGGACAGGACCAGCCTCTCCTGCTGCAGCAGTGACAGCAAGCCGGGAAAATGGAAACTGACAGTGCTTGTTTTTTTCAGTGATGACAAAGGTAGAACAAACTATGTATCTGCTGTGAGTGTGCATTAGGTTGTTTTTTTTGTTGGACTTCCTCTCCCAGTAACAGCAACTAGGGGGGAAAAAAGACATCTGGTAACTTCTTTAGGGAAAATCATAACAGATTTGTGGGTGTAACTCTATTCAATCTGTTTCGTAAATAAACCCCAGGCAATGGCATCAATGAAAAATCTTTTAAAAGACAATTTTAATAAGAGCAACGTCCTGGAAACTAAAGTTTTGATATCCCAGTAAGAACCATCCTGTATGGAACTCATTACGTACTGGCACAGTGCAAAGCACTGGGTAGGCAAGTGAAAGTTTAATTCTCACAACTCCATGAGGTGTCACTACTATCCCCATTTTGTAGATGAAGAAACTGAGGCACACTGAGATGAACTTATCTGCCCAAACTCACACAGCTAGTGAGCAAAAGAACTGGAATTCAAACCCAGTTTGGAAGAACCCCAGGGCATTCTGGAGCATAACGTTCCAACAAGCTCAACAAGCCTATCAGAGAGAGAACAGTAAGAATTAGAGGGACAAGGAAGGAGCTCTCTTTATGCACTGAGAGAGCAAAAGGCAAGCTGACACCCTGCAAACCACCCCACCCCCTAAAGTGGAATATATACAACATTCCTCAGGTTCTAAGAACAAAGGCAGGGGAAAAACAAAATGTTCAGCTGATAAAGATCACAGTCATGTAGGACATGAAACTCCACAACTGTCTGTAACTGTCTTACTGATCTACAAGAAAAACACAATCTCAATAACAGTCAGACCTCCAGGAACCTACAGACTCGGTTTCCTGGAGCCCTATCATCACCTTCACCTCCACAGGACAGAAAACCCTGTGAAAAATCAGTCACTCCTCATAATCACAAGGCAGTTCTTTCTGCCCACGGGTCCTGTCCCAGTGCTATAACCAAAACACCTTTTTGCACTGTAAAACGTCTCAAGAATTCTTTTTTGACCGTTGGTCTTGACGATCCCACATTACTATGACTTCGGCACTTAAGCACAGCCGGCCAGGTACGGCAGGCAGAACAGCAGGCCTGGCACTCGGAAGCCTGGGGTCGTCTGGTTCTACAATGAGCAGACCTGCTTGCACCACTTAGCCTGTCCAAGCCTTGTTCTCTTCAGCTGTAAGACAAGGCAGCTGCGCTGGAATACACTTCAGCTCTAAAACTGCACATCAAGTAGAAACACAAGTATATAGAAATGATCTGGCCACAATGGTAGAGAAGAAAGTTGAACTGTACAGAGCGTACAATTGAGCACATCACGTCAACTTTGCGAGAAAAACCCTGGCAGATGGCATCCATCAGCAGTCAGCCTCCAATATAATTGCAACAATGACCTCCAGTGGCCACTGCTAAATCCAGCTGTCAATTTTTGGTCATCTCTGACTGATCAGCGGCATCTGATAGAGCACACTACTCTTTGAAACCTTTTCTTCACCCGACTTCTAAGAAACTAGCTTCTCCTCAATTTTCCCCTACATCACTGGCTGCTCCTTCAAGTCTTCTCTGCTACTCGATACTCACAGTCCCAGCCTGTGCAGGGCCCCAGGGTCTAGTCCCAGACCTCTTTGCTCTAACATTCTTGTAATCCACATGCTGATGACTCGCATGTATCTATCTCCATCCCAGAACTCCTGGCTCTTACATTCAGCTGCCTACTCAGCACCTCTGCTAGGATGTCTAACCGGCTGTGTCCCCAGATGAGACCCTATATTTCCCAAGTAAAGGGTCACTACAGGAAATGAACACTTCGCTCTTTTGGGAGCTCGGACTAGGGGATCTTAAACCCGAAGTCTTTACAATAGTTTGCCAGTCCTTCTTGGACATATCCCTGCTCATTCCCCAGTTATCTCTCAGATCTCTTCTCCAGTTACTCTTCTCCACCCCCAGCCACTCTAGCCAGCCAAGCTTATGCTCTTACCATACTTGCTACTTAGAACACTCCCCTCCCCCACCCCCAGCCCTGTGGAGTCCCACCGGCTCATTCCCTCGCCTTCTCAGGAATTTGTTCAAATATCACCTTTCAGTGACGACTTTCTATTTTAAAAAAAATTTTTTTTTAACGTTTATTTATTTTTGAGACAGAGAGAGACAGAGCATGAACAGGGAAGGGGCAGAGAGAGAGGGAGACACAGAATGGGAAGCAGGCTCCAGGCTCTGAGCCATCAGCCCAGAGCCTGACACGGGGCTCGAACTCACGGACCGTGAGATCGTGACCTGAGCTGAAGTCGGAGGCTTTACCAACTGAGCCACCCAGGCGCCCCGAGGACTTTCTATTTTAAATTGCAACCTGCCAGGGGCACCTGGTGGCTCAGTTAGTTAAGCATCCGACTTTGGCTCAGGTCATGATCTCACGGTTGGTGGATTCGAGCCTAGTGTCAGGCTCTGTGCTGACAGCTCAGAGCCTGGAGCCTGCTTCCGATTCTGTGTCTCCCTCTCTCGCTGCCCCTCCCCTGCTCATGCTCTGCCTCTCAAAAATAATAAATAAACACGAAAAAAAATTGTAGTTGCAATGTGCCCTTAGGGCACTCTTTTTGCCTGTTCTTGTTTTTTTTTTTTTAATATTTATTCTTAAGTTAGTTAACATACACTATAGTTTTGGCTTCAGTGGAATCCAGTGATTCATCACTCACATATAACACCCAGTGTTCATCCCAACAAGTGCCCTCCGTAATGCCCATCACCCATTTTCCCCACCCCCATCGACCTCAGTTTGTTCTCTGTATTTAAGAGTCTCTGATGGTTTGTCTCCCTCTGTTTTTATCTTATTTTTTTTCCTTCGTAAACGTCTGCCATGTGATAAATACTATATTCCTGTATTTCATTACTGCCTATATTCTCTAACTACAACATAAGATCCAAGAAGGGGGAAGGGTCCGTCTTGTTCACCGATTATCTCCAACACCTAGAACAGTACGCACAACGTAGTAGGCATCCCTTCTGGAAAAAAATGCTTCAAACTACTATCTCCACGCATAGTTTGTGAAGGGTAGCAGAATATGCCACCCCAAAATATGCTACTTTAGAACAAGGATTATTTTTGAGCTGAAGACAACTGAGAAGAAGCAGATACAGAAAAAAACTCTCTGCTTTCCCCCTATTTGCCTAAAAAGAGGACCTGAATTTGTCAAGGTGCCCCCATCCCCTCTTTACCAGGAGGAATGAAAGTTAATCGCCAGAGGCACTAGACCCTCACCAGCCCAGGGAAGGCACCAGAGGAATCTGTATTAACAACTTTACTAAAACTAACCCTTCTCTACCATCAGTTTCCCCGTAGATTTGCCTTCCCACAACTCGCCACAGTAGAAGCTCAAAGACCTTTTGTCTAGCTGCTTCTCTAAAAATGTACTGTTCTTTGGTAAGATGGTACATAACCCCAAGTTCTAAGTACCTCTTTCAGTTACTCATCTGCAGGGCTCCCATATGTATGCATAATGCTCAGGGTAACATACTCGTTTTTCTCTTGTTCATCTGTCTTTTGTCAGTCTGACATGCAGGGCCCCAGCTGGAGATCCTATGAAGGAAGGAGGAAAGTTTCCCACACCCTTACATTTGGGTACATCAGAGAACACACCGAGAAACAGAGAAAAATGATGAAAGCCTGTCCCAGACGCTAGTTTCTTTTCCTCTCCTCTAAAAATAGTGACCACTTTGGGTTCAAGGAGAAGTGTATACTGTGGTGTCCCAATTAGACTTCACAGTCCCAAATAATAAAGAAGTATAGTGTCTTTAAAATAATGTTTTAAAAGTATCTAAAGTAGGATCAGTATGTTATCACACACAGATTGACTTTTAACATGTGTATGACATCATACACACATTTTTTCAAGTCAAGTTGGGGAACTTGGATTCCTACAGCAATCCTGAAACTGTCTTTACATATCAATAGCCTATAATGCTATATAACTGTAGCAGATTATAGTGTCTGATTTTTCTTTCGTTTTTGTTTTGTTTTGGTTTTTCAAATTTGAAATCTGTCTTTCACACATCAGGATTCTGTAATGGCAAATGATGGTCACCAAGTAAGCGGTCAAAGTTCAAATACACCACGAAAGAGCCTGGGTCTAAGTCCCAGGTCCACAACTAGACCAGGTCTTACTATCTAGAAGAACTCTGCCGACACGCTGGACTTTTCTGACCTTTGGCTTGCTCACCTGTGGAATGGAGGCGTTAGACCTCTAGTACGATTTCCATGAGGATGAATGAAAGGCTCCACATCACACACTCAGGCAAGTGCTTGGCAAACAGGAAGCACTCAACACATAACAATTTGTCATCTTCAGACTTCACCTGAAGACTCTGGCTCTCAAAGACCTTGTAGACCCCAAATTGAAGTCCTACCCATTGCAGTAAAATATTCCCTTCTTCAGTTTATGCCTAATGAAAATGCATCCATTTTACAATAAAGA
Source organism: Felis catus (assembly GCF_018350175.1). Taxonomy (NCBI): domain Eukaryota; kingdom Metazoa; phylum Chordata; class Mammalia; order Carnivora; family Felidae; genus Felis; species Felis catus. The sequence continues at coordinate 116,149,574 of NC_058374.1, forward strand.
TAAACAAATCAAATCACCTTAAGTGCCCTAATAAGATATATGAATGCAGATCTTAAAGATAAAATTCTTGAGGGTTAAGAACTGGCCAATGGGTAAATGAACCAGTTCTTCCCAAATAACAAAGAGGAACTATGACAATATCTTTAAAATAATGCTTTGAAAGTATCCGAATTAGTATTAGTGTGTTGTTTTCATATGCAGAAGGAAGTAGAGAACAGGAAGAAAAGAGGAATCATAAGAAGAAGGTATTTGCAAATGACGTATCCAATAAGGAGTTAATACCCAAAATATAGAAAGAACTTATGCAACTCAACACCCAAAAAACAAATAACTCAATTAAAAAGTGGGCATAAGACCCAAATAGACATTTCTTCAGAGAAAACATACAGATGGCCAACAGACACATAAAAGAAGCTCAACACCACTCATCATAAGGGAAATGCAAATCAAAACTACAGTGAGGCATTACCTGACACCTGTCAGAACGGCTAAAATCAAAAACACAAGAAATAACGAGGGTTGACAAGGATGTGGAGAAAAAGGAGCCTTCTGTGCACTGCTGGTACGAACACAAATTGATGCACAGTGGAAAACAGTATGGAGGTGCCTCATAAAGTTAAAAACAGAATTACCATATGACCCGATAATTCCACTACTGGGTATTTACCCAAAGAAGATGAAAACATGAATTCAAAAAGATACACGCACCCTCCGTTTAATGCAGCATTATTTCCAATAGCCAAGATATGGAAACAGCCCACGTGTCCATCCACAGGTGAATGGATAAAGAAGATATGGCGCACATATACAATGGAATATTACTTAGTCAGAAAAAAGAATGAGATCTTGCCATTTGTAACACCATGGATGGAGCTAGAGAATATAATGCTTAGTGAAATAAGCCAGAGAAAGAAAAATACCACATGATTTCACTTAGAGTGGAATCCAAGAAACAAAACAAAGAAAAAAGAGACAAACAGACTCAAATACAGAGAACTGGTGGTTTCCAAAGGGGTGGTAGGTGGGGGTAGGGGTGAAATAAAGGGGATGAAGAAAACACTTATCTTGATGAGCACTGAATAATGTATGGAACTGTTAAATCATTATATTGTATGCCTGAACCTAACACAATACTGTGTGTTAATTATACTTCAATTAAAAAAGAAGAAGATGAAGAAGGAAGAGGAGGAGGAGGAGAAAAAGAAAAGACACTATGTAGAAAAAGTGTGAATTTGAAAGGATTACTTCAGCATTCAGGCCAGTGTCAACCTTATTCCCTTTTAATCAATACCCGTAGAGATAAATCAGGAGGAAGCTATATATTCCACAATACCAATTTACTAATTTGTACACCTGAAACTAACATAACATTGTGTGTCAACTACACTCAAAACAAAACAAAAAAACCTACAAACTACAATAAATAGCACCCACATAGCTTGTATCTACCATGTGCCATGCACTGTTCCAAGTGCGTCATGTGTCCTGTCCCATTTCACATCCTCACAACATCCTCTGAGTGGGTAGGAAACTAGGGCACAGAGAGCAACATGCACAATGTCCAACAGCTGGCAAGTGGCAGAGTCAGGACTCCAACCCAGGCAGTGCAGTTCTAGGGTCTGAGCTCAGAGCCACTATGGTACACTATCCCTGATTCATGTTCCCTGATTTCAGAGAGGGACGGGTCTTTTGCTCCTAACCCTATGTGATTCTGAAAGAGGTAAATTTGCCCCCTACCCTACTCTCAGCCACAAGTGTAGTCATATATTGTGACTCAAAGTAACCAGGCAGAGTCTACCTCTGAGATTTATTCTGCTGAAGCTAGGGGAAAAAAACTATCCTTCTCCTCTCTTGGACTGAGAGCTGCAAGGTTATGACCCCAATGCGGTGAGGTCCCTTGTACCCCACTACATGGAGGCACAAGGAAATGCTTAGAGCATGGGACCAGCCATAGACAGGGGCCAAAATGGGAGATGGATAGATAGAAAGAGGGGTGGGGGAGGCTATGTGAGTCCCTGGATCTGGCTGTATCTGAGGCACACTACTTCCTGCTTTTCTAAGTTCTGGTAGGCACAGGGGACTAATAACCAATAAGACACCATCTTTATTCTTGAGGAGCTCACAGTCTAAGGTAGGAGAGCACATATGAAAACAAATAATTATACTACAGCGAGCTAGCTGGTTAATATAATTCCTGCCATGGGGCTTTTGCACTTGCTATTTCCTCTCCTGGAAACAGTATACTCCAAGATCCATAAACAGGTATATGAAGTTCCTAAGGCTGTTGTCAAAAAATATCACAAACTGGGTGGCTTCAACAACAGAAATTTATTGTCTCAAATTTCTGAAGGCTCAAAGTCCAACGTCACAGTGTCTCTTTGAGGGCTATGAGAGAGAATCTGTTCCATCCTGCCCTCCTACCTTCCAGTTGTTTGCTGGCAATCTTTGGAATCCATTGGATCTCTGCCATCATCATCACGTGGCATCATCCCTGTCTACTGTCTGTCTCTAGATTTCTTTTTTTAAATTTTTTTAAAGTTTATTTGAGAGACAGCAAACATGAGTGGGGGAGGGGCAGAGAGAGAATCAGAAGCAGGCCTCACGCTGTCAACATAGAGCCCAACACAGGGCTCAAAGTCACCAACTGTGAGATCATGACCTGAGCCAAAATCAAGAGTCGGACACTTAACCAACTGTGCCACTCAGGCGCCCCAATATCTCCTTTTTAATAAGGGTACCACTCACATTGGATTAGAGGCCTATCCTACTCCAGTATGACCTCATCTTGACTAGTTTCATCTGCCACTACCCTATTCCCAAATAAAGTCACATCCTCAGGTACTGGGGGTTAGAACTTCAACATGATTTTCTTACGGGACATAATTCAAACCATAACATCTGGCCTCTTCTTACCATTCAAGTCTCAATCCAAGTATTATCTCCACAGACAGGCTGTTCCTGATCTCCAAATTGAAAGTGGCTCTCCCCCAGGAACCAGTCACTCTACCTAACTGCCCTATTTGATTTTCTTCATATACTTAGCACTACCAGAAATCACTTGTTCATTTGGTTTTGGTTTGTCTCTCCACACTAGAATGTAAACCCTATGAAATCAAGGACTTTGTCTTGTCCATTTATCCAGCGCCTAGAGCAGTGCCTAACACATGGGGGTGGTTCAATCAATACCCGTTGAGTAAATGAATACATGTACCAATAAATATCACTTGTCCATTCATAAACATAATGCCAGAGAGTGCACGACTACGAATGAAAATAAAGCAAAGTAAGAGGACAAAGACATGCCACTTTGAATGGGGTGGCAGGGAAGGCTTCAGAGACACAACAATGAAGCAAACCAGAGATGGTTTCAAAGACAGTGAGGATGACTGTGGGTTGACAGCGTGACTGGAGTGAGCTCCAGGCATGACTAAGATACGAGGAAGAGTAGGGACAGCGAGGAGAGGAGGCGTGCCATAAAGGAAGCCGCGAGTCAAGGTGCCTGCATTTACTACCCTGTCTGGACCTTCGGCTTACAAAGCACTTTGATATTCCTGGCCACATAAAATGCTCCCTTATTCGTGAAGTTGTCACAAGAGTCCTGAACCCCTCCCTCTCTGTCCCCTGGCATTTTGTTCTTGCTTCTGCTACAGCATTTCCAGCACTTTTGCACAATTGTAAGTTTTCTATCTTACGTGCCTCTTGGCCCCCTCCAGTGAGCTCCTCGAGGGCAGGGACCCCAGAAGTTACTCAGCAGACATGGAAGGAAGGGAACTTTTGACTGCCACTCCTCCTCCCTGTGGACGCTCCTTCTGCCATACAGACCAAGTTTTTCCCATTTAAAAACAAGGCTTTGGGGGGCGCCTGGGTGGCTCAGTCGGTTAAGCAGCCGACTTCGGCTCAGGTCATGATCTCGCGGTCCATGAGTTTGAGCCCCACGTCGGGCTCTGTGCTGACAGCTCAGAGCCTGGATTCTGTTTCAGATTCTGTGTCTCCCTCTCTCTGACCCTCTCCTGTTCATGCTCTGTCTCTCCCTGTCTCAAAAATAAGTAAAACGTTAAAAAATAAAAATTAAAAAAAATAAAAAAAATAAAAACAAGGCTTTGGGGAGTGACCTCATGCAAAATGGCACAGCAGGAAGCTCTAGGAGTCGTCCCTCCACCAACACGGAAGGAGGTGACTAGAACCAACTACCTGGGAACCCTGGAGCCTGACGGACGCGTATGACAAGTGGGGCACAGGCTGCTGACCTTTTCTAGGCGAGCAGGGTGGGTGAACCAGCCACTGCCACCACTCCTCAGCCCTGCGCAGCTGTGGGGAGGGAAGGGCCCACGGTGCCAGAACGGCTGGCTGGTGCGGGGTGGACGGTGAGGACCTCGCCTCCTAACAATCTGGGGTTGTGCATTTTGGTTGGAAAGCCTGTGTCATCACTGCTGCTACCACAGGATATGTGACAGGAGATAAACTGTCATGTTGCTACCCAGAGAGCCAAAATGTTTAGCCATGGGATTTATACATTATTAACTCATTTTTTCCCAACAAATACTGAGTAGCTTTAATGTGCCAAACACTGGGAACACAGGAATAAACAAAACAGACAAAAATCAGAATTTACATTCTAATAGGGAAAGTGATGGTTCCCTGAAGCGTGAGGGAGGGTGGAGGCAGGAAGGGGTGTATCGTTCTTATCTTGAGTCACTCCAGGCCCCTCTGATTTGGGACCATATTATCGTATCACATTTTACTCATGCCAGATCTCCTGGCCTAAATGTAAAGACCATGCAAGTTAATTCCTTAGGTCTTTAGTTGCTTCTCACCCCGACACCCAGGCCCGAGACCCAGAAACCAAACGTGACTCACAGTCTCTTGGTCAGGTCCGGAAACAATCACATAATTTCTCCAACAATAAAGATGATATTTTGTTTCTTTGTTTAATTAGAGCTGTGTACCTATATATTTTTTTTCTTAAAAAAAAAAAGATCTCCATCTTCCCAGGATGACTTAACTGGATTCCTGCCTGAGGCAGAAGCTAAAACCACTGTTCTCCAAAAGCCAACTTCCTAATGTGAGCCTTGGTTCAGACAAGTCATTCAAGCTCTCTGAGGGTCGGTTTCCTAGTCTGTTAAGTGGGACAGTAAAGCGTCACCTCATAGGGCTGTGTAGATGCTTCGATAAGGCAAGGATGTGAAAATGCTTAGAGCAACACCTGGCACATACGAAGAACTCAATATACGTTACTGGAAAAAAAAAAAAAGAAAGAAAGAAAGAAAGAAAAACGAAAAGCTTCCCAACATCCTTTCAGCCCATCATTTTACTGAGAGAACATCACTATCTGTCAACTCACACAACCCAACAGAAGAATATTTCATTATCACAGCACACTAAGCATAAGCAGCAAGGCAGATTTGGGGAGTGGGGGTCAGGGGAAGCAGGTTCCAGGTGACAGTGACAGTCTGGGGTGGCTGCTAGATTTGGCTTCTCCAACAGCCCAGGGCCCTGCTTACCAACTTGAAATGTACCTTTGTGCAGAATCTCCCAGGGAGACTCTTGCCTCCTCCCCTTCTCTCCTCCTGTTTTCCTTTAAAGCTGATTCAACCAAGGGAAGCAAGGCCTCATTTTTCATAAGGGCATTCTCCCCACACCTTGACTTTCTTCTCTTCATTTGCATTAGGAACAGTACATCTGACCCTTTATTAAGGCAATGCTGGTGGCTCCTTTCGCAGCATGTGATTCTCTCTCCCTGATAGTCCCTCTCCCCAGCAGCTAGAAGCCTGAGTTCAAGAGTAGCATGAAGCTATGACCTGAGGCTGGCTGCTTTGGGAGGAATCAAGCAAGGGCTGCAGAGCAACTCAAAAGTCATCTGATGGACCCATTATGCTAGGAGAAAGAAGTCAGAAAAAGACCAAGTGTGTTCTCACTTACACGTAGAATCTAAAAAAAGCCAAAGTCATAGGAAAAGAGAGTAGAACGGTGACTGCCAGAGAGTGGGGAATTGGGGAGAGGTTGATCAAAGGGCACACACTTCTAGCTGTAAGATGTATAAGTTCTGGGGATCTAAGGTACAGCACAGTGACTGTGTCTAACACTAATGGATTATATGCTTGAAAGTTGCTGAGAATAGTTTTTTTTTTTAAGGTTTATTCATTTTTCTGAGACAGAAAAAGTGTGAGTGGGGGAGGCGCAGAGAGAGAGGGAGACATAGAATCCGAAGCAGGCTCCAGACTCCGAGCTGTCAGCACAGAGCCCGACACTGGGCTCAAACCCACAGGCTGCAAGATCATGACCTGAGTGGGACACTTAACTGACTGAGCCACCCAGGGGCCCCAAGTAGATTTTTTTAATGTTTATTTATTTTTGAGAGAGAGCACAAGAGGGGGAGTGGCAGAGAGAGAGAGAGAGAGAGAGAGAGAGAGAGAGAGAGAGAGAATCTGAAGCAGGCTCCAGGCTCTGAGATGTCAGCAACAGAGCCAGATGTGGGGTTCAAACTCACAAACTAGGAGATCAAGACCTGAGCCGAAGTCAGATGCTTAACCAACTGAGCCACCCAGGTGCCCCAAGAGTAGATCTTAAATGTTATCACCACACACGCAAAAAAGTAACTGTGTAAGGGGATCAAGGTGCTAACTAACCTTATTTTGGTAGTTATTTTACAATACATACACTTATCAAATCATCACACTGTGTACCTTAAATTTACATGTATATCAATATCTCAATAAAGCTGGGGAGGAAAAAATCATCCAAGACATGTGGCATCTCCCCAGCTTCTTGTCCCACCGCAGCCTACAGACCTTTTCGGTTAGACTTTTTTTTTTTTTTTAAATAAAATGCAAGGGGCGCCTGGGTGGCTCAGTCGGTTGGGCGGCCAACTTCAGCTCAGGTCATGATCTCGCGGTCCGTGAGTTCGAGCCCCGAGTCGGGCCCTGTGCTGACAGCTCAGAGCCTGGAACCTGCTTCAGATTCTGTGTCTCCCTCTCTCTGACCCTCCCCCGTTCATGCTCTGTCTCTCTCTGTCTCAAAAATAAATAAACGTTAATAAATAAAATAAAATAAAATAAAATAAAATAAAATAAAATAAAATAAAATAAAATAAAACACAAGAAACCACCTTCCCTGTCATGGCCTAAGAAATGACAACTGTTGGGAGGATTACACCTCCTCCCCAAGTGATAACATCTCTATGAGAACAGGGTCGGGGGCTCAGTCATTAAACACAGAAACTGGCCCGAGAACAGGCTGTTGAAAAAAACACGTTAAGTAAATTTCATTTTTATAGCATTGGCTGACATCTAAAAATTCCAAATTAGAAGCTATAAAATGTATGACAGGTATCTGCAGAACAAATTAACTGTGGGGTGCCTGGGTGGTTCAGTCAGCTAAGCATAGGACTCTTGATTTCGGCTCAGGTCATGATTGTACGGTTCATAATTCAAGCCCCGCATCAGGCTCCACAGACAGTGCGGAGCTTGCTTGGGCTTCTCTCCCTCCCTCCCTCTCTCTCTACCCTTCCCCCCTTCACGTGCACATGTGAGTACTCTCCTTCTCCCAAAATAAATAAATAAACTTAAAAAAAAAGAATGTATTCATTGCAAAATCAATTATGTGCCACACACCACTTGGGATTTTATGGAAATTAGCACGATCTCAAAATTGAAGAAAATGTACCATAAAGTATGCTTTGTTATTTTCATTGGTATGAATACAGACCCAATACTTAATTCTCACCTTCACTATTATAAAGTGCCTACAGTATTTTCCCATTTTAAAGTGAGGAAAATAACAGCTCCCTCACTGCATTTTTGTGAAGATTAAATGAGTTACCATCTTTATATACTCAGAACAGGGCCTGTCAGACGGTGACTACTTATGAAACGTTAGCTATTATTGTTGCTGTTGTTATCAGGCACTAGCCTGGCTAACACTATTAGACCAAGTTAAATAGAAGTTCATTTACTTAATCTGCTCAAAAAAGTATTAATAGAAGCAAGACACACATATAATCCATGGTCCTGGCAACAAAATTTGTCCTCAGAGCTTCAGATGTCTTCTAAAAGCCATGACCAGATCCTCATCACAGAATTGCCTATAAATTGCTTATTTCTTAGAATGTGATTGTACCTTGAAACAGAAACATAGATTTAGTAGACCCGAAATGTACGCCAGAGAGAAATGAATTAGCAACTTCACTAAAAGGCTCCTTTGAAAAAGGAAGAAAAAAAAAAAAAGACAGCAATTTTTACCTTCTCTTCATGCCAGATGATGTTCCTGATTCCATAAGATTTGGGGCACCTTTATCTGATGAGGGCCCATGAGTTTATGAGAGCTTCAAACGACCACGCTCTGGGTTAAAAATAATCAGTGAGAAACAAAAACTGAGAAACAAGTGAGAAACGAAAAGCAGAAGTATGCTCAAGACTGCTCCATTTGCACTCTCCCACAGTGGGTGTTTTCCTGTCTATCAGATATCGTCCTCCAGCCCAGCAGTTCCCTAATGGGTGTCCTGCAGGCCACAAAACCACAGGATGCCGGGCCACATAAGGGTTTTAGGGTCTGGTGAGCTTCTCCTCCTGGAAAGCTACAGTGCCTACGGAAACCACAGACCCCCTTTTCCAAGGAACGTTACTAGAATCCAGGTTTTGGAAATGCTGAAACAGCCTAAAATTAATCACTTCATTCCATTGAGGAATGACTGTGGGCTCATTCACCTGGCCCGGCAAAGCCAACACTCACTTAAAAGCAGATGGAGAAGAATGTTAACCCTATCCATACGCACGGCCCCTCATTCGTTGCATGATTTCACATTTTGGATCAAGTCAAAAAGAAACTATTCTCAGGATTGATCTGGGAAGGTATAAATTATAGGAATGGTTTATGAGAAGCCATTCTCATAAAAGAAGTGATTTTAGAAGATGTGTAGAATAATGGGGCTCAGTCGGTTAAGCATCCGTCTTCAGCTCAGGTCATCATCTCACGGTTCATGGGTTCAAGCCCCACATCAGGCTCTGTGCTGACAGCTCAGAGACTGGAGCCTGCTTTGGATTCTGTGTCTCCTCTCTCTGCCCCTCTCCCACTCACGCTCTGCCACTCTCTCTCAAAAGTAAATAAACATTAAAAATTATTTTTTTAAAAAGATTTGTAGATTAAGAGAAAGGAAGAAGATGTAAGAGCAAACCTGTCAACAAAATGAATTTAATTCTCCTGTTTTTTGTGGTTTTTTTGGTTTATTTATTTCAACAAAGCAGGGAAGGGGCAGGGGGGGAGGGAGGGAAAGAGAGGGAGAAAGAGAATCCCAAGCAGGCTCCACACAGTCAGCACAGAGCTCACCAAGGGGCTTGATTTCATGAACTGTGAGATCATAACCTAAGCCGAACCCAAGAGTCAAACACTTAACTGACTGAGCCATCCAGGTGCCCCTCTCCTACTGTTAATTTTTAAGTCAAAGAGAAGACTGCAGGTGCATGGCAACCTGATCAGAATATGTCCAAAGTCATCAGGAAGAAATCTACTGATGTTAGTTTAGTAGGGTGACGAACGGAGAGGAATATTCAGGATTCTTTGTCAAACTTTGTCTGGAAAAAAATTCCAGAATCCGAAATAACTGTTTATATTATAGGTTTCCCTTTTTTTTTCTAGCACCCGATACATCATAGAAAATTAGGGATTTGGGGAAACATCTTGCCACCCCTCAGGCCACAGTGGTATTCACCCAACCATAACTGCCCAAAATGGCTCCACTTCTACCCTTCCTAATGACCAAATGTACGAAGGCACAGCATCAGCAGAGGGGAAGCTGAAATTCCTGAAATAATAAGAACACAGAATGAAGCCATCTTGGGTTATGTAGTTGTTTCCCAAGATTCAAAACCACTCAGAATCTTAAGCCTGGGTCCCCTAAGTGGGGAAGGAGAGGAGCTGGGAAGGGGCTGCTTAGCTGAGGTTATAGAAAAGCCTTATTCCACAGGCTCTGCAGTTGAACAGAAAGTCACATAAAAGTGCCCATTTTGGGGGCGCCTGGGTGGCGCAGTCGGTTAAGCATCCGACTTCAGCCAGGTCACAATCTCGCGGTCCGTGAGTTCGAGCCCCGCGTCAGGCTCTGGGCTGATGGCTCAGAGCCTGGAGCCTGTTTCGATTCTGTGTCTCCCTCTCTCTCTGCCCCTCCCCCATTCATGCTCTGTCTCTCTCTGTCCCAAAAATAAATAAACGTTGAAAAAAAAAATTTTTTTTAAAAAAAAAAGGTGCCCATTTTGTTCCAGCACTGTCCAACTGAACCTTCAGTGACAATGAAAATGTTCTGTACAAACAGTGTTTAACACGGTAGCCACTAGCCACATGTGGCTATCCAGCACTTGAAATGTAACTAGTTCAACTGAGGAACTAAATTTTTTTATTTTAATTCATTTTAGCTTGAATAATCACATGTAGCCTGTGGCTTCTGTATTTGGTAGTGCAACTAGCTCATACATTTAATATTCCATCAACATGAATTCCACAAAAATGGAGACGGATGGGGACCAAGAAAGGTTCTCCGGAAGTCCTGGGAAACGGACTATTTGCCTTATCAAAGAAGTAGGGAAGAATCAAGTCTATTATCTCATGAATCTCTAAGTATACTAGATTTAAGACAAGCATCACGCCCATCTTACTAAATGGGGAAACTGAGATAGAGATTCAACTAATTGATATAAACAGCAACTGCTATTTGTGGAATCTCTACATGTATACAGGTTTTTACATGCAATCGTTTACAACCCTCTTCCAAGGCAAACATTACTGCCTCTCTTCTCTTGGTGTGGTAACTGAAGTTCACTAAGGTTAAATGCTTAGGAAAAGCCACACAGCAAGTGAAGCTGAGATTTGAACTCAGAACTATTTTTAAAGCCCAAACAAAATACAGCAAAAATCAATTCTCCCTTCCAGATTTAGTCAACAAGTATTTTTTGAGCCTGTGTTATATGCACAACAGCATGCTAAGTGCTTGGGAGGGGGGAATACAAAGATGAGGAAATAAAACCATTGATATCACTGAACCTCATAGTTGTGTGGGCTTGCTATTCTTCTCTAACAAGGGACATGAATTATTCAATTACTCACAGCTAGCTCCTCTTGTATATTACAGCAATCAACTGGTCTGGAATAAAAAATAAGCTAATATTTTTAGCACTTCAAAAACACGCAGAACTAAAAGCACATGTGACGAGAGAAAAAAACAGATAAAATAGACTTCATCAGAATTAAAAACTTTGGGGCACCAAAGGACACCAGCAACGAAATGAAAAGATAATCCAGAGAATGGGAGGAAATACCGGCCAATCACGTATCTGACAAGGGACTCGTATCCACACTGTGTTTTTTAAAAAACTCTTAAAACATAATAATAAAAAGACAAATAACCTGCACACATGTTTGGGTGTCCAGCTCTTTTTGGTCTAGGAGTAGAATACCAGATCACACAGAAACTCTATGTTTGGTATTTTGAGGAAGTGCCAAACTGTCAGCAAAGTGACTGCACCATTCAACAACCACAACAGCAAGGTATGAGGGCTCAAACTTCCGTGCAACCTCACCAACACTTGCAGTTGCCTGTCTTTTTCATCTTAGCCATTCCTGATGGTAGGAAATAATATTTCAGTATGGTTTCATACGCATTTTCCTAACAACCAGTGATGCTGAACATCACTTCTTGTGTTTACTGACCATTTACTTATCTTCTTTGGAGAAATGCCTGCTTAAATCCCATGCCCCTTTAATCATATTCATTACATAAGTCCTATTCAGTTCAGAGAAACATAATGGAGAGGAAAAACAAATTTTTTCTTCTATTTATCAATACAATTTTTTCAGGTATCTCAAAATGTGAAGTTATAAATGCCCAGATTCTCTTATAATGTGCCAGGTTGAAGGTGGGGACTGTGGGCTCACCTGAATCTAAAGCCCAGTTCTCCTGCTTCTAGGTGACCTGGAGCAAGTGACTTAATCTGAGCCTCAGTTTCTCGTTCCTGCAAAACACAATTCACACACACACCTCAGAGATGTCTAAATGAGCAGGCTATCTACCACGTGGTGAGTACTCAACAAATGCCAATGTTACTGTTTTATCAACAACATGGCATCATTACTGTTGTTATAACCCCAGTTCCCACAGGAAGCCTGAAAATGTGACTGACACATATGTTTTCCGTGTACATTTAGTGCTTCATTATTGCTCTACTCAATTTAATTCAGACTCCCAATGCCCAAACATAAACAGGGCTCACTGTCACCACCACTTGTTATCCCAGGGACTTAGACTTTGAAATAAGGCCCCCAAATATTTCACTGGATAGAACAAAGGCTGCCTTATCCCCTGGCAAAAGCAACAGGGGATATTTCCCAAGTCAACAATAGAAAAAAATTTTTTTTAATTTTTTTAAAATGTTTATTTATTTTTGAGAGAGACAGAGACAGAATGCGAGTGGTTTAGGGGCAGAGAGAGAGGGAGACACAGAAACCGGCAGGCTCCAGGCTCTGAGCTGTCAGCACAGAGCCCGATGCGGGGCTCGAACCCACCAGCTGTGAGATCATGACCTGAGCTGAAGTCGGACACCCAACCGACTGAGCCACCCAGGCGCCCCAGAAAAAAAAAAAAATTTTTTTTAATAGGTATGCTTTTGTTGTTTCTAGAAGAACTGAATGAAGAAGAAAATGTCCACATCTCCTCAGAGATGGCTGGCAAACAGGGGGAAAGAACACTAGAAAATGAAGCTGCCGGCCAGGGGGAGCTGGCAGAGGAACATGAGTACCACCAGTCTCTGTACCAGAGGATCACCAACACCCACGGAGCAAAGTAAGGGGCTGTGATATAGCTGGAAGCCAACCAAGTTCAGGAACCCCCCCCCCCTTTTTTTTTTCTTTAAGTCTACATGAAAAAGGAAGAGAAACTGCACAGGAGTGAACTCTCTCTCCTGTAGGACAAACATCCGGTTCTCCTGTCCCTTTTGCCGAGCAAGGGTGGTGGAACAGGAGCCTGGAGAAGTATCTGCGGTTCCAAGTGGACCACACCTCATTACCAACGTCAGGTAAAGTGCAGCAGTGACCTCGGGCTTGCCCAGGCCACCCCACCAGCCCAGCCACACACACTGCCCGCCGAAGAACCCAAATCTTCCAATAGCTCCTTCTAGCCACACGTCTCCAAAAACATCGGAAGAGACAGCAACACTGTGCACTAGTGAGGAGCACGTGTGCTTTGGTCTCCACACTTGTTGGTTAGGCACAAGAGCCCCAAATCTCAAAATATCAAAAGGAAGTATGTCATGGGATTTGCCTATCACAAGGACCTCTTTTAGCACCCACGAAAACCTCACAGTCTCTGTGGGGACTTCTCCTGGGCACTATCTACCTCCTGCTCAGTAAAATAGGGAGAAGTTAAACAACTTCCTCACAGGAATGTCTGCTGGGGCCAAATGTAAGTGCTCCTGAAATCTGAGTGGATAATAATGTTCTTGTCCTTCCGGGTCTGTCCCTGAATGCTGCCTCTGTTTTGCGTTTTTCTTTTTTTTTTTTTTTTTTTTTTTTTTTTAAATTTTTTTTCAACGTTTATTTATTTTTGGGACAGAGAGAGACAGAGCATGAACAGGGGAGGGGCAGAGAGAGAGGGAGACACAGAATGGGAAACAGGCTCCAGGCTCTGAGCCATCAGCCCAGAGCCTGACGCGGGGCTCGAACTCACGGACCGCGAGATCGTGACCTGGCTGAAGTCGGACGCTTAACCGACTGCGCCACCCAGGAGCCCTGTTTTGCGTTTTTCCACAATAAAGGCATAGAACTTGAGAGCTGAGAAGGCCCACAGGAGCTGAGAAAGCCGAAATAACTTACCACAGGTCACAGAGAATGGAAGGGGCCGAGACAAGACTTAACAATCAGCTTTATCCAGAAAAACTGGAAAGTACATTGTTCAGATTATAATCCACTTTCTCCATAAAGAGTATGTCCCTGACCCGGAACTTAAGTGCTCACAAGGGAAATGTCAAGGGAATTAGGAATATGGATTCTGAACCAATAACAAGGTTCAAATTCAGTTCTGTCCCTTACAAAAGTGTGTGGCTTCAAGCAAGTTCCTAAACCTTGCTTTCCTGATCCATCACAAGGGGCTAATAAAGGCACCAACCCTGTAGACTACTCTGAGAACGAATGTACCAATATAATTTCCAGAATAGTGTCTGATGTAAATACTAGATAACTCATCATCACCATCATCATCCTAAAACAGAGGGGAAATGAGAGTGAAAACATTGGAGATTACATGAGAAAAGACAGAAAGTGTGTGGTCACTAAGTAAGTAGAGCACCATTTAACTTAAAAAATGTAAACATACACCAAAAGTCATCTTAACAGTGGCTAGTGGAACAGTGAAACAAGAACAGGTTATAAAACGTTAGGTACAATACGACTCCAATGATGTTAAATAATCATATCTGCACACATACGTATTCTCCAAAAAGAAAGTGAAAACAACAAATGGCATGTTAACAACTATCTGGGCAGTGGGACATGGATGGCCCTTACTGTCTTCTCTATTTCCAAAGTCTTATGCAGCAGATGTGTATTACTTCGGAAGTCAAAATAAATGTATGTTTTAAAGATTATTTTTATCTTTTAATTTTTTTTAAAGTTAATCTGTTTTAGTAATCTGTATATCTCATGTGGGGCTTGAACTCACAACCCTGAGATCAAGAGTCGCACTTTCTACTGACTAAGCCAGCCAGGCACCAGTAAAGATTATTTTTAAAGAAGAAACTTGATAACAAGCCAGGTCTCAAATGGCTGAAGGGCTATTATAAGCAGGAGCAATGGGATAGGTGGAATCCTTACAAGCAGTGTTTGGGAGGGGAGACCAAGAGAGGGGGAGTAGGGGGAAACCTCAAACCACTATGCAAATATGGAAGGTGATGCTGGAAAGTAGCTGGTCGGGAGGGGCAGGAACGAATTTTTTTTTTTTCAACGTTTATTTATTTTTTTGGGACAGAGAGAGACAGAGCATGAACGGGGGAGGGGCAGAGAGAGAGGGAGACACAGAATCAGAAACAGGCTCCAGGCTCTGAGCCATCAGCCCAGAGCCCGACGCGGGGCTCGAACTCACGGACTGCGAGATCGTGACCTGGCTGAAGTCGGACGCTTAACCGACTGCGCCACCCAGGCGCCCCGGAACGAATTTTAATTTTTTTTTTCAACGTTTATTTATTTTTGGGACAGAGAGAGACAGAGCATGAACGGGGGAGGGGCAGAGAGAGAGGGAGACACAGAATCAGAAACAGGCTCCAGGCTCCGAGCCATCAGCCCAGAGCCTGACGCGGGGCTCGAACTCACAGACCGTGAGATCGTGACCTGGCTGAAGTCGGACACTCAACCGACTGCGCCACCCAGGCGCCCCTTTTTTTTTTTTTTTTAATTTTTTTTTTTTTCCGGAACGAATTTTAAAAAGAAAAGGAGAGTGATGACTTCCTCAGTCCCTCATTTACATGAGAGAGATTATGAAGACCTAGAAAAAAGGCCAAAAGAGAATCCTGGAGAAAGCTTATCAGCAACCCACTTGCTTTCCCTGGCTAAGACAGAACAGTCACCAAAACAAAAAGCAAAGATCAAAATGGCTGGAAAAAAAGGAACCGTGGGTCCCCACTGGGAGCAAGGCTGGGATACACCATCTGTGGTGCTTTGAGCCACTCTCCAAGTCTGAAATCATCGCCTGATCCCAGGAAAGACCAAGAATTTCCTTCTTTTCAGCATCCAGATGGAGGAAAGAGATCTGCCAACCCCAGGCTACTGACAGACACAAACCAGGGCCCAGAAGGAACTCACCGTGGGGTCTAAGAAGGCTGACTGAGGTAACTGTGGCATCTTTCTCTGGAAATCTTCCTGGCTTGTCTTCAATCCCCACTTCTAGTGTGGGTTTTCGACTTACCTCTTTTGCAGAGACTCCTTGTAGCTCATATGAAGGGGCAGAAAGATGACAGACAGTAAAGCAGAAGAGACAAAACAGAACACACAGAAGAGATGGCAGAGCAGCAAGAGGACCCTCCCAGCTTCATTTGGTTCAAGGTCCCTCTCTCCTCTGACAAGCCCCCAACGCTGTGGGAATAAGCACCCTTCCCACTGCCCCCCCCCCCCCCCCCCCGCCCAGCACGTCTGTATCTTTCCCACCAGTTGTCTTTTTTGAACAGTAACCTAGGATCATAGCATGTTAAGGTTCATCCAGGTCACCAAACCAGTTCCCCTATTTCAGAGATGAGGAAAATGAGGCAGAAAAAAGAGGACGGCGCGTCTCTGCCTATCAAAGTCAGATGAGAATACACACTAGCCCAAGGTCTGTTCAGGGTCTTGCCAAGGTGATAAATCTTTGTACTAACAGAACCAGGGCAAGGAGGGAGCTGTTGGGAACAACTGTTGCTGTTCCGGCACTCACTGCTGCCTGCGAACTGGACTGCACTCCCCACTGTTCACTGGGAAAGCCCCAATCCAATCTACAGGCGCCTCCTGGACAGATGTCAACACATAAAATAACCCAGAAGGCTAAATCAAATTCAGGCGTAATGGACAGGAGTGACTCTGCCCTTCTCATAAGGGGTAATTACAACAGAAATATCTCAATATAGGGGCACTTGGGTGGCTCAGTCAAGTTAAGCGTCTGACTCTTGGGTTTCGGCTAAGGTCATGATCTTATGGTTTTGTGGGATCGAGCCCCATGTCAGGCTCTGCATTAGAAGTGCGGAGCCTGCTTGGGATTCTCTCTCCCCTCTCTTTCTACCCTCCCCCACTTGCACTAGCTCTGTCTCTCTCAAAATAAATTAATTTAAAAAAAAAAAAGAAAGAAAGAAACATCTCAATACAAAAAAGTGACCCTGCAATAGTGGACTATTAGGACCTATGGTGACCTATGGGTGATAATTTATGGATATTTGCATAGTCTAAAAGAATCTTCCCCAAAATATTAATAAATATGAATAAAAATACCAATTACTGTGGTGGTTTTAAGATATGCCCACATATCCTTTGATACTCTTCCCTCCAGGAGGTGGAGCTTAAATTCCCTCCCTCCCCTTGAGTGTGGGCTAGACTCAGTGATTTTTTTTTTTTTTAATGCGAGAGAAAGAGAGAGAGAGAAAGAAAAGGTGCATACACAAGCAAGGGAAAGGAGTTGAGGAGGGAAGGAGAGAGAAAGAGAGGGAGAGAGGGAGGGAGGATGGATGGATCTTAAGCAGGAGCCCGATGCAGGGCTCAACTCAAGGACCCTGGGATCAAGACCTGAGCCGAAATCAAGAGTCGGACACTCAACCCGCTGAGCCGCCCAGGCACCCTCAGTGATTCTCTTCTAGTGCATAGATCACAGAAAGGAAAAACTAGTAAGTTTACAGTAGTGAAACCTGGCAGATCCCATAACCAAGGGATCAAAGTTAATATCATCAGTGGTTAAGTCATGCTGACATCATGTACTCCCTGATATGACATGATGACAAGGGCATATCACCCCTACTATACTCTTCCCAAAAATCCATAACCTGTTTCATCACAGACTAGTGAGACCCAAATCAACAGACATTCTACAAAGCACATAACCACTACTCTTCAAAAGTGTCAAGGTCACATAATGCAAGATAAAACTGTCGTAAGTTGGAGGAGTATAAGAAGGATGATAACTAAGTGCAACATGAACTAGATCCCACAACAGAATATTAGTAGAAAACCAGGGAAAACTGAATAAAGTCTGTAGTTAATAACTAAAGTTAACAATTATACCGATATGAATTTCTTACTTTTGAAAAATGTGCCGTGGTTATGTAAAATGTTAATATTAGGGGAAGGCAAGTGAAAGATATACAAAGAATTCTCTAAATTGTATTTCCAACTTTTCTGTCAGATTCTATTACTTCAAAATAAAAAGTTTTAAAATGAAACAAAACAAAAGTGATGCTCCAGGAAGATGCATCATGCTTACACTAAGGCTTCTTCAGGTCCCCACAAAACCCCTAAGTGTGCCCATCGCCCCCAGTTTGAGAAGCATCACAGGATCTTTTGGTTATCAACCACTTACTAATGCTACTGCCATGACAAGTGCACATCAAGAAGGAATGGCATGTATGATCCTAATTACTCAGTTGTCTTAAGTAAAGACCTCTTCTTCCAAATTCCATTTATATGAGGAGCAAGAGGGAAACAGAGTGATAAGGCTCTGAATATGGGGAGATTCCAGTCTGCTGTTTCTGGCCCATCACTCCACACTTTGCTTAAGACCTACACAGGAATACACCCAAAGGACAAATTCGGAGTGTGCATCAATATTAATTCATTTAGAGAGAAAACTTTGCTTTCCCCCGTCTCTTTCTAAAAACAGCTTGATTTAAATGCCTACTTCTACCTCAAAAGATAAGCTGTCACTAGACTCTCAACCATCCGTGAGTGACAAGATAAAATCTATCCAATAACCTTCAAGGAAAACATTTAAAAGTTCTCATCACCTAAATGTTTGCATTTACTTCATAGTTCTATTTCTGTGATTTGGAGGTAGAGTTTTTTTGTTTTGTTTTGTTTTCCTTCATTTTTTAAGATGCAGCAACAGATTGCTTTGCAAAAGTGGCTCCAAATGGTGCACCTCTCTTATATTCACGTCCTTTATTCAACATGATTGTATGGCCTCTTCCGTCAAGGGCACAGGGGTGGAGAGTGTTACTTCCCTACCCCTTGGAACTGGCTGGCCTTGTAACTTGCTCTGACGAACACAATAAGGCAGAATTGACAGTGTGCCAAATCTGAACCAAGGCCCAAGGGGATTTGTTCACTTCTGCTCACTGCATTGGAACCCTGCTCTACAGCCATGAAACCAATCCAGGGCTGGCCTGCTATAGGACAAGAAAATCAGAGGCTTAAAGATGAGGCCCCCCCACCTAGCCCCCAGCCAACCCAGCAGCTGACTCAGATACATGAACAACCTCAGCCAAGAACAGCCCACCCCAGCCCAGCCCAAAGTGTTGATCTGTCAGATCACGAGCTAAGCAAATAAATCACTAAACTTGAGGGGTAGTTTGTTACACAGAAAAAGTGCCTCGGTGGCTCGGTCGGTTAAGCGTCTGACTCTTGATTTTGGCTCAGGTCATGATCTCACAGTTGGTGGGTTCAAGCCCCGCATCAGGCTCTGAGCTGACAGTGCAGAGCCTGCTTGGGATTCTCTTTCTCCCTCTCTTTCCCTCTGTCTCTCTCTCTCTGCCCCTCCCCTGCAAATGAGCACTCTCTCGCTTGCTCTCTCTCACTCTCTCTCTCACTCTCTCTCTCTCTCACACACACACACAATTAAAAAAAACTATTAAAAAAATCTGATTCAATGCAAACGTGTGACTTCAATGCTATTAATTTTTCTGATCTTAAAAGTACTGCACACTTATTGTACAAAGCTCAGCCAATACAGAAAAGGAGAAAATTACCCATAATTTACCACTAGAAGAAAACCAGTACTCTGGTGTATTTCTTCCCAATCTTCAGCATGTATGAGTAAATGAAAATGGGACCAGTTTAGTTCTAATTCTATATCTTGCTTACCCCTTGCAAACATTCTATAGTTTTTTTTAATGCTGTGAAAACATGATTTTTGATGATTTCACATTATCATGAATGTATAATAATTTAAATTTGTACCATATATTTTTGTAGTTTTTATATTACTAATGAAGGTATTTTTTTGTTACTGTAAATATATTGCTCATTTGAGTACAGAAAGCTTTACCCACTTCTACAGTTGTTTATTTTTTATTTTTTTATTTTTTAAGTAAACTCTATCCCCAACGTGGGGCTTGAACTCATGACCTTGAGATCAAGAATCATATGCTCTACTCACTGAGCCAGTCAGGCATCCTTACGATTATTTCTTTAGAATAAACTTCTAAAACTTCTAAAATTCTTGAGTCAAGGAGTATGGACCACTGGTCACCTACTCAAAGCCAGTCCCATCATAGTCATGGGCGCGCATGCGCGCGCGTACACACACACACACACACACACACACACACACACACACACACACACACCCTCTCGTTGGCAGAGACCCATTTTGCTCAGCTGTTCACCATATGCTCTACCTGTGCTCAGGGTGGGGCCTCTCTCCAGCAAAGAGACTCTTGATTAGTCTAACCTGCAGGCCAAATCCAGCCCACCACTGGTTTTTGAATGGAATATTTTGTACCGTGAGACACAAGGAAAAGTTTTTGGGGAAGCTTTGAGAAAGGTTTTCCTTATAAAAGATACCTGTGCAGGAAAGGATGGTCCCTATTCCCAACTTTAAATATTCATGTGTGAGCATATGTTACGTGAAACTAATGCAGCCATCTTGTGACCACCAGCAGCCAAGCCTGTAGAGAAGAGCCAATACACTGAGGATGGCAGAGCAGGAAAAGGAAAGAACCTGTGTCCTTTGTGGTGGTGTTAAGCCTCGGAACTCTCCGGAAGCACCCTACACCTCTGGACAGCAAGATAATAAACCTAAGCCTCCTGAATAGACATTTCTCTAAAGAAGACATACAGACGACAGACACATGAAAAGATGTTCATCATCATTCATCATCAAAGAAATGCAAATCTGGGGTGCCTGGGTGGCGCAGTCGGTTAAGCGTCCGACTTCAGCCAGGTCACGATCTCGTGGTCCGTGAGTTCGAGCCCCGCGTCAGGCTCTGGGCTGATGGCTCAGAGCCTGGAGCCTGTTTCCGATTCTGTGTCTCCCTCTCTCTCTGCCCCTCCCCCGTTCATGCTCTGTCTCTCTCTGTCCCAAAAATAAAAACGTTGAAAAAAAAATTAAAAAAAAAAAAAAAAAAAGAAATGCAAATCAAAACCACAATGAGCTATCACCTCAGGCTGGTCAGAATGGCTAAAATCACAAACACAAAAAAACTAGTGCTGGGCAAGGACGAGGAGAAAAAGGAATCCTTGTGCAATGTTGGTGAGAATGCATTTGGTGCAGCCAAAGTGGAAAAACACTATGGAAGTTCCTCAAAAAATTAAAAATGGAACTACCCTATGATCCAGTAATTCTACTACTGGATATTTACCCAAAGAATAGAAAAACACTAATTCTAAAGGATATATGTGTAATAGGCCAACTTATAAGATACCAGAAAGCTTTTTGTATATAAGTTCGGCTTAAACTCACCTTTCATGAATAGTTGAGATGAAAGGCTTATGTAGTTCCCTATTAGGGTTACCGGAAATTACTAACTGCCCTATCTCGCTTCTGTGACCTTGCCTGCTTCTAAATAGATAATTTAGGATGCAAAACGCCCCCCCACCCCTTCTACCAAAATCTGGCCTAGGCAAGACCAACATGTAAAAAGTCAAGTAGTCGAGGCCCTACGGAATCTCAGGTGTCTGTCTATGATTGGTCATTTTAAACCCTCTTAGGACAAAGACCTTTAAATTGATAGGTTCCCACCAAAACTAACGTCTGTGTGTCACAATATAATTGGCTACCATGAAATGCTGTAAATTGTAATTGGTTAACCAAATAATGACATATTCTGACTTGCTAAAATCCATATATGCTCACTGCTGCCTTTGTTCGGAGCCATTCTCTGCACTTTTCTCCATAAGATCAGGAGATCAGGTTTGGCCCGGCCGTGAGTAAAATCTTGCCTTGCTTCTATTCGGCGTCTGGTGGTTTTCTCGGCAGCACCCTGTTTCAATATGCACCACTATGTTTACTGCAGCACTACTTACGATGGTCAAATTGTGGAAGCAGCCCAAGTCTCCACTGATAGATGAACGGATAAAGAAGACACGGTTTACACACACGTGCATAGATACGTACACAAGATAATAATATTCAGCCATAAAAAAGAATGAAATCTTGTCATCTGCAACAACATGGATGGAGCAATAGAGTATAATGCTAAACGAAATAAGCCAGTCAGAGAAAGACAAATCCCCTAAGATTTCACTCCTATGTGGAATTTAAGAAACAAAACAAATGAGCAGGGGCGCCCAGGTGGCTCAGTCAGCTGAGTGTTCTGACTTCAGCTCAGATCACGATCTCATAATTGATGAGTTCGAGCCCCACATCAAGCCCATTGCTGTCAGCGTAGAGCCTGCTTCGGATCCTGTGTCCCCCTCTCTCTCTGCCCCTCCCCTGTTCATGCTCTCTCAAAAATAAATAAGCATTACAAAAAAAGGGGGGGGGGAGAGAAGGACACCAAAAAACAAACTCTTTAACACTTATCTTGATGAGCACTGAGTAATATATGGAACTGCTGAGTCACTATATTGTACACCTGGAAGTAATATAACACTGTATGTTAACTACACTAGAATTAAAATAAAATAAATAAACCTAAGCCTCTTCTTGTTTATACCATGGTTAGCCAGGTTTTCCATTACTTGAGGCCAAAACAATAGAGACTCTTTAAAGGCTATCAATTCACACATTACCAAATTGAAAGACTGTAGGACTGAACCTCTTTTTCAGCACTCTATCGGTTTTATATAAAATCGATGAGTTAACTGGAGAAAAAGAACAAATGTAAAATATTCACTATTCTAATATCCAGAAACATGATGTAGTTTTCATTTGTTCAAATTAAAAACTACCTGCTAGTAAATTCCTTTTACAATGTGTTGTAAGAGTTTTTCTATAGGTCTTATGCTTTCTGTTGCTTTTAAGAATGGAAGCATCTTTCCCATTATAGCTAACAGATTATTGCTAGTATACAACTATTGTTCCTCATGTATATACCCACAAGTTGAGCTCCCATAAATTCTAGGAGTGTTACCAGACTTGTTTTTTTTTTCTTCCAAGTTTTTATTTAAATTCCGGTTAACATATAGTGTAATATTAGTTTCACGAGTAGGATTTAGTGATTCAACACTTACATACAATACCCAGCCCTCATCACAAGTGCCCTCTTTAATAGCCATCACCCATTTATCCCATCCCCCTGCCCACTTCCCTTCCAACAACCCTCAGTTTGTTCTCTGTAGTTAAAAGCCTGCTTTATAGTTTGCCTCTTTTTTTTTATCCCTCCTAAGTTCATCTGTTTTGTTTCTTAAATTCCACATATGAATTAAATCATATGGTATTTGTTCTTCTGACTTACTTCACTTAGCATAATACTCTCTAGCTCCATCCACATCATTGCAAATAGCAAGATTTCATTCTTTTTCATGGCTGAATAATATTCCACTGTATACACAACTGTGTGTATGTATATATACGTATCACTTTTGGATATTCACAAACGGATATTTCTTTATCCATTTGTCAGTCAATGGACATTGCTCTTTATATAATTTGGCTACTGTTGATAATATTGCTATAAACATCGGGGCACACATATCCCTTCCAATCAGTATTTTCGTATCCTTTGGGCCAATACCTAGTAATCATACTTATTTTTTACTGGTATGTAATTACGTCATTTTAAAAACCTGTTTTTCTTCCTATAACCAGCTACACTTTAAATACATGTTTCATGCATGTTTCAGGCTTTATTGTGTTGGCAAGCAATGCCAGAACAATAATGAGTATTATCTTAAGGGTTTTTTTAATGGAAATCTCTAGTGTTTCCTACTAAGTATGATGTTAGAGGCTGGTTTAAAATATATGTACATGCTGTGGATACACATACACACTTTTTTTTTTGTTTACAATACACTTTAATCATCATGCTAAAGAAATATTCTACTTTTCTAAGAATTTTATTTTTTAAATTAAAAAATTTTTTAACGTTTATTTATTTTTGAGACAGAGAGAGACACAGCATGAACGGGGGAGGGTCAGAGAGAGCGGGAGACACAGAATCCGAAACAGGCTCCAGGCTCTGAGCTGTCAGCACAGAGCCCGACGCGGGGCTCGAACTCACAGACCACGAGATCATGACCCGAGCCAAAGTCGGATGCTTAACCGACTGAGCCACCCAGGCACCCCAAGAATTTTATTTTTTAAATTAAGAGTGGGTATACTAAAGTTTATCTCACTGGGACAACTGACTATAGGGTCTACTTATAGACTTCCTAAAAAACATGATTATATTCCTGGAAAAAAATGTTATCCCAACACCCTGAAAGATTCCATTAGAGTCTCTTTTTAAAATTTTTTTCAAATGCTTCATCAGGTTTTTAAAATCACATGACTAGGGTAGCTCTTCTACTACAGTGTGATAGCAATTACATACATGGGAATTACCTGATTATTTGGAAATTTAAGTAAGTTCTTTAGTAAAATTCCAATACCAACTCATTATCTCAGGGTAAGAGGGGGGAAATTCCAACAGATTAAGTTAAACAGTTTATAGAGAAGGGAAGCAGGGCCGTCTTTGAAATACTCGCATTACAACGCACTAACATTTCTACAGCACAGGCTAGATATAGCCCTGCCTAAGGGATCACTTACCCTTTGTATTCCTGCATCAACTCTACAATACTTTCCTGAGGCTGGGACTACTTAGCCCTGACTTCGTTGTTTTGCTTTGTTCTACTTTGTTCCAGAAACACTTCTCCATCTTTTCAAACAGTGTTACATAGGAAGGGAAAGAAAACCTTGGTTTTTCCATTTCTAAACACAAAGCCAACCACTTGTCTGTTCCCCCCCATACCCATATGCATATATTTGCACAATAATGCTGCACAGAAAGCAAGGTAAAGATGTCCCTGGCATACAACAGTAGGTGCTTACAGCTCTTACTGTTAGGTGTGGTGGTCAGTTACATGGCTCTGCTGATCTTGGCTAGGATCACTTACCCTACTATAATTATCACCCTGGAGTCAGCTGGTTGTTTTGATGTAGGGGACCCAAGGAAGCCGCTGGGTCTTATGGTCAGGGTAAGGAGCAAGGATTGCTAAGGGAGCCATTTAAACATGTCTCAGGTGAGAGGGAAGGGAAAAGGGAGAAGAGAGACTTCATGGCCAACTACAGAGATATGGCTGGGTATGACTCAGGGGAGAGTGACGGTTCGGAAACCTTGTTCCACATCTCTGCCTTTTAGTGAGTCAGGAATATAGCAAAATAGAGGCTGAGACTATACACAATAACACCCATTAGAGCCTTCTCTATGTCAACAGTATATGTGAGGTTGGGCTAAGTCTGAGTTAAAGGTTTTACCATCACCAGGTGCCTCCCCTTGGGCAGGCTCTATACCTCTTAAGACACTGATAAAAATAAAATAAAAATAAAAATCCAAGGGGTTGGACAAGTCTCAATGAACCTTCTAGCACCAATACTCCATGGCTATGGAAATTATTTTATTACCAAGCTAAACTTTGCATCATTCTTCAGGTCACCTTATAGTATGGCTGCTTACAATTTAAAAAAATTTTGTGATGTTTATTTATTTTTAAGAAAGAAAGAGTGAAAGCAGGGGTGGGGCAGAGAGAGAGGGAGATACAGAATCCGAAGCAGGCTCCAGGCTCCAAACTGTCAGCATAGAGCCCGGCGTGGGGCTCGAACTCACAGACTGTGAGATCATGACCTGAGCTGAAGTCAACGCTTTAGCAACTGAGCCACCCAGGTGCCCTTGCTCACAATTTTAAAAATCAGAAGGAACAATATCAACAGCAGAACCTTAAACCCAACTTCTAGAGATGGGTATTCCAGGCTGCACGCTGACAGCCCTGGAACCTGCTTGGGACGGTCTCTCTCTCTCTCTCTCTCTCTCTCTCTCTCTCTCTCTCTCTCTCTCTCTCACCCTTCCCTGCTCCCGCACTCATGCGCATGCTCTCTCTCTCAAAAAAAAATAAATAAACATTAAAAAAAATAAAGCACTGCTTCAGGTTCTGTGTCAGTTGAAGGAAAAGTTGAAGCATCTGTAACACTTATGTACTGGCACTGTGATTCTTCCAGGCCAAAACACAGTGTTTCAGGATGCAAACATCAACTGACACTTGAGTTTGTCACCTCGCGGTCACAAGTGGCAAGAAAAGGTTAGAATCCCCAACTGTCAGAACTGAAAGCAACTTTAAAGGTTATCTGCTCTGAATATTATGGATTGTGTGTGCCGTTAGAATTTCAAGAAGAATTTAAAGGATTAAAACAATGTTGCCAATTTTCATCTTGCCAAGTCATTGAAAGATAAAACAATCCAACCACCATCTACTGTCACCATCGCTTCATAAGAGAAAGGAATTTAACACCAAAAACTAGGACATACTCAATCCTAGCATAAAGGAGAATCCATCACACTGAGTACCCTTAGCTTCATGACAAGCCGACCAGAGTCATTTTTGTTCTGTCAATTTTGCCTCAGACTGAGGAAAATTCCATGTCAAACCCATGTGTGAGAACCAACCTCATTGTTTTCTAAACAATCAAAGCTTCCACGTCCAAATGGCATGCTCCAGATTCAATTCTGGTGACGATAAATTAGTGATCGATTCAGAACAAGAATTCAGGACTCTGCCACCCGCCCCCGCCCCCTCCCCCCCCCCCCCCCCCGTCTATGTTCCTATCTTCTCCCTAAACCACAATTCCTCACGTGTCCAGAATCACAAAACAAACAGCGCAACTAGTCCAACACCCCAGCCATTTGCTGCCTTCCACTTCTCACTGTCTTTAGGTCTTAGGTCTGACCTGCTTATGCCTCATCCAAAATGTGTTTTTAGTTCTCTTCACAGAGGGGGAGGGGATGCAACAAACAACAGCATACAGAAAACTTCCTCTATTCTGAGTAGCTGGAGAATTCTACAATCATGTAGGCCCAAACCACACTCATCCACCTGTTGTAAATGTGTCTCTCTTCCAACCATCCTTATAAACGGGCTTTACCTCACTCTCTTCCTTTATGCTGTCAGAGCCTGGCCTTCCCTACAGTGCCCATGGTAGACAGGGAGAGGGGAGTCCAGAAGTACATGCATGAGTTTTTACCAAAATTAATCTGTTGTGATGGTTAATTTTAAATTTTTTTTAGATTTATTTAGTTTTGAGAGACAGAGTGAGACAAAGTGAGAGTGGGGGAGGGGCCGAGAGAGAGGGAGACACAGGATCGGAAGCAGGCTCCAGGCTCTGAGCTGTCGGCACAGAGCCTGACACGGGGCTTTGAACTCACGGACTGCGAAATCATGACCTGAGTCGAAGTCAGATGCTCAACCGACTGAGCCACCCAGGCGCCCCATGTGATGGTTAATTTTACATATCAACTTGACGGGGCTACAGGATGCTCAGACAGCTGGTGCTTCTGGAGAAGATGAATGGGCATCACCCAATCAGTTGAAGGCCAGGATGGCACAGAAAGTCAGAGGAAGGGTAAATTCATGCTCTCCGCTGGAGCTGAGACACCATCTTATCCTGCTCTTGGACATCACATCGGCACTCCCGATTCTCTGGATCTCACACTCAGTTCAAGACTTACACCATCAGCCGACTGCCAGGCCTCCGGACTCGGACTGAATTACACCACAGGCTTTCCTGTTCTCCACCCTGCACACAGCAGATCACAGGACCTCTCAGCTCCACAACTACACGAGCCACTCCTTCAATAAATGTCATGTATGTATTTATACATATCCTATTGGTCTGTTTCTCTGGAGAAGCCTAATATGTCAGAGCCAAGAAAACGTCAATGGTTTTGAACATGGAGTGAGAGAAACATGATGACGTCTACAACCGCATCCGAGCCCTCACCTTCCTCTGCCCTCCCTGGGCCCGGTTCATTCAATATTCCACTTTCTTCCGTGTGCCAGGCACTGCTGGGTTTCCCGTGACTGCTCACCCACATCCTGACACCAAGTCAGCCTCCTTTTGCACCACCTGCTACGTGGGCAGAACACTTCTTCTGGCACAGCTACGATGGCCTCTGCCACTTAGCCAGACCCTGATCCTTGCCCTGTCATCTCCAGTAGGCCCTGAAGCTAAAGCTAAATGATGCTCAGGGCTGCCAAGCTTCCTGCAGTCCTTCCGGCATCACGCAAAGAATGCATTCGAGCAGTCAGCACGAACAGTAACTTCAGTAAGTACAATAGTGGCTCAATCCATTTTCTTTTCAATTAAGATTTTAGCTTTCACACAGCAGGGCTTTAACAGAAGTCTCAAGCCTGGGAGTAGGTCACCGAGAATGTACAATACCTATTTTAATGAGCCAAATAGCAGGACTTTTGCTGCCATTCCAGACGTTTTTCTCCTCAAGTCTTCCTGTCACTCATGGTTCTGGTGCACAGCTGAAAATAATTTTCTTCCTTCCCAACACCTTGTTACTCCTTCCTCTCCAGTAATTACTACCTCAGTTTTGTATTCCCTTATAAAGCATTTTAATAAGACTAGTAATCCAAGGGAGAAACCAAGTAGTGGATGGAATTTTTTGTTCTTTGTAAAATAAGCTGTGGTGAAAAACACGCAAATCCTCACCAAGAAATGGAACAGGTATCACAAGGAGATGGGACACAGGGAAAAGGGATGTGATCCCTGCCGGTGCTTCATGCTCTCTGCAAAATGACCTCTTCCTGTTTTGGCAGCAGGCTCCGGATAACATCACGTCTCTATAAATCACCTCAGTCATGCAGATATGATTCAGTCATTTATCCCCCAGAACCACAGGATGTGGATTGATTTAGATTTGACGTTTGGAGATAAATGAGGAAGCCAGGCCCACAGACTGTCTGCTTCCTCGTCGGGGTGCAAAAAAATCCATCTTGCCCACTACACCCAGGTGTTCGCTTCCTGGCTTGGGGTTTACATTTCCCAGGCATCTCCCATTAAACAGATGAGGGAGATGGCATGGTTTAAACAAGCCACCAAAGCCACGCAATGGTAGAGGTAGAAGATACCATAGAAGTTATAAGAAAAGCAGTGAGCTACATGAACACATTAACAGAACAGTGAATAAAACAGGGCAGGTATGTATATGTAAATGAAGTAAAAGCATAAATGCAGTTCCGTCTGTCCAGGTTTGTGACATGCCGCATGGTCAGGTGCCTTTTCACAAAGTTCCGTTCAGGCACCGATTCACTCATTCAGCAAACAACTAGTGAGTGCTTGCCGGTGTCAGGCACAAGTACGAAGCCCCGGCGATATGATGGTGAGCCAGATATCCCTTCACATAGCCTATAATCCAGGGTTTACAGCTTACTTAAGCGTAATTACAACAGCTTCCCACAAAAAATAATAAACTGACATCCTGGACAACTGAGAATTACCATATAGAGCTGACCCTTGAGCAACAACACAACACGGGTTTGAAGTACACAGCCCCACTTACAGATTTTTTTCGATACAGTACAGCACTTGTAAATGTGTTTTCCTTATGATTTTTTTTTTAACATTTATTTTTGAGACAGGGAGAGACAGAGCATGAACAGGGGAGGGTCAGAGAGAGAGGGAGACACAGAATCTGAAGCAGGCTCCAGGCTCTGAGCTGTCAGCCCAGAGCCCGACGCAGGGCTAGAACTCACGGGCCACGAGATCATGACCTGAGCCGAAGTCGGCCGCTTAACCGACTGAGCCACCCAGGCGCCCCCCCCTTATGATTTTCTTAATAGTTTTCTTTTCTCTAGCTTACTGTATTGTGAGAATACATAATACCTATAAGATACAAAATACATGTTAATTGACTGTTTATGTTACCACTAAGGTTTCTGATCAACAGTAGGCTATTAGTAGTTTTGGGGAAGTCAAAAGTTATGCACAAATTTTTGTGGGAGGTATCAGTGCCCCTCACCCCTACGTTGTTCAAGGGTCAACAGTACACCATAAATGGATTCTCAATTTAAAAATAAGTAGACTTACAGGGCACCTACGTGGCTTAGTCAGTTAAGCGTCCAACGGGCTCAGGTCATGATCTCACAGTTGGCGGGTTCAAGTCCCATGTCAGACTCTGTGCTGACAGCTCAGGGCCTGGAGCCTGCTTCAGATTCTCTCTCTCTTTCTCTCTCTCTCTCTCTCTCTCTCTGCTCTTCCTCTGCTTGTGCTCTGTCTCTGTCTCTCAAAAATAAATAAACGTTAAAAAAAAAATTAAGTGGCACCTGGGTGGTTCAGTTGGTTAAGCGTCCGACTTCAGCTCAGGTCACGATCTCATAGTTCATGGGTTAGAGACCTGAATCTGGATCTGTGCTGACGGCTCAGAGCCTGGAGCCTGCTTCAGATTCTGTCTCCCTCTCTCTCTCTGTCCCTCCCCTGCTTACACTCTCTCTCTCTCTCTCTCTCTCTCTCTCTCTCTCTCTCAAAAATAAAATAAACATTAAAAACATTTTTTTTCAAAAAAACTTTAAAAAAAATAAGTAGACTTACCTATAAGTACTCCACTTGTAAATGAGTAACCAAAATAATAACCCTGTTCATTCAGAAAACATTTACTGAGGACCAGCTACGTGCTAGTCACTGTATCAAATGCCGGGTTACCCAACTCACAAAATTCCTATCCTTAATGAGCTCACAACCTAAGTGAGAAGATAAAATAACAAAGAGCAGCACCTGAGTGGTTCAGTCAGTTAAGCATCTGACTCTTGATTTCAGCTCAGGTCACGATCTCACAGTTTGTGAGTTCAAGCCCCATGTCGGGCTCTGTGCTGACAGTGCAGAGCCTGCTTGAGATTCTCTCTTCCTCTCTCTGCCCCTTCCCTGCTCGGTCTCAAAATAAATAAAATAAAGTAAAAATTAACAAAGAGCTTCTATATAAGTGGCAAAGGCTTTAATGAAGGGTGGAAGACATTCTGAAGGAATGGTGGGGGGAGGGGCGGGGACGACAGGCACCAAGGTCTGAAGGAGAGCAGCACTGAAAGACTTGGACTGAGGTCTGATGACCGAGTAAGGCAATGCCAGGCAGGCATGGGGTGGGGGAGTTCATTTCAGATGGAGGGAACAACAAGTACGTTCTCAACTGAAAATAGTGCCTTCGGGGTGAGCAGAAAGTGCATCTGGGCAGCAGCCAAAGATAAGCCTAGAAAGGGAAACAGAAGCCATGTCTTGAAGGGCTCTGAATGCCCTGACTGCGGAGCTGGGCTTTATCTCGCAGGTGATGGACAGCCTCTGCTGTATTTTCGGCATGATTAGATTAAATGATTAGATTTGCCTGTTGAAACATTGCTCAGGCTGAGGTACGCTTCACATACTTCTGAAGGTGTGACTGAAGGCAGAGAGAACAGAGATGGGGGTAACAGTCTGGGCAAGCAATGACAGAACGGTGGCAGAAGCAGGATCGTCATCATTCGTTCCTTCTACTTAGATTCCAAATCAAAAAGAGTTTAACTGAAAACAAAAGACACTTATCTAAAAGAGATCATACATTACAGCTCAGCGTGGTCTTTTCATTTAAATTAAAAAAAAAAAAACTACAATATTATTACAAGAGGAATAAAACTGCTTGTGCCTTTTGACCTGGTAATTCCATTAAGGGATTCCTAAGAAAACCTAAATGAGAGAAAAATAACTTTCTTCAAATATGTTTCTAAATGTACTACTCAAATAGCCAACAAATGAAAATAATCCAAACATCTAAAAATAAGGGATGGTTTAAATCAAATGTCATCTATCAACATGACTAAATACTACATAGATATGAAAATAACCAGAGCCATCCATGGGAATGTGTATGCGAGGAAACTATCAGACTCCAAAACAATATACAGTTGACCCTTGATCAACAACACAACATGCGTTTGAACTGCACAGGCCCACTTACGGGCAGATTTTTTTTATAAATACAATACGGTAAATGTATTTTCTCTTCCTTATGATTTTCTTAATGATATTTTCTTTTCTCTAGTTTACTGTATTGTAAGAATAAATTACATAACATATAATATACAAAATATATACTGTGTATGTTATCGGGTAAGTTTTTGGAGAGTCAAAGGTTATACATAGATCTTCAACTGCATGGGGGCAGGTGTCAGTGTCCCCTGCATTGTTCAAGGGTCAGCTGTACATACAATGACAACAACCGTAAGTACCTACTATGTGCTGGGCCCAAGGCTAGGTTTAGGGAATACAAAAATAAGCCAGACATGGTCCCTGTCCTCTAAGATCTCAGAGTCCACTGGGAAAGCCAGACGCACATTACTGCAACAATGTGAGGAGTTCTCGACAAAGCTGGGCACCATGAGAGCCCAGAAGAAAACTTGCCCAACTTAGAGCCAACACATAAACACAACACAAATGTGGATATTAAAATCAGTGGCAGAACTCAGTTGCAAATCTGGAAGACCCCAAACATGTACTTGTTCATTCTGTTTGATTATCCTGGGCATGAATAGAAACTGTGAAACTTATGGTGAAGAACACTCAAATCCCCAAGAGTATCTGCATGGAGCCCCTTAAGAATCCTTGGACGCTGGTTTGAGAAACAAGATCTAAAAATGGGAGGGTAGCAGTGGAAGGGAAAGACAAAGGCATGCCCAACAGTATTTAGCTCCTGAAGAGGATCGAGAAAGTGAGAGACAAGGTCAAAGATTGAAGCCTCAGCATCTGGAAGAATGACAATGAGGCTCCCTGAAATAAGAAACTCAAGAACAGGATCAGGTGTGAAAGTTAGAAATAAGTTCCGTTTTTGACACTGAGTTTGAGGAACTTTGGGAAGAAGAAAGGTAGAGGTATTTAAGACTTTGCTGGATGGGGCGCCTGGGTGGCGCAGTCGGTTAAGCGTCCGACTTCAGCCAGGTCACGATTTTGCGGTCCGTGAGTTCGAGCCCCGCGTCGGGCTCTGGGCTGATGGCTCAGAGCCTGGAGCCTGTTTCCGATTCTGTGTCTCCCTCTCTCTCTGCCCCTGCCCCGTTCATGCTCTGTCTCTCTCTGTCCCAAAAATAAATAAAAAACGTTGAAAAAAAAAACTTTAAAAAAAAAAAGACTTTGCTGGAAATTTATCTCTAGAGATTTGGAGCCACAGGGTAGAGACTCAGTATCCAAAGTCATCTTCTGGAGACAGCTGAAGCTAGAAATGGATGTTGAACAATAGCTATGAACATATTTAACATTACTAAATGTAGAAGATCTACCCCATTCAGTCCCTCAAATATCTGTTAAGCATTTACTTACTTTCAAAGTAGTATTTCCATCAAATTAATAAAATTATGGAATGAATACAAGATAATAAATTATATTAATGAACTACGGAATTAAAGGATCAGGCTATACACAGAGTAGATACATCAGTCTCGTGTTTTTCCATGGGAAAAACTCTCTACTTCTAAAATAAATGTAATTTGGAAATACAATTTGATTAATATAATTAAATGAAAGCTAACTTTTTCTACAGTGATATATTCATGACCATCTTGCTACCAAGCCTGTGAGCCTGAGATAAGAACTCTGGGGATTTATGCCTTCTGTGAATGTATAACAAGGTATCTGGAAAAACAGCAAACACCTAACACTTGCGAAGGAATTTTGCAAGTAGGGGAATACTTAAACATTAGGAAATTGCAAAGTCCTAGAAGAGAGCATTTGTGCATATGTACACACTGCAGAGCTCTGCTGTTGAAAACAGTCTGGGCTGCCAACGGTGGAGGTGGCTGCTTTCACTCATTTGAAATCTACAATTACTCCTATGTAAATTAGAGGCAAGGCAGAAAATGTGAGAAATTCAGAATCAATTTATCTTCTTAGTACTGCTGAGATTCTTTTTGTGTTTGTGATCTGTATGTGCCAACATTACAATTCAGTTATTTCCAGAAATAATTTAAAAAAAAAAAAACATTTTCAATGATGAGTTTTGAGTAGCAAAACTGGAAAGCATAGTGTCAATCTGTTGTACATTCATGGAGTGCTGACTCTCACACTCTTCCTTTTGCAAACAGGCTTCAACACACAGAAAAAAGTGAAAACCACACTGTAAATAACAGGGCTGCAGAGGGAGAGGTAAAGGAGGAGAAACACAATTTGGGTTCAAACACCGGGTTGACATCAAAACAGGAGTGCTCCTATTTCCACTTGCTGAGACATTCTCGAGAAGATAAAGTGAAGATAATTCTTGCTCTTCCTCACCTTCACTCTTCTGACTGCCTTATTGTCTGTGAAGACAAACGGCACAAGCCATTTTAGGGGGAAAGTCCAAGCTAGGATTTAGAGGGAAGCATGTATATGGTTTTCTTAAATCCATCAGCCGAAGCTTACGAACAAAGCAAAGCCTCCCAAACACATCATAATTACCTAGGGGGCCTATTAAAAATATAGACTTTGCGGGGCGCCTGGGTGGCGCAGTCGGTTAAGCGTCCGACTTCAGCCAGGTCACGATCTCGCGGTCCGTGAGTTCGAGCCCCGCGTCGGGCTCTGGGCTGATGGCTCAGAGCCTGGAGCCGGTTTCCGATTCTGTGTCTCCCTCTCTCTCTGCCCCTCCCCCGTTCATGCTCTGTCTCTCTCTGTCCCAAAAATAAATAAATGTTGAAAAAAAAATTTAAAAAAAAAATATAGACTTCGGGGCACCTGGGTGACTCAGTCGGCTGAGCGTCTGACTTGAGCTCAGATCATGATCTCAGCGTTCATGAGTTCAAGTCCTGCATCGGGTCCTCTGCTGTTGGTGCAGAGCTCACTTCGGATCCTCTGTCCCTCCTTCTCTGCACCTTCCCCGCTCAGGTGCTCTCTCTCAAAAATAAATTAAAACATTATTTAAAAAATATATCTATTTCTAGGTCCTCTCACAGAAATTCTGATTCAGCAAGTCTGGGGTGAGACTGGAAATCGGTGTTTTCCCAAAGCCCCACCAACCCCATCGACTCCCACAAGTGACTCTATCAGCTAGCCAGGTTTGTGAATCATGAACAAGAGACCGCACTGAGACTTAGTTGCTCTGGAAGGAGTGATGGTTTCCATAAGGGCAGCAGTTTAGAGTTTACGAAAAGCGCTTTCACATCAACTATTTCATCTCCAGTTCACAGATGAGGAAAATGAGGCTCAGAGTGGTCCAAGGTCAGACCTCACTTCAGAGGCCACGGTACAACGTTGTCTCCACTACACCATCACTCAAGCACCAAATTTGTGAGCAATGGTGAACTCTTACCTGACCTCAGCTCTTACTTCACAGAGGAGCCATGCAAACAACCAACAACTATGGTGCACCTGGGCAATTCCTGCACCTGTCCACAGTTCAGAAAGACCATCTGCATCCTCATTAACCACTTTTTCCTATCTATTCAAATGGAACTTTAATAACTTGTAGTGCATAACTTGTAACACAATTTCACTGTATAAATGTAATGAGAAATTATCTGAAGATTAAAAGTATATCCACTTCTACAAAGAAAGAAATGTCCATACTCTCACTAACTTCTGTAACATTCTGCTGAAAGCCAATTGCTTTATTTTTATTTCAATGCATAATTCTAAATTTCTAGTTAATATAACTTATCAGGAACCTCAAAGGATAGGAACAAGACCCCTTGCAATTGGGAAAGGGTGCCATGAACATAAAAAAAAAAAAATGGTAGGGGTGTGTGTCTATGAGAAGGCAGCAAGTGAGGCAGACAGGAAACTGAAATATCTGGGTTTGGAAGAGGTTTCTGGTTTTCTGTCCATGTAGCTTTGTGTAACCTATTGAGTATGAGGATGGGCTATGGGAGAAAAGGTTGGTTCACATACCAGAAAACAAATTGCAGACATACTGGAACACAAGGGAATCTCTAATTATAAATTATGGCCCACAGGTCAAATCCAGTGACCTGTTTTTTAACAGCCTAAAAGTTAAGAATGGTTTCAACATTTAAGGGTTGCCTGGGGGGGGGGGGGCACCTGGGTGGCTCAGTTGGTTAAGCGGTCAACTTCAGCTCAGGTCATGATCTCACGGTCCGTGGGTTCGAGCCCTGCGTCGGGCTCTGTGCTGACAGCTCAGAGCCTGGAGCCTGTTTCAGATTCTGTGTCTCCCTCTCTCTGACCCTCTCCCGTTCATGCTCTGTCTCTGTCTCAAAAATAAATAAATGTTTAAAAAAAAAAAAAAAGGGTTGCCTGGGTGGCTCAGTCAGTTAAGTGTCTGACTTCAGCTCAGGTCATGATCTTGTGATTCGTGAGTTTGAGCCCTGAGTCGGGCTCCAGCTAGGAGCCTGGAGCCTGCTTCAGATCCTGTCTCCCTCTTCCTCTGCCCCTCTCCTGCTCACGCTCTGCCTCTCTCTCAAAAATAACTTTAAAAAAATTTTTTTAGGGGCGCCTGGGTGGCTCAGTCGGTTGAGTGTCCGACTTCGGCTCAGGTCATGATCTTGCAGTCTGTGAGTTCCAGCCCCACGTCGGGCTCTGTGCTGACAGCTCAGAGCCTGGAGCCTGTTTCAGATTCTGTGTCTTCCTCTCTCTCTGCCCCTCCCCCACTGATGCCCTGTCTCTCTCTCTCTCTCTCTCTCTGTCAAAAATAAATAAACATTAAAAAAAATTTTTTTTTAATTTTTAAAGAATGTTTTTAACATTTTTAAATAATTGAAAAAACCTGCATAATATTTTATGACATGAGAAAATTATAGGAAATTCATATTTTAGTGTCCCTAAATAAAGTTTTATTGGGACACAGCCATACTTACTCATTTTATGTATTCTCCATGGCTGTCTTCACACTATAATGGCAGAGTTAAGTAGTTGTGACAAGGATCCATATGACCCACAGAGCCTAAAATATTTATAATCTGCCCTTCAAAGAAAAAGTCTGCCAATCCCTGCTTTAAGGGAGGTGTTTGGCTGCTTCCTGAAAACTGATTTTGATCTAGCCTTTGTTTGCTGAATATGAAATAAAATACTGAACTTAGAATCACCTCACATTTTCTTTGATACTGACCTAAAAAGCATACCACAGTCCAGATACCTCTGCCTGAGTATCCCAGTACTGAAGTGACATTACTCCTGTGGTTTCCTAACCCAGAAGCAGGGGCAGGGAAGGGCTTCTGCACATTCAATTCTATTATCAGAATGACGGATGTATAAAGAGAAGCAGCCAGGCATACTAATCCTGCAGGGCCCTCTGCATGAGCCACGTCTGAGCCTTCCTTTTATTGAGGAATGGAGAGCTTTACCCTGTCAACAAATACTGTTGCCATTTTCCCAGCATTAATATTCGAAAATAGGAAATGCAGCACATAAAGCATAATTCAAAGTACAATGGCAGGAGCTGCTGCTGTCCTCATTCCACTGAAGGCAGGAGGGTCACCTATCAGAGTCCAGACGGTTCTGGTCCATTATCAGCAGCCCAGTTTTTGCCATTTCTGAAGGCAACACGAATTATAAAGCATTTGCTATTGTTGCACCAATCGGCTAATTCAATGGTCAGAACATTTCAAACCTCGTAATTTACGCTGGAAAAAGTGGGAGTCTCACTCCTTTGAACTGCCTGTTAGACTACCCCATGTCACAGCTTGCCTGGCACTAGGAACAAGAAAAATTCTCCGTTAGGAAATTAATGTTTATAAATACCCTGGAAAGCCAAATAATAAGCATCATGATTTAAAATAAAAGTAATCAGATTGGCTTATATTATTAACTTTGCAAGTACATATTTTCATTTGTGACTTTATCACACACATTGATTGTTGGCTCAACTTTTTTAAGCACTCGACATTAGGTTTTTTGTTTAAACTGGTCCAACCCTTAAAGTATTTTGCTCACATTTCAAGCAACACTGAATCCAGAAGAGAGAGAAATGGTTTAAAGAGGCAATGAAATATCTTGTGTAAGCACAGTGCCTTGTGCCTTGAATGTGCCTTGCTTGCGTAAAAAGCATTAAGTAAATGGTGGCTCTTTTTGTATCAGTGACAAAACATGCCAGGGTGCCTGTGTGACTCAGTTGGTTCAGTGTCAGACTCTTGATTTCGGCTCAGGTCATGATTTCACAGTTCATGAGTTCGAGCCCCACGTCAGACTCTGCACTGACAGTGTGGACCCCTGCCTGGGATTTTGTCTCTCTTTCCCTCTCTCTGCCCCTCCTGCACTTTCTCTCTCTCTCAAAAAAAATAAATAAGCAACAACAAAAAACATGCTAAAGAGAGAAGTCTATTTTGAAGCAACACTAGCCTACAAAATATAGATGTTCAAATGCAAAGAAGACCTAATCTGAGGTGACCCCCTGTTCCGCTTCCAAGGCTTAAGGGCCTAGTTACTGGACAAATTTCAAAAGACCTCACAGAACTATTTACCATCTGTGATCAAGGTCACAATCAGCAGCAACCCAACTCTCACTAAACCTTGCACTCGGCAGGCTATAGCCATACTGGTAGTGGTTGGGTTTGTTGGGGATTTGTTCTTCAAGATTCTGTTCTGAATGAGAAGGGACAAAAGGCAACCAAGAGCAAGGGAGAAGAGAAACAAGAGACAGTAATTCCCACCTGCCTCCTCTTCCTCTCCCCAAAGGGCAAATACTGTCCAGCACGTCAGGGAACTGCTGGGCTACTTATTCAGCTAGTACAAGATGAGATACCTTCAGTCACTCAGCAGGTGCTTACAGAGCCCCTACTAAGGGCCTGCTGTTGTTCTGAGCATTGGATACATCAGTGAATAAAACAAACACACTCAAGCACAAAAAAGTGGGGTGACTCTACCTATCTGACATTAAGATGTAATCAGTAGTAACTAAGATCCGAATAAAGAGCTTGCACACTCACGCATATGGAAACTGGCTGTATGACAAAGGTGGCGTGACGTGGCACATTGGTGGGGAAAGAACAGTACTCAGTAAGTGTTGCTGGAATACCTGGTTATCTATCTGGAAAAGAAAAGTGAACCCTTACCTCGCTTAATACATTAAATTTAATTCCAATTGGATTAATGGTCTAAATATTAAAGGCAAAACTTGAACTCTCATTAGAAAACAGGTAAATATCTTTAGCCAGCAGACAACGGAAAGATTCCTTATGAAACAAAAAGCACAAATCACACACACACACACACAAAAATAACTTCCAATACATTAAAATTCATCAAAATATTCCATTTAGAAAAAGACACAAATTGGAAAAATATATCTGCAACTCGGTAAGAAAAAGTACAAGAGAGAAACGAGCAAAAGATATGAACTGACAATTCACAGAAGTAAAAACTCAAATGGCCAATGAATACCTAAAAATATGTTGGACCAAAGGTGCCTGGGTGGCTCAGTCAGTTAAGCCTCCAACTCTTGGTTTCAGCTCAGGTCATGAACTCACGGTTCATGAGATGGAGCCCCGTGTTGGTCTCTGTGCTGATAGCATGGAACCTGCTTGAGATTCTCTCTCTCTCCC
This sequence comes from Felis catus, assembly GCF_018350175.1. Lineage (NCBI taxonomy): Eukaryota > Metazoa > Chordata > Mammalia > Carnivora > Felidae > Felis > Felis catus. The sequence continues at coordinate 116,188,667 of NC_058374.1, forward strand.
TCTCTCTCTGTCCCTCCCCTGAGCATATGCATGCTCTCTCTCAAAATAAATAAATAAATAAATAAATAAATAAATAAATAAATAAATAAATAATTTTTAATATGTTGGACCACACTTGAATACATAAGAATATGTTCAACCATCCGAGAACCACAAACTAAAAGCATGATGAGCTATCCCACCTCTGTCAGATCTGCAAATAAATGTAAAGTCTGACAGTACCACGTGTTTGGTAAAAATACAGGCCATTCATAAACTGCTCATAAACCTCTCTGGAGGAGAATATGGCAATATTTAGCTGAATTGACAATATGCTTACCCTACAGCCCCACTACCCCACCCCTACATGCCCTAGCACTCACAAACAAGCACATACGCAAAATCAGAGCAGCACTGCTTTAAAACAACCAAAATATATGGCAAAAACAGAAAGAACAACTTAACTATGTAGTATTCCACTACATAAATATACTTAGCTCCAAAAATGCATGCTGAGCTACTGGTATCAGATGGTTAAATCTCACATATACAAGTGTTATGCAAAAAACCAATATGGGCATGTATATATGTGGTGATTTATATACATATAAAGTTTCAAGACATGCAAAATAATGGCATATCTTGCTTAAGGATATATGCATATGTAATAAATCTATTAAAGCGCACAGATATGTTAAATTCAGGACAGAAGCTTCCTCTGCTGGCAGGAAAGCATGGGGAGGGTACCATCTCTACTGGGGTTTTTCTTCCTTTGTAGTAGGGTCTTTTATTGAGGTATAATTTACATATAGTGATATAGATGTCAAGTGTACACTTTAACGAGTCTGACTGACACATACACCCATGTGAACCTCAAGCCTATCAAGAAGTAGAAAGTCTCTATCACACCAGAAAATTTCTTCACGCCCCCTTCCAGTCAGTCCCCACCAGCAACCGCTATTTTGATTCCTGTCACCACAATTTGGTTTTTCCTGCTCTAGAACTTCATGTAAATGGAATTATACAGTATGCACTCTATTGTGTCTAGTTTGAGATCCGTCCATGTTCACGCATAAACAGTAGCCTGTTTCCTTTTTATGGCTGAGTAGTATGCATTCCATTTTTAAATACACTACAGCTTTTCTTAGTCATTTTTTAAGTTGTGGTAGATACATGAATGCCAATGTATTATTCTTTACACCTTTTTTTATATATTAAGTATTTCCTTCTTTAAAAAGTGTAGGTCCCAGAGTGCTAGAGATTCTCTAGAACATACACCTAAGGGTAAAATAGCTGTGCTGTAGGTTACGTATATTGTCAACCCTATTAGACACTGCAGATTCTACTTTATGACCAAAGACCTACTGAATCAGCAGCTTAGGAGGTGTTGTTCAGGAATCTGCATTTTTAACAAGTTCCCCAAGTGACTCTTATGTAAAACATGTTTTGTAAACCAGCTTATAAATACATTCTTTATGTATATTCTCTGTGTTCTGTAACTCCAATGGCTTCAATTATTACCACTTATATGCCAATAACTCATAAATTTATATCTTTCAATAAAACTTTCTCCTAAACTACAGACCTCTGCTATAAATATCTCTACATGAAGGGCCCACTGGTGCCTCTGTACAAAACTTCCCAAGTCCTACTCCTTGGTTTTCCCTCCAGTTTTATGTCTCAGTTCATGGCACCACTGTACATCTGGTTTCACCAAACCAGAAATCTGAGAGTCTGTCACTCTGAACTCCTCTCCTCCCTTATCTTCCACATCCTATTGGTTACTAAGTCCTCTTCATTACACTAAAATACGTCTTGAATAGAACAGGTCTCTCCATTCCCTTTACCATCTCCTAGTCTAGGTCATCTGGATCACTGTAATGGCCTCCTAACCAGTCCTGCCCCCTCCAGTCTTGTCCCTCCAGCCCATTCCCTACCTTACAGCCAACGAAACCTTCTGAAACAAATATTTGATTTTCAAAACTGCTTATTTAGAATCTCTCAATGGTTTTTATATTTATTTATTTATTTATTTATTTGAGAGAGAGAGAGAGAGAGAGAGAGAGCGCGCGCAAGCGTGCACACAAGCTGGGGGAAGGGCAGAGGAAGAAAAAGAAAGAATCCCAAGCAGGCTCCATGCTGAATGTGGAGTCCAATGTGTGGCTCGATCCCACAACCCTGGGATCATGACCTAAGATGAAATAAAGAGGTAGACATTCAACCAACTGAGCCACTCAGGCACCCCTCTCCATGGCTTGTTTTCATTGCCTTTGGGACACTCAAGATGGTTTACACAGCCTTTCATGATCTGGCTTCTCCCGACTTTTCCAACCTCAGCTCTTGCCATTACCCCCTTGCTCTGTATCCATTTAGCTGCTCTGAATGCACCTCACTTCCTTAAATGTGCCATTCTTCACTCTTCCTTTGCATAAGCTGTTCATTCTACCTAGAATGCAACCCTCCTCCTCTTTCCCTGGCTGCCCTTGCTTGCCCTTCAAGTCTCAGCTAAACAGTCACTTCATCTAGAAGGCTTTTATGAACCCGCCAGATTACATTAGAAACTCCCACTACAATACCCTAGCAACTTATTTTCCCCTTGCAACAGATTATACCATAATTCACAGAACTGTTCATCTTCTCAGACAGACTACAAATTCTGTGAGATCAGGGCCATGCAGAGCTTGCTAACCCACAACGGATTCCTAGCATACAGTAGGAGGTTCATTTTAAGTATTTGTTTCATGAGTGTTACCGTATTACATTTAGTCTACATGCAAAGAAACCTTATCAAATAGCCTCAGTTATTTCTTTCAATTGAAGATGTGAATAATTCTAAGTTCGGAAAGTTATATATTATATGCAATATTTATGTTTTACTCTCCTGTTGCTTTGGCAAACACAATCTGCCACCAGAGAAACAGTCCGTCAAAAGGAGCAAGAAGTACATGCAAAAGAATGAAACTGAACCACTTGCTTTCACCATACACAAAAATAAACCCAAAATCCAGTACAGACCTAAATGTGAGACCTGAAATCATAAAAATCCTTGAAGAAAAACAATCAGTAATCTCTCTGACATCGGCTATAGCAACATTTTTCTAGATACGACTCCTGAGGCAAGGAAAACAGAAGCAAAAATAAACTACTGGGACTATACCAAAATAAATAATCAACAGAATTAAAAGGCAACTTACTATGGGGGCACCTGGGTGGCTCAGTCGGTTAAGCATCCAACTTTCGTTTAGGTCTTGATCTCACAGTTCGTGAGTTCAAGCCCTGTGTCAGGTTCTGTGCTGACAACTCAGAGCCTGGAGCCTGCTTCAGATTGTGTCTCCCTCCCTCTTTTTGCCCCTACCCCACTCATGCATGTGCATGCGTGTGTGCATGTTCCCTCTCTCTCAAGAATAAACATTTTTTAATTAAAAATAGACCTACCCTATGACCCAGCAATAGCACTGCTAGAAATTTACCCAAGGGATACAGGAGTACTGATGCATAGGGGCACTTGTACCCCAATGTTTATAGCAGCACTCTCAACAATAGCCAAATTATGGAAAGAGCCTAAATGTCCATCAACTGATGAATGGATAAAGAAACTGTGGTTTATATACACAATGGAGTACTACGTGGCAATGAGAAAGAATGAAATATGGCCCTTTGTAGCAACGTGGATGGAACTGGAGAGAGTTATGCTAAGTGAAATAAGCCATACAGAGAAAGACAGATACCATATGTTTTCACTCTTATGTGGATCCTGAGAAACTTAACAGAAACCCATGGGGGAGGGGAAGGAAAAAAAAAAAAAGAGGTTAGAGTGGGAGAGAGCCAAAGCATAAGAGACTGTTAAAAACTGAGAACAAACTGAGGGTTGATGGGGGGTGGGAGGGAGGGGAGGGTGGGTGATGGGTATTGAGGAGGGCACCTTTTGGGATGAGCACTGGGTGTGGTATGGAAACCAATCTGACAATAAATTTCATATATTGAAAAAAAAAGAATAAACATTTTTTAAAAAGGCAACTTACTAAATGGGAAAAGATATTTGCAAATTACATATCCAATAAAGGGCTAGTTTCCAAAATATATAAAGAACTTATACAATGCAGCACACACACAAACAATCCAATTAAAAACTGGGCAGAAGACATGAACAGACATTTCTCCAAAGAAGACATACAGAAGGTCAACAGACACATGAAAAGAAGCACAACACATTTGGGAAATGCAAACCAAAACTACAATGGATATCACCTCACATCTGTCAGAATGGCTAAAATCAAAAACACAAGAAACAAATGTGTTGACAAGGATATGCAGAAAAAGGAACCCTCTTCACTGTTGGTGGGAATGCAAACAGGTACCACCACTGTGGAAAACAGTATGGAGGTTCCTCAAAATGTTAAAAATAGAACTATCCTATGATCCAGTAATCACACTTGTGGGTACTTACCCAAAGAATACAACAACACTAATCCAAAGGGATATATGCAACCTTAGGTTTATTGCAACATCACTTACAATAGCCAAATTATGGAAGCAGCCCAAGTGTCCATCGAATGACGAACGGATAAAGAAGTGGTATACATATACAATGGACTATTATCCAGCCATAAGAAAGAATGAAATCTTGCCATTTGCAACGACATGGATGGAGCTAGAGTGTATTATGCTAAGCAAAATAAGTCAGTCAGTGCAAGACAAATACCACAGGATTTCACTCATACATGAAATTTAAGAAACAAAACAAAACAAATGAGCAAAGGAAAAAAGAAAAAAGAAAGAGAACCCAAGAAACAGACTCTTAAATACAAATTGGTGGTTGCCAGAGGGGAGGTAGGTGGCGGGATGGGAGAAATAGGTGATGGGGATTAACAGTACACTTCTCATGACGAGCACTGAATAATGTAAAGAATTGTTAAATCACTATATTGTACACCTGAAACTAATATAACACTATGGGTTAACTACACTGGAATTAAAATTTTAAACTTTAAAAAAAAAAAAGGAGTAAGAAGTGGCAAGACTCAGAACTGGCCAGCTTGAGTCTCAAACCTTAAAAAAAAAAAAAAAAAAAAAAAAAAAAAAAAAAAAAAAGCCCCATGTATTTTTCAACAGTGTTGCACCTGTCACACCTCAGTTACAAGGGAGGCACAATGCTTGAAATCTTGTTAGGTTTATAATGATTGAAGTGGAAAGGCTTTTGGCAAAAGGATTGAAAGTGTGTATTTTTTGTTCTGGGATTTTCAGTCTAAGGCACAGCTGGGTACACTCGGCTGTTGCCAAGGATGGAGGCTGCGTGCAAATTCACCGGCAGTTTACCTACAGCAAAAGCTCTCAATTTTAACTCTCCAACCTTCCACCCACTTTTTGAGGGATATAAATATTAAAAACACAAACTCTGATGCCAGAATGCCTGGTTTAAAATCCCTGCTACATCATTTATTAGTTGTGGTATGCTGAACAAATTACCCAGCCATTCAGTATTTAACTTCCTCATTTGAAAATGGGAATAAAACAGCATTTACTCCATAGGTTTGTTGTGAAGACTGAACGAGTTAATCACACATAAGGCACTCAGAGTAAGGGCTCGGTAAGTTTTCCATACATCTAGGGGTAGAGGAATAGGTTTGCAGGAGAAAGTAGGGGAGACGGACAAGGAAAACAGAAGCAAAAGAAATGTGCTATGTAATTTGAATAATCTTTTGAACCTCAGACAAGTCCTTTTAATGTACATTAACTAATCCAAGTCGCACAGCTAGTAAACAGCTGAGCTGGATTTGGAGTCAGGGAGCTCGTCTCCAGAGACCAAGCCCTGAACCACTAAGAAATACTGTCTCCCGTCTTCACATCTGGCCCTTGGGGAACAGAATTCCTGTCTTGTAAAGGAGGAAGGGAAACAAAATGATGCAAGGAATGGAAAGGAAGAAAGAATAAGTAAAATAAGGCCAGACTCATTTATTTTCTCAATTTAAGAAAGGTAAAGTAACAAGTTTCCCTTTATCCTCCCTTCGCAGACCTGAGAGAGCCCACCATATTTGTGGACGCTTTGCTTTCAATTCAGGAAGCCGGGCTGAAATCAAAATCACTGTCAAAGACTCCAACAGATTGACAGATCCTTCTGAACATAAATCCAAATGTGAAATGGAAATACGGGACACGAAATCCAAGAGTGAGCAGGAGAGCAGTGGACGGAAGGGTTACAGAAACCATACTTCTGTCTAGATTGGAGAGACAAGATGAGGTGTTCTAGAGTCAGACAAAGGATTCATATTCTTGTCTGGCCTGTAACATCAGAAAAACAACATCCCTGAGCATCACTTTTTTCACCTGTAAAAAAGGAACAAGAACATCTGCCTCTCCATGGATAATACCTGCCTCTCCATGGATAAGTAACTCTGATGCAGTTTTAGGAAGAAACAGAGAGACAGGCACCCTCACACATGAAAACTGAGGGTAATTTGGCAATCTCTCTCTTTTCAATTTAACAAACTTATATAGCACTTACAATATGCCAGGCGCGATGCTAGTCACTTTAAATATATCAACTTGGGGTGCCTGGATGGCTCAATCAGTTAAACATCCAACTCCTGATTTCAGCTCAGGTCATGATCTCACAGTTCGTGGGTTCGAGCCCTGCATCAGCCTCTGCACTAACAGTGCAGAGCCTGCTTGGGATTCTCTGTCTCCCTCTCTCTCTGCCCCTCCCCTGCTTGCTCTCTTCGCGCACGCGTGGCTCACTCTCTCTCTCTCTCTCTCAAAATAAATAAACTTAAAAAATGAAAATATTAACTTATTCAACCTTTATGGTAGACTGTCTGCAAAAATGGTGCCAATGATTCTCTTCACTGTATCCTTGTCCTTGGAGAGTCCCCTCCCACACAGACTCAGTGCTTTGTGCTCTGGGCTTTGCCCTCTCTTGCTGCCTTTGGAACCCTGAGGCTACCACGTAAAGAAACCTGAGCTAACTGGCACAGGAGAGATCACACGCCATCCCATGAGCTCCCTACAAGCCAACTCATCTGTCAACTACCAGGCAGGGGGGTGAGGCAGCCTAGATCCTCCAGCTACCAGCTGATCCACCAGGTAACCACAGAAGCGTGAAAGAACCCGGCAGAGCTCAGCTGGGCTGGCCCAGATAAGAAGAGCCACCCAGACAACCTACCAACTCATGAGCTAAGCAAAACAGATATTGTTTTAAGCCAGTAAGTTTTGGGGTGATTTGTTATGCAACACAAACTAGTAACAATCCTCAGAGCAATCCTTTAGGTAGGTACTATTATTATTCCTATTTCACAAATGAGACAACTGAGGCAGAGAGAGGTTGACTTGCAAAGCCTATAAATAGCAGAATCAAGATTCAACCCCAGATAATCTGGCTCCAAGTCCACGCTATTATGTGGAGATTTTATTTATAAAGATATATGTAATAGATACAAAGATATCTCTAACATACATAGCTAAGTATATATACATACATACACATATGCAGATACATATCTCCTCTATACTATGCTGCTTCACCTAACAAAAGTAAAGGTGTTTTTTCATATTAGCTGACTCAGAAATTTATCATACAGATATACTCACACAAATGTAAAATCACATATGTATAAGATTATTCCCTGCAGCACTGTTGATAATAGCAAAACACTGGTACAATCCTAGTACATCCACATAAAGGTATCCCATATGCAGCCATAAAAAGAACTGAACTGACAGATCTACAAATACTGATCTTGTGTACAAGGAAAAAAAGCAAAGTGTACATACATACATTTACATTTGTATGTCAAAAAAAAGGGAGAAAGTATGAATATATAACTGTTTGTATATGCACAGATTATTTCTAGAAAGACACAAGAAATGGGTTTAAAATCAATTACTTCTGGCTAAAGGGAACCAGCTGGTGGGCAACAGAATATGAGGAATGATTTTCACTGTAAATATTTTCATGTATTTTGAATTTTTATACTGTATGAATGTATCATCCATTAATTTTTTTTTTTTTATTTTTGCTTAGAGAGAGAGAAAAAGAGCACACACGGGGGAGAGTGAATCTTTTTTTTTGTTTAGCATTTTTTTTTTAAAGTTTGTTTATTTAGAGAGGGAGCGCACGTACACACAAGCAGGAGAGTGGCAGAGACAGAGGAAGGGAGAGAGAGAATCCCAAGCAGCCTCTACGCTGTCAGCTCAGAGCCCAACCCAGGGCTCGAACCCACAAACTGGAAGGTCGTGACCCAAGCTGAAACCAAGAGTCAGATGCTCAAATGACTGAGCCACCAAGGCATCCCAAGCATTTTTTTTTTTTTTTTTGAGAGACAGAGAGCGCGAGGAGTGGGGCAGAGAGAGAGAGAGAGAGAATGAATCTCAAGCATGGTGCATGCTCAACGCAGAGCTCAACGTGGGGGCTCAATCCCTGATCATGACCTGAGCTGAAATCAAGAGTCAGAGGCTCAACCGACTGAGCCACCCAGGCATCCCAATCACCTATTAATTTTAACTTAAAATGTTGTTATCAACATTAAGGGAGACCATAAATGCCTGGAACAGAGAAAGCAATAAATAGTATTGTTACAGTAATTATATACAATATTTAAAAATTATAATTACATATATTATAAATATTATAATTTAATTATTATAGTTATTTTTCCACAAATGACTTCTAACTCTAAGGCAAATAATTAAAGTAGCCAATCCTCAGGGTACCTGGCTGGCTCAGTCAGTAGAGTATGCGACTCTTGATATCCAGGTTGTATAAGCCCCACATTGGATGTAAAAAATTAAAAAGAAAATCTCTAAAAAATATATATAATAAAAAAAAGTTGCCAATCCTCTGAAACTCCTGGCTCTGTACAGGAAAGAACTCGTTTGGGATGCAAAAGTAAAGAAGGAAATATTTACTAGCTATGAGAACAGGTGAAAGAAGAATCGAAAACGTGGCTTCCCTGGTGGTCATGACATAAGGTTCAAAGCACCGGGCAGAGTGGTGATGCCCCATTTCTGCCTCTCTTCAGAGAAGCCCAATTATTGGGCATCTTCTGTGCTCTGACTTTGTACGTTCTCTGTGCACCTTTTCTTTCTTTCAGCATCAAATGAAAGCAATTACTTTCTATTCTAATAGTGTGTCTGCCCTCCCTCTGCAGTTACTCATCTACAAAAGTTGAAATGCTGCCACATGCATTTGCCAAACTGCTAAATTATCTGCTTCTCCAGAACCAGAAATGATCTGGGGCAGGAGCAGGCAGTCTGTAGCAAGCAAAGAGTAATGCCAAGAGCCAGGGCTTTGGAGTCAGGTAAACAGGTACAAATCCCAGCTCCAACACTTAGCTGAGTGGCCAAAGCAACATATCAACCTTTCAGAGCTTATCCCATCTGCAAAACAGGTGACTACAGTTCCTATTTTACAGGACTCCTGTGAGCACATATACCACAGTACCAAGTACAGAGTAAATGCTCACTAAATGTTAGCGATATTCATTATCATTGGGGACATTCCAACTGAGGTCCAACCACCTGCCTTTCTCCATCTCTCCCCGCCCCTCTCTCTCTCACACACACAGACATCAACGATCAGCAAGTTTAGGTGTATGCTAGAGGATTCCCAACTCACCCTCCACATCAGCAAGTTCAAATGACCGTACCTCCAAAATCCATCCAGTCTAACTCTCTCCATCACCCCTGCACACAATGGTGGTCTCTCTTTACATGACCATCCCCATTCCATAATTCATTCTACACACAATAGATAGATCTTTGAAAAAGTAAACCAGATCATATCATTCTATTCCTCTGCTTAAAATTCTCTAAATAACATTCCTCTGCATTTAGGCTGAAATCCAAATTTCTTACCATGGCCAACAAGTCCCTATAGAACTTGGCCTCTATCTCTCCAACCTCTCACTTTATCCCACTCGCTCCACTCCATGGACACTCCACTCCGCTTCAGCCCCAGTACTGTTTCTCACACAAGCCAAGTCTATTCCTGCCTCAGAGCCTTTGCATCTGATGTTCCTCGGTCTGGAACACTCTTGCCCCAAATTTTCACACAGGTAACTTCTTTTCATCATGTAATTCATAGTTCAAATACCAACTGTCTAGAAACGTCTTCCCTGACCATGGAAATGAAAATGGCTTCCCTCCCTGATTTGCTCCCCATTTCATTATCCTGCTTTATTTTCTTCCTAGCACTCATCACTATCTAACATCACTTGTGTATGGGTTTACTTTTTTATTATCTAATTTCTCAACTAGAATGTAGCCTCCAAAAGAACAAGGATCTTTGGCCATCATCTCCCCACTACTCCTAGAGCTTAGAATGGTCCCTGCACACAGTAAGTGCTTAATGCATAGGCCTTATGATGGTGGCAGTGGTGTTTAAAATGCAAAGTGCAAGCTTCAGTCCAAGGCATTCTGATTTAATAGGTCCGAAGTACGGCTCAAGAATCTGAACTTCTAGCAAGCATCCATCTTTTTCATCCTAAAACAAGCAGGATACAAATCACTATTTTAAGACATTCTGGTCGGGGCGCCTGGGTGGCGCAGTCGGTTGAGCGTCCGACTTCAGCCAGGTCACGATCTCGCGGTCCGTGAGTTCGAGCCCCGCGTCAGGCTCTGGGCTGACGGCTCAGAGCCTGGAGCCTGTTTCTGATTCTGTGTCTCCCTCTCTCTCTGCCCCTCCCCCATTCATGCTCTGTCTCTCTCTGTCCCAAAAATAAATAAAAATGTGGAAAAAAAAATTTAAAAAAAAAAAAAAGACATTCTGGTCAATTCCTCCATTACCAAATCTCGCTTCTCCCTCTAACACTCCCTTGCTTAGGCCTACAGATCCCTTCCCAGCTGCTTTTCTTAATTAACCCAATGACACTAAGGTAAAAAAAAAAAAAAAAAAAAAAAAGAAGGTTGCTGACCCCTGAATTTGGAGTTCAAATAACCCCGCCCGTTTCCATTTCTGCTGCTCCATCAACACCAGGAATGCCAAACTAGCTGCCCAGCCTGGCTGGAATCCTGTCCTCCCCAGAAACACCTGAGCAGGTCTGGACTAACTCCAAAAGGTAAGCCAGGTAAATTTCCATGTCAGCTCACTAACAGACTTTCCAGAGGCAGCTGGGGCCAATACATACTTGCTCTACAAGCCCTCCAAATACACCCCCCCCCCCCATCAACATGTCCAGAAGACTTAACTCTGGCACCACCTGGAAAACGACGGCCAGAATTCCCTTTGAAGCAACCTAGCAGCTGAGAGGAAGAGATCTTTGAAAGGGCTACTCACTCAGGTGACCAAACAGGCACATACATGCCATTGTAAAAGGCAACCCCTAACTCCAACGCAGAGAAACTCACAGGCTCTGGCGACAGTCGTGTTTTGTTTTTCCCATTTATTCTCAGACTTGTCTCTTCAGAAAACATCCAACACCCTTTCCCTGACGCCTAAACTGTCACTGGGCTTGGCCTCAGGGTGTCTGGGAAAATGTCAAGGGTACCTACTTGGAGTTCCCTAAAGTTTCCTCTACTGCTACCCAGTCCGAGATCCCGCATTTGATTAAACAGCCCCCACCCCCCACCCCCCAGGTTAAAATCCAAACGGCATACTGGGACTGGTAACTTAGAATCACCAACACTTATGCGTGCATTAGCTCCCCAAGAGGGTAAGATCAAGCTGCGCGGGGGGGCCTGCGTGCATGCTCTTCCAGGATGACCGCAAGCAGCAACAATCTTCCAGGCTGTTCCTTCAAGGGGAATAAACCCTGTAGAGGGGAGTTTTCCGCTAAGAGCCACGAGCGCAGGGGCCTCTCACCCCTGCAGTTCGGGGAGCAGCCGCTGCCCCGGACTCCCCCAAGCGCACGTGCTGAAAGTCCGCCTCGGGACTCCGCGGGTTCACGTCGGCTAGCAGCGCCTGGCTCGCTAGCACAGCCAAGGGGGCAACTCGAGTCCACACGCCCTCGCGCCTTCCAAACGCCGAAGCGAGGGCCTTTCCGCAGACGAGGCGTGAGGCCCACCTCTCCGAAACACACACACACCCCTCCACCCGCCACCCACCCAACTCGGAATGGGGCCCGCCCACCCCTGGGGCTTGCGCCTAGGGGAGCCCAACGGACGGCCGGCGGCAAAGTTTACGAGGCTCTCGAACTGGGAGCGCGGCGCTAAGCAGCAGAACGCAGCGGCCAGACCAGCCGAGCGGGCGCCGGAGGCGCCGGGAAGGGACTCCCCTAAAAGCTGGAAGCGAAGGTGCTGGGAATAGCCTGCCCCGGCCTCGAGGAGGCGCAGGCGCTGACAGAGAGCCCCGACGTGTCCGCGCTGCCGCTGGGAGTGCTGGGCCCGGCAGGCGCCCTCCGGTTGCAAGTCACCCCACGGCTCCCCCGGCCCCACCCCCCAGAGTCTTCCGCGGAGTGCCCCCGGCCCGCCCCGGCAGCGGCCCCGCGAGGCCCCGCCTCGACCCCCACCCTCAACCCTTCCCTCCAGCTACGCGGGCCCGGCTTCCCGCCGCCTCCCGTAGCCCGGAGCCGGGCGAGGGAGACGCGCTCTCACGTTCGCCGGCACACTGGCCGCCTGCCCCCTCGCGCCCCCGGGCGACGCACACTCACCCTCCGCATGGTGCCGGGACGGGCCGGGCTCGGCGGCGCGGGCTCGGGCTCTATCTAGGCTGGCAGGGACGGCGGCGGCGCACAGGCGGCCGGGGAGAGCCGCGCTGCCCCCTCCCGCACACGCGTGCGCCGCGGCCGGCGAGCGGGCGACGGCCTCCACGGGGGCGGGGCGGGGGCGCGCCGGCCGTGGGGTCCCCGGGCCCGCCCCCGGCGTGCGGGGTTCTGGGCCCTCCCAGCCCCGAGGCTCCTCGTTCCCCGTCGTGGAGTTCCCCACCTTCCCCGGCCCGCTTCGCTCCTCTCCTCCCCCTCGAGTTCCCGCCCGACAAGGTTGCAGTTGAACGCAGGTGCCGATCCTGTGGAGAACCAAGTTCAAGGAGCCAGAGAAAATTGATGGCCTGCGGTGGGAGTTCTCACCCCCTTAAAAGTACATCTCTTCTCCCCGTTGGATGGGAGGAGGCCCGCTGGTGTCCCATCCCTCTCTTTAGATTCTGTGATTGTCTTTTGGAAATCCTGAGCATTCATAAACCTTTTTTGGAGGAGGGATGGGGTGAGAGTTAAGGGTGGGAAACAGCAGATCAACCCAGGGCCGGAGGAAGAACAGCTTCATGGAACAGAGATGGTCTAGTTTTACTCAGGTAGAGGAGCTCAGCAGGGGTCTGCCTCCCCGTTACTGCATAACCCACAATTCTTCCTGACCAACCCCTGCGTGCAAAGCTTCCTCTTCACAAACGGACTCCCCAACTTCTCCAAACAACAGGGAAATCCCATCCCAAATGCTAATACCTCTGAGAAAATGATGAGGCAGGATATATTCCTCCTAATCAGGAAAACCGCTGAGCCAGGGGAATGCAGGACACAAATCCTCAAGAACAAGAGTAGGATGGGATGATGTGAGAGTCTCCCTGGACTTCTGGACTTCTCCCGATTTGGCTTCGGCTGAACAAAGTAAATGCATTAGCACAAAATTCAAGGCAGACTGAATTCAATGTGAGGGGGGACAAAAACCCTTGTTTACCAAAGGATCCTTTGAACAACATACAAGGACGCCTGCGTTTTCAAACCGGGCCGTGACAGGTGAACAGGCAGACAGCAATGGAAAACACCAAGGCTTGTGCTGGGTAAACACGACGAATGTTTCAGCTTTTACATTGCTTGGCTGCCAAGTATCCTGGCAGATCACCACTTATCAGCGCTGTCAAAGGAATATGGTTATAATTGCCTAACATTGATAGAGTGTCAGCAGTGCTATCGAGACCAAATGTTAAACAGACAAAGTATCTTTATGATCTAGTGAATAAAAAGTTTCTCTGGATTTCTCTTTGGTGCCTACCAGAATAGATAAAAGGAGGGGTAGCAGATATATTAGGGGGAAAAAATGAAGGAAATGAATGAAGCCTGTTAACCCCCTTTTGACTTTAACTTATCTGCATACAATGGGTTTTTTCTTCTCTTGATATGAATCTCTTCAGATTGGCCTTTGATGTTTTGTTTTTGGAGAAATAACAAGTTTTAGTAAGTATACTTACTTATGATGCACCATGGGCTTGATCTATGTTATCACGTTCAGTCCACACAACCCTATGAAGTAAGTACTGTGATTTTATGGTTTTTCTTTTCTTTTAAAAAAAATTTTTTTAACATTTATTTATTTTTGAGAGACAGAGGCAGAGTATGAGCAGGGGAGGGGCAGAGTGAGAGGGAGACACAATTCCAGGCAGGCTGCAGGCTCCGAGCTATCAGCACAGAGCCCATCGAGGGGCTGAACTCACAAACTATGAGATCGTGACCTGAGCCGAAGTCGGAGGCTCAACTGACTGAGCCACCAGGCGCCCCAGATTTTATGGTTTCTCAGAGATACCAAGGCTCAGAGAGGGTAGGTAATTTGCCAAAGGTCACACAGCTTGTTAGTGGCACAGCTAGAATTTGAAATCAGGTCTAGCCACTTAATGCCCATACTTTACTGCCCTCCTGTGCTCTACCTCATAGAAAAGGTACAGCAGAGTAAAAACACGAGCTCTTGAAATAAACCAGTGGCTTCCCATCTCTGGGCCTTAGCTTCCTCATCTGTAAAATGGCAGTTAGGTTAAATAGGTGGGAGGACCTATCCAGAATTAAAGTTTTCTAGTTTTAGAGTGTAACCATGTGAATATTCTATTTTTAGTATTGTGGGAAATCCTAACCTGGAGGTACAATGTTAGTAACTTCACTGGTTTGTATAATTTCTTGCCACAGCCCCTGGTCTTACACTGCTTATGCTGCTTTCTGCGACACTACCTTTTCCTCCTCCTTCTAATTAATGTTCTTCCCTTTGTGAATCCACTAATCCAATTAATGTTAATTTCTTATTTAACTCGACGAACACCCCTAGTGTGAGGGGGGCAGTGTCCAGGAAGGAATTGGTGGGTTATCTTCGAGCGTTAGTTAGCCTGAATAATTTTTAAACTCCCTTCAGAAACCAAAGCAATTGTTCAGCTGTACAAAATAAATGACAACACATCAGATGTTAAAAACAGTCATACTGCTCATCTACGGAAATCCCCATGTTTCCAATGCTATTGTGAACTCACTTGAAGAACCAATTTCAAAGTGAAACTAGACTGGAACAGATTTTTGTTTTTTGAGGGTGAGGAGGAGGGTCTCTATCTCCTCCTATGTTTAAAGGATCTTCAATGATAAGAATTGTCTCCAGTTATTATCACAGCTTGACTAGCCTTCTAAACTCTGACATTATTGTTTCCTTGAAAACTGCCAAATAATTGAGAACTTAGTACTTCTTTACTTTTTTTTTTCATTTTTCTTAATTGTGTAACAACATCTTCACCGGTTACAAACATCTCCACCACTTACAAGAGGGCACAGATCAGCCCTCTTGATCTGTAGGGTGAATTCATAGGTCTCCGTCTAAAATACAGCAGGAAATATACTAGGTCAACCTAACTTCTTTCATTAGTTATTAACATAAATAGGCATTCTGATATACCATTGAGTAAAAATGAACCAGTTTACAATTTTACATAAATAGTAAAAAAGCAATGAAAAAGTTGGTCGGCTTTTCGTAGATAAGAAATGTTACCAATTAACATAACTTCTCAGTCTGTCATCCTCCATTTGGTGACGCGTTAGTAATGAAACACTGTTTTTCTTTGCCATGTTCTTAAGTTAGAACCCTTGAGAAGTCATCTATCAAATACTTACTACAGGGGACATAATAAATGGTTGAATCAATTAGTATTTTCCCGCAATAGATTGAAAATAATTTCAAAGGAACGTAACGATCACATCTACATGTATTGAGCACATTATATGTCCCAAGGACTGTGACAAGCCATTTTACATGTATCAGTCTGTTTCATCTTCACAAAACCCTACTAGATAGTTGTTATTATCTCCATGTGATAGACTAGGAAACTAAGATTTATTGAAATTAAACACTTTCCAAAGGTTACATGGCTAATAAGTGATGTAGATCTAACCCAAATCCGTCTGACTCCAGAGCCTATGAGATTGACCAATCATAGGTGGATGTTCATGTATCACCAACTCCTCTCTCTAGAACTTCTTCAAAGCAGTGAGCCAGGAATTTTATATCCAATAAAACTGAATTTCCATTGTTTATGCTAGAATAGAATGGAATTAGGTGAGAAAGGATTCTTAAAGAAAATGAATCCTTAGCTTTAAAAAATGTACAAAATTTGAGTTAGAAGAATGAAGACTACTCTTGATAGGAGACAGCCACATGACCCACAGCACAGAAGTCATGACAGTAAAAAGACTAGATCTCCTAGAGAATCCTGGGGCACATGACTAGGGAAGCAAGCCTAGTGGCCAGTTAATGAGGGGCTAGGGATATCCATCAGGGTACCATTATACATATTCCCTTCAAATTTTTTATTGCATTATTACAGTCACTCAAAAATATTCATGTATTTTGCTATAGAAGGTCTGCAAATATTCATGTATTTTGCTATAGAAGGTCTGCATGGTTGCTATGCCATTTCTCCTCCTCATGCCCTTGTCAAGGTCTATTGGAATTCCCTGAGCACTCCATTGATCCATTGGGGGGGGAACGGGCCTGAAGGCAGGGTTGGAGTGGGAAGAGCTTACCTGGAGCTGTGTGTAGTCTTTGTCAGAGGAATCTGATACTGCTCTTCCCTCTGAGGTTTTGTGCCAGAGTTTACCCCCTAACAGATACTTAGAAAGACAAAATTCACCCACACTCCCACCCCTAATACTATTTCCATATTCCTTCCTACTCTTTGTCCAAATGCGTATCTATTTACATGGCTATCTTTCCAGCTAGACTCTGACTTCCTTTAAAGAAGGGATTGTCTTAATAATTTTTATATCTCTAGGGCCTGTCACAAAATAGGTGCTCAATACATGTTTAATAAATGAATGAGGGGCGCCTGGGTGGCTCAGTCGGTTAAGCGTCTGACTTCAGCTCAGGTCATGATCTCGCGGTCCGTGAGTTTGAGCCCCACGTCGGGCTCTGTGCTGACCGCTCAGAGCCTGGAGCCTGTTTCGGATTCTGTGTCTCTCTCTCTCTCTGCCCCTCCCCCATTCATGCTCTGTCTCTCTCTGTCTCAAAAATAAATAAACGTTAAAAAAATAATTTTTAAAAATGAATGAATGATGTTAAAACCATATTGTAGTCTGCTATTTCCCCTCAACAAATAGTTTTCTATATTTTTATATGGTCTTAATAATTACCTAATTATTATGCTTAATACACATGTCATTGATATGTTATCATGTAACCATGTGACCATTTGAGTTGTTTCTACTCTTTTGAAATTCCTTGTCAATCAGTAATTAGGGACATGACTTGATATGAAGAAATATTTGAAAGAGGATAATGTGAAGATGGTGAATCAAATGGTCCAGAGGTAGGGATACCAGTTAGGAGGATGACCTCAGTCACACAAAATGAAGCCGATGAGGAGGCCAAGGCCAGGACTAGGATGGTGGTTGTGGAAATGGGAAGGGAAAGACAGTTTCTATATTCACAATAAAAAGATGTAATCATGGATTTACCCCGTAATGGGGCTAAATGTATGCCAGATGGTGGAGGCTGTCCTGTGACGAAGAGCATTGTTTTAGCACCATGGACAGGCCCTGGGTTGTCAGGGAGGGGCTCTGGGTGGTATGGGGCCATAATTGCTGTCAGAGCAACAGTAATAAATTAATAAATATAAATAACCA
Source organism: Felis catus (assembly GCF_018350175.1). Classification (NCBI taxonomy): domain Eukaryota; kingdom Metazoa; phylum Chordata; class Mammalia; order Carnivora; family Felidae; genus Felis; species Felis catus. The sequence goes on from NC_058374.1 coordinate 116,206,429, forward strand.
AAAAACATTTATTCAGCATGTGCTCAATGACAACTTCACATGCATTTATTTAATTCTCATAAGGAAACAGGCACAGAAATGTTACATAATGGCCCCCAAAGTCATACAGATAGTAAGTGGCAGAGGTAATTTCTGAACCCCAGATAGTTGGGCTTCAGAACCCATTACACCATACTCTAAAAGGAAGCTCTAATCAAGTGTGGAAAATGTTATAAGAGAAAAGCACAAAACAGGGGTTTCTGAAGTACTTGGAGGACAAAGAAGGGAAGTGTATTCTGGGGAAGCTTCTCAGAGAAGAGAACACTGCAACTAAGTTTTGAAGGATGAATGGGATTTAACTAGAGAAGAGGGCCAATAAGGCCACCTGGAGCCCTGTGTCGTAAAGGGTTCTGAGGCCAGATGTAGGCTCAGCAAAAAGCTTCCTGTGATCAATTAGCAAATGAGGTGGAGAATGGTGGGAGACCTAAGACTAGGGAGGTAGGTGAGCCAAACAATGAAGGATCTTGTATGCAAATTAAGAAGTTTAGACATCTCCCCTAAAAGCTGTGAGAAACCACTGAAGTGAAGAGATTTAAGTAATATGTGGCAGGATAAAATCTGCTGTTTAGAAAAATCATCTTAAGATTTTAGGGTAAAGATAGCAGAATAAAGCATGATCACAGATTCCCCTTTTCCTAATACTTAATGTCATGAACAAAGGCTAGCTTGGAGAGAGGGCAAGGGGGTAAGGGAGCCAAGGAGACTTTATCCACACTATATAACAGTGGAGCTACCCCTCTTAAACAAAAATGAGAAGAAAGAAATTACATGGTGATCATGTAATTGTGGTATAGTCAAAAGAGGGAAGGATAGGGAGGAAGGAAGATAATGGGTGAACTATGAAGAAACCAGTCTGGAAGACAACATAACCTGAAGATACAGGAGATCCCCAGGGGTGCCTTGCCCTATAAAGACCTTAATAAGAACAAGAACCTGAGAAAATAAGACCTCAAAATTGAGCTGATAAAATGGCAGAGGGAGAGTGAAAAGGAGATTTCAGAACTAAGGGAATGAATCAAGAACTGAAGCAAAACCATTATATATCTAATACATAAATTAGATATGCCAAATAGCAGGAAAGACATGATTGAAAATTGAATTAATGGCATGGATAAAAGGCTTGAGATAATTATGGCAAATACAAAGGGAAAACGCAGAGGGACTAAAGCAATTAGGGGGAAGATAATAAGAGAACCAAGAGATAATCAAACATAAAGATAACTGGTGTCTAATTGGTGTAGAGAATCCAATAAATGCAACAAAATATGCATTCAGAAACACAACACAGGAATATTTTTCCTTTAATGAAGGACAAACTAAATCTGCAAAGGAAAATTTTTACTGTATGCCAGGGAAAAACAACTTTGACTAAACATCAAGATATGCCTTAGTTAAGTTCCTAATTTTCAAAGGAAAATAATTATTTAAACATCTGAGCAGAAAAGGCAAATTATCCACGAAGCTGAATACAAACATTTCCAAACAACCTCAATGCCAGAGGACAATGAGGCAATGTCTACAGAGTTTGGAGAGAAGAAAGTATGACCTAGGAATATGATACCTAGCCACAGGTAGATGTCTTAAGCATGAAAGAACTCAAGAGAGTAAAACATCCATGAGTCCTTGAAAAAACATCTAACCAATTAGGACCAAGGGACGAATTTTTAAAAAGTGGAGAGGGGGAACGGGTGGGGGGGCGGGGAAACACCTGGGTGGCTCAGTCAGTTAAGCGTCCTACTCTTGATTTCAGCTCAGGTCATGATCTCAGGGATCGTGGGATCAAGCCCCACTTCAGGCTCTGGGCTGACAGTGTGGCTCCTGCTTGGGATTCTCTGTGTCCCTCTCTCTCTGCGTCTCCCCCACTCGTGCTCTCTCTCCCTTTCAAAACAAATAAATAAGTGTTCAAAAAAACAAGAATTCAGAAACAAAAGATACCAAAATAAGAGGTAAAAGTACTGCAGATAGGCAGGTAAGCTATTTAAAAACAGGAATTCTAGCTGTGGAACAAAATGTAAATGTGATGAATCCTGACAAAGTAAAAACAGTAGAAAGATTTTTTTTTTAATTTTTTTTTCAACGTTTATTTATTTTTGGGACAGAGAGAGACAGAGCATGAACGGGGCAGGGGCAGAGAGAGAGGGAGACACAGAATCCGAAACAGGCTCCAGGCTCCGAGCCATCAGCCCAGAGCCTGACGCAGGGCTCCAACTCCCGGACCGCGAGATCGTGACCTGGCTGAAGTCAGACGCTCAACCGACTGCACCACCCAGGCGCCCCAAGATTTTTTAAATCAGGAGGTGGGAGAAGGAGAGAGGAAGGAAATAAAATGCTAATGACTTCATCTTTTATCTGCGAGAGGAACCAATTGCTATCACCTAAAATTGAAACATGATCGGGGCACCTGGGTGGCTCAGTCTGTTAACCCTCCAACTTCAGCTCAGGTCAGAATCTCACAGTTTGTGGGTCTCAGCCCTGCATCAGGCTCTGTGCTGACAGCTCAGAACCTGAAGCCTGCTGTGGATGCCATGTCTCCCTCTCTCTCTCTCTGCCCCTCCCCAGCTTGTGCTCTCTCTCTCTCCCAAAAATAAATAAACATCTAAAAATTTTTAATAAAATAAAATTGAAACATAATCAATTATACTTAAATAAAAAATAAAAATAAAAGTTTTTAAAAATGAAATTGGAACATAAATCAAGAAAAATATAACTTCAACCTCTTAACAATTCCCTAATTTTTTTCTTAGCCTGAGGAATGTCTCGTAAAACACTCCTTCCATAGTGGGAAAAGTTATCTGAAGCTGAATTACTTTGGGGTGCTGGGGTGGCTCAGTCGGTTAAGCATCTGACTTCAGCTCATGTCATGATTTCATGGTTCGTGAGTTCTAGCCCCGCATCAGGCTCTGTGCTGACAGCTCAGAGCCTGGAACCTGCTTCAGATTCTGTGTCTCCCTCTCTCTCTGCCCCTCCCTTGCTCTCTTTTTCTCTCTCTCAAAAATAAATAAACATTTTTAAAAATTAAAAAAAAAAGAGAGATGAAGCTGAATTACTTAAAATTTCTCCCCCCCCCCTTATTTTGCTTTTATGTATAAGTACAAACTCCAGATCCTGAGATCAAGAGTCACATGCTTTACCGACTGCACCAGCCAGGCATCTCGAAAGACTTCTTAAATTATGATAACATTCATTATTTCCGGGTGGTGAGATTCTTCTTCCAGTTTTACTGAGATATGACATAACACTATATTGGCTTAAGGTGTACAACATACTGATTATATATATATATGTATATATATATATATATATGTTACAAAATTATCACGATAATTTTAGTTAATATCCATCATCTCACATTATCACAATGGCAGGATTTCCTTCTTTTGGGGTGGTGAGATTTTTGTGGTGCTTTTCTCCTGGTACTTTCCATATTGTTGAAGATTTTGTCAAGGAACAGATATTTTTATTTAAGAATAATTACTTTTGGGGCGCCTGGGTGGCGCAGTCGGTTAAGCGTCCAACTTCAGCCAGGTCGCGATCTCGCGGTCCGTGGGTTCGTGCCCCGCGTCGGGCTCTGGGCTGATGGCTCGGAGCCTGGAGCCTGTTTCCGATTCTGTGTCTCCCCTTCTCTCTGCCCCTCCCCCGTTCATGCTCTCTCTCTGTCCCAAAAATAAAAATAAACGTTAAAAAAAAAATTTAAGAATAATTACTTTTTTGGGGTGCCTGGGTGGCTGTCGGTTGAGTATCTGGCTTCGGCTCAGGTCATGATCTCACCAGACGTGAGTTCGAGCCCCGCGTCAGGCTCTGTGCTGACAGCTCAGAGCCTGGAGCCTGCTTCAGATTCTGTGTCCCTCTCTCTCTCCGCCCCACCCCCCCCCTCCCCTCTCTCTCCGCTTGTGCTCTGTCTCTTGCTGTCTTTCAAAAATGAATAAACAAAAAAATTAAAAGAAAAAATAATTACTTTTTTATATAAATGTTACTCTATACGATTTGACATGGAAAGATGTCCATGATATATTGCTGAGTGAAAATTGCATCTGCCAGGGGCGCCTGGGTGGCGCAGTCGGTTAAGCGTCCGACTTCAGCCAGGTCACGATCTCGCGGTCCGTGAGTTCGAGCCCCGCGTCTGGCTCTGGACTGATGGCTTGGAGCCTGGAGCCTGTTTCCGATTCTGTGTCTCCCTCTCTCTCTGCCCCTCCCCCGTTCGTGCTCTGTCTCTCTCTGTCCCAAAAAATAAATAAATGTTGAAAAAAAAAATTAAGAAAATTGCATCTGCCATATAATCTCATTTAGGTAAAACCTACAATATCATACATGCTTATGTATGCATTAAAAAGTCTGGAAAGACAAATGCCAAAAATGTTAACAGTACTTATCTCTGAAGTTGGGACAATTAAGGGGACGGTTTATCATTTCTCAGTATCATTTTTTAGATCTTTTTATTTGAAAAAAAAAACACAGACACACAAACAAAACACAAATATGTGATTTATTAAGTTCTAAGGTGAAGATCCTTACAACCACACCCCAGTTAATAAATACAAACTTGTCAGATAACCCAGAAACTCTTCTTGTTCCCCATCTTCTTCCCTCCCCACAAAAATAAACATTATCCTGACTTAAGTACTAATTTCTTTTTTTTTTTTAATATTTTTATTTATTTTTGGGACAGAGAGAGACAGAGCACGAACGGGGGAGGGACAGAGAGAGAGGGAGACACAGAATCGGAAACAGGCTCCAGGCTCCAAGCCATCAGCCCAGAGCCTGACGCGGGGCTCAAACTCACGGACCGCGAGATCATGACCTGGCTGAAGTCGGACGCTTAACCGACTGCGCCACCCAGGCGCCCCCTTAAGTACTAATTTCTTATGTTTCTTTATAGTTTTATCACTCAATACACATACATTTCTGGATGTTGTACCAATTTTTTACATTTTTGATATGTTAAGCCTCTTTTTTTAAAAAGATTAGTTTTTAAATTTTTATTTATTTATATTTAGAGAGAGAGTGAGACAGAGAGAGAGAGAGGGTGAGAGAGAATCCCAAGCAGGTTCTGCACTGTCAGTGCAGAGCCCGATGCTGGTCTCCATCCCACAAACCATGAGACCATGACCTGAACTGAAATCAAGCATTGGACGCTTAACGGACTGAGCCACCCAGGAAACCCTGAGATTTTGTAACTTTTAAAAGTAATCTCTACACCCAATGTGGGGCTCAAACTCACAGCCCTGAGATCAAGAGTTACATGCTCCACCAACTGAGCCATCCAGGCACCCCTGTTTAAGTCTTTTTAATCTCCAGTTCCCCCCTCCATTCCTTTCTTTTCCTGTATCTGTTGAAGAACACCAGGGCATTTGTCTTCTCCAGTTTCCCAAAGTGTGGATTTTGCTGCTTGCACAGTTATGTTGCATTTCAGTTTGTTCCCGGAGCCTCTGTATTTCCTACAAAATGGCAGCTGGATCCAGATTCTCCTTGGCGAGACCACAGGAGGTGATGCTTTTTTATCGAGGCATATCATGTCTGGTTGTCTCTCTTTTGGTGACGTTGATTAACAACCTCAATCCATTTTAAGGATTGCAAAATAAAGATTTCTGATTTCACATTTCTTTTTCTTTCATTACTTGAAATGCTTTTATAAAAAGGTAATCTCCCCCTATTGGTTACCCGGTATTACCGTTTATAGAGAGAAGGCAAGACTCTATGCTTAATTCTATTTCTTTCTTTGTCAGTTTTCAAGATAATAAATTGGTTCTCTATCCCTACTCCAATGAATTGGAACCCCATTGATTCCCCTGAAGGTAATGAGTTTTTTTTTAATATTTGTATGAATTCAAGGATTTAAGCATATTAGATGGATTTCAATCAATAGTAACTATTATGTTCCATTTTTAGCCAGTGAGAGTTTCTTCAATTTGGCTTCTGAGGGTTGGTTTTGTTTTGTTTTATTTTGCTATGTCCCTAGAAGTGTTTGACACTTTCTTTGCTGTCAGGTATAACAAAATGTTCTGGATTTGTTTTGCATATTTTCCTTTATTTTAAAATTTTTTAATGTTTGTTTTTGAGAGAGAGAAAGAGCACAAGCAGGGGAGGGGCAGAGAGAGAAGGGGAAACACAGAATCCGAAGCAGGCTCCAGGTTCTGAGCTGTCAGAACGGGGCCCAATGCGGGGCTCAAACTCATACCATGAGATCATGACCTGAGCTGAAGTCGGATGCTTAACCGACTGAGCCACCAAGTCGGTTCATTTTGCATATTTTCTCTCCCAGGTAGCAATTAGCTATTTCTCTGAGAATCATCCAGTTTTCCGAGAAGCCTTAATTTCATTTAGTGGTAAATGGTATCTCAAGACCATAATATTGATATTTGGGATGCTCCATGCTGCTGTGGTTTTTGTTTTTTTGTTTTTTTAATTTACATCCAAGTTAGTTAGCATATAGAGCAATAATGATTTCAGGAGTAGAATCCAGTGATTCATCCCCTATATATATAACACCCAGTGCTCATCCCAACAAGTGTCCTCCTTAATGCCTTTGCCCATTTAGCCCATCTCCCCACCCACAGCCCCTCCAGCAGCCCTCAGTTTATTCTCTGTATTTAAGAGTCTCTTACGTTTTGTCCCCCTTCCTGTTTTGATGTTATTTTTGCTTCCCTTCCCTTATGTTCATCTGTTTTGCATCTTAAATTCTACATACGAGTGAAGTCATATGATATTTGTCTTTCTCTAATTTCACTCAGCTTAATACACTCTAATTCCATCCACGTCATTGCAAATGGCAAGATTTCATTCTTTTTGATTGCTGAGTAATACTTCATTGTGTGTGTGTGTGTGTGTGTGTGTGTGTGTGTGTGTGTGTGTATAACAACTTCTTTATCCATTCATCTGTCGATGGACATCTGGGCTCTTTCCATACTTTGGCTATTGTCAATAGTGCTGCTATAAACATTGGGATGGATGTACCCCTTCGAAACAGCACACCTGTATCCTTTGGATACAGTAGTTCAATTGCCTAGTAGTGCAATTGCTGGGTCATAGGGTAGTTCTATTTTTTATTTTTTGAGGAACTTCTATACTGTTTTCCAGAGTGGCTACACCAGTTTGCATTCCCACCAGCAGTGCAAAAATTTCCTCTTTCTCCATATCCTCACCAACACCTGTTGTTGCTTGAGTTGTTAATTTTTCCATGCTGCTGTCTTGATCACAAATTTTAGACTTCTTCAGGAAACAGAGCTAAGATTATACACACATACACATAGACATATGGTATTTATATGTGTGTATATGCATACACACACATGCTATATATTATATATATATAGTCTTAGCTTTGTATATGTATATATATGCATATTTACACATACACATACTATATATACTATATATATACACATATATATGTATATATACACACACTCACATGCTATAGACTACACTGTATGCATAGAGAGACAGAGAGAGTGTATCTTCTGTGATATAGATAGATGTAAACACAGACAGAGATACAAACACATATAGATATCATACAAATACTTCCAGTTTAAATTTGTGTTTGTTTTGGGGGTGCCTGGGTGACTCAGTTAAGCGTCCAGCTTCGGCTCATGTCATGATCTCACGGTTCGTGAGTTTGAGCCCTGCGTCGGGCTCTGTGCTGACAACTCAGATCCTGGCACCTGCTTCGGATTCTGTATTTCCTTCTCTCTTCCCTGCCCCCACTCACACTGTCTCTCTCTCTCTCTCTCTCTCAAAAATAAATAAACATTAAAAAAAATAAATTTTTTTAATGTTTATTTTTGAGAGAGAGAGAGAGAGAGGGAGACAGAGTGCGAGCTGGGGAGGGGCAGAGAGAGAGGGAGACACACAATCTGAAGCAGGCTCCAGGCTCCCAGCTGTCAGCGCAGAGCCGGATGCGGGGCTCGAACCCCCGAACCCACGAACTGTGAGCTCATGACCTGAGCCGAAGTCGGACGCTTAACTGACTGAGCCACCCAGGCGCCCCTAAAAAATTTTATTTTTAAAAATTGTGTCTGTTTTTCCTTAACTTCTTTTGTATTATATTCATATATTCATTCTTCCAAATGAGAATCTGGTTCTTAAGAATGCAGTTGATAGAATATCCTATAATTGCTCATTTACTTTATCCCACAACTATCTCAAAATAGCAATATTAATACTGCTCAATATTACTGAAAACATTTGGGGACGTTTTTGTATTTACTTTCCGTCCTGCCCCCTCAGTTTTAAATAGTTGTACTATATCTATAGACCATAGTCTCTTCCTTTTTTTTTTTTTTTAATTTTTTTTTTCAACGTTTATTTATTTTTGGGACAGAGAGAGACAGAGCATGAACGGGGGAGGGGCAGAGAGAGAGGGAGACACAGAATCGGAAACAGGCTCCAGGCTCTGAGCCATCAGCCCAGAGCCTGACGCGGGGCTCGAACTCACGGACTGCGAGATCGTGACCTGGCTGAAGTCGGACGCTTAACCGACTGCGCCACCCAGGCGCCCCCCCCCTTTTTTTTTTAATGTAAGCTCTATACCCAATGGAGGGCTCGAACTCATGACCCCAATATTAAGAGTTGCATGCTCTACTGACTGAGCCAGCCAGACACCACTATACTCTTCCTTTTAATACCTGTTTCATCTTAATCAAAAACAACTGCATTTTTAATTCTCACCACCAGTCTCTCTTGTCTGAAGCTTGTTCTCAAGTAGAATCCTTTGAAAGGGAACCATATTCCTGAGTTCTTAAATGTTGAGAACGTTTGTCTATAGATAACAGCTGTCACGTAAAATACATACTTGAAAGTCAGTTTTACTGTATACTTTTTTAATATTTTCCTTCCTTAAATTAGTTTAATACATTATTCTATTTTCTTCTAGGGAAAATCATTGCTCTCAAAAAGTCCAATACTAATATAATTTTCTTTCCCTTGCTGTTTTACCTAAATGCTCAAAGGAATTTTCTCTTTTTCTTTAAAGGCCAATCATTTCACCATAATATGTCTAAGAGTTGGTAGTTTGGGTATTATATTCTCAAAGGTGCGGTATGTTGTTTTCACATGTAATTTCAAATCTTTTTTTTAACTTTGTGAAAATTTTCTTGAATTATAATTTTAGTATGTGTTCTATTCCCTCCCTTTAGTTTTTGTCTTCTGGAATTCCTATTGTCTGTATGTTGGATCTTCTTTTCCTATCTTCAATATTTGTCACTTTCTTTTAAAATCTTATCATTCCTTAATTTCTTTTTTTAGTTTTATTTTTTTTAAGTAATCTCTACACCCAGCAACCCCAAGATCAAGAGTCACATGCTCTACTGACTGAGCCAATCAGGTGCCCCTCTTATGGTGAGGGGTGCTCTACTGACTGAGCCAATCAGGTGCCCCTACTATAAGGTGACTTATAGTAGTATAGTGACTTAAAAAATCCTTCTTTCATAGTCTGTTTTTCTTAAAGGCATGCCTATTACATTCATTTGTCTTTAGTTTTTCGTGTAGTCTTCATTTTACTGATAATTCTTTCTTAAGTCCTATCACCTCATTTAAAATGTTTCTTCTAGGGGTGCCTGGGTGGCTCAGTCGGTTGAGCGTCAGACTTCAGCTCAGGTCATGGTCTTGCTCTTCGTGAGTTTGAGCCCCGCGTGGGGCTCTGTACTGACAGCTCAGAGCCTGGAGCCTGCTTCAGATTCTGTGTCTCCCTCTCTCTCTCCCCCTCCCCTGCTCATGCTCTGCCTCTCTGTCTCTCAAAAATAAATAAATGTTTAAAAAATAATAATAATAAATAAAATGTTTCTTCTAGTTTAGGTTATTCTTTCATATCACTTTTGTATCTTTAGCTGGCTTTTAAAGAGAAGGTTATAGTTTTGATCTAGTCTGTGGGCATGTCTTTCTGGTGTGATTTCATTGTCTGAACAGGTGCTCTATTCCACATACCTTTTTTCTTAAAATGACCTGGTGTGGAATTCCATCTCGATACTTTTTACTGCTTCTTTTCACGTACAATTAGTTTTCCTGAAAATTGAGAAAGAAGGGTGGCCCAAGGTAGCTTTTTTTTTTTTTCCTTCACAGAACTCCCTCTTCTGATGTTTTTATGAAGATCTGAAAAAGATGGCAGCTTGCTTTCTGACATTTCCTGGCCCTCTTTCCTTCCTCCACTTACGGCTGAGCTTTTCCCCCAGCTCCACGGTTTACTTCCACAGTGTCTCCTCAAGACAGAAGCCTATCCTGAAAAGGATCCCTGGCTGGTCAGTTTGGAAAGTTCCTAGAGGCTGGACTATTCCAGTTCCTTCCATTTTTACCGCAAACCCATTCCACTCTCCTGCTACTGGAGTTGGCAAATCTCTTCCAGTTACAGCTGCTGTTCTCCGAGTGGCCTCTGCCGTGCTTTCCAGTGAACGCCTGCTGATTGTTTTTGAGATTCTTCTGTTTTCAGATCCATCGGCTGTCCCACTGCTTCCCTCTCTTCTGCATAGATGTTGATATAGCCAGGTCTTTGTGTATTCAGGGGCTTGGGGGATCTCTAGTCACCTAGTTTTGTTATAAACGTTTCTTTAAATGCTTATTTATTTGTTTTGAGAGAGAGAGAGAGCACAAGAGGAGGAGGAGGAGGAGAAAGAGAGAGAGAGAGAGAGAGAGAGAGAGAGAGAGAATCCCAAGCAGGCCCTGTGCTCAGCGTGGAGCCCAACGTTGGGCTCCATCTCACAACCGTGAGGTCATGACCTGAGCCGGAATCAAGAGTCGGATGTTTAACCAACTGAGCCACCCAGACTCCCCTTGTTGTAAATGTGTCTGGGGAGTTTAGTTTTGCCATCTAGTTGCTCTGTCTGTATCTAGAGACTCAAAGAAATTTCAAAAACTCTGCTGCAGCTACCATCTTCCCAGCTTGCTTTCTTCTATTTTTACAACAATAGTGTCGATCTTGGGAGAAAAGCAATGATACTTCCATGTTGGGAGGAAGAGATGTCTGGCTGCATTGTACTGGATGGCTATGGGAGAATTAAACAGGGACGGTCAGCTGATGTTCACTAGTACAGCTGTCCCATTATTACAATATTTAAATACAGGGACTATCTGGCTGGCTCAGTCGGTAGAACACGAGACTCTTGATATCAGGATCATGAGTTCAAGCCCCATGTTGAGCGTGGAGCCTACTTTTAAAAACATGATAAAATATTTAAGTACTTCCATTTCAACTGATAAGTAGCCACTGCTCTAACCCCTGTTCCCCTTCCCTTGGGTGTCCCATCTCTACAGCCCCCTGAGTGAAACAAGAACTGAAGGGTTAATGTCTATCCCAGGAGGGGTCCTTCAGGATCCTGTTCTCGCCCAAAGGCTGACTGGTCAGTGCCCATGCTGAGCTGTGGGTTAAATATATTGAATATTTCCTCTGAAGACACTCCATTGATTTGGAGACTGATGGTATTTGGGAAGTGAGAGAGAAGATGACACTCATGTGTACCTTCTAAATGGGTTTCAGTTGAGGGGTGCCTGGGTGGCTCGGTCAGTTAAGCATCCCACTTCGGCTCAGCTCATGATCTCAGAGTTTGTGGTTTTGAGACCCGCAACAGGCTCCGTGCTGACAGCTCAGAGCCTGGAACCTGCTTCAGATTCTGTGTCTCCCTCTCTCTGCCCCTACCCCGCTTATGCTCTGTCTGTCTCAAAAATAAATAAACATTTAAATGGACTTCAGTCGAATAGTTCAACCAACATTTCAGCACCTCCTGTGTGCTAGGGGGATACAAAGACAGCAAGACTAAGTTCTTGCCACTGAAGAGCCCAGAACATAGTGCTCTGTCTCAGGGGCCACTTAGCCACTGGGAGGATGCCAATTTGCCATATTAGATTATATAGAGCTCAGTCCCTGAGCAGAAACGAGAAGAGGAAGAAAAATGCCTAATGACAAAGCTTTTACTTAAGCCATCACCTTAACAAGCTCAAATCTCTCTACCTTTAGAAATCGGGACGGCCGTAAAAGGCCTGGCAGCTAATTAAAACAACGTGGCAAATAAGCAGGCAAGGAACGCTCTGTCCTTGTACACAATGAACCAAGCAGTCTCCTCAGACACGAGAGACTGTATCCTTATCTATAGAGTGAATCAATTATTTAACAATCATTTTCTGTGTCCTAATTGGACTGGCAGTACTTTCTTTGAATATGGAAGAAAAAGAGATCTAGAAGAAAAGCAGGCCGGAAACGTAGCGTGTCTAAATAATGACAACGGTGCCTCTTAAAGATTTTTTTTTTTTTTTACACTCAGGAATGCAATACAATTGAGGAGATGATCGAATTTTTGTTTGCCCAGTTACGGGGAAGCACAAATCTCTTGAAGGAAAAAAAATCAAATAGGACTAGCACTCATTGTCAGAGCTCAGAAAGCACCAGGAGTTTTGGAAAATAAATCCCTTGACATCTTCGTTCCCCCAAAGCCAATAAATCCTAATTGATCACATGTATTAGGTAAATAGGTATGAGCACCTGAGTCCCTGCTATTACCAAATTCCACCTTACCCGGCAAGAAAGTTAATATGCAGAAATCTTTGCTGTAAAGCTCAACTTTGCCCCTGTCGAAAAGTTCAAGAAATTCAATAGTTCCCACAGCAGAGGTAATACTCGAGCAGGAACCAGATACATATTGTGAGTAGGACATTACTGTGTGTACCTTCAGATGGGACTTCTGAGGGAATGAACACAGTCCAAGCAGCTTGATTATCTGTAGGAGTTTATGACGCGGTCGGGAACCCCCACCTCAGAGCCTGTTTCTGAAGCAGAAGAATCGTACACTACAAATTCTCAGAGGACAAAATGAGAATATTACATTGGCAGCTGCTACCATTAACTTCTAGTAGTATAGTGTCTGGCAACATGGGAGGAGGAGGCATCAGAAATCTTGGTGGGGAGGCCGGGAGAAATAAAAGCAGCATTTTCCAATTACAGATCCCTTCTTTTTTTTTTTTTTTTTTTTTTAATTTTTTTTTTTCAACATTTATTTATTTTTGGGACAGAGAGAGACAGAGCATGAACGGGGAAGGGGCAGAGAGAGAGAGGGAGACACAGAATCGGAAACAGGCTCCAGGCTCTGAGCCATCAGCCCAGAGCCTGATGCGGAGCTCGAACTCACAGACTGCGAGATCGTGACCTGGCTGAAGTCGGACGCTTAACCAACTGCGCCACCCAGGCTCCCCACAGATCCCTTCTTAATGAGAGATTTTTATACGCAAATGGTTGAAAGCACAGGCTTTGGAGCCAGACTAAGTTCAAACTCTGGCTCTGATGCTTCTTAGTTGTGTGACTCTGGATAAATTATGTAGCCATAAATGACTCATTTTGTGCATCTGTAAAATGGGAACAATGACATTCGTGGCACCTGCTCATTCATCACTTTTGAAGGTGAAATGAATTAACATATGCAAATCACTCAGAAAAGGGCATCTCTCCCAGGTCCTATTGCTGCCTCTTGTTGACCTAAGTCAACCATCCTAGGAAGCGCTCCAAGCCTCAGACCATGATAGAATCAAGAGGGGGAAGGAATCTTGGAGCTCTCCGCCCTTATCCATTTTGGAATCCCCTCTCTGAAATCTTGGCCAAGTCATCTGGTCCCTACTTGAAAGTACCGTAATGACAGGGTTTCTGTCTCTACTGTTCTGTACTATTCTGTACTGAAAAACCTGTTCCATCTCTGGGCACGTGAAAGGTTTCCCTCGCATTGAACAGAAGTCTGTTTCCCTGTTTCCTCTGGCTGTTGCTCTGTCTCATGGAATCAGAGATAACAAGATTATTAATATCCTTTTAAATAACGGAGGACAGCTAATGGTATACAATTAAGCTCATGGGCTCTAGAGGCAGATTGCATGGATTGAATCTCAGCTGCCCTGTTTATTGGTTGTGCGATCTTGGGTAACTTCATCTTTCTATGCCACAGTTTCCTCATTTGCAAAATGGGCGTACCAATACTACCAGTTTCATAGGGTTGTGGTGAGGACTGAATGGGATGATATAGTTAATGAGCTTGGTCCACAAGTCTCAGTGAATGTCATCAAGAACTGATGCTGTTGATACCCCTCTTGGGCATTTGCTTCTTCAGGCTAAACATTCCTGTTTCCTTTGTTCCTGACACAATTCCCAGTACCCTTCAGCCCTCTCCTGTTAGTCTGGTAGCCTGTATTCCTCTTTATCGGCATCCCCAGTAATGGAGTCCGGGACTCTGATGGGTTCTGATCCCCCAAAACCAGGATAGACCATTCTCCCTCTTGATGGTTTGTTCATTCACTGATTCATTCGCACATGATTTTAAGCATCTATGTTTTTATAAATAGCTCCCAAGAGAGAACTGGCATTTTTTACTACATACATCCCACTCTTGACTTAACACTGAACTCACAGTGGGCTAGACCAGGGGACAGCAAACTTTTGTCAAGAGCCAGATGGTAAATATTTTTGACTTTGTAGTCTCTACAATCTCTGTTGCAACTATGCAACTCTGCTGCTGTGGCATGAAAGCAGCCATAGACAATACAGAAGACTTTATTACAGAAGCAGGCAACTAGCTGAATTTGGCTGGTGAGCCATAGTTTGCCAACTTCTGAACTAAAACATATAGTACGAGTAAGTGTGTTTCACCATTTGATCCAGCAATTCCATTTCTGGTTATTTACCCAAAGGAAACAAAACCTCTATCTTGAAAAGATATCTGCATCCCCATGTTCATTGCAGCACTATTTGTAACGGCCAAGACATAGAAACAACCTAAGTGTGGGGCGCCTGGGTGGCTCAGTCGGTTAAGCATTAAGCGTCCGACTTCAGCTCAGGTCACGATCTCGCGGTCTGTGAGTTCGAGCCCCACGTCGGGCTCTGGGCTGATGGCTCAGAGCCTGGAGCCTGCTTCTGATTCTGTGTCTCCCTCTGTCTCTGCCCCTCCCCCGTTCATGCTCTTGTCTCTCTCTGTCTCAAAAATAAATAAACGTTAACAAAAAATTTAAAAAGAAACAACCTAAGTGTCCATCGATGGATGAATGGAAAAAAGAATGTATTTTATTTGTTACATAAAATGGAAAATTTTCATCCATAAAAAAGAAAGACATCTTGCCATTTGTGACAACATGGATGGACCCTGAGAGCATTACACTAAGTAAGATAAGTCAGAGAAAGACAAATACTGTGTGATCTCATTTATATGTGGAATCTAAAATCAAAAAGGAAAAAAAAAACAAAAAACCTTCACAGGTACAGAGAACACACTGGTGGTTGCCAGGGGTGAGGATAGGGAGTTGGCAAAATGGGTAAAGGAAATCAAAAGGTACAAGTTTCCAGTTATAAGATAAATAAGTCCTAGGGATGTAACATACAGTATGATGACTATTGTTAACGATGCTGTATTTATTAGAAAATTGCTAAGAGGGTAGATCTTAAATGTTTTCATCACACGCACAAAAAATTGTAACTGTATGGTGATAGATGTTACCTAAACATACTGTGGTGGTATACATCTCAAATATGTGTGTGTGTGTGTGTGTGTACACACACACACACACACACACACACACGTCTCAAATCATATATTATCTATCTATCTATATAGACATATCAAATCATTATGTTGTACGCCTAAAACCAATACAATATGTCAATATCTCAATAAACAATTAAAAAATTATTTTCCCCACCTCTCACTCCCTGCCCAGCTTGTTTTTGTTGTCATTTTGTTTTGTTTTTTAACACAAGTGTAAGGATTTCCATTTACTCCAGCTTTATTTTTTTGGACTCGGCCCAGCCTCTACCCTGCCAAGATCTGAGCACTGATTTTGCTACTGTCCAAAGTAATTCCCCTATCCCTTAACTTTGTTTCATCTGCCAGTAATAAATGAGCCTTTCATACGTTCATCCAAGTAATTGATTAAAGTTTTGAACTGGAAAGATCTGAGGACAGAGCCTGTCTGTCCATTGAAACACGCAATCAGAATATCCCTCCTTGTCATCTCTGCTGTATTCTTCAGAATTCAGCCCAGTGTTCGCTTTCAGGAAGCTATCCTGACAACTCCCGTCTCTTCCCAAGCCTTCCTGCCCCAGGCTGAACAGGATTCCTGAATTAAGTCTGGGTTCTCCAGAGAAACAGAACCGACAGGATAGCTATCTGTCTCTCTACCTACCTACCTACCTACCTACTTATCTACCGACTTGTCTAAAGAGATTTACTGTAAGGAATTGGTTCACGCAATTATGGAGACTCAGAAGTCCAAGATCTGTAGACAGAAAGCTTGTGATGCAGGAAACTCAATAGTTTCGTTGCAGTCTGAGTCCAAAGACCTGACAACCAGGACAGCCAATGATGCAAGTTCCAGTCTGAGTCCAAGTCCAAAGACAGGAAGATACTGACGTCCCAGCTCAAAGACAATCAAGCAAAGAGAAGATTTTTCTTAGCCTTTTCTTCTATTCAGGCTCCAACAGATTGGACGAGGGCCACTCACACCAGGAGGGCCATCTGCTCTACTCAGTCTACAGATTCAAATGATAATCTTATCCAGATACAACCTCACAGACACCCCAAAGTAATGTGTAAGTAAATATCTGGCACCCTGTGGCTCAGTCAAGTTGATATACACAATTAACCATCATGATGCCTTTTGAATTTGGCCCGTTAGTAACCTACACATGCCTCTACCACAGCACTCTCACTCCTCTGTAATTATTGTTTCTCCAACTAGACTACATCTTCCACCCCAGGGCATGGCACAGAGTGAGTGCTCAATGAATGCTGGCAGGATGAATGAATGAATGAATGAATGAATGAATGAATGTGTGGCTTTGAGAATGTAGTTTCTTCCTTCATCAAAAGTGACTTCCCTCTCACTTGTTGGGATGAACATTGGGTATCATATGTAAGTGATGAATCCCTAGGTTCTACTCCTGAAACCGATACTTCATGATATGTTAACTAATTTGAATTTAAAGAAATAAATTTAAAAAACAAAACAAAAAACAAAAACAAAAAAATGACTTCCTTCTTATTGTCTTCTTTTGAAAACCAGCTAGGTATAAGTGAGAAGTAACAACTCAATGTACCATTTCTTCTGGGCTTCCAGGGAGGTGATATTTTAAGAAGGGGGTCTACACCCTTATTGCAAAGGTCTGAGCAGCATGGCAATTTCAGGCACAATGGAAAAGAGATTTTGGAAGATGTGAACACATTGTCATTCTCCCCAAATCATACCATGTTGTCTTTTCCTTATTATGCCTTTGTATAAGAAAAGCCTCACTAAACACAGTCTCTTTGAAGAATATACGTTAATGATTGTTGATTACAAATAATATTAATACATACCATCTGTGGCCCACAGAGTTCTTTCAGGCTTGCCTCCTGAGAATCTCTGACAAAGCAACTCACATCCTCACTTTTGAAACCATTATCATTCTGTTCAATGACCAGAAAAAATGCCTATCTCGAGATCTAGTCTCATCCTGAGAATAAACAACAATAAAGATAGAGCTGCTGTTATGTTACTGTCATGGATAATAAATTATTGAAAACTGTTGACTATCTCATTCACACTGGTTATA
The DNA here is from genome assembly GCF_018350175.1 of Felis catus. Classification (NCBI taxonomy): domain Eukaryota; kingdom Metazoa; phylum Chordata; class Mammalia; order Carnivora; family Felidae; genus Felis; species Felis catus. The sequence goes on from NC_058374.1 coordinate 116,224,007, forward strand.
GGGTAAAGCAATCCTTTACCCTGAAATATGCAGAGTGGCCTGATTCCTCTTTGGGTAGAAATTTGTTGGGGTGCCTGGGTGGCTCAGTTGGTTGAGCACCGGACTCGATTTTGGCTCAGGTCATGATCTCATGGTTCTTAGATCAAGCCCTGCCTCAGACTCAGTGCTGAGCGTGGAACTTGCTTGGCATTCTCTCTCTCTCTGCTCCTCCCCTGCTCATGTGTGCTTTCTCTCTCTCATTCTTAAATAAATAAGTAAATATTAATATTTTTTTGATAGGGAGTTTCCTTTGTCACTAACAGTTGAAAACTGAGAACATCCTAAGACAAATCCTAAAACCTGAGATTCGTTTCCCTAACGGAGCTCACTCAGCTCCTTTATGTCAGAGCTAGGGTTACAAACTAGGGCCAAATCCAGCCAGCCAACATGTACGATGTTATCTTCTTTCCTCCTTCCCTCCCTCCGTTCCTCTCCTTTCCTTTCAGTTATAAAATTTGACTTTCTTTTAGCAGATCATGTGCTCCCCCTACTTCATCATGGATGAGCCCATTCCCAAAGCCCCAAACCAGTTAGCTTTATACATTTAAATTACCTTCCTGGCTCCTGCAGACATTTGAGTTTTAGAGCCCTGCATTTGGGACATTGAGCAATTTGTAAAAGGGAGGGATAGTTATAATAGTTATTACTTCAGAGCATTTACCCTGGACAGGCACTGTGCTATATGCACTCTCCATATACCCTACAACTTTATGAAGCTAAGAAAGATTAACCAGCCCAGAGCCACAGAGCTGATAAATAACCTGGTACCCAGGCAGCCCTCTCCAGGGCAAGCCACCATGACACTACATGAAAATGGATACTATTCTGAAGCAGTCACAGCCGGTCCTGTTTATTCTTAAACGTTTAAGGAAATACCTACAGAGGCTTTAACCCGGCAGCAAACGGAAGTCCCAGGAGCAGAATACGCCACCCCCAAATATGCCACTTTGCATACTGACTTGTCCACCTTAAAACGGCCAGTTATTTTACCAGCAAACTGGGTTTATTCAGAAATAACAGAGGACTTGTAATTCAGCTTGTCATTCAAGTTATAGCAAAAGTCACAGGCAAGTGCCACAAGCAAAGGAAAGGAACATTAGCTTATAGAGAAAGAGGAGGAAGTGGGAGGGGTTATTCTGAGTGGAAGTTCACTGGAAGTAGGCAAGGGTTCAGAGTAGTGATGGCTTCTCATTGGCTGAGTTCCTGGGCAAGGAAGGGAATCTCTCTTCCTCCTGCTGACACAGAAAAGTGGTATCAGCTTGCAAGGTGAGTCGCTCTCCATTGAGCTGCGCTCGGTATGGACCCCGCTTCCTGTTGCCGGCTGGAATCCATGTCCAGGGGTAGTGCGTGAGGGCTCCCCCTTCTGGCATCCTGATTCCATTTTCTTTTTAAAAAAAATTTTTTTTTCAACGTTTTTTTTTTTATTTATTTTTGGGACAGAGAGAGACAGAGCATGAACGGGGGAGGGGCAGAGAGAGAGGGAGACACAGAATCGGAAACCGGCTCCAGGCTCTGAGCCGTCAGCCCAGAGCCCGACGCGGGGCTCGAACTCACGGACCGCGAGATCGTGACCTTGCTGAAGTCGGACGCTTAACCGACTGCGCCACCCAGGCGCCCCCTGATTCCATTTTCAATGAGGTTTCCTTTGATTCATTTTCAAATTATTTTGAATTAAAATTATTTGAGAGTCAGTGCAAGAAGAACACTCCGATCCGCCTTTGTCCCCCTGAAAGCATGTGAAAGATGTACCAGGAGGGTAGAAGGGATCCTTATCACCAAAAATAGGGAATTTAGGGCTGAGAAGGCTATATAAACAAAACTTGTTATTTCTTCACTAATTTACTACCCCAAGCCCAAACCCCTTTATCTTGCTAATTCTTTATAAATTTACTGTTTCTCTATCTAAAAGGTATAGGGGCGCCTCAGTGGCTCAGTCGGTTAAACGTCCGACTTCGGCTCAGGTCATGATCTCACAGCTCCTGAGTTCGAGCCCCGAGTGGGACTCTGTGCTGACAGCTCAGAGCCTGGAGCCTGCTTCCGATTCTGTGTCTCCCTCTCTCTCTGCCCCTCCCCTGCTCATGCTCTGTCTCTCTCTGTCTCAAAAATAAATAAAAACATTAAAAAAAATTTTTTAAATAAATAAACATTTAAAAAATTAAGAAAATAAATAAAAGGCATAAAAACTGTCTGCTTGGGTCACTTTTTTGAGTCTCATAGCTTTATGGGGCTCTTTTATGCATGAAATTAAATTTGTTTTCCTCCTGTTAATCCGTCTTACATCAATTTAATTATTTGGCCAGCCAAAGAACCTAGAAGAGAAGAAGGAAAAATTTTTCTGCACCTACAAAACTGTGACTGAATCTGAAATCCAAAACCCGGAAAAAAGAATAAGCAGGCAAGCCCCTGAACAAAACTGTAAAAGCTACGCTAGATTTTAGGAAGCAATCCTAAGACACACGAAAATGAGAGCTGTTCTGAGGCTATTTTTAAAGCAACTGATCATGTGTGCATGTGTGTATGTATTTTATTTTGTTAAATAAAATGCTCTTGTTACACAGTATCTCAAGTGCAAGACTTTATTTCCCAGAAGACAGGGCAGACAGAGCAACAGACCTGATTATTAGCAGCAGTGTCTTCAGAACCAGGACGAGACAGGAGAAGCAGGAAACTGCCTCTTAAAAATTCAGGCAAATCACCCCTCAGTGACAAAAGGGAGTGTCCACCCTCCCTTGTTTTCCCAACGGGGATCAAATGAAGCTCGGATAATAATGCCTTTCAAACCACTGATCTTTGTACATCTCTAGGGAAGTCCGTCTTTCCTCAATTCATGTGTTTCTCAGGGCCAACTGCTGATCTCAGAGGCACAGTCCCTGCCCTCACGGAGCTTCCAATCCACAGGCAATGTAATTTCTTTCCTCCTGAATCCCACTTACCTAGAATTTCAAATACTTCTTTTTTTTTTTTTTTAAGTTTATTTTGAGAGAGAGAGTGGGAGAGCATGCAGGAGGGGCAGAGAGAGAGGGAGACAGAGAATCCCAAGGAAGCTCTGCACTGACAGTGCACTGACATGGGGCTCAAACCAACGAACCACGAGATCATGACCTGAGCCAAAATCAAGACTCAGACGCTCAACCGACTGAGCCACCCAGGCGCCCCTCAGATATTTCTGACTATCATTTTCAAGCATGAGGTGTCTCTCAGAGCACTGAGATTTTTGTAGAACAGAGGTAAACTGTATCTTCGAAAAAGTATCTAGATCTCAGGAGGCTATGGGCTGGATTGTGTCCCTTCAGAATTCACATGTTGAAGCCCTCGTCCCCCAAGTGACGGTGCTGAGGCCTTTCAGGGGGATTGAGGCTAAATGAGAGCATCAGGGTAGAGTCCTGATCCAATAGAACCAATGCCCTGTTTACAAGAAGAAAAGACACCAGAGCCCCCTGCACGCACTGAGGATGAGAAGAGGCCATGGGGGCACACAGGCAGCCACCTGCGAACCAGGAAGAAGGCCCTCACCAGAACTCAACCGTGCGGCACCCAAATGGCAGGCTTCCAGCCTTCAGAACTGTGACGGGTGAATTTCTGTTGATAAGTTACCCAGTCTGTAGTAATTTTTACGGCAGCCCCAGCAAACTAATAAATGTGATATATGGGATCATTGTCATGTCTAGAGTAATTAGGGGCACAAAAGGATCACTATGAAGGTGGCATCTCTCAGATTCTCCTTGTCAGTTCCAGGGCCTGGTGGGCATCTGTTATTTTGTCCGCTCTGCCTCCCTGATTCCCTTGGGGAACTCCTTCAGCCCGTCTATCTAGTTCACGTAGAATCATCCATCACAATTTGCTGCCCTGCATTGACCACGGGCTCACTCGTCACCGTACCCTATCACCCCGACAATGGTGATCATAACTGGTACAGTGGCATGGTGCTATACCAACAGGACTTATCCGAGCCCTTCTCTACAGTTACATTCAGTGCCTGCCATGTATATTTAATATTCACTGAGACAACCTGCTTTTTCTGCAAGTCTTGCTGAGCTAGGATCATAAAAGCCTGGTTGAGTGTAGAAAGCCTGACTGTAATGGGAGAGGATGAGGCCGAGACACAGAGGAGAGGGAGGAAGGGAGCAAGGGAGTGTTATTTAAATGCCTGATTCCAGCTGTGAGTCACGCCTCTGCCAGCCCCAGTTGGATGAGCCAGTAGATTTCTTCTCATCAAGCTTAAGTTAGCTTGGGTTTGATTTCTGTCACGTGCACCCAAGAATCTTGACTTACACAAGAGGCTCACGAGTCTCTTTGTGTCCTTTGTGGACCAGATTTGGCCAGAACCCAGGCTGAGGGCTGTTTTCATCCTCCCAAATGGACATCCGATCCTTTCCTTTTCAGACAACAGGAAGGGGAGGGGTTGTTATCCCCAAACTTCCCATGGCCAGATATATGCTTTCCCTGCCCTAGCCTTAGGGTTTCCCTGTCTAAAACTCGCAACTTTTTATCTTTGAAACGGGAAGAACTGCTGTGAAATAATTTCATAAAGTACTTAGCACATTGTTTGGCAGTAGTAGGTGCTTGGGGATATTAGCTCCTATCATGGAAAGTTCTTTGCATGGTAACTGAGGCTCTCCCCCAGCCTTCCACGTACCAATCTTTTCCTCTTTCTCATGAAAAGCAGAAGCAATGAACAGATTGAGATCAATATCTATTGTTTTTGCGATAAGATCTCTATCCTCTCCCAGAGAAAGTTGCCTATCTGCGACCAGGGAGGAGAACATATGTTCATAAATCCTCTGCTTAAAATCACACTCTGTTTAGAAATCATTCTTGCCCGCTTTTCTTGTTTCAATTCAAGAATGGGAAGAAACAGGGGCACCTGGGTGGCGCAGTCGGTTAAGCGTCCGACTTCAGCCAGGTCACGATCTCGCGGTCCGTGAGTTTGAGCCCCGCGTCAGGCTCTGGGCTGATGACTCGGAGCCTGGAGCCTGTTTCCGACTCTGTGTCTCCCTTTCTCTGCCCCTCCCCCGTTCATGCTCTGTCTCTCTCTGTCCCAAAAATAAATAAAAAACGTTGAAAAAAAAAAAAAAAAAGAATGGGAAGAAACCATCAGTGTCCAGTAAGGAGTGTTGAAATGAAATGTCACCATGGGTGCTCAATTTCTGCTCTGAGAAAACTAATGAACAGACTTAGCAAGGCTTCCTTCCCCGGCACAGTCACTCGGATGGGCTTGCAGACTTGCAACCATCCCCACCAAATGGGAGATATTACCCCTGGGGTGAAGACGGCTTGCAAAACTGCAGAAGCCCTCATTCAGGCTGAAGACAGAAGCAACGGGGCACTTACCTGGAGGATGCACCTGGTATGATAAGGGATAAGGGGGATACAAAACCCTCCTGACTGGTCTTGGCCTCCTGAGATCCTGCCATTTCCATTATTTGGGATGGAAAAGAACTGCCACACAGAGGAGAAGCTTCTGTCATCAGCCTTGTCTTGCTCAACAACCAACCAGAACAGGGCGAGGCTCACACCAACTTGGCAAACCATCAAACTATCACACTTGTGAGCCAGCCTCGGCCGAGGCCTGCTTCAGGGCCTCCCCTGCCGTGGACAAAGGTCTGAGTGACACTGCCACTCAGGCAAAACCTCCCGTCACCCCTGACGGCAACATCACCCCATCGCAGCCCGAGACTTTCACTTCCCCTCCGTTCCGGCCCCAGCAGCCTTGGGAAACCAGCACTGTCCGTCCCAGACATTGTTGCACAGGCACTTAGCACGTTTGGTCCCCACCCTATGAAGTGCGTACCTGCCCCCATTACAGGGTGGAAGAAACCGAGCCGCAGAGATATTAAATCACCAGTTGATAAGTGGAAGAGCTTGCAGGTCTGTGTGACTACAATACCCACGTTCTTCCCCACTGCAGGAGAAAGTTTCCACATATTTAAGACTCTTGTTCCTATGGCCTGAGAAGAGCAGAATAGGCCAGCACATTCTGGCTCATTGAATGGGCTTCACGTCCCTCACTCTTCAATAGGAAGATATCCTATTAGCACCATTCAAAATATCTACTCTCTCGGGAGAGGACAGGCTGTCTGTCCCCGAGGCTTCCTCAATTAACCCTAAGAGTGCCCGGCACATCATTCCTCAGTCATCACGAACTGCTTTCATTCTCAGCTGTGTATTCACTAAATAGTCAGACTTCTTTGTGCGATGCCCTGCTGTCCGCAGAGTGGCCTGCAGCCCTTATTATTATCCCTCATTTGGCCTGGCCCAGAGCCCAGAGCAAATGGTCCGGCTCCAGGGGCCAAGCTCCCCTGGTTTCCTCACTTGAAGACCAGTTGGTCACCTGCCATACCCATTCCGCCCGCTGCTCCGTGCAGATGATTCTTCAATGGACATTTCCTTTTTTATTTTTTTTCAAATGCACCATGCTTCTTTTTAAATTTTTTAAATATTTATTTATTTTTGAGAGAGAGAGAAAGAGAGAGAGAGAGAGAGATTGAGAGTAGGGGAAGGGCAGAGAGAGAGGGAGACACAGAATCTGAAGCAGGCTCCAGGCTCCGAGCTGTCAGCAGCGCGGGGCTCAAACCTGCAAGTGGTGAGATGGTGACCTGAGCCGAAGTCAGACGCTTAACTGACACTCAACACCACATTTCTTGAGAAACCCCCTGGTTTACAAGGCTTTGAAGAATTTTCAAACAGCCATCACTTGGGCTTCCATTGTGCCCCTGGAGTATCAGCCAGGAAGGACAGAGAATCGGGGCCACATTTGTTGTCCTGTAATGACTATCAGTTTCAGTAATTTCAGGTATTGGCAGCAAGAGGGGATATAAAGCCTTGTGTGTTTGCTTCTTATTGGCTCAAGGCCTTTGCTCACGCCACGTCCAGTCTCGTTAATCAGTAACTGCAGACAGCTGTCTATGAAGGATGTTTTTATGGTGCTTTAATGTCATTTTATTTTCCTAAAATGTCAGTAGACAGCCAGGGAAATTTCCCTCTAGAGTCCTTGGAGGTCGTTTTGAACTGAAATCACCACTACCATGGTCGGCTGAGCAGTAAATGAAAAACAGTGTTATATGTCAAATTAATATTTTAGGGAAGAAATTGTGCAAACCTGCACGGGCAGGTCTGCCCACACGATCTCCAGCTTTAGCCACAAAGCTGTGCAGCGATGACCGAGAGGCCGGAGCCAGATGTGGCCATCAGTCAGGAAGCTAAAATCAGAGATGGGAAGAAAGAATAATGATGAATGGGGTCTCTATTCATCAACTGTGGCAGACTAGCGGGACAAGAGAAGGCAGGAGTGGTGACATTTTTAAATGGATTCATTTTGAGAGGACCGCTGGGTGAAAAGCAGCACTTACTGGAAACCACTGCCGAAGCCTTAAGAAAAAATAAGATATTGTAGAAGAATAATGAGCGATAAGGCAACTCGATAAAAGCAGGTTACAAAACCAAATGTACGATATTATTCAATTTTTGAGAACTGTACGAGAGAGAAAGAGAGCACATGTATGAGTGAGTGACAGGATTTTTATGCCTGATTTTACAATAGAATGTTCTGGAGTTTTAAAAAAACATGTTGTTTAATGTTTTATTTGAGAGACAGCGAGCAAGCAGGGAAGAGGCAGAGAGAGAGGGAGAGAGAAAAACAATCCCAAGCAGGCTTCACGCTGTCAGTTCAGAGCCTGATGCAGGGTTCGATCCCATGACCCCTGAGATCGTGACCTGAGCTGAAATTGAGTTGGAGACTTAACCGATTGAGCCACCCAGGTGCTCTTAGAATTTTTTTTTTTTTAATACAGATCCCTTGCCCCTGCCCCTAGAGGTTCTGACTTTTTAGATTTGGTTTGGGGCCCAGGTATTTGTATTTTTAAATCTTCCTAGGTGGTTCTGATGCACTGTCAGCATTGAGACCACTTATACAGAGAAAAGAAAAAGATCAGAGAGAGCTCTTTCTTAAAAGATCAGAGAGAGATTTACGAAGTATTTCTGATTTAATATTTTTCCTGTGGTTTTTCTATACTCTTACATACTGGTCTATGAACACGCATTCTGTCTACCATCAGAAAAGGTTACTAATAAAAATTATAACTGAACTGGTTAGGAAAAATTGTCCCAAGCAACAATGACAATGACTAACATTCATTAAGTGCTTCCGGGGAGCCAGACACAGTTTTATTAATGTCATTTAGTCCTTATAATAACTCTGTGACATAGCCACTAGTATTTCAGCCATTTTACAGATGAAGAAGGCGGAGGTCCAAGAGGTTCTAATCCAGACAACGAAAGAGTGAGGGACACAGTATGAACCCAGGAACTGTTACTTGAGAGACTGAGGCTTACCCCCACGTGCTTCTTTGTTCCAGTTGGAAGAAGTCCTGTGGTCCAGACGCCCACACCATCCCCGGCCCTCTGGATGCTGGGCCTCACCTGTGCCTGCCGTGGTGAGCTTCCCAGGAGTTGGAGTTATGGGAAATTTCCTCTCTGCGTTCCCACTGAGTTTGCTTCTCATCTAAAAGGAAGAATTCTGTCACCACGCAAGCTAGAGAGAGGAAGAAAGGAGAAATTGAACACCACGGGATGTTGGCTGGCTATTAAGGCACATCATAAGTAAGAATCCTTTGAAACAATTCTTAATTGGTTTTTTACTGGAGTGGAGAATGAAGTTCTATGAAGTGCCCCAGGCCATTATGCGTGTGGATAAGGATGTGAAATTCTCCAGGGTTTTCCCCTCCTCTGAGAGGACAGAATCAGATTATTTCCCCATTTCACAGATGGTGGTGCCAAGTCATGAAGGGATTTCCTGAAAGAAAAGAATGAGCTGACACCTCCAGCCAGAGCCACAGATCTTGGCTAGTCCAAAAGGGGTTGGGGAATTTTAAAGGTTTTTAAAAATCGGCAGGGGTTTAAATTCTTTGTCTTCATGGTAAGGCTGCCAGGTAAAATACAACATGCCCAGTTAGATTTGAATTTCAGATAGCAAATAATTTTTCGTAAAAGACGTCCCAAACATTGCACAGAACATAATGATACTAAAAAATTATTCATTGTTTATCTGAAATTCAAATTTAACTGGGAGGCTTGTGTTTTTGTTTGCTAAACATGGCAGCTCTATTTCATGGGAAAGAATTTTATTTTCTCCTTGGGGATTGCTTTCCCTTCTGAGTGTCATTGGCTCAATGATTCGAAGAAGTATAAGCCAGAAAATTAATCCCAGCTCATCCTTTTGTGCCAAGCACCCAGAGAGCCACCTCCTTTGGTAGCCAGTAAGTATTACATATTTCCAACGCACATGCGCATGCACAGCCTATGCATGTAGCATTTGCATATGCTCACATACCTTCAAATACACTCGCTAACACGCTTTCACATATGCATATGCAAATGCATAATGCAGGGTGCAAACGGACTTCTCCGAACATTCTAAAATGCAAATCTCTCACTCTGTTCAGATTGTCATGGCTTTCTAAAAACATAATTTTCCTTTTTGGTCAGTTCTTGCCTATTCAAGAAGAAAGTCATATGCCCGGCTTGCTTTATATGCCCAGCTATACTGACTGGCTTCCCACAGGAAAGGTTGGCAGTAAGACCTTATCTCTTGTATTTCAGAAATTTTGTACTTTTCTTTCCTTGCCATTGCATTTAATTGCTTCTTTTAAGTATAAAGGGGATGACACTTGTCTTAGCATCAGATAATGAGTGAAATTTACTAACAAGGAAAAATACAAACTACGAATTGAAACCTTGAGCCATTTAATAAAAATACTTGAAAATAAGAGAGAAGAAAACATTTTTTTAAAGATTTGTTCATCTTTGAGAGAGAGAGCGCAAGCAGGGAAGGGGCAGAGAGAGAGGGGAACAGAAGATCCGAAGCGGGCTCTGTGTTGACAGCAGTGAGCTGGATGCGGGGCTCCAACTTACAGCCGTGAGACCATGACCTGAACTGAAGTCAGACGCTCAACCAACTGAGCCACCCAGGTGCCCCGAGAAGAAAATGTTTAAAGTATTCTCAAGGAGCAATATAGCATAGTGGCCAAATGAATAATTCCTGGAGTCAGGCTGCTTGAGGTACCAGCGGGCCAAGTTATTTAACCTCATCTGTAAAGTGGAAACAATAAGAGATGCATGAAATAGTGCCTGGCACACAGTATTTACTATGATAATTACCTCTTACTCGCTAGACACAAGGGTAACCTCTTTACCCATATAATCCCATTTGGTTGTCAAAATAAGCCTGTGAAATATGTGGACATGAGGAAACTGAGGCTCAGAGAGGTTAAGAGACTTGCCCAATGTCACACAGCTAACATGCAGGAAAACCAAGATTTAAGTACCAGTCTCAGTATTAAGCCACTGTTCTCTTGATTACCCAATGTTAAGATGACAACGAGTGGAAAGCACACAGGTGGCAAGGTGGTAGGTCCTCAGGGAGGGGAAAGAAGGTCATTGCTTCTGTAGAATAGGGCTGGGCAGGTGTCAGGAGAAGTTTGGACTGGTGTATTTGGTAGAGAGGACGGTACCCGTAGTAGTTATAATACAGTAGTGCAGTTACAGACCTTACACAAACATTTGCCAAGCAGACCAAGACCTCACTCTCTTGTGACCTCTCCAAGCAAATCCCCAGGAGATGGAAAGCCCTGACCCAGGACTCTGCCTGACCTTCCATCATGAAAAAAAAATATTTTTTTTAATGTTTATTTATTTTTGAGAGAAAGAGAGAGTGCGAGCAGGGGAGGGCAGAGAGAGAGTGAGACATAGAATCCGAAGCAGGCTCCAGGCTCTGAGCCATCAGCACAGAGCCCGACATGGGGCTTGAAACCATGAACCATGAAATCATGACCTGAGCTGAAGTCAGAAGCTCAACCGACTGAGTCCCCCAGGCGCCCCCTGACTCTCCACCATTAAGGCAATACAAGCACTTGGTCCACCAGCACTGGGCGTGTTCTAGCAGCAGCCCCAGGACTCTATCCTCAACTTTCTTCATTTACACACTTACCCTGGAAAATTCCATCCAGTCCCTTTAATAACATCTATAAACTGATGAATTCCACATTTATGGCCCTACCCAGACCTCTCCTCTGAACTCACACTCACAACTGCCTAATCAGCCTCTCCTTGGATATCAAATAAAGATCCCAGGCTTAACAAGTTCAAAACAGGATTTTACCCCAAAACGAGGCTTTGCCTCCAGTGCCCAGGACTCAACATTTGACAACTCCATTCCTCCGGCTGTGCACACCTAAAGATTTGGAGGGGCCCTTCCCTCCCCATTTCTTGTGCCCCTGCGATCCAGTCCACCAGCTCCCCCTCCTCCAGTCCCATTGGCCTCACCCACAATCAAACCACCTCCCACCTCCCACCCTTACCAGCCTGGGCTGTGCCATCTTGTCTCCATCAGGACCACCGCAGCTGCCCCCCAGCTGCCTCCCTGCTCCCATTCTCGCTGGGACATGGTATGTTCTTCACACCACAGTGGGAGCATCCGCATTAAACTGTGCAGCAGGGGGCGGGGCGCCTGGGTGGCTCAGTCGGTTAAGGACTTTGGCTCAGGTCACGATCTCATGCTTTATGGTTCCAGCCCTGCATCGAGCTCTGCGCTGACAGCTCGGAGCCTGGAGCCTGCTTCGGATTCTGTGTCTCCTTCTCTCTCTGCCCCTCCCCCACTTGCACTCAGTCTCTCTCTCTCTGTCTCTCAAAAATAAACGTTAAAAAAAAATGTGGTGAGGATCACCTCACTCCTTTCTCAGACCCCCCCCCCCCGCAAACCCTGTCATCTCAGGAAAAGCAAAGTCCTTACAATGACCCCAAAAGCACACCACAAACTGAAGCCCTCCCCCAGCTGTCTCGGACCCCTGCCCCACCACTGTTCCCAGCTCCATCTGCTCTAGCCATGAGGCCACCAAGTCAGTCTTTGCCACACGGGCTCATGCACTAGGGCCTTTGCACTTGCTCTTCTCTCTCCAGGACACACCCCCACCATGGTGTCCCTGGGACTCACTTCAAATCTCCGTACTTTTCAGTCTCACCCTATCACCCTCCTTTGATAAGACTACCCTGTCCCCACGCTGCCCTCAGCCTGGGCACTCACTCTCCCTCAACCTGACTCTTGTTTCTTACAGCATTCATCACACGTCCCTCTCTGATGTGAGCTATTCATTTATTTGCCTATGTGGATAGGGATTTTGTCTGTTTTGTTGACTGCTATTTCCTTCATATCCTCAATGTCTAGAAGCCTACACTCACCCAGTAGGTGCTCAGTAAATATTTGGTGAGTGAGTGAGTGGAAGGAGCCCCCTGGACATTCTCAGGCCGGCTGAACAGAATACCTCTGCTGACTGCCTCAGCGTCCCCTCCCAAAAGCCAGGCTTTCAGAAGACCCTCCACTCGGCACTCCTTTCCACCTCGGCAGTCAAAATTCCAGGAGGATCCTCCACAAATCTTTTCTGGCTGGCTCGCTTTTTGTGTTGTGTATTTCTGCTTGGTTTGCTTTGGCAGACGAGACTCGTGGGCAAAGGCACGTGCAAGTCTCCCCACGTGTCTCTGGCTCCCCGTGTGCTCTTGATGACAATGTGTCTGGGGACACTGTTCTAGAGGCTCAAGCAGAGAGGGAAGCAGATCCATCTGCCCCGACGGCCACTTCCATGGAAACTCCAAATGAGTTCAAAAGGCCAGTGCTGGCAAGACTTTCTGCCGTTACGATCCCTTCTTGTGGCTCCAGGGTTGTGTCCGCAGGCACACGCTGAGAGGAGGCCTTTTGAATCGAAGGCACCGAGAAGGAAGCTTTCCAAAACCCAAATTAATTATCTTCAGCAGCATTGAAACAATTATTATTACGTGACGAGTTTGCCAGTCAGACCCTCTGGCACAGCCACTAGGAACCCTCAAACCCCGCCAAGTGCTCAGCCTCTCGGCTGCAGAAATCCCTTCACCCCCAAAATAAGCAAGGCTGTTAGGAAAAGGCTTTGCTGATTCGGCTGGGAGGCCTCGTCCACTCCTCTGGCATCTGCAGTGTCTCCTAACGGCTAACGTGTCACCTACAGAAGCCTGGGATGAACACCGAACATTCCAAGTGTTCAACACACGACATTTCAATGTACATGGGATCTTTTCCTAAAAGGATCCAGGTAATCCAATCACAGCCGTGATTAGCCATTTCTCCAGAATTACACCGGCCAGACTGCCTATTCTTAATGGGTCCCAGTTTCTTTTAAATTAAAAAAAATTTTTTTAATGTTTATTTATCTTTGAGAGAGAGAGTGCAAGGGAGGGGCAGGGAGAGAGGGAGACACAGAATCTGCAGCAGGCTCCAGGCTCTGAGCTCATGCCAGCTGAACAGAGCGCCGGAACCCGCAAAATGTGAGATCATGACCTGAGCCGAAGTCGGAGACTCAGCCGAGCCACCAGTCTCCCCCGGGTCCCAGTTTCAAGGATGCGCATTCTATTCGGATAAAGAGGACGATGTCCCCATGGAGTTGCTTGAACTCTGCTTTTTTCCGACACTCAGATCAGTCATGACCTCTTTAATATTTCTGAACATGCAACCAGCACAAATTTCTAGGTCATCCTTTAAGTACATACATGTCTATGTACACCATACCTTCATTTGTCATCCATTTCAAGGTGCACCACTATGTTACATAAAGCTAAGAAAGAAAATGATGCTGTCAATTAAATTAGAATCAAGACTTTGATAAGAAGATGTGTCCGGGGCGCCTGGGTGGCGCAGTCGGTTAAGCGTCCGACTTCAGCCAGGTCACGATCTCGCGGTCCGTGGGTTCGAGCCCCGCGTCGGGCTCTGGGCTGATGGCTCAGAGCCTGGAGCCTGTTTCTGATTCTGTGTCTCCCTCTCTCTCTACCCCTCCCCCGCTCATGCTCTGTCTCTCTCTGTCCCAAAAATAAATAAAAAACGTTGAAAAAAAAATTAAAAAAAAAAAAAGAAGAAGATGTGTCCTGATCAGAGATGTTACGTTGTAATCAATTGTGAACTATTTGTGTGTGTGTGTGTGTGTGTGTGTGTGTGTGTGTGTGGTGTGTAGGGAGAGAGAGAAAGATGTAGTTGGAGGAAAAAAAAACTCATGTAAGTGGTTTGAAACAATTTTAATAGAATTTTAAAATTAAGAAGTGTTGGGGCGCCTGGGTGGCTCAGTCGGTTAAGCGGCCGACTTCGGCTCAGGTCATGATTTCGCGGTCCGTGAGTTCGAGCCCCGCGTCGGGCTCTGTGCTGACAGCTCAGAGCCTGGAGCCTGTTTCAGATTCTGTGTCTCCCTCTCTCTGACCCTCCCCTGTTCATGCTCTGTCTCTCTCTGTCTCAAAAATAAATAAACGTTAAAAAAAAATAAAAAATAAATAAGATTAAGAAGTGTAGGGGTACCTGGGTGGCTCAGTCAGTTAAGTGTTCGATTTTGGCTAAGGTCACGATCTCGCAGTTTGTGAGTTCGAGCCCCGCGTTGGGCTCTGTGCTGACAGCTTGGAGCTTGGAGCCTGCTTCGGATTCTGTGTCTCCCTCTCTCTCGGTCCCTCCCCAGCTGGTGCTCTGTCTCTGTCTCTCTCTCAAAAATAAATAAACATTAAAAAAAAGAATTTAAAAAAATAAATAAAATTAAGAACTGTATGAAGTTATTTCTATTTCAGACTCTAGTGAGCACACGCTGACTTCTCTAACTCAAAAGTCACGCAATGGCTCTTCCGCTCGCTCTGTTTGCAAAGGACCACACCAGGTAGGGTCGGGTGCTGCTTCAGCAGAGCACTCAGTCAAGTGATGTGGCAAAATGGCTATCCTTCTGAGATCTCGAATTCACTCATGCACCCACTCACCCTTCCATAACTGCCTTTGAACCACTGTTCTCAGTGGTAATTTTCTGGGTTTACCACTCATTTCTCACTTGCTGAACGAGAGTCTAGAATGAGATTGATTTGTAAACTTTAATGTCTGGCTTTATATTCCACTTTTATTTTGAAAATGTAAGGGTCAGCTGGAAAACATTTAATGGGCATACTATGACAAGAGAGTCAAACCTTTTTGAGCACTTACTATGTGCAAGGCGCTATAGTAATTGCTTTCCATACAGTATGTCACTTAATCCATGAAGCAGCTTTGAGGTAGATGTTACGATGCCCATTTGACAGATGTAGAAGCTGTAAATTCATGCCAAGTAGGGCCTTTTTTTTGTTACAGATTTATTAAGATAGGCTTCACATACCGTATACATCACACTTTAAAATTAACATTCGGATTCTGTGTCTCCCTCTCTCTCTGCCCCCCCCCAACTTGTGCTCAGTCTCTGTCTCTCGAAAATAAATAAAACATCAGAAAAAATTGTTTTTGAAGTTTAAAAAATTAACATTCAAGGGGCGCCTGGGTGGCTCAGTTGGTTTAGTGTCTGACTTCAGCTCAGGTCATGATCTTACTGTTGGTGGGCTCAAGCCCCACATCAGGCTCTGTGCGGAGAGCTCAGATCCTGGAGCCTGCTTTGAATTCTGGGTCTCCCTCTCTCTCTCTCCCCCTCCCCTGCTTGCTCTCTCTCTCTCTCTCTCTCTCTCTCTCTCTCTCAAAAATAAATAAACATTAAAAAAAATTAACATTCAAGTGGCACCTTGGTGGCTCAGTAAGGTGAGCATCTGACTCGGCTCAGGTCATGATTTCGTGGTTCATGAGTTTCAGCCCTGCATGAAGCTCTCTGCTGTCAGCGTGGAGCCTGCTTTGGATCCTCTTTCTCCCTTTCTGCTCCTCCCCTGCTTGCACTCGCACGCTCTCTCCCTCTCTCCCTCTCTCCCTCTCTCAAAAATAAAAATTTTTTTTAGGGGCGCCTGGGTGGCTCGGTTGGTTAAGCGTCCAACTTCAGCTCAGGTCATGACCTCATGCTCCATGGGTTCGAGCCCCGCGCTGGGCTCTGTGCTGACAGCTCAGAGCCCTGGAGCCTGCTTCAGATTCTATGTACCCCGCCCCCCGTCCCTCCCCTGCTCATGTTCTGTCTCTCTCTGTCTCAAAAATAAATAAAAACATTTAAAAAATAAAAATAATTTTTTTTTAATTAATATTCAAGGCATGCCTGGGTGGGTCAGTCTGTTCAGCGTCAGACTCTTGATTTTGGCTCAGGTCATGATCTCATGGTTTGTGAGTTTAAGCCCTGAATGGGGCTCTGGACTGACAGTGGGGAGTCTGCTTCTCTCTCTCCCTCCCTCTGCCCCCCCCCCAAAATAAATAAATAAACACTTTTAAAAAATTAAATTAAATTACCGTTCGATGGTCTTAATATATTCAGAGTTGGGCAAGCAGCACCACATTCGATTTTAGAACGTTTTCATCACCCCAGAAGGAAACCTCATACCCTTCAGCAGCCATTCCCCATTCCACACTGTCCCAGCCCCTGACAACCACCGGTCTACTCTATGTCTCTGTAGGGTCGCCGATTCAGGACGTTTCCTATAAATGAAATCACGCGATATGTGGTCTTTCCAAGCAGAGTCCCGACCCCAAATATTCTGGACTGCAATGCCAGACACTATCCTGCCTCAGAGCTAGCTAGGTGTTTGAGGGACAAAGATAAAGTAGGAAACTGAATGCCTGCTCAAGTCTGGGGGGGGGAGAAAACATGGGTTCGAAATAATAGCGGACGATACGAGACCACATACAATCCACATCTGGATTCAGAAAGAGGAGACAGAGGGTGAAGACAGCTCGCCCTGGCTTCCCCGCTCTGCTCGGGCTTTACCTGCTCGCCCCTGCTCGCACGCAGGTGGTAGAAACCTGCACGGAGGCTCGTGTGTTCCGAGCAGCCGGCCACCCACTCACTCTTGCACACTCTGTAGCTCACCGGACAGCTCTAAAACAGAAGAAAGGGGAAAAGCAGCTGACTTTCCGCGCCCTCCCTGACCAGAGAGGGGACAGGTGGTGGTCTTGTTTCTGCCCCGAGTCTGGGGCTGACCGAGCTCTCCTCAGTCATTTACAAGCCGCAGCTGGGGCCCCTCCCCTCCCGTAGCCCTGCTGGAAGTTTAGTCTTTCTCTCAAGTCAAACTGCTGCAGATTCTCTCACCAGCTCGCCCTGGTAGGTGGAAAGACGCAGGGCTCAGGGGCACCTGCTCAGGTGACTCTCTGCTGGGTATTCCCCACGTGTCCTCAACTGTCCTCTGCCCTCCTCTCCTGGCTCAGGGCCCCTGGAAGGCCCGTCTCTAGGGCCGCATCACCCAGGCTCCCTTGCCCCCAGTGTGACCCCGGGGGGCTGCCCGCAAAAGGGAGGGCAGGAGGAGAGAGAGGCTGGCCCCATCGCTGGCCCCTCTCTCTCCCTTTGGGGCCAGGGCTGAGAGCGGCTGTCTTCTGTTGCTAGCTTCTGGATGTCTCCTCATCCCTTTACGGTTCCCTCTACAAGTCCCTTCGTCTTTCCCAGACCTTCGAAAATAATCTCTCCATCAACTTCTTTTCAATTAAGTTCTTCCGAGAGTGCCATCTGTTTCCACTCGGCCCCTGACAGCCCCAGTAGCCTTCTAAGATTGATGCCAAAAGGGGAGAGGCAGAGCTTACTAATCCTACCCCACTATCGACTTTCCTTCTGCCTTAATAAAGTAACACTTCATTTCTAGCTGGGCAGGTGGCTACCCTTAATAAAGATCTCTTTTCCCAGACTCCTTTGCACCTAGCTGTGGCCATGTGGCTTAGTTCTGGTAAGATGGAAGCAGAAGTCAAATGTAGCAGCCTCGGGGAGACCTTAAAAGATAGCTAGATACCTAGATACCTATGTATCTGACCTTTTCTTCTGTGTTTCTTCCTCTATCCTACTGCTTGGAACATGATTATGATGGTTGGCGCTCCAGCAGCTGTCTTAGACCATGAGAATGAAGTTTCACCTTAGGGATGGTGGGATGGAAAGCCTAAAGGAGCTTGGGCCCTGCCTCTATAGAGTCTCCATACCAGCCTGGATTGCCTACTTCTGATCCTCTTTTACAAGCCACTCTGGCTTAAGCCATTGTTATTTTTGACTGCCTGTGCTATGCAGTTGAATTCAATCCTAAAACGGGTGAATTAAATTGGAAGAAAAATGTGGTTGAGCAGAAAGAACCCTAGACCTCAGAGCAGCAGATGTAGGTCCCAAAGCTGCCTCCACCACTTACCAGCTGTGTGCCTTTGGGAAAGTCATTTGACTTCTCTGAGCCTCAGCTCTCTCATCTTTTAAAGTGCGTGATAATAATACCTGCTTCCTAGGACTCTGCAGATAAAATTAGAGAAGGCACGTAATGGTCTTATTACCTAGCACCTATTTAGTACTCATGAAACACATAACTACTCTGTTATGGTCATTATTACTATTATTTTCTAATCATTATTATTCTCCAATTACATGATTGTTATCATTTTAAGTCTCGAGATCTCATATTCCCACAAGAGCAATGGTTTATATACCATTATAGCCTCCAAAGTTCCTAGCTCGGTGCCGGCTGCAGAAGTAAGCAATCAAACAGAAGATGAATCATCTTGGATGATTCAGCTAAAGAAGCCCAGTTCTGGAGTGGGGTTGAGATTCCTGTTCTTAAATTTTTTTTAAAGTAGGCTCCATGCCCATAACCTGAACTCATAACCCTGAGATAAAGAGTCGCATGCTCTACCATCTGAGCCAGCCAGGCACCCAAGAGATTCCTGTTCTTAGACAAAGCCACATGTACCAAAGACAAAGGGTATGGGGTGGGGTGGGGTGGGAGAAGAGGTTGAGAAGCTGGTGAGAGTTCGGAATTAGTAGGACACCACACGAATTAAAGTTCTTGGTTGTAGACAACAGAATTCATTCCAGCTGGTTTAACCAGAAATAAATATGTGAAAGGAACGAGAAAGCTCACAGAATCTTTGGGAAGACCAGAGAACCAAGCTTGAATGCCACACAATGAGAAAAAAACGCCCTACTTCAACATGGAACTGTTTTAACGCATGCCCCAGAAGAACCAAGTGCCTCTACTGCTGAGCGTAGCAGGGAATCTGCTCTCTTTCTCTCTGGGCTCAGCTGCCATCTTGCATCTAAGCTTTGCAGGTTGGCAGAAACTATGCCTCAAACCTCAATCTAAATGGAAGGGAATTTAAGAATATAGTTTTTAGCTTTCCTGAAAGAAAGGGGTTGGAATATGTGTTGAGTAAGCCAACCTACAGTATTTGCCACATGAATTTTAGAGCTTTCTACTTGCCTATGGCTTTATCCATATGACTTGCATCAGAAAGACCATGAGGTACAGTGCAAAGATTATGGGCCACGATGCCAGATAAATGTACGTTCTTTCTTCTCTTTAGACACACCAGATCTCTTCCTACCCTAGGGTCATTGCATTTGTTCTCTGTTAACTGGGAACTCTCTGCCCCTGATGATTTATCCCTTCCAGTCATTCAAGTTCCAGCATAAATGTCACCTCCTTGGAAAAGCCTTGTCTGACCATCTGACTTACGGTGTCCCATCTGACCCAGGCTCCCATCATACCACACTTTTTAATTTTCCTTTTAGCATCTATCTCCTAGTTTCTTGTCTGTTTGTTTTTGTTTTTGCTTTTGCTGTTGTTGTTGTCATCATGGTTTATGGTATGTCCTCCCCTCACCTCAAAACAGAATGGAAATTTCCTTAGAGCAGGGATTTGGTCTATCTTGTTCACAGCTGTATCCCCATAGTCCAGAAGAGTGGCTGAGATAGGACGATAATATCATTTGTGATATAATTACCATGGCCATATACTGTTTGATCCTCATGAAGTAATTACTGTTATTATTGCTATTTTACAGATGAGGAAACAGAAGCCCAGAGAGGGTAATATCTTGCCCAAGGTCATACAGCAAGTAAATTGTGGGACTGTCGTTCAAATTTGGGCAGTCTGGCTCCAGAGCCTGATGTGTTCATAGCTAACACGTGCTGAGCATAGTAGCTGCTCAATAAATACTTTATGGCTAAATGAATGACTGGACATGTTAGTCATCCCACTGACACCCTGTTGTATTTAACACTGCTAACTATCTCTTCTTCTCTCTCTTTCATGGGCTTCTCCTCCTCAAAGCCTTCTTCTCCCTCCCTTTAAACGTGGGTATTCACCAGGCTTCCATCCTGTGTCAACTACTTTTCCTAATACATGTTCTCCTTGGGTTCTGTTACTCACTACCATGATTGAACAACCATATTACATGGTGACAAGTCCCAGATCTACCATAAACCTGCAGCGCTGCCTCTCCCAGAGTGACAGAATTAAATGTTCGTGGCACCTGGACATTACTATGTGAGCATCCTTTAGGCATCCTAAACTCAACAAGCACGAGGTTGATTTAATTTGCTATTTGTACAGTCAGGCTAATCCCCTCCAGGCTGTGAAGAAATGTGCCATTTTACCTCTCCCCAAACAAAATCTGCTTCTTTTCCCACATCCCCCATTTCAGTCCATATCACTACCATTCTCCTGGTAAGGCCAACAACCTGGCAGTCTTAGAATTTCCTCCCTCTCCTCACAGCCAATGTATGACCAAGTCCTATGGATTCTACCTCTTAGGCATTTTCCAACCCATCCTTTCCTCTCTGTTCCTGCTCCCAGCAGGACTTCTGAGTCTCCTTCCAAGACTATATATTGTGATAGTGTCCTAACTACCCAAACCCCTCAAATCCATTCTCTGAATACCACCGGCACAAACTAGAATTTTGGTTGTTCTACTCTGCGCTCTTCAGTGGCTCTGCCATTCGTTGCCTTTAACATAAAGTTCCAGCCTGATAAAAATCAACCTGGATCTGGCCCTCTCCCACATCCCCAAAATCTACATCAGCCTCGCCTCTACTCCCCACCTTCGCCATCACCTTATGCTTCAGAAGTGGCCAGTTCACTGCATTTCTCCCCACAAAGCCCACAGAGAGCCCTGTTTTTCTCCATGTGGAGTAGGGATCAGGGAAAGCCAGTCAACTCAAGAGGAGAGGGAAACGTAACTTTTCAGTCCCCTAAATTTTATTCTTGAGGCCCAGCTGCAGTCCTGCCATTTCATCTCAGCAGACACTCCGAGAGCTTTATAATTCAGCCCTCTTATTCACTTCTGGCTCCAGCCGATGTCTGCTGTTTGAAATCAAAAGAGTTACAACAAACGCACTGATGAACTGAAAGAAAAGGCATCTGTTTACATGAAATGATTTGCATGAGAGGAAGAAAAGAGTCCTTTCACAGGAAGAGGGAGAGGACTGGGGAGGACCCCTGGCCAGCCCCAGAGGGTTCGTGTCTGAGCAGTGTGGTAAGCCTCTATGTTACAAAGTCTCCTTCCTGAATTAGGCACAGCTTTCGTGCCTAAGTGACAAAGAACCAGAGGGGCTGGGCCTTCTCCCTCTTCGGTGAGGGCTGCAGCCCAGCTCCAGCACATTTCAAGTTCATATTTAGGGTTCAGCACATTTGAGAAACATGGGACGGCTCTGACATCTCAAGGGCTGGCTGGCTGGGAGTCACTGAACAATGGCATTCTTGGCACGACCTTCCGTGCTGTCCCCATGGACACCAGTAGCATGAGTGGTGGAAACACACCATCCTCAAATGGCTCGGTGGGCAACAGATATCAATGGGAAAGGTGGTCAGGGCGTGGGAAGAACACATCATGGATGCCCCATGGTAACTGTAGTGGACAGAAGTGTTTGTAGTACATTTCCCCCCGGAGACCCTCAAAAATAAGTGAGTTAGATCTGAACTGGGGGGACTGGGGTGGGGAGATGAGCCTCTGAAACTTAAAGATGCAAGACAAAGTCAGCGAAATGTGGGTTATTTATCACCATTTATGTGACACCATTTCACCCACAGCCCAGGAAGATCTGAGAAAACTCAGGATCATAGCATTAGATTTACTTTAAAAAGTTAAAAAGTGAAGGAATAAAATAACCTGGGAAAACTAAAATGGAATTCCCTACGGGACTTTCCTTCAAAGCCCTCTCTACAACAAGATATTTATGACACGTCATCTCCTAAAAGAAATAGCTTATAATTTAGCATGCTGAGATTTTTCTAGTAACTCAACAAAGTAGAATGGAACAACAGAAAGCTCCCAGGGTTATAGGTCTGAAAGTCACCTTTATAAAATCAGTGGCTTTGGGGAGATAGGCACAGAAATCTTGCCAGTTTGGCTTGAGCTCATTTGAGAAAGAGGGGGACCAGCATTTTCAAAAGCTTACTCTTAGCTCTGCATTTCCCACGGAGTGCTTGACCCAATTGTGAAATGACACATTTTCCACAGCCTGGTTGGGATTAACACAACTGGGTATATAGCAAATCAATTCACCCATGGAATGGACATCAACCTAGCCAAGATCTTGTCCTTTCTTATACGTGATGAGGTACTGAGTTTTAAATTGAAGCCGATTAGTCATTAAAAAAAAAAAAACAGGGGCGCCTGGGTGGCGCAGTCGGTTAAGTGTCCGACTTCAGCCAGGTCACGATCTCGCGGTCCGTGAGTTCGAGCCCCGCGTAGGGCTCTGGGCTGATGGCTCGGAGCCTGGAGCCTGCTTCTGATTCTGTGTCTCCCTCTCTCTCTGCCCCTCCCCCGTTCATGCTCTGTGTCTCTCTGTCCCAAAAATAAATAAACGTTGAAAAAATAATTAAAAAAAAAAAAAAACTTAAAACATCTTAACTATGTTTACAGATACTCTTATGACACCCAGGAGACATGAAATGAAGGATCGTTTGTTCACTGGAAGATGAGGACTTGGGGAATTAAATGTTTTTCAAACATAAACAAACTTTCAAGTAAACTAAATCCAGTAACCAAACTTCCTATGTGATAGGAATTGTCCAAAACGGTGAACAAAACCTTTGGAGATAGACACTGTTGTTAGCCCTATTTCATAGATGAAGAAATGGAATCTTGGTGAGCTTAAGTCACTTGTCTAAGATCCCACAGCTAGTAAGTGGCGGGCCAGGGATTGAAGGCAACGCGACTAGAGAACCCATGTGGGAAACCAGGGTAACTAGATAGCTTCCTAGTTTCTACTACCTCTTTTCTTTACCTAGCATGTAAAGGACTGTCTTAGTGTCACCTCTGGTCCCATCTATCTCTGCTCTTACCTTTCAAGTACCTACCTCTTTCTCTAGAAGGAAAGTCTGACTGGCTTAGCTTGGATCAGTGTCCACATTTCGGTTGTGGGGATGTGGGCCAGAAAGCCCCTCAGAGGCACCTACATCTTAATGAGTTCTTTATAGTCAGGATGTGAATAACAACCATAAACAATACTTTTAGGGAAAGGACAAGTGGGGAGGATTACCAGCATTGATAAGCTGTCATGTGCCAAGCACTCTGCTAAGTGTTTTAAATACAGTACCTCGCTTATTTTTATAACACAAGGAATAAATGAGATTGAAGATTATCAAACACAATTGCCAGCGTGGGGGCACTTGGCTGGCTCAGTTGGTAGAGGATGTGAGTTTCACGCTTGGGGTTGTAAGTTGAAGCCCTATGTTGGGTGCAGAGGTTACTTAAAAATAAAATCTTTAAAAAAAAAAAGAAAGAAAGAAAGAAAAGACAATTGCCGGTGTGAAAGAACAAGGACAATGCAGGACGGCAGAATCTGCCAATGGCCTAGCGGGAGTGAGGAAAAGAAGGAGGATCCAAAGGAGGAGGACTGAAAATTTACATTAGATTTACATTTTTCTTAATTTATATTTTGAATAGGTATTGTACACAATGGTAGAAATTTCAAAAGGTACCACAGAGGGCATTTTCTGTATGTTGATTTATCTGGTTTATATAGTCAAAATAATTCATTCATTGGGACCATAAGCTTTTTTTTCATAAGAATTTTGTAGTAGATATCTGTCGTTTGTGTGTGCCCCAAATCTTTCCTTTGTAGTTCTTCTATATCATGAACTCTCTTTTCCATAGATAGAAACAAACAAACAAGAACAAGACATTTCTCAACATCCTTTGCTGTCAGGATATAGACATTTGACTATCTTCTAGCAAACCCCCCCCAAACTAAGCATGACTTGGAATATGTGCAAAACGTTGCAAACACATCATTCTTTTAATAAGTGTGGACATAGGGGCATGTGGTTTTCTGCAAGAATTGTAATGGGAATGGGGTCCTGGTCAGTCCTGGCTTTACAGACGTGGAGCATCACCTGGAAGCCATACCAGGATTTCTGTGATAGCACCCTTATCATGTGTTTGGACATCTGTGGCGCAGTGGGACATTATTCCTGGCTGCTTTGCTTCAGACTGTGTGACATCCAGGCCTTGTTTCTTGGCTTTCCCAGAAATTCTGATTAATATCATGTAATAAGTTTCTACTGAAATTAGCTAGAGGGGATTCTTTCTCTGAAAGAGACCCCAAAGTACTGGGAAGCTGGGATTGAAAAAGTGACCCGGTTGGATTTGAAAGCAGTAAGGATGAGAAACAGGTAACATGCTGGTACCGAGTGGCAAAAAAAGTCACTATAACTATTGTAATAGAAGGCAGGGCGATATTACGCCTGCCTCACTTTAGACAGATGCATCAACAGATTATCTTGGGACGCCAAAATTACAGTGAGACCAACCCCCTGCTCCCCAATCTCCTCTCTGCTCCCCAGGATTTATAATGGGAATGAAGGAGAACCTGTTCCACGTGTCCCGGAGCTCTGAATGAAATCCAAGAATATAAAAGGGGGTCAAAGAGAGGATTTGGAGAAGATAGTTCAGATTTTTTTTGCGGAGGCTTTTGCTCTGCTTTAACCCCTCTCCTCTTTGAACTTCAGCCAAACGAGGCTAGGCACACACAGCTGGATATCCAGGGGCAGAGTTGAAAGACACCACCCAGAATAGACAGCCATCCACTTGAATCGAGGGAACTGCAGGAGAGGGGCCTGCAGGGGACCTCCAAAATTCCTATGCAAGAGCCCTGAGACAAAGAATTAGCTTGAGCCATCCTAAAGGCTCTGAGGAGTCACCAGCTTTAATCATTTCCAAGGCCCAGAGAACACGAAGCCACAACTCACTTGCCCTTCTCTCCATCTCATCTCTACCCTACCTTCAGCCTTGGAGGAGAAGGAACATGACAGCCAGCAAGTGGAGGTGAAGGTAAGTGGGGGAGAGAAAAAGCCTTAGAGGCTGTCAGAAGTTTCATCCTGGAGGAGAGGAGGATCCTCTTCTCCTCCAGCCTCTGAATGAAGTTTAAAGAATTAGTGGAAAGTACATATAAAACTGTGTTTTTTAAAAAAAATTTTTTTCAACGTTTATTTTTGGGACAGAGACAGAGCATGAACGGGGGAGGGGCAGAGAGAGAGGGAGACACAGAATCGGAAACAGGCTCCAGGCTCTGAGCCATCAGCCCAGAGCCTGACGCGGGGCTCGAACTCACAGACCGCGAGATCGTGACCTGGCTGAAGTCGGACGCTTAACCGACTGCGCCACCCAGGCGCCCCTAACACTGTGTTTTTTAAAAGTAATGTTTTTACCCAACATGGGGCTCGAAATCACAACCCCAAGATCAAGAGTCTCATGCTCTACCGACTCTGCCAGCCAGGCATCCCAACATAAAATTGCATTTTGATTGTATCATGAGTTGTGCTCATAGTAGTCCGTGGCACCCAGTGACGGAACAGCAGAAATATCCCCTCTAGTCACACAGAGTGAAGTGCCTGGGAAAAGCAAGACTCTGGTGGATGGCAGCAGGAGGAAGATAAATGCTATGAGGTGAGTGGTTTCACCGAACTGCAAGATCACATTTAAAGAAAAAAGAAATCACGGGCTTAGGATTTAAATTCTGGCTTCAAAGCACGATCGGTGAATGAGGAAGCTTCTGTGACTACCCTAAAATACTTTTTATGTCACTCAGGCAGACGGCTAATGAAGCCAAAAATCAGAGGATATGGATCCTGAAGGCTGATGAATGACAACACAGATTGGATGCACAGTCGAAACAGGCCTTTCATGGTATTTATTTGGAAAAAGTGGTTCTTCCCCTGAGTACTGGGATGGAGATACTTCGTAGTGTCAGATAACCCTGAAACTCACAGAGCCTCCTGCGCTAACAAAAGCAGCCTTTCCTCCCATTCTGATGAGGCTGCTGGCCCTGTCGTATTCAAAAACACCGCAAGTGCATCGAGTGGTCGCCTTGCAAGGGGAGATCCTCATGGCCCACCCCACCTCTGTTCACTGACTCCAGACACACCACTAGAGTCAGATTCCAGCGTGCCCTGGAGTCAAAATCAGACCTGGGGCAAGAAGGCTTATACACCCAAAGCATCGTGAGGTGATGGGCAAGAAGAATTCTGAGAGTGTTGGCAAGAGAAGAAAATGATCATATTTTATTTATCGAATCAAATTTATCTTATAGGTGCCCTCACCTATAAGATCATATCAAATTTATCTTATAGGTGCCCTCACCAAAACTTCTGGATTCAACGTGCTAGATGAAACAACTGGAACAGGTTTAAATCTCTTGCTTGGTTGTCAGACACTGAGTGTTTGTGATGGCCCATGCACATGAAGTTCAGATGCTATACTTCCTTAATGAGAAGGGAATCCAAAGACTTAAGGAGAAAGGAATATCAGAGTGGATTTATAATACCTGAACTATGCACCCAGCTTCAGAAAGAGGGGGGGGGGAACAAAACAAAACAAAACAAAACACAGCGCCCACCTAGTGGGGAGAAGAGTATTAACATTCTGGAAAAATACTGGCCCTCTGCAGGCCAAGGATGATAGTGGGAGATACTTCTATGGAAAACGGTTTCCTGAAGAGGTCCATGTGAGCCTTAACCTTCAGAGGCAGCCAGGTCCTGATTCCCGAAACAGGCAGAAGGCTTAGGTGTGACTGAGGGTACCTAATAGATCCTAGGATCTTTAGGGCTAAAATACACGGCACTAAAATGTTTGCATTTTTTTTTTTTTGCATTAACTTGTCAAACAACAACGCAATCTAAGTTTGGGGAACAGTGAACTGACTTGAGCCACGATGATGCAGAGTCAGTCTTCACCCAATTCCCAGACCTGAGTCACCTTCCAGACCCAGAGCCCCTTGAATAAAGGGAAGACCAGAGGCTCTTGAGGACATCCCCACAATAGCACCTCAAGGGTAGACCAACGACTTCCTCCTTTTCTTTAATAAAGGCACTTGGAACCTTTTGCCAGGGCAACTGGGCCCTGAGCAAAGGGACTTAAACAGGCCTCACAGGGTCATTCTTGTCTCTGAGCTAATGCTAATCCCCAAAGACTCCAAACGCCACCTCTGTTTATCTGGTAAGTATAAGCAAATTTATGGCAAACAGGTACCAACAGGGCTCACTCACAGTAGTGAGCACTAGTGGATCCTCGAACCCACTGTATAGTTATTTGGTTCTTGAGTAGTTGCAGTTGAAGTCCGAGCAGAATAGTCACACTGGCTCCCTGATCTGCGATGTGAATCTTACCACGGTAGGAAGGGTTAAATGGAAGCCTCTGGAATGATCCCTCTGTACTGAAATAATAAAGATGTTTTGGGGGCACCTGGGTGGCTCAGTCCGTTAAGCATCCGGCTCTTGATTTCGGCTCAGGTCACGATCTCGCAATTTGTAAGACGGAGCCCCGCATCGGGCGCCACACTGACAGCACAGAGCCTGTTCGGGATTCTCTCTCTCTCCTTCTCTCTCTGCTCCACCCCCACTCGTTCTCTCCCTCTCTCAAAATAAATAAATAAACATTTAAAAAATAATAAAGATGCTTTGTACATGTTAAGTCATGTGATCTTCACAATAATCCTATGATATAGGGTCCGTTATCATCTCCTTCGGCAGATGAGGAAACTGAGGCGAAGAGAAGCTAAGTAATTTGCCCGAACTGACACAGCTGGTAAGACTGGATTCAAACCAGGCAGACCCTCCGCCGAGTAAAGATCCCTAATCAGCTGAGAAGCCTGCTGCTGAGAAAAGGAATAAGAAACAGGTGGCAGAAGAAGGGTGCTGTAAACACCGATGGTGCGTTTGTGAATGCCATAGAAGCAAGGGTAGTGGTGCCTGTTCAGTGACAGGAATATGGAGAAGTGGTTAAACGCACAGAATTGGAAGTCAGGCTGCATGGGTTCAGATCTCAGATTCACTGCAGAAGACTCTGGGCAAGTTTCTTCTCTCTGGCTCAATTTCCCCCATTTGTAAAATGATAGTCCCTGCTTAGTAGAGTTATTATGAAGAGTAAATGAGTTAACAGATAAATAAAGTACCGGAGGGTAGTGTTTGCTGTTATCACCCTCCTTGATTTATCATGTACGCTTTTACCCAATTAGGTGATTTTATATTCTATATCCTTTCGTTCTTCTATTAGTTTATATAGGTTGTATTAATGATGATTAACCTTAAACTTTAGTCCATAGGTCATGGAAATAACCAAATGGGCTCGTTACTCACCTTAAGAAAGAATGTCCGGTAGTCAGAAATCCTGAACTTAGAGCCAGAATCAGACTTGGCTCTGACTTCAGTTCCCTCCTCCTGGAGAGAAGGTATGTTCTCATTTTTACAAGGAATAGTGGCATTATCTCAGGTTACGGGAAACTGCATGGCTTAACGGCAGATTTTCTCCGGATGCTTCACTGAAAAAAGCAATTATGATTATGGCAGGTCTTCAATGATATGAATCCATAGTATCCAACTCATTACGATACTGGTCACTGACTGAAATGCCGATGGTAGGATTAAAGTGCAGAGTTTATATGGTGATTATTGGTTTCATATCTTTCCGGTGTGTTTTTTCCAACACCATCCACCAATTCTCCAATTCTCAGCAGACGCTGACTGGGTGTTCTACAAATTTAACTCAATTCTGACACTATCTACCTGCAGATAAGCGTTAGATCTCACAGGGTAAGGGTTCAGTCCCACAAGACTGCCCCCACTTCAGACACCAATTGAAGGTCTAGGCTTTTGCCCGAGCTTCTGACCAACTAGCTATAAATTAGAGAGTCCCATAGCTCCTTCCTCAAGTCTAATTTGCTAGAACAGCTCACAGTACTCAGAGAAACATTTCCTTACATTTCCCAACTTATTATAAAGGATAGGAATGAACAGCCAGATGAAGAGGTACATAGGGGGAGATCTGAAGGGTCCTGATCTCAGGAGCTTCTTTCCCCATGGAACTGGGGTGCACCACACTCCCAGAATGTGAATATGCCCACCAACCATCAAATCTTGTTGCTTAGCAGTATTCATAGAGCTTAATCTGCAATAACCCCTCCTCTCCTTCCCAGAGGTCGAGGGGTGGGGCTGAAGTTTCCAAACTTTTAATCACTTGATCTTTCTGGTGGCATCGCCATCCTGAGGCAATTTAGGGGGTCCCACCCTTAGTCACCTCATTGACATAAAAAAGGGGCTCCTTCTGAATAACAAGACACTCTTATCGCTCAGGAAATTCTAAGTGGTTTAGAAGCTCTGTGCTAGGAACCAGAGGTGAAGACCAAATATATACGTCTTGGTATAAGTCACAATACCACATTTATTTCATTAGATTGCAAGTTCCACGAAGACCCATTTTTTTCTCTCGTTCACCAAGGTATCTCCAGAGCTAGTGCAGGGTTCTGCACATGTCATAATGTCAATAAATTTTGGCATTGATGACCCATTGGTTTGAATATAATAATAATGTTATCTATTGCTGGGTAACAGATTACTGCAAATTTAGCAGCTTAGAACAGCACACATTTCTTATCTCACGATTTCTGTGGGTCAGGGGTCCAGGCATGGATTCGTGGAGTCCTCTATGCCAGGGACTCATCTGAAAGCTACAATCATAATGTCGGCAAGAGCTGTCGTCTTACTTCAAATGGGGAACAATCCACACAATTTCTGGCAGAACTCAGCTCCTTGTGGATGGTTGGGCTGAGGGCCCCAGTTTCTTACTGGCTGTTGGTTGAAGATTCCCCTCAATTCCTGCTATGTGGCTCTCTTGGTAGGAGAGCTCACAGTGTGGCAACTTGCTTCATCAAAGCCAGTAAGGAAAAGGGGCTGTCAGTAAGGTGGACATTGCAATCTTATGTAACATACCAATGTATATATTCTCACATACACTCCATTACCCGTTGGTTAGAGGCAAGTCGCGGGACCCACCCACACTCAAGGGCAGAGAATAATACAGGAGCATGGACACCAGGAGGCAGGGGTCATAGGGTGTCATCTTAGAGTCTGTCTGCTTCAGTAACTCACCGGTAAACCCCCTCATCAAATGAGCTAAGCTGTAGCCAGCCTTTCTTTAAAGAAGGGAGGATAGTTAATGTCTGTGAAATGCCAGACGGTCCTCATTAGCTCAGCCTTCACTATCTAAGTCCCCGCTGTTGTCGGGTTGCATTGGGAAGCAAAGGCCATCTTAAGCAGAAAATATTCACTAATATCAAATTGGTCCCCACTAAACAAACATTTCTCCTTATGACGCTAGTAAACGTCCTTGCACGTCTCATTTTGCCAAAGCTGCCTCTTGCTACTTGTGTGAGTCTGTGATGCAAATACTAGGGAGCCAATTGCACAGGTGCTACAAAAGAAAATTGTCTCAGTACCAGAAGCGTAGGGGAGGCTCTTGGGAAAACTGATGAAGCTTTCAAATAATTTTGCAAAACTGATTCTCGTTTTGATCATCTTGGGCAATTTGAGTATAAAAGACTATACATAGGGGGGTGCCTGGGTGGCTCAGTTGGTTGAGCATTCGTTCGACTCTTGGTTTTGGTTCAGGTCATGATCTCATGACTCATGGGTTAGAGCCCCACATCAGCACAGAGCCTGCTTCAGATCCTCTGTCTGCCTCCGTCTCTGCCCCCCACACCCCTTAAAAATAAACAAACATTTAAAAAAGGCTATATATCCTACTATCATTCCATTTTTGGATAAATATAAGGAAGAAAATCAGCAAAATGTATCTCTTTTTTTCATTCCGAGAAAATTTCCTGGATACAAAATAACCTAACCTTAAATATGAGAGAAAACAACACTGTCCCATAATTTTTTGTTATTTTTACTAATTACAAATTTGGGTCTGATGTGAGCTGTGCCTGGGTTCAAATCCTATGTCAATTACTAGCCGTATGATGTTAGACAAGTGATTTAACTCTTCTGTGCCTGTTTACACAAATGTAACATGGAGAGGCTGGTAATAAGGTACCAGTGTCACCTATTATGTCATTTGATCCTACTGACAATCCTGTGAGGCCAGTGTTGATGCAGGTGCCTTTGACAAAGTAAGTGACTTGCAGTTGGGGTGAGATGTCCAGATGTCCTTTTTTGCCTCCAAAAGGCTGGGCTTCGGCAGCACAAAGCAGAGTGGCCAAGTAATTAAGGTCAGGGGATCTGCAAAGTTTAGGATACCTTCCTTTCTAACTGGTTTTGGGAAAAGTCCATCTAACATGAATCTACCTATAACAAAGACCAGTTAATACGCTGCACCTTACAAGATGTGAGAGCATATAAATAACTTGCCAAAGGTCAATAGATTGGAAGTGGTGGATTCAAAGCCAGGTGTAAGTAGCTCCAAAGCCCAATCTGATGCTTTTTTTCCTACACTGCTCCTGGCACAGCCCTATGGATTGGAGGATGGGCAGGGAGCACGGGCCTGACTCGGGGAAATGCAACAGCATTCGGAAAATAAAGGGTCAGATCAATAGCTGACCCAAGAAAATCACTAGCCTTGCTTTCCCCTCCCCTCCTCAACTATCCCTTTCATCTTTTAGCTTTCCCCTGCCTCCACCCCCACTGCTTATGTTGCTCCAGGATGCTGCTTGAGGTTTTTGAACAGCACCCTTGAGATCTTAGGAAAAGAGAAACAATCTAAATCAAAACAGCAAATAAATCAATATCAAACCATCTTCCAGCCGTTCTGTTTGAATAGACAGAGAAACCCAAAACGAGGCGCAGGAGTGTTGGAGTTCATCTTCAAAACACAGTGCACGCAGTGTTCATTCTTACTGAACCAATGGAGGGAGACAGAATCTAAAGGAACTGAGGGGAGGGTCATTGCTTGATGGATCAATGACACGAACATAAACGGCCGAATCCACAAAACATGCAACACAGGAGACTGAGGTGCTGTTTGGGGCTATGAAGGATCCACAGCACCTTTGGAACTTGGGATTCTGAGCATGAAGATAGGCCTTCCTCTTGGCAAGTTACGGCATCTCTGCTTCTTCAGACGTGAAGTAGAGAATAAACAAAATCCTTGGAGGTCAAGCTTGGAACGGAAAAGGAAATGCAATGCCGGAATCCAAGTGGTATCGCCTTGGAATACAGTCATTCCATGGCTGCTGCAGGTACAATCTGAAGGCTAAAATCAACTCCTGCTGCTGCGGGGATAATCTGATTCAGCTTTGACTGAACCTAAGCGACTATGGGTAACATGCTACATGGTATTTACTTCTGTCTCATTGACAAAAGCACATGGAGAATTCAAAATTCTGGGCTTATACTACGGTTCTCAATAAAATGATGAACGGGGATTGGAGAATCTTTACCCCCCAGAAACCTCAGAAAAACAAAGAGCAATGGATAAATGGGCAAATGGGCAAATGGATAGTGGGCAAATATCTTAGGTCAAAAGTTCTTAGGTTAAAAATATCTTAGGTTAGAAGAATTTCTAACCTAAGATCATCACAGTTTGACTATTTCGAATAACCTGATGACTAGTTTGAATATTTAAGGATTAAAAAAACCTCTCCAATATAGCTACAATTAATTACACGTGTTAAAACTTTCAAAACTATACCCTCTAGGGGCTCAGTCAGTAGAACATACAACTCTTGATCTCGGGGTTGTGAGTTTGAACCCCAATGTTGGATGTAGAGACTACCTTAAAAATAAAAATCTTAAAAAATAAAATATTTAGGGCGCCTGGGTGGCGCAGTCGGTTAAGCGTCCGACTTCAGCCAGGTCACGATCTCGCGGTCCGTGAGTTCGAGCCCCGCGTCAGGCTCTGGGCTGATGGCTCAGAGCCTGGAGCCTGTTTCCGATTCTGTGTCTCCCTCTCTCTCTGCCCCTCCCTCGTTCATGCTCTGATGCTCTGTCTGTCTCTGTCCCAAAAATAAATAAACGTTGAAAAAAAATTTTTTTTAAAATAAAATAAAATAAAATAAAATAAAATAAAATATTTAAATGTATATATATATAACCTTTAAATATAAATATATTTATATATATATAACCTTTAACCCTCAATCTATAATGTCTACAAAGTTTGTAAAATATGTTTGTTACATGTATTGAATTATAAACTACATGTATTAGAATATGATAGGAAATTACATTTTCTTACTATCATATCCCCTAGAAGCACGGGATTGGGATGCGCACGGTTTGCTGAAGGAGTACACTCAGGGGAAAGGGAGCGAGGGAGGACAGGGCAGGAGAAAGAGCTAAGCAAAGGCAGGGTCTCAGCTGGAGATGAGCTTCAGAATGATCCCACAGGGAGCTCAGCAGCATAAACGGGTTCTCAGAATTGGTCCCATGTTGCGGTGAGGGAGCCAGTCTTCCATACCTCTGTGTCAATCAGTCATTGGATGCTGGTTACCACTAGGGGCGGGTGTAATTTCCTGGGTGGGGTGGTTCCCTGTGGGCTGAGGGCCCCTTATTTGGAGAAGGGGGAAGCTGTGAATGTTTAGCAGCTCAAACTCATAGTACCTGGGGGCTAGGGGCATGAGCCAGGAAAAGGCATGTGGCCAGTGCACCAGCAGCATTAGTATAAACTTGTTATAGCTGCAAAATAAACTCACTTGCCTTGGGATGATTAACCCACTGTCTAGAACCTCATTAGCTTTGTGTGAAGGAATCTTACCTCACTGTCAGTACATTATAGATTTCTTGGTGGTCAGTCACTGGTATTAGCTTCCTCCATTTAAGCCTGTTTGAGAGGTGCCTGGGTGACTCAGCCAGTTAAGCATCTGACTCTTGACTTCAGCTCAGGTCACCATCTCACAGTTTGTGGGTTCAAGTCCCGTATTGGGCTCTGCGCTGACAGTGCTGAGTCTGCTTGGGATTCTCTCTCCCTCTCTCCCTCTCTCTCTCTCTCTCTCTCTTGGCCCTTCCCTTGCTCACATTCTCTCCCAAAATAAATAAATAAACTTAAATATTAAAAAAGCCTGTTAGAGATAAATACTTTGGCAGATTCCAATCCAAATACAATAGGACTCTATTTTTCCATAGCTATAGACAAAAACAATTCAAAAGGGGTAAGAGTAATATTAAAAATCAGACAGTGAAAAAACTGGATGAAAATAAAATTAAGTATTTGCCATCATTCTCAAAGGGGGATGATTTTTTGAGCTTGGTAGTAAGGAGAAAAAAAAAATCATAAAGGAAAAGATTCAGTAGTTTTTACTGCATAAAAACATAACACTCCTATCCATCAGGGAAAAAGAAACCACTCTGCATAGACAAAGTCAAATAGTAAACAATAATTAGGAAAGAATGTTTCTGCAAATTTGAAAAAAAAAGAAATCTGACAAATAAAGATTACTAATTTGGCAAGGGGAGGATTTCACAACATGCTCCTTGCCAGATCCTGGAATAAAATCCTCACCCAGCAAAAGGGTTTGAAAAGGGATTAAAATATCCCTTTTCAAGTGCAACCTGGGACTAACCTCGCACGAGTTACTTCATTGTTCTCCACCTCAGTTTTTTTATCTGCAATATGGGGATAATGATAAGATGGGGATAAGAACAATACCTACCTCTTTTTTGTTATTGTTCTTGGGGCTGCAAGAACCAGATGGTCTACTAAAAATCAACTGCCCATGCTTATAAAAAGAGGGAGGCAAGAGTTAGAAAGAGAAAAGGGAGCTACTGTGGGCACCAGAGCACAAGTACCAGGGAAAATGATTGGAGGGCCGTGTATCCTGCTAGATTCCACCAGGCCCTGGCGTGAAGCTGTCCTTGGCGGAGCTAAAGCTCTAGAACTTAGGTCAGGGAGCTGCCACAGGACCCTTGACACCCAGAGAGAATTCCTCCTTACCTACTATGACACACACAAAATCTGTTTCTTCTCAGGCTCCCTTTTTGTTAGATGCAATCATGAAACCAAATCCCACTCTACAGAGTATGACAGGAAGTGATGTGCACCATTTGTGGGCAGGCACACATCGTGTTCTTTCACATTCTCCTTTCCTTTTCAACAGCTGGAAACTGGATGTTAGTGACTCAACTTGGGCCGCGCAGCTGAGAACAGTCCTGTGATAGGGCAGAGCCACGAGGTGGAAAGAGTTTAAGTCCCAGATTACTCTGCGGAGCAGAGCTACCTACCGACTGGGAACACACACACCAGTTTCATGAGCAAGAAGCAAACTTCCATATTCATGCCACTGAATTACTGGGATTTGGGACTGGTTACAATTCGGTCTGCCTTAACACAGCAACGTTGAGCTAAACCTGTTCATAAACACCCTTTCCTACAGAAACATCCTGGGCACTGCAGTACAATGACTCTACCAACAAAAAGTAGGCAACGACACACACATGTTGAAGGCCAAACGTACAATTCGAAGGCTGTTGTCCAAAGAGTTTTGGCCCCAAATATTTCCGCTCTTGGCCTGTAAAAAAGATTGACAAACTTTTTCTACAAAAGGACAGAGAGTAGAGGTGGTAGGTGGCTTTGTGAACTACACAGTGTCTGTTGAAACTATTCATCTCTGCCATTTTGTAGCACAAAGATTGTCACAGGCAATGCCTGAAACAATGGCCGTGGCTGAGTTCCAGCAAGTCCTTATTTTACAAGAGCGGGATGCAGGGTGTATTCGGCAGCAGGCCGCAGCTTGCTGACCTCTAGCCTACAAGGATCCCTAGAATTCCCACTGTTAGAGAATCATTTGTGTGGCTTATACCTAGCAACGTTATTAAAATATAAATAGGTAGTGAAGCAAATGGTGAACTGTTCCACTCTTGGTGTTTTAATGACCGCCTTATGGTGTACCTCCTCTTCTCGAGGAAGCTACATTATAACAGGTGGACATTCCTGATAAGAGCCTAAAACTAAACTTTGATTAAAATGATGAGCATCAAATTTAATTAGTAACTCTTTAATTGCCTACCTTAAAGCTTTCTAAGATAGATAAACATCAATTTCACAGGACAACTGTTGGAAACGTACCAGTGTTATTTAAGATATTTCTGGAGAAAGTCATGATAATGGGTTGGCCACTGCGGTCCAGATGCTGATCTAGGTACTTTAAATGCATTATATCTAGTCATCACAGAAACTCCCAAGACACCTTCCAGAGGGGGAAATTGAGACTTAGAGAGGTAAGCAATTTGTCTAAGATAGCATAACTGATAAATTGCAGAGGTAAATGTGTTTAGATTCAAAGCCTCTATGCTCATATCACAGCCTCCTGGCTTGGAAATTGAAGGACATGGGCAAAAATTCTGATGGAAAACTAGTGGCTGGCCAGGAGAGAAGGCCACTTGGTTCTGGACCTTGAAGTATAGGTTTCTGTGGTCAAGAGCATCGGGAAGCAGAAGTGTGGTCACTCTGTGTTGTGAAAAGGTCATACCATGAATAACTAGCTAAATATTCCAAGTGTGGATTGTTTTAAATATAATGGGGGGCCTACAAAGAGCAGATATGAAATTGTTACATTTCCTAAGTACCTACTATGTGTCAGGCATCATTCCAAGTACTTTACATGGATTTACACCGATTCTATCATGCAATCTGCACAAGACCCTTCTGATGTAAGTACTATGATGATCTCCACTGTACAGTTCAGGAATTGAGGCACAGAGAGATGAAGCAATTTATCCAAGGTTTAGAAATAGCAGAGCTAGGGGCACCTGGGTGGCTCAACCCAGTTAAGCCTCCAACTTCAGCTCAGGTCATAATCACACGATCTGTGAGTTTGAGCCCCGCATCAGGCTCCATGCTGACAGCTTAGAGCCTAGAGCCTACTTCAGATTCTGTGTCTCCCTCTCTCTCTGCCCCTCCGCCGCTCACACCCTCTCTCTCTCTCTTTCTCTCAAAAATAAATAAACATTAAAAAAAAAAGGAAAGAAATGGCAGAGTTAATGTTAACTTTGTCAAGTCTCAAAGCTCACATCTTAATTCCTATGCTATATGGCTCCCCAAAACAGCAAATAGCAAACCTCCATGTGGCTGTAATCATTATCACTGTCTTGCACGGCAGGTGCCCATTCCTACATCCAATTGGCCTGGAGTCTTTACTACACTTGGGAAAACCTGTCTCTCATTTTTATGTCTCATAGATGTAGATAGCTAGCATGATGCAATGCTAAGAGGAAGGATAGTGGGACTGTGGAGCCAGC
Organism: Felis catus; assembly: GCF_018350175.1. NCBI lineage: Eukaryota > Metazoa > Chordata > Mammalia > Carnivora > Felidae > Felis > Felis catus. Next base: position 116,261,228 of record NC_058374.1, read on the forward strand.
CTTAGAGATGAATTCTGCCTCTTTAAATTACTGGCTTAGGAATTACTTAACTTCCCTGAGAGTCCATTTTCTCAGCTGAAGAATAGGTTCATATCAACTTATTAAGGTAACACTATATGCCATGTAATGCCTATTAGGTCAACAGGTAACACCTAACAGATAATACCTATTAAGGTGATTATCTAATACCATGCCTAGCACATGTTCCATACATGTCTGTAGCTACGTTCCATACATGTCTGTTTTCTTCCCTCATCCACAATTCTAGTCCTGTACCTCACCTACCCCCAAGAGAGCAGAAATTGCTGAGTTGCATGTATTCTGCTGGCTGGGTTTGAGATGTCAGAGGTCAGCACTCTCCTTTCTTTTGCTAGCACTGTTACAGTTTGCATCCTTTATGTTTGTATGCCCCTCCGCTGAAAATCTCTAAGGATTCAGAAGACTCCAGAGGGAAACATAAACCATTTTTATTTTACTAAGAGGAAAGCTAGGACACAATGCAAGACCAATGGCTTTTCCAGAAAAATTCGAGAGAAATTCCAAATTTCCTTCCCTTCCCACAGTCCTTCCCACCATTTGAACTGCTCCCCTGGAAGCCAGATGAAAGCAGGTGGCAATCAGGAACCCCCTGAACGGTCCACAATTTTAGCAAGAGCCCGCTGGGCCTGTTTTTTCAGTCATCACGTCTTCTGAAACCCTCTCAAACTGCCTCTCCTGCATGACGGTGGTTTCAACTCAAGGGTCCATTTCATTCTGAAACAATTGCCAAGCACTAGGCGTACCCAGCATGTGGCGTTGGATAGGAGTGAGTGACGTGCTTCCTCTGACTTATGTCCGTCCAGCCCTTTGAGAAAACGCTTATTGCTAGTGATGTTGACCTCTTGTATCATACTCTATTCTTAGCCTTCAAGTGACTGATGAATCAGGCTATAATCTGACAGTAGGCTTACAGACATATTAGAGGCAAATTAAATTATGGTGCCTCAGACATCACATACATTACTAAAGAATAGAGCCAGAAAGCATTATTCCTGCCCAGCTTCAATCTGCACCCATTACAACCTAAATTTTTTTCTAAAGGACTCATTATACATACGGTCAAATACAGCTCGAACATTTCCTCTGATTTTAATCAAACCTCACATGCCCACGTAGCTTATTCCAAAAACTGGAACTAGAAATGATTTCTCTTGGATATTATTACGCTGTGAGCTCAGATACTGCTGGTAGAAACAATATTTTCAATCATTCAGATACATATGGAGCATCTACTCTGTGACAGGTACTGTCTTGGCACTGGGGAGACAATGGTGAACAAAAACAAGACATAATTCTTACCCTGTGGAGCTAGTTTAGTGAGAGGATAGATGGTAACCAAATAATGCAATAAATACATGGTAAAGGTTGAGTGTTGAAATTATGTTATTAGGTCTCTGATTCTGTCTCTCTCCATCCATCTCTTGACTCTGCTGTCTTCTATTTGGCCTCCTCTTCCAGCATCCTCTCCCTATGTGGCCACTCCCTAAGATGGCCACTTCCAGCTCCTGACTACTCTAGTGCCAATAAATAATGATCCTAGAGGGACGACTGTCCCTAAAGTTCCAGCAAGGTCCCAGGGAAGATGCTGATTGGCTTGGTCGAAATCACATGCTCATTCTTATACTCATATGGAGACCTGGGAAAGGAATAGTCTGATTGGCCAGCCCAGGTCACGTGCCTACTCTCGGGCTCGGGAAGGGAGGGGCAGTATGGCTAAGCAGGATTCCTATGGCATGGGAGAAGGTAGTTTCCCCAATGAAAGGATGATGGGCTAATAAATTGTCCACCAAAATGTCAGAGGGATGATGTTTAAAGTCAGTCAAGTAAAAGAAGAAAAGAAGTAGCATTTTAAGTTATGCTTTCTCTGTGTTCCATCTGGCTCCTCTAAGGGCCAGAGATGGAGGCAAGCAGCATGTTAGAGAAAGGCTTTCAGAACCACACAGACATGCTCTCAAATCCTACCTCCCTGATGTCTTAGTGTCTATGTGGCCTTGGATAAGTCATCTACTGTCTCTAAGACAGTTCCTTCACTGGTAGCATGAGGATAATAACTCCACTGTAAACAAAGAAGTACAGTGCTGGGGGAATTGGAGGTGCTTGGTGGATATGGGTATTTAGGAATCTCCCGGAAGTATCATGTTGTACAACAAACATTACAGACAGGCTCCTAACTCGTGGGGTGGAGGGAGTGGCATTTGGAGACAAGAGGAAGAAAAAAATATATAGACACATGAACAAGCATATATTCATATTCTGAAAAGTTCTCTGGTAGGAATAAACAAGAAAACCAACAACAACAAAAATCTGATAAGTGGAAGCCTCCTTTAGATAGGATAGACAAGGAGGGACAACCTAAGAAGGTGACGTGTGAACTGAGTCCTGCAGGATAAGAGAGATTACCACACAAAGAGTTTGGGGAGGGGGTTCTAGACAGAGAGAACAGTGAGGGCAATGGTCCTGTGGCAGGAAAGGGATGAGTGTGTCCAAGGAACAGAGGGAAGATCAGTGGTTGGAATGGTGAGATTAAAGAGGTGAGTAAGCAACAGATCAGAGAGACCTTCCAAGCAATAGTACGAGTTTCAAGCTCCATTCCCAATGACATACCTGGTTAAACATCTAGTAGGACAATTAGAATTGTCGAGTGTAGAATAGAATGGATACTGGTATGTGTAGGGAGACCATCTAGAAGACCACTGCAATAGTCTAGATGGTAGACAATGGGCACTGAACCTAAGGCAGTGGTAGTAGAAATGGGGAGAAATGGATGGACTGGAGATATGTTTTGGTTGTAGGACCAGGAAGCCCCTGGGATGAATTTGTATGTGGAAGAAGAGGGAAAGGGAGGAATTAAAGATTGATCTTGACTCAGGTTTGAGCAACTACTTGGGCGAATGTGAAACCATTTACTGAGATGGAGAAACCTTGGGAAGTAACAGGTTTAAGATACTGATTTTAAGGTGACTATAGGGACCAAGTGGCAGGTGATGAGGCAGTTAGATGAACAAGTCTGGGTCTCAAGTGAGAGGTCAGGGCTGGGGTACAAATTGGAAGTCATGGGACCAGATGAGATCATCAGGAAAGATGGGAGATAAGAGAAGGGGGAAAGCCCCAGCCTTGAGGCTCTCCTGCACAAGTCTGCAACTCATAGAAGAAGATTCAGCAAGGAAGAGAAGCCATGACCCAGGAGGGAAACGAGAAGAGTCGAGGTGAGAGCAAGGGAGAAAAATATTTCAAAAAGAAGGACGTGGTCAGCTCTGCTGAGGGCTGTGATTTGTAAAATGAGGACAAGACATGAACTTTACATTTAGAACAACAACAAAAAAAATCCACTCTTTACAGCCGTGTTCTCAGACTGATCTCTTTCTAAAACAGATCTGGTCTGCGCTGCCTGGGGGGCTCAGTCGATTGAGCATCCAACTTCAGCTCAGGTCATGATCTCTCCATTCACAAGTTTCGAGCCCCATGTTGGGCTCTGTGCTGACAGCTCCGAGCCTGGAGCCTGTTTGGGATTCTGTGTCTCCCTCTCTCTCTGCCCCTCCCCCACTCATACTCTGCCTCTTTCTCAAAATTAAATAAACCTTTTTTAAAATTAAGGGGCGCCTGGATGGCTCAGTCGGTTGAGCGTCCAACTTTGGCTCAACTCATGATCTCATGGTCTGTGAGTTCAAACCACGTGTCGGGCTCTGTGCTGACAGCTCAGAGCCTGGACCTGCTTCGGATTCTGTGTCTCCCTCTCTCTCTGCCCTCCCCCACTCATGCTCTGTCTCTCTCTCTCTCTCCCTCTCTCTCTCTCTCTCTCTCTCTCTGTCAAAAATAAATTAAAAAAAAATTTTTTTAATTAAAGATAAAATAAATTTAAAATACGGCACAAAAACAGACACTCAGATCAATGGAACAGAATAGAGAATCCAGAAATGGACCCACAAACGTATGGCCAACTAATAAGCAGGAAAGAATATCCAATGGAACAAAGTCTGTTCATCAAGTGGTGCTGGGAAAACTGGACAGCATCATGTCCAGTTGAACAAATGAACCTGGACCACTTTCTTACACCATACACAAAAATAAACTCAAAATGGATGAAAGATCTCAATGTAAGACAGGAAGCCATCAAAATCCTTGAGGTGAAAGCAGGTAAAAACTTCTTTGACCTCAGCCACAGTAACTTCTTACTCAACATGTCTCCAGAGGCAAGGGAAACAAAAGCAAAAATGACCTACGGGGACCTCATCAAAATAAAAAGCTTCTGCACAGCGAAGGAAACAATCAGCAAAACTAAAAGGCAACCGACGGAATGGGAGAAGATAATTGCAAATGACATACCAAATAAAGGCTTAGTATCCAAAATCTATAAAGAACTTATCCAACTCAACACCCAAAAAACAAATAATCCAGGGAAGAAATGGGCAAAAGATATGATAGATACTTCTCCAAAGACATCTAGATGGCAAACCGACACATGAAAAAAATGCTCCACATCACTCATCACCAGGGAAATACAAATCAAAACCACAATGAGATACCACCTCACACCTGTCAGAAGGGCTAACATTGACAACTCAGGCAACGACAGATGTTGGCGAGGATGCAGAGAAAGAGGATCTCTTCTGCATTGTTGGTGGGAATGCAAGCTGGTGCAGCCACTCTGGAAAACCGTATGGAGGTTCCTCAAATAATTAAAAATAGAACTACCCTATGACCCAGCAATTGCACTACTAGGTATTTATCCAAGGGATACAGGTATGCTGTTTTGAAGGGACACATGCACCCCAATGTTTATAGCAGCACTGTCAACAATAGCCAAAGTATGGGAAGAGCCCAAATGTCCATCGATGGATGAATGGATAAAGAAGATGTGGTATACACACACACACACACACACACACACACACACACACACGAGTATTACTCAGCGATCAAAAAGAATGAAATCTTGCCATTTGCAACTACGCAGATGGAATTGGAGGGTATTACGCTAAGTGAAATTAGTCAGAGAAAAACAAAAATCGTATGACTTCACTCATATGAGGACTTTAAGACATAGAACAGATGATCATAAGAGAAGGGAAGCAAAAATAATGTAAAAACAGGGAGGGGGACAAAACATAAGAGACTCTTAAATATGGAGAACAGAGGGTTACTGGAGGGGTTGTGGGAAGGGGGATGGGCTAAATGGGTAAGGGGCATTAAGGAATCTACCCCTGAAATCATTGTTGCACTATATGCTAAGTAATTTGGACGTAAATTTTAAAAAAATAATAAATAAATAAAATAAAAATTTTAAAAATTTAAAAAATTAGGGGCGCCTGGGTGGCGCAGTCGGTTAAGCGTCCGACTTCAGCCAGGTCACGATCTCGCGGTCCGGGAGTTCGAGCCCCGCGTCGGGCTCTGGGCTGATGGCTCAGAGCCTGGAGCCTGTTTCCCATTCTGTGTCTCCCTCTCTCTCTGCCCCTCCCCCGTTCATGCTCTGTCTCTCTCTGTCCCAAAAATAAATAAATGTTGAAAAAAAAATTTTTTTTTTTTAATTTAAAAAATTAAAAAGAAAAGAGATCTGGTAATGTTGCTCCCTTGACTACACGATTCAGTGGCTCACCACCAACTCCCTAGCAGGGCATATTGGTCTGCTTCTTCGCAGCTTGGCCTCCATCTGCTCTCCCCACTCCTTTGCCCGCGCTTCACAGACGGGTCCTGCCTCTCTTAGCAACACCGCTCTCTGGGTCTGTGCAGTTTCTCAGACCTGTGCTGCCCTGCCTTCCCCCCAGTGGATGCCGCACCCCTGACCCAGCCCTGATTCCACTTCCAGACTGTGTTGTTTGAGCCATTCTCTAGGATCTCACAAATCCGCTGCTGGGATCTCTAATACAACACACTCCAGATTGCATTAGAATGATTCCTGCTTGGTTTCCCCCACTAGACAATGAATTCCATTACAGGTAGGACCTGTGGTTTGTGTATCCTCAGTGCCCAGAATAATACCTAATCTATAGTAGATGCCTACTAGGCATTTGTGGAATAATATTCTCAAAGGCTATTATTCCAAATAGAAGTTCTAACAATTACTGACGGAAAAGCAAAGTAAAGGTATCTTTTGTACCTGCATACACATACAAGTTCCCTTGCTCAAAAAATCATCTTAGGGGCGCCTGAGTGGCTCAGTTGATTAAGCATCTGACTTTGGCTCAGGTCATGATCTCTTGGTTCATGAGTTCGAGCCCTGCGTTAGGCTCTATGCAGACAGCTCAGGGCCTGGAGCCTACTTCAGATTCTGTCTCTCTCTCTCTCTCTCTCTCTCTCTCTCTCTCAAAAATAAACATTAAGATTTTTTAAAAAATAACATCATCTTAAACTGTACAAACACTCCCAGTTAAGGGCTGAATTGTGTCCTTAACCCCCAACCACCCCCAAATATGTTGAAGCCCTAACTCCAATACCTCAGAACAGACCTTATTTGGAAATAGGGTCTTTACAGAGGTAATCAAGTTAAAATGAGGCCAGTAGGGTAGGCCCTGATCCAATATAACTGGTGTCCTTAGATGAAGGAAAACTTTGGACACAGAGGCAGACACACATAGAGGGAAGCCATGTGAAGACACAGGGAGAGTGCCTTGTGAGGATGGAATAGTGACACAATGCGTCTATAAGCCACGGAGTGTCAGAGGCTGCCCGAAGCTAGAAGAGGCCTGGAATGGTTCTTTCCTAACACCTTCAGAGGGAGCGTGGTCTTGCTGACACCTTGATTTAGGACTTCTGGCCTCCAGAACTGTGAGGCAATATGTTTCTGTTGTTCTAAGCCACCCAGTTTTGGATACTTTATTATGGCACCCTGGGAGATTGAATGCATCCCCCAACATGGAGACAGCCCCAAATGTATTCTCTCTGCTTTATCACTCTGGCACTCCATGAACTTAACTCATTCTTTACGCTGAAGAGTGAAAAGACACAGGGAAAAAAATTTGCCTAACAGGGAATTGAGGAGAATCTCCGAAGACTTCCTTTAATCAGGTTTAAATTAATCGACATTTTGTATTTATAGTGATATTAAATTAACAGAATGTGTTTTGATAATAATGTATTCTGAAGGGTGGAATTGATTATATTAATTTGAATGCTATATTTTTGTTCAGTAAAGGAAAGTTAAGCATTTCTTCTGCTCATTTTATAAACTTGGGTGAGTCTTGTTATAAAATAAAATAGTTTATTAATTAAAAAGTTACTTATGGGGGCTCCTGGCTGGTTCAGTCAATAGAGCACGCAACTCTTGATCTTGGGGTTGTGACTTAGAGTCCCATGATGGGTGTAGCGATTACTTAAAAATAAAATCTTGGGTCCCCATTGGTCAAGTGTGACTCTTGATTTAGGCTCAAGGCATGATCTCACAGTTCGTGAGTTTGAACCCCATGTTAGGCTCTGCACTGTCGGCACAGACGATGATGCTCTGTCTCCCTCTCTCTCTGCTTGGGATTCTCTGTCTCCTTCTCTCTCTGTGTCCCTCCCCCACCTGCTCTCTGTCACTCTCTCTCAAAAATAAACATTAAAAAATTTTTGTTTTAATCTTTAAAAAAAAAATAAACAGTTATTTATGAAAACTCTAAAGGTCTGGACTGAAACAGTGGGGTGGTGTGATGGTCAAGTTTATGTGTCAAGTGGACTGAGCTAAGAGATGCCCAGGTAGGTGGTAAAACATTATCTCTGGGTATGTCTATGAGGGTGTTTCTGGAAGAGATTAGTACTTGAATCAGTAGACTGAGTAAAGCAGTCACCAGAGCAGGTGGCATCCAATCCATTGAGGGCCCAAGTAAAACAGAAAGGCAGAGGAAGGGCAAATTTGCTCTTTGCTCGAGCTGGGATGTCTATCTTCTCCTGCCCTCGGACACTGAGGCTCCTGGTTCTTGGGCCTTTGGACTCTGCCCACTGGCTTTCATGGTTCTGTAGCTTGCAGACAGCAGATTAGGAGATTTCTCAGCCTCCATAACTGCATAAACCAATTCCAACAATAAATCTTCTTTTATATATAGGTATCTTTATACATATCCTATTTTTTTCTGTTTCTCTGGAGAACTCTGACTAATACATATGGGGAGATGAAAATTTCCAGAATCCATGGGAAGATGGCAGAGAAATTATCACTGACAGATTTGAACAGAAAAGAAAAAGGAAAAGAAGTTCATACTTTGGGGAGGCATTACTCAATCTAACCAAGAAAACAGAAGCCACTTTGAGTGTTTACATAGGGGGGATTTAATACAGGGAATTGATCACACATAAAGGAAGAGCTAAGCACCAAACAGCACCATGAAGCAAACCTGAAATTAACAACCGAAGGAGCCACTACTGCCTTAGGCTGGAGCAGGTTTCTCCATATGGGCTCTATTGACAATTTGGGACAGATAATCCTGTTGTGGAGACCTGTCCTGTGCATCATAGAATGTTTAGCCTTTATCTCTGGCCTTTACCCACAAGATACTTAGAAGCCTTGCCTACACAAGTTGTAACAACCAAAAAGGTTTCTGGACATTGCTAAAAGTCCCTTGAGTTGGGGGAGGGGGGAAGAGAGAGGAGGGGTAGACAGAAATGTTCCTGGTGGAGAACCACTGAGCTAAAGGGACAAAAGGAGGAGGTGGTGTCACCAGAACCTGGCGTCATCCAGCATCAGCCAGGAAAAGCTGGAACCATGAGGCAGAGAGGTGTGTCCAATAAGAGAGGCAGGGAAAAGAGGCCCCAAGCAGGAAGGGAAAGGGACAAATATCCTGGCTTCTCTCTTGGCCCCTTGATCTCCTGCAGGCTGGTGCTGCCTACCTGACATGGAGAGCAAAGGAGAGGCATGGAATGGTTTTGAGAACGCAGGCCCAGGATCAGCACTGGGACTGACTTTCAAACTGTAGCTCTCAATGAGGACAAGATTTTAAATCTGAGGTCGAACTCTGAGATTAGTGCTCATTCAATGTGCCAGATCACCAAATGATTGCTGCACACCGTCCAGAGGCAGCTTATTTGTGACACCAAGAAATCCCTCACTTGTGCTGGTAACTTCCAAGGCCTCGGAAGGGCCCTAGGAAAGTGTTCAACATTCTCTCACTTTTTTGTAAAATTTGTATCACGCTTCCCCTCATGTTGGGTGGAACTGGAGTGGGTGTGGATATTTTGAAGAGCTGGTTAAAGAAAAGTTGAGGTGGGTATCAGCCCTACCCTTGGGCTTGGACAACAGGGGCTCCTATCCCGGGCCCATACTTCAGAGGGCCTCAATCTGGATCTTCTGCTGTACCCTTCCCCGGAAATGAGAAGTCTGCAGGGTCAAGGGGATATGTCCACTCAGAATTTATGCCCTCCCATTCTTGCCCATACTTTGAGTACCTAGGACCCTAGAATTTCCTGTCCAAATGGCCCTGAGCCTGCTTCCAGAATCTACATGGGCCTCTCTCCTCAGTCCAGCCTTCTGAGAATGGGCCATGATGTAGGAATGCATGCCTCTAGGCCCAAGAGGAGGCCAAGACATGGCTGATTGCTGGCGGTTATGGATAAATCTTGGATGTGTGGACTAGAGTGTCCACAGAAGTTTGTGAGAGGTCTCTCATGGTATGGAATGAAGTTAGGAATGGGAACAGAAGGGGGGGGGATCATAAATAAACAATGATAACATCAATAGAAGACACTCTGACATTGAGACACACATTGTAAGCCAAAATAATAAATTGTTTCAAATTATATCCAAAGTAGGAATTCAATTAAGAGGAAAAAACACATTTTGAGTAGAAGTAAAAAATGGACGTTTATATTGTTTGATAATCTATTTCTTCTTGATCTAACATGAAATAGTGACATCATAATCCACCATCACAATGGGGTTACATTGACAAACTGATTAATAAGAGTCATCAGTTCAAAAAGTATCTAAGATTAGTTCTTGTGCAAGAAAACATGAAACGTGCGTGAAATCTTAACAGCTCATATATGAAAGAAACTCAATATAGGGCTTCCCAAATTTGACAATTTTAAAAAATTAACAAGACTTACCAATAACCAGTTCTGAAGCTGAAAACCCTTTTCTAATATAACAACAATTTCAAAAAATTAGTCAATCATCCTAAGGGAAAAAAGTGATTTATCTTTCTAAGAAAATGCTATTACAAAATCACTGTCGTGTAAAGGAGTGTATACAGGTATGTCACCAAAAAATATAGAGATAATGATATTCAAGAGATGCGTCAAGCTGTCAAATAATAAAAATATTATTTTTCTAGATTTTTGTAGCATTTGTGAGCTTTTCAAATTCTGTAATTTGCTATCATTTCTCTTTCCATTTTAAGTATATATTCAATTTCATACTTAATTTTATATTCACAATTTTCCATTCTCTTCCCTAAGGAAGGAACCCACCTGTTCCCAAGTTGTATAAGCTTTAGTTTCCACAAAACCCGGATCTTGTCCTGGCGTCTGATTTATCATGTGGTGTTTGGGCGTGGACGGGTAAATCAAGAGTTGTTGAAAAATGACCTCTGTGCTTTTCGGAGCCAAAGACAGTTTGGGATAAAGAGGAACAATAGCTTTATTGCTTTGCCAGGCAAAGGAGGCTGAGCAGGCTAAGGACTTCAAAAACTGCAAGCCAGCGCAGAGGGGAGGCAGGGGTGGGGTGGGGGTGGGGGGTTATAGAGAAACATGTGATCAAGCCGGTTTGGACAGGAATTGTGTAAGTGCTGCCAGCCTTGTTAGTCGTTTTCAGGGTGGTCCCGGGTTCCTGAAATAAAAGGTTAAGGGGGACGGGGGGGGGCGGGGAGGTTTGTGTTTGTGGAAGAGAGCAAAAAGGTTAGTTTAAAATGAAGATTTGGGGCACCTGGATGGCGCAGTTGGCTCAGGGCATGATCTCACAGTTTGTGAGTTCGAGCCCCATATTGGGCTCTGCTCTGGTGGCTTGGAGCCTGCTTGGGATTCTGTTTCTACTACTCTCTTCCCCTCCCCCTTCTTGTTCTCTCTTTCTCTCTCTATCTCCCTCTCTCTTTCTCCATCTGTCTCTCTTTCTCCCTCCCTCTCTCTCTTTCAAAATAAATAATAAAAATAAACTTAAAAAAGTAAAATAAAATGGAGCTTTGCTGAAGCATTAGTGCAGCCTTTTGATTTTTGTTCAACTTTATGCTTGTAAGCATAAAGGTTGTAAGGTTTCCAGAGGGGCTTGGTGGTTACGCCAGGAGAAATGTATAGAAAATTATCCGAGTGGGCAGCTCATCCTAACCCCCAAAATGTCAAGATGTATTATTTTAAGGTAAACGAGTCAGCAACTGGCACTTCCTGAATGCCATTTTCAGATGACTGAATTATGTCCTCGTTTCTCCTTGTTTCTGTTCTGTAGTCTCGGAGGCAGCTGATACAGGAGGGAGAACTGGGCAAGGGGCAGATGACTGTTGGGCTGTGACTGCACAGCTTCTCTCAAGGCACAGAGCAAAGAAAGACAGTGGTTAAAAAACAAAGCCAAAAAAGTAACCCACAGTCCAGCAGAACACGCCATCAATCCTGACAAAGAGCTGGTATGTTTGGGAGTCCCGAGAACAATCCCCAAAGCAGACAAAGGAGTGGGTAGGAGGCACCAGGAGCCACAGCAAACAGGTTTCATTTGCAAGACTATAGGCTGCGGGGCCAGACCCTTCTCCTCGAACAAAGCACAGGGATTAATTCTTACTACGGAATTTATTATTTCCTTTAAAGTAAAGACATTTCACTCTGAAGTGTGTTAGGTTTCTGAGTGTTCACATTTCCTCAAAAATAGATATCAGGATTTGAGGATGTAACTTCTACCCACGTTGGTGTACTTTAGGGACTGGTAAAAGACAGGCTGCTCGGGGCAATGCTGCTTGTCCATTTTCCAGCAAAGTTCTTTTAATTCCTCAAAAACCTGATGATTAAATAAAGTGGGTTGAACACAGGCTTTTTTATCTCTTCCCCCTTCTGAAATCCCAATAACACGACTGTAAAAGAATAAACTAGGTGTAAGTCCACAAGGACAAAAAGAATGAGAGAGGAGCTGACAGCCAGCTAACGATTCAACAACATCTGGAAGCTGTCGTCCTGAGAAGTGGGACCCGGCAGGACAGAGGGAGCTGGATCAGAAATCCTGGCTCGGCTCCTATCACTTCAAAGCAGAGCAGACAGCTTTCACAAGTTAATCTTGACTTTATTTACTATGGGAGTATTTTCTTTTATAAAGTGGATCACTTAAATTATAAAATGAGCTTTGAGGGGCCCCTGGGTGGCTCAGTCCGTTAAGCATCTGACTTTGGCTCAAGTCATGACCTCAGGGTCATGACTAGCATCTCTGCTATCAGCACGGAGCCTGCATCTGATCCTCTCTGCCCCTGCCTCTCCCCCGCTCGTGCTCTCTCTCTCTCTCAAAAATAAATAAACATTAAAAAATAAAATAAAATAAAATAAAATGAGCTTTGATTTACTGAACAGTGGCAGTTAACCAAAGGCAAGTCAACTGTTACCCTGGATCCACTCCCTGGCCAAGTTTTCTTCCCGGGGAGAATTGGGCCAGCAAATCCCCTGCTCAGGCAGGGCTCGGGTGCCAGACGGCAAGCCAAGCCGAGGTAAAAGTGAAGCTGCTCTCTCTGAATCACACAGGCTGAGGGAAGAAGGGAAGAGCGGTTTCTCCAGGGGAAAATGGGGGTAACAGTAAGAACAGCTCAAACATAAACTGTGTGTCAAGCAGTGTTCAGAACACTTTATACACATTAACTCAGTTAATTCTCATAACAATCATGTGCCGGAGGTACACATATCCCTTCACTTTACGTGTAAAGACCTGAGACACAGCGTTTAGGTACCTTCCCCAAGGTCAGTTAGTGAGTGGCAGAGCTGGGGATGAGCCTAGTCTGGCTACGGTGAGAAGGAGACATGGACCCCGGGTGGCAAAACCATAACAGGTCTACCACAGACGGAGCCATGAAATATGTTCCAAAATTTTCATTAAATTGTGTGCACTGTATACAGCGTTATCATATTGCCGACAGTTACAGTGTGGGACAAGAAAATGACATAATGCTGAGCCTGTTCTTCCTGAGCAGCAGCAGGACCCCTGCAGACACAAGTCTGTGACAGTCTGAATAATGGCCCCCAAAGATGTGTCCCAATCCCTGGAACCTATTCTCTTATATGATAAAAGGGACTCTGCAGTGTGATTAATTAAGCGTCTTGAGATGGGGATTCTCTCATCCTCACAGAAGACTCTGGGCCCCCTTGCACCTTCTACAGCACAGACCACGAGGAGCTCACAGACTAAGACACACCCTTCTGCAAATGCTACATCACTATTCCAATCACTAGTGAGAACTTGTTCACAAAGGTGAGGGGGACCTCAAACAAATCTGTCCCTGAGCTGTGATACTAAGTAAAAGTTGGCACTCATCATACACTACGTTGGATACCCATATGAGAAATAGTTTATAATCACAAGACAGAAAGTTCTTCCATTAAAAACAGGACAAATATAGTAAGGCATTTGTAGGGTTCAAATGCCAATAAAAATTGATTTTGTTCAGGGATCAGAATTTCTACACTGCCAAAGACTTTGCTGTGGTTTTGAAGAAAGAATCATGAATAACGTCTGGGTCGGTTATGCCTAGAAAAAGGATGAATCTTGATTAGTCATGGATGGGGGTTGGTGTGTGATAAACAGTCCACATGTCCTCTTGGTGGAAATCATGTCTATTTGTGCTTAAGCTATTTTTATATTGTAAGTTTATAATTCTAAGATGAACTTCGTAGCTGGGAGAAAAGGGGAGGAACCCCACTGGAACACTTGAATGAGCCACCAGGCACTTGAGCAGATGGAAGGAGCAAATAATACAAACCAGGAAGGGTTTGCCTTAGGAAAGGTCAATCATTTCAGTCTGCAAGAGGACTGTGAACTCAAAGTGTTCCTTAGGCAAGGAGCAAAAGCTTATTGGGTGCACCCATAAGAGTCATGAACCCGGAAAGGACACATTTAATCACTGGGAGGCCATGTGACTACTAGAAGAGCAAGGCTCAGAACTTGACTAAGAACAGTGATACCCAGGGGCGCCTGGGTGGCCCAGTCAGTTGAGCGTCTGACTCCTGATATCAGCTCAGGTGGTGATCTCAAGGTTGTGAGATTGAGCCCCTCAACAGGCTCTGCACTGACAGTGCGGAGCCTGCTTGGGATTCTCTCTCTCTCTCTCTCTCTCTCTCTCTCTCTCTCTCTCTCTCCATCTCTCTCTACCCCTCCCTGGATCATGTATGCTCTCTCTCTCAAAAATAAGTAAATAAACATTTTTTAAAAAAAGAACAGTGATAGCAAAAATATGAGGTATACATGGTCACTCTCCATTCCACCCACGTGGCAGACATTACTAAGTGATCATCATACCTTTTCTTGCTGAAGCCAGAGGCATCCTCACAATCTTTCTCAGCACAGATCCCAGAGAACGAATACTTATGGATCAGGACCTACGTGATAAAACCTATTTGCTATCCCTGGTTTAGAATAAGAGGTAAAGGAACCAAACGTTAGAATAGAATCTGCATTAATATCTGTCTTGAGAAAGCACTAGAGGCACACTGAGTAGGACAGAGAGAGATCTGGACATGAAAATAAGGGAGGACTTCCAGGGGCTGAAGCCAAGGCATCTGTAAAGTTGCAAGAGATGATAAAGAACTTCAGCAAATATTTCCTCATGTCTCTTTGGCCTTAATAGGGTCATGCGCCCATCCTGAACCAATCACTGTAGTCCGACGTGTGGGCTTTACTGATTAGTTTATCAGAGCCCACCTATGGAGCTAAGGGCCTTCCTGCCCAAAGCACATGAGTACACGTTGGGGAGAGGTGTCTCCAGCCGGGTACTCTCACCTTGAAGGAAGAAACTTAAGGCCGAGGAATAAACAATAGGTGTTATTTACACTAGGGTAGGATTTCCAAGGGCCAGAGCTGGAGAGCTCTCCAGAGGGCCAATGAGGTATCTATAATGTAGGTGAAGAGCATGGGGAGGAGGTCGGAAGCGCTTCCATCCTCTAAGGAGACCTAGAAATCCACAGCTGCTGCAAAAATGAGGAAGCAAGTTTAGGTTGCAATTTAATATGTCCCCAGAACTAGTAAAGGCACAAGCTTCCATTATCCTGAACTAATCCATTTAGGACAATTATCTGTTGTCATATAAGGGGAAAACCTTGGAACCAGCCAGGAACTAGGTCCTACAGCCCAAAGACAAATAGCCAAGTGCTTTCTGCAACCCATGCAAACATCCCATGTTTACAATTTTGTTTCCCCGAATGTTTTCCCCCAGCGGTTAGCAACAAACTCGACTCAGAAAGATCCTGAGTGCTTGCCTTCTAAGGAAAGAAGAAGGAAACTGGGGGATTGTGTCCCATTTCTTTGTTACTTCTGGAAACAGAAGATCTCCCAGGGAGAAGGAGCTGGGGGCTTTGAAAAGAAAAGGAGGCTGGCTGGTTGCTTGGGATGTATGGGAAAAAAGGAGAGGTGCATAAAGGCAGTGATGAGAAGCAGCTCTGTAGGCTTAAGGGGCGGAACCCCATGGGTTACTGAGGAGGAAGAATTTGTAAATAAGAAGAGTGTCAATGGAAAGAAAGCTGGAAACTATACCACCTATAGTTTCTTCACAAATGGCATCAGCTAGTTTAGGGATCTTTCAGCTGTAAGCATTTCTAGAAAATCTTTCCCAAACTGGCTTAGACAGAAAAAGAATTTATTGGCTCACAGACTTGAAAGGGACAAATGTAATGTGGACTTGGGGAAGATTTGATCCAGCAGCCCAAAGGAGGTGATGCTTTCTCATTACAGTCTTCTCTTATCAGGAGGGGATATGTTCAGAGACCCCCAGAGGAATGCCTGAAACTGCAGGTGGTGCTGAACCCCTACATATGCTATGTTTTTCCATACACGTACACCCCGTGATAAAGTTTGACTTATAAATTCGGCACCGTAAGAGATTAGCAATAATAACCAATGATAAAATAGAACAATTATAACAACATACTGTAATAAAAGCTGTGTGAATGTGGTCCCTCTTTCTCTCAAAATAGCTTACTTTTCTGTGCTCACCCTTCCCCTTGTGATGACGGGAGGTGATAAAATGCCTATGTGGTAAGATCAGGTGAGGTGAATGACGTAGGTACCATGTTATGTATGTTATGTTTGGCTACCACTGACCTTATGACAATCCATCAGAAGGAGGATCCTCTACTCTGGGACTGCAGTCTGGAGTAACTGAAATCTCTGAAAGGGAAACCATGGATAAGAGGGGGGACTACTGAACTATCAAATAGGAGAGAATGGACTCTGTACCCCAGAACCCCAGAATCCCAGTCAAAGGACCTCTGATTGGACTAGCTTAGGTGTTGTGACCAACTCTGAGCCAATCACTGTGTCTGGGGGGAAGGAAATCAGGTTCTAATCTAAATCTAATTTATGGAGTCCCTCACATAAATTCTCCGTGGCTGAGGATGGTGGGGGTGATGGTTTCCTAAGGTAAATAGGATATTATTACTATGAAGGAGGGGGAATAATGGCTGGATAGCCAATAATAGGTCACTGAACATCAGATGTACAGGAAAAGGAGAAATGTGTGTAATATACATTCTCAATCAAAGAGAAAGGCAAATAGGGAAAGTCTCTCTCCTGAACATGGCTTTTGCTTAAAAAAAGGGTGGGGTGGGGGGGAGGTGTACTGGAACGGATGACTGGAAGAGAAGGCATGCTCAGCTGGCTAGCAGCTGCTCCATCACATGAAATGAGACATAGGAAAACAACCCCCATGAATAATCTCTGAAGATGGATCTTGATACATATACTTCACCCAGTGTTCTTGGAAGGACTCATGGGGCACACCCCAAAGAGCAAGTTAATGTTCTGTTAAGTTCTTGCTTTATTTATTATCAAGGATGGCTGCTTCCTGAAACCCAGCACTATATTAGCATTCTGCGTGTCACTGTGGTTCAAGTATGCCATGGGAAAATGGATCGCCATTCACTCACTGAAGAATTTCCCAAGTTAGAGATACAATTAATAATGTTAGCATAGCTCAGTTCAAAACTCTAATGATACATAATATGGAAGATAGAAAATAATGAGAACAATCATTCCTTTGTGCGTGGAAGAGAAAAGTAAAATAGTTTTGGTGGTATGATTGTTCAATAGATTTCTTCTTACTTCCTGAGCTATGTTCTTGATTCATGCCAAGGGTCTGCCAGGCTGACAGAGCCAATGTATTTATCTGAAATAAAAGTCTCCAACTAGTATGTCAGAACATAGCAGATTTCAAAATCTTGTCTGGTAATCAGGTTAACGATTTAAATAAATTATGATATATCTCTATAATAGAATTATTATTATTTATTTATTTATTTATTTATTTATTTATTTATTTATTTATTTTAAAGTAGGCTCTACACTGGGCTTGAACTCATGACTCTGAGATCAAGACCTGAGCTAAGATCAAGAGCCAGACGCTTGGGGCACCTGGGTGGCTCAGTTGGTTAAGCTTCTGACTCTTGATTTCCGGTCAGGCTGTGAGATTGAACCCTGCAACACACTGAGCAGGGAGCCTGCTTAAGATTTTCTCTCTGACACTCCCCTCCTCACTCTCTCTCAAAAAATAAAAAAATTAAATAAAAAAGAGTCGGATGATTAACCAACTGAGCCACCCAGGTGCCCCTCTATGATAATGGAATATATAATGGAATTCTATTCAGTCATTTAAAATGATGCTGTAGGGGTACCTGGGTGGCTCAGTCGATTAAGCGCCCAACTCTCGATTTTGGCTCAGGTCATGATCTCACAGTTCGTGAGATCGAGCCCCACATCAGGCTCTGCACTGAGCATGGAGCCTGCTTGGGATTCTCTCTCTCCCCCTCTCTCTGCCCCTCCCTCCTTTGTGCTTTCTCTAAGATAAATAAATATTAAAAATAAATAAAATAAAACAAAATAAAATGATGCTGTAGATGAAAATGTATTTGCATAATGCTCATAATAAATTGTTGAATGAAAAAAGTTATAAAAGAACATGGAGGTTATAATTACACTTATAAAATACTAAAATATTTACATTTTTTGCACCAAAAGCATCCCATAAAGTGCTTCTAGTGGTTTTCTCCGGGTGGTGGGATAATGCATATTCTTTTTTTTAATTTTTTTATTTTTTATGAATATTCTTTTTGAATATTTCTCTTGTTATATTATCTAAGTTTTATACAACACTCATTTATTGCCTTTGTAATAAGAAAAATACAGCAGAGATATTTTTAATTAAAAAATTATACCCACTGCATCTGTAAACCCTAAGTGTACTTATATTTTACTCCTTAAAAATTTTGGTATTCTTCTTGAAAGCAGCCACAAATCCTCTGTGAAACGAGGTAAGGGAAGAAATGCATACATGCATGGAAAAATGAGTGAATGAATAAACACAGCACCAATTAGATCAGTAAAGGGAACTCTGGGGACTCCCAAGGCTGACTGGTTTTTCCCTTACTTCACATCTAAATGAGATCCCATTGTAGGAGAACAGGCCCAGCCATGTGGGGCATTTTCGTGTTTCTGGGTCTGGAGATGGAGTTTCCTTGCTCTCAGGAGTGGCATCTCAAGAGTCTAGGCTCTCCTACTCTAGTAAGGGGGCAGTCACCTTCCCCCTTCACCCCCTGTGGAATTTTTCTTCCCACAATCCCTAGATCCTTCCAGTCCTCGACCCCCATCAAGAGGGAATGCTACGCTGACCTCAGGGGCTCCTTGACCACTCATGCCAGGGTTTCAGGTGCTGTCCATTGCTTCAACCACCTTCTCCAGAACTGCCACCCCTACACAGCCCACATTAGTGGCCACCATCACTGCAGCCACCATGCCCCAGATGTGTTAGAGATCACTCCCTTCTTGAGTTCAGAGCAAAACAGACAAAGAAACTCCCTCTCAACAGACTCTAGTGTGTAGAAATGCAAAGGTCCCCATCACAGGGCTTTTCCCAAGTAGGAAAGGAGGTAAACACATCAAGCTTCTAGCTCAGTCCCCCAATGCCTCTCCTTTCTGCTCACCAGCCTGCTGGACTGGGGGACAAAAAGTAACAAAACAGAGGTGAAAGAGGCTCAAAAGCCTGTAAGTAACACAAATTAGTTATCCACCAGTGGTCAGGCTGTAGCAGATTGTCACCAAGGGTAATACAGGCCCGGGGTTGATAGGTTTGTTTCTCAAGAGAAAGCAGAAATCTAGATTATTATGTATAACCACCCAATTTTTAAATACTGGCAAATAGTTTATTTTTTTAATCCCAGTAGAGGTTAGGAATTCTGTTAGGGATTCCTGGTTAGGAATAGGTTAGGAATTCTGTTCAGCTGCTAGTAAAAAAGATGAGAAATAATATAGCTTAAGACAGAGCCTTGGTACTCTATCTTGGTGAGAACCTGAAAGTAGTTCAAAGGTGGAGAGTCCAGGGCTATGTGCAGCTCCATGAGGCCATCATGTTCAAATCATGTTTCTTTCTAGTGGTTGCTAGAATGCCCTGGAACTTGAATTCAAAATCAACTAGCTGAGTGTCCCTGGGCACAGCCATTTACCTTGCTATGCCTCTGTTGCCTCATTTTGTGAGATAAGCACCTTGCCTCACAGGGTGGTTTTGAGAATTGAATGAGATACACAGGAAAAAGCACTCAGCACAGAGCCTTACAGAGCACTTAGCACAGCAAGCTCCCAAAATGTTGACGTGAGACGAAATGAACGCAAACCTGGGCCTTTATACACTCTAATGACAAAGCAAAATTCTTAGATATGCAAAGAGAGTTGGATATAGGATAGATGAAAACTCAACTGCTCTGTATTATGTAAATGAGAACTCATTTTCCTTTTTTTTTTTTTTTTTTTTTTTTTTTAGCTCCTTACAGAGCAGGAAATAACAGGAGAAGAGGAAAAGCAAGCAACACAACAGATTTGAGGAGGACATTTACAAATACCTGATGTTAATGTTGAGATTGATAATCTTTTTGAAGAATAAGACCATCAGTCACCCCAAATTGTCTTTTTGAAGTCTGCTGGGCAGAAAAATATCTATTGTGAGTAATTTTTTATGGAAATTAGGAGAAGGGGCTGAGGTCTATATCCATGCTGTTGTAGAATTGCAATGGATAGCATATATAGGACTCTATATTCTATTGAATGGACTAATTCTGAATGGATTAGTTCAACAGAAATAGGAATCTGGAGTCAGAGCTTAATCTGTATGAACATAAACTGTACCCTTCCCTGAATCTTTGGATAGATTACTGGATTTTGTTCAAATGTGAAAGGAACGAGGAGGGTTTAAGTCCATTTTTTTTCAAGTCTGAAGGACCAGGAAGATCCTACCCAACGTCTGAGTCTCAGGGCTAGAGCACCTGCCCTCCCCAAGGCCCCAACAACATTCCTAATGACCCTTCACAAAATCAAATGGGAATCTTCTGACATTGCCTCTGCTTTTGCAATACTGAGAAGTCAGGAAAAGCCTGAGTTGGCTGTAATTCTAAAGGATGAATGGATGCTGATGGCGTATCCTAGCAACGGCTGAAAAGAAATCAACTTCAAGTGATACAAGCTCCATGAGTGGAAGCAAAAGATCCACTGCAACACAGTCAGAAGTAACATGGCCTAGGTAGTGACTGTCAGTCCCATACTGGCATTTGGAAGCTGACCTGTTGTTAGGAGGCTGCAAAGATAAAGCAAGAGCAAAAGGCTGAGTTGGGCTAATGGGGGCCTCATACAAATGACCCAGAATAACAATGCTCAATCAAAGTCCAGGTTTGGAGTGACAACTTAGCCAGAGAAAGCCATCTGTAGAAAACTGAAGGTCAGTGAAGGCTGTCAAACACATCCCTTTAATCTAATTACAAATGACATTTATTCCTTTAAAGCCACATAACATTAAATAAGACACTAATAATCCTATCTCACAAGAATGAAAATAAAAATTACTCTCTTCCATAACCCGCTTTATAAGCTTGGAAAGCACTGATTGTTAGCCAAGTACCACTGAAGACTACTAATGCCCTCTTTTATTTGTCAGGGCTGTTTTTCCTGCCAGTAAAAGAAATTCAGCTGGAACTTCATTTGGGCAAAAAGGGACTTGTGGGAAGGAGAAAGTCATAGAATCAAAGGAAGACATCCAGGAATTGGGCAGCCCTAAGGCTCTCCAGAGCTAGGAATCAGGGACTTAACACACCTGGGACTCTTTTCGTTCTTTCTTTCTTTAATTTTTTAATCTATTTTTTAAAAAATTGAAGTATAATTGACATACAATACCTTCTTCACTTTAGGTATATATCATAGTGATTCAATATTTTTATACATTATGAAATGACCCCCACCACCTGTCGCCATTCAAAATAATTACAAATTATTGATTATATTCCTTATGCTGTACATCACATCCCCATGACTTATTTATTTTATAAGTGGAAGTTTATACCTTTTAATCCCCTTCACCTATTTTGCCTGCTCCCTAACCCCTCCCTGCTCTAGTAACCAACAGTTTATTTCCTGTATCTATGAGTCTGTTTCTGTTTTGCTTTGTTTGTTGGTTGGTTTCGTTTGGTTTTTAGATTCCACATATAAGTGAAATCATATGATATTTGTCTTTCTCTGTCTGACTTATTTCACTTAGCAAAATGCCCTCTAGTTTCATCCATGTTGTTGCAAATGGCAAGATTTCCCTCTTTTCTATAGCTGAGTAATATTCCATCATATATATATATAGTATATATATGTAAATATATACATATATATGTATATATATATACACATATGTGTTTGTGACCGTGGTCGGACAGAATAATTTCTCTACCAGTTTCACTTAGAAAAATTCCTAGAGAAGGATTTGATTAGCCTGGTATGGGTCACATGCTTATTTCTGGGCCACTAATTGAGGATGGTCCTAGGATTGGCCCGGCTTCAGTCATATACTCACTCTTGGTGTAAGGATAGGAGGTGGGGTACTCTGGGACTGGGATGCGAAGAACTTCCTCAAAGGAAGGAGATACTATTTTCAAAGAGAAAAAACTGGTGCTGAGCGGATAAAGAACAAATGTACACCACTTTCATTGAATTAGTTATTAAAGTCATTTTCATAACCTGCTACTATCCTAAGCTGGTCTAAGTTGTCTTGGCAAAAGCAAAACATTACAGAATTACAGCTGTCTGGAATGTACTATGGACTTGGTTTGATCTTCCTAAAGCATTTAATT
The DNA here is from genome assembly GCF_018350175.1 of Felis catus. Lineage (NCBI taxonomy): Eukaryota > Metazoa > Chordata > Mammalia > Carnivora > Felidae > Felis > Felis catus. The sequence goes on from NC_058374.1 coordinate 116,283,485, forward strand.
AGCCCCCGAAGGAGATGGGAAATTAACTGTACATTACTGAAAATATCAAATATAAATTTCCCATAAATTAAAGGATAATTTACTAAAAGGATAAAAGCTAATATCATAGCTATATTTTGATCTTTATTTCCAAATATAAGTTACATTTATTATGGTTTTTTTAATCAGTAAAATAATAATTCAAAATTAAGTTTTTATTAAAACTTAAAGGAGGGGTGCCTGGGTGGTTCTGTTGGTTGGCTGAGTGACAGACTCTTGATTTCAGCTCAGATCGTGATCTCATGGTTGGTGGGTTTGAGCCTGTGTGGGGCTCTGTGCTGCTGGTGCGGAGCCTGCTTGGGATTCATTCTCTCTCTCTCTCTCTCTCTCTCTCTCTCTCTCTCTCTCTCTCCCCCCCACCCTGTCTGCCCCTCCCCGACTCATGTACAAGCGTGCATGCACACGCTGTCTACCTCTCAAAAGAAGTAAAATAAACTTAAAAAAATACTTAAAGGAATATTGCATGAAAAAACTTTCAAAAGTATCTCTAAGTCATTCTTGTATAGGTGACCCATACTTTTTTATTAAGTTTAAAATTTTAATTCCAGGAGAGTTAACCTACAGTGTTATATTAATTTCAGGCGTACAATATAGTGATTCTATACATTACTCAGTGCCATCATGGTAAGTGTACTGCCTAGTGACCTATATTGACAGCTAATATAAGGTTTCGTTGAACTAGTTAGTATTTATATGATTCTATTTATTAAAAATAAGTAATAGTAAAAAGGCCTAAAATTGGTCATACTTTTGAGAACTATTCCTCAGTAAACCAAATTATCATTATTCTAGAATTTTTGTTAGGTGTTTGGATCTTTAGCCTGTGAGCCTATTTTTTTTTAACATTGTTTTAGACGTTCATTTATTTTTGAGAAAAAGAGTGTGAGAAGGGGAGGGGCAAGAGAGAGGGGGACAGAGGATCTGAGGCGGGCTCTGTGTTGACAGCAGGGTTTAAACTCATGAACCACGAGATCATGACCTGAGCCGGAGCCAGGAGTCAGAGACTTAACCAACTGAGCCACCCAGGCATCCCTGCCTGTGAGCCGTTTACAATAATTAAGGTATGCCCTCTGGAGATTCACTATACAGCATAATGCCTGTACCTAACAACGCTAGATTGCATACTTAAAATTTGTTTTGAAAGTACATCTTGGGGTACCTGGGTGGCTTGGATGAGCTTCTGACTTTGGCTCAGGTCATGATCTCACGGTTCAGTTCGTGAGTTTGAGCCCCACCACGGGCTCTGTGCTGACAGCTCAGAGCCTGTTGCCTGCCTCAGACTCTGGGTCTCCCTCTCTCTCTGCCTCTACCCCTCTCTCACTCTCTCTCTCTCTCTCAAAAACTAAATAAACATTAAAAAAAAAACTTAAAAAAAAGAAAGTACATCCTATGTTAAGCATTGTTACCACAGAAAATTATAATAATAACAATAAAGAGTTGGGAGGTGATGGCTATGTTTACAGCCTTGATGATGATGATGATGGTTTCACGGGTGTATACTTATTGCTAAGTTCATCCAGTAGTATACAATAAATATGTACAGCTTTTTACCTGTCAATCCAACCTCAATAAAGTGGTTTAAAAACAAATAAATTACCAAAAAAAAAAAAAGGTATGATAATAACAGTAATGGCTACCATATATCAGGTACTTTACCTGACAACTCCGTGAGGAGGGTTTTATTATTCATGTGTTGTAAATGAGGAAACTGAGTCCCTAGAAGTTAATTGTTCAAGGCTACATGGCTAGTAACCTCTAGGGTGGTCTTAGGTCCACTCTAGAACCGATCGTCCCTCTAATCTGTCACCTTGCTTCCCGGACTAAGCAATGCTGGAGAGAAGAACAAAACCGTGCAGGGTGTTTGTTAATAAAATAGGAATCTAACAACCAAGTGTTCTAAAATAATCATTGAATCATTAATTGTATAAATATGCTAGAAAGTTGGGCAAAGAAGTTTATTTCTTAGATTCCAAGATGTTCTCCAAAATACGGTGTGCAAAATGAAAGAGTGGCTAATTCTAGGACCCTAAAAGAAATTTCAACATCAAACTCAATCAGCAAACACAGATGAACAAGAAACAAGAAGGCAAGGCAGCCATTACTCAGTCAAAAGTCAGGGAGAAACGGCTCTAAGGGACCATGAGGGAAAATATGAGATCTTAGCTCTTCTTCAACAATGGAAAATTAGTTAAGGGTTTTAATTTACTGTGTGAGGACAATAAGGAACTGGAGCAAGCACAGTCATATGACAGTATTAATGGCCATCTCAATTCTCAAACTGAAACATATCCAGGTCAGCCTGCAGGGCAAGCTGTCTCCAAATGCAACCGCCTTGAGATTCTCTGGTAAAGCCGACCTAAGTAAGGGAGGTCGTCTGAGGTCACCTATAAGTACATAGTTCAAAATAAAAAGGTTTTTGTCAAAAGAGCTTTACATTTTTGGACAAAGCCCCAGAAAAATAGTATTTTTTCCAGCAGACAAGGCCGCTTTTCTCCATTATGACACCATGAGAGCCAGTAGGGCACCACCAAGCTCAGATTAGGATTCTCCATGACAGATATCATTAGTGCAAACCAAGAGTTATTCCTTCAGCCTTTGCTAACAGAACCTTAATTTTGTTTGCCTTTCATGTCTTTCAACAAAGCTGAGTCCTTGTCTGGCCTCTGGGGATGACTGCTGATTAATAAATCAGACTTGGTCATCTCATGATCCTTGTCCAGTGACTGACTGACATGGGCAAGAGGTGCAATTCTGACCAAGAGAATGCTGGAAGTTTCTGGGAAGATTTTTGTCCTTTCAAAAAAGGGTAGAAGACAGGGGCATCCCTCTTCTTCTGCCTCTGGATGTTGTCATCTGCATGTGACATCCAGAACTGCAGTAGTTAGGACTATGAAAGGAGCCAAACTAAGAGAAGACATCACCATAGTGAGGATGGGTAGAGATGGGAAAAACCAGAGTCCTTGATAATGGTATTAAGCCACTGAACTTAGAAACTACCTATTTGCTAAAGTCTAACTATAGATTCTTTAATATGTGTATTATTAAATCTTCTTCTTCTTCTTCTTCTTCTTATTATTATTATTATTATTATTAATGGGGTTTTTTTGAGAGACAGAGTGCTAGTGGGGGAGGGGCAGAGAGAGAGAGGGGGACACAGAATCTGAAGCAGGCTCCAGGCTCCGAGCTGTCAGCACAGAGCCTGATGCGGGGCTCTAACTCAAGAACCACAAGATCATGACCTGAGCCAAAGTCTGACACTTAACTGACTGAGCCACCCAGGTGCCCCTAAATGCCTTATTACTGAAGGCACTTTTAAATTGGTTTTCTTTTTAGCCAAAGTTTCCTGAGATTCTCTCCTAGCCAGAGGTATCAAAATCTAATATCAGGACATCCTGGTCAGATCAGCATCCAGCCCTCCCCAGTGGCTATCCAACTTCTATACGGTCTTATAATGCTTAGGCATTTGGCATCCTCACTTACCTTTTTCTCGTTCCCTTCCTTTCCGTTCCCCTCCCACACCTTTACTCCATACCTTATCCGGCCTCAAGTCACATTGCACTTGCCTTCAGGTAAGGGAATTTGCAGAAGACTAAACTCAACCTATTGCCAGAAGATGGAATAATCATATGTCTCCTGTCTGCCCTGGAGACAAGTTGATTTTAAGAAGATCTACAGTAGGAGGTGCCTGGGTGGCTCAGTCAGTTAAGTGTCTGACTCTTGATTTCGGCTTGGGTCATGACCTCACCATTCGTGGGATTTGAGCCCCACGCGTCCAGCTCCATGCTGTCAGCGTGGATCCTTCTCGGGATTCTCTCTCTCCTCTCTCTGTCCCTCCTCTGCTTTCTCTCTCAAAATAAATAAACTTTAAAAACATTTCTAAAAGAGAAGATCTATAGTCAGGTAAACATCACTTTTTTTGTGTGCTGAAGATCCTGGATCACTGTCAATAGTCTATTAGAACTAAGTTTCTTATGGGGTGTCTGGGTGGCTCAGTCAGTGAAGCCTCCGACTTCAGCTCAGGTCATGATCTCACAGTTTGTGAGTTCAAGCCCTGCGTCGGGCTCTGTGCTGACAGCTCAGAGCCTGGAGCCTCCTTCGGATTCTGTGTCTCCCTCTCTCTCTGCCCCTCCCCCACTCACACTCTGTCTCTCTCTCCTTCAAAAATAAATAAACATTAAAAAAAATTTAAGAACTAAGTTTCTTAGACCTTTTTAAAAAATCACATGGCATAAATTTTAAAGTGTATAACTCAGTAGTTCTTAGTATATTCACAATGCTGTGCAACCATTATCACTAACTGATTTTAGGATATTTCCATCACCTTGAAAAGAAACCCTATACCTATTAGCAGTTGATCCTAATTCTCAATTTTCTTTTTAACTCACATGTCTGAACAGCCACGAATTTGACTGAGTTTTGTTCCTTGCAGTTTGTATCATGAAAATAATACGGTGGATTGTTTTATTCATTTTACCAATGCAAAATTATGTTTTAATATTATATATTCATCTTTAAAATATAGACTCCTCCCAGATTCTGAAAACCAACACCCTCCCCCATAGGCATCCTCTCTTAGCCTTTATTGCTGTTTGATTAGATAATACTTGTGAGATATGCATATTTTGTGTGGATGCCTTTTATACAGCAAACTGCTTCTTCTGTGAGTAATTTTTGACATTAACATTGTAAATTTATTAATCCTACCTGCAAACAGACAGCTTTTCATGAATGAGAAAGTAATTTTTTATGGCAACTTAATTTAAATTTCAAATTAGGATGCAGATTTTCTGGTACATAATTTTTCATCCTCCCATTGCTTTGAAAAGAGCATTATAAATCACTTAAAATTGTGGGGCTGATGCTTAGTCTTATTTAGTGACATAAAAATGATTGTGCATTTAAAAAAATTTTTTTACTGTTTATTTTATTTTATTTTTTTTAATTTTTTTTTCAACGTTTATTTATTTTTGGGACAGAGAGAGACAGAGCATGAACGGGCGAGGGTCAGAGAGAGAGGGAGACACAGAATCAGAAGCAGGCTCCAGGCTCTGAGCCGTCAGCCCAGAGCCCGACGCGGGGCTCGAACTCATGGACCGCGAGATCGTGACCTGGCTGAAGTCGGATGCTTAACCGACTGCGCCACCCAGGCGCCCCTACTGTTTATTTATTTTTGAGAGAGTGAGAGAGAGACAGAGCACGAATGGGGGAGGGGCAGAGAGAGAGGGAGACACAGAATCCGAAGCAGGCTCCAGGCTCCGAGCTGTCAGCACAGAGCCTGACGTGGGGCTCCGACCCACAGACTGCGAGATCATGACCTGAGCTGAAGTCGGACACTTCACTGACTGAGCCACCCAGGTGCCCCATGATTGTCCATTTTTTAGCGATTTTATTGTGGCTCAAAGTTCCAACTCCGGACTACATGTAGCTGAATCTGCAAATCCACAGACCTCTCCAACTTGAATCATCCAGTTGAGCCATCACATACAGGAATTTCAAAGACCTGGATATATCCTCAAACGCATATGCAGGAGCCTCACGGAATGTATGTACCCACCTCAGCACAAATTTTAGAAATCTTAAAGCTATTAGTTTACAGTAATAAATCCTAACAACCACTGGCCCACGATATACCCACATTTACGAGTCAGAAAAGTCATACTCAGGGCTATATCTGACAAGAAAGATGGTGCATGCCACTAACAAATTTCATGACTATAGAGAAGTAATAAAGTCATACAGATGTCATGTCAGTGAGGACAGTCAGTTGCAAGCGGAAGAACCCTACGTCATCTAGATTCAGGAGAAAAGGTTAGGGAAATTTCTTGGTCCACTTTCCTGAGAAGTCTAAGGGAGTTCTAGCTTCAGGCTCATCTGGAGCCAGGTGCTGAACAGTCATCAGGAATCTGTCTCGTTCCTTCTCTTGGCTCCACTTTCCTTCACACTGACTTTACTTTCAGGCTGCCTTCCTTAGCGGAGTGCCTCCCGGCCCCACCTGGCACATATCTTCAAACCTAGCTTCAAATCTTATAGAATGAAGAATTCTGCTTTCCAGTATTTCCAACTAATGTCATGTACTTGAGTTTCATTGGCATGTCTTGGGTCGTGTATTCTTTCCTGAATCAATCACTGAAGCCAGTGGGATACATACAATATTTTGAGAATTGGAGAGTGGGTAAAAATCCACTGATTCGTATAGACTAAAAGTAGGGGAAGGATGGTCCCCACGAGAAATCAGGATTCTATGACAGAAGACAAGAAAAGCAATGCTGGGCAAGCACAAACAACAGATGCCCAGACATATGCTTTCCAGGAACTGGATTCTCTCTCTGACACATCCTGGTGAGTAACCCAGAACTAATGCATTGTGCATGCAGGGGGCACCATTCACACCCTATGCACGTAGGTGAGACATGCACGGTGTCCCTTGCTCTGGCACAGGAGGGTTGGACATCAGCCCGGGAAACAACTTTCCTTTCTTATTATTTTTTTTGATGTTTATTTATTTTTGAGAGGATGAGAGCGTGAGCAGGGGAGGGGCAGAGAGAGAGGGAGACACAGAATCTGAAGCCGTCTCCAGCCTCTGAGCGGTCAGCGCAGAGCCGGATGTGGGGTTTGAAACTCACAAGCTGCGAGATCCATGACCTGAGCCGAAGTCGGATGCCCAGCCAACTGAGCCACCCAGGTGCCCCGGGAAACAACTTTTCTAAGGCCTGTTCTATCCCAGCGGATTTGTTAAACAATCCACCACAGGTCCACTTCTGTCATTTCGTTATTTGCTTCAATCTTAGACATTGCCTTCCTGGAGCCAGAGCTGGCAAATGTGGCTTGATTACTGTGCACTTAGGATGCAACAGCATTTCGTACTAGTGCACAGCAGGGTATGGATTCCATTGCATGTGAGGAGAATATTATAGATGGGGTTTCTCCCCATGTAGGAGTGAGATTTAAAGCTGTGAAGCAGGCCTAGAGGTCTTTGCAGGCCGATCACACGAGTGAGCACAAACCCTGAAAATAATTACCAGTCTTTCTGGAAATGCGGCACAACATCATGGCAATGAGTGTACTTTTTTCTTTCTCTTATAAAAATTGGTCGATGCGAGTTTTTTGGTTTCCTATTTGTAACTATTTGCATGCTCTGCTGTTATTCTCCACAAGGGTTTTTACCTCCTGAAATCACAGAATTAGCATGCTGTTCAAGGCTGCTGCTACTTAATTTCAGTTGTTATCTCTCCTGTAGCAAACTTATTAAATCTGATCAGTACTAGATTACTTTATTATGTCTATATGTGTAGTGCCTTCACAGGTGTATTCAGTAAATGCTTAACACACAGAGTATTTACTGGAATTCTTTACTGGATTTACAGATTATTTACTGGGATAATTTTATTCATGCCTTTTCTCAAAAAGAAACAGTAAGTACTATGAAGAAGGTAAAGCAAGCAAATTTATATAACTGAAACTATAAAATAATAGGATGTTTCACGGGAGCTCCTTTAGGTTAGGCAGACCCAGAACATCTTGTTGAGGCGATATTGGTAAACTGAGACATCAATGATAAAAAGGAGGAAGCAGTACAAAGATGTTACTGTTCCAGGCAGGAGGAAGAGCAAAGGCAAAGGCCCTGAGACCAGAGTGAACCTGGCTGTTTTCAGAATAGAAAGGCTGATGTGGCATACAAAATGGGTGATAGAGGGAGAATGGAGAAAGAGGAGGTCTGAGAAAGAGACGAGGGCACCTCATGAACACAAGCGGGGACTCCAGCAGACACGGGTTCATTGCCTCTTGTCTTTTCTGTGAAGAGAGTTTCTTGGCCAGGGGCACTCTCCTGTGTATGATGAAACAGAAGGCTTTTTTTTTTGTTTTTTGTTTTGAAAGTTTATTTGCTTTGAGAGAGAGAGTGCACACATGCGCACGTGTGGGGGAGGGGCGGAGAGAGAGGGCGAGAATCCCAAGACTCTGAGCTAACCACAGAGCCTGACATAGGGCCTGAACTCACAAACTCTTGAGATCATGACCTGAACCGAAATCACGAGTTGGTTGCTTAACCAGCTGAGCCACCCAGGCGTCCCAAACAGAAGGCTTTCTAAGCCAAAGAATGTTGGTGCTGACCCAGATATACCAGACAAGGAAAGCAGATCCTCATTTAGAGTAAGTGCCTATTTCCTTGGAAACAAATCAAGCTCCCTCCAAAATGGAAGCAGTCCAATGAAATGAACTTGCCGCGATGAGGCTGCTGGTCTTAGATGTGTGTTTTTTGTTGGCTTTCCCCAGAAGCTGGCATAGAGGCAAGGGTTTGTGCTCAGGAGGTGATCCCTATAAACACTTAGCTGCTTTGCTCTAATCTTCCTGGACTGTGGGTCCAATTCTGAAGGTCCATTTGCAAAGCTTGTCCCAAAACCTTCACACCGATTTTCAATGTTGCTTTTTTCAAGCCTTTGACCATATTATCGGTGATTGGTTATGTAACCGGACTCAGATCATGTTTCCTTCAAGTCAAAGTACATGATACAAGGCATTGCTTGAAATCCTGCCTACTGAGTGAGATTTGCCTTCTGCTGTCCTTCGAGATAACTGCTCACCGGGGCTGTGGTATACCAGAGTATGCTTGCAGCTGGCAGTAAATATTGTTCCACAATACCTATAAGCCAGGCTTGACTTTCTGCATTCTCAATTAGCCAACAACTCTCCACAAGAGCAAAGGGACAGATCGGTAGCAGCAGGTGTGGGAATAGGGTGGTTAAAGGCACAGAGTGGGGAGAATTCTGCTCCCACAAACTAGAAGTGCCTTCCTGGCCTGCTCTGTTACCATATGAGGTGACACAGTGCTATGGTAACTTAATCAGTAGGTGGATTAGAGCACACATGGTGTCCCATGGTCTCTAACATACCAGAACAAATGGAAGCTGTTTCTCAAAGGGAAAAGAGTAATCTTCCAAAATGGGGTCATGGCCTTGCTCCGCAGTCCTGTGGGCTTCCACTGTGACTCTTGCGGTTTCTGACTTCAGTGAGCATCCCGATCACCCCAATACTTGGAGAGCTGAGCGGCAGAGCTGCTTGGACTAAAGCCACCAAGAGAGACTATTTTTGCGCTGCCAGGTTCTCAGGTCACCCGGTAAATAAATAAGTGCAAGACACCTGTGTGCTATACGCTGTCCCTAAAATCCAGGGCGCCACAAAGTACCATGCCTTTCTTAGTTGTAGCAATTTGTTCTTAACGCTGGAGGGGCCATCTCAACATGTGCCAGGCTACTGAATCCCTGAGGATTTTACTAAGGAGTCAAGTCCCTACATTTCTGGAAGAATCAGATTCATCTTTTGGTATATGTGTGTCTCACCGAGGCTTTAGGGTTTCCGGTATTGTCTGTTCTGCATCAACACAGTAGACTAATGTAACATCTTATGGTTCGGTGAGGCATTATGTGTCCTTGTGTAGCAGATGGCTGGACTTGACATCCGTGGGACAGATTTATAAAGCTATTTCTGTCCCTGCCATGTAAAAGCAAACAGCTGCTGATGGATTCTACAAACCAAAATGGATAAAAATGCAGTGGTTAGACCCATAGTTACCTCTCCAATGCCAGAGGCTATATTAAGCTGCTCCAATAAAGAGACCATTTCAGGAACAGGAGCTACAGTTTAGATCATCTTAAGATTAGTTTTATCGTACAGCCCACTGTCATTCTCCAAGACGATCACTCTTACTTACCAGTCAAATGGAAGTACACCGTCCCTTTGGGGATATGACGGGAATGATCCGCATCTTTCTACCCTCTGATGGTTGTACTGACGTTGCACCCCAAAGAGATTCTGCTTTTTCACTTATTCTGGCAGGGAAGGAACACACAATGGCTTCTCCTTGTCCTTCTGCCACTGGAGCACTTACTCCCCAGGGCAGAGACCTAATGCTGAGGTTCTGCAAAGGATGTCCAGCCCATCTACACTTAGGAACTGAGGAAATAAGCCAAGGGATGGATGGGGTGAAGACAGAAGAGTTCATGTTCCGGTGAAATGAGGGTCCCATCTGCCTCCCATGGTCTCTATTCTGACCAGTGAGTGGGCTATAGTGTTCTCTCCTCCCCCTAAAGTTGGGGCTAACTTGGAGCAAGTATCCGCGGATCCCTGAAAACTTTAGATATTTCTCCATTCCAAGTATACGTCACCTGAAGAAGCAGCTGGGCAGAAGGTTCATAGCACACATATCTACTATTAGGACACGGCTCTTAAGTCGAGGGTTCTGGTCCTAAGAATTACCTCACGTCTAGGAGTTAAGGGAGAAACTGTGATCTTCTAGCTTGACTCAAGCGCTCCTTACCTAGATCTGTAAAGTTGTTTACACACACACACAAATCAGGTTAAGACCTAAGGTGGCTGCCTGGTGCTCTCCTACCGGGAAGCCCTAAGATTACTTAAACATAGCCAGAGATTGCTGCAGCTCAGGTCATTTCCTAATTATCACCTCTTTCTACCTTTCCCCTCCCCATAAGTACTACACCCATTTTTCTCTAACAGGTGAACTTCCAGCATATCTGATCCATAAAGAATAGCAGCCAGGACAGAATTTCTAATTGCTCACAAGTCTGATGTGTCCCTAATGGCATTAGAAAACAATGTTTTGGGCCCTGACGGAACAGTTAGTGAAGTGGCAGACGGACAGAGCGTAGGAAATCCAATCTAGCACAGGCCAGCTTTTAGTGTTTGGTTCTGCTCTTCATTAATCGGCAAACTGCCCAACATAGCACAATGAATACAGTATCTCCTGAGGGCACCAAATATAATCTGATCCAGCTAAGTAAGGGATATTGAACAGTGAGGCTGTGAGCAACCTCTAGTGTCTCATGATCAAGAATGTTTCAGAAGAATGTTTGGTGTATTGATTTCTTTAGCTTAGTAATTCACAACCTTGGCTGCAAATGGATTCATCAGGTGGGGGAACACTGTGGGGAATGTTAAAAAATACTGGTGCCTGGATCCCAGCCTCAGAGATGATTTAAGAACTTGGATCTCTGTATTAAAAAAAACAAAACCAGAACCAAAACCACCCCAGGTAACCCTAATGTGTAGCCAATGACATTCTAACTTCTTCCAGATGTCCCTATATCAACAGTCAGTCCGTTCTATCCCTTTATTTTCATATAAGAACCCGAGGAGGTTAGCAAAGTCATGTAATTGCCCTGAGTTTTACTCAATGCCTGGAGTTGCGATTTGGGAATTGAGGTTCACTTTCTCCTGTAAGTTCTCCAGTGCTCTTGCAAGCAACCATCTGGTTTCAAATTCCTAGCATTTTTCTCCTCTCACCGTTAAATTGTTCTGTGGTGGCTGCTAACCAATATCCAAAGGCCTTCTCAGGGAGCTCATGGAAACTGGTGACTAAAGGCAATAATCTGATAGGCTGTCTGATCACCGAAGCTGCTAGCTTTCCATCCAGAATACAGAAGGGTGTTGCACCGCCTTTCCTAGTACCCAGATACGACCAATTCCGAAGATTCCACATTTCCCTGAAGGTCTTTTGTCTACAGCCCATTCTCTGGAACCAATCTGGATATTAGCTAAAGTTCTTTTATTTGCAAACAACAAGAAAATCAATGATCCCAGTTAGCTTAAGGAAATCAGAATATATTGGAATGGATCCTGTGATAGTTCACAGGTCCAAATAAACAGTGAAAGAACCAAAACTCAGGAAATAGGAAATCCCTGATAACCTTCCCCTTAGAGAGCTACCATCAAAGCCATTCAGCTCTGGTGATTCAGCCTGTGTCCCACCATGTTTCAGATTCCCACAATAAAGTCTGTTGGACTCAGCTCAGCTTTAGGCCTTCCCCTGTCGGTCAACTATGTGAGGCAATGTCCTGAAGCACAGCAAGGAGGGAATACACCCCAACAGAGGTCTACTTCAATTACACATGTTTGTAAGCTTCTATTTTGCAGTTCACAAATGACAAAGGTAAGGGCAAAAAGGCATAAAAGACATTGCTTAATCAAACAATTTTAATCAGTAAAAGTGCAATTACACGAAGAGCCCCATATTATACATGTTAAATTATTTTCCATCGTCTTTACTTGTAAGGTGTTGAAGGTGGGACCCACTCTTGAATCTTCTTTCTAGTGGTAGAATAAGGTACATATTGTTCTGGAGTGCCACTCACATTGAACTTATGGTTTGTCCAAATGAATTTACGAGCGATAGGTGGTTTTGTTGTTGGAGGATCATCAGTCATAGAGTGAAGCCAACGATGCCTTAAAGAGGAAAAGAAAGACAGTTATGAAGGGGCAGGATGGTGTGATGGCAGGCGAGCTAAGCGGGCAGCTCTGGGGCTATTCTGTGGCTTGAGCTCAAATCTCAGCTCCCTCACTTACTAGCTGCACTTCTATGCCTTAGCTTTTTCAACTGAGCATCCTGACTTCTGAAAGATGGCATAAGGATGAAATGAGATAATACACATAAAGCCCCTAGAAAAATTCCTGTGCACAGTAGGTACTCAAAAGATGTTAGCTATTGCTTTTATTGTTACTGTATTTCATCGTATCTACGACACTATCAATTTTCAAATATACACCATTTTATATGTTATCTCTAAGAAAAACATGCTGCCAATTAACTCATGATACTATTGATTATAATATGTACCCTAATTTTAGAGGTAAAAATGTATTTCAGAATTGATGAAATACAGCACTGCTATTAGATGCTAGAGGCTGAGCTGGAGTTTCGGTATGCTCAGGCTGCTCTGGCTGATGAAGCTCTAGTTTAAAACTGAGAGGCTCTTGCTGAAGAAAGATCTCTGCAAGCACCTTAAATTCAAGCTCAGATGAATACTACAGAACATACAATTTGTTATATTAAAAACATTAAATCACAGCCTAAAGTTCACAAGTATTTCAGTTTTTAAGTGTTTAACAATTTAAAGGAAGCTGGGTGCATGGAGTAGAAAGGAAAAAGACAGTGAAGCTGTCGCTAAGGGCAGAAAAAGGAAGGATCAAAGTCCAAGGGACAAATAGAAGAACTGAGCAGGAAGCCACACTGAGTTTATATGGGACGGGAAGTGGAAAGAGGATTCGTACCAGATTCCCCAAGGCTGGAAGCTCACAAGAAAGGATGATGTTATGGGAAAAGGGAATGAGGGGAGGGAACAGGCAGAGAAAGGCAGCTCCAAGAAAAAAAAAAGGGGGGGGGGGGAGGGGGGATTTCCTAGCTATAGAGAAAAGGACAAGTAGAGGAGGTTTCAGTAAAATAAGACTACATTAATGAGAAAAGTTTATGACGCTACTTATGTTTAAGAATATGTTAGTAGTAATTGATAGATATAGCTAGGTATTGGCTAAAACCAAAAAGAGAGGAGATAAATTATTATTACTATTGCTATATTTGTGTCTAAAGACATTGTATCATGATCAGCTAACACAATAAAGAATGAAGACATCTGTACACACTGGGTTGGTGTCTCTCTCACATGCTCCAACAGAAACTGGGGATTAGGGAAAATGACGTGAACCAGTAAACTGCGACTATGAACATGAGCCCCAACTGAGATGCTGGCAGGCAGTGAGACAGGCTCTACTAGCCACTCAAAGGAGGGATTAGTTGTCAAAACTAAGGCTGATACTTGTCAAGGGGCTTTATGTAAGCTTAAGGCACAACAGAAATATTTAACTTTTACCTTGCTGAGGCAGCTTAAGTAACTAATTTATGTGAACAAAATAACAGAAAAATTTTATTTAAATAATTGCTGTCAAGACTCTTGAAGGTTAAAATGATATTTAAGAAAACAGCGTCCAAACCTGATACATGTCTATCCAGTTACCTAAATGAAGGCCTGAAGATCTCAGGGAGAAATAGAAAATGCTCAAGAAAACTAAAAAATATTTTTACCATAATACATAAAATCTGAAAATGTTTATCCAGGAAGGCTACAGGCAAGAATCAAGGAATGAGTGAGCAACAATTTATTCTCATGATGGCAGTATAAAGAGCTATAAAAAAACAAGAAAATGTTTATAATCTGCTAGATTGATGTAACCTTTCTGTTGTTGTTGGTATAGTATTATTAAATAAAGGCTAAATAAATCATACCTTCTAGATTTCCACACCAAACAGTTTTTGCAAAGCAGATTTTCAGCTGGGTCATTAAATTTTTTATAGTGTTTGTTTGTTCATGCATTCATTTTTTAGAGAAAGAGAGAGAGCACACAAGTGAGGGAGAGGGGGAGAGACAGACAGAATCCTAAGCAGACTCTGTGCTGTCAGCACAGAGCCAGACGCGAGGCTCGAACTCCTGAAACGTGAGATCATGACCTAAGCCAAAATCAAGAGTCAGACACTCAACTGACTAAGCCACCCAGGCATTAAATAATGTTTTTTTTTTAATGGATATGAAAGACTAAAGAAAAACATGATTGTTTTTTGAGGTAAAAATGTTCATCATACTAAAACTAGTATTCTTTCCCACTTTAGTTTATGAAGCATATCCACACATACCATTCAGTTACTTACTTCATACTAATCTAAGTATCTCATATTTCAAAACTGAGTAAACAGAATTGAAATGACTTTCCCAAGGTCCCAAAGCACATATGCCACCAAGCTGAGGCTTGAACACAGCTTCTCAATGGTTGAAGAGAACCTTTTGGTCAAGAGACTTAAATTACAATCAAGAGATGAAATAGGGTAGGATTATGATAGCATCTAAGTATCTGCCAAAATCCTGAGAGCTATCTAAATAACCCCAGGATGGGAATGATAAATCTAACATTTAAAAGACAAAAACAGTTCATCACAAGATAGCCAACTCAAACCTTGTCGGCTCAGTAACTCTTATTTCTAAATGCCAGCTGAATCAAAATCCCGACGGGGTTTGACAATTATATTTCTATGGATCAGCTGAAAGCCTACCCAAGAAAATTTTGAAAACCCCTAACAATCAGGAAGATTGGCATTATCAGACATTAAAGGTTGCAAACATTAGAATGGTATAAAAACTGGTAAAAAAGAACAATAATATGGAATAAAATTCTCCAAACAGACTAAAGTATATATAAGGTAAGGCTGGCATTTCAAATTATTGGGGCAACTAAATATTTTTCAACAAATTATGCTAGAATAATGAATTTTGTTGAAAAGAAATCAAGTTAGATTTCCCTAGGCATACATCAAAATAGATTCCAGACAGATTAATAATGCTCAGATACAACATGAGTGAATATTTATATTCATAAAATATTGATATCTATAGAATGTGAAGAACCATTTCTAAGATTAACATTAAAAGCAAAAAGGCATAAAGAAAAAGTGTTAATTCTACTACATAAAAACTGAAATGTCTATGTCAAACAAGATTAAAGGATAAAACAAATGGGGAAATATTTGTCATATACAGAAAAGTAGTTCACCTATCATTACAAATCAGAAAGAAAAAGTCAAATGTCCAAAGGAAAAATGGACGAAAGCCATTAAAGGATGAATCATAAAAGAAAAAAGTAAAAATGGCAAACACAAAGAGCTCAATCAAGGCAATGCAAAATAAAATCAGATATAGTTATATTTTTATTTGCTGAACTGGCAAAGATTTTAAAAAGTAATAATACCCAACACTGGTGAAATTATAGAGACTAACACTCACATACAACTGAATGTATATACACTAAGAATATAGATCGAGGGCAATTTGGCAAGAAGTACCGAACACTTTCAAAACATGTTCATTCATGGATGCAACAATTTTACCCACAGCAATGTGCCTTAAGGAAATGGAGACGTGTGGGTAAATGTTTAAGAACAAGGTCACTGACCACAGCTTTATTTATATTAGTGAAAAAAATGGAAAGAATAAAACCAAGAATGAAACGCAATACTTAAATAATTCATGACATAGGGGCGCCTGGGTGGCTCAGTCAGTTGAGCATCCGACTTCAGCTCAGGTCACGATCTCACAGTTCCTGAGTTCGAGCCCTGCATCGGGTTCTGTGCTGACAGCTCAGAGCCTGGAGCTTGCTTCGGATTCTGTATCACCCTCTCTCTCAGCCCCACCCCTACTTGTGCTCTGTCTCTCTCTCTGTCTTTCAAAAATGAATAAACATTAAAAAAAATTTTTTTTAAATAATTCATGACATATACATGACAGAAGACTAAAACATTATTAAAAATTGTATTACAGAGAATATTTTATGACTTTGAGAAAATGTTCACCATATGTTAAGTTTAAATGGCAGATTATTCACTTAATTTATTTAACAGTATTTACATAGCATTTATAAGTCATGGATACCATTCTAAATACTTTTTTTTTTTATTTTTTTAACGTTTTATTTATTTTTGAGACAGGGAGAGACAGAGCATGAACAGGGGAGGGTCAGAGAGAGAGAGACATAAAATCTGAAACAGGCTTCAGGTTCTGAGCTGTCAGCACAGAGCATGACACGGGGCCCGAACTCACGGACCGTGAGATCATGACCTGAGCCAAAGTCGGCCGCTCAACCAACTGAGCCACCCAGGCGCCCGTCTAAATACTTTACAAATATTAACTCCTTTAATCCTTATAACAACTCTATGAGATAGATATTATTATCCCAATTTAATAAGTGAGGAAACTGGGGTACATTATTAAAAACTTGCCCAAGGTAGTAGAGCTAGAATTTAAACCCAGGCTACCTCTTCAAAAGGCCTACTTAACATTAAAAACAAAAACAAAAGGATTTGTATGAATAGAAAAAGAGATCAGAAGAATATATATCAAAATGTTGAGGTGCCTGGGTGGCTCAGTCGGTTAAGCTCCAACTCTTGATTTCAATTCAGGTCATGATCTCATGGTTCATGAGCTTGAACCCTGTGTCAGGCTCTGTGCTGACAATGTGGAGCCTGCTTGGGATTCTCTCTTTCCCTCTCTCTCTCTGCCCCTCCCCCACTCATGCTCACTCACTCTGTCTCTCAAAATAAATACTTTAAAAAATATGTCAAGGGGCACCTGGGGGCCCAGTCGGTTAAGCGTCCGACTTCAGCCAGGTCACGATCTCGCGGTCCGTGAGTTCAAGCCCCACGTCAGGCTCTGGGCTGATGGCTCAGGGCCTGGAGCCTGTTTCCGATTCTGTGTCTCCCTCTCTCTCTGTCCCTCCCCCATTCATGCTCTGTCTCTCTCTGTCCCAAAAATAAATAAACGTTGAAAAAAAATTAAAAAAAAAATATGTCAAAATGTTAATAGTGATTTGTCTGTGTGAATGGTTTGTCTGTGTGATAGGATAATAGGTTATTTTTGTTTCCTTTGTCACTTTCTGAATTTCCTATAATGAACATGTACTACTTTATAAGAAGAAATTAAGCTATTAAAAAGAAAAATCCTTCTTCTAATTCAGACCAATTAGAGGCAGTTTTAAAATCTTCCCCAAGTCATTTGTCTTTTATTTTGAGACCATAAATAGGTCCTGTCCATTTCTAATCTAACTCCATTTCATACCACTTAAGCCACCGTTTCTTTTGTTAAAAAAATCACTCAATCTAGGGGCACTTGGGTGGCTCGGTCGGTTAAACATCCAACTTCAGCTCAGGTTATGATCTCACGTTTCGTGGATTCAAGCTCCACATCCAGGTCTGTGATGACAGCTCAGAGCCTGGAGCCTGCTTCACATTCTGTGTCCCCTTCTCTCTCTCTGCTCCTTCCCACTCGCACTTTGTCTCTCTCTCCCCCTCAAAAATAATAAACATTAAAAAAAATTTTTTTTAATCACTCAATCTAAAGTATTCCCAGATGTTTCAGTGGCAGACAGACTTTCTCTCAGTCTACCTTAATGGAATTTTTTTCTAAGCCAACTCCATCATGCAAAGTCATTCACTGAAATTACATGGGAAAAGTTCAAATGATGAACTTTTAATCTAGAAACCTCAAATTTTCTACATGAGACTATCTCTAGCATGTACTATATACACTGACAACCTTTGAACACAATAAAGATTTATTCTGGAAACTGAAATTAAGAGCAGTTCCTTCTGCCCCAAGACTAATAGGTAGTTTATTTCCTTATTTCCAGCTATGAAAATTGCCAACAACTCATCTTTGAAAAATGTTACAATCACCAAAAACCATAAAATACCTAGGAATAAATCAAACCAGGAAGGTGAAAAATCTATACACTGAAAACTACTGAAAGCTTATGAAAGAAATTGAATAAGACACAAAAAAATGGAAAAAAGATTCCATGCTCCTGGATAGGAAGAACAAATATTGTTAAAATGTTGATACTACCCAAAGCAATCTACATGTTCAATGCAATCCCTATCAAAATAACACCAATATTCTTCACAGAGCTAGAACAATCCTAAAATTTGTATGGAACCAGAAAAGACCCCAAATAGTCAAAGCAATCTTGAAAAACAAAACCAAAGCAGGAGGCATCACAATCCCATAATTCAAGCTATACTACAAAGCTGTAATCATCAAGATGGTATAGAACTGGCACAAAAACAGACACTCAGATCATTGGAACAGAATAGAGAACTCAGAAATGGACCCACAAATGTATGGCCAACTAATCTTTGACAAAGCAGGAAAGAATATCCAATGGAAAAAGACAGTCTCTTCAGCAAGTGATGCTGGGAACACTGGACAGCGACATACAGAAAAATGAATCTGGACCACTTTCTTACACCATACACAAAAATAAACTCAAAATGGATTTAAGACCTCAATGTAAGACAGGAAGCCATCAAAATCCTCAAGGAGAAAGCAGGCAAAAACCTCTTTGATCTTGGCCGCAGCAACTTCTTACTCAACACGTCTCCGGAGGCAAGGGAAACAAAAGCAAAAATGAAGTACTGGGACCTCATCAAAATAAAGAGCTTCTGCACAGTGAAGGAAACAATCAGCAAAACTAAAAGGCAACTGACGGAATGGGAGAAGATAGTTGCAAACGACATATCAGATAAAGGCTTAGTATCTAAAATCTATAAAGAACTTATCCAACTCAACACCCAAAACACAAATAATCCAGTGAAGAAATGGGCAAAAGACATGAATAGACACTTCTCCAAAGACATCCAGATGGCCAACCGACACATGAAAAAAATGCTCCACATCACTCATCACCAGGGAAATACAAATCAAAAACACAATGAGATACCACCTCACACCTGTCAGAAGGGCTGACATTAACAACTCAGGCAATGACAGATGTTGGCGAAGATGCGGAGAAAGATCTCTTTTGCATTGTTGGTGGGAATGCAAGCTGGTGCAGCCCCTCTGGAAAACAGAACGGAGGTTCCTCAAACAATTAAAAATAGAACTACCCTATGACCCAGCAATTGCACTACCAGGTATTTATCCAAGGGACACAGGTATGCTGTTTTGAAGGGACACATGCACCCCAATGTTTATAGCAGCACTGTCAACAATAGCCAAAGTATGGGAAGAGCCCACATGTCCATCGATGGATGAATGGATAAAGAAGATGTGGTACACACACACACACACACACACACACACACACACACACAATGGAGTATTATTCGGCAATCAAAAAGAATGAAGTCTTGCCATTTGCAACTAACTATGTGGATGGAACTAGAGGGTATTATGCTAAGCAAAATTAGAGAAAGATAAATATCATATGACTTCACTCATATGAGGACTTTAAGACACAGGACAGATGAACATAAGGGAAGGGAGGCAAAAATAATATAAAAACAGGGAGGGGTACAAAACATAAGAGAGTCTTAAATACTGAGAACAAACAGAGGGTTATTGGAGGGGTTGTGGGAGGGGGATGGGCTAAATGGGTAAGTGGCATTAAGGAATCTATTCCTGAAATCATTGTTGCACTATATGATAACTTGGATGTAAATTAAAAAAATAAATTAAATTTAAAAAAAGTGAGAATTGACCTTACATGAAGCACTGAATAGTAAGTGAAATGTATTCAATAAAAGCTGAACTTTAAAAATCAAAATCTTGTCTCCTGCATATAATTAATACACTTTGACAGAGAAATGTTATAGAGTAACGTTCTGTAACACAGGAAAATCTACCTAAGCAGGCAGTCTGCAGTTCTTAGAGCACAGTGGCTTAATATTCTGATTTTCTGGAGCAGAAAATAAAACACTAGGAAGGATCTGTTTTGAAAAGAATCTCGCAGCACAGTGTACTAACACTCATTTTGGTTCAGGTCAAGTAGTATTTTACACAACACCCCTGACCCGAAAGAGGCTGGATTAAGCAGATGTACCCAAAGGAAGACATCCTCTGCTGCTGATAGCTGGCAACTTATTCAGGGGAATATTTTTAAAAGACTATAACAAGGGGCGCCTGGGTGGCGCAGTCGGTTAAGCGTCCGACTTCAGCCAGGTCACGATCTCGCGGTCCGTGAGTTCGAGCCCCGCGTCAGGCTCTGGGCTGATGGCTCAGGGCCTGGAGCCTGCTTCCGATTCTGTGTCTCCCGCTCTCTCTGCCCCTCCCCCGTTCATGCTATGTCTCTCTCTGTCCCAAAAATACATAAAAAACGTTGAAAAAAAAAAAGACTATAAGAAAACAAATGATTCAGTGGGAAAAGGTATTAGAAAGGACAGGTTGGGGCACCTGGGTGGCTCAGTTGGTTAAGTGTCTGTCTCTTGATTTTTGGCTCAGATCATGATCTCATTGTTTGTGAGTTCGAGCCCTACATCAGGCTCCACACTTACAGTGCAACAGCCTGCTTGGGATTCTCTCTCCCTTTATCTCTGCCTCTCCCCTAATCACCTGCAGGTTCATGCAAAGACAGGTTAAAGTCAGAATAGAATTCATATGTAAATCTACCTTCAAATTCAAATACAAGTTGTAAAAGAAGTGACAGACATAGCATTTCTGGATCAACTAGAAGAAGCAAAGACAATTACTGTATTCAAATTACAAAATTAGGGGCGTCTGGGTGGCTCAGCTGGTTAAGTGTCCAACCCTTGATCACAGCTCAGGTCTTGATAACAGGGTCAGGAGTTCAAGCCCTGCATTGGGCTCTGCACTGTGTGTGAAGTGTACTTAAAAAAAAAAAACCGGGGCGCCTGGGTGGCTCAGTCGGTTAAGCGTCCGACTTCACCCGGGTCACGATCTCGCGGTCCGTGAGTTTGAGCCCCGCGTCGGGCTCTGGGCTGATGGCTCGGAGCCTGGAGCCTGTTTCCGATTCTGTGTCTCCCTCCTTCCCTGCCCTTCCACCATTCATGCTCTGTCTCTCTCTGTCTTAAAAATAAATAAACGTTAAAAAAAAAAATTAAAAAAAAAACAAAAAACAAAAAACAAAGGTTGTTTCAAGTAAGACAGTATATCTACATTCATTCAACAATTTTTTTTAAATTCTTGAAATGTTTTTATTTATTTTTGGGAGACAGACAGAGACAGAGACAGAGTCTCTGGGAGGGGAGGAGCAGAGAAAGAGGTAGACACAGAATTTCAGGGGCGCCTGGGTGGCGCAGTCGGTTAAGCGTCCGACTTCAGCCAGGTCACGATCTCGCGGTCCGTGGGTTCGAGCCCCGCATCGGGCTCTGGGCTGATGGCTCAGAGCCTGGAGCCTGTTTCCGATTCTGTGTCTCCCTCTCTCTGCCCCTCCCCCATTCATGCTCTGTCTCTCTCTGTCCCAAAAATAAAAAAAATAAACGTTGAAAAAAAAATAATAAATAAAAAAAAAAAAAAAGAATTTCAACCAGGCTCCAGCGTCTGAGATGTCAGCACAGAGCCTGACGCGGGGCTTGAACCCACAAACTGTGAGATCATGACCTGAGCCAAAGTCGAACACTTAACCGAATGAGCCAGCCAGGCACCCCTCATTCAACAAATATTTATTGAGCATCCACTGTGTGTTAAACACCATTTTAGGCATTAGCGACACAGCAGTGAACAAAGTTGCTATGATCAAGAAGCATGGTAGCTGGGGAAACAATAAATTAAATACTCTATAACAAAACACCAGGCAGAGATAAGTGCTACCAAAGAAAACACTAGAGCAGGGGAAGAGGACACAGTGTGAAAGGAAAGGGCTCTTCTGGATAGGGTAGACTGAGGAGCCACCAGAGGACGCATTTGTATAAGGTAAAGGTGTGACCCATGTTGCATCTGGGAAAACAGCTGGTACAGAGTGACTGAGGTGGGTATGCTCACCATTCAAGGGAAAGTGAGGACAAAGTGGCAACGTCAAGAGTTGGCAGGGCAGTGAACAGGACAGTGTATGCAGAGCCTGGCAGGGCCAACAGCACACAAGGCCTTGTAAGGAGTTGGGGTTTTCACTGTCATCATGACAGGAAACTAATGTAGAGTTCTGAGCAGGGATTTGTAAAATAACCACTCCAATCACTGAGTATGTGGAGAATATTAGTGCGCTGCAAGAATGTAATCAGACCAGTTGGAAGGTTGTGGTAGAAGTTTCCAGCAAGAGTTAACTGTGGTTTGGACCAGGGTAATAATGACAGAAGTAGTGATCAGATGTGGGACATATTCACAAAGTAATCACATGGAACCTGCTGATTGACTGGATATTAGAGAAAAAAGACCTGTGAGGATGACCCTTAAGTTTCTAGCATGGTTAAACATGAGTCATTTAAGGGCTTAAGAACATTTTGCTTGATAGGTCTGTTCATCTATCTACGTTGGGCATTTGAAGATATTGAAAAAATATATATCCTACATTTATAATTGTGACCTAAAATGTTGAAAGGAATGTAATTAACTAAACTGGAAAAAGGAGATAATTGTTTAGATTTTAATCCTTTCCATTTGAGTTTATCAAACAAGAGAATATAATTGTTCTTTATTTTTATGCAAAAATGTTCAATTTACTAATCTTGTTATCCTATTTATAAATTGGACCTCAAGGCTGAAGAACAAGTAGGTTTTAAAAATTGCAGCTGTAACTCTTAATTACAGAGAACAATCGGATGGTTACCAGAGGGGAGTTGGTCGGGGTATGTGTTGAACAGGTGATGAGGATTAAGGAGTGCATTTGTGATGAGCACAGGCTGGTGCAGGGAGGAGCTGAATCACTATACTGTACCCCTGAAACTAACAGTTCACCATATGCTAACTATACTGGAACTAAAATAAAAAATGATAATAGATTGCAGCTGTAATAAACAGTATATTCATTTTAAATCCAAATTTCCATTAATCTTTATACATCAAAAGCCCCTTAGACACTAAAAATCTCAAACTGACAAGCAGAATATTTAGTGAAATGGGGAAAATGTTTGTGATTTATTAAGTGAGAAAAGGAGGCCAGCAAACAAAATACTGTTACACACACATATCTATATATAGTTATTTATAATCACAAACCTCCTTCTAAAGAGGGTATGATCAACAAATCGTAATCTGTTCTCCACACTGTGATCCATCACACTGTGATCTCCACACATATTCCTTCTCTTTAAATGCAGATCCTCAGGGGTGCCTGGGTGGCTCAGTGAGTTAAACGTCTGACTTCAGCTCAGGTCATGATCTCATGGCTCATGGGTTCGAGCCCCGTGTTGAGCTCTGTGCTGACAGCTTAGAGCCTGGAGCCTGCTTTGGATTCTGTGTCTCCCTCTCTCTCTGCCCCTCCCCCGTTCATGCTCTGTATCTCTCTCTGTCAAAAATAAATAAACATTAAAAAAAAAATGAAAAAAAAAAGAAATGTTAACAGTGTTTATTTCTAGGCCAAGGAGTTTATTTTAATTTCCACTGCATGTATCTCTGGGTTTTCCAAGTTTTCTATAACAATTACACATTTTTATAATTAGAAAAAAATTAACAGTAATTGTACTGATTGTTTTAATCACCTGGAAATTTGCTTATAATATTAAGAGAAAAAAACTGAATATGATTATGGACACAACAATGACATAAAAAATTATTTAAAAGGACTAAAGGAAATATGCCAAATGTCGACAGTTGTCTCTCAGGGGTTATGTAGATTATCCCTGGCCCCTGCCAGATTCTTTAAACTTTTCTGGTCTCTCACATTCTTAAGAACAGATTCCATTTAGACTCAATGAACTTCATACTGCCAAATCAAATGGATGCTTCTCTGTCCTTACTTATCTCAAGCAATCTCTCAGCATCAATCAATTCAGCTAGCCTTCTCTTCTTTGTTGAAACACTATTCTTTCTTGCCTTCCCTCTTACCTTGCTAGGTACTTCTCATTTTTCTTTGCCAGCTCAACCTCTGTCCTAAACTCCAGATTTATATACCAGCTGGTCACCTGACACATCTATTCTCTTGGATTTCTGATAGGTATCTCAAATTTACTATATCCAAAGAGAATCTGACCGCAATCCTCCACTCCCCATCCTACTCTTCTCCCAGTCTTCCCATCCCAGTGAATGGTGACACCATCCAACCTCTCAAACCTAAACCTATGAAGCAACTTTGATTCCTATCACGCTCAGTCTCCCTAACTTGCACCCTATTTTTCTACAAAGGCATCTAGAACCTCATATGCTAACTGAAAAAAAGCTGACCACAAGGAAAAGGGATCCTCACAAGAGTAAAAACATGTGTTAATTACGCTATGGCTATGGAAAAATCTTCAAGGCAAAAATAATTTTCTGTTAAAAATAGGAAATTTTCAACATACACTATTATTTGGAAAATAGTGTATTTATTGTATTACTTCAGTAATTTAACCATTAATCTTAATAAGAAAAATCAATATACAAGGAGAGACTGGCTGTACTACATTGAGGGAGAAAAGATGTTACTTAGAAATGAACAGAAGGTGCCACCAAGTGGGGAAAAAAGTATATACATAGTAGAGAAAAATCTAGGTAAGCCATATTTGTTTAACTTGATTTAAAGGATTTCAGGGTTCCAACACTTCAAAAAACTCTTGATAGAAGTAGAAACAGTAATTTTATACTATTATGCATAAAAGAGCCCAAATTTTCCACCATTTTACTCTCAACATTTTCCTTTGTCAAATTTTATACAGATACTAACTACTTACTTGGTTTACCTGTCACTAATTCTTTTGTTTTTAATTTTTTTTAACATTTATTTATTACTGAGAGACAGAGAGACACAGAGCATGAGCAGGGGAGGGGTACAGAGAGGGGGAGACACAGAATCTAAAATAGGCTCCAGGTTCGGAGCTGTCAGCACAGAGCCCGATGTGGGGCTCAAACTCACAAACTGTGAGATCGTGACCTGAGCAGAAGTCAGTCACCCAACCAACTGAGCCACCCGGGAACCCCAATCTGTCACTAATTCTATGCAAAAGCTAACAAGCATAAAAATGAAAATAAAGGGGGCACCTGGTGCTCAGTCAGTTGAGTGTTCCACACTTGATTTCAGCTCAGGTCACGATCCCAGGGTCATGGGATCAAGCCCCATGGCTCCGTGCTGAGTGTGGAAGCTGCTTAAGATTTTCTCTGTCTCAAAATAGGAAGGAAGGAAGGAAATGAAGGAAGGATGGAAGGGAGGAAGGAAGAAGGAAGGAAATAAAGACTTTGGTGCATTACTGTATAGCTAGTGGCTATAGAGATAAAATTAAGGATAATCAAAATGGTGTAAGAATATAATGGCATAAAAGACTATTTGTGATCTACCGAAATACTTTGAGTATTCTGTTCAGTCAGGTTAAGCTCATATAAACTCCTGAAAAAGAAATTAAAATCTCACTGCTGATTCTATAAGAGAATAGAACTTACATAAGAAAATAAACGTATTATAAGGGGCACCTGGGTGGCTCAATCGGTGAGCATCCAACTTCAGCTCAGGTCATGATCTCACGGTTCGTGGGTTCAAGCCCTGCATTGGGCTCTGTGCTGACAGCTCAGAGCCGGGAGCCTGCTTCAAATTCTGTGTCTCCCTCTCTCTCTGTCCCTCCCCTGCTCATGCTCTTCTGTCTCTCTCTCTCTCTCAAAAATGAATAAACATTAAAAAAGATTTTTTTAAGAAAATAAAAGTACCGTAACAAAGAAAAATAACAGACACTCAGTTATAGTACAGTCTACCAGCTAGCATTCATTAAATGACTATCAACTCCAAGATAGCAAGGACCGTCTATTTTGTTTACCACTGTGAATGTGTAAATCTATCAGTGCATGATACATACTGGGATGCGTAACATTTGTTGAATAAGTGATTTGTAAGCTGAGTACTGTGCTAGGTTCTAGGCATTCAGTTTTTTATTTTCAAGGTACATGGAGCTCCAGTGCCCATCCCAGACATTCACATCAGCACATGCACCTTTTGTTTATCTACTGGTAGACCCAAACAGCCTCACTAGCTGCTGACAGTGAAAGAAATGAAGGCCTTGCGATGAGATAAAGTGAACTTTTTCCCACAAGATTTCTAATGTTCCCACTAGATTAGGGAACAGTATGTGAACCACAGAAGTTTATTGAAGAAATTCCCTGTTTCTAGGATAAACACTTGACACTTCAGGAGGGAATCCTTCTCTAGTTGAGATTATGCAGCTACCCTACAGATTCATATACTATCACAGGCCATCTCCAGCACCAGACGGCTCAGAAAGAGGACAGAACTACAGCTCACCCCATCGGCAACATCAGGTGTTCCTCTCATTGGGAGACTTTGCGATAGTTCGTGCAGGTGACAGCTGCTCACCCTGCTGTTCAGGACCCATTTTCTTGGACTCCCTAGGCTCAAGTGAGAGGAGAGCCGCATCAGGTGCAGGAGCTGCCCTGACTTAAAGGCTTCATGCTGTACAAAAACTGACACCTCTAATAACAACAACTCCACAGGCGCAGCTTCAGGATTCCCATTCTCACAAGGGACATCCCAGGTCTAAGAGCAGCAATACACAAGGAAGCTCAAACAGCTAACTCACCAGGCATTTATAATTGCTCTCATCCAGATGCAATGTACCAATCAAGGATCAATTTTGTCTAGCAGTATATAGTAGTCCCCCTCCTTGTTTGCAGGGGTTAAGTTCTAAGATCCCCAGTGCATGCCTGAAACTGTGGATAGTACCAACCCTTATAAATACTATGCTTTTTCCTACATTTACACACCTGGGATAAAGATTAATTTATAAATTAGTCACAGTAAGAGACTAACAACAATAACTAATAGTAAAATAGAACAACTGTAATATAGTAAGTTATGTGAATATAGTTCCCTCCTCTCAAAATATTATTGTACCATTCTCACCCTTCCTCTTATGATGTGAGATGATAAAACACTTTTCTGACGAGAGGAAGTGCAGTAAATGACGCAGGCATTGTGACATAGTGTTAGGCTACTACTGACCTTCTGACCACACATCAGGAGATCACCTGCTTCTAAACCATGGGTGACCAGGGGGTGACTGAAACCATGGAAAGCAAAACCGTGGATAAGAGGGGACTCCTGTAGTTGCTACAATCAAATCTGGTTTCCAGGGAAACAAAGCTAGGCATTTAACTGAAGATCAGATTCACTTAACCCTTTTACCTACAATTCACTAAGTTCCATTGTATACTACACTAGGTAAAATGACAATGAAGTCCTATCTCCATCACCAACCTCTATCCTGACCTAAAGACTAGTGTTTAACTGTCTACCACCATTCCCACTTGGTTTTCTAATAGGCATCTCCTACTTAACATAGACAAAGTAGAATTCTTCATTACCTCTTCCAGTTCTGCTTCCCCCACCCTACCCGATCTTCCTCACCTCAGTTACCACCAGTAGTTCAGGCCAAAAATCTTGAAGTCATCCTTGACTTTTTTCTCTCAAACTTCACTCCATCAGCAAATCCTCCATTTTACTTCAAAATACATCCCTGTGGTAGGCAGCCTCTAGGATGGCCTCCGTGACCACAGCCTCTGGGTATACATACCCTTGTGTAATCCTCTATGGATAACAGAAAATATATATACTGGTCTCTGTACCCAACTCCTGGCACAAAGCTCCTGAGACTTTTGTAACTTCCTGATGATAACACTAGGAGCATCTATTGTTTTAATATTTGTCTTTTTTTTTTTTTAAAAGATTTTATTTTTTTGGCACTTGGGTGGCTCAGTTGGTTAAGTGTCTGACTTCGGTTCAGGTCATGACCTCTCTGTGAGTTCGAGCCCTGCATCAGGCTCTCTGCTGTCAGCATAGGGCCCACTTTGGATGCTTTGTCTCCCTCTCTCTGCCCCTGCCCCTCTGCCTTGCACATGCTCTCTCTCTCAAACATAAATATTAAAAAAATATTTTTTTAAACATTTTATTTTTTAAGTAATCTCCACACCTAACATGGGGCTGGAACCCACGACCCTGAAATCAAGAATCACACATTCCACCGACTGAGCCAGCCAGGCGCCCCTTAATATCTGTCTTTGATCTGACCCTGACACAGGGCTCCCAACACTCTCATAAATTCCTGAGTAACAAGAGCAGTAGGAGCATCTCTTGTTCTAATGAGGTGACTCTAGATAGGCTTCAAGATGGTCCTGGATGAGGATAGTCACCAGGAAGATCAAGCCATGATCAAAAGCTTGGAATTTTCAGCTTCAGCCCCTAACCTCCTGACCAATCTATAGCTGGCTGCTCAGAAGCACTGGGCTTGTGAGTGGCATCAGAGGAAGAGGTAGAGGGGGCAGTCTTGTGGGACTGAAATCTTACCTGTTGTGGGATCTGACACTATCTCCAGATAGATAGTGTCAAAAATGAGTTAAACTGTAGGACACCCAGCTGCTGTCAGAGACTTTCTTGTTGTTTGGGGGAGGGGGGGGAAATCCCTACACATTTGGTAACCGGAAGTGTCAGAAGTGAAGTGTCTGGTATGTAAAGGAGACTCACAAGAGAAACACACAGCAGGGAAGAGTTTTCCCTACTAGGGAAGAAAGAAACTGAGGTTTTTTTCCCCCACTTTCATCCACTTTCCATGAGTATGGGCTGTATTTACTGACTCATTTCTAATAAAAAGAACGCAGCATTAAGTGTAGGATGTTACTTCTGAGATTAGGTTTTAAAAGATTGGCCTAATGTAACACCATGTTAACTATACTTCCAAAAAAAAAAAAAAAAAGGAAAAATACACACGCACACACGCACACGACTGTGGCTTCCATCTCAGGTGTTCTCTTCACTTGCTCTTAAGAAGCCAGCTGCCACAAGAGATGGCCTTGTGGAGAGGCCCACATGAGTGAGCGCGGAAGCAAATCTCTGAAGTCTGTCTACAGCCACGTGAATGAATTTGGCTATGGAGGTGACTGCAGCCTCAAACGATATCTTGAGTGCAGCCTCGTGAAAGACCCTAAACCAGAGGCATCTAGCTAAGTTGCACTCAATTCCTTACCCACAGAAATCATGAGAGATACTGTTTATTGTTTTAAGCTAAATTTAAGATAATCTGTTAACACAGTAATGGATAACTGGTACAGTCCCCAAACTCACAACTCGCAGCACTAGCACGTTAGTCCAGCAATCAGCCTGCTCCAACACTGCCCCCCACCTTCCTCATTCTTCACAGCAATGACACAGATGCTTTAAAAATGTAAATCACAGGGGGCTCTTGGGTGGCTCAGTCGGTTAAGTGTCTGACTTCGGCTCAGGTCACAATCACCCGGTTCATGGGTTCGAGCCCTGTGTCGGGCTCTGTGTTGACAGCTCAGAGCCTAGAGCCTGCTTCGGATTCTGAGTCTCCCTTTCTCTGCTCCTTCCCCACTCATGCTTTGTCTCTCTCTCTCAAAAATAAAATAAAATGGCCAACAGACACACAAAAAGATGCGCAACATCATTAATCACCAGGAAAATGCAAATCAAAACCAAATGAGATATCATCTTAGAGCTGTCAGAATGGCTAGCAACAAAAAGATGAGAAATAACAAGTGTTAGCGAGGATATGGAGAAAAAGGAACTCTTGTGCACTGTTGGTAGAAATAAAATTGGTACAACTACAGTGGAAAACAGTATGGAGCTTCCTCAAAAAATTAAAAATTAAATTACCATATGATCCAGTAATTCCACTACTGGATACTCACCCAACAAAAACAAAAACACTAATTGAAAAAGATATATGCACCCCTACATTAAGTGCAGCATCATTTACAATAGCCAAGACATGGAAACAATTCAAGTGCCCATCCAAAGATGAATGGATAAAAAAAGATGTGGTGTACAAATGCAGTAGAATATTACTCGGTCATAAAAAAAGGAATGTGATCTTACCATCTGTGACAACAGATGGGATGGACCCAGAGGGTATTATGTTCAGCAAAATAAGTCAGACTGGAAAAGACAAATACCATATGATTTCACATATAAGTAACTAAAATATATAAAACATACAAAAAACAAAACAAACAAAAAGCAGAAATGGACCCATAAATACAGAGAACAAACTGATGGTTGCCAGAGAGTATGGGGGTAGGGCGATAAGCGATATAGGTGAAGAAGAGCAGAAAAATAAGTCAAGTCAGTAAATAAATAAACAAATGGAACAAGCATAGTAATGAATTATAACTCATTGATTATAACAGGAGTTCATACTGATACAATAAACGAGTAGACTGAAAGTCTGATGAGTAATGGGAAACTTAAGTAACTTCAAAGTACCTCTACATAAAATGCTAATTAATTGCAAAGGGAAAACTTTAGAAAGGAGAAACTTCGCAGATATACCCTATTCAAGTGAGAAGATATCATCAGTAATAGGACTAATCAAAATAGGGTGCCACCTAATGGGACACTGCTTCTGTGAAATTTCTGCCAAAGACATAGTCTGAATCTAGTCATGAGAAAACATTTGACAAACCCACACTGAAGGACTTTCTACAATATAACTGGCCTGTAGGGGTGCCTGGGTGGCTCAGTTGGTTAAGTGTCCAACTTCGGCTCAGGTCACAATCTCAGGGTTCGTAAGTTCCAGCCCTGCATCGGGCTTTGTGCTGACAGCTCAGAGCCTGGAGCCTGCTTCGGATTCTGTGTCTCCCTCTCTCTCTGCTCCTCCCCCACTCATGCTCTGTCTCTCTCTCTCTCCTTCACAAATAAATAAAAACATTAAAAAAATAATAACTGGCCTGTAACTTTGAGAAGTGTGAAGGTCATGAAAATTAAGGAAAAGCAAAGGAACAAATCCAGTGTTAAAGAGACTAGAGAGAAATGAGATCCACATGAAATGCACAATTAGACCCTCTGGCTATAAAAGACATTTGTTGGCACAACTGATGAAAACTAAATGGGATCTGAAGATGATATGACTCTTAATTTCCCAACTTTGACGGTTAAATTGTGGTTACATAGGAGAATATCCTTGTTTGTAGGAATTACACACTGGAGTATTCAGGACATCCTTTGGGAACTTACTTTGAAATGATTCATATACTTCCAACTCTTCAGGAAGTTTAGGATTGTTCCCAATTAAAAAAAAAATATATAAAACAGATCACATCCTACTTTACCTTCCAGTGACTTTCAAAGAAATTTAGGGAAAAAAAGCCAAAAAAGCATGGCTTACCACATCTACACGATCCAGGCCCTAGCTATTTCTCCTAGTTACCTAAAATCTTCCCTGCAGTCATTCCATTCCAGCCAAACTGGCCACACTGCTGTTCTTTGAATACATGCAAATATATCTCAACAGACAGGCTTTTGCACTGTGGTTTCTACTGCCTGGAGCTCTTTGTCCCCTTCCCTGGTTTGCTCCCTCCCCTCTTCAAATGTCATTTCCTCAAGGAAGCCTTTTCTAACTTCCAGAGAAGACAGACACTCCATTACTCTTTATCCTTTTATGAATGCCAGCTTCATATTATCTTCCTTGCATTTACCATTACCTAAAATATAGAATACATTTGTTCTTCTGTCTCCATTCAATGAGAGCAAGAACTCTCATTATTTACTATTGTATTCCCAGTGTCTATAACAGTTCTAGGCGTCTGGTAGGCATGCAATAGTTATTTGAAGGTCGCCTGGGTGGCTCCGTTGGTTGAGTATCCAAATGCAGCTCAGGTCATGACCTCACGGTTCGTAAGTTCAAGCCTCGGATCGGGCTCTGTGCTGACAGCTCAGAGCGTGGAGCCTGACTTGGAGTCTGTCTCCCATTCTTTCTGCCTCTCCCCTGCTCACACTCTCTCTCTCTCTCCCTCTCTCAAAAATAAGTAAACATTAAAAACCAAACAAACAAAAATAGTTATTTGAATAACAATGATAAACTGTTTGCTATTCACTACTTTGTATATAATACCTGTCTCTCTAATTAAAACTGAATCGGGGCACCTGGGAGGCTCAGTCAGTTAGGTTCCAACTTTGGCTCAGGTCATGATCTCATGGTTGGTGAGAGCCCACATTGGGCTCTCTGCTGTCAGCATAGAGCCTGCTTCAGATCCTCTGTCCCCCTCTCTTTCTGCCCCTCCCCTGCTTGCGCTATTTCTCTTTCAAAAATAAACATTAAAAATTAAAAAAAATAAATAAATCAACCCAACTACAAATTTACTCATGGATCAAATCAAAGGTAAGACTCCACAAATTTAGAATTCCACAATGTATTACCCTTAGCAAAGAGGAGGTCTTCTTGAGAAACAAACAGCTAAACTTGTCCGACAACACTTCTCCCTACATCATAAGCCTTTAAGCTTCCCTTATAAACACGGGTCATCAAAGGTACTCAGCCATTAGGAGGCTGCTCTCCACAAAGAAATTCAGCTTTATATCCTCAATTGTCCTCAGGCACCTGCTGGAATGATGTTATCTTCTACAGCTTTCTACCTCTTTTTCATGTGATCTCAGATCATATAAAAGAACTTGCTTGGCAGAATAGTACTTTTATCTTTTCATAGTTTTTACCACGTTATCATTTCAAATATGTTTCATCACATAATTTAAATCAGTTCCCTCCTGCACCTCCCGTCACATTCTCCCAAAATATAGACCATGAGCGCTGAGTAAAGATGAGTGCTTTGAAGGAAATAGATCTCAATCTATCTGAGATCTGAAAGAGATAGCCCACAGGTCTTCTGCATCCTCCTAGGACCAATTCCACCCCAAAACAATCAACCAAACAAATAACTTGGACACCTTACCTCCTAAAGCCAAATTCCACTTTTGAGTCCTGGGTCTCAAATAGTGCCCCTAACATATAAAATGCCCCTCAGTGAAAGTAGACAGCTCTTGATCTAAAATCACAGTCCCTTGGATCTTAAAAGAATGATATGCTATGGTAACATGTAATATCACTGCTGCTTTCTCACAATCAGAGCCAATGAGTATAAAGACAATTCATTACAAGCATACCTTGGAGATATTGCAGGCTTGGTTCCAAACTAACACAATAAAGTGAATATTGCAATAAAACAAGTCGAACGAATTCTTGTTTTCCAGTGCATATAAAAGTTGTGTTTGTACTACACTATAGTCTATTAAGTGTACAACAGCAGTATATCTAAAAAAAAAAACCACAACATATGCCTTGATTAAAAAATACTTTATTGCTTGCTGAAAATACTAACCACCATCTGAGCTTTTAGGGAGTTTTTAATTTTTTGGCTCATGGAGGGTTCTTGCCTTGAAGTTGATGGCTGCTGACTGACCAGAGTGGTGGGGTGACAGTGGCGATTTCTTAAAATAAGACAACAATGAAGTTTATCACACTGATCCACTCTTCCTTCTCATTAAGGATTTCTCTGTAGCCATGTAATGCTATTTGATAGCCTTTACCCACAGTAAAACTTCTTTCAAAATTGGAGTCAATCCTCTCAAGCCTGCCACTACCATATCAACTAAGTTTATGTTATATTCTAAATCCTTTGTCATTTCAACAATCTTCACAGCATCTCTGCCAGGAGTAGATTCTAGATCAACAAACCACTTTCTTTGCTCATCCATGAGAAGGAACTCCTCATCCATTCAAGTTTGATCATAAAACTGCAACAACTCAGTCACGTCTTCAGGCTCCACTTCTTGTTCTCTTGCAATTTCTACATTTACTTCCATAATTACTTTATCCACTGAAGTGATAAACCCCTCAAAATCATCCATGATCAATGGGTTGGAATCAACTTCTTCTAAACTCCTGTTAATGATGGTATTTTGACCTCTTCCCATGAAATCACAAATGTTTTTAATGGCATCTAGAATGATTGAATCCTTCTGAGAAGATTTTCCATTTACTTTGACCAGATCCAGCAGAGGCAGCTATAGCCTTATGCAAGGTCTCTCTTAAATAATACTTGAAAATCAAAATTACTCCTTCATCTGTGGGCTAAAGATATTGTGTTAGCAGGTATGAAACATGAATCTCACTGTACATCTCCATCAGAGCTGCTGGGTAACCAGGTGCATTGACAATGAACACTAATATTTTGAAAGGCATCTTTTTTTCTGAGCAGTAGGTCCCAATAGCAGGCTTAAAATATCCAGTAAGCCATGCTGTAAACAGATGTGTGGTCGCTCAGGCTTTGTTGTTCCATTGGTAGAGCATAAGATTTAGCATCATTCTTAAGGGCCATGGGATTTTCTGAACAGTGAATGAATACAGGCCTCAACTGAAAATCACCGGCTGCATTAGCCCCTAACAAGAGAGTCAGCCTGTCCTTTGAAGCTCTGAAGCCAGGCACGGACTTTTCTCTAGCTATGAAAGTCCTAGATGGCATCTTCTTCCAATAGAGTGCTGTTTCGTCTACATTGAAAATCTGTTGTTTAGTGTAGCCACCTTCACTAACTATCTTCGCTAGATCTTCTGAATAACTTGCTGCAACTTTCATATCAGCACTTGCTGCTTTACCTTGCACTCTTATGTTATGGAAACAGTGTCTTTCCTTAAACTTTATGAACCAAACTCTGCTAGCTTCACTTTTCTTTTGCAGCTTCCTCACCTCTCAGCCTTCACAGAATTGAAGAGGTAGGGATTTGCTCTAGACTAAGCTTTGGCTTAAGAAATGCTGTGGTTGGTTTGATCTTCTGTCCAGAACACAAAAACTTTCTCCGTATCAGCAATAAGGCTGTTTCACTTTCTCATCATTCTTGTGTTCACTGGAGTAGCACTTTTAACTTCCTTCAAGAACTTTTCTTTTGCATTCACAACGTGGCTAACTGTTTGACACAAGAGGCCTAGCATTCAGCCTATCTTGGCTTTCAACATGCCTTCCTCACTAAGCTTTATCACTTTTAGCTTTTGATTTAAAGTGACAGATGTGTGCTCACTTCAGCAGCACATGTAATAAAGTGACAGATGTGCAACTCTTCCTTTCTCTTGAACACTCAAAGGCCTTTGAAGGGTTATTGATTGGCCTAATTTCAATATTGTGTTTCAGGGAACAGGGAGGCCTGGGGAGAGGAAGACAGGGGAATGGCCAGTTGGTGGAGCAGTCTGAACATAACATTTATTAAGTTCACCATCTTCTATAGGTGTGGTTCATGGCACCCCAAAAGAATTACAACAGTAAGCTCAAAGATCACTTGATTACGGGTCACTATAACAAACATAACAACAATGAAAAGTTTGAAATATTGTGAGAATTAACAAAATGTGATACACAGACACAATGTGAGCATATGGTGTTGGAAAATGGCGCCGACAGACTTGCTCATGGCAGGGTTGCCTCAAACCTTCAATTTGTAAAAAACTTCTCTGATTTGTGCAGCACAGTAAAGCAAAGCATAATGAAACTAGGTATGGCTGCATCGTGGCCTTCAAACTACATCACTGATATAGGTCAATGCTCCTAATTTGTCCAAGTAGTAGAAGCTGAGAACTGGTTGTAGGTGAAATGTGATATATGTGCTTAATTCACAATATATATATTTTTAAAATTTACTTAAATTCAAGTTAGTTAACAACACAGTGCAGTACTGGTTTCAGTAGTTCACAATATACTCTTAAAACACTGTTCTGTTCAATCAAGTAGCCTATTTAATTTAAATAAAATAAAAACTTTAATTCGGTCACATTAGCTAAATTTCACAGTGTCCTGGGCCAGATGTGACTAGTGGCTACCTTATTGGACAGCACAAACATATAATATTTCTATGATCATGAAAAATTCTACTGGATAGTGCCGTATTTAGGGTGACAAATATTTTAAATTAACATTTAAAAAACAAGAAATCTCACCATTGAAATACACATTTCCACTTTCTCTTGAAAAATCCTATCTAGAAACCGCTGACCAAATTCTCAGCTGATGGAACCAGGGAGTGATGAACTCTTTGATGGAATGTGTGCTTTTCAGTCCTTTACAGTCCCCACTACTCCCTACTGTCTCACACTGTACTTCATTAACTTATGTTATATGCCTGGATTTCTAATTGAGTCTTTATGAAAACGCTTGAGATTATTCCAGTTCCTACACAACAGAGCCTCAAGCAGTTTCTGATGATCAAGTTCAATTAAATAAAATGTCACAGGTACCTAATACACTTATTTCTAGTTTTCTGGTGAAATTTTCTAGACAAACTATAACAGATACCTAGAGTTTAATTTTGTATCAAACAAGTGGTATTATTTTAGCAATCTAAGAAACAGATAGGAGTACTTTGCTTTGAAATATTTTACACAAAATTTGATAATCCACGTAAGACCATTTAGAATTTCATTTCAAAACAGATATATTATAAAATTACTTTTTAGAAACCTAAGGAATTTGAGGGCTCTCATTTTACAGATGAAAAAACTAAGCCCCAGAGAGGTTAAGGAACTTGCTTAAAGTCCAATTGCCAAATATTCAGAGTCAGAATTCGTTTTGCTTTTCCCTTCACCCATAGCCACGTGATAATGTGGCATACTGTTTTTCCCCAAAGACAGCCCCACCATCATATACGCCAACGTGTAATGTGATCTTGACATGCCTCCATTAAGACACAGGGTTTATGTTCTCTTTCATTAAGCTTGGGCAGAGTTTTCAAATTGCCTCAACCAACGAAATGCAGAAACGATACAGGATAATTTCCAAGACTAAGTCAGTTAAGGCCACATGGCTTTCTGCCTGGTGCTTTCTCTTAGAGCACTTGCCTGAAGCAGTGCAGGCCACCGGAGGGTGTACCAGCCCAAAGCCCCAGCTGTGCTCCCTGGTGACATCCAGCACCCGCTGCCAGATACCAAATGAACAAGTCTTCAGATGATTCTGGTATCCAGCCTTTGAGTCTTCGACCTGACTTTCTAGAGCCGAGATAAGCTAGTCTGACTATGACTTGCCTAAACTCCTGACCCATAAGAACTGAGAAATAAATGCTTGTTGTTTTAAGACCCTAAGTTTTAGGGTTGTTACACAGTCACCGTAACTAGGACAGACGCTTTCAGATATCTGACTGTTTTACAAACAGATACTCAATAAATATTTGTGTAATGAAACAAATATTGCCAAGCCAAATAAAATAACATGTTGACTTAGCTTACCATTCAGGGGGGACCATGCTTCCATCCACATCCCAAAACGTGTTCTTGCCATTCATTTCAGTTGTATATATAACCCATCGGTGACGACCTGGGTGGAAAGATCAACATTTATAAAGATGTGAGGAAATAAACACAACCTTAAAAAAAAAAAAAAAAAGTATAATTCTATATCAAAGAAGACTTTTTTTTTTAATTTTTTTAATAAGAGACTTTTATGTGCTTTCACATAAAAGAAACGTTAAAGGAATAGCACCCCGGGTATATCAGTGAGGACAAGCCTCAGGAAGTGTATCGCAAGCTTTCATCAATAGCCCGGAAGCTGCCAGAGCAAAATCCCTACACTGGGACTCAGCCTCACTCTATGGGTGGGACTCAGGCATTTCCCACAGTGGAGAACTCTTGCTTCTCCCCCTGTACTGCTGCCAAGGGAGTAGAGGAGAAAGTAAAGGAGTGTGTTTCCAACTGTTAAGGGTATTCAGGAAATAAAGTGTTCCTCCTGAGACTGGGGCAGGAGAAATGTATTCACAGCAATCATACTTGAATTATATGTTTCCATATAAATATTTTTAAATGACCACCAGAGATCCTCTCGGAAACTGGTGATCACACATAATAGGCAAACATTATAAATGATGGTTAGATAAATAGGATAGCTCCTGTCATCAAAACAGTATGGCTGCATTTTTTTATTTAACAAATTTCTGTGAAATAGTTGGGGATCTAACTACAATTTACACAACTGTTTCTTGGAGCACGTTGGTGGTTCAGTCAGTTAAGAGTCTGACTCTTAATTTTGGCTCAGGTCATGATTTCATGGTTAGTAAGTTCAAGCCCCACACTGGGCTCTGCACTGACAGCATGGAGCCTGCTTGGGATTCTGTCTCCCTCTCTCTGCCTCTCTCCCAAAATAAATTTCAAAAATAAACTTTAAATAAATAAATAACTAAATGACTATTTCTATTGGGTCCTTAAGTTGAGCATCAACCTGGATTCTAATCAATACTCTGTCACTTATTATTAATGAGTTTTAGGCAAATTTTATGAGCCTCAGTTTCTTTACCTATTAAAAGTGGATGAATACAGGGCAGTTGGCTGGCTCAGTCAGTACAGCATGAGACTCTTGAACTCAGGGTTCTGAGTTTGAGCCCCATGATGGGCACAGAGCTTACCTTAAAAAAAAAAAAAAAAAAAAAGTGGGAGGGTGCTGCCTGGCTGGCTGAGTTGGTGGAGCATGGGACTCTTGATCTCAGGGTTTTAAGTTCAAGATCCTCACTGGATGTAGAGGTTATTGAAAAATAAAATCTTTAGGAGCAACGGGGTGGCTCAGTTGCTTAAGCGTCCAACTCTTGGTTTCAGCTCAAGTCATGATCTCATGGTTCATGGGTTTGAGCCCTGAGTCCAGCTCTGTGCTGACAGGACACAGCCTGCTTGGGATTCTCTCTCTCCCTCTCTCTCTCTGCCTGCCCATCCCCTGCTTGAATAAATAAAAAAACATTAAAAAAATCTTTAAGAAAATGTTTTTAAAAAAAATCTTAAAAAACAAAAGTAGATGATTATACTTACATCTTAAGGTTGTTATGAAAATTAAATATCACACAGACACCTAGTTTAGCATTGGTCACAAAAGCGCATAATATTAATTCCTTCCACCCCTCCCTTATTGCCCCTAATCCCACAAATAGAAAATACTGAATTCATCCCTATAATGGGTTTTAAGGCAATAAACAAAAAGCAATCTGCATTTACTTTACAGAATTTTCCTGGGTAAATACATAATCAACAAATATCAAGGAATGCTATTTAAATACGACCTTCTCAGGGCTCCAGGGTGGCTCAGTCAGTTAAGTGTCCAACTTCAGCTCAGGTCATGACCTCACAGTTTGTCAGTTCAAGCCCCCAATCTGGCTCTCTGCTGTCAGCGCAGAGCCCACTTCTATCCCCCTCTGCCCCTTTACAGATCATGCTTGTGCACATGCTCTCTCTCTCAAAAATAAATAAACATTTAAAAAAGATAAAAATAGGGGCACCTGGGTGGCTCAGTTGGTTAAGCGTCCGACTTTGGCTCAGGTCATGGTCTCACGGCTCATGAGTTCAGACCCTGCGTCAGGCTCTATACTGACAGCTCAGAGCCTGGAACCTGCTTCAGATTCTGGGTCTCCCTCTCTCTGCCCCTCCCCACTCATGCTCTGTCTGTCTCTCTCTCAAAAATAAATAAACATGAAAAAAAAAGTCTTGTTAAAAAAGATCAAAATAAATGTGACCTTATCTATTAAAGGAAATACAGATTTCAAGTGCAACTAAGAGCCTCTGGAGCCCATGCCTTTGAGGGCGCTCCTCTGGCATGCCTGAGCCTCTCCCAGAAGCCACTAGGTTGCTTCTACACCATCCTGGAGCCTTCTCCCAAGCCCTGGATCAAATGGAAACAATAGAGCTTTCTGCAGAAAAAAATAAAATTTCAAGATTTGTTTCTTCCATTAGAGAAATCAATTTTGAGAATAAGTAACTAATAGTAAAGTGTAATCCAATGAGGCAGGGGAATGGGAATGTGAAGGCACATGGAGAAACCTTGGAAAAGATTTCACAGTTAGGCCATGATGACAGAGAAGAGCCTTAACAATCTCACACTATACACATCAAAATTTTAAATGTGCATACTCAGACTCAGCAATTCCACTCCTAGGAATTTATTCTTGGAATATTTAAACAAATGAATGTGGATGTAGTTACCAGCAAGTCACTGCAGCATTGTTTCTAATAGCAAAAGGTTGAAGGCAATCAATCTAAATGTCTATCAATAGTGAAGTGTTTGAAAAAATAATGATTCTTCCATACAGGTGAGAATTGTGTTGCTATTAAAATGAATGTTGCTGGGTGCCTGGGTGGCTCAGTCGGTTGAGCACTGGACTTTGGTTCAGGTCATGATCTCACAGTCTGTGAGTTCAAGCCCAGCGTCGGGCTTTGCCCTGACAGTGAGGAGCCTGTTTGGAACTCTCTGTCCCAATCTCTCTCCACCCCTCCCCTACTCACTCTCTCTCTCTCTCTCAAACAAAAACCAACATTAAAAAAAAAAAAAAAAATGTTAAATTTTTTTTTAAATGAAAATACACAAACAAATATCCAAAGAATGCTGTAGATACATCCAAC
This sequence comes from Felis catus, assembly GCF_018350175.1. Classification (NCBI taxonomy): domain Eukaryota; kingdom Metazoa; phylum Chordata; class Mammalia; order Carnivora; family Felidae; genus Felis; species Felis catus. The sequence goes on from NC_058374.1 coordinate 116,323,905, forward strand.
TTAGTAATATGGAGAAATGGGCCATTATTTTTAAGTAAAAATATTTCTGTTTACACACAACATACATAATCCCATGAAATTAAAAAGAAAGTGTATGTTGGTTTATACACTCATTAAAGAAGCTCCTAGTATATTATAGGAATTTCTATATTATAGAAAAGAGTCAAATCCAGTCTCAATCTCACTCCCATTATTTATATCAAAAAGTATTGTACTCACCAAAAAATTGCTTGTTGTCCTCATAGTATTTGTTTCCATATTTGTCTTCCCCCACTAATGTACCAACCCTCACATCGTTTGCCCTGTTAATATCAAAAGAAAACACATTTTAGAATGATTATTTGTTCAAAACACAAAATACAGTGAGTATAACAACTTTCAGTCAGTCAAGGCTGCAGCACCAAAGAGAAAAATGAAGAAATCTGGGGATGGTCACTAGTTGTTCACTTCTAGCCTTCATCTCCAGGATTAGGCCACCCACTGTTGAAGAATCAAGCTTTCAGGTAAGAGCTCTAGAATCCCTACTCATGTGGCCCCCAGCACCACGTAGACAGGTAAGACAGATCAGAAAAGGCAGATCGACTCAACCAATATGCTTAAATTACACTAAATATACAGACGCAATATCTTCAAGTTACAAGACTACTTTTATCTATTATCCCTACTAGACCTTGAGGACTGGAGTTAGCAAAAACCCTCAGGAAATCAGGAGGCCAAAGTATTTCATCTGAAAATGATTCGAATGTCTCCAGGCTTTCATTCGATTGTGGGTCTCCGATTCGGTTTCCGCGAACAATGTTGCTCCCCCAATTCAAAGAATGTGAGGACTAGCAGGGACCATTATGATCTTACTGCACAGAGGAAACTGAAGGCCAGTGAAGGGAAAAACTTTCCCAAGGTCACACTGTGAATACTGGACAAAGCTCACTCCTCTCCAGGAAGCCGGCCCGGCAGCCCACACGACCTCGACTCTTACAGCTCGGTCTCTAAACCTGGTATTGATCTTGTCTCAAGGAGACAGCTCCATCCCCCCACCCCCCAACACACACTTCGGCTTGGGGAAGCCGGGTAGAGATTGGGTGGATTGTCCTTGACAAAAACTGCGAATTCTCCAAGAGGACCCAAGCCCAGGACTCTTTCCAAGAAACCAGCTAACTCAAGTCCAGTCCCGAGGCCAAGAGCATGGCTCTGGCCACCCACCTGAAGAAAACTCGTAGATAGCCGCGGAGGCCACCGTGGCCGCTGAGCTGCTGCAGCCCGCGTTTCAGGACCTGCAGGAACTCCATCTTGTCCGGTAGGACCAGCCCCCTGGGTGCTACGCTCAAAGTGCACCGGGAGGAAGCGAACACGGCAGCACTGTGCCGACCACAAAAAATTCCGACTCGCGCACGCGCGCGAGATACGCAGAGATGGTTCTACGCATGTGCGGGGCTGGCGCCCCTCTGCGCGACGTCTTTACGGTTTCCGGAAAAACGCTCGGCTAGTTTCCCCGGGAAGCAAGGGCGCAATGAACTTTGAAGAGACGTCGGGGTCTTTATTTAGAGCGCGGGGCAGCTGGTGGTGAGCTCATGTAGACTAGGCTTCCGCAGATGGAGGTTCTTTCTTTGGGGACCTCAGTTTCCTCATCTAAAATGATTGGCTCAGGCTACTTCAGAAATTCTAGCGCAAAGATTCTTAATTTTTTTTAATGTTTATTTATTTTTCACACAGAAAGAGACAGAGCATGAACGGAGGAGGGGCAGAGAGAGAGGGAGACACAGAATCCTAAGCAGGCTCCAGGCTCTGAGCGGTCAGCACAAAGCCCGACGCGGGGCTCGAACCTACAGACTGTGAGATCAAGACCTAAGCCGAAGTCGGGCGCTCAACCGACTGAGCCACCCAGGCGCCCCATCTAGCGCCAAGATTCTTTAGAAACAAAATACCAATAACGAATTCAATATTGAGCACAAATGATATTGAGTACGTTCAATACTAAGTACATATACTAGCGTTGTGTCGTTGTGTAAACAGGGGAGCGAGGAGAAGGTATAGAAAAGTATAAGGTTAAATCTGCTCTCAAGAATTTAGTTGAAAAGTTAAAATTCGAAACTTAAACACTTAAAATATATTAGAAAACTAAATCGTGCATGAGACTTAAAATTGTTAAATAATAAAGAAGGATATTTAATGAATATTATTTATAATTTTCCAGTGGCGATTTTATGATTTTACATAATATGCTTTTAAACCTGTATTCCCATCAACTAACATTCTCCTTGATTCTCAACTATTTGAGATGAGAAATTTAGCACATGGGCACTTCCTTCACCTCTTCTCATTCTTTCCTCTTCCAGAATCTAGTCTGCCATATCATTTCTTTTTTTTTTTTTTTCTTCAACATTTATTTATTTTGGGGACAGAGAGAGACAGAGCATGAACGGGGGAGGGGCAGAGAGAGAGGGAGACACAGAAACGGAAACAGGCTCCAGGCTCCGAGCCATCAGCCCAGAGCCCGACGCGGGGCTCGAACTCACGGACCGCAAGATCGTGACCTGGCTGAAGTCGGACGCTTAACCGACTGCGCCACCCAGGCGCCCCTGCCATATCATTTCTTTAAAAAGGTCAAAGTTTGTAAGATTTACATTCAAATCTGTAACTGCAAGCTTTCATAATTGTCTATAAGAATTAAAAAATTGAAACAATATTATTTCTTGAAAGGACCAAGTAACATGACTAGACCCAGAGAAGGGATTTAATTATATGCTATTAAATCTTCAACCTCAAAGCAGAAACTTCCAAATATCAGGATCAGATTTTTTTAGATTCCATCAATTCCTCAAAATCATGTCACATTTGAATTTGTTCAACTGTGACTTTTCATGCACTTTTTTGTTTTCAGAAAAACTCCATGTGATACATTTCTATATACCTATGAGCTTTTTAAAAAACAATCATGGCCAGTTGGGGGGGTTGGAACCATAATCATCTGGGTGCACCTGGGTGGCTGTTGAGGGTGGGACTTCAGCTCAGGTCACCATCTCACAGTTAATGAGTTAGAGCCTACGTCGGGCTTGATGCTGTCAGTGCAGAACCCACTTCAGATCCTCTGTCCCCCTCTCTGCACCTCCTCCACTCACACTCTCTCAAAAATGAATAAACATTTATAAAAATAAATAACGATCTTACCATTATCTCACCTCAAGAAGTTAATAATTTTTATATAATCAAATATCCTCTGAGGAGTGTTTATATTTCAGCAATTGTTTCATAATATGTATTTTTAAAGATTTTATTTTTTAAGTAATCTCTACATCCAATATGGGCCTTGAACTCACAACCCCAAGATCATGAGTTGCCTGCTCCACTGACTGAGTCAGCCAGGCTCCCCTACAATATTTTTACTTTGTCCAAATAAGGTCCATATATTGTAGCATCTTTTTTTTTTTTCTTTTGTGTCAAAAAACACAGCATAAAATGGATTACCTTAACCATTCTTTTTTTTTTTTTTTTTTTTTGAGAAAGGGTGGGGAGGGGAAGAAAGAGAGGGGGACAGAGGATTGAAACCCTCTCTGTGCTGACAGCAGAGAGCCCTATGTGGGGCTTGAACTCATGAACCGTGAGCTCATGAGCTGAGCCGAAGTCAGATGCTTAACTGACTAAGCCACCCAGGTGCCCTTTGACCCTTCTTAAGTGTACTGTACTTATGCTTACATACAGTTAACACTATACGCACATTGTTGTTCAGCAGATCTCTAGAAACTTTGCATCTTGCAAAACTGAAACTCTGTGTGCATTGAACAACTCCCCTTTCCCTCTATCTCCAACCCCAGCAACCACCATTCTATCTTCTGTTTCTGAAAGTTTGGTCACTTCAGATCCCTGCTATAAGTAGAATCATGTAGCACTCGTCTTTCTGCAGCTAGCTTATTTTACTGAGCAAAACGTCCTTAAATTTAATCCATGTTGTAGCATATGTCAGGATTTCCTTCTTTTTAAAGGCTGAATAATACTCTATTGCATGTACATATCACACTTTCTTTATCCATTCATCTTTTGATGGACATTTCAGGTTACTTCTATTGCTTGGCTAATGTAGATAATGCTGCGATAAACGTAGGAGTACAAATATCTCTTCCAGATTCTGTTTTCAGGTCTTTTGGATGGATCCCCAGCATACTACGTGTGTTTTCTGCTCTATACCTAGGGAGCCCTTCCCTAGGGTTTCTTGCCTCTTCAAATCTTGGCTCTATCACTTACTAGCCATACTGGGCAAGTTGCTTAGCTTCTCTAAGCCCTACTTTACTCATTTGTAAAATGGGATTAATAATATTGCCTACATTATGGGATCATTGTGAGGATTAAATAAGAGCAGGCACATAAAATACTTAACCCAGTGCCTGGTATTATTATAAGTACTCAACAAACATTAGTTTGATAAATTACTTTAAAAAAATTTTTTTTAGACACAGCACGTGAGCAGAGGAGAAGGGCAGAGGCAGAGAAGGAGAGAATCTTAAGTAGGCTTCACACTCAGTGAGGAGCTCGATAAGGGGCTTGATTTCACAACTGTGAGATAATGAGCTGAAATCAAGAGTTGGACGCTTAACTGAGCCACCCAGGCACCCCTTGAGGCATTAAAAAAAAAAATGTATGTAGGAAATAAAATTTCCCTTTTGACTGATCATTTACTTGGACCTAGAATTTTAGGCTCAAAATGAATTCTAGGACATGGAATTCTTGTAGAACCTTGGAAATACTGTTCCATTGCCTCCTAATATCTGCTATCATTGATAAAAGTCTTTCTGCCAATCTGATGCAGTGACGCTTGAACAACACAGGTCAGAGGTGCTGACCACCTCCCCTCCATGCAGTTGAAAATCCACATATAACTTTTGACTCCCTAAAAACTTAACTACTAATAACCTACTGTTGACTGGAAGCCTTACCGATAATATAAACAGCCAGTTAACACAAGCTTATATGTATTATATAATTTATTTTTACACTAAGCTAGAGAAAAGAAAATATCAATAAAATCATAAAGAAAATACATTTACAGTACTGTAAAAAATTGGCATTTAGGGCGGCCGGGTGGCTCAGTCAGTTGAGTGTCTGAATTCGGCTCAGGTCATGAACTCATGGTTCATGGGTTCGTTCGATCCCCACATCGGGCTCTCTGCTGACAGCTTGGAGCCTGGAGCCTGCTTTAGATTCTGTGTCTCCTTCTCTCTCTCTGCCCCTCCCCTGCTCACACACTCTCTCTCTCTCTCCAAAATAAATATTAAAAAAATTTTTTTAATTGGCATTTAAATGGACCCTTGTAGTTTAAACCTGTGTTGTTCAAGGGTCAACAATTATTTATTCCTTTGCAAGAAACTTGTTTTTCAGACTTTTCTGTTTGTCTTTAAAGTTCTGAAATTTCTTGGGGTGCCTGGGTGGCTCAGTTGGTTGAGTGCCCAATTCTTGATTTCTACTCAGGTTGTGATCTCACGGTCCATGAGTTCAAGCCCCACATAGGGCTCAGTGCTGACAGTGCAGAATCTACCTTGGATTCTCTCTCTCTCCTTCTCTCTCTGTCCCCCCCCCCCCCCCGTGTGCACTTGCGCGCTGTCTCTCTCACTCTCTCCCTCTCTCAAAACAAGTAAATGAACATTTTTTTTTTTTAAGTTCTGAAATTTCATGTAGATGTATCTTGGGCTTTTTCTGGTTGATCCTTGGTGGAATTCAACAGCATCTTTAAATTTGGAGAGTTGCCATTGTTAGTTGTAGAAATTGTTCTTTTGATACTTTCCCCTATCCATTTCTGGAATCTGGATATTAGGTGACTATTTGTCCTTCTGGATTGATCTTTTATGTTTTAAATTTTTACCTGCATATTTTCCATTTCTATGTCCGCATTTTACATTCTGAGCCACTCCTTCCCCTTTATGTAGCAGTCCACTAATTTGTTCCTTATGTGGGTACAGTCAAGACTGTCTTGGTAGATTTTTTTCCATTTCAACATTTTTGTATTTGATTTCAAGGACTCTTTCTTAATGTCTGATTGCTTTTTTTGTCATAGTACCCTGTTCTGATTTTTGTCATTAGATTGATATTAGTTTTATTATTACAGAGCCAAAGAAACCTGAAGAGATATGTAGAATCCATTCAAATAATACTTTCCTGCTCATGTGAACAAAAATATTGCCAAAACCCTTCATTCTGTCTTTAACAATCTAATTTGCTGTTTAGCCCTTCCATTTTTTTTCTTTTTAAGAATTGAATACATTGAACATATGTACATGGTCAGAAGAATCATATAGGACTGCTTCCTTATGCAATTTCCAACTCCCAAAATCAATCTGGGAGTCATTTCAACCATTTAGCTGTCTATTTTGCTATTCACTAACATATTGCTAGATTACATTCTTACATTGTTTCTAGATTTTTAAAATTTTAGCTAGAAGATAAGAATTTAGGTCTTTGATAACACCACACACACACACACACACACACACACACACACACACACACACACCACATATGTTCATGTTCCATTCTCCCAATACAATTTACTGAATTTTCTGGTACGTATCTATTTAAGGGCCAATTTGTGCTTAACAATCTCTGAAGGACTTATTCCCCTCCTCTAGATACAGGAAATTGTAGAAATGTAGAAATGTCTAAGAGTGCTTCATTTTTTCCCATTTAAGGACTGTTTTTCTATCAAATATTGTGAAATATACATATAAAACTGTCCAATCTTAAAGGTCTACAACCAAGCCTATGAGAACACTATATGTGATGGATTATTTTCCAAAAGTGGCCGCAAAAAAAAATTCTGGTTCCTTACACTGTTCCAGAATTTTGCCACTGTCTCATCAAGAGGTATAGTTTATTTTATCTCCCTCTGAACTTGAGAGGCCTTTGTGTCTGCCTCAATGAATAAAATGACACAGAAGCAATGAGGGTGGAACCCTCATGGATGAGATTAGTATCTCCAGAAGAGGTTCCAGAGAGATCCTTAGCCCCTTCCATTATGTGAGGACACTGTGAGAAGGCAGCAATCTGCAACCCGTGGCAAGAAGTCACTAGAACTTGACCAGACTGGCACCCAGATCTCAGACTTTAAGCCTCCAAAACTGTGAGAAATATATGTTTGTTGTTTATAAGCCACCTGTTGTTGAAAGCCAACCTCTGTGCTCCAGAGCCAAAGCATAACACAAAGACATAGTATGGGGACACAGAGGAACGATAGTTTATTACCTTGCCAGGCAAAGGAGGCTGCAGCTGGCTAATGCCTTCAAAAGTGCACACCTGCCCTTTATTATAGGAAAATATAGGATGTGGGCGGTTTTGAGAGGAATCTGGTACATGCTGCCAGCCACATTTGTCATGTCTTTAAGGTGGTTTCATGACTAGTTCTAGTGCTGGCCATCCGAGTCTCGTTACTAAGTATACATTGAGGTCAGCGAGATGCCAATACAGATACTGGGTTCCTGGAACAAAGGATTCTACAGAAAAACAAGTGAAAGGGAGGAGGAGGCTTCAAGAATGAGGAAGAGAAAAGTTTGTTCAGTTTAAAGTCAAGCCTTGCCTGGGACGCCTGGGTCGCTTAGTCGGTTAAGCATCCAACTCTTGATTTGGGCCCAGGTCATGATCTCACAGTTCGTGAGTTCCGGTTCTGTGCTGAAAGTGGGGAGCCTGGTTGGGATTCTCTTTCCCTCTCTCTTTGTCCCTCCCTCACTCACACATGCTCTCTCGTTCATTCTCTTTCTCTCAAAATAAATAAACTTTAAAGTCAAGCCCTGCTAAAGTGTTAGCATGTCCATCTTAATTTCCATCCATCTTTACATCTATAGTGGTTTCACACCCAGTCTGGTATTTTGTTATAGTAGCCCAAACAGAGGAAGACAAGCTAGGTCACAAGACTGTCTGGCTTCCGTCTGTCTCTCCTCTTTCTGTCTCTCTCATCACTTGTGCCAATTGCCACATGGAAATTATCTTTCATTTCTCACAAAGAGAGGAGTCCATGTCTATAGCTGAGTAGTTTTCTTAGCCCTTCCCCCCCCACCCCACATAAGTTTAAAGGTTCAAAAGGTCTCTTTTGTACTGTTCTGTATCTTTTAGTCCAAAATGATACAATTGTTACAACTTCTTACAATTTATTTTTTTTATTATTACATTTGTTTATTTTTAAATGTTTATTTTTGAGAGGGGGTGAGAGAGTGGTGGAAGAACACAGAGAGAGGGAGACAGAGAATCCCAAGCAAGCTCCATGCTGTCAGCACAGAGCCCCATGCGGGGCTGGAACTCATGAACCATGAGATCATGATCTGAGCAGAAACCGAGTCAGAAGCTCATCAGACTGAACCACCCAGGTTCCCCTGTTTATTTTTTTTTTAATTTAAATTTTAGTTAACATACAGTGCAATATTGTTTTTAGGAGCAGAATTCAGTGATTCATCACCTACATACAACACCCAGTGCTTATCACAAGTACCCTCCTCAGTATCCATCACCCATCTAGCCCATCTCCCACCAATCTCCCTCCAATAACTCATAGTTTGTTCTCTATTATTAAGAGTCCCTTGTGGTTTGTTTCCCTCTTTCCTGTTTTCTCCCCCCCTTCCCATATGTTCATCTGTCATTTCTTAAATTCCACATATGAATGTAATCATATGGTATTTGTCTTTCCCTGATTGACTTATTTTGCTTAGCATTATATATTCTACCTCCATCCGTGTCATTGCAAATGGCAAGATTTCATTCTTCTTGATGGCTGAGTAATATTCTATTGTATATATTTATCCATTCATCAGTCGATGGACATTTGGGCTCTCTCCATAGTTTGGCTATTATTGATAATGCTGATAAAAAACATTGGGGTGCATGTACTCCTTCGAATCTGTATTTTTTTTAATCCTTTGGGTTAATATCTAATAGTGCAATTGCTGTAGTTCTATTTTTAGTTTCTTCAGGAAACATCACAGAGTGATGTTCTCCAGAGTGGCTGCACCAGTTTGCATTCCCACCAACAGTGCAAGAGGGTTCCCTTTTCTCTGCATCCTCACCAAAACCTGTTGTTTGTTGTTAATTTCAGCCCTTCTGACAGGTGTGAGGTGATATCACATTGTGGTTTTAATTTGTATTTCCCTGATGATGAGTGATGTTGAGCATATTTTCATGTGTCTGTTAACTATCTGGATGTCTTCTTTGGAAAAGTGTCTATTCATGTCTTCTGCCCATTTCTTAACTGGACTATTTGTTTTCTGGATGTTGAGTTTGATAAGTTCTTTAAAGATTTTGGATACTCTTTATCAGATATGTCGCTTGCAAATATCTTCTCCCATTTTGTTGGTTGCCTTTCAGTTTTATTGTTTCCTTCACTATGCAGACGCTTTTTATCTTGATGAAGTTCCAATAGTTCCTGTTTGCTTTTGTTTCCCTTACCTCGGCAATGTGTCTAATAAGAAGTTCCTGAGGCCGAGGTCAAAGAGGTTGCTGCCCATGTTCTCCCCTAGGATTTTGATGGTTTCATGTCTCACATATAGGTCTTTCATTCATTTTGAATTTCTTTTTGTGTATGGTGTTAGCAAGTGGTCCAGTTTCTTTTTTTTTTTTTAATTTTTTTTTTTAACGTTTATTTATTTTTGAGACAGAGAGAGACAGAGCATGAACGGGGGAGGATCAGAGAGAGGGAGACACAGAATCTGAAACAGGCTCCAGGCTCTGAGCTGTCATTACAGAGCCCGACGCGGGGCTCGAACTCACGGACTGTGAGATCATGACCTGAGCCGAAGTCGGCCGCTTAACCGACTGAGCCACCCAGGCACCCCACAAGTGGTCCAGTTTCATTCTTCTGCATGTCGCTGTCCAGTTTTCCCAACACCATTTTGTTGAGACTTTTTTCCATTGGATATTCTTTCCTTTTTGTCAAAAATGAGCTGACCATATAGTTGTGTGTCCATTTCTGGGGGTTCTATTCCATTCCATTGATCTATGTGTCTGCTTTTGTGCCAGTACCATACTATCTTGATGACTACAGCTTTGTGATATAGCTTGAAATCTGAAATCATGATGCCTCTAGTTTTTTCTTTTTCAGTGTTGCTTTGGCTATTTGGGGTCTTTTGTGGTTCCATACAGATTTTAGGATTGTTTGTTCTAGCTCTGGTGGTATTTAGAAAGAGATTGCATTAATTGTGTAGATTGCTTTGGGTAGTATACACATTTTAACAATGCTTGTTCTTCCAATCCATGACCATGGAATGCTTTTCCATTTCTTTGTGCCCTCTTCAATTTCTATAGTTTTCAGAATATAGATCTTTTACCTCTTTAGTGGAGTTTATTCCTAGGTATCTTATTGTTTCTTATGTATCAATTTATAAACAACTCTATGAGACAAAGGCCCATCAGGAAATCTTGTCAAGATGGGCTCTTCTCTACACTGGGCTTCTGAGGCTGCTGAGCTATATCCTTTCTCAAGAATGGCTGCAACATTTCTGGTTCTGCATGCTCTTCCAGATGTTTGCCACTCCTGCACAACAGCCACTATCAACCTCCAGATGTGTGTGATTCCAAAAATTCCAACCCCTGCCCTTTGAGCTGACCCAGCTGTGACTGTAATGGAGTAGAAAAGTGGTCCATGCCAAGCTCTGACCTCAATGTAGATTCCTAAGCATAACAAGTATTTTAAATCACTAAGTTTGAGTGGTTTGTTACAAAGCAAGAGAATTAAACACTATTAATACTTTGAAAGCCCCTTGTATGTTCCTCGTTTGTATCTTCTTCCTAACCCTCTAGAAGTAACTAGTATTCTAAATTAAGTACTAATAGGGGTGCCTGGGTGGCTCAGTAGGTTAAGCAGCTGGCTCTTGGTTTCAACTCGGGTCATGATTTCACAGTCCGTGAGTTGGAGCCTTGCAGCAGGGTCCAGGCTGACAGCCAAAACCTGCTTGGGATTCTATCTGCCCCTCTGGTGCTTGTGTTCTCTCTCACTCTCAAAATAAATAAGCTTAAAAAAACTAAGTACTAATAATCCCTCACTTTTTATTGATTTTTAAAAAAGTTTTATTTAAGTAATCTCTACACCCAACATTGAGCTTGAATTGAGGACCCTAAGATCAAGAGTCACACGCTCTTCCAACTGAGCCAGCCAGGTGCCCTTCCTTTGCTTTTTAAGTTAATTTCACTACATATATCAGTAACTCCCAACAATGTTATTGTATTTACCTGTTTTCAATAAACAGGTTAAATCATACTTTTGGGCTTACTTTTTTGTACATGACTTTTGGGATTGATTGACACTGGTATTTTGTTCCTTTTTGTGCGTTACATAATAGGCCATTGGGTGTTTGCACTGCAATTTACTTATTCATTCTCCTGTCAATGGGTATTTGGGCAGTTTTTCTTTTTTTTTTTGTTTTTTTGCTTTTACAGTGCAGACGTGAAGACTTTAGTATGCTTCCTGGCACATGTACAAGAGCTTCTGTAGGGTAAATAAGCAGATATATGCACATACTTTACAATGTAATGTAAATTTACTTTCTGGAGATGGTTGTTATCAACAGACACCCCCACCTTCAACACACATCCTGTTGCTTCACATACTCTGCACATGGTAATTCAAATTCTATCATTCCAGTGTTTCTGCCTCTTTAACAGACTTTTAGTAATCTCTTATTTCCCCTTCCCAAGCAGATGCTGCAAATCCTAGAGCATTCTGGAGGATGTGTGGTGCAAATCAGGCTGCTCCTCAGCTTTCTCTACTGTAGGCTAAGTCAGCCTTCTCAGGTTTGCTAAAATGATCACCACTAATGTGTTTTCCAGCTTTCAAAATTTTGTGGCTTTCATTTATTTCTCTCCCATTATTTTTGTCTTTATGAGATAATGCCTTGAACAAACTTTTGGCTGCTTTAATGATGTCTAAGGGAGTTAGAATTAAATGTATGTGTTGGAGGCATGATCTTCCACCATGGATTTTTAAAATTTGTTTTTCATTTCTAAATATTGTTTTGGCTTGCTTTTATAATTTACTTGGTCTTTTTTGCTATTCCCTTTTCTTGCTTACTTTTTGGTCCTTTTTTTTTTTTTTTCCCTTAAAACCTATCATAATTATAATCTGGATGTGACAATTTTAGTATCTCATACTGTCTTTCAGGGTCTATGTGTGTTGCTTATCTCTGACTTGTTCAAGTGGCTTGTTTCCTTGTGTTTGGTAATTTTGTCATCTCATATATGGGTGAGCTTAATTAGGGGTGAGGTTCTAAATTACGGGTCAGCAAACTATGCCCCAAGGGCCAAGTTTGGTCCATTACCTGCTTTTTAAGTGTTCTACTACACTACAGCCAGGCCCATTCGTTTATGGACTGTCTATAGCTGCTTTTGCACAATAGAGTTGACTAGTTGCTAGACACAGGATGGCCCACAAAGTAAAACAAACATTTACTTCCTGGCCCTTCACAAAAAAGTGTGCCAACTTCTGATCTAAATTATGGATATTTTGGGGGGGGGGGCTGGGTGGCTCAGTTAAACGTCCAATGTTGGCTCAGGTCATGATCTCGTGGTTGGGGAGTTCATGCCCCCATGTTGGGCTCTGTGCTGAAAGCTCAGAGCCTGGAGCCTGCTTCAGATTCTGTCTCCCTCTCTCTCTGCCCCTCCCCCACTCACACTCTGTCTTTGAAGAATAAATGTTAAAAAAAAAATTACAGATACTTTTTCCAGAAAAGATGTGTATTTGCTTCTGTCAGAACAGGGAGTGGGGTAGGGGGTGAGGGGCAGAACTCAGGATCTGCACCAACTTTAGACTTCTTTGAAAACTCATGTCAGACTCATGAGCCCAGCAACAGATAAAGGCCTTCATGGTACCTACTGATTCCACTATATTGCTAGAAGCAGCAATATGGTATCTTCTCTGACTATATTGTTCTGATATTAAGACAGTAAGGATCTTTTTCATTTAAAGCGTGGATCCTTTCAACCTAGAGACACATATCCCTTCGTGGACCTTTTCTTGTATTATCTAATAATTTCCTTACCTCAAGCCTTTGTTTTCTTTAACTCTTGTTATTATAAAATGTTAGGCCTCCTGATTTGATTCTCTAATTTTATTTCTTACTTTATCTTTTGGTTATACTTTCAGGGGGAGTTTCTCAAAAACTTTATCTTCCAACCCTTCTAATGAATCACTTTGGCTATCATTTTTAATTTCCAGGGACAGTTACTTGCCCCAAATTTCCCTTTTCTTTAATGTTTATTCATATTTGAGAGAAAGAGAGAGTGCGAGCGGGGGAGGGGCAGAGAGAGAGGACACACAGACCAAATTTCCCTTTTCAAAGCATCCTGTTCTCATTTAATGGATACAACATCTTTCAAAATATTACCTCTGGAGGTGGATATTTTTCTTTAAAAATTTTTTTTAATGTTTATTTTTGAGAGAGAAAGACAGAGCACGAGCAGGGGAGGGGCAGAGACGGAGGAAGCCACAAATCTGAACCAGGTTCCAGGCTCTGAGCTGTCAGCATAGAACTCACAAACAGTGAGATCATGACCTGAGCTGAAGTCAGATGCTTAACCAACTGAGCCACCCAGGCGCCCCTGGAGGTGGATATTTTTCTGATCCCTGGATTATATTTGCCTCCCCTGGGACCTAAGAATGTCTGTTCTTTTAGGTACTGGAGATTTTCCTCAATTATCTAGTGATCCTGGTTCTAAGTTCATATTTAATAGTAGGCACTAAAGACCTGAACAGAAACCCTACGTATATGTATGTATGTATGTCTGTATATATGTGTGTGCATATATGTTTATATATATACATATATATAATTTGGAAATTTGTTGGCTTCACTGAAGAGTGATAAAGTAGCAAAGAGGCTTTTCGTCAAGGTGCAACCAAAAGTGAGTACCTGGAGATCTTTTCTCTAAGGCCAATTAATTTCTCTGAAGAAAAAAAAATCCTGGCAGAGAAGCCTATTCCAATGGCCAGCATTGTGGGAACATGATTAGGGAGCCCATATTCAGAATGCAGATTTTCACTTAATCTGTATTTTCAACCCTTAATATAACTAATCCAAGCTGTTATCCCTGGTACCCTGGAAATCCTCGGCTCTTCCAGTTCATTTCTAAAGAGAATTAACCTCTGCCTCCTGCTCAAAAAGCTGGAAGGACAAAAGTGGTCACTTGACCTGAGGGTAGAAAAAGATAATTCAATAATTCTGTACACAGACCTGCAACCAATCTTTTCTTTCTTTCTTTTTTTTTTTAAATGTCCCAAGCATCATCTCTGAATATGAACACCAGTTCTTCCAGATACCGAGCATCTTTTCTGGCTACTGGCATCTTTCTCACTGAACTGCCTTTTGCAGGCACTCTGATTAGAGCTTCCTTGATTCCGGCTCTGCTAATAAGTCAGTTAGTCTCTCTCTACCTCCATTTTGTTTTCTAAGAATTTACTGAATTTGCTTTCCTTTGATTTCTTGTTTCCTGTTTCATTTCTCATTGTGTGGTTACACTTTACACATTGTGTTATTTTACGAAGACTTCAGGAGAGAAAATAAATTAATAGTTAATCTGCAGTTTTAGCTGAAAGTCTTCAAACTGAGTTGTAAATAATCCTAAAATACTGGATATGGAAATGTTTTCCATGCATTTCCCTTCCTAGAAGTACTTTAATAAATTCTGTTAGAGATTTCTTAACAGAACAAATGGATGACCAAACACTCTGAAATCAAATAAATCGACATTTTTAATGGTCACATTTTAATAGAGTTTTAAAAATACTTCCAAATATAACTACAAATTTATTCAGGAAAAATACCTGAAAGAAAAATGTATCTTAATTAACCATTAGTATATTATTTTAAAGAATTATTTTCCTGAATCCTTGGCTTACTTCAATGGGTTTATAAAGATATAAACCTACTGATTTTTCCATTTGAATATTTCATACTAAATGTAGTTTTTCCCAGTTGATAATTATAAATAAAACTGTTGATAAAAATTACATTTAAAATAGGGGAAAAATTTTCCCTTAATAAGTTGGTAAAGACTGAAAGTTGATACTTTTAAACTTCTGATTTACTATAAAGTAACAATTAGTAAAATCCACATCCTCCCCTAAATTCAGCTTTTCTTCTGTTGCAAAAATCTTTATAAAAATGTACTCTGAGTGCAATAAAATCTCCATATTTTTAAAAAATCAACAAATACATAAACCAAAATTCATTATGACAATCAGAGCAAGGAAAGATTTAACAGTTAATCAGGTTTGCTGAGGAAAACATTACTGTGGAAGGCATCCAGGGAGTCTAAAATGGTTTTGTTGTGGCAACAAGGCTTCAGGTTGATGTGCATACTCTTGTTAAGATAGCTTTCCCTCCTTTAGGGTGAAATATCAAATATCAGTGCATATTCCTTTACATGTTAAAAAACGTAAATTTTTGAAAATTACCAATTTGCTTTAAAATAATTGTTTAACTCACCTTGAAAACACAGATTGGCTATGAGAAATCCATTATTTAACAAATTGGGTATTTCTAAGGACCTAAAAGAAACTGGCTAAAACTCATGGAAGGGTCAGGAAGTTATAATGCAGGTCAGGAAAGAGGGAGAGAAGTCAAATGCCGTTTGTGGAATGGAAAAGCAATAATTTTAATATCCATTTGGAAATACTGAAACATTTGGGGCTCAGTCTCTACTACTTTAAAACATAGCAGTAAACCAAAAATATTAAAACACGAACCCTACCTCATTCTCAAAAACAATTTTCTGCTACATACATAAATAAAAAGTGCTTGTAACTAATAATATACAACACTAAAAAAAGTCTTGAGATCATAAATGGCCTATGTCTCATTGCCAGCAATGAGAGTGGTATATGCTAAAGGTTCCATAATATTTACAAAAGACAAAAAATATATATATTCAGTTATTATTTCCTATGGTTCTAATGTTACCATTATGTCACTGAGAATAAAAGAATCTTCTTTTACGTGGTAATTAAAACAGATTATATATTAAGAGTAAAATGCAAGGAAATCCTCCTTAGGTATTTCTGACAATTAAGTGTTTGTACTAGTTCATAATGAAAAATATGAATAGAACACAATTCTGGAAAAAAAAAGACTAATTTATTTGTTTTATAAGATAAAATATAATAAGAGATCTTAGTGTAGATGCCAAGAAGTGACAGCTTAAGGTGTCCTCTTAACCAAGAATAAATTCATAATATTTCTTATTCACTTAAATAAGGCAGGAAAGGAAATTTTGATTCCTGATACCTGCCCAGTCACTTCAAAAATTCTTAAGAAGTTAAAATAAAAACACCTTGGTTTTTGGTTACTCTTTAAAGTCAAAATTTCCAGATACCCTGGAAGTAACTAGTTTAATTTGGTGTCATTTTGTGTTCCAGGAAAGAACAGTAAGTTTACACTGATATCTCAGATTTCAAATGCTGTGACCAATTATTTGTGAGTTATAATCTGCAGGTTCCATTTTTAAAATATGTGGGATGACACTGTCAATTCGTACATTGCCAATGAGGCCTTTGAAAAACAATTCTTCAGTGATAGTAGCATTCATCAATCGCAAAGCCGGTAATCTAAGTAGTAGTCTGGACAACCTGAAAAATAAAGGGGAAGGAAAAAACAAGGGGTAAGTAAAAAAGAGATTTAGTAGAAAACTAGGAGCAATTTCTGCATGTACCTGGTTGAAGTCTAATTTAATAAAGATCTAATTTTCACCAGTTAAAATAAAAACTTAAAAACTTAAATAACTTAAAATAAAATAAACTTAAAATAAATAACTTCAAATAAAACTTAAAATAAAAACTTATTCTCGGGGTGCCTGGGTGGCTCAACTGGTTAAGTGTCCGACTTTAGCTCAAGTCATGATCTCACGGTTTGTGAGTTCGAGCCCCGCGTCAGGCTCTGTGCTGACAACTTGAAGCCTGCTTTGAATTCTGTATCTCCCTCTCTCTTCCCCATCCCTGCTCATGCTCTGTCCTCTTTCTCAAAAATGAATAAACATTAAAACAAAACAAAACAAAACTTAAGTATTCTCAAGCCTCAGAATACATGACAATCATCTGGCTATAAGTGCAGTCTGACAGACTTCACTGGAAAGCCTTGCTCTTAACTGCTACACTGTGTTGCCTCCACTTGGTCATATGGAGCATGGAACTAAGTTATTAAAACACAGATCACATTATACATTTAAGGATGGCTTAGAAACTTGGGGCAGCTGGGTGGCTCGGTGGGTTAAGCATCCAACTCTTGATCTCGGCTCAGGTCGTGATCTCACAGTTCGTGGGATTGAGCCCCACATTGGGCTCTGTGCTGACAGTACAGAGCCTGCTTGGTATTCTCTCTGTCTCTCCCTCTTTCTCTGCCCCTCCCCACCATGTGCATATTCTCTCTCTCTCAAAATAAATAAACTTAAAAAAAAAAGTGGCTTAGAAACTCAGTTGAGGTTATAAGAACAACAATATTTTGTGTTATCAGGACACATGGGGCTCAATGGTAATCAAAAAGACAAATGGAAATGGTAAAGCAGGCAACAGTTACTACCGGGAAGAGCACAGAATATGGAATCAAGACCACTGGGTTCAAATCTTAATTCACCTGCTCCCCTACCTCTGTGAATGTGTGTTAGCCATCTCTCTGTGTTATGATGAAGATTAATGAAATGATCCCTGCCAGTTTCTATGCTATTGAGGATCTTAAAGGCAGGCCCATACCTTGCATGAAGGCATATTATAAGTTGAAAACTGCTGCTAATTTATTATTATTTTTAAGTCTATTTTTGAGAGAGAGCATATGCATGTAAGTGGGGGAGGGGCAGAGAGAGAGGGAGAGAGAGAGAATCCCAAGCAGGCTCTGTGCTGTCAGCACAGAGCCCCATGTGTGGCTTGATCTCCTGACTGTGAGATCATGACCTGAACTGAAATCAAGAGTCAGACACTTAACTGACCAAACCACCCAGGTGCTCTGATAATTTATTATTTTTAAATAAATCAGAATGTAAGAAACTGAGAAAGAGTTCCAGCGATCAGTCAAAGCACCTGGAACCTAATGGAAGAGAGGTCAGCAAAAACTATATGTCAAAGAGGAGGAACAATTTAATTTGTATAATGAGGTATAAAACAAGTTTTGAAACATTAAAAAACTGAAAGCAATCACAACAAAACCAACAACAACAATAAAAACCATTCCAAAAAGCTTGGGTATGTTTATCCTGCCCATAGTCTAAGGTCTTGTACCCAAACATTTGAGACCAACTGAAACCAGGATTAAGTCACCTTCCTGTAGCCAATACTCTCGTCCTCAAATTACTCAGTTCCTGTTTATTCCCAATAGCTGAGCTGCAGCAATAAAGCTGGTAGGAAGCAGGGTAGGAAAACCGGTTAGATAAACTAAGGCTGATTTTCAAGGTGGAACTGGCTTATAAATCTATTACATACTATCTATAAAATGTTATTTTATTTTTTAAAAATGTCTATTTTTGAGAGACAGAGCACAAGTGGAAGAGGGGCAGAGAGAGAGGGAGACACAGACTCCGAAGCAAGCTCCAGGCTCTGAGCTGTCAGCAGAGTCTGATGTGGGGCTTGAACCCTGGACCGCAAGATCATGACCCGAGCTGAAGTTGGACACTTAACCAAACTAAGCCACCCAGGCACCCCTGTAAAAAATTATTTTATGCAAAACATTCTTTTATTAGTTTGAAGCATGTAAAATTAAGAATAATATTAGTGAACACATTTATATAGCCCTTACTATAAATATATATACTATATATTATATTACATATATGTATACTATATATGTAACATACTATGTAGTAGGCACTGTCCTAGGCTATTTACATATATGAACTGATTCAACCACTATACCAATTGTAAAATGTGGGTACTGTCTACATTTAATAGAGAAACTGAAACACAGAAGTTGAATAACTTGCCCAAGGTCACACAGCTAGGGTCAAGAGTCAAACCTTGCCTGGTATTCTGGCTCTGAAAGCCATGTGCTTCACTGCTACTCTCCAAGATGGTTTCCTCTTCAAAAACGGAGTTGGAGCTTCCAAAAATTTTTTTCAAAGGACGTTATCAAGAAATACCTTGGTAGAAATATCCTAAACCAAATTTCTAAATTACCTATAAAATAGTCGAATGGTGTTTTTATTCATTCATTCCTATTTTTTCCCTTTTACTAATAAAATCCTTTATTTCAGTTGAAGAAAACAGAGTTTGGGCACTAGAGTTATACAACCTGGGTTCATAGGCAGGCCCTGCCATTTATGTGTAACCTTGAGTAAGTTATTTAACCTCTCTCTTCAGTTTCCTTATAGCATTGTAAGAATTGTGTGAAATACTACCTGTAAATCACTCACAACAATGCACTATTGCTTTTAAAAGCATTAGCTATTTCAAAGGTCCATGGTGACCAAAACACTGAATTACTCTTGGGATGGAAAAAAAAAAATAACAGATTCACAAAAAATTTTAGGATGTATTTAATTAACTAATTTAACTTGTAGATACCTGTAGGTGTCATCTGGGTATGTTTTGGTTATATAATCTTGGAATTCCACATATGCCTTTTCCTGAAATTTCTCAATTTGTTCCATGTTTTCTAGGCCTGGATGATCTGAAACATCAAAGAATACATTGTTACCCTAGTTCTAAATGCTCATTTAGTAAGGTACAGAGCGGGGCACCTGGGTGGCTCAGTCAGTTAAGTGTCTGACTCCTGGTTTTGGCTCAGGTCATGTTCTCAAGGTTCGTTGAGTGTGAGCCCTACATCAGGCTCTGTGCTGACAGTGTGTAGAACCTGCTTAGGATTCTCTCTGCCCCTCCCACATGTGCTCTCTCTCTCTCAAAATAAATAAAAAAAAAATATTGAGAATATTTAATAAAATAAAATTACATTGTATCACATCTGTGTTCTTTCAAACTTAAGGAAAATGAAGGTGGCAAATTGGTTGTGATTAAAATGTAGATATATATTATTAACTTACGTGAAACATTATAAGAAACGGTTAAAAAAAAAAAAGCTTTAATCATCTTACTGGAATCACTGAGTGTAAAAAGCAGGTTTTCTCAGATAATTTTATTATGATGCACAGGAACAGAAATACATACCAAAAAAAAAAAAAAACAGAGTCTAAAAGAACAGTCAATTTTCCTTATTCAGAAATTGATCATTGAACTTACTGTCATTTTACCATATGTGAAAGCTACAAACTGTCAGGAAAACAGGAGACATTTTTCTACCTGTTGGTAACTCTAATCAGATGTTTAGAAGTTTAACCCATTAACAAAACAATACTCATCTTTCATTTGCCTATTAGCGATGCCTAGCAAAATATGCCGAAGAATTCAAATGCTGATGTGACCATAACTATGTCATTTCGATGATTTCTTCAACTTTTTTTCTCATACTTAATGTCTAACATCCATAAAATTCACTGATTTAAAGTGTATAATTCAATAGTTTTTAGTATATTCACAGTTACGCAACCATCATCCCAAAACATTTAGAACACTTTAGATTTTTTTACCCCAAAAGAAACTCTGTGCCTGTTAGTAGTCACTTCCCATGCTCCTCGCTCCTTAGTCCCTGGTAACCACCAATCTATTTTATGTCTCTACAGACTTGCTTATTCTAGACATTTCATAGAAATGGAATCTCATAAAATGTGATCTTTTGTAACTGGCCTCTTTCACTTAGGATACTGTTTTCAACCATGGTGTAGCATGTATCAGAATTTCATTCCTTTTAATGGCGCAATGATATTCTGCTGTATGTGGATATGTAGATGTTACATTGTTTATTCCTTTGTTGATGGACACTTGGGCTGTTTCCACTTTAACTGCATCATTTTACATTCCCATCAGCAATGTATGAGGGTTCCCATTTCCCCATACCCCCAGCCACTGTATGGTAAATAAGAAGTAAATGTTTATGTAGTACCTGGACTGAAGAGTACTATTGCCTTCAGGTAGGCATATTCATATCCATCAATGCAGAGTTTAACCATGCTGTTGCAGAACTCCTGTAGTTTAAAGATGTGCTCCATCAATAATTTTCTTCTTTCTGTTGACATTTTATCTTTAATTAAAAACAAACAGACAAAAGCTTCTAGTTTTTGGCTAAAATGTATATCTATTTTTACCCAAGACATTTCCTTCTCAATAATTTCCAGTTTTGAATACAGCCAATCTATAAATGTTTAAAATTCTGTATCACTGCAAAGATGAAACTAATTAATGATCTTCAGATAGTGCTCATTCAAGGAAAAAACAAGCTGTTAGTAAACAAAACAAAAACCTGAACAAATTTAGTGTTTCCTTTCAAGATACATCTTTGAGAAGATAAGCTGTAAAGATAACCTCCTGAAAAACTGGCCTACAAGACTCAGATTTTGATAACAAGATTTAATTTAAGCTTAGAGTTTTTAAAAGTTACTAACACTACTAAAGTAGAAACAAACACTTAGCAAAAAACACTACCAAGACCAAAAGAAAAGCTGAATAGTTTTATAAGAACTTTTAAAATTTATAGTGTTTAAAACACATCTGATTAGTCAACCATAGCTTTAGTGAAGGTAGGCTGTGTGTAACTCATTAAAAATTCATGAGAAACGAATTAAGACCAAGAGTCCATAAGTAAGATAGGAATGTAGTGCTACCTTCTAGCAGGATCTACTGTTGATGACATTAAGGTGATTTTTCTGCCCTCAAACAGGAAATGGAAGATGACTTAAAAATAATGTATGGGAATGCAAGCTGCTGCAGCCACTCTGGAAAACAGTATGGAGGTTCCTCAAAAAACTAAAAATAGAACTACCCTACGACCCAGCAATTGCACTACTAGGCATTTATCCATGGGATACAGGTGTGCTGTTTTGAAGGGACACATGCACCCCCATGTTTATAGCAGAACTATCAACAACAGCCAAAGTATGGAAAGAGCCCAAATGTCCATCGATGGGTGAATGGATAAAGAAAATGTGGCATATATATATATATATATATATATATATATATACACACACACACACACACACACACACACACACATATATATATACAATGGAGTATTACTCGGCAATCAAAAAGAATGAAATCTTGCCATTTGCAACTATGTGGATGGAACTGGAGGGTATTATGCTAAGTGAAATTAGTCAGGGAAAGACAAAAACCATATGACTTCACTCATATGAGGACTTTAAGAGACAAAACAGATGAACATAAGGGAGGGGAAACAAAAATAATATAAAAACAGGGAGGGGGACAAAACAGAAGAGACTCATAAATATGGAGAACAAACTGAGGGTTACTGGAGGGACTGTGGGAGGGGGGATGGGCTAAATGGGTAAGGGGCACTAAGGAATCTCCTGAAATCATTGTTGCACTATATGCTAATTTGGATGTAAATTTTAAAAACTAAAAAATAAAAATTAAGAAACAAAAAGTACACACACACAAAAGAGTTGGCACTCAAAAAAAATAACTAAATAAAAATAATGTAAAACATGCTAAGGAAATATCACATGACTCCCAATTTGTAAATTATTCCTGAATTCAAAAAGCAGTTCTTCCCATTTGAGGATGGGGCATGCTTGTGGTTAGTCACAAGCCAACCTGAAGTTAAACATTTGTAAATCAATGACTGCCTATCTCCTCAAATAAATGAAAGCTGTAATCATCTTGGCATCAAGAAAAGGAGAGTCAAGATTGTTCTGGGACTGTTTAAGTGAGAGAATATATCCCAATGAACAATTTTGTTGTGCTCTGATTTGAAAATATTTTTGGGTGATTAATGGATGAATTTATCAAAATGTAGAAATTATCTCAAGCAAAAAGGGTGCTGGTACCTAAAACATTAATCAGATATTTAACTTCTACTTTATAAAACTGATGCTCTCCCCTCCTCTTATCTCCTAGAAAAGGAAATAAATAAAATGCTCCTTACCTTGCTGAAGGCTACCGTGAAGACAATTGACAAACGTTGCTAATATAGTTGCCACGTTCATCACTTGCCAGCACTGGGCAAGACCAAGAGTAAAAAGTTCATTCCAATAAGCTTTCACCAAAGATATGCTATTTTCTTGCCTATTAAAACAAACACAACACATATCAGATATTAATATGTATTTTATAAACTTTACAACTGATTCATCTATTTAAAAATAAAATATTACTTAACTAAAATTATTCTAGAAGGGCCAATTGGGCATGGACCTGGTCAATCCTGTCTTATATAATGAATAGCAACTGATGAGGAAGGCTTATAAATTTAAATATTAGCTAGCTTACTAATTAATCAGCCAGTTTATAAGAACAGTTGTAGGTAGTATTGCAAACTGAAAGTTAGGGCTTTAATCCCACATTTCATGGAAACAGATGGAATATAGATTATTTTAAAAAATATTAAAAGCAAAAGCATACATTTAAAAACTCTCCCAAGTTTTCTTTCGGTTTAAATTCAGGTAAGTGCTTTTTTTTATGTAAGGGTAACTAGAATGATTTGATGATAGGTAAGCAACCAACTTCCTGGGAGAAATGGTTTGTTCTGTATGTTTCAGATAGGATATTAGTATCCCTATGAATGAGATACCTAGGGGTGCCTGCTCATGCTCTGTCTCTCAAAAATAAATAAATGTTAAAAAATTTTTTATTTTTAATTTAGTTTTATTTATTTAAAAACAAAATTTTTTTAGTGTTTGTTTTTTTAATTTTTTTTAACTTTTTTTTTTTTTTTTATTTATTTTTGAGACAGAGAGAGACAGAGCATGAACGGGGGAGGGGCAGAGAGAGGGGGAGACACAGAATGGAAGCAGGCTCCAGGCTCTGAGCCATAAGCCCAGAGCCCGACGTGGGGCTCAAACTCACGGACTGCGAGATCGTGACCTGAGCTGAAGTCGGACGCTCAACCCACTGAGCCACCCAGGCGCCCCTTTTAGTGTTTATTTGTGAGAGAGAGACAGAGTGTGAGTGGGGGAGGAGCAGAGAGAGAGAGGGAGACAAAGAATCCGAAAGCAGGCTCCAGGCTCTGAACTGTCAGCACAGAGCCCAACATGGGGCTCAAACTCACAAACCACAAGATCATGACCTGAGCCAAAGTTGGACGCTTACTGACTGAGCCACCCAGGTGCCCCCCAACTGCAACTTTTTTTTTAAATGAGATAACGAGGATTTTACTAGGAATAATGAAAATAAGGTCCTTTCCTGAACTTCTGAATAAGAAATTTCAAGAGCATGAGGGAGTAGAAAAAAATATTGGAATAGAAGTCAACCAAGGTTTTTAAACCTACATCATCCACTGATTATCCATTTGAAATCTGGCTAATAAGAGTCTCAGGTCTCAGCTGCTTAATTATATAAAATGAAGAGACACTGTATGTCCTATATACCCTGCTCAGTTACTACAAGATGCAAACTTAAGAGTTAGGTGAGTAGGGCATAAAATAAAGTATATGCCAGGTAGTATTCAAGGCACTGGAAAAATAGCAATACATAGGATGGATTAAGTCTGCCTCCACGAAAAAGATAAACATAGTAAAGAAATATTATTTCACATATTTTATATAAATATTATACACACATGCATATAGTTATACACACATTAAGTTAGTTTCAGGTAATAAAAATTCTCCATTACTATAATAGGATGATGCATCAAAAAATGGGGAGTGTTCAGATAAGGTGGCTAGAGAAGGTCTGTCTGAAGGGCTGACATGTGAGTAGAGAAAGCTGAGAAAGAACTTAAAAAACAAAAACATGTAGGGCAGTGCCAATTTGTTTTGCAAATCAAAATTTATTTGAAAGTGAAGTTTAAATAAAAAGAAAATCAGTATTTTCAAATGTCCATATAAAAAATGATGTAAAATTTCAATCTTAAAATCGAACAAAATAAAAGAGAACAAAATACTATTTTCATGTATCAGAAAACAAGGATAAAAATCCAGAATTGAGGAGGGTGTGAGAAAATAAGAATTCATTCTCACACAAGCACTGCTGATGTATTAACTGGCTCAACATCTTTTTGGAGGACAATTTAATAGTACCTATCTTTCAAAAAAATAGAACCTATTCTTCTATAGGTTCAGCAACCTCTTCGACTCAGCAACTCCTTTTGTAAGAACATATTTTATAGAACTACTCGAAGTAGGCAAAAGTATACATACAATGCAACAATGCTTATTGTAGCAGTGGATAGAATAACAAAGAAAACTAGCAAGAACCTAAATGTCTACTAATAAGGAATAAGTACGTAAATAATAAATCCTGTAAAAGGGAATACTAGGCAACCACTAAGAATAAATTTACATGTGTTGACATAGGAAGAAATCCATCATCTAAGTGTAAAAAGAAAGGCAAAGAATATGATATGTAAATATATATATGATTATTATTTCCGCACGGAAAAGATGCGGTAGGATGCCAAACTGTTAATATTGGGGTTAGTTATCTCTGGAGAATGAAATTTTACTTTATGTTTCTATACTCCAGTATTTATTTTTTTGTTCATTTATTGATTTTGAGAGAGGGAGAGAATCCCAACTGTTAGCACAGAGCCTGACATGAGGCTTGATCTTGATCCCATGAACCATGACATTATGACCTGAGCTGAAATCAAGAGTCTGATGCTTAACCAACAGAGCTACCCAGGCACCCCCTCAAGTTTTATCTTTATTTATTTATTTTTTAAATATTTATTTTGTGAGAGAGTGCATGTGGGGGAGGGGCAGAAAGACAGGGAGAGAATCCCAAGCAGGCTCTGTGCTCTCAGCAGAGCCCAATAGGGGGGTTGATCCCACATGCCATGTGGAGTTGGATGCTTAACTGACTGAGTCACCAAGTGCGCCTGATTCTGAAGTTTCCAAGAGGAACAGTTAACCAAAGTAATTAGTGGACACAAGAAAGGAAAATGAATACAGCCAACAGACCAAAAAAAAAAAAAAAAAAAAAAAATCAAAGCTCTTACTGGCCTGTGCTACACCTAGTACTAAGAAAGTACTTTGACATTGTCGTAGCAGATTCAGAGAAAAGGTTAAGGAGTAACTTTGTAGAGGGTGAGGAATAACAAAATTGTTTTGAATACCTTAAGGGAAAAATGATGAAAAGTGGCAACTGAGAAATAAGCCACATTATTTTGTTTCCAAAGGAAAAGTAAAAGAGCTAAATATGGAGATTAATTCTGCAAAGATATCTATATTTACATCTTCATCCAAAACAAAACCCCAAATATCCTTGTATTATAGTTAGCCATGCTTTTCAAATACGTTTTCAGAAAGTTCATTAGGAAAGGAAAACAGCAAGTCCTCTTTAAAAGGAAGGTTCCTGAAAGAACGATGGAAAATGAGCACTGATAATCTACTTTGCAGCAGTACTGCAAAGTACTGGGTCAGGTAATTTACATTCATCATTCTCAGCTAAGTAGCCTATCCAGCAAGAAAGCATTTCTGCTTCTAATTTACAGATGTAGAAATGGAGCTGTTAATTAAGTAGCAAAGCTAGCAGATAAATAAATCCAGCATTTGAACCCAGGTGTTCAGGTGTTCAAAGTCTATGTTTTTGTGTAATTCACAACAAATTTTAGCAAGTAAGATGCTAAAGTGCAATTTCACAGTAGACTCCCCATTTATAGCTAATATTTTGTGACGGTAAGGGCATGTTTGCTGTCAACTTTCTTCAGTTAAAAACAAATGATTATTATAATCACATAATAGTACCTATTTTCAAAACATCTTTCCTTTGAAAAGCAAAAGGAGCTGGACAGAAGTAATTAATGTATCAGGTACACCGAAAGCAATGCCCGTGTTGATAAATAAAAACACTAGGTTGCATAACAGTAAGTGGGTCAACTTCTTTTACAAATAGGTAGAGGTACTTGTCTCTAACTATTGTACTATACTGTTAAGTTCATTAAAATATGTACATAGTACTCATAATTAGAGATCAGATCATCGTTTACACTATTTATTTTGATAAAGTAACAGGACTTTGGAAGTCACTTATGCCCGGGGATAACATAACCATTTGTCTTCTTCACAAATAAACCCAAGGCATTGTACTTTACCTAGCAGCATTTGTTTGAAAGGAAGGCATGGTCCTTAGAGAAAAGTAGTCAGTGATAGGGCAATAGAGCTGGTTTTAAACCCCCAGCCATAATAAACATTACTTTGTTTCAGTGGGATTTTAAAAGATTCAACTTTAAGGCTCAGCATTTAATGGAAGGTTTCTTGAGTTATTCAGCAAATAAAATCTCCTATAGCAAATTGTGATGGTTTAGAACTTTTGGTTATATGACAAGAATCTAGGTAGACGGGACTGCTGACAAATCATGCCAAGTGCCCATAACTGAACCTACTACTGTGTAGTCATCTAAATTATGCAGACAGAAGTGAAAAACAACTGAATTCCTGTAAGTACTGAGACTTCAAATCTTGTAACAGAAAAGTAATATCCTTGTAAAGCATAAAGTACTATAAAATACAAACAGTATTAACCACCTACTGTTTAAGATTCTTGAAACTACTGTTCCCTTCCATTCAAGTAAGTTATCAACACAAATTCAACTTTTAGAAAATGATTAATGTTGCTTATCTGTTTCTGTCTGTATAATTAGGGCTTTGTTTCCAAATTTTGTGTCTATAAATAAAAATGCAACGAATGTCAGTTTCTAGGAGATTCAGAGTAGTGTTTATTACCACACAACAGGATTTTCCACCATTAGTACCTAGCCTTCTTCCATCTGATTAAATCAAATTACAAATTATCTAGATGTGTATAGTTAAGAGTTTCTGTAGCAATTAATGGCCTCAAATACTATACCAATGGTTAATTCTAATTGCAAGGAATCCTGTGGCTGTTACATTGAAACCAATTTTCAGTACAGGTCACAGGGAAATGTGGCTGCCAATATAAAATTGTATTATGATTGGAAATCTCAGGCTTTATTTTTGGTTTCTTTAACATTTGGAGAATGTTTCCATAGGATAATCAAACTTAATTTAACAGAAGTACTTAAGATCAACAGTGTTATAAGATCAATGGTGTTATGTGTAAATTTATATATTTTAATTTTTTGTTAAAAAAGACTTAAGTAATTCTGAAAACTCTGTTATTTTGAGAGAAAGGGCTAACAATAGTTTTAAAGGTTAACCATTTAAATCCGGCTTTCAATCTATGTAATTGTATTAGTTAAGTACTGTGATTTAACTTATGGTATATCCAACACTAAATTATAAACCAAATTATGGTGGGGTTTCTATGTATGCTTTTTTTTTTTTATCTTTATTTATTTATTTATTTTTAAATTTTTTTTTTCAACGTTTATTTATTTTTGGGACAGAGAGAGACAGAGCATGAACGGGGGAGGGGCAGAGAGAGAGGGAGACACAGAATCGGAAACAGGCTCCAGGCTCTGAGCCATCAGCCCAGAGCCCGACGCGGGGCTCGAACTCACGGACCGCGAGATCGTGACCTGGCTGAAGTCGGACGCTTAACCGACTGCGCCACCCAGGCGTCCCTAATCTTTATTTATTTTTGAGAGAGAGACAGCTTGTGAGCAGGGGAGGAGCAGAGAGAGAGAGGGAGACACAGAATTGGAAGCAGGCTCCAGGCTCCAAGCTGTCAGCACAGAGCCCGACGCGGGGCTCAATGAGACGCGGGACTCATGAGATGTGAGATCATGACCTGAGCTGAAGTTGGACGCCCAAACGACTGAGACACCCAGGTGCCCCTCTATGTATGTTTTTTAAAGTCATGACTGAGATATGCTTCTTAGTTATATTAAAAAATATTCTTTAAGAATAAAGGATGGGAAGTCATTGCTCCTATTTGGCAAATGGGAGAACAGATGTATAGGATATGAAAGTGTATTGTTTACGAAATCATATTGGTGAGTAAGGTCCTGTGACTAGAAAAACACTTTTTTAACTATGAGCTTATTTTTCCATGGTCTCTTTGTCTCTTCATACTAGTTACTTTAAAGCAATCTAAATAAGCCTGGCAAATTTTAGGTAATATTGATGGAATACAGATTATTGAAATGTTCCTCAGTGGTAGGTACTTCTAAATTATCAGAGTGGTACTATGGGGTTTACATTTTCTTCCCCTTCCCCACTTTTTGTAACCACAGTTGGAAAACAACTTTTTCTACTTTTAAACATATTCACTGTGTGCAAGTTTCAGCTCCTTATTAACATGCCTGAGATGAACACTAAACAGGGGGTGGGAGGGAAACAACAGCCCAAGACATACCTACAGCCTCCCAATCTTCAGGTCAAAGATGGCCTATTTCAAATGCTGGCCATGATTTATCAGCTCCACTGCACACATTTCATTTGAATTATTAACTCAAATTATGAAACATGGATACCGTTCCTACATAAAAAATAATATAATACTAATTGCCATAATTTGTCATATAAATAACAAAACTTTAAGTTATAATGTTATACCGTTTTCTTCCTTTAATGCAAATCCATCCAATAAAAAAGTTCTTGCTTAGCGTATATTTGTGCTATAAAACCACATTTATACTCAAGGACTTTAAAACACTTACCCTAGAGCCTGGAAGGAAGGAATCGAAAGTGCCCAATGCATTGATAAGAACAGCAGTCTGGAAGCAGACTCCCCAATGTAGTGCACATTCAGGTACTCAGGCATAGGAGAAGGCATGGTGAGCTAGCGTGAACAGGGACTGAGGTAAATGATCTTATGATAGTTCTAAATTATAATTTCTTTGAAAAATATAAACATATCACATAAGTTTGATATAGTCACCAAAGGCAAATCTTGAAATAATCCAAGTCACTGAATTTTACAGCTAAAAACAGGATTTAGAATGAGTAGATCATAGCTGCTAACAAAGCAATATTTAGACAAGCAGAATCCTACTTAATATCAATCGTGATATTCTTCGGTTGTGTTTTTATTAAAAAAAATTTTTTTAATGTTTATTTTTGAGAGAGAGGGACAGAGTGTGAGCAGGGGAGGGGCAGAGAGGGAGACACAGAATCCCAAGCAGGCTCCAGGCTCTGAGCTATCAGCACAGAGCCTGACATCCTGACGTGGAGCTCGAACTCATGAACCGCAAGATCATGACCTGAGCAGAAGTCGGACGCTTAACTGACTAAGCCACCCAGACGCCCTTCTGGTTGCGTTTTTAAAAGTTACTTTCTGTCTTGGTCTAACAATGTGCTTTTTTTTTTTTTCTCTTCCTTTATTAATAATGATATACCACAAATTCAGTTGAATGAGCAATCTTGTATGTTAAATATTCCTTTCATTCAGGCTGTGGGGAATAACAAATTTAAATCTTACACAATCAGGAGAATAATAAGTGAACTGGGCCTGCTGGTGCCATCTGGGCAGTGCCTACTCCCAGATAAAGGGCAAGCTGTGACTCGAATTCCATACACTGAAAACATATGTCAGTTTGGGCTAAAGACTGCCTGCTCTATTTTTCAAAGAGCAGGTTCTGTGTGAAATCTCCCCACTTAATAACTACAGGTAAAACAAAATGTGTCTGTGGCTATAATACAGTTTGTACTGCTGACCTCAGGTAGTGATTTTATTTTATTTTTTAAAGTTTATTTATGAGAGAGAAAAAGAGAGCGAGTGAGAGTGCATGAGCAGGGGAGGGGCACAGAGAGAGGGAGAGAGAGAATCCCACGCAGGCCCTGCACTGATAGTGCATGACCTGAGCCAAAGTCAGATGCTTAACCAACTGAGCCACCCAGGTGCCCCTCAGGTAGTTATTTTAAATGCACGCCAACTGTAGAAAATAAAGATCCCACATTAAAACACTTCTAGGGGCACCTGGGTGGCTCAGTCGGTTAGGCATCTGACTTTGGCTCAGGTCATGACCTCACGGTCTGTAAGTTCGAGCCCAGCGTCAGGCTCTGTGCTGGCAGCTCAGAGCCTGGAGCCTGCTTCAGATTCTGTGTCTCCCTCTCTCTCTGACCCTCCCCCATTCATGCTCTGTCTCTCTCTCAAAAATAAACGTTAAAAACACACACACATTTAAAACACTTCTAAAAGTATTTTTGAAAATCTTGTTAAAGAGCACTTTTGGGGCTCCTGGGTCACTCAGTTGAGTGTCTGACTCTTAATCTTGATTCAGGTCATGATCTCACGGTTTGTGGGTTCAAGCCCCATGTCAGGTTCCGTGCTGACAGTACAGAGAATGCTTGGGATTCACTCTTCCCTCTCTCTCTGCTCCTTCCCCACTAGGGCTCTCTCAAAATAAACTTAGAAAAAAAAAGAGCACTTTCACTGCTATAAATGAAATGTAATTTCACCCATAAGAAACACTAACCTAAATTTCTATTACTAAGGAAAATCCTCTATGCTATAGACAGTCTACTCTGTAGACAATTAAAATTAGTGAGATAAACTGAGATGTAATAGCATTGAAAAAAAAATACCTCACAGACATCTAAGTAGAAACAACTGTGAAACAGTCTCTAGATGACCCAATATATGTTAAAGAGAGAGGGACAGTGTGTGTGTGTGTGCACATACATACATATGTATATACACAAAGGACAGGAGGAAATCTACCACACACTTAACAGTGGCTACCTTGGCAGGGGTGGGGTAGGTGGATGTACCCATATGTATTTTTCTGGGGAATGGATATATAACTTTAATCAGATTCTCAAAGTTGTCTGTGATCACAAATGATCAAAAAGTTTTCATTAAAATGATATAAAAGTTCTCCATTTTTATAAAAATGTAAAAATATGAACTGCCTTTATTAGTATCAACAATTGTCTTACCTATTTATAAATGGTGCCAACTAATAAAACAAGAGAAATTAACAGTTGAAATTCTATGCATGCGAAGAATGAATTCATGTATGTATGTATGTATGTATGCATGTCTGTCTGTCTGTACTTATTAAAAAAATATTTTAAAGTAATCTCTATACCCAACATGGGGCTCAAACTCACAACCTTGAGATCAAGAACTGCATGCTCCATTGACTGAGTCAGCCAGGAACCCCAAGAATATTTTTTAAATGCTTGAGAAATGTTTACTGGAGTAGTCAATTACAATGCCATTATTTAAGACAATTCTTAAGAGAACTGTAGGCAAGCAGATATTAAACATTTTAAATGTAATTATTAGAATGCAACTGTTTCTACACATAAGTATATAAAACACAAACTGGGAACTATCATACCTTTTCAGAATTGCCCAAGGTGATTAGGGGGGGAAAAAGCCTGAAAGATTAGGGGAATTACCAATGATTACTAGTTTTAGGGGGGGAGGTGTAAGATGCAAAACAGTAATTGTTTAAACAAAACAAATAGATTAAAATCACTTTAAAAAAGGTAAAATAGTTACAGTATTAAAATTAGATATAAGGGCTAAAAGATACAGATGTACCTCGATTGATACAATAGTGGTGGTAATGTTGAGAATTTTCTGTGCTTTAATCAGAAAATTGAAATCACTTGCAATATAAACTAGAGGAATTCACTATTTAAAGTACTGCCATGTTGTGTCATAAAGAGAAGACATATCTTATATCTGTTTCACATACTTAATTTTCTTAAAGCAAGATATACCTCTAGCATTATGAATCAGTCAGTTATGGCTGAAGAAACAAGAATTTATTTGACAAGTCTTTTAAATTGCAAAGACAAAGATATCTTCCTCTATATAGAGAAGATAAGTTTCTACTATAAAGATGTTAAAGAGATTCCCAAAAATGCCTGTGAAATTTTAGGTTTATAAATGAATCATACATATTGAATTTATTCACATTTAATATATTGAGATGATTTTTAAAAGTGTTGACATCAACTAGGCTACTCATTTTAGAAGTTCCTTGTCTACAATTATCTTTCTAGTAGTTTCTGTAATTCTGATAATAGGCTAAATGATAGCTTTTAAAAAACATCGTTTGAATTGAGTTAGGAGATCTGAATTCTACTTCCCAGCAGTCACTAATTAGTTGTGTGACCCTGGATTACACATTATAATATTATAATTCAGCAACCACTCACTGAGATCTTGACAACCCCAAGATCAAGAGTCACATACTCTACCAAGTGAGCCAGCCAGGCACCCCAACTGAGATTTCATTGTGAGGTACGAAGTTAAGTGCTCAAGTCTCAATATAAGAATAAAATGGAAACAAAATGAGCTATAGAAAGGGCTAAAAAAGGGATGGCACGCCTAAGAAATGACAGGCAACAGAATCAGAATGTGGAACGTCCTAAAATGTCATGAGCTTGGATCTCAAATGGGTAATGGGAAGCTAAAGAAGGCTTGCTGGGTAGCAGAGTAACATAACCGGATTGATTTTGAACACACATCACTTTCTACCAGGGCACAGGACAAGATGAAGAGACTGGAAGCAGAAATATTACTGTAACAGTTTAAGAAATTTTAAAAGGCCTTGAAATATGGTGATAAAAATGAAGAGGAAGGGAGAAATTAAAACAAAAGAATAGTTAGGATTCAACTAGGGAATGGAGGGGAGTAGGATGGGGGGGGAGAATGATGATGACTCCTAAACATCAAACATGGTGACCAGAAGGATTGTGATTTTCATACTGAGATGATACAGAGAACAGTTTTGAAAATCACCTACCTCTGCCTCACACACTTATTTCTAACTGCAAATTCTATCCACCTTGATTCTTTGTGTAATCACAATGCAAGAATCAAGAATAAAGTACACGAAATCACACCAAAAACTGAGTTTAATAAAAATGTTAAATATTTCTATAGTCTTAGATTCTCTGGAACCAAAATCCAAGTTGCATTATTAGACTATTTCTCCTTTCTGTTTTGATTGCTTTGAGTAAGACTCTGAAAACCTCCAAATCGTTTTTCATTCACAAAATGACAATAAAAATCCGAACCTTCACAAGGGACTGTGGTCAAATTTAACAATGCACACATGAAAGCACGCTGCAAACTACACAGTACATAAAAATGCAAGACAGGAACAAAATGTTACTTAGCCCAGATATTAAGAGATTAAGTGAGTTTCTGATTACAGATGTCAGGTTTTGAAACTCATGACCATAAAACCTCAATGAGAAAGCCAACCATGACAAAGTGCTGAGCTGGGAAGTGTGGGAAAACGGAAAATCTGCAAACAAGAATCAGAGAAAAAAGGAGCTGTTTTTTGTCTGGGGAGCAAGAAATTTCACAGTGCTTATTCTGAGGATACTGAGCACAGTAGGTCAAAAACTGCACAGAAAAAAACCGATTCTGGAGAGAGGAAAAAAAAGTTCTAATTTGCCTAATTTGTCTATCCATATCAAATATTTGAAAGAACAATTTTGAGGACCAACAACAGTAAAAAAAAAAAAGGACTACTTCTACATTTCTATAAACTTTTTCCTTGTAATCTTCTTCCTTTTACCCACCCTTTCTTCCTATTTAAATCCAAAGGTAGAAAATAAAACTAAGATGACAAAAGCAGGTATTTTATTTAGAATAAGAAAGAGCAATGGGGGGGGGGGGGCTGGGTGGCTCAGTTGCTTAGGCATCAGATTCTTGATCTCAGCTCACTTCATTATCTCATGGTTTGTGAGATGGAGCTCCAAGTCAGGCTCTGTGCTGACAGCGTGGAGCCTGCTCTCTCTCTCAAAAAAAAAAAAAAGAAAAAAGAGCAATGTGGAAAAAATCAGTTTTGCTTTGCTCCACCTTTGTCCATAGCTCCTACCATAATTTTTTAAGGATAGCATTGATTATTCCTATTGTAATTTTTAATAGTCCCCATAAAAAGTTTTTGTTTACAGTACAAATAAAGCAGTTCTAATTTTTTTCATATAGATTATCTTTGGTAAAATTTTACATGAAGATTGGTTTCACTGATATGTTTTACTGATTATATAAAGTTACAGCAATTATTAAGTTACAGCAATTATTAAGTCACTGTGACTTTCTCTGTGGCTATTTCTACCAAATCAAATTTTATAAATGTAAATTTTAAAATATGCAGTTTTAGCCAATGCTAGATTTGTGTTATTTCTACCAGTCACACAAACATTTATTTGATAACTGTGTATATTTTCATTAGAAATCCATGGAAATTTATAATCTACAGTAAAGTTAGTAGCAATTTCCTTCAGATATTCCAGGACTCGCTATGACTGCTTTAAATCACTTTGCATATGATTTTCTAACAGTACACATAGCTAGTAAAGATAAAGAATGGTTAAAATGGAGGGATCAAAACATCAAGATCTTAATGTAGGGCCTCAATGGTTAGTATTGCTATGGCTGTAGTCCCAACATTATTTGCATGACAAATCAAACACTACAAAATTATTTTCTAACATTCTACATGTATTGTTTCCATCCTACATGTATTTAGGAGAGTAAAAAAGGAACTACAAATGTATCTCCTCCAAAATGGTTAAAAGCCAAAAGTTAAAATGTGTTAACTAATTTTTACCTTCTTAAAATAATACTGAAAGCTAGCTAATTGGGGCAATACATAATAATGGAGTTCTCTCTGGGTCTTACATATGGCTTTGCACTAAAGTAGTAGGAGGTGGGCACTGAACAAAACCAGGGTATTCAATACATCATGAATGACAATACTAGTGTTAACAACAGCAACATCCAAAATTTATGTCTAAATGTTCTAAAACCTAGCTTTTATCGACTTAAAATCATGAAACAATATTATAGCCATGATTTATAAACAGGATGCTTTAACGAGCTATTATTTTATATAGTCAGATGTGTATGTTTTAGCTGCTATTTTGAATTCTATCAGGAATATTTCTGACTTTAAAAGCACAACAAATATACTTTGATTTTTGAAAGGAAGATTAATATCAAAATGGTAACACAACATAAAAATTACATAAAAAATATATGGAAATACCCTGAAAGCTACGTGTGAATCGCTGAGAAGTGGCCCCTCTTTTTCGATGTAATTTATGCTTGAGTCTCCGGCAATTAGGTGTACGCTTCCTTCCATGCCTTCTACTGCGTTCTGACAGGCTGTGCTCTCTCCAGGATTCAATGCTTTTGCAAGAGTATCAAATGCCCTGTAAGGAAACATCAGATGCTGTGAGCTTGGCCAATCTCCACCATAAAATAAAAATTCTACATAAAATTCTGGAATTAAGATTTAGGCCTTAAAAAAATAGTTTAGAAAACAAACCTTTGGAGTAGCACTGAGTACTCTATTTCAGTGATAGCTATGACTGTCTCCAAAAGCAACAAATTAAACTTCAATATGTATACTATGAAAAACTATATTAATGTATTATCAGAGAACTAAAGTCTTTAAGAAATCTTATGTAATTATGAGGAAAAACCCTTATACTTTGGTCTAAAAATATGCTTTTATGTTATATGTTATGTTATACATTTGATAGTACAAAATATTAGCCCGTTTACAGTACTTACAGAAGTTATTTAGAAAGAACAAGGGCAAGAACTTATGTCAACTTTACTTATATTCTACACGACACAAAGATTTTATTTAAAAATTCAGAGAATATTTTAAAATTGTGTGAACACAGCTACATCTGAACTGTAAGAATTTGAGATTACGATGGCAAATAATGAACTAATGTTAGCAAATAATTACTTAAAATAGCCCTCCATATTTTTCAACGAGAGGCCTTTTAGAGTTTCTTAAGATTTCAGATTCAACAAAGTACTTATTGAGACTCTTAAGTGCAATTTCCTCAACATTTAGATAATGAGCAGTGTAAAAAAGCCTGAAGAGATCTGGGTTCTACATCTCATGTATTAATATCAAGAGAATGAAAAACAGAATTCTGATACAAGTTTCCTGAAGCATAACTTAAAATTGTAGTTTATTCAATGAAGTTATTTATTTATTTATTTTTAAGTAAGCTCCATGCCCAGCGTGGAGTTCAATGCAGGGCCTGAACTCACAACTCTGAGATCAAGACCTGAGCCACCCACGCACCCCTCAATCAAGTCTTCTAAATCTATTTTCATCATTAGAAAGTGGTGGGGAAAATGAACATGACTGCCTGGGGTAAGACAAATGTTTAAATACACAGAAAATAAAATAACTGAAATGTCAGACCCAGATTATCATCTTTAGTAGGAGAAAAATTCCTAAATTTTATGATTACATTTCTAATCTTATAATATTCATTTATTGCTCATTATTTAGAATGCAACCTGCTAGATAACATTTTACACTGAATGTAGTTCATTCAGTTAAAACTTACTATGCTTTAAATTTTCTAAGTCTAATAGAAATATCTGTTTTCTGAAACTTCCGTAAACAGTATTCAACATAAAAATATTGTGGGGTGCCTGGGGAGCTCAGTCCATTAAGTGCCCGACTCCTGTCTTCAGCTCGGGTCATGACCTCGTGATTCGTGAGTCTGAGCCCCACATTGGGCTCCATGCTGACAGTGCGGAGCCTGCTTGGGATTCTCTCTCTCCTCTCTCTGCCTATCTCTTCCTCTCAAAATAAATAGACTTAAAGAAAAACATAAAAATACTGTAAGAAATACTAATAATTAAGATCAAAACAGGGGCGCCTGGGTGGCTCAGTTGGTTGGGCGTCCGACTTCAGCTCAGGTCATGATCTCGCGGTCCGTGAGTTCGAGCCCTGCATCAGGCTCTGGGCTGACAGCTCAGAGCCTGGAGCCTGTTTCAGATTCTGTGTCTCCCTCTCTCTCTGACCCTCCCCTGCTCATGCTCTGTCTCTGTCTCAAAAATAAATAAATGTTAAAAAAAAAAAATGTTTTTAAAAGATCAAAACAGACCTTACCTTGAAACATCACCATTAGTCTGCATTTCTTGATGAAATTCACACAAAGAGGTATCACCATTACTTAAGCTTTCAATCATAGATATTTCATTACTATTCTGAGAAAGATCTTTACTTTTTCCAAGGTTTGCTAATGATGTAACCACACTGGCCAATGTACTTAAGTCTCCCTGACATGATTCAGCCTTAAAAAAACAAAAAACAAAAAAAAAAGATTAAAATCTGCAAACTGGTATTGGTGAACATTTGAGTCTGAAATACCCAATTCTAGATTATAAAGTGCCAAAAGTAAAGAACTCTAATTAAGATGAATGAAACCTAGAAAGTAAAACCAAAGAGCTTTGAGGTTTTAGAAACTTTTGAGGAAAATATAAATTTAAAAACATCAGGTACATTCCCTAGGAAATGTTTATACACAAAAATGACATTAAAACCAAAAACGGTACTTAATGACTAATCTATTCACATCAACAATCCCTTCCTCTGTAAAAGGATATTAGATGATCTTTTAAGTTCTTTTTAGTATTAAAATTCTGACAATTACCAGAACTTAAACTATACAAACAAAAACTGTATAGAATGTATTAAAATTATTACCGAAAAGAGAAAAAAAAGTAAATGTATTATTGAACAGAATTCCTAGAATACCAACTATTACCAGCCACTTTGTTAAATGTGTTAAATACCAGGGACCAGGTAGGTGAAAAATCTCTTTACTAAGACAATATTGACTTTTGGTATACATTGCATATTTTCCCACTTGTCTTTAGTTTTTATTTTTGTTAATGACATATATATTCTTTATTCACTAATTAGCTATAATTATTTTGTCAAAAAGAATTTTCTTTCCTTAACTCTTTGACTATCCAGAGATACAATTTCTGTACGAAAAGCAGGTAAGTGCTTGATTGTTCTTCCTTTTATCAATTTTTAGAGCAATGAGTCAATGCCCTTAGTAACCTCTAATGGTGACAGATGAATTTTAAGTATAATTTTAAATTCAAAGATTTTTATATATTTACTATGTTTAAATGCATTATTTTTTTCAATGTTCAAATTATCCCATCCTAACCTAATGAGAGTCCTTTCAATTGCCTTCTATGGCCTATTGACAGAATCCTTTAATGAAATTTTAATTCTTCTTTTATGGTTTTTAGTTTTAGTGTTTTAATCCTAAGAAAAGACAGGTTTCCTTGATGTTTCATGTTATATCAATTCTTTATGTAAAATTGATTTTGGTGAACAGAATGACACAATTTTTGTGTTCCCTAAATTAATGAATGGTCCCAGAATCATTCAGAGTAACCTACCAGTTGCAGAGTTCTTAAATGGTTACTACTCGTATATGTATTTTATTTAAACCTCAAAACAACCCTGTGAAATAGGAATCATCATCCCTTTATTACAGACAAGAAGAATTATCCACTGTCACTCCAGTCTGATGGAGAAGACTATGCTCTAACCACTGTTCCAGGCTTCTTAGAACATAAGTAAAAAAAGTTAACATTTTTAAGTGTTTTTTCAACTAAAACTTCAACAATTATACATTCTCTTGTATTTCATTACATGTCTATCGAGCTAGATTTTTAAGTTTTTGCCACTGAAGACTCTTAGGCAATGTGAAAAGACCTCATCTTGTGACTTGCCGGTTTTGAGACTGCTTGTCAGAACTTCCCACAGAAGGTTGTTATTACAATTTTAATACAAAGACATACAGAGAAGTAGTGTCTGGGCAAATAGTAATTTCTCAACAAAACTTAGTTCCCTTCTTCTCCTAAAAGAGTTAATCATGTCAGTGCAATGGTAACTACCATCCTAAGCTTGAATCATGTGCACAAGGCTAAGTGAAAAATATATGGTAAAAGGCCAAATCTCCCCAGTCAATAACAACATGCTATAAACCCCAACCTGTAAGGTCGACACTCCTATTGACCCTATTTTACAGATGAGGAAGGAAAGTAAAACACTGAGAGGTCAAATAACTTGCCCAAGGTTATGCACCTACTAAGTGGCAGATGAAATTTGATTCTAGAGCTCAAGTATGAAGAGTGCCTTAAAAGTATCAAATAATAAAGGGGCCCCTAGGTGGCTCAGTCAGTTAAGCGTCTGACTTTGGCTCAGGTTCTGATCTCCTGGCTTGTAGGTTGGAGCCCGGGTGTTGGGAGTCTGTGCTGACAGCAGGGAGACTGGAGCCTGCTATGTCCTCCCTCTCTCCGTGCCCCCTCCTGTGCTCTCTCAAAAGTAAATGAATGTTTAAAAAAATTTTTTTTGATACTTTTTAGTATCAAACAACAAATGTATGATAAATCTGGCCATAATTAGGATGACCAGATCACTTAACAGGCTGAGAGAAATACTAATCGTAGGCTCCCTAAAATCTGTTTATAGGCATGAGTCTTCAGGAGAAATTTTTGATTTTTGTTCTCAGAAGGGTTTCTGAACACTACAGAAACTCTACATGTTCCATCTAAATACACAAACTTTTTTTCCTTTAGACCTCTTGCTCAATAAAGAGGCATCCCAACCTCTAAGAGAACCCAGATAACTTAGATATATAATGAGTGCTCTTGGACTTCTATTCCTACTCTTGACTCAAGTCAATGTTTTGAATAACGCGTGCTAGAAATTTCCCTTTACTTGAAATATTTTAAGTATTTTGTTACTATAAAATCTGTAGGGCAACATAAAAGGAGTATTACGAATTTTGTACTTCATATAAATTATTCTTCTGAGGCTTTCTATTTCAAGGTGAAAGAAGCCTAGAAGACTTTTGTCTGTCACTCTCACACTGAAGCTGTACTTGTCCTCCTGGAATAATGAACATTTCTACTGATAGTTATTTGTATACGAGGACCCACAAAATGGAGGCCATACTGGTCACAAATCTAAACCCAAGTCAGCATGCACATATAGGAAACACCTGTCAAGGAAACCTAACATACACCAATCACGATCTTGCAACTCTGCCAAGTTAGCTCTCCTCACCCTAGAAAACAAGACCCACTAGCCTTAGTAGGAAACCTTCAACTTCCTAGGCAATAAGGCCATTTCCACATTCTGCTTCTAATGCTCTGTAAAACTCATTCTTGCCCCAAATCCCTTGGCAAGAGTGCTCCACTGTTTATGAGGCACTGTGCTCTGCTGATCTATGGATTCTTTTGCCTTGAATAAAGGCATCAAACTTGTTCCTAAATTGTTTTAGTTTTGTCATTTGACACTATCAAATAGTTGATAATTTATGTTAAAAAAAACCAACAACAATTTGTAATAGGGAATATTTAAGACCAGATCAACTGACCAAATTAATGGAAATTAAGAAAAGGAAAAAATATTAAATGCTTAAAAAAAATTTAAGCTTTAAATTAATTGCACTACACACACCTTATCTGGTGTCATCAGCACAGTTGACTCAGTTTTTATTCCAGACTGGTGAATATTCACAAACATTCCTGAATCTAACAGTCCTGCTGACCTGTAACAAACAAGTATAAATTTTAGCCTTAGTTTCACTGGGAAGAAAAACAAATGACCAGCTACTTAATGTGGTTGTTTTGTGTGTGTGTGTGTGTGTGTGTGTGTGTGTGTGTGTGTGTGTGTGTTTACTATACCTTGCAGTTTCACTATCTGTTACAAAAGTTGGAGTTGCAGCTAATGGGCTTCGAAGGTCTTTTCGGATGTAGATTTTTTCTGTTGAAGCGGCACAGTTGGAAGATTTTTCTCGAGATACTTCAATGGGTTTTCTTTCACACTGAACAGCTACAAAAATGCATTAAACTATTACATCACAATGCAGAATTTATAGGCAATTTTAAATGTAACCTTTCGGTCAGCAATTCTGCTCATGGGAGACAGTTACCATAACTGAACTCTAAAGACAATCATAATCTTTAGAAATTCTTTCCAAGCCCAACAAAGTTGCTTCAGAATAGTAATTTGCATCTCTCATTCTCTTTTCTCTTCCTGATCCAGCTGTGGTAGAAATGTAGAGAAACTCTTATTTTTTAAAAGCTCACTGTCAAGAAGGAAAAACTAAAGTCAGGAGTCTCTCACCTATCTATATGAGAGTTAAAAATATTTAATTAAAAACAAGACTAATAGAGAGCCACAAAAGACTAAAATTAAATCTTATTTTAGTTAAGGGCAGGGACATTTTTGAGAACTAATTCAACTGTTTAATCTTAATTTATAAAATATAGGTAATATATTTCACTTATTTATAGGAATTTTATTTCATAATACTTAAGAGACAGTATAATGTAGTTGTTAAACGTATATTTTCTGAGGGAAAAAACTGCCAAGATTCAGATCCAAGTTTTGCCACTTATTAGTTGTGTGACCTTGGGCAAGTTATTAAATCTGTTTACTCTGATCAAATGTAAAATGCGTAACAGTCGGACGTACTGCAGAGAGTTCTGCTATGAGAATAAAGTTAACTCATATGTTATACACAGAGTTAGGCATCGTAGGAGCTCAATCAATATCAGCTATCCTTTTTTATCATTTTAGGAGTTTAATCAAAAGCTAGACTGGTATCTAGTTAGTTGTGCTTTTTTTTAAAAAAAACCGTATTCAAACATACATACATACATGCAAAGCGGATAGGAACTCAACATCTGTTGAACGAATAAATATTGCATGCATATGTACACATTTCTATGTTGTTAGTTGGAAAACTGTAAATGAAAAAGCACATATATTTGACATACTGTGTTAATTTTGACATACTTCTAGTTTGCCTGAATCCTTAAAATTATTCTCTCCTTTAAAGCTAATACATACAGTCTTGTCTCATTCCAAACGCAATACATCTCTGTAACCTGCAGTATTGACAGCGATTTCGATGGTGTTTATTAATAATACAGTCCTTTGATCCTCGACATGAATAAACTAAATTTTTTCGGATGCTTCTTTTAAAAAATCCTTTGCAGCCTTCACAGGTTACTGCTCCATAATGACGCCCTAGAAACAAGATGTTTAAGAAAACACAAAAGTCACATATTTTAGAACAGAAATGGAAGTAAGCCCATTTCTTCCCTTTAAATAACAATATATGTGATGAAACAGAGATTTCTGAGTTTCTGACATGAAAGAAAATTTTAAGGAGTTACTAAACAGAATGAAACCACCATATTCTTTGATAAATATATTAACCAGTATGAATTTTTAATTTTGGTATTTTTTTAAGTTTATTTATTTTGAGAGAGAGAGAGAAAAGAGAGCATGAGTGGGGTAAAGGCAGAGAGAGAGAGAGGGAGAGAAAGCCAAGCAGGCTCCGCACTGTCAGTGCGGAGCCTGATGTGGGGCTTGAACCCACAAACCGTGAGATCATGACCTGAGCTGAGAT
Source organism: Felis catus (assembly GCF_018350175.1). Lineage (NCBI taxonomy): Eukaryota > Metazoa > Chordata > Mammalia > Carnivora > Felidae > Felis > Felis catus. The sequence goes on from NC_058374.1 coordinate 116,366,970, forward strand.
CAAGAGTCAGATGCTTAACTGACTGAGCCACCCATATGCCCTATGAATTTTTATTTTGTAAGTAACCTTAACAACAGTATGGAAAATTTCACAAAGAAAAGAAGCAAAACCATCCGTAACACCATGATATGTAAAAACTATTTTCACTTCTGAGATCACTTACAAATTATAATTCTCATATATTATATAAGGATATTTTATTCTGAAAACTATGCTCTAAAACAAGCACACTAATTAGTATTTGAGCTAATCTCTTCTCATTGTGGGTTCCACTTTTTAAATTTCTGGAGAAATGTTATACTTTGATTAACCTACCATTTCATAAACGATTTCTTTGGCACAACATTTATTTATTTATTTTAAGTGTATTTATTTTTGCAGAGAGAGAGAGCGAGACAGCGAGGGAGCATGAGTGGGGGAGAGGCAGAGAGAGAGGGAGACACAGAATCTGAAACAGGCTCTAGCCTCTGAGCTGTCAACAGAGAGCCCGATGAGGGGCTCGAACTCACGGACAGCGAGATCATGACCTAAGCCAAAGTCGGATGCTCAACCCACGGAGCTACGCAGGCGCCCCTGGCACAACATTTATTAAATTGAACATACTCTTGGGAAAAGGTGTAGTGGAGACTTTTGTAATGACGCTATGGAAAAGATCAAAGATTACAAAAAACAAACGAGGCCCTTAAAGTATATCCCACTGGCACATGGGTGCTTTCCTAGCATAAAGTAACAATAAACATAACTAAAATGACATAACCCTGATATTAGACTTGGAGAAATGTCCGCTCAGCTGTGCACAAAATTAAATAAAGGGTAACCAGAAATTTTTCATCTCAGTAATTCAAGTTACTCTCTATCCCTGGACTAGCAACAGGACTCAACAGGTAAGTTAACAACTTAACATTTATATTATTAAGGACCACAACTCATTTTTAAGCAATTCCTTTGACAAACCGGTTTTATATTTTAAAAAAATTCCACTTATTCAGTTTACATTTTAAAGGAAAAACTGCTTTTCCTAATTCTTCAAAATATGCATTTTATGTCATTGCAAGACCAAGTCAAACTGCATTCAAGTGAAAAAAAACCTTAGGTGAATAAAAAACTTGGGGATAAAATCGGTTACATTTCATAGGCTTCAAATACGGACCATAACAATGATATCCTCTTGGGGCGCCTGGGTGACTCAGTCTGTTAAGTGTCCGACTTCAGTGCAGGTCATGATCTCTCCATTAGTGGGTTCAACGCCCACATCAGGCTCTGTGCTGACAGCTCAAAGCCTGGAGCCTGCTAAGTAAGGTTCTGTGTCTCCCTCTCTCTCTGCCCCTCCCCTGCTCAGCTCTGTCTCTCTCTCTCTCAATAGTAAACATTAAAAAAAAAAAAAAAAAAATGACATGCTCTTTTTACTTTCAGAAGAAGAAACGTGGTAGTGTGGTAGTTACAACACAATATATATAGGTTATTTTTAAATGTTACCTGATGCTTTGTCTCCACATACTACGCAAAGATCAAAAACCTTATTTGGTCCTTGGTCTGGAGAAGAATTATCTGTTAAGAGCTAAAGAAAGCCCCCCAAAACAAAAAACAAAACAATAGTGTGTTAATAATGCTCGTAAGTAAAAAGTAGAAGAATATTCAGTCTTAATTATTGCTTTCTTTCAAGTTATTCTGAAACTTTGAACTCTATTATACATATATATCAATTAAACTATTCTTATTTTTCTTTATGTAAGTAAAAATATCAATGTTATTAGACACAAAGATAGGAAGAATACCTTTTAAATTTACTCTATAACACTCTAATTTAACAGACTATTAAACACACAAATAAATCCATGAGTATTTAATGTATCTTACCCATTAAGCACTTATTATTCATTCAACACATCAAATATAAAATTTTCATCAATGAGTTGTCTAGGATTAGGTGGAGTGGTTGACAGCATGGGTTGTGGAGTCTGGTAAATGGCAGAAGGTCAGTGAGACTGAGTGGGGAAGCCTTGGGCAAATTACAAACGCTCCTTAAATTATATAAAGGGCTATATATCACTAGGTGTAACTACTATGATGCTGGCAAAGAAATACACTAGTCTCTTCTTTTAGATTTATTTTCTAGTATTTTCATCATTTTCTTTCAATCTTTTGGAATGTGAATGAATTAATTTAATCCCAAAAATGTGATAGGGCATTCCCTATGATAGTGGCATCATTCTTTTAAAAAAATTTCTTTAATGTTTATTTTTGAGAGAGAGAGAGAGAGAGAGAGAGAGAGAGAGAGAGAGAGAGAGAGAGAGAAAGAGAGAGAAAATGAATGAGTGGGGGAGGGGCAGAGAGAGAGGCAAACAGAGGATTCAAAGCAGGCTGGGCACTGACAGCAGAGAGCCCCATGTAGGGCTCAAACTCACAAACCGCGAGATCGTGACCTGAGCCAAAGTCGGATGCTTAACTAACTGGGCCACTCAAGTGCCCTGGCATTATTCCTTCTTATATCACTATAAAAATTAGTCTTCAACAGAAACGTAAGAAAAAACCTTCTGGTACTAGCTGTCCCTTGAAAACATCTATGAAAAGTATCACTCCTTTCCTTAATAGCACATCTATAGCAAATGGTGTTAATCTTTTATCCTCTATTATTCTTATGGGTAGAAGAAATATTGAGAGATTAAGGGACACTAGATCACTAGATCAGAAATCCAATCTTTTTGGCCCAGGGGAATTCTATCCTATACCTGTTTCTCTTTCTCTGCCCTGAGAGGTGCTCCATAAAGTAAGCAAAGTACCAATATTATCTTTTCTCTGGAAACAGAATTTTTCTTTTAAGAGTAACTTTACAGTGGAGAAAAGTGACACACACTACTTCAGCCAGGTGGTCAAGATCAATGTCACCAGTTATCAAACATGATGATACTAAGTACACTTGATACAATGTGATGAAAATGGCACTCTGTGATCCTCCTTACCCAAACCAACAAGCCCAGTCTAACCACGAGATGTCGAAGTCCCATAGCAGGGTCACCTATAATATACCTGAACAGTATACCTCAAAACTGTCAAGGTCATCAAATACAAGAAAAGTTTGAGAAACTGTTACTGCTAACAGTAATCTAAGGAGACATGATGATTAAATGTAATATGGTATCCTGGAATCAAAAAGAATATTAGGTAAAAATTGGGGAAAGCTAAAAACATTTACGGATTTTAGTTATCAAAATTAGTTCATTATCAAAATAAAGGTATCATATTAATATAAAATGTTAACAGGAGAAATTGTGTGTTGAGAGGTTATAAGAGAACCCTGTACTTCCTGATATTTCTTTAACTATTGGGGAGTCTGGGTGGCTTAGTTGGTTAAGCATCCGACTCTTGATTTCAGCTCAGGTCATGATCTTACAGTTGTGAGATGGAGCCCTATACCCAGCATGGAACCTGTTTAAGATTCTCTCTCTCCCTCTGCCCCTCCCTGCTTGTGTTCTCTTAAAAAAAAAAAAAAAAAAATCTGTTAACTATAAAACTTGTAAAAAATCAATTCTGTTAATAAGGAAAAAAAAAAAGGTATTCATAATGTTATAAAATTTTTGGGACTTCTGTCTTGTTGATAAAATAACTTCTTGTAAATCCCATCTATTTTTTACCTTAGCCATTCCTAAAAATAATACAGATGATGTAATCAGAAGAATAATAGAACCAGGCAAAATTTTGTATTTTATGAATTAGTTTCTCAATCCTAAAAGGAACTTTCCTTGATCAGGTTTTCAGCACAAAACATGGAATTCAATTTTAAGTGGGTACTCCACCAAAAAGTCTCCAAAGGCAAACTTAGGGGGTTGCTGAATTTGTATTCAATCATAGCAACCAGCAGTGAAAACATCTATGTAACCACAGGTATGCATTGTGTATCAGCCTTAACTGGCTCTTTGAAAAACAGTGCATAACTTGCAAAAATTAAAATGATGTGAAGTTAATCTAGACTACTGACTGACTTCCAGTGTTAAAGCAGACCATGAGGGTAAACCACCTGTTACATCAAGGAAGACATAGATGACAACCAAGGAGGCACAGTGACAAAGCTGCAGCCATAAAACCACCTTCTTGATCTGGCAGCTTGTTTGAGGCCTAGGCAGTGTGCTCCTGGGAAGTGCTGCTACCACAGAAGAGGCTCTTGATTTGGCAGTTTCCTAACCGAGCAGAAGCAGCAGGTCTCTTAGAAGCCAGTTCTGCAGCACAACCAAGTGGTTATTCTTGGAAACTGACCTAGAGCTGTTTCTTCAGCCTTCCCGACAATTCTATGAGTTCTCCATATCCTTTATTAAACCCCTCCCTGGACAAACTAGCCAGAGTGAATCTTGCTGTATGTAAGAGCCCTCCAAAATACACGGAAGGGAGGGTGTGTGAGGAAAAGTACAGTGGCATATAGGAGAGGGCAGTCACCACAGATAATGTGCACACCATGTAATTTTATGCAAGATTTTTTTTTCTATGGACCATGCAGGATATAAAGTCTTAACACCAGGACTTACACTTATGACATGCTTTTAATTCTCTCAAGTGTGATGAAGACACTGTAAAGTTATTTACCTGGAGATGTTGTGCAGACAGATCAGGAGTTGTAAAAAATAACTGATTAACACCTGCTGCATCTGGAGTAGTGAGGAATACTTTCCCTGGAGTGGAATCTTGCCTGGCCAGAATGACTTTGCTTGGAGTAGAGCCATCATGATTTGTCAGAATGAACTGCTTCCCTTGTGTATTATGATCAAGTGCTGTCACGATCTGGATTTTCTGGCCAGTTTGCTGCTCGGTAACAATCTAACACAACCATGTCAGATCAGTATAATCGATTCGACTTAATCTTTTTTTTTTTTTTTTTTTTTTTTTAAACTCTAAGGACACAATTTTCTCCTACCTTCGGACAAAGTTAGAAAAGTGTAACATTACTTATATATTCAATACATTACACATAGACACACACCTTTTAAACTAGCAATTCTACTCCCACAAAATCCTATCCTATAGAAAAACAAATGTGCAAATGAAGGTACAATCACTATTCTGATTCGTTCCTTCCTTCTCCCTCCCACCCACCTTCCATTTACACAAACTTATATTGGGTGCCTTCTATTTGCCAAGCACTATTTGTTCTGGTCCTGGAATACAGCAATAAATAAAACAAAACCTTTTTTCTCATCAAGCTTTTATTTTAGTGAGGAAAGGCAGATAAAAAACAAGCGAATACTGTTGTCAAACAGTATTAAGTGCTATAAAGAACAGATAAAACAGGGTAGAGATGGTGAGAGTCACTGATAGAATAAAAGCCATGAGGAGACGACATTTTTGCACAGACCCAAGTGCAGTAACAGACCAAAGCTTAGGACTAGCTAGGGGTAATGCATCCCAGGTAGAGAAAAAGAAACATGAAAGAAGACTGTGGGGCAGGAGGAGTGTGTCTGAGGCAAGAGGCACTACAAGAGAGCTATGTGAGTGAAAGAGTGGCAGAAAGGATTATGGTAAAAGACAGGATCTGAGAGACAGCAGGAGCCAGATGGTACAGGGCTACACAGGGACTACAAAGTCTGGATTTCCTCCTGTGTGAAATGGAGATCCACCTTCCTCTGGAAGGTCAGAGAGCAGAGTGGCAAGATCTTTCGCAAAGAGGGTGTTCCAGATTTAGTGTGTAGACTAGCCTGTGAATGTTGAAGAGAAGAATACTCAGACACCGGCAATATCTGGGAATTACATATGGGCAGAGATGCTGGTGGGGAACAGGGTAGCAGCCATGCCAGAGGAGAAAAATAATTGGATTTGGGATATTTTATGAAGGGAAATGTGACAGGATATGCCAACTGCCTGGATGTGGAATATGAGGAGAGAAGAGTAAAGGATGACTGTCAAATTTTGGTCTGAGCACACGAGAGGACAGAAATGCCATCCACTTAGTTGGAGGAGTCTGGAGAAGTGCAAGTTCATGACTAAAGAGAACTAGCCAGTGTTGAGGGCTTTGGTTGTTGAGCAAATATTTTACAGAGTAAACTCATTAAGGCAATTTAATCCCTTGATTCAAATTTAAAATGGCAAATTTGGTTTGTTTCCAACTTTTTCTCCATTTCCCTGAAATTATTTTCATCAAGATTCTTTTCTATGCAAAATTTACAACAAAATGCTGAATTACTAATCAGTTTTTGTCTAGGGCAGATTGTACTGACTATAGCTGCTGCCAACTCAAGTTTTCTTTGTTGACCATTATTTCTAGCATGTCCTATTTTTCTGGGTATACTTTTCACCACTGTCAATTTTATTTTACACATAGATTATTTATACCAAGTCTAGTCTCCATCTTCCCTAACAATTTTTGCAATTTCCTTAAAAAAACTTTTTTTGGGGGGTGCTTGGGTGGCTCAGTCCGTTAAGTGGCCGACTTTGGCTCAGGTCATGATCTCGCTGTTCGTTGAGTTCCAGTCCCGCATTGGGCTCTGTGCTGACAGCTCAGAGCCTGGAGCCCACTTCAGATTCTGTGTCTCCCTCTCTCTCTGCCCCTCCCCTGCTTGTGCTCTGTCTCTCTCACTCTCAATAATAAATAATAAAACAAAAAAAAAATTTTTTTTTTTTAAGAGAGAGACAGAGAAAGAACACAAGAGAGACAGAGAAAGCATGGGGTAGAGGGAGGGAGAGAGAGAGAGGGGGAGAGGGGGAGAGGGGGAGAGGGGGAGAGGGGGAGAGGGAGAGAGAATCTTAAGCAGGCTCCACACTCAGTGCTGAGCCTGATGCAAGGCTCAATCACACAACCCTGGGATTGTGACCCGAGCTCAAATCAGACGCTCAACCAACTGAGCCACCCAAGCTCCCCAAGAAACTGTATTAAGATCTATTGGTCTATCCTGCAATCTGAATGGATCCTTTACTTATCAGTAATTTTGTAACATCACACATTGGTCCACTGATTTATATACATCTTTTATATGTTGACATGTTTCATCATACAGTATCATCACATGTCATGTAGCCTCTGGGGAAGAAAAGGTAACTAATGTTCCAGTATTATTATGAAAACAGTTTTGACCTTGCTGACTCTCTGAAAGAATCCCTAGATGATACTTTGAAAACCTCTGGGTTATGGTACCTCTTCCTAAGAAATAGGGCATAAGATCTGTTATTTGACATGGATCTCCTCCTACTGGTCCATTAAGACTGGACTCAGATTCTGTACCTCCAAAAATATTCCATGACCAGATCTCCACAACCCTCTGTGACTCTTCATTAGCTGTTTTTCTTCTGTGCTCCCATAACACCGTATACAATAATCTATTACAGCCCTTACCACTGTATTGTGACTGTCAGATGATTCAACTATCTCTTACTAGATTTAAAAATATCTTAATGTTGAGGGTATCTTTTATCTCTGTACCTCCAGAACCTAGCATATACATTTGATGTAAATAGGTTGATGGATCAGCAAATGAACTGTAAATCAAACATACCTCTCCCATTTGTTGTTCAATAATTTGATGTGCAATTTCTTCTATGGTTGCCATGTTCTAACTGCCAGAATGTCCTGCCAAGATAAAAAGACACTTGTCACAAAATAAAACATATTTACTGAAGAATTTACAAATGAAATCACATGCTGGTGCCTGGGTAGCTCAGTCGGTTAAGCATCAAAGACTCTTGATTTCCGTTCGGGTCATGATCTCACAGTCATGAGATCAAGCCCGTTAAGATTCTCTGCCCCTCCCCGGCGTGTGGTTCTCTCTCTCAAAAAAATAAACTAAAAACGCAACCCTCCCAAACAAATGAAATCACATGATAGCTAAGATCTGCTTCAAAATAATCCAGTTGGGGTGGGTGGTGGTAGGAGGGAATAAACAAAACAAGGTTGGCCATGAACTGACAGTTGCTAAAAACTGTTGTTTATACAGGGGTTCATAACAGTAGTCTCTGTTTTTATATATTTTGAAAATATCTACTTAGAAAAATCATTCAGGGTGACTGGGTTAAGTGTCCAACTCTTCATTCTCAGCTCAGGTCATGATCTCATGATTCATGAGATTGAGAACTGACTTGGGCTCTGCGCTGACAGTGTGGAGCCTGCTTGGGGATTCCTCTCTGTCCCTTACCTGTTTGCTCGTACATGCACATTCTCTCTCTCAAAATAACAAACTTAAAAAAAAAAAAAAAAAGATTCAATACCAAACAATTTCACTTTTCAAAGATATTGAAGCCTAACCAGGACAACTCTACAGATCAGGAGTAGTTTATTAATTTAAATAAGGGTAACCCTATCTGTAAACAAATACATCGTGGTAACCACTTAACATACTCTTTTTACCAATACATTGTAATAACTGGCATTCGTTCAAAAGGAAAGAAGATTTCTCTAGAATCTTGTAACTGTTCTTGATTAGTGGAAGTTTTTTATATATTAAGGTTAATTTGAATTTAATGTAAAACTTTCTCCAAATGGATCTGAGAGCCTGAAAGATCAGTGGGTTGACTCTGATTTTTGCTTTTTTTCTGTATCAGTAGATAAGAACACAAAAATTATTTCTGACTTTATCACATTATATAATGTCTGTCATAAATTCACTAATAGTCTACAATTATAAATAACATTAATTGCCAAATTATCTGAATTGTTTTCCTTTCAATTACTTAAAAAATATTTTAAAAAGAGGACACTGGGGGCGCCTGGGTGGCGCAGTCGGTTAAGCGTCCGACTTCAGCCAGGTCACGATCTCGCGGTCTGTGAGTTCGAGCCCCGCGTCGGGCTCTGGGCTGATGGCTCAGAGCCTGGAGCCTGTTTCCGATGCTGTGTCTCCCTCTCTCTCTGCCCCTCCCCCGTTCATGCTCTGTCTCTCTCTGTCCCAAAAATAAACAAACGTTGAAAAATAAATAAATAAATAAAAATAAAAATTTTAAATGTTTCAATTAGTTGTGCCAAAAGCAGTATTTAATATTTAGCTTCATTATTCAACTATCTCTTACTAGACTGAAAAGCAGTGGCCTCAACCATTCTGGGACCAACTGAGGAAACAGAGCTGCTCCTCAGGTTTGTGTCCTCTGGGGCCAGGGTAGCAGTGACAGCCCTGACGACCTCTGACCCATCTTTGAGGTCTTCCTTCCTTCTCCCTGAAGGATAACTTATGTTTAAAACTGAACAGCTCTACTGGCCCATCCAGGAGAATCCCACAAGTTCGACAGCTTTTCTTCATTTCATCCCATATATGTCCCCCTCGGTCCAAGCTGGCAACATTTCTGCTGATATAAAATTCTCAGAAATCTTGTTGCCTTCCTTGCAATTCATGGGGCTTTAGGCCATCAGATATACGAGTCCTATACAGATCTCTCCCGAATAACCCCATCTCTATTCCTGGCTTCTGTTGAGATGGCTGCCTGGATCCATAAATCACATGTCCCTAATTCTCTTTCGCAAATTGTTGTTTGTCCAGTCATACCCAAGAGAGTCTCTTAAGAACACACTTTCTCTTTTTTGGCAATATGGATAGGTTATTTTTCAAATCTTTAAGTCCTGATTCCATTTTTCTAAACAATTCCTTCTTCAATTTACCTCTTTCCTCTCACATTTTACTGTACGCAGCAAGAAGAAATGGCCATGTCTCTAACTAACTCTTTGCTTAGAAATCTCCACAGAAAAATAGCTTACAAGTTCTGCTTTCCACAGCACGCTGGAACACAAGGACAAGTTCTTTGCCCTTCATCATAAGGTTCATTTTCCTCTAGTTACCAAAACTGTAACATGTTCCTCATTTCTGAGCCCTCACCAGAAGCATTGTTAATGTCTATTATTTCTATCAACATTCTATTTATGAAACTCTATGTGTATCTCTAAGATGATGGCAGCTTTTCCCCACAGTTCTCTTTTCTTTCTGAACCCTCACCAAAATTGCCTTTGATATTCGTATTTCTATCAACGACCTCTTCAAAGCACTCTAGGCTTTTTCTAGCATGCATCTCAAAACTCTTCCAGCCTCTACCCATTTTCCAGTTCCAATTTTTTAGGTATTTGTTATAGCAGTACTCCACTTCCCAGTACCAAAATCTGCACTGGTTTGCTAGGGCTGACTTAACCAAGACTAACAGGGCTAATTTTGGCTGGGTGGTTCAAACAACAAAAATTAATTTTCTCACAATTCTGGAGGCTAGACATCTGAGACAAGCTGTCAGTAGAGTTGATTTTTTCTGAGACCTCTCTCCTCGTCTTCTCTTTGTCTCTTCACAAGTCTTCCTTTTGTTTGTGCCTGTGTTGTAATCTCTTTTAATAGGGACAACACTCATATTGGATTAGGGCCTACCCTAATGACCTCATTCTAACTCAATTACAAAGGCCTCATGGCCAAATATGGTCACATTCTGAGGTATTGGGGGCAGGACTTCAATATGAATTTTGGGGGGAGACAATCCAGCCCATAACACTTAGACACAAATCTAACAAGAAATGTGCATGCTATATGTAAGGAAAGTTTTAAAATGACACCTAGAGGGGCGCCTGGTGGCTCAGTCAGTTAACCATCTGACTTCAGCTCAGGCCATGATCTCAAAGTTGGTGGGTCCGAGCCCAGCTTCGGGCTCTATGCTGACAGCTTGGAGCCTGGAGCCTGATTCAGACTCTGTGTCTGTCTGTCTGTCTGTCTCTGCCCCTTCCCTGCTTGCGCTGTGTCTTTTTCTCTTAAAAATAAACAAACATTAAAAAAATATATTAAAATGATACCTAGAGAGAGGAAAAACAAGCTGAAAGAACACAAAAGAAAATGTTTATAGTGACTATCTCCAGGGAGAACTGGAAGTTTGGTAACAGGGATGGAATGCAGACTTTTCAGTGAGTAAGTGTCTGTTCTTTTTAAGTTTTACTTATTATTATTATTATTATTATTATTATTATTATTTGAGTAAGAGAGCAAGCATGTGTGTTAACACAAGTGGGGAAGAGGAAGTGGGAGAGGGAGAGAGAGAATCTCAAGCAGGCTCCATGCGCTGCACTGAGGAGGGCTCAATCTCAGGACTGTGAGATCATGACCAGAGCAGAAATTAAAGAGTCAAACACTTAACTGACTGAGCCCACCCAGGCACCCCAGTGTGTATTCCTTTCAAATTTTAAGTATTACCACAAAAAAATGAATCGTAAGTAGGAAAAAAAAAAAAAAAGCCCAGCAGTTTAAAGGAATCTTGTCTAGAAATCCTAAAATCAAGCAGCATTATCGGCACATCAGACCCAAAGAAGCTAATTCATAATGAAAACTTACCGTGATATCATGACCGGAGCCAAAATCAAGAGTCAGACACTCAACCGACTGAGCCAGCCAGGTGCCACTAAATCAACTATTATTTTAGCCAAAAAGACCAAAGACTATGAGGGTATATGTGATACACATATATGCCTGGTATATATGCCTGTAAAGGTTCATGCTTAATTGTATACTTTGTCATTAGCAGCGTTACAGGTAATACAATGTTAAAGGATTTGAATGCTGATACTCTTGAAACAGAATTCTTGAATACTGAATTCAGGGATATTTGGATTTTTTTTCTGTTTCAGAAGAAAAGAGCAGGAAATGGCAATGGATTCCTAATTTTTGGAGTTAAAAACTTCTAGGAGAATCTGACTAAAGCCACACAACCTCTTCAGAAAAATATACACACACATATATATTTGGTAGATTCCGATTTGTGATTCACCATATCAATTTTCTACTTCTTTCTATATAAACTCTCTGCATGACTGCAGTAGCCTAGAACTCTTATCTCCTACCGTTCTATAGATCCATATAATCCAAACTGGTTTGCAAAAGAATGCTTAGGGGAAGTTTTTAGAATACTTACCTCAGTGATCATACACCTTAATTTGTATGGAATGAAACACAAATGAGAGGAATTTAGGGAATAGATTTGACCAGAAAGGTGGAGTAAGAACAACTTTTTCCCTCTGCACCCTCTCCAACCAACCATATCTTCCACTGCAATCTCAAACTATTTACCTTATCCTACTTGTAAAGCCTGTTAGGTGTCTGTCAAGCTGGTTCATTAAGATTTAAGTCTAGAAAGGCACAGACACAGGATATAAAGTCAAATCCATAATCCCATTTTCCTTATTACTTACTTCTCTCATTAAACTATCCACTAATATAATACATCTTTATATGCAAATAAATCTATGAAATAATTCACGTACATCCTACAATCTTGTTGATCAAAATTTTTTTTCCACCATTTACAAAAAGGATGCAGACTATCTAAATTAATTACATAATTACAAATCATATCCAAGTGTATTAAGTTTTACTAAAATTCAGAGATTCCCAGAGGTTAGTATTTTATTCACTCTGATAAACAAAAGTATTAGCAAGCGGGAAATGATGAAAATTCGTAAGAATGAAATAGTTATTTAGCATCAAAGCAAGGATTTATGACAATGTATTAGTCACTTTGGTTGTGATAAAAGCTCAACTACTGCTAGTTTAAGCAAAAAGGAAATGGCTGGGGGGGGGGGGGAACAGGACAGACACTGCTAGGATCCAAGTGGAGCTGACCTTGGGAAAAACTGGAGTTAGTTTTCCGATGCTGTCAGGAATCTCCTTATCTCTATTTTTTTTTTCCCCTTATTGCTGTCCTTATTCTCCCTATGTGGCTTCTTATTTTCTACTTTGTACTAAAGCACCAGGAAAGTAAAAGTAGTCTTCTCTAATTTCAATTTTGAAATGCTGGTAATAGATTCTGATTGGGCCAGCTTAGGTTATATGCTTATCTCTGGAATTAATCACTGTAGGCGGGCCAGGAAGAAGGAAAGGAAGGCTAATATGATTCTAGCATTGGCAGCTTCTACTTTGGGAAGGTCTAGTTATCAAAAGATGAAGACTAGTTGGGGTACCTGGGTGGCCCAGTCAGTTAGGCGTCTGACTTCGGCCCAGGTCATGATCCCGTACTTCGTGGGTTCAAGCCCTGCATCAGGCTCTGTGCTGACAGCTCAGAGCCTGGAGCCTGCTTCCGATTCTGTGTCTCCCTCTCTCTCTGCTCCTCCCTCCTTGCACTCTGTCCCCGTTTCCCAAGAAATAAATACTAAATAAATAAATAAAATAAATAAATAAAGACTAGCATAGACATGGCTCCTGATAAAATCACCATGAGCCAGGCAACCCCCTCAATTTGTTTCTACTACAGACACACAGAATTCTTCAACCAGAAGTCCACTGAACACTACACTACTCAAAACATTTAATTCAGCATTGACTCCAATTTTCTGTTGTCAGTTGGATAAATCCCAAAAAGGAGAAAGAATGCTTACTCAAATAACATATTGTCAAAAGTTTTCCTTCTGGTTACTTCCAGATTAAAGTCCTTCTAATTTCTTGCTCTGTGAGTTCTTCAGTAAAAGACAAATTTAGTTTTACAGCCATTTCTTTTTTTTAATCTTAAAAAAAATGTTTTTAAGTTTATTCACTTTTGAGAGAGAGCATGAGTGGGGGAGAGGCAAAGAGAGAGGGAGACACAGAATCCCAAGCAGGCTCCGGGTTCTGAGCTATCAGTACAGAGTCAGATGTGGGGCTCAAACCCATAAACCGTGAAGATCATGACCTGAACTGAAGCTGGATGCTTAACTAAGCCACCCAAACGCCCCTACGGCCATATTGTTTTAAACAATCTCCAGAGTTTCTAGAGAATTCATAACATTTTTGTTGAATTTTTTCCCAACATCCCCAATTTTTTTTTGTTTGTGTTAAGCTGGTAAAAAGGCATAAGGAGTGAGGGCAGGGCAGCCTTTGAATCCTTAATATTAAAAACGTGAGTCTTCAGGACTGGAGGGTGTTAGACTAATGAAACAAAAAGATAACAGGAGTTACCAGTTACCCTGATGTACTGATAAACAGAATCTTTCTGATGAGAGACTACTGACAGAGTTATGAAAAGAATCAAATTAGTTTTGGATTACCAGTCCAGATTTTATTCCCAGACTTATTTTTTTAAACAATTTTTTGAAGTTTATTTATTTATTTTTGATAGAACGAGAGTGAGCAAGGGAGGGACACAAAGAGACGGAGAGAGAAACCCAAGCAGGCTCTGCACTATCAGCATGGAGTCCACAAACTGTGATATGAATCAACAAGTTGGAGGTGTGGTGCCTGGGTGGCTCAGTCAGTTTAAGTGGCCGACTTCAGCTCAGGTCATGATCTCACGGTTTGTGAGTTTGACCCCACATTGGGCTGTGTGCTGACAGCTCAGAGCCTGGAACCTGCTCTGGATTCTGTGTCTTCCTCTCTCTCTGCCCCTCCCCCGCTCTCTCTGTCTCTATCAAAAATAAACATTAAGGATTTATGTAAGAAACAAAATTTTATTTACAACTGATTTTAACTATGCAAAAACACACAAGGACTAAAAAGAAACATTCTCATATGTTTAGGTGAGATTTATAGCCCACTTATTTTCTTCTGCTTTTTGAATGCGTATCTATGGTTGTAATCGGAAGTAAGCATTCTCTCATTTTTAGCCCATCGTATCTTGTGCCTATTTACCTTCTACAGCACCCTGTCCTTACTTGCATAGACGACCCATCTCTAATAGACTTCTAAGGAAAAGAACCGTAGTTTCCCTTGATTTCGGCTCAGGTCATGATCTCAAGCGTTCATGAGTTTGAGCCGCACATTGGGCTCCGCGTTGACAGTGCAGAGACTCCTTGGGATTCTCTATCTGACTCTCCCCACTCTCTCTCAGAATAAATAAATAAACTTAAAAAAAAATGGTAGCTTTCAATGAACTAATTTTTTCAGTGAACCTCTGGTATTTAACAGTGCCCAGTATTCACATCTAACTTCAGAAAGTATTTACTGAAACACATTTACCAGGCACTCTGAGACTTTGGGACTCAACAGTGAACAAGCCTGAAAAGATCTCTGCCCCACAGAGCTTATATTTTAGTGAGAAAACAGATTTTAAAAAATTATCATGAACTAAATGCTATGAAGCGAACTAGGAAGACGTGATAAAAACAGACAAACAGAAGGAGGAAGTTTATGTAGGTAATAGTGTCCTAGACCGCAAATCAATAGATCAGAGCTTCAATCCCATTATTACTATTTATTAAATGCATTACTAAATGTCAGTCACTGTGAGGCTCAGTGTCCTCACAAATATAACAGATTGAATACAATCTACTTCAAAAGGTTGTAAAACGTCAGTGTCAGGGAAAATATCTATACCAATGGTTAACAGTTTCTTTAAAGGTAATAGGTATTTCCTGAAAGTTAGCTGAATGAACAAAGTGCTCCATAAATGACCAAGAGGAGCTCAGAACCACTGCAACTAGAGATGGAGTCTCTGGAAAAATCTTATCGAAGAGACATCCGAGTTAGGCACTGATGGTTAGGTTTGTTCACCAGCCCAAGAGACAAAGCAAGAAGCGTGAGGATGCGGTCTTTACTTCTCTAGAGCTAATTAACATACAAAAGACAAAACAGTCTTACATTTTTGGCCCTGATTTTTTTTTCAATTTACCATGATCTCACTTCAACTTATCTTCACCACAGAAGAAAGCAAAACATGAATGGTGCTATCCTTCTTCCATTCAGGTTCAAAATTTTTAGTGTGTGCTCTCTGACTACATCAGAAACAGTTCATTCTCTCCTCACCAGCCCCACTACCATCAACTGAATGTTAGGCTGCTGTCATCCAAAGCACACTTTGTGTTGTGGGCCACTTATGGATGGGGAAATTAATTTGGTAGGTCAGACTTTAAGTTAAATAGAAAACAGTGCATCAGATATAGTGAGGGTAACAATGGTCTCAGGAAGACTTGATTTCAGTTTAATCTCGGAGTGTGCTGAGCTATGGAGCAAAATGTATTTCCTTCTGGGGGATGCGAAATTTGAAAATATGATATAAAACAACGATTTTTTTTTCCTGTGGAGTAGATCTTTGAAAATTTTTGGAAGTTAAGGTTTCTCTCACCAGAAAACACATATTCACATTCACCCACACTACAAAGGAGTATGCTGAATTTCAAGGGGGTCATAAAACTTCAGTAGCCTGACGGCCTTCAAGTTAACCCTTCTGGTAAAATTGCAGCTACTGTGGAGTTTCCTGAACACATATTTAATATATGACTTTGGGGCGCCTGGGTGGCTCAGTCGGTTAAGCGTCCGGCTTCGGCTCAGGTCACGATCTCGCGGTCCATGAGTTCGAGCCCCAGGTCGGGGTCTGTGCTGACAGCTCAGAGCCTGGAGCCTGTTTCAGATTCTGTGTCTCCCTCTCTCTGACCCTCCCCCGTTCATGCTCTGTCTCTCTCTGTCCCAAAAATAAATAAACGTTGCTGGGGTGCCTGGGTGGCGCAGTCGGTTAAGCGTCCGACTTCAGCCAGGTCACGATCTCGCGGTCCGTGAGTTCGAGCCCCGCGTCGGGCTCTGGGCTGATGGCTCAGAGCCTGGAGCCTGTTTCCGATTCTGTGTCTCTCTCTCTCTCTGCCCCTCCCCCGTTCATGCTCTGTCTCTCTCTGTCCCCAAAATAAATAAACGTTGAAAAAAAAAAATTAAAAAAAAAAAAAAAAGAATCCGACTTCAGCTCAGGTCATGATCTCGTACTTCGTGAGTTCGAGCCCCAGGTCCGGCTCTGTGCTGACAGCTCAGAGCCTGGAGCCTGCTTCCAATTCTGTGCCTCCCTCTCTCTCTGACCCTCCCCCGTTCATGCTCTGCCTCTGTCTCAAAAATAAATAAAAACATTTAAAAAAAATTAATATACCTGACTTTGTGTACATTAGGCAAGAACCATCTTTGTGTAGATTTGAAGTGCCAATAAGGCATAAACTATCTGTGGGTCAGCACCTCTGACAAGCAGCAATATTAAATATCTCAAAGCTCACAGAACTGAAATATCCTTATTCTCCTGCTTCGGAACCATCAACGTCTCTTTAATGGCCAAAGGATGAAGTTTCGGTCCTTCTATTTTTTCAATATTTATTACACCTCTGAAGCATGCCTGCCACTGTGGACATAGAGGGCTCCTTTATAGTCTGACTTCCTCATCTTCCCACTTTAGCCCCTATCCTCCCAAGAGGGGCCTCTCTTCAAGTCAAAGTGGGATGTTCTTTATACCCACCATTCCAAGTTCCTCTTCCCTCACTTAAATACCACCTGGCCTTTCAGACTCGGTTGAAATTTTTAAAAATCCAATCCTCTGAGATGGGTTCAGCATCGATTTTGAATGCTAAAGCTCTTAATTACAATTTACTAACAGACTTTTTTTTAACTTCTGATATCATACGCAAAATTTATGTAAAGATGCATTTTTCCAGCGCTTTCATAAAAGATTTCCAGATTGCAAAGGGTACTACGAATCAAAAAAAAGGTAATGATATTTCTATCATCAATTCTTTATGCTGCTTTTGTCTTTTCTATTCCCCAAGGAATTAAAACTCGTTAATTCGCAGGAATTAAACTTGTCGGGTGACAGAAACACCAACGGTGCCATATCTTGGGAATGTCTGGTGCCTTTGATTTGCGTCTCCCTCAAAACCCTTCCAGAAGACTGAAATAACCCCTACCAAAAAAAAAAAAAAATGAAATTCGTTACATTTATATGCGATCCACCTTTTTTATAAGAATGGAATGATCTACCAACTGGGCACAAGCAAAAATTTAAAACTGTCATCGTGTACCAACCAACCATGCAACAGACACTGATGAAAAATGATCAAAATCAAAGGCCTATTTACAACATCCAGAGGAACAAAAGCCCCAAAGGCCTTAATTTCCAGTCTTTTTTGCTTTTCCTTCCCATTTATTTTTTTAAAACAGGCCGACCTACTTAGTGAAGGTTACGAGACAACTTGGCAACAAGGTTATGAGACAACCAACCCGGCAACATTTGTAATTGTAATCATAAAACGGTACGTGCGGGAGTCGGAGGCAGGGGTTCTCAACAAAAGAACTTAGAAGTTTAGACTTGCCCAGGGCACTGAGGCCCCTGGACCGTTCCATTTTTCTCAAAAGATACGAGTCCAAAGACAGCGGCTGCTGTCGCCCGATTTGTCGTGAAAGTTGAGCAACCCGTTGCTCGTCCCCTGTAGGCACGAGAATTACTAAGCGTCCTCCGAAAGGAACGGAGGCCTCGGCTTGCGGGCGCTCGAGCCCCCGCTGCGACCCCCGGGCCCCGCCGCGCCGCGCGGCTCTCCGAAGCGGGGGGGGGGGAGGGGGGGGAGCGGCGGCGGCAACGCCGGGACGGAAGCTTTTCCTGTAGGTGAAAGGTCAGAGGCGCCGCAGGAGGCGCCGCGGGAGAGGCTGCCGTGCTCGCCGAGCCGCTCGCGTACTTGCCTTTCGCGCCCCGACGCCGCTCCGGGCTCCGCGCTCCCGCGCCGCACCCCGGCCCGGGCTACTGCCTCAGCCTCCCGCAGGGACCCACACGTTCGGCCATTCTGCGCGCCCCGAGCCCAACCCGAACAGCCTGCCGCCGCGCTGCCGGGCGGGCCGGCCCTGCCGGCCGAAGTCAGCGGGCTGTCGGGGGAACAAGGGGTGCGTCCGTTGGCTGTTGGGAAGAAGGGACACCCACCCCATCCACCCCCGTCCCAGGCGCGGCCACGGCTGCTTTGCTCCCCACCCGGGACTTCTTACCGGTGCTTCTCCGACGAGCTACGTCCCGCGTCGGGCTTAGACCGGACAGTCCCGTTGCGGTGGTTGCTTGGGGTTCCGGGAAGAGACAGGTTAGAGAAGGCTGAAAGGGATGGGGTAAAGAAAAGTGGGGGCAGGGAGCTTTCTGGGTTTGTGTATTTGGGGGGGTCAGAGTTCGTGACCCCTCCCTCGGCTCTGCGGTGCGTGCTCCCATCCGCGCCTGCGCATTACTAGTGGAGCAGCAGTAAGGAGGTCGTGACGTTCCCTGGGTGGAGGAATGAGAAAACCGAGCCTCTGAAAGTCCACTGCCCTCTATCAGCTGGGAGGGAAACTGCCCCGCCAGAGCGGCCCTATCAGGGACCTTCCGAAACCGTGTGCCCTTAGCATCCCAGTTTGCCAAAGGCGGTCTTTAAAGGAAGTTTTGAGACTTTTCAGATTTGAGTAATACTAGATAACCTTATCAGTTTTAGGCGGCTAGAAACTTGTGGAAAATTGGACTCTGTTTCAGGGTATCTCTTACCTTAGACTAAAGTTTATTGGAAGAGTTAAGTCTGGGTAGGTTCCAATAAAATATTTAAAATTCCCTTAAATGAAGGAAACTAGGGTAGAATTCTCCACAGTAAGGCAGAGATTTACTATGAACTCTTGTGGGTAAATAGGTATAGTGGCTAAATGGAGCAAGAATTATCACTTAGAATGTAAACTTCTTGAAGGCTGGCTTTTTTGTTCAGTGGTGTATGTCCAAGCATTTAGGACAATAGCTGGTGGTCAATAAAGATTCATGAAACAAAGAGGCATTGACAGAACATCATGACAGTGACCACCTGTGGCACTGAAGTGTGGCAGAAGAGCTGTCCTGTGTGTAAAGCACTGTATGGTTTGGACTTGAGAGAAAGGGTCCTTGAAATTTCTTTAGTACCGACCAACATTAGAAAAGCAGTCATGGGGGCGCCTGGGTGGCTCAGTCGGTTAAGCCTCCGGCTTCGGCTCAGGTCATGATCTCACGGTCCGTGGGTTCGAGTCCCGCATGGGGCTCTGTGCTGACAGCTCCGAGCCTGGAGCCTGTTTCAGATTCTGTGTCTCCCTCTCTCTGACCCTCCCCCGTTCATGCTCTGTCTCTCTCTGTCTCAAAAATAAATAAACATTAAAAAAATTAAAAAAAAAAAGAAAGAAAAAGCTCTTAGGTGTATAAAAATATATCAGATGGAATTAAACAATTTTTGTTTAATATTTATTTTTGAGAGACAGAGATAGAGTGTGAGCAGGGGAGGGGCAGAGAGAGAGAGGGAGACAGAATCTGAAGCAGCTCCAGGCTCTGAGCTGTCGGCACAGAACCTGGCACAGGGCTCAAACTCACAAACCACGAGATCATGACCTGAGCTGCAGTCAGATGCTTAACCGAGCCTCCCAGGCATCCCTGGAATTTTTTTTTTTTTTAAACAAGAAAACAGGGGCACCTGGGTGACTCAGTCGGTTAAGTGTCCGACTCTTGATTTCAGCTCAGGTCATGATCTCACGGTCTGTGGGTTCGAGTCCCGCGTGGGGCTCTGTGCTGACAGCTCAGAGCCTGGAGCCTGCTTTGGATTCTGTGTCTCCCTCTCTCTCTGCCCCTCTCCTGCGCATACTCTGTCTCTGTCTCAAAAATAAATAAAAACATTAAAAAATTAAAAAAAGAAAAGAAAAGCAGTCATGGATTCAGGCCAGAAACCCAAGTCAGGAAAAACAAAAGTGCGCTGGGAAGAACATTTCCTCTATCATTTCCCTCTGGAACTAGGCGGCTGGACACAGAAAAATTCCCCAAGAAGAGGAATATGCTTCATGTCTCAGTCTCTGGAAACAGGTCTGTGTGGTTCATCTTTAAATATGTGACTCTAAAAATACATATGGCTTAGGGGCGCCTGGGTGGCTCAGTCAGTTGGGCGTCCGACTTCGGCTCAGGTCATTATCTCACGGTCCGTGGGTTCGAGCCCCGTGTCGGGCTCTGTGCTGACAGCTCAGAGCCGGGAGCCTGCTTCGGATTCTGTGTCTCCCTCTCTCTCTGCTCCTCCCCTGCTCATGCTCTCTCTCTGTCTCAAAAAAAACAAAAAACAAAAAAACATAAAAAAAAAAAAAGGATTAAAAAAAAATACATATGGCTTAAAAGACATCATCACACCAAAAGTAGATACAGTAAATTTATTTTGTATAAATACATATTGACATTATTTACAATACTAATATTTATAAGGGATCTATATGTGTACGATAAGATCAAACTATTACCACTTTAAAACATGTTTCTAGAAACTCATGTTATTTTAAAAAAACAATATAGTATTTCAAGATTGGTTCTTAACATGCTACGACTGACTCATACAAAAGAGAAAGTTGTCCCTCTTTCTCTCCCCTCACCAAGGGAATTTGATATAGACTTCTTGAAGATTTTCTATTATATATCTTAAAAAAATTAAATCCTACTAGAAATTATCTTTCTTATAAAAGGGAAAGTCATAGATGATTTTCCTTTACAGAATATTAAATGTGGCATAGGCCCCAGAACATTTGTATTTTGAAAGCACTTAAAAAAATAAAAACCAGAAGGGATCCACTTGGAGTAATTTAATTCACCAAACAAATGCTGAGTGTCCAGAGCACGCAAGGTACTCTGCCAGATGCTGAGGAGTCTCAAAATCTCAAGAATAGAATGTGATAGGCACCATAAAAAAGTGTGTTTCCTAGTTAAAAAGCTATAGAGGCATAGGAAAAGGAGAGACTAGATGTGGTCTGGAGGAATAGTGGGGGGGGGGGGGGAATGAGAGAGAAGGACTAGAACCAACTGTTGCAAAAAGAAAAGTCTTGGATAAATAGGCAGAAGTGGGTTGGGAAGAGAATGAGAAGTAAACCTTATAAACAGAGAAGGGTTGGGGTGGGTTTAGCTGGAGTGTGTGATACCTGAGGAAAAATATTCTATGCCAAGCCACTGGAAAGCCATTGGAAGTTGCAAAGAGCATGGATGAAACTAGGTCAGAGCTCCGCTTAGAAGATGGCTCTGGCAGAGTTGAAAATGGGACCATGAAAAGATGGCACTGGAATTAGAGGAAGAGTTACTCTAATCATTGGGAAGAGGTAACAAGGACTTGAGCCAGGGTCTGTGCAATAAAAGTGATGAAGATGGAAAGGACCCAAGAGCAATAGCAGAGGGTCTTGTTGAGACTTAGAAGCAGATTCTAGAGCCTAGAATGGTGTTTTTCCATTACAGAAGAAGATAAACAGATCTGAATGAAAAGAAAATGAAGTCTTGTAAAGTTTAAAATGCCTAAAAAGGACTCATGTGTAGATGTCCAGCAGGTAGTCGCAAATATGGCCTTGCAGGATGGGGGAGGGGAAAAAGTAGGTCTAAGATCTGAGTTATAATGAGGTCATTGGGAGGGCTGTGTTTGAGTTGTAGATGACAAGAATCCAGTCCTCACATTCTGTGTATTTCAACAAATATTTTGTCTTAAAAGACACAGGATAGGTATTTTGTGAGGCCTAACAGGAGAAATAGGATTTATCTCTCTGAAAATCTCAATGACTACATTTGACTATGGTAGATCTCAGACTTCAAAAATGGGAGTGCAAATGGATGCATATTCCCAAGACATATCAACATATGTTGTAGTGACATTTACATTTTAACTAAATTTCTAAATAGCAGGCTTTCCCTATTTCCTGCCAACACCTGGCTAACAAAACTATACTGTGTGTATTTTTCTAATGTTTATTTATTTTTGAGAGAGAGACACAGAGTGTGAGCAGGGGAGGGGCAGAGAGAGAGGGAGACAAAGAATCGGAAGCAGGCTCCAGGCTCTGAGCCATCAGCCCAGAGCCCGACACGGGGCTCGAACTCACGGACTGCGAGATCATGACCTGGGCTGAAGTTGGTTGCTTAACCAACTGAGCCACCCAGGTGCGCCAAAACTACACTTTAAAGTTATCTTCCTTGGATGGAGCTAGAATGTATTATGCTAAATGAAATAAGTCAATCAAAGAAAGATAAATAACATGATTTCATTCATATGTGGAATTTAAGAAACAAAACAGATGAACATATGGGAAGTGGGCAGGGGGATGGTGCAGGGAAGAGAAGAGAGGGAAACAAACCACAAGACTCTTAACAGAGAACAAACAGGGGAGGCGGGTGGGGGATAGGCTAGATGGGTGATTGGTATTAAGGGGGACAGTTGCTGTGATGAACACTGGGTGTTGTTTGTAAGTGGCGAATCACTGATTTCTGTTCCTAACACCAATATTGCACTATATATTACCTAAAATTTAAATTTAAAAAAATTATGTTATCTTCTTCATTTAGTTGTTTCATTACTGTTTTATATTAAACAGAGTTGCTCTGATGATCTCATTTTTAGGAATGCTACTACATACTCAAAGAATCAAGCTTTTGGTTGAAGAGAGAATTAAGTATCTTGGGCAGAGGGTAAATAGGAGGATACGGGGTACATTAGGGAACAGGGGAAAAGAGGTGGGAGAGAGGTTCAGAAATGTGGGATGATGCCCAAGATAACCTGTCTCATTTTTCTAGGACTCTGGTGGATCCTCTACATTTACAGCTTCACAGCTAAAGAGGAAGCTTGAGGGGACACACTAAGAACACCAGCCTTCCCCCAGTTTAACCTGGCATTTCTTGCCTAGGTTACTTTTAGTGCCTTTTTGCTTAGCTTTACAAGTGCTCTTCTTTCTCCTCCTTATGAATAAAAGGAGAAACTTGAACAGAGTGTGATGGAAACACATGTATAATAAATACATGTTGGGATTTGGGTACTGTGTATATTTTCTCACAGAATGCACCAAATAATACCATTTTTTCCTCTAAAATGTTAGCTATCAAGAGATATTTTTTTAAAGTAGCCTGACAACAAAATGTATATAATTAGGTTTCTCAGTTGATATTGAATGAGCCAGATTAAATAAATAATTGAGCAGCTTTAGTATGTTATGAAGGATTGATGAAGGGATAAGGGAATGTAATACTATTCCACATTTAAAATACCTTTTGGGGGGGTGGTAATCTGATAGCTTCCTCAAAAAGCTGTATGTATTTTATATTTTTCAAAACCCTCCATGGGGCTAAGCCAATAGGGAGTACAATCATACAGGAGTTTCACATACAATCAGAATTACTAGAAGTTTGTGCAGTTTTTTTTTGTATTTAGATTTATAACTGGTTCTTGAATGAGCCAGCTGTTGGAAGACAAAATAGCCTAGCTGGTATTTTTTAGATTCTGAGGTTTAAGTCAAACCTTGCAGTCAGAAGTTTGAGAGCTCAAGAGGACGGGGGAAGAACTCCAAATAATTTGTCATGTGCAAAGTCCTAGACCCAAAGAAGCAGCAGGAAACACTTTATAAGGTATAACCTTGGTCTCCAAAAAGGATACACTAAAAACTGCAAGGATTTTAACATGGAAGCCTTATTTATGCGGTCTTGGTTAAAATTAGTGAGCTGCAAAGAAGTATTAGTTTACTTACTGTGACAGAAAGGCTGGGGAGACAGTGAGGATTGTGTGTGAGGGTGCAAGAGGGTTTAAAACGATTCCACAGCATGAAACGGCCAGAAAAAACTACAGCAGCCAAATCTAGATTTAGTAGAGACTCTGGTGCTGGAACAAACAACATTCAAAAGGCTTCAGAAAGGCACTCAGTAATTCTCTTGACGAATGTAAATATCACACCGAATTAGGAAAGCCTTTATATAAAAGCAGTAAGGAAAATTCCTGTGCCCTTTAAGATAATTTGTATTTAAAGTTCAGTCAACAAGTGTAAATTATGAACATCAAGCATGACTTTAATCACTGTGTGAATTTCATTTTTCAAACTCTATTCATCAACAATTTTATGTACAAAGCAGTTCACGTTAGTAGTAAGTGAAACCAGAATTATGAATATAATTCTTTCCTAATGAGGTGCGCATTGGCAACTGGTTACAGAAATAAAGGATTTGTTTTAATTACCAGGGAGGACATAACACAAAGTAGTATTAAATAACCTTTAAAAAATGAATACAATTTCAGTAAACACTGGCTTAGAATATGTGCTTTTTTTTTTTTTGATATGGTAATTCCAGTTCATTTTTTAAAGCACAATATTATAGGAAATGGAACATTTAGATGCAACCACCACCACTGACTTGGGCTCAGAACACTTATAATAGCAAAGGATATTGTGGAATATGATGCTTACCATATTTTGCTTTTAAAAAATAATACAGTTATGTTTCTAGCTTTAAAAAAAGGATTAGACTTAACAGAAAGACCACAGAGTTAATTATTTGTATTCCTCTGCAAATGAAAACATCCTCTTTCCTACTACTCATAGCTCAGTTCAACGAAAACTTTCAGAATCTATCCCTTTGCTATAATTCCTTGATGATGTAACATTATCTCATGCCAAAAGAGGTATAACAGAAATACTCTAGATAATTTACTGGAGTTTCATTTCACAGTTGCTGAGGTAGAAGTTGGCCACGTGTTTTTCCATTAAAAGATACAAAAATTCATCTAAGTTTATTGATTCAAAAACATAACATTTTTTTTCTATCAGCAGTTTTATAATAATTTCTAAACCAAACACT
The DNA here is from genome assembly GCF_018350175.1 of Felis catus. Taxonomy (NCBI): domain Eukaryota; kingdom Metazoa; phylum Chordata; class Mammalia; order Carnivora; family Felidae; genus Felis; species Felis catus. The sequence continues at coordinate 116,392,170 of NC_058374.1, forward strand.
GCATGGAAATTTTCTCCTTGATGTGTATTTTTGTATTTACAAAGACTTATTACCTCAGGTGAGAATGTTACAATGAAACACTATAAACACATGGAGAAATCTGTGTCACAAATGGTTAATACAGTATACAGTATTAAGATAAGTTTTCTGGTTTCTAAAGAAAAGGTACTTTAGAATTCAGTGTGAGTCTCAGAAATAATTCTGACAAGTAAACATCAAAATTTAATAAATAACATACATGAAAAACCAAACATTCAAAAAAAACCCCTTATACCCAACAAAATAATTTCTAATATTTGATGAAGATTTTGGCTGGATTTTCTTGGCAGTGTTCATTTATATACAATCTTTGTACTGCATTTACTCCATTCTGATGAAATTCCACCACGTGAAATCACAGAAGAGATGAAACCAGTATCACTACAATATTGTGCCTTCCTGAAATGCTTCTATCCACCTATTGGTAAGAGAAATTTGTTAGAATTACAAAATACAATCATCTGGTACACGTTAAGACAATATACACAATAGCTGTACCTGTGGATCCAATTACCCTGCCTGTATATTTAAGATCTTTCCTATACTATTGGGGTGCCTGGGTGGCTCAGTCAGGTGAGCAACCAACTTCGGCTTGGGTCATGATCTCGCATTTCGTCAGGCTCTGTGCTCACAGCTCAGAGCCTGGAGCCTGCTTTGGATTTTGTGTCTCCCTCTCTCTCTGCCCTTCTCCTGCTCACACTCTGTCTCTCTCAAGAATAAGTAAACAATTGGGAATGCAAGCTGGTGCAGCCCCTCTGGAAAACAGTACAGAGTTTCCTCAAAAAACTAACAATAGAACTACCCTATGACCCAGCAATTGCACTACTAGGCATTTATCCACGGGATTACAGGGGTGCTGTTTTGAAGGGAGACATGCATCCCCATGTTTATAGCAGCACTATCAACAATAGCCAAAGTATGGAAAGAGCCCAAATATGTCCATCGATGGATGAATGGATAAAGAAAATGTGGTGTGTGTGTGTGTGTGTATGTATATATACACACACACACACACACACATATATATATATACATATATATGTGTATATACGTATATATACATACATATATGTATATATACGTATATACACACACATACACACATACATACATACAATGGATATGACTTCACTCATATGAGGACTTTAAGAGACAAAACAGATGAACATAAGGGAGGGGAAACAAAAATAATATAAAAACAGGGAGGGGGACAAAACATAAGAGACTCATAAATATGAAGAACAAACTGAGGGTTACTGGAGGGGTTGTGGGAGGGGGGATGGGCTAAGTGGGTAAGGGGGACTAAGGAATCTACTCCTGAAATCATTGTTGCACTATATGCTAATTTGGATGTAAATTTAAAAAATAAAAGAATAAAAAAAAGTAAAAAAATTTTTTTTTAAAAGAAATAGACATTTAAATATAGAGAACAACCAGGGGGTTGGTTGAGGGGAGGTGGGTGGGTGGGGATGGGTTAAATGGGTGATGGGTATTAAGGAAAGCATATGTGATGAGCCCTGGGTATTGTATGTAAGTGATGAATCAGCTAAATTCTACTACTGAAAGTAATATTACACGTATGTGAATTAACTGAATTTAAATAAAAACTTGAAAAAAAAAAGATCTTTCCTATACTAAACTAGAATTCTGTGTATATGGAATTATACTTTATTTGGTAATATGGCCCAAAATCTGGCCTGACTTCCTTCTCTCTTAACTCCCTGGGGATCCATAATTGAAACCTGTTTTAGTATTTTCAGTGAAAGAGAATCTATATCTGGTCTACTTCCAGTTGATCAAAATTTTGTATGCAATATAAAGTGTCTCAAAAAGAAAAAGAAATGTGTCTCAGAGTTTCATAGAAGTCTTCCCAGAATTCATTAGTCTCAAAGTTTATCTGACAATACCCACAGTTTCAATTATTCAGAAGACACTTGGAGGTAGTCACTTTGTACCTCCCTAGGACTGTAATTGCTTCTGTGAACATCTAAAATCACTCAGTTAATAGAAGCAGCCTATAACAGATACAGCTCAAATTTCAAGGACAGAATTTTCAAAAATTCAAATGCAAATGGCATGTTATATCATGATAGACTTTTAAAAAGTTAAAAATTTTCATTAAAATTAACACATTTTAATATTCTATACTATACAAAAAAACCCCATTACATTAGTGACTTCAAAGAGAAACTTGTAATTTGTCCTGTATTAATTCTCAATTACAAGAGGGCAGATTCTCTTTACTTAACTACATTCAATTGTCTTAAGGTTTTTCTACCTTGTTGACTTAATGATATAATCAAAAGATGTATATTCAAAAGCAATAATTTTTATCAGTTTGATGATGAATACAGATAAAAATCATGAGAAGTGTAATACCTAACAGAATATTAGAGCAATTACTCTTTTACCCAAGTAGTTTTTACAGAAAAAATAATGGTTAAGTGACAATTTTAAATATTCTTCAATTCAAAAAAATTTATTTATAGTAATAGATATACATAGTAGATGTCCTAACATAGACTGGAAAAAAGAAAAAAGTGTTCCAGAGTATTTGCAACATTGTACCTGATTAATATGCAAGAGCATATGCAATTCTGGTACATTAATTCTAACTGCATTAAGAAAAGATAAGCCTTGCTGACTTAAAGCATTCTTTTTTTATCTGCATGCACCGTTTTAAGCCTATGGAGAAAACATAAGCACATCTTAGTGAAAACAAAAACATGTAATGTGTAAGACCAAAATAAAAATCAAGTGAAAGATTTGGTTAAAGGTTATCTGCTCTATTTTGTTTACAAAGGACCTGGGTTCCACAGAGATATGCTTCTCTATGTCAAACCACATCATGACATCAAAACAAATATTCTTGTTGGAATTTTGAAGAGATTGTTTAAAAACCTTTACCATCTAAAATGATATCCATTTCCTTTTACTCAGTTATTGGGAACAGCATGGGAGCCTCTTAATGTGTTTGACCTTTTTCCCAAAGAAGTAAGTTAGCAAGCAGCTGTTTAAACTCCTGCTGTTCCATGGCACAATTGAGTCACTGGATTGCCAAAGTCCTGGAATGTTTCAAGAGATGATCCTCACCCTCACTGAAGGAGAGGTCAAATGCCTCGGCTTCCTTTCCTTGCAGCAGAGCAGTTTCATGCTGCTTCCTCAGAGGTCAGTATAGACAAAATATTTTGGACAGAACTACCTATTTTCTTTTCCCCTCTGCCTCCTGAAAATATTCCAGATCCTCTTGCTTGTCCTTAAAACAATTCTAAAGAGTTTGAAAAATATGTTAAATCTTCCTAATTTGGATCTTGGATTTAAATTCTTAATTGTCCCCATGCATGAAAGTAGGTTATTTTAAAATCAATCATGTAACAACTTGAAACTCATGTATAAAAGAAAAATATGCCTAAATTACTTACTTCTGAGCTGAGTGAGCATCATCTGCTTTGAACAAATAAAATAACATGTTTTTGTGCAGCAACTGGAACACTCTAGACTCTGAATTCTCATCTTTGACTTGAGTGACAGTGAATCCTAGTAAAGGCTGGCTCTCCAAAGCTGCCACATCCTAATTTAAAAAGACACAAAGGGAGATGGGACTTTAAATTGATACAAAATTCAGATTTGCAAACTCTTAAAACTATACAGCTTTAATTTTATATGCACACTATATAGAAAACAATGATAATTCTAACAACTTACTTACTTTTCACTTATTCAACAATATTAAGATGTCCCCCCACCCCTGAAGCTACCCCATGAGCCAGACACTGTGCTAAACAGTTTTCCTTGGGTTCACACTCATCTAAGTTCACATATTTCCCCACAACCATGGGAGGCAATTATATTACTTTCATTTTATGGATGCAGGAAACAAGCTCAGAAAGAAAAGTGATTTACCCGGTCCCACTAAGGAAAAGCTTGGCTCTTAGAGCAGTGGTTTTTATAGCCAGCCAGGAATTGTTTCTAACCCAAACAAAGTCTATCTTATCGAAGTTTGAAGCCTGATCAATACAATCTGGGGATAGTCAAGGGACTGTCTTCCATGAGAGCTTGGCAGAAAGGGTAAGAACCTTTGCCTTTAATGAAGTTGTTAGTAGTCACATGACACCAAAAAAAGTTACATCTTAATACTATGGAAAATTCCTAACATTTTTTGAGTAAGAGCTCTAGGACATTGTTGACATTAAAGGTAACAGCAAAAAGAATCTCCCCCTCCAAAAGCAATGCAAAACAAAAAAATACACAAAACGAATAGATCAAACAAATATTGTGATTATTTCTAATTGGTATTATAAAACCAGACTCCCAAGTAATTCATCTTTAGATTTCAGCTCTTACCTCACTTGCAGCATATGTATACAGCACTTTATTTTTTATGACAAACCACAAGTGTTTCCAGGGTTTTTTATTGCCCTTTGATCTGTACAAATAGCCACTCATGGAAGAATCTTCTGTATTTGCTGATACCTAGTAAGTAAACCCCATACATAGTTTAATGGTTTTCAGACAGCAACAAAATGTAAAGTAACAAAACTGCTTTTGATCATTGGTGCTGAAAGCAATAACCATAATACTATAATGTTTCAGAATGAAATTGTTTACGTTCAAAGTCTGCTACTGTACAAATTGAATACTGCCATTACCATGGGCATAAAAACCCCTTTCGTTTCGAAGCAATTCCAGCATTCTGCTTGGTTTAATTGTGCTTCCATGTATGTATTTCTTTGTGGTGCCACCTGTGTTTTCCTGGTTTCCAGAAGAAGAAAAATAATTCTAAAGATCAGAAATGCTTTTTGAAAGCTGCATTTTTGGGAACCGTGTATGTTGTTCTTCGTGTTTTGCAATGTTAGGGAAAATTACTTAAACCTTTAACTCTTTCTGAAATAGCTTTTTGGACTTATAAAAACTGTATTAGGGGCGCCTGAGCGGTTCAGGTCATGATCTCACAATTTGTGAGATCGAGCCCCATGTCAGATTCTGCACAGACAGCACGGAGCTGGCTTAGGTTTTTCTCTCTCCCTCGCTCTCTGCCTCTCCCCCACCCAGACTCCCTCTCTCTCTTTCTCTCAAAATAAATAAATAATTAAAAAATAATAATAAAGTTTATATTAAACAATAATATTTGATCCTCCTCATAAAATTTGTAAGAAATTAATACAATTCATACATGATTAAAGGCAGACTTTAAAAATTCATAGAATCCACTTGTATTTGTTTTCTGTTGTCACATACAAATTACCACCAACTTAGTGGGTTAAAACAACATACATGTGTTGTCTCAGGAGTCCGGGCACAGCTTAGCTGGGATCTCTGTAGGGCCCCAGTCAAGGTGTTGGCCAGCACCAGAGTTCTCATCTGACAGCTGACGAGGGAAGGGTCTACTTCCAAGTGGATTCAGGTTTTTAGCAGTATTCATTTCCTTGAAGTTATGAAACTGAGGGCCCTGGCCTCTTGCTGGCTTTTGCCTGGGGCTCATCCTCATTTCCATGCCACACAAGCCTCCCAAGACAACTACTTACTTCTTCAAAGCCCGCATGAGAGAAAGTCTCTAGAGCCCATCTACAGCAATATGGAGTCTTCCATAACATAACATAATCATGGGAGTGACATGCCATCATCTTCCCCATATTCTGTTGGTTCAGAGCAAGTCACAGGTCCTTGCCCCACATAACGGTGAGGAGACTGTACAAAAGTGTGACCATCAGAGGAAGGGATCATGGAACCACCTTAAAAGTCTGCTCACCATTCTACTAATAACACAATTCCTAAATTTGGTCTTATATTTCTCTCTTGTTCCTATGTTAAAAACAAAAGTTTCAACTGCCAGATTACAATCATTGAAACCTTACTACCTTTTGGCCTAGAGATTAAAACATTTTCATCCTTTTATGAAGCAAACTAAGTTTTGCTCAGACCAAAATTTGAGGATCAGAAACTGATCCTTAAAATCACCATAAATAATAGAATTTCCATTTACCTCTCTGTTAATACAGTTTTGTTTTTTAATGTTTATTTAATTTGAGAGAGCATGCATGCAAGCGGTGGAGAGGCAGAGAGAATCCCAAGCAGGCTCCATGGGATCTCACAAATTGTGAGATGTGACCTGAGCTGAAACCAAGCCACCCAGGTGTCCCAGCTAGTGGGAACTTTAATATTAAGTGCAAACAAATTTATATAAAAAAAATAACATCCTTGTAGAAGATTACAAATAATTTTTTTTTCAATTAGAATGTCTATGTTCAAATGAAATTTTGCTGGAAATGTAGTTATATTGGGATGCTACTATGTACTTAAGTGGTACTATCATTGCTGAAAATATTTTGTATGTTCCTTTTTTGGAATATTCTTAAATTAGTTTTTTAGCTATGAAAGAATACCAATCACAATCCTGAGTCGAGAATAGTCCTCTATTATCTTTTTAAAAATAAAATTGGTCTTAACCAAATTAATCATATGATTCATAAAACTTTCCGATATATATATATATATATATTATTTTTTTTAAGTTTATTTATTTATTTTGAGAGAAAGAGAGAGAAAGACAGCACAAATGGGAGAAGGGCAGAGAGAAGGAGACACAGAATCCCAAGCAGGCTACTCAACATCAGTGCAGAGCCCGATACAGGGCTTGAACTCACGAACTCTGAGATCATGACCTGAGCCAAGATCAAGAGTTGGATGCTTAACCAAATGCACCACCCAGGCACCCCTGATTTGATTATTTAAAACATAAATCTAACTCAAGAGACATAGCCTGCCATTACTGAGGGTACTGAGAATCTGAATGTAATTCTAAAATAATGAGTTTCTGAAAATGTATTGAACATTTTTACTGGAATAAAAACACTTCCTTGGGGCGCCTGGGTGGCACAGTCGGTTAAGCGTCCGACTTCAGCCAGGTCACGATCTCGCGGTCCGTGAGTTCGAGCCCCGCGTCGGGCTCTGGGCTGATGGCTCGGAGCCTGGAGCCTGTTTCCGATTCTGTGTCTCCCCCTCTCTCTGCCCCTCCCCCGTTCATGCTCTGTCTCTCTCTGTCCCAAAAATAAATAAACATTGAAAAAAAATTTAAAAAAAAACAAACAAACACTTCCCAATCCTTAAAAAGTTAAACATAAAATTATCATGTGACCAAGCAATTCCACTCCTAGGTGTATAACTAAGACAAATGATATTTATAATAACCCAAAGGCAGAAACAACCCAGATGTCTATTAACAGATGAATGGATAAATTCTGATACATACATACAATGGAGTATTATTCAGATATAAAAACAAACTAAGTACTGATAATGCTATATAACTTAGCTTCTAAAATACTGTACTAAGTGAAAATAGCCAGATACAAAAGGTCACATATTGTAGAATTCCGTTTTTTTTTTTTTAATGTTTATTCATTTTTGAGAGAGAGAGAGAGAGAGAGAGAGAGAGAGAGAGACAGAGCATGAGTGGGGAAGGGGAAGAGAGAGAGGGAGACACAGAATTTGAAGCAGGCTCCAGGCTCTGAAATGTCAGCACAGAGCCTGACGCAGGGCTCAAACTCACTAACTGTGAGATCATGACCTGAGCCGAAGTCAGACGCTCAACCGACTGAGCCACACAGGTGGCCCTGCAGGATTCCTTTTATATGAGATATCTAGAATAGGCATAGAGACAGAGAGCAGATTAGTGGTTATCAGAGAGGGTGGAGAGAAGGGACAAGGGGATTGATTATTTAATTGATACAGGATGTTTTTATGGGGCGATGAAAAAGTTTTGAAACTAGAGCAATATGGTGGTTGCACAATATCGTGAATACACTAAATATCAATGAATTGTATTGCTTTATTTTTTTTAAAAAAAGATTTTATTTATTTATTTATTTATTTTTTAATTTTTTTTTTTTCAACGTTTATTCATTTTTGGGACAGAGAGAGACAGAGCATGAACGGGGGAGGGGCAGAGAGAGAGGGAGACACAGAATCGGAAACAGGCTCCAGGCTCTGAGCCATCAGCCCAGAGCCCGACGCGGGGCTCAAACTCACGACCGCGAGATCGTGACCTGGCTGAAGTCGGACGCTTAACCAACTGCGCCACCCAGGTGCCCCAGATTTTATTTATTTTTAAAGTAAACTCTACATCCAATGTGGGGCTCAAACTTATGACCCCAAGATCAAGAGTTGCAGGCTCTACCGACTGAACCAGCCAGGTGCCCCTGAATTGGATACTTTAAATGGTTAATTATAAATTAGGTGAATTTCAACTCAATTACAGATAAAAAGACAAAAACTACAGCTTCCCAAGTACAACACTTGTACTTTTATAGCACTTAATCAGATAAATTAATTTTCCCAGTTTGATTTCAAAGGAGCAAAGCAGTGGTTCTCAAACTTTAGCATACACCTAAATCACAGAGAATGCTTATTGAAATTTCTGATTCTGTAGACCTTGGGTGGGGCCTAAGAATATCCATTCCTAGTAAGTTTCCATGTGGTGCTGATGTGCTGCTCTGGAGGACACTTTGAGGACCAGTGGAGTAAAGGAAGAAATGGCTGCAGTCAGGAAGTAGAGGTTTGACAGCAGAAGGTCTGTTTGTATGGCTGGTTGGAAAGATACACAAAATGGGGTTGGAGTTAGGCTGGCTCTAGTCAAGAGCAGAAAGAGTTTTGCAACCAGTCCTGTAGAGTTTAGACTGACAAGGGGAGCAAGTGTAACAACTGTATCTATAAATTGTGACATCAGCATGGAGAGGCAAACAGTTATTGAGAACTGAAAATTACTTCAGTTTGTTAAGAACCTTAAAGTTCTGAAAGTCAGTTTAGATTTAGGAACTGAGTGATGGAAAGGATAGTTGAGAGTACTAAATCCCCTTAACTAGGGTGGCTCAGTCAGTTGAGCATCTGACCTCAGCTCAGGTCACGATCACACAGTTCTTGAGTTCAAGCACAGAGCCCACTTTGGATCCTCTGTTTCCCCCTCTCTCTGCCCCTTTCCTGCTTGTGCTCTCTCTCTCTCTCAAAAGTAAATAAATATTAAAAAATAAATAAATCATCTTAAGTAGCTTAAGAAACTTGGCAATTAGAACTTTAAGTCCTAGTCTTACTATTTCATGAGATTGGCTATAAATCATTTCCTAGTGTTTTAACTGCCATGATGGAATACATTCAACTTTACATAAAGAACACAATCTTGGTCAAATTTTTAGAGTTGTCTGCTTCCACATTCCACAGAACACCTCCAGAGTATCCAAGGAAGAAAACAAAATTCAAAATTCTGCTGGCCAAAAAACTGGCCGGAAGTGGAACTAATTAATAAACTAATCAAAATGGTGATAGATATGCAGTGCTGTGTGTTACATGACACTGGCTGACTGAACACTTGAATTTGAGGAGATGGGATAGGATATTGGTGATGCCTGTGGATTACACCACTGGCAGTCTAACTGTGTAGACAGACTATCCTAACTTTTTAAAGTTTTCTTTTAAGTTGAAAGGAAAGACAATTTACTATCAGTGCAGCTGTATATAGCCAATGAATCCTTACAAATAACAAACTGTGCAGATCAGGAAATGCTAATAAAACACCCCAAATATTCTATAGACTCTTCCCTCTGGTAAGGGTTTTCCTCAAAGTAATTTTAAAAATTCACGTGTCTAAATTATCTTTTACTTTCTATCATTGCTATAAAATGTTCTCCAAACCTTTCAACTGCCATTTTCTAAATGACTCAGGTCATATGGGAGACCAAGCAAAAGAGTGAGGCATCAGCCACATCCATCACCAGTATTAAAATGCCATGTCTTAATAGTAGTGGGAAATGACATCTTCCTTTATGAAAGAAAAACAGTGTATTATATGCATATGAATAATTCAGCCTGTATCAGGTTGCAAGTTTAATGGAAACACTTACTTCTTTGAGAGCAGCTGGGATTTTTTTCTGTTTCCTCCCTGATGGAATACTATGTAAGACTGATGATAAGGCACTTGAAGGAGATTTGTGATTTCCAGGAGATCCAATCTTAGGAGAATGCTGGTGATCTAAAACAAATCAGATGCACTCATGTAGCCAATGGTAAGCATTTTGCAATTCAAGTTAATTCATATCAATAAACACTGTTGCATAAAATATCCATGGAAGGATACTTGAGAAACTGAGGACACTGAGACCCCTGGGAAAAAAAAGATGGCTGGCTGCAAGCTGAGTGGGAGAGAGACTTTCTACTGTCTAGGAATTTAAGCTTTTTCAGGTGTGAACCATGGTAAAGGAATACCCTTTTGTGCCTTCACAATTCTGAAACATGTTAATATACTACTTAATGTACTAACCATGTCAATGTACTAACTGAAATTAATTCTATAAATTTTCTTTAATGTTTACTTTTGAGAGAGAGAAACAGAGTGGGTATGGGGGAGTGGCAGAGAGAAAAGGAGACACAGAATCCCGAGCAGGCTCCAGGCTCTGAGCTGTCAGCACAGAGCCCAACACGGGGCTCAAACTCACAAACCGTGAGATCATGACCAGAGCCGAAGTTGGACACTTAACCAACTGAGCCACCTAGGTGCCCCCTAAACTAATTCCATAAACTTCTGAAAAAAAGCTCCTGACTTAAAAAAACCCCAACAACCTAAAAGCACTGTTTAGTATTGAGATATGTTGAAATAAGAATATTATAATGAACAAAATGCTAGAAAGGGGGCTATAAGACAAGATAAGGAAGCCATTATATTTGACTGTAGAAGTTCAGTGAAAGCTGGGAAGAGAGTAAGATGTTTGAGTTGGCCATTAAGGTATAAGTATGAGTTTGCCAAGTCAAAAAGAGGAGGAAAAACACTCCCTGAAGGCAGCATAAGCAAAAGCAGAGGTATGAAATTAGATCATCTATTTGGAGAATAATAAAGCTGAGGGAAAAAAAAGGCTGGTTCTAAGGAACATGGACTGTTGTTTAAGTCATGGGAAATTAATGGTCTTTTAAGCTGGGAAGTGACATGAGCAGATTGAATTTAGGAAAAAAAAAAAATCTGGCAGCAGGAAGGAAGAAGGATTTGCAGCAGAAAACCTGTTAGGAAACTATTACAGTAGACCAGATGAAAGATAGGGCTGAAATGAAGGACAACCTTTTTGCAATTTAGATCCTATACGTTTCAGGAATTTAACCAAATCTCTCTTTTCAAAATGTAGACCTGAGCAGTCCTGCTAGCTGCATTCATCTTAACTGTGGGAACGGATACCTGCAAATAATGAGTAGGCAGATATGAGTTATCATTTTGTATTTGGTGAAAAGCTGAACATGTAGATATACCACAGAATCTCACCAAATCAGTCCAAGTGGTTAGAAATAAACTAACAAAGTGCCACCTAGTATATTTCCATAGAGAATTATTTTACAGATAGACAAAAATGATTTGTTAATGAGCAGGCAGTTGTAAAACTGAAAACTTCAAAATTACTTGAAAGTTAAAGTTCCCTTGTAACTGTTTTAATGCATTTCATCCTGTAATTGCATTTCTACAATTAGTATTCTAGGAGTTAAGAAAGCTTAATTGAATTAAGAAAGCAAAATTCTTTTTTTTTTTTAATTTTTAATTTTACTTTTGAGAGAAAGAGAGCGAGTACACATGCATGCATGGGTGTAGGTGGGGGAGGGGCAGAAAGAGAGAGGGAGACACAGAATCCAAAGCAGAATCCAGGCTCTGAGCTGTCAGCACAGAGCCCAGTGCAGGGCTTGAACCCAAGAACGTGAGGTCATGACCTGCGCAGAAGACGCTCAACCAACTGAGCCACCCAGGTGTCCCAAGAAAGCAAAATTCTTAATATTTTGAGATGAGTATCACCAACCATCTTGCTCACTTGTCTAAGGTGATTCTTTCGGAAGGTTGTTTGAAAGCATCTGGGATTAAAGGAATTTGTTAAATCTACTTATATATTACCTAGTTTCTGCAGTTCTTGGAAACAGTGTTCACATACTCTTGCTGGTTGATTTTTCAGGTAATCTAAACCATACTTATTTGATGAACAAGCTTGGCATACAATCTGAAAACACATTGGAATTATTTCATTTAGAATAACAGTATCAAACCATCTAGTTTGCTACAATTTATAATGCTGTCTACCTATAGTGTTTTCTCAACCTTTTCACAACCACTGACTCTGAATTACACCGCTATGGAGTTCAGGTCCGTAGTGAACTCACACACTGGAAGATGAAGAGGCCACAGATTATTATGACTGTGTGCTAAGTCCATAAAATAAAATGCTAACAGTGTTAACATGTGCAAAATATTTGGAACCATGTATGGCAAGCACTAAGTCCTCTGGTAGCCATATTTGTCATCATCGACATTGCCCCTGTCATCATTCCTGCTGTAACCACAATCATGTCTGCTGCACTTCTACCAAGCATTTGGCCCTGTACGAAATGCTCTCAAAACAGACCTTGTTTAATCTTCACGGTAACTCTCTGACGTCATTGCCATTTATGCTCATTTTACTAATGAGGCCATGAAGGTCTAGAAACGTCACTGGTGATAACTTCAATACTTAAAGTATCTCTATTAAATACTTAATACTTAAATAATATCTCTATTAAATACTTAGTATCTATGTAGTTTAAACAAATATCAGTAAATATGGGAGTCTATTTAACTGTGAATTTTATTTTAGTGAAAATTATCTATCATTGACATTCTACAATAACCTTGGTAGACAGGGTAACGACTGACCTATGCCTAAATATTTAGAGAAAGTATCATCCATGATTCAGTATCTTTTTTCCCCCTGCCATGATTTACAAGAGGAAATATGCTTCCTCACTATGTACAGCCTGGAGCTATAAAAATTCACAACGGAGATGGGTGTCATCTTCTCCAACCTTTCCGCAGGCCCGGCAGTGGTGTCGTCGCCAGGTCAGAGTAAATTCACTTGTGCAGATCATACACATTGTGGCTCTGGTATCAGGGATCCAGATGGGAGCCTTTGATCCAAGAGGACTAACTTCCTCTTTATTTTCTGCATCAGCCTGGGGAAGAACAACTTTTCATTATCTCCATGCACATTGAGTGCTATAGATTCAAGTCTTTTTTTTTTTTTTTTTTTTTGGGGGGGCAATGCTGATGGAATTATCAAGGATGTGGGACAAATCATGGGCCATTATATTTTTCATGTTCTCAGGATATTAAGATTAGCTATATTCTAATAATCCTTTAATGCAAAATTAACTTAAAAAGACGTCTGTGGTAGTGCCATGACAGCTGATTAGTTTCTTCCTTAAATTATGTTATTTCCCAAATTTTTTACAATGAAGTTTTACAACCAGAAAAAATAAAATGTGCTGCATGTTATCACAGACTTAATTAGACATTAATAGGATATTTAGTTCTGAAATTATACACACACATGTATCTTTCTGTGAAACGCATGTTGCTTTTCTAAACCCCTAGAAAAGTTTAAGGCAAAAACTGTTTGAAATGCACTGAAAAAAAAAAATAAGAAGGAAAAGACAATACCTCATCAAGACTCCTACTAGGACAGAATGTGATTCTTTTTTTGGCATACTCTTCTATTGACCTGGAAATCGCTTCTAGCCATTCATCCCTTTCTGTGGCAGAACTGTTGGGGGCAAAAGAAGGTTCCATCAACCAGATGTCAGCGTTTATTCTTTGCCTTCTTCTTACTTCTTTTCCTTCTGCCATGGCGACAGATTCCACCACCCTCCAACAATGCTAGTGGCGGGCAGCAGCTCGGAGATTTTTTTGCACAAATAATCAGAGCAGGCATTATAGCACACATGGCATTTTACCAAACACAATGTTTTTTTTCTCCCCCAATGTACTGCTTTATACTTTTGAAGTCTCTTAAATTTGGAAGTTTTTTTGCTTGGCTTAAAAGCTAGTCATACAATTAATAATTAGGGTTATTTCCATAACCTGAGATATTATCCTAGAATTTAAAATTTTTCCAAGGAATCAAGTTCCAAATCCAAACTTACAGCATAGCATACTGGCTATTTTTAGGTTATTAATTACCAAAAATTTCTACAAAGGACACTGGAGTAAAGGAAACATGTATCTGGCATCATAAACAAATGTTTAGGAAGTGTTAACAAGGAAAATAGACTGTAGTTGTTGTTAGGGCTCCCCTAAACTCTTCATGTTTTTTGTTTCTACCCTCAGGTCATCAGGAGCCACAGGATTCAAATCTAGACAGAAATGGGCCAAACAGGGGGAAAGCTTGTTCAGAAAAAGGCATTCTCGTTCTGCTTTTTTTGCAACTACACCTCCTCCAAAAAACTCTGATGAGTGGCATTAGCACATTTAGTTTTGTATACTCAAAAGCGAGAGGCACATTTTAGGTAGTGCGTGTGTGTGTATACATAATAATCTCTCAAAATAAAATCTACCATTATAATGGGAATGGGACTGTGTAAGGAAATGTGTGTTTTAGAGAGGCATATGAAGTATGTATATAGGAGTAAAATGACCTGATATCTGCAATCTGCTTTGAAATACTTTAGGAAAAAAATTTGTGGCAGAATCTGGATAAGATTTGAATCTGGGTGAGTGAATATGGAGTTTCATTGTATTATTCACTCTAATTTTAAGAATATTTGAGCTTTTAATTTAAAGTTTATTTATTTATTTTGAGAGGCAGTGCGCGCATGCACATGAAAGGCAGCAGGGGAAGGGCAGAGAGAGAGAGAGAGAGAGAATCCCAAGCAGGCATCGCCTGGCTCCATTTCACAAACTGAGATCATGGCCTGGGCCAAAATCAAGAGTCAGATGCTTAACTGACTGAGCCACCCACACGCCCCTAAATAATGTTTTTATAATTAAAAATCCCATTATGCAAATGGTATGAATGGGCATATTCTGTTGTATTTTGCTGAGCACAGAGCCAAGTCAAGGAGATACTAAAAAATCACTCACCTTCCCCATAATAATTATACTCAGAAATGTACCTTCCTGCTAAATGGCTTAAGTGTCATTTAGAATATACACTCACATGGTTATTAAAAAGTAGAAATCCACTTTTAAAAATAAAAATTTAAAACCAGTATAGTTCTCAAATTTTCATTATGTATCAGGAATAAAATAAAATAGAATAGCTCTTATTTCTCTAATCCAAACAAAACTTGCCTCACTTACCTCTACTGCTCTACCATTACTGCCCCAGCTAGCTGCCATTTACTTAATGGTTACTACATGCCAGCCAACTGTGCTAAATGCTTTGCAAATGTCATTATATCTCACCCTCAGAGCTACCCCATGGACTATATTACTGGATCTTACACTCCTGGTCCCCAATCCCATCACTCCCACCAATCAGCATCATTTACAGATAAGCAGCCTGAGGATTTGAAATGTTAGGCAATTTTCTTTAGCCAACAACATGACTTGGTATCAGACCCAAGTGTGGCTAAAGATTGAACCCTTCACCACCATGCCATTCATCTCTGTTCTCTGAACTAAGCTCTGAAAATACATGCTCAAGCTTCCAAGGAAACATTCATAGAATCTTACTGTCCCTCCTTTTCTCTTCCCTTCCTCTACTTTTTAGTGGAAGAGGTAAGAGAAAGTAGAGAGGCAGATGGCTAATTTGAGCTTTGCCGTCTGATTTTTCTGGAGCCCTGGGAGCATGTGGAATGTGATTTGACTGTGCAAATCATGTCACATATGCTGTTCTTTCATTTAATCATTCCTGGCTCTCTCTTGTGCGGGGATCTGCCAAAACAATGTTTACCAGCTCTTGATAACACATTTTTCACAGACCACACACATTTGTCTGCAGTACTGAGTAGAGACATTCTAGCCCTTCTTTTGTAACATGGTTAGCAGAAGAATCAGCATCTTCCTCAGTTAAACCAACTTAAAATGCAGTTAAACCAAGTATTCTTTTCTTTATGGAATGTGCCTATTACCTAGAAAGCAAATTTGTATTAAACAAGCACATTCTCCCATTGACTGGGATGAATTTCCAAAGGGAAAAACCTCCAATAGAAGAGATTTCAGGTATGTTAAGATCTTGCCATGCTATCTAGTACCTGTGTAACTGTGGAATGCTATTCCAGTGTCTAAAGTCCACATCACTTCATTTCAATTCATCTGAGTAGCATTTAGCAGGAGCCTGCTGAAGGCCAGGTACTAAGCTATGAACTTACATAGCATACAAAACACACACTTGTAAGGGCTCATATCTAATTAATTGAGTTGAGACATAAAAACAAGTAATTACCACATTATACAATAAAGGCAAAGTAGATGAGTAACATAGAAGCAGTAAACTACCTTATTCAGGTAGCAGGAAGGCTCTACAGAGGTGATGACTAAGTTAGGACTAGAAGAATTTAGGCTTCGACATAAACTCTGCAGTGTCTCTGTGCATCCTCATTTGCCCTCCTAGCTTTGTTTATCTTCTCTAAGCTGATGACTCCCAAATATATGCCAAGTCTGGGCCCCCTTCTGACCTCCAGATCCTTACAGACACTGTCTCATTGATGGCTCCGTCTTGATGATTGATAGGCACCTCACATTCAACATGCGCCTCTGAAACTATATTCCTGATTGTTCCCCCAAAGCTGCTTTTCTCCCAGTGTTCCTTAACACAGGGAATGACACCACTATCCGACACAGTGTGCAAGCTGAAGACTCGCTCTTAATGCCTCTCTTTCTCAATCCCCATGTCCAGTTAATCACTTTACTTCCCCTCTCAAACCATTCTCCACCCAGCAACCAACTTTTAAAAAGGCCAATCTGATCACATCAATCCCTAGTACAAACTTTTCAGTGGTTCATCATCCCCTAGTACAAGCTTTTCGGCTCAAGACCCAAATCCACAAGCTCTTTCCCCTGTCCCTCCAGGCTTACCTTTGATCACTCTCCCCCTCATTCTCTATTTTCATGCCATTCTGGTCTTTCAGTTCTTTGAATATGCCATGCCCCTTTCCACCTCAGCACCTTTGTACACATTATTCCTAATGAGAGCCTCCTTTCCCCTTTGCCTTGCTATCCAACTCCTACTTACCTTCATAACTTGGTGGACACAGCAGGTCTTTCAGGAAGCTAACCTTGACTTCCCTTTCTTTACTAAAATTAGTTCAAGTTTCCTTGTTTTACAGCCTCATAGCATCTGGTAGTTTTCCTGTGCAATACTTAATCATAATAATAACTGATTGTGTTGACATTTTGTTAAGTGTATGTCTTCCCTAACGGACTGCAAGTTCAGGAAAGGAAGGGCCCTTTTAATTCTCCACCGTATCCTGATGCTTAAAACACTGCCTGGCCCAGGGAAGAGGCTCCATATTACTTGCTGAATGAGGGAATGAATTCCAGGCGGAAGCAGCTGCCTGTGCAAGGCAAAAGGATGTGAGGTAGGCTGGCATGCATGGAGAATACGTAGATCCATCGGGCAGAACATGCTATGTTTTGGTGGGGGTGGAGACAGGGAGAATGGATGGAAATCAGGCTGGTGAGGTAGACAGGAACCAGATCACAGGAGACCTTCTCAACTCCTTCCTACATGTTACAGAGTACCCAGCTCTCTGTGGTTGGGGGGGGAACTCAGAAGAAGAGCATAGTACACTGGTGGCATTCAGTATGTGTCAGCTCTCCTTCCCCCAGGCCATCTTAATCCTTCCTTGGAAACTTACTTCCCCCTTATCTAGAACTTTCCAGTTTATCATTTCTCCTGCATAACCCACATGCAATCCATCAATAATCCTATTAACTCTGATTCTGAGCATTTCTACCATTCTAGTACAAGAAAGCATCATCTAGTTTCCTGCCTGGTCTCCCAACTTCTACGCTAGACTATAATGGTTTATCTTCCACAAAGAAGCCAGTGTCCTCTTTTTAAATTTTTTTTTTTCAACGTTTATTTTTGGGACAGAGAGAGACAGAGCATGAACGGGGGAGGGGCAGAGAGAGAGGGAGACACAGAATCGGAAACAGGCTCCAGGCTCTGAGCCATCAGCCCAGAGCCCGACGCGGGGCTCGAACTCACGTACCGCGAGATCGTGACCTGAAGTCGGACGCTTAACCGACTGCGCCACCCAGGCGCCCCAACGTTTATTTATTTTTGAGACAGAGAGAGACAGAGCATGAACGGGGGAGGGTCAGAGAGAGGGAGACACAGAATCGGAAACAGGCTCCAGGCTCCAAGCTGTCAGCATAGAGCCCGACGCGGGGCTCGAACTCACAGACCGTGAGATGGTGACCTGAGCCAAAGTCGGCCGCTCAACCGACTGATCCACCCAGGGGCCCCAGTGTTTGTTTATTTTTGAGAGAGACCGAGAGAGAGTGTGCGAGCAGAGCAGGAGTGGGGGAGGGGCAGAGAGAGGGAGACACAGAATCTGAAGCAGGCTCCAGGCTCTGAGCTGTCACCACAGAGCCCGATCTGGGGCTCAAACCCACAAACCGCGAGATCATGACCTGAGCTGAAGTCGGATGCTCAATCGACTGAGCCACCCAGGCGCCTCTCCAGCTATGTATTATTAAGACAACAATTGACTTTTTCTCTTAGTCTTCCTCATTTTTATGAGATGACACCCGCCTCGTAGATTTGTTATGACCTTTCAATGTTATATGAAAACTTCCTAGTGAATTATAAAGCACTAGATGTCTTTAAAAACATTAGGTGCCATTGCAAAAAGATTTGAAGTATTCACTAAAATAAATAAATAAATAAATAAATAAATAAATAAATAAATAAATAAAAATTAGCAAGGCACTTTCAGCATTATTATTCTTTTCATAGGAACATTTTTATCTTTGTGCTTCTAACACATTACTGGATCACCTCTCAGACATTTTATCTACATGATAAACCAAAAGTAAACTGCATGGTTTTAGGGAAGAAAAAGAAAAAGAAATAAGCCTAGTAGTTAACCTAAATGTAAAAGCTGTCGGACATGTATGACTCTATAATACCAGCAAATGTTCATGTATACATGTTTTAAAATTTTACCTGGCTGAAAGGATAAAGGAACGTTCTACACTTTCAATCTTTAGTTCATTCTGATACGCTTCTTGGGTAGGTTTTCTGACCTGAAAGAAAGCAAGACAATTTGAACAAACTCATCCTATTGCAAATCTCATCTCTGAAGCATAGCTAAAGTTGCTCAATGCTCTTGGTGCAGTCATCCACCACCAACCCTCATACCCAGTTTTATCTCCCCCTGCTGTCCCTCATCTACTCTGTGCACCAGACAGTGTTAGATACCTGCATATGCATAGGCCCAACTTTCCCACCTTCAGGCCTTGGCTCACACTACTCGCCTCTACCTGGAATGCCTTCTCCACATCTCAGTATGGCCATACGTGACCTACTCTTTAAGGCTCGTGGCTCTTCCTCCAGAGACTTCTCTGTTTCCCAGCTGCCACAAATTCCTCCACTGAGTCCCATCAAAAGTTGCACATTCTTTATTTTCTGAACTCCCCCATATTTTAATTATGCCTTCATTGGTTATTTGTACCCTTATAGGTATTTATGTATAGTGTATTATCTCACCTCTGGGTGAGGCAGAGACAAAAATCATGATTCACTTCATCTTTGTATTTTTCACCAAACTTATTACCATGCTTTGTTTATAGTAGTTCTCAATAAATACCTTATGAATAAATTAATGTGTGAGTGAACAAATGACTACATAAATGAATAAATGAACATATAAACAGTAACACAGGGAGAGAGAGAAAAATTAAGGATGTGAAAAAGATGATTATCTTAGGGCTTCTTCTCTAAATATACTTGGGTTAAGAAAAGAAGTATCTTCTAACAGATACACAGACCTTCATTCCAGCCAATGAGAGCATGTTGTTCAGTTTATACATCCCAGACTGCACCGGTGTTGTATACAACAGGGCATCATTAAACTGAAAGCAGAAATATTTTACAGGGTCAAGTAAAGAAACAAATTTCAGCTACAGAGACATTGGCAAGACACTGAAATAAAAAAGAAAATACTACTTTTTAATTAAAAGCTCTTTGAATAAAACACATAAGCGTGCTTATATAAACTATAACCACCCAGAATGCTTTATTAAAATTATTATTATTAAAATACAATTTCGGGGGTGTCTGGGTGGCTCAGTTGGCTGAGCATCCGACTTCAGCTCAGGTCATGATCTCACAGCTTGTGGGTTCGAGGCCCGCATCGGGCTCTGGCTTGGAGACTGGAGCCTGCTTCAGATTCTGTGTCTCCCTCTTGCTCTGCCCCTAACCCACTCCCATCCTGTCTCCATCTCTCTCAAAAATAAATAAACACTAAAAAAAAAAAAAAAGACAATTTTGGGGCACCTGGGTGGCTCAGTAGCTTAAGCATCTGACTTTGGCTCAGGTCATGATCTCACGGTTTGTGAGTTCAAGCCTGGCATTGGATTGCCTGCTGTCAGCACAGAGCCCGCTTAGGATCTTCTCTGCCTCTCTCCTGCTCACTCTCTCTCTAAAATAAATAAACATAAAAAAAAAGAAAAAAGGTGGGGCGCTTGGTGGCTCAGCAGGTTGAGTGTCCAACTTCGGCTCAGGTCATAATCTCATGGTCTGTGGGCTTGAGCCCCACATCGCGCTCTGCAAGCTGGGAGCTTGCTGTGGATTCTAGGTCTCCCTCTTTCTCTGCCCCTCCCCCACTCGCACTCTGTCTCTCTCTCAAAAATAAATAATAAACATTAAAAAAGAATTTTAGGGGGCGCCTGGGTGGCTCAGTCGGTTAAGCGTCCAACTTCAGCTCAGGTCACGATCTCGCGGTCTGTGAGTTTGAGCCCTGCGTCGGGCTCTGGGATGATGGCTCAGAGCCTAGAGCCTGCTTCCGATTCTGTGTCTCCCTCTCTCTCTGCCCCTCCCCCGTTCATGCTCTGTCTCTCTCTGTCCCCAAAAAAATAAATAAACGTTAAAAAAAAAATTAAAAAGAAAAGATTAAAAAAAGAATTTTAGAAAGAAAAAAGAAAAAATAGAAAAAAGGCATTTTCTAGAAAATGTACTCTTTCCAAGTTCTGTAACAGATACAATTGTATTTTCTGAATTCTAAATCCCACTGAAGTATTACAATCTGACTAAATAATCAATTTTTCCACATTAGAAAGACAAACTAAATTCAAAAAGGAAATAATCTCTGGTTATGCATGCATCACAAAAGACTTTGTTTCCTACATTTGAAATGCAAATAAGCAAGACAGTCAGTCAAAAATCCCACTAAAGCTATATGAATGTGTTAAGCTTATCTGTCATGTACAAATGTCTCCTTCCATTAGGCGATTATCCCTTCCTCCGGCTCATCAGAAACACACATGGCCACTTACCAGGAAAAACACTCGGGGCTGCATGACTTTCCGAGACAGCTTCATCAGAGTTCCCTCTTTCAGAAAAACCTGATTCATCCAAACAAATACGCATTTAATCCCACCATCATAACACAACTATGATAAATATCTAATTTGTTTTTCAACTTTCTTTACCCCTAATTTTTTTGGGGGGGAACAGGGCTGGGTGGACAGAGTTGCCATGTCACTTTTTACAGTTACGGTTTCTTTTTAAGCTGCTTAAGGAACTGGACAAGCCAGCAGAGTTTCATAAATCCAGTATTGGTCCCAGGGGTACTATGTGGTCTGAAATGTAACTGACTGAGCGTGTACTTGATCCTAAGGCATAGCCAACATCCTGACAATTGCACTTTGTAATTTTCCTGAACTCATTTCCTACGCCACTGTTGTGCTCTATGAGGAGCACCAAAATACCAATTTTCTCCCTCCCCTCTTAAAGATTTTAAATGAAATTGTCTTTAAAGCTGTGTGAGGTCAGTTAGTATTACACAATAAAATGATCCTATTTAATCAGATACTCTGTGGGGTTCCTTGCCTTTCTCCTAATTGAATTGAACTTCTTGTCACAGTGACTTAAATCATGAATGTTTTGAATGGATAGAATGAGCTTGGTTGATCCAGATTGAGTCAGTGAAGAGTAACAACAACAAATAAACCTATTTTCGTAACTGAAATGAAAAATAGCTACAAACAGTGTCTAAATACATTGTATTAAGTTTGCAAAAGGCAGTCTAAAAACACTTACCCGTCCAGGTTGCACTATTTCATGGTGTCCATTTAAGCTGTATTGAATTTGCATAAGTTTCTGAAAGTTGTCCTACAGAAAGAGAATGTATAGCATATGAAGGCCTGGGCTTTTAGGTTCAACAGTATAACAGCCACTGACATCAAGATACTTACCCCTTGCTTCATGGTGTCATTGGCGTGGTTGGCTACCTCAATAACAACAGCAAGGGCATCTAAAATGTATAGGAACAGAAGGGACATCAGTTTATTCCAATGAATGGCAACATTAAGCAATTCCAGAGGGCCAGATAGCAAGTTTATAGCAGCAACCCCTGGAGGAGCTTGGGTCTGATGAGGGCAATACCAAGGAAAAACAGTACTCATGAAGAAAAATGAGCCCAATACTCTAATGAGACATTATAGGCTATATGTGTCAATAGTATAAATGTCAGGGTTGCTTTGTGCTAAGATTTGATTACCCTATTGAGTGTTTACAAGGATAAGGAAAGGATTTCACCTGGAAGTTAAAGACCATTCCAGTATAAAGTGCCTTGGGAGAGAAGTACAGGGGACAGGAAACCAGAACTATGAAAAGTAACGATTTAAGAGGGTCAGGGCTTCGCTGCCTTCTCTTGGTCTGATCCTAAGGGGAAAGAAATACCACAAAGAAGCATGTGAGGCTTTAGGAAATTACATGCACTATTTTGTGAGCTGAGTAATTTATCTGTGTTTATTCTTATTAACCCCTCGCCTTTAACAAAGTGTTTTTGAATGCTCTAGTCTTGTCATCTTCATAACTAGATATAAAGGGGAAAGTCTGCACTTTGTCTCCTTTTGGGCTATAGTTGTTCTTAAGACAGTAATGCTTCCCTACAGACATGGGGACATATGGAAAGACAATTTTTGGTTGTCACAGTGACTGGGAAGATCCACTGGCCTTTAGTGGGTAAGAGCCAGGGATGCTAAGCATCTTGCGAGACTAATTACAAGTTCATATAAAGAAGGTTATCCGAAATGACAGTAGCACTCCCACAGAGAAAAAATGGTAGAGTATTATTTATTTTATTTTATTTATTTT
Organism: Felis catus; assembly: GCF_018350175.1. NCBI lineage: Eukaryota > Metazoa > Chordata > Mammalia > Carnivora > Felidae > Felis > Felis catus. Next base: position 116,415,305 of record NC_058374.1, read on the forward strand.
TGTTTCTTTTAATATGAAATTTATTGTCAAATTGGTTTCCATACAACACCCAGTGCTCATCCCAACAGATGCCCTCCTCAGTGCCCATCACCCACTTTCCCCTCCCTCCCACCCCCCATCAACCCTCAGTTTATTCTCAGTTTTTAAGAGTCTCTTATGGTTTGCCTCCCTCTCTAACTTTTTTTTTCCCCCCTCCCCTCCCCCATGGTCTTCTGTTAAGTTTCTCAGGATCCACATAAGAGTGAAAACATATGGTATCTGTCTTTCTCTGTATGACTTATTTCACTTAATGTAATACAAAAACTGGTAGAGTATTAGAGAGGGAAGTATGTCCCCCTGAGGCTGGTGTGGTAGTGGCAATAATCATCAACAAAAGAACTATAAAAAAGAAAAAAAAAGAAAAAAAGAAAAGATCAATTTCTGGCAAGAGGTTGAGGTTTTTTTGGTCCCATTACTGTAACCTACCAATAGATTCTCTTTCTGGTGTTAGCCTTAGAGGGTTCTACATTCTTCAAACATGTATTATTATCACCATTATCAAAGAAAAGCAGTACTTCTTTATAGATACCCCAGACATTTATCAGAATTTACTGCACATGACACTCAGCACAGCAGATATTCAAGAGTGATCCTGGACACATTCCCTTCCTTCTGGCCCATGTGAATTCCCAGTGCGCAGGGAGAAAAGGTTTAGGATTTCACAAGTGGATACAATGATAAAACAGCTGCTATTTGGTCACCAGGCCTCCAAGCTCTACCTTCTCCTATCCATTTTGCAATTCTACTTTCCCCATGTCACCCCTTTAGGGATCCCTTTAACTTTTCTGCCAGCCTTCCAAAGGCATATTTGTCTCACTTTCTCTCACCTCTTGGGCAATCTCATCTACAACTTTTCACTGTTTTACTGCCATGCTTCTGGCCACACAGTGCACTTCACTGTTCACTGCTTCTTTGAACCTGTGTCTTTGCTGAAGGGTGTAATTTCCTTTAAGCAAGCTCCTTCACCTCTGGTGCTATATTTGTTTTATCTGGAAAATGGAGCTAATAACTCACTTTCCTTGAAGGCAGGAGCCCTGGGAGAGATGTTTTGAGGCCCTAGTCACTAAGTTGTGGCTAAAATTTTCATCTTCACGAGCCAGACTCTGGTCTGGAATGCCTGCTCTCCCTCTTGTCCACCCTTCAACTCATCTCCAGCCCCACTTCTCTCTAAGCAAAGCACTGCCTCTTCAATCTTTGCATCTTCCCCACTCTTTGAAATGATTCTGTACTGCTCACTGCATCCTTACTTTAAATTTTTTTAATCTTTATTTTTGAGAGAGAAAGAGATAGTGTGTGAGTAGGGGAGGAGCAGAGAGAGAGGGAGACACACAGAATTTGAAGCAGGCTCCAGGCTCTGAGCTGTCAGCACAGAGCCTGATGCGGGGCTTGAACCCACAAACCATGATATCATGACCTGAGCCGAAGCTGGACGCTCAACCGACTGAGCCACCCAGGTGCCCCACATCCTTGCTTTAAAGCTATCTGTTTTGTTCTTTATCTGATGGGTATTATGGACTTTTCTCTTCAACTAGATTACATGTTCACCTAAGACAAGAAGCACACCACATACTCCACTCCAAACTTTGCCTTTTTTTTTTTTTAAAAGCACCTTTAAAAGCAAAACACTTGCAAAGAGAAGATGTTAGATTAGAAGAAGTAAAATGATTAAGAGAATGAGTAAGAATCTCCACAAAATGGGATAAAAACCTATTCAGCTTTGTAATCTGAAAATGTAAAGGATGTATAAGAATTGTAATCAGAATTCATAAAATTAATGGAGTATGGACATGGACTTCAGATTAGAGCCAGGGATATACCTATGGCATTTGAAAGAGGTACTTTGGGGATAAATAGAAAGAAACACCAGTATCCGGAACAGAATTAATCCTTGTGTATGTGTGTGTGTATGTGTAAGAGAGAAACATACATACACATACACACACACACACACACACACACACACACACACACACTGTGGATTAATCTGTGAATATCAATGAGTCCCTTGTATTGTAATGGAAGTTTTCCTTTAAGTGCTACTAGGGGTGAGGGGTAGAAGGGTGGTAAGGCAATTGCCCAGCATCAAGCAGTCTTAGAATATGCTATTTTAGAATTTATCCCTGATTTGTGTAGTTGATCACTTCACAGAATCATGATTTTAAAGCCTGAAAGGACCTTGCAGATCAACTGGTTCAATCCCAGCTTTTCAAAGCAACAGACACATCAACAGAAGGTGAATTTTCCACTGGCACGGAGTGACTGAGCATAGAAGGAACCTTCCTCATCCTAGAACATGCGGGGTCCTCTCTCAGGAGGCCAGCTTCTGTGGCCAGCTATAATATAAGAACTTCTACAACATAGAATACCACAAAAGGTATTTACCTTGAGTGTCTCTGAAATCTCCAGAGTCCTCTAGAAGATTTTTCAAATAATCTAGAAAAGGAAAAGGATTATAGTATTTAGTAAAATAAAGCACTAAGGAAAAAAGCATTTCATCTTTCTTATTCAATACTTTAGTCAGTTTTGTTGGTTAATATATGTGCTAGTTCAATGTGCACTAACTTAAAAAAAATTTTTTTTTAATGTTTATTTATTTCTGAGACAGAGAGAGACAGAACACGTGTGGGGGAGGGGCAGAGAGAGAGGGAGACAGAATCAGAAGCAGGGTCCAGGCTCTCAGCTGTCAGCACAGAGCCTGATGCGGGGCTTGAGCTCACAAACCGTGAGATCGTGACCTGAGCCAAAGTTGGTTGCTCAACTGACTGAGCCACCCAGGAGCCCCAATGTGCACTAACTTTCTAAAAATGTGAAAGAATAAAGCCCCAAGATGCATTTGAAATTAGAACACAGGCTCAGAGCTAGAAAATCAGGGGCCACACTGGTCATTTTCTTTTCTTTTTTAATGTTTATTTTATTTTGAGGAAGAGAGAGGGGGAAAGAGAGAGAGAGGGAGGGAGGGAGTGGGAGAGAACGAACCCCAAGCAGGCTCTGTGCTAATGTGCCCCACTATGTGGGGCTCGATCTCATGGCCGTTTGACTACGACCTGAGCTGAAACTAAGAGACGCTTAAATGACTGAACCACCCAGGCATCCCCACACCCGTCATTTTCAAGATGAGGAATCAGGTTATGTAACAGGGTTTCACTGAAGTTACAACCTCTAGCTAAGACTAGAATCCAGGTTTCCTGATGCCCAGTTTAGCACTTTAACTCCAATACACATGAAATGCCTTAATCTCAAATCAGCTGTGTGTCCAGCACAAAATTCTAAGCATTAATAGACTGAATACCTAAGGGATTTGTCAATCTGAGAGTCTAACAATGCAGAGAACATCAGAGGAATATACTACATATGTCTAGAGCAGTGGTTCTCAAATGGGGGTGGAGTTTGCTTGCAAAGGGACATTTGGAAATGTCTGAAGACATTTCTGATTGTCACAACTGGGCAAAGGGGGTTCCATTGGCATCTAGTGACTAGAGGCCAGGGATGCTAAATATCCTACAAATGCACTGGACAGCCCCACAATAAATAATTATCTAAGCCAAAATGTCAATAGGGTTGTAGTTGAGAAACTCTGGTCTAAATGAAGATGTTTTTTAAATAAGCTATGTGGGTATACAGTTCTTATAATACAGAAAAAAAAATTAAGGCAATAGGTTATATTTTATAAGTCTTTAACACTAACAGATGTCATGGGATTTCAAGGTACTTCAATCTCTGTTGAGAAATGTTGGATGATTTCGATTATCTCTCAAAACAAATTCTTAAAAAACAAAACAAAAACAAAACCACACATACAAACCACCCCCCCCCCAAACAAATTCTGTTCCCTGGAATTTAAATTCACCCCCACTACATGATCTCTATGGACTTTTGTGATTTTCTGTCTCGCTACTGCTTAACACAGGCCCTTTGTCCTTACCAAAGTCTGATTCTGCACAATGCTTGAATACTTCCCATGTGGTCCCTGGCTCCAAACTTTTGTCTCTAATGTTCCCTTCTACTGAATCCTTTTCTCTGTCTCTGCACATAAAAATTCTCCCATTCTTCAAGGTTCATCTTAAATTCCTCTTCTCTTACCAAACTTTCCATTTGAAAGAAATATTCTCTCCCTTTGAATAATGTATTACACAGTAGTTACTCACTTTATGCCTTTTATCATTTTCTCATTAGACTCAAAGCTCCTTGAGGGCAGGAGCCATATCTGATTCATCTTTCTATCCCTCATAGTACATAGCCTGGGTCTTTGAATACCAGAGACAAGAAATGCTTGATGAATAAAAATATAAATAATTTTTTTAAGACAGGATTATGTTTAGGAAAAAGGCAGTAAAGGCTGAAACCTTTGTTTCAACTCCTAGTGCCAGTGGGAGTTGAGAAAATAAGAAGAGGAAAGGCATATTAAGAGACTGGATGCATTTTTATCAGAATCAATATCCATTCAGCAACATTATAGAACTGGTTAATTTCATCTCATGGATTTATGAAGTCATGCTCAAAGACACAAAGGGAAACCTGGATGTTAGTGTCAGCTTTTTTAATTCAATAGCTGACACAAACACACACACCCAATTGCTGAAACTCTGTACATCTTTGAAACAGTGATCCAAGAACTCGTATGAGTTTAGACATGTACACTATAAATACCCAGCTCTGGCAATAAGCCATGGTGAGATACTGTGTATGACGACATTAAGCTTCTATGCACCATCCCTAGCAATTTAGCTCTTAAAGTAATCCGAAAACAAGTTGGAGAGTATGGTACCAATCAAATAGATTTAAAAAACCCACAAAAACTAACAAAATGCACTTATTACACATTACACTTAGCCTCACCTGGAGATGAAAAATTAATCTCACTCTGACCCCACTCAGAATGCATTCCATTTATAAGCTGTGTTTAGTGGGCCCAAATATTTAACTTTCCTATGAGTAACAAGGCTGGGGAGAAAAACCTACTCTTCTTCTTACATCTTCTCAACACCTGGGCTATCGCATTAATCAAAAGTGATGTCCCTTAGAACCTCTAGTTAGTGTAAGAGTGTGGAAAAGCAAGCAGATTTATTTAAATATCAGATTCATGGCAAGTTCCTACTTTGTCTTCAATTTTTGTTCTTTAATACAAAAGTATGCCCAAACAGAGACATTTCTCTAAACCAAGAGGGCTCACTGGAAGATGTCCGTATTAAGAAATCCTGACCTCCGAATCACAGGGCTGAGCTTGATAAGTTTGAGTTGCATTTTCTTTCCCTGAACTCAAGCTCAGCTGCTGTCCACCAACCTGAACTTGAGGCACAGAATGGAAATACACAAACTGGCTGAGCAGAAAACCCACCACTAGAATGCTGCAAAATCATGCTTTTAACCAAGGATGGAATGGAGTTAGGTTTACTTTCCTGGCCAACTAAAAAAACAAAACAAAACAAAAAAACCCTTAAATTTCAGCTTTCAAAATCCAATTTTCCAAAATTGAATTTTCCAAATTCAACTTTCTCATGGATCCATCCACCCATCCATCTATATTTTCAGGGCACCTTGTTGCAGTACATCATCTTGACAAGTTTTTTACCTTTTCAAAGAAGACCAGACCATGAATCCCCTTGGTTAAGAATCACTCAGTGCCTTAACTGCAAAATGAGAAGAATGTGGCTGTTCAGCCTCTGAGTCAGATGGGAGGAGCACTGAAACCACGAGCTGCCCTAGTGACTGTTATGACCCAGGTGAAACCCCAGAACAGAGACCAGACAGACACGCTTGTGTTAGTCACAGGGAATTCTTACTACGTACCATTTAGAACCTAGTAATCTGCATGAGCTTCATTAGAAACAATGAGAACAGAATAGTCATTTCAATTTGCCATGTTACACTTACAGTATCCCAAGATTTTCCTTCTTTTGCCAAACCAAACTAGGCATTTAAAAAATTTTCACTAATAAACATGCTTCAAATGCTGCTAAGGTTATTTATAACAAAGAAAAAAAAGTTGGTGCAGTGTGCACGGGCACCACAAAATGTACTTTCTGGCCACCAGGTGGCATCATTGATTAATAAAAGTTAATTAACCCCTATTATTACCATTAGAAGCACAAAATTAGCCAAAACCTAGCATGTACCTCAAGAGATATACAAGTTAACTTTGTTCTCATATATGAAGCCCAGAGTGAAAGGATAAGGACACAACAAATACTATATGTTGTGAGAGGTCTACGTTTTCTGTATATATGGGCTCCTAGTAATAAGCCTTATCACCCCCTGATTACCTAATCAAAAAATAATCAACTTAAAGCAGAAAACTGTTCAGAAGTACACTTAACCTTTCCTAAAAATGAGTCACTTGTGGGATTGGGATTCTGGGACATTTTAAGTCAACAGCACCCAGTTGGATTCCTGGACTATGTGCTGAGAAACGGTTGGTGGCAAAGCACAGAGGAAATGAACATACAAGGACAGTGACATTCCAAAGTCAATCTGTTTTGAACTTGAGAATGTGTCTTACTTTGTACTACCCACATTTCTTGTTTCCTCCTTAAATATGCACTGAAATCAGTGACACATCCAGAATTATGGGATCCAGAGAAAAATAAGTCTAGTCAATAAGCTTCTTTGCCAAAGTTTCAAATTTTAAAGGCAACCAGAAATTATCCTGACTTCTGAGACAAATAAATTATTTTAAATACCAAAAATAAAAGTCAAGTGTTACGTTGCAAGACATACTGCTGCCATCTTCAAGGCAGCTTGGTGAAGTGGTCAAGGGCACTCACTGGCAGTGTGAGAATAGACTCTTCATCGTCCAGCTATGTCTAGCTGAGGCTTTTGACTTTGGCCATGCCCTGTAGCATTTCTGTGTGTCAATATCCACATACATAAAATAAGTAGGGTGGACCAGACTGGAAAACTGTAATGATTATCATTCTAATGTATTATGAAGCACATTTAAAAAAATATTGTAAAATGCATTATAGGAAATCTGGAAAATTAAACAATGGAGAGAACTCAAACCACGCACATCTGTTAAATAACTATTATGGAGGCGCCCAGTTGGCTCAGTCGGTTAAGCACCCAACTTCGGCTCAGGTCATGATCTTGTGGTTTGTGAGTCTGAGCCCCACATGGGACTCTGGACTGACAGTGTGGAGCCTGCTTGGGATTCTCTCTCTTCCTCTCTCTCTGCCCCTGTCTTGCTTGTTCTCTCTCTCAAAAGAAAATAAAAATAAACTTAAAATAACTATTATGATTAAAAATATTTCCTTGTTTTTATAAATGCTTGATTTTAATTTTAATAATATATAGGATTTTATAGCCCATTTAAAATCTTTTGGCCCACATATTTTTTTCCCATAGGAATAGCTGAACAACATCCTGTGAGAGGGATGTTATTCGGTACTTAGGTACTAAAGGTCATTTAAAAATTATCTTGTTTTGGCTGTTCTAAATAATATAGTCCTATATCTTAATTTGCCCATAATGATGCTGCTGTATACTTGTTGCCCTTGTCTAACTATAAATAGTGCCTTTCACTCTTTGAATAATAAATTGTCTAATCATTTTAATTATAAGTAACACTGATCAGTATCTTCATATATTTGTCTTTTTTTACATACTTGAGATTATTTCCTGATCAGAGAAAATGAAGTTTTTTTAAAGTACCTGATATATATATATATATATATATATATATATATATATATACATACATACATATATATATATATATATATATATATATATATGAGAGATCCTCCCTAAAGGGATACACCAACTTAAAATATCATTATAAATACATGAGAATATCAAATTCACTAATGATCCAGTTATATGTATTGTAGTTTTTTATTGCTGATATAGTAGGGGGAATTAAAAACTTGTTTTAGGGGCGCCTGGGTGGCTCAGTCGGTTAGGCGGCCGACTTCGGCTCAGGTCATGATCTCGCGGTCCGTGAGTTCGAGCCCCGTGTCGGGCTCTGTGCTGACAGCTCAGAGCCTGGAGCCTGTTTCGGATTCTGTGTCTCCCTCTCTCTGACCCTCCCCCGTTCATGCTCTGTCTCTCTCTGTCTCAAAAATAAATAAACGTTAAAAAAAAAAATTTAAAAATAAAACTTGTTTTAATTAATACTTATGATTTAGAGGATGTTAGATATGCCACTGTGTATTTATTATGCATTTTCTTAGTGAATTATTCCTATGTTTAGTCTAGATATCTAAGGGAATTTTAATATTCTTAGTGAAAAAGCAATTTCTTTCATATTTGCTACTAAGATATTTTCTGACATATTGTTTATCTTTTAATTTTGACTGTTTTAAACCTCTATAATGCTTTTATTATTTAGAATAGTATAAAGGTATCAATATTTTCCTTTATAATTTCTTTATTTTTCTGGGCTTAGAAAACCATCTCTCCTCTTCTCCCTATCCTTAGTTTTAATAACCAATTTTATTTTTTTACCTTCTTTCCCCCCGTCGTTTAATGCTTTATATTTTTTATTTTAATTAAGGCTTTCTTTTTTTTTTTTTTAAGAGCAGTTTTACGTTCACAGTAAAGCTGAGAGGAAGGAACAGAGATTTTCCATACACCTCCCACTCCCACATGCACAGCCTCTCCCATTAGCAACATTCCCCACCAGAGTGGTACATTTACCACAACTGATAAAGCTATACTGACACATCATTATTACGCAGAGTCCACAGTTCACTGTTGGTGTTGTATATTCTATGGGTTTAGACAAACATAAAATGACATGTATCCCTGATGATGGTAATGTACAAAGTATTTTCACTGCCCTAAAAATCCTCTATGCTCTGCCTATTTAATTTTGATTTTAGTGTATTCACTAATGTATGAATCTCAATTTTTTCTTTCTTAAAAAAATTTTTTTTAACGTTTATTTATTTTTGAGGGGGGTGGTAGGGAGAGAGGGAGACACAGAATTTGAAGCAGGCTCTAGGCTCGGAGCTGTCAGCACAGAGCCTGATGCAGGGCTCAAACTCACAAACCATGAGATCATGAACTGAGCCAAAGTTGTATGCTTAACTGACTGAGCCACTCAGGCGACCCATTAATTTTTCCTTTCTTCTGTCTTACACTTCCTATCTTGCCATACATTACATTTTTATAAACAGGGTCATTTTAAAGTTACCTCCTTATTCTATTAATAGAATAATAATTTTCATTTTTCAAATGTTTATTTATGTTGAGAAAGAGAGCATGTGCATGCATGAACACATGCAGGAAAGGGTCAGAGAGAGAGAGGGAGAGAGAGAATCCCAAGCAGGCTCTGCATTGTCAGATCTCATGAACCAGGAGATCATGACCTGAGCTGAAACCAAGAGTCGGATGCTTAATCAACTGAGCCACCCAGGCGCCTCAATAATTATTACTGTTCAATTAATAGGTCTTTCTTTTATACATATATATAATTTTCCCCCCTTACCTTCCCCCAGGGTCTTCTATTAAGTTGCTCAAATTCCACATGAGTGAAAACATAGATATGTCTTTTCTCTGACTGACTTATTTCACTTAGCATAATACCTCTAGTTCCATCCACATTGTTGCAAATGGTAAGATCTCATTCTTTTTCATTGCTGAGTAATATTCCATTGTATGTATGTATGTGTGTATGTGTGTGTGTGTGTATACCAATCTTCTTTATCCATTCATCAGTTGATGGACATTTGAGCTCTTTGGATAAATTCCTATAGTGCTATTGCTGGGTCATAAGATAATTCTATTTTCAAATTTTTGAGGAACCTCCACACTGTTTTCCAGAGTAGCTGCACCAGTTTGCATTCCCACCAACAGTGCAAGAGGGTTCCCCTTTCTCCACATCCTCGTCAACATCTGTTGTTGCCTGAGTTAATTTTAGCCACTCTGGTGTGAGGCGGTATCTCAATGTGGTTTTAATTTGTATTTCCCTGATGATGAATGATGTTGAGCATCTCTTCATGTGTCTGTTAGCCATCTGGATGTCTTCTTTGGAAAATTGTCTATTCATGTCTTCTGCCCATTTCTTCCCTGGCTTATTTGTTTTTCAGGTGTTGAGTTTGGTAAGTTCTTTATAGATTTTGGATACTAACCTTTTATCTGATATGTCATTTACAAGTATCTTCTCCCATTCTGTTGGTTGCCATTTGGTTTTGCTAATTGTTTCCTTTGCTGTGCAGAAGATTTTTATCTTGAGGATGTCCCAATAGTTCTTTTTTGCTTTTATTTCCCTTGTCTTTGGAGACATGTCAAATAAGAAGTTGCTGTGGCTGAGGTCAAAGAGGTTGTTGCCTGTTTTTCTCCTCTAGGATTTTGATGGTTCCATGTCTCACATTTAGGTCTTTCATCCATTTTGAGTTTATTTTTGTGTATGGTGTAAGAAAGTGGTCCAGTTTCATTCTTCTGGATGTTGCTGTCCAGTTCTCCCAGCACCATTTGCTGAAGAGACTGTCTTTTTTCCAGTGGATACTCTTTCCTGATTTGTCAAAGATTAGTTGGCCATACATTTGTGGGTCTGATTCTGGATTCTCTATATTATTCCATTGGTCTATGCGTCTGTTTTTGTTCCAATACCATACTATCTTGATGACTACAGCTTTGTAGTACAGGCTAAAGTCCAGAATTGTGATGCCTCCAGCTTTGGCTGTCTTTTTCAACATTACTTTGGCTATTCAGGGTCTTCTGTGGTTCCATACAAATTTTAGGATTGTTTGTCCTAGTTCTAAGAAGAATGCTGGTGTTTCAATAGGTCTATTCTTGCAATGGGATTATGTGCTTTTAATTATTGACGTTGTAGGATATGTATTGGCTGATGTTTCCCTCCCAGAATATTCTTTAATGATGTACTCTATTTTGCTAAACTGTGGGCTTCATGAAGACAAGGAGCTTGAATTATCCTCGATTCCAGTACCTAGAACAAGGTCTGGTACATATTCAATAAATGTTTCCTGAATTTATGGTGGACTAAATGATACTCCATTTAGGGTAACCACTTCTTGCTTTCTACTTTACTAAGCAGTTGAGATAATACCTTGAGGGTCTGACTAGTGTAAAAGTACTCAGGCCCCTGCTCTCATTCTCTTGCCTCTCAAATATTAATTCTATTCTGGTCCTTGAAATGTGGCCCCGGGCTGCCTCTTGTACATACAGTGCTTGTCTGAATTAGAAAAAGTGACCTTTCTGGGCTCTCAGAAAGCAGGCCATGCCTTTCTGTGAATTAGAAAAGGCCACCTCTCCTGGGCTGATGCACTCCCACCCAGAGCACACAAGATGTCGAGCAGAGTGCAGGCTGGACCTGGACATCAGCCAAAGCCCTTGTACAGGACATAGCCAATGAGGCAGCCCTGGTCTATGCTAGACTTTGGGTCAGGGCCCTGGTCCTGAGGTGGCATGCCCAAAGGACTTACAAACTAAATCTAACTCCACGGGCTCATCTTACGCAAAATTGTGTAGCAGATTTTACAATGGACACAATCTTCCTGTGGTCCCTTTTTATTGGGACAGACTGGCTAGGCATATCCAGGATGCCCTTAGAGGAATCCAAATGGTAGGAAGTCTCTCAACAAAAGTAAACATCCATTATTTTGACTTGGTTGATACTGCTTTTTTCCATGGATATATTTTCCAGCCCTTAGGCCTGCCAGTTTACTAGGTGACAATCTCAAAGGTACAGAAATGGTTTTGGCACAGTGAAGTTTCATTTACAGAAGTTCTTATCCATATTTGGTCCTTACCACCCTAATTATCAACAAAGAACAAATTTAGGTTTAGGGAACTAAGTATATTTTATTTTATTAGCCAAAGAATAGCCAAGAAAAGAATAAAGCAAGTACAAACACTAAAGTGAATTCAAGTTTGAGTGAATTTCAGCATTTTCTTCAATGGGAACAGTTCCCGATGTAAGCCCATGACTAACAAACACTAAGAGGAAAACTCAGTCAGCTTGCTGGATCTTTGGCAAGGCAAGTTTCAATGATAGAGGCATTTGGCTATCTACAGGGAATCTGAGTCAAACATACACAGAGAACTAGAACAAAGAATGACTTTACAATGATGTCTGTGGGTACAGTTCTGGGGATCTACAAACTTGGATGGGCAAAGAACAAAAAAACAAACAATATTTTCACTAACTTCGACATGAAATACAGAATTTCCTTCTATTGTGAATGTAGGCAACAAACCACAGTATTACCAATGATACCAATGACTTTACCACCAGGGAAGTCACATAATTTTTTATTATCACATCACAGTTGTTGCAGATATCTCAAAATACTGTTTACCATCACCACTATATCAAAATCATGGTAGTTCTTATATCTACCACCAGATCTTCTTTTTAATGCATTACTAAAGTAGCACATGTATTACTACGTAACACTATAAAACTATTTTAATAACTGTATTTCAGGCTAACTGGTTCCTTTTAATCTTATGTATATTATTCTGTAACTTTAAAAAAAGTATTCTAAGAGATCCATAGACCTCACCAGATTACCAGAGGGATCCAGGCATAAAAAAGGTTAAGAACCTTTTTTATGAGGTTAAGGTGAGGTTAAGAATCTCACCTTAGAGAAAGTGAGATTACATTTAAATGCTATAATTTAGGGGTGCCTGGGAGGCTCAGTTGGGTTGAGCATCCAACTTTTGGTTTCAGCTCAGATCATGGTCTCATGGTTTGTGGGTTTGAGCCCCATGTCAGGCTCTGTGCTGACAGTGCGGAGCCTGCTTGGGATTCTCTCTCTCCCTCTCTTTCTGCCTCTCCCCTGCTTGCTCTCTCTGTCTCTCTCTCAAAATAAATAAATAAGCTTAAAAACATTCAAATAAAAGTTATAATTTAATAGAACAGGCAGATGAAATGTGCTTATATCCTAAAGTCTTTCCATAGCACTAAATATTTCCACAGCACTAAGATATTTCATGAATAGAATTTATTAAATACCATCTCTCAAAATAACCTTGTTCACAACTATAATTAAAAAATTAATTGTAACATGTTGAGAGTTGAGCTAATAACAACAGGAATTCTGAATATTATCACTGCCTTACATCAGGGTCTTTGGGTTCTTCAGAAACTAAATTCCTTGGCTGGTGATTGGGACAGCCCCACCTTTCATCACGTTCTGCCCTAGAGAAAGTGTTAGAATGACTTTGAGGAAGACAATTAGCCCTGGGTTATAAAACAAATATTTGCTAAGCAGAAGTTTCATTTTTCAGTAAGAATTTTTTAAAAGTCATGCATTAATTTGACTGTGATCTTTTGTTGAATCTGCTTATTAGTCTGTTCATAGCTCAAATTAATAGCTTCAGAACACTATAACAGATGTTTTTAATATCCCATTTTCTACCAACATGGGAAATCCTGGATTTCTAAAACCTAGAGGGAGTTAATACCATCCCAGACTAAAGGCAAAGATTACAGGAAAAGTAATATAATATGTCGTTAGTCACTTATAACATAAATATTTAGAACAAGATCAAAGAAAACTACCTGATCCAAATTTAATCAAAGTTCAAAGGACTGTTTTTTCCTCCTAAATATAGAAATGGAAAAGATATTTCAGAGGAATTTTTAAATTATGTTTTTCATTTTATTTTACTTTCTCAACATGATCCTCACTGATTTAACTTTTTTCAACACCAATGTAGTAACTTTCCACAAATAAAAGGTTTTTTTGTTGGAAAAATTTATACTGCATATAACACAGAGACAAAAAAAACCTAAAAGGATCTATGATAGTCATCTCTGGATGGTAGAAGATAAAGAAGAACTATGTTTTATAATACTTATGTATTTTTTAATAGGCACAAAAGACCCTTACAAAAACAAATCCTCAAAATATAGTCACTCAAATGAAGAGATCAGTTTAATTTTCAGGACGCTCTTGGTGAAAGCCTCAGTGGTTGGGCATGGCCCCAAAGAGGAGGACTAGAAGCTCCACCAGAGCAAGGACCACCTTGGTGTTGTCCAGTGTATACAGGTGTCCGGCTCAAGTTCAGTCCATATAATTATTGATTAATGAAAGAGAGAATCTGGCCTTGAGGACATCTTTCAGTACAGAGTAAAAAAACCTATTGCAGTTAGAGCAAAGGAAAACAAAGTTTGGGAAATTCTGGGTTATAACATGTGGCTTTTATATTGTGAATAATAATGTCCCCCCCCCATTAAGACTTTTTTTTAGAGTGATTTTATGTTCACAGCAGACCTGAGAGAAAGGCATAGAGATTTCCCATATACCCTCTGCCCCAGACATGCACAGACATTCCCATTACCAATATCCTCCACCAGAGTGGTATGTTTGTTAGAATGGAGGAAGCTACATTGACACATCACAACCCCCCACTCCTCCCAAAGCCGATAGTTTACATTAGGATTTACTCTTGGTGTGGTATATTCTATGGGTTTGGGCAAATGACAGGTATCTGCTATTATGGTAGGATAATGTAAGTTTTCAACTTTCCTGGGCTCTCCTCCCAGTTCCTGGCGGGGCTGCTAAAACCCTTGTGATTTTCTAAGTGATAAGAGCACTAGGAGCATCTTTTGTTCTAACATCTGGCCTCTGACCCTAGTTCTGACAGAACTCCTAAATCCTCTGAAACTTCCTAGGTGATAGGAATGTCTTTGGTTATAATGAGCTGACTCTGGGTGGGCTCCTGAATAGCTCCTAGATAAGGGCTGGTCACCAGAAAGACCAAGCCATGATTATAAGCTTGAAACTTTCAGCCCTACTCTCCATCCTATAGGAAGGGAAGAGGGCTAGAAGTGGAGTTAATATTGGATCATGACCACATGATGAAGCCTTCATTAAAATTCCGAAGTATAGGGGTTAGAGTTTCTAGTTGCTGAACATGTGGAGGTGCTGGGAGAGTGGTACCCAGAGAGGGCATGGAAGCTCCAAGATCCTTCCCATATACTTTTCCCTATGCATCCCTTCCATCTAGATAGTCGCTTTTTTCCTTCATCATACCTTTAAAAAAATTATTTATTTATTTATTTATTTTTGAGACAGAGAGAGAGAGAGAGAGAGAGAGAGCGTGCAAGCGAGTGGGGGAGGGTCAGAGAGACAGAATATCAAGCAGGCTCCGCACTGTCAGCATGGAGCCTGATGTGGGGCTCAAACTCACAAACCATGAGATCATGACCTGAGCTGAAACCAAGTGTCAGACACTTAACTGACTGAAGCCCCCCGCTTTTACCATATCCTTTAAAAATAAACCAGCAAATGTAAATAAGTGTTACTCTGAGTTCTATGAACCATTCTGGCAAAGTAGTGAATCCAAGAAGAGAATCAGGGGAACCCAGATTTATAGCTGGTTGATCAGAAATACAGGTGGGGCGCCTGGGTGGCTCAGTCGATTGAGCGTCAGACTTCAGCTCAGGTCATGATTTCGTGGTTCATGAGTTTGAGCCCATTGGGCTCTGTGCTGACAGCTCAGAGCCTGGAGCCTGCTTCAGATTCTGTGTCTCCCTCTCTCTCTGCCTCTCTCCTGCTCACGCTCTGTTTGTCTCTCAAAATGAATAAATGTTAAAAAAAAAGAAAAGAAAAGAAAAGAAAAGAAAAGAAAAGAAAAGAAAAGAAAAGAAAAGAAAAGAAAAGAAAAGAAATACAGGTGACAACCTGGGACATGTTGAATGGCATGTGGAGTTTGCAGGGGGGTAGTCTTGTGGGATGGAGCCCTTGATCTGTAGAATCTGGCACTATTTCCAGGTAGATAGTGCCTGAATTGAATCAAATTGTAGGACACCTAGCTGATGTTAAAGATAATTGCCTAGTATGGGACTAAACTACACATCTGGTGTCAGTACTGTGAGTGTGGTGGTGGTGGTGTGTGAACAGGAGAGACACAGGAGTGGGTTTTTCCTTATGGTATCCTTGGAAAAGAGATTAAGTGACAATGTGCCAGGGGTGGTGGTGGTGATAAGAGGTAGCATGACCAGAAGGAAGATATTGCCACAATTTGACAGGAGTTTAGGGAGGCCTGGCCTAGAACAAGGGAAATGGAAACAGCAGGAATCAGAGGCAAAGGAAAACTGGTCAGCATATCCTATGAGAGAGAAAAGAAGAGGAAAGGGAAGTATTTCAGTCCTTTCCACAATTTTGTGCTTGGGTAACTGGAAGAACGTTTCAACTCTTAATAATTTATTGACCCACTCATCCATGAAACATTAATTGACACCACAGCATGGGGATTCTCAACCTTATAAAAAGGAACAATGTTTAACTCCCTAAGCCTTTCAGCTCATTGAGTTCCTGTTATGTGCCAGAGTCTATGACAGACACAGAATCAGGATAATAAAGACGGTCTCAACACTGAAGAGATGAGGAAGGAAATAAACAGAGGTAAACAATTAATGTTGCTCCTACAGTAGCACCTGTTTCTTTCCATTACTTCTTCACTGCTGCCTCAAGACTCTCATGCTCCTGGGGCACCTGGGTGTCTCAGTCGGTTAAGCATCTGACTTCGGCTCTGGTCATGATCTCACAGTTTGTGGGTTCAAGCCCTGCATCATGCTCTCTGCTGACAGCTCAGAGCCTGGAGCCTACTTCGGATTCTGTGTTTCCCTCTCTCTCTGCCCCTCCTCCACTCACACTCTGTCTCTTAAAAATAAATAAACATAAAAAAAATTAAAAAAAAAAAAGACTCTCAGGGTCTTAACTGCAAACAGGTTCTGGGCCCCACATAGATTTCAAGATCTGACTAGATCCACTTGCTTTGAGTGGCCAATATAAAGGTAAAATTTGTAAGTTTTCCTACTTAAATTAAGTAAACCAGTTACTTTATTTTACCTTTTAAATAAAATAATTCTAATATTAAGCATTTATTATACAACATATGCATTTTCTTTAATCTTATTTTGAGTTGAGTTAAAAAAAAAAGAAAAGTACTACCAGGAATTTAGTTGAAAGTGCTTTTCACTATGCTGAAGGAAGACAAAGCTAAGTCAAATATCCAACTAAAAGCCAAATTATGTCCAGGAAGAAAATTCTGCAAGACAACAGGATGGTTGTCTGACTAGTAGGGGCAGGTTGCAGTATCTGGGGATTTCCATCCACCTTTCTCTAAAAGGATTCCAAAAGAAACTATCCTATCTTATCTGTACTTCATCTCTACATTTTTCAGTCTTTCCCTCCTGAAACCAAGGGGGTCACATATCTATACTGAGTCAGGCAGGGATCCTTCCCCTAGTCTTCCTGAAACTCATTACTAAATCAAAGTTGTTAAAAGTTGCTCCAAATAGTCTTTCTGTTCCTCTCTGTTCCTATATGTTTTGTGCTCTTGGAATTACTCCAAATTCTAAAATGAAAATGAAAGTTACATAACCTCACAAGGTTGTTCAAAGGATTAAAACACCGAGCTTGTTTATCCAAAAATGAGGACCCCGTTTGAATAGATGCAAACCTAAAGATTTAAAATCCAACTTCTAAAAATTTAAGTGTATAGACAGGGAGCACTTTGATAGCAACTGTAGAAATATCTTGCAAAATAGGGAGTAATCAGAATATAACAAAAATGAGTACCGGAAAATCAGAGTAAAAAAAAAATTTTTTTTTAATGTTTACTTATTCCTGACAGAGAGACAGAGTGTAAGCTGGGGAGAGGCAGAGAGAGAGGGAGACACAGAATCCAAAGCAGGCTTCAGGCTCTGAGCAGTTAGCACAGCACCCGATGCAGGGCCCGAATTCACAAACAGTGAGATCATGACCTGAGCCGAAGTCGGACACTTAACCAACTGAGCCACCCAGGCGTCCCTGGAAAATCAGAATTTTAAATAAAAATATAAACAAACCCTTAGCATCACAGCCTCCATTATGTCCTTAGGATTCTAGGACCATATGTATACTTCAGTACTATCTGTGTAGTTTGGGGAAGGACAATTCACCTCTCGGAATATGTCTTCCATTTATTTTTATTTTTTATTATTATTTTTAAAAGGCCTAAGCCTATTTAAAGTTTATTTTGAGAGAGAGCGGAGGAGGGGCAGAGAAAGAGGAAGAGAGAGAATCCCAAGCAGGCTCTGCACTGTCAGCGTGGAGCCAGATGCAGGGCTCAAACTCAAAAACTGCAAGATCATGACTGGAGCTGAAATCAAGAGTCAGACACTTAACTGACTGAGCCACCCAGGAGCCCCTAAATACGTCTTCCTTTAGGAGAAGACATCATCTCTGAAATTCTCTATCTCAATGTCATCCTTTAGGCTAAAGATGTTTTAGCTTAACGGGATATTTTAAACCTATCTTAAAAGCAGCCAATATTATTTCCTGAATGGCTTCCAATGTAATCAAAACTGACCCAGAGAAATTGAAGTGCACTAAATTATTGGTAAAAGACCCACTCCTTGATCTTGAGGAGTTCATAATCAAATTACGGAACCAATTTTCAAATTACAAAAATACTAGCAAATTCACAAGGCACCAAATACAGTAGTACCCCTTATCCATACTTTCACTCTCTAAAGTTTCAGTTAACCAAGTCAACAGCTGTGAGTGTAAGGAGGCAGAAGATCCTTCTAACATGTCACATAAGGTCAACAGTAGCCTAGGGATACACAGTGCCTAATGTCATTCATCTCACTTCATTTCATCATGTAGGCATTTTTTCATTTCACATCATCATAAGAAGGGTCACCATAGTATAATAAGATAGGAGAGGAAGATGAGGCACCCAATCAGTTAAGTGTTTGTCTTTGGCTCAGGTCATCATCTCACGGTTTGTGAGTTTGAGTCATGCATCGGGTGAGCTCGATCCCTGAATCAGGTGAGCACGAGCCTCACTTCAGATGAACACGAGCCTGGCTTCTCTCCCTCTCTGCCCCTCGCAGGATTCTCTTTCTCTGCCTTTCACTCATTTGCACCGCCACCCCCCACTTCAATTAAAAAAAAAAAAAAGATATGAAAGAAACCATATTCATTTAACTTTTATTACAGTATATTGTTATAATTATTCTATTTGCTATCATAAAATACATGAAATCTGTTCTCTTAAAAAATAATTTTTAAAGCTTACTTTGGCTGTTTCATCACTTCTCAGTTAAAACCAAACTTCCATGAATCATAAATGTATAACTTTACTTAGATCAATCATAGTGTGGGGGGAGAAACATTTTTACATTAAAATTTCAGAATCTTGCTCTATCCTTCTCTCATTTGAAACCACAGTAGTCTTTTGCCACTAAAAACACACTCCACAGCTGTAGAAACAGCCTAAGCCGTTTAAGAGCTTCATTTACGACACAGCATTGAATTTATCTAGCAAAAACACAACACATGCATTGGTACTTCCTTTTTGTCCTGTGTTTTCTAAATCTCTGCCAAAAGCAGAGGAAAGAAAGTACAAATGGACAGGATATCCTCAAATTATTTGGTTTGCCTTATGTCATTCCAAAGAAAAATCTAGTGTTTGATTCACAGTTCGAAATTCAAACTGCACACTTGAAACACCTAGAGTGGCCAGTTCCAGATGCTGAGGGCAGGCGTTTCTCAACAGCACTTTGTCTTTTAAAAGGCAACCTTGGAAGGCTTTGACTAAAGGAATATCAGGAAATTCTAGCTTTCCAGGACTCACACGTACTACATCCGATATAGTTTCTGGCTCACAAGAAAGGATTTAGTGAAGGAAAGGAGCATGCCCACTCTTTCTTAAGAATACCAACAGGAACCAAGTACCTCAAAATCTATTTACATGAAATCACTACAGACTGAACTTAGAGCTGTGGTGGAATTTTGATATTCTTATCCATTTGACACAATTCTTAATGTACATAATATATGTATACTAAGTTGCTGCACATCCAATTATTTCACCAAATACTCCAGTGGACCTAGTAGAATGTGTCAGACACTAGACTTGGTGTGAGACTGTACTAGCTTTTCTGTGACACCAAACCACTTATCTCTATTATTACATCTATGTAAATAATACCGTGATATATGGATGGCTATGGTGAAGACTTGGAAGGGCCAAGGAATATAAAGCCCTGAGCACAGTGTATACCTTCACTCAAATCATAGCCTCTTGGCTTCTTCTTCCCTTTTTTTTTTTCAAACAGTTATAGGAGTAAGCCAGATAGACACAGCCCTGTAATCTTGAAGCTTACAGTCTACTAGAAGATATAGATAATGACCATGAGAACAACAACATGATGATGATGACGATAAGGATACTACTATTATTAATAGCAGCTGATACTGGTTTAGAACTTAGTATGACCAAAGCACCATTCTAAGCACATAGCTCATTAATCAATCCTTACAACCCTCTGAGGTAAGTGACCAGAGCAACAAATATGTGTGAGTGACTCCCTAAACCTCATTCTTGAGCAGCTGGGAAAGGTCATTCTTGGGATTAATAATATTAATCAGGTAAAATGTCACAGGGATGTGGGGTTGGGATGGTATGATGTACATGTAAGAATAATGCCCACGCAGAGAATGCATGCAGGGATGATCAAAGAACTGATCAAAGAACTGGTTGGTTGGCAAACTGTCAGAGAAGCCTACCTGTCAGCAGCAGCCTGTACTGGGGGATCCTCTGAACTGGCTTGAGTAGGTAGTGCTTGAGGGCCAGATTAGCACAGCGTGGGCTCATCTGAAAGGAAAAGGTATCCTAAGTCAACACAGGCATTCTTCTAAAAAGCATGGGACCCAGATTCAAGTGCCCAGGAAGCCAAACTTGAGGTGGTCAACTGTGGAAGAGGATTCATGGAAAAGCCTGCTGTAACTTAAGGCTCAGCTGTTATGCTAAGAGTGAAACCATAGCCCACTCAGCACCTAGCCCACCCTTTTCTGCAGGTAGGTCTCTGAAGTCACAGGCTCACTGCGATCATTTGTTCATGGCCCTCTCACAGACAGTGGTGGCTGCAGCCTGTGCTCTAGATCAATTAGAGAGTACCACACTCTGCAGCTGCCACTTAGCAGAGCCTCTGCCAGTGTTTTCACAAGCACAAACCCAACGAGCAAGAGAGAAATGCATGGCACTGAAGATAAGGCGACAGAAATCAATCTACTGGGAACTGGATTCAAATAATAATCAGAGTCTATGGTCAATGTACTTACGATAACAACAAGTGGTAGTGGGGAGAATTGCAGAAGTTAAAGATGACCTGAAAAGTAGCCTAGCTATGTGTATCTTCTCTTATAAGCCCAATGGATGTTAAATTTCTTTCTCAGATGAATGGCTATAAAAGACAGCTCCCAAATCAGTGTATATAGAAACATTTGATTCCGGAGCCATTTTGATTTGATCAAAATGACAACGGATTCTGCCTTGAAAGCTCTTTTCCTAAGTAAGTACAACAGACACTTCAGCCCAACCCTGGGTCTCCCACCCATTCTCCGACACAGGAATTTACTGTGAGGTGGCATCAAAATGGCTGAGTGAAAATATTCCTGCATCCTAAGATGCTCTGCACTTCTTCCGCAGCTCAGGTGGGTGGGGAAGAGTTTTTTAAGATTTGCTCAGATTGTTTCATCTTTTTCTAGATATGCACCTCTAGGGTCTGGTACACAGAATACTTAAAAAATTATAATGATATTGCATTTAAGAAAGCATCTACCATGCAAGCATCATTAACCAAGACAGTTAATTTTCCTGTCTTATGTTTTCTTTTGCTGCCAAGACAACAGAACAATTAATTCTCTGGACACTGATGAAACCCTGGGTCAATTATCAGTTGCCATAGCTACATAAATCACACTTCCTTTCTTAACAACATGAAGACATCAGGAGAGGAAAAGGAAAAAAAAACCCAGAAAAAAGACAACAAATGATTTTAAAGTTTAATTACGTGTCTAACGTAAAAATAAGAAATCAGCAGTATCATAATACCTCTAAAACCTTTCTAGTTTGCATGACTGGAATTTTTTTTTAGTTTCAAAAGAGAGAAGTAAGTATTCAAACATATAATAATTCACATTTTATCCAAGACTGGGGGAAGGACTTAAACACAAAAGCTTTGGCTATAAAACGTTATTAATTTTTCCTAACTTTGACATTGAACCTGTGTCATTTATTTATCTAAAGGGAAACAAATTATATTTCCTACCTATCATTGTAGATTAGTTGTTAGAAGAAGAAAAGGAAAGGCTGAGTTAGAAATAAGAAATGTTTCTAGAATAGTCAAATCCATGGAGACAGTAGGTAGAATGGTGGTCACCGGGGGTGAGGGAGGGGAGGATAGGGAGTTGTTTTAGGTATAGTTTCAGTTTTGCAATGTAAGATGAAGAGTTCTAGAGATTGGTTGCAAAACAATATGAATGAACTTAACACTACTGAACTATACGCTTAAAAATGGTTAAGATGGTTGTTTTATTTTGTGTGTATTTCCTCACAATTAAAAAAAAAGACCCATTAAAGTATTCTAACATGCAATAAAAGATTTTCAAAATTAAATCTGGTACATACTTTTTCACCTTTTAATTTGTTCAATCTCCTCTTTGATTCTGAAGGAATTAAATATCAGCATCTTTTTGTTTTCAACGATGGCAAATTATTACAGCTTTAAAAACAACAAAAGAAGAAAAAAGGGTTCAACATTATATGGCAGCAAAAATACCTCAAATTCTCTAACAACAGCAGCAAATGCTGGGTTCTTCTTGCACTGCTCATCCAGCAAAGCTATATTCTTATCAAATTCTTTGATGTATGTGGAGTACATTTTTAGATATGGTCCCTTCTTTACAAAGATATCAGCAATTCTGTGTTGTTCAGTCCTAAGAAATACACAAAATATAAAAAGAGTCATTAGTGTATCCAAAACATATCTAATAAAGAGCAGAGTCCCAAGTCTAAGCCATCAGCTTCGCCTCTTTTCTCTTCTTGTAAGATATCTCCTATCTCCAAATGCCTACTCTTCACCATTCCCACTGCCGCCATCACATCTTGCCTGGACTTTGCCAGCCCTCTGACCGGTCCTCCTGCTTCTACCATCTCATCCTTCTGTGCAGCCTGAGAGTCTAAAAACAAATATTACTCATGTGACTTCCAATGGCCTCCTAGGGGACTTAGCAGAAAAACAAACTCCTCACCTTGGCTTACAAATTTGTAGCCTCATTGGTCCAGCTGCTGCCTACTTTCCTGACTCATTTCAGGCTTCTCTCCTTCTTTCACAGTACTCTCCAATCACACTGGTCTTCTTTATATTCCTTTGACATACAGAGTCAATCCCACTTTGCAAACTCTTACTAATGGCTTTGCATGCCTGGAAATATGGAGGAACCCTGGCTGGCTCCTTCTTTTTGTACAGATGTCACTTTTAAAGTGCTTTGCCTTTTCAGAGGGTCTTCTTGGCCATCCAGTCTTCACTTGCTAGCACGTCATCTTATTTTATATCTTTCTAGATCAGAAGTTGCTTTCATCTAATGTTTCTTGTCTATTTTTCTGGCTCTTCCCCCACTGAAACATCTACTTCATGAGAACAAGAGCCTCATCTGTTTTGTGCAATGTGATATTCCCACCATGCTTAGAGCGCTGACTAGCACACAGTAAGATACTCAAAACTTTGTTGAATGCAGAAATGAAGTATTGCAACAGCTGTTATTAAAAGCCAATGCAAAAATAAATGTTATTTCAGAAAGCATACTAAAACCAAAGACTATGTCTTAACTTGAAGACCCCAGAGAGAAAAATATTTTAATAAGTAGAAAATACCTTATCCAAGGATTAGAAGAGTTTTATGTCAGTAATAAGTGTAGCTTTTGCCATAATTACTGTTTTAGCTGTCCCTTTCATCAATTCAGTCTGTTTCTTAAATTAATACTTTAATGGAGAACATCTATAGATCTAAACTTGGGAAAACTTTTAGCACAAGCGAAAAATATATTTAAGCCTCTTTATAACGCTTGCACAAATATACATATCTGTTAAACGCAATTCAGGGTAATTTTAAAGATAATTTTTATAAGAAGAATGACAAAGTATGTATAGGAAGACTCTGTGGAATCACATTTTATTTCTATCATGACCTTAAAAAATACCTTTCAGTGATTCCTCAGTTCTTAACCCTTTGTTATTTTACATTCGGGCTGCAGCTAGGAATTAATCACTTACCTAACATATTTTGCTAACATGCACAGGCATATTTCTAAAACAGGCAAGAGGTATTTTTCTTGGTTATATGTAAAATAAAGCTTACAGGGAAATTTTGAATTTTGTGCATAGCTTCAAAGATGTCACCAAAGTTTCTGCTTACTCTCTACAACCCAAGGAAGTACTTAACCTTTTGGTATTCTTTTCTACAGTCTACAATGATATCATATACATGTAAATTTTCTAAACCAAATAAACCTATTATTCCAGTGAATGGTCTCTTTTCCAAAATGCAAAGACAGATTCATGAAACTCCAGAAAAGATAATAAAGCATTTAAAAACATTTCAGTGTGAATGTATCAACTAAACTCCCTCAATCTCAAAAACCTTGATTATCAGAGGTCTCCTACAGAAAGTTAAATTGGCTAAATATGGGTCCTTCTTGCTTTTGAGGCAACATTACCAAAGAATTTGAACAGTTTTAGAATTGAGCTCAGTGCATCAAGGTTGTGAATTTTGGCCACCTAAAATGACCAATCTACAGGTAACCACCAAGAAAATTTAATATATTGAAACAACTCAATGTAAGGAATACCACCTCTCTGTCACAAGCAGGGCCCTTGTGGCCTCATCTAAAATTGGAACTTAGGGAAAGCTGGTCAGTCCATTTATACCAGTTTGACATCCTTTCCTCCAGTTCCTTCAGGAGATCCCGGTTGAGCTCATACAGCTGAGGCAAGTAGTACAGGATCTGATTTAGGATCCGGTCCTCAATCACGGGTTTCCCAAGTTGCCTGGAAGCATGGGCCACTGCATCTCGGAAATCCTATTATAGTTCAAAGGAGGAAAAACAACATACACACACATATAATTTGATGTAAAGCTTTTCACCCCAGTGATTCTCTTTTCTACAACAATATAGATCACAAACTGTATTTTCTTTTTTTTTTTAATTTTTTTTTTTTTAACGTTTATTTTATTTTTGAGACAGAGAGACAGAGCATGAATGGGGGAGGGAGACACAGAATCCGAAACAGGCTCCAGGCTCTGAGCGGTCAGCACAGAGCCCGATGCGGGGCTCGAACTCACGGACCGCGAGATCATGACCTGAGCTGAAGTCGGCCGCTTAACCGACTGAGCCACTCAGGCGCCCCACAAACTGTATTTTCTGATGTGAAAGTGTTATGGCTTGGAGCGAACAATCAAGAAAGAATTCTTGTGGTGTCTCTGGTGCAAAAAGGGTGATTTTATTAAAGCACAGGGACAGGACCTGTAGGCAGAGAGAGCTGCACTGGGGCTATGAGGAGTGGTTGATTTACTTTCAAGTAGGGATAGCAGTTCTCTAAGGAATTTGGAAGTAAGATTTCCAGTACCTTGAAAGGGTAGCTGTTGTGAGGAAAAGGTCATTTACTACTATTGTCTAGTAATACCTTAGTCATGAGACCCTTCATGAAGATGTATATCAGTGGGCCATATGCTTGGAGGATGGCTGCTAACATATATCTTGGGGGGTGGGTAGAGATAAAGGAAGCTTCCAAAGGAATTTTTTTTTAACGTTTATTTATTTGGAGGCGGGGGGAGAGAGACAGAGACAGAGACAGAGACAGAGACAAGACAGAGAGAGAGAGAGAGAGAGAGAGAGAGAGAGAGAGAGAGAGAGAATCCTAAGCAGGCTCTGCATGGTCACAGCAAAGCCCAAAGTGTGGACCAGGATGAAGGGCCCGAACTCACAAACCCTGAGATCATGACCTGAGCCAGACTGAGTCACTCAGGCGCCTGTCCAAAGGAATTTTTGTCCCTTAAAAGAGACTTACAGGCACCTGGGTGGCTCAGTCGGTTAAGCTTCCGACTTCGGCTCAGGTCATGATCTCATAGTCTGTGAGTTCGAGCCCTGTATTGGGCTGTGTGCTGAAGCTCAGAGCCTGGAGCCTACTTCAGATTTTGTCTGTCCGTCTGTCTGTCTCTCTCTCTCTCTCTCCCCCTCCCCCACTTGCACTCTCTCTCTCTCAAAAGTAAATAAAATAAACATAAAAAAAAAAAAAGAGAGAGAGAGACTTACAGGATCCTGGAGGTCAGGCTAATGTCAAACTAAGGCTGCCTTTTGTCCTTAGCAAAGTATTAACATTGAGGCAGTTGAATTCCTATAGGAAGGTCACTCTGACTGTCTCAAGGACTTGTCAATGGCTGTAAGTTTTAAGGAAATTTAATTTTTTTCCTTTGCCTTTGTTCTCCATATCATTTTCCATGTAGAATTACAAATTGAAAGTACGCACTTCCTCCTATCCTACTTAGCTAGACAGGAAAAAAAAAACACAAAAACAAAAACAAAAACATCACAACAAAGTGGCTGGGGTAGATATTTGCTCTTAAAACAGTCTGTGTGAGATTTCTCTTACATCTTTTGGTCTGATCTTCAAACTCGGTAATTATATTAAAGGGTATCTGGAAACTGTATTGCCTTTAAACTTATTCCAATACTGCTATATGAACACAATCCATTCATTTTAGAAGTCCCCAAGAGATCTGAATTGATTTTATTCTGGAAAGTCCCTTTGTTCACTTTCAGTAATTATTTCCCAACAAGAGCATTCTAGGTAAGGCATGTGGAGGAGAATGGCACATTTTTAATAATCAGAGAATACTGGATCCAGTATTACTGTGTTTCCTTGGGCTAGCTGCATTTTCCTTGTCTGCTAAGTGGTTTCTGAGACTTTCACAATGCGCATCGCTAGATAACACACTTAAAGCTTTTTGCAATGTGTTTGGCACACAGAATCAACAAAATATTTTAACCATGGACTCTTCTATCCCTCTAACCAACTTACCAATAAATTCATCAGGATTTAGATCTTTCACAAAACAAAAAATTTTCTCCTTACGTTTTCTTTCCTGTCAACTTTCCTCTAGAAAATTATTTATATACTGTGTTTTTAAGA
Source organism: Felis catus (assembly GCF_018350175.1). Taxonomy (NCBI): domain Eukaryota; kingdom Metazoa; phylum Chordata; class Mammalia; order Carnivora; family Felidae; genus Felis; species Felis catus. The sequence goes on from NC_058374.1 coordinate 116,442,284, forward strand.
CAAGCCCACACCAACCTACCCTGTCATTCCAGTGGACCTGGAAAGGGTGGTGGTGTCTGGGATCCAATTTGTCTAGTTTCACACTATCTTAGAGGTCCACCCTCTGGGGATAAGTAAAACAATAGTGGAATCTGTTCCACAGCCCTAAGGACTCAAAAACAAAGATTGTTCATTCTTAGAAACAATCTTTAGGTTTAATTAAAACCTTAAAGCAAAGCTTAGGCAAAACAGACTCTATACTAGGTTTCATCTTCCTTTACCTTTATTTCTAACTATTTTTCCTTCAGGGATTCACTGGGCAAATCAAATACATCAAAAAAAAAAAAAATACCCATTTCTCCCCTGATCCCTTCAACCACTTGCCTCCTGTACATTAACCATAGGCATTTCTTATATTTCTTGTGAAAGACAAAAACCTTATATAAATTTTTTTTATATCAAAACCTTATATATAAAACCTTTTATATAAAAACCTTTTATATAAAAACCTTATATAAAATTTAAAAGTAATGAATGGATTCCTTGCCTAAAGGATGGTTATTTCAGACAACTCAAATCCTCCTGTGCTAAACCAGTGCTAATAAACTCTTCACTTCAGGCCTCAGGATCTGGGACTATACTTTATTGGCCCAACAGTCACAATACTTGGCCCAAAGGAACCAAGTACTTAAACTAGTAACTAAAGAACTACTTTTACAGCTAATTACTGTAATATAAAGATGCGAGTTTGTAGCTCGCATAAACTCCAATTCAGAAAATCACACAAAACATCTCCAGAAACCAAATGGATATTGGCCAAATTCCACCTCCCAGCAGCTTGTTTCTATCAGCATTCACATTTACTAAGACAAAATAGACCTTTAAACTTCATGCTTTTGAAAGTCATTAGATTTTCCACCAGGCACAACAGAATATATTTACATGTCAGTCACAAATTATAACACAATTATAACAGTATTCAAAGCACAGTTAAACATCTTCCATAGTAGTCTTTTTTTTTTTTACCAGTTTAATAATTAATATAACTTAAATGCAAGAATTCCTTGTTCAGCAAAGCAATAAGCACTGCCCTTTCTTCTGGTAGAAGACATGATGAATATATTTGTCCCTTGGCAGCAACATGACTTTTATTTTCCAATTGGAAGATACTTCCTCAGTCACAACAGTGACAGTAGCCGTTAGTGGCTAAGTAGCTTAAGGACCCTATTTGACACAGCTTTTGTCAGACTCTGCATTCCGTATGTCTGCAACTATTGCCAAAAGGAAAACTTGCTTATTTAAGACACATTCAACAGAGACCAGCCAAATTCACACTGGGCTGACCAGTAAGATGGCCACCTCTAACTGGAGGTGTCTGTCACATACTAGGCAAAATGTCACTTTTTCCAGTACTACTGGATGATTGTAGGTAGCTCTGAACGAACTTGTGGCCCATACTGTCATTGGCAAAAGAGGACCATTTAATAGAGACTATAGGAATTTAGAGTTTCTATCCAGGTATCTATTACAAATTATTCCTAGGACCCAGGAGGTTACATATTCTAAGCAAGCACTACCAGGGCCATCAACTTGTCTTCATCGTACCTTTTTGAAAGCAGAAAAGGGTACCCCTTACTCCAGGCCAATGCAACTCACACCAAAGACCCTACTTGCAACTCATGGCCTTTAACTATACACAGCAGCTCTGGCCCAAATCTCATCCCCTCACCTTTTGGGCCACCATCCCCTAAAAGCCATGTGCTATGGCCCCAGTGCCAGATGTAACTAATTCACACAAGAACTACACACAGAATCTTTCACTTATCAGCTCTTCATGAACCTCAACCATTTCCAGAACTGACGCCACTAGAAGGAAGAAAACATCTTTTTTTTTTTTTTTTTTTTTTTTTTTTTTAAATAAAAAGGATGGTTACAACATATGTCTGGTTATTTTTCTAAATGCTAACAGCCAGGATAATTTGGGAAAGTGTGATGACACTTAGGAGCCAGAGGCAAAACTATTTTTGGGCAGAAGAATTTAAATTCTCCAACACCTCCTTGACTAAATCAGTGAGGATATAAGACCACACGACTGGCACTTCAAAAATTAGATCCAGAGTTTACTTTTCTACACTGGAAAATCTGGGTAATTAAAATGAAAGGGGTATGGGAACCAGGATAAAAAAATGTTAGGCAGGCAATAGAGTTTATTGATACCGACTACACATACTTTGGTCTATTCTTCCAACATAAAACCCACCAAAAATTCTGTATGTAAAACTGAACCATCTAACAGTCTAGTTTCTGATTACAGTAACCAAATGCATGTTCAACTTGGCATTTTTAGAAATAGGCTCCTGAATTATAAAGTGTATCATATTATTAATAATTCCTAGAAAACCTACAAATGAGAACCAGATCAACTTTTAAAACACAGTGAATATAAACCACAATTTCTTTATCCATTCGTCAGTTGATGGACATTTAGGCTCTTTCCATAATTTGGCTATTGTTGAGAGTGCTACTATAAACATTGGAGGTACAAGTGCCCCTATGCATCAGCACTCCTGTATCCCTTGGGTAAATTCCTAGCAGTGCTATTGCTGGTTTATATACACAATGGAATACTATGTGGCAATGAGAAAGAATGAAATATGGCCTTTTGTAGCAACGTGGATGAAACTGGAGAGTGTTATGCTAAGTGAAATAAGTCATACAGAGAAAGACAGATACCACATGTTTTCACTCTTACGTGGATCATGAGAAACTTAACAGAAGTCCATGGGGGAGGGGAAGAAAAAAAAAAAAAGAGGTTAGAGAGGGAGAGAGCCAAAGCATAAGAGACTCTTAAAAACTGAGAATAAACAGGGTTGATGGGGGGTGGGAGGGAGAGGAGGATGGGTGATAGGTATTGAGGAGGGCACCTTTTGGGATGAGCACTGGGTGTTGTATGGAAACCAATTTGACAATAAATTTCATATTGAAAATAAATAAATAAATAAAGCCTTACATAAAATAAAAATAAATAAATAAAACAGTGAGTTCCTTTGAAGTATTAACATACTAGCCTTACAAGCTCTGATCACTTGGGCAAGACTTAAGCAAAAATCAATGCAAATAAAGTCAAGTATGAACATCTAAAGCAATGAAGCACAAAACAGATGGTCTTATTCTTAGGGTCAGGATTTACATTTCCAGTGCCAAAGAGAAATAAGTGACTTAATGAAGCTGTCCTGACTGGGTGTCTTGACCTGAGGGTATGACTTAACCACTATGATGACACAGTGAATTACAAAAACTAAATGGACATATCGATAGACAGGGAACTCTGCAGGGCTCCCTGCCTTCAAAAAGGGCATTAAGAAATACTTCATATTAAGCCAAAGCAAAGCAGCTGGGAAGGTCAGAGAGCTTTGATAAATATGCAGAAAGAGTGTGAAACTATGAAGTAAATGTAGAAGGGGGAGGAAGTCCTAACATTAACAATTTGATTTTGTTTTTAAATTAAAATATTGACCAATGAAATGATTTCTCCCTCTCCCTATGATCAGACTGATCACAATCAGGTGATTGTGTATAATTATCAATGCACGCTATAAACTATATAAAACATGACTGAAATCAATCCTTTATCTCCAGTCTCTAACTCCCTTAACAACAAGTAATCATAATGTATCCTAAGTGAAAATATGTAGCTTCATTCTCATCTTCAAAAGATGGAAAACTAGAATTTCTCTGATTTCTTGGGCCACTGAAAGAATTCTGAAAACAAGCTAATATATCCAAAGATATACTACTACCCCCTATACAGCATGTAGAAATGTCAAGCTAATAATTTTTAATCCATTTCTGAACAACTGCCTAAGTTCAAGGTCTCAGACCAGAATTCAAAGTATGGTTTTGCCATTTAGCAGCAGGTTACTTTCGGCAATTAGTTTTCTTCATTTTAAAAAACAGAAATAACAAGTATTTGATAGGGTTGTTATGAGGATTAAAATAGACAATTTACATAACACAGCATGTTTCAAGTCACACAGAGAGTGCTCAACAGAAGGCCATTTATTTAAGTAAAGGAGATTTGGTTAATTTAAGTGATCACATGAATATCATTTAAGGTCAACAAGTCCTGGAAGCTTGGAGACAGAATGCTGAATCAGAGGCATATAACAAGAAGCAAATACCAAACCAAAGTAAGGAAAACAAACACCTCAGCAGCAGGACAAAGGGGCTCTTAATGAACTTCATTCAGTGAAGGACAGTCCTAACAAGAAGGAAGCTGCTCAAAAAGTGAAGGTTTGGCAGCCATGTCAATAGATGCTAAAGGAGTATTCTTTACAACTAAGGAACAAATTAATGATAATTAAATAATTAACAAGACTCAAAAAACAATCTGTATTCAGTAGAAAATGATGAAGTTAGGGGAGCCTGGGTGGCTCAGTTGGGTAAGCATCCGACGCTTGACTTTGACTCAGGTCATGATCTTATGATTCATGAGTTTGAGCCCCAAACTGGGCTCTGTGCTGACAGGTGACAGCCTGCTTGGGATTCTGTCTCCCTCTCTCTCTGCCCCTCCCCTGCTTGTTCTCTCTCTCTCTTTCTCTCAAAATAAAAGAATAAAAAACAAAAGAAAAAAAAAGAAAATGATGAAGTTATTTAAGATAGGAAAAACTGGAGGCTTCTGTGAGAAAGCCTTCTATTCTTTCTATGATTCATTAAAAAAAAAATTTTTTTTTTAACGTTTATTTATTTTTGAGACAGAGAGAGACACAGCATGAATGGGGGAGGATCAGAGAGAGGGAGACACAGAATCTGAAACAGGCTCCAGGCTCTGAGCTGTCAGCACAGAGCCCGATGCGGGCCTCGAACTCACGGAGCGCGAGATCATGACCTGAGCCAATGTCGGCCGCTTAACCGACTGAGCCACCCAGGCGCCCCTCTATGATTCATTTTTTATTTTATTTTATTTTTTTAATTTTTTTTTCAACGTTTATTTATTTTTGGGACAGAGAGAGACAGAGCATGAATGGGGGAGGGGCAGAGAGAGAGGGAGACACAGAATCGGAAACAGGCTCCAGGCTCTGAGCCATCAGCCCAGAGCCCGACGCGGGGCTCGAACTCACGGACCGCGAGATCGTGACCTGGCTGAAGTCGGACGCTTAACCGACTGCGCCACCCAGGTGCCCCTATGATTCATTTTTTAAAAAATAAAAGATACATTCTAGTTACTAACAGACATATGAATGTCCAAATAACTGTCTCTAACTCTATAGATTTTAATGAGAGTCCCTTAAATTTTCAAGGTAAGTGGGTTTCAACCTTAAGAAATCAGTGGAGCAAAGAAGCTTCATTACTAGTATCACTTTATTACTTAATCAGCCCATCTTTGTCAAAAAAGACCTCAAAGTCTCTGATCATTCTCTTGTCAAAAAAAAAAAAATGTTTTTAAGTCATGCTATTTGGGCATTCATAAAATAAATTTATAGCTGTTTATTAAAATAGTCTCCCATCAAAGGGAAAATAAAATAATAAAAACAATGCAATTACTATTATTATTATTCCCATTTTCCAGAAGAAGAAACTAAGGCTTGACTAATTTGTCTAAGAGCACATAGCGGCAGGGGCAGAATTCTTAACCCCTAAAGAATTAGTCACACTCATGCATTCAACAAATGTTTACTAAAAGCCTTCCAATGAACAGGAATGATGGTAGGTACTGGAGAGATGATCCCTGCCCTCACCTAGCTTATATTTTAGTAGAGTAGACCAAAAATAAACAACTAAACAAACAAATACACAAATTACATTAAGTGTCAAGAAGAACACAAAGGGAAAGGGAAAGAGAAAAGGATAGTCAAGAAAGGTCTCTATGAGGAGGTCACATTAAGCCAAAACTGGAAGGATAAAGAAAAAACTAGCTATGAAGAAAATGAAGACCAAACGTTCTGGGAAACTGCATTAGAAAAAGCTGTGAGCAGGAATAACCTTAGCAATGAACTAAGAACTGGAAGGAGGACTGTATGGCTAGAACACGGTCAGTGAGTAAGAGAATGCCCCTCTCTTTCCCCAGCATCTCATCTTAGTAAGAGGCCAAATCACATAGCATCTTGTAGGCAGGGGGAACCATAATTTGATGATCCAGCAAGACAAAAGGAACACTGTTAATAATTACTATTAGTTATTAGTTATTAATACACAATAGACAATAACCAGAATTGTCAAAAGCAGACTGGGACATAAAGTCATCCTATTTACAAGCCTTGGTAAGTAACATGGACTTTATTCTTTTTAAAAAAAATTTTTTTTAATGTTTATTTATATCTGAGAGAGAGAGAGGGACAGAGTGTGAGCAGGGAAGGGGAACAGAGAGAGGGAGACAGAACACAAAGCAGGCTCCAGGCTCTCAGCTGTCAGCACAGAGCCCGACGCAGGGCTCAAACATGTGAACTTTGAAATCATGACCTGAGCCAAAGTTGGATGCCCAACCGATGACTGAGTCACCCAGGAGCCCCAGACTTTATTGTTAATGCAATGGGAATCATTTAAAGGGTTTTAAGAAGGGGAGTGACATGTTCTAATATAGATTTTAATAAAATCACTCAAAATTTTGTAAGGAAAAAAGATTGTATAAGAAACAAGTTGGGAAAAGGCTGAGAATGGAAACAGGAGTGAGTATCTGTTAGGAGGCTGGAATGGTTGTCTGTCTGCGTAAGAGATGATATTCTGAACTAGGTTGGTGGCGGTAACAGAAACAGAATCAGTAGGTTTGCTGACGGGTTGGTTGGAGAAGTGGGTGAGAGAGAGAAAGAAAGAACAGATTCTACTTTTCTGGCTTTTGCAGTCATAGGGATGGCACTACCATTTTGTAGTTATTATTTTTTTTTAATGTTTATTTATTTATTTTTAGAGAGAGAGAGTGTGTGTGCTATGTCAGCACAGAGCCTGATGCGGGGCTCGATCCCATGAATCATGAGACCATGACCTGAGCTGAAATCAAGAGTCGGACACTCAACCAACTGAGCCACCCAGACTCCCTGGCACTACCGTTTTGAAAAGGAAAATACTGGTATTGGGTATTGGCTGGGAGACACTGTGTACACTGGGCCTTTAAAAATACCTATTTTAAAGTCCAGGAGCTCATGGAAGATACTGCAGAGCATACATCATAAAAAAGATTAGTTGTAAAGTCTCGCCACTGCTGCTACAGGCCCAAATTTTCCTCACAAACATCAGGCAGATGAATCAAAGGCCTCAATTGGATATTCCTTCCAATGTCATAATAGCTTGAGTGATAAAATTCTTTAGTTTACACTTTAGATTTTATAGTTAAGATATGAGCTGTATCACCTAGGTCAGCAAATTATAAACAAAGAAATGTCAGTAAACTACAGTAACATATTTAAATTTTAAAGATATTGGACATAGTGGACAGTGCAGATACTGAATATTTCTGTCATCTCAGAAAGATCTATTAGTGCTATTCTAGAGTCTCTAATACAAAAAACTATTCATAGGAGGGGTGCCTGGCTGGCCCAGTCAGCAAAGCATGCGACTCTTGATCTTGGGGTTGTAAGTTCGAGTTCCATGCTGGATGCAGATAATACTTAAAAATATAAAATCTTTAAAGAAAATTATTCACAAGAAATCATGTATAACTGAAACAGCAGAATAGCTTCCCCCAAGCCACTTGGATACCTGGTTCATTTCCAAAAAAGTATCCACTGGATTATCTAAAGCCTATTATTTAGGTATTGTAAAGCAGTCATATTCTAGGGCATAACACAGACATTGACTCATTTATATGAAATCAGACAGTAAGTAGTGCTCAGGATTGAAACTATCCATGTGTTACCTTTGTGGGGCACTTTTGGTAGAGGGGTAAATATGAGCTTTAACAGTGTGGTGGGGTGGTGAAATGAAACAAGACTCTTGACTTCACCCACATTATGCTGGTAACAATCCTCTCCTAATAATGGCTCTCACCTGGTTAATGCTTTGTTGTTAAAATTCCCATTAGAGCTGGGCTCTGCTGAGTTAACATTTACACATACCAGATAGGACGTTAACAAGAGGTAGGCAGATGATCTACTCTTACCCATGCATTAAAGGCTTAGGAGGTTTTGAAAATGCACAAGCCAAGGTGGGTTTTAGATGATTCACTGCTCAACACCAGCTGGGGAAGAGGCCAAGGCCATCTATGAGATTTATCAGATCTGAGATGATATGGGAAATCCTTTGGTCTGACTGTCCATTTTTACAGTGTTTATGATTTGTTCCAAAAGTATAGAGATAAGAACAAGATACATTGTTTTAGGTAATCAAATAAAGAAACTAATGAAGCTCTTAATTGGTTCTCTACCTACTGGAATCAGAACTTCATTACAATGAAATTTTAGGACAGAGGAAAAAAGGGATTTGGAAGGGACAGAATTATAAAAAGATGAAAAAAGCGGGTAATGAAAGTCAATCTAAGCACCTACGTACACTGTGCAAAATAAAAGGCTCTTTCACATACTTTATTCCACTGATTCCTCACAACCAGAGAGAGCGATATTTGTATCTTACAAATAAGGAAAGTTAGGCCCAAAGGGTAGACTACTTTCTGATATTCATATAGCTGTTAAAAAACAGAATCTACATAGGCAGAATAGATGCTGATACTTTTGCCAATATTCTCAAAGTGTGGTCCTTTTTATTATTATTGGTCTGCAAAGATATTAGAAGCATAAATAAGGGATTGGACACTTTTATGTCACTTCGACATGGCCATGACATTTGTATTGTATTTTTAAAACTTCTGATCCAACATGGATTGGAAATATTTTAAATCCAGTCTCTCACCACATTATGAGAAGCACTACGCTAGACTATAGGCACTATGAGGGCAGGGACTCTGTTGTTCGTCATGGAATCTTCAACATGTGTTCCATGCAAGATTTGTTGAAATAGTGCACTGAATTTCCAACTCTAGTTTTTCTGACTCCATAGCATTTTTTTTTTTTTTTGCCTCCATGAGCTTACCAATTAAATTGCAGATGCTGCAAATTTCCTTAGAGTGGTCTAATTCTGTTTAGACGTGTCTATCAGAAAATATGTCAAATAGGTACAATTTGTTTGTCCTACAGATATGTTAAGCTTTCCAGAAAAAGGAGTTTAGCTTTTTTCCTTTTCCTTCTGCAATGGTTTAAGCGATACAGAGGTTCAGTAAAAACTGGAATTCATTCAGTTCAAAATGGAGTTTATTTTGAGAAGTTATTTATTCATCCTGTTACATATTTGAATTTTTTTTAATGTTTATATTACGCATTTGAAATGGCAATATACTTCAAACTCAATAAATTTATTTGGGTGACCAAATGCCGTGCTATAATTTTTAAAAAGTGAATTACAAAGAGAACTAAGCAATACAGTCAAGATTTATATAAGAAACTATTCACAAGACAGTAATTTCTCAAAACAAATCAGTAATGTTAAGAATTGTTTTAGAAAAGGTTTCCAAAACTGGAGATTCTTCACACAGGATTTAGAGCTCCAGGTTTCTGTTGTACTAAGCACAGAGCACAGAGAATCATTTAGTGAATGTGAATCAGGCTTAAGTGCACCCTACTTTTCATGTTCACATGTATCTTTTAAGTGGAAAACTTAAAATAATGATACTTTTAGAGATATTAATGGGTGAGAACCTACCATTTCTCAGTAATTAAGATGAAGATGATGTTAATAATTATACCATCTAAGTAAATTTTCACTTCAGTTGCTTTCTTCATTGTTTCCTCTACCTTAACCCTCTTTTGTTAAGTCTTAATAACTTGCCAAAATATAATTCAAATAAAGTAGGATTAAAAGCGCTTTCACTGCTAACGCATAATGAAACTTGTAAAAACTTGCAGGTGCAAAAGAGTGCATGAGAAAAATGAATATGCTGTCAGACACATTCTAATTGTTTCCCAACAGGTTTGTTCAAGTTGACAATTATAAAAATGGAATACAAAACTTTAAAAAGTTAGTTATAAAAAGGTCTATTTTAAGAGTCTATTTCTGGGAGCTTATTCAGATAGAAGAAGAATGGTTTTGAACACTGAGCATGACATTCTTTATACATTGCTAATGCAAAGTTCTCCTTATAGACATCTTCTGCAAATGCCCAAGAAGAAATACTCTAAAAACTGTTATGAAGACAGAAAGTTTAAAGACTTTGGAAATATGGACATAAAGGCCCTGGGGCACTTGGGTGGCTCAGTCAGTTGAGCATCTGACTTCGGCTCAGGTCATGATCTCCTGGTTCGTGGGTTCAAGCCCCGCGTTGGGCTCTATGCTGACAGCTTGAAGCCTGGAACCTGCTTCAGATTCTGTGTCCCTCCCCGTCTCTTTGCCCCTCCCTGTCTTGTGCACGTGTACTCTCTCTCTCTCAAAAATAAATAAATAAACATTAAAAAAAAAAAGGCTCTATTTTTCGGAAATAATCTGGGTATACTACCTACCCATTAGAATACATACATTTTAGAAAACATCTATATTCACATATATGTATGAATTTAAAAATGTAACCATATATTAGGAAGCACATATATATATACACACATTAACTTAAGTATATTTAAGTTATGCTGAAAATTTTTTGACATAGGGAAAGATGCAAAAGAGGATAGTCTCAGACTCTAAGAAAATATTTGCAGATACTTACAATATGCAAAAGTTTTAACACATCCACAAACCTGTAAAAAAAAAAAAACCAAAAACAATAAAAGAAATGTTTTCAATGAACCAGTAGGGAAACAAATGGTCATTTGAATTATAAACTGAATGAATACCTACACTTTCTCTGAGCTCATAATCTCCTTGGCAATATGATGGACTTTACTTTTCATTTCAGTATCTTCATCCTGTGGATAAGACTACATTAAGAAAGCATAAACTCATAAAAGGATAATGAAGATTGGGTTTGAGCTGGTGAGATGTAAATCCAAGCTCTGATACTTATAGATTTCTGATTAGAACACATTTCATACTGCATAACATCTCAAATGGCAAATGTGGAGCATGAGATGTGATTATTAAAACATAATACAGGAAGCGCTGAGAACTATCGGTGATCCTCACTGTCACCAGCACAGGACTGATGGGACTGTCCTGGGGAGCCTGAGTCCTGGTGGAGCACAAATGCCAACGGTTCAAAACTGACAAGTCATATTCTGCAGGAGAAATGACCCTTACAGATATCACATAAACATGAGTTCTTCCCAATATGTAACCTAGGAATTTTTCTACTACCCTGAATTTCTCTTCAACATCTGCTGGTAATCATGGCATCTCCTCACAAACATTCATTGCTAAACATATACCCAGACATATCTCCCCTCCACTCCCTTCAAGATTTAACAAATCGCAAACATTCTGCAATATCTGGTTTAAATCTGTCTATGAAACAAATGGTTATATAACATTAAAGTTCCACTCCTCCTCCAAGAGTAAATACTAATCCTGCAGTGTGCATTTGTCCCTTCCATGTTTTCATTTTAGTACAGAAGAACTTAAATACAATAGAAAAAAATCCTGGGGCACCTGGGTGGCTCAGTCAGTTAAGCGCCCAACTCCGGCTCAGGTCATGATCTCGTACTTCGTGGGTTCGCGCCCTGCATCGGGCTCTGTGCTGACAGCTCAGAACCTGGAGCCAGTTTCGGACTCTGTGTCTCCCTCTCCCAATCTCTCTCTGCCCCTCCCTGGCTCTCACTGTCTTTCTTTCAAAAATAAATAAACATTAAAAAAAAAATCCTAACCTTTCCATTAGAAATACTATTACACAAAAAACATTCAAGGTAGGCTATGAAACGAATTACTTACAAAAATAATCTTTAAAGACCAACAGTTATTAATTCAGAATGTACTAATACTCCAGCCTAGTTAGCCTAGGATATTCTGCCTTGCTACTTGACCTTAGCTCCTAAACTCTATCTTTACTTTTTTATTTTATTTAAGTTTATTTATTTATTTTGAGAGAGAGTGAGGGGGGGAGGGGCAGAGAGAGAGAAAGGGAGAGAGAGAATCTCAAGCAGGCTCCTTGCTGTCAGCACAGAGCCGGATGTAGGGCCCGATCCCACAAACTGTGAGATGATGGCCTGAGCTAAAATCAAGGAGTTGGGCGCTTAAGCGACTGAGCCACCCAGGCGCCCCTTAAACTCTATCTTTAAAGGAACAATTAGACAGATGAATTTGACTTCCATCCCCATTATTATTCCTCTTTTCTTATTTTTTTTTAAAGCTTATTTATTTATTCTGAGAGAGAGCAAGAGACGGGGAGGGACAGAGAGAGAGAGGGAAAGAGAATTCCAAGCAGGCTCCCAACTAAGAGCACATAAGCTGATGCGGGGCTTGAACTCACGAACCTGAGATCATGACCTGAGCCAACATCAAGAGTCAGATGCTTAACTGCTTGAACCATCCAGGTGTCCCTTGTTCCTCTTTTCTAAGACCAGTTGTTTTGGTCAACTGAGCAAGATCCAGCATAAGATACTCAGCTCCATTCACCTACCTTTTAAACTACATTTAGCTAACATTCCTCAGGAAGCAGTCTTAAGCACAGCCTTATCTTGCAGACTATGTATCAGTCATGTGCTAATAACTATGACTATGTACACACACACACACACACACACACGTGAGGATAATTGTTACTTTGAAAAATTTAGCAAGGTAATACTTTTCTTACTATTATAATGGGTTTCTCCATATCATCTGTAGCTAGAAAGTTTAATATTTCAAAAATACAGTTTAGGGGCACCTTGGTGGCTCAGGTCATGATCTTGCAGTTTGTGAGTTCGAGCCCTGTGTCAGGCTCTGTGCTGACAGCTCAGAGCCTGGAGCCTGCTCTGGATTCTGTGTCTCCTTCTCTCTCTGTTCCTCCCCCTGCTCGTTCTCTCGTTCTCTCTCTCTCTCTCTCTCTCTCTCTCTCTCTCTCTCTCTCTCAAAAATAAATAAATATTAAGGAAAAAAAGAAAAATATAGTTTATATTTTGAAAACTGAAAGCCAGAAGAAATGCATTAAAAATGAAAAAAGAGGGGGCACCTGGCTGACTCAGTGAAGCATGCAACTCTTGATCTTGGGGGTTGTGAGTTTGAGCCCCATGTTGGATACAAAGATTACTTAAAAACAAAAACAAAAACAAAAAAACAACCAACCAACCAAACAAACAAAAAAACACCAGAAACCTAAACCACTGAAAGATCTAAAGCTTTCACTGAGCACTCTTATTTTCAAGTGATGTGAGGTCCCTTAAAGATCAAGAGGTGCTTTCAGCAGTAACTTTCAAGAAATGCATGCTATAGATGGTAAAGCATTTCACTAGCAGAGCCACCTGAAATGTGTACCAGCTTTATACAAAAATTTCAAGTAGGTGTACTTTATTTTTGGCATCTACCCTTTATTTCCTTTCCTCTTTTTATGGCTCTGCCCTTATTAAGTCTCTATTCTAAATTTTTTTTCCTCTTCAGGACCCTGCTCTGCCAGGCCTGGTTTAGAGAGAATTGTGTGGTGATTCCATGATAATAAATGTTTATCCCCAGACAGATATCATTCTTCTTTCTGTTCCAGCACGGGACAAAAATACTTTAACTTAGAAAAACAACAAAGGTGGGCCTGACATTCCTTATCTGTAAAGCTAAAGTGTTGAACTTGCAACTTTAAAATCTTAAGATTTAAACATTAAGTATCTCAGGGGTGGCATGGCAAGTCAGTGAGACAGAGGGTGGCAGCGATTCAGAGGTAGCACTGGAGCTGGAGACTATGAAGCAGGTGTTTCCTTTCTAGAGACTGAGACTGTAAACTTTGGGGGAGAATATAGTGAGTACTGGCATAAAAACAGATGTCACAGGGAAAAATTAAGAGAAGTCCTTAAATTTTGTCAATGGATTTTTAACAAAGTTGTCCAGACAATTCAGTGGAAGAAAGGATTGTTTGTCCCCGCCCCCCAACAAATGGTTGAAAATTGCTGGACCAATTAGATGTCCATGAGCAAAAAGATGAATTTATAATCTACCTGACACAAAGATGTATCACAGGCTTACACTTAAGAGCTAAAACTATAAAAGGTCTAGAAGAAATCCTTTTAGGTTTAGGCAAACAGTTTTTAGATACAACACCAGAGGCATAAACCATAAAAGAGAAAAAGAAAACACTGATAAACTAAACTTCATAAATTTAAAACCTTTATGCTTGAGGGGCGCCTGGGTGGCTCAGTCGGTTGAGCGGCCAACTTCAGCTCAGGTCATGATCTCGCGGTCCGTGAGTTCAAGCCCCACGTCGGGCTCTGTGCTGACAGCTCAGAGCCTGAAGCCTGTTTCAGATTCTGTGTCTCCCTCTCTCTGACCCTCCCCCGTTCATGCTCTGTCTCTCTCTGTCTCAAAAATAAATAAATGTTAAAAAAAAAAAAAAAAGGAAATAAAAACCTTTATGCTTGAAAAGACACCATAAAGAAAATAAAAAGATAAGCCCCAGGTTCTGGGTCCAGAATACACAAGATGTGAATAGATATTTCACTCAGTATGTAAGAATAGCCAATAAGTATATGAAAAGATGCTCAATAATTAGGAAAATGCACATTAAAACGACAGTGGGGTTCCATTCCATATCCACAGAACGGTAATAAAAAAATAAAAAAAATAGTAGGGTGCCTGGCTGGCTCAGTCAGAAGAGCATGCAACTTTTGATCTCAGGGTCAGGAGTTCAAGCCCCACACTGGGTATAGAGATTACTAAAAAAAAAAAATAAATTTAAAATCAGAAAATAGAAAGTGTTGGTGAGGATGTGGAGAAACTAGAACCTTTATCTTACTGCTGGTGGAAATGGTAGCCTTTATTCATATATTGTGATTGGGGGTTTTAGTTGTTTCCTAATATCACTCAAGGTAGAATTCCTATTTCTTATCTTTCTTGTTATTGAGATCACTCAGAGAAGGAGTGATCACCATCCTTACTCCATCATTTAAAAATCTACAGTAACAGATTATCCATCATTTGATAGCACGGTTAGTAGAAGAAAACAGCTCTACCCTCAGCTGATTCATTGCTCTACAACCAAATTTGAAAACAAACTGATCATCAGAACTCCCAAGCAGCTCTTAAGTTTCAAATTCCCACTGAACTGTCTTGGAAATTCTGATTCTATAGGGGCAGGAAAGTGGTTGTCAGAAGAAGAAACTAAGGATAAATTTTTAAAAAGCCCTAGATTTCAAGAAGTAAATAAGGAGAGCAACCAAATATCCAAATAGCTATACCTATAAACACCCATGAAATATGCTAACATCTTGAAAGAGAGAAAAATGTATAGTTTAGGAAAATATTCACAAGGAATAAAGCATCCAATGACCTTCAGTCATTCTTTGAACAAGCCATCAAGTACCTGCATACTAGATACTGTAGAAACACACTCATCAAAGCCAGAAACCTGGACTCCTTTCTTCTCCACCTTCTGTGATCACAAGTGAGTCTTCAAGTCCTATCAATTTATCATTCTGCATATTTCTTTAAAGATTTATCAATCCTTACCTCTTCTTCAATACTGCCTCCTTATTTCTTGCCTACACTATTGCAGGAACATAAGTACAGTAAAACCTTGGTTTACAAGCATAATTCATCCTGGAAATATGTTTATAATCCAAAGTACTTGTATATCAAAGCGAACTTCCCCTTAAGAAATAATGGAAACTCAGATGATTTGTTCTACAACCCAAAAATATTCATATAAAAATGATTACAATACTGTAATATAATACAAAATAATAAAGAAAATGCAAAATATAAAGAAAAATAAACAGGGGCGCCTGGGTGGCTTGGTCGGTTAAGCGTCTGACTTCGGCTCAGGTCATGATCTCACAGTCCGTGAGTTCGAGCCCCATGTTGGGCTCTGTGCTGACAGCTCAGAGCCTGGAGCCTGTTTCAGATTCTGTGTCTCCCTCTCTCTCTGCCCCTCCCCTGTTCATGCTCTGTCTCTGTCTCAAAAATAAATAAATGTTAAAAAAAAAAATTAAAAAAAAAAAAGAAAAACAAATTAACTTGCACTTACCTTTGAAAACCTTCGTGGCTGGTGTAAGGGAGACAAGAGAGAGGAGGATTATTATGTAGGACGACTTTCACTATCACTATCGGAATCACTGCTACCTATTGGCTCAATGGAATCTTTTTCTGCATGGAGCTATTGTATACACTCACACGTATGTTTGACTACAGTACAGTATTATTATTAATAAACTCTTGTCATATACTGTATTTCATGTAACTGGCAATAAGGCAACAAAGGAAAGGGTTTATACCTGCAGGCAGCCTGACCTAGAATGAAGCAAAGCATTCCTAAGCTTACTCTTATATGGAAAAGCAAAGGACTGTCCATAGGTGCTTTGAAGTGACAAAAATTACACTAGTGTCATTTATGGGCACCTTCCAATGTTCTGAAAAATCAGTGATTTTTGCCAAACACCGCGGCCTGAGACCGCGCATTCAAGCATGGGAGACAATCACCCACAATCCTGCAGTGAGAGCGAGAGAGCGAGAGCAAGAGCGAGAGAGACAGAACCACTGGCTTCGTCGTGATCACGTGACATTCAGCATCACATACTACTTGTATTGCAAGATATCATTTATCAAGTTAAAATTTATTAGAAATGTTTGCTCATCTTGTGGAACACTCGCAGAACAAGTTACTTGCAACCTAAGACTTTACCATGGTTTCCTTGGCTCTAGATTTTATCCCACTGCAATCCAGTCTCTATACTGCCACCAGAGTAATAGTTCTTATTTATTTATTTATTTATTTATTTATTTAAATTTTTAAAAGTTTAAATCCAAATTAGTTAGCATATGGTGCAACAACAATTTCAGGAGTAGATTCCTCAGTGCCCCTTACCCATTTAGCCCATCCCCCTTCCACACACCCCTTCCAGTAACCCTCTGTTTGTTCTCCATATTTAAGAGTCTCTTATGTTTTGTCCCCCTCCCTATTTTTATATTATTTTTGTTTCCCTTCTCTTATGTTCATCTGTTTTGTCTTTTAAAGTCCCCATATGAGCGAAGTTATATCAGTTTTGTCTTTCTCTAATTTCACTTAGCATAATTCCCTCCAGTTTCATCCACGTAGTTGTAAATGGCAAGATTTCATTCATTCTTTCTGACTGCCGAGTAATATTCCATTGTATATATATATACCACATCTCCTTTATCTATTCATCCATCAATTGACATTTGGGCTCTTTCCATACTTTGGCTATTGTTGATAGTGCTGCTATAAACATTGGGGTGCATGTGTCCCTTCAAAACAGCACACCTGTATCCCATGGATAAATGCCTAGTAGTGCAATTGCTGGGTCGTAGGGTAGTTCTATTTTTAGTTTTTTGAGGAACCTCCATACTGTTTTCCAGAACGGCTGCACCAGCTAGCATTCCCACCAACAATGCAAAAGAGATCCTCTTTCTCCACATCCTCGCCAACATCTGCTGTTGCCTGAGTTGTTAATGCACAGTAACAGTTCTGAAATGCATTTTAGGGGTACCTGAGTGGCTCAGTCAGTTAGGTGTCTAACTCTTGATTTAAGCTTAGGTCACACTCTCAAGGTCCTAAGATCAAGCCACACATCAGGTTCCATGATGGGTGTGGAACCTGCTTAAGATTCTCTCTCTCCCTAAAAAAAGTGGGGGATGGGGGGCACCTGATGGCTCAGTCGGTTAAGCATCTGACTCTTGGTTTCAGCTGAGGTTATGATCTCATGTGTGTGAGTTGGAGCCCCACATTGGGCTCTGTGCTGACAGCGTGGAGCCTGCTTGGGATTCTCTCTCTCTCTCAAAATAAATACTTAAAAAAAAAAAAAAAAAGACTCTCTCCCTCTCACTGTCCCTCTTCCCCACTCAAGCTCTCTAAATAAATAAATAAATGAACAAATAAATAAATAGGCTGCCCTCATAAAAAAAATAAATGAATAAGAAAATATTTTAAAGAAGGCAAATATAATTACCTTTGGTCTCAGGTTGAAACACATTAGGAACTCCCTATCACCTATGGGCAACAAAGACTCAAATTTCCTTTGCCATATATCTAAAACACTCCACAGTGTAGTCTAGTTATCTTCACTAGTCCCTCCCCGCTCCCACACACTGTACAGTCTCTACTCCAACCAAATTGGAACCATCTTGCAACCCCAAGTATGCTCTGCCCTTGCATGTCTGTCCCTATATGCCTTTCCTTCTGTTGTGATTTCCTTCCTCATCACTTCTCCCCTCCGCAAAGATTTCTGCCTGTCATATTCTGACTTACCCTTTAAGATGGCACTCAAAGGTTTATCCTTTATGAAGGCTACCTTGATATTCTTTCCCTGCCACTGCCACAGTGCCGGTTATTCTCTTACTCATGTAGATTTATAGAACTTAACCCAGTGGATTGTGTTTACTTGCTGGCATTTTTGATTCTCTCTAGTTTAGGACCTTATTTACCCTATATCCTGCACCTAGCACAATGCCTATGCACTGTGCAACTGATAGGCATGAATAAGCAAATGTGTCCAAAGGTGGCTGCCACCTTCTCAGAATGTAAGAATGGAGCACAGTGCTTTTGAATGTGTATTGAGTAACAGGAAAATGTAGACTCAAACCAACTAACAGGTATTATAGATATTTCATCATGTAAAAAACAAGGTGGGGGGTTGGCCTAGATGATTAAGGCCTTTTGCAACTCTAAAATTCTAGGAGTCTATGTATGTATTCTATTGTCTATTTTACCTTTTAAACTAGGAAAACTACAGAGCTAACAAGGGATAGTAACTACTAGAAAATGATTCAATGGATTACATTCATTTTCAAAGTAGACAGAAAGTCAAAGATAACTAAAAACCAGAACAAAATAAAAAGTTTTGGATTATCTTCAACTTGTAAGAACAATGACTAATTCTGACCCAAGTCAAACAGTGATGGAAAAATACACCCCACTGTAAAACCTCAAGAGAGAGGCCATATTTGGCATCTTAACTTTTCAGATAATGACAGTCCTCACTTCAATTACATCACATTTCAAAGCAGATTGCTTGTTAAATAGCTGCATCTCCTAAAAGCACACTGCTGTGGAAGCTGAAACATTAGCCACAAATGAAATTACTTTGTGAAGATCATAAAGTAAATCAAACAAATTCAAAAACAGAAATTTTGATTTGAAACCCAGTTTTCTGTTCTGATCTCTTGATAACAGCCCACTCAGCTTTGTAAATTCTTAACTGTGTTCTCCTTTATTAATATTTGTTTGCAAGCAAAAATGTGGTGAAATTTGCCCATTACTTTTTAATAGAATTCTTAAAAGGCCTTTGTCATTCTGCTCAAGGGCTCTACTAAAAAGCAAAAACCTGGGGCACCTGGGTGGTTCAGCTGGTTGAGAGTCCAACTCTTGGTTTTGGCTCAGGTCATGATCTCAGGGTTGTGGGATCAAGCCCCCCATCAGGCTCTACACTGAGTGTGGAACCTGCTTGAAATTCTATCTCCCTCTGCCCCTCTCCTTCCTGCTCCCACACTCCCTCTCTTAAAAAAATAATTAAAAAATAAAAAAGCAATAAACTGAACAACCAGATCTGAGAAACATGTTTATCATTAATTTCATTAAATTATCTCCCAAATGAGGTAACACCATGATTAACCTCTAAAGGACAAAGTTCTCTTAGGTTTTCACCCCACTCTTCATAAAGAAAATTAAAAAAAAAGGGGCATCTGGGTGGCTCAGTAGCAAGGGTCCAACTTTGGCTCAGGTCATGATCTCACGGTTCACGGGTTCAAGCCCCGCATCAGGCTCTCTGCTCTCAGCACAGAGCCTGCTTCAGATTCTGTGTCTCCCTCCCTCTCTGCCTCTCCCCCGCTCTCTCTCTCTCAAAAATAAACATTAAAATTTTTTTTTAAAAAAGGTTAATTTTAAAAAGGAAGAGATAGGATGTCAACAATCAGGAAAGGTGAACAATGGTGAATATTCTAACCATAATGAAGGGAAATGAACAGATCTCATTTTCAAAAAACCATTTATTATTTTTTTGACATTTTGTTGTAAAATTTATTTACTGATTTTGAGGGAGGGGGAGGGAGAGAAGGAGGAAGAGAGACAGAGAGAGGGGCAGAGAGAGAAGGAGACACAGAATCAAAGCAGGCTCCAGGCTCTGCGCTGTCAGTGCAGAGTCCAATGTGGGGCTTGAACTCACAAACTGTGAGATCATGACCTGAGCTGAAGTTGGATGCTTAACGGACTGAGCCACCCAGCTGCCCCTCAAATAACCATTTATTATTAAGCACTGAAAGTAATGGCCAAAAACCATAAAACTAACGATGTGGAACAGAAAAAAATAGAGATTACCATGGCTACTCACTACCATCCCAAACACATTCCATTAACATCATTCAACTTCTATGGCTTATCCCAAGTTTTAGTAAAGACAGATTTTGGTTAAAAGAACAACAACAACAACAACAACAACAACAAACCCAAAAAAACACCAATTCAGGGAGCTCCAAGGCAAGTTACTTAACCTGAATAAAAAACTCCTTTTCTTCATGTGAAAAAAAGAATAGTACATATGTCAGACCTATATCCTACTATGTTTTTACTTATCTTTTTAATCTTTTTTTTTTACATTTATTTATTTTTGAGAGACAGAGAGAGAGAGAGACAGTGTGAGCAGGGGAGGGGCAGAAAGAGAGAGGGAGACACAGAATCAGAAGCAGGCTCCAGACTCCAAGCTGTCAGCACAGAGCTTGATGCGGGGCTCAAACCCACGAACCGTGAGATCATGACCTGAGCCAAAGTCGGACGCTTAACCGACTGAGCCACCCAGGGGCCCCTCCTACTATGTTCTGTGTTTTTAAAGATTAAGTGTAATACCTGCACTCACAGTACAAAGACAAGCACAGGCACACAGGTGTTAAGATTCTTCCCTGTCTGGTAGCACTTTTACCTTTCCAGGAGTATCTTTTTGAACATGTTTGATTTCTCTTCACAAAGTTAAAACAAGGGCATAGTGGCACATATCCGTTATTTTCTCTTCCTACTGAGTCTGGCAATTTCGTAAGGAAATATTATTGTCATCGAGACATATCAGTTATGCGCTCATTATCTGTCCATGGAATATGGCATCTGTTATGGATTGAATCATGGCCTCCAAAAGATATGTTGGAGTCCTAACCCCTAGGACCTCAGAACATGAACTTATTTGGAAATAGGGTTGTTGCAGATGTAATTAGTAAGTTAAGATGAAGTCATACTGGACTAGGATGTGCCCCTAATCTGATCGGTCCTTATAAGAAGAGAAGAGACACAGGCACACATGAAGGGAGCACTCTGTGATGATGGAGGAAGAGACTGAAGTAATATAGCTATAAGCCAAGGATTAGCGAGGATTGCAGGCAAGCCACTGGGAAATAGGAAGGAAAGAGTCTCTCCTATAGGCTTCAGAGGGAGCATGGCCTTGTCCACACTGTGATTTTGGACATCTGGCCTCCAGAACTGTGAGACAATAAACTTCTGTTGTTTTAAGCCACCCAGTTAGTGATATTTTGTAACAATAGCCCTAAAAACCAATAAACCTATCACAATCACAATCATAGAAGTGTATTACATGTGCCTAATGTGCATAAACTTTCTTGACTTCAGAGTGTTTTTACAATTATTAGCCGGTATCTTACAACTATGTATCCTGTATTATCTTCACAACAACTCAGGGGAATATTATTGTCTCATTGTGTCAATTAAGAAATTGAGGATCAAAGAAATTATAAAAGAAGTGGTCTTACTATGCTTCTACTCCAAAGACTTTCCTTTGGAAACTGCTACCACCTTCTTTACTTGGTTGTGAGAAAGCCAAATTTGTTTCCTCTTCTTGGCTGATGTATATAGGACTACACCACAGGCACTACTCTGTACAATCTTCCACTTAGCTTTACTGTTTTCCTTTAGCAGGATTTTTTATTTTAATAGATTCATTAAAATATTCACATTCCATAAAATGAATTTTTACTCTTCTAAAGTATAAATTCAATGGTTTTCAATATATTCAGGGTTATGTACTCATTACCACAACCTAACTTTAAAACATTTTCATCACCCCTAAAGGAAACTCCATGCCTGTAAGCAGTCACTCACTCCCCATCTTCCCTTCTGTCCAACCCCTGGCAAGCATTAATCTACTTTCTGTCTCCATGGATGTGCTTATGCTGAATATTTCATGTAAATGGAATCATAAAACATGAGATCTTTTGTGACTGACTTCTACTCAGCCTATTTTTAAGCTTCATCCATGTTGTAGCACGCATGAGCACATTTTCTAATTGCTAAGTAATATTCCACTGTGTGGATACAGTACATTTGTTTATACATTCATCAGTTGATGGATCCATTTATCAGTGGAAGGGCACTGGAGTTCCTTCCATTTTTTTGCTTATTATGAATAATGTGCACAAGGTTTTTATGGACATATATTTTCATTTCATGTGGGTATATACCAAGGAGCGGAAATGCTGGGTCACATACTAACTCTAAATTTCACCTTTTGAAGAACGGCCATTTGTTTTCCAAAGAGGCCGTATGTGTCATTTTACATTCTCACCAGCAGTGTATAAGGCTTCCAATTTCTCCACATTCCTGGCCATTTGTATATCTTCTATGGAAAAATGTCTATTCAGATTGTTAGCCCATTTTTGTAATTGGGCTATTTTTTATTATGATTGAGTTGTAACAGCTCCTTACATATTCAGGATATAAGTCCTTTATCAGAGATGTGTGCCAATATTTTCTCCTCTGTGAGTTATCTTTTCATTTTCTTGATGGTACTGTGTATAGCACAGAAGTTTTTAATTTTGATGATGTCCAGCTTGTCTATTTTTCCTCACATCACTTATACCTTTGTTGTTGCATCAAAGAAGCCTCTGCCTACGCAAGGTCATGAAGAGCTATTCCTGTATTTTGGTTACAAGGGTTTTATAGTTTCAGCTCCTACATTTAGGTCAATTATACATTTGAGTTAATTTTTGTGTATGGTAAAAGGAAGAGGTCTAACTTTATTCTTTGGCATGTGGATGTCCAATAGCTCCAGCACAATCTATTAACCCTTTGATTTCTTTAACTACATATTTTGACTTTTTGTACTACATACATTTTTTTATTGTCACTTGAAATCCATTGTGATAGGAGATTGGTGCAAATAAACTAAATGACTTAAAATAATCATTTGACCATGGTCAAATGGCTAGTAAGTGGCAGAGCTGGACTGAACCACAGATCTTACAATGCCAAATTTCATGTTTTTTTTAGAACATATTACTGCCTTCTATGTAAACATGCTTCAGATTTATTCATCAAAGATAAGAAAAGGCAAGCTTGAAATTATATTTGGTTATATAAGGAATGACTGGAAATACTAAGCACTCAATTTGTGTAAGGAACTGTTTTAAACAGTGTATCATCTTTAATCATCACAATAATCTTAAAGAATAAAAACAAGTGTCAAAAAAAAAAGAAATAAAAGAAAAACAACTATCTACCCTACCCTCTCTTCTTCCCACAGATGAGGAAACTAAGGCATAAAGGTGTTAAGTAAATTGCTCAAGATCACAGAGTTGGTAAGCGGTAAGAACGCAGGCAATCTGGCTCCCAAGACCGTGTTCTTCTTAACCACTTTGAAAGCAGATTACTTAAGAGGAAAGCATTCACCAGGCTATGCTTAGATGGATCAGCAACTGTCTAGAAAGGGAGAGTTACCTCTTTTTATTATTGCCATTGCTGACTCAAGCTTGTCATGATGGCTGACACTTCAAAAAGGGAAATCATTAATACACTAGAATCAGGTATAAAAAAATCTTATTAAGTGTCCGTGATTAACTGAAGAAATAATCTCATCAAAAAAATTTTTTTAATGTTTACTTATTTTTGACAAAGAGAGAGTGAGAGAGCGAGCGTGTGAGCTGGGGGGGGGGGGGGGCAGAGAGAGAGATACAGAATCCGAAGCAGGCTCCGAGCTGTCAGCACAGAGCCCGACGTGGGGCTCGAACTCATGAACCGTGAGATCATGACCTGAGCTGAAGTCAGACACTTAACCAACTGAGCCACCCGGGCACCCCAGAAATAATCTCATTTTAAAAACAGAAAAATATTTAACAGCAGTGTGGCACAACTAAAGACAAAAACTAATAATATAAATACCAGAAGGGAAAGGAAAGGCCAGTACAAATACAAAGGAAGGAACTCTGGAAGTCTCCAATGACTACAAAACAAATGAGTCAACCAGGCAGTGTTGTGACCGGATGTGGTGGAAAGATGCATAATACAAAAGGGTTAGAGAGAAATCGTTCTTTTACGCATATGTCAGTGAGATCCCTAGTAGAATGTGGATACCGCTTTTGGTTACCATACTTCAAGAACTATGGGGAGAAATCAAAAGGGTTTGAACAAGAGAAATAAAACAGATGCAAACAATAGGAAACAGTACTTGTTAGAAAAAGAAGAACTTGCAGCTTATCAAAGATAGTAAAGGTTGATTTAATTATAGTCCTTTGAGAAGAAGACCATTGGAAGGCTCTTCCCCAAATTCCGAAGGATTTGGATCTTTCCAGTCATTTATTTCTCAAATATCACTTTCTTAGAGGCTTTTACTCTAAGTAGCCTCCTCAGTTTCTAGCACATTGCTCTGTTTTATTCTTTTCACAGCATGTAATTATCTGAAAATCTCACTGTTTTCATGCATATATGGCCCCTCTTGTCCCGTTAGGATGTAAGCTGTTCAAGAGCAAAAACCTTAAGCACTGCTTTATGTCTTGTACATACTTTTTATGTCTGGTATATCTGGGAAGTAGTATTTTATAAATACTTGTAGAATCTATATCTATGAAACAGTAACAAGGAAAATGAGCTTTCAAATCAGAGATGGCAGCTACCAGTAAAACATAGGAGGAATTCCTTAATAATCAAAGTAAAACCTACACACTGCTGAGGGATGCTGTGGGCCTATAAGAAGTCACTCAATCTGTCTTAGGTATCTTACAAACTCACCTGCCTTAAGGCTAAATAATTTCTAGTGGTTACTCCCAACTCTTATGAGTCAGTACTTTGCAGCATGAAATACTGCAAGAAATAATCATTGAGTTCCTACCATGTACTGAACAGTGTTCTAAGGCTTTACACATATCAGATCATTTAGTCCTGACAATTATCTGAGATAAATTCTGTTCTTTTCTTCATAAAATGGAGGCTCTTTAGCTTAAAGAGATTAAGTAATTTGCCCAAAGTTATCTACCCTGCTCCTAAGTATTGGAGCTGGGATTTAAACCAAGATAATTACATAACTTATGGCGTTCATTTAAGGCTGAAATAAATTTAAACAAAGCAAAAATATATTAAACAGGAAACAATGGATTGATAAATTATGGCATAGAAGTTGGATGACAGGGATTTTCTTCTCTATGGTTTGATACGCTTGCTATGCGGATCCTTTCAAATTCTATTTTGCTGTAACATTCCAACACATTTTAGGGTTATTATTAATATACTATTTTTCCCCTTGTAAGTATGTCTTTATTAAAAAATATATTTAAAATGAAGCACTCATGTCAAACTAGAGAAACAATATAATAAACCTCCATGTATTGACATATCTTAAATAATTAACAACACATGGACAATCTTGTTTCATGTATAGTGTAAATACACAAAAACTGACTCACTTCAAAGGAAATCCCAGTATGTTATTAACAAGTCTTTATTCTATCTCTGAAAAGACTTCATTAAATCTGAAATGCATCTAATTCCTTTCTTTCAAGTAGACTCACTTGGATTCAAGGAACAATCCTAAGAGGGGATTTTCATTATCAAAAAGAAAATCAATGGACATTGCCAAAAATAATTTCTCAAAAATTACTAGTCTCTAAGTGATGTGCGTTTAGAAATATGATTATCTTAGGCACTATATTATACCAAGAACTAAATTTGAATTAGAAAATGTTTTATAAAGGGGGCGCCTGGGTGGCTCAGTCAGTTAAGCTTCCGACTTCAACTCGGGTCATGATCTCATGCTTTGTGGGTTCCAGCCCCATGTCAGGCTTTGTGCTGACAGCATGGATCCTGCTTCAGATTCTCAGTCTCCCATTCTCTCTGCCCTACCCCTGCCCCTCCCTCTCTCTCAAAAATAAACACTTAAAATTTTTTTTTAAAAAAAAGAAAATGTTTTATAAGTTTTAAGAAAAAATTAACTAGGGATTTTGTGCCTATCATGCTGATAAATATTATCTCCAAATTACATGAGAGACCAACAAATACAAAAGTAGAAACAATTAAATACCAATATATACCTGTTTGTCTCCCAGGTCACGGTCCCCTTTACTAGAATTAGAGCTGACATCGTCTTCGTCAGAACTGTTGAGGTCTTCTTCCTCATCTGAAGGAAGTTCACCAAGACCAAGGTCAAGATCGTTGTGTCCCTCCTGGGATGTTCCAGAACTGTTTCAATAAAAAGTATTGCATTAGTCACCTTTAATAACAAGGAATACTACCAAAAAACAAACATGATCAACCATCTTATTCCAGGTATACCTAAGGGATGTAAACACAGGGATGGAAATAGCCAGAGCAACCAAAATTCCCCTCTCTTTCCTATCCCAGCTGTCAAAAACACAAACTCATCTTGAGATTAAAATAAACATCTTGAAAAACATGTATCTTCATGATAGGAAGGTGGATGAGAAGCAAGTTTTCTAGCTGCCCTAATCCTATGCTTCCATATCTCCTTACTCGGAAAGATCAGGTCTCTCTACCCCTATAAACCAAGAAGCCTCATGGGATATGGACTGTATTACCACAAAAGGGCACTCACTGGCTAAACAGGAACATTAGAAAAGGTGGTGTTACCCTGGGTCTCAGTTTTTGTTTATTTGTTTGTTTGTTTTAAAGCAACTAATAAATCTACCAGAATTGGGAGGTAATGACGGTGAACACAATAAACCATGCATGTGCTATTATGAACATGTGCCCAACCTCCCTGATTATCAACAATTCCTTTTATGTAACCACATCATAAGATATGAGAAGGGACAAGGATGTTAAAAATTCTTGGGCTCTGATCCAGACCTGCTAAATCAGAAACTCTAGGGGGGCAGGGCCCCTAGGAGATACATGTTGGAAGTTTGAAAACCACTGTACCAGCTCATTTACCAACTCTGCCTCGCCAGCCTGACGTCATCAACATTTCCCATTTTGTATTGAGACAGATCTCTTGAATCTAAGAGCTATTGTTGCAATCCAGTCTGTAGGGGGGAATTCCACAGCAAAGTTCTCCAGGAAGACAACAGAAATAATTCTTTCTAACTTTGGTTGTAAAGGCTCAGGAAGAAATTATCTGTAGCAACTGCTTTCCTGTCTGCAGTCTATAAGAATATCTGCAGAAGAGTCAGTAAAAGATCACAGAAAATCATCAGGAGAAACACTCACACGGAATAAAGAGAGTTGCATTTCACCCTGGCAGGCCCCTTTACAGATCAAGGTCAGGTCATTCAACTGCCAAGGCTCCTACAAGTTATGAAAATTTCTAACAGGAATCTTAAAAGCTAAAGATGAATTTTCTGCCATTTCCTGATTACACATTGTAGGATACAGACTAGCCTCAGATGCCATTCCTGGAACTCAAATGTTACACAAACCAGTTGGGTGAAGGCAGAATGCCAAAAGGAACACCTCCCTCTGACAAAGACAGGGGTTCCTTATTATTCAGTAGCTAGAGGGCCTCAGAGAATCATATTGCAGCCTCAACTAGGTGGGTGCGTGCCTTATCATAGCTCCCCATGACATGGAGGAGACTCACTCTCTAGGGAGGAGGTGGGGGTGGAGAATGGAAGCTTTCTAGTCAGATCACTGGCAAGATTCACTGTCTCTGGTTGCAGGGACAGGAGCCCAACCCAGCTGGGTAATTAGGTGATTTAAATTAGCTAGCATAAATTAAAGTTAACAGGATGCACAGACTGCAGGATCCATCCATATAAATTAAAGAAAATGTACCTTCACTTCTTTTTATCTTAATTCTTTATCTTTCGTCCTCTAAAACCCTGTTACTCATAAACACATTCAATCTATGACCAGCTTCAGCATCACCAGGAAGCTTTTCAGAAATATAAAGCCTTAGGCCTCACCCTGCTGCAATGAATCACAGTCTGGTTATAACAAGATCCCAGTAATTTGGTTTTTTGAATCAGTGCACTCTTTTAGACTCAACAGTATAAAAATTTTGAATAATCAGTAACAGAGCTTGTAGCGCCTGTGAGGAAATTAGGTTTACTTTGTCTGAAGAGAGAGCTGAGAGGTGTTTCCTGGTCCAACATTTGGAAAGCCATTATTAAGGATACAGTAGGAAGCTAGTAGCCACAACTGTTAGGGATATAAATATTTACAACAGTTAATTTAAGGACAAGAAAAAAAAAAGCTTTAAGTATTAAAAGGACATGGATCAAAACGTAGCTGCCATAAAATGTTGGGAGTTGTTAGTTCTGAAAGTTGCTTTCCTACAGAAAACCTTCCCTGACCAACCCCTCCCTAACCACATTGGTTTACTTGTCTCTTCTGAATCCTACACCATCTCATTCAACTGCACATGGTGATATATTTGTTTCCCTCCCTAAAATGTAAACTCCTAAGGACAAGAAAATGGTCTTTTTCAGTTGAACCCCCAGGATCCTGCTTGACACATAACGGGCCCTCAGTAAATTTTTAGTGAGTAAACAAAAATTATATTAGAAAGCAAAGAGTGTCAAATTTCAGACGTTCAGATGGTAAGTATTTATGGCAGTGGTGATCATAAAGAAAGGTTTGGGGGGGAATACTGGAATAGTGTATGGTTTCAAGGAGAAAGGGCATCCTAAGCATCATACTCAATGGTGTGGAAGTGGGAATATTTGTTTTCAGAAAACAAAAAGAACATTCAGGCTGCAGCAGGAGTCTCCTACACATACTGGAAAACAAGCTTGGAGAAGATAACAGGTACTAGCCTGTCAAGGGTCATGAACAATAGCAGAGTCCATACTCAGCTTGTAGGCCTTCAACAAGAAGACTCAAATCTTCCAGTAGACCTCAAAGATTTCCTTCATCCATACTTCTCTCCCATTAATGACAACAGAAAAGAGAACAACATCCCTTCCATCAACCCAGGCCTGTAGGCCCAGCCCATGCCCCAGTCCCCCCACCCAAACAGTGAAAAGGATAGCCCTAATTAGCATCAGTGAGGTCCCCCTGATCTCAAAAGATTAAATTGAAGTAAAAGTAGCTCCCTACGTATCTGGATAGTAAATGGTAGACCATCTACAATTTCTGAAGCTTGCAAGGGAGGAATGTGAGCAAAGCAAAGCAAAGCAAGGTTTTAGGAAGGCTAATCTTGTAACTCAATGGGGGCTGAATGGGGCAGGCACAGGGACAGAAGTGGATAGGGATCTGAGAGGTAATTTCAACAGTATAGACAGCCTGAATGAGGTTGGCTACATCAGGAATTAAGAGGAAGGGCTAGATATAAGAGTTAAAAACTTCATCAGGGCTATGGTAAAGAGGTAGGGAAAAAACCGGAGTCTTCCTTCAAGTCACCAGCAAAATGAGGGGGACATCAATTGAAACAGAAATTTCTTAACAAGGGATATGATTTTAAAGAAAAGATAACGGGTTTGGCAGCAAAATCAGGAAAGATGGCATTTAGCATCCATATTTACACATTTGTGTCTACATGTTCAAACAGAGAAAAGTTGTTGATTAATCTATTTTCCTACATAATTCTTAGCAGCTTTCAAATCTATATAGATAACTTTAGATCTCAGATAATGAAATATGGACTTCTTACTGATGCCAGTCATTGAGTTGGGGCTCATCTATTCTTTACATTTCCTTCCCACTGTCAGGAAGATATCGTCCTAACACTGTCAGCCTTGCGGGTTAAAGGAACAGGACATAGTGTTTCCTCCACAATTTCCTGCCTGGTTATTTCACAATTTGATAATCGTAGTAAAAGGAAAGTAAGCTGCAAACACAACCCAAAAAGAATCAAGACTGGGCTCTACCTCCCCAGGCCATCCTTTCCAAGTCTGGATGAGGTAAGGGCAGAGAAAAGTAAAGCCAGAAGTAAATTCCCACTGATTAGGCAGCTGTCTTCAATTCCACACGTCAAGGATCTACATACACATTTGGATCTGCACATCTGATTACTTAACGCCATCACTTTTTAAAAAATTACGTATTTTGGGGGGCACCTGGGTGGCTGAGTTGGTTGAGCGTTCGACTCTTGGTTTCAGCTCAGGCCATGATCTCATGGTTCGTGGGTTCAAGCCCCACGTCAGGCTCTGTGCTCACAGTATGGGGCCTGCTTGGGATTCTCTCTACCCCTACCCCAATCACACTCACTTTCTCAAAAATAAACTGTAAAAACAATTTTTTTTAATTATGTATTTTTTATGTTATTTGCTATATAGGCACAGTACACCCTCCCCTGTAAGTACATGAAATTTCTCTTTTAGGTAAGATATCACACAAAGGAGGGTTTCTCTTTTAGAAGGAACTGTCTCTTTAAAAAGACTCATTTAATCTATCTCCCCTAAGAGTTTTTCAGAACATAAAACTGCACAAGGCCGAGCCAGACATCACCAACAAAACATCCTTGTGAACCTCCATTAACCTGAAAAATTCCAGCAAAGGGAGGGGAGAACAAGGAGAACAGAGAAAGGAAAAGGAGAAGCACAGTGAACTGAGGAGCACTTTCAAAGCATTGAATCCTGTCCTCTTTGTTGATGAATCTAGTTATCTTCTTCCTCTCTTATCTGAGCCCCCGAAACATAGAATGTTCCATGTAATTCCTCCTAAACTTGAAGAAAAAGGTTATTCCAGTGTCCTCACCTTCAAAGTTTCTTTCTAATTTTCAAGTCACAACATGTAAATCTGAACTTCTGAGATCTTTCTCTTCCTCTTTCTACCACTCCTGGACCAAACTGAGCAGAACCTGCTAGTCCTCAGGATGTTGTTATAATTCTCCTACAAATGCTGTCTCATTATGACTTAGTGATTATGTGTTTCCTTTGGCTGCTTTCATATTCATCACAGAATGAACAGAAAAAACTACTGTTAATTAAGCACTTGAAGGATGAACACTACATAGAAACATAAAAATGTTTTTTAATAAGTTATGTATTATTACATGCTAACTACATAATATTGGTTCACAATTTTCACCAGGAAAGTGTTTACATTTAGTTTCACCAGAAAATGTTCTACTCTGTTATTTCAGCTCCTTTACTGAATTTTGATTTAGGGGTCGGGTTGAAAACCATAAATCAAATCAATAAAAAACGGTTTAGAAACCACTCTTATTCTTGTTTTCATGTCCTCTTTTCAATTACCCAGTACTTGGAGAATTTTCTCCATTTTCCACTCAGATGATTTTCCTGGGAACTATCTTTAAAATGAGTAAGTTATCTCTCTACTACTCTTAGGGAATATGGCACAACTGTAAATGGGTATATGTGGCCATTTTAATCCTCGAATAACGACAGATGCATATATTTGTGGCATGTTTTTAGGTTTTCCAACTGTAGGCTCTTGCACAATTATTGTTAAGTATGTGCAGAGCCAGGGTGACAGAGCATAAAAGCCAAGAGATAACACTGAGTCTGCAGCAAACTTATCTGACCTCAACAAAAATCAGGTTCTTCAAGTGTGACCTCTACGTGCTAAGAGGCAAACCAGATCATCTGCTAGGTCTTCTCTATTCCTAACTGCTTTAACTAAAAAGAAACGTCAATGTTTCAGTAATATGTAAGCCGTGGATGGCTGATGCTCTAATTATAGTGTAACAACAGAAATCCTTCCCCTCAAAGAAAGGTATATACATTAGTTTTTAAATATATATTAATCTTTAATCTTCTTTTGAGTGACAGACTAAAGGTTAGAACATACTTTATTTTCATTTTAAACATTAATGGATTTTATTATCTTGATTTCAGTAAAAATAATCTTTAATTTCACACATGTATATAATGCATTAAATTTCTTGAATTAAACATTTTGATTAATAAAACATACAATACAAATAAAATCACTACAATAAGGGATAGCACAGCAGGAGTATGTTACCAAAAAAGGAAAGGAAATGAAAAAGAAACCTGCAGCATAAAATGCATACGGTTAGTGTTTTACTCTTTGGGTCATGAATTTAGAGGTGTTAACAACCAAGCCTTTAAAACTACCAAGCTGGAATTCTATGGCTTCAGAAAAAAGAAACCACAGAGAAATACCCAGCTTCCTTGAAATATAAACTGAAGGACGGTTTAAAAGCTGATTTGAGGTGACACTGTCAAGAAAGAATACCAGGCTTTAGTGATGCACTTTGAAAAACATGCCCACTTCATTTTCCAGGGGCAACCTTAACCTTTTAAATACCATTTCCATTTCCTTCCCTAGATACGCATTTGTTACTAGGATTCTCTAAACTGCAGACTGACAATTAAAAACAAAATCAGGATCAGTACCCCGAGGCTGCTATTTAAGATACAGTCATTACAGGACTACTCCAAAAATGGTTTAAAAGACAAATGGAAAAGGGGTGCCTGGATGTCTCAGTCAGTTAAACGTCTGACTCTTTATTTGGGCTCAGGCCATGATCTCATAGTTTCTGAGATCAAGCCCTGATTGGGCTCCGCACTTGACAGCATGAGCCTGCTGGGGTTTCTGTCTCTCCCTCTCTCTGTCCTTCTCCCGCTCGTGCGCACATGCACGCTCTCTCCCTGTCTCTCAAAATAAAATAAACTTAAAAGAGAGAGAAGAAGAAGTTGTAAAGGGATTGTTCAACATTCTGTACGGGCCACAGAATAACCACACAACTTGTTGACTATGCCACAGCGAACAGCACCATACTATTAGGCATCTCCCACAGCACTCTGGGTTGTGGGAGAACTCCTAGCCTGTAAATAAGGATGATCATGCCCTCCAGGGTTCCTGGTGCAATCCTGATGTCATAAGAGGAGCCTGAGGCTGATCACAGTCCAATAGGCACTCTTGTCACTCTAGCTTAGCTGGGAGAATCTGGTTCAATCATGAGCTGCTCCTAGGTGGAGAAGAATAGATTGTGATAAAAATGTCTCCTGATACAAGCACTAGCTAAAATAAATACCAAACATTTAATTACCAGCAATTTTGCTTTCTTAAAATTTGGTTTGAGAATGATTCCCTAAAATACTTTTCAAGAATTTTTGTTAATACAAACAGAAAAGCATTCTATTAAGCTTAGAAATGTCTCCAAATAAAAGAGCCCAAATGTCCATCGATGGATGAATGGATAAAGATGTGATGTATGTGTGTATACACACACACACACACACACAAATGGATTACTACTTGGAAATCAAAAAGAATGAAATCTTGCCATTTACAACTACGTGGATGGAACTAAAGGGTATTATGCTAAGCGAAATTAGTCAGAGAAAGACAAATATATGACTTTACTCATATGAGGACTTTAAGATACAAAACAGATGAACATAAGGGAAGGGAAGCAAAAATAATATAAAAATAGGGAGGGGGACAAAACATAAGAGACTCTTAAATATGGAGAATATAAGAGGGTTGCTGGAGGGGTTGTGGTGGGGGGGGTGGGCTATTTGGGTAAGGGGCATTAAGGAATCTACTCCTGAAATCACTGTTGCACTATATGCTAATTTGGATGTAAATTTAAAAATAAAAATAAATAAGGGGCGCCTGGGTGGCGCAGTCGGTTAAGCGTCCGACTTCAGCCAGGTCATGATCTCGCGGTCCGTGAGTTCGAGCCCCGCGTCGGGCTCTGGGCTGATGGCTCAGAGCCTGGAGCCTGTTTCCGATTCTGTGTCTCCCTCTCTCTCTGCCCCTCCCCCGTTCATGCTCTGTCTCTCTCTGTCCCAAAAATAAATAAAAAACGTTGAAAAAAAATTTATAAAAAAAAATAAATAAATAAAAAATAAAAATAAATAAATAAAATATATTAGATGGGGGGGTGGGTGGCAGAAATGCTTCCAAATAAAATATAGCAGGTTGCCAATCCAGTTTTGTCATTGTAGCAAAGTTTATTGTGTTGAAAAATAGTTTTCAATAAAGTTAGGGTTGACCCAACATCCCTTCTTCCCTTTATGTAACTCATTAGTACCACACAAATAAAGGCCACTAGAAATAAAGGGGTTGGGAGGGCTACATGAGGGTGCTTCATATTTAGACACACATACACACATGGATGCTTCACATTTACACACACACATATTTACACACGTTTTTACATATTTTTAAAAAATATAAAACTGCTATGCCATTTATTTCAATAAATATTGAGGACTTACTATGTATCATATTATTTTAGGGGCTGGATGAAGATAATCTAATAGAATTAGTTAATATTCAAACTGTAAATTCTATTGGTTGCTTCTCTTTTTACCTGCTGAGTGAAACTTTTCTATACAGATAAAGGCAGAAGGAATTAATACCACAAGAATTAGGATAAAGGCAGGGACTATTTTCTGAAGAGTACAACTAAAAGTTAGTGCATGCTAAATGTTAAAGTCAGTGCACAGACATTAAGGGCTACAGAACCAGAGAAATAGATACCTCATGCAGGCTGGGGCAGTCAGAAATTTAAGGCACAAGCACGTGAAAGACTCCAATGAATAAAGAGGAGCAAAGGCATCCTAAGTTGGAGGGAAGGGAAGCAGTATAAGCAAAGGCTTGGAGGTAGGAATTGAAGTGTTGTGGAAGGTGCTGGAGGCAGGGTGGTGGTGGGGATTTCTGTGTGATGAGAGGCTAAGAGTGTCTACCAAATTAGAGACAGATCCCTCTCTTGGAGGGCAGCCACAGCAGAAAAGACAATCATCCATCTATGATAGGAAATGGGGATACCCACTCCTCTCCTTGGCTTTGCCAGGTTCCAACACTAGAGTAGGGAACCTAGTCGGGCAGCTGGGCCAGAGAAGTGGGACTCATTGATGAAGACATAAACACCTCATCCTTTGACTATCTTCTTAATCAGGATGACCATGTGTTTTTCTGTCTACTATACATGCCACATTGCTCCTGCCAATATCTCTTTATCATAATCCTAACAGCCACTGAAAAGGTGGTGGGTCTTTTGGAAAATATGATCATCCCTCTGCCCATGCTATGCTCTTGACTGTGAGTCAGTATGAAACTACTATGGTATAATACCTATTGTATTCTGTCTTGACATCCATGGAAAATGAAGAGGATGCCAAACAGCCTGACTGCAAGTTGCCCTTCCTATTCTGTTCCCACAGATAGGATGCCTTAGCCAAACAACCTTTTTTTTTTTTTTTTTTTTTAATCACAGGGGCAGTTCTGGCTACACCTGAGTAGAGGATTTTAGTTCCTTGCCAACATATGGAATTATTCAAACCAGCCAATCATATCCTCCCATGGGAACCAAAGGGGACCCATTATCTTGATACTGTATAGCCTGCTTTCCACGGCCCCTGGTGACTCATTCTGTTCCCAAGTGCAAGCTCAGTGTGGGCCTATGTGGAGGGCTATGTCCTCCTCCCCTGTATATGTGACCAACCAACTGTTGTCAATCTCATCTGTCGGGTGTCATGCGTTTGACCATCTCCATAATGGAAGGACAGAAATCCCTCCCTTACCAACAGGATGAATAAAAAATAATTAAAACATCAGTAATTAAGTTATTAATTAGATTATAAGTTAAACACTAAGTTTTATTAGAAATTACATAACATATTATAAATAAATGTTAGATAACAAATTATTAATCAATTATTCATTAAAAATAAACCACCGCAGAGGGTGCCATTTTCTGGGATCCTTAAGTACAAAGCAGTTGCACTGGTAGTTTTGGATATAATTATCCTAATAAATCCCATTGAAGGGTGTATCAAGTTAGCTTCATGTACACCTAGTTATATTTAGTATATGCATCTGAAGTCTGTCATGATAAACTTCAGCAATTTTCAAATTAAAGGTATTAATGCTATGTGTTACAGAAATGACATATTCCATGTTACAGAATATTAAATGTTACATTAAATACAGACCCCACTATAATAAAGTAGTAGGGAATTACAAGGAAACCAGTAGTTAAACTCAAGAGACATCTGCTTTCAGTCCCAGATCTTATTTTAGCCAAGCCTACTTGAGTGTTTCCATTTTCTAATAGGAACTACAACCTGTAATTGGGATTTCCCACTGCCATGGGGAAAAGGATAGTAAGCTTCTTGGAAACCCATAAGTAGTCAAAGATGAGGAGGTTAAACTGTCACTCATGAACACATCAGTTCACTTCCTTATTTAAAACTAAACATGAACAATTCTGCTTATCATTTGTCTTCTTCAGGTACTATCCACAAAAGAACTGTCCTAAAAATCTACTCCAGGCCCCCTATGAATCATCAATAATTCCAAAGACTCATCTGGAACCCATTTCTTTCTCAGAGCGTGCTAAGGACACAGTCCTATTCTTTCAAGACTTGAGAGGCAGTAGAGGGCATCAGGAAAGGACATGGGTTTTCTTCTCTTCCTCCCATGCATCAGTGTATCTTTCTACTAGTTAAATTATTAACTTGTTCTGTGTTTCTTTTCCTTTCTTTCTTTCTTTCTTTCTTTCTTTCTTTCTTTCTTTCTTTCTTCTCTCTCTCTCTCTCTCTCTCTCTCTTTCTTTCTTTCTTTTGCTGCCTTGATTGGGAAACCAAGAAACATCTTAACATTTCTATCAAACTTGTATAGATAGCATCTTTGAAAGCTAGAGTCAGGGCAAATGGAAGGGGAGTAAACATAAGCATGCCATTTTAGAAGTGAGATACACAAATTCCCTTTAGACAGGGTCAAAAGCATTTCATCATAGCTTCATACATTCCCAGGAGCAAAGAGGAAGCAGCAGTGAAGCGAACAAAAAAACACCTAAACCTAAGACAGACTTGCATTTGAATCTAGGCTCTACTTCTCACCTGGCTGTGTGTAAATGGCTGCCTATTTAGGCTCTTTTATTTTATACTTCTCTAAACTATAAAACAGATAACACTACTGGCTATGAAGATTAAATCGGATAATATGAACATGTCTGGTACATGCAACGGACAGGAAGTAAAACAGAATTTTTTTTTTTTTTTTAAGAGAGAGGGAGTGGGGAGAGGGGCTGCGGGAGAGAGAGAATCTTAAGCAGGGTTCAATCGACAACACAGTGCTCAATCCCACAACCCTGGGATCATGACCTGAGTTGAAACCAAGAGTCAGACACTCAAGTGACTGAGCCACCCAAGAGCCCCAAAGATAAATTCTTAAAAAAAGCAGACATGAGAAGAAGTAGAACTTAAGTGGAATGGCAAAAGGAACTGGAAGGTTTTGTTCTTGTTCATCCTTGGTAACCTAGAATTTAGTATGATACCTGATCTCTCTTTCCTGCATGGATGAATAAATTAGTGGACTTTATCCTAATATCTCACACAAAAATAGTACAGTATGAACAGACAAGTCCAGTCTGCTTCTTTTTGTAAGGCCCATGAGCCAAGAATGGTTTTTACATTTTAAATGGTGAAAAAAAAAATCAAGAATAATGTTTTGTGACATGTGGAAATACATAAAACTCAAATTTCAGTGTCTACAAATAAAGTTCTATTGGAGCATAGTCAAGCACATTTGTTTTTGGACTGTCTATGGCTGCTTTCATGCTATATCCACAGAGCTGAACAGTTGCAACAGAGATTACTTGGTAAAAATATTTACCATCTGACCCTTTGTGGAAAAAGTTGGCTGACCCTTGCTTTAGTAGATTACCCAGAAGGAGCAGAATATCTGCTTTGGAACAAAATGGCCTCTGTTTTTTTGTTTGTTTTTTTTAATGTTTTTATTTATTTTTGAGAGAGTGAGAGAAGACGAACAGGGGAGGGGCAGAGAGACAGAGAGACACAGAATCCCAAGCAGGCTCCGGGCTCTGAGCTGTCAGCACAGAACCTGATGTGGGGCCTGAACTCACAAACCATGAGATCATGACCTGAACTGAAGTTGGACACTTAACCAACTGAGGTACCCAGGTGCCCCCAAACTGATTCTGTTTTAATCTTAGCTCTTCCACTTACTATCTAAGTGAAAATGAGTGATAAGCTTTTAACTTCAATTTGCCTCAGTTTCTTCATCCATAAAATGGGGATAATAATAGCGCCTACCTGAAAGGGCTTTATGAGAATCAAACAAATTTATATGAATAATGTACTGACACCAATGCCTGGTATTTGTATGCATGCTCTCTCACTTCGTACATGTAGAGTGTCATCTGTAATATTAAAAAAACAATTAGTCCAGATACTTAAAAGTCTAGACTTGGGTAAAAAAATGACTTCAGACAGAAGCTTCTGCATTATCAGTCATGTGAAACAGCTCATCATCAGTGTACATGGCTGAGTAAAGAACATATGAGATCATATGAGCCATGATTTTGTAGCAGGTCACCCCTACTCTTGTTATAAATGTTTTACTTCACTGCTTCTTTTTGGGAGTTTATTACTTGTACAGTAATATCCTGAAGCTTGGAATAATCACACTTTTACCCATATCACAACACTGTTTCCTATTTCTAAAAGAATTTCAGTCACCACCTAATTTAGAGGTGTCCTATTAGATCTCAAGATACTTTTAAAAGCACCTTTCTAAACACTAGCTTTATCCCTCTTTGGTAAATAAAGATCACAATGAGCAACACAGGCTACAAAGACCTCTGAAAGTTATAAAAAGCACATGTCACTTATGCACTGAAGTTGCTGATTCTTTTAGTTATGTGAACTTTACTTTGTAATGTAAAGCAAGGTACCTGTATTTCTCTTCTAATTACAGATGTTCATCCTACAGTAGAAAGTCTAGTAGACAGCACGTCAAAACCTTGATCCCCTGCTCTGAGCCACTAGCTAAAGCCACCAAAAAAGGAGAGGAAGGAAGTAAGGACAAATTAAGGTACCAGAAAATAGTAAGAAAAGAGGGAAAGAGGAGAGATACAAGGAGCAAGTAGAAAGACAAAGCGTTATCCAGGAACGTGATCCACTCTTCCATCTGTGACATGTGCCTGTACTACCCTAGCTGTTCACTGAGTTCCTGGTGAGTTAAGCTTTGTGTTAGGCACCGAGGTAACACAAGAAGGAAGACTTCCTGCCTAGGGGAAACAGTTCTGACAGCCTTTGCCTTTCTCAAGTACCTCCAAGATAAGGCCTCCTGGGAACAGAGATTAACTACCCCTAAAATTTCCATTTATTCTAAAACTTTCCATATCAAAAAACAAAACAAACCCCCAGAAAACCTTTTCTCTCAACTAGAATGGAGGGGGATAAGGAGAGGGAAAGGAAGGAACATTTTACTTTTCGCTTTATGTACATTTAACTTTAAAAGAAAAAAAAAGGATTCTATGTAATGCTTATAATTTAAAAACTTAATACAGAAAATCCCCATTCTCCTTCCCCCAAGCTTACTAATTTCAATTATTTCAAGCATTCCTCATATACAGTATATACATACATATATATGTGTGTGTGTGTGTATATATATATATATATATAATACTTAGGAAGAAAAGATCAAAGATAAGGGGGAAGGATGGGCTGGAGACAGCCATCCCTATCTAAGCCTCCTATAAAATGCAAAACAAAATAAAACAAAACAAAAATCAGACCATGTTGACATGTAAATTACAGCAGTAATTTTCAGTATACTTCCTGTAGACAGACTATAAATGAACACACTTCCAACCCTCTAAATTGTCTACCACCTGTCAAGGAAAATGATAAATTCCCTGTATGGTAAACCCAAGGAAGAAAGAACATCTTTACCCTAACATCAGGTAAGTATAGTAAGATAGAAGCTACTGTAAACTCCAACAAACCCTACTCACAGTCACAGATTTTAACTTATGGAATCAACCCACAGGGCATTAGCAGAAAAGCCAGCAGACATATTTACTAGAGCCAAGACTTCAACAAGCAGGCTGAAAAGACAGTAATCTGTAGAGTACAAGAGAGTATGCGAAAATACTTTGCTCCTTAGCAGTGGGAAGGGCTCAGTAAGAATTAAAGATGCTTAGAATTACTACTATTGAGAATCAATCTAACAAGTCTACATTCAATGGAACGGTTAAGATCTCATGTTAGCCCACTGTACAAAACCATCAACAGGTCATCAAGTAAACACTGGGTATGAAAACATACTTAAACTAATTGTACCATCAAAAAGCCCCTGAACCTATTAGAGCTAATGTATTTGCTTACTTTCTCAGTGTTTAAATTTTGCTCTACAAAGAGTTCATATATTTTTTTTAAAATTTTTTTTTCAACGTTTTTTATTTATTTTTGGGACAGCGAGACAGAGCATGAACGGGGGAGGGGCAGAGAGAGAGGGAGACACAGAATCGGAAACAGGCTCCAGGCTCTGAGCCATCAGCTCAGAGCCTGACGCGGGGCTCGAACTCGCGGACCGCGAGATCGTGACCTGGCTGAAGTCGGACGCTTAACCGACTGCGCCACCCAGGAGCCCCAAGAGTTCATATATTTTAATGAGACCAAAACTAATTTCTTTAATAGTCACAGAAAACTTTCACCCTTCAGACCTTTATTTTATATTCTTTGCTAAAACCCTAGTACCAATTCTCATTTTATTTACTTATTTTTAAATATTTGTTTATTCTTGAGAGAGGGAGAGGGTGGGAGAACAAGCACAGGAGAGGGAGACAGAATCTGAAGCAGGCTCCAGGCTCTGAGCTGTCAGCAGAGCCCA
The DNA here is from genome assembly GCF_018350175.1 of Felis catus. NCBI lineage: Eukaryota > Metazoa > Chordata > Mammalia > Carnivora > Felidae > Felis > Felis catus. The sequence goes on from NC_058374.1 coordinate 116,483,052, forward strand.
ACACAGGGCTCAAACTTACGAACTGTATGATTATGACCTGAGCTGAAGTCAGACGCTGAACGAACTGAGCCACCCAAGCGCCTCCCAATTCTCATTTTAAAAGTTTCTTTTATCCTTCCCCAAATATGGTACTTAGCATGTACTTGGTATGCAGTAAGCACCTGTAATTGGAAACACAATTTAATATAACTGGAAACACAATTTAATACTAGGATGAAACGTGTAATCTATTAAATAGCTTTCTCAGGTTATCTGTACAAGTTCACAAACATATCCTATATTTTATTGGTCTTCTTAATAGCTAGAACATCAGATTTTATCTGTTGTATAGTGAGAACACTAAAAGATAAGGGTAAAAAGTTTTCTTAAGTTAACATTTTTCTAGAAGATTTCATAGTTTAAAAAAAAATTTTTTTTTAACATTTATTCATTTTTGAGAGACAGAGCATAAGTGGGGAAGGGGCAGAGAGAGGGAGACACCGAATCTGAAGCAGGATCCAGGATCTGAGCGGTCAGCACAGAGCCTGACGCAGGGCTTGAAATCATGAACTGCGAGCTGAGCCAAAGTCAGATGTTCAACCGACTGGGCCACCCAGGTGCCCCAGATTTCATAATTTTTTTTATTTAAGATTCTTATATTTTTCTCATCTGGATACCCAACTACTCGAGATTGGTGTTGATAATATACTTTATTTGCAGACAACAGAGTTTAAATAACATCTTTCAGCAGACCAGATGTTCAAACCCTAAAATAATGATATGGGTAATTGACCCCATAAGAGAAAGCACATTTTCTATAGCTAAACCACTCTAATCATTTCCTCATATATATAAAAATTGCACAAGGCCTTCACCAAGCTCTTGATTTTGGGACATCCTAACAGTTTGGCTAACTCCTTTGGGTACCTACAAACCGCTTAGATTTTTATTTTTTAACTTTCAGTTTTCTTACTACATGTAAGACATAGAGACAGATCTTTCATTTAAGAAGAGTTTTATAAAAATATTTTTTTTAGTATTAAATTATCTGCATTTTCTGAATCGCAGATCACATCACGATAGGCACCTTAAGATACATACTTTGAGAGACTGTTAAAAATTGCTTTTGATTCGTGTGGGAATTTAGGCCTATGGCTTCTTTCTGCAGGTCCGTAACAGGACCAGTGGAGTGAGTGGAATGGAAAGTTTCTTGCTTAACAATTCTACAACATGTAAGGATGCTCACTATCTAATAAAGACAGACTCATGTGAGGTCTTTTAGCCCAATTTCTCTTCTTCAAGGGAGCTTTGTTTTAGCAAATAGCAATAATTTTCCAAATCAGTGTAACAGCTTTCCAAAATTAACAGATGTTTCCTGTGCATTCTGGAAGCCTAGTCAGTGGGACACTGGTTTACTCAAAATGCAGCTGGATTCTGACCTCACACAAGTAAAAGCAATATATAACCTGACAACTATTTACTCAGATGTGACCACCTATTTTGTGCCAGGTATCTGCTGAGGCCAGGGACACAAAGATGCTTACAATATTTATTCTTATATTTCTTATATCTTATGTTTCTTTTTTTGGAGGGAGTGGTAGGGAGAGGCTAACAAACTGCTAGGATAGAATAAGAAAGTAGTGCTGTGCAAAAGCAGACGAAGGAAAGGGGTGACCTGTACTGCTTGGTATACAATCAATACAGTAGATGGTAGCTATTACTTTTATTACACTGTAAACAGGGTATGTTAGGTAACATGCTATGGAAGGGAGTGGCAACACAAGTATCCACAAATTCACTTCCTCAGTCTTTCAAGAACTATTTACAATGTGCCTATTATACGTCAGGCACTGTTCTAGGCACGTCAGGCACTGTTCTAGGCACGGGGGAGAAAGTGATGTAACAAAGTTAAATGCTTCACTCATTCATGCAGGTTGTATTTTAGTAGTGGAGAGAAGTGGGAAACAGATAATATACTGATGGGAAAAGAAAGTGTTATTAGAAAGAAAAACAGAACCGGGTAAGTGGGACAAGGGGATAGGTGGAAGAGGTAGGGGTATTTTCTTACCTTTCCTACACTAGAAAGGGAGAGTTCCGTGAAAGGTAACATTTGAGTTAGGTCTAGAAGGATGAAAGATAATCTGTCTGGAGGAGGGTGTGTCAGGTAGTAGAACAAAGCTATGAAAGAGAACAGGGTGCTTAGGAATGTTGGTCAATCTTATACAGGTAGGCAAACTCATGACATTACAAAGGCCAACTGGGGCCAGACCACAAAAAGTCTTATTTACTAAGGTAAAGAGTTTGAATTTTATTCTCTAGGGAGTAGGGCACCAAATGATGCTTAATTATGAGATAATTCTTTAAAAACAATAAACCAATGGGGCGCCTGGGTGGCTCAGTCAGTTGAGCGTCCGACTTCGGCTCAGGTCATAATCTCGCAGTCTGTGAGTTCGAGCCCTGCGTCGGACTCTGTGCTGACAGCTCAGAGCCGGCAGCCTGCTTCGGATTCTGTGTCTCCCTCTCTCTCTGCCCCTCCCCGGCTCATGCTCTGTCTCTCTCTCTCTCAAAAATAAATAAAATTTAAAAAATATATACATGAAAAAAACAATAAACCAAAAAGTCTCACTTGAAAATGGGCCAAAGAAACAGAGATTTCACCTGAGAGGATATATAAATGGCAAATATGTGCATGAAAAGATATTTAACATCATTAACCATTAAGGAAATGCAAACTGCACCACAACGGGATGTCACTACACACCTATCAGGATGGCTAAAAATAAAAGTGGCAAACACCAAGTGCTGAAGGGGGTGTAGAGACACTGGACCACTCATACACTGCTGGTGGGAAAGTAAAATGGTACAGCTACTCTGGAAAACAGTTTAGGAGGTTAGTTTAGGAAGCAGCACCTCCTAAAACTAAACACGCAATCACCACATAACCTGTAATTGTACTTTTGGGTACTTATTCCAGGGAAATGAAAACATATGTTCATACAAAAACCTATACATGAATGTCGATTATAGCTTTATTTTTAAGAGCCAAACAGTAGAAATGGCCCTTTAACTGGATGTCCTTTAACTAGAATATTACTACTCAGCAATAAATGGAAAGAGCTATAGAGACATACAACAACTTGGATGAAATCTCCAGAAATGATGCTGAATGAATTATGATTCCATTATATATAACATTTTGAAATGACAAAAAATTTGAAATGGATTATTGGTTGCCAAGCTTGGGACTGAGATGGGTGAGAGGTGGGTGTGGTTATAAAAAGGTAACAAGGGGGATCTTTGCAACGATGGAATTGCTCAGCATCTTCACTGTGATGGCAGACACACAAACCAACACGTGGCAAAATTACATAGAACTAAATACATATATACATACTGAGTACAAGTACTGGGGCAACCTAAGTAAGACCAACAGATTGTATCAATGTTAGTATCCTGGTTGTGCTATTTTACTATAATTTTACAAAATGTTACCATGAAGAGAAACTTGTAAAAGGATACTAGTTTTTCTCTGTACTCGTTCCCTTTTTGTTTTTAATTTTTTAATGTTTATTTTTGAGAGAGAGAGAGTGCGTGCGCGCAAATGGGGGAGAAGCAAAGAGACAGGGAGACACAGAATCCGAAGCAGGCTCTGGGCTCTGAGCTGTCAGCACAGAGCCCGATGCGGTGCTCAAACTCACAGATTGCGAGATCATGACCTGAGATGAAGTTGGATGCTCAATGGACTGAGCCACCCAGGCGCCCCTCTTTCTTTTTTTTTAAAAGAGAAAACTTTTTTTTTTTTTTGATAGATAGCGTGAGCTGGGGAGAGGGTCGGAAGGAGAAAAAGAGAATCTTAAGGAGGCTCCACCCTCAGTGAAGAGCCCAACGTGGGGATTGAACTCATGAGTTGTGAGATCATTACCTGACCCAAAACCAAGAGTCAAAACCAAGGGACACTTAACCAACTGAGCCACCCAAACACCCTGCCCCTGTACTATTTCTTACAACTGTACGTGAATCTACAGTTATGTCAGTAACACTTTCAACTTAAAAAAGTCATAAACCAGATTGTAAATTCCTTGTGAATAGGAACTCTCCTTAGTTTCTCTGATTTCTTGTCTAATTCCCCTATCCCCGCCCCCCATTTCCAAATGTTGAGACCAGCCTGAGAGAAGGACGTAGTAAGTGGTAATTATTTGGTTTCTGGTTTATCCAAGGGGAATTAAGTTTATTAATTTCTATAAAAGTAAAATCTATATTTTACCAAAATTCTCTATATAAATTCTATAAAATAAAATCTAAAATACCAACGGTCTCTGAAGTAGTTGATTATCTGCTATGGAATAAAATGACTTCAAAATATCCCCGTTAGCAGTTAAAATGTCACTGTGTTTACATGGGAATCAGATGCCTTTTAAATCAACTGTCATTAGGTAGGAGTCTTTGGGAATCGGAGTCATGGAAAACTGGCAGATCGAGGCCAACAGGATTTCAGCAGGCTCCTATAACAAAAGCCTTCAGAGCATGGCACTCCACTATCCCCTCTTCATCCTGTTTTAGCACAAAACATTTGAAGAGGAGAGGCAGGAAACAAGTGACACAGGGCAGTGAAACATGTATCCACATCTGTAGACTAAAAAATCCATACTTACATGCTCTTTGGTAATGAGACATCCTCACAATGGAGCCAATTGGGGAGTTATTTCTGGATAGATTAATTAATTTGGATTGAGAGAAAAAAACTACAAATATATCAGAAGTCTGAATTATCAGAAGTCCTATAATTCAGTTTGAGTTATTTCATATACATGTATCTACTTTTCATACCCAAGTATAGGTCTTACTTACCAGGTTGCTTTGGAGAAGCCATAATTAGCACTGGAATTATTTTACACGAGACACAGTGTTAAAATGCCCAGCAGGGTGTACACAAAAGGAATTTAAATATGTTTTCTACATGACTTTCAGCATTTATTTGCTTAAAATAAGACTAGCTAAATTCAGTTGAGCCTAGGCAGAATGAATACAAGATGCCAAATTAAAAAGTCACAGAGGCATCATGATCAGTGTCACCTTGGAAGTATATTCCACAAGCCTCTTGGTAGATGAAGCCAGTGACTGTGACCTATGTCAGCAGCCCCAGAAATGATGCTAGCAGTGCTCATCTAAGATTTTCTCTCAATCTATAGCCCAACTGAATGTGCTCCCTGTCCAGTTTCCAGGTCTTGCCCTCTCATAATTCACAAGACTGCAGAAATCCTATCTCCTCCAATATTCAACCAGAGAGTGTATCACCTGCCTCTTTGGGGGAAAAAATCCCCTACCATTCATTTAAATCTGTTTTTTTTCATTACGATAATAAGGATATATTATTATAAAAGGTATTTCAGCCTTACAAAATTATTTACTTTGGGGATCCATAAATAGTAATTAACTATTAAACTACAGTGTTTTAGAGGTCAGAAAGTATTTGACAAAGAATGAAATCAGGAATAGTGATAATAGGTAAAAAAGTAACTTTCACGTAAATCAGTGGGAAAATATGAGACATGCATAGTCCTCCCAGTGTCATTAATTTCCCCATAAAATGGTACTAAATGACAGGAACCCATTTTAACACCACTACCTTGACTAAATGCAAATATGGCATGAATAGTTCAGTTTCCAAACACTGCAACATCAATTTCCTAACCACAAAAACTTTCCAACCAATGAGCTCTTCTAGCATGAAAAATCTGGAGCCTCTGAAAATGCTCAGTGACGTCTATACATATCACTGCAGGTGTCCTTGTGTTTTCCTTCTAGACAGTGAACAAATTTGGGACAGAAATACTTTGTCCATCAAGGTTTCCTGGAGAGAAGATTCACAGACCTCTACCGATATCAAACATAAAAAGAAAAAAAAAAAAAGGCAAAACCAATGCCTCACAGCACAGAACAATATGAACATATCCTGATTTAAAATCAATATGTCTCAAGAACTTGGTTCCATATTGAGTTCACCCAAACAATACCTGCGTGCCCTTGGGCAAGTTACTTAAAACTCATTAAGTCTTAGTTTCCTCATCTGTAAAAGAAGATAATATCTGCCTTATAGGATAGAAGGGACTATGAGAGAGCTCCTAGCATGATGCTTGGCATAGCAGAAATACTGAGTAAATAGTAACTATTACTATTTAGTATAGAGTCTGTGCTATTTGATGTTAAGATCATTTCTTATCCTTGATATTACCTGGTTGATAGACTTTTGGTGAGGGGCAAAAAACTGGATTGATGGGGAGTCAGATAGTGGAGGGAAGAAAGTTTTGTTAACATATATTAGTAGCACAGATATTTGTTGGCTACAAAGTTTCTGCTTAGTTTGAGCTCTTATCTCTCTGAAATCACCTGAAATCATCTTAACAACACGAGCCATATAATCCTGTGTTCATAAGCTGTGTGCAGCCCTCCTTCCTAATAGGGATAACAATATCTGTCATAACTGAAGAAAATAGGCAATGTCACAAGCAAACCTAAACCTTTTTTCAACAACTAAGATCACTTGAGTTTTCTAAATCTTGCTGACTTTCACTGCAATGGTTCCACAACAGCATTAGAAGGGGCAATGTGGTATTCTGAAGCAGCAGGTTGGAGTCTTGGTTTTGCAATTTCCCATCTCTGTGGCGTGGAAAAAGTCAGCATGTCTTGCTGGGCTTGGCTTCATCAGTGAATGAGGAGACTGCACTGGATGATTTGTAACGACTCTATTAGTTCTAAAATTTACATTTAACCTAGAACCATTAAAAGACATATATGACTTTCCAAATTTCTCAAAATACCCAAAAGGTCCCCATTTAAGTTTCCTCACCCAAACGTGATACCAAATAAATCATATCTGGACTCATGAATGAGCTCATTATTCATCCCTCCCTCCCACCCCAAGTACTTCCCACAACCTAAAAAGGCAGTAGTGAGGAACTGTGCTTTTCCCTCATGTTTCCAACAGTGGAACTATGCAAAGAAAATTTAAGAAATGAAACAGCTACTCATTTAAATTGAAATATCTGTTTACTTGTGACTGCAGATACATCTAAAGACCAAGAGAAAAGACAGAAAAAAAGTCACCAATTATTCCTTCTGTATACATTACACCAACTTTCCTGGACTTGAAATTACAATTGCCAAACAGTTCAAATCGGAACTACTTTTCAGATGAAGAAAGAAAAAAGAACGAGCTATTCTAAATTTATCAAAAACCAAATCTATTCTTTAATTCCTAATGTTTCAGATGATACTAACATATGCCAAAGTATATCAACTTGTCAAAAATATGTTACCAAGAAACTGACTTCAAAAAAATATATGATCTAAGTAAAACAAAGTTTTCTATGGAATCCACGGGAGCTCAAGAATAAGCAGTTACACCATTTCAAACAGAAAAAGGCTAAATGTGTTTGTTTTCCTTTTTATTTTTATCCAAACATTCAGGGGGAACTGATTTTCTTTGTTCAGTGTTTATTATTTCACCTTTCCTGAAGCAGAAACCAAAATACTTTGATAAATGGGAGAGTCTGGTAAACAGACACTTGGACATTAGGGCTCAGAATCACGAATCTCATTGTATTTTAATTGTCCATTTTTCCTGAAGTCACCATCACCGTGATTCGATTTCTTCTTGTATAAAAGGGTATGATAACACCAAATACAACCTTACTCCAATGCTTATATGGAACCAAAATGGCTCTATAATACATGCAAACAAGAAGGGCTGAGAAATGCAGAAGACAGCTGTTCTTCCTGGAAATACTATCATCACACTTTACTCCACTGATAGTCTATTTGGTCAACCCAATTTTTATAATTCCAAAGATAGATTATCTCTGTCTGACGTCAAAACTACTTGCAAATACTTTTTTTTTTTTTTAACCTTCAGAGATCCACAAACACGATTACCAGACTCAGACTAATCCAAAGTAGTTTTTCTATACCACCCAGAGGAAACTAGGCAGTGCAGTTCTTGAACTTAACTCAGAATTTAATAAAAAAAACATCTACTTTGTAGCTTCCTACACCCAAATGTGCTACAACTCAAACTGCTCTTTGAGTTGTGGCACACTTTGCTACACTTCGCTACTAATATAGTTTCAAAAAAGTATTAAAATAAATAGGCTCATATAAACACGTCTACTTTTTTAATAAAGGGCTTGCCCTAAATACCAAATTAATCTATGTAATTCCAGGAAAAGATGATGCATTTAAAAGAAATGTCTGGAAGAACACAGAAAGCTTACAAAAGTAATATACAAAGCACAGGCATTACTTACGAATACCTGAAATATGAATACACTCATCACCCTACAAAAGAACATGAGCCTAGATTTGGAATTCCCCTGAACCACCTGGAGGAATGGTGAGCCAAAGTTCATCTTCTCCACTTCTTCATCCTGTTCCTTCCTAATAAGTTCCTCAACACACTACCTTTTACACCTCCTTGAATGTAACGGCATTTAAAAGTTACAAAAATCTTATTTTATGGTTCTGTTTTGGTATTGCCACAATTTCATTTGCTATTAACTTCCATTGCACTTTTCACATATCAGAAGCTAAGTAAGTTCTTGTGGGCTGGCTAGGAACCTAAGACCTACTCACAGTTATTTCTATTGCAAAAATGCATTAAGTTCCAAACATCCTATTAACAGGCTTAATCCATTTACAGATTGATGGATTACCAGATTATCTTTACCAATCAGGTCCTTACAGGAATTAAAAATGTTTAGGAAAACAATGAAGGCCATCCTTGTCCCCTCCCCACAGGTGTCCTTTCCCAAAAGGTTCACACTGAGAATGTGTTTCTAGGAAATAGGTCAGAAGCTCATTTTGCAAAGCAATTTCTGTCTCACTGATATAATTGATTATTAACTTTTAAAAAGCAAAATTATGATATCCTTGGCTAAATTACAAAATTTTTAGATTTTTACTATTCAAAAATTTAATAAAAATCTAGCAATGGAAAACCAATCATCTCTAAAAATAATGCCACCCACCCCCCAAATGTGCAAATATCATCTATCTCAACTCAATGTATTTTCACCATGACAGGATGTATGTGTGTACACACAATCATAATTTAGGATATTTGTTCTTCTATCTCTTGACTAAAAATATGCATCCAAAAGTATAAAGTGACATTCCACCACAGAAAAGCATAATGTTTGATAAAATATCACTTATCTGTTTTGGCAAAAAATGAGACCAAAGTGACAGCGCTGGAAAGAATACTGCAATTTCACTAATTGCTAATAATTAATTTGAAAGGAAAAAAGAAAAGCTTTATTGCCAAGAAATAAAATCCAATGCTTCTAGCTGCAGTTTCAAATGCAGGGTAAGTATGTAAACAAACAGATTTGCCAAAATTGTGAGGTTATGATTCCAACACAAGAAAGCCAAAGTTAAAGAGCCATACAAATGTTTGATATTTCCTGAGCTGATGATGCTGTAAATAACTCCCAGTAAAAGGCTTCTGTTGAGATCCAGGAGTCCTAACCCTTACCCTCTAACAGTGCATAATCTTATCAGTGCTACAATAAGGTGGAAATGCTTATTAGGGCTATTGATTTATACTTTAATCATTACATTAAAATCCAACACTACCACCAGATGGTAAATGCAACCCAAGAGAGACTAGGTCTGATGATTTACAACACAGAAGCCATAACAGGATTTTAGACGATTTGTCATTTGGCCAGCTCATTAAGCCCAGTTTTGTGCTTAAAATGGGGAGAAAACAAACAAAAAACTTAATACTTTCCTTCATCAGAAATGAGGGTCTACTGATTAAGAAGAAATTATTTTGAAGTTTATTTTATTTTGAATCTTGGTGCTTGAGGAAAACCAAAAGATAAATCCAAACCTGTCAAGTGATGGGGACTTCTGGGCAAAGTTTCAAGAACAGCCATCTACATTGGCTGATTCCATTTCCTCTCTTTGAAATCCTCCTCAGTCTGCAATCTGGCTTCTTCCTCTAGAGCAACACTGACACTGTTCTTATCAAGGTTAAAAAACGACCTCCTAAATGCCAAATTCAATCTTGACCATTTTTATAAGCCTTGGGTCTAGTCTTAGCACCTTTGTGAAGTCATCTTTATCTTAATTTATTTTTTTAAGTAATCTCTACACCCAACCTGGGACTCAAACTCACAAACCTGAGATCAAGAATTGCATGCTCCTCCCCAACTGAGCCAGCCAGGTGCCCTGTGAAGTCATCTTTAACACCCTTCTTGGGGTATAACTCAGACAAAGTTTGGAATCACAAAACCATGCTGCCCTGTAATTGTCTGCTGCCTCACTGGACAGAAACTCTGGGGAGTAGACACTCTCCTTTCACTTTTGAAGGCACAGTGCTCTACACATGGGTCAATATTGTGGAATATATAAACTGAGGGCTTGCTAGGTTACCCAGGAAAACTCAATAATCATTCATTTTCTTTGAAGTGCTTATAATAAGAATTAAACAACAGAGGAAAAAGGTAGAAAGGTTCCAGGGAAAGTTTTTCTTGGTTAGAGAGTTAAGAAATCCACTACAATTTCAAAAGGAAAATTCCCATATTGGCACACTATTATTTTGCTAATTTGTCTATAACTCTTTAATATTAACAGCCCAAATTTACAAACTTCCCTATGAAAATCAAACTTCTTAAATAATACTAATAAATAAGCACTCATTAACCTGCATGCCAGTGAGACAGAAAGGCCTGCTGCCTGCTATGTATTTGAGGATAATCATGTTTGAAATATTTCAGGTAAGAGAGCTCCTAACTATACCCAAAAGGCACCAGAATACTCCAGAGTTTCTCACAATCTGGCTCCCAACAAAACTGCTTTTGAGAACCCAGGGCAGTAAGCAAACGGTGACCCATCTGGGAACACCAAAACCTACAGTTTCTACGGCCAGGGGTATTCCCTTCACCCTCCTTTACCTTCACATTTGGCTATTCACCCTTCTTGGCTGCAGGGCTTCCCAGCACCACTCCTCACAGCAGCCAACTCCCCTCCTCCAGTTTCCTCTACTCACTCTTGCCTGAGGTCAGAAACCCAATTAGCAGAATCCTGCAGTGGAGAATGGGGAGGGAAAGAGAGGAGGGATAGGAATAGTGAGGAGAAAGGAGGGAAAGAAAATCCACTGCACTCTAAATCCCAATCACCCAGCCCTTCCCTTCTCCTTATCACTCCCAATGCCTTACAGTCTTTCTCAAAGCAAACCCAGCCCCCGATTTCCTCATTCTTTAGTCACCTCACCCTTTCCATAAACACTGCCTCTCAGACTCAGTGGATTTGCTTCTCTGACATGGGGGTGCTCAACCCCACCCTGGCCAATGCTCCTGCCTCAGCACAAAGAGAAGCTGAGAGGGAAGAATTCACCCAGGACAAGGGAAGTGGAAGCCAGTACAGTAATGGTTAATATAATTTGGGTGCTAAACTGAGTCCTTTACCAATGTTTCCAAAATTGTTTCTTTGGACAATACACTCTGAGTTCCAAATTACAATTAACTTTTAGAATACAATCCTATTTGTAACTGGGGACTGTATACAATTATTTCCTGATAAATGACAAACATGTTATGAATTAGTAAATATTAAGCTGTTGGATTCATGAAACATCTGTCTTCTAAAGAAGGTGACCATAGCTTGGCAGTGTCTGTTTACTAATCCAGAATCTGGTTGATTATATATGTGGACTCTGTAAAATGAGTAAGTCTCTGTAAGCCAATCTCCTCTGAAAGAGCCAGAATCTCTTCCGTGAGGATCGAGAAACTGTTAAAGACACTTGTCTACTCTTTCCAGCAGAACGATCTTACATAGGGTTCATAATGTGTTTTTTTCTAATCATTTTAGAACTTTACTGGGTTGGACTTTAACTACTGCAAGGCAGAGGTCTCTATATTTTCAACAGCTAGATTACCAAACAGGATTTCCATTTGGATCCACTCAACTCACCTGAAATGTATGTCCCACTTCTCATTTACCTTATTTTAGGGTGTCCAGGTATCCTCCTCATGAGGGCTTGGATTTTGCTTTCTCTGTCTATTCAATGTTGTTTACAAAAGGTACAACCTCCCAGGAAAAGCTGTTAGTCTGACCCTATGACTGAAGGCTTTTGATTCAGCTGGCACATTTCAAGAGTCTCAAGCCTGGCTCCCTGCTCCAGGCCTAAACAAAAATCTCTGTGGAAAGCTAATTCAAAAGCAGAGCTCACTCACTCTTCACCAGACTGCCCTACTTGACAGCCTGTAACCTGTCCAAAGCCGCCCTCAGTTTCCTGTGGCCTTGAGAAAGAACCCTCCTTAAGAATGCCATCCAGCTGCACAGGCTGGCTGTGTACATTAACCCCTTCCAACCACGTTTCCCACCACCACCAGAGCAAAGCGCCCTGCGTAAGAAACAGCAGAAAAAGGCTGCGTTCCAGAAGTTTACAGCTGGTGTTAGCAATAATGACAGATCCTTGAGATTTAAGCCTGAGGGCCAATGGGATGGCCAAACCTCCAGTTTCAAGAAAAAAACTTCATCTTAGGTAAGGACAGTAGTATACCATAAAGAAGCCAAATTAATTTCCCTTTCTCACAGACACACTATTCACTATACAAAAGAATATTAAAAGGAGGGCAATACCAACAAAACTGTTCCATGGACAGAAGAGCAAGCATGAGAATACATTTTTTTTTTTTTAAGTTGGGACACTTAATTTCAATTCTCTGTCAAAATATTTATGCCAAGGAAAAGGCTTTTGCCTAGGTACTAACGTTCAGAGGAGACAGTTGTAAACAGAATGGAGTCAGCTATGAGAAAAGTTAGGCAAGGGAGGCTAAGTCTTTCATGGGTCAAAGGAGGAAGGACAGGGTTTATGAGTAAAGAAAAATGTTAGGAGAGCATCTGTAAGCTAAAAGAAATTAGAACAATTTTACTTGGTACACTAAGATTTTGCTTGACATTTTTATTTATTCAATTCTCCTGATAATCCTTTAAGCCCCTACTACGTGCCATATATGTTAACATTTCTACAAAAGTCCCACTGTAGATCTGAGTATTCAAAGGCTTGAGGTTTAAATATAAGAACACGAAGACTTCAAAAAGGGTCTATGTGCTTTTTGTTAAACACAAAACACTTTAAATGCAATGCAAAGGCCCCTCTTTGTGATTACAGAGAAAAAAGCAGCTGCAGTGGTTGGGGTTTTTTTTTTTTTTTTTTTTTTTTGCCTCTTTTTTATTCATTTTATCATCCAACCAACACCTACTCATTCCTCCTCAGCCCCTTGGTTGACCTCATGAAGGATAAAAAGGTATGACTCAAAGTCTTCTTGGAGCTTAAAACTAAAAACAGAACATCAGACATACCAATAAATAATTACACCATAAAACACACAGAGAAAGGCTGTAAGGATACCACAGCATAAAAGGGAGATCAGAATAGGAAATAAACACTTGCTACTAGGTCTGTAAAAGCTTCATGAAGCCAGTGGTTGCTGAGCTGGACCATTAAAGATGGTCAAGGTTTTAATAAGATAGATGGAGTAGGTAGGTATATCAGAGGTAGCATGTACACATACAAAACTGAGAAAGAAGGATAGTACCTTTCCACTTCCTGCATTTTTCCTATGTCCATATGAAGTCAGCAATTAGTCCTCAACAAGCAAAATAACTAATATCAGAGAGGAAATTTTGCAAATTTAGAGGTTTTAACTGACAAGGGCACCATAGGCAAACACATGGATTTCAAACTTTACAGATTCCTACACCTAACAAATAAACCTCACTGAACTGGCCAATTTCCTCTCCTAGTTTCCTGCTATGACTTCTAAGTTAGTGCTTTGGAGGCCCTGCAAACTCGCTCTTCTAGGTCTCTCTTGTACTATCTACACTACCACTGGGTCAAATTCTTTGAATCAGCTACTAAAATAACTCAACTACTTCAAGCTTGCATTGAAAACATCCATTCTGGCTATATGATAAAATAATACTGTAGTTTGGAATAATTTAATATATGCTTAACTAAGCCACTCTCTCACCAAGTGATTTTCCCCATCTCACAGGGTTGCTGCAGGTTAATTTCAGTTAAAGCGCAGTGCCTGTCTGGCACCTAAGTGTTACCTGGAATGTTGATGTCTGGGTTCAAGTTGCAGCTGGCCATCTGAAGCTTCATATGGCTCTTCTACCTCATACACATTTGCATCTGTGTCCTCCATGCTTCTGGAATTTTGCCATTCTAACTCGGGAGTTTTCCCTACGGCCATAATAAATGGCAAGTTCTCATACTCTGGTATTTCCTCATAATGGCGTATATTTTCATACTCTGGTGCATAGCCACTTGTAATAGATTTGCAAGGTGTCTGAGATGATGACTCCCTGGAGAGCATTTGGTCATCCAAAGACTCAGATCTTGGTCCATTAGCTGCACTGGTCTGGCCCCGAGACTTTTTCCTCTTCTTCTGGGATTCTAGGCTGTAATTATCTGCAGAGTATGCTTTGATGGGCTTACTTTTCTTTTCTTCTACCAACGTGCCATGCCAATCACTTTCAATCCCTTTCCGCTCCCCACCTGAGAGGCTGCCTGTGGTTGTATCTCCAACTTGGCTATTCTTGAACCAAAATTTCTGGAAGTCACTCTTCATGAAACAGATGGACAGTTTCATGTTCAGCAACTTCTTTAAAGAGTTCTTCTTTTGAGAGTCTTTGCAAGGCTTAGTGCACCTCTCCACATCCATAGCAGATAATGATTTCGCTCTAGGCTTAGTCGTGGCAGTTGAAGGCTCACTATTTGATGATATGGTGACAGATTTTAAGGATTCTGGGTTCCCCGAAAAGGGTAAAATAGGATGAGGTAATTTCCACACTGGCTTTTCTGAAGTCTGTTTAGTCATATCAAAGGAGGACAACATACCATGGTTTTGGGCACACAAATGTCGAAGGTGATTTCTTTCTAGACCCTTCTCTGAATTGTTTTCTTCATTTGAGGGATAAGAAATTTTCTCCACCAGCTCCTCTGAGGCAGCTTTTTTAAGTACTCCTGCAGCAGGCAAGCTGTGTCTCTGAGGTTTTTTGGGGACAATTCTTGAGGAACTTTCACCTTTTATTATAGATTCTTTTTGCATTTGAGGGGCAGACGCTTCCAGGTTACAGGCAGTAGGCAAATGTTCATTGCAAGTTAACTTGAGTTGCTTAGGCAGGCTCATAGATAAAGTACTGCATCTTATAAAACTGGTCCCTTTGTCCATAGCAAGTGACATACTGGAACCATCTACTGTCTTGGTGTCAGAACTCAAATTACAATCTGTTTCTATTTTTTCAAAGGAAGATGTTTCATGACACATAACTTTCTGTGGATTGAGTAAATTTTGTCTGTCACTGTTGCAGTCCACATTCAATTCACTTTTATTTCCTGGCTTCACTTTGCCCACCTGTTCCTGGTTACACAAAACATTCTGATGAAGAACACCAATTTTACTGTTTTTCAAACCAGCTTCTAAAGGACAAGAAGGGTTACTGTCTAAATTCTCTGGTTCTTCAGTACTTTCACTAGGAACATCTATATACTTTTGGCGTAACAGACGAGCAGCCCGTGTCTTTCTGGGCTTGGGAGTTGGAAATTTGGGGGTATATGGTACTAAGTGAATTTCTAAGGGACCAAGATCTTTGACTTCTGATTTCTTACTAACTCCATCTGAAGATGGAAAAGTACTTCTTTTATCATTTTCCAGAGTTTCTTGTTCAGATGAATGAAAGCAACTATTGCTTTTTTCACTGCTATGCTGATAAGTTTCATCACTAGGAATCTGTAAGTGGCAGTGGTGATGATCAGGAACTTTTTCAAGGCTGGACAGGGAAGGTGACAGGTCTGCAAACTCAATTCTGAATTGTCTGTTGGAATTATAGCCATCAGTCATTTCTGGGCTGTCTGTGGAGCTGTGCTTCTGTAGGGAAATAAAAGGTGATGCTCGTTGTGTTAAAACATCTTTAAGCTTCTCTTCTAGGATGTTTGCCTTTAAAACTACTGCATTCTGGCTCTTGACTTTTTCAAAGTTAGAATCACATTTACTCCTTGTTTTTATAGCTGAAGAGGACTCATCAATTTTACTATTTTCTAAATTTTCATGCATTTCCAGGGGCTCTAAGATAAGCTGCTTTACACACACATGTTCTCTATTCCCAAGTTTATGGATACACTGAGAATTACAGGAGCACATTGGTAAAATATAATCGCTGCTCTGATGCCCTACATTTTTACAATTAGAGTTGTCAGCATTTTTAGGTAATTCCTGTTTATGCTCTTGCAGGTTCACAGTGATTTTCCTTGATGGTGACTGCCCGATGTCTCTAACAGGTGAGCCTTTCAGAACCTTTGGTTTCGGGGCTATTGCTGGTTTGGTTTTCTTTGTTGACTGTGGAACACTAGAAATCACAATATCAGGTTTAGGCGCAACAGGAGGTGGAGCAGGCTTATTATTTGCTACCACAAGTTTTGGCTTGGGGGCCACTGGTGGCTTCTTAATCTCTAGAAAGGAAAAAATAATAATTTGATGACAAAAACAAAAAACAAAACCCAAAAGATGATAAATGATTAAATTTGATAACATTTTTACTTTTTTTGACAAAATGGTGAATTTACATCTTACTAGGCAGATTATGTTAAAGAGTCAACGTAACTCTCGAAAATTCCTTAAATTGTCCTTCAATTCCAATATACAAAGCTTTGGGTAGAGTGTACATTTCTTATCAAGTCCAAAACAGTTTTTCTTCTAACTCTAGAACAGATTACCATATCTTCAGTAGACACTAAATGAGATCATTGGCTTCTGCTTTTGGGACCCTTATAGAAGAAAAGTACTTCATTTGCTGAGTGCTAAGTGAGTGAATTTGCCTAAGTTATATGTAGATAGAACTCTTTAAGTTTGCCTCTCAGTAAGCAGTAGTATTCTTCAACTTCAATGATATACCAGAGTTCTATAAATGCTTTTTCTCAAGATTCTACCCCACTAGAACCCCAAAACTATCTTAAAAAGGAATACAGGAATCAAAAATTTTCCGAACTTAAAAACAAAAGTAATTCTTCTGTATTATTCGATTCATTTTAAAGTTGGATTTCTCTGTACAGAAATTGTCATTGGGAATTTTCATTATAATCCTTCTCAGAGCTTTATTTTTTAAAAAGTCATGTGTATAGGTTCTACACCACATCTAATCAATCAGAGATTCTGGGAATACAGCCTGGACACGTGTATTCTTTTAAGTTCCACATGTGAATATACTGTGTACCCTTAATTAATAATGACTACTGTAGTACATTTAAAAGATAACCACACACACACACAAAAGATGACCACAATTTCAATTGTAGCAATCCTCCCTTGACATTATATAAAAAGCACTTAATAAACACCTATTATACAATGCTAGGTTTATACAGACCTGATCCTATCCTAAAGGTACCTAATAAAAGCCTCACTCAAAAGACCTATAAAATAAAGATATACAGAGCCCGAATATCTGTATTTTTTTTAAAGTTCTTTAGGTTTTTCCACCTAAACTATCTCTTATCACCTAGTCACATTTCCCCAAGGAGACCTAAAGTAAAAATATTTTATCTTATACTTCTTACACTGCATGTTTGTTCCTCCAACAGGATCTAATGCTTAACAAAAACTTAATTTACTAAACAAAAACCATAAATCTTTCCAAATATCTGTTGGACATTAAGTACTTGAATACACAGAGGCTTTGATACTTCATTTAGTGATGATTTTCTTTTCAACAAAGGAAATTAGTCACAACACTTGGGAAGATATGACATGAAAGTGTGGGGGGTGGGTAGAGAGAGAGGGAGAGAATAGGGTGCTCTACTTCCTTTTACCAATCATTTTCCCAAACCAAGGTCACACAATGACATATGCCCTCTCATTCAATTCCTGGTATAATGTCATAATAAAGAAGATAATAAAAAAATACTTCCAAAATAATTTAATACAAATTCCCAAAGCTACACAATTTCACTTAGGTATTTAATACACATGCTATTACTTTTAAGTAGAAAAAATTGTAAAACCATTCAAAACCTAATGATAAACCTTGTTATAATAGTCTATTAAATTAAACTCTTGACCTATTAAGTCTTAAGGGAAAGTACGATTGCCCTAGGCCTCTTCCCAACCTCCCACCTTATCCAAGATAATGAAAACTGACAAACTGTCATGTTGATTTCATTTTTGTAACCATTCTTAAAACATCTTATCTTTGGGATTTTTGAAGGAATTAAAAAAAAAAAAGTCAGTTTTGCAAGATGGAAAGAGTTCTGGAGACCGGCTGCACGGCAACATGAAGGTATTTAACACTACTGAACTATACACTTAGAAATGATAAAGATGGAAAATTTATGTGTATTTTACCACAACTAAAAAAACCAAACAAACCCAAAAAACAAAAATCCAGTCTCATCGAACTAATCTTTTACTTTCTGAATCTTATAGCCTGTCAAAAGCTTCAGGGCCATCTAACCAATCAATTTTTGCTTTTTAATTAAATTGTTTTTTACTCTTTGGTAACAATTTCACTATTTTCTTTAAATGTGCTTTATACACATTATCAGCAAATCAGCATATTATACACATATCAGCATCCAAGGGCCATAAATACCTGTTCTCCGTTAGTTTTATAGAAATTCAAGCAAATACGTATGAGTGGTGGTTGATTTCCGACAAACACAGCATAGCATATGTACCTAACACTTTCAATGCTCACTCACTGAATTAAACAGATGACTGTGAACATTAGCTTACCACTGTTAACTATGTATTGGAGGAAGCAGATTAACATAACTCAGCTGGCTAACCTAATTCTGTGCCTTTGTGAAGATCTGGTTGCCTCAGTTTCCTTACTTGTAAATGAGGGATTTGAACAGATTTCTAAAGCCTATATGATTCTGAGATTATAACTTCTGTGATCCTTGCTTCAGGAGAATCCTTATATTCTCTAGTCCCTTATCTTTATATGATATTTCTTCAGTAGGACTTTGTCAGTCTTCACCATTAGAAGGCAAGCTCCAAGAGAGGAGGCATTTTGACATAATGCTCTATCCCCAGTCCTGAAAATAGAGCCTGGGAATAGTCAAAGCTGCCACATACATACCCTTCAACAGGTCTCAGTAACAGACAATTTCTTTAAAAAAAAAAAAAAAATCAATATCCATTTAAATGTAGAATAATATTCTGAAAAGTTAGCAGGAATCAACTTCAGTAGGATTATTAAATGAGTTATTAATCATTAGTAAGAGCAAATATTTAAGTCACTGGTATAGCAATATCCAAAATCCTTTTAATTTATTAAATTTATTAAATTAAATTATTTAATTTATTAAACTACATTTATTTAATTTATATTATTATTATTATTATTATTATTTAGTGGCTCTATCTTGAAAGAAACACAACTCAAAAAATAACAAGTCATTATGGCCTGCTCCTATGTCACTCTTGAAATAAGTGCATGATGTTTGGAAATGAACCCAGCACCTTTGGATCTTAATACTGTAACAACATTTAGACCCAAAAGTGTAGAGCAAAGCAGCAAATCTTTTATTTACACAGCTGTTTGGCTTCAGGGAAAAATAAGGTAAGAAAGTAAAGCACTAGTACCATTTTACTATTACAAACATACGCGTCATCCGTTAGACACAGATGGCTGTGGTTCACATGTGCACACCTTCTTAGCTATTGGCCAGCCCAAAGGCAACGCACATTAATGAGGCTGTATATGTTTTAAAAGATACAAAATATACACGGATAATTATCTCTCCCTTTTCATATACTGACTAGAATAATTCTAAAGTCTCTATTACGGGCCTACTCTTTCACAGATGCAGAAAAACGAAGAAAGCTCTTCTTCAGGATACATATAACTTAGATGTTCTACATTTATCTTATTTTTAAAAAATGAAGCCAAACCATCCCAAATACATCAGATTAGATTTAATGTAAACAAACACCCCCTCCCCCAACTGCAAATAACACTCGTAATGTTTTAATTAATTTGATTATTGTACCAAAAAGCATCATAAAGAGCTTACAAAAATGATAAACACATAATTTTATAAGAATGGAAACAAAACCCCAGTTCTCTTCCATATTCTCTATTTAGACATGATAAAGAATAAAAAATCTTAACAGACAAAAAGATAGTTAATGTTCTCAGCAAGCCATGATAAAAACCAAGTAACTCAGCTAAACACAGGAAGTGTTCTTTTAAACACCACAAAAATGTCTGTGGATTAATTGTAAAGTTGATAAAATATAAAAGTAGCTTGCACTATTCTAGGGTAATTCAAATGAAAGAATCAAACTTCCAGACTGAGCCCTGAATCAGATTTACTTACTTAAATGCTCCTGGATCTGTTCATTATAAACTGTTAGGACTAGAATTGAAAACAATACATTTAAGGTATGAATATTTTAAATGCGTTTGAAACTCCAAAGGAGGTGAGAGCTAAAATGGCTGGCAAGACTTTTAAATTTCTAAACATTTTAAATTTAAGTGGACTGAGTCAGTAATAAAAATTAAAAGGTGAGGTACAGAAATTTAAGATGAAAATAGTTCACCTCAAGTACGTAGAAAGTCTCCCCTTGGTAACGAAAAGAGTTTATAAACCTTTCACAGTGTATGATAACATATCTCTTATACATACATGTAACATTAAATAGGAAAGATCTGCAATATGTTCAGGAATACTTCACTCCTTGCTTTCTTATCCTATTGGCTAACTTTTTACCTGGTTAGCTGTAATCTGATTACACCTGGCAATGCAACACTCCAATATATCTATGATTTAAAAATAATACAAATCAGAACATTGAGAGTGCTGTTTGACAGCTTCAAGTTGCAGAAATTTAAAACAAATGCCATGAAAAGCAAAGAAAAATTGATCATACTTAAGTGCTGATTTTAGAAGCAGCTTTGAGGAGAAGCCTAACACTATTGTACTACAAAATTCTTAATGAAGCGTATTTCTTTAAACATGGGCAAAAGCATAAAGAAAAATCCGCAATACTTAATGCATTATTAAGTTCTGGTTTAAAAACTAACCTATAGTCTTATAAAGTGCTTTTTTTTTAAAGCGCTTTTAACAGTAATTAGCAATTACTTTACTAATCATGTTGGAAAATAAGAACTGTCCCTTAAGACTGTTTAGAAACACAACGCCAAAAAATGCTCAAAATTCACACAAAGGTAAATTACAGGCTTTGTCATCTGGATGAAGAGAAAGGACTATGGGAGGCAGACAGAAAATAAGGCTTCGACTAACCAGGTAGAAACAGAAAAAAAACCATAAAAACTGGGTGAGGTGAGGAAAACATTGCTATCGACAATTCTACTCCTCTGCTTCTCAGGTAACAGGAAAAACCACCAGGAGAGGAGTCACAATGTCTAAACCTCCGCATCTAATAAGGGTCAGGGTTTCCAGTTGGTACTGGGTTCAAAGCGACTCAGAGCGGTGGCTGAGTTCAACACTCCGGGAACACTGCCCTTTCCTAGAATAACTGATTTCTTAACATGGGAATCTAAACTATTTTCACACGCAAAGCCAAAGTCGCCCAAACTTTGGGACACACGAGCAGATGTTTCCCTCTTCACATTTAGTGATTCACCTGGCGCAGAGCTCCCAATGCGGGTCTCCGTTTCAAGGGAGATCCCAAGAGAGACACGATTTCTAACCAGCCCCTCTGGTTAGGAAGGGTCGAAAATATTCGGCAGCACACGCCGTCTGCTCCGTACTTGCCACAGCCCTCGGGAAAGGCAAGGGGAACACGGTTAATCCACCCGTGAGGAGAAAGTTGCTCCAGAGCCCAAGACTAGCAGCGCTCGCTAGAAACTTTCCAGCGGCAGCGCGAGCGCCGTCACTTACCCGCGGCAGAAGTCATGATTCCCTGTGCAGCTCGCTTCCCCGTTAGCCCCCCTCAATCCATGCTCCTCTTACAGTCCATTGTTTCAAGAGTTCTCTTCAAGAAGAGAAAAGCTTCTGCCAGGGGCCGCATTCCGTCCGAAGGTCCCGCGGCGCAAGCAGAGCGCCGCACAAAGGACGCGACCGGCTCCAGGGACCCAGCGGCGCTCCCGGGCGCGAGCCGCAGGCGGCGGGCAGGCGAGCACGAGCGCCTCCCAGCAGAGCTCGGGGAGGACCGGCCACGCACGGGCACGAGCAGGGCTCACCGCGGCTTCGCCGGCGCGCGCCCCACTCCAGCTCCAGGAAAAAAAAAAAAAAAAAAAAAAAAAATCTGTACTTCAGGCGCCCCCTGCTCGTCGCAGCCGTAAAAGGCGGACAATAGCTCCAACCTCCTCCAATCAGTGGGCTCGGGCTTCCTCCCGCTCCTGCCCCTCCCACCCACACGCTCATCCTTTGCTCCAATAAGTGGCCCTGAGAGGGGGCGTGCGCTGCGAAGCATTCTGGGAATTGTAGTTTTCTGGACAGACAGGACAGTCGGTAGCAGACGCCGTGGTGCCGCCTGTTCTCCCGCCTTCATTTCCCATCGTGCTGAGGCGGGTGGCATGGCGGAGAAGGATGACACCGGACTTTGACGAAGAGGTGGTTTTTGAGGTAAGGGGAAAATGGCGGTGGATGTGGATTGCCTTTGTTTGAGACGGACAGGGGGGAAGGCGAAGGGCCGATCCCGGGACAACGGATTGGGTGACGCTCCTGCCCGCCTAGGTCCTCGAATCTCGGCGATTTCTGGGCCTAGTGTTGGTGGCAGCCTGACAGGTGTAGCTCCAGGCACCCTTGCCGCGGCAGCCTCGGCCTCAGGCCCGCCCAGAATTCCCAGCTGGGGCTCCGTTGCTAGGCCGGTGGACAGGCGCCCCCTGCTTGTTCCTTCCCCGGGGATGGATATGCTCGCGGGCGTACTCTGCCCGAGCGGGGCGGGGTCCTATCGTGCCTTTTGGATACTCCTGAATACAACTTAGCCTCCCCCTTTTTCGTCCTCGATCTTTTGGGTCAATATCCAGAAGCGCCTCAGGTCATCCTTCACGGTCGAGGCGTGGCCCTCGTAATGAAGGCAGCAGGTGCCCGTTTTCTAACACGTTTTAAAATCTATGTGTGGGACCTATTGCGAGTATTTAGGACCGAGGCATATCAACATCTAGGTCTAATTCTTTTGTCCTTTGCTGTTGCGCTAGGTGTAGCCCGTTCTTCTGACTCGAGGCTCTGGGTGTGAGTGCTTTTGTGTGGGACTATTTTAAGACGTTCTCTGCCATCTTGAATGAAACACACGCGCGCGCGCGCGCGCGCGCGCACACACACACACACACACACACACACACACTCACACACTATGGCGAGTATTTTGTTGCCACTTATCTATCAGATGCAGGAGAAAATTCACACCCGTTATAGATATATTGCAAATATGTATGCTTTATGTTCACTCATCCAAATAGATTGTAAGAAATTTTTAAAAAGAAATGGCCTATTCCATACAGTGAGAAAGCGAGGCACTAAGTGCAGAATGATAAATGTTGAAATATGTATAAACTGTCGTTGGAGGATTGATTTGGAAACAGGAGTCTATTCTTGTGGCCTCAGAGAAGCTACACCCAGTAAATGATACCGGAGATAAATCTTGACCTATGAATCGGATTAGACAGATAGAAAGGAGAAAATGCATTACGGGGAAAGAACTGAATATGCCAAGGTTAGGAGGTGTGAAAGTACCTGGTGTGGATTTTTTTAGGGGCATGAGTGGGAGGGTCGCTATATAAAGTGGCTTCATGTGGCTAGAATGTAGCAGTAGTGAAAGATAGGGCCATTTTATCAAAATGAGGAGTGGATTGGAGGAGCTCATTAGGGAAGACAAGTGTTTGAATTTTGGAAATGAGAGAAAAAATGATGGAATAATGGCTTGGACAGATAATTCTAAGGTAAAATCAAGGAAGCAGTTACAGATTGAATGTGGGAGCTGAAGGAGAGACAAAAATGTAGGTTGCTCAGATTTCTAGGGTAAAGAAAACTGGGCGGATGTTATTTTTTTTTACCCTATTTTCTTAGATTTCTGAATATAATAGTAATGAATGCCCAAAGAACATTTCATTATAGAAAATAAGCCACAAAATTAAAATTATCTGTTAATCTACCAGCCAAAGATGGCCCCTGTTAACGTTATAGTATTGTGTTCTTACAGACTTTTTGTATGCAAATGTATGTTTAATGCGTGATATTTTTTAAAGCAAAATGTATCATACGTAGAATTCTGAATGTATTTTTCACTTAAATTTATCATGAGTCTAACTATTCATTACTCTTTGAAAATATTGTTAATAACATAATATCCCTGCATGCATGTTTATCATAATATAACCATTTTCCCATTATTGGATAATTATATTGTTTCAAAATAACCATTGTATCAACACTGATATGATTCCATCTTTAACTGCAACTCTGATTTTTCCTTAGAATAATTTCTAGAGGTGAAACTAGTGGGTCAAAGGATATGACAATTTTTTAAGACTTATATAGAAAGGTTATACTAATTTATGTTTCCATTAGGAATAAGAGCATTGATTTCACCAAATCCTCAGCAACAGCCTTCTTAGTTTCTTTTAATCTTTGATAATTTGATAGGAAAAATAGCATTCCATTGTTCTAGTGTATATTCTATGCATTTATTGGAACCATTTTTATTTCTTTACTTGCCTGTTTCTTTTTGTATTTTTTTGGTCCATTTTCCTATTGGATGCTAGCTTCTTAAAAATTGGCTTGCATGAGTTCTTCATATGTTACTTAGACCTTGTAAGAAATTGTAGAAAATTTCTTCCAGTTTGCTGTTTAATTGACTTGGCCTTTTGTCATGTACATTAATCTTTTCTGTAGCATAATAGTAATGAGGGAAGTGTACAAATCATAAGTGTGTGCAGATTGATGAATTTTAACATGTTGGATACACCGATGTAAGCAGCAGCAGCCAGATCAAGAAACTGAACATCACCATCACACCAGAAGCTACCTCTTATTTCCTTTGTCAGTTCTGCCCACTTCAGATATAACCATTATTCAGACTTGGAATAACGAACTTAATTTTGTCTATTTTTATAGTTTATACACTGTGCAATTCTATTTGTATATCTCTTTTTTGGCTAACTTTTTTTCTTTCTGGTTTTGTTAGATTCATCCATATTGTCATGCGAGCATTTGTTATTTCTCCGTAGTATTCCATGTGAATGTATGACAGCTTTTTAATCCATCTTACTGTTCATGGTCTTTGAGTAGCATCCAATTCGGGACTATTATGAACAGTGCTGCTTAGTATGTATGTTTTGTTGAACGTATTTCTTTATTATTATTACTATTATTATTTTAACTTGGGGCAGAGAGAAAGGGAGGAATTCCAAGCAGGCTCCACACTGTCAGCCCATTGCAAGTCTCGAACTCAGGAACCATGAGATCATGACCCGAGCCAAGATCAAGAGTTGGATGCTCAACCAACTGAACCACCCAGGCACCCCTTGTTGAACATATTTCTGTTGTATATATATTTAGAAGTGAAGTTACTGAGTCATAGGAAATGTATATGTTTACCTTTTGTAGGTACTGCCAAATATTCCAACCCAGTTATACCAGTTTATACTCCTACCAGCAGTCTATAAGAGGTCTAGTTGCTCTACATCCTCACCAACACTTGCTAATATCAGTCTGGTTGTTTTTTTTTTTTAAGTGTATTTATTTATTCTGAGAAAGAGAGACAGAGTGCATATGTACACTTACACACCTGTACCTAAGAGCTGGGGAGGGGCAGAGAGTTGGAGGGGGAGAATCCCAGGCAGGGTCTGTGCTGTTAATTTGCATTTTCCTGATAAGGAAGTTGAGAGTCTTTTTTATTTGTTTATGACCCCACCCATTGTTTATCTACTTTTGAAAAGCCAATTCAAGTTTTTTGCATATTTTTCTATTGGGTTAATCTCTTTTACTGATTTAAAGGAGTTCTTTACGTATACATGATACAAGCCCTTTGTTGGATATACCTCAGATATCTTATCTCAGGATATACGTTGCACTCTCTTAATTGTGCCTTTCAGTGAACAGAAGCTCTTAACTTTCTTATAATCCAATTAAACCTTCTTTTGTAGTTAGTACTTTTAAAGAAATATTTGCCTACTTTAAGGTTACAAATGTATTTTCTCAAAGCTTTATTTTACCTTTTGCATTTAGATCCGTCATCCACGTGGAACTGAGTTTTGTATGGTATCAAGTAAAGGTCAACATAATTTGTTTTTCAAATAGATGTCTGGTTAACCTGGCATTTACTCAACTGACCATTCTTCCACTGAACAACCATGTTGCCTTTGTAATAAATTAGGAAACCTTGTATGTGTGGCTCTATTTCTGGATGCTCTCTTTTCCATTGGCCAATTTGACCATTCTTATGCCAATAACATTATTTTAACCACTATAACTTTATAAAAAATGTCTGATCGGATAAACCTTTCAGCTTTATTTTCCTTCAAGGTTGCTTTGGCTGTTTTTGGTCCTTTGCATTTCCAAGTAAATTTTAGAATCAGCTGGTCAATTTCAGTTAAGAAAAAAAAAAGGGTGAGATTCTGATTGGGATTGCTTTGAATCTATTGATTGATTCAACAGATTCAATTGATTTGGAGAGACTTGACATCTTTACAATACTAAATCTTCCAATTTGTGAACATTTTTACTCTCACCTTCTAAATGAGGCAGTTTCTCATCTCTGTGTTCTAGAACTGATTTTACAAACAGGGAATATAGGGGAGAAAAATAATTTTCCCTCTACCCTTCTACTTCTTGGCTGAGAACCCTGTATTAAAAGATACATTAACAGAGAAAAACAAACAAGTTTATTAACATGTATACCTCACTTGTTCATGGGATATACTGTGAAAACCAGAGCTAGACAATATTTAAAGCAGTAAAAACAGATTTTAATCCTGGCTATCACAATAGGTGAAAAGAGACCTCAGTGAGAACCAGACTTAGTTGCAAATATAGCCTGGGCAAGAGGGAATTTAATTACTAAGAGGAAACACTGGGATAAGAAGGGTTTTGGGGAGCCTGGGCGGCTCAGTCAGTGAAACGTCCGACTTCAACTCAGGTCATGATCTCGCTGCTTGTGGGTGCGAGCCCCTCATGGGGCTGTGTGCTGACAGCTCTGACAGCTTGGAGCCTGGAGCCTGCTTCGAATTCTGTCTTCCCCCTCCCCTGCCACTCACATTCTGTCTCTCTCTCTCTCTCAAAAATACATAAACATTAAAAAAAAAAAAAAAAGAAGAGTGGTTTTGGCTAAACTGATCTAATAGAAGAATTCTTGCTAAAGACAGGAGTGGGTGGGTGGGGGTTGGACATCAACCTGGGTGGGTGATAGAAAATGAGGAACCCAGTATCTATCAAGGTTGTTATGCTCATGAAGCTGAGAACACATGATCACGATCATAAGCAACAACGTAAGAGTCAGGAAACCATCACATCTGCCTCTCGATAACCCACAAAGCTGGTACAGTGGTACTGGAACTCAGAATCTATCCACTGTCTCTACCGCAACTGCCTCTGCATTACCAGAAAGCTGGTAACACATATTGGAACAAAGGAAAGAAGGAAGGAGGAAGAGAGAAAGAAAAGCCCACTTTATATCTAGAATCCTAGCTGCAAGATAATTTGAGAAATCTTACATTTAGCTTTCCTGTCTCTTAAACCTCTCCTACCCTAAGAAAATTTGGCTGGATATTTTTGGTCTATTTGTTTTAACACTGTTGTTTTAATGATTTTTAGAGTCAGAAGTCAAACGCATTTATGTCTTAAGACTTACTCAGGGGGCGCCTGGGTGGCTCAGTCGGTTGAGCAACTGACTTCGGCTTAGGTCATGATCTCACGGTTTGTGAGTTCGAGCCCCGCGTCAGGATCTGTGCTGACAGCTCAGAGCCTGGAGCCTGCTTCTGATTCTGTCTCCCTCTCTCTCTGCCCCTCCCCCACTCATGCTCTGTCTCTCTCTGTCTCAGAAATAAACATTAAAAAAAATTAAAAAAAAAAAGACTCAGAATGTCATATGCTACATTAAAATTAAAATTTTAAATTTTAAGCCAAGCAGAGTTTTGGAAAGTACTCCCAACTATATCCTTTCCCTACTTAAAACTCTTTTTTAAGTGCCTTGATTTAATATCAATTTCCTGGAGTATCAGTAACTCTACTATCTTTTCTTATAATATTGATCCAGAGGTCATCTTTGAGTGCTGCTACTTTGGGAGGACCAGGGGTACCCTGAAAGATGATGTAGTAGAGAATTAAGAAAGAAAAGAAAGTGAGATTCCCAGGTCCAGGTCCTAGTCCTTGCGCCAGAATCTGACCTTCTTTTTATCAGTACTAGACTCCAAATATACCTTCAAAGTTAATTCCGTTATCTTGGAACCTAACAACCCCAAGAGGCTCCAGTGGAAAGGAGTGGAAAGCATAACCTCAGACTTGGACCTCTCAGGCAGAACAACAACAGGACAAAGTTTCGAAAATGATGAACAGCATGTCTAACATGGGCACTCTGCAAAATAAATACTGAAATGCCCATATCATCATTTTACTCTGTAATTGTTATCTGTAAGATCTTTTGAGAGTATGTAGCCTCTATTGGCCTTAGGCAGGTGTTACAAAGTTCTGATGTTGCTCTTTTGTAGCTTTCAGGTTTTTTCATTATAAATTAATTGCAGAACTTTGAGCCATTCATCCTATTTTGAATCCTTCCATGCCCAGAGGAAAGAGTACCTGAAAATAAGAAGTTTTTATCTGAAGGACAAATATTTCTACCTCTTTGCATTATCTGTAGTGTATCTAAACCATTTCTTCGTAACTACACTATGGGGACAAAGTTGTCCTCAAGGGACTATTTACTCTTTCATATCTGTCCACGATAACCCTATTTCGGTGACTGAATTGTTTGGTTTTTGTTGAAATTCATTCTCTTTTCCTTTGTTCATGACTAGGAAAGCTAATTTTTGCACCTCTTATCTCTATCTCTTTCCCTCCTTCGTACTTCTCAGTAAATTATTAAATGTTAACTCTTTGTTGCCATTATGTTCAGGTGTACCCCTCCCCCTCCCCATACTAAGTCAGATAAATGTGAGATGGCTCTCACCCAATCTCTCACACGTAAAAGTCAGTTTAAAAAATCCTTCCTTACTTGAGAGATTCTCGTTTCTTTATGTTATTTTTATATATTTTAATTTTAAAAATTTTAATTCCAGTATCCTTTCTATATTTGAAGGTTAAATATTATTTGTAGATTCTTTCTATTTGCATTATTGATTTGACTAATGGAAGAAAATTGTTTTTTGTCTGTGAATGTATATATTGACAGTATTTGGTATTTTGATAATGGAATTGCTGTCTGGAATAATTATAAAATTTAAGGTATTGTTGTGTCATCTCATTTTCACTTAAAATTCATCTTCAGTTTTCTGCGGTACATAAAATTCCACAATTGTATAAAATACTCTACTTCTAAATAGTAGCTGAGCTTGGAAGCATAGCAAAACTCGTGCTTTTATCACCAACTGAAATTGAAAGAATACTTATTGATGAGTGGTTAAATTAGAACCCTATTGACATAAAGGATTAATCATTAAGGCCAAAGCTAGTTTGTTACCAGATGTGCAATAATAAATTTGTTTAACACAGTTATAACAATTATTCTTGGGGAACAAGTCTTTGCTTTTTTCTGTCTGGGTGATATTCCTTCCATTTTGGCTTCACATATCCGCAGATATCTAATGAGGATTTTAACATTTAAAAAAGTAAAATAAAACCAATGAAACAACAGATTTGGGGCAAAAAAAAAAAGAGTTTAACATTAAAAAAATTTAAAAAAATTTTTTAATGTTTATTTTTGAGAGAGAAGTGGGGGAGGGGCAATTGAGAGAGGGAGAGAGAGGATTCCAAGCAGGCCCTACCTACACTGTCAGCCCAGAGCCTTACATAAGGTTTGAATGTACAAACTGAAATCATGACCTGAGCTAAAACCTAGTCCGATACTTAACTGACTGAACCACCTGGGTGCCCCAGTGCTTAAATTATTTTTATGGTTGTCTTGGTATTTTTACACAGTTCTATTAAAGGCTTTCTTTTTTTTTAAGTTTATTCTCTACACCCAGGATGGGGCTTGAACTCATAAGGTTGAGTAAATAAGAGTCAAGCCCTTAGAGTTCTCCATTAATTAGGAAATACAGGAAGAGATTCGGCTCATTTCCAGTCCATTTTTAGATCAGGAACTCTTACTCAATTTTAGTTTTCTTGGTTCTGTACCAGTGTTTCTGTAGTTCCCAAAGTTGGGATTTTGTTGATTAATCCACACCATTAATTTCATGTCTCTTTAACAACTTTATTGAAGTGGATTTTCTACTTCTATATATATCTTGCCCTATCCTTTTAGTTTCACTCTTCCTTACAGATTCTCCCTTTCTGATGAAAGTGCATAATACATCATTTTGAGAGAAAAATCTCTCCTTTATCTCTTAAGGGAACCACAAATTCTTTTTCTACTCTTTTTATTATCATTTGGGATAAGGAAAAAAGACAATAAGGTTGGATGTGATCTAATAATATCCAGACCTCATTCTAATGTTTATCGCATGCTCTTCTCAAAACATGTTGCCTGTGTGTTTGATTTGGTTCTAATTTTTTTTTAAGTAGTTAAAAATGAGTTTTACTTCCTCACCTTGCTTCTGCCCTGCATCCAATAAATGCCCATTATATGCCAGTTCATTAATCAGATACTAAATGATATTAAGGGTAGCATCAGAACTAGGGAGCACTCAATCCACCATTGCTACCTTCCTTTCTCTTAGTTAAGACCAAGTCATTGTCGTTCTTTATATTTAATCAGTTGAGTGTATAAGCTGTGCAAGCCAGTTTTCTCCCTTTGCATCTCTTCAAGCTTTTTTTTTTTTTTGATGGATAGATTTTGTTTTGTACTATATACAATTGTACTTAAGTACATTTGTGCTATTGTATGGAAAAAATGTAAAGTCACTCTTCTTAAAACTTTTTGTTGTGTATAACACTTCATATGATTAATTGGATAAGATTGATTTTGATTGGAAAATCTTAGAAGCCTGCAGCCAGGAAAATTTATGAATATAAGTCTTACCTGCTGCTAGTTTACAAAAAATTTTTAAGTAAACATAATTATTAAGTAATATCCTTTAAAGGCGTTTAAAAACCCCTACTCCTTCTATTACTTCTGCAGTTACTGAGTGGTAGTGAAGGAATTATGTTGAGGTTTTTTTCAAAGAGCTGCTTCTGATTGGAAAATGCTTAGTAATGATGAAGACACACCCTCCAGTTCAGTGGCCATTTTGTAGTGTGGTTCTTCTGGAGAAACAAGTGGGAACCATCAAAGAAAGAAGTGTATGGATCAGAAGAATATGGGCAAAAGGCAATAAATTTTTCATCTGGGTCAATTGGAGAAATTATAACTATGCTGTCCGTGAGTAGTTTAATTAGTAAGACCAATTTTTCTGGATGCTTTTAGCTTACTTAATCTTTTTGATTTCTGTGATTAGATTTGCTTTGCTCATATTGAGGAACAATTAAATTAATGCTTGGATTCAGGGCTTTGGGTATAGTAATTTAGAAGTTACGTTGAAATATGTAAACTACAAAAAGTATTTCCTGTTATTTTATAATTAATTTTGCAAGGTACTTTTTATGGTATTATCTATCCAAGGTTTAAGGTTGGGGGTAGGGGAAGCAGTGAGTAGTTGTTTTCAAATTATGCTTTCTGATTGTGTACTGATTTAAAGATGAGTGAAAAGTCTGTAGGAATTCAGTATATTGACAATACAATTAATTGTAATGGGTAAATTTATTTTCCTTTATAGAGTTTGTAAATTATGACAATTTTAGCTCTTTATATCTAAAAGCATTTTCATTAAAAATAGAGAAAATAGCTACCTTGCATAATTTGGTAATGACAGTCTTCCTCATCAGCTTATTTTGTGATGTTCTGCAGTTAGCCTGGAAAGAAATAAGGAAGTAATAGCAACTAACAACAGGAATTCCTCCTTTTCCATCATATTTTCCCAGAAAATTGCTGTTTTACATGTAATAATTACATTTATACCTATAGCTATAAGCTATATTCAAGGAGAAAAGACTTCTAAAATATTTTTAATAGCTAATAAATAATTGTTTCCAGGCAAATATCCTCCATCAAAGCCCTTAATTATAGAAAATCTTTTTTTCATGAAGATTTTGTTTTGAATAAAAGATCTTTTAGAGATTCCTTTGGCATGGCAGAAACTTTTAAAAATATATAACTTACAGTACTTCCTTTTCTGAAGAAATTAAAAACAGATATAAATCTTTAAAGAAAAGTTACCTGTAAGTAATTTGATAGATTGTTTTGACAAGGGACTGGAAACAAAGCCTTCTAGGTAAGCACAGGTTTATTATAAATTGAAGTCTTCATTGACAAAGTCACTCCTACATTATACACTTTCATATCTCTGTGCCAATGCCTCCTGTCTTCTACTGCCTTCTGTTAGTAGCTAACTGCCTTTTCCTACGGCTTCTTGTGTTTAATAATGGACTTAAAGAGATCAGATGACATCTGACATCTGACAGCAGTTAGCATTTGATATTTTACTGACATTTTAAATAATGGAACTGTGTAATAGTTGACTAGATGATTAATTTTGATATAGACAAGTGCACAGGATCATTCTATTCATTTGCTAAACTAACAATTCGACACCTTTTTTATTAGGCCTTACACTGGGCACCTTTTTCCGCACAAATAACACATGAATGTATTCTCATTATGAAAAAGTCAAATAATACAGGGAAAGCATCAGCCCTCCCTTAATCTTCATTTTCTTCCTAGAAGTAACCACTCTCCTCAGTTTTCTGCCAGATTATTTTCAGTGCAATTATATTCATATATACATATAAGCAAATATATACTCATAATACACATAGAAATGTTGTATAATAGCTATAGGATCAATGCCTAGTAGAATTGCTAGATCAATGGATATATTAATATTTTTATATACTCCCATTAATGGCATCTGAAGTATCTTTTTCTTTATACCCTTACCAACACTATACATGACCAAACTTAAGCGTTGCCAACTATCAGGTTGAAATTATATCTTTGTTTAAATTTGCACTCCTTCAATCAAGGGTAAAGTCTAGCATGTTTTTATTTGTATTCACCCATTTGTGTATTTTTTTTCTTTGAACTGCCTCTTTATATCCTTTGCCCATATTTGTAGTTTTTAATTTTTTTGTATTGGATTATATGGTTTTATCATAAAGAAATTAGTTTTATCATATGTTGGCCATATTTTCTCTTAAGTGTCATAAGAGTTGTTTTAAAAACTCAGTGAGATAGCCTTGAGAATAATTTGGAAGAATAAGGTACTGTTGTTTTTATAGTCCCAGGATTCTTTGCAGCCAGTTTCAAGGTTTGTGTAATCTGAGGTAAATACATACGAATTATAACTTATCTGAAGAGAAATGATTGGGAATAAAAGTAGGTATTATCGGGAGAATTATGCTTTGTTGAATTTTCTAACTTAATCTGTTAGATAATTTTTAAATTACAAGTCCAGTTTCTGGTTAAAAAAACCACAACTATATAAAATACTGTATTAGACTGAGTTAATGAATTTATTTACTCTAAATTAGTTGCAACGTAGTGAAATAAATAACAGTTTTGGCTCTCTGTTGGCTTGTGTAGATTCGAATTCTGGCTCTCTTATTTCTGTGTCCTTGGCTAAGTTACATGTTCTTTCTATGTCATAGTTTTTCTCTTTTCTCAAACGAGCTCTGCCTCATAAAGTTATCATAAAGGTAAAATGAGTTAACACATAAAATGCTTAGAAATGTGCCTGGTACTTAGAAATAAACGTAGGTAATCAGTAAATGTTTGGTGCTGCTGTTTGGGGACGAATTAGTGGGGGAGAGAATCAACCCAATAGATGTGAACTGACACTGATCATTCTCCTGTGAGAAGAAAAGTGCATCTCAGTAATATTGAACAGAATCCACAGCCTCCACTGACATTTCCAAACCAGAGATAAACACTGTTGGAACCTATGAAATGAGCCGGTGGAGCAGGTCAAGGACCGTTTCTGGACTCCCCCCTGCTTGTGGCCCCCATACCCTGTGGGAAACTGCAGCACTGGAATACTTGCTTAATTTTGTTTGTGTGATCTTGATCATGTTTGTGCCTGCTATGGCTCTATCACCCTTGGTGAGTGGATTTCTAAATTGATAATCTATCGCCTGTAGATTATTTTTCCTCTTTGCATTTATACCTGAAAATTTCCCTTTGGTTTTTGCTTGAATTATTCCCGATTGCACTTTGTTAACCCTAAGATAATAAGTATAGAACTCTTTTAAGAATGAGTAAACAGAAAAGTCATGGAGCCTAAAACAATTCTATGAAGATTTAGAGTTGCCACACTCCAACAAAGTATATTCACAGAAGGGGAAAAAAAATCCAGATTTGTGTTTCCAGAATGAAGTGGCTATAGTTCTATGAAACCTAAAGCCACCAGTGAAGGGGGAATAATTTAATAATTTGAGATGAGGACAACCTGAAGAGAGGAAACAATACCCCTGAATTAAAAATTGTACCATGCAGGATCAGCATTTTGGACCTTAAGTGAATAAAATCTGATAAATAAGTATGTTGTTAACCATGTCTTTTACTTTCTGTATTCTGATGCATTGATCATCTCAGGACCTTACTGACCCTGGAAGGATTGCCACTCCCAGAGTTAACCAATTCCTAAGAGATAGCAAACCGTTCATCTAGGTAACACACCTCTCACCTGGCCACGACGCATCTGCCCTAATCATCACAGGGTCAGATACCAGACCTCACTAGGGACAACCCCTATGCTTCAGAGCCTGCTGAAATTATGCAGACTAGCCAGTTTTAAGCCTGCTTCCCTTGCCTTGCTTATTCCTTCCCAAAGAAACCACAGTAAAGGCCGTGATCCATAATTTCCTCCCTCTCCCCTCCTGACCAACCCTGGTGCTGCCCACCATGACCTCCCCTTCCTCATGGCATGGCCTGCCTCCATCTTTTGAGATCTATGAATATAACTGTCTTTCCAATGGCTGTCATCTCCTGATCTGTTGGCCTTACCTGAGCAATGAAACTTATATTTTAAAACAATAAGGGATACCTGGCTGGCTCAGTCGGTGGAGCATGCAACTCTTGATATTGGGGTCGTGAATTCAAGCCCTATGTTGGGTGTGGTCCTTACTTTAAAAAAAAAAATAAATGAAAGAAGACTTCTTCTAGATACCCTTTTTCCTCAGAGACAGTTTTATGTTATTATTAAGGGTGTAGGCTTTGGACTCAGACCAAAGCTGGTTAGTCTTACACTATTTAACTTAGCCACGTTTTTGACTTCATATGCCCTAATTTCCTTCTAAAATGGTAGGAATAGTAATAATT
The DNA here is from genome assembly GCF_018350175.1 of Felis catus. Classification (NCBI taxonomy): domain Eukaryota; kingdom Metazoa; phylum Chordata; class Mammalia; order Carnivora; family Felidae; genus Felis; species Felis catus. The sequence goes on from NC_058374.1 coordinate 116,518,517, forward strand.
TCGCTTTAGAAGTTTGTTGTTGAAAGTAAAGTATTATAGGGGCGTCTGGGTGGCTCAGTCAGTTGGGCGTCTGACTTCGGCCCAGGTCATGTTCTCATAGTTCGTGGTTCAACAGCTCAGAGCCTGGAACCTGCATCAGATTCTTTGTCTCCCTCTCTCTCTGCCTCTCCCCTGCTCACACTCTGTCTCTCTAAAAAATAAACATTAAAAAAAATTTTTTTTTAAGTAAATAAAGTATTATAAAACATCCTTAACTTAATGCCTACCATATAAGCAACTCAAGAAATGTTAATTTTCTTTACTATTACTCTATTTTCCAGCTTCGGCTCTACTCTTTTCTGAAATATTGGCCTCTTGTAAGGCCTTCTTATCTTCTCATCCTCTGTATTACCTCTAGCTGATCTCATCTACTCAGTATGTTCCCATACCTGTACCCTACTATGTGGGTTTACCACCATACCTATTTGCTAAAAGCTCAGATCTGTGCATTCAAACTGGGCCACTTTCCTGATCTCCAGATATTTTAGGTCTAAATTATTCACATTTGAGTATCTCATAGGCTCCCTCTTCAGCCTTGTTGTGCTGCCACTATTTTATATTTCAGTAAATAACACCACCTAATTGTCCAAACCAGAAATCTAGGAGTCACCTTGCCCCCCTCTGTTGCCAGCCACTTTCAAGCATAAATGGGTAGTAAATTTGAAGAGACGGTATTCACAAACTAAAGAGTGTTTATTACATTTTGAGAAAGGGAGTAGGGGTGAAGGGTAAGATAAAGGTATTTCTCATTTCATATCTTTTTGTGTTGTTTGAAATATTTATTAAAAAAATAGCAATATGGTCAAAAAAATTTTTTTGTGAAATTGAACAATTGAATTTCCTTTTATAGCATAAAAACTGTTAACTTTTTCTTAAATATTCCCAGAGAGAAGTTAATGGCAGAAAAGTTATATAATTCTAGTGCCAGACATATAGAAGGTGCTCAATAAATATTTGATTAGTGATAAATGAACAAATTGATGGTTGGATTGCCATTTGTTTTCCCTTTCTAGCTAAGTGATTTTTCTAGTGGAATGCCGCCAGCACTCAGTCAGTGGCATCTAGAAAACAGCAGATAGTTGGTGAGAAACCAGAATCAGAATTTGACCAGTAGTTGTTGTAGACTACAAAGGGCTTTCTAAAAGTGTGTCTGTGAACAGCTCCTTCTGGGAAAGAGAAGGAGAGAGTCCATAGGGTACATAAGAGCATAAGAGTTAGTGTGAAAGAGCATCTGAGGTTCTTAGCCTGACACATGTGCTTGGTTGTAAGCCTATAGCATTAAGATGTGCCCATAACCAAACTTTGCTCTTGATGGCTGGTTAAAATTTCAATGCATAAATTCAGATGTAGTTATTTTGAACATAACTCATTTCACTCTTAGAATGCCTATTGAGTTTTAGGTTACAAGTCATGGAAAAATAAATAATTTTCCATTTAGGTGTTTGCTTTTTAAATTTATCATTCTCCCAAAATAAGAAGTGAGGAAAACAGCTGTTGGGCTACTTAAATTTTGTCAATTTTTCAATCTATGATTGCTCATATTCTAAAACAACATTTCTCAACCTTAGCACTATTGACAGTTTGAGCTGGATACCTCTTTGTGGGGCTTCTCCTATGCATTGTAAGATGTTACATAGCATTCCTGATCTCTGCCTACTAGATGCCAGTAACATTCCTCCCCTCCTCAGTTATAACAGCCAAAAATATCTTCAGACATTGGAGTTGGGGGATGGGTACAAAATCTAGTTTGAGGACTACTGCTCTATATAGGAACGTACTGTTTGGTTTTTGTTTATGTTTTTTAACTGTCTTAATGGTATTTTTAAAACATGGCTCCAAAAATCACAAAATTGAGACTTTTTATTCCACAAACTTTTAATTAGTTTGTGGAAGGTAAATATGAATAATTGACTTTGACAGGTAATTAGTCATTTATTTGTGACTAATAAGTCACAAGACTGGTAAGTCTCCACTAAGACTGGTTACTTAAAATCTTATTGCTAGAGGATACCTTTGACATTTGTTATCCTTGGTGGGAGTATTGAGTGACCTGGGCATTGTTGTAGAAAGTTTGCAAATCCAAATATTTGCCCAATGTTATATGAATACTTTTTATGAATATGTAAAATATCACATACATATGTTGCAGTGGGTTAATTGGTGCTAGTACAATTAAATCAGAAATTCATTTAAAGATGAAGCTAAATTAACATTTGCTTTTTGTCATATTCTCTTTCAGCAGATATTAGAAGGACCACTACCGTTATATGGAAATTTGTAAAGACTTGAGTGTTCTAGTCTAAAATTTAATAAGCTTATCTTTTTCCCAGAGTAAAATAATAAATGGAATTTTCTCAATTTTACATTTTTCTGCCATATTATTTTCTTAAATCTTTTATACCAGACTCTTGGAAAGCCTGGCATCTGATTTTTTTAAATTTATAATGGACTTTTAAAATTATACATAAAAGGAGAGAATACAGTGAAAGGTCTCTATACCCACGACCCAGCTTCGGCTTGAACAGCTGTTAATATTTTGCTAAACTGTCTGATATGTTTCTCTCCCACCCCCACCTTTTTTTTTTTTTTTTTTTGGAGTATTTTATGAGACTGATGCGCTGCCCACTGTGCCAAGAGGGCCACTTTCTTGGAGTACTTCAAAGCCGATCCCAAACATTACCTGATTTTACCTGTAAATTCTTTAGTATGCATCTCTAACAGACAAGTGTGCTCTCTTCTTTTTTTAAATGCTAACTCCAAGATAATTATTTAATAAAATTAGTAATTCCCTAATAATTGTCACCAGCCAGACCTAACCACCGGACCTTTACTATTCACCTGCTTGTACTCACTGACCTTTTCCCACAGTTTTCCTTACGCTCTTCTTTCCAGCTTATATCTCTGAAGTCAGGCAAAAGACCAAGGGGCATAGCATCCTGTGATAGAAACTGGAACTACTCCTTAAGCAATAAGGACTGCCTGGACAAACAATTCTAGCCAGCCCAGACCACCTAGACCAGTTTGAATTGAACCCCCAACTCGTGCCTATGCAGGTGGACCATGGATGGAGTGACCCATAGAGTGACTGTCAGTTACCTTTACCTCATTGTAATGACAAAATCTCTGCCCAAGGAGAAGCACAAGCCTCATTTACATAACCTAGGGTACATGTAAAGGCATGTTTCCTTAGGATGCATGTGCCACTTGATGCTTGCCTCTAAGTGATGACAAGGCTCCCCTATCTAAATATTCATTGTAATCCTTAATAAAAGAAACCCATTCACCCTTGCTCAGGGAGTCAGGCTTTGGAAGTTATTCCCCATGCTGTCCTTATTTGCTGCAAATAAAGTTTCCTTTGTGTGACAACTTACCTGTTGTAGTTCTATTTGTGACTCATCAAGGAGCAAACTCACGTTTAGTTAGATTACAGTATCACCTAATATCTAGCCTGCATTTGGATTTCCTCGAGTATCTAAAAAATGTCTTTTTATAGTTGTTCAAACCAGGATGTAGGCAAAACTCATATATGACATTTGGGTGATATTTGGATGTCCCTTTAGTCTTGAGCAGTTTCCTCCACTTCCTTTATTATATGGTTCATTTGTTGAAGAAACTGAGTAATTTGATATGTAGAATTTCTGTATTCTGGCATTGGCTGATTGCATAGGATAAGATGGCATTTGATTTAGCATAAAATTATAATATTTTAGCATACCACTTTTTTATCTTGTTTCTCACAGAACATCATGGGGGTTTTTTTTGGTGTTTTTTTTTTTTTTTTTTTTAATAATGGTTATTTCTTTTTAAGAGAGACAGTGTGTGAGCAGGAGAGGGGCAGAGAGAGGGAGACACAGAATCTGAAGTAGGCTTCAGGCTCTGAGCTGTCAGCACAGAGCCCAACTCGGGGCTTCAAACCCAAGAACTGGGAGATCATGACCTGAGCTTAACGCTTCACCGACTGGGCCTGAGCCACCCAAGTGCCCTGATGAGTTTTGTTTTACCACTTGAACAAGTTTAAGAAAATAGCATTCTTATTTTGTACTTAAGGAAGCTGGGACCAAGAGAGGATTTTCCTGAAACATGGCAGCCTATCTGGAAAGTATCAAAGCACTCAGTATTTTCTTTGGTAGTTGAAAGCAGTGGTCTTATCAGAAGTAGCATAGAAGGAAGCTTTTTAGCAAGGACCTCACCTGTTTTGTTTTGTTTTCTTCCCTATGCCTAGATATTGCTTGCCACATAGAAAATGTTCCATTAGTATTTATTAATGAATGAGTTGCCTAATTTTGCCATTGTTGCCAGGTTGCCTATTCCATCTCTGGCCTAGAACCTGGAAGGTTACAACGTATTCTCTCTGTAAGTGTTTAAAGCAGTTCAGAAGAGAGAACCTAATAATAAAAGTATTTTACCCATCACCTCAATTTCTGCACTAGTTTATCTTCCTTTTTAAATGCAAACCAGCAATGATAGTACTGGCACTTATGCAGAATGCACCACAAATCATGCAGAAAGCAAACAATGCATTAAATGGGTGGTTCAAGCTTTATATATATGCATCAGTGTGGGATCTGATATCTTTAATGTGTGGGTGGGCATGAAGTGCAGGTAGTCATGGACTTAAATGAGTCATTTTCTTGAAGTGCTTGTTCAGCAAAAATGTTGGGGTTTCCTGTCTATTTTTGTTTATTTTTCTTACAAAAATAGGTTTCAGCCATCACAACAATCTTAGCACAACCAGAGACTCTTGGCTGTCTTTCATTTAGCAAAATTCTTTCTGGTGCTATGATGTGTGTTTTCTGTCAGGCTAAAATTTACAGGAATAGTGAACCACAAGGATTTCCTGAGGAGAAGCTCCCACATGCTGTGTCTGAGGTTTCTCGTATTTCTTTTGGCAACACTATCATTCTACAATACTACAGAATTATAGTTTGAGTCCAGTGCTAATAATTTTTTACAAGAAAACAACTTAACTGAAATATTTATGGTTCTATTTTGCTTGAACCAAGGAAAAAAGTTATAACCAAAAATTACCTATCATCACCTACTCTACCTTGCCCTCTACAAAAAAGAAGTCCCTTTCTGAGGCTGCCATCAACCTATAATAATATTTACCATATGAAGCATAGAAATTTCTATGTATTCGTTTATAAATTTAATACCCCAACCTACAAATACAGTGATTAGGGCTGTTGCAACATGGAGCCTGATCTTGTCATAAAAGAAGAAATTCATTATTTTATATATTAGGCCGTTACATTTTAATAACTAACATATTTGCCTTTTTCTTTCTTTTTTTTCAAGTTTTTTTAAAATGTATTTTGAGAGAGAGAGAGACCAAGAGCAAGCAGAGGAGGGGCAGAGAAGGAGAGAATCCCAAGCAGGCTCTGCACCAGCCGCATGGACCATGATGTAGGGCTTGATCTCCAAACCACGAAATCATGACCTGAGCCAAAACCAAAAGTTGATAGCTTAACCAACTGAGCTATGCAGGCAACCCCATTTGCTTTTTTCACTTCTCACTCGTGCATAGGGTAGAAAAAGCTTATCTATATGGTTTCATATTCCACATTAAAATCAACCTTTTCTAAACTATCACTTGTTGAGTTTTGTTATGGGTATTCTTTGGTAATACAATTGTCAGAAAAGACTTAAAAAATATTCCCTTTCTAGGGGTGCTTGGGTGGCTCAGTCAGTTAAACGTTTAACTCTTGTTTTTGGCTCAGGTCATTATCTCATGGTACAAGTGATTGAGCCCTGTGTAGCTATTAGTGCAGAGCCTACTGGAATTCTCTGTCTCCTTCTCTGTCTCTGCCCCTCCCCAGCTTGTGCTCACGTGCTCTCTCTCAAAATAAATAAATACACATTTCAAAGAAAAAAAAGAATCCAGCTCTCTCCTGTTAAGCCAGGTAGTAAGGAGGTTTGCAAAAATGTAAAACAATCCATCTTGCTCAATACCTTTCTTTTTCATTTTGGAGAAATAGTGTTCTCATTAAAAATTGCATTATTTACATTAATATTGTAATGGGTTTACTGTTATCTTAAGTAAATTAATAAATATTTTAATTTTTTTAGTTTTAATTTCTAATATGATATATGTTGGACATCCACAAAAACTCTTTGGGGCTCTCAATAATTTTTAAGATCCTAAAGAGGTTTTGAGACCCAAAAAAATCTGTGAACCGCTAGTCATGATCTGGTTTTCTGAGATCTGTCCAATAGTACACAGGTTACTTGGCAGTTTCAGAGAAAACGTGGTGGTAATTTTAGCCCCCACTTTTTTTAAATTAATAAAATAATAATTTTACCAACAATCGCTTTGCACTCTTAAAATTTGCTCAGTTGTGCTATGAGGTCTAATTTGGTCGGTTCATCTTAGTTAATGTTGAGTTTGTTAATCAGGGGATCTTCCTTTTTCATTTGTGTGTTACCATTGGTTAAATACTAAATTTTATTTTGGCTCTAAAGCGATGGGAGCATAAAAATAGAAATAACACAACAAAATTAAGGATGCAACTCAGAATACTAAAATAAACATTATGAATAAGAGCTTTAGAGTACATACAGTCTGAGTTTATATGTTTAGAAATGGTCTGATTTGTAATAGCAGTCTAAAAAAGTAAAGTGTAAATAAGACATACAATGGTGCCTGGAATTATATTCTATCAGACCTGCAGTACCTTCATCCGTAGTCTCCAAAGATTGTCTACTCTGAAATTTTGTCTAACTAGTTACACAAAGCCATGAAACAAGGCACAGTGATAGTCTCGGCAGGCCAAAATTTTCCAGAACTGTAAAACAGTGCTTTCTAGGGTGAAAGTGATGAATTCTGTCACTAGAGATGGGGAAGAAACCAGAATTACTACAGCATCATTCATAGTTGCCATAGCTCATATAAATGGATGTCACACCTTTGATAAGAACGTTGTGAAACCAACCAAAAAGTTAACGAAGTTTTACATTGCTAGAAAAGGCAGAATAAGGTACTGACAGAATTACTGTATCAAATGACACCTCTGGACGTTATTGGTATTATTCAAGGTACATGATTAATGCTGCTATTTTGCAAAAAGTGAAATAGCAAGTGTTCCAGATTATGGTGTTTCCAACTGAGTACATATGCTTTAAGTTGATGTGCAGAACACATATGGAGAACAAAGTATTCATTGTTTCTCTTCTATTTAATTACTTTTAAAATTTTCCATTTTGTTATTGTGTGAGCTGTGATATGAACTGGAAAAGGAAGGGACTTTGGGGTCAGTGCTGACACTCATCAGCTAAGTGTGGAGTAAGAAAGGTATTAGAATTTGAATGAAAAGAAATTTAGCCCCCATCCCCACCCTGAAGCCTGTTGCCAGAGAACAGTTAGCAATCATGCCTCAAGGTCTTGACTGAGCCTTTAATTAAAACTGGGGTCAGCAAACTAGTGCTTTTGGGGCAGATTTGTCCTCTGCTCCTGCCTGATTTTCTGTGGCTGGTGAACTAAGAGTGGACTTCACGTTTTTAAATGGTCAGGGGAAGTATCAAAAGAATGATATTTTGTGACATATGAAAATTATAAGAAGGTCAGTATTTCCATAAATAAAGTTTTATTGGAGCATAACCACACTCATTGTTTTATGTAGTGCTGTGGCTGCTTTTGCACCACAGCAGCAGAACTGATTAGTTACGATAGAGACCATATGGTCTGCAAAGTGTGAAATATTTACTGTCTGGCCTTTTACAGGAAAACTTTGATGACCCTGGAATTAGAGTAACTCTGCTTTGATCCATCTTATTTATTGTTCTTCCCCCATGGGAGTTCACTTGAAGAAAGAGTTCTGCCTTAAAAACAAGTTGTGTTGTGTGTTGTTTTTTTTTTTAAGTATGTAAACTTTTCGAAAGGTCAGCCCAACCGAACAAGCATTCTTGTTCTTTTGCCACTATGGGGACAGAGCAGGGTGGGGTTCACAACTCATTTTGAAAATATTTGAGTAATTCAAGGCGATATTTGAAGATCAAGGCAATATTTGAAGATACATTACGGGTGATGTTAAGATTAACCGTTTGTGCCACCAAAGGTTTTAAGTCTGGTAGAGAGATAAGAACATATCCCTCCTTTTATTATAATTTTTTGTGTATTTTTTTTCAAAAGAGTATTAAATGTAGCTTTAAAAGGAGGCATTTTACTTATCTTCTATTCTGGCAAATTGATACCCAGCAAATTGCTACCAGTACAAGCAAATTCCCACTCTGCCTCATTTTCCCAAACTCAAGGATATATTCCCTAGAAATATTGGTCTCACTTAACTGCCTCTTCTGTTTCCGTAGTATCCAATACAATTCTGCAATTATTAATTTGCTTGATATTTCTATACTAAGTTATAAGGAAGTTTCCCTGGTGTCTTTCTCTCTAAACATAGGAGGGACTGTTTGTTATTTTAGATAGTATAGTATAATATTTCAGAGTGTTGGCTTTGGAATCAGACCTATCCTGCTTTCTGTATCTAACAGAGTGAGTCTGTTTCCTCATTTATGAAATAGGTATTAACAATAACAATGATCATAATACTTTTTACTTAAAAAAAATTTTTTTTTCAACGTTTATTTATTTTTGGGACAGAGAGAGACAGAGCATGAACGGGGGAGGGGCAGAGAGAGAGGGAGACACAGAATCGGAAACAGGCTCCAGGCTCCGAGCCATCAGCCCAGAGCCTGACGCGGGGCTCGAACTCCCGGACGGCGAGATCGTGACCTGGCTGAAGTCGGACGCTTAACCGACTGCGCCACCCAGGCGCCCCCAATACTTTTTAAAGTTTGTTGTGAACCTTAAGTGAAATGATTCAATTAGAATGTTTAGTTAAGCTTTTGCCACATGATACTACATTAGCTGTGTTGCTGTTTACTATTGTTTTCATGGTGGTTGTTATTTTATCTCTACTACCTAACGTAAGGCCTTTTTTAAAGTATTAAATATTTTTGGGGCCCCTGGGTGGCGCAGTCGGTTAAGCGTCGGACTTCGGCTCAGGTCACGATCTCGTGGTATGTGAGTTCGAGCCCCGCGTCGGGCTCTGTGCTGACTGCTCAGAGCCTGGAGCCTGTTTCAGATTCTGTGCCTCCCTCTCTCTCTGACCCTCCCTCGTTCATGCTCTATCTCTCTCTGTCTCAAAAATAAATAAATGTTAAAAAAATTTTTTTTAAAAAGTAATAAAAAAAAATAAAGTATTAAATATTTTTGTTGAATGGAATCAGGGTTTATTTTTAAACATGTCACCAACTTTGTGCTTTAGAGAAGACAATGTTAAAATTAAAGCTTGCTATTTATCCAGAAAGAATTGTGCCATGTATTTTCATCCAACAGTGATGCTGATGCATCTGATGATTGGAGTAATTTTGTTTGTTTTTTTGTTTTGTCTGTTCCAAAACCTGTGCTCTTTCCACCTGGCTTATATATAGTTGAAGTGTAATTTGAGTGATTACTATGGACCAGGTACTGTTCTAAGTGCCTTGTATGTATTTAGTCCTTGAAAGGACCCTATGAACAAGGTGTAATTATTATTCCTATTTTAAGATGAGACAGCTGAAGCGAAGAATTTAAACTGTCATAGGATATTCAACCAATAAGAGGCACAGTTGGGATTTGAACCTGTAGTCTGGCTCCAGAGTTTGTGTTCTTAACCACCATGTTCTAATGCTTTTATTAGCCACAGAATCTCTTGTTTGCCTTATGGTTGTATGTGAAATACAGCTTATTTTAGGTAATTTTCTTGGAGTTTTAAGATTGTTTACAGTGGCAGATGTATGGTAGGTCATACATACTTTTGCTTGAATGAATTAGTGAATATGATAGTATAAAATTATAATTAATGTAGTATAATCATTGCTTAATTCTTAGCTTCAAGTAATAACTACTTTTCATTGTAGGCCCTCTTAGGAGCTATCTATAGTCAGGCTTGGCTATTTTGAAGTAATCTACTCTAATACTACAAATATTTGGGCAAAGAAATTGCTTTACAAATCTATTTATATTCCTAAATCCATTTTTTCTTGCTGGTACCCACTCAGAAAAATCTGTGTTTAGAGTTTTTCCTTTTTTGGGTCCCTCTGTTGAATTGTTGATTTTTTTTTTTTTTAATGTTAAATGGCATTGTGACAGATAATTCACTTTTTAATAGATGAAGCCTTAAAGAATTGGGGCATACTGGTCATGATAGTGAGTTTCCTATTGAATTTCACCTCTAAGCTTTTTAAATAGCAGTGATCTTGAAATTTGCTTTATTTCATATGTCTTTTTCAGAATTCTCCACTTTACCAGTACTTACAGGATCTGGGACATACAGACTTTGAAATATGCTCTTCTCTGTCACCAAAACCAGAAAAAAGCACAGTGACAGAGGGACAACAAAAGCCTCCTGCAAGAGCCCTGCCAAAAGTAAGAAATCACGCTCATTCTCTCTGATTAATCTCTTGTTCTTCACCTCACTAATTATTCAAAGTGCCTTTACCTTTACCCTTGCAAAAACAAAAAAAAACACATAAGTACCTCCATGTCTTCTTCAACATTGGTTTAAGATATTATGTTTTATTTCATCAGTAGTACAAAACTGTTTAGATAAACATAAATCCTTGCTGTTTTGGACTATCTCAGTAACTTCTATAATAAATGGAAATTAATATGGTTGAAGATTAAAATATATTGTTTATTCAAATATTGAAGTTGTTCAGAGGGAACCAGAAAAATATACTAAAGCCTTAATAAGAATTCAACCAGTAAGACTCATATTAATTGAAATTTTTTTCTTTTCATATTTTTTAAAAGAGAGCACAATTAACGTCACTCCTAATCAGGGAAATACAAATCAAAACCACACTGAGGTACCACCTCATGCCAGTCAGAATGGCTAAAATGAACAAATCAGGAGACTATAGATGCTGGCAAGGATGTGGAGCAACGGGAACCCTCTTGCACTGTTGGTGGGAATGCAAACTGGTGCAGCCGCTCTGGAAAACAGTGTGGAGGTTCCTCAAAAAATTAAAAATAGATCTACCCTATGACCCAGCAATAGCACTGCTAGGAATTTACCCAAGGGATACAGGAGTGCTGATGCATAGGGGCACTTGTACCCCAATGTTTATAGCAGCACTTTCAACAATAGCCAAATTATGGAAAGAGCCTAAATGACCATCAACTGACAAATGGATTAAGAAGATGTGGTTTATATATACAATGGAATACTAGTTGGCAATGAGAAAGAATGAAATCTGGCCATTTGTAGCAACATGGATGGAACTGGAAAGTGTTATGCTAAGTGAAATAAGTCAGGCAGAGAAAGACAGATACCGTATGTTTTCACTCATTTGTGGATCCTGAGAAACTCAACAGAAGACCAGGGGAAGGGGTAGGGGGAAAAAAAAGCTACAGAGAGGGAGGCAAACCATAAGAGACTCTTAAAAACTGAGAACAAACTGAGGGTTGATGAGGGGTGGGAGGGAGGGGAGGGTGGGTGATGGGTATTGAGGAGGGCACCTGTTGGGATGAGCACTGGGTGTTGTATGGAGACCAATTTGACAATAAATTACATATAAAAAAAAAGGAAGAAAAATAAAAAAAAATAAAAGAGAGCACAAGTTATAAGAAAGCAAATTGATAACATATTTCACAAACAGTTTCAAGGGTATATGATGGAGTGGGTATATTTACCTCAATTTCTGATGCCCTTTATATCTGTGCAGTATCTTTTTTTTCAATGTTTATTTATTAATTTATTTTGCGAAAGAGAGTGTGGGCGGGGAAGGGGCAGAAAAAGAGGGAGGAGAGAATCCCAAGCAGGCTCTGCATTGTATGCACAGAGCACTACATGGGGCTCGATCTCATGAACCATGAGATCATGACCTGAGCCAAAATCAAGAGTCAGATGCTTAACCCACTGAGCCACCCAGGTGCCCCTGCACACAGTATCTTTTTATACAATAAATATCTCAGTTGACTACAACATTGTGAGGCTAAGATACTAAAAAGAATCTCCATTACCATCAATTATGTTCTGTAAAATGCATTTAATAGATTCATTTATGTTCTATTAGCCATATTTATTAAAATAAGAAGATATTCCAGTACATTTCAGTTTTAACAAAAGGAATTCTAATTTAATAGGAAAAAAACCCCAGATTACCTCATTTCCTAAACATTCTAGTTTAATCATTGTTTTATTACAAGACATCATTATTTTGGGGAGGAGGCTTTTAAAGTTTTCAATTAGTTATTTACTCTGTGGTGATAGAGAGAGAAGTATCTTTCTCCTGTTCTTAGAAAAATCCCTACAATGTGAGATAACCAAGCTGGTCCCATTTGCCAGAGCAGAATGAATACTGGAGAAATGTTTTTTTGACTGACACTTACAGGGTGGGAGTTAGGGAGTTAGAGCTCACACAGATCAGAACCAGTTTGCTATTCCTCTGCACTTCAACCCTTTCTTCTCCCTGACCCTTTCAAATGTGGATGTTCCTGGGAAGAATTTTGAAAGCAAAACCTAAGGATACAGCTAACAGGTTATTTATAGATTAAGACTTGGAGTTGAGATTACTTGGCACAAAAGACAAAAAATGGGCCAAGGGATAGTCTTAGCCAGGATATGGGCATTGGCGTTTTTTTTGTTGTTATGCAAAAACTTGGGTTTTATAGGTTTTAATCCTTTTCATTTATGATAGGTATTTTTACATATAGAAATGTTATTATTAACTTATAAATAAATAAAATGAGAGTTGAAAATTTCATCCCTCAGAAATTAAGGACCAGTAAAAAGCATAGCCAGAGAATGCATTTCAAAATTACCACATGTTGGGGCACCTGGGTGGCTCAGTCGGTTAAGTGTCCGACTTTGGCTCAGGTCACAGCTTGTGGGTTTGAGCGCCTCATCGGGCTCTGTGCTGACAGCTCAGAGCCTGGAGCTGGCTTTGGATACTGGAGCCTGTTTTGGATTCTGTGTCTTCCTCTCTCTCTGTCCCTCCCCTGCTTGTGCTCTGTCTCTCTTCCTCTCTCTCTCTCAAAAATAAACATTAAAAAAAAATTACCACATGTCCAGAAAGTTCCTTTAGCCTTCATATTACACATTTCAATTGTATGAGCTAAATTTTTCTAAAATGGAGTTTTTCTAAATCTGGGGCAGCTGAATTTTAGAAAGATTTGTTGTATTACTTAGTTCCTTCTCAGGGGATATATTTTTAGAATTGCCCCCAAAGTTCTGTTCAAGCAGTGAAGTACCGATTATTTTCTTTTGAAAGCAGATTTTTTATTATTATATGAGACGGTGATGAAGCTATATTTAGGATTAATCACCCTTTTTTCACTTTTATTTTTTAATGTTATTGTTAAGTACTTACTGAGTAGCTATATTGGGATTCTCACTGTGAATATTTATTCTCTGTATATTTTTCTAGTTTCTTTTCCTGTGATTATTCTTAAACGTTCCTCCCATAAACTTTGAGCATCAGGCCTCTTTGCTTGACCTGTTTCTCTGAGTGATCTCATGTACTTTCTTGCCCTCAATTGGCCACTTATATGCATTCTGTCTTCTCTCAGTTCTGGATGCTTGTCAAACATTTTCACCTGCCCTATACCCCAGGAAACTCAGATTCAGAATATGTAAAACAGAACTTTTTTCAACTCAGCACTCCCAAAACAAACAATATTCTTTCCATATTCCCAAATTACCACTCTCTGTTATCTTAAGTTTCCTATCACTCCCACATTAATTTGGTCACTAAATGATAAGTCAACGTCTTATGTCTCTAAAATCCAACCCTTATTCATACCATTTTTTGTTACCCTACTTTAGGCCTTTATCATTGTTTAGCTGGACTATTAAATATCCTTCTAATGATATTTCTTGGCTACAATTATTTCCTGCTAGTACCATCTCTGTGCTGTAGCCAGTTATTTTTCTAAAATGCTGATATTTATTGTTTCATATCCTTGCATAAAAATCTTACGCAGGGTGCTCCTCATAGCCTACAGTATAAAGTCTAAACTATTATGGCATATAAGACCAAAGTTCTTTAAAAACCCTCTCAGTGTTCATTACTATTCCCTTCTTCCCTTGGATCATAGCCCAGACTATGCCACCATGACCATGGCAAGTGGTTACATGGCTGTCCCCTTTACTCATTCTGTTCCCTTGCCCAGAATGTTCTCCCTCCTTTGTTAAAATTTCTGCTCATCTGTTAGGGTATAGCGTCAGTGTTAACACCTATTGACATCTTTTCCCACACTTTCCGAGACTTTACATTGATTTGTAATTATTTACTTTCTCTTCTAAGTTTTTGAAAATAGCAGTTATATGTATTTATCTTTGTTCCTATGACCTTTTTTAGTACTCAGGATATAGTAATCACTCAATGAATGTAAACTGCATTTACTCAGATAATAGGCTATTAACATTAAGGTAAATTGAATTTTTGGTTGGTTCAATAATAAAAATTATTTCAGTATGAGACACTTTTTCTAAAGTTGATTAAAATATCTTTATGCCTTAGCATTGTGGAATGAAAATGTTCTTAGTATTTGAGAACTTGGAACACCCTGTGGTTTTCATTAAAATATATACTGTCATCTTGACATAGATAGTATATAGGGTACCGAAGACAAATGAGCTGCATCAGGATAACTTCCGAGTGCTCTTTTAAAAATCTGCTGTTCAGGGCACCTAGGTGGCCCAGTTGGTTAAGCATCTGACTTTGGCTCAGGTCACGATCTTGCAGTTTGTGGGTTCGAGCCCCATGTCTGGCTCTGTGCTGGCAGCTCAGAGCCTGGAGCCTGCTTCAGATTCCGTGTCTCCCTTGTTGTCTGCCTTCCCTCTCCCCCTTTGCTCACGCTCTGTCTCTCTCTCAAAATTAAATAAACATTAAAATTTTTCAAATAAATGAATAAATAAGAATTTTTTTTTTTTAATCTGCTTTTCAGGTCTCATCCAAACCTAATGAATCTGAACCTTTGGTTTGGGGACCCAAGAATATGTTTCTAACTAAAATCTCTAGGTGATTCTGATGTGCAAGTAAATCTGGGAACTATGAAGGAGCCTGAGACATACTGACAAAGGATATAACCAAGATGATTTTTTTCCTCCCTTTTTCTAATAAAAATTTTGGTTAATTAGAAGTAAGTTATTTGCAGTTTTTCTGCTGTGTGGGTGTGGTTTAATGTATCCTGTACAATCTCATTAATCTCCTTCAGCAAAGCATCCTGTTAAAAGTGGCTGAAACCATCAAAAGTTGGATTTTTTCTCAGTACAATAAGAAAGATGACTTACTTCACAAGTTGGTAAGTGTTTGCTCTATTTCTTTTAGTCAGTTTTCAGGACTCCAGTTTATTAATGACAATACAATGAATCAGAATTTGTTTTGCTACTGATTTGGGCAGTGATTGATTCTAAATTCTGAGAAGTTCTCTGAAAGGAGACTGCCTGCTTCATAAAGTGTTTAAATAAAGTTTGTTTGTATCACCTAAAAAAAAAAAAAAGAAATTCTTCAATAACTGTGGATCTTGAATTTGGACTTAGTTTAGTATTATTTCATAGCTCTTCTAAGAGGTTATTAGCCATTTAGAATAGAATATTCTAGTTGTTACCGAAACCTTATTTGTTAGATTACTAATTTCCTGCTGCCGTCTTCCTCCATTGACAAATATTCCTCTCATTAAGGAAGAGAGTGTATCAATTAGTGGGACCTTCTTTTTTTTCATTAGGAGCTTGACTGTATCCTTTTTTTCTTTTCTTTTCTTTTCTTTTTTTTCTTATTGACTGTCTGTATCTTTATCCCATAGTCTATGATTAGAGTTTGGGCAAAATCAAAGTGGTTCCCCCCCTAATTTATTTATCATTAATCTATCATTCCCTGACAACTTAATATGTAAACTTTAGTCTCCCAAGACCAATAATCACAGAATTTCCCAGAGACTTGGAATTGTGACCATTGAGAGTCTCTCTGATTCCTGTGAGGCTTGCTTTTTTTTTTTTTTCCTGCTCTCTGCTGTAGTATATCTGGTATTTGACCTTTGACACCCCCCCACCCAAGAGGGAATGCTTCAACTTTGTACATCTTAAGCAAGGCAAAATCCAGGTAGTATAGCTAAAAAATTGAAGTAACGAAGTTCTCATGGTTCTCCTGAGGAGCGATCAAGTATGGGTAGGCAGATTTCAGGATCTTCTGCTGGCCTGTGACCTTAAGATGATAATTATCATTCTTGTAAATTACCATTTGTAAGAAGATGTTTACAAAGTGCTTTCACATTTTGATTTGCTACTTCAAATACTGTAAAGTTTAGTGCATTTTGCCATTTGGAAGTGGTAAGATTTCCAAATGTCTGAGATTCAGATAGTTCAGTTTGGTTTAAGAATACTTAGTGAGTTGTTCAAGAATGTTCAGCTAGAAATTGATAGAGTTAGAATTTGAATTCAGGTCTCCTGTTTCCAAGCCCAGGTTCTTCATTATAACATAGTACCTCACTGGCTTGAGTGTTATTATGCCTTGACTGACTAAAATTACTTTTTTAGCAATCCAAATGGGCAAGTTCTCTGTTCAGGGTTTCATCTTTGTAGGTATGTTGAGAAGGTCAATGAAGTGTCTTGTCACCTACGTAGAATATCATCTCTATCCAGGTGGAGCCATCCTCATTCTTCAATGATACTAGGATTGTGGTAAGGTATACGGATCCATATACATTTTTCTGTGGTTTAATCATAGTGTGCATAGTCCTGATCTTTTCATTCTTGGTGCTTTGTCACTGGCCACATGTTTCACTGTAAAGTGCCAACTTCTGTATGCATCCCTTTTGTGCCTACATTATAGAGAACTGTAGGAAGTACTTACCAAAGAAATCATTTAATAGTAATGGAACGAGGAATTACCCCGTTGGCTTCTGGCATGAGATGCTTGACTCTTCCCCTTGTCAGACATACTTAAAATTTTATTAGCTATACAGATATTGAACCAGTCCCTTTTTCCTTTTATTAAAATACTGACAGTTGCTCCATGATATCTGAACCTTTTCCTTTTTATTAAAGTACTTCTTAAAGATTTTTAAAAAGTTCATTTATAACAACTATAACGGTAATGGTATTAGTACTTTTGAAGCACTTTTTAGCCTGTAAAGTGCTTTCACACATGTTACCTCATTTGATCCTCATCAGCTCTATGAAACAGAACAATGTATTAAAAAGTATAGAAGATCGTTGAAATATATTGACACATCCATAATTCCCTTCTCCATGCCTAGGGGTAAAAACAGAAATCTGTCTATTCTTTTTTAGCTGTGCTTCTCATACCCTTTCATTCCATACAGGCAGAAATCTTCCTGAGTTACCGTCTCATACATTTTCCTGTTTAGATCCTTAAAATATCACCATTACCCATTGAATCAAGTCCAGTTCATCATGTTAGCATCAAAGAGTCTGCAAAATTTGGCCCCAAACTACCTTTCCAGCCTTACCCACCAATGTGTTCATCACCCAACCCAGTCTTCCTTTTCTTTTATTCCATACCTGTTCTTCATGTCTGTGTTTGTGCTATTATACTATGGTAGAACCCTTTCCGTTTTTCCTCTATTACTGTAGTCTGTTCAGTAAGCAGTCCTAGCTCTTCCTTAAGGCCTTTCCCGCAAACTTCAGTCTATTGGATCTCTTATTTTCTTCAACACTATAGTAACAATTATCTGCTATGTTTTAAGTTTATATATTGTATTATGGTGCTTTTCTTTATTATGTTTTAATTATTTCGTGTGTACTAACAACATTAACAGCTAAGACTTACATAGTACTTAATTTGCACCAGTACTTACTATGCATCAGATACTATATATTGTACAAATACTGACTTAATTTTCATAGTAGGTACTATTGAAGTAAGTACTATTCTTAACCTCATTTTGCAGATGAGGAAACTGGAGCAGAGAAGTTAATAACTTAAGATGTGGAACCAGGATATAAACCTAGGTACTAACTAGGTCTCAGCACTCAAACTTGTTAAGGGTGAGCCAAAGTTCACCTAGTGCACTTCCCCACAGCACAGAGCATCCGACCATAAAGATGATAATCTAATATCTAGTCAATCAGTATTAGTAGCTTTTAAATTTCTTCGCTTGTTTGACACTTGGACCTCGGTCCAAATAGGGCTGTTGTGAGACGTTTCTTAATATAGCAGGTGTCTATTTTCCCACTAGTTAGATTGGTATATTGCAGCAGTTTCCCTATTTTCTGCAGTTCTCATTTTTTTTTAATGTTTATTTATTTTTGAGAGAGAGACAGAGCACGAGCAGGGGAGGGGCAGAGAGAGAGGGAGACACAGAATCTGAAGAGGCTTCAGGTTCTGAGCTGTCAACACAGAGCCTGATGTGGGGCTCGAACTCATGAGCCATGAGATCATGGCCTGAGCCAAAGTTGGACACTTAACTGAGCCACCCAGGTGCCCCTGCAGTTCTCATTTTTATAATTAAAGAGTAATATACAATTTTATAATCTATCCTTAAGAAAAAACTTAACTCCTCAGTGTAATCTGATTTAATTTTATAGCTATTGTGATCAGAATATAGTTCAAGTTCTTCCTTTGTAGAGACAGTCTAGTCACTAGATAATACTGCTTTAATTATTTAGAGTGTCTTGGTCCCTTTCAAGTTCATTTGTATTTATAGGTAATTACAGGTAGTTTGTCACATTCTTGAATCACATATTCCTAAAGCTACTAGTACTGCCTCAAAGCACAATGGTTTTGGGGAAACATTATCCCAGTTTTGCAAACAGTTCTGATGCTAAGGATGGTGTTAAAGAAAGTGTACCTGATTAAGCAGCATATCTGTACAAGGGGCTATGAAGAGGGAAAGCTCCCATTCTGTGTTAATAGCTTTCCCTCTCTTTGTGAGCCTTAGCCTTCCTTTAGTTAGGCTTCTTTAAACTTACCCAAATGTAGGTACATTGAGGTCTCATAAAAGGTAGGATTTAAAGCTTTTATAGCAAATGGGGCGCCTGGGTGGCGCAGTCGGTTAAGCGTCCAACTTCAGCCAGGTCACGATCTCGTGGTCTGTGAGTTCGAGCCCCGCGTCGGGCTCTGGGCTGATGGCTCAGAGCCTGGAGCCTGTTTCCGATTCTGTGTCTCCCTCTCTCTCTGCCCCTCCCCCGTTCATGCTCTGTCTCTCTCTGTCCCAAAAATAAATAAACGTTGAAAAAAATAAAATAAAATAAAATAAAGCTTTTATAGCAAAAACTTGATTTTTAATACTTAATGTTTTAATATCTCTCTGTGTGGAATCCAAATCAGATAATAAGGCCAGTGTGTGAGGATTTATTTCAAAGATTACTTGAAAAGCTGCCATGCTCCTCCTTTTGCCCTCCTTGCTTCCACCCCTTCCCTAACAGTAGTATAAAGTGAATTGTGCTCTTCTCTTTGTGAAAGTGGGGTGGAATGTCAATTAATTGGTTCCTAAGCTTAGAATCATGATTCTAAGAAGAGTGAAGAGACACATGGAAAGATGTGCAGCATCCCTAATCATCAGGGAAATGCAAATCAAAGCCATAATGAGATGTCACCTTACACCTGTCAGAATGGCTGATATCAAAAAGACAAGAAATAACAAATGTTGACAAGGGTGTAGAGAAAAAAGAACTTTCAGTACTGTTGGTGGGAATGTAAATTGGTGTAGCCACTGTGAAAAACAATATGAAAGTTCCTCAAAAAATTAAAAACGGAAATACCACACAATCCAGTAGTTTCACTAATGGTTATTTACGCAAAGAAAACAAAAACACTAATTTAAAAAGATAAATGCACCTCTATGTTTATTGCTGCATTATTTACAATAGCCAAGATACGGAAGCAACCTAAGTATCCATCAATAGATGAATGGATAAAGAAGAAATTATATAGATATAAATATACATATACATATATATGTATATATATATAGATATATAGATAATGAATATTACTCAGCCATAAAAAGAAGAATGAGATCTTGCCATGTACAACAACATGGATGGACCTACAGGGTATTATGCTAAATGAAATAAGTCAGACAGAGAAAGATAAGTACCATATGATTTCACTTATATGTGGAATCTGAAAACCAAAAGAAACAAAACAAAAACAGACCCATAAATACAGAGAACAAACATGGTTGCCAGAGGGGTGGGGGTTGGAGGGATGGGCAGAATGAGCAAAGGGGAGTGGGAGGTTCAGGCTTCCAGTATGGAATGAGTAAGTCACAGGGGTGAAAGACACAGCATAGGGAATTCAGTCAATGCTAACTGTAACAACACTGTATGGTGACAGATGGTAGCTGCAATTGTGGTGAGCATGGCATAATGTATAGAGTTGTCAGATCACTGTGTTGTACACCTGAAACCTAATGTAGCATTGTATGGTAACTAGAACTCAAAAAAAAAAAAAAAAAAAAACCCAGAGAGAAAGAAAGGAAGAAAAAAGAAAAGGAGAGGAAAGAAAAAGAAGAGAGAAGAAACAGTGGTTCAAATATGAAACAAAAGTGATACACAGGCACATGCAAGGTGTGTCAGTAGATGGTGAAAAAAAAATAATGCCAGGCTAAAGGAAGACCAGTGTTCCAAGATGTTCTTGTTTTATATAACTGAAAATCAATAAAGGGGTGCCTGGCCGGCTTAGTCAGTAGAGCATGTGACTCTTGATCTTGGGGTCATGAGTTCAAGCTCCACATTGGTACATAGAGCTTATCTAAAGAAAGAAAATTAATAAATATATCCATATGGGACTAATATTAAAAATATTCTTCTCCTGGGGCACCTGGGTGGCGCAGTCGGTTAAGCGTCCGACTTCAGCCAGGTCACGATCTCGCGGTCTGTGAGTTCGAGCCCCGCGTCAGGCTCTGGGCTGACGGCTCAGAGCCTGGAGCCTGTTTCCGATTCTGTGTCTCCCTCTCTCTCTGCCCCTCCCCCGTTCATGCTCTGTCTCTCTCTGTCCCAAAAATAAATAAAAACGTTGAAAAAAAATTTTTTTTTAAAATATTCTTCTCCTTCTCTAAAAGGAGTGTATGTGGTGATACATAACCCACAATCGAGGACATGCTCTCATAGTTGGATATATGGATCACTGCATTCCTATTAAGTTCCCATTATGAGGAGCTAGGGCAGGGTAGGCTCTTGTGTGGGAATGATTAACTGGCTAAGAAGAGCAAACCCATTGCCTTCAAACCCTGAGCCTAATTGGTTTTACTTTAACTGCTAAAGGCCTTATCCGGTAAAAGTTGTTTTTTCTTAAAATAGGATCATTCTGTTCTTACATGTAATGCATAATAAAACTTCAAATTTTCTCATACAGCAGGCTATATGTAGGAAAGTATAATTGACTACCAAAGACTTAGGATTTGAAATCAGAATTCTAGAAGTTACTTAATCTCTTTGGGCATCAGTTTTCTCCTCTATAGAATGGAGAGGAGGATGAAATGTACATCATAGGGTTACTGTGAAAGTTAACCTATGTACTCTTAACATTGCTACTTCATCTCTCACCCTTTTTGTTTTATTTTGTTTGTTTGTTTGTTTGTTTGTTTGAAGTTTATTTATTTAAGTACTCTCTACACTTAACCTGGGGCTTGAACTCACAACCCCAAGATCAAGTCACATGCTCCTCTCACCGGGCCAGCTAGGCACCCCCTCATCTCTCACCTTCTTACCATGCATTGTATGGAAAGCTAAAAGCAGTAACTTGCAGTTCTAGAGAGGCTTTTGCTCTTCCCATCCCCGTCTTCCAACTCTTTCATCTGGTCAGTTCTTGTTCATGCTTTAAGACTCAGCTCAGGCAGGCATCACCTGTTTTCCTTTCTTGGACTTCATTACAACTTTTGGTTCTTCTGTGCCATTTTCATAATCCCAGGTATACCTTAGTGCACTTCTTTGCACATTATATTGTAACTGTTTCCTTTTCAGTCCTCTTCATTAAACTGTGACCTCTTTAAGAGTAGAGACCTTCTATGTTTTGTTCATTTTTTGTGCCTTTGGTCTCAAGCATGGTGCCTGGTATATATAATATTTCTTGATAGATGGATAGAAAGAAAAGAAGAAGGAATAAATGAGCTGGTATATGTGAAAGCATTTTGTAAACTATAAAGTGCTATGCACATATTAGCGAGGTTTTGCATTACATTCCTTAATGTTGTGTTTGTCCATTTTTAGAAGGCCTTGATCCTGCTGATGTAATTCTTACATTTTGGCTATATTGTTACAGTATCCAGGGACAACATCTTATGTTATAGGATTATACTTTCCATGCTCTGTTCCAGCAATTTAATTAATTAGGCTTAACTAGACAGGCTTATTAATATGTAGTTACTACACATTTCTTTATTAAAAATCTATATTTCACATCTGGTGGCTCAATAATGTCCATTGCAATTTTTATTGTTTCACATTTACAGTGAAACTGAAACCCCATATACATAATACTAAAGATAGATTGGACTGTTGTATCTTCTTGGAGGCTATACTGAAAATATATGTAGTACCCCTAAATTTTGTTAGCACATTAGGAGCTTAGCATTTCATACAAAATTATGTGTGTATTAATGCCTCTCTTCGGGTTTTTTAATGGCAAGGATATTGGATTCCGACTCGACTCACTACATACCATCCTGCAACAGGAAGTCCTGTTACAAGAGGATGTGGAGCTGATTGAGCTACTTGATCCCAGTATCCTGTCTGCAGGGCAACCTCAACAACAGGAAAATGGACACCTTCCAACGCTTTGCTCCCTGGCAACCCCTAATATTTGGTACTGTCCAGAAAACATCTATCCTTTGCTTTCATATATAGTATTAGCAGAGGAAATCCACTATGCTCTCTATTGTAAATTATAAACATTCCATACATTTTAATATTGTAATTAATGATAACCCAGAAGTTTAAAAAAAAAAGTACCTTTCAAAAATAAATACTATTTAAGGTGAAGCTGGAAAAACATCCAATTACTACATATTTTTAATTCAATCTAATTAGTTCTGTGTTTAATAACCCAACAAGCAGGCATAACATGTGCCCCAAGAATCTCTCTTACCCATACACCTATACACATGTGTGCATGCAGTCCTAGCCACTCGCTCTTTTATGTTTCTTTAAAATTAATAGATTATATCATAAACACATTGTAGAGACTTCAAAAATAGAATGGGACGTGGAGGTAAACAGTCAATTCTTGCTTTGTTGACTGAGAAGCCGTAGGAAATATAGACTGACAATTCAGTCCTAAAACATTTCTTGAAGTATTTGGGTCTAATACAGAAGTCCCAGGCCATGAATACCAAAAAGGGACTTTATATATATATATATATATATATATATATATATATATATATATACACACACACACACACACACACACACACACACACACACATGTATATACATACATATATATGTATATACATGATATGTATATACGTATATATATATATACATACATACATACGTATACATATACACACACACACACAGAACTGAACTATTAAAGTATGAGTTTATTAAGTGAACAAAATCATTGCTTGAACTATTCAAGTTATATAGGTGATTACATAACATTGGCCTCAGTGTTCTGGATGTATCTTTCTTATAATATTGACAAATGCTTCATATTGTAAGGGATAACAAAGTATGTCTTCCAAATTTGTAGGCACTCAGCATCATGATGGAGTAAAGCATCATCTTATCCTTTACAAATCTAAGAATGCAAGGAGCTGCTAGAAGGAACCAAGCGTTTTAAGAATTTTCTAGCTTTAACTTCTAAGTTTGCTTTAGCCACAGGTGTGATTAAGCAACACTGAGGCCTGTAAATACTTTTAGACTTCATTATTCATGCATGAAAGTATAGGATAAGATTTTACTTTATGATGTTACCAATATCACCTGAAAGTAAAGGATTCCAAGGGAAATTAGAACAGGCAAATATTTATTAGGAAGCATTGTTACATGTGACTTTCTTTATAATTTGATTATAACTGTCTTTAAGTATTATTGATGTTTTTTTAGACATCCTAAGAGACATCTCCGTATATTCACCTCTTTCTTATTGCATTTTTATCAAAGCCTTCATTGCTTAAAAGACGTATTTTAGTCTATATACTTGTAATTTGCCTAGATTTAAAAAGTTTCATATATACTTTTACTTTAGTTAAAGCAGTGAAAAAGTACAAAGTATGTGCATATTATCAGCTGCAGTATGTGTATTCCAGATTTATGATGATGATTATTAGATAACTTGAAACAATTACTCAAGTACATATTATTTCTGATTGGAAAAATGCTTATATTTTCTTGAGATATTTGTTTCTGTGCAAATAATTAAAGTCTGACTTTTGGGAAAAGAACTGATATTATCTTAATATTAAAATGTACTTTAATGTTAAAAATTAGTAACAATTATTTTTACTTTTAAATTTGTAAAATTGGATTTTAGGGGCGCCTGGGTGGCTCAGTCGGTTAAGCGTCTGACTTCAGCTCAGGTCACGATCTCGCGGTCCGTGAGTTCGAGCCCCGCGTCCAGCTCTGGGTTGATGGCTCAGAGCCTGGAGCCTGCTTCCGATTCTGTGTCTCCCTCTCTCTCTGCCCCTCCCCCGTTCATGCTCTGTCTCTCTCTGTCTCAAAAATAAATAAACGTTAAAAAAAAAACATTAAAAAAAATTGGATTTTAAACTCTGTACTTGGTTTTTAGGTTAGAAGAGTCCATATCTCTTTTTTTTTTTTTTTTTTTTTTTTTTTTTTTTAGTGTTTATTTTTGAGACAGAGACAGTATGAGCAGGGGAGGGGCAGAGAGAGAGGGAGACAGAATCTGAAGCAGGCCCCAGGCTCTGAGCTGTCAGCACAGAGCCTGATGTGGGGCCTGAACTCATGAACCGCAAGATCATGACCTGAGCAAAGTCGGACACTTTAACCAACTGAGCCACCCAGGCGCCCCAGAAGAGTCCCTATCTTTAAACAAAAAGTCATTTCAGAGGACACCTGTTTCTTACGTTCTTTACAAACTTATTAGCTTAGATTTTAATACCTAAGACACCGTTGTTTAGTTGCTAGATTTTTTAAAAACTATTTCACATTACTTATTTAAATGTTATTTTTTAAAGTCATAGTTTACAAAGAAGCTACTAGCATTTTGTCTATTTTGGTAAACCTGAATTATGGGCTAAAGTAACACATCCTTCTCTAATCTGATGGGTATCATGTTTCTTGGTTTCTGTGTTATAGGGATGTCTCAGTGCTGTTTGCCTTCATTAGTTTGCTCATTATGCTTCCCACCTGGTGGATTGTATCTTCCTGGCTGATATGGGGAGTGATCCTGTTTGTTTATCTGATTATAAGAGCTTTGAGATTCTGGAGGACAGCCAAACTACAAGTAACTCTAAAAAAATACATTGGCCGTTTAGAAGATATGGCAACAAATAGCCGAGCTTTTACTAACCTTGTGAGAAAAGCTTTACGTCTCATTCAAGAAACTGAAGTCATTTCCAGAGGATTTACACTGTGAGTTCATATTTCATTTTATTTTTTAAATAATTCTTTTCTACTACATAGTTAAATTAGAATATTTATTACCTATTTTCATTTCTGTGTTGCATTTACAGAAAAAAAGTAAGTTTTTTCTTTAGCACTTATTAAAGTCTGTTAACTGTGAAGGAATGAATACATTATATGCTAGATTTAATATGTAGTATGATTCTGCTTATCTACTTTGAGAAACCAAAGAGCTTAGAGAATCATAATTATTTGTGTTATGTGATTTCTTATGAGTTAATATACAAAAAGAGCCTAATATTGAAGCTGGCATGCAAAATTACCCAACAAATGTTTGTTTCCTTTACTCTCTGCCAGACATTCTCTTTCCTCAGTTTAAATGATAGATGTATCTGACTTGAATTCATTTTGAAAAATGTTGCCATGCATTAATAATATTCTTTAGGTAAATGTTAGCAGATATTATGGCACTGATACTCTCAGTATATCAAACAAATATTCACATTCCCACAGGAACTTAAAGACTCTCCACTGTAGTCCAGTCTTAATTAAATATTAAGGTATAGGATATATAGGATTTTTATTCTGTTATTAAAAGGATGGTTAATGTTTATTGAGCACAAATTATGGTCCAAATACTCTGCTAGGTAATTCTGTACACAACTAAAAGCATACAATTAAATATGGTAGAACAAACGTTCAAGTCCATTCCATCTGACTCTAGAGCTTGTTTCCAGTCTGCTAGGCTGCCTGCTGAACACTAACAAATGACAGTAGTACTGTAGTATGTTTAATCATTTATTTAACTTACATAACCTTTCCAGTCTGTAGGTGGGAGAAAGTAAGTATATGATGAAGAATGATTATTACTCTTAATTACTTATATCTGCAAAATCACGAAAAGGGAGAGCAGAAGAACCTTGGGTAGTAATCTCGTTCTTCACTCTGCTATGCTGTAGAATAGCACTTAAACTGTCCTGACAGAAAAGCCGTATCTGGAAAATAACAAAACAGTAAAGCGAAAGAATCTCTAGTAGTCACTCATTCTTTACTCTGTTGTGTTTTAGAACAGTGTTTAAACAATCCCAAAACAGGAGAGATTTTGTAACTTTTTTTTCTGCTTCTTTCAAAATGTAATAGTTCTCCGTGTCTGTTAATATTTGTCCTTCTATTATAAAGTCTATTTGTTGATAGAGCATAACAAATATTAAGTTGTTTGAGCATTAGATTTTAAAAGTTGAAAACAATGCTAAGTAATAGCTCCTTTTCATTCTTAATTTGTACAGTATTTCACTGAGCAGACTGGTTAAGCTAAATGGCTATGTGTCCAATTAATGCTTAGGCACATATAGAGGATTCTGTGCTTTTTGTCATTTTCCAACTTACATTAAAAATTATGTCTAGAATTGTCACGAAGAGCTAAAATGGGCCAGCTACACATGACTTACCTCTGGGTTATGATTCCTATCCATTGACATGCAGTCAGGCAAAAGAAATGTTGGAAAAAATTGTTTGACTTGTCTCCATCTAACTGGATAATGGACTGAGAAAAATTACGAGTAACAATAGATCTTGAATCATAACTTTTAGAAATATGTTCATCTTTAAAACTGATTTATTAGTAAAATGGAGCGCACACAAGAGTTCCATGTATTGAAAACATGTGCTGTGTTGTTCTGCCTTAATTTGTCCTCTCTAGCGAAGAATTTAACCATTCTTTGCCTCATTCCCTTATTTTAAATTAAGCCTATCAGTCATTGTCCTCTGTTGTTGTTTTTTTTTTTATAGATTTTTAATGTCTGAGTACATTATGGTTTGGTTAACATTTTAAAAGTTTTGATTTAGATATCTTGTTTTGCAAATTTGTGGTTATATTGTAAGAAATTTATAAATTCCAATATTTTGTATTGCTATTGGGAGAGGTTACTGGTTAGGTGGAAAAACTATTATCCAATAGCTATGTAATATGAAATCATTCTATGTTTCATTTATCAAAGCATGATATATTATACATCATTGTTGCAAATAGGTACTCCCCATTTATCTTTTGGAAAGTACTATGAAATGTGCTTCCTCTTGAATAGTTTGGAGAGTAGCTATGCTACTGCCTAGTAACCCTTCCTTTGCCTTTCTACTTGCATTCCCCTGTTGGCCACTGGTCCTGTTATCTCTCTGCGTCCCCTACTTCATTTTGAGTAGGTAAGTGCCAGTGGCAGCAGGTGGGTAAGTCATTTTACCCTACTTTTATGAATGTACAGAATGTATTTCTATACAGTATTTCATTGTTCTGTACAAGTGACCAAAAATATGAGTGATGAACATATGTAAATGCATATTAAGAATGTAAAAATTTTCATACTTACTGTAGATACAGGTTTTAAAAACTAAATGTAAAGCAGTACCACTTTAGTATATTTTAGCAGGTAGAGTGTCTATATCAAAAAGTTGCAATGTCTTACCTAAGTATTCTACATTTCTACCATATTTTGACTAAAATATATTGTTTCCCGTATCGAAGAAGCCTTTACTCTTTGAGATTTTGATTTTTCATTTGTCTTTTTTTGGAGGGGGGCTATACATGTATCAGGGAAATGGCTATTTATGAGACCTGAGCTGGGATATTTACAGTCTTTTTCTAATAAAAAACATGAAAAAGGTTTTTTTCTAAGTTGAATAGAATTGGGGATTTAGAAAACAAAAACTTTAGGACACCTGTACAGTTGTATCACATTTTACTTTTCAAGTTTGCTTGACAGGGTCAGTGCTGCTTGCCCATTTAATAAAGCTGGACAGCATCCCAGTCAGCATCTCCTCGGTCTTCGGAAAGCTGTCTACAGAACTGTAAGAGCCAACTTTCAAGCAGCAAGGCTCGCTACCCTATATATGCTGAAAAAATATCCTTTTCTGTCTTCATGTAAGAATAAATATGCTTCCAGAGTCCTGAATATATAGATAGTATAGCTGCATCCTGTAAAAGTTAAGTGTGAACTGAGATTGCCTATTTTGGAGCTAATTTCCATCATCACTTCTATTTTAAAACTGGAAATGCAGTCTAGGAGGAATAACAATAACAGACAGGAAAAAAGGTTTTCTGTTCTCGTGTGGCTCAGTTTCAACTGAGGAAAAACTTGAAGGCCCTCCCTCTACTGGTCCAAAGAATAAAGTCAGAAGAACCTGGCTTTGCTAGGTCTGACATTTTTAAGAGTTACTGGACACACAAATTTGCGTCATGACATGGAAATAAACTGGTAACAGGAAATCCTTCCCCTTTGAAGAAACAGAGGCTCTCAAGTCAGATTGGCTAAGTTTAAATTTTGGCTCTATCAATTACTGCCTAGGTGACCTTAAGCAAGTTTCTTAACTTTCTGTACCTTGCGTTATTCATTTTAAAAACGGCAGTAACAACATACTCTTCCTGTGGTTTTGTTGACATCAAATAAGTTAGTGCATATAAAGTGCTTAGACAGTGCCTGGTGTATAATAAATACTCAGACTGCATGACAATAAGTCAGTCACTTACATTTACTAAATCAGGAAATTAGTTCTGTTAATCAGTAAATAAAGGTGTGTAGGATCTTTATTTCAATTAAGATTCCGAGATAAGTTAAATTATGAGTAAATAGAGTACAAAAATACTTCTTTGTACCTTCAGTATTTGGGGTACTGTAGCATGGATAAATATGCTTAACGTTTACAGAGTGCTTTATTATGTCTTTGTATACACCTTTCCAGCTAGATCTTATCTCCATTTTATGAAAAAAACTAAATAAAATCTCCATTTTGTGTGATTTGCTTGGTGTTACACGACTAGTGAGAGGTGAAGTTGTGTCTTAACTATAGGACTTATGACTTAAAATCTTTTCTATATGTATATATATGTATGTATGTATATATATATATATATACATATATATACACATACATACATATATATACATATATATATATGTATGTATGTATATATATATATATATATATATATATATATATATATACTCTTTAACTGTATGACTTCTTTGGAAATTAAAAGCATTTTATTTTTAGTCATGAACTTGTCCATTCAATTCCCATGCTGCCTGAATACCCATCTGCTATGTGCTAGACTTTTGAGTATACTCAATAGATTAACTGGAATTCATAATACACTAGAAGTGCCCAGGGTACCTTCCAACATAGTAAGCCAATGTACTTGGCCTAAGGGGTCAGAGAATGCTTTCAAGGAGTTGACCTTGAGGATAATAAAAGTCTGCATTCAAGTATAATGAAGCAAAGATAAGGGGAAAAAATAGGGGTATGGTAGTATGGCATGTGAACTTCAAGTAGTTACTCATTCAGCAAGTATTGAGAATAAACTCGGTGCCAAGCAATATGCTAATCACTAGATATATGATGGTTCACATAATAGACACGGTCCCTGCCTCAGAATACTTCTAGCTTAGCGAGGGTTGAAGGAACAGAAAGGGATAACCTAACAGAGATTGCAAATTTATGAGTTTCCTGTGCCAGTTACTTTTTCTAGGTAATAGAAATCTAGCAGTGGACAAGACAAACAAGATCATTGTACTCATGACTCTTACCTTCTTGTGGATGAGGTAATGAATAAAAAAGTGAGATTTTCACATATCTGTTGTATAAAAGCCCAGCAGAATAGGATAGAGTGATTGGTGAGTTACTCCTTTTGATTGGATGATAGGGGAAGGCCTTCCCGAATAGTTGACATTTAAAATGAGATTTATGGGGCGCCTGGGTGGCTCAGTCGGTTAAGTGTCCGACTCTTAATTTCGGCTCAGGTCATGATCTCACAGTTTCATGGGTTCGAGCCCCACATCAGGCTCTGCGCTGCCCATGCAGAGCCTACTTGGGATTCTCTGTCTCCCTCTCTCTCTGCCCCTCCCCCACCCACTCTGTCTCTGTCTCTCTCAAAATAAATAAACACAAAAAAATTAAAATAAATAAATAAAATAAAATGAGATTGTAATGAGAAAGATCATGTTCTAGTTTGACGGACCAGTGAGTATAAAGATCTTGTGACAGGAGTTATTTTAGCAGGACTGGAGGACAGCAAAAAGGCCATCGTGTCTGGAGCACAGTAAATTGGGAGTTGGGGCATTAGGTGACATTCAGAGGTAGGCAGGAACCAGAACATACTTACCACACAAGAAACCTTAAGGAATCAAAATAAAAAAGAATCCACCAACTATTTCTTTGAAAAGACCAAACAGTATAAACCCTCACATGTCTGGTCAAAGTAAAAACAGTACAAATATACAAAATTAGTAACAGAGCTATAACCATAGATATGGAAGAAATTAAAATAATTATAAGGCGCTAGTATATACAACTTTGTGGCAGCGACTTTTAAAAAAGAAAACACCTGGGAGTGCCTCGGTGGCTCAGTGGGTTAAGTTTGACTTTAGCTCAGGTCATGATCTTATGGTTCATGAGTTTGAGCCCCACATTACGCTCTCTGCTGTCAGCACAGAGCCCACTTCGGATCCTCTGTCCCCCTCGCTCTCTGCCCCTCCCCCGTGCATTCTCTCTCTCCCTGTCTCTCTCTTTCTCTCTCTCAAATAAACTTGAAAGAAAGAAAGAAAGAAAGAAAGAAAGAAAGAAAGAAAGAAAGAAAGAAAGAAGGAAAACACCTGATTTTATGTAAACAATGGAAAATTTGCAGGTATAGAAAAGTGATAAAGTTCTTGATGCACTACTATGGAATGATATCCAAATTGTTGAAAAAAAGAATGAAGTGCACAGCATTGTTTATGCTACCCTTCGATTGCGCGTAAAAGTGTGTGTGTATACACACATACACATATATATGAGACTGTATATATGGGAGATTATAAATACATATGAGGGAATATGTGTATGTGTATATATCTACATACATATTTAGATTTAGATTTGCTTTTATGCATGCATAAAGTATCTTGAAAGGTGCACAAGAAGGGGCACCTAGGTATCTCAGCTGGTTAAGTGTCGAACTCTTGGTTTCGGCTCAGATCATGATCTTGTGGTTTGCGAGGTCAAGCCCAGCATCCAGTTCCACGCTGACAGTACAGAGCCCTCTTGGGATTCTCTGTCTCCCCTCTCTCTTTCTGCTCCTCCCCTGCTCATGCTCTCTTTCGCTCTCTTTCGCTCTCTCTCTCTCTCAAAATAAACTTAAAAAAAAAAAGAGACACACAGGTTATCTTGAGAGATACTAATCACAGTTATCGTCTGTGCCTTTAGCTAGGGGAATGAGGTAGCTAAGGGACGGGTAGGAAGCAGTTTTTACGGTGCCCCTTAATACCTTATGAATTTTTTTATACCTTATGAATTTTCAATCCTGTGAATATATTACATGTTTAAAAATTAAATGAATAAAGGAAATTTTAACTACCAGGTTCAGATGGTTTTATAGTTTTTTTAAAAAACTATTTCAGACCATAGGAAAGGTTAGGAAGCCTCTACTACCTCATTTTATTTGTGAAGATTCTGTAATTGCAATACCAAAACATGTATTATAAAGAATAAAAAACTAGACCAATCTCACAGATGGAGATACAAAATATTTAAGTGAAATATTTATATATTTGCGATAGCACTATATTAAGATATTATATGATCAAATAGGAGTATGTTGGAAATATAAAAATAGTTCAGTATTAGGAATTGCATGGATATATTCTTTTTTTTTTAATTTTTTTTAATGTTTATTTATTTTTGAGACAGAGAGAGACAGAGCATGAGCAGGGGAGGGGCAGAGAGAGAGGGAGACACAGAATCTGAAATGGGCTCCAGGCTCTGAGCTGTCAGCACAGAGCCCGACGTGGAGCTCGAATTCACAGACCATGAGATCATGACCTGAGCCAAAGTCGGACGCTTAACCGACTGAGCCACCCAGGCACCCCAAGGAATTGTATGGATATATTCTTTATAAAAACTGTTGAAGGCAGAAAAAAATCACATATTAAGCTGATAGATACCCATGAGGAAGAGAAAGAGGAAACAGGCCAGTAGTCTGAGTGGGACAACCTAGATAGAACAGGCTTAGTGTTAATGGTGTTCTGCAGCCTGTGCACTAGGAAGAAGAGAAAAGTATGTAGTGTAGTGTAGAAAGGGCCTGAGCCATGATACAGCAAAGTACACAATATAGTTTCAAAAGGTACTTGTCAAAAATAACTAAGTTAGCACGTTAGCACTTGTAAAGAGTTGAACTTTTAACTGTTTAGAGATGAAGGTATTTTATTCACATGTATACTAGTAGTAAGATACCTGAGGTTTGTTAATATAGTAGATTTTAAGATTGGTTTCTTTTTTTTTTAATGGATATTAATCACCTCCAGTCAAAGTTCAGAATAAAGATGAGTAAAGGTAATTTGGGATGATATGACTGTACCCTTTATACTTTTAATGAAAAGGCCTTAACTTAATTTAACCTACCCCCTGAACTCTGAGAGTGACAATGTAACCAACTACATCTGTGTGGTGCCTTTTAAGGAGCTGGGCCTGGGCCTTAGTGAAGAGCAGATTTCAGAAGAGGAAGCACATGACCTTACAGATGGCTTCAGCCTTCCTGCTTTGAAGGTACTCTGCCTATGGAAAGGGCTGAAGGAAAGACAGAAAGACAGTTGCACTCCGATTGTGCCTGTGCTATCTGAATGTAAATGGGACACCGGTCCCTTGCTGAACCGTCATCATAATAGCCTTCCTGATGTATGTGATGCTGTCTTTAAAAGTTGAGAGCATCATAAAGATTGAATGAGGAGATCCTTATATTCTGATATCAAAATACTTAAAATTCTTACTGTAAGCATATCTTGCCTTAAATCAGAGTTTATAGATGAGTTTACATTAATAGAAAACCAGCATGAGTGACTTTATGACTACTTGTTTTAACAAACATGGGTAAACAGCGTATAAGATCTGTATCTTCCCTTGGAAAATCTACATAAAAGGATATATTTGACTATATAAGAATTAAGCTTCTAAATGAAAAAAATTGCAATGATTTTTAACAAAGGTAGATAGAATTCTTTCTATATAAAGAGCACTAAGTTATGTTAAATCTAGACAAGATAGGTGGTGCATGAACTGGTTTCACAAAGGAAGAACTAGAAGTGGCCAATTCAGTTTCAGAGCATCTGGATGGCTCAGTCAGTTGGGCGTCTGACTCTTGACTTTGGCTCAGGTCGTGACCGCAGGGTTGCGGGATTTGAGCCCTGTGTCAGGCTCTGCGCTGAGCGTGGAGCCTGCTTAAGATTCTCTCTTCTCCCTCTGCCCCTCTCCGCCACTCATACATGCTCTTGCTCGCTCGCTCACTCGCTCTCTCTAAAAAAAAAAAAAAAAAAAAAAAATAGCCAATTCAATCTCGTTAGTAATAAGTAGACATTTTGCCAAGGTTATTGAAAGTTGATAATCATTATCTGTGAAGATCAGTCACACACTATTAATAAAAGTATAGATTGGCTCACTTTAACAGTTAATAAATACCAATCTTCGGAAACATAATGTATTCTTCAGTAATCTTAAACTTAAAGATAAGTAATCAGAATATACTCGAAGTATGTTCATGATATTACTACAACAGCAAATATTGGAAACAAATTAAAAGCTAAGTAATATGAGATTGGTATATTCTTTGGGATTAGTAGTCGAAAAATTGTACGATGGAAGAAACAAAATAAAGCAAGTTAGAAAAACAGTGTGTGTGGTAAGATTCCAGTAGTAATTTTATTTTTATTTTTGGCTTTTTGAGAGAGGGAAAAAGAGAGAGGGCACAAGTGAGCAAGGGGCAGAGAAAAGTGGCAGAGAGAGAGAATCCCACAAGGGGCAGGGAGAGAGAAAGAGAAGTGAGGCTCACCTGAAGCGGGGCTTGAGCTCACCCAGTGCAGGCTTCAAACTCAGAAACTGAGATTAATACCTGAGCTGAAGTCAGACGCTTAACCGGCTGAGGTACCCATGCACTCCTATGTTATTTCTTAGCTATTTTCTAAGCCAAAATAATGGTATAATTTTGAATCCTAAACTCTGGATGTATCACTGACTCATTTCTTTGGACTTCTATAGGTCCATTATTCCTACTGTCTTCTTTCCTACTTTGTGTCAAATTTGTAAATAATTCATCAAGGAATATTCATTTACACTAGATGTATCTCATTATCAACACTTCTTTTCTGGGATAGAACTGTTCTAAAATATATACTGGTATTACATGCTATATTGGTATTAGAAGTTCCCACATGCCATGACTACATAATTTGATCAAACATTCTCAGCCAGTCTTGAGGGTTAGTTCAAGCTCAGCCGTATTCATTACTTAGGGTAAAGTGAGAAATTTAACCAGAAGTTAAGATAAACAAATTAGTGGTTTGTTTTGAATTTTGATCAGCTTTTTTTATTGATGTAGTCCCGTTTTCTTTCTAGGTTTTGTTTCAACTCTGGGTGGCACAGAGTTCAGAGTTCTTCAGACGGTTAGCCCTATTACTTTCTACAGCTAATTCACCTCCTGGGCCCTTACTTACTCCAGCACTTTTGCCTCATTGTATTTTATCTGATGTGACTCAAGGTCTACCTCATGCTCATTCTGCCTGTTTGGAAGAGCTTAAACGCAGCTATGAGTTTTATCGGTACTTTGAAACTCAGCACCAGTCAGTACCACAGCGTTTATCCAAGACTCAGCAGAAGTCAAGAGAACTGAATAACGTTCACACAGCAGTACGCAGCTTTCAGCTCCATCTGAAGGCATTGCTGAATGAGTAAGTTTAGTAGCCAAATAAGAAAATGTCCCCATGTTCAGCAAGCTTCATTCTCCTGCCATTGTGATGATTGGCTTGTGTCCTAACTGGAAAGTAGCAGCAAAATTAAGACATGCAGCATGAAGGATAGTTTATAGCTATGCATGTAGCAGAGAAAGAATGATTTGGGGAGTCATTTGTAGTTTTCACTTTGATTTCAGCCCAGAACCTAGAAACATAGGACAAAAGCAGGTGTTCATTCTGTTTGAGAGCTGAAATGGAGATGTTTATGAATACTGAGCTTGTCTTAACTCTTTTTAAGTGGGGCTCTTAAACTGGAGCCTGCGGTCTAAGAAAAGTATCTGCCAGCACTGGAACAGTAAGTTTTAAGAGGTATTGTTATATATAGTTGAAGAATAACATATTGCAATTTTTAAAAATAAAGCATATTTGGACATTTTCTACATCAGAGGACCAACTTTTTTGGCCCCAGTTGAATAGTAAAGTGCAGGGTCCGTAGTTTATATTTGTTTATCTTCTACTTTGCCTGGTATTATTGGTACTCTGCCTTGGTCAAATGTAGGATCCAGTCACTCCAGTGAAATTTTTCTGTAACGGATACTTGCAGTATAGGGCTGGATCAGATGGATGGTTGGGTTCATGTTGTGTTGGTAATCAGGAAGGTCATAGGAACTTAATGAGTTGATGAGATTGTAGTTGATGTACTCGACCCTGGATACCAGGCAAGAAGTAGAAGGGGAGGGCAGGAGTCCGTTTTGTAAGATCAAAATAGAACAAAACAAGTCAAAAGCATTTGAAGTCTCAGTAAAATCAAAGGGCTAGTTCACTGGAGTGAGGAAGGATATGATGAATAAAAATAGGAAATTAAGGTGAGAGAAACATTTTGAGAAGGTAAATTTTTACCCATCTGTTTACTGCCTGAGCTGGTCTCTAGCTGCTATTCTAAGAAAGCAGATGAATGAATGCTAACCTGACTCAGTCTTATCTCCCACAGGGAGTATGGGAGACAAGGCAATCTCTACTTGAGTGGGCAACAAAGGTCGGGCCTTTGTCAGGAAAAAATTTCATTGGAAAGGTTGTATTGGGCAAAGCTAGAGTCTCTAAAGAATTAATTTTTGGCAGTAGAATCAGAACTACACAAGACATAATGGAATGCATTAGAGTGAGGGAGGATGGCTCAGGGAAGAAAGGCTGCACTGGATGGACATGAACAAGAGGGGCTTTGTGCCTCGGGCAGAGATTGTGGATTATGCATGGGAAGGATGTCTCCAGCTTAAAAATGAAATATTCTATATATGCTACCATACGTCACCTTTCAAACAGTATACCGGTCACAAACCATCATCTCTGATTTGCTCTATAGCACAGCTACACAAAATTTTTAGAAGTGTTGTCTGAACACTTCCAAAAACATTTGTTTTGTGTTTCACTCCTCCTCCTCCTCACTTGTCCCCATTGCTTTTCCCAGTTGCTGATACTAGGGCATTAACCCTTTAACTGTTCTCCCTGCCTCCAGAGAGCTCCCTGCCAGATTAATGTTTCTGAGGCATATATTTGCTTTCTCCCTTAAACATCTTCACTGGTTACAGAGTACAAGCAGCATAGACTGAAGTCTGTGTAAAACATTCTATGGAAAGAATTTGCTATAACTCTATTATAGTCTGCTTTTCAGTCCTTCTCATTCTTTTCCTTCAGTCCAAACAAACTGCATAAATGCCTTTTCCCATATACCATTTAGAATGAACTTTCTCATCTTTTGTAC
Source organism: Felis catus (assembly GCF_018350175.1). Classification (NCBI taxonomy): domain Eukaryota; kingdom Metazoa; phylum Chordata; class Mammalia; order Carnivora; family Felidae; genus Felis; species Felis catus. The sequence goes on from NC_058374.1 coordinate 116,555,542, forward strand.
ATGTTCACATTTTATCCACCCTTCAGTGCTTCCTCAAAAGTACCTTTTCCTTAGCTGTTCCCTGTCTGTACCCATAGCTGGTAGCACCTTCCCCCTCTTCTGAATTCTTATAACACTATCTTTCTGTGGTATTATACTTTGGGGCTTAGCTTCAGCCCATATTTACAGCTAACAGCTGTATAACTCTGGGCAAGTTTCTTTAACTCTCTGGACCTAATTCCTCATCTGTAAAATGGAAATAAAATGTTAGTTATAACTTTTTATGATATTGTATTATATTTCTCTATAATGCATAATTTCCCTGATTTAGCTATTTTTCCTGTTAAGTATGAAATGAGCTTAATTTATCATTTCAGCTCATAAAATGCCTCATATATGTAAAAGAAATATTGTTGAATAAATAGGTGATACTCTTTATAAGCTTTTTACAACATTATGATAAAATACACATAACATGAAATGTATTATTTAATCATTTTTAAGTGTACAATTTAGTGGCCTAAAAAAGTAAACATACATTGTTATGCAACCATCACCACTTTCCATCTCCAGAACTTCATCTTTTAAGCTTATTTCTTAAATAAGTCCTGTGCGTTATAAATTTTCCACTTAATATTTTAGAAATCAGTTTCTGTTTTTCTTTATTACTCAGGGTAATAATTCTTGAAGATGAACTTGAAAAGCTTGTTTGTACTAAAGAAACACAAGAACTAGTATCAGAATCTTATCAAATCCTAGAACAGAAGTTGAAGTTGATTCAGCCCCATGTTCAGGCGAGCAACAATTGCTGGGAAGAGGCCATTTCTCAAGTGGACCGACTGCTCCGAAGAAACACAGATAGGAAAGGTACCAATGAGTGCTTCCTTTCATACACACTTGTCAGACATGCTTACTCCACTCCAGTAGGGTTTTATTAGGTAGATTTCTCATCTCCACGATGAAAGCGACATGACAAAACTTAATTTACTAAAAGAAAGTTGAACTTATACATACAAACTGACACTGAATATATAGTCTGGCTCTTACTTTGTAAACAATAAATGAATATGTTTTGAAAGTTCTCTGAATCGTAAACCTCCTTTTCAAAAACTTCAGTGAGGGGCACCTGGGTGGCTCAGTTGGTTAAGTGTCTGACTTTGGCTCAGGTCATGATCTTGCGGTCCGTGAGTTTGAGCCCCGCGTTGGCTCAGTGCTGACGAGCCTGCTTCAGATTCTGTGTCTCCCTCTCTCTTTGCGCCTTCCCCACTTGTGCTCTGTCTCTCTCTCTCTCTCTCAAACATAAATAAACATTAAAAATAATAATAATGAACTTAAATGAAGGGATAGATTTTAATAGGTAGTATTCCATAATTAGAACTTTTAGAAACTCTTTTCCCATTAGTGTAATAATGAGTTTGATAGTTAAGGGCCAGAAGTTGAATCTTGCTTTTAAGATAAAACACTTCAGCCATTCATAAATGATAAATAAATGCTATAATAGGTGGCACTGCATACTTGTTATTAAGGGTCTAAAATGTATTAAATGCCATTATTTAATGGTAACATTGGAATGCTTTGTATTGCTAGGCAAATGGGCAATCTTGAAATTTTATGCAAAACTGCTTTAATTTGACCCATTTTTACTAATCACTAATTCATTGTAAATATTTGGCATATTAATTTCTGAACTTGTGCTACCAAACAATACCATGTTTATCCCTTGGACCTTTATGATAAAGCTAATCAGATTTATGTATAGAAATTGTATTGCTGGCAAAGATGATTAATGCTTTATCATCCTGTTAGTCATTTTTTTGTTTCCAGCTAGATCTGTAATACTTCAATGTCTTTAAGAAGCTGAATAAGTCTTTACATAGGGGAAGTATTAACTTTATTCAAAGGAAATGTTAACATGCTAATTACTGATACATCACCAATAGATTTCCTTTATATCTAAAATGTAATTGGCAAGTAATTTTTTTCTTCAAAGGGTAAATTTGCCAAGGATTTTTAATATGTGCAAATATTTATGCATGTTAAACTTTCTGATGTGACTTAAGTCTAGAGCTTTTGAGTACATTTTCTTCAAATGGAAACATTCAGAACACCACTGGGTATTAAAAGATACATCCCATTCATCCCTCCCCTTAGCATACTCTGAGATGCTGAATCTTAGTCACTTAAACATAATTGTCAAAACTGTCTCCAAATCATCGGGCAGGTGATAAGTCATTATGTTCTCCATATGTGGCTTTTGCTTATAGGTGATAGTGATAAGAATTAAGATACAAGTCATTTTTCAAACTTTTCTCTGTAAAACGCTTATAGTGGCCATGGCTATACAACTTTGAATAAAATATTTATATGATTTTTTTTAAGAAGCAGGTGATTTATTTAACTGTTAGCTGTTTTTTTTTTTAATGTTCATTTGTTTATTTTGAGAGAGAGTGCTCACACATGCATGCTCATGCAAGCGAGGGAAGGGCAGAGAGAAAGAGAGAGAGAATCCCAAGGAGGCCCCTGCAGAGCCCACCACAGGGCTCAGACTCACAAACCGTGAGATCATGACCTGAACCAAAATCAAGAGTTGGATGCTCAACCACCTGAGCCACTCAGGTGCCCTAGCTGTTAGCTCTTTTTTAAGTTATTTTAAAACTACAGAAGTATCACCATAGCTCACGGTACCCTTCATCCATATTCCTCAGTTGTTGACATTCTACCATATTGGCCTTACCTCCTTATGTATCCATGTATAAATTCTTTTGGTAGTATTTTTTTAATTTTTTTTTTAATGTTTATTTATTTTTGAGAGAGAGTGAGCATGAGCAGGGAGGGGCAGAGAGAGAGGGAGACCCAGAATCTGAAGCAGGCTCCAGGCTCTGAGCTGTCAGCACAGAGCCTGACGTGGGGCTCGAACTCACAAACTGCGAGATCATGACCTGAGCTGAAGTTGGACACTCGACCGACTGAGCCACCCAGGTGCCCCTCTTTTGGTAGTATTATTCTGAACCATTTGAGAGTAAGATGCAGACATGAGACCACATTACCCCTAAATCTTCTGTTTGCATTTTGAAAAATGGACATTCTCCTACATACCCACAATATACCACCAAAATGAAGACATGAGCACTGATATAAATTGCTTTCTAATCCACAGATCCCATTCTAATTTCACTGATTGATTCAATAGTCATGTTATATGTCCAGATTACACATGGCATTTAGCTTTTATGCTCTTCATTCACTTTAGCTTTTCTTGTCTTTCATGATAAGTATTTTATTAAAAAAAAATATCCTGAGGTTATATAAATATCCTTTCTTCACCAAATATTTACTCGCTATTAAGCATATACAATCTATATGATGCACTAGTATTCCAGATATTTACTCACGAGATATAAAAATTTAATGTTCACATGAAAATCTATAAACAAATGTTTATAATGGCTTTATTCATGATCACTAAAAACTAGAAGCAGACCAAGTGTCCTTCAGCTGGTGAATAGATAAACTGTTCTATCCATCCACACAATGGAATAGTGCTCAGCAAAAAAAGAAGAAATGAACTACTGATACATCATTAAGACGGAGGAATCACTAATGCGTTGTGTTAATCACTACATAGTCTGTGATCCCATTTAAATGACATTCTTAAAACAGTAAAATTTCATGGGAACAGCAAACATACCAATGGTTATTTGGAGTTGGATATGGAGAGATGAATAACATAAATGTTTTGAGGTGAAGGAACTGTTCTCTATCTTAGTTGTGGTGGTAGTGGTTATATGACTCTAATTTGTCTAAACTCATAAAATTATATACCAACAAGAGAGAATTTTATTGAGTAAAAAATAAAATAGCTTAAATGTTTTCCCCCACTAGTTTTAGCATCCATTTGTGGATCTTGCTTGAATTAGATATTATTGTGATGGTTGCCAGATGGTAATTTTCTAATTCCATTTTTCCTTTTATACTTACTAGTTGGCATTCTATTGTGAGCCAAAGCATCCCCCTTTTCTGCTTATTTATATCAATATGGATGTATGGATTCTTATTTTATTCTGTGGATCATAATTTGTTATTTTGTTGCTCAAATTGTACAAAGTTTGACCAGAGGGAACCCATTTAAGGTTTGTGTCATTTTTTGATCATTTTTTGATCACTTCTTTATACTTTACTTGCCCCTAGCCCTAAGGGGTGCCCCTTGTGGGTGTTAAGTATGCTCATAGCCACTGGGATGTTCTTGTTTTTACCAATTTTCAGTGTAGAGGACAGTGAAATATATCTGTGTATATACTTATACATACATATTCCTACATCTGTCCATGTATGTTATAAACCATGGGTTCGCATCGATACCTCCAAATCAGTTCCATGGTTCTTCCTGTACTTCTCCCTCTGTATATTTGTACCACCATGAGAAACTTGGCTCTCATTATCTTCGGTATTAACTTATTTATTCAATGCCTTGTATGTAAGCAATCACCTGATAATATGGACTGTCTCCTAAGCCACATTGCTGCTGACTCACACCTAGTGAGAGTCCTTCCCATCCTGTCTCATTCCAGTCCAGCTTGCTTTGTCCACACTAGCCCTTGACAGCCAGGAGTCTCCCCTAACTCTGGTCCCAACCAGTTATCTGTCATTACTTTTAAAAGGTAGAAATCTAGATGTCTAAAGCCTAATTCTTTTTTAAGTTTATTTATTTTGAGAGAGAGAGAGAGAGAGAGAGAGGGACTGAGTGAGCGAGCATGGGCAGAGCCAGAGAGAGAGAGAGAGGGAGAGAGAATCCCAAGCAGGCCCTGCACTTTCAGCACAAAGCCGAAGTCTCACGAACCGTGAGGTAATACCTAAGCCAAAACCAAGAGTCGGACACTCAATTGACTGAACCACTTACGCACCCCTAAAGCCTACTTCTTTTTAATGTTTATTTATTTATTTTGAGAGAGAGTGAGTGAGCAGGGGAGGGGCAGAGAGAGAGAGAGGGAGACAATCCCAAGCAGGCTCCACACTGTCAGCGTAGAGCCCAACACAGGGCTCTAACTCACAAACAGAGATCATGACCTGAGCGAAAACCAAGAGTCAGATGCTTAACCAACTGAGCCACCCACGTGCCCAAGCCTACTTCTTTTTAAGTAGAGAGATAATGTTGGAAGGTAGAGAGCTGGATATGAGAATATGAGAACCCCATGGTTAGATACCAAATACCAATGTTAAGTAATTAAAGTTAACACCTGGGTGATCTTTTCAAGCTATGACTTGTGAAACCCATTTCCAATTCTAACTTCTGAGAGTAAAAATAATATAAGGGAAATGTAAGATTGAAGTTTATTTTTTGTGGGGAAGAGTGATGGTCTGTCTTGAGACTTCCCATGCCATGAACAAAAGTTGATTTGTTTAGCGAGAATTTAGAGAGGAAGTACCTGTTGTGAACCAGATACTATGGTGAGGTGAAGAAGGGAGAGGAAAACAAGTTTCTCCTCTGAGAGTTTAACTTACATTGTAAATCTACCGCTATTACCATTGTTAACTTTAACATCCTTAATTTTTTTATAAATTGAAAGTTATAATTAGAATGCCAGACTATGAAATTGGCAAAATATTAGTACTAAAAATGTTTTTTTTTTTAATTCGATGTTCACTCATTTCTGTGTGGCCTATTGCTTTTAAGGCAAGCCTGAAACGGTGTGTGAAAACCCACGTTGTACTGTGGTACCTTTGACACAGCCAACTCTACACATTGCGGACAAAGATCCAATCCCGGAGGAGCAGGTAATGGTGAAAATTGCTGTTTTCTTCCCCCTAAAGAAGAGTTTCCCATACAGAGTTTACCTATCTATCTCTGTAAGTGGTGTGGATCATTACTAAGTTGTTAAATTTATGTTTGTGATGAACTTCAAAATTACCACACAATATATTGAACTGATAACAAATCATTAATTCTTAGTACCTTGAGTTTGAATCCACTGAATCTACCAGCAAATTTTTATAACGATTTTTTTCTTTAATATTTTATTTATTTTTGACAAAGAGGGGCAGGGGAGAGAGAGACAGAGAGAGAGAGAGAATGAATGAATGAATGAGTGGAGGAGGGGCAGAGAGAGAAAAGGGGACAGAGGATCCCACGCAGGCCCTGTGCTGACAGCACCAAACCTGATGCGGGGCTTGAGCTCACAAATGGTGAGACCATGACCTGAGCCAAAGTCAGACTTTCAGCCAATTGAGCCACCCGGTTGCCCCTACCAGCAAGTTTTCATGTTATTTGTATCTTACTGTCTATTTCTTAGACACTTAAAAGTGATTAAATACCTTAAAAATTAATGCATTGGCAAAGGTGCCTTCTACAATACTGGAAATGTGAGTGGTGGTTACCAGACTGTATACATATGTAAAAATCCTGTACACTTAAGATTTGTGTATTTGGCAGCATGTATGTTATACCTCGTTTAAAAAAACAGTTTTTCGGGGCGCCTGGGTAGCGCAGTCGGTTAAGCGTCCGACTTCAGCCAGGTCATGATCTCGCGGTCCGTGAGTTCGAGCCCCGCGTCGGGCTCTGGGCTGACGGCTCGGAGCCTGGAGCCTGTTTCCGATTCTGTGTCTCCCTGTCTCTCTGCCCCTCCCCCGTTCATGCTATGTCTCTCTCTGTCCCAAAAATAAATAAAAAACGTTGAAAAAAAAAAAAACTAAAAAAACCAATTTTTCAATGATTTCTTTTGATACTGACAAAGATTTCTTTTGTTTATGCTAAGGAAAACTTTTTTTCCTTCAGTCATATTGTCTACTCAGCATTCTTAATTGCAAAGGGAGACCAATCTGTTTAACAAACAATAAATTTGTTTAAAAAACCAGGAGGTGACTGACAGAATATCTCTGAGGGCCTCATAGTTACGTTTGAACTAGGATGGGGTGAACAGCCCAATTTACTCAAAAGGACTGTTCCAGTTCCAGCAACATCATTGCCCAGTCACTGGTTGCAGACATTGTCACTCGCTCCATCATTGCTGAATAATAAAAACTACCTTCAGAACCTCTACCTCTGGAAACTTATCTGCCACCATTCTTGCCAGAGTGGATTCCTTAAAATGCCTGCTTTCCTTGTAACAAACTTCTGGGTCCGATCTGATCTATATACATATGATTAGAGGATCCCGAGTCATTTGCCTGAATCATAACTGCAAGGGAGGCTGGGTAAGCAAGGGGCCTCGTCTGTGTCTTAGTGATAAGAAGAACCATAAGATGAGGTATTCCCCAATTCTAGGAATAGTGTTCAAACCTCCTGGGAAGTCAGAAAGAACCACAAATACGGCCACAAGAAGGCTAATATACCTGACCACTTCCCCAAACCACCAGCCCTTCTAATTTTGATTTGTTTTGGCAGAGCTAATAACTATAATATTAACTAGATCTACAGGATGGTATCAGAGCAGAAAAATAATGATTGAAGTTATTAAACTTTCTTATCCACGGTCCCTTTCATTATCAACTGCTAAGTTTTTTTAAGACTTCAATTTACCTATAATAATATGTTTGCTTTGTTTGCCCACCTTTGCTTTAGTGACCTGTGCCAAGAGTCTTCATTGTTTAATCTTGGAGATGGGTAGGTACAAGGTAATGAATGCTACTAGAAAATTGTCTGCTTGAAGTAAAGTGCTTTTTCTTTATTCATTTTCAGGAATTAGAAGCTTATGTAGATGATATAGATATGGACAGTGATTTCAGAAAGGATGATTTTTATTACTTGTCTCAAGAAGACAGAGACAGACAGAAGCGTGAGCATGAAGAATCCAAGAGGGTACTCCAAGAACTAAAATCTGTGCTGGGATTTAAAGCATCGGAGGCAGAAAGGCAGAAGTGGAAGCAACTTCTATTTAGTGATCATGGTAAGCACTGACTTCAAAGTAAAAGGTTATTTTAATGAAGGGGACTCTTTTTTCTTGAACTACGACTTTTATTTTAGCTGTAATTCTTACAGCTTTAATTTTAGGGATCTCTCAGCAAGTATAGTGCTTTTTCTTCTAGATACAAAATCAATATGATCAATAAAAGACTAGGTATATAATCAAATTGGGAATATGAAATCAAGCTTTTTCATCAGTAACTTGATGTTTTACTAAATTATTTTGGAATGGCAGTGAGTTGAATAAATATGTTTTCAAATTTAGTGAATTTGAGATTCTAAACTCTTCTCTTTATGTGGATACTATCAATACTTCAGTGAAGCATCAGATTAGTGAATTTGAGATTCTAAACTCTGTTCTCTTTAGGTTGATATTATAAATACCTCAATGAAGCATCAAATTAGTAACTCTACGTTCATCATTGAAACAAGTGGATTAAGACCTAGGCCAGTTAGCTACATCATTAAGGTTTCTCAGTTGGTTTGAACACGTTAAGTAGATGGGACAAGAGGAGGTGCTTCTGTGCAAGCTGTCTCCGTACTTCAATATTGACAAAATTGGATGATTTGACAATACTGACGATTAGCATTAAACTCCTTTATGTTTGCCACTCTTTTCTTTGGTTGGACTTCATGCGAGGTGAGGGAAGGAATGAGGGCATCTTGACAGTATCAGACTAGCTAATTTCTAATTGAGGAATTAACTCCTGTAGATTTCCAAGAGGTAGAATGGGATTCCTCTTCCATTTTAGAGTACTTACCTGAAACCTCAAAATCAACTGCCTTCCTTTCCCATTCTTTTTTTCATTGGGAGTATATAGATTACCTGTACTTCTGGAAATTTCCTCAGATTTCTCTTTTCTTCTCTTAGGAGTCCTGCCATTGTCCCATGTCCAGATATACCTTTGTTGATTTCATCCTTCCTCTTCCCACTGGCCCCCTTTATAGCCCAGATCCTTATTAGATTATGCTCATACATTGTAATAGCCTCTTAACTGACTTCCTTCTTTTTTTTCATGTAAACTCTACCCCCAACATAGGGCTCAAATTCACAACCCCAAGATCAAGAGTCACATGCTGTACTGAGTCAGCGAGGCGCCCCAGCTGACTTCTATTTTCAATACCTTTTTCTTCTAAGCTTTCCTTAGAAGGTAGCTTCATAAGCTAGCTTCTGTCCTTGCAGGCTGCCTCCAGATTTTTCTCAAACAGTACAATGATAATAGCTCTCTGTCTTTTTTTTTTTATTTTTTTTAATGTTTATCTATTTTTGAGAGAGAGAGAGAGAGAGAGAGAGAATGAGAATGAGTCGGGGAGGGGCAGAGAGAGAGGGAGACACAGAATCTGAAGCAGGCTCCAGGCTCTGAGCTGTCAGCACAGAGCCTGACAGGGGCTCGAACCCATGAGCCGTGAGATCATGACCTGAGCTGAAGCTGGGTGTTTAACCAACTGAGCCACTCAGGTGCCCTGATAGCTCTCTATCTTTAAAACCTGCAGTGGTTCCCCCTTTCCCACTCTATTAAATCTAAACTCTTTTTCCTGGTTTCAAGCCTCTCTATCATATGAATCCATCATATTTAATTATATTTATCACTCTTTCTGATATGGATATCTTCCTCTGGTTATATTTATCTAATTAGACTGTGGTCCCACAAACTTACTATTTTTATTCATGAAAAACATTCATGCTGCGGTGCCTGGCTGGCTCAGTCGATAGAACATGTGACTTCATCTTGGGGTTGTGAGTTCAAGCCCCCACATTGGGTGTAGAGTTTACTTTAAAAAAAAAAAAAACTTAAAAAAAAATAAAAACATACATGCTGATCTCTTTGCTAAGAATTCTGTCTTCTCCACCAAGCTGTCCTTTCTACCAGTTGCTCCTCCATGAATCCTCTGTTCCAGCCCTGCTACCTCTCCCACCACTACAGACCCTCACACCAGAGGGGCCCTGGAGGGAATTGTAACCGTGTCTTGAGCAGCAACATATGTAGCAGATTAAAAACTTCCCAGGTGCAGCAGTAAAGAGTTCCTGCAGCCTGCTTGTTCATATTTTGGGTCTGCATGAATCAGGGATTGAGAGTATCGTTTTAGGCACTATTGTTTTCTGTGCATTCAATGTTTTTGTCTCTATAATGAAATTACAGTCTCTTTCAGTAGGAGCTTTATTATCCCCCACAGTGTTCATTCAGCAAATTATTCATTCAACAAGTAGTTACTGAGGCACTGTTCACTGCTATATCCCTAGTGCATAAATCAAGAGACAAAAATCCCTGTACTCCTGGAGCTTTACATTCTAGCAATGTTAACACTTGATCCTCCAGATGTGCAGATTATATTGCCCTATTTAATTAACAATAATCAGGGATATCAATCAACATCTAATACATGTTGCATTCTTTAAGAACTAGATTTATTGCCTAAAAATGTACATGAAGACTGAGAATAGCCTTGTATATACATTTGTATCCTTTCTATTGTTTAGTATTTTCTCCATATAGCTTTAAAATTATCCTACTGACAGTATGGGCAAAGATATAATGAGAGAAATGTGTCTTTTTTCAGGTATATGCTTTGGGTAGCTACGTTAGAAAGCGCAGTATTGCTGATTTTGTTTGTGAAATAAGTAAAAAGCTGCTGATACCATAAAATGCTTTTTCCGTGAAAAATTTCAGTACATCTTCCAGAGTTGTTTTCATCTCTGCCTACAGGGGTAAAGTCCGCATGGAATTAGAGAGGGATATTCTACACTGGAACCTGCTGTGGCCATTGTTTTCTGTTGTTGCTGCTTCTCTAGTGGAGTTACTGCAGCTTAGGGATCTGTTTCTTGGAAATGGACACCTTTTACAAATTATTTTTTAAATAAACGCCAGATCTTCAAGAAGCACTTGTTTTTCTTCCGTCATGCTTCCTAATATATTGTATTGTACTAACCCCTCATACTGGGAGGAGAGACTGCCTAGCAAGCAACCCACTGCCTACTAACATCAAGAGGGGCTAAATAAAACTTCATTTTCCTTGAAAGGACACCTTCTGCCGTATGGATATAATGTTTATGTATTATGCTTTGTACAGTAGTTGATCTTGAATACAGATTTTATTTTGTTTTATACTTTTATGTGACATTACAAAATGTGTGGAAGTTATGGCTTTACTTTCATCAGGGTCTTGTTAGGTGGTTGGCAAGCGAATAGGATTGTGTGCATTTTTTTTTCCCCATACTGTTTTCACTTGTAAATATATATGTGTTAAAGATATGATTATTATCTGGATTACTTCAGGCCTTTTATCTGACATATTATCAGTAAAAATCATGCTGCTTATTCTTTCATAAGATGGTTCTCAAACTTTAGTGTGCATCAGAATCAAGCGTAGGGTTTGTAAACACAGCCAGTCCTCATTCACAGTTTGCCATTCAGTAGGTCCTGGTGGGAATTTGCATTTCTACCAAATAACTGATGCTGTTGGTTCGGGGACCACACTTTGAGAACCACTGCTTTAATATTTTGAATAATACAATGTGTGAGGTGTTTTAAAATCTTCATTAAAACCCCATCTCATTTCATTTCTTAGGCATTTTATCTCTTACAAAGTTCTCTGGATTTATAAATGTATATAGATTTAATAGAAAGATTTATTTAGCTTTTATTTATTGTTCTTTATTAGAAAAATAACGACTGGAAGTTTAAATTAAAGTTTAAATCATTGTTGGGTCCTTAGTTATTATTTTTCTTTCTTTTTTTTTCTTTTTCTTTCTTTCTTTCTTTTTTTTTTTTTCTTTGAAGCTGTGTTGAAATCCTTGTCTCCTGTAGACCCAGTGGAACCCATAAGTAATTCAGAACCATCAGTGGATTCAGATATGGGGACAGTTGGTAAAAATGATACTGAAGAGGAAAATAGTAAACCCTCCACAGCTGACAATGAAATAAGTAGTAGGACTGAGTATTTATGTGAAAACCCTCTAGATGGTAAAAATAAAGACAATTCTGCAAATGAAGTCTTCCTCCAAGGAACTGAAGAAAGAGTGTGTTCCCAATGTGAGAGTGAAGAGGAATCTCGGCAGGCGGACGTAGGGAGCCTGTCCACTGCCCATCCAGCTCCCGGGGACTTATTACAGCCTTCCATTAAGCAGAGGCTGGCACGGCTCCAGCTGTCACCGGATTTTACCTTCACTGCTGGTCTTGCTGCAGAAGTGGCTGCTAGATCTCTCTCTTTTACCACCATGCAGGAACAGACTTTTGGTGATGAGGAGGAAGAACAGATAGTACAAGAAAATGAAAATGAGGTACAAGAGAAGTAGGAACCAAGATTTACCTGGAGGATTTTAAATTATTGCTTTTATGCAAGTGTTTTAGCTTCAAGGCTAGATAATCCACTAGAAAGGGAAAATGAGTGTTAAGTTTACTATATATAAAGCTAAGATGTGAATTTACAGCAAGAACCCTGGTTTGAACATCTGATCTGAAAATAGTAGTTAACCTGTAAATGGCAAATCTTTTAGGAAAATAAGAAAGGTAAGGGCTCTTTTGAATAAACTGCTCTTTTTTTTTTTTTTTTTTTTTTTTTTGCAGCACAGCTGATCGATCTTGGAAATTCTTTAGGTACTTTTAATAAGAAACAAATTTATCATTTCTTGCCAGAATTTGCTACCATAAAATGACTGGGATAATTCTGTTGCAAGAACATTAACATTTAGTATGACTCCTTTTTACTGTATTCTTGCAGTTCATAGCTGCAGCTATTATGTTAATAACAACTTGTTTGTATTTTATTTTTGTTTATACCAGTCTTAAAACAAAGATACAGGTTCTGAATAAAAAAAAATTGACTTCATACAATTAATGTGTACTGGGGTTTGGAACTAAAAAGTAGTTTCAAAAATACTGGGGTTATGACATTTTTTTTTATGTTTCCTTGTTCATATGTGTATTCGGTAGTTAATTTTAAGGTGTCCTAATAATCTTTAAAAGAAAAACATTGTACTGTTTTAAAAATTACCCTTTCAAATATATTTTGTGTTTTTCTTCTGTTCTTGTTATAACTAATAGAGATGATGTCAAAGTAGGATCCGTATAGTCCAAGGCCCCATAGTCCAAGGCCCCATCGGCACCTTTGCAGAAAGTTCTTTGTATCTATTTGCCTACAGATAATTGGGTGCCGTTAACACAAGCAGATCATTTCAGCTGATTTCTAGCCTGAGGCTATATCCTCTCCACCTTAATGAGATTCTGGAAACATCCTGCCTGCTTCCTGGAAAGCATCCTTGTCTCCTCAGTACTTCATTTACAACTACCTCTTAAAAGAGGTTGCTTTCCAAATTGTCCAGTGTCATGATTGCATTTTCAAAATGTGATATTTTCAGGAGTATATTGTTTCTTGAAACCTATAGCTCCTACGCACTGACATAGTTTATAGACATTATTTGGGGAAAGTATAGGAATAATAATTTATGCTGCTGTCCTAGAAAGGAAGTTACACAACGAATATAGATTGTCTTTAGAATTAAGAAACACATTCAGATTCCTGTAAACTTAGTACTTTGAGTCAGTAGATTTATGTGTACCGAGGAGATTTTTATTTAATTTTTTCCAGTAATCTTAGGAAATTTATTTTTTATCCTGAGGAAAAACTTGATTCTGCTTTGTATGAATAGTAGAGATCCTTCGTACTATAAGTGATTCTGCCTATTGCCCAAAATTCTGGGACTGTCCATAATCAAGCTCTTAGAAACATCACAGGGTGGGCCCAGTTTACCACTTAGAAGTAGCTAAATTTCAAAAACAAAAATCTTGTTTTGAAACTGACAATCGTATTCATAAATAATAATATTTTCTTTTTAGATTACATAGTTTGCCAAGTCTTTTTCCCCTTGGATTTAGAAGAAGCAATTATGGGAACACTTGGTAATTGTTCCCCTAATCTGTGACCTTACACAGGAAGAATTAGAGTTTAATAATTTTTAATTCTTTTATTGTATTATTTTTATTTACACCAGCTTGGGGAAAATGTCTTCATAATATTTCATCAGTTTTATTCAATGCTCTCTAAGCATTCAAAGACTGATTTTGTTATAAATTTTTAAAAACTAACTTTAATGAGGAATTCCTAATCTTCCAATCTGATCTGTTTTATCTGCAAATATTCTACTTGTTGAAACCATAATACAAGGATCTTGGGACTTTAATTGAAGGTTCTTTTTTTGTGTAGTTTTTAAAATTTCTTTCATCTTATAAAATATTGCTGAGATAAAATAGTATCTTCCCTGTGAATATTTCTAATGTTCTCTTATAATAGTCTAAAAGTCAGTGTTTCTCAGTTTTTGTTTTTGTTTTTGTTTTTTATAGGATGCCTATATTAGAATAAACTGGAGGTCTTATTTTTAAAATGCAGATTTGGGGCCATAACTCCCAGTCATTCTTAATCAGTCATTTTGGGATGAGACCTAGGTGGTGTGTATGCTCAGTCAAATCTAAGAACCTCTGTCTAGGACTTTGTTTTCCTTGCCATGGATATCTTAGGAAATTAAAACAAATACGCCAATGTGACATAAGTAGGTATTCTTATTACTTTTCTAAGAATATTTCACTTTGTATTATCAGGCTTTTGACTAGTTTTAATAGTTGACATCCTACATCTAAAAGAAGCCCACTGGGAAAAATATTTTGTGATGCAAAACTTATAATTATGCTTTCCAAATTTTACAGTGATATTTTGACAGGATAATTCTTGTTAAGAGTAATATCCTGACAGCTTTTGATATGAACATTTCCAGAGTTTATTTTACCAGGACAGAGCCAGTACAGAAACTATTTAGGGTCAGGTCACTCTTGAGGACAAAATTTTTACACTCTGCCTACAGTGAGGAAAGTCATGGCAGTAAATGACCTAATAATGGTTATCATACCTTAAATTCTTATTTTTTTTTCAGCTATCATTATTAAAACCCACATATCTGGACTAGCTAGGACCAGACTCTTGCTGGTCTTTGATTTGTGATCTTTGGCTTATTTTTTTAAGTTGTCTGTATTATCTGCCTTCACTAGTTAAGTCTTCTTTAAAATTGTACTTCATTAAAATTGTATGTTTGAATATATTTAATTAAGAACTCATGTATTGACTCAGGTTTGATTTCTGAAGTTATTGGAGACAAGTCAGGAGAAACACATTTAAGGCAAATTGCTAAGGAAATTTAAGAATATGGTTTTAAGGCTTTAATACAAAATTAAACTTTAATCTGAGTTTAAATCTCAGAGCCATCATTTAAAAGCTATGGGTGCAGTTGACCTAATAATGTCATGGGGAGTTTTTCCAGCAAAAACCAAATTCTCTGGATTGCTAAATCATGTTGGTAAATTCTTACTCCTCCGAAGTAGTTAAAAAAGAAGTGAAACTTTTGAGGCTGAAAAACAAGATCTGGTTATAATTATGTTAGTAAAATAGGTCAATTTTCTTTAAAAAATAAATACTAATATTCTGATTCACATAATAAAGGTGGTGAACATTAAAGCATAAAAAACTATGTTTTGATACATTTCACAAAATTATAAATCAATGGAGTGTTAATTGGAAGGGAGCCTAGGAGTCATTTCACTCTGGTGACTTATAGAGACTTATATACTATAAGTAATGTAAAATATGAAGTATTTTGATAAATTATTAGAAATCATGTGGGAAGAAAAATTCAACTGATTTGGTTTAATCATAGGACATTGTTTCCATACCCAAACAAACCAAGGAAATAAGAACTAAATGCCATGAGACTGTGCTATAGCTCAGCAGACTCGTTATTTGAACTAAAGTAGCATGCTATGAATGAAACACAGACAAAGCAAAAATTGATTTATTCTTCCATTTCTGTTGATCACAACATGTCTCTGTAATTCACACTTATATTAGAAAATGAAGCTGTAAACATACTAGAAACAAAAATATAGGAAAAATACCATAAGTACAGTAACAATTTATTGACAGGTAAATAACTGACAGTAATTATTGACAGGTGACTAACTTGCATGAGTTAATTTTTCATGTAACTGAGGCAAATCCATTTAATCATAAGTTTTTAATAATTTAATAGGAGGGGCACCTGGGTGGCTCAGTCGGTTTAAGCATCCGACTTTGGCTCAGGTTATGATCTTGAGGTTTGTGGGTTTGAGCCCCATATCAGGCTCTGTGCTGACAGCTCAGAGCCTGGAGCCTGCTTCGGGTTCTGTGTCCCTCTCTTGCACTGCTCCTCCCCTGTTCATGCTCTCTCTCTCTCTCTCTCAAGAATAAGTAAAACATTTAAAAAATTTTTTTAAATAATTTAATAGGAAAATTTTTAGAATGTACTTTCTGTACTTTTCTAGAATATTTAGGATATAATTTAACTTTTTCTCAGTCATCTTTAAGGATATCAGTTCCTCTCACAGGGTAATAAACAGAAATGCACCCTCAGGAGCAACTGAGATACATAATGTTCTATGCCCCTTTACCCTGTGACCCTGCAGAACTTTGGTTTTTGAGCTAGGTCTGGTTTTCACAGTTTCTCTATCTTCCCTTAAAATCAGCTGTCACTTTTTGCTGCTGTCTTGTGTGCCTGCCTCTTGCACTAGGTCCCCAATTTGCTGCTTCTCATCTGCTGTGGGCTGAGAAACCAGATTGCCAACGTTGCTAGAATTGTGTCTAAAATAAGAGTAGACTGAAAGAAGGCTAAGGGACTTTTCTGTCAGTTATGTGCATGGCCTTTGTGGTACCTATTTGGCTGCTTAGCATACTTTTGTTTGCCTGATCACTCTTTACTAAGAACTTGCTAAAAATACTTGGTTGAATATGTGATTGCCATATATTTAAAGTATTAATTCAGTTTTTATATGTTGGTGTTTCTAGGACTTTACATTAATGAATTCAGCTATAAAAGAGAATTTGATTATTATCTTTGTATAAATCATTGTGTATATTTTAGGAAGATGTTTTTTTTTTGGTTTTTGTTTTGTTTTTTTTGCTCATTATTCCTAGTATAGGACACAGACTGAAAACTTAAACATTATAAATATGACTCCAACTCTGTCCACCAAGATTTATATTCTAGAACTATAGGTTTGAGACTAAACATGCATGGCTAATTTAGAAAGAACTGGCTAATTGGATATTTGGAGAATGACTCATTCTAGATATCCCAGTTTTCTATAGAACGTAAACCCCTTTAAGCATTAAAATTTTTCAGAATAATTTCTGAAGGTGATCTTTTTAAAACAATATGCATTGCTATCTTATTAAACAATATATGAAAATCATTTAAATCTTTTTTGATGTCAAAATGATCATTATTAACAACAGTTATTATACTGTGATAGTCTAATTAAGGCACTGAGAGCTACATGCCCTTTTACTAAATGGCTCCATTCTGATGTGCTTTTTTCATTTTCTTGTCTTTGTTTTCTGATAGCAGTTCTCATTCCTCCAGTTTCTCCAAATACCGCTTAAGTGTGCCCATAGCAGTGGCCTTTCTCCACCTTCGTTATGCTCCTTCTAGTCTGTTTTGGTTTCGGAAACCAGGTAACTAAAACAGCTAGAATAATGTATAAAGTAAGAACAAATTGACTCAGTGAAGACCTAAAAACCTGGATTATACTTAAATGCATGGATTTTGTGGGTATCTATTACTACCTATTTCATTGCTATCTTTAAGTGAAGTTACTAAATTAGGTACCTGCTCTCAAAATAGAAGAGCTGTTATTGTACAAAAGGAATGATTATGTTTCTATACTTTACCTTCTCTACATTCTATTCTTTAATTTTTTGGCTCTGATTAAAACCAGCCAACTCAAATTAGCATTTTCTACAGTACTTTCTAGTTGAATCAGATACCACATGTTGCTAAGAATTTCTTTGGCTAGGTTGGTTTTGTTGTTACTTTGGTTTTGTTTTTAGAGAAATGTATTTTCATTTCTGAAACAATGAAGTAGGTTGAGTCCTGGAAAATAAGAAAACTTTCATAATTGATATCCTAGAGAACTGAGAAGTAATAAGGTCTTTAGACTCTAGGCAGTTTTACCACAAAGAATTTATTCTTTGATGTGCAGGATTTTAACACAACATCTTTATTTTTATTCAACGCAATGTATGTTAAAAGTTTGCCAGAAGTTATCAGTGTTAGAGCTAATGATGTTGACAGATGTTTGAATGACTAAATACCCAGTGTCATTCTATATTTTGCGTGTTTAAATTACCATTTGATGTTAAGCAAACATGATGATTTTTCTCTCTTGAATGAAAAATAAACACGAAATTCACGTGTTACAATGTTTGCAAGTAAAATTCAGATTTGTCTAGAAAGGGATACCCTCACCTTGAATAACTTAGTTTTACAAATAGGCTGATTATGTTTTAGTCCATACGTTGATTCATCTATCCATCATATACAGGGTAATTGGAAAATCAGTCTATGGCCATGACACAGCTTAACATTATTCATATGCTACTGGAAGGGAATTGTGATATAATATTCACTTAAAAATAGAGGATCCAAACCCGTTTCTTGAGTTGAGACTGCCATTACAGAATAATTATGACGCCAACCCCTGGTTGGTGGTACAAAGAGAGAAATTCTCTTTGAGTATAGTTGTAAGAGGAAAGTGATTCTACTCAGTATAATTGCTATAAATTGAAAAGAGGATGAAGTGATTACAGGATTCACATATACAAAGGTATAACATGAATAAATTCTAAAATGTGTGATCAATTAAAATGCATATGGTATTTTTTAAATGCTGTACATTTTAATATATTTTAACCTGTCAGCAGTTGAGTTAATTTGTTTCATCCCTGTTTACTGAATTTCATTTGGCACATATCAGACATGTTATTGAAACAGGACAGTATTTAAGTTGTGTATACTTCTGATACACTGTTTTTCAAAGTGGGTATATTCTATGAGCCATTGTTGTAGAAATATGTATTTCCCATCATATTTGTATCTTAAGAGTTTCTCAAGATAAAGAATAATTCTATTGTTTTGAACTTTACATTTTTCACTTTCATAGCATTTCCTAAAGGTTGGCTACCTACAAAATGAGTTTATTTCATCTTTGAAATTTTTTCTAAAACTAAAGCATGTCTTTCACAAGTTTTTTGTTTTTTATGATATCCTAAGAAGTTACATATCCTTTACCCCTCCCAAAGTAAATTTTAAAATTAATTCCAAGTTTAAGTCAAAGTATTTTCTGCACAGTACTGGCACCTGGCAACGTACAGAAAACTCCAGAAATGTTACTCCCCTTCCTTAAACATTGTATGGTCTGGTACAGCCCTGGAGGTCCATATGAGTGAAAAGCCCAGAAGTCACCTGAGCTGAAAGCACTCCCAAGGAGTTTCGTTTTGTTTGGGTTTGTTCTAGGTATGGTCCCAGGGATCCCAGATCAAACCAGGCCCCTGGGCCTATCCTAGAACCAACCTAAACTCGCGCATCATTCCCGGAACATCAAGAGTGTGAAGACTGAAGATAACCTGAGGCTGACTAGACTTCGTACGTTCACCAGAACTCACTTTTTTGTATGTGTGCCTACATTTTAGCAAAAATTGGTTCATTAATCCTTCCAAAATTAGAGGAATGACAGTGGGTAACAAGATAAAGTCTTACCAGACTTTGACATTACAGTTATCACAGTAGAAATGTGATCTATAATATGGTTATTATTAATTGCTAGTAGGAGAATTGTTCTTGTAACTTATCAGATTTCTATTTTGTGGTTAAATGACATTGTCACACAAAAAAATTTCTCCCCTAAATTAATGGTTTCTTTTTTCTTTGGCTTTGTCAAACACTTTCTACTCAACAATATGATTAACAGTCTTGTTTAATTATGCATCATCTCCGAAAGGCATTCGGTCTTTGCCCTCTGACTCCAATGCCGAGTAATTTTAAAATCTTTTTTCTGGAGACCAGTGCCTTTTTTCTTGTAATCTTTTGAATCCACCACACTGCTTTGAGCTTGTTTTTTAGGTTCAGTTCTGGGAAGAACAGCATCATTTCAGACTCATTGTAGAGGCTACATTTCAGAATCTGCTATGGTTGATAAAAAGCATGATAGAGTGAAAATGGATTAATACTTTACAGATTACTGAAGTATTTTGCAGAATAAGGTTTTTATTATTATTATTTTGTTGTTGTTGTTGTTCCCTGCTGCTCTGGGTTTTTAAAAGATTGTGACCTACTTGATTCATCACATGGTCTCCTACCATAACTGTGACATTGCTGTTTTATTTCGTTTGAGGACAGGATTTCTGAAAAGGCATGAAAAGACCCCAAACCCAAAGGTTATGATACACAATGGAAATGTATACTTTTGGTAATACTGGCATTTCAATAGGTTTAGACCATGTTTGAAATAATTGCAGACAAATCGGGGATTCCCACTGTGAAAAGAGCCCAAAACTGTGCTGTTCCTCCAAGCCTTGTCACCAGAAAAATTGGATCAGTGAGTTATCCTTTAAAAGAGGACTGTGAGTTTGAGGCTCATTCTGAAGAACTCAACCCTGGGATTAGATCTGTACTGCCTTCATCACATAGATGCTTCATCCCATGGCTTCTATTATTTTTGCCTTTTAAATCATATTTTGATTACCCTTCTCAGTGTTTTCTTTTTTGCACAGTGTTTCCTGTTTACATAAATCAAAACTATACATGTTAGTACTGTATATGTATGTATTTTTTTGATAAAACGAAACCTTGGATCTAAAGATCTTTGGATTTTGATTCCTTTTAATGTCAAATGATTAAAATGCTTTTACTGTCTTATAAATTCACTCTTAATTTATGCCTCAATTCTTCCAATTAATTTTTTCTAATGAACTACATTACAATTAAATAGGTGAGCCTTATATCAGTTTCTTCCAGAATTTATGACATTTTGCATTCACCCAAACATGACAGTGTTCTAACATCAGCAATCTTGTATCCATGCACTGATCTGTAAGCATAGGTGACTATTTCTTGACATAGCCTGAAATGTATGAACCCATCTTATGTTTATGTTCAGTAAGTGTTCTCAGTATTTGAGGAGCATTTGCATTCTCTTTGGACATTGTTAATTATGAACACCTAAAATAGGAATGTGAGAACTGTCTTACAGAGTTCAGGCTTGTTTACATAGTAAGTTTCTAAAGTCAGTCTTCACTCCAGTCTTAACACTGGAGTGTGTTAAACTGTATTTTTTTTAATACCATTTAAGAATATCCTTTAATTTTTACTTTTTGACTACTTATATTTTATGTAGAACTGTACATCTCCTGCCCTACCTAAGATTTTCTCATCAATACTTTCTTTGCTCGCTTGATATATCTTACCATACTGAATTTTTAAAGGATTTTTACAAAAACCAACAGTAGGTTTGTATATGTCTGTATTATTGTTGTTCCTCCTAAGCTTAACTAGTCTCTAATAAAATCTGTACTTCTTTGTGTCTTTTGTGTGTGTGCCTTTTTTTTTAATTCTGATGTTTGCCACATGAATTAGCCAAAAAGTAAAAATTCTTTTTCTCTTCCTTCTGTCTGTATTTTTCAGAATATGTTAACAAAACCACAAAAGACAGTTTTCTAGGAAAGCTTTGGATTCATTAGTCTAAGTTTTGTTTGTTCGGTCATTAAAGTGCCTCACATGATATTTTATCAGAGTGAAACAGCAAATGAATTTTAAAAGCTTGCTTTTCACCCTTCTCAGTGACTGTCAGCCATTGGATACATTCTAATCATGTTATATTTGTTGACTTGTACGACCTTCCTGACAGAAAATATCTACTGAATTAAGAAGGAAGCTAACATCCAATGGATCATACTTTGTCCTATGTAATTGAATGAACTATTTGTTTATACATTTCTAAGCTTAGCTACAGTCTTGGGAACATTCGTGGTAGCTCCAAAATGGCTCTGCAGACTGAATGCTGGTTAAAGAGAAAGTGGCCTTCCTTGAACAACTTTTATTTACTTACTTCTTTTACTATTACAAAAGTTTTATTTAACAGAAAAGTTCAATATGAAAATGCACATGACCTGATTTTTATTTATTTTATTTCAAGTTATTATTTAAATTCTAGTTAGTTAACATATATGGTAAAATTGGTTTGGGGATAGAATTTAATGATTCATCACATAAAACACCTAGTTCCCTCCTAATGCCCATCACCTGATTGCTATCACTCCACCTGCCTTCCCATCAACCCTCAGATTGTTCTCATAGTTAAGAGTCATATGGTTTGCTTCCCTCTCTTTTTTCCTCCTTCATTCATCTCTTGTTTCTTGATTTCCACATATAAGTGAAATAATATGGTATTTGTCTCTATTTCACTTAACATAATACACTCTACCTCCATCCACGTTGCAAATGGCAAGATTTCATTATTTATGATTGCTGAGTAATATGACCTGATTTTTATACTGTATTAAAACAGGTTCGGGGGGGGGGGTGTGGGAGCAGTTGATTTCTTCTGGTGAATATACCCATTGTTTATTTTTTCAATTACCACCATTCCAATATCATTCTGTTGCCCAATAGCCATTTCCACACAATGATCTATCACAAGATTCATAAAGGGATCGAATCCCTACAATATTCCTTGGACCTACCACCATTTAATTTCAATGATAATTTCTTATCCATAAATTTTTTCAACCCTGAGGGTGAGCTTTGCTCAGGATGTCTACTCGGCAAGTTAAAAGATGCCCCCAAACATTTGAACTGAGCTTTTAAACTACCTCTTTCCAGAAAAGATTTGAAGCAAGGAACACACATTCATAAAGGCAGTTCTTGAAATTTGGCCCTTATCTGGGATTTACTAATTAAAAGTGTGAGACAAGATAGAATATATTAGTTACTCTACCGGATCCTGAAGTCATTGGGTAGGAAATATCCTGTATGATAATCACTCTTTGTCTTCACAATTTGCTTTTGAAGGTCTTTAGCAGATGTGCTATAGCCATTGAAAATAAAGTTGGCAAATACTAATTTTCCCCTAATGTACATCTGTAAAAATTAATAGAAGAGTTTCAGAATCTGTTCATGTGAAAATCAGTCCTACTTATTTTTTAAAATTTGTTTTTTGTTTATTTGTTTTTAATTTTAACCAAGCTCTATGTCTAACATGGGGCTTGAACTCATGACCCCAGATCAAGAATCACATTCTCTACTGACTCAGCCAGCCAGGTGCCCTAGTCCTACTTATTTGAAGAAAGACCTTAAATGTGTTCTTATGAGAAAATATTTACATTTGTACACAAAATAATATTAGGCATCAAACATGTCCCTAGAACCTGAATACATTGAAGGTCAAGAAACCGGCTTAGTTTTCTCACTCAAATTTGTACATGTGAAGTGTCAGAACCAGTATCCTCCCCAATTCTAAAAGACTTCTTTATGATAAGCTGCCTGTGGATACATTTCATTTTACAGCTAAACTCTGGGGGAGAGTGCAGAGCCTTTGAATTTAGAAGTCCGTAGACTTGGATTATGGACAAAACAACGTCTCTAAAACTCACAGAAATCATTTAACTATGTCAAGGCACAGTTTCCTCTGTTAAATAAAAAGCATTGGGGCGCCTGATGGCTCAGTCGGTTGAGCCTCCAATTCAAGACTTCAGCTCAGGTCGATTTCACAGTCCTGGGATTGAGCCCCTAATGGGGCTCTGCACTGGAATAGAGCCAGTTTGGGATTCCCCCTCTCCTTCTGCCCCTCCCCCCCACACATGCACACATATGTTCTCTCAAAAAGAAAAAAAAAATCATGATTTGTGAATTGGACTAGCCCTCTAAAATTCTTTTCCAGGGCTAAAATTCTCAGATTCTCTTTTTCCTAACAAAGAGATACAACTCTACTGTGAAAAGCCAAGGTTGTCATTCTTTTCCAGGGTGCAAGAGGACTTATATTTAGGCACAGGTGAGCAGCCTACTAAATATTCAACCTTAAGATTAAGAGGATAAGAGGTGGTAGGGGTGGAGAAGATGGTAGTTGAAAAAGTATAGGTGGTTCCAGCTCAGAACTTAAACTGCTAAGAACTAAGTATATCTTACATCTTAAAGCAGTCTAATACTAGTACATGAAAAGCAGGGTGTAAGAACTTAAAAGGAACAATAGTTCCCTATGATTGCATGTTACTCCTTTCCTCTTAGATGGCGTAATCTTTTCATCATGAAGGGATGTCCTATTACAAGGTTTTCTCTATAGGAATAGAATTTTCTGCTTTATCTTCATTTCAGTAGCAAAAGAACCTATCTCTTGTTTCATACCTTGTTCCTTGATCTGAAACACTTTATTCTTTAGCACCCATGCCTAGCTATTAGCCATGAATCCACTTATCTTGCCTGAACTTAGAAGATTAAGCTCTGACAGGTGGGTAATGATGGCCAATGACAAAGCTACTGTGCAAAATATGTACACTGGGATCTGAAGAGTTGAACAGTATTAATCTCTTAAACAGTGACATAAGGGCAACTTTTAGCCAGTTTTTTCACCTCAAAAAGTGTGAAATACATATGGGGGAAAAGTGTAATTTAAGAAATTGGTAAGTTGAGGATATGTAGGATTTTGTTGCAATTTTGGGCTTCTAGTCACACACAGGCAGAAAGCTTTTCATTTTGTGTATATTCAAGCCATCCCCTCTTAGGCTAATCCTGGGGTCTGGAGAAAAAAAGAGACAAGGCTGTAGTGTTTAATTCTTGCAGAAATAACTTGGTCAAAATACAGAAAAATGTTGAACTGGAAAAAACCTTAAGTTTGTATATGTCCAGAGGCCAGTGTAGGACCAGGCTCAGTACCAAAATTCAAAAATTCTCCTTTCTGAAATCATATTGAGTTGAAGTTCAGTTGAAATTGAAAACCTAGAGTAATCTAATCCAGAGGTGCCCAGCATTTTATCAAGCTAGGACCCCTGATATTATTTTCCCCATGGGTAACATGTTTTGAATAATTTTTTTATCTAGCACATAACCTACATGAATTGAAACTCTGTAAGTTGCACTCCCTCCCTCATATTTTAACTAAGGCTATAGTGGCCATTCAGTTTGAGTGTGTGCTGCATGCCAGGCACTATTCTCGTGCTCAGGGCAGAGCAGTGAACAAGGTGAATACTAGAGGGGAGAGCCGGACAATATATTGGGAGTCAGATGGCGGTAAATGCTCCACAGAAAACAAAGCCAGGGAAGAGGAATGTGGAGGATGTAGAGTGCTTTTTATACAGGGCAGTCACGTTTGAAGGGAGTGAGGGAACCAGCCACACGAAAGCCGTAAGTGAAAGGGCCTTGAGACAAGAACAGCAGAGAAGAGGTAAGTGAAACTCCTTGAGAAAGGGGCTGGCTGGTCGAGGAGGGCCTTGTAATGTATATGCTTTGCTTTGAGATAGGAAGCCATTGGAGGGTGTTAAGCAGTAGACTGACAAGACTTGACTCAGGTTTCAAAAATATTAAGTTTAAAAAGCATTCTTCTGTGTGGAAGTCTGACAAGGATGGGGAAAGGGACATCTGTTGGCTAATGCAGTAAGCTATGTGACGGATGGTGCTCATTGGTAGTGAAGGTCTTGAGGAGCAATCCAAGTCTGGATATATATGTTGAAGATAGAGCCAATAGGATTTGCAGATGCAATGTATGTGCAGTATAAGAAAGAAGTCTAGATGATTCTGAGGTTTTTGGCCTGAGCAACTGGAGGAACAGAGTTGTCATTTCCTGAGGTGGAGCACCAAGTGAAGTTTGGGTAGAAATTGAGCTGGTTTGGGATTGGTTAAATGTAAAATAGTTATTAATTGGGGCGCCTGGGTGGCTCAGTCAGTTAAGCATCTGGCTTCGGCTCAGGTCATGATCTCGTGGTTTTTGGGTTTGAGCCCCATGTCAGTCTCTGTGCTGACAGATCAGAGCCTGGAGCCTGTTTCGGATTCTGTGTCTCTTTCTCTCTCTGCCCACCCCCCGCCACCTCCCGCCATGCTCATTCTCTGTCTCTCTCTGTCTCTCAATAATAAATAAATGTTAAAAAAAAATTTAAATAAAATACTTATTAATCATTAGGTGGAAATGCTGGATAGGCTATTGAATATGTGAATCTAAGTACAAGAGAAAGATCCAGAGGAGGAGATGTCAGTGTTTTGGGTGGTGTTTAAAGTTGTGAGCATAAGTCAGAGGGGTCAGCACACTGAAATCTTTGGGGAACCTATGGTTCATAGGCCAGGAGATCAAAAGGAACCTAAAAAGGAGACTGAGAAGGAGCAATTAGTGACACAGAAGGAGTGGTGTCCTGGAAGGCGAATGAAGAAATTATTTTATAGAAGATGCAGTGATTGGGGCGCCTGGGTGGCGCAGTCGGTTAAGCGTCTGACTTCAGCCAGGTCACGATCTCGCGGTCCGGGAGTTCGAGCCCCGCGTCAGGCTCTGGGCTGATGGCTCAGAGCCTGGAGCCTGTTTCCGATTCTGTGTCTCCCTCTCTCTCTGCCCCTCCCCCGTTCATGCTCTGTCTCCCTCTGTCCCAAAAATAAATAAAAACGTTGAAAAAAAATTTAAAAAAAAAAAAAAGAAGAGGCAGTGATTAACATGTCAGTTGCTGCTAAAAAATTGAGAAAGATGAGTCCATTTGTATATATTTTTTGGAAAAATGTCTGAGTTCAAATCCTTTGCCCATTGTTAAAATAGGGTTATTTTTGTTGTCCTTTATATATTCTGGATATTAATCATTTATCAGGCATATGCTTTGCAGATATCTTCTCCCCTTCTGTGAGCTGTCTTTTCACTCATGATAGTGTCCTTTGATGCACAAACATCATAAATTTTGATGAAGTCCAGTTTATCTATATTTTCTTTTGTTGCTAAATTTCCTTGACTTTTCAAAAGAGGCAATAGTACCACCTGATTCATAGGATTATCATGAAGATTAAATAATACGTGTGAAGGCGTGTAAAGGGACTGGGACAACGTCTGCCACATAAGGAGCATTCAATAAATACATTATTATCCAGGCTAAGTCTGTAGTATAAAAACCAAGGGTCAGGGGCGCGTAGGTGGCTCAGTTGGTTAAGTGTCTGACTCTTGATTTCCGCTGAGGTGATGATCTCACAGTTTGCGAGTTTGAGCCCCGTCTTGGGCTCTGCACTGACAGTGCGGAGCCTGCTTGGGATTCTTTCTCTCTCCTCTTTGTCCCTTCTCCCTCTCTCAAAAATAAATAAGTAAATAAATAAATAAATAAAGCATAGGGATAGAAATACAACATGTGACATAGAAGCCGAAGAAGTAGAGGGTTTCAAGAAGAGCATGATCAGTGCAAAATGATGCAGAGGTGTCAAGAAAGATCCAAAGAATAAACTTAGACTTGGAACCTACAAGTTCAGACAGTGGTGTGACAGAGGCAGATGCCAAATTATACTGGATTGAGAAAATCTATTAGGCCCTCTTTGATCTCCAAGACCAGGTCTGCTGTTTTGGCCCTCACAGCGATCCAACCATAACTGACCCTGTGGGGGCTGCCGAAATACAGTGGGGGGAACACTTGGGCTGGAGTGAGAACAACTGGGTTAAAATTCCTGGTCTTCTACCACTTGACACCTGTGGTCCTCTCTCCGAGCTGCAGGTCCCTCGCTCTTAGAGGACAATTATTCCTATTTTACAGGGTCAGTAACATGCTTACATGAAGACTTGGCATAATAGTAATTCTTTAACTATTAGTGTTATAATAAATGGTTCTATTCTGATTCCTCATTTTGTTCTAACATTCTAACTCAGTAGTTCTTCCTGGGTACCAGGTTTTGTGGAGTATTCCCACTTTACAGACACTTGGCTTAGAAGTTTGCAATGACAGTAAGATGAGATTAATACATGTCAAATGCTTATGATGATTTGGATGCTTATGATGATTTGGGCTACTGTTGTATCCTTGTTTTTATTCTTATTTATTTTTTTTATTTTAGAGAGACAGAGAGAGAGAGGGCATGAGCAGGGCAGGTGCAGAGGGAGAGAGAGAGAGAGGATCTTAAGCAGGATCCGCACTCAGCTTGAGCCTGACACGGGGCTCAATGACACGACCCTGGGATCATGACCTGACCCAAAATCAAGAGCTGGATGTTCAGCTGACTGAGCCACCCAGGTGCTCCAAGGGCTGCTCTTGTATTCTAATGGAATTTTTTGCCAGATTTTTAGTAGTGCCTCTGTCTTCAAGTCTGCTTCCTAAGCCACTGCATTTCTCATAGTTTGTGAGTATTTACCTAATCTCAGCTGTTGCCATAAGAAGCTAGTGTTTAAATAGTATTATTAACCACATCAATGGATCTTTTTGTTTATTTTGGTTGGCTATAGACATGAAAATCCATCTACCTGAGTTGTGAGTGCCCTGAAGAAGTTTGAGGATTTCATCTGCTGTTCAGTAAACAGAATATGGGGCTTCCATTGAGTTCCTACAGCTACCAAAGCGAAGATGTTTTCTATGGAGTAACAGTCAAGTCCTGATCACTTTTACCCATGTAAGCCACCTTTCAGGGAAGGATGTAAGACATATTTATTTAGTCTGGTTTGTACCTTGTTGTGTGCCTCCTATTTATTTATATTTCTTTTTGGTTTATTACATATCCCAAGATATCTTAGGAATGAATACATCTTGAAAATATAATAAAAATAAAGTCTATGAAGAATACTTGAATAACCATTCAAAAAATCCAAATGAGCTATGACTTTACAATATCTTGTTTGTTAATAATTAATGTGAACAAATGGAAAGAATTTTTAATTCAATACACATTTACTGAATGGTCTTCGTATGAGACACAACAATTACCTTTGTGAAATAAGTATTCTTATGTTATAGATGAGAAAAGTGACTTTCAAATAAGTTCAGTGTCTAGCCCAAGAGCCCAAGACTCTTAGCAAGAAAAAATAATAGATTAGGTTCTCCAAAAAGGCTTTTTTACTTCAAATTTGGTGTTTGTTCTATGTATTTTGTCCATTTTATCTTATTTTCCGGCATAGGTCATCACATACAAGAACACACATGCACATAAATGCATGCATGCACACAAGAATCCTAATTTCCACTTCAAGAAGCATAATCCCCTCAGTTTGCATTTAATTTAATCACTAGATTCCTAAAAGAAGTCAATTAAGTAGGCAATTAATTTCCTCTGTGCATTGTTCATTCACATATTAAACTGGTAATCTCATTTAAACATTTGCTTCCTCCCGCCCCGACCTGTCCCACTGTCCTCAATGTTTAAGTTCCCTATACTCATCGGATCAGTGTGAGAATCTTTGCAAAAACCCTTTATAAACTGAAAAGATATACTAATTATCTAGTGGGATCTAGTCTGTCCCATTTAACCTGGCTGGCTATGCTGAGAGGTGAAATGTTTAAACCACACTGGTTATATCATTGTTCCAGCAGTTGAATGCAATTGAAAGACTTGTCCAAACTGCTCAAACCAAGCAAACAGTCCCTGATTTGCTCTCTCAAACTAAATATATTAGCCTTGTGGTGACCAAATATTGACCTAGTGACTAAATGAAAGGAGAGGTTCTAACTACCCTCTAAAGCACTCATCACTTACTCTTTCTTTTTAGTAATTTTTTTGTCAAGTTAGCTAACATACAGTTTATACAGTGTAGTCTTGACTTCGGAAGTAGATTCCCATGATTCATCACTTACATACAACATCCAGTGCTCATCCCAACAAATGCCCTCCTCAATGCCCACCAGCTATTTTCCCCACTCCCCCCACAAACCTCCCACGTCCATCAACCCTCAGTTTGTCCTCTGTATTTAAGAGTCTTTTATGGTTTGCCTCCCTCTCTATTTTGTAACTTATTTTTCCTTCTATTCCCTTATGGTCTTCTGTTAAATTCCTAAAACTCCACATATAAGTGAAAACATATGATATCTGTCTTTCTCTGACTGATTTATTTCAGTTAGCATAATACCCTTCAGTTTCATCCATGTGGTTGCAAATGGCATGATTTCATTCTTTTTTTCTATCACTAAGTAGTATTCCGTTGTGTGTGTGTGTGTGTGTGTGTGTGTGTGTGTGTGTATCACATCTTCTTTATCCATTCATCAGTTTATAAATATCTGGGCTCTTTCCATAGTGTGGCTATTGTTGATAGCGCTGCTATAAACATTGGGATACATATGCCCCTATGAATCATCACTCCTGTATCCTTTGGATAAATTTCTAGTAGTGCTATTGCTGGGTCATAGGGTAATTCTATTTTTAATTTTTTGAGGAACTTCCACACTGTTTTCCAGAGTGGCTGCACCAGTTTACATTCCCACCAGCAGTGCAAAATTGCTCCCCTTTCTCCACATCCTCACCAACATTTGTTGTTTCCTGAATTATTAATTTTAGCCACTCTGACCAGTGTGAGGTGGTATCTAATGTGGTTTTGATTTGTATTGCCCTGATGATGAATGATGTTGAGCATCTCTTCATGTGTCTGTGAGCCATCTGGATGTCTTCTTTGGAAAAGTGTCTATTCATGTCTACTGCCCATTTCTTCCCTGGATTATTAGTTTATTGGGTGTTGAATTTGGTAAATTCTTTATACATTTTGGATACTAACCCTTTACCTGATATGTCATTTGCAAGTATCTTCTCCCATTCCACTGGCTGCCTTTTAGTTTTGTTGATTGTTTCCTTTGCTGTGCAGAAGCTTTTTATCTTGATGAGGTCCCAATAGTTCACTTTTGCTTTTATTTCTCTTCCTTTGGAGACATGTCAGGTAAGAAGTTGCTGTGGCCAAGGTCAAAGAGGTTGTTGCCTCTTTTCTCCTGTAGGATTGTGATAGTTTCCTGTCTTACATTTAGGTCTTTCATCCATTTTGAGTTTATTTCTGTGTATGGTGTAAGAAAGTGGTCCAGGTTCATTCTTCTGCATGTAGCTGTCCAGTTTTCCCAACACCATTTGCTGAAGAGACTGTATTTTTTCCGTTGGATATTCTTTCCTGCTTTGTTAAAGATTAATTGGCCATACATTTGTGGGTCCATTTCTGGGTTCTCTATTCTATTCCATTGGTCTATGTGTCTGTTTTTGTGCCAATGGTATACTGTCTTGATGATTACAGCTCTTTAGTACAGGCTAAAATCCGGGATTGTAATGCCTCCAGCTTTGGTTTGCTTTTTTTAACATTATTTGGGCTATTTGAGGTCTTCTGTGGTTCTATACAAATTTTAAGATTGTTTGTTCTAGCTCTGTGAAGAATGCTGGTGCTATTTTGATAGGGATTGCATTGAATGTGTAGATTGCTTTGGGTAGCATTGACATTTTAACAATATTTGTTCTTCCAATCCATGAGCATGGAATGTTTTTCCATTTCTTTGTGTCTTCTTCAGTTCTTTCATAAGCTTTCTATAGTTTTCAGCCTACAGATCTTTTACCTCTTTCTCACCATGTACTCTTAAGGAACCCTTCCCAATATGCTTCCAGATAGCAACTCTCATTCAAATAAAGACCAGAAAAGGGATATGTGTTAGTAGAGTGAGGAGACCTCCAAAACACTCTCTCCTAAGAATCCTAAAATGTCTCATTTACATGAAAACAAAGAGAAGGCCATTTCTACCCTATCTGCCCTTGTACTGCATCGTAATGCTGCCAACAGACACTTCCTATTCTACACTTTGGACTATGAGTCCAGGCACCTGGGCTCCGATCTCAGCTCCACATCTCAGCTTTGTAACCTCCTTGAACTCCCTATGTTAAAAAGAAACAGCATCATCACCTCCTAGGATTGTTGCCAGGATTAGCAGCAGATACTCTTTTCCTTGTAGAAGTCCTGCCTTTTGTCCTTGCCAAAAGCTGGGGCAAAGGCTTGGTTAATAAATGAAAGGGGCAAAGCAAAGTAAAAATATGTTTGTCATTCCTGATGGAAGGAATGGTGAATGTTCATTCACTCTATCAAAAATTATTTATTGAAAATCTATTTGGGGGGTGCTGGGATGTTCAGTCGGTAAAGCATGCAACTCTTGATCTCAGGGTTATGAGTTCGAGCTGGACGTTGGGTGTAAAGATTACTTAAAAATAAAATCTTAGGGGAGCGCCTGGGTGGTTCAGTCAGTTAAGCATCTGATTTCTTTCAGCTCAGGTCATGATCTCACGGTTTGTGAGTTCAAGCCCTGCGTCAAGCTGTATGCTGTCAGCGTGGAGCCTGCTTCAGATCCTCTGTTTCCTTCTCTCTCTCTGTCCTCCCCTGTTCTCTCTCTCTCTCTCAAAAATAAAATAAACATTTAAAAAAGAATAATAAAATAAAATCTTAGGGATGCCTGGGTGGCTCAGTTAGTTAAGTGACTCTTGATTTCAGCTCAGGTCATGATCTCATGGTTCATGGGATTGAGTCCTGCATCGGGCTCCATTCTGGGAGTGGATCCTGCTTAAGACTCTCTCTCTCCCTCTCCCTCTCCCTCTGTCCCTCCTCCACTCGTGCACGTGTGCTCTCTCTCTCTCTAAAAAAATAAATTAATAAATAAAATAAATTCTTTTAAAAAAGAAAAAAGAAAATCTACTATTTTTCTGGGTACCTTTCTAGGCACTGGGATGAAGGAATGAACCAAACAGACAAAGTCCCTGCCCTCATTGTGGGGATCAGATAATAAAACAAGTAGTGATCAGTGCTATAAACCAAATAAAGCAGGTAAGGAATGGAGAGTGAAAAGGGATCTTTTAGACAGAACAGAAAAGAAAGGCCACTGAGGGAGTATAACCTTTGCCTAAGACCTGATTACATGAGAGAATAAACTGTGCAACTATCTGGAGAACAACCAGCAAAGACAGCACCATGTGTAAAGGCTCCAAAGGGGAACAGCAAGGGGGGCAAGTGGGGAAGTGGAAGAGAGGGAGGGTCAGATTACACAAAGACTTGTGGTCCAGAGAAAAGATCTGGGATTTTACTTTAAGAGTGATGAGTACCTATTAGAGGGTTCTGAGCAGAGAAGTGCTGTAATCTGATTTAGGTGGCTTTTTTTTTTTTAAATGTTTATTTATTTTGAGAGAGAGAGCAGGGGAGAGGCAGAGAGAGGGGGAAAGAGAGAGAATCCCAAGCAGGTCCCACACTGTCAATGCAGAGCCTGATGTGGGGGCTCAAATTCAAGAACCACGAGGTCATGACCTGAACCAAAATCAAGAGTCAGACACTTAACAGACTGAGCCATCCAGGTGCTTCTCAAACTCAAGTTTCTGCCCCCAAGGCTTATGTTCTCATTTCATCAAAATTTTGATCACTGTTCTAATTTTTTTAATGGTTACTAAGCTGTGTTGGCTTTTAAAGTACAGAAGCATTATAGTCTTCCAAGAATGGATAAGGAATAGCTATCTATTGGGGTTTCCCTGATTTTGAAATAACTGTTGTGATATCAGATACTGATATGAAAATCAGTAAGATTTTCATATTTCTTTTGTAGGTATTGGTTTTACTCCCATGGTCTTTTGTAAGAAAAAATTGCTTCTTTTGGGTTGTAGATAGAAGATATATAAGCACCTGATCAAATATGCCTCTAAAATCAGAAACTAGAAATGAGAAAATAGGGTGATTGGTTGCCCTACAACAAATTTGCTGGTAGGATTTGGTGAGGGAAGTTATAAATTTATCCACACTAAGAAGTTTCACTTCCCTTCTTATCTGTGATTAGCCATCCTCTATAACATTGTGACTTTTCCCTAAAGTCAGCATTACAAAATCTATGTATCTTACTAGTAAGTTTGATCACTAGTTCTTAAACTAACTTTGATAATCA
The DNA here is from genome assembly GCF_018350175.1 of Felis catus. Classification (NCBI taxonomy): domain Eukaryota; kingdom Metazoa; phylum Chordata; class Mammalia; order Carnivora; family Felidae; genus Felis; species Felis catus. The sequence continues at coordinate 116,589,122 of NC_058374.1, forward strand.
CATGCTTTCCTGACTTGCCATATAGTCATAGGAGAATTTCTTTTTCTTTTTTTTAAGTCAACTCTTTTTTTTTTTTTTCAACGTTTATTTATTTTTGGGACAGAGAGAGACAGAGCATGAACGGGGGAGGGGCAGAGAGAGAGGGAGACACAGAATCGGAAACAGGCTCCAGGCTCTGAGCCATCAGCCCAGAGCCTGACGCGGGGCTCGAACTCCCGGACCGCGAGATCGTGACCTGGCTGAAGTCGGACGCTTAACCGACTGCGCCACCCAGGCGCCCCCTTTTTTTGTTTTTAATGTTTACTTATTTTTGTGAGAGGAATAGAGCACATATGTGCACTCAGACCTGAGAGCTGGGGAGAGACAGAGAGGGGGGGAGAGACAATCCCAAGCAGTCTCTTGGCTGTCAGCACAGTACCTGATTTGGGGCTCAATCCCATGAATCATGAAGTCATGACCTGAGCCGAAATCAAGAGTTGGATGTTCAACCGACTGAGCCACCCAGGCGCCCCAGTCACAGGAGAATTTTCTGCATGCAACTTTGGTTTAAAAAAGCAAACTCTAGGGGCGCCTGGGTGGCGCAGTCGGTTAAGCGTCCGACTTCAGCCAGGTCACGATCTCGCGGTCCGTGAGTTCGAGCCCCGCGTCGGGCTCTGGGCTGATGGCTCAGAGCCTGGAGCCTGTTTCCGATTCTGTGTCTCCCTCTCTCTGCCCCTCCCCCGTTCATGCTCTGTCTCTCTGTGTCCCAAAAATAAATAAACGTTGAAAAACTCAATCATTTAAAAAAAAAAAAAAAAGCAAACTCTAACCCCAAAGTGGGGCTCAAACTCACAACCCCAAGATCAAGAGCTGCCTGCTCCACCAAAGAGCCAGCCAGACGACCCATGCACGCAGCTTTATAGGATAAGACTCCTAGCCAAAAGAACCTGGATTGTAATTCCTCAGAGTCAAACCAGACATGCCTAAAAGCTGCTTCTAGATATTTTTCTTATTTTTCACTACACCAGATTCACATACTTAAAATTAACTCTAAGGGTTTCAAAGCCATGTCTTAAGTAGGTGCTGGATTTGGAAAGAAAACAGAATGAAAAATTCAGTTATTTATAATTGCCTAATTAGTTGGTTTTATTCAGGTTAATTCTTAAACTCTACACAGTATTTTTTTTTCCTTGGAGGAGAAATAGGAGCCCATAAAAATAAGTAAGTAATTATGTCTCCAAGGCCCATCTTTTATGGCTCCTCTTGCATAAGGTGTTAAGACTAAAGCTGTTTGCACCACTTCTCCCTGTCCTAAGCCTCATTTCCTCAATTCTCCTACCCAGTCTCTATGTTACCAGGCAGGGAAACATAGTGACACTGTAATTTACTTAGAAACGTAAAGAGCAATTTCACTCTCAATACTTCACACAGTAAGACCCCAGACAGAGGGGTCATACAGCTTTCCCAACTAGAAGCATGATAGGAAGGAAGCAAATTTTCAAAATCATTCAACTCCCAATGGCTATGCTTCTCCATTCATATTACACTTTGGAATTTGGATATGCACATACTAAGACTTTTTCAAAACTAGAGTTCATGGCTACACATATGATCTTTGAATGTATTTTGCATGTGATTGAGGTTAGGCCAATCAGACTTTATCTCTTATAGACTGCATAGGAAATATAGTCAAACTTAGATGGACAGGGGGTGCCTGAATGACTCTGTTGGTTGAACTTCCCACTCTTGATTTCGGCTCAGGTCATGATCTCAGAGTCATGTGATCGAGCCCTGCAACAGGCTCTGCACTGAGCATGGAGCTGCTTAAGATTCTCTCTCTCTTCCTCTGCCCCTCTCCCCTTCTCGTGCACTCTCTCTCTCTCTCTCTCTCTAGAATAAAATAAAATTGAAAAACAAAACAAAGAACTGAGTGGGACAGCACTAAAAAATGATGCCATCTGGTGGCAGTGCACGTGACTGCTGCTGAGGTCCTTGCAGCTGCCCTTGCTCCTAAGGCAGTCAGCCAGGGTCTTACAAAGGAGCTAATGAAGTCTGTCTTTGATTCTGTGGATTACCCTAAATCCTTCAAACACCACTCCCCTACCCCTTATGTTAGTCAGAATTGGTTTCTGTTGCTTGCAACCAAAGATCCTTAATAAATTAAAAAATATATGCCTTCATGCCCATAAAATAGAATGAAAGGTAAACTAGAAAAACATCAGTTTCTTTCACTGTCACTGCCTCTTATTATTCACTGTGTTTATGATTAGAAGTTACATTTAGAAATTCAGAAAGAAAGGAAGACTTTGAACTTTGGTACAGAATAGTTTATGCAGGAACATTAGCTGGCTGAACCCAACAGTTTTCTAGTTCGTGTGCTCTTAGTATAGCTCTACATGAGACCTAATTCATATTGTCTACAGCAAAAATAATTTTTATGACTCTTAACCTTGATCTATAACTACATTCTATCCTTCTTGGTATTTCTTTTTCTTTTTTTTTTTCTTTTGAAGGTGGCATGGGGAAGAGGTCCTTTAAAAAAAAGAAAGCTATATGAACTAATTACAACTCCATTTTAAATTGTACAATTCCGTGGGTTTTAGTATATTCACAGTGTTGTACAACCATCACCACTATCTGATTCCAGAACATTCTCATCCCCCTAAAAGAAAGCCCATCCCCGCTGGGAGTCACTCCTCATTTCCTCTTTACCCACCTCTGGGAAGGATCTGCCTATTCTGGACATTTCATATATGTGGAACCATACAGTATGTGGCCTATTGTGTCTGGATTCTTTCACTTAGCACGTTTTCAAGGTTCGTCCAAGAGGTCTTTTTAAAACACAGCACTTGGGGTGCCTGGGTGGCTCAGTCAGTTAAGTGTTGGACTCCTGATTTTGGCTCAGGTCATGATCATGTAGTTCATGAGATTAAGCCCCACATCAGGCTCTGCATTGACAGTGTGGAGACTGCTTAGGATTCTCTCTCTCCCTCTCTCTCTCTGCCCGGGCCCATCTCATCTTTTATCTCTCTCTCAAATAAATAAATAAATAAATAAATAAATAAATAAATAAATAAATAAAACATTTTTTAAAAAAACCCACAGCACTTAATCAGGACTTCATCAAATACAAATACGTATCAACAAAAATACTCTTGCTGGATGTAGGGACCCACCTGGGATCCTTTTAGATTTTATGAGAGCGTATGATTTTGTATTCTAATGACTTGTTAGGGGATGGGGGGGAGAAAGGAGGGAAGGAAGGAAGGAAAGAAAGAAAGAACAAATGAATGAGTGAATTCTTACAGGTAACAGTCTCCTTAATTAAAACAAAACCCAGAGCTTTTAAGCAGCATGCTGGGGCCACCCTTTTCTGTTGTCCCTCTGTCTCACTATCACTCTTTTTCCTTACTATATAGTGTTTAGCACATAGTAGGCACTAAATATTCTGTGTAAGGAAGGAATAAAGGAGGTTTGGTGTGAGATGAGACTCTTTAGGTGGAGAGAGGGCAGGTGACAAAGCAGCTCTGGCTCTGTTCCCTAGAGTTTTCCTAGGACTATGGGCATCAACACTTGTATCACCTTGATGTCCACTAAGGCACTCCATTCCCTCTCCAACATTCTCATGTAAAGTCACTGCTCTGGATCTACTGCCTACTTCCTCTCTCACACTGTCTCAAAAGCTACCTAAAAGTTCTCCCTGCCCACAGTTTCGTCTCCCTCCAATTCATTATCTATATTGGACTGATAGTGATCTTTCTAAACCATGGCTATATACTCATGTCACTCCCTATTTAAAATACTTCAGTGTTCCTCATTCCTCTTAGGATAAAGTTCATGCTTTTCCTCCTCTCTGTACCCCTCCTCCTTGCCTTCCTCTTCTCTCCCCTTCCCTTTTTCTTTGCCCTCTTCCTCCCCCCTCTTTCTCCTCCTCCTCTCTCCTCTTCTTCTCCTTTCTCCTCCTGCTCCCCCTCCCCCTCTTCCTCTGGCTCTCCCTCCTCCCTCACCCACTTCTTCTCTTTCCCCTCATGACTCACTAGCATGATATGGCTTAGTCTCATCTGCTGCAACTATCCTCACATCTTCCCCACCTTACACTTTATGATCCAGATGGATTTTGTCTTGGACATGTTGAGTCTGAACTATCCAAAACACCTCTGAGTGGGGTGAACCAGGAGGCACAGGTATAGGTCAGGTAAGAAGCTGGGACCAGGGTTGGAGCTCTGGGTGTCAGTAGCCTACAGGGAGTGAGTGTGTTGAGTTTGAAAAGGATTCATGGCAGAGCACCAAGGAAAGTCAGCATTCCCAGAGGAGGCCTCAACCAGGAATGCTCTCTGAAATATCTTCACTCCTTCATGATCCAGATCAAAAGAACTAAAAAGAAATGTTTTTCCTATTTGCAGATCATCCTTCCTCACTCTTACTTATTTATTCATTTTTTGGTAAGGAGACAAAATTCTAAGCCCTGTGTCTTTTAATTCAACAATGGCTACACATTATTACTGAAGCAAGTCCCAGCAGGCAGTTCAATAACAAATCAGAGTGTTTGACAAGTCAGACACTCAGACACTCAGCAACGTAGACTTGAGAAATAAGATTAGGCACACTCTAGTTACTCTGACCAGACAGCAGCACTGATCCCCAAGTGATTCCCCTTCCTCTGTGTCCCCCCTCTAAGCCTCATCCCTGACAGATCACAGCTCCCTGCCTGCTTGGCCCTGATTTGTTTTAATCACTGCCTGGGTGCTCTAGTGTTGCTCTTTTTTCTTCTTTTATTTTAGTATAGTTTATGACATAAAATGTTATATTAGTTTCAGGTTTACAACAGTGATTGGACAAATCTGTATATATGCTATGCTCACTGCAGTGAGTGTAGTCACCATACAATGTTATCATAATACTATTGACAATATTCCCTATGCTGTACTTTTCATCCTCATAACATATTTATTTATAACTGGAAGTTTGTTAGTGTTGCCTCTTAAGGTAGCCCAGGCCTGTGGAAGGACCAGGAAGGCAAGGAGGGATTGGGTCAGGGCAATTAAGTCATCTCTACTTGTCCCATGGAGTGCTCTCCTGTCAAGTGGAAGCCTAGAAGATTTGTTATTTGCAACATTAGAGTGTGGAATGTTAACAGTTCTACCAAAAAAGGATTCTATAGCTAAAAGATAGGGAATTTGAACAGAATTAATTTGAACAAAATTAAAGAGGTCTCTTTAAATTAAAAAAAAAAAGGAAGAAAAAGAGATTATGAATATTTACATATGAACTACCATCAAGTTTATACTTATTCTGTAGTTGAGTTTTTCAGGCTGTTTGCTAGAAAGGGCAAAGAGCTTTCTGGGGATATAGAAGGTCAGTGGTAATGGTTCCAAGAATGGTTGGTTTCTTTCCTTGAAATTATAAAAATTTCTAATAGGAAACTATGATTTTTTTTTTTTGAAGTAGGCCTCATACCCAGCATACAGACCATCTGGGGCCTGAACTCAAGACCCTGAGATCAAAATTTGATCTAAGATCACAAGTCAGATGCTCAACAAACTGAGCCACCCAGGTGCCCCAGGAAACTGTGATTACTAAAATGGTATTTGTTTTACTTAAGTTATAAATTATATTTGTATAAGAGATTGATTTTTACCAGCTAAACACAAAGACTATCTGCTTCACCAACTTTGTTCTGGAGTGTCTCTAGATTCTAATTGTCTTAATTATTTCTTTCTTTCTATTTTTATTTTACAGAGACAGAAAATGGGAGGAGGGGCAGAAGGAGAGAGAGAATCTCAAGCAGGCTCCATGCATAGTGCGTCCATGTTCATCAGGGATATTGGCCTGTAATTGTCCTTTTAAGTGAAGTCTTTGTCTGCTTTTGGAATCAAGTTAATGTTGGCCTCATAGAATGAAGCTTTCCTTCTACTTCTATGTTTTGGAACAGTTTGAGAAGAATAGATATTCTTTTCTTTTCTTTTCTTTTACTCTTATTTTTTCTCTTAAATACAGAGAACTGAGGGTTGATGGAGGGGAGGCAGTGAAGGGATGGGTTAAATAGGTGATGGGCATTAAGGAAGGCACTTTTTGGGATGAGCACTGGGTGTCACATATAAGAAATGAATCACTGGGTTCTACTACTGAAATCAAGACTACACTGTATGTTAACTAATTTGAATTTAAATTAAAGAGAGAGAGAGAGAGAAGGAGGGAGGGAGGGAAGGAGAGAGAGAGAGAGAGAGAGAGAGAGAGAGAGAGAGAGAGAATGGATAAATATTCTTTAAATGTTTGGTGGAATCCCCCTGGGAAGCCATCTGGCCCTGGACTTTTGTTTGTTGGGAGATTTTTTGATTACTGATTCAATTTCTTTGTTCGTTATGGGTCTGTTCAAATTTTCTATTTCTTCCTGTTTCACTTTTGGTAGTTTGTATGTTTCTAGCAATTTATCCATCTTTCCAGATTGTCCAATTGTTGGCATATAATTTTTCACAATATTCTTTTATAATTGTTTGTATTTCTATGATGTTGGTTGTGATCTCTCTCTCATTCATGATTTTATCTATTTGGGTCCTTTCTTTTTTCCTTTTGAAAAGTCTGGCTAGGGGTTTATTAATTCAATTAAATATTTCAAAGAACCAACTCCTAACTTCATTGATCTGTTCTATTGGGTTTTTTTTTTGTTTGCTTCTATATTATTTATTTCTGCTCTATCTTAATTTGCTGTTACTTTTCTGGCTCCTTTAGGTGTAAGTTTAGGTTGCATATTTGAGATTTTTCTTGCTTCTTGAGGTAGGCCTGTATTGCTATATATCTCCCTCTTACGGCTGCCTTTGCTGCATCCCAAAGATTTTGGGCTGTTGTGTTTTCATTTGTATTTGCTTCCATGTATCTTTTTATTTCTTATTTAATTTCCTGGTTAGTCCATTCATTCTTTAGTAGGATTTTCTTTAACTTCCATGTATTAGCAGTCTTCCAAAATTTTTTCTTGTGGTTGACTTCAAATTTTATAGTGTTGTGGTTGGAAAATATGCATGGTATGATCTCAGTCTTTTTGTATTTGTTGAGACCTGATTTTGTGACCCAGTATGTGATCTATTCTGGAGTATGTTCCATTAGCACTCAAAAAGAACATGTATTCCACTGCTTTAGGATAAAATGCTCTGAATATATCCGTTAAGTCCATCTGGTCCAGTGTGTCATTCAAAGCCATTGTTTTCTTGTTGATGTTATGCTTAGATGATCTGTACATGCTGTAACTGAGGTGTTAAAGTCTCCTGATATTATTGTATTACTATCAATGAGTTTGATTGAATAATAATATCAATTATATTATTATTGATTTATATATTTGGCTGTTTCAAATTGGGGGCATAAATATTTACAATTGTTAGATCTTTTTGTTGGATAGACCCCTTTATTATGATACAGTGCCCTTCATCGCTTGTTACAGTCTTTGGTTTAAAATCTAGTTTGTCCAGGGGTACCTGGTGGCTCAGTTGGTTGAACGTCTGACTTTGGCTCAGGTCATGATCTCACTGTTCGTGGGTTTGAGTCCTGCATCAAGCTCTGCATTGACAACTCAGAGCCTGGAGCCTGTTTTGAATTCTGGGTCTCCCTCTCTCTGTGCCCTTCCCCTGCTCATGCTCTGTCTCTCTCTCTCAAAAATAAATAAACATTAACAAAAATTAAAATCTAGTTTGTCTGATATAAGTATGGTTTCTCTGGCTTTCTTTTGTCATCCATTAGCATGATAAATCATTCTCTATCCCCTCACTTTTAATCTGCAGGTGTCTTTAGGTCTAAGATGAGTGAGTCTCTTGTAGGCAGCATATAGATGGGTCTTTTTTTTTTTTTTAATCCGTTTTGATACCCTATGTCTTTTTTTTTTAATGTTTTACTTATTTATTTATTTTTTTATTGACAAATTGGTTTCCATACAACACCCAGTGCTCATCCCAAAAGGTGCCCTCCTCAATACCCATCCCCCACCCTCTCCTCCCTCCCACCCCCCATCAACCCTCAGTTTGTTCTCAGTTTTTAACAGTCTCTTATGCTTTGGCTCTCTCCCACTCTAACCTCTTTTTTTTTTTTCCTTCCCCTCCCCCATGGGTTCCTGTTAAGTTTCTCAGGATCCACATAAGAGTGAAACCATATGGTATCTGTCTTTCTCTGTATGGCTTATTTCACTTAGCATCACACTCTCCAGTTCCATCCACGTTGCTACAAAAGGCCATATTTCATTTTTTCTCATTGCCACGTAATATTCCATTGTGTATATAAACCACAATTTCTTTATCCATTCATCAGTTGATGGACATTTAGGCTCTTTCCATAATTTGGCTATTGTTGAGAGTGCTGCTATGAACATTGGGGTACAAGTGGCCCTATGCATCAGTACTCCTGTATCCCTTGGATAAATTCCTAGCAGTGCTATTGCTGGGTCATAGGGTAGGTCTATTTTTAATTTTCTGAGGAACCTCCACACTGCTTTCCAGAGCGGCTGCACCAATTTGCATTCCCACCAACAGTGCAAGAGGGTTCCCGTTTCTCCACATCCTCTCCAGCATCTACAGTCTCCTGATTTGTTCATTTTGGCCACTCTGACTGGCGTGAGGTGATACTTGAGTGTGGTTTTGATTTGTATTTCCCTGATAAGGAGCGACGCTGAACATCTTTTCATGTGCCTGTTGGCCATCCGGATGTCTTCTTTAGAGAAGTGTCTATTCATGTTTTCTGCCCATTTCTTCACTGGGTTATTTGTTTTTCGGGTGTGGAGTTTGGTGAGCTCTTTATAGATTTTGGATACTAGCCCTTTGTCCGATATGTCATTTGCAAATATCTTTTCCCATTCCGTTGGTTGCCTTTTAGTTTTGTTGGTTGTTTCCTTTGCTGTGCAGAAGCTTTTTATCTTCATAAGGTCCCAGTAATTCACTTTTGCTTTTAATTCCCTTGCCTTTGGGGATGTGTCGAGTAAGAGATTGCTACGGCTGAGGTCAGAGAGGTCTTTTCCTGCTTTCTCCTCTAAGGTTTTGATGGTTTTGATGGTTTTGATGGTTTCCTGTCTCACATTTAGGTCCTTTATCCATTTTGAGTTTATTTTTGTGAATGGTGTGAGAAAGTGGTCTAGTTTCAACCTTCTGCATGTTGCTGTCCAGTTCTCCCAGCACCATTTGTTAAAGAGGCTGTCTTTTTTCCATTGGATGTTCTTTCCTGCTTTGTCAAAGATGAGTTGGCCATACGTTTGTGGGTCTAGTTCTGGGGTTTCTATTCTATTCCATTGGTCTATGTGTCTGTTTTTGTGCCAATACCATGCTGTCTTGATGATGACAGCTTTGTAGTAGAGGCTAAAGTCTGGGATTGTGATGCCTCCTGCTTTGGTCTTCTTCTTCAAAATTCCTTTGGCTATTCGGGGCCTTTTGTGGTTCCATATGAATTTTAGGATTGCTTGTTCTAGTTTCGAGAAGAATGCTGGTGCAATTTTGATTGGGATTGCATTGAATGTGTAGATAGCTTTGGGTAGTATTGACGTTTTGACAATATTTATTTTTCCAATCCATGAGCAGGGAATGTCTTTCCATTTCTTTAAATCTTCTTCAATTACCGTCATAAGCTTTCTATAGTTTTCAGCATACAGATCCTTTACATCTTTGGTTAGATTTATTCCTAGGTATTTTATGCTTCTTGGTGCAATTGTGAATGGGATCAGTTTCTTTATTTGTCTTTCTGTTGCTTCATTGTTAGTGTATAAGAATGCAACTGATTTCTGTACATTGATTTTGTATCCTGCAACTTTGCTGAATTCCTGTATCAGTTCTAGCAGACTTTTGGTGGAGTCTATCGGATTTTCCATGTATAATATCATGTCATCTGCAAAAAGCGAAAGCTTGACTTCATCTTTGCCAGTTTTGATGCCTTTGACTTCCTTTTGTTGTCTGATTGCTGATGCTAGAACTTCCAGCACTATGTTAAACAGCAGCGGTGAGAGTGGGCATCCTTGTCGTGTTCCTGATCTCAGGGAAAAAGCTCTCAGTTTTTCCCCGTTGAGGATGATGTTAGCTGTGGGCTTTTCATAAATGGCTTTTATGATCTTTAAGTATGTTCCTTCTATCCCGACTTTCTCAAGGGTTTTTATTAAGAAAGGGTGCTGGATTTTGTCAAAGGCCTTTTCTGCATTGATTGACAGGATCATATGGTTCTTCTCTTTTTTTTTGTTAATGTGATGTATCACGTTGATTGATTTGCGAATGTTGAACCAGTCCTGCATCCCAGGAATGAATCCCACTTGATCATGGTGAATAATTCTTTTTATATGCCGTTGAATTCGATTTGCTAGTATCTTATTGAGAATTTTTGCATCCATATTCATCAGGGATATTGGCCTGTAGTTCTCTTTTTTGACTGGGTCTCTGTCTGGTTTAGGAATCAAAGTAATACTGGCTTCATAGAATGAGTCTGGAAGTTTTCCTTCCCTTTCTATTTCTTGGAATAGCTTGAGAAGGATAGGTATTATCTCTGCTTTAAACGTCTGGTAGAACTCCCCTGGGAAGCCATCTGGTCCTGGACTCTTATTTGTTGGGAGATTTTTGATAACCGATTCAATTTCTTCGCTGGTTATGGGTCTGTTCAAGCTTTCTATTTCCTCCTGATTGAATTTTGGAAGAGTGTGGGTGTTCAGGAATTTGTCCATTTCTTCCAGGTTGTCCAATTTGTTGGCATATAATTTTTCATAGTATTCCCTGATAATTGTATCTCTGAGGGATTGGTTGTAATAATTCCATTTTCATTCATGATTTTATCTATTTGGGTCATTTCCCTTTTCTTTTTGAGAAGCCTGGCTAGAGGTTTGTCAATTTTGTTTATTTTTCCAAAAAACCAACTCTTGGTTTCGTTGATCTGCTCTACAGTTTTTTTAGATTCTATATTGTTTATTTCTGCTCTGATCTTTATTATTTCTCTTCTTCTGCTGGGTTTAGGCTGCCTTTGCTGTTCTGCTTCTAGTTCCTTTAGGTGTGCTGTTAGATTTTGTATTTGGGATTTTTCTTGTTTCTTGAGATAGGCCTGGATTGCAATGTATTTTCCTCTCAGGACTGCCTTCGCTGCGTCCCAAAGCGTTTGGATTGTTGTATTTTCATTTTCGTTTGTTTCCATATATTTTTTAATTTCTTCTCTAATTGCCTGGTTGACCCACTCATTCATTAGTAGGGTGTTCTTTAACCTCCATGATACCCTATGTCTTTTGATTGGAGCATTTAGTCCTTTGACATTCACAGTGATCATTGATAGATGATGAATTTAATCCCATTGTATTACCTGTAAAGTCAATGTTCCTGGAGATTTTCTCTGTTCCTTTCTAGTTTTTGTTGCTTTTGGTCTTTCTTTCCCACTTAAAGAGTCTCCTTTAATATTTCTTGCAGGGCTGGTTTAGTGGTTACAAACTCCTTTAGTTTTTGTCTGGGAAACCTTTTATCTCTTCTTCTATTCTGAATGACAGCCTTGCTGGATAAAGTATTCTTGGCTGCATATTTTTCCCATTCAGCACATTGACTAAATCATGCTACTCCCTTCTGGCCTGCTAAATTTCTGTGAATAGATCTACTGCTAACCTTAATTGTCTTCCCTTGTAGGTTAGGGATTTCTTTCCCTTACAGCTTTCAGGATTCTTTCCTTATCTTTGTATTTTGCAAATTTGACCACGAAACGTCTTGGTGTTGGCCTGCTTTTGTTGATTTTGATGAGGGTTCTCTGTGGCTCCTGGATTTAGATATCTTTTTTCCTTTCCCAAATTAGGGAAGCTTTCAGCTATAATTTGCTCAATTATTTCTTCTTCCCCTTCTTTCCTGTCTTCTTCTGGGAGTCCTATGTTATGAACGTTATTATACTTTATGTAGTCACTGAGTTCCCTAAGTCTACCTTTGTGATCCAATATTTTTCCTTCCCTCTTCTTTTTAGCTTCATATTTTTCCCCATAATTTTATCTTCTATGTCCCATATTTGTTCCTCTGTTTCTTCCATCCTTGTATTCATTACTTCCAGTCGGTTTTGAATCTTGGTTATAGCATTTTTTATTTCAGCCTGGCTAGTTTTTGGAACTTTTATCTCTGTGGTAAGGGACTCCCTGGTGTCTTCTATGCTTTTCTGAAGCCCAACTGGTATCGTTATGATTGTTGTTTTAAATTATGGCTCAGGCATATTACTTATATCTGTTTTGATTAGATCCCTGGCTGTGACCTTTTCTTGCTCTTTCTTTTGGGATGAATTCCTCTGTCTTGGCATTTTGTCTAGGTCTCTGTCTTCTCTGTGTTAGGAAATACTGTTATGTTTCCTGTTCCTGAGAGTAATGCTGTATTAAGAAGAGGTCTGGGCTCTTCTGTCCTGGGCCTGGTGCTTCAGGAAGTGTTTCTGGTGTATGCCATGTGCACTCTGCTGTTGTGTTTTGGTTGCTCTTTCCCTCAGGTCAGTCCTTCGCAGAATTTCTCTTTACCAGCAGTGGGGAGTGTTTGGACTTTGCCCAGTGTGTTGTGAGTTTTAACTAGGTGAAACTGTAGTTTTGGTCTGCTTGTTAGAAGAGGATAGATTCTTTCTACTACAGCTGAAGCTTTGCAGCACCCGGCAGTCGGTGAATTTGGTGAATGCAGGAGAGGGATGCTTAGTGCTGGTCTTCTGTGGGGAAGGCACCACTGCTGCTCTGGCTCTCAGGCACACTTGCCCTAGTAACAAAGTACCTGCAGAGTATAAGGGGGTCAGACTTGGATTGAAGTCTATCTGTACTTCCAAGATGTGGCCTCTTTTCTCCCTCTGGCTGTGAAGTTTATTCTCTTAGTCCTCAGATTGATTTCTTGGGTGTTCCGAATGATTTGATATTTATCTAGCCAAGGCAAGCATAGGGTCCACCTACTCTAGAACACTCCTCTCGAATAATCTTTGGTCCTGGCCTCTCACAGAGCAGCCAGTAATCCTCCAAAGAGGCTTCATTAGAAAATGAAGAAGGAGGAAGAAATTGGAGGAAGAACACATCTTGTGCACATGCCCACAGAGATAAACAGATAGGGTGTTCCTGGAGCTCCTGTGGGTGCACACCTCTACCTCATTCTCTGTTTGCTTTCACCATCCCTCGCTGGTGGAGCACACAGACACAGTGGGACACACTCCAGACTGGCTCTGCTTCCTAGGAGAATCCATTCTGCTCTGGTGAGTCCCAGAAAGTTCTCAACTTCCCCTGCTCAAAGCCACCTCTTATAAATCCTTTTACTCTCCCTGCTGATGAAATGGTAGATCCCTGCTGAGTAGAGAATACCAAAGCTCTGATAAAATGTTCTTAATATGCACTGAAGAGAATATCATAATGCTTGTGGTTATAGTTTGCCCTAAATAGGTCCATGCTGTCTGAATGTGGTAGCTAAGGCCTAGAGAGGCCTTTAAGTGTCCAAAAGGCAGTGACAAGGAAGTCGTTTACAGCTCAAGAGCTTCACATTCTGGCTTCTATGGCCCCTTGTTCCATGTTGCTCCGTGCTTATGTGAGTCCTAGAGAGTGAAAGCCCAATCTTCATGTAGCCAGACAATGTGTTTGTATTTCTAACCCACACTTGAAGGCCTCAGAACTCCAGCACAACTCCCTAAGAAAATACTACTGCAGTTTTAGTGTATTTTTAAGTATGAAAGAAACCCCAAAGCTTTGTTATGTTAAGTGTAATAATAAAATATAAATGTGCTAACTTATCAGCACAAATAGATCTGACCAAGCAATATAAATAAAGCAAAGGAGGGGGGAAAAACTTGTTAGATGCTAAATTTTCTTAAATTGATAATTCATTCTATTTTAGTTTTTCAACCTGACTAAAAAAGAGTTTGGAACAGAGTACCACATTAACATGACTTTATTGCTCACTATATAATGAGGAGTCCCCATATTTTAAATCATTGTCCTTGCCATGTTAGGGGTGAGGAGCAGAAGAGAACAAAAAATTGCACAAACCAACCCTCTTAGCATCTTGAAGCAAAGAGTCAACTCACTTTCTGTCTTGTCCTTTTAAAGTAGGAGTATGGATAGTTCCCTCATCCACTTTCCTCTCTTGTATTATAACATAACCTCCATCATTCTACTGATCACATCAAATCTTACTACAGTATTTGTTCTAGCTTATCTATTTCTCCTCCTGAAGACAGGGATCACGTCAGAACAGATGGAACAATGTAAAACTGTGCCCTGGCAAATTGGAAATGATTCTCCGCAATCTTGTCCCTCTTTAGAGCTGTGGGCAGTGCAAATCCCATCAACTAGCACATTTGCATATGCGTGAACACCTTGGGTAAAGAATTGATCCATCCCAATGCATCTAAGTAAACAGCTGAAATGGATTTTCAGCTGGGTTTTCACAGTGCTCTTTGCAGGCTTTTTGCCTTTGTTACATTGTGAGGAAAATGAGGGTTAATATATGATGGACAATCACCTCCGTTCTCTGTACCACTTTGCCCAAAGAAAAGTGGCAACATTGGAACAATTCTACACCTCACATTCTTTCCTTGAAAAATAAAGAAAACAATGATTCTGCCATGCTCTGAGAAGAAAGACAGAGCCATTCCCCAAGGCCCTCAGAAAGCCATCTGGCTGCAATCTTTCCCCGCAGGTTTTTGGCCCAGAGACAAAGCACACTTGTATCAGATGGATCAACACTGTCACCCAGTGGACAAACAGGTAGGTGGGCTGAGGCCTTAGCTTTGCTCTTGGCTTGGCAGCCAGCATTTAAATAGGACCCTGTTTGTTTTAGGGGATCACAAAATAATTGTCAATATTCTCCTACCTGGAATTGGGAGGATCTCAGCTAAAAGGACTGTGATTTGGCTGTCACGGATGAATGCAACTTAAGGAGGACATACATTTTCATTTTGCCCATGATTTTGTTTTTTTTTTAACCACTAGTAAATTTATAGGAAGCATAGACTATAACCAACCAAGCAGGTCTGCTAAGACTCACAGGCTCAAATAGGCTTGCAGAAGCAGGGAGGTATTTGATCACCTGCCAGGTACTGTGGGAAGATTTCCCTACCATAGAATAAGACTCGTTCATTGTTCATAGTGACAGTGGATGTTTACTTTGAAAGGTAAAAAAAAAGGTTTTTTTTTGGGTGTATATGTGGACTGAAATCTGAGGTTATTCCCTTCACTGGAGGGAAATCAGTAGATGCGCTCTTGCTATCTCTGTTTTGTATACATCTCAGCAGACATGCGCGGATGCAGCCTCTGCCCCGTTTCTCTCTTCCTGAATCACTGTAGTCTTCACTGTCATTTGACGCTCCCAACAAACAGGCTTACTTTTCATGTTAAGGTGCAAGGCTCTTTGCCTTAAGTCTTTCTTGCTAAATGTACCTTTAAATTAGTTTCTTCTCCCCAGCTGGAACCCATAAACAAGCTGAAAGCATTCATCTGGTATCACTTTCACTTCTTCTGAAGTAGTGGGGGCTCAAACTTCACTTTATGGGAAGATGCTTTTGTAGCATCTTGATTAAAAGTAAAGTCTCTGTTTATTGGAGGGAAATCTGGATTTGAATCCTTATCCCACCACTTGCTAGCTAGCTTCTTGGCCCTGAACAGGTTACTTAATCTCCCTAAAGATTAGTTTCCATCCCCATTATCAGGAACAATATTAGCACCTACCCCCTCAGAGGTTAATTCCTGCTGTAGGGATTTAGATAGGAAAATACAGATGAGTAACAGCACAGTGCCTGAGCACATAGGAAAAGCTCAATAAGCATTAGTGTTAGTGTTATCATAATTATTACAATGACAGCAGTCATTATTACTAAAATGCAATTTTTATAAAATATCTCTAGCCTAGCAGATGAAACCATGATATTTTTTGGGCTAGAAGGATCCTGAGAGATTATCCAGTCTATTGCTCCTCATTAAAATCATCCAGGGAAGTTTAAAAAAAACATTGAAATCTCAAATAGCCAGATGAAAGAATGCTTATTATTTGAGCCCTTTCAGATGAAAATCTGGAAAAGGCAAACCTAATCTATAGCAACAGAAAGCGGATCAGTGATTGCCTGGGGATGAAGGTGGAAGAACTACAGCTAAGGGGCTGAGGGAAACTTCCTGTGGTGGAGGCAGTTCCTCAAGTATGCGCATTGTCAAAAGTCCTCGAAACTGTACAATAAAGTGGGTGTATTGTATTGTATGTGAAATGTATCATAATAAGGTTGATGTAAAGCTGATACTCAGGGCCCCGGGGTGGCTCAGTCAGTTAAGCATCTGACTCTTGATTTCGGCTCAGGTCATGATCTCATGGTTTGTGAGTTTGAGCCCTGCTTCGGGATCTGCACTGACAGGCAGAGCCTGTTTGGGATTCTCTCCCTCTATCTCTCCGTCCCTCCCCTGCTCATGTGAATGTGCTCTCTCTCTCAAGATAAATAAATAAACATTAAAAAAAAAAAAAAAAGCTGATGCCGATTTCATCCAAAGGAATTCTGATTTAACTATTCCAGTGTGAGACCCAGAAATCATTTTTTCATGCACCTAAGGCAGGAGCCAGTGGTGAGAGCCACTGATCTAATTCAGTCCTGTATGCTTGCCAATGAGATCATCCCAAACATGTACAGCTGGGTATAGTGGAAGGTGCAGGACTAAAATCCAGGTTTCCAGATTCCTTGTGCTCTGAGCCTTTGCCTTTATTAATAACATTCCTTCTCCCTGGAACATCCCTCTCCTTCTTACCTCTCTGTATCAAAACACTTTTAGGTTCAGCTCACATCTCATACCTCTCAGCAAGCTGCAGACTGCACCGCACCCCCCCCCCCCCCCCCGCCCTTGGACTAGGAGTCCCTTGGCAGCAGAGACTGTGGCTTTTTTTTTTTTTTTTTTGTATCCGCAGTACCCAATATTGTGCTTGGCATAGAGTGGACATTCCATACACATTTGTTGAACTGAAAAATTGGTGGAAGGGAATTAACATTTATTAAGTATCCACGATGTGCCAGGAATTGAAACAAACACTTTATGCACATTGTCTCACTGAATTTTTATAATTTTATGAGTTGGTTACATTTTCCCTTTTTGTAAGGGAGGAAACAGGCTCAGAGGCTTAGTAATTTGCCCAAGGTCATATAGCCAGCAAATAGTAGAACCAAGGTCTGGACTCAGGTCTGTTTGTTTTCAAAGTTCATGCTTTCTGTACTGTACTGGGCTGATTCAGTCACAGTAGTTATTCTGTTCAGTCTTAAAATATGGATATTATGTATCCTATCTCCTTGATTAGGTTATAATCTTCTTAAATGCAATAATTAAATTTTAGCATTTATAATCCCATATCTACTCAGGAGGTAGAGGATTTGATCACCTCAGTGTTAACAGAGTTTTTTGTTTTTTTGTTTTTTAAGTTTATTTATTTATTGGAGAGAGAGGGAGAGAGAAAGAATGAGCAGGGAGGGGCAGAGAGAGAGAGAGAGAGAGGGAGAGAGAGAGAGGAGAGAATCACGAGCAGACTCCACGCTGTCAGCACAGAGCCTGAAATAGGGCTTGATCTCACAAACCATGAGCTCTTGACCTGAGCTGAAATCAAGAGTAGGACACTTAACCAACTAGCCACCCAGGCGCCACCAGATAATCAAGTTTTTAACTTCACTAAAGTAACCAAAACGATAACCCAATAGTTGTAAGAATATCTACAACTATTAGTCAAGGGGGTAGTCAAGGGGGTACCAAGGAAGTTTGTGATTTGAGCTTATCTATTTCCTCATTCTCTCCATTCTTTTGTGTACTGTATGAATAATCTCGACATCATGCACAACATCATACACATATACAACATAGTAGGTTGGTTAAAAAAGTCATATATCTCAAAGTACATACCAAAAAAATTCCTGGAATGACATTGTGCCTTTGAACCAGAAGTGGACAACTGTTGCCAGTAAATTTAGATGCAGAGGTGATGTTGTATTTGAGCAATCGAAAGGGATCTGAACAACTCTAAAAAAGCAAAAAGTTGTAAAGACATTAAATCCCAAGTAAAAAATCACTTGCTCCATTCAGCAGTATTTGTATCTGAATCAACAATTCTAAACTCTATTCCTACCACTCATCAGGAATGCCCTCTTCAAAAACTCATCAAAGACCTCTGTATTGCCAAGGCCAGTGGACATTTTCATGTTTCTTCTATTTCTTGACCTCTTTAAGACATTTGAAATTGCTGAACAGTCCTCCTTCTCAAACTCTTTCCTGCGCTTCACTGGTCCCACTCTTCTGTTTTCTTTCTCTATGTGTTCCATCCTAGTCTTTGTCATGCATAATTTTTTCTCTACTTCTTTAAGATTTTTAAAAATTAATTTTTGAGAGAGGGGAGAAGCAGAGAGAGAGGGAGACAGAGGATCTAAAGCAGGCTCTGAGCTGACAGCAGAGAGCCCAATATGGGGCTCTAACTCACAAACCACAAGATCATGACCTGAGCTGAAGTCAGATGCTTAACCACTGAGCCATCCAGGAGCCCCATCGCTACCTGACTTCTAAATATCTAAAAATCTCCATTCTTGCCTCCTGCTATTCACTCTCTTCACATACCCCTTTGGTCACTCATACTTTTAACTACTATTTCTGTCTACCAAATGTCTTCCAAAGCTAGTGCCCTCCTCTGAGTGTTGGACTTGTGGGTTGAACTGCCTACTTCTTGATGTCCCATTTTGATGTCACTCTGGTACCCCCAACTCAACATGCCCAATCTGAATTTTTCCATCTTTCTCTTCATTCTTTAAAAAAATTTTTTTTTTAAATCTTTATTTATTTTTGAGAGAGAGAGAGAGACAGAGTGCGAGTGGGGGGTGGTGGGGGGTGGACAGAGAGAGAGGGAGACACAGAATCTGAAGCAGGCTCCAGGCTCTGAGCTGTCAGCACAGAGCTTGGAGTGGGGCTTGAACCCATGAACCATGAGATCATGATCTGAGCTGAAATCAGACGCCCAACTGACCAAGCCACCCAGGTGCCCCCATTCTTTTTTTTTTTTAAGTAGGCTCTACACTCAATGTAGGGCTTACGTGACCCCAAGATCTAGGGTCACAAGCTCTACCAACTGAGCCAGTCAGCCACCCCTCTTTAAACGTTCTTGTGGTAGCCTAAAGATGTCTATAAATTCTTTACCACTCTACCCATCAAGAGATGGAGGTCTACTTCCACTCCCCTTGAATCTGGGCTGGCCCTGTGATAGGTTTTGACCAAGAGTATAACTGTATAACTTTTGAGGCCAGGCCTTGAGATCTCCAGATTCCATATTCACCTCTGGAACATTCCTTCTCAAAATATGGACACTGCTTTGTGAGGAAACCAGAATAACTCTGTAGAGAGGCCTTCAAATAGAGGTCCCTGGCCAATAGCCATTCCTGAACTCCTAAATGTCAGCAGTACTACCTGCCAGCCATGTGAATGAGGCTATTCTTGAATCCTCCAGCTGTACTCAAACTGCCCAAGCCATTGCTATGTGAAGCATATTCTGGTCATCCCTGCTAAATCCCGAGAGGGTCATGAGTAAATATGTGGTTGTTGTTCTATGTTTGCAACTTTTGGGGTGGTTTATTACTTAGTAATGGATAACAGATATTTCTTATCCTTGTCCTTCTGAATTCCCTATCTCAAAACAAAATAGTACTGCCATTCTTCTAACTGTCCAAACAAGAAGGTAGAAGATGTCTTAAACTCTTCCCTCACTCAACATATCAAGTCTTACAGAGTCTCGCTTCTATCCATCACTCAGACTCAGCATCCTTTTCCACTCCCACTGCTACTGCCTGATCATTTCTCTCCTGTGTAAATTGCGATAATAGGTCTCTTTGTCATTCCAATCTTTTCCAGACCATTCTGTCAAAATGATCCAACTAAAATACAAAATCTCTTACTGTCACTTCTGTGCTTAAAACCCTTTAATGACTCCTCTTCTTCTTCAAGGAGAGTTCAAATTCTTTATCAAACCTCATAGTCAGTCTTTAACTTCTTTGGCTGCTAGCTTCCTCAACATGCACCCCCTAATACTGATTCATTTCCTATTTCCCAGATTCATCCTACAGTTTGCTATCCTTTTGCTTTCCAATGTACAGTTTTGCAACATGCCTTCCAAAATGCCATTTGTGGTAAATATTCACCCAGTTAATTCTTACTAGTCTTACTAGTCCAGCAAGCCACTTCTTGTCTAAATGCTCCATTGATACTTCTGACCAGTCACTCATTTCAACATGTCATGAGTCATGACTGTTCTCTGGATTGTCTTTTCCTTGAGGACAAGATCAGAGTCTGATTCATTTTGCTATCTCAAGTTATTATCACACTCCCCAGCATGTTGTAGGAACTCAGTGAATGTTTGTTATCTGAATCAATAAATATTCAGAATTGTGCTATCAAAAAGTTTCATCCTCAAGTAGATATTAGGAGCACTGGGGACTTATTTCCTCATTATTAGAAGGATTCAGTGAGACATGGCTCCTTTTATCAGATGCTCTGGTCTCTACAATTCCTGCTGAGCATACATACGAAGCCCCTTCCACATCTTCTGCCTCCACATGCCCAGGTACACATTTCTGAGGTGTTGGATATGAGCCATTCCTCCCAATCCATTCATCTCATTTGATTTCACCCTAGCCCCCCTTGGCCACTGCTTTTTCCTACTCCACAATGCTATATGGCAGAGCGTGGTGCTTAAGAGTGTGCTTCCTGGAGTAAGACTGATTGGTGTGAATCTCAGCCCCACCGCTTTTTAACTGAGTAACCTTGAACGAGTGACCTAACTGTCCTGTGTCTCAGTTATTCACCTGTGCTCAATGGACTCATGTGCAGAGAGCCAGCCATTTGCAATTCTTTTGAGAACTAAATGATATTCCGGGTAAATAGTGGTTGCAACACAGTAAATGCTCAATAAATATTGCTTTTTTGATCTTATTCTGACTTTGTCACTTCAGATCAGTTGAACAAACATTTCCTGAGTGTCTACTAGATGCCAGGTATAGAGGGAGAGGGGGGATGGCAGGTACTGTTTGCACCAAGGATATTAGAGCCCTTGGGATTTAATGCACATCATTGTCTTTTTCAGTGAAGAGTTGAACTCTTCCTAACTATGGTCTTGCTCTCTCATCCACTTGGCTTGTCTGTCTCTTCAGGGGAGCCCTAGCTCCGTTCACAAGCCCATAGTCCCAGAGCATCTCCCATGAAACTAAGAAAGAAGTAGCAGTGACCATATACACCCATAACTGGCGTTTAGGCTAAAAAAACATTTACTCATTCGTTGGTTCATTTATTCATTTGACCAATAAATTTTAGATGTTAACCATGCACTAGGCCCAGTGATAGGCACTAGGGCTACAAGGGTGACCAAGACACGGTCCTGCCATCAAGAAGATTCCAACTGTGGGCAGAGGAATCTGGATTCAGTGCAGGCTGGAAGGGTAGGGCTGCCACTCCCAGAACCAGTTCTCCCTGAGCTCCCAGAACCCATCCCACATACTCTGTGGCTCAGGCTACCCTTTTAGGAGCTTTGTCTACACCCTTGAGGCTTCCATCAGAGCGTCCGGTGAATTCTCATTGCTGTCCAGCTTCCAAGTGCAGCTTAACAATTTCACCATTGTGCAGGCCTCATGGTTCCCTGGTTAGGTGGAATGAAAGAGAATGAAGAGAGAGCCAAGACCCTAGTCTGACCAAGCAACCTTTTTGATGGAGACTGGAGTTCTAGGGTGAACTTTCTGTGTTTTACAACCTTCCCCATTCTTATTTGTATTCCCTTTAGGGTCTCTGGTATGAGAATATTCCCTTCATTTTTATGATCTAAAAAAAGAATGTACTTTATGGAAGTCTAGGGTACCCAGCCAATTACACCCATATTCTCTTTCTTCACCGTTTAGAGTTACAAAATGACATGTCACTTTCTTGCAAGGTTGCTATCAGTTCTGTTAGATGAAATATTTCCTTCATCAAAACTTACCTTTTAAACTTGTTTGTTTCTATTCTACCTTTTTAGCAAAAGATGCAAGGAGGCTTATAGGAAGCAAGAATAGTATAAGAGAAAATTATAAATCAAAAAAAATTATGATGAGAAAATTTCAGTACCAATACAAGCTCTGGATCCAAAATAAGAAATGGATTTCAGATAAGTGGCCCATAAGTTCTTAATCTATTGTTATAATTCAGTTTAAAACTTTTCTCTGTACTTTCAGGCCAAGTAAAGAGAGAAACCCAGTTGGGTACCAAAAATCTCATTACCGGGAAAAAGGAAACATACAGGATCCTCATGGGAAGTAAAGCTATTCTAGCTTCTCATTCAGAAAGACAATTTTCACATCGGGCTTCATCTAGGGGAACACTAGGCCTGGGGAATATAATGCAACATCCCTCAAAAGAAGCTCAGGGCTATTTAGGGCAATGTCTTAAAAGCCCAATCAGTGGACGCAGCTCTGCAAGAGGTGACACGGCCCTGCCCTCAGCTTCCACATGCTTCAACCTGATGCAGAACAAGACCTGAACCCTGCAGAGGTTCTTTAATATGTCCCCTGGGGCCATTGCTGGGGTTGGAACAGGGAATTGGTCAGGGAGGGAAGAGCCCCACTGGGAGGGGCCCTCCATGTCACATGAAAGAACTTGGACGTGGCCTGAAAGGAAGTCCTTAGAAGATTTTAAGCAGGAGAATGATGCAGTCATGTCCATGTATTAAAAAGAGCGCCCCGCAATGTGTAGGAAATATCACAGGCACCAAGACCAGAAAGCAGGAAAACTAGTCAGGCCACTGGAGAAAATCAGATGGGAGATGATGAAGGCCTGAAATGAGCAGAAGCAATGGGACTGGAGAAAAGGCACAAATCGGAAAAAAAGTGACATAGTGATACAATCAATAAGACTTAGAGAATACTCTTGAGGGGAAAGGCTATCATATAGAAGAGGCTTCATGAGTTACTACTCAGATCCGCTGGTAGTAGTTACTAGCAGTGCAGTCAGGAAAAAGAGTTAGGGCCCAGTCTAGGCTCAGTTGAAAAGAATGATGGATCAGTAATGTCCACCATGGATGCAGAATGGGAGGATATTGGCATGCCTGGTATTTACCATTCCTAGCCTCTGGCAAAAGAGGCATAAAAATGTACTGTGTGTTTCAAAATGTGCATACTGTGTAATTCCATGTATACGAACATCTAAAACAGATAAAACTAATTTATGGTGATGGAAGTCAGAAAAGCGGTTACCAGGGGTGGGAGGCAGGGCGATTGCTGACTGAAAAGGGCCAGAGAGAACTTTTTGGGGTCCGGAAATATTCTATATCTTAATCTGGCTGGTGATTATATAGGTATACACATACACAAAAATTCATTAAGCTATATGCCCTTAAGATTTGCGACCTTTATTATATGAAGGTCATACTTCAATTACAAAAGCAGGGGAAAAATTCCTCCACAATCTTTTGTGTGGCTGACGAAATGTATTAAGATGTACCATGCAAGTAGACATTATTCAGTTTGTCTTAATACACATGATACCCACCTGAATGCAAGGCATGCTTTTGGATCTGTTCAGTTTCCTATACACTTGGGCCATTTCTTTTATAGTCTTGTCTGTTTCCTTAGCTGAGGTCACGTGGACTATAATGACCTGATCCACGGAGGACAGCTGGGTGCTTATAAGGTGATCATACTCCAGGTCTGTCACTTCAGGGATGCTGTAAGTGCCACATTGGCATGTGCCCCCTTCCTTCCCACACAGTGTCCTCCTGAGGACCACAGGACAAAGCAGCTGGGAAGCAAACCATGCGTCCTTGCTCTCAATGGGAGGAAGAGGAAGCCTAGAAATGTAATGGTTAGAAATCATGTTTAAAGAACTGAATGGACAGAAAAAACATCACTTTGAAAAGAACCAAAATGGCTACTTTTGTAAAGCATTTACATTTACTTCTGGACAGAATTTTATGTGTCAGCATACTAAAATACTTGTCAAAACACTGAAAGAGTTCAACGTAAGGCTTTTCAGTTATATAAGCACCTGTGGCTCTGAAACAGACATAAGCTATGTCAGTTCAGAGGAATTAATTAATCCAAATGATTGCAAATAATTGACCAATAAGGATGAGATTTAGAGCGTTAATTGCAGTTTAACAAATGCAAGAAGAATGCATTGAGACTGGTCTGTAAGATACTTACTTCATTCCCTCTTACAAGTGGGGAACACTGGAGCTCAGGAAATTCAATACTATAACTAAAGCACACAAGTAGTAACTGATAGAGCTGGAACGTGAACCCGAGGGTATTTTTTTCTGTTACAATACTGCTGTCTCACTGACTGGAAGTGAACTATCTACAGAATACTTTTGAGTTGATTTATGTCTATTAATAGACTGGATAAATTATGTAACCCACTAGCCAGAATGGACATCAGAAAGCTAAATTTGGATCTGTCATCCATCACTAACTCTCAGTGTCACTCTAAATCTTCTGACTTTTTTATGCTTTAGTATTAACATCTGTAATGTAGGGATAAGTTTCCACAAAACTTCTGGGAGGTTATGAGGCTTATAAAAACAAACTCTGTGAATTTTAATTACACCTAAAGAATTTTTGTGTGATGCTGAAATTTGTTAAATAAAATATTTTAATTAAGTTACTGAAAACTGGCATTCCTGGTAGCTAGAAGAGTATTTTTTATTATCATTAAAATATTCAGTGTTGGCTTCATCTTTTCTTTTTTTAAATTTTATTTTAAAAATTTATATCCAAATTAGCTAACACAACCCCTCCAGTAAACGTGTTTGTTCTCCGTATTTAAGAGTCTCTTAGGGGCGCCTGGGTGGTGCAGTCGGTTAAGTGTCTGACTTCAGCCAGGTAACGATCTCGCGGTCCCTGAGTTTGAGCCCCGCGTCAGGCTCTGGGCTGATGGCTCAGAGCCTGGAGCCTGCTTCCGATTCTGTGTCTCCCTCTCTCTCTGCCCCTCCCCCATTCATGCTCTGTCTCTCTCTGTCCCAAAAATAAATAAACGTTGAAAAAAAAATTAAAAACAAAAAGAGTCCCTTATGTTTGTCCCCCACCCTGTTTTTATATTATTTTTGTTTCCCTTCCTTTGTGTTCAACTGCTCTGTGTCTTAAAGTCCTCATATGAGTGAAGTCATATTATATGTCTTTTTCTTACTAATTTCGCTCAGCATAATACCGTCTAGTTCCATCCACATAGTTGGAAATGGCAAGATTTCATTCTTTTTGACTGTCGAATAATACTCCATTGTATATATATATGCCACATCTTCTTTATCTATTTATCCATCAGTGGATATTTGAGCTCTTTCCATACCTTGGCTATTGTTGATAGTGCTGCTATAAACATTGGGGTGCACGTGCCCCTTCGAAACAGCATACCTGTATCCCTTGGATAAATACTTAGTAGTGCAATTGCTGGGTCATAGGGTAGTTCTATTTTTAGCTTTTTGAGGAACCCCGTACTGTTTTCCAGAGTGGCTGCACCAGTTTGCATTCCCACCAACAATGCAAAAGAGATCCTCTTTCTCCGCATCCTCACTAACATCTGTTGTTGCCTGAGTTGTTAATGTTAGCCATTCTGACAGGTGTGAGGTGGTATCTCATTGTGGTTTTGATTTGTATTTCCTGATGATGAGTGATGTGGAGCATTTTTTCATGTGTTGGTTGGCCATCTAGGTCTTTTTTGGAGAAGTGTCTATTCATGTCTTTTGCCCATTTCTTCACTGGATTATTTGTTTTTTGGGTGTTGAGTTGGATAAGTTCTTTATAGATTTTGGATACTAACCCTTTATCTGAGATGTCGTTTGCAAATATCTTCTCCCATTCCATCGGTTGCCTTTTAGTTTTGCTGATTGTTTCCTTCTCTGTGCAGAAGCTTTTTATTTTGATGAGGTCCCAATAGTTCAGTTTTGCTTTTGTTTCCCTTGCCTCCAGAGACATGTTGAGTAAGAAGTTGCTGTGCCCAAGGTCAGAGAGGTTTTTGCCTGCTTTCTCCTCAAGGATTTTGATGGCTTCCTGTCTTACATTGAGGTCTTTCATCCATTTTGAGTTTATTTTTTTTGTGTGTGTGTAAGAAAGTGGTCCAGGTTCATTTTTCCGCATGTCGCTGTCCAGTTTTCCCAGCACCACTTGCTCAAGAGACTTTTTCTATTGGATATTCTTTCCTGCTTTGTCAAAGATTAGTTGGCCATATGTTTGTGGGTCCATTTCTGGGTTCTGTATTCTGTTCCATTGATCTGAGTGTCTGTTTCTGTGCCATGTTGGCTTCATTTTCTTTATGCTGAACCTGAGAAACTTAGTAAATGTGATAAATGCCCAGTTGTGTTTTTTGAAGTTGTGCTTTTCAAAATATCTTGATTCTTCCCCTTGGTAGAAGCACATTTCTGAGAAATGATGATTATATATTTCCTTGTGATAATAAAACCCACACATGTAAATATAGTATGTTATTTCAGTTCTTGGCTTCATGTTCTACCCAACCTTTTTTCAATGTCACGTCTTTTTCCCCTCCTTTCCTGCCATATTGTTCACTAGTGAATTTAGAAACAGGCCAACTCAGAAATGGACCTTCTTTTTTTGGAAAGAGAGGCAAAAAATTTCAATAGAATACTGTTGCTCTGAAACCTTTAGAATCTGAGTGCTTCTGTATTCATTATAGTAAAAGTTTATATATATGCATATCAGTGTGTGCACGTAGGACACTTTACATACTAAAAAAAAAAACAAACAGCTGTGTACATACCACCAAGCTTTATCAAATCTTAGTATTTTACTACATTTGCTATATATATATTTTTTTCATTATTATAATTTCAGATACAACTTATAGCCCCAAGGACATCTGATTTCACTCAACTTTTAACTCTGATTTTGATGTATGCCATTCCCATGTATGTTACATAAATATATCATAATTTATAATCTATCAGGGTTAGGGTTTTAGTTGCAAGCAGCAGAAACAAACTGGCCAATTTAAGCAAATGCACAAAAACAAAAGAATGCACTAAAGAGCTTAGAAAATCTTTGGAAAGGTGTAAGAATCAGGCTTGCAGGGTCCACTGCCAGGGAAAATGTCCCCAGTCGTGCTGTAGAACTTGTCCAGTTCGGACACCACAGCCACAGCTGCTGGGCTGACTCTGCTGGTGGACCCTGCTGACCCAGAACACTGTCCTGAGAACAATAGCCGGCACAGCCTCTGGGAGCCATGTAGAGCTGATGCCCCTTCCTGCCTGGAGGGTCTGGGCAGCCCCTGCAGCTGCATGGAAATCTGGGCCAGGTTCATCGGATTGGCAGAAACTGGGTCATGTGCCTAGGCCCCAGTTTCAGAGGGAACTGAGAAAGCAAAAATCTGGCATTGTGGTCATCTATACTGGAAGTGTGCTCCACTTTGGCAAGTAGAGGAGTTCTCAAAGATAGAAAGTTGGTTCAGAGGCTGGATGGTCAAAACAAATGGCAGTTGTCCACAACAAAAAATTTAAATATCCTCTTGGTTATGGACATTTAGGTAGTTTCCTATTTTTAACTGTTGCAAACTGCTACAGTGAAATTTTTGTGCATTTCCTTCTTTTGTACATAAGACTTTCATTTTAATGTAGTTAAACTTATCATCCCTCTCCCTAATTTTTGTGTTTTTTTGTGTGTTTGGTTTAAGAATTTATATTCCTGCGCCAGGGTGGCTCAATTGGTTAAGCCCCTGACTTTGGCTTAGGTCATGATCTCACAGTTTGTTTATTGAGTCTGAGCCCCACATCGGGCTCCCTGCTGTCAGCACAGAGCCCCCTTCAGATCGTCTGTCCCCCTCTCTGCCCATCCCACACTTACACACTCTCTCTCAAAAATAAATAAACATATAAAAAAAGAATTTATTTTCTATCTCAAGGTGATAAAAACATCCTCCTTATGTTTTCTTCTAAATAGTTTATTATTTGGCTTTTCATATTTAGCTCTTTAATCTGCTTGGAGTTTATGATGGGTAGTAGGAATATAAGATAGGTAAGTAGGTAGATAGATAACCAATTGTCCCACCACCATTGATTGAATAATCCATTCTTTCCTCCCTGGTTTGTATTGCTATCTCTATTGTATATCAAATTTCCATATGTGTCTGGGTCTGAACTGGGGCTCTCTATTCTGTTCCATTGATCTAACAAGTCTGGTGCCCATACCACAATATCTTTGTTACTATCACTTCCTAAAAGGCCTTGAAATCTGGTCAGGCAAATCCTTTCACTTTGTTTTTCTACTTCAAATGTATTAATGCTATTTCTACAGTTAGCTACCTTATACCTCAAAGAACACAATGATTAAAAAAAAAACTTTTAGCACGTATGATTTGCTATACAATATGAGTGTTAAAGAGTAACAAGAGACCTAACGATACCACCTTTGCAAGTGGCTGGACAGTAGCAGAGAGCTCTGAGAGCAGGACAGGGAGTTACCATCAAATAATTCAGGCGTGTTTGGATTTAAAGTTCTGATCTCCATCCTGTAAAGAATAGGCTGCTAGAATTCCCAGACCCAGTAACACCCTCTTGTTTTCACATGATCACTTATTCCTTCATCCCCAGCTTCACCTACAAGGACCCTATAACAGGTGAACACAGAGCATACCAACATCAGAGGCTCTGAAGAGGCATTCTGAGCATCCCTGAGTAATTCTAATGTGTCAGCTAGTGTGCCTACCAACCAAGCTGCTTGGTGGCCTGGAGACTTGGTCTGCTCATATTCCTAATATTCATGGGGCAGGACACCACCCCACCATTATTGGACTTGATTATGAATGTGAGGCCTTGGGGTTCTGAGTACTGGCCACTGAAAACCCACTAGGCAGGGAGGGGTAAACATATACACACACACACACACATGCACACGCATCAAGGTTTTAGCACTCTCTACCACCCCATAACTCCCCAATGTGAGGCAGTTAACATAAACCAGGCTGTCAGTGAGAGATATATACTATCTTATTTTATGCTTAAGAAATTCAGATTGGCTCTCTATACCTGTTGATGTATTGAGAGTCTTAGTAATTTCCCTTACTTTTTGACAAGCTTATTTCTATTTTAGCTAGCCCACAGACCCAATTCTTAGAGGACTGAACTGATTTCTTTCTAGCACATGGTTTCTGGGCCTTCCTCGTGGTAACTTTGTCTTTCCATTCCCTCCCAATAAGTTGGCACTTTCTATCATGATGCACATTTGAAGTTATAATCGCCAATGCAACCATCAGATAGTAATTTATTGAATAAAGCTGAAAAGAGCAGTAAACAGATTAAAACAATACATCCATTTAAATTTTTTAAATGTGTGTATTTATAAACTTTAGTAACTGTTAAGGTTTCACATGCAGAGTTTAATGCACAGGAAAATGCTGGTAGTATAGTAATGTTTGGATGTCCCGAAATGCTGAAAGAAATGAAAAAATACACAAACGCATTAAGGTATAGCTATAGGTCAATTAACAAACCTATAAAGTCCCCATAGAGTCACATTCTAGCTCTAATTTCTCCTGTTAAGCACAAGCAAGTTGCTACATCCTTTACAGTGTGGTTCACAGTCATTACTGATGGGGTTGAACTACAGGAGTAAGTTTACATATCCCTTTGTCTACAGGACCATCCATCTTATCAGGAAAGTATGCAATGTGCTTCAAAGAGTAAGAACCGAATTTTAAAGTTTATTTATTAATTATGAGCAAGAAAGACAGAACACATGAGTGGGGGGTGGGGGGAGACAGAGAGAGAGAATCCCAAGCAGGCTCCACACTGTCAGGACAGAGCCCAAAGCAGGGCTTGATCTCAGGAACCCTGAGATCATGACCTGAGCTGAAGTCAAGTGCTGGTTGCTTAACCAACTGAGCCACCCAGGTGGCCCTTAGGTGTTTATTTTTGAGAGAGTGAGCAGACAAAGGAGGGGCAGAGAAGGAGGGACACAGAGGATCCAATCTCCCTGCTAACAGCGGAGTCTGATGTGGGGCTTGAACTCATGAACTGCGAGATCATGACCTGAGCCAAAGTCAGACACTTAACCAACTGAGCCACCCAGGCGCTCTAAGAACAAAATTTCAAATATGAGTGGAGTAGTACCTGTGCAACATAGTGCAGTATTTTGCATAGAATGCTGCTAAAGCTAAAGCAGTCTATAAATTAAAATGGAATTCAACTCCAGAACTTACTTTGAGCACTGTCTGCATAAGTGCTGTTTGACAAAAGAGATGAAATCGGCTATAGTGTGAGGCAGCATATAAGCAGTGTCCCACTGTAGGTTTACCTACTGTAGCAGTCTGTATGAATTACAGTTTATAAGTGTGCTAATATTAATATGTCCTTTCCCTAACTTTTTATGCTTTGTCTCTAATTTTGCAGAAAATGTATATTTTATTTATTTTTAAAAGATATTTTAAAAGTTTATTTTTGAGAGAGAGAGCAGGGGAGGGGCAGAGAGAGAGGGAGACAGAATCCCAAGTAGACTCCGTGCTGTCAGTGCAGAGTCTGATGTGGGGCTTGAACTCAGGGAACTGTGAGATCATGACCTGAGCTGAAATCAAGAGTCAGACGCTTAACCGACTGAGCCACCCAAGGCTACGTTTTAAATCATGACATTTGTGGTGGACATTAGTGAACAATTTTTTTTTAGTTGAATACCAGGAGTCATTTTCATCTTCAACCTTCCTTTTTTTTTTTTTTTTTTTTCAACGTTTATTTATTTTTTGGGACAGAGAGAGACAGAGCATGAACGGGGGAGGGGCAGAGAGAGAGGGAGACACAGAATCGGAAACAGGCTCCAGGCTCTGAGCCATCAGCCCAGAGCCCGACGCGGGGCTCGAACTCACGGACCGCGAGATCGTGACCTGGATGAAGTCTGACGCTTAACCGACTGCGCCACCCAGGCGCCCCTTCAACCTTCCTAATAAGACCCCAAGTTTATTTAATATCTGCCTGTCCCTTTTGTAGCCCATCTGCCTCTGGAACAGCTGACCCCATGCTAAGCTCCAAGGTTGGGCCCTGGATGGTTTAAGGCAGTGAGACTTTTTTCATTTATCCAGCCACTGCCATTGGGGAGAAGGTCAGAAACATGTGACACCAGACATAGTTTATCCCAGGCCTTTTGTTTGGAGTGCTGGGAACAAAGTCCCCCTCTCTTCCATGGTGGTTGTTCTGAGTAGATATGAAGCCTGAAACTGTTCGAGCATCTTTTTCCTGCTCACAGACTAAGCTGATGCATAAATGAGGGAAAGGGGGATGAAGTGGCCCAATGCCTCCCTTGTAGCTCTACCTCTCGATTTACAAATGTGTAATAAGTGTCCTTGTTTGAGTTGGATTCTCTGTTACTTGCCCCCCAAAGAAAGCATTCTAATTAACATAACACGTAATGTAATAGGCCTTAGAGGTTTTTACAGTCATTATAGTAAGGTTTTAGCAAAGTTGAAGTAAACCTGAGCGTGTTCAATACACTATATCTTAACTGAATGTCTTCGAATTCTTTTTTTAAATTATTTATTCCATCGTTACTCACCCTGAGGATTCTAAACGTACCTGTTCTTAAGTACTTTATAGATTTGCTCTATTATTTTAATTTTGTCTAGATTGAATCCATCTTTTGACTATTGATTTTTGGATTGTCTTTGTTAGAATTAGCTTTCTTTAAAATTTTTTTTTTAATTTTAGAGAAGGAGAGAGAGAGAGAGAGAGAGAGAGAGAGAGAGAGAGAGAGAGAGAATCCCAAGCAGGTTTCATGCTCAGCGCAGAGCCTAACAGGGGGCTTGGTCCTATGTTCCCGGATCCATGACCTGAGCTGAAATCAAGAATCAGATGCCCAACTGACTGAACCCCACAGGCATCCCAGAATTAGCTTTTTTGATATGTTTTGGAATTTTGGATTCTAGACTCATCTTGAGTGGAACGTTTTTCCTCTTTCTGTGATGTGTGTGTATCTGTGTATTGAGTGTGTGTTGAGTATGTGTATTCTTATCTTTAAGTCTTTCACAATCTTGTGAAGTAGGTATTATTACCTCCATTCTACGGATAGAAAAACAGAGGCTTAGAGAGGTACGTGATTACCAAAGTCTCATAGCTTGTACACTCTGCTAATGTGTTATCAGGACATTATGCTGTATTCCCTCTGCCAGGTGTTAGCCTGTTCTCCATGCACAGGATTTAGCTGGAAATTGAATTGGAGCATGGAAACCATATGTAGAAGTGATGGACATAATAACACGGATTTTCTCATGCACAGTGCTTAAGCCTTTAGGCTTTTTTATTTCAGGATTTAGAGTTCAACGACAGATTTAAAAGTTTCCATTAAGTTTTTACAGAAATAAATGGGGTCTTTATTAAATTAATATTAATCTCTTCAGATGTCATTGCAACATATAACTGAGCCATAAAAATAATTCTACATTTAAATGTGAAATGATTGTTTTGACTTTTCACAGCAAATTTGAAAGTCTAAATAAACATTTTAGACCTACCTCACATAGTGTCTGCTTGCTGCATCACTGCAGATTTTAAAGCATTTACTTAATTTTGCTATTTATACCCAGTTCTGGCATGGGGTCAAAACCCTCTGTGATCTAGCCCCAATCCTGCTTATCCTATCTTCCACACCTGAAGCACGAGCAAAACCAAAGTGCTCAGCAGTCCTCTGATTTGCCTGCACTGTCCTCTCTACATGCCTTTGGTCAAATTTCTGCTCTCCTGCTCGCTAGCTGTGTCTTTGAGGGGTGGAGATGGCGGCATGGGATTAATTATAATTTTACCCCTTAGGTGTGTCATGAGAGTTAAATCCGGCAAGTACAGTGTTTTGCATGGTACTTACTGTATAGTGAGTGCTCAGTAAATGTTAACCATTCCTGACATTATCAGTACCATCACTGTCCTTATAACATGTCTCTCCCCCTAGAGTACCATCTCTCCCTACTTGCATATCCAAATTCTCCCCATCACTCCAGACCCTATTCAAAGTCTCCTGGAGAAAGTCCTTTAAAAAAATCTCTCCCTCCACAAAACTCCAGCATTCTATCTCTACTGCTCTGGTAGCACTTTCTTCCTTAGTTTCCATTGATTAGTGGTACAAATTAATACTTTGTTTTTTTTTTTTTGTTTGTTTGTTTTTTTAAGTTTCCTTTTTTTAATTTTTATTTATTTATTTATTTATTTATTTATTTATTTATTTATTTAATATATGAAATTTATTGTCAAATTGGTTTCCATACAACACCCAGTGCTCATCCCAAAAGGTGCCCTCCTCAATACCCATCACCCACCCTCTCCTCCCTCCCACCCTCCATCAACCCTCAGTTTGTTCTCAGTTTTTAACGGTCTCTTATGCTTTGGCTCTCTCCCACTCTAACTTCTTTTTTTTTTTTTCCTTCCCCTCCCCCATGGGTTCCTGTTAAGTTTCTCAGGATCCACATAAGAGTGAAACCATATGGTATCTGTCTTTCTCTGTATGGCTTATTTCACTTAGCATCACACTCTCCAGTTCCATCACATTGCTACAAAAGGCCATATTTCATTTTTTTCATTGCCACGTAGTATTCCATTGTGTATATAAACCACAATTTCTTTATCCATTCATCAGTTGATGGACATTTAGGCTCTTTCCATAATTTGGCTATTGTTGAGAGTGCTGCTATGAACATTGGGGTACAAGTGCCCCTACAAATTAATACTTTGAAGTTTTTGGAGGACAAGGACCAAGTCTTTGTATTGCTGATTGCCCACATGCCTATAGGTGGCAGATGACAGTGTTTGGTAGAATGAATTCATTCCATGCCCAGGTGTCAGGCAGCACAGCTTGCTTAGTGGCACTCGTGAAGTCTGCTAACAATGCTGCAAATACAAGAAATGTCCCCCTCATGGTATTTGCCACTTTTCTTTATTTTTTTTAAATAGTGTTTATTTTTGAGGGGGTGGAGGGGCAGAGAGAGAGAGAGGGAGACACAGAATCTGAAGCAGGCTCTAGTCCAATGCGGGGCTTGAACCCACGAACTGTGAGATCATGACATGAGCCAAAGTCAGACACCCAACCAATTGAGCCACCTAGGTGCCCCATTGCCACTTTTCTTTAAATTTATTGTTTCCAATAATGTTCCTGAAGCAATATTAGGATTGGGAACCCTAGGGATTTTCAGCTCCTGGCCATCTTGGCAGATTATCAGCCCAGCTGGCCTGCAGTTCACTCGGTGGTAGGGGAGGCGGCTTCTCCTGTGGTTTCCAAAGGCTGCCACCCAGTGTAGATTCCAGTATAGAGACCAGCCCACTCCTCCAACAAGCCCTCCCCTCTCCCCTGCCACCTGGACCTGGATGGAGGTGATGGCTGGGCCTTTTCCACCTGAGGTGAGAAGCATCCCTATTTGGCAGCTAGTCCCAGAGATACAGATGCAAAGAGAACCTGGCTTTATTATGTTGATGAAGAAAACAAGGGCACATTTCTCTCAGGAGAACTGCATGAGACAGCAAGGGAAGCAGTAACTCCTGGCCCTCATTTACCATCACCACACAGAGAGTCAAGAGTTTTCAACCCAAATATAGGGTCAGGTTTTAAACATGTACTCACCAAAGAGGTGAAAACAAACTGAGTCTTGATTCCTGATAGATTCAAATTCCTCTACTAAGCGGGCAGTCTCTAGGGAAGCAGGGTGGAGAAAACTCAAATGCTTGAATCTAGACATATAAACGTGTCCCACGTTTAGGAAAAACGTTTCACTGATAGCATGTAAATGGCAACAGCTTAACCCACCCTGCTTAGAAAGAACTCTTGTGTGAAGCAATTTAACAGGTCTTGCTCAGCATTTGAAGGTGGACTGAATGAGACATCCATCTGAAGCTCTTTCAAACATAACCTGGACTATGAGTTAAGACAAATGAGGCTGGTACCTGAGGTACTGATTGCTGACTGGGGTCTTCCGGATGCAATAGAGAGGCGAAGGCTGAAAGATACCTTTCAGTTTTCGGAAGGTATTTTGGTATTGAAGATACTCCTTATTCTCATCTTTTTCCTTTGTACTTTGTTTCAGAGGAAATTTTGCTGATGAGACTTTTTGTTTCTTGATCACTTTTTGTGGCGACTTGGGTATTTTGCAAGTGTACAGGGATTCAATTCCTGAAATGTAAACAGAATATACATCACTGAAAACCTTTAGTGGACCAGGGTATGTGTAGGCTGAGCTGTATGGGTTAAACTGGCTTCATTAATCTGGATGGTCCTTCATCCATTTACAGAAGGGCCTTTTCTGTTGTTTCTCTTATTTTAAATGTACTTCTTGGTTGCCCAGGGGATACATAGCATCTATGTAATCAGAAAAATGTCTAGGTTATCAACAAATCTAATCCATGGGAGTTTGATTGTCTGTGCTTATCTTGTGCCAGATAATGTGCCAAACACTTTAAATGCACTATCCGACTGAAATAAGTTCCCTCTTGAGGTGAGTACTCTTATTTTCATGATATCACAGATAAGTCCATGTACACTCAGCTAGAAAAAGCCAGAACCAGGCTTTGAACAGATCTGTTTAATTTTGAAGACTGTGCTTTGACCATGCAATAGACCAGTGCTTCCTAGACTTTTTTTTTAAAGTCACACAGAAAATTGTAAACTGTTGACCCCTATACATGTAGATTCTTATCACAGGAAATATGATATAAAAGAGAAAATACAATGTATTGGTATGGCACGTTGTGGTAAACATGGCATGGCAGGTGGAATCAACTACCCAGGGGGCTCAATCACCCCAGCCCAGCCACTGCCCTAAGGGCTAAGGATATCCACTTCTTAGTACCTGTGTAAAACATTTGTGGCAAATCCTTTGGGAAACTCTACTATATATAATAATGACTAGCAAATTATTTCCTCAAATGGAGAAGCTTACTTTTTGGATGTAGCTTACATTCAATCCTCATTATTCACAGATTCTGTGTTTATGAATTTGCCTACTTGCTAAAGTTTATTTGTAACCCTAAATCAATACCTGCGGCACTTTCACAGTCACTTGTTGATGTATACAGCTAAGCAAAACTTAAGTTGTATCTTGCATTTTCCCAGTTGAGCTTGAACAAGGTGATACTCTGCCTTCTTGCTTCCACTCTCACGCTGTAAGCAAGTGTCCTTTACGTGGTCTATTCAGTGCCAATGTTCTTGCATTTTTGTGCTTTTTGTTGGTGATTTTGCTATTTAAAATGGACTGCAGGTGTAGTCATCATTCCAAAGTGCAAGACAGCATTCCAGTGGCAAGAAGGCTATGATGGGCCTTATAGAGAATATGCATGTGGTAAATAAGCTTAGCTCAGGCATGAGTTATAGTGCTATTGGCCATGAGTTCAATGTTAATGTATCAAGAAAATATATTAAATAAGGTGTCTTCAGACAGACACACATAAAATAAGGTTACATAATGATAGGCTGACAAAAATACTGTGACCAGAGGCTCAAAGGAACCTCATCCTGTGTTTATCCTAGGAGCAATGGTTCAAGATTGGCTAATTCAGTGTTTGTAGAGATTTTATAGAACCCAGCTACTGTGAATAACGAGAATTGGCTGTGACCTGACTCTGTAATCAAACACCAGCTATGAGTTGACATTACAACAGTACATTCTAATGGAGTACACAGGCTTCTTCTCAACACAACAAATGAACAGAAGACATTAGCAAGGACTGAGGCTTTGGTGGGGAGACTGAACTATGGTGGTTGATGAGTAAGAGTGTTTTCTGATCCAAAATATGAATATGAAAGCACCTTCCCTTGTGAAAATACAGAAGTGATCAAATAGATGATCTTCTCTAAAAAGAAAAAGGAAATAAAATTAAGGTCAGCTCCTTTGATTTTCTTGCTATGGCTAATCACCTGGACCCGAGATAAGAATCTATATGTATAGTGCTTTACAGTTTACAAACTTACTACCTTGGGAACCATGGAAGGAAGAGGCATTCAAATGTTGATCCTCTGGAAGTCTGAATGATGGGAACAGGTTATATGGAGCAATTCAGTGGATTCCATGACTGACCTAAAGCAAATCTGTAGTAATCCAGCCAGTGAAGTAGGATGTGCTTGACCTTTTTCTGCAGTCTTCTTAATTTAATAACTGTTGTGATGTCAGACATAGGGCTTATGTCCATTACGGGATCAAACGTAGCTATTTTCATTGTGTCTGTTAAACTTGAAGGCTTCAAAACAAGAAATTACATATATAGTATAATTCATATAGACACTTACTATATGGTTATAAAACATTAATTCATTCATTTGTTCATTTATTTATTCATCATTCAGTAGCTTGTCCAACAAATGTTTATCAAGTAACATTTACAGTCAGGCACTGTGCCAGAAACTGGGATTACAGATACATATAAGTCATGTTCCCTTGTTAGTATACTTCATGCCACTGAATTATGCACTTAAAATGGTTAAAATTTTATGGTTTAAGTTTTATGTAATGTATATTTTATCACACCAAAAAATGGGTAAGAAAAAGCCGTACTCCCTATCCTCAAGGAGGTCACAGTCTGTGGAAGAAGTAGATGGGTAAATGATTGCAATTAAAAAAATAGAAATATCATATGATCCAATAATTCCACCATGGGGTATTTACCCAAAGAAATAGAACCACTAATTCAAAAAGATATATGTACCCCTATGTTTATTACAGCATTATTTACAATAGCCAACATATGTAAGCAACCTAAGTGTCCATCAATAGATGGATGGATAAAGAAGATGTGATAATATTCACGATGGAATATTATGAAGCCATAAAGAAGGATGAGATCTTGCCATTTGCAACAAAATGAATGGACCTAGAGAATATTATGCTAAGTGAAATAAGTCAGAGAAAGACAAATACCATATGATTTGCTTATATATGAAATCTAAAGACAGGGGCGCCTGGGTGGCTCAGTCGGTTAAGTGTCCGACTTCGGCTCAGGTCATGATCTCGCAGTTTGTGAGTTCAAGCCCCGCATCAGGCTCTGTGCTGACAGCTTGGAGCTGGTAGCCTGCTTCGAATTCTGTGTCTCCATCTCTGTTTGCCCCTCCCCTGCTCATACTCTCTTTGTCTCTCAAATAAATAAATTTTACAAAAATTAAAAAAAAAAGAAATCTAAAAACAAAGCAAATGAATAAACAAACAAAAAGTAGAATCAGACCTATGGATACAGAGAACAAACTGAAGACTGCCAGAGAGAAGGGGGTGGGGGAGGAGCAAAGTGGGTAAAGGGGAGTGGGAGATACAGGTTTTCAGTTAAGGAATGAGTCAGTCACAGGAACAAATGGCACAGCATAAGGAATATAGTCAATGATATTGTTACAGGGTTGTATGGTAACAGATGGTAGCTACACTTGTGGTGAGCATAGCATAAGGTATAGAGAAGTTGAATCACTATGTTGTACCTCGGAAAATAATGTAACATTGTGTGTCAGCTATATTAAAATGAAAACAAAACAGTTACAATACAGCACAAGGGCATGGTTAGAAGCACAGAAAGTTACAAAAGCTTAAGTAGGAAATTTAACATTTGTAACGTTGAGTTTCTAATTAGCAGAAGAAAGTTTCAAAGAAGTACATCATGAGGCTATTAGACTTTAAAATATATAGTTATAGTGAGAAGTATATGTGATCTTTTCACAATAATTGGGTACATAGTTACTTAGGTTTGGATGAGCTTATGTGACTAGGAAAATTGTTGATAACTCAGTTATATATATATATATATATATATATATATATATATATATTAAGTATACATAATTATATGGACATTTTCATATTTACATATAAAATATGTACATAATTGTATACCTAACTCATTATCCAGTTGTCATTTGCTTAATTTTAGTGTGTTATGACAGAGGCTGATGAAGATATGAAACATGAGCAGAACCTAGGAAGAATTTTTTTTTTAATGTTTATTTTTGAGGGAGACAGAGAAACAGAGCATGAGAGGGGAAGGGCAGAGAGGGAGGGAGATACAGCATCTGAAACAGGCTCCAGGCTCTGAACTGTCTGCACAGAGTCTGACATGGGGCTTGAACCCACAAACCATGAGATCATGATTTGAGCCGAAGTTGGACGCTTGACTGATTGAGTACCCCAGGTGCCCTTTCCCCAGGAAGAATTTGAAGAAAGTACAGAATTCAATGACATGAAGAATTTAATGAAGTGGGTAGCAAGAGTTTTAAGAAATTTGGTCTACAGAAATCAGACAATAAAGTTGAGATTTTAATTTGAACCTGGGAAAAATCAACCCTATCTGAAGGGCTCAGGCTTGAACTCCCTTGTTACAATGACTCTAAAAAGGACTGAGAGAATCCACCTGAGATGTTGATAAAAATTACCTGAAAACATATGTCTTAGGTCCTGAGTATCAGTCTCAAAAATTTGGTGGATTAAGTAATCCCTAGAAAAGTTTAGAATTCAAATAGATAAAGTAATC
This sequence comes from Felis catus, assembly GCF_018350175.1. NCBI lineage: Eukaryota > Metazoa > Chordata > Mammalia > Carnivora > Felidae > Felis > Felis catus. The sequence goes on from NC_058374.1 coordinate 116,628,484, forward strand.
TGACAATGTTAAAACTTTAATGTGTGTAAGTGAATTTTGAATCATTGGGATAATATTGTGTATTTGTTACATTTGAAATATTAAAGAAATTTTGGTAAATTAGAGAATCTAAGGTGACTCTTGGGCTTTCAATTTAAATTGAGCCAACTGATTTTAGACTTGTGATTATTAAGTTTTAAAGTTGAAGATAATTTGACTAAGTTCAAAAATATAATTAGAATATTTAAGAGAACTTGAGATTCCCCCCAATTTAATTTGCTTTACAAAAATTAATAACTTGAGAATATTTTGCTTAGTGTTATAAATATGCATTTGAGGTACTTAAAGGGGAGCAAGATATATTAAAAATATAAACACTTTAAAATATATGAGATTGTGGGGCGCCAGGGTGGCTCAGTCGGTTAAGCGTCTAACTTCCGCTCAGGTCATGATCTCACGACTCATGAGTTTGGGCCCCGCATCGGGCTCTGTGCCCACAGCTCAGAGCCTGGAGCCTGCTTCAGATTCTGTGTCTCCCTCTCTCTCACTGCCCCTCCCCTGCTTATGCTCTGTCCCTCTCTGTCTCTCAAAAATAAACATTAAAAAAATTTTTAATATATGAGATTGTTTTTCATTAAGTTGTATGTGAGTCTAATTTGGAACTATAGTCAGTTCAATTTGAGTTAATCAAACATTAATTAAGAAGAGGTAGGGGCGCCTGGGTGGCTCAGTTGGTTAAGCGGCCGACTTCGGCTCAGGTCATGATCTCACGGTCCGTGAGTTCGAGCCCCGCGTCGGGCTCTGTGCTGACAGCTCAGAGCCTGGAGCCTGCTTCAGGTTCTGTGTCTCCATCTCTCTCTGACCCTCCCCTGTTCATGCTATCTCTCCCTGTCTCAAAAATAAATAAATGTTAAAAAAAAATTAAAAAAAAAAAGAAGAGGTAAAGACAATTGTTATTTTAATTAATTAATTAATTAATTAATTTATTTATTTATTTTTGCTGGCGACAATTTTATTGTGTTTACAGGTTGAGGGGCAGGAGGCCTCTCCCACCTCCTCCTCTCTGGCCCTGAAGCACTGGCCCAGTCTTGGGGTCTTCTTCCTGCACCCAAATGGAAGGGGAACAGGAGGGGCCCCAGGCCTGCAGGTCTCTCTGCGAACATGGACAATTGTTATTTTAGTAGAGTTTATAGATAAAATAATTAGATTTTTAATAGCCTTAAACCTTAATGCAAACTGGGTTTTTATATAGGTCACTTTAATAAAATGAATATTAATTTCAAAACCAAGGGATTGCATTTTTCTACTCACAAAAATCTCTTAGACATCAAAACCTTTCACCCTGGTTCCTCGCTTTTGAAAACTTCTCCCTATCACATGTTTACTGAATTGGTTAATTACAAGCAAAGCAAATTTCTTTAGAGGTTTTCTTTTAATAGAATAAAATTGACAAAATTCCCCAAGAGTTGCTAAAAACCAGAATTTGCTAACAAGGGAAGATGATAAATGGAATTGATGAAATGAGATAGTTCACAGGCATGACCAACATCTGTGAGAAATACATTTTTGAAAATGTAAAAGCAGAAGGAGAAAGAAGCATTTTTTTCAAATGATTAGTAAATGTGTTACCAAAGAGGTAACACATGAACCTAAAAGTTCTAAAACATCCTGTCTCTCTCACAAGAACATAGACTCCGGAGGAATTATTTCTTTGAGTTTGTATAACGGACTGAGACAGAAGAACAAATAGGTGATAAAAATGAATAAAATAACATGAAAAAAAATAAACCCTGCATTTCCCCTTTCTGTACCATTTCAAAGAATAAGGGCTCATAATTGGATGATTTGGCAACATATTCCAGTCCTCTCAAATTCATGTTGCTTGCTGTATCCATTTGATGTTCAAAGTGAGACTCTTCTGCAGATCTCTTCTTCTACTTGACCCTACGCTGAACCTTCCTCTTTTTTGACATTTTTTTTGTTTTATCAACTATTTTAAGGTATAATTTAAATATAATAAACAGCACCCATTAAAGTGTATTATTTGGTGAACACCACCATAATCAAAATCTAGAGCATTTCCAACACCCCCCAAATTTCTCTCCTTCTCCTTTGTAAGCAATTCCCCCCGGACCTAGAGGGTCTTAGAGTTTCACATGACTGGAGTCATATAGTATACAGTCTTTCATTTCTGGATTCTTTTTGCTCAGCATACTTTTTCTAAGATTCATCTGTTTTTGTGTATCAGTGGCTCATTCCTTTTTATTAGTGATATTCCATTGTATATATATATCATTCATCAGCTGATGGATGTTTGGGTTGTTTCCAGTTTTTTTAAATTATGAATATAGATGCTACATTCATGTAGAAGTCTTTATGTGAAAATAGATGGCTGGCCTTGAGTAAATAAATACCTAGGAATGGAATTGCTGGGTCACCCAGTAGGTATAATTTTATAGAATGCTAAAAATTTTCCATATTGGCTATACCATTTTACATTTCCTCTAGCAATGTATGAAAGTCCTGTTGTTTCACGTCCTTGGTAACACATGGTATTATCAATCTTTCATTTATAGCCATTCTAAAGGGCATTAGGTGGTAACTCATTATGGTTATAATTTGCATTTCCTTGATGACTGGAGATGTTGCATATATTTCTACGTGCTTTTTGGTCACCTGTATCTTAGTTTTCAAAATGTCTTTTCAAATCTATTGCACATTTTTTATTGGGCTGTCTTATTATTTTATGATTGAGTTGTAGGAGTTCTTCATATACTCTGGGTGTTGGTCCTTTGTAAGATATGTATATTATAAATATTTTCTGCCTTTATGTGGCTTGTCTTTTCATCTTCTTTCTGGTATCACTCAAAGATTTTAATTCTGACAAAGTCAAATTGTTCCCTGAAGCTTTTTAGGAAATGAAGTATATAGCTGCTGCTTTGGGTCAGGTACAAAGAAGCTTCATAGTTCCATAAAGTGATTTAAATTGGCTGAAGCCTGACTTTTTATTAAATTCACTCTAAATTTTTACTTTTGATCTTCCTGTGCACGGAAATGTCATGTTTTACAGGGTATGTGTGTATTTTAGAAATAAAATTTAGAGAATAAAGTATAAAGAATAGTAAAAGGAACACTCATCTACCCACTGCCCAGCTAAATAAACAGAACATTATCAATGCAATTAAACTTTAGCTCTCTGTGAACTCCTCCCCATTTGTATTTCCCGCTTCCCCACAAGGGAAAGTATTTGTACTATTTTGATTTTGGTGTTTTTATTCTGTTGCTTTTCATATAATTTCATTTCACATGTACAGATTATTAAATAATAAGACAATGTCCCTTACTTTCTTGTGAATTTGGTAATGCATTAAAATTTTTATTAGTTATAATGTATTCAGTTATAGGTGTTTTGCAGTAAAAAGGCTTCTCAGAATATCTTTTCTGCTATACAGCCAGATTTTTAAAAAATTGCTTTATTGAGATATAACTCACATATCAGTCCATGTATCCAATGGTTTTTAGTATATTCACAGAGTTGTACAGAGTTGTGCAATCATTTTCACAATCTAATTTTAGAGTATTTTTGTATCCCCCCCCCCACACACTCCAAAAATATTGTACCAATTAAGAGTCTATTTCTCCCTGGCCCTCCAGCCTTAGGCAACCTCTAACCTCCCCTCTGCCTCCAAAGATTTGCCTGTTTTGTATATTTCATATAAATAGAATCATACAATCTGTCATCCTTTGTGACCTGCTTTTTTCACTTAGGATAATGTTTTCAAGATTCACCCATGTGGTAGCATGTATCAGTACTTCATTCTCTTTTTTTTTTTTTTTAATTAATTTATTTATTTATTATTTTTTTTAGAGCAATTCTTTTGCTTTTATTTTTTATTTTTTTTTCATATGAAATTTATTGACAAATTGGTTTCCATACAACACCCAGTGCTCATCCCAAAAGGTGCCCTCCTCAATACCCATCACCCACCCTCTCCTCCCTCCCACCCCCCATCAACCCTCAGTTTGTTCTCAGTTTTTAACAGTCTCTTATGCTTTGGCTCTCTCCCACTCTAACCTCTTTTTTTTTTTTTCCTTCCCCTCCCCCATGGGTTCCTGTTAAATTTCTCAGGATCCACCTAAGAGTGAAACCATATGGTATCTGTCTTTCTCTGTATGGCTTATTTCACTTAGCATCACACTCTCCAGTTCCATCCACGTTGCTACAAAAGGCCATATTTCATTCTTTCTCATTGCCACGTAATATTCCATTGTGTATATAAACCACAATTTCTTTATCCATTCATCAGTTGATGGACATTTAGGCTCTTTCCATAATTTGGCTATTGTTGAGAGTGCTGCTATGAACATTGGGGTACAAGTGGCCCTATGCATCAGTACTCCTGTATCCCTTGGATAAATTCCTAGCAGTGCTATTGCTGGGTCATAGGGTAGGTCTATTTTTAATTTTCTGAGGCACCTCCACACTGCTTTCCAGACCGCCTGCACCAATTTGCATTCCCACCAACAGTGCAAGAGGGTTCCCGTTTCTCCACATCCTCTCCAGCATCTAGAGTCTCCTGATTTGTTCATTTTGGCCACTCTGACTGGTGTGAGGTGATACTTGAGTGTGGTTTTGATTTGTATTTCCCTGATAAGGAGCGACGCTGAACATCTTTTCATGTGCCTGTTGGCCATCCGGATGTCTTCTTTAGAGAAGTGTCTATTCATGTTTTCTGCCCATTTCTTCACTGGGTTATTTGTTTTTCGGGTGTGGAGTTTGGTGAGCTCTTTATAGATTTTGGATACTAGCCCTTTGTCCGATATGTCATTTGCAAATATCTTTTCCCATTCCGTTGGTTGCCTTTTAGTTTTGTTGGTTGTTTCCTTTGCTGTGCAGAAGCTTTTTATCTTCATAAGGTCCCAGTAATTCACTTTTGCTTTTAATTCCCTTGCCTTTGGGGATGTGTCGAGTAAGAGATTGCTACGGCTGAGGTCAGAGAGGTCTTTTCCTGCTTTCTCCTCCAAGGTTTTGATGGTTTTGATGGTTTTGATGGTTTCCTGTCTCACATTTAGGTCCTTTATCCATTTTGAGTTTATTTTTGTGAATGGTGTGAGAAAGTGGTCTAGTTTCAACCTTCTGCATGTTGCTGTCCAGTTCTCCCAGCACCATTTGTTAAAGAGGCTGTCTTTTTTCCATTGGATGTTCTTTCCTGCTTTGTCAAAGATGAGTTGGCCATACGTTTGTGGGTCTAGTTCTGGGGTTTCTATTCTATTCCATTGGTCTATGTGTCTGTTTTTGTGCCATACTTCATTCTCTTTTATGGCTGAATACTATTCCATTATTTGAATATACTACATTTTCTTTATCCATGCATAAATTGATGAAAAATGCTGTTAAGTACAAGTTTCTATGTGGACATGTTTTTATTTCTTTATGGAGGAGTAGAATTGGTGAGTCATATGGTAACTCCATATTCAACTTTTTGAATAACTGCCAGGCTGTTTTCCAAAGTCGCTGTACCATTCCTCACCAGCAGTGAGGAATGAGAGTTCCAATTTCTCCATATGCTTACCAACAATTGTTATTGTCTTTTTAATTTTAGCTATCCTAATGGGTGTGAAGTGGTATTTCATTGTGGTTTTAATGTGCATTTTCCTGATGGCTAATTTTGTTGAATGTCTTTTCATGGGCTAATTTGCCATTTATATATCTTCTTTGGACACTTGTCTATTCAGATCTTTTCCTCATTAAAAAGTGTATTATTTTCCTTTTTATTATTGAGTTGTAAGATTTTTTATATATTCTGGACACAAGTTCCTTATCAGACATATGACTTACAAATATTTTATTCCATTTTGTGAGGGTTTTTTTCACTTTCTTGATGGTATTGTTTGTAGCACAAATGTTCTAAATTTTTATCAAGTCCAATTGATCTATTTTTTTCTTTTTTCACTTGTGCTTTGGTGTGGTATCTAAGAAACCACTGTCTAATCCAAGATCGGGCATATTTACACTTGTGTTTTCTTCTCAGAGTTTTAGCTCCACCATTTAGGTCTATAGTTTAAGGACGAGATCCAATTCCATTCTTCTGCACATGGATATCCAGTTTTCCCAGAATCATTTGTTGAAAAGACTATCTGTTCTTTAATTTTCTTGGAAGCTCAGCCAATTTTTTTATTAAGTGAAGACCTTATCTCCATCTCCTCAGATTTCCATAGAAGAAGGGTCCTTCATCTCTTCTCTTCAAGATGTCTTATGAGGATGGGCATGTCTGTTTTCTTCTTCCATCCTTTCATTGCTCTTTACAAGGAAAGACAGAATTCAGCTAATGGAAGAGCAGACAATAGTTACTTAACTGACCATATTTTCTAAAGTGGCACCTTTTCAACAGTTTTTTTTATTTTTTATTTTTTAATGTTTTTTTTTTTTAATTTATTTTTGAGACAGAGAGAGACAGAGCATGAGTGGGGAAGGGGCAGAGAGAGAGGGAGACACAGAATCTGAAGCAGGCTCCAGGCTCTGAGCTGTCAGCACAGAGCCCGACGCGGAGCTCGAACTCACAGACTGTGAGATCGTGACCTGAAATGAAGTCGGACGCTTAACCAACTGAGCCACCCAGGCGCCCCAACAGTTTTAAAGATAATATGTTGTTCAGGCAATTCCTGTGACTAAAATGAAAAAAGACTTTGTTGAAGCAGTGTGACAGAAAGACTCTGAAACAAATAGGGAAGACATCAGAGGGTGGTACCTTTTTGCTATGTGCCTTTCTCACAGCCAGGGAGGGCAGGTGAAATTCTGCCACACCAGACCACCTTTCCCCATTGGCTACATTGATTGCTCTCATTGACCACTTCTTATATAGTTTTCCTTGTATATCCAATCCTTGTGTGATAAGACTACCAACAGGCATGTCTCCCCCCTGTTCAAGTTTTCCAGCTTGCACTTTGATGGGTAAGGTAACTGGTTTTCTTCAATTTAGGGAGTCTCAGGTCCAAACTACCTACAATCCAGCTTCTCCAATATAGCTCTACTAGTGAAGCCTGTTCTTTCAGCAATTAATACCTTGATTTAGGTGAAGGTGATTAAGAGCCACAGACTTCTAGTTTTAAATAAATAAGTCACAGGGATGAAAAGTACAACATAGGAAATATAGACAATAATACTGTATTGTATGGTGATAGATGGTAGCTACACTTACAGTGAGCATTTCATAATGTATATAATTGTCAAATCACTATGTCATACACCTAAAACTAATATAACATTGTATGTCAACTATACTTCAATTAAAAAAAATTTCAAGTGGGGCTCCTGGGTGGCTCAGTTGGTCAAGCGTACAACTTTGGCTCAGGTCACGATCTCACGGCACATGAGTTTGAGCCCCACGTTGGGCTCTGTGCTGAAAGCTCAGAGCCTGGAGCCTGCTTCGGATTCTGTGTCTCCCTCTCTCTCTCTCTACTCCTCCCACCCTCATGCTCTGTCTGTGTCTCTCAAAAATAAATAAACATTAAAAATTTTTTAAAATAATAAATGCCTTTATTTCTATTTGGCTCCTTATCTCTGCCTACAATGAGATTAAAAAAGGGAGACAAGGAAGCAATAGGCATTTCTAGATTATCAATATTTTTGTTTCATTCAGTTATACATTCTTTGGATAGGTTATGTATCACACATTTCTATTTCATTTTTTAAATGTTTTATTTATTTATTTAGATTTGCTTGAGAGAGAGAGAGTTGGGGGTGGGGTGCAGAGAGAGAGAGGAGGAGAGAGAATCCTTAGCAGGCTCAGGCTGTCAGCACAGAGCTAGATGTGGGGCTTGATTTCATGTGAGATCATGACCTGAGCCGAAGTCAGACGCTTAACCAATTGAGCCACCCAGGTCCCCCTATTTATTTATATTTGAGAGAGAGGGAGAGAGAGAGCACACGTTCATGTGCTTATGCACATGCATGAGTAAAAGAGGGAGAGGGAGAGGGAGAGGGGGAGAGGGAGAGAGAGAGAGAGAGAGAGAGAGAGAGAGAGAGAGAGAGAGAATGAATCCCAAATAGGCTCTGTGCAGAGTTCGAACTCACCACCTGTGAGATCATGACCTGAGCAGAAATCAAGTCAGGTGCTTAACTGACTGAGCCACCCAGGCACCCCTCTATTTCATTTTTTACTGGGATTTTTCAGCTGAGTTGGATTCATATCATTCATTCTATCTTAAACACATTTTACCAATTCATTTTTTTTTAATCTTCAAGATTAGTTTAATTTGCAAACATACTGGGCAGAGTGAGGAACCTGTGAAGGGTAAAGAAGTTGAAAGCAGCTTGCCTTTCATGTCAGGCCACAAAGAAAGCAGGTTGCAAGAAATGTTTGATGGAAACAAATAATTCCCAAAAGTGTCAGACATCTGTCTATGAATTATGTGTACAGCTTCAAAAGTAGGAAACTCAACAGTACACTGGTTAACAATTGTTGGTGTTTTGGTATGCTAGAGTTAGCTCATCAACCATTCATGTGAAAACTCAAATTATTGGGAAGAAATTAAACAACAAAAATAAATCTTTGGAAGGTCATACCTTAACATTCTTCTCTGGAAATACTATTCAAAGAGCATATGAAACATCTAAAAAACAAAAGAATTCATCTTTCAGGAAGATTTGAAAAAGGACTAAGTTGTCACAGTTGAAAAGATGATTCATTATTCTTGCTTGCACGACCTTGAACATTTATTTTGGAGGGAGGGGATATCTGGGAAAATTGCTGATTGTAGGAGTTATTTAGAGAAGTTACAAAAAGGGACTCTGTTGATTATTTTGTGCTATTTGTGAATGCGAGAGATAAATATATCAGTTCTCTATTAAGAAAGTAACACAAGAAGCCGTTCCATGCCTTGAGAAGAAGGTGTCCTCGTTCTAAGTCTTTGGAAAGTGTAGGTTTCATGAAAGAAGTGAATATAAATTATGGTGTCAAACCTTCAGAACTGCAATAACAATTTTTTTCCGATTGATTTTCCTTGGTAATATTACTCATAATGTTTCATCTTTGTGGGAACTTCCCACATTTCAAAAATATTTTTTTCTTATTTCAAAAGTAATGTACTCAACCCCCCCAAATTAGGCATACATCCTTCTAGTCTTTTAAAATACATGGTAAGAGGGGCGCCTGGGTGGCTCAGTTGGTTGGGCATCAGACTTCGGCCCAGGTCACGGTCTTGTGGTTCATGGGTTTGAGCCCCACATCAGGCACCGTGCTGACAGCTCAGAGCCTGGAGCCTGTTTCAGATTCTGTGTCTCCCTCTCTCTCTGCCCCTCCCCTGTTCACACTCTGTCTCTGTCTCAAAAATAAATAAACATTAAAAGAATTAAAAATAAATAAAATACATAATAAGAATATATTTTTCTTTTTAAAAAAAGAATATATTTTTCTTTGTGTTGTCTGGTTCCACTTTTGGTCATACTATTTCATCATTTAATTCCCTCCCCCCCCCACACTTAACAATATTCTATGAATATCAAAGGGATTTTGTGACACTACTTCCCCTAGAAACCAAAGACCATGAATTTTTTTATATTGGAAAATGATGATGGTAAGCATACTTCAATCAATTTATAAATATTATAAACAGCATCATTTCTAAATGTTATTTTATAGTAAGTAACTAATAAATGATCACCAGTTTAATAGTACCAAGTTCTCTTGGAAACTTAAGAGCTGAAGATAATCCAACTCTAGGCTAGAGAAGCTTTAGAGGCCTGGACCAGAGGGTGTGGATTTGCATTTCTCCATCTGAGACAGAAACCAGCAAGGGCCTTCTTACATGGCATCGAGTAGTGGAGGCATGGGAATTATGGGGAGAGGGAGACACTCCAAAAGGATCTAGCAGAACAAATAGGGGAAATTAGACTTGGGCTCCACATACAAGAGATCATGTCACCTCAATGCAAGCTTGTCAGATTGTTCCCATCCAGAACACCCCAAAACCAAACCACAAGGATGCTGCTAAGTTTGCCACAGTGAGGAAGAAGAAGAATCTGGACTATTGTGACTATCATCTGGGATGGCAGAAAGCTGCCCCAGTGCAGAGTGAGCAGTTAAGTGGTTTGACACTTAAGAAGTTAACTGGTCTAGGAAAGCTTGAGAGCAAGGGCCTAAAACATAGGTTTGGGGCGCCCACTCCTCTTTCCTCATACTATACAAATCCAAAGCACGAGAAAATGCCAATAATAGCATAAAAGTTTCTACATTTTCAGGTATCTGTTCTTCAGCTCACTATAAAAAGGTTCTCACTTCCACCTGTACCCTGAAATCATTCTTGCTGAAGTCACTGTTGATCCTCCTAAGACCAACTCAATGGATGCTTTTTATTTCTCATTTGTTTGGCTTCTCTCAAAGGCTCATTCTATAACCCCTCCCTCATTTTGAAATTCACTTTGTTTTGTGTGTTATTATCAATTGTAGGAAACAGAAAACTCTCTAGCCCTTTTGTAAGTATCTGATTATAAAATCACCAAAAGAGGGGAAATGGCAGTCTCCAGCTGTTCTCAGAATACCAACTGACTGACCAGGGGAGGTACTGCCTCCACCTGTCATCAGGCAGGTGTGGTCAGGGAAGTGCCACTGGAGCTGTGGGGCTCTGGAACAGTCTGCTAAAGCTGTGAGGTTAGAACCAGGAAGCTGCCACGATTGTGTCTCATTATCGATGATGCTAGTGACTAGATAACACAGTGCTGCTGTGAGAAAACCCAACTTCTCCATGATCTTGTTTGCAAAAGCAAGAAAATGGTTTCTCCTTATTTCCATCTTCCAAATCCCATATGAATACATCTAATTAATAGGGCTTAGTATGCATCTAGAAATCCACCTGCAAGAGAGTCTGGAAATACAATTTTTAGCTTTCCAAACCCAGCAGTACAGAATCTGTCATACAAGAGGGAGGGGAAAGGACATGGATCTTACCATGTCCACCACAGTAACATGGTTCTCCTCCTACCTTTCTACCTGCCCCTTAAGTGTTGGTTCACAATAATCTGATGATTGATCTCCCCATACCATATACCCAAATATTCCCCCAGGAATAATTATAATATGAAACAGTTCTCAAATCAAGTGAGTACCTTGGGAGCATTCACAAATGTGCATGGGCCTTTTGACTGATGGCGCAACAGGCATTTAGTTTGTGGGGGCCAGGGATGTATTCTGTAATGGTCCTGAACAACTAAGAATTATCCTGCCCCAAATGCCATTAATGCCTCCTTGAGAAACAAGGATTTCTAGATTCAGGATTTCATGGACCACTAAATATTGTTAAAATTCATCAAAGTATACACTAAAAGTGGATGCATTTTATAAAACTGTAAACAAATCATACTTAAATAAAGTTAATTTTTAAAAAGTTAAATACACCACCTCACACCCAATAGGATGGATACTATTTTATTTTTATTTAAAAAAATTCTTTTAATGTTTATTTACTTTTTGAGAGAGACAGAGACAGAGAGAGAGAGACAGAGACAGAGGCGTGAGTGGGGGAGGGGCAGAGAGAGGAAGACACAGAATCTGAAGCAGGCTCCAGGCTCTTAGCTGTCCCCACAGAGCCCAATGTGGGGCTCGAATTCATGGACCACGAGATCATGACCTGAGCTGAAGTGGGATGCTTAACCGACTGAGCCATCAGGCACCCCAGATGGCTACTATTAAAAAAAAAACGCAGCAAATGACAAGTATTTTTAAGAATACAGACAACTGGAATCCTTGTGCACTGCAAATGGGAATGTTGCATGGTGCAGCTGCTATTGAAAACAGTACGGTGGTTCCTCAAAAAATTAAAAATGTAGTTATATATGATCCAGCAATTCCACTTCTGGAAACAAATCCGAAAGGACTGAAGGTAGGGTCTCAAAGAGATATTTATACACCCATGTTCATAGCAGCATTATTCACAATAGCTAAAATAGGGAAGCAATCCAAGTGTCCATTAACACATGAATAGATAAATGAAATGTGGTATAATGAGATATTATTCAGTTTTAAAAATGAAGAAAATTCTGACACCTTATACAATGTGGATGGACTTTGAGGACATTATGCTAAGTAAAATTAGCCAGTTACAACAGGACAAATACTGTATGATTCCACTTATGTGAGGTAGCTAGAATAGTCAAATTCATAGGGATAGAAAGTAGAATGGGGGTTGTCAGAGGCTGGGAGAGGGAGGTAAACAGAGCTGTTGTTCACTAGGTACAGAGCTTCAGTTTTACAAAATGAACACGTTCTGGGGATGAATGGTGGTGATGGCTGCATAACTCTGTGAATTGTGAACTTAAGCTACTGAACTCTACACTTAAAAATGGCTAAGATGTTAAGGAAAGTTAAACACCAACAAACAACAAAAGTCATTCTATGCTCCTTCCAGTAACTATACAAATAGGCCCACCTGTGTGCAATTGCTTGACTCTTCAGCTCTTTATAACAAATCCAGCACATGTAGGAAAAGGAAAATAACTCTAGAATAATATGAAAACTAAAAGTTACCTTTGCCTGCAATATCAAAATAGTGACTGTTTAACACTTACATCTTTGTCCTGTGTTGCAGATTTCGTATGTTTGCACTTTACTTTATAGGCCTTGAATAACTCCATGGCTTCTTTGGAGATGGGGTTGACATCAGGGAATGGCTGAGTGAGAGAGAGTATTAAGCTCTTTTCAGATGGGGACACGGTCATAAAAAACCAAGGAGGCAAGATAGCTTCATGTAAAGGCTTTATTTATGGCAAAAATTATACAACTTCAGCATATGTGAAATAAGCATGGTATTTCTATGCTATAACCAAGAGCAACACAGTTTTGATGCCCATCCCTAAAACTAGAGATCTTTTATTAAAGGTTCATACATGTTCTGTAATATGTGTATCATTCCCATAAACACACTCAAAATTTAAAAATCTTCAAAGGTTTGATTAGAATTAGTCAAGCTAGCCCATTATTTGACTACACGATATCAGAGATACTGACATTTTAATGTCTCATCTCTTGACAAAAGTTTTAGCATAAAATTCCTCAATAGAGAGTTAGTGCAAATGTCAAGTGATTAAGAAACATTCTTCTGAGCCATAGTTTTTGCAATGCTCATCTTCAAGTGTCTTTAGAATGTTACTTACGCTGAAAAATAGTGACTTTAAATCAATTTAGTTTTGCTTTAGTTAAAAACAATATATGAACCCCACTCCATTTTAAGAAATCATGATTATATAAATGCAAACAATTCACCCAAATAGGAGACAGAAAATTAATTCACCGAAGCTTAGGAATCATGACCTTAGAAGAAACCAGGTGTTCATTTTTCTCCTAAGTCTACTTTCCCCTTCTAAACTCTCTTCATTCCAGTTACTTCACAGGTAATGTCCAGTAACAGCCCTGGCAGGATTTTTAATTAGCCAAGATTCCAGCATCCTTACTGTAGCAATTACCAGGAAATACTGCAAGAATCTAAAACCAAGGATGCCTGAATGGCTCAGTTGGTTGTGTGTCCAACTTCCACTTAGGACAAGCCCCGTGTAGATCTCTCGGTGAGATCGAGCCCCGCGTCAGGCTCTCTGCTGTCAGCACAGAGCCCACTTCAGATCCTCTCTCTCTGCCCTTTCCCCACTTGCTGTCACTCCCTCTCAAAATAAACATAAAAAAAAAAAAAAGAAAGAATCTAATATCAGTCAGCATTGCTCTTCCTCTGGTCTGCACTGAGGTGGTGCCATGAAGATGATTAAAGAAACCTCCGGACCTACCTCCTCAGGTAAACCTTGATGGAAAAACTTGCATTTTACAGGTGCCAGAGATAGCCTTAGGCTTTGGGGATGCCATTTGTAGACCAAGGTTATGGCAAAGCGCCCAGAAATCTCCACTGTAATGAACTCGTTCACCTGGGGGCAACAGAAAGGACTGTCATTTCCTACACAGAATTCTCACGCTCATAATTCAAGTAGAAATCTTAGACGTTTGCACGACACATGGAAAGAAATTTGAGATCTACATTCACGGTTTCAGTCTGGCTCCATTAAAGTCAGGAGTGGCTTTTAGGTTTTTATGCTGCAAATTCGGGCTTCTTAAGGGAAGGAAGAGGAATGGTGAGAGACTGTTAGCAATTAATGTAGTCACGTCTTATAAGGAAAGTCAGATTCACTTTAGACTGAGAAAATTCTGGGTCAATTTGCTGAGGTACTTCTGAGTTCTAATTCTAGCTCTTGAGACAGTGTCTCTTGTAAAACATAGCTGACAACATCTGACTCCCTTGATGATCAGAAAAGTCATTAATGGCTGTCAAGTGCTTAGAAGTTTTACAAGTCTTCCTATTACTGTGAAACTTATTAAAGCTGGAGAGATTTTATAAATGACAAGGATAGGAAAGTAATGATGAACAACTTTTAAAGCTCAAATGAACATCTGCAGATTTGCAGAGCATATTTTTAAAAGGCTTGCTGCAGATAAAGCATCCTAATTAAGTCAACTGTTCCAAGCCTGCAACTTGTTGGGTTACGAGTTACACTCCCTTGCTTCCTGAAGGCTGCCAGCTGAGGTAAGCTGAACTGAAAAATCTATCCCATTTAGTTACACTGACTTTTTTAGGAGAGGAAACTCTTGACTCCTGAGTATCAGGAAACTTGCACATACAGGTTTGCTGCACAGTTTCTCTACCCACTCTTTACTTCCCTAACCTTTCAGAGCTAAGCACTACTTCTTTAAAAATGGCAATCCAAATAGTATGTGGAGGATACATGGCCACCATGGATGGTTTTTGTAAATTGTATAAAACAGAGACCTGGAGGTAACTTCCACACAATAGTGTGTACGGTATAAATACAATGTGAGCCATAAATGTGAGCCACATAAGTAATTTTACATTTTCCAGTAGCCGCATTGAAAAGTAAAATCAGGTGGGGGCGCCTGGGTGGCTCAGTCGGTTGAGTGTCCAACTCTTGATTTTGAGCCTCAGGTCGGGCTCTGCGCTGACAGCGCGGAGTCTGCTTGGGATTCTCTCTCCCCCTCTGCCCCTCTCCCCCACTCATGCTCTCTCTCTCTCTCTAAAATAAAAAAAAGTAAAATCTGGTGAAATTAATTTAAATAACATTTTATAACTAAATACATCCAAATAGTAACATTGCAACAATGTAAACAATATAAATAATATAAACATCAATAAGATATTTTATATTTTCATTTTTTGTACTAAATTTTTGGAATCTGGTGTGTATTTTATGCCTACAGTGTCGTTCGAGGGTTCCATAACCACAGGGTAGACGTCTAGTGGCTGCCATACAGGGACAGCACAGCTCTTTATAGTTGGTACCTCTGGGGCTGACTGTACAGTGCACCTGCACAGCCCTATGCAGTGGCCCTGGACACAAAACATAGCCCATGATCACACGCACATACACATAAAGTAACTACCTGTGAATCAGTGAAGTCTAGCACAGAGGTTACAGCCTGGCAGCTTACAAGTATTTGGTTTAGTCCTGTCAGAGTTTGAATTAATTGCAAATCTGAAATATCAGGATATTTCATCAAAAAAAATCTGAATTCATGGCTTTAAAAAAAATCATAAAATACAGCAGGCCAAGGCGCACACTCCCATGTGGCAACAGTCTTCTGCCCTGAGTAAAGGCTGTCTCCTTTAGGGGAGACACACTTTCCGGTTCACTGAAGTTCCCATTGGTAGGCTCACTCTTACATTTTCTGATTTTCTGATCCTTGATCTGACAGAAATGCACATTAAGCTATTGACAAAGGTAATTGTGCGAAGTGAGACTGAGGAGGAGGAGACTTTTACTCTGAACATTATATATTTTCCTATTTCTAAAATATTTTCTGTGATAAACAAAATGCTTTTCTAACAATTTTTAAAAATTACTGTTTAAAGTAACTGCTGCTTAGCAAAGACAAGCCCATCAAGAAAGAACCAAGTGAAGTAAAAAACTGAAATAAAGATTTATCAGATTAATTGGCTAGTGTACACAGCCAAACTGAATAATTCAGTCTTCCCAATCCTCTTTTTCCCTAACAGTATATTTTAAAAACTCAAAGTCAATTATTGGTATGGCATAAGAAATAGACATAAGAATAAAAAATTGTAAAATAATACCCAAATTTCAACTGGATCATCAAGTTTTCCCTTTGAAGGCCACATCCATTCCCTTATAATGTTTCCTTTTTTGCCGATCACCATGCCACCATCCTGATTAAACATCATTGATATTATTAGGCTACAAAAAAGACGGAAATATGACTTATTTAGAAGAAGAAAAATTCATGGACTCATTGATTTGGCTGAGGCGACAGAAGTCACCAGGTCATATTAAGGACTCCTTCCCATCATATTCTTGGAACACGGTCACCTTGCTTTTGCTTGAATATTCTTAAAGGGACAGGTTGGTATATATCTGCTTGAATATTCTTAAAGGGAAGGCTGGTGTCAGAATCTGATGGATTCCCCTTTCTGAGACACACCTCCTCTTGTTTCAGCACCTCCCATCTATACAGTCATATAGATGACTCTGCTGGCCATGATTATTGTATCATGTGGTACCGCTGCCTGGGCTGTGGCTCATTGGATCAGGGGTGGACATTTGCCCAGAAATGTGCTCTAAACGGTTGCAACAATACATACAAAAGGCCATGAGGAAGGTGGTGGGCATAATGCATTCAAGGGACTGAAAGAAAGCCAGTGTAGTTAAAGTCTGGAGTGGCATAGATGAGACTAGAATAATTGGCAGGAAGAGGTCAGATGTGCAGGGCTTCCTACACTGTACCATGAAGGTTATCTTAGGAGCAAAAAGTCATAGAAGGGTTTAATAATAGAGCAAAGAGGTGACAGGATCAAACAGATTGCTAAGGAACCAAAGTAAGTGCTAGCGACCAGTTAAGAGGTCAGAGAGAAGATGGCAGCTTGGACTGGAGCAGGGATGAGAGAGATGGGAGATACATGTGTGTAGATTTATGAAACATACAGATTTGGAAGGATGGGATTTGGGCGATGAAGAACAAGGAGGTGTCAATTTTATCTTCCCTATATTTATGTCTATTAATGCAGTCTAGCATTTTATAGCTTTTCTGGATCAGTAGCATCACACTACGTGTTCATATCTCGATTATCTTTGTATCTTCTCTTTTCTCAGCATAGCACCTGGTACAGAGAAGGGACTTAAACTCAGAACTTCCCTGTGCGGAGTCTGCTTGGGATTCTCTCTCTGTCTCTCTTGCTCTCGCTCTTGCTCTCTCCTCTTTCTGCCCCTCCCCAGCCCCTCTCAAAAATAAATTAACTAAACAACAACAAAAAATCATAACTGCCCTGACAAAATGGATTCAATTTAACAAATACATTTTGGGTAATTATTGGATGCAAGACACTATTTAGGCATGGTTAAACATTGAGGGATGCCCCAGACTGAGGTGCTCTCTTTATTTTCAGTCTTGTGACATTCATTATTTTGAGAGATAATGTTTACTGGGAGCCTACAATGTGCCAAGCCTTAAATATCTGCTTTTAGTAGGCAGTGTTACTTAATGGTTACAAACATTGTAGAGCCAGATGGTTAATGATATTGAACCTGGCTCTTCCATTTCCTAATTGTGTGAACTTGGACATATTTCTGAATCTTTCTGTGGCTTAGTTTCCTTGTCTTAAAAATAGCGATAACAATAGCCTCTACGTCACAGAGCTGTTGTAAGGACTAAATGAATTAATTATGTGAAGCACCTTGACAGAGTCAGGCACCTTGTAAGTTCTCTGGAAGTGTTGGCTTTTATTATTATTAAGTCCTCACAATTCCATCTATAAGTATTATGGGTCCCATTTCCCAGATGAGGAAACAGAGGCTGATGGAGGTTGGTTAATAGAATACCTGCAGCCTAATGTAAATTTCAATGGGGGGGGGGGGGTGGTGGTCACTATCTAATAAAAGAATAAGAATAGTTCACAGTATAAAAGGGGTGCTTTTGACTTAATCGAGAAGGCTGCAGTCCTACAGATGGGTAGGAGGAACAAAGCCACCAACCCAGTGAAAAAAGCAGAAATAGAACTTTCACACCTTGGACACCTGGAGTGCATTCCTTTCCTGAACAGCCTACCCTTTCACTCCCCTGGGAAGTCCAGCCTTCAGCTCTTCTCACTCCTTGGAGGGGCCCCAGGGAAGACCCTAAAGGCCTACCCATGCACTACAGTAGGAGCTCTCTTCCCACAGGCTTGGCGTTTCCCTACACACTGGATCGGGGCAACAAGGGTCCCAGCCTACATCCCCTTTCATTCATCTTCCTGCTAGTATGGGCTGCTGAGCTTTCTCACCAAGACACCCCTTTGGTGGGATGACAGGTGCACAAAAGGAGGATTAATTTAAAAGACTGTTAATGGGGGCACCTGGGTGGCTCAGTCAGTTAAGTGTCGGACTTCAGCTCAAGTCATGATCTCATGATTCATAAGTTCAAGTCCCGCATCAGGCTCTCTGCTGTCAGTGCAGAGCCTGCTTAGGATCCTCTGTTCCCCTCTCTCTCTGCCTCTCCCCCACTCTCTCCCAAAAATAAATAAACTTTGAAAAAAAAAAGATTGTTAATGATAAAATAATGAAATCCCTTTGAAGACAGCTTTTTGTTTTGTTTTGTTTTTGCCTTTTCTCTTTCAGAGGCTTCAGTTCTGTATCCTCTTCCAAGGAATGGTTTCTGGTGCCCAGGATGAAATTGAACAGGGGCAGGATTCAGCCATGAGGCTTAGTGTTTTGGGCTTCTGTGAAGTTCCCAAAATATCATCAGCAGATGGTGTTGTATTCTTTTGCTTAGTTACTGTTAGCAAAGAAGACAGGAAGAGGATGAGGAAGCAACCACTCCAGAGCTGCAAGTGGAGGGAAATCACCTCCTGTTTTATGAATATAATTCTCATCTTAGACATTTAATTTTATGTAACAAATAATTGAAGTTGGGGGGGGGACCTAGGTGGCTCAGTTGGTTAAGCATCTGACTTTTGATTTTGGCTCAGGTCATGATCTCATGGTTTGTGAATTCAAGTTCAAGACCCAAGTCCAGCTCCATGCTATGAGTGCCGAACTGCTTGGGACTCCCTCTCTCCTTCTCTCTCTCTCTTTCTCTTAAAAGAGATAACTAAATTTAAAAAATAATCAAGGGGGCAATTTCCCAGTGTACGCCTAACTCTTGAGCAATATTAACGTTTGATCAGGGCACTAAATATTCTGGCTTCTACCCAGAATGTAAAGATTTGGGATGTATTGTCATTTCAATTTTAACTTTGTTGATTTATAATCCTGTAAAATTACCTGTAAATTAGTCCTAAAGGAGATCTCAAAAATCATTTGGCCCAATTTTTGTATCAACCACTATTATATTTTATGTATAGCTTTTTATTTTATTTATTTTTAAATGTTTATTTATTTTTGAGAGAGAGATAGAGACAGAGCGTGAGCAGGGAGGGGCAGAGAGAGAGACACACACAGAATCCGAAGCAGGTTCCAGGCTCTGAGCTGTCAGCACAGAGCCCAACGTGGGGCTCAGACGAACAGTGAGATCATGACCTGAACCGAAGTTGGATGCTTAATCAACTGAGCCACCCAGGCGTCCCTTTATAGCTTTTATTTTAAATTTAATATTATTTAAGTGACAAGGGGAATTTTTTAAATATTTCATAAAATTTTTGCAAACAGTAAACACCACATTTAGGTCCAGTTTTGTTGTAGGTAAAAGGGAAATAATGACATATACTTTAATGATGCAATATAGGACAGCAAATTATATACTAATATTTTGAGTTCTTTCTTTTATATATAACAGCTTTATCAAAATATAATTCACATCATACTAGTCACTATTTAAAATGTACAGTTCAGGGGCACCTGGGTGGTTTATGACTCTTGGTTTTGGCTCAGATCATGATCTCACAGTTCATGGGAGCCTGCTTGGGATTCTCACTCTCCCTCTCTCTGCTCCTCCCCACTCCCCTGCTCACTCTCTCTCTCTCTCTTTCAAAAATAAATAAACAAACTTAAATTAAAAAAAATTTAAATGTACAATCCAATGATTTCTAGTATATTTGCAGAATTGCACAGCTATCACCTCAGCCAATTTTACAACATTTCCATCCCCCTCAAAAAAACCCATATGCCCATCCATTAGCAGTAACTCCCCATTCTTTCCTCCCCTAGTTCCCCTGGCAACCACTAATCTACTTTCTGTCTCTATAGATTTGCCTATTCTGGACATTTCATACAAATGGAATCATACAATATGCGGTCTTTGAGACTGATTTCTTTCATTTAGCATAATGTTTTCAAGGTTCATTCATGCTGTAGAATGTATCAGTACTTCATTCCTTTTTATGGCTGAATAATATTCCATTGTACAGATGTACCACATTTTGTTTATCCATTCATCAATTGAAGGACATTGGAGTTGTTTCTACTTTTGGCTATTATGAATAATGCATTCAAGTTGTTTTATGGATAGACTACATTTTATTTATTAGTTATCAGTTATTTGTCAGTTGAGCTCTCTTTTTGAAAATGTGTTAAGGGTGTTGCAATGGAATTATCATAGGGGCTCACAAATGGGGACTCTAATTTTAGCTCAGACTTCAGGACAAGAAATGCTTTTTTTTCACTAGGAATTTAAAATGCCTGTCACAAAAAGTAAAAGAGAAAACTAAGCAAACATGTGTATGGATGTGTGTGTGGATGTATTTGTAGAATAGACAAATGCTCTTTTCTGTGGATACACTGACAGAAGGGATTTGAGATTCAGAGGAAGAGAAAATTTTAATTTCCATGCAATACAATTTTAATTTTACTTGGCAAAAAATTTTTTTCATGGTCATGAATTGCTTTTATACACAAATAACAATATACTCTCACTCCTACCTCATAGTGAGCTTTCTCATTGGGAAGCTGTAAATAGTAAATTCTCTGGTTAGAGCTGCAGAAAGCTTCAACAACCTTTAGCCAGAGCCAGTATTTGCAGTTTGTTGGAGGAAAGTGAAGTTTCACACAGGAGTCAATTAATAAGGATTTAACATTAATAAATAGTACTTAAGCAAAGACTTTGACTCAGTTATAAGAACACTGATGCAAAAAACAGGCATTTCAGGAGAACCTAATACTCTAGAGTCTGGTGCAATAGGGTCCAGCCTGCAGTGAACTCAGCCCTAGTCCTGCCAGTTAGATGTTTTCACCTTCTTAGTTATGTAAAACCAAACACTGATCTCACATGCCTCTGAACATTCTTTGCATTCTTTTTATATCCATATATTATAGGGGTTTATTTGGAGTTTATCACCATAGACTATAAGCTTACACCTTCTCAACCAATTCTATTTTATCTCCACACTGTCCCAAGTGTTATTATATATTGATACCTAAATGAGGTTGACCCTATCAGACTAAGGGTCGTATTCAGATGCCAATACTAGGAAAAACTAGTTCCCATAAGGGAATTATGTCTTAAAGGGGGTTATTTTTGTCTGGGTGAGTTATATATTATATCACCTAATAGGGTGATTTGTGAGAGACAAAATTAGACAAGATATACTTCTGGAAGGGGAAGGGGATCAGAATCCAGAGTTGTTACAATATATTACCTAGAATATCTAGTTTCAGTAAAAAATTATAAGACATGCAAAGAAACAGGGAAATGTGACACATAGGAAGAAAATCAGGAAATAGAAGCTATCTTTAACGGGTGCAGATGTTGGACCAGACAAAACCTTTAAAGCAGCTAATATGAATATGCTAAAAAACCCCACAAAACTAAAGGAGGGTGCGCCTGGGTGGTTAAATCGGTTCAGCGTCCAACTTCAGCTCAGGTTATGATCTCACTGTTTGTGGGTTTGAGCCCTGCATTGGGCTCCATGATGACAGTGCGGAGCCTGCTTTGGATTCTCTCTCTTTCCCTCAATCTCTGCCGCTGTCCCACTCACTCTCTTCCTCTCTTTCAATGTAAATAAATTAATTTAAAAAAATAAAGGGAACGGTGTTTCGATTAAAGAAAAATACAATTATAATGAGCCATCAGGTAGGGAATATCAACAAAAAGAAATTTTATTTAAAAAAATTTTTTTTCATGTTTATTTATGAGACAGAGAGAGACAGAGCATGAATGGGGGAGGGTCAGAGAGAGAGGGAGACACAGAATCTGAAGCAGGCTCCAGGCTCTGAGCTGTCAGCACAGAGCCCGACATGGGGCTCGAAACCAAGGACTGTGAAATCATGACCTGAGCCGAAGTCGGACGTTTAACTGACTGAGCCACCCAGGCGCCCCATGGAATTTTAAAAATCTAAGTGGATATTCTGGAATTTAAAAATATAATAATGGAAATGAAAACTTCACTAGACTGGCTCAAAAGCCTCTCTGAGTTGGCATAAAAATCAGTGAACTTGAAGATAACTCAGTAGGGATTATCCAGTCTGCAGAACAGAAAGGAAAAAGAGTGAAGAGAAACAGAATTTCAGAGTCCCATGGGATCCCATTAAAAACATCAACATACATTAAACAGGAGTACCAGGAAGAGAAAAGTGGGCAGAAAACAAATATTTAAATAAATAATGGCCTAAACTTCCCAAGTTTTTTGGAAAACATTAATGTCTACATCCAAGAAGCTCAGTATTTCAAAGCTCAAGGAGATCCACACCTACACACATTACAGTCAAACTGTTAAAAGCCAATGACAAACAAAATCTTGAAAGCAGCAAGAGAGCAGTTAGAGAAAGAATAAAATGCAAATGGACCTGACGCTTAGTAAGCACTCACTAAATATTAGGTAGTTATGATTTAAATCTTCAAACTTAGAGGAGAATCAACCAGTATCCTTGTGTAAGAGCATATATAAGAATGAAAAGGCTGATCCAACTTTAGGGAAACATGGGTTCTAAGTTGTTTTTTCAATAACGAGCATAATGTTATTATGTTAGCCATGGTCTAGGTCAGAAAGAGGTGAACTTCAACCTACAAGCCAAATTCGGCCTGCTGCTTGTTTTTGTAAATAAAATGTTACTGGAACAGAGCATGCCCACATGTTTACGTGTTGGGTATGGCTGCTTTCATGTTACAATGGCAGAGTTGGGTAGTTGCCACAGAGACTGTATAGCCTGAACAACCTAAAATATTGACTATCTGGCCCTTTATGGAAAAACTTTTGCCAGTCCCTGGGTCTAGGTACTTCTCCCTCCCTCCCTCCAATGAATATCACCACATCTTTAGAAATTCTGCTGCTGCCATGCCCCTTCCTACTGGATCAGACCCTTAGAGATTGCTGATCCAAATCAAGTTCTATCTGCTCCACTGTTGGTTGCCTACCCAGCATCCATTCTCTATCCCTTCCTTCCTTTCAAACAAATTTCTGTTTATTCATCTCTTCACCCTTCACTGAGCCTACCCCCATTTACAGAGGTAGATGTTGAGTATCTAAGCCCATAGTTGCATGGCATTCCTTTGACAGGTGTTTTTAATTCAGGGGTAGGCCTGTTGGTCTGAAGAGACTCAAAGGAAGGACATATACTTGATCCATGAAAAAAAGAGTTTTAAAATTTTTCCTGCTAGACATAAAAAGGAGCACATAGCCAGTGTCACTGGTAGCCACCAGGGGAACCACCTCAGAAGAAAGGATGCCAAGGATAGCTGAGTAGAAAGATGAAAAGAATCTGGATCTTACATGACATCACTAAGTCACAAATTATACTGCATCTAGAGCCCATCTTCTCTACAATTAGAAATGGAACTTTCTGTTATTTGCTATAGTAAAGCATTATACATATATATTGAATATATATAACTGCTACAAATTTTTTTATTATATTTTTTATGGCTGTCTGTCTTAGAATCCCAGCTGATCTAGCCTCCCCCCACCACCTATTCCCAATAGCCTGACACAAATATTTCCTGGAGTCTTGTTAATTCACTGTTCAATCATTCAACAAACATTTTATTAAGCACTCAGTATGTACTAGGAACATACTAAGTATTTGGGGATAAAGCAGTGAACAAGATATAAGTGGTGTCTCCCATCATGGAGCTCACATTCTAGTTACACAGACACAGTAAATGAACATTCAATTTCATATTATAATTAGTGCCAATAAGCAATAAAGTCATCACTAGAATAACAAAAAGGATAAGCCTTCTTAAAATAAATGGTCAGAAGTGGCATCTTTTGGAAAACAGTCTGGAAGTTCCTTAAAAATTTTTAAATCGAGTTACTGTATAACCACACAAAAACTTGTTTGTGAATGTTTGCAGTAGCATTATTCATAGTAGCCCCCAAATGGAAACAACACAAATATTCACCAACTCAGGAATGGAGAAATGAAAGGTGGTATATCCATATAATGGAATATTATGTGGCCATAAAAAGAAATGAAGTACTGAAACATGCTATAACATGGATGAAACTTGAAAGCCTAATGCTAAGTGAAAAAAGCCAGTCACAAAATACCACAGATTATAGGATTGCATTTATGTGAAATGTTCAGAATAGACAAACGTGTAGAGGCAGAAGGTAGATTAGTGGCTGCTTAGGGTTAGAGGTGAGAGTGTTGAATGGTGAGTGAATGCTAATTGTACAAGGTTTCTTTTCGAGGTAACAAAAATGTACTTAAAATTTTTTTTTTAACGTTTATTCATTTTTTTTAACGTTTATTCATTTTTGAGAGACAGAGAGAGACAGAGTGCAAGAAGGGGTGGGGTAGGGAGGGCAGAGAGAGAGGGAGACACAGAATCCAAAGCAGGCTCCAGGCTCTGAGCCATCAGCACAGAACCCGATGTGGGGCTCAAACGCACGAACTGCGAGATCATGAACTGAGCTACTCAGGCACCGCAAGATGACAAAAATGTTCTAACATTAGATTATGGTGATGGTGGCAAAACTCTGTAGATATACCGAAAACCATTTAATTGTACACTTTAAATGGGCAAATTTTATGGAATGTAATTTTTTCTCAATAAAGCTATCTAAAACAAAAAGAAAAAAATAAAGATCTCTCCTAGCAGGTGATATTTAAACTGAGACCTTAAAGATAAGAAACCTGTTGTGCAAAGAGTTGGGACAAGAGCTTTCAGTCACAGGGAACAAAGGCTATGAAGGCCATGAAGAGAGACAGAAGTTTACTAAACAAGGGAGTAAGTGATAGGAGATAGGTTGGAAAGGAGCCAGAGCAGGGAAGGTTTTCTGAAACTTTCAAAGTCACCAAGTTCCATTTTGATACATACTCTTATTAGGCAGTATAATCTACATGGCAGTCCACATGAAATATTTAACAGTGAAACCCATGGATAAGGCCACAAATGGAGAGCTGTTAATTCCAAATGCCATATAGCTGCAAAACACCTTATTAAGAAGAAAAGAAGTATTAAGTGTTAAAAGGGAAAAGTATTTAAAGCAATAATTAGCCTATAACTGGGGAATTCCATTAAATTACTTTCACCATTGTCATAAATATCAATTTCTAGGAGATATTCACATTCCAGGGAGCACAAGAAGAATTCCCATCTCCAAATAGTTCAGAAAGTAGGGATCCTATAGAATACCAGGCAGGAAAAGAAATCACTAAAGCAATACAAATACAGATTTCATAGTGTCTAAACTTTGTGTGCAGTTGTGCAGTGTCATACTTGAGATCTGAAATAAAAGGACATGACCAATCCAGTCTGGACCAACACAGAATGTAGAAAGGAATCAGAGGATGACACAGAATTCTAAGTGAAAATGTAAGAATATCTGGACCAAAAGCAGGAGAAAGAAGACACCCAAGCCTTGCAAATTTTCATGAACACTCTTGAGAGGAGGGATTGGTGGTTAACAGACTAATACTGTTAAGTGATCATCTTATGTACTTATAATTCTCAAATTCTATTATACATTATTGTTCAAAATAGAACAGGGGGTGAAGAGAGGCAGAGAGACAGAGAGAAGTCATAATTTAGATTCAGTGTTGCCCTTGTGATCATCTGCAACAATGGCTGCAATATTTTTGCAACTTCTTCCAAGGAAAGTAGAAGTTCTATTTTTCCACCCCTTGAATGCAGGGTTGTTCACATGACTTGCTTTGATCAAATGAGTCATTAGCAAACATGATACTAGAGAAGGCTTGAAAAGTGTGTATGCCTGGGATTTGTCTTTACTCTTGCTGCTTTTAGAACCCAGCCACCCAGTCAAGAAGCCTGAGCTTAGTCTGCTAGATACGGAAACACATAGCCCAGTTTCTCTGTTGCTCCAGCCTATTGCCAGATACATCTAACCCCAAAGCCCATGCTCATTGCCACGATTATGACTATGATTATTACTACTCTTATTATTGCTCATATATTGTGTGGTCAGATCTAGACCTCTGTCTCTGCATTAAGGGTTGGAAAGGTGAAAATTACACATTGGGATTAGAGTGTGCAAACTGGCTCCAATGTTTTTCTCTACCATGCAGACTTGGAAAAGGTTTCCATTTTCTATGAGCCTCAATTTGTCTCAGCTAGGAATTACATTTAATCAAGAGGGTTCCTGGGAAAATTAAATAACATGAAAAAAGTGCCCTCTCAACACAAAGTGACACCCATTAGCAGTAATAAGGCTGAGATGTTTCAATTGAGCTCACCAGAAACAGTTTCCAAAGAATCTAACTTTAACAATCCCTGGAAAAATGAAGTGAAAATACGCTTGTTCTTCATGAAAGCAATTGTTAGTTTTCTGCTCTGTGATGTCACAGAATAAAATGTTCAATTAAAATGCTATAGAATTATGCAGTGTTTCTTAATCTTTCTTTCGAAACTGTTGAGTTACTAGGGTTGGGAGGGGGAAAGACTTGTTGAAAGTATGTGCTTTCTCAACCTTTGAAATGCTTCCAGATTCTGTCATCATCTTTTCATCTCAACATCAAAGTTGGGAAAGTCTCTTCCACAGGGAGGGCAGGTGCTCACATGCTGCTCACCAAGGCACTTTGCTACCCCATAAATCTGTCTCTCTCTACCTGCATCTTGAGAATCAAGCATTAGTTTTTTATTTCTTTTAGATTTTTACCTACTTGTACTCTTTTGCTAGTAAACTTCTGACACATTCAACAGGTGATTTGGCTTACAAAAACAGCCAGGGAAGGGGCTTCACCAGAAGCATGGTCAGCACATATGAAATGCTTAACATGGCAGAAACACACAAAAGCATATTTCTGAAAGAGCTTAAAAAACGGACGAGGGGGTTCTTACTTTCTACATGACCTAACTTTCAATTCGCATTTTCTTGAAATCAAGAGAAGTCAAAATACAAAGGATGGGAAAATATGTGATCAGGACTCATTCAAAAAATTCAAATTCAGCAAATTGGGAGGGTGAGTTTATTCACATAGTGCCTTAGTTCACTGAAAGGCTGCCTTAGGAATAAACTACAATGTAAATCTCTTCCTAAAACTCCAAAGGCCAGAAAATGTTTTTCTAAGGCACGTCTTATGCTTTTCTTTTATTTGCTACATTTATATACTTAAGGTACCTTTGGTGCAAATTTTCCATTTGTGGTGCTTTAAATATTAGAGTCACCAACTAAATTGAAATTAAGTACATGGGAGAGGAGCAGGCAGAGGTATGGGGGTAAGTAATATCCCAAAGAAGGGTAAATATAGAGGAACAGTAATTATTGTGTCTGCCGGATTGTTCCCCCCAAATTCATATTCACCTTGAACCTCAGAACGTCACTTTATTTGGAAATAGGGCATTTGAAGATTTCGAGGTGGATTTAGAATGGATCCTAAATCCAATGGTTAGTGTCCTTATAAGAAGAGAAGAGGTCATAGAGAAAAAGGCAATATGAAGATGGAGGCAGAGATTGGAGTGACGTGTCTACAAGCCAAGGAACACCAAGGATTGCCAGCAACCACCAGAAGCTAGCAAAGCAGCATAGTATGGATTCTCCCTCGGAGCTTTCAGAAGGAATCAACACTGCCAATACCCTGATTTCTAATTTCTGGGCTCCTGAACTCCAAAGAATAAATTTTTGGTATTCTAACTCACCCAGTTTATGGCAATTTGTAATGGCAGCCACAGGCAGCTAACAATAAATTAACACATGGTGTAGGTGGTCTTGAAGAGACCTGCAGCATCTGTTACCTGCAGTTAGTTGGCTGTGGACATTTTGACATTGTCACCTGATTCCTTTAGCCCACCTTTGACCTCACCCTGATCCTTGTTAACACTTAGTGCTATACCTCACCCTCCTTTTCCTGAGCTTCTGAAATATGAGATGGAGAGGGATTGGAGTTGGGGAAGGTTGCAGGATATGGTGGAAATCAGGAGAAGATTTGGGTCAGGTACTGGTTAGGCTCAGGAATACCACTGGGATAAGAATTTGAGGTCAAGATCCTCGTGAGCAGTTTCCAAGGACAAAGAGAAACCCCAGAATTATAGAGAACAGGACAGGTCTTCCTGGTCAGTCCTTATTCTTGGGCAGTGTTATATTTCTACACTTAACCATCTCTGACTTTACAAAGAAACATTTAGCTGAGGCATGTTTCCTAAAGCATTATAGAGCCATAACACTTTAAAACACCAACTTTCATGATCCCTATGATGGCATCTCTCAGTGTTGTTCCTGCCTGTTTACTGTCACAGGTGCACACATTCTCAGCCTTGGTATTCTCAAAACTCCCCACTCCGGGGGCGCCTGGGTGGCGCAGTCGGTTAAGCGTCCGACTTCAGCCAGGTCACGATCTCGCTGTCCGGGAGTTCGAGCCCCGCGTCGGGCTCTGGGCTGATGGCTCAGAGCCTGGAGCCTGCTTCCGATTCTGTGTCTCCCTCTCTCTCTGCCCCTCCCCCGTTCATGCTCTGTCTCTCTCTGTCCCAAAAATAAATAAACGTTGAAAAAAAAATTAAAAAAAAACAAAAAAAACCTCCCCACTCCGTACATCCTCTGTCCCCACTTCCTGCTGCTCAGTATCTCTGTCTTAGAACTTTTCAGATCTTTACCTATCTACCTATTTCCATATCTGTCCATCCATCCATCCATCCATCTACTCATCTGTCTTTCTTTAAAAAAATATTTTGATGTATGACTGACATACCAAAAGTTATACATATTTAATACATATAATTTAATGATTTGGGAGATAAGTATACATCCATGAAACCATCACCATATTCTATGCCATAAACATATCCATCACATTCAAAAGTTATCTATATCTGCCTTAGCCTACCTGTCTTAGAACACACTGAAAACTGACATGGTAATTTGTCTTATTTAGGTCTCACAACCACACAATAGGGTAGTTACAATGTATATATAAATTCTAAAATAATATTTACATTTTTATTATTATAAAATCAATAATACCTATATATTTCTTGCTAAATGACTATAAATACTATGTATAGATTGCTAGTTTTTTTACAGTACTATATATAATATATATGTATACACACAAATGCATACACACACACACACACACACACACACACACATAAATTCCAAGTATTTACATTGTTCCTGTACTTGTCATCCTTAATGGGAATGCAGTGTAATGTAGTGGGAGAAATTCACACTGCTCTCTTCCCAGTCTTTCCTTTTTACCCATGGCCTTCTCCCACTCACCTAAATCTTGAACAGCACCTGTGGCTTCAGGAAAGTGTTGTGAGAATAACAGTGTCAAACTCTTGACTTTTGAGATTGAAAAGCTGAGATCTAGACACATGGCAATAGGGATATGGGAGAATATGTAATCTGTCAGGAGCAGATTTTCCTACCGCAAAGGAGTAGGGGGTGGAAAGGAGTATCAGAGGCTAAGTAAGGAAGTTCAGTGAAAGAAACCTCTAGAGAAAAAGCTCTGTGCCATCCTCCGAAGGCCAGTTGCAGGGTGGGTGTGGGGTGGGTGGGGTGGAGCCCTCAGTAGAGTAGTAAATCCCATATGAATTTAAGGGATTTGAAAGCCTGGGCAGGTGGTGAGCCTTGGGACTGACCTCAGGCCCAACATAACTCAAGAGTAAGAGAATAGATGCATGAGACTTCTACACAGATGGGAGTGGAACAGCCTTGATTTCCCCATGTTCAGGGTAAGACAAAGCCAGACAAATGTTTCTTGTGTGCTCATAAAGATGTGGGAGTAGCTGAGAAAAAGCCTGGCCTTGGAAGACCTTGCAACTGGAGCCAGAGGGATGCACCCATGAGCTTCAGAGACCAATCACACAGACCATTTAGAATGAAGATGCCTGAGAACCAAACGACACTTCCCCAGCCACTAATGCTTTCTCATTTTATCAGCTCCTTGGAATGGAAATGAACTCTTGGGGAAAGGATACCAGGGCTCTAAGTTTCTGCCACCCGCTGGTAGAAACTATCTAGAAATTAAATTGAGTGTTGAAAAAATAAGTTGTATTTCCTGCTCATCTGAACATGTGGACTGAAATTTGTATCCATGATAATGGAACCTTGTAGCTCACTCTACTATTCCTCAACCAGTAGATTTTTGGGTTGGCTTCTCTACTCACAGGAAGTGAGATTCCATCAAGGTAGTGCTCTCCCTTGCCTTGGTTAGAACAAACTCAGCTTTGTCTTATCAACAGGTTGATATTTTGGTGATATTTTCGGGGAGCCAGCATTCCAGAGATCACCATTTAGTTTCGATTTGTTTAGCACACTCACAGCTGAGGGTCTTAGCTCTGGCTTTTCCCTCTGCTTACAACACTTTTCCTGTCCACAGCACGGTTTGCCCTGCACTGCCATATGTTTCTGCTCACATGGTCCCTTATCAAAGAGACTTTCTTTGGTCATCCAATATAGAATAGCAATTCCCCATTCCCACCACTCTTCAGTTCCCCTTACCCTGCTTTATTCATTTATTTTTAAAACCTCTTTCATCACTTGATATGGTATATATTTGTTTGTTTACTCTGTCTCCCTTCACTAAAATGGAAGCTGCTTAAGGACTTTGTTTTGTTCTCTTCTATATCCCCTGTGACTAAACAGTGTTCATGCTAGTAGGTCCTCTGCAAATATTTGTTGAATCAACGAATATTTTCTACAGATACCTTTTTGTTTCAATGTTCTGCATTCATTTCCCTTTCTAAATATTGCTCTTCAGTTTCCCTGTAACAAATCTCCTGACAAACAGGAACTTTATATTCCTCTTTATTCTAATCTGACATGATAGATGCTCAATAAATACTTACTAAAGGAACAAAAAGAAGGAGAAATGCATAGATGAATGAATAAGACATGTGGTAGCAATGGTGTGGCTGATTGACAGCAGTGTGAGGTAGCAAAATAACCTCATGCCCTCTTCTTTGATCCCTCTCTCATCTCCTCCCCTACTCC
This sequence comes from Felis catus, assembly GCF_018350175.1. NCBI lineage: Eukaryota > Metazoa > Chordata > Mammalia > Carnivora > Felidae > Felis > Felis catus. Next base: position 116,659,765 of record NC_058374.1, read on the forward strand.
CAGGATGGCTTATCCAGATTGTTAGCTAAGTGCTTGAATATGCAAAAATTAGTTGGATGGGGCATATAGCTATAAAGAACTGAATTTCTCTTTCATAAGAAAATGAAAAGATTTGGAGGGTGGGGAATGAAAAGGGACAAGGGGCTTTTAAAATAGAAGGGATAAGAATAAAAGAGGATCCTGGAGAGGAAAATGAAAAAGTGGACATGAAGCACTTTTAAAACATGTTTGTACATTTTACACTTCATTTGAGATGTTTGATGCAGCATGCAGTAAGTTTTCTGTGACCCAAACCACCAACAAATGTGGCCATCCTCACAGAGGGGTTTTTATGTTTGAAAATCAAAAAAAGGAGCAAATTTCCCAATTGTCTCAAATAAAAGAGAGCCAAAATAAACCCACAGTTACAAGGCAGAGTGGAGAACAAGATTCAAAGGAGGCAGGGAGTCAAAGTCAGAGGAGACCGTGAGATTATAACCCCTGAGAATTTTGCAGCAATCTTGAGAAGGATGTGAGACTTTTTCTTTTTTTTAAATTTTGTTTTAACGTTTATTTATTTTTGAGAGAGAGAGAGAGAGAGAGAGAGAGAACGAGAGGGGGAGGTGCAGAGAGACACACACACAGAATCCAAAGCAGGCTCCAGTCTCTGAGCTGTCAGCACAGAGCCTGATGTGGGGTTTGAACCCATGAACCGTGAGATCATGACCTGAGCCGAAGTCGGGAGCTTAACCCACTGAGCCACCCAGCCCCCGATGTGAGACTTTGTAAGGGTATGGGATGGTGGTACTGCCAGTGCAACCAGTTCTTAAGGGGGCAGAGAGGCCCAGCTGACCCCTGGCCCACCTAAATAACAGTCTTCCTGTTTCAGTTCCCAGCCTTTGTATTCTTGGGGCCTTGCCTTCGTATAGGCCCCTCTGCTCCTGAGAGACAGCATTATCATGTGGATGGTGCAAATGGATTCTTTGAGGCCTATGGTCTTCTGGCCTGTTGAAATTTGCAAGTCTCAACCTGGAGCAGCCATGAACACATGCATATGTTTCATTTTCCTTACCTAGTTTCCAAATTAGATTGACCATTTAAAAAATTTTTTTTTCAACGTTTATTTATTTTTGGGACAGAGAGAGACAGAGCATGAACGGGGGAGGGGCAGAGAGAGAGGGAGACACAGAATTGGAAACAGGCTCCAGGCTCTGAGCCATCAGCCCAGAACCCAACGTGGGACTGGAACTCACGGACCTCGAGATCGTGACCTGGCTGAAGTCGGACGCTCAACCGACTGTGCCACCCAGGTGCCCCTAGATTGACCATTTAAACAATTACTTTCCTGTCCTTGCCTCTGTTGGGATGTAGCTCTTTCTCCACCCATTAACTTACCCACAAGTTCTAATTTGTCTGGAATCTCACATACCTTTTAGGAAAAGAAATGCTACCACATCCAAAAGGTGTAAAGGTTCCCAGGATAACTTGATTTGGCAGGTCACTGAATATGTTGGTGTACATGCCACCCCAAGGGAGAGCAGAATAGCTTTGGCAGACAGCGAGGCGGCCAGAAGGATAGGTAAAATACAGGTTAAGGAACTGATACTGATAAAAACCAACAAAAATGGTAATAATTATTCTTATATGGAATGATGTTAACTCCTATTTAATTAGAAAAAAAATTATTTTAATGTTTATTTATTTTTGACAGAGAGAGAGAGACAGACAGTGGGAGGGACAGAGAGAGGAAGACACAGAGTCTGAAACAGGCTCCAGGCTCTGAGCTGTCAGCACAGAGCCTGACACAGGGCCTGAACTCACGGACAGTGAGATCATGACCTGAGCCGAAGTCGGACGCTCAACCGACTGAGCCACCCAGGTGCCCCATATTTAATTTTTTTTCTAATCAACTATTTACAGATGAGCCGACAGAAGTCCAGAGGGGGTGACTCGCCTTCCCATGGTCACTGAGTACAATAATGGTGGTGCCAGGCCATGCCGGGTTCCCTGACTCCCACTTGCATATTCTTCCCATACGTTCACATTACTTGCACCCTCATTTTTATTTACTTACTATTTATTTATTTATTTATTTGTTAGCTTCAGGTGTAGAAGGTAATAATTCAACACTTACATACAACATCCAGTGCTCATCACAAGTGCCCTCCTTAATACCCATCACCCATTTAACCCATACTCCCTGCCCACCTCCCCTCTGTAAACATCAGTTTTTTACATGCTCATTTTAGCCCCAAACTCTTTGAAACCAGTCTTGTGGATAATAGCAAGGAAGTCTGGTCAGATTGGTTCTATTAATGGAAGAGTCACTGGAAAACAAAGTTGCCCATTGCTACCCAGTATGGCCTGACACCATGCAGCAGGAGGACTGTGTCTCCCTGCCAACATCTGTGGACAGATGAGAGCAAAGGAGGGCTGAGGGATAATTATGGATATGTGAACAAGTTCACAAAACCTAGCTGCACCAACCTCTTGAGGTCTTTTTCATTTTGGATTTGCAGGAATTTATCACAAAATCTCTTTTCTCTCTAAGCTAGATCCTCTTGATGCCCAATGCCCATGTGGTTCTCTCTACTAACCAGGAAAATGAAGGAGAACTCATTTTCTCAGAACCATGTGAGCTGTTGTAGCCTAACAGCTACAACCAGAGGTTCCCTTAAATAGAAGTAAGTCTTGCAAACTAGAGAACTTGCCCCAACCTCTTTCTTGCATTGACTTCTCTTGTCTCCAGCAGGAGGGCAAGTGGACCCTTGAGAGCAAAAGATTGAGGCAAGGCATCAGACTTCCTGTTCCAATACTCATGCGATTTTCTGCTGAAACAGAAATGCCCTACCTCTCGAGACATCCTTTCTATCATGCCCAGCCCCTTCCATCCTCCTTTCCTCTTGGGATTTCAAAAGGATATTAGGTCAAAGAGGAACCGTCTACCAGGGCATAATGGAACTTTTTCATCTCTGGGTCAGCCTCTTTGACTGTTGGCATCTTAGGCTTCCTCTTCAGCAGCTCCAGCCAGAAACATTGGGAAACTTTGGGACTGTTGTCTACCTTCACCACGCCTTTAGGATCATTATAGTGGCGCAGGATAAGACATTTGTTGAATCCTTCTTTTTTAAGCTTTGCTTCTTCTGCTTTTCTGTTCAAAGAAAAAAAATCCAGAAGTAGTTAATTTCCTGATCTTATCAAGGGCTAGAGGCTGGGCAATGGCTGTTCTGGCCTCTGTGACCTCACCTTTACTGCCAGTCTAAGAGGCTTCCTTAGATCTGGACAGCTGGATTTTGAAATCTTTAGCCAAGTGTTTATTGAGTGCCTATCATTTGTAAACAGTTTTTGAGGACCTGATGTGTGTGAAGCACTGGACCAGAAGCTGCAGAAAATGCAGGACTAGTAAGGAGTCCTCTCTCCCCACAGGAGCAACATGATTCAGCGTAGACCTTGGACGAGAACTGAGGTGAAACCTGGTGCTAACACTTGGGACTGTAAAAAAGTATGCAAAATACTAAACTCTGAGTCTTAGTTATTTTTCATCTGTAAAATGGGGGTAACAATGCCTCACAGAAATATAGGGAATCTCTGGTTAATTAATACGCACAGACCTCTAGGCATGGACCCCAGTATTTAGCATGCCTTCTAAATATACTAGTTGTTTTTGTTACAAGTTAGTGACACATACATACATACATGTTCATTAATAATAAGGTGGTAGAGGGGAAGAGTAGGTGAATATGAAACTACATATGTTCTGCATTTCAGACAGAGACCTTGAAATTAAGGTAGGCCCCTTGGAACAGTCATTTAACTATTCACAGATATTCACTAGGTATCTTCCACAGGCAAAATTCATACGTTCTTATGAGATAGGTGCTATTTATCCCCATTCTAAAAAGTCCCTGAATTTTGCAGCTGCATGGTAAAGCCAGGATGCAACGTCATGTATATCAGCTCCAAATTCTCTACTTTCTTCACTTCATGAGACTGTTCCCCATATTTGTAGTGTCAGGAGCTACAGGAGTTGTGGGCATACTATAAAATGTAGACCAACCAGTTAGAGTGGGAGAGATCCAAAGCATAAGAGACTCTTAAAAACTGAGAACAAACTGAGGATTGATGGGGGGTGGGAGGAAGGGGAGGGTAGGTGATGGGTATTGAAGAGGGTATCTTTTGGGATGAGCACTGGGTGTTATATGGATACCAATTTGACAATAAATTTCATATATTAAAAAAAATAAAAATAAACAAACAAAAAATGTAGACCGACCAGGCCAATGAAACAGAACTTCCTAGTTCTTGCCCAGCTTCCTGACCACAACCCACATGCACACACAGCTATGCACACACATATACACTCATGTGCACATACATACACATACATATGCACATATACTCGTGCACTCAAGCATGCCAGATTAGAGCTGTTGGCAACATGTCATTGGAAGAAGCCTCCAGAATCAGGCTGGAAGAGCAGAGACATTCTTGGCCCTCTAGGAGACCAACACCACCTGTTTAACATCCACATGGACTGGATGGCTTGCCTTTACTCCATGGTCCCAGCTACTAAAAGTGGGCTGCAGGGCTTCTGGGTTTAAGACATAATGTGGGGATGGAATTGGGCAGATCTATAACCAACACTTGAAAATAATCAGAAGTGTCAGGACTCTAATTAGGGGAAATGGTAGCTACCTTCTCAGAGAAGAGTTAGGCATTTGGGCATTTCTAACATGGGTATAGAGTGGAATGCAAAACAAGCAAACAAACAAGCTTCAGCAACAGGGTAAAAAAAATATTTAAGGCCGCCCTCAGCAAGTCCCTTCAGATTCAGAATATATACAAACAGGAATCCTCAATGTTTCACATTCTAAGGTGCACTTGAAAAGTGCTAAAGTTGAGCTGGCATACCTCAATAAGGGTCTTGGAATGTTTAGAAGAATTGGTCTGTGTGCATGTGTGTGTGTGTGTGTGTGTGTGTGTGTATGTATGTATGTATGCACATGTGACATTTATTGGTTGAGTGTGGGTTTTGGGGTGTAAGAGCTATGCTGAAAGAAAAAATTTTAAATGATTAAAACTCAGAAATTGGACAGGGTGCCTGGCTGGATAAATCAATAGAGCACCTGACTCTTGATCTTGGGGTCATGAGTTGGAGCCTCATGTTATGTGTAGAGTTTACTTAAAAAATAAGTAATCAGACAAAACTGGAGGTATCACAATTCCAGATTACAAGTTTTATTACAAAGCAGTAGTAATTAAAACAGTCTGGTACTGGCATAAAAAATAGACACATAGATCAATTGAATAGGATAGAAAGCCCAGAAATAAACCCACAATTATATGGTCAGTTAATCTCTGATGAAGAAGGAATGGATATAAAATGGGAAAAAGTCTCTTCAACAAATGGTGTTGGGAAAACTGGACAGCCATATGCAAAAGAATGAAACTGGATCATTTTCTTATACCATACAGAAAAATAAACTCAAACTGGATGAAAGACCTAAATGTGAGACCTGAAACCATAAAAATCCTTGAAGAAAGCACAGACAGTAATCTCTTTGACATCAACTGTAGCAACATTTTTCTAGTGTCTCCTGAGGCAAGAGAAATAAAAGCAAAAATAAACTATTGGGACTATATCAGAATAAAAAGCTTCTGCACAGCAAAGGAAACAATCAACAAAACTAAAAGACAACCCATGGAATGACAGAAGATATTTGCACATGACATATCTGATGAAGGGTTAGTATCCAAAATATATAAAGGACTGATATAACTCAATGTCCCCAAAACAAACAATCCAATTAAAAAATGGACAGAGGACCTGAAGAGATATTTTTCCAAAGAAGACATACAGGTGGCTAACAGACACAGAAAAGATCTCAACATCACTCCTGATCAGGAAAATGTAAATCAAAATTATAATGAGGTACCATTTCACACCTTTCAGAATGGCTAAAATCAAAAACACAAGACATAACAAGTGTTGGCAAGGATGTGTAGAAAAAGGAACCCTTGTGCACAGTTGGTGGGAATCCAAACTGGTACAGTCACTGTGGAAAACAGCATGGAGGTTCCTCAAAAAATTAAAAATAATGCTGCCCTATGATCCAGTAATTTTACTACTGGGTATTCATCTCCAAAATACAAAAACGCTAATTCAAAGAAATACATGTAACCCTATGCAGTATTATCTACAATAGCCAAATTATGGAAGTGACCCTAGTGTTTATTGATAGATGAATGGATAAAGAAGTTGTGATATATACACACTGGAATATTATTCAGCCATAAAAAGAATGAAATTTGTTTGGCAACAACATGGATGGTGCTAGAGAGTATAAAGCTAATTGAAATAAATCAGTCAGAGAAAGACAATACTATATAATATCACTTACATGTGGAATTTAAGAAACACAACCAACCACCAAAGGAAAAAAAAGGGAGATAAAGACAAACCAAGAAGCAGACTCTTAACTATAGAGAACAAACTGATGGTTACCAGAGGGGAAGGGGGTGACAGGATATGGGAAATAGGGGATGGGGGGATAAGAGTACACTTACACGATTTTGAAAAAAAAGTAATTGGAAAATAATATAGCTGATTAATGAAAGGAGGGAGAGGTATATAGCTACACTGCTGTTGGCTTCAGGGGTATTGGGGGTGGGAGTCCCTAGCAATTAGCAAGGTTCACTGGCCCCTCTAAGAGAAACAGGAGCAGGCACTTCTCAGTAAGTTCTGTGGGGAAGGAACCACAGCCAGGAGGGTGGGCAAGGGCCAGATCTGCCCCTCAAAAATGGAAATGCCTGATTAAAACAACTGGTTTCTTTTGACATTTGTTTCTTCTTTTGCTTTCCTCCTCCTCCTGCCACTCCTTCTTCTCTTTTTCACATTCTCATGAAAATGTATCCCATTGTCAAAAATGAGGTGAGTAGGCAGAATTTTTGAGCAATGTGACAAAAAAAGGAGCCCTTATAAATTGCACTCTTCCCCACACCAAAACACACACACGCCACTCCATTTATAAGCATCAAACGCTGGCAGGAATTCAGCCTAAGAGCACACATTTATAGACCAATTGGAAACCTGAGTCTAATTACCATTTACCAAGCCCACATCTGGGCTCTTTCATTCAACGCCTAGACATGATTCTATTTTTCTGTGAGTCTCTACAAATGGACCTTTTGGATTATTCTTAAGAAAGGTAAGTATGCCTCTAAAGTGTAAATACCTATAATCTTTGGGAGAAGAAAAGGCATGCTCCCCCTTCTTATTTGCAAGGCCAAAAATCAAGATACAACAGAGCTCTAGTGCAAAAAACTCCAATGCAAAATCTCCTACCTTATCTGAATGTTACATTATTCAAATACTCAGAGTCGGCAACTATAATTCAGGGAAGTTCCCCATAACTCTTCTTCTTTTGCTAACCCCTTTAAAAGTCCCTAGACAAAGAGTCTTGATTATTGTGTAAAGACCAATCAGTCTCTCTGCCAAAAAAAAAAAAGGCTGCCCTTCACTGCCTTTTCTCCAGGAATTGGCAATGGCAGTAGTTTTGTTCTCCTCTTGCCTGAGAACCAGAAGTTGACCTCTGGATTCTCCAGCAGGTGATAATTAACACCAAATTGATTAGTTCAACAAAGGAGCCCTAATACTTGCATAAAAGGTTTCTTCAAAGTTTTGGATGGCTGGTCATTCTCAGGAAAAGTCATTTTGGGCTTACAAAAGAGTTCTTCTCTAAGTCAGAAGTTACCCAATTATCCTAGCCCTCTGGTATCTGGACCACTGTAAGAGAGGCTGGAATAGAAAGGGAACTGCATTTCAAATCATCTCAAATCAAATTTGCCTAAGAATCTAAGCTAAATTCAATATGGTGGGGACATTCACTGAATGTCAGAACTGAAGGATGCTTGGGCAATATCTAATTCCATTTTACAGATGAAGGAGCCAAAGTACAGAAAAGGGAATTGATACTTGCTAAATAATAGTTACTGTTTATTAAGCATTCATATATTCTACAGATTGTGCTAAGTTATTGAACTGGGTTATTTCATTTAATGCTTTCAATAACCCTATGAGGTAAATTCTAGTAGAACCTCCATTTTATATGAGGAAGATAAGGTTTTGAGAAGCAAAGTAAGTGCCCCAAATACTATGGTTGGCAAATGGGAGCATAAGACTTCTGTGAACTTCAAAGCTTGAAGTTCTGCCCCTTTACAGACATAGCCTCTTGTAACACAGGTCACACAGCTAAGAAATGGCAGGGTCTGAGTTAGGAGTGAGTCTGGATTCCCAGTTTAATGCTTTTGTACCACCATACTCTAATAGTACATATGAATAAAGTCAGAAGACTAGAACTCTATCAGCTACAGCCCAAAGATCTGATTCTCTGATTCAGGCCCAGACAAAAGGTCTAGGTAAACCCAGTGTGGAGGATGTGCTTTGCTGTAAGGAGTGTTTTGGGTTCTGGTCTGGGATGGGAGGGTTCACTACATTTGTCAGACCAGACTTCCTGTGCCAAGAAAAGAGAGTCTATTTCAAGTGTGCACCTGCCAACAGAGTTAGAGAAGATTCTTTCTTCTCTCATTTCCCTGAGTCTGACTTGATATAATGTTCTGTGTTGAGCAAATGTGGTAGAAATTTGGTAGGGTACAAAGGCCAATAGTTATGATTTGCCAAAAATTGCATTTCATCCAACAAGCATTTTTTTTCAATCTACTTACTAATCACTCACCCTGGGAACCAAGGGATGTTAAGATTTGGCTGATTTTCTTGTAGAAATGTTTTGTAATGCACATAATGTAAAGTTACATGTGTTCTTTTTGAAGCTTGGATTCTGTATATGATAAATCCCTTGGGAACAAATTTTCATTGTTAAAAACCCACTCCCTTGAGATAGTTTATTACTATGGGTAATGTGTAACAGCATCAGACTCATCCCTGGTGCTGTGTGCCAGTTAAATTCACCTCCTCCATTGACTCTGCCAAGCCATCTCTTCTTCAGTCTAAACTGACTTGTCTCAAGAAACCACTTCTGACAGTACTGGGTTATTATTAAAAAATGCTTTTAGCTTGCTTAGTGCTTTAGTGTCTACAAAGTACATTTATATACATACATATATAGTCACAACAACCTGCCGTAAGCAGAAGACCTGTTATTATCCCTAAATGACTAAAGAAGCAGAAGTTCAGGGAGTTCAAGTGACTTACACAAGATCCCACACCCATTGACTAATGAACCTAGATGTTTTGACTCCAGTTTTTTTTTCTTTCAATTTTTGCTTTAGTCTTTATTTTTTAGAGCAGTTTTAGGTTCACAGCAAAATTGAGTGGAAAATACAGAGAGTTCTCATATACTCCCTACAAGTTTTTTTTTTCTTTCATTAAAATTTGCTGCCTGGTCCACATCACTTGAGGACTTATTTAAACTTGAAAAATTAATTGTAAGCTCACCTGGAAGAAGGAATTGGTAAAATTGGTTAAGATGTTTTTGATGTAGAAAGAGTAATCATGGCACAAAAACAGTCACTGAGATCAACAGAACAGAATAGAGAACCCAGAAATGGACCCACAAACATATGGCCAACTAATCTTTGACAAAGCAGGAAAGAATATCCAATGGAATAAAGACAGTCTCTTCAGCAAGTGGTGTTGGGAAAACTGGACAGCGACATGCAGAAAAATGAACCTGGACCACTTTCTTACACACAAAAATAAACTCAAAATGGATGAAAGACCTCAATGCAAGACAGGAAGCCATCAAAATCCTTGAGGAGAAAGCAGGCAAAAACCTCTTTGACCTTGGGCACAGCAAATTCTTACTTAACATGTCTCTGGAGGCAAGGGAAACAAAAGCAAAACTGAACTATTGGGACCTCATCAAAATAAAGAGCTTCTGCACAGAGAAGGAAACAATCAGCAAAACTAAAAGGCAACCGATGGAATGGGAGAAGATATTTGCAAACGACATCTCAGATAAAGGGTTAGTATCCAAAATCTATAAAGAACTTATCCAACTCAACACCCAAAAAACAAATAATCCAGTGAAGAAATGGGCAAAAGACATGAATAGACACTTCTCCAAAGAAGACATCCAGATGGCCAACTGACACAGGAAAAAATGCTCAACATCTCTTATCACCAGGGAAATACAAATCAAAACCACAATGAGATATCACCTCACACCTGTCAGAATGGCTAACATTAACAACTCAGGCAATGACAGATGTTGGTGAGGATGTGGAGAAAGAGGATCTCTTTTGCATTGCTGGTGGGAATGCAAACTGGTGCAGCCACTCTGGAAAACAGTATGGAGGTTCCTCAAAAAATTAAAAATAGAACTACCCTATGACCCAGGAATTGCATTACTAGGTATTTATCCAAGGATACAGGTATGCTGTTTTGAAGGGGCACATGCACCCCAATGTTTATAGCAGTGCTATCAACAATAGCCAAAGTATGGAAAGAGCCCAAATATCCATCGATGATGAATGGATAAAGAAAATGTGGTATATATATATATATATATATATATATATATATATATATACACATACATACACAATGAAGTATTACTCGGCAATCAAAAAGAATGAAATCTTGCCATTTGCAACTATGTGGATGGAACTGGAGGGTATTATGCTAAATGAAATTAGTCAGTCAGAGAAAGACAAATATCATATGACTTCACTCATATGAGGACTTTAAGAGACAAAACAGATGAACATAAGGGAAGGGAAGCAAAAATAATATAAAAACAGGGTGGGGGGGACAAAACATAAGAGACTCTTAAATATGGAGAACAAACAGAGGGTTACTTACTGGAGGGGTTGTGGGAGGGGGGGATGGACTAAATGGGTAAGTAGCATTAAGGAATCTACTCCTGAAATCATTGTTGCACTATATGCTAACTAACTTGGATGTAAATTAAAAAAAATAAATAAAAATACAAATTAAAAAAAAAAAAGAAAGAGTAACCAGAGGAGGTTTGCTGTACCAGTAATTAAGATACAAATATCTAATATTTACCGAACGCCTAGTTGTACTAGGAAGCTTTACAACTGCCCTAAAAGGTAGCTACTATGATTACCTTCATTTTACAGATGAAGAAAATAAGGCAAAGTGAATTAGTGACTTTCCCAAGGTCACATGCATGGATGGAGCTGGGATTTTAGACCAATCAATTTGACTTTAAGCCCTCTTTCTTAACACCATACTTGTTTCTCTCATATTATATAAATCTGAATAATTAAAATAGCTGAAAACTCAGGTAGATCAATGAAATAGAACAGACAGCTCAGAAGAAGACTCTAATATATATAAGACTGAAGATTAATTTAAGCTGAGAACTCAAATCTGTGGATAACACAGACTGTATTCAATACCTGGCTCCAGAGTGATGATAGAGTGCTGTGGTTAGATGCACAGGCTTTGGTATCAAACAAATCTAAGAGTAAATAGCAGCTCATTCACTCCCTAGCTTTCTGACCTTGGCATAAAAGCAGTGACTTACTCATGGAGGCATGTAAATTGCTTCGTGTGGTGTGTTACACAAAAGAAGCACTCAATAAACATTACCTATTTTTATTAGCACTCAGTAAACACTAGCTGTCATTATTATTGGCATGGGAGAATTAAAGCTAGAATCTTCATACCATACACAATTTCCAGTAAGTGGAGAAAAAAGAAGTTAAAAATAGACTAGGTCTATCTAAGTTTAGCATGAGGAAAATTTTTCTAGTTATAAAAACAAGGGGAAAAATCTTAAAACAAAATATTGATACTTGTACAATAATAAAAGTTAATTTAAATACTATGCCTAGGTGTTTTAAAACAGTTGTAATATGACGTAAAATTAGATACTAAATTTACCAATATACTGAATTTACTAATTTAAATTTAAAAATTCCTGGAGATTCAACCAATAACGAGTAATTTCTAGTGAAACTAAGTTTAAAATTTTAAATACAATAATAATTGCAATTTTTAAAACAATTCACTAGAAATTACTCTATGCTGATTAAATCACCAGGAATTTTCAGCACAAGATCTAACAATTTAACATGACCACTGTGGCCTGAGCTCTGGGCTTGTTCTGCCTTTCCTAATCCTTAAAGGGGTTTAAAGAGAAAGACACCATTAAAGAGAATGAGTCAGATGATTGCAGGTCCTTCTTTCCCAGTCATTGCACAAGCTGCTCAATTCTCATCCAGAGCAGGAAAGAGGCAGTATTTCTTTTCTTAATGTTTATTTACTTTTGAGAGAGAGAGAGAGAGAGAGAGAGAGAGAGAGAGAGAGAGAGAGACAGCATGAGCAGGGAGGGGCAGAGAAAGAGATACAGAATCTGAAAGAGACCCCAGGCTCTCAGCTGTCAGCACAGAGCCTGATGTGGGGCTTGAACTCATGAACCATGAGATCATGACCTGAGCCAAAGTCGGACACTTACCACTGAGCCACCCAGGAGCCCCAGAGGCAGTATTTTAGAAAAATCTAATAAAGAATTTGACATTACATTATAAAATCTCTCTTAATTTAGATTTATCAATAGTATTAAAATTTATTTGTTTCTGATCTAAACATTTCTCATTTTGCAATTTACCTTTTTGATGTAATTTTATTTTATTTTTTAAAGTTTATTATTATTTTTTAGTAATCTCTACACCCAACATAGGGCTCGAACTCATGACCTTGAGATCAAGAGTCACATACTCTTCCAACTGAGCCAGCCAGGTGCCTCTGTGTGTATGTAATTTTAAATAAATGTTTTAAATACTAAGTATGTATCCCATTTAAAACATAACCCACAAAGCAATAGTAGTTATTTTCTCACCGAAGTCCAGGTGGGAACCTGGAGTGAAAGTAAAGCATGGTTGAAAGTGGGTGCACTTTGGAGTCAGATAGACCTGGGGTCACCCCTGGCTCTGCCTTTTTCTAGCTGTATGACTCTAAACAAATTGCCACATTTTGTGGCACTATTAGTGTTCTCACCTGTAAAATGGAGATGATAATCCTCTCTCTCTCTCTCTCTCAGTTGTTCTAAGTAGTATAGATAATAAATGTAAAGCATCAGCTCCACTGTCTAGCCAGAGTAGAAATTTTGTCAATGCTTGCTGTGGTTACTATCACCTCCTAATTGTTTGATTCTTACCACCTCCTAATTGTTGATAGTTAACTTGCTGAGATGTTTAGTTTCCCATTTGAGGTACGCAGGGACTAGTTTTATATTTCCTTGGAACAGTGCTTTCCCTATGGCTGGCGCTTCTTTCCCCGACTTCTTTTCTTCTCTCCCTCCTCTCCACTGTTTTCACACAGGATCCTGTGCTGGTCACCTGACAAGGCTGATTGACAGGTAAGTCGTGTAGCACAGACTGACTTATTTCCGTGAGTTACCAGGAAAAGAAGGGTTGTGTGTGCATGTATGTACATACTTTTTTCACATTACAAACACGACAAGCAAAGCAATAGAGTGACTTGCCCAGGGTCCCACAGGCTCTGCATCTCTTTTTGCCTATCTACGCATCACACGCCTCATAAAAGTATATGATTCTAAAGATTTCAGAGGGCTCCCTACATTTGAATTATGGCTTCTTGTAGTCTCTTCACAGCAGTATTGAGGACTGTCTTCCATTTCAGAATTTCCAATTTTGAGTGAGGATGTTGAAAGATCCAACCTTAAAACAACAACAACAACACACATAGTAACTCAAAATGGCTATTTAAAAATTTATCTCAAAAAAAAAAAATTTATCTCCACGTCAGTACTCACTAGATAAATCCTGCTCAGCTCTCAGTCTCCCCAAGCCTACTTGAAAAAGGAACCCAAATCCATTCATATTAAAGTGTAAGCAATTAGCTTAAGAATTACCTCTTCTCAGGAGATTTTAACTAAAATGGGATCAAAGCTTTAACCCCAAGGAATTAAATCCCTATGATGACATCTGAAGAAGTAGAGGCCTTTTAAAAATCCCTACATACCCTTAGACCTACTACAGATCAGATTCTTCAGCATTCCCCAGTCCCGGGACAGAATCCCATCTCTCAAGAGAGAATATTTTATTGGTAGTCAGTAGACGTGGGTTCTGTTCCTGAGTCTTCTCCGTGGACTCTGAAGGAAAAGAAGCACTTTCTTTCTAGGCAAGGAGCATGTGACTCTAGGGGCAGTGACCATCTCCTTATCTTCACTGTGTGAAGCAAGCCTAACCATAGAAATCTGCCAAGCAGGGATGGATAGAGAAGAATCCCTGCAAGTGTTGAGTCATACATCCTGCCTTGGACCTTTGCTCCTGCGGTTCTTCCTTTAATCTTGTGAGTTACCCCCAATACACGAGCACAGGATTCTCCTGTTGCTGAAGCTAGTGTGAGTTGGGTTCTTGTCACCTACAGCTTAAAGATTCCTGACTAACATAATCAATCACATTCAGGTTCATCATCACTGGATCAAGAGAACCATCCTTACCTCAGATTAGAAAGGCTGAACAAATTCTATCCTCATTTCCTTAGGGTTAGATAATGCATTGTTGCCAGCCTCCCACTGTGGGATTTCAGTCCTGCCTTTTAATGACTAAAGGCTGGCTCCTTGCTCACAGACTATCTGCTTGTCATTCAGTTTCCTGCTGAGGGATTTCCTGTCACTGACTTTACCCACCTATTTGGACTCCTGGGCATTTTCATGCAGAACTCTCTGGATACCTTATAATTTACTTCATTCCTATTTGCTGTTTTGCCCTACTTACTGTGCTTATTCTTAGCATATGCATATTTCCTCAATATCTATCCCTCTTCAGTGAGACAGTTCCAGTCCTAACTTGATTCCTAAATACACCAAATTCAGAAGCATATGTAGGGGATGGGGAAGTATGGGAGGGACACTGGACTCCTAAAAGCATGTTCCCTAAAAGTAGAAACTTCAACAGGTCTTAAAGTTCTTAGATTATGATGAAAAGATTATGAGAAGCAAATCTATGAGACCCATGGCAGTCAGCCCCAACTCCTACTCACTCCCTGAGCCACACAGCTATATTATGTCTGTATTTCAAGGGATGACGAGGTTCCCTTTTCCTAACAACCTATATCTTATCCCTTTTATAACCTCATAAAGGGATCATCTGTATTCTTCCTAGATTTGTGTAACCATAATCTTCCTTGGGAAGTCTCCTTTATAACATTTAAACAATTTAAGAACCAATTTTTGCCTTTTACCCCAGAAGGTTTGGTTCCTATTCCAAGTTAGTATGTTTTTGTGATGGAAGGCCCTGGGTGCTCTTCTGGGGGGACAGGCATGTCATTGTTTCTGAAGCTAGTTTCTCAGAACCATGAAGAAAAAACTCCTAAGATACAAGAGTGGAGAAATCAGGGAAGGCTGGGGGTGGGGTGGGGGTGGGGGCTGCATTTGAAAACTTTTTGACTTGGAATCCATGAACTTAAATGTCTGGCTCTGACTGAGGTTATACTATGAGGATGACTGAGAGAGTTTTCAAATTCAGGGAATTTGATTCTCACTCTGCTTGCTCATTAGAGTCGACCCTAATTTGGGTGGGTAAAGGGATCTTACCATTTTCTAAACAGATCTTGGATAACAGGGAGAAGTGGATGACAACAGGTAAATGGCTATCCTGCGGGATCTGTGAATACTGGTTTTGTTTCACAAGAGCTAGGAAAAAAGGAAGGAGGAGGAAGATGAGAGGGCAGAGGGGAAAGAGAAGAGAAAGTGAGTATTTTGCTAAATCATCATCAACACAAAAAACAGTTGTCAATATTTTAATATTCTTATGAGGGCATTAGCAAAATTTTCCATAAGTACCCATAGTGACTCATGAAATATTTTAATTTGCTCTAGAAATGAAACTGCTTTTTAAAATTAAATATCTTTGCATAACTTCTTGATTTACTAAAAGATTGTTTATGCTTTTGTTCTAAGAGTTGCCCTTTCACATGAGAACCACTAAAAAAAATTCATATTTTACTTTCATTTATTTTTTTAGCAATGGGATAATAGTTAGCAGCCTGTTCTGGTTAAAAAAAAAAAAAAAGGCTACATGGATACAAAGCCTCTCTGTATCATTAAGTTTTGTGCTAAAATGTAAACCTAATTCTTTTTTTTTTTTTAAGTTTATTTATTTACTTTGAGAGAGAGAGAGAGAGAGATCTGGGGAGGGGCAGAGAGAGAGAGAGAGAGAGAGAGAGAGAGAGAGAGAGAGAATCCCAAGCAGGCTCCCCAATGCCATTGTGGAGCCCGGTGCAGGGCTCAAACTCACAAACCATGGGATCATGACCTGGGCCAAAATCTAGAGTTAGACACTTAATGGACTGAGCCACCCAGGCACCCCAAAATGTAAATTAAGACAAGAAATTCTATTAGTGTATGAAGTGGAATGAAGTCATCTTATAAAATAAAATTAGATCTTAAAATCTATCTAAAAATAAAATATTTAGGGATATTTTGAAAAGAAAGCAAAACTCATGGTAGCTTCTTAAACTTTATATATGAATTGGGAAGTCCTTATTTCCAGGAATCCATACAAATAGTCTGTATCTAAAATTTAAAAAAATAAAAATTAAATTAAAGTAAAAAGATGAGAAAATTACAATGATAAAAGTAAAAGAAATAAGGGTACAAGTAAGAATATGCACAATAACTATGGCTAATATTTATTAAGCACTTACCATATGCCAGGCACTATGCTAAGCACATTACGTGCATTATAAATTAGTTTATTTCTTTCAACAAAATTCTACAATTAGTCATCCTCATTTTACAGAGGAGGAATTCAGGTAAGTCTAGAATAAGACCTAGAAAATTTGCTAGTACTTGTTCTAAGTTCCTAGTGATGTTGATGCACTGGTTCCGGAACCACACTTTGAAAACTGCTACAGAGCATTCCAATCTTTTTATTAACAGCAATCACTTGTTCTTAAAGAGTAAAAATTGTATTGCTAGAATTATCTTGTTAAAGCAAATGCATTAGGCATCATGAACCATCAGGAACCTGTAATAATACCTATATACCAAAGGGTTACTCTGAGGATAATATGAGATAATGGAAATAATAATAATAAAATAACAGGGGTGCCTGGGTGGCTCAGTCAGTTAAGCATCTGACTTTGGCTCAGGTCATGATCTCATGGTTCATGAGTTCAAGCCCTGCATTGGGCTCTCTGCTGTCAGAGCAGAGCCTGTTTGGGATTCTCTCTCTCTCTCTCTCTCTCTCTCTCTCTCAAAATAAATAAACATTAAAAAAATAATAAGATAAATACATAAGTAGTGTCTACCACTGGGTGATGAATGGAAGTGTTTAACCAGTATATTGCACACCTGAAACTAACATGACACTGTATGTTAACTGGAATTTAAATAAAAACTTAAAAAAAAAAGTAGTATCTACTATATCTAGATACTTTTCCAAGTGTTTTAGTGTTAACTTATTTAATATTCAGAACCACCCTGGAAAGAGATATGGTTTCTAGTACGATGTTACAGATAATGAAACTGAGACAAAGGGGTTATGAAATGTGTTCATAATTATATGAGCTCAAAGTTATATAAGCAGTAATGCAATAGCCAGGATTTGGACCCAGGAATCCTAAAATCAAAGGCTCAATCACTACACGAGTTTACTTCTCTATCTCAGAGGGGTCATTGTAGAGATAGCAACCACTACTATTTATTCTCATTGTCAAAATCATTATCACTATTACAATAGCAGAATGAGAATTAGGGATAAGATAGCAGAAAGGCTACTATATTGGGAGTTAGAAGACCAGGGTTGGGATCACGGCTCAATCAGAAACTGTATGACTTTGGGCAAGTTACTCAGCCCTTTGGAATCTCAGTTTTCTTCTTAGTGAAACAGAAACCCTATTAGCTGCCTGACAGGGATATCTGGACAACTAAATTAGATAATAGCTAGAAAGATCCCTATGATCTATAAAATGTTATAATCGAATATGATTTTAATATTTAAAATATCAGCTCTTTTGCTATGTTGAAACTTGCTTGTATATATCAACACAATAGAAGCTAAAGTGAGAAATCTTAAAAGTACTAAAAATAAAGCTTCACTCTGGGGGTAAAAGTGGGGTCTACCTGTACTCTCCAGAATGTAGTGCTAAGCTCTGGTGAGGTTCTTCATCCTTTTTAAATTGCATGTTTGTGCCAGTCACTCATATCTCCCTATTAAGTTTTCTGAAATTATTATCAGCAAAAATTTCAGACCCCTAAGACTTTATTATTATTTTTAACATTCTTGGGTTTGGTACTTGCAAATGTTTTCAGCATCTGAGAAGAGCATCAATGTCTTGAAATTAAATAGGTAACTTCATCAAAAAAAATTTTTTTTAACATTTATTTTTGAGAGAGAGAGAGACAGAGAATGAGCAGGGGAGGGGCAGAGAGAGAGGGAGACACAGAATTGGAAGCAGGCTTCATTCAGGCTCTGAGCGGTCAGCACATAGCCCGATGAGGGGCTCGAACCCATGAACCATGAGATCATGACCTAGCCAAAGTCGGACACCTAACTGACTGAGCTACCCAGGCACCCCAGTAACTTCATCTTAACAGTGAAAAATCTAGAGGCTAAGTACAGGCAAAGATCAGGTGGCAGGAGAGAGCAACATTCTGAGAGGACGATGGTCCCTCAGAAGTGAGGGAAGAAGAAAGCAGAATTGATTTCTCCACGAGGCACATGACATGTCTGGAAGCCCCCCAAAATGTTTTAATTTTAGTTTCTTTTAAAGCAGAAGAAACTGAATAAGACAATAATGAATAAATAATAATGAGTCTAGCTGGATTAGATTTATCTTTGTAATAATGCAGTCGTAAGATATAGTTTTTAATAACTTCTATGAAGTAAGGGACACAGTGAAGGGAAAAGCACCAGAGCCCACAAAAGCCCTAATTTGGCCCAGGGAGTGAGGGAACACAAATGTGGTCGTAGGCAGAAAGGAACTGTGGAAGCAGCATCAACTCAAGTGTCTCTAAAATGGGCCATTTTGTACTATTTCACATATATATCATATTATCACAAGTTCCTGGTTTTAGGCTTACAGACTCAACTCTTCTCACTCTGAAATTAAATGCCCCCTTGTGTATATATACCTGCCCTTTCACTCAGTTCCTTTTATTTACCACCTTACAAGAAGGAAAGCTTCCTTTTTCACAGTTAGCTTAGTCCCCCATCTTGTTTTCTATTGTGATAAAGTATACATAATACAAAAATTTCCCATTTAACCATTAAGATATTTTTATTGTGGTTAAATTTGCATAATGTAAAATTTACCATTTTAACCATTAAAAATTTTTTTTAATGTTTATTCATTTGTGAGAGACAGAGAGAGACAGAGCGTGAGTGGGGGAGGGGCAGAGAGAGAGAGGGAGATACAGAATCCAAAGCAGGCTCCAGGCTCCAAGTTGTCAGCTTACAGCCCGACTTGGGGCTTGAACTCACAAATCGTGAGATCTTGACCTGAGATGAAGTCAGATGCTTAACCAACCGAGCCACCCTGGTGCCCCCCATTTTAACCATTCTTAAGTGTACAGTTTTGAAGCATTAAGTTCATTCAAGTTCATTTACATTGTTGTACAATCATCACCACCACCATTCATCTTCAGAAAGTTTTCTTCTTCCTCAATTGAAATTCTATAACCATTTGACAGTAACTGCCTATCCTCCCTTCCTGCCAGCCCCTTGCAACTACCATGCTACTTTCTGTCTTTACGAATTTGATTACTTTAGGTATCTCATGTAAGTGGAGTCATGGTATATTTGTCCTTTTGTTCTGGCTTACTTCACTTAGTATAATGTCTTCAAGGTTCATCTACATTATAATGTGTATAAGAATTTCATTCCTTTTTAAGGCTGAATAACATTCTACTGTATATATATACCATAATTTGTTTAACCAACCACCTGTCTATGGACGTTTGAGTTGTTTCCACCTCTTGGCTATTGTAAATAATGCTGCTATAAGCGTTGGTATACAAACATCTGTTTGAGTCCCTGCTTCTAATCACCTCCAGTTGAAGATAACTTCTTCCAGGCCTCAAATTATTTTTTTTAGTTTATTTATTTATTTGGAGAGAGACAGATTGGTAGAGAAAGAATCCCAAGCAGGTTCTGAGCTGTCAGCACAGAGTTTGATACAGAGCTCGATCCGCAAACCATGAGATCATGACCTGAGCTGAAACCAAGTGGGCTGTTTAAACGACTGAGCCACCCAGGCACCCTTGGCCTCAAATTATTTTTAAAAATAATGTCTGACACAAGACAAAAATAATCATATTCACAAGGAATCAAGAGAACATGAATGAGAACCAGCAGAAACAAAAGGAGGATCCCACAATAGATTCACATAAATATGCCCATCTGATTTGTGAGAAAGATACAAAAGCAATTCAATGGAGGAAAGACAGCATTTTCAACAATGATGCTGAAGCAACTGGACAACCATAGGCAAAAAAATGAACCTCAGTGTAGGTCTCACACTTTACACAAAAGGTAATGCCAAATGGGTCATGGACTTAAATGTAAAATGTAAAACTAAAATGTAAAACTATAAAACTTTTAGGGAAAAAAATAGGAGAAAACCTTCAGGATTTAGGGGTAGGCAGAGAACTCTTAGCCTTGATACCAAAAACACTATTCATAAAAAGATTTTTCAAAAGTTGGACTTCATCAAAATTTAAAACTTTTTCTTTGCAAAGGACCCTATTAAAAAGATGAGAAGACACTAGGAGAAAATATTTGGAAAGCACATATACAACAAAGGACTAGTATCTAGAATATATAAAGAACTCTCAAATCAACAATTAAAAAAACAATCCAATTAGAAAATTAAGCAAAGACACAGGAGATATTTCACTGAGGAGGATATACAGATGGCAAATATTCAATATCATTAGCCATTAGAGAAATGCAAATTAAAACTATAATGAGATATTACTACACACCTACAAGAATGGCTAAAATAAAAAGTGGTGATAATACCTAAATGCTGGTGAGAATATGGAGAAATGGTATCACTCATACATTGCTGGTAGGAATGTAAAACAGTAGAGCCATGGAGTGCCCGGCTGGCTCAGTCAGAAGAACATGTCATTCTTGATCCTGGGGTCGTGGGTTCAAGCCCCATGTTGGGTGTAGAGATTACTTAAATAAAACTTAGAAACAAAAACAAAAAACAAAACAAAAAACCAGTACAGCCTCTCTGGAAAATAGTTTGAAAGTTTCATATAAAAGTAAACATGCAGTTGCCACATAGCCCAGCAATTGAACTTCTGGGCATTTATCAAAGAGGAATCTAAACTTATATTTACATAAATCCTATACCCAAATGTTTTAGCAGCTTTCATAATAGCTAAAAACTGAAGGAAAAAAAACCCAAACAAACAAACAAACAAACCCAAATACCTAGATGTCCTTCAAGGAAGGAATGGTTAAACAAACTGTAGTACATTCATACCATGGAATACTACTGGGCAATAAAAAGGAACAAGCTACTGATACGTACTACTTGGATGTATCTCCAGAGAATTAAGCTTGCTGAAAAAAGGCAATCACCAAAAGTTATACATTGCATGATTCCATTTATATAACATCCTTGAAATGACAAAAATATAGAAATGTATAACACGTTGGTGGTTGTCAAGATTAAAGAGTGGAAGAAGGAGGGAAGTGGGTGTGGTTGCAGAAGGACTCCATGAATGATTCTTGCCTTGACAGAAATGTTTTGAATCTTGACTGTATCAATGTCAATATCCTGGCTGTGATATTGTACTATAGTTTTGCAAGATGTTGTCATATAGAGAAAGGGTAAGGGTATATGGTATCTCTCTGTATGTGGATCTACAATCATCTTAAAATAAAAAGTTAATTAAAAAAATTACATTTGTGGCTAGCATCATATTTATTTTGGACCCTGCCACTGTAAAAGAATTTGTAGGATCCCTTAAGGCAGAGAGTTCATATCACATGAACGTAAAGTGTAACAGATGTTTACAATGAAAGCACTATAAATTTTTGTATCTTTCTCCTGACAGTCACTAACACTTATTAAAATTATTAACACAAACCAAATATATATCACTAATATAATGTTTTGTCAACATCTCACTCATTTGCTATTTTTATTCATTTTTTTAAAATGTTTGTTTATTTTTGAGAGAGAGTGTGCAATAGTGATTGTGCATGAGTGAGGGGGGAAAGGCAGAGAGAGAGGGACAGAGAGAATCCCAAGCAGGCTCCACACCCAGTGCAGAGCTCCACGTGGGGTTCAGTCTAACAAACCTGAGCTGAAATCAAGTCAGGCGATTAACTGACAGAGCCACCCAGGCGCCCCTTTATTCCTTTAAAAAAAAAAGAGGGGCGCCTGGGTGGCGCAGTCGGTTAAGCGTCCGACTTCAGCCAGGTCACGATCTCACGGTCCGGGAGTTCGAGCCCCGCGTCAGGCTCTGGGCTGCTGGCTTGGAGCCTGGAGCCTGTTTCCGATTCTGTGTCTCCCTCTCTCTCTGCCCCTCCCCCGTTCATGCTCTGTCTCTCTGTGTCCCAAAAATAAATAAAAACGTGGAAAAAAAATTAAAAAAAAAAAAAAAAAAAAGAAACCTGGAGGATTATTTACAAATCTAATTAACTTCTACTCACCAGATGAAACAGGGTGGTCTTTTTTTGCTTTCATAAGATGATTTTCCTTATGATATTCCTCTCTTGCACAGGTGCTGATTTGGGTCATGTTTTTGGAATCTCTTTTTAAGGCATTGTTTTTCTTCAAATTTTTCGTTGCACACTTACAAACACCTTCAATAAGATCATGCCAGCTGTAATTCATAAGATTTACAATTCCCGCAGGGAAAGTAATGTTATACTCAGCATATTTCTGCAATATCTCCCCAAGTTCACTCAGTATTTCAGCAGCAATCAGTTTATATTCTTCAAATAGATTCTTTTGCCGGTATATTTTGGTGAATCGAAGGTTAGATGAAAACTTGGAAACACCAGAAATTTGTGAGATCCCAGATGAATGGAATTCATCTTTCTTCTCACATTCAGATACTGTAGATAGTCTTGCTTCCTTTTGTTCTTTAGATACTGTACTGTTTGTACGACTGTAAAAAACATATGTAAGCCTTAAAAGATATTTTATTTTCTTTAACTCAGTAATTAAACTTCTAGAAATCCATCTTAAAATGTAATAAAAAGGATGTACAATATCTGTGAATAAAATTGCTAACTGTAACATTATTTGTTGATATTAGAAAAAATTGAAAAAAAAATAATGGCCCATAAGGATATAGCTAAGTAAATAGTGCCATGCTCATACAATGGGTAGCATGAAGAATTGTTTGGAAAATTGCTCTTAATAATTTGGGAAAATGCTTACATTATAATATTATATAAAGATTATACACGGTTATATATGTGGAATGATCTCAAATGTAAATGTATGCACCATATATCTGCTAGTACAGAAACTAAGCAAATATCCTCCAAAAAAGTAAATTGATTATGGGATTGTAGAAGTCATTTTTTTTGCCTTCTTTTATACTTTATACTTTTCTAACTTTTCTACAATTAATATTTATTACATTTATGAACAGAAGATAAAAACCAGTATGTGTGTGTACTGCTTATTCATTACCTTAATTATAAGACAAGACAGAGGTCGTTTCTTCCAAAGAGCCTTCCCTGAATTTCTTAGGTTAGACTACAAACACGTTGTATTTTCCCTTAGCCTGTCCTACACACCCCATCAGATGTTACTACATTATACTGAAATTCCAAAGCAGCAACAGAAACAGATCTGCAAAGGTCTAGATATCTCATATATTGGAATTTTCAGCCACAGTTTACAAAACAACTATGCATACCATGTTTAAAACTTGCAAGTGATCTACTCCTTTTGGTAATAGCATCTAAGTAATTCAAAGTAACCCTTTCTTGGAGACAACTAGAAAAGCTGGACCAAAAAAAAATATTTTTTCTTAAAGGCTACAGAGAGCTAACAAGATAGTGAGGAGTTACTATCAGTATCTGGAAGAAGATTGAAATCCAAAGAGAAAAACCCCATATTTTCCCCCTTTGTGGAAGGTTAGAGGTATGGAAGGAAAATTTACCAATTCTATAAGATGCATCTGAGAGGCTTAAAGACTGGTCAGGACTTTTGATAGCTTTGTGGGGGCTAAGTGTTCAAAATTTGGAATCTAGGGCTTTCCATGGCAAGGTTATTGGTTGAGACTCGAAAGGCTGTGGCCTAGGAGTAAGGATTTTCCAGAAGTACACCTAGACCAGCACATTATAACACAGCTTCAAATTATCTCATTTCCTGACATTGAATTAAGGTGACCCCTAAGTGTTGCTATCCACAAACTCCTGACGGAAACAAATGTAAATCTCGTCCAGTAGAAGTTGACTTCATCCTAGCCCTGAAATAATTTTTTAAAAAGTTTTTTAAAGTTTTTAGAAGTTTACTTTGAGAGAGAGAGAGAGAGAGAGAGCGAGCGAGCTGGGGAGGGGCAGAGAGAGAGGGAGGGAGAATCCCAAGCAGGTTCAGCACTGTCAGTGCAGAGCCTGATGCAGGGCTTGAAATCACAAACCGTGAGAACATGACCTGAGCCAAAATCAAGAGTCAGAGGCTTAACTGAATGAGCCACCCAGACGCCCCCAAATTATTTTTAAAAATAGTTTTCAAATACAATATGTGACACAAAGTGTTTTAAAACACAAGATTTACAAGGAATCAAGAGAACGTGAATGAGAGCCAGTAGAAACAACAACTAATAAAATAGAACCATAGGGAGATATATAGTTTAAAATAACTCTGCTTACGATGACCAAGGAAATTGAGAATGTTTGCAAAGAACTGAAAGCTACACACACACACACATACACACATGAGCATGTTTGAAAAAGAACCAGATAGAAATTATAAAGCTGAAAAATATCATAAGCCAAATTAAGAACTCAGTAGATGGGTTTAACAGCATATTAGACACAAAGCTGAAAAGAAAATTAGTTAAACGAAAGACAAGTCAGAAGAAAATCTTCACAATGAAGTATCGAAAGATAAAATTGAGCAGAAGTAAGATCATAAAATACCATCTGTTTATAGTCATCAAAATTTACTATTAATTTAAAAAATAAAAGGATAAAATGGAGGGGGATCCTGTTGGTAAATTAAAACATGTGTGTTATTTGACTCACCCCATGAATTTATATACATAACACTAACCAACTCAGCCACTCAGGTGCCCCTCATATTGACTTCTAAAGATGTAGAGCTACACTGTATGCATACTAGTATTTCACACTAATATCTATATTAATATGGAATGTATATAAAAGGGAACATACAATTCCATGGCCATTGCTATCCTGAGAGAGAGTGTTTGGCACTCTCTTGGGCCAAAGTTGTTCACCTTTGATAAGACCGTCTGAATTCTTAATGTTTTAACTCTACTACCAAAGTGATTATGGTTAAGATTTGGCCTACCATGTATCTAAACTACCAGGAGAGAGAATGTACTGCTGATCAAGTGGCATTTAAGTCTATTGCTTCCTAGAGGAATTCTTCCAAAACAACTAGAAATTAGTGGCACCCCCATGCCCTTCCCAGTCCCACAGACATTTTTGGTTGATAAGTCCATATCCCAGGTGCTGATTACCCCATCTCTGGGCCCTTAAAATGCACAGGGTTTGAATCTAGGGGGTAGAGACTAAAGGAAGGTCAGACTTCAGCTGACTCTCTCTTACAAGGCATTACCAACAGCCTAGTTTTACAAATTTCTTCAGTGTTTTTCTCCACACACCTTTAGGAACTGATACAGTTCCTGCCAACTACAAATCATTTATCTGCCCCCTTAATGGCAAAATTCCTTTTTTTTATTATGATAAAATTCACATAAAATTTACCATTTTAACCAATTTTAAGTGTACAGTCCTAAAGCATTGAGTATATCCACATTATTGTGCAAACATTGCTATCATTCATCTCCAGAACTTTTTCATCTTCACCAATGAAACTCTGTACCCATTAACACTAACTCTCCATCCCTCCTGTGGAGGTTCAGAGCATACCACCCCAAAATATGCCATTTTAGCATATTGATTATATTGAGTTAAAGGCATTTGAAAAATAGCAAATGGAAGGTGCATTCTGACCTTCCTTTTTCTTCCTGAAAGCAGGAGCTAAAACCCTCAGGTGAAACATACCCTCCCTATACCAGGAGGAAGAACCATTCTTATCACCAAAGATTAAGTTGAGGTCAGGAAAAATCTGTACAAACAAATTTTGTTAAACTCTTACCTTCTGAGTCATTTCTCAAGGATTAGTTGCTCTAGCCTACCCCTTTGTCTTGTCACATTTTCACAGTTTATTATTTTGTCCAACCTAGCATATAAGCATTCAACTCTGTTCCATTGGGTGTTTGTTCTACACTTAAAAATTAATAGATAAAAATGTTTTTCTCCTACTGATCTGTCTTATATCCATCCCGGTAGGAGATCCTGAGAAGGTAGAAGAGACATTATATACCCTATATCACTCACTCCACCCCCAGCCCTGGTAACCACCATTCTACTTTCTGTGTCTACAATTTTGACTACCCTATGAACTTCATATAAGAGGAATCATACAATATTTGTTCATTTGTGACTGTCTTATTTCATTTAGCATAACGTCTTCAAGGTTCAGCCATGTTGCAGCATGTGTCGGAATTTCCTTTTTAAGGAGTAACGTTCCATTGTACGTGTATACCACGCTTTGTTTATCCCCTCATCTGTCAATGGACTTGGGTTGCTTCCACCTTTTTGGCAATTATGAATAATACTGCTATGAACATGGGTATATACTACCTGTTCAAGTCCCTGATTTCACTTCTAGAATTGTAATTGCTACATCATGGTAACTCTATGTTTAATTTTTTGAGGAAATGTCATATAATTTTCTACAGTCACTGCACCATTTTACAGTTCCACCAGCAATGCACAATCCAATTCCTCCACATCCTTGCCAATACTTGTTACCTTCTGTTTTTTTTTTTTTTAAGTAGACATCCTAATGGGTGTGAAGTGGTATACAGTAAAAGTTGTTTTGCTTTGAAAAAGCAAAGTTTTGAAAGTTGTTTATACTTGCTCCCATTCTCTATTCAACCCACTCTATGTGTCCCCACCTCTCCACAGAGAAGCCTCTTTTAAAGTCACCAAAATCCTTGATCATACTGAACCAAACAGTCACTATTCAGTCTTCAACTCATACAACTCCCACGCAGCATTTGACATAACTGAACATTCTTGAAACATTTTCTTCATTGGTTTTTTGAACATCACTTTGTCTTGGTTCTCCTCCCTCACTGGATATTCCTTCTCCAACCCTTTGCTGGTTTCTCTTCATCTCTGAGTTAACTTCTCTCTCTCACACCTCCCTTCTTCTCTCTACCTATACTCCCTTTGTAAGCTTACCCATTTGAAAGGCTTTAAAAACTATTTAGACCCTGACAACTCACAAATGTACATATCTACTTCTGACCTCGCACCTGACCCCCAAACTTTTATACCCACTTTCTACATAACATCTCTAAAAGGCATCTCAAGGTCAACTTATCCAACATGTCCAAAAATGAACTCCTGGTCTTTCCCACCAAACCTGTTTTTCCCCTTAGTTTTTACTTACTTCAATAAATAGCAACTCCATTCTTCTAGCTGTTCAGGTCAAAGGCTCTGGTGTTATCTTTGGATATCTTTATCCTATCTTTTTCTCACATTCTATATCTGTTCCATAACAAACCCAGTCATCTCTACCTTAAACTATATCCAGAATCAACCTTATTGCTCCTCTTTCAGAACTATCACACTAGGTGATCTACAATCATCCCTTGCCTAGATTATTACTATAGATAGGCTCTTATCTAATCTTCTGCTTTTCCCCCCAGTTCTTAAAATTGAATCTCAACACACAAGCCTAGTCATTTAATCAGGTCCAGTGACCCCTCTACACTCAGATTCTGCAATGGCTTCCCATGTCACTCAGTATAAAAGTCTGCATAACAGTGGCACCCAAGGTCTTTCATGATCTGACCCTCTCCGTCCCCTCTTTTTTTTTTTTTTGCTATTTATTTATTTATTTATTTATTTATTTATAGATATTTATTTATTTTGAGAGAGAGAGAGACAGAGAGAGAGAGATAGGGAGTGAGCAAGGAAAGGGCAGAAAAAGAGGGAGACAGAGAATCCCAAGCAGGCTCCACAGCTATCAGCATGGAGCCTGACAAGGGGCCTGAACCCATGAATCATGAGATCATGACCTGAGCTGAAATCAAGAGTTCGATGCTTAACTGACTGAGCCATCCAGGCGCACCTCTCTTATAATTATTTTTTTTAATGTTTATTTATTTTTGAGAGAGAGAGAGTGAGTGGGGAAGGGTAGAGAGAGAAGGGGACAGAGGATCTGAAGTGGGCTCAGTGCTGACAGCAGCAAGCCTGATGCGGGGCTCGAACTCAACTCATGAACTCTGAGATCATAACCTGAGCTGAAGTTGGATGTTCAATCAACTGAGACACATAGATGCCTCTCCCTTTCTTCTTATTCTTATAATCTTATCTCCTACTACTCTCTTCCAATTCATTCTGCTTCAGCCACACTGGCCCCCTTGTTATCCTCAAATAGACCAAGGATGCTTCTCACTGTTATGTACCATATACCCTTACATCCATCTTCTGCTCAAATATTACTATAGAAATGGAGCCATTTTGAACACCCTATACAATATAGCATCACCCTCTTCTCCTTGAACCTGTTTTTTTCTCTAAGGCACATATCACTATTTGATATTCTATATATTTACTTGTTTATTTGGCTTTAATTTGTTTCCTTTTGCTCCAATGAAAGCCATGAAACAGAGGCTTTGTTTTGTTCATTACTGTTTCTCTAGCACATATTTGCTCAACAAATATTAGTATAAAGAGAAAAAAGATAGATTTAGGTCCAGATAGCAATGTTAGTGGGTTAGTGGCTTTGCTCAGATGTGATCCTTCTTTAAGATGGGAGCCATGAGGGGCACCTGGGTGGCTCAGTCGGTTAAGCGTCCGACTTCAGCTCAGGTCATGATCTCACAGTCCATGAGTTTGAGCCTTGCGTCAGGCTCTGTGCTGACAGCTCAGAGCCTGGAGCCTGTTTTGGATTCTGTGTCTCCCTCTCTCTCTGCCCCTCCCCTGCTCATGCTCTGTCTCTCTCTGTCTCAAAAATAAATAAAATAATTAAAAAAATTTTTTTAAAAGATAGGAGCCATGAGTTGGATATAGAACATTTATATCCCAAGCACATATTTTACTGAGCAACATCAAAGGTATCTTCAAGCCTCTGATAGTTGATATAATAAAATCTAGGAGGACAATCAAGCATACATTGCATGGACACTGTGTTACACAGAATACACAGAGAAGACACAGTCCTTCCCTTTCAGGAGCTTAAAATCTATAATCTGGCTACTATCTTTACTCATTTATTCAATCAGTATCTATTGCATAAGAAACCAAAACTGATTTCACTACACTATCAGAGGTATGAACAAAAGTACTTTAAACGAGCTGTCCTTTGAAATGTTCCCTAAACCAGTTGCTCAAAGACTTCTAAGACAGCTAACCAAGTCATTACAATTTCAAAATGTTTTCTTCCACCAAGTCAGTGTGGTAAAACATTATCAACACTCGATGGAATTTCACTTGCATAAAGTTTTTATTAAATGGTAAACAGCACTGGGACACCTGGGTGGCTCAGTTGGTTAAATGACTGTGGCTCAGGTCATGATTTCAGGGATTGTGAGTTTGAGCCCTGAATTCGGCTCTGTGCTGATGGCTCAGAGCCTGGAGCCTAGAGTCTGCTTCAGATTCTGTGTCTTCCTCTCTCTCTGCTCCTCCCCTGCTCACACTCTGTCTCTCTCTCTCTCAAAAACAAATAAAACATTAAAAATTAAAAAAAAATTTAAAAATGGTAAACAGCACTAAAGAGTTACTTGTATTTCTCTTCTAAATAATAATTCCATTCACATAATGTGAAAAATAACAGTACTTTCCCAACTAAGTATTTAAGTAAAGTAAAAGGGAATGTTTTTAAGATGAAAAGATATTTTAATTTGCATAAGAATTCTAAATGTAGATCTTAAATCTTTGATCTTCAGGCATTAGTTATATTTTCACTGATATTTAAAAGATGGAAGACCCATTTTTGAAACTTTAAATATAATAACTCATGAAATTTCTATATCTCTTTATAGCTTTAAAGTTGCTTTCATAAACATCATTTTACTAAACTCCAATACAAACTGTATGAGCCATACTGTGTTATCTTCACTTTAAGGTATTTTTTTTTGTTAACATCCTGTAAATATGCATTCATAATTGTCAGATTTACCTATTGCTCAAATGAAATGATAAAAACTACTTATTTCAATAATAATATTAATACCTACCATTTATTAATTGCCTCAGTTTTATTATATGTAAGATAAGGTCAATAATTTTACTTCCTTCAGAGGGTTGTTGAGAAATTGAATGTGCATTTTAAAAATAATACTTACCTGTCTGGTTTATTTTTCAGACAGAAGCTCAAATAATGGACTACCCATTTCAAAACCAGACTTAAAGACCTTAAGGAGATAATCAACAATGAAGGTCTTGGCACCTGTCTCAGTGTTAAAAGTAGCCCCATTTCTCTAGGAACAGCACATATAAAGAAATGACTCACTCATTCAAGAAATATTCATCAGCACAGTTCTAGGCACTAGAGAGACATGGCAAAGAGAACGGAACTCAACCTCATGGACCTTAATGGGGAAGACAGGAAGGAAAAATGAAAGGAGGAAGAAGGAGGGGAGAGAGAAAGGAAGGCAATGAAAATTACAGATAGTGATAACTGCAATAAGGAAAATAAAACAAGACACTGTAATAGAGTGACGGGGGTGGTGTATGTTTGGCTTCCTTGGATTGGGAGATCAGGGATGGCCTTTCTGAGGTGGCATTTGCAATGAAACTAGAATAATGAGGAGGAAGAGCCAAGCATAAAACAATATGGCAGAAAAACATTCAAAGGAGAGTGTACAGCAGATGCAAAGAACCAAAAGCAGGTGGCCTTGATTGTTAAAAGAGTAGATAGGCCATAATGTCTGGGGAGCAAGTGACAGGCAGTGGCATGCAAGGAAGTCAGAGGGCAGGTAGGAGAGGAAATGACAGAAGGACTTGCAGCTCATGGTAAAAAGTGTGGATTTTACTCCTGGTACAGTGGCAGCAGGAGGATAGCCAGTGGAAGAAACAGGGTGTTTCTAATTGGAATGAACAGAAGCAATGCTTAAGACATGCATCAAATAAGAAAGCTGGGCAGCCAATAAAGCCCTGGAGCCTTATGATAAACAGACCTACTTATTGTCCCTATGACAACCTGAACTCATTTACTGAGTGCCAATTATAAGCCAACTACTGTGAATGTAAAATAACCAAGTTATGTTGAATTGTTTTTCAAACAGAAAGAGTTGGAAATAAAAAGACAATAGACTTCTGAAAAGAGCAGCAAAGCTGCTCTCAAGCATATTTGCTCTCAAGCATATATGCTCTCAAGCATATTTCTCAAGCATAACTTGAGAAAAGTTATAGCAGGCTCAAAACAACAAACAAACAAACAAACAAACAAACTCTACCACATGAGAGTATACTATGGTTTCTCAACCCTGACCCTATTGACATTTTGGACCAGATAATTCTCTGTTGTGGAGGGCAGTCCTGTGCATTGTAGGATGTTTAGTGTTGCATCCTTAGTTATGGCAACCACAAATGTCTTCAGATATTGCCAAATGCCCCTTGTGGGGCAAAGTTGCCCCTGCTCAAGAACTCACTGGTATAACTGACAGCTTTTAACCTTATACAACCTTGTGATACATGTTCTAAGATGAGTTGGAGTATTTTAATTTCCAAGTTAAAAAACTGTAGTAATTAGCGGGTAAAAAACATTGTGAAATGACTAGTTCCATCATTTCATTTATATTTAAGGGCGGACACAAATCTGTATTAAGCCCATTCTGTGTGTTCAGCATTGCTTTTAGGACTGGGAATAGATAAGTGATCAAGTAGATTTAAAAAAATCCTTCCCTATAGACCTGATACTCTCACAAGGGGAGGGAGAGCAAACAAAGAAATAGGAATGACATTTATAATGTTATAGAAAGTGATAAATGCATGAGGAAAGTCAGGAAGAAGAATAGGGAATGCCAAAGTGAGGACAGGGTAGAAATTTGAAATAGGATAATCAAGAAAAGTCTCATCAAAAAGGTAATATTTAAGTAAAATATGAAAAGGAACAGGAAGAAGGGTCCCTGGGTGGCTCAGTTGGTTAAGCATCTGACTCCTGATACCAGCTTAGGTCACGATCTCATTGTTTGTGAGCCGATGTGGGGCTCTGTGCTACCAGTAAGGAGCATGATAGGGATTTTCTCTCTCCCTCTCTGTCTGCCCCTCCCCTGCTCTCTCTCTCAAAATAAATAAACTTAAAAAAGAAAAAGGAACAGAAAGTAAGCAATGCAGAAACCAAAGAGTACATCTAGTACAAACCCTGTAAAGCAAAACTGAGGCTGGGTTTGTGTGGAAAGCGGCAAACAGAGTGACTGGTCAGATATGACCAATTATGCTTCAATTAATCACTGATCTAGCTAAAATAAAGTTCTCTGATTGGCTTCATGGTCAGCTTTGAAATAGGAAATTCCTTGATATAGTTTCTTAAGGGATGGGGAATAGGAAGCACTGGTCCTGAGCACCTATAACTCTTTGAAAATGTAAAGTGATCCCAGCAACTGAAGAGTAATTCCAAATATTTTACCTATAAATAGCTCTTGAGGTGTATCTCAAATGGGGGAAATGGCCTTCATGTTCTCTTTTTTCCCATATTTTCCTTTTTGGTTTCATCTAAAATGAAAGAAAACTTTCTGATTAAAAAGCAGAGAAAAATACTGGTCCAAAGCTAATTATTTTTAGAAATGCAAACTACAATTTGATGAGACTGAGGTATATTATTACCTGATCAAAGAAATAGATGGGCCCAATATCCAAAGATTTGGCTTCAGTAAAGTCTTCCATTCTGCCATGAGACCTAAGAAGGAGAAATTAGAACTCTGAAGACAAGTTATCATGTTTATAGGTGATTTTTCAAAGCACTTTACACTTTGAAAGTTTAGATGTTGTATTTTCAATGAAATGTAAAAAAATTTGGGGTGGGAAATGCAACTGTTCTTTTATCTCTATCTTTGCTTCATAGGCTATCAACTTGACATAGATGCAATCAAAAGGATTGCATGCTATGGGCAAACAAAGCAATAGCACATCCCTGCCAAGTATCTTAACCTGGGCACTACTGACATTTTGGGCCATATAATTCTTTGTGGTAAGAAGCTACCTTGAGCATTGTAAGATGTTTAGCAGCATCTCTGGTGTCTACCTACTAGACACCAGTAGCATACCCTCCCAGTTATGGCAACAAAAAGTGTTCCCTGACATTGTCAAATATCTCTTGGGGATCAAAACTGCCCCTGGTTGTGAATGGCTGTGCCAATGCAATGGCCAGGGAAAAAGGTTTGACAGGGAAGGAACTGGTTAAGATAATTAACACTGCTGATGACAGGGCCATTTATAGCAATGCCATTCAAAATATGGCCTCTGGAGGCGGGGCCTCAGGATCACCTGGGACCTTGTTAGAAATGCCAATCCTCACTCAGACCTCATGTATAGCGTATCAGAATCTCCAGAGGTGGCATCTAAGAACCGGTGGTTGAACAAGCCCTCCAGGTGATTCTGAAAAATGCCTAAGTTTGGGAAGCATGGACTAAGAGGACACATTTTACCTAGTAGGCTGTGAAAACCCACTTGTGACTGGGGGGGAGTCTGGGGCTGGCTAAACCATAGCTAACTGGCCTAATGGATTTGTAGTAGAAGGACGAAGGAGCACACAGTGGAGGACTGAGTAGCAGCAACAACATCAATGGACTGGGAAATGGGATGGACTGAGGATCATTAGCTATTACTATTATTAATAAAGAAAAATTTCAGAGGCCCAGATTGGATTAGCCCATCCTTTAAGTAGGAGAATGTCTTTAAAATGAAGATTTGAAGGACAGCAAAACTCCTATTTATCTACACATCTCCATCTCATTGTCCTGCCACTGTAGCTGAAGATTCTACTTTAAGTGAATCCAGTATCTCAAAAATCCTCGGTTAAAATGTAAAAACACAGGCATTTATGTTGTAACATGTTATGTACATTCATGAAAAACCTTATGTCTTGCAATATTTTGCACTAGAAATAATAGGGCTTATGGGAAAAACAGGGTTATGGTGCACCACTTAAAATCCATGCTACTTTGGAACCAGAGCACAAAAAAATCACACGCCAGTAATTGGCACCTGAGGAGAAACTTAAACAACCCTAGCAGGCGCTTATAGCAGAAGCTGCTTCAGGGATATATTTTTTTAAAAATGTTAAGAGTAGAAATTCAAACTGATGGGTACTGAAATAATGTAGATGAACTAGAGCTCCTTGCCAGTGGGGTTGCTTTAAGGCATGCACAGAGAGAAGTGAAACCTGCTACAGTGTGAGAGAGTACCTTTCTGAGGAGGCATCCTGGGTACTAGTGCTCATTTTTTATTTTTCATTTTTTTTAAGAGTTGAAAGATTTCTTGCCTGTGTCGCAGCTGAGCTGAAGGCCTTTTCCCACCCTAATAAAGGTTACAATTCTATTACCTCTGCTGTGGCCTCCTTTCACTAGAAAAATCAAGTATGAAAATTTGAGGATGACAAATTCCATGCTAGGCTGAGATCAGTCTCTCATTTAGTAATTATTAGTTAGTTTGCTTTATAAAAACACAAATTGTAGTCAAGCATGCTACAGTTGACCCTTGAACAGCATGGGTTTGAACTGTATGAGTCTACTTATAATGTAGAGATTTTATAGTACTATAAATGTATTTTCTTCTTTTTCTTAACGTTTATTTATTGATTTTTGAGAGACAGCAAGCTAGCAGGGGAGGGGCAGAGACAGAGAATCCCAAGCAGGCTCCATGCTGCCAGCACAGAGACCAATGTGGGTCTCGAATTCATGAACAGTGAGATCATGACCTGAGCCAAAACCAAGGGTTGGATGCTTAACCAACTTAGCTACCCAAGTGCCCTTATAAATGTATTTTCTCCTTATGATTTTCTTAATAACATTTTCTTTTCTCTAGCTTACTTTATTGTAAGAATATAGTATATAATATATACAACCTACAAAATAAGTATTGATCAATTATTTATGTTATTGATAAGGCTTCAGGTCAATAGTAGGCTATTAGTTAAGCTTTGAGGAGTAAAAAGTTGTAGGTGGATTTTCAGTTGTGTTGGGGGTCAGTGCCCTTACCCCCAGTGTTGTTCAAAGGTCAACTGCAGTTGATCAATGAATTAGAACTGAGTCTAGAAATAAGCCCTCACATCTATTGTTAATTAATTTTTGGCAAAGGTGCCACAATAATTCAATGAAAGAAAGAATAGTCTTTTCAGCACATGGTAATGAGACAACTGGATATCTATATACAAAAGAATGAAATTAGATCCCTACATCACACCATATACAAAAATCAATTCAAGGGGTGCCTGGGTGGCTCAGTAGATTAAGTACCTGACTCCTAATTTCAGCTCAGGTCATCATCTCACCCCACACTGGCTCTGCTCTGATAGTGTGGAGTCTGCTTGGGATTCTCTCTCTCCCCTCTCTTTGTCCCTCCTATGCACACATGTGCTCTTTCTCTCTCTCAAAACAAACAAATAAACTCTAAAAAATCAAAATGAATCAGAGAATGGGAAAAATAATTGCAAAGCATACCCTATGTAATAAGAATCTAGTATCTAGAATATATAAAGAACTCTTAAATTCAACAAAAAGACAAAAGTTGAATGACTCAATTTAAAAATGGACCAAAGATTTGGAAAAACATTTCTCCAAAGAATATATGCAAATAGCCCATAACACATGAAAAGATGCTCACCATCATTAGTAATTAGCTAAATTACAATCAAAACCACTACATACCTATTGGGATGATTATAATTTAAAAAAAGACAATAATAAGTGTTGACAACACATGGAGAAATTAGAAACCTCATACATAGCTGGTAGGACTGTATAATGCTGCAGTTGCTTTTGAAAATAGTCTGGTAGTTCATCAAAATGTTGAACATAGAATTATCCCATATGACTCAGCACTTGTACTCCTAGATATATATCCAATAGAAATGAAAACATGTATGTCCACACCAAAACTTGTACAGGAATGTTCATAGTAGCATTATTCATAATAGCTAAAAAATAGCAACAACATAAATGTCTATTAATTGATGGATGAAAAATATTCTATAATTAAGTAGCAGTAGTAATATATTAAAAACTACAGAATTATACCCTTAAAATGATGAATTTGTGACATGTAAATTACCATTCTTAAAAAAAGAGTACCCAAAAGTCTCTGCCAGTTCCAACTTCTACCCATAACAACCTAAAGATATCAAATTCCAAAGTTCAAGCCCTCAAAAATATAATGCCTTAAAAAGTACCAACCTTCTGTCTCACCAGTTGCTGCAATTTTCAGACCCAAGGAATATTAGAGATCTGTTGGTTCTGACTCCAAAATAACTTTGTACCAGAGTTCCGTTCAGAACTTCAAGACCAACTGATTCCATTCATGTCTTTTATTTTGGTCATCCTCAGTCACTGGAAATGTAAACTTGGAATTTCTGGATTAAAAGAGCCAGTTGAGCACCAAGTCGTGTACATTCTGGAATTTGTATAAAGTTAGAATGTCTTTATTTATAATTACCAGAAATTTAACAACACAGAAATATGATATCTCAGATGTTTGGAGGTAGGATAAGTAGCCTATGGATTCCAATTCAGTGGCTGAATGACATCACCAAGGATCCAGCATCATCCCATCTTTCTGTTCTGTGTTCTTCAGATTTCATCCCCAAGGATCATTTTCAGCTTTGAAAACACCTAAAAGAAGGGACCATATTTTCTTTTGTGTGTGTTTTTTTTAAACTTAGGAAAAGTTTTCCAGATGTTCTCAATGGGTTTTTCTTTTTAAAATTTTTATTTATTTACTATATATTTATATTAAACATTTTTTTGAGAGGCACCCGGGTGGCTCAGTCAGTTAAGTGTCCGACTCATGGTTTCAGCTCAGGTCGTGATCTTGCAGTTCGCGGGTTCAAGCCATGCCTCGGGCTCTGCACTAACAACGTAGTAGCATTATTCATATGACATATGACATATCATATGACAGAGCCTGCTTGGGATTCTCTCTCCTCTTTTTCTCTCTTTCTCTAATAAGTAAATAAACTTAAAAAATTTTTTTTGAGTATAGCTGACAATGTTACATTATTTCTAGGCGTACAACATAGTGATTCAACATCTTTATACGTTATGCTGTGCTCACCACAAGTGTAGCTGCCATCTGTCACCATACAATGCTATTACAATATCATTGACGATATGTATTCCCTATACTGTACCCTTTTATTTTTTTAAATTTTTTAAAGATTTTATTTTTAAGTAATCTCTACTTCCGATTGAGACTTGAACTTACAACCTCAAGATCAAGAATTGCATGCTCCAGTGATCAAGCCAGCCATGTGCCGCTATACCTTTCATTCCCAGGACTGATTCATTTCATAACTAAAAGCCTGTATCTCCCACTCCTCTTCACCCATTTTGGCCATTCCTTCCACCCGCCTTCCCTCTGGCAACCTTCAGTTTGTTCTGTTTATTCATTTGCTTTGTTTTTTAGATTCTACATATGAGTGAAATCATATGGTATTTCTTTTTCTCAGTCTGACTTATTTCGCTTAGTTTAATATCCTCCAGGTCCATCCATGTTGTTGCAAATGGCAAGATCTCATCCTTTTTGTGGCTGCATCACATTCCACTGTATGTGTATGTGTGTATGTGTGTGTGTGTGTGTGTGTGTGTGTGTGTGTGTGTATACACATATGTCAATAAACATTTAGGTTGCTTCCATATCTTGGCTATTTTTTTTTTAACATCACTTTTTTTTAGTTAATTATTTAATTTTAAAATTTACATCCAAGTTAGTTACCATATAGTACAACAAAGATTTCAGGTGTAGATTCTTTAATGCCCCTTACCCATTTAGCCCATCACCCCCTCCCACAACCCCTACAGCAACCCTTTGCTTGTTCTCTATATTTAAGAGTCATTTATGTTTTGTCCCCCTCCCTGTTTTTATATTATTTTTGCTTCCCTTACCTTGTGTTCAACTGTTCTGTGTCTTAAAGTCCTCATATGAGTGAAGTCATATGATATTTGTCTTTCTCTGACTAATTTCACATAGCATAATACCCTCCAGTTCCATCCACGTAGTTGCAAATGGCAAGACTTCATTCTTTTTGATTGCCAAGTAATACTCCATTGTATATATATACCACATTTTCTTTATCCATTCATCTGCTGATGGACATCTGGGCTCTTTCTATACTTTGGCTATTGTTGATAGCACTGCTATTAACATTGGGGTGCATGTGCCCCTTCGAAATAGCACACCTGTATCCTTTGGATAAATACTTAGTAGTGCAATTGCTGGGTCATAGGGTAGTTCTATTTTTAATTTTTTTGAGGAATCTTCATACTATTTTCCAGAGTGGCTGCACCAACAATGCAAAATCCCACCAGCAATGCAAAAGAGATCCTCTTTCTCCACATCTTCGCCAACATCTGTTGTTGCCTGAGTTGTTAATGTTAGTCATTCTGACAGGTGTGAGTTGGTATCCAATATGGTTTTGATTTGTATTTCCCTAATGGTGAGTGATGTTGAGCATTTTTTCATGTGTTGGTTGGCCATCTGGATGTCTTCTTTGGAGAAGTGTCTATTCATGTCTTTTGCCCATTTCTTCACTGGATTATTTGTTTTTTGGGTGTTGAGTTTGATAAATTCTTTATAGATTTTGGATACTAACCCTTTATGTGATATGTCATTTGCAAATATCTTCTCCCATTCCTTTCCATACTGTTTTGCTGATTGTTTCCTTCTCTGTGCAGAAGCTTTTTATTTTGATGAGGTCCCAATAGTTCAGTTTTGCTTTTGTTTCCCTTGCCTCTGGAGACGTGTTGAGTAAGAAGTTGCTGTGGCCGAGATCAACGAGGTTTTTACCTTTCTCCTCTAGGATTTTTATGGTTTCCTGTCTTACAAATAGGTCTTTCATCCATTTTGAGTTTATTTTTGTGTAAGGTTTAAGAAAGTGGTCCAGTCTTCCCAGGACCATTTGCTGAAGAGACTGTCTTTATTCCATTGGATGTTCTTTCCTGCTTTGTCAAAGATTAGTTGGCCATACATTTGTGGGTCGATTTCTGGGTTCTCTGTTCTGTTCCATTGATCTGAGTGTCTGTTTTTTGTGCCACATATCTTGGCTATTTTAAATACCACTGCAATAAACATAAGGGTGTATACATCTTTTTGAATTGGTATTTTCATTTTCTTTGGGTAAATACCCAGTAGGGGAATTACTGGATCATATGGTATTTCTATTTTTAATTTTTGGGGGATCCTCCATACTGTTTCCCACAGTGGTTGTATCAGTTTACATTCCCATCAACAGTGCAGGAGAGTTCCTGTTTCTCCACATCCTTGCCAACACTTGTTTTTTATTGTGTTCTTTATTCTAGCAATTCTGAGAGGTGTAAGGTAGTATTTCATTGTGGTTTTGATTTGCATTTTCTTGATATTAGTGATGTTGAGCATCTTTTCATGTGTCTGTTGACCACCTGTGTATATGCTTTGGGAAAATATCTATTCAGATCCTCTATTTCTTAATCGGATTGTTTGTTTTTTTGGTGTTGAGTTGTATAGTTCTTTATATATTTTGGATATTAGTCCCTTATTTAATATATCATTTACAAATATCTTCTACCATTCAATGGTTTTTCTTCATGTCTCATTGACCAAAATTGTGACACATGTCCTTCCTAAACAAGTCACAGGAAGGATCAGAATTGTTGTGTATTAGCTTAGCCCAATCAGGGTGTACCCTGGAGGAAACATTCATCTGGTCAGGCACATGGTTAGGCAAAGACAACTGACCAAAAGCAGGGTTATGTTAGCAAGGAAAAAACGAAAATGAATTCTGGGTAGACTTCCAACAGTGTCCATTACAGGCATCCAATGTCTATGGTTAGTTTTTTCATCCATTCACATTAAAGCAAAACTTCCCAGTTGGCAAAGCTCTGCCCATGGACATAGAAGTCACATTTCTCCCACTGCATTATTGTAAAATACGAACACGTAAGCAACACCCATCAGACATGTAAGGAAAATGTCCAACATGAAAATGAAAGATCATAATAAAGAATTCTACTTTCAATCATGATAAAGCAACTGATACTGGATATAAGACTTTCCACCAAAAACAACCATCAAACTAGGCAAAATAAATGTTTTTAGACATTGATCAATAGGAAACACAGAACTATTATCCCTACAAAAGAGAAACAAATGAATAAGCTTCAGGATTGCAGTGGCTTTTGTCTGGGGGCACCTTCCACTGGAAAGGCCAAATAAAGCATGGTGGTGTATCTGAGCTGAGGAGATGGAGACCAGATATCATTGAGAAGGAAGTTGCACAGAGAAGTCTGCACAGGAAAAGACTCTGCAAGACTAGGCAAAGGGCAACTATTAGGAAGAGAACAACTATGGAGAAATATGGGTTGAACAATGATCAGAAGTTGAACAGGAATGGGAGAGGTTGGCTTTCCAACCAACCACAGTGGAAAGGTCTATTTAACTATCTGAGAAATTTAGTAGAAATCCCAGAAAGCCTAGGTTTTATGAATGGGGTTAAACTAGCACTACAGTAGCATACTTCATGAGAAACATAATGACATAAACGTTATTTAAACTTTTTCTAGTAACCTCTTGGAAAAAAAGTAAACAAAATTAATGTAAATAAAATATTTTACCCAATATGTCCAAAAATGATCATTTCAACACAGAAAATTATTAATGAGATAGTTTACAATCTTTTTCATACTAAGTCTTTGAAATTCAGTGTTCATTTTACACTTACAGCACACTTCAATTTTGACTAGTCACATTTCAATTATTTAATAGCCCTATGTGGTTAGTGGATTTCATATTGAACACTGGTGTCCTAGAGTAAGGGGTACTCTAGTTCTAAAAACAAAACTTAAAAACAAACCTTGAAAGTATCACACTGAGATGCAAGTAAAGTAACTATTTTAGCAATATTCAATACTCCATCATGAAAGAGAATAAAAGTCTTTCAGAGTAGTGTCTGTAGTTTCTAGCCTAAGATAGCAAATTACAAGACATAAGAATTGGAAAATGTGACTCTCGACCAGGAGAAAAAATTGTAAACTGGGAAATGAAAGAGATGACGAAAATAGGGGATAAGGACTTAAAAGTAGCTATTATGTGTTTAAATATTTAAAGGAAAACATAAATGTAGTAAAACAACAAATAGAAAATCTCAATAGAGAAATGGAAACTATAAAAAAAGAACAAAATGGAAATTCTAGAACTGAAGAAAATAGTATCTGAAATGAAAAGGTAACCAGATAAGCTTCATCGGAATTAGACACTATAAAAGTGACCTTGAAGGCAAAGCAATGAAACCATCCACACTGAAGCAAAAGAGAAAAAAAAAATCAAAATCAACCAAATAAGACAATTTCAAGTTGTCTGATTCTGTGTCTGGTGAGGTCCAGCTTCCTGGTTTATAGACAGCTGTGTCCTCACATAGTGGAAGGGGCAAGGGACCTCTTTGGAGCCTCTTTTATAAGAATACTAATCCTAATCATGAGGGCTCATTACAACCTCATTCACAATATATTCCTAGTTCAACTCAGCCCACCTTGATCTTCAACACTAAAATAACCCTCAGTTCTTTTACAAGTAGTAGGGAACCATGATCAGGAGAGATGGGAAGAGGGAATCTATGAATGGTACTGTCATTTGTCCTCCAGTATTTCATGTAGTTTTTATCTTTCATTTATGAACTCTTAATATTGATTCCTATGTATCCCTGACTAATAAACACTTGAAACTTCCATGTAGGTAATGACACTCCTGACATCTTGGCCATAGGAATATTTCTTGGAACCATATATGTCTTTCCCAAAGTTCAGCCTAAATACATGGATGCTACATAGAGATCATGGGGAAGGTAAAGTTCTATTATTAAGTATCTATTCTCCAGTTACAAAAAGAGATAATAATATGTTTGAAGACAAAAGGTAACCTAGGATGTTGCTGGACAGAACTAAAATAGGAAAGGAATTATACCAGAGTACGTGGCAACAGAGCCACATGTAATTTCAAGAAACAGTCTCTCTAGAACAAAAGAGAACACTGCAAGAGTTACTAATAAAGTAAGTTTGGGATAAAGGATCCTTTGCTCTTTGAGCTGGCATTCAGGATAGTGCATCCCAATCTCTTGTGAGGATCCCTCTTTTGGTGCTAACAAAATTGCTGTCACTAAAGTTACCAGTAGCCTCCTGATAGCTAAAATCAATGCTCTAGTTTGAGACTTCATACTACTTAATCTTTCTTCAGCAGTTGATATAGTTGACCAAACTTTTATTCTATTAACCCTTTTTTTCTCCTTATTTCTATGTGATTATTCTCTAAAGCATTTTCTCCTTCTTGTCCTATTATTTCTTTGTACTTTTTTTAACAGAATTTTCCACTCTTGCTTGTTGTAAACAAAATCCTCAAACATTAGTGTCCTTCTGGGTTGTTGTTTTGGGTCCTGTTCTCTTCTCCCTGAATTACTTCATTCATAGCCTTCTACCCAAGTCCTAATAACTCACATGTCTATATCTCCAGACCCATATTTCTAACTGACTACTAGATATCTTTGTCTGGATGCTCTGCAGGCATCTCAAACTTAAAATGCCCAATGCTTATCTTCCCCTCCAACTCCTACAAAACCTCCTCCTCCTCCTTTATTCCCTATCTCAGAGAATGGTACCACTATCCACCCAGGAACCCAAGCCAGAAACCTGGGTGTGATCCTCAACTTCTACCACTCCACATTTAATGGACCATTAAGTTCTTTTAAATCTATGTTCAAAATGTTTCTGCAATCCAACCTCTCCTCTCTGGCCCCCCAACAGCCTTCTGTAAGTTCTTATCAATACTGTTATCA
This sequence comes from Felis catus, assembly GCF_018350175.1. Classification (NCBI taxonomy): domain Eukaryota; kingdom Metazoa; phylum Chordata; class Mammalia; order Carnivora; family Felidae; genus Felis; species Felis catus. Next base: position 116,702,972 of record NC_058374.1, read on the forward strand.
ACAGTAACATCTTAGCAAGTCTCCTCTACTACAAGGCTCTGTCATTTCCAATGTTTTCTTTAGAATAGAGGCCATTAGACTTAGAGATCTCACTGTTCAGAAAAGTCTAAAAAATGGTTTTGAGAACTGACATAGTATGGTTTTCTTTTTTTTTAAATTTTGTCAGGGCACAAAACCCAACATCATCTACTCTCACTACCATTTCATAGTAATTTAAAAGACTATTCAACTTCAAAAAATAGAAAGTACCATACCCTCGTTGAAAACAGTTCTTTAAATATATTTGCCTTTTTATTTTATTTTTTAAGTTTATTTATTTTGAGAGAGAGTGAGAAAGAGCAAGTGTGTGAGCCAGGGAGGGCCAGAGAGAGAGGGAAGAAAGAGAATGCCAACCAGGCTCTGTGCTGTGAGTGCACAGCCTGACGGGCTTGATCTCACAAACCATGAGATTGTGACCTAAGCAGAAATCAAGAGTCACTTAGCCGACCCCTATTTGGCTTTTTAAATGAAACCGTTTATTGGATGGCAACCATTGCTCTAGAATTTAGACTGCCATCACAGTTATCTTTAGCTAGCTTGAAAATCTCTGTGTTAAATAACCATTTAAATTTATCCATATAATCTACATGCATATCCTTTTCTGGCTTTTAATGGCACATAATAATCATTTTATTTACATGTTATTGACATGTCTATTATGGCCTTCTATTTTAGACTTTTTTCTAAAATAATAAACTTTAAACATCCCTGTGACATATCACCTTCAGGCCTTACAATACAAGCTATCCTCTAGGGTAACACAAAAGGCCCTTTACAATCTAGTTGTAATTTACTCCTCAGCAAGAACTTACATAAACATTCCATATTCTTTCATGCCTTTATGCCAGTGGCTCTCAGCTGGGAATAACTCCCTGCACCCTTCTATAAGGCATTTGGCAATGTCTGTGTTATGATCTGAATTCCCCCCCCCCCCCAAATTCACATGTTGAAGCCCTAACCTCTATGTGACTGTACTTGGAGACTGGCGTGTGTGTGTGTATGTATATATATATACATACACACACACACACACGGCATATGCATGTATATGCCATGTCATCTATAGATTTTTAAAGAGTTATATCACGTTTTAAACATAAAGATATGAAAAAAATATCCTTACCCTTAACATTAAGAAATCAAGCCTTCTCAATTTTTTTCCTAATATATTTCTTGCTAACCCATTGCCAGAGGTCAATAAAACATAAGAGTGCCTTAGGGTATCTAGGCCATCAAATGATCCAGACAAATGTAAAATTTTTAGGAGCATGGCTTACTAACAGTAAAGTTAGCTAACATTTATCACTATTGTGTAAGACACTGTGCTACCATGAGTGCTTTCTCTCCATATTGAAATTTAATTTCCATATTCTATGTAGTACTATTATTATACTCATTTTAGAAATAAGGAAACGTATGTTAATGTTAATGTTAGTTAACACAAGTAAGAGAAGTGCAATTTGGAGAAATTAAGTGACTTGTCCAAAGCCATACCACTATCAAGGACTTCAAAATAAAAAGTAAGACTGGGGCTAAAAATGTCCATTTTTTGAATCGAGGTTTTCTTAGCAAAAAATACATTTCTGGACAAAATAATAAATATGTCTTATTGTATCCAGGCACCTGGATGGCTCAGTCAGTAGACCATGTGAATCTTGACTTCAAGGTTGTGAGTTTGAGCCCCATGTTAGGTATAGAGATTACTTAAAAATCTTTAAAAAATATGTCTTATTATAATGCATTGACTTTATAAATGGAAAAGCATCTCCCTAAGGAAAAAATACATTTTTATCTGCTTATCTAGTTAGCCATCTGAGACAAAATTACTTCATGTAGTCAGCTAGGAAAAATATTTTAGCCTGTACTGGTATTGAGTTACATTATTTACTTAGATTCTTAGTTCTCTTAGATTCTTTGAGATTTCAGCATTTCTCATTCCTTTATCCTATTCAATTTCCTCTTGTAGAGAAACTAAATGAAGAAAAATGATGGAAATAAGGAGTGTAACGGGCTATTATTTTAAGTACTCACTCAGTTATCTCAAACTCTGGAATTTCCTGGAAAACAATCATCCAACAAATATCGACTACCATACTGTTGAGATATATATTGTTTTTATACAACTACCTTGAAGTTTAGTTTTCTTGCTTCTTTTCAGGAAAAAAAGGGGGAGAAGTAGAGTACAATCCCTTTCCAACAAAGAAACAATATTTTGTCTTATTGCATTTTAGTAGCTTATTTTTTTAAGTGAACAAATTTTATTTTGATGTTGATAATTCTGTCAACCTATACCAGCACCCCTTTGTGAAAATTCATTTATCAACCCTACAGTTTCTGTCCTCCAGGATCCTGTGTCTCCTCAACTGGGCCTGAGATAGTAGCCACAGTACAAGTATTCCCAGAATTTACAGAAAAACCGGGAAGATTTACAAAAAAATTTTGGAGGCATTTTGACGTAGCAGTATTACTTATAAGGATGTTAAAAAATCTTCTGCAGGGGCGCCTGGGTGGCGCAGTGGGTTAAGCGTCCGACTTCAGCCAGGTCACGATCTCGCGGTCCATGAGTTCGAGCCCCGCGTCGGTCTCTGGGCTGATGGCTCAGAGCCTGGAGCCTGTTTCCGATTCTGTGTCTCCCTCTCTCTCTGCCCCTCCCCCGTTCATGCTCTGTCTCTCTCTGTCCCAAAAATAAATAAACGTTGAAAAAAAAATTAAAAAAAAAATCTTCTGCAGTAGCCTTGCACCTCAAAAGGGTGAGCTTTGATTTCTCCTGGGCTTAGTCACATCCTTGCCCCTAGTCTGAATATCTTCTAGACTGTTTTAAAATTCCTTACCTTTGTGATAGATTAGCTTGGAATAGAAAAGAATTAATAAATGGCTTAAGTATTAGCATAAGTATTATTTTATTCTTATTTAGTTAAATTTTTATCTCACTGAATGCTACAATTTCTTGAGGGTACAGATTTGTCCTTCATTTTTTATCGCCCATCAAGAAAAATTATTTCTAACCTACAATCAATAAATGTTTACTGATTTGAAATTTCAATTGGGAAGGCAGAATACAGAATTATTTAACTTTTGGTGCCTGATGGCTGTTTGGATTCTATTCACTTGCTGTGTGACCTAAGTTCACAAAACTTTCTAATTTCCTCAACTCAGAAGCGGATAAAATGAGAAAATAAAGTACTTGGAGCTTTTAAAGTGCTATTGATACAATGACTATTTCCTGAGCTCAGACCATGCTTTGGCTTAGAGGTAGGTGCTGGTGACAGAACACAAAATACACAGGGTGTTCTCTTCAGAGCCCAAGGTAGTTGGGGAGACAGACATAAACCAATTTATCAAACATATTATGTAATTACAAATTGCCATGAAAGGTTAAGAAATCAACGAGAGGTTGTAAAAGCAGGGCCTGATTTAGATTACCGAGGAAGAGTCTCGGAGGGAGTGGCATTTCAGCTGAAATTTGAAGGATGAGGAGAGTCTCTTATTTCCTCACCTCCCTCTCATTCCTCAACTCTCTGGAGTCCGCATTCCATCTCTCACTATCTAAGTAGCTGTTGCTAAGGTCACCAATGTCTTCCATGTTACTATATACAACTGACATTTTTCAGTCCTCTTACTTGACTTCCTAGTAGCACTCTGCGGTTAATCACTCCTTCCGTGAAACGCTGTTTTCCCTTGCCTTCTCTAATAATAAACGCCTCTCAGTCTCCTTTGCAGGTTCATCACCGTAAGTGCTTGGACAGCCTCGTCGTGAACTGTAACTGTGAAAAACAACGCAGTCCTTCTGAGTCCTAAAAAAAAAAAAAAAAAAAAAAAAAAAAAAAAAAAAAAGGTGTACAAGTGAACACATTTTGGGGCCCTCTTCTCGCTTTCGGCACGCTTCATAAATCCGCTAATATGACTTTTCGGTTTCAGCACAGACGTCCCTCTCTCTTGAGGGCTGGGCAAGCACAGGCATTCAATGTGCCCGGGGAATGCCCGGGGACAAAAAAGGTGTATGAGGCAGCCCCACTAGCACTTTAGCAGCCACAGTCCAGCGCTCCTCCGCAGCCTCGCCCGGCACCCCTTCGCGCGCGATTCGCGCCGTCGAGTCCTCCAACATCCCAGCATTCCCTGCGCTCCTACCATCGAGAGCAGCTTCCGGCGTCGCTCGTGTAGGTGGGTGAAGAAGGAGCGGGCCCTCGCCGCTCTGTCTCACTGTCTCGCGCTCTCTCGGGCAACATGGCGGGTGTGGAGGAGGCAGCGTCCTCCGGGAGCCACCTGAATGGCGACCTGGATCCAGACGACAGAGAAGAGGGAGCTGTCTCTACGGCTGAGGAGGCAGCCAAGAAAAAAAGACGGAAGAAGAAGAAGAGTAAAGGGGCTGCCACAGGTAAAGGGAGTTTTGTATGTTCCCAGTCCCCGCCAGGGATTGCCGAACGGCTCGGCCCAGGCCCGGCAGGGGTGACAAGAGACTGGGGGACTCGGAACACTGCACTGGACTGATTCCCAGGACTGTGTGTTGAAATAGGACTACAGATTCCCAATCCCGGGGGGAGGCGGCTTCTCTTTAGCTGGGACTAGAGAGTTGGTGGGGGTGGGGTGGGGGAGAAAAGGGTGCTTCAGCCTGTGGTGAGGTAGTTCTGGGGTTGCTGGGCCCTTATAATTGCCAGAACTCAGCTCCCACCCATACATACCGTGCAACGAACTTGAAGCTGTGCACAGGGCCGAGCTCTACTACCCTCCTCGCGGTGTGCCTTCCTCAAAAATCCGTTCTGACCCGGACTGTCGCCTCTTTGCTGAAGCAACCTAGAGCATATTTTCGTCAAGGATAGGAGAGGAGTGGGCAAATCTTAGTGCCTTGACTGCGCCTCCCCCCACCTTCCTGGTTTACAGAAGGATTTTTGTTGCGGGCTGCACTTCTGGGTGTGTGTATATGTGTGTTTGCCCACGCGCTCATGTCACTGAGTAGTAATTGCAGAATATATGGTAGTGGTGCGAATTTTCACCTGCCTCATCCCATAGCATCACCAAGCTTCAAGGCTTTTAGGTGTGAATTATGATGCCATTTGCCGGCAGTCCAGATAGAATAATCTGTGGGTTGGAATTGAACTTCTTTAAATCCATTGGTAAGGTAAGGAAAACAGCTGAAAGTTTACACTTGGATTACATTATGAGTTAGGAACTTAAAATATTTTGAGAAGTCGGTGTTTCTGTTGTACGTGGTCCTTCATTTTAGGGAAAAAAATGTTGTACCTGTTTCTAAAATCAGCCACACAAAGATTGAGGGACCAATGGAGAGGCCACAAGTGGTGAAGGTGAAGTTGAGACAGGTTGGAAAGGGTTAATCTATAACTTTATGAAATTTTGATTAAATGGGAGTTGAAAAGGGAAAGTTGTGGGTGCTGAGACACTTCAAGAGAAAGTTTAATCCCTGGACATAAGTCGGCTGTTCCTGGCTTTTGGATGAAATCCAAACTCTTCAGTTTGTCCATTCAGGTGTTCAGTAGACTGACCCTAATATATTTTTAGCAGTTGTATCTCTCAATATGAACCCTCTACAGTAGCCAGAATATCACTTCAGTATGTGCTAAGTGGGAATACTATCCCTTTATACACACAGCTATTGCTCCTACAGCTAGATTGTTGTAATCACTTGGGTGAGGTGGGGGGAGCTGGTCTTGTGCTGTTCAAGAATTTAGGTTTTTTAGTAATGGAATTATCTTTTCCTATTTGTTTTGATTTTACCCATCCTGGCTTGGCAACTTCTTCATGAAGATTTGAAGTTCCCAGTGTCTTGTACAAATCCTCCTCTTGCTAAGACCTTCAGCATTAATACCTATCTTAAGTACCTGTTTGGTTAATAAAGTGTTTGCTGTAGTCAAATTGTTAAGTACTTTAAAAAGTGAAACAACTTAAGGCCAGGAACCAACTCACATTTTCTTTTATTGTTTAGTTACTAGTACAAAGAAGGTGTAATGGATAGTTTATTGAATGGACAATGCTACTTAGATGTGGCAGATTTTTGTTAAGTAAATTCAATTATGTTCACAATAACATTTCTGTTTTTGTTTCCTGAATACTTATCAGACGGGAAAGGACTTGTGTGTTCTCCAGGATCCTTAGAACATATTCAAATTGGAAAGTATCTTTATTAGATTTGACTTATGTTATATTTGATCAGCAGGGCAACAGGAACCTGATAAAGAATCAGGAGCCTCAGTTGATGAGGTAGCAAGACAATTGGAAAGACAAGCATTGGAAGAGAAAGAAAGAGATGATGACGATGAAGGTAAATGGTAAATTTGATTTTTGTGGTTAGAAAAGCAAGAAAATGTGATATTCTTTAAACAAAATCTGCTTGTGTCCATATAGTTTGTGATTCTCTCTGATGTTTTACTTAATTTATTGACATTAAAGCCTCAATATCACAGATAAAAAAGAAAAGGTATTTATAAGTAACTCTTAAAAAGTGGGATAGGTTGAATGACTGCTCAAATAACACGGATCTCAACTTTTAAAAATGTACTTGGTAAAATACCAAGTAGTGGGTATCAAGATGAAATAAAAGGACTGTTTATTCAACTAACATTTATTGAGCAACTAATATGTACAAGGCGCTGTCTTAGAATACTTTCACATGTGTTCTCATTTTACCTTCACAAAACCAAGCAAAGTAGGTGCTCTTTTCAGGAAATAATAGTTATGTCATTTGCCCAGTGTGACACAGCTATGTGTAGAACCAAAAGTTTCAAACCTAGCACCTGATTCCAAGTCTATTCCTTTACTCTGTATGAAAGCTCCCTCTCTTTATTTTCAAAGACTATATGGAGTGCCTCTAAACTCTATTACAAATTTCCCAACCCTAGCTTCTTGCTGTATGTTGGTCCTATAAAATTTCTTTAAAGACAAAAACTCTTGGAATTCTAACAATTGATGTTATCAGTCAGACAGTGGAGGCAGTATTTGCTAAGAGAACTTATTCTGCAGGCTTTTTTGGCAGAAAGGGAGATGAGATTTTCCCATTCTTAATTGTACCGTTGTGACTTGCTGCTCTTCCTCAAGCACTGCCAACTTGGGCTTGTGCCTTATAATCCTTAGCAACACAAAAGCTTGCTGTACTTTAATTATTGTGTTAGGATAAGGCAGAGTAGTTGTCTCTCCTTTAGAAAGATAAACTCTATGTCTTCAAGGAGCTTATAGTCAAAATTTGGTGGAAAGTATGCCAAGGTTCAAGGGAATAGTTAGCTCTTCCTTAAGCAAATCTCTTGTCCATTTTACCTTGGTTTGTGCTTCAAATTATGACCATATTTTGAGCTCTTAGCAAGAAAGAAACTGTTAAATTCAAGGTTATATAATAGATTGCTGTAGGCCTGTGTAGAATATCAAAATGTTAATCTTGAAGAGTGTTCCTTGTTTCATTGCACCTCTGCAAAGTTGTGTGAATCTCTTGACATTGAAGGAGAAAAGTTTGATTGTCGGATTGGAAATCATCAATGTTTTAAAGACAATTTTTGGAGTATTGGTTTTCTCTAATTGAATTGTTTGCCTAATTCGTTTCAATAATAGTAATTATTGAAATGAATTAATAATTAGTACTAATTCATACTAATTAGTAGTACCAATTAATAGATTAGTACTACTTATCTATTGTGAGAGTTGTTTGAGAGGATAGAAAGTATTTCAGAATTTTTGTACTAAAGAAAAACTGATAGTGGGATGGAGAGACAAACAGCAGAAAAGATACACTGAAAGCTTATTGGAATTTGGAGATGGAATTACGGGCTCAATGATGAAGGAACACTCTTTGGAAGGAGTGGGACTTGAGTGAATGAAACCAAACAGAAGAGACCACTTTGGGGCAGAACAATGCTGAGAATGTATTCAAGATGTAGTGAATAGTGCAGACCAGCCACATGAGATGATTTGTTGAAGGAGCCTTGGAGCATTTTTAAAAGAATGTTATAGGGGAGCCTGGCTGGTTCAGGCCATAGGGCATGTGACTCTTGGTCCTCGGAGTCGTGAGTTTAAGTCCCACATTGGGCATAGAGCTTACTTAAAAGATAAAATGTTAAAGAAAAGAGAAGAATGTTATAAAAATAATTTAATCTTTATATATATGCAGGGTTGCTAGAGGAAATATACAGGAAAGGCTTGGAAATCATTTTGGAGGGCACTTAACAGCTTAGGCATGTGTTAATGATGATTTAAATTGGTGGGCATAAATGAGAATGGAAAGGAACGGATCATTGGAATAGTGGTTGTGGAAGCAGAATTCAAAGGATGCAAGAGACTTTCAAACTGGGGAGAAGGAAGAAGAGGCATTAGATTCTAGAGGTTTGAACATGGGTGACAATGTTGGTGCTGTTCACTGAAATGGTGAAGTAGAGAGGAAGAGTGGGTGGGGATTGGAGGAGGGAATTTGTAGGCAAAGGAGAAGGTATTGTGTTTAATTTTAGATGTGTTTAATTTGACACTGGAGTATTGGTGTGAAAAGTTAGTCCCATGGGCAATTGGCAATGTTCTAGAAGTAATTCAATAAAGTTTTAAGTTTTAAAAAAAAAAATTTAAGTATTTAAGTCCAGCGCAGGACTTGAACTCATGACCTTGAGATCAAGACCTAAAGAGAGCTCAAGAGTTGGACCTTTAACCAACTGAGCCACCTGGGTCCCCTAAGTCAAGTTTATTAAGGTATAATTTGCCTAGGACTATATTCACCATTTTCAAAAAATACACTTTGTTTTGGAGAAGTTTTACTTGGGGTTCATAGCAAAATCAAGCAGAAGGTACAGAGATTTCCCATGTACCCCCTACCACTACACATGCACAGCCTCTCCCATTATCAACATCCCCCACTGGAGTGGTGCATTTGTGACAGTGGATGAACCTACATTGATATATCATTATTATGCAAAGTCCATAGTTTATATTAGGGTTTACTCATGATGTTGTACGTTCTATATATTTGCCCTTTATGAGTAATCGTTTGATGGGGCGCCTGGGTGGCTCAGTTGGTTGAGCATCTGACTTAGGCTCAGATCATGATCTCACGGTTCATGAGTTCGAGCCCCGCGTTGGGCTCTGTACTGACAGTTCAGAGCCTGGAACCTGTTTCGGATTCTGTATCTCCCTCTCTCTGTTCCTCCCCTGCTCACACTCTTTCTCTCTCTCAAAAAAAAAAAAAAAAAAAAAGATTAAAAAAAATGGTAAGTATATCGTTTGGTGAGTTTTGACAAATGTACGCATTTGTGTTACCACAACCAGGATGTAGACCATTTTCTTTTAATGTTTGTTTATTTTTGTGAGACAGAGAGAGAGAGACAGAGTGCAAGCAGGGGAGGGGCAGAGAGAGGGAGACACAGAATGTGAAGCAGGCTCTAGGCTCTGAGCTGTCAGCACAGAGCTTGACGCAGGGCTTGAACTCATGAACCAGGGCTTGAACTCAGGAGCTGTGAGATTATCACCTGATCCGAAGTCGATTGCTTAACCAATGGAGCCATCCAGGCACCTCAAGATGTAGACCATTTTCATTTAACATTTCCATCTCCACAGAAAAGTTCCCTTGTACCCCTTGAAGTCTGTTCTCTGCTCTATACCCTGATCCCTTGAAACCTTTGATACATTTTTCTGTTACTGTAGTTTTTTCTACAATATTATATAAATGGAATTATTGTAGTGTGTGGCTTGTTTGGCTTATTTCCCTTAGCATGATAATCTGAGTCATCCAGTTGTTGCATATGTGTCAGTAGTTCATTACTTTTTATTGCTGAATAGTATTCCAAATTCGTTTATCCACTTACTAGTTGATGGATATTTGGATTGTTTCTAGTTTTTGCCTTATGAATAAAGTTACTGTCAACATTTGTATACAAGGCTTTGTGTAGACATTTTCATTTCTCCTGAGTAAATACCTAGGAGTAGGTTTGCTGGTCATATGGGAAGTGTATGTTTATAAGAAACTATCAAACTGTTACTTAGAGTAGCTGTGTCATTTTGCTTTCTGGTCAGCAGTGGTTGAGAGTTCCAAGTGCTTTGAATCTCTTAAGCATTTGGTATTGTTAATTTTTAAATTTTAGCTTTCTGACAGGTGTGTAGTAGTATGTTATTGTGGTTTTAACTTGCATTTCCCTAATGATTGATGACGTTGAACATCTTTTCATGTTTTTGCCTTTCGTATATCTTTGGTGAAATGTTCACATCTTTTGTCCATTTTTCAATTGAGTTATTTGTTTTACTGAGTTATAGTAGTTCTCTATTCTTGATACAAATTCTTTATCTGATAAATGTTTTAATATTTTCTTTCATGTTAGTATTGTTTGCAGCAGAAAAGATTTTAATTTTGATGAAATCCCATTTTATTTATGGGTCATGTTTTTTGTGTGTTATCCAAAAAGTTAAATAATTGCTGTCTCTAGGGTCATGAAGATTTTTTCTTACGTTCTCTTCAAGAAGTTTTATACATTTTTATTTTTATTTTTATTTATTTTAAAGAATGGAAAGTTTTGTTTTTTTTAAAAATCTTTATTTTTGAGAGACAGATAGCATGCAGGTGAGCAGAGATGGAGCAGAGAGAATTTTGAGCAGGCTCCACACTGCCAGTGCAGAGCCGGATGTGGGGCTCGAACTCATAGACCATGAGATCACGACCTGAGCCAAAATCAAGAGTTGGGACATTGAACCAACTGAGCCAACCAGCCACCCCAAGAAGTTTTATATATTTTTAGCTGTTATGTTTAGGTCTATGATCCATTAGAATTCATTTTTGTATATAGTGGAAGGTAAGAATTAAGGTACCTTTTTTTCTTGCATATGGATGTCTAGTTGTGATTCAACAAATGTTAATTGATTTGGACATGGTGCTAATCCAGCAATAAATATGAACAGTCTATACCTGTTAAGAATATCCTGGGATGCTGTGAAAGACTTACAAAAACATAAGTTGTGGGGCACCTGGGTGGTTCAGTGAGTTAAGCATCGGACTTCAGCTCAGGTTGTGATCTCACTGTTCATGAGTTTAAGCCCCTTGTTGGGTGTTGTGCTGACAGCTCAGAGCCTGGAGCCTGCTTCCGATTCTGTGTCTCCCTCTCTCTGCCCCTCCCCCGCTTGCATTCTGTCTGTCTCTCAATAAATAAACGTTAAAACATAAAACGTAAAAATAAACATTAAAATCAAAAATTAAAAAAACCAAAAATTAATAAACATTAAAAAAAACATAAATTGTGGCATGGTATAATGCATGGGAGGATAAGCATATATAGTTGAGTATTCGGATCCAGGCTCTACTACCCTTCTGGCAATAAACAGTAGCTATTATTCCATACCGAATACAGACCTTGGACATTGGATAAAGTAATTAGCCTCAGAAGAATGAGTATCAAAGGAGGAGCTTCTTCTTACCTCATTTTCAAGATAAAGAAACCATGGTAGAGAGAGGCTAAATAATTTGCCTAACATCACACAGCTGGAAGGACTTTTAGGGTGTATTTAAAACTGGATATATATCCTGAAGCATTTGTTTTAGGTTGAGTGTAGTGTTATGTACCGGTATGCTAGACATTGAATGTTCTTCCAGAGTAAAGACCATCTTGTTTGCTATTTTACTCCTTTTACCTATTTGAGAAGTCAGCAAATTATTATTATTATTTTTTAATGTTTGTTTTTGAGAAAGAGAGAGCGTGTGCACACATGGGTTGGTGAGGGGCAGAGAGAGAAGGAGACACAGAATCCAAAGCAGGTGCCAGGCTCTGAGCTGTCAGCACAGAGCCCAACATGGGGCTCAAACTCATGAACCATGAGATCGTGCCCTGAGCCAAAGTCGGATGCTTAACCGAGCCACCAATCCCTAAGCAAATGTTTATTGAATGAATGAAAGTTACTATTAAAATTGTAGTGCAGAATATGTGAATTAGTGTTTTCTTTTTTAATTAATTTTTTTTTTTTTTTAGAGCACCTGCAAGCAGGGGAGAGTGGTGGAGGGGGAGGGGAAAGGGGGTGAAGGAGGGAGAACCCTGGGATCATGACCTGAGCTTAAATCACTAGTCAACCACTCAACTGACTGAGGTACCAAGGCACCCTGAAAGTTGTGTTTTCTAAAAAAAAAAAAAAAAAAAAGAAAAAATTCATGTTAAGGGCTCCTGGATGGCTCAGTTTGTTGTCTTGATTTCGGCTCAGGTCATGATCTCTAGTCAGATCAAACCCTGCGTTGGGCTCTGCTCTGACAGCGTGGAGCCTGCTTGGGATTCTCTCCCTTCCCCTCCCCTGCTCATATGTGTGTGTCTCAAAAATAAATATGTCTCATATGTCTCAAAAATAAATAAATATAAAAAAATTTTTTTACTGTTATTTTTCTTGAGCTTTTGAATCTAGAAACCAGTAATGCATAAGTTGGCAATGTTTGTGTTCCCACTGTGTTTCCATGTTTCCTGTACCCAATTTCATGAGGTTGAATGAACATAAGAAATTGCAAATTTCTGGGGCGCCTGGGTGGCTCAGTTGGCTAAGCATCCGACTTCAGCTCAGGTCACGATCTCACAGTTCGTGGGTTCGAGCCCTGTGTCGGGCTCTGTGCTGACAGCCCAGAACCTGGAGCCTGTTTCAGATTCTGTGTCTCCCTCTCTCTCTGACCCTCCCCCGATCATGCTCTATCTCTCTCTGTCTCAAAGATAAATAAACGTTAAAAAAAAAAAAAAAAAAAAAGAAATTGCAAATTTCTAAGTCAAAAATTGTCAAATATTGGCTGTTTTCTATCACTCAATCCATTAAAGCCGTATATCATGTTACCTCCTTCTGTGTTAAACTGATGTTTCCTATTTCTCATTTAGGTGAAAATAAGTAGGATAAAATAAGTGAAAAGAACATTCGTTTGTTGAATAGAGTGAATATTTATCATATGCTTAGTCCTGTGCCTTAGTTTAAGAAATGGTGTATAATCTTTAAGGAGCTCACAGACAAGTAGGGTCATTGTAGCTCCCTTATCATTTTGCAGACAAAAAAAAAAGATTATAATTTTGTGTGATAATTATAATAGAAGAATATAGGTGGTAGCATGGTGAGATAATTTATGACTCCTGCTTATCATTCTGGGAGTAGAAAATTTAAGCATTCGTTTGACATTGTTTTATGAGTGTGGATTTCATGATTTAAAATTATTGATGCTAGTCATGAGTTACTGCCACTAGGGGAAGCATTTAAAAGAAGACTATATGGTGAACATACTATTAAACTGTCAACTTCTAATTGTTGCCACAGCTTCCTATTCATCCCTGTTTCATAGCATTGTGATTTGTGGGTAGATTGGCATACTTCATGACTGTTGAAATTTATTGAGCAGCCTTTTTAGAAATTCAGAAATTCCAGTCTATTTTTTGGTACCCTTTATTTAAAATGTTTTAAGTCACTATTTAGTTAATCTTGGCCATAATAGTATCCTTTATCTTTTCTCCAAGAGAATGGCATGGGCTTCATAAAATATTGTTATAAAAACTAACAGATAGTGGTTACTTTAGTTACTCTTTTGCCAACTATTTTTTCAGATAGTTCTTAATCTCCATTTTTGGGCATCAGGTTCTTTGGAGAACCTGACAACTGAACCTAGGAAAAGCATATATACCCTCTGATTTTTGTGTACATTTGACCCAGAAGAACTCTTTCTTTAATAACAACTATACTGGAAAATATATTTAAAAATTTTTAATTTTTTAAATTTATTTTTGAACAAGAGAGAGCGCAAGTGGGGGAGGGACAGAGAGAGAAAGAGGGAGACACAGAATCTGAAGCAGGCTCCACGCTTGGAGCTGTCAGCACAGAGCCCAACGCGGGGCTCAAACCCATGAACCGTGAGATCGTGACCTAAGCCAAAGTCAGATGCTTAACTGACTGAGCCACCGAGGTGCCCCAGGAAAAGATATTTTAAAATATGACCCCCTAAATATCCCTGCCTGGATTAGGAATCAGGTGATACATTCTTGGTCCAGTTCTGCCATTATCAGTTAGGATTACCTTGGGCATGTCCATTAAACATTCCTTGTTTTACCTCATAAAGTTGCTTTGAGGATCACATGAGGTCATGAAATACTAACCTGCAAAGCATATGTAAACAAACTAGTAATATTTTAGGTGAAGTCACCCAGTCATTAGCATTAAACTAACACTGGTTATTTTTCCTAGTTTTTGAAAAAGAGTGTTAATGTACTTTGTATTCTTAAAAATACCTTTTTCAATAATTCTTTTATTAGAGTGAGTCAAAGTTTCCTTAGTGCTTTTGATTATACAAACCAAATTTTGATACATTAGCATTATATAGAATTCTGTTCTAAGAATATTGGATCAACTCTGTTGTATGCTATTTAAGATGCTTTGTGTGTGTGTTACTTGTCTGCTTATGCTTGTTTTGTCTCTCTGTTTCTGAGGTTTAAATAAATGTGTACTTGAAATGGTCTTTTCTTAGATGGAGATGGGGATGGAGATGGAGCAGCTGGAAAGAAGAAGAAAAAGAAGAAGAAGAAGAGAGGACGTTAGTATCTTAAGTTGGTCTTACTTAAAAAACTTGAAGTGTTTGTTAACCAGCTGGTTTGAAGAGTAGGTTTGAAGTTGCTTAAGATCCTAGTGTATGTCAGGGAAATAAATTTAGGCTTAACAGAGGTAGAATTTAATGAAACAACTATTCTTTCATTTAATAGTCCTGTTGGTATTTTCTTTACCTATTGTTGAGATAAGGGATGTTAATAATAAGTTGGTTGCATTTTACCACAATTTAGGGATGAGTTTATCATTTAAAACTTGAATAATGCAAATAACAATTCTTTCAGGGATGACTAAAGTGATGCCACTGTGTGGTAATAGGGTAAACATAGTTGGCAGTTCACCTGCCAGCTTTGAAATTACAAGATTCTTGATGAGTATTTAATGAGGATTCCCATTATTTAAAATTTGTGCCTATGGTAAAATGTTACTAATGACGTATTGCACTATTTCATATTACTTAAAATATGATCCTACTTGCGTTTTGTTTTATTTTAAATGGCAAATCAACATCTTCAGGGACCTGGAATTCTATTAGGGAGACCAGGGGGAGAATGTATAGAATTGAGGAATAAATGTTGGGTTGGGTTGAGAATCAGAACAAGTTCTAATCTTGGATGCCCTTTGGGCTATTAGGGAACATTGAATGTCTGGTTGCACCTTTCTTTAAATCTTTCAGGTGAAAATTTTATGAATTAGAATATTGGGGCTTGACTCATTTTTATCTCTGTGTTGAGAGAAGTACCTAACTTTTTAAAGAAAGCTTTTGGCTCTGCCAGCATTTTTCCTGATAGGTCTCCAGATGAAGATAGGATAGCCTTCTTTCTATTCAGGCATCTACTTTTGTTAGGTCCTTCTACACATAGGATATCAGTTCTGTCCCTAGCATAGTCTGTATTAAAAAAAAATTTTTTTTTAAAGTTTATTTTTGAGAGAGACAGAGAGCCAGCAGGGAAGGGGCAGAGAGACGGAGACACAGAATCGGAAGCAGGCTCCAGGCTCTGAGCTGCCAGCACAGAGCCCGACACGGGGCTCGAACTTACAGACCACGAGATTATGACCTAAGCCGCAGTCAGCCGCCCAACTTACTGAGCCACCCAGGTGCCCCCATAGTCTGTATTTAATGAGCATAGGCTACCTATGTTCTAGAAGTCTTCCAGGGATTATGATATCATATTCCTTCTGTTCAAAAATTGTTAAAAGTGTGCCCATGAGACAAGGTATTGTCTGAAAATGGTTTGAGAGATAACTCTTTCTCCCAAGACTCTTAAGTTACTCCCTAACAGAAGTAGAGAAACAGGGAGTAATGTTAAGGGGCTACTTTGTATATGCCACTGGTAGAATTCTTCCACTGACAGATGTTTTACTATGATGCCATCAGCTTTTATTGTGCCTCCTCTGAGGATGTTGTTGAACCTATTGTTCATTACATTTCTTTATGAGTACTTGTAAGAGACACTCTTTTGCTTGGTCTTAGTATCAAGAATAATTGTGCTTTTCCTGAGTACTTATGTATTTATCTCATAAGCATGATCTATATGCAAATAACCTAGCTTTAAAAATATATATATTGGCTACTAGAGGGCTTAGAGACAAATCTGTGGTTTTGTATTGGCTGTATTTCAGGTTCTACTTTATGTTCTTTCCATGTTTTGATTTTTGTTCTCTTATTTACTGTTTCTTATTTGTTTATTTTTGATCTCCTTGTAGGCTATCATAAATCACTTCTGGAATAAGCCAAATAATGTAATAATGAGCCATTCACTGCCCTTATTTTCCTCATTTATAAAGTGAGAGACTTACAAATGATAGTAATGATAACTGTAGTACAGATTGTATAATTATTCATAGTTTTAGATAAAACTTGGGCAGGATACATTAGTATTTTCAAAGGTTATCCAAGATTTCATCTGGTTCTTCATTTTGTGGATGAGGAATCTGAGGCTTGGCACATTTGGCCATTTGTCCAAGTCACAGTTAATAAGTGGTTAAGGCTAGTCATATTTTTATTACAAATTTTTTTCTCTAATGTTCTTTTTGAGTCTTTTGCTTTAATAATTTATGGACAGTATAAAAGGCATCTGTCAGATTTGTAGATGAAATAAAGCTGAGGGTGGTAATACTTTTGTTGATAAACTCAGGATTTCAAAAGATCAAAAAAACTGAGAAATAGACTAGGATTAGCAAGCTGAACTTTTATAGATGTACATAAAATTAGAACAGGGTAATAGGATCTAAGGATTTTGAGTGCTAGTACATTATGAGCCAAAAAGCAGGGAGTCTTAACTATTTAATAGCTCTAAGATTTTTAGAATTAAAAGTATAGTCTTATATTAATTATACCTTATTTGGACTATTAATATAAATCAATTCTGATACCAACTTACAAAGAACATTGACAAATTCAAGGCTGGCACATAGGGGTGAAAGTGTTAAGAACCATTTCCCTTAAAGTGGTTTCTTATCAGAGAGAGGAAGGAATCAGTTGAAATGAAAAGTAAAATGTTTTCAACTGCAAAGAATAAAGCTGGAACTAACAGTATAAGTATAGGAAGAGGTTTCTAATAGTTACAGTTCTTTCAAAATGAATGGATTTTTGCTTGGGAGATAAAGACTGCTTCCATTGTTAGGAGTTCACTGCCATCTGTCAGAGGCATTAGGGGATTCCTAGATTTAAGTGTAAAGCTAAATTAGTTGACCTCTGAGATCTTATTTTAAATTTAAATGTTCCCTCTTAGGAGGGCCCTAAAACAGTGTTTCCCAAGTTTACTTGCCCATAGGACGCTTTTAAACATTATGTAAAGACGGAAAAACATTTGGTGCTCATGAGATACTATTTGGGTTAAAGGAAGGAACTGAACATGGTTCCATAGATAAATGATTTGGCTCAATAAAGTCATTTTTATTTATATAGTTTTTCCCCCATTGCAGAACAAAAAGAGCAAAATATGTGTTAAAATTGAAGACAAAAATCTGTAACATAAGACCAGTTATAATCAAAAGAAAACCACATATTTCACCTCTGTAGTTGAAATGCTGGAGATATACATTGAATGTCTTATATCACTGCATAAATTAACTCAACTTTCTGGCAGTCTTTGGAAATAGCAGTCATTACTAAAAGGTGATTCTTCATATAATAAGAACTATGTAACTAGTTCTTATGTATTTAAACATTTTTTTCAGAAGACAGATCTCCAGATATTTTTGAAAGTCATCTTGGAACACTGGTGTGTTTTAGAACATAGTTTGGGAAATAATGCTCTTAAAACATATGTAAGAAGTCTACCTTTTTTTAAATATCTGGAAATTTGTATATGGCTACCTAAATTCTTTTAGCCCTGGGTATGTATATGCTTAACTTTTATACCTTATTATTTCCTTGAAATAAGTTTTTCACTTAATTTATTAATACATAGTAGTTTTATATTTTTATTTCATCTTTATAGGATTTCTTTCATATTTTCTTGTTGCTTCTTTGATTTTTATTTGTGAAAAACAGCCTTTATGCTATTCCATTTCCAGTATAGTAAATGAAGACAAAAACAGTAGAATGTGCTTTCTGCCAAGGCATATACTATTTAAATACATAATGGAATTCTAAGGAGTTGAATATTTCTATTCCCAAGCAGCAGTACATCGGAGAGGAGGTGGCCAGCATGGTGAAATATCTTCTGTTTTTAACTGTAAGACAGCAAGGAGATTCTTTAAAATTAGGTCATATAACAACCATTAGGAACTGAGAAAAACTGTAATGATAAGTGCTTAATTTTATTTTTAACTGCAGGAGTTAATGCTTTATTTGTATCTCACAGCAAAAGTTCAAACAGACCCTCCCTCAGTTCCAATATGTGACCTGTATCCTAACGGTGTATTTCCCAAAGGACAAGAATGCGAGTACCCACCCACACAAGATGGGTAAGGATCATAAAATAACTTCCAGTTTGATTTTTGAAAATTGTAGCTTAGCAATAAAGCAGATTTGATTTTTCTCAGAGCTTTGGTCCACCACCTTAATAAAAGCTTGTGAATTTGTTAACCAAAAATACAGTAGAAGCCCTCTTATCCAAAATAATTGGGACCGGTCATAGTTTAATCAAAAAAGTATGTTAAAGTGGGGAATAACAAAAAATAAAAATCTTTATTGATAAAAGTTAAACATTTGTTTTTTTATCATTCTTGATATTTGAACATGTTTTTTCTCCTCATAAGCTATATCCATAATGCATTGTCTTTGAATGTATTCCATTTTGAGCTGCTGTGAATAGAAACTATGTAGTCTGAGGTCTGATACTTGTAAGTTTACATTTTTTTTTCCTGAAACCATTTGCAGTTCTTATCTACACTTAATGTGACATGTTTTTTTTTTTTTGATGACTTGCCTTTATTTAGACTTTTCTGAGTAGTCAATTTAGTTTTCATAGGAATAATTTTTTTATGTACTATGTAACAAAATTACAGAATTATAGTAACTGATAATTTACACCGGTTTGTGAGCAAATCACCTGATTGTTCTGAGAGGCAACATTTCCGCTGGTCAGCAGACACTCATAGTGGCATTATGTTGACTGGCTAAGAACATGGAAGCTGGGATTCATTTGAATACCAACTCTAATGCTTATTAGCTTTGTGACTTGGGCAAGAAATTTATCATGTCTTTGTTTTCATTTCTTCATCCATAAAATAAGCACTTCGTAGGGTTGTTGTGAAGAATATATGTAAAGCATTTAGGGGTAACAGACACATGTAAGCATTGTTAGTTGCTGCTATTATTATTCAGAACAGGAACCTGTCAGCCCCTAATTTTCAGAATACAGTGGCCATTGGTCAGTATATTTTACAGAGGGAATTGAGATCATCAGTTAATCCAGTGGTTGCCATAGTTGGTTAAGAAAGCTTCTACTGTAGCCTTGTTCCACTGACCTGTAAAGACATCATTGTTTTTCTTTAAATTTAGGAAAGAACATGATATTGTTATATTTTAATCCCCCTCCTTAATTCCCAGTACCTATAGGGAATAAGTCTATAAAGTTCTGAAATTTTGTGTCATGAGCATCTTTTCTTTGGATTTGAATTCATCAATCACCATCCCTATCTTAAAGCATCTGTTTTTGAAATGTTACAGGCATGTAATTTAACTTTTTGTAGTACATACGATATAATCAACATTTATTTTTAAATATAATCTTTTTAATTTTTTTTTTTTTTTTTTTTTTTTTTTTTGCTTGTTCCCTCTTCCTTCCCTTCCTTCCAGACCCATGTAACCACCTAGCAGGTAGCCTTCCATATTTTTATATGCTCCTATATGTACACATCTATGTCTGTTTATGTAGGGGGAGTGTTTTGGTCTTGTTTGTTTTCCAAAATGGAATCCTATGCACATTTTCCTCACCTTTTCTCATTCAGGAAGGCTCTCCAAGTCAGTCAGAAGACCTGTTATTCTTTTGAATGGCTTTATAATATTCCATAGAATGAATATGCTATATTGTATTTCACCATTTTCTAATCGATGAGCATTTACTTTGTCTCTAATATTTTTTGCCATATTATAAACCATTCTGTAATAAGTATTTCTAAGATACACATATGTATTTATGTATACGTGTTTATGTATGTGTCTTCTTACACTCTGGCAGTTTTTTTTTTTTTTTTTAAATTTTTTTTTTTTCAACGTTTATTTATTTTTGGGACAGAGAGAGACAGAGCATGAACGGGGGAGGGGCAGAGAGAGAGGGAGACACAGAATCGGAAACAGGCTCCAGGCTCTGAGCCATCAGCCCAGAGCCTGACGCGGGGCTCGAACTCCCGGACCGCGAGATCGTGACCTGGCTGAAGTCGGACGCTTAACCGACTGCGCCACCCAGGCGCCCCTCACTCTGGCAGTTGTACTGTGTGATAGTTTTCCAGGAGTGGAACTGCTGAATCAAAGAATATGTTAATACTTTAGTTTATGATTCTCAAACTGCTAATGATTGTGAGCATTTTTTGATTGTTGGCTTTGTTCTTTTGCTCTTCTAAAAGTTTTAAAATTTTGAATATGGTATATTACACCTCTGGATTCCTAGCAGTCTCTTAGATTTTTTTCAAACTCTTCCTCTGTGTTTTATTATGTCTTTAGTTAGTCTGGAATTTTTTTGTGTAGAGTTGGGAGTGCTAATTTTATTTTATTTCAAATGGACAGCCAATTGTGCTAGAATTGTTTATTCATGAAATGATTCATTCTACTCAATGGAATAACCACCTCTGCCATATACTATATTCTCATATTATGGAACTATATTTTCTTAGTCAACCAATTTCTATTATTCTACGGATCTGTTTGTGTATTCCTGTGCTAGTATTTGGATTTATCAGCAATTTTATATGTTGATAATTCAATAAGGCAAGTCTTTCTCCTCTGCCATACACACCCAAACACAGTTCTTTTTTTATACTAAGCTGTTTTTAGTCATAATAGTTTTAACACATATACCCACAGAAAAATGCTGTCATTAGAATTCTGATCAGAATTGCATTATACTTATGTATCTTTTTTCAGAAAATTGACAGTTGTGTCACTTTATCTTATCCATTGTCATAGTATATTTTCCCACTTATTCTGATTCTTTTCAGGTAGGTCCCATCCCTTGTTTGTTAAATTTGTTAAGTGTTTTATGGTTTTGTTACTGATGTGAACAGGATGATTTTATGTTTCCATTTCTATGTGTTTATTGCTAAGTGGAAGAAAACCATTGATTTCCTATACTTATTAAAAAATAGATTAATATTTTTAATAATGTGAATATAGTGGAACAGTTGAAGTAATGTTTAATACAAAGAAAATTGAGATTTTATAAACCTTAAAAACTATCTTTCCCTCCTTACTATCATCTGTTGCAAATTATACATTGTAGAGGTAGAATAACCTTTGATTTTGAAACAATAGAGGAAGATATTAATTATATGTTATATTTCTTAAGTAATACTTAAATATTTAAAAGCAATCTTGTATGCTGTGGGGAAATGAAAAAGAAGTTTATTGTGGTTATGTTTGCTTTTTAGTAGTTTTAATTTTTTTTTTTTAACGTTTATTTATTTTTTTGAGACAGAGACAGAGCATGAACAGGGGAGGGTCAGAGAGAGGGAGACACAGAATCGGAAACAGGCTCCAGGCTCTGAGCTGTCAGCACAGAGCCCGACGCGGGGCTCGAACTCACAGATCGTGAGATCATGACTTGAGCCGAAGTCGGCCGCTTAACCGATTGAGCCACCCAGGCGCCCCAAGTTTTAATATTTTTTGACATTCATATAACGAGTTTTGACTATTTGCAAATAGATCAGAATCAGTATTCTTACAGGTTTGTTAAAGTATTAAATACAGTTTTGTATCTACCCTTTTTTTTTTTTTAAGTTTTCATTTAAATTCTAGTTAGCACACAGCATAATACTAGTTTCAGGTCTATAACATAGTGATTCAACACTTCCATATATCGCCCAGTGCTTGTCACAACAAGTGCACTTCTTCCTCTCCATCACCTGTTTCATCTATTCCCCCCACCTCCCACCTCCTGTAACCATCAGTTTGTTCTCTACATTATAGGGTTTGTTTCTTTGCTTGTCTCTTTTTTTCCTTCATTATTTTTTTTTAATAAACTTACTAAAAATTGCATGAATTATCACAAAGAACTTGCCTGTGTAACTACCACCCAGGTTGAGTGCAGCATTTTATTTAGCTTTTTATTTAAAATAATTCTGCACTTAAGAGAAAGAATTCCTGCATACCTTTCACTCAGGTTCTCTTTAACGTTTGCCTCATCTATTGTTCTCTTTCTCAGGGGAATATGACAATTACACCGAATATATATATTCTGTATAGTATACCAGTAACATTCCATTT
Source organism: Felis catus (assembly GCF_018350175.1). Taxonomy (NCBI): domain Eukaryota; kingdom Metazoa; phylum Chordata; class Mammalia; order Carnivora; family Felidae; genus Felis; species Felis catus. The sequence continues at coordinate 116,725,389 of NC_058374.1, forward strand.
TCTCCTTGGAAGATAGAAAGATAGAGGGCAGATGTGGAAAATGTTATATTGGTGAATCTCTATTCATCTACTTTTTCTGAATTATTTGAAAGTAGTTTGTGTATTTTTGGATGGAATACTAGACAAGTAGATTTCATGTCCTTTTCAGGATTGTCATATCTGGAGGCACATGATATCAGATTTTATCACTTGGATAAGGTGTATCTAGTTTCTCTAGTGTGTCATTACTATTTTTTCCTCTTATAATTAGTAATTTGCACTTCTAAAAAAACTGACTTTCTCTGTATTTCCTATGTTAGTAAAAATTTTTAAACCAATTTTGAATGAGTATAATATTCTATTTTGTATCTAGTATAATTTTATTAGTGATTTCGCTCTATTTTCTGTAACCTGGAATTAGTTGTAAAGGCTTAGATTATATTTAGATTTTGACAGGGACATACAAGTGATACTGTGTTCTTCATATTGAATCATAGTCTGTTGCATCAGATACAATGTCAGATTGTTCTGTTACTAGTTTTACTGTATGTGGTCACTTGGTTAATGTGATACTAGCCAGCTGTTTCTTTTTTAAAGGTACTTTTTTCTTTTTGCAGTTTCCAAGTAATCTGTGGGTAGTTTGGTACCATTGGAATATCCTTTTTTTCAACAGCCTTTTTCTTAATTATTTTAATATCCATTCATGCTTTATCAGTTTTTTCATTGGGGACTGCAAAATGGTGAATTTCTAATTCTGTAGTTCTTTCTACATTTATTAGGTGATTTTCTATAAGAAGAATTTTCCTCTATCAGCTGGGTCTCAATTAACTTTATCAGTTAACTATAGTTTCTTATAGGCAAAGTTAAAACATGCTTTATTTTTCTGTTTACCAATTTTCAGAGGAAGGAATTGATCTACATGCAATCTTAATTTCTAGGTTAAAGACATGCATTTTTATATGATTTTTATAAACGTGGTATTTGGTGCTTTAAAAATATAAATGTAAGTAGCTTTCAAGTTATCCATGCAGTGAGTTCAGAAATGTTTACAACAGTTTGAAACTAATAATCAGATTCCTTTGTATCTTTTGGTTTTACTTACATTTTATGCTCTTAGCACATCTAGTAAAAATGATGAAATATTGAAAAGACTCCGAAATATGAAAGAGGTGTGGGAAGTTTACATACTCTGTAAACACTTCTGTAAAGATTCTCTTTTGAGCAGTTATTTTGATAGTTTTGTTGTACATACATAATTTATTTAAAAAGTATTTCTAACCCACCTCTGTCACTTGGATGAATTAATTGCCTTTTCAAATAATTATTGGCTCAGAATGTTTTTTTCATTTTACTGATTTCTATGTATTTGCTAAATAGACTGAACGTCAAAATATCAAATTTAGGAAAGAGAACAGGCTCCTTGATAATATTTTTTGTCTTTAGAACGAACCTGGAATTCTAATTTTAGATGCTGGCAGTGTATTTCTTGAATATTACTAATGGCTTTCAATTTGAACTCAAGACTTAGGAAAAGAATTTCTTTAATCTAGCTTCTGATTGGTACCTCTTTAGCAACAATGTAGAACATTCCATAACCTTTTGAAGAATTACTGCTTCTAAGAATCAGCTATGCAGCTTCAGAAGTGTAAGATGTTTGAGACCTGTTGATTTCATTATTGGAGATCTTTATTGTGCCATATTCTGATTCTAAAATGTAGTTAGATAGCATTTGAAATTTAATTATACTTAGCATTTTAATCTATAAGAAATGGATTTGAAGAATTGAAGAGAAAAAATGGGAATTGATAATGACCAATTTCATTTTCATGGCCCCACTGCATGATATCCATCAATTCCCTGTGGACATAGTCTTTCGTCTTAGCCATTCTAGAAAAAACATTTGGGGATATTTTTGTTTTTCACAAAATGTTTGGCTTTTGAGGCAAGGGGTGCAATAATGGTATGGCTATTGTATATGTGCCAGAATTATGGCCCATGTAAGAGACAACTGTGATATGTTTTGTTTAAAAACTGATGTCTTTAGCCAGTATTCTTATGCCTGGAAATGATTGATTCTTAGAATGTTTGGGTTCTTGGTTTCCCGGAAAGATTTTTGGATTCATGGGAGAGAATAAATTGGAGTTATATCTGGAGGTCAGGAGATTGTGGCTTGTCTGTCCCATCATGGAGTGAGCAACTATAAGTGTATTGCAGCTAAAAAAGATTGAGCCACATGTTGAGAATATACTTTTTAAAGGATCGTATCCTGTTACCTTCTAGTCTGAGGATGTTCCTTTGAATACTTGTAATTGCCTCTTGAATCTTCACTATTCCAATTAAAAGTAATTCATACACATTTAAGTATTTGTGGCGTTCAAAACTGACCTTAACAGATGGTGCTGCAATATTTCATTTCTTTGTAATGTCAGTTTATAGATCCAAAATACATTTCCAAACAGAAAATAAGCCAAAGAAGCCTCTGTGATGCTTAAGTATCCCTAAAATGACATAGGACGGCCCCTTTGTGTCATTGTAGCAAATTAGAGGTGCTAGATGTTGGCACACAGGTAGCTGTTGGTGGTAGGAAGTAATCATAACTTGACAACGACCAAGAACTCACAGTATTTGGAAACATTAATTTAGGGGCATACTCTAGAGCAGTTATGTTAACTTTTTCTATAAAGAGCCATGTAGTAAATATTTCAGGCCATGAGTGTTACTCACTTATGCTTTTATAGCATGCACGTAAGTACCTATAGACAGTATGTACACAAATAGACATAGTTGTATTGCAGTAAAATTTTGATTATGAGACACGTACCAGGCTGTATTTTGTATTTGCCTGCAAGCCATAGTTTGAGGAAAATAGGAGTAATCTTGAAGGCATCACTTTATTTCTTTTATTTTTAAATAAAAACATTTTTTAATGTTTATTTATTATTGAGAGACAGAGCATGAGCATGGGAGGGGCAGAGAGAGGGGGAGACGCAGAAATCTGAAACAGGCTCCAGGCTCTGAGCTGTCAGCACAGAGCCTGATGCAGGGCTCCAGCCCACAAACTGTGAGATCATGGCCTGAGCCGAAGTTGGACACTCAACTGACTGAGTCACCCAGGTGCCCCAATGAAGGCATCGCTTTATACTGAGTATAATTTATACCTCAGTGATCATTGAGTTGTGAACTGTGTATTCAATATTGCCAGTAATGTATGAAAGTTATAAGAACTTTTTAAAAGATTTTCATTTGATAAGTTACTATTTTTGAAAGGTGCTGCTTAAAGGGAGTCAGTGTATCTTCTCATTTCCCAGATACTGAATAAAAAATGTTTGTTATCCCTGGCAGTTTTCAAATATGAGCCATATCCTTCAAGGAGCATCGCCTCTTACATTAGAAAGATCCTGCAAAAGCACATAATATTTTATATTTTGATGAAAGTGTATGTAGATTTCCGGTCAAGTTTTCATATTAGTACTTACCCTGTTGATGAAATTAAACGTTAATTTTTGGTGTGGTCTTTTGAAGTCTCTCAGAGTAACCTTGAGTGGAAGGATAATTTTTTTTCTTCCACTGCTTGGTTTCCAGGACTCTTTTCTGGCTTCTCTGTTTTTTTTTTTTTTTTTTTTTCCTTTTTGTGTGGCAAAGTTTTAGTCTCTTTGACTATGAATGAAATTTCACTTGAGGACTTTGAGAGTCTTACAAAAAAGGTTTAACTTGATTTGGCTTGATTGCAAGTGTGTGACAACTCGTATTTCAGAAACTTTGCTGATGTTTAATATAAGAAATTGAATGTGTGACATTTTTATCTAAAATGTCTTATATTAGTGTATTTTTATCTCTCAGCTTTTATGCTTATCTGCTGTTTCTAAAGTGACTAATACTATGCTATACATACTATAAAGGCGAACAGCTGCTTGGAGAACTACAAGTGAAGAAAAGAAAGCATTAGATCAAGCTAGTGAAGAGATTTGGAATGATTTTCGAGAAGCTGCAGAAGCACATCGACAAGTTAGAAAATATGTTATGAGCTGGATCAAGCCTGGGATGACAATGATAGAAATCTGGTAAAAGGAATATATTTTTGTAAGAATGTGATAAAAAAAAATTTTTTTTTAAGTGCTAACTCTCCAATTGTAATGTTTGGCTTTCTTACTACTTTGCTTAAACTTGAAGTGAGGATTCTAGAAATATGAGTTCTTATACTGTAAATGTAATGAGGAAACCATAAGAGGACATTTATACCTCAACAACCCTATTTTGTACTTTGTACACTTATATGTGCAAATGCACACATTACTCTGATTCTTACTTTCTGTGTGGAAGTCTATTACTTCACTAACAATTTGTATTAAAATTATTGGTCACAAAACAGTTACAATGCAATGAAGAAACCAATAAAAGTACTTTGTCTCTAGTTTTCCTTTCGAGTACTAATTAGCTATAAAAGGCAACAGTTCTCTAATTCAGACAGTTTTTTAAATGTGCAACATTGAGCAAATAAAATGTAATCAACATTTATATTAGTCTGAGTGGAGAATCTCACTTCTAGTAACTAAGTTAAAAGTGGATTGTGTGGTTCTGTTTCTCCAGATTTCTAGTGGAATTGAATTTTTTTACTCTTCTGTCTTTTAGAAATGAGCTACTATTTTCATAGCATCAGAGAACTATTAGTCATTCACATCCAGGAATTGTTCAGATCTTTCCCAGAAAGTAACTTAAGAGTTTTAGTAAATTCTCTGGACCTGATGACCTTTAAGGTATATAAAGATAAAAATGTAAATAATTTTTTTTTTTTTAAATAGTGAAAAGTTGGAAGACTGTTCACGAAAGCTAATTAAAGAGAATGGATTAAATGCAGGCCTGGCATTTCCTACTGGGTGTTCTCTAAATAACTGTGCTGCCCATTATACTCCAAATGCTGGTGACACAACAGTATTACAGTATGATGACATCTGTAAGATAGACTTTGGAACACATATAAGTGGTGAGTTTTTGGAAATAATTCCCCCCCCCCCCCCACCTCCAGAAAAAAGTAGTCTTCTCTCTGTTAGATGGGGCTCAGGTACTTGAACTCCCTAATTTTCTTCTTTATGCCTCACTTTTCAGTAGAGTTGTGTTGAGCCAGTTTTTGAGATTTACTTTTAAGTATCCTACTACATGGAGTATAATGCAAACCATTGGGTAATTGAGGTTTATAACTCTTTGTATCAAGGTGAGAAGAAATTAATCTTGTTTATCTATTCATGTTGTTTCAGAAATTTATCTGTTAATAAGAACAACAAACATTTACTTAGAACGTTTAAGTTTACCAACCTTTATACACTTGCTAGCTTTTCTAAATTCTGCCCCCAAACCTTGTTGGGTGAGTACCTTTTATCTCACTTAGGTGAGAAAATAAAGTTCAGATAAAGAAAATAAAATTCAGATAAAGTACTTACCTGAGGTTTTGCTAAATTGCAGCAGCTGCACTGATTGGTGTCAGTAGACCTTTACATTTTCTCTGCCCACATTACTGTTCCTTAGTCCCCAGGTTTTTCTTTTTTTGATTTGTTTCTGTTTATATTTTTGCTTATCCACCTAGGTTAGTACTATGTTGGTGCTATCTTGAAATGTTACATACTGACCCTGGAATTAGTCTTTGCATTCTGAAACTTTTATATAACTTATTTGTACTTTTTTTCACTTTGATTTTGAATGCTGTGTGGGTACTTGGACTGCTGCCTTCATTTGAGCCCATCGTTTTATTTGCATGTTAACTAGGCAGATTAATAGAATAGATTCAATAAAGTAGACAAATTGACTAGCTGATACATCAACTTAAAGAAGAATTTTCTCTTTCAGGTAGGATTATTGACTGTGCTTTTACTGTTACTTTTAATCCCAAATATGATACATTATTAAAAGCTGTAAAAGATGCCACTAACACTGGAATAAAGGTATGTGAACTGGAAGCACAATTTCATTCAATGTATTTTGAGCATTTTATAGCCTGTTGAAGGTCTTTGGATTATGTAAGACTGGTCCACTGCCCTTAGGATTTTAAGTGGACAATTCTAGTATAATATACCAAGGTTTTATAAAGGAAGTTATAATATACAAAGCAGTTTATCTAATTGTCCTTTATTTTAGAATACTAATAAATTGTAATAAAATTATGCATTTTGAGTAACAACTATATATATCATTTTTTTTTTAGTGTGCTGGAATTGACGTTCGTCTGTGTGATGTTGGTGAGGCCATCCAAGAAGTTATGGAATCCTATGAGGTTGAAATAGATGGGAAGACATATCAAGGTATGTTTTTAAAAAATGAATATTATTTTGAAATGCATGTGACCTCTTGCAGAATTAATTTTACAAAGTAGTGTTGAGTGCTTTCTTTATCTCCTGGGAATATAAAGAGGGAAAATGGAGGGAAAATAACTTCATCTTATTAGGAAAACTGTGGTCACTAGGTGGGAACTCTTGCCGAGCTGCGGTGGTAGCTGATAAGATACCCAGGGATTTATCTGAGAATGGCCAAAATGTAGACTTGGTTTTCTGTGACTAAGTCAAATTGAGGCTTAAAAAGAAGCCAGGGACTCATTCCATTGATGAGCCCTTCACCTTTTTTTTTTTAAGTTGAGTTCAGAATGTAGAGCCCAGTTAATTCCTTGTGTGTTTTTTCTTTAATCTTTATTCCCTTTGCCTCTTGGTCTTTCCCAGCCACTGCCTTAGGTACACCGTCCCAGAGTCACCTGTGCTTTGTGCTGCTTTCCCAGCTCTCAGGGTCTAACCACTGTCCTCCTTCCTGATCTGTGCTCACTGCTCTCTGTAACTACTGTTCTAATAACTTTTTAATTTTATTTTTATTTTTATTTTTTAGTGAGTATATTTATTCTAATAACTTTCTTAAGGAGTGTTTCCCACATTTCCTTTAACCAAATCCTGTCTCTCCCTTGTCATCTGAGCAGAGACATTCATACTTCCTTGACCTCTGTAAATTCACATGATTTATTTAGCATTCTTTGCCTGACCTTGTTGATACTGATAGACTACTGTGTTTCTACCAACTGCAGAAGGTATTCTTCCTCTGCAACCTGATGGTGTATGTCCTTGTTGCTCACAAATCCGTAATCCTGTAAACATCAGTGCAAATCAATCATTTGTACAGTACAATCGATATAATTGTCATTGTTTCATTGTTGTAGAGTTGAAAAAACCTTGCTACCTAATTCTGCCTTAAAAGAAAGACAACTTGTACTGGAATTCTAGCACTGCAGAGATAGATTTTTTTAAACCATTTTTATTGTGGAATATCACTGAAAATACATGCAACACAAAAATTCAGTTAAACAATTGTAAAAGTTATGTAATTTTATCCCTTGAGAAATAGAATATTGTCAGCATTCCAAAAGCCCTTCAATTCTGTATACTCTTTTGAATTACAGCAGTCTTCCTCTAGCAAACCACAGTCTTGAGTGCTAATTTACATTTGCTTTTCTTTATGTCTTTAGTATCTAACTATGCATCCTTAAACAACAGTATATTTGTGCTTAACTTTTACATATATAATAATAAAACAACATGTATATAATTGTGCCTGTTCTTTTTTCTTTAGGTTTTATTTTGTTGTTCAGTGTATCCCCAGCCTTTCATTTTTATTGTTGAGTAGTATTCCATTGTGTGAATATACCACAATTTGTTCTGTAATTGATCTCAAGACCTTGGAGTTGTTTGGATTTTCCTTATTAACATTTGGAATGTGCTATAATTGTAAAATTTAAGATAGGGAGGTGTGTGGATTCCATTATGTAGGCCAAAGCTTTCTGGAATTTTCTACACCCTGGTGGCAGTCCTGCTAGATTCATTTTGTGTCCTGGGATCTTCAAGCCCTAGGACTGGAAGTCCAACCCCCCCCCCCCCCCTTTGTCAACTGAAGAAAAAACTGTATGAGTTGGTTTGTGAAAAAAATAAAAAAATGTATGGTTTTACATCCTATCATTTTGATACAGTATCCACATTTTCACATTACCTTTTGGTCCATAACTGTAAAAATATTTTTTGTTTGTAATCACTGTGTACATGACATGTACTGTGTAATATAACTTTATATTAACAGTACCTCCTTAAGGGCACTTGGCTGGCTCAGTCCATGGAGTGTGTGACTTTATCTCAAGGTTGTGGGTTTGAACCCCATGTTCGGTGTAGAGATTAAATAAAAAAAAAAAGTTAAAAACGAATGAAAAGCAATACCTCCTTAGATGACCCCCCATTGTTACCTCATCACATAGTTTTTTCTTTTCCCATCATCCCCCTTTACTCCCTTCTAGTTTTTAGTAAATTGCAATTAACATCTTTTCTATATTCTGCTGGTTTTCCAGTTTGTATTTAACTATGTCAATGCGAGGTTATTTAGTAGTGCCGTATCGTTTTTAAACCAATGCTTGAACTCTGTGCCAGAAAGCCAAGAGATCTGTTTGTGCTTCTGGAAACCTTGAATAACTGTTTTCCTATTATGCCAGTGAAACCAATCCGTAACCTAAACGGACATTCAATTGGGCCGTATAGAATACATGCTGGGAAAACAGTGCCCATCGTGAAAGGAGGAGAGGCTACAAGAATGGAGGTATGTATGCCACACATACAAAGTGTTTATTGTGAAGCATTCTGATTTTTTTTTTTTCCTAAACTAAAGTTAGTGATAGTTGAGTATATAGTATGTTGAGCAAAATTAACTTGCCATCTTTACTGGTCTGTGTGAGTATGCAAATTGTGTCTGGTCAGGCCAGGGCTCAGTCAGCTATGGAAGTTGGGTATGTCAGAGGATTGTTCATTCAACACTTAATGAGTATTTACTAAGCATCTCTGAGATGCCAGTCTCTTTAGTAGTCACTGAGGATGTAGTAGTGAACAAAATAAAATTCCCTGCCTGTATAAAGCCTACATTCCAATAGGAGGACATAGACCAAAAAGTGCTAAGGAGATAAAGCAAGGAAGGGTGGATGACTACCAGGGGGTTATTTCATGTTGTTTCTTATATGAAGTAAATAATAACCTCAGCCTGAAGTTAACAAATGGCAATTTTAATTGGCTCTGAATTTTTCTTCTCTCCCCTTGACCTTACATATTCTTTAGGAAGGAGAAGTGTATGCCATTGAAACCTTTGGAAGCACAGGAAAAGGCGTTGTTCATGATGATATGGAATGTTCACATTATATGAAAAATTTTGATGTTGGACATGTGCCAATAAGGTGAGAGACTGTTGTTTTTATAGGAGTATTAAGCTTCTTTTCCCAGTTAGTAGCATTTTTAAAAATGTGACAAACATTCACAGTGGTATATTCATTAATGTACAGTTCTATAGACTACCAGTAAGCTGTGTGGATTTTTATAATACAGCAAGGAAATTGGCCTGTTAAAAATCTTAACTGAAATGAAAATGATATAGGCAAGTATTCTCTTCAGATCCAGTTTCTAATAATTGTTAATACTTTCAGAGAGAATCATTTTGCTGGCATTTCTAGGTTTTTGTTCTTAATATTTTCCTATTGATAAACTTTCTATTTTTACCTTTTTTTCCCCCTTAAACTTTTTGGAGAAGATGGTTGAAGGATGGATTTATACCTCCTTTATGTGCAGGTCTTTCAGCTTGGTGCACAAAAAAGGAAATTACCACCATAATACTGTTGATGAGTCTCTACTGGGAATTTAACACACATATGTAGACACATAAATAAATACGTAAGATAGTCTTCAGGTGGTCTCCCATTCAGCTGCCATCTCTAATTAGGTATGGGCTGTTATACATTCTGACTTTTGAATGTTGAAAGAGACAAAAAGTTTTTTGAAGTTAATTACCAAGTAAAACCACAGCTACCATATGAGTTTTCCTTAATGGGGAAAATGAGTTGGTAACTTTTTAGCCACCTGTTAATTTTGGATTTTCTCCTCTTAGGCTTCCAAGAACAAAACACTTGTTAAATGTCATCAATGAAAACTTTGGCACCCTTGCCTTCTGCCGCAGATGGCTGGATCGCTTGGGAGAAAGTAAATACTTGATGGCTCTGAAGAATCTGTGTGACTTGGGCATTGTAGATCCATATCCACCATTATGTGACATTAAAGGATCATATACAGCACAGTTTGAACATACCATACTGTTGCGTCCAACATGTAAAGAAGTTGTCAGCAGAGGAGATGACTATTAAACTTAGTCCAAAGCCACCTCAACATCTTTTATTTTCTAAGCTTTGTTGGAGTACATTATATCACAATTAATTTGCAACATGTTTGTCTGTTTAACAGTGGACCTATGTAATGCTTTTATCCATGTTTAAAAAGGAAGGACTTTGATCAAATGCAAACCATCTAATGTAATTAGCCAAGGAAAAAGCTTTCAGGACTTTCAAATGTTAACTGTTTTTCCCATCTAGGAAATGCTATAAAGCTCAAATTAGTTAGGAATGACTTACACATTTTTTGTTTTAAACACCTAAGAGATGCTTTTCAGATATTTATATTGCCATATTCTTAATTGAATGCTTTGAATGACTACATCCAATTCTGCACCTATACCCTCTGGTATTGCTTTTTAACCTTCCTGGAATCCATTTTCTAAAAAATAAAGACATTTTCAGATCTGAGAGCTACATTTCAATGTCTGTGGTTATAATTCTGCACAGGAAATAGCTGAACTTAACGTAGGGAAATGTAGAGCCTTTTATCTGGATTGTAGACCTCTACACTGAAACTTTTCTTCTGACATAATGGCTAAAACAAGATCTACACATGCATAATGTGGGAAAATCTTCACAAATTAATATAAAGCTTTAGGAAAGGTTTGCCTTTATTTTCTTTTTAGAACCATATTAGTCTTTGTCTTTCATTTTTTTCCCATGACATTATGAAGATTAATTGAAACATGACCTGGTAGATACATTGTACCAACTTGAAACCTTGATTTAGTAAAATCTCAACATTTAGATCCTTTATCCAGTGGTAGTTTTTATCAGGAAATGTATTCAGCTTGCTCAATAAACCAAAAGGGCATTTAAAACTACAAATACTAGAACAGGAAAACTTCCCATACTTGGATCTTGCTATAGTTAGAAAAGTTAAATTGAACTATTAGGCTTTTCCATTAATGAATCAAATTCACCCTGCCCCTTGACTGGCTTGGATTAAAAACTAGTGGCATTTCAGTTAACACTAATTATGGCAGCTAAGTGCGTAAGTTGAATGTAAGATACCTAATATTTACTTGTTTAAACTGAGTCCCACTACAGATTCTTGAACAAATTGCCTGAGTTCTTTGTAACCAATTTGTTGGGAATGTTCCAACACAATTTCAAAATTGTTTATGTACCAAGGTAAAGCCTTAATTTGTATATGCTTTAGCACAATAAGATTCACTGCCTCTGGGATGCTGTTTAGTTTGTATTTTGTTTAATGTTTTTCTTATAGGAAGAAAAACTTTCTGTACTTAGATCATTTATTATATATATAGTATTAGAGCTATAAATGTTGACTTGTGGGGTAAACAATCTAGTTTTCAGTTATATGAGCCATGTTTATTATGGTGCTAATGTTCAATAGCTACTTTCAAATTATTTTCTCCAGTTTCTGTGATGTGCTAGTGGCAGAGCTCACAAGCTCATGCTTAGACATGTTATAGGGCTTGGGCCCTCCAGCTAGTTCTCTTGGGGTTCTGAGTCCATACTACTTTGATGTGTTTTGGTGGGAGATATAAAGTATCTCAATTTCTATGCTCAAGAGTTTTATAATTTACCCTGTGAATGAAGAATATTGGAGCATTATAAGACCTCTCTTTAGCAGTAGGGATCTCAAACCAGTTATGACCTCCAAGCTCTCTTCCTAGTAACTCTTGTGAGCAGTAGCATCGCTGCATGCCCCTGGAATAGCTGGAAGAAATATGATCTTGTAAATAGGAAAGCTGTCACTTAAAAACATTGTATTGTTTACCTACTAGCCATGTATCTCTTGAAATCATTTTGTTATGTTTACAATGATGTACCTTATTAGTAACAAATTATTAGTTGATGTTTAACAAATAGTGCCTTTAGTAAATTATTTTACAACCAAAACACGTTGTTTTTTGTTAGATCAACTTAGCCGAACGTAGAAGTCTACACTAAGATGTACAATAAGAAATTTAAGTTTCTGTTCATTGGCTAGGTTTTGGTTTTGTAAATTTAATACATCTCTTTATATCCATTTTAGGTTTGTAGCAAAATTGAGCATCAAGTACAGGATTCCCATATACCCCCTTGACCTCACACACAGTCTTCCCCCTAGGTTTTAGTTTTGAGGGATTAAAAAGTAAAAGGGTCGGGGCGCCTGGGTGGCTCAGTCGTTTGAGCGTCTGACTTCGGCTCAGGTCATGATCTCACAGTCCGTGAGTTCGAGCCCCACGTCGGGCTCTGTGCTGACAGCTCAGAGCCTGGAGCCTGTTTCAGATTCTGTGTCTCCATCTCTCTCTGAACCTCCCCCGTTCATGCTCTCTCTCTCTCTGTCTCAAAAAACAATAAAGGTTAAAAAAAAAAAATTTAAAAAAAGCTATGTGCATACATATATGTGTGTATACCTTTAAAAAAAAAAAGTAAAAGGGTAAGTCACTTTCTTTCTCATATATTTTTATATTGAAATAAGTACTGAAACATTTATACCATTACAAACAGCAGATCTTCCAGAGTTGTCTTTAAATTATCTCCCTAAAACCAGGTGCTAAAGTGTATAGCAGTTTACCCAAGTATAAAGTAATCCTTGAAATTAAAAAAAGGCTAGACTCAGGTATCTTGACCACATAAATCTTTAATGAGGTATAATTACGTTAACAGTTGAGGTAACAACTTGCATAGGTAATTAAGTGAAAGATTTTAAACTTTAGCCATTTAATACTCAGGCTGTATTTTGGCATAAATGACTTGTCTGTTCAGTGATAAATTCTCATTGCACTTCATGATCAGCTGCCCCAGCAACTTGCTCTCCGAAATTTAAGGAAAATTTGCTAATAGAGGTCCTTTTCAAGCTTATACTTAATAGATGAACACTGGCAAAAAACAGCATTCTATAGGGTATTATCTTTCATGAAGGTTTCAACCTACAAGCAAACCTAAAAAGAATAAATGATCTTCCAGGGGTTAACACTGAGCTAAGATGTGAAATAGCTGATCTATAGAGGTTAGTGGATGATGAATTAGCAGCAGTAGGAATTTAAAGAGATCTAGTAAGATTATTTGGGAAGAGCAAAGAGTATTTCATAACATATTTATAATAAAATGGAAGTTTAGATAGTTTTTTTAAAAGGGCCAAGTATTTGAACATCTGAAGTTCCTAGTCTTCACATAATCGGAGCAAGAGTGAGTAATCCAAGCCTATTTAGAAAATGAGATTTAGAAAAATTATTTAGAAAAAATGAGATGCTGAATATATTGCCCAGTTGCCAATTTTGAACAATTATCTTCTCTGTCCTAAGCAATTTTTTCTCTTCAAGAAGACTTATTTTTTTCCTTTAAAAATCTCAAGATATGATACAGTACAAAGCTTTTAAGAGATCTAATGTTAAACATACAAAAAAACCTCATATCCAAGTTAAACTGTACTTGCTTACCATAATACACTGCTGAATTCAGATTTTTGATAAGACTGCTTTATTAGAATCTGGACAAACCTGTTTGCTGCCAAACAAATCATTATAAGTCTGAGCCATCATTGTTTTCATGTCCACAGTACTGAAGTAATTTAAATATACTATTTATAAAGCTGTCATTTTCATTTGTATGAAGTTTGACTATGCCAAATAAAGAACAATTATTAAAACTTAATACATTTTTGAAAAAAATGAAGTTCCTTTAACCAAAGGAATGTTTGTTCTGAGTCCTGTAACACACAAAGCCTCAGGAGTATCAATTAGTGTGACTGATGAGTATTTAGGTAATACCTTGGTATTTCACAGTGAATGTAGTAGTTTAACTGCCTTCAAGGGGCAAAGGTAACTTCACTATGCAAATGGCCTGAAAGAAATTTTTTCTTTTTTGGTAATATCATTAGTGAAGACTATCTAATTTCCACCTAATAAGAATTTGTATAGAAAATACCTACAAAAGCTAAATAAAAAATGTATAAAATGTTGCCACCTGAACTTCAGTAAAAGATTGCACAAATTCATGATCTGAGCCAATTAAGACATGAAAATATAAAAGAAGTAATGCCAGTATGAAGTAAACAATGAAAGTTTAAAACTCCCAAGTACTTGAGAAAAGTTTAGTTACCTGCTGTCATTGATATACATGTTGATGCTAATTTTGTCTCTGTAAAAACAGTTTTGTTGTGGATACAAAATGTATAAACTGTGCACTGATTCCTAAGTAAAAAATTAAAACAATGAAGCTCAAAATTGTAAGCCCTTTTAAAAAGTATATATAAAATCACAAGAAGAAAGCCCCACTGTCTTTGGATCAGCTAAGGATTTCATTAGAAGAGGTATCAGCTTCTTCATTGGGATGTTGGCTACCAGACAGGAGTTCTGGAGGCAAGAGTTTAGAATGTCCGTTCTCAGTAACTCGCTGGGTATAAAACAAGATATAAGCTTGGGCCTTGCATACTTCATCCATAGTGCACATGCTTAGCTTGGAATCATTGCAGTGTACCCAGAACCCTAGAGTGAAGCACAGAAATATACCTTAATGTTTATAAAGGAATTTTAGAAGTTTCTAGTATAAATTAAAATGGATTTAAAGGTATTAGTTTCAATAAGAGTTAAAGTTTCTTTGAAGGGAAAATAATTAGCCAACTCCTTTCTTTTAAATAGTTTGGGCAGTATGTTACTCTGGATTTATCTACCTTTATTCTACAAGTAGTTTTAAGTTAAAGAATCTGATAAGTTCACCTGACACAATCTTTAATTCCAGGTATCATTTTACCAGTTAATGCTTTTGCTACTAGTCATACTGTAAAGCAAACAGTGTACAACTCGCTCTTGGTAGTTTATTGTTAAATTAATTGCCTTCGTGGATTATGTGGGCTTTCTGTCCACACGTCTTTTGTGTTTATTTTGTGTAGGGTGAAGGGAAATGGTATGAATGTGGAGGCTCAGTCTTCGTTCAATAGTAGGTAAGGAAGGGAAATAAAAAAACCCTAAGTCACTTGTTACCTATGAAGACTGTCCTTGAGGGTCCATGGAGGCAGTAAATTAAAGTGAGTTTTGTTAAAACCTAAACTCAGAGTTTATTCTAAGTATCTGTGATCCCAGTTTATTAGATGGTCTGTTCTCTAGCAAAATTAACTAGATGAAACCAGTAAACAGAGGACTTGCCCTTAGAAATATGCCTGTAATAAAAGATAGCACTAGGGTACCTGGGTGGCTCAGTTGGTTAAGTGTCTGATTTCGGCTTAGGTCATGATCCCACAGTTCGTGAGTTCAAGCTCTGTGCTGACAATTGGGAGCCTGGAGCCTGCTTTGGATTCTGTGTCTTTGTCTCTGCCCTCCCCCACTAGTGCTCTTTCTCTCTCTCTCTCTCTCTCTCTCTCTCATAAATAAACATGAAAAAAATTATATAAAAAAAGATAGCACTGAATTAATGCAACCATTCTTACTATCTTATTGCTACAGCCTTTGAAAGTCAAAACTACTACAATCCTGCTGAAAATATCCATTTTCTGCACAAACTCTCAGTTTTTTTATGAACTATAGAAGTATTCTTGAAAGAAAACAAAAGGTCAAGTGGCTTCACTTAAGATGATTTAGTGGTCAATTTAGAAGTTGTAAAGCCTAAACTCCAGCTTCCAAATTTGACCCAAGATAAAATACTTTTCCCCATCTACCCATCTATACCTCCTTCAGAATTATAGCAGTAGGCAGTGTAGTGTCCTGAGCCAAATCCTTTCCCATGGTGCATTACTACAGCAGATAAGTCATAGATAAAACATTCTGGTCTGAGGGATTTCAGGGATTCCCTGCAGCAATAAGGCTCCATGTTTAAGATTTCTTCAAAGCCAACATGAATACCAATTTTCTCTCGGTTATTACGTCCTGACCACCTGTGAACAAACCAGGGTAAAATTATTAAAAAAAAAAAAAATCAATGGAATATAAACATGTGCCAGGTTCAGACAGTCATAATAATAGGTCTCAGTATAGAATACAAAGTATCATATGTAAAATAATGTAAATATAAAATCCCTTCAATGCTGAAGGTGGCTATAAATGGAAGAATTTAGGCTTATTAAACAGGTCTAGTCAGGTTTTAAAGTATTTGCCTTCTGTAGTTAGATGATAATATAGGAAGAAAATTAATAGAGGAAGGAAATTACGGCCCTATGGCAGTTTCCCCCTTCTAATGGATTAATTTAAAGTACCAAAGGGTTTTTAAATTTTTATTTTTTTTTTTAGAGATTGTATTTATTTTTCATTAAAAAAATCTTTTAAAGGTTTATTTATTTATTTTGAAAGAGACTTACAGAGTGTGAGTGGTGTAGGGGCAGAGAAGGGGAGAAACGAATTCTAAGCAGGCTCCGCACTGTCAGCACAGAGCCTGACACGGGGCTGGAACCCACAAACCTAGGATCATGACCTGAGCTGAAATCAAGAGTCGGATGCTCAACTGACTGAGCCACCCAGGCACCCCTAAAGATTTTAAATAATCTCTACACCCAACATAGGACTTGAGCTCACAAACCCCAAGACCAAGAGTTGTAGGCTCCACCAACTGACCAGCCAGGTGCCCACCGAAAGGTTTTTAATTCTCTGTTGCCTTGTCACACCATAAGGGAGATACCCCAGAAGCTAGAGTTTGTACTTGGGAAACATACTCTGGATCCTTCTTGGCCAGATGTGGAGAAAAAAACAACAAAACCTCTAATTCCTCAGAACACTTAAGAGCTCTTCAAAAAAAAAAAAAAAAAAAAAAAAAAAAAAAAGGAACTGTGACCCTTCCTTGTAAGTCAGCAAAATACTCATTAGGGATAGAACTCTAATAGTGCCTCTATACTGTCATTTTCCCAGCCTGTTGGTCATCCTTCTTGGTACTAGATCAAAACATGGCAAACAATGTTTTTATCATACACAGAGTATGAGCTGGTGTTACAAGGGAAAATAATGTAATACACGGTTGTTCTTAGAAGGGATTATAATGCAGCTTGGGGTACTGTGGTGCAGAGACAAAAGACAGCCATTGATGAAAATATAATAGCATTAAAGTACTAAAACATGAAGTTATAATAGATAAAAATAAGTAGACAAAGGAGAAAGGAATATAGATAGGTTTTGTGAAGTCAAAATATGTGAAGATGCTATCAGTACAATATAAACTGGTATGGAACTAAAGGTGAGACTTGCAAATTAAATGGACTAAGACTCATATCCCAATCCTTCCCCATGAAATGTATGAAAAATCCTACATCCAGTGCACCTTTAATCAGGATGGAAGACCAAGCACGTTAAAAAAAAAAAAGGGACTTGCTTAACGTAAGTTCCTATAATTCTTATCATTCACAAGTTTATATTTTATTTAACCATAAAATTCAAACCTTACATTATTTAATAATGCTCAATAAACACTTGTATGCCATCTAAATAGACAATTGATTCCTATTGATAAGTTTGGCACCCAGTTTTTTTCTGCTGATACAGTAAAATGTGGGTGCCTGGGTGGCTCAGTGGGTTAAGTGTCCAACTCTTGATTTCAGCGTAGATCATGATTTTTAAAAAAATTTTTTAATGATTGTTTATTTTTGAGAGAGACAGAGCACAAGTGGGGGAGGGGCAGACAGAGGGAGACACAGAATTGGAAGCAGGCTCCAGGCTCTGAGCTGTCAGCACAGAGCCCGACGTGGGGCTTGAACTCACAAACCATGAGATGATGACCTGAGCTGAAGTCGGACACTCAACTGACTGAGCCACCCAGGCGCCCCTCAGATCATGATCTTGAGGTTTGTGAGTTTGAGCCCTGTTTTGGGCTCTGCACTGACAGTGCAGACCCTGCTTGGGATTCTCTCTCACTCTCTCTGTCCCACTCATGCTCTCTCAAAATAAATAAAACACACACACAAAAAAAGAAATACAGTAAAATGATAACAAGATAACACTATACCCTAAGTGCACAGTGGTTTACTTCAAAGAGAAGGGAGAGAATAGACTGGGAGACACACGTGGGGAGCTTTTACGGTACTAGAAACGTTCCATTTCTTATGCCTTTTCAGAGGCTCCTGTATGCCCCTCTCCAATCCCATTCTCCCTTTTATCTTTTATATATCCTATATATTTTATACACTGGCAAATCTTCATTCAAAGATGAAGAAAAAGGAGAAAGACAAAGTGGTAAAGGCAGCATAAACAAAATCTCTGAATCAGAAATAAATATGGCACGAAGGGTCAAAAATGTTTTGGGCAGAAGATGGAAAGGGAGTCAAACAGGTTTAACTCTAAGGAAAGCTTCAAATACCAGGTTAAAGCAGCAATTATGAAGAACAGGAAGTTCTTTAACAGTTTACAGTAGCCGATTCAGTACCAATTTATGTAACCAAAATTTGAGTCCTTTCAGTTTTTTCTTTACAGAATCTCATTTATGTTCTTACCTCTCCATGCTCCCTGGCCCTGGAATACAACATTAACCTCCTAATTAGTCCTCCAGGTTCCACTCCACTTGATTTTATGTACAATGGCCGGTCTTGCCTGACTTCACTAAACCTTTTGTTTATACCCTTCCCTGTTCCTTCCTCCGTACCTTTGTTCATGTTGCTCCCTTAGGCTAAAGTGCTCCTCCTTCTGTACATGCCCCATTCATTCACTTAGTAAATATTTTCGGCCAAATACTATGCACAGAATTTGGTTCTGGGCCTTGGGATACAGGAATGAAATAGACAACATTCCTGTCCTTACTGAGCTTCTGTTCCACTAGCAGAGGAAGAGAAATAAGTAAACTACTAATTGCAGGTGACGGGTTCTGTCATTTAAGCAGAAACAGGGTAATATGATAATGAGGGTTGGGTGGTACTACCTTTTTTCTTTTTTAGAAAAAAAAGAGAGAGCTTGAGCAAGGGTGAGGGGCAGAGGGAGAAAGAATCTTAAACGCTCAGCATGAGCCCGACACAGGGCTAGATCCCACAACCCAGGGATCATGACCTGAGCCAAACGCGAACCCTTAACTGAATGGGCCACCCAGGTTCCCTGAGTGGTGCTACTTTTAAGTAGGATGGTCAGGGAAGTCTGCTCTAAAGAGATGACATATAAACTGAGATCTGAATAAAGACCCCTATGCCATAAGAGAGGCTTTGGGAACATCAGCTAACTCCCTCTTCTAAGTCTCTGATAAATCAATTTGTATATAATTTGTGATACTTAGTATTTCTATTTCACCACTATTTCTGTGCATGCCTGACTATAATCTTGAGAAAAGGAACCTACTTTATAGTCCCCAAAGAATATAGAACAACATCTTGCATTAACCAGCACTCACATGTTATTTGCTGAGTGTACCTTTAACAGCTTCAATAAGTAACTGAAATAACTGACTAGAGTTAACAGTGAATATCTCTGGGAAGTGGGACTGAGAGGAAAGAGGTACTTATTTTGGGCTTTTACTTTACCTTCTGTAAAGTTTGAATTAAAAAAAATATATTATTGGGGCACCTGGGTGGCTCAGTTGGTTGAGTGTCTGACTTCAGCTCGGGTCATGGTCTAGCAGTTCGTGAGTTTGAGCCCCGTGTCGGGCTCTGTGCTAACAGAGCAGCCCAGAGCCTGCTTCAGATTCTGTCTCTCTCTCTCTCTCTCTCTCTCTCTCTCTCTCTCTCTCTCTCTCCCTCCCCCTCCCCTGCTTATGCTCTGCCTCTGTCTCAAAAATAAGTAAATAAATGTTAAAATAAATAAATATTTTAATTATTAAAAAAACTTTACATTTTTTAATGTTTATTTATTTTTGAAGGAGAGAGAAACAGAGTGTGATGTGGGGAGGGGCAGAGTGACAGGGAGACAGCAGGCTCCAGACTCTGAGCTGTCAGCACACAGCCCCTTGTGGGGCTTGAAGTCACAAACCGTGAGATCATGACCTGAGCCGACGTCAGACCCGTAACCAACTGAGCCACCCAGGCGCCCCAATTATTAAAAAAACTTTAAACAAGCAAAACCCAATATGTATGAAAAACATGGTCTCAGTAGTTTTCAAGTCCTAGCACATAAAGTCATTTGAGAGAAGAATAAGCTTTAAGGTTAACATGGTTATTACAAAGTATGAAACCATATGCTTTGCTTAACCAACAGTTTTGCAAACTAATTCACCTGACTAAACATATTTCTGAACACTAGAATTTTTTTTTGTTTTTGTTAACTGCTCTTAGTTGAACTTATTTTTCTGAGAATGAAGCAATTGAGCCAAATCCTCTAAGTTATAAAGACTTTTATACCCTCACTGAGCATATTTTAAACTCTATAAGCAGAAACTTATATGGAGAATAAGATTACTGAGCAGACCAAAATGGGAGGGGTCGACTCATTAGCAATGTATTCTACAAGGGAAGCAAATCAGAAGTTTAGTTATTAAATGTAGTGTTTACTGGTCAAGGCTAGAGATAATGACAGGATTTTTTTTGTCTTTAAAAAAAAGCAGAAGTAGGGGTGCCTGGGTGGCTCAGTCAGTCAAGCATCTGACTCTCAATCCTGGCTCAAGTTATGATCTCATGGTTCCTGATATCTAGCCCCACCTGGAGCTCTGCTTGGGATTCTCTCTCTTCCTCTCTCTCTGCCCCATGCACACACACTCTCAAATAAGTAAACATTTAAAAAGTAAGTAAATAAATAAGTGAATGCAGAAGTAGGTAGATGTTATTAAGTCATCTGCTAGCCCAGTATATACTACTAAAATTTGATTCATTATGTGTGTTAAGTTTTAAAGCATGATAAGCACAAGGAATGATTAAATTAGAAGTGTAAAGTTGGAGGGGAGCCTGGCTGGCTCAGTTGGTATATCATGTGACTCTTGATCTTGGTGGTGTTAAGTTCAAACCCCACGTTGAATGTAGAGATTACTTAAAAATAAAAAATCTTTAAAACAAACAAACAAATGAAGCATGTAGTTATAATACCACTACTACTAACCTGAATCGTTTGAGATGTAGTCTGAGAACCTGAGGTAGGTGACAAACCATAAGCTGTTTTCGTGCTTCTGTGAGTACAACTGATTTTGAGGAAAACCTTCTACGTTTTGCTGTGATATCAAAGACAGAATGAGAATCAGATTTAAAGATACAAAGAAATGCTGAGTAAATACTTTAGACATGTATTATTAAACATCTTCTCTGTCACAGGCATTGTACTGCGCTAGAGATAAGGACATACTTGCTCTAAAAAAAACTTGTAAGTACAAACATGCATATACACAACTTAAGAGCTAGTCAAGGTAGACAGATATGTACACAATTCAGTACATGATTTTTTTTTTAATGTTTTTATTTATTTTTGAGACAGAGAGAGACAGAACATGAGCGGGGAAGGGGCAGAGAGAGAGGGAGACACAGAATCTGAAGCAGGCTCCAGGCTCTGAGCTGTCAGCACAGAGCCCGACGCGGGGCTCGAACTCACAGACCATGAGATCATGACCTGAGCTGAAGTTGGACGCCCAACCAACTGAGCCACCCAGGCGCCCCAATTCAGTACATGATTTAATATAATCCTGCAAATAAGGCAACAGAATGATATAGTGCTACAATACTTAAAAATGGATTTGGCTATGCCAATTAATAAGAAAACTTTCCCTAAACATACTTTAATATACACTTCCCAAATTCTTCATTTAAACAATTATCATGGTCAGTTCATTTACTGAATTTAATCAGAATCCCAGTGGGGACAGGTTCATAATTGCTCAGAACACCCTTCCCCACTTCCTGACACAGCAGTCCTTTACCAGCTCTGTGTCTGAGGACTCCCTCGGTGTCTTGCTTTTGCTATTTTAGTACAAATCTTAAAACAGGTGGCATTTTAGATTCTTTCTGTTGTCTCCTCTGCTTCTCTTAGAGGTTCACCTATGAATTGTACCCTGCAGCTTCAGGCTGGGCCATTATCTACAAGTTTGCTCTGGACACCTAGGAGCTGTCCTTCAACTTATACAGCAGCTCTGACTCCAGTCACAGCAATAGCTGCTTCTCCTGTAGGGGGTGGAACCAGTCCCCTATGAGGCTATCCTCTAAGCCATCTCCACTTGCCACCAGAAGACTTTCCTCCAAGTCTCTGCTCCTGACATCCAGGAATCCAGCGCTGCTGAATGTCCTAGACCTACATTTGGATTGTCTCCCTGAATATATGGCCCATGTATAGCTAGATAAGTGATGTCAACTCCCTGACTTATAATTTTAAACACTTGCCTGTATGTATTAAATTAGAGTAGCTCTTTTAGGCCCAACACACACACACAAACATATTATAAATCATATTCTGTATTCATTCATAGTATCTTTCTATTCCCAGATTTGGTGATGAAAGCATCTAGGACCATTCACATTTATGTCCAAGAAAAAAAATACTTCACCATTTGAATTTGATAAGGTTTATTTTGTTCTAACCTCATAAATCTTAGGGTTATATATTTATAACAGAGTTCATATTAGACAGCACTCAGAAAATGTCAGCATAAGCCATTCTAAGAAAACCATCAATTGATGTGACATTTCTTCAATGCTGGAACATCCAATATTTCTTTTATATTACTTTAGAAGTTTAGTATCTAAAACCCTAGAGTCATTTTTTCCAGACATGGAAATTAGAAAGAATACTTGAAAATATATGGTATAAACACTAAGATGCCACATGTACATTGATAGAAAAGATAGACACCAGCTAAAGACACAACAGATCTGTCATGGTTTTATATACAATTTCCCTGGAGGATGATGCTTCTCTTTAACTGCAATGGCTGTTTCATCCCCCAGTGCTGGGTTCCTGTGCTCACCTCTATGACAGAGTTTCTCATAATAGATCTTAATTGTCTGTTTCTTCCATTAGGAATGTAAGTACCTTAAAAAGTATTTTATTTCTATCCATAGCAATTAGAACAATGACTAATATAGAAGAGACAGTAGACGGTTTTTGACTAAATCTTTGTTTTCATGAAACCAATTTCCATACAGCAGCCCGCCTATATATTATGTCCTATTATCTAGCTATGCATACACACACTTATACGCATATATTATCTATAGATCAGTGTTTTGATATGTAGCTAAAAGACTCAGCAAACATTACATTCAGTACTAAATAATATGCCTTCCTTTGACTATTCCCCGTTGCTACTTTATTCTGTCTCACATATTAAGTTTAAATTTCTTATTTTATGAATTCTTTCTCTCCACAATTGACTATAGGATAAATTCTTTTAATGTCATCAGAAGGCAAAACAAACACATAGTTCACAAATGCCAATTGTAAAGTAGAAACATCTATCCCAATTTCTTTTGATGAACTACCAAACTTTATTTCCAGAACTACTACTTCAGGAATTTTTTACGCTTCCTCTCATTTGTGTTTCTCTTTGCTAATCTTAGAAAAGCAAAGAGAATATATAGTCTCTACTTACAGTTACACTGGTCACATACGTAGATTTTTCCTTCTAAAGCTTCAGTTTCTGTGAATTTGGCCAACATTTCAGTAACCAGACATGGCTGGGAAGCAATATCTTTTCCACTGCATTGGTATCTTTCTGGAAATTCCAATGACAAGTCCCAGAAAGGTTCTATGGTATTTGATTTGTTGTCACATGCAACACATGTAACCTGAAAATAAAAATATTAGTTCCTCAGATTACAATCCTTCTGTCAAAACACTTACTCCTTTCACTATAGAGGTCAGTAAATTAGTTTTTCTTATGAAAATGCACCATCAGAATTCTGAATAATTTGCTTTGTATTATTTTCAGGGATTTTTTTATTATTATAATTTTTCCTTTCAATGACTGTCATTAAACCCATTATGTACTGGTGGGCTTTAACCAGTAGGCATTTAAAAAACTCCAAGGCCATTAGTCAAATCTGAATGTAGGTTAAAAAAAAAAAAAAAAGACAACTGTGGACTCATTTAATTTGGCATATGTGTGTGTGTGAGAGAGAGATTTATATGCATTTAATTTAATATGTTTAGATTATTAGACTTGTTCTTTGTCCTTTTTCCTTCCTCATCTTTCACTAATTTTCTCTCTCCAAATCCCTATAACCTCTTAACCATGATACAAATAAAATACTATTTGTATATTTTTATATATAGTATATTAGAACGTGTAGATTTTGAAGCCCTACCAACTGATAATTTCAAAAGCCAATACATTAAAATTTTTTTTTTTTCAACGTTTATTTACTTTTGGGACAGAGAGAGACAGAGCATGAACGGGGGAGGGGCAGAGAGAGAGGGAGACACAGAATCAGAAACAGGCTCCAGGCTCTGAGCCATCAGCCCAGAGCCTGACGCGGGGCTCAAACTCACGGACCGCGAGATCGTGACCTGGCTGAAGTCAGACGCTTAACCGACTGCGCCACCCAGGCGCCCCAAAAGCCAATACATTTAATGTAAATGGTGTCATCATACTCTCACTTAAAACAAACATCACTACATCAAAATCTTCACCAAATATAGGAACT
Organism: Felis catus; assembly: GCF_018350175.1. Classification (NCBI taxonomy): domain Eukaryota; kingdom Metazoa; phylum Chordata; class Mammalia; order Carnivora; family Felidae; genus Felis; species Felis catus. The sequence goes on from NC_058374.1 coordinate 116,749,982, forward strand.
ACAAAGAATACGGGGCAGTTCTAACAACTGACATAGGAAATAGAGCAACTGGAAAGGGAAAGACTTATAACTTCAGTGAAACACTCAGCAGGATTTAATGTTGAAGACTACAAATCTAATAATCCCCACATGATAGATTATTAAACTCTTTCATAAAGCTACATTCCTGGAACAGGCAACAAAATAAAGAAGCCAGGTCTAATGTAGATTTTAGATTTAACAAATTGACACAAAGAAAAGAACACTCTTGGTGTTTGTCTGGGGACTCATTTGGGCCAGGTTTTAACCTATTGAGAACAGTTTATTAAAGGAACCGAGCATCTGAATCTCCTGAGATAACCATATTCCTAAGAGTTTATTACATGTCCAAAGGAAGAGAGCAAAAAGCTGGCATAAAAATTTTTATTAATTTCAAGTCATCCATAAAAGAAAAAATAAACACACAGGCACTCTTGCACTATTCAAAAATATAAAATATAAAATTCTTTCTGGAAAGAAATTTGTACTCAAGTATCAAAAGACCTACCTTTTGACAAAGTAATGCTACTTCTAGGGTTCTGTCTTAAGAAAATCATTAGAAAAAATGTCTTATAACTTTATAATAACAGAAAAACTGCAACTATTTTACAAGTCAACAATATGGGAATGGGTAAATAAATTATAGTATATACATATAATGGACATTGACATGCTGTAAAAAAACAAAAAAAGGATAAAATATTTTAAAGACTGAAAAATCTTCACATCATAATGAAAAACTACAGGCACCTGGGTGGCTCAGTTAGCCATCTGCCTCCTGATTTTTGTTCAGGTCATGATTTCACGATTATGAATGTTGAGCTCCAGTCAGGCTCTGTGCTGAACATGAAGTCTGCTTAAGATTCCCTCTCTCTCCCTCTCTCTCTCTCAACAACAACAACAACAACAAAACAACAAAAAATGAAGAAAGGAGATAAATTCATCATGACCACACAAGTTGGGGAAAATATGTATAAATGTGCAGAAGAAAAAAAACTAGAAGGAAATATACCAAAATATTAATAGTTTTTATATGTGGATTGTGGAGTTATGGGATAAGGGGATGGTTTTTCTTTTACTGCATAGATTTATTGTATCATATAGGTCCTTGGGGACTATATATTACCTCTATTTATAATAGTGCATTAAAAAAATTTTTTTTTTAATTTTTAGGTAAGTTCTAGGCCCAACATGGGGCTTGAACTCACAACCCCAAGGATCCAGAGTTGCATATCCTACCGACTGAGCCAGCCAGACACTCCTATAATAGTGCATTTTATTATTTTTTTTCCTCTCTTTCTTTTTTTTAAGTTTATTTATTTTGAGAGAGAGTGTGTGTGCAGATGGGGGAAAGGTAGACAGAGGGAATCCAACCAGGCTCTGCTCTGTCAGTGTGGAGCCCAATGTGGGGCTTGAACCCATGAATCATGAGATCATGACCTGAGCTGAAGTTGGATGCTTAATCAACCAAGCCACCCAGGCACCCTTAATAGTGCATTTTAAGCTTTTGCATAAAAATGGTAGAAAAATAAAATTGCATGCAACATAAGAAACAACTCTAATTTGCTATTTGGCACAATGTAGAATCTTTACATTTCTGAAACATTAAGTGGAATAAAGATCACAGATACACCCAAGGAATAATTACATTTGAAATACTTAAACTACAGGCACGCATGGCTGGCTCAGTTGGTAGAGCATGTGATTCAATCTTGGGATCATGAATTCAAGCCCCACATTGGGCACAGAGCTTCAAAAATTTTTTTTTAATGTTTATTTTGAGAGAGAGAGAGTGTATGCACAAGCAGGGGAGGGGCGGAGAGGGAGAGAGAACCCCAAGCAGGCTCCATGCTGTCAGTGCAGAGCCTGACACGTGGCTCCGTCCAGTGACGCTGGGATCATGACCTGGGCCAAAATCAAGTCAGACACTCAACTGACTGAGCCACCCAGGTGCCCCAAACTTCAAAAAAAAAAATTTTTTTTTTTAATATTTAAGCTACATTCTAGCAAAGTATGCTAATGTTATAAAAACAAAAGGTGGTATCATTACTGTGAAAGTTGAAATGAGGAACAGAGGCAGGTGTGCAAGAGGAAGGAAATGACCTAACAGCCAATTGCCTAAAACAAAAAAAAATTTAAGATCTATGCTATGCAAAAGTAGAGAACCTTATGTCTAGTAATAGTTTACCAACAAGTCCACTCATTAGAGTTATTAATTGGATTAAAGATCCTGGTTTTGTGATTCCTTTTCACAACAAGGGAAACTTTTACAGCAGCAATTAAAATAAAGGAAAATCATTTAGGATTATTTTCAATGAAATCACACTTACTTAAAATTTCCCTACCTACTTATTAAAGCTTTCAGACCTTGCCCTCGTGGATTTTATAGAAAGTCTTCCAGGGCTACCTCTTGGTTCCTAAAATTATTCAAGTGGGTACCAAATCCATTCCCAGTACCGCAACATCTTCAAATCTGTTCCCTAAGGCATTAAACCCTCTCTTCTCAATCTCTCAGAAAATGAATTTAATATTATCAACCTAAGAAGCTTTGTTTCCTGATTCCCTCTTCCCACAAAAAAAGCTTTTTAAAAAATGTTTATTATTTTGAAAGAGAAAGAGTGTGCATGTGCATGCGCAAAAGAGTGGGCGAGGAGCAGAGAGAGGTGGGGAGACAGAGAATCCCAAGCAGGTTCCACACTGTCAGTGCAGAGCCCTGCACAGGGCTCGGACTCAGGAACTGTGCGGTCATGACCTGAGCTGAAATCAAGAGTCGGACGCTTAACCAACTGAGCCAGCCAGATGCCCTAAAAGCTTTGATACCATAGATGAAAAACTACTTCCAGTGATTCATGAAGGAAACACATAAATGAAACACTGTAAATGAATAAGCTGACTTCTTGACACATATTTGTAAAAGCAATCTATTTTGACCTGAAAACAGTCCTCTCTAACACACTAGATAAACAGAGAATACACATTTTTTTAGGCTTCATTTTATGAATTCCCCAAGATGAAAGTAAGATTAAAAACAAATCCATACCTGACTAAGTAGTTGTCCGTGAAAAATATTATTCACAACATTCAGAACCTGTTTGATAAGTTTCCTTTGAGAAGTGGGGATAAGAGCTGGTAACCTAGTACCAGTTGTCTCTAGTTCATGTTGTATTTTATCCAAAAGTTCACAGAGAAATTCCTGAGCATCCTGTTGGGCATAACCACGAAAAGCTGGAATTAGTCTCCACACGGAGTGTAGCATAGCAAATGGTGAGACTAAGGCCCACTTTCCAGACCACATGACTTGGAACAAAGTATGCAATTCATGACAGAGAGAAATGTATTGTGAACTTGGTTCCTTTGGCTGAATAAGTTCCATCTTTCTACTCTTTGATGCTCCACCACTTAGTCCTAATGATAAACTTGGATGTCTGGAGGGAACACAGCCTGTATCTTTTTCTTGGCATTCATTCATTTGATATACTGTATCTGTGACTGGTGGATGCTTATAAGGTGATCTTGTCTTATCACTAGCTGTCACTGCCAGCCATCGGTTCAGATCAAGTTTTAAAAAACATTGCCGAAAAATAAGTAAATGACTCAACACTTGAAGAACAGAATTCATATAGCAAGTATTTCCCAAATTTCTCAATCCAGTTACACCAGGAGTTACTATTGGCCTTTGTTTACCTGAGGAGTCATTGGCTTTTTTTAATCTCACATCTTCTGAGGTAGGTACTACTTTATCTTTTGCTGGTGATGCTGGGGTTTGCAGTGGTACTTGAACAGGAACTATTTCTACTGTGGTAGACTGAGCTAGACCTTGCAAACGTAAACTCTTTCTTGGATGTATACTTTCCAATTCTGTTTTAACTTGATACTCTAATTCTTGTCGTCTTTTCTTCACTTCTCTTTTTGCTATTTTTTCCTGAAATTGTTCCTCTTGTCTTTTTCTTCCAATGGGTGATTGTTCAAACCAAGTTCGAAAGATTTTACCCATTAATATTCTTCTTCTATGCCAAAGAGCAGTATACATTTGATCTTCATTTTGAAGCAGAGATTGGGTGCTATCGTGTAAGTAATAAGTATCATCACTTGTACCCACAGACTGCAAAACCCTTCCACTACGAGTTGTGCACTGATAATTTTGACTTTTGATTGCACTTAAGGTACTTCGTAGTAACTTCAGGTCTCCAGTAGCATTATCATTAAGAACATAATCATCACAAAGGTAACAAAAAACATACATCTCATTCACCTCCAAGGCAACAGGATGACTGCTATCTTGAAAGTGCCTGACTGCATGTTCTTCAATATATCTTCCACAGGCAACATGAGAACAGCTAAGGCAAGCCCAAATCGACTCAGTTGTATTGCAGTCCACACAATGCCATTTCTGAGGGTTGAGGATGGAATGGTCTTGAGCAAGCCGCAACTGCCCAATGTGTTTGCACTTATCCATTGTTAACATTTATTCAGTCTAGCTGAGAAACACATAATCCAAACAAGTCTCTGTTCACGATACTTGAAACATCTGAAAACTAAGCAGAACAATATCAATTTTTAATAAAAGCCAATATTTTTCTTTTTTATAAGGTATTTTTCCAAGAAAAATTTTTATAAATTTGCTTCCTTTGCTCCCAATTTGTGGGCTGCCTGTCATAACACCATAGGCAGTTCTTACTTTTCTTTTGTTTCGAAGCTCTCTAATCTCTCATCTGCCTTCCTCTAAAAAAATACACACTTAACTTTCTCCAACAGGTTCCCTTTAAAAACTGTTTTTAATTTTCTGCCACCATCTACTGGTAGAAAGGGAGTAGTGCCCTCTTTTCAATGAACTAGAATAAGATCCATCCTTTCACCCAATAGTTGAGGGCAGTTTAAAGAACTACATTCCTTTTCTTAAAAATTAGGGTCGGCAAGACTCAAATATATCTCAGTAATGTCTACATTCTGAGACCCCTATCCAAATTGTTACTAAAGCATAATCATAGTTAACAGCATGAGTTCTGAAACAAACACTTAGAGATATGAATTCTACCTCTGCAACATACTGTTATATGTCTGATTTGAGCAAATATGTTAACTTCTCTAAATTTCTGTAAAACAGGGAAAAGTCATACCAACTTCAATGAAAAACTGAAAAAATATGAAATATTTAACACACAGTAAAACCCCAATAAATGGTAGCTATAATGGTAGCTACAGTGAAAAAATATGTATTTTAAGTAGGCTCTATGCCCAGTTGTAGAGCCCAACATGGGGCTTGAACTCTGAGATCGAGACCTGAGCTGAGATTAAATCAGATGTTTAACTGACTGAGGCACCCAGGTGCCCCTAAGATGAACAAATCTTAACATTCTATTATATTCTATTTATTCAAATAAATCACATCGATATTTACTTAATTACCATTTTAAATTTAGCTTTCCACTAGTAAATCAATAATGACCTTTAATTCATGGCTCTGTAACATACTTTGAATTTGACAGACTTGACAGTTTACCTTAGGGAGGGAGAAAGACAGAGACATGCTTTTGTGTTTGAATAGCCTCTTAGGAATGTACAAGGATACATAAGCAAAGAGAAAAAGAAAAATATGAAGTGGATGGCAATATAATAAATGTTTACATTCTGGTGGGCCTATGCACTATCTGAAATTATAAGCTTATTACAAAAACAAAAACAAAACCCCATCCCAACATAATAAAACAAAACAAACAAAACCTATGTGGTTTTGACCCAGAAACATGTTCCTTTATGAGTTAAGAGTCAGGAAAACTTCTGCTACAGGATCTAAAAATAGAGGCATTTGGCTGACTTAGTTGCTTTAGTGTGCAACTCTTTCTTGATCTCAGGATTGTGAGTTTGGACCCCACATTGGGTATAGAGATTACTTAAAAGTAAAATCTTAAAAATAGATAAATAAAAATAAAGATAGTAGGGGTGCCTGCATGGCTCAGTTGGTTGAGCCACTCTTGATTTCAGCTGAATGATCCCAGGGTCATGGGATGGCCTGAGTCAGGCTCCAGGCGTAAGCAGTGGAGTTCTGAGTTCCAGAACTCAGAACATTTTATGTAGTATGATCAATACTTTCAAACTTTTAGGGCAGCTGATAAAAGGACACTATCCAAAATCTATAAATAACTTATCAAACAACCTCCCTCAAAAACAAACAATCCAGTTAAGAAATGGGCAGAAGACATGAATTGATTTTTCCAAAGAAAACATCCAGATGACTGACACGTGAAAAGATGCTCAACATCACTCACCATCAAGGAAATACAAATCAAAACCACGATGAGATACCACCTCTCACCTGTCAGGATGGCTAAAATTAACAACACAGGAAACAACACGTGTTGGTGAAAATGTGGAGAAAGGGGAGCTTTCTCGCCCTGTTGGCAGGAATGCAAATTGGTTCAGCCACTCTGGAAAACAGTATGGAGGTTCTTCAAAAAGTTAAAAATAGAACTACCCTATGATCCAGCAATTGCATTACTAGGTATTTACCTAGTAAATACAAAGGATACAAAAATAGTGGTTCAAAGAGGTATGTGCACTCCAATGTTAATAGCAGCATTATCAACAATAGCCAAATTGTGGAAAGAGCCCAAATGTCCAACAACTGATGAATGAATAATGAAGATGTGGGGTATAGGTAACAATGGAATATTACTCAGCCATCAAAAAGAATGAGATCTTGGGGCACTGGGTGGCTCAGCTGGTTAAGAATCCAACTCTTTTTTTTTTTTTAATGTTTATTTATTTATTTTGAGAGAGACAGACAGAGACAGAGAACACAGCAGGGCAGGGGCAGAGAGAGAGGGGGAGAGAGAATCCCAAACAGGATCCCTTGGAGCCTGACTCAGGGCTCAATCTCATGAGTAAGATAATGACCTGAGCTGAATTCAAGAGTCAGATGCTTAACTGACTGAGCCACCCAAGCACCCCAAATGTCCAACTCTTGATTTTGGCTCAGGTCATGATCTCACGGTCTCATGTGAGATGGAGCCCTGAGTTGGGCTCTGAGCTGAGCGTGGAGCCTGCTTAAGATACTCTCTACCTCATCCCCATTTGTGCGTGTGTGCGTGTGCTCGCTCTCTCTCTCTCTTAAAAAAAAAAAGAATGAAATCTTGGAATTTGCAATAGCATGGATATAACTAGACTGTATTATGCTCAGTGAAAGAAGTCAGTCAGTGAAAGACAAATACCGTAGGATTTCACTTGTATGTGGAATTTAATAAACAAAACAGATGAATATAGGAGAAGGGGGAAAAAAAGAGAGGGAAGCAGGATGGTAAGAGATTCTCTAAATTACAGACAACAAACTGAGGGTTGCTGGAGGGGACATGGGTGGGTAATGGGCTAAATGGGTAATGGAGATTAAGGAGGGCACTTGTGTTGAGCACTGGGTGTTATACGTAAGTGATGAATCACTAAATCCTACTCCTGAAAACAATATTACACTATGTTAACTAACTAGGATTTAAATATAAATTTGAAAAGATAAATAAAAAATACATTTTTTTTAGGACAGCAACATGAATTTCAATGGTACTTAGGTGCCACCTCCAGGCATCTAAGAAAGCTGCAAAGGTGAAGTTGATTTTTGGTTCCTTCTCACTATTTTTTTTTTTTTTTTTTTTTTTTTAGTAAAATCTCCTAGCAATCAGAGAGCCTCTCCCCCTTCATTTCTTAACTTTCAAATGTAGGGTGAATCGTGAATATGGACTTAAGGCTGACCAGTCCCAACACTCACATGTGTACAAGTTTCAGGCACACATTTTTTCTTAAAAATTTTAAAGTTTATTTATTTATAAATAAGTAAACAAGCACAAGTGGGATAGGGGCAGAGAGAGAGGGAGAATCCCAAGCAGGATCCACACTGTCAGTGCAGAGCCTGATGCAAGGCTCGAACTCATAAACTGTGAGACCATGACCTAAGCCAAAATCAAGAGTTGGACACTTAACCGTCTGAACAACCCAGACACCCCTTCAGGCTCATATTTCAAGTTTATTTCTCTTCCTTCAAAATTTCCTGAGGTCCAGAATCTGTTCAAATACAGTATTTTATTAGAACTCCTAGCATTCAACAGTAGTTGCTAATGGCAAAATTAAGACATCAAAGATTAATATGCTCCATTATCCTAAATCCTTCCACGTACTGAAGCTAAATATCTCATCCTTGACTCCTTTTTCTCTCTCCCTACACCAATCCTTCAGGAAAAAATGGTTGGCTCTATCTTAAAAATATATCGAGAACCCGACAATTTATTACCTCTACTGCTCTCACCCTGGTCCAAGTCACAATCAAGTCTCACCTGGATTACTGCAATAAGGCCCCTAAGTGGTCTCCCAGCTTTGATCCTTGTTGCCAGCAAAAGTTTACACAGCAACAGCATGCTCTTCCTATAAACCTAGACCACCAGGGCCCAGACCTGACACTTAAGGGGGTCCCTGCCCTAACCCTCTCCCATTATGTGGAGTCCGCAGAGTCAGGGGGAGGTGGTCACCTGGAGTCTGCACACATCCCAACTTCCCTTTTAGATCCATTCATGGGTACCTAAGACCCAGAAAATTCCCTGCCCTAATCATCCCCAAGCCTGCTTCCAGGAACTATGGGCAATAAGTCACTGAAAAACTCTGTAGAGAAGAATGACATGATCAGATATATAGGTCACAGATGGATCTGAAATGCAGACCCAGAGGAAGGATGAATGATTAAAAGAGATTATTACTACAGATATAAGGAAATTAAAGCTGCAGAAGTGTTGAAGGAAAGATGGGAGCAGAGGTAGATTAGCGTCAAACAAACTTTGGCTTAAAGAACTGGTTCAATATGGAGATTAAGAGAAAAATCTTGGGTTCTCTTCTATCTACTTTAATGTGTTTTTTGTTGTTGTTGTTTTGTTTTTTTTTTAAAGAGAGAGAGAGCACATGTGAGCTGGGGAGGGAAGCAGAGGGGGAGAGAGAGAAACTTAAGCAGGTTCCACGCTCAGTGCAGGGGTCAATTCTGAGCCCAAAATCAAGAATCGAACGCTCATCCAACTGAGCCACCCAGGCCCCCTCTACTTTTGTTTTAAAAAGATTATATAAAAAATAAAATAAAAAGGATCATATAAAGAATACAGAGACAATTTAAACATTCCTTTCTGGCAAGTCAGACAATAATTATTGGTTCAACTTCTTGAGATGAAGATGGAAATGCTGCTTATTTACACTCAAGGGACATTATTTCATTCTAAAATTTTAGAGGTGGTATGAGTTACACCTTGCATAACATTCAGAAAAGAAGACTCAAAAGAAAAGAAACTTCTAGAAAGAATGTATAATATAGTTTATTTTGGGGTTATCCATATTTTCAAATATCTAAATAAGCATGTTACTTATACAATAAATTTTAAATATGCATACTAGTATATAATTTAGCACATATATAGCTAAATTATACACGAGCCTCTTTAATCTCTTCTCTGTTCTGCAAATACATTCCTAATTGTTACTAAAAAATCTATTTACATGATGATGGCAAGGTTCTCACGGCCCTTCAACAGGAAGTGGCCTAAAATTGAACATTGTGATTCCATTCAATGAAAAACCCTGAAAAAAGTGAAATGCTGATCAGATCCATCTCTCTGAGAGGCAATATAGCAGTGGAGAGGTATCACAACAAAATGGTTAGAAAGGACACTCTAGAATACAAATGACTGAGTTTAACACTTAGCTATATTTACCAAGTGACCTAGACAAATTATTTATGCTCTACTTACCTCAGTTTTCTTATCTTTAAGAAACGGTGGTAAGAACACCAATAAGGTTGTTGAGGGAATCGGAGAAATTTATATCCATAAAGCACTTAGAATAAACCCTGGCACTTAATTATGTGGCTCTCAGTATCTTAGTTGACAATACTACTGTGGCTACTGCCACTGCTACTGCTATTATATAGGCTAATTTTCTTTTAGTTTTATCACTTTTAGCCAGGGATTCATTCTTCTCAGCCAAATGTATACTGGGCCCAACTAAGGTGCTAACTGAAAATGAAGGTATTAGCTGAGAACTAAGGTCTAACCTCTCCCAGGAGTATTTACTTTTTAAAAGGGGAGCTCTCAAAGATAAAATCTTTTTAAAAAAATCTGAAGAAGTGAAACCAGGGGCACCTGGCTGCCTCAGTTGATAGAACCAGAGACTCTTGCTTGATCTCAGGGTTGTGAGTTCAAGCCCTACACTGGGTGTGGAGATTACTTAAAAATAAAATCTTTTATAATGTTTTTTGATGTTTATTTATTTTTGAAGGAGAGAGAGACAGAGCGTGAGGGGAGAGGGGCAGAGAGAGAGGGAGACACAGAATCCGAAGCAGTCTCCAGGCTCTGAGCTGTCAGAACAGAGCTCGACGCGACTCGAACCAGTAAACCACGAGATCATGACCTCAGCCGAAGTCAGAGGCTTAACCGACTGAGCCACCCAGGCGCCCCAAAAATAAATCTTAAAAACCAAAACAAAAAAACCCACCAAGAAGTGAAACCAGAATGGTTGAATGACCAATAAGATTAATATTTTAGAGCAGGGGGTCCACTTACCCGGTTGAGTTATGAAAGAAACCAGGAGGGCAGATGACCAAAAGAGGGGCAGGGAGGTAAGCAGGAACTAGAACGCCAGGTTGCTGCCACCTGAGGCTTCCAGTTTGCTCTGCTGCCTGGTGTCAAAGCTCAGAGACACTTAAAAAGGTATCCCCAAAGGGGTCTCATCACACAAGATCTAAAAGCTTGGAGGAAAATTAAGGGGTATGGGAGTATTTCCTTGACACTTCCTATTTTCCTCTATTGGGTTCAGAGCACTTTGCATTTGCTAATCCACTGCGGAGAAGCTATGTATTAAACTCTGTTTAGCTTCAGCAGGTTGGTTATGTAATTTTTATCAGTATATTCACTTTAAAGAGAGAAAACAAAATATTTTTGCATACTCCATGTAGAATCTGATAAAATATTACCTTATATAATAGCAACACACAATTAGTCAAGATGTTCTGAATGGAATCTATACACAAGGATTAAAATAATCCATACTATCATTTTCTCACACATTTAAAAAATGTTTCATACTTAAAGTTCCAATTAATATCTATGAAATGTTTTTTTAACCAAGTATGCTACCTTTATTTGAAAAGACAGATGGATTTATAATATTCTGAAAGCTCTGTTATTCTTCACTGATTAAAGACAATGAAATTTTTAATTGGTTCAAAGAAAACCATTCAAGCTATTTAAACTTTCCATGGCATATAACTGATGAACATTTTTATTTTTAAAATTCCCTGCTACTGCTATTATATAGCAAATCTCTACAGTTTAATAATTGTATTTGACTTACTGAAAGCTAATTATTTTATACAGAGTTAACATATAACAAAAGCAATTATAAAATAGAAAACTAAAATGACTAGAAGAGAAAGAAAACATAAGATCTTATTAAATATGGTATTTTTAGTTAAAAATTTACATCACACACAAGTATCAAATACATGGGTAAACTATTTAACTTGTAACAGTTCAACAGCACAAAACTGCTTATACTTACCACCCAGTGAAGACTCTCTGAAATTAATTTTCACTTACTCAAATGATAGCCCTTTGCAACATACAATCCAGGCTTTCAGCATGTAGTAATACCCTTCTGACATCTATTTCAATGGCTCATCCTATTGGCAGAAGTTCAATGACAGATGTAGGTAGCTGACCACCAGAACTTTTCTGAACCAGTCTCAGGCACACTGCAAACTCAGCTTACCTGTACATCTTGCTGTCACAGAGTTAGTTTCTCTTCCAATATTCTCGTATTTTTTAAAAATATTTTTCAATGTTTTATTTTTGAGGGAGCATACGTGAGCAGGGGAGGAGCAAAAACAGAAGGGGACAGAAGATCCAAAGGGGGTTCTGTGCAGTAAACCCAATGAGGGGCTCAAACTCATGAACTATAAGACCATGACCTGAACTGAAGTTGGCCGCCCAACCAACTGAGCCACCCAGACCCCCCTAATATTCTCTTATTAAAGATAGAGTAGTATTATTTAAGTACCCAGGCTATTTTGTTTTGTTTTGTCTTTGGTTTTACTCCTCCCTCCCATCCTTTCTACTCAAACATTCTTATCACCTATGTATAAAAGGTTATCACTCCCCAAGTCTTTATTCCTTTTCATTTGCAGAGCTATCATTCTTATTATGGACTTTACTGTATCATTCCTGAGGTACAGCAGTAACCTCCAAACTGGCTTCCCATCCTCCAGACTCTCATTCTCCTCCACAGTACTATCCTGCCAAACTAATCTTCCAAGTTTCCTTTGAGCCTTTAACTATTAGAATCCTCTGTTCCCCATAGTTCAATAAAACAGAGGATTTCTGGGGCACCAGGCTGGCTCAGTTGGTAGATCATGTGACTCATGATCTCAGGGTCATGAGTTTGAGCCCCATGTTGGGTATAGAGACTAAAATCAATTAATAAATTAGCAAATTTAAAAAAATCTCTAACTTCCTAAAGGACTTGGGTTGTGCCAAATGTGAATCCTTTGTTTGTATATACATCCTTACTGCCATTGAACTGTTGGATAGGTTTCCTATGGCCAGGGAGGGACTATATGTCAAACATTTTTTTAGCGTCTTAGTTTAAAAAAAAAAAAACAAAAAAAGCCATCTTACCCCAAAAAAAAAATCCTATAGGGTTTGATAGCCATGTTGTTGTAGGCTACCAAATTCTTGGCACAAACAACTAGTATTGAATGCAGGTCTTGCTTCAGTTCTCTTTATGACATTTGAATAAGTGGTTAAGAATAGGAAGCCAATTATACTTAGAAAGACAAAAAGAAAGAATAGGAGGTCACTGATTACTAGTGACCCAAACTGCCCCCCCCCCCCCCCCCCCCGCCTCAACCAAGTGGCTATTTTTCCCTCAAGGTCAGTTAAGGAACAGTTTCCTGATATTTTGTGATATCATTATCCTATTTCTCCATCCTTAACCACAGCCTACCACGTGTCTAGTACCATTCTATGTGCTTTCAGACACCCCAAATAGACTTTATACAAAAGTAAACTGAGATATACTTCCCTAACCCTAATTATTTTAGGTGCCTGGCTGGCTCAGTTGGTACGTCAAGCAACTCTTGATACAGCATGTGACTCTTGATCTCGATTCCGTGAGCTGGAGACCCATGTTGGGAGTAGAATTTATTAAAAAACAAAACAAAACAAACACACACACACAAAAACTAGGTGGGGTGCCTGGGTGGCTCAGTTGGTTAAGTGTCTGACTCTGTTTTGGCTCAGGTTATGACCTCACAGTTTTGTGAGTTTGAGCACCACATTGGACTCTGCACTGGCAGTGAGGAGCCTGCTTGGGGTTCTCCCTCCCTTTCCCTTTCTTTCTTTCTTTCTTTCTTTCTTTCTTTTCTTTCTTTCTTTCTTTCTTTCTTTCTTTCTTTCTTTCTCTCTTTCTCTCTTTCTCTCTTTCTCTCTTTCTCTCTCTCTCTCTCTCTCTCTCTCTCTCTCTCTCTCTCTCTCTTCTCTCTCTCTCTCTCTCTCTCTCTCTCTCTCTCTCTCTCTCTTTCTCTCTTTCTTTCTTTCTCTCTCTCTCTCTCTCTCTCTCTCTTTCTTTCTTTCTTTCTTTCTTTCTTTCTATCTTTTTCTTCCTTCCTTCCTTCCTTCCTTCCTTCCTCCCTCCCTCCCTCCCTCCCTCCCTCCCTCCCTCCCTTCCTCCCTCCCTCTCTCCCTTCCTTTCTTCCTTCCCTTTTTTCTTTTCTTTCTTCCTTTCTTTTCTTTCTTCCTTTCTTTCCTTCCTTCCTCTTTCTCTCTCTCTCTCCCTCCCCCCCCATGCTCTCTCTCTCTCAAAATAAAAACTTAAAAACAAACAAACAAACAAACAAACAAACCACAACAACCAGAGGCACCTAGCAGGCTCAGTCAGTAGAGCATGCGACTCTTGATCTCAGGATTGTGAATTCAAGCCCCACATTGGGTGTAGAGATTACTTGAAAATAAAATCCTTAAAAGAATAAAAATAAAAAAATAAACAGGGGCACCTGGCTGGCTCAGTCGGTAGAGCATGTGACTTTTCATCTTGGGGTTCTAAATTTGAGCCCCATGTTGGGTGTAGAGATTACTTACAAATAAAATCTTTAAAAAAATTAAAAATAAACAAAAAAGTTAAACAAAAAGGTTAAATTCTGGTATGATATGCAGTGACCCTTTAAATAAATATTTGTGCTCCAAATACAAATATTACTAAGAACTACAAAAATCACTGAAAACTTAGAAGGATAGCTAATTTTTTTACTTCAAAAATTAACATTCCTCTATAAATTCGTTACCTTCAACAAAATGGTCTTTTCAGCTGACCACCCCATTCCACCTATTTTATCTTAAAACACTTAGAAAGAAAATATGGAAAGGTACAATGACAGTATAAACTTTGGAAGTTCCTAGAGGAGGACAGGTACTAAAGATCATTCACATAAAAGTAATCTTGATCTTCTCACCAGTGCAATTAGCAGCACAGTTTTCATATTCTTTGCTTTAAAAAATGTTTTCATGAAAAAACAGGAAGTTACCATGAAAAATAAACACACAAAAATAGCCAAACTAAATTACTATTTTAAAAAGTGACACAGGGAGCTCCTGGGTGGCTCAGTTGGTTAAGTGTCTGACTTTAGCTCAGGTCATGATCTTGTAGTTCATGAGTTTGAGTCCTGCATCGGGCTCTGTGCGGACAGCTCAGAGCCTGGACCCTGCTTCAGATTCTGTATCTCCCTCTCTCTCTCTGCTCTTCCCCCCACTTGCACTTGGTCTCTCTCTCAAAAATAAACTTAAAAAAAAAAGCTTAAAAAAAAGTGACACAGAACGAGGGAACTGGCTAATATACACTCCTAAAAGAAAATCTATATTTAAAAATCTGAACAGACACTAAAATAGTATCATTATGCTCTATTAAACTTCTCCCAGGGCACCTGGGTGGCTCAGTCAGTTGAGCCTCCGACTTCAGCCGAGGTCACGATCTTGCAGGTTCGTGAATTCAAGCCCCACATTGGGCTTGCGGCTGTCAGCCTGTCAGTGTGAGCTCACTTAGGGTCCTCTGTCCCCCTCTCTCTGCCTCTCCCCCACCTGCACTCTTCCCCCTCCCCCTCAAAAAAAGCTTCTCCCTTTTCAGAGTCATAAAACATTTGCATTTTACATCATTTCTAGTGTGTCTCATAGAACAGCTTTGCAATCATTGAAAAACTGTTTAAAAGTTTTGAAAGACCACAAGATCAGTCTAAACTCTTTACCATGGCCTGTAAGTGCCTTCAAATTGCCTTCAAATTGTGGCACAATACATACTTTTCTATTCTCATCTATGACCAGCCACTTTTCACATATCTTTTATTAAAATGTTTTTATATACAAATGACCATATTGTGAATAAAAAATTTTTGTAACTGGGGTATTTACTACTGTTTCAAAGGCAATGGGTGTGCACATTTTATATAAATACTTATATACATACATAACACTGGGCATAAAGAATATTTAAATAAAATTGCATCACAGTAATCATCTTTGTCTCATTTGAGAACTCCTAGAGGGATAGATATTAAGGATTCAACATATGCTGAATCTTTATTTTAATAAAGATAATTTTTATAACAAAATTTAATTTTCTTTTAACAGTACCAAATAACCTGAACAGATCCTCTAAAAGCTATTAAAAGTAGGAAGATTTGTTATTTTCCATAATAAAAGATAGGAGGAAATGGCAATTTCAATAGGAAGTTGGCCTTAGGAATTACTAACCACACCAATCTTTGCGTTCATTTGGATAAGAATGAAAATAACCTTTATGCATAGTAATTAGGGCAAATCCTACCCCACTCCTTATAAGCAGGTTCCAAATTTCCATGGAACTACCATAGTAACCTGTGCTCTTAGGAGATGTTTGCAAAATGCCAAGGGTCAAGCATAGTGCCTGGTACAAAGGGGTTCAAAAATTTGAATGAACAAATGATTGAATGAATTAACAAAATGGCCTCTCAAACTCTCCCTACTCCCTCTTAGGTATGCTATCATGCCTCTTAAGTGCTTTGGCACCTCTTATCAGTCATGATGTATTTCCTTTCCTTTATCCCTAGAAAGGCCCTAGTTATTCTTCCTTCCTCTAGAAATCTAGAATCTATAATTACCCTGATCTCGCTTGAAACTCTTCATTAAACAAAAAAGGATACTCTTTTTCCCTGGGCCTTCTTCACATCTCTAACATTGCCTCCCCAGAAGCACAGAGATTGAATCTAGTTGATGTTCTAAGAAAAAGAACTGGAAATTAAGTTCTGCCACCAGGTTTATTTGATTTCCTTACCCATCACTACTTACAGGTATTTCATTCTTGGGCACTTTTGCTCCAAAATATTTATCATTAGTGTCACATCACCATACTTATATATCAACATACTGCAGCTAACTTCATAACAATGGGTGGAAATGTTCACAAAAAGATTGAGTGGGGCACCTGGGTGGCTCAGTTGAGCACCCAACTCTTGATTTTGGCTCAGGGCATGATCCCAGAGTCGCAGGACTGAGCTCCATGTCAGGCTCTGTGCTGAGCATGGAGCCTGCTTAAGATTATCTCACTTTCTCCCTCTGCCCATTTCCCCACCCCACCTCTCAAAAAAAAATAAAATAAAATAAAAATTAAGCATTCTATTATGGGTCTAGAAAATTGAGTTCAAATACTTTGTGTAAAATGCTTAGACTCTATCATTCTAGCACATCTATAATTTGGCCTAACAAATATATTCTTGGACTATAAATAAGCTTTTCCCATGGTATGTAAAACTCCACTGAAAGTAAAGTTTTATGGTCTCTGAAAGCGCTGTGAAAAACCAATGTACTTCAATAATCTTAATTTTTGCCAGAAAGCCAGTATTATAGAATCCTCCTATATTTTAGTGACTTGTCACTTCCTATTTCGATTAGGCCTAATGGCAAAACTGTCCATTACTGAATCCAGAAAATGATGGGCACACATTTCCTACCTTGATTAGTCTCCTAAGCCTGGGCCCCAGTCTCTGTCTAATCTCCCTCAACCAGACAACTCCATTAGAATCCGGCAACCATGTTTGTTCTGCCTAACATTACAGGAAGGAGCAACACTTCAAAGCACCCTTTTTCTGCCTATAAGAAGCCAAGACGTTGCCTTTCTCTATATCTCTGCACCATTCAAAACCACAAGTCGACACTTACAGGGATTTTCCCTCCATGATAAGCAGATAGTCAGGTGCTGGGGATACAAACAAAATACAATCAGACTCTGCCCTCAAACAACCCAATGAGCAGAAAATCCTCTTACGTACCACCAATGCTATAATACTCAGTAAGATTTAAGCATGTAGAGGAAAATTTTGGTAGAGGGTATATATGATAAATTTCTGTAGTACAGAAAGAAAAATCTGTGAAAAGATGGGGGGGGGGTAAAGACAGGTAGAAACAATATATTTCAAATATTTAACCCAAATCTTCAACAGATTTTCCAATTTAAATATTCCAAAAAGTGTATCATTGTATAGTATACTCAACACAGATTCACTTATCACTTAAATGTTTTTAAGCTAAAAAGTCTGGGATAATTAATATTCTGGAAGAAAAACAAGGTGAATGTACAATGAAAACAGCCAAAACATTTCAACTTTCTACACTGTATGCGCTCAACTTTGTTCAATATTAGAATATCTCTAAATTTCAATATAGATAGACTACATGAAAATTCCTAGAATGAAAAATCTGCCATCCTTTGCAAAATGAACGGCTAGTACACAAAAAGCTAGAGAAATCAGAGCAGGTGGAGAAAAGGTAAACAAGACAAAATGTCTAAAATCTCTTTCAAATCTGTGTGGGGGTAGGGGTTGGAAATTAAATAAAAATAAAAATCTCTTTCAAATCCCGAGATGATAAATTAAGGATAAAAAGATTAGGGCTCCAAGAATACAAAGTTTTCCTCTCTTTCAAGACCAACTGAATATTGAATCTCACGGAGATGATGAAATATTCTATAAACATGTGCTTAACTCATGTTTGGCTTTCTGAATTTGATCACAGTGAACAGCTATTTTTTTTTTTCATTGTTTACACTGAATACTGATTTTAAAGACAACTCAAAATGGAATTCCAGGCCCTATGTTACCACCCCCTACTCCCCCCCCCCCCACACACACCCCGCCCCGCACAGGCTACTTCACAGATAATGAGGAATTCAAGTGCAGGGTCTGAAGGTCCTATTTCCATGCTAATTTCACAATCCCGTTACTTGCAAGATAGGACCATTAGAGTTTAAAAGTGGGGGAAATCAGGAGGGCTTAAGGACAAAGCGACTCTCCTAAGACTTGCTAAATTGTCTACTTCCGAAATTAAAACTGCAAGAAATTATCCGGTTACATGCAGAATGTACAACAGCTCAAACTTGCAGTTGAAACAATCACTACGTTTCACTTTCTTTTTTATTGGGAGTGGGCGTACGAGGGTCTCCTACCACCTCTTAAACTTGAACATTTTTTTCTTCTCATGCTAACACGTTTCTTACGCCCCCAAATGAGTTTAGCCCATTAGCATTCCTTCCCCGAAGGCCAGCGGAAGCTGGTATTCAAAAATCCTAAGTGTCTCTAAGTGGCAGCAGGTGCTGGCAACGCTGGGACCCGATCGATGGAAGGAAAGCAAGCCATTCCTCATAAACGGACGGCTAGAAAATGCCCTTCCAAAGCCTCCCAGGGGATTTCGAGCATCACCTGGCAGCAATCAGAGCCAGGGGTTAGGATGCGGTTTTATTTCGACAGTACCAGCTCTGCAGAGCGCCCAGCGCGCATCCCTATTCATGATCACATCTACATAGCGCTCCCCAACGCGGATCAGAGCACATCTCCCCCTCCGCACCTCCCAAAGTCTTCCTATTCCGCCTCTTCTCCTCCCAACTCATGCCCCTCCAGCCCCGCTCAGGGTGGCTACGCGGTGACCCTGGCCACACGGGACGCGCGGCTGCTCGCAGCATCTCTGGGCACTCCTGAGGTGGCCAGCCACCAAGGACGCCGGCCAGGGCATCGCACGACCCACCGAAACTTCCCAGAGGCGCCAATTCTAAATTCGCCGGACCCGCCGCCACTGCCACTGCCTTCTCCGCGCGCCCCTCGGCCCGCTCCCCTCAGTCCGTCCGCAGCCCCCCTCTCCCTCCCTCAGGACCTCCCCGCGCCCTGCGAGGCGGGAAAACACCGCCAGGTGCCCCCAGGCCCCGAAGGCTCTGGTCGGACCTCCGCTCCGGTAGAGAGCCTCATTCCGCCAACCGCTGCAGCCGCGCGCGTCCGTCACGCACACTCACCAGCCCGAGCCGAAGCGGCCATCTTTGCGCTCACCCCCGGGCCCCCCGCCCCCGGTTCAGCGGCGGCGGCGGCGGCGGCGGCGGCGGCGGCCCGGTCGAGCGGCTACGTCACAGGTGACGCCGTGCCGCCCCGCCCCCCGGGCCTTTGGCGTGCCGGGGGTGCCGCTCCGCTCGGCTAATGCCACCCGCTCGGCTGCCGGGGACGCCCTGAGAGGCGAGCGGCAGCCGGGATTCCGGTCGTGGTCCAGGGGTGGGCTTTGCTCAGCGCGGCATGTGGCTCTGAGTGGATAGTAGCCGTTTCCTCCCCAGGCGGGCTTCGCACCTGTCCTCATCTCCCGGGCACGGGAGGGTGCAGCCAGTGTTTACTACAATTCTGTGAGATGCAAAAGATTCCGCGGGCGTCCGAACCCCTCCACTGAATTTCTGCGACTCACACAGCGTCAAATTGGCAGGAAGGCGCGCCCATTCCGTTGTCTTCAAAATCAGCGCAAATTGACCGGCATAGACATTCGTTGAGAAAACGCTTCCTTTCTGGGGAGGCAACCTAGGTGTGACCTCAAGGGGATCGTGACTGCTTTGAATTCAGCTTCCTCAGACAGCAGTCGGGCAAGAAAGGTTCCAGAATGGGACACTTACTGAGACATAAATTTGAGGGACACGAAGAGACTTCCTGTGTCCAAAATTAACCTGAAGCTGTCGATTTACCTGAAATTGCCAATTTAAGGTAATGAAATAGATGCCGAATAGAAGAGCTGAGAGAGAAAGACCTAGAGAAGAGAAAGTCAAACCCACAGGTACATGAAAATTAAGCCATTATATTTCTTGAGCTTGTACTCTGTGCTCAGCTGTGTGCCGTTTCTACCTCCGCTACCCTGTGGGGAATATTTAAAATGAAAAGACCTATCTTTTTAAGGAGAGGTAGAAGCAGCAAGACAAACATGCAGAGTTAATAACGTGTCCGTGGAGTACATTATCTTGCAATATATAAGGGAAGCTATAAAATTGTTCACATGAACAACTCCACTTCAGGGAATATCTTTCCATGGTATGAATGGGGGAAAAATGAGCGCACAAAGGCATTCATAGCATATTATCTAAACAAAAGTTTGAAGGGAAATGGCTAATTAACATCGGCATATTAACCTCAGGAATTCTTATGTAGATAACAAATGGCAACAGTCTAATCAATTCACATTATAAAAAGTACCAGTTGAAGATTCAATTGCATAAAATGTAGTTTCGCACATATAAATGATAAGGGATGAATTTTCATAGTTTAATACTCCTTTCATTCTTTTTTTCTAATACAAGTGCATAATAATTCTATAGAATTCAATTCTGTCCCCAGTGCAGTCCTCCAGTTCGAAACACATAAACCACTGTCTTGTAATCTTTCCCATCACCTTAATTTCTAAAATGCATTGCATGAGAGTATCTCTTAAGAGGAAGTATTTCATTTAAGTATTTTTGGCATACAATATAGTTTTTCCTGCATTTCCTAGAAAGCAAAATATAACTAAGTTCAAAAACCTTGCTCTCCTTTTTTAAGGTCAAAAAACCCATCTAGAAGGTCTTTGGCAAATATTAAGAATCTGCCGCCACTGATCTAGTAATTTTGCTTTTAGGAATACAAACAATTTTTTACTTCTGCTCAGTGTTATTTAGAATAGTGAAGACCAGAAACAACCTAACTGTTCAGTACCATGGGAAAGGATAAGTATATCTGATATAGTCCTAGGACGGAATATTATATAGTCATCAAAAATCTTATTTTCAGGGGTGTCTAGGTAGTTCAGTCACTTAAGTGACCGACTCTTCATTTTGGCCCAGGTCATGATCTTGCAGTTTGTGAGTTCGAGCCCTGTGTCTGCTCTATGCTTACAGTGCAGAGACTGCTTGGGATTCTCTCTCCCTCTCCCTCTCCCTCTCCCCTCCCCTGCTCATGCATTCCCTCTTTCAAAATAAATAAATAAACTTAAACAATTATTTTAAAAATTCTATTTTCAGGGGGTGCCTGGCTGGCTCAGTTGGTAGAGCATGTGACTTGATCTCGGGGTCATGAGTTTGAATCCCAAGTTCAGCATAGAGATTACTTTTAAAAAATCTTATTTTCGGGGCGCCTGGATGGCTCAGTCGGTTAAGCGCCCGACTTCGGCTCAGGTCAAGATCTCACTGCTCGTGAGTTCGAGTCCTGTGTTGGGCTCTGCTAACAGCTCGGAGTCTGGAGCCTGCTTCGGATTCTGTCTCTCTCTCTGCATGCACCTCCCCTGCTCGCTGTCTCTGTCTCTCTCTCTCTCTCAAATATAAAATAAAACATAAAAATTTTTTTAAATCTTCTTTTCTACAAATATTAAATGATTTATAGGTCAAGTCAACTGTGTCTCCCATTCCCATTCTTCAAAGAGGGTCCTTCTTCATAAATTATCTTACTGGACTGTATGACCCCTTCTCCCTCTTTTCCAGAGTTTATTAGTCTGAGATGAACACCAGACCCAAGACCAATCAATCTGTAGGAAGCTCTTTAAAAGCTCTCCCTGCCCACCCCTGGGGACCTGGCTGGCTCAGTCAGTGGAGCATGCTGCTCTTGATCTCAGGGCTTGTGAGTTCAAGCCTCACATTGGGAATAGGGATTACTTAAAAACAAAATCATAAATAGATAGATAGATAAAACCTCTTCTCAAACACTGAGGTAAAAGGGGTTGAGATGGGTTGAATATTGATTTAAAGGCACATTGAAATAAAAATTAATTAATTAATTAAAGGCACATTGAGAAGGCAAACAGTGGACACCTGGAAGCAAGAGGCATAAAGAAAGAGGATATAAGGATTAACAGCTGAGGTAAAAAGAAGCAGTAGCTGGGGTCTTCAGATTCTGAGTAGAATGGTTTGGATGCCAAGAGTCTGTAAAATAACAATGTAAAAGCAAAAACTAAATGCAGGATGCAAAAATGTATTTATTGTATTTAAAACCGAATGTATATACTATTCACATTGGACACTTGCAATACATCAACATTTTAGTAATGGTGGCAGGATTACAAGTGCCGTTTTTAAAAGATTTTATTTTTTAAAGTAATCTCTCCACCCAACATGGGGCTTGAATTTACAACCTTGAGATCAGGAGTCGCTCCACTGACTGAGCCAACCAGGCACTCCACAAGTGATTTTTATTTTCTATGTGTTCTGCAATGATCATACTTATTTTTTTTTTAATGTTTATTTTTTTTTTGAGAGTGCGTGGGTACATTCGTGCAGATGAGTGAGAGAGGGGCATGGAAGGAGGGGGATAGAGGATCTGAAGTGGGCTCTGCACCAACAGCAGACAGCCCGATGTGGGGCTCGAACTCATGAACTGTGAGATCATAACCTGAGCCGAAGTCCAACACTTAATCGACTGAGCTGCCCGGGTGCCCCATGATTTTTAAAAAACTGTTTTAAAGGGTTAAATAGAATGAAGATCATCAGTATTCAAAAATTGTTCAGGGCGCCTGGGTGGCTCAGTGGGTTGAGCGTCCAACTTCCGCTCAGATCATGATCTCATGGCTTGTGAGCCCCATGTTGGGCTCTGTGCTGACAGCTCAGAGCCTGGAGTCTGCTTTGGATTCTGTGTCCCTCTCTCTCTGTGCCACTCCCTTGCTCATGCTCTATCTCTCTTTCTCTCAAGAATAAATAAAACATTAAAAAAAATTGTTCAGAAAATAAGCTGCATGTGGCCAAAGTGACTAGCAGATAGAAGTTCAGATAATTTCCTGAGGTCATAAATGACTTCAAGGAAACGGTATTTAGGCTGGGTCTTTTAAAGACTAAGATGATATTTTTTCATTTATGGGAAGAAGACAAAGCAAAGACAAGTTGAGTAAGTCATAGGAGGAGGGTACTGAATAGATGTCCTCAATAAAAGGTCTTGAATACAAAGATGTAAGCTAGAGAGAGGTGCTGGATGGGAAGGAATGAGCTAGAGATAAGAAATTATCTGGAGATTGTCATTAATTGTGTTAATAATTAAAGAGATCGATTGTAGCATAACCTTATATATATTTATTGTTATTACTATTTACTCAACTTTGAAAATTTCCTTAGCTACCATTTTATTCTGAGTCTTAACAACGTAGGCCTAAATTCTGCCATGTCTAACTTGTTTCTAGAGCTCCAGAACCAGAACCTCATTTTTACATAGCTGTCTTAATAATTTTTCTCACGTAATTTTCCTCTTTGTTTTATACCCATGTCATGAAATCTAAGCTTTTTACTATAACAAAGAAAAAAATGTCTTCTTCCCTTCACACATCATCAACAGGCTTCCCCAAACTTACCTACATCCTCAAAATCAGTCTTTCCCCTTATCGGCCTTTGACTGCTAGGAGGTCAGTCTCTTTACAGTCTTGCACACTTCAGGCACTTCCCACCTTTAAATCTGCGCAGATGTTTATCTCCTAAGTAGAAGCCCCTCCAACTTTCACTCCTGCAAAATTACAATCAACCTCTTTCAGAGCTGGCCTAAGCTCTTACCTCCTGGAAATTGCTTTCCTAGTAACTAGGCTTTCAGATCCCCATCCCCCAACCCCCAATACATTATTATGCAGTCACAGCTTTTGTTCTGAGTTCCGCGCCTGGTTCTCTCTTTGCATTGTAACCTCTTTGGGGAGAAGGAATGTGCACTGGCTCCACTGTGTGTCTCTCTACAGCTCCTTAGTATAGTGATGGCCAAAAATACTCTTAAAATGCTTAATGAATTAACAAAATTAGATGTTCTCTCGCATAATAGGGCATTGTGGAAATGATGTGTAGTGGTTTCCCTTGTTTCCACAGTCCCTATATTGGGAGAAACGTCAATTTGCTTTTTTTTCTAAGGTAAGTACAGTTTCCTAACAAGATAAAATTTTAATGACTTTGATACCTCCACTCTGAGGCCAGATCCAACTTCTGAAGTAGATACAACACTAACTGGTTGTTTCTTGGATCCTCAGAGTCCGAATAAATTAAAGGAAGACAAAACACAAAATTTTGTTAATCTTAGGGCTGCTTTTTAATCTTTGTGTTGATTTTTAGAATTTTCTATTCCAGTCTTTTATTAAAATGAGAAATATCTTGGGAATCCTAATTGTCTATTAAAGAAGAGTTTAGGGTTTTGTTAACTTTGAGAAAACTGCTTCCAAGAATTTTCAGTTTTACAGACTAAATGTTCCTATCAATAATTTTAAAGCTATGAAAGATTCATTTGACAAATATTTTTTGAACACCTATGTGCCTGGCACTATGCTAGGCACTGACATGTCCATGACCTTCATTTCAATGTTAGGAAGAAATAAAGGATTGAATGGAGAAAGTAGGTAAAGAAAATACTAAAAGACTCAGACCTAAAGTTTGATTAAGGTGTAACGACACCCTGCTGTTGATTTTTTAAAAATAGAGTTACCCGAAAACCTTAAATTTGAGGCAAATATGTAAGAGTTGAGAGAGAAATATTAGAACAGCAGATGACAACATATGGTCTTAGTAGGTGAATATAGAGAGTGGAACATGAGCAGAAAGAAATGGCTTTAGAATTAGCTCTTTTAAATTCTTTCTTTTTTTTAGTTTCTTTTTCTGAGTAGGCTCCATGCCCATTGTGGGGCTTGAACTCACTACCTTGAGATTGAGAGTCACATGCTCTACCAACTGAGCCAACCAGATGCCCCTAGGCTTTTTTAATTCTAAGAAACAAAGAATGAGGGTGGTGGCAGGTAAGGGAGGCAAATGCAAGTTAAGAAGTAGAAGACCCCCAAACTGATTTAATTTTAAAGGGCTGGTAAGTGTTTATTTAGTGGCCTGTGAGGGAAGCTTATACCTTGAAAAGTACAACATATGCCTACTGGAAATTGAAAAGGAGCCTGGGGTTTTGTCATTAACAGCAGCAAAATTGTAAAGCTAGTCATTTTGTCTCTCCTTTTAATATCTCCTCCACCTCCATCCTACTCAATTTTTTCAGGAATCCACAGGCTGCTTATGCCCAGGGCTTTATATCAGTTTATCAAGGCTTTTTTTTCTTTTTTCCCAATAAATCGTTTCCCACGGTATTCTAGGACTCTTTACTCCAAACTTCCATTTTCTAAGGAGCCCAGTTATCATGTAGTAAATTCTAGTGTTTAGTAATGTTTTTTGCATTTCTGACTATTTATAATGGAACCTCCTATGGACACTGAGTATGGGATTATAAAAAGATTTTAGGGGTCCATGCTGGCTCAAGTCGGTGGAGTGAGAGACTCTTGATCTCAGAGTTGTGATTTGAGCCCCACATTGGGTGTAGAGATTACTTAAAAATAAAATCTGAATGAATGAATGAATGAATGAATGAATAAATTAATTTAAAAGATGAGATTTTAAGCATTGTGGAAAACAAATGAGATATTTTCTTAAGCCTGGATGCCTTTCTAAGGATAAGTTAAGGATGTATGTGTGTGTATAATGTTATAACATGTTTATCTAGTTATAATCACAATGTATGACAGTTTATCTAAATATTTTTAGTTCTTTAAATGTGTTGCATGTTTTACTTTTATTTCCTCTGTAAAGTTAGGGAAATAGTATCTGTCCTATCTTCCTTACAAGGATGTTTTAAACATCAAGTGAACTTTTGCATGTTTAAACCCTTCCTAAAGTATAAAGAGAAAAGTAAATGTACTTATCATTATTTCTCTCAGGATCATTACTGCCCTGTAAAGTTCCTTGAGGTCAAGAACTGAGATTTGTTCATATTTATAACCCTTTAACCTGAGGTTTACTTTTTACTAAAGTAATAGCTAATTGGAGGATAAATACCATAAAGGTTAAAATTAGTTATGATATTATGAGAAACATGTAGAACAAAGTTTTAGCCTCCTTTTCTCATAGCAAGCAGGGAAAGGATCTGGAGAAGCAGAGAGAGAAAGGAAAAGGGTTAGAACTGGAAATTCTAACTTATAAAGCTTTAGTAAACCATGCCAAAAAGATACTAAAAGTATCTTTCATGAGGGAAAGTAATCTTTTTTTTTTTTAAGTTTTATTTAAGTAATCTCTATACCCAATGTGGGGCTTGAACTCATGACCCTGAGATCGGGAGTCACATGCTCTTCCAACTGAGCCAGCCAGGCATCCCTCATGAGGGAAAATAATCTTTCGTGAGGGAAGATGATTGGGGTATCTAAATTTTATTTTATACTGTACATATTTTTAATTAATTAAAATGTTTATTTAATTTTGAGAGGGGGGAGGGACAGAGAGAGAGAGAGAGACAGAGCATCTGAAGTGGGCTCTGCACTGATAACAGACAGCCTGATGTGGGGCTTGAACTCACAAACCATGAGATCATGACCTAAACCAAAAATCCTGTGCTTAACCAACGAGCCACCCAGGCGCCTCTGTACATATTTTTAAACCCGTATTTTTTTTTTAATTTTAAAAAAGTGTTTATTTTTAAGAGAGAGAGAGAGCCAGCAGGGGAGGGGCAGAAAGAGAGGAAGACAGAGAATCCCAAGCAGGCTCCCCAGTGTCAGTGCAGAGCCTGATGTGGGCTTGAACCCATGAACCATGAAATCATGACCTGAGCTGAAATCAAGAGTCAGGTGCTTAACAGACTGAGCCACCCAGGCACCCCTAAACTCATTTATAAAAAAACAATTAAGAAAAGTGGTTAATCATAATTGTTTGTATAATTATTTACATCTTCACAAACCCTTTGGAAACTGAAATCCTTTAGTGTTGCAAAAAAACAGAAAGCTGAGTATAAAGCAGCAATTAATGTAGTAAGGTACTGCATCATATAAAGGAAACCTCATACTGTAGATTCAGTATATATGCATACAGTAAAAAGAGCTAACGATTCTGGGGTGCCTGGCTGACTCCATAGATAGAGCACGTGACTCTTGATCTCAGGGTTGTAAGTTTGAGCCCCATGTTGGATGTAGAGATTATTTAAAAATAAATCTTAGAAAAAAAGCTAACAATTCTTCATGTGCAAGAGCTAGGATGATCACCCTGCTTTTCTCTGTTGTCTTAAGGTGACTTCCTTTCAGGCCATAGGGCCCTCTTGGTGACAGTCATTGGTTTAGCCATCTGTTTGTGTCTGTAAGCTTCTCCTTGCTTGGTTAACCAGAGATGAAGTTCTAGAAAACCGCATTTCCAGAGGAAATTCTTAAAAGGAAAGGAGGTTGTATGTAAGGCAGATAGCCTCCATCTATTTCATTTTATCTTTGGTCTTTAAACTAATATTTACAAAACTAAGCAGAATGGATGCTTGGTAGAGATTTCTTAATTTTTTTTTTTAATTTTTTTTTTTCAACGTTTATTTATTTTTGGGACAGAGAGAGACAGAGCATGAACGGGGAAGGGACAGAGAGAGAGGGAGACACAGAATCAGAAACAGGCTCCAGGCTCTGAGCCATCAGCACAGAGCCCGACGCAGGGCTCGAACTCACAGACCGCGAGATCGTGACCTGGCTGAAGTCGGACGCTTAACCGACTGCGCCACCCAGGCGCCCCTCTTAATTTTTAAACTAAATACATGATTCCTGTAAATCCTGTAAATAATGAAAGATGAGTCAATCAGAAAACAAAAGGTGGCATAAAGAAGTCTTTTTAGCAACAATGAAGTTTTCTTTCATCTATTTGCATGAAAATTCTAAAATGACTTGGGATTGATCACAGAAGGAAATTTGTATAAATTCACTTTTGAATACTTATGAAGTTACTTCTTCTTTTCATAAAAACCAATGATAATATTAAAGAATGACTTAAACATTTAACTTATTTGCTTATGCTTATAACATTTTATTGAATTAAGACAAAATCTAGTTTTAACATTATTATTAGTCAATCACACTGGGCAAGAGGATTATAATTTTGACTAGTCTTATTATGAATAGTTTTCTCCCTTTTTGTTTAATACTGATGTACATGTAATGTACATTATTTGTACAAAAAGTACTATAAAGTATGCCTTTGTTGTGTTGGTGTGATGGGATGCCAGGAAAAACCAAATTACCTTGGCTCCATTATGAGGGTCAGAAATGCCCATATTATTAAAACAATTTAAGACCCCAGGTTAAAATGCAAATCTGGGGGAGAGGGGGATAATTTGTTAAGTTCCTATTAGTTTGTTGTTGTTGTTTTTCCCCAAGAAAGCTCCACGCCCAACATGGGGCCTGAACCCATGATTTCAAGATCAAGAGTCACATGTTCCCTGATTCTTGAGCTAGCCAGGCACCCCAAGCTCCTAACAGTTTTGGTATCTTATTGCAAATTAGTGAATTAGATAAATTAACAGTGCTGTGAAGATAATGGGAAATAGGTTTTTAAATTTGGGGGATGACAGGGAAAATGGGAAACACGCATAGATATTGTGTTGCCTTGGAGAGGCCTGATTAGGAGTGGAACAGCATCAGGCACTCACTGGGTCTTTGGGGAAATAGAGGAAATCTGAATGAACATAAAATGTTTTATCTTAAGGGGCACCTAGGTGGCTCAGCTGCATAAGTGTCCAACTCTTGATTTCAGCTCAGGTCATGATCTCCTGGTTGGGGGATCAAGCCCCACTTTTGACTTTGCGTGAGGCATGGAATCTGCTTGAGATTCTCTCTGAAAATGGGAATTACAAAACTGATTCAGCAGATTCACGTCGTTTTGAGGATTATGTAAATGCTTTTGTAAACTATGAAGTACTACATGAATTCAAAGTCAAACTTAAGTCCAAAACTCAAGATAAATGATCTTTCTATATACTTTGCAGATTTTTTATTGACACCAGTAAAAATCAGAATTGTGGTGTTTCTACTAGCTGCTACTATGCATAACACAAAGATATAACAAAATTTTTAAATGATGATAGTTCCCAATAAATGTGAGGTGCTATTATTATTATTGAATCTTATCCTATTCTAATATGTGAGGTACTTTGTTGCTAAGCTTTTCTGCTTCTTCTAACATTTCTTTGTTCTCCTCCTTTTCACTGGCTCCTAAACCTCTGCTTTTAAACATCCAGTTTTCCACATCTTGAAAGAAATCGCTTGATGATAGCTTCTTGTCTCAACCCCTTAATTTCTCTTCTCCCTTATATCATCAATGAGAGGCTTATATCAGTAGATCTCAAAGGCACAGAGATAGTTGCCATAGTTCCGAACATAAATGATGCCGACTGGTGATGCACTGGTGCAGCTTCTGGGAAACCAAAGTCTTTGGATTTTGGTTGGGCATGGGAGTGGGGGAGGGGCAGGGGAGAGTATGGTTGCAAAGCTGAAACTTAAAGGAATTGGCAGAAGGTTGCCACCAGGAGTGGAACCTCCTGCTTAATTTGACTCAACACGGGAAACCAAAGTCATGGACAGGATTGACAGATTGATATCTCTTTCTTGATTCTGTGGGTGGTGGTGCATGGCCATTCTTAGCTGGTGGAGTGATTTGTCTGGTTAATTCCAATAACGAATGAGACTCTGGCATGCTAACTAGTTACAAAACCCTGAGAATAGTTGCCTTGAAACCATGTTTCATTACAGTAAATAAAAATTCATTTTTCTTCAGTCTCCTGTCTACTTAGAGCTACGGTTTTCCTCCCCCTGCCCACTTTACCTATCAGTTTTAAATTCATCATCAATGTACTCTTTACCAAATAACCCCAATAGTTTTCTACATTGTCAACCACTAAGAACATTTTGTGAGTTAGAACAATGGCAACAAGACAATCTTAGTAATTATTTTCTCAATCCTAAAACTCTCTGTAAATGAGAACTATAATAAAAAGCCTAGAAATATAAGTCCTCTGATTTAAAAAAAATCATCATGACTCTATGATAGTAATTGGTGGGTGTTGAAAATGCCTGGTTTATACCTGCCATCTCCAATTTCTTTTCATTAGCCACCTGCAATCAGGCTTCTCACCTTACTGCTTTGAAAATATTCTTTCATTTCTTTCATTTACTTATTTTTATTTTTATTTTTTTATTTAAAAAAAATTTTTTTTAATGTTTATTTATTTTTGAGACAGAGAGAGACAGAGCATAAACGGGGGAGGGTCAGAGAGAGGGAGACACAGAATCTGAAACAGGCTTCAGGTTCTGAGCTGTCAGCACAGAGCCCAACGCGGGGCTCGAACTCACGGACCACGAGATCATGACCTGAGCTGAAGTCAGCCGCTTAACTGACTGAGCCACCCAGGCGCCCCTCATTTACTTATTTTTAAATGTCTGTTTTTGAGAGACAGAATACGAGCAGAGGGGGGCAGTGAAAGAGGGGGACAGAGGATCTAAAGTGGGCTCTGTGCTAACAGCCAAGAGCCCAATGCGGGGCTTAAACTCAGGAACCTTGAGATCATGACCTGAGCTGAAGTCGAATGCTTAACTGGCTGAGCCACCCAGGTAGGTGTCCCTGAAAATATTCTTTTAAAACAAGCTCCCCAGCAATTTGTTCCTGGTCAAATTCAAAAACCATTGATCTTCCTTCACCAAAAATATGCTAACGTTGATCACCTTTTCCTTCTTAAAATACACTCTTAGATTTTATTCTTAGACCTGTACATGATCCCCTATGTATCAGGACAGAATGATAACTATGGCTGCTGCTGCTGCTGCTGCTACTATTATTGCTGCTTTCACTTAATAGTTAGCTTATAGTCACTGCTTACTGTAATTCTCACAATTGTCCTAAGGAGGTCAGTATTATTATCCTCATTTTACAGTTGAGGAGGAAACATGTTCAGGATTTAATCAATTTATTTATATTCACACATCAGACTAGGATCTTCTCTGGAGGTGTTAGATTTAGCAGTGGAGAGGCAGACCTAAACTGGATCACGACATGCTCTGTTCCCTATATTTAGAGAAGGAAAGTTTATTTGTTTTATTCCATTTATTTATATGTTGAGGGAGTACTGTACTTTGTTTGTGAAGGTGGCATTTCAGGTAGTTTTTTTACACAGGCTATTCATCCACAATTTTATCAAGTGTCCTTTGAACTCAGTTTTCACCAAAATCAGAGAAAGTGGATAGAAAGCAAGCTGTGCTAGGTTACTGATATTTTTCTCCTTTTCAAGTCAATTGGCTCCAGTAGGAATGGGAATGCAACTTTGGACTTGTTGAGTCTAGGCAATGCTCTAACCACATACACTAAATTGCAGGGTATAGTTATCAGAATTTGATGAATGACAACATAGATTTTAAATTAAGCTATGTAGTATAATTTGCTCAAATTTTGACCAAGTAGATTTTATTGGAGCCTTTGCAGTGATACAGTAGGATTTAGATACATTAGTTATATACATGTTTTAGTTTCTCAAATGCATAACAATATAATCTAGCTACAAAAGATTTCCTTAAGGTTTTTGTTGGCATTTCAGTGTTAACAATTGGGACTTGAGTATTTTAGATTTCATCTGAAATTAGTGGTTCACATACAAAAATAAATGGTTTTCACAGTTGTCAGCTTTGATTAACGTAATATTAAACCTCTTGAGTATATTACACCACTACTTTTGTTTTTTAACTGACAGATCTGGAAAATAATAAAGGCGGAGTATGTCTTACAAACTTATTAAATGTATATACAGTCTTTGATTTTTTTCATTTAAGATACCCTTACCTTTTTTTCAGAGGCATTTGGCTTTCTTCTTTTAACAGGTTTTGTCACTAAATTTTTTACCTGTCTACCAAAGTACTTTCAAAAATTTTTTTTGTTTATTTTTATTTGTGTGTGTGTGTGTGTGTGTGTGTGTGTGAGAGAGAGAGAGAGAGAGACAGAGAGAGAGAGACAGAGAGAGAGAGAGAGAGAGACAGAGAGACAGAGGGAGAGAGAGAGAGAGAGAGAGAGAGACACAGGGAGAGAGCATGAACACGAACCGGGGAGGGGCAGAGAGAGGGAGACACAGAATCCGATGCAGGCTCCAGGCTCTGAGCTGCCAGCACAGAACCCGACGCAGGGCTTGAACCCATGAGCCATGAGATCATGACCTGAGCCAAAGTCGGACACTCAACCGACTGAGCCAGCCAGGCACCCCATCTACCAAAATACTTTCAATCGTTTGATTAACAAATCTAATGGAGGGAGGAGAGGATTATGAGTTATCTCAAAGATATATTAAGGACCTCATATCGATATAAATAGATTGAGGAAAGGGGGAATTGTGCATTAGTTATAAAGCCTTTCACTGCAGACAATTTATATCTCAAAGAATTTTCACATTATCTTTCTTCATATTTATCATTATATAGCTGAGGAAATTATTAAGATATTAAGTGACTTGTCTGAAGCCACATGGCATTGATCAGACCTGGGATTAGAAAACAAGTCTTCCTATGACCAGCCATTGTTCTTCACAGCATGCGTACCTTATAGATACCATTGTTCTCTGCAGTGTACTTTATAGATACCATGGAAGTGATTTCTTTTGAGAGATAGTTATTAAAGCACTTCCCACCTCTCAACTTGTCTACTTTTGAAAAAAAGTCCTTAAACCTGACTGTCTAAATTAAACAGAAGATAGTGTTAGCATCTCCAAGAAGAATTTGTATAAATATAATGAGAAAAATTGATTTAGAGAATTTTACCTGTAGCTTATTTCCTGCTAGATTGCTTCCTTGCCAAGCTAATTTGACCTACATTTAAAGGTGTCCAAATCAACTGAGATGTCATTCTATGATAATTATAGAAGCTCTTCCACCAAAATGTATTCACTCATAAATAGGTAAACTCATGACCTTGGAGAATGGACAGAAAAACAGATAAGACAGTCTCAAAGAAGAAACAGAAATGTATGTGCTTTCTAAGCTACTCATTGTAAGATGGGTGTAGGGATCAACTGGTTCATAATTAAAACTATACTCATCTTCCTGATCTGAGCTGTATCCTTATTTAATCCATCTGCATTTTATGTGAAATGCATTGATGGTCACGAATCTGTTTCTTTGGTTATACTCAGTGATACAGGAAGTGTCCTAATAAGCACTAGAATCTGAATAATAAGGATAATGGCTTTGGTCTGAAATTTGCAGATAGGACCATGGAAGCTGGGGCAAAATGACTGGTCCAGAGTCATACAATGGGATACATAGCTCCCTGGATCCCAAAGGATAGCTGTTTCCTCCAAGATTTGGTGACTCAGAAACCTCATGTTTTTAGAAAATTCTCCCTTAGGGCAAATGAAAATTTCTTTACTTACAATATTTACCATCTGGGACTATTTCTGCCCTGCAGGGCCTCACTGGACAACCTGCTTCTGTACCCTCTCTGCCCCACCTCAGTCTCTTTTATATCTTGTACAGCTTAGGTTCAGAAGCTGTTTTATTTCCTGAGGAAATTTCTCCAACCAAGAGTTTTCAGTATTTTAGATCTTTTACTCTCTCTTTTTATTGACCACTTGTGCCTACTTGCAAAAGATTTAACATGTCTTTAATACCTTTTGTCCTTCCTTCTCCCACTCCCAGTCTCCAATCTCTTCTTTTTATTTTACTCCTTATTTTAGATAATAGAATCATCATCTAGTCAACCATTTATTTTAGATACCTTAGGATCATCTTTTATTCCCCAACCCAGCATTATCCATCACATTGAATCAGGGGCCAAATCTTGCCAGTTCTATCATTTAAGTGTCCCTGAGACCTATTTCTCTTTTCAATGGCACTGCCCCAGCTCTCATTCTTATCATTCCTTGTCAGCGCTATTATAATTAGCCTCTATACTCAATTCTCTGCTTCTATTCTCTCTGTGCTACCCTATTACATATTACATATTACCCTCATTACATAGTCAAAAACCTTACAATTTGATGAGAAAAATGAGATATGTGCATAATAAAAAATTAGAGAATAGCACAAGATAGAATTTATAATCCAATGCTAAAAGTTGTGTATTGGCCACTCAGTATTGTGTGAAGTCAGGAAATAGCGGTTATCACTCAAAATTTCTAGAGAAATCTGCCTGGAAATGGTTTAAATGACAGGTGGTATGCAGGGAGAAGTTGAAAAAATGCGCCATGTTTTAATGAATGAATTCACTAATTTGTTAATTAACAATAACAACAATAACATAACGACCCTTTAATTGAACACCTATAATATGCTAGTTTGCAGGATAGGTGTTATTACCTGCCCTCTTAGCCTTTCTGATCTGGGTTACAGGTGAAGTAATTGAGCTCTGAAATTTTAAATAATATGCCTGACATCACAATAAATTTCAGAACTGACATTTAAACTCAGGTGTGTTTGGTTTTAAAGCTCAGGGTTATTTCACTGTTTCACTAAAATTCATTCAGATTATTTCTGACAGTGTGGAAATTAGTATAGAAGTGGTGTTAAAGGGGATTGTAAACCCACATATCTGATTTTGAGGTCATTTTTATGGCACAAAGGACTATATTCATTACCTTCAGCATTTATAATCAAGGGATAGATTAGAGATCAATAAGACATTGTTACTGCCTTCAAGGAGCTTGATGTGCCGGGGAAGACTGGCAATACAGTGTGATCAGTGTTATAATGATAAGAAAAGATCAGGGAAACAAAAAGTTGAGGTTAATAGACCTGTTGTGTTCTAGCCCTGCTTCTGATATTAACTAATTTGTTGTTGTTGTTATTGTTTTTTTAAGTAGGCTCCATGCCCAACATGGGCTCAAACTCATGACTCTAAAATCTAGAGTCATATGCTCTACCAACTGAGCCAGCCAGGTGCCCCTGATAGTAACTAGTTTAGACAAGTCATTTAACTGATAACAAGTTTGTTTTTTCTTTCTTTTTTTTAAAAATAATTTTTAATGTTTTATTTATTTTTGAGAGAGAGAGAGAGAGAGAGAGAGAGAGAGAGAGAGAGAGAGAATGAGCAGGAGGGGAGGGGCAGAGAGAGAGGGAGACACAGAATCCAAAGCAGGCTGACCTGAGCTGAAGTCAGATACTTTAAACGACTGAGCCACCCAGGTGCCCCACAAGTTTGTTTTTTCTTCTGTAAAATGAAGGGGTATGATTAAATAAAGGAACTTCTTCGTTATTGAAAACTCATTGCTTTGTTTAAAAGTATTTATTTATTTTTTTGTTCGTTTATTTAAGTAATCTGTACACCCAACATGGGGCTTGAGCTCACACCCTGACATTGAGAGTCACATGCTCTTTGGACTGAGCCAGCCAGGTGCCCCCTCATTGTTCTTTTTATTCCTAACTTTTAGTTCTATTTTTGCTTTTCCATTTCATTCATTCATTGAGTCATTCATCAGTCCTTCATTCCATCCACGTGTTCCAGGCACTACGTGGTACACTGGGAACACAAACATAAGATATGGTAACCCCTTCCCCCACAGGCTTGAGGTATGGATAGGTAAATTCAATGTAGTGTCACAATAGAGGCATTTACAAAGCGCTATGGAAAAATGGTGGAGAGAATGTGGGGTGGGATGAGGATGAGGATGGGGAGCAGAAAATTTGACAAGGAGGTGACATTTTCAAAGACTCTCAAAGAGTCAGTAGGAGATTGCTAAAACAAGTGCACATGGGACTTCAAGGCCAACTTTTTTTTGGTGAAGCTGTGCTTGTACTGTCTGTGATCAGCTGCTTCTAGGATTGATTTAGCTAATTTGGCTGGTTGGACAAGCATCTTTTCCGTGTTTCTCACTTCATGTTTTCTTCCCCCAGAAACTATTCTCTTTCAAAGAGGACTGCCTTCCCAGACACAGTTGTATTTTATAAGTCTTTATCCCTCTAAAAGTCTAATATTCTAGCATGAATCTAAAAGATTGTATTAGAGGGGCACCTGGGTGGCTCAGTTGGTTAAGTGTCTGACTCTTGATTTTGGCTTTGGTCATGATCTCACAGTTGTGGGATGGAGCCCTGAGTCAGACTCTGTGCTGATGGTGTGGAGCCTGCTTGGGACTCTCTCCGTGCCCCAACCCCCCTCTAAATAAATAAATAAACATTAAAAAAAAGATTGTGTTAGAGTATTATGAAATGTTATCGTGTCAAAACTCTGGAACTAGGTGTGACCAGGAAAGATTTTCAGAGTATTAATTAGAAAAAAATTTCAGTGATTTTGGAGTCAAAACAGACCTTCATTCAGATTCCCTTTACCTGTGAAATGGGTGATCTCACAGAGTTGTTTTGAGGATTGAATGAGCTAATATATGTAAAAATAGACGTAGCCAATTACTTAGGTGCATGATAAATGGTATGTGTTTGCTGATAGTGGTGATAGTACCTTATTATGGTGATGTATTTTGTTGCTGAAGATAGCAATAGCTATAGTAAGAATGAACTACAGAGTTAAAAGTACTAGATTAGAGGGTTGCCTGGCTGGCTCAGTTGGTAGAACATTCAACTCTTGATTTCAGGGTTGTTAAGTCTGAGTCTCATGTTAGGTATATAGATTACTTAAAAATAAAAAATATATACATATATTTTTTGAGAGAGTACACACTTGCACACAAGCAAGGCACAGAGGGGCAAAGGGAGAGGTAGAGAGAGAATCTTAAGCAGGCTCCACTCCCAGTACAGAGCCCAATGTGGGGCTCAATCTCATGGCCATGAGATCATGGCCTGAGCCGAAAGGAGTTGGATGCTTAACCAACTAAGCTACCCAGGCACCCCAAAAATAAAATCTTGAAAAAAAAAGGTACTAGATTAGATGGTAGCAGATGATGATTTGTAACTCTGACAACCATTGTGCCTTATTATAGAGTAGAGATCAATTTCTTGATGATCCAATTTAAAGTTATATTGGTCATACATCTTTATTTATTTGTTCTTAAATTTTTTTTAAGTTTATTAATTTTTTTTAGTAATCACTATACCAAATGTGGGGCTTGAACTCATGACCTCGAGATCAAGAGTTGCATGGCCTTCTGACTGAGCCAGCCAGACGCTGCTGTTTGCTATATATCTAATATAGGGACAAATGGGTAATTATTTCTATGAATTTTTGTGTAATTTTCAAAAAATGTTTATTTATTTATTTTGAGAGAGAGAGAGTGCACACGTGTGAGTAGGAGAGGGACACAGAGGAGGGGGGAGAGAGAGAACCCTGATGTGGGGCTTGAACTCAAGAACCATGAGATCATGACCTGCGCTGCAATCAAGAGTCGGATGCTTGGAGCGCCTGGGTGGCTCAGTCAGGTAAGCGTCCGACTTTGGCTCAGGTCATGATCTCACTGTCCGTGAGTTTGAGCCCTGCGTCGGGTTCTGTGCTGACAGCTCAGAGCCTGGAGCCTGCTTCAGATTCTGTGTCTCCCTCTCTCTCTGACCCTCCCCCCTTCATGCTGTGTCTCTGTCTCAAAAATAAATAAAACATTAAAAAAAAAAAAGAGTCGGATGCTTAACTGAGTCACTCAGGTGCCCCACTTTATGTAATTTTTATAGTTAAAAAATGTTAAAGGAAATCATGGTGGGAAGAAACTCCATTTCTAAACATCTGTCTCCACACAGTCCAGGGGAGGAATTCTTCAGGGCCAGTCTGGCATTGGAGAAAAAGGGAGAAGAGAAGTTTGGGTTACAGAAGTGGGTACCTCACCTCCTGAGGTGCTTATATTTGAAAGTGAGAAAGTTCGCATTAAGAAGCCAGGGAGGGGCACCTGGCTGGCTCAGTTGGTAGAACTAGAGCATGTAACTTTTGATCTTGGGGTTGTTTGAGCCCCATGTTGGATGTAGAGATTACTTACCAATAAAATCTTAAAAAAAAAAAAAAAGTAGCCAGGGATTACAGGGCTATGTCTTTACTATGTAGATAGTAAAGTCCTGGGAAAAAAAGATAATGAAAAAGAGGAAAATATAGTTTTTCATGGTATCTGTCATCTCACCTATGACACTGAAGAAGGTGCAGCTCTAAACCTATTCCTCAGTCTACCAGACTGTGAACATAAGATCCTCAACCATGGAAAAATATACAAGAAAAAAATATTTAGAAGGAATACGCCAAATGTAATAGTTCTTTCTTTAATTGTTAGGATTATGGGTGATTAATATCCTTTTAAATTCTTTGTAGTCATTTCCACATTCTACAATAAGCATATATTGTTTTTATAAAAAAATTTCATTTAAAAATATTTAACAAGTCTATCACCTATCCAGTGGGAGCTATTGTGTTAATGGTATCTATTATTTCATAAACACTCACTTTTATGACCAGGGACTATGCATGCAGCTTTGTAAGTATTTTGTCATTTAATCTTCACACTAAGCCCATGAAGTATATACTGTTATTCCCATTTAGAAATGAAGACACTGAGGTATGGAGATCAAGTAACTTGTTTTAGGTCATGTAGTTAACAGGTAGCAACACCAGGATTTGAATCCAGGAAGACTCCAGAAATTCCTATGTATACTTACTTCTACTATGTACAGTGCTTTGGTCTGTACATACACTGAGACAACTGGCAGCTCTCAACTTCGGGTCTGCTTTTAGGTATGCCACACACAACATCTATTTGGTGGCTTATAGCTTATTTTAATGTTAAGAGCCTTCAGATGTTCTGATAATATTTTTGTTTTTCTTACAATTCTTAGGAAAACAGGTGAGTATTTCATTAGGAAGGTAAACTAGAGAATTGAATTCAAATATATACATAAAAGTTTGTTTCATTTCTGAACAAGCTGAACAATGCTATAAAATTCTTTTTTTATGTCATTAGTATAGCTTTTGCTTTTTAAAAACATTTTATTTCACTTATTTTTTTTAAGTTTATTTTTTTAGTACTTTCTACACCCAATGTAGGGCTCCAACCTCAGTTTGAGAGTCACACGTTCCATTGATTGATCCAGCCAGGCCCTCCTATAGCTTTTGCTTTTTAAGCCACTGTGTCCTAGAGCTAGGCTTCTAGCTCCTGTGAATGAGTGTTTTTAGGAATACAGTTAAACTTTGGATTGGAATAACTTGTTCTGCAAGTGTTCCTTAAAATGAGCAAATATTTGTAATAAATTTTAACTTGATAAATGAGTGATGTCTTGCAATGCAAGTAGTATGTGATGCTGAATGTCACATGATCACAGTGGGCCAATGGTTCTTGAAATTTGCTTTGATATGCAAGTGCTTTGGATTGCAAGCATGTTTCCAAAACTAAACTATGCTCACAAACCAAAGTTTTACTGTAATTGCAAAGAAGCAGAAAATGTGAACATTTTTTCTTCAATTAGTGCAACCACTGTAGGAAGATGCTTTTTTGGAAAGTTGAGCAAGAGTAGTAATGTAGATCAAGAGTATAATTTTTGTTTTTGTTTTTAAGTAAAGTCTATGCCCAAAGTGAAGCTTGAACACACTACCTGGAGATCAAGAGTCACACACTCTACCAACTGAGCCAGCCAGGTGCCCCATGAGTGTAGTTTTGGTATAGAATATCCTTCTGTAATTCTCTAGCAAACAGTTTTCATACCAAAAACCATAAAATACCTAGGAATGAACCTAATCAAAGAGGTGAAAAATCTATACACTGAAAACTATAGAAAGCTTATGAAAGAAATTGAAGAAGACCCCCAAAATAGAAAAACATTCCATGCTCATCGTTTGGAAAAATATTGTTAAAATGTTGATACTATCCAAAGCAATCTACATATTCAGTGCAATCCCTAAAAAATAACACCAGCATTCTTCACGAGCTAGAACAAACAATCCTAAAATTTGTATGGAACCACAAAAGACCTCGAAGAGCCAAAGCAATCCTGAAAAAGAAAACCAAAGCTGGAGGCATCACAATTCCAGGCTTCAAGCTGTATTACAAAGCTGTAATCATCAAGACAGTATGGTACTGGCACAAAAGCAGACACATACATCAATGGAACAGAAGAGAGAACCTAGAAATGGACCCACAAACATATGGCCAACTAATCTTTGACAAAGCAAGAAAGAATATGCAATGGACAAAAGATAGACTCTTCAGCAAATGTGTTGGGAAAACTGGAGAGCAACATGTAGAAGAATAAAACTGGACCACCTTCTTACACCCTACACAAAAATAAATTCAAATGGTGTAAGAAGGTCGTCCAGTTTCATAAGTAAACATAAGACAGGAAGCCATCAAAATCCTACAGAAGAAAACAGGCAACAACTTCTTTGACCTCGGCCACACCAACTTCTTACCTGACATGATTCCACAGGCAAGGCAAAAGCAAAAATGAACTATTGGGACCTCATCAAGATAAAAAGCTTCTGTAGAGTGAAGGAAACAATCAGCAAAACTAAAAGGCAACTGATGGAATGGGAGAAGATATTTGCAAATGACATATCAGATAAAGGGTTAGTATCCAAAATCTATAAAGAACTTATCCAACTCAACACCCAAAAAACAAATAATCTGGTGAAGAAATGGGCAAAAGACATGAATAGACACTTCTCCAAGGAAGACATGCAGATGGTTAACAGACACATGAAAAAATGCTCCACATCTCTCATCACCAGGGAAATACAAATCAAAACCACAATGAGATACCACCTCACTCCTGTCAGAATGGCTAACATTAACAACTCAGGCAACAACAGATGTTGGAGAGGATGAGGAGAAAGAGGAATCCTTTTGCACTGCGGTAGGAATGCAAACTGGTGCAGCCACTCTGGAAAACAGTATGGAAGTTCCTCAAAAAATTAAAAATAGAACTACCGTATGACCCAGCAATTGCACTACTAGGTATCCAAAGGATACAGGAGTACTGATTCAAAGGGGCACAGGCACCCCAGTGTTTACAGCAGGACTATCGACAATAACCAAAGTATGGAAAGAGCCCAAATGTCCAGCGATGAATGAATGGATAAAGAAAATGTGGTATATATATACAACAGTTATTACTGGGTGATCAAAAAGAATGAAATCTTGCAACAAGGTGGATGGAACTAGAGTGTATTATGCTAAGTAAAATAGGTCAGTCAGAAAAACACCAATATCATGATTTCACTCATGTGGAATTTAAGATACAAAAGAGATGGACATAAGAGAAGGGAAACAAAAATAATATAAAAACAGAAAGGGAGACAAACCATAAGAGACCCTTAATACAGAGAACAAACTGAGGGTTGCTGGGGGGGTGTTAGGTGTGGGGATGGGCTAAATGGGCAAGGGGCATTAAGCAGGACACTTGTTGGAATGAGCACTGGGTGCAACATGTAGGTAAGGGTGAATCACTAAATTCTATTCCTGAAATCATTGTTACACTATATGTTAAATAATATGGATTTAAATTTAAAAAATAATTTTAAATAAAATGCAAATAATTTGAATTCAATAGTATGTAAACCATGAAAAAAAGAGAATCTGACGTTTTAAATATATCTTAAATCAAAAGTAAAAAATCAAAGTTAAAAAAAAAAGTTTTCAGCTTTGGAAGAGACCTGATAAAGTCCAGGCAAGTGGTTGACATCTGGACATCTTTGAGTGCCCTCCTCATTTCCCTCCCATCATCTTCCCTTGTCCTATGATTCTAGTAACAAAGGACTCACAGTTTCCAGAGGCAGCCCTTCTGTCTTAGGACTGCTGTTGGTAACTTTTTCTGATGTTGAGTAGAAACAAGTCTTCTGGTAGCTTTTTATTTGTCCTACAAATGATTGAAAGAACAATTTTAATAGATCTGAAACAAATTTTAGTCTATTTTTATTATGTGTGATGGCAGAAGTGAACCCTCAGTATGCTCTGTATCATTATGGATTTATCAGTTAGTGTTCTTTATACGAGACTTTTGTTTCTCCAAGTGTTTTCTGTAGAGTACACTGTATTTTGGCTTACCCTGTCATCTGAGAGGAGGCTGGGATAACTCAAGTACACACACACCTCCTTTCCTAATCCTTACAAAGTAGATCTTATTATTTCCATTTTACAGATAAGGAAACTGAAGTTAAATAATTTCAAAATCACAAAACTAGAAAATAGCTACATTGGCACTTAGATCTTAGGGTTTCCAAGGGATTAATGCCTGGACTTTGAATCCTTATACTTTACATTGTAATTAATATGCTAAATATCAGATCAAGTGGAATATCTGTGGTAGCAAGGTAAAAGACCTGAGAAGGTCACAAAATTTGTTTGGAGTTGGAATCAGTCTTGCAGTATATCTTGGTTTTGTTTCTACTTGTTTGTGTAGTCTACTGGATGTTACTGGCTTGAAAATATAAATTTGGCTCATTTTTTCCTAAGTGCTTGTCCACAGAGGTGCCTGTTTGATCCTTTGATTTAAAAAGAACCTGTTTAGTATCTTTAGGACTATACGGATGGCATACTGCTACAAAATTAGACTATGCTTCTATTTTGAGAGGATTCCATTCTAGGATTCCGGTTAGATTGCTTTTAAGACATAGTATAAAACTTTCCATAAGCGTGACCATTTCTGAAGAAGCCCAGTGCTGAGACAAGTGAATATAGTCATTTCCCCAGAGGATTAGGGAGAGTATTTTGGTACAAGGATACCTAGCACCGTCTTCAAATGGACAGGATTTTTGCTAATAAGTTAATAAGTCAAATTTAATTAATAGATGGGAAGGATCAGGAGTAACAGTCAAAAACAAAAGCCTTTATTTTCCAAAATATCCTAAACTCTAAACTCCCCAGAGATGGTTTAAGTACATATCAAAGCATCTTCCATCCCTAATGGGACAGAAATAAATCACAGTTCTCTGAATTCTCTTTTCTTTCAGGCTCACCTGCCCACACTTCAGAACTTTCTGAATTCTCAGACTTTATACCGATGGCAGACCCCAGCTCCACTCATCCAAAGCTTTCCATTTTGGTCAGTTTGAATCCCTATGAGGCAACTGCTTTCAGAAGGGTAGGTATTATGAGCTCACATAGGGCTGTGGGGGAGGGGTGAGCTGATCTGTGGGGACTCCCCTATTTAGTAGCTGGTCACTCCACTTCAAACAAATCTGCATTACACTGAGGGTTTCCACCCCTTTTTCTAACCCATTTGTCCC
This sequence comes from Felis catus, assembly GCF_018350175.1. NCBI lineage: Eukaryota > Metazoa > Chordata > Mammalia > Carnivora > Felidae > Felis > Felis catus. Next base: position 116,793,230 of record NC_058374.1, read on the forward strand.
TAGTGCCTGGGGTTTTGGGTCCTGGGGAGCCATTCTCATGTTATCTTCTCTTTGTTTTTAGGTTGCATTCTGCCTTAACCATAATTATCGTTTATTCTGTACCTTTTAGTTTGGTGGGGAATGCTGAAGTTTTGCTAGCCTTTCAGTTGCTGCCACTCAGGTCCTTTCTAAAGGACAGAGGCTCAAATATCAATTCCTTGATCTGTCTCTGGCTGGCTGAGAAAATCTTAGTGTTGGAGGGGGTTTCTGAGCCCAAATTTCTCTTTCAATTTTCTTTGGTGAAAAAAAAGCAGCTCTTCCCATTTCTGAGTCTTTCATCTCTTAAACTTCTTTGAGGATCGTTCTATCCTCAGAAAAACACAATTTTAGAGGTTCACAGACCTTCCAATACCTAAGAATATACCATCTCCAAATTAGGAACCCTGCCTGCTCTAGTGTCTTTGTGGAGTCATATGGGTTCTGGTCTAGTATGAAGGAATAAGTGATGAATGTGGCTTTTAGGAAGCAATAAACTGATTTCCTCTCAATTTTTTATAATTTCCATAAGCACTTTCAGCCTCCTGTGTTTGAAATTCTGGGAGCACTCTGCACTGTGGCATGGAAAGACATGGTAATTCCCAAGTTGTTTTCATATTTTCTTAGAACTTTAACATCTTTAACTTTATTTAAGTTAACATCTTTAACAACTTTAACTTTATTTCATAACCATTTTGGGGGAAATGAAACTGAAATTCCCTATCCATTGCATGTGGCAGTAAAGTGACCTCTAGTGGACTTTTCTGGTAGTTTCCAAGAAATTCTGGAACAAGGAGCTGGAGGGGCAGTCCACCGAAGTTAGATTAGCTATTCAGCTACCTAGTGCCCTGAAGTTCAGTTGGATGCATGGTAAGCTTCAATGCCAAGGCTGAGGCAGGTGAGGGAGGTACTTTTGGATGAAGCAAGGTTCATCACTGGTAAAAGTGGCTGCAAGAGACCTTGAGTTCTTTGGAACTAACATTTCTCTAGAAAAGGAAGGACTGAGGATCAGATTATGAACGATGAGTCAGGATGAACCCATTGGATTGATTTTAGAAAAAAAAAGTTGTCTCTTTGAAATAATGAATAGTAAGAATGATATGAAGTCATGATAGACCTTTAGGCAAAGTGAGGGAGGAAGTGTTCCACATTTTATGTTTTGTGTGTTTTTTAAAGACACATGATAAGGCAATTTAACAATCAACAGCATGGGTGCAAAAAAAAAATCTACATTAAAACCCTTTGTTGGAATACTTTACATTTTCTACAGAAGAGAAACTAAAATAACCTGTTTACACTTAGTCACAAATACAGTCCTCGAGTTTTTTGCCCACGTGTATGGACGCATGAGTATTGTCTAAAACATGTCTTCTTTGTATACAGCAGCTAGGCCCTGCCACCACTGTTCTTGGCTGAGTTCACAAATCTGTGGTAACCTGTAGCTTCCCTGTCACTTCTCTGGCTTCCCTCTCCTGCTAAGCTTTGTTTCTTGGCAGTAATTAAAACCTTCTGCCACTGCCATAGCTACTGCTGCTGCTGGAACCACCATAGCCACCTTGGTTTCATTGTTTGGCAAAAGATTGGCCTTCACCGCCATAGTGGCCAGAGCTTCTGCATCCAAAATTTCTTCCTTTCAAGGGTCCAGAGTTTGAAGACTGATTGTTATAATTGCCCAAATCATTATAGTTTCCATTGCTTCCATCATTACCAAATCCATTATAGCTGTCTCCACTGCCACCATATCCACCACCACCTGGACTTCCACTAAAGCCACCAGCTCACTGAAGTTTCCTCCATGACCAAAGTTGTCATTCCCACCAAAACTACCTCCACAACCACCACCAAAGTTTCCAGAACCACTTCAACCTCTTTGTCTGGATGAAGCACTAGCCACCTCTTGCTTAGATAGGGCTTTTCTTACTTTGCAGTTGTAGCCATTCACAGTATGGTATATATATTTTGAGAGAGAGAGCACACATGAGTGGGAGAGGAGAGAGAGAGAGAGAGAGGGCATGTGCGAGCGTCGGGGAGGGGCAGATATAGAGGGAAAAAGAAAGAATCCAAGAAGGCTCCACACTCTCAGTGCAGAGCCTAACACAGGGCTCCAACTCACAAACCATGAGATCATGACCTGAGCTGAAATCAAGAGTTGGATGCTTAACCCACTGAGCCACCCAGGCGCCCCAAAGTGTGTTACTTTTGAAAGACAATCTTGTCTACGGAGTTATAGTCATCAAATGTTACAAAAGCAAAACTGTTCTTGGCACTGCCTTGGTCAGTCATGATGTCAGTCACTTCAGTTTTCACATACTATTCAAAATCTCTTAGATGGTGTTCTTCATCACCATCTAAGAAGATGGTGTCTTCTCTATTACCACCAACAAAAATCTTTTTCACAATTAAGTGGGCACCAAGTCTTTGAGAATCTTCTCTTGAGGCAGCCCTCTTTGGTTCCACAACTCTTCCATCCACTTTGTGTGGCCTTGCATTTGTGGCTGCATCCACCACAGTGGCGTATGTGACAAACTCAAAGGGTCTGCAGTGCTTGGTGTTTGGATCTCTGATTACCACACAATCCATAAACATTCCCCATTGTTCAAAATAGCCCCTTACACTCTCATTGGTTGTTTCAAAGCTCAAACCCCTGATAAAGAGCTTCTGCAGCTGTTCAGGCTCTTTGGGAGCCTCTGACTTAGACATGATGGTGGTAGGAGGGGAGACTTTAATGATGGTTACTCGGTGGCATCCAGGGGTGGAAAGCTTTATGTTCTATTGGTTTTTTTTTTAATGTTTATTTATTTTTGAGGGAGAGAGAGTGTGAGCTGGGGAGGGGCAGAGAGAGAAAGGAGGACAGAAGAACTGAAGCTGGCTCTGTGCTGACAGCAGTGAGCCCCATGTGGGACTCGAACTCGTGAACCATGAGATCATGACCTAAACTGAAGTTGGACACTCAACTGACTGAGCTACCCATGTGCCCCTGTTTTGTTTTGTTTTTTAAAGATTATCTACTTGGGGAGAGAGAGGGAGAGAGAGAATCCCAAGCAGGCTCTGAGCTGTCAGCACAGAGCCTGATGCGGGGCTCCATCCAACAAATCATGAGATCATGACCTGAGCTGAAACCAAGAGTCAGATACTCAACTGACTGAGCCACCCAGGTGTCCTTTTATGTTCTTTTTTGAGTGCTGCGACTTCTTGTTGGGAGGAAGAAAAGGAAGCGAACATTTTAAGAGTTCCAACTTGGAGCTAAACAGTCTGTCAATCTATTAGTCTCTGTCTCTCTGTTTCTGTCTCTCCCACTCTCACCCTGTACCTTTTATCCAGCCCTACACAATAGCCAAAAAATGGGCAAATTCCATATATGGTCATTGCCCAGGGCGTACCCTGGCTCCTTTACTGGCTCTAGATCATGCTTTCTTTCCACTGGACCTGCACTGATCTTGATTACCTGGCTTGCTACTTGGAACTCTTCAAGAACATTTACTGGGACTTACCTCTCAGCATGTACCAACTCTTGGATGTTTTAGGGAGGTCACCCTGCCCCAACTCTGTCCATGAGGATCCAAACCCTGGCGGTAGCTGGCCCACTCTTACACTGGGGAGTAGCTGTTTTGAACATTTGGTTTGTTTGGGCCTTTTGTCTAATAATAATCCCCTTGCTCCCCTCTAACCTGGTATTTAGTCTTGTACCTGTGAGCCTGTTTCTCAAGTCACTACCCCCTGGGTTTGGTCCTATGTTGAACACTGAGGTCTCATCTAGCTGTAGGACTAAGGCTTCTAAGGACTTAGGGTTGTAAGCCTGACCTTTTTGGAACTCTGTTATGATGGGATTAATATCATGCCCTCAGGATAAGGTGATTATAGATTAATAATGAGGATGTTTTCTCAGAGGGATATAGAAACTCAATATCGAATATTCTTTTGATTAGCATTTAAAGATACTGTTAAACCAAATTCTGTCATACATTTAAATTTAAATGCTTTTTTCTAATGTTTAACACAAGAACACAGAGATGTATTCTTAACACATATAGAAAATTTGGAGAATCTAAATAATGAGTTAGAAAACCATAAAAGACTCTTTATGATAGAGAACAACCCAGGGTTGATGGGGAGAAGTGGATGGGGGATGGGTTAAATGGGTGATGGGTATTAAGGAGGGTACTTGTTGTGTTGAGCCCTGGGTATTATACGTAAGTGATGAATCACTAAATTCTACTCCTGAAAACAATATTACGCTATATGTAACTAAGTAGAATTTAAATAAACATTTGAAGAAAAAAATGTATAATGGATTAGAAAAACAGAAGTTATGTATGAATTTCTGGTTGTGCTAAATTATTATAAACATTTGCCTGCTTGGGGCAGAATTATCTCATTTCTTGTCTTTCTAGCTTCAGCAAAAACCCACCAGAGAATCACGCTTATAGCTGCGACAGTTCATGATCTATCTTAACAATAGGAGTTAATGATTCTGTTTAGTAAATAACAGCTCATATGGCACTTGTAACATGTATGGGTTATGAAGATGACACCCAAGAGGAATTCAGAGGCTAGTGGGTATGCATGGTTTAGTGAAAGATGGCACTTGACAAAATACTTCAAGTTCAGCTGGTGGTAGAGGAAAGCCATTTGAGAATTAAGTTCAACAGAAGTATAAAAACTGGGTTAATTTAGGTTTGCCATTATTGGGTGAATCTAAAGTATAGGATTCCATGTTCTAGCATGAAAGAAATTATTTTTGAAGTAGTAGATAAATCTATCTATGAAGTGAAATGAGACTGTTCTTTTGAGTGGCAAGATGATTTCTAATTTCACAACAAAAATAAAGAAAAGGGGGACCTGGCTGTCTCAGTCAGTAGTTCATGTGACTCTTGGTCTTGGGATTGTGAGTTCAAGTCCCACACTGGACATAGAGCTTATATTAAAAAAAAAAAAAAAAAAAAGAGGGGCACGTGGGTGGCTCAGTCGGTTGAGCGTCTGACTTCAGCTCCACTTCGGCTCAGGTCATGATCTCACAGCTCCTGAGTTCGAGCCCTGCGTTGGGCTCTGTGCTGACAGCTCAGAGCCTGGAGCTTGCTTTGGAGTCTGTGTCCCCCTCTCTCTCTCTGTCCCTAACCCACTCGCATTCTGTCTCTGTCTCTCTCAAAAATAAATAAACATTAAAAAAAATTAAAAAAAAAAGAAAAGAAAGAAAAATGAAGAAAAGATCTTAAGAGTGGAAAAGCAATATTTACCTCCGTATACTGAAGGTTTGAAACACTTTTTTTGACTTTTCCTATGGAAGCACTTGCATTAGTGTGTTTGCCATAAGGGGGTGCTCTGGGATAATAATTTTTAGCAAACAGCTATCTTTTCTGCTCCGCTACCTGAAAAAAAAGCAAACATAGATTTGTTAATTCTGTTAATTCTGAGGGTTAGTATAACTAACCCTCAAAAGGTGTCAATTTAAATTAAAAACGTGAAAAGAATGTTGAAAACTGTTTAAAATGTAAATAGTCAGTGTCTGGCTTCAAAGGAAAAGACAGACATTGGAAGATGTATTTTTTTTTTTTTTTGTAGACCCTTATTACCTTTTAAGGGATTTGATTCACAATAAACCAAAGCTGCACCTGAGTTCTGCTAGGTTGGAAAATGAAAACCATATCTCAGGGATTAGCATTTGCTGTTTCCTTTAGTTTTTTTTTTTTTTTTTTTTTTTTTTTTTTTTTTTTGTTTTTTTTGCAGCATTACTTTCACTATGTCTTTGGCCAATGCTGTGGTGGTATAGTTGAAATTGCTTTCTTCCAAAGTTGTGTCAGTGTTTTGTATTAGTTTATTCTTAAGGCAGGGGGTTAGGAACCAAGAATTTCACAATAGTTTCACTGTCACCCCTGCAGTATTTGTTGATCAATTCTTAGGTTCTATTCTTGCCTCTCTAAGGTTGGTGAGGTGGGGGTTGAGGCAGTGAGGAGGAGACTCCCTTCTGTATTCAGACTGGAAGGGAGAATCAGAGGCAATCATAGTAGCTCTTCCAAGTATAGAATGCTGTGAAGGGGAACTAAAGAGTCAAGGTCACAAACAGGACATTTAGAGAAATGGCTACAACATCTGGTGGCCAGAATGGAGGGTCCTCACTGTTTTGGTCTAAGTAACTCATAGGGTTCTGCTGCAGATGTCTGTTGACATTGGCTCCTTCCTGCCTGGGTGGCAAATAGCCATGGCATATAGCAGAAGGATAAAGAGAAATGTTACATATTTGAATATGAAAGATTATATAGTCCCTAAACTCATCTCCTTAGGCCAAAACAGGAGAGGCCTTTTTAGTCCTGTTTATGACCATTTAACTCTCTATATGCAAAAGGGAAATTTAGCTGAGGATTTGTATAGTATAACTTGGGAGTTTTTCTTAAAAGTTTATTTATTTTGAGAGTGAGAAAGAGTGAGTGGGGGAGGGAGGGAGGGAGGGAGGGAGGGAGGGAGAGAGAGAGAGAGAGAGAGAGAGAGAGAGAGAGAGAAAGAGAGAGAGAGAACCCCAAACAGATTCCACACTGACAGCGTGGAGTAGGATGTGGGGCTCGAATTCAGCAACTGTGAGATCATGACCCAAGCGAAAACCAAGAAAGAACTTGAGGCCTAACTGACTGAGACACTCAGGCACACCTTAATTTGGGAGATTTTATTTGAGAATAATGTCCAGACATCAGTCTTTAGTGCACTCTTTATACACTACATTAAGTGAAAAAAATATATATATATTCATATCATCTATATTTTTATTTACTTATTTTAAAAAAAAATCTATATTTAAAAAATACATTTTCCTTAAACATGTTTTAGGTTCTGCTTTCCAAATTGGTTGCCTTTATGGCTTTTCTTTCTAGAGGTGATGCAGAGGAAAGAGGAAAATGAAGACTTTTGAGTAAAGGAAAATGTACACAAGCTTTCCCCTCCACTTATTTTGATATTTAAAATTATATTTTTCTTGTTCTTTTCTAATCATAGAAAAAATAACCCAATCTTTTCTTAGACTCTTGATTATAATAGAACAGCCTAAGGAAAAGATTTTCTTTAAGAGTCTAATATTAGACACCATCAGAGATTACCAAACGGCCAAGAACTAAAACAGAAGGAAAATGTTCTCCAAGATTTGTTTTTGTTTTTTCATTTTTCTCGTGGCCTTCCCATCTATAAGTTTAAAAGATTTAAGGTTTAAAGTAAGCCATAAACTCCATATGGCTGATAGTTGTCTCATACATTTTGTGAGCTGATGAAGCATCTGAAGGGGGATGTGCAGTCACTAGACTAGCTTCTGACCTGCACACACATTTTTTTTTCATTAATCCTTTGCACAGAACAGATGCTCTGGGTGCAGTTTTAGGCCAGAAGAATGTCCAAAATATGTGGGTGTGAATTTGGCCAAAGGGTTAGTTGAATGTGGAGCACAGATACCAGCCTGGAAACAGGTCACATTTTAATGAAAAATGCACATTCAGCATGGCATTGTGTTTTTCAAAGAGGTGGTTCCCAGCCATGGAGAACACAAGGGAGAAATAGGCATTCATGTGGAACTGCTTTAAAACAGAATTCTTGTGTATCCTGGCTGGTGGGGCAGGGCTCTAGTACCCCTTGGGAAATGAGATAATGGAATTTTGCTAGGCATAATTGAGTTTTTTGGAGCATCAGTCGTAATTCTTCAAAAAGAAAAAGAAACCTTTATAATTGAATAAAGGAAAGACTTCATAATTATGACTGGCTATGCTAGAAAAAAATCTTTCTGAGAGGGGCAAAGGTGTTGTCCCATTCACATGCTGAGAATGTGACTAAGCAGTGAAACAGAATTTTCCTTGCCTCACTAAAAAAAAAGAATAGTGAAGAAAAAAAGTGGCCAAAAAATCTCTACATGTTAAAGAGTGAAATATAGAACTCACTTAGATATATGTTTTACTAGAAGTGATTTTATTTCCTCTCAAGAAATGTGTGTGTGTGTGTGTGTGTGTGTGTGTGTGTGTGAATTTTAAACCATTTGAAATGAACTGTGAGTACACAGGCAACATAATGAAGGTTACTTTTAAGAATGAGAGAAATATAGGAATATTAGACTCAATCACTTTTAAAATAGGAACAAAATGCTATTTGCTAGTGTTAACAAATAGATATTTAATTTTATGTCATTATTATGATTAGTTGTGGATGGCATGCAAAAGCAGCAATGAAAAGTAGCTTCTCAAAAAACAAATACATTAATGGAGGTATTATATGTGAAGTAAAGAAGGTGATGGTTTATTCTACTTTCTGCTGGTCAGTTAGGATGATGAGGGGATATGAAATTAGGACATCAAGAAGAATGAAAGAATCTTAGTGTTATTTAGTGTGAAGAAGGCAAGATTAGAAAAGTCAACAGGAGGAAGAAGATTGCTTCTGGGTGGAACTCCAAGTCGAATTTTGTTCAGTAAATGGAAAAAGTACAGATCAGTCAAATTCAATATTGAGTCTTCAAATTAGTTGACCATTGGGCAATAATGTTGCAGAGAACATTCAAGTATGAAGGTGCCATGACAATAGGATAGTCTATGAGATAGAGATATGGCCTCAGTTCTGCCCAAACCTTGAGGGTAAAACAAGTCTCAAAACTCTATTTATTTACAAAGATAGCAAAAATAAAGAGTTAAATGTGCATAATCTTTAGGTATAAAATAAATGTTATAAAATATTTTACTTCTTAAGTGTTTGTTGAATTGAATTACATTAAATGTTATAAGTCTAGGAATATTTTTTATCCGTTGTTTTATTTTCAATATAGTTTAAGCCTATTTTCTATACTATAAGTTAGGCAAGTTAGATATCTGTTTTAGATAGAAAAACCCATGGGGCACCTGGGTGGCTCGGTCGGTTGGGCGTCCGACTTCAGCTCAGGTCATGATCTCGCGGTCCGTGAGTTCGAGCCCCGTGTCGGGCTCTGTGCTAACAGCTCAGAACGTGGAGCCTGTTTCAGATTCTGTATCTCCCTCTCTCTGACCTTCCCCCATTCATGCTCTGTTTCTCTCTGTCTCAAAAATGAATAAACGTTAAAAAATTTAGATAGAAAAACCCATTTCCACATTTCAGCCTCATATTATTACAACTAACAATTTAAAGAAATCAACTCTTTTGAGTTTTAGCAACTTTTGGAATAAACTGAACCCCTTCTTGTTGCCTTCTCTATGAGCTGAAAGCAATTGAGTTAAGGGCTAGAAGTTTCCTACACCTACATTAAAAGAAAAGAAAGAAACAACTCAGAAGAATTTCTTCTTGCTCTGGAATATTGGTGCTGGAACAATTGGGTATCTATATGAAATAAAAAGAAATTGAGTTCTACTTCATAACATAGACAAAAATCAATACCAGGTAGATTCATGACTTAGGTATGAAAGTCAAAACTATAAAGCTGTTAGGAGATAATATAGCAGAATACCTCAAGGGTAGTAAATGATTTATAAACAAGTCACAAAAAGCATTAAACATAAAGGGAAAATTGACTACCCCCAAATTGTCAAGACAGCCCCAGGAACCTCTTCAGACCTGCTTTCTGCACCCAGCTCTCAGGTGAGCTCAGGAAAACGGCTCCCAGCCCTGCCCTCCAGCTGTGTCCTGAAGAGAGTGACTTGGGGCCTTCTCTTCACACTGGCAGGGCTGCCTGCCTTGGATGCCAAAGTCCCTTCTACTATGACAGGGAAAGCCTGCAGGTGGGTGGGATTTTTGGAGGGCTCCTGTGCATTGCTGGAATCTTGATCGCCATGAATGGAAAATGCAAATATAAGTACAATCAGAAGCACAGCCCCTTACCTGAGAAAGCCACCCCACTCATCACTCCAGGCTCTGCCAGTACTTGCTGAGCACACGGCCAGCTTAGTGGCACGCTTGGTACCAGCTCCAATGCTGTTCTCTCCCCGCTTGGAGGCTTTACCCTTCATGATGGCCTTTCTCTCCAAGGGTGGGCCTTTAGGCTCCCTTCTGATCAAGAGGCTGTCCTAAAAATTTTTTTTTAAAAGTGTCAAAAGACAGTACAAAAAGAAAAGGCACAGAATAGAAGATTTTTGCAACCTGTAACATCAATCAAGTACATACTAGTATCCAGAATAAAGAACTTCTTAAAAAAAAAAGACTACCCTATAGAAAAAAGGGCAAGAAAAGTGAAGGGCATTTCACCATTTCATAATAAGGGATATCTAAATGGTTGATAAAATATATGAAAAAAGTATTCAGCTTCCTTCCTAATTAGGGTTATTTAGACTAGTGGGATACCAATGTATACATACCAGATTTTTGAAAATTAGAAAAATTTGAGGTTGGTCAGGATAAGAAGCAACAGGAGTTCTCATACACTTCTAGTAACAGTGTAAGTTGGCATAACCACTTTGGAACTTAGTTTGCATTATCAATAAAGCTGAGACACTCATATTCTATGACACAACAATTCTCCTAGGAATATATTGTGTGCTTATGTTTACCAGAGTTCATGTTTAACAGTACTTATAATAACAGCATTGTTCATAATGACCCCCAATGGAAACATTACAAATATCCATTAACTGTGCAAGGGAGGAATAAATTGAAGTATACTTATATCCAGAAATTAAAATGAACAAAGTACAGCTATCAGAAACAATATGGAGAAAAAGAGAGTATGTACAGTATGATTCCATTTCTATAAAGTTCAAAAATAGGCAAAACTAAATTCTTTTATTTAAGGATATACATATGGGTGGTAAAACTAAAGGAGAGCAATCCAGGATCATGATAAAAGTTAAGATAATGCTTAGCTCAAGAGGGGTGGGAGAATAAGAAAGGATCTATTCTTCAGAGTTAGCAAGTATTGATGATTTCTAGAAGGAACAAGATACAGAAAGTTCATGAGTTGAAAAGAAAATGTGCCTAAGAGAAGTGATATCTATAAGTGAGTCATTCTCTAGACCTATCAGATTGGTATTTTGAAATGTTTTAGAAGATAAGTTAATATATAAACCTGTTAATATGTATTTATATTTCTGATTCATTTATTACCTGAAATGTTATGAAAGTAGACTATTGATAAAATTGAAAAGTAGGCAAAAAAATTGTTTTTCTCTTGATTTTATCTCTGCCAAAATCCCGTGTCTCATTTCTAAATTGTTTAATGAAGATGGTAGTTGCTCTCTTGGCTTAAGGGATTAACTATTCCAGGAATTTGTATTTTAAGAGATTTTTTTAGAAGACTGAAAGTCTTTAAAGACTCCAAATAAAATCTCAGATGATGGAATTTAAGCTATTTTCACAAGGTGGTTCACTTTTAAGATTTTGTGAGTAACAAGCAGCCTCTGCTTGTAGATGATCCACCGAAGAAGAGACCTCCCCCTCTTTAGCTTGAAAGAAAGTTGGTTTCTTTTGAAGCTGACAAAGATTTAAAACTTTGCCTGAAGTTTCTGCTATGTGATTCAGAGGTGGAATCTCTACAAAATCTCTACTAAGGACTGTAAATAGAGATACACATTTTAGCTGCTCATGTATGAGATGACTATTCTCCGCTTAGTCAGATGAAATATAACCAACTGCTAATGTATGAAACTTAGAAGTCCTTCATAAAAGAAATTGGAAAAAAATTACACTCTTGGCTGGAATGGAATAAATTTCTTTGATTTATGAAGTATAAATTGTAAGATCACTAGTTTGGCAAAGTTAGAAAAGATACATTATTATGTGGAGGTGTAAGAATAACTTATCTGTTGAATTTGAAGTGAAGCCCTTAATTAATCTTAAGATTGGGCCATCTCTTGGGATGGAAATAATCATCAGAAATACTGAATAGGTAACTGATATACTTGGTAATTTTTGGAAGCAGCCAACAGAAGACTTTTAAATAATTTGTATTATATTCTGACTATTGAATACCCAAAATTTATTCAGTGACAGTACTAAGCCAACTCAAAACTGTAGACAAAAATAATTGCTCTTATATTGGTTTAAATGTTAGTGCAACAGTATTAAGTGGTAAAATATGTACATATACACACATTCTCTCAAGAGTTTCATTAGTTTCTTTTCTGAGTGGTTGGTGGGAGATATTTGTAATAGATTTCAGAATGGTTCTTTGAGCCTCTTGATGCATCTTTGTTCTAGGGTAGCCAATCTAGTTGTCATAGTAGATATCTTATTTTCTATTTGTATTTTTAAATTTTTTTATGGAAATCTCACAAGTGCACAAGGATATATATATTCATTCATTCTCTGGAACATTTTAAAAGCAAAATAAAAAAAATTGGAGGCAAGCTAAAAACCCATTACAATGGGATAGTTGTTTTAATGGTATAAGGATAAAATGGAATACTATCCAGCTGTTAAATGAATGAGCTACATTCATAGTGCAGATATGAAAGCATCCCCATTCCTACTATATTGCCTTCTCTTTCCCAGCCTGTGCCTCTGGCCTCATGGGGACTTTCCTACAATCAGTTGACAGAGGAAAAGAAATCGTAGGCCTGGTTTATAGGTAGTTCTGTGCGATATGTAGGCACCACTTGAAAATGAACAGCCATAGTACTACAGCTCCTTTCTGGGACATAAAGAACAATGGTGAAGGGAAATTCTCTCACTGGACAGAATGTTAAGCAGTGCACCTGGTTGTTCATTTTTCTTGGAAGTAAAAAATGGCCAGATTAGTGATTATACACTGATTTATGGGTTGTGGCCAGTAGTTTGGCTGGCTGGTCAGAGACTTGGAAGGAACATGATTGGAAAATTGGTAACAAAGAGATTTGGGGAAGAGGTATGTGGATAGACCTTGCTGAAAGGGTAAAAAATGTGAAGATACTTGTGTCTCATGTGAATGATCACCAGAGTATGTCCTCAGTAGAGGAATATTTTAATAACCAAGTGGATAGGATGACATATTCTATGGATACCAGTTAGTCTCTTTCTCAAGCCACACCTGTCATTGCCCAATGGGCTCATGAACAAAGTGGCCATGGTAGTGGGGATTGAAGTTATTCATGGGCTCAATGACATGGACTTCTACTCACCACAGCTGACCAGGCTAAGGCCACTGCTGACTGCTCAATCTGCTAGAAGCAGAGATTCCCCAGTGTGGCACGATTCCCTGGGGTGATTAGCCACCTACCTGCTAGCAGGTTGATTATATTGGACCATTTCCATCATAGAAGGGGCAGCATTTTGTTCTCACTGGAATAGATACTCTGGATATGGATTTGCCTTCCCTGCATGTAATCCTTCAGCCAAAAGTACCATCCATAGACTTATAGAATGCCTTATCCTCCATCACTAGTATTTCACACAGCATTGCTTCTGATCAAGGAACTCACTTCACAGCAAATGAAGTGTGATAGTGGGCCAATGCTCATGAATTCACTGGTCTTACCATATTTCTCATCATCTTGAGGCAGCTAGTTTCATAGAATGCTAGAATGGCCTTTTGAAGACTCAGTTACAATGCCAGCAAGGTGGCAATATCTTGCAGGGCTAGGACAGGATTCTCTGGGAAGCTGTATATGCTCTGTATATTCTGCTGTTCTCCCATAGCCAGGCTTCATGGGTCTAGGAATCAAGGAGTGGCAGTGGCACCACTCACCATTAGCCCTAGTAAACTACTAGTAAAATTTTTTTCCTGTCCTTATGACCTCATGCACTCCTGGCCTCGAGGCCTTGGTGGCAAATGGAAGAATGCCTTTACTAGGAGACACAACAATTATTCCACTGAATTGGCAGTTAAGACTGCCACCTGGTCTTTAGGTTCCCCATGCCTCTGAACAGGAAAAGAAAGGAGTTACTGTGCTGGTTGGGGTGATTGATCTTGATTACCAAGGGGAAATTGGGTTGCTACTTCACAGTGGAGGGGAGAAAAGGTATGTCTGGGATTTTAATTACTTATTTATATTTTTTATTTTTTTAAAGTTTATTTATTTATTTTGAGAGAGGGAGAGAGTGCGTGAGCAGGAGAGTGGTAAAGAGGGAGAGAGAGAATCCCAAGCGGGCTCTACACTGACAGCATTGAAGCCCAATGTTGGGGCTTGAACTCCCAAACTATGAGATCATGACCTGACCCCAAAACAGGAGTTTTATGCACCCTTTTATTATTTTTTAAATTAAATTTGATTTTGTTTTAGTAATATGCACACCCAACATGGGGCTTGAACTCACAACTCCCAGATTAAGAGTTGTGTGATTTAGGAGTGCTTGGGTGGCTCAGTTGGTTGGGTGGCCAACTTTGGTTCAGGTCATGATCTTGTGGTTCATGAATTTGAGCCTTGCATTGAATTCTGTGCTGACAACTTGGAGCCTGGAGCCTGCTTTGGATTCTGTATCTCCCTCTCTCTCTGTCCCTCCTACACTCATGCTCTCTCTCTCTGTCTCTCTCTGTCTCAAAAAAAAATATATTAAAAAAAAAAAGATTTATGTGTTTTGCTGACTGAGCCAGCCAGGTACACCTGGCTATCTTTTATTATTATCACACAGTTGAAATTGATGGAAAACTGCAACCCAATTCAGGCAGGACTAGAGATGACCCAGACCCTTTAGGAATGAAGGTTAAATTACCCCACCTGGTAAAGAACCATGAGCAGATGAGGTGCTTGCTAAGGACAAAGGGAATACAGAATACAGAGTGGAAGAATAATTTTAAATACTAGCTATGACCAGTATTATATTCAGTAATAATGAGGTCTGGAATTATCATGAGTATTTCTTCTTTATTTTGTTATGAATATGTTTATGTGTATGTGTGTGTGTGTAGCAAGTATCTTTGTTTTTTTCACTCTTATCCTCATCTCATATAATATAAATGCTTTGACTTTACATCATATAGTATTTAAGTTATATGATATCAAGAAGAGTGAACATCACCCAAGGACTTTGCATTTTCTTCTGGGGAAAGGGTTAATGTTTTTTAAATTTTATTTATTTATTTTTAATTTTTTCTTTTTTAATGTTTATTTATTTTGAGAGAGAGACAGAGACGAGAGAGAGAGAGAGAGAGAGAGAGAGAAAGAGAGAGAGAGAGAGAATGAGTGGGAGGGGGGCAGAGAGAGGAAGACACAGAATCCAAAGCAGGCTTCAGGCTCTGATCTGTCAGCACAGAGCCCAATGTGGGGCTTGAACCCACAAACCTTGAGATTATGACCTAAGCCGAAGTCTGATGCTTAACTGACTGAGCCACCGAGGCACTCCAGTTTAATGTTTTTTTTAGTTGTACGAAGGATAGTTGTATCATGTTAAGTAGAAGTATAACCACATTGTTATGGACTGAATGTTTGTTTCCCCTGAAAATTCTTATGTTGAAACCCTGTCTCTCTAATGTGATGGTATTAGGAGATGGGGCCTTTGGGAGGTAATTAGGATTAGATGAGGGCGAATAGCATTAGTGCCTTTATAAAAGTCATAGGAGAGCTTTCTTACCCTCTCTGCTCTCTGCCCTGTGAGGATATAAGAAGCCAGCAGTCTGGGATGCCTGGGCTGGCTCATTTAGTAGAGCATGAGACTCTTGATTTTGGGGTTGTGAGTTCAAGTCCCACATTAGGTGTAGATCTTACTTAAAAAAAAGTCAGCAGTTTGCAACCAGAAGATGGTTCTCATTAGAATTCAACCATGATGGCATCTTGTTCTTAGATTTCCAAACTTCAGAACTTGAGAAATAAATTTCTGTTGTTTATAAGCCACCCAGTCTATGGTACTTTTGTATATTAGCCCAAAGATGCTTGTCTTAAACATTAAAAAAAAATTTATTTATTTATTTATTTATTTATTTATTAAAAAAAATTTTTTTTTCAACGTTTTTATTTATTTTTTTGGGACAGAGAGAGACAGAGCATGAAGCGGGGAGGGGCAGAGAGAGAGGGAGACACAGAATCTGAAGCAGGCTCCAGGCTCCGAGCCATCAGCCCAGAGCCTGACGTGGGGCTCGAACTCACGGACCGCGAGATCGTGACCTGGCTGAAGTCGGACGCTTAACCGACTGCGCCACCCAGGCGCCCCTAAAAAAATTTTTAAAGTAAACTCTATGCCCAACGTGGGGCTTGAACTCACAACCCCAAGATCAAGAGTCACATATCCTATTGACTGCACCAACCAGGTCCCCTAAGACACTTGTTTTATTTATTTAGATATCAAGTATGGTTTAAAGAGTGCCAAGTTGACAAGAGGTGGTCTTGTGATGATTAATTTTATGTATCAACATCTGTGGTGCCCAGATGTTTGGTCAAACACCAGTCTAGACATTGCTGTGAAGGTAGTTTTTAGACGTTATTGAGATTTTTTGTTAAGTTTATTTTGAGAGAGAGAGTGAGTGAGCAGGGGAGGGGCAGAGAGAGAGAGGGAGAGAGAGAATCCCAAGCAGGTTTCTTGCTGAGAGTGAGTAGCCTGATGTGGGGCTTGATCCCACTAACTGTGAGATCATGATCTCAGCAGAAATCAAGAGTCAGACACTCAACTGACTGAGCCACCCAGAGGCCCATATGTGATTGACATTTAAATCAGTGGTTTGAGTAAAGCAGATTACCTTCCATAATGTACGCTGATGAACAATGCATACTGTAAATTCCATTTTTATTTAAAAAATCACATTCAAACATATACACACCTATAATTAAATACTCATGGAAAAGGTTCTGAAATTAATGCACACCAAACCAACAGTGATAACCTCTGGGAAGTGGGACAGGAGTTGAGGTGAAGAAAGAGTATATCTTTCCTTTTTTCTTTTTCCTTTTTTAATTTTTTTTCATGTTTATTTATTTTTGAGAGAGAGAGAGACAGAGAAACAGAGTATAAGCAGGGAGGGGCAGAGAGACAGAGAGAATCCGAAGCAGGCTCCAGGCTCTGAGCTGTCATCACAGAGCCTGATTTGGGGCTTGAACTCACAAACCTTGAGATCATGACCTGAGTGGAAGTCAGATGCTTAACAACTGAGCCACCCAGGTGCCTCTCCTTTTTTCTTTTTTAAGTTTATTTATTTTGAGAGAGAGCAGGCAAGAGAGAGAGAAGAGAGAGGGGGAGAGAGAGAGCAAGAGAGCAAGTGAGTGCACACAAGTGCGGGGGGGGGGTGGGGAGAAAGACAGAGAGAGAGAGAGAGAGAGAGAGAGAGAGAGAGAATCCCAAGCAGGCTCTGTGCTGTCAGTTCAGAGCCCAACTCCAGGCTCAAACTCACAAACTGATATCATGACCTGAGCCGAAATCAAGAGTCAGACACTTAACTGACTGAGCCACCTAGGTGCCCCTTTCCTTTTTAATTTTGTAAAATTTCTATAACTAAAAATTTCCCAATCGGAATGTATTACTTACATTTGTCCTTTATTCCAGAGGAAGACCCTACTTTTCTTTATTTTTATTTTCTTTTGGTTAGAGGATTAGTTATCACCTTCAGTCTGTCAAATTTTGTTTCCCAATGTTCAACTACACTGTATGCTAGAACTATTTCTGTGCTCTGTGTGTCAGAGCATAGCTATCCCATGGCCATCTTCTCTACATCCTGTGGACTATGGAAGTGTGCAGAATAAGACTAATATAACTTGTTTGTGATTCCATATTTTACAAGAAGTAAATTAGGAACATATATTATTAAAGACATAAAATATTTTGTGTGAGTAAAGATAGTCTTTTGTTAGTAGTTGACTTGCAGTGTTGAAAGTTGGGTTTCCCAGGCAGCAGACTCTGAGACAGAGTGAAGGATGTTTATTAGGCAGGGCCCTTGGGATCAAAACTTGTCAAAACATGGGGAAGGAAGCAGAGGGATAAGTCCAGCTGTGATGCGTACCGACCACAATCTCATCTGACCCCACAAAGAGCTCTGAAGCTAGACTAGCCCTTCAGTGGTGTCCTAAGTTGGCCCTAGATAGCCAAGTCTTTATACTCCAGCAGCAGCCAGTCATTGGAGATGCGCTACCCTGGAAAGGGCATGGTTTCCGGCAAAGCTGCTCTCTGCTTCTCAGACAATCCTGGAAGGGGCTGGCTGACAGCTGACAGCTGGCTGATTGAGGCAATTTCTGAAAGGTGTTAACACATGGTAGGGCTGTCTGCCAACAGTTCTCCTAGCAGCTGGAGCAGCAAGTCCTTCAGTGATGAGAGATCTGGGTGGTACATCATAATGTCTATCTCATTCACCCTTCTTATTCTTGGGATCAACTTCTTAAAACTGTTCATGTATTTTGTTTTTTGTTTTTTGTTTTTTTTCGTATATAATATGTATCAGCATGATAATTCAATGAGATAATCATGTGGAATACTTATGGTACTGATTAAGTGCTAACTATCTTTATTATCAATACCATTATTAATATTATTGTTCTCACCTAGTTGGCAGATATCTTGAGAAAAATGTTTTTTTCTAAGCTTCATTTTTTTTTAACGTTTTATTTATTTTTGAGACAGGGAGAGACAGAGCATGAACAGGGGAGGGTCCGAGAGAGGGAGACACAGAATCTGAAACAGGCTCCAGGCTCTGAGCTGTCAGCACAGAGCCCGATGCGAGGCTCGAACTCACGGACCCCGAGATCATTACCTGAGCCGAAGTCGGCTGCTTAACCGACTGAGCCACCCAGGCGCCCCTAAGCTTCATTTTTTAAAGTGTATTAAATTTTATATTCACTTCACATGTATTTCAGCACACAGTATTATTTTGTGCTACAAAGATTTCTTTTTAATTCTTTAAAGTTGCGATTTATAATATTAAATTATTACATTATACACTTGAAACTAATATAACATTGTATGTTAATTATACTTCAATTAAAAGAATTTCACTGTATCTCAGAGATAGCAACTCTGAGACAGAGAGAGACAGAGTGTGAGTGGGGAAGGGGCAGACAGAGAGGGCGACAGAGAATCTGAAGTAGGGTCCAGGCTCTGAGCTGTCAGCACAGAGCCCAACGTGGGGCTCGAACTCATGAACCATGAAATCATGACCTGAGCCGAAGTCAGACACCCAGCCGCCCCAGCAACTACAGTTTTAAGTGTTTTCCAAATTCATAATCTCTAGGCCTTTAAGAGTTTAGCTTCATTTTTATTAAGCATGGAGAAGAGTTGGTAGAAGTGGAAATGAATATTATTATAACATTTCTGTTGTGCATACATTATATCAAGTTGATCCTGAAGAAGTTTCAAATTCACAGGTTGTTTTCCTGTGGTATGAGTGCTAATCTCTTTTCACATGATAAAAAGAATTTTATTCTTCCTTTTGCTTTTAAAAGATCTAATTCAGTGTCATTCGATGATTCCTAAGGAACTCTCTTTCCTGGTTTATTAGGGGAAAAGCCAGGCCCAGATTTTAAATTCATTCCCTTGACAAATGTAATCCCATCATAAATCATAACAATAAATGAAAAGCTGGCTTCTGCTCTAGAAAATAATAGTCATATGAGACTATTGTTTTAATGCTGTTGACATTTGGTTTTGTACATTTGACTGCTGTGCTGATGAAAAATATCTGTTAACTAGGGAAAAAAATAATAGAGGCTAACACTTACTGAGCATTCTGCTAAGTATTTCACCTGCATTAGCTCATTTAAGAATTGTATCAGTCTTATGAGGTAGATTGTGTTAGTTTCTCTCTATTATAGATTGTGAAATTGAGACTCAGAGGGCTAAGTTAAAGTAAAACGTAGTTAAGTGGCAGAGCAGGAATTAGAACCCAGGATAATCAGACTACAAGATTCACTCTTCTGGTCAGGGGAGCCTGGGTGGCTCAGTCAGTTCAGCCCCCAACTGTTGATTTTGGCTCAGGTCATGATCTCACAGGTTTGTGAGTTCGAGCGCTGCATTGGGCTTTGTGTACTGAGGGTGCAGAGCTGCATAAGGTTCTCTCCCTCTCTCTCTCTCTCCCCCTCCTTCATACCCTCTCTCCCAAAGTAAACAAATAAACTTTATATAAAACAGATTCATACATCTAGCCATTCCACTTTAGTGACATGAAGGACTGATTTGAGTCCATTTCTCTCAATTAATGAATCATTTATTGAAAACATACTATGAGCCCAGCCCAGTCCAGCTTGGGGAGAATATAAAATTATAAAAGCCCTCTCTCCATGTTTACAATCTAGTTGAGGGGTTTCAAGATAATCAAGGGGAGTGTTTCCTGAGCCTTAATTATTCTTTTACTATTTTTCTTTGTTGCCATGTGTGCCACATCAAGTATTATTTCCCTATCTCTGAATGCTCTTACTTCCTGAACTTGTACACTCAAATCTCCTAAAAGTATTTTTTTAAAAGCTTAAAAAAAAGACTTAAAGATAGTCTTCCCTATATTTTTTATGCCTTCTTCTTCTTTTTTAGATTTTCTTTTCTTTTCTTTTTTTCTTTTTGAGAGAGAGAAAGCACGCAAGCAGGGAAGAGGGGCAGAGGGAGAGAGAGAATCTTAAGCAGGCTCCATGCTCAGCTCAGAGCCTGACACGGGGCTTGATCCCATGACCCTGGGATCATGGCCTGAGCCAAAATCAAGAGTCAGGACTCAATCTACTGAGCCACCCAGGTGGCCCTAGATTTTATTTTAAAATAATCCCTACACCCAACATGGAGCTCGAACCCACAACTCCAAGATCAAGAGTTGCTTGCTCTAATGACTCAAAGATGATTCAATACTTTGAGTATTTTTTTTTGAGTACTTTTTTTTTTCTTTTTGAGAGAGAGAGACTGTTCATGCAAACTAGTGGGAGAGGGGCAGAGTGAGGGGGGATAGAGAGAGAATCTTAAGCAGGCTCAATGCCCAGCTCAAAGCTCAATATAGGGCTTGATCTCACAATTGTGAGATTATTACCTGAGCTAAAATCAAGAGTTGGAAGCTTAACCAACTGAGTTACCCAGGTGCCCCGAAAGATGATTTAATACTTTGGTCAGTACAATAAGAAACTGAAGAATAGGAAAATGAAGTGGAAGAATGTTATGCAAGCGGTCATTTTTTCACTATTGCTATAGGTAATTTAACATTTCTTCCATTTTCTTATTATTTTACTCTTAAAAAAATTTTTTTTAATGTTTATTTTTGAGAAAGACAGTGTGAGTGGGGGAGGGGCAGAGAGAGAGGGAGACACAGACTCCAAAGCAGGCTCCAGGCTCTGAGCTTTGAGCACAGAGCTTGACCTGGGGCTTGAACCCATGAACTGTGAGATCATGACCTGAGCCAAAGTCAGACACTTAACCGACTGCGCTACTCAGGTGCCCCATTATTTTACTCTTTTTAAAAAATATTTATTTTTGAGAGAGAGAGAGAGATAGAATGAGAGCAGAGGAGGAGCAGAGAGAGGGAGAGAATCCCAAGCAGGCTCCCTAGTGTTAGCGTGGAGCCCAAAGAGGGGCTTGATCTCATGAATCATGAGATCTAGAGTTGAGCCGAAATGGAGTCAGTAACTTAACCGACTGAGCCACCCAGGTGCCCCTTGGTTTAGTCTTTTTTAAAATCGCAGTTGAGAATAATTGGTTAGCAGTGATGAACTTATTCTAAGGTTGATGAAATAGCAAAATATTTCAAGATACAAGAAAAATAAGATCACTAAGATTCCATAATTTATCATAGATTTTCAAAGGATCCAGTGGACCTTTATGGTAATTGCAAAATAGAATGAATTTTAACCTATTAAAAATAAAAAAGCAAAATTTCTCTTTGTTTTTTGAAGACATCTAAGATAAAACAAAAGTCAATATTTGAGGAAGACCTCTATGAAAAATCAATCCTTACAATCAGAACAGCGCAGAAAAGAAAATCAATAACCAAAAACGAGTCCAGTGGACACTGACATTATACCAAGTTGAATTTTATAACAATTTTATGATATAGGTATTATTATTATCCCCATTTACAGATCAAAAAACTTAGTGTTCACATTGTTAAGAAACTTGCAGGGAGTACAACTCTGGAGCCTGTGCTCATAATCATTATTTTATCTCCCAGGTCAGTGGTCCTCCTATTTTAATCTCTCATATCATCCTACAGTTTTTTTCAAAAACTATACATATGTATGTATTTATATTTTCTTACCATACTATAAGGACAAAAGCTATGTTTGTTTTACTGATCTCAGTATGTCATTACATGTAGTGTAGTGTCTGGAAGAAAGTCAATATACAGTAAATGTCAGTTGAATTGAATAAATGAACAATTATTCAATCATCATGCTTAGCATACAATCAGTTGCCATGGGCAAAAGTATCTAAACACTTTCTGTATTGAGCATATTCCGTTGAGAGCAAGTTGTAGACGCTGGGAAAAGATCAAGACATAATCCTGCCCTCAAGAAATTTGCAGTCTAGATGGGATATAGGGCAGGGAGCAAGAGCAGGGGCATAAAAGGGTTATGCAGGTGGAAAGGTATAGACAAGTGACCTATAGAGAACTTCACTATTCCCTAGTAGTTTCAGTTTCATAGGAGATGGTCATCATGGAGGGTTCCTTTTTTCCAGGGAAGAAAAACTTTTTCATATATTTAATTGTAGCCTCTCAAGGATTTTTGGAAAGAAATTTTTATTTCTCATTTTTCTAATCCCTCATCTGTTCCAGGAAATTCTTTCAACCTAAATCTTACATGATTGATTTATTAACATTTAAAAAGTGTGTATTTATTTTGAGAGAGAGACAGACAGACAGAGAGACAGAGACAGAGAGAGGGGGAGAGAGAGAGAGCAAGCAGGGGAAGGGCAGAGAGAGAGGGAGAGAGAGAATCCCAAGCAAGGTCTACACTCTTAACACAGAATCTCACTGGGGGCTCAATCCCATGAACTGTGAGGTCATGACCTGAGCTGATATCAAGAGTCAGATACTTAACCAATGGAGCCACCCAGGCACCCCTTATATGATCAATTTAAACTGCCATCCTCTTTTTCTGTTCTTGGAGCATAGAAATTGGTGATGAATGTTGATAGACTGCTTTGAGGATCATTATTCAGTCACTCTCCAGTCTCTTTTCTCCAGGTATATAATTTTATTTTTAAAAGTTTTCATCATAATTTTATTTTCCTATTCTCTAGTCCTAATTACTGCTCTCCTCTGACTTATCTCTAAAATTTTTAGGTTTCTTTTAAGTTGTGAAGCTGCGATTTGACCATGGTCCTTATAATGGGATCATTATTTTACTATTTCTGCCTATTTTCCTTTGTCTTTTTTTTCGTCTTTTTCTGTTCTTTTTCTTCTATGTTGGCCACACAAAACAGTTCTCTCTCTCCCTCTCTCTCTCTCTCTCTGCCTGTCTGTCTGTCTCTTTTCCCCTATGCTTTATTTTACAGGCTTATTAGCATCAACTTTTCCTCTAATTAATAGTAGCATATAGTTAACTTTGCATAAGTCACATCTCCTCTGTGGTAAACTGAACCATGGCTTCTGTATTCATCACCTGTGTGGTATTCTGTTGGATCTGGGCTGGCTCTACTTTAACCAAGAGAATTTAGAGGAAGTGACACTGTGCTTGTTCCAGGCTTAAGCCTTAGGAAGACCTAGCCTTCTGGGGAAAGCCAGCTGCTGTGTAATATGTTTACCCTGAAACTGCCATCTGTGAGCAGTTGTCTTCCACATGGCCTCTCCATGAGCCCAACCTAGCCACATGGAGAGACCATGAGGAGGAGAACCAAACCCTGGCCAACAGGCCCAGCTGATCTTCTAACCGACAGCTACACCAACTTGCCTGCTTCTGAGTAAGGCCATCTTGAAAGTAGATTATCTAGTCATAGTTGCTCTGCCCTAGCTGACGCCATGTGGAGCAGTGACAAGCTATCTTTGCTGAGGCTTGCCCAACTTACAGAATTGTGAGCAAATAACCAATTTTAAGGCACTATTTTTTGGGGGTAATTTGTTAAGTAGCAAGAAACAATGGAAACATCCTCCCTGGGCAAGACTTTGTTTTTATTTTTATTTATTTATTTTTTTAAATCTGTGCATTAGTTCAAAGTGAATTAGTTGGACAAGATACTCTGTACATACTATAAACTCTCTATTAGAGAGTGTGGTATACTTTGCTCCATTGCTGCTCAACTTCTGCCTACAGCCCTATGTTGGTCCTTATTGATGCTTATTTGATACTAATTTGTTACTGGTCTTGTTGAATTTTTTTTCTTAGATCCAAATCTCTAAATTGCCAGAGTCATTAGAAATAACTTATTTTGTCCTCCAGCATGCTAACACTGCTCTCAGCTTGGTGGCATGTCATTTCATGAGCTTGCCTTTTACTTCATCATTTCCTTCAGCAGTCTCACAGCTGCATTCTCACAGCTGGACTGGCTGATTCATTATCTTTTTTTGGCCCTCAGAAAATCCTACTGGCATAGTTTCTAGGATTCATAAACTTGCCTTTCCCACCATTTTGCTGTTTCTGGCTCAAGCATACCCTAAATGGGTCATTTTTCTAAGACATAGCATGCCCATTCCTGTGAATTTCTTGTGAATAATATGTGCTATTAGAAAGCTAATGAGAAAAGTACTACTCTTTTTTTGGTGGAGTCTTGGCTCAGAATATTTCTGAAGCAATCATCATCAATTAATTATGCCTCAAGACTTCTGTGATAGGGATATGAAACCAGTAATTCTTTTTTTCACATCACTTTGAATTCATGTCTAAGAATATTACAGCACATTTGCTCTCCTTGAGTTGAATTCATTCCAGAAGGAACATATTTCTTAGTAAATACTGTCCACTCATTTTTGAAGGATATTTAAGCTTGGAGAATATTAAAGTAATTGATTCTCAGCATTTTAAAAACTACTTTCAATTTTAGCCACTGCTAGCCATCTGTTTATTCACTTCAGAAAGAGTTCCAAACATAGCCTAGAGTCATCATGAGTAATCTTAACAGGCTCACTGGAGCATATGCTATAACCCCAGTCTTCCCAGGATTTCAGAGTGCTTTAGAGAAGAACTGCATGCCATATTAGGGCCCATTTATCCTGTCTCATACATGATATACTCAGAATAAGAGCTAAAGATGTTATCTGAGGTAACAGCAAAATAGAAGAGTTGATCTGTGGAACAAGTAGCCTGTAAGGTTGGCACAATACAAATTCCCATGATGCAAGGTTACTAGTTCTAGGATAGAAGGTTGCTGTTTCCCCTTCCCACCAACCCTCTCAACCTTTGAAGAATACTAATTGTCAAAGGCCCCATATGCAGGTCTAAAAACTTTCTGGGACTATGTGTATTACCTGATGTTATGTTTTTCTACTACTGTACTAGACATTAAACTTTTTTTTTTTTAATCCAGCACCTCTTCTTTACAGGAACTCCTCCTCCTCCACTTCCTATGATACTGATGGGCTACAATTCCAAGGGCCTCACTCATCTGGCCATAGCTGAATGACGGTAGAGAGGATTCCTTCTGCAGAAGTTGCTAGCCTAGGATGTAACATGGAGTCACACATGATAATTTTCTGAAACCTCATGGAGTCTGTCTTATATTAGGAGAAAACTAACAAATGGGAGCAGGGTGGAGACAGAGAAAATAAACGTTGCCAATATTGGTCTGGCGTCAGGATACAGCTGTATTTGAACTTTCAGACAATCTACTCATTTGCTCTTTTGCTTAAACTCATTTAAATTGTGTTAGTCTCATTTGCAATCAAGAGTAATAATTAATAGCAACCTATTCCTTAAGGAAAATTTATGCAACCATAAAAATAGCTTTCTTATCTAGCAAGTCCACTTCTGGATATATATCCAAAAGAAATGATGGGGCACCTGGGTGGCTTAGTCGGTTAAGCGTCCGACTTCAGCTCAGGTCACGATCTCACGGTCCGTGGGTTCGAGCCCCACGTCGGGCTCTGGACTGATGGCTCAGAGCCTGGAGCCTGCTTCTGATTCTGTGTCTCCCTCTCTCTCTGCCCCTCCCCCATTAATGCTCTGTCTCTCTCTGTCTCAAAAATAAATAAACGTTAAAAAAAAAAGAAAAAAAAGAAATGAAACCATTTTCTTGAAGAGATATTTATACTCCCATGTTCACTGCAGCATTATTCACAATAGCTAAGATACTGATTGATCAACAAATGAATGGATCAAGAAAGTTATATATATAGCACCAATATAGATGAACCCTGGGTGGGGTTTTATACTAAGTAAAATAAGCCAGACAGAAAAAGACAAATATTGCCTGGTATCACTTACATGTGGATCCTAAAAAAAAAAGGTCAAACGCATAGTAACAGAGTAGAATGGTGATTACCAGAGGCTAGGGGTGGGGGAAAAGGGGATATAATTGATAAAAGGGTGCAGACTTTCAGTTATAAGATGAATAAGTTCTGGAGACCTAATGTACAGCATGGTGATTATAGCTAATAATAATGTATTGTGTACTTGAAATTTACTGAGAGTAGATCTCAAGTGTTCTTACTACACACACACACACACACACACACACACACACACACACATAACTATGGGAGGTAATGGACACATTAATTAGCTTGATTGTGCTAATCATTTCATATTTGTAATGTATACTTGTATCAAAACATCATGTTGTACACTTAAATATTACAACTTTTATCAAAAAATGAATGAACAAAATACATTGTTTAAACTGAACATCACTAATCAAAGTGAGGAGATAAAATTCAAGTCCAAAAGGTGGGAAGGGAAGTAGTAGAAGGAAGGAGGAGATGGTCTTAAACTTTGAAAATTCTGAAGGATTATTTTAGTTTTCTTTGTAAGGATAAAAATATGTAATTTCAAAGCTGGCAGCTAGAGATGCATTAAAAACAAGTTTACTGATCTGGGCTTAGAAGTCTCCTTTTCACTGTTCCTGACACGCCCATCAGAAAATAACTCATGCTCAGCACATTCATCACATCATCAACACAACTGAAAATCAATATTGCCTATCTCTACAGGCATTCCTAAGGAGGTACGGTGGCCAGGGTTTGTTAATTCCATTTATTTCTCTAGGTCCTATATTCCTAATATTTCAGGCTAAAATGAAGCTACAACTATATTCCTTGGCCTAAAGCCTCCCAGTGGGTAGCAGTATATTTTTTGGAAAAAAAATTAGGATGCAGATCCTTGTCAAACATGGCTCTACCTGTCTGGATTAAGGCAGTCACTTCCACCTACTGAAAAAGTATGAAATTATATGAAAATTCTGTTCTAAAATGTTAACAACTGTCACTTACATTTCCCAAAAAAAGCCCCTGGCAACAATTTTTCTTTTCTCTGTTTCTATGAGTCCTATATTTTATAATATTGCAATGAAATATATATATATATATAAATGAAATATATATATATATATATATATATATATATAATATTCCATGATATCTGTCTTTCCATCACATTGTTTATCCATTCATCTGTCAAAGGGCACTTACGTTGTTTCCACACATTGGCTATTAGGAATAATGCAACAGTAAACATAGGAATGCAGATGTCTCCTCAAGACAGTGATTTTATTTCCTTTGGATATATACCCAGAAGTAGGTTTGCTGGCTCACATGGTAGTTCTGTTTTTAATTTTTTGAGGAATTTCCAAATTGTTTTTTTATAATGGAGGCACCAATTTATATTCCCACCAACAGTGCACAAGGGTTCTCTTTCCCATATTTGGGAAAGGGTCCTTTCCCATATTTGTTATCTTTTGACTTTTTGATAATGGCCATTCTAACAGGTATGCGGTGCTATCTCATTGTGGTTTTGCATTTTCCTGATGTTTAGTGATATTGAATGTCTTCTCATATATCTGTTGGCCATTTATATGTTTTCTTTGGAAAAATATCTATTCAGGTATGTCTGTATTAAAAAATTTTTAATGTTTTTATATTTGAGAGAGAGAGAGAGAGAGAGAGAGAGAGAGAGCGCATGAGTGGGGAAGGGGTAGAGAGAGAAGGAGACACAGAATCCAAAGCAGGCTCCAGCCTCTGAGCTGTCAGCACAGAGCCAAATGCGGGGCTAGAACCCACGAACGGCGAGATCTTGACCTGAACTGAAGTCAAATGCCCAACTAACTGAGCCACCCAGGTGCCCCAGGTATGTCTGTATTTTAATTTTCAAGGTACCTTAAACACATTTTGGAAGTACAGCAAATACACACTCATACATTACTAGATAAGGGTGGAGGCTTCTATCAAATAGGAAGAAATATTAATGGATATGTGTATTGCATTTGAACTTTTATCCTATAAAAATCATTAGGCACATCAGAGAATCTAGTAAAAATGATTCTTTTGATAAGTATTTAGATTAAATTAACCAAATATTGAACACCTGTGTACAAGGAGTCATGCCAAATATTGAGAACAAGAAGATTAAAATGATTTGAATCTTAGCCTTTAAGGAATCTAGTGAGGGAGATAGACTTGATTTCCCAGGCAAGCAGAACTAATACTTCTTCCATTAGGCTCACATTGTACCTATCTCTATTATAACACGTATCATAATTATTTCTTTTGGGATACCTGCCCTGTTTTAGAATAAAAATTCTACAATGGTCCAATTGGCTGTCTTATTCACTTTTATATTCTCAGTGCTGAATACTGTCCTTGATACAGTAGGCATTTAATAAAAGCTTGAAGTTGATGCAACTCATGGAATATGTAACTCAGACTTTAAAAATGAGGAAGTGTGTTATTTTATATAAAAGGAACTCCAGTGGCAAGGTAGATCCAATGGTCTCAGTAGATCATCAAAACCAGAGGTTCTTCATACTGCTCTGTTCTATTTTAATCCTCAGGCAGTTTCCTCTTATGGTTGGAGGATGGATGATGGAGTGATTAGGCTGCATACTAATTTGGCATGTGACATGGCAGGAGGTGGTGGGAGGGGGTACAGGACTCCTGATCTTCTTAGGAGAGATGAAAGTTTTCTCCAAAGCACCTACAAAACCTTTTCCCATATTTCATGGATTAGAGCTGCACATAATTGTGAAGGGCTATCCGTGCATTGTAGGATATTTAGCAGCATCCCTGTTTTTTTACCCAGTAGCGTCTTCCCACCAGTTGTGACAACCAACCAACCAACATTGCCAAATGTCCCTTGGGAAGCAAATCATCCTGACTGCAAGCTATTGTTTAGATAATTTAGGATTACTCCCTAAGCTAAGAGTGAGTCAGGTTTGTGTAAGGCAGATGGGGATATATACTTGAACCAATCAGGGTTCTGTCAGGAAGATAATAGATCTGGTTAGGTAGCTAAAATGTCCACATCGCATGCTAAACATAGAGGCAAACAAGTTCAGCATGCAATTTAAAATTTTAGTTTTCCTCCATCTTACATGCCCTCAAATTTCTGTTCACTGAAATTAGAAGTGAAAAAAATGAGCTTATGTTGAAGGGATTGGTTCTTGTCTCTTAGCAGTTTCTTACAAAGTAATTGGAATCAGGCCACTTTAAGTTAGAAGTTACAGAAACCCAATCCAAACTGCTTATACAAAAATGGAATTCACTGGCTTACGATAATAATCATAGCCAAATTTTATCAAGTGCTTCCCCTGTAACAGGAGTTGTTCAAAATGCTTCCCAAATGTTAACAGATCTTATTCTCATAATAATTCTATGAAATCTTTACTATTATTTCCATAAGGAAAGTAGGTCATAGGGAAATTAACTAGTGATCAGCCATTAAATGGCCATACTTTGTAAGTGCTACGGGAGCCCAGAGGAAGAATTGAATAATTCTGACCTGTACTGAGAAGGTCTCATGGAAAAGGGGCATTTTTACTTTGCTTGGAGGGAGGGTACAATATTTATATAACTGCAAGTTGAGGGATAGAGAGGAGAAAATGGTCCCTCTCTCTGTATAATGCTCTTTCAGGGCTGTACTCTGGCACAAAAAAAAACCTCTCTGGATTCCAAAAGGTAGAGCTCTACTCAACTTATAAGCCCCAAGCCATTTCCCCCACAGGTACACTCACAGCTCTGTTGTGACTGGTTCAGGATGGATTCTGATATTACCTACAAAGTACTAGGGGCAGCACTCTGATTTACAACCTTTCTTGAAAACCCTTCTAGACTCTTTCTACCTGTCTTCTAATGGGTCTCTTGCCATCCTGTAATTTGACCTTAGTCAGAATCAGGGTCATCACATAACAGCCTTGCAGGTTGTGCACTATACCGCTCCAGGGGCATCAGTCACAGAAACCTATTAAATGTCTGCAAGAAGCTATACACCTATGATTTTATAACTGCAAATACAACCTCTGGGGCGTCCAAGCCCACACTAGTAGGAAACTTTTTTTTAATGTTTATTTATTTATTTTTGAGAGAGAGAGAGAGAGAGAGAGAGAGAGAGAGAGAGAGAGAAAATCCCAAGCATTCTCCACACTTTCAGTGCAGAACCCAGTGAGGAGCTCAATCTCATGAACTGTGAGATCATAACCTGAGCTGAAATCAAGAGTCAGATGCTCAACCAACTGAGCCACACAAGCACCCCCAGGCTGAGAAATTATTGAATCTCCAAGAAGGACATAGTCTTCATTACTGATTTAAGAGGTGGTTACAGAGGATAATGGGCATGAAAGAACCTCCCGGATAGCAGAATCAGGGTGGATCAGAAGGGCGGGGAATTGGGCAGACTTACTCTCTGTCAGGGCAGGGAATCTGTGCATTTGCTGTGGACCAGTGACTACTATATATTTCCCATTCTTTCCTTTTCTGACTTGGAGTTTTTATTATGGTTATCATGTCTTTCTCACACACCAGTGCATATTGGGTGCCTTAGTTTATGAGCCACTCTTCCAAAAGGAGCCACATCCAAACTTGATGGAGAGGACTAATTCTCAGAGATCTTGGACTCTGAGATGGGTGTGGTAACTTGGTGGGAGGTCATATTGGTTCTCTTGGGATGGAGGTGAATGTGTTCTTGTATATCAAAAGAGTATATATCAATATTTGGACAGCCAGAGAAGTGGTTTGTAGAAAAGCCTACTAATTGGCCTATGATATCCATTCTCTCAATCTTCCTTTTAGGAATAGAACTTTCAAATTTTAGTTAGACACATGGTTATCAAGCTAGAAACAACATTTTCTAGCTGTATGTAAGTGGGCCATAAAGCTATGTCCCGGCCAATGAGATGTGAAAAGAGATGATCTATGTCCTTAAGAAGATATCATCACTTCTCCTTTTACCCTTTCATACAACCTGCAATGTGGTAGTAAATTATTTGACTATGTGGCTGGGAGCTTCATTTAGTAAATTTTCTTTGCAGGGGCTGGCAAATTTTCTTAAAGGGGCTGATAGGAAATACTTTGACTTAAATGTCATAGAGTCTCTGTCATAACTACTCAAATCTGCCATCATAATTCAAAAGCAGCCACAGATAATACTTATACAATTGGGCATGGTTATGTTCCAATTAAACTTTATTTACAAAAACAGGTGTCCAGCTTACCAACTATAATTTTTCTATCCCTGATTTGATGGAACAATAAGATAGGTGAAATCTAGGTCCCTGGATGACCTCATGGAAGAAAGCCACCCTACATTCCTCCTCATCTACTAGTTCAGACTTTTATGTGGAGAAATAAGTCTTTCTTTCCTTTTCTTTCTTTCTTTCTTTCTTTCTTTCTTTCTTTCTTTCTTTCTTTCTTTCTTTCTTTCTTTCTTTCTTTTTAATTTTTTTTAACGTTTATTTATTTTTGAGACAGAGAGAGACAGAGCATGAACGGTGGAGGGGCAGAGAGAGAGGGAGATACAGAATCCGAAGCAGGCTCCAGGGTCTGAGCCATCAGTCCAGAGCCCGACGCGGGGCTTGAACTCATGGACCGTGAGAATAGTGACCTGAGCTGAAGGCGGACGCTTAACCACCCAGGCGCCCCTCTTTCTTTTTTTTATTTCTTTATTTCTCTCTCTCTCTCTCTCCCTCCCTCCCTCCCTCCTTCCCTCCTTCCTTCATTCCTTCATTCCTTTTTCTCTCTCCTACCTCCTTCCCTCCCTCCTTTTTCTTTCTCTCTTTCCTTCTTCTTTTGAGTGAGTGGGGAAGGGGCAGGGAGAGAGGGAGGGAGAACAAGCAGGCTCCACACTCAGCACAGAGCCTGACTCAGGACTCAATCCCATGACTATGAGCCGAAATCAAGTTGGATGCTTAACCAACTAAGCCACTCAGGTGCCCCAATAAGTCTTCATTCTTATTTAAGTCACTGTTATGTTGGATTCTATTAAGGTGCTCAAAGCAATATCTTAATACAACTATATCTTACTGGAAGAAATCCCTAAATGATCCACTGTAAGCATTATTACTTTATTTTAATCATTAATCTATTTCTAGAAAAAGAAGTGATGATTGGAAAAGTAACTTTCTCAAAATCCCATGGCAAATCTGTGATGGTATGGGGAAATGCTCCCATTTCCCGTGATTCTGAAGATGTCCGTTAGAAGTAGCAACTAAGATAAAGTTTCTTTGTTTTTGTTTTTAACCCAAAATCATTTCAAAAGTGATTAGAAGATGTTAAATGACTGCTGAATCATGTATTTACGAGTAAAGGTAGAATGAATAACATTTCATTAAATGCATGTTAGTTGCAGGTTCCTACCTGCAATTCTGGTTAAACATAAATATCCTAAAGGCAGCATACTTGTAAAGGAAATTCCAGTATGTTGCATAACATATTCACATTTTACCCATCATTCAAGGCATTGTATGTACTATTATCAACTTCTCTAAGTACATTTTTTTATTCATAATCAATATGAAATTGAGAACACTGCAATACTTCTTTTCATGCTGCTGACAGCCCACTGTTTTCTGAAGAGCAAGATAATCAAAACAAAATAATTGGTCATTTTGAAAAACAAAATTACTAAATGAAGTAGGCAGTTGCGGGATGGCTTATAATTATTTTTGAGAAAGTTTGCATCAGTTGTTCATATTAAAAAGTAGATCTTTGGGGCACCTGCGTGGCTCAGTGGGTTAAGCGGCTGACTTGATTTCGGCTCAGGACATGATCTCATGGTTTGTGGGATTGACTCCTGCATCAGGCTCTGCACTGACAGTGAGGAGCCAGCTTGGGATTCTCTCTCTACCTCACTCTCTGCCCCTTCCCCCCGCCCCGCCCCCACTCACTCATGGTCTCAAAACAAGTAGATAAAAGTGAAAAAGAATTTTTAAGTAGATCTTCAAAGTTGTCTTTCTCTGTTTTGCTTTCTCTCTTTAGTGAAGGTATCTGTGTTTACTCTCTTTATGTTCTTAGTAGTAATTACTTTCATTCATTTGCTTAATTTCATCTTTTGGCTCCATTGTTTTAAAAGTGCAAAGTGATGCATATATTGCCAGCTTTGAGTTTTGCAGCAGTAGGTGTGGTGCAAATGTCATGTTTCTTATTTGTGTGTTATTTTCTAAACATGTTCAAGGCAGCGCCCCCTGAGACAGCTGTGACAATAATGCCCCACCATGACAACAGAGGAACAGTGCCAAAGCTCAGCAAAACAACATTTACTTGGCAGGGGAGAGAGAAATAGAGGCTTTTCACAGCCTTTTGGAAATGCTAATAAGGTCTCAACCTTGAATCATGTTTGCTTTTTATCTGGGAAACCCTTTCTAGTTATGATACCATCTGTATAAGTAGAAGGAACAGCTTCCAATTTTGAAGCATATATCATAGCAGATTTCTGAGAAGGGCCAGTCCAAAATCCAGGTGCTTCCTTTTCACCTGGGAGAACAGTGCATTTGGGGACATTTAAAGCCCAAGATCTACTTCTTTGGGTCCTTAAACTGAAGACAGTCTGAAGCTTGGCAGGCATCACCACCAGGGGTGGTGTTGTGTTAAAGTGCACGAAATACATTAGCGATGTGTAAACAGTTGACTCAGAGCTCAGATTCTGTTCTCATGAATAGCTCTTTTAAGCTTCCCTGCCCTTTTTGTTCTATGTTGCATAGTTGGAAAAAATATTATTATTATTTGATAGCTCAATTTAAAGACCCACACGAAACCAACTAAACTCAGCCTTCACACTTACATCCTCCCTCTGATATCTGGCAGTAATCTTTTAAACATCTTGTCAGAGGAATACTGTTTTGTGGCTGTATTAAAACAGGTCATGCTGTATGTCCCAACAACACATGAAGGCTTAAATCCGGGTTGTTGGGTGGAAGCTCTCAGCTCCCTTTCTCCGCCTCATCCTCACTGGAATAATTGTATGGATGGTGCTTTTCTTCTGTGATTTATCTGTGTTTTCAATGGCATAAATCCCATGAAGAGATGGGCCATTAAGGAATTCTAAAAGTCAACACTTTAAAATATGTTTGAAAATTTCTATTGCTTCTTTGCTGTTTCTGAAAAACTTAGGAACTTGGGGAATTATATATAATAAGCTGTAACTCTCTTTTTGATCATTTTTAGAGTTACTAATTTATAGCCCAAAGAATTATATGACACTGTTTACTATAAAGACAGATAATACAGGATCATGGGAAACCCGAGCTGTATTACTGCATAGCAAAGGCCACCTGTTGGTTATGATTTACTTTCTTAAAATTTATCTTTTCCTATAGAAGAAGCAATATTATTATTAGCCAGCTCCTTTGAATGTTTATTATTATTACTTTTTAGTACTGGATGTCAGAGAATATTTTTCTCTTTATTATTTTCACATATATTCAAATAATAGGAAAGGCAGATAGAATAAAGACAACATAGGAATATTATTTATGTGTATGTAAATGCATGTGGCTTAAATAAACATGATAATTTAGTAATATGAATAATAATATAAATACACTTAGTAGTCTCTGTAAAAAAAATGTGGAAAGTTCTGTTTACATGGATTTTCAAATTAAAGTGATTTAGGGACCAAAGAATACTTTCATAATAAAATCATTTCTCAGTGTTTCAACAAACGAAACTATATGTATCTGTATATAAGTAAGAGAATGCTTGTTGTAGAAAATGTGGAAAATTTTCACCTGACATTTTATCAGAGATCATTACAAATATTTTTTTTTATCTTTCCAGTCTTTCTAAATAAATGCACACAAGCATTTTCTCTTCTACAAAATTGATATCAAAGTCTGTATAAATCCAACAGTGTTTACTATTTGCTTTTCCTGTCACCATATATTTTCAACATTTAATTCTTTCTTAAAATATTATTTGGTAACATGATCTTAAAGCTTAATCAAATGAACATACCACAATTTAATCAAATTACTACTGTTGGACATTTAGATTGGCCTCAATTTTTCCATTTTATAACAACATCTAGCAGTTGAACATAAATCTAGTTGAACATAAATCTTAGATGTATCTTATTTCCTTAGGATAAATTCCTAAATCTAAGATTAATGAGTTCAATGTTATGGTCACCTCAATTTTAATGGGTGAAATAATGAAAAAACTTGTTATTTTCAAGTTTATAGTTCCTTTCAGCTTCTATGTGTGAGAAATGAATTGTCTAACAAAACAGTTTTGTTTCTTTTAAGACAGGAAAGTTTCTTTGGGGTAGTCCAAGAAATGAAACATTATCAGTTTCATTTGTTTGTGATTTTGTAAGCATTGTAAATATATTTGGGTGACAAATTAGCATGGAGTTTTCTCCTGCTGCTGTGAATGCACCATTGCTTCATTCACAGCTACCCACTTGCAGCTATAGACCTGATATTATTACTCATGTCATTTGGGCAAGGGTTTAGAGGGTAGAGAAAGAGACAAAGACTGGTGACCAAAGATAGATAGGAATTAATACCAAGGCAGGCAAGAAAGACATAAGTAAAGGGTAATAACTGATGTTGGTCAGAGTGGGTCTGAGAAATAGAGTAGATACTTTAATCTGTTTAAAAAATTTTTTTAACGTTTATTTATTTTTGAGACAGAGAGAGATGGAGCATGAACGGAAGAGGGTCAGAGAGAGGGAGACACAGAATCTGAAACAGGCTCCAGGCTCTGAGCTGTCAGCACAGAGCCCGACGAGGGGCTTGAACTCACAGACCGCGAGATCATGATCTGAGCCGAAGTCGGCCGCCCAACTGACTGAGCCACCCAGGCGCCCCTTTAATCTGTTTTAATGAATGCTAATCATCTGGCTTAGTGAAAACATCCTATTGATATGCCAAAACACAATGGCTTATACAAACATTTGATAAGCCATTCTCAAGTGTGGATACAGTTTAGTCATTAAGACAGATTGGATGGTTGTATTCTTCCTCAATCATTTACAGCACACACACACACACACACACACACACACACACACACACTGCATGTACACATACCCAAAAATGTAGCTGTGTGAATAAAATTAATTATTAAAAGCATTTATTTTGCTGGGTGGTGCCTGGGTGGTTCAGTTGGTTGAGCCTCTGAGTCTTGATTTCAGCTCAGATCATGATCTTATGGTTCTTGAGTTGGAGCCCCGCATTGGGCTCCATGCTGACAGTGTAGAGCCTACTTAGGATTCTCTCTCCCTCTCTCTCTGCCCCTCTCCTATCCATGTACACACACTCTCTCTCTTTCAAAAATAAACTTTGAAAAAATAATAAAAATAAAAACCATTTATCTTAGAAGTGGTAGTATTTTGAGCACAAATGTAGTGATAATAATAAAAATAAAAACATTTATCTTAGAAGTGGTAGTATTTTGAGCTCAAAAGTAGTGGAACAAGAAATAATCAAAGGTATTCTGCATTGAGCCCAGGGAGATGGTCTAAAAGCTATTTTGTTCTTGCATTGCTACTTTGGGAAGAATGGGGAGTTTTTTTTCTTTCTTTAAGAGATAGAGGACCAGCCCACCCAAGAAAGTTGTCTGTTGTTACCTAGGACAGTTTCCCTAGTGGTAAAAATCCCTCTGAAACTATTCTTTTCCATCTGAAACCAGAGAGTAGGCATAAGTAATTTCTCCTAACACAGAGATCAGAAGGATAATCGAAACACTGTGAGTTAGAGTTTATCAGAGGGATGAGATGGTCAGGGATGAACGCCCAGAGAGGGAGAGGTGATAATATTAGGACCAAACAGATGTAATCACTGTTTTCACTGACCCTGTGGCCCTCTGGGCAGGGCTTGGGTCTCTTACTGCAGTGGTTTCCACATCTGAGCATCAGCCACAACTGGGGTGTTAACATGTTCTAAGTTGGAATTTGGGGGAGTGGGACTTGAGATTCTATCTTTTAAAAAAGTTTTTCAACTCAGTCAAATTAGGAGCTGCTGTCTTGGAGTTTTATAACTTTTAAATTGTGAGATTGCTGATGCTGGACATCAGACCTAAGTGAGAGTTTCTTAAAGTGATAGTCTCCAAAGTGGGATGTCAGAAGAAAATATTAGAAGTATTTTATATATTTATATTTAAATTTTTAAAATGTTTATATATTTTTGAGAGACAGAGAGACAGTGTGACAGGGGAGGGGCAGAGAGAGAGAGGGAGACACAGAATCTGAAGCAGTCTCCAGGCTCAGAGCTGTCAGCACAGAGCCTGATGCGGGGGCTCAAACCCAGGAACTGTGAGATTATGATCTGAGCTGAAGTCAGACACTCAATGGACTGAGGCACCCAGGGGCCCCTGTATATTTATATTTTAAAAATCTCATTTAAAATGTTCTACTCTTTCATGTATTATGAAATATATAAGTATGTATTATATAATTTATAAATAAATATGCATATGGTGGGACTTAGGCTCAAATGTTTTACTGATAAGGTTGAGCAGTGAAAACAAAATTTGGAAACCACTGCCTTATAAGGCAGGGAAAATTAAAACTTAGCCTTAAGAGGCAGGTATCCAAAAAGAAAGTTGGCCTCCAGAAGTAGATGTATGGACAGTATACTTCTAGAGTCATTGGTATCTTAGAAAATGCCAATCCAGATAGGACAACGGTAAAATGCCAGGAAAAGGAGGAAGTGGATAGGAATTGGGGCTCTGGCTGCTGATAGCTTGAGAGGCAGTATGACATAGCCAAAAGAGAACAGGCTTAAGAGTCAGCAGATCTGATCTTTGAATTCTGCCACCTCACGGCTGTGTTACCCTATCTCTCAGTCCCACTTTCCCCATCTGTAAAACAGGGATACTTAACTGGCAGGAATGATTTGAGAATTAAATGAGACAATGTATGTATTTTAAAAAGTTCAGCACATAGTAGGTACACTATAAATGATAGCTATTGTGGAGCACCTGGGTGGCTCAATTGGTTAAGCATCCAACTCTTGATTCTCTCTTTCTCTCTCTCTGTCCCTCTCCTGCTTGTTCTCTCTCTTTCCCTCTCAAAATAAATAAATAAACTTAAAAAAATGGTAACTATTGTTATTGCAGCTATAGTTGGGAATTGCACCATTTATAGAGGCAATATAAGGCAGTGGTTGATAGTTTGGGCTCTGAAGTCAATTTGCCTGAGTCGGAATCCGGGCATTGCCACTGATTAACTGTTATATTGGGCCGGGTGATGGTAATAATAATAATAATAATAATAATAATAATAATAATAATGCCTATCTTCTGGGGTTGTTGTGAGGTTTTAAAGAGATTTCAATGTAGGGCGTGTAGCATGATGTATGGCTGATAATATATGCTTGATAAATATTAGTTGCTGTCATCATCATGGTCATCACCATCATCGTCATTGTCATCATAACCATCATCATCATCACCATGTTTGCACCAGGTTTTTTTTTTTGAAGTGAGAAGGTACATGATAATTATACAATTGTAACCATATAGTTACAATTCTGTAATTAATATCTAAGTAAAATGACCAGTAAATCTGTTGGTATGGTTCACATACAACATTGATTCTTAAATGTTTCTATACACTAAAATCATCAGTGGGGCTTATGAAGAATACACCTGAGTCCCACTTTAGATTTCCTGAATCAGATGGAGTCCAGGCAGCTGTATTTGCCACAGGACATATGAGCGCTTCTGATACATAAGAAAGTTTGAGAACCACTGATTACAGCGTTCTCCTTTTAATAGTTTTAGTTCTCAATTACTCAATTTTCCTCAAACCCCAAATAAATCATTCAGGTAGTGTTAAATTAGAAACGCCTCAGGGCACCCGGGTGGCTCAGTGGGTTAAGCATCCGACTTCAGCTCAGGTCATGATCTTGTGGTTTGTCAGTTCGAGCCCTGCTTTGGGCTCTATGCTGACAGCTTGGAACCTGGAGACTGCTTCAGATTGTGTCTCCTCTCTCTGCCCCTCCCCCACTTGTGCTCTTTCTCTAGCAAAAATAAATAAATGTAAAAAAAAATAAAAAAAAAAAAAGAAATGCCTCCACGATCCAATTGACCATCTGATTATTACTTGGCGCTTAGCAACTTGTACTCTGGATTTAGACTGTTAGGCCACTGGTTGGGAGTTTTAAAACGCTTGCCTTTCATTTGGAGGTTACATTTTACTTTTTATTTTCACTAAATCACCATCTAACTTTACTGTTGGAGATAAATGAAAATATTCTTAATCAGGATTGAGAGAATTTAGGGGTTAACTAATCCAATGTCCAAATTGCACTGATTAAGAGGCTATACTTTTCCCTATATCTAGTTAGTAGCAAAACCATCCTTAAGATTCTGTTTCTTGATTTCTGCCTTTGTGGTCTTTTTGTTACAACATGCTGCTTCCAATATTTTGATGACTTGATTTGGCACTGAAAAAAGGCAATATGTTCACCTTTTGGAACTCTGTTTAAGTCACTAAAAACATCATTTAAAAACATTCTCTCTCTTGCATCTCTGAAGACATGAAATGGCTAGTACTTTCAAAATGAGAAGAGTACTCTTGAAAACCTAATTTCTTTTATTACTTGTTCCCAATTTTTGGCTTCATTGTCAAATGAAAATAATAGAAAATTACTTCCCATTATCATTCAAGTCAGTTGGAGTGATCAATATACTTAAAATACCCACTGACACGTGCTGATTCTTTAAAGTACTATGTCACTGAAAACTTTTGACCTATTTGCATTTATCTACTTGGAGTAACTCTCATCTAACCGTGGGAGTTGGTCCATCAGTTGTCTTTAAGTTCTGTTGTTACTATCTCATAATATAGTCTTTCCCCTTTATAAACTTATAAAATAATTTAAGCATATAGAAAAGGTAAAGAAAATCATATGACAAGTAATATATACCCACTGTCCAGCTTTAAAAAGTCTTAGCATCTTACCACAGTTTTTTCGTATCTTTTTGTTTCGTTTTTTTGGAATAAGAGTACCAAAAAGTAAGATATAGTACCTATATATATCTGAAATACTCTGTATAGCCTTCCTCTGCCCCTCTCCTGTGATAACCACTATTGTGAATTTGGTGTTCATCATTCCATGCCTGTTTTTTTGCTTTTGTTTTTATTTTTGCTTATTTTTTTGTTATGCTTCTTTTTATTATATGAGTTATGCACCCATAAACAATAGGTAGGATTGTTTGCATGACTTTAAACTTTATATAAACAGTATACTGTACCTAAAGTCTTCCAATTACTTTTCTTTTTTGCTTTACATAAAAAGATTTATCCATGTTGACAGGTGTTGCTCCAATACATTTATTTAAATTGCTGTAATAATGGAACAAAAAACTGCTGCATAGTGTTCTAGTGCTTAAATATACCTTAATTTACTTATCTAGTTTTCTATTGGTGGATATTTAGGTTTTTACTTGATATGCTTCATTGTGCACATGTGTGGGAGTTTTTCTATGGTATAAATCAAGAAATGGGGTGTAGCTTTAATTTTGTTAGTTATTGCCAAATTGCTCTGTTATACAAATTATAGTGCCTTAGAATTCCTATTTTTTCCACCTCTTCAATATCATTGAATATTATCAGATTTCTTAATTTATGCCAATCTTATATCTCATTCATTGTTTAAATTTACATTTCTCTGATAACTAGTAAGAATGAACATCTCTTCATATGTTTACTGATCATTTTAAAAAATCCTATATATTTTTTTCTAAGAGTGTTAAAGTTTTGCTTTTCATATTTAAATTCTTAAACTTCCTGGAACTGATTTGTACTGTGTGTGTGTGTGTGTGTGTGTGTGTGTGTGCGCTGTATTTTTTCTAAATGTAAAACTACTTATACATGTTCTTTGTGTTAAAAAGTAGATCCTTTAGGGGCATTTGGTGGCTCGGTCGGTTAAGCGTTCGACTTCAGCTCAGGTCATGATGTCGTGGTTCATGAGTTTAAGTCCTGCAATGGGCTCTCTGCTGTCAGTGCAGAGCCTGCTTCAGATCTTCTATACCACCCTCTCTCTGCCCCTATCCCACTCATTCTCTTTCAAAAATAAATAAACCTTTTAAAAAGCTATAAAAAAGTAGATCCTTTACAGTACCGGTAGAGTTGTATCTTTGCAGTCCCCCACCTTTTATATTTTAGTGATTCTGAAATTGCCAACTACCCATCAGAGCTCTGCATCAAAAATAAGTTTTTACATAGTTACCATTTTATATGTAAATGGAAACTTAAGCCATGTATACAAATTTCTATAATCGGATTGTCACTTGGTTGAATTATTTGCATGATACCATAAATATTTAAATTTAAATTTGGGTC
Source organism: Felis catus (assembly GCF_018350175.1). Lineage (NCBI taxonomy): Eukaryota > Metazoa > Chordata > Mammalia > Carnivora > Felidae > Felis > Felis catus. Next base: position 116,834,602 of record NC_058374.1, read on the forward strand.
CCTTAGTGTCACTTAAAATAATTTTAAAAAGATTACACTTTCATGTAGCATTGAAAAGAAAAGTTAGTGTGTATTTGAAGGGCTTGAAAATAGATCTATGGGATATACATTTTTTCAGGGAACAAAAGTTTGTCATTCTAAGATTGGCTTGCTGTCCATAGTTTCTTGGGTTAGCAAAAACCACATGCTTTCCAGGTTCTAAGAAAAGGAGCCACCCACAAATACTTTGTTTTATTTTGTGAGTGATGTGTGCAAAAGAATTATGTATTGTGGGCCTAGCAATGCAATTACAGGCAGTGGAAATTGCTAAATAGAGGAAAAACTGGTATGACTGATTCAGATATCATGAAAGACTTGGGCACTAAATATATGTCAAAATCTTCTGGATAATATTCAAGGGAAGCTTGAATTTTCTGGATAACATCCAACTAAGAAAATAAAAACAAATGCAGAGTGAACACATCCTGGTATTCTTTAATTAATCTGCTTTGAAATTATTCTGTTAATCCTAAAAGTGGTAAAGAGGATCAGCAAGTATTATGCCAAATCAAGGTCACTGATGCCATGTATTGTGCATGGCATGATCACTGTAAAAAGTGAATTGGAAGTATATGAATAGGAAAAGTCTTTAACTTTGACTGTAATACTACATAATACAGTGTAATGTAATTGTATGGATAAATACATGTTTACTAAACATTTTTGTGTACACTTAATATACTGGGTTTTTAAGTTTTTAGTTTTTAAAAAATATTTATTTTAGAGAGAGAGCGGGGAAGGCGCAGAAAGAGAGGAGGACAGAGGACCTGAAGTGGGCTCCACACTGACAGCAGAGAGCCCGACATGGGGCTCGAACCCAAGAACCCTGAGATCATGACCTGAGCTGAAATGCGACACCTGACTGAGCCACCCAGACGCCCCTATATTGGGTTTTTTTAAAAAGTGCATTATTATTGATGGTCTCTCTGATAATTGATGTCATTTATTTATTTATTTATTTATTTATTTATTTATTTATTAACTTACTGTGTTTAATGTTTATATATTTTTTTGAGAGAGACAGAGAGACAGAGTGCAAGCAGAGGAGGGGCAGAGAGAGGGAGACACAGAATCTGAAGCAGATTACAGGCTCTGAGCTGTCAGCATAGAGCCCGACACAGGGCTGGAACTCACAAGTAATGAGATCATGAACTGAGCTGAAGTCAGATGCTTAACTGACTGAGCCACCCAGGTGCCCCTGATGCCATTTTAGAATCAAAGAATTTGAAATGCCTCTTTACCAGGTATGGATCAAGACTTCTCTGTCTGCTACCTCTTGCTTTTTCTTGGAGAGAGCTGTTAAGGACCCAGAGAACTACAGGAAAGGGGTATAGGCTTTTTTTTTTTTAATGTTTGTTTGTTTATTTATTTATTTATTTATTTATTTATTTATTTATTTAGAAAGAGAGAAAGGGAGCGAGCAGGGTGAGGCTGGGGAGAGAGAGAGAGAGAGAGAGAGAGAGAGAGAGAGAGAGAGAGAGAGAGAATCCCAGGCAGGGCTCTGTACTGGCAGCGCAGAGCCCGAGGCAGGGCTCAATCTCACTAATGGTGAGATCATGACCTGAGCTGAAATCAAGAGTTGGACACTTAACCAGTTGAGCCACCCAGGTGCCCCAAGGCCTTGTCTTTATCTTACAACAGAGGAGAGACTATTAAAAAAACTTGCTTGGACTTGGTGATGCTGAGTTTGGACTGTTAATGCCTCAGCTGTGATGTTATTTAGGAAAGGAATGACCCAGACTTTTGAAAATGTATTGAAGTGATTATCCTTGAGACTCTCAGAGCAAGAGCATACCTTTGTGAGTTGGAGTAGTGGTTTCCATGATGACAATGGGAATTCCCTTGTCACTCCTATCAGAAGAAGCATTTCCTGGGACTGGAAAAAAAGGCAGGACATGGGTGAGCCTTAGACTGAAGGCAAGAGAGAGAATTCTTCTCTCACTGGACCTTTTGGCATTTTGCCTAGGCTTTCTTGTATAGATGTGCCAGTACACTGCCAGTGGTGGGGGGTGAGCCAAAGCTTGCCACATTTAGGCAGGTTGAAATCTAGGCAAGGAGATACCCTGAGGGTCCGTGAATGTTGGCTCCCTGTCCAGAAGGTTCTGGGAGAAACCATAGCAGTTATAAGTTACTTATAGCAGTTGTAAATTACTTCCCATGCCAGTGATTCAGATATTGGTGTGCAAGAGATATCTTGTGGAGTTTTTTATAGACTCAGATATCTGAGACCCACTTCCAGAAATTCTAATTGAATAAGAGTGAAGTGGGACCCTTAACCTTGTTTATAACAAATATTCCAGATAAATCTAATGCATTTAGTTCACATTTTAGGAAATAATCTTAGGCTGCTTTCCATTTGGCTACTTTTGAACCTTGGTTGAAGTCTTGTTAGAGCTGCTAGTCTGCTGTGATGGAATACCGGAAGGGCCTGTTACATACTTTAAAAGATGTGGCAAAAGGGAGGGTGATGCCTTACCCCCAAGGCCAGAGCAGCAGGAGCAGTGGTGGTGACCAACCTGAAGAAAGCCATGCTTAGTAGAGTAGCTGTCTCATGAGGGACATCATGGGAGGCAGTGGACTTAGGCAGGCTGCTGGGGAGGTGGCAAGGTTGAAGTCTGCAAGAATTTTTCATGGAAAAAAAATAACAGGAAATGATTTTGTAGTCAGGGTCCACATGGTTTGGGGTTAAAGGGCTTGAGAGCATAGAGTGGCTTCCAAAAGAAGAAATCCTTTTCCTTCCCTATACCACACCCAGATGTTAAATAGCTAGTAAAGACTGACTTCAGTATCCCTCAAGGGTGACAAGTAGGAAGAAAAGACAGAGTGTGACACTGCTGCTCTTCAGAATCATTCCTATCAGCCAGGGCTTCCCTGGTAGCTCCCAGTGGTGCTTCTGGTCTTGGGGACTTTTCTCAGGTTTATGTATTTGGTAACCACCCCCCAAACATCCTCAAGCAACACAGTGACTGGAAACCTCAGTGTCACCTCCAGAGGGCGCTTGGGTCTCTACCAAAGTCCTGAATGGCCTTCACCAGTTAGGGATTCCACTTTCTTCCAAGAAATTCCTTTTTTAAAGATTACACAAGAGGAGTAGGACTGTGGAGTCCTAATCAGTCCTGTGTTCTCTGTATTCTTCAGTGCCAGGCTCAGGGCCAGCTTCCCTTTCTCTCCCTTGGCTCAGGAAACATTCTTGAATTTTCCATGGGTACCCCCTTCCCAGTGTTCTTCCTGCACTGCAGGGTGTTGATAGTAGAACCCATCACTTTCCCTTGGCACATCCTCAGGGATCTGTTGGCTTTGGTAACAGCCCTAATTAGCTCTTTCTGTGTTGCCTCAAGTACAGGACCATAGAGACAGACTGGGCTCAGGTACTAGTCTAGGGATGGATCTCAGAGAACCTTAAGGTAGATTTACAGACTAAACCTCAAAAATCATCCCCAGGAAGCACCAAAAATATCAATTTCTAAACAAGAATAAGTAAAAGGAAGTTTTTCTGTGTTAACCTCAAAGAAAGGCAGTTTTGACCTTTTGTTCTCAATAGATTGTTTGCTTGAGTTAAGAAATGTTCACATGGAATAGTTGTCATTAATATGGGTGACCTAAAGGTTAATATAGCTTAGGGAATGCTTTTCACTGTTTTGTATTGTTGGTTTCCCTTTTGTGAAATTCTGTGGCCAGGGAACTGCATAGTTCCAGTGTGCAGTCCAGTAGCACATTACTAATTGCATTCTTTAAAATACAGATTTATGTTGGTTTGTTTGGCCATATCAGGAGAGAAACCAGTGTAGGGGGTTATAAAATGTCAAGGTCATAAACTTCATGGGGCTTTCAGGCAAATGAGGAATTTTTATTAATTCTTTAAATGCAAATGTCCAGTAATATCTCCATTTGTCACACCCCCTGCAGTGCTCCAGGTAGGAAAGGATTTCAACCTGCTCAGTTGGGGGCCAAGTAGAGAAGAAAAAAAAATCTGATTATTCAGAGGCTCTCTGTTGTCAAATAGTATAGCTAAATATAATAATATAAAACATCCCCCCTTTTCCCCTGACTGTCCTTGGAAGAACGTATATCAAATACAGATGCAAAACTAGAGGAATCACTCTCATTTTGTACCCCCTGGAAGGACATATTTTAGAATGAAATCAGCAAGTACCTTGGCAGGCACCCAAGATATCAGGTAAATTGTTAACCATCTGACTATTCTTTTACAAGAGGAAAATTGAGTGTGATATTAAAGCAAAACCTCTTTATTTTAAACTAGTGGTTCATAGTCCCATTTTAGATGCCCCTAAATACTCCTTCCTAAGACCTTTTAAAAACACTTTAAAAGTGCTTTTTTTTTTTTCCTTTTTGTACAATAGGAGCAAAAGTCCAAATCTGGAATGACAAATCGTCATGTTATCAATCACCTTCCTATTCTGGTCAAGGGCATATTAGGTTACATGAAAAAGATCCTAAATCTGTCTTCTTGTGACTAATCAGCATGGGATGAAGTTTTCATACTCTACCACATTACCTGTAGCCAAATATTATTCCTGACTTGGGTTTTTGTTTATAGTCGCACAGTAGAGAGTTAAAGAAGATTAAAGAAGGAGAATGTTGCTGTATACTAGTAATTTTCAACTTGTGGGCTCAGGACTCCTGAGAAACTGGGGAAACTAGAGACAGGGTTCTCTAATCAGCATGTGAAATAGCACTGTGTGTAGATCAATAAATAGCATGTCTTGCATATATATGTGCTTTCTAAGGTTGGGCGCCATATTGGTTTTCACTCATTTTTGTATCATCAGTGCCCACTTCAGTGCCTGGGACACATTAGACATTCTGTAAATAAATAAATGAATAAGGGAATAATGAATATTATTTTTCTAATATATGTGAATGCTGTCATGATAAATAAAGTACACACTTATTTAAAAAGCACTACTAAAAAGGGGCGCCTGGGTGGCTCAGTCGGTTAAGCCTCCGACTTCAGCTCAGGTCATGATCTCACGGTCCGTGAGTTCGAGCCCTGCGTCGGGCTCTGGGCTGATGGCTCAGAGCCTGGAGCCTGCTTCTGATTCTGTGTCTCCCTCTCTCTCTGCCCCTCCCCCGTTCATGCTCTGTTTCTGTCTCAAAAATAAATAAACGTTAAAAAAAATTTTTTTTTTAAAAAATAAAAAGCACTACTAAAAAATAAAAAGCACTACTAAATTAATATTTTGTCATCATGGTTTCTTGTTTTTTACTATGGTAAACCATAAATAACATAAAATGTACCATTTTAATGATTTTTAAATAGACAGATCTGTAGCATTAATCATCATGTTTCTTAATGGATACTAAGAGCATGAATGCTAACCTGAGGGTCATAACTAAACTTCAAAGTGGTCCTCATTGTCCTACCAGGGTTGAAACCACTCATGTTCAGTTTTTCTGATAGGAAGTTATCTATTCTTGACAATTTCCAGTGTCATGCATCTCACCCGTTCAAAGAGTTTCATGATTGGGTTGATAAAAGTGTTAAAAAATGTTCTTGCTTGAGTATTGAGTTGAAATCTATCTTCTTGTACTTTCCCACTGGTCTAAATGATTCTAGTTTGAGGAAACAGAATCAATATATTATGCCTTCTTCCAAGGAACAACCCTTATCAGTTGCCAGGTTTTTAGGGTTTTTTTCTTTTAAAGCAACTTATTATAGAATCTGGATTGCATCTAACCAAAATTCCGTCTTTTGAGATTTGAAATTGAAGGATTAAAAATTGTGCTGCTTTCTCTTAGTTCTAGGCCTTAACAAACACTAATAGTTATACAAAGCATTTGTAGATTGAATGGACTAGGCTTGTCTTGTCCACACCCCAAAGACCAAGACCAATGGAACAGCTCAGCCTTTTGCTTGTGCAGGAAAGGCCTTACCCAAGACAGAGCCTCCTTCACTCCTCCTATCCATATGGATGAAGCACATACTAGGATACCCTTCATCTCTCCCCTTGTCCCCACAATCAACCCAGCATGTAGGAGATTTGGAGCTTCCCCCCGCCCCCCACAGTCTTACACGTGCTACCTTTTTTTTTTAAGTTTATTTATTTTTGAGAGAGAGACAGAGCATGAGGGGGGAGAAGCAGAGAGAGAGAGGGAGACAGAATCTGAAGCAGGCCCCAGGTTCTGAGTTGTCAGCACAGAGCCTGACGTGGGGCTTGAACTCATGAACAGTGAGATCATGACCTGAGCCAAAGTCAGACATTCAACCGACTGAGCCACCCAGGTGTCCCTATATGTGCCAACTTTTAAAAATGTCTTTGAACATAACACAATCACTATAATTTCCTTTCCTTTCTTTCTTCCCTTTCTTCTATTTTCCTTTTTATCAGATATTTGGGATATTTAAAAATAAAGCAAAACAAAAATTTTCTTTCTCCTGTCTGTTTTCTTCTCTTGTCACTCTCTTTTCTCTCCACCATCCTGCCTTGTGTTCAATAGACCACTAATTTCCTTTTGTGGTTTGTTTGCCAACAATAACATCTTTCTGAATTATCCATATTAATTAAAAGTGAATGTCAGTGTTAAAACAGACCCCTGGCTTCACATTTTGATGAAGAATTATTATACTCAGAACACAGTGGGCCTAGCACAAGGTCATACTCTAATGAATGCCCAAGATAGGTTGATTATTGAGTGAAAGACAAAATGACAAAACAAGCTAGTTGGGGTTGCCAGTCCATACTTGGCTGCCTCTTGTGTTTCCCTGATTACCAGAGCCAGAATTAGCTATGAGTGGGAGACCGTGCTTTCTTTTTCCAGTTCCCACTCCATGTTGACTCACATGGACATTTCAAAAGAATCCCCAAGTCCAAAATAATTTGTAATGAATACAAACACCTCATTTATAATTTTGGCCTTTTATTACAGTCTATAAAAAAATGTTATATTTGATGGCTAAATAATGCGTATGGGAACCAATATCTAAATTTAAGTTTTTGACTTACTTCCAGAAGTCAATTCTTGGTCAAGATCTTGAAAGTTTATCTCCTTGGTAGTTATTTCTTCAAGTGATCCTTTGACAAAACCTATTCATACCATGATATAGAATCAACAGGGGCTACATTTACCTTGGTTTTTTTTTTTTCCCTCTTATCTCAGAAAATCTCTTATGCTCATTCAGAATTTATCAGTGTCCCTTTAATTCTTTTGGGTATTATTCTATTGAATTACCTGAAAGAATTGATGAAAGCCAACTAATTCTAGTTAGGACCTCAGAGTTGAATTTAGCCAAACCCATTTGGGCCATCAGTTTTAAGGGCAGTATAGGCTTTCATAGTAATAACTGACCTGTCTCCTTTCACTAGGTCAAGAAATACTCTTGTCATTTCTTATCAACAAAGAAGAACTTTTTTTTTAGGTTAAAAAAATTTTTTTTAATGTTTTTATTTATTTATTTGGAGAGACAGAGGGAGAGCTAATGAACAGAGGAGGGGCAGAGAGAGAGAGAGGGAGTGAGAGAATCCCAAGCAGGCTCCATGCTGTCAGCACAGAGCCCAATGTGGGGATCCAACCCATGAACTGTGAAATCATGACCTGGACCCAAATCAAGAGCCAGACGCTTAACTGATTGAGCCACGCAGCACCCCAAAGAAGAATTTTTGGTTGCTCTTTAACAGAAAATGGGAAATTCTGTTGGTCATTTTCCTATGGTGAACATCTAACTACCCATCTAATGATAGGTCCCAGAGAAATCTAGGACTGGAAGAAAGCCCTCAGGTCTTATGATCCATTTCATGATAGTCCTTTATGTCCGTCCATGTTAAAGAATCTAAGGCCAGCTCCTTACCATATTAAGTGGCATTTTCTCTACAAGAGTTGATAGTGTTAAGTTCCTCTCTTGGAAGCAGAAAACATTCCTCTCCTCTCTGAAAGCACTTGGAATGCTATAGTGCAAAATGTAGGTTTGATGTTCTTTGCATATGGAGGGAATATTACTAACCTGCCATTAATAGAGCATATCTTTCAAATGAAAATTTCTTCCAAATCCAAAATCATGGGGGGAAAAATAGAAGGAGAAACTGTCGCAGATAAAAGGGGACTTGAGAGCCTTATCAGCCAAGGGCAATCTATGGACTTGGTTTAGATCCTGATTTGAGCAAAACATTTGTAAAACAGATACTTTAGAGGTAGCTGAAAAATTTGACCATGGACTGGATTCCAGAGGATATTAAGAAATGATTGCTAGTTTCATTAGATATGTTCATTGTATTGGGTTATGTTAAAAAAATTGTTTTCTGTTAGAGATGCAAACTGAAGTATTTATAGTTGAAAATGATAATATATTTGGGATTTGCTTTAAAATATTCCAGAAAAATAAGGTGAAATAAGATTGGATAAATGCTCAGTATTGAAATCATATACATGACTTTCATTAGATTACTTGTATTAATTTTGTGTATCTTTGAAAGTTTCCAAAAATACAAAGTTTTTAAAAAATTTTCTATTATTATTCTAGAAGCAGAGAAGAAATATTGTCCAGTGTAGGTCTTGCCTGTACTATTTTTAATAATGATAAAATAATTCAATAATTAATCACTAAATTAAATACAATGGCTGGTTATTTTTATTTTTTAGGACTGTTAAAATATAGTAATATTTTAGGTGCTTCACACATATCTCATATAATTAATAATTGTGGAGTAGGTTATATTATTCTCTTTTTGCAGTTGAGGAAACTGAGGTTCAAAGAGGTTAAGTAACTAGTGCAAGGTTAATAGAACCAGCTAGTGATGGAGGCTGAGGTTTGGACACAGATCTAATTCCAAAGCTCGTGTTCTTTGCACTACTGTTCTACCACTCATTCTGTTTATAGTTTGGGGTCTTGCTGACTAGAGGCATCCAAGTCAACTGGCTAATTAAGAGTGATTTTCTTAAAACATAAGCCAGTATGTCACTGTGCCGCAAACCTCCCAAAGACTTCCCATCTCACATGGAGTAAAACCCAAAATGTTTATAGGATCCAAAGGGCCTTTCATGGTTGTCTCCCTCCTTGCCACCCATTCCACCTCATCTCTTTCAACTCTCTTTGCTAACTCTGCTGCAGCCACGCTGGGATCTTCGGTGCTTTCCCCTAAATGTACGGAGCATCCTGCTTAGTTAGACCCTTCACTTTGTGTTCCCTCTGTCTGAAATGCTCTTTCCCCACATCTGACATGATTCACTTTTTACTCCCTCCCCTCATATCCTTCAGGCTTTCCTCAAATGTCTTCTTATCAGAGAGCACTTCCCTGACCATCTAACTAGATGGGCACCCCCACTGAAGTTTTCTCTTTTCTCCTATCCTTCTTTTCCTTCATAGTGCTTATCGCTTCCTGACGTCATGTACTTGTTTGTCTGTTTCCCCTCAGTAGAATGTAAACTCAGTGAGGAAAGGGATTTTGTCTATTTATTCACTACTATATCTCTAGCATCTAGAACAGTGCCTGACACATAGTAGTTGCTCAGTAATATTTGTGCTGAATCAGTAAATGACTCTCTTCCTCATCAGCCCAGTGATCTGAATCACCTGGTCACATACATCACGCCCAGGCTGGGCAACCTACGGGACTGAAATGGAATCACTGACAAAACCAGCACACTGTCTGATATCCTATCTTATAATGTGGACATTGTAGAAAGGTTAGCATTGCAGATCCAGCATTTCCTAGCTACCCAACTATGAACAAATTTCTTAACTCTTTTTAGTCTTAGTTTCCTTATCTGTAAAATGCAATAATAATTATTAGACAATCACAGGATTATTAGATACTTATGTAGAATACTGAGCAATCTGTCCAGTTTAAATCTTTTTATGGTAAGTCAGAAGTTCCTCCTTAAGTTCCCAAAACTTTCTTTGCTTTTATAATTCCAGACATCTGATCAGGCAGCCAAGAGCTCTGAAAGGCCTTTGGCTGGAAACTGAGGATTTATTAAAGCCAATGTGCTCTCCCTCTTGTTTGAGCATGTAGATGACATAGAATAACCCCTCCGATTTATTGAATTAGCTTTTCCAGTGTTGTTTATGCTGCCACATGATCACTTCTCAATTTGACAAAAATTACTTTATAATAGGGATTAGATGGTACAGAAATGACAGTGGTCTTTGCTAGATCTATCACATTCTTTTTTTTTTTTAACCAAAAATCTCCAGGATGCCAACTTTGCACAAAGACTTACTGTTGTTATAATTTTACAGGACTTAATAAATTAGCCATTGTTATGAGATAACCTCAAAACATTAAGAGATCCTGGCTTGTAAAAAAAAAAATTAATGGAGCAAAAGTATGGACACATTAGTAAAAAAAAAATTTTAATACCAAGTAGTATTTTTTTAAAGTTCGAGTGGAAAGTGGTATAACCACAGGAATGTACATTAACAAAAGCAATACACTAATTAAATAACACACAAATGTTATATTGTCTGGGCATTAATGCTTGAAGGTCATGTCTTAGTTTATAATAGTGAAGGGAATTTATGAAGGGAGGATTACTTGACAGGAATCTTTCTGTCCTACAAGTTATGTGTAGGTTAAGATAATCAACAATTCTTTTTTTTTCCATATGAGTAGAACTACAAAGAAGAGAACTGTCTGCATTTATACATTCTTGCTTATTATATGATGATATTTAGCTCACAGGATCTTCGGAAGAAAAAAAAAGAAGGAAGAAGAGAAGAGGAGAGGACTGTACTCATGGGACATTAAGCCGGGGGTTAGTGTTCTAGTTAGTTAGCTATAGTAAGGGACACTGAGACTTGGGCAGGTTGCTGGGGTTTAATACCTAACAGAGCAGGAAGCAAATGAGCACTGAGCCATGTGGCACTTTTTCCCTGCCATCTCTAAACAAACATCGCAATAGTCCAAAAGCACAAAGGTGGGTCTGGCACATGGAACTGGGTTTCCTGGTGACTTTATCTGTGTCTTGGCATTTGGTCTGTGTTTACAGTCTAAGCAACAGATATGAGGTTGCTTGACCTCAACAGATATGAGACACAAAGGAGAAAAGCACAAAATAATGACCATAACATAAAGGTACTGTTTACTCTGAGCTTTTTGGAGGATACAGGAGGGATGGGGGAATCAACTCTACTGCATCTGCTTTTGGTTCATCTGTGGCCCAGGCTTGCTCCCTTCAGCAGTCACAGCTACCCAGTGTTGCTCCATAATTACTGGAAGGCAGTGAGGCCTATGAAAAGCATGTGATGTAATCACACTTTCAGGGAAATCTGTTGGGGCTAGTGATAATAACTGGGTGCCAAGATCTCCTTGATATTGGGCGTAAAGAAGGTGCTCAGTAAATATTTGAAGTCACTTGACTCTGACACAGGCTTTAGTCATGGGCTCCATTCCTTTACCAATATAACCGAGGGTGTCACAGGTCTGTGTTGGAGAAACTAAGAGATATTCAAGGCTGGTTTTCTCATGTGTCCCTGTTCCATCTGGGGGTGGTAGTACAGACAGGTGGGAGTCATGGAAGAAAGGCCAAGAACACATTTCAAGACATAAGGCCATGTCCTGTCTCAGAGACCCAAATGACAGCATCAAGTGGCAGCTTTGAGTGTGACTCTGGTGTGTTCCTTTAGCTAGCTTCCCTACTGTGATATTTTAGGGCCTTATGCAAGTTAAATTCAAAAAGGTTGTTAGGAGAAGCTATGAAATAGGATCTATGTGAGCAGTAGGGATCCTCAGTGGAGAAAATGCCATGAACCACTCTTTGACAAAGGTAGTGCAGAGCCACTCTAAGAAGTGTAACTAACTCCTGAGGCAGCAAAGGACATCAGAGTTTATGAGAGCTTTGCCACGAGGGGGTTGCATGTCTGAAGGGAGCAGCATGGATCATCAGCCTTATACTCTGGCCCCTATTAGACAAGAGTAATTCAGTCTAGGTATCACAAACTCTGAAGTAATCAAATCATGAAATATTCTGAGAGCAGAGACCAGAGTTAAAGCTGCTTCTGAAGATGCCTAATGTAATGTGAGAACAAGTCAGCTTTGAGTGGCTCTGTCATCAGGTGGGCAGCATAGTTATTCTTTGCTTTATTTCCAGAGCAAAGACTGAAGAGACCACAAAAGGATTCTATGGCCAGCAGATGCAGCTAGATCCCAGGAGTGGTGCAATTGGAGAGAGTTCACGTGTCACTGCCAATTTCCCAGTGAGCACTATGGCCAGATGAAGTACTACTGAGGTCAGAGAAACAAATTTTTACTAAATGGTAGTGACTGAGAAGAGTTAGCAAATATCCAGTTCTGCCATATTTAGTCTTTCATTAACAGTGCAAATCAGGGTTAAAGCAAATATTTGTTTCCACCTAGTCTTTTGTGCTTTGAACACTGATGTCATTGCTTCCTAGTTTCCAGTTTTATGATTTTCTCCATTCCCTGCTAGGACCAGTCAGCTAAAGAATATTTGGCTAGCAGACAACAGGAAAATACTATGCATAGCAATTGAAGAAATATGTGTTAGGGAAAAATATCATGGCCCTATAAAAATAACAGGGGAAATCCTGGCATTTAATCAATAATGACTTCTCATTTTAAACCATAACTCATTTCAAGTAATTCTTGTGTTCTAGAAAAACACCTGTTCATCTTGCTGTAGAAAGGCATGAGAACACGTAGCCCAGGCATGAGAACGTAGGAAAAATTTTCCAAGCCAAATCACTACGAAATACCAATGGTAATATTTCACTATGTGGGATATTTGTTAATATATTTGCCTTTTAGGCTTCTTAGAAAATGGTGCAGAATTGAGCCACATAGTAGACAAAATGGTTGCTTTTCAGGATCATTGCTTGCCTACACCCTATTGCTACCTCACCCCCCTGCTAAGAGTCACTAGAGGCGCCAAATGGGAATTTAAGGAAGAAGAGCATTCGCACAAGGTAGATATCCCTCAGAGACCAAGCCTGAGATGAGGACTAGAGCCTATGCTAGCAAGCTGGAGGCTACCACCATGTTCTGAACTCCATGAACTAACTTTCAATGTGCTCTGGGAGAATGGACAGGAATGGGCTGGGGGAAGGAAAGCAGCAGGGACTCGGGGAACAAGTCTGAATAGCAACACCTTGGAATCGTGAACAAGTCAGGCTGTGGTTTCATGCTGCCATATGAAGCCCATTGGTGAAGGAGTTTCCTGTGTGGACACAAAAGGAAAGGTGATACTTCTAAATGAGTGAGTGCTGAGATGGAAGGTGGAGGCAGAGGGTCAGGACCCAGATTTTGATTAGAAAGTTACCGTAAGTCAATTAAGGTCAGCCAGGCAAGGAGAAAGCAGACAAGAAGGATTTTAATAGCAACAAGCATCAGAAACTTGATCTTAGGGAATCTAAGTCTCTCTGAGAGGTGAGGGTCTGGGAAAGAGGTCTGAGTAACAGATCTAGGATAACCTGCTTCTTTGTCACCGGTCTCTTCTCTCTCAAATCCATCTTACGCTGCAGTTAGAACCGAAAGTTGGTATTTATCACTCCTCTGTTCCAAAAGCTTTGAATGACTCACGGTGTTTAAAGAACCAAGTTCCAGCTCCCTAGGCAGGTGTTGAAGAACTTCAGCAGTCTGGCCTTAAACAACCTAATAATTAATCAGTCACCATCCTATTCCCACTGTTCCTGACAGAATGGTGTTTTTAAATTTTCCAAACATAATTTGCTTTTCTGCTGTTGAGAACACAGGATGAGACAGTAGGGTCTTACCCTCTTACCTGTCCCAGCATCCTGTTATGGAACACCTGGATTGCTTGGCCTTGTTGCCAGTTACCATAAACCTCTCTCTCTGTTCACATCCTATTTGATGTCTCAGCAACATCAGATGGTTTCTTTGAAACACTGTTCTCTCCTACCTCTCTTATTTTCTCTTAATTGTTCTCCAACTGCACTTACTCCTCCTAAATCCTTGCTAGTTTTTCCTCTTCTAGCTGAGTGGTAAATGCTGAAGTACCTTGGGAATTTGTCTGAGCCTGGCTGTGTTAACTATCTATGTTCTTACCCTGGCTGATCTCATCTCTGGCAGACTAAATTATGGACCCCAATTTCATACTCTCCCTCCTGACGCCCCCGCCCCTGCCAATTCTTGCATCCAGGTTGTCATCACATACAGTCTTGGATGTGTAACTTGCTTTGGATAATTATATACTGGTGAAGGTCAAGGTGTATCATGTGTCCAGGACTTAAGAAAATATTGAGATGTAATTGACATGTAACATTGTGTTCTAGAGACAACACCTGACCCCACAGATAGAAGCAGAGATGGTTAAATTGAACCTCAGCCAATCTGCAGATGTGAGCAAAAATATTGTTGCTTTATGCCACTGAGTGGTGGGAGTGGTGGCAGTAGTGACCATATAATCTATTTGTTATATGACTTCCAAATATAAATATTTAGCTTTTCACCTCTCTTCCTCTGTACTCCAGACTTGTGTATCTGGCTGAATACTTGGCATCTCTACTTGATGTTTAATAGGAATGGGACTCTATATTCATCCCTAAATTTTCCTTTTCCTATATCAGTATATACCATCATCCTTCCACTTGTTCAAGCCAAAAATTTGGGAGTCATTTTTAATTCTCCTTTTCTTCATTTTGACATTTAATCCTTTAGCAATCTCTGCATAGTGTCCTACAGAGTTCTGAGTATAAATATGTCCACTTTTCTCATCTTCATCAATATACTATCTTTTGTTTAGAAAAGTTCGGTAAATTTTTAGTTTTTTCTGCCTTCACTTTTATCCTTTCTTCACCCATTTCTCACATAACATCCAGAGTGATCTTTTATGTTTTTTAACGTTTTATTTATTTTTGAGACAGGGAGAGACAGAGCATGAATGGGGGAGGGTCAGAGAGAGGGAGACAGAATCTGAAACAGGCTCCAGGCTCTGGGCTGTCAGCACAGAGCCCGACACGGGGCTCGAACTCACGGACCGCGAGATCACGACCTGAGCTGAAGTTGGCCGCTTAACCGACTGAGCCACCCAGGCGCCCCCAGAGTGATCTTTTAAAAGAGTAAATCATATGCTTCCACTTTCCTCCAGTTGCTACTCATCATTACTTAGAATAAAATCCAAACTCCTGAAGGTTCTCATGTTTCTCATGTTCTGGCCCGTGCCTGCCTCTTCAGACTCACTTGATACCATTCTCTGGCCTCACTGCTCTTCCTTTCTGTACTTGGAACACTCCCAACTTATTCTGACCGAGGGGATGTTATACTGGCTATTTCCTTTAGGAAGAATGCTTTCGCCCATCTATTTATTTGGCTGCTGCCTCCTCACTGTGTAGTTATATCAGCTTAAGTATTACCTCCTCAGAGAGGCCTTCCCTAACCACTTTGTTTAGGTAGCAACTCACACTTACCTTATGTCTGCTAGGTGGAATGTGTACGGTGTTGTGCTGCCCTATCCTCCCTCATTGGAGGCTCTGCCGCCCCAGCTGCTGTGTGTGCTGTTGGCAGACAGTCTTCAGCTGTCAGCCCTTTTAGGGATTGCTTCAGCTGCAGAGCACAAGGCCACAGGCCCACCCCCAGTAGGGTAGAATGGTCAGGACAACTGTGAAGGGTCATTCCTCTTCAGCTTTCCCTGTGGGGTAGGCCGAGGCTGTGGTTGGGCCTGTTTTGCCACCACCTTCTCTCTCTGCCCACCTTCCAGTGTTTTCTCCTCTATCACTGATGCTGGTTTTTTGTTTTTGTTTTTTAACATTTATTCATTTTTAAGAAACAGAGTGAGAGCAGGGGAAGGGCAGAGAGAGAGGGAGACACAGAATCCAGAGCCGACTCCAGGCTCTGAGCGGTCAGTACAGAGCCTGATGCGGGGCTCAAACCCACTAACCGTGAGATCGTGACCTGAGCGAAAGTCTAATTAATGCTCAACCGCCCCACTGATGCTGGTTTAAAGGACCCTCCTTAGTAAACATTTTGAATGCTAACCTCCACCTGAGGGTCTGCTTCTTAGCACCAGGGAAGCATTATTTTCTTCATGGCGTTTAAAACTATTTGTAATTATTTTATCAAATCATCAGGAGGATGATCGTTTCTCTTACTAGAATGTGAGTTGCAAGCACTCAGAGACCTGCCTTTTCACTATTATATCCTCAGTGTCCTGAAGCCTGGAACATTATCATCATCATAACATCAAACACCTAGTATTTACTATATGCCAGGAGCTGTTCCAAACACTTTACTTATGGAGCACCTGGGTGGTTCAGTCCTTTAAGTGTCTGACTGTTGATTTTGGCTCAGGTTGTGATTTCATGGTTCCAGAGATCAAGCCTCCCATTGGGCTTTGTGCTGACACCACTGAGCCTGCTTAGGACTCTCTCTTTCCCTCTCTCTCTGCCCCTCCCATCTCATTCCCTCTCTCTCTCAAAAATAAATAAATAAACTTTAAAAATAGTTTACTTATATTAATTTACTTCATGCTCACAACAACACTGTGAGTTAGTACTATTATTTCCCCCATTTTACCATTGGCTAGCTCAGAGTCACACAGCTGGTGACAGAACCAGTATTTGAATCCAGGCAATTAGAGTCTAGATTGTTTGTACTTAATCAATCCATTATGCTATTTTTTTTGCAGCAGCTTTCAATAAATGTGAATGAGTAAATAAAGAAAAGGGAGTAGTTGGATATGCTTTTCTAATTTGGGGATATCACCTATTTATTCATTTGACAAATATTTCCTGAGCACCTACTATGTGCCAGGTATTATGGTATGCACAGGGGATACCATGTGAATGAAACAGATATGATCCCTGCCCTCAAAAATCATGTACAATCTAACACAAGAGAATAGATTAACAAAATGTAAAAATGAGCAAATATATTATTTGCTGTCACTTTCCCTCCTTCTAAGGTGGTGGTCTAGAAGTATAACCAGTACCATTGCTACCCACGATGTCTGGTTTCCCTTTCAGATATATCCTTTCAGGCAATCAGAGTACCACCCATAACTGTTCTATAGGGTATACTATTAGGTAATGGAGCCTTGATGACATTTCCTACACAGCGACTTTTAAAAAAGATTAGAAGGCAGTTATCATTTCTTAGTTGTAGTAGGGAGAAGAGAATGGAGATGCTGAAGCTCCTATTGCTGATGGAGCCTAGCTATAGGAAGAGTTACCAGGTCATTGCCTCAGGACTCAATCCCTGAGTCTTGTCAGCAGAGAACCAAAAGGAAGAGAGAGAGCCATGGAGAAGCAGGGCAGTTGGCCGTCCCTGCCAACTGAAAATGCACACGTGAGGAAGAAGTGCTGTAATATGGTGACTAGAAGCACGGAGTCCGGGGCTCAGACCTGGGCTTGTACTCTCACTTACTCACTTACTGCTTGTAATACAATAGCCTAGTTGCCTACTTGAACTTCCTTTTCCTCATGAGTAAAATGAGTAATAACAGCACCTGCCTCAGAGGTTAGCATCAAGTTGTTGTGAAGATAATGCATCTAAAGCAGATCTCAGTGACAGCAGTATTTGGATTTCAGGAAAGTCTGGGCATCTGAGTCATCACAGTTGTTCTAAAATCACAATGCAGACTCTATCTCTGCCTGGTGAAATTCAAAAGCTCGGAGGTTGCTGATAGATCCAGTTAAAACCATCTTCTCTGTGGGGTTTTCTACAATCTCTTATTCAGGGCTTCCTCAGCACTGTTTATTTGTAGTTCATTAATAGTATTTCTCCCGGGGTGACACACTATTGCTTGTCTGTGTCATTTCCCCAAAACAACCTCTATTTGCTTGTGTTTGAATTGTATTAATCTTCTTTCTCTTCCGCCCCTCAATTTTTGGAATGAGAGCATCTGCCTTCTATATTGAAGGAAATAAATACTGAATCTGTGGCACTGTGAAGAAACGGTTTCTCTTGTGGAAAGAGAGAGCCGTGTTATCTCTGCCATGTTATCAAGGTCAGTGCTTTTGACTCCTAGTAACAATAGCCAAATTTGTATCAGTTGAAGATCCTCAGGGCCACTTCTTAATGATGGGAGAATTTTTTTCCTTTGCCTTAAGAAAAATTGGAGCAACTTCTTTTGTTTTTCTGTTTATTTTTCTTCCTTGCTTTGTAGAGGAAGAAAAAAGCAAAGAAGAGTTAGGAGGTAAGCAAGAAGTAAGACATCTTCCTAAATAGAATCACAGATGAGAATGAAATTTTCAAGGGAGGTTCAATCAGGAGTGATTTGGGGGAAGCAGTTGGGCCTAGAAAAAAAACATTTGGCTTTCTGGACCTTGAAAACAGTGAAGACTTTTTCTATAACAGTCATAAGATGTCATGGATGTGGATTTCCAAAGCTTATGGAATAAAATATTTTGCAAAATTTCCAGGTCACAAACAAACAATTGGCTCAGGGCTCTAGAATAGCAGTGCTTCATGTTGAGAATCTTCAAACTTCTGAAATCTGTCATTGCTTGAGGATTGTCAAAGTCTGAGGATAATTCACCAAATCACAGATTGACCTCCTAGAGAATCAGCTTCTGGTTCATGATAAAAAAGGCAGGGAATTGGGGCACATGGGTGGCTCATTTGGTTAAGCATCTGACTCTTGATCTCAGCTCAGATCTTGATTTCAGGGTGGTGAGTTTGAGCCCTGTGTTGGGCTCTGTGCTGGGCATGAAGCCTACTTTTAAAAAAAAAGGCAGGCAGAGAATTTGCAGTTAATTACTAGGCCTTGGTCTAGTAAATGTACAAAGCACACAATGATGGCACTGGAGTTTTGACATGAGTGGAGGGACTTGAATTCTTTCACAACTGGAATGTGCTGGAACTTCCCAACAGCTTGAAAGAATGCCTAGAATTTCTTTTTCTATTATGGTCACTGTTATTTCTCACAGAAGCAAGTGAATCTCCCCGAGCTGCCCTGGTTCCAGTAGATGAGCCCCTAGCAGCTGTGGGGGAGCAAAGCTGGCCAGTCCACCATGGCTTGGGCACTTGGGGATCCCTATGTTTCTCATGTATAGATGCCAGACAGAGCTGTTGTGAATCTTTAAAGCCAACAAGAAAATTAAGGAGCACAGCACAGAGCAGGACCTTGTTAGCTCCATAATGGGCAGCGGGCAGAAGAATTCTATTTTCCTCTAAACGCTCAGTATAACTCAGAAACAAACAACAACAACAACAAACAAACAAACAAACCTCCCCCCCAAACCCCTCCTGCTTTGTGGTCATTATCCAATTACAACAGCTTTTCATTTGAATTTAGTCATTTGTTGCTTTCAGTTCACCTGAGGGATAATGGTATTCAATACAATCAGGATAATGGGGTCTATGGCATTGAATTTTCCCTCAGTGATGGTAAAAGAATATTTCACTTAAATCATTCAGGGCAATGAATACCTGAGAGATAAGGCCTACATTGTGAATAGAGAGCAGGGATATTATAGCTATCTTCTGAAGTTCACCCCCCACTAGAATGCGAGCTCTAGGAGAGTAGGGATTTTGTTTTGTTCACTGCTATATGCCCAGGGCCCAGAATAGTGCACAGTGCATAGGAAGGTCATAAGATATCTCTGTGAAATTAATAAATAAAGGTCTGCAATCCAACAAATGATGTTGAAAAGTAAGCTTAGAACTTTCAAGCAGCATTATGCAGTTGAAGGAGCATAGGATTTGGAATAAGACAGACACCTGTTTTGGATACTTGGTTCTGCTTGTTACTGGCAGAAGTAACCTGGGCAAGTTACTTTACTCTTCTTAACCTCATGTTCTTCATCTGTAAAATGAGATAATAACACCTACTTCAAAAGGCTGTTCTGAGGATTAACTGAGATGAAGACTGTGATGGTGTTGGGCACTCCGAAAATGCTGGTGCTACCCCTATCCTTCCATAAATCAAGTAAGATTTTTATATGATGAACTCCCTATGATGGGAGAATAACATAGGCAGGCATCTATTTATTACAATAAAAAGATTATAAAGAACTTTTCTTCATGTTGTATGGTATTTATTATTTTTTTTCACATGTACTATTTGATTTTTCTGCTTAAAAAGGGAAAACACATTTCATAAATATATTGAATGGGAATCCTGAAAAGTCAACTATGGCTAATATGAGGCTTTACACATCACTTCTCAAATAGATTTTATCTAAGCCTAGTAGGATAACATTTGGGGACAAGTGAAACCTTGGAGCGGTCTTTTCCTTTCCTTTCCTTTCCTTTCCTTTCCTTTCCTTTCCTTTCCTTTCCTTTCCTTTCCTTTCCTTTCCTTTCCTTTCCTTTCCTTTCCTTTCCTTTCCTTTCCTTTCCTTTCCTTTCCTTTCCTTTCCTTTCCTTTCCTTTCCTTTCCTTTCCTTTCCTTTCCTTTCCTTTCCTTTCCTTTCCTTTCCTTTCCTTTCCTTTCCTTTCCTTTCCTTTCCTTTCCTTTCCTTTCCTTTCCTTTATTCTTATTTTTTTTAACTCTTATCTTAGAGAGAGAGAGTGAGTTGGAGAGAGGGGCAAAGGAGAGAGAGAGAATCTCAAGCAGGCTCCACTCTCAGCATGGAGCCTGTTGCGGGCTCAATCCCACAACCCTGGGATCATGACCTGGCATCCCGAAATCAAGAATCAGACACTCAACCAACTGAGCCACCAAGGCACCCCAAGAGTGGTCTTTTCTAAACTTGGTCTTCTTTCCTGAGACATTTGGTGAAACCTGTAAAATTCTGGAGGATGCTAATTAAGAGTTCTTTAAGATACCTTATTAAAAAAAAAGTATTCATTGTGTTTTTCTTCAAACTGCTTAGTATAACATTTATCAAAGGCAGAGCACGTGCTGATAAAAATATCCAGTTGTGCATTCTCAAATGTTATAAAAAGCTCTCTAGGTTGTTGAAGGTCACTGCTGGGCAAGTCTCCATGAGTAAGAGGTTGGAGTGCATGTGTGTATGCAACATGAGTATTTCTGAGGTTAAGGAATTCTATTTGCTGTGATGCAAGTTGTGTGCATTTTCTTGAGTTTTTTCTTCATACCTATCAAGGAAAATGAATCCTGACTTTTATTTCTTATTTACAGGAATGGGAAAGAAACATGTGAAGTCTGTGTGGATTATTATTTTTTTTGTGGCTTGAGTCCTCAGTTTTGAGAGAGATTAAGTTAGGCGGTCCCCCATGTTTTCCTTTCCCAATGTCGCTGGTTTTTCATCTTTCTCTTTACTTCATAAGCCTCTGACTGTGGTACAATTGAGTGTGTCAGCAAGACAGGCACTGCCTAAACAGATATTAGGAAGCTGCCTAAGCAGCCTGATTTATGAGGCATTGAAAGGCACATGTGACCAAAAATATCTCTTCCACCCGCCTGCCATCAGTGCTTGAAATTCCCATGATAAGAATCACCCATTAAAAATTTTCTGCAGTCATGCATGGTTTATTTGGGTCAATAAAGCATTGTGTTAGGGAGAAAGAGGGAGGTGGGAAAATAGGAAAGTATCTCATTAGAATGATTTTATCTTCTGAATCTCTCAATCTTTTGGTCAAAGGTAGCATCTTGACAAATCAATATTCTATTTAAGGATGTGGGGGAAATTGGGAATTGGAGTCTTATGTAGTATCTTCTTGTACACTCTGAGCAGTATGAAGCCAATGAGCCCTGGGGAGGAGATTGCCCAAAGTAGATTGAGGAGCAAAGATATCAAAGACACATTTACATATTTCACAATTCTATTTAAGGCCAGATGAGGAAGTAGGGTACATAATAACTGAAGGGATCTCCTTTTAATTCCCTTTCCTACCACCTTAGTTCTTGGGTAACCATAACAAGACTAATGATTCTCTTTTTCATAAAATAACATTTTGATGAAGGCCAAGTAGATTTATGACCAGAGGGCAATACATTTGTAGAAACAGAACAAATGATTAATTCTATGACTTTGTTCAGACTACTCTATAAAAGTGCCTAGAGCAGTGTTTCTGGTACTTATTAAATTGTCCCTCCCTGGTCCCCACCAGACCTTCTGAAACAGATGTTCAGAGGTAGGAGTCTGGACTCTACATTCTAACAAACATGTCTGGTGATTTTAATGAACATTATTTGAGAGTTATTAGTTGAGAGCATTACTAGATTATAGAGGTTAAAAGTATGAGTCCTAAAGGATAATTAAGGTTCAAGTCCTTGCTCCACTACTTACTTGTTTAGTGACCTTGGACAAATTATTTAACCCTCTGGTTCTCAGTTTCCTCATAATAATAGTAGCAACTTTACAAGGTTATTAAGTGAGGTCAAGTGAGGTCTGAGGACATAAGTCATGTGAAGTTTAGCACAGCACCTGGCACCTAATAAGAGCAAAAATGATAATCATTATAATGATGAGTATGTATATTGAAAAAGACTCTAAGGCAATGCTTACTGATGTTAAATATTTTGTGGAATATTTACTTTATAAAAGATAAATTTAAAATTCTGTTTCAAGGGATGCCTGGGTTGCTCAGTTGGTTGAGCATCCGGCTTCGGCTCAGGTCATGATCTCGCAGTTTGTGGGTTCGAGCACTGTGTTGGACTATGTGCTCACAGCTCGGAGTCTGGAGCCTGCTTCGGATTCTGTGTCTCCTTTTCTCTCTGCCTCTTCCCCACTTGTGTTCTGTCTCTCTCTGTTTATCAAAAATAAATAAAATATAAAAAAAATTAAAACTTTTTTTAATGTTTATTTACTTTTGAGGGAGAGAAAGAGAGAGAGAGAGAGAGAGAGAGAGAGAGAGAGAGAGAGCGTGCACGAGTGGGGGAGAGGTGGAGAGAGAGGGAGACACAAAATCTGAAGCAGACTCCAGACTGTGAACTGTCAGCACAGAGCCCAACGTGAGGCTCTAACTCGTGAACTACAAGATCATGACCTGAGCTGAAGTCTGACACTTAACCAGCTGAGCCACCCAGGTGCCCCACATCTGATATCAGCTCAGGTCATGATCTCACAGTTCGTGAATTCAAGCCTTGCTTGGGTTCTGCACTGACAGCGTGGAGCCTGCTTAGGATTCTCTCTCTTCCTCTCTCTCTGCTTCTCCTTCTCTCTCTCTCTCTCTCTCTCTCTCTCAATATGAATAAATAAACACTAAAAAAATAAAATTCTCTTTCAAAATATGATAAAATCAATTGATTTCCTAATTTCCTAATTACCTAAAGTTTCTCTGTTGCTTTATCATCCTTAGCTTTTCTGTCTCCTCAAACATAACTAATGGCAACAGACTTGGATGGAAAAATTCTGTAATAAATATTCAGAACTATCTCACATAAATCATGGTTATCTAGCAATGGAAGAATTGGTTAACTGAGTATGTTCTACTTTGAAATATTTCACATATTGTTACTAGAACAGAATACCTGTTTCCTTTCCCAGCTGTTGCTTTCCTTTTTTCTTATATATATATGTTTAATACTCTTTAAAAAACCTTTTATTTTTAAGTAATCTCTCCTCCCAGAGTGGGACTCAAACCCACAACCCCAAGATCAAGAGTTGTATGTTCTTCCCACTGAACCATCTAGGCACCCCTATTCTTTTATATCTTTATGCCTTGTTTCCTGCCTCTTGCTCTCTCTCCTTGGTTGACAAAGTGCCTACATTCTTTTTTTTTCCTGTTTCCTTGTCTCTCTCTCTGGTGTAATTTCTTCTCATTCATCTTGCAAGCAGAATTACTCTACACAGCACAAGTCAGAGCTGAGAGAATTGATTTGAAATGCTACTGAATTTCATAGCAGCTTATTCAGAGTTGGTACTGATAAATGCAAGAGAAGATCTTATGCCTAAATAGATCTCAGAAAGCCAGACCAAGAGGAAAATAGCAAAGGTAAAAAACAGACATGTACTATTTTATCTTGGTATCAATTATGATAAACAGTATTATCCTAATGGCAATGTAAAAATGAGAAAGTTAGTAGAAAATTATGTAATTGCAGGGTGGAATAATGGGATACACTATAATTTGGAGTATGGAGAAGGAAAACTGGGAGAAATGCTGACTTTCAGGTGTTGTCCCCACATCTACGATCTAAAAGAAATAGCCAATGAGGAAAATGGTGCAGTTGGCATCACCTCACACGAATTCCTTTCTAAATGCCAGAACCCCTTTTCAGTGGTTAAAATATGAACTCTGGGAAGTATAATTCATGGATTCAAATCCAGGCTCTGCAATTATAAGCTGAGTGTTCAATTTAGCCAGTCTCCTTGTGCCTCAGTTTCCTTATATGGGATATAGAGATAATAATAACACACACTTTAGGTGTGCTTAGGAAGATCAACTGGGAATAACACATGTAAAGCACTTAGAAAAGTACCTACCTTGAAGTAAACTCTCAATTATCTATTATTATCTTTTGTATTTTTTTACTTGCTGAGCGTGAAACCCTTGCTGGTATCCTGACTGAGAAGGAGGTGTCCAGGGAGTTTCTGGGCAGACCAATTTGCTCATACTGTGAAAATTTGCAGACAGTAGTTATTTTTCTTTCTGTGAAGCAAGGTTCTCTGCCTGGCTGATGTCCACCCCTTTATTTAGATAAGTATACTATGATTTGATCATTTCTAGTAAATCTCGGATATTTCTGGTTTTATAAATTAATTCATTGCTAGTGATCACACTTTGGAACATGGTATCCACCTGTGACTACAAATTAAGAAACTAGACATGTATTCACTGTGTACTAAAACCATCCCTTAATGGAACATGCATCTCAATTCTGGAAATATCTATTTGGCCTATGGCATATTTTTTTCTCATGAATAATTCTGCTATTTTTGTTATTCAGCATATGTAAACTAATAGTATATCTGGGAATTTGTCATTTAAAATATTGCAGGTCTCAAAACACAATCAATAATGCTCAAATAAGTAGAGAAATGTTTGCATCCTTTTGGTAAAAGTGTAGGAAAATAAGGAAAAGGGCATCGTTTTTCAGAAAGTATTCTCAGACAAATCATTCTCTGAGAGACTTAAAAATAATATCAGTCATGCAAGGCACACCCCTTTACTTCTATTCCATTTTTATCATATCAATCTCTCATGCAAAATTGAAGTTGTTCATAAATATTTTCCTTCCAAACTGTGGGAAATAAGTCATGAGTAACTTTGGCTCTTTGATAAAGTTAGGTTAGGGGACTGCTTATCATTGAAACAATGAACACAAAAGCAATTCAGTCCTGGGGCCTCTGACAAAACTCCTCAATACCAAGGCAGTGCTCACACTCCTTGTTCTCAGACATTCCAGGGGAGTGGCTAAAAGGACAGCCAGCGCAAGGAATTCTCAAGGTTCTTTTTCCCACCCTTCAGAGTTGTTAAGTCTTGATCTAAATGATCAGTTTAGAAAAGGATTTGTTCCGCAAGAACCCAAAGTATCCCAAAGAACTATGTTTACCCTAACAAGCCTTGCTCTCTGTTTAATATAGCCAGATGGATGCTGCTTTTTGGACTCGTGGTCACATCCCCACAGATTTGACCTCACTTGGTGGACACTATTAAAAGATTATCCTATTATTGAGAATTTCCATTGCATCAAATACTAAATATTAGCAACATTCCTCTACGGAGAAAGTGATGTAATAAGAGGGCATAGTCTGAGTTGACCTCAGGCAAATTATACAGATAGGTATGTGGAGATTATGTAACTAATCTGTTGACTAATAACACCCAGTGGAACAGGGTAAAGCTCTGGGGGCAGAGACTTTCCCAGTAGCTCTTGAAGGAAGTGTTCACATTCATATAAAGCCATAGATGGAAGTTTTGTTTGACTTGGTACTGTGATGGTTATTTTGAAAGACGCCAAGGAAGAGAAAGTGTATATAGGAAGTGTGGCAGAATGATGGAATAATGGAAAGGGAGTGGGGTCCTGAGGCAGTTTGCTCACACTTTTAAGGATGGGGGACATAGGGTTTCTTTTTTTTCCACTTTGGAAGCCAAATGATGCTCATAAGGAATGAAAACTTCAGTGGAAGGGCTGCAAGTGACCTAAGAATGCGGATATTAAGAAACGATTATAACAATGATCTATTTTTTTTAATGTTGCCAGAAAAGGCGTTGAAAGAGCATGTAAGGAAGAAGATTCTAGTCAAAAAGGAATAGGAAGACATTAAGGACCCAATAATTTGGCGAACTCCTTAAAACTGAACTTTTAGTTATAACTTTGCTTGAGCATACTTTATAAGCAATGGATTAAATTTTAATTGTCAAATAAATTACAAAAGTGGTACATGATCAATGAAAGAATATAAAGCAATACAGATGTATACAAAATAAAAAGTGAAAATCTCCCTCCTTCTTTCTGTTACGGGGTAAATACTGCTATAATCTATCTTTCAGGCCTTTTAAAACACTGTACATAATATAAATGTGTTTTGGGGATGGGCTCTGTTACTATAAGTATTGTTATACAGTTTTTTTAAGCTTAATAATATACTATGGACATTTTTCTACTCTTAAAAAATAGACATTATTTGTAGTCTCTTTTATAGGTAATACTTATTTAAAAAAAATTTTTTTAATGTTTATTTATTTTTGAGACAGAGAGAGACAGAGCATGAGCAGGGAAAGGGCAGAGAGAGAGGGAGACACAGAATCCGAAGGAGGCTCCAGGCTCTGAGCTGTCAGCACAGAGCCCCATGTGGGGCTCGTACTCACGGACTGTGAGATCATGACCTGAGCTGAAGTCGGACGCCCAACCCACTGAGCCACCCAGGCACCCCAGGTAATACTTATTTTAAATAAAGTGATATGGAAAACAAGGCTACTTGGCAATTCTGAAACTTAAGAAAATCCTATATTTGATGTACTTTAGATATTTTTCTTTTTTTTTAATTAAAAATATTTATTTATTTTTAACAGTTAATTTATTTTGAGAGAGAAAGAGAGAGAGAGAGAGAGAGAGCATGCGCATGAGCAGGAAGGGGGCAGAGAAGGAGGGAGAGACAGAGAATCTCAAGCAGGCTTTGCATTGTCAGCACAGAGCTCGATGGGGAGCTCCAACCCAGGAACTGTGAGATCATGACCTGAGCTGAAACCAAGAGCCGGACACTTAACTGACTGAGCCACCTAGGCGCCCCTGTTTGTTTGTTTGGTTTGGTTGTTTATTTATTTATTTATTTTTAATTTTTTTGGTAATGTTTTTATTTATTTTTGGGAGACAAAGACAGAAAGCTCACATGAGCAGGGAGGGGCAGAGAGAGAGGGAGACACAGAATCTGAAGCAAGCTGCAGGCTCTGAGCTGTCAGCACAGAGCCCGATGTGGGGCTTGAATTCACAAACTGTGAAGATCATGACCTGAGCTGAAGTCAGATGCTTAATCGACTGAGCCACCCAGGCGCCCCTGTTTATTTATTTTTGAGAGAGAGAGAGACAGAAAGCTCACAAGTGACCAGGGAAGGGGCAGAGAGATGAGGGGGACAGAGAATCCCAAGCAAGCTCCACATTACTAGCTAGGAGCTCAACTCAGGGGCTTGAACCACAAACTGTGAGATCATGACCTGAACCAAAATCAACAATCGGTTGCCCAACTGACTGAGCCATGTAGGTGACCCTAAAATATTTTTCTTGATGCAATATACTTACCCACATTTTTGATAAGTTGTTTGTAAATGATACCCTACTATATAGCATTCCACCTACCAGGATAAAATAGGAAAAGATAAAAAGCTGAGAGACATATTACAGGTTATAAAAGCAGATTTCATGAGAGTATGTGTAACATAATTCCAATTCTCTAAAAGGTATGTACATGCATAGAAAACAGTTTAGCAGAATAGGCACTCAAATGCTAATGCTGTCATCACAGGATGGTTTAAACATAGGATTTTTTTTCCTGATACAATTTTCTATATTTTCAACAATGAACTTCCATTGCTTTTTAAAAAAGTAAATATAGTATAAAAATGCATTGCATCTGATAAAAAAAAATTTCATGTGACAGAAACTAAACCTGTAGCTTCTACTCTATCTCCATGCACCAGAGTAAAAGAGTCAAAATACTGGGCACTTGTTTGATTTTTTTTTAAGTTTATTTATTTATTTTGAGAGAGAGAGTGCAAGTGGGGAAGGAACAGAGAGAGAGGAGAGACAATCCTAAATAGGCTCCACTGTGCTGTCAGCATAGAGCCCAACATGGGGCTTGATCTCACAAACCGTGAAGTCATGGCCTGAGCTGTATTCAAGAGTCAGACACTTCACTGACTGAGCCACCCACGTGCCCTGATTTTCTTAATTTAAGGAATTAGGTTTGTGTTCCCTCATTAAGAAAAGATAATCTTTAGCATCATTGAAAGAATTGATCAGGAAATGAGACAAAAATCAAGAGATCATATTCCTTTATTACATATATGAAATATAAAAAAAATTAACAGAGCAATATATATATATATATATATATATATATATATTTTTTGCAAGTCCACAGGACCTCAGGAAAAAAATATGTTCTGTATGTGAAGTTAATCTTATGGCACTGTGGTTCATGTTTTGTATATTCAAGTACAGAAGAAACTGTATGTATTGTGGTTATGCATGGGTACAGATGAATAATAATGAAGACTGTAGTTTGGTGAACTATCACATACATTATGTCAAAAAAGTGAGCAAATATAATGACCATATATTGTTAATAAAGATAAGGAGAAAACTGTCTCAACATTCAGGTTTAAATACTAAACACAAAAATAAAACAAATTCTGTGTCTATAATAATTTTTGCAGTGTTTACAAGTGCATTGCAAATAAATGAGCTTTTAAAAATTTAAAGTCAATTTCCTCTTTATCCAAGCATATTTCTACACTTATGATTTCTTCTTCCTCTAGTTTTAAAGTCTCATCTTGTTTAGTTTTTAAAAAAATTTTCATCATGGTTGGTATCTGTGGAATCTAACCTCTAGCCTGAAGCTGAGATTTGATATGCAAACATGTTCTTTTAGGTTGTATCTTCACATATTTTTTCCCCAAGTGTTCAGAGTTAAAACGTACAACTTCCTTTTGTCCACATGTAGTGGCAGTGCTTCTGTTTCAGTAGGTTTTCTTACACGCCCTTTATTTTTCTTTCTGTCAACAACAGTTTCCAAACTTTCACAACACAAGTGGTAGGTAGTAAAGTGCTTTATACAAGGAAATACTATATACATGTGGAGAGGTTCCATTTAACACCCCACAGACCAAAGTTCACACACATCACGCAAAGGAAGGCTCTTTTTTAAGAAAAACCTTTTTTGATACTAGGGTTGGGGAGTCCTTAAAATCTCCTTAATTGCTTTAAGTAGCACAAATATAAGTAACATATCTGAAGCTGGAAGGAGTCCTTGTTAGATGTACTGCCCTTAGTGGATTACTGCTAAATATCACACTGCTGTTAAAAACTCTTAATAGTTACGAATTTCAGAATCAGTCCCATAGAAACCAGATGTCAGCATAGGAGTTTTCATTTGTCTTTATGAAACAAACTGTATTTAAACATGGCCTCCCAAAGAGTCAGGTTAGACAAGGCCTATGCATTGGAATATTTCTATATGTTTTGGCACTTAAAAAATTCCAGTTTCATTTTTGAGGTCTCCTTTCCATGAAGTTTGTGTTTCATACATAGAGAAGTGCCATTATGTGCTATATACCTTTATTGCTACTTGCACTCTTTTTTTAAAATATCCATCACTTTTCTTCCAAGGGATGGCTTCCAGTGCTGGACAAAACTTTTCATATTCACGACTAATTTGCCTGTTCTTACATCTTCATGTCCTGCCACAAGATACTCCAAACCTAAAAGAGAACAAAGTTAGGGGCTATAGAGTATCATAACTTATTGAAGGAGAGAGATGTGACTTCAGTAATTTTATATGCACGGTTCATGCTTTTATATATTCATAGTTGAAATAGGGAGTCACAGGTAGTAAGAGCTAACACTTAATAAGCATTTACTATGTGCTAAATGGTTTACATGTATTATTTATTTAATCTTGAAAATAACCCTATGAACTAGGTCTTGTTTTTCTTCTTGTTTCACAAATAAGGGGACTGAGGCTCAGCAAGATTACACAAGTTGTTCAGTGTCTCCCAGTAAATAGTTAACACTCTGACTTAAGCTCAAGTCCGTCTGTAGTACTTTTACTTTATACTGTACCACCCTTCATGGTAAAGAAGTGAGGATTCTGTGCGTGCTTAGCACACTGCCATAAATTACTATTTCTTGGAGACTCACTATGTATGGTAGTGTATATTGAGGATTTTATAAAAGTGAAAAACCATTTGGGAAAACATATTGGAAGAGAGTTATAAATTATACAAAGTAACACATATTTCCTATAGAAAGTCAGTGTTGGGGCGCCTGGGTGGCTCAGTCGGTTAAGCATCTGATTTCAGCTCAAGTCATGATCTCACGGTTCGTGGGTTCAAGCCCCGCGTCGGGCTCTGTGCTGGCAGCTCAGAGCCTGGAGCCTGCTTCCGATTCTGTGTCTCCCTCTCTCTCTGCTCCTCCCCTGCTCACATGCTGTCTCTCTCTCAAAAATAAATGAAGATTAAAAAAAATAAATAAAAAAAAAGTCAGTGTATTTTTGGGATATAAGATGTTTGTTTGTCATATATTTAAAAAAAAACTTGAGACTTAACTGGACCTAGTGTTGACTTTGTAATTAAAAATTCTTTTCAGTGGGGCGCCTGGGTGGCGCAGTCGGTTAAGCGTCCGACTTCAGCCAGGTCACGATCTCGCGGTCTGGGAGTTCGAGCCCCGGGTCAGGCTCTGGGCTGATGGCTCAGAGCCTGGAGCCTGTTTCCAATTCTGTGTCTCCCTCTCTCTCTGCCCCTCCCCCGTTCATGCTCTGTCTCTCTCTGTCCCAAAAATAAATCAACGTTGAAAAAAAATTTTTTTTTAAATTCTTTTCAGACTTCAAATAAAAAATTTTGGATAACACAGAAAAATTAAAGGATGGTCTCATTACCTATACACTATAATCTCCTTTAGGAGATGTTTGTAGTAATATCAATATTGGTATTTTGAAATAATTTTCTTTAATATTATAGGGTAGAGAAATAAGTAGTTATGTTTATAAGACAGCTTTCCAAGATAAAGAGACATATACTTTAAAACTTAAGGGAAAATAGTAGATGCTAAAATTAAGCTGAAAATACCAATTTAAACTCATGGCTTTATATGTACATATAAAAATTAATATATATTAATAAAATAATAAAAGTAAAACATATGAATATGGTATATATACCATATGGACAAGTGATATATATATATCCACTGAAATGGATATATTGTCCACTGAAATGACCTAAAAAAAAGGCATTCAAGTAGCAGTGAACACCTATAATAGATATACTGTAGTCTCTAATTAAACAGATCTCACCAAAACAAAACAAGGCTTCTTGGACAAATGCTATTGCAGGTCCAGGGCGGGAAGATACAAGGTAGCACGGGACATCCTATTGTGCTAAAAGGCACAGAAGCTTTCAAAGATTAATTGGGATCAATTCAGAAGGACATGGGAGTTATCAAGAAAGGGTTACAACTTTTTAAAGTTGTGATAATCTGAGCACCAAGGAATATAATAATTTGTACCTATTGGTATCTATCTATTTGAATCAACCAATATCCATAATTCCAAAATGATACTCAAAAAAGAGAAATCTAGAAAAAACTAAATTGTCATCCTTTTTTTTTTTAATGTTTATTTATTTTTGAGAGAGAGAGTGAGCAGGGGAGGGGCAGAGAGAGAGGGAGACAGCTCTGTTCTGACAGCAGAGAGCCCCGTGCAGGGCTCAAACTCATAGATCCCTGTGATCATTACCTGAGCTGAAGTTGGTTACTTAACCCACCGAGTGACCCAGGCACCCCTAATTTGTCATCTTTTGAGGAAGCTATTAAAACCATTACTTACTTTGAAAATTGGAAATTATGGGGAAAGAATTTAGCATTTATTCTGCCTTTACAATAGGAACTATATTGAATGGTAACCTAATAGCCCAGTTTCAAAGAGACAGTCCCCTTACAGAAGCATCAACTAATAAATGAGGGAAGTTAGAAAAACGTCATTTCTCAAACTCTAATGAAATTGTTTTTTCAACGTTTATTTATTTTTGGGACAGAGAGAGACAGAGCATGAATGGGGGAGGGGCAGAGAGAGAGGAGGACACAGAATCGGAAACAGGCTCCAGGCTCTGAGCCATCAGCACAGAGCCTGACGCGGGGCTCGAACTCCCGGACCGCGAGATCGTGACCTGGCTGAAGACGCTTAACCGACTGCGCCACCCAGGCGCCCCATCAAACTCTAATGAAATTGTTGATTCAGGAAGATTACCAATCAATGATAATGTCATTAAATCAATAGTTACTGGGAAACTGGATGTTTGTATCATGACTAAGTAATACCACACTCATTATTTTCTAGTCTCAAAAGGGAAAACAAAACTGCCCAATGGAGAGACCAGACTGTCATCACTCTAACCCAAGGATCAAGTTGAGCAACCCTGATGGTGAGTTATCCGGTTACTATATGTCTTCTGATATGATTTAACATGAAGTACACACACAACAATATCTCTAATGGATTCTAGTCCAAATATTTATCTTGAATCTATCAAGCTTTTCTTTAGAGATTACATAGGCAGTAGAGGGACAAGATAAATGACACCACAAGGAACCAACCAGACAAATATAGAAGGTAATACGATCTACAGGACACTTGGGCTGGTTTCTTCAACACTAATAATTTTTTCAACAATGAAAAGAGGAACTGTGCTTGAATAAAAGAGACTTGAGAGTCTTAAAAACCAGATACAATGTGTGATCCTGGATTGAACCTGACAAGGACAAATCAGTCCTAAAGGACATTTTGGGACCAGTTGGGAAATTGGCATGTGGTCCGAGTATTATAGTATATGAAAATAAACTATAATTGAAGGCAAAGATCACTAACTGAATAAAGTAGGTTGCAAAACAGAGTATAGTATGAATTTATTTTGGTTAAAAATTATAATATGTACATGCACAGAGGAAGACCTGGAAGGATTTACACTAAGCTGTTAACAGAGAATCTTTGGAGGTAAGAAATGTGACATTTTAAATTTTCCCCTAAAATTTTATAATGTACATGTATAGCTTCTATAGAGGGTTATATATTTATTTTTAAATATTTATTTATTTTTGAGACAGAGAGAGTGAGAGACTGAGCTGAGGAGGGGCAGAGAGAGAGAGAGAGAGAGAGAGAAACAGAATCCTAAGTAGGCTCTGTGCTGTCAGCGCTGTCAACACAGAGCGCCATGTGGGGCTGGAACTCAAGAATCATAAGATCATGACCTGAGCCAAGATCAAGAGTCAGACGCTTAACCAACTGAGCCACCCAGGCGCTCCTTAAGATTTTTTAAACTTTTAAAAGTAATCTGTATACCCAATGTGGGGTTCAAACTCACAACCCCAAATCAACAGTTGGATGCTTCACCAGCTCAGCCAATCAGGTGCCTCAAGAGGGTTATTAAAAAAATTATTAAAAGAATTCAGCACTAAACTTAAAAACAGCTATGATGGTGTTTTCAAAAAAAAAAAGAAAAGAAAAAGAGAAAATAATGATAGAGATTTTAAACACACTGTAGAGCACAAATGTAAGATGGATTATAAAATATTAAAATTCTTGGAAGAGTAACCTTAGCTTTTGCATGAAAAAGAATCCCAATATTTAATTAACAGTCTAATTAAAATATAGTGGTCTTGATATAATATCATGTTTGTATCATACCTAAAGTAATAACATCTTCATTTAGAAACATAATACATAATTTTTAGGAAACTTCATTGCTAAGTCTAGTATTTTAAATGAATTTACTTTGAAACTATAAACAGAATAAATACGATAGGAGCTTGCCATTAATTTAAAGCATAAATATAAATTTGGGACACCTGGGTGGTTCCGTTGGTTGAGCATCCAACCCTTGGTTTCTGCTCAGGTCATGATCGCAGAGTCATGGGATAGAGCCCTGAATCAAGCTCTGTGCTGAGCATGGAGCCTGCTAAGGATTCTTTCTCTCTCCCTCTGCCCCTCTCCCCTGCTTGCTCTCTCTCTCTCTCTCTCTCTAAAATAAATAAAATGAAAAAAATTAAAGTATAAAAATAAACCAATAAAAATGATACTGAATAAATCCATAAATTATGGAGCAGTATCATGCCAAAAATTAGCATGGAAAACAATGTTATCTGTTGCATCACTTACTAGCATTTACATTTTGCTTTCCTATTTTTATGCTTTTGACATCTACTTTGCTACACATTTGAGGGCACAAGATTTATTTTGTTTCTTTAGAAAAAGAAAATATAATACTTTACTGCTAGTCTTGATATCCTAAATTGATTAATGAATGAGTAAACGTATGTATGAATGTAGGAATGAATGAATTTGCAGGGATGCCAATTAGATTGTTCCTTTTCAAAAAAGTAGCAGAGGAAGCAAGTTGGCGTGTAAGGTTTCCAAATTTTCTTATCAGCTTTCTTTGGCCTTGGCTATTGAACTTGTAAAAATGGAAAAACAAAGTGAAATGAAAGAGTGTCTGGTTTTGCTTTGGCAGGTTCCAGTCTTTTCTTCAAAGCAAGTAAACATGTTTTTAAGAATTCTTTGAATAATTGCGCTTATGTTTTCAATTGTGATGAACTCAGTTGATTCTTTGACTCTGGCAGAAACCTGATTAGGAAGTATAGTTTACTTCCTGGAGGGTGGCTCAGATGGTCAAAGCTTTTTTTTTCTTTTAGTGGCTTACTAAAAGACTGGGCATATTTTTTTTTTCTTTTGCCAAGATAGTAAAAAGTGCTTATAGGAAGAGCCTCTACATACAGATTATTAGGAAATAGAAGTTAAATTTATGACTCTTAGTTTCCTGTATTCAAAATCCAAGATTCTAATTACTTCACTTGTTCTTTGGAAACATATTTATTTATTATTTAAAACGTCCCCTTTTCCTTTTCCTTATTAAAATTTAAAATAACTTAAATAAAATACTAAAGGGGTATAAAAGGATGTAAGAGATTAGTCAACGGGTCAAAACGTCAACAGTTTTATATTATTTTAGACTGTTTAGGGGGTAATATTTTATTGACTGATTTTCTCTTTTTCTCTGTCACTCGGTTATCTGTTTCTCTCAAAGTTATTAATCAAAGACTACAGTAATTTCTTATTAACATAACTGGGGTTTCCTGGACTTTTATTTTAAAGGAATTAGATCCAGAGCATAAATTATGCACCTGTTTTAGCAGTGCCACTAAAATACAGATGGCAACTACATAAAGTGGAAAATACAGAGGATTTTTTTTTAAAAATATTTGTTTTGATAACTTACTATCTGGGTACTATGTTATCTTTTAGGTACTAATGGTAGGTACTAGAGATGTTGTGATCGAAAATCTAAATCCCATCCTCAAATTTAATGAAGGAGACAGAGAAATAAGCAGCTTATGCCACAGTATGAAAGTGTACTTGTAGAGCATAAAGGTAAGAATCCCATGCTTACTCACTTGTCTCTACCACTGTAGTAACATTTTAAGGTGCAAATTCCCTTAATTTCCAGTTTTTCTAAGATTCTACAGTGTTTTGTTTTTGTTTTTGTTTTTTTTTACATTTCTGCTGTTTCTAATTTGGAACCAGAATGATCATTTAATGAAAAACAAGATGATGAGAACTTGAGAGTTGTTTTCTATCCAGGAGGAACAGATGCTTCTCATGCAATCGTAAAAATGAATTCAGTATTATTTGCACAGATGGAATGTTGCATTTGAATTTCCTTTGGGAGAAAATTCTACCCAGGGCACCGTAATAGGACCTAGCTTTCAGATAAAGTATTAGTGGTAACTAAATTATGAAAGTGTTTTCTATGCTACTGGCACATGGAACCAAGCTAAGACTTCTCTTTTAGGACAGAAAATATTATATTGCTGAATTTTAAAATGTTTCACTTTTTAGAACATGTGGAAGAGAAACAGTTTTTTGATGTCAGTTCAAAGAATAGCATTTGGATTTTCCCCCAGGATTCAGATGGTGAAAAGGAGACATACTCTTGGTGAGTTGATTTCAGTTGTGGTTTAGAGAATAAGACAAGGAGCAAATCAGCAGAGACAAAGTAGTTACTAAGCTAGAAAAGTCTAATGCTTACCAGGATTGAGGATTGGACAAGTGCAGCCTCTGTTAGTCCATGATTCTGGATATAATGTTCGTTTTCCTCGTAAAATTTTCAATTTGGTAGATTTTAAGACTTTTTTTATCTTCACATTGACCTCAGCATGAGATCCTTTGTCATGAGCTGATAAAATCTTTATTTTTAGCACTGTAACAACACAATTCCAAAAGTCAAAATGTATAGGATTTCATGTTACCTGTTGAACTCTGAATAACTTAAATAAGCATTTCAGAGTATAATGGAAAAGTTAACTAATGATGATGCAAATGTGGAAATTTGCTTTTAAAATCATTAGGTTCATCTTGATGAACAGTGAGTAATATGTAGAATTGTTGAATCACTATAGTATATACCTAAAAGTAATATGAAATGGTATATTAGCTATACTGAAATTTGAAAAAACTAAAAAAAAATCATTAGGCTCACTAACTTTTGCATTGGCTTCACCTTATTTATCGATATTAACTATACTCTTCTTTCTTCGACACTTTCATCTGCTTCTGTTACTCCTATCATTATGCTAAGAGAAAATCAGCCATTTGCCTACTGCAAACATATCTTAAACACATTCAGCTATCAAATCCAAATAGAAAAAAGATGTATAGGAAGTAGAATTGTTATCCTGGTTTTTATTTAGATTCTGATTATATTTTACTCTGCGGCTCACTGTGTATAAAGTTATGACAAAAAACAAACAAAATGTTACTGCCAGAATATATTTTACATATTCTAAAGAGATTAAATAATTAAATAATTAAATAATTAAAATGGAGTATTTAATCTTCTTCCCAGACGTAAGATACAAGCCAACTGGGGTTGGAATGGCTGTCCTTCTATATGATGGCAGAGCTTCAATATTCTCTATAACTCATGATTCTATTACGCTATGCTCTTCATCTATGACATGATGTGGCTAGGGGTTAAGCAGTTGGAATAACTTGGGGTGAGGAAGAAAGTAGATCTAAGGAACCCTGGATGTATATTCTATACTATTAGAGGAGTTCTTACTGGCTCATCTATATCTTGATGGAAAATTCTGTGTAAGGAGAGAACCCTACACTGGCTGGTTCCATTTCCTAAGAATACTGTTGTCAGATATCAGATATCTTTATAGAATCACCAAATTTTAGACTTCTAAGTGGTCTTAAGAGGTCATCTAATCTTGTTTTATGTATGAGGAAGCAAGTTATAAGAAATCAAGTGAACTTCCCAAATTTGCATGACCAGTCAGTTAGAGAGGTATCAAATCCAAATAGATAAGATAATGCATGAAGGGTACGTAGTTCCTCACACATGGCTAATGCTCAGTAAATGTTCACTGTTATTTTTCCACTAGACTGTATGGTCAAAGAGAACAGGGACCTCATCTATTCATTATTATAACTTAATAAATATTTTCTAAGGAATAAACAAATGAATCAAGTTTCTTTTTTCCACTAATAGAATGGAGAAGGGAAACCATTTTTCCCCCCAAGTCTGTAGATGTGTTAATAAGAACAAGGTATTTCAGGATATCTGGGTGGCTCAGTCAGTTGAGCCTTTCTTTGACTTTTGACTTCGGCTCGGGTCACGACCTCATGGTTCATGAGTTTGAACCCCGCATCTGGCTCTGTGCTAACAGTGTGGAGCCTGCTTTCAATTCTCTGTCCCCTCTCTCTCCCCCCCTGCCTCAAAATAAATAAAAATAAACTTAAGAAAAAAAAGAACAAGGTAGAGTGTTCAAAGTTTCTTAAGCAGAAAATAGTACAATTGTATTAAAAGATGCCAGTGCAGTTGTTTGTAAATTCAGAGAGCTACCAAATATATGTAATATTGAAAACTAGTTGATATTTCCACTAAACTGACCATCTTTGAACTAAATTGTCCTGTTTTTTGCTTTTGATAGTAAATACCATTTTCTCAAAATGAATTTTTCTTTATTGGGCACTATACATTTCAAAAGTTTTCTTCTGTTATTTAGCCAAGTTGTCAAATGAAAGCAGGGAAATATGCATGTAATTTTAGATAAAAATTTATGAGATTTTTTTTTTTAGCATTTATTCATTTTGGAGAGACAGAGAGACAAAGCATGAGTGGGGGAGGGGCAGAGACAGAGGGAGACACAGAATCTGAAGCAGGCTCCAGGCTCTGAGCTGTCAGCACACAGCCCGATGTGGGGCTCGAACTCAAGAACCGTGAGATCATGACCTGAGTCGAAGTTGGATGCTCAACCAACTGAGCCACCCAGGCGCCCCAAGATTTATGAGATTTTTAACATTTACTTAAAAAAAATCTTTTATGAGATTAAATGCAATGTTATCAAGAACCTAGAAGGAAAAAAAGAACCTAAACACTTGGTTTCAGAGATCATGACTTAAAATTTTCTCTTCATTGTAATGTGTATTTCAGGCAGTATGAATTATGGAACAATAAAAAGCCTCAGATACTGGTGAAAAATACGTTGGCAAGATAAGGCATCTAGTATATTTAATAGTAAGCATAAAGCCATTTAGAGTTTGAAGATAGGAACAGTCTTTACATAGGCAGTAACATTTCCCTTTGTCTGTATTTCCCTGGTATTTGAAAAGTAGAGGAGTCTAGAATATACAGAGAGGGCAGGGAAGAGGCTTGAGTGGACAGCTCATCTCAGTGCTTCCTAAATATATATCCTCTTCCTTCTCCCTACCAGTTACTGGGCATATAGTGTATGCAAGGTAATGTGCTCTCATTTTATGGGAAAGGTGGCACCATCCAACTTTATAGATGAAGAAGTCTAGAGAGGTGAAGTTACCCAATAAACCAGAAATCCAACCCACGTAGGTCTGAACCCAAAGCTCGAACTCTTAATCACTGTGAAATAGTGCTTAAACTGATTTTTGCTTCATATTACTACATGACAACTGGCATAGGTTATTACTCGAAACTGGTAATACTACGTAAAACTGGCACAGGAATCATTTTAGTGGCTAGGGACTTCCTTTTTAGGTTCCTAAGACAAGAAGCATCCATAAGAAAGGGTTATGTGTGATGGTTTTCTTCTTTTTGTTTGCCTCTTTTCCTCATAGTAGGATGACTTTGCCTTTGCTCTAGCAGCCTCCTGCCCTCACTAGGACCTTCAACACCATCTGTATTAGGTATTATTATATTAAGACTAATGCTTTGATATTTTGGGAATGTCATAGACTAGACCTCCCATTTCCTAAAAAACTCTTTGGATTTAGTTTGAATAGATTCTTAGAAGCATTCAGGATTTCAAACTCACCATATGAATATTTCATTCCACAGAATGCCTTGGGGTTTCCTAACACCTGTTCTTTACATTCACATTTACCTACAAAAAGTAAGTGAAAAATTGTGTCAGTTATTTAGAAACAAGGAAGAGGAAAAAAAACAACAACAACAATACAAGTAAATCCAGGTAGCATAACTCATTAAAAAAAAAAAAACATTGAAATATAATTAACATAAAGTGTTATATTAGTTTCAGGTGTCAGGTAGCATAACTCTTTAAGACTTGAGTGATTCACATAATCCATAAATACTAAGAAATCATAAACAGTCATTCAAACAAAGTAGAGTCACTTTCTGAATTGAATTAGTTATCATCCAATAAAGTACTGACTTAAGAGAAATATACAAAGGTAGAAACAATGATATATTTTAATGCTTGTAATTGATGTTATGATAGATATAGTCCAGTATGAATATTCCATGCTAATGGAAAAGAAAAACTAAATGAATAAACTATAGAAAAGACACTTTCTTTTTACAATTAATGTTCACTACAGCAAAAGTCAAATAGAGTAAAATAACTGGGCAGTCCTTTGAAGGCAATGCCACCCAATTTAAAAGTATTTATTTCACCTATTATGTGCAGGACATGGTGCTATACACTTCAGAGTATATAAAGATGAGCAATATACAATTCTTGCCTGAAGGCTTACAATTCAGTAAGGTGAATAAAGCAAGTGTATAAACAGTGTTCTAAGACAGATACAATATGCTTGGGTGAGAGTCACATGTGTGGAAGGATGGAAAAAGGCTACATGGCTGAAGAAGGATTTGAAATGGACCCTGAAGAATAAGTAAGATATTTCCCCAACAGTTTAAATTATGCATTACAATTACTGTGTGTGACGCATTTGTCAGGCCCTGTGGAAGACTTTCGAAATGCCTTTGTACATAGTCTATATATAGCATTCTTATTTATCTGTTTCCTCTCTAAAGTGTGATCCTTGAGGACAACAGTTATGTCTTATTTATCTTTAAATCCCTAGAAGGAATAGGATTTCCGTTCTTACATATTTAATAATTCGATATAATTTTATCATCCTTCCCCTTCTGCCTTCATGCATTACATTAAATAGGCATTGAGTGGTGTAAACATAGGTAACATTTACTGAGGAAGAGCTACTATGTGCCAGGCACTATTTAAAAAAAATTTTTTTTAATGTTTACTTATTTTTGAAGGAGAGAGAGAGAGAGACAGAGCATGAGTGGGGGAGGGGCAGAGAGAGAGGGAGACAGAATCTGAAGCAGGGTCCAGGCTCTGGGCTGTCAGCACAGAGCTTGATGCAGGGCTTGAACTCACAAGCTGTGAGATCATGACCTGAGCCGAAGTCGGACGCCCAACCGATGGAGACATGCAGGCGCCCCTGTGCCAGGCACTGTTTTAAGTGTTTTACATTTATTTACTCATCTAAGATTCTAACATATAGAAATTTGACAAGAATATAGAGATAAAAGGGTGAGTAAAGGGGGCGCCTGGGTGGCTCTGCCGGTTAACCATCCAACTTCGGCTCAGGGCATGAACTCATGGCTCATGAGTTTGAGCCCCATGTTTGGCTCTGTGCTGACAGCTCAGAGCCTGGAGCCTGCTTCAGATTCTGTGTCTCCCTCTCTCTCTCTTTCTCCGCCACTTGCACTCTGGCACTCTCTCTCTCTCTCTCAAAAAAAAAAAAAGATTAAAAAAAAAATTAAAAAAAAAAAAGAGTGAGTAAAGAAATGTAAGAGAGAAAGGCAGAGTGTGTTCATGGAAGAATAAATGTTTCTGTTTTTCCTGGGTACAGATTGAGTTGTGAATAGTAGAAGGCATCATAGAGGACCTTGACTGATAATGCAATTAGGGCCTGAATTTAATTTGTTAGATAAAGGAGAAATTTTTTTTAAAATTTGAGTACAAGTCACATACAATGTTACATTAGTTTCAGGTGTACAGCATAGCAATTCAACAAGTCTATATGTCATGCTGTGTTCACCACAAATGTAGCTACCATCTGTCACCATGCAATGCTATTACAGTATCATTGACTATATTCCCTATGTGGTGGCTTTTATTCCCATGACTTATTCATTACATAACTGGAAGCCTGTATCTCCTGCTCTCCTTCACCCATTTTGCCCATTGATAAAGACGAATTTTTGAAGTTTATCAGATTAAAGAAGTTACATGAATTAAATATATATATATGTATCCGATGAAATGTAGGTCTGAACTAAAGAAATGGCTGTGGGTCTAGAAAAGAAGGAATATTAAGGGAGGATGCAGAGTTAGGGTCTACAAATCTTGTCAATGGATTGGATTACGGCAAGGGAAGAGGAAGCCTAAGGATGAACTTGGAGTTTTCAGCTAAGATGACCGAAGACTAAAGTATTACTAACAGAAATAGAGACGTTAGGAGGAGAACACTTCAGGAGTGTGTAACTTATGGTTTTTGGTAGCAACCAATGGTTTAACTTAATTTTTGAAAGGATATGGAGTAGCTCATAGAAAGGAGAAAAAGCTGAAGAACCAGAACTCAGAAAAGACAAGAATCAGGACAGCGCCAGAGATCTGGGTACCAGGAACTGTTATACAGTCTCTTCTATGGCGGTGTCATTGGAATCACGAACGGTGATTACTTTCAGACTTTGTCACTTTCAGCTCACAATTTAAATTCCGGGGAGACAACATCTGATTGGCCTCACCAAGACTTTACTAAATGGGGGAAGGCTGGTTCCCTAGAGAAAGTTTGGGTTAAGCTGCCACAGAAATAGCAGGAATAAAGAGGGGGAAATGGATCTGGGTAGGCAGAAACAACAGAGGTCTAGTATGAGGAGAATATAATGACTTAGAGTTGCTGACAGAATACGCAGGTGGAAATGGGAGTAGGATTCCGGTGAGATGAGGTT
The DNA here is from genome assembly GCF_018350175.1 of Felis catus. NCBI lineage: Eukaryota > Metazoa > Chordata > Mammalia > Carnivora > Felidae > Felis > Felis catus. The sequence goes on from NC_058374.1 coordinate 116,876,835, forward strand.
GGGTAGACATGGTAATGTGGCAAATAGTGACATGCTGACTCTGACTAAAGCTGTTAGAAACTAGAGAATGAGATTTTGCCAGTGGAAAATCACAGTGGAATTAAATAGTGGGAATGAGAAATCACAGGTGCTTAAAATTAGCTGTTGTGATTTGTTAAATAATATTGCGTATCATCTAAACATAGCAGAGATGGTTACTCCTTCAGGAATTGTAGTAACCTAAGTAGATAGCCCAGGGCCTTTGATAATTCCACCAAAGCTGGAGAGTATGGCAACCACCATGCTAAAAAAACCAATTGAGCTCCAAAGGGCATGTATTATTCCTTAACTTGTGTTCTTTTTAGTCCTTCAGCCAACAAGAATATACAAAGTTCTGTTATTTGAAGATATTCTGTGGCTGCTTTCCAATACTCCCTTTTTCATGTTAAGAAATCAGACATTCAGATTTGTTTTTGAATGAATCTTTGTTGATCAGGCTTTATTTAACCCAGAGGTGTTTTCTTTTTTTAAAAATTTTTTAACACTTATTTATATGTGAGCGCGAGAGAGACAGAGTGCAAGCGGGGGATGGTTAGAGAGCAAGGGAGAGAGAATCCAAAGCAGGCTCCAGGCTCCGAGCTGTTAGCACAGAGCCTGACATGGGCTTCAAACTCGTGAACTGTGAGATCATGACCTGAGCCGAAGTTGGGCGCTTAACTGACTGAGCCACCCAGGTGCCCCCAGATGTGTTTTCTAAAAGGAAATCTGGAAGGGGAGAAAAACCTAGTTAGTTAATACTGGGTTATGAGAAACATCATTTACAGTTCTGTGGTACCAGGTAAAGCCAGTTGTGTTGAACAAATTCTATAGTACTAGTTCAAGCCAGTTTTGTTATATAAGTTCTGTGGTACTAGTTAAAGCCAGATTTGTTGTATAGGAGGTAAAAGTATGTATCTAATGTTCTCTGTCTCACAAGAAGTGGTAGAAATTAAGGGTATCTTGCTGGTATAGTGCATTACACTTCTAGTTATGGAAACTTATGGTAGGTAAATAGGTAGGCAGGCACATGTATTCGAGAATGAACTGTGGTGCTTAGGAAACTGATTATCACTTCTTTGTTGGTAAAAGGTGCCCAGGAGCACTATTCTATATCCAGTGGGAACTTTGCTGTTTAGCAGAAAACTGAACAATGTCTTCCTCAATCTGGAGCCCCTCCAGATGAATTTCAGAGACTCTCTGGGGAATATCACAGACCTAACAGCTGTTGTGGATATGAGTCTGGAGTCATTCTGATGCCAGCAAGTTACGTGCTTAATTGGTGGGTCGCCAGCTCCCTAGTAACGTGATTGGCTTAATGAATGTCCTATCATGCTAAAAAGTTGATTTTCACAGATTTGGCTTAGCAGACAAAGTTGGATAATTATGAAAATCATTGTGTTAGAGAAATAGAAGAAAACTTTCGCAAGTGGTTAAAGTTAAAATTATAGAATTCAGACTATTTAGCATTGAGGCAAAAAATTGAGAAAGATTTTTTTCTTTTTCAAATGCTGAAAAGATAAATATGACAACTTTGTGTTTCTTTATCTTTCCCACCTTCTTTCCTGTTGTGACCTAAAATGAAAACATTAGGAAAAGGATCGTAAGATCAGGTTAAGTGAAAAAAAAAAAATGATACAGAATTGCAAATACCAGTATTTCTCAAATTTGGATTCTTGATTCTTGAAGAGTCCATAAGTTCTCTATGAAAATGAATTAAAATTGTGGTTTCTTGCTCTGCCCCAATCACCCTGGTCTCTTTGCTCACCACAGGGCTTTTGCACTTGCAGTATCTTCTGCCTAAACTCTCTTCCCTCTTTTATCTGTATAGCTCACTCTTACCTTTTTCAGGTGTTCTTCTGCAAACATCACCTTCAAAAGACTTTCCTTGATCATCCTATTTAAAAGTATGCCCCTCCCAACCATTTATTATCTCCCTCCTTGCTTTATTTCTCTATTATATTAGATAACATGACACAAAATTTTATTTATTTATTTATTTATTGTCTTCCTCCACAAGAATGTAAACTCCTTGGAGTCTGGGATTTTTGTCTGTTTTGTTCTATTACTATATTCACAGTACTGACACATAGTATGGGTATGCAATAAATATTTGTTGGATAGATGAATGAATTTACAAAGAACTACTAAGTAGTGAGAAAATTACGAATTGGAAATACACAGAATAAGAGACCCGAATGGCCAAGAAACCGTGAAAAGCTACTAAAACTGTTAGTAATCAGGAAAATACAACTTATAACGGCAGGGTCCCATTTCACACTCACCAGATGGGCAAAAGTTGAGAGGTTTGATAATGTTAACTTCAGAAGTCGGAAAATGTTGAAGGAGTTGAACTGTGCCTGAGTTAGTGAGGTAGAATAGTCCTTGGCCCCTCATATGTGTTACACACAAGTTTGTTACATAAATACGAAGTATCAGTGAGGATGTGGAACAAGCAGCAGGATGTCATCTCTGGTGGTGGAATGCAAATCTGTACACCTGCTTTGGAGAGCTACTTGGCAGTATGTGGTAAATCTGATAAAAAGCATACTTGTGACCCAACAGTGGCTAGGTTGTACCCTAGAAGAAGGCTCAGCAAACGTTTTCTATAAAGGGACAGATAACAAATATGTTGGCCTAAGAGACAAAATTAAAGATTTTGATGTAGGTACTTATATAACTATTTATTTTATGTTTTTAAAGTTTATTTTGAGAGAGAGAGAGAGAGAGAGAGAGAGAGCATGCACACACATGAGAGAGTGTGAGAGAGAGAAAGAGAGAGAGAGAGAGAGAGAGAGAGAGAGAGAGAGCGCACAAGTGGGGGAGGGGCAGAGAGAGAGAGAGAGAGAGAGGGAGACACAGAATCTGAAGCAGGCTTCAGGCTCTAGGTTGTCAGCGCAGAGCCCAACACAGGGCTAGAACCCATGAGCCGTGAGACCATGACCTGAGCCAAAGTTGGACCCTTAAACAACTAAGCCACCCAGGTGCCCCACTTATGTAACTATTTAAGCTATAACCATCTAAACCTTAGAGCAGGTAGTTTGTGGGCTGTAGAAAAACAGATGGCAGGCCCAATTTGGTCTGAGGGACAGTTTACCAGCCCCTGCTCTAGTGAAACTCCTTCTCAAGTGCACAAAGTTACATTTAAGAGGACATTTGTGGTAGCATTACGTATAACAGTGGAAAATTAGGAATTGGAAATATCCTAAATGGCAAATAATGAGAGAATAAAAAGTGATATATTCAAATAATAGAATGCATAAATCTAAAAAAATACATAGTTAGATCAAAAAAAGCTTTACAGGGGTAGGTAAGTTATGTACATGCAGTCTTAAAAACACTCTATGTATATGTGTAGTAAAATAGTAAAAACATGAAAGTGAATGATAAATACCAAAATTCAGGGTGGCGATTACTCTGTGGAGTAGGGGAGGCTAGTGAAGTTGGAGATTGATACAGGTCTTCAAATGTATGTATAACACTTTAAAGTTTAAAAGAAAATATAAAACAATTATGGCAAAACTTAAAGTTTGATAGGTGTGTGTATATGGGTGTTCATAATACATTTTGGGCATTTGTAATGTTTAATACAAAGAATTTTTTTGGTGACCATTTCACAGTACACACAAATATTGAATCATTATATTGTACACCTAAACTAATATGTTATATGTGAATTATACCCCAATAAAAAAGTTAAAAAACTTATTATAAGTTTCATTTGTATCATTTGGGGAGCTCTTTACAACCAAATGCTGACACAAGATCTCATGCCCACATTTGTGTTTGTGGTGAATAGCACCACTCAACTTTCTACAAGAAAAGAATAGAGGCAGGATGAACACAGAAATCATGTATTCACACCAATATTACGGCATACTCATCAAACGAAGGAACAGATAAACATCATAGGAAAACCGAGAGGAAACAGTAGTATAGACCTGGCAGACTTGAAGAACCATATTTATGTAGTGAAGAGTGCTTTGGCTTCAGTAAAAATTATTTTTCATCTTGAATTAATGGTGTTAATTTGAATTTTGTTAGTTTTATTGTCTTCTAGTTGTATAAAAGATATAAACAAAAGGAGTTCACATCTGCCTTTGTGCATATTAAATTACACTAGGTCTGTAAGAACATTTTTCCTTTAAAAGGATCTCTACATTTCCAAACGTGATATATTCAGTAGCTCTCACCTCTGTAAAAGAGTGTATTTTAGACAGAGAAAGACACACCAAAACAGTAACAGCTTGGGTAATGAGATTTGGATTTTTTTTTTACTGTGATGTTTTGAATTTTCCAGATTTTCTATACTAATTATATATGTTCCTCTAATAATCAGAAAATAAACAGAAGCTTGTTAAAATACTCCTTAACTAAATTGAATAGTTCTATACTTACGGGAGTCACTACTTTATTAACCTCAGAGCTAAGCATCCCCCTCATAGGATACAAGAGTTGTTTCCTGGTTTGTCACAAATCACTGTTACTCAAGACCAGACCTGGAAATATGGTATCTGGTTATATCTGTCATCTCACCTGAGTGTCGAAGTGCAGAAAATCCTTGCTCACCCTCCCACTCCCAGGCTGGTTCACTTTTATTGTTCATGGAATGGAGGTCAGGAATTTCATGATACCAGTCCATGTCTGTGCTGCTAATAAAATAGAAAATGATGAAGTTAAGGAATTTCTTAGAACTTGAATGAAATGAATGTATTTATGGAGCTGTAAATCTAATCAGGTACTTTCCCATCCCTTTAGTTTTCAGAAATAGTGTTTTAAGGGACTATTGTTAAGATTAATAATTTATTTTGTAAAATGAACCAGACCATCTCGGGAATCTTGCAAGAACAAATTTGACGAAGATTCGTCAAAGAGCTGTGCAAATGCATCTTTGCTCCACTGACAGCATGTAAGACTTTCTAAGTCACTACTAGATCTTCAAAAGAATCCAAAGGACACAGAGACAGAGCAAGAGCCATGTGCACTCACCTGCTGATGCAATCGCCTGTGAGTGGGTCACAGCTCCCTGCGCAGTCACAGGGCCTGCAGCCATAGTTTCCGAAGCCCCAGTACCCCACCATACACCTGTCACAATGTGGCCCTGCCACCCCAGGCTTGCAAGGGCAGTCACCATTGCTGGGGTCACAGAAGGTCACTGAGCTGAAAGGAAGGACAGCTGATCCCACTGGATGACAGGAACACTCTACAACAGAGAGGACACACAAGGACTGATGAGTAACGAGGTTATCTGTGAAGATCAGGCCTGGCAATCCTGAAATAGTTTCCCTTTACCACCCAGCGTACCTCTAAGACTCCTCCTTTAGCCAGTTGGTATATGCTGAGAATGAAAGCTAATTAAATTACAGATAAGAAGATATAATCAAGAAGGCAAATTTGCTGAAAAACAAACTACATTATTTATTTTAGATTAGAGGGCATTAAATGTGAATGGCTTTTGCTTGGGGTGTTGAGAATGAACCAGCAAAGGTAACAAAGAAGGAACAATTAGCGAGAAAGGAAAAAAAGTCATGAGTGTGGTGTTCTGGAAGCTAAACAAGGTTTCCACATCACGTAGGCAACATTCACTGGGTTAAATGCTGAGAGGCCCAGAAGATGGGGCATGGGGATATATTTTTGCATTTGACAACATGAAGACCATCGGTGTCCTCGATAGGGACAGTTTCACCATAATGATGAGTGGTGAGCCCATCTGAAGAGGATTAAGGAGGTCGGAGTAGAGGAATTTGAGCATGGGAACAGATAACTCTTTTGAGGAGCTTTTCTAGAAAGGCACAGAAATGTGGTGGTAGCTAAAACTGGAGGGGATAGGAATGCAAGTGAAGGTTCTAGTTTTTGCTTTGTTTTTGGTAAGATGAAATAGATTACAAATGTTTGACATTGAATGGGAATGATCCAATAGAAAGGGGGAAAGAGGAGGTGTTGGCCTTGGGTAGGAACATGAGCAGTTCATAGTAACAGGATGCAGGGCAGAGCATATGGGCACCGATGCAGGAAAGTGGATAAATGCAGTAGTGGGAGTTAGTGGAATTGTTCTTCTGATTGCTTTTTTTCTGATTTTTCTGGATGAAATAGGAAGCAAAGTCACCAGGTCAGAGCGATGAAGAGTGGAAGCAGGAGAGTGAATGAGAGACATAGATAGTGAAGTATAATTGCTGGGCACAGAAAGGCTACACTTGAGGTCAGTAGTCATGAATCTGTAGTGATAGTGATATAGCCAAGAGGGTTCAGGTATGGGATAGGGAGAAAGCTGGATTTAATTCACATGGTGCTGTGGACCCTTCCAGATTCATATGTTGAAGCCTAATCTCCATTGTGATGGTATCTGGAGGTGGGGTCTTTGGGAGGTTTGGATGCAGTCTTGGGGGTGATGAGATTGGTGCCCTTACAAGGGGATGGAAAGCTCAGCACTCTCTTCTCTGTGAAGAATGTGAAGCTATGATGAGAAGTTGGCAGTCTACAACCCAGAAGAGAGCTCTCACCAGAGCCCAGCTGTCCTGAACTTCAGAGGGATATCTGGGTCTCATAGAGATTTCAGGAGGATGAAATTATTTTATTTTATTTTATTTTATTTTATTTTATTTTATTTTATTTTATTTTATTAATGTTTATTTATTTTTGAGAGAGAGAGAGAGTGAGTGGGAGAGAGACAGAGAGAGAGGGGGATAGAGGATTTAAAGTGGGCTCTGACACAAGGTTCATGATCTGAGCTGAAGTCGGACACTTAATCCCCGAGGATGAAATTATTTTAAATGAAATGACTTCAGCAAGGTACATAGCACAGTCTGACACCTACTGGGCTAACACTTCCTGCTAAGTCTTCTCAACTAATATTGTAAGATCCCAGTCCCTCCTTTATTCCCTTGGAAACATCTTTTTATCGATTATTTGTCATTAAAATCACAGTTTGGCCTCAATCTGGCTTCAGATCTCAACTACTGGCTGTGACCTCTGGCAAGATACCTAGCTTCTAGTTATCCCAGTTTTCTTGTCTTTAAAATGGAAATGAGAACAATATCTACCCTCATATGGTTGTTGTATGGATAAAAGGAGATCATGCATGTATATATGGCTACATTCGTGTAGTGGCTGGCACATGGTTAATTAATTGCGGATTAACTAACAATTTAATTCAAGAAATAATTCTTGTAGAGGTGTAGGATCTATGCTTGTATAAGTAATGGTGCCAGCCTTCAGGGAACTCATAGTATTGTTGGGGAAACAGAGGAGTAAACAAAAACTTTCCATATGCTGTGACTAGATACTCTAACAGAAGCCTAGGAGTGCTACAGGGAGCATAGAAAAAGGAAGACAGGCTGAGGGAGCCACATAGGAACTGCAAAGGAGGAGTCATTTAGACATGTGAGCTGATCCTAAAAGATGAGTATGAGTTTGCAAGCTGAGAAGGAGGGAAAGACAGGTTGTTGTTTATCCCAGTCTTTGGATACTCCCCGCACTGCATTTATTTTAAATAATGAAAACAAAATTTAATTGTGGACAAAAACAGATATGACAAAATGTAGCATCTTAACCATTTTCAACTGTAAAGTTCATCCCCATTGCATTTTATGTTTTCACATTACATGTGGAAGCTTACTGGTTCCTGAAAATGTGAAGCTCTTTCCTGCCCCGGTGCCCCTTGTTACACCTGCATTGCCTTTCCCACCTTGTCTGTCTGGATCTTGACATGTTTCCTTGTCTGGCTCCCTCCAGACAGTTTACCATGTTCTCCTCTGTGCTGCCTCTGCTTTTAGTATATACTTCTATTTTGTGTGTATCATAGTACATCATTATTTGTTTGTATACATGTTGCCCTTACTACCAGACTTTGGACTCATTGACAGATGCATCTTTATCTTCTTATTTTTGTTTTCCAGTCCCCAGAACAGTGTCTGGTATATGGCAGATGCCCACATTAGTATTTGTGGAATTGACCTGAAGGACATTCCAGGCAGTGGGAATCATATGTGAAAGGGCATGGCCTCCTTGGAGAGCATGAGAATTTTAGAATGTCCATTGAGTGGAAAGTAGTTGAAGCTGATGAAGCAGAAGAAAAAGTCAGAGTTAGGGTTGGAGCCAGATTGAGAAGGGCCTAACCCAAGAAGTTGATTTTTGTTCTATGGGTATAAAGAGACAAAAGAAGTAACTCTTTCTTCCTTTCTTTCTTCTTTTAATGTTTATTTATTTTTGAGAGAGAGACAGAGTGCAAGTGGGGGAGGGACAGAGAGAGAGGGAGACACAGAATCCAAAGCAGGCTCCAGGCTCTGAGCTGTCAGCACAGAGCCTGACATGGGGCTCGAACTCATGAACTGTGAGATCATGACCTGAGCCGAAGTCAGATGCTCAACCAACTGAGCCATCCAGGCATCCCGGAAGTGACACTTTCAAAGAGCAGAATTATGACATGATTATGATTTAATTTTGAAGATACTTTGGTGGCATTGTGTGAAATAGTCTAGAGTAGGGAGAGACTGATAAGAAATGACAGAGAACAAGGAACTGGACTAAGAGAGTAGATGTGGGAACAGGAGGAAAGGTTGGATGTGAAAAATCAATTTTTAGATTGAAATGATAGTATTTGGAGGTCATTTGAGGAGGAAGAAGAAACTGTTGAGCAACAAATAGAAATTGAGGAACATTTTAACATTTCTAGCTTATGAAAGTGGATGACTAATATTTCTCTCATGTTAGCAAGGCATTGTTGATTTGTTATTTGTTCTTAATTAATTAATTACCTAGGAAAGTTATATAATATGTACCACAAAATGTACCAAAATGTATCAAAGTGCTATGTGATGATACTAAATGAGATCACATAATCCAATATAAACAGTGCATCATTTTGAGATGACTAAACCAATAGTTACTGCAATATTCAGTTCTAAGCTTGGTCCTTTTTTTTTTTTAAGAAAAAAATTTTAAATATTTATTTATTTTTGAGAGAGAGAGAGAGAGACAGAGTGCGAGAGGCAGAGGGGTAGAGACAGAGGGAGACACAGAATCTGAAGCAGGCTCCAGGCTCTGAGCTGTCAGCACAGAGCCTGATGGGACTCAAACCTGTGAACTGTGAGATCATGACCTGAGCTGAAGTCGGATGCTTAACTGACTGAACTACCCAGATGCACCTAAGTCAGCTTGGTTCTTGACAGCAGATAAGGGAGCCAGAATAAAGACGTCTTAGACTTCCACCTATTGTAATATATGGTTTTCCACTGTCACCATTATCTTTTACTCTAATAGAAAATTCAAACCTTTTTAGGATTTGACCTCTGTGTACTACCATATACTTTAAAACATACACATATTTCATGTGATTCTATCACATGTGCTGTGGATTTCTGTCAATGTGACTTTTTGCATAATTACAAGATAAAAATACCATTTGGAAACTATGCAGAACTAGCTCCAGGCAGATGGCACTGACACCTTTCACAGCATATTTTTCAAACTGCACACCAAGGCTTGCCTTGCATACCTCTCTCCTGAAGTTTGTGAAACAGTCAATATTTGACACATAATCTACATTTCTTATTTTCTTCCAAAATGGAAATATATTTTCATCTTGCTTGGGGGAAAAAAAGGTTCTGCTTAAATTCTGGTTGAGGTTCTGATTCTTCAACATATATTTCTCATTGGCTGTTGATTCTAAAGTGCAACCCAAGCACTTAACCTTTTACATATTCATTACGATGAATGTCAGTTACAACCCAGTTGGCATACCTAAATCCTTCCATCAGCTTTGTCTTCTTGTTGGAAGACAATAGAATAGTAGATTGAACGATTATCATATACTGTCATTCTGAACTTATTTTTCTTTCATTATAATTTTTGGTGTGTACAGCTATGGTGAATTGTCCTTAAAAGCCAAAATGGTGGGGCGCATGGGTGGCTCAGTTGTTCCAGTCTTCGACTCTTGGTTTTGGCTCAGGTCATGATCTCACAGTTTGTGGATTTGAGCCCTGTGTCAGGTTCTGTGCTGACAGCATAGAGCCTGCTTTGGATCCCCTGTCTCCCTCTGTCTCTCTACTTCTCCCCCTCTCGTGCTCTCTTTCTCTTAAAAATAAATAAACATTAAAAAAAAAAAAGATAAAATGGTGCTTTGAGTGGCAGCCAGATGGCCTGTCTAGGTATTAAATGATTCATTATTGGAATAATTTTCATCCCTCCCAAACCTTTTCCCCAAACCACTTGCCCACTGCTGCTCTCTCAACCAAATTGACAGAATAAAGTTATTAAAAATGTCATTTTAAATTCCTAAATAATGTCACAAGGTTTCTTTAATAATGCAAATGACTACTTTTAAATAATACATTCTGTAATGATGTGTCCTGTTATAAGAATACCTAAAATAATAATACAAAATATTCAAAACAGGTGAGGGAAATGGGTACTTTTACAAAAGATTTCATGACAGGTTCTTTTCAAATAACGAATATAAAATTGCTAGATATTATCCAAATTTTATTTACAGATATTTGTTTGCAGAAGTACATCTATTATGTGAAACACTGGTTCTCTATGAGCATTTGCAGAAAAGAGTTAGGACATGAGGCTGTTCTGGAGTAACTTCTACCAGAAAACATACTGTTCATGAAATAATGGATGAACACATTTTTAAATAACCTTGTTTATGTGTATGGCTCTGAAATTAATAATTGTTTTAATCACAATACAGCTTGATTGGAAATTGCCTGTAAGATCTTTTAGGAAGACAGAAAATAAAACAAAGGTGGTGTAATACAATTTGTAAGGGCACAAACTTAAAAGTCAGGCTCATGAGTCCAAATTCTGATTTACGAGGGTGATTCTTTACAGGATTTTGTGAAATTAACCTCTTCAAGTTTCCCTTTTCTTATTGATGGAGCAAGATTAATAATACATATGCCATAGGGTTCCTGTATGAGGACTGAATGAGATATTGTATATATTTAGCAATGTATCAGGCAGTTAGTACATCAAATGCTCAGAGAATGACTGTTATTATCTAGCTGAAACATACTGGTTAAAAAAATTTTTTTTTATTAAGTAATCTCTGTGCCCAACGTGGGACTCAAACTCATGACCCTGAGATCAAGAGTCATATATTCTACCAACTGAGCCAGTCAGGCATCATCAACATACTAGTTTTTAAAAGTCCACCATTCATTCACTAATTCACTCATTCATTCATTCATTCACACCTTTGCCAAAGAGTTTTTGAAGTTTAGTGTTAACATGAGCTTTGCTAGAACCTGGAGATATAAAGAGGAATACAGAGTCTTAACTAGCTCTTCAGTGAATCAAGAGAGATATGCAAATAAATAATTACAGACAGTAAATGCTATATTGAGTAGCACCCTCCCCAACCCCCCCCCCCCCCGCCCCGGGGTGCATGGGAACACAGAGGAAACAGCAACAACTACCTTATTGCAGATATGGATTGTTTTTAAAAGAGATTTTAATAATTTGATTGGTTTCCAAAATATCCTGAAATTCCTCACTTTGCATCTGGGAGGAATTTGGTGGCAAACAGCTTTCTTGCCTACTTTGTCTTACAGAATTAGGTTAGCCTCCTATTGCATGTTCCTTTCTTTGGATAAAATAAATTCATCTGCTCTTACTCTCCTTTTGTGGGTGAGAGCATATTGAAAAAGAGTAGGTCATGATCCATGATCCTGCTGCTTATAGGGAGATATTGCACCATGTAATTTAGGACTAGAGTCCCAGCTGTGAATCTACATGAACACAATAAGTATGTAAACATGAGTACAAGATGGCCAGGGACAAAATGCGAGAGTTATGGCTTCCTTTATTCTGATGAAGTTGCTAAAGCTTTCACTGTCTTCTCTCTTTATTTCCACCTTCACCACAACTCCAGAAGTCATTTGCACATCTTTCATTCAGAGAGTGGTCCACGATGCCAAGCTTACTGCAGAAACAACCAGTTGAGTTCAGCATTGCACACCTTTTAAAAATTGCCAGGACTCCTTACTATTACCTGATGGCTGTAGCTTTTGCTATTCTGCTAGTAAAAGCTACGCTGGGAGCAAAACACCCTCAAAGTATTTGCTCCTGATTTAGCTTTTCTAAAAACAGAACTCAAAGTTCAAGGCCCTCAGCTGGGAAAGCAGCAGCTTGTCAAAGGCTTTCACCACTGCCCAGTAGCCACTCCTTCAGCAGAGCCTCCCAGCCTCCCAACACCATCTTCCCCTGAAAAGGCCAAGGCCCTACATAATTTCTGATGGGGAATTTTAAATATCAAAATCATTTCAAAAGCTGCCCAGCTGCCTGCCGAGGTTCTTAGAGGGAACTGGAGCTATGACCAAGACAATGACTGAGAGGTAGCTCTAAACAGAAAAGAGGCAGTATGATTTGTTACTACTGTATCAAGTGTGCAGTTAAATTAATATAAAATGAAGTCTTCTACCTTTTTGGGTACTGTTTTCTCCTTCTACTATCAATTATTTTTGCTAGTGGACAAACAGGTATAGGAAAATAAAGAAAACATTATAAACAAAGGTAATTGCCCATTTTTTAAATTCATCCTTTATATATGATATGCATTGTGTTCAAAGATAGCTAGTTTAACAATATTCAAGATGAATATTAATTAGAAATAAAATTATATGCTAGAATAAATCTAATAAGAAAATAAATTAAGACTTGCCTTTCACTTACTGAAATGCAATGTCTCTTGAGTTATTGTACATCACACAGTGAAAGAAATCCAATGCTTTAAGAAAAAGTAAGGTATTTAAGTATATTTCCTGGGTTTTCTATATACTTTAAATGAGTAATGCAAATAAATACAAAAGACATACCCTTTATTTTTAATGCTTTACTATGTGACCACTACTCAGACCCTCAATTTGATTTCTGTATCATTCTTTTCCTGTTTACTAGTTGTAACTGAGCCAGTTACTATTTATTCCTGGGTATATCTAAAAGATCTTAGATGGCTAAATAGCTAATTTTATTTTCCTGGGTTGCTACTTCAGTTAAAACTGCAGAAAGTACTTTTGAGTGTAGAGATACATTTTGTTACAGGAAGACTTTTAAGTATAATTTTACACACGGTATTTTGCTTTGAGGAATTTGGTTATATCAAACATCATTTTGTTGAAGAAAGTCTTCTGTATTTCCATTCTACTCAGCCACCATCTAACCAAGTGCCTCGTCAGGAACTGTAGTCAACCCTAACTCCTTTTTCTTTTGGATAAAGAATGCTTACTGACCCCATCTGTCTTCTCCTTTCAACTGATGTGGTTCATCCCTGCTAAAATCTATCATGGTACCCTTTTCTTCATAACACTTATTATAGTTTTAAATTACATATTTACTTGGATAAATTTATTTATAGTCTGTTTCCATGGAATTAGGGACTCTGTTTTATTTTATATATACAGTGAATAGGATAGGACTGCCACCTAGTAAGATTTACTGGTGAAGTAAATCTGTTTGAGTTTTTAAAAAATGGATGAATTATAGTCACTTAATGAATATTTGTTAATGATTGATGGTCTTTTGGCCTCTAGTTTAATCTCTTTATGATTTTTCACCTCCCTGCTATCTATATAGTACACTGTGAAGGCCCAGAAGGTAGAAACCACATCTTTTCATCTCTGTATCCAAAGACATGAATGGCCTAGGACCATGCTGAACCATTTTAGTGATTCAATCTTTGTTGAATGAATGTGCCTTGGAATGAGTGACAGCCATGAAATATGTTTTGATGAATCTCCTAAAAGGGTCATATTATTTCTTTTATAGGTTTTTAGTATTTTAGCACCACAGCATTGCAATCCTAAGATACTAGAAATAGAACACACACACACACACACACACACACACACACACACACATACACACACCCCAAATCCAGAGAAAACTGAAATGGTTAAACAGAACAGATTATTCTGAATTTTCCTAGTGCAAGACGGTTCCCTACATTTATTTAATGCTTCACTCAGTCAAATTTTATTATTTATTATTTGTGATAAAAGTTCTTAATTCCAACTCTGTAGGGGACATTCCCCACCCATAAATGCCTTTCACTGGCAGTGAATTTTTTTTTCACATTAATCAATCTTTTTTCCTCACTTTCATCCAATTATATCTAATTACAACTCTTTGTTCTAGGGCAGTAAATTACGTTTTGCTGCTCCCTATGTCCCCTTACACCCTTTGAGTGTTTGAAGAAAGTTGTTGTATTCTTCTTGAGCAGTTTCCTAGTTGAGTTGAGACTAGCCTCTTTCATATTTGTTCATTAGTATCTCTGTTTTCTTGATTGTTGTGTTGGCCCATGTGGAACACTCTTCAGTTAGCTCCATCTTTCCTGTACGAAGATTCCTTAAAATAAATGCAGCTCCTGAAGTTCAAACTTTACATGGCAATGTATGATAATACATTTTTTCAAGAGGTTAAGGCCTTTAAAAACTATATTTGGTTCTAATACATATGTTCACTCATTTCTGCATTTAAAAACTCATTTTGGGGGCACCTGGGTGGCGCAGTCGGTTAAGCGTCCGACTTCAGCCAGGTCACGATCTCGCGGTCCGGGAGTTCGAGCCCCGCGTCGGGCTCTGGGCTGATGGCTCAGAGCCTGGAGCCTGTTTCCGATTCTGTGTCTCCCTCTCTCTCTGCCCCTCCCCCGTTCATGCTCTGTCTCTCTCTGTCCCAAAAATAAGATAAAACGTTGAAAAAAAATTAAAAAAAAAATAAAATAAAAACTCATTTTGTTTTCATCCACCAGACCACAGTGTAGAATCAAGTTCTTGAGATCTCTGTATTTGGATCAGTCTTTAAGGTCAGACAAACCTGGGTTCAAATCCCAGCCCTGCCTCTGACCAGCTGTGTGAAGTTGAACAAATTATATAATTAATTTAAGCCTCAGTGTCCTCATTTGTAAAATATAAAAGTCACCACCTAACTCCTAAAGATTGCTAAATGAGGTAAGTTATGTAAATTGCCCAGCACAGTGTCTGGCCCATAGTAGCCATTCAACAAATGCTACTTCTCTTCTTTGTACCCTATCTAATTTTGTCCAGGCTTTCTGAGAGTTTTGATATTTCATAATTATTTGCCTGATTATTTATTGCTTGTCCTCATGAAACACAGAATGGTGTATTGTTTATTCAGTGAGTTACACTTTCTGTTTTGGAAACATCGTAGAGAATCTCATGATCTCTCCCACTTCTCTTCCCAAATTTGACTGACTTTTATTATTCATCAGTTCATAAAATTTCTCCTTTTTGAGGGGTGATTTTAATTTATGTCATTTGATCTTTTTAAGGGATAGTCCCAGTATGATTACTACATTATGATATATGTATTTTTCTCGATCTTTTCCATTTCTTAACCCTCTGGTTTTACATCCTAGATTTTTTTAAAGCTGACATTAAAGTTTCCCAACTATGATTGCCAAGTGACTGGTTCTATTTAAAGTTTTCAAAAACAGTTACTTCATATTGATTCTATGCTGAAATCATTCACAGTTGCTTTCAGCATAAAACAGGAATGTCTAAGTTGTTTATATGACATAAAATGGACTCATGTGGTTTTGCTGAAACTGTAATTTGAAAGAAAAAGCCCACTAAGCTACTATAGGAAGAGACTTTAATGACCCTTGGGAAACAATCCTTTTCTGATACGGACTGGAACATAGCTACAACAATGAAAAGTGGGGAAGTGCTATGGGCTCCTAAATGTGGTAAGGTATCTGGATTTAATTATTTAAAAATTTTTACTTCTGATACAATTTGAAGGGAAAGTATAACCATCCTAGAGGTAGAATGAAATAATTAATAAATAGAGGTACAAGCAAGCAGACAAACACAGAAATTCTTCTTGGGAGCATGGTGAGAGGGTGATATTTGAGTTGACTGTGAAGGATGGAAAGACAGTCTGCAGCAAGAGAGTCACCCATTCTAGACACTGTGTTTCCATCAGTTGAGCAGTTTTCACCTAAGACAGAAAGAAGAAAAGAAGAAGAAAAAAGCAAGAAGGAAAAAAAGATAGATTTGGATGGATGACTGAGCTCTTTACAAAGATAGCTGGCTAGTCAGGGTAACGGTAACCAAGTAACAAAATGGTATCTTGGTAAACACTTGGTTTGGGTTTTAGGGCAGAAGGACCAAGTTTATTTTTGTTCACTCTTTGCTGAAAGGCAACAGACTACATTTATTTTGGACCGCCAGAGAGGAAGGAAGGGCATGTCAGTTTTTCAAGAGGTTGTTTACTTTGACAGGGAATAAATTCTGCTTTCTTTTCCATTTGCTGATTTTTCTTTAAATATGGAGAGAGACGATGCAATAGTTAAAAATATGTCATAACATAAAAGCCAAAAATTTATTGTAAAGGAACTAACTGGCTGTTTCCTAAAACAAAGAGCTATCCTATTCTTTAAAAAAAATTTTTTTAATGTTTATTTATTTTTGAGAGAGAGAGACAGAGTGTGAGCAGGGAAGGGGGAGAGAGAGGGAGACAGAACCCGAAGCAGGCTCCAGGCTCTCAGCTGTCAGCACAGAGCCTGACACAGGGCTTGAACTCATAGACCAGCTCATGACCTGAGCTGAAGTTAGGCGCTTAACTTACTGAGCCACCCAGGTGCCCCAAGAGCTATCCTATTCTATAAGTCATTTCTTCAAACATCTATTTCAAACCATGTGTTGTATGGGAACATGTGTGTGTATGTAAGGGAAATTTTCTGTAGAGAGGTGTCATAGAATAGCTGTCAATATTTCACACCCAATTTCCCATGAATCTAACATTTAAGATATTCTTTGGTGTTAAAAGGTGGGGGGGAGAATGGGGCTTCATGAAGAACTACATTCAACGATTATTTAAATCCAACACAATAACATAGTAGTTTAGTGCACGTTCTGAAATATGTAAATACAGAAGTAAAAGTAAATTGTCAATGTAGTGGTAAGTTAATTTTATTATAAATTCCAGTCTTATTACACAATAATGAACTCTAAAATATGAGGTACTTATGGTAAATCAATGTATATACTATGAACAAGAGGGAGTTCTCTGAATGGAATTGCTAGATATTTATTTGGAAACTGTTACATGAAAAACAGGTATCTTAGAAATCTGCCATAATTTTTTTTTTTTTGAGAAAAGCAGAGGTTCTAAGTTAGACATTCTTAAGAGGGAAAGATAAGTGACATGAAAGCTTTTGAGCATTTATATCTATCATTGAGTCAGGAAAAATGTCTAGTCAAGAGTTTTAGTAATCCTTTAGGATTTTCTGTCAGAGTTATGGCTAATTCAGTGAGCAGATTGAGTTATAGATGATTATTAGCTCAAAATCTTTCATTCAAGGATGGAAGTGAACAGAGCGCACATTAGAAACAATGGTATATGTAATGGTTCTCAATTGCTGGCCAGGAAACCAAAAGGCTGAATCAGAATCACCAACCTTGCTTTTAAAGACAAAAACAAAAACAAAAACAAAAACAAAAAACAGATATCTGCCCCGGATCCCTGTTGGAGATTTTGATTCAGAAGATCTAGGGAAAGGCTCTGAGAGTTTATATTTTCAGTAAGTGCTCCCAAGTGATTCTGATCCATACACGGGTTGGGGAACCAATGACTAGATTGGAGTAGTGCTTGAGATCAGAGAAAGAAGCTGTGAAGGTGGAGGCAAGACTTCTTTCAAAGGAGGGAAACCATTCCACTTGTGGTATAGAGTATGAGTCTATTTGAGTTCCTGATTTGAAAATGATCTGATAGCTTGAAATTGGCCTTGGGGGAAATACTTAAACCATAGAAATTGGCCAATGCTATAAATCTGGGCATTTTCCCCCCCTAGAAATCTAGCACACCACAGTTCAGTGAGGTCATTCTCATGTTTTTAATATGTTTGCCAAAGGAAAATCTACTTAGGTGATAGGATACAACAGGTACATAAGTGACATTCAATATTTCAAGTGAGTTACTCTAAAAGAGACTGCTCTTTTAAAACATAGAGACAGTGTTCTTCAAAGTATCTTAGTACACAGTGATAATTATATTTTCCATTTTACTTCTGTACTTTAGCAACCAGCTGGTCTGAGCCTCCATTCTCCTCTCAACTCTAGATTCAGCTGGAGAGAGTCACATTTTCCCTTGTGTTTACAGACCTTAAATGCACTGTCCTTTACATTTTTTTTTTTTCTGAGTTGTAGAAATAAATTTAGTTCCAATGATCTCTACTAGTCTTAAAAAAACAAACATCTCTAGAATCCTCAAAGTGCTTTCTTGGCTATGGAAATGTGTTGTTGATTGTTTGTGTCCCACAGTTGATCCTACTTAAGATTGTAATAAAGAGGAAGCGAGAACAGAGATGATTTAATTATAAATCTATTGGCCAGTAGATTTGGTTTAGAGCTCTTTTTATTCAGGTCTGATGAATTTATTACCATCAACTAAAAAATGTATATGTAAGGACAATAGCATTCAGCATAGAGCTTGTCAGGAGAGTGGAAGGGAAAAATAGCCTGGAACATCAATGGAGCCAATAAATCCTTGGCTTATTTGGCAGAGAGTTAGCTACCTAACTGTGAACAGAGTCTCAAGATTAATATCACCAGTATTTGTTGGATGGAAAAATGTGTCCAGGTAAGTATTCTGTTAAATGTATATATATGTAATCTGTGAGGAAGAATAACATCAGTTCATTTTATTTTCTAGATCAACTCATTAAAGTCAACAAAGGCAATCATTGATTAGAAAGTAGTACAAATATTGTGTTTCAGTACTTTTAGAGGAAAAAATAAAAACAGCCACCAAAGAAGTATCAGAGGCATCTCTTCAAGGAAGTCTTCCCTTAATTGCTTTCACTCTACCCTACACTCTCTCTAAGAAGCTTGATGTATCCCTTTCATTGCATTTGCTCATATAGTGGGGATAATAGTACTAACATCAAACAGCTTTTGTGGAAGTTAATACATATACAAAGGCTAATACATATACAGCCTTTTGAACAGTAAACAGAGAATAGTAGGCACTCAATAAATGTCAACTATTATTTATTATATCATCACCATCACCACAGCATATTGAAATAATCTGTTACTTAAATTTCTCCCCATTTAGAATTAAAGATCTCTTAGGGAAGACCTTTTTATCTTTACAGACCTAGTGCTTACCTCAATGCCTGGCATAGAGGAGGCACTCTGTAAGTGTTTCCTGAGCTAAACTGAGGTATAATTTATATACTTCTAGTAAATTTTGTCTGGGCTGCTGCCTCAGGTTTTCAGTGGTTCCAGCTCCTGAGAAGATAACTAGGAAATAAGGGAGAGATGTTTTCATAAATCATCTCTGGAAGTCCAACAGAGTATATTGCCGTGCCTTACTTAATATTCTGTTTGTGATTATTTCACTGACGGAAATAGAAGGTTTACTATTTCCTTGATATACAGTTGTAGGCTCTAGCACTTAGAAATGAGGAAGAAATACACAGAAGGAATATTCTAGGATATATCTTCCCAAGTGAAGTCTTTCCATAGATATGTCACTATATAATAGCAGTATTTTCCAGCATTTTCCAATATGAGGCATAGCTTGAGCATAGCACAGTAACAAAAAGAAAACAAAACAAAAATTTTAAAAGGCATTTATCTTGGCTCCTTAGACACTCTGTAAGAAAAGCATTCTTTGGTTAAATCTGAGAGACACACCTCAAAGTTTTATAGGAGGTTTATAATGAACATTATTAGCATATGAAATGCTTGGAGAAATCCTGAATAAGTACTTGATTAATTCATCATTTCTTAAATTTTGAAAGTCATAGAAAAAATTTTCCTTATCTAATTCCTATTGACATCTCATGGAGTTAGTGTTGCATGAATCAAACTTTGGAAAATGCTGCACTATGGAAAAATATTCATCCAGATATCTATTTTTTAATCAGTACATCTCTATGTAATTCATTTTTATAAATTCTAAGTTCATATGCATACAAATAGAAATGCAAATCTTGGCTAACTTGGATGTTCTGGGAATGGTAGGATGTTCTAGCCGACTTAATTGTAGAGTAAGTGCTAAGATGCATTTAACCTTTGTTGAAAAGCATTCTGAGTGTGCCTGGCTGGCTCAGTCAGTAGAGACTCATGTTATTGGGGTTGTGAGTTCAAGCCCCACATTGGGTGTAGAGATTACTTAAGAATAAAATCTTAAAAAGACAGAGAGAGAGAGAGAGAGAGAGAGAGAGAGAGAGAGAAGAGAAGCATTCTGAAGCAATCTTAAACTTTAGTATGATACAGTCATCTGGGAATTTTGTTAAAGTGCATATTTGGTTCATTAGGTCTGGGATGGGATAAGAAGTTCTGTATTTTCTAATCAGCAACTGAATGATGCCAACAGGGCTGGCCTATGGACCACACACTGAGTTGCAGGTTACTTTTCCGCCTTAGTAAGCACAGTAGAATAAATATAATAAAATTGTTATTTTGAATAACATTGTACATGTTGATATAAGCACACACTGAGATAGTTTAAATTTTTTAATATCATATCATAATATTGACTTGTTTTCTTGATACGACCTTCCTCAGAAAAGTAGGAACTAATGGGGGAAAAGTTCTAGTTACAGCAATATCTCTATCAGCATCTAGCATGAAATCTGGTACACTGTAACATGAGTAAATGTTATCATATTAGTAAATTTATCATAAACTTTGTCAAAGTTAATTACTCTGAAGGTGGTACATAGACACATCTGTTAAGGAGATAGTCGATGATATGAAAATATTACTAGATAAAAAAATGAAAACTCTGCCAAACATGTTGACAATCAAACAATATATTACGGAGAGTATGAAGGTAGAGAAAAGAACTGGATGTACGAATAAGTATTGGGAGCTCCCCCTGGTTCAGAAAAGTTGAGAGAAGAACAGAAAGAATAATATTCTGGAAGAAGGTGCCAGTAAAGAAATCCATGCTAGGGAAGTTGACACAGATATCTTGTCCCAAACATATGCCAGAATAGCCATAAAATGAATGGAGATATGCTTTCCTCAGCTGTCTAATCAGTGGATCAGGGGGCTGTCCGGAGAAGGAAAGAAGGAAATATGGATCTTCCCTACTAATCCATCTACCACCTACAATTACGCTAGAAGGACTAAATTGGTATCAGTTATTTTCATAACTTCCTTACTTGGTGCATTAAATACTATGAAGGTATTTGTTTAGGAGTGATTAGCAATTTCACTTAGCAGTAGTATTTTCTATCTTTCAGTCTTTCAGAATCTCATGACAACTTAAAGAGTTGAGTAAGTCAGGCAAATATGTTCTAAATACCTCATAATATTTCAGGTTTTTTTTTAAATGTATTAATGTGGTCTTGATGGCGTTTTCACTGAAATGGCTTTGGTGCTTTATTTAGGTCTTCTAATACTTAGATAATGCCTATAAATATCAACTTGGTAGGGCCCAGGAAAAATTATGCTAAATGATATTTATTGGTTGACTTTCAACCACTTGTGGGTAGTGCAGTCAGCTCCATCTCACTGTCAAAGATGAGGACACCAGGCAACCACCCATATTTTCTACTATTCTCATTCCCTTTTGTGTTGTTGCCTTCCCCCCTCTTTCTTGCCTTTATGGCCATTCTGAATTTTTTTCAGTTCTCAAAGTATGTTATGTTCTTTGTCCTTCTGTTCCATTTTGGCTCTGGTTGTTTTCTCCACTAGGAATAAACTTAACCGTGCTATGTTGATTCCTATTAAACTTCAGGCCTCAGGTTTTATATCAAAACTCAAAACATTCAACTTGTTTTTTTAATTAATTTTTTAAAGTTTATTTGTTATGTAGAGAGAGAGAGAAAGTACAAGCAGAGAAGGAACAGAAAGAGAGGGAGAGAATCCCAAGCAGGCTGCACACTGTCAGCACAGAGCCTGATGCAGGCTTGAACTCACGAACTGTGAGATCATGACCTGAGCCAAAACCAAGAGTCAGATGCTTAACCAACTGAGCCACTCAGGCACCCCAAAACATTCAACTCTTGTTAAATGCTCCTCCTATGAGCTCCCTCCACACTCTCTAACACAATACTGAGCATACTTACGTGATCTAACATACATGTGCACACATACATACCACTATTTGCTTACATAAACACCTATAAAACAGACATATATACTTTTACACAAATTCTCACATAAATAAACACTGTGAAAAGACTGTGTCTCTCTTATGTGTTGTTAGTTTTAGCTACATTCTCACATTTTGCTTATGATTTTATAAAACTTGTAGTTTGGGGACCAAAACCTGTAAATTCTTTTTTTTTTTTTGTACAAGTCTCTAAAAGAGTTGTATAAGTAAAGTAGTGATCATTAACAAGGAGTCACTTTTTAACTAATCTCCTTTTTCGTGATCTTTTTGTAAAATTCTGAATTTAAAATTCTAGGATTTAAAAAGCTCTCTAGGATTTAAAAAGCTAGAGCTGGCAACCTTTTTATATTTTGTAAGAATATGAGCCATAGCTTGAACATAACACAGTAACAAAAAGAAACAAAACAAAAATTTTAAAAGGTATTTATCTTGGCTCCAGGTCTGCCAATAAACCTTTTATATTTCTTTAAAAAAAAATTTAATGTTTATTTATTTTTGAGAGAGAGAGAGAAAGAGAGCGCGTGCATGCAAGCTGGGGAAGGGTAGAGAGAGAGGGAGACACAGAATCCGAAGCAGGCTCCAGGCTCTGAGCTGTCAGCACTGAGCCTAATGAGAGTCTTGACTCACAGACTGCAAGATCATGTCCTGAGCGCAAGTCCAATGCCTAACCGACTGAGCCACTCAGGTGCCCCAAACATTTTCTATTTCTATTTTTAATGGTTAAAGAACTTGTTTAGTTCCCTGATGTGTCCCTAGCTCTTGGCACTCAATAGGCACTCAATATATATACATTGAATGTTTGAATGAACAAATATATGTTAGGTACATTGTACAACATAGTGTTTCAAGTCAATGCTATTTAATAGTATCTTTGAAAACGTATTTGAAAATGTTCCCCATTGGGGTGCCTGGGTGGCTCAGTTAGTTAAGCATCCAACTCTTGATTTCAGCTCAGGTCATGATGTCATGTTTGTGAGTTCAAGCCCCATGTCAGGCTCTGAGCTGAGTGTGGAGTCTGCTTGGGATTCTCTTCCCCCCTCTCTCTCTGCCCCTCCCTTGCTTTCTCTCTTTCTCTCTCTCTCTCAAAATGAGTAAATAAACTTTTTTAAAAAAGCAATAAAAAAGGAAAAATGTTGCCTGTTGTCCAACAAGAGAGTTACCTTATCTAAGTTACTCAATGATAAATTCCTTTTCTATATTATTTGCTTAGTAGTTAGTACATTCTCATTTTTGGACATTTCTACTAATGGTCTGAGGATATGCAATACACATATATACATATCTATCATATATTTTTAAATATATATCTTTTCTTTTTAAACTTTTATTTTTAAGTAATTTCTATACCCAACGTGGGGCTTGAACTAACTCATGACCCTGAGATTAAAAGTAGCATGTTCAGGGTACCTGGGTGGCTCAGTGGGTTAAGTGTTCAATTTCAGTTCAGGTTGTGATCTCACAGTTCATGGGTTCGAGCCCCACATCGGGCTCTGTGCTGACAGTTCAGAGCCTGGAGCCTGCTTCAGATTCTGTCTCCCTGTCTCTCTGCCCCTCCCCTGCTTGCTCTCTGTCTCTCTCTGTCTCTCTCTCTCTGTCTCTCTCTCTCTCTCTCAAAAAAGTGAATAAACATTAAGAAAAAAAAAAGAGTCGCATGTTCTAGAGACTAAGCCAGCAAGGCACTGCTCTGTCTATTTAAATATATCCTGTAGAAAATGGTATTAGGACTGAATATATTGTGAGTCTAAGCAATTTTATAAGCAGACCCTTCATTGAGCACTTGGGGCTGGGTCTTTATTTTATTTCCCAAGGTACTGTGGATTTTAAAGATGTAATTATCTTTGACATAAAGTGTTTTAAATCAATAAAGAGTAGAAATTCTGTAGCATTATTTCCCACCTTCTATCTTATAGGACAATAATAGCTATTATAATGCTAGTTTCCATTTCTTGAGAGCTTTCTATAAAGGCAATGTGCTAAATAGTTTACATACTTTATTTTATATAATTCTCATTACCACCCTATGGGGAGAAAAAAAAAATCAAAATCCAAACAGCTTTAATAGCTGGCATAAGATCACATAACCATAAGGATCAGGGAAAGCTTCTATTCCAGATCCGTTCAAAACCTATTCAAATGAAAGGAGCAGGAGTAAAATGGAATTCTCAGAGAAATATTAAGATGCAAATCTAAATTTTGGGCTCAATGTTGAAAGTGAGCTGTGCCACCTTCTGTCTTCTACAATTTAAGAGAGAAAGCTTGTAACAAGCAAGAGCACTCAAATTTCATGTAGCTATCTCCTGTCTGATGTTAAAAATATGTATTTTTCAAGAACAATAGAATTTTTTTTCCTTTAAATTAAAAAAAGGCAAGATTTTAAATGATTGTTTCCCATTGTATTGCTCCCTTCCTGTCACTGTTTTTGAGCCAGAACATGGAGTCCTTGGTGGGGAAAGGAAATGCATGATCATCAATCTCCATTAACAGTCTTGAGTGGTTTTTGTCATCTAATAATTTCTGAGTTGATAGATGTATAGCTGCTCATGTAGTTAGATGAGCTATTCATCCACATTGGACATCTCCTTAAGCTCTGACTGTGCCCTTCAGAGTCACATGTTTCAGATAATGTCTCATTAATTGAGCAGATCTTTTAAATTCTACCCTTTTTTCATATAAACGTCTTCTTGGAATTATGCTAACAAAAAAGCAAAATCCATTTTATGGTGTTTTGGGGAAGAGTAGGGGATTATTGTTATGTTCTAAATTAGTCTGTAATACAGGGGTACATTAAGGCAGTGTCAACCAAAGTATATTCATAATGATATGAAAACCTGTGGTTTTTCAGTTTTCACATTTGCTGTAGAGATGAAGCTAGAATGACCCAAGTGCAGATAATAACTCTTTATTTCATCAGTTTGAGTTCACTTATTGTCTAAGTCCTACTCATATATTTAGTCTTAAGATAATTTTACAAGAAAAGAAAACACTTTTCTTGGTAATCTCTGTACCAAATGTGGGGCTTGAACTCATGATCCCAAGATCAAGAGTCACATGCTCTACAAACTAAGCCAGCCAGCATCCCCTTAAAAAATTTTTAAAGGGCACCTGAGTGGCTGGGTCAGTTGAGTGTCGGACTTCGACTCAGGTCATGGTCTCACAGTTCCTGAGTTCAAGCCCCACATCGGGCTCACTGCTGTAAGCACAGAGCCCTCTTCAGATCTTCTGTCCCTCCCCCACTGATGCTCTTTCAAAAATAAGTAAAACATTAAAAAATTTATTGTAAATATATCTTTCTTTCAGCATCCTTTTTTTTTATCTTGGGTCATCTAGTTTTCCAAAATGTGATGCTATGGGAAAAAATTTTACTTCATGCAGAGTGATAAAGGAGATTATTTTTATGAAGTTGAAAGTTCATGCCTTTTATCAATGAAGAAATGAACTAGTGTATGTGAGTGTATTGTCTGAGAATTTCATGACCTCTCTCCCATGGATCAGCATATAAAAGATGGAAAGATTCATCTCTTTTGTACAAAGCAAGTTTTTTTTTTTTTTTTTTTTTTTTCAGTAACCACTAGTTGACTTACTTTTGCAAGCATCTGGAGCAGAAAAAGGTCTCCGGAGGTCCCGGTAGAAGCCTGGCTTACATCGCTGGCAATGCTGACCTTCTGTGTTGTGCTGACAGTCATTGCAGACACCCCCACTACGATTACCTGATGCCTCCCACACCTTAATGTCAAAGTGACAGGCATCAGCATGCCCATTGCACTTGCAGGCTGAGGGGGGAAAAAGGCATGGGAGGAAACCAAATAATTAAAAATAAAACAACAGGTTCTCTAATATTCAGGCAGTTAAAAATAGGGTAAGCTGATTGCTAATTTTTTAATTCAAATATAATTAACATATAGTGTTATTTTTAAAAATTTATTTTTAGTTTTTTAAATAGTGCATATTTTCACAGTACATGCTCAAAACATATAAAGTATATAAAAGGCAGACAATGAGAACTCTAGTATCCCTATCCCTGTGTATCCTGTCCTCCCTATTTTTAACAGGTTACTACTTTTTTTTTTCAGTTTCTTGTGTATCCTTCCAGTGTTTCTTTGTAATTTTTAATTAAAAAATAATTAAGTTTTGGGATATGCCTGAAAGTCAGCAAGGCATAGATCCATTTCCTTAGGCAGAGATGTTACTGTTTCCTTAGCAACTGGGGTTGACATTTATTGTGGAAAAACTATTTGAGTGGCTACCCATTTCCTCCCCTCTTTAATGGTAACACTTAACAATTTCTATTCCTGCTGCTTCCCAAGGACCAGAGTCATCACTGTGGGTCCCCTGACCATGCTTAGAAAACTCCACATTGTCAGGCATTATTTGAAAATGAAAATTCATATTGCAGATACAGGTCTGAATTCATGCTCACTGAGAAGCCTAGAAGGAACCTTATGGGGACAGGGATTAGGAATTTGTCAGGTAGATTGATTTGTCTTTCATGAAGTACTATTCCTTAGCTATTGATGTACTGGTGAGTACAAGATAGTTTCCTATGGAAGCCTGAATTTTTTTTAGAGAAGAGACCCACATTGTTTCTTTTGTAACAACTTCTCTAAGTCATTTATAATATCAATAGCATCACGTGACAAGTCTCTGTGTTCTACAGGTCTTTAGATACGCAGTTGGTGTCTGTGGAAAGGACCAGGAATGGCACTCTAGGAATTTAGGAGAAATTCTTTAGATTCTTTTGATGAGTGATTTAGAATAAGAATGCAGACATTTTCGTGGACGTCAACCCGTGTTTGTGCTATTGTTTTTTCATTGTTTCCTTGATGTGTTGTTATGATATTTTGACCAGATTCATAATCTTTAAAAAGCATAATATAAGATAATTCAGGATTTATGCCTAGAGGAAATCCTTTACTTTTCCTAGAAACTAAATAAATCAATTATGATTCCAAATTATGTATGGGAAGAGACTTCCCACAATGTTACCCACGGTGCTTGCCTTTTAAATCCTTGTAAAATTGAAGTTTGTGAGTATAAACATTGTTATGGGCATGTGTATGTATCTGAACATTTTGAACTGCAAAGAAAAAAATTGTTTTTATTCCCATATTTTTTACCCTTTTATCTAATCTTGAAACTCCCAAGTTAGCCTTGGTAATGTAGTCCAATTCTTGACTAACTGGCTTAATTTCAAATTTGATCTGTCATTTCAAGTATCATAAGTGAAAAGAAAGGCATTATGGCATTATTGAAAAAAAAGACACAAACATTTAATTTGGAGTCTGAAGAGCTGTGATCAAGTCCTGACAATCATTTGCTAACTTTGGCAAGTTACTTAATCTTACTGAGCCTCAATTTCCTGATCTCTAAAATGGGATTAACACCATCTGCTTTATAGGTTTGTTTTGAGAACCAAACTGGAGATAGCTATTTTCATGGTTATAATTCAATATTTCAGCTGTGAGGGTAATTGTATGCCATAATCCTCCTGTTGCTCTTGTGTCTAGCTATGTTTTTATTATGTCAACTTCTCAAGAAGGGTGCTTAGATTCTGCAAAGCATCCAAGCATTGGACAACACATTGTTGGTAAAATAGTCATATTGGCAACTTTGCAAGCAGCAATTGTTTCCGATGGTGGAGGTTTTAGTGGGCAGTGATATGGGCTATATTTGTGTAGGTTACAGTGCCTGTCATCTACCACTTTATATTGTATTTCTAGAGACCAAGGAGTCCAGAGATAAGTTTACTTTACAAAGAAGGCTTTTAGTCTTGTGGGCTTGGTACTCACTTCTGCACTCTTTAGGAGATCCTGTTTTGCCATCAGCTGCCTCCCAGGGGCGGTCATTGTATAATGGTGCACAGTGTTGGCAGTGGGTGCCTGCTGTGTTGTGCTTACACATACACTTCCCATGGACCTACAAACAAAAATAAATAAGAGCTGTGAGGCACAAACAATGCTGGGAAGGAATATTCTTCCCATAGTCTTATCTCATTGGTTGGCTTTAGCAATATGATATTCATACACTTCCCTAAAAAAGCCATCAAGGTGGGAGATCCTTTCTTTAGTTTGTCTTGTGATTAATTCAAAAGGTTACATAATATATTTTTCTTGGCTGTAAATTATGTGACCCTAATGAGCAATTCTTAGGTACTGGCTAGATATTTATTTAAATTTTTAATGCCTTAACATTTTTAAAATTCTTTACACAAGAGTACTACATCCTCACTATAGAAAATTTGGAAATCTGTAAATATGATTATCTCATATCATAATCATAATCAACATTTGAAATTTATATTTCTAGTACTTTAAAATATAATTATATAATTCTTTTTTCATATAACAATATATTGACATCATCTTTCCATTTCATTAAATATTCTTGTACAACACACATTTTAATGGCTCCCTTGTATGGTGTACAACTTATTTTACCAATTACCTATTTTTGGTTAATTAGGTTTTTAATTATTTTTACATATATTTTAATTCTATAATGAATATCCTTGTAGCTAACTATTTGTGTACAGCTTTGTTTGGAATGTGTTTTCTAGAAGTAAAATTGATCAATCAAAAATGTATATATTTTTGAGGCAGCTGGGTGGCTCAGTCAGTTGAGTGTCTGACTCTTGATTTCAGCTCAGGTCATGATCCCAGGATTGTGGGATTGAGCCCTGAGTTGGGCCCCACGCTGAGTGTGGAGCCTGTTTAGGACTCTCTCTCCCTCTGCTCATCTCTCCCGTTTGTGTGCTCTCTCTCTCTAAAATAAAAATAAATAAATAAAATAAAAAACTTTATAAAAAAACAGACATATATATGTGTGTGTGTGTGTGTGTGTGTGTGTGTGTGTGTGTGTGTGTGTGTATATATAGTTGTTTAAGACTTTGAATATATTTTGTCATAATTACCATAAAATTTTCTTTTCATCCTACAATTCAGAGTAGTCGAGGATTTATTAAAATAGTGTTTCTCACAGGGAGGAATACTTTAGTAGAATTCTTTAGGGTCTGAGAGTTTTATGAGGATTTTAATATTTTTTGTATAATCTCACCAATAATTTCTAAAAATTAATATCTTAGATCATTTTGAATACTCCCTAGTAACTGTTGCCATGAATTCTAGTACCAACATGCACTTACTGACATGTGATGTCATGACTGTACAAATGAGAGTTTTGTAAAGTAGCTCAGAATGGGGTTTCCAAATTTGGATCTATAAGGGTTTTTTTTCTTGAGAGACAGTAGAAAAGGTAAATTAGCATGGAAGTAATAAATTATACCAACCAGTCAACAAATATAACTACCAAAATAGGCAATATGTTAGGCAATGTTTGGTACACAAAGCATTACAAAACATAATTTGTGTTTCAGAATAGTGTAATGTAGGTGGATAAAATATTTACATATAAAAATATTATAGATAAATAAGACAATAAATACCTAAGAAAACAAAATGATGTGAGAATTTAAAAGATGCAGAAGTCACCAGAGATTAGCAGTTGTGGGGGCTTTAGAAGGGGGTTGAATTTTAAGCTGGTCCTTAAACATGGGCAGTATTTCTGACAGGCAGAAGGGAAGAGACTTTCCAGGAAGAGGAAACAAAATGAATCAAGTTGTGGTGCTAGGAGGCTATGGAGAATCTCTGAACAAAGTTTATTTCAGTACAGCTAAAATATTTTGATGGCAATGATAAAGCAACTACTAAAAATTACATGAAATGACGTGTACTTGGGGTGGGCAGAATCAAAATGAGTCCCTAGAGTTCAACAAATCTGGAAATAGCTACACCAATACATTGATGAACTATGCCTGACCTAATTTAACCCTAGAGTAAGTTGTGTTTTCTTACCCAGGAGCCCCTTTGTCTTTTAATTCTCTTAGTGCCTCTTCACTGGTAGAGGCATTCTGGATTATGCATTATCCAAGTGTGTGATATGATTACTACAGACATTATGCTCACAAAAAGTTCAAGGAATTATATAGGCATGGAGGACTGAAGACTCCTTGTGAATGATCTGTATGAAACCTAAGTGTTATAGTCTGGAAAATTTAATAAATAATGATTTTGATGGCCATCTTGCTAAATTTCATTTCTTTGTATTATAATGTAAGTTTTTTTAGTTAATGAAAATTAATTATAGCTGCTCTTTTAGTTCTTAGGGATTAATTAAAGAATATAACTTTTTTTAAGAGGGTGGGGTTAGCTCTTTAGAGTATGATGATGCAAAAATTTTTGTTGATTTTCCTTATAGAAATGGAACTAGTGTTATAGATTCAATTTACTGATTTGGGTACTGGAAAGCCCAAGTGTGAGCTGAGTTACAGTCACCTATTTTCTTGGGCTTCTCTTTGTGACTATCTCTGCTAGGAGCTGTTTACATGTGAAGTTCCATGGAGTTGTAAGATACATCTCCATTCACACATTCAGGTAAATTCTAAAGACAAATTTGCACTTCAATTTGGAATCTGTAGGAATTCAATTTTTACTGCTCTATAAGAGTGTGGTCTTTTTATCCTAGCTCTTGGAAATCTGGTTTTTCATATATTCTGATAGAAATCCTCCAGTCTTACTGTTTTTATTAAATCTTTTAAATTCAACCTTCCTTAGTACGATGAAAAACAGAAACTCTTTATTATATAACTTTGGTGTGGTAAGATTCTCTAAAGGCTCTTAGTAAACCTGGACAGTTCTTTGTTTACTTGTGCTAGATGTTGATTTCAAGCAAAATGGAGTCTTTGGAAAAACTGAGAAAGAAAAATCTCTCAAAGTTGAAGAGTTTGGTAAAGTGAAGAAACACTTATATAGCTGGCAGAAGTCGGTAGCATAATGAAAATAATGAGAAGAGTAGTTTTATAATTAATTCCCTAAGTTCTATAACCTATTTTAAAAAAATACTACACACAAAACATCTAGGATACAAATATTTAATGGCATTAGAGTCAGAATTCCTAGAATAAACCATCCCTAATTCACCACTGCTGTTATATGGAGTACTATCTGAGGGGGGCATTTTAGAAAATGTTAAGTCTAACTAACATAAATATGGTAAAGACCAACATCAACAAATGCTATTTGTGTAAAACTTCTTAGTCCTTGAGGCTGTGTCTTAAAGAACACATAGGATTTTCCTTAGAGACAAGGACAAGAAGATAAGAATCCCAAAGGAATATTCTAGAAAAAAAGTCAGTAAATAAAGAGGGCATGTGTTGGGGGATTGGTTCTATATAGATCATGAAGCACATTAAATATTAGCTTAGGATGCTGGAATTTACTCTGTAGGTACTGAAGATCTATGAAAATTTTTGTGTAAGGAAATGATTAAAAGGTATATTAAATACACTTCTTTTCTTCTTTTAAAAAAAACCTTTCTACCTCATTCTTATCTTGTCTGTTGTGTTCTTTCTTCCCCTTCCTCTTTTACTATTTCTTATAGTGTGTGTGTATATATATATATATGGTCATTTTATACATATATATACAGTAAAACCTTGGTTTGAGAGCATAATTCGTTCCAGAAACATGCTTGTAATCCAAAGAACTTGTATATCAGAGCAACTTTCAAGAACCATTGGCTCAGTTGTGATCATGTGATGTTCGGCATCATGTACTACTCATACTGCAAGACATTGCTCATTTATCAAGTTAAAATTTCTTAGAAATGTTTGCTCCTCTTGCAGAACCCTCACAAAACAAGTTACTCACAATCCAAGGTTTTACTGTATATTTTTTTACCCCAGCTTATGCTTTCCAACAGTCAGTGGCACTCACAACTCACATATCTTTTCTGATAATGTTCAAAATTTTTCAAGGTTGTTAATTCTTATATTATTGCTTTTTAGCATCCTTTCTACTTTTAAACAACCACTTACTAAGTACTATATAAAGATAGATGCTACAAAGTATTGTTCATTCTCTTTGGAGGAACCAAACTATCATTATAGGTCAATTTATCAGGTTTGATCTTGGAATGCCCCAGACTTATAAGTAATTTCACCCAGCTGATAGGTTAGCCCTGGCCCACAAATTCCAGGCCTCAGGAGGCCACAGACATATAGGGAAACCTCATCAAACATTCACATGTATTACAAGATAATGGGGGCAGGTCAATTCCCTCTGGAGTAAGGATTTCAGAGCATTCCCTTGCTCCCACATGCTGAGAATTGGGATGAACCTCCCAGGGTCTGAAAAATGCCAGCTTAGCAAATTTTTCTGCACACAGAAAAATTCAAGGAGCTGTCATTTTGAGAATTACCAAAAATAGCTGTAAATCATTACCTAGACCATCTGAAACAAGAAGTCCTTCCTCAGCAATACAACTGTTACTGTTCAAGCTTGAAAGATCACCCACTATTTGATGCTTGTGAAAAATGTGCAAGTAAAACTAGGTCTTTATTGAAAGAAAAGAAAAAAACCAAAAAGGAATCTTTAGTAACAAGTTAAACATGGCTCTTGTTTGGTCACAAACATGAATTAGATAAAGGGCAGGAAAATGGGATTATGTACTTAAGGTTTAGTTGAAGAAGAGTGATGTCTGGCTGTCTAATTGGAAAAGGAGAAATTGACTTTAATAAATTTATAACTCCTAATTATATAAGAAATATTCCTTGGCATTTTGGATATTCTATGCATTTCATAACTTCCTCCCTTATACTAAGTACTTTATTCTATTAATGTCAAAATTTTTCCTACTGGGACGCCTGGGTGGTTCAGTCAGTTAAGCATCTAACTCTTTATTTCAGCTCAGGTTATGATCCCAAGGATCGAGCCCCACTGTTAGTGCAGAGCCTGCTTGGGGTTCCTTCTCTCCTTCTCTCTCTGCCCCTTCCTCATGTTCTCTCTCTCTTAAAGAAAACAAACATTAAAAAATTTCCTACTTGTATCTAATATTACTTATTTGTTACTAATATTAATCTATTTGCAAGTAATTTTTAGCATACTTATAGGGAAGGACTCATGCAAACTTTGAACCAGTAATTTGAGCAATTATTGGAACAGAATGCTCATTAGTAGCTATGCACTTCAGTGACAAATATATATTAGAGCCAAAAAGATAAGGAGAGAAAATACAGTTTCTACATATTTGAGGCTCAAAATATAGGAATCTGGGTGGGGGCAAAATGAGGAAATTATTATCTTTCAAATCCATCCCTATAAGACAGATAGTCTTGCTTAGAAAAGCTGCTTCTTCATTGTTGCTTTTGAGGCAGAAAGCCTTCTAGTAGTCTGCAGCCATGGAATTGAGGAAGTTGGCCACAGCAAGAGGTTGTGAGAATTGGATGACCGGTAGTGTCAGGCAAATGGGCTGGACAATCACTTATCAAAATGTCGTAAAACATTTAAACATTAGATGGGAGATTGCCTTAGACAACTTTTAGGGTCCTACCAGACTTAGGGTTCTATAATTTTTTTTTTAAATTTTTTTTAATGTTTATTTATTTTTGATACAGAGAGAGACAGAGCATGAACGGGGGAGGGTCAGAGAGAGAGGGAGACACAGAATCGGAAGCAGGCTCCAGGCTCTGAGCCATCAGCCCAGAGCCCGACGCGGGGCTCGAACTCATCACAGACTGCGAGATAGTGACCTGAACTGAAGTCGGACGCTTAACCGACTGAGCCACCCAGGCGCCCCATGGGTTCTGTGATTTTAAGGCCTGCTTCTCTGTGTTCAGAATACTGAACTACTAAAGAAGACTCATGTGGCTGGGTCTTATTATCTCACCAATGCAGAACATTTCCAGATCATCTGAAAACCAAACAAGGGAGAGCAAAGAAAGTATGTATGTCTTCATTCCTGCAGCACTTCTTGTGACACAAAGGAAAAGGTAAATAAATGTTAATAATCTCTGAAGACAGACTTTCATTTGTTGATACTGACTATACCTAAGCTAACATAAATTCTGTTCTTTTTTGTTTTTCTCCTCCTGTTCTCCTCCCCTGCCTCATTTCCCCCATTGCTTGTGACTAAAGATATCATAGACTAAATATCATCCTAGCTCCTGCCTTTTAAATAAAGATATATTTCATCATCTAGTAATGCTTACTACAGACATTCACCATAATGGAAATTACCAAAGCAAAAAATCAATCTGGTTAATTCTTTAGAGGACTCATATTAATTGAATTCTTTTAGGAATGCCTGATAAAATTTGCTTCCCAACTGCTTTCCAAGAAAGAAAGGAACAGCTGTTGTTCGTGTCCTGCTAAAAATTACAATGAAAGTTAGTGGGGGGGAGGGGAGGAGACTTTACAGCTAAGTATTCAGAAATTCTTGAATTTCATAAATTAAGTAATTTCCTTGTGCTATTGTGCCATTATTGTTTACATATACATGATTTTATTTTCATTTTTACCATTCAGTTTTGAATTTTGATGGAAAAATGAGTCTTCTATTATACTGTCATTGGAACTTTAAAAAATGTTTGTGAAAAGAGAATGCAAACAGTGCCTACTCTATGAACCAAAGGAAAATGCCCACTTAAAGGCAGCTGCAGCAATTCACGGAACTCCATTTAGCTATGACAAATGATTTAGAAGTGGAATAATGCTATGCAGCAATTTAAGACAAAATGTGAAGGCAAAAACTGATTAATTTATAAAGAGATAGTATGTCCCTTTTAAAGAAAAGGATTAACTTTGAAAAGAATGAACTTCTTATGCATGAAAAGAGATAAATTCTAATAATGGGCTAGCCTGTTAGAACCTGCTCCTCTAATACAGGACAAAAACATGGGCAACAATGCTACAGCACAAACCTTTGAATAGAGAGTATTGTCAGGAAACATGTCTTTTCATTAACAAATAAAATATTCCTTTTCCCCATTAAAGGTTTGCATGTTTTAATTTAACAGAAGATGTGGGAGTTCTATGGTGAATATGAAGCATAATAATTGAATTTGGTGGAAAAGGGGGCTTGAAACATTGTCAGAATGGGGCAAAAGAGGTTGAAGGCTGGTTCCAAACCCTTGCCCAATAATACATATAGCAAGAATGCAACGAATTGAAAAAGTTTTACAAAGGCACCTTTTGGGATGAGCACTGGGTGTTGTATGGAAACCAATTTGACAATAAATTTCATATATTGAAAAAAAATACAAAAAAAAAAAAAAAAGAAAAAGTTTTACAATCTATTCATTGGTCCGAAGTTGGACACTAGAGAAAACAGCTCTTGTGAGAAAGTATGGGCAACAAAATAAAGATAGGTATAGAGCAGAAAAAAATATGTTTAAAGAATGAAAATTGGCCAGTACTTTGAGACTTCTCTCTTTTCAGTTAGTCAGTTGCCTGCAATTCTTAGCTTTTAAATGGGGTTGTCGGTCCAGGAGCCCATAACAATGTACTTATGCTCAGAAGGGGCAAATCCTTAAGTATTAGTAACAAACATATCAGCTGGGATTATAACCATTGGTTCTCAATCCCAGAACTGGACTCAGAGTTGCCTAGATAGAGAACGAACTGGCTTCCTGATGGAGGGAAAGGGAATGTCTTAAGGGAAGGAGCTAAAGACAAACTATGCCTATATTCACTATCTTGCCAAGAATCTTGTTCTGGCTGATAGAACTGGAAAAAAGCATGAATGGAGCCAATGTAATTTCGCAAGAAAATTGCGTTTAGTACACTGCATGGTAATCATGTGTTTATCTGCCTCTCTCCACTAGATTGTAAGCCCTTGCAGGAAAAGAACCAGTGGGTTAAATTTCTTTGAATCTCTAGTAACTGGCATAGAATATGTTTTCAATAAATGTGTTAATTTTTTCCATTCAGGAAATATATTTTAAGGGCACATTGAGAACCTTAGTTATTGAATTTACTTCCATTTCATAAACTTGACAAGAAAAGCAGGGTACCAATTATGCATTTAAAGTGGGAATGGGAAGGGGCACCTGGGTTGCTCAGTCAGTTAAGCGTTCGGCTTCAGCTCAGGTCATAATCTGTGCTGACAGCTCAGAGCCTGAAGCCTGCTTCAGATCCTGTGTCTCCCTCTCTCTCTGCCCTTCCCCCCACTCTTTCTCTCTCTCTCTTTTTCTCTCTCTCTCTCTCTCTCCCCCCCCCTCAAAAAGTAAACATTAAAAAAAAACATTTAAAGTGGGAACGGGATACTTTCAGTTGTTTGTCACAAAACAGTATTTTGTGTAGAGTAGGATTGAAACACATTCAGGTTTGTCTAGAGTGCTTCCTATAAGGTATATAGTAGTTCACAACTGGGCAAGGCATGTTCGTAAATATGTTTTTATCTCTAGTAGTCATCAATAGTTGCTCTGGGAGATTTGTAAGCTTAAGGAACATGGGTCATTCATGGAGAGTAATAATAACAATAATGATGATGAGGATAAATAATAACAAGATAATAACAACAATAGTAGTAGTGGAAGATAATAACAATAGTGATGAGGAGGATAAATAATAACAAGATAATAATAACAATAGTAGTAGTAGAAGCTAATATTGAGTAGCACTATGTACTGGGCACTGCTCTGGTTCATTATATAAGCATTAACTCAATGGATGTACACAAGAACCCTATAAGGTGAGTACAATTATCATTGCCATTTCACAAAGGAAACTGAAGTTTGAAGAATTTAGATGACTTGCCTAAGGTTACAAAAGCCAGGAAGTGGTGGAGCTGTTGTATTTGAATTCTGGCAGTCTGTTATGAGTCTTCATCTTAATCCCTAACCTATGCTAGGATAAAACCCTGGGGAATAGGATTTTGAGAGATCTGCTTTGGCCAAGTCCCTTGAGGGTGTTACCTAAATAAAATAGCTGTGTTCCAGGGCGCGCCTGGGTGGCTCAGTCGGTGTCCGACTTCAGCTCCGGTCGTGAACTTGCGGTTTGTGAGTTTGAGCCCCGCAACAGGCTCTGTGCTGACAGCTCAGAGCCTGGAGCCTGCTTCAGAGTCTGTGTCTTCCATTCTCTCTGCCCCTCCCCTGCTCATGCTCTGTCTCTCTCTGTCTCTCAAAAATAAATAAATGTTAAAAAAAATTAAAAACATAAAATAAAATAGCTGTGTTCCAAATCAATTTGTCCTTGAAGAGCTCTTCAGGACAGAAGCTGTTTTGGACTCAAAGTGAGCCATTTCATGGGTGTTCTGGCCTTGAGTGGATTATTAGTCCTATTCCTCTGGGAGAAGCCTTGCAGTTTTGGAGATAGGGGAATACAGGAAGATTGGCCCCCATTTCCCTCACCTGGCTTGAAAAAGTTTAGGGTACGTTGAGATGGAGAATACTTTTAAAATCTCCTTGGTTCAATGTAAAACCTGTCTGAGCACTGAAAATTCTGATGCCTCCTAGGGGCATCTCTGGGCCACTGCAAGTTTTACTTATCAAACTCCAGTGAATAAATTTACAAATGGAGATGATAACAGGAATGTAAATGAAGTCTAATTAAACATTTGCTCTTTGTGGATAGCACCTCTTTTATGTTACTTACTCTATTAGATGTGATGTGGTAGGGATAGTAATAACACATAGTGTGATGGTTTTTATAGTCAGTATTAATTTAGGTTATGGAGAATGGTTAAGGAGAACACTGCATAACCTGATTCAGATACATTTTGAGATTCAGGTTGCTGGGTTATTTCCATTTTTTCATGTACAAAATTCCATAAGCCCCCAAACTGTGATTTGTATATCTAAGTGGCAGTTTATTTGTGTCATTGTGCATGCTCTTTACCATAAAAAATCAGGAGTATTCAGAAACATACATATAAGACACATAAAATTTCCAAATGCTACCAACTTTGTGTACTCCAAACTATGGGCATTTATTCCAAGATTACTCAAAGATGTGGTTCAGCAGATCCTTTTTAAGTAGTATTACAGCTAGAACTAAGAACTAAAAATCAAGTTTTGTGGGTTATCTTTCAATGTACCAAGACAAAAGAAAGCAAAAAACCCAAAAAACAAAAAAACAAAAACAACAACAACAACAAAAAAACCAACCTCCCCAAACCTACCTATCTGCATAAAAGAATGCAGAAACTGCTTCAGGGCAGAGAAAAGCATAATCTGGGTCTTTCAAATAAATTGCAAAACATTTTGTATTTAAAAATATTGCTAATAAAGTAACCTCATTTTAAAAGCCAAGTGAAAGAAGGTCTTAAAATATTCCCATTGTTTTAAAATGTACTATTGTTACAATAGTGTTTTGTTTTGTTGTAAGTGAGCACTTTAGTTTAAATTTTGGGTCCTTGAGTAATTTTAGGTAGGATTCTCTCTCACCTTTCTGAGTAATGCTTTTCTAGAACAAAGAGAAAAATCTCTTCTTTTTGCCAAGTCCAGGGATAGGGACTACTTTTCTTTATTTCCAGGGGCTTAAGAGCTCTTCAGGACAGAGGCTGGTTTGGACTCAAAGTGAGTCATTTCATGGGTGTCCTGGCCTTGAGTGGATTATTAGTCCTATTCCTGTGGGAGAAGCCTCCCATCTTTAAAGGTATTCTCTTTTGAGAAAGATGCTTTGCGTCTATTTGTAAGTATATTCAATATTCTTTGTCTTTGTATGTATGGTTCTTTGAATTTTCCTTTGAACAAGTTGTAACGTCTTCATTAATTAATGAGTTAAATAAAATTGTTGACCTATGTTTATTTTATATCTGTATGAGAGTCATGGCTTCACTTTTGAAAAACTTACCCTTTAACACTGCCATTTCTTATCCCACATGTGTTCATCTATCCTAAAGTTCTTCTGTCAAGACTGCTTAAGCATGTACTTCTAAAAGTGGAATTTCAACTTGCTTTGTATAGCTAAATGGGTTTTGAATGTCTTATATTTTCAAAAGATTAATTCTACTAGCTTCCTCTTTTCAGTATCATCAGGTACTTTATCTTTCCTCTGGGGACTGTAATAAATATTTCTGCCTTAAAATTACAAATAGCATTGAACTAAATATTGTGATGCCCAGGAGGCTTATGAAGATTACATTTAGATAAGATCATTCTATTGTGTACGTATGCAATTTTTTCCCCACTTCATTGCATAGAACTGTTTATTTATTCTCTGTTTCCAATGGATTTTAAGAATTACTTCTGACTACTGGGCTTTGAAAAATGATGTCTAATAGACATGTTTATTTGGATAAATCCTATAAGTGAACAGAGCTAGATTATATGCATAATTTGGTTTGAGATTTGCATGTGTACAATGACAATAAAGTCAGACACTATGATTTTAAGACATTTATTTCAGTGTATCTAAGGCTTTCTTGCCTTATAATATCAAATTAGCTTCTCTATAACAGCCACAATTTGTTCAGCTTTAAGATATAGAACAAGAGAAGATTGGCAAATATTATTAGATTCTTGCTATACTTCTTGTCCTTAGGCAAAGTTTGAGTTTTCTATAAAACTGTATGAGAAACTATATCAGTGTATAGCTAAGTAATTTGAAATTTCTTTCAAGCCAAATTGCTATCTGGTCACTGTATTAAGTTTCTAGGATGGTTGTTACATAGCCATTTGAGCCACTTTATCTCTGTTCTTCATTTGATCTTAGTTAAGTCTTGTTTTTGTAACTTCACTTTGCACTTGTCTTTATACACTGAAACTTTCCCAAGGTGACAATGCAAGTCAGTGATAAGATAGGGAACAGATGGGCATGCAAGGTGGTGCAGCCACTCTGGAAAACAGTATGGAGGTTCCTCAAAAAACTAAAAATGGAACTACCCTACGACCCAGCAATTGCACTACTAGGCATTTATCCACGGGATACAGGTGTGCTGTTTCGAAGGGACACATGCACCCCCATGTTTATAGCAGCACTAGCAACAGTAGCCAAAGTATGGAAAGAGCCCAAATGTCCATTGATGGATGAATGGATAAAGATGTGGTATATCTATACAATGGAGTATTACTCAGAATCAAAAAGAATGAAATCTTGCCATTTGCAACTACATGGATGGAACTGGAGGGTATTATGCTAAGTGAAATTAGAGAAAAAAATCATATGACTTCACTCATATGAGGACTTTAAGAGACAAAACAGATGAACATATGGGAAGGGAAACAAAAATAATATAAAAATGGGCAGGGGACAAAACAGAAGAGGCTCGGGGCGCCTGGGTGGCGCAGTCGGTTAAGCGTCTGACTTCAGTCAGGTCACAATCTCGCCGTCCGGGAGTTTGAGCCCCGCGTCGGGCTCTGGGCTGATGGCTCAGAGCCTGGAGCCTGTTTCCGATTCTGTGTCTCCCTCTCTCTGCCCCTCCCCCGTTCATGCTCTGTCTCTCTCTGTCCCAAAAATAAAATAAACGTTGAAAAAAAAAATTAAAAAAAAAAAAACAGAAGAGACTCATAAATATGGAGAACAAACCAAGTGTTACGGGGGGGGGGGGGTTATGGGGGGGGGATGGGCTAAATGGGTAAGGGGCACTAAGGAATCTACTCCTGAAATCATTGTAACACTATATGCTAACTAATTTGGATGTAAATTAAAAAAATAATAATAATAAAATTAAAAAAAAAATACAGGGGACAGAACTCCCAAGACAGTCCTAAAATATTAGAGGCTCCATCTTAGAACAGTGATGTAATCATGAGGATTCTTTTCCTTCCCACCAACACCTAAAATAACTTCTCATGATAAACTCTGAGCGGAAAAGGGATATCACTTCCAATTTCTTAGTACCTATTTAATTTTAATAATTTTAGAAAAAGATGGTGGAATTAACAATAATAACTTCTAATATGCTGTTAAAACTATTAACACATAACTATGAGACAAGAACCTGGGAAATTAAGTGAAGGTCAAAACTAGTAGAACTCATTTTGTAAGTAACTTATCTGTCAAGCAGTG
The DNA here is from genome assembly GCF_018350175.1 of Felis catus. Taxonomy (NCBI): domain Eukaryota; kingdom Metazoa; phylum Chordata; class Mammalia; order Carnivora; family Felidae; genus Felis; species Felis catus. The sequence continues at coordinate 116,917,730 of NC_058374.1, forward strand.
TTTGACATGAGAATGAAGGAAGGATTTGTGAGGATTTATTCAATGTCTTTTTGGATTTAGATGGTTTTTATAATTAGTTGGGGGCCAGGTAAATTCTATTAGAAATGCTGTGGGGGATTAATAAGTACTTTTCATCCCATTGACATTCACTTGCTCAATGTGTTCACATAGCTTCTGGTTATATAAAGGAAAATTCCTTGTCACAGACTATTTTGCATTTTCTTACAAAGTTTTTTTTTTCTTTTTTTTTTTAATTTAATTCACTCTAGTTCACATTTCCCACTGTTTTCCTTCTTTCTTGACAGCTCTGTTTGACTGTCACTCAGTATTCTATACAGTACAGAGGGTGTTACAAAAGTTGACTTGTTTAAGATAAATGAGCCCCTGATTGTCGTACAAGAAGCCAGTTGCTAGAGCATGTTTTCTTCCATAGTCTTTTGTTGTTGAATTAATTAATTCATTCAGATGCTTCTTTTCATATTGGAAAAGTGCTTGTTTCTAAGTGAATCTTATAAAATGTAGTTTCATTATTGAGTATTCTCATATAAAAAAAATTATGCTTGTTTGGCAACTCTGTCAGAATGCAGAGTCATTAAAGAAACCTGTGATCATCTGTATATGGCCAGAAACGATAGCCACAGCATTTAGAAGAATTAGTTTTCTTTAATACCCACCCATTCAAAGCTATTGCTTTTAAAAACAGTCAGCTTAATGACCAATACTTTAAAAGAAATTCTGCAAAATTCCTATGTAACCAGCCATGGATTTTTTTTGTTTGTGTTTAGCTATTAATTTTTCTTATTATAATTATATTCATGTGACATAAAATTTATCATTTTAACCATTTTTAAAGTATACAATTCAGTGGTCTTTAGTATATCAAAATGTTGTGCAGTAATTACCATCGTCTAATTCCAGAGCATTTTCATCACACACCAAATAAACCTCATGCCCATTAAACAGTCACTCCCCATTTCTCCCTGACTCCTGGCAACCATTACTGTCCTTATGGATATGCCTATTCTGGACATTTCATACAAAAGGCATAATGCAATATGTGGTCTTTCGTGGTCTTGCTTCTTTCACTTAGCATCTTTTCAAGGTTCATTCATGCTGTAGCATCAGTACTTCATTCCTTTTTATGGTTGAATAATACTCCTTTTTAAAAAAATACATAGCTTTCTTTGTGTGTGTGTATTTATTTGTTTGTTTGCTTATTATGTTTAATGTTTTTGTTTAAATTCTAGTTAGTTAACATATAGTGTAATATTAGTTTCAGGAGTAGAATTTAGTAATTTATCACTTAATCACCCATTTAGCCCATCCCCCTACCCACCTCCCCTCCAGCAACTCAGTTTGTTCTCTATAGTTTAGAGTTTCTTTTATGGTTTGCCTCTCTTTTTCCTTTCTCCTATGTTCATCTGTTTTGTTTCTTAAATTCCACATATGAGTGAAATCGTAGTATTTGTCTTTCTCTGAATGACTTATTTAACTTGGCATAATATACTCTAGCTCGAGCCACATCATTGCAAATGGTAAGATTTCATTCTTTTTGGGGGCTAAGTAATATTCCATTATGTATCCATTCTTTATCCATTTATCAGTCTGAACATTTGGGCTCCTTCCATAATTTCACTATTTTTGATAAGGTAATATTCCATTGTACAGATAAACCACATTTTGTTTATTCATCAGTTGAAGGATATTGGGGTTGTTTCCACTTTTTGGCTATTATAAATAATGCTGCTATGAATATTCATGTCCACAGTTTTATGTAGATATATGTTTTCAATTCACTTGGGTATACACCGAGGAGCAAATTCCTGGGTCATATGGTAGCTCTATGTTAAACATTTTGAGGAACTGCCAGACTGTCTTCCACAGCAGCAACAGCTGCATTTTACATTCTCATCAGCCATGTATTAGTGTTCCAAATTTCTCTATATCCTAGTCAACATTTATTACTATCTATCTTTTTTATTATAGTCATCCTAGTGAGTGTGAAGTGGTATCTCATTGTGGTTTTGATTTGCATTTCCCTAGTGACTAAGGATGTTGAGCATCTTTTCATGTGCTAATTGTCCATTTGCATATCTTCCGAAGAGAAATGTGTATTCAAACCTTGCCAATTTTTAAGTTAGGTTATTTGTCTTTTTATTTTTGAGTCATAAGACCTATTCATATATTCTAGATATTAGACTCTTATCAGATATATATGATTTGCAAATATTTTCTCCCATTGTGTGGATTGTCTCTTCATTTTTTTTTCTTTTAGACATTAAAAATTTATTTGAAATCTTTCTGCTTGAAATATGGTTGTTTCTCATACAGTCATCTTTCCTTTTTTTTTTAAGTTTTTATTTTAATTCCGGTATAGTTAACATATGGTGTCATTTTAGTTTCAGATGTATAATATAGTGATTCAACAATTGCATACATCACTTGGTGCTCTTCACAACAAGTGCACTCCTTAATTCCCATCACCTATTTCACCTGTTCCCCCATCTGGTAACCATCAGTTTGTTCTCTATGGTTAAGAATCTGTTTCGTGGTTTGTCTTTCTCTTTTCTCGTTGCTCATTTGTTTTGTTTCTTAAATTCCACATATGAGTGAAATCATATGGTATTTGTCTTTCTCTGATTGACTTATTTCATTTAGCATAATACATTCTAGCTCCATCCATATCGTTGCAAACGGCAAGATTTCATTCTTTTTTATGGCTGAATATTTCATTGTATATATATATATGCCACATCTTCTTTATCCATTCTTCTATCAGTGGACACTTGGACTGCTTCCAGATCTTGGCTATTGTAAATAATACTGCTATAAACATAGGGGTGCATGTATCTCTCTGAATTAGTGTTTTTATATTTTGGGGGGTAAATACCCAGTAGTGCCATTGCTGGATAGTAGGGTAGTTCTATTTTTAACTTTTTGAGGAACCTCCATACTGTTTTCCAGAATGGCTGCACCAGTTTGCATTCCCACCAGCAGGGCCAGAGGGTTCCTTTTTCACCACATCCTCACCAACACCTGTTGATTTTAACCATTGTGATAGGTATGCAGTGATATCTCAGTGTGATTTTGATTTGCATTTCCCTGATGATGAGTGATGTTGAGCATCTTTTCGTGTGTTTATTTGCCATCTGTTTGTTTTCTTTGGAGAAATGTCTGTTAATATCTTTTGCCCATTTTCAAATTGGGTTATTTGTGTTTGGGGAGTTGAGTTGTATAAGTTCTTTATATATTTTGGATACTCATCCTTTATTGGATATGTCATTTGCAAATATCTTCTCCCATTCTGTAGATTGCCTTTTAGAGTTCTTGTTTCCTTCACTGTACATAAGCTTTTTATTTTGATGTAGTCCTAATAGTTTGTTTTTGCATGTTTCCCTTGTCCCATGGGACCTATTTAGAAAAAAAGTTGCTACATTTGATGCCAGAGAAGTTATAGGATTTTTATGGTTTCAGGTCTCACATTTAGGTCTTTAATCCATTTTGAATTTATTTTTGTGTATGATGTGAGAAAGTGGTCCAGTTTCATTCTTTTCCATGTTACTGTCCAGTTTTCCTAACACCATTTATTGAAGAGACTCTCTTTCCCATTGTATATTCATTCTTCTTTTGTCAAAGATTAATTGACCATTAATTATGGGTTTATTTCTCGGTTTTTTATTCTGTTCTATTGATCTATGTGTCTATTTTTGTGCCAGTACCATACTGTTTTGATTATTACAGCTTTGTAGGATAACTTGGAGTCTGGAATTGTGATGCCTCTGGTTTTACTTTTCTTTTTCAAGATTGCTCTGGCTATTCAGGGTCTTTTGTGGTTCCATACAATTTTAAGATGATTTGTTGTAGTTCTGTGAAAATTAATTTGTTAATTTTCATGATTTGTTGTAGTTCTGTGAAAATTAATTCTGCATTAAATGTGTAGATTGCTTTGGGTAGCATAGACATTTTAACGTATATTTGTTCTTCCAGTCCATGAGCATGGAAGTCTTTCCATTTCTTTGTGTTGTCTTCAATTTCTTTTATCAGTGTGTTATCATTTTCAGGGTACAGTCTTTTCACCTCTTTGGTTAGGTTTATTCCTAAATATGTTATTATCTTTGGTATAATTGCAAATGGAATTGTTTGCCAAGTTTCTCTTTTGGCAGCTTTATTATTGGTGTGTAGAAAAGCAACAGATTTCTGTACATTGATTTTGAATACTATGACTTCACTGAATTCATTTATTGGTTCTAGCAGTTTTTTGGTGGAGTCTTCTAGGTTTTCTATATAAAGTATCGTGTCATCTGCAAATAGTGAAAGTTTGACATCTTCTTTCCAATTTGTTGTCTGATTGCTGTGGCTATGATTTCAGGTACTATATTGAGTAAAAGTGGTGAGAGTGGACATCCTTGTCATGTTCCTGACCTTACAGGAAAAGCTCTCAGTTTTTCCCTATGAAGTACGATGTTAGCTGTGGGTTTTCATATATGGCCTTTATTATGTTGAGATATGTCCCTCTAAACCTACTTTATTGAGGGGTTTTATCATGAATAGATATTGTACTTTGTCAAATGCTTTTTCTGCATCTACTGAAATGATCACATGTTTCTTATCCTTTCTCTTACTGATGTGATGTATCACGTTGATTGATTTGTGAATATTGAACCACCCTTGAAACCCAGGAATAAATCCCACTTGATCATGGTGAATGACTTTAAAATGTATTGTTGGATTCAGTTTGCTAGTATTTTGTTGAAGATTTTTGCATCTATATTCATCAGGGATGTTGGCCTGTAGCGCTCTCGCGCTCTCTCTCTCTCTCTCTCTCTCTCTCTCTCTCTCTCTCTCTGTGGTATCTTTATGGTAATGCTTGCCTCATAAATGAATTTGAAAGTTTTTCTTCTTTTTCTATTTTCTGGACTAGTTTGAGAAGAATAGGTATTAATTCTTCTTTAAATGTTTGGTAGAATTTGCCTATGAAGACATCTGGTCTTGGATTTTCATATGTTGGGACTTTTTTTTTTTTTTTATCACTGATTCAATTTCTTTGCTGGTAATCAGTCTCTTCAAATTTTCTATTTCTTTTTGTTTCAGTTTTGGTAGGTTACATGTTTCTAGGAATTTATCCATTTCTTCTAGATTGTCCAATTTCTTGGCATATAGTTTTTCATATTTTCTTATAATTGTTTGTACTTCTGTGGTGTTGTTTGTTATTTCTCCTCTCTCACTTGTAATTTTATTTATTTGGGTCCTTTCCCTTTTTCTCTTTAAAAAAAATTTTTTTTAATGTTTATTTTTGAGAGAGAGAGCACGAGCAGAGGAGGGGCAGAGGGAGAGGAAGACACAGAAATCTGAAGCAGGCTCCAGGCTCTGAGCTGTAAGCACAGAGCCCAACATGGGACTTGAACTCACGAACCATGACATCATGACCTGAGCCAAAGTCGGACACTTAACTGACTGAGCCACCCAGGTGCCCTGCTCTCTCTTTTTCTTGATAGGTCTTATCAATTTATTGACTTTTTCCAAAGAACCAGCTCCTGGTTTCATTGATCTATTCTATTGTCCATTGTTTTCCTGGTTTCTGTATCATTTATTTCTGCTCTAATGGTAATTATTTCATTCCTTTTGCTCATTTCAGGTTTTGTTTGTTCTTCTTTTTCTAGCTCCTTTAGGTGTAAGGTCAGATTGTTTATTTGATATTTTCTTATTTCTTGAGGTAGGCCTGTATTGCTATAAACTTCCCTCTTAGAACCACTTTTGATGCATCCCAAGTTTTGAACCATTGAGTTTTCATTTTTGTTTGGTTCCATGTATTTTTTATTTCTTTTATTTCCTGGTTGACCCTTCCATTGTTTAGTGGCATGTTATGTAACCTCCATGTATTTGTGGACTTCCTAGATATTTTCTTATGGTTGACTTCTAATTTTATAGTGCTGTGGTCAGAAAAAGTGCATGTTATGACTTTGATTTTCTTGAATTTGTTGAGGTTTGTTTTGTGGCAAAATATATGATCCATTCTGGAGAATTCTCCATGTGCACTTCAAAAGAATGTGTATTCTGCTGCTGTAGAATGCTGTAGAATATTCTGAATATCTCTTAATCTGTCTGGTCCAATATGTCATACAAAGCCATTGTTTCCTTATTGATTTTCCGTTTAGATGATCTGTCCATTGATATAAGTGGGTGTTAAAGTCCCCTTCTATTGGGGCACCTGGATGGCTCAGTTGGTTAAGTGACTTTGGCTCAGGTCATGATCTCATGGTTCACGAGCTCGAGCCCCACATCAGGCTCTGTGCTGACAGCATGGAGCCTGGAGCTCACTTTGAGTTCGGTGCCTCCCTCTTTCTCTGCCCCTCCCCCACTCACACTCTGTCTCTGTATCTCAAAAATAAACATTAAAAATTAAAAAAAAAAAATAATAAATAAATAAATAAATAAAGTCCCCTACTATTGTATTATTACCGGTTAGGTCCTTTATGTTTGTTATTAACTGTTTTAGGCATTTGATGCCTCCATGTTGGGTGGAGGCCAACTGTTATATCTTCTTGTATTGTCTTGTATTGTATTGTCTTCTATATCTTCTTGTATTGTCCCTTTTATATTATATAGTGTCCTTTTTTGTTAATAGTCTTTGTTTTAAAGTCTATTTTGTCTGATATAAGTATTGTTACTCCACCTTTCTTTTGACATCCATTTGCAAGATGTTTTTATATCCCCTCATTTTCAGTCTGCAGGTATCTTTAGGTCTAAAATGAGTCTCTTGTAGGCTGCATGTAGATGGTTCCTTTTTTTAAAAAAAAAATACATTCTGTCACCTTGGCTTTGATTGGAGCATTTAGTCCATTTATATTCAAAGTAATTATTGATAACTATGTATTTATTGCCATTTTATTACTTGTTTTGTGGTCACTTCTGAAGATTTTCTCTGATTCTTTCTTGTCTTTCTCTCTTTCATGGTTTGCTGGTTTTCTTTAGTCATATATTTGGATTTCTTTTCCTTTATTTATTTGCATTTGTATTAGTGGTTTTTATTGTGGTTATCATTAGGTTTGTATACAATATCTTTTGCATATAGCAGTCTATATTAAGTTGGTGGTCATTTAATTTTGAATCCATTCTTCACTCCTCTCCTCATTTTTAGGTATATTTTATTATATTTTACATCCTTTTATTTTGTGAGTTCCTTGACTGATTTTTTTAGAAATATTTATTCTTATTCCTTATGTGTTTCCTACCCTCATACTGTCACTTTTGATCTTTCCTTTCCACTCACAGAGTCCCCTTTAATATTTTTTGCTGGGTTGGTTTAGTGGTCATAAACTCCTTTAGGTTTTTTTGTTTTTGTTTTTGTTTTGTCTAGGAAACTCTTTATTTCTCCTTCTATTCTGAATGATAGCCTTGCTGGATACAGTATTCTTGGCTGTAAATTTTTTCCATTCAGCACTTTGAATATATCATGCCAGTCTCTTCTGGCTTGGAAAGCTTCAGCTGAAAAATCCACTGATAGCCTTTTGGGGTTTCCCTTGTATGTTACTGTCTTCTTTGGTCTTGCTGCTTTAAAGTTTTTTTTCTTTATCACTATGCTTTGCTATTTTAATTACAATACACCTTGGTATGGATCTGCCTTTGTTGATTTTGCTGAGGGTTCCCCGTGCCTCTTGAATCTGGATTTCTGTTTCCTTCCCCAGACTAGGGAAGTTTTCAGTTACTATTTCTTCAAAAAATTTTTTTGCCCTCTTTTCTCTCTCTTCTTCTGGGACTCCTATAATACAAACGTTATTACATTTGATGGAGTCACTGAGTTCTTTAAGTATATTCTCATTTTGCATAATTCTTTTTGCTCTCTTTCGTTCAGTTTGATTACTTTCCCTTACTTTGTCTTCTAGGTCATTAATTCGTTTTTCTGCTTCTTCTAGCCTACTGTTCATTCCATCAAATGTTTCTGACTTTGTCTATTGAGCTATTTATTTATACTATGTTATTCCTTATCTGTGTGTTAAGGGTCTCACTGGTGTTTTCCACTCTTTTCTCAAGTTCAGTGAGTATCTTTATGGTCATTACTTTAAATTCTGTATAAGGCATGTTACTTATATCTGTTTCACTTAGATCTCTGGCCATGGCCTTTTCCTATTCTTTCATTTGAGACAAATTCCTTTGTTTTCTTATTTTGTCTGAGTCTCTGTGCCTGCTTCTCTGTGTTAGAAAAGCCAGCTATGTCTCCTCTTCTTGACCTTATGAAGAAGAGGTTCTGTAATGCCCTGTCCCCCAGGTCTGTCACTTCAGGGAGTATCTCCGATGTGTGCTCTGCTGTTGTGTTCTGGCCACTTTATCCTTCAGGCCAGTTGTCTGCAGAGTCTCTCTTTGCCTGTTGTGGTCAGTGTTTGATCCCTGGCCTGAATGTGGTGGATTTTAACTAGATGTGCTCTGGTCTGCTTGTGAAATGAGATCTATTGCCACTGCTGCAGGAACCTGCAAAATTCCCAGATTTTGAGACAGTGTGGGTGGGAGTTTGGTCTGGTCTGGGGGAGAGAGCCTGTTGCACTGGTACTAAGGCAAGTATGACTTGGAAGGGCAGTTCCACCAGAGCACTGTGGGGCAGGGCTGGATGTAAGCAAGTTAGGTAGTGACTACTGTACTGGTTCTCACAAATGGCCCTGTGCTTATGCTGCAGGGTGGGGGAGAAATGGCACCTGCCAGTTCCTTTGTTCCTGGAAGGGTGTCTTTGTGAACATTGCCCCTCTGGGACATGCTGGGAGATGAGTAAATAACCTGTCCACTGTGTGCCTAAGGGGTTCTTTAGATCGCTGTTTCCATGCTGTATGTCCAAGGGCTGTATGCTCTGTCTTCTCTCCAAGAGCAGCCCCAATGCCCTAGGGGCTTTCCCTGAGCCAAGCCTGCTGACCTTTTAAACTCCAGGCTTTAAGCCCTGCTGGTTGCAAGAACTCATGAAATTCAGTCCCTCTCATTTTTCAAGCAAATTACTGTGAGGCTTCTTCTTCCCTGTTCACTCCCCTGTCCATCTCTTACCCTTCTCCATGACCATGGCTCCCTCCCCACTGCAGTGACCATGATCTCTTTCTCTCCTGAACCAAGTCTCCATACTTCCTACTTTCTTCATTATTGCCTCTTCTCTACCTTTAATTATGGAGTTTGTTCTGCCAGTCTTTGGGTCAATCTCTGGGGTATTTAGGATAATTTGATAATTGCCTAGCTGTATTCGTGGGACTAGGTGAACCTAGGGTCCTTCTATTGGCCACCATCTTGCCCTCTCTGTCTTTTCACTTTTAAGTGAATCTCCAAACCCAGTGTGAAGCTTGAACTTATAACTCCAGGATCAAAAGTTGCATGCTCTACCAACTGAGCTAGCCAGGAACCCCAATAGCATCTTTTGATGCACAAAAATTTTTACTTTTGATTAAGTCCAATTTATTTATTTTTTCTTTTGTTGTTCTGTGCTTTTGGTGTCAAATCTAAGAAACCATTTCCTAATCCAAGGTCACAGAGACTTACATTTGTTTCCCTCTAAGAGTTTTATAATTTTAGGTTTACATTTAAGTCTTTGATCCCTTATAAGTTAATTTTTGTATGTGCTGTAAGAAAGGGGTCCAAATTCTTTTGCATGTGGTTAATCTCTTGTCCCTGTACCATTTATTGAAAAGACTCTTTCCATTGAATAATCTGGACATCTTTGTTAAAAATCAATTTACCACAGATGTATGGATTTATTTCTGGAGTCTTTATCTTATCAATTTTTGTGTCTATCTTTATGCCAGTACCATACTGTTTTGTTATTATTGTAGCTTTGTGGTAAGTTTTGAAATTGGAAAGTGTGAGCCCTCCAACTTCATTGTTCTTCAAAATTGTTTTGACTATTTAAGGTCCCTTTCCTTTCCATATGAATTCAGATTGTCCATTTCTGCAAAGAAGGCATTTAGAATTTTGATGGGGTTTCATTGAACCTGTATATCGATTTGGGGACTATTTCCATCTTAGCAATATTAAACCTTCCAATCCATGAACACAGGATGTTTTTCCTTTTATTTAGATCTTTAATTTATTTCAAGAATATTTCAGAGTTTTCAGTGTACAGTCTTACATTTACTGGTTTAAATTTATGCCAAAGTATTTTATTCTTTTTTTGATGCTATTGTAAACAGAATTGTTTTCTTAATTTTATTTTTGGATTATTCATCACTAGTGTATAGAAACACAACTGGCTTTTATGTATTCTTTTATATCCAACTTTGCTGAACTTGTTTATGAGTTCTAACAGTTGTTTTGGCTGTTGCTGTTGTTTTGTTATTTTTTTTTTCTTTTTGTGGATTCTTAGGGGTTTTCTACATATAAGATCATGTCATCTGTGAACATACATAGTTTTACTTCTTCCTTCCAATCTGGATGCCTTTTATTCTTTTCCTTTTATTTTTTCTTTCTTTCTTTTTTTTTTTTTTCCTAATTGCCCTGGCTAGAACTTCTAGTACAATAATAAGTAGAAGTTGTGAGAACAGGCATCCTTGCCTTATTCCCGATCTTTGTAAGGGAAAGCATTCAGTCTTTCACCTTTAAGTATGATGTTAACTGGGATTTTCATAGATGCCTTTACTCATGTTGAGTAAGTTCATTTCTATATATACTTTGTCGATTTTTTTCCCTTTTTAGTCAAGAAAGAATGTTGAATTTTGTCAGAATCCATTAAGATGAGCATGTGGTTTTTATCCACTGTTTTATTATTATGGTGTATTATATTGGTTGATTTTCTGATATTAAACTAATCCTGAATCTTAAAATATATAGTCATCTATATTTTTACTGCAGTAAAATATTATAGCCAAGAATATGCTGCTCTTCTCTTTCCTTACTAGGGAAGTATAACTGCTCCTTCTAATACTTACAGTCACAGCTAGGTTAACAATGTCTAGACAAAAATATTTTAAGATTTTATTTTGATTAAAAAGCAAAATTAAACTTTCATAGTATAAAGGTGTTGGAGGATTTGAAAAGCAATCTTTCTGAATATCTAGTATAATAAATTAAGTGTTAATATCGTACTATTTATTATGTTGGGGGACAGCTGATATGTCACGGCAGTTTGTCTCTTAATATTTATAAATTTTATTATTCTGTTCTTCAAGTCATACAATTTATGCAAAATGGCTATAAAAGTTGTTGAAATCTTTAAAAAAAAACTGTTATAAGATACCTTCATGCTATAGAAGCTCTTTGGTCTCTGAGCATTCCATTAAAGCAGGTATTACTGTATTAGACTGATATAATTAATTCTTAAAAGTTGAACATTTTAAACTTTATAATTACCTATTATTTAATATCTAAACCACTGTGAGCAGGATCTTGCTTTCCATATATTGACTGATAACAGTTTAATTTTCTGGCAAAGCCATCTCAATCCCATTGTAATCTGAAGAACCAGATGGATTCACAGATCTCTTGTGACTTCAGGTCTTTTAGTAACACAATGTAGCAGGTTAACTTAGTGGCATAGGTTAGTTACTTTGTAAATGGTTTTTTTGGTTGCTATATTATTTATAAACCAATGTTTTATGATTGGATAATTAAAGTTTTTTATATTAAGAAAAAAGGAAATTAAGATTGGAATGGCATTTTAAAAATTAAAATTTAATATAGATGATATAACTGTGAATTTCTATTACAATTTTTTTCTGTATAACCAAGAAAATCATGTTAAAAATGTCCCAAAGCATTTTATGTCATCTATATTCTGAAAAGATTTTAAGAAAAACAATGGCAATATTGGAAATGGTCTCACTATGTGTTTCTCTTTTGCCTCAATTTTAAGAAATAAATAATTAAAAAGAAATACTGAAGATAATTTAGTTATTCTCTGAGGAAATGTGAGTCTGGATCAGAGATACAGTAATCCATCTGACACTCCTAGTATTTGTATGATTATGTTTATTATAAAGCTTGTTTGACAGGATTTCCTTTTCTCTAGATGATCTTAAAAGTCTTTATCTTATTGCCTTAATAAGACCACAATAATTATCAGTGAAAACAATAAGTACCTTAATATAGATGAAACTCTACTGAAGAGTTCTGAGATTTTTTTCCTTAGCATTATGAGGGTAAATGTGACATAAAGAGAATAAATTTTGGAATTAGATACATGGGGTTCCTAATCACTGCTCTCAATAATTTTGGACAAATTCCTTAAAGCAAGACCTAATTTCCTACCTATAAAATAAGGTAATAATAATAACAGCTCCATGTATTTGTTTGAGGATTTAAAGAAAAAATGTGTGTAGAAATGTGACACAATCAAGAACAGTCATTACTGTTAATATTATTGACATTATTAACTGAAATGAATCTCTTAACTTTAAAATGCCATTGATTAATTAATTCATTTAGCAATTCAGGACTTTTTGAACTTATGTGAATGTTCCAGTACGTGCCATTAAAGAAGAAAGTAGCTTAGCAGATAGGGAAAGTTGGATATGTAAGAAAATAATTACAATACGGTGAAGTAAGTATTTTAATCAGGAGTAGTACAGGGGAGGGACGCCTGGATGGCTCAGTCAGTTGAGCAGACTCAACTTCAGCTCGGGTCACGATCTCACGGTATCTGACATTGGTTCAGGTCATGATCTCACGGTTTGTGAGTTCAAACCCGGTGTCGGACTCTGTGCTGACAGCTCAGAGCCTGGAGCTTGCTTCAGATGCTGTGTCTCCCTCCTCTCTGCCCTCCCCCACTCACACTCTGTCTTTCCCTCTCTCTCAAAAATAAATAAATGTAAAAAAAAAATAAAAGAATAGTACAGGGGACTGTGAGATGCCTGAAGAATGATTTGAGTTTTGTTTTCAAGGCCACTAATGACCTAATTGCTTGATAGCATAAGCTATAATTCCTCATCTTTTATGTTAGTGAAATTGGGTGAAACAGTTTGGAGCACATTCCTCTTCAGTGCTCCTATGCCTGTGTAATCTCACAGAGTTAAGTGCCCCCCCCCCTTTTTTTACACATGAGAATTGAATTAAATGGCAAATAAGAAGTAAAAGATAAATATGTTATAACTACAATATTTAACCTCTTTTCAGAATACTATGCTATGGAAATACTATGATTCCACCTTCTCTTTAATTTTAATACCTACTAGAGCCTATCTGGGAAACAAAGAAGCCTCTACCCTTCAGGAATTCTGAGAGCTGACTGAGCCAGCCAAATTACACGCCTGGTAGTGGTGCCCTTAGAAATGCAAAAATACAAGGCAAAGGACGTCTGATCAGTGTTTACTCTTACAAACTTTATAACTGTTTGTATTATATATAAAATATTTAATAGTGGAACAAATGCAATCATTTTCCCATTTCTAATATGTGAACTCCTTTAAAGCTAAAAATGTATTTTAGTTTTTGAAACCATAATTTTCTCTGTTTTTAATTTCTATCTAAAAAGCTAAAGTGCTAAAGAGGTATCAGAATTCCATATGGCTAAAAAAAAATCTTATTATGAGTTAATAAATACTACAGTCCTTTCATATCCCCACACATGTAATATTTTATTCCATTAACATGTTTACATTGCTAAGATATAACACAATTGTAGTTTCAATTATAGCTTTAAGGCTTTTAATGCCAAAATTAGAAGACCTTGTTTTCCTCACTATTTGAAATAGCTATGAATTTTCTGTCTTGTGGAATCATTAGGACACTGTGTGTGCACGCGTGTGTGTGTTTGTATTTTAACTTTGTGTGTCTGGTGACTAAAAATTCTTGTAAGAGGGAATAAGGACTTAAATTACAGCTTATCTTCTACTGAATGTAATTGTTTTAGGACAAATTGAAGTACATTTCCAGCTGTTACAGAATTGGCAAGACGCAAATGAAATACCACAGAGATATGAGTTCTGGGGTTGTGAACCAGAAGTGAGATATCTATCTGTAACCTCAGCTTTTCTCTTTCCATGTAGCTCCCCCCCACCGCCACCACCTCCTCGTCATTATATTAGCAGTGAAACGGCAAGACTAGGCCTTGCAGACCCAGAGATCTCCCAGATATCTGCAGAATGGATCCAAAAATGCTACACTGAAAAAGAAATATTTATAAGAAAAATTTTCAAAGTGAGATATACCTTGAGTATCTGACAAGTACTTACAGTAGGAAAAATGTCAAATTTAAGTTGTTTCTTTTCAAATTTCTACTAGTTGCTCAAACTTGTTAAAGAAACTTATTTTTGTATCTGAAAAATGCTCCAATTTTGACATAAATATAGATGTTTCACTTTCTGCAAAGCATGTTCATGAAAAGTTGAATTGTATATATATTATATTTTGGAGAACCAATTTCACGTTTCTATTGACTTATGTTTTACTTTCAGAAATGTCAGCTCTGACACCAACAATGTAGTTTTCAGTTGTTTTTTCATTTAACCTTTCTGTGAAATAGTCAAAGGCCTGCAAATAAATACTTAAACATTCCGGGAAAACCTTTGAAAGGAACCCCATAGGTAATTCTTTCATGAGGGCAAAAATCGTTTTGTAATGAATGAAGTCTTCTGGTTTCCTGATCTTCAAATAAAAAGAATATACTTAGGCCACTTTTGCCACTAAGAGAAAAAGTATATCTTGCTGTCTTAAGCGAAAATAAAGCTAGATTACTTGGGAAATTTTACAATCAAAACACTAACAATTTCCAGCCATGAACATATTTTACTAGCTTGCCCTTCTACTAGAAAACACAAGGTAGTAAATGAAGTATAATCAACATTCTGTACACCTTCTATGGTATCTGTAGTTACTCATTGCCAAGGGACTAATGACAAAGCTATAACATAGTAACACTCAGGAACATTAAAATAAGAAGGTCAAGACCTTGAAATGGATTAAGGATAATCTCACACTAACTGTATCAAATTGGCAGGCTTTATAATAAGTTTGTTAATATTTGGAACACAACACTGCGCACCATTTTGGTGATAGGATTACCCTTTCCTCCAGATCCTAATGTGACAAATGAAATGATTGGATTGCTGCTGCCTTCATTACTCTTTTCAAGCCCTTGTTCTTTTCTTTAATTCCTTGAAGAGTTAAGAGGTTTCTAATTATTATTTTTGGCTTATTCCACAGCACATTTAAAATTTTTTTGAAGATGAAAAATGTAGTCTTAAACCTGTTCTGACAATATAAAACTTGATATATGAGATGTGCAAACATAAATATATAATGTATTCAGATTCAGATGAGAAAAATGTTTGTAATGAAACTATACGAGTAATTCTAACACTTGCCTTACAGAGTTAGGTAGCTAAGTGACATTTTCCTCAAACCCCACTATATGGTTCTACATATGGTTTCAATGTTTACTCTTAGTTTTAGAATACACCAGTTAAAATATTGATACTCTTTTATAATGAGTTTCTGATTACAAAGGAAAAATCCACCTTAACAAGTAGAGAGCAAGGTATTTAAACAATTCTTCACAGTATTCTAAGGCTTCTGTGGTATCCAATGAATGATATGTTACTAAAACAATGAAATGTTCCATGTTCCTTATTACCATCCATCATCCAACAGCTGTAAAATCACCAGCTGCTAGGAAAAAGAGAACTACATCAGTCCTTTCCAGCTGCAAAGAGAAAAAGCTTAAGATCTCCTTTTTGCATAATGTCTGGGATCCAAGCAGGCTGGAGTCAAAGTTTCCTTGTCACAAACCCCCAACCTTGTGAACATGTCAAACAGCACATAAGCTACAATTCATTTTTGTTGTTACGGGGAAGAAGTGTATGTGGGAGAAGTAGAAGTGGCTGGGGTAATACAATATAGTAATAGCAACGTCAGTAGTGGCTACTATATGCCAGGCACAGGCTTTCATAATTTTAAAACTCACAATAACTATATAAGGTAGATCTTATTTTCTTGGGAAACTGAGGTTCAGTGAGACTGAGTAACTTAGCAAATGGTGTGGTGAATCAAATCCAGATCTTACTCCAAAGCTAGGGTCTTAATTATTTCACTGTTCTGCCTTCCAGTAAAATGAACAGATGAGAAAAATCTGAACTGGTAAAGAATAAATGGAATGTATTTGAGAATGTATCTGGGAAGAAGGGGAAGCATGAAGGTGGTAGTAAAAGACATAGGAGGAGTGTTTCAAAGTAAATGAGGGTGCCAACTTGCACTTTGTGCCTTTTGCTGCTCCCCTCTCTCACAGGGAGAAAATGACCCTAACATCTTAGATAACTTGAGAAACAGATTACGTATCATTTCCATTAACTTCCTTAATTGTCATCGGCCATCAAAAATTCTAGCACATAAAATCAGACTTCATTAATTAATTACTCATCCTGACAACAATATGAGCTGTAATGAATTGGCACAGTCTATTAAGCAGCAGCTCTCAAACTTTAGCAAGCACTGAAATCACCTAGGCCCCATCTCTAGAGTTTCTGATTGAGAACTGATAATTCTAACAAGTTCCCAGGTAATGCTCCCAGTGCCACTGGTTCAGGACCACCAACTATAAGAAAAACTGTGCTAAACAATGTTATATTTATACACACACACCTATGACAAACTGACTAGTAAAAGAATAATGGTTTTCAAGAGGCTACCTTCCATTGTACAGGCACAATTTATGAATCCAGTTATTTATACCTGCATATGTAAAATGAATAGTGTTCATACAAATGTGGGAGGACAACTGACCTTATGGCCATGTTATTAATTAATTACACAAAAGAGTATGCTTTTAATGTGCAATTTGCTCACCTAAGCAGTTATGGAAATAAGAATATCACATTTAAAAGAGGCAATCATTCCCAAATTTAATACCAACTCTTTATAATCCAGAAAAAAATACATAAAAATAAAATGCACTTAAGCTTAGGGACGGGAAAAATCTGAAACTAGAACTATTCCTATTTCCAATCATAAGCGTCTGCTGGTCCAATTGTTTATGGCTTAAAAAACAAAAATAACTTTTTTTAAGCAAGTAGAGACAAGGATTTTCATAGACCTGGATCCTGGAAGCCAACATACCATTGGCCACTTAGCCTGTTTCTTCTCCCTTACCCTGCCCTGGCTCTAAGTTTGACTTGATCTTGCCTGGTTTTGGCACATGCTGTAGTTACAGTACTAGGGGCTACCACCACTGCTGCTGAAATCGATATGAAAATTGGGGAGCAGCATGGCACAAAACCAGTATTATTTTTTTTAAGTAGGTTTCATGTCCAGTATAGAGTCCAATGCAGGGCTTGAATTCATGACTTCGAGATCAAGACCTGAGCTGAGATCAAAGGTCAGACACTTAACCAACTGAGCCACCTAGGCGCCCCCAAACTAGTATTATTTTAAAAGGAAGTTGCTTCCAATTTCAGAGTGACCTGAGATTAGTAAGGAAGTGAAGTTTCAATCCCCTAAGTTCTTCTAGGATGGAGACTTCTCATTCCAACATCCTTTTAAAATGAAAAACACTTACTAAATGATCCATTTTACTTGGTTATCCAGATCCTTTCTATAGGCTACCAGTTTTCTTTTTGGGGATGGGAAAGGTCATCCTACAGTAACTTTATTATGACAGAGAACCCAGGCTGCAATAAGTCTACATGATTAGAACAGATGGTTGTTATCTTTCCAAAGGGTGAAGCCTGAGCCCAGCTGGCAGCACACAAGGTTAAAACCAAGGTCCAGAATATCCTCTTTCCTAGTATTACCCTGCATTACCCAACTCATGATGTGAGATGCAAGACTGTACAACCACACTGATCAGAAGTATGAGGTCCCACCGTGCAGAGGCAAAACCCAGTGGGAGAAAATTGAACATTCAATCATCGAAAAGGATGCTGAAATAAAGTGCAGTTGCCTACTCTTCCACTATTCATTGCTGAGAAAGACGAGGGTATGGGATGAATAGCAAATTATGTCCTTTACTCTTCAAATAAATAAATCCTGAGAAAATGGGGTTGATGGCCAATCAGGCAGTAGAACAGGATGAAAATCTAGGCTAGTTAGAGATCTTTGTGCCGTAGGCAAAGAACAGCAGGGATAAGGGAAAAGAGAGGAACATTAAAATGCCTGGAAACATTAAAAAGGGAGAAACTTCTTTCTCTTTTCTTAAACAAGATAGGAAACAGCATTTTTAATTTTCCTTGCTGCAGTGGCAGTAGATTCTGGTTTTCATAAAACACGATTTCAGTAACATGGTCTATTGATAAGATTGCTCAGTCATGGGAAGATAAACAGGCTGACCATTAATGTTAGGACTAGGTCTTCTCACAAAGCCTTTAACAAGGGCTATGTCTCACGCTGGGTCCACAGAGGAACTCTTAACACTATAAGGTGCTTCAGTTAAAGCTTCTGCGATATTACAATGGCATGATTGATGGTTTTCTTTTAAGAATGTGACTCTCGGGGCGCCTGGGTGGCGCAGTCGGTTAAGCGTCCGACTTCAGCCAGGTCACGATCTCGCGGTCCGGGAGATCGAGCCCCGCGTCAGGCTCTGGGCTGATGGCTCAGAGCCTGGAGCCTGTTTCCGATTCTGTGTCTCCCTCTCTCTCTCTGCCCCTCCCCCGTTCATGCTCTGTCTCTCTCTGTCCCAAAAATAAATAAACGTTGAAAAAAAAAATGAAAAAAAGAATGTGACTCTCTTATACATGTAAACTACTTTAGAAAAGTTATAGATAAAAAGCTGAGGGAGAGTTTGGTTTCAAGCCACACAGTTCCAGACACCAGCCACAGATGCCCCTGTCCTGTTTAACTACATGTTATTTTCTGAGCAACATTCATTCACTGAGTGGTTGAAAGAAATGATCTGCCAGTCACCTTCACCCTCCCTCATCCTGTGAATCTCACAAATACAGAGGCTGAAGACAGGACAGTTGACTCTGTTCCCTCTCATCAGGAAAATCATTTGGTGACTGAGTGGATGTCATGAGCAAGATAGCCCAGTTGTCCAAGATGATCCTTGCTACAAAGATGAGGCTGACCTTTGTCATGTAGATGAGAACTCCTTGGTCAGCTGCTCCACCTGTTTGGGCTTTAGCCCTGTGAAACAAAATATGCCAGTCTGGTCAGGGATGTGCTGCCCATTGTGGGAGAAGTCCTCCTTCTTGAGGTTGGAGACCAGCCGAATCTGCATGCTAATGATGCAGCTGGCCATGACTTGCGCTTCTTAACAACCATTGTTTTTGAAAATCTAGATGGTCAGAGTGGTCGAGGCAACTGGGCTCCATTGAGAGGAGGGTTGGAATACACGGGATGGATCAGTGTCTTCATCTGTGATTCCACCCCTCTGACTTCATCAGCATCTTTGCAGACCACAGTGAAGTCTCCCACACACTTACCATATAAGCCCATGTTCTTGGTATAGGATTGGCAGAGACAAACATTAATGCCCTCTTCAGTGAAGTGGTGTACAGCCTAGGCATCCTTGGTACCATCACTACTGGCAAAGTCTTGGTAGGCCATGTCAAAGAACGTAGAGAGATTCTTTTTGTCACTGCTGTTGCTATTTCCTTCTATTTCTCAGAATGAGGGTCCACTTCCACGGGATTGTGGGCATAGGTGTGCAGAAGAACACTTTGCTGTGGCATTTTTGAAATGTCCTCCATAGTGCTTGTGAAGTCAAAGCCACAAGTCTTGGCGGGCGGGGGGGTGGGGGGGGTCATAGTATTGTTAACCTTGCAGCTGCGTGCCAGTGTGTCTGATGGTTTGGGTAGAAAAGACATCTTGGCTGATCTTAAAAAAATCTATGCAGAAAACCAGTTTGATACCCAGGGCCTTAATTCCAGAAATGGTCTGCACAGTGATATACTGGCCAATTTTCAACTCTTTGCTGTCCTCCACCGGGGTCTGTCCTATAGATGTCTTGCAAAATTCAGCCAGTCCTGCAATGGGCAGATATTCTTTGTCCATATTTTTTCCATCAGTCTGGGCCTCTGCCTTCCAGATGCTAGGGAGGACATAAGGCTCTTCTATACTGGTAGACACCTCCTACCAGATTCTTTCTGCTACTGGTGTCTCTCTTACAGTATTTTGTGACTCTCGGGATGGGATCTGGAGGCCCCATCTCCACATGGGCCCACCAGGAGCTGACTCTTGCAGAGACCAGGTGGTGAGGCTGAGGTGGAAGACTGTGGTGATTTTGGAGAGGATGCTGTCAGAGTGCAGCAGTACCAGGTGGCAACAAGAGGTTCCGTGGGTAGTGGCAGAATGGAGTGGAGGGCCAGTGGTGCAAACATGGGGGCTCAGGCTCATTGCCTGACAGTTTTCTTGCTGGCAGAAGACTGTATAGAATAGTTATATTTTGAGACTTTTATAGAAGTTTCTCATAACTCTGTATTTATCTCTTTTCAAGTTTAGCAAAGTTAATAGAATTCCCTCTCCCTTTTTTTAAGTCAGAAAGCCATTTTTTAATTTCTCAAGCTCTAGCATATATTTCTAGGGTGTGCCGATGGTCACCTGCCACACCTGTACCAGGTTGTCTGGGTAGCCAGCAAACAGTCCAGCTATCAGAAGACCAGGTTGGGGAGGTACACTGGGGTGGCTCTGCCTTGCTGCTAATACTGATAACTTCTTGTTTCGGCTAATCTACAATGATCTTGACCTTAGAGTTCCAGATCTTAATGCTGTGGCGTGTGGCAACACAGAGCCACAGTGGTGGGGGCTGAATCACAGGGTATTGATGACATCCTTGCCATCTAGTGCATGAAGGTACTTGCCTTTGTTGAGGACCCACAGCATGACCTGGCCATCTCTGCCTCCAGAAGCACAGAGGAATCCATCCGGAGAGACAGTCACCGCATTCAGGTAGCCTGTGTGGCCAGTGTGGTTGGTCTTCAGCTTGTAGTTTTCCAGATTTTATCCCTTGACCAGCTTGTGGCTTATGAACAAAAGAAATCTACTTCTCACAGTTCTGGAGACTGGAAGTCTAAGATCAGGATGCCAGCATAGTCGGGTTCTCATAAAGACCCTCTTCCAGGTTACAGACTGCTGACTGCTGACTGTATCCTCACGTGGCAGAAAGAGAGCTAGCTGGCTCTCTCAGCTCTTAAGGCCACTAATCCCATTCATGAGGGCTCTACTCTCATGACCTACTTACCTCCCAAAGGCCCCACCTCCACATACCATCACACTGTGATTAGGTTTTCAACATATGAATTTTGGAGGGACACAAACATTCAGTCCATTGCAGCCTGCATGCTCTCCTTTCACTAATTCACTTAGTGGCAGAAATTTATTGGTGCTCTACTTCACATAAACTTTCTAGTTACAGTCTAGTAGATTGACATGTGTCTAAGAATGTCTGGGTTCTTTTTTTTTTTTTTTTTTTTTTTTTATGTTTGCTTAGTTAGGAGAGGAGGGGCAGAGAGAGGGAGAGAGAATCCCAAGCAGGCTCCACACTGTTAGCATGGAGACCCACCTGGGACACGACCTCACGAACCAATGTGAGATCATGACCTGAGCTGAAATCAAAAGTCAGATGCTTAACCAACTGAGCCCCCGAGGTGCCCCTGGGTTATTCTCTATTTCAATCATACTTGAACCCAATTATCTTAGGTATTACAAATTAGTCCATCCTTTATTTGAAGCAATGTGAGTTCAGAGATCCATTAGTGTTTGCAAACTAGTTTGTTGGGTGAATGTTTCATTTTCTCCAACTTGGGAGCCCCAGTTTCATTTCTAGAGTGATAGCATTGTTTCTGTTTTTGAAACTCTGGCTGATTCCCTAGTCATTTTTGTTACCCCAATGTTGTCCTGCACCCCAGGGACTTAGCCCAGCAAACACAAACTGTCCTGCTGGCTAACTGGTTCATGCTCCCTTATGGCCCTTTCCTCTATCAGGGCTGGGAGAAAGATGACACATGTGGAAGTCTACTCTACAAAATGAAATAAGGATACTTTGAGATCTTCAAATTTTTATTTATTTTTGCTTTGATCTGAGGTATCAGAGAAAAATATAAAATTTAAAAATTGAAGTGCTCTCCTACCTGTCTTACGCTTGCCTAATCCACATAGCTTTGGGTGCATCCCAACAAGGCACTTGCTGTCTGAGCCACTCTGTAACCTTGTTTTTTGGAAGAAGGTGATGTGAGGACAATGACAATAGGTTTTGATTATCTTTTTATTCCTATGTTGCTATCACTCAATCAAACACCTAATTCTGGCTCCAGTAACATACCAGACTAAGGCAACAGAGATCACACAGTCCCTGTCATCAGGAGTTTGTGATCTCCTGGGAGATGCAGACAAGCAAAAGTTGAGAGGAAAGCCCAAGGAGATATGTGAATACAGAGGAAAGGGAGTTTAACCATGGTTTAGGGTGAGAGGGGGTCAGGCCAACTCTTCACAGAGGAGAATTATTATTCATTCTATTGGCTGAACAGCAAAAGATACCAGGCATTAAACTGAAGTTCTTATTTTTTCCACTTTAAAATGTCTTCAACAATGGTTCCCATTTACTGTCAAAGCTGGCTTCTGAGTGATAATGCCACTAATATGATTATGCCAACCTCTCTTACTGCTCACCTTACACTTCATATCTGAAGGTCATGGCACTAAAAATTGGCATGGATGTATTCCAAGGAATCTGGTTATCATACTTGACTATTTATAATTCTAAAATTGAAGACTAAACCACAAGTTAATTGGCACTTTCAAAGATGGGTATGGAGTCGGAGGAGTGAATCAGCAGAGGAAGAAACAGGGAGGACTATGGGAGCACAGACCAACTCTAAGGGAACTTCGATTACCAATGTCCAAAGCTGAAAGTAACTTATGGTTTGTTTTTCACAGGTGAGGAATTGTTTTACATACCACATGGAATGCTCCTGGGGCTTTGACAGGTCTGAAGCCATCAACAGGAACGCATTGATCCGCATGGCCGTTACAGAAGCAGCTGCCCTTGACAATGAAATCATAGATTGCATAATGTGTAAAATGTTGAGGCTTTGTGGTCATGTCATTTCTCTGACAGGGGCAAGACTGTCGTTTTAGCAACTGCACACGGAGGTTGGTGATCTTCAATTGCTCCTGCACTTTGGCACTATAAGGGTTCTCTGCATCATATGGTGGTGACAAAGCTCTGAAAATAACCTGTAAAGAAAGAAAAAAATACCATGAGTATATACGACTGGGTGCAAACCCCAAATTGTTTGCCTCATACAGTCTTGGTTTGATTTACACCTTTTGTCATCTGCAAGTGATAAGATAAGAGATTTTTAGACTTTGATCACACAGGTGCGCTGCCTGTTCAGATGCAGAAGTATAAATTGAGTAACCAGCAGAGACCTTACTCTTGAGATGAAGGCAGCCATGCAAAGATCTTGGGGGAAGAGCATTCTGGGCAGAAGGAACAGCAAGTTTAAAGGCCTTGAAGCTGAATCCAGCTTGGCTTATTAAAGGAAGAACAACAAGGCCAGTGTGACTGAAGTCCAGGAAACAAAGGGACAGTTTTTAGAGAAGAGGACAGAGCCAGTGCATAACAGATCATGAATAGAGAGTCCTTTAAAGGCCATGGTAGTTATTCTAACTGTAGTGGGAAGGCACTGGAGGGTCATATGCAGAGAGCTGATATCATCTGATTTACATTTTTTAAAAAGATGACTCCCACTTCTATAAGGAGAATGGATTAAAAAGGGGGGAGAAGAGAAGCACCAAAATCAAGATCCAGACACTTCTATTTCCAAATGAGGTGTGACCCTTCAAAGACTAATCAGTTATTAATTGGGGCCACTGTTGCTACAAATACCTTTGGTTCTCCTTTTCTGGATCTGCCTTCCAAGCTTGTGGTACATTCTTGGAATATTCTTATGAGTAGTAAATATATAGTCATTTCGGGGTGGATTTGATTTCTGAAATCAGTTAAAAGTCCTTTAAATCCAAATGTAGAAAATAAAATGGCTGATCAAGTTAGTTAACAGTATTTTGGTTAAATGTAAAGTATAAGTAATAAAACTTTTTATTGTGTATGTTACAGATAGACTTGAAAGGCAATTTAAAACTTTAGTTCTGAGGAGGAAACCAGAGGGAGGAAGACTCAGAAGGGACGGACTTTGGGCATGTGTGTGTGTCCATACGTTATATGGGGGTAATAAAAGGGCCCCTGGGGTGGAGGGGTACAAACTTCTCTAATGGATGTCTTAACTTTGGGGGAGTAAGGCTGGTGGGAGAGAAAATCACTGCCAGTAGAAAGCAATGAATATAAAAAAAGGAATTCCAAACTATCTCACAACATAAAACAGTATCATAAGGAGACCAATACCAAGTTATACCTTATTATGCAGGTTAAAAAAAAACAGAACAAAACCTTAAGCAATCTTGTTAATTTATATAATAAGAGACACAAAGCTCCCCTGAAAAAAATTTTAGGCATCTCTTGGCTTTTTAAAGATATGTTAAAACTCTACTCACAAGAAATCCAGAAATATTTTGATAACTGAGTAGTATGAAAGTAAAGTAATTATTAAAAAGTAGGCTTTGGATAAACTCCCATTTAGAGAGAATGTATCTAAAAGTAGCTTTCCAGGAAAAAAATTCCTTAAGGAATACTTCAGATATAAAAATTTCATTTTAAGAATTGATTTTGCAATGAAAGGATGAAAAGGCAAGAATCAACTGTGCAGGATCACATCTCCAGCCATACTTAGGTGCAGAACTGTCCTAAATGAAATATAACTTAAGGAGGAGTGATAATTCAATGGATACTTGGCTTTCACGGCCAATTCTCCATCCAGCAGCTATAGTGATTCTCTATAAATAGAAGTTGGATCATGTCACTGCTTAAATCTGCCCCCACCCAAGGACCTCCCATTTCTCTCAGAATAAAATACAAAGTCCTTATACCAGCCTGCCTCATTTTTGTTCTTAGCGCTTATTTACCAATTGATACATTGTAGTTGTACTTTAATGCTTTACTGCCTTCCTGGTCTAGAAAGTAAACTTCTTGAGGATAATTGCTGATCCCAGGACAGTGCCTAGCACAGGGGAAGTATTCAATAAATTCTTAGTAAATGAATTGATTGATTATAACATTGTTCTTGGCATTTAACTAATAGGTGAGAATTTTAAATAACTTAATTTCCTTTTCTAAGGTCCTAAACAGATTCACACACTGAATTCATATTATAGCACTAGAAGGGAAGAGGTAGGAAATTATAAAAACAGTTAGAAATAACTGAATCATTAACCAACCTCTGCATCTCTAGCTATTTTTGAACTTGCAAACCTTGGAAAAAGTTGTATCCTAAACTTTAACAATGTTCTGCCCCATTTATTCACATATAAAGTGGTGGAAAGCAACATATGGAATACTGTTTTCCAACAATACTATGTCACCTACTTGAAAGTCAATATGGAAGTAATGTCTCTTTTAATGATAGCCTATATCACAGCATGTTTTTACATTTTGAATCATTAAAAAAATTAAAAAATTGAACCCATTGTGAGTTTTATGTGACACTTATTTTTCAAATAACACCCCCAATACTGGCATTCTGTTAGAAATTCGTGAAGGACACTTGCTCTAAATAAAATCAGTAATGTGGCCACCTCCTGGTTTATCAACCACAGTAATACAAGGACATGGAAAAGGGTCACAGTGCTTACCAAATAAGTATTCCACTGAAAAGCATATGGCATCCTTCTCTAAACCGTGACCCACCCTTCCTTTTCCTCAACATTGGTGGTACTGTTTGCTCTCTCTGTTCCTATCACGTATTTATCCTTGACATTTACCCTAGTTCCCTCTCCCCCGCTCCTTATAACCCCTGTCCTCTGAGAATTGTTTAGCATATGCAAGGCTAGAGGAAGATCTGTCAAGGTTTGTAGGAACTAGAAGCTCTTTTGCTTCCTGAACCCAGACTGTGGAAGCTGAATGGCGGCTCTGTGCTTAGTGTGCATGACACCACAGTTGGCACGCTGATATCAGCAGGGAAGGGACATCATGACCCCTGAGGCTGCATGCTGGAAAGGAGACAGCAGAGTGCCACAGACACAAAGTGAACGGGAATTTAAACCATGAAATCTTTTTTCCAGAAAGGAGACGCCTTAATCTGATACTCTGGGAAATGGATCTACCCTGCGTCAGGAAACAAAGAGTGCGCCAATCCAGATGCTTCAAACTTCTGGCAGGTCGCCCTTTGGGTCCCACCCAGTTTTTCTTCAAACATCTCCAGAAGAAGCCCGCATGGCACTACTAAAATGAAGTAAGAAAAAGTGTAGAAGCCCTCATATATCAGCCTCTTCTGTTTTTGTCCCCATCAGGAACAGGATGTATCTATGGGCCCACCACTGTTCCTCTGTCTATGAGTGCGTCTGAAGGTACACTCCTGCAAGACATAGTTAACAAGCCAGAGGAGAACTAGGATCGAGCCTATTTCAGTGTTTCCAGCTTGTTAGTGCTATTGGCCAGGACTTCCTGATACTATTTTTCAAATTAAGAAAGTGGGTTATATTTCAGTGATTAATACTATGCTCATTACAGAGAAATCTGTCACTCAAAAATGTAGAAGACATTAAGAATCTACAGTGCAGTCCCAAGGACAGCCAGGAATACCGACTCCACAATATTTTCCCATCTAATCTTCTGTATATATACACATAGAATATAATGTAAACCGCTTTGTTTCAGCTTAACAATACCTTGTGAATTTTTTCCAATTCAGTGAAAATAATTCTACATCAGTGGTTCTCAAAATGTGGCTCCCAGACCAACAGCATCAGTGTCAACCTGGGAACTAGTTAGAAATGCAAATTCTTGAGCCCTTATACCAGGCTGACTGAATCAGAAACTCTGGGGATGGAGCCCAGCAATCTGGGTTTCAACAAGCCTTCCAGATGATTCTGATGCACAATAAAGTTTGAGAAACACTCTTTCATAATTAAAAAATCTGGTTAGGATTCTATTGTGCGGATATGACATAACTTATTTAACCAGGTTGCTGTTGTTAGGCATCTAGATTGTTTTCAACTTTTCGGTATAACCAACTACAGTGAACAATCTTATAGCTAAAATGCAGAAGTTTATAATAACATCTTGAAGATACATTTCCAAATGTGAAATCAATGGTTTAAATGAAATACATAATTTTAAAACCTATCTGAGCTTCTGAGTGAATCACAAACCCTTTCCTACTTAATCTTTGGAATTTTCACATTTCTCTGGTCTTGGCCTGCTTTCTAAGCCTGGAATCCCTTAAACTTTGCCTAAGGATCTGGACTTTTGGCTTAGGCTCTGCCATTTCTTATGCCTTAGTATAACAAAGAGATCCTTAAAAAGTTCTGAACAGATTAGAATTACCTATATGTTCTTTTCTAACTCTCAATAATAGTGAGAATTAGTTAAAATAGAATTCCATATGTCCTATTTTTACTGAGATGAAACTTTCAACAGAGTTTAACACAATGTGAACAGAATAAGAAGTAAATATTAGGTACATAATAGACAGGAAGTCTTTTGAGTACCAAACTCATATTTACATATTGCTCCATAATTAAAATTTGATTGCCTATGTTAGATCACAATAATTTAAGAAACTTAGTTATCACATTTTAAAATTTTTGTTTAGCTACTAGCTTGAGAAATATTTCAGGTCCGAGGTGATTGCCCATCTTGTGGACTCTGTTGGCACTTGTGTTTCCATGAAAGCACTTTCATGCTAGTACATTGTATTTTATTTTTATTTTTATTTTTGAGAGAAAGAGCATGAGTGGGGGAGAGGGGCAGAGGGAGAGAGAGAGAATTTTAAGCAGGCTCCATGCCCAGCACAGAGCCCAATGTGGGGCTCGATCCTATGACCCTGGGATCATGACCTGAGTTGAAATCAAGAGTTGGACACTCAACCGACTGAGCCACCCAGGTGCCCGGATCATGCTAGTACATTGTTATTGTCTATTTACTTGTCTGTATTGCAAAATAGACTCTGCTCAGTAGGTTTGTCTGGTTAACAGCTGTGTCCCCCAGCACTTCCCTGGCATATTATAGCATTTCATAATTACATTGAATGAATAAATAAATGAACTATTTTTCCAAATAGCATTTTTAAAAAGGAGAAGCCAAATAAGTAATAGGATTTAGAAAAACAAAAAAGGAAAAATGTTCTTACAATTATGTACTCTCGATGAGAAAGTGTATGAATACATACATATATGTATAAATACCTACATAAAAATATGTAATATATTTCAAATGGTTTTATGGATTCCTTCTCTTCAATAGTACACATGGTCTTTCACATTCTTAAGAAAAGGGATCAAGCAGGCATGATCAAGCACCCAAACACATACAAATATTACACCTTTTCCATGGTTTTTGGTCTAGTTTTCTTAT
Organism: Felis catus; assembly: GCF_018350175.1. Taxonomy (NCBI): domain Eukaryota; kingdom Metazoa; phylum Chordata; class Mammalia; order Carnivora; family Felidae; genus Felis; species Felis catus. Next base: position 116,946,024 of record NC_058374.1, read on the forward strand.
TTACCAAAAATGGAAGCTTTAAGATCCTAACTGCAATTGTTCTTTAGTGGTTTTTAAAATTCCCATATCTTTATGTTATCAAAACAGCAGCTTTTGCTTTCAATGATTTCTCTCCTGTTTTTCTATTTCATTTTTGCTTTTATTTTTATTACTTACTTTCTTCTACTTACTTTGGGCTTAATTTTCTCTTCTTTATTTACTAGTTTGTTTACCAGTTTTTTCTCCCAAGTTTTTATTTAAATTAAGGTTAGTCAATATATACTGTAGTATTGGTTTCAGGAGTAGGATTTAGTGACTCATCACTTACATATAACACCAATGTTCATCACAATAAGTGCCCTTCTTAATGCTCATCACCCATTTAGCCCATGCCCCCACCCACCTCTTCTCCATCAATGCTCAGAGTTCTTTTGATGTGCCTCCCTCTCTATTTATATCTTTTTTTTTCCTTCCCTTCCCCTATGTTCATCTGTTTTGTTTCTTGAATTACACATATGAGTGAAATCATATAGTATTTGCCTTTCTCTGACTTATTTTGCTTAGCATAATACACTCTAGTTCCATCTACCTCATTGCAAATGGCAAGATTTCATTCTTTTTGATGGCTGAGTAATATTCCATTATGTAATACCAAACTTCTTTATCCAATCATCAGTTGATGGACATTTGGGCTCTTTCCATACTTTGGCTATTGTGGATAATGCTGCTATAAACATTGGGGTACATGTGCCCCTTCGAATCAGTACATTTGTATACTTTGGATTAATACCCAGTAGTATAATTGTTGGGTAGGGTAGTTCTATTTTTAACTTTTTAAGGAACCCCCATACTGTTTTCTAGAGTGGCTGTACCAGTTTGCATTCCCACCAGCTGTATAAGAGGGTTCCCCTTTCTCCACATCCTCACCAACATCTGTTGTTTCCTGAGTTGTTACTTTAGCCATTTTGACAGGTGTGAGATGGTATCTCATTGTGGTTTTGATTTTTATTTCCCCAATGATAAGTGATGTCGAGCACTTTCTCCTGTGTTTGTTAGCCATTTTTATGTCTTCTTTGGAGAAATGTCTGTTCATGTCTTCTGCCCATTTCCTAACTGGGTTATTTATTTTGGGGGTGTTGAGTTTGATAAGTTCTTTATAGATTTTGAATATTAGCCCTTTATCTGATGTGTCACTTGCAAATATCTTCTCCCATTCCATAGGTTGTCTTTTAGTTTTGTTGATTGTTTCCTTCGTTGTGCAGAAGCTTTTTAACTTGATGAAATCACAATAGTTTATTTCTGCGTTTGTTTCCCTTGCCTCCAGTGACATGTCTTATAAGTTGCTACAGCTGAAATCAAAGAGGTTGCTGCCTGTGTTCTCTAGAATTTTTATGGTTTCCTGTCTCACATTTAGTCTTTCATCTGGTTTGAATTTATTTTTGTGTATGGTGTAAGAAAGTGGTCCAGGTTCATTCTTCTGCATGTTGCTGTCCAGTTTTCCCAGCAATATTTGCTGAAGAGACTATTTTCCAATTGGACATTCTTTCCTGCTTTGTCAAAGATGAGTTGGTCATACATTTGTGGGTCCATATCTGGGTTTTCTATTCTGTTCCATTTCTCTATGTGTCTGTTTTATGCCAGTACCATACTGTCTTGGTGATTACAGCTTTGTAATATAGCTTGGAATCTGGAATTGTGATACCTCCAGCTTTGGTTTTTCTTTTTCAATATTACTTTGGCTATTCAGGGTCTTTTCTGGTTCCATATAAATTTTAGAATTGTTTGTTCTAGCTCTATAAAAAAAATGCTGGTGTTATTTTGAGAGAGATTGCATTGAATACGTAGATTGCTTTCAGTAGTATACACATTTTAACAATATTTGCTCTTCCAGTCCATGAACATGGAATGTTTTTTCATTTCTTTGTGTCTTCTTCAATTTGTTTCATAAGTGTTACATAGTTTTCAGAGGACAGTTCTTTTACCTCTTTGGTTAGATTTATTCCTAGGTATCTTATGGTTTTTGGTGCAGTTGTAAATGGGATTGATTCCTTGATTTCTCTTTCTGCAACTTTGTTATTGGTGTATAGAAATGCAACAAATTTCTGTACATTGATATTATATCCTTAGCTTTGCTGAATTCATTTATCAATTCTAGCAATTTTTTGGTGGAGTCTTTCAAGTTTTCTACATAGAGTATCATGTCTGCAAAGACTGAAAATTTGGCTTCTTCCTTGCTAATTTGGATGCCTTTTATTTCTTTTTGTTGTCTAGTTGCTGAGGCTAGGACTTACAGTACTATGTTGAACAACAGTGGTGAGAGTGAACATCCCTGTTGTGTTCCTGACCTTAAGGGAAAAGCTCTCAGGTTTTTCCAACTGAGGATGATATTAACTGTGGATCTTTTGTATATGGCCTTTATCATGTTGAGTTATGTTCCTTCTACCCTTACTTTCTTGAGGGTTTTTTTTTATCAAGAAAGGGATGCTGTATTTTGTCAAGTGCTTTTTCTCCATCTATTGAGAGGATCATATGGTTCTTATCCTTTCTTTTATTAATGTGGTATATCAGGTAGATTGATTTTTGGATATTGAACCACCTTTGCAGACCAGGAATAAATCCTACTTGATTGTGGTGAAAAAATTCCTTTAATGTCCTGTTGTATTTGATTTGCTAGAATCTTGTTGAGAATTTTTGCATCCATGTTCATCAGGGATATTGGTCTATCATTCTCCTTAGCTGGTTTTGGAATCAAGGTAATTCTGGCCTCATAGAATAAGTTTGGAAAATTTCCTTCTATTTCTATTTTTTGGAACAGCTTCAAAAGAATAGGTATTAACTCTTCTTTAAATGTTTGCTAGAAACCCCTTGGGAAGCCATCCAGCTCTGGACTCTTATTTTTTGGGACATTTTTGATAGCCAATTGAATTTCTTTGCTGGTTATGGATCTGTTCAAGTTTTCTATTTCTTTCTGTTTCAGTTTTGGTAGTTTACATGTTTCTAGGAATTTATCCATTTCTTCTAGATTGCCCAGTTTGTTGGCATATAATTGCTCATAATACTCTCTTACAATTGTTTGTCTTTCCACAGTGTTGGTTGTGATCTCCTCTTTCATTCGTGATTTTATTTATTTGAATTCTTTCTCTTTTCTTTTTGATAAGTCTGGCTAGGGGGTTATCAATTTTGTTTATTCTTTCAAAGAACCAGCTCCTAGTTTCATTGACCTGCTTTCTATATCATTTATTTCCCCTCTAATCTCCATCATTTCCCTTCTTCTGCTGGTTTTAGGATTTATTTGCTCTTCTTTTTCCAGCTTTATTTGCTGTTCTTTTTCCAGCTCATTTAGGTGTAAGATTAGGTTGTGTATTTGAGACTTTTCTTGCTTCTTGAGGAAGGCCTGTATTGCTATGTATTTCCCTCTTACAACCACCTTTGCTGCATCCCAAAGGTTTTGAACTGCCATGCTTTCATTTTCACTTGCTTTAATCTATTTTTTAATTTTTCTTTAATTTCTTGGTTCCATTCATTCTTTAGTAGGATGTTCTTTAACCTCCTTGTATTTGTGGTCCTTCCAAATTTTTTCTTGTGGTTGACTTAAACTTTCATAGTGTTATGGTCTGAAAATATGCATGGTTTGATCTGAATCTTTTTGTACTGGTTGAAGCCTGATTTGTGACCCAGTATGTGATCTATTCCTGAGAATGTTCCCTGGGCACTTGGAAACAATGTGTACTCTGTTGTTTTAGGATGAAATGCTCTGACTGTATCTGTTAAGTCCATTTGGTCCAGTGTGTCATTCAAAGCCATTGTTTTCTTGTTGATGTTCTGCTTAGATGGCTGCTTGATGATGTTCTGCTTATTGTTGTAACTGGGTGTTAAAGTCCCCCACTATTATTATATTATTACCAATGAGTTTCTTTAAGTTTGTTATCATATGACTTATATATTTGGCTGTTCCAAGTTGAGGACATAAATATTTACAATTGTTAGATCTTCTTGTTGGATAGACCCCTTTATTGTGATATAGTGCCCTTCTTCACCTCTTGTTATAGTTTTGGTTTTAAAATCTAGTTTATCTGATATAAGTATGGCTACTCTGGCTTTCTTTTGACATCCATTAGCATGATAAATGGTTCTCCATTCCCTCACTTTAAATCTTCAGGTGTTACTGGGTCTAAAATGAGTCTCTTATAAGCTGCATATGAATGGGTCTAGTTTTTTTTTTTTTTTAATCCGTTCTGATATCCTATATCTTTTGATTGGAGCATTTAGTCCATTTACATTCAGAGTAATTATTGATAGATATGAATTTAGTGCCATTATATTACCTGTAAAGTTGCTGTTCCTGTAGACTGTCTCTGTTCTTTCTAGTCTTGGGTGCTTTTGGTCTCTTCCCCGCTCAAAGAATGCCCTTTAATATTTCTTGCAGAGCTGGTTTAGCGTTCACAAACTCCTTTAGTTTTTGCTTGTCTTGGAAATTCTTTATCTCTCCATCTATTCTGAATGACAGCCTTGTTGGATAAAGTATTCTTGGTTGCCTATTTTTCCCATTTAGCATGTTGACTATATCATGCCACTCCCTTCTGGTCTGCCAAGTTTCTGTGGACAGGTCTGTAGCTAACCTTATGTGTCTACCCTTGTAGGTTAATGGCCTTTTGTCCCTAGCTGCTTTCAGAATTCTCTATCTTCGTATTTTTCAAGTTTCACTATGATATGTCTTGGTGTTGACCTGTTTTTGTTGATTTTGAGTGGAGTTCTCTGTGGACTTCAATGCCTATTTCCTTCCCCAGATTAGGGAAGTTCTCAGCTATAGTTTGTTCAAATAAACCCTCTGCCCCCTTTTCCTGCTCTTCTTATGGTACTCCTATGATATGGATATTACTGTGTTTTATGGAGTTTCTGAGTTCCATAAGTCTATATTCATGATCTAATAGTTTTCTTTCCTTTCCCTCTTCTTTTCTGCTCCGTTATTTTCCATAATTTTATCTTCTATGTCACCTATTCATTCCTCTGCTTCTTCCATCCTTATTGTGATTACACTCAGTTGGTTTTGCATCTTAGTTATAGCATTTTTTATTTCAGACTGACTATTTTTTAGGTCTTTTATCTCTGTAGGAAGGGTTTCTCTGGTGTTTTCTCTGCTTCTTTCAAGTCCAGCTAGTATTCTTATGACTGTTGTCTAAATTTTTGATCAGATATATTGCTGATAACTATTTTGAGTAAATCCTTGGCTGTGAGTTCTTCTTGATCTTTCTTTTGGGGAGAATTCCTCCATCTTTTAGGTTTCTGTCTTTTGCGTGTTATGAAAGCTTGTTATGTTTTTTATTGCTGACAGTAATCCTATGTTAAGGAGGGGTTGTACACTGTCCAGGGACTGATGCTTCAGGAAGTGTTTCTAGTGTATGTTTTGTACACTCTGCTGTTGTGTTTTGGCTACTCTTTACCACAGGTCAGTCCTCTGCAGAGTTCCCCCTTTCTTGCAGTGAAGAGTATTGCAGTGGACCTTTAACTAGAATGCTTTGATTTGTTTGTTAAAATGAGCCTGATTAAAAAAAAAATCCTGACCTAAAGAGAGAGAGAGAGAGAGAGAGAGAGAGAGAGAGAGAGAGAAGGAAAAGGAACAAACACAGACAAACAAAAAACTATAAGCCTGATTCCAAAGGAAAAAAAGAAGAAAGCCTGGTCCTATTTCCACCAGAACTGAAGCTGACACTTTGGAGCACTCTATAATCAGTAGACTTGGTGCATGCAAGGGGTCTGTGCTGATCCTCTGGGGGAGAGGCCCAGTGTGCTGGCCCATAGTCAGACCTGCCTTAGTAACGATGCAACTGCAGGGGTGTAGGGGGGCAGGATTTGATGTAAACAGCTTCAGCCTCCACTGGGAGTGCTGTGTGGCTCACTGAAGTCTGACTGTGCTGGTGGTGGGGGGGGAGATGGCATCACTCTGTCACCCCACTGTCTCATCCCCAGAGAGGGGACCTCACACCCACCACTGTTCAGGAAGCCCTCACAGAAAAGCGAACAATCTCCCTCCTGTGTCTCAGGCTTACATCAGATCCCTGCCCCCTCACCCTCTCTGTGCTGAGCCATTGGCACACCTGATGACATAGTTCCTCTATGTTTTATCTCTGGCACCAGCCAGGATTCAAAACTCCAAATCTTAAAGGACCAGGCACAGTGTGGACCACCTCCCTTCCTCTGGAGGAGAGCCTCACTGTGCTGTGTCTGGTGCTGTCTTGTGTGCCTGGTGCAAAGCAGCCATACTGCCATGCAAGTGGTTGGCATTTATGGTGAAGCACAGCCAGTAAAAAGTAGCAACCAGATTACCTGCCATCTGCATGCGGTCCTGTCCCTTGCTGATGAATGGCCACTCAATGGTGCCCGCTGGGTCTTTTGTCCTTATGGAGGCAATATACCCTCTTCCACGTGTACTTCAGGAAAGGGAACATTCTTTCCCAGTGCAACCCAGGGAATCCCTACACCATGCTGTCTACTCTTGGGTCTCTCTTGGGTCTACTCTTAGGTTTCTCCAGGAGCACTGCTGCCATCCCAGCTTGAATCAAGCGAATGGCAGGGACTTCTAAAATCTTAGAATTTGAGCTCTGCTATTTGTAAAAACTTGGTGATAGTTCCTCTCGATTCCCCGGTCAATGGTTTGGGGCAGTGTTGTTCATGTACAAATCTGACACACTTTGGGGCGCCTGGGTGGCGCAGTCGGTTAAGCGTCTGACTTCAGCCAGGTCACGATCTCACGGTCCGTGAGTTCGAGCCCCACGTCAGGCTCTGGGCTGATGTCTCAGAGCCTGGAGCCTGTTTCCGATTCTGTGTCTCCCTCTCTCTCTCTGCCCCTCCCCCGTTCATGCTCTGTCTCTCTCTGTCCCAAAAATAAATAAACGTTGAAAAAAAACAAAAACAAAAACAAAAACAAAAAAAAAACAAATCCGACACACTTCTCTCTCTACCCCTCTCTCTTTTTGTCTTTCTCCTCTCTCCATGAAAAGGGCTCCCTCCCCTCCATGGCACCACAGCTTTTCTCTTCCCCCAATTCAGGTCTCTGCACCTTGTACCTGACTTATTCTCAACCTCTAATTGTGCAGATTGTTCTCTTAATCCTCGGATCAATTTCCTAGGTATTCAAAATGATTTGCTGTTATTCTAGCTATGTGCAAGGGATGAGGAAGCCCAGGGTCCCCCTACTACTCCACCATCTTAACCTACCAATCTACTAGTTTCTTAAAGTAGAACTGTAGATCATTGATTTAAGGACTTTCCCTCCCCACCAAATACTTCTTTAATTGCATCCCATAAATTTTGATATGTTGTGTTTAAATTTTTTAATTCAGTTCAAAATCCATTCTAATTTCCCTTTTCATTTCTTCTTTGACTCATGAGTTATTCAAAAGTATGTTATTTAATTTCCAAATATTTGTGGATTTCCCTGATACCTCTTGTTATTGATTTCTAATTAAATTCTTTTGTGGTCACAGAACATAGCTTGTATGATTTGAGTTCTACATTTATCAGTATCTGCTTTATGGTCTGTCTTGATAAATGCTCCTTGCGCCCTTGAGAAGATTGTGTATACTACTGTTTTTGATGAAGTGTTATATAAATGTTAATTAGGTAAAGTTGGTTGACAGTGTTATTCAAATCTTCTGTATCCTTACTGATTTTCTCTACTTTTCTCTAATTTTATCAATTATAGAGAGAAAGGTCTGGAAAACCCAACTATATTTATCAACTTGTCTATTTTTTTTGCAGTTTTTGCTTCATGGGTTTTGAAGCCTGGCTATTAGGTGCATAAACATTCAAGACTGTTATATCCTCTTGATGAATTGGCTCCTTTATCAATATGAAATGTCCCTCCTTATCTCTGGTAATATTCTTTGATCTGAAATCTACTTTGTCTAATAATATATCCAGTATCAAAAGCTTTCTTTTGATTAGTGTTAGCATGGTATATCCTTTTCTATTCTTCTACCTTTGACTTAGTTATGTCTTTGTATTTAAAGTGAATTTCTTACAGTTGCATCTTTTAAAAATTTTTATCCAATCTGATAATCTATGCTTTTAATTGGAGTGTTTAGACCTTTTACATTTAATGTTATTATTGATATTGTTGTGTTTAAATCTGCCATCTTGGTTTTTGTTTTATGTTCTATTCCTCTTCTTTTTCTATCTGTTGAATTGAGTAGTTTAGGGTCCCTTTTATTTCCTTTTTTTTTATTAGTTGTAACTTTTTCTTTAAGTTGTTTTAGAATTTGCAGTATTGTTGCTTTAGAGTTTCTAATATACATCTTTAACTTAATGCAGTCTACCTTTAGGTAATATTTATCACTTCACATATAGCATAAGAAACTTAGAACACTGTACTCCTTTTTCCTCCTCTTGACCTTTGCTCCATTGTTGTCATGCATTTGACTTCTATATGTAATATAAACTTCACAACACATTGTTAATATTTTTGCTCTAAAATGTCAATTATCTTTTATTTATTGTTATTTTTATTTTTTTAAGTAAACTCTATTCTCAACGTGAGGCTCAAACTCATGACCCAGCGATCACAAGTCTCATGCTCTACTGATTGAGCCAGCGAGGCTCCCCTCAATTATCTTTTAAAGAGATTTTAATAATAAGAAAAAAAGTACTTTGTATCTGTCCACCTATTTTCCCTTTTTGATGATCTTCATTCCTTTATATAGCTCCAGATATCCATCTGGCATCATTTTTCTTCTGCCTGAAAGACTTTTTTCAGTATTTCCTATAATGCAAGTCTGCTGGTAATGAATTTATTTTCTTTTGGCTTTTCTATGTCTGAAAAACTATTTCATCGTAGTTTTTTGAAAGATATTTTTATTGGGTATAGAATTGTAGGTTGACAATTCTTTTCTATCAATAATTTCAGGATCATGCCCCACCGTCTTTTGCCTTGCATTCTGTCAAAAAACTTTCATTCTTATATTTGTTCTTCTGTTCATAATGAGTTATTTTTTTTCTCTTTAAGAGATTTGTCTCTTTATTATTGTTTGTTATGCAATTTGATTATAATATGCCTTGGGGTAGTTTTCTTCTTGTTTCAGTGCTTAAGGTTTGTTGTACTTCTTGGATCTGTGGATTTATAGTTATAACCAAATTTAGAAAAATTACAGTCTTTCTTTCTTTCTTTCTTTCTTTCTTTCTTTCTTTCTTTCTTTCCCTGTTCCCTTCCTTTCTCCTCTCTCCTTTGTGGACTTCAATAACACGTATATTAGACTGCTTGAAATTGTTCCTCAGCTCACTGATTTATTTATTTAAATAACTGATTTATTTATTTTACTGTCTTCCCCCCCCATTTCATATTGAATCATTTCTTTTAGTGTGTATTGAGCCTCACAAATCTTCTCTTCTGTAGTGTCTGATCTACTGATCCCATTCAATGTATTTTTCATCTCAGACGTTGTATTTTTCAACAGTGGAAGTTCAGTTTGGATTTTTGCCATATTTTTCATGCTCTGCTTAGCATGATCAATCTTTCCTCTACACTCCTGAACATAAGGAACATAGTTATAATAACTGTTTTAATGTTCTTGGCTAGTAATTCCATCATTTGTGTCACTTTTGGATCTATTTCTATTAATTTTTATATTTATTATGGATTGTATTTTCCTGCTTTTTTTGCATGACTTGATGGGCTGCAAGATACTGTGAATTTTATCTTGTTGAGTGCTAGGTATTTTTGTATTCTTGAGCTTCTTTCTGGAATGCAGTTAAATTACTTGAAAATAGCTCAGTCCTTTTGAAGCTTGCTTTTAAGTTTTGTTAGGTGGGACCAACGTATTCTTTAGTATAGGCCTAATTCTGCCCTTGTGCTGAAACAATACCCTTCTAATTACTGATGCATTACGAGGTTGAATTACAAGATTTTCCACTCTGGCTGACTACTCCTGATCCTACGTGACCTCTGAGGGTTTGCTCCCTCTCTCCTTTAGGGTAGTTCTTTCTCTGGTCTCAGGTAATTTTCTCATTCAAATGTATTGATCAGTACTCAGCTGAAGACTTGAGGGGGACCATCTGTAGATCTCTGGAAGTCTCTTCCAGTGCACTGCTCTCCTCTCTGGTATTCTGCCTGCAAACTCTAGCCATCTTTACTTCCCAGACTCTGAGCTCTTAAATTTAAAAAATCCATTAGACTCCTCCTAGGTTCCTGCTCCCTGCACTAGCCTGGAAGATGTCTCCAGGTAATAAGCTGGGACCATCAAGGGGCTCACCTCATTTGCTTCTCATCTCTCAAGGATCACTGTTCTCTGCTGCCTGATGTCCAAAACCTGAAAACAGTTGTTTCATATATTTTGTCCATTTGTTTAGTTGTTTCAGGAGTCAGGGTTAGTCTGGTACTTGTTACTACATGTTGGCTAAGAGGTGAAGTCTAAAACATCAAGGCAGATTAACTTTACTGAAGTACAATTTATAAAACTGTAACTGGATTAAGCCCTTATTTTTGCATAAAAATATCATAGAAGTGGCATATTGGAAGTTTTATAATGAAGCTAGTAGTTAGATTTAGTAGATAAAAAGTCCAGAAAAATGAATTCGTTTTCTTTTTTTTTAAGTTTATTTATTTATTTTGAAAGAGAGAGAGCAAGCAGGGGAGGGGGAGAGAAAGAGGGAGAGACAGAATCTCAAGTAGGTTTCATGCTGTCAGTACAGAATCCGACATGGGGCTCGATCCCATGAACTGTGAGATCATGACCTGAGTCAAAATCAAGAGTCATATGCTTAACTGACTGAACCACCCAGGTGTCCCAACAAATTAGTTTTCTTATTGGGCATTTCAAACTAAGAAATGTGAAAAATAATTTAAAATATAAGCATCTAAATTGTGTAAGTTTATTCAAGCATTCTATTTTTGTAATTTGTATCTTTTTTTAAATTTTTATTTATTTATTTTTTTTAACATTTATTTATTTTTGAGACAGAGAGAGACAAAACATGAATGGGGGAGGGTCAGAGAGAGGGAGACACAGAATCTGAAACAGGCTCCAGGCTCTGAGCTGTCCTCACAGAGCCTGACGCGGGGCTCGAACTCACGGACCGCGAGATCATGACCTGAGCCGAAGTCGGCCGCCCAACCGACTGAGCCACCCAGGCGCCCCTGTAATTTGTATCTTTTTAAAAAGTTTATTTATTTATTTATTTATTTATTTATTTATTTATTTTGAGGTGGGGAGGGGCAGAGAGAGAGAGGGAGAGAGAGAATCCCAAGCAGGCTCCACGCTGTCAGCATGGAGCCCAACACTGGGCTGAATCTCATGAACTGTGAGATCATGACCTGAGCCAAAAATCAAGAGTTAGAACACTTCACTGACTGAGCTGCTCACATGCCCCAGTAACTTGTTTCTTTTTAAGATGGGTAAATCCTCACTGTAACTTTCTTTATAATTTATAGTACCTATTATATTCTTCTATCTTACATTTTTTATGTTTATGCCATGTTTTGATTCATGTTTGTATTCCCATCTAATACCATATCTTATAGATTCTCAATAATATGCATCAAAGGAGTGCATCACTATAGAATTATGTTAAGACAGGTTTATAATTTTCTGATATAAGAATAGCAATATAAATATAATAAAATTTATTTATATAATGTGCATTTTATTCACAAGAGAATATACTAGGTACATAGCATTTCATAACAAACTTTATCATCTTACAAAATATCTTATGACTAGTAAAATTTTACCTTATAGAAAAAATGAATATTAGTAAATAGTAAAATACTTTTTGAGTGACAAATTTAAAAATGCATTTTTAGTAACAAACTTACACAAACTGTAAGAATGATAGCAACACATTTAAAGAGGAATCCCTGGAACTTTGGCCTAATATAATCTAATGAAAAGACAAGTCACCTCAATGTTACAAATGATTCTATAGAACAAAAATAATCACACTTCTTCCTTACTCTGTGTAAGCCTAGTTAGAATAACATCTATTTTGAGGAACATTTTTAATTGTATTCATTTGTTTTATGTGGTTGTTTACTAGTTGTTTACAAAAATAACATCTAGTTAATTCAGTGGAATCTTGTTACACATTGACCACTGTTCTGTTTATTGTTAGGTAGGTGCTATACCCAAGACCTAGGCATGGAAACTGATACATTTGTCTCCATTTCTACTGTTTATTTAATATCAAAGTTGATATTAAATATCAAGCTCCTGAATTTAGTAGGATTCATGCATTCTAGTTTTGTATTGTCACCCCACCAACAAGGAAGGTTTTATGTTAATTGACTTCTGAAGCCAGTTGATGGCACCCCTTAAGTTGAAGTTGCAGGTATTTGAGATGAAAGAGCATAGATTCTTTGAATGAGTACATGTACCCTAATATGTTCTTGAAACAGGCTTCCTGCTTTTTTGATAGGCACCTGTGGGAAAACATGTGATGTTTCAGGCTTTTAAAGGATTGCAGCGAGTGGAAGTTTTGGGCTTCATGGAGAGAGAAGATTGGACAAGGAGAAGGTAGCATAATTGACAGGTGGGCGTCTGCGGCTGAGCAGCTGGTTGGTTTAATTTTAGAACACTCGCCCTTGACTGTGCCACTTTAAGTGGAGCACCTACTTGTCTTGAGAAGTGTGTCTGTCTTTTGGGCAAGACCAAAATCCTTTTTGCTTACACTCTGGAGCATTAGGCACCCTGTTTCATCAGATAGCCCACCTTTTAAAGTGGGAGAGTCTTATCTGCTCAACTAGTCCTTCTAAGATAGGACAATATAATCTAATAAAGCTCTCAATGGAGCAAGCTGAGGAATGCAGTGCACTCAAGTGACTTGCTTGTACGATAATAACCTCGATTTGGAAGTACACAAAAGCCTCTTTGCATGTTTCAAGGGCATATTTACAGTTCTAAAGTGATGAAAGGCAGCTTCTTAAATATCTTCAGGGGCAAGGGAAGTGACAGAACTGCAAGGAGGAACAAGATACAAGACAGAAGACCAAAATAAAAATAAAGATTGAGGCTAAAAATAAAATTTAAAAATTCTCTAATATTTGGAATCCTAAGCTTTTCCTTTTCCCTCAGCACTTGGAGTCATAGGATTTGAGTGTCAAAAAAATCCTTACCAATCAATGGTCTGGCCCAACTAGAAGAAACTGAGGCACAGAGTACTTAAAGTGACTTGCCAAAGGTCAACCTACAGGTTTGTGACAGAGCTACGACTAGAACCCAGTCCCCGATATCCCACTCTATACTTGTCAGCTAGCCATTCCTGGATTAAAGTTAAATTTAAAATGTAGGACTAAACAAAATATAACATATGATTGATCACACCTCCATTCATCATCTTAATAATGGATAGGACTAACAGTGCCTCCTTTATTCTAGTAATGGAGAGACTAACTGTGCCCTTGATAAAAGTAATGATACCTGCTCCCACTTGGCTCACAGGGATGCAGTGAAGGTTTTTAGTAAGGTATCAGATGTAGAAATGCCTTGAAAAATCACTGCTCTTTATAAGTACAATTGAATGAAGAATAGCCTTTTACTAGGGATTTGCCTTGTTTTTTTGCCAATATTCCTTCTTTGGGCACTATCAGTGAATGCAGCCCAGTGGTTAGGATTCATCAACTGGCCTCTAAGATGCTAACTGTCTGTTTACCTGGGTAACTTCCCAATACTGATCACCTCTGTTTCTTATCACTATGATTGGCCCACAGTACAGAATACCCTCTTCATCTTGGATCACCAATACCTTCTGCTTGCCTGACCAGTGCTGGAAATTGCATGCATGATCTGTCTGCTTTCACTGCCCACTCTTGCTCCCTCTCTTTGTACTCAACTTTATATTCCAGGTATACTGAACTCCTTTCTGTTCCAAGAAAGCTCCATGGTCTCTCTCCCTTCCTGGTCTTTGCCCGTGCTATTCCCCCTGCCTGTAATACTTTTCACACCTCTTTGTCAATGACACCCACTGCTCCACCCCCTTACTTGGCCCACTCTTGCCTATCTTTTAGGTGTCATCTTAGAGGTCACTTTATTCAGGAAGCTTTCTTCACCATTCCACTTCACTGCAAGCTTAGATGAGATCTTCCTATGTGCTACTTCAAACACTTATTATTTCTTTCACACTTAGAAGTTACCGGGGCTCCTGGATGGCTCAGTCAGTTAAGTGTCAGACTCTTGGTTTTGGCTCAGATAATGATCTCACGGTTTGTGAGTCTGAACCCCGCATCAGGCTCTGTGTTGACATTGAGTAGCTTGGGATTCATTCTCTCTCTCCGCCCCCCACCAAAATAAGTAAATAAACTTAAAAAAAAAAAAGAACTTACCACATCTATTTTAATTGCTATATTCCTTTCTGGACTGTCAGCTCCAAATGCAGAGGGCTTTGTCTGCCCGCCCATTGCTGTAGAGTCAATTCTGGCCACATATAAGAGTTAACACATGTTTGTTGAAAGATCATGGTTAATAATGATTTATATTTTATGAACTGCCTTCATTTTTATTTATCTCATTTCATCCTTTAAAAAAAATGTTTATTTATTTTTGAGAGAGAGAATATGTGCAGAGGAGAGGCAGAGAGAGAGAGAAGGAGACAGAAAATCCCAAGTAGGCTCTGTGCTGTCAGCATAGAGCCTGACACAGGGCTCTACCTCATGAACCATGAGATCGTGACTTGAGCCGAAATCAAGAGTGTGACGCTTAACCAACTGGGCCACCCAGGCACCCCTATCTCATTTCATCCTAACAGTAAAACTACTGTGTAGTGTTACTCATTCCCATTTTTCAGATACCAAAACACTCAGAAGGTGTTCATTGACTTGTCCTAGCTAGTGAGTGACAGAGCTAGTGTTTGAACTCAGGTTATTGGAGTCCAAGTTCCATATTATTATCATAATATCATAGCTGACTTTGTTTGGTTATAGAATAATTGAAGGTCTTAATCAGGTGATCAGAGGGTTGAAATGATCAGAGCTTCCCTTCAGGAGAATAAATCTCATAAAGAGGAAAACCTGAACCATGGTGGAAGCAGTGAGGGCAGGGTCGGCAGAACAGCCACGTGTGAGAGGCAAAGAAATGAATATCAGAACAAACACTAAGGACCAAATGCTAAGCTTTAGGGGCCACTCATAGTTAGAGTCAGGAGGAAAGAGACAAGCCAGAAATAATACAAAAAAAAAAAAAAAAAAAAAAAACAACCAGTGAGAAATGTAGGAAAATAATGAAAATTATTTCAGAAACCAAAGGAAGTAAGAATGTAAAGAAAAAAATGTAATTAATAGTGGCAAAAGCAATTGGGGAACCAAGAAAGAAGAGAAAATATTTGGGAGGTTGGCTGGTTCACAGAAGACTTTTGAAAGCCTAGATGGAATAAAGGACAGTTTGTAGAGCTTTCAAGAAAGAATAGGGGACAAGGAAATGAAAGCAAGAAAGAAGTGATTGAAGAATTTTGGCAGTTTGTTTATTCATTCATCAGTTGATAGACATTTGGGCTGTTTGCAGATTTCAGCTATTATGAATAAAAGTGCTATGGACATTCACACAGAAGTCATTGTGAGAACATAAGTTATTTCTCATGGGTATTTAGGAGAGGAATTGCGAGGCGGTATGGTAAGAGCATGTTTAACTTTATCAGAAACTGCAAGACTGTTTTCTAAGGTGATTGTACTATTTTGCATCTCTACTAGCAATGTATGATGAAAGTATTAGTTGTTATACATCCTCACCAATACTTGGTATTGTCAGTCTTCTTAATTTTATATTTGATAATGAATGTAAGCAGCATCTCATTGCGGTTTTAATGTGCATTTCCCTGTTGTGTAATGGTGCTGAGCATCTTTTATCTGTTTATTTGACATACATCTTTGGTGAAGTGTCTGTTCAAATCCTTTGCCCATATTTTTTCTTGTTGTTTTTCTTCTTATCGAGTTATAAGAGTTCTATATAAATTCTGATATATAAATACATATTCAGAGACACGATTTGCAAATATTTTCTCCCAATCTGTGGCTTGTCTTTTCATTTTCTTAATAGTGTCTTAAAAGCAAAAGTTTTATATTTTTATGAAATTCAGTTTATCAATATTTTACTTTTATGATTAGTACCTTTTGTGTGCCATCTAAGAAATGTTTGCTTAACTCAAAGTCAAAAATATTTTCTTCTGTGTTTTCTTCTAGAAGTTTTATATTTTCTGCTTTTACATTTAGGTCTATAGTCTACTTCAAGTTAATTTTTCTGTATGATGTGAACTAAGTGTTGAGGTCTCTTTTTTTTCTTTTTTCTTTTGTGCCTATAGATGTCCAATTATTCTAGCACCAATTTGTTAAAAAAACTATCTTTTCTTCATTGAATCACCTTGACAACTTTTTTGATATTGTTTTCTTTATCGTTCTTTTGTTTGAAGTAGAGCTTCTTAGATCTGTAGATTTATAGTTTCTATCAAGTTTGGAGAAATTTTGCCTCCTATCTCTCTCCTTAAAGATTTTTTTTGGTCCCTTGTTTCTCCTTTTAGACTTTAGTTACATGAATGTTAGACCCCTTAATATTGCCCCACGGTTTACCAATGCTCTTTTTCTTCAATTCTCTTTTCTTTGTGTGCTTCACAAATATGCAATTTCTATTTCTCTGCCTAATCTTATCTTCTGCACTATCTAATCTGCTGTTAATCCCTCATAGTACATTTTCATTTCAGATATTGCATTTTTCATCTTTGGAAGTTCCACTTGGGTCTTTTTTATATCCTCTATTTCTGCTTTCAACATATTTGCTGAACATATGGAGTATATTTATAATAGTTGCTTTAATGCCCTTGTCTGTTCAACCTACAAGCTACGTTATTTCTGGGTGTGTTTCTATTAAATGAGTTTTCTTCTAGTCAGGAGTCATATATTCATGCCTGTTAATTTTTGATTGAACATTAGACATTATGAATTGTGTGTTGTTGGTTGCTGGATTTTGATGCATTTCTCTAAGAAGGATTAGACTTTGTTCTGACATGCAGTTAATTTACTTGGGGTCAGTTTAATATTTTTGAGGGTTGTTTTTAATTTTTGTTAGGGTGAATCCAGTCTAGCTTTTATTCTACAGCTAACGTAATCCCACTACTAAGGTCATCTGAGGACTCTAACAGTGCCTGTGAATTATGAGATCTGTCCACTTTGGATGGTAGGAACATGAACTATTCCCTGTCTTGTGGGAATACTAGGAATTGTTCAGCTAGCTACTACTTTCTGGAGGTTCTTTCTCCACTCTCATAGACTTTTAGCTCATGCATATGCGGTTCATTATTTAGCCAAAGATTTGAGGAGATCTTTGTACAGGTCTCTGGACTTCTTTCTTCATGCTTCACCTTCTTCTCCAGTATTCTGCCCCACAGATCCCAGCTGCTTTGGCCTCCTAGAGCACTGATCTCTGTCTCCCAACTCAGTGAGACCATCCCACTCTGGTTTCCCTTCCTGTGCTGTGGCTTGGAAATGTCCCGCTAGTAAGCTGGGCAATCAAACAGCTTGCCATGCTTGTTCTCCCTCTCTCAGAGATCAGTCTTATGCTGCCTGTTGTCCAAAGTCTAAAACAATTGTAACAGATGTCTTTTCTGGTTTTCTAGTTTTTTAATGTGGGAAGGTAATTACCATAGCAGTTAATCCTTCATGAATAGAAGGAGAAATCTCATTTCAAGCTGATAACTTCTAAGATGTTGCAACTTCTGAGATGCCAGAAATGAGAGAAAAGGAAAAACTTAATCTGATTTTAAGGAGATCAGTTTGAATACTTAACTTTCTTATTCCTTCTCTACCCATGTCCTTTTCCTTTCTACAAGGTAGAGGATCCTACTTGAGATTTTTCCCTTGAGCAAATGAAACTGCCCCTGTTGCATTTGGAGGTGTAGTGGAGTATTTAAGTAGCAAAAACTATAGTGTTGCAGATATCCTTTTTGTCCAAAGTAGATGAAATTACAACAGCTCTGGGTGGTTATTTCACTTACTGATTAACATTTCCTAGGATTTCATTTTGTCCCTGATGTCATTCAACATGATCAGAACAAAGCTATTTATACTCCTCTGTGCTTGAGTCACTTAATTGTAATATCAAGATAATTTAATGCAGAATGTAAAATTATGCATATAGTAAAAAAGCCAAAAGATGAAAAAAAAGCCAAAAAAAGTAAATTTTCCTGCAGCAGGATAACAGAGATATTCCTTTAAATGAAGTGCACTAAAAGAGTCATCCTTGAATCTCCAGTTTACTTCTAAAATCTAGTCACATTAGAAAAAAAGATAAACCATAAACACTCAGTTATTAGTATCCAGAAATTCTCTGAGTCTACCTAACTATATCTACATTTCTATGAACACACAGTTCTTTTCTTCTTTCCTCTTCTTTAAGAGTAAGATAACTCTTAAACTCTAACAAGACCAAATGCGAATGAAATTATCCATTGGGGCAAAAGCATTCAGCCATTTTTCTCATGTTAAAGGCTTTAAAATAGTTTTTCCCCTTCTGTTTATTCCCTCAATTAATTTTTCTTATTAAAATGCATATATGTATACATTAAAAATAAACACTTTGTTAAAATATTATAATGTTACAAATAAACACCTTTTCTAACTGGATGCCATAGAAAACCACAGTTGGCAATTAGTTTGACTTTAAAACTAGCTTTCTGGTTGAACATGTGTGTGCCTATTGGGGGATTTCCATAATGCAAACCTGCCCTACACTGTGCTTTCAACTTTTCATCCAAGACAACCAAAATGTCCTGATTAAGATTTGAAAAAATATAAAACTTTAACCACTATTACCCTGGTGGGTAGATCCTGGCTACCAAACAAATAGACTTCAAAGGGACCTCCCAACCTTCTGTAAACCACAGACAAATGTTTGCTATTACTATTGTTCCAGGTAGCCTTGGGCCACCTTGTCCTTCACCGGTAGGAGACCTTGAAGATAGGGTTAATCACTACCATGAAAAGTTTTTCCAGTAGAGATGAATCTCATATACCTTTTCCCATAAATTCCAGTCTGACATACAAAGATTAGTTGAAAGAGTTAAATTAAGGAAGAGAACCAAAAGCTGGATTAGAAGGAGAGACCTGCAGAAATAAACCCCAGTAATTGGGTAAAAAGTAAAAAACATATATTATTTTCTTTACTTTGACCTATATGTAGTGAGTTACAATCAGTTCAACTAAAAGACTTGTGGCCTAATTTATGTGATTCATAAAATAGAAAACAATAAATTCTTTAAACTTAGTCTACGTTTCCTTCTGCTGAGGAGTAGGGTAGAGAAGAGCTAGAAAAACAGAGGTTTTTCAGGATGTTTAAACCATTGGGCTTACAGAGCAAAAAGCCCACAACAGAAATTCTGACATTCGAGGCAAAACAGGACAACAAATTAAATCTAACTTCAGTTTTTAAGGATTTCTTAGGGCATTTCCAACCTGGATAGACTGCAAGCTTGTTAATATAAATCCTAATTGTGTCTCTCATCATCAGTGTCATTTTTGTTTCTATATGATGACAAAGCCATGATTAAATAAGATAAAATTCCAGGTCTCTGTGACATTAAGCCTTTTGATAAAAGACTCACATTTATTAATTCACCATTGCTTAGCTGAGGGAACACTTTCTATCAGGCATTGTGCTAGGTACTCTGGATACAAAACTGAATAAGCAAATCAAGAATGCATAGGATGTCAGTTGTCCCCTAATTCTTAAAAATTGAGCTCTGTCAAAAGTGGTGCTAGAAGGGGCACCTAGGTGGCTCAGTTGTTAAGCTTCTGACTCGGGTCAGGCCATGACCTCACGGTTCATGAGTTTGAGTCCCACATCGGGTGAGATCGAGCCCTGCTTCTGGTGAGCACTAGCCCCCCTATGAGTGAGCTTCTCTCTCTCTCTTTCTCTCTTTCCCTCTCTCTGCCACTCCTGGGATTCTCTCTCTCTACCCCCCTCTCACTTGCACCCTCTTTCATTCTCTCTCTCTCTCTCTCTGTCTCTCAAAAAAAAAAAAAGTGGTGCTAGAAGATAGCTTGACATTTTTAAAAATCAGAAGAGAACATACGGCTATTTAACCCAAATTTCTCAATGCCAGACATTCCTCTAGAATAGCTGATACCCATCCATTCTCTGCTAGACCCCACACCCTCATTGAGCAGCATGTTTCATTTTTTAATGGTTCTAATTATTAAAAAGTTCCTCTGTGTTAAGCTAGGATCTATCCTCTGTAACTTCTAACACTGGTCTTGGGCCTATACAAAAATAAGTCTATTTTATCTTCAATAAGGAAGTCCTTCAAATATTTAAGGCCAGCCATCAACTTAACTTTCATTCTCCAGGTAAAATATTTGCAGTGTCTCATATCACACAGTTTCTAAACTATGGCTGAGTAGCAAATGACCTTTGTTTTATTTATATGTGTAAGGTACATGACAATATTTTCCTCTCTGAGATGTTAAGCTCTTAATTTCTGAGGATTTTTTTTCTAATTTTATTTTGTTTAATCCAAATGCATTTCAAAGGTTTTTTTCTGTAATCTAAGGGATATTCAGATTTTAAAAGATTTATAGTATTTACAATACAGCAGTTTGGGAAGAAATGGGATTGATGAGTGAAGACAGTGGTATGAGAGTAAGTAAATGAATTCTTAATGAGAATATTGTATATGTAACCTCTTGAGCCCCCGTCTCCAATCATGGTAAAACAGGGAGGCAAGATTGCAGTTCCAGTGTCATTATTTTGGGGGATGGGGAAAGGGAAGAAAGAATCACGTTTACATCTGAATAGAACATTGTGATATCTGCATATTTCCATAGCATCTGTCATTGTATTAATTAGTTCATGAAAAAATATTTCTGGTTACATGCCAACTAAACTGACAGGCAAACTGACAGGTAAGGCTGAGGTTAAAAGGGTTGTGGGAGGCTGCAGCACTCTAAATGTTCAGTAGCTCCTAGCAAAGGAGAATCCCTTCTCCTTGTCATCAGAGAGAGGGAGTGAGGAGAGGTGGAGGGCGGGGCAGAGAGAGAGAGAGAGAGAGAGAGAGAGAGAGAAGCATTTGAAGGGATGAAGGTGACTGGCTGGAAACTGACCAGGGGATTAAAATGGCTTTTGAGGACGATAGTACCAGGGGCCAGACCTGTAGATAACATATCCTCCTGATTACACTCACATCACCTCTAGACCATCTAGAAGTAGCTAAATGCTTTATCAAGTGGACTTTTTAAAAAGGAGAACTAAACAGGAGCAGAAATAATTTATCACTGAACTCTTAACTGTGAATTTCCATGTGCACCTGGTGCATGTTTTATAAAGTCCTAGGTAAACAGGTGCGTGTGAGTTCTGGCTATAAAATTTTAAATTGATAATCCTTTAAATATAACTTCTTAACTTGAACAGGACCTCAAGAGAGACTTTTTAAAACATATTGTTTTAAGATCATTAATCTTAACAAACCTGCCACACAAAATCACAAGTATATGTTCTTAACAACAACAAAAAATAAAGGCAAGTTCAAATAGGGAATCTAGACAAGAGCCAGGAACCTAATTGCTTGCTCACTCTGAGTTTGCTACTAAGCAACCTCTTACTAGAATCACTTGGAAATTCCTCCTTGAGTCTGAAATACCAACAAGGTGTAGGTGGATACATATTTCTCAGTTTTGATAAGAAATTTTAAGCTCATACTTATGTCTTACTGTAACATTGCCATCTAAAAATATCTTTAAAAACTTAGTTCCTTATCTTGTACTTGACGTTCATAATATAGTTTTAAAAGAATTTATAGCGTCACAATAGATATATAAGACTAAATATGGAATGGAGAGACATGAAGGGTCCTTTGTACATCTGATTAGTTCATTTTTCTCTAAATCTAACTCCTTCCAGTTAATTTTGCCTGTCTATGAAGATGACTTGGCCACTGCTTTAATAAAAAGCATATAATTCTTTATATTCACTTTATGTACTATTAAATGACCAAGGCTGATGTTCTCTCCAAAAGCATTAAGCAAAAGTGTAGACTTTCAGTGCTTTTGGAAACATTGACAGTTGACCAGTGTTAATATGTGAAGTCCCTAACTTACAGGTGGTATGCGTTCTAAATTTTTTGTGTAAGTCATTGCCTAGGCTTAAGAATGCATTTTGTCTGTTTTTGCTTACTACTCTATCCCCAGAGCTTATTCCAGTGTTAGACACACAGTAGGAACCCCAATATTTGCCAAATGACTAGATAAACTGGCCTAAAATCCCACTTCACTACCAAAGTAATTGAATTATATTATTATTAATAATTAGTATTTATATAGTACTTAGCTATTTGTAAAACACATTTATGTATGCCTTATCTTACTCTTTCTCACACTGATTCAGTTTGCAAATGAAGAATCTAAGGCCCCTAACTTAATGAGAGAAGCTATTGAGAGGTTCGAGCGTGAGATAAGGGAGCTTGAACTAAAGGGGTGACTGCAGGTGAGAACCAGCTTAGAGATGGAACCAGCAGAGCCTGGTGACAGACTAGACCTGGGACTCCATCTCCTGTACTTGTGCTACCACCTTGCATCTTGTAATATTATAAACTACAGATAAAATGTCATCTCTGAATATAAAGTAGAGACTCAGGGAGTACGGGCTCATTTCTTTTCCCCTTGCCTCCCTTTTCTTAACAGTTAAGTGACTTCCCTTTGCTCAGTGATTAAGAAGGACCATGCACTTTACAAAAAATGAGACCTCCCCAAAAAGATTACACCAAAATTGAGGGCTCCCACCCAGCTAGCAGGAAGACTGATGTGACTAGCTAAGTAGTGCCCATCCAGGGATCCCTGCTATCGGAGTAGTTAGGATGTAAAGGATTTTCTTAGTCATTTACTCACTCTATGGCATAATCTATGTGTTCAGAGGTGGATGAAACCCTAAGAGTAATGAAACAAGCCTTCAAATCTGTACATGAATCTTCCCTGTAACATCTCTCACTGGGGATCACTCAGCCTTTGCTGAAACATTTCATGGGATGAGAAACTCAAGGTAACTCTCTTTGCCTCCTGGATATATCCAGTTTTTAAGAAAGTCTTTCCTTGGCCATATTCTTGCCTTCTGAAAGCATCAAAGTCCATTTAATCCCTCTTCAAACATCTGAAGAATGCTAGCAATTCCTGAACATCCATAAATCCTCTCTCATAAGCAAAATATCCTAAGTTAATTGTTCATTATATAATGAGATTTCTAATTGCTCTTACCAGTTCTGCTCAGCTTTCTCTAAATAGGAGTATCTTGACCTCAACATAATATTCTAGGTATGCTTTGATGAGAAAACACAATAGAAGGACTATTCTCTCCTTTGTTTGAAACTTATTCTATTAATGTAGCCTAAGATTGCATTAGCTTTTATGGCAGTCAATGATATATTGTTGACTCACATTGAGATTACAGTCAACTGAAACCCTGAGGTCTTTTTCACATGAACGCTGATAAGTCACACCTCTCCGGTGGCAGTAGAGTTGATTTTTTGAAAAGAGGAATTTATATTTATCACTATTAAGTTTAGTCTCATAAGTTTTGCCCAAGAATTTTTCACACTGCTCCTTGAGTTGTCTTTCGTAAACAGTTCTGATTAGGCTATCCCTACCCAAAAGAGCTGTTGATTGGTATCCACTACTCACATGACCTAGTCTAAAATATTGACATACTAGACCATGTAAATCTGACCTGACCCTCCAGGGCCAGCCTCCTCTTTCCCCCATGCCTCACTTTCCCCATTCCCCACCCTACCACATACTCTAACCATTCTGAGGATTGGCTTTCCTTGTACATGTGCACTTTTCCATGGAACTCCTTTCTCTGCCTTTCTATTATTATTCATCTTTTAAAAGGGAGCTATTCAAGCCAAAGGAATTTTGAAGAAGAAGACCAAAGCAGGAGGCATCACAATCCCAGACTTTAACCTCTACTACAAAGCTGTCATCATCAAGACAGCGTGGTACTGGCACAAAAACAGACACATAGACCAATGGAATAGAATAGAAACCCCAGAACTAGACCCACAAACGTATGGCCAACTCATCTTTGACAAAGCAGGAAAGAACATCCAATGGAAAAAAGACAGCCTCTTTAACAAATGGTGCTGGGAGAACTGGACAGCAACATGCAGAAGGTTGAAACTAGACCACTTTCTCACACCATTCACAAAAATAAACTCAAAATGGATAAAGGACCTAAATGTGAGACAGGAAACCATCAAAACCTTAGAGGAGAAAGCAGGAAAAGACCTCTCTGACCTCAGCCGTAGCAATCTCTTACTCGACACATCCCCAAAGGCAAGGGAATTCAAAGCAAAAGTGAATTACTGGGACCTTATGAAGATAAAAAGCTTCTGCACAGCAAAGGAAACAACCAACAAAACTAAAAGGCAACCAACGGAATGGGAGGAGATATTCGCAAATGACATATCGGACAAAGGGCTAGTATCCAAAATCTAGAAAGAGCTCACCAAACTCCACACCCGAAAAACAAATAACCCAGTGAAGAAATGGGCAGAAAACATGAATAGACACTTCTCTAAAGAAGACATCCAGATGGCCAACAGGCACATGAAAAGATGTTCAGCGTCGCTCCTTATCAGGGAAATACAAATCAAAACCACACTCAGGTATCACCTCACGCCAGTCAGAGTGGCCAAAATGAACAAATCAGGAGACTATAGATGCTGGCGAGGATGTGGAGAAACGGGAACCCTCTTGCACTGTTGGTGGGAATGCAAATTGGTGCAGCCGCTCTGGAAAGCAGTGTGGAGGTTCCTCAGAAAATTAAAAATAGACCTACCCTATGACCCAGCAATAGCACTGCTAGGAATTTATCCAAGGGATACAGGAGTACTGATGCATAGGGCCACTTGTACCCCAATGTTCATAGCAGCACTCTCAACAATAGCCAAATTATGGAAAGAGCCTAAATGTCCATCAACTGATGAATGGATAAAGAAATTGTGGTTTATATACACAATGGAGTACTACGTGGCAATGAGAAAAAATGAAATATGGCCTTTTGTAGCAACGTGGATGGAACTGGAGAGTGTGATGCTAAGTGAAATAAGCCATAAAGAGAAAGACAGATACCATATGGTTTCACTCTTATGTGGACCCTGAGAAATTAACAGGAACCCATGGGGTAGGGGAAGGAAAAAAAAAAACAGGTTAGAGTGGGAGAGAGCCAAAGCATAAGAGACTCTTAAAAACTGAGAACAAACTGAGGGTTGATGGGGGGTGGGAGGGAGGAGAGGGTGGGTGATGGGTATTGAGGAGGGCACCTTTTGGGATGAGCACTGGGTGTTGTATCAGAAACCAATTTGTCAATAAATTTCATAAAAAAAATAAATAAATAAAATAAAATAAAATAAAATAAAAGAGAGCTATTCAGAAGTCCCAATTAGACTGTAAACTCTTTCAATGTGGGAATATACTAACTACAATGAAATTCAAGCAACTAGAAAGAGACATAGCTTCCAAATTTTATTTTTTTAAGCATTTTTGTATTGTCAAAGAAAATATTTAAACTTTCTTCAAAGCTAGTTTCTCATCCCAACTCTAGAAATGCAAGTGAGTTGGATTTGACCTACTTGAAATAGCAATTCTTAGGGAGAGGAAGTAACAAGCTTTTCAGTTTCCCAAGAGAACCAAATACCTACACAGTTTGTCCAGAGGCAGTGCCGTGAGGTGATTGTTTTCTAGAATCACGAAACAACCACCCTTGTACCCATTATAGCATTGTGAGAAGAAGCCCATTTGGAAACACAGCAGAAGCATAATTAGGAGGCCCTCTATGCAATCATTTCCAATGATACTGATGAAAAATTAAACAAAATCTCCAAGTTAACCTTAGATGCACCTTTCACTGTTTTCCAAGAGGTGGTGGCAGATTTGTACCTTTCCATTTGTGCCAGGCCTTCACAGAGTAGGAACACAGCCTCTGGTTTGAGTTTGGAAAGACATGGCACCTGTGACATTATCCTTACTGAGAAATTGTAACAATCAACTGCCTTAGGATCTGTCATCCTGAATAGCAACTTCGGAGA
Source organism: Felis catus (assembly GCF_018350175.1). NCBI lineage: Eukaryota > Metazoa > Chordata > Mammalia > Carnivora > Felidae > Felis > Felis catus. The sequence goes on from NC_058374.1 coordinate 116,972,040, forward strand.
CACGTAGCAAGTCATCTCTCATACTGTTTAGTGTGTCTGCACACCAGATACTTTGCACACAAATGTTTTAAGCCACAGAAAGCAATAAATAGTTATCACTGATAATAATAACAATACTAATGCCTCAGAGTCTGTTTACTTGAAAAATAGAGATTTAATATGTCAGGCAGCATGTTAGATGCTAAATAGTTGGTCTCAAAGTATGATCTGAGCTGACTTAAGGGGTTCACAAAACAATGTGATAAATGCTGTCATAGAGGTAAACATGTGCTATGGGTGCACCTGCGTGACACACACGTGTAGTGCACTTAACCCAGAACTTTAGGAAGAGGTGAAGTTTAAGCAGCTCTTAAGGATGGATCAAACCATCCATCCAAAAAATATTTGGCTGACAGTTTGGCTAAATGAATGAGAGGTAGGACTGGGGGAGGGGAACAGAAGAGAAGAACATCAGGACAAGGAAGCATGTGTGCAAGGGTCAGAGGGTAGGAGAGAGCCTGGCACCTTGGAGTAATATAAGTAGTTCAGTAGGTACAGTTGGAAGCTAGGGCAGAAGAGGCAGTGATGAGAGATAAGGCCGGGGCATTTGGAAAGAGCCTAGCGTGCCACATTAAAGAATGTGGACTATGGTATGGGGGAACTGGGGAGTCACAAAAGACTCCTTAAGCAGGGAAGTGACATTTTGGATTTCAAAAAGCCCCTGTAGAGTGTGGCATAGAGAACAGATTGGAGAGCAAGCAAGACAGAACAGCAAGAACAATTGGAGGAATATTGCAATAATGTACATGATGAGAAATCATGGCAGTTTGCACCAGGATGGTTGTGTACAGATGAAGAGAAGCATGCATACTCAAGACAGACTACAGGAGCAGAACTGGACCTGGTAAATGACTGCTACTGGCTGAGGGAGAGAAAGGAATCGAGAATGAATCTCAGCTTTTGCCTTGATGGGCCTTTGTGGGTTAACCTGTGATGCCATACACCCATTTTAATTTTCTCAGTGAGGTAGGAGGCAAGCTCTTTACCTGAGAGCCAGCGGGGGTTGGGGGTGGTGGTAATGTGGGTGAGGAGTGGTCTCAGAGACAGGAGACAAGCTCTGCAAGATTCACTACAGGAATGAAAGAGGGCTGAAGAAAAGAGGATTTCGAGATAAATTTGAGGGCCAAATTAGACTAGAAAACAAATTTGTAGAGGCATCTCTCAGTACAATTATGTTTTTATTTTTCCCAGTAGAGTTCAACTGTCTAGCTGAAGGAAGTGAACAGTAGAATTGGAATGTGATGGGGGAGCACAAGGGGGCAATGGAGTTGGGAGAAGTGATAGAAGATTCCAGAGAGAAAATCATGGGGGCAGGCTAGATGTCATGCTCATTTTCACAAATTCATATTTGGAGCCAGAGAAGACATAAAAGAAGTGGTCTAATGTGACAAAACAAAGTTCTTTGAGGAAAGAAATGAACATTTTGAAAGAAAAATGGCCATAAGTAACAAATCAGAATTGATAGCACACATGGGAAGAAAAGAAGTTGGGGAGTGGGAGTTGACAGTCACCTTGCAATTTTGTTTTTGTTTTTGTTTTTGCAAACTATACCTCTTCACTACCCTGTGTCCCAAGGAACCCCAGTGGGCTTACATTCTCCTGAACTTTGAGAATCATCAGAGAGGAAGCTACTGTTACAAAGGGGTGAGTGTTGCTCCCCTTTGTGTGTGTCAGGATGGGAAACAACAAAGATGAGGATTCTTGGGGAGTGAGGTGCCTGGGTTCTTCTGATAGATCACTGGTGTTAAGTATCCTCCACTGACCTTTGCTTTCATATGGAGATAGGGACAGAGGTCATTTGTTGGGACATAGGATATGAGAGAAAGATAGCATTGACTGACAAGAGGAATTGATTTAAAACCTCAAAGATTTCAGAAGGATCAGATTGGCTAGAATAAAAGGAAACAATAATTCTTAATGGAGATTAAACAATATAAAAGAGTGACTACATTTTCTCCAATCTAATTTTAAATCTAGAAGCCCTGTTCAGTGGCAGCCAAAAGATATAGTGTTAGCACAAATGAACATGACGTCATGTAGAAAGGATGTGAATATTTCTCACAATTATTTTATTGTTTTAGAAACTGTAATTATGAAGTGTAAAGTAACATCAGCAAACATAGCTGATGCCTAGAAAGGCATCATTTGCAGGAAGGTTAGGGAGAGAAGAGAAATATGATATACAAAGAGGGTTGGTGTTTTGTTTTGTTTGTTCCTTAACAAGCCAAACCAGCCAAGCCAAAAGAGCTTGTTCCTTAGACATAAAGAAAGATATATGCAAAATGCCTGGTCCAGAAACTGGCACATTCTACTATAATCTCTAAATGTTGTCTTTCTCTTTTCCTTCTTAACAAAAAATGAAACAGTAATTAAAACATTAATGGCACATTTTAAAAACTGTGACAATGTAAACATATGTACTTAAATGGGAATAACTGTATAGCTCCCATGCCTTGGGTAGATGACCTCCATCACATTCTGCAAACCAAATCTTACAACACCGTAAGTAGAAAAAAAAATGTGTACAGCGCTAAATTTTAATTTCACTTCCAAAACTGTGATGGCCCAGGGGCATTCAAAAAATATTTTTTTATAATCATTCCAAAAAGTCACTCTGGTAGCTGCAATTTTGAGTCAGAAAAGGGTGAAGAGTTGGATAAGCCAAGATGCAATGGAATATGAGGCCCTTAAAATCTGAAGGTCGCTAAGATCAACATTTCTCTTTTAGCATGGTACTTTCAAAGGTATCTTTCTCCGTTAGTATTCTTCTCTCTCCCTTTTCCATCATTACTCATTATCCAGCCAGCACTTTCCCTTTTCCCCATGCATTTTGGTCTTTTGATAACCCAGAGTTGCAGCTCATATGCCTTCCCTCACACTAGTCATTTAGAATTTGCACCCACCGTTCTGATTGTGGAAAGTCAATGTTATTCGACGCATGCTGTTTCTTAATTAAACAACCATTGGACCCCTAGACTGGCAAGACTGGTTTTCATATAAACCTTGGGTTTGGCAACAGTGGTTTGTTTTTTGGTAATGGCAGCATCAGTTGGACTGAGTTTGATCCTCCCCTGTACAGTTCTTGGATTTTCCTCTTTTCCAACCACACCCACTTCCCCTGACAATCTCATCCAGTTTCATGGTTTTAAATATCATCTCTATATTGATGAGTCCCAAGTTTATACATTTAGTCCAGACCTCTGAACTCTAAACTCACAGATCCAGCTGCCTACTGAGTATCTTCTCTACTTGGATGTCTCATACGTAATGTGTACAGAAATGAGCTCCAGGCACTCCTCTCCAAATCTGCTCCCCAAGAGTCTTCTCCACCTCAGTAAATGGCTATTCTATTCTTCTAGGTGATCAGGCTAAAAACATCCTTAATTCTCTCTTTTTCCCACACACTACATCCAATTTCTCAGCAAATGCTGTTGGCTGTAGCCATAAAATCAATTCAGAACTCAACTACCTTTCATCATTCCCATTGCTCTCCTCTGTCCATGCACTGTCAGATCCAGCCTGAATTATTTTTAATCTTTATTTATCTTTGAGAGAGAGAGACAGAGTGTGAGCAGGGGAGAAGCAGAGAGAGAGGGAGACACAGAATCCGAAGCAGGCTCCAGGCTCTAAGCTGTCAGCACAGAGCCCGACGTGGGCCCGAACCCACAAACCATGAGATCATGACCTGAGCCGAAGTCGGACGCTCAACCGACTGAGCCACCCAGGTGCCCCAGCCTGAATTATGACAACAGCATTCTAGCCAGTCTCCTTGCATCCCTCTTTGGTCTTTCTTAATACACAAGCAAAGCAAAACAAAACATCAGCAATAAGAACAACAACAACAAAAAAAACCCACACAAACAAAACCCCCCACAAATCCACATAAGCCAAAGTGATCCTATTAAAAATAAATTGATCATTTTTTCCCTCTGCTTAAAACCTCCAACGGCTTCCAATATCATTCAAAGTAAAAACCAATGACTTTATAACAATGACTTAAAATAATTTATAGTCCAAACTGGGATTACTTGGAGAATGAAAGGGGATACCAAAAATAATTAACAGGCTTTAACTGATCTAGGTGTAAATTTGGGCCATCCTGACACCTACTTCAAGGCCCCACATTCTAATTATCTCTCTGACCTCTGACCTCTGATACTATACTGCACCTCGATCCCTCTGCTTCAGTGGCAGCCTCCTCACTGTCCTGATGGCATTGGGCACACTTCTTTGGGGCCTTTGCTCTTTCCCTGGATATGTCCACTGCTCACGTCTGCTTTCCTTTAGGTCCTTATTCAAAAGTCTCAGTGAGGCTCTCCCCGGGAGTTCTTTCTAAACATTAAAAACCTCCTCCCCACTTTCTAGCCCCTTCCCCTGGTTTATTTTTTTTTCCTTTAAGTGATCACTGTCTAACATTCTATATACTTTACCTTGTTTAGCACCTTACATTTGTAATGTAAGCTCAATGACAGGAAATTTTGACTTTTTGCTCTGTATTCCCAACTCCTAAAATAGTGCCTGGCACATAGGAGACACTTTATAAATACTCATAGAAAGAATGAATGAATCATGACTACTTTGAAAAGATCAGCACTTAGTAGATATGTAGCATCCAACATAGTTAATAAATGGTATTATTATTTTATATATATTTATTTTCATATGATTCAATTCAATAAATGTGTTTTGGACAGTTAGGCCTTGCAGAGACATGTGCCAGGTACAGAGGTTGGGGGGCTGGGAGCCACAGGGCATATACAGTGATAGATGGGACAAAGTTCCTCAAGAAGTGAACACTAGAGGAGTAGAAGAGATAGGGGACATGATATTATAGTTACATATGAGTGACACAGAGCGCATGGGTGGGGAAGCGGAAGGAGAGGATACATTTATTACTGAGTTTTCAGATACTTCTAATTACTGATCAGAAGCAATAACTTCTTTATTCTCTGTCATGATGCACGTTCCTCATCTTCCAGAAGCCCCAGTCCCTAATACAACCATTCTGGTTTCTAGGGTTCTCCATTCCTTGGTCAGAAGCACCTCTTGTGTGCCCAGATATACCTGACCTCCAGGTGCCTGTTCCTCTGCTCTTCATTGTCTGGCCTTAACTTTTCGGTGTGAATCCTTCATTACTAACTCAGCATTTTATATTCTGATTTCTCAAAATTTCCAGAATATTCTAATGAAACATTGGCAAAGCTAAACCATCTAATTGAACAAATGCAAAGCAAACAGATACTAACAGATTTTCTTAATAGCTAGAAAGGAGGTATTTTTGGAGGAAAAGTCTACTCTTTGAAATCAACAAGTGAAAGTTTATTGATTTGATCTCTGGGTTTGTTTTAATTTTTATGTAGCTTCTTTAAATAATTCTAATTAACAACTACTCTCTGGATTTTCTTTAAACTAAACGCATTATTTTTTTGAAGAGTGCTGTTAATCTCTAGCCCCACCCGTACAGGAAGGGAGTACCCCTAGGGTATGGATAATCGAAGCACTCTAGACAAATATATACAACATTTTATTTTCAAGGAAGTTCAACAAAATTATAGCTAAGAATATACTTCAGAGCGAAACATTAATACATTGGATGACTAACTTTAGTTAGAAAAATTACTTAAAGCAGTTACTAGCTAGGTAAAAACAAACCACCCAAAACCAACCAATCAAATAAAAAGTATATTAAATGGTACTGAAAAAACTATGGTACTCATTCCCATATAGCTTATTTTATTTTATTTATTTATTTTTTAGAGTTTATTTATTTTGAGAGAGGCAGAGAGTGAGCATGAGTGGGAAGGGGCAGAGAAAGAGACAGGGAGAGAGAGAGAATCCCAAGCAGGCTCCATACTCATAGCTTGAACTCACTAACCATGAGATCATGACCTGAGCCAAAACCAAGAGTCTGATGCTTAACCAGCTGAGCCACCCAGGCTTAAACACCTTTTTGCACCAAAATAAATAAATAAATAAATAAATAAATAAATAAATAAATAAATAAATATAATAAATTTTAAAAAATGATCTTAGGTAACCTTAAGTGCAGACAGTCTGCTTGTTATATGTAATTTTTCTATCTAATGTAAAAAAAATAATTGTTATGCAAAGTTCATGGTACCATATTACAAATTATCAATCACACTGTAAGTTGTATATCATACCTAATAATTACTAGAGCAATTTAGTTTTAGTTTACTTAAAAAAATTTTTTTAGTTATAATAAAACCTAATCATCTAAATAATTTTGAGGTAAGCTAATAATCCCAGCTCTGGCATGGGCTGGTTCACTTCTTATTTGAGTCTGACCACGTTACGCTAACTCACTAAGTCTCAATTTCTTTGTCTGCAAAATGGGGTTAATACTAGTACCCAACTAACAGGGTTCTTGTGAGATTAAGGGATATGGTGCATTCTGCAGAATGCCTGGCACACGGAAAGGCATCAGTAGACATTCGCTGCGACCATGACTCATGACCATTGCTGCTGCAAAACTGTCACATGCAGATTTCAGTGACTGAAGAAAATAAGTAGCTAACCAAAGAGTAGTGATTAGCAAACATTCCAACTCATGTATTACTTTCTCTTTTCAGCTAAAAATCTAAATATTGCTTAGCATATTATAAATGTAAATATCTGTAAAAACCTGATTAAGCAATTTGCCATCTTCTGCACCCTTGTGCCATACTGACTTTACCATAAGGTATTGAAGTAGAATCTTTTCAATGGCCAAAGAGACATCCTTCAAAGAGATAAATGAATACTCAGATTTTGAAAGGTATATTATTTGCACAACGTATCTGGGAATTAATCATGCACTATCTCATACTATTTAGTAAATCAGTCCATTAATGATCATGTTTGATCTCTTACCCAGTGGATTGTAAGGACTGTGAAGGAAATGAAGGTATATCATTTTTGTGTCCTTCACACTACCTAACTCAGGACATAGTAATTTCCAACTAGTATAGTGGAAACAGCACAGGGCTAAAAGTCAGGAAACACAGATTTCAGCTGAGTAATTACAGACAAGTCATGTAACTCTCTTTAGGCTTCAGATTACTCATCAGTCATGTGTTTTTCCATTGATGACATTTAGGTTCCTTTCCAAATGCTCTCATTCTAAGAAACACTAGCAAGAGGGATTTTTGCCAATGTTTGTCATTTTAATACACAACTTCATTTGTCCATATCTACAGATTGAAAGAAATGGGACCTTTAATTACAGATTTTGTTCACTCAGGAAAACTTGCCAGGAGCTCAGAGTTCTTGTCATTGACTATTCCATCAAACACGAATCCTTCAGCCTGTTTCAAAAAGAGCAGGCCTTCCAGCTTAGCACTCCCCATCCTCTACCCTGTTTTATCTTCTCCTTGGTACTTACCACACTCTGACATACTGTGTATTTTACTTAAGTATTTGTTCTCCATCCTCCCTCCATCCCCCTCCCCCAACACCTAAGCTTCATGGGGACCAGGACTTTTATCTCTTTGGTCCACCACCATACCCCAGCACTTGGAATGGCATCAGACATATAATAGCCCCCAAATTGTTTGATGAACAAATGGGTGAAAAAATATTATTGAAGGTCCTTCATTAATTGCCTTTCTCCAACCACAACTTAATCTCATATTTTTACCAATTGAACTTTTCCATGTTAACCAGGGTTTCTGAATCTTACCCCTACGCAAGGCTTATATTCATTCCTCCCTTAAATTCCTGCCATTTAAGGATATTCTCCTACTCATATCACTCATTTGTTCCTGCTCATTTATGCAGTCACAGATTTATTGAATGCCTACTATGATCCAAGCAATGTGCTAAATGCTGGGGATACAGAGGCAAGTAAGATTGACACAATCCTTCCATAGTGCTTCACCAGTCTTCTTCTGCTCTGTGCCACTGCCTCCCTTTGAATGTTTTATATTCATAATGCCCTGGAGGAAAAAAAAAATCTGTGTGGCTTGGTTGGTTGCTATCCAATTTTGAATAGAGCTCTTCTAACAGTGAGTTAAAAGAGTAGAGGGCAGCAGTGCTCACTTCTAAGGAGATAATAACTCCATCACTTTAGAGGTACTTTGGGGTCACTTGGAATTTCCTAAACAGTGATAACTGAAATTCCAGTTCCAAGAGGCCTCATTGTTTGGAACCTAAAATGACTTGCTACATCTCCTCACTTCCCTCCATTTTCTGTACCCAGAGGGGATCCGAGGCTGCTTCTTTGAATCCAAAAAAGCCTAATTAACCTCTCATCTTTAGCTTCAATGTTATTATTACCTGCTGCTACAACTAAATAGGAGATTAAACCCCCAATAGACATAGAGCCTTGATGTCAAACCATGCCAAGCATCAGGCCTCTCTGTGCCTTTTTAAAAATTATCAAGGCATACTTGAAAATTGAGAATTGTGTATATTTAAGAAGTATGATTTTATGATTTGATATACACATACATTGTGAAATAATCACCATGTTCAAGCTAATTAACATACCCATCACCTCAGTTACCACTTTTTTGCATGTGTATGGTGAGAACACTTAAGATACACCCTCTTAGCGAATTACAAGCACACAACTAAGTATTGTTAACTATAGTCATGTTGCTGTACAGTATATCTCCAGAATTTATCCATCTTGCATAACTGAAACTTTGTACCCCTTGAACAACATCTCCCCCATCTGTGCCTTTTACCGGGATTTTGGGAGTACTTAATACCTCCAAACCAGCATTTTCCAACTTGTGCTCTGTGGATCTCTGGAGTTCCAAAAGCTAGTAATTGGAGTTCTGCAGAAAGAGGGTTCCATGGACAGATAAGTTTGGGAATGTCACATCCTACATTTCCCACTTGAGGATACAGAACACTAATGAGAACATTTATGTATTTATAGATGTTAATTTTGTTAAACCCAATGTTTCCCAACCTAGTTTACTCATGGAACCTTTTTATTCCCAAAACACTGCTGACATCTCAGGGGACATTCCTGCTCAGGAGAAAGCTGTTTGGCAATGCCTTTTTAACCTTCATGTCACATCCAAATGAATAACAAATGGTTGTGAGAGAGTGCGAGAGAAGAGAGATATGCATACATCTCTCTGCAAGCAGTTCTTGGGGGTCAACAATGAAGAGAAAACATAGTTTTGTGGAACAAACACTAGACTTACAGTCAGAAGACTCATGATTTAGTCCTGCCTCTGCCATATAACTAACTATGCACTGTTGTTGGGTAAATCACCTCCGAGCCTTAATCTCCTCTCCTGAAAAGGACACACATTTTCAGATAACCAGTCATTGTAACTGCTGACCAACTTAGGAAGTTGCTGTGTAGCAGATTTAACTTTGATTTAACTTGAATTAAAGAGTATTCTTCTGGGTGGTTTTTGGGGCCTATATTTTTAAAAGCCCTCTTTCAGATGACTGGTGCCTTCAACTCCAAAGATGGAGGTATCTGATTTCTTAAACATGAAGCTACAGGTCTAAGGCCCTAAAAGCCCAAGGAAGTATTTTGGAATGAGTAATAGAAAAAAATGAAGTCTGGGATATATTTATGTTAGTTTGAGTAGTAGGAAAATACCTAGAGAAGTCCTCAGAAGTCTTATATTGATTGGAGGAAGATCCAGGTCTATAATAATATTATAAATAAGCAATAAATGAAATTTAAGACTACTTATTTGACCCCACGTTAATTGGCTTATTTTTCTGATCAGCCAGTTTCCAAAGATAGAGATTGGGGATGTAGAGTTGTACTGCAAAATTAATTTGTAGCTCAGTACTAACTTATATTCCAAAGCAACACAGGAGAAGCAGGCAGTAATCAGTCCCAGGCAAGCATCCTCTGATCCTTGTCTTTGAAGAGGACTCTCTTCTACTCTCTAACTCAGGAGGCAAAGATTCATTCCCAAACCTGTGCTCTGAAAGGAAGAAATTCTATGATGGTTTAGAGTATATATGCAAAAACACTCTAGAGGGAACCAGATGGTCCTTGATTTTTTTTCTTGCCATTGAATTATAAGTCTGCTGAAATAACAGCTACAATGAAAAACAACTTTAAGAAGTTTCTTAATGTTTATTTATTTATTTTGAGAGAGAGGAAGAGAGAGCATGCCAAGGAGGGACAGAGAAAGAGGGAGAGAGAGAGAATCTCAAGCAGGATCTGAGCTGTCAGCACAGAGCCCCATGTGTGGCTTGATCCCATGAACCGTGAAATCATGATTTCAGCTGAAATAAGGTTGGACACTTAACCAAATGAGCCACGCAAGTGCCCCGACCCCCCAATTTTTAACTGGATATAAAGGTGACTAAAACTGGAGATCAAAGGTGAAATATCTAACGTAAATTTTAGTCTCTCTCTGCTTGAAATTTGATATAATAACCATTGATGACAATAAGTAGTTTGGCTTTAAAGAAGATTTTGCTTCCACTGTAAGTTAAATAAATGTTACTTTAGTCATCGCTAAGTAATTGCTGGGCCATTATAATACGGTTAATGTGATATTTGCTAAGCAAGCATGCCTGCCATCTGGTTACTGAAACTGTATTTTTGCTACTTCCTAGGTACACATGGCCCAGTAGCACTGAGATGTAGGGAACCGATATGAGCATGTGGATCACTTCCAAAGCCATTCATTTGTTTGCAACACAAAGTGTTCTCCACATAAGAAAACAATGAGTCTAACTTATCTGTTTCTTTCCTGTCTGGTATCTTTAAAAATGTCCATCATGACAGGGTGCACACGAGTTTACAATATGAAGCCAGCTTTAGAGACCAAGAAGAAGAATGAAACACAGTCTGTAGGCTATTTGTGCCACATCCCACTTGGTTCCCCTGCCAGCAGCACGGGGCCTGGTCTGCAGGGAGCACACAGAAGAAGGAGGCGGACAATAAGGCAAAAGTCCATAGGTGTCTATGGTAGTAGGAAGAAGAAATTCTCAAACCTGCTTTTTCATTAGGCCCCTCACAAGCAACCCTTTCCCCAAACCAAAGGCAGGATTACTGGCACTGACTACAGTGCCTGGCACATAGTAGGGGCTCAAAAAATGTTCACTAAGTGCAATCATCTGGGAAGTCTGTGAATAGTAATACAAAGGACTGCTAGAAGGCAGCTTATCTTAGTATTTGTAGCCATTAGTACTACAGGCATGGGACATATGCCTCACACCCAGTCCAGGCTTCCTCAGCCTTGGTGCTAACATTTTGGGCTAAGAATTCTTTGTCAGGAGTGGGAGTGGGGTGCTATCTTGTGCACTATAGGAGGTGTAGCAGCATCCCTTTCCTTCACCCACTACATGCCAGTAAGTGTCCCTCCCTGCAGCAAAAATGTCTTCAGACATTGCCAAATGTCCCCTGGGAGGGGGCTTGGTCGGGGGGGGGGGGGGTGGTGGCAAAATCACCCCTAGTTGAGAACCACTTATTTAGTCTGTGTGTTCATGATATGTACCAGAATTATAAAGATTATATTCTCTCTTCTCTTTTTTCTGAATCAATATTTTAAAAATTAAATTAAATTTTATTTTATTTTAATTTTAGTTTTTAAGTAAACTTTACACCCAATGTGAGGCTTGAACTCATGACCCTGAGTGAGTGCTACCTACTGAACCAGCCAGACACCAGTCTGAATCAATATTTCTTTCTTTTTTTTTAAAAAAACGAAGCATCATGGGTTTTTTTTTTTAGGTTGTTTTTTTTTTTAATTAAGGGGGGGAGGGGCAGGGACAGAGGGAGAGGGAGAATCCTAAGCAAGCTCGGCAGTGTCAGCACAGAGTGCAATGTGAGGCTAGAACCCAGGAACTGACAGACCATGCCCTGAACTGAAATCAAGAGTTAAGAGTCGATGCTCAACTGTATAAGCCATCCAGGTGCCCCTGAATCAATATTTCTTGATCTCATGAAGGTATTTTATGCTCTTAATTTGTCTTCACTTAACTTAGTGTTCTCTAAATGTTTTCATAATGCTCTGGGGAACGGGGGAGGGAAACCTCCCAGGTATATCCATATATTCCTAGGTATATCTTATTAAAAAGACTTGTTTCCCCTTTAGGGAAGGGGAAATATGAAAAAAGGAGAAAACATTCTATACAGAAATTGGACTAGTAGCTAAGGAAGCTGTTTTGCAAAATGAGACTGAGACGGTTTTGAGTCCAAAAAGAACTTTTATATCTCAAAAGAAACTACCTTCATTTGTTTACTATACACTCTTGTAATCTTACCAATAAAACTCTTGTTATACAAAAGTATCCTGACAAACAGATTTTTTTTTCTCCCTTGGCTTTATTTTTATTTACTTCCTATTTATGTTAACAGTTTCAGGAAGATACCAGCATGTGTGGACTCCAGGAACAGGCAGTCTCAGTAACTCTTGCCCCTTCGGAAGCACAGTAAGTAGACCCGCTAACTGAAGAAATTATTAGCCTTTCAAACCTCTAAGATCAAGTGAGGATGTTGTGTGTCTACGCTTTCTTCAAATTAAAAAAAATTAAAACCTTAGAATTGCACCTTAAACCCAGCCAGTGGCCAACCTGCTTGAAAATGACTACACGTCCATATCTAAGGGTGAGAAATAATTTATGACAAATAAAGCTCATGAAAAATTCTAATTTCATTCATGTTGCTACAAGTATACCTTCATGCTTTAAAAAAAATGTGGGCTGGTAACATTTTTCTACCTTACTTACAGTGTAGAGTTAAACGTGTGCTCTTACCTCTCCTCCAGTGCACGGAAAGGGATTGGAGTATCTCGAAGTGCAAATCGCTCCCTTCTTGACAACATCATCTTCCAAGCCAAACGTAGCCGAGCAGTTCGTTGCAAAGTACTTGTAAGGCTTCCACGTCTTCCCAAAGTCCTGGGAGCGGTCCAGCACCATGGCTGCTGGCCTGGGGGACTTGAACACCATAATGAGATGAGTGAAGTAGAATTCGGCTTCCAGGTCTAACTGGATTTTTTCTCTGTGCACATCCTCAGCGGACTGCCACCACGTGCGAGGGAACCTGAAGGATGAGTCTGCCATGGCAGCTGGCAGGTGAGCCACGTGAGGCTGGGCGGCATTGCATTTGTCACATTTGGGCTGCCGACAAGTCAGATCAGCGTTCTCACTGTAGGAGCAGTACAGCTCAGTGGCGTTCTGACCGCAGGTGGTGTCTGCCCAGAGTTTTCTCCCTAAAGCCAAATTTCCCATCCGAGGGTTGCAGGCTTTTTCACAGCGGGAACTCACTCCAGCTACTCCACTCAGTCCTAGGGAAGGGAAAGCATATGTTATTCAAGACAAACCCATCTGGAAAGCTCTTCTGTCACCCTAGTCTGTCTTCGACAGTCAAGTTACCCCCAAAGAGCTTAAGACTTTGGGTAAAGAGGAAATTCTACCAAATTTGGGCATGGATACGGTTCTGGATTGATACATACAAGCATGTGAGTGTGCATGTGTGTGTGCACACATTTCATGTTTGGTTATAAAATTCACATAAAAGGGAAAAATCATTTCAGATAAAGGGCGAAGGGAAGAGAAATGGAAACACTGGGGGAAAAAAAATGGGCCTCAACCTTTTAAGTACTTTGCTTTCTAAATGTTCTCTATATTCGAAACACACTTCTTTGTTTTGAAGCCATGACTTAAATAATACCAAAAAACAATAGTGTGTTTAAGATCACCCAATTTAGTCTTTCAAATATAATTTAAGTCCTTAGCATTATCTAACATGCTTATTAGAAGACATTAAGGAGGAAATATAGAATCCTATTATATTTTTAAGTCAAAAATGTGAGGGAGCCAATTCCCTAGGAAAAGCAATAGGAGATACTTAATCCATATCCGACGGGATCTCACTTCGGGTAGCAAAGCTAGACATCACTGAAGCTCAGATGCATAATATCTATTTTTAATATTTAGTAAATATAACTAAGGGGAAAAAAAAACCTCTCTCAACTGCCAAATGGCAGAAAGGCCTATTTGACATGCTCTCTGCCTCTTGAGTGCTGCAACCTATGACAGGTTATATAGTCGTTGCCTGTTTGCTTAACAGGAGAATGTGTACAGTCTGGCCGCCACTAACAGCACCTTTAAACATTATCTGTGAACTAAAACACCTTCTTAAAGAAACATGTGCTTCCACCCAAACAAAGGTCCAACAGACTTTAATGTTTCAAAATTACTTAAAATGATAAACATTATCCACTTATTAACATCCTGACTACATATTTTAATCCTTTAATTTGGGTTTGTCATTTTAATTATGACTACCTTAAGCAAAATCATCTATTTTAAAAGTTAAAACAGAGAAGGAAAGAAGAAAAAGGACGTTAAACCCTAAATTCTGGCTAATTGAATGTTTCTGCTACTTAAGAGAGAGCACCTCCGAACTATTGTCACTGTGCTGTTGGAGAAGCCAAATGACAGCTTAGACTAAAACAGAGACATTTCACACGCTGACAACCACCAGCCCCACATAACCTCTGCAACCAAAGGAAAGGGCTTCCTTAGGCATATGTTTTAAATGTCAAATTCAAATGTGCATTATGCCTAGACTCTGCTTGCCACTGTTCTGATTAGCTGGGCAACAGTTGCTTGTGGCCAGGATCACCCAAACACACAGTGTGCTATGACTCACCTGTAAAGCATTTCGGGGAAAATCATATACTGCCCGTACAAGTATTTTTGACTTGAAACACTTGCCTTGTGATATTTATTTACAACCTCTTGATTGCTTGCATGTTTTTGCCATAACATGGTTTGAAAAGGGAAAGGTTCAATAAAGTTCACTTTGTGGTCGGGGGAGCACGTGTTAAGTGCAGGCAGGGGTGCACGCGTGCTCCTGTACTCCTAAGAATTCAAGTAAAACCTTAGACCTTTAATGGCTCCTCGGGGAAGTATTGAATACTTTTAAACGCCTCGGAACTAATAAGTACAGAAAAGATTGGAGCCAGATATTGGGTGGACAAAAATACTTCGATATCCCTAAAGAAATGACTATTCAAGTATAGCAAGGATGCTCCTATGAGTCACACTGATTTGGGGTGAAGATTCTAAAACTTTTTTTTTTTAACTGTGTGCCAGCGTCTCTGGGGGCAGAGGAGAAGAAGCCTTAGGGAAGGTACAAGTGCGCCGATGCTCTCTACCCACCAGTCGGTCCCTCCAGCCCACACTCCCCTTTCTAGAGCGAATGAGAAACGTTTGAGAGACTGGATGGCTGAAGAGTCCCTTACTTTCTTTCGTCCTCACACCCTGAGCTGCGCTAACCCCTAACTGGAAACCAGGTGACCCGTACGGGGGAGGGAGAGGAACGGAAGAGGCTCCCGAATTTAGAAACGGCGCGCTAGGAACCGGTGGCCAAAGGCAGCCCAAGAAAGCCGGGATGGGAATAGGAGAGAGAGCCTCTGACGACGCCTCTGCAGGTCATCCAGTTACCGAGACTAGGAGCAGACCCGCCTCCGACCTCCCACGGAGCCTCAGCCAGGGTACCAATTCCCCAGGGGCGGCCAGCCAGCTCCGTTCAACCCAGGGCAGTCACCACCCATCTCCCCAGCCCGGCGTCTCAGTGCGTTCCAGCCACTGCCACTGTGAAAGGGCACACACCCCGCCCAGGTGTCCCTACCTGGTTCCCTAGTGCCCAGCGTGAGGCCAGGGACCTCAGGGTTAGCTCTCACCCAGAGGGCGGCCGCCGCCCACGCGCGCCCAGGGTCGCTGGGCCATCCCTCCCCATCATTCCTCAGGCCATGAAGTGCCGGGGGATGGCGAGCTTGGTCCTTTGTTCCCTCACAAAGTGGAAAGGCAGTTTTTTACAAGCCCAAACCGAGAAAGAAACCAAGGCCGTGGTATCTCCGGCAGGGCGTACCCAGGATATCGGGTTAGCCAAGGGCATGTGTATCGCAGTTGCAAAAAAATCAATAGTATTTTAAACTGTGGAGACCCAGGGAAAAGAGGCGGAACATGGCCACTCATTTCATCCTCGGGAGCCGAGCTTGGCGCTCCCAGCCCGCACTACCCTGCACCCCCGAGTCCCGAGGTGGGGAACAGAAAGAGCGAGGGAAGGAGGGTGGGGGCCCTGCAGCGTCACCACCCACCTGCGGCCACCGCGGAGCAGCCCCAGAGCAGCAGCAGCCGCGCGCAGCTCCCCATGGCCGGGAGGAGCCGGGAGGACCGGGGCCGGGCGGGTGCGGGAGGGAGCTGAGCCCTCTCGGCTGTGGGATGAAGCGCCAACAGTCCTCAGGAAGAACTGGGGCTCTTTATTTCTTCCCCCTCCTGGGGCGCCAGGCTCGGTCAGCGGGCGCCGGCGGCTGGGAGCCGCGGGCCGGGGCCGCGCCAGGCGGTAGGGTGACCCTCGCACACCGGCCTGGAGGGGCCCGGGCACCTCGGGGGCGACGGGAGCCCCCGGACCATAGCCGGCCTGGCCGCGCTGCCCCTGCGGAGCGGTCCCGCGGGCTCCTCCGCCGCTAGCCCGGGGCTCAGCACCCGCAGCAGCCGCTGAACTTTGCGAGACCTTTCACTTCCCGGCCGCCGCCGCCGCCGCCGCCGCCGCTGCTGCTGCCTCCCGGCCGTCCTCCGCCGCTTTTACCACCTCCTCTTGCTGCTGCGCCTCGGTCCCGTCCTTCTCCATGGGCAGTTCCATGGGATGCATTTTTATTGCACCGACACCGCGGCGCTCCGGTGCCAGCCCTCCTCCCCTTGCACCTCCACCCCTTCCTCCTGCCCGCCCCCCGCGCTCGCTTGACAGCCGGGGCGGTGCAGCCTGCGCTGCCGGGTCGCCGCCGCCGTCGCCGCCGCCGCCGCCGCCGCGGCCGCCGCCGCCCGGGGAGGGATCCCCTGGCCCAACGGGCCGCCCCCGCAGCCTCCTACCAGCTCATGCCGCCCGCCTTAGCCCCCACGCGCACGGGTCACCTCGGCCCCCAGCTTTCCTCGTGCCCCTCCCGGCGCTCTCCCTGTAGCTCCCTGCGTGACCCCCCTGGTGCCCTCCAGCACCCACAGGCCTCTTCTGGGAAGCAGTCTCCCACCTTCTCCCGGAACATTCCAGAGAGCAGTTGACTCCCTCTTGATCAGGTCAGGGCATGCCAAGGGGCTTAAAAAACCGCGAAACAGGCTAGCGCCTACTTCCCACATCCCCCAGCAAAACAAACCCTGCTCTCCACTCCCCATCTCCGCCACCCCTTCTCCTGGAGTCTCACGATCCAGGAAGGGAACCCCACCAGCCCTGCACCGGGCTATGGGCTTTGGAGAGCGCACTAACTGCTAAGTGGCCTTCGCTGCTTCACTGCTGCCTTTGGGGGGCGGGGGAGGGCATCTCGACTAAACAATCAATGCTTGCTTTATCCGAGGTGTATCCATTTTGATGTAAAAATGTGCCCTCTAACTCAAACTCAAGGTGCCAAAAGAAAAGGGTCAGAGGATTAGCTAATGGGCAGTTTAAAACATCCTTGTCTAGAGGCAAGGGCAATTCAAAGAGAAAACTGGTCTTTCCAAGTACTCTCACTCCATATACGCTGTGTTGTGGTGTGTGTGAAACGACGTTGTGAATTAAGTTAAGGCAAGCAATTTAGCAGCAACCAGAAGCAGCTAAATGTGGATAGGATTGCTCAGGACTGCTGCTTATGGAAGGAGATTACATCGCACTGGAGTCTGGGACATTCGCAAGCACTATGAAAATACCATTCTATGCACACATCCAGGGGGCTAGGCAAACGTTGAGTAGAAAACCATGTTTTATTGCTGTGTTCATTTTGTGTCTTTGAATATTTTCCAGAAAATTAACTACGTTACAGAGACCATTCAGTTGTGTGTTACTGATGATGACAATTCAGTTTTGGGTCTCATGCACATATTTTTCAAGACTCACCTGGGGATATATAAGAAGTTTGTATCTCCCAGGAAGAAATGGGATGAGATCAGCTTCATCCACTTGGGAGGCATTAAAATTATTCTTCTGACCAATACTGGGGAGTGGCAAAAGGTATGGGGCAGCAATTTGTATAACACTTTAGAAAATAAGCCTTTTGAGTTTTCAAATATTGGCAACGTTGGGACTTTCTTCACGTCTTATGGCTATGCTCCCATTGGAGTCACTGAAACACCTCTCTAAATTATTCTTTTTACCAAATAAATGATAGGAAATTATAACAGTCAAGGAATTGTGGCACCAATATTAACCTAATAGCCAAAGCAAATGAAGGAAGGAAGGAAGGAAGGAAGGAAGGAAGGAAGGAAGGAAGGAAGGAAGGAAGGAAGGAAGGAAAGAAAGAAAGAAAGAAAAGCACATTTATCATTAACCTGAGTCTGCTGTATTGAGGCAGAACTTCTCATTACAAATTTCAGAAACATTTACTATATGCACCAATCTTGCCTTGAAAATATACTTCCTTGATTGCTCTATAACTGATTCTTGTTCCCTTTAACAAGACAATGGCAAAGCAGTCTTTCATATTTAGTCCATACAAAACATTATTGTGTTTTTCTTATATTCATTATACTTAACTGAGGGCACCTGCTAGATATAACAAATTTTCATTAAATATTTTTATTGAGTTATGTTAAAATTATTGCTATATACTAAGAACAGGGCTAAGAAGAAAACTAATGAAACCAGAATGATTCCTCATATTCTAAAGGAACCTGTACCCTTTATACCAATACCTTCCATACAAAGCAGCTCAGGAGAGAAAAGTAATTAGCATTCTAATCAATTTCATTTGGTTATACAGTCTAGCTATAAATTTTATTTCCATTTTGAAGAAGCTGTCCAGGGGAAGTTTAACTACATAAGAAAAATTGGGGTGCCTGGTGGCTTAGTCCATTAAGCTTTCGACTTTGGCTCAGGTCATGATCTCGAGGTTCAGTGAATTAGAGCCCTAGGTAGGGCTCTGTGCTGACAGCTCAGAGCCTGGAGCCTGCTTTCAGTTCTGTAACTCCCTCCCTCTCTGCCCCTCTCCTGCTTGCACTCTTTCTCCAAAACAAATAAGCATTAACATTTAAAAAAAAAATAAGGAAAATCATGCTCAGTAATGAGTTGTATGTCATTGCTTATGATTATTTTATAAAATTTCAGTAATGTGTTCAGAATTTTCTTTTTTAATTTTATGAATTAGTAGGAAGCTTAGAAAACCTATGAAATTTCAATAATAAGTTTCCAGAAGCCACATATTTGACAAATTAAATCTAGAATACTCCCAGGAATTTGGAAGAAAGCTAAAAGGGTTGTTAAGAACTAAAATAGATGGCAAAAAGTCCATGCACTAAAGACCTTATTCATGGGAGAGCTCTTCAGATGTTCACTTAAATTATTCATGCAATGTTAATAAGTTTGGTTATGCTGTTTTCTTAGACCACAACATATTAGAAGTAACAAATTAGAATGAAGTGGGATGACATTAAAACAAGGAATGAGTTGAGGCAAGCTGGTAACAAGGAGAATGAGAGAACTATAAAAAGTAACCATAAGGACAAAAAAATACACAGCAGTCTAAGTGAGGCCTTTCAGTGCAGAAGCAAAGCACCAAAAGGCTGAAAAGGTATCACCCTGTTATAACTTATCACAATGAGTCAGGCTCCTAATGGAATCTAGAATATTCAACATCAGAGAAGACCTTAGGGATCTTTGAGCCTAAGCTTACCCCATAGGAACTCTTTGAGCCTATGCTTACCCCATAGGAACCCTCTTCACAAAATCTCTGTCCAATAGTTATCTAGCTTCTGTTCTAGAAACCTCAGTAAACAAAAGCCTAAAAAGCAGTCCTTTTCATTTTTGGTAGTGTTCTGTATAACCATGACATCTCTCTTCTTAAAATTCTACTATGTTCAGGGGTGCCTGGATGACTCAGTCAGTTAACCAGTCGACTTCAGCTTGGGTCATGATCTCAGTTTGTGAGTTCAAGCCCCGCATCAGGCTCTGTGCTGACAGCTCAGAGCCTGGAACTTACTTTGGATTCTGTGTGTCTCTCTCTGCCCCTCCCCTTGCTCACTCCCTCTCTCTCTCTCTCTCTCTCTCTCAAAAATAAATAATAAACATTACAATTTTTTTTAAAAAAGCTCTACTTATGTTCATAGTTTAGCTTTCTGCAATTATACAGAATAGGCCCAATTTCTTTTCTGATAGATATTCAGAGACTTGAAGTCAAATTTATACACACACACACACACACACACACACACACATACACACACATATATATATATATATATATATATATATATATATATATATATAATTTATTGTCATGTTAGCTAACATACTGTGTATACAGTGTGCTCTTGGTTTTGGGGGGGTAGATTCCCATGATGAAGTCAAATTTTGTTGCTCCTCTTAACTATTCTTTTCTCCAGGTGTTTAATAGTCCATTTTGCATGATTTTCAAAACTTTCACCATCCTAATCCCCCCTTTCAGATATACTACAATTTGTCAATGTTGTTCTTATATTGTGCATCTAGGACTCAACTCCGGGTTTATCTGTACTGGTGTAGAATAAAACAGAACTGGGGTCCCTTAACTTAGGTCCAGGGCTTACGTTTCTGTAGCCTAAAAATGCATTAGCAGCTTTGTGGTGTCAGCTGATATTATCCTTGAAGCAAATTAAAATCCCCTTTTCAAGGCAAGGGAATTAAAAGCAAAAATGAACTACTGGGACCTTATGAAGATAAAAAGCTTCTGCACAGCAAAGGAAACAACCAAAAAAACTAAAAGGCAACCAACGGAATGGGAAAAGATATTTGCAAATGACATATCGGACAAAGGGCTAGTATCCAAAATCTAGAAAGAGCTCACCAAACTCCACACCCAAAAAACAAATAACCCAGTGAAGAAATGGGCAGAAAACATGAATAGACACTTCTCTAAAGAAGACATCCGGATAGCCAACAGGCACATGAAAAGATGCTCAACGTCGCTCCTCATCAGGGAAATACAAATCAAAACCACACTCAGATATCACCTCACGCCAGTCAGAGTGGCCAAAATGAACAAATCAAGAGACTATAGATGTTGGAGAGGATGTGGAGAAACGGGAAGCCTCTTGCACTGTTGGTGGGAATGCAAATTGGTGCAGCCACTCTGGAAAACAGTGTGGAGGTTCCTCAAAAAATTAAAAATAGACCTACCCTATGACCCAGCAATAGCACTGCTAGGAATTTACCCAAGGGATACAGGAGTACTGATGCATAGGGGCACTTGTACCCCAATGTTTATAGCAGCACTCTCAACAATAGCCAAATTATGGAAAGAGCCTAAATGTCCATCAACTGATGAATGGATAAAGAAATTGTGGTTTATATACACAATGGAGTACTACGTGGCAATGAGAAAGAATGAAATATGGCCCTTTGTAGCAACGTGGATGGAACTGGAGAGTGTGATGCTAAGTGAAATAAGCCATACAGAGAAAGACAGATACCATATGGTTTCACTCTTATGTGGATCCTGAGAAACTTAACAGAAACCCATGGGGAAGGGGAAGGAAAAAAAAAAAGGTTAGAGTGGGAGAAAGCCAAAGCATAAGAGACTCTTAAAAACTGAGAACAAACTGAGGGTTGATGGGGGGTGGGAGGGAGGGGAGGGTGGGTGATGGTATTGAGGAGGGCACCTTTTGGGATGAGCACTGGGTGTTGTATGGAAACCAATTTGACAATAAATTTCATATATTTAAAAAAAAAAAACCCTTTTCAGGGGCGCCTGGGTGGTTCAGTCAGTTGAGCGACCAACTTTGGCTCAGGTCATGATCTCACAGTTTGTGAGTTCTAGCCCCGCATCAGGCTCTGTGCTGACAGCTCAGAGCCTGGAGCCTGCTTCTGATTCTGTGTCTCCCTCTCTCTCTGCCCCTCCCCCATTCATGCTGTCTCTCTCTGTCTCAGAAATAAATAAACATTAAAAACAAATCTCTTTTTCATATATTGATGTCTTAAAGAGTTATTGATAAAAGATAAAATACATTTGTCTAATCAGAAGAGTTCTATTAAAATACATTGAAGGTGGTAAGCATTCAATAAATATGAGTTTAAAGGAAAAAATCAACAAACTCAAATTGGAAAATTGGAAAAATGGTGAAAACTTCTAAAAACAACTGTTGGTCCTGAATGGGATAAGCATCTATTTTCTGAAAAAAAAAAAAATCACTTCTATGGAAAATTTGACACTTCAACAACACTGTATACATGTGGTATTACTATACATTTGCAAAGAAAGGAAGAACTTGGCAATAGTGATATTTTTAGTGTACCTAGTATCTTTCCTCTGTGAAACTGTAAACATGATCTCATTTATCCTTGAAGCATCAGTGTGAGGGAGGGAACAGAAATAGTTGCGTGCATTTACAGAGAGAGAAAGTGATATGAAAGATATAAGTGCCAAATTTAGATCATCCAATAAATATACACTGGAGATAGAACATGGTTTCCAGATTGGGAAAAAAAAAATCATTGTTTATCCATCAATTTTCCATGAATACTATCTTATCTCTCTTGGAACAAGAAGACTACTGGGAGAAAATTAAATGGAGAATTCTTTCCATTGAAATAATCCTATATTTTGTTTCCTACCTGGTCTATGCCCTTTAAAAGCATCATCTTGGGAATTTCCTTAAGCTTTAATCTAAGCCTCCTGCCACTGGCACTGTTTCTTATTTCATGCGCTTCCTGGCTACAGCTGCTCATTCCTAGGAAGGGAGTGAGAGCCTTTGAAACTACATGTACTCTTCCAGGAAGGTAAGCAGTACTTTTCTTAAAAAAAAATAAAAAAAAAATAAAAAAAAAAAATGCACGCATGCTCTCTCACGTTTAAATTTATTATATGGAGCCTAGAAAGTTCGAACAAACAAGAGCAGTTTTGTTGTTGCAGAGATAGCTACTCTGGACAGTACTGTATTGACACAAATTTTAAACGCTTTCTCCTGTAAGTGGCTCTTAACTAGAACTTTCCGTACATACTGCTATTTCTGACACTGATGAAAAGATGTCAGAGACAAATTATTACTCTTTTAACTGTAAGAAAATAGACAAAGAAACAATTACTAAAGGCCCCGTGAGGATCCAATAAACAATATGGATGAATCCTTCCATCCATCCTTGTCTTTTACGTAATAGTGTTGTGGTTAGGAGCATGGACTGGTCTGACTCCCCAGGTTTGATCTTGGCCCTGCCACCTACTAGCTGTGTGACTGTGGGCAATTTATTTAACCTGCATGTGCAACTATTTCCACAGCTGCCATATGGCAATCATAATAGCACCTAATTAATAAGGCTATTGTTAATATTGAATGAGTGAATATTTATGAAGTAGTAGGAAAGAGCAAGACACAAGAAGCACTTTAAGTTTTGTTAAATACACACAATAGTAAAATACAAATCCATCACGTGCATACACTCTCTTTTGACCTGCTCTGGAATTTCATCTTCAAGTTATACAGAAATATTTATTTATTTTTTTTCAACGTTTATTTATTTTTGGGACAGAGAGAGACACAGCATGAACGGGGGAGGGGCGGAGAGAGAGGGAGACACAGAATCGGAAACAGGCTCCAGGCTCTGAGCCATCAGCCCAGAGCCCGACGCGGGGCTCGAACTCACGGACCGCGAGATCGTGACCTGGCTGAAGTCGGACGCTTAACGGACTGCGCCACCCAGGCGCCCCTATAGAAATATTTAATAGGCAGAAGCTAAACCATTGTCCTGGCTTAATTTTAAACTTCCTTTCTTCCTTCCTTTTTTTTAAAGGGAGAGAGTGCGACAGTACATTAGTGAATGTGGAGGTGGGGCAGAAGGAGAGAGAGAGAGAGAGAGAGAGAGAGAGAATCTTAAGCAGACTCAATGCCCAGCTCAGAGCCTAACCTGGGGCTTGATCTCACGACCTGACCATGAATGACATCATGACCTGAGCCAAAATCAAGAGTCAGATGCTTAACTGTCTGAGCCACCTGGGCACCCCTACCCTGGCTTCATTTTAAATGTTACACTACATCTATGAAAGCATCACACAGGAAATGAAAGTATGAAGCAATAAATCTTCTCTAGCTAGAGGGAGAGGGAAATTAACACTGGTGGAGCAGCTATAACTTCCAGGCACTTTACAATTCTCACAACTATCCAAGGTTAGGTCATCAACTCTTTGATGAAGAAACTGAAGCTCAGGGAAAGTTAGATACCTGAGCCAGGTTGTAGAGCTAAGTAAGCAGACAAGTTAGGATTTGAACTCTGGTGTGTCTGATTTTATTTAATTTTTACAATTTTTTAAAATTCGTTTCAAATGTTTATTTAAATTCTAGTTAATTAACATGTAGTATAATATTGGTTTCAGGAGTAGAATTTAGTAACTCATCACTTATATACAATACCCAGTGCTCATCATATCCAGTGTGTCTGATTTTTTTGTTTTCAACGTTTATTTATTTTTGGGACAGAGAGAGACAGCATGAACGGGGGAGGGGCAGAGAGAGAGGGAGACACAGAATCGGAAACAGGCTCCAGGCTCTGAGCCATCAGCCCAGAGCCTGACGCGGGGCTCGAACTCACGGACTGCAAGATCGTGACCTGGCTGAAGTTGGACGCTTAACCGACTGCGCCACCCAGGTGCCCCAGTGTGTCTGATTTTAAGTGGAATCTTCTTCATTTCCTTTTACAAGAGAGGTAGCATGACGAGGCAGTTAGAGGAAGATTTCAACAGTAAACTGCCAATGTCTTCATTGGTTAAAAACACTCCTAGAATGTTTTCTACTTTGACAATACAGTTTATTAACCGCATCTTCCTGCTTATTACCCAATCTCACTTATGAGATTTAGGGATGAATATCCAACTGTCAATGAACAGCTCTACTTAGACACCTCAAATTCAACACATTCAAAACTAAACTCATCATCTTTCTCCCCTAACATGTCATTCCTCCCATATTCCCTATCCTGTGAAATGTCACAACTACCCATCTACTAGATCAACACAAAAAGAGTCGCATTTTCCAAACTTCTGCAGAACACTCTCGTACAGTGAGATATACAAAGTGTTCTGAGGAAAAAGAGTTCTGTAGTCAAAAAATCTTAACGTTAAGTTAAAGTTAAACAGACTTCTCAGAATCTTTAACACTAAGTTCATTTCAAACCCCCAAGAAATGGATATGATATTAGACAGAATTACAGTCAGTTGCATGAACCCAACTCAGTAGCTTAACCAAACAGATTGATTTTCTTCTCATGATAAAAGGTGTACAGGAGGCATAGAATCTGGTACTAGTGCAGCTGCACGAGAAGGTCATCAGGACTTGTGTGGTTTTCTTCCTCATGGTGAAAATACGGCTGCTCTACCTCTAAGACATGTGTTCCCATTCTAGGCAAGAGAAATGGAAAAAAAGAGAAGGGAAAAGGATATATTCCGGGTCAGCCTTAAAAAGCTTTCCCAGCAGCCTTATACACCTTCTTATATCTAATTGTCCAGAACTGGGTTCTGTGGCTTCTGCAGGCCAAAAGGAAATCTGGGGAGGCGAGTATTTTATTTTCAAATGTTTATCTATTTTGAGAGAGGGAGAGAGAGAATTCCAAGCAGGCTCTGCACTTGCTGTGTGGAACTTGATCCCACAAACCTCGAGATCATGACCTGAGCTGAAATCAAGAGTCGGATGCTCAACCGACTCAGCCACTCGGGAGCCCCATAGGGAGGTGTATATTTTAATTGGGCCTGTTGCCACTCTGAACAAAACCAGGCTCCTACTGGAAAGAAAAGGAGGTTGAATATTGAGTAGACAGCTGTATATGTCATCAAAAGTTAGCAATTTCATCAGTGTATTTGGCCCAAGCAGCCATTAGCATATTTCGCGGCTCCCCATCATTGACAGATGGAATTCATGCTGCTTGCTTGGCGCTCAGACTTTCTGTGATGTATCAATCAGCTCCTTGCCACAGGCTCTCTAGCCCCACCCACAGAGAGCTACCTGTGGTCTTTGAGATGGACAATGGTACTTCATGCCCCTTCTCTCCTCCTTCTGGCTAACTCTGGCAAATCCTCAAAACTTCAGTTAAACTGATGTGACACCTTCTCCCCCTCCAACTGGGTTAGTAGTCCTTCTATCCTCCTTTGTATTACTATATTATTCTCAGCTATGTTGTTTTTCCCCTTATGTACTGAGGGGGGGGGGGGGACCCAGGAAGCACAATTGTATTTATACTATATTATCCTCAACTATAGTTTTTTTTTTTTTCTTATCCATTGAGTGGGGAAAAAAACAACAACCAGGAAACACAATTATATTTTTGTTTCAATTATAACTATGGAAAATATACATATGAAAAAGGCATGGAATATATCAATATGTTAGAGATGATTGTTTTTCTGGCTTCTAAAATTTTAGCAATACCATATAATTGTTATGGTTGCATTTTTATTTCAAAAATAGAACAGCTTAAGGCAGAATATGATAAAGCAGGACCTGAAGAGTGGCAATATAAAGTAGGCAATTAGCAGCAGGTTGAACACCATGGGCTTCGGAGGTGAGAAGAGCTATGTGAAAGATGTGGACCAAACTCGGTCCTAAGATTGGGTAGGTTTGGATGGCTGTGGTGGCGGATATAGGCAAGCCTTGCTGGTGCTGGTCAGACAAATGCTCAGGCCACACCTATATGTTCACAATATACAAAGTGCCTCTAGGAGAATGAGTAGCATCCATTAGAAGGGAATCCATGGGATCAGGAGGAGACGGGGAGGAAAAAGTATACTAAGACCAGTTAAAGGCTTTGGTGAGTCAGGCTGATTTGTGTTGGGAAATTACATTATTATAGTTGTCATTATCTGGAAATGGCATATAATAGATAAGAGAAGAGAGGATCTAGAAGAGAAGTGAAGGGCTAGTCTATGACAAGAGCTGAGTCCAAACCAAGGTGGTGATAGGGAAAATGGAAAAACAGAGAGCGATTGAGAAAAAACAAAAACAAAAACAAAGGATTGACAGGACTTTGTAATCGTTTGATGGTGGGATTGGCCAAAGAAGTTAAGAATGACTTGGTGGCTCTGAATCTGGTTAGTTGAAAAAAGTGATAGTTTCTTTTTCAGAAATAGGAGAACCAGGAAATTTCAGAATAGGAGAACCAGGAGAACCAGCTAGTCTGGGAGGTGGACCAATAGGAAATGGCCGATTACATTTAGAAAAAGTTGATTTAGATAGAATAGCAGGCTAGTCACCTCCAGCAGACAGTTAATCTGGCTTCGGAGTTTAGCAGAGCAGTGAAGTCTCCAGATACAGGTTTAGGAATCATTTACACAAGGTTACAGTTGAAACAATAAACAGAAAGGAAATCCCCAAGAGAAGCAGGATATTTTAAAGAACACTTACCATCAGTATTGTAACTTTAGATAATTTGTAATTATCATGATAAAACATTAGTGTAGGAAAGACCTTGGAAGTTATTTAGGCCAGTCTCCTTTTTCATATGAAAAAAAAAAAAAAAAAAACAAACCCAACAACTAAGGACCATTGAGATTATACATTTAAAACCTAAAGCCTATCTATTGTAGGCTCGAGGGTATTCAAAGTTAGACAGCTTGTTAGGGTTAGTGACTGAATTGGGATTGAGCTTTCTCTGTGTCCAGTGACTCTTACATCTGCAATCAAGAATACAAATGTTTTGCTAAAGTTTTCTGGCTCTTTAGTTTAAAATCAAAGAAACTATTCTCAAAATATTAGAAAAACAGTGTTTAAAAGACCACAATTTCCTAAAGAAACAATTTGATTAAAAAAAAAAAAACACCTTTGTCTATAGGTAGGATTTCAAAATAAATAATATAGGACAATGTATTCAAGCTACTTATTAAGCTAGCTATGCTTCAGGTCTAACTTTAACATGATAGATCTTAATTTCCCTGGATATTTCCCTTAATTTCCCTGAAAAATTGCACTGCAATTTCAAATGTAAACATGTTTCTGAAAATTTTTAATTTAAACCTCACAAGGTTACAATGCAATTTAGAGGGCAAATCTCTGACACCATTTGCTTTAACCCTAAATTCAGTATGATGGACCTCACCATAGAAAAGAGATTCAGTTACTAGGAATATCAGAAGAACTTCATTACACAATGCTTACAGCTCAAGTAATAGCTTCAGGGTATCAATGCATTTTAAAGACCTGCACGTGAGGGACAACTGTGTGGCTCAGTTGGTTGAGCATCCCATTTCGGCTCAGGTCATGATCTCCAGGTTGGTGGGTTCTAGCCTAGCGTCAGGCTCTGTGCTGATAGCTCACAGCCTGGAGCCTGCTTTGGATTCTGTGTCTCCCACTCTCTCTGCCCCTCCCCTACTTGCTCCCAGTCTCTCTCTTTCTCTCTTTCTCTCTCTAATCCCTTCTCAGCCTTTTGGCTAAGATCAAGTGTCTCTCTCTCTCTCTCTCTCTCTGTCTCTCTCTCTCACAGGTAAATAAACATTAATTAAAAAAAAAAAAACCTGCAAATGAGTGGTAAAAGACATTGGAAGTCCATAGACATAGACATCTAAGGCTATAATAAAAAGTTCATTTATGTTCGTGCAAAATTCAAAATAACACCTTCAATTTTCTACCTTAAACCTTCTCTACTGATAAATGCTATTTACTCACAGAAATATTCCCTATGAAATTTGAGGAATTAAAACCTCAAAGCCAAAGTTAACACAAAATCAATACAAAAATATTCATTGTTTTGGTGAAGTCCAAGCACTTTTTCGTGCATGCAGTTGGTCTCTGTAACATAACTATAGAACATTTCTTCATCATAAAGGGATAGTACATCATTTTCCCACTTTCTTCCCTCTTTCAGGAATCTTTGAGTAAATGCAAGTTTTATTGCAAGCAGAGAAGGAATCTTCTTTAAAATTACTAATAATTGTTAGAATACATGATATTCCTATTATCGACAAAATTCCATTTTTGGTGACAAAAATATGGAGAATTGTATTAACACTGTTTAAACAACATTGAAATTTTTATTAAAAAGAATCCTGAGGCATCAGGGGATTTCTTAGTCTACTAATGACCCTATAGGAAATTTGTTCTGTGAAACTATCATTTCTCCGGCCTCACATCCAGCCAGCAGGGGAAAAGAAGGAAGTGCAGATTACTATCTCTTACTCTGAAAAAACAAAACAAAACAAAACCTGCACACTTGAGGTAATAAGTAGCTAAAGCCAGTAGCTTCAAATTCTTTTCTCCGTCTCACTGGTGTGGTCCTGGATATAGTACTTTTAAATACACACAGAGAGTTCAGTACACTTAAGGTTTCCTAGCATATGTTTTCTTTTCTTTTCTTTTCTTTTCTTTTCTTTTCTTTTCTTTTCTTTTCTTTTCTTTTCTTTTCTTTTCTCTTCTCTTCTCTTTCTTTCTTTCTTTCTTTCTTTCTTTCTTTCTTTCTTTCTTTTTTGTACACAAAAGGATATTCAATTGCCCCTTTGTGGACTCAAAATATCCTTCAGTCAGTAAATAAATGTCTTGAATATGTATATCATCCAAAGGGATAAGTAAATAGAGTCGTATATAGAAGTAAAAACTCCCCTGTGCAAATGTGAATGAACTTGAAATTTTGATAGGGCTTTTTTCCCCCTTATTAGAACCAATACTGATAGCTAGCATTTACTGGGGACTCACTGTATGGCAGGCCCTGTGCTAAACACTCTACATACATTATCTTCAATCCTTGCAGTCACCTAGGAGGAGAACTTCAGTCATCATCCTCACTTTAACAAATGAGAATTGAGACTAGCAGCAGAGCTGAGACTATAACGCAAGCCATGTATCTCCAAAACTCATGAGCAAATCCATCATGTCCTTCAAGGGTCTTTGGGAAATGTAGAAAAACGGCAAGAAGGGCAAACCCATCATCCCAAGAAACTAGTTTTCATTTTGGCACATTTCTTTCTGGTCTTATTTGTATTCATACAATTTTTGTTCCATACTCTTTTTCACTTACTATTATTATTATTAGAAATTCTCCCAAAACATCAATTTTCATGACCACATACTGTTCCAGCAAGTGCATATACTTTGTTCTACTTAATGCCACATTTATTTGGACACTTGGGCTATTTTCAAATTTTTGCTGTTATAAATAATACTTTTATGAATATCTTTGTGATTTAAATATTTTCTTAATCTGGGATTATTTCTTTGTAATCATTAAAATGGAAACACCAGGACAGGGAAAAGTTACATTAAAGCCACATTGCCAAATTTCTTTTTCAAAAGGGTTGCACTAATATGTGGTGCCTGTTTACCTCACTCCTACCAGCACTGGGTATTATATTTTAGAAATGTAAATTTCTTAATTCACTATGTGGAAAGTGATATTTTAAAATTTGCATTTCTTTGATTGGATTGTATGTAAATTGAAATTTTTTTCTGTGCTTGCTAATCAGTTTTATTTCACTCTTTTCACTAGTTTCCTAAGGTGGGAACTTAGCTTTTGATTTTAGATCTTTCTTCTTCTTTTTTTTTTTTTAAATTAATTTTTTTATTTTTAGAGAGAGAGAGAGAGAGAGAGAGAGAGAGTGCACAGACAAGGGAGAGGAGCAGAGGGAGAAAGAGAGACTCGAAGCAGGCTCCGTGCTCATTATGGGGCCTGATGTGGGGTTCAATCCTACTACCCTGGGATCTTGACCTGAGCTGAAATCAAGAGTCGATTGCTCAACTGACTGGGCCACCCAGGTGCCCCAGATCTTTCTTCTTTTCTAGCATATGCATTTAATGCTGTAAATTTCCCTCTAAGCAGACTGGTTTTGCTTTGTTCCACAAATTTTGGTAAACTGTGTTTTTATTTTTTAAATTCAAAACATTTCAAATTTCTCTGGAGATTTCTTCTTTGACTCATGGGTTATTCAGAGGTATGTTGTTTAATTTCCAAATATTTGGGGGTTTTCTAGCTATCCTTCTGTTATTTATTTTTTAGCCTAATTCCATTATGGTTTCCATTTCATTCCATTTGAGAAAATGCATATTCTGCTGTGGTTGGATAGAGTATTCTATAAATGTTAACTCAATTAAATTGATCTCTTCAAGTCATCTATATCCTTACTGTTTTCACCCTTTTCAAATTCTACTTACTTTTAGCAACTAGCGAGCAAGACAACAGAAAAGTAAATAGAAAGCTAAATTACACTTAAAGCTTATATTGTAGGAAACAGATTTCCATATGTGCTTTCCATGAAGTTTTTAGTTTTTGTCTATTACCTCTTTCTAACAATGAAAAGGATGTATGAGAGGAAAAGCTGGGTAAGAGGGTGAGCCAGAAACACAGAAGAAAATGTTGAAAGGAAACACCAATCACGTCACTAGTCTGAGATTTTTCCATATTCTGAATGATGCCTATTTGAAAAAAAAGAAAACTTATTGCCCAAGGATTTTATCTTTATCAGTCTTCTTTAGAATTCATAATTTTAATGAAAAAAAGCAATAATATGACACTTAAAAAGAGCATCTATAATCTTGTGTTTTGAACTGAGCCTGTTTTCACTGTAAAATATCACAAACTCATGGGTATAGAGTTGGAAAGGTAATAGCCAGTAGAGAAAGTTTGGTTGATTACATAGTATTATAGTTTTAAAAGCTGCTTCAAAAGCAATAAGACTATTTGGGAAATCTTTTTCATAATAAATGTGTTCTTCCTTTAAAATGTAAACACTGAGCCAATCTTAGAAGCAAACATTGACTGCATACTTATGTTAAGTCAGTTGTTGTATTTTAGTTACAACAATGCAAAAACGTGAAGCATAGGTTTACTTTTTAACTCCAGTGCTGTTCAAAGATCACCTATTGGCCTCTGAAGGACAGGTGGCATGTCTGTTATAGTTTAACAAGTGGCCTTTGGGTGAAGTATAGTCATTCAGATACCTCTGGATGCTTTCGATGCTCTCATGTGTGGCAGGGTGCACTTGCTAAAAACATTCTCCTCTCTAGATCTGGAAACATAGATTCTAGATCTTAGGCATGGAGCATGTATTCCAGACTTCCCTTTTGAGTCACAGATGAAAAATGCCATCTTGCAATTGAGACAGCAATTCCTTTGCCAAGAAATCATTCTTCCTTTCTTAATATTGACATAAGTATTCCAGTTCTTGGTAAATAAAATAGCTTCCTGTTTGCAGTACATATCTGAGCATTTCATCCTTTCGATAATAGAGTTTACAGGTTTTATTTTTTAGGAGTACAGGTTTTATTTTAGAAGTACTGGTAACTCTACCAGGCTCCCCAAAGAATTTCAGATTCACCTCAAAAACCAGCAACTCAATTCTGTTCTACTACTCACATTTGTTTGGTTAGGTTGAATTGGAATTATATTATGTTTATAGTTAATTTTAGGAATGTTTACATCTTTAGGAGATTGAATTTATTTTTTTATGGACATGGTATAACTCTCCATGTATCTAGGTCCTCTTTTAGACATTTCAATAGATTTTTATAATTTTCTTCATAAAAATCTTGCCAGTCTTTTATTAGACTTACTTCTAGACACTATTTTTGTTTTTTTTTATAAATTATATCTTTTTAAAAATAATATTTTTTAAGTCTCTGTTGTTGGTATATTGGAATGTAATTGACTTTTTTTTGTATATTGATCTTTTATCTAACAATCTTATTAGATTTTTGGTTCTAATAATTTGTAGTTTTTTGGATTCTTCTCTATAAACAACCATACAATATGCACAATAGTCCATTTGTTTCTTTGTTTACAATCCTTATAACTTTTATTTCTTTTTCTTTGCTAATTACAATGGCTAGAACATTCAGTACATTTTGAATAGTCACAATATTGGAAGGCTGGTGCTCTTCTTTATTATCTCATGAGGTAAGCAGTGTGTTTAAAAGATGTTTTTCTTCTTTTTTACACAGCACTAGGTGTTTTGTGCTAAGAGAATTCAAGTTATCTTCACTATTGCCAGATTCATATCTTATCTTTAATTATTTCCCATATCTTTACCTTTTCTACTAGTTGAATCGTTCTTTATATACTTTCTAAGTCCATGTTCTAAATTAACTTTTCTCATTTCCAATGGTATATTTTTGTGAAACTGAATACTGATTGTGAAATCAATTCCTTACTGAGAAATTATCTCTCTTTTTATTCAAATTACTTCTTAACACTCATGGCTTCCAGGAAAAACTTAATTTAAAAATAAAATTTCTTTGAGATGACTATGGGTCTATCTAACACTTTTAGTGAAGTGCTCTTTATTTCTTCCTAGAATGTTTCCAGTACTTCCAAACATGCAGATTGCTTTGTTGTACAATATGAGAGGCATCACTCGCATCACCGTCTCTGTGAATGGCATGCTCTGGAATTGTGCAGTGCACAACCTGCAAGGCTAATGTGGTAAACTTGTCTATGTATTTTACTTTTCTGTCTAATTAGGACTGTGAGTTATCTCTCAAGTAAGTAGTGATAGTCTACAAATATCTGACTCTAAAATAACCCTAAGTGGGTTTCAAAAAGACTGTATGGCTATAAGCAGAAAAATATTCTGTTTGGAAGACATGTTACTATAATATAACTTTAGTATGGCAATCTCCTTCTCCTATCCCAAATCAGTATTTATTCAATGTTCTTTACTTTAGTATTGTGTAATTAAGTAAATCGTCACTCTATCTATATAAATACAATTAGGATGAGAAAAAAATGGGAAGAGTTGGGGAGGAATTCTTTGGGGGGAAGAATCAACATAAACTAATATAATTATTATTAGTAATAATAATATTTGTGATGAGATAAGGATAATGGTAAGATGGTAATAAT
The DNA here is from genome assembly GCF_018350175.1 of Felis catus. Taxonomy (NCBI): domain Eukaryota; kingdom Metazoa; phylum Chordata; class Mammalia; order Carnivora; family Felidae; genus Felis; species Felis catus. Next base: position 117,005,767 of record NC_058374.1, read on the forward strand.
AATAATGAATGCTTAGTTCCAGATTTAGGCTACACTGGAACATAGTTTCTGACATTAAAAAGTCTTTTAAAAAGAGAGAGAAAGGTTTACATAGCATAGTTGTTACTTTCTCACTAAGAAATGTCAGTGATAATGAAGTATGCCAAACATACAATGACACCAGATTTTCAACTGCAACCTTCTGAACTCTCATTGCATGCCCAAGCAAGGTCAAAATTAATTTTATCTGATTGAAACCATAAAGTTCTCTTTAGAAAGGTAGGTCTTAATTTTAGAGAAAAAAGATCAGAGATTATACCCAGTTCATCTTTGTAGCTGCACATCTAGAGCTGTAAATAATATATACATATATATGGATTTTTTCACTCACTCATTCATTCAGTATTGGATATCACAGGTCAAGACCTCTCAGAGGGGTAATGCCACAAAGGAAATAACATATGTTAGGTACTTTGGTAAGCACATGCAACTTTCACTATCAAAAAAAAAAAAAAAAAAGCATCTGTCAGATGGAGCCAAAATAAGTGTAAATCAATCATGACCTTGATAGAAAAGGATAAATTTGGGTGCTCTAATGTATTGGCAGATAATGATGCTAACATAGGAGTTAAAGCGAAGGCAAAAATCTAGACTACAGGTTATAAGAAAATGTTGTGAATAGTCAAGAGTTGGGAAGCAACTTAAGTTTTAAAAATAAAATAATTTGTCCTGGGAATGTATAAGGCATATTAGGCTTGATGCTACTATGAGGAGACCAGGGGCAGCAACTGTGATGAATTCATATTTATATCACTGGTGCTGGGCAAAAATAAGTTCTCAATAAATATCTGTTGAAAATGGAGGAAGGATGATCTATTAGATAGCTATGTGACCTAGTTAAAAATATTCCAACTCACCAATGTCACATGTGGCTAAAGCAAATCTGTTTCTGAGTTGTTTCTGTGGGTGTGGTTCTCAGCCAGGATTGGTGACACATCAGAAAAGATGGCAAACAGACTGAGAACAAGTGCTGCAAAAAGTGATCTCACTATAACAGCATGGGTGGGCCTGGTAGGTCAGTTCTCATACAAGCACATTCGTTCTAGAAAATTCTCATATGACTAAGAAGAAGCTGACAGAAATTGAACAGATTTCATCATTAAACAAATAGAGAACATCAAATAGGTAATGGAAAATGTTGAATGACGGTAGGAAGAAACATTTTTAGGTTACTTGCATAACCTCCTGCCTCTTTCATTCCCTTTCACATTCAGTTTTATCCTCCCATTCCTACACCCCTACTGTCCCTTCCCTACAAGGCAGAGATGCTTCCCTATAATCAATTCAAGAGCACTGTCTTTGGAGGTTAAGTAACTTCCACAAAATCACCTAAGAGACAGAGTCAGGGTTTTGAAAAGTTCCTCGTCATTACCATTCTACAAAACTAGATTATGCAGTAGTTACATAGCAAGTAGAAAGTAAAATGCCTTAAAGGGTCCCCTGCCCCCTACATTCTGTCATTAAGCAGCAATTATCCTTCAACTCAAAGATTCCAAACTTCCTTACCAGAAAAATCCATCTAAAAGTTTCTAAATTAGGGGCACCTGTGTGGCTCATTTTGGTTGAGCATCTGATTCTGATTCTTGACTCTTGATTTCGGCTCAGGTCATGATCTTGGAGTCAAGGGATTGATCCCCACATTGGGATTCACACTGGGTGTGGAGTCTGCGTGGGATTCTCTCTCTCTACCTCCCTCTGCCCTTCACCCCGGCTTGCGCACTCTCTCTCTCTCTCTAAAAAAATACAATACAATACAATACAATACAATACAATACAATACAATACAATACACTTTCTAAATTACCCACCAAAATAAAACAAGAAAACACCAAAGATCCAGAAATCTCCAGGAATAAAGAATAGAGGTGGGCAAGGACAGGGTGAGCATGTTACCTTTCACTTAACCTCTTTCATAAAGTGGGAATAGTAGTAATATGTATCTTATAGGTTTTGATAGGATTAAATAAGTTAATTAAAGAACTTAGAAAAATGCTTGGCACTTAGGAAGCATTTAATAAAAGCTAACTATTATTTATCTTTTTCCTATCAGGTGCAGTGGACATTTTTTTTCCTAATTAGCCTAAAGAAAATTTCAGTATCACTCTGTGTCTTCAGTTTCTGTAGCCCAAGATGTGATTTCTAGCATATGCTCATGTTTTTAAAAACTCTATGTAACTTATTTGGATATTCTGTGTTGTAATGTGATACAGCATACCACAAGTTACCATTTTCATCAAACACATATTGCTTTAACACAAGTGAATTAACAAATTATTGATCATCCTGCAAAGGCAGAATGGTGAAATGGTTAAGAACCCAGACTCTGACATTTTCACTGTAGTTTAGAACCCCAGATATTCTTCTCACTAGCAGACTGACTTTGAGTGAATTATCTATCCTCTGTATGCCTAAGTTTCCTCATCTGTAAATTGGGATAGTAATAATATCTTCTTAATAGGTTTGCTATGAGGATTACATGAATCAATATATAGACAGTCCTAGGAATAGTGCCTTGCACACACTATGCACTTATGTGAGTTATTTCTTTTATACTTTGTCCATCTACTTGCAAAATTATATTTTGTTAATTGATTTTTTAAAATTTATCAATAAAATGTTCATAGGGAAACAAATATCTCCACTCTAAATGCCTAAATATATTTAACATATGATTGAAATTCAAGCCCTTCTGCCCATCTGCCTAATTTTATTATATTGTAATCATTGCTTTAATCCTATTTTGAACTTCAGATACTTAGTTGGAAGTTGTTGTCTTTTATTATCTGAGCCTGTAACTTTTCCCGAAATCCATGCATATGTTTAAACTACAATATTATACAATTTCCTGACAAATTCCCTAACAAATCAAACTGTTAGAATATGGTAAATGTGATAAACACTTAGAATACTTTATCTTTTTATACAGATCCTGCTAAACATCGCAAGTCTTAGGGCTCAAAGATAAAATAAAATACACGGACATATTTTTAATCTTTATGTGTAACTACTGTTTATGAAGAATTGAAATGAACAACAGGCTTAAATCAAGCAGGGAAATATGCTAGTGACTCATCACATTTTAATGCTGCTTAATTTTCAGGCTTCCTGTGTGAATTAGCTAAGAGATACAGCAATTTAAAGAATAATGACTAAAACCTTTTCTATTTCCTGCTTAATTTCCTTCTGAAGGAAAGTATTCATTTTTAAATATTTTTCAGACATTCTCTATGTAAAGAAAAACCAGTGAATTAGAATTTTCTTAACAAGCACATCTTTTAGAAGGAAGAATTTCAGATGAAGGAACAAGTGAATAGAATAAAAGTATTTTTGCAAATTCAGAAAGAAGGGGTCTATGTAGATCTAGATAAAAAATTCAATCAAATATCATCTGTGTCATGTTGATGTGATTTGTATTGTTGTTATTCTGCGAATCTTCCAATCTTGTCCCAATGTCTGGCATCATTCACATACCTGCACACCAGGTGTAAGTGAATTAGGGCAGCCCAGTAGAAATAACCTCCCTTAGGGAAAAAGGATAAATAAAGAAGGTTTGCCTTTTGGGTCACTCCTTGGAAAATGCCAGAGGTATAGTACAAAAAAGAACTAAAACCACAAAGACATTAAGAAGGTAACTTACAAAGAAACCAAAGTGATTAGCTTTCTTATTTGTAATTATGGAAAAACATTACATTCACATTACTAAGGGTGTAGATGAGATTTTCTTCAACTACAGCTAAGTCCTCTCAGAACTGGATTTTTTTTAATATTATGCACAAAAGTTAAAACTCTACTTATTTAAAATCAATTGGCTATCCAAAAATTTGTGTCTTCCTCTGCTTCCATTTCATGAATTTTAAGGAATTAGCTTTAGCATTTTTTAGAGCATAGGTTGAAAAGGCATTTTAATTTCCACCTCAGAGTAATTTTAAAACCACATCAATTATTTCTCATGTGCAGCTGTTTTTTATCCACAAATTATTGCTCTAGGCATTTTTACTTTACCACACATTTCAGAAGAGAAGGAATGAAGGGGAACCAGCTAATCTACAAATGTTTCACCAACAGTAGATCAGACCCAAAAAAAAGTGTGTGGGGGGGATTATGAACCAAAACTTCTTTAGTAATAAGAACTGCTCATTAATTGTCTAAACATTGAATATACACTCCACCTAACTTGCATTTAATTATCACCAGAAGGTGGATTCCCAGTTTATCCCCCCCCCCCCCTCATTTATTCATCCAACAAATACTTATGTGCCGGGAAACATTAAGTGAGGTGTCAGACTATTCTCAAGAGACTTACAATCTGATTGGAAAGACAATAATTGCACATTAAACAATGAGAGAATCATATATAGCAATGAAACACTCTATAGAGACTGCGCTGCCCAGAAGAAGAAAAGTGGAATGGAGAGGATGATAGGTATGGATAAACTAGAGAAGGGCAGGCAGGTCCATTCTCCAAAGGCACAAGTGAAGGTTTAAAGTGAGTGGAGAATGTTTGGGATGCACTGGGTAGGCATGTTTTAGAGGAGCAGGGTACACAGAGGTGAGCAAAACAGCAGAATTTAGCACTGGCAGGGAATTTAGAGGTTATCTTTCTGAGCATGCAAAAATCTCTTTTAACATCTCTGGGGGCACCTGGGTGGCTTAGTTCGTGAGGCATTTGACTCTCTATTTCAGCTCAGGTCATGATCTCATAGTTCGTGAGTTCCAGAACCCCTCATCTAACAGTCTGGAGCTTGCTTGGGATTTTCTGTCTCCCTCTCTCTCTGCCCCTCCCCTGCTCCTGCTCTCTCTCAAAATAAATAAATAAACTTAAAAAAAAAAATCTCTGGATGAAAGCCATTTAGCATCAACTATTATGCATTTCTTGTTTGTTTGTTTGTTTGTTTGTTTAGCAGAACACTTATGTTCCAGTTACTGTTCTAAAGCTTCTAAAACATGAATTCCGGCAGTCTCATAACAAGCCTATGAGAGTGGTATGACAATCGTGCCCACTTTACAGATGAGAAAGAAAGGCAAGGAAAGGACAAGTAATTTGCTGGTGAGTGACTTGTCTGGGGTCCTCTCACACATACTCTGGCTGCAGAGTTCATGCTCTGACCAGGTGTTCACCCTTTCCCAGGATAGATGGCCTTTCCGCCGTTGACAGGCTCAAATGATGAGACACGAGTTGAAAAGCTTCTAAAATTTCCCAGAATTATTGGTGATGTAGATTTTCCTCATAAAAATCCAGATTTCAAGACACTTTGGAACTCTAACGATTTGAGTCTAAGTGAGTTAAAACGGCCATGAAGTACAGCTGTCTAGTACTTGCTTAATACTAAACCCAGTGATTTCTGAAAAATTCTCTTAAAATATATAAAGTGAACCTAATTTGAAAAATTTAGTGATTCTGTACATAAAAATAAATGTAGCTGATGTATTCACTTGTGAGGGTCTTTAACAACTTAGCAGCTCAGGATACTATAAAATATATAAAGGCCATGGGATCACCTCAGAGTAGAATTTTCCCTGTGAATTTGAAGAATGTTTATAATTAAGAATCTTCTTAGTAATCTTTAAGAACCTCGATGCTACTTGGGAACTTAGGCTTCTTATCCTAAAGCCAGATTCATATAATCCTAAATACTGGATTCGTTCACTCATTCAGCCAGTTCTGGCTGAGTTCCCTCCATGCGCCATTGTTTCAAGCATTGAGGATTCCGTAGGGAACAGAACAGACCATATTCCCGCTCTCATGACACTTAACACCCTTTGGGGTGAGGGGCACAGCTAGTATTTAATCAGGAGTGTAACATATTTTCTGCTTTGCCAAAATTATACTCTACCGGATTCCCATCTGCCCCCAATTACTTCTCCTAAGAAGGAGAAAAGACTGTAAGACCTTGAGATATATAACTCAATAAAAGGAAGATATAACTTGAGCCAGAAAGTAAGTCCGTTTTTCCACGGAGCAGCATAAGGAAGTGGAGCCAGCTTTCAGGAACACCTGGGTCTAATGCTATCTCCCAGCAATCCTCCCTGAACTTCTCCCCAAGCTGAGAAATTCTAATTTTTAACAAATGCTACTAAGTTTTAAATTGTCAAGAATGATGATAAAATAAACACTTAAATTCAGCACCTGGCATTAGCATATGAAAACAAAACATTTTATCATAGAACCAGAAATTGACAGTATGATCACATGTCATTATTGGATTGGAGCTTGGAGCTTGGCTGTAGAAATGGAAATATATAAGTCTATTGATTAAGTCTACTGTGATTCACAGAGGGTGATTTCCTCCACGGAAAAGGCTGGTCATTCAGTTACGCGCTTATGATGAAGCGTTTATAAAGAGAAGTCACATGTTTCTAAGTTCTAAGGCCAGTGAGAGAGAGTTAAACCAATAACCGAAAATGTACAGATTTTATTGGATAAATGGTTAAATATTTAGTTGTGAAAATATAAGCTTTTCTCCATAGACTTAAAATGTTTATAATGATCACTTTATTTAGGAAAAACATCCTAGAGACATTGTTAATTATAAACAAAGAAGGATCAGTACTCAAGCTCTTTGGTTTAAGGAAGCAGAACTCTGAATCTTTGTTTAATTGCCTAAATAAAACTACTGCATGGAGCCCTTTTTGCCTCTGATAAAAGCCACATGTTCCTGTATATCTGTGAGAAAGGGTTGTGGAAGTTTTTGGTGGTCATGTAGTTAGAATCCAACTAGATTCTGTTCTTTTATAGATGCTTTTATTTTCCACGTGTAATTTCACAATGGGTGCTATAACCAGCTATTGGTCACTGCAACAAACCAGGTCTCCAGAATACTCTTGTTTTACTTTACCGAGCCCTAGCACACATGGCAGAATTGCACAGTACTAAACTCTGGTACCATTTGATACCATTCTCACGGCATTAACAATTTTTAAAAAGTGATCCATTTCATCTATCGTAACTATAGCTTAAGTAGTTCAAACAAAAGGGTTGTCATGATAAAGAAGAATCCTGCTTGTTATTTAACACCTGATATTGGTAGTTTGACAATGTGACTAACAGAACCATGAGTCCCTGGAAAGAGGAGGCCTTTTGAATAAGGAAAGAATCTGGAACAAAGAAGATAAAGAGGTTTCAAGCTTAGCTGATTTTGAGTATCTTCACACTATGTAGTGAAACTTCATAAACTTGTATTCATAAAATTGATTACCATCACCTAGTTTGGGCTAAAGATCGCTTTAGAAATATTTATGATACGTGGCACCTGGATGGCTCAGTCAGTTAAACATCTGACTGACTCTGGTCATGGTCTCACGGTTTGTGAGTTCGAACCCTGCATTGGGCTCTGTGCTGACAGCTCAGAACCTGGAGCCTGCTTCAGATTCTGTCTCCCTCTCTCTGCCCCTCCCCTGCTCACACTCTGTGTCTCTCTCTATCTCAAAAATAAATTTAAAAACATTAAAAATTTTTTAAAGAAATATTTATGATGCAAAAGAATCAATAATAAAATTTTAAAGTAGTTCTTTCCAGTTAGGATGTGTACAGTGAAAACAGTTGGAAAAATAGGCACAAGGAAATATTTTTAATTTGTGGAGCAACTCTGGAAATTTAGTTTGCTCCCCAAGGAATATCAAGCTTCCAAGTAAATATCTTAGGAAACAAATGTATTATTATATATTTTTTCTTTTCTTAAATATTCTGGTAGAAAAAATATACAAGTACTTTGATTAGTATCTATTACCCAAATATTTCTAAAATAGATATTGCCTATTTTTGGTCAATACCTGAATTTACAGGGTTAGTTTCCATTCTATTTATTCACACAATCAAACTGTGTAGCTACATCACGTGTACAGGCCTCAACCACACTTTCTCAGTTATTGTCAGAGTAAAAGCAGAGTTTAAGAAGTTTGGGGGAAGGGGCACCTGAGTGGCTCAGTTGGTTGAGTGTCTGACTTTGGCCCAGGTGGTGATCTCACGGTTTGAGGGTTCAAGCCCCACATGGGGCTTGCTGCTATCAGCCTAGAACCTGCTTCAAGTCCTCTGTCCCCCTCTCTGTCTGCCCCTTCCCTGCTTGTGCTCTTTCTCTCAAAAATAAATAAACCTTAAAAAAAAAAAAGAATTTGGGGGAAGTAGAGCAAGTGCTTTTGCCTGTCTCAAGGATTCCAATCTGGCATCCATGCTTGAGCTTTAAGGAGGTCTGCAAATCTGCAGAATTAGCCTGAGACAATTTTTATGTGTTTATATAAAATTTTTCATAAAGTCCATGTTTTTCATGATTATCAAAGGTCTTTATCCCCCTAAAAGAGTAACAATTATTGATTTAAGGAGTCCTTGTTTGTGGAAAATGTAGTGCTCCCTCCAATAAACTGCAATACAACTTTGAATTAAAGGATCTAAGATGATGTCCCTTCCCCATTGACTACAAATTGGGCTTTGAAATTAGAGTCACAATATTTCCCTAGCAAGTCTTCCACACCTTACTGCCATTTGAAAGAAAACCAGTTCCAAATGTAACTTTATACATTTTGGTGATATTAAACATTTCTTCTGTTAAAGTTTCTTGTATCTTTTGTCTGTTGAGCCAACAGTATTTCTACAATCCTGTTTATGTGCAGTAGATATTGAAGAAGAGATGATGAAATACAACAGACATGTCCCTAGCCTTCCGGGATGGATATATAGCAGATAGCACTCTTACTTTTCCTCATTCTCTATATCAACTGGAAAAAAAACCATTATAAAACATATCCAAGTTCATCTAATTTCAGCTAGAAAGTGCTCTTATTAAACTAAATACATGAAGTAAAGTGACATCTAGTGTTGGTTAAGTGGAATTGAACCATAAGTCAGGACACTGAGTAGTTAACTTATTCTTCCGAAACAATGTTTAACTTGGCTTAACCTACTCGTAAAAGCATGGTTTTGTCTCCTTAAAAAAAATATTTTAGAGTAAAATTTAATAATCTGAATTGAAATGTTAATAATATTGTTTTTTTCTTTCTTAGAAAATAAAGTACTCAAAGTGTAGAGAAAAGTATAAAGAACAAAATAACACTCATGTTCTACAAGCCAATTTTGGCAAATCTTAAATTTTGCTATATTTGCTTTAGATGGTGTAAAAGTAAAAGATAGTAGACATATGTGATGCCGTATGAAACTCCTTCCTGATTTTATTTCCATCATTTTCTCCTCAGAGGTAACCACTCTCTGGTTTATTATCTTTATGATTGTTTTTATACTTTCATCATGTATTTTTGTACCTATAAAGTTATAATACTGCATTTTTACACTTGATATAAAAAATAACATATTTTATAAATCCTGGTGCAGCTTGCTTTTTCTAGTTCAGTAGTATGCTTTTCACATTTATTCATATTGGTCATTAGCTCTACTGATTTATTTTAACAAATTGGCTGGATTATACCATAATTTATTTTACAGTTGATGGACATCTGAGTTGTTTCCAGTCTCCTGCTCTTATAAACCATGGTACAATGAATACTCTTGTATGTGATCTCTTGTGTGCACATTTGAAAGTTTCTCTAGTCTGTAGGCCTAGAACATGGTGCTCAGGTATATACTTTTAAAAACATCTGTAGATATTGAGAATTTGCTCTCCTAAAGAGTTGTACCAATTTACATCCTCACCAGCAGTGTAAGAGAATTTCTATTGCTTCTCACCAACAGTATTCTCAGGCTTTTAAGGTTTGAAAATCTGCTGGGTGTACAATGTTATCTCATTGTTATTCAGTTTGTATTTCTCTGATTTGTAATAAACTGAGCTTCCTAAAAAATATGTTTTTCCCACTCAAGCTTTTGTGAATTGCTTATTCCTCTCATGTGTTTACTGGATTCCTGACATTTTCCTTACTGACTTGTTAAGGTTTTAACATATTCTTGATATAAGTACCTTGTAGGTTTGATGCATTGCAAGTATTGTTCCCCTGTTTATGGCTTGGCTTTTCATTATGTTCATGGGATCTTTCCATTTTAGTGTAATCAACATTATCAGTATTTCCCTTTTGGTAGCTTATTTTAAAAATCTTTCATTAAGCTTTTCTCCTTTATTTTCTTCTAAAATGTTTAAAGTTTTGATTTGCATGATAGGCTTCTGTGTTGTTAACTGTTGTGTATTTTATGAGGTAGGGAATTGTTCCCTCCCATGTGGATAATTGTTCCAACATTACTCCCTAAAAAGACTCTCTTTTCCTCATTGTTTACTTTTGTCTTACCATCACAGTCACTCAAGAATTTAGTTGGTAAAATTTCTCTTGTATAGTAGAACCTTGAGTTTTCCTCAATTGAGTCAAATGTTTCTACTGACCTCCACCCGAGGCTTTATCCCTACTCGTACGCCAAACCTGGTTTGCCATCTGTCTGAGAAATATGAATTGTGGGTGCTTGGGTGGTTCAGTCCGTTGAGCGTCCAACTTCAGCTCAGGTCCCCGTGTCAGGTTCTCTGCTGTCAGTGCAGAGCCTGCTTTGGATCCACTATCTCCCTCTCTTTCTGCCCCTCCCCCACTTGTGCTCTCTCTGTCTCAAAAATAAATACACATTAAAAAATAATTTTAGGGGTATGTGGGTGGCTCAGTCAGTTAAGCGTCTGACTTCGGCTCAGGTCATGATCTCATGGTTTGTGAGTTCTTTGAGCCCTGCGTCGGGCTCTGTGCTGACAGCTCAGAGCCTGGAGCCTGCTTTGGATTCTGTCTCCTTCTCTCTCTGCTCCTCCCCACTTGTGCTCTCTCTGTCTCTCAAAAATAAATAAATGTAAAAAAATTTTTTTAATAATTTTAAAAACATAAAAAAAGGAAATATTAGTCAATCTCAGGAACATTCTTCCTAATATTCTCAGACTTTGTGTCTGTGTTCTGGCCACTAGTATTTTCTTCTTAGTTGTTCGCACTTCTATTCTGGGTTATTCTGTTCTATTCTCAGTTAGGGTGAACAACCACCCCAGTTTGCCAAGGACTAAGGGGTTTCCCCAATGCAGAACTCTATGTGTTAAAACAGAGACAGTCCCTGGCAAACTGGGAGAGGACGGTTGGTCACTGTAGTTCCTACTTGCAGTTTCAGCTTCCTTCTCGTTGACTCCTTGACTCTAACCAGGGTGCTATATCTTGCTTACCAATCATCTTTACATGGAACTTATATTTGTTGGGGTCCTACTCTATATTAAAGACTGAAGCATTTTCACATCACATAGTATCTCATTGAACAGTTATAACAGCTCTGTGTGCCTTTCTTTTACCCATGAGACGAATTGCATTTAATTGGCAAGGATCACAAAATTAGTGACATAAAACAATGAACCCATGCCTAAAATATTTTTGACTAAAAATATTTTCTTTCTACATAACTTGCTGTCTTCCTAACCTGAGGAAAACACAGCTGTAGTTGCATACATGGGTCGACACCTATCCAAATGGAACTTCTGGGGGAACCCTATCATACCTAGTCTCGCTGTCTATTCATTTTGGTTTAATATGATTCCTGCCACATTTGACACTACATGAAATCACCATCATATGTTATAAAGCACCGGCCACAATTCCATTTGGCATGCAGCAGGACAAACATCTCAAATGTTGCATTAAGATAAAAACTAAGAAGAAAGATAAACATGAATAGTATCACATGGCACCTCACATTGCCACAGTAGAGTATCAAAATGTCACTGCATGGCTATGGGATCTTTCCATTTTAATGCATCTATTTTATCAATCTTTTCCTTTTTAGAGCTTTTTAAAGAAATCTTGCAATAAGTTTTTCTCCTTTACTTAATCCAAACCCCAAATGTTATTTATATGTTAATGCAAAATCATGTACAAAATACAAAATAGTATTATTTGTATTAAATTAGTCCCCCCAAATATTAACAAGAGTTGGGCAGGAGAGCAAATGATCCAATTTGTTTGGGAAACAAATTTTTTCTAGAACTTCTCAATCTTTATTTTGTTAATTTGCTTTGTGATGTCCCTACACAGAGATAGTGTAGCATTTTCCAAATGATTTGACCATGAAGACTTTTTGTTTTGTTTCATGACTTCTCAATGACTTTGGAATATACATGGGGAAATGCTGTTGTCATCTGTAACAGCACAATACCCTCCAGGGGGCAGCAGATTCCCTTGGCATATGGCCAATCATCTGTTCATTGAACAGAATGACAAAGGTTTTAGAACATGGTCTATTATTTCTGGTAATGGATGTAAAATTTTTAGTTCCTATGGTAGAAATAGGCATTGAAATTTAACTTATGGTTAATAATAAAATAAATGTATGGCACTGAGATATAATAATCAATAATAAACCAGGTGAGTCTCTGATCACAATTACATCATTAGACTGTAAAGTTCAGATCACAGGTCCAATCTTTTCCTTCTTATCTTCAAACAACAAATATTAGTTGAATGTTTCATAAGCAATAAAATGAAGTATTAGAATCAGTTCCTTTCCCAAGGAACTTACCAAGAGATGGGGCGAGGGGGGCAGTAATATTTAGATGGGACGACAGCCTGGCTGCAAATTAGAAACACCTAGGGGACTTTTAAACAACAATAATGCCCGGGTCCCACCTCAGAACAATTACATTGGAATCTCTGTGGTTTTAGGCATGGCATTTAAAAAAATGTTCTCTGATAATTTAATGAGTAGTCAGGATTGAGAACCACTGTATTAAAATGATAAAATAACGTTTTAGGTAAGCAGTTTCTGGTGTTTTCAAAGAGGAGGAAAAATTTAGGCTTTTTTTTTCCCCAGATGGAATGTTTTAAATGTAGAAGTTGGTAAAGCATGTGACTTTTGATCTCAGGGTTGTAAGTTTGAGCCCCACGTTGGGTGTAGGTATTACTTAAAAATAAAATCTTAAATTCCACATAGGAGTGAAATAATATGGTATTTGTCTCTCTCTGACCAACTTATTTCACTTAGCTCCATCCACATTGTTCCAAATAGCACGATTTCATTCTTTTTTATGGCTGAGTAATATTCCATTATGTACATACTGCATCTTCTTTATCCATTCATCAGTCGATGGACATTTGAGTTATTTCCATAATTTGTTGATAATGCTGCTATAAACATTGGGGTGCATGTATCCCTTTGAATCAGTATTTCTGTATCCTTTGGGTAAACTAGTAATGCAATTGCTGGATGGTAAGGTAATTCTATTTTTAACTTTTTGAGGAACCTCCATACTGTTTTTCAGAGTGGCTGCATCAGTTTGCATTCCCACCAACAGAGTAAAAGGGCTCCCCTTTCTCTGCCTCCTCACTAACATCTGTTGTTTCCTGTGTTGTGAATTTTGGCCATTCTGACAGATGCGACGTGATATTATAGTTTTGTATTTCCCTGATGATGAGTGATGTTGAACATCTTTTCATGTGTCTGTTAGCCATCTGTAAGTCTTCTTTGGAAAAATGTCTATTCATGTTTTCTGCCCATTTTTAACTGAATTATTTATTTTTTGCATGTTCAGTTTTATAAGTTCTTTATATATTTTGAATACTAACCCTTTATCAGATGTGGAATTTAAGAAACAAAACAGATGAGGGGCTCTTGGGTGGCCTAGTCGGTTAAGCACTCAACTTTGGCTCAGGTCACGATCTCGTGGTTTGTGGGTTCAAGCCCCATGCCAGGCTCTGTGCTGACACCTCAGAGACTGGAGCCTGCTTTGGATTCTGTGTCTCCCTCTCTCTCTGCTTCTTTCCCACTTGCGCGCCCTCTCTCTCTCAAATAAGAAAAACATTAAAAAAAAAAAAAAAAAAGAAACAGATGAACACAGTGGGGTGGGGTGGGGTGGGGGATGAGAGGCAAGCCAGGAAACAGATTCTTAAATATAGAGAATAAACTGAGGGTTGATAGAGGGAAGGTGGGCCGGGATGGGTTAAATAGGTGATGGGTATTAAATAAGGCACTTGTGATGAACACTGGGTGTTATGTAAGTGATGAATCACTAAATTCTACACCTCAAACTAACATTACACTGCATGTTAACAAACTGGAATTTAAATAAAAACTTGAAATAAAAAATATAAAATCTTTATTTAAAAAAGATAACCTTTGAAAATAAAATGCAGGCAGAAATAAGGGCTCGGGAAATAAAGCAACTGAGAGATTTTTTTTCTTTAAGTGTTTCTGTGACTATGTAAGTAATATATACACTGATTTCTGAACATTTGGGGGGAAAAAAAGAAAAAAAATCAAAATAACCCATAATCATATCACCCATGAGAGCCACCATTAACATTTTGACATATTTCTTTTGAGAAAGAGGAAAAGAGAATTCAGACAAGTTAGGAATGGAGTATAACCAGGTGTATAGATAAAATCAACCAATAGGAGAATACTTACTAGTACTTAATGAAACTAAAACAAGACATGAATGGTTCCTAAGAAAATATAAATAACATCAGTTGACTCAAGAATAAATAGCAGAAAACCTGAATAGATCTCTAACTATGAAAAACACTGCAAACATTTGCAGAAACTTAATTCCATGAGATAAATATCACTACAATCCCCATTTTGGAAAATGGGGAAATTCGAAAGGCTACATGTCAAGAAATTAGCAGAGCTGGAACTTGTCAATAGCTCCCATTATTGCAATCACCATACTCTAAGAGGTCTGGACCCCAACAAGAAAAAGCTCATCCTATGGTAGGGAAGTCATTTAACCATCAGTAACCCAGCACCGAATCTGTGCTAGGCACTGTTCTGAGTGTAGGCAATGTGAAGATGAATAAGCATGCTATGGTCCCTGTGCTCAAGAAGTTTCCAGTTGAGTCCAGACAGACAAATAATTATACAGACTACACTGCAACATGCTAATTGTTATAATAGAGATAGAAAAAAAAAAAGTGTGGTCAGAGCTCAGAAGCAGTGATGCCATGGGAGACAGGGAAGAGCTCCTATTGAAAGTTCCATTTGAACTGGCCCTAGAAAGGTAGGCAGAGAAAGGAGAGAAAGAAGGCATTCCATACAGAGGGAGCAGCAGTTGCAGAGGTAAAATGCTATAGATAGTTGACTTCTTCATGAAATCTTTCTTTCAAAAACAACGCAAAGAGACACTGGGCTGCTTTTGACAGAGGGCAGCATCCTTTCCCTATTCCATCATGACAAAAACTGCTGTTAGTTCATGTTAAAATGGTAGTGATATTTGGCAAAAATCTACTATATTCTTCCTTAATGAGTTGTCAGAGATTCTGCCATGCCATTTGTCTTCTAAGCAACGTATTATGAAGGCTGTCAGTAAAGAGTAAAGATGAGGATAAACAATGTATTCAGCAGTCAGCAGGGGGCTGAGAATCTGTTCATTCAGAATCAGCAGGGGGCTGTGGGAAAATGTCTATTCTTTAAGCAAGACTATGAAGGACTACCATTCAAAAGAGACGGTAGGTTTGTAAGAAGCTAAGAAAGTCTTCCTCTAATTTAAACTCCCAGGAGCTTTCTGTGGCCCTCTGCTTACAGACGGAGGATGAAATGAAGCATAGCAGACATTCTGATATAAGAGTGATCTTAATTTGACCACTCACCAAAACCTAATTCAGAGACTGACAGATGAATCTGATACTATACAGAAGGTTATGTGTATGGGTAATTAAGTTGACAGTCACATATGTCAAAATAATTCACACTCAGTCTGCAGTATAGGAATTTCACTGTCTTAGTGAGGCTATTAACTATGCGGGTAATTAAGAATTAAAATTGCTTGTTTGTTTTTCCTGAAGTTCTTACAGTTTGGGTTAGAAAAGCAAAGGAACAAAGTTTAGAAAATGACAGATTTGGGCTCTGAGACTTATTCCTTGTGGGACTTTGAATAGGTTGCTTAGCAACTCTAGCTAATAATACCTACTTCACAGACTCGCTGTAAGGATTAAATGAGATAATATATGTAAAGGGTTGGCATGTAAGTATTCAATAAATTGCAGTCATAATGATGCTGCTGCTGGCTTAAATATTATTATTACATAGATTCAAGGACAGTCTAAACTTTTCTCTGAACACAGTATGTTCTGATAGGAAGAAGAAAATTTGTATTAAACATAACTATTGATAAATTAATTATATTATGAATAAAAATTATTGTGCTGATAAATTTTATCTCGTACTGTCACTAATATGATCTAACCTGTTATCTATAATCAAGCAGAAACAGAACCAGTTTTAGTTCCCCTTCTTAATTTATCACATTTCTAATTGCTCTACTACACTTTAAGAATCTAGGTGTAAGTATTAGCAGCATTGAAAAATATCATTTTTCAGTTTATCATTTTAAAACAGTCATAGTTTACTGCTGAATGTTCTCAACATACATGGTAAACTGAAAGGTTTAACCTACTAGAAACTTATTGTTACTTAAACTGAAAAGTGATTCTGTCCTTTATTTGAGAGGATAAAGGGTTACTCTCCTGTGATTGAAACAATAGTTACCACCCAAGGGATATTATTTATTATAATGTTCATTTTCTCCCGTTATTAATTTAAACTATTAGAGAAAAACAGTAATGTATTGAAGCTGACAATGTCCTTAAAATGACCTATTTCAATTCCTCAATTTGATGCAAAACTAAGCCTGGCATTTAACCAAATACTAAGTGTGATACTTTTAACATTTTTGTTTTCAGAATTGCAGCATCTATAAATAATATACCCTATAATTGCTAGAAGTAAATAATATAACTAATCTGGTATGAAATAAACCTGACTTCTTCTAACTTGACTGGTTCTCACACCTAAGGATAAATATCAGCTATTTGGAACATTGTAAATAACATTCAGTGCTTCATTTCTACAGTTCTTTAAATAACAGCCCACATTATTTTGGTAATACATGGAAACATTGTCTAATGCCTGAAAAGTTACAAGTGGTACTCAAACTCCCTCATTTTAGGTGTTGGATAGATAGCATCGGATGCAGAATATTTGACTTTGGGAAATTTTACACGTTTCCTGGAATACAATTAATAGTTTTCTCAAATACTTGTCTATATTGTCTTGTTCACAGTAACTACATTACATATTGGTCAACAAGATCAAATAATTTTTTAACAGGAGATACTCTTTCAGTCTGAGAATAACACAGAATGGGTTTTTCCTGCAAAAACAGTTGATGTCTATCTATAAAACCTGCAGTAATTATCACAAAAAACTAAAATAGACTTTTTAACCCTATACTTCAACAATTTTTCACCCATACGCACTCAGTCATGCATGTAAAGCTGTCATTTCCAATCTAGACCTTTTCTGATTAGTCTTAGCTATTCTGAAGCAATGCAAATGAGAGTGATTATGTTATTGCTGTTGGGGCAATTAAATGCTCTATTTGTTTACTACTGAAAGCCCAACTGATCTGACACACAGTCAAGTTACAAATAGTTCTGTGTCTGATATTAATGAATGCCCATAATGCAGTTTTCCAAAGTTATTTCTTCACAGTTAAAATGACAGAACTTTCTATGAAAATCCTTCCCCTCTAAATCAGTGGTTCTCAACTAGGGGGAACTTTGCCTTCCAGAAGACATTTGGAAGTGTCCAAACGCATTTTTGATTGTCACAACCAGGAGAAGAGGAACGATACTATTATCTAACGGATAGAGGCCAGGGATGCTGCTAAACATCATACAATGTACAGGTCAGGACATCCTCCCACCTCCCCCACCCCCCCACGCCCCCGCTACCACCCCAATGAAGAATTATCTGATCCAAAATATCAATAGTTTAAAAGTTCTGGGGGTGGATGATGGCGATGGTTGTACAACAATGTGAGTGCACTTAATGCCAATTAACTCTACACTTAAAAATAGTTAACATGGTAAATTTTATGTTTTGTATATTTTACCGCAGTTAAAAAAAAATCAATAGCGCTGAGACTAAGAGCAAACAGGAGAAGGGATTTCTAGATGGAGAGAATATCAAGTGTAAGTACGTGGAGTTGTAAAAAAAAAGTGTGGCCTGTGATTCAAAGGCAAGTGTTGTGGTTTGTGGGACAGAATGGAAAGAGATGAAGTTGGAGAGAAACTTTGGAAAGGAGTTTGTTTTAGGCTGCTAGTAATTGGGAACCATCCAAGGTTGGCTAGCAACAGAATAGTATGTCCAGACTTTCATTTTGTTTGGGAGGATGGAGCTTAGAGATACCTCTGGCAAAAGGTGGGTAACAGATAAAAAGGTAGACTAGCAAGTTTTGTTTTTAAAAATTTGAGTCAGTGTAGGGGCACCTGGTTGGCTCAGTCAATTAAGCATCTGACTCTTGGTTTCAGCTCAGGTCATAATCTCATGGTTAGTGAGTTCAAGCACTGTCATTGCAGAGCCTGCTGGGGATTCTCTCTCTCTCTCTCTCTCTCTCTCTCTCTCTCTCTCAAAATAAATAAATAAACCTAAAAAAATTTAAAAAAATGATTCAATGTAAACCTTCAGACTATGAGGAAAGGTGGGAGAGATTGTATGGAACAGAAGACTGTAGGAGAAATTCCATGAGATTTTGTTTTGTTTCCTCTGTGTTCTGCAAACACTGAAGTTTCCTTTGGACACATTAACTTGTTAATGCCTGTGTCCATTAGGAATTTTACTTGAAACTCACCACTGCCACCCCATGGAAGTATGGCAAAGAACAGCAGTATGTTTAAAGTCAATATTTAATGTTGATCATCTAGTTGAGGGCTCCCAGTTTTTTTACCCCCAAAGTCTTTTATTATCTACCTTTCACCACCCCATAACTTGATGCTATGATTTATGAAACTAAAAGACATCATTTACTGACCAATTGCTTTCCCATTTTTATAAATTAGATACATATATAAATGCCAATCAGAGCTTCTGATCCATGATAATCGACCAGTATTTAGAGTTGATTTCATTCTAATCAAAATCAAAGAAGCATGACATTTCAGTCTTATACAGTCTCCATTAGCTAAATGTACAAATGTTTGACTATACTTCGTTAGTTGTTTTGTTTTTTGATAATAAAAATAGTTTGCAAAATCTCAATACTGCCTACAAAGTGATCCAAGTCTCTAAAAACAAAACAAAACAAAACAAAACAAAACAAAACAAAACAAAACAAAACAAAACAAAAACAAAGTGATCCAAGTCTAGGGTTGTATGTTTATAAACCACTGATCTAATCCACTGATTTTCATCAGGGGGTGACTGTGCCCCCCTGGAGGACTTTGGGCAATGTCTGGAGACAGTTTTGGTTGTCACAACTTGGGGGGGGGGGCAGAATTGCAACTGGCATCTAGTTGGTAGAGGCCAGGGATGCTGCTAAAATACATACATTCTACAATATAGGGACAGACCCCCAACAAGAATTGTTTGGCCCAAAATGTCAATAGTACCAAGGTTGAAAACTCTGATCTAGTTTAGTCCCTCTATTGTATAAATTAAAAAAATGAGACCCAGAATTGTTAAATTCTTCCTTTTATTTCAGAAACCTTACTTTTTTGAGGGAGAGAGAGAGAAAGAGAGAGGGAGAGAGAGAGAGAGAGAGAGAGAGAGAGAAGCACATGTGGGGAGGGGCAAAGAGAGAGGAGAGAGAGAATCTTAAGTAGGTTCCATGCTCAGGGCAGAGCCCTACAGGGGGCTGGATCTGACAACTTTGAGATCATGACCTGAGCCAAAATCGAGAGGCAGAGGCTCAACTGAATGAGCCACCCAGGCACCCCTTGTTTAATTTTTAATTAGACAATGCATTCAAGGATTCCAAAAATAGTACATATATAAAGGTATTTAGGACTTGAACAGACATTTCACCAAAGATATACTAGTGGCCAATAAGCACATGAAAAGATGCTCAACATCATTAGTCATTAGGAAAATGCAAATCAAAACCACAATAAGAAGGTTTTTAAAAATTATTATTAGGATTACTAGAAAGGCTATAGTATAACTTTTTAAAAATTGAAAATAACAGGTGTTGGTGAGAATGTGTAGAAGTTGGGACTCTTGTACATTGCTTATGGGAATGTAAAATGCTGCATTATTGGAAAATGTTGAGTAGTTCTTCAAAAAGTTAAGCACAGAATTACCATATGACCCAACAATTCTTCTTGTAGGCCGATACCCAAAAGAATTTAAATACAGGTTCTCAAACAAATACTTGTGCATGGATGTCCATAGCAGTATTACCCACAATAGCCAAAAAGTAGAAATAACTCAAATGTCCATCAACAGATGCATGGATAAGCAAAATGAGGTTATATATACTCATATATATATATACTCATATATATATACTCATATATATATATATAGCTGAATATTACTCAGCTATTAAAAATAATAAAGCAGTGGTATGTGCTACAATGTGCATACCTTGAAAATATTATAGGAAGTGAAAGAAGCCAGATACAAAAGGTTGCACACTGAATTATACCATTTACTTGTATAAGTTTATTTATTTTGAGAAAGAGCATGATTGGGGTAGAGGCAGAAAGAGAGGAAGAGAGAGAATCCCAAGCAGGCCCTTGTGCTGTCAGCGGGGAGCCCGACTCAGGGCTCAATGCAGAGCTTAAACTCATGAACCATGAGATCATGACCTGAGCCATATCAACAGTCAGATGCCCAGCCAACTAAGCCATCCAGGTGCCCCTATGTGATTCCATTTATATGAAACATCGAAACTAGGTAAATCTAGAGAGACAGAAAACAGATTGGTGGTTGCCAGTGCCTAGGGGGAGGGAGAAATAAGAGGTGACCACTTAATGGGTACAGGATTTTCTTTTGAGGTATTGAAAATGTTTTGGAACTAGATAGAGGTGGTGATTGCAACAATTTTGTGAATATACTAAATGCCACTGAACTGTATAATTTAAAATAGTAAATTTCATGCTTTGTGAATATCAGCTTAATAAAAGGAAGTTAAATATATATATATATATATAGTGAATATATATAGTGAATATATATATAGTGAATATATAGTGAATATATATATAGTGAATATATATATAGTGAATATATATATATATATATATATATATATATATATATATATATAGTGAAAAGCTTATCTTTGTCTGTTTTCAGCCGAGTTCCTACCCATAGGGAACCAGTTTTCTTAGTATCTGAGGAATCTTCCAGTATATTGACGCACAAAGAAACAAATGGATAGATTATCTCCCTCTTTTCTTTCATACAGAGGTAGCACATTATATAAGTTATTCTATGCAGGATTTTCTCAGCAATTTACCTCTGACATGGACACTCTTGAACATCACAGGCCAGTTTATTTAGTGAAATGTTCCTAAAACTGGTTCCTCTGATATTTCCTGGTGATTAGATTCTGATTGTGTGTCTTTTGTAAGAATAGCACAAAAGTGCATCTTCTCATTGCATCTTATCAGGTGGCACACTATTTTGATTTGTCCCATGGCTAACAATGGTCATTTGATCATTGGATTAAGGTGGTACCTGAAAGGCTTTTACCATAAAAGCAATCAATCATATAACATGTGCTATTAAATCTACCGTAAGTGTTTTCAAAGACATTTTCTGCTATCTTATATATTGACTTTTTTTATATAACCTCATGTATATAAATAACTTTTATGTGTCAACTCAGATTTTCTCAGTGTTGTCGTGTCTGGGGTCCTGTCTCTATAGTTACAGACTACTTCATGAGGTCCCAGGTTCCTCCACCTGTGGCTCCTCCCATCACGCTAAACTGAAGCCGGGGAGTTGATTTCCTCACCTCCGCTCTGCCAGGGGATAAGATTGAAGTGGTAGGTAAATTCCCCCTCAGTGCCTCCCTTTGTTGAACTGTTTCAAAGCATAATATTTCAATAAACTTGTCCAGAGACAGCCTGCATGGCCAACCGAGAGTTTCTGTGAAGGAGCTGTGGCCAGCTCATTAATGTAAAACCTAGCATCTGTTTCTCCTTCCGCGTCTTACCTTTTTTCTTTTATGCTTACTGCCCTGGGATTATGCCTGCCAATAAAGCATTCACACTTAAATTTTTTCTTGGGGTCCATTTACAAGGATCATGGGTCTGACACCATGGGAGAAATTTCTTTTCAACCAGAGTAATGGAAACAAGTGTGCTTTTCCTGAATTATTTTTTTTAAATATTATGGAAATTGGATTATGTAACCAATCATATTTCTCTTTGCTAGGACGCCATAAAGTTTAGAGACAAATGTACAGCCCACCTCTAGCCAGTGCATAAGGCAATATGGCGTAAATGTCTGTATTCCAATCTTTTTTTTTTTTTTAAGTTTATTTTGAGAGAGTACGCACACACGTGCGAGTAGGGAATGGGCAGAGAGGGAGAGAAAACATCCCAAGCAGGCTCCGTGCTGTCAGCACAGAGCCCAAGGCGGGCTCAATCTCACAAACCTTGAGATTATGATCTGAGCTGAAATCAAGAGTCAGAGGCTCAACCCCCTGGGCCACATCCAAAGTGTTACCGATTACTACAAATGCCTCCATACACATTTAAACCTCAATTCCAACACCATTTTCTTAAGGCCGCAAAAACAAAAAGACAAAAAAACAAAAACAAAACCCATCAATGCTCAAAGTGTTTACTCTCCAAGAAACGCATTTAGTATTTCAGATCAGAGAAAGGTAAAAGTCTGCATCTGGAAAAAACAAATGAGATTGTGATCAATACTGTTACATCAGAAGGATAAAAGACTGCGACTGCGTCGGGTTTCTGGTGGCAATGCAAAAGAAATAGATCTATAGGGAGGCCACCACACCATATTCTAGACTCAATTTGACCTCATCTTAACTATATTCTGTACTTCACTTTCTTTGGTGAGTTTCACCCTGGTCTAGTCTTGCTTCTCGCATTCCCTTTAAAGTGGGTTGAAATGAGCATTACAGAACAGAGAAGGAGACTGTGGCAGAGGGGCGCCCAAATCACAGAATCTGTGGGAAAGCGAACAGGAAACTCAAGAGCCCAAACCCCGTTCTCACAGCTGTGAAAGGACTAGCTGGTGAGAAATCACGTCCGCTGTACAGAGTACACAGCATTTCTCAGTGGAACTGACAAGGCAGGTGAGCAAGGAGAAACCCCCGCCCGCCTCACTGGAGAGTTTCCCTAGCAAGGGCCCTGGAGCAAGTGGGGCTACAGAAGTTTCCCACAGGGCTGTGCGCGGCGCGGAAGGCTCAAACACTCACGCTACCGCTGGTTGCCAGGGGACACTTCACAGCCATCTCCTCCAATCAGGACTCATCTCTCTGTGCCCAATCACAGAAGCCAAGAGAGCTGTAGTCGGAGGTGAAAGGTCACGCTGCTGTTTGGCGGCCATTTCTCTGGAGGCTCCGCGATTCGCGCCGAACTGTAGCTACTCCAGTCACGAGGGACGGACGACAGCTGGGTCGGCGGCGAGTGGCCTGCAGCATTTGCTTATAGTCGCGATGGTAAGCAGGAAGAAAGCGACCGGAGTGGAAGAGCCAAGGGAGAGCGGGTGACCGGCCTCGCCGGGCCCGGGGCTTGGTTCGCTCGGTTCCCATTCATCCGCGTGGGGAGCCGCGCACCCGGTCGCCTGCCTCTTTCTCCCTGCTCTGCGAATCTGAGGCGCGCGCTCTCCTTCCGATGCCCTTCCCTCCCCAGAAGTGCCCCTGACCCCATGCCCCTGTTCGTTTGAATGTGAGCCTGAGGTACTTTGCTGTCTGGGACCACAGGGTCGAGGTAAAGATGAAGCGGTCTTTATGCCCCACTTATCCCACTCCAAAATCGGCTTTACTTTCCATCATGTTGGGATTCCTGGCCCTGCAGCCCACTGGAACACAGAGTGCAGGCTTTGGAGCATTCATTTGTTTGTTTAGCAAAAAAAATTTTGAGCGCGCGCTACCAGATACTGTCTAGGCGCTAGAGTATAAGGTGAAAAGTATTGAGGCGGATCCTGCCCTAGCTTTACTCAGTCGGGTGTGAGAGATAGACTTTAATCAAATAACATAAACATGTAATTACAAATAATGTGAAGTACTGAGAAGAGAGCAAACAGGATGCTGAGAGGGTGCAAGATGGTACGTTAGAAGACAGGTCAGGGATGGCATCCCTGGTAGGATTTCACTAACTAAATAGGAAATAGGAAATCCAGCCCCTTAAAGAGGAAACGTGTACGAAGCACGGGGAGCACGAGCATATGGGCCCCAAGGCTGGAAAGAAAGCTTGACCAGTTGGAAAAATTGGCCGAAAGCTACACCGCTTGAAGAACATGGTTATGAGATAGGATGGGGAAGACCCTTAGGTGGTGTTAAGAGGTGTGGATTCTACTTCAAGTGCAATTGAAAGCCAGGGAAGCATTTTAAGTAGAGATATCACATGATAAAGATAATACTTATGTGCATAAGTTGGAGAAAGATCAGAGTGAAAACTGGAAACCCATTAGGAGGTTATTGCAGTAGCTCCCATGTTCTTTGAGATTACACTGCATATGCTTATCTTAGAGGGGTTTAGTAGCCAAGTTCCTTGGTTCTTTTCTTTCTTTGGGCTGATGGGTGAGCAGATGAGAGAAGGAAAAGTCTGAATTCACTGGGAGATACTACTACTGGTTTGTTGAATAAAAACTATCGATTGCCCATATGTAGCCCGGAGGCTTTACTAAGTCAAATAAGACCCAGCAGACCACCTAGCTCCTGGATTCAAGTGAAAGACTGAAATGTCATCTGCCCCCTCCTTACCTCTGTAGCCTCCTATTTGGGACTCTGACATCACTGGATTGTTTGTCCCTGAGATCGACTTGTTGCTTCACTCTTTACTCCTTTTACATAGGTAGCCTCTTGTATCTAGAACAGCCCTTTCTCCCTCTAGAAATACCTCTCATCCTTTAGAACGGAAGCATTACTTTGGGCAACCTCTCCTTTTGACTTTGGATTGACTGGTACCCTTACACATGCTATCTCTTCTTACTATATTGCAGTGCAATACCTATTTGTATGTGTTTTGCCTCTCCCCCTCCCAGTGTGAGCTTCTTGAGGACAAGGACTATAGTCTACATTATTTTTTTCACAGCGTTTACTTTGTTTTTTTATAGTCTGGAACAATGAGTGATGTATAGTAGGTATTCATTGTTTAAGGGAATACTGAATGAAATTGCCTAACTGGGTATTTAAATTTCTCATATGCTCTTCAACAAATAAAAGTGAAAATTAATGCAGTAAGTGAGAGTCAAGAGCTTGCTTTATTTCGATACCATAAAATATTGGTGATTTCGGTAGAGGGGAGTAAGTAATGAAAACTGAGCTAAGGAAAAATAACTGATTGAGATCTTTTTTTATTCTTTGTGCAGAGTTTGCCCCTCAATCCCAAACCTTTCCTGAATGGATTAACAGGAAAGCCAGTAATGGTGAAACTTAAGTGGGGAATGGAGTACAAAGGCTACCTGGTATCTGTAGATGGCTATATGAACATGCAGGTAAGCTAAGGAGATAAGGATCATTAAATTATATTTATTTTGCTTTACCTTAACTCCTCAAGGGCTTATAAGAATACAGTCAACTAAATTGATGAACATAAAACAAAATTCAAGAAAAAAAAGTCAAGGTCAAGAAGGCTGTTATAATTGTGATAAACTGTGTACAAGACCTGTTAAACCAAAATTCAGCCATAGAATTGACTTCTAGTGGTTAAAATAAAAAGAACTCAGATACTTGATTCATAGTGGTATAAAGGAAACAAATGGTTTTTTTGGTTTTTGGGGGGGTTTTGTTTTTGCAGAACAAACAAAACTCTCCAAGCATTTAGCTCTGAAAGACATTTTTCAAGTGACATTTTTAAGTCTTTTAATGAATGCTAAAGACACAAAATCAAAGTAATTCAATAAAAGTATTTCTTGAGGGAGAGGATAGGCCAAGCCAAAGGAATTGTTGAACTGACTGCATGTGTGTTAAGCTAGCTTCTGTAAATGTTTAGGACAGGATTTTTTTGTTTTTGTAATTGAGGTAAAACATATGTAACGTAAAATTTACCATTTTAACCATTTTCAAGTATAGAACTCTTGTGACATTAAGTACATTCACATTATGGTATATCCATCACCATTATCCATTTCTAAAACTCTTATATCATCCCCAACTGAAACTATACCCATTAAAAGATAACTCCCCATTTCCTCTAACCCCTGGTAAACATTATTCTTTCTGTTTTCATTCTGGGTACCTCATATAAATAGAATCCTACAACATTTGTCCTTTTGTATCTGGCTTATTTCATTTAGCATAATGTTTTCGAGGTTCATCCATGTTGTAGCATTTATCAGAGTTTCATTCCTTTTTGTGACTGAAATAATATTCCATTGTATGTATATACCACATGTTAATCCATTCTTCTATTGGTGGACATTTGAATTGTTTTCCACCTTTTGGCCTTTGTAGTACAATGAACATGGTTATATAAATATTTGTTAGAGGTTCTGCTTTCACTTCTTTTGGATATGTATCCAGAAGTGGAATGATTGGATATAAAGTAATGCTTTGTTTAGTTTTTTGAGAAACTGCCATACTATTTTAGCAAAACATAAAGGATCAGTTTCTCCACATCCTCACCAATATTTGTTACTTTCCGTTTTGATAATGGCTAAAGAGAGTAAAATAATCTCATTGTTTTGATAATCATTTCCCTGATGATTAGTGATATTGTGATCTTTGTGTGCTTATGGCAATTTATACATCTTTGGAGAAATGCTTGTTCATGCCCTTTGCCCATTTAAAAACTGGGATGTTTTGTTTCTTTGTTACTTTTGTTTCTTTGTTACTTTGTAGTAGTTTACAGCCAGGTTTTTGATGAAAGAGTTTGAAATTATATCTTCCTGATTTTAAAGGTAGCTGGTCAGTCCAATCATGACTGTAAGTATTCCAAACTGGTATTTCTTGTAGGAAGAGTATTAACAGGGGCACCTGTAGGCAAAAAGAGCTGAGATTTTCCTTAATTCAAGAGGTTACCACTTGAACAGATGATGCTTAGGTCCCCAAAGTTCTTGTAGAGCATGGTTTTGGCCTGGATAATTCCTCAAGCAGGAATCATTTACCAAGGCCATAGAAAAATCTGAAGAGTAATACCAGTCTGTTGAAATGTTCCAGACTTAAATAGTGGTAGTGATTACACAACTTTATGAATATATTAAAAACCACTTGGGGGCGCCTGGGTGATTCAGTACAGGTCACAATCTTAGGGTTTTTGAGTTTGAGCCCTACATTGAGCTCTCAGCACAGAGCCCACTTTGAAGCCTCTGTCTCCCTCTCTCTCTGCCCCTTCCCACTGTCAAAAAATAAACATTTAATTTTTTTTTTTTAACGTTTATTTATTTTTGAGACAGAGAGAGACAGAGCATGAACAACGGGGGAGGGTCAGAGAGAGGGAGACGCAGAATCTGAAACAGGCTTCAGGCTCTGAGCTGTCAGCACAGAGCCCCATGAAGGGCTCAAACTCACGGACCGTGAGATCATGACCTGAGCCGAAGTTGGCCGCTTAACCGACTGAGCCACCCAGGCGCCCCAAAAAATAAACATTTAAAAAAATTCGGGGTGAGGGGGAAAAACCCACTGACTTGTATCCTGTAAAAGTGAATTTTATGCTGTGGGCATATATCTCATTAAAAGAAAGAAGTAGAGAATACCCACAGAATATTTGGTTTTAGAAGTAATGTAGTTCCTAGTGAGCCTACCAGAGTTGTGAAGTGTATCTGAATAATTACAACCACGTTAATGAGGCTTTTGAGTTTGTTTATTGAATGAAAATTTATTGACTGCACATTACGTGCCTGGCTGTGTGAATATACCAATGAACAAAACAAAGTCCCTACTTTGAAGGAGTTTATGTTTTAGTAGTGGGAGATGGTAATATAATGTGATATCAGGTAATAATAGATGCTATGGAGAAAAAGAAAGCAGAAACATAGTGTGCAGTGTTAGATAGAGAGCCAGGGAAAGCTCTGAGGAAGTAAATTTAATCCGAAAACGGAATTGAGTGAGGAACTGAAGAGAGTATCTGAAGAAAATGCATCTCAGTTTGAGGGAACAGCAAGTACCTGGGCTTTGTGGCAGGAACTTGTTTGTTGTGTTTCGGGCATGGCAAGAAATCCAAAGCAGAATGACTTAGAATGATAGAAGAATGGAATGGTAGTCATAGAGGACTTTTCACGTGATTGTGATTTGTAAAAGTTACAAATAAAGTTTTTTACCTATATGTGGAAGGAAACCTAAACTTTTTGACGTAAAGTTAGAAATAATAGTTTCCTGAAATAACTATAAATTATGGTTACTCTGAATTGTTTAACTTTCTCTTAAGAACTTATTTCTGTTTATTAGCACATAATTTTTTAAAATTTTTACTCAGTTCTTTGGTTTGATTGTTGACTAATATAAAAGTATTAGATATTTTAGCTATAGATTTTGTACCCATTGGGTTCTTCAATGTGCTATGGTGTTATTACTCAGTTAATACCTGGTTCCTTAGAACTGAATTTTTGGAAAGCATTTAAATCACAACTTATTCATAAATTGGAGACTGTCTTCCTTGACATGCTGTTTTAATGTCTAATACAAAGGAGTGTTACATAACTGAGAGATTTAAAAACTTACATTGAAACAAGCTTTATTATATATTCTATATCCATCGATGTTAACTTTACTGAATGTTTATATGAAACCCAAAAGTACTACAGTGGTAAAAGAAAGCTAATATCCTGTTAATTATAGATAAATGTGAGTTGTTGGTATAGAAAGGTTTCAGTTAATAAGTTGTCTCACCAGTATTACCTAACATTTTAGGTAGTGTTACACTATTTTTCTCCTGTATTATTATACTAATATACTTTCTTTTTATTTAAAGCTTGCAAACACAGAAGAATACATAGATGGAGCATTGTCTGGACATTTGGGTGAAGTTTTAATAAGGTAACAAGAATAGTAGTATATGTAAGGAGTTACTAGTGAGCACTAGAAATCCCTGTTTTAAATTAGTGTCTCAATTTCAGAATTACTTTCTTTAAGTCACTATTAACATAATATTCTACAGTTAGACTTAAAGAGTTTTGAAACCCTTAAACTTGTCAAAGAAGATGGAAATTTTTTGGAGTTACCCTTAAGATTTTTCTAGTGTTGATACTAAACTTTCTAGCTCTTGGTGTAACCTTTTTCAGTGATTTAGGTGGAAGAGATTGGTTTTGAATTTTAGTTGGGTCTGGCTGCTATTAGGGATTTTCACTATATTCATTTTGAAATAGCTTCACACCTTCAAATTTGAATCATTACCTTTGGAAGATCATAAAGATACCATTTCATAATATCTACTTGGTAAATAAGTGCCATGTGCTTTTGCAAAACTTTTTTTTAAAAAAGAAAGAAATGATGCATTGTAAATTGTAAATATTGTAAATATCTAACAATAGTAATTCAGATCTTAATGTGGTTTCCGGTTGGAACAACAAAATGGACTGTTTTTCTATTTACAGGTGTAATAATGTCCTTTATATCAGGGGTGTTGAAGAAGAGGAAGAAGATGGGGAAATGAGAGAATAGCATCTTTTGTGGGGAATTTTTTTTATATATATTTCTAGACAATAAACTTTTTTTTTTCAATTTGTCTTGTGAACTATTCCTATTCAGATATTTAAACGCAGAGCTCAAATGTTGAAACAGTTGAAAGATTATTCACAGAATTAATGCTTTAAAAGACACTCAACTTCATTCAAGTTGGTTTTCTTTTATAAGCTCAGTATTCTTTTTTTTTTTTTCTATAGGGAGACAATTATATGCTTAATAAACACTTATGAAGGTGAATTTCAGTGCTTTTCTTGTAATACTATATTAACTGAGACCTTTTAAAACAACTTTCTTTTAAAGTTATTGAACCACTTTTGTCATGTATAAAGTTAAATATTTCCTTAGAATTAATGTATACTGTTTCATTTTACTAGTAGTCAACAAATTACCTGTTAATTTAAGTTTTAAACTCCTCAAAACCATTTAGATGTTTTAGAGTTATACACTGTTAAAATGTATACTCCACAGTGATAAAATGTACACTATGAACTGTGGACTGGTTGAAAACAAATTAGATCATTTAAAGTCCTAGATTGTCAGAGAATGCCATTATTGCACTTTAATGGTCATTCACCACATTGTTAACGCAATGTTAAAGGAATGTAACATAAAGTAATATAAGTTAAAGTACACTTTGGATGTGTAGCTCCAACTGGGATAACCCAAAGATATAAATGTTTAGCTTATGGTATACTACTTAGGATATGGTAATAAAAGCCTTCAACAAAAGAAAATAACTCCCATTGCCAGTCCTATAACCACGAGAATAAGTGCCTGTCTTCCTTAAATTGGTTAGGCCAGCATATGGGGCAGAATATTGCCATTACTGAAAACCAAAATCTACAAAATGCCTAAAACATTCTGGCAGTAAATGTCTTAGTGCACTTATTCAAGTGAAAAAATACTCTTCCTCTAGTGATTTTGTTCTTGTATCCTTGACCAAAAGTAGTTCATGTTTGTTACCAGATGGAGGTTTTGAACGATAGGTAAGTCTTCTGCCCAGCTGAAACAAAATAAACAATACTTACTATTTTTCATCATACTATTTTCTATTGAATTATAAGTAAAATAACATTCACTTGATTTTTCCCAGGAATTACATGGCTCAAAATAGTAAAAAAAAAAAAAAATCAGTTACAAAGGGATTGATAACCTAATGGGTGTCCAACATGCTAGGCAAAATTACATAATAAATAGAGCACCATAGTGTGCAAGAGACAGAGCAGTTAGGTTTTATGCGAAGTTGGGTGATTTAGGTAAAGTCATCAAAAAGCGTATGTTTCACAATCAGCAAAACTAAAAGGCTACCAGTGGAATGGGAGAAGATATTTGCAAGTGACATATCAGATAAAGGGTTAGTATCCAAAATCTATAAAGAACTTCTCAAACTCAACACCCAAAAAACAAATAATCCAGTGAAGAAATGGGCAAAAGACATGAATAGACACTTCTCTAAAGAAGACATCTAGATGGCCAACCGACACATGAATAAATGCTCAACATGACTTATCATCAAGGAAATACAAATCAAAACCATAATGAGATACCACTTCACACCTGTCAGAATGACTAACATTAACAACTCAGGCAAAAACAGATGTTGGCAAGGATGTGGAGAAAGAGGATCTCTTTTGCACTGCTGGTGGGAATGCAAACTGGTGCAGCCACTCTGGAAAACAGTACGGAGTTTCCTCAAAAAATTAAAAATAGAACTACCCTATAACCCAGCAATTGCACTACTAGGTATTTATCCAAGGGATACAGGTATATGCTGTTTCGAAGGGGCACATGCACCCCAAGGTTTATAGCAGCACTATCAACATAGCCAAAGTATGGAAAGAGCCCAAATGTTCATTGATGGATGAAGATGTGGTATATATATATACAATGGAGTATTACTCAGCAATCAAAAAAAATGAAATCTGGTGCCTGCGTGGCTCAGTCAGTTACGCATCCGACTTCAGCTCAGGTCATGATCTCGCAGTTCGTGAGTTTGAGCCCTGCGTTGGGCACTGTGCTAACAGCTCAGAGCCTGGAGCCTACTTCAGATTCTGTGTCTCCCTCTCTCTGACCCTCCTCTGCTCTTTCAAAAGTAAATAAACATTAAAAAAAATTTTTTTTTAAATGAAATCTTGCCATTTGCAACTACATGGATGGAACTAGAGGGTATTATGCTAAGCGAAATTAAAGACAAATATATGACTTCACTCATATGAGGACTTTAATATACAAAACATGAACATAAGGGAAGGGAAGCAAAAATAATACAAAAGCAGGGAGGGGGACAAAAACATAAAAGACTTAAATATGGAGAACAAACATGGTTACTAGAGGGGTTGTGGGAGGGGGATGGGCTAAATGGGTAAGGGGTATTAAGGAATCCACTGAAACCATGTTGCACTATAAGCTAACTAACTGGAATGTAAATTAAAAAAATAAAAATTAACAAATTTTAATAATGAAAAAAATCGTATGTTTCAGATAGGGCTAGCCTAGAAAAGCACCATATTTGAGGCCAACATTGCACTTCTCAGTAAGTGCCATAGCCGGTTTCTCCCCCATTGGTTAGAAGAGATCACTTTCCTTGGCTGAATACCAATTGATTGGCATTTAAAAATCCTGTTAGATAAAAATGTGAGGAAACCATGTACATCTTCTTAAACATTAGTAATCATGTCGGCTCTTAGATAAACCTTACAAATGCGAGGAGTGTGGGAAGGGCTTCTGTCGGTGTTTCACCAGGAGAAGCTTAGGGAAACCTTCGGTTTGTACCTATTCATTCCTTCTAAGGCATTGGCTCAAGTATATCAATTATTCTTCTCTTTTAGTCTCCTTTTTTCCTCCTTTATTTTGTTTTGCTTCTGTATCTGAATTTGTGTAAATTAAATGGATGAGAAAACTGTTCTATTGAAGATGAGATTTGATGGGACATCTCCAGTGTCTCAAAAGGGGCACTAACCCTATGTAAGACTGCCTCTTGCATCACAGAATTTGACATTCCTGGCCCAAGGTAACTAACAAGGCAGTCCTCCCCATCATTTTATCAACCAAAGTGTTCTTAGGGTCTAGAATCCCAGAATTCCTCGTAACATCAACTTTTTTCTCTGTCCAAACAATTTCTTTTGGTAACCTTTGTCATTAATACTGAGAAAATTGCCAGTGATGAAGTGCCCTGACTGGGTAAGAACTATCAGAGGTCTTTGTACATTATCAACTTATCAGATTGCTATTGTTTTTCCATTTATCTTCTAGTTTTAGTTCCCTCATTTTTAGCCTGTTAATTCAATTCAATAAGCATTTATTGAGTATCCACTATGTGCTAAGCTTTGGGGGTACAAAGTCATAAAAATTCACAGTTTGGGGTGCCCGGTGGCTCAGTCAGTTAAGCCTCATTGATTTTGGCTCAGGTCATGATCTCAGGCCAGTTGTTGAGATTGAGCCCCATGTTGGGCTTCACACCGACAGTGAGAAGCCTGCTTGGGATTCTCTCTCTCCCTCTGCCTGCACCCCACTCATGCATGCGTGCTCTCTCTCCCAAAATAAAAACCTAAAAACTCAAGGTCTAGAAGGAAAGATGGATGTATTAAGAATAATCATTTCAATGTGATGAGTTTAGTGAATAGTGTGTATATGTGGATGGGTGATGAATGGTAAATTCTCCTTTGGGAGAAAGAGGACAAGTCAGGTCTTCATAGGAAAAGCTAAACTAGAGAAGTCAGACCCTTTTAAAGATGAAATGCTTATTTAAATAATTTCAGATCATCACTTTTTGACATATATATTAACAGTTACCACACTTCAATTTTTTCAAGTACTTCGCTCAAAAGACTGGTTGTGAGGCACACAATAAACCTTCCCTGTAGGTTAGAGTTACTACTGTGGTAAGAATCAATGTCCATGGTAGCTTTGCAGATAACCATGGAATTGGCTTCTCCGAATATGTTTCAGACCCTAACCCAGAGGAAGGAGAGTAGCAGATAGAAACACAAGGCCCTCCATACCCAGTGTGAAGTCATGGACCACATGGACTCAGTGACTGCCCAATCCCATACTTATTATTGGACAGGTGATCTTGCAATATAAAGAACCTTGACTTCTGGTCCAGAATCTGCTGCTAAATCTGAAGCGACTCTGGGTAAATCATTTTAACTTAAACTATTAATCTATTTTTACGATATGAAGATTAGAAGACCCATCCAATTATATGTAATTCTCTGGGTTTGCCGTCTTTGTTGTTGAATGAAAGAAGCAAGGTTCATGGTTACTATTTGTAAGAAGGAGAATATATACAATAACTACATAGAACATTTCCAGAAAGATGCAGATGAAACTTAGGTGGTTGCATCCAGGGAGGGGAACTGAAAATGACTTTTCACCAAATACTCTTCTATCTTTTGAACTTTGAGCCATATGCTTGTTACTATCTAAAAAAATTATTTAAAGAAAAAATTCTCTGGTTTCATGAACCTGGAGCTAAAAGAAGTGAGGTGAAAGGTTTTTACTAAAAAGTGGGTCTAATGGAGAATCGTAGACCCAGATATTTGAATTATCCTAAAAGTAACAAGGAATCAGAGACCAACTGAAGCTGTGACCAGGAAAGACTATTTTGCTAAAGTTCACCCTTGATAAATTAGCTGAATTAGGTATTTCACAGAAGCATTCACATATTAGATGTAGCTGGACCTACTGATAACAAAACACAAACCTTTTTCTTTGGTTGTGCCACTGCCCTTTCCAGAGCAGCTTTTAGCCTTTCCTCTTGGTGTCTTTGTTTTTCTTTCATTTTATCTTCACGTAACCTGTCAAAAAAGGAAAACATTTTTGCAACTATAAATCACAAAAAGTAGAAAAAAGACCTATAGTGTTTGGTAATGAACTACCTAAATATTTTATGATTTCCCTTAAAGTTAAATAATACTTTACCTTCACTCATACTATGGCTTTTGAATATTCAGGGGAAATGTCAACAACAGATCCTATTCGTGTTAAAGTGGGAGAAAATGCTTGTCACCATTTTGGAAGGAGTAAATCTATCTACCTAGATCTTGGTCTAAAACAACCACCTCAACAAAGCCTTCTTGTTACTCCACTTCTATTTTAGCACTTTACAGTTAATGTGGGCAAGGCCACTTGAATTAACACCCAGCCTCCTCCTTTAGTCTGTTTACTAAAGTATAATGTGTAGAAAAATGCATGAATCACAGTGTATATTATATAGTTCAGTGATTACCACAAAAGTGTACTTTTCCAGTTAATCTTTTTGAATGGTATCCTGAAATTAAGACCAAGAAATGCTATTTGTCTTGTTCTCTTTAGAGTTCTTGTAAGGATAAAATTACATAAAATGACCTCTGCATATTGGGCCAATGCCTAATGCAGAATAGGCCCTCAATAAGTGATAGCTATTTTATGGACTTCTGTAATTGTAACATTTACTGAACATTTTTAATGCAAAATTAGGTTTATGTGTCTCTAACTCATGGGAAAAATAAAATTCGTTTTGATAAGAATGACAAGCAATTAGAATTAGATTCATGTATCACTATTGAAAATAAATTGTAATTACAATCCAATGAAAATTATTTCCTATTGTAGAAAAGAGGCAAGTGCTGTTAGTGTAATCAGTCATAGAGGTCTTCCCCCCCATTTTCATTTTCATTTTCATTTTATTTATTTTTATTTTTTCCATTTTCATTTGAGAGAGAGAGAGTACACAAGCTGGGGAGAGGGGCAGAGGGAGAGAGAAAGAGAATTCCAAGCAGACTCCACACTTGGCACAGAGCCCAAAGCAGGGCTCCATCCTACAACCCTGGGATCATGACCTGGACCAAAATCAAGAGTTGGGCCCTCAACTGACTGAGCCACCAGGTACCCTAGTCATAGGTCACCTTATGGAAGGAGTAATCTTTTATTTACAATTAAAAAAAATTTTGCTTTATATTCAATAAAATCCCACCAAGATCACCTTTATATATACTCTGGACTTCATTTTTATATGGAGAAAACAATATCCCCCAGTAAGCAATAACAAAATATCTAACATTAATGCTAAATATTTGAATACTTATGTGTCAAGCATGCTTTAGTACTTTTACATAGATTATTTAATTTAATCCTCACAACAACCCTATGAAATACTATTATTAACTGCCATTTTAAAGAAAACAAAACAGACTTAAGAGAGGTTTTGTGGTCTACCTAAGGTCACAAAAGTTGTAAATGGCAGAACCTGCAGGTCAACTGTAGTGCTCGTCTGCCTCTTAACATGCGTTTTTTTGCTTTAGCATGAATGTTTTTCCACCTATCAGCATTCTGTACGTGCCACATTATACTAGGGATCATATATTTATAATCATTGCCTGAAAGGTAGTATGTACATAAAATCCTTGGGGCACCTATGTAGCTCAGTTAGTTGAGCGTCCAACTTTGACTCAGGTCATGATCTCATGGTTTGAGAGTTGGAGCCTAGAATTGGGCTCTGTACTGGCATTGCAGAGCCTGCTTGGAATTCTCACTCTGTCCTCTCTCTCTGCCCCTCCCCTGCTTGCACTTTCTCTCAAAATAAACTTAAAAAATTAAGATCCTTATTTAACTCGGTATGGAAATTTGTAAATCACTGCATTCTCCTGGAAAGGCCCCCAGGTAGGCAAGGCTGTGAGGGTGGGAGGGGGTGCTGTTTGAGGGATGATAATCCTCATGTAGTTGTCTTGAGGACCCGAATGAGTTAACATGTAAATGCTGTGTGTGTGAAGTGTTGGCAGTTATGCACTGAGGAAGAGTTATGCCCTCATTGCATGGCTCTTTCAAACAATTCCTTCATATGTAGTCTCCTTCCAGTGAAAGGCTCTAATTCTATGCTTTGGGCCCTCCATGACGAGTGCAATTCCCCTTCCACAAGATAGCTGTTCAAAAATTTTTGTATAAGTAGTGAATATTCATTCTGAAAATCCATATTTTCAGGGTAAAATGACCCTTCACCCATCCCAAACTGGATCAGTTGCCCAGGTGAATCAGTGCTCATTACCATTGCTAGTGACACATTATTTCATAAGAATATTTGATGACCGTGTCTCCCACATTAAATAATAGCTGTATGAGAAGGACATACTCTACTCATACTCATTGGGTCTACTGCATTTCTGTCGCGATCCTTGCCATGTCATAGGGGCTTGTTCAGTGTTTGTGGAATCCCAGCAAAAAGTTTCTCAACTCATTAAGTCATTCACTACCCTCATATCATAAGACTTTGACTATACTTTTGCCGCCGTTCTTTCTGTTTTATCCTCTCAATTGTCTCCACATTTTCTTTGGGAATGGATTCAATGAGATCACTCAATTCCACCAGGCGAGACTCTACTTTTACCAGCTTTTGAACTGGGTTGAGACTGCCAACATCAGCATCTCCAATGCAGACCTTGTATACTTGATTAATTTTTTTACTAAGAGATTCTATCAGTTTTTCCTGAGATTGAAAAGGAGAGCAGAAAACATAAGATCTCATCACTATTTCCTTGTTCATTCAATAAATGTAGAATTCCATTTTACTACATTGCAATGAAATATAGTAGCTCTTATATGCTAGTAAACATTCCTTTTTAAAAGAAAAACTAATAGAACAGTGAGACGATGTAACAGTGATTATATCATAATTTATAGTCACATTATTACTATAGTAACACCTTGGATTATTTTTTAGAATATTTCAGTCTAGGTATAAAAAGCAATTTTAATATGACAATACCTTTTTGCTTGAGTGTTTTCGTGTACCTGATTCCTTAAGCATTCAAGTAGAGGCCCCATATGTATACATTTTAAATCCTTTTTTGGCCACTCCAATGCATTTCCTTGCAACGCAGCACGTGAGCTTCCTTTTTTTGCACTTATTACTCTTAATGAAACTGTAATCATCCTGTATGCAAGCTATCTGTATACATGCCTTATCTTCCCTTCTAGACTGTAAACACCTGGAGTTATTTTGTACATTTACACGTATATCTAAAGCAGCACTTTGCATATAACTATGCACTTAATAAATGTTTGCTGAATAAATGAATGCATTCTCTCTGAGGGAAAAAAAAAAGTTACCAGCAAACAGATTCCCAGGTTGGCCTGCAAAGCCTACTGAATTTAATTTTCATTCATTCCGTTGGAAGCCATTGCAGTATTCTGATCCAAGCAGAGGCTTAGGCCAAACCTTGCTGATCCCTGTACCTGGCCACTGCACTGTTTTAACTGTTGGTAGAGATGCTCGAGCTTGTAGGTAATGTGTTTCAAGACCATAAAATTCTCATTCTTTCTCCACCGTGTACCCGTCATTCGCAGTTAAGAGGACCTCAATAAACTGCTGGGCAAAGTAAATCATTCTCCAGGTAGCATCCTGCCCCCATGCCTGCTTCTGCTCAAGAAGATGAGAATCATCATAAAGCCAAGGACAAATAACACTCAAGACGTGGCTTCAAGCCATGGGACACCCCTCCTGGAATCAGACTCCTTACAGAGCTACCAACACTTCATTGCAAGTCAAGATCTGTTACTAATGGTTTACTTCCAACAGCTTGTCCCTCCCACCTCCTGGTTTAACCACCTTTTTGATGGTCCCATTTACCACTAATCACCCCTTTTTTTCTCTCTAAAGTAACACTTACTGTATTTCCTGTTTATATTACAAACATGTTCCTTTTTACACCTGAAACTAATATAACTGTATGTTATACTATACTGGAACTAAAGTTTAAAATTAAAAAAAAATTCTCCTTTTAGAAAATTGGAGAAGCATAAAGTAATATTAAAGGAAAAAGTAAAAGAAAAAGCAAAAGGCCTATTTGCCATAAAGCTCCTTTTTTCTCTCCCTTTCTAAATAACATTAATTTCCTATTTATATTAACACTTCTAGAAAACTTTAGAAATAGAAAAACTATGAAAGGAAAAATAAAAGTATACCCATACACCAAGGAGAAGTGTATATTAGGTATGTAAAAACAATTTTGCTGCAAGGGGAGTACATTTAAAAAAAATTTTTTTTTTAATATTTTGAACACTGATGCTGAGAAAAAGCAACTTTAATATGAGAATGGCTAGTAGTTGATGAAAATTTCTGAAAGAGACCTTTTGAACACCGAGAGTTTCAGAGGTGGATGGACTTTCAGGATGTCTTCTGTTTTTCAGAATGTCTTTTTTTTTTAAGTTCCCCCTGTGAAACAGGAGAGGAAAAGACAAGGAGAGAGATTTTCCTGACAAGGTAAGAACAGCATAAGAAATAGGATTGGGTAATGGGGTTAAAAAATAAAGACTCACGTATGAGAAAGAGATTGAGGGCCTGGCCCAACAGTGCAGAGAGGCAAAGGAAATGGGAAGCTCAAGCTACAGGCCTCCTGATGACAGAAGTGAAGTGTCCAATTCCTGGAGCTGCCACTAGATGGCAGGCCCAGCCCAGAGTCCCCCGGAATAGGGGCTACCTGAGAGTCTGCAAGGGATGGGAGGAGTTCCAGCTGCTCCCCAGAGGTGGAGTTGGCCAGGATTGTGGAAGATCAAAACTGGGATAAGGACTTTGTATGCCTTCCAAAAGGGAAAGGGAAATGATCTGACTAGAGCGATGCTTAGGAGTAATAATTACATCAAAATTGGATAGAGGAGCAGGAAGATGTCTTGATGTCAAAGGATTCTGTAATTCTAAGCCCTGTCACATTCTGCTGTGTGCTGACTGTACACAAGTCTCAATTGAACTGGATCAGCTCCCTGTTTGAAAGAATAAAACCAGAGATGAATACATTCTGAAAAATGCACAATAGCTTATATTCCATTTCATGTTCAATGAAAATGAACAAGTAACTGCTACACAAAACAACGTGGATGAATCTCACAAACGTAATTTTGAGAGAAAGAAGCCAGGTAAGCCAAATATATTACCTGATTCCATTGATATCAAGTTCAAAACATGGAAGCTAATTGATGGTAAGAGAAGTCAGGATAGTGGTCACCTTTGAGGGATGGTAGAGACCGGAAGGGGGCATGAGGATTTTAGGGGTGCTTATGACAGTCTATTCCCTAATCTAGGGGTTGGTTACATGGGTATGTTCACTTTGAGGAGATTTCTTAAGAGAGAATTTATAATTAGCTTATAATTTGAGCACTTTTCAATATAACTTTATACTTAAATTTAAAATTTTATTTTAAAAGTAAATACTGAATCCATAAAAAATGTTGTTAGGGATTAAATAGGAGTGTGGACATTTTAAAAGAATAAAATCTTGATTTTTATAGTTACAGTTCCAAAGTAACTATGATGATTTATGAATATCAAAATTAGATACAACTATGTTTACTCATAAAGGATTATGTTTTGCACATTTTGAGATCTGAAAGAATGGGAGTGATTCTAAGGATACTTTTTCCCTATCAATTTTCCTGCTCTGTTCCCCCTTTTCCACCCTAGCACTTCCCATCTCTAGGAGACACTATGAATTACTGGCCCCATTTTCTCAGAGTGTGCAATACACGAATGCCAAAATTATATTTGTGACCAAAATTTATAGATAACCTTTTAAGAAGTAATTTTCAGATCAATCCTACCTTCTCTGTTTAGGGATCTGGTTACCTCAAAATTTAAGAGTATTGAAAATGTTACTGTTTTTCACAGCCATCCTAAACATGGATGAAAGGGGTTTGGTAAGGGAAGGGTGAAATATCACTGATATTTATCTGACATTTTTTGTATGTCAGTCAATTTCAGAATTATTTAAACAATTGAAGAGTGGAAGCAACCCAAATGTTCATCAATGGATGAATGGATAAACAAAATGTGGAATATGAATACAATAGAATACTATTCAGCCATAAGAGGAACTAAGTTCTGACACATGCTATAGCATGGATGAACCTTGAAAGCATTATGCTAAGTGAAATAAACCAGACACAAAAGGACAGCTATTGTATGATTCCATTTATATGACGTACCTAAAAACAGGCAAATTTATAGAGATTCTAGAATAAAAGTTAACTAGAGGCTGATAAGATGGAGGTATGAAGAATAATTGTCTAATGGGTAGAGAGTTTCTATTTGGGATGATGAAAAATTCTATAGTGATGGTTACACAGTATTGCCAATATACTTAATGTCACTGAATTGTACACTTAAAATGGTTAAGTGATAAATTCTGTTACGTACACTTTAACACACACACACACACACACACACACACACACACACACACACACAAGATTTAAAAAAAAAAAAAAAGCCAGCATTGAAGAACTGCAAGGTGACTGTCATCACACTTCCTGCTTTAGCAGTGCATGACCCCACCCCCTCCTAACTCAGGGTACTATATACCACCCTAGGAAATGTGTGTGTGTAAACAAGCCATAAGCAACTTTTGCTTTTGTAACCCTGCCCATCTTATGGTTAGAGAGGACAATCATCTGATTGAGTTACCCCAAATCTACCTCTTTGAAAATCAAGTTCATAACCATAAATGTGGTATTAGCTTCACATATGAGATTTGAATTTTTATTTCATTTGAGATTTTTTACATGGAAATCATTGTTAGCTGAAGTTTGTTGTGGGTCTAGAAACTAATCATTCATTCAACAAACATTTATTAAGCACCTACTTAACAGGGACACTTAACATATTTAACTAGGAAGGGTAATACAGTCCCTGCCCTGGAGGGGTTTGCATCCAGCTGGGAGAGACTCATACATAAATAGATCCAATAATGGATCTATGTCAGCAAGAGAGGCTGACATCTGTTAAAAGCTCAGTGCTGGACTGATGTTGCAGTGCTTCACGTGTTAGTTATTTGCTCTTCAAATTACTAACAAAATGATCATAGACAATGAACTACTTCATGTGTATACACTGTTGACTAAAATATATTTATGGGCAGAACAATTTCAACATCATACTTTGTAATAATTAGAGCACATTTTAAGAGAATCCCAATGCCAGTTTGAATGCTTTCTACCTACTATGTAAATTGACTATTACATATGGACAAGATAACTCTAAACTGCTTTTCTACCTCTGTCATCAACCCAGGACTTGTGGTGTGCTTTAACTCCCCATTCCAATCCTTAGTGGACAGGGAATGCGAATTATTATTAACGTGAGCCAAAATAAAATAACCACTGGCAAAGAATGATTACCTGAGCATCTGATTTAAATTCTCCAAAACTAAATAGCCTGGACCTTAATTCCAGGTCTGCAGCTTTTTCCTCTTCTCTCACACAGTTAGCCTTGAGCATTTCCTTGTGCTCCAAAAGAAATGCTATGTTGCTATTTCTATTGCAAAAGAAGAAAGAGACCCATGTCTGTAATTTGTGGTTTAGAAATACACCATTATTCCAGAGCTTCAACACACTTTCCAGATCATATGTTGGCATCCTATGTCTAGCAAGCCAAATACAAGTTTGTATTTTAAGATGTCAAAGTACATGCAACTTTTCAGGTAAAATGAGAAAAATGAATGCACAGATAACTGCTTTTAACTTCCATCAGGAAGAATTTTCTTCCTTTGATTCCCCTGAGACCTCCAAATAGCAGAGTTGACATGTCAGGAACCCAACCAAGTTGTGGTGTGATCTAGAGATAGATTCTGACCTAGATCCCCTTTTCCTGCCCAATCACACCCACTTCCTTCCCCAAACTCATATTGTCAGCGTGCAGGTGCCATATGCTATGAGGATTGGGAGAGAGGAGGCCAGGATTAAAAGGATACACTAGCAGTAAAAGGGTAGCTGTGAGATCATGATTTGTAGGGGCTTAACTTTTGAATAAGTTAATTTGCTCCAAAATTCAGTGTCCAAATTGAGACATACTGTTTGAAAAGATTGCCATCAACTGGCCCAGAAAACTGTTCTGGAAAAGGCTTTACACATCTTTATAATGGGTGGATAAACAGATTTATTCTCTGCTATTTGAAGTTATTTTCCAAAATTATATAAAATTTTAGAGAAGGAATTTTGCGAGGTAGCAAATCCAGCCCCCTTCCCCTGACAGAAATCCTTTTTATGAGAGCCCTGATATATCTGTATGTATGTTATAAAATGGTATAATATTTAAGTCACATAACTTTGTGAGAGTCACAGCCAAGGAAAATGCATTTATTAGCATTATCATCTAAAGCCTGATTTGATTAGGCAGGTGGCAGAGTGAAAACTGCACCAGGCAAAACTTAATGAATTGTGGAATGACTATGTTGTACACCTGAAAGCAATGTAATGTGTGTCAACTATGCTTCAGTATAAAAATAAAAATTAAGGCAGGTGATATTATAATTCTTTTTAATCTTCCAAACTGCCTTTTATTATTGCTAGCTAAGAAAATATTTTGACAAGTGAAAGGATGTAGGGACTAAAATTAAACTAAAACAAGTCTGCTCTATGTAATTATAACTTCTACATTTTACACCCTGCAATGTAAATTATTATTAATAAAAAATCCCACACTAAATCCAGAGAGACCGTGAGGAAGGCTCACATAGGAATAAGTTGGATTCTGTCTCTGGTTAGAGACAGAATTGATTAATAGAATAAATCTGCTTGTTTTTAATAACTTACATTTTATCCTGTATAAGTTTTTCTCTTTTATTTATATCTTCAAGACTTTCATCTATATCTTGGGAATATTGTACCAAAGTTAGATTCTGCTCTTCCAGCTCTGTGAAGACTTGAAGTAACTCTTCTGG
The DNA here is from genome assembly GCF_018350175.1 of Felis catus. NCBI lineage: Eukaryota > Metazoa > Chordata > Mammalia > Carnivora > Felidae > Felis > Felis catus. Next base: position 117,048,971 of record NC_058374.1, read on the forward strand.
TTCTTTGAAATAAATTTCTGGCTCCTAATCAACCAGTAATGAATATGATTTACTTAAAAATATGCTACTTATGCACATATGACTCATCTAGAAAAATACAGTGGTGATGGTGGTGGGGAGAATACCATTCTGATTATAAGAGAGGCATGGGCAGAGAATGGCAAAGAGGCCTATTTCCATTTGAGAGGTGGCCTTCAAAAAGAGGACATTTGGGGTATTAGGGGAGATGAAAGGTATTAGAGAAGGGAAAAAGGAAGGTGAGGAAAAGAGAAAGGAGGGATGGAGCAGAAGAGGAGACAAAGGCAGGAAAAAGGGAAAGATGGGTCTAGGGAAAGGCAGGAGAGAAGGACTAGAAAAAAGAAAAAGGAGGCCAAGTGCAGGTCATTTTCTCCCCCCGTTTTATTTTATATTTTCCCAAAACTTAATAAATACGTATTACTTTAAGTAAATTTAGTTTTTAAAAATATGACTTGGGTATTTGCACACCATGTTCATCATATTTACTATAGCCAAGAGGTGGAAGCAACCTAAAAGTCCATTGATGGATGAATGGATAAAGCAAATGTGGTATATCCATGCAATGGAATATTATTCAGCCTTAAAAAAGAAAGAAATCTTGGCACATGCTACCACATGGATGAACCCGGAGGACATTAGGCTCTGTTACAAAGAGACAAAATACAAAACTTTTAGGATGGAGTTAGCTCAAAGTTAGCCTTATAACATTAAAGGGCTGTTTTGTTGAAGGTTGATTTATCTTACAGTATAGATACCCAGTATATCTCAAATTCCAATAAAATGATAAACAATCAAAAAGTGGCATTTTTACAGGATGATTGTAGATTATATATATATATATATATATATATATATATCCTAAATTATTACCTTCTTATAAACATTTATTTTTCATAAAATGATGACAAAGATGAACTATATAGGCAACTGGGAAACAGTATCAAAATCATAATTTCTTCTGGAAATTTGTGGAATATTTGGAGTAAGAAATTTAATTCTTAAAAAAAATGAGCATTTATACTTTTAACCAAATGCAATATTCAAATCAAGAAAGATAATCTGATTACCAGATCATAGTCCATATCATCATCTAAAAAGAATTCCAAACTATCTTCTGAACTGATACTTTCAGTGAGACTGTAAAAGAAAGAAAATGCCTGGTTTCTGAGCCATTTTCAGAACAGATTTGCTTTTATTTCTAAATTGTCTTTGGAACCTAACTATAATATAGTTCTTTTTCAATAGCCTTTTTAGCCTTTTAGGAAACTGCTGTTTGCAGGAATCAATGGATTTCACAGGTATGCAAAAGAAAATCCGATTTAGTCCCAGACAAGGCTGACATATGCAAACAAGTGAGACCACAAGGAAGGGCCAAACCATATGGTACCAATTATTTGAGGTGCATCTACAAAAAAAATTTTATAAAGAAACACGACAACGTACATTGCTGCATGTGTTTTGTCACTTCTAATGCAGTCTTGACAAACTCAACATGTGCTCCAATGCTCAAAATAAAGCTCATTCCTAGAGTAATACAATATTTGTCTTCTGAAGAGCTGATTTTTTGAAAATATTTTCTGATCAGGCTGAGGAAATGTTGGTTGGTGGGATGGGAGATGAGGTACATTCTTTTTTTCTTTTAATATTTATTTATTTTTGAGAGAGAAAGAGAGAGAGAATGGGGAAGGGGCAGAGAGAGAGGGAGACACAGAATCTGAAGCAGGTTCCAGGCTCTGAGCTGTCAAAGCAGGGCTCCAACTCACAGACTGCGAGATCATGACCTGAGTCGGACACTTAACCTACTGAGCCACCCAGGCACCTTGAGGTACATTCTTAAAGAATAATTATGTGGTTTGCAAAGTGGCTCTGGAAAAGTCCTTTAAGAAGGATAAATTGAAAATGATTGTAAAATTAAAGAGGCATGGGCTAGGGAGAGAGAGCTGGCTATTGGTGTGATCTATGTAATTAAAACTTTTACAAAAAATACTTCAGGCTTCCCCAGGGACCAAGATGGTGGAGAAGTAGGGGGATCCATACTTCCCACGACTCTCAAACAAAGAAGTGCAGAAGCCAAAGGACTTTGAACACCAGTCTGAGAGGAAAAGAGACTGAATCTACTAGGAAGAAAATGGGAAAGCTGGAAAAAAGATAGGTGGGTAACTGCGAACTGGGGGAGATAAAAAACGGCCACGTGGGCACAGAGGGGAGGGACCCCTTTCTACAGAGAGACAAAGGGAAGAGAAAGAGCGGCTAGGGGAAGTGTCTGACCATGTCTGGACAGGAGAAAGACCTGGGACTGAGACTGAGAGGGGTCCGATCTCTAACTGTGGGGCTTTCTTCGGACTGGAGCTGGCTCCCTGTTCACACACCTGGGGAGGAGGGGAGCCAGGCCTGGGTGTGGTGGTATGTCAGGGACTCAGTCCACAATCGGAAAAAGTGGTTCCCTCCCTGTAAGGCTGTGCGATAGCACTGAACCTGCCTGTATCTGCCACTCCCAGGCGCAGTGGCTGGGCTGAGGGTGCAGTCTGCAGGAGGATAACGCTGCTGATTCCCTGTAGTGCTGTGGGAAAAGACAAAGCCTGCCTGTGTCCACCACCCCAGGGGTTCGAAGTAAGGGTGGCGACTCAGTTGAAGTGAGGGCAGCGACTCAGTTCTCGGTAAGAGAAGGCGGTCCTGCCTGAAGTGCAGTGGCACAGACAAAGCCAGCTGGGACCACATATTGTCACACTAAGTGGCGCTTCCCCAGTGCCAGAGTGCATGGAGCAGGACTTTGAATCCTAGCCAAGCGCAGGGTCAGGGGAGTTGGCCAAGCAAGAAGGACCACCTCATCTGTGCTTGCGGCAGTGAGTATGACTCAAATGGAGTCCACCAGGTCCGGCTCCGTGGAGAAGAGACTGGGGGATCACCATTCCGCAACCCCCCCAACCCCCCCAAGGCTGGGCCTCAGGGATCACTCCTGGGGCCCATGATAGAGATGGGTTCGGACTACGCCAAACCAGGCCCCTTGCACTGGGTAACTGCCTTTCCACTGGAGTGACACAGACCCTGCAGACAGCTACTACCTACAAGCAATGCAGCATTGCCTGGATTAACTCTAGGTCAACTCTGGATATATAGATATATTCTTCCCCCTCCCCCATTTCTCCTCCTTATCTCTTCCCTCCCCTAGGCTGGATACTCTAGTTATTGTTCTGTCTAAATAGACATATTTAATCCATTGTCTTGATACATGTTCTACATCTCCTTTTTTACACTCCTTTCTCTCTCTGAAATAATCAAGCCATATAGTTTCTCTGTCTGGGTAACTTTATCTTCGTGTCATTTTCCCTGCCTCCTTCTTTATTTTCCTTTCTCCCTCTCTGGATTAAGCCTTTTAGTCTCTCTGCCTAATCAATGTTTATGTTTTCTTCCCCCTCCCCACCCCAGTCATTTCTCTCTTCGTATGTGCTCTTCCATCAGCACCACCTCCACCCTCTTCTTTACTTGTAGTCAGTGTTTTTGGGTTTTTGTTTTTAGTCTTTAGTTTTTGTTTATTTGTTTGTGTTATTTGTTTATGTGTTTGCGTGTTTTTGTCTGCTGTTTGTCTTTCTGTTTTCCTTTACAGGGCAACTCCAAGGAACAAATCAAAGCACACCTGGTGGAGGGTCCAAAATATCACTATGAGTAGGGTAATAAAATAACTAAAGTCACAACAACAGAGAGCAAGTAACAATCTCCAAAAAAAAACACCTCCTGAAAGGCCAGGCCCTGGACAGTGTATGACCCTCCTTTAATATAGCAGTGCTCACAGGTGCAGAGCACACAACAAGCTTTTAAAACACATAAGGGACAAAAAAAAAAAAAAAAAAAAAAAAAAAAAACTAGCTAAAATGATGAAATGGAAGAATTCTCCTCAAAAGAAATTCCAGGAAGTAGCTAATGAATTGATCAAAATCGATTTAAGCAATATAACAGACAAGAATTTAGAATAATAGTCATAAAATTAATAGCTGGGCTTGAAAAAAAGCATAGAGGAGAGCAGAGAATCTGTTGCTACAGAGATCAAGGGACTAAAAAATAGTCATGATGAATTAAAAAATTCTATCAATGAGGTGCAAAATAAAATGGAGGCAGCTTCAGTATGGATTGAAGAGGCAGAGGGGAGAATAGGTGAATAAGAAGATAAAATTATGGAAAAAGAAGAAGGTGAGATAAAGAGAGATAAAAGAAATCCAGGAGTATGAGGGGAGAATTAGAGAACTAAGTGATACAATCAAATGGAACAACATCTGTATCATAGGAATTCCAGAAGAAGAAGAGAGAGAAAGGGGATGAAAGTGTACTTGGCCAAATCATAGCTGAGAACTTCCCCAATCTGGGGAAGGAAACAGGCATTGAAATCCAAGAGGCACAGAGAACTCCCTTCAGACATAACTTGAATCAATCTTTTACACGACATATCATAGTGAAACTGGCAAAATGCAGGGATAAAGAGAGAATTCTGAAAGCAGCTAGGGATAAACGGGCCTTAACATACAAAGGTAGACACATAAGGGTAGTAGCAGACCTATCTACTGAAACTTGGCAGGCCAGAAAGGAATGGCAGGAAATCTTCAATGTGATGAATGGAGAAAATATGCAGCCAAGAATCCTTTACCCAGCAAGTCTGTCATTCAGAATAGAAGGAGAGACAAAGGTTTTCCCAAACAAACAAAAACTGAAGGAATTCATCACCACTAAACCAGCCCTACAAGAGATCCTAAGGGGGACTCTGTGAGTGAAATGTTGCAAGGACCACAAAGTACCAGAGACACCACTACAAGCATGAAACCTACAGATATCACAATGACTCTAAACCCATATATTTCAATAATAACACTGAATGTAAATGGAGTAAATGCTCTAGCCAAAAGACATAGTGTATCAGAATGGATAAAAAAACAAGACCCATCTATTTGCTGTCTACAAGAGACACATTTTAGACCTGAAGACACCTTCAGAGTGAACGTGAGGGGACGGAGAACTATCTATCATGCTACTGGAAGTCAAAAGAAAGCTGGAGTAGCCATACTTATATCAGACAAACTAGACTTTAAGTTAAAGGCTGTAACAAGAGATGAACAAGGGCATTATATAATAGTTACAGGGTCTATCCATCAGGAAGAGCTAACAACTATAAATGTCTATGCACCAAATACAGGAGCCCCCAAATATATAAAACAATCACAAACATAAACAACCTTATTGATAAGAATGTGGTAATTGCAGGAGACTTTAAATCTCCACTTACAACAATGGACAGATCATCTAGACAGAGAATCAATAATGAAACAAGGGCCCTGAATGATACATTGAATCAGATGGACTTGACAGATATATTTGGAACTCTGCATCCCAAAGCAATGGAATATACTTTCTTCTCGAGTGCACATGGAACATTCTCCAAGATAGATCACATACTGGGTCACAAAACAGCCCTTCATAAGTATAAAAGAATTGAGATCATACCATGCATACTTTCAGATCACAATGCTATGAAACTTGAAATCAACCACAGGAAAAATCTGGAAAACCTCCAAAACCATGAAGGTTAAAGAACATCCTACTAAAGAATGAATGGGTCAACCAGGAAATTAGAGAAAATTTTTTTTTAAAAATATGGAAACAGGGGCGCCTGGGTGGCACAGTCGGTTAAGCGTCCGACTTCAGCCAGGTCACGATCTCGCGGTCCGTGAGTTCGAGCCCTGCGTCGGGCTCTGGGCTGATGGCTCAGAGCCTGGAGCCTGTTTCTGATTCTGTGTCTCCCTCTCTCTCTGCCCCTCCCCTGTTCACGCTCTGTCTCTCTCTGTCCCAAAAATAAATAAATGTTGAAAAAAAAATTTAAAAAAAAATATGGAAACAAATGAAAATGAAAATACAACAATCCAAATGCTTTGGGATGCAGTGAAGGCAGTCCTGAGAGGAAAATACATTGCAATCCAGGCCTATCTCAAGAAACAAGAAAAATCCCAAATACAAAATCTAACAGCACACCTAACAGAACTAGAAGCAGAACAGCAAAGACACCCCAAGCCCAGGAGAAGGAGACAAATAAAATCAGAGCAGAAATAAACAATATAGAATCTAAAAAACAGTAGAGCAGATCAATGAAACCAAGAGTTGGTTTTTTGAAAAAATAAACAAAATTGATAAACCTCTAGCCAGGCTTCTCAAAAAGAAAAGGGAGAGGACCCAAATAGATAAAATCATGAATGAAAATGGAATTATTACAACCAATACCTTAGAAATACAAGCAATTATCAAGGAATACTATAAAAAATTATATGCCAACAAACTGGACAACCTGGAAGAAATGGACAAATTCCTAAGCACCCACACACTTCCAAAACTCAAACAAGAAGAAAAGAAAATTTGAACAGACCAATAACCAGTGAAGAAATTGAATCAGTTATCAAAAATCTCCCAACAAATAAGAGTCCAGGACCAGATGGCTTCCCTGGGGAATTCTACCAGACATTTAAAGCAGAGATAATACCTATCCGTCTCAAGCTGTTCCAAAAAATAGAAAGGGAAGGAAAACTTCCAGACTCATTCTATGAAGCCAGCATTACTTTGATTCCCAAAGCAGACAGAGACCCAGCAAAAAAAACAAAAACAAAAACAAAACAAAACAAAACAAACCCAACCAACCAACCAAACAAACAAACCCCAAAAAACCAGAACTACAGGCCAATATCCCTGATAAATATGGATGCAAAAATTCTCAACAGGATACTAGGAAATTGAATTCAACAGCATATAAAAAGAATTATTCACCATGATCAAGCAGAATTCATTCCTGGGCTGCAGGGCTGGTTTAATATTCACAAATCAATCAATGTGATACATCACATTAATAAAAGAAAAGATAAGAACCATATGATTCTGTCAACTGATGCAGAAAAAACATTTGACAAAATTCAGCATTCTTTCTTAGTAAAAACCCTCAAGAAAGTTGGGATAGAAGGAACATACTTAAGCATCATAAAAGCCATTTATGAAAAGCCCACAGCTAATATCATACTCAATGGGGAAAAACTGAGAGCTTTCCCCCTGAGATCAGGAACACGACAGGGATGTCCACTCTCACCACTGTTGCTTAACATAGTGTCGGAAGTTCTAGCATCAGCAATCAGACACCAAAAGGAAATCAAAGACATCAAAATTGGCAAAGATGGAGTCAAGCTTTCACTTTTTGCAGATGACATGATACTATACATGGAAAACCTGATAGACTCTACCAAAGGTCTGCTAGAACTGGTACATGAATTCAGCAAAGTCACAAAATACAAAATTAATGTACAGAAATCAGTTGTATTCTCATACACTAATAATGAAGCAACAGAAAGACAAATGAAGAAACTGATCCCATTCACAATTGCACCAAGAATCATAAAATATCTAGGAATAAACCTAACCAAAGATGTAAAAGATCTGTATGCTAAAAACTATAGAAAGCTTATGAAGGAAATTGAAGAAGACACAAATAAATGGAAGTTTATTCTTCTGATTGGAAGAATAAATATTGTTAAAATGTCAATACTACCCAAAGCGATCTACACATTCAGTGCAATCCCAATCAAAATTGCACCAGCATTCTTCTCAAAGCTGGAACAAGCGGGGCGCCTGGGTGGCGCAGTCGGTTAAGCGTCCGACCTCAGCCAGGTCATGATCTCGTGGTCCGTGAGTTCGAGCCCCGCGTCAGGCTCTGGGCTGATGGCTCAGAGCCTGGAGCCTGTTTCCGATTCTGTGTCTCCCTCTCTCTCTGCCTCTCCCCCGTTCATGCTCTGTCTCTCTCTGTCCAAAAATAAATAAACGTTGAAAAAAAAATTTTTTTTTAATAAAAAAAAAAAAAAGCTGGAACAAGCAATCCTAAAATTTGTATGGAACCACAAGAGACCCTGAATAGCCAAAGTAATATTGAAGAAGAAGACCAAAGCAGGAGGCATCACAATCCCAGACTTTAGACTCTACTACAAAGCTGTAATCATCAAGACAGTATGATATTGTCAAAACAGACACTTAGACCAATGGAATAGAATAGAGACTCTAGAATTGGACCCACAAATCTTTGACAAAGCAGGAAAGAATATCCAATGGAAAAAAGACAGTCTCTTTAACAAATGATGCTGGTAGAACTGGACAGCAACACGCAGAAGAATGAAACTAGGCCACTTTCTTACACTATTCACAAAAATAAATTCCAAATGGATGAAGGACCTGAATGTGAGACAGGAAACCATCAAAACCCTAGAGGAGAAAGCAGGAAAAAACCTCTCTGACCTCAGCTGCAGCAATTTCTTACTTGACACATCTCCAAAGGCAAGGGAATTAAAAGCAAAAAATGAACTATTGGGACCTCATCAAGATAAAAAAGCTTCTACGCTGCAAAGGAAACCATTAAGAAAATGAAAAGGCAACCAACGGAATGGGAAAAGATATTTTCAAATGACATATCAGATAAAGGGCTAGTATCTAACATCTATAAAGAACTCACCAAACTCCACGCCCCAAAAACAAATAATCCAGTGAAGAAATAGGCAGAAGACATGAATAGACACTTTTCTAAAGAAGACATCCAGATGGCCAACAGGCACATGGAAAGATGCTCAACGTCACTCCTCATCAGGGAAATACTAATCAAAACCACCCTGAGATATCATCTCACGCCGGTCAGAGTGGCTAAAATGAACAAATCAGGAGACTATAGATGCTGGCGAGGATATGGAGAAATGGGAACCCTCGTGCACTGTTGGTGGAAATGCAAATTGGGCAGCCACTCTGGAAAACAGTGTGGAGTTTCCTCAAAAAGTTAAAAATAGATCTACCCTATGACCCAGCAATAGCACTGCTAGGAATTTACCCAAATGATACAAGAGTACTGATGCATAGGGGCACTTGCACCCCAATGTTGATAGCAGCACTTTCAACAATAGCCAAATTATGGAAAGAGCCTAAATGGCCATCAGCTGACAGATAAAGATGTGGTTATATATACAATGGAATACTAGTTGGCAATGAGAAAGAATGGAATCTGGCCATTTGTAGCAATGTAGATGGAACTGGAGAGTATTATGCTAAGTGAAATAAGTCAGGCAGAGAAAGACAGATACCATATGTTTTCACTCTTATGTGGATCCTGAGAAAATTAACAGAAGATCAGTGGGGAGGGGAAGGGGGGAAAAAAGTTACAGAGAGGGAAGGAGGCAAACCATAAGAGACTCTTAAATACTGAGAACAAACTAAGGGTCGATGGGGGGTGGGGGAGAGGGGAAAGTGGGTGATGGGCATTGAGGAGAGCACCTGTTGGGATGAGCACTGGGTGTTGTATGGAAACCAATTTGACTATATATATATATATATATATATATATATATATATATATATATGTTGCTTTCAAGTAGAGGGTAGTGATGAAGGGGAAAGTGAATAAGTGGGTTAGGGGAGGGAGGAGATTCTAGAGCTATATGGAAGAATGAAATCATGGGACCCAAGAGTAGAAAGAGCTACTAGGGCCAAAAAAGAAGAGACAAAGATGACTCCAACATTTGTAATCTGTGAGCCTGGAATGATGGAAGTAGCCCTAACAAGATGGAGAACAGTTTAAGGGTAAGATAAGAAAAAGATTAATATTTTCTTTGTTCGTGTTGAGTTTGAGGGGACAAAATACCTACCTGGAACTGCCCTTTAAGCCGTGGGAAAACAGAGAAAGAGCCATTGACGTAAGCGAATATTTGGGAAATGTCCCCTGAGAAAGCATTTGATAACTATTGTCCTACCCCAACTCTTCTCTTGATCCAGTGGTATCATTTTCTTTTCTTTTTCTTTTTTTTCAATGTTTTATTTCTTTTTGAGAGAGACAGAGCACAAGACGGCTCTGTCAGCACAAAGCCCGACGCAGGATCTCACAAACCATGAGATCATGACCTGAGTTGAAGTTGGATGCTTAATTGGCTGAGCCACTCAGGTACCCCAATGGAAGTCGGATGCTTAACTGACTGAGCCACTCAGGCGCCCCAGTGGTATCATTTTCTAATTAGTCTTTTCCCGCCTCTCTGAAATTCTTGTCACCTTTTTGATTTCCTTTCTGACATAAATGTCTGTGGTTTCTCAGCTTTCTTCCCCTCTCATTGTACCCACTCTTTGGGGTTATTTCATCCTCTCTCATAGATTCCGCTACTGCTAAATACTAATGGCTCCCACATATCTATCTCTTTCTCTTGAGCTCTAGACTTCAATGTCTAACTTCCAGTGGACATCAATGTCCACTTGGCTGCCCTACAAGGAGCTAAAAATAAGACAATCCAAAATCATACTCCTTATTTTCCTTTTCAGGCCTGCTCCCCTTACTGTGATCCCAAAATTATTGAATGACAACACTATATACCCCATTGCCCCCCCAGAGATTTGAGAGTTATCTTTGACAAAATTTGTGAGTTTTTTGACCACTCTCTTTTCCTCACACTTCCCCCAATCTTTTATGTGAGCCTTTCAAAGCCTGTCAATACCACTTCCCTGAGATGTCTCACAGCCTTTCCTTCTTTGTTCCTATGGCCACTATCTTATTGAGGCAGTTCATTATATCTCTCCTGAATTGTGACAACAGGCTCCTAACTGCCCCTTCTTATCTCTAGTTTTGTCTCCCTCCATTTTATTCGATAAAATACTCCCACATCCAATTTGCTAAAATGTAAATCCAATTGAGTCTCTGTTACACTCTTGCTTAAAACACTCAGTGTCTCCCCAGGACCCCTGGGACAAATCCAGGCTCCTTAGGATGGCACCACGCTTACCTGCTCATGATACAGTACTTACCTGCCCCTTGAGCCTCTCACTTTCACAGAACCAAGCTCTGCCACCTCTGTGACAAAAGGCTCCAACTTCTCCCAGAGCTTGTCTTCCCCAATGCCTCCTCCTCTCACCAGACTCAGCTTGGATGCCATCTGTTCTGGAGAATGTTCACTTATCCTGCCTTGCTCTCCTACTCCCTCACCTGTCACCTGGGTTAAGAGTTCTTCCTTTGCATGCCTGTGGCACTCTGAGCTTATCCTTCCAGTGGTATTATCTATTATATTGTAGCTGACTAATCCCTTGTCTGTTTTCTCACTAGATGATAAACTTCTTGAGGGTAGAGACTGTGTTTTATTTACTGTTGGGTCCACAGGTCATTCAATAAGTACTGGTTGAATGAATGAAAGAAACTACGAAAGTGGTGAGCTTTCTGAGGAGTGAATGTGGTGTTTGCATGTTACTGTGTGTATTGATAGATTCAGAAAAGGCATTTGACAAAATTCAATGCTCATTTATGATAACTCACAGAAAAATTAGACTAGAGAGGATTTCCTGAAGTTGATAGGTTATCTGTATAAAAATCCTACAGCTAACATTTTACTTAATGGTGAAAACCCGAACCCTCTTAAGACTGGACAAGGCAAGGATGTCTGCTCCCACTACTATTATTCCACATAGAATGTTCTACTCACTGCAGTAAGGCAAGAAAAGGAAATAAAAGGCATACGTATCATAAAGGAAGAAATAAAACTGTTTCTATTTGCAGATGACATGGTGGTCTACGTGGAAAATCCAAAGGAATATAAAAAAACCCCAAAGGAACAAACCCAAAATTCCTAGAACTAATAAGTGAGCTCTTCAAAATCAAAGTATATGAAAGTACAACAATCAATTGTATTTCTATATACTAGCAATGAACACAAGAACACTAAAATTAAAAATACAGTTCCATTTACAATTTCTCAAAAAGAAAAAAAATAGGAAAACTATTATGTTTAAATCTGACAAAATATGCACAGGGCCTGTATGCTGAAAACTATGAAAAGCTGATGAACAAAAATCAAAGAAAATCTAAATGAATGGAGAGACATACTATGTTCATGGATTGTAAGAGTTAATATAGTTAAAGATGTCAGTTCTCCCCAAATTGATATACAGGTTCAAATTTGTTTCCTAGGGCTGCTGTAACAAAGTACCACAAACAAGGTGGCTTAAAACAACAGGAACTTATTCTCTCATAGTTCTGGAGGCTAGAAGTCCAAAATCAAGCTGTCAGCAGGGCCATGCTCTCCCTGAAGTCTTCAGGGAAGAATCTCTTCCATGCCTTTCTTTTAGCTTCTTGTGTGGTTGGCAATCATTGGTGTACTTTGGCTTGTAGATGCATCACTCCAATCTCTGCCTCTGTTGTCATATGGCGTTCTCCCTGCATCTCTGTGTCTCTTAAGGATACCAGTCATACTGGATTAAGGGCCTACCCTCATGGATTCAATTTGCTTATACCTACAAAGATCCTATTTCTAAATAAGGTAACATTCATAGATAGTACCATGAATTAGACTTCAATATATCTTTTATAAAGATATAGGGAGACATAATTCAAACCATAAAAAGGTTTTAACACAATTCTAATGATTCCAGGAAGTGTTTTTTTTTGTAGATATAGATAAAATTGTTCTAAAATTTGCATGGAAAGCCAAAGGAACTAGAATAGTCAACAAAATTTTGAAAAAGGAATAGAGTAAGAAGAATCAGTCTAAATGATTTCAAGACTAATAGCTTATAGTAATAAAGACCATGTGGTATTGGTGTTAGACGGCCACATAGATCAATGGAACAGAATAGAGAATCTGGAAACAGACCTGAACAAATATGCCTGATTTTTGACACAGATACAAAAACAATTCAGTGGAGAAGCCATTTCAACAAATGGTGCTAGAGCAATGGACATCCATAGGCAAAAAACAAACAAACAAACAAACAAACAAAAAACCTCTCAACCTAAATCTCATACCTTATTCAAAAATAATTAACCTAAAATCGATCACAGACTTAAATGTAAAACTATAAAAACTTTACAGAGAAAACATGAAAAGTAATCCTTGGTATCTAGGGGTAGTTTAAAAGTTTTAGACCTGACATGAAAAGCATGATCCACATTAGAAAAAATTGATAAATTGGACTTCCATCAATATCAAAAACTTTTGTTCTTCAAAAGACCCTGGTAAGAGAAAGGACAATCTGCAGACTGAGGGGAAATATTTGCAAGCTACATATCCACAAAGGGCTAATATAGAAATATATAAAGAATTCTCCAACTTCAACAGTAAGAAACAAAACCAGACAATCCAGTTAGAAAACTGGCAAAAGACATGAACATACATTTCACAAAACAAGATATAAAGTTATCAAGTACATGAACAGATGTTCAACAACATTAGTTACTAGGGAAATGCAAATAAAAAGCACAAAAGATAGGAAGATTATGCATCCAAAAAAAAAGGATGAGATAATGCCACTTGCAACAACATGGATGGACATAGAGTATTATGGTAAATGAAATAAATCAGACGAGAAACACAAATACCATGTGATTTCACTCATATGTGGAATCTAAAAGGCAAATGAATAAACAAAAAGGAGAATCAGACCTATAAATACAGAGAACAAACTAATTATTTGTCTTCCAGAGAGGAGGGGGTTGGGGGATAGGCACAATGGGTGAAGGGGAGTGGGAGATACAGGCTCCCAGTTATGGAATGAATAAGTCATGAGAATAAAAGGCACAGCATAGGAATATAGTCAAAGATATCATAATAGTGTTGTATGATGACAGATGGTAAGTAACTACGCTTGTGATGAGCATAGCATCAAATTACTATATTGTACACCTGAAACTAATGTAACATTGTATGTCAACTATACTCAAATAAAAAAGAACCAGAAATAAGATTTTTTTAAAGAAAAAGCACAATAAGACGTATACATCAATCAGAATAGCTAAAATTTTTAAAAATCAAAATGGTAAATGTTGGTGAGAATGGAGAGAAACTGGATCCTTTGTTCATTGCTGGTGGGAATGTAAAATGGTATAGCCACTCTGGGAAACAAATTGGCAGTTTCTTTAAAAACTGTGCATGCACCTGCCATCCAACTCAACAGTTGCACTCTAGGCATGTATTCCAGAGAAATGCAAATTCTGTGCACACAAAAAAATTGCACAAATATATTTATAGTAATGTTATAGCTCCACTCTAGAAACAATCTGGATGTTGTTCAATGAGTGAATAGTTAATTTGTAGTGTGTACATATCATCTACAGTTGGCTCTGGAACAACACAGTCAAAAATCCACACATAACTTTTGACTCCCCCAAAACTTAACTACTAATAGCCTACTATTGACCAGAATCCTTACCAATAACAGTCAATTAATACATATTTTGTATGTTATATGTATTATATACTATATTCTTACAAAGTAGGCTAGATGAAAGAAAATGTTAAGAAAATTATAAGGAAGAGAAAATACATTTACAGTACTGTACTATGTTTATTGAAAAAAATTCCACATATAAGGGAATCTTCATAGTTCAAACCCATGTTGTTCAAGGGTTAACTGTAAATACTACTCAGCAATGAAAAGGAACCATTGATAGATCCAACAGCCTGGATGAACCTTCAGAGAATTATCCTCTGTAAAGCATCCAATCCAAAAAGGTTACATAATGTATGATTGCATTTATATAACATTCTTGAAATGACAGAAATCGAAGCAATAGAGAACAGATTAGTGGTTGCCAGGAGTTAGAGAGAGGAGGAGGGAGGGAAGTGGGTATACTGTTAAGGGGCATGATGAAGAATCCTCATGGTAATGTTCTGTATTTGATTGCATCTTGACTGTATCAATGCCAATATCCTGGTTGTGATATTGCACTACAATTTTGCAAGATGTTACCACTGGGGGAAACTGGTTATGGGTACGGGTACAAACTGTATTTCCTAAAACTATGTGAATCTACAACTATCTCAAAATAAAAAATTTAATTAAAAACAAAACATTGATTGTTAAATGCCACAGAAGTGGAGCAACTTCAGGGTCCCTAGAATTCAGAGTATGGTATCTGCACTGACTTTTGTCATGTGTGATTGTCATGGCCCAGATCCTTTCCTTGGGGCCAGTGTACCCATCCTGGGCATCAGTATATTTTCTTAAAGCTTCCCTGGGATAGGCAGGGTTGAGAGCTAGCAATTTATTAGAAAAATAATGAGTATAATTGAGTCAACAAACAAATAAGGGGCAAAACAAACAATGCTTTATGGTCCTATTGCAGCTATTTTGAATGACCTTGTAAAACTGCAAACACAGGGGTTGGCAGAGTAGCTTAAGAAACAATTAAGCAATGGTTCTGAGAGGGCCAGACCCAAGATGCAAAGGGTAGGCAATTTTTGCAGATGGCAGTGGCAGGCACTCATGAAAGAATGAGGGGAGCCCTGTGAGAACTCCATCAACTCAGGAGCACCCAGAAATGGCAACCACTACCTCCAGGATCTGTTAGGGTGGGTATAGATACATGGTATATTTGTTGAAGAAAGGCTAAAAGGGATATATGCTGCAAAAACATTCACAGTTCCCAAGAGAGTTAATCAAGTGTGTACTGTACTTTGATAAGGATGATTTCTTATTCTCTAGGGTGAAGGTGGTCTTCCTGCGGGGTTTTCCTGTTCAAAATGTCCAGGCGAAGTCCATGTCATTGGTGATGGTGGAGGTGAAAAGAAATAACACGTAATTAGAAATGATTCCTTGTTACTTGGTGCAAGATATTCATTTCTCTGCATGGATATGCCCATTACTTTTTTTTATCATTATTAGAATAATGATCACAAAAAGTGGAGTTCTTTTATTCTAGTGAAAGTGGGTTCCAAGCCTAAGAATAAAATCAAAGGCAGTGGTTGTGCAGGGTGCAGGGGTTGCAGAGTCCATATTGTCAAAAACATGATACAACAATTGACAGTCACAATCAGGAACATAAATAGTGAAATATTTATGGTTCTATTTCTTACCTAACCATATATATTTCTTGTATAATCACTGATTTTCAATCAAGGTAAAAATTACAAATGATGTGCACTTGTGGAGGGAATGAGTTGTATCAGGTCCTTTGCCCCTGATTTCTCTGCCTGTCTTGTCCATTCATCTACCTCTCCAAGTTTTGTAATAATGTCAGAGAGAAAGAAATGGAACTCCTAGCTCCCAAGGATTACAGGTGATGTGGACACCACATCCTGTTTTCCAGGTTAGCTTATAGGTCCTGGATTTCTACTTTGAGATGGACACCTTCTCTGGTTCTACTTTTGTAAGTGAAGTCTCAAGTCTCTAGTGTTACCTTGGCTTACCTCTTCCCGTAGAATTGTCGTCTGAAAAAGATGTCTTCCTGGAGTCCTCAATACTGCCCTCATTTTTCTTTGTATTTAATTCTAGAAATGGAAAATAAAAGGGAGAGAGAAAGGGGGGGGGGAAACACTTCTGGGAATGAAGTTTGTCTCATGGTGAAAACGTACAGAGACAGAAATAGAGGATGGGAGTATTGCAACAAGCAATGAACGATGCAGACGGCAAGCGCTGGTCTCTGAACAGGCAGAATGGATGGGAATGGACCTAGGGGACATGAGGAGGTCTCTCTGCAGAGAGGTCTCTGCATCAGTTTGTCATAACCTCTGTAATCCCAGTGTCAGCCACTCACTCTGGACTGAGGGACTCACTGGTTTCTGAGCATCCTCCAGTTAAAGGACAAATCTAGGAGTACTGAATTTTAAGCTGCTAAATGCAAATACTTCCTGGCTTTCCTTTCTTTTTGTTTTATCTCTTGTTAAACACTGTGTACTGAGTTTAACCAAGTGCCATCACTGTGCTCCGTACTCTGAACAGATGATCTAATTTCATCACAGCACAGGGAGAGATACAGGGAACTGAGTAGAGAAGCCATCCCTGGTGCGCTGGTAAATGTTTAACAGTCAGCTCTCCGGAAAAGACTTCCCCCTGATTTGTAGTTTACTGACTTCTATGGGGTAAATGCTCTTACCCCGGAGTCTCAGGATCAGCTCTCAGCTGAAGACTCTGCCAAGAACTCTCTGTAGCTCTCTCCTCTCCATTACTCTGCTCAGGGAACTCCAGCCTCCCTGGACCTGTACGTCTCTTTTCAATTCATGGGGACTGCTGACCTTGCATCCTGGAAAAGCTCCCCAGGCAGTATGTTGAGGCCTTCATTGGGCTCTTCTCATTTGTCTCCCCTCTCTCACGGATTATCTTCTCTCCTTGCTTCTCTCCTTGATGCCTCATACCTGAAACCTGTTGTTTCATCCATTTTTCAGGTTTTTTTTTTTTTTTTTTTTTTTTTTTTTTTTTTTGGCAGGAGGGTGAGTCTGGTCCTTGTTACCCCAATGTTGCTGGAAGAGGTAGTTTTCCTCTTTGATTTGCAACCCCATTTTGATCACTTACTTAATTCTTCTATATAATACATCTATTTCTGGTTCATCAAGCTAATTTCCTAACACCAGTACCAATGCTGTGTTAACTTCCGAGACTTTGTGATATTATTCCTTAAAAGATTAGTAACACCCTATATTCTCTTTTAACTTTAGAAGTATTTATCTTTCTAGATGGACCTCAGAATCATTGTGCAAAGTTCTCCCCAACCAACACTCAATTGCCTGGCAAGTTTTTGGTAACATTTTTATTATAATTCCACAAAACTTATACATTAATTTCAGAAAAATTGGCACCTTTACAATATCAACCTTCCTCTATAAAAACACGACATAGTTCTCTTTTTGTCAAATCTCCAGGTCACACAATTAAGGTTATTGTTGCCTTCTTGAATTTGATTTTCTTGTATATTTTCTGGTTAATAAAGTTAGTCTAAGTTAATATGTGAGGTTAGTAAAGTATAATTGAGTTTGTGTCCACTTACTCTGCAGAAACCTTTAATAAAATCAAATAGCTTTTCAGATTTCGTATAGGAGGGTGAAGGGGTTCTAGGTATGCTATCATATCATCTGCAAATAAATATTTTCTATTTCTCTATGTATATCTTTTTATTGCTTTATATCTGAAATTAACTTGAGTTTCCAAATTAATAATTTATAATATCAGAGAGAGTGGGAATCCTTGTTCAGATTCTGCTTAAAATAGAAATTTTGACTATTTAATAAAGAACAAATAAATATTGAAGCAGAATATTTGAGAATTAGGGATATTTACTTCATTGAAATTAAGAATACGTGACTCACTTGTTAATACCGGAAGAGTGACATTCATACTTTCTCTACTTTTTGTCATCTGTGCCTTTTTCAGCGCTTGCTGGATTTGCCAGTGTTTTGGAGACAATTTCAGCAGAAAAAATCCATATTTCGTGTATTCTCTAAGGAGTAATTCTGTTTTTGCTATCTCACTACTCAAAAGAAACAAAGGTATCATTAAAAATATCCATTGAAAGTATGTTCATTTTTTAAAAAGGTTTTATAAAATCTGTTCCTTTGATTATATATTTGAATAATAATTTATTTAATAAAAATTGTAAGTACGGTCATATGATGAGATAAGAAAAAACCACGTAGGAATGCTATTTGAATGAAATATGCCATGGATATGCACTCACAGAATAGACTGATGATAGTTTTACTCTACTTATTTATTTCTGAGGGAAATGTATTCCATTTTAGACATAGGAAAAAATTAGAAGGTAGCTAAAGATGGGACTTATGTAAGAAAAATAAAGAAAACGAACACTCAGTGAGCTCCTACTAGGAAGTGGGGGCAATATTCAGGAGACACTACAGCTTTAAAATAGGTGTCATTCCTGTCTTTTGGAAGAAGAAATGAATGACGTGCAAAGTCATTTGTCTAGTAAACGGCAGAACCAGCGCTCAAATCCAGGTCTGACGGACTCAGATGCCCAAGCTCTCGCCAACAAAATCCAGTGACTTGGACTGAAAACCTTTCCCCTCAGCCTCAGATTACTTTCCCATAATTATGTTACAAAGTGGATTCTCAAGGAATGTTTAAATTAACAATGAAGGCCCTCATGAAAGGGAGCTTCACAGTTGTCCTTCGAAGCTTCCTTAATCATCCCCTCTTCGATATCTCTATCAATATTACTCCTGTATCAATATCCTCAGCTTCAGTACTTTTCTCAGTCAGTGCCTTCCTTAAGCCCTGATGTGAGAGTGATATTCAAGAGTCAATAAATGGCTGGCTCACATATCACCAGGTGAAAGATGTTGGGAGCCCCTCATTCTACCACCACTTTAGTTTTAGTCTGAAAGCCTCCCAGATGTGCTACAAGAAACAAGATTCAAATGGCTGGAATTGCACAGCTTCCAAGCAAAAGCTTCAGAACAAGCTCCCTTCTGCCTTGTGAACAGATTTCCAGCCCTACCTGCAGTGGAGGAACTTCCTGGGCGATCTCAGGCCCATAAAGAGAGAAAAGGGAGAGGAGGCTGGGTGACTCAATCAGTTGAGCATCTGACTCTTGATATTGGCTTAGGTCACGATCCCAGGGTTATAGAATTGAGCCCCTCATCGGAGGGAGGAGCATGGAACCTGCTTGGGATTCACTCTCTCCCTCTTTCTCTCTCTGCCCCTCCCTCTCCTCGTGTGCTCTCACCTCTCAAAATAAATAAATAAACTTAAAGAAAAAAAGGCAATAAATAGCAGTTGCCTGCCTCCTCTGTGCTGTTACCAGCTTGTTTTTCATTGCCTTTTACACCTTTCTAGGATGAGGAGACACATAAAAAATAAGCAAGTTCTTTTCAATAAGGCCATTTTGCCATTGTGCAAAAATGCAGTACTCTATGCAAACATAGAGGCTGCTACTCTGGTTCTAGAAATAGAACAGAATCTTCTAATTATGTGATGGAGGAAGGAGGGAAGGGAATTCTCCACCTTGGAATGCCTTCAACTTTAGCCTCCTAAAATAGAAGAGGCTTCTGTAGCCAGAATGTGTTTGAAAACACACATTCTGTTAGTAGCAATTGGTTTCAAAGAAACTACCATCCACTTCGTTTATTGTATTTTAGAGAAGGTGTTGTCCTCTTTTCTGAAAAATTTAGGACTTGGTTTTAGAGGAAAGTTAAGCATTAAATCCTCAAAAAGAAAAAAAAAAACAAGTTTTAGCGTGACTTGATACAAAGGCTAGTGTCTCCTGGGTCATGAAACTACTGTCCAAGAATGATGATAGAAGGAAGCTTCTTTAGATATTTGAAATTAGATCAAATGAGATACACTTGACCACAGAAGAAAACATCTGGGCTTGAAAAAAAAAAAAAAAAAAGAGTGTGGTGGGTGGTATAATAGTTTTATCCCAGCTTCCCCCTCCTGTAATTTTTGTCATTATAGATCCCCGTTTTTAAATATCGATTCTAGGTTCAACTAAGTGTAAGTATAAATATAAAAAATTTTGCCAATTATAGTTTTAAGATGGCTGTAAAATTGAAGCCCAACTTCAGAGATGTTAAAATGTGGGAAGAAAAATGCCTTAGAATGAATGAAAGAGGGCACTGAGAAAATAATTTATGGTTTACTCTTAATGTTGGCTTGCTTCTTTTCAACCAATTTCTAGGCTTTTATATTGCCAAGTTAGAGGAACCTTTTCAACCAGAGGTCACTGTACTCTGATACCCAGGCGGAGACAGACGATCCTTGATTAACAGGTTACTTATTTTAAAAATGAGGTCATACTTATGGAATCATCAATAGATAAGGAATATTCCCACCCAGGTCTTGCTAGGCACAAGTAGGTTTCAATGGGGCATGGATATTTGAGAAGGAAAAGATGGCACCCTGGGCTCACCTTTTCACTGCCTGTACCTCCATATTTGCTTTCTTTAGCTCTGTTGTCATTTGGAGTTTGTTTATAGTTTCCTGTGCTGCACTGAAAAGTAACAGAGATTTGTTAGTTTGTTTTGTGTTGTATTGTGTTCTGAGAAACTAAAAAGAAAGACGGAGGAAAAAAGGCAATTTGGCTAGAGTGAAAACACGAACATTTTAAGGGCGTCTACAGATCTCTGGTCATTTTCTCGAAGGAACTCTTCAAAGGCCATGGCGTCTTCTTGGAGCTTTTTTTCTGCTTTTATGAGTTGCTGTTCCTTCACTGCTATGAGTTTTTCAAACTTTTTAATTGTATTTCTTTTGGTTGAGAGAGCATACTAGGAATGTTGAAAACAGAAGTGCAACATTATTCCACATTTCTAGCCTGTTGCTAGTACATTTCTTTCAAAGTAATTTTTTTGTTAAGTTTATTTATTTATTTATTTATTTAGAAAGAGAGAGCAAGCATGAGATGGAGAAAGGCAGAGAAAGAGAGAGAGAAAGAGAGAGAGAGAGAAACCCAAGCAGGCTCTGTACCTTCAGCGCAGAGCCCGATGTGGGGCTCGAACTCATGAACCATGAGATCATGACCTGAGCTGAAATCAAGAGTTAGATGCTTAACTGTTTAACCGATGGAGCCACCCAGGTGTTCCCCCATTGCTGCTACATCTCAATAGTCTCATAATAAAGGGTAAAATAAATTGCATACTAAGTGATCACTTGTATTAGAAATAAAAGCATGGGGGCTCCCAAGTGGCTGTTGACTGAGTGTCGAACTTCAGCTCAGGTCATGATCTTATGCTTCCTGAGTTCGAGTCCCACATTGGCTCACTGCTGTCAGCACAGAGCCCACTTCCCGTCCTCTGTCCCCCTCTCTCACTGCCCCTCCCCCACTCATGCTCTCTCCCTCTCAAAAATAAAAATAAAACATTGGAAAAGAAATAAAAGCATGCCAAGTCTTGAGACTATATAGCCTTTATCTCATGAGGGAATTTATTTGGGGACCACCAGGAGACTGTTTCCTTTCTTTCACTTTTATGAAGAGCTCAGTATTGTTCCCAAATGGCTGTGCCCCACAAATCAAAAGTAGCTGCATATCCCCTCAGGCTCTATGCTAAGAAATAAAAATAAAAATGAAAAGCGCTACATGTCCCTCCAAAGAGCAGGTCCATCTGGTACTATCCACAATAGCCCTCCAGTATTTCTGGGCATTGAGAAATTGTGCTGTCTGTAGTCACAAAGTCTCCTTCATTAGGAAGTAGCAGGAAAGAATCAGGTTTCCCTGCCATGCCTATAACACATTTCTCCAAGCTGCCCAAGGGTAGGGGTGTTTAACCAGCCTCCAAGAGCCCTGTTTAGATCCCAAAATAAACTTTGACATCTAGGTTTTAGTTTTTTAGTACATAATGTAAGAATTTGCTTGGGTTTTTAATGCCGTGCATGAAAAAGAAATTATGAAGTCACATAATAAAAATGAATTTAGAATATTTAAATGAGGAGATTTTAAAGAAATATCAATAATTACCCCAGATTTATAACAAAACACATTTCATTAATTACTTGACTTGACAAGTATTTATTGAGTGCCTACTGTGTGCTGGGACTGTTTCAAGTGGTGCTAACAGAGCAATGAACAAAATAAACAGATTTGCTTTTATGGGATATACACTCCAGTGGAGCGGGGAGTCCATTACAGGGGGATAAGTGGTCCAATGGGCAAGGAGGGCAAAGGCAGAGGGTTGCCATTATGTAGAGCCAAGAAATGCCTCCCTGATTTGGTGAAAATTAAAGAGAAACTGGATGGAAATAGGGACCAAATCATGGGGATATCTGAGGCAGGAATGTTCCTCCCAGAAGGAAGAGCCTTCTGTGCAAAGGCCCTGAGGCAAGGGCAAGATTGGTGTGTCCTAAGAACAGCAAGGAGGCCAGTGTAGTTAGAGGAGAGTGAGCAAGGTGGGGAGTGGTAGGAATGAGGTCAGAGAGAGAGAGAGAGAGAACAAGCCAGGGACAGATAAGTCACTAGAGGTCTTCAGCAGAGGAGGGGCATGTGTGGAGAAAAGACTCCTACCGCTGTGTGGAGAACAGACTGAGTGTAGGGAGCAAAAGCGGAAGCAGGAGACCAGTGTTCAGAAGTTATAACAGTAATTTGCACAAGAGATATTGGTGACGTGGACTACAGTTGCAGCAGGGGAGGTCATGAAAAGTAGTGTGATTATGGATATATTGGGAAAACTATATTTGAAAGTATATTTGGAGCTGGGTTGGAAGTAGGAGAGTTGAGGATAGCTTCAATATTTTTGTCCCAAGCAACTGGAAACGTAAAATTGCTACTCACTGCAATGGGATCACTACATGAGATGGAGATTTTCAGGGGTAGAGAAGAGTATAGAAGGGACACACTTTTGGAAAGTCTGAGTTTGTGAAGTCTGAGGTGCCTATTGGGCATCCAAATGGAGCCATTAAGAACCGTAGTTGCCTTTGTAAGTCTGGAGTTCTGGGAAGAGGATCAGGTAGAGAAATAAATTTGCAAGTTGTTAATAGGGAAGCGGAATTTAAAGCCATGGGCCTGGAGGGGTGTAGATAGAGCACAGGGTGAGGAGTGAGCCCTGGGGCACGCCAACATTTGGAGATTGGAGAAAAGAGGAACCGGACAAGAAAACTGTGAAGGAGTGAGCAGCCAGTGATGAAGAAGAACTAAGAGACAGTGGGTATTGGAAACCAACCAAAAAAAGCATTTCAAGAAAGAAGAAATGACCAAATGACCTAAGTGCTGCTGATGGGAAGTAAAAGGAAGACTGTGAAATGACAAATTGAACTTGGCGATGGGAAGGTCACTGGTAACCTTGACAAAGTAGTTTTGGTGGACTGATGAGGACGAAAGCCCAACTGGAGTTGTTTAGGAAAGGATAGGAGGGACAGTAGCTCTGGAGACTGTAGTGGAAAAATAAAATGTCAAGGTGAAAATTTGGCAATGCTACGCAAGAAGGCTTCTATTTGACTAATGGAAGGAAGAAAGAAATTATTTTTACTACCTCCAGCAGAAACCTGTCTCTCTGGTCATTAATAAATTCATGAATGGTCCTTTTTGCGTCTGCACCTTCAAAGAAAATGGAAATAGACTTAGGTTTAATTCATTATCCCTCAAAAGCCTGTATAAAACAAAAGCCATGTAATTAAATCACTGTATACAGTATGTATCTGACTTTAAAAAATCATTATACCTTCAAATAAACATTTTTCCTAATCACTCAAAAGCTGATTTCATAATAGTAACTATCATTTATTTTATGTCCATCATATTCCAAGAACTTTATTAGACACTTTATTTTTTTAATGTTTATTTATTTTGAGAGAGATTGAATGTGTGTGTGTGTGTGTGTGTGTGTGTGTGTGAGAGAGAGAGAGAGAGAGAGAGCTGGAGAGGGGCAGAGAGAGAGGGAGAGAGACTCCCAAGCAGGCTCTGCACTGTCAGTGAGACCATGACCTGAACCAAAATCAAGAGTGGGCCACTTAACCAACTGAGCCACCCATTTGCCCCTCGGCAACTTAAATAGATTACTTTATTTAATTTTAACAATAACCCCAATGAGGTACATATTTCTATCCCCATTCTATATGTGAGCTCAGAGATGTCAAGATACTTGCCCAAGATAATAGAACTAACATGTGGTGGAATGGGCATATGACTCCTCAGCCTGTGCTAAAGAAGACTGAGCTGTTTTAAATCTTAGTGTTTTGGCCAATCTAGCTATAAAACTGAAGTCCTTTGGCAAAATATTCTTGGGGGTCACAAACCAAATTTACGGCAGGAAAGAAAAAGATGACTACCTTTACCATCTAGCAATCAAAAAGATCAGTTTCCTTTCAAGGTTTCTTCGTTCTAGAAAAATTATACACAGGCTGCATTTCAATAATGTTCACTTCATGAAGAACCACCAGAATGTGGTATAGAACAGTCTTTTGATTAAAATGTAAATAGAAGTAGAAAATAGTGTTTTTCTGTTTGTTTTTAAAGTTTATTTTTGAGAGAGAGAGCACGAGCTGGGGAGGCAGAGAGAGGGAGAGAGAGAGAATCCCACAGGGCTCAAACCCATGAACCATGAGATCATAACCTGAGCCAAAGCCAAGAGTCAGACACTTAACCGATTGAACCACACAGTTGCTCAAAAAAATCTTGTTTCCCAAATGACCAGTGAGCCTGTACTGCATGCACTAGGAAGGAAGCCCACAGTCTTGGACCGTATTCTGCCTCTGCCTCTTACTAGCTATGAGGATGTGAGTAAATTACTCACCCTCTCCAAGCCTCAGTTTTCCCATCAGCAAAAATGAGGACACTAATTGTGGTAAATTGTATTATTGTTCCAAACTATTTTCTGCCCCCCTCTGTAAGAAGATTATCTCCCCCCTACCACCCCACCCTGCCCCGTATCAGGCTTGACCATTGACTGGATTTGGCTCATGCAATACAAGAGGAAGTGATCTGTGATGCTTCCAAGCACAAGTTTTAAGAACCACCACTGGTTCTCTCTTTCTCCTTCTGCAATAACTCCAGCGACATATCAGACAGGGGTTGTTCCTTCAGTGTAGGACCCAATGAAAAGCACCAAAGTTGAAAGGTGAATGAGAAATAAACTTCTGTTGTTGTCAGCCACTGAAATTTAGAAATGGTTTATGACCACAGCATAAAGTAGCCTAATGGATCATTACTATAATTTCTACCTCATAGTGGTGTTGCGAGAAGGAAGTGAGGCAACATGCTAAGAAACACATCATAGCTTCTTAATCGCTAGCTATTATTAAAAATACAATTAGAACGAGTAATCAATTTTCCCAGGTCAATAATAATAGCAATTATGATTATTATAATCATTAATAGTTCTGTGATTATGGGTAACAAACAACAAGATTTGGAGTCAGACATTGGTTTGAGTTCTGTTCCACCTAGTGACCTTGAATTAGTGATTCAACCTCATTGGGCAATTTTCATCAGAGGAGGAGAGGAGGCAAAAATATCTAACAGCATTTTGTTGAGGATTAAGTAAAATAACATATGTGAAAGGAATAAGCACCTGGTTATAACATAGTTTTCTTTTTAATGCATAAACAAATTGATTATAAAAAATCCTCAACATTCATAAAATTAGAGTCATAAAATGAACTGCCATGTACCTATCACCTACTTCAACACAATCAACATTTTACTAATCTTGTTTCATCTATTGCCACCCCTCACTTTCCCCCTCACTGGAATTTAAAAAAAAAATTTTTTTTATGTTTATTTACTTTTGAGAGAACGAGAGAGAGAGACAGAGACGTGAGCAGGGGAGGGGCAGAGAGAGAGTGAGACAGAATCCGAAGCAGACTCCAGGCTCCGAGCTGTCAGCACAGAGCCCAATGTGGGGCTTGAACTGACAGAGTGAGAGATCATGGCCTGAGCTGAAGTAGGCCGCTTAACTGACTGAGCCATCCAGGCGCCCCGCCCCTCACTGGAATATTTTAAAACAAATCCAAACCATTGTTACCATCGAATCCATAAACCCTTTAGTATGTAACTCCATCAGATAAAAGAGTCTTAAAACATAGTCATAATACAACTATCATACCAAACAAAATGAACAATTCCTTAGTATCATCTTTACCTACTCTGGGTTCAGATTTCTCCAGTTGTCTTAAAAATAACTTTTTAGAATTAAAAAAGTTAAAATATAAACAAAGATCAGTTTGGTTGGCATAAGTCCTAAAGTCAATTTTTTATGTATAACTTCCATCCCCATCCCCCCATAAACACTTTATTCCATGCCATTTATTGGCTTAAGAAACCAGATCAATTTCCCTGTAGAATTTCTTTTATAATGAGATTGCATCCTCATGGTATTATTTAACATGTGCTCAATATCCCATGTTTGTTTGATTAGATTCAGTCTCAATTTATTTAAAAAACATTTTTAATAGAAAAGAAGCATGAAAGTGCTTACTGTAGCTTTGATTTGGTCACTTGTGATGGGTCAGATGAATTGGAATCAATTTCAACATCAAAAAAAAAAACATCTTATACTGTCCTTTCTGTTTTTTCACCAATAGAATTTATTAGAAACATTTCAGTAGCGTATGACACATCCTATCTTTTCCTTTTGTCCTCGCAGAGCACAGATCACATGAAAGGAATGATTTTTTTTAATCAGGAATTTTGGAGACAAATTCTGTGTATGCTAAACTTATACAGAGACTGATAAATATTAAGTCTAGAATTCAAAGAGAAATGCCAGAGTATGTAGGAACAGATACTTTTTTTCTAGCTGTATTGAGATATAATCGGCATATAACATTGTTTCAGTTTAAAATGTAGAACATGATGATTTGATACACATATATTATAAAATGATTGCCATAAGATTAGTTAACACACCTTTTACCTTACATTACTACCATTTTGTTGTTGTGGTGGTGGTGAGAACATTTAAGATCTACTCTTGGCAACTTTAAAGTATATGATGCAGTATTGTTAACTGTAGTCCCCATGCTATACGTCAGATCTTCAGAACTTACTTATCGTATAACTGGAAATTTTTACCCTTTGATCAACATCTTGCCATTTTCCCCACTCCCCAGTCCTTGGCAATAACCAATCCACTCTGTTTCTATGAGTTTGGCTTTTTTAGATAAAAAAAAAATTCTATACTGTCCTTTTAGTAAATATTATAGTCATGCTTACCACCTTAGGCTACTTTAACACGATACTATCTGGCTGACTTGGTGTGATTTTATTCTTCCACGCCTAAATAGACTGGTTGTAGTGGGTTTCCCATTTTGGCTCTTCTAGCTATCTGGAAGGTTTTTGACAAAGAGACCACGTATGATAAAACCCTCCCGGAAGCACTAGTGTTCCTCAACGCCAGAATACCTCATCACTCACTGGGGATGTGGTCAAGAGGTGTTGCCCTTTGAGAGTAAAACCAAAATCAAGCTGCCAGCTGCATTTAGGTGGAAATGACGCATCTATTATGCAGCCTAACCAATCTGTCTATGACAGTTTCTGTGTAATTTTTTGAGGTGATCTAGCGGTTGGCTGCTATTGCATACAGAAAAATAAAATAACTGGGCTCCCAAAGTAGGGGTCACTTGCTCATTTCACATCATGTGGGTCTGTTTCTAATGAGGATCCAGGCAGGAAATGTAAGGTTGGGAAATGGGGGTTTCAACCAAATCAACTCTTGATTGGAAAGAGTCAGAGGGGGATTTATTTTCAATGAAAATGTCCAAATTGCTTAACTGTGTAACTGGGAGAAACTGACAACCTGATTTCCATTGTTAACAGAGCCCAAGTTGCCTTGGATAATACCAAACAATTGTACCATTTCCTTTTTGAGAGTTTACTTATGTCATTTACTCTTAAGAGGCCAGTAACTCCTCTGTCAACTGGCATGGTGTTAAACAGGGTCATCTGCAAAACCACACTTGCTAGGTGTCTCAGAAGTGGTATTGTCACAAGGATATTTGAAGGTGGCCACTTCGTGTAGAACTCTAAAACATATCCCATATCATTTTAAGTGCTCTTGATAACTTAAGGATCACCATTCTACAAAGGTAAACTATGAGGCACACTACTGAACCTAGCTATTCCCAACTAGAGGTATAGTCACTGATATCACTATGTTGCCTGTCATTCGCACTTTTTCATACACCTATGTGCAGGACATGTGCCTCTAAGATCTTCTAAAAAGAGATAATGTGGCTTTCTTCTTCTACATTAATTATAGTCTCCAAAGTTCTTTCCTAAGTGGCTGGTTTTTTTGTTTGGTTTTTTTGTTCCCTAAAGATTTTCTTTTATCACAATTTGGGAAAGTTACCAAAATTTTTAAGTTTCCACAACAAATCCTGGGCATTCAATGTATCTTCCTTCTTTCCTTTTAATTTTAATTTAAAAATTTGGACAAAACTTATTTTGGGGGAAGATTTTATGACCCCCATCATCCTAGCATTAATAATATCAATGTCATTGGCTTCAAACTGCTTTCTATGTCATTTGTAGGCACTTCTTGATTCAATAAGTAAGAAATGTCCATGACATTTTGATGAACAAGTTGCCCTTTTTCATAGAGCAAGAATTAAAAGCCTATAATAACAACATGTTGCCTTCAAGTGCCCTTGAAACAGGTTATGTCTTTGCAACAACAGGGCTCATAGCATCCTGATTCTGGATACATGAGTTTTATGGCCTGGAAAATCAAGACTTCTCTTAGAAAGTTTTCATATATTTCTACATCTAGAAACAAGTTTAAATGGCCCATGCCATAACCTTTAATACTGTATCATTTTGGGAGTGACTTTCTTCCTTAGAACCATGAAAAGGAGTAACAGTTTATTTCTTGGAAAAGTGTGTTTTCTTATTTAAAATAGATTTTTCTCCCAACTCTTAGCCCCCATTTACAAAGGCTTCCCCACCTCCAGAAAAGCCCCCAAACCTGACATTTACAGTAAATATTTAAAACAATGTTCTTAACCAGTAATTCAGACTTACCTTCTGTTAATTTGAGAATAAGAGTGGGATCTAGCCCAAATTTTTCAGATGAGTCACCAGCTGTGTCAGAGTAGAATGCTCTTTGGCCCAGGTGTGAACGACTCTTCATTCGAGATGAAAAAGTAGACTTTTGGTAGACTCTCATGCTGCGGTTTATAAATTTTTCCTGCCCAAGTGGAAAAGCTTAATGGAATTTTTACTATATAAAATGTTGTCTTTAAAAATAGTGATCATATATAAAAATGTCATTTACAACAAGTCTTGTTCTCATTACTGATATATTTCCCAGTAGTGATACATTAAACAAGCAACTTTGAGTTCTTAACTCTGAAGGACTGGGTCTAATTTTCAGTTCCTTCTCTTAGGAAGCTGAGCACAGATATAAAGACATTGAACATTTCCCAAACAGGTGCATCACAAATATGAGACTGGAAAGTGCTCTGGCTTTATTTTCATTTTCATTTTTTAATCTTATCTTGCCCAAATGGCAGGTAACTTGGAAATTCCACTATTTTGAAAGGACTGGTTCTGTGGAATTGAATTGAAAACTTGAGAGGAAATGGACCTCTCCAGTAGACAGGAAGAAATCAGCCTTTCAGTTTCAGAATCTTTGCTCAATTTAATTTTGGATTTTCAATAAAACTATACAACTCAAGCATGAAACCACCACCTTACAGATGAATCAGTTAGTGAGCATTTCTAGATACTTTTTCATTCTAATTAGGATTTTAAAAATCCTATAACCAAACTTTACCTCTAGGAATAAGGAAAGCCAACCTCATGAAATCCAAATTGTGTAATATAAGGTGCAATAATATAAGTAGTGAGATTAACTGCAAGGCACACACCACCACCATCACCACCACCACCCTTCTCTCCAACAAGGATGGGCACTCCTTTCTCTACATTTCTTTTGTATGCCTCTATTACTGTATTTTATCAAGTCTAAGATGTCACTTATTATAGATGCACAATCACTTTATGCATTGCCAATTATGCATGGCACCCCATCTATATATGCTGGATCCCAATTTCAGGAATGAGAAACTGTGAAAAAAAAATGAACATTAGAATCAGTGAAGTGGGGTATACCATACTTGTCATATGCCATTGTCATGGTGCGTCTGTCTTCCCCCAGTAGGTGGTGATCCCTAGGTCTTTACTGTTAGATGATGTTCCTTTTGTGTGTGCTTATACTCCAGCACAGTGTGCAATGCATACACAGACATCTGACTCCATGTCTTAACCCAGCAAAATTAATAAAAGTGATAGATAGGAGGATAGGTTTCTAACATTAATTGGGTTTAGGCTTTAACAAAACTTTACCTTTTTCTTTGCTGCCACTTCATTTTCTTTGAAAAGAAAGAGATCTTTGAAAAAGATCTTATATGGCCTTTCCTTTTTGACTGAGCCTTCTTTTCCTTTATCTGTTAAAAAAAAAAAAAAAGGAAAGAGAAACATCTGTCATCCCTGCTTTGTTTACCTGAAGGGTGAGGCTCCCCCTAGCCAGGGCACAGCAAGTGGATAGGTGGGTCTCTGAGGAGGACACAGGCAGCCTTTGCCTCCCCAACTGAGGCAGGGATGCAGGGCCTGGATCTCAAGGGCAGAAGACACAGCTCATCTGTCTGTTTCCCATGGCATCAAGCACAGTGCTTAGTACTTCAAGGGGGATAAGTCTGTATTTGTTGTGTGAATAGGTAAGTGGGCCAATTACAAGATAGTGGGATCATATTTTGAGGCATTAAGATATTGCTTCTTTCCATCACTACAAATACAACTACATTCTCTTATACCACCGTTTCAGCAGCAATAGACACAGCCAATATCCTTAGGGACATCCTCAGTCCAGACTCGAGAGTCTTCAAAAAAAAAATAAAATAAAATAATGATGAGTATTGGTGAGGATCGGAGGAATTGGAATCTCAAACGTTCTGCTAGTGGGAATGCAAAATAGTGCAGCCACTTTGGAAAACTGGCAGTTCCTCAAAAAGCTGAACATCTGGTTGCCATGTGACCCAGTCATTCCACTCCTAGAAATGAAAATGTACGTTCACATGAAACTTGTACATGAATGTTTATAGCAGTATTAGACATAATGGTCAAAAGATAGAAATAATCCAAATATCCATCAACTGATGAATGGCTAAACAAAATGTGGTATATCCATACAATGGAATAATAATCGGCCATAAGAAGGATACATAATACAAGACTGATGAAACTTGGAAATATATTAAGTGACAGAAGACACATTAATTCCCTACATCATAAGATTCCATTATATTTCATGAAATGTCTAGAATAGACACATCCATGGAGCCAAAATGTAGATTAGTGGTTGCTGAGGGCTGGAGACGAGATGGAGGAGGGTAAGAGGTGACGGCTAAGGACTGCAAGGTTTCTTTCTGAGATGATTAAAGTGTTCTAAAATGGACTGTGGTGATGGTTGCAACTATCTGTGAATACAAACCACACACTTGTACACTTAATAAAAAAAGAAGCCTGGCTATAAAGGGGTTGGGGTGGGGGGGAGATGGAAAGGGAGAGGAAGAGAGGGAGAGAGAAGTCAACTGAATTTCTGAATGGATTTTTTGTTTTTATTTATAAAATCTGAAATGATAAAAGGTCTTTCTCTTTTTCTTTCTTTCTTGCTTCCTAATGTTTGGGGGTGGAAATTTTGACTTTAAATACCACTGGCCAGAAACAGGAATACTGGAGCTTGGAACTGTTACCTTAGGTCAGTGAAAAGGAAAGGATAACTGAAGACACATCTCCTCTCTGCCCCAGCCCCTGCACCTACTCTCACCTCCCCAAATATCAGAATGTCTTGAAAGCAACACTCTTCTCCAAGTGGCTAAGAGATTCCCAGCAGGGCTGGGAATTATTGGTCTGGAGTTTATAGGCTGCCTGAGAATTGGCTCTTTGCCCAGGGATTCAGTTGGGAAAGTGGGAGTGTCTGGGATAGAAACCTCAGGCACATTTTGCTGCAGGTAATGGATTAGGAAGAAAGAAAATTACAGAATAGAAGCCTTTGGCTCAACATGGAATGTGGAATTTTCTGATCACCTCCTATTCACCTTGTGGGTAAAGGAAGGATCCCCTGCCCTAAATAGGATGAGATGAACACTCAACACTGGACTGATGAGATAGACAGCAGTTTATTAGTCCCTTATATGCCCAGCCCAGGGGAGGAAGACACCGCCTTGCATGCAGGACCACATCATGACTGCACTTAGGAGCAGAGCGAAACAGCAGGGATTGCAGGAGACAGGCTTTGTAGTAATAAGAGGATAAGGTGCCCCCTGCTTCCCGTAACAGGATGTAACTGACTTATGAAACCCATTAGGCTGAAGACCAGTGGGGTGTAACTGGTCCAGTTGATGGGGGAAAATAGCTAGGTGGGGAACCTTTCTCACTGAGTGGAGGTCGAATCTGGCAAGAACAGGGAGACTTACAGTTCGACCTTTGGGGATCTGTGAAACTCAAAGATGTCAATGCAATACATGAAATTTTAGGCTTTGTGATACATGAGCAAAGACAGATGAGGGTAGGCCTAGGCATCTGGGCTTGGAGACAGCAGGAGTATGGAAGGGCAGAGCCAACAGACTGAGGCTCAGGAGGAGACAACAGAAGTCAAGGACCCAAATGGACTTGGGGTTGAGTGGCATTGCCAGTCTATGACCTGTACCCTATACCACCACTCTGAGGCCAGAGCTGGACCTGACATCCCAGGATGGGACCACTGATGTCTTCCAAAGGGTGAGGCATTGGTAGGCTGGACATCTCTCCCTCCACCAACTTTCTCTCCTCCTAAGAAAAACCTTACAAACTTAATGTCCACCCCACCCTAGGTGGCTTAAAATTTTAAATGCCCGATTTTAATCCCCTCTGACCAAGTTTAAGTATCCTGGATTGACAAGATATTTTTTCTCTTCTAACTCCAAAGCTAAATTCTTTTTGGTTATAGAGAAATAGAAAAACTAAAACTCTGAATACCAAGTATATTAATTTTCTATGGCTGCCCTACTCAATTACCACAAACTTGGCAGCTTAAGACAACAGAACTTTATTCTCTTACAGACCTGGAGTTCAGGAGTCCAAAATCAAGGTGTCGTCAGGACTATAATCCTTCCAAAGACTCCACCTTAGCTCTTCCAGCTTCTGGTGGCTTCAGCCATTCACTGCCTGTGTAACTCCTGCCTCCATTCACAGGGCCTTCTTCTATTTTTTCCACTTCTCATTGGATTTAGGACCGACCTTATATCCTTGATGATCTCATCTTGAGATACTTCCATTATACTTGCAAAGACCCTTTTTCCAAATAAGGTCACATGGCAGGGACACAGACAGCTACCACCATTCTGGAGGGCCACCTTCAACTTGCTGTAGCAAGTTTCCTGAATTATAAACTCACTATAAGCATTGGCTCTTAGCCAACCTTTCTCCCCACCTGAATTACGTCCTAGTCACATAGAACTAGGGCTGCTATAACAAATCACCACAAATTAAGGGGCTTAAAACATCAGGCATTTATTCTCTCACAGTTCTGGAGGCCTGAACTGAATGCATTGGTTTGGTTTTCTCTGGGAGTTTCTGAGGGAGAATCCATTGTATGACTTTCCCCTAGCCCATGGAAAATGCCTATGGAATGCTTATTACCTGTAACATACTCTTGGCATTACCCAATTTTCAAATCTTTGTCAAATTTGTAAGTGAAAAAGAATTTATTCTTCTATACCAATAAATATGGATTCCTTGTATATTTGTAAAGAAGCAGGAGGAGGAGAGAAAGGCTGGATAAGGAAAGGAGAGGACAGATTTTGATAAGATGTAGTTATTCATGTCCTTTATTATGACAAATAATTGAGTTAATTGTTTTACGTCATGAAATTCCCTAGCAAACTAGCTGAGTGTGACAACTTAATGCCCTTCTGATGTGGAGATTTGTCTTTGCAGAATTAAAAAGTGGAAGAGAACTTTCTCAGCAGGCCAGTTATAAACTCTTTACATAGAAAGATGCTTGTCTTGTGGCATTCTCCTTTTCCTACTCTCCCAAGTCTACCATGGAGACTGACCATACCAGGCACAAAGCAAGAACTCATTGACAGATTCCTTCTTTACCTTCAGGAGTCAGTGGTATCGGCAAAAAATATGATGACATTTTGTCTCCTGGCCCTGTCCAAAGAAAAGGAAATACATTAAAAATAAATTCTGTAAACCTGTGCACACCGGGTGATGTATGGAAGTGTTGAATCACTAAATAGTACTCCTGAAATTAATATTACACCGCATGTTAACTGTAATTTTTTTTAACTCACTGGAATTCAGATAAAAACTTAAAAAAAAATAAATTCCATAAACCTTGTATAAAGAGGCTAAATTCAACAACCAGTGGTTCCAAATAGCCTTCATTGCTTTTAAAAGTAGTATATGCATAAACTCTTTGACCCAGCAATTCCAAATCTAGGAACTTATCCCAAGAAAATAATCAGGTAAGTGGGCAAAAATGTATGTACAATAATATTTGTTGACATGTTATTTAATAAACAGGGAATTGATTAAATAACTATGGGGTACCCATAACATGGATCGCCTTGTGGCCCCTCAAAATGATGCTGTAGTCACTGTTTAGCTCTGTTAACAATATATTAAAAGTAAAAAACAAAATATTTCAAAATGGTGGGAATGGTGTGGGTTTTAAAAAACACAGGCCAAATCAGATGCTTTAAAAGTTGTTCAGCCAGGGGCGCCTGGGTGGCGCAGTCGGTTAAGCGTCCGACTTCAGCCAGGTCACGATCTCGCGGTCCGTGGGTTTGAGCCCCGTGTCAGGCTCTGGGCTGATGGCTCAGAGCCTGGAGCCTGTTTCTGATTCTGTGTCTCCCTCTCTCTCTGCCCCTCCCCCGTTCATGCTCTGTCTCTCTCTGTCCCAAAAATAAATAAACGTTGAAAAAAAAAAAAATTAAAAAAAAAAAAAGTTGTTCAGCCAAACATTAATAGTTGTTGTCTTTGATTTGGAGCAAACTCTCCTTTCATTTTTATCAGGTGTGGGATTAAGGTTAGGTGCAAAATTTAAGGAAGTAGCCCCCCCAACTCAGTTATCAAGATAAATAACATGTCAATGCAAGTTTTTTTAAAAAATTCCAAGATAATGCAGGAAAAAAAATCTATGGTGAACAAAATATTAAAACTTTAAATACAGACAGGATTAGACTGTGAATTCATGTGACCCTGAGAGTGCGTGCCTCACTTGTCACACTCACGTCCTGGCCCACAGATCTTGTCTGTATTTACATTTTTGATATTTTGTTCATCGTGGAACTTTTTGCATTAATTTTTATTTTTAAAAAATAGTGAATTAAAATGTTTGGTTTTGTCCATGCTGAGCATGGAGCCTGCTTGGGATTCTCTGTCTCCCCTTTTCTCTGCCCCTCCCCTGCTCACGCATGTGCATGCACTCTCTCTCAAAATAAATAAAATTTTAAAAAAATGTTGTTTTTGCCTTCCCCTTTAGGCTTTGCACCAAAGGCAAATGTTTGACTTGCTTCACCCTAATCCTGTTCTTGAATTTTTATACTTTTTTGTGTTATTCTCAATGAGTTTGTATAATTTTTACAATGAAAAAAGTATCAATGATATTTTCATCAGGGAGGAAAAAGGATGTTTAGTATTTGATATAAAAACGTGTGCCTGGAGGTGCCTGGGTGGCTCAGTTGGTTGAACGTCAGACTTCAGCTCAGGTCATGATCTCATGATCCATGAGTTCCAGACCCTCATCGGGCTCTGTGCTGACAGCTCAGAGCCTGGAGCCTCCTTCGGATTCTGTGGTTCCTTCTCTCTCTGTCCCCCCTGCCCCCACTCTCTGTCTCTGTCTCTGTCTCTCTCTCAAAAATAAGTAAACATTAAAAAATTTTTTTTTAAAAAGTTGTGCCCTCGTCAGAATGGCTAACATTAACAACTCAGGCAACAACAGATGTTGGCAAAGATACAGAGAAAGAGGATCTCTTTTGCATTGCTGGTGGGAATGCAAACTGGTGCAGCCACTTTGGAAAACTGTATGGAGGTTCCTCAAAAAATTAAAAATAGAACTACCCTATGACCCAGCAATTGCACTACTAGGTATTTATCCAAGGGATACAGGTATGCTGTTTTGAAGGGACACATGCACCCCAATGTTTATAGCAGCACTATCAACAATAGCCAAAGTATGGAAAGAGCCCAAATGTCCATCGATGGATAAATAGATATAGAAGATGTGGCATATATATAATGGAGTATTTCTCTGCAATTAAATAGAATGAAATCTTGCCATTTGCAACCATGTAGATGGAACTAGAGGGTATTATGCTAAGCAAAATCAGAGAAATACAAATATCATATGACTTCACTCATATGAGGACTTTAAGAGACAAAACAGATGAACTTAAGGGAAGGGAAGCAAAAATAATATAAAAATAGGGAGGGGGACAAATATAAGAGACTCATAAATATGGAGAACAAACAGAGGGTTACTGGAGGGGTTGTGGGGGGGGTAGGCTAAATGGGTAAGGGGCTTAAGGAATCTACTACTGAAGTCATTGTTGCTCTATATGCTAACTAACTTGGATGTACATTTAAAAATAAGTAAATAAAGTGGTAAAAAAAAAAAGACACTTGTTACGATGAGCACTGGGTGTTGTATGTAAGTGATGATTCACTGAATTATACTCCTGAAACCAATATTGCATTGTATGTTAACTAACTAGAATTTAAATAAAAATTCAAAGAAAAAAAAAAGGTGTGCCTGCAACAGGAACAATGGGACAAACATCCTGTTTCAGGTTGCCCATTTATTTATTTTTAAATGTTAATTTATTTATTTTGAGAGAGAGAGAGAGAGTTGGTTAAAGAGAGAGGAAGAGAGAGAATCCCAAGCAGGCTCTGAGCTGTCAGTGCAGAGCCCCACTCAGGGCTCCAACTCAAACTCACAGACAGTGAGATCACGACCTGAGCTGAAATCAAGAGTCAGATGCTTAACCAACTGAGCCATCCAGGCACCTGTAGCTCCTTATTTAAATTTTGCCTCAGTTCTCTCAAAGAACCACCTTGAAGAGCTAAGAGTCCCAGGAGCATTTGTAGCAGGTGATTAAAGATACAGACTTTGGAATGGAGAAGCCTGTTGGTTTGACATTTACAGATGTGTGAGCAAGATCACTTAGCATTCAAAAAATATTTATTGAGTACCTACTATGTGCCAGGCACTGTTCTGGCTGCCAGAGACAGGACAATTTAAAAACAACAACAGACAAAAAACACAGTTTCTTCATGGAACCTACATTTAATTATTTAGCATCTCTGAGCCTCAGATTCCTATTCCAAAAAATGGGGATATAATCTCACCCCTTACAGCTTTCATGAGGATGCAATGTATATGAACAACCAAGCAGGGTGCCTAGCATGCAGACCAAACTCAGTAAGTGGGAGAAATTTTGCACTAATATTTGCTCATTAGAATGTGATTTTACTTTCAGTGATTATGAAAATGAAAAAGAGAAAAGAAATTACATTAAAGCTTAAAAAAATTTTTTTTAATGTTTATTTTTGAGAGAGAGAGAGAAAGCAGAGTGTGAGCAGAGGCGGGGAGGGGGAGAGAGAGAGGGAGACACAGAATCTGAATCAGGCTCCAGGCTCTGAGCTGTCAGCACAGAGCCCAATGCGGGGCTTGAACTCACAAACCGTGAGATCATGACCTGAGCCAAAGTTGGATGCTTAACTGACTGAGCCACCCAGGTGCCCCATATGTTAAAGCTTATAATAGAGAAAAGATTAACAAAAACCTACATCATTGATATTATACTTTTCAAGTTACTGAAGATTTTTTAAATGTTTGTTTATTTGTATGAGAGAGA
The DNA here is from genome assembly GCF_018350175.1 of Felis catus. Taxonomy (NCBI): domain Eukaryota; kingdom Metazoa; phylum Chordata; class Mammalia; order Carnivora; family Felidae; genus Felis; species Felis catus. The sequence goes on from NC_058374.1 coordinate 117,087,065, forward strand.
GAGAGAGAGAGTGCACAAGTGAGGGAAGGGCAGAGAGAGAGGGAGACAGGATCCAAAGAGGTTCTGCATTGGCAGTAGAGAGCCCCATGCAGGGCTCAAACTCACAAACTGTGAGATCATGGCCTGAGCTGAAGTCAGACATTTAACCAGCTGAGGCAGCCAGGCATCCCTGAAGATATTTTTCACAGGCAGTGGATTCATTCTGATAGTGGAAATTTCATGGGCCCATAAAAAAATTGATTTACTATTGGATGGCCAATAGTTAAGATTTGTAGGGGATTTTCTTATATTTGTATACTCAGCACTCCTCCAAATCCCTAAGATTTGGTTCTGTTCACTTCTCTCTTGACATACTTTAAATCTTTTAATTCTTCTATCTATCTACATTCACTCCCCTATCCATCCCCACTTTCATCCACTTCTCCCAAGTCTACCTGCAATAAAAATCTTTATCCATGGGTTCTGGCACTTTCTCACTCAGAAAAACCAGAAGTTCCCAGTCATCTAAGCCAACCAATAGCAGGTATCTGCTCTGATTCCATCTTTCTAGTAACTCATAGAACATTGAATGGAATCAATATTCTCTAAAAGCTGTTATACCTCTGTACTCCTGTACATATTAATCTCCCTATTGATCAATGAAGGGTTGGTAAAGAACATAAGAGAGAAGAAGAGAACCAGCTATTCCTAGAAGGGATTATAAAGTTCTCTGAACTAAACCAATATGATGTGTCAACCAGGAAAAGGAAGCCAAAGCCATGAGTGTCTTTGTTGTGCAAAATAAAAATAGCACGATGACTAAACAAAAGCTCTGTACTGAAATCGAGGGAAAATGTCATTGGACTGCATAGCAAATACCTGCAAGTTCACATCTAAAGTATTTGTTCAAATCCAACTTCCGACAGACGAAAAAGATGAAGAACTCAGAAAAAACTAAGGCTTCAAAATGGTGGTATGTGTGTATGTGTGTGTGTGTTGGGGGTCACCTGCATGGCTCAATCAGTTAAGTGTCCAACTTCAGCTCAGGTCATGATCTCACGGTTCATGAGTTTGAGCGCCGCGTTGGGCTCTGTGCTGACAGCTCAGAGCCTGGAGCCTGCTTCGGATGTTGTGTCTGTCTGTCTCTCTGCCCCTCCCCCACTCATGCGCTGTCTCTCTCCTTCAAAAATAAACATTAAAAAATGGTGGTGTGTGATTTCAAGCCATCATTTTTAGAGGTGGCATAAGCTAGTGATTAAGCATAGTGAGAGCATGGACTTTCATTGTTCTCACACTTCAATTTCCCCATCTTTGATTTCTCTCTCTTTCTTTTTCTTTCTTTCTTTCTTTCTTTCTTTCTTTCTTTCTTTCTTTCTTTCTTTCTTTCTTTCTTTCTTTCTTTTAGGGAGAGAGAGCATGAGCAGAGGAGAGGAGCAGAGGGAGAGAGAAAGAATCTGAGCTGTCAGTGTGGAGCCTGACACAGGGCTTGATCCTGCGGCCCTGGGATCATGATCTGAGCTGAAATGAAGAGTCAGATGTTCAATTGACTGAGCCACCCAGGCGCTCCTCAATTTCCCTATCTTTCAAAAGGACTGATAAGAATAACACCTACTTCATGAGATAGTTAGGTGAGTTAACATGTGTCCCTCACTTTGGACAGCATCAGATGCACAGTAAGTACCACAGCAGTACTTGGAGAAAGCATTCCAAAGAGGAAGGATACCTGGTGTGTTTGAGGAATGGCAAGGAGATTAGTGGGACTTAAGCATAGTGAACAAAGCAGAGAGTGATAGATGAAGTCAGAGAGATAGCAAGGGCTCTGTGGGTCATTTCTTCAGTGAAATGAGAATCTGTAATGAACCACTCTGATGGCTGACCTGGGAAAAGACTGTACAAGGGGATGGGGGTGGAATAAGGACACCTGTTGGGAGGCTACAGTCATTGGGAGGCACGAGATAATGGGGACAGTAGTGGAAGCGGTGAGAGGTGGTCTGATTCTAGATACGTTTGGAAAATAGAGCCTATAGGACTGGCTGATGGTTTGGATGTGCGGTATGAGATAAAGAGCCCAAGAGAAAAAGGATAGTTTCCATGAATGGAGACAGAGAGGCTGTGGGGGGAAGATAAATTGGGAAGATCAACGTTTCAGTTAGGAACATGTCATGTGTGAGATATGTTAGATGTCTAAGGGGACATGGGTGTAAAATATACCGTTCTTCCAAGTGAACGCCGATCCTGGCTGATTAAATCAATGCTAGCCTTCCTCTAACATTACGCAATTATATGTGGCCACTGAGTCAAATTTTTTGATGTGGATCGTCACAGGGGCAACATGGATGACACTGTGGGAAGACCTTAACCTTGATGGCAGGGAGGTTTAAATCCTGCTTCTGCCTCTTATCAGCGCTTTCTTCTTAGGTCTGTCCTATTAAACTCAACGCACCTTCCGTAAGGTTCTTCTTACATCAGGTGTGGATGCGAATACTTTTCTTACAGGCTCCTTGCAGTTTTCAAGCGCAGGTAAGGTATGCAGTGTGCCTACTTACGGTGTGCTGATAGGGAAATAATTGCCTATCATTCCTTCAAGGTAGATATCCAGATCTTTCCTCTTTCTAGTCTGTTCTGCCTCGTGAATAACTGCCAGCATTTGACAAGAATAGGAGAGATAACTGATAACCAATTTTTGTAAGAAACCCTGAACTGAAATTCCTGAAACTGGTTCATTTGAGAGGACTCTACCGGCAATATCAGTGTAGATTTGGGGAACCTGACCCACCCTTGGGCGCATTCTGAACACTCCAAGCTTTATGGAAGTGGAAAAAGAAGAATGGGGTTTTATAATGCCTAATCCTAAAGTCTGAGACCAACTCCTAAAATGGACAATAACAGTATCTCCCAGATACTATTCAGAGCAATTTGTGTTTGATTTTCTCAACTCTCTTTATAACTCGGTGAAAATGGATTTCCAGAGTCTCTCAGTAGGAGGTAAAAAGCTTTGTTTATCTCCCATATGCAAAGATTTAGACACATTCATACTCAATGGCTTTCAGTTTTTTGGGTTTTTTTCCCACCTCCTTCCCACCCACTTGGACAAATACTAGGAGAAAGGGCTGTGAACTGTGTCCTTGGATGGTGTGGAGAGACCAGAACTAGCAATTTTTTGTTTACCTGAGAGCCAGGAACCACTAGGTCCTTGGCCTGCTTAATGATCTGCCTCTCTTGATTAGGTCAGAAGCAGAGCACAGTGATGAGGAAACTACCTTCAGCTTGACCTTTAAGGCCTTGCTGGCGTATTTTGTGTGGGCTTTTCTATTGACATTTCTGACTGCCCCTTTTGCAAACTGAAAAAAAATAACTGGGGGTCAAGAGGAAGAAAGAGTACAGGAGTAGAAGTCAGCCAATGTGAGTAAGATGATGTGAAAAATACCGTGTAAACTAAGAAGTGCTATAGGGATGTTGGTTATTGCGAAGGACATTATCTATAATTAAGTATTTAACAATGACCAAGGAGGAGAGAAGTTCTCTCTTATCCTTCTTGCTTGTCTGCAGGGGCTTTTCAGGCAATGTTGTATATCTGGACTGTAATTGATGCACTCAGTTCACTCACAAATAAAAACCCCCATGAAAAGAATGACCATTTCTTTTAGACTTCCCCCCAAACTTGTAAGCTTTAAGTTCATAGTACATTCTGTGAACTCAGCAGGGGATCTAGTGGCTGAAATCTTTAACTTAATTGATTCGTAAGACAAATAACAGGATTAAAATGAATAGTAGTATAATAACAAGTACACCTATAATTTGAGCTAGGCACTGGGCAAAGTGTTTTACATTTCATCTTATATAAAGCTCAAACAAATCCATAAAATAGAAAAAGGCATGAGAAAATGGATGAAAAAACTGAGGTTTAGGAAAGTTAAGTACATTTCCCAAGGTCAAACAACTCATAAGTAACAGAGTAGGATTAAGACAAGTTTATCGAACCCCAAAGCCTTCTATATTCCTATAATTTTACCCTCTCCTTTACGTCTACAACTTCATAAGTCTGCAAATAGGCCTGTAATTGCAAAATGTAACAGATTCAAATCTTTAGCAAAAATTTTATAATATAAAATTTTAATATTTTTCTATGAATTATGACTTTATGTTTGCTTTTCACTATTTCTATTTCTCTTGTATTATCTATTATACATTTCTCTTTAAAACTATAGGGGAGCATGGGTGGCTCAATCGGTTAAGCATCAGACTTCGGCTCAAGCATGATCTTGAGGTTGGTGGGTTCTAGTCTCACAGAGGGCTCTGTGCTGACAGCTCAGAGCCTGGAGACTGCTTTGAATTCTGTGTCTCCCTCTCTCTGCCCCTCTCCTGCTCATGCTCTGTCTCTTTCTCAAAAATAAACATTAAAAAAAATTTAAAAAAAAACTGTGTATAGACACACACATCTGTTTGTGATTATGTGTCTGAGCTGTGAGGAATATATGGGGTCCCCCCCCCTTAGGGTCTCTTTTACTCACATTCTCTATTGAATTCCTCTCTTTCCTACCAATTGGTTTCTCTCTTGAATGGCCAAAATATGAGAGCTAAAGTATATTCTTACTTATTTGTTCATCTAAAGGGTTTTTTGCTTTCTCTTCTTTGTTTTTAAATGGCTTTTAAGTAACACTAAATTGACTTTCTTTTACATTTTATGGTCTTACAGGTCTCAGCCTGCGTTTATGGTCTGTTATTCGTGTTTATCAAATGCCTTCCTTTTGATTATAGTCTTTGCTGGGCAGGGAAAGTGCCTTTCCCGTCTTTGTAAGTTCCACAATCTAACACAGAGCTTCTAATAAAAGCGTCTAAACAAAATAAAATGATTAAGAAACGTAAAACCCAGTGCCTGCCAGTGTTTTCACAGCAGTTGATAGGCAAGAAGAGATGTCGGTGAGAATTACAGACCATCTTCCGTAAACAAACTTGATCCTGTCTCCAACCTTGGGGGCAAATTGAGGGTAGGCCCACCAGTCACAGCTGGGTGTGAGGATGGGAGGTGAGGGGGGCACTGAGCTGAAACCACTTTTACCTCCAAGAGTTCGGATCCAGGAGCCGGTCCAACCTATCCTTCAGGAAGGCGTTAGTAACGGGACGAAGGACAGAAACGCCAATCGATTCTCTAGGCTCGGCTCTATCCTCCCTCGCCTGGATCCCCCTTCATCTCGGGGACCTTCTGGTAGGGGAATCTGGAGCGGAGCTGGCCAACCGAAAATTGTGCGTGGCACCCGCCACCCGGCTTTTCGGCCGCGCGGACCCAGGAGCAACTCTCCCACCGCAGCCCCCTCCTCCCCATCTCTGTACACAACGCGGCCGGTCGCGTCCCAGTCGGCTGGGCAGAGGTTCCCCGACACTGCGCCTCCCGGCTCTCTGTGCCTGGTTCCCGCACCTGCCCCTGAGCAGAGGTTTTCCCCCATTCGGCCCCATCTGGGCGCCCTTGCCCCTCGGTGACTCCCTCGGCGACTCGCCTGGCCACGTGATCGACGAAGCCCACCCTTCTCTCTCCCGGTGACCCAGCTTCAGTTTCCTAATCTGGAGAGTAGGGACAACAGTCTCCACATTTACTCGGAAAATAAGAGGGCGACCAAAAAAAAACACAAGAGATTCCATGATAACATTTATTACTAATCCTCATTCGGGTTGTTGGCACAGGCACTGCAGCTGCGACGGTCGGGAGGTGGAGGGAAGGCGCGCGTTCCCAGCGGATTGGGAAGGCGGTGGCTTCGAGCGCCCGCCCCGGCTCCACCCTCCCTGCCCCGGGCGCGGCCCGCCCACCCGCACCCTCCTCCGCCGGCTAGCCTGCCGCCGCTCGAGCTCCGCGGCCACCCGGAGACCCGCGGCGCGCGGCGACATGGCGGGCGGCCACCGCCTCCTGCTGGAGAACGCGCAGCAAGTGGTGATGGTGTGCGCCCGCGGCGAGCGCTTCCTGGCGCGGGACGCGCTGCACAGCCTGGCCGTGCTGGAGGGCGCCAGCCTGGTGGTGGGCACGTAAGTGGCCGCGCGCTGGGGGGACTGGCTTGGCCCCCTTTCCCTAACTTGTGCGCTCTGGAGGCAACCGGGGAAAAAAAAAGCTTTCCGGCGTCCAGAGAGCCATTGCAGGCCTGTCTTTTAGGCACCTGTTGCTACCTACCTTGTGTGACAGCTTCCGGTTGCCGTTTGGTGACAAAACGCTCTCAAGCTGAACCCCACGCCCTCCCTGCCCCCTATCTCCAGATCTTCGGAATCTGCATCTCTGCGGTGGAGTTCTGGGACTTTAAGTTTTTACAAAACACTCTCCAGCCCAACCCCCTTTGTACACTAAAGCTTGAGCACCACGGCAGACGTTCAGATAGTGATGGTTTGGGGTGATAGGAAGTTAAGATTCAGCTACCAAAAAAAGAGGACATTTTCAGTTTACACTAAGCTTCTGTGCTTCCTGCAATGACGTGAGTAAAAGAACAGCCAAAGTTTGGGAGGGTGAGCCTGCAGTGGGAATGGAGTTTGGATGCCTGTTGGAACTGGAGAGCGCCACGGCATCGCGATTGCGCAAGATGGGCTCGGCCCTTATCTGAGGCTGCTTAGGGTTGTGTAAGAGTCCAGCTTTTAGGGACTGTGTGTTTTATTTTTAATTAACAAAGTGATAAAAAAAACACATTCCCAGTGTTATTGCTAAAAATTAGTTAAAAGCATAACAGAACCGCACAGAGGTAGGAATCCAGACCGAATTGATGGCCGTACTCTATAGAATCCAGAGGCCCTAGTATCTTGCTCTCCTGTGCACAACCCTCTTTCTCACTCACTTCATCATCCAAGATGGCTGCTACGCCTCTCCTTATGGTGTCCACCTTCCAGACAATAGGAAATAGGATGAGAAAAAAAATCGTTTTGGTTACAATTTAGTCACATGGGCCACACCCGGCTGATGAGAAACCCATAAATGTAGTCTCCATTCTGGGTGGTCATGTGTTCAGCTAAAATTTAGGAATCTAGCACTGTGGGGGAAAGGGACCACTGATCTTAGCAAACAACTGGCAATCTCTGTACACATGATTTGGCTTTTTGCCTTGCATGTGGCTAGAGTCTTTTTTTTTTTCAAAGACACAGATGCAAGTAGGAAATACAACAAATGTTGACTGATACCAAAAGACATGGGCAACATATTTTAAATCATTAGTCAGCTTCTCACAGTATTTCTCCAAACTTTAGTAATTATTTCTTGATTTTTATTCAGGGATGGGTTTATAAAAGCCATTGGTCGGGCTGATGCTATCCAAACACTGTTTTCTGAAGAAACGTTTGAAGAAAGAATTGACTGTTCTGGGAAATGCATCTTGCCAGGTATTAACCTCTTTTTCAGTAAAGCCCTGCATCCGGTTTTAGTAACATAAAGAAGAGTAGCAGCTTGTTTTAAGTAGGGTCTCAAAATGATACTAAAATATAATAGCTACTGTGCATTGAGTTTCTACTATTGAATGTCTAAGCTGCTCTACAAACATGTTTTCATCTTGTTTGCCCTGTAAAGTATCATTATCTATATGTTACACATTAGAAAGCTCCAGTTTAGGGATGAAATATCTTACCCAAGATTGCTGGACAGGTAAAGGGCAAGCTGGGAATCAAACTTATTCATTCACTTCACTTCTTCCCACTCACATGCTAGAGAGAAACCAGCTGTGGTGTGTTTAGGTTCAAAGGCTGTTGGAAGAACTTTACTAGTCTATTTCATATGGGAGGCAGAGAGGGCAAACTGCTGTTTCTAATACCAGAATATACTCTAAATTTACAGAGAGTGTGAAACAATACATCTCTAGGCAGAAAAGTGTGTGTGTGTGTGTGTGTGGGGGGGATCCTTAGAGATTTCACTGAAGTTTATTTAAATCTTTAATGATTGACAACAAAATCAGTTTGTTAACCATCATCTCCTACATAATGTTCTATGGCTTCATGAAATCATCTGAAGCAAGTTTTGAGTTCTATACAAAACATAGAGGCTAAAATTTGCATTTTAAAAATGTATACTATGTATATCTGATAGAACTTCTACCTTCTGGCTCTTGGGAGTCAGGAACTAAAGTCAGAGTGAAACCTTATGAAAACAAGCAGAAAATAGTAGAAAGCAATCTGAATAGAGATTCTTGATTTTAGTCCAGTCAGAACTATTTATTAATGAGACTTATAATCCACAAGGTATTTAAAATATTCTGGAAAGACACATTTTACTGAGTTAGACCTGGATAAGCAAACAATCCAAATGATTGCTTTATAGTTTCTCTTCAGTTAAGCTACATTTCTTTTTTTTTTATTTAAAAATTTTTTTTATGTTTATTCATTTTTGAAAGACAGAGAGCGACAGAGAACAAGCAGGGTTAGGGCAGAGAGAGAGGGGGACACAGAATCTGAAGCAGGCTCCAGGCTCTGAGCCGTCAGCATAGAGCCTGAGGCGGGGCTCGAACTCACAGACCATGAGATCATGACCTGAGCCGAAGTCGGACGCTCAACTGACTGAGCCACCCAGGTGCCCCTACATTTCTTTTTTTGAAGAAAGATTCATATTTCTGATTTCATATTTTTCCTTCTCAAAGTTGGGAGGGATTGTATTCTGTTTTCACACCCACGTTATTCCTTGGTGATACAGTCCTTGGTTTTGCTGAACTAATAGCTATGACATCCTGTTTTAAAACAGGATGCTTAGTGAGCATGGGCTTAGTGGGCAGAAGAAGCTGTATTTCTTTATTGGATATACTCGTCATGCTGAGTTACCCTCCTCCATTAGAGGCTTCTAGACCGGCCATGCAGAGAGGCTTCCTTCCTCTTGGTAGAGGAAACCATACAAATTCTTCTTCCTCCATCATCCTCCAAGATGGCTGACCATCACCTGCTTTCCCAAGAGTGGTTCGAGATAGTCTGCCTACTATCTAAGGGCTTTCTATTTCTCAGATTTAAAAATGATTTGATTTATTGGTTACAGGTTTGGTGGATGCACACACACATCCAGTCTGGGCTGGTGAAAGAGTTCACGAATTTGCAATGAAGGTAACTGCAATAAATGATGGCAAATCAAAATAAGGCACAATACAGACACGTCTTTTTCTAAAGAGTGGATAGGCTATCAAGCTTTGCAACAACATATGTCTACATTTCTTTTTAATGGATATTTTGTACTGACCTGGACTATGAAAATAAATATCAACAAAACTGACTTATAACTGTCCAAATCTTTATACTATGCATAGGGCCAGCAATCTTTAGGTATGATAGTTTTCAAAAAATTTTAGCTGTAGAATCCTTATGTATGTATGTATGTATGTATGTATGTATATTTTTGGTTTGTTTGTTTTAGACTCCGCCTTTAAAATTTTTTTTTTAATGTTTATTTTTGAGACAGAGAGAGACAGAGCATGAACGGGGGAGGGTCAGAGAGAGGGAGACACAGAATCTGAAGCAGGCTCCAGGCTCTGAGCTGTCAGCACAGAGCCCGATGCAGGGCTCGAACTCACGGACCGCAAGATCGTGACCTGAGCCGAAGTCGGCCGCTCAACCGACTGAGCCACCCAGGCGCCCCTAGACTCCTCCTTTTAAAACAGAGCTGGGCTGCCTTTTTCTACTAGTTTCTCCTCTCTTTCCCTTCCCCCATTTCACCTCTCCACCCCTACTAGCCTTTGGAGGGGCTCCAGGAAACAGTTTGAAATTCACCATTCATTGGTTCAACTTGGAAAAATATATTGCTAATCATAAAAAATAAAATAAGTCTTGTATTTTTTTTCCCTGAAAAATGAGACTTATTAAGAAATATAAGGTGTAGTCTGTGTCACAACTCATTAATTTGCCATGGTCAGCCCTCAAATCCCTGGTTGGAGCCATTTTCACATTGTTTCTTTCTAATAGATTTTATTTTTTAGAGAAGTTTTAGGTTCATGGCAAAATTGAGTGGGAGGTACAAAGATTTCCCATATACATCCTGACCCCATACATGCACAGCCTGCCCCATTATCAACATCCCCCACCAGAGTGGTACCTTTGTTACAATTGATGAGCCTACACTGACACATCATTATTATGCAGAGTCCATAGTTACTAGTGTTCTCTCATGGTGCTGCATGTTCTATGAGTTTGGACAAATGTGTAATGACACGTAACCACCCTTATAGTATCATACAGAGTTGTTTCACTGCCCTAAAGTTTCTCTGTGCTCTGCCTATTCATCCCTTTCCCTGCCAACCCCTGAGAGCCAATAGTCACTGATCTTTTTACTGTTTCCTTAGTGTTGCCTTTTCCAGAATATCGTATAGTTGGAATCATACAGTATGTAGCCTTTTCAGACTGGCTTCTTTCACTTAACAGTATGCATTTAAGGTTCTTCCATCTCTTTTCTTCACATTGGTTTTTAAGTGTACATCCTAACAGCTAAGAAATTTCTTCAGATATTGTGTACTTTCTTCAACACATAAGAGCTGTTTTTGTTTTGTTTCAGTTTTGCTTTTGAGAGAGAGAAAGAGAGAGAGAGAGAGAGAGAGAGAGAGAGAGACAGAACCAGCAGGGAAGGAGCAGAGAGAGAGGGGGACAGAGGATCCAAAGCAGGCTCTGTGCTGACAGCAGTGAGCCTGATGCAGGGATTGAACTCACGAACCGTGAGATCATGACCTGAGCCGAAGTTGGACGCCTAACCGACTGAGCCACCCAGGCGTCCCACACACTAGAGCTGTTTTTAAGACTTCTTTATTAAATCACAGAATTTCAGAGCCAAAAAAAACAATCCTAGAGATTTGCAGTCCAAACATCTCATTACATAGATGGGGAACGTGAGGCCCAGAAAAGGGATGGCTGTTGAGTGAGTTCACCAGCTCGCCATGGCAGAACCCAGACGAAAAACTCTGACAGGGGGATCCCAGGTTGGCATACTTTGTTTGCACCACACTTCTTGCTGCCTGGAGTAACTGGAGCCCCGTGGGATCCCAGGAAGAGCTTCCCTGCTTGAGTCACAGAGGTCAGGCCCCAAACTCTAGTGGCCAGATACTGAGAGGTGGAAACCCCCCTGGGTCTCTTTAGTAGATGTTTGGAATAGCTGCAGTGGGGTTCCCAAATTGTCTAAGCTTTGTTTTCTCGTGCATAGGTGCTACGGATAGACAGAGTCTTAGCTGGCACACATTGGGGCCAACTGGGTTATTAAAATACTGAAATACTCGTGGGCTGGTTGGTAAATTGTTGCTGCTGCCTGAGATTGGAAGTGCTCCCCACCACATCTCCCATTTCTGCCACCCCAGTCCTTCCTGAGGTACCCATGTTCCTTCGGCCCCCCCATCACCCTGGCAGAGTAGGGGCTTCCACGGCTATGTGTCCCAGCATCCTTTCCCATCTGCTGGTGTCCCTGACATATCAGTCGTTAAATCCTTTTGAATATCACCCCTGGAGGTAGGCTCTGTGGACCTGCCTGCAACCTCGTGCCTGTGCCCGGCCTAAGGGTGAGCCCTGTGTTCAGTTGGCAGGAGCCACGTACATGGAAATTCACCAGGCTGGAGGAGGCATCAACTTCACTGTGGAGCACACGCGCCAAGCCTCGGAGGAGGAGCTATTCTGCTCCCTTCAGCAGCGGTTGCAGTGCATGATGAGGGCGGGGACCACACTGGTGGAGTGCAAGAGCGGATACGGCCTCAACCTGGAGACGGAGCTCAAGATGCTGCGTGTGATTGAGCGCGCTCGGCGCCAGGGGCCCATCGGCATCTCGGCCACTTACTGCGGGGCTCACTCAGTGCCAAAGTAACCTCAACCTGGGGCACCCAGCTTTGATTTGGGGCATTGGCAACAGAGAAGGAAGGGGGCAGGTGGTGCCTAAGTGGGGATACATTCTCATGGGAGTGGAGGTGAATCCACGCTTTAGTTCTTGCAGAAGAGTCCGGTAGAAGCCATTAGAGAGGTGTTCTGATTCTAATAGACATCTCATGCTGGTGGTTTTAGGAAGGCAATCCCCACCGGACCTATCAGTTTGCTAGTCCCTTAATGATGAAGGAGGAAGAGATGTTCAAAACTCTTTCGGTTAACAAAAAGCAATGCCCCCCCCCCCCCCCGGTATAGATCCTTTAAAATGACGGATGCTACTTTAAATAGTTGCCCGTGACAGCATAATCACACATTAGAGATTCAGAGAAACACTCTGTAGGAGATAGATCACATCTGTAAGGCAAGAAGACTCAGAATGGTTTTTAATTTTGTTCATCTGTTTACTTGTTTAGCACCAAACATGTTTGTTTTCTTGTTGTAAATGTTTTTCTAGCTTTCCCTTTATCCAAAAAGTTTCTCCTATATGGCTTTACTGTAGAGAATTATGTCCCTTTCTGCCTTTGTACTTTATCTGTCCTGAAATTTCTAGACCCAAAAGCCCGCAGTTCTAGAACTAAAAGGTCCAAAGAAATCCAGAACTTAACAATTAACAGGGCAAAGTCTTAGTGCAGTTTTGAGTTTTGATAATGTAGATACATAAGTGCCACAAGCTTACCGAAATTCTTTGAAAGTTTAATAATTTATATATTTTTACATTTATTCACTCTTGTGTATTTGAAAAATAAGTTTAATGTGAATTTTTGGTTTATCATGTTTAATCAGAGAAAATTTAAAAATTAACATTAAATTTATTATTTAAAATTCACAGAGCTAATTAAGTTGAAACATAAATACTTAATATTTCCAATGATGTTTTTGTATGTGTTTAGCATTTCTACTTCTGAGATTATTATTAAAGCTTAAAACTGCACTAAGACTTTTGGGACATCTGTCTACAGAAAATGGATTTTTAATTTTTCCCCAAGTGGAACATAAGGTGGATGAAAGGCAGTGTAACATGGCAGAGAAGTCTCAGGCTTTGGAGCCATACCAGACCTGGGTTTGAATCCAGCTTGGCTACTTTCCCACTGGGTGATTTTGAGGGCATCACTTAACTCTTTTGAACATTGGTAAAGCAGTGAGAGAACACACTCTCTATATGATTGTCTTGAGAATTGGAAACAGTATATGTAAGTGCCTGTCTCCTCATGGTCCACCTCTGTCTTCCTACCAAAACGGTTTTTGTGGAACAAGAGACTTTTATGTTCCAAATATAGAGCTAAAATTTTTTTAAATGTTTTTTTTTATTCACTTTTGAGAGACAGAGAGTGAGCAGGGGAGGGGCAGAGAGAGAGGGAGACACAGAATCTGAATCAGGCTCCAGGCTCTGAGCTGTCAGCACAGAGCCCGATAAGGGGCTCGAACCCACAGACTGTGAGATGATGACCTGAGCCAAAGTCGGACGCTTAACCAACTAAGCCACCCAGGTGCCCCATATAGTGCTAAAGTTTTACAGAATGTTCTCTATCTGCTAATGAGTCTCTGAGGGCTACATCTTGATCCCCAAAGATACATACAGCCTGAGCCACGGAGTATGCCAAATGACGGCTAAATAGCATGTCCAAAGTTGTGTAGCCAGCAAATAGCAGAGCTCTGTGTCCGTCTGACTTCAGAAGCCCAGCCCTGTCTAATACATAACTATTTCAGAATCTTAGAATTTCAGGGCCTCTCATGATCCTCTTTCCTCGTGGTTCCAAATGGTGAGATAGGAAGCCTTCGGCTGATGCTTCTAGAAATAGTATGGAAGAAGAAAAGTGATTGCTAGGGCCCAGGTAGGGGGCCCTGCAGTTGGTTGTCAGGGAAGCATCCAGGATGCTCTCTAAGTGTCTTTGAAAAGAGTGTTTAGTTTCTCAGGCAGGGAGCCTTGCTGGCATTCTCAAAGGCAACGTGGCTGAACCAGAATGGATGAGCCATTTGAGTCTCTGTGTCCAGGGTCTGTGTGTACAGAAATCTTGTCAATATCCCTGCTATAGCCCAATTGTTAAGACTCCTGAGTTATTGCTTTAATTATTTCTCTATCTTAGGGTCATTTGCCTACAGTTTGTCAGGTTCTTCAAGTGCCAGAAAAGCCTTTCTTCAATTAAAAAAATTGTTTTTCCCATGTAACCTCATTTTCTTCCCTCAGAGGAAAGACTGCTACAGAAGCTGCTGATGAAATCATCAATAACCACCTCCCAAAGCTGAAGGAGCTTGGCAGCCGTGGGGAAATACACGTGGACAATATAGATGTGTTCTGTGAGAAAGGCGTCTTTGATCTCAATTCCACCAGAAGGATTCTTCAAAGTGGAAAAGATCTAGGATTACAGATTAACTTTCATGGGGATGAACTCCATCCTATGAAGGCTGCTGAGGTGTGGTTGACCTTTGGCTTTTCCTTTGTCAAGACTCGTGCAGTGGAAAACTTCCTTAGTTTGTTCAGAGTTAGGAATAGCCTTTCGAAAAGATAGAGGATGGGAGAACTCGTTTGAACAATGCGAGGGCTGGTCTGGTTGAGACTTGGAATCGCTGACCTCTATTAGAAATTTACTTTTTTGCCGGCCATTTACTTTTAGTATCACCTGCTGGTGGTATTAGTAGGAAGAGAAGTACCTTTGTGATCTTGTTTATCAAATTTAGAACATAGCTTGGTTGGAACACAAAGCTACACTGGCAGAGTCTACTAAGTTCACATGTGGCTTCCAGGGGTTTTCTGTGGCAGCCTCCAGGTGAATGTTGGTGGAGTGCCCCATTAGTAGTCACCGGATGATTTTCTGATCTGCATGTCTTGCTCAGATTCATTTATTCATGCTTTTCACAAATACTTGAGTGTGTGCCAGGCACTGTCCTAGGCATTGAGAATTCAGCAGTGAATAAAACAGACAAAATTCCCTCAGTTGTGAATCTAGATGTCACTCCTCTAAACCCTGGAGCAAAATAAATAACTGCCGTTGGGGCAAAAATACAGATGTGGATACTCCACATGTGTCTCAACGATAGCACATGTAATGTGATCCTTTGATATCACTTCCAAATCTTGTCCCGTGTTTCCTGCCAGTGGATGACCCCATTTACCATTTTGGCCTAAGCCAAAAACTTGGACATCACTTGGTCTCCTCCCCATCTTACCTGTCACATTTCAACCAATCTGCGAGAGCTCCCAGTTTATTTCCTGAATATCTCTCGGTTTACTTCTCTTCACCCTGCTGCCTAGTTCAAACCACCATCAGCTCTCAGCTCCTGCAACAGCTTTTCTCCTTGCATCCACACTTCCTGCACTTCAATTCATTCCTTTAATCCATTCCCTACAGTGCATCGTATTTTCCTCTCTGTTGCTGAAAACCCCTGCAAGGCTCACCAGTGCTGGCAGGATGAATCCCAAACTCAGCACATGTAGACTTACCAGATCCAGCTCTTGCTCACCTCCCATCTTCCTCTTTCTCTGCCCTCTTTACCATGAGCCAACCACAGTAAATAGTTTTAGTATACCTAATACCCCATGCCTCTGGATATGCTTTCTCTAATCTGAGTGTCCTTTGTCTGGCTCACTCTAACTCCCCTCCATGTTTCATCTTAGCTACCACTTCTCTGGGACCCTTCCCAGAGCTCTCCAAGAATGGGTTATAGTCCCTCCCTATGCTTGTCCCACTGTGTTCAAATTGCCTCTGTGATCCCTACTGGACCGTAAACATGCTGAGGACTGTACCCACACCTTCACAGCCCTATCCCTGGGGGTTAGCACAATACCTGGCATACAGATGGCCTTTAGAGAGTAAATATTTGTTGAATGTTGAATGAATGTGAACTAGGTGGTCAACAAGATACTCTTGGTCATAGAGAGTGACTGGCCAGTTAAATCAATAGAGGTCAGTATCCAGGATGAACAAATCAAGTTTGGAAAAGTGAAGGTGATTCCAAGGTTGGAAAGAAACTCCCCCTGGGGAGCAAAGTCTGTCTATGGAACATTGGACTCTCCAGAAGCCCAAACCAAAAGGCTATTAGACCTGAGCTCCTACTGATGTGGGGCCAGCTCTTTCCTGCCCTGGTGTGGGCATCGCTGCCTCCCTGGGCCATGGTGTAATGTCAAAAATTAGTCTACTTTCCTTGCCTTGGAGTGCTTACCATATCACCTTTCAGACTGGGGCAGTGTGTGTGTGTGTGTGTGTGTGTGTGTGTGTGTGTAAGGGGGGGGGATATGTCAAGCTGAGAAGAAACCCACTTTAATGCCATGTTCTCATTATTACTATAAGATTACCTCCTCTTGGTATTCCTCTGACAATCAAGCCCAGACTTTTCACCTGGAGAGACATCAAGCTCAAGTAGATATTCTCGAATTATACATACAATTCCATTTTTAAAGTTTGTTTTCTTAATTGATCTCTTTTCACTGAGTGCAATGCAATCCAATATACCTTTCTTTATGGTGTTTTTATGATGCTAGAAGAATCAGATTTGATTACCAATGTCACTCAATGTTCTATTCTGATCCATAAGATTCATGAAGTTTTCTTTTTTTTTTTTTTTTAATTTTTTTTTCAACGTTTATTTATTTTTGGGACAGAGAGAGACAGAGCATGAACGGGGAAGGGGCAGAGAGAGAGGGAGACACAGAATCGGAAACAACCTCCAGGCTCTGAGCCATCAGCCCAGAGCCTGACGCGGGGCTCGAACTCACGGACCGTGAGATCGTGACCTGGCTGAAGTCGGACGCTTAACCGACTGCGCCACCCAGGCGCCCCTGAAGTTTTCTTTTTTTAGCAAATGCCTGAAGAATATCAGTAAGCCCTTATATTTAAGAATAGTTTTTAAAGTGGCACACTAGCTCATTTTCAAGTGAATGTCCTTGACAAAGCCTTTGCCCATTTGGGGGCTTCTGTTTTCAAGAGGCAGTTGCCAAGAAATTTTCATAATAGAATGCTGTTTATTTTTGCAGGGAAAACAGTGTTCTGGCACTTTGTTGATTATTGTTGTTGGTGGTGAAACCTTTCTCTCTCTGCCCATTCTGCTTAGCTGGGAGCTGAGCTGGGAGCTCAGGCGATCAGTCACCTGGAAGAAGTGAGCGATGAAGGCATCGCTGCCATGGCAACGGCCAGGAGCTCCGCTGTCCTCCTGCCCACCACCGCCTACATGCTGAGGTGAGCTGCCCGGGCAAGCTGTGAGGATGCAGACCGAGATGCCTAAATAGTATTTCATTGCCCTTCCAAATTCCTGAAAAATGCAGATCAGGAAAACTGAGCCCATGGGAGATGCCAATTCTGGAGTCATGTACAGAGATGCATTATTCTGAGGAAAGAGCTTGGACCCAAATGGCGTTTGAGTGGTGGGATTATTGGGAAGAGTGGAGCTTTCTCATTCTTTTTTTCCCTCCTTTTTGGGATTTTCCAATTAAAAATCATGCATCACTTTTATCATTAGAAAACAATGTAATGGACTTTCTACTTAAAAAAACATGCATAAGATGTTAGAGATATTTAGCAATATTCAGAATCTGAAGGAGCTGTTTTCTAAGAGGATGCAAGTAGGTACCTCAATCTTCACAAATCCCGGAGGTGGGAGGAAAGAGGAGATGTCTAAGTATATTTTGTGAAATCTTCCCAGGAAATTTGCTGTTTGCCCTCTATGGATTGAATGCACCTAGTCCATAGTTCATCTTCATAACTGCCGTTTCGGACATTGGACCATGTCTGGAGGCAGTTTGGGTTGTCATGACTAGGGGGCGCTGCTGGCATCTAGTGAGTAGAGGCCAGGGATGCACCTAAACATCCCCACAGTGCACAGAGCAGCCTCCCACCACAGAAAGTTGTCCTGCCCAAGAATTACCCAGCCACAATATGAACTGTGCCGGGATTGGGACACTCGGCCTTAGCGATTGAAAAGCCAGGCTTTGAGTAACCTTTATAAGAGAGAAGAAAGGAATATTGCAGTGCTTTTCTCAAATACAGTATGATTTATACACATATGTATAATATTATACATTTCTCTCATTATTACTATTCTCTTAATGTAAAGAGTAGACATAATGTAGATTACGACCAGGAAATATCAATCAGTAACCGTCTGTGGTATCTTGGCATTTACAGCAAGTCTCGGCAATCATCAACCGAAGTCATCAATCAATACTTAATCTGGTTAATTTTCCATCAACCAAGGAACACTTTTAACTCACTTTGAATCTCTTAAGATGGAGCGAAACTCTGACACTTGAAGTATGAAGGGCAGCTCAGCAATAAACGTCAGAACTTTGTCCCGCTGCCAGAGGGGACTGCCATCTGTGGTCACCGCAAGATGGGTTGGTCACGCAGTTTGGACAACAGGAAGAATCACAGACAAGGCCACACTTTTCTCTCTGGCTTCTCTGTTCTGGAATTTTTCTGATCTCTCCAACAGGAGCAATTTGCAGGGCTCCCTGTCATGCCCTGAATTCTCCCTCCCTTTTTTCCCTCTCTATATGCTTATTTATTTTGAGAGAGAGAGAGAGAGAGAGAGAGAGAGAGAGAGAGCACAAGTGGGGGAGGGGGGTGGAGAGAGGGGGATGCCATAATTCTCTCTCTTTTTTTCTCTCCAAATGTTTGTTTATTTTTGAGAGAGAGGGAGGGGGTGGGGAGAGAATGTGCACAAGCGGGATAGGGGCAGAGAGAGATGGGGACAGAGGATCTGAAGCAGGCTTTGTGCTGACAGCAGAGAGCTTGATGTGAGGCTTGAACTCATGAGCCATGAGATCACGAACTGAACCGAGGTCAGACGCTCAACCAACTGAGCCACCCCGGTGCCCCTGCCCTGAATTCTCTTGACTCCCATTTCCAGAGTAACAGTTGCCTTACGCTACTCAAGGACTTGCTGTAATCATTATTTTATGCATCTTTGTGTGTACTGTTTAAATTTATTCCGGATACATTCACCTTAGTTTTTCTGGCACTCCCTTGAGACTTCTACAGCCTCACTTTTGCTTTTTCTGTTTTTCTTTTTTTTTTTTTTTTACCTCCTGAAGTATTTCTGGAAGGGGAGGGGAGGCCATCAGAATGAACCGTGGGGAAATTTTAAGCTCTACCTTTCCTCACCCTTATCTCTGCTTCACCCACCTCCTCTCATATATTATCCTAGTTGAGGAACATTATCTCAGGTCATCCTGCAAATTGTCGGTCATAGACTGTGAATGTTTCAAGGACCTCAGTCTTGGCCTGTAAAACCTGTAGACTCTCAGCACAACCGATTTTATCTGTCTTCCTCCCCCCGACACTGTGAGCCTGAGTAAACACTAGCGTAGAGTCTGACAGCTCGAGACTGCATCCCCAGGATGACCCATGCCCCTTATAGTGCCTGCCTGAGAAAGCCCAACCTGACAGGGGAATTAAGTGTTTGTTCCAACAAAACCAGACAACAGGCAGCTGGACCCCTGGACTGCCTCTTAGAGCAGTAACTTTACAAAGCTTGCAATTGTAAATTCTTTCTCTGCTCCTTTTTTTTTAATTAAAAAATTTTTTTAAATCTTTATTTTTGAGAGAGAGAGAGAGAGAGAGAGAGAGAGAGACAGAGCAGCATGGAGGAACAGAGAGAGAGGGAGACACAGAATCCAAAGCAGGCTCCAGGCTCCGAGCTGTCAGTACAGAGCCCGATGAGGGGCTCAAACTCACCAACCGTGAGATCATGACTTGAGCCGAAGTCGGACGCTCAACTGACTGAGCCATGCAGGTGCCCCTTTCTCTGCTCCTTTGAGATATAAATCTTCCACCACCCAAGCAGGATTGTCTCCTCAAGGACCTTAGAGCCCTCTCTTCAAAAGGCAAACATTCAAGAAGACAACTCTGTCCCTAGTTCCCAGCCTGGTGGGTACACTGCACCAGCTTACACCCCTGCCTCTTTTTGTAAAGGTAGTGAAGTTTGTTTCTCCTCCAGAGAACAAACCAGTGCCAGTGAACAAACGCAGATCATACTGGCCCATCTCTTGTGTTTTTAGAAAATTTTCACTTCCCTGGCTCTACTCAACTCCCTCTGCCCCTTTTTCCTCCTGATCTCCTCGTTCTTTCTTAAAACACCCAGTTAGCACTGCACAAATCAAAACAGTCCAGTCCACATGGGACTCTTTTCCCTTCTGCAATCGTTATTACTGAATACAGTTTGTCTTCAGCATTTTAACTAGTGTTTGGCTCTGTTTATCTCTGACATAACTTTTGAGTCATGTCCTAAAGAATAAATAATATTGTGCCAAGGAGGTCAGGGAGACATGTACCCTAGGAAGAAGCACAAATATTTTACCTATTAGATTCTTGGGCCTTCAGGATTTTAAAGGGCCAAAAAAATGTTCGAGACACTTCCCCCCACCCCCTGTGCAAGGAGGGAGAGAAATATGAATAAAAAATTGCAAAATTGAAGTTAATAGAAATAACATTTTTTAAAACTTCATTGTTTATATTTGGGAGTTAAAAAAAAGTTTGTTACATTTGAAAAAATTTAAGTTGTATTTTTCTTCCTTAGCAGGAATCTCTGGGTGTATATAAAGATTGCCAAAATAGGGGCACCTGGGTGGTTCAGTTTAAGTGCCGCCTCTTGATCTCAGCTCAGGTCACGATTTCAGGGGTTCGTGAATTCGATCCCCATATAGCGGCTCTGTGCTAACAGCGTGGAGGCTGATTGGGATTCTCTCTCTCTGCCCCTCCCCTGCTTGCATGCATGTGTGCTCCCTCTCTCTCTCTTTCTTTCTCTCTCTCTCTCTCTCTCTCTCTCTCTCTCTCTCTAAGTGAATAAATAATCATTAAAAAAATTGCCAAAATGAACACTCCCAAATAAAAGAAGTTAATCATAGCCAAGTCATTTCAAAAGCAGAATGATAAAAGTCAGAAGTCCTAGGCTTCCATATCACCATTAATCACTTAACCTTGAGTTTCTGTTTCTTCTTCCAGAACACAAAGGGGTTGGATATCTTAAGTCTGCTTCCATTCTGAACATCTAGTCTGCAGAAGCTCCACTTCCAGAGACTGACATCTTTTTTTTTTTTTCTTTTTCCCCCTTGTCTTAGACTGAAGCAACCTCGGGCTAGGAAGATGTTAGATGAAGGGGTAATCGTTGCTCTGGGCAGTGATTTCAACCCTAACGCATATTGCCTTTCAATGGTAATTATTTTTAATGTGCCTTTCTGAGCAGAGAATCAGTCTTCCACCAAGTGTATAAATAATTTAAAACTAGTTCACTAACTGCTAAAATGTTCCAAAGATCTAAAAAATATTTTCCTGTGAAACAAGAAAAAAAGTGTAGACGACAGGATAATTGGATATTTCTGCCCCACATGAATGCCTCCAGGCATAGAGAGGGGAGAGAAAGTTCTACCTGCATAATTTTTTGATTCCGCCTTGGGCGTTGTGGTTTGACAATAGCTTATTCCTGTCTTGGAGGTTAGCACAAGCTCAAAGAAGTTTGAGTGAGTGAGTGTGGAGGGGAGCTTAGTGGTCTTGAAAAGTCGTGAATAAATACTCCATACGTGGCGGAGGTGGGGGTGGGAAATCTGTATTAATAAAGGGATCTTCTCCAAAGCATAAGAATCTTTACATGTGAATTATAACTTTTCTCATACTAGTTTAGCCAGTTCCTCCTATATATTTAATTTCCATTATTGGTGGTGCTGCGTTGAGAAATGTCCAGGTAGAAGTTGCCATTTTGTTACTTTCCTCTAACACTGTTCTTTCTTGCCTTAGCCAATGGTCATGCATCTGGCCTGTGTGAACATGAGAATGTCCATGCCTGAGGCTTTGGCGGCTGCCACTATCAATGCAGCATATGCGCTGGGAAAATCTCACACACATGGATCTCTGGAAGTTGGTAAGCAAGGAGATCTCATTATCATCAATTCGTCCAGGTGAGTGCTCTCCCAACTGAACTAGTTTCTTTTATGCCCGTTGTAATATATAGACTGGGATTAAATGCCTTTTCTGCTAATTATTAGCATCAGGCTCTGTGTAGGCTTGGATGCCTCCCAATCTCCTTTATCATCATCCCTTTCTAACCAGAAAGTCTGCCTACAGATCCTAAACCGCACAGAGGAGACCAGATTGTCCAGTGTTTTCATCTGTCTTACATCTTTCATAGATCTTCAGGTTTTTGTTCTGTTGACCTGGACTTGGGACTTGTGCCCCCCCAGCACAAGTTTTTCTGCTGGAGTTCTGACCGACGCTTGTGCTGGGCACGCATGTCCCAACTCTGGCTCGTCACCCTGGTTCTGATTCATTACCTCTCTGGCGTCTTCTCGCTCCTACCAGATCCCCAAAGGCTTAAGTTTTCCTGCCCCTGGTTACTCACCCACAGCCTGCTGCTAATTGGGCCCCCAGTGTGACAACTGAGTCTTACTTTTCTGTCTTCAAGTTGTTAATCCTATGGCTCCTTGACCCTAGCCAGCCTATTGCAGTCCTTGGACTTCGTGTTTGACAGAAGAACGAGGCTCTGTAATTCTACTCCTCACTCTCTCTATTGAAAATGATACTGATGTTGCTTTTTGTACATCACTTAATAGGATCAAATATGTTAAGATCAAATACTTAAATAACATCATTAAACCGTATTTAAGTCGTAGACCAGTTATCATGTAATCTATTTTTTTAAAAGCCCAAATATCAATGACAAAGTATGAAGAAATTTTGAGAGAATGTATTTTTAAATTAGCATTTATTGACAAAGGGATAATTTTGGCTTGTATACATTAAAGTACGTTTGATTTCTTTCTAGATGGGAGCATTTGATTTACCAGTTTGGAGGCCATCACGAATTAATTGAATATGTTATAGCTAAAGGAAAAGTCATCTACAAAAAATGAAAGATCTGAAAGGAAAGAGAAGACTCTTCGACTGTATAAGTCAATGCAGTTATAGTCAAAGTTAAAATACCATAGTAATTTACCAGGGTGATGTCAGATATATTTCAGTGCTTTGTTAATCCACTTGAAAAAACCAAGAGATAAATTTATTTTCTTTTAACATGTGTACCTGGACATATAAATAGGTAAATCAATTGGATCATAATCTTATAACATTAAATCATCTCACAGAGATTTGTTACAAATATTTTGAAGATTAATATGATGGAGTATCACCAAAATGCCTTTGCGGGGAAAGCAGATTGGCAATTAGGTAGACATGGCTTGGAAATCCCATTTTATTTCTGCTTTTCAAGTTTCAGTTTTTAAATTACATTTAGTGAAAATTAGGGGATGGTGAGAAATCCAAGTGATATGCCCCAAACTAAGCACGTGTAGCCTTCTATAATAGGCTAGTCCTGGAGCGCCTGGGTGGCTCAGTCGGTTGAGCATCCGACTTCGGCTCAGGTCATGATCTCGTGGTCCGTGAGTTTGAGCCCCGCGTCAGACTCTGGGCTGATGGCTCAGAGCCTGGAGCCTGTTTCAGATTCTGTGTCTCCCTCTCTCTCTGACCCTCCCCCGTTCATGCTCTGTCTCTCTCTCTGTCTCAAAAATAAATAAACGTTAAAAAAATAAAAAAAAAAAATAGGCTAGTCCTTTCCCCACATAGTTTGTCTTTACAGATGTTCTTTGAATGAATTAGTGTCTCCTATGGGAGGGTGTCCCTATATTTCTAATTTCTTCTCAATTCTAACAATAGAGCTGCACAACAGATTTCAAGGCTTGTCATTTTATACATGGGTACAGGGGCCTTCCTCGAAAGGATGCATTTTGACCAAATCCATTAATGTGATTTTTAAGTCATTTTTAAGTTTTTGATTGTTCACATTACAAATGTGTAACAAAATTTTTGTAGCTCTCAATAAATTTTGTAGTCACTATTATTGTTGTTTCCAGCCCTGGAAGTAGATCAGTGGTATTATCTATTGCAGCTATTTGGGAGATGAACAAATTACATAATTACACATAAAGAAATAGTGGATGACTATATAAATCGGTGTTTCTAAAGCCCTATGAGTTTACTTGAAATATTTTAATTTTTTAATTTATTTAAAAATTTTTTTTTTATTTTAGAGAGAGTGTACCAGTGCGCATGAGCCGGAGTGGGGCGGTGGTGGGGGGGGGGGGGTGGAGGAGGAGAGAGAGAATCTCAAGCAGGCTGAGATTCAAGAACCCCTTGAGCACAGGCTCAGTGAGGAGTCTGACACAGGCTCCATCCCACAACCCTGAGATCATGGCTTGAGTTGAAATCAAGAGTCAAATGCTCAACCGACTGAGCCACCCAGGTGCCCCAACTTGAAATCTTTTTAAATGTTTGATCATCCTTATAATCACAACTGCATTATTAAACTTTGTCCTATTTATGAATAAATGATTTGAGAAGTAAATGTTAACCAAATTATCACCCATTTCAGGTTAATAAAGCCTGAATCAATGAGGCTTTACTGTATTCCATATATATTGAACCAAAATACCCCTTATTGGGAGGTTATGGGTAACATTGCACATTACTGTCACTACCTGATAGCATGGGGTCTTTGGAGCATTGTCCTTCATATGCTTGGTGAAGGAGCTTGAGGAGGTGTGGGAGATGGATGGTTGCTGTGGGTGATGCCTCCCCAATGACCAAGCACCTGCTCAGCAGTCGGAGTTTGGGATGCAGGCGATAGATATAAAGGCCAAAACTAAAGACTAGGTGTGTTTAGCACAGAAGTATATCTTTACGCCTATGGAATAAGAAGGAGAAGTGCACCCTATTTTCCCTCTAGGAGGCATTCACCTTAAACAGCATTAATGTCTTTTTAAAATGAAAGAGAAGATACCTACCCAGAACCGCCTTAGTCCTCCCTGGCCAGTGTCCTGTAAGCCCTAGCAACTTGGGATCCTGCTAGAAATGAGAATTTTGGCTTCCCTCCAGACCTGCTGAATCAGGATCTGTGTCTTAACCAGCCCCCAGGTTATTTGTATGGTAATTAAGTTCTGAAAAGTACTGCAGTCTAGACCCCTAGCGACACTGGCTTTCACACTGTGCCTCAAAACACAGTTTGCTTTTGCTGTTCCAGGCCTTGCATCACTGTTCCCTCTGCCTGGACTGCTTTCCCTCACTTCTCTATGTGGTAAATCTAGTCCCTCCACACCCCCACCATGCACCCATCCTCCATGATAGATTTAATAGCATTGTGGTTTTAACTGTCTTTCCCTTTAGAATGTTAACAGAGGTCAGGGACCTCATCGTGCCCCAGGATCTAGTATGGTGACTGGTTCATAGCAGGTGATCAAGAAATGAATTAATGAACTGCTACACAAACATACTGATAGTCACAGTGAAAGTGACTTATTAAAACATACTAAGTAGACCACCCCAGGAAGGCAGTGATAAGGAAAATGTTCTGTGAATTGGAAAGAACATATGAATTCCTTAAGTTCATGCCAAAGAATGATGCTCATGGAGGAGTAAATTGTAAAAGTAAACCCAAAGAAACAGTTCCATGGTTGGGTGGGGAGCAGGGCTGCCATGTTTACCTTTGGGGGTTGGAAGGATGTTGATGAGAAAGAAAGGCTCCAAGACGGAACATTATGAAGTGTTCAGAAGATAGGTGACGAGCTCTCATAGAGCAGAGGGCTCGTGGGGAGCTAGGGCTGGCTCAGATTTCACAGGGCTTTGAATGTCACCTTCACTAGGAGGAACCTCATTCTTTTTTTTCAACGTTTATTTATTTTTGGGACAGAGAGAGACAGAGCATGAACGGGGGAGGGGCAGAGAGAGAGGGAGACACAGAATCGGAAACAGGCTCCAGGCTCCGAGCCATCAGCCCAGAGCCTGATGCGGGGCTCGAACTCACGGACCGCGAGATCGTGACCTGGCTGAAGTCAGACGCTTAACCGACTGCGCCACCCAGGCGCCCCGGAACCTCATTCTTAAAGTCAGGGAAAGCCCCTGAGACTCTTTGAACAAGTTAGGACCAGGACAAGAATATTATAGAAAAAATTAATCTGGTTTTAGTGTACATAGTAGGCACTCAAACATTTGTTGTATGCGTGGACTCTGGCAAGACACCTTGAACAAGTCCTTTTGGTGGATAGAGTAGGAGGTATCGGGGCTAGAAGTGGAAAGCTCTTGCAGTGGCACAGTAAGATGTCAAGATGCCTGCTCTGTGCTCCACACTGGGCTAGACCAATGTTTCTTTTCTCAGCCTTTTAAAACTATCAGGCCACCCCCCCAAAATTAGATTTCTCCCTAAGGAGTAAGATTTCGTCAGATAGGGCTGAGTTTGGAAGACCATAAACCATCATAATATATAAGTTCTTTTGCATCTCAAGAACCAATTTTGCCTCATCGTGCACAATTTCACCCCCACTGAATTGAGGGTGCACACACCAAATGCCGTGGGAGACAGGAGACAACATGGTATGCTGGAGGGAACACACATCTGGGACTTAGCATCTGGGCTTTGATTTCTTCTTGAACTCTTCATCTGTAGAGGTTGGATTCCCTCCATCTCTGAAATTCTGATTCTAGACTGGGCCCTGCCTTCAGGGAATTTACAACCCAATTAGGGCAGTGAGACTGACATTAAAGAGTAGAATCAAAGCCAAAGTGTATTAAGAGCTGATTCTTCTAAAAGGAACTCGTGAAACACAATACTTTTAAAATTTAAACTGGTTTTGCCAGATATCCCCTCTACCCCCAAAGCATGAGCATCTGGGTCTTTATTACAGTAAGCAGTAAAAGGATAAATTCAATGCCAGCCACTGAAAGAGATTTTTTTTCTGATGGGAAGTTATTCTGAAATATGAAGGCACATGTTTTCCAAGTGATTCTACTGCAGCTACTGCAGGAATCAAGAGCCTGGCACCCAACTGGTAGAAACCAGCAATGAGCCATCCGTGCTTGCTTACCCACCCTCCATCTGAGGTGTTCTGTGCTGGTAGAGTTTTGCTTCCCCTACCATACATTAGCATGAGTTCTCATGCTCTCAATGACCTAGCATCTACTTACTTCCTAACCTTTCCATCTTGCTGCTTGCACAGTGCTATTGTTTGTTTAATCCTCTGGCCACTGCCTACCTAAAGCTATAAGCTGTGAGGGCAAAGACCAGGGCCATCTTGGTCACCCTTTGTTTAGTGATTGAAATCGACCAAATGTAGAATTGGTTTCTTGGCATAAATGTCTTCTGACGTTGATGTTCAGCTTACATTTCTTCTTTTTCCTCCCTTCTCCCTCTGACTGCCATCACTCAAAACATAGTTCAGTTACCTCTTCCAGGAAGCCTCCCTGATGATCCAAAGGTGTTGTGGTTATTGTACTTTCCTCTAGGACACACACTTGGCACATTAATTGGCCTTTCATGTCCCCAACTAGATGGAAAGTCTTCGAATAAAGGACTACATGTGATATTGATGTACCTTAGCCCCAGTACAGCACCTCAGAAATAGTAGCTGAGGTAGGGAAGATGCTAACAGCTATAGATTTCAAGATCGGATGAAAATTGGCTTATAAAATAAGGAAGTATATTAGATCACCTTTGGAAATTCACCTGAAGGACAGGCTTCAGGACTGCTTTTTCCAGAAGCTCCTTAAGGTTGAAGACCCAGATTCCTTCCTTCCCTCTCTGCTATGTCATCCCGTGTTGGCATTACCCCAAGGCCAGATTCCCCAGTGGGTTGGACTGGCTGTCAACAGCCCTAGGTGTTCTATGCTTCCTCCTCATTTAAGTCAAATAGGTGGATGAGAAAGCCTGACTGCTGTGGCTCTCAGGAGAGAATGCTTTCTCAAGGCCCCCAATAAAACTTGTCTCTGTCTCATTGGCCCAAATGCAACCTCAGCCATTTCTTGAACTAATCACCAAGCAAAGGAAATGTGGTATCTTGTGGACTCACCAGGCCTATGCTGTACTCTGAAACACGTTTCTTCCAACTCTTTTTCTGGCTTTGTTTTTTGGGTATATTTTTAACGTTTACATTTAATAAATTAATATCTTCAACCAAAGTAACACCCCAAATGCAAAATGATGCTATTCATAATTAGAAGGTTTAATCAAAATATAATAATCCAGTAACCAGATCCAGAAATGAGACTCAAGTTTAAAGTAGTAATGAAGAGTGTCTTGAATTGTTCAGGTTATGTTTTTGATTTCATGTATAGTGGTAAATTGTTACAGTAATGTTCTGCAAATCACATGCCCATTCCATCGACTATTATTCTTCCAGATTGACTTGGGCTTGAGAATGTGACTTGCTTTGGCTGAAAGGACACTAGCAAGTATGGCAAAGTAGAGGCATAAAAGCCCTGAGGCTTTGGGGCTTGCCCTCTGGCTGCCCTGAGACGACAGGTGAAGCAGCTCAGATGACCTGCTGGGGAGGAAGTCACAGTACCATTAACTCTTGCTGCTACTCAGGGAGAAAGAGAAAGGACCAGGAATCAATTACACTTTCTAAAGACACTTTGTTAGCAATCATTGAGGAAATCTTTCAGAAACTCGATTAACTGCAGTTAGAATAGGCTTTCCCCAAAGAGGTGCTAAACTTTGTTATAAAAATCTAAGAATGTAGTGACAACATAAGACAATTGAGACTGCGTTTATTCTGTGTTTACCTTGTACTCTCTTGGAGGCGTGTGATAATCAGTTTCTAACAGAGCTGTATCAAAAACTCCATAATAAAGTGCCCCAGCAGACGAAAGTGGCTCGTGGGAATCCAGCCCTCTCCAAACTGGAGTGAAGAGCCGTCATCAGACTGCTGGGTATACTGGCTCCACTGCAGTTAGTGGCTAAGAATGAATAAGCCTTACTCGTGCATGTTACAACAACAACGCCAAGAACAACATTTCAGTAAACAGGTTCTCAGCACATTTTTTTGATCACTGAATTGATGTAGGCAACAGTTTTCACTTCTGTCTCTGCCTTTCCTATGGACAGGTGCAATCTAAAAAGTGAAAACTCTATTGTGAAAGGTACTGTTGGACCCATTTTAGGCTTTAATCAAGTAAGCAAGCTGGCAAGTGTGTCTGTTCTTTCCCTGGCCTCCTGTGGTTTTTAGAGCCACGGTTTCAGACTCCTGCGCTTGGGGTGCTTTGCACATATTTGCACAAATGGATGCAAAATGGAAGGTTAAGATCTTCCCACAGATCTTAACCTTGGGAAGCCAAGAGGTCATCTGACCCATCCTTCATCCAAATGATTATACTTAAGCCTTCCCAGAAGATCCCTTATCTTATTTTTTGAGGAAAAAACAGACTGGGTAACACATCCAAGGCCCCATCGACCTTTATCAATAGTTCCTCATTTTAATGATTACCATTACAGAGAAGGGGTTGGGTAACTTTGAACATAAAATTCCTTATTTGTGAGACAGGAGGTTCCTTAACAAAGGGTTACTATAGGAATGTGAGTACAGTACTAACACATAGGAAGAAAGTAGTAATACTAACCTCTAACTCCAGTTTAAGCATCTAAGATTTTTTTTGAGATATATAGTGATATTTGATAAATATCACTATATTTGATAAATATCACTAAGGGCCACTCCAATGGCAATCTCTTTATTCATTCCTCATCTCCTTTGCACAAAACCTCTTGTTGACCTCTTGACTAGACTATGATTCAATCAATAGAAGAAAGAGAAGCTTAAGGACAAATTATGACTTCAAAACAAGTTGTTTATCAAGGCCTATTAAAGAACATCCACCATATTGTAGTGTAATTCGATCAGTCAAAGTTATCTAGTGAAGAGCTTGTCAAACAAACAAACAAAAAAGATTTACAAAAGTCTAATGCATTTGGAAAAGAATACCATCAATCTGTTTCCAGATACCGTTTGAACTGTTTGAGTTCAAATAATGTTAAGTGGCCTGTGGCCTGTTAAGAAAGAAAGAAAACTATAATCTGAAAACAGCTGCCGTGTCTCAAACCAAGTCAACAAGAACACAGCGCTACAGTCAGCAACTAATACAGTCACCAGCCTAACCAAAGTAGGTTTTAGAAGAACGGAATAAAATAATGGGTTGATCTACCCAGGGAAGTTCTCAGGTCTTTTCCTCAGCATAATACTGCTTGCTGTTAAAGTACCATCTGATCTGCTAATCCATGACAAAGCCCATTAAAGATCCCCAGACTCTGGGATTTTGATGAAATTCTTATGTAGGAATTCCAGTGAAAAGGCCGTTGGAGAAACCGGTCTGGATTCTGGAATATGTTCCATTCTGTATTTTTCTATGTATGGTGCAGCTACTTCCCAAACCTGAGAAGGACAAAACAAAGTCAAAATGTTGAGGACACTGTTCTCACATGCCATGGAACATCAACCTCGTAGGACCAAAACGTCTATTGCTGACTAGACACGTAGCGGCTGTTTCCTTGCTTTTGTTCTAAGCCATTTGACATACGATCTGTGTCAACTGCTCTTTGGTTGCATTAACAGATTTTAAAATACAAAGTCTGAAACCTTTCTATTAGCAATAATCGCACCTCGGATAAACCTCATTGGCAACGATACCGCCACTGCGCAAAGCTAGTCTGAAACCTTTCTGGAGTTACCATGAAGGTTTTCAGCTGCTTACTCTTCTGGAGCAAAACAAGCTAACAAACACACAAAGCCTAGAGAATTCAGTGTGGACAGCATTAAAGAAAGTTGCTCAAACGATGACCGTGTGTTTTCTAAAACAAGCTTTGAATAAGGCGGTGGATTTCCTCATTTGCCAGATTTCCATGCCGTGTGTGCTCTATTCCTTACACCCTTGCTACTCAAAGTGTGACCTGTGGAGCAGCAGCAGCAGCATCTGGAACAAGATCCCCAGGAGATTCACACGCACATCACAGTTTGAGAAGCGTGCTTCAGACCCTTGTTTATACCTCCACCCACCAACCTATTCTCTTTCAAGCATCATGTCTTCTCACGTTAAGGTCCTGGTTTTGGTTTACAACTGCTTTTTATCAGCTTGCTGCCAACAACCAAGGAGGATTTCCTATTCTTTTGTATTACCATAAAAAATATATTCTTTCAAAGGCTAACTTCCTCGAAAAGATACGTGCATCTCCAGGTTTAATTGCAGCATTATTTGCAAATAGCCAAGACATGGAAGCAACCTAAGTGTCCACAGACGGATGTATAACAACTCCACCCAGTCTTAAGAGTTAACTTGAGTTAAGGTAACACACTTCTTGCTTGCCCACCTAAGGCCCTTGATCTATAACAGAATTAATTTGTTTCTTTTGAGATTTGCCGACCACTGGCCTTGGGGAATAAAGGACCAAGAACTTTCCCTGCCGGCAGAGGCCAGCAAGTATGTTTGAAGCCACCTTGGCTTTCCAACTAGCTCAGCAATGTTTTAGCAAAATGTTTTTCTTTTTTAAGATCACACAGTGATTATTGACCTCCCTTTGGTCATCTGTGGATCTTGCCCTCCTTTGCAGAAAGAACAAAGTACTCTTGGGGAGCCTGGGTGGCTCAGTCAGTTGGGCGTCTGACTTCAGCTCAGGTCATGATCTCACACTTCGTGAGTTCGAGCCCCGCAATGGGCTCTGTGCTGACAGCTCAGAGCCTGGAGCCTGCTTCGGATTCTGCGCCCCCCTCTGTATCTGCCCCTCCCCTGCTCTCGTTCTGTTGCTCTCTCTCTCTCTCTCTCTCTCTCTCAAAAATAAATAAACATTAAAAAAATATTAAAAAAAAAAAGAACAAAGTACTCTTGCACAACCTCTGGGTACCAAGAAACCAGACCTCCTTGCAGCTCCCCCACTCCCCTGGGCATCAAGAAACTGGAACTTCTTCCACAACCTCTAAGAACTGAGATAACTCTGTAGCTGACATCATTGAGTCCGCATGTAAGTAAGAAATGTCATAGACC
Source organism: Felis catus (assembly GCF_018350175.1). Taxonomy (NCBI): domain Eukaryota; kingdom Metazoa; phylum Chordata; class Mammalia; order Carnivora; family Felidae; genus Felis; species Felis catus. The sequence continues at coordinate 117,118,639 of NC_058374.1, forward strand.
ACTGCATTCTCTTAACTGTTTAACTCCCTTTAAATACCTCTGTGCTAGGCAGAAACCTGGGAGTTGGCTTTTGGACAAGAGTCTATTTCTCCCCAGGTGGCTGGCCTCCTGAATAAAACTCATATTCCTTTCTAATCAAAACTCATCTCTTGAGTATTGGCCTTTCAAGCGATGGACAGCTAAACTTGGTTTTCAGTAACAGATGAATGGATAGAGACAATGTGGTATGTATGTATGTATGTGTGTGTGTGTGTGTTAATCATCCATAAAAAAGAAGGAACTCCTGGCATTTGTGATAACATGGATAGACCGTGAGGGCAGTATACTAAATGAAATGAGTCACAGAAAGACAAATACTGTATGATCTCACTTATGTGTGGAATCTAAATAGCAACCACAACGGCAAAAACTGAGCTCATAGATAGAGGGAATAGATTGGTGGCTGCTAGAGGTGGGGGTGGGGGAGTTGGAGGGTGAGCGATATGGATAAAGGGGGTCAAAAGGTACAAACCTCCAATTATAAAATAAATAAATCTTGGGGATACACATGATGACTATAGTTAATAATACTGTATTGTATATTTTAAAGTTACTCAGAGATTAGATCTTAAAAGTTCTCATCACAAGAAGAAATTATAACTATGTATGGTGACAGATGTTAACTAGATTTATTGTGGTGATCATTTTGCAATATATACAAATATTAAGTCATTAGGTTGTACTCCCGAAATGAATATGTTATATGTCAGTTATATTTCAATTAATAAAAAAAGGCCAACCTCTCTCATCTACCTCTCTATGTGCACCAAAGTTGGCAGCAAGCAAGGGGCGTCCCCTCAAAGGGTGTAGGGCACACTTAGAAATGACAGATGTGAAGATCAAAGGGAAAAATCATTCCCCAAGAACAGAACAATGGTTCCAGGGGAAATCAAGAAATTCTAGAGAACATGATACTCACAAATTATTACGAAAGGCTTAAAGAACTTTAAAAAATATATTTAAAAAATGAGTCAGCCTATGAGGCATCTGTCCCTATCAGAGAAATCTCTAGTCAATGAAACCAGAGAAAATAAGCAGTAAAGAGAACCTGTAGTACCTCAATCAGGGTGATGATGGGGTAGGACACCCCACGGCACTAGACAGACCTGTAGACCTTTGAAGTAAAAACCTGGGACTTCGTTTTCTCTTTGAGTCTATTTAATCATTGGACCAGTTGGAGGTGGTGGTGATAACGTACTTTTGAATGAAAGAGAATGCTCTTGGTGAAGGGGATCCATGAAACTCTCATCTCATTTTTTCTCCCCATGAATACCTGTCCCAAACTCCATTTAAAATCATTTCAGTTTCTAATCATTAGATATTTAATGTTTGGGTGCAACACAGGACACTTAAGCGGTTATCAGACAGCTTTTTAAAGTTGCACAAGAAGTTGCCCGAGTTCCTTTTTGTTCACACCCAAGGCATAGACGAGAAACAAAAGAATAAGACAATATTTCTTCACTCCCTACTCCCACTTTGCTTTCCCATAATGACCCAAAACTAAGATATAAGCCAAGTGACCAACTTGCCTTCTGTTCCAGGAGCAGCCTGTGCGCTGCCTCAATGTCTGGGGCCATGAAGCGATCTTTTATCCAGGGCCTACAGAGAAAGTACATCAAACCATCAGCCAAACATTCACCACTGCCAGGGTTCACAGATCTGAAATGATGGCATCTCCAGGGACCTGTTTGACTTTACCTTACAACAGAGCGCACCAGGTCATATACTTTTTCCAGAGGAGTAGTTGTTCTCAGGGGGCGTAGAAACTCTATGCCCTGGCAGGCTGCCAGAAGTTCGATGGCCAGCACTACAATAAGAAAGGTGGAGGGATGATTAAAGCCTGACTTCGTGCTGGGGGGATATAACTCACGAGGAAGTCGACACTGCTAGCCAACTAAGAGATAGCTCTCTGTCTAGTGGTAGAATAAAGCTGCCTTGGTGTTTGGTTACCATCTTAAATTTGCTTTTCTAACCTATTGGCTGTATCTTTAATGTTAAGAAGGAGAGCACTCTCCAGCTAAATGTCTTAGCCCCCCACTTCCTGTTTATCTGATCAAGATGGATGATATCTTTGTCCTATTTCCACCTTTGCATAAATTTCAATTTGTTTTTAGTCTTGCTATTTCTTTTGGCTTGAAATACCTGGCAATAGACTTTCATCAAAGGATTGAAGGAGCCAGTGCATAAGCAAATGAGTTTTTTTTAAGGCTGGGACTAATTCTATAGTGCTCATTTCAAACCTTCAAACTCAAAGGCTCCCAGGCCCATTAAAACTGAAATTCTAGGGGCGCGTGGGTGGCTCAGTTGGTTAAGTGTCCCAACTTGGGCTCAAGTCCTGATCTCACGGTTTGTGAGTTCGAGCCTTGCATTGGGCTCTGTGCTGACAGCTCAGAGCCTGGAGCCTGCTTCAGATTCTGTGTTTCCCTCTCTCTCTGCCCTTCTCCTGGTCCTGCTCTGTCTTTCTCTCTTACAGAAATAAACATTAAAAAAATTTAAAAAAATGCAATTCTAGAAATTGGTACTTTGCCAACTTTCGGCTTCTTGATAAAACAATCCTTACACAGGTTTTTCCTAGCTAAGAACTTATTAAATGTACCATACCTTGTGATTGGCTTTGAATATTGACATCTAAGTTTCTCTACATTTGGATTCCATTATTTGCCAAGAAAAAATAGTTTAGAAGCGTAAAGTTGATCAAACCATTTAAGTGGTTAACTGAAAATATTTGACTTGAATATTTGTATTGAAAATATTTGACTTTTCGTCTTAGAATTTATGAATTGCATCACAAACTCTGGTGGGTACAGACAAGTCACAATAGGAGAGGATGAAATAAATGAATCTATTTTGGACCTGGAAGAAACTTTACATCTTCTAGTCTAGTCCCCTCACTTCATATGTAAGGTATTGGAAACTTTAAGAAGTTGAGCTGGGGTGGACAGGGAAGGCATCTGAGGTGACATCTGCACAGCTACAAAGATAGAGTGAAGAAGTGAACCATGTGAAGTCCTTGGGGAACAATGTTGCAGGCAGAGAGACCAGCGAGGACACAGATGCTGAGGTACTGGCAGGTACAAGAATAACACTGTGGCTCCAAGGTATCGAATGGAATGGAGACAGGTGCCAGTGAGAGCCAGAAGCCAGATCACCCATGATCCTGGTAGGCTACAGGAAGGGGGCTGGGTTTTGTTTTGAGTACGATGAGGAAACTTGGCAAATTTGAGCAGGAACATGGTGTGATCAAAATTACATTTTAAGAAGTTCACCGGGGTTATTGTATGTGGTGACTATGGAAGAACTGTAGTAAAAACAAGGAGATATCAATCAAAAGGAGATGATGGTGCCTTGATTTGGTGTCTTTTGACAGTAAGGTTAATTTGCTGAAGAACTGGCTAGAAGATCCGATCTGGATAGGAGTCTGATAAGGGTGTCTCCTTAACCTTCTGGCCAGAGCCACATGTTTAATGGGGAGACCATCTCAAGAATGGACATTAGGAACACAGTCCGGTAGGCAGTTAATAACCAGTGTTGGTGAGGATGTGGAAAAATTAGAACTCTCAAACACTGCAGATAGGAATGTAACATGGTGCAGCCACTTTGGAGAATAGTCTGGCAGTTCCTCAAAAAGATGGAGGTCAGTCACCATATGACTCAGCAATTCCACTCTAGAGAAATGAAAATATACGTCTTCATAAAAACTTGTACACAAATGTCTATGGTAGCATTATTCATATTAGCCAAAAGGCAGACAAAACCCAAACATCTCTCAACTGATGAATGGATAAACAAAATGTGTTAAATCCATAAAATGGAATGTGTGGCCATACAAAGGAATGATGTACTGATACATGCTACGCCATGGAGGAACCCTGAACACATTATGCTGACTGAAAGAAGCCAGATACAAAAGGGCATATATTGTATGACACTTACGTGAAACGTCCAGAATAGGCAAATCCACAGAGAGAGAAAAGTACATTAGTGGGTGCCTAAGCCCGGGGACAGGGTGGGACAATAGGAGACGGATAGGTAAAGGGTACGAGGTTTCTTTCTGAGGTGATGAAAATGTTCCAAACTTGGTGGTGGTGACGACACAACTCTGTGAATATACTAACAGCAACTCAAGTGTGCAATTTAAACGGGTGATTGTATGGTATGTAAATTATATCTCGATCCAGCTGTTAACAAGAATACTCAGCTCTCCCACATTTATCTTCAAATACCGCAGTGTTTGCTTATCCACTGTTCCGCTTTCCACAGTTTTGGTGGCCTGCAATCAACCACCGTGTGGAAGCAGGTGAGCCTGATGATTTGTCAGGTTCCTCTTTCTGATGAATCATCAGGTCAATAGAAGCCTGACGCTACGTCACAACGCCTGAGACATTCACCTCACTTCATCTCGTCTGTAGGCGTTTTATCTTCTCACACAGTCACAAGAAAGGGTGAGTACAGTCAGGTATTTTGAGAGAGTTCACATTCGCATAACTTTTATTTCAATATATTGTTATAATGGTTCTATTTTATTGTTCTTGCTTATCTCCTACTGTGCCTAACTTACAAATTAAACTTTATCATAGGTATGTGTGTATAGGAAAAAACATGGTATACGTAGGACTTGGTACTACCCGTGGTGTTGGGCATCCACAGGGGGTCCTGGAACGTTTCCCCCGTGGATAAGGTGGGAATTACCGTAGTGATACTCTTGTCAGCCAACTGCTTCCAATACAGTTGCAAAAATTTAGGAGCTTAGATAACAATGCTTAAGGGAAGGCAATTCCTTTAAAAAAAAAAAAAAACTAAACAAGGGGGCGCCTGAGTGGCTCAGTCCGTCAAGCCTCTGACTTCTGCTCAGGTCATGATCTCACAGTTTGTGAGTTCGAGCCCCGCATCGGGCTCTGGGCTGACACCCCCCCCCCCCCCCCTCGGAGCCTGGAGCCTGCTTCAGATTCTGTGTCTCCCTTGCTCTCTGCCCCTCCCCTGCTCGCGCTCTGCTCTCTCTCTCTCTCTCAAAAAATAAACGTTAAAAAAAATTAAAAAGCTCAACAAGGGGTGCCTGGGTGACTCTGTTGGTTGAGTGTCTGACTCTTGGTTTCAGCTCAGGTCATGATTTCGCAGTTGGTGGTTTCAAGCCCTGCGTCAGGCTCTGTGCTGACAGTGAGAAGCCTGCTTGGGATTCTCTGCCTCCCTCTTTCTCTGCCCCTGCACAATCTCTGTCTCTCTCTCTGTCTCTCTCTCTCTCTCTCTCTCTCTCTAATACATACATACATAAACTTAAAAACCAATAAACAAAACAAGCAGTAATTTAGAAGGCAGAGAGAGGTTGGCCTAACGCACTTCCACCCTAGAAGTATCTGCCAGAAGGTTTGGATCTGAATCTCGTCAAGCCTTTAGGAACAACCGCAGTATACAGGGAATGCAAGGGCTAGAGAACAAGTTAAAGGTAACACCATAAGGCAGCCAACAGGTAAATGCAGAATGTCAGTTTCTAACAGAAGACTGACCTGGTTTTTTGGTTTTTTGTTTGTTTTTTGGTTTTTTTTTTTAATCCAGTCCATGGCATGAAGAAAAAAAAGGGAGAGGGGACTGTTCTAGATAAAAAGAAGCTTAAAGCCTTTAACACACCAAATTTAAAATGTGGGCCTTAAATCTAGATTTGAAAAAAACCCACCGTAAGGGCATTGAGATAATTGCGAAATTTTGAATATGGACTTATCAGTGACCCCAAGACTTGTTGACTTTGTTGGATGTGATAATGGCATCATGGTAGATAAAAATGCAGGAAGAAAATAATGTATGTGATGGGATTTGCTTGAAAATAACTTGAGAAAAGTAAAAGAAAAAATGAAGCAAATGTGCTGTTGAGTCAGAGTGAGGTGTAAATGAGGGCTCATGGTACTAATCTCTCTACTTCTGAATATGTTTTAAATTGTTTGAAAAACAAAGCCAACCAATAAACCTGATAGGTCAGCAGGTGTGGTTCTTAATTTTCAGCGAGCATCAGAATCACCTGGAAGACTGGTTAAACCAGATTGTCCTGCTCTCTCCCCTAGAGTTTCTACTTTAGCAGGTCTTGAGGGGTGGTGCCTAAGAGTCTGCCTTTCTCACAAGTTCCCAGGTGATGCTGATGCTGCCTGTTTTGAGGCTCGCACATGTAGAAGTTAATCAGAGAGGCTTGCCATCCCAGACTGGCTGGGTTTACCTTGCTCCACATGCTCGATGACCCGAAGTGCCTTCCTTGCTGCCCATCCTCCCATGGAGACATGGTCCTCTGTGGCCGCGCTGGTGGAGAGAGAGTCCACCGACGAGGGGTGGCACAGAGCCTTGTTCTCAGAAACTGCAAGAGGCCGTGCAAGTTAAACATGCTTCTAATAGGAAAAATGGCCATGTTGGCTTCTCCCCATGCCCAACGTCATGGGGGAGCCCCTCCAGGAGCTCTCGGTTGTTATCCAAGCACCAGATGGTCCAAAATTATTTTGGGAAATGGAAGCAGGTTGGGTTTGTATCAAAGTGAGAAGGACTTGGAGCCAATAATGAATTCTGAGATAAGACCAGATGGGAACCCTAATAGTACAAAGCCCAGTTGAAAACACAGGAAACGTTTAGCATGCTAGGGAGACTAGGAAAAAAAATACGTGATGGTCTTTTCTAAGTACTCAAGAACAATTGACTGGTACTATCACCAGAGGAGGCCTTAGAATTCAGGGTGGTGTTTGGGGATGGAGACTGGACCCCAGATCTTGAGCAAGGATATTTTTCAGTTCAGACTGTTCAGTGATTATATAAGTGGAGGCAGTGGGTTAAGCACAGGCTTCACGACTGCCGGAGATAACTTGGGGAGGCTGGGGAAATCCTAGTGATGGCCTGGATTGGTGTCTCCCAAACTTTATTGTGCATATGACTCGCTCCATCTTATCAGAATGCAAATGTTGAGTTTCGTGTGGGCCTGAGATTCTGATAAGCTCCCAGGTGGTGGCTGGAATTTTGACTCGAAGACAACACATTAAATACGGAGGACCTAGATTCCAGAGCTCCTCCCCAGCTCCAGAAGCCAGGGAAGGCCAAACTCAGAGCGTTTTCTTCCCTACATTTTTGACCCTGAGAGTGGCTGAGTGAGACTTCAGTTGTTTTCTGTGCCATAAGGGGTCCTGAGGTAATCTAGCTACGTGAACTAGGGTGGTCAACTCGTCCTGGTCTCCCCAGGACTTGCCAGGTTTCAGCACTGCAAGGCCCAGGTCCTGTGACCCTTCACCTGCCATTAGATGGATAAGCAGGCTGTAGTGAGGCTCATTCAGAAAGAGAAGTTACATGTCCCCCCAAAAGAAAACTACCCATTTCATTATAAAGAAAGCAAGTTGAACGACTTCAATAGTCAGTTTAGGGAAGCCAAACACATTCAAACGAAGCTTTCTGAAGTCCCTAATATTTTCTAGAAATCAACCACAATCTCCCTATGTTAATGTGAGAAGTTGCTGTCCTTTAAGGGAGTATTTTCATAAGGGGGTTAAGTGAGCAAATAGAAGATCCTCGGCAGAGGACATCATGAATTCAGGGTCTCTGTTGGGTTTATTGAGTTTCCATGTGAGGCTTTGGTGAGGAAAGGGTTAGGAGTAATCCTAATAGCAACTAATATTTACTTACTGCTTAGAGACATGCCGGGCATAGTTCTAAGGCTTTATATGCAATAATTCATTTAACTCTCAAATTAGCCCCATTAGGTAAATTTATCACCCCCATTTTACAGAGGAGTAAACGGAGGGTCAATAGGATTAAGAAACTTGCTCCATATCACACTCCTGGTAAATGGCAGAGCTGGGATTTGGACCCAGAGTCTATGCTCTTAAGTAACCATGTGATCTCCTGCCTCATGGGTAGGTTTGCCAGAAAAAATACAGAATGCTCAATTAACTTTGAATTTCAGATAAAAAACAAATAACTTTTTAGTATAAGCATGTCCCAAATAATTCAAGTTTAACTGGACATCCTGCATTTCTTTTGTTAAATTTGGCAGTCATATTAGGATTATGTACTCATTAAAATGAGATCTGCATTAATTGAAGTGAGAGCATAGATTTGAGGACAAAAATGCCTGGGTTTGAATTCAGTTCTACTTGCGAGCCGTTCAATGTTGGGTAAGTCACCTAACTTCTCAGATCATCTGGTATTCATCTATGCAATGGGGGTAATGATAGTGCCTTGCCTATTGTTGTGACCGTGAAGTGAGTAATTATGAATTAAGTCCTTAGCAGGTCCTTTGTACCAGGCCTTGTTCTGATGTGTTACTTAAAGTTTTAATTCAGAAATCAGTGACACTGAACCTCAGTTCTCATAGAGGGCATTTGCTTCTTATAAGCATTTTTGCATATTGTAATCACATCTTTATGCTCTTAGAGGTCAGTATATCTACTGAAATGTATCCAACGTTTAAACATCCAAGTCCGTTCATGTTTCACCTTAATTATGGATATCTTTGTCTTTTTCCTTCTGATAGTCTCCAAATTGCGATTAGGGAAAAAGCTACAAACATGACATTCGTATGTGACGTTAAATTGCTTCCTACAGAGAAATTGTGGAAACCTCATTATTTACAAACTCATTGGGGTATTATTCTGTTTTACTTCAACTTTGTTTACATTTTATTTTATATATATATATATATATATATATATATATTTTTTTTTTTTTTTTCCCCTAAAATATGTCAGGCTTCCTTCTGCATTTGTATTGAGACAGGTAGGATGCAAATGAGGTGGGGAAAAACCTCATTCAAGGACAAAATTTGACATTTTCAGATAAAAAGGACGGGCTTGCATCCTGAGAAGTGGGCAGTGTTCTTACCGAGGGCTGCAGCTGTACAATGTGCAATCATGAATCCCGAGTTCAGACCACCCTCAGCAACCAGGAAGGCAGGCAGCTCGCTGAGGGAGGGGTTACAGAGCCTTTCGATTCTTCTTTCACTAATAGCAGCAAGCTCATGAACTCCAATGGCCAAATAGTCCAGGGCCTAGAAAGAGTGACTCAATTCAGTTGAATTGAGCCTAAATTGGAATATGCTTTCAGGGTCAGGAGCAATTCTAAAAAGCTTACTTTGGCTGGGTATTCACCATGGAAGTTTCCTCCAGAAATAGTCTCTCCCCTACTGGCAAATACCATCTTTCAAAACAGGTTAAGGCTTGAATATAACATTTGCTGATCACTGCAAGTAGAGGTCTCCCCCACCATCCGAAAGTAGAGCGTTCCTATGATAATCTTTTCTAAACCAAAATGGCGTAAAGGGAAGAAGTGCTTACCATTAATTTACATGGAAAATTTTTGAGCATTCCCAGACCCTCAAAATCACCTCTTTTAGCCTTCTGATACCAGAGGACACATCTTGCTAATGGATGCACAAAATAAATTAAGATAAAGCACAGATGCTCATACAGTTCAAAGCCCTGGCAGCCTGATGCTGAGATGCTGAGTATGGTTCCCAGGGAAGGAGCTCGGTGATACTGCTGTTACCGCTTCAGATTTCTTTCAGTCCGTGAAAACAAGTACTAATGTAAGTCTGTAATGCAGACTTTCAAGAAGCAGGGGATACCTGTGTGACTCTTTTCCCAACCCACCAATTTGTAGCACTGATAGCCCTTGTACAAATATGGGTGGAGGGAAGGAGATTCTCTCTACAAGCAGTTGTTGACATAAAGGGACAAAAACCCAAAAACAGCAAAACAAATATCCCAAACCTTAATGAGGAATCATGTACACCCAACGGGGGGCCAAGAAAACATGAAACATCAATTTTTTTCCCCTGAGATTAGAGATTCTCAAGCACCACAACCATAGTAATTTTAGCGGTTAGTAATTTCCCTCAAAACAGTCTATATCTGAAACTAAGAAGAGAGACCGGGACGCCAGTTTAAAAGCAAATCTTTTTTGGCAGGGGGCAATGTGAGCTTGTGCTCCCTAGAAGAATTTGCTGAATGAAGACTGTTGATGAGCAACCACCAAATTGTCTGGAACAATCAATCCTGGGAACGTTTTCAAACTCTCTACTCAGTGATCCTATGCCAGCATTCACAGCATATGGCAGCCAATAGGCTGTTGCAAACCAATCTAAGTAGGAGGCAGCTTAGACTCCCTGCATATCAATGCCCTCAAGGATCATTCCTTTGTATCATGCACTTCACTTGGATCAACAGGCACTCAGACAAAAGGCAGTAACAGATCCTCCTTGCAGATTCCAAACAGCTAATTTTCACCTCCTGGACTAGAGAATATGATCTATGAACTAGGAACTCTGAGACAGGTTCTGACTTCCAAGGAACTGGAGATGCACGTATTACACTAACTTAGTCAAGTTTGGAGTTACTCTTTTCTGTACATATATCCGTGAGCCGATTAGGCCCAATGCTGGCTCTTCTGTACCAAGCCACCCCCAGTCACAGGCCTTAGTCTTCTCTCCATTCTCTGAATCCTTATAGCAAGTAATATCTGCACCTATTTAAAACGTAAGCGTGTTCTGTTGTTCTCCAGTTGTTCCAAATTTGGTTGCTGGCTATCAGATTATAGCAATTCGAATTTAGTTCCCATAACATCTAGCAACTATGTAATAGGTGCTCTATATCTACAACAGGTAAATTCAGAAGACTATTCTTTCAAGTAACACCACCATTGTAGGAGAACTCTCAAATATGGCCTTATTGGAATTTCATCAATAATTAAGAATCTTTAATTGAGAAAGGAAAAGACTGTTGGCTGAAACTTTTGCTGGGGCAAGTGGTAGTGTAAGAATTTAGTAAGGAATTATCCCTCTCCCATATCCAATAATTTAATGGCAATTCTTTCTTTGTTTTTTCATTTTGTTTTGTTTTGTTTTACTCTATAAGATACCCTTTCAGGTCTAAATTATCTAAGTGTAGAAAGGATGCCTTTCCTCACAGTGGCAGAACTGACAAGAACTGACAGATGAGACAGACTGCATAGACTTCATGAAAATTCTAGTCCATTTTGGGGGGGCGAAGTATGTTGAGGTGAGTGAGTTGAGGATTACTTAGTGTGGGTTTGACTTAACTGTAAAACAATCTGAGAGGACATAAAACACACATCCTGAAGTAAACTTGTCAGAGAAATCACACTAAAAGGGTCTTGTGATGAATCTTTCACAGCTGTTGTGAAACCTGTCTGCGAAGCTAAGCTGTGAGCTACTTCCAGGGTTGCTAACTCAGCACTTTGTCCCGTATTAAGAACTGAGGCCGACATGGGATAGGAAGGCATATATTCCTAAGGGTTGGGTGGTCTTCAAAGGCAGTACTGGGTACCTCTGTGACAACTTTGCCAGTGTGACTCCCAAGTGATCACATCAACGTCTGGGGGAACTATACCCTCAAAGAATATTCCATAGCAAAAACAAGATGGCTCTAAGATAACCACACCATGAAGGAGAGAAGGGCTGCATCCTTGAAAAATAGAAGCATTCTTACTATTCTCTGTAGAAATATGGAAATACTGATTTGAGTACACTCCATGTCAAAAATAAAAACTTGAGATGAGGAAAGCCGTAACTCGTTAATCAATACTTTGATAAGTGTTAACAAGCTGCCTTCTGTTTCATGCGTCACAAGAACCGGGAAGCCTTGCATAAATGCAAACCTACCCAGGATCCCCATAATCACACTTGTGACCTTGGTTTTCATCTTTCTATCAGCAATCTCAGCACTGGGTTTTAGGGCAAAGGTTTTCATGAAACCTCTCAGCCAATGCCGGAAATATGTGCGTTAGCTTTTAATGAGTCCATTTGGAAAGCACAGTGTGTTAGTAGTCTCTGAAGTGAAATTAGGTTCACAGACCTGCCCCTGCCAATCATCAGCTCTGAGGTTCCTCTGAACCTCAGGTACTTAGTCTATGAAATGGAGTAACAACAGAGACACTACACAAAAGGATCGCTTTAGCATATCTAAAAATTACCAGCTTGATTTCTGTAACTACAGTTTAGTAAGCAGTCAAAAGATACAGGATTGTCTGTTGCACTGTTAAGTTCTGTGGTAATGATGTTCTTCACAAACGCTATTGTGTCATTCACCACACCATGGACCTAAAATACAAGATTAAATGAGTTAATACATTGAAAACACTGATAATGGTGTCTGTCACACAGAGTCTTATATTCTTATTAGAATAGCAAGAATGTTTTTTTAATGTTTATTTATTTATTTTGAGGCAGAGAGAGAAAGAGAGAGAGAGAGCAAGCGAGCATGAGCAGGGGAGGGTCAGAGAGAGAATGAGAATGTCAAGCAGACTCCACACTGTCAGTGCAGAGCCTGATGCGGGGCTTGAACTCATGAACCATGAGATCATGACCTGAGCCGAAATCAAGAGATGGACACAACCAACTGAGCCACCCAGGCACCCCGAATAGCAAGGAAGTTTTAAACTGGGATTTATTTGTACTGTAGGGCTAATTTAGCGATTTTCCATAGACGTTTTTGATCAACTAGCTAGAATAGAACTTGATGAGTTAAAGGAAACAGGGTATTTATTCTAGGGAGGACCCTATTACACTACAGAATCTGGCACCAGATCAAATATTGTTTCATTCTTGAGTTGTGTGTTAATTTCTTACTCAACTAATTGCCATTCACAAATGAGTTATAACATCTACAATACTGGATGCCTCATGCCCACTCAGGTCTTCTGCATTGTTTTAGTCTAAAGTTAAGCCTCACAGATTTATTTATGGTGGTTTATATCTGCTTATTAAATGAAGATAAGGTACAACCATGATGTGCACTTAATTTTGATTAGACTTTCCTGCAAACATCTCTGAAAGCTGGTTCTTGCTATATCTAGAAGGGAGAACCAGTAACTGGTTAGGATGATGTTATCACTAAGAATTTTAAAAAGTTACGGCACTAAACCAACACAGCAAGTTGTTTCTTGTGCTTCTGTACAAGGGAGTTGAGCAAAACACTTCAAAAGGAAACAAACAAACAGCTTAATATATAGAATAGAAACTAAAATAATTGGACAAAGGGAAGTATGACATACATAATTTTTAACAGAGGCAGTAAAGAAATTTGGATTATAATTGACCATTACATGACTTTTTAACACTTACCTCTTTTTCTTTTCACCCCTCCCTGAATCGGGAAAAAAAGAAAAGTCTTTTTGTTTGTTTACCTGTGGACAGCAGCGCAAGGTATATGCATCCTGAACACGATCACAGAACCTGTGACTTTCTGTGGAAGAGGTGGAAGGGATAGCAATTTTTTCAAAGTTATCAATTTTTTCCCACAAAACATAAAACCAAATAAGCTCGCTCACAAAAACATCCCCAGACCTGCTATTTCAGAAGGGTGGTGATCCGAGTCCAAGAGTGACCGAAACCGAAAAGCCACTTCAACTTGCCCACGATGAGGGCGAACAGCATGAATGTCTAGAATTGATGGAGAACACGTCTGAGCACTTCTTCCATTAGCACGAACTACCATTGGTGATGGTTCAGGACCATCCATGGTGCTGACACAAGCCTTCAAAATCCCAGGGGTTCTTACCACCACTCACAGTTAGAACCTCAACTCCAAAAGCAAGCTTTTCCTTTGACTGTACTCTTTCTACTTTAAATATCCGAGTGCAAACTACATGGTAAGCCCCCTGGGAATTCAACTCAAGACCTTGGGCCTACCCTAATTTAGGATTTAGGCTCCTAATGGAAGGAACCTCCACAGTGGCCAATTTTAGACAGTTTTACATCAATTTTAGGCAGATTTCTGTCCTACTACATAGAATGGTAGGGAATCTTTCAAATTCATTACTTTCCAGGTAAACTACAACTTCTATGGTTTTTCTCTCTCCATTTTCTAATGGAGACCAACTTTAATCCTACTCTACTTCTAAAACCCTGTGAACAGATTCCTAAGACAGTGCACAGTTTGATGGGAGTTGGGCCTGGATGATCCAGAACACTGGGTGAATTCTAGAGTCAGCATCTGTAAAATGTGGTCATTCCGAGGATCAAGCATGGCATAACTTAGATGAAACTGTGGCAGTATCGTGTATGCCATAGGCCCTTGGGTTTTCTCTTTTTCCCCTACCACGCATCCCCACCACTCATGTTTAAAGACCTGGACCAGCCCACCCAACCAGCTCTGAACGACTGAATAGCAACCAAATGGAAGAACCATGCTGACCAGTATCGAAGGCTTTGGTGGTGCCTTTCAGCACCTCAAGGGTCAGGGCCGCCACGATGTCAGCCTGACGTGCAATAGCACTGGCTCTCTCCACAGCTTCGCAGCCCAGGGAGGTGATCATCTGTGTCCCGTTGATGAGTGCCAGACCCTTTGGAAAGAAAGAGAGAAGTTCCTTGCTACATTTATTGTAACCTATGTACAAGTTGATTTCACATCTTTTGCATCCCTAAGAGAAAAGTTAACCTGTCAGCTGAAGGACATTTATTTATGTTTTCTAAAGTGCAAGGCAGTAAGACTTATTTAAGCACTTGAGGATTAAGCGCTATCCTAAGTGAAATTGCTAGTATAAACCTGGCAAGTGGAATACATGTTAAGTATCCCCATTCTCAAGACAACAATGAACGTCCAGTGTAGCTGCATATAAAATCTTTAGCTCCTAATTACGCAGCATTTCTTCTTTAACTTGTCATCATTGTGGACAGGACATCCTAAAACATTTCTGGCCCAAGACTCTTGGCTGAGAGCACCCTGAGGAATCTTGACTTATAGCATCTGTTAAGGATCCTTAGAGATCCTGATTTGAAGTTTGAATTAAGTAAGAGAACCCCTAAACATTTGTGGCGGGCAGAATCTTCTGAATGCTTATGGATGAGTCCTTTCTTCAGTGACAAACTTTTAACAAACATGAAAGCCACATTTACTTTAAGAAATCAGTGAGACCGACATTAAGACTGAAAATAGTATATAAATAAAAACTTGTTAAAACGAATACATTTTCCTTGAATCTCCTTACCTCTTTTGGTTTCAAAACAACTGGTTTCAATCCATGAGCCTCCAAGACCTGCAGAATGATTAAAAAGATAAAAATGGGTATCAAATGAAATACTAGCCTTTTTCTAATTTCATAAGGAATCAATAAAATATCCTTAAAGCCTAAAGATCTGTCTTATAAAAGAGCAGACCTCATAAACTGGTTCTGTTCATCCCCCTCTGGTCTATTCTCTAGTTCTGTTCTTTAATCTGAAAGCAGACTTATATTTCACATAATTTTTGTACTTAAATCAGGGGCATTAGCGTCTACAGAAGTAACCCCGAATTTTGGGTTTTAGGTCCTTTGTGGTCAGTTTCCACATTACTGACTCACTTTTTCTTCTGCTGCTTCCTGAGTACATGTTTACAGAGTAAGAGTATGTGAAATTCCCTAGGAGGCAGGAAGTAGGTAGGATAGCACAAAGGAAGGGCAAATCGCATTTGGAGGGAAAAGAACCAGGGGAGCAGAGATGGAAGTTTCCCAGAGGACTTATTAGAGGGAGGAACAGGAGTGAGTGAAGAAGAGAAGAATGAGCAAGAGCTGGTCCCTCTGTCCCGGGCACAGCACATCCCAGCTGTAAGGAACCCCCAGTTTCTGTAATGTAGAACTTAGTGGGAGGGATTAGACCAACAAGACTCTTATAAACCAGTCTAAATTTAGACTTTATTCTAAGGACAATGGGAAACATTACAGGCTTTAGCTGGGACACGCTTGAATTTGCTGTGTGATGGTGGCTGGGAAAACATTGTACAGAGAAATAAAGATCAGGCTTTAGGGAAGAAAGGTGATTTGGAACCCATACCCTCCTAAGGATTATCTGTTCCTTTAACTTCTTCCTTCCCCTGGGTCCTCTGCCCCTTCATTGGGGAACCTCTCAGCAATTGACCTGGGATGACACCTCAAATAGTTCTTTGGGCTGCTCTGATGGAATTTGGAGATGGATGAGGAAAGCATTAAAGCTTTACCAAAAGCAAGCCCTTCTGATTAGCCATTGGGGTGGAAGCTTGGAGGAAAATGGAGCCTGCTTTCCAGAGGCCATACAGCAGGTACTATGATCCACAGCGCTATACTGTGAGACCAGCAACTAAATAAATTTGCAACAGTGTGTGGCCTCCGGGATAGACACTGGAAGATTTTCGGCTGCAGAATAAAATGCTGGGATTAACACTGACTGCTGTACCTTTTCACCAAGGTGACCATCAGGTCCAAAGGGCCAATAGTAAAGTATGGAAGCTAAGAGCCTTACCTAGTTTGACTAATGGTGGCTCCCTGATGGGGTTGCTGTAAGGATTCAGTGCTATAAAGTATGCAAGTGCAGCCGGTGCCCAGCCTAGGGAGATTACTGCAGAATGTAAGTTATTAAAGTCTTACGTATTTAGCATCAGCCCAGCCACTCTTTGGAGACCACATCTTCCCTTCTCCAATTAGCCCAAGAGCAAGATGAGAGAGTGGCGCAAGGTCTCCACTGGCACCAACCGTTCCTTTCTCTGGAACGTAGGGCAGGCAGGAGGCTGGGAGAGAAGTAGGCACCAGTTACTTGAGGCTGTCTTCACTTTGCCAGCGAGACCAACCTCTCCCAATAGGATGTAGTATCACTTTATGGCACAAATACCTGGGGAAAGACAGTTCCTGGAGCACAACTAATGCTTAATGAACCTGGCTGCACTGCTATTAAAAAAAGGTAGAGGGGAATAAGGGTGGGTGGGAGAGAGCACCTTCCCAATAACAAAAAGCCTTCTTTCCCTTATAAGCCGCTTTAAGTTTAGACTATAAAGATCTGTACTCTGAAAATTATAAAACATTGATGAAAGAAATGGAAGCCAACACAAACGGTATGACATTTTGTGCTCGTGGAGCAGAAGAATTCATATTGTTAAAACGTCCATTCTACCAAAGCAATCTACAGGTTCAGGGCAATTCCTATCGAAACACCAATGGCATTTTTCACAGAACCGGAACACAGAGTCCTAAAATTTGTATGGAACCACAGAAGACTCCAAATAGCCAAAGCAACCTTGAGAAAGAAGAACAAAGCTGGAGCTATCACAGTCTCAGATTTCAAGATACACTTCACAGCTGTAGTAATCACAATGGTGTGGCACTGTCACAGAAACAGACAAACAGATCAACGGAAAGACTAGACAGCCCGGCAATAAATCTATGTCTATATGGTCAATAAATCAGTGGCAAAGGAGAGAAGGATACATGACAGGGAAGACAGGCTTGTCTGATGCTGGGAAAACTAGTCCACTTCCTCACACCACACCCAAAACTTAACGTGAAATGGACTAAAGGCCTAAATGTGAGACCCGAAACCATAAAACTCCTAGAAGGAAAACATAGGCAGTAATCGCTTTGATACTGGCCTTAGCAACATTTTTTAAGATATAGTTCCTCAGGAAAGGGAAGCAAAAGCAAAAATAAACTACTGGCACTAGACCAAAATTAGAAGTCTTACGCAATGAAGGAAACCATCAACAAAATGCAAAAGCAACCTACCGACTGTGCGATGTTTGCAAATGATATATCTGATAAGGAGTTAATACCCAAAATATACAAACAACTTACAGAACTCAACATTAGAAAGACCAGATAATCCAATTAAAAAGTGGGCAGAGGGGCGCCTGGGTGGCGCAGTAGGTTAAGCGTCCGACTTCAGCCAGGTCACGATCTCGCGGTCCGTGAGTTCGAGCCCCGCGTCGGGCTCTGGGCTGATGGCTCAGAGCCTGGAGCCTGTTTCCGATTCTGTGTCTCCCTCTCTGCCCCTCCCCCGTTCATGCTCTGTCTCTCTCTGTCCCAAAAATAAATAAATGTTGAAAAAAAAATTAATAAAAAAAAAATAAAAAGTGGGCAGAGGCTCTGAATAGCCATTTTTTTTTTTAAAGAAGACATACAGAAGGCTGACAGACACATAAAAAGATACTCAGCATTACTAACCATAAGGAAAATGCAAATCAAAACCACAGTGAGCTATCACCTCACACCTGGCAGAATGGCTATAATAAAAAACTCAAGAAACAACAAGTATCGGTGAGGATGTGGAGAAAAGAGAAATTTTGTGTACGGCTAGTGGCACAGCCCCTGCAGACAATGTATGGGATCTCCTCAAAAGATTAGAAACAGAACTACCACATAATCCAGTAATTGTACTATTAGCTATTTACCCAAAAATGAAAACACTAACTTGAAAAGACATATGCCCCTCCTATGTTAATTGCAGCATTATTTACACTAGCCAAGACACGGAAGCAGCCCAAATGTCCATTGCTAGATGAATGGGTAAAGGAGAGGTAGTATTTATATACAATGAAACACTACTCAGCCATAGCAAATAATGAGATCTTGCCATTCGTGACAATGTAGATGGACTTAGTGGGTATTATGCTAAATGAAAGTAGTGAGACAGAGACAAATACCAGTTCACTTATACGTGGAATCTAAAAAACAAAAAAAGTAGAAACAGACTCATAAATACAGAGAATAAACTGATGGTTGATGGGGGTGGGGGCATGGAGCAAAATGGGTGAAGGGGAGTGGGAGGTACAAGCTTCCATTTATGGAATGGATAAAGCATAAGGATGAAAGGTACAGCATATGAAGCATTTTTTTTTTTTTTTTTTAAGTTTAGACTCTTTCCTAGGGACATTACAGATTTTAGCCAGGACATGCTCAGATTTGCTGTGTGAAGCTGGTTGGGGGACACGGTACATAGGGGACTAATACAGATCAGGCTGCATGGAAGAAAGGTGATCTGAAACCCGTATCCACATAAGGATTATCTATTCCTTTAAGTTTTTCCTCCTCCTTGGTCCTCTGCCCCTTTGCTTTTACTGTGCATGTCCTAATCAGACCTAGAAATTTTTAAGAATTGTAACAATGTATCTTAAAGATCAGGAGTTAGCTGTTGTTCATTACAGCCTTGCTTCTAAGAACAAAAAGTTAGAAATGATGTCAACATAGAATTAAGAGACTTTTGGGTGGCTCAGCTGGTTAAGCATCTGACTTTGGCTCAGGTCATGATCTCATGGTTCATGGGCTCTGTGCTGACAGCTCAGAGCCTGGAGCCTGCTTCGGATTCTGTGTCATCCTCTCTCTCTGCTCCTCCCCTGTGCGTGCTTTCTCACTCTCTTGTAAAAATAAACATTAAAAAATTAAAAAAAAAAAAGAATTAAGAGGGGAGCCTGGGTGGCGCAGTCGGTTAAGCGTCCGACTTCAGCCAGGTCACGATCTCGCGGCCCGTGAGTTCGAGCCCCGCGTCGGGCTCTGGGCTGATGGCTCAGAGCCTGGAGCCTGTTTCCGATTCTGTGTCTCCCTCTCTCTCTGCCCCTCCCCCGTTCATGCTCTGTCTCTCTCTGTCCCAAAAATAAATAAACGTTGAAAAAAAAAATTAAAAAAAAAAAAAGAATTAAGAGACTCTCATATAACCAAAGAGTGTGTGCAGTCATTAAAAGCTATTGGGGGAAAAAACACTATTGGAGAATGTTTGGAAACATGTAAATTTTAACATTAGAAAAGAATTATAAAATGTTCTAGAAGGATAAGGCACACCAAAGTATTCACAGGGGTTCTCTGAGGAGGTAAGCACAGACAGCATAGTCTCTGTTTCTACTTTTGCCCAGATTCCTAGGCACCCAGCCTACTACCTCACCACCACTTATAAACAGACATGTACTGTTTTGGAGGAAATTCTCAGTTAAAAAAAAAAAAAAAAAAGTCCTGTTCTTTCTAAAGTAAACTCAGACTCCTATAGCAGTGTGTTTTCCATCTGTAGATAAGGTTAGTGGCATGAAGCAATGCCATCCACAGGCCAGCTTCCAGATCATAGTTCACCTAGGGAATTCTCAGAACTCTAGGGACCTAGGGGGGTCCTAGACTGACCCATAAAGCATAGGTAGGTTTACAACCAGAGATGTACTATCTGCGATTGTAGGGAAGACCAGGGTGGGAGAAGGGACAGGTGGTGGAATCACTACTGGTCTGCTCAGCACAGCCATGTCTACCCATAGATACCCCATATACCTTCACCCCAAAGAGCTTCCCGAGCCTGCGCTGATCTATGATGTTCATCTTTATCTGTGAGAAGGGACGGTGGCCTCCTAAGCATTTCAAATCTTGTCTCCACATTGGAGTTTTTCTACCCTGAGAAGTAAGCTCCAAAGAGCTGAACTGTATTGTATCCTGGCACGAGATGGCTTCCTGGTCCAGAAGCAAGTCTTTGATCTCTTTGATGCTTCTGTTTTATCTTTGCAAGAAGTTAAGTTTCAGTTATTTAAGTCTGGGTATTCCACTATCTGGGGAGCATTAAGATGTCAGATTCCCGGGCACCAAGCAGAACTACTGAATTGGTCTTTGGGATGGACATCCAGGAATCACTGTGTTTCCCAGATGATTTGATGCAACTTCTCTAACCACATCTGGGCATCGCTGAATTAAAAGTTCTTTCCAGCTCTGAGCTTTGGGCCAGACTTGAGGGGTTTGTTCCAGACTTAAAGATACCAAATACTAAGTGAAGGGTGGTGAAGTGTGAGTTGAAGGTACACAGGAGTAAGCATCTCTGTCCCCACCCCTGTCCCCTCAGGTAGTCTCCTTCTCACCAAGCCCATTTCCATTTGTCTCCATTATTCGATGTCATCTTGTCTCTGTTAGTCGTCACCCTGCCATCAATCAAGTCTACCTGTGGTATATGCCCAGCCTCAGGGGAGGGTCAGTCTGGGGATCCATGGCATTACCATTGAATACTTCGATAACTTGCTTGAGGGTCTCCAGGGAAATGCCACTGTATCCTTTGGCTAAGACATTGATCCTTAAAGCCAGGAGCATCCGACATCTCTCAGGGATTAGTGGTTTCCCAACACCTGCAAAACGGAATTAATGTTTTCTTCTAGAAATCTTTTCTACCTCCATCTCTCAAATCTTTTTCCATTTCAGTCCAGTCTCCTACCACCGTCAAGAAGAGACTTGACTCAGTCAAGACGCATTTGCACTGCTCTCCTTCCTGATTGTCCTGTTTGTTAAAGTCCCATCTTCTAGAAAAAGGAGAAGCCCCAGTTTTGCCTTCTCAGTTCTCTTCCCTAGAATGCTTCAGTGAGCCCCACCCTCCCCAACACCCTTGGAATAGCATCCAGACTCCTCAGCACAAGCTCCCTTGCAATCAGGTGGGACTGGATTCTTGACATCTCACCTCATCCTGACCAACTCATGCCCTGAGTTCCAGCCTTCATTTCATTCCCTAAATACACCACTCTTGACATGATAGTCTAGCTGCTCCTGCCCCAACCCCATCTCTCCACCTGGTCCATTCCTTTTTCTCAGATTCAGCTGAAAGGTGGTCTTGTCTGATGCTTTCCTCTTTCCCCTCCTCCCCTGAAGCAGAATTGGCACTAGTTCTTGGAATGCATTAGCTATTCGTGGCTGCTACAGGATGCCTCACTCTGTTTGGAATGATTTACCTGAAGAATGTGAACGTACTAGGTTGACCTGCAGCTCTCTGGAAGAGAAAAGGAAAAAACCCTCTCAGATACCTTGCAGTGAAAACGTTTCCTCAGCTGGGAAAATGAAGGAAAGAACAGTTGAATCTTTGGAGAGGCAGAATAAGGCAGCGTGATGCAATGTAAGAAACCAGCAAGCCTGTGTTTTCAAAGCCAACTCGTATACAAGTTAACAGGAGACTTATCCTCCTCATCTGTAAATTGGGGCAAATGTTAATTATTTCTCTTGTTGAAAGAAGTCTCAAAGATGGGGACAGGTGGCATGTGAATGCTTGTGTTTGCTAAGGAGGGTGGGAATTAGACTTACTCTAGCTTATTGACAGGAATTATAGTTCTGGCAAATTTCCCAAAACCTGTAGTGATACCGTAAACAACTACAACAAAAAAACAGACATTGTACAATTAGATGCAAGCCGTTTTGTTTGGTTAATAAAAAGAATTGTAGGACACAAAGAGAAAGCAATACCAGTTTTTTCTTTTATGATGCTATCTATGACTTCCCTGGATTTTTGCACCTTCTTTTCCGCAGTTGGGGTGAGCTAGGAAAACATTGGTCAAAGCAGAGCATGTTGAAAACTTCCATACGCAGTGAAAGAGGTCAGAGGACATCCTTCCCCTGCCCTCCCCCATACCTTTATTTTGTAGTGTCCTTTTCCCAAGTTGACCAGATCCTCTGTGGTCAGGCTGTCCCCATCTAAGGCGATGTACTGCACAAAAGAAGGGAACTTCCATGAGCTCGAGCAGCTTGGCGCTTGAACAAGAGAGTAGGGAAGCCTCAAGCAAAACTACATTTTGACACCCAAGAGATTTTACCCTTGCTCTGACACATTCATGTCCTAGTTTAAACGACTGCTTGCTCAAGAGGAGGCTGAGTAAAGAAGGCTAGCAATGGAAGAGCATAATTAATGCATTTGCCTACTCCACCGAGCAGGATAAAGCCCCGTCCTGACAGTGTTCACTCAAAAATTTTGCTGGCTCCACCCCTCCTTAAGTGAGGGGGACTTAATTTTCTTTATAAACAGAGAGCGGCTGGAAGTTTACCTTTTCAGGCTCCCGGTATTTGCTGTATCTGAAGCCAGGTAAAGGAAAACACTGGGTAACGTGAGAAAGCCCCCACCCCATCACTGGCAGGGGCAGCCCCCCAGCGCAGACCCACCAGCCTGCAGGAAAGGATACAGGTAAACTCCTTCTGGTTGTGATGGAATGAAGTCGGGAGACATGGCATCCCCTTCTATAACTGAAACAAGAATGCAAGACAGGCTCCTTACAGATGGCAAAGGAGACGTGCATTGTTGCTGGAAACCAAGAAAGGGCTCTTCCACTGCCTCTGACTTCTACAGAAATGGCTGCTTTAAAACCACTTCAGAGGCCTTCAAGTGCTCCTAGCATCTTTACAAATGACAGCGAAATGCAGAGATGCAGGTATTAGGCGTGGACCGGGGTTTACACGGAAGTTCAAGATCTAACGCCCACCCCCACCCCCATCCTCACCCCCAGCTGTATTTTGTGTTAAATCTGAACCGCTTAGGCCACTGGCCTCCAGTCCGCTGAGGTGCTTTTGAAGGGCAGAAGGATCTTCAAAATGATTCTGTACCTGCAGAGGCATTCAGATGTTGCCTTTGCTACTTCCTAGCGCTCGACTCTAGGTAAGCCACCTCATTTCTGGGTCTGCTGCCTCGTGGTAAAAGGGGGATGAGAATCCTGCCCTCTCCAGGTTATTGTTGGAACCTAAGAGACAGCACGACCCCCCTCCCCCCGCCACGGAGGGCAGAGAGGACACCAGGACCTCCTTCCCAGGGATGCGGGGACTGGGCCGCCGCCCTCCAGCCACTCACCCACTTCCACGAACTCGTTGTCCTCCAGGGCCACCTGAAGCGGGTCCTCGTCGTCCAGGAGGCCCAGGCCTTTGCATCGGCGCACGAGGAAGCGCACGTCGTCCACCGAGGCGAAGCCGCCATTGTCTGGCTTATTCTTGACGTACCTCTTGATGGCCTCACGGCCCAGCCAGCCCACCGTGAGCTGCGCGTCCCGGCAGGGCACGGCCAGCCATTCCCCGCGCACGTGCACTGTGTACCTGGGCATGGCTCCGCGCGACCCGAGGGAGGCCCTGCCACCAGGCCGCCTGCTCCTCTGCCTGGGCAGGAGCCTGGCAGGGACGGTTTTATCTGGGAGGGACTTCCTAGGTGTGGTCGGCGGGGAGGACACCGCTGGACTTTCAAAACACGCCCCTCCCCTCGCCTTAACTCATCCACACGTTGGACAAATATTTATCGAGGGCCGCACGGGGTTCCTGTGGGTTTTCGCAGCCGAGAGAGGGGCGGGAGAGGGGGACGCAGGCAGGCGAGCGGCCCGTCCAGCCGGGGTACAGCCCTGCTGGCGGCAAAGCCTGGCTTCTCCCACGCTGGGGGTCCCAGGTGCCCTCCTGCTGGCCTCTCTCTCAGGGTCCCGGATTTCTCCCTGCCCTGGCTTCTGTGTTCTCCATCGAGGGCAGCCTATAAACACCGTGTTCCTGTCTTTATCTAGAATTACTCAACAGTAAAATGCACCTTCTGGCCTACTGTGACACCACGGAGTGTGGCAATCTTCGTTTTCTTGTTTATTCCACAAACATGTGTTGAGCAACCACCCCCTGCCGCCACTAAGGTTTTCCCATGCTGTCCCTCAACGAAGGGAGACGGCAAAGGCCAGAGATCATTCTCACAGCTGAAGGTCACGTCTGGATGAATGAGCTATCATGGCTGGGAGGTTAACAGCTCAGACCGCCACAGTGGGACTCCAGCTCCACTATGTATTAGCTTTGAGCAAGTAAATTATTAATTAGCCTCTGTTTCCTCTTCAAAAGGGAAGAGGGGTGAGCTGCCTCACTGCTGTATTTGCAGTGTCTACCTGGGCTCAAATCCTGGCTTCGCCATTTGCTAGCGATGTGACCTCTGGGCAAGTTACTTGACTTTTTCACGGCCTCAGTTTCTTCATCTCTAAGCTGGGGACAATGATTGTGCCTATTTCAAAGGGCTTTATGGAGGATTAAATGAGCTCATATATGTAAAGCCCTTAGCTCAGCACATGGTAAATTGGAAATGTTACAGAAGTGTGTGTAATCACTATTATTTGGACTCTAATGCTCTGTATACCTATATTAGCTTCTAAATGTTCTTGCAGCTTGGTACATGGATATCCCTAATCCATTTAAGCATCTTCAACACAGTTAACTCCTCTCTGCACCTAATTCATTACCAGTGGATTAAGGAACTCCAAAGAGAATGAAAAAGGAATCAAAGAAATGTGGGCACTGTTTTAACTAAGCAGCATTTTAGTAATAAGCCAGTTTCTAGAGGTTTGATTATTGCAACAGAAAGATCCTGAAGCCTGTTTCCACTAAAACAGATTTGTACTCTGAATAGAGACATAGTAGTTCATGGAAAACACCAACACCCCAAATCTCTCTTTCCTCCACAGCTTCCTGGGAAATGTACAAAGAAAGAGCTACCGCTCCTTGAGTGTTATTGAAACTTGCACTTTAGCCATCCACATCCCTGCAATTTGTCACCACCTGAATTTATTTTATTTTATTTTATTTTATTTTTTATTTAAGTTACATCCAAGTTAGTTAGCATATAGTGCAACAATGATTTTAGGGGTAGATTCCTTAATGCTCCTTACCCATTTAGCCCATCCCCCCTCCCACAACTCCCCCCAGCAACCCTCTGTTCTCCATATTTAAGAGTCTCTTATGTTTTGTCCCCCTCCCTGTTTTTATATTATTTTTACTTCCCTTCCCTTGTGTTCAACGGTTCTGTCTTAAAATCCTCATGAGTGAAGTCATATGATTTTTGTCCCTCTCTGACTAATTTCGGTTAGCATAATACCCTCCAGTTCTATCCACATAGTTGCAAATGGCAAGATTTCATTCTTTTTGATTGCTGAGTAATACTCCATTGTATGTATATATACCACATCTTCTTTTTCCATTCATCCATCGATGGACATTGGGCTCTTTCCATACTTTGGCTGTTGTGGATAGTGCTGCTATAAACATGGGGGTGCATGTGCCCCTTCGAAACAGCATACCTGTATCCCTTGGATAAATACCTAGTAGTGCACCCCCATACTGTTTTCCACAGTGGCTGAACCAGTTTGCATTCCCACCAGCAGTGCAAAAGAGATCCTCTTTCTCTGCATCCTCGCCAACATCTGTTGTTGCCTGAGTTGTTAATGTTAGCCATTCTGACAGGTGTGAGGTGGTATCTCATTGTGGTTTTGATTTGTATTTCCCTGGTGATGAGTGATGTGGGGCATTTTTTCATGTGTCAGCTGGCCATCTGGATGTCTTCTTTGGAGAAGTGTCTATTCATGTCTTTGCCCATTTCTTCCCTGGATTATTTGTTTTTTGGGTGTTGAGTTTGATAAGTTCTTTACAGATTTTGGATACTAACCCTTTATCTGATGTGTCGTTCGCAAATATCTTCTCCCATTTCCATCGGTTGCCTTTTTGTTTTGCTGATTGCTTCTTTTGCTGTGCAGAAGCTTTTTATTTTGGTGAGGTCCCAATAGTTCATTTTTGCTTTTGTTTCCCTTGCCTCTGGAGACATGTTGAGTAAGAAGTTGCTGCGGCCAAGATCAGAGAGGTTTTTGCCTGCTTTCTCCTCGAGGATTTTGATGGCCTCCCATCTTACATTGAGGTCTTTCATCCATTTTGAGTTTATTTTTGTGTGTAAGAAAGTGGTCCAGGCTCATTTTTCTGCATGTCGCTGTCCAGTTTTCCCAGCACCACTTGCTGAACAGACTGTCGTCTTTATTCCACTGAATATTCTTTCCTGCTTTGTCAAAGATTAGTTGGCCATACGTTTGTGGGTCCATTTCTGGGTTCTGTATTCTGTTCCTCTGATCTGGGTGTCTGTTTTTGTGCCAGTACCATACTGTCTTGATGATTACAGCTTTGTAGTATAGCTTCAAGTCTGGATTGTGATGCCTCCTGCTTTGGTTTTCTTTTTCAAGATTGCTTTGGCTATTCAGGGTCTTCTCTGGTTCTATACAAATTTTAGGATTGTTTGTTCTAGCACTGTGAAGAATGCTGGTGTTATTTTGATAGGGATTGTATTGAATATGTAGATTGCTTTGGGTAGTATTGACATTTTAACAATATTTGTTCTTCCTATCCAGGAGCATGGAATCTTTTTCCATTTTTTTGTGTCTTCTTCCGTTTCTTTCATAAGCTTTCCATAGTTCTCAGTGTATAGATTTTTTGCCTCTTTGGTTAGATTTATTCCTAGGTATTTTATTCCTAGGTTTATTCCTAGGTTTTTGGTGCAATTGTAAATAGGATCAATTCCTTGATTTCTCTTTCTGTCGCTTCACTGTTGGTGTATAGGAATGCGACCGATTTCTGTGCATTGATTTTATATCCTGCAGCTTTGCTGAATTCATGAATCAATTCTAGCAGTTTTTTGGTGGAATCTCTTGGGTTTTCCATATACAGTATCATGTCATCTGCGAAGAGTGAAAGTTTGACCTCCTCATGGCCAATTTGGATGCCTTTTATTTCTTTGTGTTGTCTGATTGCTGAGACTAAGACTTCCAATACTATGTTGAATAACAGTGGAGAGAGTGGACATCCCTGTCTTGTTCCTGACCTTAGGGAGAAAGCTCTCAGTTTTTCCCCATTGAGGATGATATTAGCATTGGTCTTTTGTACATGGCTTTTATGATCTTGAGGTATGATCTTTCTATCCCTACTTTCTTGAGGGTTTTTATCAAGAAAGGATGTTGTATTTTGTCAAATGCTTTCTCTGCATCTATTGAGAGGATCATATGGTTCTTGTTGTCACCATCTGAATTTGATGCACATAAGAAATCTTAAATTCCAGTACCCTGTCTTCTGACCATGCCCTTTTAGCCTTCCAGCTCCCCCCTTACTTTAGTCATCTTTGCCCTTGGACCTGACCTCTGGTTGGCTCCTCCTTTCCTCCATTTCCCACCAGCTTCCTCATTTTCTTTCCTAGGAAGCTGGTGTCCTGGTTGCTCACCTGGGCCACTCTTTCTTCAGCACTTTGAAATCCCTTTATCACCCTAAACCTATGCCTTCCCTGAGTTAAATTCACCCCCTGGGTCGTCATAAGAAACTGCTATCTGTGTTCACCCTGGTGGAAGGCTCTGCTATAGAAAGTTCTGTGATGATGTACATCATGGCACTGTCCTTCTACTTGCCCCTCCCCCTCAGCAGGTTTCTAAAACATTCATCCACTTCTCAACATCCATCTCCTCTAGTTTTCACAGGAAGACCTTACCTCTTACGTCTCTGAGAAAACTGAGGCCCTTAGAGGTGAAACACCTTAACCTTCTACCCTCCTCCATTCACTCAGCCAACAAATATTTTTGAATACCTGTTCTATCCCAAGCACTATGCCAGGTGCTGGGAATGAAATAAGGGACATTCTCTGGCTTCATGGTGCTACTCTGGTGATAGACGCACTTACAAAGAAGACTACCAAGAAGTCCAGCCATCCACTGTGTGATGAGAAAACACAAACCACTTGAGCACTCCAGTTGCCAGGCTCAGCTGAGCCCAGCTTGTGACTAATCCCAGGTCAGACTTCAGACATGTGAGGGAGGAAGCATCTGGATGATACCACCCAGCGAATTGAGCCATTTGAAGATTTCAAACTCATGCCCTAGACAACATGGAGCAGAGTCAAGCTATTTTCACTTCCCAATGACCTTTGGGTCATTCTTTATCCATCTGGAACACATTTCCAACTTTCTTTGCTAAGTTAGATATTTCTTATCCCTGAAGACTCAGTATAGGCCTTCTCTTCCCCCGGAAGCATCTCCTAAACCCTTTCGATGGGTTAAGTGGCCCTTCCCTGGGTTGCTTTAGCATATCTCTTCTTTAGCAGTGTATAGAAATTATCTTTGTTCACCCAGAAATTATGTGTATATCCAGCCTAGCACAAATATATTCAACAGATGCTTATTAGCTGAAGTGTGTAAATGTGGACTCCACTGAGCTCTGGCCCAGGTAAAGCTGTGATGTTTGTCTCTAGCGCCCTCTACCTTCTTCATCTCATCCTTCACCACCACCCTTCAATTGAAGTGTCCCTTGTCCCAATTCCCTTCCAGGTTCGTTCATCAATGGTAACTGAAACGTGACCTTAACTTAGAGTGTGGGAAAGCTTATGGGGCAGGAGAAGGCTTCAAAAGCATCATTTGGGTCCATAGATTTGCTAAAGTCTAATCATTCAGAACCTGATTATATACCAGGGATGTGAGCTCAACTCTGTCCTATGGACTTTCTGGTACGGAAGACATGTTAAAGCAGAGCCTTGAGAAACAGAATCACTGTGGTGTAAATGTGTCCAGAAGCAGGGAACTGCTAGAGAGAGAGAGTAGGGAGAATCTCAGGATTATTTCTGTGTATTTAATGATAGACCTCCACCCACATTTATACTCTGAGACATCACTCCTCTTGCTAAAGTTTACGTGGCCATGGGTGGACCCAAACTGGGTCAGAGTCTCACCTCTCGGAATTTGGAATTGAGACAGTCTTTCCATGTGACAAGAACTATTTACAACAGCAAAGCTGGAGGGTAGCCAGACTCTACAGTTTGGAGGAGAGAAGCAGAAGTGAGAGACAAGAAAGAGTATTGCTTGCTTGGCAATTCTGGGTGTCAGTGCCCTTCTGTTTGTCCACAGGTTCTGACAACCTGCCCCTGCCCTGTATCCTTAAAATAATCCTCCTTTTCCTTTTCTGACTTCTAGTCATGAGTCGTTGTCACTTACAATCAAAGAATTCTAATACAACTGTGGTTCCCAAACCGTGTACTGAGGCACCCCAGGGTACATTACACTCATGGGATGCTTTGTTACATTTGGCTCAAGTCATATCATTTCCAGTGTG
Source organism: Felis catus (assembly GCF_018350175.1). NCBI lineage: Eukaryota > Metazoa > Chordata > Mammalia > Carnivora > Felidae > Felis > Felis catus. Next base: position 117,148,036 of record NC_058374.1, read on the forward strand.
TATTATATGTACAGTATATACTATAATTGTATTCCTTCTATGGGCTTTGTGCTCTACAAGGATGAAGAATGTTTGGTGACCACTAAGGAGAGGAGTAAGTTTGAACAGACAGGAGACACTCTGAAAGGCTGATGGGAAATACTGGTGTTCAGAGTGGTCATTTGACCTTGACAGGACAGCAGGACAAGTCCAGTGGATCAGCAGGTGGATGCAGGGTGGGGGGAACAATGCTCCCTATAGAGTTTATACAGTTTGGAAAGGGCATTTATACTATGTTCACTGGGCGGGTGGGGGAGCAAATCCAACTGAGTGTTCATGTTATTTAAAAAGCAAAACCTGCAGTGCTAGGGTGGCTCAGTGGGTTAAGCATCTAACTCTTGATTTCAGCTCAGATCATGATCTCACAGTTCGAGAGTTCAAGTCCTGCATCAGGCTCTGTGCAGAGCGGGCAGAGCTTGCTTGGGATTCTCTCTTTCTCTCTCTGCCCCTCCCCCATTTGCGCTTGCTCTCCCTCAAAATAAACAAACTTAAAAAAATAAAACCTTTAAAGAGCAAAACCCTAATCATGTTGAATGTTTGGTGTGTAGCAGCTTCATATTAAGGAACTTAAAATGTCAGGTAAATAATATGTTGACACTTTTGTGATCGTGCTGGGGAAAATAAATATGTAATTACAAATTTTACTTTTATAAATTAAAAGACCAAACTTTGTTAAAATGCACTTTACAAAGAACATGCCACTGGCAGGGAGGAAAAAAAAGGTAGCTCAGCTTTATTTATGAAAATCACCGACAAAATAATAAAAACCAAAAACAAAAACATTTTAATTACAATGTGAGCTGAAGTTTTTCCATTTCTTTGTGACTTCAGTTTAAAAAAGAAAAATGTCTGAAATCGTCATTGGTGGGTCCTCAATCCACTTTTAAATCTTTCCCCACCAGCATGGCCGTCACGGGGTGCATGCTAGCTCTGTGCTCCTGGTAGGTACGGACGACTTGATCGTGGTATTTGTCAAAGGCAGCAAGGTCTCTGTGGGAGCAGGAAAAAAGGAAGAAAGTTGGATAATGACTTATTATTTTGGCAAGGAATGTTTTATTTGGCAGGTATAATTTTATTCTTGTGAAATTAATGAAAAGATTAATTATGACTGTCTATGTCATGGTTATATATTTTTCAGAATTCCTGCCAAATCCACAGTCAAAATAACTTCATTAAGACATTCGTGGGGCGCCTGGGTGGCGCAGTCGGTTAAGCGTCCGACTTCAGCCAGGTCACGATCTCGCGGTCCGTGAGTTCGAGCCCCGCGTCGGGCTCTGGGCTGATGGCTCAGAGCCTGGAGCCTGTTTCTGATTCTGTGTCTCCCTCTCTCTCTGCCCCTCCCCCGTTCATGCTCTGTCTCTCTCTGTCCCAAAAATAAATAAACGTTGAAAAAAAAATTAAAAAAAAAAAAGATATTCTTAAATTCTAGCTTTTAGCCAAGATACAACTTTTCCCCTCTACCGCGCATTGCTTTATTATATGTCAAGCAACCTATTCCTCCACCTCATTGGGACATTTGAATCAAAAACGTTTGGCTTTATCTGTTCATTTCTTATTGCATTTGAATAACTTCAGACTCTTTCTCTTGTCCATGCCTATCCACCAATTATCTCCTACTTGCTTTTAAAGACCGTTCGGTGCACATAAGATTGCTTTCTATTTACTTCCTTTTCACCAGTGTCTAAACCTATCTGGCCCATAATAGGTAATTGATATATAAGGTTTCTAAAACGGCTAATCCAATTACCTCAAATTCTAAATATTTTAGAAGTGTTCATTCCTATTCCAAAATTATACCTGTAATCTTTAACAAATTTAAAAATTATTTTTAGATGGAATTTTGCAAAGTATTTTAACAACAGGAAAAACATAAGATTGTTCTTCCCCATTCCTGATCTAAATTCAAAGCACCATTTGAGTGGGTTCTTACTTGAATAAGGGCCGCGTAAATTTCATTCGTCCTTGCTCAGTTGCCATTTTTAGAGCCAAAGGAACTGCTTCCTCCCATTTCGATTGAATGCAGAGCCGTAACCATCTGAAAGGAAGATTTTTAGGGGGCGTGGGGTAGGAAATGAGGAGGAAGGGGCGGGATATACAGTCACATCTGAAGATTACTTTCATAGTGATAAGTAATCCCATTATAATTCTACTGCACACCTCTTTATATTATGTCTTTATTCTGAGAATCTCAAATCCTTCTCTTTTTTTCAAATCCTTTTATATACAATTCGATAACTGGAGAAGAGAAGGAAGAGGAGTTTGTTCTTGAAAAAGACCAGACATTTTAAAAGGCTAGCTTACGTTGGTGTTCATGTACCTTATCTGTGCAGTTTCTAAAGGAAATTAAACTTTGGTTTAAGACTCACACTACAAATCAGAATTAAGAAAGATTAGCCACATAACAGAATCAGAGATTTCTAACTATTCCCTTATCAGAGTCAATTTGGCTAGTTGTGGAAGAACTATTTACCTCTGGATTCCTAATTCTCCTTTTTGTTTTAAGGCCAAGAGAAGCTTCGAACAAATTCTAAGAAAAAGGTTAATACTCTCATCTTACAGATACTGCAAGTATTCCTATGACTATTTATACAAGCGCAGAAGATTTCATAGGATTTCTTAAAACTCATGTATGGCTCCGACTCTGCTTTCCCTTTCTCCACATTTTAAACTAGTTTCTACTTTCTTCCACAGAGACAAGTTAAAATGATGTACCTGAATCGTATTTCAGAATTGTTAACGGCATTCAACTTGTACACCTCTTGCATTCGCTTTATATGCCCCAATGGAAGAGGTGCCTAAGAGCAAAATAAAGAAGTATGACATATCATTTCAACAGGATTCCTTGGAAGAAAGGAGCTGGGGGGAAATTCTTAGCCAGATTAAAATCCTAAATATTTTCAAATATAGAAATAAGATAAAATGAAAACAAATGCACACTACAATAAATTTTGTGCCAACTTATTCTGGATAAGGATGTTCTGCTAGAAGCGAAGGGATAGTTTAATTTGTGAGGTACCTAGAGAATTAAATGAGAATTTCTCTCCTCAGACCTTCTGGTATATATAAAATCTAACTTTCTAACTCTTTCCAGAGTCCGTCAAGTTTTTCCTTATACTTTATCTATCTTAAATTTATCCCATTCTCTGTATTAAACCACAGTTCTTTGTTTCCTCACAGATTACCCTGAGCTTTATCTTTGCATATTTCCTCTGAAATCCCTTTTAAATGATCTGTATGCCTACAAAATAGCTTTTAAAACTTCTATATTACAGGTCCTTTGAGAACCTGATGAGTAATATGGACCCTTTCCTTAGGAAAAAGAGATACATTTACCATACAAACACAAATGTCTCTATACAATTTCAGGAGTTCATGAACCTCCTGTGCCTGGCTTAACCTTAAGCTAAAATGGGGAGCAAGTCTGGTGAGGAAAGAAGGAAGACAAGTTCAGTTTGGACAAGCAGGGAGGCTGAGGTGCTGCTAGGTGGGTGGTGACTCTCCTCTGCTGCCATGACTCCTCTTACAAAACCCACCCCATGCTCGCTCCGGAAGCATCTCTGCTCTGAGTGCCAGACCCTTCCCAAACTGTTTGGTCTCAGCTAACCTCCAAGTCCGCCCTGGTAGGTCCCCTGGTTAAGGTCCCCTCCTGGACCCCCAATCTTCCCCCATTTTTGCCATGCCTTTTCTGGAAACATCCCGTCATGTCCTCCCTCTCCCTGGCCCCAAGGCAGCGCTAAAGACATTTATGAAAAATGGCGACTTTATGCCCTAAAAAATTGATTCTCACCAAGCCCCTGTTGCCTAAAATCCATTCCTCCCTTTGTGTTGATTCCTTAGGAAACTCCGTCCAGTCTTCTTTATCCCTCTCAAGGTCCTCAGGCCCAAACAGAGCATTTTAATGTGAAAGCCAAGACCCAGTCCTTCCCTCCCTCTCAAAACGCAGCCTCCTCTTTCTGTTTTATTGCCTTTCTTTTTATTGCCTTGGTTTGAAACCTTAAGATCTGCTTGGACTCATTCCTGTCAACCGCCAGATCCAGCCAGGCACAAACCCATGCCTTTCACCCTTCACCCCTGCCCCCTCCTTTCCTACCAGTGCCCCCTGGTACTGTCTCCCAGATAACTCCACCACCCGTGTTCCTCATGTTGATCCACCAGCAGGCTTGTTTTATAATCCATCCTTTCCTGTTAAAAATGTTAGATCCCTTCCTACCTACAAAATCTGATTCTTAGCTTAGCACTCAAGATTCATCACATCCTATACCAGGCTTTCTAGAATGATCTTCATTAACTTCGGCAACACAGTGGCTTGCTACTCCCTCGGACTTGAATTTCCACCTCTGTATTATGATGCTGCTCTCTTCAAAGCTAGCTCCACTCCCACAAAACCTTTCCTTGATGATGCCATTTAGAAGGGAGTCCTTCTTTACTGATTAAGTTTTTCTCAAATGATACCTAAAATATGTCTCCTTTAATTGCCAGATTTTGTATGTGTGACCTTTCCTACTAGATTATAAGCTTTTGTGGACATGGTTTCTTTCTTTCTTGAATATTTTCATATTTATAATAACACTAAACATAAGCATTCAACAAATGTCTTTAAAGAAACAAATGAATTTTATAAATTTTTTTTCCCATTAGTTTTCACGTTAACATTTTTTTTCCAAGTTGGGTTTGACCTAAATGCTGTGCTTTTATTATATCCATTGTAATAATGTCTCATGTTTTGAGCTAGTACTTACTTTCTGGAGCATCTGTGCTAAGAATTCGTTCAGCTGATGACTAGAGAGGTCCTTCAGGTCTGCTGCGGTGAATGAATTTAAATCATCTTCTTTGGCCTAAAAAAAATGTTTCCTGGTTATTTTGTATAAAATGTACAAGTTAATAATATTTATTGGTTCACCTAACATAAAAGTAAAAATTAAGAAAAAGACAGAAATACAAGGATGTACAAGATGGTAAAAAATAAATTTAAGCCTTGGCTACTTTCATAATTTTGAGATGATGTTACTTTAACTTAAAGAGCTAACATGACTCCTAAAATTTATATTACTTAAGAGGAATTAGACTATTAATAGTAAAAAAATTTTTACATCCTCTGTACCATTCAAGATGTACAGATTGTCAAAGTAAAGAAATGTTACAAAGAGCATGTCAACTAATTTATAGGCTAATTTTAAAATTTGGGTAAAGGATCAAATTGCATATTCTTTTAAATATTACACTAATTAATTGATAAGGCCACAAACTGATGTTTCCCTCCAACCCCACACATTCTGTTTTCCCCACTTAATCTTGGAAATCATCTTAGAAAAAGAAAAATGAGTCTGTACTTTTTAATTTAGGATTCACTGCCCAAAATCTTTGAAGATATGATTAAGAGATATTAAATGAAGATTATCAAAGTAATTATTTAAAAAATCTTTAAGTAGTTTTGAATTCCTTTCAACTAGGGTTTCTTTATTATTATTATTATTATTATTATTATTATTATTTTATTGTAATTCTAGTATAGTTAACCTACACTGTTATATTAGTTTCAGGTATACAATATAGAGATTCAACAATTCCACATTATTACCCAGCGCTCATCATGACAAATGGACTCCTTAGTCCCCATCACCTATTTAACCCATCCTCCTATCCACCTCCCCTCTGGTAACCATCAGTTTGTTCTGTATAGTTAAGAGTCTGTTTCTTGGTTTGTTTCTGTCTTTTTTCCTTTGCTCATTTGTTTTGTTTCTTGTATTCCACATTGAGTGAAATCATATGGTATTTGTCTTTCTCTAACAGATTTTACCTAGCATTATACTCTCTAGCTCCATCCATGTCATTGCAAATGGAAAGATTTCTTTCTTTTTTATGGCTTAATAATATTCCTCAGTGTGTGTGTGTGTGTGTGTGTGTGTGTGTGTGTGTGTGTGTACGTGCACATCATCTTTATCCATTAATCTATTGATGAACACTTGGGCTGCTTCCATAATTTGGCTATTGTAAATTAATGCTGCTATAAACACAGGGGTGCATGTATCCCTTAGAATTAGTGTTTTTGTATTTATTGGGTAAATACCTAGTAGTGTGATTACTGGATCATAGGGTATTTCTATTTTTAACTTTTTGAGGAACCTCCATACTATCTTCCACATAAACTAGGGTTTCTTTTAACTTTAAAAGAAACATACACAATGTTTAAAAAAATCAGATAGGACTGAATGAAAAATTCCTTTGTTTTTGCCACGTCTCTAGGTCCTACTCCCCAGTGACCAATATGAATAGTTCCTCGTATATCCTTCCAGGAAATTTAATGCATAAATATATCCTTGTAAAGAAACATTATTTTACACCTTCCTCCCTGTTCAGAACCCCCTTTACTATCTCTCTTTGGAACCTCACCTTGGTTATCAAAACTTACAGATCTCATGCTCTGCTCAAAAACATGTAAATTTAAAATATTTATTAAGGCCATGTCGTAAGTGGTAAAAACATTAAAAGCAATGGAATGATAAACCAAAATTCAAGGTAACGGTTACCTTGCTGGGAAGGCAATGTGGATAGAGAGGGGAATGAGATGGGGAGGGTTGCTGCAAAAGTACCACTGAGGTTTTCTTTCTTATGTTAGTGGTGGGTACACCTTTTTACACCTTCCGATAGGTGATATACATTTTTTCTTTTGTATTTTTTTAATATTTAAGAAAAACAATTGAACAATAAAACAAGGCAAAGGGAGAACTAGTGATTACAATGTCCTCAGTCTGTCTCTGACACGACCCGCTCCTATTGATAGTGAACTATTTATAATCATCCGTGTTGGCTGCTGAGCCTAAAGGAATATCTAAGCAGAAATGAAGAACGGGAGCAGTTTTAGTAGGTGGGCTGGCATACACTTTTCAAATGAACACAGAGGTCCTGGGTGCCTGGGTGGCTCAGTTGGTTAAGTGACCGACTTCATCTCAGGTCATGATCTCGTAGTCTGTGAGTTCAAGCCCCGCGTTGGGCTCTGTGCTGACAGCTCAGAGTCTGGCGTCTGCTTTGGATTCTGTGTCTCCCTCTCTTTCTGTCTCTCTTTCTCTCTCTCAAAAAATAAGTAAACATTAAAAACAAAACAAAACCCAGAGGTCCTGATATATCACGTTGCTGTCGAAGATCCATCCAAGCATGGATCCCTCATGCTTTTCTCCATGACATGTTTGTGAACTACACAAAACATAAATTTAAGACACAGACAGAAGAACTAAAGCATCATCTGTGGCCAGATGTGCCACCAGATTTCCCTCCCTGCATAGGAATAACTAGACCTTTCTAAATTATTTAGCATACATGATTAAACCACTTTTCCAATCATAACTCAACACCTCTGGTCCTTTTTGTTACAACACTGAACGCAGGAAGTATTCCAGGCAAAGTATTGACAGTGGACGTACATATGTGCACAACTACCCTGCTGGGTAAGGAGCTGCCTAGACACTTTCCACCCCCTCAAAAAAATCATGAACTAGATCTAAAGGGTTAGTAATGTTCTAACTTGGTCATGATGTTATCAGAATCTTCAGAAAGATGTTTATATTTTAAATTACAGTATCTTTTCCCTTGGTTTAAGTTTATTTGTTTATTTATTTATTTGAGAGAGTGTGTGTGTGTGTGCATGCACACAAGAGGGGGAGGAGGAGAGAAAGGGACAGAGAGGATCCCAAGCAGGCTCCACACCATCAGCACTGAGCCGCATGCAGGGCTCTATCTCACAATTGTGAGATCATGACCCAGGCTGAACTCAAGAGTTGGTCACTTAGCTGCCTGAGCCACCCAGGTGCCCCTTCCCTTGGTTTCTTGTTCCACTGTTCTGATTTGCCTTACTTCTGATTTGTTTTTCTTCCTTCTTCTGGCTCTAAGAGGGTTCCCTCAAAACCTGGAACTTTCTATTCCTCTTTCTTATTCTCCACATTTAATGTTTTCAAGATCTTAACTAGCTATTTAAAATTAAACCTCAAAAACGTTTCAAATCTTTGATTTCCTCCTGCACTGTTCCAGTTCAAACCCCACAAGCCTTTTGGTCTGAACTACCATCTTATCTGACCTACTAGCTGGCTTTCTTACTAACTCTCACTTTTCCATATTAATTGATCCTATATATTACACAGCTTGATTAATGGTCCTAATAAGCAACTCTGATCATTTCATTTGCTATTCAAAAACCTTTAAGGATCCACTGCTGTTTACAGATTGTTTTACATTCCTTAGTTTGACAATCAAGATTCTCTATAATAGGAAACTAATACATCTTTCCAACCTTGTTTTCCCTCTACTAATTCATGTATTTACCCAACAGTGAATAAATGGGGATGGCACTGGGGATATAGAGATGAATAAAAACGATTTCTGCTCTCAAGGAGCTTATCGCCTGGTGAAAGAAACAGATACAAGCAATACTGTAAGAAAATACATTTATAGTAAAAGCTTTTTAAAAATGAGCTTCACTGGGGCAGTTGGGTGGCTCAGTTGGTTGAGCATGTGACTCTGGCTCAGGTTGTGATCTTGTCGTTCGTGAGTTTGAGCCCCACATTAGGCTCAATGCTATCAGCGCAGAGCCCGCTTTAGATCTTCAGTCCCTCCCTCTCTCTGCACCTCCCCTGCTCATGCTCTCTCTCTTCTCTCTCAAAAACAACAACAAAAAAATGAGCTCCACTAAAACCACTCATTGGATTAACCGATACTTTCTACCCTCTCTGTAAAATGAGTGGACTCGTGTCCAGGGTGCACCCTTTGCTCTGAGTGGGTGGGTCACCCCTTCAAAACCTGTGCTTTTCTTCTCCCACCTGTTGATTTATGTGTTAACTACATAAACTTGTTTCCAAATGTGTTTATGTCAATTGTAGTTGTAAGCAGGAAATCCTGTTAAATAATAGGTATACTGATGAAAGAGGAGTGCCAAAAAAAAAAAAAAAAAGAAGAAGTCTCTATAAATATTAAGTTTATTGCTCTGGACAAACTAAGTCAACTTTAACTTAAAAAGTGCTGTACAAAAAATGTTGCTACAGAATTTGTAGATAAGATCTTTGTAAACAGATGGGAATAACAACAGAAAAATCTAGAAGGAGCTACCAATTGCTTTGCAAGTGTATTTAAATTCTATTCCCACTTTAAAAGAAACCAAAATTGGGGCACCTGGGCGGCTGAGTTGGGTAAGTGTCTGACTTCGTCTAAGATCATGGTCTCACGGTTTGTGAGTTCAAGCCCTGCATCAGGCTGTGGGCTGACAGCTCAGAGCTCAGAGCCTGCTTTGGATTCTATGTCTCCCTCTCTCTCTCTGCCCCTCTCCTGCTCCCACTGTGTCTCTCTCAAAAATAAATAAACACTTAAAAAATAAATAGATAAAAAATAAAAGAAACTAAAATTGGAAGTTACATCATGAATTTAGTTTATGCAGTTGATACACAGCTTTGGCCCCATAGTAAAAATCTGAGTAATTTATATTTTAAAATAAAATGTCTTCCTTATGATTAGTTTTTATGACACCATACTTTAGCCAATTTTTTCAATTAACTGGTTCACTGGACTGGCTAACTGATTCATTCCAATCTGATAAGAGTACTTTAATGATAGCACACACACGTGCACACACACACACACACACAAAGCCAGAAATGGTGTGATAAGGCTGTTTAGGATCCTATGGGAGAAAAGGAAGGAAAGCCTTACTTAGCCTGGGATGAGGAGAGAGTGAGGGGTGGGAGGAAGCAGAGAGGGCAGCATTATAGAAGGCAGGAAGGAATGGAAAAACACTATCTTAATGAAACCCAATGGAACTTAACAGAAGTCATTGTGGCTATGGCCCCATGTCAGAAGGGAAGAGGAGGGTTGGGAGATGAACCAGATGAATAGGCTCTAAGCTCTAACCAGGCAGAACTCACCTACCTGCGTAGGTTCCACGTTTTGTTGCTGCTTAAAAAAAAACTTTGTTTGGACTTTGTCCCTTCCACCCAGAATGTCTTCCTCTACCTCATCCATGCCCAAACCATATCCAGTCCTAGCTGAAATACCCTCTTCTGGACAAAGCTGTCCTCCATGCTGCAGCTAACCCCAATCCACTGTCCCCCGCCCCAGGTGGAGGTACTGGCTCTTTCTGGTGACCTCTTGTGACTTCATTTGTTTCTGTGCATACGCAAGCGGTTGGTGGGGGGGACAGGGACACAGAGAAAGAAAGAATCTTAGGCAGGCTCCGGCTCAGTGGAGCCTGACACAGGGCTCCATCCCACAACCCTCGGATCATGACACGAGCCAAAATCAGGAGTCAGAGGCTTACCCGACTGAGCCACCCAGGTGCCCCTGTATCTTTTTCATGCTGCTCATCACTTACTGCTTAGCATCAGTTACTTATAACTAAACTTTAGAAACAAGTGTCAAAAGGCAACATCTAAATTTGTTGCAGATAACAGGATGAAGGGTAGTAAAATACACTACTCCCAAATATGCCACTTTAGTATATTGATTATTTCAGTTGTAGGCTCTTGAAAAAAAGGAAGGGCAAGGAGAGGTTTTCTCTGCACTGTGCTCATCTGCCTAAAGACAGACCTTCCAAAAGGAGCTCAACTGTTTCATCAATCAGGCAAGACTGACTCCTATCACAGAAAAGGAAACTAAAAGTTGACACCACAGCCAAACTTTGTCACAAACTGTCATATCTTCCATCTGTTCTCCTGAGGGCCCATTTATCTTTCCTAAAAATCATTTATTTTCCCCACTGAAATGGTGTTTAGTCCTGAATGAGGCACATCTGAGCTAGTCATTTTTCCATGGGTCTCTCCCATGTATGCATGAGATATACATGTTAATAAATTTGTTTTTCTCTTGGTAATCTGTGTTTTATTACAGGACTCAGCTAAGAACTCAGAGGGCAGAGGGAAAAGTACTTTTCTTCCCCTACAAGGATTGCTCCTACATTTTCTGATATTTTTCATTAAAGCGCTGTCCAGGGTACATCTTCACTCGGGTTTCTCTAAGGGTTATGTTTCAGTATATACACAGAGAGGCTCTTCTTTAGGAGGCTCCATAGATGTGAACAACACCGACCGACAGAGCAAACGTGCCTCGGTTCTTCCCTAACAGCTGGCATTAGCACTCACCTGAGATAAGTTTAGATCTACCTGGTATGGGTAAGGGCTATATTTGAAACAGTATCTTACAAGTGATTTGTGAGGAAAAGAAGAAAGAGAAAATGCAAATATTTTTGCATACCTTTTTTAAGACTTGAAAAAGGAGCAAGAAAAATGAGAACTAGTACCAAACATCTATTTGCTCCCCCCCCCCCAAACTTACCTTCACACATTGAGGGCTGGTATCACTTGGGACAAACTTGACTTATTTTCTGTTGTTAAGATTTGATTTATGTAAGCAATCTCTCCACCCAACTTGGGGCTCAAACTCACAACCCCGAGATCAAGGGTCACACACTCCACTGACTGGCACCTCCAGACTTGATTTATGAATAACCTTTCCAAATACATGAGTTTATAAGTAAAGTCCCTGATGAGTAGAGACATATTTGTACATTTCAACAAGGAGCCAAAAATCGCACATCAGTACTCACCGCCATCCACCGCTGACTTAAGGCAATGCAAGCATTTGTCAGAGTCATATCATAGCTGCAAAGATGAAAAAATACTGGAGATTAAATTTCATAAAGATGTACATGCTTTTCCATAAATGCAACGTTGAAACTACAGAATGCACTTAACTTTCAAAGTTCTTTTTAAATAAAGATCAGGAACACCAGAGTGACGGAAACAGGAAATCTTCTACCTGACTTAAATATTCTGGCATCATCTAAGAACCTGGAAATCCACGTGGATACCAAATTAGTGAAGCACCTGACTATCCTTCAGAGAGAACACCCCAACATCTCCGCAAAGACAGATGCTTCAGTAGCGTGTGCTGAAGGAGCTGGGACTCAGTTGGGCAGATCTAGTGTTTGCTGTATGGCAGGCACAGTTCTAGGTGTTCATGACAATGTGACAACACGCTGCTTTCGTGGATTTTACATTCTGTTGTTCCAGCTATCTAATCATGCCACAAATCTGCGAGTGCCTACGTGACAGGCACTGTTCTAGACACCGGGGAAATAACGGTGTCCCAGGAGACCCTTGGGAGACTCCGAAACAATGTGATGATTTTATTTCTTCTCAGAAGAAAGTGGATTGTAAAGCAAAGCAAACTGCATTAAAATTTGTGAGTTCTCAACTTAGAAGATAAACCACATGTTTTGCAACGATGGAAGAGACTGTAAAATGTGTGCAAAATTCTTGCAAAACATCCCTATTTGTCCATAAATCATGCTTGCTTGCTGTGAAATGTTTCCATGAGAGAACAGTAGGGAACCTGCCCCTGAGGGTCTAAATTAAATAAGTTTTGATTAGAAGTTACCATTGAACCTGCTTAAAGAGAGTTTGTGCCCTAGGGGAAATTACAAATGGGTTAAAGCAGGGAACTCCTTTGAAGCAGCTGCCAGTCAATCTCCATAAAGTAGTCAGGGTGTGGACTGCAGGGAAAGCCTCTTGTTTGTCCCCCAAACCAAAGGGGATCAGAGGCAGTAAACTGCTCAGGCAGTAAATCACCTTCAGCTAGAATATTTCTTAGCACTGATTTCTAAGGAACAAAAGGGCAGTACAAAACCTCTGCTTATCTCTTTCTTGTGCCCTGAAACGTCCTTCTCTGTGTCACAAAAAGAACCTTGTAAGAATTAGCCCTTACTTATGGCAGGAGGAGAAGCAACCCTTACTTATGGCAAGGTCCTAAGAACAGTAGTGAGCAAAACCAGATATGAGCCTTGTTTGCATGGTGTTTCTGTGTAGGGAAGGAGAAAGACTTTGGTAATCACACAAACCAATTTAAAATGAATACTGTGGTAACAACAATGAAGAGGCCATACACAGCACCAGAAAACCCTATACGGGGACTTGACCTGGTCATAGAGGTCAAGGAATGTTCCTTCGAGCAAGTGGTTCTTGAGCTGAGACTGTAATTACCCGGGTCAAGACTACGCCATGTGGCGGGAAGGGCTAATAGTAGTGAACAACCTCAGTTCAGGTCTCTGATCTCAGGAGGGTATTTAGTTTAAAAGGCAGCACCCTGGAGTGGCACCTGGATGGCTCAGTGTCTGACTTTGGCTCAGGTCATGGTCTCACGGTTTGTGGGCTCGAGCCCTGGGTCAGGATTTTCTCTGTCCCTCCCCCACTCATGTGCACTCTCTCCCTAAATAAACAAACTTAGAAAACAACAAACAACAAGAACAACAACAGTATACTGGGGAGTAAAGACTGCCAGGGTTTGAATCTCAACTCTTACTACCTACTGTGCAAACGTAGGGAAGACATTTTACCTAGCTAAGCCTAATGTGTCTTCTCTGGAAATGGGATGACAACTTATAACACTGTTGTAACGATTAACATAATACTTATACAAGTTATTTCTCATTACAAAGGTTTTGAAAGAAAGGGAAATATCGTACTCTTCTCTGTATCACCAACCTTCAGCTAAAAGGAGGCATTCAGTAATTACTTGCAATTCATTGATTTATATCACGGAAATGATTCTTTTGACCTCAGGGTTAAGGTTCAAACACCTATGAAGTCTACTCGCCAACTAGTTACAGCTTAAGGAAGTCATAAAACCCTCCCCGGTATCTTGGAGGAGCTTGAGGACTTAGGAGAATGAGAAGGAAAGCGTTAACAGGTAAGTACTGACTTGGGTTTTACAGGAGGCATTCCAGGAGAGTACAGCCAGGCATTCCAATCAACTTGATTGAGAATATCAACCTGCGAACAGGAAGGGCACCCAGTTTGCTACAGAACAGGCTTTTCCATTGGAAACAAAAAGAATCTAAAACAGACTTTTAGGTCCTCAAATCTGTAATTTTGTCTATACTGACATAACTAAAATAAGAAAATTATAATGCATTTCTGAAACATGCTATTGCAGATCTCTCTGAAATATATACACATTAGTTCATGTTGTTGAGATCACATTTTAAATAGGAAAAAATACAATGAAAGGTTGAATCTTAAGTTCTAGACCAGTACTACTATTAAGTAATTCAAATCAGCCTAACAAATAGCCATTAGATGAAGATATACTGGGCATGAAAAATAAGAAAGTTTTTAAAAGCCAACCTTATCTTTAAAGTGGGAATACAGGAAATCCTTCCAGTCATCAGTGGTTATGCTCTTATAGGAAAACTTCTCAACATAAGCTTTTAGAAATCCTAGGAAAACCTCTAAGAGTTAAAAAAAATAAAAAGAAAAGAGAAAAAGAAAAGTTGATTAATGGAAAGGTAACTAATATTTTGGGGGGTCCTTAGTGTAGTACTATTAACCATAGAGAACAGAGAATTTTCAGAGAATAGCAAAACCAGTAAGGGCTCCAGTGGTGAAAGAATGTTCAAAAAAGGAGGTAGGACTTAAGCTGGGCCTTGAAAAGTAAATGTAATTTAGTGGAAGGGAGAAGAGAAATCCTAATTACAATTAAGAGGAAGATACAATGAAGAAACATAGGGGGCGCCTGGGTGGCTCAGTCGGTTAAGTGTCTGACTTCAGCTCAGGTCATGATCTCACGGTTTGTGAGTTTGAGCCCCACATGGGGCTCGGAGCCTAGAGCCTGCTTCAGATTCTGTGTCTCCCTCTCTCTCTGCCCCTCCCCTCTTCATGCTCTTATGCGCACACGCTCTCTCTCTCTCTCTCTCTCTCAAAAATAAATAAATATTAAAAAAAAAAGAAAGAAACATAGAAAGAACCCACAACACAAATTCTAAAAGCAATGGCCTCGGTGTGACCCGAAAGGAGAAGAATAATTTGGGACTGGCAGAATGCGTATGGGTGAAGAAGGGCCTTCAAAGTCCATGAGCAAAGGAGAATACCTCAACACCCATTGATAGGGGAAGGTTACATAAACTCAGCACATCTGTATAATGAACGAGTATGGTGGCATTAAAGAACGTTAAGACAGATTTGTATGTTCTGACATGGAAGGATGTCTGTGGAACACTGCTGAATTTAAAAAAAAAAGGTAGAACAAATTTTACCTATATATATATATACATATATATATATATATACATATATATATATAATATGATCCATTTTCTATAATTAAAATATATTTGTCTGTTTGTTCATTTATACTTAGAAAAGAATCTGGAGCCATGCACACCAAATGGCTAACAGTGGTTAGCTGGGGAGTGGAAAGGGGCTGAGGGACTCTCACAAACTTCTGTACCACATAATTTTTTTTCAGTAAGTACATACTATTTTCATAATTTTTAAAATACTGATGTGTTTTCTTTAAAGACAAGCAACACAATTTTATTTAATTTTAAATAAAATTTAATTGCTCTCAAAAAAAAAAAAATCAGAAAGTGCCAACTACTTGCCTGGGCCCCCAAGAAGTTGTTCAAGGTAAAAGAGTAAAGCGAAGCCCTTCTCATAGGGAACTGAAGAATATGCTACATCAGGGTCCACATTCGTCAGATCAACCACAAGTTTGGTGTAAGGATGTGTATCTCCAAACGTCTTTATCTGCAAGACACAGAATTCGATGAATGTTCAAATATGAAGACTGGTTACCACCATGCAAGCCCAGAGGCATAACTTTAGTAGGACAGTCTAGAGCTTAAACTGAGAGACTAGAAGTTGTAGGGTATGTTAGCATAAATTTCTGGTAGTCTATTAATGGAATGGCTACTTGTGTCATGTTCCATAACATTTCCTGCCCAATAGTGGGTTTTATTCTTATAAAAAACTAGAAAGATGTTTCAATTCCTGGTCAGCAAATTCAACCTTTAGGAGGGAGCACTGAAAAATGACATAAATATACCAAATAAAATTCAAACTAAGTAACTGACTACATTAATTGTAAAGACCCAATGAGGTCCTACTGGTCATGAACATGACCTTACACAGCATGATGATTAGCATGTATCAATAGAATATTATACCAGATCTGCTTGATTTTCCACACCTGTAAAAATGGCTTTCTTGTTGCTACCTAGTAAAGTTAGTTTACAAACTATACTTGAATGCCTGTACAACCTTGGATGAATGCTTTTCACATCATGACTCACTTACTGAATTCTGTAGTTCTCCCCATCCTCCCAGAGCATGAAAATGTCTGAACTTTTCACCAAACAGTCGTCCACAAATGTGGCGTTCCAAGTACACAGTATGTCCTTCGTTTAACCTGAAAAAATTTTTTTGTTGTAAATAAAATAAAAACAGTGACACAGTGGAAAGGAAAGAGCATTTTAATGAACAAAAATTTCCTTTTGGCTTTTCCAGAGTAAAGCATTGTAAAGCACAAACACTACAGTCAAAGCAGACTGCCTAAGTGGCTATTCTGCATTCCATTCAGAACAATGGGAAGACCAGCCCAGCAGATAGCCTAGGGGAAAATTAAGCCTGGGTTCTTGTTTGACGTGTGTATTAAAATGTGACCATACCAGGAACTAAATAACAAGCATAAGCTGAATACTCCACTCTCCCTAACATTGTGACAAGTGTTGCAGAATTTTTTTTTTAACTGTCTATCAAAGAGATGATAACAAAGAACAACAAGATGCTTCCACAAAACAATTCAGAGGGCCAGGAAGTAAGGAAAGAAATTAATAACAAGGACCAATAAAGAAATAATAATAATAGGGGTGCCTGAGTGACTCAGTTGGTTAAGCATCTGACTCTTGGTTTCAGCTTAGGTCACGACCTCACAGTTTGTGAGTTCGAGCCTCATGTCAGGCTCTGCGCTGACAGTATGGAGTCTGCTTGGGATTCTCTCCCCCTCTTTCTCTGCCCTCCACCCCCACCGCATCTTTCTCTCTCTAAATAAAAAAAAATTAAAAAAATAAAAAGAAATAATAAAAAAATCTTACCAAAAGTGGTCCCAAGTTTTGTTGGTCACTAGATTTCCTGTCCAACTATGAGATATTTCATGTGCAATAACCTAAAATAGAAATGATTCAGAGTAAATAGTGGAAGGGGTTAGGAGTGAAATGGATCACTTTAATCTAAACTCTATAAGTAGGTACTCTAGGTCTTTTAATTCCATGTTCAATTTTTTTTTTTTTTTTTTAGCATCAGCTGAGATATTCAGGGAGTTAGTTCAGCATATGAATCATAATTTGGCCAAGGACAAAAGTACAGTTTAAAAAATTAGAAACAGGGATGCCTGGGTGGCTCAGTTGGTTAAGCGTCCAACTTCGGCTCAGGTCATGATCTCACAGCTCATGGGTTCAAGCCCCGTGTCAGGCTCTGTACTGACAGCTCAGAGCCCAGAGCCTGCTTTGGATTCTGTGTCTCCCTCTCTCTCTGCCCCTCCCCTGCTTGCGCACTATCTCTGTCTCTCAAAAATGAATAAACGTTAAAAAAATAATAAATTAGAAACAAAAAACTATTTAGAAAATATTAAGTGGAGATATCACTCCATTAAGACATATTTCATAAACGTATGAAGATCAGACCATAAAGTTATGAAATCTATTAAATCTAACTGTTAATGTAACAACAATCCCCAAATTATCTTTTATAGCCATATCTTCAATGTAACAATACAATGGGTATTTTAGAAAAATCAGTTGACTTAATAGTTCTTGAGGGTAAGACCCTGATAACAAGTTTTAACTTACATTGGAGAGTGACTTGTCTCCTGCCTAAAAAAGAAGAAAGTTATCTTAGTATTCAAATTACAGACTATATTTAGAAGGCCGCCTGCATCAGGATGTATTGTGGTATCAGTAGTCCACTGTATTTCTACTATGGCACTCCAAAGGGTATGTACGGAGAAAATTAAACAAAAAATGCAGGACTAAAAAAATAGCGTAATGCTTTCTCTCCCTCATCTCAGGAATTTTTCCAGGACCAGGAAGGCCAGTATACTTATCTCTGATTAACTTTCGGGAAACATGTCTCCTACTTCCATTTTTGATATCTGCCCTAATTTCCCTCATGTACCTTATTCTCTCCTTATTGCCCACAGTGTATTTTAAGAAAAGTCTGTAGTGATTTAAAGCAGCTTACAAAGGCATATGAGCTATAGCTATATACTGTAGGTCCAATCCTTCCCTATGCACAGTCAAGTAAGCTTTTGTTTATTTTGTTGTACCAGTACCTCTTCACCAAGTGTAAATGGTCTAGTTTCTCTGTCTGGCTGCATCATTCATCAACAGATTATTGTTATACAGCCTTCCCTCCCCCAACGTCTCTGCACACCTTGGACATAATATTCTTTTCTCCCTAAGGGCCATATTATTTTCTTTTGAAAAATAAGATGATGAAAATAACCATAATAAGCAATAAAATCAGGAAGGAAGAGGAGTTACATAAATAAGAGAAAATACGTTTTTAAAAAACATATTATTAGGAGTCTAAGGCTCTTCGTGTCTAGCTTTATGTTTGGGGAGAACTCGGTTTCAAAGGAAGAAATATTTATACTTACCAGCAGAGTAGGAGTTACAAAAGTGAGGCAAGGATTTTCCATGCCACCGTAAGGGAAGGATGGTGGCAGGACTAACAGGTCATACTGCCCCCAAACATACGGTCCTCCCAGATCTTCTGCAATTTTAAGCATAGATTCAGTCTGGAAAATTAATGCATATATTATTTGTATGTCTTAGTCATCACAATGATGGCTTTCTTAAACGTGTATATTGCTTTCTATGAAGGTTATGAGTTAATGATGCTCATTTTAAATGATATTGGCACAAAAAATGCAGCAACTACAGATTCACATAAAATAAGGTGTATTTGATTCTCTTACTACATCACTTAACACCATAACATTTCATCCTTAAAACCTTAAATCTACTGTCTACCACGATTATTAAAAAGGGGAACTAGATGACCAACCTCAGAAAATTCATAAGCAGACTTTTCCACCTGCTCTTTCTCTGACCAAACCAGTGTTCTTGGGCCAATCTTCCTGCAAAATTAAAAAGCTTAATAAGTGAAATTCAAGACAACTTACCTCCCTGGTTCTAGGAAAGAGCTGAAGTACTATACACAAATCCTTGCAGTACTAGTGTGATTTACCATGTGCTTATGGGGAGGAGGTGAGGTTAAATGGCTTCTCTGAGATACAAACCTGCTGTTGTATATGCAGCTCTAGAAGGAGGCACAGGCTAAGCCAAATGAAAACTGAGACATAAAGTGCCTTGATTGGCTCTGGTAAGAACTTTGGGGACCTAGTTTCCTCCCACAATCTCACAGCTATAGAAACCCAATCATGGCTCAGTAAGAGGTTATTCCAGAACAGGGGCAGATGTAAACTTTGGTATGCATTTACAGGTTGAACACTCATATAAGAAGAAACAAGTAGAAAAACAAGGAAATCATGTCACATGCTGCAACATGACTGAAACTTGAGGACATTATGCCTAATAAAACAAGCCAGTTACAAAAGAATGAATACTCTAGGATTCCACTCATGAGGTATCTAAAGTAGTCAAATTCATAGAAACAGAGTAGAATGGTGGTTACCAGGGTGTGGAGGGAAATAGAAATGGGAGTTGTTTTCTAAAGGCTATAGAGTCTCAGTTTTGCAAAATGAAACAGTTTTGAAAATCTGTTTCACAATAATGTGGATATACTGAACACTACTGATTACTGAGCTGTACATGTAAAAATGATTAAGATAGTAAATTTTGTGGGGTTTTTTAAACCACAATTAAAAAAGAAAGAAGGACACCTGGGTGACTCGGTCAGTTAAGCTTCTGACTTCGGCTCAGGTCACGATTTCATGGTCCATGAGTTCAGGCCCGGCGTCAGGCTCTGTGTTGACAGCTCGGAACTGGAGCTTGTTTCAGATTCTGTGTCTCCCTCTCTCTCTGCCCCTCCCCCATTCACGCTGTACCTCTGTCTCTGTCTCTCTCTCTCAAAAAATAAACATTAAAAAAAAAATTTTTTTTTAAAAAGGAAGAAACAAATGGAACTCCATATATCACTTATATAGGGCTAGAACTCAAAAATATTTTTTTCATCTACATTTCATCTTAAAAATTTTATGTAGCACCACCAAACCCCGAACAACAAGATTTTGCCTCGGTGTCCCGTCCCAGAGAGGCAGTGGATTCTAGGTTGTTGCTTCTCAAACTTGCATAATGTGCATACAGATGATCTGGGAAGCTTGTTCATCTGCAAACTTTGATTTAGTAGGTCTGGATAGGGCCCAAGAATTTGCATTTCTAACCAACTCCCAGGTGATGCCAAAGCTATTGGTTTCTAGACCACACTGAGTAGAAATGTAACTCACATTATCTAATACATTTAAAGGGAGCCACAAGTATAAGCTGACTATTTAATTTTAGATTGCCTAGTAGTCACATTTTTAAAAAAGTGGGGGGCGCCGGGGTGGCTCAGTTGGTTGAGCGTCCGACTTCGGCTCAGGTCATGATCTCGTGGTCTGTGAGTTCGAGCCCCGCGTCGGGCTCTGTGCTGACAGCTCAGAGCCTGGAGCCTGCTTTGGATTCTGTGTCTTTCTCTCTCTCTGCCCTTCCCCTGCTCATGCTCTATCTCTGTCTCTGTCTCTCTCAAAAATAAATGAACATTAAAAAATTAAAAAAAAAAAAGGTAAGAGCTTGCTCATTCTATAATACTTGGAAAATCTGAAGGGCAACTGGTAAAGACTTTAATTTAAAATTAGTTGCTATTTACATTTTATAATTAGATTTGATTTTTCCAGAGCTGTCAGCTTGGTATCTTGAGAAATGCACAAATGAGCTATTAGTTAATCCTGCCAGAGATTCAAGGTGCCTAAAGTTTAACCTTTTCATAAACCTCAAGATTTGTTCGAAAGCTCACCTGCTTTCTAAAGCTCCAACAACTAAAGCGATCAGGTAGCAGGGGATTGGAACCTAAAGGGAGTGAAAAAAAAGAAACGAAAAACAATAAAAAACAACCCACACACATGCTCAAATTAGTGTTTAAAAATGTTATAGAGTAAGACAATTCATATTTAAAAGTAAATAAATTCCTTTTCAAATTTCACAGTTCTCATTTTTAGGGGGTCAAATAGTTCAAAATTGTGATGTAAAACATTTCAAAACATCTATTTCTCTTTCAGTTTACTAGGAAGGACAGATTCTGAAATGTGAAAATCATGATTGCACAAGGTCTATTTCAAGCATTTCTCAAAAAGTAATTTGTAAGAAGGAACTGTGCTTTTTTTCTTAAGTTTTTCAGTGTTTTCCTTGATCTAAAACAATACTTTACTTTCTTTTTTAAAACCGCTCCTGGTATATTTGAGAGACATATAAAAGAATCCAGCAGTAAGAGGATGCTAAAGGTTTGGGAGCCTGGAATCCCAGATGCTGGTGTAGGAGCAAAACTGTCTGCTGTGGCTCAATTACATGTACTGTGAAGGAGGTCAATTAAAAACAAAAACAAAAACAAAAAAAAACATGCACAGGGCCGCCTGGGTGGCTCAGTTGGTTAAGTGTGAGACTTTGGCTCAGGTCATGATCTCATGGCTCATGGGTTCAAGTCCCGCGTTGGGTTCTGTGCTGACAGCTCAGAGCCTGGAGCCTGCTTTGGATTCTGTGTCTCCCTCTCTCTCTGCCCCTCCCCTGCTTGTGCTCTGTCTCTGTCTCTCTCAAAAATAAATAAACATTAAAAAAAAAACTAAAAGCACTATGTATAAACACACACACACAATTCATCAAAGGTCAAAGATGCAAGTCAAATTACCAGCTTAAATTACACAGGAATTTTAACTTTAAGGATTGTAACACAGTGTTGTTGGTTTTTTTCTTTTTTTTTTTTTTTTTTTTTTTTGATCTAATATAGCCCTTCCATTTATAAACACTAAATAACCACATGCCTGTACTGTGGTACCAAGGCGGGCAAAAGTGTAACTTAAAATAACAGAAAATCTGCTACTAACTGGGATAAGAGAAAATGGGATCAGGCCATGCTCCCCACTTTGCTTATCCAGCAACCCCTTTCTTTAGTACAACTCTGTAAGTAGAACACAACATTTTATAGGCACAAAAGAAAAAGAAATGAAGAAAAAAGAAGCTGCTTCCTAAATTCTGAAATATTTCAAATGTAATTTTCTCTCTGGATGGGTAAAAGCTATTCGTAGTTCACCACCAATTAAACCAAAAATTTAGACCCTAAGAACTTACTTTTTGGCTGAATCTATAGATTTTCCTGCTCGGGTCTTCTGGGTCAGGTGCTTCTCCATCACGAATGGCACTCATAAGTGCCACCAATTCTTTAGGAACAGACACCTAATCAAGAAGAGAAGTCATTTCCAGTTATGAATAAAAGATGCTATGTATCTTAAACTCTGTATGTAAAATAATGTATTCTCCCCTTCTTAACTATGCAATAGACTGTTGGCCAGGTAAGTTTGTACATATCAGGTTTATAAATAAAGCTAGCAATACATAAAACTGGCTTCTTCCAAAACAAATGTGAAGTATCTATCTATCCATTCATCCATCCATATTACAAGCATTAGGTAGAAACTAGTTTAAAATTCTAGCTGTGCTACTTACTAACTGCCTGGACTGCTGGAATCAAGGACTATCCCCTCAGTATTAATGATCGAGGAAACATCCATTCCAAGTTCTAGACTTTCATATTCTTCTTGCGTGGCCCAGTATTTAAAGCTATCTCTGGGGCAGATACAGAAGCAGGAGCTCCAGAACCAGTGCTACAACAACCATAATTCTAGCACTGAAAAGCATTTGGGAAATAATTTGGTTCTGCTTCCTCTATTTAGGCAGTGATGTGTTATACAGATGAGACAACTGAGGTCATGAGGTCATAAGACTTGCCTCGGGTCATGCAGTTATTAAGTGGTAGAGGACAGTCTAGAAGCTGAGATTCTTTGCCTCCAAGTATATAGTGTTCTATAGCCCTATACACAGTAGGTGTGGTCTGGTTGTGGGATGATCTCAGAATCAAGAAGGCCCTGTAAAGACAGGTTGGTCCTCAATTCTATTTGCTTGGTCCAAATAGGTCTGGCCTGGGAGCTAGTACGTATGTATGAATGTATGTATGTATTTAATATTATTTAGTGCTTATTATTTATTTAGTATGTATTTATTATCATAGTCCTTTCTGAAAAACGATTAGCAGTACCTATGACAAGAACAAGACGGAAATGTATTCAGTAAATCTGCAATATATGCCTGTTAGGATACCTAGATAGAAGTTTACGTGGCTACAGAGCACATTTCTAGAACCTTTAATCCTGCAAATGTTAATTTTTAAAAGTTAAAAGACATTGTCCCCAAGTTCTTGCTTTGAGGTCCTTTATTCTGAATTTCTTTTACAATCAAAATAGTACCCATTTCCTTTTATTACACTTATGTTCAAAACTGCCTTTAAAAGAGAGATGCAGGGGCACCTAAGTGGCTCTGTTGGTTAAGCGTCTGACTTCATCTCAGGTGATGATCTCACGGTTCATGGGTCTGAGCCCCATGTTGGGCTCTGTGCTGACAGCTCAGAGCCTGGAGCCTGCTTCAGACTCGGTGTTCCCCTGTCTCTCTGCCCTTCCCTCTCTCGCTCTCAAAAATAAATACACATTAAAAAAATTAAAGAAAAAGAACTTATTTAAAAGAGAGATGCAGGGGCACCTGGTTGGCTCAGTCGGTAGAGCATGAGACACTGGATCTCGGGGCTGTAAATTTAAGCCCCATGTTGGATGTAGAGATTATTTAAAAATAAAATCTTGAGAGATGCAAAATGAGGACCCCAGCTTGTTTGGCACATATTTCATATAGAATTTAAGTAAAGTATTACTAACTATAAAAATCCAACTATTTTCTCTGCTTATCATTTCTACCACATTTACTTACATGAGTCATTTAATTTAGTTAATAATTTGTGATACTTACCTCAGCACTATAGGTTGATTTCACAGAAGGAGTGTCCTGGCAAGGAAGAATTGCTCTGCAGTGGATGGCCTGGGGGGGGGGGGGGGAGGGGAAGAAAGAGAAAGCTATTCTCATTTCTTATAAATCAAGTCATTAAGAAATCGTTAAAATTGCAGCAGTGTCCTTAGACACATTCTTTTTAAAAGTATGTCTCACACTTGCTCAGATCTATTGAAGTAGCAAAAACAGACTTGTGGACAAAAAAGTTTGATTTTCCATTTTAATGTATGGTCAATCATCACATTTCAGTTGAAGCAGGAAGCAACCTTAAACATTGTTTCCTACTCTCTACTTAGAGTAACAGTAGTGCCCAGTGAGAAGCTGTTAGGGACCCTGAGAAAAAAAGGCTGGTTGGTGAAATAAAATGGCAAACCATGCATTCTACATCCCTGTCTTAATGAGTCATTTGGAACATAGCCTCCTGAAGACTCTGAAAAGACCTACAATAAAGGAACCTGTTTGAATTCTTACAATTGTTTTTGACGGGGAACTATTTTTCTCTGGTCAGTTATTAACATCTCATGGGACGTCTGTGTTCTGAGGAAAACAGCTTGGGGAATGTCGCTAGAGTCTTGACATTTCAATTTTGCAGCAAACTTGGAAAGTAAAAACGAAGATGAAAAGGAGAAAGAACAGTCTTCCTCAATACCATCTAGACAGATTCATTCGCATGAGACGCAGTGTTTTTCTGCTTCCCCATCCATCTGTCACGAGTGCCGGTTCCATCAAGAAGAATGGCCAGAGTACCCATGATCTTGTACCCTGGCCGACAAACAACTCTGGACTGACTGCTGGTGAGCAAAGCAGCCCCTCCCTCCTTGAGACAGTCCCCTGAGCTTAAAGGAGCACGGACACTAACATCTCTGTCTGAACTTGTTACAGATCCTAGACATACTTGCTGCCACTGCACGCTCCTTACAACCCCCAAACTCTAGCCCTTTTCACTTCCTATCTAATAGATTCTCCAAGGATATGGGATCCTAAATGACTTCTACCTGGATTAAGTAAGACTAGAAGAACCACCTGATTCTCCGAAAACAGGCCTCTAAGACCATGTCTTTGGAGTTCCTTAACGATCTCTAGTTGGTGGCTCAGCAGCACCAAAGTGGTTTTGACAAGTGTCTCACTGGAAAAGCCCACACCCAGGCACACGTGCGGAGGGCAACCGTAGCAAACTTGTCGAACAAAATCACGTCCAGCTTCCCCATTAACCGCAGTCATTTCTTAATTTAACTGCAATCTCTTTCCTGTATTTCAAACACTGTTGCCAATAAGAAGTGGAATACCATATTGAAAATTCGCATTCTTGTGAGTCTCAAATCTTGCACATGTTGCCAACTTTAGATTATGGACATTCTAAAAGAAGTACTGACTGAAAATTAGATGTTTCTAAGAGAGCACACAACTTGTACACTCGTGCCTAGAAGACTGTATCTCTTTCAGATTACTGAACTAAGGGTTTCCTGGATTAAAAAGGTATTCCAATTGCCAATAGAAAGTAAACATGTCTATTTTGTGTTCCACTATTGCTTCTTTTTTAATAGACTTGTATTCAAATTTGAGCCTAACATAGTATCTATCCCAGAGGAATACTGAGAGGATTAAGTATGCAAAGTACGTAACACAGTACTGGAAAATACAGTAAGTGTTTAACAAAGTGAGTTCCTTTAATTGTAAATTATTTGATTACTAACAGAATTAGATTTTTTTCTTTTTAGAAGATAGTTTGATATGTATTATCCTTGTGACAGATTGTCTCTATAGGATTCTTTCTTAGTTTTTATTTTATTTATTTTTATTTTAATATAATTTGTCAAATTGGCTAACATACAGTGTGTAAGGTGTGCTTTTGGTTTTCGGGGTAGATTCTCTTGGTTTTTGGGGAATCCCAACAAATGCCCTCCTCAACGTCCATCACCCATTTTTCCCTCTCCCCAGCACCACCCCCCCCATCAACCCTCAGTTAGTTCTCTGTATTTAAGGGTCTCTTATGGTTTGCCTAACCTCCCTCTCTGTTTGTAACTATTTTTTCCCCTTCCCTCCCCCCCCATGGTCTTCTGTTAAGTTTCTCAAGATCCACATATGAGTGAAAACATATGATACCTGTCCTTGTCTGACTGACTTATTTCACTCAGCATAATACCTTCCAGTTCCATCCACATTCTTAGTTTTTAAAGAGAAATAGTTTAAGTCGTGTCATTTTAACAGTATTTTAATATATTTACAAAACATATACAGTTGTAAATGTGTAAGAAAAATCTGGAATAGATGCAAACCTAACTCAGTGGTGGTTACTTCTGGGCAATGATGTCTGCAGAAGACTGAAAAATCTCAGCTTTCACTTTCCATTTATAATTAACATTTTTCATAACCAGTACATATTACTTTTGCCTTATTAATTTTTTCCTTTCTATTTCATAACCATTTCTTGAGTGCCCACTTAAGAATGCCAAGTTCTATGCCAGGTGCTGGGGACAAAAATATAAATATGACCTAGATAGTCTACTTCAAAGGGGCATGATTTCAAACTGAAGGGAGTTTCTTTTTAAAAGTAATATATGAATGTGTTAATAATGAGAGATATCAATGAAAATACATACTGTTGTTATAACATACATTAAAATGCTATCTTAGGTGAGACCTGAGGCCACTGTCCACTTTGCTTCATTGAACTGAATGTGCTGGGAATTCTATGTATAATGAATCGTTCCAGATCTCTTTTACCTGGCACTGACTAAAGAGATATGGGTGTTCCTTCCCAGAAGTTTGTTCAGGAGTGAGCCACTGAAGAGCAGAAGACTTTGGAGATGTCTCAAAAGAAATTTCTATAACGACTTCTTGATTTCTGTATGCAACAAACAAATATATTAGTAGCATATAATTCAATCTAAAGTTTGGGTTCATAATACACAGAGTATATACTATAATATTTTACAAGGTCTCGTGACTGATGGAGCGTAAGCTCTAGAATGCTGCCTCCTAAGTAGGTCAAGTTTGCCTCTCACGTTCTTACCTGAATGCCAGCTTCCGGCTCCTTTTCAGTCCACCATGCTAACTGCTTACGAAGATGTAACAGGAACAGGAACTAATATTCGTGGAGTACACTACTGATTGTCACACACTTGCGCTTGTGGTATCATGTAATCTTTTATGATAATGGGAAAGTGGAAGAAATAATTTTGGAACCGTGACTACTCCAGCAGTGGATGCCACAGCACGACACAGAGTTGTACTGGCCTGCAAACTTACCGGACAGGTCGACACTGAGAAGAAGCATTTAGAAACTTGGAGTCATTTTTACATCTGCTGAATCTAGTAATCAAAAATGTGTGCTTGCTTTTAATCTCTTCTTCCTAGCAATTCATCTTTATTGCATTTTATAAAAGAATCAGCCTGTGACAGATTGGAAATACCAAGAACTGGCCCTTTACCTCAGACAGTTTGAGCAGCACTCATCATGAGGAAATAGTAAGAGTTGTGGAGACCGGCAGCCATGCCTGTGTTTGAATCCTGAATCTGCAACCTACTGGTTCAGGGAACTTGGGCAAGTTATTCGACCACCCTCTGCCATAGTTCTTTATCTGCAGAAAGAGGTCAATGATATCTACCTGACAAGTTACATGTGGTTGTTTCTTTTTCTTAAACAGGAAGAGGAGGCATGAAAATACTGGCCACTGGAAGGTGAGGGTAGATCACTCTTGTTTTAGGCCAATGGTTTTCCACCCTTTCTCCCCTTCCCAATTTATCAAGGAGTGGGATACACCCCTGATATGACAATTGTGGCTGCCACTTTCTTGAATAAGTTATTTTATTTCTCTGAGGTTCCCTTTCCTCATTTGTAAAATAGAAATCACACCACAACGGTTATTGTAAGGATTAGATAAACTATGTAAATTCGGTAAGTTAGATAAATGTATTTAAAGCATTATCTCAAGACTGGTATACAGAAACGGTTCTATGTTTGTCATTGTCATTATTCCATTAATAAAAGTGGCTGGCCTCTGGGGAAAAGGTGAAAAATGTGCAGCTTGTAAAAGTTTCCCAGGTGATCCTGAAATGCCTCCTTAAGATGGCAGGCTCCCATCATCACTCTAGGTATTAGTAAAATGATCACTAAAGAAGTAACAGTTAGCAAAACTCCTATTCTTCAGGATTTTGTACAATGAATTTCTTTAGTATCTTAAGAACATGTAACTTTTACCATAAACTTCAATCTGAGGAGATCAGTAAGAGCACCAGTTACTACCTATAGTCAAACTAGAAACAGGAAAGGAAAATTGTTTACATTAAAAATACTTTTTCTCTATTATTTAGCTATGTAAAAGAGAAAGATAATAACATTCATACTTGCTCAGAGCAATAGGAAGAGAGATTTCCATTGGTGATCCTCTGTAACTTTGTCTTTCTCCAAGAGCATATTTAACATCTTGTCCATTGATGACCACTTTTTCTATTGTGAGGTCCTTTGTATCCAAAATCTAGAATGAAATTAGGGTTTTTAAGTGATAAGAAAATTGTTTTATATGCACCAGAGAAAACTAATATTAGTTATGGGTTAACTATAATGATTACAGAGTAGAACTAGTTGCTCATAGAGAGTTAAATACAGAGTGAAATTACAAGAATTAAAGAAGTCAAAAGTTAGTGTAGGTCTCGTCTCTTGGGGCGCTAAGCTTCCTGAAAAATTTTTGGTTCTAAAGTTCGCATATATATCATTAGGTAATTCCGGGATAGTCCCACAAATTTGAGGTTTTAAGTGGAAGTCAAATCTAATTTAAAATGCCTTTGTTCCTATCTCCTAAAACTTAACTTTCCTGTTATGAAAAACATTCACCTCGAACTTAAAAGTTTCTTTCATCACCACTCCTTGATGTATCTCACCATGTATTTCTTCCTGAAATTCCAACTCCTATGTACTTGCATCTATCCCAAAATTAAAAGAAACCCTGGCTACTTGCTGGGAAAATATGCAGGCTGTATGCTTGCCATTATGTACCTTGAAAAAGCCCAACCTGGGCGGCAGGGGGGGCAGCTCCTACCACATGACCTACCGAGGACTGGGAGAGGGTGTCTACTTGCCGTGGCCCATCAAGGACAACTGCGTGGGGCAGGAAGGGAGTGGCAACAGGTGTCTGAGTGCTTTCCATCCCCATAATCCTCCATCCGAGCCCTAGAGACCATACCTTTCATCATCTCTCTCTTGCTCTAGAATCTTCAACCTTCCTATGCCACAAGACTGTTTCCAAACAACCTGAACAAGTCTCTCAATGTTACTTTTTAAACTTCACTTGATCAATCTGCCCTGATACCTATTCATTTGTCTCCTTCCTTTCTTTTTTTAAAGTTTATTTATTTTGAGAGAAAGAGAGATCGGCAAAGAGCATGCACACCCACAGGTGAGAGCATGAGCAGGGGAAGACGGAGAGAGAGAGACAGAATCCTAAGCAGGCTCCACGTTGTCAGCACACAGCCTGACATGGGGCTCAAACTCACAGACCCTGAGATCATGACCTGAGCTGAAATCGTGAGTCGGACACAACCTACCGAGCCACCCAGGCACCCCTGTCTCCTTCCATTCTTAAACTCTATGGGCAACCTATGGCTGCTATTTCCTCTTCTCATCAATCTCTCCTCCTTTTTTCCTTTCTCCCTCTTCAGTCTGGCTTCTCCATCCTCTGCTACTGAGAGGGCAGGGCACTCCTCCTGATCGAGGGGTCTTTTCTGCTCTGTAATCTGGACCCCCATCCACTCATAGCCCTTATGGGCCACCTCATCTGTTCGATGTCCTTTCCTTGGCTTGAGTTTAAACATGAATGGTTTTCCTCCTTGTCTAATGCCATTTCCTCCACTTCCTTTCTAGCTCCTAAAAATGGATATGTCCCAATGTTCTAGCTTTGATCCCTAGATTTTCTTACCATATTCGTCACTCTCTCATTCTCACCCCTCCCGTGTCATCAACCAATACCTCTGTGCTGATGACTACAGTCTGTTTCTACAGTTGTTACCTCTTCCCCAGGACTGCTGCCGGGTTTCTTAGTTGCCTGCTTGACATTTCCATGGGAAATACTGCCTCATATTCAGTGGGCTTCTCAAAATTCCCAAAATGAAGCTATCTGGATGTCCCTGAAATCAGTTCTCTCCCTTTATTTCTGTTCTGTTAACAGAATCCTCAAGGTACCTAAGGTTTGGGACATTCAAATAATCCACAATTGATCCCACTTCCCAATCCCCCATAGCCAATTAACAAATTTTTCTTTCATGCCGTCCTCATACTTTCTTCTCTGTCCTTCTACCACCACTGTAGGCCAGACCCTGCCTTAGAACCACCTGCGGTCTGATCTCCCTACCTCTGGCATCTTTTTACTGAAATCTGGCTGCAATGGCATGGGGAGATAGAGGACCAGCTGCTTCTCTTTCAAGTTGGTTAACTGAACTATAAACTCAGGAAAAGTCACAAGGGCAGTCGTTAATTTGATTCCTACCTCTCTAGAGTCAATGATACTTGGCTGGAAAAAAAATCTCCATTCTGGTTTGATCTTTTTTTAAAGCAGCCATATTTGTTAGGGGAGCCACCTGTTTTCCTGCTAATAGGTAATTATTCCTTTTGGGTTACTTTCTTCGGGGGGCACCTCAACCATCGCCCTTACTCTAAATTAGTAGAACTGACTTATCTTCTTGCACTTGCATATTCAGAATATTTGGTTTTATTAGATTTATATCTTACTGAGAATGAGAGGGTTACTCCTTTGTGCCTTCCTATTCTAGTACCTATTTCTGGCTATCTGATTTATTTTAAAAACTTAATTTGAATATCTATGTATATAACTACTCATGTTTACATGACTTTCATAACCAAAAGGATGACTCAACTGGCTCATTTCCCAGAGGAACATATTCTATTGTCTGTATCGCCTAAACTTTTCAAATCTATTCAGAATCAGAGAGTCAGATTACTGTTATGACTATTTTTTTAATCTTTTTCATATCCTCTGAACTTAATACAGTAGTTGGTCCAAATCTCTCCTATAGCATTTATTGTACCATATTATATTGCTATGTTTTCTCTACTAGCTTGAGGGTTCTTAAAAAGACAGAAACCTTTTTAGGTTTGCATGTCCAGAGTTCAGCACAGTACCTGAAAAGTAGTAGGTATCAGTTGATACCAGCATGAAGCAAGTGCTGAGCCAAAAGACAATAGAAAACGCAGTGGTTAAGCTATATATCTCAAGTCTTAACCTCAGCTATCATTCTCAAATTAAGAAATTCCCCTTCAAATTTCACTAATAAACGTTATTAAACAATTGATCAAAAATAGTAATAGGGACAAAAAGGAAACTGGATAGTTGAAAAGCTGGAAATAGTACTTTTCAGTAAAGTTTTACTGAACACCAACTGTGTATAAGACCAAGATACCCACATGCAGTTGTAAGAAACAGACCTACTAATGGTAGGAAGTTACTAGGAAGTTACTGATTTACTATATCTCACAGTATCCTCTTTGAATAACACCCCCAAAACCAGCTGGCTAGATGCCATGGAATATATAACCAATTCCCTTTTGCACAGGCTGCTGGGAAGCTCCATGTTAAACCTCGCAACCCACTTCTCTTTTTTTAGGACTTTGTGCCATACATTTGGTTTCCCTACCCTTATTCTCTCTTCCTCCAAATTCTTAAAAAAAATTTTTTTTTAATGTTTGTTTATTTGAGAGAGAGAGACAGAGCATGAGTGGGGAAGGGGCAGAGGGAGAGGGAGACACAGAATCCAAAGCAGGCTTCAGGCTCTGAGCTGTCAGCACACAGCCCGATGGGGGGCCCAAACCTACAAACCACGAGATCATGACCTGAGCTGAAGTCTCATGCTTAACTAACTGAGCCACCCACGTGCCCCTCTCTTCCTCCAAATTCTTAAAGTATTTTTAATCGTATAATATTGTATATGTTTTTTTAAAGCAAGCTCAAATTCTTTCTTCAACAAAGCATGGCTCTAAATTAAAAAGCGTTATGGGGCACCTGGGTGGTTCAGTCGGTTAAGCACCGGACTTTGGCTCAGGTCATGATCTCATAGTTCATGGATTTGAGCCCCGCAGCAGGCTCTCTGCTAACAGTTCAGAGGCTGCTTTGGATTCTGTGTGTGTCTCTCTCTCTTCCCTTCCCCTGCTCACGCACATGTTCTTTCTCTCTCTCAAAAATGAACAAACATGAAAAAAATTAAGTTAAAAAGCTTTATGCCTCAGTATTGTGTCTCTACATTTTCTATTTGTTATTTGCAGGATGCTATAACGAAAAAAGCATGGGGTTATTGTTAAAACCAAAACGAAAACAACACCTTGATTTGATTCCCAGCTCAGCTATTTACTTAGTGAAGACTAAGGGTTTGCAGTCAGAAAGATCTGTGTTCACATCCTGGCTTCTGCAACTTACTAGTGAATGATCTTGGTCAAGACATTAAAAACTCTTTGAGCCATCAACTGACAGAACACCTAAAAAAACGGAAAATTTTAATACAAGAAACAAATGCTTGGCAGTTATCACAAATGAGTATTAAACTTCAGTGCAAATAACCCAAAACTTCAGAAGGATTTTCAGAAAAGCTGGGATTTAGTCCTAGCAGGGTTCCTTCAACATTCCCAGCATCAAGGACTCCGAGAATGAAGTGAGAAAGGACACTTGATGTCCTCACCCAGCACTGCCACTGGGTCCTCTCTATTGGTGGTGGTGAGGCTGAGGTCCTCTCACCTTCAAGATACACTTAGCACATTTTTAGTGCAGCCCATGTAAACTTTAGGCACTGCTTTCTAATTGAATTCATCCATTAGTTCATCAAACTAACAACACGTCCTCTACCTGCCAGGTGCTATACTAAGAACCTGAGATACAAAGAGCCATGAAACACAGAACTACCTTCAAGAGCCTGTAATCTAGCGGAGGAAAGATGCTAATGTTGAATAAATAAAACCAAACTCTTGGCCTCAAGTTGTTGTGATAAATAAGCAAATTACAAACAGATGCCACTGTATACAACTAGACTTCCTTGCATAAAATCTAACGTTATAATTCTAGGCTCTAATTTACTAAACAGACATGCCAGCCAGACATCCTGATTTAAAAACCTTACTTCTCTCAAGATTTGGGGAATGAAGAAAACAATGGGCAAGTTTTTAGATTGGAACACTGAATGTACATTCTTTTCCAAATTGAAGCATCCTGTCTTGTGCTTCCTCAAGGATCAGAGTTCAGTCTTTGTTTTTACAAAACAGGTGAGAGTGCAAGGTCGTATTAAGCAGTGATAAACTATCAAAATCTACTTTCTTTTAATAAAAAGAGAGATTGCATTGAAGTGGCCAATCCTACCAGGGCAAAGCTGCCTGCAATAAAAGATAGCATGGTACTTCAGGCAGAACAAAGTATAACCTACAAGGAAATAGATATCTTCTTGCCTGTGATATTAATTTTCTTCCTTGTAGTATTTTTGGTGACTAAATATCAATATATAGAGGAGTCCACCTACTTTTCAAATCAGAATCAGTCTAGCAAGATGGTAAAGGGCAAAGAGTAGGTTACCTGCTACATTAGTTCATATTAACAAACTCAAAACACAGGCCTATTACACAAACAGGAGTCATGAGAACCACCAATTCTTATCTAAACTTATAATTATACCCAACTAATTGACCCCACTAATTTCCCACCATCAAGCCTACAACATATGGTGATCAGGTTGCTTAATGCTGTGCTTTAGTAGACGCCACAATACTCTACGCAAAATACACTGGGCCTGGCATTTTAAACCCTTGTCCCTCTTATTTCTAAAATGCTCACCTATGAAATTCTTCAGGTGAAAGGTACAATCCAAATACTATCACTTTGAGTAAGAACACTGAAAACAAGTTATGTTGTACACATAAAATAATTTAATCATGCTCCATAAATCTAAACAAACTTTTCATCACTCAAGTGGCTAGCGATCTTGTGAAAGTACATTACTTTCTAAGAAGCGCAATAATTACTGGCTCCTTGGAACCAACTATAATACACTGCATTGAGATACGCTTGGAAAGCCTGAATGGCCCAACGGTCCTTAAATTATTTGAAGAGAAGGGCAATAAGAATCAAAGGTAGAAGGACCATGACCCTGGAGAAAAAGAGCTGTATATAGAGTTAGCAGAGACTGGAAATACCAAAGCAGTAGGGATAGACGGGTCTGGAGCTGGAAATCCTAAGGGATTTGAGAAACACTGGTAGGGAGGCTGAGGAAAGACTACGATAGGTCGATGGGTCCCGTCCTGCAGACGTGCAGGTTGAAATAAGGTGCCTGGGAGCAAAGGATCAGCATCCGCAGGACATTGGGTGTGAGACTTAGATGAGACTGTGGACTGAGGAAGGTGCGCTGGGGGACTGGAAGAAATCTGGGGCCCGAGGAGGGAGTTCTGGGCTGCAGGCCGAGGAAATGGGGAGGCCACAAGGGGGTTAGCGCCAGAAACTAGGATCACAGGGGAGGGAGGGTTCGTGCTAAAATGAAGCCTGAGCGCTGGGTGAGGAGCAGGGCGTGGATGGGGCGCTAGGATGTGCCCAGGGACTGGGAAGAGGAGTCTGGGGAGAGGCGCGCAGGAAGAGACACTTAGGTATATTCAGGGGCTGATGGAGGGATGCAGAGACATAAGTGGGTTTGGGAGGAGGAGATATAGGGTGAGTGGGGGCTGAGGAAGTGGAGGCTGAGAAATGAGTGAGGGCTGAAGGGGAGGTGTGGAATATGAGTTGAGGGCTGCAGACGGACCGAGGTGCGGGGCTGGGAAGGGGCGGCAGCGGGGAAAGGGACGCGACGCGGGCGGCCGGAGAGAGGCGGACACTGGGCGCTCGTCCCACCGTACCAGGCTGCGCAGATTGTCCTCCTGAGACTGCACCGTGAGCGCGGCGGTGCCGGTCAACACCCGGCGGGTAAAGTCGACGCTGCAGCGTAGGTGCAGGTGCTTGGTCCGGCACACCGAAGCCGGAGAGGCCAAGGAGCACGTATCCACTACCTCGGGCATGGCTCTGGGGAGTCCCTCCGCACGCCGATCTGCACCCCAAAACCCAGCTGCCAGACTACTCGACTGAGAGCGAGAGGAGGGAGGGAGGTAAAGAAGAGCTGAAGGACTCGTGGCGCCCGCCGGGAAGGGAAGTTTCTCAAAGTGAGGGAAGAGTAGGTTGCCCCGTGGCTGGAACTACAAGTTCCGTGATGCAGAGCGAGGAGGCGTGCGCTATGCTCCCTGGGAGTGTGTGGGGGGGGGGGGGCGGTGCTGAAAGGACTGGGGACATTCCTGAAAGGAGAGGAGGAGGAAGAGGAGGGGAGTGGTAGCAGCCGGTGGAGGGGTGGGCCGACGGAAATGATCCCAAGTGTAGCGGGGAGATCAAGTGAATGCTTCCATTTTAGTTTCGTCCAACTTCGGTAGAAATTGCAATGGCAATTGAAGAATGTTAGACCTGTTGGTAGTAGCGGGCAGTAAAGATAGGGCAGGGTCAGAAGCAATAAGAGGCCTAGCAGAAGGCCTGCTTTCGTGCAGTTCCTCGTTAGTATAGTGGTGAGTATCCCCGCCTGTCACGCGGGAGACCGGGGTTCGATTCCCCGACGGGGAGGCACAGAGAGTTTTTTTTCGTTTTCTTTTATTACCTTTACAACAACTGTGATAAAAGTGCACCTTCAAACATTTTAAAAGTTAGTACGGAAGAAATAACCAATGTCAAATTACCTGTAAGCGTTACTTTTTAAGAGTTGTTTGGTTGCTGGCTTGCCGTGTCGGCAACCCAATACACATGAGCTAAGTATTGCATCAGTTCAACAGGATTTTCTTTAGTGCTTTTTAGGTACATTTCCAAGCCCTGGAGAGCAAAAACAGAATAAGCCAATATTCCCGTTTTAGAAATTTAGGAAGGTCATTTCAATATACTGTAATGAGAGAATTCTGTGATGTTGAGTATGTGCTGGCCACAAGATTGGAATTTGGAGCTGGGACATCTAGCTCGGCTCTGGGGCTCTTCCAGAAGGTGAGGAAAGATTGAAGGATGATTTATTTCCTTTGGGATGGGACCTCAGAGTTGAAGCTGGAAAAACTGGGAGACGACAGGATTCAGAGGACTTTAAATAGCTGGTTCTTTAATCCTGAATTCATGGAGCGGGGTGGGGGGGGGGTGCTGGGGGGGGAGGCGGGGCATTGAAGAATTTTAAACAAGTGAGGGACATGGTCAGATTCACGTCATGGAGAGAACGCTGGTGGTTATTCAGAGAATGGCTATGAGTTATCAAAAACAGAGGCAGGTGAGTTAGGAAACTATTAGAATAGTCCAGGAAGAGGATGCAGGGGGCCTAACAAAAGAGAATAAGTAAAGATAGAAAAGAAGGAATACTTAAGAGATAAACGGATTCACAGACTAAGAAGCAGCCTAAAGTGTTTCTCAGATTTTTGGCTTCAGTGTGTGAGCAATCATTAAGGTGAGCAACCATATTAAGAGGACAGATTTAGGCGGGATGATCTAATTTTAATTTTGGACACTCAGAGTTTTAGAATGTATAGGAGTCAAAGTGGAGATGTCTGTGAATCACTTGGATATTTAAATCCATAGATCTGGGGAAGTTTATGGCAGATATCAGAACATCCGGGAATGTGGCAGGTGAAGCTCTGGCAGTGAATGAGCTCAGTCCAAGTAGAGTGTGTAAAGGGAACAGCAGTGAAAACAGGTTGAAAGCTGGGAGAACAGCAGGTTTTAACAAAAAAAGGCTAAAGGAAGGAGGGAATCCTTTCATAATGTATGCATATATCAAATCACCACAATGTACACTTTAAATATATTACAGTTTTATTTGTCAGTTATATCTCAATAAAGCTGAAATTTTTAAAAAGGGTCAAGGAGAGTAAGAACTCATGAAACAAACTAGGAAGAGCCAACCAGCAATGTCAAATGCAGCCTGGAGGGCCATTAAAATAAAAAATAAAAAGCCTCCTTTGGATTCAGCAACGGGGTGGAAGTAGGCAGGATGGTGGTTTTATTGAGGTTTGTAATCTCGTGGTAGGTGGATGCCGGAGAGCAATAGGTTGAGCAATAAAAGAGAACAGGGAGATAGAATGTGTCAAGACGTTTGGCCAAGTTGAGAAAGGAAGACAAAAGAGGAATAGAGAAGAATGTGGCATTGAGAGCGTGTTTTATTTTTTTAGGGAAAGAGATTCCTTAACATGTTTAGATATAGATGTGAACGGGTTTCTAGAGGAGAAGAAATTGAAGATTTAAAAAGTGTGGGAGGTTGTGGCTTAAGCAAGTCACACCACGAAGTGTGGTTGGTGTTGGCTTAAGCAAGCCAAAGGAAAACAAAATAAAATAAAAACATCCAAAACTATGAAATCCAATATTTTACACGTGCAAAAGTCTGAATTTCATAGGACCTAAGAATCCGTGACATAGTTGACATTTGCACACATTTTTTTGAGATTTGCATTTTTTGACATTTGCATACATTTGAAGATCAAATGATCTTCCTCATGGAGAAAGGATAGTTTGTTTTAATAAAAGAATGTCAATATCATCATCTTCTATTATCGATTACCAGGAGCCCACAGGGTTTATGCCAATGTGTGCAAAAAGAGGGAGTCACAGGCAACCACAAATGAATTCCTCAAATTGATTAATAGATTAGTCAAAAGATAGATATTCAGTAGCAATTACCTTCTAAGATACCACTGACCCCAAATACAGTGTCCAAAATTAGCAATTCACAAACAATAGAAGTTTTCTTCATATCCAGTGGTGGATTGGGAAGGTTTAAAAACATGAAGCTTGGGCCACGTGGGTGGCTCAGTCAGTTATGCATCCAACTTTAGCTCAGGTCACGATCTCATGGTTCATGGGTTTCGGCCCTGCGTTGGGCTCTGTGCTGACAGCTCAGAGCCTGGAGCCTGCTTTGGATTCTGTGTCTCCTTCTCTTTCTGTCCCTAACCCACTCACGCTCTGTCTCTCTCTCTCTCAAAAATAAATAAACATTAAAAAAATAAAAACATGAACTTTTCCATTGCTTCTATAAAAGAATGATAACAATAAGAATGATATACAAAAGGAGACTTTATTAAGGATGAAATGTAAAATTTTATTAAAAGAAGTAGTAACTATATTTACAGAGCCATTTGAACAGGGAGTATTTTAGCTCTACTGCTCACCTGGAAAAATTACTTAATCCCTAGAATCCTCAATCCTTTCGGGAAAATTGAGATACCTGTGCCTCATGGGGTTGTTGGAAGGATGAAATGAAATAATGCATGTGAAGTGCTAAGCATTGTACTTGGCATAATGATCATTTGTTACATGTTTGCTGCTATTATTTTTATTGGTTTTTATTTTGTCCATTTTGGTCATGTTAATATGTGTTTTTCCTTATTTTGTTAGCAAGAGTTTTTAGGAAGACCTGGAAAATGAGAAGCAACCAAGACATGGGAAATCAGCAGATAGTGCCAAAAGAGACCTCTAGAGAGAGTTCCCAACATTAGTGATGATCACCTGTTTTTGAAATATATTTACATTTAGAAAATTTGGGAAATCGCAATAGGTGTATTAACACATGACTTCCTATTTCCATCATGTTGAGCTCTTCAGGGTCACCTTCACACGCCAAACTTCAGCCAAGCTCAGAGTAGCTTGTGCAAGAAAGATCTCAGCTCTCTGGAGCTCTTCCTTAAGACTTGACCTCCACCCAGTCCCCAGGGCTCCTAGAAAGAGTTCTCTCCCAGGAGCTCTCTCCCGTCCCTCTCGTCTGGACAGGAGTCTAGCAGAACCTCTTTTCCTGACAGAACAGAAGTGTACGTGATGCCCTTCCTGTTCTCCTTCCAATGGGTGAGAAAGTGGAAGAAATTATTTTAGCTACTTTTTTTTTTCATGTTTAGTTCACAAAATGGTTGAGGCAGCCCTGGCCCATTTCTGCATTTTTCTATGAAATCTGTTTTTGTGTGTTCAAGAATGTTATACTTAATATTCACATCTCTAGTCTGGTCATGCCAAGAAAAGGTGAGGGCGGCTGGGGAGGCCAGAAATGAAGGGAGCACAAGACAAAGTTCTTCCCAGTTAGTAAAATAGCATAAGCGACCCTCTCCACCTGCCCTGACTCCTTCTACCTCCTCTCTCCCCCTCCCCGGCCCCTATCCCTGGTTGAAAGCAGGCTGGGTCTGGAGAGCCTCTCACACAGATTTGCCATTTGCTTCTCTGTTTGTGCCCACAGGAGGGACTGGCCAGAACAGGATAGATTGTCAAGCTGTGCTGGGTGGGACTGCTGGTCACATGACCTTCTCTGTTTCCCCCACATCAAGTAGGGTTCCAAGACCAGTAGTATCAGTGTCTCT
This sequence comes from Felis catus, assembly GCF_018350175.1. Classification (NCBI taxonomy): domain Eukaryota; kingdom Metazoa; phylum Chordata; class Mammalia; order Carnivora; family Felidae; genus Felis; species Felis catus. The sequence continues at coordinate 117,187,341 of NC_058374.1, forward strand.
TAAAAGCCTCACCAGAAATACAGATCTCAGGCCCTGGCCCTGGCTTGCTGGCTCAGAATCTGCATCTTAATAAGATACTCCCAGGGATCAGTATGAATATTAAATTAAACCACTGCCTTAGAGACTCAAAGGATACTTTTGGGATTGGAGGAAATTCAGTTCAAGAGTTATCAAACATATCAGGACTCCTTCTCTTGGAGTCCTGGCCCTGGATCCTCAAATCGGTACTCCTCTAATACTCTAATGTCATCCCCAATACAGCATAAATATCAGTTTATTTGTCCTTTTTTCCCACTCGACGGAGTGTCCTGAATTTCCAGATGGTATATTTTCCATCTCTGGGCATGTTTGTTGGATGGATGAATAAACGTACAAATGAATGAGGCTTTCATATGAGGTTCCAGGGATACTTTTATTCAGTGCTTTACTCTTTGTTGGCTTTGAAGCAAAGAAAAAGCTGCTTCTTGAACTCTTCCTTGTCCTCTGATGTCACCAGGCAATATGTTTGCTCGCAACAGAAAATGCGCTTACTGTCCTCTTGTAAATGGTAAACCCTTTACAAATATTTTCATTGAACCATAGTATCTACTCATAAAAGTGCACATATCATAAGTGCATAGCTCACTGAGCTTTATAAACTGAGCACACACCAGTGCAATCAGTACCCAGATTAGATACAGAGCATCACCACCACCCCACTAGATGGCCCCCTCAAATTCTCTCCTATTCTTTATAAGCCTCGCTCCCTGGAGGTAATCACTGCTTGATTGCTAACAACATATTATTTCTACCTGTTTTGTTATTTATATTTCCTTTACTTAAAAAGAAATGTACAGTAGGTACTCTCATGCCTGGATTCTTTAGCTCTTATATTTGTAAGATTCTTCCATATTGTTATGTATAGTTCTGGGTTATGTGTCCTCATTGCTGTGTAGTGTTACATGTGTGGGTAGACCACGATATATTTATCTGTCCTAGTGTGGATGGACATTAGGATAATTTTCAGTTCTGCATTACTGTGAATGGTGCTGCTATAGCACATTCCAGAACATGTCTTTTGGTGGACATATTGCCGCCAGGTTTGGATGTGCTGCTTTGACCCATGCCAGGTCCCATTCCTTTGGGACCTCTGCACCAAGCCAAAACTCATTCATTGCAGCAACCCAGGCTCTCTCATTATGGACTCAAACCCAACAAGCTCCCAGCTGGAGTAGGGAAAGGTGGATCAAGCAGGAAGGGAGGCTGTTTTCAAGTTACGAGAAAAAAATTTTCTTCACAGGGACGCCTGGGTGGCTCAGTCAGTTAAGCTGGCTCTTGGTTTCAGCTCTGGTCATGATCTCACGGTTCTTGGGTTCAAGCCTCGCATGAGTTCAAGCCTCACGTGAGTTCAAGCCCTGCACGGGGCTCTGCACTGATAGCACAGAGCCTGCTTGGGATTGTCTCTCCCTCTCTCTCTACCTCTCCCCAGTGTGTGCTCTTGCTCGCTCTCTCCCCCTCTCAAAAATAAATAAATAAACTTAAAAAAATTCTTCCCCAATGCTGATCTAAATCATTCTTTATTTTCTTCTCAGTCCCTACTGTTTCTTTTCTAGGTGCACCTGATTGCAAGATTCAGCCGCACTGGGGTTTTTTCTGACTCAGAGATTCCGGCTCTACTTACATTTTTCCTGCTAAGTAGCCAGTGGTATTTCATCAAAGTAGGTACTTACACCTTTTGTTCTGATGGCTTAAAGCATGTGTGGGGTTTGACAAGTGTCATTACTGATTTCAAAAACAGTATTTCTGTCTCAGGTTGGTTGGCGTTGAGCCCAGTTTCTCTTGTTTGCCTGCAGAGCAGGGGTGATTGCTATTTGCTTGTAAAATACGTTTGCAGCAAAGACCTACCTAAAAGTCTTTCCTTCTAAACATTCTTCTCCTTTACAAATTTGTGTTTGAAGAACTAACTAGTATTTTGTCATTTCTTATAAAAGGCCTCTTGTGCTTTGTATTTGGAATTGAGCAAACCCAAGTAAGAGGCTCATATAGTTGACTTCTCACGTTCTCCGGCAGGTGTGTGCCTTAGTACTTCTCCAGCTGAGCCATGCACGTCCCCTCACCTCCCACCCTGCTTTCCACTTCCCTTCCAAGTGCTGCCTCCTCCGGGCATCCAACACAGACCCTTCTCCAGCCAGACTCTACTCTTTCCCAGGGGTGCACCCCACTGTTCTCCCCCAGGCCAAGGTGCTGGACTGATTCCCTGCTCACTCCTCTCTCCCCTGTTTGCTGGCCCCCTTCTCCAGAAATATCTTCCCAATGTATTGCCCTTCCCTTGTTGGTCCTGAAGTTTTCTGAATAGGAACTTTATACACACACACACACACACACACACACACACACACAACACACAGAGTTAACCCTCATTATTTGCAGATTTCATATTTGTGAGTTCATCCACTCACTAAAATTTAGTTGTTACCCCAAATCAATACTTGAAGCCCTTTCATGGTCCTTTGTGGACACATGCAGAGCAGTGAAAAAATTGAGTTGCCCGAGGCTCACATTCTCAGCTGAAGCTGAACAAGGCAAAGCTGAGCCTTCTTGTTTCTGCCTACAACTTACACTGTAAACAAGTGTCCTTTTTGTGGTGTTTAGTGTCATGTTTTTCACATTTTTGTGCTTTGGCGGGGGGGGGGTCATTTCTCTGTTCTAAATGTCCTCCAAGCAAATGCTGAAGTGCTGTCTTGTTTTCCTAAGCACAGGAAGGCTATGATGTGCCCCATGGAGAACATACACGTGTTAGAGAAGCTTCGTTCAGGCATGACTCACATTGCTGGGGGCTATGAGTTTGGTGTTAATGAATCAACCCTGTATTAGATAAGGTGTCTTTGGACAGAAGCACACAGAAAACAAGGTTATGTATTAAGGCGCTCCTGGGTAGCTCAGTCAGTTAGGCGTCCAACTTCAGCTCAGGTCATGATCCCATGGTTCATGGGTGTGAGCCCCGTGTCGGGCTCTGTGCTGACAGCTCAGAGCCTGGAGCCTGCTTCAGATTCTGTGTCTCCCTCTCTCTCTCTGCCCCTCCCCTACTTGCACTCTCCCCCCCTCCCTCTCTCTCTCAAAAATAAACATTAAAAAAAAAATTAAAACAAGTTATGTATTGATTGAAAAATGCCACCAAAAGTTCACAGAACCCCACTGTGTTTCCCCTGGGAGCAGTGGTTCAGGTTTCACTAATTCCGTGCTCACTGCGACTTTATATAGAGCACAACCACAGCAAGTAAGGAGAGTCAACTGTACATATTCTTGCCCTTCCAGTCAGTTCACATTTGTTTCTTTCAACCTCTCTCTGTTCCCAAAGCAGTTAAGGTGGCAAGCTTTCCCTGGGGATACCTTACTCTCTCAGAGCACCCAGCTCAGTGCAATGTGGTAGGTGGGTCCTCAGTAGATGGGAAAGGAATCCAAGAAGGAGGGGAGGGAGGATGGGGCAAAGGAAGGAGGGGTGGGGGGGTGGGGAAGGAAAGAACAGTGGAAGCTGAGATTATTGCTTGTCAAAGAGAGCTTGGATTCCCGGAATTTCACAGTCCTCAAATGCTTCCTCTTTATTTCCGAGAGGAATCATTGAACTAGAATAACATAAAATTAGAAATTAAGTGCTATTTTGTGATAGCTTTGGCTTTTATTTCTGCTCTTTAAGGAATCACACAGAGCAAATCTTCCAGATTCTTTGGAATTTTAAAAAAATGTTTCCTTTTCCTCCTTCTACCCACTCTTCACCCATTGTTCACTTGGAGCAGGAAAGCCCTATAATTCCCCAACTCTAGGCCAAAAGGAACTGTACTCAAGGCAGGCTTAAATACAACTCTGAGATATTACCAGACACCTTTCATGGGTAGCAAGCAGCATGGATATTGGCTTGTCCTTGGGAAGTTCATTACCTTATTGGGCAAATGAAGACCATAAAATGAAACCGCTAGAGAACAGAGTGGGTGACTGAATAATTAAAGGGTGTTCAGGTGGACCCGTCCACAAATGCTGTAGGAGTTCAGTGGAGAGGTCTGTGGGCATCTTTCTGGAAGCAGTGAGGCATGCATGGAAACATAAAGCAGAGGTCTCATTTTTTTAAATTGCTAACCAATATCAATAAAAATTTGGGGGGGCACACCCTCAAAAAATGTGGGTTTCTTTGCTTGTTTATAAATTCTTTACATGTGCTAATGTAACTAATGAATATCTCATGGCACAAAATACATTGGAGGAAGGGTCATGGTCAATGATGGTGAATATAAATCCTTAATTTTAAATAATCATCTTCATAATTTTGCTTTGCATCGTATAGAGCTACCTTCCTGTCAGATTTGATTTGATCATCATTGTTTCATTTTGTTTGTTAAATCGAGGTAACCTACCTTATCTTGGAATAGAAGCATAAGTTCTGCCATTTTCGTTTGCTTACTTATACTTACACGGTAACTTCTGCATTGAGGCTGCAATCTGTGAAACCTAAGCATAGCATTTCCAATTACCTGAGCCTCCAGAAAAGTCATGAGCCTGCATAGGGGTTTGGCCAGGGGCAACAGAAATAATGCCAGCCCTCTGAGAAAAGTTAAAGGGACAGTAGAAGAACAAAATACAGTTGTTTATGATTACATCTCACAAGTCGTATCTGTGAAGCAGACCGCTTTCATAAATAAAATTAGAGGTTTAGTATTTCCTGCCTGTACCCAAATGATTGCTGCATGCATTGTCTATCCTGCTTTGGAAACCTCTCCTGAGTGAATGTGTAAAATTTGGATGGGTAATTGAAAGGGACAGTAATTCCTAAGACGTTAATGGTTAAGAGCATAGTCAGATACCAAATGCAAATTCAGAAAAATAGCTCACACTTCTTGAACCCCCAGATGTATTTCCAAAGGACGAATCCATCACATTTTACTTGTGATGCCTCTGTGCACTGGGGCTGTGCATTCCACCCTGGCCTAGTGATCAGGGCAGGGATTCATTGAGGTTTTCTGTCCCCTAGAACTGGAAGAAATCACAGCCACTGGAAACTTACCTTTCCAGGTTAAACTAGCATCACTGAGCCTTGAAAAGTGACGTACCATCACCTCTGCCATATTTGATTGGTCACACAAGACCAACCCTGATACCATAGGAGGGAACTACACAAAGACATGAATACCAGGAGGTAGAGGACATTGGGAGCCTTGTTGGAGCTGGCTACTGCCACGAGGTAGGCATTATTATCATCCCATTTTACAAAGGAAGAAACCGAGGGTCTGATAAATAAGTAATTTGCTCAAGTCACTAGCTTGGAAAAAGCAGACCGTGGGTTCCAACCAGGGAGTGTGACCCCAGAGCACATCCTTTTTGAGCACAGCACTGTAGCCTGATCTCACCGCAGGCCTTTTTCTAACTTCCTTTCTTCACCCCACTGCATGAAACATTGCAAATGAGATAGATTTCCTTTTGCTTAGACCATTTCAAAAGTCATTGTTTCTTAAGGGTGGAGGTTGGAGGGTTTCCAAAGAAGGAAATACAATGAGAATATCTGGCCAAAGTCCCTAACATGTACACGTTAATTAATTAACTAAGAAAATGTCATCCAGAGACTGAGAATAACAAGACCATTGACCCGATTTCAGAATCTGACATTTACAAAATGATCACAAGGTAGTGGGTTGTGTGTACATCCTGTTCCATTTCTCCCTTCCTGGTTGTTTCGGTCAGGTTGTCTCACGAGTCTGGGTGGGCTAAATTGAGCAACATTTTGCTAAAATAAGTCTGCAATATTAGACCTTAGGAAACAAAAGCCGGAAAGAGAAACTACATTTCCTATAAAAAGTGGAACTATTGGATAATATCTTGCCAACAGTATGACTGGATAGAGGGCGATCTATGTGTGAGAAGGAGTAGGACTATGTATGATGTTTAATGTTATCTGTATAAATAATCATGAGAAAGGTAAAGTTTTGTTGTTCTTTTGTTATGATCTTTTCTTAACCAAATCTGTAGTTGCACTGAATTGTAGGCCATCATTTTAAATTAGATATGGCATGGCATTCATCAATAAACACATTTTGTTTTATTTAGTAATTTATGTTAGCATTTTCTCTATGTCAGGCCCTATTCTAAGTGCTTTAGACATATTAACATAATTTTTAAACTTCTTTTTTACAATTTGAGGCATACAGCATAAAGATTTGATATTTGTGTATATTGCAAAATGATCACCACAATAAGTCTAGTTAATATCTGTCACCATACCTACAGATTTTATTTTCTTGTGATGAGAACTTTTAAGATGTACTCTTTTAGCAACTTTAAAATATGCAAGAGTATTATTAACTGCAGTCACCATGCTGCACATTATATTTCCGTGACTTACTTATTTACGACTGGAAGTTTGTACCTTTTGACCCTCTTCATGTATTCTGTCCACTCCTCCTGCCTCCAACCTCTGGCAACCACCAATCTGTTCTCTGTAACTCTCAGGTTGATTTTGTTTTTAATTCTATATATAAGTGAGATCATATGGTATGTAGGTATATACTTATCTTTCTCTTCCTGACTTATTTCACTTATCATAATGCCCTCAAGGTCCATTCCTGTTGTTGCAAATGGCAGGATTGTTTTTATGGCTGAACCATGTGTGTGTGTGTGTGTGTGTGTGTGTGTGTGTGTGTAAGTGTAGGTATATGTGTATATATGTGTGTATAGCTGTATGTATACATATACACACACACACAGACATACACACCATATTTTCTTTTTCATTCTTCCACTGATGGACATTTGGGTTGTTTTCATATCCTGGCTATTATAAATAATGCTGTAATGCACATGGGGGTACATATATCTTTTCAAGGTAGTGTTTTCATTTTCTTCAGATAAATACCCAGAGTGGAATTGCTGGATCATATGGTAGTTCTATTTTTTTTTAAGTTCTTTCTTTTTTTTTTTTAATGTTTATTTATTTTTGAGAGAGAGAGAGAGAGAGAGAGAGAGAGCGAGCAGGGGAGGGGCAGAGAGAGAAGGAGGCACAGAATTCAAAGCAGGCTCCAGGCTCTGAGCTGTCAGCACAGAGCCTGATGTGGGGCTCAAACTTACTATCTGAACCATGAGATCATGACCTGAGCCAAAGTCAGGTGCTTAACCGACTGAGCCACCCAGGCGCCCCATATATATTTTTAAGTTCTTAGCTGATTAATCCTCTCATGAAAAATCTGCACCATCACCACAGATAAAGTCACTGCAGAACCTTTATTCCTTCTGTTTTCCAATCTCCAGCTCACTTGTTGCCCATACCAACATTGGCTTCTGCAGTCACCCTGACTTCTTCATTCTGTTCTTATGGTCCTTTCCCTGTTTTCTGGAGGTCTTTTTCTTCTCACACAGGCCATGTCTTGCAAGTCTATGTTTGGGTTCATTTTTCTGTGCATCATCCAAGGAACCATAAATCATGCCAAAGCCAGTTGTCTCGCCACCACCAAAATGGGTTCTGAATCCAAATACAAAGATGGCATCTGGTGTGGTCTAGTTTTCCCTGAATTTCTGTCTTAAGTACTGTTGCCTTTCCAGGGTGAAGAACATCAATGAGCAGTTGTTTCCTCTGAAGTAGTTGGTTGGTCATGAACTTCCTGGCCCAGATAGGTACTGTGTCCTTCTTGATGGTGGCTGAGCTTCAAGCAGCCAGGGAGGAAAAGAGAATGACTATATGGTAGTTCTATCTTTAGTTTTTTGAGGATCCTCCAGACTGAGTTCCATAATGGCTGCATCATATTTATATCCCCACCAACGGTGCACAAGGTTTCCCTCTTCTTCACATCCTCACCAACACTTGTTATGTCTTGTCTTTTTGATAATAGCCATTCTAACAGGTGTAAGGTAATATCTCATTGTGGTTTTGATTTGCATTGATTTTGATTTTGATTTGCATTTCTCTGATGATTAGTGATGTTAAGCGTCTTTTCATGTGTCTGCTGGCCATCAGGATGCCTTCCTTGGAAAAACGTATTTTCAGATCCTTTGCCCATTTTTTTAGTCAGATTTTTTTTTTTTATTTTGCTCTTGAGTTGAATACATTCTTTATATATTTTGGATATTAACCTCTTACCAGATACATGATTTGCAAATATTTTCTCCCATCTGGCAGGTTGCCTTTTCATCTTGGTGATGGTTTCCTTTGCTGTGCAGGAGCTTTTTTGTTTGGTATAGTCCTACTTGTTTATTTTTGCTTTTGTTGTCTTTGCTTTTAGTGTCCAGTTTAAAAAAATCTGGGGCGCCTGGGTGGCGCAGTCGGTTAAGCGTCCGACTTCAGCCAGGTCAGGATCTCGCGGTCCGTGAGTTCGAGCCCCGCGTCGGGCTCTGGGCTGATGGCTCGGAGCCTGGAGCCTGTTTCCGATTCTGTGTCTCCCTCTCTCCCTGCCCCTCCCCCGTTCATGCTCTGTCTCTCTCTGTCCCAAAAATAAATAAACGTTGAAAAAAAAAAATCATCACCAGGACTGAAGTCAAGGAGCTAACCGCCTATGCTTTCTTCTAGGAGTTCATGGTTTCAGGTTCTACATTTAAGTCTAATCCATTTTGAGTTTATTTTTGTATATGGTATAAGATGGTGGTCCAGTTTCCTTCTTTTGCATGTGGCTGTTCAGTTTTCCCAATACCATTTATTGAAGAGACTGTCCATTCCTCATTGTACATTCTTGGCTCCTTTTGCCACAAATTAATTGACCATATATACTTGGGCTCACTTCTAGGTCTTCATTCTGTTCCATTGATCTATGTGTCTGTTTTTGTGCCAGTGCCATACTATTTTTATTACTATACTTTGTGATGTAGTTTGAAATCAGGGAGCATGATGCCCCCAGTTTTGTTCATCTCTCTGAAGATTGCTTTGGCTAACGTGGAGTCTTTTGTGGTTCCGTGCAAATTTTAGAATAGTTTGTTCTGTTTCTATGAAAAATACAATTGGAATTTTGATGGGGATTGCATTGAATTTGTAGCTTGCCTTGGACAGTACAGAGGTTTCAAAGATTTTAATTCTGATACTATGTTGAATAAAAGTGGTTAGAATGGTCATCCTTGTCTCATTCCTGATCTTAAATGAAAAGCTTCCAGCTTTTCACCATTGAGTAGGATGTTAGCTGTGGGCTTATCATAGATGACCTTTACTGTTTTACATATTTCTATTAATCCTGACAAGGACCCTGAGAGGTAGGTATGATTACTTTTCCCATTTTACAGACAGGGAACCAGAGGCACAAGCGCTGTCCTGGTTAAGTTCCACATTACACAAGTTACAAAATAACCTAAGGTTAAGTAACCAGCCAAGATTACACAGCTAGTAAGTTTCAGAATGGAGACTGGTTCCAACCAGGCACTAGAGCTGCAGAGCCTGGCTTTTAGTCAAGCTTTTTGCCTGGAACAAAATATGGATGCCTCAGTCATTCTCTTTTGTGACCTTATAGGCCCTTCTTGCCACTAGCATCCCCTCCCTCCCATTCTCACCCCTTCTCTTGCCTGACCAGCAATTTCTGCGCTTTTTTTTTTTTTCCTAAGAGTCAATTCATGTTTACCCTCTACTATGAAGCCTTCCATGACTTGGAAGTCATAAAGATTTATGCACCTATTTCTTTGTGTTCTTAACATGCTTTGATCATTTTATTGAGACATGGACTATTTTTTAATCTACTCGGCTGCTCGTCTACCTTCTCTGTTACCAGTTCTGTGATGCACCTCTCCCCCATTTTAGGGGTGGTCCGTGTGACCTGAGGCTTTCCTTAATGCCACAATTCAGAGGCAACCATGTGAACCAGGTTGGTCTAATCCAAGTGAATCCTGGGACATGACAGGAGCTGGTGGAGAGAAACACATGATTCCGTTGTAAGTCTAGAGCTGCCGGCAGCCTTCTGTCTTCACACTGTGCCCGAGAATGAAGCCAAACTGAAGACAGGGAGAAAGGAAGGAGAGTGAAAAAGCCTGCTGGAGACATTGTTTGAACCTCTGGGTCAAACCCCACCTAAATTCAAGATACACCTTTGGACTCAATGAGCTAGACTTCCCTTTTTCAGCTTACTCCAGATGGAATTTTCAGTCATTTGCGACCAGAGGAATACTAACCAGTAGATGTATTCTACCATGTATCTATAACTATTTGACTGTACCAATGTGAACTAGACCATAATTCTTTGGGGGCAGTAGATGCTGAATAAATATTTGTTGAATGAATTTAGCTGAGGAGTGTTTTGGAGGGAACTGAGCCTAGAGCGGGGACACCTTTATGGAGGCTAATGAACTTAGCTGGTACAAAATATAATCGAGGGACTGAAGAGTGGGATTGAAGAAAAGGGACAGGAATCAAAGAATGAACAAGGCAGTGGTACAGAATGGGGTGCACAATAGTTACATTGAAGCTCGAGTGCTACCCCATTCTGTGTATTTATGTACCATTCTGTGTGTGTTTTAGTAGACTTCTCTTGATCAGCCAACTAAATTAAATTTCATATTGCTAGCTGGTTATTGCCTGTCTAAATTACCCATCTCTGCCAGTTTGTCACAGTAGAAAAATTAATGTTAGACAGAGGCTCACGTATGAGCCAATAACCGTGATTATCACAAAAAAAGGAGCTTTATTAAACAACATTCAGGTCTTCCTAGGGATAGGATTGGGAGTTGAGAGGCCCATACAACTCAGCGTGTGGTGATAGGCAGCTCCTGGACAATGTAATGGAGCATCAGCTAAGAGCAAAGGCCCTGAGTAAAATGGAAACTGGGTGGTGAAGTCGTCCTTGCCTTCCCTAACCACCAGCTAAGAGGACATCCAGTAAGAGACCCTGAGAGTTATGTGCAACAGCACCCTACAGCCAGTTCCAGGACCCAGCGGAAGGGAGGAACAAGGCGCCTCTTTGCTTCCCATCAGCTCACCTAAAAAAGGAGCTAAGTCCTACTTAGCCTCAACATCTTCACTCTCAGCCTGCCCCAGGACAGGCCAGAGGGCAAGGGAGGTACCATCCGTTTTGCTCTGGGATTATTGTACTTTTGGCCTCCTACTTTGTCACTGACCTGCAGACTGCCAGCTGCAAGGTGGATTCTGGATAACTTATGCCCAGATCAGCCATGGAGAAGACTCCATTCTCCGGGATAAAGGATCTATAGCAGTACAGATGAAGCATTCTGTGATGATGGACATGTTCTGTATGCAGTGCATTATGACAGCATCAGCCACAGTGGCTACTGGGCACTTGAGATGAATTGATGGCTAGTGCAATTGAAGCATTAAAATTTTTAATTTAATTTAATTTTAAAATGAAAATTTAAACAAGGACCAGTGGTTGCCGTATTGGATAGCACAGCTCTATAGTTTCTTTCTCACTCCTCTCTCTTGGTTTGCCTCTTCTACCTATTTCTTCACCCGTCCCTCTCCCTTCTGCTGAAATAGCTTCTGTGGGATATGGACTTTCACATTCTGGGCCAGTGCCCTAACCCAGTGGATGCACAATGAGTCAGTCAGTCTTTTAGCTAAAGAGGAGGATTCTTTTTTTTTAATGTTTATTTTTGAGAGAGAGAGAGTGAGACAGAGCATGAGAGGGGGAGGGCCAGAGAGAGGGAGACACAGAATCTGAAGCAGACTCCAGGCTCCGAGCTGTCAGCACAGAGCCTGACGTGGGGCTCGAACTCACAAACTGCGAGATCATGACCTGAGCCGAAGTCGGAGGCTTAACTGACTGAGCCACCCAGGCACCCTGAGGATTCTTGATCATGACTCAAAAACATAAAAAATAAAATGGTATGCTATCATTTCAAATTGTTAGTATTTTACACAACTCCCTTAGCTGGTTATTTACTTCTTATTAGGAAGAAACTATAAGAGCAGGAAAGATGCCTGTAAAGAGTTCTGGAGCCAGACTTCCTGGTTTAAGATCTGACTCTCTCACTTATTAGCTGTAGGCTCTTAGGCAACTTACTGAATTTCTTAGTATCTCAGTTTCCTCCTCTGTAAAATAGCAATAATAATATTGCTATATTATTGTGGTGAATCTTAAATTGTGTGTGTGTGTGTGTGTGTGTGTGTGTGTGTGTGTGTAAAGCACACAGGACAGAGATCAGCACATAGCAGGTGTCAATCAACATTTACTAATATTATTCCCTCTTCTTGGCAACCTTCTTTGCACAGAGCAGGTGCTCAAAAGAAGTTTGAGAATAAGGACTGGATTAAGTGTGTTGCCACCAGGTGGCAGTAGTGCCTCACTTATAAGGACTAACCCAACCACCAGAAGACTTCATTGGAGTCGGGGAAACTCCCTCCTTCATGAAGTCCCAGATGCGGTATGAAGAACTGAACCCCTTTCCTCTTCTGTCCTTCCTTTTCCTCTAATATCTGCCCTCTCTCTACTGTGATAAACCTTTCCTTCCCCTTGCCCCCTGCCCCACCCGTGTATTAGCCTGCTACGGCTACCGTACAAAAGACTGGATGGCTTAAACAGCAGACATTTTCTCACAGTTTTGGAGGCTAGAAGTTCCAGATCAAGATATCTTCAGGGTTGGTTTGGGTGAGGCCCCTCTCTTGGCTTGTAGATGGCTACCTTCTCACTATATCCTAACGTGATTCTTCCCTAGGCACATGCAGAGAGAGCGCTTTGGTATTTCTTCCTCTTCTAGTAAGGTCACCAGTCCATATTAGATTAGGGCCCTACCCTTACGATTTCACTTAACCTTAATTACTTCCCTAAAGACCTTATCTCCAAGTACAATCGCATTGGGTATTAGGACTTCAGCATATGAGTTTGGGGAGACCCAATTCAGTCCATAATACCACTTTTATTTATAAACTCTGTTCTCATACTTCTTACCAATGTAGCTTTTCTTTCTTACTTCCTGTTATTCACCCATCCTTGAATCTTTATATGGCTTTTCTAGGACTTGTACAGGTTGTAGCTGAACAACTCTAGGGGGCATCGTTCGTATCATGGCGTACATTTGCATATTACGACAGCATTGAGGCAGATGGCAGTAAGATGTCTTGAAGAAGAGGAGTCTTTTTCAAATTCACACAAAGGTGCTGGCCCCCTCCACTGTGTTCCTGTCCTTCTCATCATTGTTGCTTCAGCTTCTCTCCTTCCTTACTCTCCTCTTTGGGCTGAACCTGCTCCATGTTCATAAAGAGACTAATTCATCACAACACACATTATTCAGTACCTTAGGGCCAGGCTGTCTTGTGGATACCAAATGGTGCACCCTACCCTTGCACCTTTAACCAGCCAGTCCATCCACACCCAGCAGGACAACACCCAATGGAATGAGCCTCCAACAGTCCTTGGATCATTCACTGTCTGCCTTTCCCTTGTACAGACATTAGGACCCAGGCAGGGAAGGGAAGAGGAGACATGTAGTATTGTAATGTAAATTAGCATTTATTGAACACTTACCATGCGCTGCACACAGTTCTAATTCTCTCTGCGTATTACATTTAATCATCAAAACCATGCTCTCATTTTCTAGATGAGAAAACTAAGCTGTAGACAACGGGCAGAGACTCCTAATTGTTCCCTAATTTCTGTCTTCTCTATTTTTCTTTAAGTAATTGAAGCTGATGGATTTTGGCTAGACCCAGGGGTGCCCAAGAATGGCCACATTTCTCAGCCTCCCTGGCAGTTTGATGTGGCCACATTACTTAATTTGGGCCAGTTGGATGTGAATAGAAAAGAGGGCTGCAATTTCAGTGTTCCATCCTTGAAAGGAAGCTTCTTGCTCTCTCTGTCCTCTTTTCCTTGTCCCCATGCTTGGACAGTAGTGAGCCAGCTTTGACCATGGAAACAAGGAGCATAGGATGAAGAAGAGAAGAGCAACGACATAGAAGGAACCTGGTCTGTAGATGAGCTTATGGGACAAATGTACATGTTGACCCTAAATCTATCTTCAGATTATTATGTGAACAAGAAGTAAACTTGTCTTGTTTGAATCACTATAGTTTGGGTGTCTTTATTACAGCATCTTAGCATGTTCTTTCACTAAAATGGAGAAGTTAAGTAACATGCCCAAGATCACAAAGGTAATAAATGACAGCAAAAGGATTTTAACTCAGGTAATGATTTGAATCCAGAACCCAAGCTAATTGTACAATAATCCAAAGCCTAAGCTTAACCACTAACTGTATAATAAGATCTTATTCCTCCAAAAGTTCATAATCTCCAGGCAAGACCACCCCTTGTATTGGGCTTTGAAGGACAGTCAAATGGGCTGTAAAACACAAACTGTATAATCTTTTCATTGAATACCTGGAAACCCCATGATCATTCCCTTCTTTGGGGCAGTAGAGATCTGGTTAAAATGTAAACACAATGTGGGAGGGACAACACAAAAATCCATTATAACCATGGAACTCTTGGTACTAGGTAATTTCTCATGCTATCTGACCTGTCAAGGTTGAGACAGAAAGGGATAATGGACACACAAATTTTTTTTTTCAATATATGAAGTTTATTGTCAAATTGGTTTCCATACAACACCCAGTGCTCATTCCAAAAGGTGCCCTCCTCAATACCCATCACCCACCTTCCCCTCCCTCCCACCCCCCATGAACCCTCAGTTTGTTCTCAGTTTTTAACAGTCTCTTATGCTTTGGCTCTCTTCCACTCTAACCTCTTTTTTTTTTCCTTCCCCTCCCCCATGGGTTTCTGTTAAGTTTCTCAGGATCCACATAAGAGTGAAAACATATGGTATCTGTCTTTCTCTGTATGGCTTATTTCACTTGCATAACACTCTCCAGTTCCATCCATGTTGCTACAAAGGGCCATATTTCATTCTTTCTCATTGCCACATAGTACTCCATTGTGTATATAAACCACAATTTTTTTTATCCATTCATCAATTGATGGACATTTAGGCTCTTTCCATAATTTGGCTATTGTTGAGAGTGCTGCTATAAACATTGGGGTACAAGTGGCCCTATGCATCAGTACTCCTGTATCCCTTGGGTAAATTCCTAGCAGTGGACACACAAAATTTAATGGAATGCCACAAGGGAGGTGGGTAAAATAGAGCATGGGAGAACAGAGAGTCCAGGAAGGAAACAGAAGAATCCTTTGCCTTGAAAGAAGGTGTGGTAGACAGAGTAATACCCACCCACCCTCCAAAGACATCCATGTCCCAATCCCTGGAACTGTGAGTAAATTACACTACAAAAGGGATTTGGTAAATGAAGGATTTTGAGTTAGAGAGATTATCCTGGATTATTTGGGTGGACCCAGTCTACGCTCAGGGGGCCTTATAAGGGAAAGAGGGAGGCAGGAGAGGGAGAGTCAGAGAAGCCAAGAGGATGACAGAAGCAGAGGTCAGAGAAAGAGAGATTTGAAGATGGTACACTGTGGCTTTGAAGAGGAAGGAAGGAGCCATGAACCAAGGAAAATTCTCCCCCAGAGCCTCCAGAAGAATGAAGCCATGCCAACATCTTGATTTTAGCCAAGTCAAGCCCATTTTGGACTTCTGACCTCCAGAACTGTGAGATAATACATTTTTTCAAACCACCAACCTTGTGGTACTTTTTTAGCAATAAGAACTTATACAAGGAGTGTGGTTGTCTGGGTCCCTGAGAGACACAATTGGCACATGAACAGACTGTAAGTAATGGTTTTACGGAGGTCAAGGGCACCACAAAGTGATGGAGAAGCACCAAGAGATTAACAACAGCAGGAAACCAGTACCATCCTGAGGCCTGAAGGGCATGGAAGAAAGAAGGGCATCACTGAAGACCGGCAGAACTAGAGCCATGGAGAAGACACCCAAGAAGAAGCTGAGGCCACATGGGCTGGGCTGTGGGTTGGGCACATCTCCCAAAGGTGTCTGTTAGGTACAGTAAGCTCTGACGGCAAAGAATTCTTTTGTCCCTAAGAAAAGATTCACAATGAATCCCTCAATCTCTGAGGTCAAATCAGACAATATTAGAGTTAACTTAATGAGGAAGGTTCTCCATTAGACTCCCTTATTTTTATGTCTTTCATTCTTGTTCTAGCCTATTCTTTGTCTTGCATATGTAAAAATGCCTTTAGTGATTATGACTTATGCTTCTTATTTCAATACATCCTTTTAGTGGAAAAAAATATATATATAAATGGATTATAGGGTATAAAAAGAAATGCAGTTATCCATGCATGCAAAAGCTTAGCTCATTGGCCAAAGCTGTAAGCTGAGTACCTCCGTGCACCTTGGGGCAGTGACCCATATTTCAAGCAAAGTAGCAAGGGGAATATTTCAAGCGTCTCTAGTTTTAATATAGTGCATAGGTAGTGGCTACCCTGATCTTGCAAGTCATACCTAGAATCAATTGGGGGAATGTGCAAGGGGACGTGGGTACTTTGATCTTTTCATAGTTTCCTTCTTGGTAAATAAATTTATATTTCAAGCCGAATCTCATCTTGCAATTTCCTGCCAACTTTAGTTCTCTGTAAAACTTATCTTTTCTTTTTCCACCTCTGCCCCCAGCCAACAAACACCTTACCTTTTTAATTGTCTAGATTTAAATACAATGTTTTAGAGAAATGAAGCATGTGATAACAGTTCCTGCAGCCCTTCCCCACAGCATGACATTAATTTGGACCTCTGTTTTCACTCAAACTTTGGAATTGCCCCCTGATTTATATTAAATATACCTACATTTGAAGACTTAGAGGTAATCTAAGTGGAAACAGCTTGATTCTCTAAAGAAAAAATAGTAAAAATCAGAGTAAAATAATTATAAGCAAATTGGAAGAACAGACTCAATTTTGTCACCAATAATTTTTAGAATTTGTAGAGTGTCATTTGTTATTACTCTCTGTTTCCACATCTCCAGCCAAAACAAGTTCTAAGCACATTTGAATGTATTTTTATAGATGAAGTCAATGAATTTAACATGATCATTTTTTAAAACTTTTAAATCCAGATAAATTATGTAGTGAAATCCCATTCATTTGGATTTCGCCCATGTTTGCCATGATTTGGATACGAGTCGGTTTAAAGTTTACTTTTCCAGTTACTGGGGGAAAGGGTTTACTAGGAAAATAATATAAATATGATTTCAATCTATTTAAGAAGTCAAATGGCTTCCAAGTACTTGAAAAAGCTTTGACATTTTCAATTTGCATGTAAGTCATTTACTTTGATAATGACAAATGACTATCAAGGTTCCTGACTTCACTGATATTTACGTTGGACTTTGTAAGTCTACAAAACGTTTCTGTGAGTCAGAATTTTTGTTCTCACTGTATAGAGACATTCATTCATTTCTTCATTTAATAAATATTTTATGGAGCACCTCCTATGTGCCAAGCATTGGTCCAGGTGCTAGAAAGAAAATGGTCTGATTAAACTGGGACCTATACACAGGTTATATTCATCCTCTTACCACCCCCACCCCCACCGTGACATCCCAGTAGGTATTAAACCTGGAGGGCCCTTTAAGCACAGAGTGTATGTCTTAGCTACCTGACTCTCAGAATGCCCCGTATCTAGAACTGAGCTTGGCACATAGTAGCTGCTCAATAAATGTTTGTTGAATGAAACACTTCTGACTCCCAGTCCAGTGCTCTTCTGCTATCACACATCTAAGACTTGTGTTAGGTGCTGGGCTACAAAGTATATCTCAACTAATCCTCCAAATAATGCTAAGAGGTGATAGTATAAGTCTCTTCTAAAGTGTAACTCAGGGGGCTGAAAGTAACTTGACCAGGGTCACGTATCTGATAAGTGGCAGAATCAGAATTTGGGTGCAGGAGTGTTTAATTCCAATGCCATACTACCCTATACTGCCCCCAGAGCTGACTTGTAACTATTAGGTAGCTATGTGCTAAAATTCAAGATCCACAAAGGCAGGGATTTTATACTTTGCTTTGTTATTACTGTATTTCCAGAGCCAAGAATGTACCTGGAACACTTTGCCACCATGTATGCTCTTAAGACATATATATGTAGTATAAATACATTATTTAATTAAAATGATCTGACAGGACATCCATTTGGTAACATGTTGTTTGACATTTGTTGTGTCACTGACAATCACAGGCACTGTCGGTTGCTATTTCTTCCATCACTCCAGTTGGAATAGCTCTGATTTTGTGTCCATCTTGCTCAAATATGACTCAAGGAAGAGGCATCCTATTCCTGCTCTAAGCCAGGGATTTTCAAGTAAATGTCATTTGGCAGTGTCTGGAGACACTCTTGGTTGTCATAATAGGGGGAGGTTGTGCTTCTGACATCTAGTGGGTAAAGCTCAGAGATTCTGCTAAACATTTTGCAGAGCCTAGGATAGCTTCCTACAATAATGAATCATCAAATCCAAAATGTCAGCGGTGCTGAGGTTGAGAAACCCTGGTCGAAGCCAATCGCGGCCTTTCCATTTCTCATGCAGTGAGTGCTTTAGATCCGATCATGTGAAGTAATTCTGGTCAATGAGACATGAGCAGAAATCCATGAGGGGAATGGGGCAGAGAATATCGATTACCTGCCCTTATTCATTTTTCCTTTTTAGTAGTAACACCCCTTCAGTGTGAGCTAGGCACATGCCCATCCACAAAACCATACTGCTCAGCCTCCCTTGCTGCAGGGTATGGCCATGTGGCTGTTTTGGCCAAGGGGATATGAGAAGAAGTGTTGAGTCTCATTTCCGGATCGTGTGTTTAAAAGGGGATTGCTGTGCTTCACTTTTTCTCCTTTCCACTTCCCGCAGACTGGGAGGTGATATTGGTGATTCAACTTGAAGACACAGCGTGACTTCAAGAGTAATAAGACAGACTTACTCGTATTGGGATTGGTACATGAGAGATAAACACGCTTCTCTCTTATTCAAACCATCATATTTTTGAGACTTTCTGTTTTAGCAGCTTGACTTGTATTCTAATATGGAGTGCTTCTGACTAAGCTTTTCCGCTCTGATAAAAGACACACGTGTACCTACACACACGCACACACACACCTGCACACACACAGGAAATGACTCTGTCCAAAAGACGATGTGGGGTTTGTGCAGAATGTCTGGAACCATGAATGCCATCTTGTTACCATGAGGTAAGGTAGCCAGAGGGACAAAGCTGACCTTCCAAGTGAGAATGGTGTGGGATGGTTGTAAAAAACCCAAGTCTTTCTAGACATTGTTGAAGCATTAAATTAACTTCGCTTCTGCCCTACCACAAGACTTCTTGTTAAGCAACATAGTAAATTCTCAATATCATTTAAACTATTTAAACTTTCAAAAAAAATTATAGCCCTGTCCTAATTAATTCCCTTTATGTACTCAAGCATAAAGATATTACATGTCATTTTAAGTACTCAGATGTTTTTTGGTTAACTTCTATTGCCTTCTTCCTTATTTTCTATCCGCTCTCAAGTTAATCTGAATCTGTGAGATTTCTTTGCTGGAGGTGAATATGTTGGAGAAACATACACTACCAGTCAGTCCCTTGAGGAAACGAGGATACGGAGAGCATTGCCCCTGAAAATGCTTCCTGGTTGGAAACTAGAAGAGCCACTTTGAGCAGGTAGAATGAAATCGAATAAGAGACTCAGCTTCCAAGCAGTCAAGAGTAGGACTGCCACGGGGAATCGTGTAGACTGTGAGCTGCAGCAGGCAGGATTGGGGTGGGGTGGGGTGTCTTAGGGAATGCCGGTTCCATGTCAACGGTGCCCCCTAGTGTTCTGTAGTGCACGACCTGTGTAACTACCCTAGGTCACCCCACATTAGAGGGTGCCCATGTCCAGTATTTTTTTTAATTTTTAAAAAAGTTTTTATTTATTTATTTTGGGAGAGCACAGGTGGGGGAGGGGCAGGGAGAGAGGGAGAGAGATCCCAAGCAGGCTCCACACTGTCAGCACAGAGCCCAACGTGGGGCTCGAACTCACTAACCGTGAGATCATGACCTGAGCTGAAATCAAGAGTTGGATGCTTAGCTGACTGAGCCACCCAGGCGTCCCCCGTGTCCAGTATTTTAAACTAATTACATCCATCTATTTTGCTGCCACTAAAGCCTCACTCGTAACCCTTCCGTAGTTATGCTGCCTGGAGACTCCCTTGAAGCCATTAAGCTCATGCTAACAGGCTTGCAATGTAGGCAAACTCCTTAGGTGATCTTGAAATGACAGCAAAGGCTGTTCCCCGGAGGCAATGACAAATCCTCTTTGCTTTCCTCTTGGCAGGTGATTTAGAGAAGGGCCTTTGCTCTCTCCCTAAGCGCTCTGCTCTTCACATCTGCGTACCCACCACTGAAGGGCCAGTGGGAAGATGAATTTCCATTCACTTCCTAACAGCAGCTGGCTCCTCCTTTTGGACTCATCTTGAATTGTTTGCCAGACCAGCCAATTAGTCTCTTCACCCTTCCTGAAGCTTCCCAGGGAAGCAATTCCACAACCAGCAACTCCCTCATTATCCCACTTCTTCTAAGCACTGTGATTCTAAGTGTCCACCATGAGAAAGAAGCTGATTTGCACAGATTCTTTAACCCTTCCTTGAAAGACTTCAATCTCTCTCTCTCTCTCTCTGTCTCTCTCTCTCTGTCTCTCTTTCATACACACACACACACACACACACACACACACACAGCATCTATACCCTGATCCGAGGTAGGAAAACAAGGTAAGACTATGCAGCATTCAAGAGTACATTTGAAAGTGAGACTTAATTTCAGTTGGAATGTAGTTTTGAGAAGTCACATTTCTGCTTAAATACAGTGTGGAAGGCAACACATAGGGACTATATTTCTTGATCTGCACTACTGGGCACAATAAAGAGTTTTTCCTAATTTATGGATGTTAGTATGAAAGAAATTGTATAAGGGCATAAAATCAACTTGTTATATACATTGAAAATTTTGTGAATGTTTATTTGTTTTTGAGAGAGAGAGAGAGCACGAGCGAGGGAGGGACAGAGAGAGAGGGAGACACAGAATCCAAAGTAGGCTCCAGACTCTTTGCTGTCAGCACAGAGCTCGACGTGGGGCTTGAGCTCAGGAACTAAACTGTGGGATCATGACCTGAGTCGAAGTTGGATGCTAGCCGAGCGAGCCACCCAGGCGCCCCTCAACTTGTTATACGTTTAATAAATTATTAGAAATAAGTGGCCCAATTCAATTGAGCTCTCTATTCTCAATTTACTACTAAATTCTCCTTTAGTTCTTAATTTCAAAGTATAATTACATCTCTCATTCCCCAAACCCAGGATGAATGATTGGTTACCTTGCAGAGTGGGCCAGAGATTCTCCTGGTTCAGTTATCTAGGGCATCTATTTGAATATTGTTACTTCTCTGATACCTGAGCAAAGTGTCCATAGGTTGTACAGAGTGGGCAACTGTTTCAACTCCACGGACACAGGGGCAAGGGGACGGGGTAAAGATATTTGTAGGGCAAGCTCTGTGCACACAAGGGTGGGAGTATTCTGTTCCTCCACTTCTCTGCTGTCATTATTGCAACTTCTTTGGGTCCTGTAATTACCTCAGATGGGAGAGGAGGGGGTTTGAATTCCTCTTGGTGGCTGGGGTGGTGGTTAAGGCCTGGACATAGGGTGAACCACACTGAGGACAACCCCCACCCTGAGACGAGCTCATTTTCGTGTCAATAATCACAGGATTGTTGTACTTCAGTGAGTGAATATCAGTGAGGCACTCAGAACGGTGCCTGGTACACAGAATGCGACACCTAACACCTAAGAATGCAACACCGTTCCCTTGCGTTCGTTCCTCTCCTCCAGTGCCTTATGCAAACATGCACTCGACAGGTGTTTGCTGAGTGGATGGACTTCCCACTCTGTGCACCCTGGTGGCTTGAACTGTCTCAGAAGATCTCCCTTTTGGGAGATCGGTTGGTTCTTTTTCTTGCCTCCCTTAACAAAAGGGGCATTTGCTCAATACCTGAGCTAAATCTTGAACAAAGGGCTCCCCTTGCAGCTCTGTTCAAAGCGAGGAAGCTTCTGACTTTGCAGTAAGCTGGGGACCCCTGTTGGCAGCAAAAGAATAAAGGAAACTGGAAGCATCTGGATAATAAAACTGCCGCAAGTCACTGCAGGAAGTAGCAGCTGGCTCCAAAAATGCCATTGCACCAGATTTTATATATAATAGGGAGGGCTGGTCCCTCTGGAGAGGAGACAGTCAAGGGTTCCTTCAAGAAGGAACCAACTTCTGTAAATCAGGAAACGTCAAAGTACTGACGGTCCAAGGGAAGGCCCGGCACCTCCCCAAAGTGAGTCATTTACTCCCGCGGAACCCGGAAAGTCAGGCCCATTTCTACACCTTTGTGGTGCCCCTTCCCTTACTCTATCCCCCAAGAATGTGGTCCGTGAGCAGATTTATACCTTTCACACCCTTTCTTGCCGGAAGGCTCCCTTCCCATTGTTTCACAGCTGGCAACTTCTCCAAACTCTCCCTGGGAAGCCCTGCCCTGCATCACACCCTCTCCTGTCAACCACAGCCTCACTTGCTCTCACACCTGTCTTTCTGGGGCCCTTTAACTGTGAAATCTTCCATTTTACAAACCAATTAAAGGTGTGTGATTAGGCTCCTAACAGCCGTGCTGTGCTGCCTCCTTTTCTCTCATTCCCTTACTCCAGCCTCGCAGCGGGAAGCACTCTGTTTTTCGAAGAAACCAGAAGTAAGTCGCTGGAGATTCCTTAATGGGGACGGGGTTTTCTTTTGGGGTGATGAAAATGTTTTGGGACCGGATGGAGGTGGGCGGTTGCACAGTATTGTGAAGGTACTAAATGTTGTGGAGTCATACACTTTAAAGTGGTTAATGTTATGTGAATTTCACCTCGGTACAAAACTTAAATTACTTTTCCGGCCAAGTAATGGTTCAGATTCTCGGGTAACCAGGGTTAGGGAAATACTGTACATGGAGGAATGAGGAGAGACACCCAAGGGCTTGCCTTCCTCACAGCCAGAGGCCAAGAGGGCAAAGAAAAAAAGAGAAAACAAGCCCAGGTGCCCCAGGGCGTGGGCTGAGGCAGTTCCTTGCCAAGGCCTCAGCCAGCCATTGAGATAAAGCTAAAACACCTGAAGGTTTAACTTTTCTACAAGGGCAACAACATTTCTTTTTCTGTGACAGTCCCTTTGGCTGCGTTGGTGATAACTGGCCATTCAGTTCTCTGCATGAAGTTGTTCATCCCATAAGCAAACACTGCTGGAGTCTGACAACAGCCTCTAAGCTGGTTAATTTTAGCCTCTAAAGGCTAATTATCAAATTTTTAAAAAGCCAGCATTCACAGAGTTTCCTTTCACTTCCGCCTTTCGTAGAAGCTTCTGGAGGCATCCTGCACCTGGGTTAGGGTTTTCAGAGAAAATAAGGGTGCCCTGTTCAATTTGAATTTCAGATAAAGGACAAATACTTTTTTAAGTGTAAGTATATCCCATGTGATATTTGGGCCATACTTATATTGAAAACGTGTTCGTTGCCTGTTTGTAATTCAAATTTACTGGGATGTCCTATATTTTTATTTGTTACATCTGGCAACCTCTGAAGGACTCTCTGAAATTCTGACTGATAGGGTTGTAGGCTATGCTCAGACCGGGAGTTCAGAGCAGGGACGGTCTCCTCTGGGGCTTGTACTATGTCATCAGCCTCCCTCACCAAACCCCACCTCCACTCCATGAATATTCAGTCTCCCAAATGATTGTCTGGCTTCAAAGACCACAAGCCTCAAATTTGTAACAAATGCCAGGCCTGGTGGCAGTAGTAGCCCCTGTGATGTACATCAGGTGGGCAACAGCCTGCAGCATTGAAGCTTCCAAATGCAAACAAGCTGTGATCAGGCAGCGTGTAGAAGGGGCCAACCAAATCCCACAGCAACCTAGCTCCTGAAGAACATTCTGTGCTGGCAAGACCCACTTCTGGTAGAAAATTTCCTAGAGGGGCGCCTGGGTGGCTTAGTGGGTTAAGCGTCTGACTCTTAGTCTTGGCTCAGGTCATTATCTCACTGTCCCTGAGTTTGCGTCCTGCATCGGGCTCTGCACTGACAGCGTGGAACCCGCTTGGGATTTAGCCTCTCCTTCTCTCTGCCCCTCCTCCACTGGGTGCATGTGCGTGCATGCTCGCTCTCTCTCTCTCTCTCTCTCTCTCTCTCTCAAAATAAATAAATACACTTAAAAAAAAATAAAAAAGAAAAGATCCAGGAGAGTTGCTAGAAGCTGGCCATTCTGGACTTTGACATTCTTCTCCTGCTTTTGTTCTCCTGAGTTATTCTTAGGCCACTGAAGTCTATGTGAGAAAGAAGTCTAATCACAGTGGGAAAGTGGTTTGACAAACAATTAGGAACTCAACACAGCTTGATTATGCTACCCTGGCTGTGGGCTGGATGACCATTATTTAAAAAATATATTTTTGATGTTTACTTATTTTGAGAGAGAGAGAGAGAGAGAGAGAGAGAGAGAGCAAGCGAGTGCAGGGGAGGGGCAGAGAGAGAGGGAGACACAGAATCCGAAGCAGGCTCCAGCCTCTGAGCTGTCAGCAGAGAGCCCGATGTGGGGCTTGAACCCATGAACTGTGAGATCATGACCTGAGCCGAAGTTGGACGCTTAACCAACTGAGACACTCAGGTGGCCCTGGACCACTATTAATGCCCACTTGCTTCAGCTAAGATCTAGAATCACGTACAGGGCAATAGAAGGAGAAGAACTCTTTGTCAATATCTAACCCCTGGAAACAATTGACAGGGCTGGTAGTAAACAGCACCCTCCCACCTCATCAAGCCCATCATCCAGCCCCTTTCCTCCATTTGCTTGAAGATTGAAGGGGGAGAAAGGCTTGACCCTCAGGATGGAACTCACCCCAGTGTCCGTCTTACCCTGCAAAGTTCAAACAAATCTGCTAGAGGCCGAGGTGGCGATCTTGTCATGTGTGTCTCCCTCAATGGAGGCAGTCTGCCAGACCCCCAGAAACACACAATGCTTTGGCTCCCACTCAAAAAACACCAACATTCATTGCCGACAATGTCCCCACCTACCACCAGTCCCTACCCACCCCTTCCTGGAAAATGTGATGGAGGAGGGGTAATGGGTCAACTCCAACACCACCTGGCCCTCAGCAGTAGACCTGGACGCCGGCCCGGAAGCAGCCCTGGCCCGGTGCACAGACAGTTCCTTGGGGACGTGCACGGTGTGGCACATCCTTATTCTCACAGCTTCAGCTTCCTGTGGGCTGTGGAATCACCTTTGTTGGTTTGGGTCTCTCTGACCTTGGATGATATGGGAAAGAGGCCAGTGGGTGAAATTGGGAGGCTGAGCTGTGATATGTCACAATCCGGCTTAGGGTGGGACACTTTGTCCCCAAAGAGGGAGGGTGACTTCCTACCACACCCAGCCACAGCACAGCCTTTCCCGGGACAACAGGCCCTCCCCTTCTCCCCATCTAACTCTAAAAATATATGCCACGTACGATGGCCCAGTTGCCTTCGGAGGTAATCCAAACCTGGCCAAGAAGCTAACACTCAATTCTTTGTCTACTGCTTCAGGAAGTCTTAACTCCCTTTAGGATAGCTGGGTTTTGGAGACTTTCTGGGGGGTGAGTGGAAAGTATAAAAGCATACTTTCAGAGGTTTGCTCACTAAACAGTGTTTTGCTGAAAACTCACAATGATTCCAGCGGCAACTGACTGAAATCGTACCCTCAAATCGATGTTCGCTAATCCAGAAATCTTGTAAATATGATATGTTTCTCTCAAACATTTCAAACTGGAAGTGACTCTATCACATTTGCCTGGTCAGACAAAACACCCGGCGGCCTCAGCCAGCTCCCAAAGGGAGACGAAAGGGAGACGACGGTAAGTGAAATTTGGCTCACTCAACACGGTCTTGAAAAGACTAAGCAAAACAATCACTAAAATAGTCGGGGAACCTGATGATAGGACAGATCTTCCTTCTTTCGTAGACTCAGTGGAGTAACTGAATTTCCTATGCACACAACCTGTTGGGGCCATTCAGATTACTGAAGTGAATGAAACGAGAGAGATTTTATTTCGTCTCAAGTTTTCTCTAGCTGTCCTTTTTGGAGGGTCTTTTATGTGTCCCTCGTCAAATTTCTCCTCAGCCTGGGGCTCCCTATTTGTCATTCCATGCCCAGGAATGCTCCCAGCTTGAAAATTCTTCAGGCCTCACTTTAAGTTTCTCCTCCCCAGAGAAACTTTTCCTGACTCCCTCCTTCTTTCCTGACTATCTCCTCCTGACTACTACCTTAGCTTAGGTTTTCTTGTTATAATGTCTTCCCGGTTCTTGTTACCATTAGAGCATTTACCACAAATGGCATTTTCATGTTGAGTTATGGCTCCTTCCTAAGCTATAAACTCTATAAATGCAGTGTTTTAGGGGCGCCCACGTGGCTCAGTTCGTTAAGCAACCAACTCTTGGTTTCGGCTCGGGTCATGATCTCACGGTTCGAGAGTTCAAGCCCCACGCAGGCTCCCCACTATTAGTGCAGATACTCTCTTTCTCCCTCTTTCCCTGCCCTTCCTCTGCTTGCGTGCATGATCTCTCTCTCTCTCTCTCAAAATAAACAAACTAAAAAAGAAAAACCCAAAACACAAAAACAGTGTTGTAGGTTGAATTGTGTCCCCTCAAAAAGATACGTTGAAGTTGTAAACTTCTGGTGCCTCAGAATATAACCTTATTTGGAAATAGGGTTGTTATTGGTATGATTAGTTAAAAAGAGGCCATACTGGAGTAGGGTGGGTCACTGCCCCAAGATGGCTGGTGTCTTTTTATATAAAAAGAAGAGACACAGAAACAGAGGCACACAGGGAGAATGCCATGCGAGGATGGAGGCAGAGATCAGGGTCCAGCTGCAAGCCGAGTGCCGGCATATCACCAGAAGTTAGGAAAAGGCAAGGAAGGATTCTCCCCTATGGTTTCTGAGCACGTGTGGCCCTACCAACACTGTGATTTCAGACTTAAAGGCTCTAGAACTGTGAGAGAAAAAAATGTTTGTTGTAAGCCACACCATGTGTGCAGTGCTTTGTTACAGAGCCCTAGGAAGCTAACAGAAGCAGGGATGTTACCTATTTTGCTTCTTGCTCTATCCTCAGCATCTAACTCCGTGCCAGCATAGAGTAGATGCTTAATGAAGATTTGCTGAGTGAACAAACAGCAGCCTTGAAGATTCGCCTTTTTTAAAAAAAGAATTTCAGTCTGGTTGCTGACTGGGCTTGAGGTCAATTAACATGATCTTGTTTTACACTCCTTTGAAGGATGATACCTTTTTTTTCTTTAAGTTTATTTATTTATTTTGAGAGAGAGAGAGAGAGAGAGAGCGCGCAAGCGGGGAGGGGCAGAGAGAGACGGGGACAGAGGATCACAAGAGGGCTCCGCGCTGACAGCAGAGAGCCCGCCTGACGCTCGAACCCACGAACCACGAGATCATGACCTGAGCTGAAGTCAGATGCTTAACTGACTGAGCCACCTAGGCGCCCCAGGATGGTATCTTTTTAAATACAACAATACTGTAACAAGCGAAAGAAGGAACCGACAAAATATTCTTTGCTACCTTTCCCCTGATAGCTCTCCACAGGAAAAGCAGTGAAGTGCTTGAAGGATTCTGGCTAAAATTTAGAACTTTACCTGGAGGTTACTACGCGTTAAACCTGGGCTTCGTAAGGAAGTGCATAGTGGCTGAGTCTGTTAGCAACACTTATTAGGAAGGATCCCGGACAAGCCCCAGTTAGGTGTTAGGGGTTGGGGTGGTATAAAGAAAGGGAATACATCCTCAAGGCCTCATAAGGCTCAGTGGTGTGTAGGTGGATAGGATTCACACAGAAATGACAACTAACCTTTCTTGAGGGAATCAGCAAAGTGTTTACAGAGGAGGTGACTTTTGAACTGGTACCTGGTTGGGGCTCAGTGTATCTCACCCTGAGCATAGCGATTTCAGGAGCACCATAAGGGTGGAAAACAAATCATAGGAAGTTAAGAAAGTGTTTAGTAAGGTTAAATTATACTTCCAGGCAGTTTGGCTTGAAAGGAAGAAGAGGGAGGGAGGGAGGGAAGGAGAGAGAGAGAGAGAGAGAGAGAGAGAGAGAGAGAGAGGGGAAGACTTTTTTCAGTCTTCCCATCTCAATTATTAGCATCTGGCCAGCTGCTCAGACCAAAACCCTATGTATTAGTTGGGATGTGCTAGCTGTCTTAACGAACACCTCCAAACTCTCAGTGGCCTGAGACAACAAAGGTTTATTTCTTACTCGTGTCAGAGTCCAGTGTATGTTGGCTGGGGAAGGAGTGTTGGGGGAGGGGATGCTTGCGCTCCACACGGCCAGTCAGGACCCAGGTTTCTTCTACCTGGCTCTGCCGTCTTCTAGCAAGGTGCTACTCAGAATGTGGTCCATAGGCCAGTGAGGGTTCATGAACTCTTTGTCACCATTTTGTGCCAAGATAATTATGGAACTGAGAGTGTTCAGAAATTACAGTAGTTTGACAGGATAATTTTAGGTCTATTGAATCTAATAATAAAAAATAGAATTGGGCTTATAGTTTGTCTTTTTTAAATGTAATTTTCTCAGTGATTATTTTTACTGTATTTTATAAAAGTAGCAGGCCATGATAGATTAGAACTAAAAAGAAAAGCTCCTCACCACATGTAGTTTCGGAAGCACTCTTTTAGCACCTCAGCCTCAGAGTCCTAGGTCTCTCTGCCCCTGATCAGCAGAGAAAGGAGGAGCAGGGGCATGAGGGTTGTGTGGGAGATCTGAGGCCCCGGAATAACAGATGCTATTTCTGACAAAGTCTCATCAGCCCAGTCTTGGTCACATGGCCCCACTTAACTGCAAGGGAGCCTGGGAAATGTAGTCTTGCTGGGTGCCCAGGAAGAAGAGGAAATAGAATTTGGTGAAGTCACAGCATTGTTTGCCATTCTGTAGGTGCCATCTTGACTGGTTTCTTTATGGCCTACGTACAATCCACTGGCTATCACTGTTAGCTCTGCCTCCACGGTATAGCCCCAATGTATCCATATCTCTTTTTTTTCCCACTTCTACTGTCTTACTCCAAGCCATCTAGCGGGTCTCCGTACTTCCACTCTGCCCTGCACACTTTTGCATTCCCACTGCCTCTTCCCTAAACAACCTTACTCTGCCCAATATCAAGGGTAAAGTTTTTACTTATGATTGAAATAATGATGTCTGATGTGCTTCAAATAACCCAGTGGGGGAGGGAGGTTGGTGGGAATATAGATGATAGGTATTGGTAATTGTTGGAGCTGGGTGATGGGCACATGGAGATTTAGTATACTTTCTACTTTTGTATTTGCTTGAGATTCCTATAGTAAGGGGTTTTTAAAAGTAAACTTTTAGACCATAAACGAGGTTATATCCAAGGTGACTGCTCATGGTTGTGCGGTTATGCTGTGCTCAAGTGTGCCGGCCTGGGGGGCAACGGGAGGCAGAAATCTACAGGACAGCATCTCTCAGGGGGCCCGGCATTCTCCCAAAGGAGTCGCTACAGAAAATGGTGGCCATTATCATGCCTTTCCTCAGTTTAAAACCTGAGGATGATTTTCCACTGTAATTGGTATATGGCGATTTTTTTTAATGCCTCAACTTGACAAAAGAGTCCACAATCTGATGTCTGTAGTCCTGTTGTCATTGTTGTTATTATAGGCTGAATAATGGTCCACAGATATGTTATATCCTAATTTTTGCAACCCATGAATGTGACTTTACATGGCAATGGCAAAGAGGACGCTGCAGGAATGATTGAGTGAGGAAGGATCTTGAGTTGGGGAGATTCTCCTGGATTGTCTGGTTTGGCTCAATGTAATCACAAGAGTTCTTTGAAGTGAAAGAGGTGAGGCAGACTCTCAGGAGAGGAGATGCTGGGAGCAGAGGGTGGAGGGCTGTGACTGCTGGGGTTGAAGATGGAGGAAGAGGGCATAAGCCCCTAAATGCCAGCAGCCTCTAGAAGCTGGAAGAGGCAAGGCAACAGAGCCCGTGGAAGGAATGTGGCCCTGTGACACCTTGATTTTAGCCCATGAGATTCGTGTCACACTTCTGACCTACAGAACTGTAAGATAATAAATTTGTGTTATTTTAGGCCACTAAATCTGTGGCAGTTTGTTACAGCAGCAATAGGAGACTAATACAGTTATATTACTTGATATCCACATGCTGTCAAATCCAGAGGTCGACCTGTGGACATCACACACTCCTTGCTGGCTACTGTCTGCAGACCAGGCTCCGTCAGCATTGCCCATCTCCCAATCTCATCACCTGCCTTTTCCTTTCACTTGCTTTGCTTCAGCCCCATGAGCCTTCTTTCTCCCTTAAACTCCTTCAGGCCTTCGTTTGCCATTCCTTCTGCCTGAAATGCTCTTCACCCAGCTCTTACATGGCCAGCTTATTTAAGCATTTGGGTGGCAGCATAAGTGTCACCTCCTTAGAGATTTTCTTTGACTATTCCCTCTAAAGTAGCCCTTCCCACCCTTCTCTCTCATTACCCTATTTCATTTACTTTATAGCACCTATTATTCTTTTAAATAAGCTATATTTTTAGAATAATTTTAGATTTCATTAAGAATAATTATTCTTGGGGCGCCTGGGTGGCGCAGTCGGTTAAGCGTCCGACTTCAGCCAGGTCACGATCTCGCGGTCCGTGAGTTCGAGCCCCGCGTCAGGCTCTGGGCTGATGGCTCAGAGCCTGGAGCCTGTTTCTGATTCTGTGTCTCCCTCTCTCTCTGCCCCTCCCCCGTTCATGCTCTGTCTCTCTCTGTCCCAAAAATAAATAAACGTTGAAAAAAAAATTTTTTTTTAAGAATAATTATTCTTTTAGAATAATTTTAGATTTACAGTAACACCCCCAAAGATCATATAGGAAACTCCCATACACTCCTGCCTGTACTCCCAATATCCCTTACTATTAACATCTTACATTAGTGTGGAGCATTTGTCATGATTAATGAGCCTATATTGATGCATTATATGAAACAAACCAGACTTTGTTCAGATTTCTTTAGTTTTAGCCCAGGATCCTATCCAGGGTCCCATCCTCATCCAGGGTACCACAGTACATGCATTGAGTTCTCCTGTTGGCTGTGATGTTTTTTTGATGACCTTGACAGTTTTGAGTACAGGTCAGTTCTTATGTAGAATGTTTCTCAACTGAGATTTGTCTGATGTTTTTCTCATGATTATCCTGGAGTTTGGGGGACTCCATGATTATTACGGGTTTGAGGGAGAAAGAGTATAGACGTAAAAGAGCATTTTCATCACATTGTATCAAGGGTTTATGATTTATGATCTGGTTTGGTTTATGACTGTTGGTGTTGACCTTGATCACCTGGCTGAGGTAGTGTTTATTAGGTTCTCCACTAGAAAATTACTCTCCCCCCTCCCTCCTCCATTTGATCCTGTACTCTTTGGAAGGAAGTCAGTATGCACAACCCATACTTAAGGAGTAGGAAGTGACACCCTTGCTACTTTTCGAGTTTATTGTATTTATTTGTTTGATTATGTGTTTTGAACATTGTTACTGGGCTAACCCACAGATATTCCCAGCCTCCTTCTTACCTACTGTTTGCAAGCAGATGCAGGAATCCCAGATGCCTGTTTTCCTTGTTCCATCCTGACAAATGAAACGGAAGCAAGTCACTCTTCTGGTATGTTTGGGAGGAGGCTTTTTCTCTCCTCATAAAGGAAGTAGCCTCTGTTGTTCTATTGTTACCTTCTTCTTTGCACCCTGAAAGTGGAATCCTGGAGCTGCTGTGGCCACCTTGTGACAATGAGTGACAAGCATAATGGCAAAAAGTCAACATGCTAAAGACACCAGAGCAGAAATACATTTAAAAAAAAAGTACAGTTGCTTTGATGGCAACTGATGCCAGCCATCACCTACCTTTGGACTTAGTGTTATTGAGAAGAGTTTAAGCCATTGCTAATGAGGTTCTAGTTCTTGTAGCTGAAAGCATTCTTTTTTTTAATGTTAATATTGTTTGTTTGTGTTTGAGAGAGTGTGTGTGTGCATGCACACATGAGACAGAGAGAGAGAGACAGACAGACAGAGGGAGAGGGCGGGGTGGGGGGAGTAGGACGGGGGATCCAAAGTGCTCTCTGTGCTGAGAGCAGACAGCCTGATTTGGGGCTCGAACTCATGAACCATGAAATCATGACCCAAGCCAAAGTTGGATGCTTAACTGACCGAGCCACCCAGGTGTCCCTGTAGCTGGAAGCATTCTTAACTGATAAGGTATTCCTTGCTTGTCTTCCAAAAATGAAGTTCTATAAGGACAGAGACTTTGTCTTGTTTCTCTCTGTTTCTAGGGGTTGACAGAGTAGAGTAGATACCTAGTATGTTCTCATTGTATGAGTGAAGAGACAGATGACAGTTTAAGGGAGAGGGAAGATTTTTTTTTTTTTAATTTAAGAAAACCAGGGCATATTTGTAAGATAATAAGAAGGCACCAGAATAGAGAAAGAGATTGAAGGTATAAAGAGGAGGGGAGAGAAAAGATACTCCATGAAGGATGGTCTCAGAAAAAGGGGAGGGAATGGGATCCCATGGCCTAGTGAAGGTGTGTGTTAGATAATAAAGGGAGAAACAATCAAATAGAGGCTCTTAATCTCTTCAGTCAGGAATCTGATTGATCTGAGAATCTGATTTGAGAATCAGGAAGCTATGGAGCCTTTCTCCAGAAGAAAGCATGTTGTCGCATATAACCATATTTTTACATGTAGTTTCATGAAATTTGCCGATGCTGCTCCTGCAATCATCCACGGCTCCTTAACGTTTACATTTTAGGACCAGTGCAAATAAAATGGGAGAACTGATATCAGGTTATTAACTTTTTAATGTCCTAACTAAGGACATTGAAGAATAAAAGTTACTGTTTACAATCTCATCTTTTCATTAAAGAATGGTTATGTTCATCTCAAAAAAGCAGGAAGGACCTAATCTTTTAGAAAGTACTACTATTTATATTGGGTAAATTTAGCATCACAGATAACTCACTGCAATGTCCTTAATAAAAGCACAGTGCAGGTTTTAAAGTCAAACAATTTGAGTCAGCTCTGTTCCTTACTTGCTGTGTAAGTAAGAAACTTGGGGAAGCATCTAAACCTCGCTAAGCCTTGGTTTCCATCACAGCAAAACAGGAGACAATAGAACCTAACTCATGGTTGTTGTGAGATTAAGTATAGTAATGCCAGTGAAGCAAATGCTAACACCCAGAGATGACCAGTTAACTCTGGGGAAAACATCCTTCTGAATACGGATATAAAAATGATCATAGAGGGGCACCTGGGTGGCTCAGTTGGTTCAGTGTCTGACTTTGGCTCCGGTCATGATCTCGCAGTTCCTGGGTTTGAGCCCTGCATCAGGCTCTGTGCTGATAGGTCAGAGACTGGAGCCTGCTTCAGATTCTGTGCCTCCCTCTCTCTCTGCCCTCCCCTGCTTGTGCTCTCTCTCTCTCTCTTTCTCTCTCAAAAATAAGTAAGCATTTTAAAAAATTTAATTAAAAAAGATCATAGATACACAGATATAGATAGAGCTATAGATACAGCTAGAAACACATGTGCATGTGCACCCATGTGCGCACATGCACGCACACACACACACACACAGCCACAAGCACATACACAAGTCAGATGCTTCTGTGTGTATTTCTTTGTACTCTGCTTTGTCTCTCTCTTAACAATATATGTGAATATGTATCCTTGTACAACACTATTTTGAATGGTTACATGGTACTCTAGAAAATGGCATAGCATCATTTATTTCACTGATCTTATCTTGTTGGATGTTGAATTTATTTCCAGTTGTTTGCAATGATAACTCTGCAATGACCTTCTTCGTAACTGAAGTTTTCTCATACCTATGATTATTTCCTAGGAAAAAATCTTATATGAAGAAATGGTATATTAAAAACATAAATTAAAAAAAAACAGACTCTGGGGGCGCCTGGCTGGCTCAGTCGGTTAAGCCTCCCACTCTTGATCTCGGCTCAGGTCATGATCTCACAGTTTGCGGGTTCAAGCCCCACATCGGGCTCTGCATTGACAGTGTGGAGCCTGCTTGGAATTCTCTATCCCTCTCTCTCTGCCCCTACCCCATTTGTGCTTTCTCTCTCTCTCAAAACAAAAACAAAAACAAAAACAAAAACACAAAAAAAACAAAAAAAAACAAAAAAAAACATAAAACAAAAACAACCCAGACTCTGAACCATAGAGAACAGAGGGGAGATGGGGCAGATCGCTGAAACAGGTAAAGGGGATTAAGAGTACACTTATGATGAGCACTGAGTAATATATGGAGTTGCTGAGTCACTATATTGTGCACCTGAAATTAATGTAACACTGTATGTTAACTACACTGGAATTAAAAAAATATATCTAAAAAAAAAAGTCTTACACAGTTTAAGTTTATTTGCCTTATAAAGTCATTTTGACCTCCAGAAATATTACGTCAATTTCTAGTTCTCCCAGCATGTATGAAACTGCCCATTTCTGAGCTCTCTCACATTACTATTTTACTCTTCTAATTTTTTCCTTTTCTTTGGAGAAAAATTATATTTGATATTTTAATTTATATTAATGTGACGACCAGTAAAGTCAGGTTTTTCAAATGTTTACTGGCTAATTATACTAATTACTTTGTGAATTTACCATCTGTATCTTTTATATATTTTTAGAATATTTTCATTTTCTTTTTTTTTTTTCCAACGTTTATTTATTTTGGGGACAGAGAGAGAGACAGAGCATGAACGGGGGAGGGGCAAAGAGAGAGGGAGACACAGAATCGGAAGCAGGCTCCAGGCTCTGAGCCATCAGCTCAGAGCCTGACGCAGGGCTCGAACTCACGGACCGCGAGATCGTGACCTGGCTGAAGTCGGACGCTTAACCGACTGCGCCACCCAGGCGCCCCTCATTTTCTTTTTTTTAAATAATTTTTTAAATGTTTATTTTTGAGAGAAAGAGAGAGAGAGAGAGAGAAAGCTCAAGCAGGGGAAGGGCAGAGAGAGAGGGAGACACAGAATTCGAAGCAGGCTGTAGGCTCTGAGCTGTCACAGTGCAGAGCCCAATGTAGGGCTTGAACTCACAGACTGCAAGATCATGATCTGAGCCGAAGTCACAAGCTTAACTGACTGAGCCACCCAGGCACCCCCCATTTTTTTTAAGTTTATTTATTTATTTTGAGAGACACAGAGAGAGCATGCTCAGGGGAGGGATAGAGATAGGGGGAGAGTGAGAATCCCAAGCAGGCTCTGTGCTTTCAGAGCCCAATGTGGGGCTCAAAGTCACAAACCAAATCATGAGATCAGGACCTGAGACAAAATGAAGAGCCATCAGGCATCTGAATATTTGCATTTTCTTATTGATTAGGAGTTCTTTATATGACAAAGCTAATAATTCTTTTCATTCATTATGTTGCAAAAGACTACATCATTTATATTTCTGAAACCTAATAGCTCAAAGACCTACCGAAGGCCTTGGATGCTAACAACTATCTTGTTCTTTCATAGGCTTGGAGTTTTTAAGCCAACCCCTTGGGTCTGATTGTTTAAATAATTTTAGCTGTATGAGCTGACCCTCCTTTTTCTACCTTGAAAACAAGAGTAAATTTTTCACCTCCAACCTAGCCATTGATCGATAACAGCACAGGACTTTAGCATTATTCTTATTTTCCAAGTCAGTAGTGTCTTGCTTTTGTTGATAGTTCACATGCCATGGCATTCCTTATGATACTCATAAGCATTTTGGATACAAAAAGAACACATTCTGTAATTATCATGGTGTTTTGTAGAACCAAGTATGCTAAAAACAGTCAAACACATTCTAGACCCTTAATAAGTATTTGTCAAACTGAACAGAAAGGAAACTTCTCAGAATGTTACAAAGCTGTAAAGTCTGATATAAAATAGCACGATTTGCTTTTAAAAACTTGTTTCAGGATGGAAGTGAAAGGTGTCAGTAATTGACTTTCCCTTTAGAAGGTGATCAAAGAAATTATGGCATGCCTCACTTTTTTATTTCCTTTCTTTCTTTTTTTAATCTTAGATTGCTAGACCAGACTCAGCTAGTTCTGCAGCTGTGTTCTTGGCTGGGTAGAAAGGCATCTCCATTTTCTGCTCCAGTGACCAGCTATTGTACTGATCATCTCTACCTTTCTTTTAGTTATGTGAAGCAAAGCTCTTAAAGTTACCTGAATATTTGCATAACACACATTGTCCTGAGTTTGTTTGAGAGATTCTAAAGTAAACAGTTTTTTGGCTTTCAAACTTACATGGCACTAAAGAATGGAATTTAGGGTTGGCTCAGGGGGCGGATTAGACGAGGTATTATAAATTCCCGAGTGTGCCCCAGGATTAGGGGTCTGGCTCTTATAGACTCCAAGATTTTCAATTAAAGCTAGGAATATTATCCTGAGTTTATGTTGTTTTCCATTGCTGCTGTTGCTTTCTGCCAAGCAAGAGTTCATGACAGATTTTTTGCCTGTTCTCAAGCAAATAAGAGTAGGCAACACTTACATAGCACCCTTTTTCATATATTAGGCACCAGGCCCCATTTTTCACATTAACTCATTCAATCCTGATAACAAACTTATACGGTAGGTTGTATGAGGACAATGATAGTTGCTGTAACAAATAAGCCATGGGATGTTATTGATTTAATCCAATAAGTGATTATTTCTCATTGCCTGTAACCCACTTACAGGTGTTTGGTAGAAAGTTTAGGGACCCAAACTTCTTTCATTTTGTAGCTTTTCTATACCTTAGAGCCCCAAAGTCTTTCTCTTCTAACCAGCAAATGGAAAACAAAAACGGGGGATTCTCTGTTGGAGGTTTTAAATGTGTGAGGCCTGAAGGCATTGCACATCTGCCCGTGCCATTTTCCAGAACTCAGACACATGGCCTCATCTAACTGCAAGTGTTGTTAAGAAACACAGTCTAGCTGTATTTCCAGGTAAAAGAGAAAGTGGTTTTGGTGAGCATACAGATTCTGTCACAGTCCACTCTTAGGTTAGCAAATAGCCTCACTCAACTAACCCTTCTTCCCACACAAACAACACACTCATTCCTTTCCCAAAAGAGACAACCCAATGCCCCTTGCAGTTACTGCAGTTATCTAAAAATCCAGCATTTCTGGGTAATGTGTGGCCTTCTCCATCAGGATGGGATGTTTTCTTCATTGCCCATTGATCTCTGAACTGAAGGGACAAACTTCCGCGTCCCATTCATACCCAATATAAAGTGGCGGGCAAGGATGAGATAAAGTAATAGCTGTGCCCAGTTGGAAAGGGAAGACAGAGACACACAGCAATGCGGATACCTGACAATGGTGAAGGCCCAGTGGGAAGGCATTGTGCTGTGACCTAGTCCTGGGAGTAGGAGTAAGTACCTTGGCTCCTCCCTTCTTATTGTAGCCTGATTTTCCACTCTGGGAGGAATTCCATGTCCTTTGTTTTCTGTAGTCCTCTCTGCTTTCTGGAAGGTTCTTCCTTAGCTGTTATCCTCCATGGCCACCTATGAACCCATGAGATGGGTGTGGAGGAGCCTGTCCTTTCTGAGGGCTACACAGCTTCTGAAGCCCACTTCCTACTTGTGCAAATTTGGAGACTCAAAGGTTGGTTCAAGGTTCTAACTATGAAAAGCCTTTTAAATCTAGGTTTATTTTTCTTTGGCAATATCACTCCCTAAAAATTCAGAATGTGCTAATCTTTGCTTCCCAGAAATCCCATGAGCAAAAGTTCATACCCAAAGTTTTTTCCTATACGTGCTTCTCAAGCTTCATTTATGTATTTGCTTCCTCTCTCATGCTTCTGTCTGTTGAGTTGAGAGTAACTGTCTTGAGACTATCTAAAACAATAGGCATGGATGGGAATGTCACATCCTTACTCAGATCGTTGTTAGTAGGCTTGAGTCAGAAGGGGATTTTGTTGCTCAAATATAGTTAGCATTTGGGATCCAAAATGAGTAGGCTTTTATAACCCTTGAGACCGACTATTTCTGGACTCTGTAGCCTCTTTTACTTCTGTTTACAAACCAGCCAATCTTTCCTAAACCCCTCTCTTTCTCATAATTCTCACTAAGAACAGAGTTGTACAAGTGCCTACCTCCTTAACTCGGTGCCCTACGTGTCTCATCTCACCCTAGTCCCTGACCTGGGAAAAATCAACACATCCTATTACTCTATTTCCAGCCACTTCCCCTGGACTACAGGCTTAAGTAGGCATAATGTCTGCCATTGAAGGCAACAGTTGTATCAGATTTTTGCCACTTTACGAAACAGGTTTCTTTCTTTCTGGTTTCTTATATCACTTTCCTCACTAATTACCACTCAACTGCTGAGCTGGTTCTGTATTGTTTTAGGTTTTGGTGATGGCAGCACTCCACTTCTAGCTGCCATTTTTTATATTGCTTGGCATAACAGTAGCTGCTATAACAAACCTTGGAATTTCAGCTTAAGACAATAATTATTTCTTCTCATAGCCAAGCCAATGTAGGCACCTTCCACATGGTGACTAAGGGCCTCAAGCTGCTGCCACCTTGACTTTTGCCATATGCTGGGATCATGGAGTCCTTTGCTTTCAGACAGAATCAGTGAAAACATAGAGGATCATCTATGGGAGGGTTTTAATGGCCAGGCCTAGAGGTGGTACACATTAGTTCTGTCACATTCCATTGGCCAGAACCCAGTCATTCCACATCGAGTGCAAAGGAGGCTGAGGGATATAATCTAGTCCTGTGCTCAGTGAGAATAGGGACCAGGCTTTGGGGAATACATGAGAGCCTCATTGATAAATATACAGCACCGGAAAAACTGAGTCATAAACCAGCAAGTTCCTTGTGTTTTCATAGCATGTTTGTCTCTATAAAGAAGGAATGTGTCCTTATAGAGGCCTAAGTGCTTGATCACATCTGAGAGTGAGAGTAAGGACTTTGTTCTTAAATGGTGAGTCATGGCAACCCTTTCCTGGGCACATTTTCTATAAGGATAAACTTAGAATAAATTCTACCTGTACCTCCTCCCCCCCCCCCCCCCCATTTTTGTCTTTGCAGATAACCCAAGGATTTTCTGGTGGCAGAGAGCTTGTACTGGATGGCCATAGGGAGGTAGTGTCAGGATGGGGAGCATTGGGGCTTTGTCAGAGTAAAGGGCTGGACACTCATTTCTTCAGGAATGTTGACTGATGATGTTTTCTCTTAGAGCAGAACTTGAGTGCCTATAGTTTTGGGATGTGATCCCAAAAAGCACAATTAAGGAAGTGGGTGATGTAAGTCAGAGAGGAGAGAAAACCCAACAAATAGGTTATTGTTGGGGCAACAGGGACTCAATCTTAGTAGAGATCTCTTGAGAAACCATATGGGGCATGCTTTAGAATTCTTCCAGTGAAAATCAAGGAGGCTGGGGCATTTTTTACAACAACTCCCAACCATGTTGATTGAAGGTTGGTCCAGGAGGATTAAGTACCACCTCCCCCATCTATGGGCTATATTTACAAGCAGTCTAGTAAGCTCCTGTGACAGGCCGAGAGGAAGACATCTGCAGACACATGAGAGGGGAGCTGCGAGCCTGACCTAGGGTCTGTCCATTGCTGCAAGAGACCTCGGGTGGTCCAGAGAACATGGGGCACCTGCTGAGATGGGAAGAGGCACAGGGAATGAGAAACAAAGACTCAGATATAACACAGACTCTCAAAATCCACCTGGCAGACCTCATTGGTTGTAGCTGTCCTCTGGGTGGGGCTGAACTCTGCCTCCATTGTGTATTAACTAGTATTTGCACTTAACATAACACTCTCCAGTTCCATCCACGTTGCTACAAAGCGCCAAGAGACTCTTAAAAACTGAGAACAAACTGAGGGTTGATGGGGGGTGGGAGGGATAGGAGGGTGGGTGATGGCTATTAAGGAGGGCACCTGTTGCGATGAGCACTGGGTGTTGTATGGAAACCAATTTGACAATAAATTTCATATTAAAAAAAAAAGCCTAGTATTAGCAGCCAGCAGTAATAGAGCATTTACTGTGTCCAGAAGCTATACTAAGGGCTTGACATAAATGATCTCATTTAATGTTCATTGACCATCTACTATGTACCAGGGGAGAAGCAAGAGATGAATAAAACTTACTCTCTGTACTTAATTTAAACTCTGGCAGGAGGGATAAAGAGAACACAAAGGTTTTATACAGCAAAGGATCTATTGGAGTCCAGGACAGTTACAAATAAGTATGGGTCTCTGGGACATGAAACTGACTTCTGGATGGAAGATCAGGTGTCCTTAAGGAAGAAAAAGAAGGAATTTGAACCTATCCTTGAAGGATGGGTAGGAGTTTGACAAGCATATTGGGGGAAGTGCATTTGTGGACAAAGTGATGGAGTGTTTGGGAAGCTGGAGGGGAGGGAGACAAGATGGACATTGCTAGGAAGCTGTCACAATATGATCGAACCTAGGAGTTAGACAAATCTGTAAGCCAGATGTGACACCAAGGTCAAGAAAAAGAAGCCAGATCAAGCATTAAATTGAGGGTAGAGAATATCTCCAGTAGAAAGCAATAAGTATGTGGGAGAAGAAAAGTTTTGGGGAAGGAGCGAGATACAGGGGGAGTAGAGGCAAGTGATTCAGGAATAATGTCATGATTGCTAGATGTCTGTAGCAATCCATTCAGCTGTTCAGTATATACCCCTCATTCATTGTTCTCATTCATTCAACAGATATTTATTGAACACCCACTGTGTTCCAGCCACCAACTTATATAATGAGGACACAGTAGAGTAGAAATCTATGACCTCATGGAGCAGATGCAGACAATACCATGTTTAAAAAATATCTAGTATTTCAGATAAGTAGCATGGAGAAAACCAAGCAGTGAAGGGTGACAGGGAGTACTACGTGGGGAAGAGGGCTGGTATTTTAATGAGTGGTCAGGGATGGCCCTGCCGAGAAAGTGACGTATGAGCAAAAGCTGAGGTTGTAGGGGAGTGAGCTATGCATCTCCTTGGCAGAAGAATGCAACTGTGAAGACCCCAGGCAGGAACAGGGCCTTTTGGTCTGGAAATAATGGGGAAACTGGGCATGGCTGGAGCAGAGTGAGTGAAGGACATGATGGCTGGTGTGAGGTTAGAGAGAGGAAGGCAGACCAGATGATGAAGGTCAGTGGTTTTCAGTGGGGTGGCACCATTCGATAGGGCTTCTGAGATTCATGGAGCTGTATTTGTCCTAGTGTAGTTGTGTCTAAATATTTCCATGTTAAAATACATAATCCATATTTTATTATGAATTGCTTTCTCTTAATTCTGCTCTGTAATTTAGATAGGGCATTATGTGATTTTCTTTTTTAAAAATTGTATATGGAGTGTGGTGATATTACCCTTAAATTTGATTTCTGGACTGTAAAGGAGGTGTTACACAATGTTTGCTACTAATGGAGGGTTTGAGTCCGCCAGGGTCAAGAGCTTCTGAAGAAAGACCAGAAAGGCCATTGTAAGGGCCGTGGATTTGACTGCAGAGCAGAGTGGTCTGAGTAGAGTTAAACAGAGGAATATCATGATCAGATAGGATTAAACAGTTCTCACTGGCTACTGTGTAGAGAGCGGGCTATAGAGGGCAAGAGCAGAAGCCAGGAGGCCAGTCAGGAGGTTACTGCAGCGTCTTAGTCTGTCCAGGCTGTTGTAACAAAAATACTATAAACTGGGTAGCTTATAAATAGCACATGTTTATTTCTTACAATCTTAGAAGCTGGGAAGTCCAAGATCATGGTGCTAGCAGTCTTGACGTCTGGTGAGAACCCAAATGGCTTTCCTTTGGCTGTCACATCACATGGTAGAAGGGGCCTCTCTTATAAGGGCACTAATACCACTCATGGGGGTAGAGTCCTCACGATGTAATCACTCCCAAAGGCCCCCACCTCCTAATACCATCACACTGGAGATTAAGTTTCAACATGAATTTTGGGGGGACAGACATTCAGACAACAGCATGAAGTAACAGTGGAAGATGATGGTGACTTGGATTGGGATGGTATAGTGTGGAGGGAGAAGTGGTGTAATTCAGGAATATTTTTTGAAGGTGGGAACTGTAGGGTTTTCTGACAGATTTGATGTGGAGTACAAGAGAAAGAGAGGAGTCAAGAATGACACCGTATTTTTGAACTGAGCAATGAAGGATATTGATGTTATCAGCTGGGATGGGAAGCCTATATGTACAGTAGGTTTTGGAAAGCACCAGAATTTATAGGACACCAACTATGTGCCAGGCACTATTTTAGGCACCAGGAATTTTCACAGGTCTGATGTGGAACCTTACATAAAGAAGTTCTTCAGAACAGAAGCTGAGGCTAGCAAGGACCAGGCTGCTCTAACACATAGGATTCCAGCTAGAGTGCAAGTCCTCTGAGGTCAGAAGCATGATTTGGCATCTTGGTCATCTTGGCCACCCACTTAGTATATGTTTGGTCACTATCCGTTGAGTGGATGATGATTCATTGTCTCTAATTTCCTTGATGATCCAAGTGAAAATGGGATAAAAGTCTACCCTGTGTGAACCCATGAAATTATTAGAATAGCTGTTATGATTTTAGACAGGGGTTTCTTTTAGCCCATTTTAAATATTCTTATATGACTGTGGCACCTCCAGGCCACACACAGTGTGTTTTATCCCTGAATCTGGATGCAGGGCTTACCACATAGGAGGTTTTGTTGAATGAATATTTATTGAATGAATACATTTTATGTATTTTTGTTTTGAGAGCGAGAGACAGAGCTGGCAAGCAGGGGAGAGGGGCAGAGTAGGGGGAGAGAGAGAATCTTAAGCAGGCTCCATGCTCACTGCAGAGCTTAATCCCATGACCCTGGAACCATGACTTGAGCCTAAATGAAGAGTTGGATGCACAACCAACTGAGCCACCCAGACGCCCCATTTTATGTATTTTTAAAGGATATGTTTATTAGGTAGATTTTATGATATAATTATAGTATCTATTTCATTTGTTTCCCAAGTTTTACTTCCTATTTTATAATAGTTATTGTATATATATTCTTTATTAACTATAATTTTTATGGTTGTGTAATAATCTATTTTACCTGGATAAACTATAATTCCATTATTTTCTCATTAGTCAACATTTAAGATTCTTTCAATATTTCAGACTAATAAACAAGATATTGATGACCATTTCCCTTAATGTACTTTTAATGTATGTAATGTATTTTAATGTACTTTAGGTTATTCCAGTAGGGTGTTAAGATTTCTTGATCAAGGATTATGATAGACATTATTAACATTTGCCAATATCTGTTTCTTCACTCCTTTTGGGCAGGCAGAAAACTTCACTTCTCAGCCTCCTTGCCATTGGGTAGGGCCATGTGATGTGACTAGTTCTGGCCAATGAAACATGAGGGGAAGGACAAGTAAACCTTACCTCTCTACCAACCTGAGGAAGGTAGGCTGAGAGAGCAAGAAGTCAATGTTTGTTATATTAAACTTCTAGGACTCCAGAGTTAATTTGTTGCCACAGCTGAACTATTCTATCCTGACAAATACACAGACTTTGGACCTTATTATGGATTAGGGTATACACAGGAAAATTGCACAACAGTTGGTACATAGTAGATACCCAATAAATATCTACTTAATGAATCAGTGAGACTGCCAAGAATACATGAAAATACCAATTTCATTGTTATCAACAGTAATGGATTTATTATTTGATTGTTCTAGCCAATTTAATAGGCAAAAATATTGCCATGGCCAACAAAAAATCAACCAATTTCTTTGCTTCTTGAAAAGGCTGAACGTTTTTTCATCTGTTGTTAGCTATTTCTTCTTTGGTGTATTATTTGTTCAAAATCTGGGGCACCTGGGTGGCTCAGTTGGCAAAGCATCTGACCCCTTACTTTGGCTCAGGTCATGATCTCATTCTTCATGAGACCGAGCCTGGCATCAGGCTCCATGCTGACAGTATGCAGCCTGCTTAGGATTCTTTCTCTCTCTGTCTCTGTCTCTCTCTCTGCCCCTCCTCCACTCATACAAGCTCTCTCTCTCTCAAAATAAGTAAATAAACATTAAAAATCTTTTATTCATTCTCTGTAACTATTTATTGAATGCTTTCACTGTTTTAGATATTGGGGATATAGTGGTAAATGACCTTGTTATCATAGAGCTTTTATTCTAGTATGGGAAAAAACGACATGTAAACAAATGCTTACATATTTTAGTTAGTGGTAAGTGCGATGAAAATCCAGGTCAGTGGCTTCAAGATAGACTAGGTATGTCTTCACACGGGGTCATGTAACATCTTTCTGATAACATCAACTTTTGAAGAAAGGGAGTGAGCCAAGAAGATACTGTGAAGAAAGGTGTTGCAGGCGGAAGGAATAGCACGTAGGATGGCTGTAAGGTGGGGGTACGCTTGATATTTTGGGGTTACAGTGAGAAACAAGTCTGACCGAAGCAGAATCAGCAAGGAGAAAGTAGTAGGAGATGGAATTGAAGAGGTAAAAAGCTAGAACATATAGGGTCTCCAAAGCCACTGTTATATCTTTTGACTCTTCTTTGGAGTGTTATGTGAGCCACTGGGG
Organism: Felis catus; assembly: GCF_018350175.1. Taxonomy (NCBI): domain Eukaryota; kingdom Metazoa; phylum Chordata; class Mammalia; order Carnivora; family Felidae; genus Felis; species Felis catus. The sequence goes on from NC_058374.1 coordinate 117,231,808, forward strand.
GCTTTTGAGCTGAGAAGTGATGTGATATGATCTACTATTTAAAAGGATTACTCTGGGAGCACCTGGGTTGGTTAATTTGGTTGACCGTCCGACTCTTGGTTTCGGTTCAGGTCATGACCTCACAATTCATGAGATTGAGCCCATCTTGGGCTCCACGCTGTCAGCGCATAGCCTGTTTGGGATTCTCTCCTTCTCTCTCTCTGCCCCTCCCCCACTCATTCATGCTCTCTCTCAAGATAAACATTTAAAAAAATAAATAAAAGGATTCCTCTGGCTTCTCAGTAGATGAGATGACATGGGAGAAAGCAGGGGACAATATTTTGATGGAAGATGAAGACAGCTTAGACCAGCGTAACACCATGGATAAAGTGAGAAGGGGTCAGATTCCTGATGCATTTTGTAGTGGAGCTGATAGGGTTTAATGATAGACTGCACATGGGGCCGGCTAAGAGAAATGAAGGAGTCAAGAATTATTCCAAGGTTTTTGACTTGAATAACTAGAAGAATGTAGTTGCCATTTACTTTGTTGCTTTATTGAACCATATTTGGTATTTTTCATGGCTCCGGAAAAGGCCATGAGAAATCAAAAGAACAGTGTACTGGGGGGAGCATGGTGTTCACTTTCCAGATCCAGGGGTCCACTGATTGACTGAAAGCAGCTGTGGTCTGCGTCCTGGCAGCAGTACAGTGACTCTCACCTTCTCTGGCTCTCCTCGCCATCTCCTTTTCACTTCCAGAGACATGGCCTCTGGTGTGGCTATCTCTGATGGCATCAAGGTGTTTTAATGATACGCAGGTGCACAAGCCATCTATGCCGGAGGAGGTGAAGAAGCACAAGAAGGTAGTGCTCTGAGACCTACGGGAGGACAGAAAAGTCCTCTGGGAGGAGGGCCAGGCTGGCAGCAACCCCTATGTGCTTTGTCAAGACACTGCTGGCCAAGGTCTGCTGTTACAGCCTCTGTGATGCAAACTAGGAGATGGAGGAGAGCAAGAAGGGGACCTTGTGTTTATCCTCAGGACTTCTGAGTCTGCACTCCTTGGGAGCAGAACGACACATGCCAGCTCCTAGGATGTCATCTAGAAGAAGCTGATGGAGATTAAGCATGAATTACAAGCAAACTGTTAGGAGAAATTCAGGCACCAATGCACCCTGGCAGAAAAGCTGGGGGGAGGCAGTATAATTTCTCCCTGGAGGAACAGCCTTTGTCTTCCTCCTCCTTCCATCCCTGATGGTTCCAGCCTTCCTAAACTACTTTTGATCTGATTCCTCTTAGGTCGAAGCAGATCCAGTGTCCCTAGGCACTGCAGTTTATGGAGGGTCTGTATTTTTTCAGCAACAGTTCTGTTCCCCACTTGTTCCTCCTCATTCCTTTTTAAAAATTTTTTTAAACGTTTATTTTTGAAAGAGAGAGAGAGAGTGCTGCATGAGCAGAGGTGAGGCAGACAGAGAGAGAGAGAGAGAGAGAGAAAGAGAGAGAGAGAGAGGGAGACAGAGCATCTGAAGCGGGGAAGTGGGCTCTGAGCTGACAGCAGAGAGCCCGATTCAGGGCTTGAACCCATGAACCTCGAGACCATGACCTGAGCTGAAGTCAGATGCTTAACTGACTGAGTCATCCAGGTGCCCCCCATACCGCCAGCTTCTAACCATGGTAGTGACCGTGCTCCTCTGTTTAGTTCTGTGTGTAAGGAGAATGTTGTGAACATGATCCCTCCTTCTCGGGACTGGTTCCCCTCCCCTTTTCCCATGGTTGCAGCCACTCATGGAAGTAAGACTATAGGAGACCGTCAGTTAACACACACACACACACACACACACACACACACACACACACACACACACCAATTTAAAAAAAAATTGGATTTGAATTAAAATAAATAAATAAAATAACATAAAAAACAAAAAACTGTGGTCTGCTTATGGCCACGGTGATTGGTTTAGGGGTGGGCATTTGACCTTAGATGACCCCATCAGGGGCCCAGGACTTACATTTAATAATTTGGGACAGCTACTCCTTCTACTCAAAATGAACAAAGAAGCATGCTCCCTGAGGCTTCCAGGAGTCCTCTTGCTCTTTTGAGAGGAACCAGCCCTGGAATGAACCTGACATCATAGAAAGCTGAGAAAAGACATAAAAATGCTGGGTCTTTTGTGACATGGTTGAGTCCATCCTGGCTTGAAATCTACCCAGAGACGATTCAGTTACATGAGTTAACAAACTCCCTTTCATTGTGTATGCAAGCTTGGGCCGTGTGTTCTTTTTTAAAAAAAATTTTTTTTTAACGTTTATTTATTTTTGTGACAGAGAGAGACAGAGCATGAACAGGGGAGGGGCAGAGAGAGAGGGAGACACAGAATCTGAAACAGGCTCCAGGCTCTGAGCTGTCAGCACAGAGCCCGACGCGGGGCTCGAACTCACGGACCATGAGATCGTGACCTGAGCCGAAGTTGGACGCTTAACCGACCGAGCCACCCAGGCGCCCCTTGGGCCGTGTGTTCTGTTCCTTGCCACCAGCCCCGTCCTAATTGATATAAGCAGCTTTCCATGTAAACGCTGTCCACAATTCTCAGGCAGAATGCTCTCACCACCTGGGATCTCAGAACACAGGAAATAGTCACCCCAGAAAATCTGCAAACCATTTGAGGCTTAGGATTGGAGAGTGACATCATGTTCTGGGAGAGGAAAGGCCACCTTCAGAGCAGATGCTGTCCAAACTCCTGGAGGAATGGATCCCAGGAACTGTCAGAGCAGCAGACATCACTGGGCATCGAATGATCTCGGCTGCATCCCCGGCAGTGAGGGCCGGGTGTTCTTCCTTCAAAAAGAGGGTCTTTGGCAACTTGCTTCTGGACACCGAAGTGTTTACAGTCATACTCACCAGTTGCCAGAGGCATGAGATGGAAAGGGATTCTGAATGCGGAGTCTCCATGAACACCAACTGCTTGTGTCAACATTTGTTTCCGAAAACCCTTTACCAATTTCTGCTCCTTTCAAGACCGTTTAGGTTCATGATGAGCAGGAGAGGCTGTGGAGTCAGATCGCCTGGACCTCTCTCCTGGCTCTGCCAGGGCTCATGGACCCAGAAGGGATCTCAGGGCTGAGGTCAGCCGGCAGATAGGGGCTCTGAGACATCGCAGTCTCAGCAAATGCTCCGCACAGGGTAGTCACCCCAGATCGGAGAGCACTGCTGTGCAGTAGACTTCCTGGAGCCTCTTCTCCCCTAATTGTCTTGATTGTCATCAAGTCTGAAATGAATTCTAGTCTAGTGACTAAAAGCATCAACAGTCTGCAGCCAGACCACGAGAGTCTGAATCTTAGATCCGTCACCTACAGACTGTGCAAGTTACTTAACTTCTCCATGCCTCAGTTTCCTCCTCTGGAAAGAGGAGGTAATAAAAAGGTGTCTTCTCAAGTTGCCTGGAGGATAAATGAGTTACTATGGTGACTCTTAGAACAGCGCCTGGCATCAGTGAATATTATCTATAAAGTTGCCTGCAACTTGCTAATCAGTAATGACACAGAGATGCCAAACGCAAACATGAATTGAAAGAGAAGAAAGAAATGCATACGCAAAGCAGAGTGTCCATTAATGTCTGACAAAAAAGAGAATGGTTGGGTGCCTTTCAATGAAGCCCAGATCTTCTCTCTCCAGCCAGGGTGGGGTTTCTGGGCTGGAACCAATGAGATGGAAGGGGAAGCCCAGCCATCTCCTTCCCGCCACCATTAGCCTTCTGGCCCCACGGCCGGTGTAGCTTTTCTTTTATGCTGAGTTAATCTACTCCGAGTAATAACAACCATCCCTCACTTTTTAATTCCACCGTAAGTTTAGGGAGCCCTTTCACAGCTCTCTGTATCCCACTGCACCCCCCCCCCCCGCCCCCAGTGGAGTACTGTCTTCCCATTTCACAGATGGAAAAAACACAGCATGAGCTTGCCATCCAGCATCCATAATATTCAAAAACATGCAAGCATCAGGGACTCTTTTTTTCCCTTCTTTATGTTTTTTATTTTCAAAATGTTCTACAGTTTAAAAATGGATTGCTAATTTTTTCTTATGTGTTAATATTGCCGGTAACTCCTGTCGAATAGCCTACATGCCAGGCACTGCTTTAAGAACTTTTTGTGTGCGAAGGCATTTACTTCTCACAAGAACCCAGTTTGATACCTACTGTTATTTTTCTCCTCTTACAGATGAGATCACAGAGGCACAGTGACCTGCCATGATTAGGTTTGAACTTCCAACAGTTTGACTCCAGAACCAACACATATAATTACTGTGCTAGCCTACATGTTCGTGGTAGAATTTTAATAACACCGGTAAAGAAAAAAGATGAATTTTTAGGAAAAGTATAATGCCAATACTCAGATATAACTACTGTTAACATTTGGTGTAGGTTAATGGTTATACATCAGGCAGGGGATGGGAGTGGAAGAAAAAGGCATACGTGGGGATTACTTGGGGAGCTTTCAAAATATGCCTACGCTTAAGATATTATACCTGAGGGAGAAGGCAAGCATATGAGTATTTGGGAGGAAAAAGTTAGATGATACTAGTAAACAGCCTCTTTCTTCTTTCACATGCCAATGGCTCCACCCCCATCCTAGTTGAAAGCCACTGGTGTATTTTGCCAATCTTCTATGCATAGCTTCATGGGCACACATAAATACACACTTCTAAATAACAAATCAGAAACTTTAATAAACAATAGTTAAAAAAAAGCAAGCAGGCGATGCTGGCCTATTATACGGTGAAATTCCTAATTGCCCTGGATTTTGCTGTACCTCAAAGGCACATTAGTAAGGACAAATACGAGTTTCCAGGTTGGAACCTGCTAGGCTTTTTCAGCATCAACAGCCCTTCCTGTGAATTTGTTGTTTTGTGATTTGGCAGGTGGAAGTGGCCAAATAATTCTGTGGCCCAGGTTCTCCCAGAGGTCTTGTACCCTGGGCTGATTTGTACTTTATAGTCTTACAGACATAGCTCCATGCCAGGGCGTTGGACAACTACCTGTGCTTGTATTTTTCCCCATTTAGGCCTGCACGAGCGCATGGGACAAACCCAGCAGGATGCCTGGTGTGTTCTGGAAGGAGTGAGAGCCTGAGCCGTAGAAGGGAGAGCCAGAATGAGGTCTTCCTGTCTCTGCTTCCTGTGATGGCCCATCATAGCGCCTGTGACACTGCTTCCAGGTGCTGACTTTCTCTCCTGCGCCAGTCAGTGGACCGTGTGCTACTTACGTGCAGGAAGCAGGTCTGGTGATTTTGTCTTTCTTCCTCTTTGTATCTTGATTGCTTGGAATGGTGCCTGGGACAGAGGGAGCAGTGGCTTCGTGTCAGGATGAATAACAGGCATGACCACAGCGAATGTCTAGAGGCGGCTCTGTGCCTCAAGACAGACTAATAAGACAAAAGTTTCCATTCCAGTCTTTACAACAACCCCATAAGAGAAAGTCTAGATTCTATTATTCTCCCCATTGGAGAGCTAAGGAAATTAGGCAGGGAGAGGTTGAATAACTTGTCCAAGGTCACACAGATAAGCGGCCGTCTGCAATCAAACCCGGGAAGCTGAGCCCCAGTGTTCAAATTCATCGTGCCTACTCTTTGTTACTTCTGTCATGCTCTCTCCTCTGATTCAGCGGCCGCAGCGATCACTTTAAGATTTTGCGTCCTCACGTGACTCCCTGATCAAGAACCTTCACAGCCAGACTCCCCAGCGTGGTGCAGAGGCTATCTGCAATTGTCTCCAGTCCTCTTGCCACTTCAGAGCAGCAAGAGTTTGATCCCAACTTGATTTACAAGCTGTGAAACCCTGGCTATATTGCTTAACCTCTCCACTCAGGCTCCTCAACTGTGAAATGAGGGCAATAATGATACTGACTTCATACCGCACTAAGGAGAACTTCATAACCATCGACATGGGAACTGCTTAGAATGTGGATTTGCAAGCTTTTTCTATAAGGTGTCAGGTGGGAAATATTTTCAGCTTTGTGGTCATACAGTCTCTGTCACAGCTACTCAACTCTGCCACTGCAGTGCAAAAGCAGCCATAGACAATAGGGAAAGGAATGAGTGTGCCTCTGGGCCAATAGACAGTTTTTTATGGACACTGAGATGCGAATTTCAAATCATTTTCATGTGTCATGAAATATTCTTCTTTTCTTAAATTTTTAATGTTTATTTATTTTTAGAGAAAGAGAGAGAAAGGGAGGGAGACAGAGGCAAAGAGAGGGGGAGACGCAGAATCTGAAACAGGCTTCAGGCTCTGAGCTGCCAACACAGAGTCCGATGCAGGGCTCAAACCCACGAACTGTGTGAGACTATGACCTGAGCCAAAGTTGGATGCTTAACCAACTGAGCCACCCAGGAGCCCCAGAAATATTCTTCTTTATATTTCCCCCAACCATTTAAAAATGTAAAAACTTTTCTTAGCTCATGAATAGTATGAGAACAGGTGCCAAGCTATATATACATGGCCCATGGGCTGTAGTTCGAAGACTCTTAGTTTGGAATATTGTCTGGTACAGAAGAAGAGCTTCATAAATCCAAGAGGCACAGTGTGAAGTAAAGAGGAAAAAGTAGGAGTTTGTAAGGTGCTGGGGGCTTTGACTTGATAGGGATGTGTGGATGGAAGGGATGGGCCAAATATAAGAGAGTAAGTTGAGGAATAAACATCTGCTGATTCCATCCTTACACTGACCCAGCACCTTCCATCCTAATTACAGAGGAGATGACTGAGCCTCAGAGAGGTTAGGTAACATGCCCAGAGTTGCACAGCTTTTAAATATTAAAATCAGAACCTGAATCTGGTTTTTATAGGATACCAAAGACTGCTTTTTCTACTTTATCCTAGTGCACTGAACAGATAACAAGAACCTATGATGTGTCAGAGGCTGTGACACATCTGGGAACACAGTGGTATCAGAGATTTAGCTCTGACCAAATGGAGTATAGTCTCATAGGAGATCAGATATTCAAATAGGCAATTATAACTCAGGGTGAACACTCCTATGATAAGAACTCATGGGAGAAGCTCAGAGTTGAAGGTTCTAACCCACATTGGAGAAATCAGAAAAGGCTTCTTGGAGGCAGTAAAGTCTAAGTGAGACTGTAGATCAAGAAGGAAAGACCCAGAAAAGCACCACATAGGGAATAATAATATTAAGGTACAGTGTCTTGACTGGTTAGCCTGGTTGTCTGTTGGTGCCTCCTACCCCTGAGAAATCTGGTTCTGAGATTCATGGCCTTTGAAGTTCCAATACTCTTTCCAGGAGGGTCCCTGAGTTTTCTGTCCTTAGGTGTTCTCTGCCCCCACCTCCCTGTTCCTGAAATGCTACCATAGTTTTGCCCCACAGCTCCCTGGAGACAAGGCTGAGCCCCTTCTCTGTTTTCCTTCGTTATTTCACGTACTTCATGAATTTGGTAAACCTGACTCAAGATTTTGGTGGAGGGAGGGTGTAAACACGGGGAGGGATCACTTCAGGAGCCCAGGGCTTCCGCCCTCTCCTGGCCCCCCACTTCCTTTCTGGAGCTGCAAACAAAATCCTCCCTTTGTCTTGCTGGGAGGGTCCCACCCACCTCCGGCCCTAAGGATCTCAGTTTCTACTTCTAGCGCTTAGCAAAGTATTTTCTCCACAAACACAGCTCTACCTTCCTAAGAGGAATTCCGATGAATAAAGTGTCCTCTTTACACATATATCCTCTTATTTGATCCTCCTAGCAAGCCTCCAGAATAGCTGCCATTGTCCCCATTTTACAGATGGGAAAACTCAGTAACAAGCCCAAATGATAGCGTTGAGAGTTAAGCGCAGGACTGTCGGATTCCAAAATCTTTCTCAGGCACTCTATTCTAATACCACTGTGATTAGATCTGGAGAAGCAGGGGGGGGGGGGTGATGATGGATATAATCAGAAACTGGGTCCATAAAGAATATTAATTTCGCCAGGGACGTTGGTTAAGGATTATGGTGTTCGGTTTGGGAAGAGAACTGCGACCTGGCTGCGGGCGCCCCAGAACACTCAAGCCTGGGGCTCATTCCACGGGCTTGGCCTGAGAACATTCCTGAAAATAGCACTGCAGTTCTTTGATAACTGAGCAGACGCGAAGGAGACAGGGAGAAGAGGAAACAGGAAATGAAGAGAGAGGAAAGGAAGCTAAAGAGAGCCGGTTCTGTATTCAACAAACAATTTTAGATTCAAAATGAATCTGCTATTGAAGCCAGAAACTCTAGAGAGGTTCACACGGGCCAAGGTTTTTGGCCAGCTCTTCAGAGAATTTGGTTCCAAGCTGGGGAAATGAGGTTACTACGAAGCCAGAGTCTCAACATATGAATCAAAGCCTCCTTTTCAGCATCCAGAAGGATTTGGGGGACGGAGTCCCTAGCAGTTTCAGTGCTGCATGCCTTGGACCTCGGCCACATGTGGGTATGTGAGTGCGTGGCTCCTTGTGAGCCCAGAGGAAAGCTTGACGTGCACCAGGGAACAGGAGCCCCGCCTTCAGGAAGCCGTGAGCGAGGAGCAGCTAAAATGTGCTTCCTCTTCCCCTCTCTCTCCAGCCCTGAAGGTCACTGTGGGCTGACAAGCCCTTCCCCCACACCCTGCGACTGAGTTCAGCTCTCCTTACCCCACCCCTGCCCTCACAGTGGCCCTCAGCCGAATCTGCGAGGTTGCTCTTTACCCCTATCGCTCTCCTGGCTGGGCTCTCTCTCTGCACTTCTGCTCTCCAAGATGAAGGGAACCAAATGCCACTATCACACTGGCAGACCCTAGCTGGCCCCAGAGTTCTGCTTCTGTTTCATGAGGGCAGTACAGTGGGTAGTCCTGGAAGTAGGAATTCCTCTTCAGCATCCAAAGAGAAGATTGCTTAGAACAGTGTCTGGTCTGCGGTACATGCTGTAGGGCTGTAAGCTTTTATTCTCTATCCTGGCCCAGCTCCTAGGTATGCTAGAGTGAGCAGCAAACAAAAGAGATGCGGTGGGGGTGATGGAACTTGAAGTTTAAACATTTGAGAGCCAGATGGGGCAAGTGCATACACAAAGCCCAGGAGGGGGAATTAGCAAGGTACCTTTGTAGAAAAGCAAGTGGACCAGATGGAATCAAGGGAAACATTCCTATAAGTAGTGGGAACAGCTTAAAACTTTTGGGGCCACACTGTTTAGGGTCTTGATTGCCAAGCTAGGGTGTTTGCACTTCATCCTGTAGGTAATGGGGAGCTGGATGGTTTCGATTTTAACACACACATTATTTTGCTATCCTAGATTAAGACTTGGCATTTAATTGAACCCCTACAAAGTTCAGAGGTACAAAGTTGAGCTTGGTGTGAAGTTGAACTCGACCATGCGTCTGGGTTCTTTGTCTTTCCTCTCTCCTGCCCCTCCTTCCTGTCCTCTCTTCTCCCTTCCTGCTCTCTTACTTTCTCTCCCTGCATTTTACCAATTCTAAAACTCTGTGCATTGCATCTTTCTTGTAGTTGATTCCTAATCCTAGGAATCTTCTCATCAACCTGGTGAGAAGATTGGAAATCTGACATGTTCTTTTCTTTTTTTTTCTTTTTAAAGCAGGATTAGGCAGCTAATTGTACATTCCGTGCAGAAGGGAAAGTATCTAATTTCTCATCTCTGAGGTTGTCAGATCCCGTCCTGTTCTCCCAGAGACTTAATTTATGCTGTCTGGGTTATCATGGGATAGTCCATATGAAGCTCTGATTTGAGTTACTTGTGGGTCCCATTCTCCCCAATCCTAATAGACCAATAGTTTTCAGCCAGGGAGCAATTTGCTCCACAGGGGGCCTTTACAAATGTCTAGAGACGTTTCTGGTTGTCACAACTTAGGTAGGGTTGGAAGATAATGTGCCACTGGCATTTAGTGGCGGGGGGGGGGGGCAGGGATGCTGTAAACACCCTACAATGCATGGGACAGCCCCCACAACAAGAAATCATCTAGTTCAAAATGCAGCAGTGCTGAAGCCTCTGAGAGAGAAAGGAAAGTGGGGTGAACTGAGTCACTATCTGTGTGGATAGGATAGGGATGGGGCAGGATGACTGACCTGAGGAAAAGGTCCACTGGGAGCAACTGTTCTGAGAAGCATTTGGCATTAGAAAGAAGACCAGAAATTTTTTTAATAATGCCTATTTTTATTGTTGAGAAAGAGAGCATGAGTGGGGAGGGGCAGCAAGGCGGCAGGTGGGGCTGGAGAGAGGATCTGAGGCAGGCTCTGAGCTGTCAGCACAGAGCCTGAGGTGGGGCTCGAACTCACGAACCGTGAGATCATGACCTGGGCTGAAGTTGGACGCTCAACCGACAGAGCCACTCAGGCACCCCCAGAAATTTTAATACACTACTTATGAGCAAATGCAATTTGCCTATTTTTAACTAGCTTCCCTCTGGAAATAATAGAAGTTCAGTATATAGCCCCTAATGATAATTAGTCTACCAAAAACGTAACCATTGGAAGCCTCCACTTGTTAAGCGTCCTGTGAAACCTGATGTATTCGTGGCTTCTGAAATGCTCCCAGCGTGAGTACCTACAGCTGTGTTCGGCTTTATTTTGAAGGCCCTTGTGGCTTTGACTTTAGAAACATAGGTAATAGTCTTGGAAGGGAGCAGGTACCAGACATACATTTTGGTGGGGGACTATGTAGCACCTAAAGCATTTTATATCCAGGTGGTCAGTCCTTGAACTCGATCCTCTTAGTAAGAATGTGGTTGATTATTAACTGCATTTGGAGGAGTAGAGACTGATCCCAGTGGTTCTCTGGGTCCATAATGTCTCTCACACATCAGCTGGTCTCAGCCCTCTTCATAGTTAAGTTCTGCCCACCAAGCTTGGTCCTTGACCTTGTGTCCTCATTCCCTAGTGTCCTCATCCAGTCCCAAGACATGAATCCTCTCCATATGCCAGTGGCTTCTGATGCTCACAGGCAACCCCACTGCATTGTCCTCCTTCCCTGAAGGACCATTTCACATCTTCCTTCTCCTCAAACCTCCACCATCCCTGCCCCATCACTCTACATGGATGACCTCATTTCCTGTTTAGAAAACAGAAGCAATCAGAAAAAACTTCTACAGATTCCACCCCATCTACCAGCATCCGTGTCCTTTTGCTTTTCTTCCTCCCCAGTCACCATGGTCCAGCTCTAGGCTCCTCCCCTCTGCCTCCTGGACGTCATTTGCCTCCTTTCTCCTGAATTTGTACTTTCCCACCCCTGCATTATTTCTATCAGTTTATGTACAATATATTCCATAGTCTTAAAAAAATCTTCCTTGATCCTACATCTCCCTAGCAGTTGCCCCAGTTTCAGCTCCATTTACCAGCCAAAAAAAAAAAAAAAAAAGCTTTGCCTTCTCATCTTCATTCTCTGCAACTTGTCTGTCCTGAACCTTTTTATTTATGCTTTCATCCCATCAAACCAGCAAAACCTACTCTTTTCAAGGTCACCATGACCTCCATTTGAGACGTTCAGCAGCATCCACCCTGTGGGGCACAGTCCTTCTTGACACACTCCTGACAGCCTGGGAGAGCTTGATTGTTTCCTTAGCAGTGAAAATGTCTTCCATGCAGGGAACATTTAGAATTTAATTGCAGAGGTGAAGTAAATCAGTATTAAGTTGTTTTATGTTAAATTTGGGAATATCTGTGTATTTGATATTTTAAGACTCGTAATGTTTAAATGAATTTGGTGTGTCAGAAGACAAGATGCTATATTCAAAGACTTCTGTAAGAGACTTAACAAAACTAATTTTGTAATCAAAGAATTTTGAACCAGTTACACTTTATTTATAAGCTTAATTTTTTTGGTTTTACAAGAATGACTGAAATAGTCAGGATTTTTTTTTTAGTCACTTAATTCATAGTTAGGGAATTAACATAGAGGGTAAGAGCCAAAATCTGGATTCTGGAGCCAGACTTTATGGTTCACAAAACAGTTCAGTTATTAGTAGCTAGATGACCTTGTGAGAATTGCCCTCCGTACCTCAGTTTTCCTGTATTTATAACAGGAATGATAATAATATGAGTTATCTGCTGGAATTTCTATGAGAATTAGAGTTAATGATGTAAATTGTTTACGATAGTTTCTGGACATGGTAAGGGCTGTGTTAGCTGTCAGTGAAAAGCAAATAAAATATATTAAATTTATAAATGCAGTTAAAAACCTTTAAAAAGTTGTTTAGTGAACTAAGTCTAAGTGGAACAAACCCTTAATCAAACCCTCCCATAAAACAAGTTGTTAAGATTTCCCTTGGAAATCGCATAATAAGATTTGTAGAAGTCACTTGGGAGCTTGAAGGAAGAAGAGGGATGCTAAGCTTGTTACTCTAATAAATCAAATATGGCTTACAAATGTAAGTAGTCCCAAAGTACACTTACTTGGATGACAAAGTTGTCTTCTGGGGCATTCGAAATCTCACAAAGGCCGAGCTAGTTTCCTAAGAGCCCTGGCATCTATTGGTTGCCCCCTGGGATTTGAAAGCTTCTGTGGAGCAGCCCTGGGGCCCTATGGTGAGGAGCCAAGCTTAGGGGAACCTGCAGCTTGAAGCAAAGCTGCCCAGCTAAGCCCCACTCAGTTTGCCAATCCTCAACTGATGCATTGGTAAGTGAGCGAGTGCTTTATGCATATTAACACAGTTAATCCTTATAATAACTATATGAAGTACGCATCATTAATATTCAGATGAAGAAACTGAGGCCTGGGGAAGTTAAGTAATTTGCCTCAGGCCACATAGCTAATTAGTGGTCACACAGTAGGGATTCAAATTCAACAATCTGGCTCAAGTCCGTGGTTAACTACACTTTGATATCGTCTATTCTAATATAATCTATGACATAAAAAAATTGACAGTTGTAGCCCACTACATTGATTTCATGACCCTGTGATTTTCAAAACCTCCTCCAAGGAGTTATTCTGTGAGAGCAAGAACTAAAAGTCAAACTGTCTCTCAAGAATCTTAAAAACAAAATTTCCACAGTTGGGTTGTGTTCCTAGTTTCTGTCATCACTATCTTCCCCCTGACCCCCAAGTAAAAGCCCTCTGAACGTGCTCTTTTGTGCCTTGGTGGTGAGGAGCTCAGCAGATAGAATAACACGGGCCAGACGTGCTCTCCCCCTCACTCACCCACTTCCCCTCAACTCCCAGGTGCTACAAAATCAACAGGAATTCACAACTTCCTGATGAAAAAGAGTGACTGTCACCAGCATTTCAGGGAAAGGGAATGGCTGCCTCCTAGCGCTCTCAGGGGCTCTTTGAGCTGTTGCCTCATGAGGAAGAGTTTGGGTCTAAACCGAAGAATAACGTCTGATTCAACGACAGGAGTTTCTGAGGGATCCAGACCACCGAGTGGGTCAGGGCAGTGAGAGCCTTGGACAGTTTTAGAACTTGATTTGAAATAGAGGCTGTTACTGTAGCATTACAACTTTGAGACAAAGGGAACCAGTTAAAACTCTCATTCCATTGTGTATGGAAAGGCCAGCCATGGGCAATAGAACAGCTCTTTGATTTTGTTTGGACACATTGGAAAAAAGTATTTTTTCCAGTTTTATTGAGAAATAATTGACCTGCATCACTGTATACATTTAAGGTATATAGCATGATGGTTTGCTTTATGTATATCGTGAAAGGATTAGCATGGTAGGTTTAGTGACCATTCATGATCTCATATAGATACAATAAAGCGAAAAGAAAGAAAAATTTCCCCTCATGATGAAAACTGGTAGAATCTAGACTCTTAACCACTTTTCTATATGTCATAGAGCATTCTATATACTCATCCTGTTGTATATTACATCCCTAGTCCTTCTTTATCTTGTAACTGGAAGTTTGTACCTTTTGGCCACTTTCCTCCGATTCCTCCTCCTCCCACCCCTGCCTCTGGTCATCATGAGTCTGACTTCTTTTGTTGAGTTTGGTGTTTGTGTTTTTTAGATTCACGAATAAGTGAGATCATAGGATGTTTGTCTTTCTCTAACACCTACTTAATGTCTCCCGGGTCCAGCCATGAGAAAAAATAATTCTATAATTACAAGTTCCATGTGAAAAGGAAATAGAAATACAATTTCCAGGTTTACGTATATATGAGCCTCAATTCAAAACTGATATCAGAGAGTATTGATTTTTTTTTTTTAAAAAGTTAAGTTGAGGCAACTGAAAGTATGTGGAAAAGGTGTTTTATATAACAATCTTTCAAAATTTCTCCTACAATTTAAATATTTTAAGTAAAAGTAATAAGAAAGTAATCAATGCTGTCCCACTGCACCTTACCTCGCAGGGGCTGTCTTCAGGGATTCTTTAAGGCAGCAGATTACAAGCTGGCTGCAGTTGAGAGATTGACTGAAAGCTTCCATACTGCACATTATCTCTTTTTTTCTCTTTCTTACATTTAAAAAGAAAAACCCAGAAGGATGCAGAAAAACACAAATTTGTATAAATGAGGGTATGCCAAGAGAGTGGGCAGTTTGACTTTATGATCTCATGAAGGAAAATTCATGACCCTATGTTTACACACACGTATGTACACATACACACATATATACATATCTGTACATATCTGTACATATATGACATATACATATATATGTGTGTGTGTGTGTGTGTGTATATATATATATATGAAATTAAAAAATATATAAAATAAAATACATACATACACACACACCCAGAACCAGCAATGGGGCTTTGTTTATATTGCAAATAAGTATTTTTTAAATGTTTTTTTATGCAAAATAGCACCTATTCACTTTGGTGTTAACCACATCCAGAGTCTCTAACAGAATTATGAACAGTGTAACAGTCTCGTGCTGATTCATGTTCTCGAGGTGCCTTTGGAGACACAGCCTCTGGGCTGTGACTCCATTTTGCACAGGTGTAATAAACTCTACTAGAACAAGGGGTGGTCTGGGGACCTTTCAGTTCCAGCCTATAGTCAGCTATTGACAAATTTTTGCTTCCTTGTTATCCCTGGACAATCTTTGTTTATCCCAGGATCTAATTTATATATTAAAAATTATATTGTAGCTATTTTTAAAGAATTCCATAAGACTCATAAGATAATGAGTAAAACACTCTGATTGCCAATTAATCAATCTTCAATCCATTTTTACCAAGTCATACATCTTCCACCCACTGTGGAAGACACCAAAGTAGAGATTCCTGTACGGGTTTGGGAGACATGAGATACTCATTTTCTTTTTTAGTTTTGGAAATTTTTGTTTTGATAGGATTTCAAACTTAAAGAAAAGTTGCAGGAAGAATACCAAGATCCTGTATGCTCTTCCCCCAGATCTCCCAACTGTTAACAATTACCTAATTGTTTTTTGTCATTCTATCATTGTGTGTGTTCGCGTGTGTGTGTGTTCGTGTGTGTGTGTGTGTGTGTGTGTGTTTGTGTGTGTGTACTATTTTTTCTGAACTGCTGGAGAGTAAGTTCAGACATAATGCTCCTTTACTCCTAAATATTTCAGTGTGTATTTCCAAAGAATGAAGACATTATCTTACAGTACAGTTTTCATATTTAGAAGCTGAAACTGATACCATATTATTTTCTAATGTACAGTTCTTACATTTCATCAATTGTCCCAAAAATTTCCTTTGTAGAAAAAATAGTTTATTTTTCTGGTCCAGAATCCAATCCAGGGTTACAAGTCATACTTAGTTATCATGTTTCTTTAGTGTCCTTTAATCTGTAAGTGTAATCCTCAGATTCTGTGTCATGGCCTTGACATTTTTTAAGGGTAGTGACCAGTTACTTTGTAGAATGTTCATCAGTTTGGGTTAGTCTGAGATTTCCTCACTATTAACTCAGGTAATGTATTTTTGGCAAGAACGCCTCAGAAGTGATACTGTTTCTTTTCACTGCATCATATCATGAGACACATCATGTCTGTTTGTTCCATTCTTCGCAATATTAGCTTTGATCATGAAGTTGGTGTCTGCCAGGTTTCTCTATTGTAAAATAACTATTTTTCTCTTTGCAATTAATAGGTAATTTGTGGCAGAAACTTCCTTATTAAACTTTTACTGACATTTTTTGGAATCCAACTGATGCTTCTTTCTGAATCAGTAACTATGACCATTTCTAAATAATAATGATTTTCTTTTTTTCCTAGCTTTACTGAGGTATGATGACAAATAAAAATGGTATATATTTAGAGTGTACAACTTGATGTCTTAATATACATATGCATTATGAAATGGTTATCATAATCAGGCTAATTAACATATATATCACCTCACATTTTTACCATTTGTGTGCCTGTGGTAAGAGCATTTGATCTCCTCTCTCAGCAGTTTTCAAGCATTTAATACATTAGTATTAACTGTAGCCACCATTCTGTATACTGGGCCTCCAGAACTTATTCATTCTTCATGTAACTGAAAATGTGTGCCCTTTGATCAACATTTCTGCTCCCCTCAACCCCCAAGTCCCCTTTCTATTCTTGATTACTATGAGTTCAACTTTTTCTTTTCTTTTTCTCTTTTTTCTTTCTTTTCTTTCTTTCCTTTCTGTCTTTTTTTAATACTCCACATATAAGTGGCATGGTGCAGTATTTGTCTTTTGGTGTCTGGCTTAATTAGCATAATGTCCTTCAATGTCATTCATGTTATTATAAATGAAAGTATTTCTTTCTTTTTCAGGGCTGAATAATAGTTCACTATATGTATGTATATATGTGTATATATACACCACATTTTTTAAAATATGAAACTTATTGTCAAATTGGTTTCCATACAACACTCAGTGCTCATCCCAACAGGTGCCCTCCTCAATACCCCTCATCCACCCTCCCCTCTGTCCCACCCCCCATCAACCCTCAGTTTGTTCTCAGTTCTTAAGAGTCTCTTATGTTTTGGCTCCCTCCCTCTCTAACATTTTTTTTTCCTTCCCCTCCCCCATGGTCTTATGTTAAGTTTCTCAGGATCCACATAGGAGTGAAAACATATGGTATGGTATCTGTCTTTCTCTGTATGACTTATTTCACTTAGCATAACACTCTCCAGTTCCATCCACGTTGCTACAAAAGGCCATATTTCATTCTTTCTCATTGCCACGTAGTATTCCATTGTGTATATACACCACATTTTTGTTATCCATTCATCTGTTGATGGATGCTTGAGTTGTTTACATATCTTGGCTATTGTGGATAATACTGTGATGAACATGGGAATGCAAATATATCCTCAACATAGTGATTTTATTTCTTTTGGATATATACCTAGAAGTAGATTGCTGGATCATATGGTATTTCTATCTAATCACTGATGATTGGATGAAAACGCAATCCACAGAATGACAGAAAATAATTGCAAATTATATACCTGATATGAATCTAGTATCTACAATATATAAAAACTCTCACAACTGAACAACAACAAACAACCCAATTACAAAATAGATCTAAATAAACTTTTCTCCAAAAAAATTATACAAATGGCCAAAAGATGTACAACCTTGTTAGCCATCATGGAAACTCAAATATTGAAACCTTGATGGTTTCACACCAACTATGATTACTAGAATAATAATAATAGTAACAAAAACAACAACAACAAACAACAATAGATATAAGTGTTGGTGAGGATGTAGAGAAATCACAACCCTCATATATTTGTTGCTGGTGGGAATATAAAATGCAACCACTTTGGAAAGGAGTCTGGCAGTTTCTGAAAATGCTAAACCTAGAGTTATCATACAGTCCAGAAATTCTAATCCTAGGTGTTCATCCAAGAAAATTAAAGACCTATGTCCACATGAAAAAGTATACACAAATGTTCATAGCAACATTACTCATAATAGCCAAAAAGTAGAAACAATCAAAATACCTATGAATTGATGAATGGATAAACAGAATGTACATCCATATAACATCCATATAATAGTATAATATATCCATATAATAGAATATTATTCAGCTATAAAAGGGAATAAAGTACCAACAGATGCTATAGCACGAACAAACCTTGAAAACATCATACTAAGTGAGAGAAGGTAGACCTAAAAGGCCAGGTGCTATATAATTCCCTTTATATGAAATTCCCAGAGTAAGCAAATCTATAAGATAGAACGTAGATTAGTGGTTGCCTAGGGCTGTGGGGCAAATAGAGAGTGACTGCTAATGGGTACAGTTTCTTTTCACAGTGATGAATAATGTTTCAAAATTGATTGTGATACTGTTGTTCAACTCCGTGAGTATACTAAAAACCATTCAATTGCAATGGTAAGTGAATTATATCTAAATAAAGCTGTCCTATAGAAATAAAGAGAAAGGAGAGAGAAGAGGGAGAGAAGAAAGGAAAGGAGGGAGGGAAGAAAGAAAGAAAGAAAGAAGGCTAAACCATGGAAAGTCATGGGGGTGGGGTTGCTGGGGATGAGGTCATCATGGCAGACAGTAGTTAGTAACAGAAACAGAAGAAGTCATCACGTTGTGGAAAGTCCTATAGGCCACAGCAGGGTTTGGCTTTTATTTTAATTGCAATGGGCAGGCATTTGAGGGTTTTAAGCAAAAGGGTGATATGATCTGATTATAAAAAATAACTCTGGCTCTTGTGTAGAGATTATGCTTGGGGTGGGGTGGCAAGCCTGGACATGAGGAACGCAAGTGAAAGGTTCTGTGCTATTTACTGGGTCACAGTAATGGGTAATGACACGCTTTCATGACTGATTCCATCATTTACAACAAATAATCTTCATCCTTCTCTCTGCCTCTGGCCCATCCTCACTTCCTCCTATACCCCCTCCAGCTTCTTTTCCAAGGAAAGGGAACGTGGTAAAATTAGCAAACACCATCACCAGATCTTCAGCCTATTCACTATACTTGGTTTAGAAATAGGACTATTCTAGTCCATTCAACAATTCTTTATGGAGTAGGAGAACAATAGAAGGGCATGTGGACAATGAGATCGTGACTTTTCCCAGACACTGTCAGAAAGGAGTTCATGGCCACCATGCTCAAAGCAAAAGAATGTGCCCAACTGGGGTTTTGAGGATAGAAAGGCCAAAAATAAAAGAAGATATTCTTGATTTTTGAGTTACAGTTAGACAGGAAGTAGGGGCACACATTCATGATGTTTAGGAAACTGCAAAGGATCAAAAAGAAATACACAGCTCACTCTTATCACCTCTTGGAGGTTAGTCACTAACACTCATATAACACACCCCAACCTGAGCATCAACTAGTCTTCCAAGGATTCCCAAGTTCCTGCTTCTGGGGGCTGATAAATGACATTACCCAGAAGGTGTCATGTGACATGGTTAGCCCATCTTCTTCTAAAACATCAATCAAGAAGTTCTCTTCTTACCAAAGTGGTATAAACTAGAAGGAAAATTCAGGTGTTATGGGTCCTACAGCTTTTGGAGACCCTCTTTAAGGAAGAGTACAGAATTGCAAGTACAAATTTAGGTATGAAATGAGTATTGAAAAAATGTTAAATGTTGACACATACCACAAACACCACAAAATCCATTAAAATAACAATATTTCATTTATTAATTGACCACCTGGAATACGTTGGTAATATTTTTCCCCAACAGTTTTGATTGCATACTCTTTTAACCTCTCCATATGAAAACAGTGCTATAAAATGGTTGTTATGAACAGAGAATAGGAAGATAATCCTGTCTTTCCTTTTGCATGGTTATTTTTTTTCCTTAATGTCCATGGTTTGGAAAAGTTCCTTTGCATTTCAGAATCTTTTGTTGGCAATGCTCCTCCTGCATGTACTCTCACAGTCTCTTGTTTTAGCAGTGTCTTTGATAGAAGCTGCCACCAGCAGCTGGTCCAACTTGGCCACGTCCTTGACATGCCCGTGCTCCTCCAAGTCCTGGGGCAGCCATGAAACCTAGTCACAACAGCTTCTGAGCAGAAAGCAGAGCAGCATCTAGTTCAGTCCTTTCTTCTAATGATCAAAGATAGGATTGGAATGCTCCATGAGGCCCTCTGGGGCCACGTGGGATTTGGGTGCTGGGTGGATGTGAATATGGTTCAAGCAGCCAGCTAACCCTACCTGAAATCCCAGCACCATACTAGGGCAAGGGGGTGACCTTTCGTCTGGGATCAACTCTGTGCCTCTTATATTGGGCTCCTTCAATCTTATAGGGGAACCCTTGGAGACTTAGAAAGGGGCTCAACCAAATGAAGCTTAAACTCCATTCATTTCTCAGTAAATCTGCCTCTCCAAGCCCCAGTTGTCAACAGTAGAGGCAG
Organism: Felis catus; assembly: GCF_018350175.1. Taxonomy (NCBI): domain Eukaryota; kingdom Metazoa; phylum Chordata; class Mammalia; order Carnivora; family Felidae; genus Felis; species Felis catus. Next base: position 117,251,995 of record NC_058374.1, read on the forward strand.
CTGTGGCCACTGGACAGGAGGATAATTATAGCCTTGTCCACAGCAAAAAGAACCCAGATAAAATTTATCTTAGGGTTAGGATACCAATTTGGCTACTATTACAAAAGTCAAAATAATAGTAGCTTAAACAAAATGAAGTTTGTTTTTCTGTCCTATAACAATCAAAGTATAAATGGTCTAAGGCTGATGTGGTGGCTCCATGGTAATTAAAATTCAAGTTTCTTCCACTATGATTCTCCTTTATCCTCAACAGAGGACTTCTATCTTGTAGTTGAATATGGCTGCTCCAGGTTCTGCCATCATATCTGCATCCCAGCCTAAAGAAAGGTAGAAAGAAGATGTGGGAGGTGATGTTATCCTTTCCATTTCAGATCGTGGACCAGCATACCTCATATCTGCCCAAATCTCTTCTGCCCACATTCCATGAGTTGAAAATTATTCTTTATCTCATTTAGGTGCAAGAGATGTTGGAAAGTGTAGTCTTTAGTGAAATAGTCATGTGTCTGACCAAAACTCAGAGGCTATATTCTCAAAGGACGTAGGGAGGATTGGCCGCTGGGGACGGCCAGCAATGTTGCCACAGGGAAAAAACCAGATCAACTGAATGCACCATTTTGTATCCACATCAATGATTTTGTTAGTTTTCTGTACCTTTTAAGACCACAAGGGAACTACTGGTTACTGGTGCCTCTAATGTAAACATTTGCAGAGTTACGTTTTTTAGCAGAGAAGCTAAAAACTCAGTGAATAACCAACTCAATCTATATCCCTGCTCCCACTTAGGTGTAAGCATAAAAAGAGTTAAGTATCTGCATAATAGAGCCCAAAGAAACAAACTAACGGGATGCTCCCACGGTACACTGCATGAGGCTTTAATGGGTTGAATCCTTCTCTATCAGCAATTCAGTAAATTCACTTGAAAATGGAATGGATTCATTTCTGTACAATGCTAGAAACAGCAGGATCACATCTTCTTTTCCAACCCCCCCACCACCTCCCCATTCAAACTCAGATGTTGGCTTCAACATTAATACAGTGATACATTCTGAATACAAAGAGCACACCCTTGGAGCAAATTGTAAGCTTGGAACCATTTCCTCACCTTGTTTACTCTGGTCTGAATGGCTGGTTCAGGTTATGCCAAAGTGTGCATTGGTATCAGTGTTAAAGAAGCCAGCCACTCAGAACTGAGCTCTAAACATCATGATCAATGCAAGGCTGACTTGATGACCCACAAGCATAATATAATTTATGCATTCATGTCCGAGCTCAATGAGTAAAACAAATGTTATGATATTACAAGTTATGTCAAAATTACTCCCAAACCACCAGTGAATTTAACAATATAATCAATCAAAAGCCATCAAATGTGTAGTTTAGGAAACAGCCTATATAGGCCACATAATGAAAGAACTGAAATTTTCACCCATCAGCGAATTAGCTGGGCCTTGTGAAGACACAGGCAAAAAAGAATGATGGAACCAGGGGGCTCAAGAAGTCATCACACACAGTCCCCCCGTCTGGGGTCAGGTCAATACTTAACCTATTTTTAGCAAACTTGAGTAATGAGAATTGAACTGTCTTCCTCTGAAGTCTGTTCCAGCGTCCAATTAGGAAATGCTTTCATATTCACAGCCACCATTGTGCTGCAATCTTAACCCATTTCCTATAATTTGCTCCTCCATGGAGATGGAAAACAGCTGGCCATTTTCCCCCCTTGTGATAATCTTTCGTGTTCAAAACCATACATACTCAGGTCTCTCTTTTCCATGTTAACAAACCCAGACTCCTTTGCCTGCTTTCAGACCACTCTTATTTTCCAGGTATTGTTGTGGCTTTCCTATCTTTCCTATGGATTTCTCCATTTCTCTTTTAAAATGCAAAACCCTACACTGAGTGGTTTAAAATAGCCTTGCTCAGTCTGAGGAACGCTGAAGGATGGTCTCAATCTCAGTATCACACAGTCCTGACCACAGGCCATGTTTAAATGGTAGTCCTCAGTGGCCTTCAGGTCATTTCCATGACCTGTAAACCTCACTAATTTTTCCCCAATAAGGATTCCATTCTGCTTTTAGAAAACTACTCCTCTTGTTTGTCACGGTGACTTAGGGCATGATTTCCCTCCTCCAAAATGTTAATATAGCCACCAAACTTGATGTCCTCTGTGACTAATAAACACATTCTAAATGAATTACTCCAGCTTCAGACAAAGATTGTTAACAGCCCTAAACTAGCACATTTGAGTCACCAATAAATACTTCGCTCCACTGGCTGCTTCAGGGCATGAACAACTCCACAAATGCAGTTGGGTTCACTTGGCTTATTGACTACTGGATACTGTGGAAAGAACAAGGAAAGACCCGGCTTTGGGCCAGGCCAGGGTTTCTCGATGTTGGCACTATTGATATTTGGAGCCAGAGAATTCTTTATTCTGGGAGGCTGTCCTGTGCACTGTAGGACGCTTAGCAGCATCCGTGGACTCCACCCACTAGATGCCAGTAGCAATCCCCTGCTCAATTATGACAGTCGAAAATGTCTCCAGACATTGCCAGATGTCCCCTACTGAGGGGGGGGTGCAAAATCCACCCCAAGTTGAGAACCACGGTTCCAGATGTTTGACTTCCCTTTCCAGACAGAAAGCAAATTGGTTCAAGGATGTTTGCTCCCAACAAAACCTCATTATCTACGACCCAGCATCCCAGGAACTGCTGGACTGAGTACTCATCACAATGTGGAGGAGCTTTTCTGTACTAATTTCATCCTCTGAGGTCGAGATTATCACCCCATTTCATAGATATAGAGTGGTTGAGCCGGGCATGAGTAGCACATAGCCACCAAGGGGCTTATTTGAACCCACATCAGCCAGGTTCCAAATCCTCTGCTCTTTTTATCATCTAACACCACCCCTCCAGATGGGTGGACCATTGACAGTTCCCCAGAGCCCATCCTTTCCCTTTGCACAAGATGGAGATTTCCTCTTGCAAGAACTCCAGAGCCTTCTTTAAATAAAGAAGGCTTGGTAGCTACTCTGACCCACGTGGCCCTGTCTTTCAGAGTGCAGTGGCTCGTTTGACTCTTTATCAGTTTTCACCTCTTTCAGCATATTGGCTGGCTTCCCTTGGTACAAGACCCTGTCATTCCCAAAGCACCTGGTCATGTGCTGTCACGTTTGGTTCAGGGGGACTGAGAGGCCTGATGATTCCCCCAGTGGGTAAATGGCTTGGGCAGGCCTGTGAGTAGGGGTAAGCCTCCTGGCCTTACCTCCAGAACTTATACAAGGGGGTGTCTGTTTTGCTTAGATAGCAGTGGTATTCTTTTTATAGTCTGTGCTTTTGTACTGATACACACTGTTATTTTGTTTCAACATTTCTCCCAGAAGGCTGGTTCCCTGGGTCCTCCCTCCCCCCCCCCCTTTTTTTTAACGTTTATTTATTTTTGAGAGAGGCAGAGAGGGAGACAGAGGATCTGTGCGCTGTCAGCACAGAGTCTGATGTGGGTCTCGAACTCATGTTAGATCATGACCTCAGCCGAAGTTGGATGCTTAACCAACTGAGCCACCCGGCGTCCCCTCCCTCTTTAATCTCATAGACTTAGGGCAGGTTTTCCACCTGGTTGTCACACAAACCTTTAATAATGGCATCATTTTCTTCCTTCAGTAGCCTCCCATGGTTTTCCTTAAAGGTGAATTCATTTATTTACACAGTCACTCCCACGTCTCAGGAAACCTGTTCGGGCTGCATCCGTGTGAATGATCTCGCCAGCCCCGCAGATCCAGCACCTCCCTGGGTTCACCCCACTTTCACAGCCACTAGAGATTTCCTTCCCCTTCTTTCTGGCGGCGCATATCCGGCCAGGCCCCAGCTCAGTGCCAGCATCTCCTGGAGGCCCCTAGCCACTCCTCACCACTCGGTCTCCCCCATGCCTATCTCACTGGGCTGAGGTGAGAACTGGACAAAACACTGTATGTGAGCTATGCGGTCCTATACACAAGAAGGGTATTATGACGAATTTAGTATATGATGTGAAAAGGGCATCCTGTTGGCTCAGACCCTTTGTCCCTCACATTTCGTTCCCATTGGCTTTTTCTTGCCAAAACCCTGAGCTCGAAGAACTGCACCTTCCTGCAGCCTGTTTTCTTTATCTCGCTGATTTCTCTCCTTCCTTCCTTAGAACCCTGAATGTTATCATTTTGTAGTCATTTCCACCAAAGTTCCCGGGTATTCTCTTCAAAGATGGGAGAAGTGTGGATATGTTTAGGGTCTGAGCAAGACTCAGGAGTGAGGGAAAAGTTGAAGGTATAGGAGTCAGAGAGCCGTGTTGAAAGAACAAGTCACGGAGGGGATAAGAGAGGCTGGAGTCCCAAGAATAGGAGCAAGGGCCGAGTTAGGAGGGACACCAGTAAGATGGGTGGATGTGTGGACAAGTTGAAGGCAGGGTAGGGGGAACATTTCAAGGTCTTCATCTTGTGCAGTAGGAGGCTTAGTGAAGTTGGGTGTTGGGCGAGGCCTTGACTGGCCCAGCAGTGCTCAGTGACCCAACGTAGGGTGGAGAAGGATTGTCGGGGCAGTGAGGTTAGTGGTTTGGAGGGCAGGTGTTGGAAGAAAAAGCTGTGAAGGAGCAGAGCACCCACGTTCAACCTGATAACCGGGGTAGCCTCCAGACTTGGCAAGAAGGAAGTAGAGCAAAGAGGGTTCGTGGACCCGGTCTGAGTCCTCAGCAAGGGAGATGAAAGGCTAGACATTTGTGGCCTGAAACCTGCGGGTTAGAGTTTCAGATTTCTGACAGAGAACACTTCGAGGTGATGACAAGGCTCAGGCAGGGATACAGGTTGGCTGCCCAAGGACAGTGCAGTGAGGGTCACCCCACACAACCGTGTGAATGCACTCTGCTCCCGTGGCCTGGCTGATGTCACATAAACTGGGGAAAACTTTCCTAGCCCAGTCCCAGGAATGAGTCCTGCACGACCTGAGCCATGCCTTCCTTCCTGTCTCCACTGACCCTCCCAGGCGTCAATTTTGCCAGCTTCGCCTTTGGCTCTCTCCTCAGATATCTTGCGTGTGTTTTCCTCCATTTCCACAAATGGCTGTGACCATTCCCAACAGCGATCCCGCCTTTCCATCCTGACATTCAGATTCCCTCGGGTAACCCTCTCCCCAAGGACCCTCCTTCTTCGACACCATCCCAGTGCAGGTTGCTTTCACCCCACTGGCCTTGACCTGAAGTGGGATGTGGATAAGCCTCCTGGATATTGAAACCACCCAGACAATGGCAGCCATCTGGGTGGAGAGGAAGATTCTAAGGCAGGTTCTCAGTGAACGTGGGCAACTGATAGCATATATTTTCCCCCTGCTTGAACTTAAATTCCTACAGGAGACAGGCAAGTAAATAAACAAGTAATGACACCCAGTGTCACATGATAGAAACTAACGGAGCCCAAGGCCACCTGGCAGACACATGTTCCATCTCTGTGGAGCAAGAGTATGCCCCTGCAAAATTGTTGCCGCACAGGCACGTGGGCTCAGTGTTGCCAGGCTTTTTCACCATTTAAGAGAAGCCAGAAATCTAGGTTTACATGTAAAATCTCCTGGCTTTCAAATGGTAACATCTCACTCAAAAGAAAATTTTCAGCACCTTTTTGGCCAAACCACCTCGGATGGTTGAATTTTGGATCAGGCTTGCCAGTGTGCCTGGGTGATGCTGTGGACATGGCCGAGGGGAACGAGGAGGAAGCTTGCTTTCCAGCCCGGAAACCGGGGGGCAAGAGTGGAGATGGGGTGTGCCAGAGAAGGAATTTCCCATGAAGGGTATATTTCTGCCCCACCGGCCTCGGACCCAAGAAACAGAGTTAACGGGAAACTTTAAGCTTTGTTTTTCCCCTCAATGTTTTATTTCTTGTTTTTAACCCTTCTGAAAAGTCTGCTAATCGCACACAGCCTTGGTTGGTACCATTGTAGGAATTGAGAAGTGGGCAGCAAAAGGGAGTGGAAACTTCCCTCACCCAGCCCTCCTTTGGGAGAGCTGTGCTACCTGAAAGGGCCAGCGGGCCTGGAGAACCCGCAAGACAGTCAGTGTGGCAGGCGAGCGAGCAGAGGCTGAGCTGGGAGAGCCAGGAGGCGCGGGGGAGGGAGAAGCAGAGAACCACACTGCCTCCCCAGAGGCGACCATGATGGTGGTTCCTGAAATCAGTGGAGGCCGACGCTCGGAAAGACCTCACCATATGTTGCTAGGTGGAAAAGCAGATTCCAAGAAACTGTTAGAGAACGATGCCTTTTGTGAGAAACAAAAGAACACTTACACGACTGTGTGCGTGGAAAAATGGCAGAAGAAAAACGACACACAAAATATTAAACGTGGCTGCTTTTATTTTTTTTTATTATTGTTTTTTTTTTATTTTTAAAAAAAATTTTTTTTCAACGTTTTTTATTTATTTTTGGGACAGAGAGAGACAGAGCATGAACGGGGGAGGGGCAGAGAGAGAGGGAGACACAGAATCGGAAACAGGCTCCAGGCTCTGAGCCATCAGCCCAGAGCCTGACGCGGGGCTCAAACTCACGGACCGCGAGATCGTGACCTGGCTGAAGTCGGACGCTTAACCGACTGCGCCACCCAGGCGCCCCCGTGGCTGCTTTTAGATAATAGGACAGTGGGTGCATTGGTAATGTTTGCCCACTCCGGGGATGGCTTTTGTGGCGTGGTGGTATAAACAGGCTAAGACTCCGCGTCTGCTTTTTTCCCAAGAACCCTACGCGTGTTAACTATGAGGTCCTCACTACAACCCTGTGCAGTTGGTACTCTTACTGTCCCCTACTTTACTGTCGATGAGGAAAGGAAGGTACGAGGCAGTTTAATAACTGGCCCTGGGTCATGCAGGAAGTGGGGCAGCCCTTTCTGCAGCGGTCTTCAAAATGTTACAATGTTGTTTTTATAAGAAAGAAATTATCTGCACACCAGAGCCCTTACTTGAAAATCTGTGTCATAGGTTTTTTGGGTTTTTTTTTTTTTTTCCTCCCAGGTGGTAGTTAGGAGGTTCAAAATTTCTGAGTCTGATATAAACCAAAGGTTTCCTCAGTGGACATATCTAAGACAAGTACATCTGCTTTCTTCTCGGTCACTGACCATCCAGAACCTGTTCTTGGTCTTTGCTTCTTTCCCATTCGTTTATTGGGCGCATTTTATTTATTTTATTTTTATTTTTGTTAATGTTTTATTTATTCTTGAAGAGAGAGAAAGACAGAGAGTGAGCAAGGGAGGGGCAGAGAGAGAGAGGGAGACACAGCATCTTAAAGCAGGCTCCAGGCTCTGAGCTGTCTGCACAGAGCCTGACATGGGGCTTGAACCCATGAGCTGGGAGATCATGACCTGAGCTGAAGTCAGACTCTTAACTGACTGAGCCACCCAGGCGACCCGGGTGCATTTTATTATGTATATAAAATCAGTGTTTACCACTCTCCTGCCTTTATTCTTTTGCTGTTTACCTCAATATATACTTTATTTTGAAAAAGAGTAGGTTAAATTGAGTTCTTGCTTTAGGTACTAGCCTAAGCACCTTTCAAAATACATCTTACTGGGGCTCCTGTAAGCTCAGTCAGTTAAACATCAGACTCTTGATTTCGGCTCAGGTCACGATCTCACGCTTTGCAAGTTCAAGCCCTGCACTGTCAGCCCAGAGCCTGCTTGGGATTCTCTCTCTCCCTCTCTCTCTGCCCCTCCACTGCTCACACACACACACTCTCTCTCTCTCTCAAAATAAATAAACTTAAAAAAAACTTTAAAAAAACACATTTTATTTCATTCTCATACCACTTATCAGTGAGGTACTCTGATTAGCCTACAGGTCAAGATTTTGAGGCACAGAGAGGTTAAGTCACTTTGCCAAATCCACGTAGCAAGTAAATGGTGGAGCCAGGATTCGAACTCCAGTCCGTCTGATTCCAAATTTTATGCTTTTAAAGGCCACACTCTACTGCTAGCTCTACTCATGGTTCAACATAGTAAGGGAATGAACAAGACCCCTTTGTCCTGCACCTCAGAGTGTGTGTGAACATCCTTGAGGCATAAGGCCGCCTGCTTCCCCTGCCTGGCTCTATTACTTTTGGCTAAAAACCATGACAACCTGGAATAACCCAGGTCCCTTCAGCCCACATTCTTGGCATGTTCGCCAGGCCACTATGTCTCACTTAGGCTGATTACATCATGGCCCTGGTCCTGAGCTGAGAACTCAGAATCTCCTTCTCCTCACATTTCTGTATGAAACTTTTCAGTCAGTCAGTCAGTCTGTCAACATGAGTTTTCCTTTTGCTCCCATTCTGGCCCTGTCCTAACTTCCTATGTCTCTTCTGGAGCTGAGTTTCACTTTGGGTTTGGAAAACCCAGGGCTGACTTTGACTTGAAGCCCTGTGCTCACTGGGTCTGTAAACCAGCTCCGGAGACTAACTATCTTCCCTTTCTCCGGGACACAGAACCCTTCTCTCAGATCACACTTGGATGGAGGAATTAGAAACCGTCTCCTCCAAACCACTGGTCCAAAGAGACATGCACGGCATACACGCTCTTTCTCCTTTCTGCTCAAAGATCGAAAGTTCCTCCTGGTGTACCTGTTCTAGCTAAGACTGGTCTGTATCATTTAGGCAAACACGGGACAGAAGGCAGTTAATATTCTGGAGGAGTACATGGAGATAACATAGAGGTGGGTATTTAATCAGTAGCCTTCCAGATCCATTGAGGGATTGGACGCCCCCCCCCCCCCCTTTTCCCCAAGCTCTCTGGTTTTCTGTTCTTCTTCTCTGGTAGGAAAAGGTATGTTCTTCTAAAGGCTCCTTTTAATGGGCCGGGAACATTTCTTTTTAGCCACACTGTTTTAGATTGTAAAGACTGCATCCCTAAAGTGAGAACCACTTGATGGAGTGGGAAGAATAATGATCAGGACACCAAAGTCGTAGAACTGGTTTTGCTGGCTAGCTGTGTGTTTTGAGAGCCATTTAAACCCTGTGTGCCTGAATCTCTTTTTAGGGGAAATGCTAGTGATAACCCAGTGGCAATGCAGACGTAAAGTCATATTATTCCATCAAGTTTCCAATCTATTTTGTAACACTTAAGAAATTTTTTAAAATGTTTATTTATTTTTGAGAGAGAGACAGACAGAGTGCAAACGGGGGAGGGGCAAAGAGAGAGGGAGACAAAGAATCTGAAACAAGCTCCAGGCTCTGAGCTGCCAGCACAGAGCCCAATATGGGGCTTGAACTCGTGAACCTCGAGATCATGACCTGAGCCGAAGTCAGATGCCCCATCAACTGAGCCACCCAGGTGCCCCCATCAGGTTTCCAATCTTGAAGGTCTATGCTATAAAACCTTCAAAACTGATACCTCGACTTCTAGGAGGGAAGTCAAAATCCTTAAGCAGTTGGCTTTATAGACGGAAGGTATACTAGCAACAAGGTGCAGATGGGGGTGTGTGAGGCTGCCTTAGCTCCATCCGTTTCATGATATGGATAGTCACAGTGCAAATGCACGTTCCAGACCCCATTTCCCACTTCCCAGTTAATTGCCACTTTTAAGTCCCTTCTGTCTAGAAGTTCTGAAATCATAGCAGATCGGAGTCTACTAAATTGTAATGTGAAAGTGACAAAAAATTTAGATAACATATTTTACATATGAGATATCTATATGAATAGTCATAGTATTCTTTCAGGTAGATATTCATAATGATCGCTTTATAGGAAGTGGATATAAATTGTGAGGAGCGTTTATATCAAAACATAATGAACTTTTAGGCTCTTTCTCAGACTTACTCTTGTGCTAATGCTCGGTGAAACCCCCACTACTATGCAACAGAAGCATCTCTAGTGTGAGAAAGCCAAGGAGTTAGCATTAAGATCAAGAAGTTAGCTGTTTGTCACAGGTCTATCAGGTAGGAATGCTTTCAACGGCAAGGTACAGTGGGCCCAACAGAGAGTGGTTTCACCCATATTATTTACTTAAGTAATCCAGGGTTGATTTCAATGCTTCAACAATGAAATCAAAGACTCAGGCCTTTCCTTTCTTCTACTGAACCATTTTCCGTATGTTGTTCTTACATTTATCACTTCATATTTGCAAGATGGCTGCCACAGCTCCAAATTTCATATCTCTACCTAAAAGCATCCTCATCAAGAAGAAAGTGTTTGTTATTTAAGAAAAAAAAGTGAAGAAGGAAGAATGAGGAAAATCTATAAGGTACAAGAAACGCTTTTTCTCCATGTGACCCTCTCAGGGAGGAATATCTTTCCAGAAGTCCTCTGTAGAATTTGCATTATTTCTTACGGCCCAGATTTAGGTTTACATGTCCAATTATGGGCAAAGACATAGGGGGCTTCCATCATGATTCATCCCCAGGACTGGGTGAATTGCAGCCCTAAGTGGCTGTTGGGTAGACAACCAACAGTATTAGCCACAACAAAGTAATCCAAATGTGGGTTTACATAAAACAAGGACTTTGGGTTAAGTGAAACCATACATTTTTAAATGTAAACTAGATTCATGTTTTATTCATGAACTAAACAATAAGAAACAAATGTACAAAAAGATGTTCTGGGATATGCTATGCAGAGAGTACCTAGATCACTTTAACAGAGTGAGTGTGTCTGTCTCCTCTGGGCACATGAGTCTTTTGAGTGGGTAAGACCTACCTAAGTGGAGCCCATGGAGACAAGAAAAGTTATCACTTGGCAGATAAGCTGTTATGGAGGTATCTTTAGGGAGCAGAATTGCCATGTCAACTGACAGGTCTCTAAGAAAAAGGATCACTGTGGTCTAATGCAATGGATGTCTGCCTGGTAACCATTTCTTTCAGGATCTGCTCTTCTGTCTTCCATGTGAGGCTCTGCTCTGCAGACAATCCCAGGACTCCAACATCATGGCCTCTAGGGTGGGCATGTGGTCCTAGTTTGGCCAACTGAATTCTCTATTCTAGGCAGGTGAACCTGGAGGAGAAATACAGAGAGACAGATGCAGTTGGAATTAAGTCATTCATGGTAATACCTACAAAAAAAGTTCAGAGTTTCCTGCTACTGGTCGTCCCATCTCCAGTCATTCCTAGGGCTTTATTTTTCAGCACTTTCTACTCATTTATTCATCACACAATCTTTCCACGCATACCATGTCTGCTGGGCACTGTCCTAGATTCTGGAGCTAGAACTACAAACAGTAACAATGTCCCTGCCCTCATGGATCAAGCAGTCTAATGAGGAAGACCAAGGACAAACAAGTAAACAAGATAATTGCACACTGGACAAGTAATGAAAGAAAGAAGTAGGATGATGTGATGGAGACCAGCTGGGGAGGCTACTTCAGACTGCATGGTCAGGGAAGACCCCCCTTAGCTACTCAGGATCATCCTAATTATCCTCTTTCTTGCTCTTTGCAACCAAGGTCAGCTTCTGTTGCTTGCAATCAAATGCTCCTAGCAGACACATGAAACAAAAGGAATTCATCAGGCCCTATCACAACCTGCAAACACTAGACTCTAGACTATGAGTCTTTCTTATTCTGAATCCGTATGCCCAACCAATCTCTGGGTAACTAATTTTACTTACCAAGGGAAAAACATCTAGGTGATAATTAATATGCATATACCATTAATCTAGGGAGAAGGTGTTCTGAAGGGCATATGGAAGTTATCTTACAACTGCATATTCATGAAGGAGCTTTATGGTACAAATCTGACTTGTCTGAGGCTGTGGTATGAGTCAGTTCTTCCAGGGTCTGATCTCATCCCTGAATGGGATGATGGCTTCAGACAGAAAGAACTGAGAGACCAGAGTTAGTACCTGAACAATGCAGCAGGGTACCACAGCCCATGAAATCTGGCCTAGAGGGTCTGCACATCTTATCCATCATCTTTAATATTGGAAGTAGTAAATTTGGAAGTCATCTGGGCCTCATGGTATTATTGAAGGAACCTAGGTCTGAAGAAGTGAGAGCTGGCTGAAGGCCACACAGCTAGTTAGTGTTAGGGACCTGGCAATGACCCAGATTAACACTAAGGGCAGTCAGGAGCCTATGTATTTTCAGTTTGGAGCCCTGGTTGTGAGCCCCAGCTGATACAATCATGGGACAAAACTTCTTAAGATAGAACATTTTTTATTCAATGCATGGTGACCAAGGACCTGGCATGTGCTGGGAGATGGGACTAGAAACGTAGGTTTGAGTCAGATGCTGAGGAGCCTTGAGTGTCTGGCTGTAGAATACGGACTTGCCCTTAGGAACAGGGCACCCCTGAAGATTTTTGAACCAGGGAAGTGGTGTCATAAGATCTGTGTTTTGCAGAGTTGAGTCTGGTGGGGACAGGAAGGAGCTGAAGGTACTGGAGCAGGATTAGGAGGTATGAAAACAGTTTGGGTAAGGGATGATCAGGTCTTGAAGCAGAGCAATGAGAACAGAAAGGAAGAATAACATTTAAAAGGTGTTGCAGGGGCGCCTGGGTGGCGCAGTCGGTTAAGCGTCTGACTTCAGCCAGGTCACGATCTCGCGGTCCGTGAGTTCGAGCCCCGTGTCGGGCTCTGGGCTGATGGCTCAGAGCCTGGAGCCTGCTTCCGATTCTGTGTCTTCCTCTCTCTCTGCCCCTCCCCCGTTCATGCTCTGTCTCTCTCTGTCCCAAAAATAAATAAACGTTGAAAAAAAAAATTAAAAAAAAAAAAAAGGTGTTGCAGTGATATCAATAGGCCTTAGAGGAAGCGGGAGAGAGATCTGGTTTGGGGGTACCCAGGCAGGTGAGGAGAAAGAGGGCCAGACCAGCCATAGAGGTGGGGCGAGAAGAAGTAGGTGGGGAGGCAATGGATTTCATTTTAGCCTAGTTTATCCCAGGTGTCAGTGGCATATTTCCCTAGATGCGTGACTGGTGAGCCTACCAAACCACAACTTGTAAAGTAGCCTCTGATGCTACACACAGGGAGGGCATGTTGTTTCTCAAAATCCCACTGAGGACAAATGGTAGAAATGAAAGAAGTGGAACAAAAGTGGTTTCAATAGGGGCGCCTGGGTGGCTCAGTCAGTTATGTGTCCGACTTCAGCTCAGGTTCATGATCTCATGGTTTGTGAGTTTGAGCCCCACATCAGGCTCTGTGCTGACAGCTCAGAGCCTGGAACCTGCTTCTGACTCTATGTCTCCCTCTCCCTCTGCCTCTCCCCTGCTCGCGCTCTGTGTCTCTCTCTCAGAAATGGATAAACATTTTTAAAAAATGGTTTAAATAAAGCTCAGTTGAGTTGGAGGAGATGGCTGGGGTAGAGGAGAGGAAGGAGGAAGGGCAAGAATTGCAGGAGGGGGCAGGCTCAAGCCAGCGAGGAATAGATACATGGCCAGAGCGGCCACACCGGAAGGGAGAAGTTGCGAATGTGCGGAGGGAGAGGGAAAAGGTGGGAAAATGGGAGCCTGAAGTGTGGAATTACTTCTGTGTTGGAAGGGCTACAGGACCCAGCTCTTTTCTCAGGTTTTTTTCCCCCAGCTCTTAGAACTACTTGCCTTAGTTATATCCGCGCAAAAGGGTTTTAAAACCAAGAGCCTGCCTGGATGGGAGCTGGTGGGGGCGTCTCGTGGCTCACTTGATGCTCATCAATAATCATTTAAAAGACCACCTCTACCTTAAACAATTTTGTGGGGAAAACATAGAAGGTCTATAAGAGGTGCAGCTATCAGACCTCCTCCTGGTGTTTTTCTTTATCGTCTTCCTCCTCACTTTCCTCTTGGTTTCCCAGGTCAAAAGGGCAGAACTTCCTGTCTGAATTTTAAAGCCTCTGTCGCCTTGATTTTGTTCCTGGCTCAGTGGAGATGAATTCCAAGTTGAAGACAAACAATTGTGCCTTGTGAACAGTCACCGTGTGTTGAAAAGACCCCAAGTGCTTTTTTTGCAAACCTGTCTCGGAAAATTCCCAGTGGGGGAAGGCAGGAGGGTCAAATCCATCCTGGAAGAAGGAGCTCCGATTGCTCTGAGAATGTAATTTTCTAAGTAAATTTATAAAAGTCAAAAAGATCTAATAAGAACAGCGGAGCAAAGTTGATCACAAAGAGGGAAATAGCGTTCCAGAAAACAAAAACTCCCCGAGCTGCAATATTTCTTGATATTAGAAGAGTTGCTCACATACCATCAGCCTGCTGGTTGGCAGCTTGCACCCATGATCACTGGCTGGCCAGAGTTATGGTCTCTTCTGAATCATGAAAGGTGCAGCTTGAGGGCTTTCTGGGTAAACTATCATACAGTGCTGTGCAGACACACTGTGTGCCCAGCCTGTGCCGCTCGCCTGGGCGAAAACACACCTCTACTTCCAATCTCCTGGTTCTCAAGTTACTGCAGAAAAACAGTGGTCCTGGATCTGGGGAAGGACAAAGAAAGCCTCTTGAAATTCCATTCTCAGGATAGAGCTTACCTTTGCTGATATGAGGACTGATGCTCAACAAGAAACGTTCATGCAGTATCCGTTATGTTGAGATCAGCCCTCTGTGTTCCTTTTGCCAAGTCTCTGCAGAAATTATCTTCTAGAAACGGATCCCCTTTTCTCCTTTGTTCCTGCCCCAAACAGACCCCAAATAATGTATTTATCATCAACAACAAATATTTCATAAGTGTCTCCTGGATGTCATCCAGTTGTGCTAACCACCGATGTGAAATTATTTTCTAAAAGCCAAAGTGATTGGAAACTAATTTTCCTCTGGATATTTGAAGTCACCTAGAAATGTTGTCGATTCAAGGATAGATGTCGCTGTCACAGGGAGGTATTTTCTTTTTACTTTTTAAAACAAACTGTCTTAAGAATTCCCTCTCCATGCTATTTTGGGAATCCTCGGTTGAAATATGTGTTTAATTCATCCAATAAGTGTTTAAAGGGTACACTGTTTATCAGGCACTAACCTGGGTGCCGACTAACTCGGTGGTGAATAATAATAGTTATAGTTAGCATATACTGAGTACTTTCTATGTTCTCATTGCTTTAAGCATTACGTTAAAATTTTGTATGTATTCATTAATTGACTCCTAAAACACTATAATGTAGATACTATTAATTTATCGTAAATTATTGCATACTACATATTATACATTATTTTAAATGAGGAAATGAGCACAGATAGGTGCTTGCACCAAGTCACGCAGCCAGCTAACAGAAGAGCTGGGATTTGAATGTAGCAGTCAGAGCCCTGGCTCTCAGCCACCTGGAGAAGCCCTGCCCTCATGGAATTTATATTCCTAGTAGTTCAAGCATATGCTGGTATAGATTCCTTTGCAAGCACATGATGGCTTCTGAGCGGTCCATGCTCCACCGAGGTGGGGAAACCAATAGCAACAATGAGCACCAGATTTTGAATCACTCTGAAGATCTGGGCTCAAACCCTCCACAAATTACTTAAAATGTTGAGACTCCATTTATATGAGTTGACATGTGTGAATTTTCTTTGCAGACTCTGAAGCACTATATACCTGCAAGGGATTGTTGCATTAATTGCTTCTGTCTGTGAAGTTGACCCATTATGCTGTCTGTCAGCCTGGATGAGCCGCGGGTGTTTGGAGAATCACTAGGGGTTAGAATAGCAATGGCAAGAGCTCCTATAGTCCTTCTTCTTCCAAGTTTTCTCCGTGTGACTAGACGACACTTTCTGTTCATGCGCGAATGCTTTTCAATAGGAAGAGAAGTTAGGCTCAAATACGCTCAAAATTTTAAAATAATTAAAGCCGAACTGTCAGGTTCACCCTAGTTGATACCCACATTAGTAACAAATGGTCCACATATCTATCAGTACAAAGTTGAGGATATTTTTAGATAGTCTCCATGTGGGACTAGGAAGTACTTCTGTCAGTATGAAGAGTATGACATTCATCATAGATGGTAGGATTAACACTTGTCACCTACTAATGTGGGCTTAGAAGACAGAGAGCTTTTCAAAAAATCCATAAACCTTTATTCACAAACCTTTATAAACTAATCCTTGTTCTCCTCTTTCTAGTCGTGTTCTTTGGGCAAGTTACACATCTCCCTGACCCTCAGCTTCCTCATCTGTGAAATGGGGACATAATATTTACATTGCAAAATTGTCAGGAGGATTTGAGATGATACTTGTACTAGCTCAGGTTGTTGTAACAAAATCCCATAGACTGGGTGGCTTAAATTCCTCACAGTTCTGGAGGTTGGTAAGTCCAAGATCAAGGTGCCAGTGAGGATTCTCTTCCTGGATTGCAGACAACTTCCTTCTTGCCGTATCTGCACATACAGAGAGAGGTTAAGAGAGAGGGGGCCAAAGGAGCAAGCTCTCTGGTATTTTTTCCTATAAGGGCATTAATTTCATCATGAGGAGCCACAATCCTGACCTCATCCAAACCTAATTACCTCTCAGAGTCCCGATCTCCAAATGCCATCATATTAGGTCTTCAACATATGATTTTGGGGAGACACAATTCAGTGTGTAGCACATGTAGAAAACTCAGTGTAGTGACTAAGAGGTTCTCAATAAATACTAAGTATTTCCAACTTTGGGGTGAACATCAAGATTTTTCCCTTTTCCTGGACATCCCTAATTAGTCTGGGGTGCCTCTGTTAGGTTCCTGCTGAAAGCAATTCATGCCATGGTTTGTAGCCCACAACACGAGCATTTCCTGTACTTGTCTAATGCCTGGGTATATTTTAAGGGAAAAACAAAACACCTAAGAGCTAATTTAAATTCTATTTTGCCCCAAATAAATAAGTGTAAAATTCTATTTAAACTCCTATGCAACTATAAAACAAGCTGAATTTTTAAAAACCCAAACTGCTGCATAAGCAGTACAATTCAGAGTAACATCATTAGTGTGAGAGATGATGTTTGCATTAACCTAAACCATTGACCATGAAGATACAGTAGCTCTGACCCCTGGTGCCAATTCTTTAGTGTGCCCCCTGCCCCTCTTTTTCTCGTTTGTACGGTATTCCATAATGTCATTCAGCTTTCACAGCCATTACTTATGAATCACTTAGGAATTAAGTTCACCCATGTTCCTTTCTCATTAGCCCAAGATCATTACAATGGTACCACTTTGTGCCAATATGACAGTGAATGCAAACACAGACCTGGGCACTGAAATCTTACAATAGTGTCCGTTTATAGGATAGGTGATCATCCAGGTGATCCAGGATATGCTAATATATACTTCTTAAAGCTGTCGTTGAAATGAATATACAAAATCACAAAATTTTAGAATTATCTTGGCAAACTCTTAGACTTATAAGGATCTACAGACCTTGGTTTAGGAACAGTGATGTGATCCTTAGGCCTGTGGGCCTTGCCATCAGATAGTGTGGGTTCAAATCCTGCACCACCACATGGTACTTGTGTGCTCTTGAAGAAGTTCACTCATTTGGTCATTCATCAAACATGCAGCCAGCACCTACTATATTCCAGGCACTTTTCTAAGCACTGGGAATATAACTGGATATAAGACAAATATGGACACTGCCTCTATGGAGCTTATGTTCTAGATCTAGTGAGACAAGACCACTGAACCTCTTCCCTAAGCCTAAACTTTTATATCTATAAGTAGGGATAATAATTGGGTCTAACCAGGGGGTCACTGGAGGGCTAGATTAAATGATGCATGTTTAGAAGGTGTGTTGCCTTATCTTATTTGTTCTCCTAGTTTCTCTCTCCATCCTTCTCACCCTATTCTGGGCTTCTGGCTGGTCCTTCTGCTGTGAGGACTCTTATGGTAGAGATCGGAAGGTGGGAAAATAGGGTTGGGGGACTTATTCCCCCGACACACCTCTTTGCTTGCTGGGCTTCTGGTGGACAATGGCTGCTCAGCTCCACCAATGGCCACAGCTCCTGCCATGTGTCTCCCTCCGTGAGCTTCAGCCCTTCCAGAAACTGCTTCCTCTGCACACCCGTCAGGTGTTAGGACTAACCACTCCAGCTTATGGCTAGCTCCAGGTTGCCTCATCGTCTCTTCCTGGTTTCTCCTAACCGTGCCTCATCTTTGCAAATCATCCCATTCATCCCTCTGTAGTTACTCCATTTGAGCATGCCGCCAATTTCTCGCTGGAACCCTGTTTCTGAATCATACGTAAAGCATGAACCTTATTTCACAAAGTTAAGTGTTGAAGAATGGCCAGGTAATCTATTTTTGTTGAAGGAAATCAACTTTGCCTCCAAGCTCCCCTCCCGTTGGGTTGGTAGGAAATACTGTGGCAATTCTTTGCTCTAGGGTCTCGTGAGAACATGGGACTGCAGTCTTTGGCCTCCAGCCTCTCCCTGCTGTTGCTGAGATTTCGTCATGGCCCGATCCCATCTGCGGGTCAGGTGGTGCACCACACCGCAGCGTCTCATCTAAGAGTGCCACTCACAGCAGGGACTAAGGTTTAGGGGAGTGGGTGGGTGGACAGGAAGATTCCAGCCTCCCTGCCAAGTCCTGAAGCAGTAAGGCACACGTGGTGATGGACGCGCACGGCAGCTCAGGTGCACACGTGCTTGCTGGCATGCGGGGCCATGCCCTGCCCCACCTCATTCTAGAAGTTGCTCCTTTTCCCCACCCACAGTCCTTGGAGGCCCTCCGAGGGCTGCGTGTCCTAGGCGTCCCTCCCCCTAAACCTGACAGGCTCTCTTCACCGACCAGCAGCCCATGTCCAGATGTACACCGTGGACGTGCACAGAAGAGTCTTGGTGTGTGAGCATGAGTCTGGGCTGCAGCCTAACCAGGGAGAGCTGTTCAGATTGCATCGTACTTGTCTTGGTCTTCTGGGGCCGCCATCACAAGGCACATACAGGGTGGGTGGCTCAAACATCAGAAATGTATTTTCTCACTGTTCTGGAGGCTGGAAGTCCAAGATCAAGGTCTGGCGGTGTCGGTTTCCTCTGGGGTCTCACTCCTTGCCTTGCACAGGGCCTCTACCTTGCTGCCCTGTCTCAAGGTCTTTCTGTGCACGTGGATTCCTGTTGTCTTTTTGTGAGTCTGAATTTCCTCTTCTTATAAGGACATCAGTCAGACTGGATGAGGTCCCACTTACGGCCTCATT
Source organism: Felis catus (assembly GCF_018350175.1). Classification (NCBI taxonomy): domain Eukaryota; kingdom Metazoa; phylum Chordata; class Mammalia; order Carnivora; family Felidae; genus Felis; species Felis catus. Next base: position 117,270,997 of record NC_058374.1, read on the forward strand.
TTAACTTAATCACCTCTTTGAAGGCTCTGTCTCCAGATGCAGACATTCTGAGGTACTAGAGGTTAGGGCTTCAACAGGCAGAGGGTAGGAGGGAACAATTCAGCCCATATCAGTAACATACTAACCTCACGATAACCTATTTTATATGAAGGAGAGAGTGCCTTTTTCTCTTCTTTTTTTAACTTTTCCAATATTTGTTTTTGAGAGAGACAGAAACAGAGCACGAGTGGAGGAGGGGCAGAGAGAGAGGGAGACAGAATTCGAAGCAGGCTCCAGGCTCTGAGCTGTCAGCACAGAGCCTGACGTGGGGCTCCAACTCAGTAACTGCGAGATCATGACCTGAGCGGAAGTTGAACACTTAATCTACTGAGCCACCCAGGCGCCCCTAGAGAGTATCTTTTTCTAGTAAGCACAAAGGCACCAAATGGACTAGTTGTGGTCCAGCTGGAGGTCCCTTAAAGCTCAGTGATTCCAGGGTCTGTGTGTCATGCTTGTGACACAGAGGCTTTGGTAAGGGCTGGGAACTTAGGGCCTGGGACCAGCCTCTATAAAGACACAGACGGCCATTCCCCTCTGGGAATCTTACAGGTAGCTTGGCTCCAGGGAGTGGGGCTTTGTTTTCACCACCGAAAACACTTTCTGACCTTTATCTTCTTTTCAGTCTGGGGGACTTGCCCCATTCTCTCCTTTTCCTCCCTTCTCTCTTCTCCCCTCCCAGGAGACCTAGCACAATCTCCTCCACACACTTACTTAGCTTTCTTGCAAAAGAAGCAGATACGTTGTCTTTAGCTGATTTTGGCTTTTGGCTCTGCAACACCAATCTCTTCTTATGCAAGGGACCAATGGCCACTTTTCTCCCGAATTTTGGGATGGGGAGGGGGAAAAAGCAATGAGGAAAAAAATCCTCTTAATGGATTAACCTGGCAGATGTGGAAAGACTCTAGCACAGCGTCCCATAGAATGAGAGCTCAACAATGTGAACCGTCATTATTATTATTAATGTAATTATCATTCTTATCACAACTACCATATATGAAGCAGCACTTAGAGTCTGTGGCCTGAGGAAAAAGCACCCTGAAGCTGGTATCTGACAGCATTGTCCGATAGAACTTTCTGCCACAATGGAAGTGTTCTCAGTCTGCACAGTTTGGTAGTCATTAGCTACATATGGCTCTTGAGCACTTGAAATGTGGGTAAGCCAACTTTAAGTTCAAATAGCAATGGAGCTAGCTGCTATCCTACTGGGCAATCAGAATTATAAGATTTTTGTAGCAGCCGACGATTGAGAATGTTCAAGTATTTTCATTTCCTAGCCATTCCCTGAGCCCAGTTTTACTTCTCTACCCACTACAAAGACCAGGCTGCACCCCTATGGTTTCTATAAGCAAGCCAAAAAGCCAACAACATTTGGAAGCCTCAGGGGGACTTTTCCGCATCGAAACGTTTACATCCCCATTTGGTTCTGCACAGTGGGAACGGCAGAATGATGCCATCCTCTGAGTCTGCAGTCTGCAGCACCACCTTCCCCAAATTTTATGTGGCATCTTAAAAAAGGATACCAAAGGAATTCAAGTTAATTTTGATTTCGTGCATTGGTGCAGACTTTTATGCCACCCCTCGAGACCCTCTGAGATGCTGCGAGGCACCACTCAGCCAGGCCTGGAAGCTACACATTCCATACCCGTGCCCAGGTTGCCAAGGCCTATGAAAGTCCTCTGAGCACAATTAGGATTTTTTACTAGATGCCTTAATGGTGTGCCCACTGGAAATGTGTACCTTGGCACAACTGGGCCTCCCGGCTCCTGTCACTTTCTTACTGCAACTGGAATTGGCACTTCAGCCCCTGGAAAATGGGCACCTCTCATCTTTACATTCTGCATGAATCGCCCCGTTCTGTGGAGAAGCAGGGCTCGCCTCAGACGCCTGCAGACATAACAGACGGGCTGCTTTTCCCGCGTCGGACTTTTCCCAGGGGCTGGAAAGGGGCCGAGAATCTCTCCTTGAGCCGCTGGAATTTTTCCTCTCCTCATTCTCTGCCCTTTCCAAATTATATAATTTCCTTGAAGCCACATGTTTTTAAAGTCTCATTCACACACCTTTGCAAATATTCTCAAATGATGTGTCTGTGTGTGTTTTAAAGATACACTTGGCGAATGCATAGAGTTGAATGAAATCTGATGGTCTCTCCCGGTGTGAAATGTTTCTCTGACTCTGCATCACTAACAGAAAATAGTACGGGCTCATAATAAATGAGGCCCTTGGTGATCTGGGTCCGACTTGTGTTGACAGCCTGTGTCCTTCTGTTATTATGTTTGCTTCAGCAATACTGAGCGGCCTGCGGTTCCCCCAAATAAACCCTACTGTTTCGCTCCTGCATACATCTGCCTGTGCTGTTCCCAGACCCAGGACACCCTCCTTGTCCACCAGGGGACTGTCCTTCCTTGATACTCAGGCCAGCAGTCACCTGCTCCAGAAAGCTTTCTCCTAGTCCTCCTTCAGATGGTTGCTCTCTCCTCCTGCACAGTTTCAGTGTCCTGTATCTTACATGCTTCTGTGTTTCACTTGTCTCCTGTATTGTATTTTATTTCCTTGCCCATATTTCTCCATTATTGAACTGTGAGACTATTGAGGACTACATCTGTGTCTTTTTCATCTGAACTTCCAGAACCGATCATAGATACAGCTCATCACCACTGATCACAACCCACTGTTGAATTGAAATGAGTAGAAAGAGGATCTGATGTGAAGAGGTTGTATGTTTTTCACGCTCAACAAAGTTTTGTTAGATCGACTTGAATTGACTTGTCTTTGGATACAATTATCATCTGTGCACTAAAAAAAAAAAAGATGTAAATGACCTAAGAAATACCTTATGCCAAAGCTCAACAAATGAAATGGGGAGGTTTCAAGGGAGGAAGGGAGGAAAGGAAAAGTAGCCCCATGTGGAAACATTTATTCAGGGCTGCCCCATCAGCTCCAGCTCCAAAGGACAAGTTGGATCTAATATTGCCACCTAGTTTCACCCATCCTGGTCTAGGCTCCCCACCTCTCACCCAGACCTCTGTAGCAGGTGCCTCTCATTTCCACCTGCCCTGTTATGGGCTGAATGTTTGTCTCCCCAAAAGGCACACCTTGAAGCCCTGACCTTGAAGGCGTGATGGTGTTTGGAGATGGGACTTTTGGGAGGTGATTAGGATTAGATGAGATCATGGGGGTGAAGCCCTTGAGATAGAATTAGTGTCCTTATAAGAAGAGGAAGACAGTCCGGAGCTCACTCTCTGTGTTGTCGTGTGAGGGCATGACAAGCCAGGTCTGTTAGCTAGGAAGTGGGCCACCAAGAACTGAATCTGCTGTCACCTTTATCTTGGACTTCCCAGCCTCTAGAAGAGGCTTATTGAAAGAATAAACGTCTGTTAAGATACCCAGTCTGTGGTATTTTGTGCTAGCAGCCTGAGCTAAGACATGTCCCCCTAATACTCCATTTTCCACCCAACAGCTAGAGTTAGCTCATACCAGTGTGATAGTTCAAGCCATTCTGCCTTAACCACCCTATTCACACTTGAATATAACCCACTCTCCTTTCCCCAACCTGTAATAACCTTCCATGATCTGGCTGCCACCTCCTTTCTAGAATTCCATCTTAGCCCTCTCCCTCTTAACCACATTCCAGGCACATTACCTTCGTTCAGTCCCTCATAGGCTATGCCCATGTGTGCTGCTGCCCAAATTCCTGTAGCAGTTTGGAAGGCTGGCCCTTAAATGAAAGACATCTTGTCATTGAGACCTTCTCTGGCCACTGTATCTAAAGTCATTCACAGCCATTTTCCATCATGTCGCCTGTTTCATTTTCTTTATAGCACATTTCAAGACCGGATATACCTTTTTGTTTATTTACTCATTCATTCTCCGTGTTCCCCAGCCAGGCTCATGAGGACAGGAACCTCATCTGCTTTGTTTGCTGCCCTATTCCCAGCTCCCAGAACAAAGCCTGGCCCGGGTTGGTGCTCAGAAATGATTGGTTACTGAAAGACTCGTGTGGGCCTGGCCCTGTGCTGGACACTTCCACAAACAGTATTTCATGTAATCACATCCAGAAGGGTTTCTTGCAAAAGTTAGCAGGGAATTGTCAATTATTTCCAGTTTTTTGACATACTTGGTGAGTTCATTCATAATTGGTTGCTTTGAAGTAGAAGTGAGTCAGAGAGTGTGACTTCATACCCAAGTCCATCCACATCAAAGTGTTTATGGATGAACGCAAGGGCAGCAAACTTAATGCGACCTTGCAATGAAGGTGCAGGAAGCTGCAGCCTAAAATAATACTGTGGGCAGTGGGAGCTCCCCACCAGGGTCTGCACTCCCGCTCCTGATCGCTCCGGCTCGATGCACCAATACATTGTGCCCCAATACGTTGTATCCACCCAGAAAGCACCCCTTTCAATGTGAAAAGATGACTGAAATTTCTGAAACTTTGAGATTCTTGGAAACAGTTTATTTTTTTAATATGACATTTATTGTCAAATTGGTTTTCATACAACACCCAGTGCTCATCCCAAAAGGTGCCCTCCTCAATACCCATCACCCACCCTTCCCTCCCTCCCACCCCCCATCAACCCTCAGTTTGTTCTCAGTTTTTAAGAGTCTCTTATGCTTTGGCTCTCTCCCTCTATAACCTCTTTTTTTTTTCTTCCCCTCCCCCATGGACTTCTGTTAAGTTTTGGAAACAGAGTTTAATGTGAAGGTTAGGTTGCACTTTTAAGAGAGCACTGTCATAGGGAATCATGGGATTTTCTTTAACTGTAAAAAAAAATCACAAAAAAACCCACCAGACTTGAAATTGAATACCTAGATTTGAGCCCAAATGCTGGTGCTTAGGAGCTCTGTGACTTTGGGCACTTAAGATCACCTAATCTACTTATTCCTCTCTAAAAAGTAGTACTTGTTCTACCTGCCTCAGAGGTTTGTTCTAAAGGTCAGAACTAGAATGGCTCTCTGTGGGAAAGTGTAAAACCATCAAGTGCCATGCACTGTAGTTTGTTACTCTATTATCAAGATCTCCCTATGGAATCAGAAAATGACAGAATATTAGAAACTATTCATTCAAACCCTTGTACATGATACGCGTGTGCAGGTCTGTTTATATGTTACACGCATTATAGCAACAATACGCCTCTTGATGTTTCCTACGCGCTTGAGAATATTAACACACCTGTGTAAAGCCCACAATAGGATGAAGGGCCAAGTGGTACTTTGGAAACAAATGCTGTCAGATTTGGGGAGGGTGGACCGGAGTTTTGCGACAGCCTCCTAATCAACTTTCCTGCCCTTTCAGTTTCTCTCCTCCCCGAGCCACCCTGTGTAGCAGCACCACAGATATTTCTCCAAAAAAGTAGTGTAATAAAATGGTTAGGGATACAGACCTCATATCCAGACTGCTTGGGCTTATTTCTCAGCTGCGCTGCGTAAATAGCCAGTTAGTTCAGCTCCTTGTAAAATTGGGAAAGTATCCATATCTTCTTCTAAGCTTGTTTTGAAGATGAAATGAGGTAGTATATGCAAAAGTACTTAGCATCCTGTCCAGCACTTAACAAACGTTTACTGGTATCACTAGGTTGCTCTGGGGAGCCTATCAGTGGCCTAATAAAATTTTTCTCACAGGATCTCATTTCCTACCAAACAGAAGCCACACCCCGCAGCAGGTTGTCTCTCTCCCATCTGGGCAGCCTTGTCTATTACTGCCTTCACTTCAGCCTTCTTGCCTTCAGGCTTGACTCTGGTTCCCTCTTCTCTGAACTCACAGGACCTTGTCACTGTCTTATAGCACCCCCATTCCAGTTTTAAAGCTCTCTTTGTCTTCCTCATAAGCTCTTAGATGGCAAGGATTGTGACCAATTTGACTTGTATTCTTTGCAGGATCCCAAACAGGCCCCTTGACATATGTTTACTAAATGTGTGTTGAATGAATGAATTGCCTAATGTGATCGGAGATGGCATCACAGAAATGAGAATTGAACTGTGTCCTGAAAGGAGAATGGGCCTTAAAAAATTGTTATTATTTATTTTGATTATAGGGCAGTGATGAAGAGTACACATCGCGTAGCTAAGCCACCCGCGTTCAGATTCCAATTTTCACACTTACCAACTCTGGGCAAATTGCTTGACTTCCCTGTCCTTCGGTTTTCTTGTCTATTGGGTAAGGATAATAAAAGTACTTCTTCATGATGTTTTATCCTGAGGATTATCACATGAACTTAGTGGCAACCTGACATATAGTAAGTGCTCAATGAACAATAGTATTACAATGTTTATCATGAAAGTAATATATGCTTCTTATAAGAATTCCAGGAATACAGTAAAAAGTGGAGTTCCTCACTCCACACCAGCAGCCTTACCTCACAGACACAGCCACTGCTATTGGTTTAGTGAATATCCTTCCAGAGGTTTTATGAATATAAAATATATTTAACAACATAAACCAAATCATACCACGTGTACTATTCTCCAAGTTGCTTTTTCTACATAACCGTATATCATGCTTATCTGTCTATGTCAATACATAGTCTTTTACTTCACTCCTTTTAAACTTGCCCAGCATATCCCTTTACAGATCTGCGATAATTAGTCTGTGTCATATTGGTGGCCACTGAGGCTTTGCCAGCTTCTCACCAGGATAAATACCGTGCAGCAAATATCTCAGAAGTGCAATGTTGGGGACATCTGGGTGGCTCAGTCGGTTAAGCATCTGACTTGAGCTCAGGCCATCATCTCATGGTTCATGAGTTTGAGCCCCACCCTGGGATCCATGCTGGTGGTGCAGAGCCTACTTGGGATTCTCTCTTTCTCCCCCTCTCTCTGCCTCTTCCCTGTGTACACTCTCTCCCCCTCTCAAAAATAAATAAACTTCTAAAAAATTAAAAATCAATTAAAAAAAAGAAGTGCAACTTTGTACACTTGTGATAGTACAGCTGCAAGATAGAGTCCTGGGTATGATGCTTTGGTGACTAGATAATATCCATACTGACATGCAAGGACCTCAGTTGCACATCATAATCCTTGGTCCATCTCATTGTCATTGGTCCTCCCATGGCCCTCTTGTATTTTATGTGTTGATCTATGTTTGCTAATAATAACGCAATAATCATGTTCCAGAGTTTCACAGTAATTTCTCCCTTGCTACCTGGAAAGATAGTAACAATTACAATCAAAGAATAGGATTTAAGAAGGCAGAGACCAGTAGCTGTTCTTGTGAGGTAAATAGTGTGAGTACTCTGGGAGGTAGGAATAAATACGGCTTGTTGAGGGTCCATGGTGAGAAGTGTGGTCTGATTTGAGAAGAAGGTTTTGTTAACTAAAGCTGTGGAAAAGAAAGTCAGATTAGAGGAGCAGAGCCAAGGAGCTGGGATTTTAAACCAGGCCAAAGGATGAATCTCATAACACAAGATGCGTTTTTCAAAGGTTTACCTGGGGACCATAGTCAGAATAGACTATCACTATTGTAGTTCACTGTTTAGTGTGCAAGTAGATTTTTACACTAAAGATACCTGCATCAGTCACAAGAGATTGGGTTATGCTGCCATAACATATAACCCCATAAATGGCGGCTTTTGACAATAGCATTTGATTTCTCATTCATGCTCCCTGTCCCCTAGGGACTGGTTGGAAGTGGGGTGGCAATGAGTCGGTTCTGTCTGTCATTTATCAGAGCCATTGAGGGATGCAGGCAGACGGACAGTCACCATCTCCAGCATTGCTGACTTCCAAACCAGAGGGAAGGAGATGATTGGTAAGTCTTACATTGCTGCTGAATGCTTCAGCCTGGAAGTGACCCGTTTCACTGCCTTTCTCAACTCACTGGCCAGAAGTAGCCACCTGACCCTATCCAATGCCCCAAAGGGCCCAGAACTATAATCCCATCCCATCACACGCGCCCTGCAGGAGGAGAGCTAAAAATAATTGACAAATCATCACCACTAACCATCTCCTTTCCATTATCTAAAATATCCTTCTCAGAAAATACCATGACAATGGAGAGAGAAGGACCGAATGATACTGTGGTATCTAACATTGCTTCAAAATATTGGGCTAAAGACAAGCCTTGAATATCCTTGGAACAGTCTGGTTCTATGAGGCCAAATATTATTTTGAGAATGGCTTTGGATGAGGTAGAACAGCCTGTAAAAGCATTTAGAATGTGTGAAAACCTGTTCAAGAAAATCATCATGGCAGATCCACTCTCCTTCCACTTGGTGTCTTGTCTTCTCAATTTTCTCTTCCCTAGGTCCTTAGACCTTCTCTGGGGCTTATATGAGGCACATTCGGTTTCCAACTGATTCTCTGTTCAAGATGTTTCCAAGGACAAGAGTGAAGTTATAATGATGAAAATCATCACAAGGATAGTAAGCCCTTTAGTGTAACTTTCCATGTGCCAGTGCTTTCCAAATGTTAACTGATGTTTCTTCAGAGTGACAACTATAAGGGTATTTATTCACTATTTCCTTGTTACAAATGAGGAAACCAAGACACAAAAGGCTTAAATAACTTGCCCCAAGGTCACCAAAGATCAGAAGTGAGGCAGTGAACCTCCTAGGATGGATATGATTGCTAGGGCAATTGGTAGAAGGAATATTCTTAAGCATCCCCCACTCCCAACTGCAAACCCATAGCTACCATAATTTACCACAAAGCCTCTGTATTTTAATAAAAAATGTTCACCCCCCCCCCACCCAATGCCCCATTAATTCAGCTAGTATTCAATCCAATAAACACTCATGGAGCCAACAGTTCCTTTAATAGACCTGATGTGAAAATCTTAACATAAAAATCAGTCACGATGTCACCTTGGTTGAGGACCTGGTTTGTTTTTACTAACTAGTCTGCTTTCATGGTCACTCCTAATAATCCCTTGATGTTTGCTCCTCTCCATTTTTTTTCCTCTGAATGCTTTTATAAATTCACCATGAAAAAAATCACCTTTTATGGTACATCCCCCCACCCCCACCCCCCATGTGGTAGCTTTTGAAACACGCACTAATATTCCTATACCTTTAACCTTTAAATCTAGTTAATACTCCTTTGGCTTCAGGCTAATTAGGGACAGTGATGGTGCTCATTTCTGTATTTCTTTACAACTTGTATCTGAGACCTGTACAACACTTTATTAACATTAGGCCTCACAACACCTCTGTGAAGCAGGGTGGGCAAAGGAAAAAGCAAAGATGAAAATAAACAATGTGCTAAGTATGTGCCATAAATCAGAAGTGACACTTCTACGTTTTCCATTGTCATCTTTCAGTGTAGACATCATCAGAGAACTTTAGCATTGAGGACTCACCTGGTGTCCCTATACCCTTCCTTCTCTAGTTTAAAACTTCAACTGCTGGCACTTGGCTCTCGGGCCCACTTTGTGACCCTCAGGAACTTACCTCTAGACTAAAAGCCTTTCCTTAGGGTCTGGAGCAACCCTACTACCCTTCCCTGAGTGAGGAAGAGAATGGGACTGTCCTCAGGATCGTCTAAAGGTACCAGTCACATGGGAGAAAAGAGAGTGAAGAAGGGACCCCATGTTGGTGAGAAGTGATCCAGACCAGCCACACGTTCAACCCAGTTCCATTGATCTCATACATTGACTCATCCCAGGCACAACCTCCACCTTCTGGTACTTATGGCGTGGCTCTGAAGACTCCATTTTATCTGTAACTCACTCAATCTTAGAGAAGATGGGACAGAGGTGGATTGTCTTCAGAGTTAGAGAATGCCTCGGTGTGTGATTGATGTGACTGATGAGCCCATGAGAAGGAGGATGGCTGGTGTGTTGAGACTGACACTCTAGTGAAGTTGGAGACATTAAAGCTGCACAAACCCTCCTTTCCTGGGAGCTGAAGAGAGCAGGGTTCTATGAAGACAAGCATGAGAACCTGGAAAGCCAGGCAATTACCTACAGTCAAAATCAAGGTCAAGTGTTTGTCAGAGGCTAGAATTGCAACACAAGGTAGAATCACTCAAATAGATCACTGGACCACCTCTGTGGGAAACAGTTCAAAGATCTTCAGCATACAAGAGCAATGTAGTTCCCTTAAGAAGATTAGAGGAATCATATAATTAGGAGAGCTTGGATAGAGGTGAGGCTTAACCATGATTTTTGGTCTGGGAAAATCTTGAGCTGATTTCATTCAGCTTTTAATTGTAGACACAGGGACTTTTCCTCCTACTGCAATAACTTGCCAGGTGCCCAAGGGCCCCACCATTCTTGTTGGGGGCCTACTGGTGCCCTAAGATATTGTTTGTTGGGTTGATCACATGGGGTAAGTCCAACTGTGACATCACAGCCAAGCTGGGAGCACAGACGGCTGTTATTCCTGCTAAACAGTCAGTGAGAAATCCTCACCGGATGTCAACTGGTATAGCCCGTGGGCATGAGTGATGCAGAGAGTTCTGAGTAGATTATGGGTATACTGTGGATGCTGTTTCTGTTCATGCGCATGTGGCCCCTTCAGATCTCGCCCTCTTGTCCCAGACTTCACCAATTTTTTTCTCTCCCCTCTGGCTCTCTCCAACTCTTGAAGCTCAGGGAGTGGGGCTAGTGAGGGATTGTTCTCACTCATGACATTGCTGCCAAATGTTTTGTCCTTTCTGTGGGTCTTTTCCATTTCCCTAATGGCCTCAGCTTTTGAAACTCAAAAGTCAGGAAGAGTCTTTTCCCGGCTGTTTTCCATTGTAACATCCTTTCTCTGAGGCAGTCAGCATAGAATTGCCCAACTGCTTCAAAGAGAGTTAGGGGCATGGGGGAAGCACCAAGGAGAGAAAGGAAATGTTGGGATTGAGGGAAAGCATTGGTTAATACAATACAAGGATGTCAAATATTTTTCTCCCACAAATGTAATCCCTTAGAGGCTGGTCTAAAGTTGGTTGTCTCGCTTGGGTGGAAAAACTATCTGGGGTGGCTCTTGGCAGATCTATCAGACATCTGTATGTGAAGCAGCAGTTGGGTATCCCAGGATGAACACAGAGGGTAAGTATGGCTCTGATCAAACACAGCCAAGGAGGTGGGGGAGCAGGCAGGTGTGGGAGCAGCAGCCACCCCGTGGGCCACCTAGGACCCACATGTGGTAGGAGAGAGTCTGGAGGGTTTCTCCCTGACTGCAAACATCCTCACACAGCAGAAGAGCCACAAACGACCGCCAGCATGAGCAGTGCACGTGAGGAGCTGAAATTCCATAACGAGACTGGGTGGGGATAGAGATTCTTGGATCGGAGGCAGGGTCCTGGATTGAGGATGATGTAGCCCGGGAAAACCAAGATCCCACTAGAGCAGAATAAAGTTGCTTTTTCCAGTTCTTGTAGTCTTGAGGGTAGTTAAGGATGGATTGTTTTATGATTCCATCTAGTAACTGTCCAGGCTCTGTGTCTTAGCTTTAAGGTGAAGTGTTGACATTGAAAGGAAAGATCCTTCTGTTTAGGGAAAACTGTGGTTTACATAATTCCTATATTTAAACTTTATCTAGAGATATCAAAACAACCCAGCCCTTCAAAATGTAATCATCTGAGGTTGATTTTATATGAGATGAAGCATCTAGGTGGACCTTGATTCTTGTCCCAATTGACTGAATTGGCTGAACTCGGTTAAACAGAAAATACTGGGTCAACCACAGATACACTATGATTCTTGAGAAACTGACTCACCTTCTCCTGAGTTCTGCATTGCCCATCTGTAACATATGCTCCTAGGCAGCTGTTAATGTGAACTGCCCTAATTTATGTGAAACGCTGTGTGAAGGATTTCGATTCTCTGAGTGTCTATGCCAATGATGCTATACAACACACACACACACACACACACACACACACACAAACTTGCTGAAGTCAGCCAAAGTCCACAGCCCCAAAAGGCACTTTACAAAGGGGTGAATTAGAAGATAAAACAAAGCTGAGATTCTCTGAGGCAATTTATGGCAATCACCAATCCCAAAGCTCCCCATTTAAATTTGACTCGTTTCCAATTTTGAAAGATGTCATTTGTGTAAATGCAGGGCACATTTGCTTCGGGGAGAGCAGAAATGTCCCCAACTCCTGGTGGTAACGGATACATCTGAAAAATGAAATCAAATCAATTTTACTCCCAGGAGGGACAGGTAGAGGACTCCCATTTCCTGCCAAATCAGTTGGAAACAATGAGGAGAGAGAAAAAAAAATGGAGCCCTCCCTTCTCTTTCTGGCCTTAGACGTGAACTCTTGATAAGATCCTGGAAAACAAGCAGCATTTTTAACAGCCGTTTGCCCTCTTCAGCTGAGAAAACAGCACGAGCCAAAACTAGGAACTGGGGCCACCTCTATTGTGAATGTGGCCAGGCTGACTTATTGTCGCCAAACGGCAAATCACGAAATGACTGAGATAAGGAATATAATAACATTTTCACATGAACCTTACATTCTTACCTCTTCTATAGGAAAGGATATCCCTGCAGGAAGGAGGAAGGTGGGGCCCTGCCCATGTCCTACAGCGGTGCTGGGACTGCATTGTCCAGGCCTTTTGTAGGGACACAGGAAGAGGGTACGGAAGTTTCTACAGGAAAACAGAGAAAAGTTCAAACATAAACAGCATCCAAAAAAATTTACCAACAGTGAACTAGATTTCCTCTTTGGGCCTTCCACGCTTCCATGCACCACTGGGCTGGCAGATTTTAATCTTGGACTCTGTTCACCTTGGTAACCTCCAGCGTGTGTGATCGTGCTGTTTCCCTACTTAATAAGTTAAGAGGATGTGTTTTCTATGGCACTGGAGACAAAAACAACCTCTTTCCAGAGACTGTATCCTGGCCTGGCTGGAGTCCGTTCTGTCTTTTCCATTTGTCATTTCTGGGGAGGGCACAGCTTCCCTGAAGTCCCGGGTGGGACAGGGCGGCTCCCTTTTATAGGAGACTTTGAACAAAAGCTGAAAGGGACCAAATCTCCACTTCCCACAAGGCAAGGGTTTGGGTTCGGCTCCCCCGTTTTGGCCAGCGATGTGCCTGGAGAAGCTCACTCATAAGGGATGTGAGAAGAGTTGTACCCCCACTCCAGGGAGGGCTCGCATTTTCCCTCCCCACCCCTCTTCTCTCCTCCACCCTCCAGGGCTCCGAGGAAGTTGCTACAAGGATGTGTGCTGTCCATTCTGAGGCCACATGGCCCTCTGGCATTAGGGCTGAGTTACGAAAACTACAGTTCTAACAGGGAGAAGTAATTCCATGGTTAAATCTGAAAGAAAGGGGCTAAAATAAAAAAGAGAGAGAGAGAGAGAGAGAGTGGCTTTGAGGGACTCCCCTCCTCTTATTGCTGGTCCTTATATAGGAAACCAAAATTGGGCTCCTCTCGCTGCAGAGATGGGTGACGATGAATGATAGAAAAAATGTTACCAGATCCCTGATTGGAGGCTTGAGAGAGTCTTCTCAAGGACAACCTCTGAAATGCAAGGAGTTTCTTTCCACTTTTCCCACTGATTGAAACCCCTTCAACTTTGGCTAGGAATTGTGGAAATCACTTCCAAACTGCTTTAACTGCCAGGCACTAAAAGGAGCATCCGTTACTTCTCAGATGGGGCCAATCACACATTGCAGGGGCAAATGGTTACCGTGAATAAACTGACTTCCTAGACGAAGCCATTATGGGAAATTAAAACACTCCTTACCCCTCGAAAAATAGCGCTTAAGCCCAAGTATCTTTCACAGCCCATCAGAGGAGAGAGTTCTGAGTAGACTACTCTAGCTTTTTAGGTGATATCTTTTTCTGAATTGCTTTTTCCAGAACAAATGACTTCCATTATGTTCAGCCAGGGACCAATTCTTCACTTAAGTATGTAAAGCAAAATACGACTTGTGCTCTGGATGTGTTACTTACCATAGAAAGCTTTTCTGACAGTCGCCCCAGTTGGGTGATTGAAGTGTGTTATATAAAAGCCCAGTTACAAGTAAGAGGGTGACCTTGACTTCTGAGACTAGTTTCAAACGCTGATTAAGATGTATTCAGGACATTCTGCTGCATGTGAGAGATACATGCCTTTTCAAAAAACAGTTGACAGAGAAAACTCGTTCATGCAACACAAATTTAGGGAACAACTGTTGCCTTCATTCATTCATTCATTCGTTCATTCACTCATTCATTTATATAATATGCAAGGATTGGGTTACATTTTAAGAACAGTCAGCAGTGATTTTCAATACATTTCATAACAAGGCATTAGCCCTTGGAGAACTTGCTGGACATTCTATTGGAGGTCCTTCTCTCTGTGCCCAGTATTAACCCTCCAATTGCTGAGTTTATTTCAATGTTTTAGTGACCACCACAGCCGTGCCCCTGCATGCCAGCCGTTATCTCACCGAACAAGGTGACATACTAAACACAGCTCCCCATCTCTAGAAGTCAACAACGCAGGGCTAGTTTCTGTAAGTTAGGATCAGCTCACAGAGAGACATATTACAAGGATCTTTTAGTCTCAAGCTGACCTGAGCCTAAAGTCCTCCATAGGCTCCACTGAAGGAGCCTTAATTCCCACTGAAGGGTAGCAGCAGGAGTGAGGAAAGGCTGGGTATGAGACGGAGCTGAAACAAACAGGGGAATTACGTTGAGGATGATGAACCTGGGGAGGGACTACCCAGCTATCTACGGGTGCTTTGTTTCCCACCTGGCCCAGTAGGGGTGCAGCTGCCTATGGAATCGGACCTACCACACTCCAAGACCAGCAGATGCCTGAGCAGGGGTGGGGCTAGGGGTCTCTAAAACAACCAGCTGAGCAGGACCATGCAGCTCCAAGCTTCCACCTCATTGCTGGGGCTTCTCATTGAACATTGAGATCCTGTTTTGTGCTTTCCCCGTGTATACTCCTAGATCTGGACTCCCCACTTTCTTCCCCACTCTACCTTCCCAGAAACTGAATTCTGATCCATGATACCTGCCAGTCAACTCCTGGTTAACAAATACCCAGCCTGGGGCTCCCCTGTGCTCTAACGTTTTGTGCCTGCTTTCTCCCGTTTTCATTCATTCATTCATTCATTCATTCAACATTTGTGCATTAATTTGATAAATAATTATTTTTTTATGTTTATTTATTTATTTTGACAGAGAGAAAGAGGGAGAGAGAGAATCCCAAGCAGGCTCTGCACTGTCAGCACACTGCCCGAGGCAGGGCTAGATCCTACAAACCATAAGACCATGACCTGAGCAGAAATCAAGAGTCAGATGCTCAATCGACTGAGCCACCCATTCATTCAATAAATAATTAAGTGCCAATCATGGCCATGCTCTCTGCGGGGGCCAGGGATGTAGCAGTAACCAAGATGGACATGACCCTGCCCTCAAGGGGCTGTCTGGCCAAATGACAGAGAGGTGTCACATTGTATTTGATTCACTTGAAAATTTCTTCTTACATAATCCTATTTAAATATGCTATTTAGAAGCTAATGTTCTAGACTGGTGGGTTGTTAGATTTCCCCCCATTTTCTTATTGTCCAAATTATTTTAATGTGTTTATATGCTTCTGTAATAACCTACAATAATAAATAAAATATAATTTTGTATATAGTTATATATAATTATAAATCTATAGGCCTTGAATAGCAAGCCCATCTGAACTAGATTAAGCCTTCCTGAGGCTCTAAGAGATTCAATACATGACCTTCACCTGGTGATACCGTATGCAAATTAATACCAATGAGAGCTAGTATTTATGGAGAGGGTTGACATATTTCGGGCACTGTGCAAAACACTTTACATGGATTCCCTCATTTATCATAATAAGAGATAGTTACTAGTGTTACCCCCATTTTACAGATAAGGAAACTAAAGCTCAAAGAGTGTTAAATAGGTTGTAGGAAGACACACCTTTTAATGGTTGAATCTGCAATTTATTTGGCATTGCTGCACCTAAGTGCAGAGGTGACAAACAGAATATTTAACGACCGGTATGGAGAGAACACTAACCAACCAGAACAGATGCCGTGGAACAGAAGCAGGGCCGGAAAGGAGTCACTGGGGCAGAAGCTGGGGTAGTTGGATTGGCCAAGTCATGGATGGGGTCAGCTAGGAGAGCATCTGTTTCTGGATTTTTATTTCATTTGTTCATTTATTTCAATATGTTAACCACTCAGCCTGCCATACCTATAGAGCCCTGCACAGGTGAAATGGAACCCCCCCCCCCCCCCCGACCTCCTGTAGATCAGCTGAGTGACCACTGTGTTTATCAGAAAATTGGAGAGTTACCAAGGGTCAGATTGACTTTTCTAGCCTATTTTAAACTCTTAGTGTACTTTGGAGTATGCTGAGATAGTGACTATAATTTTATACAAACTGCCTTAGATTACCAAAAGCTTTCTTTCCTGTTTCTAGACCACAGTGCCCAAATTGGAAATCTATGGGCTGAATTCGGCCTGCAGATGTGTTTTATTTAGCCCACACAATGGCTTCTCATTTTAAATAATAAAAGCTAACATTTCTGTAGCACTAACTATAGGCCAGGCGTATATACATTTTACATATATAAACTCACTTGATCTGCACATCAAACTTACAAGATCGGAACTATATGACTGTCCTCATTTTACAGATGAGGAAACTAAGGCACAGAGAGGTTAAGTAACTTGCCTAAAGTGGCACAGCTAATTAAAAAACTGCAGAGGTGGAAGTTGAACCCAAGCAGTCTGGCTCCATAATGCAAGTTGTTGACCATTATGCTCCTCTGCCCCTCTGGCGTGTTTGAACTATTTGTCGACATTTAAAAATCAAGAGAACTAAGATAAAAACCTAGACTTCCACCTTGTCAAAACCAAAGATCAGGAGGTCTAATAACCTTGAGTTCACTCCCCTGTGGTAAAAGTTGGTCTCCTTTGCATGTGGAAGTGTTCTTTGACTTTCCCAGTCCCCCACCGTTTCCTATTGCCTTCCAACACCGAGGCCGTCAGTTATTCACCTTTGTCATCAGGTTGGCACTGTTATCCTACAGACACTCTGTTCACACTTGTATATGACCTGCCTGGCTCCTGTAGACACTTGTGCCCCCTCAAGTGAAAATGGGGTACATTTTTGCTCTAATAACACGTTATAACTTAGGAAGTGCAGACGTATATGAGAGGCTCACTTCTCTTGTGAATTGTTACGAAGTATCATAAAATTAAAGGTGGACATTGAGAAGAAAAGCAAAGCAGTAAGGAACAAATTCAAAGCAGCTACAAGAGAAAGCTTGTTGCAATTGGTAAGAAACTCCTTGATCACCTTCAGCCAAGATCATGGAAGACCTAAAAATGCCTGCTTAAAAACAAAACAGGGACCCCTGGGTGGCTCAGTCAGTTGAGCACCAGACTCTTGACTTCAGCTCAGGTCATGATCCCAGGGTTGTGAGATTGAGCCCTGTGTCAGGCTCTGAGTTGCTTGTGGAGCCTACTTGAGATTCTCTCTCTCTCTCTCTCTCTCTCTCTCTCTCTCTCTCTGCCGCTTTGCCCCTCTCCTCCGCTCATGCATTCTCTCTCTCTCTCTAAAATAAAAAAAAAAAAATTAAATTAAAAAAATAAATCAGGGCGGCTGTGTGGCTCAGTTGGTTAAACATCCAACTTTAGCTCAGGTCATGATCTCACAGTTCGTGGGTTTGAGTCCCACATTGGGTCTCTGAGCTGTCAGCACAGAGCCTGCAGCCTGCTTGGGATTCTGTGTCTCTCTCTCTCCCTGCCCCTCTCCCACTCACGCTCTGTCTCTGTCTCTCAAAAATAAATAAACATTAAAAAAAAAAAATCTCATTAAGCTAAATTTAAAATTCGCTACAACGACACTTTTCAGTTTTCTGAGTCTGAAATTGTACAAAATATTACCATAAACCAATATAATTGTCTTTAAAACCCATTCACTGGAATATTTACATTCAGATGCAAACCATTACCTTCTAAGTTGTCCCCTTGGGAGATATGCATCTTTTCCTATGATGCCCCTGCAAGAAACATTTTGGAACTCCTTGTGGGGGCCAATCTTCAAAGCAATTTCTAAGCATGCATCCAGCAAATGTCAATCTCATTCTTTGATATTCATGTCTTGCTTTTTATCCAAAACAGTAACACCCACCTTTTCCACCATCATTCAAGTGCCATTCCTGTTCCAAATAAAATCCATCGAAGGATTAATATTTGTTCATACTGAGAACAAAATAATTAGCAACAACCTTGGAAGATAACTCCATAAGTGTATTAGCACAATAACATTATTGAAATAAGAATATCACCTCCCCAGGTGACCTCCTTGAATGGGCTACAAGTTATTTGAATATGTTTCAATGTGTTCTTTTGAAGGAACCTGGTAAAAGAAAAATAAATATCTAATTCTGTTTTTATTATACGTGTACAAATAGCGAGCACATACACTGAATAATTATTTCTGGGTAGCACAACTATGCATGACTTTTTATTTCATTAATATTCATTCAACATCAATTCAGCACTTACCAACACTATGTTAAATGCTAGAAACACTAAAGATTTCTTTACAGTTTTTTTTTTTATTACAGTGAGAAGGTATGATTTTGGTAATCATGAAAAAGTAAACTATTTCCATTCTGAAAATGACATATCTATATAGGCTAGATGAAAAAAAATGAGAAGGAGACAATTTCTGTCTCCATAAACAAACCTATGAAGGCAACTGGTTCTTGATGAAACTACATAGTTTGGGTTTAGGCAAAATAGGCAAATGAAATCCCATGCAAAGGCGGTTGTCTGAAATGGGAAACAGTAATAAATTGGGGGCAGAAGAATTAGAGGTTCAAATCCACACCTGCCATTATTGATGTGACTTTGAATAGTATGTTTAATCACTCTGGCCTAGGTTTCTTCTCCTGAAATAAAAGGATTGGACTAAATGATCTCTATGGTCCCTGACAATTTTGACATTTTATCATTATTACAAAGTTTAATCCTTGGCTTAAGTCATGGGACAAAGTGTATGTTAATCACACGTATGTGTGTTCGTCACAAAGAAAACAGCGCTGAGCAAAAGAGATTATAGAGATACACCTTCAGCAAAGACTCACACAAATTACTATAATAAGAAGTTAAAACAAAACAAAACAAAACATTAAGCCGGGGTTCATTTTGTTTCCTGAAAACCGTGTGGCCCCCGCCCAGGAATGGATGGATTCTGTGAGGTTGGAAGCAAGGTAGGAGAAAGAGGTCACTCCTCAGCTTTAGGGAGTCAAACTTGATTTTTTTAATCTGCAAGAAAGTAATAATCCTAAAAGACAAACTCTGTGGGAGAAAGAAAAAGTGTAAGGGGCGTGGCGGGCAGGGGGAAGGTGGTGGTTAATTCCCCAAACTTGCCTTTACATATGAAGAGGCAAACCTGCATCTTGGGCTTCATTCGGCATCCGCCATACATAATCTGTTCAGAAACCACATCACAGATCACAGGGTCTCACAAGACTGGAAGGAAAGGGAAGACCCAACTCCACTAGCAGGAGAACGGAGGAAGAGAAAGACTTGTGTCTCTCCATCCTGAGCACACGGCAGGGATACAGAATAGTCCAGGTAGCAGAAAGGGAGTCAGACCACAGGAGACTGGGCTCTGCCTTCCGCTTGGATATGAGAGGAAATTCTCTCTCTGGGCACCCCATAAACCATGGGGAAGCCACAGTGGAGTCGACACGGTGGCGGATGTGTTTCCGTGGAAAGGGGGCCTGAGATTGCGCCCCACTTCCTCCTGTCCTGTGTGTGGCACATAGGGGATGTAGAAGTTCCTCAAGACATACTCCCAAGACGTCTGAGAATGCTAGCTTGTGAGCCGGCTACAGCAAACTAAGAGGTGGCCTTGTAGTCAAAGGCTGGAGGGTGGAGCTGACCCCCAGATTGCAGACGTGGAGGCAATGGTAGCCCAAGGCGTCTTGATAGTGCCCAAGGCCAGCAACTTGCAACCTTGAATTAATTGCCTGGGGAAAACAGATTATTTTAAACTGGGAGAGGCTGTTACTTTTCACTGGCAAGTTGAAGATTTCCCCCTACCCCCACTACCACCATCAGCATGAGTGGGAGCAAATGAGACCACTTATAGAAATAAAATACTTATGGGGCGTCTGGGTGGCTCAGTCGGTTAGGCGCCTGACTCTTGATTTCGGCTCAGGTCTCACCCTCAGGGTCCTAAGATCTAGGCCCGCATCAGGCTCCATGCTGAGTATGGAGTCTGTTAAAGGTTCTCTCTTTCTCCCTTCCTCTCTCGGCTCCTCCCCTGCTCGCTCTCTCTCTCTCTCTCTCTCTTTCAAATAAATATATTAAATAAATAAATGAAAATTTAAGCTAAGCATTGAAAAAAAACACCTGAGCCGTGGTGCATATGTTTCCACTCTGCTGGGAAAGAGTGCTGCATTATAATTACTGTGAATCCTATGAAGAAAAAGTGCCTAGTGCTTTGAATGCATTTAATCAGGGCATCTAACGCAGACTGGCAGGCAGCCCTCAGGGACAGCCTCTAGAAGGAAGTGATATTAGAGCCGAGACCTGAAGGAGAAGTTAGGTAAGCAGGGGGGAGCACCAGGTCCCAGGAGGGGAGAAGGAGGCTGGTACACTGCAGGAGTGTGCACGCTCGGGGGTGAGAGGTAGCAGGTGAAGAGGTGGGCTGGGGCCAGTGCCCCTGGGCACACTGGAGCTCCTCCTAACAGTTGGCTAGTTCGCTTCAACTCCATTTAATGAATTGAAAACACTTCTCTGTTTTGCAGGGAAAAACATGAACTGTGTTTTAGCAGTCAGGGCAACAATGAAGCGTTTGGATAGTCTGAGGGTAAATCAAGATAGGGACAGCAGCCCCAGGTAAATGGAATGGGGATCTACAGTAAGGCAGCTGGTAGGACCTGAGACCACTGTGGCTGCTGCCCACACCTGCTGGATCCTGCAGTCGCCTCAGCTTTCAGGCATTCCTGTGCCCTGCCAGTCTCTCCAGACCTCTGAAGGGCTGGCACAGAGGCAGAGTTTTCCTTCTTGTGGGGCTGAGCCAGAAGGAAAGGGGCCGAGGAGACAGCGAGAGATGAGAGGATGTGGGCGGCCGGCCAGCTCTGGGTATTTCTTGCCCACCACACATGGGTTTCTCCTGGGCCCTGGGCGTGCAGTGGCGTCGCTCCCCTGGCTGGGCTGATGGTTCAGAACGGTAGTGAGAGCAGACAGAATTGAGCAGGTGCTCATGGGAGCCGTCATCTCCCTTTCCGAAGCCAGCACCTGCTCGAAGCCCCCAGTGACCTTGCCTGGACCATTAAAACAATCCTGGAACTGGTCTTTCTGTTCTCACTCCACCCTCTGTACTTTCTTTTCAGAGAGCTATTTTTACAAAATAAATCAGATTGTGTGTCTCCTGTGTATAAAATCCTTTAATAACTCCTTATTTTGCTTTTAATAAAATCAGAAGTCCCTCCATGCCTGCAGGACTCCACCTGACCTGGCTTCTGCTTGCCTCTCCAATGTCATCTTGTTCCTCATGTTCATTCCACCCAATGCACATCTACATTCCTTTCAACTTCTCAGAGATGCCCTTTTTTTTTTCTTTCCTGCGTTGGGATTGTTACCCTTCCTGTTCGCCTCCTGGAACTTTGTGCCTGAGTCCTTCTATCATGCCTGCTAAAATGGCCCCTACCCTCTTACACTGTATCTTATCACCCCATTTATTCCTTTTGCAGCACTTACCAATCTGATATTATCTTGTTTATTTATTTGCTTGTTTATTGTCCATGTCATTCTACTAGAATTTAAATTTCTTTGTGCCTTGAATACCTGGCACAAAGAAAACACTCAATTAGTACTTGTTAAGTAATGAATGAACCTTTGACCAAGGATGGACAAAGGTAGTGAAATGACTCTGGGCCACAAACATTTTCATTACATGTTTGGTACTGGAGGGTGTTCATGGATAAAAGACAAAATGGGGGGGGGGGTGCCTCCAAATAGATAGTTTGCCCAGTCTTGTGACTGACACAGGCACACTGAGCTAACCCTAACAGAAATGCTAAGACACCTTGTGGTCTCGTTAAAAGGCATGGCTTTCGACTGGGGAATTGTAAAAGTTTTCTAGATCCAAACTGAGTTCAATAGCTCAACAAATGGTATTTGGACGTTTACTGGGTGGTGAAACATAGGGACATGTATTGATGAACAAGACGTGGTCCATGTCTTCAGGGGACACTCGGTGTGGCAGAGGCCGACCCAGACAAAGCTAATCGTTCTGTAAGGTGGTGATAGGTAGGGGAGGAGGGCGGGGTAGGGAAAGAAAAGAGGTCAGAGGAAGAAATGACTGGTTCCATCTGAAGAGGGTGGGGCAGACTTCCTGGAGGAGCTGGCTGTTCCCTGTGCCCTGGAAGGTGAACGGTGTTTATAGCTGGCTGAAAAGGCAAGGGTAGCTGAAGACAGAACTAAAAATATCGGCAAGGGGGTATAAATGGCCAAGGCATGATTCTGGATGTATGGATTACAACATCCTGTAGTGAGATGGAAATATGAGGGGACTGGAGATCAAGTTTGGGAATCTTCAGCAGGTGTTGAAGCCGCAGAGTGCAGATGAGCTCCAGGGGAAAGCATATGGACCAGAAGGGAAGAAGGTGAGATCCAAACCCGGGGTGGAGCTGGGGTGATGGCTGAAGCAGGACTGGTGAGTTCACCAATGGTTAGAGAAGAAAGAGTTACGAGGACAAATCTCTGGAGAATGCCAAGGTTTAAAGGACGAATGGAGAAAAAGGAACCAGCAAAGGAGTGGTCAGAGAAATAAGGAAGTAGAATCTGGAGTCTCAACTCCTAGAAACCAAGGGAAGTAAGACTCACCTTTGAGAGGGCTTCCCCGGCTCCCTCTTTACAACACGCATCCTGCAGGCTGCTGCTTATTCAATGTCTATCCACCTCACTAGACGGGAAGGTCCCTGAGCACAAGAAGTGTTTTTGACTTGTTTACTGCAATTACCACCTACACTTAGACCAGGTCTTGTCACCCAGTAGAATGACTGTGTGGATGAATGAATGAATAAGTATTTTCAAATTATGCAGAGGTGAAAAGGCTAAAAGCTGTAAATAAGACCTTGGATTTCGCAACTGGACACAAAGGTGACATTTAAGAGCAGTTTTATGAACAGGGATAGCAATAATACCTATGTCATGTGGTAGTTATGAGAATTAATGAGCTGGTACATGTAAATACTGAGCCAGTGCCTGGATGTAGTTAAAACTCAATAAATATTAGATGATGATGATTATTCCCTCAGCCTTCACTTTCAGAAGCTGTTCTGGTGAACTAATTCTTGGTAGTCATGTTGTGTCTAAAAGATTGCTTTACTACCTTTCCAGTATATTCTAGGGGCATATTGCTTTAAAAACTATAACTACAAAGTGCTATTTTATTAAATGACTATAACAGAGCCCAGTGAAATGGGATTTTGCTGCCAAATCTACCTGTGGCTTGGGAGCCTGATAGGCTCCCAAAGGACCAGAAGATGGACTGGAATCTCCTTTTCTATTAAGGAGGCCCACAGAACCAATACAGCTGTAGCCTTAGAAACAGGACTCTGTTCCTAAGTCTGTCACTGGATTGGTCAGCAAATCCAAAGCAGGAAGACTGAGAAGTGCAGTGCTCCCAAAGACTGGCTCTGTCAGAAGGTTTGGGTAAAGAAGATAAGGCTACGGATGGAAGAGGTCTTTCAACGTGTGGAACTTGGGACTGAAGTGCGGGTTCCCATTCCGCATGTGCCGCTAACTCTCTGGACTTGACCAAGTCACTTAACCTATGTGTGTATGATGAGAGCCCTGCATGAGCCTCGAGGCCTCTGTAGTAGGTTGTTGACAGAGATGGCCACAGTTTCTTGCATCCCTATATGTTTTTCTCCTTTGCAATGTAATCATTACCCTAACAGGAGATAGCATCTTTTTCCCCTTCCCTTGAATCCGGGCTAGCCCTGTGACTTTCTCTCATTCATAAAATGGAGAACAAGTGACATTATGTTTGAGTCTAAGCAGTAAGGGGCCTTACGGCTTCTGCTACCAACCTCCTGACAAGATGCTGCAGCCACGTGAACAAGCCCAGGCTAGCCTCCTTGAGGATGAGACCACGTGGAGAGAAAGGCTCAGCCAGAAGCCAAAACCAACCAGAAGACACTGAGTGAAGCTATGTTGGACCATCCTTCCCCAGTTAAGTCACCAGATGAACACGGTCAGGTGAGCAAGCCCCTGCAAGAGCCCGGCGGAACCGCTCCGCTGAGCCCAGCCAAAATCACTGACCCACAGAACCGTGAGCAAATAAAATGGCTATTGCTTTCATCAACTAAGTGGTGCTTTGTTACACAAGACTAGATAGCTGATACAGCCCCTTTTATAGCTGACGTTCTAGAAACTGACTTTATTGCTCTGAAAAAGGAATCAGGCTGTATGACTTTAGTTGTATGTTAGGGTCTGCTGCCCACAACTCAAACAAAGGTTAGGTGACTATTTTATTTCCTCCCCTGCGCCCCACACCCTTAACCCTGAGGGCTTTCTCCATGTGGCACTGTTGCACGTGGACCCACTAGAGCTGAAACCCTTTGCCGCTTTCCCACCCTGTTAGGACTTGGCGTGGAGGCACTGAGCAAGACAGGAAGTGGCTCGGTGACTCAGTGGTCCTTCCTTCTGAGTCACTGAACTGTCAGTTCCCCCTCTCTGTGGTTCCACTCGTTCACTCAGTCAATACCTTGTGAGCAGCTGCCCTGTGCCAGGCCCTGTCCGGGAAGCAAGCCCTGGGAAGGGCTGAGTATGTCTGAGTGGGCGTGCAGCAGGGGCCTCCCACACATCACCGCCTTCTTGGCCGCTTTCCTGTAGCATCTCATGCAAATGCTTTTCTGGGCTTCCACAGAAGTGGCCCTCTCCTCAAGGCACAGAGCTGGGGAAATTTTAAGGCCAGTTAGTTCAACCTTTCCTTTATTATACATATGAGGAAACTAAGGCCTGAGGAGTTGAGGGTTGAGGTTACTTGTGATTAAATTAGGCCTAGTATTTAGACGTCTTAGCTTAAAATCCAGAACTCTTTCTATTACATTGAAAGGCCCCCTTTAGGCCCACACTCTCCTTCCTTCCAGTTCCTGACTTTCCCACTAGTCCTCCTCAGCTTTGTGCTTCAGACATAAAATTAGTTTCTTCTTCTGGCTCAAGGTTCAGACATTATCTGAGAAATCTTTACTCAAATAAATTGCAGCCATCGATGATAATGATAATCATTAAAACAGCAACATAAATTCAAAAAATACTTATTGAGCACCTGTTATGTGCCAGACATTGCCTCTGTTTGGGGGATATAGTGAATAAAACAAGGAATCTACTTCTGGGGAATTTATATTCTTGAGGGAGGTAGGGCAGACAATACACAAGGAAGCAAATAAGAGAATTTGGGGCCGATGTTACAAAAACTAAACAGGAATATGTGATAGAAGTGACTGGGCTGAGGGGTGTATGGCCACAAAAGGCCTCTTTGACCTTTGAGTCAAAGAAATCTGAAACCTGATTGGTGAAGAACCAGTAATTCTTCAGGAAATGAAAAGAGCAAAGGCCCTGAGGCAAACTCATCTTTTTGAGAAAGCAGAGGGGAGGCTTGTGGTCTCCTGGTGGGAGTGATGAGGGGAAAGTGGTGATCTTGTCTTCCCAGATCATGCAGGATCTTTGTAGGCTGCCATATGTGGAGCCAGGAGCCTACACATCTGGGTGGGCACATGAGAGTGTTCTAAGTGATATGACACAATTTATATTTTTAAGATCAATCAAAATATCATTCTGACTGCTTGGATGGAGAATGGACATTGAAGTTCAAGAGTGAAACTGGGAGAGGGGGTGTGTGGAATGCTTACCATGTGTGGGTCACCTTCTATATCTTAGCTCTAATCCTCCCAATGCTCCAAAGTAGATCTTATTATGCCCATTCTGTAGAAGAGAAGATGGAGACTGCAAGGGATAAAGGCGCTTTCTCAAATTTGACCAAATTTGATCCCATGGGAGCCCTTCCCATGTAGCACATGGCCTTACTAAGCTGGTCAACCTGCCCCTGTGCAAATAAATTTCTCTGATTATCATTATATTTTGAAGTGTGAAATTTTAGAGCTAGAGGCTGTAGATTGGAAGTCCCTTGAAGGCAGGAATCATATCTTACTCATCTTGCCATTTAGTTGTGGCACACCCTGGTACATGGGAAGCACTAATATATATCTGATGAATGAATGAATGGGTTCCAGTCATGAGAGGTTTCCTGAGCCACCCCCACTTCTGGCCCACCATTTTCAAGATGGGAGGCTGTCTTCCCCAAAATCACAAGACAGGGCTGGGAAGAAAGCCTAGGCTATTGAATCCATGGGTCCCTCCACCAAACCACGCTGCTTCCAATTTATCTGTTTAGGACAGATTTCTTGGTTTAACCTACCATTTTAGCATGGCAAATCCTCAAGGTCAGGTATGGTGTCTATTTTTTTTTGTACCGTGTCATATTGGGAGTGTGTGGTACCTACAGGGAGGTTGAACCTGAGGCTTGGCAGTAAGTTTTCTCTTGGAAAATTAAACTAAACAAATTAAATCTACATGTGATGGGAAGAAAACAGATATCTTCATGGTCTCCTGGAACAGCTATTTGACTGAAGTTTAATGTCTGAAGAAAGCACATGGAGCACAAAGATGGGGCACTGGGGTGGCTCAGTTAGTTGAGCATCCAGCTGTTGGTTTCAGCTCAGGTCATGATCTCATGGTTTGCACTGTGAGTGCAGAGCTTGCTTGGGGTTCTCTCTCTCTCCCTCTCTCTCTGACCCTTTCCCACTTATGTGTCCATGCATGCACTGACACGTGCTCTCTCTCTCTCTCTCTCTCTCTCTCTCTCTCTCTTAAATAAATAAATAAATAAACTTAGAAATAAGAATGGAGCACAAAGAGAAAGGCCATCTTTGGCTTTACTGTCTAACAGAATGTAGAGTTGGGGACAATGTATTTGGGGAATGAGCATTTTCTGGTTTCCAGAGAGTACCCTCTATGATAAGATATTCGTTTCATAGTACTTTAATTATCGATCACCAAGCAACAAATTCTCAAATGTTAACTTGGCTTTCTCGTTACCTAGGAGGATCCTCTGGGCAGGAGAGGTAAGCATATCAGCCACTCTGAGAAAGGAATGTTCTCTCTTATAAGTGAATTCACTTGCAAATGTTCCAAGAAAATTGTGTCACCAAATTTTGGGGGTGGGCCTCTCACAGTTGAGAAAGGCATAGACCATGACCATTTTTTGAGGTTCTCAGTATATTGCAAACTGAACAAATGCTAAAAGACAGTTATAAAACTTGTGGTGTATTTTCATTGTTTGCCTTGAACCAACTGTGGCTTTTTACATAGAAAACACAATATACTATTACTGTGCTAGCAGAATATAAATTATGGACCCACAAAAATATTAGTGCACTTTAAGCAGGGTATTTGGAGAACAGGATGGAAATTTAAAGATGTGCAATGAATGCCTTGTATGGAGTCTGTCAGGCTATCTCTGTAACTGCATAAATAAGATCCTTTGGTGATAATATCAGAGCTAAATATGAGGCCTTGTGTGGTGAGGACCAAGACCAAAGGACCACGTGCAGAAGTTTAGGCCCACTTTCTAAACCAAGAAATCTGTCCTAAACAGATAAACAGGAAGCAGCAGCGTGGTTTGGTGGAGGCTCACACCATCAAAGGTGATGCCATCCATAGACCACTACCTAAATCAGCCTTTACCTGGCAACCCCCTGACCATGTCATGTGCCACCCCCTTAAAATATCACATTCCCCCCCATGGTAAGTATAGCAGCCTGCTGTGTACACAGGTGAAGTGCTCCTCAAGAAACTTGTTGACTGACCAGCTGATAAGTCAAGCCAGGGATAAACCAAGCTAGGACGCTCAAAAGTACCCTTTAAATATTGCATTTGGGGAAGATACCTTCTCGGCAGAGGTGGGAAAGCGCTTGGTGTGATAGTTGACGATGTGAGAGCATGAAGGGTTGTTTAGCAGGACGCCGGCTCATACGCACACAGCCACGTACTCTCCCTTGGCATGATAGCCAATTCTCTTTGTTGCTCTCTCTGGCTTCTGTGATCCTGTCTTCCCATGCTCTGTCCCACCTCTCAGTTTTCAGCTTCCCAATCTGTGTGTCTCATACCATTCATGGGTCATAAAATCAGATCGGTGGGCTTTAACCAACATCTTCTAAACAAATAAATAGGGTAGAAAATGTCATAAGGTATCATAGGGTAAATGTTAAAATAGAAGTTAAGAAGAAAAACTGTTTTCTGAAACCTGTTTCAAGTCCATGTACATGTGCATTGGGTTTAGACGTAAACTTAATTTCCTGCTGTAGGTTGGTTAAAGTTTTCAATCTGCTGCTCTAGGTAACAGGCTGAATGCCCCACCTTCCGCTGAGCAGATTCTGGGCACCGGCTTCCTAAGTCAGAATTGCTTTGAATTACTGAGATAGGTGAGCTAACACGGAGAACCATCCAGGACCTTCATAGCATGTCAGAGTCTTAGACACTTTCCGGTCCAATGCCCTTGGCCCACCGTTTTCCAGGCGCAGAGGCTGAAACTAAGAAATGCAGGAAGACTTGTTAGTGGTAGGACCTGACCTGCCAGTGGTTTCCCCACCTCTCCTTCTTGGCCTTTTTTTCTTTAGGTCCTGTGGTCCTCTGTTGTAACACAGCAAAGATTAGTGGAAAGGATTTATAATTTGGTCAGAAAACCTGGATTTTAATTGCAGTCTGTCGTTTACTATGTGACCTTGAACTCACTAATCACTTAATATCTCTACTCCTCAGGTTGTATCAAATATAAAACAGGATTCATGCTATTAGGGCCGACTGAGTTCATCTTCTCAATGGCACTTTTTGGACTGAGGCATTATATACATTTTCTAATAATAATTTTTCCTCCTTGAGTATCCATGGTATTTATTCAACAAATATACATTGCTATGGAGATGAAGGAGGCTGAATGTAATATTATCAAGTCTCACCCCTTTGTAAGAGTTTTTACTGACATTTTCCAGGGAGAAGATGCTACTCCCCTTCATTTCACCCTAGCGTCTGTCCTTAGAGCGCTCACAGAGCCCTACAGAAGTTAGTTTAAAGCTAATTCAATAGCACAACATCACCCAGCTTCCCTTACCTACAAACCACGGTGCCTGGTTCCTGACAGCAGCCTGCAGAATAGTGTTTTTCTTCTCTTCCATCTCTGGGTTACTTCATAGCCTCATCAACTTGTGGGTACACGTGAGGCCCTGTGACCAGGGATGCCTCATTTGTGACATTGTCTAACCTCTGCCTGCTCCTGTGGAAACTCAATACTGTGCCCCTCTCCCCTGCAAACACAGTATTCTCAAGTTATTGCTTGGAATTCCAAGAGCGGTGTCTAGCATGAACTGGCTGGGTAGACCCCCAGCCCAATAAATAACACCTCTCCTTCCTGTCCCATCTCAGAACCAACTGATAGAGGCACAGGAGCCAGATGGATGGAGATCCAAATGATAGTCTTACTACAAAAGCTAAAGTGAAGGATGAACCTTCCATCGATGAGCACAGTTGGCTAGATGTAGTTTCATTCCCAGATTAAACTTACCTACCTGGGCCAAGCTGGAAAACTGGAAGCATCCCCCGGCGTGGAGAACAGAGACTGTATCTTCTCCAGACAAGCTGGATCCAAAGAGGAAGAAGGAAGGAGCTGGGCCAAACACTGAAGTTTCTTCTCCTACACTTGCCAGTCAGAGACCTTCTCTCTCTCTTTCCTACTAGAGATTCTCCCAGACAGAAACATGAGGGAATAAAGGTGTCCCCCTATGTCTTAGGGGCATGAGTTGTCTGACTTCCTTGTTTGGGGGATTCCTCTTGATTGCAAGGAGTACGAGGTTCAGGGCCAATGTGGGGAAAACGCCCTCCCCCCATCTGTGTGCTGGGCCCCAAGGGGAAGAAGTACTTGGTTTCAGAATATCCTGAAATTTCAGGTGAAACAACTTCATTTATTCTGATTTTGTGTCAATCTCTCACTTGGCTCCAGCCTCCTCAGACAAAGCCTATCAACCCACGCAAATAGACCCTTGAGAAGGGATTGAATCATTGTGGTTGGCCCTGGAGTTTTACTTGCTCTGAAGACTCCTACTCTACTATTATCTCTGGAAAGCCTAGTTGTGGCCCCTGGCCTTCCTTTCCTGCTCTCAAATTACTATTCTCTTTTGAATTTCAGGGATTTTCAAAAGGCGATAATCAGCCTCCAGTCCCTTAGCTTTTTCTACCATTAAGGAGTTAGTTTTGAAACCCCCTAAATAGCCGCTTACCCATCTTTGCCATTAATGCACAGCATGACGTCCTACCCACCCACCAGGTATCTCCTGGGCTTCCTCTGTCTGATGCTGCCTGAAAAAGAAGGATTGCAGTTTCCTACAAAGTCGTATGCAACCCGTAGGATCAAAACAAGAGATTGAAATACCCTCTTTTTCTCGATCTACACATTTAAAATCCAAAGCAGTTGTTTACACCGGAACTCTGGGCATCGCTGAAAGAGAAAAGGCCCAAGACCATTTGCATCTTTCTGGACGCCACATCTCTACAATGAAGGAAGTGATTTTGACCAGCAGCTCAGCACAGTGTCTCCGCTTCCCTCATCCTGGAAATTACAGCAGTGACTCACAGTTTGTGGAGTTGTGACACCCTAACACTGTATTTTATTCTCCCTTACCCTCTACTGATGCAACGTAAACTTGGGGTGGATATGGAGGTTGCAGTGTTAATGAATTTCAATGAGTTTTGAAATTAAAAGATCTGAGGCTGGGAATCAGTTTTAATGCCCTGTGAGAGTCGTCAGTTGTCTTCCTCCCGGTGATTGTTCACATCTCAGTCAGTACTGTCCAACATCACTCACAATCTTTTGTGGTGTATCATTCCTTGTATTAACAATACGCTGAACAATCCAACCAAAAAAGTATTATTGATGAATTGATTGATTCCACAGCAACAAATTAGCATTTTGGGGCAGGCATTGGTGATACAGAGATGGAATGGGGGGGTGGGGCGCAGAGTAACAAGTCATATAAATAATGCTAAGTTGTAACACTATGCTCTGGGGGTTCAGGAGAAATGGCCTTGTACTTCATCTGGTGGATCTTGGAAGACTTCTCAGAGGAAATGGGGTCTGAGCGTACTCCAAAGGATGAAGAAGACATTTATAAAGGTTTCATGAGGAAAGAGGTTGTCTGGGTGGAGAAACACAGATTCCTAGGCTCAACCTCAGACTCTCAGGGCTGAGGCCCTGGTACGTTGGTTCTGACGTGTAACCAGGGCTGGGAATCATCAGGAACAAAGGCGTAGATCTGGTCGGAGACGAGAGAAGGGCCTGAAAGGCTGTCTCAGATGCTGGGACCGTATTTTCCACCTTGTCAGAAGACCAAATAAGAGGAATTAAATGAAGCACAGCAACTTGGTTTCCTCTGAATATGAAGTTCCTGGATGTGAAGTGTGTTAAAGGCACTAGGATTTTTACCCAGTGTGCCAAGGAAGGGCTTTCTCTGGAACATGGAAGAAAATGCAGTTAAAACCAAACCAAAAACCAAAACAGCAGAATCTCATTTGTCTCAGATGCCCTATGCCAGGGGTTGATGAACTCTACTGGTAAAGAGTCAGAAAGTAAATATTTTCAGCTTGATAGACCACACAGTCTCTGTCACAACTATTCAACTATGCCATTGCAGTGCAAAAGCAGCATTAAACAACACGTAAGTGAATGAGCATGGCTATGTTCCAATAAAACTCTGTTTATAGACACTGAAATGTGAATTTCATATAATTTTACATGCTATAACATATTATTCTTCCTTTGATTTGTTTTCAACAGTTTAAAAAGGTAAATTCTTATTATTCATGATAGCCAAGTGGTGGAAGCAACCAAATATCAATCAACAGATGCATGGTTTTTTACAAAAAAAGTGGTACTGACATGCAATGGAATATTATTCAGCCTTGAAAAGGAAAGAAGTCCTGTCACGTGATACAAATGGCTGAATCTTGAGGACATTGTGCCATGTGAAATCAGCCAGTCATGAAGAAATAAACACTGTATGACTCCATTTACATGAGATATCTAAAGTAGTCAAATTCATAGAAAAGTAGAATGATGGTTGCCAGGGGATGGGGTAAGGGAGAGTGGGAAGCTGTGTTCAATCGATCTACGGCTTCAGTTTTGCAAGATGAAAAAGTTTTAGAAATTGCTTGCATAACAACGGGAACACACTGAATTGCACTGTGTACTTGAAAGAAGTGATCAATTTTTTACAATATATGTTGAGGGTAGAGCTAGCAGAATTTGTGGGTGGGTCAGACAGGTATTCTAAAGGAAAGAAAGAGGAGAATCATGAATAGGCGCCAGGTTTTTGGCTGGGATACACGGATGAATAGAAGTGCCACTTACTAAGATGAGAAAGTCTGTAAGAGGAGTGGTTTGGGGGAGGTTTGAGATGATTTTAGGACATATTACATTAAAAATGCTTATCAGAAATCCACTTGGTGATGTAAAATACGCATGGGATTTACAAGTATGGAATTAATGGGAGGGGTCCAAGCACAAGTTATAAATTTGAGAGAGAACAATGAGTAGAATGTGCTTAAAATCATAAGACTGGATGAACTTACCAAGGGAGAGAGTATGAGACAGAGAAAAGAAAATCCATTATTGCTTCCTAAAGTTCTCCGCCATGGAGGAATCAGAGAAATGGCAAGGAGAACACAAAAAAACACTGAGAAGCAGTGGTCAGAGAGAATGAAAACCAGGTATGTGTACATTTATAAATGGCACGCGGAGAAATTTCCAGGTTGCTGATGGGTCAAGGAAGATGAGGACTGAAAACTGACTATTGGCTAACGACACTGAGGTCACTGAGGCATTGATAGAGTAGTGGGTTCAGGAGAGAATTAGAAGGGAGAACACAGTGACCGCATGCATAAACCACCCTTTCAAAGATGAGAACTAAAAATAGAGGCGTATCATGAGAGGGAATGTGGTCAAGGTGTTGTGTATTTTTTTTTTAAGATTGGAAAAATTACAACATGCTGGCATGCTGTTGGGAATAGTCCAGTACAGAGTAGAAACTGACAACGTGGAAGTGATTAAAGAGTAGCTGGGGCAATGAGTTTGAGTAGATGGAGGCAATCTGATGGAGTAGACAAATGAAGGGTCAGCCCTAAGTAGGAACATGGAAAGTGAATCCAAGGGAAGGTAGCATATATGGCTACAAAAGCAGGCAGACAGGTAGGGAGATCATGTGGGATTTCTCTTCTGATTGTTTTGATTTTTTTTTCCCAGTGAAATGGGATTGCAAGGTCATCAACAGGGAGTAGGATGGGATAGGAAGTTTTGGAGTTTTGAAGGAGTGTAGGAAGAATTAAATAAGTGTGAGAATGCAAGAGTGACTGAATAAAAACTTGTAGCATTGAATAATTCTTGGATATATTATATTAATGTGAAAACATTCATCATTGTTTCCTACTAGCTCCTCCTTACCAGGCTTCCCCTGTAGGAGCATTACAGTTCCCACATCATTGATGTTAAGCTTGGCCAGATGACTTTCTTTGACCAATGAAATATTAGTGGAAGTGGTATGTACCATTTCAGAAGAGAAAAAAAAAATGGCACATTTTATGTTGTTTTTTTTTTTACCACAATTAAAAACTCTTAAAAGAAGTCAATTCTTCTTCACTTGAAAGGCATACAGAAACAGGCAGCAGGCCCTGTTGGCTGTCATTTGCCAAACTCTTGCCAATGGGTGGCCAGTCCGAGGGCAAAAAAGATGGTCTGAATCAATGCTTCTCAAATGTCCCCATTGAAAGACCTCTAACAACACAAAAGGAGGAAAGCAGACTCCCACAGGGGTCTGCCTACAAGTCTATAAAATTCTTTTAAGTACTCTTTCAAATGAAGTTCATGAATGTCTTTGAATCCTAGTCTATAACACATGTTGTTTTAATGTAAAATTGGCATTCACTGTAAAAATCAGTAAAAACTGACGCTCATGCAGGCTCAAAGACGGTGAGTGACTTAGTCAAGTCCCATAGCTAGGACAAGTCAGGTATGGGACTGGATCGCAAAATTCCTGATTCCAAATGTATACTTTCCACCCAAATAGACTGCCTTTCCATCAGGCTTTGGTTCTCCATTCCCAGCCCCTAAATATCCCTCCACTATAGACGCAGTCTTCAAAGTAGTGATGGCAACCCACTTTTGAGTCTCTTCCAAAATTTATTAATTCATGTTTAATACCATCAATTCATAAGTTTTATATATGATTTGTTCTGCTACATTCTAGAATATTTTAGTTGATATATTCTAAAACTCATTTTCATCTCTTGCCCTATCTAATTATGCTTCCTCATCCATCTGTATTTTTTTTTTACTTTTCATAGCATCCCATTCTGTTATACATTGTGAAATGTTAAATTATGAAGGACCTGACAGATTTGCTATTTTTGTATATCCAGCATCCATTTTTTTCTTGTGGTAGATTGTATTACTTGTTTAGAATTCTCCCTTCCCTCCTTGTCCTTCCCCTGGTCCCACTGACTTTAGACTTGGCCATATGACTTGCTTTCCCCAATGGATTGTGAGTGAAAGTGAGGGTGTGAGAGTCCTAAGCAGGTTTTAAGAGACCTCATGTGTCTCTACTCATCTCTCTTGACCTCCTGGCTTCCTAGGGAACCATATATCTCAAGTCGAACATATTCCTTCAGCCTAGGTCCCAAAAGGAAAAGATAGGTGAAGCAGACCAGAACCCAGCTAACCAGACCCAACTCACTGACGGTTGGAGTTTTTTTGTTACACTGTGTTATCCCAGCAAAAGCTGACTAATACATCCCTTCTTTTGGAATGAGGGTTTTTATTTTCTTCTGGAAACCCAGCCCTCCTCCACTTTTTATCCATAGGGTTTAGTTGGGCTGACCCTCCTCCATCCAGCCTCAGCACCCTCCAACACATTATGCTGACTAACTCCCATCTCTGTTGAGATCTCAGCTCTTCTCATCGAAGCTGAGAGAGACTAACACTTTCTTGGCCAGCAGAAATTAATGATTCTGGGCCTCGTTACCTGCTCAAAAGGGGTCCCAAAGAAATTACAGAAATCTTACTCATAACCCATCTAGTCTTAACTCCTGTTTGTTTTGCAAGAAAAGCATAGAAAGAAGAGTGTGGATCATATGACACTAAATGCCACACTTCTTGGCTACTTTTTGATAGTGGGCAGGAAGCATGGAAAACAAATAGCAGTTGTTTTGGACTTCGAGTTTGTATCTCCCCAAAATTAACATCGAGGCCCTAACCCCCAGTGTGGTGGTATTAGGAGGTGGGGGCTTTGGGAAGTAATTTGCTTGAGATGAAGTCATGAGGGTGGAGCTCCCTCATTAGTGTCCTCATGAAAAGAGACACCAGAGAGTTTCCCTCCTCTCTCTCTCCCCACATGTGTCTACTGAGAAAAGGCAATATGGGGTCCATGCTCGGCAGAGCGTTCTCACCAAGAACCACATCTGCTGGCACCTTGATCTTGGACTTCCCACCCACCAGAATGATGAGATATAAATGTCCATCACTTAAGTCACCCAGTCTATGGTATTTGTGATAGCAGTCCAAGTAACAGCAGTTTTCGCTTAGAATGCTAAGGACAGAACCTGGAAACACATAAAAGTGAAAGTTATTCCCTGTGCCTTGAGGAAGAGCAGAGTCAGCTCTGAATTACTCATTCATATGGAGAGCTGGGAGTAGTGGTGTGGAGAATCTAAAACACCAGAAAAACTTCAGAGGTCTTCATTTGGCCTGAGAAACCCTAGGGCCGTCCATGTTTCATGTGTACTTGAAACAGGGATGCATTTCTTCGGAACAATCAAACTGCCTGATGAAAGCATGTACACCTTTTCTCTCATACATACTAGGATTCTCCAAAGATTTACCGTGAAAAAAAAATACAATAAAAATCATGAAAGCTACCGGCTTCGAATATACTTATGTTTGGCTTTGGCTTATACTTTTTAAAATAAAGCGATGTGGTGTTCTCAATTGTGTGTGAGTGATTTTTTTCCTCCCTGAGAAGTATAATAAAATAAGTTTACGTTCTCCCAGTCCACAGATTGCTGGATCACACGGGGACATGGAGTGAACTCTCCTGAGTGACAAGAGAAGCCAACTAGGGATTATAATAATCCCTAAGGTGGAAAATTAGCTGTAGAAAATCAGGGGCTGATAAACAGCTCTCCTCCCCATTCCTTCTCCTGCTTTTGTGCCCTCTTAGCTTGCCCTATCCTCACGTTTTCCCACCCTTCTCAGAGACCTGGTGGGCCATGTCTCACCTCTCTGAACTATCCATACCAGCCAGGAAGCAAACGCTTTGGAATGGACTCAGGTGCTCTGACAGGCACTTAGGGGTTGAGAGCTGGTACCCACTTGAGTAAAATACAATGCCTGCCCTTTAGAAGCCCATAGTTAGTAGACAGAAGCGAGAGATTCACAAACAAATAGTCTTTAGAAAAGACTGCAAAAATAAGAAACCAAGTGGAGGAACTCTTAGCGTGTGTTCCTTTTGAGAGGACTCACGCCCGGTCCCTAGGGAATCTGACTTGATTGGTTTTGGTTGTGTATAGAGACCAGTAGCTTTTCAAAATACTCCCCAGGTGATTCTCACAGGAAGCTGGGCTGAGAACGGCCCCAGATCTACTGAATCAGGAATTCTAGCAGGTGAGACCCAGGTGGCCCAGAGTCTATCAGCCCCAGCCCCCCATGGGATGCTGGTACACACTCAAGTTTGAGAACTATCCGGCTGTCCTGCTAAGGGGTGGAGGCACAGAAATGGAGGGCTTCTGGAAGGTGAGCAGTTGGGGTGGAGCACAGTGCTGGGGGCGAGGGACCCTTTCACGGACCCCCTCCTCCTAAGAGCAGTCTCAGGGCAATGGACAAATTCTCCAGTGACAGCCTGGCCTGAGTCCTCTGGGTGGGCCGTCCTTGAGAGATCCTGTGGCGTAGAGTCCTGTCTGGCGACCACAGAGCCTCCTTCTGAAGCCTCAGTCACGCGGGCCCCCTTGGTGGCTGCTCCTTTCCCTCCGGAGCTCCTTTGCAGGGCAGGGAAGGTTGGGCCTGTGGTAGGCCATAGTAAACGGCCAGAAAGGTCTCTTCCTGACAAATCCTGGCTTCCAATTTATGGCTCCTTATTCTTTTCCCCAAAGTGGGCCCCCGACTCTGAGCTCTGGCTTTTTTTTTTTTTTTTTTTTTTAAACTCTAGACAGAAACCGTGTCCATCCCTAGACAGAAACCGTGCCTCCTTTTCTGGACATCAAAACATCTCCTCCTAAGCAATCACGTCCCCACCCACGATAAAAGCAGCCCTTTGCCCAAAGCCACCCAACTCTGCAGCCCACTCCCCGTGCCCCACTGCCCCACAACTCAGCCATCCCAGCTAACAGAAAACAGCCAAGTCTAGAGGCCTCCTCGCTTTAGGCCTTCCAGCCCAGGCCAACTGGGCAAGACACGACCCCACTGCAGTGCTCAGCGCAGAGACCCACCCCCCCCTCCCCGCTCAGGGGAAAGGAGGGATCCCCGGGTCCACCGCAGCCGGGGGTCCCCACCCGCGCGCCGGGGGGCCGCTTCTCTGGGTTTCTGGCCAAGCAGTCCCCGGCCTTGGGGAGGGGCTGCGGCCGCCCGGAGTCACAGAGGGTCCGGAGGCTCCTCCCCTGGGGTGGCCGAGCAGGAAGCGGGGCGCGCGGCGGGCGGGGGCGCGGCGCGGTGCGGGGCGAGCGCGCGGGGCGCAGGCGGCGGAGTATGCGCGGGCCTCGGCGGCCAGCCCCGGCGCACAGCCGCGGCCGGGGCGCGCGGCGCGGGGCGGAAAAGCCTGTTTACACAGACTGCACACCGCCTGGGGAATAATGCAGTAAAGGAAGTGAGCCGGCTCGGCCTGACTGCTCCAACTTCCTGCTCTCACACACACACCAGAGGAAAAAAAAAAAAAAAAAAAAAGAGGAGCGAGAGAAAGAAAAAAAAAGGGGGAAAAATCAGGATCTCATTACAAGAGCAACAGACCGTCTGCAGACGCCTGTCAGCATGGAAAGTCGGGGGCTTTCGCCCGGTTCCTCCTAGAAATTCCCCCGAAGAAGGATCTTGAAAGCTCCCCCACATCTGGGTAGGTAGCAGGGGTTTCTGCCTGTTGCTCGGACAGTTGCAAAGTTTCGTCGGGGGTGCTTTTTCTTTCTTTTCTTTGACTTGGTGGGGGTGGGGCTGGTGGGCGCCGCGGGGTGGGCTGCGGGCCTGGGAAGGGGGCGCCGAGGGGGATGCTCCTGCGCCCGCGCCGCCCGCCCGGCGGGAGCTCCGCGCCGCGTCCGACCCCGCGCCGGCGGCACCCTGCCCTGGGGCTGCGCTGCAGCTCGGAGGAGGGGGCGCGCGGGGTGGGGGGAGGAGGGGACGTGGAGACTTGGGGTCCCTGGGAGGAACGGCGGCGGGACGGGCTGCGTGCCTGGAGGCTGGACCACCGCCGACCTTCCAGCCGGGGCTGGCATTCCCCTGGGGTGGCAGTGGGCACCGACGCTCCGATTCGGGGAGAGGACAGGGGTGGAGGGGGAAGCGGAGGGCGTGGGGAGCGAAGGCGTGGGGCTGGGGGTCGCTTCCATTCTCGTTCGGCAGGTGACCCCCGCCCGGGTCACCGCCCCAGGCGCACGCCCA
The DNA here is from genome assembly GCF_018350175.1 of Felis catus. Lineage (NCBI taxonomy): Eukaryota > Metazoa > Chordata > Mammalia > Carnivora > Felidae > Felis > Felis catus. The sequence goes on from NC_058374.1 coordinate 117,309,697, forward strand.
GGTGGACCTTTAAAAGCCAGTGGAGTCTTTACTGGACACGGTTTGGGCAGAGGTTCGGGGCAGGAGACGGTCTTGGAGCCCCCAGCTCTTTAGGAAGGGGCTCTTCAGCTTGCAACTGAATGTTGGCCTGTAATGCTACTGTAACTTTCGGGAGGAGGAATTAAAATTTTGGAGAGTTAAAGAAAAATAAGAGGTCTCGGTTTTGTTATATTTTCTGAACCGAACCTTCGTGAGGACAAGCTGCATTTAGGTGGCGGGTGGGGGTGGGAGTAAGAAATGTTATTTCAGAAACTGCAAAAGGGGCTTTTTAGAAAAAAAAAAAAAAACGAGTGTCGGGAGAGTTTCTGGCTTGTCTGGAAACGGCAAGACTAATTGCCATGCGCTTCCGCTTTGAAACTGGCAGCAGACAGCATCTTGAAAATGACTCACTAGAGGAGCTCACAAAGAAACTGGTTTGCTCCTTCTCAGGTTTATGTATTTGTGCCTTTTACAGTTTCCTTTGTAGTGTTCGAGGGGTCCCCCGCCCCTTCCCCGCCGGCCCCCTCCTACCCTCCCGCTTTTGGAAGCCCCTGGCCGGTCTTTAACTACCCCCAGCACCCCAGCCCGACGGGGGCTGGGGGAGGCTGAGTTGTTTTTGGAAGTTGGCTGGGGAGAGGGTTAAAGGGATTCTGCTGCTGCAGGGGGAAAAAGTTCCCTGAATTTTCCACTGGCTGCTGCAGGAAGAGAGAGCCCCTTTAGTCATTGCTAAGTAATGTCTGCACACACACCAACTAATCTCATTAGGAGTTTCCGCTGCTCGGCACAGGAGGGGTTTTGTGCAGCCACTGTCAGCCCGGGGAGCCCTGTGCTGCAGAGGGAGACAAGTTACGGCTTTATTTACTTAGAGGTGCAGCTGGCCAACAACCTTTTCAGGGCACTATCTTGAAACTTTGAAGTCACTTTGGCCATTTTGGATTTCAGACTTACAGGTTTTTCTTTCCCAGTTGTGTGTGTGTGTGTGTGTGTGTGTGTGTGTGTGTGTGTGTGTAAAATTTCTATTGCCCAAGCAGCTTAAACACACCCATCCTCTCTCTTCTGTGCTTATGTCTTTGTTGGAGGGGGGTGTGGAAGGTGGGGAGCCAGAGGAGATGAGAAACTAAGCATGTTCCAGGCATATATTAATGAACTCAAATCGATTTCTGAGCCTTATTGCTTTATTGCCAAACAAAATACCCTCTGATCTCTCTCCCTTTTTCTCTGTCTGTGACACACATTTATTTGGGATAGGTCAGTTATGGGTTTCAATTTATGGGGATTATAAAATTACAAATTGTGTTAGGAGGGCATGTGGGTCAGACAGTTAAGAAGACTGTCCATAAGTGTTTTTAGAGTTTCCAGTAATGATCCTGCCTGCAAAACCCCCTGATGGTCTTTCTGTGCCAAATATAGCAAAATAGCAAAGGCCTTCTGGCCTTTTTTTTTTTTCCTTTTTAAACCTTTAAATGTTGGAAATGTGTAGAGTTGCTAAAAAGGGTAAAGAATTTTAAGGAACCCGATTGGAACTGTGGGGTTGCTTTATTGACAAGAACCTGTTGCTGGGGACATACTCTTGAGGGTTTTTGAGGTGTTGGCGTTTCTCTTATGGTCACAAAGCATGTCCTGAAAACAGCTCAACTAGGGTGTGAGTCAGTGGACACAAGTACAGATGTCCCTAACATGGTGCCTGGCACAGAGTAGATGCTCAATAAATTGTTGCATTGAAAGCTGTGAGTAGGATAACAGAACTTATAATAAATAGATAAGGGGAAAAAAGCTTTCCAAAGGCTCAAGAAAGGCCCCTTGGAGCAAACTACAAACCAGTCTGGATAAACAGACTTTCTGGAGTAATTTTCTCCCCCTGGTGACATTCGGCAATATCTGGAGACATTTTGGTTGTCTTAACCAGAGGGGGTGCTATTGGCATCTAGTGGGGTAAAGAATTAGGAATGCTGGTACACATCCGGCAAAGTACAGAACAGCCCCCCAAAGTAATTTTCCAGCTCCAAATGTCAGTAGTGGCCAGATTGAGAAGCTTTATTTACATTAATGATGATAAGTCTTTTATAGGCAGCCATTCAACGGATAGGACATTTACAAGTTATAAGTTGTACTTTTCTGCCACATATGTAATACAGTGTGCATGAATTTTCTCTCCCTTTCTGTCTTTTTGGTCAGTAATACGTAATAGAAGGACATTTAAGTGACGAATTGTGATGGTTTACCTTTGTGAGCTGAATTAGACCATCTCTGAACCTCGCTCACTTGATACTAATGCTTTTTGGACCAGAATGGCAATAGCCCAGATAGGGAAGGTAGTGATTTTTCAGCCCTGTTTGAATTTTGGAGTTTCCTAAAACATTTATTAAAGATCTCTTTTTCTTATTTAAAAAAATTAATAATTCAAAACTGTAATATACAGTAAATGTAACTCTGAGATCATATATTGAAATTTATATTTGTAATAACTTTTTGAAACTTGAATCTTTTCCTGAAATTGGTTTTAAAGTCCTTCCAGTCAGTGCGTATAAATTAAAATATTCCTTTCTTAGCTGTCAGATACTGGGTTTTGTGTGTTCTGTGCTACCCAATTATTTTTATATACCTATCCAATTCAAAAAACCAATATGGTTATAGAACATTACCTACTGACAAACCCAAAACACTCACAGAAAATTGTCCAAGGATGTGACTTCCTGGAGTAGAGTCCTTTTTTTTTTTTTTTTTTTTTTTTAGGTGATGGTGATTTACTGCCTATGAATTAATACTGCTTTGCTCCTTTCCAGTCCTAGGGAATGATTCAGCCATCTCCATGTTCTCCAGACCTGGGGTTCCTCATTAAACTTTAAAAGAAATGGGTTCTCTATTCTGGCTGTGCCCTGGCTGCAGGCAGCTGGCTTCTGCCCCTTCATGAGGGCCTGCACCTACACACACACACACACACACACACACACACACACACACACACACACACACGGGAGCAACACGGGTCATTTGAATGAAGGACCCCACTCCTGTCAGATTTTTCTGTATGTTTCCAGCAAGAGCTTTTTATGTCCTGGTTATCCATAATTTTCCCTTTGTCTTTGTAGATTGATTTATAGTATATTTGAGATCACACTAGCATAACAATATTTTCTAAAAGTCAGGAGGTTTTACTTCTGTTTTAAAAAATAGTTAATGTGAATTACGTTAGGAAGAGTCAGGAAACCACGAAGAAAAATATAAACATCTCCCATAATCCCACCGTGGACATTTTGGTGTATATTTTTTTCAGTCTTCTACAATGTGTGTGTGTGTATGGACACATACCCACGTACATGCACACATACATAAAACTTTTCATTGGAGTCACACTATCCTTGCTGTTTTATAATTTATTTTTACCTAACGTATCATGTAACACATTTTCATAACTAGTACCAAGACCAAAATTACTATACATAGAGCATACATTTATTGATCTAATAAATGTGTTGACTCAACAGTGGATTGACATAATTTCTACATGGACTTGTTCAGTGTTTTTGTCTCTGCGGCTCCAAGTAATGTCCTAAGAATGCTGACCTCTTAAAAGACTGAATTCATATGTGCTGTGAAATTTGGGATTTTGATGAGTTTCTCTATGATTTAAGAATGAGTCATGATTTGCAGTAGAATATCAAGATGTAGTAACAGGAAGTCCAGGGCCCTACACATCAAAATAGAATGTTAGATGATGAAAAAAGAGAAGCTAGGTTAAACCGAAAATATACCTTGAACTTTAAAGAGGGAGGAAGAGGTCTCTTGCACACTGAGACAATTCTTAGTTATTAGTGTTTCATTTTATATCCAGAGTGTTTCCAAACTTTGAAACTGGTGTTTTAAATGGATTCGTATCTCAAGATTACTATTGCTCATGGCCAGTTTGAATTAAGATCATCCAACTTTTTGGTTGAAACTGCAGCAGTGAGACTGTGACAACTGTCTTTACCACCAAAAGTGCAGCCCCAGGAAATTGAGTTATCAGCGTGTGTGTGTGTGTGTGTGTGTGTGTGTGTGTATAAAACCATCTGTTAACGAATCCTGAAGGCCTTCAACAATGGTAGATCATTCAGTTTAAGTAACTATTCTGGGCAGAAATTTGACTCCTTATGACTCCTGCCTATAACCAAAATAAAAATGGCCTTTCATCCATTACCTGAAACTTAACATATGTGTCAGCAGTTTAAAAATAAACCTTGAATTGGTCATTTCAATAAATTGTAATTTGGTGTGAATTGCCACTAGAAATTAGTAACTCATCGATGATATGTTTCAATTTGCATTTCCTGGAAGGTAGTTATTCAATTCTAAGAACTAAATGGGGTTATTTTATAATTCGTAGGACTTATTTGTATATTTTTAAAGAAATTAAGATGATGGTTATACTAACATTCTAATTTGAATTGGACTAAAATTAATTTACTCACATATCTGCTCTGAAAAAGGCTCTAAAGCACATGGTATCATAAGTATCTTTAAAGATTCCATATCTAATAATAATTCCTAATTTTCCACATATAAATATAGGAATGATGGGGTAGATATAAAACACACTTACCTAATGCCTTCTCTTAGACTGGGGTCAGGAGTCCTTTACTCCAAGCAGTAGAACAAGGAATCTGAGATCGTAGGTGTCCTTTTTTTTTTTTTTAATTGGGATATAATTTCATACATGGAAATGGACAGATCTTCAGTGTTTTTGTATATATCCAGGAGATCTATACCCCTTACCTTCAAATATAGAATATTTCTACCACCCCAAAACATGCCCTAGCTATTTCTTTTTGTTCCGACAATTTCATGATTCCACCATGTAGGTTATTAAACCCCAGAACACCTTCATAAAATACTGCAGTATTTTTATTTAATCTGCTTGGTTAAACATAAATCACTAAAATGTGTAGATTTCCTCAGCAATAGGATAGGAGGAAAAGTCCCTTCTACATTATTTAATGCCACTTAAGCTAACCCAAAGTAATCTGTGTGCTGCAGGAAAAAAGTAGATTCCTTTAAAACCAGTTGGGTTGAGGGGTGCCTGGGTGGCTCAGTTGGCTGAGCGTCCAACTTCAGCTCAGATCATGATCTCACAGCTCATGAGTTCGAGCCCTGTGTCGGGCTCTGTGCTGACAGCTCAGAGCCTGGAGCCTGCTTCAGATTCTGGGTCTCTCTCTCTTTCTCTTTCTCTCTCTCTCTCTCTCTCTCTCTGCCCTCTCCCATTCATGCCATCTCTCTCTGTCTCTCAAAAATAAATAAACATTAAAAATAATAATAAAAAAAAAACAGTTGGGTTGAGACGCTATCCCTCCATCTTCCTGGAACTCAGTTTTCCAGCTGGATGGTGAAGTGATCCAGGTAGAGACTGGGGTAATCCCTTTCAAGCCAAAAGTTGTGTTGTACTATTTTTTTGGAGTAAGGAACTTGAATTCTTCTAAAAGTTGTGAAAATGTGAAAATTTTTGCTGTCCTCTGCAAACAGCCGACTTTCAGACATAACACAGCGATTTAAGTGAAGTATTCTGTGGTTGGAAAAGGGGTTCCAAATGCTGTTCTCTCTCCTGGGAATTCCCTTCCCTGCCCCCACTCGCATAGATTGTTCTCACTCTGTGTTGCCAGTTTGTGGCCATCCTTCAAGGCTCAGCTTCCCACTGTCATTTGGTCATCAGCCCCGGCCTCTGGAACCCCTGCCACCTTTATTTACAGGTTTTCTCATTGACCTGAATTCTCCCTCTCCAAATTCTTACTATCCAAACGTAGGTAGTGAACACTTTGTGATCTATATTTCTGGAGATGGGTCTGGTGTCCCTGATTATTCGTTGATACTCATTATTCCAAACTCAGGAGCCAAGTAGATTTGATGGCACAGCCTCCCTTGTTACCCGAAGTCTCTGCCAAACCCTTGAATCCATTAGATTCGGAGAGTGAGGGGTACCCGCGCATGAAAGCGCCATGATGTGTTTCACGTCTGTGAAGTCTGGAAGCTCCTTCTGGGCCTGTTCTGTTTTTCTCATCCTCGTATTTATCCCAGCACGTTGTCCAATACCTGGCATTCATTGAATTAGAAACAATCTGAAGGGGAAAAAACTTGCCACTGGACTTGATAAAGCACTTTATTGCTATGCATAAATCCAACCCTCTCCTGGACAGTGAATTATTTGGGATTAATAAGAGGCATAGTTCTTGGTTAAATCATAAAGCCAGCCAGGAAGAAACTCTATAGAGGATATGTCATTTTCCAGAGTTTTTATCCAGACTTATAAGAACGGTACAGAAAACAAGTTTGTTAATATCTGAGAGGACAAACCTCAGCCCTGTTGCTGATATCGGTCTTATTCCTGGAATGGTTGGCTAACAGTTAATTCATAGGTCAGTACAACTTGGAAGGATCTTGATGTAAAATTCTTTCCATGTTAAAATTGATCATTGTATAGCAATCATCATTAGTCTTTATCAAGACTTCAACTGACCAAGTTTTCATAGTTCTTTAGGCTGAATTCCATAATATTTACAGTTCCAAGTCCTTCACTTATACTGAAACCCGCGTGTGTAGCTTTTGTTTGTAACTTTTTGTAATTAACGGATGATGTTTCTGATTAATTTTTAAAATAACAAAAGACTCTGCCTGTGTATTTGAAGGGATGAATGACTAATATCTACATTGCTTTTAGTGGAGGAAGGCTAGCTCTGCTGTGAATTTCAGCTGGTTTTGCCAAATAGCAGTTTGTTGATAGTCAAACCTTGATTAACTAGAACGTATGATTAAGCAGATTTCTCTTTCTGCAGTTAACTGTCAGAAGAGAAGGATCAAAACAACAACAGCAGAATAAGCCCCAGAATTTATTCCAGGATGTGCTCCTGGGTAACTTCAGGAATTCTCTGTAGGAATTAATTGCCAGGATTCTCCTACACTATCTGCACCTGCAAGTTCTCTTCATCCTCAGTAAGATGATACCAAGGCCCAGAAAGGTCAGAATGCTCGATTAAGCAAGAAAAGGGGTAGACGGTCATCCAGTTTCTGAACACTTAGAGTTAAGAAGAGCGCTTCTCTGGTTAATACTCAGTGAACTGGAAATATAGTCTCCCCACTATCTCCTTATTGGAGTTTGGAAATTTTTCCTTTAAAGGCTAAAATATAAGCCTTGGTGATTGGAGTTCACTTGAAAGTGAAAAAGATAAGCATTGACAGGTGTGTGTGTGTGTGTGTGTGTGTGTGTGTGTGTGTGTGTCTGTCTGTCTTAGATTCGGAGAGTGAGGGGTACCCGCACATGGGTGTGGGTATGCCTCCACATATGTTGGCAATAAGAGGCAGGCATCTAAGAGAACATGGTACTGTTCTCTTGGTACTGTATAATCTCAGTTTGTGCTCCTTCTACATCCAGAGCCACTGTTCTCCTGCAGGATCTGAGCCCTAATTCTGTACAGAGGACGGGAGCATAAGGGAACATTTGCTAAAGTTCTCATCCAAAAGCACCATTATTTCACTGTGAGAACCCAGAGAAAACTTGGATTTTTAAAAAATATAATGTATAGGCGAGGAGAAAGTGAATATTCCTGATAATTTCAGCAGGTCCCATTAAGAACATACAAGAAGAGACCAAACCCTTCAGTAGTCTTTGGAAGACCATATATGGATGCAGGTTTTGCATTTTGAAATCTTCTGGCATCTAGAATCCATGAGCGTTAGTAGGGGAGTTATTTCTGCTAATCCAAGCCCTGATCCAAGATACTGATCACTTAGACCAGAAGGTGTTGGGTGGTAGAGAATTACTTTTTACTTCTATTTCATGTTTTCTTTTTAAAAGTATTTTCGAACGAATATCTCCAAATTCTACAGGTGACATTCTGAGTGCAGGTTGGGAACTGATTAAGCCCCAAGCAGAACTAGGTTGTCCCATCCATGCTGAGCCTGTAGCAGAGGGCTAAATTCATCTTTGAGAGTCAAGGCAAAAATACCACTCAGCCCTCGACATTCCCTGACTTCACTTCATTCACTTCTTTGGGTGCTTTAGTGCTAATTCTCAGTTTGGCATTTAGGATACTTGGATAAATTGAGCAACTTTGAGTGGTGATAACATTTTCTTAAAGTGAATTACTTTCATTACAAAGGTATGGGCTGTTAGAAGATGCCTTGAATCAAACAAATGACCCACGTACATGGAGGTTCTCCAGAGCTTAGAGTGTTTGCTCTTAAATAAGGGCATTGCCCTGCTCTGATTTAAATCAGAGCCGAACCACAAGCACAGCATCCTCTTCCAGCCTTGGCCACATCCTTTGCTTTTTTTTTTCTTAACCTAAATATTAAGACCTACTAATTTGACTTTGGGAAAGTAGAAACTTTAAGACCTTGACATAGGAGATCATATATGCTCCAGCTGATTAAAATGTAGGAAGGGTGACTTTCTTTAGCAAGAGGGAGAAGATCATCTACAGCAAGATCTGGCTGTTACTTTATTTTTTAGAGTTAATATACTCTTGTGGAACAATAATTGGAAGAGTAGAGTATCAAGTTGTATGTGACATTCCAGGAAAGGGCCAAGCCAGGTTAGTGGATGGCAGCTTTCTGAATGGGAAGGAAGGGCCATCAAGACACTTTGGGGTATGTATCTGTTGTGTGTTTCTGATGCCACCAACAGCCATTCTCTTCCATCAGATGTTTTTACAGAGCTCTTGAAGGTTAATATGTCTGCATTAACCAGACACAAATGAATAAATCATCGGTCTTCACTAGATGACACTTCTAATGGTTTTTTGTTCATTTATTCAGTACATTTGGGGGGGTTGATAAATAGGTTTAAAATAACATGGCATTGGGTGAAGATTAGTTTTGAAGTCACTCTTTGTCTATTTTTGTGACAGTTTTCTTAGAAATAACTGTACTCCACATGAAGATATTTTAAATGTGCTCCACTTACTGTAGCTTCTCGACCAGTCAGGCTCGATTTTAAATAGACGTTCAGTGGAAAATGAGATGCGTTTTGTGTGCCACTTTATCTTAATGCCATCATATTTTTGCTTTGTGTTAAAAAGAACTTGATTAGAAGTTATTTAAGTTTAGATGAAACTCTGCGTTTGGTACCATAATGACCATATGTAGCAAAATGTACAAAAATGTGAGAGAAACGTGCATGTGGAGACCGTAAAAGCATAAAAGGGATAGTCTACCTTCACGGCTTGAGATGCAGCTAAAATCCCCCACAGGTGTCCACCACATGAGCAGGTGATGACATTTTGAAGACTGCAGAGTCACCGGTTTTTATAGATCCCTTGCAAAGTGAATATATTATCCCAGCAGATTATGTAAAACTGGTGATGCCTAGAATTTGCATTTCCTAAACCATGAAAGAGTTTTGCTGAGAAGAGCACCCAACGAGAGCTGAGCAGCTGAAGTGACCACACGATCTAGAAGCCGGAGGGGCCATTTCCTTGCTTAGCTAACCATCCGTGTAAGGCAGCGCCTTGTGCTTCTCAGCAGTCTCTAAAGATGTCACAAATACCGGTAACTCGTAACTATATTTGCACCAGTACTGTAAACAGCAGGACCCAGACACAAGCTGATGCCCGTATTATCCAGCTAAATCGCGGCATTTCCAGGAGCCATCACGTTTTGGCCTATGTTAAATTTCAGAAACGGAAAGGAAGAATGTTTATAATATTAGCCATTTGCAAATTATCAGCGCAAGTATGCTAGATTATAAAGTTTTAACACTGATCATATACTTCTGAAGAATATCAAGATCCATTAACTAGTATCATTTTCTAGATATACTGTTTTAAAAAAAAGACCTATAAAACGGTTTCTGTAGATTTACTCCAGGAAGAGGGAAAGATAACTTTGCCAGGAGTGCAGATGTTGGGGACAGTTGTCTTTTTTTTGTTTGTTTTTAATGTTTATTTTGGGGGGAGAGAGAGAGAGAGAGAAGGAGGAACGGAGAGAGAAGGAGATACAGAATCCGAAGCAGGTTCCAGGCTCTGCTGACATGGGGCTCGAACCCAGAGAGAGAGAGAGAGAGAGAGAGAGAGAGAAGGAGAGAGAGAGAGAAGGAGGAACAGAGAGAGAGGGAGATACAGAACCCGAAGCAGGTTCCAGGCTCTGCTGACATGGGGCTGAACCCAGAGAGAGAGAGAGAGAGAGAGAAGGAGAGAGAGAGAGAAGGAGGAACAGAGAGAGAGGGAGATACAGAACCCGAAGCAGGTTCCAGGCTCTGCTGACATGGGGCTGAACCCACTAACTGCGAGATCATGACCTGAGCCAAAGTCCGCTGATTAACTGACTGAGCCACCCAGTGACTTAGCTATCCAGAAATGATAGAAGAAATGATACTTTATTACTTTAAGTTCTATAGAAAAGACCAGAAAAGTTGCTCTGGGAAGACCACGGCTTCTCTCCCTCTCCAGGCTGCTACTAGGGCCGTGAAGGAAAGCTGGAAGGAGAAGGTCAAGGGTTCCTAAGATTAGTAGCCTGATGTGTCATGCATGTGTGAGAAGCAGCCACTGGTGAAGAGAGACGTGTTCTAATGCTAGTAAATGAAGCAGAGACTGAACCACTCCTGGAGAGGGTGTGGGACCCATGGCGGCTTTGGCAGGACAGGGAGCAGAAACAATGGTCATACCGGGGAGAGATTTGGAGGCACGGGAGAGATGGGCCAAGAGGAAAGGCTCTCTGTACCTTTCCCTGGGTGGAGCTAGGGAGGGAGAATTGCCGTGCAGATGTTGGAGGTGGCCCAGACCGGGTGCAGCCCGGCCAAGGGAAGAGGAAGGCGCACACAGGGTTACCTTTCTGTCAGGAAATGCCCAGAGCTGCAGCAGGTCTGGGATGCTGAGCACAGCTGTGCACATTTCCCCATCCCCAGGGTCCCTCGGGACTCCTCCAGAGAGGAAGAGATGGTGTCGCAGCCCACACCTGACCCCACCGGGGCCTCCTTCCTCCCCCACCCCGGTGTCCGCTCAGTGTGTGTGGACACGTGTGAGAGAGACGGGGAAGATGATGTTGGTGATCCTTTGGCTGGGCGGCATTTGAGGAACAGTTCCAGGAAGAAGAGCACTGTTATTAGGCAAAATATATCGCTGCTTGCCGTTGATGGAAAAAGAAGTGGTGTCCAGATTTTTAGTTAGAAGAGCTAAGGCTTGCATTTTCTTTGACTAAATGTATTTTATCTTGTGTGTGCGTGTGTGTGTGTGTGTGTGTGTGTGTGTGTGTATTTTTTTTCTAACGTTTCCACTGGGTGGTGCTGCGGGAGTTCCTACCTTTTGCCTTGGATCTACCCTTCCCAGAAAGACGCCTCTAAAGCATAATAGGAGGAAGTCCTGATTTAGAAAGATTTTACAGTTTCAACACAATAGAAGGGTTTGGAGGATGCTCTGGCAGGAAATGTTTTAGTTTCTGGATGTGGAAAATTCACCATCATTTTGTATCATGCAGAAGTTTTCTTACTATGCTGGGTATATATTCTTTTGGCGGTTACCAACTTATTATGTAGCACAGAAAAGCTTTCAAGTTTATCTGAGAGATTACGGTTTCATCCTAGTGAAAGCAGTATGTAAGATTTCCTTTATTTTTGACTTTTGTAAAACTATCATAACAAAAAGTAAGCAAACAAACATTTCCTGATGTTAAGACAACTACAGATTTAAAAAATATCTCTGTTAAGGTTTTATTTGAAGCTGAAGGCATTGTTCCATTCCTATTTTAGAGATAATTTGTACAGTGTATTGGCCACAAGGATAACTTGGATTTTTATTTTCAAAATAAACATATAAAGTCTTTCAGGTTGATAGCGCTCATGTATGGAAGGGGATAGGGCTGGCCTTATCCTTGTTTTACAGATAAAAAAAGGTTGAAACACAGGGAAGTTGACGTCCCTGCCGGAGACCATGCAACTCTTTAAGGCCGTGGCTGTCATGAGAATTTATGTTCCGATTTCCAACTTTTCCCCTTACGCACAGGATCAAGTTTCAAATATAGGACTAGGACAAAGTTTAGGTAAAAGATTCTCCATTCAAAGGCCTATGAAATATAAGAATCAAGGGTAGTATGGGAGAGAAAATACCCACTGGAAATTAGGAAGCTCCACTCAACGGAGGCTCACATTTAAGGATGGTTGGCAAGATTTTAAGTAAGTTGTTCTGAACCCAAGGCAGCATTTTGTTTTCACGTGCTCGTTATGATCCTCCACGAAATCCCAAATATTGCTCCCTTAGAACTTGAAACAGGGCTTCCCCAGAGGTGTTTGTTTTTAAAGGAACGAATGTGAGCTTCTGCTGGGTGCCACTCTAGGTCCTATCATGTGGTTTCAGAGGGGCTCCCAGTCTGTCCCTATTCTCAGGTGAAGTGACCCCCACGATTCCTTTTATTGTTTGGAGGAATGCAGGCAGGTTTTAGACCCCATCTCTGGAGCCAGGCTCGGTCCATAGAATTTCTATTCTTGACTCGCATCCTCTTGTTCCACTGGCTTGTGTATACACCCCAAGCGAGAGGAAGACTTCTCCTGCTGAGGAGGAGCTGAGTTACAGAAGGTGCAGCTTCCCACATTTTGTCTTTATTAGCAAGAGCCAACCTTGATTATTTAGTGTTGAATGAACCTGGAGTGGGTCTAAACCAACATACATATCTTTTGTTAAGAAAAAAAAAGTTAATTTTTGGGGGGGAGAGAGCGCTAGTGGGAGTGGGGCAGAAAGAGAGGGAGACAGAGGATCCAAAGTGGGCTCCGTGAGGACCGCAGAGAGCCTGATGCGGGGCTCAAACTCACGAGCTGCAAGATCATGACCTGAGCCAGATGCTTGATGGTCTGAGCCACCCAGGCATCCCAACATGCAGATCTTTTTAAAAGGGAAATGAGTTTAAAAAACGATGGTAGCATGGGTTCAAAGTCTCTTTCTTAAAACAGAACCAATCAGAATAACTGGAGTCACAGAGGAGGCAAAGCCAGAAATGAACAAGGAAATTTCCTGATTTGATTCACAATGGGAATGTTACATGTCCCACTGAGTTAAAATGAGACTTCTCGCTTAGCAGCAGTGAGACGTGCATGCAAGAAATGAAGCCCCTGCTGGAGGAACAATGGTGAGAAGCTGGACGTTGGAGCCAGATTTCTCTGGGTAGGAGGCTCTGTCCATGTCAATCCTGTGGCCGTGAGCGCCTTATTTCACCTTTTAAAGTCATGACTTCCTCGTGGAGGATTAAATTGAGATGTGTATGAAGTGCTGAGCACAATGCCTGGTACATGATAAATGCTCATCAAAATGTTAAGTGTTAAAAAAGAAAAGCTCCTATTTAGAGAAGGAACAGATTTTTATTTTGGTACGAGCCCTTTTCTTGATTATTCCATGGACTCTCAGTATTGCTGGTCAGGGAGGATATACCTAACCTTTCCTTTAGAATGGGGCTCTTGGAGCTTTATAAATTATCTTTAGTGTTTTATGAATCATGTTGACATTATGTGTATTTTGTAGTTTACCTCCCCTCCCCCACCCCCACCCCGGAGACTTTTAGATTCTCAAAGAGATCCATGGACCCAAACACAGGAAGAAGATACTGTTCTGGAGATGTGACTGTGTGTGTGTGTGTGTGTGTGTGTGTGTGTGTGTGTGTGTGTGTGTTCTATGTATATGATTATATGCTTTAAGTTGCCTATATGAGATTGTGGATATTTGACTGGTTTTTGAGCCATAAAAACAACAATTTCATGTAGTTCAACCTAATGGTGGTAATTGTTAAGTAATGTAATTTGAGACAGTGTCATAATGAAAGAGACTATAATGAGGTATGAGTATAGCTTATTTTCATACGTTATTTACCAGAGCCTCACAAGTCAAACTTTGTCAGGGAGCCTTGGACCACTGGTAATCCTATTTCTCTACCATAACTTCTGTGTACAGTACTCTAAAATAGACTTGATTTTCCCCCAGGGGTTTATTGGTAGCTTTACGACATCTAATGAATCATTTTTCTAGTTCCATGCACTTTTGATCCAAATGGCTACTGTTGAAGAAGAATTTGCTTAGTATTTATTCCCTATTGAATTCATAGGGTTAATTACTCTGAGGAGGGAACAACAGTCTCAGTGAGTTTTCTTGGGCAACGGGAATAGCCGTGTTCTTCCAGAAAGCAGAGTTTGGCCGTCGTATTGAGGGTTAAAACAGAGCTGACACACAAAGCAAAATGAAACCAGAGCTGCAATTGCAAAGTGGGACAGATGTAGGAGGCCAGGTTTCCTGTGGCCCATTTTCCAGTTTCCTGCCTGCAACCTGCAGAAGAGGAAGCTGAGTGTTACCGAGTATGAGAACTAAAGGGGGGCGACGTGCTTCAGGCCAGAATTAAGATGTGCTCAAAACACACGGGCAACAAAAACAATTGCGAAGAAAGTGAACGTTTGGGTTTTAGTCCAAAACTGTCTGGGAAGGAACAACCCGTCTGTTTAAAGAAAAGACGTTCGTCAGTAGAGCCTGTGCTTCTCTGTGAGATTCTATGGGGGGGTGGGGGTAGCGGGGGGAGAGACCTGGGGACTGTCCCCGGTTGTAGGTACCTCTTTTTGCAGTCCTACTCATCTGTCAAGACGTGGTCTGCTTTTGAAATACAGTTGGTTACCTGAAAACATTTCCCCTGCAGTGCCCAGGATTTCTAAATCTGTTTCCTGGGCATGTTGATATATGAGGGAGGTGGATGTGGTTAACCGAGTGGCTATAATGAACTATAGCCTCACTTTGGGAAGGCTGGGTGACCAGTTGGCTGCTTTGATCTAGCAGGCTTGTGTTCCTTTAACTGCCCAATAAAATTTTGTGCGATGTTTTCAAAGAAGAGATTAAATGGAGATGTGTGTGTTTAAGGCTGCAGAACGCACACTCTGTTTGTGTGGCTACCTGACGAGCCAAGTGGGGAGATGCAGGGCTCATGCAGTCAGAAGATACTGGAGAAGTGAGTAAGTACATCCTTCTCCTGAGATAAAAAAGAGGTGAATAAAATTATTCTCTGTTTGGACTCATTAGCACATTAAAGAAGAGCCTCCGAAGTCAGATATTACAATCCCCTCCTTATGGGTAAAGAAATTGAGATCGAAGGGTGCCTACGTGGCTCAGTTAAGCGTCCGACTTCAGCTCAGGTCATGATCTCACGGTTTGTGGATTTGAGCCCCACGTCGGGCTCTGACAGCTCAGAGCCTGGAGCCTGCTTCAGATGCTGTGTCTCCCCTCTCTGTCTCTGCCCTCCCCCGCTTGTGCTCTCTTTCTCAAAAATAAATAAAGATTTAAAAAGAAATTGAGACCCAAAGACATTTAGATTCCCTACACACCTGTTTAGAAAACGCCTGTTCGCCGGGTGCCATGTTGGAATTGCTGATGACACTAATGAAATGATGGCCAACATCGAGTAGCTGCCCCTGTGGAAGCCTTGTTGAAGGCTCCATAGAAGGCATATGTGGAGGCAACAGTAAGTCTTGTGGAAGGCTCGTAATGGATAGGGCAGCGTGCTGAGCTTTCCCCATCACCGTCCCCCTCAAATGGACTTGCCTCTTTGAGGTACGGAGAAATAGGTGTGTGCTTCTGGGGCAGCAATTCTTTATTAATCCTCTGGCTTGATTGCTCCCTGCTGCCTCTTCAAGCGCAGAAAAGAACAAACTCTGTACCAGAAACACTAGGAAATTTGGGGATGTTGCCAAATTAGGGATCATAGAAGTGCCCATGTGAGGCAGCATAGTGGGAAAATAGGCCATTTTCCATCTCAGTGCAGGTCTATCTGAAAATACGGGATGAGATGGGCAGGGTTGTGCAATAGTGGGGTGGGATGGGAAATGGCATGCATATACAGATGAAGGAGGAAGTAGAATGGCTCAAACGTGATTTCCCAGCCCAAGTTAACGTAGTCATCCATTTACTTGTCCAAAGGAAATTCACTTATAAAAAGTCATCCAGTGAACCAATCAAGTTGCTTCTAATTTACCCAGAGACAATACAGTTTCCGAAGTTTCTAGTACAGTGCCTTCCTCCTCTCTTTCCTCAGATGGAAGAGTTATTTGAAAAATTGTATTTGCAAAAACATTGCGAACTTATAAAGCGTGAATAAGTAGACTGAGCAATGGCTCCTCTCCCTCTCTTCCTGTTCACCTTGGTCTTTAAAAAATGTACACTGTGTATACACCCCCAGAATGAATGAGAATACAAACATTTGCTACTAAGTAAAAAAGAGCTTTGAGGGACTTGAACTTGGCCTCACTGATGGCATTTTTTTTTTTAATGCAGGGGTTGACGATAATTAAAATGCCATTTGAAAATAAATTTAAATAATCCTTGTCCCACCTTATAAAAATAATGAAAAAGACTTCACGTCTGGGCATAGTTACCAAATGTTATCCTCATTTACTTAATGCCTTAAAGGTGTTCTGTACTGTTACAGCCATCTCAAATAATACAAAGTGTTGTTTTCCAATTCTTGATAAGTGTAGGGTTTGTTTCATATAATGAAATGGTTTCTGCCCTTCCTCTTGGACCTTGTTGATTTAATGGTATACAAATGCTTACTAGATGCTACTCTGGACAGAGGAGTGGAAGGGAAGAGAATTTTCAGTACAAAGTGTTAACATTCAACCTCCTTTCTCTAACCATTCAGGTTTTAGCAAGCAGAAAGACATGTACTTATTGAGCATCTGCCTGCTCTGTTTGGGTCTTACATAGGCACTTTTCTTCTTTCCTTGAGCTCTCTAATTTCTGACTGAAAAAAAAAAATTTTAAGTTGGCTAATTCCTTTAGTTGGCACAATATGTAAGCTTTAGAAAATCAAATAGTGCTGTCCCCTCAACTCCCACCTTAGTGTAACTTTAAAAATGAAACCAGGAACATGCAAAGAGAAGTGATAGGTTGCCATCAATAGAAAGAAGAACAAATACGTTGGTATTTCAACTTCTAAGAATGGAAGCAAAAACCTCATGCTTTGCATAAAGCGGTTGTGCGCAGCCCCATCTCCCATTAAGATGTCTGGCGCCACCTTGTGGCAGACAGAGAGAATGCCCACTTCCCAGAAGAGGAAAAGCAGCTTCTTTGAGTAAAGAGGCAGCTTGAAGAGGCTCTACAGGGGCAGGCCCACGCTTTGTGGGGCTTGAAGCTTAAGCAGTTTGGAGAGACCCTCTTGGTACTTCTTTGTACCACTCGCTCCAAATTAGAAATAAAGAATTACTAGGACCCCTAGCAATGAGGTGGTTCCTGAAGCGTTAACTTACACTATTCTTCTTTTTATATATATATATATATATATATATATATATATATATATATTTTTTTTTTTTTTTTAATGTTTATTTATTTTGGGGACATAGACAGAGCATGAATGGGGGAGGGGCAGAGAGAGAGGGAGACACAGAATCGGAAGCAGGCTCCAGGCTCTGAGCCATCAGCCCAGAGCCTGACGCGGGGCTCGAACTCAACGACCGTGAGATTGTGACCTGAGCTGAAGTCGGACGCTTAACCGACTGAGCCACCCAGGTGCCCCTGAACTTACACTATTAATGTCACCGTGAGTTAGACTCGGAGCTCAGGTTCCAGGTGCGAAAGCAGGGCTGGCAGTCGTGGGGGAACTGACTCTCCCATCAGCCCAGCAGCTGCTGGAGGTTTGGTGGAATTGGAGGGAGCACATCACGCCTGCCACTTGGTGACTTCTTCAGGCTCAAGTGGGGGAGGTTGCCTCTGGGTAAATTGCAGGTGCATTTTGTTCCAGATCCCCATCCCAATTCTTGCTTTGGCCTTTGCTCTTGCTCCTCTTCCTGTGGAAGACGTCTGCCTCTCTCCAGTCACCCCTTTAAAATTGTACACACCCTTTAGTTTAAAGGATGAGTGCTCATGCTCGCTCCTCTGGAAGGCCTTCTCCAAAGGAGCCTACTCCAAATTCTCATGCATGTTCCTTTGCGGTATTACAGAGCAGGTAAGAGTACACGTTGTGGTGTGTGCTAACCTCAGTTTTATTTATTCATCCATTCATGTGACAAATGTCTCTTGGGTGTGTAGTGGGACCTGTCACTGATCTAAGCTGGAGACACGTCGACAAGCAAAACAAAGGTTGGTACTCACCACATCGGCATTCGGGAACAGTGCTTCTCAAGCCAGCAGGGGAAAAGGACCAGTGTTTAGAATTTCCAACATACGGTGGACTGATAATTTTGTGAAATGCCAGAAAAATTAAGTTACTAGGAAAATAATGACCAAAGATACCAAAACATAAGCCTGATTTTTAATTAGTGACTTTATGGGCATGAAATGACATTTCAACATATACAATTGGAATAAATGTAATAAGAAAAAGAATTACAAAAACTAAATATTCATTGAAAATGCATACAAAGGCAAATAATATAGAAGTTCATTATTAATACTGGTAACTTTTTGCCATCCAGTAATTTTAACCAAACAAAAACGGTTCTAAGTGAACTGGTGATTCCCTGTATTAAATGCCTGTAAGTACACTTTAAACAAACACCACATTTATCAATACCTCACGTTTAGTGTAGAAAGAGTTTGCTTCTTGCTAACTGATGAATTTAATCTAGGTTGGATACCACACTGCTACTTGCGGGAGATGATATATGAAAACTATTTCTGTGTTTTGTTTCAATTACACTGAAGAGAAGCCAGTCTGATAGAGGTATGTTGACAGCACTAGAAAGGAGATTTTGAAACCCATTTCCACAAACTTGGCATATTAATTTTTTTAACTTTCATCTAAAATCAAGTATTTAAAAAATTTTAAATGTTTATTTTTGAGAGGGGAGGGGTGGAGGGGCAGAGAGAGAGGGAGACACTGAATCCAAGCCAGACTCCAGGCTCCGAGCTGTCAGCACAGAGCCCAATACGGGGCTCGAACTCACGGACCGCGAGATCATGACCTGAGCCGAAGTCGGACGCTCAACCGACTGAGCCACCCAGGCGCCCCTAAAATTAAGCAAGTATTAATAACCTAAAACAAAGCAAGTATGGCTGCATTTTAAAATTCCATCTTCAATTCATTAGTTGCCAGTTCCCACAACTTTCCCTGTAAAGTTGTAATTATATTTAAATCTTTTAGTCAATGAATTCTAGATTTTTTTGTATACTCTTGGGTTACAGTTGAAAAACCTTGAATATCGCACATTTTAGCATGGTCCTACTTCGTGATTCTGACTTGCGCATAGCTTGTGCCAGTAAAATGAGCCTACAAGGACACACACTCGGATGTAGTGATAATGACAAATTTCAGTAGAAATCTCTATACACTTATTCTGGGTTTTTATACTCCTCTTATCTTGGACTGGTGACCAACAGTTAGCACTGGTGTGTTGACCACATACTGCATAGACGGTTCTAGGGGCACCTGCTCTTGCACAATTGGTCCTCAATTTTCTCATCTACAAAGTGGGAATGATAAATGTATTTGACCCACAGGGGTGTAACACAAATTGAGATAATGCAGGAAAGTGCTCTCCCCCTGTTTCATGAGTGTTGGTCTTTCCTGGTCCTGTGGAGGGAGCAGCGTCCACTTATTTGTGCGGGGCATTCACTAGACCCCCAGGAGCCAGGGGAAGTGTGCCTGGAGTTAGTGTGCTGGAGTGGGATTGGTGGCTAGTGCCCTTGACTTGAGGGAGAGACATTGAGATGCTGCAGGTGTGATAGTGGCACGTGGCCTGGTGGCTCTCAAGCGGGCAGAGGAGGGCACCAGGGATAATGAGAGTGATCGCTGCACTCAGTCTATAGGATCCTTCTCTGTGCGGCTCCATCCAGATTAAAGACTGAATCAAGGGTAGTATTTGTATTCTTTAAAAATAACAGAGTTGGAGACACAGATTGGGGGTGGAAAGTAACAGTCTGCCTCGGTTTCTCTCCCAGTCTGTGCCAGTAGACAAGCCCTTTACTGTCTACTGGCGTGGCGAGCCCCACCCCTCTGCATTCCGCATCTGTTGCCCTGACAGGCCACGGGGAACGTACCTGTGTGGGCTCCATCACCAGTGGTCATAAACATGTCGTCACAGATGTCCCTTCGGTTGTCACTTTAGAACACTTCTCTTTTCCTGACCAAACAGCTTTCATCTATGTGACTCCCTGCCCCACACCCTCCAGGAGCACAAGAGAGATGGAGCAAAACTAGCCCTAGGGGAGGTGTGGGCACCCAGGGGCTCACAGCAGCTTGGAGGCCTCAGGCTAAGCACTTTGAACCGGTGGTTCTTAAGCTGGAGTCAGCAAATATGTGCCCAGGGATCTGAGTTTTCTCAGAATTAAAAAAAAAAAATTTCCTTTCCTTTTTGATGGTAGTCTAAAAAAATATAAGCATGTTTTGAGTCACTTTCTAAACAGCAGTCACTGAATAGCTGAAGATCCTCCCTGGATTCCAGTGACTGTATTGGGGTCCTTGCCTAATGAACAAACAACCAAGCTGATACAGTATCTAAGTGATGCCTTTGTGCCAGGTGAAAGCAGCATGCTCTATGAAGAGGTTTCCTTGTTGCTTGAAAAATAATAGTAAACGTTTGAGGAACACTATGTAGCAGGTATAGTTCAAGTGCCTAATTAGTAATTCAAGCAATCCTTCGAGCAGCCCAGTACTACCATCATCCCCAGTTTACTTATGAGGATAATGAGGCACAGAAACGCTAAGCAACTTACCCAAAGTCCCACAGCCAGACAGGACCAGTACTTGAATTGGAACCCAGGGAGGCTGGCTTTTGAACCTGCTCTGACCCACCGTGTAGACTTCTAAATAGACAAAGTGGCTCACTCCCTCACCTGCTGCGATTTGTAGGGAATACTTGTGCTTTGGTGAAAAACTGCATTGTCTAGAATTCAGGAGAAAACCCCTCTGGGCGATGTGATTCTGATTTTAGGGAAGCTGTTTGACAACTTTGTTAATTATAGATAAGTGACAGCAAAGTAGTGATTGTCTAGAGACATGCAAATCCTGTTCTGTCCTGCAGTGTTCAGTGGGCTTCTCTCCCACCCTCGGTTTTGCCCCATTTGTGCATTCATTTCAATATTTCTAATCTATAAATGCTTCTCTTATTCAGGTATTTTTTAACTTGTTATGAGGTCTGCCTACTTCCCTCCTAGTTGGTCAGTGAGTAAAATAAAATCCTTCATTTTTATGTCTGCATGAGAAGAATGATTTTCCCCACTTGGAAAATTATTTTATAACAAAGGAATTTCTCGACCTAAAGCTTCTCACTGAGGCCTTCCGTGACCTTCTGCTCATGCGCCCCCAGGCCCCCAGGCCCTTAACCTGCTCTGGCCATAGCACTGTTGTTCTACATAGCGCTGTTCTGACGCTCACATTTGCTGTTTGTGGCCTGTCTTCTCTCGCTGGAAGGGGGAGCTCCATGAGGAAAGAGGTCTTCGTCTGTTCTGCTCATGGATGTCTCCCAAATACCCTGATGGTGTCTTGGCATAAAGTGGATGCTCAAAAAAATTTTTTTGAAAGCAGTGAGGAGAGAATTGAATCTTTATAGGGAATAGTGGTATAAACACATCTTACTCAAAAGAGCTTACATTGGCTCGGTCGTTGCCATAACCTTTTTGTGAGTGTGGGACGTCTTTCAACTAAACATCATCTGTCATCTGTAAAATTGTTAATTTGTGTGGGACAGGGGAGGAAGCTATTTAATTTGTAAACTTCATTTTATCATCATATAAGAATCGTAAGCCTTGAGCTTAGATCCAGTTTTATTTATACTGAAAATATGACAAAAATTTTAATGAAAATAATTTGTCAATATGGGGGACCTATTTTTTTTCCCTTTAAAAGGAAGCGTGCGTCTTATTCAAATTGGACAAATGGCTTTAAATAACTAAACTCCACTGTGGGTAGATCTAGGCTGTAAATTACAAAGGAAAAGGAGGGCTGGGACAAAGGGCAGGTGGCTTTGTTCTCTGGAGAGGCTGTTGTCTCTGGTTAGCTCCAGGAGAGAGGGTGGGAAACATCTACTGTCAGGGGCAAGATTGAGGGGAGCCAATGGAAGACAAAGTGTTTACTGCTGAAAACCCGTTCTTCCTATAAGAGCAATGGTGCCTTCAAAAGTGGACTTTTCCTCCTAAATATAAAAAGTGCAGAATTTGATTTTGCATAAAGAATGGCATTACAATACTGGATAAAATGTCTACATCCAAAATAAAGTCTGGGCAGGGGAATGAGAAAGAGAAGCATTTTCTAATTAGTAAAAAGTTCAGGGAATATTTTAAAAAGATTTCTAGAAATTTCATGTGTTCATTGTATTTTAGGCAGAGAGTTGTGGGGAATCAGTACAGGAGCTTAGGCTGATGACGTATTTTAACTGAAGCAGGTCCCTGTTTGCATAATAACATATCAAACCTAGGGTGCCTGGGTGGCTCAGTTGGTTAAGCATCTGACTTTGCCTCAGGTCATGATTTCACAGTTTGTGAGTTCCAGCCAGCATTGAGCTCTGTGCTGGCAGCTTAGAGCCTGGAGCCTGTGTCTCCTTCTATCTCTCTGCACCCTCCCTCCCTTCCCCCCTCCCCCCCCCCCCCCCACGCAAGCACTCTGTCTCTCTGTCTCAAAAATAAACATTAAAAAATTGTTTTTTAATGTATGAAACTTAAATCTCAAGTATCAACAGTTTCTTGAACATTTTACTTAAAGATCCACAGTATGCTCTCTGAATTACCCACATTCCTTATAATGGCAGCCAGGTAAATTGGCCTTTCTTGTACCTGCATTTAAAAAAATTTTTTTTAATGTTTATTTATTTTTGAGAGACACAGTGACAGAGTGAGAGCAGGGGAGGGACAGAGAGAGAGGGAGACACAGAATCCAAAGCAGGCTCCAGGCTCTGGGCTATCAGCACAACGCCCAATATGGGGCTTAAACCCACAAGCTGTGAGATCATGACCTGAGCCGAAGCTGGATGCCTGGCTGAGCCACCCAGGCGCCCCTATTGTACCTGCATTTTAAGACCTAGTACTTCATTAACAATTCTAGGCGTTAAAGAATAAAAAATTTAGAAAAAAAAATCACTTGGGGGCTCCCAGGTGGCTCAGTTGGTTAAGTGTCTGACTCTTGATCTTGGCTGAGGTCATAATCTCAGGGTTCATGGTATCTAGCCCCACATCAGGCCCTGTGCTGACAGCCCAGAGCCTGCTTAGGATTCTCTCTCCCTTTCTCTCTGCCCTTCCCCCACTTGCATTCTCTATCTTGCTCTCAAAATAAGTAAATAAACATTTTAAAAAATGGTTAAAATGGTAAATTAAAAAAAAAAGGATGTTAGACAATGTCATAATCAACTTTTGCTGCAACGGTGCCATGTAACAGGCAGTGCCAAGAGTCACTGGCTTACCACGGCATTTGTGTTCCTCGTGATGAGCTTCAGGGATGCTGCCTCAGACTGTGGGCTGTGGAACTTAGCTCCAGGCTTTGGGTGGAGTTCAGGTTGGCTCCACGTGTCTCATTTGGGGGCAGCAGCTTCACAGCAGTGACAGGAGCACAAGAGGAAAAGTGCAAACATGTGAACCTTCTTAGACCTGGAATCAGCATGGTTATCCTGTCTACTGAACATTGCATTGGCCAAATTGAATCACATGGTCAAGCCCAAATTGGAGTGGGTGGGAAAAGAGTACTCCACCCACTTGAGCACAGTGCTGCACCGTCCGGTGAATGGGGGAAGGGGTGAAAGATTGAGAACGTCTATCCCCCTAAGTCATGCCCTGAGAACATGGTTCTGATACCTGGGGCTGGAATGCCATGGACTGGGATTCCAGGAAACATAAACTGCAGGGAGTCCTGTTTGGTAGAAACAATAACTGTAAAATACATTCAAATACGTGAATAAGTTTCTGTTGTCCCATCTGGAACACGGTGGTTCGAGCCCCTTAGTGCGGACCGCTGACCGCCTTCCTACCTGGCACATGAGCCACAGGCCCAGCCAACCCTGCCACCCAGACCTCCAAACCCACGGCAGCCTTCTGCCCTTTGGAGCAGGTTCCTCTGAGCATGTGCTTGAAGTTTCAGAGATATTTTAAAGCTTACTGTCTGAAGTGTTTGGCCAAAAAAACACCTCAAAATTTGAGACGACTGTTAGCAATTCTTAGTGCCAGTGATGAGAAACAAGTTTGTGGCTTCCACAAATAGTCGGGAGGGTGGTTCATATTAGGAACTGGAGCCAGCAGGCTGCGTATCCCAGCAGTTGTGCTTAGCAAGACTCGTGCGTGAGATGCAGGGGGGCGGTTTTGATCCAACAACGAAATGATTTACCGTCTTACAGACTGAGCGGCCATTGTGGTGAAGATTGATTTCTGTAAAGGATATCTCCTTTAAAGAGCTGTAAATAAAATGCCTTATGGGTTTTTGGAGAACATTCCTAATCTGCGTTCTCTTACCTGGAAAGCCCCATGGTGGCTTAGGGAAATAATAAAGTGTGTTTTTTCAGCTAAACATGTGAAAAGGAAGAAGTGAGTGACTACTTCTCGGGTGGCTAGGTACTTCCACGTCCATTCCCGAGTGGGAGGAACGTAGCTTGTCAGTCTGAAAGCTGCCCCTTTAAGACAAACGCACGAAAGATGTGAGTCGACCTTACGGGAGACAGGGAGACGGCCGTGGGTGGCAGAGCGCTACCTGCCTATTTCGTTTCAAAAATTGGTACAGAGAAGTCGCTGCAGGAGGTTATTCTGGCTTCCAGGTCTCCTGGAGTTAGGCACCTCCTCACCGCTTCCTTGTTCTGTGCACCCCGGCTTCAGCGTCTCCTTGTTGCTCTCATAGCAGATGAGCCCTCTTTCTCTCGACTCTGTCCCCCACCTCACAGCTTGCCTTTGAAGCTTCTCTCGGGCCAGAAGCCAATTTCCCCCCGTCTGGTCATCCCTGGCTTCCTCATCCTGGTACTGGAATGTCGCCCCTATCCTGCCCAGACTAAAAGCCAGGACGCTTCATGTGTCCAACCATGACAGGTGGTCTGAGGTGAAGCTTTGGAGGCCAGCCCAACCAACTATTCTTTCCTAATATAACAAATGGCTCCCCCCCCCTTTAGTTGAGAGAATTTATTGTTTTTATTTTTTAATTCCAGTATAGCTAACATGCAGTGTTATATTAGTTTCAGGTGTACAATATAGGGTTTC
The DNA here is from genome assembly GCF_018350175.1 of Felis catus. NCBI lineage: Eukaryota > Metazoa > Chordata > Mammalia > Carnivora > Felidae > Felis > Felis catus. Next base: position 117,334,791 of record NC_058374.1, read on the forward strand.
AACAATTCCATGCATCCGTCAGTGCCCATCATGATAAGTGACCTCCTTCATCCTACTAATGTAATGAATATTGACAATGTAAGTGGATTATTATTAGTAGTAGAATCAGTACACATTGCCATGAAAGCTCTTAAGTGTCTGAAGATATGAAACTGCCTGGGGGAGTTAGGGAAGAATTTCTTTGAGAAGATTTCTTTATTACTGGGTCATCGCAGATAAGTAGGACTTTATCAGGCTCCAGGGCTAGGGAGCAGCATTTTGGACAGAAGGAAGAACACTTACAAAGTCCACACCAGAGAGTATTTTATAAGCAGGGAAGACATGCTTTTCCCATCTCGGCGTGTGTGGCAGTGGGTTTGATCTGCAACATGATCAACATGTCCCCAACATGTCATGGGGAAGCCAAGGGCTCTTCGAGTGGCCTTAGTGATTCTTCAGTTCCACAAGTTTTTATCAGTTCCGGAGGCAGCGCGTCCTGTAGTTACGGTGACTGATAGACCCCAGTCCCCTACCTAAAAGCACTCATCATGGAATCCAGCATTTCACAGCAAACCAAGGACTGGCGGCTGACCACCAACGGCGTAGATGGGACGGGTGGGAGCAGACGATAGCGTTAAGTGGGAATCGCTTGACTGGGGACTCATTCTGCAAGTGGGCGGTTCATGAATCTCTCAAGTTACTCCCAGTGCCACCCTGCTGCCCAAGGGGATGTGTGCTGTGACCACAAGGATCACCGGGCTTCCCTGTGTTTCTGAATCGCGGCCATTTATGAAAATGAACTCAGAAGGCACCTGAGTCCAAGTGGCCTGTGAGAGCGACTTTTTTGTTATAGGTTCACTGGGGGAGGAACGGTAGGAGCTGAGGCGCTCGCCCCGAGACCCCCTCCCTAGCACCCTGAGCCGCACCTATGAGGACAGGTTCTCACCCAGCCTCCTTCCCCCAGGTATGGAGAGCGCGATCACGCTGTGGCAGTTCCTGTTGCAGTTGCTGTTAGACCAGAAGCATGAGCATCTGATCTGCTGGACCTCCAGCGATGGCGAATTCAAGCTCCTCAAAGCGGAAGAAGTGGCCAAACTGTGGGGACTCCGCAAGAACAAAACAAACATGAACTACGATAAGCTGAGCAGAGCCCTTCGATACTACTACGACAAGGTAAGCCCTCGACCTTAGGGAGACCGGGAGACGGCCGTGGGTGGCAGAGCGCTACCTGCCTATTTCATTGATGAAAGCAGGTAATCACGGGCCATGAAGCAAATTAGAAAAATCAAATGGAGGCAATTAATGCAGGGGGGTGGCGGCTGGTGGAGGGGAGAGCTGTGTTCTGGGGATTTGTTTTCTGGAAGCCCTTTGGGTGTTCCTGTGGGTCAGATTGTGTTCCCTCTGCGTTTTCACCTGCGATTGCTGCAGACCTCTGCTAACAACAGAGATTGGGGATGGGCCTCCCCATCGTTAGGGCCTCCCTCATCATTAGTTGCTTGAGTGACAGGATGAATGTTAAAATCTAGAAAGTCTGTTTATCCTGGGTCTTTTCCTGGGAATTTGGTAGCTTGGGCAAGTTCATTAACAATCTAGTGCCTCAGTGTCCTCATTTATAAAATGGTTGATCCTAGTAGTTCCATCTTGGGATTTTACGAAGACTAAACACGTACAGCACTTAGAATGCTTGCTGCCAATCTGGGGTTTGCACCTTTCGTGGGAAATTTCTCTCATTGAAAGAAAAACCATTTTCCTTTTTAAGTCTCAGAGATGAGTCAGAGTGCTTTGTTAAGCGATAACACAGCATAGTTGCCAAAGCAGGGACAGTTGGGGTGAGTTTTACTGCATTTCTGGAAAAGCAGTTAATGCACCTGCTGGGGCAAAATTATTGCTATTTAGGGGTAATCATTTCAGGCCTGTGATTTTGGCCATTTCTGCGTGGATCTGTTGTTGCTGTACATTTAGCCCCATAGACATAAAGACTTAGAGTCCTATTAAGGGTAAGCTTTTGTTCTGGTTTTACTGTTCATATTGAAAGGTGAATTAAAAGCTGATTTAAATATTAGTTCCTGATCTATATTTAGTGCCTGCCTTTTGCCAACCTCTTTGGAATTCAAGACAGAAGGATTACACATCTCAGGAAATGGAGGCATCATTAATTATAAAGTGTTCCTTTATATGATCGTAATTACATATGATTATGTCATTGAAATGTTAAAGGTGCTTTCCTTTAATGTAGCAATTAATTAGTTCTGGCCTAATGCAGAGTCCTACTAAGATGTGAAAGCGCTTCTTGCAAATTGCCCGGTCTGAAAGACTTGCAGAGGGTTTATTGTTTTGCATTTTCCCCCAGGTTCTAAGTTGCACAATGGGAATTGGGGCCCTCTGAAGGAAAACAGTCATCATGCCTTTTGGCAGGGGGCCTGAAAGCATGGATTTGAGACTAAAAAAACGTATTGTTTTAAACTAAGGTGTCAAAGGTATGGAGTCCTGCCTCAGTATCTGTGACTCGTTCTCTCTCTTCTTGTGGCTTGGGCACTGGAGCCAAGGATCATGTGTCTTCAGCATGAAGGAAGGTCATGGGCTGGAAGTGACTCCTCAAAAGACGAGCAGAACCATTGCTATTTAGATTATACTTGATCTCCCTCGGAAGACCTTAAATGTCTAGGGAAAGTAATTTCAGGGCCTCTGGTCACCGGGTGTGTTTTGGTACCTTCTGTGTCTAAGGCACTGTGCTGCTGCCCTTGACTCATTTAAACTACAACAGCCTCCCGAGATGGACCTGACGGCCTCTCCTGTTACATACGACACAGGAGGGCTTTGAGGAGAAACATGCCCGCGCTCCTGTCCCCAGGAGACAGTAGTAGAGCCAGGGTTTGAACCCGGCTTGTCTGCCCACATTCCTGGCCAAAAGGCATATGCCGTACCTTCTGGGCCGTTTCTTTCCTTTGCCTCCTGAATATTTGAGTTCCAGGTAGGCAGTCAGGTAGCACAAAAGTTATATTTCTGTTTATTATCAAATACTGAAGAATCCTGGCGTGCGCCGTGCCTCAGGTTGAGCTCACGGCCCTGGGTCCCAATGGCCAGTGTGGTCTACTCACCCTGTTGTCCTCTTCCTCTCCCACGGGGGCCGAGCTTGAGGTTTGGCCACGTGACCTTTGAGCAGCCAGCTGGTGCTAACAGAGCAGGAGCAGCTCTTGTCCAGTGTGTCACGCAGGCTTGGCCACCAGGGCAAGATGCTTTATGTCCTTCCTTCCACATGTGTGCTCAATACCTATGTGTGTACACAATACACATGTGTACACAACACATGTGTCATGGACACACTATACATGTGCGTGCACAATATACACGTGTATATGTAATACACATGCACGGACACACTATACTTGTGTGCACATTATACACGCTTGTATGCCATGTACGTGTCTGTGTACGCAACATACATATGTATACACATGATATGCATGCACACAGCGTAATATACACACACATATGCAGTATTTGTGTGCACACACTATACACACGTGTGTGCAATGTACATGTGTATGCACACGGCATGTATGTGCATGTATGTGATATACATGTACATGTATACAGTATGCATTCATGCACACAATGCGTGTGCAAAATACATGCACATATGCATACACAGTATATGTGTATGCACAACTATGTGTACACCCAATATACATGTGTGTGCATGCTGTATATATGTGCATGTACACAGTAAGCATGCATGTATGCATGCATGTATACACAACACACATCCAAAGGTACACAGTACACATGTGAGTATATGCAATATACATGCATGTGTGCACAGTACACGTGTGTACACAATATACATGGCATGTATACAATACACATGTGTGCACATGGGCATTTGAATCTTTCTCATGAAATGTTCTCAAGCGATGAGTAAGTATGATCATTAGGCTCCTGATACAGTTTAAAATGCAAAGGGAGGCAAGAAAGGGGGCAGAGGATGAAGGGGAAGGGGGGAGTGGAGAGGGCCTGGAGTGGGGAGGAAAAAAAGAGGGGAGGGAGAGGAGAGGAGGAAGAGAGATGGCAACAGTCACAAAAATTTTAGTAGGTTTTACATTTCACAGTGAACACTTCTTTCGACTTTGCCGGAGTTACTCTGTGACTTTATCTATGTGTTGAACCGTAAGAAATTGCTGGTGTCTGACTATTTTTGACCCACAAAAATGGCAGGGTCACATGGTTTGGGTTCTAACCTGAGAGACAGAATTGAGGAGGGTCTTTGTGACTGTGAAGCTCCTGGCCCCATGGACACTCATAGAGGTGCCCCTCCCTCACTGCTGGCGTTCCTCACAGTGACCTGGCTCTCAGAGTGACCCTGCTGCCCTTTGGTGTCTTCCTCAGCCCCCTCCTCCGTCCTTCCGTCCTGTGCATCCTTGGCTTCCTTCCTAAAACCGGTAAAACAGTAGAGCCTGCACCATGGGGCAGCCACGGGGTGGTGCTGGGGGTTAGCTGAGTTCACACATGGTCAGTTCAGAGAACAGTGCTCAAAATACATTAGGTGCTACAAAGTATTAGCCAGAGTAATGATTCAGATGATATTTTCCTTGTAACTTGAAAGCTTGAGACAGGTGCGCAGAAGAAAATTAGGACCTGTGTACCTCCTTCCCGCACGAGCACACGAGGTCTGGGGGTTAAAGCTCCTGTCGCATATGAGCTACCACGAGTGCTTTGTCGTCATGCTTTTCGGTGGCTAAAGATGGATGACCACGGTTTGTTTACCCAACTGCCTGTCTTTATTTATGTGTGCTGTTCTGAAATTCAGCGACTAAGACGCTTTAATAGTTATTTATTTGTCTATTTATTTATTTAATGTTTACTTTTGAGGGAGGGAGGGAGGAAGACCAGGGGAAAGGCAGAGAGAGGGAGAGAGAGAATCCCAAGCAGACTCTGTGCTGTCAACACAGAGCCTGACACGGGGCTTGAACTCAGGAACCATGAGATCGTGACCTGATCTGAAATCGAGAGTCGTCGGATGCTGAATCGACTGAGGCACCCCAAGGCGCCCCCAAGATGCTTTAATATTTAAATGATGCTTCCTTGCCCCTCTGAATCAAAGTGCACGCCTCTCCGTGCACCCCCAGTTGGAGCCGGTCTCCATCTTCCCTGTGCTCCCTGAGCAGCCAGCAGGGGTGTTACACTCTGCTGTCCGGGCTGGAGTCCAGCAGTCCCTCTGCCTCCGAGTCTCAGTTCACCCATGGGAGAGGAAGCATCACCGTAGCGCCTTCCCTCATTGGATAGTGTGAGGATTAAATGTGACCACGTGTACGAGGTGCTCAGCACAGCGTCAGGTACCTGTTAGGTAGACATTCGATATATGCTTGTCATTTCTCTGATCTGTGCTTATGAAATGTACTGCATTGTGTGACAGTTGCCTGCTTACAGAGCTGTGTTCCTCACAAAACCATCTTCACTGTGGTCTCCCGGCTTACCCACTTTTGCTGTCCTGGCACCTTGTATATGGTCTGGCACATAAGAGTTGCTCGGTAAATGTGAAACGAAAGAGCGATTGGATAACGTAATGAAGCAGACGCTACCCAGATACAAATCACTTATGTAATGAAAGGTGACATTAAGTACACGCTCAACTCACAAACAGAGTGTTAATGTCCTGGGGCTGTCATAGCCACAAAGTGTGGGGTCGGGACAACAGAAGTCTATCGTCTTGCAATTGTGGAGACCAGAAGTCCGAAATCAATGTGACAGCAGGGCCGTGTTCCCTCTGAGACCCTAGGTAAATCCTTCCTTGCTTCCTCCTAACGTCTGGAAGTGGCTGTTGGTCCTTGGTGTTCTTGGCTTTTAGCTGCATCACTCCAGTCTCTGCCTGTCTTGTCACGTGATGTTATCCCTGTGTGTCTCTGTGTCCAAATTTCCCTCTTCCAAGGACACGAGTTCTACGGGATTAGGGACCACCCTGAGGACCTCCTCTTAAATACGTCTGCAAAACCCTATTTCCAAGTGAGGTCACATTCACAGGTACCAGGGGTCAGGACTTCCACATTTTCGTTTCGGGGACATACTTCAATCTGTAATGTATACGTGTATTTCAGACACTGCTAGGCTCTTTTAGTTTTACAGAATTACAAAGGGGGAGCCTTGGAGATGATGGTTTGATGCAACACCCTCTGAAGGAAAACTGCATCCCGTGACATGCACAGTGGCTAGACCCAACAGCAGGTGTGAAGCTAGACTGTGTGCCAGGCACATCATGGCAGTGGCACTCTGCTGGGTTCCCAGGGTGGAAGCAAAGATGAAGATGAGTCTGGCCTTGGAAGGAGTCAGGGTCGTTGGGAATTCAGCACCTTCCTGCTCTGCGAGAGCCAACAGTTCTAATGGAGGACTTGGATGGGAAGAAGAGACCACCCTGGGGGCGCCTGGGTGGCTCCGTAGGTTAAGCGTCTGACTCTTGGTCTCAGCTCAGGTCTTGATCTCAGGGTCGTGAGTTCAACCCTGCGCTGGGCGTGAAGTGTACTTAAGGGGGAAAACAAAGACTACCCTAATAGCTCCAATTCTGGCTTCGCAGCGCCTGTGGCATGAGGCCCTGCATTTCTGTGGCTTGCCCATCACACGTGTGTTAGGGAAGGCTGGATGGTCAGGATCTGCTACTGAGCACTGCCGAGAACCTGCTGCCCCATGTACCACGTTTGAAGAGACTGCTGGGCAAACCCACGTAGAATCCCAGGAAAGGAGCGATGCCCAGGCTGGGATGCAGCATGTTTTGTGTCTCGGGCCTGGACTGAAGGCACCTGGTCAACTTGGAAACATGCAGGTCAAGGGAGGAGCCTGTGTCTGAGCCCGCGAGCACAGAAAGCAGAGGTCCTTGGTGCTTGGGCAGTTCAAAATCACTCTCCCCATACCGCGTGTTTCCTGCGGTCTCCCTGTACGTCCTAGGACATGGCTTTGTTCGTTGTTGTTCTGATGGTTGGATTTTGGGGGGAGGGTTTGTTTTTTACCTTTCTTAGAGTCTTCTGAACTGAATCTTCCGGAAGGTCCTTTTACAATCCGATGCGATAGTAAGGATCTCTTTCAGAGATTTTCCTTGTTAACGAATTTAACAACTATTTTTCACTCTTTAACATCAGACAGACTTGGTTTTTAAATCTATCATCTTGGGGTGGAGAAGCGAGGGGGGTCAAAGCCCAGAGCACGCCCATAAGTGGCCCCGTGAACTAGCCACACCCGAGGGCCCAAGCTCGAGGCACGTGAGGCACTGCCACGATCTACAGCATCTGTCCACCTCTCGAGTAGCTTCTGGGTGGTTTTCAGTCACATGTCCATCTCGTTCTTTCACCCTTTCTTTCACCTCTGCCTTTTTTCTTCCCTGGCTCAGCCTTTCCTTTGAAAACATACCCCCTGCCCTTGAATGGCTCCAGGGCTGGTCAGGGAGACACAACTGCCAGGCAGTTATAATAGAGCGTTAGCCTGGCTGTGACACCAGCATCTGCCAGGACAGGGAAGGGAAGTAAAGGCAGAGAGAAAGCCCCCGGAGGGCAAGACACCTGCCCCAGTGTGGAGCAAGGAGAATGGGTTTCAGGCTGAACCAAGTTGGGAAAGGATATACTGAGAAAGGGAACAGCATGTGCAAAAGCAGGGAGGCGTGAGAGAGTTTGACTTTTGGTTTCCCAGGGGAATTCCCAGGCTTTTCCAGGGAATGATGGGGAGGAGGGGGAGGGAAGAATGAGTGGGGAATAGAGCATGGAGCGTGTTAATGCTGAAGAGTTGGAACTTCGTGGCGAGGGCTGAAAGCGAGAGAGTGCCGTGGCCAGATTTGCATTTTGGAAATAAAAATCTTTGTCTCCTCTTGCTCTTCTTGGTGTTGATGCTGCTCCAGTCCGCACCTCCCCCCCGCCCCCCACCCCCACCCCGCTGATCTTTTTGGCCAGTTACCACATACGGATCTCTCTGGGCTGGCTGAGTGGGCTCTATCCCGCCTTCAGGTCGGGGTGTGCACCCCCCTCCCAGGGGGAGAAGGAGCCCAGTGGGGCTGCCGCTTGCTCACCCTTGCACACGCAGCAGCTGACTTCCGTGGAAGAAGCCCCAACCGCAGACTCCCTGAGCTGGCTGCGGGAGACCTGGAGGCTTACGCAATCCCTGTCCTTTTTCGTCCAGCAGAGCTCTTGTCCTTGTTGTTGTTGGCGGTGAGCATTCATCCCAGGGGGAGGCTGGAGGCTTTGCCAGCTCCCTTCTCATCAGGAGATTGAAATGGCGATATGATGAAAAATCCTCCTGTCTCCACAGCAACATCCCGGCTTATCCTCACAATGTACCCAACGGTCTTTGCTTAATTGGAAGAAGTTCAGGGGAGAACAGTCAAGACAGAGTCATTGGCAGCGTATTCCTGGAAGTAGAACGCGTCACCTTCTTAACTTAATTGGATAATTCATTTTAAATTGGGTGTGCAATCACGACAGGAAAATGTTCGTGTTAATAATACATATCGGAGACCGCCTGCCTGTGCCAAGAAGCCTGGCCCTGGCAGAGTTCTTTAATTCCCCAAAATAAATTTTACAAAGATAAAACGATGTATTGTCTGTCAGAGTGGAGAAGGAACAAAAGTCCAGCAAGCATTTGCATCCTGGAACTTTCTAGAACACTCTTGTTGGTTGTGAAATTCCACAGAAGCCCCGTGTATCCTGGGCTGTGTTCAGGAGTGTTTTGTACATCAAAGTTGTGCCCCCCTGTGCCCAGCCCTGGATCTGAGTGTTAAGGGTCTGGTGTTTCTGTTGGGTATTTTTTTTTTTCCCTTCCTGTCACATCAAGCTGCTCAGATGGTTTGAAGTACCACAGATGGTAACTACACTTTGCTTGGGGGCCGAGGGGAAAACTAGGGACTTTCTGGAAGCTTTCGGTCCTGGAAGCTGCCTAGAGACCGGCGCGGGGCGGGGCGGGGCGGGGAATGAGCTGGTTGCCTCACGAAGGTCTTCCAGCCTGGTCACACTGCCCCAGGCGTGAGCAGTCGGCCGAGGGGGCTGGGCTGTAGGGGGGCACCGCACGTCGGTGGGGGGTGCTGTCTGTTCTGCACACACTTCCAAGCTAGCTTCGTGGTGGCACTCAGCGTCCCCCCCAAGTAGGGCCGTTGCTAGGAAACACCCGGAGTCTTGAGGACCTTCAACACTGTGTTGACGGGGCTGCTGTGGACCGTGTTCAGCTGCCAGTGCTCCCCGGCAGCCTGGCCAGATCCACTTACGTCAGGCAGTTGCCCAAGCCCACACTGGTTTGCCAGCGAGAGTGTTCCTGCTTCTGGGCAGCTTCTCGCTGCGGGAAAATTCAGTGGTTGTGTAGACACGCTGACAGAACCCCTGACGTTCCCATCATACCGCCCACCACCCACCCACCAGCCCAGCTGCTCCTCTGGGCAGGCCTCCTCCCCACCTCCTGCCTGTGCTCTGACAACAGTTTACCCCGGCTCCTACCCCCTGTTTGTGACATAAGGAGCGGAAGCTCGCTTGTGTGGAGGATTTGTCTTAAGCCAGCCCCGTGGTAGATGTTTTTACATTTATTGACTCATTTTCTAACATGTGAAAGGCCTATCGTCACAGTTGGCAACGGGCCCATTTTAGTGGTGGGATACTGAGTCTCCGAGAGGTTAAGTAAGAGGCTCGAGACAGAGCAGCAGGTAAAGCAGCAGAACCTTCCGTCTAGGAGGCTTGACCCCCCCCCCCCCCCCCCCCCCCCCCCCCCCCGTTCACGCTGAGGATTGTGAGGCTGGAGGATCGCACAGCTACAGAGCCACGGGCCCAAACTTGAATCCCGCATTCCTAATATCGCTGGTTATTACCCCGGGGTAGGCAGAGAAAGGAGACTAACCCCTGTTTGTGCAAAATGACAGTGGAAGAACTGCTGGCTGAGTTCTCGGAGCCAGCCGAAAATGTGAGGTTTGGCAGCCCCGGACCCTCCCCCCACCCGCTTCCCACGTGTCCAGTGATGCTTCTTCCTAAAGAAGCCAGAGCAGGGCAGAGCACCCCCCTGCCTGTGCACCTGCCCAGCATCCTACAGCCTCTTGGAAAGACTCCAAACTCCCTCACCATCTGGCCCCAGCCAGACTGCCTCTCCCGCACCACCCCAGCCTGCCACCCCGCCATGGCACCTACTCCGACCTCATCCTTCCCCCGGCTCTCCCTCCGTTTTTCCTGCCTGGCCCACTATAGCTCATCCTCGGATGCCTCTCTGCTTCTCCTCCACCCGATGCCTGCACTTGGCGTTGTCTTCTCCGCTGTGTTCCCCTGCCCTTGTGCCTGCCTCGCTGATCGGGTGCTGGTCTTCCTTACCATTCCTCGTGTCTGTGCATCGCCTGGCACGCAGTGGGTGCCAAAGGAACGTAGGACGGACACGGGATGGACAAGCCTGAAGCAAACCTGATTCTCTGTAGCGTAGAAAGAAGTCCGTCATCTTGGAATGTCAGCACCACTGCCAAGGACCTAAGAAACCTGCCCTGCTTGCCTGCCCGCCCTCCAGTAAGTGAGGAGGAGGTGACTCTGAAAATCCATGGCAAAGGCAGGGTGAGAACACGCTCCCAGACCACCTGTGGCTCCCGGCCCCAGCGCTGGAGGTGGCTGCTCAAAGTCATTGTCGGCAACTCCCTGCCCCGCAGGGCAAACGGGAAAGCATGCGCTGGGGCAACGGTTTTACATTTGGTTTTATTAACACTCCAGAGGCCTTTAATAAAAATACCCTTGAGTGTTGAAAGAGAGCCAGCAGGGAGGCAAGACTCTCAGTTCCAGGGGAAGCAGCCACAAGCCCGGAGGGGATGGAAAAATGCTCTGAATGTCCACTTGCAGGTTGGGCATCCGGCCAGGCTCCTCTTGTTCACAGGCCCCCAGGATAGCACAGTAACTCGGGCGGCGAGGGTGAGGAGCCCTCCAATGTCAGGCTGGCCGAATTTGGAGAGACGGTTCACACGGCAGTTTAGCAGTGCCAGAGAATAAAGAAATCTCAACCCAAACCACAAAGAAACCTCCGCCGGGAGTCCGCCAATTCGAAGACAGAGTTGGAGCCCTTTATTGGCAGCACATTATTCTTAGAAGTTGGAAGGCGGATGTGTGTGTGTGTGCATGTGCTAGTGTGTGTGCTCCAAGCTTAAGCTTTAGACAGAGGACAGCCCTGGCGTCATCTGTCTCGGTGCCTTCGGTAGCCTGGCCGTGTACAGGCAGGCCAAGCTCTCAGGAAGGGCCATGCCTCCCTGCCCTGCTGGACAGAGCCTTTAAGAAGGGAGGGTGGTTATGTTTTGGTGGCTCAAAACAATAGAAATTTATTCTCTCAACATCCCAGAAGCCGGAAGTCCAAAATCAAGGTGTCAGCTGGGACATGCTCCCTTTGAAGGCTCTAGGGGGGAATCCTTCCTTGCCTTTTCCAGCTTCCAGTAGCCCCGGCAGCCCTCGGCGTTTCTCGGCTGTGACTGTGTGGCTTCAGCCTCTGTGTCTGTCCCTCTCCTTCTTCTGTGCCTTCTTCCCTGTGTGTCTCCCTGTGCCTTTCCTCTTGTTGTAAGGACTCTACGTGTTGAATTTGGTGCCCACTCTCTCCCCGATGATTCCAGCCCAAGATCCTTAACCGAGGACATTTGCAAAGATGTTGTTTCTAAATAAAGTCACATTGTGAGGTGCTGCGTGGAAATGAATTTGGGGGAGGCACTGTTCAACTCACTAGGGAAAGGAAAGACTGCCCCAGGGAGAGGCAGCTTAAGTTGGTGGGTCGGAGTCCTCACACAGCTGTTCCTTAGGATGGCAGGTGTGAGGTGAGCCTGCCCACGACAGATTCGCGGCGGAGCTCCGTATGGCCCTCCAACTGCTCTGTGTGCCTTTGGGTTCAGATGGCAGTGAGTAAGAGGGGCCAGATGCAAGCAGCCGTCAGATGCTTCAGGGACAGAGGCCGGATTCACTTCCTTTTCTGTTCCTCAGGGCCTACCAAGGAGCCTTCCATATGAAAGCGTCTGAAATGTTGTTGAAAGAATGCTTGCTTGTTAGAGAGGAGGAACTTTGAGCCTGACTCCTACAGTGAGTACTTGTTCTAACTTTGGAGAGAGGACAGTCAGGTTTTGTGTCAGGAAAGAGTGAGTCAGCCAGTGGTCTGGATGGGAACCCAAAATGAGGCGCTGAAGGAAGGGTGTTGGCTGGGAACTGGTGGCCCAGAGACACGTCTCCGCTACCAGTTTGTGAACCGAGCTTGGCGCCTCACGTCCCTCATCTGTAAAATGGGTATCAGCGTGTTGTAAGGATTATGTGAGATTATGCGTAAGCCTTCAGTAAACTATAAGGTGAGGTGCCCAAAGAGGGAATTCAGATTATTTGAGGGGCGCCTGGCTGGCTCAGTCGGTAGAGCGTGCCACTCTTGATTTTAGGATTGTAAGTTCAAGCCCCATGTTGAGTGTAGAGATGACCTAAAAACAAAATCTTAAAGAAAAAAAAGAATTTAGGTTACTTGAAGGCAGAGTCCGATGAAAAGACACTGTGATACAATGGGGATGCTATACAATTAGATCATTGCTTGCTAAGCAGAATTGCACTGGATGAGAGGTCCTGTGTTGAGGACCTCTGAGTGGGGCACTGATATATATTGATTTTTTAGAAAAAAAAAAATCAATACCCTGTGCAGTATTTTTGTTCTGCCTTTAGAGGTGAGCAAATGGAGGCCTACAGAAGTTCAATACCTTTCCCAAGGTCAGAGGAAGTAGAGAAACTGGGATTTGCAGCCAGGTCCATTCCCCCAGTGCTGGTTCCTTAACATCTGGCCCCCCTGGGATCCGGCCTGTGGATGCTCAGAGATGCTGGTCCGTGCTCCCCATGCTCACCTGCGAGCACTTCTGCTGCTTAGTGGGGGCCACGACCAGGCTGTGGGTGTGGATGCCAGCTTCCTGCTCTTCTTTGGTCAACCGTATCTCTTGGCTGTCACCCGCTTTGAGGTGGGCTTCTGAGGTCCGGTCTGCTGCAGTGGAGCCGCCGGGTCCCTGGTGCCTCGTGCAGGGTGACCTGTCAGAGCAGGCCCCTCCTCTCCTCTGTGGGTGGGCAGAGGCAGTTGTATTTCCAGCTAAGGAATAGACTTTAGCGAAAGCTGGTCTTCCTCACGAGGAGCCAGAAATGACCTTTCCTAAGGACCTTGCTTCCTTAGCACAAAGCTGGTTTTCCCAGGCTCTCTGCAGGTACCCCCCACCCCGTTACTCTGGAATGCAGAGCCCCAGGGTCCCAGCCTGCTGACTTGAGCAGCAGCCTCCGAGCCAACAGTGGCTGCTTTCTGGGGGAGGGCGTGGCAGGGACAGGATTGGTTTAAGCTTCATCTCCACCCTTTGCAAAGCTGCTGGTCTTGGGCTGGTAAGTGTTTCTTTCAGAGCCTGCTTCATTCTTGAAAAGAAAAACAAAGGGCTTGATTTGACAACTAGTGCATATGAAACATATGTTATTTAATGTGAAAATGCAGAGAAGCAAAAAGAAATATTACAAATCACTGGCAATCCTACCACTGTTTTATCATACATCTTTTGAGATTTTTTCTTTTCTTTTATATAGTTATTTCGTTAAAATAATGGAAGCATCCCATTCATGCTGCTTTTTTCACTTAATGTGCGTTTATTTTTATTTTTTTAAGTTTACTTATCTATTTTGAGAGAGAGACAATGTGAGTGAGGGAGGGGCAGAAAGAGAGGGAGAGAGAGGATCCCAAGCAAGTTCTGTGCTGTCAGCGTAGAGCCCGATGCAGGGCTCGAACTCACCAAACCTTGAGATCACGACCTGAGCCAAAGCCAAGAGTCTGACGTTTAACCAACTGAGCTACCCAGGTGCCCCTTCACTTACTGTACATTTATTTAAAGGCATAGGAAATGTTCACAATGCACTGTCGTCTTCAATAGTCATGTGGGGAGCCCCTGGGTGGTTCAGTCAGTTAAGCATCCAACTTCAGTTCAGGTCATGGTCTCACGACTTGTGAGTTCAAGCCCCATGTCGGGCTCTGTGCTGACAGTTCAGAGCCTGGTCCATGCTTCAGATTCTGTCTCTCTCTCTGTCTCTCTGTGTGTGTCCCAAATATAAACAAACATTAAAAAAATTCTTAAAGTAAAATAGCCACATGGTATTCCACTGTAGGGCCCTCCCAGTATTTAACCCACTCCTGTGGGACAGGAAGTTGGGTATAACCTCCTTTCGCATCAATAGCCTTGACTTCTTCATCTTTAAAATGGGATCCCAGTGCTGGGCTGTGGCTGTGCGAGTATGGCATGTGGTAGGCTCTCGTAAATGCTTGCTTCTTGCCTTTGCTCTTTCTGGCCCCGGTTCCTTTCATGTAGGGTATCTACCGTGGTGAGATGAATGTCCTCAAAATAAATCCATCCTGCTTCCCCTGCCCAGGGATCTTGGTGACAGGCGTGCAGGGCCAGCAGCCCGCACTGCCCTCCCCTGGGACCCAGCCCCAGCAGACACCGCAGAGCGGGGCTGCTCCCTCCTGTCTGGGCAGTGTGTTTCCTGCTCTGAGAGGCAATGGAGAACAGCGGAGATCGGCTGGAGTGTCTGCTTAGTGTCTGTACCGCTTGCCGGGCTAGACGGGCTGCCTCTCTTCCTCCTGAGTGGGACACTTGGATTCCACATCTGCTGCCCTGAGGGCCAGCCCCCTCCACCCCACCCCTGAATTCGTTGGAGTGTGTGAGGTTTTTTTCACAGTGCATGTTGAGTGCTGGCCATGCTAGGTATGACCTGCTGTAAGCCTTGCGTCTATTTTTTGTCTGAACCCAACTAAATAAAACATCGTGTTTCCTCTGTTGGTCGAGATATATAAACCAGATGTAATTCTGTCTTCCATATGACCCAGCTCAGCACCCAGAACTGTGGCTAAAGTAAGGGGAATACACGCAGCCTTCTATGGGTTTAATTTTGACGATTTATTTGTCACCGGGGTGGATACAGAGTGGATTTTATGTTTTGTTTTGCTTTCGCTTAAATGGGAATGTAAAAATAATAATACTAAGAGCTACTGTGTATTGTGGGCTTATCGTGTGTGGCTATGTCAGGTGTTCTGCTATAAGCTTTAAATGGATTATTTCATTCAATTTCATGAGGCAGGTGGTAGATCAGTCCCCATTTTATAGATGGGGAAACTGAGACACGTGGCTGGTAAGAGACAGGAGCGGTAGTTGAATTCACTCCTTATAATCCCAGTGACAGCCTTTGTGACACAGTCAAGTGGGCGTGTGCGGAAGGATCCATCACTCTGTCTTCTCAGCCCTGTTGCTGCTGCTGTTGGATTAGGAGAAGGTTGGGCTGTTAGGAAGAATCTCCTGCACGGCCTTTCCTGCCGTGTTAGTGAGCCGCTGACATTTTCCAGTTTTGAGAACAAGACAGGTGAATTGCAGAATCAGAGGGTAGGAGTCCTGCCGTTCCTGGAAGCCCTCAAATGGTGGAAAATCAAGGGAGCTGTAGCCATACCTGTGGAGAACCCATAACTAGTCTGGCTCCTCCTTGGTCCAGGAATGGCAGTGGGGAGGGCAGGGGAGCACTGGGATAAGAAGTCTGAACACCGGAAAGCCTGATGCATGCATGACCTTAGATCACAACTGGGGTGCCAGGGCAGAGCCAATGCATGAAGCACATATGTGCTGAGTCCATGGATAAGTGGAATTAAAGTGTATTAAACTCTCTTAGGGGGCGTGGGGTTGTAGTGTTTCGCATATGGCCCTCGGTGTCTGGGAGTTTTCCGTTTGAAAATGCTAGCAAGAAAGCACATGTAGTTATACATGTGGGACACATTCACATGCAGCCTGAACCAGCCTGGGGATTAGCCACAGAAAATTGCATCTCTCATGGGGTGAAGCCTCTGGTTTCCTGCCCGGGTCAATTCTCTTTACAGTGAGAGTCATTCATTCAACAAACATGTAGTTAACTTAATATTATCCTTAATAACATCAAAATTCAGAGGCTAAATTGAATTCCTCAAGCATCTCTTCATTACCTAGCACTGCCTACCATTTTTTTAAAAAGGTCACAATACTTAATAGATGCATTTCTAGCTTATCCGCTCTGTGGCATTATTTACACAGGCTCTTTCTTTCTCTTCAGTGGGAGGAGAAAGCAGAGTTGAGTATGTGTGTACATGTTTAAACCACACTTACGGACACCTCTATTTTTATCAGTAAGCCTGGACCCTGTCAGGGCAACAGACAGCACCGGGGGAAATGGAAATTTGACTTGCTCTGTGTGTTTTGCATCCTGTTAGCATGAAATAACTAAGGGAGACTCACTGGCCCCTCAGTTGCCAGAGGTAGCTGGTGGGTCAGGAAGGATTCCTTTGCACAGGATGGCCAGCCACAGTCCTACCCCCAACAGGCTGCTTGCCCTTAGGCTCCTGCAATCTCAGAACACCAACTGGGGAGTGGCAATGGTGGGAGCAGCTTCCCACTGTCCCCTGGAGCTCCCACTTAGCGTGTGTCAGGTGGACGTTCTTTTCCCCTCCTCAAGTCCGTCTCTTCCTGGCTGCCTGTGATCTCACACAGAATGCGGGGTCAGGAGTCCACCCTGGTTGTGAATATATACTTAATGGGAAATGACCAGCAGGGAGGCTGATCTCACATGTGTAAAGGGCAGCAGATGTGTGCAACTGTTGGTCTAAAACCATGTTGGAGAAAGTCACTTAGCTCAACTGGACACAGACAGCATTGGTCAGGTTACCAGGCAACTGTAAGCAACACATACTTGTGGGTCTGGGAGGAAGGGGTGAAAAAAAACGGACTTTCTGTAAATACTCTCATCACTTTTCATAATAAGAGCCTGTCCCCAAGTGCTCCTCTGTCCTGAATAGTCTCAGCCTGAGTCTTATGTCACCTTCCATTGTGGCCAAGCACTCTGGAATCAGACTGCCCGCGTACTAGCTTGTGACCGGAGGTAATTTATATTCTCTGAGCCTCAGTTTGCCCATCTCTAAGATGGGGATCATAATAGTTCTAGTCACTCGGAGGATTACATGAATTCACAGCGGTCAAATTCTTAGTACGCAGCCTGATAGATGATACGTGCTCACCAACTACTACCTATTATTCCCCTATACTATGATTGTTCTCAGCAAACTTCTCCTGGGGCAAACTCTTGAAAGGAAATCTCCCTTCGGAGACCACAGAGAGATCTCCAAACATACATGCCATTGAGGTGCTCTCAGGGTCTGTCCTGGAAGTTAAGGGGCTGTGACGTCAGCTTCCAGGCACATACCTCCTCTGAGTCTACCTACTACCTAGGTCTCAGGCCATGGGCATCCTGGTTGGGGGGCTTTCCTTACCAGCTCCCCTCCTGAGCAGATTTTCCTGTGATGTGTTAGGCTCTCAAACAGTGGGGCTACACAGTGCTCTGACCTCCCTCCTGCACCCTCCACACACCTTCTTGCCCGGCCTCATTTCCAGAGGTTCTAGATTATCTAGGTAGCCAGATCGACTCCATCTTTTTTCTTTTTCTTTTCTTTTCTTTTTTAAAGTCTACTTATTTATTTTGAGAGAGAGTGCGAACAGGCGAGCGGCAGGGAGAGGGAGAGAGAGAATCCCAAGCAAGTTCCACAGTCAGCACAGAGCCCGATGTGGGGCTCGAACTCATAAACCATGAGATCATGACCTGAACTGAAATCGAGAGTCGGATGCTTAACCGACTAAGTCACCCAGGCGCCCCATCCATCTTTTCTGATGGAATAGACCAACAAGCCCCTCCCTGGTTCTTTCCAAAGGTTCTTCCTCCTTTTGGTCAGCTCCTTAAATCATCTCCATCCCTGTCACTATAACCTTTTCCTAAAAAGCTCTGGTGGTGTCCTGGCAGTTCTCCCCACAGAGGCAACAGTTACTGAAGGGCCCCTTTTCTGTGGTTGAGTTCAGTAACCTTTGCGGAGGCTCCTTTTCTATATTCAGAGTAGGGTCAAGGCAGTCACCATCCAGCCATAGAAGGCTCCCACCGTCTGCCATTTAAACATGTAAGTGGTTTGGATGGACCTTGAGGGCATTATGTTAAATGAAATAAGAAAAAGACGAATACTGTATAATCACTTACATGTGGAATCTAAAAGAGCAGAAGTCTTAGAGAATAGAGTGGTGGTTACCAGGGGCTGAGGGGAGTGGAAATGGGGAAGTGTTGGTCAAAGGGCAAAAACTTCTAGCCATAAATGAATAAGTTCTGGAGATCTAAGTTATAGGTGGTGACTATAGTTAACAATACCCTACTGTATACTTGTAAGTTGCTAAGAGAGTAGATCTTAAATGTTATCACCACCATCACCACAAAATGGTAATTATGTGAGGTGATAGGTGTGTTAACCATCCTTATTGTGGTAAACATTTTGCAATGTGTACGTGCATCAAATCTTCATATTGTACATCTTACACTTCACAATGTTATATGTCAATTATATCTCAGTAAAGCTGGACAGAGAAGATTTCTCATGTTCTGTTTCAAAGAAACAGTTTCATTGAAGTATAATTCACATACCATCCAATTGACCCATTGAAGGTATACACGAAATGGTTTTGAGTATATTGATTGTGTATCCAAAAGCACAATAAACTTTAGGACATTTTCACTACCCCTCCCAAACCCTTACTTTTTAGTGTCACCCCGCAATTCTTCCACATCCCCCTCCCAAATCCTAGGAAATGACTAGTCTACTTTTTGTCTCTATAGGTTTGTCTCTTGTGGACATTTTATAGAAATAGAATCTATCACATATGTGGCCTTTGGGGCTGGCTTCTTTCACTCAGCATAATGCATTCAAGGTGCATCCACAGTGACGTCCATACTTCATGCCTGATTGTGGCTGGATAATCTGTTGTAGGAATATTCCACATCTTGGTTATCCATTTGTCAGTTGACGGTCATGTGAGTTGTTCCTTACGTTCTTTGGAACACATCAAAGCCCCACTCTTTGAGACTGCCTTTCAGTTCCCAACGATTTTATCAGGAGGCGAGGCCTTTTTGTTATTTTTATCACAGCCCCAAATTACTCCTTGGCTTCCTTATGAATATAATCCCTGCTCAGATGTTATGTTTTGAATACCCATAATAAAATTAAGGGTTTTAAAGAGAAAGTTTACAAGACGTGCCTGAAGAAACTATTCAGACCATACAGTTTCTCTTTTCTTCTATGTAATTATTTAGGCTCTAATAATTCAGGCAGTTCAGAGGGATGTTCAGACTGGCTGAGGACAAAGAAAGTTTTCCAACCCTAGGGAGAAAAATGTTCGTGAAAACCAAAAATACTTTAGCAGCGGTAGACACCAGGCGAGCATGCTTTCTGTTCGCTGAGAGCCCACTGAGTCAGGTGGCTCCAGTGACACCCTTATTTAACCCTGTCCTACTGGGAGCAGATTTCTCCTAGGTGCTGGAGCACCGCTGAGATAATGCCAAGCAGGCCCAGGTGGGACTTGCAAGTTTTGCAAATTTCTCTGAAGGTTTGTGACTTTTTCAGCTTTGCTAGTGTTGAGTGTGCAAATGAGATCAGATGGGGGTATAAGTGGCATTCCGTGAGTTAAATCGTGGTCCCAGCACCAGGATGCCAGGCACTAGAATTGTTCAGCTTTGAATCTGAAAGTGCCCAGGGGTGGGAGCCTCCTGTGTGTTGGTGCTGAGCAAAGATTCACCAGGATTTGCGTTACTGGGATTTCCGGTGCTGAATGGGGACATTGTGTGTCCCTCCCTTAGATACCTGCCCTGAGGGATTCCTGCTCAAAAATCTCAGTGGCATAGTAAATATGCCCTCCCCTCCTGACTGCTAGATAAATTCACTTCTGGGATTTGATGATCTGTCTAAGGAAGAAAACTGCAAATCAGAATGCTGTGATGTAACAAGAGGGAAGGCAAGAACATAATTACAAACCCAACAATGATTGCAAAAGGAACATCAGCATTTAATTAAATTTTGTCTCTATGGTATATTTGGAAGTTGCTAAGAGAGTAGGTCCTAAAAGCCCTCATCACAAGAAAAAAATTTTTTTTAATTTTTTTAAATGTTTGTTTTTGAGAGAAAGAGAGCATGAGTGAAAGAGGGGCAGAGAGAGAGAGAAGGAGACACAGAATCTGAAGCAGGGACCAGGCTCTGAGCTGTCAGCACAAAGCCCAACATGGGGCTCGAACCCACAAACTGTGAGATCATGACCTAAGCCGAAGTCAGGTGTTTAACTGACTGAGCCACCCAGGCACCCCAGAAAAAAAAATTTAAACTGTGTGGTAATGTTAATTAGACTTATGGTGGTGGTCCTTTAACAATATATGCAAATGTCAAGTCATTACTGGTACATCTGAAACTAACAATATTACATGTCAATTACATCTCCATTTTGAAAATTTCACCTCTGGGAGCATCGGGATGGCTCAGTCAGTTAAGCGTCCACCTCTTGATTTTGGCTCAGGTCATGATCTCAAGGTTCATGAGATCGAGCCCCACGTCGTCGTACTGAGTGTGGAGCCTGCTTGGTGTTCTCTCTCCCTCTCTCTCTGCCCCTCCCCTGCTCATGCTGTCTCTCTCTCTCTCTCTCTCTCTCTCTCTCTCAAAATGAATAAATAAAACTTAAAAAAAATGAAAATTTTACCTCTACTAAGGGATTCTTTGATTCTCTCCACTCAAATTATTGTGGAAATGTGAAAAAGCTTAGGCTTCAGAATGAGTAGATCTTGGTGGTTCTTGGGCAGATGAGTCCCCATCTCTGAGCTTGTGTCATAAGATGACACCTTCCACCCTGCAGGAGGGTGAGTGTGAAAGCAGATAAGAGCTTGTGTACAACACCCAGTACACGGTAGGTGCTCACTAGGAGCTACTACTTCTAAAGTACTTCTCCCCAAAATGATATATATATATATATATATATATATATATATATATATATATATTTTTTTTTTTTTTTTTTTTTTTTTTTTTTTACCCTCACTCGTACCGAAGTTTTAGGAGGAACAGTTTGTAAGGAACCACTCTGAATCTTTTTCCCACAGGATGGCGCTGCTGACTCTTTGTGCTTGAGGGAAGACCGTCTTTGTCTCCTGGAGCACCTTGGACCCCACAGACATTTGATAGATATTTGCTGATGTTCCAATTTAATAAACCTCAAGAACGGTATAACGCCTTTCATATGAGGTCCCTTCTCCCAAAGGGATGTGAAAACTTTTGCAGTGATTATTGGTTTTCATTTACATCTTAATGTGTGAGGGCTGGAGCCATAAACTGAAGAACCGGAAGTAGATACTAGCAACTGGAAATTCTGTGGGAGTGATGTAAATATCAAAGTAGACACTTTGTTTTTCCTCCAGTGGCTTTCTTGGCAGAAAATTAGAAAGGAAAAAATGGCTACATGATTTAAGAAAACATTGTGGTGTTTGGTGATAATAGCTTACATCTCTGTAATGCTTTCCAGCTTGCAGAATGCTTTCCTATTATTATTTCATTGAATTCTCGTAAGTGAATTACCTCCCAGAGGTGGGTAAGACAATACTGCATCACGGTTGAGGAAATGCTGCTTCTACCACTTACCTACCGTGTGGTTTATGTAGGTTATTTAAGCACTGCAAGCTTATTTCCTGAAGTTTTAAAACGAGAGTTTAATAATTTAGTTTTTAGTTAATCATACCTTCCTTTTAGGATCGCTGTACAGGTTATATGAGACGATGCGTGGACACTGCCAGCCCCCTAGTAAGTGCTGAATAAATGGTGACTTATGACATTAGGTGTGATAGTCCTTCACAGATGAGGAAACTAAAAATTTAGACAGCCAGTTTGCTAAAGATCACACCATTAGTAGTCAGAACAGGAAGCAAATCGCAAATCCAGTTCTGCTGCCTCCAACTTGAGTCCTCTTTCCACTACACCTTAGCCAAGAAGCGTGAACCGGGAGGAATATTATAGTGCTCCTGCCGGCAAAACTCCCCGTGACCACGCACGCCGTACTCCGTATCTCTGGTGCATTGATCTTTTCAATGTCTCCTTTTGTATTCACAGAACATCATCAAAAAGGTGATTGGGCAGAAGTTTGTGTACAAGTTTGTCTCTTTCCCGGAGATACTGAAAATGGACCCTCACGCGGTGGAGATCAGCCGGGAGAGCCTTTTGCTGCAGGACAGCGACTGCAAGGCGCCTCCCGAGGGCCGCGAGGCACACAGACACGGCTTGTCAGCCCTCAAAAGCGCAAGCCGCAACGAATACATCCACTCAGGCCTGTACTCGTCCTTCACCATTAATTCCCTGCAGAACCCACCAGAATCCTTCAAGGCAATCAAGACAGAGAAGCTGGAGGAGCAGCCAGAAGACAGCCCTCCCGTGGAAGAAGTCAGGACTGTCATCAGGTTTGTGACCAATAAAACCGACAAGCACACCAGCAGGCCCGTGGTGCCCCTGCCCTCCACCTCTGAGGCCTTCCTGGCCTCGTCCGCCTCAGCCAAGGTCTCCTCTTTAATGTTGCCAAATGCCGCCAGCATTTCGTCCGCTTCACCCTCCTCGTCTCGGTCCCCGTCCCTGTCCCCCAGCTCGCCCCTCCCTTCTGAACACAGAAGCCTCTTCCTGGAGGCCGCCTGCCATGACTCCGATTCCCTAGAGCCCTTGAACCTGTCATCGGGCTCCAAGACCAGGTCTCCATCTCTTCCCCCAAAGGCCAAAAAACCCAAAGGCTTGGAAATCTCTGCGCCCCCGCTGGTGCTCTCTGGCACTGACATCGGCTCCATCGCCCTCAACAGCCCAGCTCTCCCCTCGGGATCCCTCACCCCAGCCTTCTTCACCGCACAGGTAAGAGCCGTCCCTGTCATCCGGGCTGCACGCCAGACTCAGTGGCATGGCAGAAAGGAAGAAAGAGCAACCAAAGCAACTTCCTTCTGCCCTTCGAAAGATCACCTTAGGGCCCGTAGACCAAAGTCACGGTGTAGATGTGAAGGGAAGTTACTTTTCCATCCCCAGACCAAGGTGTTCAAAGAGAAAAGGTTTGGGATATCGACTGCAGTGTGACGCTCGATTGGTTTCTTGCTGTAAGTGGCTGAAAGTGGTCATAATATGGAGCATGTGCCCTGGCCATCAAAGGAGATCCAAACAGCCATTTCCTAGGGAAAGTTAAGCAGGCCGAGGGACGTTTCAGAAGGCGTTTGGGCTTTGTGAAATTTGTATGACAGAGTCCTCTCTAGGGGCACCTGACAAAGTAGCTGTTTGTTTTCCGTTAATGAGAAGATAGATGTTAACCGATACTGCCACTGCAGTCATCAGGGTGGATGTGCCTTGTCCTGTATTCTCTGACAAGAAATGTAAGGGCCACACCCAGTGGTGAGAAAGAGATTCTTCAATAAAAGCAGTGCTCCTCTGACAAAACCCGGTTTCACGGGTCCACATCACGAGGGGGAGGAAAGCAAACTTGTGGAGTAAGAAAGTCTTCAGTGTTATTAACTCCCGCGAGAAGGCAGCCTTTTCCGCTAAGGTGCTGGTTGTTTTGTTTTATGTTTTGTTTTGTTTTTTAAGTAATCTCTTCGCCTGACGTAGAGCTCGAACTCACGACCTTGAGACCAAGAGTCACATGCTTTACCAGCTGAGCCAGCCAGGCGCCCCCGGGCTTTTCCTTTAAATACGATACACAGATGCCCTTTCTTGTCCAGCTGGCAGTTGTAGGGCAAAGGCAGAGCAGGTGCTGGTAAACCCCATCTCTGCTTCCTCTGGAAAGTGGGGCACACTTTGGTGGCCGAGGTTAGACATATTGGCTTTGGGGTCACAGACCGGATTCCGTTCCTGGCTACGCCGCTTGGTGGCAGTGTGACGGTGGGCGCTCGCTCCCTGAGCCTGTTTGCACATCTGTGAAATGGGTTGTTGTGCGGATCGAACGGGATAATGGGCACGCTGAGAGAGCTAGCTACAGCTGGCAGGTATGATCCTGGAACTCGGAGGCAGGTGGGAGCGCCATCTCTGGCCTCTGCACTCGTTGCCGTAGACGTCCTTGCTGTGACCATCACGGGGGAGGCAGCGCCATGGATTTTCATGTCTGCCAGCTACTGTTCTAAACGCTGGCCATGCACCACTTCAGTTCTTCTGCATGGCAGGCCCGTGAAGTAGATGCCGTTAGGTCCCGTTTTTCCAGCTGAGGTAAATGAGGCGCGTGAAGTCAAGTAACTCATCCAAGGTCACAATAACAGGTGGGAGAAGCAAATGTGAACCCTGTCAGTCTGCTCCAGAATCCATCCGCTTCGGTAAAATGTTCTTGGCATGCCCTCTGGGAAAACACCCAGTTGTCCCTGATCATAACAGTCTGTGGAGTCTGCCAAAGCCACTGAAAGCCACTCTTGGCCATTTTCCTCTCCATGGCTTCTCCCAAATTGATTGTGTCACCGGGATTTTGTGTCTGCTCAAGCTTGTGAGCCGGTCAGAATGAGCATGCTGCCCTTGTGCGGAGGGAGGGCGAAGGGCTCAGCTACTGGTCAGAATGAGCACGTGTGCTTTCAATCAGGCGTCTTCTAATCAAACACAACTGTCCAGGGGCCGAGAACTGCTGAGTAAAATGGCTCAGAAACCGGTTCCTGGAGTAGCTCCAAGAAGTAACTGCCAGGGTGGACAATCTGAGGATGATCTCCCCTGGCCTCCTTTGTGTTCACAACTGTAAGGTTTAGAGAGGTCTTGAGCAAGGCCAAGGCCAACTCTGATTTCCGTATCTGCTTTCTCTGTGAGCCTGTGTCACCGTCTCTGAACAGATGCCAGTCCCGTAGCTGTCTCAGGAACGCAGCTCAGGCTAGCCCTGTGGTTTTGGACTGGACACGGTGGGTCTAGGGTGGCTCTGCTCAGTGGGACTGAGGACGGATGGTATGGCTGGGCCGAGGAGAGGAGGAACCTTGACATGAGAAGGGATAGAGCGTGGACATGAACAAGTGAAGGCTAAACTCGGGACTGGGAGACACGACCCACTAGAACAGCCTAAAACCAGGGAGGGGAAACCAGAGGAAAGCCAGATGCTTTCATAAACCACTTGTGCCTTGGGCAGATGAGACTGAGTGGTCCTCAGCCAAGCGGCGAGGGTAGGATGTTGATTGTGAGTTGGCGTCAGGAAGCCCAAGAAATGGGATCGGGGCTTCCAAAGGGAGAGAGGCCAAGGGCAGGGTCTGGCCTCGGGCTGAGAGTGCCTCTGGACCAAGCCCAGGGGTCAGGGGGTGGCCACTGGGTAGTGCTCTGAATGGATTCAGAGGAGTTAAGGTTGCCTTTGGGGGATGGTGGAATCTCAGGACTTGAATTCCCTCACCTTCCAGCAGCGTCAGTTTTGCACCCAGTGCAGCCAACGGTGGCTGAAAGGGAGGAAGAAACCGGAGGGAGGCCAGAGCAAGGGCAGGAAGACCCAGGTCAGGTGTTCATCCAAGTCGTTTCTCCGAGATCGGACAGGACGGTCACACCTGTCTCGGCTTGACAGTCCTCCAGGTGTTTAGGGCAGGCTTGGAGTCAGTGTAGGATTTGGATTCTCAGAGATTCCCTCCCCCAGGAACTGCTTTGGGTGCCTCGGAAACTAACCCTGGAGCCACGGTTCTCCCTCAGTGCACAGTCAGAGGCAAGGTCAGCTCTCTCAGCGGCTGGCCTCATCCCGAGGGGTGAGCCCATTTCCCAGAAATCCTCCCAGGGGGTGGGAGTGAAAACCTTCCCTTTGCTTCCAGGTCAACTCCAGGGGTTTCCTCGCCTGAAGGAGACTTGGGCCTTTGCCCCCACAGGCAGCAGTGATGTCTCATTCCTGCGGCTCATTGGTTTCCCTCCTACCTTCGCACTTTCTATCACAGAAATCACTTTCCTCTGTGGACTGTGCTGTGTGCAGCGACACCTTTGTACGTAAACACTGTTACCAGTGGGAACCTCCTATCAACCTTTCTTAACCCTTGTCTTTAGAAGAAATGAAAGGTGTGCTGTAATAACTTGATACCCTGAAAACGAAATTCCCAAGAATTTAGTTTATTTATCCCAAGAACCGTTTATTTATTTTTTACTCATCCCAAGAATAATTCCCAGTTACTTTCAGCCAGAAATATGGCAGGAGGAATGGTAGGATTAAGAGCATCTTGGCATGAGCAGGGTCATGTGGTTACAGTTCCCTCCGGGGATCGTCTTCAGTCACCTACCTTGCACAGGCCCAAATTCAGATTTGAAACGTCACCTAGGGTACGACGCACATGAAAAAATGTGTATTATGCCCCAAACCATAGCCTCCGTGCCCTTCCGAACTACGTGTGGCGCATCCGCTGGAACCTGTACTGCCCAGTCGTGGTTACTTTTGGGAACCAAGATTATGAATATAGACGGACGTGATGATCACCCAAACACCCCTCAAGGGTGGATATGAGGAACCGAGGACAGAGCGTATAAAAGCCAGCTGTGTACCCAGCAGTGATGTAGTTGGAGCTCAGCCACTGAGGTCACACTGGACTGTTGGTAGAAGAGCAAGGATGTTCTCTCCCATGGCATGAACTACAGAAGTTGAGATGAGGGAGGAGCCAAGATATGAAACCCTCTTGGTTCCTAGCCAGGCGCCATAGAGACCGGAAGAGTGCCAGCTGGCTGGTTCCGTGCGTCCTCTGCACCGTGGTATTGTCTGTCACTCTTCCTTCCATTTGTCTCTTCTGTTCGGTGTCTCCCTCCTCACCTGTTCTCAATGTGCAGTTAGTTCAGAACCGGAGGCTGCCACGTTGCTTTTCCCTTCATTTATGCCAAGGCCTCTGTTAATCTCACGTGTGATGTTTAAGATGCTGAACTCAGATATGCACGGGCATCGGGGCATGAACTCCTCGTCAGAGTCTGAGCATGCATGCCCCAGGCTGTTTTATTAGCAGCGGCCTTGATTGGCATTAATTGAGTGGAGAGAACCTGCAGAGGACTGAAATGTGAAAACCTCCTTTCTTCACGTGCTGGTGGAGGTAACAGCTTTGGGCCACAATCATGAGGTGGGAATTTGGAGTAAAATGGATGTGTCTGATGAGGAGCACTGAGGATATATTGCCTCGTGTCCCAGCTCTGGACTGGTTTCTCATCCTACTGTCTCCTTTGCCATTATCACAAAAGCAAAAACGATTTTCCCCTTCCTACCACTCTCCACAACACTTTTCCAGCTTAGCCTAAAGCTTTCTCTATACTGACCCTACAGGGGACAGGGGGTCCTTCTAGAA
Source organism: Felis catus (assembly GCF_018350175.1). NCBI lineage: Eukaryota > Metazoa > Chordata > Mammalia > Carnivora > Felidae > Felis > Felis catus. The sequence continues at coordinate 117,361,889 of NC_058374.1, forward strand.
GCTCTCGGCAGTGGAAGATGTTGCTGGTAGAGTTTTGGGTGACTTGACACTCCAGCTGAAGGTTCTTCCTTCCCTGGGCTCTGGGCTGCCCAGGATAAACAAACTGTGATAATGCCCTCCCTCTCTCCACCTCCAGGCCTGTCTCATCTCCCTCCTTTGCCTTCTTGGTTCCACTGCCTCCTCCTCAATTCTGCTCTTAACTCCTTTCCCCCTCCTGCCACTTGCTACACCTCCTGTAGACTCGCATGGAGTTCTGTTGGAACTCTCATGGAACCCTTTCATTAAGATCAGCACACTGAGTGCTACACAAACTTTTGTGTGATGTAACTTCTCTCTTAAAGTCTTTAAAATCGTTGTTTTTACTTGAGTTTGGGCAACTCCAGGAGTCTTCCAGAAATAGTTGACATTTATTTGAGGATTTGTTTTTAACCCCCAGAATGGCATTGTCATGGATTCTGAGAGACTAAGATTTGTGATGTTTGTTGGTACAACAGAATGTTAAGCGGACATCCTGATCTCCTCTCCTTTATTTTCTAGAGCCCCAAAGACTTACCAGTATCTCATATTCCCAAGTCAAATAAGCCACATATACTCGTTGTTGAGCGGCTCATGCACATCCTATTTGGTCAGTAATGAACAGTTACTATGTTAATTAATTCATCTAGGAGATAACTGTTCAACACCTACTCTTTGCTAGTGATTGAGGTATACAGAGGTGAACAAGATAGACCGTTCCTGCTCTCATGAGCTTGCTGTCCAATAGGTAAAGAATATGGGGTAATATAACTTAGGGTGATGTGAAATTATAGGGGACGCTGAAAACTGGATGAGGAATTCAGACTCGTTTTGGTAAGAAATTAACAGCTTGCTGGGATTTTTAAAGAGAAACAAATTCCCTTTAGAATCTATCAACGAATAATTATTGAGCATTATTTGCGAATCACTGAAAGGATACCAGGAGTATGTACAGTGCCTATTTTTATGACCTTAGGACCTAGCCAAAACAAGGCACGCACGCGCACACACACACACACACACACACACGGCATGTGGCAAGGGTCAAATACACAGTGCAGAGAAGCACCATAGGAACAGAAGAGGGGAAAGATCATTCAGTCCAATTCAACATATAGGAAGTGAGCACCTATTACATGTAAGATGCAGTGCTTGGAGCTGGGGATACAAACATGAATTAGTCCCTGATCATTAGGAGCTTATAACTTGCCTTAAATTCTTTGATACACTATCCCAGATCAGTACAGAAGAAATATTAAGAAGGTATTAATTTTGCTGGGGATGGGGAAGGGTGTTGACAGGGCTTCCTGGAAGGCATGAGCACACTTGGGCAGGGTAGCGACCATCTGGCACATAAGGTGAAGGGGGCATTGTAGGCAGAGGAACAGCTTGAACCAAGCCATAAAGATAGGAAACAGCTTAGTGAATGAGGGGCAGTACAGTGGTTCAGTAGGGAGTGGGGACAAATTGCAAAGGTGAAACCCGTGGTTGGGAGATGGGGCATGAGTGACATAGTTGTGTTTTAGAACTCATCTTGATGACGTGGATTGGGGAGGGGTGAAGCTGGAACCAGTTAGGATACTATTATAATATTCCAGATGAAAGACAAGGGGGATCTAAGGCTGTGACAGTTGGGTGGGGCTAAAGGGGACAGATGTGAGAGAGACATAGGGAATGCCATCCACAGGTGTGAAGGTGGTAGGGGAGCGCCAGAAGTTGAGTATGAGGAGCATGGGATAGGAATAAGCTCGTGGTGAAAGGTTACATGTCCATTTTGGGCCATCTAGAGTGTGAGGAGCCTGTATGACGTAGAACATCCAGTTCCAGCTGGAGCTAAGGAGTTTGGGACTGAAGATAAAGTTAGGGAGTCACCAACATGTAAGGGGTGCTTAAAATCATGGGAACAGAGTACCCCAGGGAAATAAGGTCTGGGTGGTCAGGGAAGGTTCTGGAACGAGTGCTAAAGGACTGGTAGGCTGGAATTCTATAGTGTTCAGGACACATGAAGCAAAGTAGGAGGGTTCATATAAGGAAATTAGGGAGCATATGAAACCAGGTCATGGGGCAACCTAGAATTGTGGCTAACAAATTTTTCCCCCTGAAACAATGAATTTCAAAAGAAGATAGTATGTTAGGGTGACTGATTTGGTAGTGGTGCTCAGAATAGATTGGAAGAGGGGCACCTGGGTGGCTCAGCTGGTTAAGTGTCCCACTCTTGGTTTTGGCTCAGGTCATGATCTCAAGGTTTGGGAGTTGGAGCCCTACATCGGGCTCTGTGCTGACAGTGCAGAGCCTGCTTGGGATTCTCTCTCTGCCCCTCCCCTGCTTTCTATCTCTCTCTCAAATACACTTAATAAAATAAAATGAAGACTAGATGGGAAGAGAGGCCAGAGGTGGACTGGTTTAGGTGGCATTTGTTGAATGCCATTTAGTAAGGTGATAGGCCTTGAATGCAGCAGAAATGGAAATGGGGGCAATAAATAAGAGAGTCACTTCAAAGACGGATCCACAGGCCGTGCCCAGAGGTTGTAGCAAGTGGGAGGCATTTTGCATCTCAGTGACTAGGATGCTGGGTTGTAGACAGGGCTGTAAGTCCGGGGATCGTGTCTTGTCCTATCATTGTATCCTTGGCACCTGATACATACCATGTGCTCAGTATTTCTTGAGTGGATAGATCAGTGGTGGTATTGATAGACACGGGGAGTCCTAAGAAACACTAGGTTTGGAAAGAAGGTGAGGAAGGCCGGTTTGAACAGGCAGGGCATTCCAAGTTGACACGTCCAACAGGTGACAGATATGTGAGGGGATGCACCTGGAGTTACAGATCACTTCAGCTCATCAAGTATTTAGAAACTGGGTACCACAGGAGGAATAAAGATGAGCAAGATGCCTTAAAGGCTACAGAAAGAGGCATAATAAGAATATGCAAATTAACATAATGAGGTAGAAAATGTTAAGGAAAAAGTGGTTATAGAGTGTTATACAGATTCAGGAAAAAGAGGAAAGATTGAGGGAAAAGCAGAAAAGTCTCCTTTGAAGGGGTGGCGTTTTGATGGGCAGAGGGAAGCAGGGATAGGGTAGAGGAGGAGGTCTGAGGACACGGTCCAGGCAGAGGGCCTTGAACCAGGGAACTCAAATGGGGTATGGCTGGGCAATGCCAGCTCACCAGGTTTAGTTCAAATGTGCAGGCTTTTTAGGAGACCCTGTATTATGCAGAAGAACTGCGTTGGGGTGGGGAGGATGAAAACGAGATCCCGATAGGAAGGTCTTTCCCCTCGAACATCAATACCCTTTGCCTTGGGTCCTCAGGCCTCTCCTTCCCTACAGCTGATGGGATCAAGAACTCCCTGTCTGCCATCCCGAAGGGCCCATTTACTAAAATATCCTTTGGTGAAGGAAGAGGAAGCATGCATTTTGCCTGTGGCTTCTTTCTTTAGCCTCTAGCCCTCGGGCCCAGCCCATACCACCTTGCCTGATTCCAAGAGCTTGTGGAAAGAGGCTCTGAAAACTCACTGTACTGGAGATTAGCCAGGGTGAGCGTTAAGAGGGCCGTCCCTTGAAAGAGCAACCCAAATAGTTTTTTCTTTATAGCCAGAAGATCTTCAGGGAGAACGGGGATGGGAGGGAGAAGAGTGAATGAAGTCATTTCAAAAATATTTATTTGCATATATTAATAGAAGATATTTCAGACATGCGAAATAGATGGCTGCTGTATTCTGAGTACATCCTGCATCCCTGAGAAACAAGTGTGCACACATTTTAGACTAAAATACAAATTCTACACTTCATGTATTGCTCAAAAGATCACAAAGGAGTGGATGTATACTTATGGCCATGAATAAGAGAAAGCTAGCTAGCTGGGTTTTGTAGTCCAGGCTTATTGTCTCTTTCGAGCTTGGGGAGCTTCATTGGTAAGTAAGCTAGGAGGCCCTGAACACACTGTTAATGTGGCATATTGTGGTTGGAATTTGGTTCCAGTGCAACGTGCAACTATTAGTTCTCCGATCACTTGAGCTTGTGCACTTGAGCCTAATATGGCCGAGAGGAGCCTTGAAGGTACCAGCAGGTGCCTGGTTTCAGGACATTGAGTACGGTTGTATATACATTGAGAATTTCTCCCATGAACAGATGAAATTCATAGAATACGTCAGGTTCACTTTTTATGAACACTTCTTGAGCGTTTGCTGTGTGCCAGGCACATGTATAGAGTTTTACATAGACCATCTTATTTCATCTTCCTAGCAATCCTGTAATGTAGGCATTTTTTTCCTCCCCATTTTACAGATGAGGAGACCAAGGCATAGAGAGATGACCTTAGTAGTAAGTAGTGGTTCTGAGGTTGGAACACTGGCAGAGCCCATGCGAAAAAAGTCTTAATCGTCAGACCAGATGGCCTGGTGCATTTGTGAAACGGCCTTGCATTAGAACTGGGAAGCACCTCCAGAACACGTATTTATCCTAATAACCTCACTGGTCATTCCACGTGTAGGCAATGCTGTGGAATCAAAGATTCAAATGACTTGGTATAAATTAGTTCACCTTTCAGTAGCTTCACAGTTTGAGAACCTTTGGAGGTTTGTCTCTTTTCCACTGAACACAGCAGACCTTTCAACTTAGGTTTATGCCAAATGTTCCCGATAATTAACAAAGCTGCTGAGGCCAATTCTAGGAAAAAATAACACTCTAGCATCCAACATGATGCAATGTGCACACTGGAGCCTTTGCTGTGGTTCTCATTACACAAAGCACCTTACTGACATCATAAAACCGCGGAGGGGCTCCTTCTAGTCACCAAAGGTGCAAAACCACCCTGGGCCAGGAGGTTGCCTCAGCTGAGAACAAAAGCCATGCAGACTTACCAGCTGGGCGAGTTGTTTCTTCTGCCCTCTAGCTGGCTTGCAGGCCAGGACTCCTGCTGTGTGTGTGCGAGCAGATGCAGTCCTTGGCACTCCCCTGGGAAACCCAGAGTTTTGGCTTTACACCCAGTCTAACAAGAAAGAATTTTTCCCCCTCCAAACCATTGCCAGGGAGATGAATTCTCATCAGCCCCACATCCGGAGTGGAATTTGGAAAACCTAGTTCAGAACTTTTGAAGAAGCTGCTACAGGGTATTTTAACAGCAAATCCTAAAATCTGAAAGGGCTGCTGCTTTCTGGGAAAGTGAAGCTCCAGAGACCCTTTAAAAAGTGTGTGTGTGTGTGTGTGTGTGTGTGTGTGTGTGTGTAACCCAAGTAATGGATGTCCATTGTAGGAAAATAAGAAAAGAGATAAAAATATAGCCCCTTCATGGAGTCCTATTTTGTACACTAAATCTTGTTTAATGGGGGAAGGGAGGCAAATTGAAGAGACCACCTGGACAAAAGTTGCTATAAACTTGTTTCACAACTAGAATGTTTAGGGGAGGTAACTTGTCCATACTTTTCTCCTTTATAAAATTGCTAATACAGTTAGCATTGAAGAAAATTAAACTGTGCACAGCCTTGCAGAAATAACATGGTTTCCAGATTTTCCTAAGATGGTGAGGCTTGTTTCTTGGTTCAAGGCTAGTGTACCTAGCCTCAATGCTGATCACGGCTAGAGTCAGCTGATACCTTTATCAAAATCTGTGTGCTTTTTTCCCAGACACCAAATGGATTGCTTCTGACCCCGAGTCCACTGCTATCCAGCATACATTTCTGGAGCAGCCTTAGTCCAGTTGCTCCTCTGAGTCCTGCCCGGTTGCAAGGGCCAAACACGCTGTTCCAGGTGAGCATTTAGAAATGAACTTGTACACACTAAACTTCTAAGGGATGTGTTTCCCCAGTAAATCCTGCATAGGTTACAGACCACTACCCTCCATGGTTAAAATGTGAAGTTTCCAAAGGGAGATGATGGGGCTGTAAAAGCCAGCCTTCAAAGGCAGACATTTTCACTGAGGCAGAAATAGCGTATTTGTGTCAGATATCCACAAATGGAACAATTAATTCTTGAAGTATTTGGATATCTTCACTGCCTATAAGAACTGGAAATTTATTCAGGAAAAGGGACAACTTTAAAACGATTTTATAGTAGCTCATACTTTAAAAAATTAACATATTGACATTACTTGAAATAAACTGACAAAAATAATGAAGAATTTCCATACTGTAATAGAAAAGTGATCTGTAGAATTCTGTGAATTGTCCTCAAGTTCTCCCTGTTCCATAAGAAAGGAACATCCAGGGCATTTGGTTAAAAACAATCTTAGCTGCTTTATCTTGCACAAGTCCTGTTACTAGGTAGGCACGTTTATTATTCATTCACACACTGCAATTATGCAGTAGCATTGCCTGCTATCGTGTGGTAATCAGTATTTCCTCTTTGAAAGACTCAAAGACTGTTTCTCACAGACCAAGATGTTATTACTAAGAGAATAGAATCCTAGGGATAGGAGCGAAGCAAAGCTGGGGGAAGTGAAAACACCCTCTCTCTAGCCTGTTGATCTCATCCACCCTAAATCCCATGCCTGCCCCCCCCCACCCCGAGTGGCTCACCCAAGATAGTTGTAGTTCTTTTCTCCCCTTGCACCTAGCACTGACCACTCTGTATTTATGATTGCCTGTTCGCCTGGCAATCTCCACTAGACTGTGGGCCCTCAGGAGGCTGCAACTGCATCGTGTTTCTTGTTTACTGCGGTGTGCCCCCTGTGTCGGGCACATCGCTGGGCACACAAATGATGCTTAGTAATTATCACTGACTAAATGAATGGATGTCTAAGAATTCACCAAGAAACTGGAGCACCTGATGGCTCAGTCTGTAGAGCATGTGGCTCTTGATCTCACAGTCGTGAGTTGGAGCCCCATGTTCAATGTAGAGATTATTTTAAAAAGAAAATAAGAATTGTCTAAGAATGTTGTTAAAAAATCAGGTCTCCATGCTTTTCTGAGTGGGTCATTTTGCTTGTCAAAGTTAATATTTACCTTCTCTGTGCCAGGGGCTATACATGCTGGGATTTAGGGTCTTGGAAGAAAGGTAGAGCTAAAGAGGTTTTGATTGCTATCTTGCTTCTCTGGTTTCCTAGGAAGGTTGAGGTAGGGACTGTATATCCCTAGAGTAATCAAGTTTCTCTTCAGGCCTGTCTTCTCATCACAAGAAATTGAGCTATGGCCATACACGGCCAACATGTTGATTCTTATCCATCTGAACTCAGGCAGGGAAACAAAAACTAGAAGCAGTGAGCAAAAAGCAGTGAGCAAGCGAAGTACTGGCAAAGTTTCAGATTAGTAATCTTTTGGTAGAGTTAAAAGACCTTACTTCCTGGTATTCAGGTTGGAGCAGCAGTCTTCTAGTATTCGAGTTCCTGATTAGAGCACAAGTTGTTTGGAGCATGTGTATGGTGAGCTCTGTGGGCCTGGGGACTGAAGTCCTACTCCAGTCCTACATCTAACAAGGCCTCCGTAGGGTTCACTAGATGTTTGTGAATAACGAATGGAATCTCCCTTCCTTCCTTACTGTACTGGTACAGGTACCACCTGACTGGTACAGGCCTTAGTGATCTCCTAAGGAATCCATGGAAAACTGTTAGTTGGGAGTTCTTTAGGATCCCTTGCCTTAGAATCTAAACCTTTTCCAGCCCATCACTCCTAACAGTGACAACTGTCCACGTCCGTAGTGTTTCTACACACTGTCAAGATAATAAGAACTCTGGGTGGATATACATATCCTCTTCTCTTCGGTCATGGAGAAACCAGTAGCTCTCAAAGTTAGTGTGCAACAGAATCAGCTTAAATGGGGTGTTAAAAACTTGTTGGGCCCCAACCCAAGAGTTTCTGATTCAGAACATCTCGGTTGGGGCCTGAAAATAACATCTTTCCGAGATCGCAGTGATGCTGCTGCTCTAGGAATCCACTTTGAGAACCACTGCAGACCAGTGGTTCCTAATTTACAATTAGAATTCTGCAGAAGAAACTGCTGCATTTAAAGACCACCTGCTTCAAAATTCTCATTTCACAAAATGTACCTCTCCTCTCACCAGAGCCATTCAAAACACAACTACAACCCAAACTACAAACACAAGGTCAGGATGAGGAATATAATCATTTTTAGATGGCTGGCAGGGCCTTGTGCCCTCTGTCATTAGGGTCCATAAAACTAAGGAAAAACAACTTTGTGCCCTTTAAAATATTATCACTCTTCCTATGATAAGAGCAGTTGTGATAGAAGTTGGAACCAGCAGTTTTTAAAACAGTAAGTAAAACGTAAGAATATTTGAAATTCAGATTATCAACAGTGTTCCTTTCAAACTAATAACTTTCTTTAAAAATAACAAACTTTTCACATATACTGTAAATGTGTTGGAGGAATAAAAGAAATACACTTGGGCTACAGTAAGCTTTAAATGATGCTGGCAAGTTTCCCGTTGTGATAATTAGAAAAGTAAGTCAGAATCCTTAGGGTAACAGTTGACAGAGTGGAAGAGTTTTTGCACAGAAGGTCCACTGGTATAATTATTGTGGCAAGTTCTAGCAGATACTGAAGAATTTAAAGGAAGGGGAGAGAAGATACTAGTTTTTCTGGAAGAGGTATATTTAAAAATAAAGTGATTCTGGTCTGAACAGTTTGGTATTTGGAACTTATCTATAGGATGTCTGTTCCACTTTCAAAACAGACTGATCAAATTTGGAATAGGTACAGTTAATATCTCAAAACAAGGCGGGGCTAATTAAGGTTTTCAATTAAGAAGGTTTTCTGTAATTTTTAATTCAACAGATCTAACCCAGAAGAGATTTGCAGTGCTGTGTTATCAGGGATTGTAGAGGATATACAATATGGGAATAGATATATAAACAAAACGTTGTAGGAACCCAACAGGGACTAATTTTCTAGCTGGGGACTAGATGGAGGCTCCAGGAAACAAGTGGCACCTGAGCTGGGAAGAAAGGACAGGATTTTGGGTGAGAGAAAAGCACCTTCTAGATAATTTGCATGATTTGACTATGCAGGTACACCGTCTGTTCAGGAAGGGACTGGGTGACTGGAAAAGCAGCTGTGGGCCTTGAATAGTATGCTCAGAGTTTTCCACCTTAATCTCTTAAGTAACCATGGGAGGCTTTCTTAGCTGGAGATAGTGTAATAAAAATCTCTATTTTAAATATTTCTTATAGTTTATTTTGAGAGAACGAGCATGAGTGGGGGAGGGGCAGAGAGAGAGGAAGAGAGCAAGAATCCCAAGCAGGCTCCACGCTGTCAGCATGGAACCCGATGTGGGGCTCGAACTCATGAACCATGAGATCATGACCGGAACCAAAGTCAGACACTTAACTGACTGAGCCACCTAGGTGCCCCTATATAATCTCTATTTTAGAAACATATTGCTGACAGCATTTGGAGAAAGGATTGAAGAGGGGGAAGGAAGAGATGAGAAAAATTTGTATTACTTCAAACACTGATGGGAAAATCATTTTTTAGATTATAGTGGAAATGGGAATATATTTAGAAGACATTCCAGAGGTAAAATGGAGAGGAAGACTTTTAGTTGGGTTTCAGGAGTAAGAAGTAGTGAAATTTAGGAAGAGACAAAGATTACTTTTGTATAAGAAGCTCACATTTTTTGAGGGCTACTGTATGTTAGACATTGTTTACAGTGCTTTTCGTGGCTTCTCATTTAATACAGTTGACCCTTGAACAATGTGGGGTTTAGGGGTGCTCACCCCCCCTTGCAGTTGAAAATCCATGTATAACTTCTGACTGTTCAAAAACATTAGCCTAATGTTGACCAGAAACCTTTCTGATAACAGCTGACACATACTTTGCATGTTCCATGTATTATATGCTGTATGTATTCTTATAAAAAAGTAAGCTAGGGAAAAGAAAATTGTAAGGAAAAGACATTTACAGTATTATGCTGTTTGTTGAAAAAATTTGCAAACCTGTGTTGTTCAAGAGTCAGCTGTACTCCCAGTAGTTCTTTTTGAAAACCTAAGGAAACTAAGGCCCAGAGATGTTGCTCAGTTTACCCAAGACTGCATGTTAATAAGCAGCAAAACCTGGATTCAAGTTTAGGGTCATGCTCCTATCACCACTCTGACTGACTTGAGTGAGCACAGAATTGCAGGCTATTGGGGAAGACGCACTGATGGGGACATCTAACTGATAGCAGGAAATGACTGTTGAGTCCAGTATGGGAGAAAGGCAGGCAGAGGGTAAAGTTTGGGGGAACGCTGCAACTTAAGAGAGTGGACGTGGGGAGTCAATAAAGATGAAACATGCCAGAAAAGCCAGGCAAGAGAAACTACAACTTGAGTACAGAAATAAAGGGAAGAGGGCAGAAATCAATAATATCTAGATTTAAACAGGAAGATTAACAAAACCAAAAGCTGACCAGTAAAATGGTCACAAACCAAAATGAGATAAGACTGCAAATAAGCTAAAGGAATGAAAATTCAAAACCTGCTCTTCTTCCAGGGTCTACGGTAAAATCAAGTCAGTGAGAATAGTAGTTAGGAGCATGGATCTTTTAAAAGAGTATAAGCTAGATGTTTAATAGATGTAATAACTCAGTTGAAATGGGTAAAATTCTACAAACAACTAAAATTCCAAAGTGTCAGAAAAGAAACAAATCCTTGAATATGCTAATGACCATTAAGGAAATTGAAATAGTATTTAAAGAGCACCCCCATATGCTCTGTGGGGATAACCAAACTTACCTTACAGGATCCTAGATATCAACTGAAGTGACAACCACTGATAAACTGCAAGGCACCAAATTATTGAAATAGTTTGAAAATTGGACAAATCTATAAGTATTTATTGTACAGTACTTCTACCTTGTGCTAGGTTTTGCAGTTTGATATTCAGTATTGAAATTTAGTATTAACTTATCTAGATGAAATAGCAATTAAACTAGAAGATAGCCGGGAGATCATTTTGACACCTATCATTCTGGACAATGAAAATCTAGTTATGCATAGTAATGTATTAAAGGGAGGCCTTTAATTATTCTTGTTCAGTTGGGAGTATAGTTGTGGTATTTCAGACCTGAAAGTTATCAAAGCCAGGTACCTTTATCCCATTTATCATCTTAGTTGCCAACAATACAAAAATTAACTTTTTAAGTATTGTTACCGTGAAGTAGGATATTGTCATTGTAATTAAAAAGAATACTTCCTCAGCCCCAAAATATATTCTTGCTTTCTAAGCCTTTTAAGGTAAAGTACTTATTTTTAATAGTTACTGAGAAGTATCTTTATAGTACTCCGGACAAACCATGGCCATTTTCAAAATACTATTAGAAGTTTTACATGTGAACCAGGTTGAGTGTGTTGTCTCTGGTTTTCAAAAACAATATTTAAAGCAAATCAGCATTCTGAGTAGCTTGGAACCTTTTAAAAGTATTAGAATATGCTTCAGCAACATATATATATATATATATATATTTTTTTTTTTTCTAGTGGCCTAGGTATTTAATAATTAGGGAGATTTTCTGGGCCCTATTCTTTGCTCTGTGTAACCGTGATCTCATTCTGTAAAATAATTTGCAACTGACCGGTCTCCCAGGGGTGATCCACCACGGTCTGTCTAGGAATGTAAAGAACTCAGGTTCTTCCCAATGGGTCTGCAATAATTATTTTAAAACTCTTTTGTTCCCTACAGTTTCCAACACTGCTTAATGGCCACATGCCAGTGCCAATCCCCAGTCTGGATAGAGCTGCTTCTCCAGTACTGCTTTCTTCGAACTCTCAGAAATCCTGATGACATCTGACCACAATTAAAGACTTATTAACTGATGAGACAAATTTGTCCCCCTGGGCTAGTTTACCTGTGTCATGAGAAGGACATTGTGAAACCCTCTGTTAATTTGGTTTGCACTTTTCATAACATGGATGGTCTAGATTTATGTTAGCATTTTTAAAACTTTTTTTTTTATATTCAAGTATATATGAAGATCTGTTTGGCATTAAGTGAATTTTAATGTTTTTGTTTTATATCTTCTTAGCTCTTAAGTGTTGAACACTGTTGACAGTGAAGAACTTTTCTTAATGGTTTTCAGTATAACTAATAAGGATGTGAAGCTTTTTTTCTCTTTAATTCCGCATATGCTCAACTATGCTTATAGACACTATAACCAGCTGTGCCTTCCTTTGCATTTAGTTTTATGTAAATGATTTATATATTTTTTAGTATTAAGAGAAAATGTTTGAAAGACAAAAATTAGTATCAAACAGCTCTCTAGTAGAATTTCATTATTTTCCACAAGTAGGCAACATGAAAGCATATTCATATTTTTCCTTTTCGCTTTCAATTGTATAAGAATTGCCTTAGAACCTCTTTTGAACTGAAATTCAGTAAATGTCCAAGTTAATGTTTTTATAAAATAAACTAAGCCATATTTAGAAAATAAACATTCATAAAAGAAAATGTTCTAAAGTGCATTTTTTAAAAAATGAACTTTGAAAGGCTAGCCACCTAGCTGTTTACAATCTTTTAGACTCCTCCCAAGCATAAACCGGAGATGGAAATCTACATCAAGTTCACTCTACCCATGCCCTTGAAATATCTATGTAAGCATGTTCTTATTTCAAAAAATCAGCTGTGGTTCTCCCAGTTTCCCTAGAGAATCACACCCCTGATGTATTTCCTGTACCATTATGAGTTAGGGTAAACCCCTACAACCATAATTAACATTTAAAATACCTATGCTTTGGAAGAGGCTCACAGACAACAATTTTAGAACACCAAGTATCTTCATGTGTATAGGCATAGCCTTGCCTGTGAAACTGAGAGGTAGGATACATTGCTTTATGTATTACTAAGTTTATGGGGAGAATGAAGGAAACTGGATACAAGAAATATAAAATTCTTCAGGAACCTCATCATTATGGAACTGAATTAGTAACAATTTGGAGCACTCAGCAGTTAACTCTCTTGTGTAGCACAGTTTAGAGCAGTGATAACAAATATCAGGCACCACTCTAAGGCACTGTTCTGTACACGAGGTAGGAAAATTCTAATGTGGAGAGAACTGGAAAGTGTCCCGCACTTTCGATTCAAGATCAGATTATCATCCTGAACTGTTAAGTAACCAGTCTGAAATATGGCTAAATAAATGACTCCAAAGTAGGTGTTAAGTGGCAAGGATTATGAAAAAGCATAAAAAATCTTGTAAAAACACAAACATTTCTGCAATTTTCTAAAAATCTTGAGATTTTTCAATTGGAATTAAGCATCTCTGTACATCTCCAATATACAACTCTGGATATAAATTCCAAAATCCACAGACACTACTGTCACTCCCTCATAGGCTGAGGAAAATTCTGTACTAAAATAAAAGAGCTGGTCTGGGGAACTGAGATGTACCCAACATGAAATGCTACAGGTAGAGGGGGCCTTTGAGAATGCTTCTCACCACTGTTTCCACATAAGGCAATTACACAAACAACTGGGAGCTGCCTGAGGCCACACAGCTCATTAAAGATAGAACAGTGACTAGTGCTCAGTCCAGTTATGCTTTTCCACTCCTGGCTGTAACTAACTACTGGCCCCAAGCTGTATGTTAGAACATTAAAAAAAATTCATCGGATAAGTGAAGAACATACCTCAAATGGAAGATTCTTACAGAGAAAGTTAATCAATGTACAAAAACTTCAACCAAAAATATTTTTAAGTGTATATGCTGATTGGAAATATTCAAATGACTATAAACCCAATTCCTATATTTCCTTCCTTGAAATACTATGGACTCTAGCTGTTTATTAGAAACGGAAAAACACCATAATTTTTATGGATCAGAAAACTATGACACAAATAGAGAATTGGAGGTATTGAAATGTAACTCTTATAGCTCTGCCTCATTCTGTGTGTGTGTGTGTGTGTGTGTGTGTGTGTGTGTTTTAACAGTTATTTTAGTCAGAGAACAGATTTCAAAGAACGTATTAAATAACTTTTTCCTTTTTATTGTCTGCTTGATCAGTGTTAAACTACTACTATAGCTAAGGTTTTATAGAACTATAACCTAAATGTTGGTCTCTTTGTACACACCTTTTCTATGAGTGCATTCACTTTCATATATGTATCAATTTTACTATTATTTTTGTTTAATAAATACTTTGTGATAAAAGGTGCAAGGAGGCAAGTGGGTTGGTTTACTTCCATTTACTTGGAACGATCCAAATTTTGCTTTTATATATGGGTAAGAGCTGAAAAATAAGTCTTGGCCTCTAGCCTCAAATATGATACATCAAAACATGCTATTGTATATATAATCTGCTTCAAAGAGATATTTAATGAAACAATTATTGAGGTTGAACTGGTGAGGGTTGGGGAGGAGAATGGGTTTGAAAAGTGGTCCCTCATCTTTTAAATCTTAAGGTTTACCAATCATTCTACATTGAAAGATAGGGTAGGTGATGAGGAAGGGAAAAAAAACAAATGATCATTTCTTTTAGTTGCAACTAATATCATACTCAATGGTAACTGAAAGTGTTTTCCCCTAACATAAAGAACAAGGATACTCTCTGTTGCCAATTCTACTTCAACACAGTACCGAAAGTCCTAACCAAAGTTAATTAGGCAAGAAAAATAAATCCAAATTATACAGGATCTCTATTCATAGAAGACATCGTCTTACATGTAGAAAACCTTAAAGAACCCACAAAAAAAAGTTAATAACGTCAGCAAAATTATGGGACACAAAATCAACAAAACAAAAATCATTTGTATTTCTACACACTAGCAAATGAAAAATTCAGAAAATAATTCTGTCTACAATAACATCAAAAAGAATAGCATACTTAGGAATAAAATTCATCAAGGAGGCACAAGACTTATATACTGAAAAACTACAAAACATTGCTAAAAGAAATTAAAGACATCCTGCATTTATGGACTGAAAGATTTAATATTAAGATCACAGAACTCCCAAATTAATCTAGAGTCAATCAATGCAATTCCTGTCACAATCCCAATGGCGTATTTCCTCAGAAATAGAAAAATCCCATCCTAAAATTTATATGGAATTTCAAGGGACCCCGAATAGCCAAAACAACCTTGAAAAAAAAACAAAGTTGGGGGACTCACTTCTTGATTTCAAAATTTACAAAGCTACAATCAGTCAAAACACTGGTACTGGCCAAAAGAGATACAGACCAGTAAAACAGAATAAACTCTCACATTTATGGCCAACTGACTTAACAAGGGTACCAAAACCATTTAATGGGAAAAGGATAGTCTTTTTAACAAACAGTGCAGGGAAAACTAGACATTCACATGCAAAAGAATGAAGTTAGATCCAAACTTCACACTACATACAAAAATTAACTCAAAGCCCTAAATGTAAGCATTAAAACTATAAGAATATTAAAACAGAGGAAAATATTCATGATCTTAAATTTGGCAGTAGCGTCTTACATATATCACTAAGAGCAGAAAAAGAAAAAAAAAAAAAAAGATACACTGAACTTCTTTAAAATGAGAAGTCCTGGGATTCCTGGGTAGCTCTGTCAGTTTAGCATCTGACTCTTGATTTCAGCTCAGGTCATGATCTCATGCTTTGTGGGTTCAAGCCCTGCATCGAGCTCTGCACTGACGAGAAACCTGCTTGGGACTCTCTCTGCCCCTCCCCCACGTGCTTGTGCGAGTACATTCTCTTTCAAAAATGAACTCTAAAAAAAATAAAAAGTCTTGTGTACCAAAAGGATGCTTTCAAGAAAGTAAAAAAACCCACAGCACAGAAGAAAATAACTGCTAATCGTATCTCTAATGAGTCTAATGTCTAGAATATATAAAGAACTACACAGCTTTATGACCCAACTCACCACCATCAACAACACAATTTCAAAATGGGTAATAGACTTGAATAGAGTTTTCTCCAAAGCAAATATACAAATGGCCAATAAGGACATGAAGAGATGCGCAACATCCTTACTCGTTCAGGAAATGCAAATCAAAAAAGCACAATAAGATACCAAGTCATACGTACTATAATGAATATAATAATTTGTTTAAAAAAGGAACAGAAGTGTTGGTAAAAATGAGCAATTAGAACTCTTATATATTACTATTAGGAATGTAAAATGGTACAGTCATCATGGAAAATTGTTTGATGGTTCCTCAAAAAGGTAAATATAGATTATGCATGACCCAACAATTCCACACCTAGGTATTTAAGCTCAAAGAAATGAAAACAAGGACCCAAACATATGCTGGTACACCCATACTCAGGACAGCATTATTCAGAAAAGCCAAAAAAATGGGGAAAAGTCAGTGTGAAATCAACAGATGAATGTTTAAACAAAATGCTGCATATTCACAGAATATTATTCAGATATGAAGAGAAATAACATTGTGATACATGGTACAACATGGATAAAACTTGAAAACATCATCTTAAGTGAATGAAATATGACACAAAAGGGTGAATGTGGTATAACTCAATGTATATGAAATATCTACAAAGGCAAATTCAGACACAAAAAGTACAGGCATACCATGGGTGGAAAGGCATGTAACTCTTGATCTCAGGGTTGTGTGAGCCCCATGTTGAGTGCAGAGATTACTTAAGTAAATAAATAAAAAAGAAAAGTACAGGCATACCTTGGAGATACTGCAAGTTCAGTTCCAGTCTGTTGTAATAAAGCAAATACCATAATAAAGTGCATCAAGTGAATTTTTTGGTTTCCCAGTACATATAAAAATTATGTTTAGGGGCACCTGGGGGGCTCAGTTAAGCCTCTGACTCTTGATTTTGGCTCAGGTCATGATCCCATGGCTCATGAATTTGAGCCCCGCATCGGGCTCTGCATCATCAGTGCAGATTCTCTCTCTCTCTCTCCCCCCCTTCTCTCTCTGCCCCCTCCCCTGCTTGCGCGCTATCTCACTCTCTCAAAATAAACTTAAAAAAAAATTATGTTTATGCTATACTGTAGTCTATTAAGTTGTACAATAGCATTATGTCTAAAAAAACAGTGTGCATAGACTTTTGTTAAAAAATACTTTATTGCTAAAAAACTGCTAACCAGCATCTGAGTGAACTTTCAGTGTGTCATAGTCATTTCACCAGTGGCGGGTCCTGCCCGAATGTTGATGGCTCCTGACTGATCAGGGTGGTGGTTGCTAAAGGCGGGGGGGAGACTGTGTTGACTTTTTTTTTTTTAAATTTTTATTTATTTTTGAGAGAGAGAGAGAGAGAGAGAGAGAGAGAGAGAGAGACAGACCGTGAGTAGGGGAGGGGCAGAGAGAGAGGGAGACACAGAATGTGAAGCAGGCTCCAGGCTCCGAGCTGTCAGCACAGAGCCCGATGCAGGGCTTGAACTCACGGACTGTGAGATCATGACCTGACCTGAAGTCGGACACTTAACCGACTGTGCCATCCAGGTGCCCCCCTCCCTGCCCTTCTTTTAGACTGTAGCGATTTCTTAAAATAAGACAACAACAGAGTCTACTGAAACAATGGGGTCTCTTCCTTTCATGTCGTTTGATAGAATTTTACCCACAGAACTTCTGTCAAAGCTGGAGTCATCTTAAACCCTGATACTGTTTTATCAACTAAGTTTATGTGATATTCTAAATCTTTCGGTGTCATTTCAACAATCCTCACAGCATCTTCACTAGGAGTATATTCCATCTCAAGAAATCGCTTCCTTTGTTCATCCACAAGAAGTAACTTCCCATCATTAAAATTTTATCATGAAACTGCAGCAATTCAGTCACATCTTCAGGCTCCATTTCTAATTCTAGTTGTCTTGCTATTTCCACATTTGCAGCTGCCTCCTCCACTGAAGTTTTGGAATCAGCTTCTGCCAAACTCCTGTTGATATTTTGACCCCTCCCATGAATCACACACATGTTCTTAATGACACCTAGAATGGTGAATCTTTTCTAGAAGGTTTTCCATTTATTTTGGCCAAATCCATCAGAATCACTATCTATGGCAGCCTTACAAAATGTATTTTTAAGGAGTATGACCTGAAAGTCCAAATTACTCCTTGATCCATGGGCTGCAGAATTGATGTTAAGAGGCAAGAAAACAAGATTCACCTTGGTTGTATATCTCCATCAGAGCCCTTGGGCGACCAGGTGCATTTTCAATGAACAATAATATCTTGAAAAATTTTTTTCTAAACAGGCTTAAAATATTCAGATCATGCTGTAAACAGATATGATGTCATCCAGGCTCTGTTGTTCCACTGACAGAACATAGGGAGAACAGATTTAGCCTAATTCTTAAGGGCCCTATGGTTTTCAGTATGGTCAATGAGCACGGCTTCAACTTAAAGTCATCAGCTGCATTAGTCTCTAATAAGAGAGTCAACCTATCTTTTGAAGCTTTGAAGCCAAGCACTACTACTTGTCCTTTTTAGCCAGGAGAGTCCTAGATGGCATCTTCTTCCAAGAGAAGGCTGCTGTGCCTACATTGAAAATCTGTTTAACATAGCCACCCCCATTAATTACCTTGCTAGCTCTTTTGGATAACTTGCTGCCACTTCTACATCAGCACCTGCTGCTTCATCTTGCACTTGTACGTTATGGAGACAGCTTCTTTTCTTAAACCTCATGAACCAACCTCCCTTAGCTTCAAATTGTTCTTCTGCAGCTTCTTCACCTTTTTCAGCCTTCACAGAATTGAAGAGAGTTAGGACTTTGCTCTGGATTAAGCTTTGGTTTGAGGGAATGCCGTGGCTGATTTGATCTTCTACCCAGACCAATAAAACTTTCTCCATATCAGCAATAAGGCTGTTTCACTTTCTCATCATTTATGCGTTCACTGGAGTAGTTCTATTAATGTCCTTCAAGAGCTGTTCCTTTGCATTCACAACTTGGCTAACTGGACCAAGAGGCCTAGCTTTCAGCCTATGTTGGCTTTTGACATGCCTTCCTGATTAAGCTTAAATCATTTCAAAGCTTTTGATTTAAACTCAGAAATGTGTGACTCTTCTTTCACTTGAACACTTAGAGGCCACTGTAGGGTAATTAATTGTCCTAATTCCTGTACTGTTGTGTCTCAGGGAATAGGGAAGCCTGAGGAGAGGGAGAAAGATGGGGGAACAGCCTGTTGGTGGAGCAGTTGGAACACACAACATTTATCATTTATTAAGTTCACTGTCTTACATGGGTGTGATTTGTGACACCCCAAAACAATTACAATGATAATATCAAGGATCACTAATCACAAATCACCATAATAAATATAATAATAAAACTTGAAATATTACAAGAATTACCAAATGTAGCACAGAGACATGGGGTGAGCAAATGCAGTTGGAAAAATGGCGCCCACAGACTTGCTCAATGCAGGGTTACGACAAACCTTCAATTCATTAAAAAAACACAGTATCTGCAAAGCGCAATAAAGTGCAGTGCAGTAAAATGAGTTATGCCTACACATTAAAGGTTACGGGGGGCTGTGGGGAGGGGGAAATGGGGTGGTTGCTCTTAATGGGTATAGAATTTCTATTTGGAGAGATGAAAAATTATGGAAAAAGACAGTGTAAATGCTGTACAATACTCTAATCAATGCCACCAAATTGTATACTTACAATGGGTAAAAAAAATGGCAAGATAAACCAGCCTCAACCTCACGAATTGTCCTGGGCCCAAACGACAAATTATTATAACATGTTAACAAGTAGTCTTTCAAATATAATAAAGCACCAGATAGAATGGAACGACTTCTACACACCTAGAGTGACATATTCAATGTGTGTTAATAGCATCATTTGGAAGGAAAACAAAAACACATCCTCTCTTACCTTTAAAACCATGTCAGTTTAAGATGAATCATAAGTGTTCAAGGTTCAAAATCTCTACATTTCAATTCTCTTCATTGCAAAGTTTTCAGGATCTGAATGGTGATGCTCAAGTATCAAAAAAAAATACCAAATTCCTTAATAAAATGAAGAAACATCCCTAGGACTTCCTAGGAAGAAGAATTTTATATAACTACTGGATATATTTTTTCATGTTTTATCTGCAAGAATATCAAACTTATGGATAAATATATAAAATTTGCAAAACATTTTTGTAACCTATAAAATGAAAAATGTGACTTTATAATTGAAGAGTGCTATCCTATAAAATTATGGTAGAGATTACTAAATGAACGGCCAGCACAAATATAAATTAAATATCATTACTGACACAGTGAGACTTCATTCTCTTAAAAATGAAACCCATAAAGGAAAATGATCCCGTTCTGCACAGCCTTCTTCCCCCAGAAAGAACGGTGACTCAACAAAACCACATTTTAACAACATGAAGATCTTGTTATTATAAATTTCAAAACAAAATGGAGGAATTTCCACATAATATTTATAACCTTCAAAGTACAATATTAATACATGTCTGTCAGTTAGAAATAACAGCAGTTTGTTAGGCTACAGGGTTTAACATAAAACCAATTTACAAATGTGAAAAGCAGTAGTGGTCCAATATTCACCATTACACATGAATCTGTTTCTTCCAGAAAATTTTTTTTAAAAATTAAAATTTCTGTCTCATGAAATATTAAAATAACACCCAAACATGCCACAATCACTATTCACAAATAAAGTTAAAATGAAATATACAAAAATTCACTTAATACTGTTAAATAACAATAAACTACAAGATTTCCTGAACAGAAATGGTAGGACCCCTGAATGTTTTACAGTGAATATCAGGAAAAAAATTAAGTTATGATTATTTTCATGATATATAAGCCAAAAATTTACATGACCATTTCAAAATATACCAATTAAGATTTGTAGTTTGTAAGATGCACTAAACAAATAGTCCTTAAAAGTTAACACAAATGCTTAAAACACTTACCAACACCAAGGCGTGTTTATGATGTTCAAAGAGATGCATAATTGAAACTGTAATATTTACTATCTCTGATAAACACATTAATACCTACAATGCTTTAAAACAATCCTCAGTTCTCCTTTCTGTCATTTGTATTTATCATGGCTCATTTCAAAGACATATTACAGCTTTTAGCTGATTCCAAGTGAATGTTATTAAAACACACGCATATAGACAGCCCCCAAATGAAATAAATGGCTCCCCCCAAAAGTATCATCCTTTCTAATAAAAGAACTGTATTTAAAATGAAAACAAGACCTCACATATTTCACTGGACTTGTATGGTTTAGTTTTAACTAAATTAAAGCACAATGTAAAATAGGTAAGTGTATTAGTATACACATATCCAATAATATGCAGTAAATATTTCTAAAATGAGGCAAGGTAAAAATAAATAATTTTGGTGCTTTAAATTACTGGTATCTAATGTGAGATCCCCATGTCAGGTATTCACTTGCTTGAATCAACCTCTGCATCACATGCTTTCCTAAACATGATGTACTCATCAATTTTTTAGCTACTCTATTTGCTGATGTTCAATGAAAGATTATACAGCATGAACTTAGAGTGTTCAAGATGGCTCACTTATTTTACTGTTAAGCAAAGCTAAACTTACATTCCAGGAAACACTGCAGTTTAATTTTAAAAACAAACAAGAAATGCAGCAGTAAAACAATTCATGGGGAGAAACAGATGCATTCACATCTAATAAAGCCACTGCAACTTCTTCAGGCATTTAACTGTTGTGTTAAATAAACAGACAGTAGTTATTTAGCAGCAATGATTCCGCAATAAATAATGCACTGTGTTTCTCAGTCCTGCACAAAAATTGCAGCTACAGTTACATCAATAGCTGTAACCTACTGGCTCTAATGGCAGAGAAGACCTTAAAACCAACTGTACAAAAAAATTGTCACACTGTGACAACAAATATAAAAACAATCTGTAGGTCTGAAATAAAAAGACTCCACTGTGAAGAGGACAGTGTAGACAAACGGAGATTCCAAGTCCACCAAAAGAAATAATTGCCTTCAGATCTGAGTCCTTGATTGATAAGAAAGGCTGGGGGCTGGGCTTGAAACCATGTTATCAGACTTAAAAGAGCATGCTCTGTCTTCTGTTCTTCCCATGTCCTAAAATATAAAGTCATTTTATGAGGCAGTTCAAGGTTCAGTTTTATCCCACATACAGTATTTGGTGACTCTAGGAAGCTAATGTTCCCACCAGCAAAAACTAATCTTCCACGTAAGAGTGATCAGCACTGTCTGAAATGACCCTTTTGTTGATGGGGTCAGTCTACAGCTTCTATGCTTCGAAGTGATGAACCTGATGACTAGGGAAGCATAAGATGTGTCTTCTGCCTCAGGTACCAGGAATGGCGTGTGCAGTGATCAAGCCAGGCCACTTGTAAAAGGTCTTTGTGCCATCTGCAGCTTTCAGGATCCCTGACTTGACTGAGTCAGATTTCTCTCTGAAGAATTACTGAGCTGCCCACATCATACAGAAAAGTGAGTACGTGCAATGCTAAACATACAGTTGTGGAATGCACTGTACATTGGTTTTTACATCAATAATTTTACTGATCAATTTATAAACCAAAAACTTAGTTCCACGCAAAATTTCATGATCGACACGTGAAATGGTTTATGACAAACACACCTGTCTCTGGATAAGAAGAATTTCGAAAACCCGGGTCCTTTTGCAACTGAATCTCTTTCAAACTGAATATTGATACACCTAAAATGCACAGACAAAAACTATCAGGTAAAGGTCTGACATTATTAAAACAAATATAATCCAATTATCGACAGAATTGTTTAAAAATGTATACTGATTCAACATGAAACATTTATGCTACATTCACAAGGTTACAGCCTTGAACTATTTTTCCCCTTTGTCCCAATGTTTTGAGTAGAAAACCAAACAAAATAATCTCCCCTCAGAACTTTTCCCCCACAATTCTGCTCTGAGTCACACTTCCACTATATGTTTCTCTTCGAGTATGTACATACAGAGAATATACACTGTCTATTTCTAGGACCTACTGGGGTTGGGGAGACCTAATCAAAAGGCATTACTTGGTTTTTATTCTCTCTGCCTTTACCTGTCTTCTTATGATGGCATGAAGGTATCAGGGCCTCAGACTATCTTCAGATTTTCAGAGAAAAATAAGAAATAGGTTTGCATAACCATAATTGCCTACCTCAAATTGCCAACCATAATTGCCTGATATTAACAATGAAATGTAAATATCATCTTAAAAACACTTGTAATTCTCTTTTCATTTCCAATCTTTCTTTTTCCAATCTCTTTCTCATTTCCAATCTCTGCCAGAGAGGTAGTCTTTCATTAAAAAATATCCAGTAAGCTCTAAGTTAAAAGTCTTAAGGATTCTTGATTCCGAACAGCAAATCTCAGTTCCTAAATATTCTAATTCTCCATTCACCTTACTCAGTTTTAAAGCAAAATGTTGAGGTAATTTTTAAAAAGGATCTTATAAGTAAGATGAAGCAGTCACCTCAGGCATGAGAAATCAGCTCTTTTAGTGACTAACAATATGCTCACCACTGTCACGAGGATAGTAAAGTTAGTGACCACAGCAAAGAAAAATCACCTTTATATCTTGAAAACGAAATCTACTTTCACAAGGAAACAATCGTATGTTTTGGTTGTGCTCCATTACTCTTTGCCTGAAATCCATTTTTAGAAACTCTGAATCAGAGAAATCTAGATTGGGCCTAATGACAATGTCTATCATCAGATGGCATTTTCAATTTAAGTCCAGTAAGATTAATAACCCATGTCTAAGTACTATTGATTTGTTACAAAGCAGTGGCAATGTGCTCAGTGTTAAAAGAAATAAATTAAAACATAGGCAAAGAGGACACACAATTCCCTTCAAGGAATTCTGATGTACTTACAAAAAGAGTTAAAATTTTAGGCTTAAAAACCAACAATCTCTTCCCAAACCCCTAATTTACCACCCAGTCTCCTACCCTGGACAAATGAAAATGAGAGGAGGGGACTTTAGAATTTCTCTTACTTTCAGGTAAAGTATGTATTCTTGGTCCCAGACTTCGAAAGTACACATGCTTCATGGCCTCTTCTGCTGAAACCCGTTTCTTAGATTCGTACTGAGAAAAAGCGAAGAACTGCTTCATTAACTTTTTCTCTAAACATCATGAGGGGAGGTAGATTAGCATGTAGAGCTAATAAGATGATTTAATACAATGACTGTTTTTTAAGAACCAACTTGGATTACACCAGATATACTCTAATGTGAGTACTACTGCCATTATGTAGTAATGACTTTATCTAGTTCCAAATTTCCAAGATGAAGTTAAATCTTCACTTTTATAAAAACTTAGACTTCCCGTATTTTCTTAAGTGATGAAAAATTAAAATACCTGACCTTTGGTGTTACTTTTCCTCATGAACACCGAAGTATCACTGGAAATATACCCAATACTTTTATGAAAGATATTATTAAATTACCTACTGGATACCCATTTCCCTTTGTTCCTTGATGAGATAACATAAATTTGTATAAGGTGTCCATGTTTCCAAGTCCAACAGACCAACATGAACCATGACTATTCTAAGTTTAGGCTAATTATGATAATCTTGCTCCCCAATTCCCACCCTGTCTTACAATTAATGTTCTGGCCAACGAGACTTATGAAGAAGCCTTACAAGGGTTTCTGGAAAAGCCTTTGCTTTCCAGATACAAGAGGACTATTATGACTGACACCCTTATCCTCTCTCTTCTTCCTGCTCTGAATAGAAGATATGAATGGTATTTGTAGGTGCAGCAGCCTGTAAGGCAGTAAGTATAAGGAAAAGAAAGAGAACATAAATTACAGACAACATGCCCTTGACATAGTTTTGGTGCCAGAAGGTGACAACCTCAGACCATTCTAGGGCACAAGAGACCCAGACACATTAAGTGAAACCATTATTTGTTATTATTATTATTTTATCTAAGCATATGATTTAAGCATGCCAGATACTACCATAAGTAATCTTATTTAATGGCCATGACAGATATTTAAGGGAGGTATTCCTGATCCCATTCTACAGATGCAGAAACTGAGGCTTAACAATTACAAAGATGTAACTTACCTGAAGAAATTTTGTTATCAACTCGATTCCTTCAGAGTCTAACCTAAAACAACAAAAAAAGTGGCAATTTATTCTTTTATCTTAGCTGACAGTAACTTTTCAAATAAAACTATTTTCCAAGTGTTTTAATCTGCAAACATTAAGTGCTCTACAATAACCACTCTTTTTGCTTTCAAAAGACTCAAAAGTGCTACACTTAAGACTTATCTTGCCACTTGTTCAAGAAGAAAACAGAAAAAACTAGGTTCCAATTCAAATTTTCCATAATGAAGAACAAATCAGATTACTAAAGATTTTTTTTAAAAAGCACTATTCTGTCTCAAAGTAATCTCTATTATCAGGATAGCTTAAGTAAAGTGTATCATTTTCATAGTGTTCTACGAAAGGCAAGCTACAAAAGCATCATTTTCTTATTATATAGGTTAAAAAAGAAACAAGTGACCCCAAAATGTGTCACTGTGGTTCACAATAAACACAGATGACTCATTCAACATATTTTTACACAACAGTCTACTAAGAACGAGGTACTAGAAGCTATGAAGTTCAATTTATTTTTTTGAGACAGAGAGAATGCAAGGGAGAAAACACCTGTAAATCAGGGAGAGACAGAGAGAGAATCCCAATCAATCAGGCACCATTCTGTCAGGGTAGAGCCCAATGTGGGACTTGAACTCAAGAATCATGAGATGGTGACCTGAGCTGAAATCCAGAGTTGGGACGCTGAACCAACTAAGCCACCGAGGCACCCCTATAAAGTTCAACTGCCTCAATAACATCATAAAACTTAATTAAAAGTTAGAGCTACACATGTAGAATTTAAGAAACAAAACAGGTGAGCATAGGTGAAGAGAAAAAAAACTAAGGGAGGCAAACCCTAAGAGACTCTTAACTATAGAGAACAAACTGAGGGTTGCTGGCGGGGAGGTAGTTGGGGAATGGACTAAATAGGTGATGGGCATTAAGGAGGGCACCTGTTGTCATGAGCACTGGGTGTTGTATGTACATGATGAATCACTAAATTCTATGCTTGAAACCAGTATTACCCTATATTTTTACTGGAATTTAAATAAAAACTTAAATAAATCAATACATGAAAAATAAAAAAAAATTAGAGCTACAAAACCAATGAAGCTGTCGATAAAGACATAATTATAGTGATGATATTCATATAATGAGCAGTAGAGGGTTTGGGGACTATCTTAATGGGATAATCTCTTGATCAGAAACCATAGGTTCTATTTTGCACTGCCTTTCACTGGCAATATATTTTCCCCAAGTGCTCTTAATGGGTTCCACGGATGCTATAGCCTAGACATTTTCCAGACTCTTCTAATACTTTGTAGTTTGCCATTCTGACAGATATCCAGAGCTCCTTGGGCACAAACTAGGGGTTAAGGTCATGGAGAACCTGCTTTAAAGAAGAGCTTCAACTTTCTGCACTGGACATTACAATAGAAGCAACGTATAAATTAAAAAAATAGGATTTATGCTACTCAGAAGGAAGAGACACACAAAAAAAGCCCCGCACATATTATTCTTCCTAAGAAAGTCTACTTAGAATGTTATTAGTTGCTATAGTAACAATAAGAACATCAATTCACATAAGTACTTTAAAAATATTTTTGGTATCTGAATTTGTTTTTCTACTCTCTCTAGCTTGAGAACAAATGGAATTAGAGCAAGTATGTTATACTGTCAGCAATGAGAATGGCTTTGATTAAAATAGACATTGACCTTATTTGGTACCTGGGTGTACTCTTTGATTTTTCTAAGGAAAGATGAAAAAATATAGTCAAAGGGACTATTCTCTGCTACATACTGAAAATTTAATAATTCCATAAATAAAAATTTCTGACTGACATTTTAATGGGGGTTTTAAATGGATCTGGGGAGGGGTGCCTGGGTGGCGCAGTCGGTTAAGCGTCCGACTTCAGCCAGGTCACGATCTTGCGGTCCGTGAGTTCGAGCCCCGCGTCAGGCTCTGGGCTGAGGCTCAGAGCCTGGAGCCTGTTTCCGATTCTGTGTCTCCCTCTCTCTCTGCCCCTCCCCCGTTCATGCTCTGTCTCTCTCTGTCCCAAAAATAAATAAACGTTGAAAAAAAAAAAAATTAAAAATAAATAAATAAATAAATAAATGGATCTGGGGATAGATCTGAGAAGAAATTTTAATGAAATGGCCAAAATTTAGGATATAAGGGTCAGAAAGAGTTTACATTCCTCAAATACAAATTAGGTCATTAACATTGGCCAAATACTGACAGGTCATCTTGTGTCCGAGTCAAGATTTTACTTATAACACTTCCTTAGGTTTTTTTAAGTAAATATAGAATAATCCCATACAGAGCAAAACAGAAGTTTCATCATGGTCTTCATAGTATTGGAAAAGATATTAACCAATGTCTTCTTTCTGAGAAACGAAATAACCTACATAAATTCTAGAATTCTAATACAGTTGCTTTTATATTCATTTTATTTATAGCTCAATTCTGTGATTTACATATCTTGATCTCTGAATTATAAAATTAATCTGACACAAGGGAGGAAGAAATTCAATTAAATTAGATTCTAAAATATTTAAGAACTGTATGTATTATATGTATTTTTTCCTAAACCCATCTGTGGCTAATGCTTCAAGAGAATGGAAAGAATCAAGTGGGTTTTCCACCCTTTAACGTAAAGAAAAAGAGGGGCGCCTAGGTGGCTCAGTCGGTTACACGTCTGACTTCGGCTCAGGTCATGATCTCACTGCTCCTGAGTTCGAGCCCTGTGTGGGGCTCTGTGCTGACAGCTCAGAGCCTGGAGCCTGCTTCGGATTCTGTGTCTCCCTCTCTCTCTGCCCCTCCTCTACTCAACGCCTGGTCTCTCTCTCTCTCTCTAAAATAAACACTAAAAACAAAAGAAAAAAGAAAAAGAAAAAATACCTGGGTGCATGGTTAATGAGAGGCTGTGGTTTGTATTTTGGAAAGTTATAGTTCTTGAACTCATCATTTGAAGAAACACCCGGCCAAGTTTCCTGAGATGGTGTTCCTGAATTAAAAAAAAAAAAGTATTTATAAATATATAAAAAAAATATATATATATATATATATGCAAATATATATAAATAAGGACAAATGAGAAAGTGTCTTAAAGAACACTTTGTATTTAGTAGATGATTTGACTATTTCAACTGAAAGCAAAATGACAGAAACAGTAAACACATATGGACCTTTTTTTGGACTATGCAATGATGCCATAAAAATGATGCCACCTAAATGACATCTAACCTACAGACATTTCCTAATAATACGCCAAAGATCAATTTTCAGTAATATTTTTCTCTGTTCTTCCACAAAATTTTTATTGCAAAGGCAGAACTCAGTAAATGAAAAGAAGTTACCTAGAAGGCTCTATCTTTATAATTACGCTAATTATAATTCTTTTTTTATTTTAATCAGTAGTGGTTTTCTTAAGCTTTTAAGTAACCTCTACACTCATTGTGGGGCTCCAACTCCTTACCTGGATATCAAGGGTCACAAATCCTACACTGAGACAGCCAGGCACCCCAACTAATTATAATTTTTGTAACAGCTCTTTGTTAGTCTCAGTACCACATTTTAAAATATGTAGTCTTATCCAGCTAGTCAATTGCAGGTAACAAATTACTGGGAAAATATTTCTATTACCTAGCAGTCGGAAAATTAAGTGCAGTTCATCTTCCACAGTTGATCCTGGAAATAGAGGTCTTCCAGAAGCCATTTCAAAGAAAATGCAACCAACACCCCTTTAAAATATATCATAAAAAAATGAGCAATCAATCCATTTACATATTAAGAAGCACAATTATCTTTTCCTTAAGATTGCCTTTCTGGAGAATTTTGTATTAGCCTGATGGAAAACCTCCTGCACATATTTTTTTCAGCTCCAACTGATTTGTTAACATTTATCTTATTTGTCTCAACTTCCATCTTGCTGTATCCATTGCTCCATGACCCTTAAAATGTCCAACTCTCCTCTGCACGTCCCTTGAAGAATAACACTAACAATAGCTAATAGTGATTGAATGCTTATTATGTCGTAGGTAGCAGGTAGCAGAGATAGGGAGAAACAAATGATCAGAGATGGGTTTTTTGTTGTTGTTTTTTATCTGAGAGACAGATAAAACCATGAGATCATGACCTGAGCCAAAATCAAGAGTCAGGTGCTTAACTGACTGAGCCACCCAGGCACCCCTCATGTGTTAGATAGAACTCTTTAATTGTTGCTTATATTGTGGCTCTTTAAAATAATATCCTCTTATAAGTCAGATATCTATCAGTACGCCCTGTACCAATGGCTATATTCTTTCAAAATTATAAATGGCAACAACATGTGCATATATTTACCACATGTCAATCTGTGTTGAGTACTCTGAGGAACCAAGAAGCACATCAGGCGGCCGGTACCACAGTGTGACGACTTCATTTGAGTAGGTCTTTGTGGGAACTGACTTGGCTCTGGCTAGCCCTTCACGGGGAAAAGAAAACAATTAAGAAATGGCTGTAACATATTCCCCAGCCCATAGCCTCACCATGACTCCAGTCACAAGGATGTCCAAGATAACTGCTACTCTGTAGTTTCTTGAAATTTAACAAAATCAGTTTTAAGAATTTTTCTTGAGTGTGAATAGTCTTGGGTCAGCAAATCCTTATGTAATTAATAACAATTCCACAATCAGAGCCTATGCTTGCTTTTATGAATGTGAAGGCATCTGATAATCTGATGGGTTAATCTAAACTTAAGATACTTTTCTTCTATGAATCATGATGCCAAAATTATTTCCAAGCTGAACTTAAAATTAACACAAAACAGGTCAATGACACAAGGATAAACAGTTTTACCTTTTAGGCTTTTGTTACTTTTTTAAACCCAAGTCCAATTTTCATTTGCTATACCAACCTTCGTTTTCTTGGAATAAATTACACTGCTGCTGTGTACCTTAAGTTATATATAAGGACAGTTTTAAGTAAGATGGACCACGCTGCCTTTGGATATTAATTAATGTATTAGATTATTAACTAATGTAAATGTCATTCCTTTCCAATTTAAAGTGGAATTCACTGATTATCGAGAAACAAAGGCAAGAGTTCACAACTTTATCCCTTGAGCCACTGGCACGGAGTTGTTTTTACTTCTCTAAGCCTCCAAATTCTAATAACTTTAAGAAGCAACTTTAAAAGATAGCTGAAGAAATATAAACTCATTCTAACATATAGTTTATTTCAAATAACTCATTTATGTATAACTTTATATATTCGATTAAAACATTAAATAAGAAAAATGGAATTCAAACAAAAGGAATTCAACACTTTAGTAAACTAGATAAAGTCACTCAAATAAAAGTAGAAATTTTAATAATTAGGCAGCACTCATACTATTTTTGTTTAGTACAACAGCTAAAGGGTGTAATTGGAACAATGTTGACACTATCTTATTTAACTAGCAGTCTTATTCTACCAATCCAGCTTTGTAAAGTAAGTTCAACAAATAATTTTCCTACCAACTTTGTAATTAGCAAGATGGGGGCAACTTTCTAATTTCTCTTCCTGATATTCATAGTGGGTTATTTAGGGGCAAAGGACAGGGCTACAAGTTTGTTTATTCTATATCCTGTATGTATAGCATCAAAGCAACTGCAAGTTATAGTTTCCTCAATACCTTACTCTCCTGCTCCTGAGAGAATTCTGAACTGGGGTGCTTGTTCAAATAGTCTCCTGGTTCACAATTAGAATTTCAGTAGTGGCATGAAATGAAATCATCTCTTCCAAACCAAGTTAACTGTGATATGATATAATTATACAAGCCATTTTCTACTACTAATGAAATGTTTGTCTGTATTAGTACATTCTACACCTGAATTTCATCCATCACAGGAAAAGGGATAGAATTTTCATAGAGATCACAAACAATTTACAAAAAAATACTCGGGGTGCCTGGGTGGCTCAGTCAGCTAAGCATCTGACTTTGGCTCAGGTCATGATGTCGCCATTCCTGAGTTCAAGCCCTGTGTCAGGCTCTGTGCTGATAGCTCAGAGCCTGGAGCCTGTTTCAGATTCTGTGTCTCCTTTTCATTCTCTGCCCCTCCTCCACTCACACTCTGTCTCTCTCTCAAAAATAATAAACATTAAATAAATTTAAAAAAACAAAAACAAAACAATACTCAAAGTTGTATGACCCTCCTTCACTTGCAGTCCTGAAGGATATTTACTACTTGACCAACAAAAAATAAGTAACTAAAAGCAGAGACAAAATTGACTGTACTACCTCATGGAATAATCAGAATTTCTTACTGACCTGTGAAAAGATATAATTTACTGGGTCTGCTTTGTTAGAAGCAAGATTTAAAGCACTCTCCCCAAAAAGTAAGTTTTTGATGGCCTTTGCCTTTTTTTTTTTTTTTTTTTTTTTTTGCATTTATAATAGCCAAACAGGGTTTCTCTATCACTGCTATTCGTTTTGGGATTAAGGAACAAGGAGCAGTAAATGCACTTTGGCCAAAAAAAGAATGAAAGAGAGAGAAAATAACAATTATAAGGAAAGCAACAACAAAACTGTGCCCGAGACTATATAATCTATGTGAGCATATACGAATAATTTGTAATTTCTTATTTAAACACATGTGACCTACCCGTTTCCTTTTTAAAGAAGTAAAAACAAATACCAATCTACTTTCAAACAAACAACAAAGTGTTAAATGAGTAAAAGCATAGGAATTTCCTGAACAAACTCACCACTTAGTGAATTTTTAATCTTTTGTTAACAAAGCAATACTTGAGAGACTTAAAATTGTCAAATTTAATGCAATACTCCAAAAGTAAAACTACTATAATCACTTATGAAAAATGATAAATGCTAATTATGAAAACTGCACTGGCTTTTTATTACTTTTTTAAAAAATTTTTTTAATGTTTATTTATTTTTGAGAGAGAGAGCACAAGCAGGGGAGGGGCAGAGAGAGAGGGACAAGGAATCTGAAGCAGACTCCAGGCTCTGAGCTGTCAGCACAGAGCCTCACATGGGGCTCGAACTCACAAACTGTGAGATCATGACCTGAGCTGAAGTCAGATGCCTAACTGAGCCACCCCTGCACCCTTGCACTGGATTTTTAAAACCAAATTCTATTAGAGTACTGAAACTCTCAAAATGTAGAATATTAAAAAAAAAAATCAAAAATCAAAACAAGAAAGCTATTATACAAAGTTTCTCTAATATAACAAAATTTACTTCCTAGAAGCATAAAGCGTATGTAATTTCATTAAAACTGATTAGCTAAACAGAGAGAGATAAACAGCTATTATTTAAGCAATAATTAGTTAATAAGCATATAAATAAGTACAAAGTCATGGTGACAGGCATATTAAAGAACCCTTTTTCAGAGGTGGCATTTAAACTCTTTAGTCTCAGGACTCTTTTTATTATAATTTAAAATTATTGAAGACCCAAAGAGCTTTTATTTATATAGATTATATTTATTGATATTTGCCGTGTTAGAAAAACTGAGAAAATTTAAAACGTATTCATTTAAAAACACCATTCATTATATATTAAACATGAATTTTTATGAAAAAGATCTTTTTCTACAGGAAAATAAAAATTAGTACAAATGGCCTTGTTTTCTATTTTTGTAGTCTTTTTTAAATGTTTATTTTTGAGACAGAATGTGAGTAGGGAAGGGGCAGAGAGAGAGGGAGACACAGAATCTGAAGTAGGCCCCAGGCTCTGAGCTGTCAGCACAGAACCTGACGCTGGCCTCGAGCCCATGAGCTGTGAGATCATGACCTGAGCCAAAGTTGGATGTTTAACCAACTGAGCCACCCAGGAGCCCCTGTAGTCTATTTTAAAAGAAGACTCTTAGATGCTCACATCTGCTTTTATATTCAATCTGTTGTGATATGTTGCTTTGTTTGAAGTATATGAAGAGAACCAGATCTCACACAGAAATGAAGTTGAAAAGAGGAAGAACATTTAAATAGCCTTTCTGAAAACTGCATATTCTTCTTTGATACTGAATCAGATTTAGTTTCTTAAAGATTAGATGGTAACTGAAATCATATTAGTAAACTTCTCATACTCGTTACATTAAAATTCATTGGTCTGTCTTCCACTATAAGTGGATCTTTTTACCCAGGCATGATTCTATAATATCATGTAAGTATTAGTCATCTGGAATATATTGATTCCCTAAGTTATACAGATATTCCAAATATTTACATATTTCTTTAGCATATCAAAAAATATTTCTTAATGTCACCACTGATCTCATCAGCAATAAAGTCTTTAAGTATCAGAAAAATATCAAGCTCAATGTGGCAGGTCCAAATTTCCAACATCTAATTTTTGCTTTAAAACTCAAACCTTCCCATTGGCAAGAAATACGATAGGCTCAATTCATTTCAAAAAAAACACCTGCCAAATATGTAAGTCTGAGTGCCCATACTTTGTCCGTCATTTTTCTCAAGTAAAAGTGGTGTTCCTTGAAAAAAAGGGTTAGTTCAGTTTGCATTCAAATAGTCACACAAGCACTATTCCTTGAGATACAGTATTTCCACATACAACAAACATGTTTTATGTATACTTCTCATTTCATCACATAAAATACTACAAAGACATGTAAAGTTGGAGATTTAATAAAGTTAATAAATTTTACTGCTTCATCAAACACCTTTTTATATAGAATTGACACTTTTTTCCTACAAGCATATACTGGTGAAGAACACAATGACTAGTAAGTACAATCAGGTGCCACTGCCTGATTTAAACTAAGGCATTAACAGCTCTACTCCTTACTGCTTTTAGATTATCACTGCAAATACTGACACAGTGGAAAAGGCAAGTAACAATATGATTTTGATGACAGATACTTTTGGAGATGCCCTGGAAGGGTCTCAAGATGGGTCCACACCTGAGAACCCAGGCCTTTTAGCATTCGTGAACATAACTCACCCACCTAAGTTTTGTCAAATATCTTACTCCGTGGGCTACAGAGAAAATTTCCAAACTCACATAAAAGCAATCACACAGTGTCAACAGTTGTTCTTATCAATTTAACCACCTAGATAGAACTATTTATAAATATCTCATACATTCCATACCAAAATCTGCTAGCTTTAATTCTCCTTTTTCATTAATGAGTAGGTTCTGTGGTTTCAAGTCTCGGTGCAATACCTTTCTTCTGTGGCAATATGACAAACCACGTAGAATTTGGTACAAAAACAGCTACAGAAACAAATAAACAGAAATTAGTCTTACAAATAATAAGATATACTTTGGTAAGCATGCTGTGGTAAACAAAAAACAGGCTTAGAATAGTCAAAGAAAAAAAAAAACGCATCCTTAAGTACAAAGCCTTTCCTTATGTAGTTTTCTGAATTTTATAATTTATTATTCTATTTGAAGCACCTATTTTCCAGTCTGACAATTTCTATGAAAATAAATATTAAAAATAAAGTGAAATGAAGCTTTGTCCCCATAGTAATCATCCATTTGTTATAGAAAATGATTTAAAATAAA
Organism: Felis catus; assembly: GCF_018350175.1. Taxonomy (NCBI): domain Eukaryota; kingdom Metazoa; phylum Chordata; class Mammalia; order Carnivora; family Felidae; genus Felis; species Felis catus. The sequence continues at coordinate 117,396,349 of NC_058374.1, forward strand.
AAATATATATAAAATATATATTCATAAGCTTACAGGCCTACTAAGCCTTATAGGTTGATTATGATATTCTGGCAAAACAACTAACCAACCTCTACCCATCCACCAAAAATACCTGATCTGGGACAGTGTCTTTAAAATAAGGCAATGGAATTGGTGGTTTTATAAAAATTCTGAGGTGTCAGAGAGAATGGTGCTGCATAGCCCTGGCAAATTATGTGCTATAAAAATAACCTAAACCAGCTTCTATCACCCACCCTCTGGGTACTTTACTTTCTGCACCTCCTACTCAGCCTTCAAAATCTGCTATGATTCAGAAAAGGGAATTAGCACAGTAGAGCTCTGAATGATTGTCTGAAAAAAGCAATTCCTAGATTTTGGTGGAAAAAAGGATGTGGAACACAGAAGGTCTTCAATTCTCTGGAGTTGACAAAGAAGAGTCTCAAGTTCAGAGGATCTAAGAATATACCCTTGGTTTACTTGTAGGTAGAAAACACAGCATTAGAACATCAAGAATAAGTCAGTGCAGGAGGGGAAAAACAGCCCAAAGAAATTCCAAGCAGCAGTATCCACACACTACATATTTATGTTTTGAAAACTCTAAAATTATGATTTCTATATATTCCTGTTACTTTCTATGTTTGGAAAATCTAAGGGCTATTTAAACAAAACTTAAAATGACACACTAAAGCATACCTTTACATTGTGCATACTCATGATGTTTCCACAGTCATCCATGTACTGTTTTAGATCTTTATCCTAAAAAAATATAGTGCTTTACTATGTGACACATACTTCCCAGAAGGCATGAATGATTTACTTAATAGTATTTAATTTTTAAAAGTGTTTTTTTTTTGAGTAAAGATATTGAATGTACAACACATAATTTAATTAAATACTGATAATTAAACAATAATGCCCTAGAACTGTTAAAACACTCAATTTCCTATGTTTTATTACAGCAAAAGTAAATACTGAATTTTTGTTAAATGCTTACCAGATATTCAAATACCAGAGTCAAAGATTTATCTGTGTGAACAATGTCATGTAAGGTTACTATATTTGCATGTTTTAGATCCTTTAATAGTGAAACTGGAAAACAGAAAAGAAAGTCAATTATTCAGTCTGCAGTAGCCAGACTATAAAAACCTGAAGTATAACACATGAACTGATTGAGTTTAAGATTCTCTTAAGTGTAAAACAATAATTCACCAAGAGGACCTGTAGTACAAATTTTAATAGAATTCAGTTTTTTCTTTTCTTTTATGGTTTTGAGTGTGATATTTTTAATATTTAAAATTGTCCTCCATATTACAATAATATTCTCCATAACTGTTTTTTTCTCAAATACTAACTTACTGAGACTTCTAAAATCTAGATATAGTTGAAGGTACCAGTTGTTTTCCTTCCAAATTGCTAATCGGTTTCTTCAAGCCATTTTCTGGATTGTCTTTTTAAAGATACAGAACCTTTTTAACCTTTTTTTCTTTTAATGTTTATTTATAGAGAGAGAGAGAGAGCATGAGAGCAAGACCATGCACACGAGCAGGGGAGGGGCAGAGAGAATCCCAAGCAGGCTCCATGCTGTCAGTGCAGAGCCCAACGCAGGGTTCGACCTCACAAACTATGACATCGTGACCCGAGCTGAAACCAAGAGTTGGAAGCTTAACCGACCCACCCAGGCCCCCCTAGTTAATTAACCTTTTTTAAAAAAAATGGTATCATACTATTTACATTCGGTATATACTAATTTATAGTTGCTTTTTCCCATAGATAGTATATAACATTTCCCAATGTCAAATATTTACCTATGACCATAATTTTTAATGACTTCATAGTATTTCACCATAAGCTATACAATAATATAATTATGTTAAATAATTTGCCTTTATTAAATATCAGCTTTTTTAAGGTCTAAATATATCTCCCAGTCATCTACTATTTCTATATCTGAGCTCTTTTTACTTATAAAAAATGAACTCTTAGTATGCAGCTTTGGTTTTAAACCTATATAAATTCTATGTAAACTCCCTTATACATTTTGTTCACAAAGATCAAATTTTACCTTCTCTTATAGCTGTGCAGGGTGCACCTTCTTCATGTTCCAACCGGATCTCTTTTAACGCCACCAAATTCTCTGTCAATTTACTTCTTCCTTTATATACTGTTGCATATGTACCCTATAAAATATATTTTGGAAAGACACATCAAAATATCATAAGAGTCTATCTATAGAATCTATACAATAAAGAGACCTAATTAAATTCCTAATTTGTAAGCGTATGTTAAAGTCCATTTTGTAGGGAAAACTCTACAATGGTTAGTATCGGTTGTTTTTTTTTTTATAGCTAAGAGGACTTTCACTACTATCTGCAGAGCCTCCATATTCTTATAACCCTATGGAGTGCCTCAAAATATGAAAACATACGGAGAATATTTAATTTACTTCTTGTACTTTGTATAGATTAACAACTGGATCAGTAGCTTCAGAATCCAAGGCACTCTATGTGTAATGGTATGTGGACTGGAGGCAATTAACTGAGCATATTAACTGAAAACTGAAAATGTACTAACACATTGTTAAATTAGAAAAATTTTATTGGTTCTCAGACTTACCAGAATTTTTATACATTCACTCTCCCTTAAAGAACAAATATATTCTATGGATTTCTTCTATCACAGCCCTCAAACTCTCTTAAGGCTTCCTGATTAGCTAATTCCATTATTTCTGGCTTGCCCTTTCTCACCCTGGGAAGAAGACCACTTCAAACTTAGTCAACACTAGTACCAAGTTCAAGAAAATCAAAGTCTTATTAGCCCCAAATTTCCTTAACCTTCAATGACATGTGTCTTCATCTTTAGAGATAATATTTTGATTCTTCGCAGGTCTGAACTCATGCAATTTTCCCACATCACAGTTCAGACAGCAGACTGCTAACAAATAGATGCCTATTTTGTTACCAAGAGAGCACAACATTTTATGCTGCAATAAAAAATTACAAGCTATAAAAAATACTCATTTCCTCTCAAACTGATGGCATAATTTCAAGAATGGAAGGTTTTTTTCCTTCTAACATTCTGTTGCCTTTTCAGTACAACATATAATCTTTTAGACATCGGTGCTTACATCTTTTTTTTCCAGGTTGGTAAAAACTGTGGACTAATTGTGGAGTTTAGATAATGAACATGTCTTATATTTTTGAGATAAGTATGTACTTACCTCTCCAAGTTTTTCCAATTTGATATAGGTTTCCATTTTTCCAAACCCAATTTCTGACTGAAAGCAAACAATTATAAATTTAGTATTCCTGAAATTTCAATTCATTGCTTCCTCAGTATCTTTTTTAAATGTTATTCTTTTTTTTGAGGTGCACTTTATTTTTATTTCTATTTTTTCAGGTAAGCTCCACACCCAACCAACATGGGGCTTCAACTCATGACCCCAAGATCAAGAGTCATATGCTCTACCACTGAAACAACCAGGCGCCCCCTTCCTCAATTTCTGAAACTTTCCTGCTTTAAAGAGTGTCTTAAAATAGAAAAATCTGACTATAAGTAAATTGTTGAACATCTGTCAAGTTTTAAAATATACCCGATGTTGGAATATTCAAAGGTTCAAAAACATCAAAGTTCACAATTAAAACTGCCAAACCATCTTTTTATATAGATGGTTAACATTCTGCTGTAAAAAGTTTTGTTTTATTTTAAGACCCTGAGATTTTAAGATACCACAGGCATTTTAAGATACTAAGATTTTTATAAAAGACAACTACATGAGTTTTTTTTAAACAAAATTGCAAAGTAAGTAATTTTCTGACACATTTTCATTCATCAATCTTCAAGTTCCCTAGGAAGGCCTGCAAACAACAAAATTCTATTTGTTTCAGGTTTTCTAACCAAATGTAATGAAAAAGGCAAACTGCAAGTTATACTCCGTTATAGATCAGGAAACTAATCCAGAAGCAGTAAGTCTAAATCTGACACCCTGCACTACATCAAAAGTCTTTAAAAGTGAGTTCTTTTAAACCATTGCTTTTAAACCCTGAGCTTGTTTGCCTCACTTTTGTACGGAGTCAAAAAATGAGGTAGAGGGAATACACCCAAATATGTAAAGGAAACTAAATATTTAAAAACTAAAAACAAAACAAAACAAAAGATTTAAGAAAAAAGGAAAAATATACAGAGATGAAAACTTAGGGATTGACAGAGCAAGAACAGAAAAAGTTAACAACAGAGAATAAGAATTTTCTTAAAATTGCTTTCTAGTACCCCTTCTAGTTAGTGAAAAAGGCAATAATCTAAAGGTTTGCTTCTCACCTAGAATGGTGTTAATGCCCTTAAATGAGTAGCCAGTGAAAGGAAATATTTAGTCCAATTCTGGAGGTTCAAATATGCAATTTCTCCAGAGGTGCTGAATAAAGCAAAAATGATACTCGATGGTCTGACTTAACATCACTTACCATTCTGAACAGTAGGGGTAAACTGCCCAAAGCTGAAAGGCCAAAAATAGCAAGAGGTCCCTCAAAGAGATTTTTATCTTTTTAAAAAATTTTATTGTTTTTAAAACAATAAACATTAACACTGATTTTGCCCTTTTGTTATGATTTATATAAAGTTAAAAGACTAGAAAAACTTTATGTCCAAAGTACTTAATTCAATTTTGCTAAACTAATTAAAACTTTGGTCACAGGTGGTATTAATGGATGACTGCAAAACTTCTTTTTGCACTCTTTAAGACTTTTTATGTGGTATTTTCAAAATATTTTAGTTAAAAAATGAGATTCTGGAACCATCATACACCATCCATGCCTGTATTGTCTTCCATATGACTCAGAGATATTAAGTCCTTGCTTCCTATTATCAATAACTTGCAGAATAAAACAGTAAAACTGTAACACTTTCTGAATACAAATACAGTTTTTAGCTTTAATAGGGAGAATGTGGCAAAGAGCCCACTACCTGGTACATGTGAACCTGATCCTGAATACTCTTTTAGCATATGTTATGTTTTATTTATAGCCTATTTAAGATATGATCTTAACACCTCTGAAAAAATGCTAACTGCCAGCATCACATAAACTATGGTGGAATGTATTTATTTTCTTACACCTATCTCTAGAATTCATTAAACTCACAAATAGGAACTACTGCACTTTTGCCATGAATTTTAAGTCTTGTGTCATATCTTTAACGAAGGGGAAAAAAACCATATTGATGATAAATGGAAAACAGCAAAAACAAAACAATGAATGTCTCTGAGAAAAATAAAAATACCATCTATAATAATGAGAACCACAAAGAAAAATATGACTGCAAGGCAGAAAGTTTTTCTTATTAGGAGTTGGGAAATTTTTTTATTCATTCTTTTATATTAAAATACTAGCATTCTCTAAAAACATCAGATATACAATGGTCCAGTGGCTATGACAAAAATGTGGACATTTGCTTTAAAAATTATATAAGTGGACTACAAATTCAAGACTATAAAAATAAAAATGTTACTGAGATTACTATATCCTATAAAGTATATAAGAAATAAACTAAGAGATGATCAAATGTTAATAATAGCAAAGTCATTTGTCAGAGAATGACATTTAGTGAGATCATTAACATATGCTGAAAGTCTACTTTTTAAAAAGGAGGTAAATACTAGACTATAATTATGCTATGAAGTTGAATTTAAATTTGAATAATCAATCTATAAGATAAGGAGCATTACTGAATTTCATCATGCAGGCTGGCAGAGAATTCAGACAAAAGGCACAGTTACACTAGTGAATTATATGCCGGAGTAAAGTGTTTTTACCTCATTGCCCATTTTAATAATTTCCAACCCAGGCTTTACTAATTACATTTAAATATTAGTTACTGAATCTTTAAATGGAATTTTTAGAAAATTTTGCTTGCATTTTTATCTGCTGAACATGACAAGATTAACAATAGATATAATGACTAGCTTGTTGACATGCTCTCCTACAGAAATTATTCAGAGGACAAAGGACAAAGCTCATTTATTCAACATTTACCAAGTACAATGCTAGGTACTGGGGATATAGTGAAGATGACAGAAATTATTCCTGCTTTCATGAGTTCACAATCTAGACTGAGTTCCATCATTAGATTATTTTCCAAGTTTTGTAAAGAAAAAAATAGCTAAAGAAATGGAACAGTAAGTTTCATATTTTAATAACATATAAAAACCTCCTTAATTCTACTTTCCAAACAAATAAAGATATTTTTTTCTGTTACTTCATTGTTTCAAGGGAATACCTGGCTTTTTGGCAGCCCCAAATTCCTGTTCAGATGACTCTTAGAGCATAAGCACGTGAAAAATTTTTTTAAATCCAAGATGAACTATAAGTTGCAAAAGCCTTCCTATAATTCACTGTAACCTGGAAGTGGTATTTGAGCATTATGGGAAATTTCTGGATTACTCTGGGTCTGCCAACATAATCACTGTATCACAGTTGTAAAGATGTCTTTTTTTCTTCAATTTCAATTTTTAATTTAAATTTAGTTAGTTAATTAATATTGATTTCAGGTGTAGAATTCAGTGACTCATCACTTACATATAACACCTAGTACTCATTACAAGTGCTGTCCTTAAGATGTCTTAACACGCTAGCAATATAGTCTGAACTTAAAAACAAGTGAAGTATATGCAAAAGTTTTATAGATGTCATCCTAAAAGTGAACATATATAAGAAACACTGGGGACAAAGGGAGATTTTTTCAAACACCCATTTCCTTCCTTGTAACAATTATGGAGTTGATGTTACTGATAGAAATATGGGGGGCAGAAAAGGGATTGTGAACCTCTATTCTATTTGGTAGTTTTCTTACAAAAATTGCTGTTACCATCAGTATGGATAGTATCTTAATTGTGTATATAATATGCCAATGGTAAGTTAAATTTTGAGTGGATTTTGAGTCTAACTTTCACACTCCATAATATACTTATTATTTCTGAGAGACATCAGGACTTGATACCCTATTTCCTCACCTATTATTAGAAATAAAAAAGAAAGGACTACATAAGCTACATATTGCTAAAGCCATGAATGAGGAATCCAACTCATTGTTAGGCACAAGCAGATTCTGTAAATGTGTAAAACCTACAATTTCAATATAATGAGGCAAATTTTCATATACAGACTTTCAATCTACTAAAACTGCACATAACAGTCTCACAAGTTTCCACTGGGCATGCCATCATTCTAAGTACATCAATGCTCTAATGCATCATGACTATTGGCATATGGGATTTCCACTAATCTAATGTTTAACAAAATATGTTGAGTTAGAACATCCATTTCTAATCAACCATAAATGAGTATTAAGTAACACTTCACCAATCCAATAACCAATACCCTTAATATGAGATATGACAACTAAATGTAATGTGGTGTCCTAGATAGGAAACGGGGACAAAGAAAGGACATTAGCTGAAAACTGGGGAAATATGAAAAAAGTGTGGAGTTAATAGTAATGTACCAAACGTTGGTTTCCTTGGTTGTGACAAACACACTACAGTAATGTAAAATGTTAATAATAGTGGTAACTAGGTATGTGGTATATGGGAACTCTTTAGATTACCTTTTAAATTTTTCTATAAGTCTAAAACCACTCTAAAATAAAAATAGAAAGAATTCAGTTAAGAGAGGGAGACTGAATATATGTGTGTATAGAGATGATAATTTTATTTTTTTGAGAAAGAGAGGACGAGCAGTGGCGAGGGCAGGGAGAGAGAGATAGGGAGAGAGGGAGGGAGACAAAGAGAGAGAGAGAGACAAAGAGAGAGAGAGAGAGACAAAGAGAGAGAGACAGACAGAGAGAGAGAGAGAGAGACAGACAGAGAGAGAGAGAGAGAGAGACGGAGAGAGACTGAGAAAAAATATCAAGCCGACTCCATGCTCCACACAGAGCCTGACACAGGGCTCAATCTTACAACCCTTGGGATCATGACCTGAGCCAAAGTCAATAGTCATATATATGCTCAACCAAGTGAGCCACCCAGGGGCCTCAGCAATTACAAATATTTTAAAGCATCCCGAGCAGATGAGATAGGAAGGAAAACTCCTCTATATTAAAAGAAGGAAAGAATAGAATGAGTAGAGGTGCAGACAGATTTGCACACTTGTTATTCAAAAAATGAGGAGGTTTCTGATAAACAGCTTCTCTCTTCTTTGAAATCATCTGCGTAGAGTGACAGGGGAAGAGTAAACCAGAGAAAGGCAGTATAGAGCAGCCAAGCAATACTGAGGGTTCATTTGAGACTGATGATCATGAATTTAAAGAAGAACCAATTAGCCCTATTGTATGTCTTTCTTCAGAAATGAATTGTGATTTGCTCCTTAATTCCTACTCAAACAAGGATTTATGTTATTTTTACTACTCTATTTGTTATACATTGCTATTGAATATGAGAAAAAGTTTTATACTTTTAGAAAGATAAGGTTAAAATTTTATATTTTATCTTGAAAATATATTTTTTAACGAGTATATTATCCATGGAAACATGAGCTCTAACACATGTGAAGAATAGCTTCTTTTCCCATCTCCTTTCCATCCATTCCCTAACCCTTCCCTTTCATACATAAACCTAGGGTACTGAAGAATAATTTTCTAATATACTTCAAAATAAATCATGCTTTAGCAAAGTAGATGAATAATGAAAAGGCTGCATTAGTAGAAACCAAATAGAGCTGGCATGATTTACTGAAATCTATAAGCCATTTTAGATCAAAAACCAAGGAAGATGAGTAGGAACACTCAACCATAATAAAAATTCCATCACTTAACATTCATTAGAGGGCACTGTTTTCTTTAATTTCACGTATACTGAAAAAGATAGCTCTTAAAGAATAGCTTTAAGAATTATGTTGTGATTAGATCATATCTTTAGTCTAAATGTGAATATTCAATAACTCCAAAATGTATCCTAAGTACTAATCTTTGCTAAAAATTGATAGCCAAAGAACATTTTCAACTAGGCAACCAAATGGTAAAGGCATTTAAATAAAAACGTCTTAGGCAGTGATATAAAACTATGATCATAAACCTATACCAAAATCAAGTTGGCACTATACTTTTATTATGCATCGATGAATGAATGTCAAATAACAATACGTTCATATTATATATAGTCTAATTTTATTCTTTAGAATAAGTAACCAAAAGAGAAATTTTTGGTGTATAAAAAAAAATTCCATGATATAAAATATAAAAAGGAGAACTGCTAGTACCTAGGAATCTTCAACTGCCCCTTCCTCAAACACAAAGTTCAAGTGAGTACCAGAGCTTCTATTTTATCTCTCTACGTGGTCCCTAGGATCTGGGTTCTATTTCCCATTTCCACAGGACTGCCACATCATCCCTAATTTTGAATAAATTCCTAATTCATCATCCTGCCTCTAGTCTTTCTCTCCTTCCACTTCGTTTACACTTTTCCTGAAGCCACTTTAAGAAACAAAAATGTGATCATGTCAGCCCTTATTTAAATCACTACCACTGAGGTCCATCACATGAGATGAATGAAGTTCAGACTCCTTATTTGGCCTGATAGCCAAAGCTTTTTACAGTCTGGATTTATCCTATCCTTTCAAGCCCTATTCTTTAATATTATTCCACATATACCCTTCATATTAGTTATAACTTCCCAACATACCTACATTCATATTTGTGGGTTTTAGTACATCAAGTTTCCTCTGCTTAAAACACCCTTCTACCAGGGTGCTTGGGTGGCCCAGTCTGTTAAAGCGTCCGACTCTTGATTTTAGCTCAGGTCATGATCTCACACACACTACATGAAATCGAGCCCTGCATCAGGCTCTGCACTGATGGTGCAGAGCCTGCTTGGGATTCTCTCTCTCTCTCTCTCTCTCTCTCTCTGACCCTCCCCCTGCCTCACAGTCTTTTTTTTCAAAATAAACAAACAACCCCCCCCAAAAAAAAACAAAAATATCCTTCTACCAACCAAGTCAACCTGACAAATTCCTACCCATCCTTTTGAAGCCGCTCAAGTATGATCTCCTTTTAAGCCTATAAAATGCAAAGTCATTTTACTATCTCTTCTTTTTATCCCACAGCACTTTATACATACCTCTACTATAGGACTATAACTATTCAAAAGAGGTCCTTACATATACAATCACCTAAACTGTGTCAAAGGTGACACTGCAACAGGGAAAGCTGAACTGTCAATGAGCAGTGGCTATTGCAAGGGTCAACTGCTACATCCTGGAAGATATTTGCAAGACATATAACTCATAAAGGTTCTTGATAAAGAATGTCTAAAGAATTTATATAAATCAATTTTTAAAAAGGCAGAAAACCCAAAAGAAAGGAGATGACAGACTTCAGCAGTCAAATCACAAAGGAAGGCATATATCATATATAAATGGCCAATAAACATTAAAAAGGTGTTCAGCTTAGTCATCAGAGAAATGCAAAATAAAATCACAAGAGGGTAACACTACACAATGACCAGAAAAGTAAACATTTTTTTAAAAAGAGTATCAAAACTTGGCTAAAGTGAACAAACAAAACTATCAAATACTGATGGGAGTGTAAATTGGTACAAACACTTTGGGAAAGCCTTTTGACAGTATTTAGGAAAGCTGAAGGGGTGCCTGGGTGGCTCAGTCGGTTGAGCATCCGACTCTTGATTTCAGCTTGGGTTGTGACCTTACAAGGTTTGTGGGATCGAGCCCTGCGTCAGGCTCCACACTGTCCGTGCAGAGCCTGCTTGGGATTCTCCCTCTCCCCCCACCCCCTCTCTGCCCTCCCTTGCTTGTGTTCTCTCTCAAAAATAAGTAAACTTAAAAAAAAAATAGCTCAACATATGCATACAATCAGTTCCAAAAGTTCCACTCCTAAGTATGTACCCAACAGAAATGACTACATGTATTAACCAAAATACAGGTACAAGAGTGATAACAGAACCACTATTTGGTAATAACCTAGAACTAAAAAACAACCCAAATGTTTAAATGTCTATCAACAGGAGACTAGATAAAGTATAGTATACAATGGAATGCCGTGAAACAAAAAGAACAAATGAACTATGCACACAAACTAGATAAATACATGAGAACATTGAGCAAAAGAGCCCAATCAAAAAACAAATACATACTGTATACTTCCATGTGGATTGTAAAATATACGTAAACTTCCATACATTTTTATACATTTGTATAAAACGTAATTTAATATGAATAACCAGAACTAAAAGCATTTTAAAAGTAAGAATGTGTACATAAATGAGGATTTAAAAAAAGTCTTTTGAGATATTAAAACACACTATGAGCATAATATGGGGAAACATGGGTAAACCTAATCTTTGGCATTAGGAGGCAGGGATGTGGCTACAGTTGAGGAAGTAGGAGTAGAAAGTGAACAGAGAAGTGGCAGGATAGGGTTTCTGTGATTTTTGGAATTTTATTGATCTAGGTACTGGTTACATAGGTATGTTAACTTTGCAAAATACATTGAGCTATATAATTATGGTTTATGTACTGTTCTGTATATCTAGTATATATTAATATATATTTCTATAATACATATTCTGTACATCTAGCATATATCAAAAAAATTTCTAAAAATAAAACAGAATATAGCTTAAACTGTATTCCAATATGCATCTTTAAACCCTTAAAGAATTGGAAAAAGATAAAATCCAAAAGGCAATGTAATAAAATTTAGTTATTCAAAAAGCAATATAAAAATTAATATAAAGTGTTTACACCCAGAAAATCAAACAAGGAGACTGGATGGCATAGGTATAGGAGACTGAAAACTTACTAAAGAAGCTCTACGAGATCTTCGGCTCATTGGTTGATCAAATGGTGGACTGTTTATCTGCAACTTTTCAAGATACCCATCAGGTATTCTGATATCTGCAGGCAATGATAACCGTTTATTTAAATCCTTTAAAAAGAAAAAAAAGGGAAAAAAGGTATTTGTAATCACAAATAGAAGAGACAAGGGCATTTTACTTTTGAATTCATAGGCTCTACTGTACTGTTTATTAATAAGTAATTGTCAAGTTTTATTATAGTTTCAAAGTTACCCATGTTGACTATATATAATATCTGAATGCAAATATATTTACTGTAAGCAGAAGTATACAACAGAGTTCTACAGAAATGGTACTCTGCAACTCCGTTATTTCTGAGTCCTTTTGTTGGTATATTTCACAAGGAATTTTCTTAGACATGATTTGTACTTTGTAGGAAGAGGAAAAGACTACCACAAAATGTGACTGGTTTAAGTAACAACCAAGTAGATAAAGTTTTGTGCACAAGCACAGCGAGACAACTGAAATCTTTTATTAATGCTATGTCAATGGAAATAAATAAAAAGCAAGAAAAATCTCAAATAAACAACTTAACTTTATATACCTAAAGAAGCTAGAAAAAGAAAAACAATGTCCAAACCTAGTAGAAGGCAGGAAATAATAAAGATTAGAGTAGCAACATATATATATATATGTAAAACTCACCACAGTTAGGTGGGATAAAGGGTGGGTTTTAAAAAAAGGCACTTCTATTCCTTTTTTGTTGTTGTTAATTTTTTGATGTTTATTTTTTATTTCTGAGAGAGACAGAGCTTGAGTGGGTGAGGAGCAGAGAGAGAGGAGACACAGAATCTGAAGCAGGCTCCAGCTGTCAGCACAGAGCCCGACACAGGGCTTTAACCCATGAACCGTGAGATCATGACCTGAGCCAAAGTTTGACACTTAACAGACTGAGCCACCCAGGCAACATCTATTCCATTTAATTACAAAATGTGAACTGAGAAATCAAAAGGGAATCTTTCCTACGTTATCATACCAAAAAACATAAATCCTATAAAAAATAAATCCCTGGGGTGCCTGGGTGACTCAGCCAGTTAAGTGTCCAACTTCAGCTCAGGTCATGATCTCACAGCTCTTGAGTCCAAGCCCTGCATCGGCTCTCCACTCTCAGCACAGAGCCCACTGCTCTGTCTCTCTCTCTCTCTCTGCCCCTCCCCTGCTCTCTCTCAATAATAAACAAACATGTAAAAAAATCTCTACTATTCATGATAGTAACCAAACCAAAAAACAAAAGTGAGATGTATAAGAACTATGTAAATATTTACTGAGAGATATCAAGTATTGAAATATATACCATGTTACCAAACGGTAATACTAAATAATTAAAAGATAATGGTTTGTTAGTTTTACATAATCCCAAACAAATCACAATAACATTATTATTAGAACACGATATTTAAGGGGGCCCTGGGTGGCTTAGTCACTAAGCATCTAACTCTTGATTTTGGCTCAGGTCATGCATGATCTCAAAGTCGTGGGATCAAGCCCCGCATCAGGCTCTGGGCTGACAGTTTGGAGCCTATTTGGGATTCTCTCTCCCTCTCTTTCTGCCCCTCACTCCTGCCCATGCACATGTGTGCGTTCTCACTCTCAAAATAAACATTAAAAAAAATATTTAAAATTTATATAGAAGAATACAGAAAGTAACATCCAAAAACATCCTGAATAATAATATATAATGATGTGCAAGATGTGGAGGATGTTAAGAACGAAGTCTTTCTTCAGCTATTAAAATATATGAAAGTAAGAATATCATCAAGAGTGGGTCACCTTTGGGGGGGGGGAATAAACACAGCTCAATAAAAGAGTTAGAAAGTCCAGACGAAAGATCTTAATAGTAAATAAACTTTAAACATATGATAAAACCATATATATGATGAAGAAAATATTTTCATTAGTATTGTGATATAATTTATACAGTGATATGAACAGATATCAAGGTGATCTCAAGAGTTAAAAATATTAATTTATCATTTAGAAAACTGATACTGTTTTACTCAACTGCTTTAGAAACAACCTTTTATCAATGAAAATGCAATCAACCAATGGGACAGAGACCCTAAGCATTGTAATGTCAACTCAAAAGCACCAAAAACCCCAATATTCTTAATTTAAAACATGTTCAATTTTTTTGGAGAAAACTATTTTAATCTATAGCATATACCAAAATAAGAACATTCACAATCAACTTCCAATCTCAAGGTTATATATAAACTATTAATTCTTTTACATGGGGAAATAACTTATATGTTCTACAATAGTAGGTATAATAAGCCATAAAGGAAATGATAACCATATTTACAATATAAAGCAAAAACAAAAACAAAACAAAACAAAAAAAGCTGATGCTTACTTTATGTGTACATTTTGAAATCTGAAATAAAATATAAAGTATAAAGTATCCAGATGAACCTCAAAAATATAATTAAAATCCTATTTTCTAAAAAGAAAACTTTGCTAAAGTATCATTCTGAATTTCCAGTATTTTTGAAAATTCACATTTCCACTACAACAGACCCTTACATATGTTTTGCAGAATGTTAAATATAATTAATGTATACTTGCCTTGGCATAGTAGATAATTGGAAAAAAGGAAATATTCACAAGACCATACTAAATTTTCTTACAATGTCATTTGCCTTCATGAAAATTTTCAAATGGGCATTTACTCTGTTTGATATATATGTGTATTTATATACACAAACACACATATGCAGGTACATTTTAATTTTTTTAAATGGTTACCTCCATTGAGATCCGTCTATGTATACGATTTCTAAGACAAACACCCGTAGGTGACTGTACTTCATCAGATGATGTCCCAGAAGCTTGGTCACTCTCACCATCTGATCCCATTTTTAGATTTTCATGAACAATATCTGTATCAGAAAATGAAACATCACTTATGTTGGGAGAGATGTATTATACCCTACTATATATCACATAATTTATTATCACTACAACTAAGATACAGACAGCCAAGACATAAAAATCATAGTATAAGAAGTCTTACATTCTGGGTGTTCTAGGTATATAGGTAACAGATCACAATATAATTCAGATGTCTTGAAACAGTAGTGAGAAATGCTTTCACACTCTGAGATTATGAAAAACTATGGAAAAAATTAACATTCAAGTTATTATCAAGAGCTGAATAATAAAATTATAGGCTGGAAATACACTTGAGGATTTCTTAGTTCTCTGATTTTCCAGATTTGGAAACTGAGACTTTGAAAGGTTAAATGATTTTCAAAGGTTACACAGCTTAGAGGCAGAGCTAAAATAGAAACCTAGTCTTTTGCCTTTTTAGTTTAGTACTTTTCCATTAGATAATGTGTCATTGGGTCTACAGACAAATGATAACTTCTTTGAATATTCTTAAAAAAAAAAAAAGTTTTCAAAGCCACTAATGCAGCTTTCCCTCTCTAGTGTTAAAAAATAAAAGAACAATTCAAAAATTATTCATTGAATATCTATTTAACTGCAGAAGTAAGTCTGTGACCACCAAAAATCTGTTTGAAGTAAAAAACATATTTAAATTACCATACAAGTGGGTTATGGTTTTGGTTTTTTGTCTTTTTATTTTAAGGATAAAAGTTAAATGAGAGAGGAGGAAGATTAATTCTATCTGAGTATACTGAAAACAAATTTGTATACTTATATACTTGCTCTATATTTGCATTTGTCAATCATCCTGTAATTCATATAGCAAGAGTTGCCCACCAGAAACATATACTAGATCTCAAACAGATCTCTTACCACTGGTTCTCTTTACAGAATTAGTCATTGCCCCCACAAGTAGGTTGTTTCATGCTACAGTGCTTTAACATACTCCCCACCCCACCGTTGTATCCATAAGAGATGGCTTTCCCCAATTTACCAATTTGGTGAGCTCATTCTTCAAAACTATGCTCATTTGTCATTACTCAGTGAAATCTCTTCTACTCTCAGACACAGATGACTACTGTACCCACACCTACTGCTCCCATTGCACTGAAAAGCATTTTTTTGTTTCATGGGATTTTACACCAACTTATGAGATCATTGGAGGCACGATTTAGCTTATTCACTTTAGTATTCCCCAACTTAAAAAAGTGTCTGATATTTAGAAAGTACTTAACAGGAGCACCTGGGTGGCACAGTTGGTTAAGCCTCCAACTCTTGGTTTCGGCTCAGGTCATGATCCCACGGTTTGTGAGATCGAGCCCCATGTCGAGCTCGTGCTACAGCCAGAGCCTGCTTGGGATTCTCTCTCTCCTCCTCTTTCTGCCCCTCCCCTGTTCATGTTCTCTCTCTCTCTCAAAATAAATACATAAAAACATTAAAAAAAAAAGTAGTCAACAAATAATCTAAAATTGATTATTAACTAAAAATCAAAGAATGGACTAGATAACTGCACCTCTTCTTTCAAATGAAAGATTATATGAAATACCAACATGTAAAAAAAATAGTATTTTATAGCTATAAATTTTTATTTTTAATGAATATTTGCTTGTGAAAATGAGAACTGTTTAACAAAAAACTGAAGTCAAGGATCTTATCAAATCAGTCTCAGAATTTCTGTATTTTTGTTTTTTGTCCTGATAACACATTATTGAGAAAATTCTTACACTGGTAAGTAGTTACAAATATAATGATTTTTAATAGATATGTAATTTAAGAACACACTTTTATTACACAAAGATTTCTGGAGAAATTTCATACTAAGATTTAAACAAAAAATTAACTTGGCAATAAAAGTCAGTGCACTGGGAACTGATTCCTAATCTGATGGTATCCAACACATCTGAGGCCAAGTATTCTTTTCTGTCACACTTTTAAAATGCTAAAGATGATTTAATCATGCCTTCAACTTCCAGCAAAATCTGAACATCTACCTCCTTCAAGAAAATGTTGATTAAAATGCAATAATATTTTAAAACGTATAGCTGAGTTTACAAGAATATAGGCACAACACTGAGGAAGCGAAGACAGAGAAGTAAGAGCCAAAAGCTGTTATGCATAATGGACTCTGTCACTCTCTTGAGGAGGGGTTGCTGATCTTGGTAAGAAGGTGCATGGGCTTAGCCACCACACTAGGATAAAAGACGAAGCCCTGGATGTCCAAGGTGCAAGTGAGAGCCTCCCAAAGAAAGGCACAAGACTCTCAAAGTAGTACATCTTCAGTAAAGGACAGACTTAAATAAATCTGTTCTCCTGTACAAGGACCACAAAGGAGCATATTAATCTCAGACTATGAATAAATACTTGAGTACCATCTGACTCAACCAAGAAATTGCTCATGTCATTAACAAACAAATGTAGTTCCAACATGATTATCATGTTCATTTTCATTTCCGTTAATAAGACAAAAGTGAAATAATTAAGGATTATGTCAAAGTTTCATTCATTTGTCACGTGTATGAGCACTTCTTTGCTGAATCAGGTAATGGTTTTCAAGTACTAAAAGAATAAATGGCTCAATTTTGTGCCACTTACAACTGTAACAGCTACAGATACAATACACTTTTAAGTTTAATCTGCATTACTAACATTTTCAATACCATTTTCTTAAATTCAGACCAAAGATCAGCAAACGTGACATGTTTTTATATGGCTCCTAAACTAAAAATACTTTCTGCATCTTTAAAGAGTTATTTTAAAAGAAAAAGAATATGCAATAGAGACAACATGTGGCCCATAAAACCCAAAAAATTTACAATCTGGCCCTTTACAGAAAAGTTTGCCAATCCCTGGACTAGACAGCGAAACTATAAATCAAATCCTGATCTGAAGTGTTCTCCAATTTCTGTGGGGTAAACACTCCCTCCACGGCCAACTTCAAGTTACAATATGACCATCACTGAGCACGTAGTTGGGAAGAAATGTACATGCCATTACATAAAATTTTGATTATACAGATATAACAGAAATAACCCCCAAAGCAGAGGTAATAGTAAAGTGTAGTAAAATAATTAGGAAATAATGAGTTTTAAGTATTCATTACCTTTGTTTTTAATTAGCTTACTTAATTACAGACTTATATAATTTAAATTTTAATAATGGCTATATTTAACAACCAGCTTGCAAAATTCCTGAAAACTTAACAATCATCCCTCATGAACCAGTGTGAGCCTACTCCAGTACACCATTCTGTAGGGTTACACCTATGAGGATAAAACCTTCATACATTTCTCCCCTAGATAAAACCCCACGAGAGATAAGCTCATACTCCCCAAATGAACAAAACAAATGAAGAAATAATCTACCATGACAAAGGAAGGAGATAAAGCAAGCAGCAAAATAAAACCCTCAGAAACTTCAGTTAATATAATTATTCCATGAGACTATAAAATTATTTTACTTAAAAAAAATCAAAGCATGATAGTAAGATGCCATCAAAAGAGACCAGAGATGGGATGCCTGGGTGACTCAGTCTGTTAAGCTTCCGACTTTGGCTCAGGTCACGATCTCACAGTTTGTGAGTTTAAGCCCCACATCAGGCTCCGTGCTGACGGCTCAGAGCCTGGAGTCTACTTCAGATTCTGAGTCTCCCTCTCTCTCTGCCCTCCCCTGCTCACGCTTGCTCTCTCTCTCTCTCTCAAATAAATAAATGTTAAAAAAAAAAATACCAGAGAGATAAAAAGAAACTTGTAGATATGTATTTTTCCTGAATACTTACAATGACACAGTGACCTAAGAATGAGAACTCAGGAGATAATCATGGATACTAATTACCACACCGGGCTATTGCATGGTGACAATCTGGAGTTACTGTGGTATGACCCTAAATTAAGCAAGCTGCTGTTCACCTTGAAATCTTGCATCCATCTCTTAAGGGTTTTGTTTTCTTTCTGGTGGACAGGTTTTCAAATGTTACTGCTCTGTAGTGTCAGTGCTATCACCTCTCTAGAGCCTTCCATCTTCCTGCTACCTCTGTTATTTTCAACTTGATTTTTATCTTACAAGAAAAATCAGACAATAAAAGCTGATTTCCATACAACTATAATCTAGCTATGTACATGACCTCTGGGGGGGAAAAAAAAAAAAAGACCGTTAAATTACCTAGTCGGCTTCCATTTCTGGGCATTGCCATGAAGGATCCAAGGCTTCCTCCAATAACACTATGTGGTCTCCGCAACGGGGGCTTCTTGAAGGATCCTGTGTACTGGTGGAGGAAGGAATGCATACTGTGAGAGGTTGGAGGCCTGCCATTCTTCACAATAGGCTCTGTGGTTCACAGTATCCAAAATCATTCCATTACCAGCCCAAGATTCAGGATCACATGAGAAGGATTGAGAAAGCAAAACAGAAAACAAAAGGTTTATGAGATCAGTAACATTTAAGAATTCTTTGGTTATCTAAACAAAGTACCAGAATTAAAATAATTTCTATGAAAAATACTTATAGAAAATACTTTACTATTTGAAATTGGTCGAATAACTTCAGTATCCATTTCTTATGTAACCAAATTGGTTAGCAATCACAGAACTACTATTATAGCCCAGAGATTTTTTTTAACCATTTGCTTATTTTAATATATCCCAAGCTTGTTTCCAAACTGCTCCTACATTTACTAACTTCATATATGTCTTATGGTTACAAATGCTACATATATATGTATATATACATATATATATGTGCGCGCACGCGTGCGTGTGTGTGTGTGTATGTGTGTGTGTGTAAAAAATACATGGTCCTGGCCTGAGGGAATTTATATCCCTATTTGCTAGACATTCAAAAGGTTTGTTAGTTAATGAATAAAACAGAAGTACTTAAGCAAAGATCAAATCAGTGGCTCTGAAATTTACCCAAAATTTGGGATTTTTAATATAAAGAGTTTTTTTAAGAAATCACACTTATAAATAAGCAGAAACATTTAAAATATATAATACTTAAAAAGTTATTTAATTGTAAATGGGAGAAATCCTGTTTTGTAATGTTTACAAGGAATCTCATGATTCCTTTCCACCTCTAAAGAAGAGCTCTAAAACAGGTTAAGGACACGATGAAGTCTTCTGTGACACATAAGTAGTCTTTTGTATTAGAATTATGTTTTTACTGGTAGTAGTCAAGGAATTTTAAAAGGAAGGGGGCTTCTCTGAGTATCTTCTCTAAAATGGAGCCAGCTCTTCTTTCGTAGCTGCTAATCAGGAGTAAGAATATCTCCCGATGTGAGTATTTCTCCTACCTGTAAAGGTTTATCAGACACCAAGAACAAAAGCCCACATGGCCTGCACTTCTACTGATAATGGTTGCATATAAGATGAGAGAGGGAGGATGGGGCCAAAGGATCCTCGGGACTCAAAGCCCAAGTTATCTAATTTGGGTAGAATACCAGACTGGAAAAAGGAAAACTACCTAACTAGTAATGGATAACATCCGTCCAAAGTGTCCCATGGCCTGTACATTCCTTGGCAGTAGCTGGCTGATCAAGGATTTGGGGGATCTTAACTTAAACCTAGTATAATAATGAATGATTTCATAATGAATAGGGAGGGGTATCTGATACAAATGCAAAAATTAAATAGTCAAACAGTGTAGGATACAAGCTAGAACACATAAGAAAACTTTTCTCTTCCAAGGTTGTCATGTTTCTTATCTGGAATCATAATAAAATACATTGATAATCTGCCTATAGAAAAGTTGCTGTGGGGAATAGAACTTTTACAGTCTTGAGGAATAATACAGCTTAAAAAAAAAAGAGATCATAAAACATTCAATTATTCAGGGGACTTTTATTGTGTGCCTACCATTCCAGGTCCCGGGCATCAACAGGTGAACAAAATAAACAAGGTACTACTCTCTAAGATTATAAGATCTTATGGAGGGGAAACAAGAAACTAATGAATAAGAAAAATATTAGATGATAGGCAATATGCAAAAGATTAAAAAAGAACAGAAAATAAAGGCATGGCTATTTTACACTAGACACTGAGTAAAGTTCTCTCTATAGAAGTCTTTTTGACACAGATATAAATGGAAAAATGAGCCAATCCTGGGAAGATAGGTGATGGTGAGTTAAAAGATATTCCAGACAAAGGGTAAAGCCACTGCAAAAGTCAACATGTGGCAGGAATCTGACTTGCTAGAACAGTGGTCCTCAAACTTTAGCATGTTTCAGAATCACCTTCAGAGACTTGTTAAAATAGAAGATTGCTAACTCCTAGCCCCTGACTTCCCGACTCAGTAGGTCTGATGTGGAATCCAAAAATTTTCATCTCTAACAAATTCTCAGGTGATGCTGATTGTTGCTGACCCAAAGATCAAACTTTAGAAACACTCTGTTAGAAGAACACAAAGAAGGCAAGTGTAGCTGTAGTACATAATTGTTATTTAGTGAGGGCAGAGAGATAAGCAGGTTTGTATGTAACTACAAAAGTTCAAATTTTATTCTGACATTGAAATCGGTTATGGTAGCTTTGAAGCAGGTAGTAATATGATCTCACTCACGTTTTAAAGATACCACTCTGAGAGATCAGAGATGGTGGGAGGTAAGGAAGTGGAATAACTGTAAAGTAGCATGAGAGGGATCTCCTTGTGGTACTGGAATACCTCTTTATCCTGACTGCAGCAGTGGTTACATGAATCTACATGTGATAAAATGACACAAAACTATACTCACACTTTATTCCCGTGTTAATTTCCTAGGTTTGATAAAGTTCAATAGTTAAGGAAGATGTAACCAAAGGAGGGAACTGAGAGAAGGGCACAAGAGACCTCCCTGTCCTATGTTTGCAACTTCCTTTGAATCTATAATTATTAAAAATTAAATAATACCAGTCTACCATTTCTTATTCATTAAACCATATTCAGATGCGGACTGTGTGTGCCACCTATCTTAGGAGCTTTTTATATTCTAAGATAAATTCCATAAAGAATATATTGGAACCAGCTCACAGGCACTGATAAATAACCAAAAAGGTGTAGAATCTTTGTCAAAGCTATTGGTGAAATCCATGTGCCAATACACAGAAGCGTGTAAGCAACAGCAGATTGTAACTCAGAAACAGCCTACGCTCCTAACAATCTCTGCATCCCCAGAGAAATCCATGTCTATTATAACATCTTCAAGTATTATTTCAAGTAACTGAAGAGAAAACTCAGTAAGAGATTTTATTTCCTCTTCTTTACTCCTTGTTAAAGTCACTATTATAATAAAATTTTAATAAAGTAAATAATATATACCACTTGAAAAAATTTTTTCACCATTTCACCACTCATTATAAATTAAGCATGTTTTAGGACAATACTAAAATATTCCAGAAAATATGCAAATAATCTAAAATATTAATTAGCTCTCCAAGAAGGATGTCCATTTCTTTGATCCAAATTCTTCTTCTTTTTTTTTTTAAAGTTTATTGACTTTGAGAGAGAAAGCACAAGTGGGAGAAGGGCAAAGAAAGAGGGAGAGAGAGGATCCCAAGCAGACTCCACGCTGTCAGCGCAGAACCCGACACAGAGCTCAGTCTCACGCACTGTGGGATCATGACCTGAGCTGAAATCAAGAGTCAGATGCTCAACCAACTGAGCCACTCAGGTGCCTTCTTTTTTTTAAGGAGAGGTTTGTCTTATAGTCAAATACCCATTAAGAACCTGACCCAGAACCTATCAAGATGTACAGTGTGCTTGCAAAACTATTTAATCATAAGAACAAATACTCAGGGCTTAATTAAAACACCAAAAATTCAAAGAGGGTCTGAGGGAATTAAGGATTTTGCTTTTGGCAAGAAGAAAAAAAGGAAGACATTATAAAATTGTCTGAGTTTTGACCCAAATGCAAGATGTGTCCCCCTCCTACACAGAAGTTATATTCAAATTATGATTTAAAAATGTATTTTCTACTGAATTCATCTATGTCTTCTCTCTCATATTACAATCAGCCAGATAAACTTGAGTAAATAATGACCCTGATCAACTAAAGCCTGAGTAGGATCAATTAGTTACTCAGAGTCATATTAACTAGTAAGTAAGTGTTAGTGTATCCCAAACTCCAATCTATGACTTTTAACTTAAAGTCCGGAGCCCTTTCCCTTATACTTTTCCCTCTCTCACAACAAGGACACTTGCATTTAGGGGGCAGAGGTATTCATGCGTTCACCCACTGCCACAAATCTCTAACAGAAGAATTTTAGGCACAGGAAAGAAAGGCTTGTCATAGAATGTGTGCATCATGATATACTGGCAGCCATTCCGGTAACCCCTTCCTGGATATTATTATGACATCCCTAGGGCTGTTTCACTTTGGAATATGTAACCTTGCTCTGTAAATTTCATCAGGATTTTACATTTTAATCTGCTCAATTTAACAAGCTCTTTTCATTTTATGTCACCATATGTGAACTACTGCTTTACATTGTAAAAAGAACTACCAAATATGAAATGTTACATGCCTATCAAGTGCTCTCAATACTATGAACAGATTCTGCAGTAAATATAATTCACTCACGTGATGAACCGTGTCATCTAGTCAATATGCATATATAACGTTCTAAAACCATGATGAAGCCCCAAACAGGAATTTCACAAACTTACTATATACTTTTAAGCTGTATTAACTTAGGTTAACTTAAAAATAGTTATTTAACAACTAGGATAATATTATATAAGGTATTCTTATTTAAGAGCCAATGAAAAAAGGAAAGATAAATGGGACAGAAGAATCCACAAGGGTTAGAGACCAGGAGGAGGTTTCAAGTAGTAGTAGTGGAGTAAGTAACACTGCTCCAGTAAGTAAGCAAGAAAAAGTTATGTTGTCTTCTGTTTCCTAAGAACCAGAGAACAAGACAAAGAAATAAACACAAGGAAGCTAACAGGAACTTATCAGAAAAGAAAGCTTACACTTTGCAAAGTAATTAAAAGGGGGAAGCATCTCTCCTTCCCTCTCCACCCCAGCCCCCAAATATTTACCATTATCCTTGCTGCTATTTTCTTCAATAGTCATTTGTTCCGCCAATTCAGACAATGATTCATCAATAGTTTGGCTTCCTCGAAGAGTGAGGGATAGCCTTCTCTTGAATTTTTTCATCCTATCAACTGAATGTTACTTGAAAATTCCTGAAAGAACAGAAGAGAATGAACACAAAATTAAGGCTATAAAATATTTTAAAGCTCAAGGAAAATGTCATTCAGAATTTACTGGCAATCTTCAAACTAGGAATATAATAAGGAATTTTCATGTCCACCAAACATCACAAAGTCCAACCCTTTTTTTATATATATAATTTATTGCCAAATTGGTTTCCATACAATACTCAGTGCTCATCCCAAAAGGTGCCTCAATGCCTATCACCCACTTTCCCCTCTCCCCCAACCCCCATCAACCCTCAGTTTGTTCTCAGTATTTAAGAGTCTCTTATGGTTTGCCTCCTTCCCTCTCTGTAGCTTTTTTTTCCCCCTTCCCCTCCACCCTGGTCTTCTGTTAAGTTTCCCAGGATCCACATATGAGTAAAAACATATGGTATCTGTCTTTCTCTGCCTGACTTATTTCACTTAGCATAATACTCTCCAGTTCCATCCATGTTGTTACAAATGGCCAGATTTCATTCTTTCTCATTGCCAAGTAGTATTCCATTGTATATACAAACCACATCTTCTTTATCCAACCCCTTCTTTAAAAGGATTCATTCACTCTGGGGCACCTGGGTGGCTCAGTCAATTAAGCGTCTGACTCTCGACTTCCGCTCAGGTCATGATATCACCATTTGTGAGTTGAAGCCCTGCATTGGGCTCTGTGTTGGCAGCATGGGGCCTGCTTGGGATTCTCTCTGCCCCTCACCTGCTCTTGCGCCCGCTCTCTCTCAAAATAAACGTTAAAAAAAAAAAAACAAATAAAAATAAAAAACAAAAAGATCCACTCATTCTGATTAATGCTATATTTATGCAGCACCATCAGAAGAGCAGGAATTCTACAAAACTAAATAAAGATAGAGGTTCTAAGCATAACAAATGAATTTAGGAGGATTAGAAATTTTCCTAAAGTGTGCTTTTTAAAAACCAATATAATAAAAATATCAATTCAGAGTCTGTGTCTCCCTTTCTCCCCACCTGCCATGCTCTCGCTCTCTCAAAAATGAATAAATGTTAAAAAAAAAAATTAAAAATAAATAAAAACATCAGAATGATTTTGATGCATAGGTACCATTATTATAAATATCAATCACCACATTGAAAACAGTCAGTGATATCTTTATATATAAATAGGGGATGCCAGGGGCGCCTGGATGGCATAGTTGGTTAAGCATCTGACTTTTGACCTCAGCTCAGGTCTTGATCTCAGGGTCATGAGTTCAAGCCCCACACTGGACTCCATACTGGGTGTGGAGCCTACATACATACATACATATGTACGTATGTATGTACATAATAGGTGGGGTAGAGTGGGGTGGGGAGAGATAAAGAATGATATTGGAACCTCATTAAATGGCTCCAACAGGAATTTTTTTTAAGTTCTTATTTAACCAATATCTTACATTTTTGCTGTTTCCGCCCCCCCCCCCCCCCTTGGTTAGCTGTCAGGAACCCCTTCCTGTTACCGTAACAATGCCAAGTTTTAGAAGGAAGTAATGAGAGCCAAATTAATAGTATAAAATGCATACCCCATACGTGACACTTTTATATCTCTTAATTCATTTAGTCTTCCTAACTCTAAAGACTAGACTACACTACTTATTTTCACTTATTTCAGGTTCAAAGAAGTTCTCTGACCAAAGCCAAACAAACAATAAATGACACGACTGAAATTTAAAACTAAGATTACCTTTTCCTTCACATTTTAACATCTCTGAAATTAGGATGCATCCTATAATTAAAGGATGTCAATATATTGACATAATTGACAGCCTCTTTTTTCTTAGTGGTACATACAGCAAAGGTATGATTCATAGCAGAGTCTCAGATAAAATCAAACAAGGTATTTACTGCCAAAACAAATCCCTCAATAATTTACCTGTAACTTCTTTTCTAATTTACTATTTCTTACTTGGGATGAACAACTTCACAAGATTACCAAACATATTATAACCATTAGCCCAACTAAAAGAGCGCCCCTGTGCTAAAATACATATTTTACCATCCAGCTCTGGGTATCTATTTTGAATCTAAATATTTTTGCTTATTTTCTCATTCTAAGGTCTACTTACATAGCTGAGTATGCTGAACATGTGAATTCTCCATAAGATACTATATGAATAATTTTTGTTTCCTCAAAGGCTGAGGGGAGGCTTTCGAGTAGAAATTTGTGACAATATTGTATTTTACCAACTACTTTTTACATACTTATTTTAAAAACCTATAACAATAATATAAAAACCACACACATTAAAATAGCAAAAAATTGTACTTACACTTCAAAAGGGCTTTTTTTTATCCTTACGCTCTAAAACAATGGATATTTTTTTGGTGAGATACTGAAAAACCCGTTCCTTAGCTTAGTTTGGTCATGACACCAAAAGGACAAATCCATGGTCCTGAATATTTTCTACTACGTTATCTTCCAGTTGACTAATCCTCTTTCAGCTGTGTCCAACTGGCAGTTAAAACCATCTATTGTGTTCTTAATTTTAGTTACCATATATATATATATATATATATATATATATATATATATATATATATATATCTTAGAGAGAATGTGAGCAGGGGAGAGGCAGAGAAAGAAAGGAAGAGAGTGTGGAGCCTGACTCAGGGCTCGATCTCATGACTTGGAGATCATGACCGGAGCTGAACTCGAGTCGGATGCTTCATGAACAGAGCCACTCAGTGCCCTAGTTACTATATTTTTCAGTTCTAGAATTTCTACTTAGTTCTTTTCTACAGATTCCAGTTCTCTAGTCAAATTCTCCACCTTGCCATCTATTTTCATGAATAGGTTATAGTATTTTAAAGCTCCTGTATGCATAACCTATTTCTATTGTTGATTTATCTCTGACGGTCTTGTGTGTACCTAGTAATTCTTTATTTAATGTTACACATTGTATGTGAATGGTTGCATGAAAATATGTATGGATAAATACAGAGGCTCTAGATGATGTTACCTTCTTCCAGAGATGATTTAATTTTTTTCTAGAGAGCAGTCAGAGTAGGAGCAGATCACCTAAATCCAATCAAGGACTGAGCTGGCATGAGACAGGGTTTCAAACACTGTGAAGACTGGCCTACCTCTGATTTGTTCCCACTCTTATGGTGTGCCCCCTTTCAAAGGATTCCAGCTGCAAACCTAAGGCTAGAACAACAATAACAAAAAACTATTGAAAACTCCACTCAACTTCCTTGCTTTTTGCTCATCTCTTCTACAATGTTCAGCTTCTATCCTCTTATCCAAAGTAACCTGAGAGTTTGAAAATGCTTCAAAAGGGAAAGTAGCATGGAATATGTCTATCTCCCTTTTCTCCTGGACCTTGACTCAAGTTATGACTGACTTCAAGGCTCTACAATGCCTTGAAAGCGGTTTGTCCCCTACATGTCAAGTAGTTCTCAGAGGGAGACTTAGTACACACACACACACACACACACACACACACACACACACACACACACACGGAATATTACACAGCCATAAAAAAGGATGAAATTTTTCCACTTTCAACAACAATGGATAGACCTAGAGGGTATTATGCTAAGTGAAACAAGTCAGAAAGGAAAAGACAAATACTGTATAGCTTCACTTATATGTAGAATCTAAAAAAACAAATGAATAAACAAAAAGCAGAATCAGACCTATAAATACAGAGAACTGATGGTTACCAGAGGGGATGGGGTAGGGAGGAAGGGAAGTGAAAAATGGGTGAAGGAAAGTAGGAGATACAGGTTTTCTATCATGGAATGAATGAGTCACAGGAATGAAAGGTACAGCATAGGGAATACATATTGTAATAGTATTGTATGGTAACAGAAGGTAGCTACACTTGTGATGAGCACAGCATAACATATGGAGATGCTGAATCACTATGTTGTAGATGTGAAATGAATTTAACACTGTGTCTATTCAAATAAAAATTTTAATAAAAAATAAGTAAAATAGATAATATATGTATTTCACCAAGCAAGGTGAATTTATAGGAGGCAATCAGTAAACTGTAAGTGTTGATTGCAACTAAGAAACCTGTTACTGTAGGGTCCTAAATGCTAGATTCCTTACATTTCAGTGAGCCCTAACATATTTCTGCCTTGACAGTTAGTAATCCATGCCATTTGTCTTAAAACATTAGATATTTAAGGCAAATTTAGCTATGGCCTATCTCACCTACCCTTTTGTTGTTGTAAGAATTTATACTAGAGACACTCTCCTTTGTCAAAATCCAAATCACCTTGTGCAGTAAAATGGAAAATCTAACAAGCTTGGGGGCTCAAACCTTGCACATGCCAAAGAAAGGACTTGCCTGTGAAGACTCCTGGGAAATAACTTCTGAGACCTTGGAATATTCTGCCTGGTAAGTCTCTTTGTGTACCTGAGGTCTTGGGCCAGGTAACTTATGTCAATGATGTAAATTATGGTAAATTCTGTTTTTGTATGCCTGAGGTCTGGGCCACAGTAGGACCTCAGAGGAGAGGAGGGATAAGGGAAGCTGCAGACTGAGTAGTTAAGATAGTCATATGGGTACTTTCCTGCCTATGTAAATGATCCCTGATGAAAACCCTGGATATCAAGACTCAGGTAAGCTTTCCTGGTTGACAACACTTTGCATATGTTGTCATACAAAGTGGCTGGTAGAAGGAAGCATTATCCATGCAATTCCACCGGGAAAGGACAACTAAAATCTTACACCTGGCCTCCATCCTACACACACTTTTCCCTTTGCTGATTTTAATTTGTATCTTTTCACTGTAACAAATCATAATCACGAGTTTTTTCTCTCTGCTTTTCTCTGATTTGTTTCCTTTGAGCAAAACACCAAGCCTGCGGACAGTCTTAGGAACCTTCCCCCCACCCCTGCCACCACACTCCTTCAAAAAACCTATATGCCCAAACAAAAACTCTCAAGGGCTGGTAGCTCACAACTACCAAGTTTTCAACTCCAATATTATCAAACATAGTGGCGTGGTCACCAATGTCTATCAAACTATATAGATATCACCACTTTCGAATCTTGCATATCATATTTGAAAGTCTGCTGACCACGGTACTTGCCTCCTATTTCAGATGACAAATAAGGATGAAACAAACTTCTGATGTTATTACAGAATTAATTCACTAATATGGTAACATCCCATTCTGACCACTTGAGAAGTGGTTAGTTCAAACTGCCTTGTACTATAAATGTAAAATACAAACTAGATTTAAAAGCATGTATAACTAACTCATTATTATATGGGTAACATAAAAGAATTCTAGACATATTTGGTTATGTAAACTGTATTACTAAAATTAATTGTACTTTTAAAAAATATACATGCAAAATATTTTTAAATTAAGTATGGGATCCACATATTTCTATTGGCAAATTCTGATATAAAACATCTAATTGTTCTTGGTGGTTTCAAGTGAGTACAACTTAAAAAAGGAATTGAGGCACCTGGGTGGCTCAGTTGGTTGAGCATCCAACTCTTGATTTGAGCCCAGGTCATGATCTCACTGCTGTGAAGTCAAGCCCCACACAGGGCTCCATGCTAGGTGTGGAACTTCGTTGGGATTCTCTCTACCCCTCTCCCTCTCCTCCACTCATGCTCCCATGTACTTTCTCTCAATAAATAAATAAGTAATAAAAAAGGAAATCACATAAGCCTTAAACTTTTCTTCACAGAATGCATTTGACAATGTACCAAAAGACATTCTATGTATTTATAACTTTGAATAGTATGCATTGCCCTTATTTCCCATCAAGAAAATTCTCATCTATAAAATAACTTTAGGTATTTTCTATTCCATCAGGAATAAGACACACATTTCTAGTTCATATTAGCAAGAGAAAATACTTCACTTTACAAAGCTAAATCTTACTATAAATTTTTCAAAACCACATCTTCAAA
This sequence comes from Felis catus, assembly GCF_018350175.1. Classification (NCBI taxonomy): domain Eukaryota; kingdom Metazoa; phylum Chordata; class Mammalia; order Carnivora; family Felidae; genus Felis; species Felis catus. The sequence continues at coordinate 117,426,149 of NC_058374.1, forward strand.
AAGATCCTTTTTTTATCCTCCATAGTATAACCCTTTAATTACATCAACATGAGCAGTAAACATAGAAGTTAAAGAATTCCATTGTCACAGCCTAGATCAGTATTAAAGAAAAAGTACTCCCAAATTAGATATATTCCTTGACATTTCTAATTACCATTAGGTAGAATTATACATATCAACATTTTCCCTCATTAGGGTGATAACAAAAACACATATAATGCTACAATAAAAACAATTTTGAGAAGTAAAAATTATTTACATTAGGTTTCAGGTTGATTATTTTCTACAGCATTGTAATAAAGCAGTGCTAAATTACTGATTTCTTCAAATCAAAACCCTCAAGAACTTGTCTACAATATTTTACCTGGTAAAACTTTTACTTGGGGTTGTTGGCATCTTTACACTATCATTTTCATGAATATTAAATGTGATTTATGGTAAAATGCCTAAATTTTTAGCTTTATATTTAATTCATGCCACTAAATAAGTTATTTTCATCTTAAAAGTAAATGCTCTATAGGGGCACCTGGGTGGCTCAGTCGGTTAAGTATCTGACTTTAGCTCAAGTCATGAGCTCACAGTTTGTGGGTTCAAGTCCTGTGTTAGGCTCTGTGTTGACAGCTCAGAGCCTGAAGTCTGCTTGGGATTCTGTGTCTCCCTCTCTCTCTCTGCCCCTTCCCCGCTGGCACGCTGTCTCTCTCTCTCAAAAATAAATAAAACATTAAAAAAAAAAAGTAAAAAAAAAAAGCACTATAATTTAAAATAAACCCTAAACAAAAACTCTACAATTGTTTTAATATTTTAAAGACTTAACTACATAATAAACTATTGTAAATGCTCAAATTTCAGCATACATGCTAATCTTCAGAGGGCTCTTTCCTGACCCTCTCTATTCCTTTATTCTTAGTTTTTTTTTTTCACTCACTGCACTTATCATGTATACACACACACACACACACACTCCATATATATGCACATATATCCCCATTCAAATATGTACATACATTTGTGTATGTATGCAAAATGTTTATGCTTTTGTAGCTCTCAAAAATATCTCAAGCTTTTTGTCATAGCTAGATAAAATTAAAAAGGTAAAAGGGCAATAAATGATATTCAGAGGGGCGCCTGGGTGGCGCAGTCGGTTAAGCGTCTGACTTCAGCCAGGTCACGATCTCGCGGTCCGTGAGTTCGAGCCCTGCGTCGGGCTCTGGGCTGATGGCTCGGAGCCTGGAGCCTGTTTCCGATTCTGTGTCTCCCTCTCTCTCTGCCCCTCCCCCGTTCATGCTCTGTCTCTCTCTGTCCCAAAAATAAATAAACGTTGAAAAAAAAAATTAAAAAAAAAAATAAATGATATTCAGAATGACAGCATATAACTCTATACACACACACACTCTATACACACACACACACACAAACACACACACAAACTGAAAAAGTTCAAAATCAGTGTCCAACTACAAGTGCTTAAAAAAAAACCCTGAATTGTTTTGTGTTATCTTACTTTATCATCTGGGGCTAACCCTGATCTGGGACTGTCCACTGTTAAATTAAGAAAACTTTTTTTTTTTTTTTTTTTAATTGTGGAAATGTAACCATTTTATTTACTTACAAGAATACAGAAAACCCCTCTGGAATGCCAACTGAGTTTTGTCCTAAGAATGGGTGATACATATGTACATTTTTTTTTTTTTTTTTTTTTTAAAGACAACAGCTGTAAAGCTGTGAACACTCCCAAACTAGATCCTCTACTATGGGTATTTACCTGCAAAAATGGTGTCATATTGTGGCCCCTTTGGCACTTCTGGTAAAAACAAACAAACAAACAAACAAAAACCAAAAAAAACCTCTTTGGACTGATTCAAACTTTTTTAATAGTGAAGAATTTATTAGAGTGGCAATTTTTGGCTTATGTCTTTGAGAGATCAAAACAATTTCTTGTTAATAACTACAGAAGGTTGAGGGGAAAGCTGCAGATTGCTTTTAAAATGCCTAAATGACTTTTCTTTAGGTAAAGAAGCAAAATTTACATGCAGAACAAATTGAGCATTTTAAAGTTTGGATTAAAATCCAATTTTACAAAGGCAGACCAACATTCTAAAATACCATGTAGAGTAATATGATTTCACAATAAAGACAGCTTCATGTATTTCTTTATATCATTTTCTGTAGTGACTGGCTTTAAATTAAACTTATTATAAATAAGGTAAACGCATTAGGTGGTTTGTAAGCAAATTTTCTACTGTTTATCCATCAATAATTAAATCATAATAAACATCCAATGCCAAACATGTAAGCTAACCATACTTAATGAGGAATAACTAACATTTAAAAACATTAAATTTTTTCACTAGAAACAAATTTCTTATTTACATAAAATATGAAGTTACTATACAGAATACTGACAGAGCACTGAAATAAAAGTTCATACTTTATATTTTTCCCCAAAACACTTAAATATCTTAATCCTTTATGTGTTAATATCTGAAGACAATTCTTTTCCTTTGACAGTACAGTCAAGCACACAAACCAGAAAAAAGAAACCTAAGAACTTTCCTCTATCCATATAAACACGTTAGAAAGACAATAAATACAATACCGTGACCCACGAGATGAAAAATGTCATAGTAGGAAGCTATTGGGGTTCGTCCCTCCACCCAAAACAACCAGTACAGTGGGAAGGAAAAAAAACCAAAACAGAACCAACTATTTCAGGACTCTAGAACCTGACTGGACACTTAAAACAACCCTGAGTGTTTGCTAAAAGGGAGAGACTGCTAAGAGAACCACACCTGCAAACCCATCAACACTGCCCATTTCTCAGCCCTGTCCATCACTCCTAGAGCAGCTGGTTGGTGCCAGGGCAGACAATTGGGAATCCTGACATCAAAAAATTGGGGGCTGAACTTTTCGGTCAGTCAGGCAGATCAGAGACTGGCACAGTGCAGACACATGCCTTCCTTTAAGCCCTTTCAGGCTGCAGGGGCTCCTCACAACAGCATCTGTTGGAACATTTAAAGAGACAGCAATACTTTTTTGTTGTTTGAGCCAGATACTAAAGAAAATCTTCATCAGGCCAATAGCTAACTGCGAAGATAACAGAAAAGAAACTTCAGTGATCACACACAACCAAGAATATATATTTGCAAAAATAGTTTGGGAAAGTCACAAATGGATGGGAATAGCCCGAACAATGAAAAGCAAAGAAACACCTGTGGAGAGGGAGAATCTGGTTTCCAGAGTTACTACATTATAAATGTCCTGGTCTCAACAAAAAATTACAAAGCATACAAACGAACAAGAAAACATGGCCCGTTCACAATTAAAAAAAATTAACAGAAACCATTCCTGAAGAAGTCCAGAATTTGGAACTTGTAGTCCAAGATATTAAATCAACTGTCCTAGATACACTCAAAGGGCTAAAGGAAACCCAATAATAACAACAAAAAAAAAAAAAAAAAGAAAGAAAGAAAAGGAAATAAGGAAAACAATATATGAGAAAAAGGAGAATATCAACAAAGAGACAAATTATAAAAAAGAACCAAAAGAAATTCCAGAACTGAAAAAAAGTACAATAACTGAAATGAAATATTCACTAGTAGGGTTCAACAGATTTAAATAGGCAGGAAATAAAAGGATCAGGAAACTTTAAGATAAGAAAGTCAAAATTATCCAGTCTGAGGAACAAAAAGAAAAAGAATGAAGAAAAACAAACAGAGCCTGAGGTACCTATGTACCCCCATAGGCATCACAGGAGTCATAGACAAAAATAATGATAACTGAAAAAATAATAGTTGAAAACTTCAAAAATCTGAGGAAAACATGAATATACATATCCAAGAATCTCAACAAACTCCAAGAAGGATAAACTCAAAGAGATCCATGCCAAGATATTTTGTATTCAAAGTGTAAAACCCCAAAGACAAAGAAAGAATCTTGCAAGCAGCAAGGGAAAAAAGTAACTGGACCCACAGAAGTGATTCTCAATACGTTAACAACTAATGTCTCATCAGCAGCCACGAAGATCAGGCCGCTCTGGAAATGATGTATTTAAAGTCTGAAAGAAAGAAAAATCTTATCTGGCAACAGTATCCTTCAAGAATGAAGGAAAAATTAAGACATTTCCAGATAAACAAAAGCTAAGGAGGTTCATTAGTAATAGACCTGCCATACAAAAAATGCTAAAGGAACAGTTTCAGCCTAAAATGAAAGGACACTAGACAGTAACTCAAAGTCATAAGAAGAAATAAAGAACATCAGTAAAAGTAAGTTCATATGTACTTACAAAAGACAGTATAATTGTACTTTTGATTTGTAACTTCTCTTTTTTCTCCCTTTTCCTATGATTTAAAGGGCAAAGTACACACATAGAAAAATGATAAATCTATGTTAATGGGCACATAATGTATAAAGAGGCAATCTGTCACAAGAGCAATATAAAGGAGGAAAGAAAGGGATAAACAGATCAGTGTTTATATACTATTGAACTAACTACTACACAAACTAGTTTCATGTATGTTTAAGATGTTAATTGTAGTTCCCAAGTAATGATTAAGAAGTTAATTAAAAAATACTACAGAAAAGGAAAAAAGAAGGAGATCAGAAAAGTACACTACAAAAAATCAACTGTGCAAAAACAGGGCACTAATGGAGGAATTGAAGAACAAAAAACAAGACACAGAAAATAACTAAATCAAAACCGTAAATCCTTCCTTATTCGTAATTACTTTAAATGTAAATGGATTAAACTCTTCAACTGAAAGGCAGAGATTGACAGAATGGATTTTTTTTAAATATGGTCCATCTGTATACTGTCTACAAGAGATTTATTTTAGACACAAAGACACAAAGAGATTGAAAGTAAAAGGACAGAGTAAGGTATTTCATGCAAACAGTAACTAAAAGAGCTGGAATTACTATATTTTTGTCAAGCAAAATAGACTAAAATAATTAAAATAGGTTACAAGAGATAAGGAAGGGCACTATATATTAATAAAAGATTAATATATAACAACTGTAAACATATACATACCTAAAAACAAAGCTTGAAAACATATTAAGTAAAAACTAACACAAATGAAAAAAAAAGATAGTTCTACAATCATAATAATTGGGAGATTTCAATATCCCATTTTCAACACTGGACAGAAGGACCAGATATAAGATCAATAAAAGAAATAAAGGACCTGAACAACCCTAGATACCTAGTGTATTAGATCTAACTGACATATATAGAATGCTCCACCTAACAACAGGAGAGTACACATTCTTCTTAAGTGCCAATGGAACATTCTCCATGATACTTATTAGTAAGACCACAAAGAATGTCTAAATAAATTTAAAAAGATGCAAATCATGCAAAGTATGTTTTCCAATCACAATAAAATGAAACTGGAAATCAGTAACAGGAAAAAAAAATGAAAATTTTACATATATGTGAAAATTAAACAGCATAACTCTTAAACAACCAATGGGTCAAAGAAGAAATCACAAGAGATATTAGAAAATACCTTGAAACAAATGAAAACAAAAACACAGCATATCAAAACTTATGGGATATAGGAAAAACCAATGCTAGGAAGAAATTTACAGCTGTAAAACCTATAATAAAAGAAGATCTTAAATCAACAAACTACCTATGCTTGACACCACTAGAACAGCAAATGAAACCCAAAGCTAGCAAAAAGAAATAATAAAGATTATACTGTATTTAAATAGAGATCAGAAAAAACAATGGGAAGTCAACAAAACCAAAAGTTGGTTCTTTGAGGGGAAAAAAAAAACCCTTCAACAAAATCAACTTTTAGCTAGATTGACTAAGAAAAAAAGAACTTAAATTACTAAAATCAGAAATGAAAGTGATGACAACCCATCAACTACACAGAAATAAGAAGGATTATAAGAAATTACTATGAACAGCTGAACACCACACTGGATAACTTAATGAAATGGACAAATTCCTGGAAACGACCAAACTACCAAAACTGGCTCAAGAAGAAATAGACAATCTGAACAAACACATAAGCAGTTTGAATCAGTAATCAACACTTGTAACAAAGAAAAGCCCAGGAACAGATGGCTTGACTAACAAATTCTACCAAATATTTAAAGAAGAATAAGAATCCTTCTTAAAATATTCCAAAAAGCTAAAGAGAAGTGATTACTTCCAAGTTCATTCTATGAGGCCAGTATTACCCTGATAGCAAGGCCAGACAAAGACACCACAAGAAAACTACAGGCTACTACTAATAAAATACTAAAACTAAAATACTAAAGTAGTAATACTAAAACTACTAACATTCTCCAATTCATTTGCAGAGTAAAAGTCCCTAACAAAATACTAAGAAACCAAATTCAGCAAAGTACTGAAAGGATCACACTTATGACCCAAATGAGATTTATCCCCAGAAGGCAAGGAGGTTCAATATGAGAAAATAATAAATGTAATAACACATTAACAGAATGAAAGACAACAACCACATGAACATCAATTAATGCAGAAAAAAAAAAAATTAAACAAAATCCAATACCCTTTAATGATAAAATACTCAATGAAGTAGGGATAGAAGGGAACTTCCTCAACATGATTAAAGTCATATATGAAAAAACCACAACTAACATTATATGCAAAGGTGAAAAACTGGAAACTGTTCCCCTAAGATCAGGAACAAGACAAAAATGCCCACTTTTACTACTCCTATTCAACATAATACTGGAAGTTCTGGCGTGAGCAATTGGGCAAGAAATAGAAATAAACGACATCATACTTGAAAGGGGAGACATAAAACTATTTCTATTTACAGATGATAAGACCTTATATGTAGAAAACCCTAAAGAATCACATATAAAAACCTGTTGGAGCTACTAAATGAATTCAGCAAAGCTGAAGGATACAAAATAAACAAACATCAGTTGCCATTTCTGTATATCTGCAACAAATACATGAAAAGGACATTTACATAGCATAAAAAACAATGAAATACTTAGGAAAAACTTTAAATGAGGAAGCACAAAACTTGTACACTGAAAACTACAAAATGTTGCTTTAAGAAGACCTAAACAGAAGACTTAAATAAATGCAAAGGTATTCTGTATTCGTGTATTAGAAAACTTAATATTAAGATGACAGTATTACCCAAAATGATCTATAGACTCAATGCAATCCCTATCAAACTCCCAATGGTATTTTTACAGAAAGAGAAAAACCCATCCTAAAATTTATATGGAATTCCAAGGAACCTTGAATAGCCAAAACAATCTTGAAGTAAAAGAACAAAGTTGAAGGACTCACATTTCTTGATTTCAAAACTTACTACAAAATCACAATAATCAAAACATGGTATAGGCGTAAGGATAGACATAAAGACCAATGAAACAGAACTGAGCCCAGAAATAAACTTTCATATCTATGATCAACTGATTTTCAGCAAGGTTGCCAAGACCATTCAGTAGGGAAAGCATAGTGCTTTTTAACAAATGATGCTGGGAAAACTGGATCTATTCACATGAAAAAGAATGAAGTTGGACTCTTATGCCAAAGAATTACCTCACTATGGATCAAAGGCTTAAATCTAAGAGCTAAAACTATAAAATTCTTAGAAGAAAGCATGGAGGTAATATTCATGATGTTAGATTTGGCAATCATTTCTTAAATATGAAACCAAAAGCACAGGGAACAAAAAAGAAAAGTAGACAAATTAGAAAGACTTCATCAGAATTTAAAAACTTTTGAGCATCTAGGGAGAGTATCAAGAGACTTAAATTACAACTTGCACAAAGGTAGAAAATGGGTGCAAATCATCTATCTGGTAAGGGCTTAATAGCCAAAATAAAGAACTCCTATAACTCAAGAACAAAATACAAATATGATTAAAATATGGGCAAAGGACTATAAAGACACTGCACCAGAGAAGATACACAAATGGTCAATAAGTGCTCAACATTATTCATAGAGAAATGCAAATAAAAATCACCATGAAATATCACTGCACATCTACTAGGATGGCTACTACAAAACAAATAAAAAGCAGAAAATAACAAATGTTGATCAAAAAGAAAAGACCAAATGTTTGTGAGGATGTGGACAAATAAAACCACTGGTGCACTGCTGGTGGGAACTTAAAATATGCAGCCACTGTGGAAAACTGTCTGGGGATTCCTCAAAAAGTTAAACAAAGAATAACCATATCACCCAGCAATTCCACTCCTGGGGATATACCAAAAAGAACTGAAAACAGCAATTTTCAATTGCTAGTATATTGCTAGTTTCAATACTAGTGTCAAGAGCAGCATTAATCCTAACAGACAAAAGGTACAAACAACATAAGTGGCATAAACAAAACGTGAAACATACGCACACAGAATACTCTTCTGCAAAAAAAGGAAAGTTCTGATACATGTTACAACATGAATGAACCTTGAAAACATTATGCTAAACTAAATAAGTCAGACACAAAAGGACAAATATGGTATGATTCTACTCATATGAAATATCTAGATTAGGTAAATTCTGCACAGATACAGAATAGAGGTTAGCAGGGGTAAGAAGGTGGGAGCAATAAGGAGTTATCACCTAAGGGGTACAGAATTTTTGTTTGGGATGAAAATGCTCTGAAAATAGACAATAGTGATGATTACACAACATTCTGAACGTATTTAATGTCACTTAATGGTACAATTTTATGTTCTATGTATTTTACCACAATAAAAGTTTTTTTTCCTGTGTCAGCACATGTTTACATCAGTTTTTCATCAAGCTTAAATATGGCCAATACCTTATTTTAGTAGAATTTTATTAAAAGAACTGGCTAAATAATTTCATTGTGAACAGTCAACCTGTATCAATTATTTTGAACACAAGAGAGTAAATATTTAGATTACTGCTTATGGTTAGGATATAGAAACTTGCAAAAGACTTTCATTGCTCCCACCTCAACAACATGAACAAGACAGAGAGTATAAAATCATCTCAGAGAGAGCTGAGATGCAAAGAAACATAAGTAAACTAAATTCCTACAGGAACAAGCCCTTTCCAGTAATGAAAGGAAGCTGGGGTCATGATGAAATGAAGAGTGAACCTGCTATAGAAGGAAAAAATTAGTCCAACATTTAACAAACTTTTAAGGGGAGCACAGTGGCTGGCACAACAGATTAAAATCATTAGCAGCCTCATTCCCAAAGCAAATCTGCACTTTCTCAAAAGGATGTTTTCCAAATACTGGAGCTGCGGAGTAGGGAGGCAGGGGTGCAAAAGGCTGGCAACAGGGCAACAGAGCTAAGAGAAAAGCATCCCCAAAGGACAAGGGCCTTCACCAAGTGCAAAGCCACACCCACTACAGGATGGCATCAGGGTATCAGGCAAATGCTTTCTCCAGAAGAGAGGAAAGCCAGGGATGGAGCAAAGGAGAAAAGAAAATGTCTGAGCTGCTCAAAATCCCAGCAGTTTGGCTGTGAAACGGCAAGACATCTTACAGTTTTATGAACTGTTGGCTGGGCTGTAAAGCATGAAGATTTCTTGAGTCTCACAAGTGCTCAGACCCTAAGACATAATGAAGGGCAAGTCTTTGATTCTGCACTCAAAACATCTGATACCACTGGTGAACTAAATAAAACTAAAGCTGTAACAGAGTCCAGACTCACATTAGGCTGTTTTCCTATTACTATTGTATTTCAGCTTTTCTCCTTCAACTATGTCACAGAGGTCTATTTATGTAAATGAATGCTATGCATCATCCTTTTAAATGTACCATGAGGCAGAAATGTTTTACACTACTTTTTTCATTACAGACTATTAAGACATGTATCTAAGGATAAGATTTAAGAAAATTAATACATTTTACTGCTTCATCAAAAACCTTGTTAAGTGAAATTGTTTCCTTCCTTGCAAACGCACATAGGGAAAGAATGTCACTGCTACAATTTGAAATAAGGAGCTAGTAGTTTTATAGACCACTGCATATGTAGCATCAGAGCAAATGTCAACAGTTTTAAAAAGTCAAATAATGTTTTAGTATTATAAAAATTAAGTTTTGACTTTGCAGGCTTCCTGAAAGTGTTTCAGGATCATGGATCACACTGAGATCTGCTAGGCAACTTCCCAAACTTCATTCCAATGAACTTATCTTAGCAAACTGAATATTAGTAATTCAATAAGGCTAATGGTCAGCTATTAACAGTAGAAATTACATAATCAAAATTACCAATTGCTGAGCTCAGGAAGAAGAGCAAATTTGGAGGGGGGGGGGCAATGAATTCAAGACTGAACTTACTGGAGCAAACTTAAATGAGTCCACAACTCAGAAAAAAAGTCACTTTATAGATCTGAGAGTGACATTTATTTTTTTTAATGTTTATTTTTATTTTTTTTGAGAGAGAGAGAGAGAGTGTGTGTGTGTAACTGGGGGAAGGGCAGAGAGGGAGACACCGAATCCGAAGCAGGCTCCAGACTCTGAGCTGTCAGCACAGAGCCCAACGCAGGGCTCAAACTCATGGCTGTGAGATCATGACCTGAGCCACCCGGTGCCCCCTAAGAGTGACATTTATAAAACTGATTAAAGCCAGGAAGAATTGTGTGATAAGAGGGAAGGTCAGAAATGTGACGAATGCCTACAACTATTAAGTGGATACAGGGAAGTCATCAAAACACCTCCAAAAAGAATGAATCAGACACAAATTGTGATAAATGAAAGAATGTCAGTGACCATAGGAGCCAATCCATTTTATGGCTAGGGAAACAGAGCTTGAAGAGGCTCAAAAAAATGATTTGGCCAAGCGTCTGAAAGTGAGAGCATCAGGTCTTAAAATGCCACTTCAAGGATCCCAACTGAGTTTTCTTTCCAGAGTACCAAATTTCCAGAGAGTTAGGAAGCAATTCTTTCCTATTCTAGCTAGAGAATTAAAGCCTAGCATGAGGGACAGATATGAAGGAGTAAATAACACATGTATTTTCCACTCCCTCTAAACCCTGCTCCTCTTACTAGTCTATCATGTGTCCTGGTTTTCTTCATATCCCACAAATCAATGCATCACCCAACCCGTAGGCCCTTCCTTCAAAATAGATCCAGTCTGACCATGCCTTACCACCTAAACTGCTAAAATCTTAACTCAACCTCAATCATTTCTTTGCCTAGAATATTCAGAGCATCCTGAATGGTCTTCCGGCTCCCACCCCACCACCTTCCTGCCCCACTGACCACCAGTAGCAACCAGAGCATACATACTAAATCATACATACTAACATCATCTCTCTTCTTAAAAATCCTCCAACAAATGGCACTTTACTCAACAGTTAACGCCAAAATCCTTAAATGGCTTACCAGGTCCTAAATGACCTGTCTGCCATTCCCCATTTTATCCTTCTCTGCTCCCACCTACTCCATTCTAGCAGCACAGCATAGTCTCTTTGCTGATCCTGCCTTTGTACTTGCTCTTCCTTGGCCTGGAATGCACTTCTCCCAGATATTCTCACTTCTTTCTAGGTTCTACTCAGACATCACTTCCCTGGTCACCCTATATAAAAGTGACAACTCTATACCCAGGTTACACTCTATCCCCCTTCGTTGTTTTAATTTCCACCATAGTCTTCCTGCTTGACATTCTAAATACTGGTTTACTGCTGATTCCCTCCACTAGAATTTAATCCCCTTGAGAGCAGGGACTTAATGTTTTTTTCACTGGTTGTATTTAGTACAAAACCCAGCATTTAGTACAAAACCTAGCACTCAATAGGCACCAAACCTGCCTAATGAATGAATGAAGTAAATAACAGAGATTAGTAATCTTTTATAACCTGAAATATTTCTATTTAAAGTCAATTTATTAACTGGCAAAGTTTTAGATCACTGTCCCATTCTGATGGCTCTGCTTAGGCTTTTCCTTTTATGTTAAGAAGTTTCATTTGTTCATTCAATAAACACTCACACAGAGGCCCTATCATGTCCTAGGCAATATGTAGCATGAAGGCAGAAAGATAAATAAAACATGAACTCTGCCCGCAAGAAACTTAGTCTTGGGGAGGCAGTATATCATTTCCAGAACAATAAAGTTACAGTACTCCAGTGACAGTAATGCAGGTTAATACACTAAATGTTGTTAAAACTATTACAAAAGTCAAATAATTCATTCAACAAAGAAAATACTCAAACTGTACTTTTCATGAAAACTGCTTCACCAATTTGACAACTTATGTAAAACAATCTGATTGGCTGAAAAGATCAAGACCTTTAGTTCACTACATTGGAACATGAAGTGAAATCCCTACTCATCTTGATTCATTATCTCTTGGATTCAGTAACATCTTAGACAAAACCGAAACCAGTCACCAAGAAATCTCTAACAGGCTTATTAATGTTGCATCTCAATACATTCATTGGTATAAATAATCCCCAAATCCTCTGACTTTCCACCAGAGTATTTTATTTTAACATATATTTCTGCTTATATTGTTGGAAAATACATTAAAATTTAAAATATGATTAAAATCTGATTTTTAAAAATCACTCAAAATGTAAATACTTTCATCACAAATAACAATAAATTGATTTGCAGATGATAAATCCCCACAGAAAGGGCATTTGTTTGAAACAGCTGTTTGGTTTCAGTGAATTCAGAAAGTCATCTATTAGAAATGTCATATGATGCTTTTGATAATAATGGGCTTACTCACAGCAGAACCAAGAGAGCAATTGTAATCATTTGAGGTAGTGTGTGATTTTGATACACAAATGGTTATACACAAAAAGGAAAAGGCCCACTGAAAAAGCAGAAAAGATTTGAAAACAAAATGGTATCTAAAATATGTAAGACTTCATTAATTTTTATCTATTCCTTTGTAAATGGGTCAAATTATTATTCACTCTAGCTAAATTAATTTTAGCAAATTTTCTATGATTTAAAAATGCTTTAAATTATATTGTAAAACTAGGAGTTCACTGAAAAATATAAATTTTAATTTTAATTTTTTGAATTTTAAGTAGGCTCCATGCCCAGTGTGGGGCTTGAACTCACTACCCAGAGATCAAGAGTCATAGGCTCTATTGACTGAGCCAGCCAGGCACCCCTACAAACTGTTTTTAAAACACTTGCTCTGCCAATTATCTCCTACCCTTGAAAATCATCTTTGATGGCTAGTGAAATATTACTACTCTAAAAAAATCGAAACTCTTCCACTATAATTCAAAAACAAAGAAGGCAATTCAAATTACTATTGTCTACCTCAATTAAGTGATAAGAGCTCCTAATCATGGGTTTGCATGTAAGTATTTCTCAAAGTAGATCCACAGATAGGTTGAAGTAGACTATTGATTATTCTGGGCTCCAAATTACATTACTTAATCCCTTGAAAACTAACACTTTTAAGCAATAAAGGAAGCACTGGGAGTTTACAGCTTTGTGTAGTACCTGACCTATCCTCTCTAGAGTAATCCAGCTTATTTTATTTGGTGAAGAGTCAACTAGTGATAATATTAGAACAATAGTTTCAAAGTTCTTCTTGAGGAAGGTAAAGTAGTTTAAATAAAATGTTTCCCCAAGCATTAGAGAAAAAACAATACCCCTAAAAGCTTTATTTTTAAAATCAGAAAATAATGGCACATACACTAATGGAAACGAAACTGATCTAGGCACTTTGCAATTGCAAGATCAGACAAAGTAACTACATTTATACTCTTGATTCATATTTGGCCACAAACTCAAAGGTCATTCTTTACAATTTCCATTCCCTCAAATGCATATCCAATTGGATCAAGTCAGACTGTGCTATTTTCATACCCCTCACAGTTCTCCATCCCACCACCCTCTACCTCCACTGCTAAGCCTTAGTTTAAACCATGACAATTGATTATCTAAATCATTACAACAAGCCTCATAAATAGTTTCCCTGGTTCTTTCAAAAGATTAATAAAATTGGTAAACCTCTGGCAATCCTGGTCAAGAAAAAAAAAATGAACAGTATTATAATAGTGGAAATTAATACATAATTTATATTAACAAATTAATTATGATTAATATAATATATAATATACAATATATTATAATTAATAGTGGAAATTAATTAGGTACCATTTTGTAAAGTTAAATATTACATACCCTATGATCCTATAATTCTTATTCTGGGCACATATCCAAGAGAAACTTTAATACACGTTTACCCAGAAATATGAACAGAAATGCTCACAGCAACATGTCTGTAACAGCGTAACACTGGGAACAACCCAAATGTCTGTAATAAGGAAAATGGATAAATCCTGATAAATTTGCAGAATGTAAGACTATATACAGTGGTAAAAATGAATGAACGACAATTACATGCGACAAGAATATTAATAACACTGTATCAAATCAAAAAAACAAATTCAGAAGACTACCTTTTAGCATACTCGTTTTATAAACAAAAACCAAAAAAAAAAAAAATACATTGTTTAGGTAAATGTATTTATAATAAAATCTTTATGAAACATAAAAGACTGAAATACAAATTTCAGAATGATAGCCAGCATTTAGGGAGAGGCAAGAACACACAGAAGATGTAAACAATTGGTAATGTTTGAGAAGTTGGATTCACAGATACTACTTTACTGATGTATAAATACACTCTAGATAAAATCATGCACAGACCAGTGAGAATAACGTGTCATGAGCCGCAAATTGTGATTAACACAATTCTGTGCAAATTGGTGGGAAAATGTAAATTAAGTTTAGGGGAAAAAACTAAGAATGAAAGGAAAGGCATAATTAAAGACTGGTTTAAAAATCTTGCAAGAGAATAAATGAAAATGTTTTAATAATAAAAAGGACACAGGGTTAGAGTCAAAAGGGCTGATTTTTCTTCCCCAGTCCTGCCAATAAGTAGCTGTGTAATCTCAGGCTACTCACTTACTTAATAGATGAGCTTCCAAAATGGACTATGCTCAGAAAGGATTTCTTTTCTTTTCTTTTCTTTTCTTTTCTTTTCTTTTCTTTTCTTTTCTTTTCTTTTCTCTTTTCTTTTCTCTTTTCTTTTCTTCTTTTCTCTTTTTTCTCTTTTCTCTTTTCTTTTCTTTCTTTTCTGAAACAAATGGCCTATATTTAATGTTATCAGGTATGAAATCTGGTCACTTCTGGAATAGGTACCATTCCATTCTGAGCTTCCCTTCTTTTCCGAACCTACCAACATTGTCTAATACCTGTCACTACACTATTGTGCCCACGAATAAAATTAAGACACATAACTGATCATTCCAACAGATACTCTTCATAACTTTACTAATTATTACAATCACTTAAGCTGAAATTCAAAAGACATATATACTCTGGGAGAACAGTTTTTATCTGACATGTGTTTGATCAATAAATGTTCCTACAAAAAATCATATTAAGACCAATCATTGAAGTTTAACCAAGTTATGCTACAATAACAGACACCAACAAATCTTGATGTCTCAAAATAACTAAGATTTTATTCCTTTATGCTAAATGCTCATTGAGAGGTGACTTAAAGGACCTAGGCTAAAGTAGCAGCTACCATAGGAAGGAGACAGTGTGGCAAAGAATATACTATTTTATTTTTTAAGTTTTTATGTATTTCAAGAGAGACAGAAACAGTGTAAGCAGGGGGCAGGCAGAGAGAGAGAATCCTAAGGAGGCCTGCACGGAGAGCGCAACGCCCAATGCTGGGCTCAAACTCAAAACCATGAGGTCATGACCTGAGCCAAAACCAAGAGTGGATGCTCAACTGACTGAACCACCCAGGCCCCCCAAGTACATACTCAATATTTAAAGTTTCATCTAGGAGTATCACACACTTGTTTTACTCACACTTCATGGCTAAATCAAGTCACATGGCCATGCCCACCTTTAATTTGGCAGGAATACCTACCATATACCCAAGAGGAGAGTAAGAATACTTATGAACAAGTTTCACAATTTCACAAATTGGAAACATCAAATGAAATGTTAACATACTACGATGTACTATAAAATCAAGATTACAAAGAAATAATCAATATACTTGGTTTTGAAGATTTACCCACACATATATGTCATCAAATTGGGGTTCCTGGGTGGCTCAGTCATTAAACATCTGACTTTGGCTCAGGTCATGATCTCACAGCTCATGAGTTTGAGTCCCACATCGGGTGAGCTTGAGCCCCGCTTTGGGTGAGCTCAAGCCTCACTTTGGGTAAAACACAAGCTCCAGGTGAGCCTGCTATTCTCATTCTCTCTCTCTCTCTCTCTCTCTCTCTCTCTCTCTCTCTCTCTCTCTGCCCCTTGCTCACTTGTGCCCTCTCTCCAAAAAAAAAAAAAAAAAAAAAAAGGACAACCTAGAGAAAATGGATAAATTCCTAAAAACATATAAATGGCCAAAACGGAAGAAACACAAAATCTGAACACACCAATTCCCAGCAAAGAAATTGAATCCGTAATCAAAAAACTCCCAACAAACAAAAGTCCAGGACCAGATGGCTTCACAGTAAAATCCTACCAAACATTTAAAGAAGAGTTAATGCCTATTCTTCTCAAACTGTTCCAAAAACAGAAAAGGAAGGAAAAGTTCTAAATTAATTCCATGAGACCAGCATTACCTTCATACCAAAACCAGATAAAGACAACACTACAAAAGAAAGCTACAGGCCAATATCCCTGATGAACACAGATGCAAAACTCCTCAACAAAATATTAGCAAACCAGATCCAACAATACATTATAAAAGTCATTCACCATGATCAAGTGGGATTTATTCCTGGGTTGTAGAGGTGGTTCAATCTTCACAAATCAATCAACGTGATACATCACATCAGTAAGAGAAAGGAGGGGTGCCTGGCTGACTCGGGTGGTGGAGCATGCTACTTTTGATCTCAGAGTTGTAAGTTCAAGCCCCATGTTGGGTGTACAGATTACTAAAAATCAAATCTCCAAAACATATATAAATAAAAGAAAGGCTACCAACCATATGATCATTTCAAAAGATGCAGAAAAGGCATCTGACAAAGTGCAACATCCATTCATGATAAAAACCATCAACAAAGTGGTTTTAGAGGGAACATACCTCAACATTATAAAGGCCATATATGAAAAACACACAGCTAATATCATCCATCCTACATGAAGAAAAAAACAACAATAAAAAAAAAAAAAAACAACAACAGAGCTTTTCCTCTACAGTCAGAAATAAGACAGGGATGCCCACTCTCACCACTTTCATTCAACCCAGTACTGGAAGTCCTAGCCATAGCAATCAGACAACAAAAAGAAATAAAAGGCATCCAAATTGGTAAAGAAGTAAAACTTTCACTCTTTGCAGATGACATGATACCATATACAGAAAACCCTAAGGACTCCACCGAAAAATGGGGAGAACTGATGAACAAATTCAGTAAAGCTGCAGGATACAAAACCAATATACAGACACCAGTTGCATTTCTATACATTAATAATGAAGCAGCAGAAAGAGAAATTAAGAAAACAGTCCCATTTACTATTGCACCAAAAATACTAAGATACCTAGGAATAACCCTAACCAAAAAGGTGAAAGACCTGTACTCTCAGAAGCATAAAACATTGATGAAAGAAACCGAAGATGACACAAAAAAATGTCAAGATAGTCCATGACTAGAAGAACAAATACTGTTAAAATGTCTACACTCCTCAAAGCACTCTACAGAGTTAATGCAATCCCTATCAAAATACCAACAGCATTTTTCACAGAACTAGAACAAACAATCCTAAAATTTGTATGGACCCACAAAAGATCCTGAATAGCCAAAGCAAAGCAAAGCAAAACCGAAGGCATCACAATTCTAGACTTCAAGTCATATTACAAAGCTACAGGAATCAAAACAATATGGTACTGAAACAAAAAACAGATCAATAAAACATAATAGAAAACTCAGAAATGAACCTAGAATTATATGGTCAAGTAATCTTCGGCAAAGCAGGAAAGAATATGCAAAGAGGCAAAGTCTCTTCAAATGGTGCTGAGAAAACTGGGCAGCTATATGCAAAAGAGTCAAACTGGACCACTTGTTTGCACCATACACAAAAGTAAATTCAAATTGGAGTAAAGACCAAATATGAGACTTGAAACATAAAAATCCTACAAGAGAGCTCAGGCAATAATTTTTCTGACGTTGGTCATAGCAATGTCCTTCTAGGTATGTCTCCTAACAAAATATAAAAGACAACCTACTGAATGGGAGAAGATACCTACAAATAACATATCCGACAAAGGGTTAGTATCCAAAATATATAAAGAACTGATACGGCTCATCTAAAACACCAATAATCCAATTAAAAATAGCAGAAGACATGAACAGATATTTCTTCAGGAAGACATACAGATGGCCAAAAGACATATGAAAAGATGCTCAGCATCACTCATCATTAGGGCAATGAACACCAAACCATAATGCAATATCACCTCAAACCTATCAGAATGGCTAAGATAAAAAACACAAGAAACAAGTGTTGGTGAGGATGTGGAGAAAAATGAACCCTTGTGCACTGTTGGTGGGAATGCAAAGTGGTGCAGCCACTGTGGAAGACAGTGTGAAGTTTCCTCAAAAAATTAAAAATGGAACCGCCCTATGATACAGTAATTGTGCTACTGGGTATCTGCCCAAAGAATATAAAAACAGTAATTCGAAGGGATATATGCATCCCCATGTTTATTGGAGCATTATTTACAATAGCCAACCTATGGAAGCAGCCCAAGTGTCCATGGTATACATATACAATATGCAATGAAATATTATTCAGTCATAAAAAAAAGAATGATATGCAACAACAGAGATGGAGCTAGAGAGGATAATGCTAAGCGAAATAATCCAATCAGGGAAAGTCAGATACCATGTGATTTCACTCATATGTGGAATTTAAGAAACCAAGGGGGAAAAACAGACAGACAAACCAAAAAGAGACACTTAACTACAGAGAACAAACAGATGGTTGCCAGGAGTGAGGCAGATGAGGGGATTGGTGAAATAGGTGAAGGGGATTAGGAGTGCACTTGTCTTGATGAGCACTGAGTAACGTATGAAACTGTTGGATAACTACTGTACACTTTAAATGAATATTGCACTGTATGTTAACTACACTGGTATAAAAAAAAAAAGATTTAACAACATAAAAACTCAAAAAGCAAATAAAGAAAAGGCCAAAAGACCAAATCTCCAGCACAATTCTGAAAGAAGAAGCAAAACAATCTATAGCTCAACAACACAAGTATAAAGAAATTTCAGGGAAACATTTACTTTTTTCCCTAAAATCTCAGTATTGTAGACTAAGACATTCAAATTATCCAGTTAGTTGTTCAATGGATCCTCTACTACAAATAAGAAACAAGAATAGAAAGATTTCCCCAAATCTCTCATTTTGGAAAACAGATGTAAATTATTTGAATTAAACCGAGGGGGAGGTAGCCTGCAATAAAGGGTATAACAATAGGAATGACCTGCATACCCATAAGGTATACCATGATGGAGTTAAGGGTCTGGAACTGGGATAGATGTAGGCCAGGGTTACACCACTAACTACTGGAGAGAAGATATGTTGCTATCAAAATAACGAGAAGACTCGGAAACCCTCTGGGTGTCCCTGTATCAAGCATTAATAATACACTAATAATTAAAGTACACTGAAGTACAGGGTTCACTCCATGAGTACAATGATGGTAGAAAGGGAAGCTTAAAGGCTTAATTAAATGTGAGATATGACAGGTAGAGGCCTGATAACCTGAGAAGTGTGATGAATGGATCTGGATTCTTCCCTGGAACAGAGTTGTATAAGAGTTGGTGAAAATGTAAGGAGATAAGGCATATTCAATCTCAAAAACAACTGAACTAGAACAATTGAACCAGAAAGCCCAAGCGAAACCTCACGTATGTAACTTTTAGAAGAGTATTAAATAATCTTTGATGCCATATTAACGTCAGCTTAAATATTGCAATACCTGAGTAGCTTCAGATGCCAAATAATCAAAATAAGATCCTTCCCTTCATAAGATAATTGTCATGACTTCTGCCCTTCACAACTACATCTTCAAGCATGTTCATTAATTAAAATATTTATTGAACATCTAGTATAGAGAAATCCTGTGTTAGGCACTAACAACAAAGAAACAAAAGACCCTATCACTGGCTTAGAGGTGAGAATCTAGAAAAGCAGGCAGTGACAATGAAGTGTAATAATGATGTAATCTCAAGCACCTCTGGGAGCACAAATAAGGGAAGACCTCTGATAGAGGATACAGAGAAAAAAGAAAGGCCCAGCACACTGCAGAGGTTCAGTAACTACTAAATGAAGACTGGCCTTATCTCCAGGACTTTAGTCTCCACGACTAATATTTTGACCAGTGTTATTAGTCAGGTATTAGTCAAAAGACAGAAATCACACCAGTAATTTTAACAAAGAATTTAGTGTAAATTGTTAACCAGGAATTGGAGAGCTGAAAAGGCAAAAAAGAGAACTCAGATAATCACAAAGGTAGTAATTACAGGAAGCAGCTATGACCCCCAGGCTGAGGGAGAAAAAAAGAAGTGATTGAAATTACTAAAACTCAATGGTTTGGAGAAACCCCAAACCATTTGGGGTCCAGATCTCTGGAAACAAAGCACTCTTTGAAGAACGCTAAGAACAAAGAATTTGTAGGAGGGTCCCTGAAAAGGTAAGATGGGAGATCTCTGAGATGGAACAAAAGGCTAGCTGATGGCATCTAGGAGAAGATTTGATGAGGGTTCTATGAGTGGGAAAAATGCAAAATGGAGCCACTTGCTGCTCTTATTACTGCCAGGGTGAAGTCCTGTTGCCATGAAGATACTGACAGGGAGAAGTAAACACAAAGAGCAAATCCCTTGTACCTCCTCTTGCTTTCCTATTTCCCATTCTATTGGCAGAATTCAATAAAGAACCAGATGGCAAAAAGAAATATAGTTTGTAGGGTCTCAGCTTCCACGCTACAAAATAAAGTTTCAAAGGATGTGTATGAGGCTGACTGAAAATACCCTAAAAGCCAGCACTACCTATCCCAATTTCTCCTCTCTAGGTACTTAAGGTAATATTCTGCCAATATTCAGAATCAGAAAACTCTAGTTAAATTATGCTATTTGATTTTTCTCATGAGCTCTGAGGAAATTATATAAAAAAATGAACCCTAAAATAAGGGCATCTATTTTAACACTCCAAACTTTAAACTCTCACGTATTCAAAAATCATCACAAGATGTGATGTGGATTAATGTGGATTAGTGAAAGGTCTGAACTGCTAAAATCTTAGATGAATGCTATTTTATTACTCCAAAACATAAGTAGCTTTTTCTATTAGACCAAATCTTTCCCTAGTGATTAACTCTAATATTTTTATTGCCTGAGGGGCACCTGAGTGACTCAGTCAGTTAAACGTCCGACTCTTGGCTTCGGCTCAGGTCATGATCTCACGGTTCGTGAGTTCAAACCTCGCATCAGGCTCTGTGCTTACACTGCAGACCCTGATTGGGATTCTCTCTCTCCCTCTCTTTGCCCCTATCTCGCTTGTGCCGTGTTTCTCTCAAAATAAATACAATTTTAAAAAAACTTATTATTTTTATTGCCTGAAAAGTTCTGAATCTTCCTCTGAAATAGGTGACTTAAGAAAACATCATTTCAAACATACCACACTTCCCCAAATCTAAGATGTCATTAGAACACAGCACTATTCCATAAAGAAGTTAAATTATGACTTCATGGGTTCTTTCAAGGACTTGTAAGAATTGAGAGAACTCTATCACATTAATTATCTAATGTACTACTAAAGGGTATTATCTCAGGATATACTTTAATTTTTTTTATTACCAACTTCTATTGTATCAGTTCTTTGGTATTTTGGTTTCTTTCAGCTTCTATTTTTATTTCTGTTGTAGTTTTATCTTAATATTTACTCAACAAATAGCATAAATATTAACCTTAGTTCATTTCTGTTCATTTTACACTCATGGGCTAAATAATTTCATTCAACATTTACAGGCCTAAGGCAGGAGATGGGAGAGGATGGGAAAGAATGGGTACAAGGATTTTTTGGGTGGTCATGAAAATGTTCTAAGATTATGGTGATGACTGTGCAAATGTAAATATATTAAAAACCACTGAACTATATAAAACACAGAAATTATATTCAACAATGCTGTTAGAATTATGGTAAATTCTGCTTTCTTACATCAAAACAGTTAAAATATAGCATACTTTTGAAATAACTGTAAATAAATATTAGAAGATTCTCTTGTTCAGGTGTCAGCAAATTTTATCTGTAAATTACTTAATAGTAAATATTTTAAGCTTTATAAGCCACATACAGTGTCTATCAAGTGTTTTTAAAACCACCTTTAAAAATGTAAAAGCCATTCTTAGCTCTAGGGCTATAGCTTGTTTGACCCCTGCTCTAATCACATGCAATTTTTTTTTTCTTTCAGAAAAAAACCATAAATAACGGAACAAATTTGTTTTCCACAATGCAAGCAGTCAAGGGGCACCTGGGTGGCTGTCAGCTGAACGTCCGACTCTTGACTTTGGTTCAGGTCATGATCCCAGGATCATAGGATCAAGCCCTGTGTTGGGCTCCATGCTTAAGTATAGGGCCTCCTTAAGATTCTCTCTCTCTCTCTCTCTCTCTCTCTCTCTCTCTCTCTCTCTCTCTCTCTCTCTCCCTCCCTCCCTCCCTCCCTCCCTCCCATCATTTGCATGTGCTCTCTCTCTCTCAAAATAAAAATATAAAAATAAATAAATTTTTAAGTGTAAAAAAAAAGAAACAAAGAAACCAAATGTAGCTCATAGTGATAATATTAATGTGGAGACACTAAACACAAAAGCAGTTTTAGTCTTTGAGAAATTCATTTCACCATTCATATACCACTCCTATAGGGGACAAGAGAGAGGTGAATACTAACAAAAATTATTTCCACACCATAAGTCAAATGTTCTAGATGTATCTTCTCAGCATCCAAAGTACATAAGTGGAAAAAGACAAACTTTAGACATTTATCATTAATAACGCACACTATTTATTTCTAAAAGATCTGAGAGGACAAGGACTCACTGCTGTATACCCTATACATCTAATCAAAATTCACTTATTGCCAGTTTTGCAAGGAAGTAAATACATCATCAATTAGTTTTACTAACTAGAACTTCCAGTACAGACTTTGTCAACTGGAATTCTACAGAATCCTAGGGTTCCACGAAGTACTACTTAGTCGAGAGATCGTAACTTAAAAAATAATAAATTGGCTTTTGAACTTTGTGCACTAAAAGAAAGGTCACAGTGCTACAAGGTGATCAAGCAGGTCCACTGGCAGCTTTGTGTCAGTTCCGTAAGGTAATGCAATTTTCAGAAATTCCATGTAAACTGAGTCACATCAGAGTATTTACTCTTAATGTGTGACTTCTCTACTCGGCGTAAAGACTCTGAGATTAATCCATGCTGTTGTGTGCATCCAGTTTCTTTTGTTGCTGAAAAGTATTCCACTGTATGGATATACCACAGGTTCTTCATTAGCCTGCTAATGAACACTTGAGTTATTTCCAGTTTCTGAATACTGTGATTAAAGTTCCTGTGGAGATTCTTGTAAACATCTTTTTTGCTGGGTCATTACGGTAGAGGTCTAATTTTCTGAGGAATGGTCAGTTTTCCAAAGTGGGTACATCAGTTATACATTCCTACCACCAATGTAAATGTTCCCGTTTACTCCACATCATCATAACCACTGGTGTTATCTATCTTTTTTAATTCTAGCCATTCTGATTACATCTGTCATTTTAAGTTGTATTTTCTTAGTGACTAACAATGCTGACCACCTTTTCATGTGCTTATGATCCATTCACTTATCTTCTTCAATTTTTTGCCCATTTTATATAGAGTTAAGGCTTCTTTATGTGGGAGCCCTTTGCATGACATATATACTACAAATATATTTTTCTGTTCTGTGGTTTGCCTTTGGTTCTCTTTTGTTCCTTTTATTTTATTGTTGGTTCTCTATGTCCTGAAATTTTTAGTATCAGTAAATCACAAATATTTTTTTCTGTATTTTTCTTGTATAAGTTTTATATTTTTAGCCTTACAATTTAATACCATTAACCATTTTCAATTACTTTTTGTATTTGGTGTGAGGTAAGGGTAACTGTTCATTTTTTAATGTATTTTTTTGTCTACTTATTGTATCAGGTCTATGAAAGAGGTGTATTAAATCCACAACTATAAAATGTATTTTATAGATGTATTAAATCCACAACATGTTTTGAAGCCATGAATTAGGTGTATATAAACAAGAACTGTTATATCTTCCTAATGAACTGAACCTTTTAACATTATCCCTTTTTAATTCCAGTAATGTTCCTTGGCTAAAGCCACTATATCTCCTATTAGTAATAGTCAGAAGAGCCATTTCTTACTTAATATTTGCATGACACATTGTTTCCCTTATTTTTACCCTGAACTTCAGTTTATGCTTTGTAAGCAGCATATAGTTGGATTTTGTTTTTATTTATATTTGTCTTATCATGGGAGCATTTAGTCAATTTGCATTTAATTACTGATGTAGTTGAGTTTAAGTCTACCATCTTTCTACTTATTTTCCATTTGTTCCCTTGTTTTCTGTCCTTTGATTCTTCCTTTCCTTTCTTTTCTATTAATTAAATATTTACTGTTCTATGTATTCTACAGGCTTATCTTTTAGCATCATTCTTTCAGTGGTTACTGTAAAAGACAAAAATGCATCTTTATTTTCTGTCTTAAAGATGTCTTAAATGCATCTTTATTTTGTCTTTATTTCTGTTCCATGCAGTGAGAGATTCTTATAATTTAACTCTATTTACTTACTTTAATTTTTTTTTAATGTTTATCCATTTTTGAGAGAGACAGTGCGAGTGGGAGAGGGGCAGAGAGAGAGGGTGACACAGAATCCGAAGCAGGCTCCAGGCTCTGAGCTGTCAGTACAGAGCCAAATGTGGGGCTCGAGCCCACGAACTGCAAGATCATGACCTGAGCTGAAGTTGGATGCTTAACTGACTAAGCCACCCAGGTGGCCCTATTTACTTCTTTTGCTATTGCTGTCATATAATTACTTCCACATGTTATATTATTTACCAATATAATATTTCCAATGGAATACTGGACATTGTTAAAACTATTGGTTTAAGCAGTTAATAGACTTGCCCAACATACTTACTCCACTACTCTTCATTTCATCATGCTTCTGAGAATTTTTTTAATAATTTTTCATTAAGTTTATTTATTCATTGAGAGAGAGAGAGAGAGAGAGAGAGAGAGAGAGAGAGAGAGAGAAAGAGAGAGAGAGAGAGAGAGAGAGAGAGAGAGAGAGAGAGAGAGAGAGAGAGAAGCAGGGAGGAAGGAGCAGAGAGAGAGGGAGACAGAGAATCCCAAGCAGGCTCTCCACTGTCAGAGCAGAGCCCGACATGGGCCTCGAAGTCACAAAACACAAAATCGTGACCCAAGCTAAAACCAAGAGTCAGACACTTAACCAACTGACCCACCCAAGAGTCCCTGAGAATTTTTTATTTAGCTTGGTGAACTTCCTTAATATTTCCTGAAGTATGGATATGCCACACTTCTATCAGCTTTTGTTTATCTAAGAATGTATTTATTTCATTTTTATTTTTGAAGGATATTTTCACTGAGTATAGAATTGTCAGGTTTTTTTCTTTGTTTTAAAGGTGTCATTCTACTATTTTCTGACTTACATAATCGATTGAAAAGTCAATCTTGAAAATTCTTATTTCTCTGTAAGTAACTTGTGTTTTGCCCCTTCTGTGTTTTAAGATTTTTGTTTATATGTGGGTTTCAGCACTGTGATCTGGAACTATGTGCTGAGGAAAATAACACCAACAGTGGACAGACACAGTACTAATTCCTACTATTAAGTTGTTGACTACTTAATAAATAGAATTATTAGTTATTTCTTTTGGCTTACTGGTGCTATGAAAAAGTTTCCAAAGCACTAAGGCAAAGTGTTTGTTATTTATCCTGTTTTGGATTCACTGGGCTTCCTGTATCAGTGGTATGAGGTCTTAACAGTTTTGAAAAATATACCATTATTTCCTCAAATACTGCTTCTGCCTCCTTCCCCTATCCATTTCATCAATGGCTTAATCTGTTCAGGCTGTTATAACAAAATACTATAGACTGGACAGCTTATAAATGACAGAAACTTATTTCTCACAGTCTAGAAGCTAGAAGTCTGAGATCAAGATGCCACATGATCATGTGAGGGCTCTCTTAAGTGCTGTAGACTTCTTATTGTATTCTCACATGGTGAAAGGAGCTAGGGAGCTTTCTGGGGATCTCTTTTATATAAGCATTAATCCCATGCATGAAAGTTCCACCCTCATGACTTCAATACGTCCTCAAACTTCACCTCCTAATACCATCACAATGAACATCAGGATTTCAACATGAAATCTAGGGGAACAAATATTCAGACCATTAACACTTAGGAACGCCAATTATACATATGTTAAGTCACCTGGCCATGTTACACTTGTTTTTTATAATGTTCTGTTTCTTTCCATCTTGTTTCCTTACTACTTTAAAAATATCCTCGCAACAACCCTCTTGGTGGGTACTATCAAGAAACACAGCAAACATGAACTTCAAAACCTACTTTGAAAAGAAAAAGTTAAAATCAGCAAATTACATTTCCCTTTTAGGGAAAATGCTGTCAATTCAGTCCTACCTTCAGTCTCATCCATGAAAGCTATTAAATATGTTTAACATTAACATATTAAATATGTTTAGGTCATCACAAACAGGAGATAGAACGAGGTATGTAAGGAAGGTGCTTAATTTGCAAAAAGTATCACTTGGCTATGATAAAACCCTTTCAGACACCAAACTTTTGTCTTTTTGACGCAAATATTTTGTCAGTTTAATTATCCTCTGACGTCAATATGCTATATTCATACTTATTATGTATTTATCCATAAACATTTTAATTATTTTTAATGTTTTTTAATTTATTTTTGAGAGAGAGACAGAGTGCAAAGCAGGGGAGGGACAGAGAGAGAGGGAAACACAGAATCCTAAGCAGGCTCCAAGCTCTGAGCTGTCAGCATAGAGCCTGACGCAGGGCTTGAATTCACGAACATTGAGATTATGAGCTGAGCTGAAGTCAGACCTTTAACTGAGCCACCCAGGCTTCCTTTTATCTGTAAACATTTTAAAGCTTTAAAATCCTTAAATCTATCATCCAATGTTAAATTAAAATTGCTTTTCTCCCCCAAAGTTGAGATATGTATTAATAGCCACATATACATAATTCATTTACCAATTTACAGTTAAAATAATATGAATGGCACCACTGTATTCATAGCCCTATGGAGTTTATAAGCAGTCTTCACATCTTACTTGATTCTTAAAAGGATTCTGTGAGGTAAAAAAGTATAACTATTTACCATTCCTGTTATACAAATGAGAAAACAAAAGCTCAAAACTTAAGTGACTCATCCAAGAGTCATTAAGCTACTAAGTAAATCCTGATAAAACAGAAATTCAAAATCTATGTGCTCTTTCCATTAATCTGCTTACAAATAAATTGCCTCATGTGCAGATTACAAGTGAAACACAAAAACCGCCTTTTTAATTTTTGTAAACTTAGGTAATATTCTTGAGTAAAATAAGTGAAAGCATGTGTGATCATCTTTTTCAAAAGAAAAACCACACCTTGGGGCACCTGGACGCTCAGTCAGTTAAGTGTCCAGCTTCAGCTCAGGTCATAATCTCACAGTTCCTGAGTTCGAGCCCCACATTGGGCTCTGTGTTGACAGCTCAGAGCTAGAGCCTACTTCAGATTCTGTCTCTCTCTCTCTCTCTCTCTCTCTCTCTCTCTGCCCCTCCACTGCTCATACTCTCTCACTCAACGATTAACATTTAAAATAAAAAGAGAGGGGCGCCTGGGTGGCGCAGTCGGTTAAGCGTCCGACTTCAGCCAGGTCACGATCTCGCAGTCTGTGAGTTCGAGCCCCGCGTCGGGCTCTGGGCTGATGGCTCAGAGCCTGGAGCCTGTTTCCGATTCTGTGTCTCCCTCTCTCTCTGCCCCTCCCCCGTTCATGCTCTGTCTCTCTCTGTCCCAAAAATAAATAAACGTTGAAAAAAAAAATTTTAAATAAATAAATAAAATAAAATAAAATAAAATAAAATAAAATAAAATAAAATAAAATAAAATAAAATAAAATAAAATAAAATAAAATAAAAAATAAAATAAAAAGAGAGAAAGAAAAAAGAAAACCACACCTTAAAGCAATTTTAGCAATATCAAATTATCTATAAGGCAACATATTTCATTTACTTTTATACCAAAATGTGCTTAACAAATTCTTTCCAGGACACCTGGATTGTTCAGTCGGTTAAGTGTGCAAATCTTGATTTTGACTCAGGTCATGATCTCCTGGTTCATGGGCTCCAGCCCCCACAGGGCTCTGCACTGACAGAGAGAGGCCTGCTTGGGAATGTCTCTCTCTCCCTTTCTTTCTGTCCCTCCCCCATTCACACACACTCTCAAAATAACTAAACTTAAAAAAAAATTATTTCCTAATGAAGATATCTTAATTGACAATTTTCTAAGTATTTTTTATTCAAAGTAGGTAATACTACAAATAGTACTTCTGCAGGAGCCCTGTAAACTTTCCTCCTTCCTCCTTCAGTAGGCCTGTGAACATTTCTCCTTGGGGAGAATCCTACAGACAAATTCCAGACTCAATACCACAAATGGTTAGGAAAAATTTTCAAATATTCCTGGTGATATTTCAACATTTCTGAGAAGAGAATTCTGAAAAAATGAGAACAAAAACCCTCTACCAAACCTTCTGCTTCTCCTTCTAGAGTAGCCAGTGTTTTGGGTTTTTGTTTTGTTTTGTTTTTAAGAATTTTAATACATTCCAAATCAGTGTGCCAGGTTCATTTCAGCTCCTCACTGCCAAACCTGAGGGCAGAAACTGTTTCAGTTTCTCTTTCTCATGTGTTGACCAATGTATAAAGGTTTAAACTTCACATTATCCTTATTTTTCCTGATCTTAACAGAGTTGGCATCCTTTTGCCTGGCCATGGGCAGAAAGTCCTTGATTTCTTCAATTTTGTGAGGCATGGCTACGAGGGGTACAGGGGAGCTTGCAGCTGGCACCCCCCCGAAAGATCTAGCCACTATATTTTTAAATACAGTTATTTACAATTATCAATAAACTCTTTTTGAGAATGTCAAGTGCTACACATTCCATCACAGAAAGAGGCCATACTCATTTACTGTGAACACAAATGTTACCTTCCTACATAGCAAGCCATTTCTGTCATTACTTTTATGGGCAATATAACCCAGCCCTTCAAATAAAGGAAAGAAAAATAAATAACCATATGAAAAGCTCCAGAGGTTTTTTCTTTTTTTAAGTTTATTTATTTTTGAGAGAGAGAGCATGCAAGCAGGGGAGGGAGAGAGAGAGAGTGAAGGAAACAATCCCAAGCAGCCTCTGTGATGTCAGCAGGGAGCTTGACACCAGGCTCGAACTCACAAATGACTGAGATCATGACCTGAGCCAAAATCAAGAGTCAGACACTTAACCAACTGAGCCACCTAGGCACCCCTCCCATAGTTTTAAGTATAATAAACTACAGCCCCTGGCATATTATAGTAACATTATATATAATATCTGATGTTATATCTAGTATATTGCAGCATATAGGACTAACAGACATGAAGAAAGTAAAAATCACCTCTGAAAAATGAAAAGGGGAATTATAAGCTCCTTTTTAAATTCTATTATCCAAAAAAAGTCAGTTAGTAGTAATTCATGCTTGTTTAACTAGCTAAGGTTAAGATCCATAATTTGATCCTATATAAATCAATTATCTTTGTGCTACCAGGAATATAATATACCAATAACTCTGGACACTCAGAAATAGTAAATACGTATCGGTGGTCTTATGAGGATTTAGCCAAGATTATAGATGGCTCAATGCCATCAATCACCAGAAGGTACACAATTCCAAAGGATGTGACACTGTGTAGATATCTGGGTCCTGTTGTTTTTTTCTGAGTAGAAAACTACTAATACATAAATCAACAAAATTATAATACTTATAAAACACCTCAATTTTTTTACCTCTGTATTTTGTTTTTTCCTCTCATTTCATGATATTTTTAATGACTGCTGCTCTCCCTCCTTACTTTGTTCCAAATCAATATATCTTCCAAGAGTCAAGCACAGAGACTTCTATCACAGTGGTAGTTTCTTTGGTATCAGGAAGACTTACAAAATAAAACCGTTCTCACTTCTGTAGTTAATTCTTACAATAAATATTTTGTGCTCACATTGTAAGCACTTCAATTTCTTACTAAGAGTTGAAGTAAGAAATATGTGAATTATACTTAATGAATTATTGTAGATTCAGGGTTATTCCTATAACGCCATTTCCAAAAATGAATGGGATACAAAAGTATCTTTATAGACACTGTAGAATTGCTCACAATTCCGAGTCCCTCTTATCTACACAGTAACTTACAGTTTTCCATATGTGAAATTATCTATTCTGTCATGTGCATTATACCAGAAACATAATTAAAATCTCTAGCAAATAAAGCTCAACAAAACCTTATAGTATTATTTGGAGAATAATGGGCGGCCTAGATTTATCAAGAGCAATGATCTGCAAATGTGTATATTAAGAAACAATGATCTGCTGTCTAACAGAGAAGAGAGTTGTCATACTCTAGTATGTTTTTTTGGAGAAAGATGAGTCTACAAACACAATCCCAGGTCTATTTCATCTGTACTGCATCTATAGGAATGATCTAGAAAGACTTCAACAGGAAAAAAAAAAAATAAGTAGAGGAGGGGAAGGATTGTTTCTCTTTTCAACAAAGAACAGTAGGTTAAAACTATTGCTACTTTTATAATTCTGAATCCATCTGTATAAAGTATAAAGAAAGTCAAAAGGTCATTATCTCTAGATGTGGCTATAGGTTCCCATGCAATTTTATGGTTAGAAGTTAGGAAGTGACTGGAATTGTTGCCTGTTTCAAAGGTAGGAAATGAGAGGTTATTCTGAGGTCAGGATCTTCTAATGTGGTTCTTGATCTAAATTGTGTTAACTCGCTCTGCTCCAGGATGAAAGCAATTATGACCAGATCAATGTGCTCTGCATCTGGTTAGTCAGCTGCTCCAGAGTAGGCAGCCAGCAAAAGAGCTTTGGGGCCCTCTCTGGGCACTGTGCCTCCTAAGATTTGAGCATAGGCCAATCCTATTGCCACTAATTCTTAAAAGGTATTTTCAGATCCCCAAGAAGTAAAATAAACATAAATACAAAATGCCTTCCTTTTAATTTTCCAAGGAAGCTGTAAATGAAGTGTTCCACATTTTAGTCTAACATTCATTAGAAAATGAAATATTTTAACAACTCTATATACGAAACCACTAAACTGGATTTCAAGTGTCAGCCTTAGAAGAATCAACTAATTCCTTGGTAGAGGAAATTTAAAAGGAAGCCACTGGTCTGTTTTGTTTGTTTGTTTTTTAAAGAGGGACAAACAATGCTAGAAAGAAGAGTCCCAAAACCCAGGTAATTACAAAGTCTTCTTAAAGGAAATGGCTTGAATACACAATTCTATGATTGTTGCCATACCTACAAGTGGTCCTAACTACAAAATCCCAGCATTAATCCAATTTTATTACAAATTCCATGTTAAAGTTTGAAAACATGCTTCAGTCCCATAACTAACTTTCTTTCAAGTTAGAGTTCAAGAAAAATGTCTGAGATAAAAGGTATGTTCACTAAAAGTAAGAAATGGTAAATCAACCAGTCAGCTAATCAAGTTGGTAATACAGGAAATCACAAGAGGGAAAAAGTATACCTATGTACTGTAAGTATTTTAACTTGAAACACTCAAATGTGCTTACCAATCTTTTGCTGTGAGACAAAGGCCATGATATGCATTCCTTACATAAACCACGTGCCAGCACTGACTCTACAATTTCTAGTTTATTTCTTTAAGCATAAAGGGAAAAAGTTGAAAACACCTGTGAAGTGGGGCACCTGGGTGGCTCAGTTGGTTAAGCATCCGACTTCAGTTGTGGATGCCCACGCTGGGCTCTGTGCTGAGCATGGAGCCTGAGATATTCCCCCTTCCCACTATGCTCCTTTGTCCCACTTGTGGGCTCTCTTTCTAAAGAGATAAGATACGATATGATGAGATATGATGAGATACGATACGATATGATAAATGTTTGTTATAAAATTTGATCTAATTCTTGAAAATCAATTTCTGTTTTTATCATGCCTTGGAACAAGGTTTATGGTGAACTCATAGGCACCTAAATACACAGTCATTTATATAACTGCTTTCATAATAGCAGAAATAGCTGAAAATCTGATCAAAATCCAAGGCATCAGGTATGCAAACAATCAAGAGGAAAGAAAACCTAATGGTACTCACCAAGGCTCTCCAGAACTCATGAGTAGTTAAGAGGAAGTAAAATGGGTATGAATTCATTATTACTGAACTCCAGAATGTACTTTACAATAATTAACTTCAAATACAGAGGGGTAAGGGGAGAGGAATCATCATTAAATTATAGTGAGAATGTTCAATTTAATAGATTTAAAAAGTGCCTAGAGCATTAAAATTCTTCTTAATGAGTTCAAAATAGACCCTCCTTTGTGGTTCCAACTGCTTCCAAATATGTGGATTCTTTTACCAAGAGAAAACAAAAAGGTCATTTTTGACACCCAGATTTTATTTTTATCTTGAAATTTTAAAATGGTGGCATAAGTCTCTTGTTTTAAGCATATCACTCCAATTTAGGTCTTCCATGGAGCCCTAATGTGTATTTGCCTTCTATGTACACATTTCGTTAGCATTACTATCTATCTCTCTGACATCCTCATTAACACAAAAGGGCAAAGAAAGGTTTTTATTCTTTTTTCTATTCTTTCTGTATGCAAAAAAAGATTAAATTTAAAGATTATTTTCACTGATGGTTCCAAAGACATAGCTTTCAATAATCAGTGCCCTAGAATGCAATAATATTTATAGCTTACTATAAAACCTGAAACTGGTTTTGACGCAAAATTTATTAAAGACAATTGAGACTGATTTATTTGAGTGAATCTTTCAACATTAAAATATGAGCAAGCTTCTGTTTGTAAGTTAACCAGGCAATTTACAAGTTTATGTCCCTATACACTAGCAACCATATCCTTCAAATATGATTACAAAATGAGGGCCACCCGGGTGACTCAATTGGTTAAGTGTCAGCTCAGGTCATGATCTCAAGGTTTGTGAGATTGACCCTGTGACAGGCTCTTTGTTGACAGCATGTGGAGCCTACCTGGCATTCTCTCTCCCTCTCTTTCTATCCCTCCCCACTTGTGTGCATGCACACTTGCATGTGCATTCTCTCTCTCAAAATAAATAAACATTAAAGAAAAAGATTACAAATGTAGGGGTGCCTGCATGGCTCAGCTGGTTAGGCGTGCAACTTCAGCTCAGGTCATGATCTCATGGTCCATGAGTTTGAGCCCTGCATTGGGCTCTGTGCTGTCAGCTCAGAGCCTGGAGCCTGCCTCAGATTCTGTGTCTCCCTCCCTCTCTGGCCTTCCCCTGCTCATGCTGTCTCTTCCTCTGTCACTCAAAAATAAATAAACATTAAAAAAATTTTTTTAAAGATTATAAATGTATATAAAATAACTAGTACCTGGTGATATCAACAATTTTTTTCTCAAATGAGGTTTAAGTTTACACCTTTCCCTATCCATTAGTTTCTCTAGCAACATCATCTAAGAAGGCATCTATAATGAATTCAAGAGGAAAACAGTACTTTGAAAAAAATTATTAATGTAGGGGCACCTGGGTGGCTCAGTGGGTTAAGCACTGGACTCTTGATCTTGGCTCAGGTCATGATCTCACGATTTCGTGTGTTAGAACAACACACTGGGCTGAATGCTGACAGCGTAGAGCCTGCCGGGGATTCTCTCTCCTCTCTCTCTGCCCCTCCCCTACTCGTGTGGGTCTCTCTCTTTCAAAATAAATAAACATTTAAAAAAAATCATTAATGTGAGTTTAGGTAAAATGCATTTTGCCTGCTAAAAGATCTGTCCTTTTATCAATTTTCTCCTCCTAATACAAGTCAAAGTAGTAAAATGTGCTTTAAATAACAATAACAAGGGAATAAAAAAAGATAAAATTAGCCTTCCACATTATATAATTTTCAGCAATCATTTTAAAACATATGATCTCAATATAACTACTAGAAGTTAGTATAATCAAGGAAATAATATCTTTCCCCTTTTTTATGTAATAAAGTAGTTAATAAGTACTATGTACCAATTTTTTCTTTTTAATCTTTTTTAATGTTTATTTATTTTAGAAAGGAAGAGAGACACAGCATGAGCAGGGGAGAGGCAGAGAAAGGAGGCAGGGGAGAGGCAGGCTCCAGGTTCTGAGCTGTCAGCATACAATCCAACGTGGGGCTCGAACTCACAAGCCATGAGCTTATGACCTGAGCCAAAGTCAGACGCTTAACCAACTGGGCCACCCAGGCACTCCTGTGCCAATCTGTTCTAGTACTCTATTTATATTAACTCTTTCAACCATTACAGTAACCCTATAAAATTATTTAAATTATTCTCATTTTACATATCTAAAGAAACTTAGTCACTGATGGGTTAAAAATTCACTCAGTGTTACAGCTAGTAAGGAGAAGAGCCAGAGAGAACCCAGTATAAGACCCTACCCAAGTCCATGTTTTAACCGTTACATACTATCACCCATAATAGGGTTTAGCACATAGACTCACTCAATAAACACATCCCTTGGGCACTTAATTTTTCTCCTAGGAGTTGTTAAAATCAGTGAGTGAGGAATAAGGTACAAATGAGTCCTTTTCCTTTCCTCTGTCTACTTCTCTGCCTACAGAACTGGGTATTCCCCACACTATGCTCTCACAATATTTATACATATCTTTTACATAGCATCTTCCTATTTGTTTCTAGTAAGTTTAAGCACAAGATTATAAACACTTTCAGAGAAGGAAGGACATTTTGACATTTGTGTTTTGAAATCCCATTCATTTCCTTATGAAGGACCTAGTTTTAAGAAGGCCCAAATACTGGACAGAAGAAAATAGAGGGTAGTGAAAAAACAAGTCATTCTCTAGAGTGATTTATAAAAAAGGGAGACCCACATCTTATTGAGCTTAAAATATTGTGCACATTTAGGGGTAACATGGGTGGCTCAGCTGGTTAAACGTCTGACTCCTGGTTTCAGCTCAGGTTGTGATCTCACAATTCATGGGATCGAGCCCCACATAGGGCTCTCTGCTGACACAGCAGTGCCTGCTTGGATTTCTCTCTCTCCCTGTCTCTGCCCGTCCCCTGCTCTCTCTCTCTCAAAATAAATAAACTTTAAAAGTATATATTTTGCATACTTCATCAAAGCTGTCCAAAATTTATGCAACAAAATTGGAATATATTCCAACAAAATTGGAAAAACATTCGGTTTTTCATGAACATCCAGTAATATTAGCAACTGAATAAACTTCTATCTTATTGGATTCCCACAAAGGCCTTATGAGTTGGTATTGCTCTGCCCGTTTTACAAATTAAGGAAACAGACTCAAAAATGTTAACAAATTTGCCTAAGATCACATAGCTTGCAAGCCTTGCCATTTCCAGTTGGTAATGTCTAAATGACTTTAAAAAAGGAAGGAAGTGTACAAAAGAACCAAAGCCTACAGCTCCAAAGCTATTCATAGCAGAAGATACCCAGGAGTAGATTCCTGAATTGGAATTTGTTGAGTTACTGGAGCTTAACAGAAATGGCCCCTAAGAATATCCAACTGAGAGAGGAAGATCAAGGGCAGGATTAGGATCCAATTTCATTTTGATCTAAAGCAGAAGTTCTCCAAGTATATAGTCTGTGAAATCTTTACAGGGGGGTTGGGTCCCAAGATTAAAGTTATTTTTATGGTGATACTAAGAAGTTATTTGCCTTTTTCACTTTTCTCTCAAGTATACAGGAGTTTTCCAAAAACTACACTGCACAGAATATTGCAATAGACTGAAATGCAAAAGTAGATGTGAGAATCCAGCTGTTTTCTATTAAACTAGGCATTAAATAGATTTACAAATATGTAAAACAATGCTAATATTCTTGCCATGTTTTTGAAGTTATTTTTCATTTATAATATGTTCTGTGATATATTAATTTGTAATGTTTTTTAACTTTAAGTAAATTAATGTTAAAGAATATAAAGAAGTACAGAGACCAAAAAGGTTGAAAAGCTGTTGCTCTAGATCAAGGCTGGAAGATAGCAGCACAGTAGGAAGACCTTAGGCTCACCCTGCCCCACGAATACAACTATGTCACTATCAAATCATCCTAAATACCCCACAATTGACTTCAAGACTGGCAGAACAAATTCCACAACTAAACGTAGAGGGGAGGCCAAAATGAAGAAGGTAGAAAGTGTGGAGACACTGTTTGGGAAAGAAACAGACCTTGGCCACTGAAGTGGGGAAGGAACCACAGTTGCAGAGAAGGGTGAAAGACAGACTAGCACACAGGGGAGCACACAGGGAAAATGAATCCCCATAGCAACTGGCTTGAAAAGCGAGAAGGGCCAAATTTCATGAATCTTTGCAACTAATAGGGTTAAAGCCTGGAATTTTAATGGTCAGAGGCTTTGCTGGGATAGAGCCCCAAGGACATTGTGCTGCTCTTGGAGAGAATGCATGCAAACAACCTGCAGACATACAGCATGGAAAATACAATCTGAAGAACTCCTGGGCACACAGTGGGGAATTTATTTGCTCCTCTCTGAGGGTGTCCCAGAGAGGCAGCCTTCACAGAGAGACCCCTCCTGAAACAAAGGAACTGACCGGCTGGATTTCCCTCCCCTGCACTTCAGCATAAATACAGGGCCACCTGAGGGTACCAGTGCAGGGCCACCACTGGCTACCTAGCTTGCTTACATCAAGCGCCACCCTCTGGTGCTCAGGTGGAACTGTCCTTCGGAGTCTCACTTGCCTCAGTCCCAGCAAGGTGGGCCCCCTCCCTGACAAGACCAGTCCCAACTCCTGCCCCTATCATGTCTCTCAACCCAGGACTTTGGTGGGGCCTCAGTTCTAGCAGCAGTGGCATCAGGTCTCGATTCATAAGGAGACCATAGCATGCCTAGTTAAAACTCGCCACGTTGAGGCCAGGAACAAAAACATTGCCCATAGCAGGCAAGTAAAGTTTCTGCAAACAAGTGGCCTGAAGAATAAAGCAGCCAGAACACAACAGCAGGGTGCACACAACACATACTGGAGGCACTCCCAGATGTTCCAGGCCCTGGAGAACGGGGAACACTACATGGCAGGGCATTACAAAACTTCTTTTTCATAAGGCCACTAACCTTAAGAATACGATACCGAAGCTGACTTTCCTAACAAACAGAAACAGGGCACAAAGATTTAAACAAAATGAGAAGACAGAGAAACTGATCCCAAATGGATGAACAGGAAAAAGCCATGGCCAGAGATCCAGGCAAAACAAATATAAGTAACATAGCTGATACAGAATTTAAAGCAATGATCATAAGGATACTCGCTGGACTTGAGAAAAGAGTGCAAGACATGAGTGAGACCCTTAACAGAGAGATAAGTAATAACACAGTAGAGATAAAGGGCTCAATAAACAAAATGAGAAACATGCTTGATGGGATGAACAGCAGGCTGGAAGAAGCAAGAGGAAATTAATGACCTAAAAGACAAAATAATGGAAAACAATCAAGCTGAACAAAAGAGAGAAAAAAAAATTATACAAAATGAGGGTAGACTTATGGAAAATAGTGACTTCATCAAACATAGTAACATCCATACTATAGTATCTGAGGAGAAAAGAGAAAAGGGGGGGGGGGACAGAAAATTTATTTGGAGAAATAATAACTGAAAACTTCCCTAATCTGGGGAAGGAAACAGATAATTCAGATACAGGAAGCACAGAGAATTTCCATGAAAATCAAGAAAACTAGATCCACACCAGGACATATTGTAGTTAAACTGGCAAAATATAGTGATAAAAAAAATTTTTTTAGCAGAAAGACAAAAGAAGTTAGTTAACTTAGAAGGGAAAACCCACAAGGTTCGCAGGGGATTTTTCAGTAGAAATTTTCCAAACCAGAAGGGAGTATCCTGATATATTCAAAGTGCTGAATGGTAAAAATCTGCAGGCAAGAATACTCTATCCAGCAAGGCTACCATTCAGAACAGGAGAGATAAAGAGCTTTCCAGACAAACAAAAACTAAAGGAGTTCATGACCACTAAACCAGTTTAGCAAGAAATAATAAAAGGGACTCTGGGTGGAAAGGAGAGATCAAAAATGATAGTATAAAAGTGAGAAACACAAAGGCAGTAAAAATTAATATTTCTGTAGAAAAATTAGTCAAGGGCTCACAAAATAAAATGATGTAAAATATAACAACATATACCTTAAACATTGAGAGAAGAGGAGTAAAAAATGGGTTCAGACCTAAGTAACATCAACTTAATACAGACGGCCATATGCAGAAGAGGTTATACACAAACCTGATAGAAACCATATATCAAAAACCACTAATAAATACCCGTAAAGAGAAACAAATCCATATATATCACTAAAGAAAATCAGCAAACAATGAAAGAGAAAAACAAGAATCACAGAAAATCTTCAGAAAAAAACAAAACAATAAAATGACAATACCTATCTATCAAAAATTACTTTTAAATGGACTAAATGTTCCAATCAAAAAGCACAGAGTGACAGAATGGATAAAAAAATAAAACTCATCTAAGGGCACCTGGGTGGCTCAGTCGGTTAAGCCTCCGACTTCAGCTCAAGTCGCGATATCATGGTTCACGGGTTCAAACCCCACATCGGGCTCTGTGCTGACAGCTTAAAGCCTGGAGCCTGCTTTGGATTCTGTGTTTCCTTCTCTCCCCTCCCCTATTTGAGTGTGCACACGCTCTCTCTCTCTCTCTCTCTCTCTCTCTCTCTCAAAAATAATCATCTCAAAAATAAACATTAAAAAGTAAAAATAAAAAAACAAGATATCTATACGAGACTCATTTTAGACCTAAAGACACCAGCAGATCGTGAGGGGATGAAGAAACATCTATCAAGCAAATGGATGTCAAAAGAAAGCTGGAGCAGCAATACTTCTATCTGACAAATCAGACTTTAAAACAAAGACTGTAACAAGAAACAAAGAAGGACATTATATGACACTAAAGGAGACAATCCAACAAGAAGGTATAACAATTGTAAATACTTATGCACCCAACATAGAGGCACCCAAATACATAAAACAGTTAATAACAAACATAAAGTAACTAATTCACAATGATAAAGTAATAGTAAGGGGTTTTAACAGCTCACTTAAATCAATAGACAGATTCTCTAAACAGAAAATCAACAAGGAAACAATGGCTTTGAATGACACACTAGACCAAGTGGATTTAACAGATATATTCAGAAAATTTCATCCTAAAACAGAATACACATTCATTTCAAGTGCACATAAAACGTAATCTAGAATCAATCAAACATTAACCCGCAAAACAAGTCTCAATGAATTCAAGAAGATGGAAGTTATACCATGCATCTTTCCTGACCACACTATGAAACTAGAATCAACAATAAGAAAAAATCTGGAGGGGTGCCTGGGTGGCTCAGTCAGTTAAGCGTCTGACTTCAGCTCAGGTCATGATCTCGTGGTCTGTGAGTTCGAGCCCCGCGTCGGGCTCTGTGCTGACCGCTCAGAGCCTGGAGCCTGTTTCAGATTCTGTGTCTCCCTCTCTCTCTGACCCTCCCCCGTTCATGGTCTGTCTCTGTCTCAAAAATAAATAAACGTTAAAAAAAAAAAATTAAAAAAAGAAAAAATCTGGAAAAAACACAAAACTGTAGAGATTAAAAAGCATGCTACTAAGCAATAAATGGGTCAACCAGAAAATAAAACAAGAAATTAAAAAGTATAAGGAAACAATGAATGAAAACACA
This sequence comes from Felis catus, assembly GCF_018350175.1. Taxonomy (NCBI): domain Eukaryota; kingdom Metazoa; phylum Chordata; class Mammalia; order Carnivora; family Felidae; genus Felis; species Felis catus. The sequence continues at coordinate 117,466,165 of NC_058374.1, forward strand.
GTGGTCCAAAACTTTTGTGATGCAGCAAAACCAGTTCTGAGAGAGAAACAGCAATACAGCTCTACCTCTAGAATCAAGAAATATCTCAAACAACCTAACTTACACCTAAAGGAACTAGAAAAAGAACAAAACCTAAAACCAGCAGAAGGAAATAAGAGAGATTAAAGTAGAAATAAATAACAGATGGCACAAAGACACTCAGATCAATGGAAAAGAATAGAGAACCCAGAAATAGACCCACAAACGTATGGCCAACTCATCTTTGACAAAGCAGGAAAGAATATCCAATGGAATAAAGACAGTCTCTTCAGCAAGTGGTGCTGGGAAAACTGGACAGCAACATGCAGAAAAACTGGACCACTTTCTTACCCCATACACAAAAATAAACCCAAAATGGATGAAAGACCTACATGTAAGACAGGAAGCCATCAAAATCCTCGAGAAGAAAGGAGGCAAAAACCTCTTTGATCTTGGTCGCAGCAACTTCTTATTCAACACATCTCCAGAGGCAAGGAAAACAAAAGCAAAACTGAACTACTGGGACCTCACCAAAATAAAAAGCTTCTGCACAGCAAAGGAAACAATCAGCAAAACTAAAAGGCAACCAACTGAATGGGAGAAGATATTTGCAAACGACATATCAGATAAAGGGTGAGTATCCAAAATCTATAAAGAACTTATCAAACTCAACACGCAAAAAACAAATAATCCAGTGAAGAAATGGACAAAAGACATAAATAGACAGACACTTCTCCAAAGAAGACATCCAGATAGCCAACTGACACAGGAAAAAATGCTCAACATCACTCATCATCAGGGAAATACAAATCAAAACCACAAGGAGATACCACCTTACACCTGTCAGAATGGCTACCATCAACAACTCAGGCAACAACAGATGTTGGTGAGGATGTGGAGAAAAAGGATCTCTTTTGTGTTGCTAGTGAGAATGCAAACTGGTGCAGCCACTCTGGAAAACAGTATGGAGCTTCCTCAAAAAAATAAAAATAGAACTACTCTATGCCCCAGCAACTGCACTACGAGGTATTTATCCAAGGGATACAGGTATGCTGTTTCGAAGGGGCACATGTATCCCAATGTTTATAGCAGCACTATCAACAACAGCCAAAGTATGGAAACAGCCCAAATGTCCATCAACTAATGAATGGATAAAGAAGATGTGGTATATATATACAATGCAGTATTACTCAGCAATCAAAAAGAATGAAATCTTGCCATTTACAACAACATGGATGGAACTAGAGGGTATTATGCTAAGTGAAATTAGTCAGAGATAGACAAATATATGACTTCACTCATGAGGACTTTAAGACACAGAACAGATGAACACAATGAAAGGGAAGCAAAAATAATATAAAAATGGGGAGGGGGACAAAACATAAGAGACTCTTAAATATGGAGAACAGAGGGTTACTGGAGGGGTTGTGAGAGGGGGGATGGGCTAAATGGGTAAGGGACATTAAGGAATCTACTCCTGAAATCATGTTGCACTATACGCTAACTAACTTGGATGTAAATTAAAAAAATAAAAGAAAAAGAATTAAAAAAAAAAAGAAAAGAAAGAAAGAAATAACAGAAACTAAAACAAAAACAAACAGATTGATGAAACCAGGAGCTGGTTCTTTGACAAATATCAATATAATTGATAAGCCTCTAGACAGACTATGAAGGAAAGAAGAGAAAAATCTCAAATATATAAGTAAAAACTAAGAGAGAAGAAATAACAACCAACATCACAGAAATACAAACAATTATAAGGGAATATTATTTAAAAAATATAAAAAAATTTAAAAAAAACCCACAACCTCATGCCAGGACACCTGGGTGGCTCAGTTGGTTAAGCATCTGACTTTTGATTTCAACTCAGGTCATGATCTCACAGTCCTGAGAAGAAGGTCCCCCCACCCCCCTGCTCTGCACGGGTGTGACCCTAATATTCTCTCCCTTTCCCTCTGTCCCTTCTATACTCCCTCATTCTCAAAAACAATTTAAGTAATAAAAATAAATTTAAAAAATTAAAAAAATTTTTTACAGGTGCCAAAAACTTGGACCACCTAGAGGACATGGATGAATTCCTAGAAACATCTAAACAACCAAAACTGAAACAGGAAGAAATACAAAATTTGAACAGACCAATTCCCAGCAAAGAAATTGAATCCATAATCAAAAAACTCCCAACAAACAAAAGTCCAGGACCAAATGGCTTCACAGGCAAAACCTACCCAACATTTTTTTAATGTTTTATTATTTATTTTTGAGAGAGAGACAGAGAGAAAGAGAGACAGAGAGAGACAAAGTACTAGTGTGGGAGGGGCAGAGAGAGAGGGAGACACAAAATGGGAAGCAGGCTCAAGGCTCTGAGCTGTCAGCACAGAGCCGGGTGCGAGGCTCGAAGCCAAGAACTGCAAGATCATGACCTGAGCCAAAGTCAGACACTGCACCAACTGAGCCTCCCAGGCACCCAATCCTACTAAACATTTAAAGAAGAGTTAATGCCTACTCTTCTCAAACTGTTCCAAAAACAGAAAAGGAAGGAAAAGTTCTAAATTAATTCCATGAGACCAGCATTACCTTCATACCAAAACCAGATAAAGACAACACTACAAAAGAAAACTACAGGCCAATATCCCTGATGAACACAGATGCAAAACTCCTCAACAAAATATTAGCAAACCAGATCCAACAATACATTATAAAAGTCATTCACCATGATCAAGTGGGATTTATTCCTGGGTTGTAGAGGTGGTTCAATCTTCACAAATCAATTAACGTGATACATCACATCAGTAAGAGAAAGGAGGGGTGCCTGGCTGACTCGGGTGGTGGAGCGTGCTACTTTTGATCTCAGAGTTGTAAGTTCAAGCCCCATGTTGGGTGTACAGATTACTAAAAATCAAATCTCCAAAACATATATAAATAAAAGAAAGGCTACCAACCATATGATCATTTCAAAAGATGCAGAAAAGGCATCTGACAAAGTGCAACATCCATTCATGATAAAAACCATCAACAAAGTGGTTTTAGAGGGAACATACCTCAACATTATAAAGGCCATATATGAAAAACACACAGCTAGTATCATCCATCCTACATGAAGAAAAAAACAACAATAAAAAAAAAAACAACAACAGAGCTTTTCCTCTACAGTCAGAAATAAGACAGGGATGCCCACTCTCACCACTTTCATTCAACCCAGTACTGGAAGTCCTAGCCATAGCAATCAGACAACAAAAAGAAATAAAAGGCATCCAAATTGGTAAAGAAGTAAAACTTTCACTCTTTGCAGATGACATGATACCATATACAGAAAACCCTAAGGACTCCACCGAAAAATGGGGAGAACTGATGAACAAATTCAGTAAAGCTGCAGGATACAAAACCAATATACAGACACCAGTTGCATTTCTATACATTAATAATGAAGCAGCAGAAAGAGAAATTAAGAAAACAGTCCCATTTACTATTGCACCAAAAATACTAAGATACCTAGGAATAAACCTAACCAAAAAGGTGAAAGACCTGTACTCTCAGAAGCATAAAACATTGATGAAAGAAACCGAAGATGACACAAAAAAATGTCAAGATAGTCCATGACTAGAAGAACAAATACTGTTAAAATGTCTACACTCCTCAAAGCACTCTACAGAGTTAATGCAATCCCTATCAAAATACCAACAGCATTTTTCACAGAACTAGAACAAACAATCCTAAAATTTGTATGGAACCACAAAAGACCCTGAATAGGCAAAGCCATCTTTACAAAGAAAAGCAAAGCTGTAGGTGTAACAAATTCCAGACTTCAAGTCATGTTACAAATCTACAGGAATCAAAACAATATGGTACTGGCACAAAAACAGACACATAGATCAATAAAATAGAATACTCAAGAAATGAACCCATAATTATACGGTCATTTAATCTTCGACAAAACAGAAAAGAACATCCAATGGGGAAAAAGACAGTCTCTTCAAGTGGTGTTGGGAAAACTGGATAGCAACATGCAAAAGAATGAAATTGGACCACTTCGTTGTACCATACACAAAAATAAATTCAAAATGGATTAAAGACCTAGATATGAGACCTGAAACCATTAAAATCCTACAAGAGAATATAGGCAGTAACTTCTCTGACATAGGCCAAAACAGTATTTTTCTAGACATGTCTTCTGAGACAAGGGAAATAAAAGCAAAGATAAACTATTGGGATTATATCAAAATAAAAAGCTTCTGCAGAGCAAAGGAAACAATCAGCAAAACTGAAACGCAACCTATGGAATGGGAAAAGATATTTGCAAATGACATATCTCATAAAAAGTTATATGAAGAACTGAGAAAACTGAACACCCAAAATCTAAATAATCCAATTAATGGACTGAAGAAATGAACAGACATTCCAAAGAAGATACACAGATGCCCAACAAACACATAAAAAGATGTTCATCATCACCTATCATCAAGGCAATACAAATCAAAACTACAATGAGATATCACCTCACGGCTACCAGTATGGCTAAAATCAACAACACAAGGAGTAACGTGTTGGTGAGGATGTGGAGAAAAAGGAACCCTCTTGCCTTGTTGATAGGAATGTAAATTGGTACAGCTATTGTGGTAAAGAGTATGGAGGTTCCTCAAAAAGTCAGAATACAAAAATACTCATTCAAAGGGATACATGTACCCCTAAGTTTGCAGCATTACTTACAATAGCCAAATTATGGAAGCAGCTCAAGCATCCATCAATAAATAGATGAATGGATAAAGTGGAGTGAGTGTGAGTGTGTGTGTGTGTGTGTGTGTGTGTGTGTGTGTATAATGCAATATTATTCAGCCATTAAGAATGAAATCTTGCTATTTGCCACAACATGGATGGAGCTAGAGTATAAGCTAAATGAAGTAAGTTCAGTCAGAGAAAGAAAATAACATGATTTCACTCATGTGTGCAATTTAAGAAACAAAACAAATGAGGGCGCCTGGGTGGCTCAGTGGATTAAGCCTCCAACTTCAGCTCATGATCTCACGGCTCATGGGTTCGAGCCCCTTCAGATTCTGTGTCTCTCCCTCTCTCTGACACTCTGTCTCACTCTCTCAAAAACAAATATTAAAAAAAATTTTTTTTTTAAAAAACAAATGAGCAAAGGCGAAAAAAGAAGGAGATAAATCAAGAAACAAACTCTAAATTATAGAGAACAGGGAGGCTTGGGTAGTTCAGTCGGTTGAGGGTCGGTCTGACTCTTGATTTCGCTCAGGTCAAGATCCCAGGGTCATGGGGTCAATTCCCGCATTCTGCTCCATACTGAACATGGGAGTCTGCTTGTGATTCTGTCCTCCCTCTTCCTCTGCCCCTTTCCCCGGCTCACGTGCTCTAAAACTACAATACAATACAATACAATACAATACAATACAATACAATACATACATAAATAAATTATAGAGAACAAACTAAACTGATGGTTATCAGAGGTGGGGGCGGGAATGGGCTAAAATAAGTGATGGGGAATAAGGAGTGCACTTGTGCTGATGAGCACCAGGTGATAGGTGGAATTGCTGAATCAGTATATTGCACACTTGACACTAACATAACAGTGTCTGTTAACCAACCGGAATTAAAATAAAACCTTAAAAAGCCAAAAACATAAAAAATAAATAAAAAACACTTGGATCAAAAGAGAAAAAAGAAAAAGCTGCTGCTCTAAGGTTGTTCTCAACCTATGCCCAAATATAAAATCTGGTCTTCTAAATGGATTTATTCACCAAAATTAACTGGGCTATGTAAATGTAAAGTTCCTGGGTTTCACCATATTATAAACTGCTTAAGGACAGAAATATTTTTTCAAACCTTTGTGTTCCTTCCTACCCCAATCATATCACTCATATGCCTCCAAAATTTGTTATGTCAAGCCAGATTACTCCTCACTTGATCTTTCTAAATTAACACTATACTTCATCTCTCAGTAACATAAAGGATTCTACAGTACCATATGACCTACTGCACAAGAAACTGAAAAGATCAGACTTTTTACTTGGTGACACATGATGACACCACTCAAGATATCCTGTGATGCTCAGCTCATCATTCACTCTTTTAAATACCTCCTAACTCTAACAGTAAGAAATTTAAAAAGCATTTTAGGGACCTCATTTTAATAGAAAGAAGTAAAAATATTTAGATATTTAAAAGGTCATATTCTTAAAGAATGAAACTTTAATTCCCTTCAAAAATAACAATTTAGGGGCGCCTGGGTGGCGCAGTCGGTTAAGCGTCCGACTTCAGCCAGGTCACGATCTCGCGGCCCGTGAGTTCGAGCCCCGCGTCAGGCTCTGGGCTGATGGCTCAGAGCCTGGAGCCTGTTTCCGATTCTGTGTCTCCCTCTCTCTCTGCCCCTCCCCCATTCATGCTCTGTCTCTCTCTGTCCCAAAAATAAATAAATGTTGAAAAAAAAAATTTAAAAAAAAAAATAACAATTTAATTCTAATCATATGACACATTTTCAATTACCACCAAATAAAGAATTATGTGTTTTCAAAGCACAAATCTCGAGGGGCATCTGGGTGGCTCAGTCAGTTAAGCGTTGTACTTTAGCTCAGGTCATAGTCTCATGGCCCATGGGTTCAAGCCCCACGTCGGGTTCTGTGCTGACAGCTCAGAGCCTGGAGTCTGCTTCAGATTCTGTGTCTCCCTCTCTGTCTGCCCCTTCCCCACTCACACTCTATCTCTCTCTGTCTCAAAAATGAATACATGTTAAAAAAAAAAATTAAGGGGCGCCTGGGTGGTGCAGTTGGTTAAGCGTCCAACTTCAGCCAGGTCACAATCTCGCGGTCCGTGAGTTCGAGCCCCGCGTCGGGCTCTGGGCTAATGGCTCAGAGCCTGGAGCCTGTTTCTGATTCTGTGTCTCCCTCTCTCTCTGCCCCTCCCCCATTCATGCTCTGTCTCTCTCTGTCCCAAAAATAAATAAATGTTGAAAAAAAAATTAAAAAAAAAATTAAAAAACAAAGCACAAATCTCACAAAATCTCCCATTTTCTAAATATTCTTGTAGGTTTCATTGAGAATGTTCTTAGCCATGCCTGGTACAGGTAAATACGAATTTGCTCTCTATGTTTAAAAGAAAAAACACGTAGGCAACTTTCTAACTTTTCTCACCAAAACGTATCTGAACTGAATGTGTTATCATTCTATCATTGATGACACAATAACAGTTTATCACATTTTTTTAAAAACTAGCACTTCATTAAAGCTTTCTCGATAGTGACCAACTTTCCTTGGAAACAGTGGAAGACATGGCAAGATATTAAAATGCCAGCACTCTTCAACTTTCTGATAGTTTTTGTTTCTATGAAGTGCTATATTAGATTAAGACAACATGAAGAAAAAAAGCGGGCAAAATGTGCATACCCATTAATCATAACAGACTTTTAAAAAAAATTCCAAAGAAAGACTTCCTGTGAGGACAGAGAAAAATATTCTAAAACACTAAAGTCTGAATTAACCAGAATTCTGTCAAATAGGGCATTATTCTTCAACCTGAATAGCTTCCTTAAGAGGGATTAAATGGATTATAGCTATTCAAAGATTCCAGTTAATCAAAGATTAAGTGCATGGGCCTAGATTCTCTCCTTTGCTTCACTACTGCTTGATACGTGCTCAGTCTTGTTCCTCAAAAACTGAAAGCTACCATATTCCTTCATTTAATTAAAATCTGATGAAATGTTAATTACCTACAACTGTGGCACTGGTTGATCAAGGGTTTATAGCATATAGGAAGTCCATGGGGTTCAACAAAAATTGAGAATAAGCCTAACACAGGTTCAAATCGTGATGTCTTCATATAGATATTGGGGAGTGTGAAAAATACGACACAGAGAAATCCAACCTCAGTTTTTCCTCTTTGGAGAAGGAAATAAAAAACTACCTCAGAAAGATGTGAGATATAGATTAGAATGTATGGATTGTGCCTAGCACACTGTAGGTATTCAACAAATGTTACTTCTTCCCCTGTACACTCCCAAAGTATTAACACTAAATAGATGTACTGTATATAAAATTGCAGGCTACACACGACTGACCTGTCCTCAATTACAGTCAAAATGAGAGATTAAATAACTTTTACAGGGTAATGTGGGAGCAAGTCAGTAAAATTATTTTTTTTTAATGTTTATTTATTTTTGAGAGAGAGGGAGAGAAAGAAAGCACACCCAGGGGAAGGGCAGAAAGAGAGGAAGAGAGAGAATCCCAAGCAGGCTGCACGCTATCGGCACAGAGCCCGACACGAGGCTCAAACTCAGAAGGCTGTGAGATCATGACATGAGCTGAAATCAAGAGTCAGATGCTTAACCAACTGAGCCACCCAGGTGCTCCCCCAGTACAATTATTTCTAAGAAAATATTCTTAATTTCACATAACTACCCTGCAAACAGAATTCCCCATTAGGCAATTCTTAGGTGAAGAATGTCATGACAGACTGAACAGCTCTGGGAGCACAGAACTGTTCAGTGAAAATTCATCACTGAGGTCAATAGGTCTTTCTCTACCTAAACCTATAAGGCCTTCGTGTTCTGACCCCACCACTTTTCAGCCACATCTCCAGAGATCACATTACAATAGCCTGGTTTTTTTTCCAACCTCTCTGGCCACTCTTTTGCAAGTTTAGACTCTCTCTCTCTCTCTCTCTCTCTCCCTCTCTCCCACATATAGCTATTAAGCATTAGAAGTTCTGAGGCCCAAGTATTTTTCTTCTCACTCTATGCTTCCTCAGGCAAACTCATCTAGGCATTTGGATTTAATCTAAACAATAACTCCCAAATTTCTATTACTGATCCTTTTAGGTCTCTTTTCTCAGCTACAGACTCCTATATCCAACTGCCTATTCGGGTGTCTCAGACACCATAATTATCAAAGTAAGGCCTCATTCTTCAGGGGAAATCATTCAATGTCAAACACCTCACCAAAAGAATGTATTGTCTTAGTAGCTGGTCCTAAGAATTACACTTTTTATAATTGTATTTTCAAGTTTATTGTGGTTCTGAATGGGTAGTGAGAACTAAAACCATCTACACCCAGAGTTTAGTCTACATTAACATCACTGTTCAGCTGTCTTTGACAACATGACTCTACTATTCCAGGAAACTCTTGTCCAGGCAGATAAGAGTTGCAAATAACTTCATTGTTCATTTCAGGAACTTCCCAAAAACCCCATATAAACCAAGAGCAGACTATTCAACTTTTTAATAAATAGCAGCAAATGACTGTTCACTTTCCAGGACACTTTAAAAATCTCACCTCAAAACCCTTGCTTTGCTGTGTCTATCAATCCTAAGCTATTATATCGTGATCCTTACTAATTCTAATCAAGTTCCTAAATATGTCTTAAAGATACCAACAAATCCTCAAAAAACATACCAACTTTGCTCTCTCTTCCTACTTCAGTATTCTTTTCATATGCCCTCCCCTTCCCCTAGCAGATCCTAACAACTCTGTAAAGATGGTTCTCTCCTTCATGCAATAAAGTCATTAGGTAGTTTTTTGGTAGTATTTTCTAAGAGCCAACATTCCACAGCATCACCAGATAGTTTCCCAAATATCTATTAAAATTCAGTTCAGCAATACTAGTTTCATCACAAGTAAAATGAGGTAAATATGAATACCTTTATAAAAAGGTATAAGAGGGGCACCTGGGTGGCTCAGTTGGTTGGGCGGCCGACTTCGGCTCAGGTCACAATCTCGCAGTCCATGAGTTCGAGCCCCGCGTCGGGCTCTGTGCTGACAGCTCAGAGTCTGGAGCCTGTTTCAGATTCTGTGTCTCCCTCTCTCTGACCCTCCCCTGTTCATGCTCTGTCTCTCTCTGTCTCAAAAATAAATAAACGTTAAAAAAAATTTTTTTTAATAAATAAATAAATAAATAAATAGGTATAAGAAATCATCCTACACTAGGCAACATCAGTTGACACCATTGGTTCCATTTTCTTAATGAGTTAAAACAGATATTTGGCCTACAAATAAAACTTTACATAATACCAAATAGATTACCAGTATCATTGCAGCCATAAAACCAGTGAGGAGTTCTGAAGACAATGGGAGGTAAATAAATCACAGACAGGTTTGAAAACTGAAGCAGGAATCTTAGGAGAAACAGGATGGGGAAAAAACTAAATTAGAATAATCCACAACACTAAGAATTAGTTCAAGGAAAGAAATGCTGCTAAATTTACTATAATTTAACAGTGAAAAGTAACTTTAAGGGAATTTTCATTACTGTAAAATTATCTTTAAACCATGATTTGGAATTAAGACACAATGAAATGCTTAATATATTTTCCAGAAAGTTGAGGCTTTTTATCCACCAAGAATAAATGTGTAAGCATTTATTTTACTATAAATCATTTAAAGCACTTATAAGGCCACAAGGATGCTTACACAGGAGTAATTTGAAAGAAAAGGTTAAGCATTTAAAATGCCTCAATGCTGAGGAGGAAATGAAGTATTCAAATTTTAAGATCTAAATGTAAAAATGGAAACCACAAGTACTGGAAAAAAAGATGGATGAATTCCTTCATAAACCTGGGAGTGGTGAAGACTTTTCGAACTATGTTTCAAAGTTCAGAAACAAAAGAAAAAATAGTAGCACCATATAAAAAAGGAAAATTTTTGCATAAGAAACATCATAAAGAATGAAAAAATATATTTTTTGCAACCCGTATTACAAATAAAGGGCTAAACTCCCTACAGAGAATTCCTGAAACCAAGAAGTAAAAGACAAAAACCTAACAGAAAAATAAACAATGCTAGAGTTCACAGAAGGGAGAAAAAAGTAAAACGTCCATTATAAATACAAAAGAAAAAAAATTCAGTTCATTCATAATGAGAGAAATACAACAGCCTGAGTTACACCAGTTTTCATCTATTGAAAGAGCAAAATTCCAAAAACGTGATACACATTCAGTCGGTGAGGCTATGGGAAAATAAGCCTCTCAAACATTTCGGTACATAATGGCCAATAGGACTGCAACAGAATTACAGCAGTTTCTTTTTAAAAAATATTTTATGATAGTTTTAGATTCATAGGAAAATTGCAAAGATAGTACACATAGTTGCCCTATACCAGACACCTAGACTCTGCTATGAAGATCTTATATTACTATGGTATATCTGTCACAAATAGAACCAAAACTGATGCATTACAGACTAAAGTCCACTCTATTTAGATTTCACTAGTTCTTACCGAATGTCCTTTTTCTGTTACAGGATCCCAAGCACTATACCACATTATTATACTGTCATGTCTTCTTAACGCTCTTCTTGGCTGGGAAAGTTTCTGACTTCCCCTGTTTCAGATGACCTTGACAGCTTTAAGGAATATCGCTATAATAAAATACCTTAGACTAGGTAGCTTAGACACAACAGAAATTTATTTCTCACATTTCTGGGGGCTGGGAAGTCCAAGATCAAGGCCCCTGCAGATTTGGTGTCTGGTAAAAGCCCACTTCATAGTTCATATATTGCCATCTATTCATTAAGTCCTCACATGGCACAAGAGGGGAAGTAGCTCTTTGGTGTTTCTTAAAAAGGTATTAATCCATGCCCTACTGATATAAGCACCTCTCAAAGGCCCCACCTCCAAATACTATCAGGTTTCAACATATAAATTACAGGGGGCAGGGGAGATACACTTGGTTTATAGTATTAATACAATATATTTATAGTATTAAACCTTGGTCACACAGCTGAGGTAGCGTTTGTCAGGTTTTTCCCCTGCTAAGTTACCCTTTTCTCTATTTTTCCACTCATTTAGAGGAGAGTTTTATTATACCTCTTTGAAAGCTGAGTATCTACATAAATTATTTGGAATTCCTCTGCACAGGAGTTTTGTCTATTCTCCCCCATTTATTTATTTCAGTATGGATTCATGGATATTTTATAATTAAATTATAATCCAATTTTTAAAATTCTATTTTCTCAAATTGTTCTATTATTAATCATTGGGAGCTCCCTGAGTCAGCTCCTATGCCCCTTTTACATATCTCATTCATTGTTTTTGTTGGGAGTACTTCTTAACTTTTCAGTATTATTGTATATATTTCCTGTCCCAGTCCTGGAATCAGCCATTTCTCCAGAGCTCTGGTTCCTTTCATGGGAGAATAGTATTAGAAACCAAGATCTGGGCACTAACTGCTCACTGCTACTGGGGTGTCATTTTTTTCTAGGCCTTCTCAACTGACAGAGCAAAGAAACCTGTGTACAGAGGTATTTACCACTTGACTGACCCTTGTTCTTAGAATCTAAATCATGCATTTGCTTATGCAAGTACAAAATGTTGTATGTATGCTATTCATTTGGTATTGTAATAGCAAAAGATAAGAAACAACCCAAGTGTCCACAAAGGACTCGGTGACTTAGCTGAATTTTACTTCTGTGGGTTTATGACAGTTATTAAAAATAAAGGAAGATCTTTAACTAGACATGGAAAAATCTTCAAAATAAAATACATATGTATTTGTTTGTATTTGCAAAAAATACACTGGAAAGATAAACACAAAAGGAAATGTCTACCTATAAAAGGTGTAGGAAGAAAAACTAGCAGGAGAAAGCAAAGGGTGAAACAAGACTTCTCTATATATCTCTATACATAGTTTTAAGTTCTTAATTATATCACTTATTCAAAAAAATTAAGTTTAATTTTTTTTGTTAATGTTAAATGCCTACCAAAGTGGAAGGATTTGAAGAGTTCAAAGTAAGAAAGGAATGGGGCAGGGAGATAATCATTTGTGAAGAGTAAATACTTTAAGAAAAGTTACCTCCTCCTTAGGAACAAGATCAAAAATGTATCAAAAATTCTTTGTAACTATTAGAAGTACAGTTGACCCTTGAACAGCACAGGGGTTAGGGGCACTGACCCCTGTGTAGTCCAAAACCTGCATTTAACTTCTGATTCCCCAAAAGCTTAACTATTAATAGGCTGCTGTTGACTGGAAGCCTTACCAATAACATAAAGAGTCAATTAACACATATTTTCTATGTCATATATGTATTATATGCTATATTCTCACAAAGGAGAATAAAAAGTGTTACTGAGAAAATCCTAAGAGAAAATACTTTTATAGTACTGTACTTTTTGTTCCCAAAATAAATCCATGTATAAGTGGACCAGTGCAGTCAAACCTGTGTTGCTCAAGGATTAACTGTAAAGTCAAACTTAGTTGACTTTAAAGTGCTGAAACCCAGTAGCTGCTAAAATCAGCCTATTCTCAGTACCTGCATATAACTTAACTGAGTTGCTATTAAATGGATAGTGTTACATGGTTACCTGTATTATATTAACACAGAGGTAAAGGCTAAAGAACTAAATAATCATTTGTAGAGGTATAATTAGTATTTGTATCCTTCATTGGCATGCTGATATTCACAGTTAAATAAAAGAATTTTTTCAATGTCATAAACTTACTATTTTTATCTATTTCCCCAATAAAATGATGAAACCAAATTTTAACATGTGGGATCACTTCCTCATTGGAAGATAAAAATGGAAGGTTTACAAATACACATTTCTAAATGCTCCTAAGAGATAATAAAATAATTTCATGTCTCTGAGGTGAACCAGACCAGAAAAAAGAAGGCACAAGTAGCTCTTTTTAGCATTCCTAAAGTAAGGAAGCAATCCTTTGAGGCTGCTTCTGAAAAAGTAGCTCATTTGTAGCAGTTCACAGAACTTTCCCAAAGACTTCGATGTAGAAAAGAGGACATTCTGCCTAAAAAATATTCAATAGGTCAATTCCATAGATGAATAAAATCCAAACTTCTTACTGGTATAGCTCCCTCTTTGATCTCACCTACCACATCTTCCACATGCAACCTCTATTTCTCTATTTCTACTACATGGAAATACTTAATAGGCTGGTGGAGAATAACAATTTTTTTTTTAATGTAAACCCTTCTTTCATAATTCCTTTTTACATACTGCCCTTTTATCCTAGTAAGTGCTAAAGCTAATCATCTCTAGCATTACTTCCTCCAAGAAATCTACCAAGTACCCTTGGCTGAATGTCATTCCCTCCTCTTCAGGACAAGTCCACCTTTGGTGACAGCATGAATAAATGAACAAAATCATAAATTACCTAATTTTTACAGAGATGCTCTTTACAAGATACAACCTGGACAATGAGGAAATGGAAGTCTACCCTGATTCCTGATCCAACTCTTACAGATGTGCTGACATATCTAGGACTGAAGTTTTAAGCTAGAGAGACGAGGTTGAAAAGAAAAAAAAAATGGAGACACCTCTTTTACTTCTCTTTTGCCTACCATTTATAAAAGTAGAATAAAAATACATACGTAGTATCAAAATTATTTGAAGAAAAAACTGTCTTGCCATACCAGACATTAAGATATATTACAAAGCAGTGATAACTAAAATAAGCTGGAGCTAGAATAAGAACAGATGGATCACCAAAACAAATTATTTCAGATCCAGAGAAAAAAACGTTACATATAGCAATATGATTAAAAAAAAAAGAAAGCATCACAGGGGCACCTGGGTAGTTCAGTAAGGTAAGCATCCAAATTTCAGTTTCTGCTCAGGGCATGATCTCGTGGCTCAAGCCCTGCATCAGGCTCTGAAATGACAGTGTGGAGATTGCTTGGGATTCTCTCTCTCCCTCTCTCTCTCTCTCTGACCCTCCTCCACTTGTGCTATGTCTGTCTCTCCCTCTCAGAATAAATTTAAAAAAAAAAGTATCACAAAATAATGAAAAATGAAGCTGTCAGGATTCAGGGAATGGTAAACATTTCCTCCTGAGCAATCTGAGGGGAAAATAAGGGAAAAAACCCAGCAATCAAAGAAATCCAAACCCAAGCAATGACATCTTTCTATAAATTATCTAAAGCAAGTATTATTATTACTTTTTTTAGAGAGAGAGAGAGAGAATGAGCAGGGGACAGGGCAGAGGGAAAGAGAAAGCAACTCGCAAGCAGGCTCCAAGCCTAGCACAAAGCCTGACATGGGTGCTCAATCCCATGACCCTGGGATCATGACCTGAGCTGAAGTCAAGAGTCAGACACATAACCAACTGAGCCACCCAGGCGCCCCTGAAGCAAGAATTTTAAAGAGTAGTGTCAGTAAAAGTAGATGTGGCACATTACTAGCGGCGCTGCCACAACAAGCATTAATTGAAAAGGTTCACAGGGTTTGATCTGGGAATTCCACGTCTCTGTATCTAGCTACCCTAAGGAACTGTAAAATGGCGGGGAAAGGATGGTGTGGTCACGTGCTACAGCCTGTCCCAGCACAATTTAAAATGATGCAAAATGAAAAGTAGTAATTTATTATTAACCGCTATGAAACAGTTAACTGTTGCTGTAACAATGAAAATGATTGCCATAAAAATTATTTGGTAACTTAAAAAACTTACATTATAAAAAGGATCTTAAACAAAAATATTAAACTCTGTATATGAAAAAACACAGAGAATATTTGAAGATGATAACCACTGCTAGGGAATTTAGATTATGGTCTATTTTCTACATTGGTATGTTCTTACATTTAAAAAAAATTTTTAAAAACATAAAAATTGAGACTGTACAGATGCAAAACAGTAAGACACTCAAACTGTTAAAGTAATTAAGCAAGAAGGTGATTAGACTAAGGTGGCTCTAATGCCTTGGTACCCTAGGTAAGCAAACCAAAACCTAAGCCACAGTCACTATACAAGAATCTGAGAAAATGAAACTTAAGAACAACCAATCACAAACAGTCAGCTAGGCTTTCCAAAGAAGGCAACTGCTTAAACTATCACCAATCAAATAATTCCCTTTGCTTCTAGGTCTTCCCTGTAAAAACTTCCCACTCTCCCAGCTCTAGTTGGTAGACAGGTAAAAACCTCTGGTTTGGTGTTCCCTAATTCAATCAATGTATGCTCATTAAACTTTGAAAAAAAAATTAACATGCCTCAGTTTACCTTTTAGAAAACAAACTAAAAAACCAAAACAAAAAGATATTCACTAAAGGGATAAAAAATAAATACAATAATTGGAACATAAGACTTTTATAAAGTTAAGAAAATCCCCCAAAACATGATAAAACTAGGAAATCCAAAAAACAATAAAAAGAGAAAAAATAAGATGCGATGATGGAAAGTTTCAATCACTTTGCCCTTACTTTAATTTCTATATGAGTGATTGCTCCTCTTAACACTGTACTAAACCCTAAAACTGTGTTTCTAAAACCCAAGGATTGCCTGGAACATTTTAAAAACGAAGCTCAGAGATTTGAATTCAGTTGTTCTGGGACAGAGCTTAAGATTTTACATCACACACACACACACACACACACACACACACACACACACACACACATCACAGAGACATCTAGTTGGGTTTTGTTTGTTTTTTTTTTTTAATCAACAAGAGTGCTTCCGAAGTTCATGTGAAAGCCACTGACCTAGAAGAACATAAGATAATAAAAACCTAAGATAATAGGCGTACTGGGTGGCTCAGATGGTTAAGCATCCAACTCTTGATTTTGGCTCAGGTCATGATCTCTTGGCTCAGTTTGTGAGTTCGAACCCTGTGTGTCAGGCTCTGCGCAGACAGCCCCAAGCCTGCTTGGGATTCTTTCTCTCCTCTCTCTCTGCACCTCCCCAACTCGCACAGGTACTCTCTTTCTCTCTCTCAAAACCAACTTAAAAAAAAAAAAGATAATAAATAAGAGTTTATGACAAAGAATAAAACGCAAAAACAATTTTCTTTTTTTGATGGATAAGTTATGACCTGTTATTCTATTTTGACTTCCAGAATATCTGAATCACACATAAAAGTCATTAACATGGACAGCAAATACTGTTAAGAGGTCAAACAAGCGGTACAGGATAGGTCTGAAGAAGGGAAACATACAAAGGGCAAATGGTTACAAGAAAAATCTGGTTGGTCCTAAAGAAAAGATTAATCAATGTGCTTATTCACCAGGAAGATTATAACACTTTTATTCATAATGGGCATTAGATAAGAAACAATAATGAATATCCTACATTATTTGGTCCAATAGTCTATAGTATCCTCCTCCCCACAATATACCTAAAGGACGCAACATACGCGGATCAGTAACGCTAACTCACTAACAATGTTTCTCAAATTGGGTGGGAGTAGGGAAGCATATGCAAAAATCCTGGAGGTTATGTACAGTTTTAAAAGCCAGAGAGATTATTTTAATTCAATTGTCCTTGTGAATCACTTACTTAACCTGAAGGAATAAAGCTGAAGGAACAGATCAGCAAAACAATTCTGGTACATTACCAACAATTCTTCCTATTACAGAGGAATACAAAAAAAAAAAAAAAAAATTGCCAGTTCTGAGTGCTAAATGCAAGGTACTTTGAAAAGTGCTGTACACATACCATTTCATTTAATTCCCAAACCCCATGAAATAGGTTCTGGCACTCCCCAATTTCATAGAAGAAACTGACCCTTAAGTGTTTAAGTAACTGGTTCAAGATCACATGATTATCAGTTACGACTGAAATAATTTCTTTATGGAAAACAAATGGACACATATAACCAATTCCAACTAAAGTTGGAATTCAGATTTTTTCCCAAAAAATTGTACTTAAAATTAAAAATGTGTCAGGGCACCTGGGTGGCTCAGTTGGTTAAACAACCAACTCTTGATTTCAGCTCAAGTTATGATGTCATGTTTGGGATTTTCTCCCTTTCTCTCTGGTCTCCCCAGCCCGTTCACTTTCTCTCTTTCTCTCTCTCTCTCTCAAAATAAATAAACTTTTTAAAAAATGTGTCAACCATTTTATAGCTTCTAAGGAAGAAACAGGATCAGAGGAGAATAGAAATAGAAGTAACATTTGATGGGGGGGGGGGCAAATGCTCACAAATTTATGGGGAGGGGTGCCTGGCTGGCCCAGTCGGTAGAGCATACAACTCTTGATCTCAGGGTCGTGAGTTCAAGCCCCATATTAGAAATTAGGAGCTTAATTTTTAAACAAAATTTTTTTTTTAAATTATGGGCAAAAAAATCTACTGTAAAATACAGTGCTGACTCCACTGTTCCTGAAATGATAAAAAGGTCAGTAAATAAATCATGATCTTGAAAATTTAACTGATACAAAAATTTTTAATGTTTTAAGACCATATAATAAGTTGAGAAATATGAAAAGGCACTGAATCTCACAAATTATGAAAATTCATTTTTAAATGTTACATTTCAAGATGTCATCAAGCCATACTCTCTGATTTCTAAAATGTATCTAATTCTTACAATATACCTACTATAACAGAGGTATAATTTAAACCTCAATTTAAAAATATATCAATAAAATGTCTTTAATTTTAAAATCAGACTCTAAAGCAGTTTTTATTTAATTACAATAATCCCAATAAAAACAAAACTCTTGGTCAACTGCATACATAAACTATCAGGGCAACAGGGATGACAATAAATGCACTGTTCTCTCCCTTTGAGTGCAATTCTATACTTCAGTAAATGCATTTAGCTCTAGTACTACATAGGTAAAGAGCTCAATTTCATTAAGCATGAAATTTTATCAGCTAAACCAAATTTCACTCTTGATATCAACCAAAGTTTTTAGATCTTTAGAAACAGATGCTTTATGTACATATAAATAATGTAATTTTATATTTCCAATTTGTCTAAGACAACAAGTTAGTACAGTTTACATGTAATTAAAAAGACCCAATAATGCCGTTATTGCCCCTCCAGGTTGGCCTACAAACTGCTTCCATATTGCTCACACACAAATACCACCTACATGTAACAACAATACTCAAAACTCTTGATGGCTTTTAATTTTTCTCCCGTATCAGAATTGACTCTTGACTCTTTCTAGGCCATGATTAATCTGACCGTAATTTACCAATTCAGATCCTAATCCTATCACTTCATTCATTCAATTAGGCAATACATAATTTGGAGGGAATACCAAAAAAGCATGGTCTATCTGGAGCACAAGGCCAACCAGAATGGAGATTTATAAATAATTAATTACAAAACAATGTCTTAAGTACTATGGTAGACATAAATGTTATAGTACAATTACCACAACTCCACCAGAGTAGATGAAAGACGACAAAGTGACATTTGCCCTCAAAAATGAGAATTTGTCTCCAAGCATCACAGCACTGTAATACCAACACATCAGCTTCCTCATCTTTATTTCTTAGGATGGACCAGGAATGCTAGTATAGAACAGACATAGATACATGGATGGATGGGCAGAAGGAAGGACAGACATATACGTAAATGTAAAGAAGAATGAATACCTGTTAGATTTAAATGGCCAAAATTGGATGTAATAATACAGATGAGGTATTCCAAAACCCTTACATATTAAAGGAACAACAGGAAAAAAATCTGAAATATATTTAGGAAATAAAATTGATAAAGTTTGGTGTGAGAGACTGGACTAGGGAGAGGAGAGCTAACAGAAAAGCATAATCTGCCAAAGCTTTTGGCTCAAGCGACAAGGCTGATGGTGGTGCATTACTGTGGTTGGGAATGGAGGCAGAGACTAAAAAAATGTTCAGCTCTGGTAAAGGAACACTAAGAGGCAACATCTGGGAGGTAACTAGAAGGAATTCAGGAAAAAAGGTCTGGATTAGAAGTAAAGGTGTGGAGATCATCAACATAGAGGTAATTAAGAACAAAGCACTGAATACAGAGGAGACTGCCCAGGGAACATGTAAAACATGAGATCAGGACCAGGAGCAGAACATTCCAATGGTCAACAGTGTTGCTGTTATTTCACATATTATAATAGTTCCTCATTAAATTATATTTTTATACCATATACAATGACTAACAATGCCTAGGGCACAACAAATGCTTTAAAAGGACTTACTTATTATACCCCTGAATTGAAAAACAAAATGTATTGGGGCACCTGGGTGGCCTGGTCAATTAGGTGTCCAACTCATGATTTTGGTTCAGGTCATGCTCTCTCAGGTCTGGAGATAGAGCCCGCCTCAGGCTCTGCCCTGGGCTCCTGGGCGGGAAGCCTGCTTAAGATTCTCTTTCCCTTGCTTTGTCCCTCCCCTGCTTGAATGCACATGGGCACCTCTCCCTCTAGCTCCTTGCTCTCAAAAAAAAAAAAAAAAAAAAAAAAAAAAAGGAAATTAAAAGAGAAAGAAAATGTATTAAGTATAATAAAGCCATAAAGGATTTCTTAAAAATATTTCAATAAGACAAGCTCAAAGTGCTAAAGTCTCCTTAAGGAATCTAAAATTTATTTCAAAAATCAATAAAAAGCTTTCCACCAGAAATAGCAGTACAAACCAGTAATTAAAACATTAAAATGTGGAATTATGGGAAAGGTTTATTTTAAAGATAATGCTTAAAAATATATATTAGCTAGTTTATTTTACATATTAGCTGATTTAAAGGATAATGCCTCTAAATTTGGAGTAAGAAGAGTTTCAATGTTGTTACCTAATGATTTTTCACAAATATTAATACCAATTTTTACCAAACTTTGTTTATATTATTTAATATTAACACACACTATTAACAAATGTCAACCATCAATTATAAGAATAGATGGACTAAATATATGACTGAGAAGACCAAAGTGAGTTAGTCACTAACCTAGAATATAGTTAAATTATTCTTGGGTCCTTTTCCCACTGTTTACAAATACGTATTTAAAATTTAGAGTATTCTTGAAAGTATTTACACTAATAAATGCATAAAAAGAAATAAAAATGCGCTTTTACAAGGTTGACAAGGGGAATGTGCGGCTTAGTTGGTAGAGCATGCAACTTTTGATCTCAAGGTCATAAGTTCAAGTGCCATGATGAGTGTAGAGCTTACATTAAAAAAAGAAAAGGTTGACAACACCTTTTCCAAATTAACTTTTATGACAACAAAAGAAAATCTGCTTTCATTGCTTTTCCACTTTAATGTAATACCCCTAGTCAATTCAATAACATTTTCTGTTCTTCAAATTGAACAACGGATAGGATATATATCAACAATAACATCATAAGGGCTGGCTTTCGATGTAAAAAGGTATTACCAAAAATGTACAATCTGCTCTGATATTTCCATTTTCAGTGGTATATAGACACATAGTAATAAAAACACAAAATCAAAATTTACACTTTACTTAACTAAATAAGCAATTCCAAAACCCAAACCAATAGGTAATTATTTGTGCACAGATATAGATATAAAATTTATCTACCTTAAAGCAAAATTCTCACCCAATACTGAAGCAACCTACACAGCATGCATCTGAGCCACCTTCCCATTTATGACATATGCTAAAATAATGCAAACTAATTTTAACACATGTAAAATCAAAACAAGAAAATTTAGAAGCAAAAATGAGAGTAAATATACAGTATAATTATTTTTGCTTTTCAGCACCAATATTCATTTTACTTTGTGCCCCCCCAAAATAATTGATAAATCCATGATTAAAAATAAATCTACAAATATTTTCAGTATTTTTAGCACCTTTAATTCATATTTAGCTATAAACATGTCCTCTTATACATTTTGTATAGTTGAATTGTTTTGTGTGTAGTAAAGCTAATTCAATGGAATTTAAATCTAATTTTGATGAGTTTTTAAATTTATCACTTTTTAGTTCTCTCTATAGCAGACATTTAACACAGACTTTTTAACATCACATCCCCAAGGAGGCAGTGTAATATAGTGGTTTGAACACCAACACTGGAACCTCAGCTTCATCACAGAGGTAGGACCTTGGAGACCATCACTTAATCTAGGGCCTCTGTGTCCTTATTTGAAAACAGGCACAATACCTATCTGATGAGCTTACTATGAGGATTAAACAAAGTAATACCTGGCATAGTACTAGCAAAAGAGGTAATTGAGTTTAATTTCTTTCACATATAGTTTACATCAAAAAATAATTTTATTTTGGGGTGCCTGGGTGGCTCAGTCAGTGGGCATCCGACTTCGGCTCAGGTCATGATCTCACGGTTGGTGAGTTCGAGCCCCGCGTTGGGCTCTGTGCCGACAGCTTGGAGCCTGGAGCCTGTTTCGGATTCTATGTCTCCTTCTCTATCTGCCCCTCTCCCGCTTGTGCTCTGTCTCTCAAAAATAAATAAATGTAAAAATAATAATAATAATTTTATTTTTTTTAGCATTTACTTTTGAGAGAGAGAGAGAGAGAGAGAGAGAGAGGCTGGCAGAATGCAAGCAGGGGAGGCGAAGAGCAAGAGGGAGACAGAATCCAAAGCAGGCTCCAGGCTGTCAGCACAGAGCCCAATGCAGGGCTCAAACTGCAAGATCAGAACCTGAGCTGAAGTCAAGACCCTTAACCGACTAAGTCGCCCAGGCACCCCCCCAAAAAAAATTTTTAAAGGAGACTTGGAGAGCAAGGTAATTTTCACTCATCCCAATATGCCACAGATCTGTAAATCTACCTCCTCACATACAGTATTCAGTATCATAGGTTACTATGGAACATAACATTATTTATAGTAGGCACCTTCCCATTAGATTTATTGTTAGGTACTTATTTATTTTCCAAGTTGGCCAACAGAGAGGCAAACAGGCTAGGAAAGGTAAGCTACACTCAGATATATTCAATACATTTTCCTGGCCCTTGGCAATTACTCTTTCCAGGTCAATATTTTGCAGATATGAAAGCAGTTGCCAACTAAAAAGGCTCAGAGTAAAATAATGACTAAGACTCCAGTAATGACAGTAAGAATTCTTGGCTTAATTTATAAATATTGTAAATAGAAATTAAAAAAAAAAGGTCCTCTCCCCACCAGTTCAAAGAAATTGCCAACACTATAGGCTGAATGCTAGTAACCTACACCAAATTTTCTATTCAGGTGATTTTTTAACCTCATAAATAGTATATAAAGCACAATTTTAAATGCCATAAACCTCCTGTTTATCTTCATCATCTAAAATGCAAAACGCCGGGGCTCCTGGGTGGCTCAGTGGGTTAAGCATCCAACTTTAGCTCAGGTCATGATTTTGTAGTTCACGGATTTGAGCCTTGCACTGGGCTCTGTGCTGATAGCTCAGAGCCTGGAGCCTGCTTCAGATTCTGTGTGTGCCTCTCTCTCTGCCCCTCTCTCACTGCACTCTGTCTCTTTCACTCTCTCTCAAAGATAAACATTAAAAAAATAATAATAAATAAAACACAAAATGCCATGATCAGTTTATAAATTGCATTTTAAATAACTTTTCCATTTAAAAGTTTAAGCAAAAATTACACATTCAAAATTCAAAGAACCTCAAAACTATTCTTCCTTCCCATATATGAAAGGAGACAATTTTTAAAATAGATAAAATACTCTAATGAATATTTTTATTAACTGAATTTAACATATAATGTCCTTTTTCTACAACACAGCAATACATTTGTTAAGTAATTATCCTCTGTGGAAGTGTAAAAACTATAAAAAAGAATGCCATGACATGATGCTGCAATTTTTATAAAGATTAGAGAACAGTAATAAAGACTCAAAATGTAATGCCTTATAAATATGCAACATGATTAGACAATAACAAAGAAAATACCAGGGGGAAAATTTTGTGTTCACAGATAATGTTTTATAGTATTACGGGACATCATCTTCACTTCTTCAGCTGCCACTATAGTTTCTACCATTCACAGTAAAATGCCTCCAGTTGTTTGGTTAGTACTATTTCACCAATAAAGGAAAAGGAGGGAAGTACTGCTGAAAATAAGGGGAAAAACAAAAGCCTCAACAAAGTAAATTATTTTATGCCATCTCTTTCCACCCTAATCATAGGACAGAAGCAATATCTAAAAACAAAACATATCAACAAATATATACATTAAAATCTGTTTAGTCAACACGACTACAGAGAAAATAAAATTTAAATTTTCTATTTTTTGTAAAACCAATGACATATTAGGACAAGATTACTGGTGTACAAAGCTACCACCGTATATCGGATCACTACCATACACTGAAATAACTCTTGCAATTTCATCTTTTCTTACTATGTATGTCTCTTTCTCCCTTCAGGTAATCAGAGCACATCTGGCAGGCTACACTATTTCAAATACCTAACACCTGAAAGTGACTTTATTGGGTCAGAGTTCAAGGATGAGCATAAACTCTTTTACAGGAGCTTCTTTCAGTAACAGGAAAATTAGGTTACTAACAAGGCTTTATACTTCATACACTTTTTTTCTGATTTTAAAAGGAATGTAAAAATTTGGAAAATACAGAGCTGTATTTTTTTTTCATCCATAAATCACACCACCCAGAAATCTTCGTTAACTTTTTGGTAGATTTCCTTCAGAGAATTAAACTTCATAATCTAATTAAACACTAACCAACATGTAGAAAATAGCCAGTGTATCTTCGATTTGGCCTTTTGATAAATATGCTACACAAAACACCAATCATTAATGATACGATCTTTAATTTCACAGAGATATTTGAAATGTGTTAAGTGGTGAGAGTGGGGTAGGGAGTACACAATTCAGAGGCGGGTCCCTAAAACGAAATCCTTTTCACAATTTTTATAGCGTCAACATTGTAATGGCAGCAAGATGTGGCTATTCCCAGAATAATATCAACAGTAACGTCCCTATACCAAAGTCTTTACTTTTAATTTCTTTCCATCATGCTTCAATGTCTATTTTTGCTGTAAAATATACATGTATACATGTGCATATATGTGTGTGTATATATATACGCCAAAGGCTCAGCTATTTTCTTTGAAGTCCAGCATTCAAACTGTTAGTGTTCCTGGCCTATGAGACAGTCCACCAGATAAAAGGATGACACTTCTATATTCCAATATTCTCCCTAATAAAAAAAAGACTTTTCCTTAAATATTGCCAATTTTTTTCCATTGTTACAACCGTTGCTTTTGGAAGTATGCAGATATTAGAATTACAAAGATTGACATGACCTCATTAACAAACAAAACCAATAACACCACTGGCAGCAAATTTTTTTCTTAAAATTTGATTGAACCTTGCCTCTAGCTGCCACGGAGGCTTTCCTGGACTCCAGGCATTAAAGATCTTAAAATCCCATTCATTTTCTTCTGCCCAATGGTTAACAGAAGTCTAAGATACAGTAACTCAAATTTGTTACTTTGACCTTCTAACACTAGCGCCCTTTAAAAGAAATCCCTCAACAAGAATCAGCAAAGTTTGAAGAAAGAATTGTCTTTAAGTCAAGCATTTCCTGATAAGTGATAGAAGGTCTGGCTGCCAGGAATACACTTTGCTGACCCTAGTAAGAGCCGAGACTCAAAATAAAATTTACCACTTTTGTTACCTAGAAAATTTATTTGGCTAAGAAGTGATAAACCATAACCAAGGCCGTGTCTTTAGTGGACGAATTAATATAAAAGAGGAGCGCCACGGGTTTCAGCTAAATGTTTTTGCCATTTTTGAAGAAAAGCTAATTGTTAGTGGCCATGTGACATTATAAGATCCCAGAAAGGAAAGGGTGGGAGGAAGAGAGAGGAGTTCAAGGCAGTTCAGGGTCAGAACAAGCTCAGGCATCCTGTCATTAGCAAACGTTCCCCCAAGCTGAAGGCAAAATACTGCTTACCCGAAAAGGAGTGGGTGAAAAGTAGGGGGAGAATGAGGGGGAAACCACAAGGGAGTCAATGTGGCAGTGAGGTGGTGACGGGAAGCAGGGAATCTGGAGCTATCCAGCTGAGTTGGGGAGCAAAAGCATCGGGCACGAAAATGCTGAGAAAAGCAACTGCAACGGAGACGACAATACTTGGCAACTGCCCATATTCCCCTCCCCATCGGTTCTTTGGGTTTCCCACACTCCCTCCACCTCAGCTCTTGACCAACACTCAGGGGTGTGACCCGCCAGCGGGAGGCTGCGGTGATCTTTGTCTCGGCCGGCTCCCCACGCGAAGGCTCCTCCTCCTCCTCCTCCTCCTCCTCCTCCTCCTCCTCCTCCTCCTCCTCCTCCTCCTCCTCCCCCGCGCTCGCCACCCGCTCACACCCCCGGCGTCTCCAAGGAGCTGGAAGCGCGGCGGCCACCGCCGCCTCCTCGCCCACCTCCCGCGGACTCGCGCCCTTCCTTTCCCCTCCGCCGCCCGCGCCTGCAGCTCCACCCCCGCCGAGGGGGATCTTTGTGTCTCCGGGGACTTTCAGCCGCTTTCCTCCTGGGCCTCCCCCGGAGACCAAACGGGCAGCAAGCACCAGAGGAGGCTGCGGCTGGAGGCGCCTCCCGCGAAGAAGCCCATCACATACCCACATCCCACCCCACCCCGGAAATGCCTGGGCGACCCGGGGTTCGCGCTGGACCAGAGGGGAGACAGGCACTCGCGAGCTCCCTACGCCGCGCCTCCCTCTCTTAACTTCCCGGCCGGGCCTGAGCCTCCAGCGCCCCCGAAGCCTCCCGCCCCGGCCCTCGGTCCCAAGCACCCTCCCGCCCTCCTCGGCTCGGGGTCCGCCCGGCAGGAGGAAAAGCCCCGCGAGGTCGCCCGCCACCAACTCACCAGCAAGTGCGGGGGCCGCGTCGCCAAGCGAGGCGCGGAGCGTGAGCTGCTCTGCCGACGCCCGCGGCGACCGGATGCAGGTCCGGGTCCCAGCGGCTGGCGGACCCGAGGCGCCTCCGAGGCGCAGGCCTCCGCCGCTGCCTTCCGGCTCTCGCCGAGGGTCCGGAGCCTCCGGGAGGGGCCGCGGGTCCCTCACGCGTTGCCAAGCCCCCCGGACAACATGGCTCCCGGGCCGCCGGGCCGCCGGGCCGCGCGGGCAGCCCACTAATCCCCTCGGAGGAGCCTGGGCGGGAGCGAGGCGGGCAGGGAGGTGACGCCCGGCTGAGGCGGCCCGCCCGGACGAGGGTTCCTTCTTCTCTGCGGCCGGACCGTGAGGAGCTCCGGAGACCGCGGGCGGCCGCTTTCGTTCTCTGCGTGTGCGTCGCTTTCTCACTCGGCGGCTGCGGACTGACGCCTCCGCCTGTTCCCCGGAGGAGAGCGAGCGAGCGAGAAAAAAGACTTTTATTGAAACGATCCAACCAGCAGCGGCGGAGAAAAGCGACCCGCCGCGGGAGCTTCCCCCACCCCCGCCTGAGCGGCTTGCCGCGGGCAGCGCGACCCCTGCTGGCGGCGGCGGCGGCGGGAGGGGCGGAACCGACGGTCCGGGGGCGGGGCCTAGAGGGCGGGGCGGGGTATCCCCGGGAAACCCCCCGCCCCGAGGTGGGGGCCTTAGTCTCTCCAGCAGGGCTTCTGAAGCCGTCGGACGAAGGTGAGAGGGGTGAGAAGACCCCGCAGATGTGCGATGGTTACGTAGTGACGCAACAACACAGCGCCTGGGGAAGAGATTACCTGAGCAATTCAGCCCCTGCATCTTCCTCCCATCCACCCCAACAAAACAAAAACTGTTGCTTAAATTATGCAATTATGTAATTAAGATATCAATGCCGCAGTTCTCTACTGGTATTCTAGAGAGTTGATGTCAAGGGGCCCACACCTGAGCATGCTGATTGCAACTTTTCTCCTTTATTATGGGTGGTTGAGTGGGGTAGCAGGGCAGCAGTCATTCACGCACGCAGCATTTGTTCTTTTAATTTCTTTGTACTGTGTTCTTGGCAATATGCTAAGTCCTCAAAGGACTGAGAGTCTAGCTGGATGAAAGATAGTCAATAAGCAGTTATAATAAAAATATGGGCTATGTGAGAAGAGAAATACAAGGTGCTGTAAGAGAACAGAGAGGAGCTACTGTTGCCTTTGGTTAGGTTTTGTTTTCTTGGGGGGAGGGAGCGCCAAGAGGTTGGCCCAGTTTCTGTAAATATTTTTACTTTCTTCTTTCCCAGAGGCTAAAAGCTAGTTCAGGAATGAACAGCAGAGTGAAAGTGAAGACAAACTAAAGTAATACTGACCCACTTTTTTCCACTAATAAGGATAAAGACAGAAGGTAAAAACAAACCCCTAGAGGGAGATAATGAGAGGATAGAAAAGACAAGAATGGGGACCGGATGTGGACAACCTAAACGAAAAATTTTAAACCACATAAAAGTCTGCTGAAGTGAGATACAAATATTTTTTCCATTTTAATACCAGGAAATAGACTTTGTAAGTTTTTAATGCAATTTCAAATCACATTATATCCTAAGGACTTCTGACAATTACCTTCTTGGATTCCTGGATGAATCCTTTCCCTCTAAAAATAATGCCTGCTGACTTCTTTCTCTTATTTTGTTGGGCAAAATGGAATATATCTACTGTAATAGCCAACAAAAATCATACATTTCAATCAGACTTCTCCCACGCCTCTAAAATTACCAGGATCCATAAATTAGAAACATTTATGCTCTGCACATATTTAACACTGCTTATCGTTCATATACGAATGCAAATGTAGAACACAAGCTTTCTTTTAGAACAAGTGTGCTTAAAAAAAACACCGTTAGTGATGCTTTTTTGATTTGTCCAAGTCAGAGAACTTTGTGCTATACCAAGAATAGAGAATCTATGTAATATAGCATCATTTTTAGAGGTCTTTTAAAGTTAGAGAGCTAAAAAATTAGTATTTATATAAGGCCTACTTACATGCCAAGCATTTTTCACATATTTGTCTTATTTAGAAAAAAAATTGTGTGTCTTTTTTTGGGTCCCTTAGAAAATGTTAAAAATCATAATAAAAGTGAGTCTACAAAACGACATCCTGAGTTTCATATCAATAATTCCCCTTTCATATTATTAGATTGGAATTACTCAATTAGAAATCCAAAGATTGTCCTAATTGCCTCATCTAAAGCTGCTAAAAAGCACCCTTTCCTTTTCCTAAGTCTCTTATTACCATAATAAATATTTCATAATCAAAAAATCAAAACTTAGATAATAATTTTATTGATCTATTTATTCTTTCCATCAAAAAATATCTGCTGACTGCATATGATGTTCCAGGCACTCTTCTAGGCACTGACAATATAGAAGTAAACATGACAGACAAGATATTGCTCTCATAGAACTATTTTCTAGTGATAGAAACGAGCACAAAGTATGTAACTCATTTAAGGAATTCATAAGATAACTTATAATAAGAAGAAATATATGAAATAATCATAAGAAATATCTTCAGTATATGAAGAAAATGAAAAACTAATGGAAAAGAAATTGGGCAGGAGGAACAGGGCATAGGTGGTGAGGTCCAGAAAGATCTGATGAGCAGCAGAGGCTAAAAGCCATGGTTCTTTCTTTATATCCCTCAGTAAATTATTTAATCACAAAAAAAGTCACAAAAAGAAGATGTTGGGGTGCCTGGGTGGTTCAGGCAGTTGAGCATCTGATTCTTGATTTTGGTTCAGGTCATAATCTCACAGTCATGAGATAGAGCTCCGAGTTGGGCTCCTTGCTAAGTGTGGGGCCTGTTTAAGATTTTCTCTCTCTCCTTCTCCTTCTGCCCCCCTCCCACTCATGTGCATGCTAGAAGGAAGGAAGGAAGAAAGAAAGGAAGAAAATGTGGTATATACCCACAGTGGAACATTATTCAGCTATAAAAAAGGAAGGAAGTGGTACAAAAGCATGGGTGAACCTTGAGAACATTATGCTAAGTGAAATAAACCAATCACAGAAGGACAAATACTGCATGACTCCATTTATATGAAATATCCCAAATAGTCAACCTCAGAAGCAGAAAGTAGAAGAAGGGCGATTACTAGGGGCTGAGGGGTGGGAGAAATGGGAGTTGATGTTCAACTGGTATATCAGCTACGCAAGATGAGTAAATTCTAGAGATCTGCTATGCAACATTGTGCCTGTAGTTCACAATCCTGTAATGTACACTTAAAAATTTAAGAGGGTAGATCGCATGTTATCTGATCTTACCACAATTAAAAAAAAAAAGTTACATACAATCAAAATAATGAGTACATTTATTTAGTTACTCTTCTAAATTGATTTAAAATTTGCCCATGATGTTTTTGGCATGCTAGTTGGCTTCTTTCCTGGGTTGTTAACCTTGTAAAATAAAGTATAAAATTGCTTAGAGCATTTTCCAAACTGTGGTTAATAAATATTCCCTAGCACATGGTGAGAGAGAGGGTTGAGGAAGAATTCCAAGATCAGATCCACTTGGGAAATGTCACACACTTCATCTCCCTTTTGGAAATTTACCACACACATTTGCATATTAAAAACTCTGAGCTGTTCTAAGATTGAAAGTAATTTTCTTTCCAGTTAAGCCAGTGTACTCCAAAATATTCTGACCATAGAATAGCTTTATCACAGGACATATACGAAAATATTGAGTGACATGTGCTGATGAGCACAATTTGGGAAACTGCTCTCTTGGAGCATTAGGCATTTACCCTTCAGCCTTGGGAAAGGGGGTCCTTAAAGGGGGAGAATTCGAAGGTCATTGAACTTTGGACAGAGAGAGTAGAATGGGATGGAATCAGAAAATCTTTGCTGTGACTCACACTTTGAGAAAGACAGAAGCAGGAAACAAATGTGAAACATATCCAGACAAGATATGGATGGAAAAGAGACACTAAACCTGGTTTTCATTTTCTCTAAATCAATCGTTGTCAAACAATGATCCCTGAACCAGTGACAGCAGCAATATCTATCACCTGGGAATTTCTTAGAAAAAAATTCTCAGGGGGACCTGGGTGGCTCAATCAGTTGAGTGTCTGACTTCGGCTCAGGTCATGATGTCATGGTTTGTGAGTTCAAGCCCTGAGTTGGCCTCTGCACTGACAGCTGGAGCCTGCTTCAAATTCTTTCTCCCTCTCTCTCTCTGCCCCTCCCCCACTCACGCTCAGTCTCTCTCTCTCCCTCTCTCTCTCTCTTATCTATCTCAAAATTTAAAAAACGAAATTAAAATTCTCAGGCTCCACTGTAGACCAATTGAATCAGAAACTCTGGGATGGAGCCCGGCAAACTGTTTTAACAAGTCCTCTAGGATTCTATTACACAGTTTGAGATATAATAAAGTTTGAGAACCACTGCTCCAGACAGCACTAATACATAGCTTCATCTGTTTTCAATTTCCCACATGTCTGAATTTCTGGACCATTTCCAATTATTAACAGCTACAAAAAATTCTCAAAGAAATTAGTTACCTTACCAAATTGGGAAAAAGCTTTTTGTCTGGTTTTATTCCCTATTTTGCCAGGCTGAACCATATAATAAATATATTCGTTTGCAATAAGAGTGAAGCAAATCAAGCAAAGGGCAGCAGTCAACTTTCTTCCCTGTAATGTCACCTGAGCAAAATAATTTTGCTTTTAGTAAAAATGAAACTACAGATGAGAAAAGAGTACTATCGAAGGATTTTTTAACCTACTTTGAAAACAGAACAACTAGCCTCAATTTAACATTTATTTCTCATAAATATTTTCTACCATCCCAACATATGCAAAATAACTTTATACCATTGAATAATGATACAGCTGTAGCCCATCACTAAAAAATTAACTATGGAGATTTTACAGATCCAGATCTATTTAAAAATCGTTATCAAAGTATCTCCATAGACACAGAAGTTACAAACTTGGGGAGGGAAATTTCTTTACTGTCTACATCTAAAATTTTAAATTTACAGTACTAGATTTATCTGTAGAGGCTTGGTAACATCCGAGAGAGACTTGGTACAGTCCAGGGAGCATTATAAAAAGCTTTCAGGAAAGTGATGTCATGTGTCCTTACTAAGGAAATGAATCCAGGAACCAAACTTAGTCTTGGCAGTTAAGGAAGACATAATTTTCAAACATTACATTTCAAAATGAAGTTGATCTCTAGTTGTTGACAAAATGCTTAGGGAGTGTTAGTCTCCAGGCTTCCAGTAAGAATCTATTAAAAGACTAAGAAGGGATTAAATTGTTTTTCTTTCTTTCCTTTTTAAACCTTGTGATATTAACTGCTCTTAACTAGATTGATGTTCTGCCTCCTAAAAGAAATCAGGGGTGGGCTCTTAATCAAATAAAATATACTTAAAGCTTATTTGAGCTTTCTAAAAAATGAAGCACAACATGAAACCACCTTTAGATTTAACAAATTTCTCTTTAAAAAAAATATATTGTTGAAATGTGGGAGCTAGGGCAGTAAAGGGTTTTTTTTCCCTCTTAAGCGCCTTAAAAAGGAGAATGTGGCAATTAGCATTTTCCCAGAGGCTTGTCAGAATGATCATTAGCCTGCTTTCATTCTTTTAAAGAATGACAGAAGGGAGTAGCAGAAGCCTTACGGTTTGTCATCCTTAAAATTTGTTTGCCGCAGTGATTTGTGTGTAGGGATGGTTATCAGACTGATATGTAGATGTAATCCTTCTAGTCTTTCGATACTAGTTTAGAAGGGCAAGTTTTTCAGTAAACTAACTTTGACTTGCCCAAGCCCACATGACCATGGGATCATTTTAGAGTATGACCCATGAAGAGGAGAGTAGAGCAAATATTTGGTATTTAACATTGAAAAAACGGAAAAATTAAAAATGAGAAAGAGGAGAGGTGCCTAGATGGCTCAGTCAGTTGAGCATCCAACTTCAGCTCAGGTCACGATCTCTCAGTTCATGGGTTCGAGCCCCACATTAGGCTCTGTGCTGACAGCTCAGAACCTGGAACCTGCTTTGGATTCTGTGTCTCCCTCTCTCTCTGCCCCTCCTCCTCTCTCTCTCTCTCTGTGTCAAAAATAAACATTAAAAGGAAAAATGAGAAAGAGGAAAAAGACAATAAGAAGGTAAAAAGCAGGGACAGAGAAGAAGAATTAAGTCTTATAAATGTACTTTTATTCAGCAATAAGGAAGCCACAGATGTTAATAGTGTCAAACTTCATGTACTAGAAAGGAAGAATAGAAAAACGTGAAGCTAAGCAGGTCAGGGTTCTAACCCTGAGGCAATATTGCATAGGAATTGAGCTTTGCAACCAGTCAGATTGGATGGGCGTCCTAGCTTTGCCACCGTAAGATTTTGGAAAGTTGCTTAATGAAGAGTTTCCCATGTGTAAAATTAGGATAATAGCATACCTGCCAGGTTGTAAGTATTAAATGAGATAATGAATGTAAAGCAACTATACTGTAACTTTTTCTGTTGTGACATGAGTGACTCAAGTACCTTATACAGAAAAGGGATTTTGTTGCTTACAGACCTGCAAAAACCAGGGGTATTTAAGGCTTCAGGGACATCTTATCCAACGGCCCACACAATGTCATCAGAACCTGGTTTTTCTCCTTTTGGCTCTGCCTTTGGCAGCCCTGGCTCATCTACCCATTAGGTCAAAAGATGGCTGCAATATTTGTAGCTCTATACTTTCTGGTTCAAGGCTTCCAGAAAAGAGGGAGAAACATCCCCAGTAGCACAAACATTAGCTCTAATTAGCCCAACTCGAATCGATGAACTGTCACTGTGACCAAGGCAACTGAGTAATTGGCCGCATATGCTCTACCCTTAAAGGCAAGGTGAAGTTTGCTTCACTTGAATCACATGTGTTGAGAGTGTAGAAAGAGAGGTTCCCTCCAACACAAAATGAAGGCACTCTTATCATAAGTAAAGGGCACTCTTACCATCCACTTAATTAAAATGCAGAAAGCCAGGGATAAGCAGGCTTTATTATCAGCTGGATCCAGGCAGTCTGCCTCAGAACACAGTCACTCTGTCTCGCATTTGGGCTTCAGTCTATGTGCCAACTTCATTCCTGCAGGCTTCTTTTCAAGCTCACTGACATCCCTGGAACCTAGCCTTCATAATGCCTAATCCAAAGGAAAAGAGATCCATTCAGAAAATTCTGAGGAAGGACCCTAACTGGCCCAGCGTGGGTCATATGTGTCTATTCTCCAATCAGAAGCATCCCACCAGACCATGTGGAGTGAAGGAGATGTACTTGTTCAAGGGACAGAAGGGTGCTATGTTAACAAATATAAGAGGGAATTCAGGGCAGTCAAAACCACAGGTGTCCACTATAACTGGTAAATGCAAAGAGTATAATCAGAAATCGCAAATCAGAGAAAATAATTTTGGTAAAGAGGGCGGGGTCAACCAAGAAGAGCAGCAAATGCATGAACACATGGATAAATTGTGGTTTATGGATACTCAGCATGGGATGCAACTTGGCAATAAAAAGAAATGAATTATTGACATATGCGACAACGTGGATGAATCCCAGGGTAATTATGACAAGTAGAAGAAGCCAGATCCATTTTTGTAAAATTATAGAAAATGCAAGCTAATCTATAGTGACAAAAAGCAGATGAGTGGTTGCCTGAGTCTGGGGTAGGGAAGGATTAAAAAAAGCATGAGGACACTTGTGGGGATGACAAATACATTCTTTTTCCCTTTATTGTAGCGATGGCTTTCATGGGTGTATACCTATGTAAAAACTTATCTAATTGGATGAGTTTTTCTTTTAAGTTTATTTTGAGAAGGAGAGTGCATGTACATGTGAGTGGGAGGGGAGTGGAGGGGTAGAGACAGAGGGAGAGAGACAGAGAGGGAGAGAGAGACAGAATCCCAAGCAAGGCTCCATGCCCAGCACGCCCTATGTGGGGCTCAAGCTCACGACTGTGAGATCATGAACTGAGCCAAAATCAAGAAAGATCCAGATGCTCAACTGACTGAGCCACCCAGGCACCCCTCAAATTGGACACTTTAAATATATGCAATTAATTATATGTTAATTGTACCTAAATAATACTGTTTAAAAGAGAGAGAGAGAGAGAGAGAGCAAATATGATCCCAAATGCTGTCCTGTTTAATGGCATTTGAAATTATTTTCTGACCTGTCTGTACAAGGCTGAATTTTCCAACAGTGTCATAAATGCCTTCTGTAAGTACATCTGTATAGAATTCATGCCACTTAACCCATAGATGGTTTCTAGCCACAGGCTCAAGGAAGAGGTTAACAAAAGATATGCATAAGATTATTTTCTTCTTGAAAGATTTCTCTTCATGGTGAAAAAGAGTATATCAGTGGACAATACCTAATGAGCAATGGCTGAAATCTACTCGATTCTATATAAGACAGTGACCTGGTACATCCACAACATCCCTTCAAAGCAGACTGTAGTGTTCAATAAATGCCTTTTCTTTCTACCTTCTCAATGTGAAAAGAACCCAAAAAGTTTGAAATGTTGTTCATTTCTATGTTTACTTATAAATGTTTTCTGCTTTTATACTCCAAAATGTAGATTATTCTTGCAATTATTTTTTAAATGTAGGCTCTATTCCCAATGTGGAACTCACAATCTCTAGATCAAGAGTCACATGCTCTATTGTCTGAGCCAGCCAGGTACTTCTGTCTGTGCGATTAAAGGTGATTTCCTTCTAGGCAGAGAGAAGCTTGCGTTGGCCAGGACATTCTGTTTCTTTGGGCACCCTGAAAGTCATTAGGTAGATCACAGTTGGAAGGGCTTTCTAGAGCTCAATTACCTATCTTCGAATTCTAGTTTGATTGGAAGGCATCAGAAATGCTAAATATTGCAGTATTACCTCTTATACACCTAGAAATGCAAAGACATTTTACAGAGTATTTTGTTGTTTAAAAGATAATTTTCTCATAACGATAAAAAATTTTAGTAACGTAGCCTGTTCAAAAAAATAATTTACATCTTTTGGATAATTCAAATCCCTTTGAATAAATCAATGATTAAGGTAGTACGTACCTCTCTGTGTATATTTACACTTCATTCCTTTACTACCTTCTATCCACTATTAGGCACAGTGAAGCAAAATATTCCAGCATTCTCTCATTTTGCATTAATGTTCAAAGACGTAATAGAAAGACTATAGGATTCAAAGTGAAATGAACTTGGGTTTAAGTCTTAGCTCCATTATTTGTTATACGATAGTGAGAAAGAGGGTTAATCTTTCTGAGCTTCAGTTTCTTTGTACGTAAAATGGCATATTCCATAGGCCCTTTCATGAGGATTGAACAAGACACCAAATATAAAGTTGCCTAACACAATACTTGCCACTTAACTGGCTTCGAATAAATGTTAATCTTCTTCCTTCCACTCTCACACACCATGATGATAAAAGTCATGGCAAAATACTTTGATGAAAATGCATCTGGGAAGGCAGAGATCTAAGTTTATAATGCTCAAGAGAAATAATCTGTTTTCTAAGAAGAGGAACTATAATATTTAGAAAAACAGGAATGGAGACAAACATTTTTGCTAGATTAGCAGCCCAAATAATACACGAGGATATAAGCTATCCTCATGTATTATTTGTCATAAGTATCACTTAACATTCAGAATGTGAAAGGCCAGTAATAGCATTATGAATAAAACACATGTAGTTTGTGACGTGTAAGGGTTTTCCTATTTAAGGGGAACAAAACACATGAGCACAGATTCTTATTTATCTACTTCCTATACTTGGTATTTACAAGTACAACTAACTATAAACCTCAATTTATTTTATCAGAAATACTCAAGCAGTTTTAGGGTAGGAAGCAAGAAGTCTTCCGATCCTCATATTTACTTTTCAACTATCATTTCATTCAAATATTCCTTCAACCAACCTGTGTTTGGTGTCTATAACGTACCAGGCACTGTAAGGAATAGAAAGGAACGGGCAATGTCTCTATCTTCAAAGGGCTTAGTGTTTATCAGGGGAGAAGAAGTCTTGGCCATAACTCAGAAAAACTAAAGGCATAAGATAAAAGTTTGAATATGCTGCTCAGGGGAGGAGGAGGACCTCTAGCTGGAAGAAATGGAAGGAGTAGGTAATCAAGACAGTTTGTACGGCTTTTATAAGACAAGTCAATAAGTACTTATTGGGGACTAATTCAGAATCTAGCACTGAGTGCTATCAAGAATGTGGAAGCCTCTTAAGCAGTAATCCTTGGCTCCATGGAATGTACAACATGGAGTTTGATGCAAAATTCTAACACTTGGCAGAAGGTGCAAGGTAGGCCTGACATCTCTACTCCTTCAATAGCCTTTGATATATTTATTTTAAATGTCTATTGTATGTTAATAGTAATTCAGTTATTAATGGTAATCCAATCTCAAAATAGAGTGAATCTGGGGTGCCTCCATGGCTCAATTGGTGAAGTATCTGATTCTAGATTTAGGCTTAGGTCATGATCTCACAGTTTGTGGGTTTGAGTTCTGTGCCAACAGTGTGGAGCCTGCTTGGAATTCTCTCTCTCTCTCTCTCTGCCCCTCCCTCACTCATGCTTTCCCTGAAAATAAACTAAAAAAAAAACAACAACAGTGAATCTATTATGCACAGAGACAAAAGTCAGGTGTCTCTAGGAGTGGTTTCATAAACAGATAATGGAAAAAAGAAATTAGAACATTTTGAAATAGCCTCTAATTGTTTGCCAAATTGTAAATGGGCTATGCCATTCTTTATGAATCTTGGATACATGGCAGTATTTTGAAAACTAAAATTTTAAATTACCAAATTTAAATTTGGTTTACTGCTTAGTCCCTTATTTTTAAAAGAATTAATGACACAGTTACTTATGACTGACAAGTCACATAAAATTTGGGTCTAGTGTTTATGTATAGCAAGATTAAGATCAGCACTAAACTTTCATTAGAAAGGTTAAACATTGGGGCACCTGGGTGGTTCAGTCAGTTAACCGTCCGACTTCGGCTCAGGTCATGATCTCGCGGTTCGTGAGTTTGGGCCCCACGTCGGTCGCTGTGCTGACAGCTCAGAGCCTGGAGCCTGCTTTGGATTCTGTGTCTCCCTCTCTCTCTCTGCCCCTCCCCTGCTCACACTGTCCCTCTCTCTCTCAAAAATAAATATTTTTAAAAAATTTTAGAAAGGTTAAACATTTTATTTCACAATAGAGATATGCTATAAATCCTTAACAAATTTATTTTTAAATAATCTTTGGAAATAAATTTAATTTTTGTCTATCTTGTAAGCCCATAAATGTGAAGTACTCTATTTCCTTTTCCTAGAATCAAGTTTCCAAATTTCTCATTTAAAACAACCTCACTTCCCAAGTTTAGCATCGAAGTTTTTTGATTCTTCCCTTGACAAATCGTGTCCATCCTTTTGTATCTGATTCATGCCTTCCGCGGTCTTAAAGACTGGATGCCTCAGCTCTTTTTTTGCGAGTCATATACTTCAGACTCAGATGTAGGCACGTCTGTATGGCTCATCCATGTGACACCTAAGCCAGCAAAATACAGGAGGCTCCAACTATATAATTGAGCCTGAGGCGGAGCCATCTGTTTCATTTAAAACACAGAATGAATTGGAATGAGAGGCCCACTGAGATAGACTTGGAAAAGATGACAAGGAAGAACGGAAGAAAAAAATTACTAGTGTTTTTAAGAACATTGTCTTTTTCTTTCTTTTTTTTATAAAAAAATTTTTTTAATGTTTATTTATCTTTGAGAGGGAGAGAGAGAGAGAGAGAGAACAGAGCACAAGTGGGGCAGAGAGAGAGGGAGACACAGAATCCAAAGCAGGCTCCAGGCTCTGAGCTGTAAGCACAGAGACTGACATGAGGATTGAACCCACGAACCGCGAGAACACGACCTAAGTCAAAGTCGGAGGCTTAACTGACTGAGCCACCCAGGCTCTCCTCTCTTTTTCTTATAGAATATAAAAATGTTAATTAAATGCTTTCTTCACCCACTATTTTATTTTATTTATTTTTGGTAAAAATGCTTTAAAAGTTATAACAATATTACAAAAGATCTAGAAAAGAAAGAAAATCACCCGTAACTCTTCAACCATAACACAGTAGCCTATCATTTTGGAGTATTTCTTTCCAGCCTTTATTTCATATTCATGTACGTTTTAATAGTTTACAGGTGGTTTTGTATCATGTTCTTGACTTACCATTATCATCAACACTTGTTCTGTTGTCATCATGATTATCCTATTTGTTGGCTGTCCAGCCCTCTGCAACTCGTGTTTCATGGGCCCTCCCCATCTCTCTGCAAAATCTTCCCCAGAGTGTGTCTGGGAGTTGCTGCAGGGAAGGGTGCCTCACATGTGCTCCTGCCCCATCAGCTGCCACCTGTGTCATTGAATTACTCTTCTCCGTTGCTGGCGACCACGTTTTCAGGCAAACTGAGTCTACATAAACTGAGGCTGCCTCTGCCTTTGTTTGCCGTGGATAGTGTTGACTTCCTAGATAGGACTTCTATTCAGTTTATCCTTTCAAGTCACCTGCCTTGATGTCCTCTCCTGCCATTCTGACCTAAGGGGTTCCCATTGGCAAAGGGTGAAAATTTGGACTGGGGGCCAACAAAAGCATTTGTTGGCAGGTGTAGGCACACATTTTTCCTAAACTACCTTGAAACTGCACTCATTTTTCAGTGATATGAGAGGTTGTGTCTAAATATTGGAATTGATATGAATTTTTAAAAAGCCTTTTCTCTGGGTAACATAATAATAAGTGGCTCTGTCACTTTTTAACAGTATATACTCTTAGCAAGTCAACCTGTTTGACCTCAATTTTCTCATCTATAAATCGTGATAATACTTTCTATTTTGCAGAGTGGTTATAAAGACTAGAGGCATGCTTCTATAGCTCTCACTGCCATATTATACGGATATTGATAGCTAATGTTGTTATTATGTATTGTTTATGGACTAGAAGCAGACTTAATTCAAATAGCCTACCCCATCTTCAAAGTGGCAGACAGGAACTGTAGACTGAGAGCCAACATTTCAAATATGTTTTGATTAACAATTTAAGAAAAATTCTTGAACTCAAAACAGTTCATGTTACAAAAAAAGATACTTTATTAAATTAAATGAGAAATATACATGATTTTCACATACTTGAAGATGAAAAGGCTTTAAATAAGCTTTTTCATTTTTTCTTCTTCAAGCACTACAGAACTCACTAAACTCTAGTAAAAGTTATTTGCTATAGAGTGAATGTTTATGTCCTTCCCCACCAAATTCATATGTTACATCTTAATCCCAATGTGATGTTATTAGGAGGTAAGACTTTTGGTAAGTGACTAGGTCATGAGAGTGAAGCCTTCATGAATGGAATTAATGCTCTTATAAAGGAGACCCCAGAGAATTCCCTCATCCTTTTTGCCCTGTGAAGACATAGCAAGAAGATGGCTAACTATGAACCAGAAAATGGGCTCTCATCAAACACTGAATCTGTCAGTGTCTTTATCTTGGACTTCAGTTACTAGAACTGTGAGACATAAATTTCAGTTGTTTGTAAGCCACCCATGGGGCACCTGGGTGGCTCAGTTGGTTAAGCGTCTGACTTTTTTCTCTGTTTTTTTTTTTAATGTTTACTTATTTGTTTGTTTGTTTATTTTAAGAGA
Organism: Felis catus; assembly: GCF_018350175.1. NCBI lineage: Eukaryota > Metazoa > Chordata > Mammalia > Carnivora > Felidae > Felis > Felis catus. The sequence continues at coordinate 117,506,348 of NC_058374.1, forward strand.
GAGAGTGCACAGAAAGAGAAGGAAAGAGAGAATCCCAAGCAAGCTCCACACTCAGTGTAGAGCCTGACTCCAGGCTCCATCTCACAACAATGAGATCATGACCTGAGCCAAAATCAAGAGTCAGACAGTCAACCAACTGAGCCACCCAGGCACTCCAGGTGACCACTCTTGATTTCGGCTCTGGTCATGACCTCACAGTTGGTAAGATCGAGCCCCGCATGGGACTCTGGGCTGACAGCGCAACGAGGAACCTCCTTGGGATTCTCTCTGCCCCTCCCCAAGTTGCGTAGGTGTACGTATACGCACGCCTGCTTTCTCTCTATTTCCCTCTCTCTCAAAATAAATAAATAAAAGAAAAATAAGTCTCCTGGTTCATGCTATTCTGTCAGAGCAGCCCAAGTGTTAGGACTAAGGCAGTGTCACATACAGAATTCAGACAATGGCAAAATGACACAGCAGGAAATGTCTACAGAATACAGACACACCTGGGTAAAGGCTGGTGCTATTTATTTAAGATGCTTAAGTCTGTTAGTAGATTTGAAACCAGAACATCTGTCATTAAAGAAGAAAAACAGGCAGGAACAAGATGGGATAGGTAGGTGGCAGATGGATTTTCCAAGCAACTGGCAATCAGTACAGGTCTAGACAGGTAGGAAGTCAAGGTTGGGAAAGTCTGGTAGTAACACATTTAGAACAAAAGCTTTCATTTTCACAAAGGTTTGTTGTTGTTGGTTGGTTTTTTGTTTTGTTTTGGTTTGGTTCCAAAGAACTTTCTTGTGTGACTGTGGGATGTCCCACCGAAGAAACATAATGGCAACATAGTGTAGTGGCCTCAGACATAAGAGATCTAGGCTCAAACTGCACTCATTTGTTCTGTTTTATATAAGTTATAGCACTTATTTGCTCTGTGACCTTGTGCAAATAATTCATTTCTAGAGTCTCCACTTACTAAAGTGGTTGTATTAGATCCATGGTTCTTAACCATTTGGGGGAAGGTAGGGGGAGGTGCGGGGTCCCAGATCATTCACCTCTTTAACCTGATGGAAAAAGATAATTTTCTATAAAAATGTACATAAATATCACCTCAAATTTGGCAAACTATTTTAATGCATTAGAAACTGATTTCCTTCATATAGAAAAAACTTACCAAAATTTTTCCATCTCTCACTCCTGTTTATTCACATAAATGAAGCAATTGAAATAAATGCAAAGTGTGCAAGTACAAAAGAACAAAGTTTAAATTCTTCCCCAAAGCAAATTTAAATAAGAAGGCTACCATCATTTGACTTGAATAGAAATTATGGAACAGTCTTAACATCACAATATATTTATCATTTGTGATATTCTATAAATTTTGACTCTTAATTTTGACAGCAACAAGTGAAAGAAAGCCCTGATTAACAAAGTAGGTTGTAGCAAATGGATAGGTTTATGTCCAAACACATTGGATATTTCTAGAACTCTTTAAGCTATTACTTGCATCATTTCCTCAGTCCTCAGGTCAATGAATTTAGTCATTTTTGCAACGTCTGCATCATCAATGATAGCATCAACAAGAGCATGGGTAAAATTCACATTTCAATTTTAAAATCAAATGAGCATAACTAGCCTTTGGAGAAATTCTGTAGTGTCTCCAGATATCTGTACATTTCTGCCTTACGAGAAATTGACTAGTTTCCTCACTCCTGGATGGAGCCAGGAGAATCTCCTCCAGCATGGGAAAGGCTCATATTTGTCTGTTTCCAATCCCACAGTAGTAACTTGGCCAAAAGGGCTTTTGGTTCTGCGTGTGTGTGTGTGTGTGTGTGTGTGTGTGTGTGTGTGGGTGTGTGTGGTTTGGTTTCAAAATGTCATCCTCAGGAACTCGTGCCAAAAAAAGCCTTACCTTATCCATGTGATAAAAGGTGTCAAAGCCAAGGGGTGCCTGGCTGGCTCAGTCAGTAGTAGACCATGTGACTCTTGATCTTGGAGTTGTGAGTTCAGGCCCCATGTTGGGTACAGAGATTACTTAAAAAAATAAAATTTTCAAATATATCAAAGCCACAAATGACTTCTTCTTATAGAATTTTTAAAGAGCGAATTCCAGTGAATAACTTCATATCCTGCTTCCATTTCTTGACAAAAATTTCTTTAAATCCCCATGAGTCAAAAGGTCTGGAGAAATTGACGACTTCTGCAGCAAGAGGCAAAACTTCTTCAGGACTATTGGCAAAGGCTTTGATGCCTACAGGAGGTGATGTAGTAAGCCGTGACTCATGGTGATGTGTTGAGCTTCTTTCTTCATCAAAGCAGAAAAACCAGATGTGTTGCTGAATGCTGCATGTGCACCATAATTCCAAAATTTTGTTTGCAAATTTTGTGGGGTTTTTTGGGTAAACTTTTATTTATTTATTTTTGAGAGAGATAGCAAGGGGAGAAGGGGCAAAGAGAGAGGGAGACAGAATCCCAAGCAGGCTCCACACTGTCAGCACAGCACCCGATGTAGGGCTCGAACTCACGAACAGTGAGATCATGACCTGAGCCAAAATCAAGAGTTGGACGTTTAACCGACTGAGCTACCCAGGTGCCCCTGCGACCATAGTTTTTACTCGAAGAAGGAACTCTTTACCATTCCATGTAATTCAGGGCTTTTGAGGTTCCCAAGAGGGGCTCATAAAATAAAATTATTAAAAAATTTTCCAACACATATTTCACACATAAACATCAGAAGATGGCACTTTTTTGCTGAAGAAGAAAATGACTTCATGGCAAATTCCTCCATATTCTGATTGAAAATAACTGACAAAATGTTAGTATATCCAGAACAGAGTATGTAATTTTGCAAAGACACTTGTTCCTTATTATTCCTTATTCCAAGCTAGCATTTAACTTGACCACTTAAAAGCACAAGGCTTGTCTGTGGCTTCTTTTGCCTAGTAATGCAATTAGGAGTCTTTAGACAGCAGTGTTGGGAGAAGAGCAAGGTTTTGGGAAATTCCAGCCTTTCCAAACTGCAGTCTTTTCAAAACAAGACAAAACAAAACAAACAAATAACAACAACAAAAGCGATGTGGTTTGAAGTGTTGGAGTTCAGAGCTAACAGCCAAGAAAAAATTCTTGAGATGTCTCCGATGCAAAAAGGTGGTTTTATTAAAGCAGAGGCAGGACCCATGGGCAGAAAGAGCTGCACTGGGGTTGTGAAGAATGGCTGGATTATATATATTTTCAAGTTGGGAGGGGATTAGGGATAGCATAAGTCTCTAAGGTATTTTGGAAACAAGGTTTCCAGGATCCTGAGGGGGCTAGCTATTGATAAAATTGCTTTTTTCTTGTAAATCATTAAGACAGTTGCAAACTGATGGAGACTCCTGTCCTGCCTGACTGTGATCTCTGTCAGGTAACTGTTCTTCCCTCTAGCAAAGCATTAACATTAAGACAATTGGGCATTCCTGGAGGAATGTTAGACTCTTCCTGTCTCAAGGACTTGTCAATGGGCTGTAAATTGTAAGGAAATTTGATTTTTTTCTTTTGCCATTTTTTCCCCCCACATCAAAAATCATCTCCAAGTCTCATGTCTTTTCTGGGTACAGAGACCTAAAGGTGTTTCTTCAGCACTTTACCCACTAGTTGCCATGAGCCAGAATCATAGTGCGTGGTACGCAATCTGGCTTTCACAGCCCATAATCACAGAGCAATGCATATCAAACCAAAGGATGCCATACTTAGAAGTGCTTTTTTCCTTTTAATTTCAGCTAGATGTCATATAAACAGATATTTATAAGTCTCATGTCAGGAATAATTTTAATATTTAATGATTATATTAGGAGAGAAAATTTAGGAGTTACACTTCTTTCCTTCTAATTCTCAAACTTTCTGTAATGCTGTTCTATTATTTTTTGAATATGAATTACATATTAAAGCAAAACAGGATATTGTAAAAAAAGTGAGACTTGCAGAACTCAAAAAGATGATATGCCATTTCGATTTAAGAAAAGATGATTACTTTTAAAATATAATAGTTAGGTTAACTATTGTGGTAATAGTTAATAACTAATTGGGCTATCTGTTTTACACATATTATTTTATTTTCATAATGACTCTGTGAGACAAATACTATTGCTGTCATTTTATGGATGAGGAATTTGAAATTCAGAAAAAATAAACAACTTGTCCAATATCACACAGCTAGTGGCTGAGTTATAATTCAAAGCCAGGTCTTCTTACCTCCCAGGACTGTGCTCTTAATTACTACACAAATGTAGAGGAACGAGAGATGTAGGTAAGAAAATTAGTATAAGTGGAGTAAGAATTCTTGTCTAAAGGGTAAAGATATGGGACATTAATGTGAGGAGGGCTTAATTTAAAGAGAAATGAATAGGGGTGCCTGCGTGGCTCAATCAGCTAGAACTTCCGGCTTTGGCTCAGGTCATGATCTCATGGTTCATGAGCTGGAGACCCACATCAGGCTCTGTGCTGACAGTTCAGAGCCTGGAGCCTGTTTCGGGTTCTGTGTCTCTCTCTGCCCCTCCTCTGTTTGTACTCTGTTTCAGTCTCTGTCTCTCTCTGTCTCTGTCTGTTGCTCTCTGTCTCTCAAAAATAAATAAACATTAAAAAAATTTAAAGAGAAATGAATGGAAGTATCTTTGGGGAAGGTACCATCTTACAAACAAATCCGGCTCTCTTTGCTTTAAATTTGTATTTCCAGAATCTTCTGATATGTGGCTTAGGCTCCATAGTGGGTGTTTATCAGGAATGGAGTCCCAATTCACAATCCAGGTCCTTAAAATTTTCCATTAGAAGCTAATGAATCTCTTTCATGACAGACAAGCTTTTGGGGGTTTGAGCAGTATGAAACAACTCTTCTGAGACCTGATCACACCATCTCCTTCTCTAAATTCCTTCTTTTATTTGAAATGCCCCTGAATACTCCCAGCACAGCACTGTGCCTGGCAGTTAATGGGCACCCAATAAATGTCGGTTGACTGACAAAATAATGAATGAGGTTTTGAAAGACTCATCAAGTTGAGGTGGCAGACTCTAACACCCAGCAATGTGTTGAAAGCCTGCTGAGGAAAAATACTTAGACATAATTAATTTGTTTCTCCCCGGACCCCTATCCCATTAACAACATAGTTTGACAATGGGCAAAACCATCCTGGAATTCCTGCATGGCAAACCTTTGTTTTGATAGCACGAGCCTGATTTGTACAGCCCTTGGTGTTGCTGACCTGTGCACATATTCTGGCCCTTAAGGTCTCTCCAGTCTTTTTAGCAACCATCTTATGCCATCATTTCCTTGTCTTTAGAGAGCATATTTTTTTCCGCTGCCCTTGGCCATACTAAAATTTGTTCATTTGATTCAATCTGAACACTTTGATAATAATGCTGGAGTCAATTTGTGCTTTTTTTCTATTAATCCTTCCAAAATGAAAGAGAAAAGAGTGATATCTTCGTCTCAGTTGCAAACAATTCTTTCCACCTCCCCGAGCTCTCAATAATATTATCAGTAATCTTAGTAACAGATAAGCCATTTTAGTGACAGATAAGCAAAATATACTGTGCAATAGATGTATGGGTATTCTACTGTCCTCTTGAATTATTCTTCAGCAATCCAGCTTTTGCCATTTTCCAATTATATATGGGCTCTGCAGGTGACTCTGCATTTTTTTTTCCTGGGGAAACACCTGTTCTTTCTGCAAATGAAAAACTATTGCTCACCCTAAAGGAGTCCTAATGCCCTGGGAGGATTTCCTTCTGTGGCTTTGTTTGTTCCTCAAACAGGTTCTCCTACAGAGCTTTCTGGCCTCTGTAGCTTTGGTGAAGGGAAACAAATTTGCTGGCATTTTTTTTCAGTTCTCAATATATTAATAGCCCTGCTTTCTTACTAGTGCCACGTGAACTGTTGTCATGAGTGAAAAAAAAAAAAAAAGATAGCCTTGAATACTGCTTTAAAAGATAGCATGTGCCTTGGGAATAAATGCCCATAATTCCTTTCTCTCTATAAATATTTCTATAAAAATGCAAAAGCAATCTTGGCTGACAGAGAATGAAGTTATTTAAGTGTAAAATTCTCCTGATGAGCTCAACTTGAGTGTGTGAAAGAGTCAGGAGCCCATGATCCAATTCCCTGTTGGGAACGGATCTTATATTAAAACATGGTAAATATTATCTAAGAGAATTTTACTGCAGTGTATCTGGGAACTTCCATTTTGAAATTTATTGCAGTGAGCTGGGGCATGTTTTGAACTTGAGAGTTTGTGGGTTTCTTTATCCCAGCTCATATTCTGATGAAATTTTAAAGTAAAATTTCTTACACCCTAAATTTAATTATGTATTCAAACTGCATTAAAAAAATTCTTTGTCATTAGGTTTTACTCACCTATATCAAATAATCAAAGGGTTAGTGGACTCTTGCTATATTTCATTATGACCACCAAATATAATGGTGTGTCAGATAGGTCATCAACATCTGTATTTTATTTTTTAATTCAATTAAAATAATTTTATGTAAATATAAATGTGGACATGTAAGCATACATATATATTTCTTTCTCCTTGTCTTTCCCCAAATTATTTTACAATACCCCATGTGATATTAGAATATCATGAAAAGTCAGGCTGCCTGGGTTCAATCCAGGCTCCAGTACACACGATCTGTTTGACATTATCTGAAGCCTCAGTTTTTCAAGATTGTTGTAAAGATTAAATGAGATAATTCATGTAAAGCACTTGGCACAGCACCTGTCAAATTGTGATATTATTCATTATGAGGAGAAAAGCCAGAATCTGAGAAAAATATAAATATTATAATCATATAGATAAATCTATTGCTTTAATTGTTCAAATTAAATAGCTGAATTGGTTTTTAGTTTTTTAGCTGTTATAACAGTAAAGTGAAACATAATCCATCGTATAAATCTTGGTTTCAGAAGGGAAGAAGAAACTAGTTCAGAAGTAAAATTTTTGCTCACTCTGAATTCCAAAAGGAACTTATAGAGGGTACATTGAATAATTGAATTGAATTGAATAATATTTTCAATAACATTTTACAGCAAATATTGTCAAGAATTTAATATGGCTGGTATAGCAACCTTTGGTAAAAAAAAAAAGTATTCAATTAAAATGTAGATTAGTAAAAAATTATATAACAGACTCAGTAAATATGGCCTAAGTTTATAGTCTTATGGAATGAAAAAAAATAGTAACTGAGCATCTAATTTGTGCATGGTATTGTCTTAAGCACTGTAAAGGAACACATAGATAAATTAGACTTAATCCTTGCCCTTAAGAATTTACTAATTCCTGGGGCACCTCGGTGGCTCAATCGGTTGAGCATCTGACTTTGGCTCAGGTCATGATCTCACAGTTCATGGGTTCGAGCCCCACGTTGGGCTCTGTGCTGACAACTCAGAGCCTGGAGCCTGTCTTGAATTCTGTGTCTCCCTGTATTTCTGCCTCTCCCCTGCTTATGCTCTGCCTCTCTCTCTCTCTCAAAAATGAATGAACATTTAAAAAAAGAATTTACTAATTCATAAAGCATGGGAATGAGAATAAGAAAATGATAACAAGAACTATGATCAAGGGAGACTAGTGTGAACCCCAAATGATGACATAAAATGCTCTGGAGGTTCAAAGGAAAGAAAGGTGTATTCCTTAAACACATAAACTCAACCCACCCATGGCCTTTGCACCTGCTATTCTCTGAACCTGGAATGTTTTCCCCCTACATGCTATGGACAATCTCTTCTTTCCCTTGAGGCCTCAGCTTATGTTTTTACCTCTTCATGGAGGCCTTCCATCACTGCCCATCATGGAGGAGACATCTCTCCATAATTTATCTCAGCTTCTTGTTTGTTGTTGTTCTTCTTCACAGTACTTACTACAATTTATGATTATTTCATTTGTTTGTTTTAGCTGTCTATGTAAAATATAAGCTCTAAGAAGGCAGGACTATATCTGTTTTTCATGTCTTCCATTTAATCCTTGATGCCCAACACAGTGCCTAGAACATAGCAGGCATTCAATATATGTTTGTTGAATGAACCAATGAACAAACAAAAGATCCCATTTGGTTGGCAGGATCAGGACAGGTTTCATGAGAGGAAGGAAGGAATCCTGAAGAAATAGGTAGGGGTATGAAGAAGGGGTAGAGAAATGAGAGATGTTGCAAAGAGAAAGAAAAGCATCAGCAAATATTTGGAGCCCAGGGCATACAAAGCATTTTCTGAAAGCAACCAACACTGTACATCTTTGAACTTAAGATGCACACTTCATCCTCCTGCTTCTTCCTTCCATTTTTAATGTAGCCAACTTGGTATAATTGCCATGTGTCCCATAATTATCATCTGAATGTACTATGTTTGCATATTTTTTCTTCTAAAATGTTATTTAATCGATGGTGTGTCTTATAATGCATTTTAGAAATGGGAAAATAAAGTATTTCAGTTTTACTGGGACATAGAGTATGTGTAGGGGAGCTGAGAAAGTTCTGCTGTAGAAGCTATGCTCTGGGCACATAACAAGGCCAAGAGTGGTAAATTTATAGCATACTTAATTTATCAGGAATGGGAAAGAGTTCCTACTGAAATTGTAAAACTATATTGTTTCCCAAAATAGTTGTAAATCTTTCTATAAAGATACATTTTTTGACCATTTACAGTTTTAAGTTTAAGCTCCAGATAAAAACTTCTCTCTACAAAGCCCAGGAGGATATATATTCTCCCCCTGCTGGACTATGAACTATTTGAGGGCAAAGACTATCTCTAGTAACTATCACAATACCTGGTATGGAGTTGACGCTCTGTTAATATTTATGAAATCTTAAATTAGTAAATAATTGTTGAAGGAATGGCAACAATTTTACCATTCTTTATAGGAAAAACAATTATGGTGGATAATGGAGATGAAGACAATGGTTAGAATTTTGAAGCCAAATGGAGTTAGTTAATCTAGAAAAAGACTTTGGAGGAGGGAAATGTTTAGCTGCCTTTTATAAGCAGGGGAGAGATACAGGCTGGCAGAGAGGAGGCATAAATAGTAGGAAATAGGACTTGTAAGTCCTAAGTTTTTTGCAGAAAATGATGAAATATGTGTGGAAGCCACAGTGAGTAGACCAGGGAGAAGGAAATGCATTAAGTGAGGGCAGGAAGAGGAGGAGGAGGTGAGCCATGGAACCAGAGAGGGCCTGAGTCTGTCTTGACTTGATTTTACTAAAAGTCAGTTATAAGCCTGAAAATATGCATGAATATTTACGTGTGGATATTGAAGTCACTCAGAACATGGGCAGGACCCCTCCTAGCACATGTTACCAGCAGTCTCCAAGACACTGAACACAGGGAACATTTCAGTCCTCCTTATACCTGACCTTTCAGCAGCATCTGATTCTGTTGACCTCTTTCCTTTTTAAAAAAATTGTGCTAAAATACACATAATACAGAAAAGATATACGCATAATACAAAATTTACCATCTCAACGACCTTTAAGTATACAGTTCAGTAGCATTAAGTACATTCATATTGTTTTGCCACCATCACTACAATCCATCCATAGCACTCTTTTTATCTTACCAAAGGAAAACTTTATAGTCATTAAACAATAACCTCAATAAACAAAAACTCTCCCAGACCTTGGTAACCACCATTCTACTCTCTGTCTCTATGAATCTGACTCTAGGTACTTCATGTAAGTGGAATCATACAGGATTTGTCCTTTCATGACTGACTTATTTCACTTAGCATAATGTCCTCAAAGTTCACCCATGCTGTAGAATGAGTCAGAATTTCCTTCCTTTTTAAGGCTGAATAATATTCCATTGTAGGTGCATCTACCACATTTTGTTTATGACCTCTCTAGTTTTTAAGACCCTTTCTTTAGCTTCCACAATTGTTTTTCCTGGTTTTCCTCTGACCTCCCCGAGCTCACTCTCTACCACTTAGCCATTTAATGTTGAAGTTTCCTGGAGCTTGGTCCCAAGCCCCTCCTCTCCTCTTATTCTCTACTATTCCTTTAAACGAGCTTACCCAAGACCATGACTTCCCTTCCTGTTTATTTGTCCTTATTTCCAAGTGTACAGCTTTGGGGGGAGGGGTGCACAGGGAGCAGTGAGGGAAGAAGGGGGGGACATCTGCCTCGCCAATCAGATCAGTAGACTCATCACTGATGAACAAAGGGACGACAGATGTCTCAGCCAAATTGCTCTCACAGCTGGATTGGGAGTTTAAGTATGATTTAAAAGGCATGAGGCCGAATAATGCTTGAGGAAGTTGACCTGCACTCTGATTTCACAGAAAAGAATAGAGCCAGAATAAGCTGTTGGGAGACAGGCAGTGGTGGCAGTTTAGCCACAAGGTGACTGGGATCCAGGCAAAATATGCTTATAAGGAAAAGTGGACACAAATCAGTAGTTGAAAATGTGGAATAAAAGAAGTGATAAGCAGTGAAGTTAATGCTTTCTCTAAGGCTCTTGCCTTCTTTTTGATCATACTTGAGGTCAAAAGAGCATTTCCTCTGAAGATTAAACAAAAAGACCCAATTAGACCTTTGAGATATTTTCTCACCAATTCCTCGAATCCCCTTTTATTTCATCCTCTAGGGCTGAAACCTGCGCAAAATTCAGAAAAGGATGAAGATAGGCTGACCACAGTGTCCCCAGTTGTCCTTGTTTTCCTCCACTCTTTGTCTTTAATATTGCTATTTTTTTTATTATTTAAAAAAAATTTTTTTTAACGTTTATTTATTTTTGAGACAGAGAGAGACAGAGCATGAATGGGGAGGGTCAGAGAGAGAGAGAAGGAGACACAGAATCTGAAACAGGCTCCAGGCTCTGAGCTGTCAGCACAGAGCCCGATGCGGGGCTCGAGCTCACGGACCGCGAGATCATGACTTGAGCCGAAGTCGGACGCTTAACCGACTGAGCCGCCCAGGTGCCCCAATATTGCTATTTTTTTATTTTTATTTTTTTTAACATTTACTTTTGAGAGAGAGATAGAAGAGAGAGGGCACGAGTGGGGGAGGGGGAGGAACAGAGAACGAGGGAAACAGAGGGTCCAAAGTAGGCTCCAGGCTGTCAGCACAGAGCCTGATGCGGGCCTCAAACCCACAAACCAGGAGATCATGACCTGAGCCGAAGTCAGTCGTTTAACAGACTGAGCCACCCAGGCACCCCAATATTGCTTTTTTTGGTTAACAGCTCACCTTTAGTCTACTGCCCTCCTTTCAAAAACAACTTTGTTATATCCCTTTATAGTTATCATTAACAGACTTCCTGAGCTTAAAAACGCCAAAAAAAGGGACATGTGTTTTCTTAAACACAAACCTTAAAAATACGAATGATTGGTGTTATAAGTCAAGTTACGTAAAAATGAACAACCAACAAATCTGAACACTGATAATGGCTGAATTAGGATATTAGGCAATGAGGTGGGATTAGACATAATCCTTATCCTATAAACATAAGATAACAGATGTGGAGAAATGATCGAACATAGTTTGCTTTTCACTTTACTCCTTCTTCTGGTGACAGCACCCCATGTTTGCTTTGGGTCATTGCTGGAGACAGTCTGCGACACCATCAACCAAAGTACTCTTTTAGCCAAACCATGAGGTGGGCCCGATCCAAGTTAAGCCGATCGGATGCTTGCTCGCAGGAATTTGAATCTTCAGGAGAGGAATGAAGAATCAAAAAAGGTCACTTTCTGCTTGCTCTCTGAATCTGCAAGTCGGCCCCAGTTCTAGCTGTATTCTGAGCCAGGTTATCGAGCTAGGCCTTCCATTCTATCCGCTAATGCAGTGAATGGAGATTTCCTTTTTGGCCTACCCTAGCTAGTTTCCTTTACTTCCCATCAGCATTTTATCTTGAAGGCTAGGGAGTGCCAGGTGCTGTGGTGAAGGCATTGGACGGATGTCATTCAATCCTCACAACAACCCTCCAATTATGTTTCCCCTTTGACAGAAGCCACGCCTCTGAAAAATTAAAGCAACTTGTCAAAGTTTTCACAGCTAGCAAGAAATGGAACTGACATTCAAACTCAGGTCATAGGACTCTTTGACTTTAGCATTTCATCTCTAGGGAAAAATTCTTTAGGAAAACTCAGGCCTTTTGGTAATGAAGTGGTAGGGAGGGGACCCCGGAGGCTAGATGTGTGAAGCTGAGACAAATACTTTTCTCTATAGTGAAGTACTAGAATTTGAAGAGGTTTTCTCTGACATGAGAGAGAATAGCTCTGGGGAGCCTGGGACCCAAAGAAGGCTGCAGATAGGTGGGGCAGGGTAGAATGAATCCTTGCAATAGCAGTAGGCTGGAGTCTTAGGAGAAACCAAAGTATCCATTAGGGTATTTTCATTATAAGTAACAGAAAACTAAACTCCAAATGGGTATAAATCATTACACTATTTTTGCTTATTTTTTAAAAATGTTTATTCATTCTTGAGAGACAGAGAGACAGAGCATGGGTGTGGGAGACACAGAGTGAGAGTGGGAGACGCAGAATCTGAAGCAGGCTCCAGGCTCCAAGCTGTCAGCACAGAGCCTGATGCAGGGCTTGAACTCACGAACCGTGAGATCATGACCTGAGCCAAAGTCAGACGCTTAACCAACTGAGCCACCCAGGCGCCCCAAATCATTACACTATTATTCTAAGAAACCCAGAGGTAGGAATGTTTAAGATTAGATGTTTTGGCAGGCAACAATAGACACCAGGTTTTTTCCTATCTTTCCTTTTTGTACCCTTTGTTGTGTTACCTTTGCCCTCAGGGGGGTGGGTAACTCTCTCACCTTTATAAGTTGGCTATAGTAGTTCTACCTATGACCTCTGCACAAGACAAAGGTCAGAGGAGGAGACTACCTCTTTCTCTCTTGTATGTCTTGTATGTGTGTTTCTCTTTTGGGAAAAGGAAACTTATCCCAGAAGCAGCCCGGAAGATATCTTTGCATGTCTTATTGGCCAAAATGCATTACGTGCCCATGCCCACACCAATCACTGCCAATTGTAATTGTTAAGAAGAATCAGGATGCAGCTCCCAGGGGTGGGGCTTGAAGAAGGTGGATTCCTGAACAAAATCAAAGTTCTTTAAGAAGGAGACAAAGAAAATGGAGTAAACATGGATAGTTGGCCACAAACTCTACTAATATAGTAAGAGATTCTTTGAGGACCACGAACTTTAGGAACAATAAATATTATGGCAGGCTCTAAAGCCAGAAAGACTTGAAAGACTTAAACTTACTAGCTGTACGATAGTGGGTGTAAGGATGCTGTAAACATTAAATAAAATAATGTATGTAAAATGCTTGGCACGGTATCTGGCTCATGTTACTTGTTCAGTAATTGGTAATTATTTTTATTATCACATAGAGCTTTTCATCACTTCCTGTTCCAAGCTCAGTTACTCTCTATTATCCCCAAATATTTTGTAAAAGTCCATTACATGGAACAGCCTTGTGTTAGTGATACTTTTATGAATGAAGAAGAGCTTGTGTCTTTTCTTGGGGAACAGGGAAGTTAAGAGACCACCGCAAATGGAGGAGGCAGGATGGTGAGAGAAGGTCAAGAATTGAGCCAGAAGTACGGGTCTAGAGCAAGAGATGAGACTCAGTGACTTCAAGAGTTCTCAAGATGGAGAGCTATATGCAATAGGAACTTGATTTATTCTAGTTAATACTGAAGGGAAGGCTGAGTCTTAGAAAAATTTGGGTTACATACGCATTTAAAAAGAAGACTTAACAGTTCAAGCTCAACATGGATGATGAGTGATGCACATAATGAGTACAATAGGAACTCAAAAAAAAAAAAAAAAAAAAGAGAAACCACTATGGATGACAGTGGTCAGGAAAGGTTGCACATAGCACATGAAACTGGAACTTACCTTTGAAGAATATTTGAGGTTAAGTTAAGGGAAAACAAGGGAGTATTTTAGTTGGAGAGAATGGTGAAAGAGCAAAATTGTAGAATCGAGAACCTACAAAAGATACAAAAATACCAACTGGGTGTTTTGCAATGGTCTAAGTGTAAAATGATAATGCTGTGAACCAGGAAGCTGACTACTGATGAGCTAAATAAACCCACTGAGGAAATAAAGTTCTGCTTTTGCAATAACAACAACAAAAAAAACCTGCTTGTGAAATTATAAAGGTGGAGCTAGTTAAAATTTATTATTATAAAAAATTATAACCGAAACGCAAATTCAAAAGATGGTATTACTCAAATTTGTTGATTTACTAAAATCAACAACACTAATGACCATTTCTAATCGTGTTCATTATCACCATAAAGTCATAAGATCATACAAACTATAGTCGGCTAGCATTAAAAAATGTTAATATAGACATAATTCGTAAGAATAGTGGCTATTTATTGCATGCTTAAAATGATTCATTTATATAATCAGTAGATATTGTCATATCATCCAATCACCAGCCAATATTGTTTCCTCTAAAATATATGATACAAGGTAAAGAATAAGGTTAAAAAAATCTATATGTCTTGAATAGTTACTGGAAATTACTGCATGTAAGATATTTTTTCTAAGAACTATGAGAGACAAAAAGTTGTGACTTGGAACTGTTCTTAAGAGACCATAATGTAGCCAGGTGTGTCCATGAGTGGCAAGATGGTAAAGGACTCTAAACATAAGTCTAAGAGAGGTGCACTTTTCTAATGAGGTGCCATTGCAGGTTTCAAAGTATGGAGTGACATAATTGATAGGTAATCTGACTACCATGTCCAGAGTGGGTTGGAGAGTAGAGACCAAAGATAGGAAACCAATCAGCAAACATGTAAGATTGCAAATGTGAGGCGACAAGGATCTGGGCTAAGGAGTGCTACAGGGAAGGAAATCAAGGAAGTGGTGGGTTCCAGAGATGACTCTTGAAGCTGTCAGTCCCACCCCATTTCTTTTTTTTTTTTTTTAATTTTTTTTTTTCAACGTTTATTTATTTTTGGGACAGAGAGAGACAGAGCATGAACGGGGGAGGGGCAGAGAGAGAGGGAGACACAGAATCGGAAACAGGCTCCAGGCTCCGAGCCGTCAGCCCAGAGCCCGACGCGGGGCTCGAACTCACAGACCGCGAGATCGTGACCTAGCTGAAGTCGGACGCTTAACCAACTGCGCCACCCAGGCGCCCCAGTCCCACCCCATTTCATATAGCCAGAAGCACCTTGAGGGAGGCCTCCAGGAAATCCCAGAGCACACTCCCAGTCCCAAATGTTTTCCCTACCTGTGTCCCACACTGCCTGCTAACATGCTGCTGGCCCCGTTCTCTCACTTAGAGCTCCACCTGACCCTGCCGACGTCACCCCAGGACTCCTTCCCGGGTAACTGATTTGGTTCCTACCAGATATAAGATGTTTTTTTTTCAGCTACAAGAAACAGAAGACCTAACAAATAGTGACCTAAGACCCTAAATACGTTTGTTGCTTACTTAAGTACAGGCTTGTCTCAGGGATATCTTGGTAATTCCACAATGTTATCAAAGAAGGCAGATTCCACCCTGCCTCCTCCGTGAGTCAGAAAAGTCTCAGTGATTGTCACAGGGATGCAACCGCTCTGGGAAATGCCCCGCACACGAAGGCATTCAAAGTGGAAGCAAGGAAAGGGAGGCAAAAGGGTTTTCTCCTCCCTTTCCTTTATTTTGTCAGGAAATAAAACCTCTCCTCCAAGTCCTTGACCGACTTCTCCTTACACTGCACTAGTTGTGCTGCTGTCGCATGTCCACTCCTAGATCTTGGCGATCACTGGCAAAAGAGAATGGGTTCCCCATGATTGGCTCAGATCAGTCATCACTTACCCTGTGCGCTGGGCAGGTTTTCCTGAATAAAACTGAGGCTTGTTAGCAGGCAAGAAAGGGAATGGCATTTGAGTGGGCGGGTCAAGGTGTCTGCCATGGTTTCTGCATGGGGACAGCATCTCAGCTTGCTTAACCCAACTGGCACAGTGTAATCAGTTCCCAACTAGGTCTTGGAATCCCAGCATCAGTGCATCCATCCCCTACCTCCCCCACTATTCTGGTGAGAAGTTGTTGACCTGATATGGCCTTCGTCCCTAAGCAAGCAAGATGTAGCCTGGGCAGGCCAGGCCATTACCTAGATCTGCAGGGCAAGGCCGACTGATGTCATAGGATATTAGTGAGGTCATTTGAACCTCTGTTACTGCCTTTCCCTTATATGTAAAGATTTGGTAATTTAGTGTTCTTGCTTTTCATCCCTGGAGCCTGCAAATTGTTGGATTTTAAAGGGGAGGATAATATAAACATCAAGGATTAGAGAACAGGAGGAGCTGGAAGAAAAATAGAGAGTGCCAATGTGTCTGCAGATGACAGAGCTTTTGTGAGCCTCTCTCTTATCTCTTTTCTGTGGTTTATTTCACATTAAACTTTCGCTCAGTGTTTTGGCATGAATAAACCTTGGCAATGTCTCTTTGAAAAATATCATTATCATATATTTTTTCTTGTTAAAGCCAACCGCATTTTTAAAAAATGGTTACAGCTCTGGAGTGTTCATTAGTAAAGTCTACTGGGCATTTAGTAACTGTGGATCATCAGACTTCTATAATGTGGCTAATTTCATTTCACTGACCTCTCCTTGTAGCTACCTTTATATTATTTATTCCTGTAGTTTTAATTACCATAAATATAAGAGCAATATACATTTCCTCATGTTTTTTTAGAAGTTTTATCCCCCCCCCACCCCCAATGCTGTGCTGCGGTGTCCTTACAAACATACCCATTAGCCTTCTGGGATTTTTTATTTGAGAGGAAGAAGAGGGCTCGTGACTAATGGGGGACAAGTCTCTCTGACCTAGTGAGCTTCATCCTCTATTTTCCCTAAAATAGGTTGCCTTTAAATCATCCCAAGCCATGTTCATTCTAGGTCTTTTCATTTATGCCAAATGAAATTCATAAGGAAATTTGAGCTCAGTTGAGAAGAATCATAAGGAAGAAAAGCTTTTAATTTAAGGGCAACCTAATCCCTCATTCTGCTCATCTCTCATACCCCTCACCTGCACACACACACACACACACACACACACACCCTCACTATTCTCTGGCCACCTTGGATCAGTCATCATTCACAGGAAGATCTCAGACTCTACACCTTTGCTCATTATGTTCCCCTTGTGCAGAAGGGCCATGCCTCTGCCTGGTTGTTTCACTTTATTCTTCAAGCCTTGTTCAAAAGTAATCTCAGTGTATGACCTTTCTAAACTTCACTTCCATCCTCTTCTCTGTGTTCCCATAATACTTTGCAAACAGTTTACTCTCATGC
The DNA here is from genome assembly GCF_018350175.1 of Felis catus. NCBI lineage: Eukaryota > Metazoa > Chordata > Mammalia > Carnivora > Felidae > Felis > Felis catus. The sequence continues at coordinate 117,523,586 of NC_058374.1, forward strand.
TTATAATGTATCTGTGTCTGCCTGTCCCAGCCCTGTCCACTGTTAGCTGGAGTCAGGCTTCATCCTTACAGAGTTCTTCTTAGAACTAGGACACTGCCCTCTATGCCCCTCCAAATAAGCCCTGATACTCCTTAGAGATGCCAGCTGCAGTGCACTCAGCCATCAAGCTTGAGCCTTTGGGTACCAACATCAGCCATCATCGGTCAAGTATTTCCTGCCTCTCTGGACATTATCATTGGAATGGCTAGATATTCTTTTTTTTATGTTTATTTTTTTATTTTGAGAGAGAGAGAGAGAAAGCACAAGCTGGGGGAGGGGCAGAGAAAGAGGCAGAGAGAGAATACCAAGTAGGCTCTGTGTTGAAAGCACCAACCCCGATGCAGGGCTCGATCTCATGACCGTGAGAACATGACCTGAGCCGAAATCAAGAGTGGGAAACTTAACTGACTGAGCCATCCAGGCACCCCTGGAACAGCTGGATATTCTTTAGCCTGATTTACTCCTTTCTCCCCAGTATCTTCTTTTGTTGCTAGACTGTGAACTTGCTGAGTGTGGGGACCAGACTTTGCAACTTAGAGATGTTATAAACTTCAGTATCTCATGTAGTGATATGAGAGTTGTGTTAAAGTCCTCACTTTAATTTGGCTTGAGTCTGGTGCACAGGGTTTTAAAAATAGAGGCGCCAAAGATTGTTCCCTTGGTGAAGACTTCTTCACAAACAAACAGTTCACAGAAAAGGAAAAACAAATGGCTGCTGAGCATCTAAAATATATTTAACCTCACTTCTAATAAGAGAAGTACAATTTAAATATATGTTAAGATATCATTTTTCACTAACCAAATAGACAAAAAGCAAAAAGTCCAACACACTGTTATTAAAGATATGTAATATGCAAATACAATTTGACCTACAAGTCTCATTTCTAGAAAGTTAGCCTTATAGATATTCAGTACACATGCAAAACAATATATATGTAATGGTATTTATTTCTGTATTCTTTGTGTTACAATCAGAGTGAAACAACCTAAAGTTTCATCCATAGTCCTATGAGTAAGTAAATTATGGCACATATACATGTTAGAAAACTATGCAGCCAAAAATTTGTGGAAGTTTTTAATTTACTGATTGAAACAATTTCCAAGATCTATTATTGGAAAGGAAACAGGTACAAAAGGAATGAAGTACCAGGCACATGTGTGTGGGAGGGAGTTTTTCACTGTTTACCCCCTTGTGTCTTTACTTTTTTGAACTATGTGAATGCATTGCCTATTAAAGGAAAAAAAAAATATGTAAAAAGAGCATTTGTAACTATAGAGTGCTGTGTCTTTTCCCTAACACTAAGCACAGGGTTTGGCATTTGACAGATGTTCAGTCCCTAGAAAATGGAGCCTGAGCTGAGTTTACATATCCATCATTTAGATAGGGGTGTAACCCTGGGGAATTAAGTCTGGAAGGAAGGAGAGTGAATACAAGGAGGTGTTATTGAGCTGGCCACTCACAACAAAACACTGCTCATTGTTTGGTGTCCAGAGAGGTCATAGGAAACCAGACAGTCCACGGATGAAATTAAGGAAAATTTATCTATTGGGTTTTCCCCACCTCCCGTCTCTCACTAGTTAAAGTCTACTCTGCAAGGGCATTAATTCCATTTGCCCTTCTGTGATTTCCAGCCAGTACAGGCAGCCTCATAAAAGCAGCACCTCCAGGGTCCAACCAATGTGAACATACAGTGGTCCCTTCTTGTCACGTGACATTGTACAACAGGGACTCCTCTTTTTTTTTTTTTAATGTTTATTTTTGAGAGAGAGAGAAACACACACACACACACACACACACACACACACAGTGCGAGGAGCAGGGAAGGTGCAGAGAGAATCGGAGACACAGAATCCGAAGCAGGCTCCAGGCTCTGAGCTGTCAGCACAGAGTCTGATGTAGGGCTTTAACCCGCAAGCCCTGAGATTATGACCTGAGCTGAAGTCTGATGCCCACCATACTGAGCCAACCAGGTACCCCAGGGCCTCCTCTTTTTATCACAGTGATGATGAAAGCATGTCTAGTGGCTGAGGTTTGGGAGTGGAGACCAGATACTGTTGAGTGATCTGGTGTGGTATATAAACAGGTTGAATACACTAGATGCTCAGAAGGTTTTTCTTTTTTCCTAAAGTAGACCTTATTTTTAGAGCAGTTTTAGGTTTACAGTAAAATTGATCAGAAGGCACAGAAATTTCCTGTACATTCCCTGCCCCTCCCCACACACAGCTTCCTCCACCATCAACCTCCCACACTGGAGTGGTACATTAGCTACAGTTGACAAAGCTATATCATTATTACCCAAACTCAGAAGAGCTTTTGATTTGCTTTTGTTTATTTAACAGGTTGGTTGATTGGTTGATGAAAATAGTCAAGGTATTTCCTCTCAAATTATAAATCTGAGGATGTGTAAGAACCTAATTATTTAAATTCCCCAAACCTGGGGTGCCTGGGTGGCTCAGTCGGTTAAGCATCTGACTTCGGCTCAGGTCATCATCTCACAGTTTGTGGGTTTGAGCCCCGCATCAGGCTCTGTGCTGACAGCTCAGAACCTGGAGCCTGCTTGAGATTCTGTGTCTCCCTCTTTCTCTGCCCCTCCCCCGCTTGCACTCTGTCTCTCTCTTAAAAATAATAAACATTAAAAAAAATTTTTTTTAATTCTCCAAACCCATGACTATCTTATTGTAGTGCTAGATTATTCCACTCCACTTAAGTTCCTACATGGTTGTGTCTGTTCCTGTTTAATGCCATGTGCTTTCAATAAATTAATCTAAAATATGTATTGCTGACTTGAAAACCCTATTCTGGGTGGGGTTCGGGCATATGAAAAAGTAAAATATATCACCTTTCTTCCAGAATTATTACAAAAGCACACAGACTTAAACAGGATTGCAAGAATGAAACCATACAACAAAACAGCACAAAATGTGCTCCAGTAGGGAAGTGATTTATGGCGAAGTGAGAAGTAGATACAAGAAATACTATATGGTTTATGCAATTTCTTTGTACTTGGAATGGTTAGGGAAGACTTGATGGAGAAACAGCAACTTGAACTTGAATTATGGATAAGACGTGGAGAGAAGAATAGCAACGGGGAGATCATTTTGGATGACCTGGACTAAGACAAAGCTCAGAAGCTTGGGACACCATATGTAGACAGGTTTTTTTGTTTTTGTTTTTGTTTTTGTTTTTTGTTTTTTTTAATGATAATACTAAGATAGTTTGAGAGAATTTCTAGAAAGTTAGGTAAGGACTATGTTGTACAAGGCTTTCAAAGATTTGCAAATAAACTAGAATTTCATTCTGTAATTAAGGGGAAGTCATTGGCAGTTTTGAGTAATATAGTCATGTGCCCTATTGGGAAACAATTTCTAATAAAATGTCTCCAACATACCCCTACCCCTGACTAAATCAGAAGACCTTCCCCCTATTCCCCCATGGAAATGTCTGTAATGAGCTGACTGAATTCTCAAGGAGCTAATTTCCCTGGAAACAGATCTGGAGTTTGGTAGATCATCAGAGGGCTGTTGGTAAAGGAAATGTTTTAACTGTTGGCTCTCTATGTCTTACATAGGGTAAGCATTTTAAAGGTCTGGGTAGTTAAGAGGCAGTTTTTAAAGTCTGGATCTAGATTAGGTTAGTAGAAAACTGAATCACTAGCCACTAATTGGAAGGTGGCAGCGTTTATCAGAAGCATCTAGGAATCTAAGGCCAGCGCCTATAACATCACATCCTCTCTTTTCTGCTATCAGTTGGATGCAACAGGAAACTGACGAAGGTGCTAGGCAGTTTCCTTTCTGCTCTGACCTGACCAGTTTCCTCTGCAGCTTGCTCCTGGCTTATTGTAAAGGAAAATCATGAAATACCAGTCAATTTCCTCCAGTTGGATCAAGCCTAGCACAAGGAAGGAAAAACAAATTTCTAAGATTAGTCAATTTCCCTTTGCAGTTATAAAGTTGGTTCAGGGCCTCCTGCTGACCCTTCTCTTTAGACGTGTATCTCTTACAGCTCAGCTTTACATCATAGGCAAGATAAGGACTTGTGGCAAAGTGAGCAACACATATTATGTAATTCTTATAGGAAATCTTGTGTTCATTCATGGGAAAGCTGCCCATATAAAACAGCTTATTTGATAAGCTTTCCATTCTTCTTTGACTTCTATTAAACTCGTTAGTTCAAGGGGGTTAAACAAAATACAGATAATTCTAATGGATACACCTAACCAAGTTCTTTTGCTCGTTTCTCAGTCTGACTTAGAAGGAGCTGTTTCCATGGAGAATGTTTATGTAAAATTAACAAAGGAATTGAGTCAGTTTAGTGAAAGAGACAGGGCTAGACTACTCCAAAGAGCAAGAAGTTATGTCTAGTGTCATAGAAGGTAACCTGAATTTTGTTGGGTATGAGAGGGAGATGCTATGGCCTGCTGGAAAATGTAATGAAGAGGCTGGTATCTGAGGAATGTGACTGGCTTACTTTGTAGAAGTAATTCAACTTGAGATGGAAATTACCATTTAAAATATCTTTTCAGCAAACTTAACAATGTGGAGGAACAATGCTATATTGGAGTTCACATTGAATGAGAGTATGTTCATTTAGCAGGTAGATGATTCTTTCTCATATTTCACTTCCTGTTTTGTTAACTTACCTGCTTTTAATTTCCCTTGGAAGTTTTCCCTTATTTCTGTATGTGTAGCTATTATTAAAATAATATTCCCATCAATTTCCCTTTTATGCCTTTGTATGATCTCTCCTCTAGCTAAGTCATAAACTGTGATTGCTGAAATGGATAATGTAATAACAAGAATACAAATATATGCAGCTTTGAAATATGAACAGTTGATAAACAGACTGTAAGAATAAATAAGGTAAGAATTCAAGGTTTAACTTTAATAGCATTTGGAGCAGCCACTGTAATAGGCATCTGAGAAGTAACAGATTTGCGGGGGCTGTGGTATTCTACTCCTTTTTTTTTTTTCCTGGGGACTAATTATCTATTACTTTACAGACTTGCCAAAATACTGTGGAACTCTTAAAAACAACTTGGTTGATCAAGCAGCAGTAGTATTATTAAACTAAAAAACAGAAGAGCTTGTACAAATAAGGGGCCTACTAATCTTCACAGGGGATCTGTAGACTTTCTCCCAACACTTACAAGAACAACATCCCTTTTAATTTTGAAGATAAATCATACCTCTGTAGAGGTATAAATAGCCAGAAGGTTTTACTTAATTAGCCTGAATCAGTAAAATGATTTCCATTATCATCTTTTGCAAACACCATTATATTTTACCAATGGGGTCTGGGTGAACTTGCCCAGCCAACATTTGGGACAAAAATAGGGCATGGTATTAATTTAATGTAGTCAAAATTTCAGCCAATCTTATACCCATTCCACTGAAAATAGTTCACATTTTCAGAGTAACTTGTGAATATTTTATGAGATATAAGTCAGTAGACCTACCAAAACTGTATGAATGTCTTAGGTCTGTTTTGCCCCATCCCTCTGTCCTTTTCACTTTCCTCAGGTGTGGACATCAAGGGGGCTCATTAACAAACATCCTGCATGCTATGAACTCTGTGTCAGAGCCTGCTTCCCAATGAACTCAGTCTTTGACAGTGACTGTTAAAAGCAGCATCGACCAACTGGAGTGTGAGTCAAAGGAAATGGTGAAAGGGATACAGAATCGTATCATATGAGGAACAGCTGAAGGGGGAGCAAGAAATGGGGAGGAAAAACTTATGTAACTTAGTGACTGAGTGAATGGACTCAAATCCTTGCTTGAACACTTACTGTGAGAGCAGGGCAAGTATCTTTAACCTCTCTCTGCCTCAGTTTTCCATGGTGCCAATGATAATAGTACTCTGGGTTGTTGAGAAAGCTAAATGAGTTAATATTAAGTAAAATACTTTGAAGACTGCCTGGCATATAACATTACATGTAAGTGCTGTTATTATTACTTGACTCATCAGATATGTGAAAGATTATTATGGAGAGGAAGTTTGACTTGTTTGAATGGCCTCAAAGGGAGTTAGTAGGACCAAAGGGTGAGAACCATAGCAAGCTTGACTTTGACTCAAAGATGAGACCTGTGCAGGGAGGTGTTGGGCTCCTTGTCACCAGAGTTGGGGACTCCTATTAAGGGTTGGACATAGATTGGGCTGGGAACTGGATAAGATGAGTTCTCTGTCTCTATTACAACAGCCTCTCCTCCCATTATCCAAGCTCCCTCTCCTTCCTCCTCAAATTAGCTATGGTCTTGAAAGCAGAAAGAAGCCAAAATCAGAGCTCTAGCTCTCAGTGCTTTGAATAGCTGTTTTTCCCAAACAGAGGAAGAATGCTCTTGGCACCCACCCAGCCATCTCCCTACATCCTCTGTCTTTTTCCCTTCCTCCCATCCAAAATCAGATAAAGTCACTTGGTGGATGTGCTTGTGTTGGTTTAAATTATGAATTGGGCCAAATATTTCTTTTTTTCTCTCATTTTCTGCTTTTCGGCATTTTTCTCCTCAAATTTTGACAGAGAAATAATTTTGGAGTTAAAAGGATTGTGATTTAGTCTTAGCATAGTTAAAATCTACTTATATGGCTATGAACAAATGGAGGAATCTCGCTGAGCTAAGCTTCCACTTTTGTAAAGCGTGTATTTCCCTGGTATGGTAATGAAGGAGATTGTGACAGCTAATATTCAAGATTTCTCCAAGCTACAACATTTCATTTCAGGTTAAGATACCAAATCCATAGGGTAGACAGCACCTTTATGGCATCATTTCACTGCCCAGGTCCCCCTGTTACAGCTTTTTCTCCCAAAAGAACTTGATCCTTAAAAGACATTTATATTATCCACTAAAGTGTATGTGAAAGGTATTTCATTCCTTTGGAAATCTAATTTTAGTAGCTTGTTGTTAAGTGGTAGTTTAATGCATTAAATTAATCTATGGATTTGTCAATAAGAATGTGTCCCTCAGGGGAGGCAAACTTTACTAATATTCTGGGGCCCATGACTTAACCACAAAAAGTGACATGAATGGTAACAACATTGCAGAATGTGAAGATGTTTAGGGACAGGTAAACCTGTCAATGGCCTGTGCATAATGCAATCCCTATTCTAACTGCACAATGTAATCGACTATTTAGTTTACCTGTACACAGGACTAAACCCTGACAGTAAATACTGTTAGTTGTGGCAAATGGATTAGCACAATATTCCAGAATATAGGGGCGCCTGGGTGGCTCAGTTGGTTAAGTGACTGACATCGGCTCAGGTCATGATCTCGCAGTTTTTGAGTTCGAGCCCCGTGTGGGGCTCTGTATTGGTAGCTCAGAGCCTGGAGCCTGCTTCAGATTCTGTGACTCCTCCTCTCTGTGTCCCTCCCATGTTCATGCTCAGTCTCTCTCTGTCTCTCAATAATAAATAAACGTTAAGAAAATTTTTTTTTAAATATTCTAGAATATACACTTTGGATTTAGACAGCTCTTTAAACAGAATATAGGTTCAATCCCTTTCTACCTATGTGATCACAAACTATTGCTAATCTCAGGTTTTAAATTTATATTATAGTGGTGTTGTGAAAAATATTTTAAATAAGCAAATACATAATAAGTATTCGACAAATGGTGTTTTTTCTTCTCACCGTTATTAGAAACTTGAAAATGGCTAACTGGTTGATTGTTTTTTTTTTTTTTTTTTTTTTTTTTTGGTCTCAAGATCAGATTTCCTCCACATAAAAAAATAATGCAGCCAGCTCTTGTTTCACTCACACTAATTTACAGGGTAAATATTCCTAACCCTAACTCAGTATATACTCAGGAAAGAGTTGGTGAATGTGAATAAGTTGTGGTGAATCCACGGTGGCCAATTAACCAAGGCCACTTCTGCTACACTTTCACTGAAGCTTGGCAGGATATTCTTTTTGGCTTGGTTTTCACAAAGTCACATCCCAGAAACAGCTTGTTGCACCTCTTATCATTCAGGAGTGGCTCAACTACTGAGGAAAGGCTTTTATTCAGTGGCAGTGATTTACAAGGGAAGGGTGGACACATTAGCCTTGAAAACTCTTGAGAAGACAAACCGAGTGGTTTTTAATTGGTTTGACTTTGATCATCCTGGCTAAGATAACCAATAATGTAGCTGGTTAATCTATGTAGAATCAGAAAAATCCCTGTTCTAAGGATATCACTATCTTGAAGTTGTCACGAATAATTTTTACACATGTTGTAGATATGTATAAATTTGTAAACAATATATATGTTATCATGCATTTTATTTTTGTTTTTTTAAATGTTTATTTATTTTGAGAGAGAGAGAGAGAGAGAGAGAGTGAGAGGGCAAGCAAAGGAGGGGCAGAGAAAGGAGAGAGAATCCCAAGCAGGCCCTGTGCTGACAGTGGGGCCTGAACTCATGAACTGTGACATCATGACCTGAGCTGAAATCAAGAGTTGGAGGCTTAACCGACTGAACCACCCAGGTGCCCCTGTTATCATGCATTTTTAACTTTAAGTAAATAGTATTATTTTGTATATCTTATTCTGCAATATTATGTTTCTGAGATTTACCCACATTGATACATTTATTTTGTTTATTTATTGCTATACTGAAGTCAGTTTAATGAATACACTGTTTTGATTCTTAGGATTAAGTTTGGCTAAAGATGATCAACAAAAAGCTGAAATACCAGGGTCTTAAACAAGATAAAAAAGTGTTTCCTCTCTTGTTCAAGGGCAGTTTTCCAGGAATGGCATAGAGTGCCACAGGTTCAGGGACCCAGGCTCCCTTTACTTGTTACTCCTCTACGTATGGACCTTCACTTATGGGTCACCTCAGACAAAAGGACGGCCTCAGCTCTAGTGGACATATTTGCATTTGCACAGTAGAAGGAAGAAAAGGAGGATGTTTCATTCCCTAATTTTGCCTACATCCCATTATCTAAAACTTAATCACATGATTACATCTGTAAAAGAGAATAGGAAAAGCAATCTTTATTCTAAGTGACCACATGTCTAAAATTTGGTTGTTCAGTTTACTGATGAAGAAGGGGAAGGTGATACTTGTGCCAAGTACAAGTCTACCAAAACGGACACTTAGGTGATTTCCAAATTTTTGCTATGCTAACACTGTCTTCTTGTGCTTACGTGAGAGAGTTTTTCTAGGGGAATATGTTGTTGGTAATTAATAGTTTTTTTTTTTTTAAATGCTTTTACTTATTTTTGAGATAGAGAGAAAGCAAGAGCTGGGGAGGAGCAGGGAGGAGGGATACAGGAACCAAAGTGGGCTCCACACTGACAGCAGAGAGCCCGATGTGGGGCTCGAACCCATGAGCGATGAGATCATGACCTGAGCTGACGTCAGATGCCAAGCTGACTGAGCCACTCAGGCGCCCTGGTAATTCATGTTTTTAACTTTTACCAGTTGCCCTCCAAAATGGTTGTTCCATTTTTACGCTACCTGTAAGAAAATTCCTCTTTTTCCACATATTCCTAATACTTGGTAATACATTTCTGTTTTGAAGATGGTTTTACAGTCTGATGGGATTGTGGGGTGGTGACATTTGCAGAGGCAGTTTTGATAGAGGGGTGCGAACAGAAACCAGAATACCTGGGGTGAGACAGAGTGGGAGATAGTACACTCAAGCTAGTGGGTGTAAACTACTCTTTCAATAAGCTCAGTTGGAGAAGCAAATGAGAAGTAAAGCCTTAAATATTAAATAGAACTTGTGGAACATTTGTGTTACAATTGAAGAGTCCAGAGCTTTTGGAAAGAATGCAATAGGGAATGTACCAGAGAAAGAGGGGATAGCAACTAGAGCCAATTTCCATGGAGTTTAAAATTTCAGAGGTGGGACATTTCCAAGGGATGATTGAAGTGGACAAGGTGTGAGAGTTGATAGCCGCTCTTTGATATCCTAGGGCCCAAGATGCTCTCTGAAGCTGCAAGGGAGACAAATAAATTATTCATTCAACAAATATTTTTAAGCACCTCCTAAGTGGCATTGTTCTAGAAACCAGAGTTGTATGATGAGTAAAATAGACAAAGTCCTCTCTAAAAGAGAGCTGACAGACAACAAATATACAAACATGAGATAATTTGTGATAGCAACAAGAGTTATAAAGAAAATTAAACGGGAAAAGATACTATTTTAGCTAGGATTAACAGGGGTGTCGGTGGGATGTTCCCCCCAGAGGAGGAACTGGAGGCATCATTATCAAGAGGCAAATGGCTGACTAGGTGATTGTGGGTGGGATGGAGTAGGGGATTTTGCTGAATTCAAGGAAACGCATCTGCTGAGGGTATTATGGGTCACTTGGTTGTCCTGAAAGCCGGGGAGAGTGTTAGCAGATTTTCTAGTTCTGTTGCTTTCTTAGCTGTAGACAGTCAAGGAGAGATATTAATTGACCAGAATTGTTGCTTTTTATCTTCAATTTATGGCTTATGAACAATAGATATTTTAGCATTTAGTTCCTAATATGCTTCCAAACTAATATCTTCCATATTAGTTCCTAATATGCTAGTCGTGAGTATTGGTAGCTATTTCTTCCCCATAACAAATAATAAAAACTTATCAGCTTACTTTTACTTTTTTTTTTTTTTTCTGTCTACAACATTACCTTTTAGTTCTGGACAAGACGACCATTTTATTTCTTTTAGAATGTGAAATATTCATCTCTTGATAAATTACGAAATATTTTGTAATTCTCCTCTTTTTCCTTTACCAAAAGTCCCCTCCCCTCTCTTAACCTTTCCAATTTTGCAATTTCTAGAATATATCTGTAACTCAAAAGCCAATTGCTATCAGAAAAAAACAAACAAGAAACAGAAATGGCTTTCACTTTTCAAATTTCATTAGCCTTAGAGTAGAATAATATTCCTTTATTTTATCCAGCAGAAGGGTGACGTGGGTTATGCTGGAAACTGGCATAAAAGCCTGTTTCTCCTGGCAAGTGAGTCAGTTCAAATGAAAATGTTAACATATTTGAACCAATATGAATCAATGCTATTTTGGAGGTGAAAAGAAGTGTGGTTTACTATACCAGCATGTGTATCACAGAAAAACCTGAAAAATATTATAGGGGACCATGACAGATACAGCAAGCAAACCTTAAAAACAGACAGTAATTTTTACAAAAGTATGGATTTGGAAAGAATATCAAGATCAAACTTGTACAAAACAATCATTTCTAGATATACAATAGTATGATTTTAACGATTTTCTCTTTCCATTCCCAAAGCAACCAAATAGAGAAGCAGTGAGACAGAATGAAACAAACAAACAAACAAAAACCCAAAACCAAAACAAAACAAAACAAAAAACTCTTAGGACACAGGGTGTAATTCTGGCCTTATCACTAATTATACTAATTATCTGGGAGATGATGGGTAAATCACTTGATCTCTTTGCAATTAGTTTTCCTATTTGCGAAATAATGGGATCAGCCTCGGTTGTCACTGTGTCTTTCTGATTAAAATAATATGATTTAGGTCTATAAAGGGAGACCTTATTATAACCCTGAGATGGCCCATAATGTACCTACAGTGGAGTTTCCAGGGGCTGTGTGGAAATTTCCATGGCACATTTCCTGCTTTTATGCCAGATCTTCATCCAGCTTTCTAGATAAAGCAGTGGGAAGTGGTATGTGAATGTTCGTGCACATTAGCAAGAGCAGGCTAACAGAAGGTTTAGACTGCCTGCAAGAAACCAAATAATCATTTAACCCAGAAGCCCTTCTTCAATATGACAGAACACCCAAGTTTCATAAAAATAGTTGGATAAGCTTAATTGACCGCATGAGTTAAACTCTCAAACCCCACAGAAATGACAGAACTACGCTAAACTCCAAGCAGCTTCAGCAAGTCAGGGAAAAGGCTATTGTCTGATACAAGGAATTTAAGCAGTGGTTAAGAATGGAGCTCTGGGGGCACCCGGGTGGCTCAGTGGGTTGAGCATCAGACTCTTGATTTTGGCTCAGGTCATGATCTCATGGTTTGTGACCATGATCTCTATCCCTCTCTGATCTCTCTCTCTGCCCCTCCTGCATGCATGTGCATGAGTGTTCTCTCTCTCTCTCTCTCTCAAAATTAACAAACAAACAAACAAACAAATAAATAAATAAATAAATAAATATTAAAAAAAAAAGAATGTGAGTTCTGGATCCAACTGCTGGGTTCTTGGTAGGCTGCTTACTCTCTTTGGGTTCCAGCTCTTGGGTAAATTACTTTCCCTCTCTATGCCTCAGTTTCCATATCTGGAAAATGGACATAAAAGTACCTACATCATAGAGTGCTGTGATGATTAATACAAGTAAAATGCTTTGAACAGCACCTGACACATAATAAGTTCTTATATCTCACCTATAACTATTGTTATTACAGGTGCTATTATAGACTTGATATTGAATATTAAAGCAGATGGGGTTAGTCATGGATGATAACATCCACCAGGGATAAAACAAAACAAAACAAAGCAAAACAAAACCTATAATCCTATTTAGGTGAAGATAGCAGCTCTGATGACCCTGAAAAAGAAACCCAAGATGCTAAGTAATAAAGACAGAGGAGGGCAGCCTGTCGGGTAATTAATTACAGTGCTGTGGAGTAACTGTATCGGTCTTGTATTCTCCAAGTGGCTCCTATAGCATTTGCCCCCTGGTTAAGGCTGTGAATTCTGCTTTCTAAATTTACTGGGATATTTGCCACAAGACACTCCCAAGGAGGGTGCTGGGGCCAGAGAGAAATAGGACAATATCCCAGCTAGTTTCCATCTGTCATAAGGATGAAAGTATAATTTGTTGTCTAAACTGGGACACTTTTGAGTAAAAGCACTATTAGTAATTGTGTCAGGATAAGAAGTAAAAAAAGTATACTTTTTTATAGGCAAACCAGGCAAACCAGGACACTATTTCCTTCAGTCATAAAGCATGGAGAACTCTGGCATCCAGAAAGCAAGCTCTGTATTTCCCCTAAAGGAAAGACTACTGGCCACACCGTCTCTCTTGCCCACTCAAGAATTGCACAGATTGCCAAGAAAACAAGGATTCCATGAGCATTCCAACACTCCAGATACCTAAATGGGTCGATCTAAACCTGAAATTTTTAAGTATGGGTAACCAAGAATTCCTAAACACTTGAGGAAAACCATGAAAGAATGATACTATAATGTAGAAACAAAAGACATTTCCTATGAGGAAACAGAATTAATGCAGGAAACAGATCCACATGACTTTTCTTGCATCCATGAAAAAGAAAGGCTGCTATTTTTAAAAGAAGCAATCTAAGTCCTGGGAAATTAAAAAAAAGAATTGTCCCTCCCTTTGGATTGCCAGAATGAACAAATAAAAATAAAAAACACTCAGTTAAAGTTTAATTATTTCTAATTGGCTATGCATATGTTCATTAAGGAAATATTGCATGGGGCATAATTATGCTAAAAATTACTTATTTAGGCGTGCCTGGGTGGCTCACTCAGTTGAGCCGCTGATTCTTGATTTCCACTCAGGTCTTGATCTCCCAGTTGGGAGATCAAACCCCATGTGAGGCTCCGCACTGAGCGTGGAGCCTCCTTGGGATTCTCTCTCTCCCTGTCTCTCTGCCCCTCCCTTGCTTTCACTCTCTCTCTCTCAAAATAAATAAATAAATATTAAAAAAAAAAAAAAGAAATTCCTTGGCTTGTGGTTGCATAACTTTAGTCTTTAAGAAAATTATTTATTTATCCCAAATAAATTCTAAATATCTAAATTTCATACCCCTTTTTAAAATTATATTTCCTTTGTCTCTCCTTAATAATTATTTCTTAGGCAAAATTTACTTATAAAATTTCTTGCATTTATAGCCTTTACTCCAATCACATAGCATAGTTTCCACAGCAGTCAACTTATTCCATTCTTTTGTCCATTGAACATTTATTAATGAAAAAATATGCTCAAAATTAATAATATGAGTCAGTATACTGAACATGTAATGTCATAAAGTTAACAACTTGGAGAACTGGTCTTCAAATTTGACTTATGGGAGCACATTGGCCCATATTTCAGGTCTAACTTGCTTTTTTATTCTTCAGGATTATACTGTGATCTCTTGATCAATAACTTTTATTTATGTATGTATGTGTGTATGTATGTATTTGTTTATTTATTTTTGAGAGCATGAGCAGGGGAGGGTCAGACAAAGAGGGAGAGGAGAGAGAATTCCAAGTGGGCTCCACACCGTCAGCACAGAGCCTGATGTGGGGCCCAATCTTACTGACCTGTGAGATGGTGACCTGAGCCAAAATCAAGAGTCCCATGCTCAGCCAACTGAGCCACCCAGGCACCCCATCAATAACTTTTAGAAACATTGTCCTTTGGCAGGAAAGAGTATTGTCAGCAATTTTTCTTCCCTGTACTACAACACTATGTGTAATGATTCTACTAGTTGCCATACTGGAAGAGTATTTAGTAACATCCATATGTAACAATAGAATTCTGACATTGTCATGGCCAAGTGCTGTTATAATTATCCATTTCAAGCTGTAATTTCTTTTTCTGTCCATAGTGTTATTCTTTTTATGAATAACCTTTACACTTAAAGGAGTACCTATTTAATAAATCTTTTTTTTTTTCTAACAAATACATTAAACAAGTTCTTTTAAGCAATGAGGTCATTCAGCCGGATCATTTGAGCTGAAAGACATGGTGATCTATGGTGTGGAAGGCCATTATAACTGCTTCTGTGATTATTTAATCTTCTGCATCCGATTTTCGCTTACTAAAACGTTGTTATTTTTGTTGTTATTTTATCACTTTCTTTGGTACTAGTTGAGTAAACGCTGTATCTGGTGTGCTTAGCTGTTACATACTATTGGTTTATATCCGACTTTCCACCATTTCTGATATTAAGTAAACAATTGTACACTGAGAGCTTCAAAATGACTTTTTCCTTATTTAGTAAAAATCCACTGATCAGAAAATTCATCACACAATTTACAGTTGGGGATTGACATTTTGGGTTCAAATACACACACACACACACACAAAAAGGTAATGGCAACCACTGCCAGCATTGAAAAGACTGAATTTGATAATCTCACAGAGGTGGCCGTGTGTTTGTCACTCACAAGCCCAGCTCGTATAAACAGAGGTTGGACTGTTGAAAAAGTTGAGGATTAACGGACCAATGATAAATCGAACTCTATATCTAATGCAAAAAAAGTGAAACTCTGGTTTGCTTGCAAGGGAGAGAGCTGTGCTTGTAAGGCACAGTCTCCCCCAACAAAGCCGAATCTGATCTTATATGAGGTTTTGGGAAGTCTGGTCTTCCGGCTTTGGTGGGCTTTTAGAGGTGTAGTGTTTAGGGATTGCCTGATTTTCAGGCAGCTGGTGACAGGCTGACTTTGAGGCATTTGCTGATTGGCTGTTGCCTCAATGGGCAGAGCTGTCATTGATTGGCTGGCTTTAAGAACGGTGGTTTTCATCACACAGATTGGCTGGATTCTAGAAGCCGGGCGTTGTCTTTGATTCGCTAACGTTCAGATACAGTGAGGCTGTTGTTAGCTGCTGTTCAGAGCATGTGTGTTAACGGTGGTTCCAGTGTTAACGGTGGTAACGGTGTTAACGGTGGTTGCTGAATCACAATTTGGGTCTTTGACCAAAGAAAAGTCTTTTCCTTTCTTGAATATGAAAACAAAAGTACTTTTAAGGCTCAGTTCCCCTTTTGGTCTTCTTCCAGCAAAATATTCACGAAAGATCGTAAAAGACTGTGTAGATCTTGTGGAGATATGTTGTCCTGTAAGTGATTTAAGTGCTGATTACTGTTTTGGAAAAAAAAAAAAAAAGCTCTAACTGCCATTGTTTATAATTTATTGGGGGGGGGGGGGCAAATGCAAATAAACAACACATAGCGTGTTGGACTAACATAGGACATGGGACAAAAATCATTAAATAGAAGACATGTGCTATAAATACAGAACACCTGGCAATCCTCTCCTCCCCCACAAAACAAAACAACATAACCAACAGCTCAGTAGCTCAAAAGCTGGGCTGAATAACAGAATGGATGTGGCTGAAAAGTTGAATAGCGAAACATATGTCATTGATTATAGATAGGTCTGAAACCATAAACAATTCATATTTTTCAAAAAGGCTGAAAAACTTGTCACTTAACAAAGACACATAATGATATTTTAGAACCTAGCTAGAGCAAGGTAAACTGGAACACCAGCATTACTGCAAACTGGTAATCAGTTTTGCCTGGACCAAATCCCTTGAAGTCACTAACTTCTGCTGTTCTCTCCCACTTCAAATTCCCATCAATGGATCCTTTACCTTTAAAATGTATCCAGAATCCAGCCACAGACTCCATCCAACTTCTACCCAGCCACAAACCTCCATCAGTTTCACTTTAGACTCAAGTGGCTCTTGGTACAGCAAGAGCCTCCAACTGGCATCCCCCCTGCTTCTGCTCTTGCCCATCTACAGTCTATTATTTCCTCCTCAGTAGCCAAAGTAATCCATTCGCACGTAATCAGATCGTGACTCTACCCTCCTTATCAAGGCTTATAAGCCCCTGCAGGAGCTTCGCCCCTGGCTACCACTTCAAGGCTCTTTCCTTCCATCTTCCCACACCCAGTCAGTTCCAGCCATGCTGATATTCTGGCCATTCCTTGAAAATGCTAAAAAAGAATGCGGGGTGCCTGGGTGGCTCAGTCAGTTAAGTGTTGGACTCTTGATTTCAGCTCAGGTCATCATCTTACAGTTCATGGGACTGAGCCCTGTGTGGGGCTCTGTGCTGACAGGGCAGAGTTACTTGGGATTCTCTCTCTTTCTCTCTCTCTCTCTCTCTTTCTCTCTCCCTCTGGCCCTCTCCCACTCATGTTCACTCTCTCTCAAAATAAATAAATAAACATTTAAAAAACAATACCTTGAATGGCTCAGGGCCTTCTCCCTTGCTCTTCCTTCTTACTGAAATGCTCATTCCTCAGATATCCACCTGCTTTACTCTCCCTTCTTTCAGACAGGGCTTCCCTGACCATTTATCTGGATAGCGTTTCCCTCACTTATCTTTATTGCTGGCTTCTTATGTATCCCATCTAGAATGCACACTCCATGATGGTAAGGACTTGGTTTTGTTCTCTGCTATATCTTTAGCGCTGATTACAGTACTTAGCACATACTATGTACTCCATAAATAATTGTGGAATGAATGAACTTTAAGTCCAAGGGGAATTTAAGTTTAAGCCAAAGGGGAATTTGTCATGAGGAAATGAGTATAGCTCACAGAGCCTCAAGAAAAAAATATAGTTGGGCTTCAGTCTCACACTGTATCCAAGAGGCCATCTCCCAGCCTGATATCTACGTGTCTCTCTGGGTATCTGCTATACTCAGCTCTTTGCATTTCAGTTTCTTTTACTCAGCTGTTGGCAATGCTCATGCTATCCATGCTTTCCACGTTACAGCTTCCACCTCTGGTAAGTCTCACAATCCTAAGGAATGGTTTTCAGGAGGAAATTGTTGGCCCAGTCGGTAAAGTACGTATCCTAGACCAATCCACTGGAAAATGTTGGGGTAACATTTCAACATGGCTCCTCTGAATGCAAAAAGTGTCCATGAAACAAAAAAAAATTGTATATTGATAAAAATAAAATCCATTAAAAAGATGCAGTAAGGAAGAACAGTATCATCTCAACAATATAGTGTTAAAAATCTATGAAACAGAAACTGTTAGAAACTATTAGACAAGGAGACTTTGAAGAAACTATAATCATAGGAAACTTTAAAATCTGTCTCAGAAACTGATAAAGAAGACCAAAAACAAGTAAGAACTTGGAAGATTGGAATAAAGTGATCCACAAACTTAAATATATAGAATGCCCAAGCAGTCAGGCATCTAGGCTAAACATGCAGATAGGATAAGCTTCAACCAATGTGTTCAATACGCTTTTTAGCCTCCTGATACCTTTTCAGGTGAAACACCACTAAATTTGAAGCAATGTATAAAAATTTTAATCTGACTGAGAAAAAAAATAAATACACAATTTTTCCTATAGTGTTTTCATACTTTTTAGACTTGTGGAATAAAAGCCTATTTTTTGAAACAACCAATTCAAATGGACAAGCCTTAGCCTATCCAATATGAAAAAGAGAAGATTCAGATAAGCAGTATTGAAAATGTAAAAGGAGACAGACAAGGCTGCAGAGGTGGAAGAAACTTTAAAAAATTAAAAGAGAACATTATGTACAAATTTAGAAAAAAAGCTTTGGAAAAATGAAATATATAGTTTTATAGGGAAGTAAAAATATTTTAAAAATTCAAGAAGAGGTAAAGAAACTTGCGTAGTTCAATAATTGTACAAAAAAGTGGAAAATGAGCAAGAATCTTTCGTCACCAAAAGACGTTCCCCTCAGTTGATTTGACAAGTGAGTTTTTCAAATATTCAGAAAAGAGATATCATACTTAACTTTATAGAACATAGAAAAAAATGAGATTTTTGAACTTTGCTCTATGGGGTAGAATATTCCTGATGAGAAAACTAGGCAAAGTTTGTACACACACACACACACGCACACACACATACAGACACACTCCTATTAGCCAATCTCTGATATAAAAGTGTGCACACGGAGGGGCGCCTGGGTGGCTCAGTCAGTTAAGTGTCTGACTTTTGATTTGGGCTCAGGTCATGATCTCATGGTTGGTGAGATCGAGCCTGTGTCAGTCTCTGTGCTGACAGCACAGAGCCTGCTTGGAATTCTCTCTCTCCCCCTCTCTCTCTCTGCCCCTCTCCTGTTCCCTCTCTCTCTCTCAAAATAAATAAATAAACTTAAAAAAAAAAAAGAAAGTGTGCACAAAGATATTACATAAATAGCTGAACACATTAAGGGTATACACAATGGCCAAGAAGGAGTTACATAAAATTAAAATGTGTTTTAATATTTAGGAAATATATTAATATGATATGTTGTATTAAAGAAAACAATAAATTAAACAGCGAGAGGAAAGGCATTTGGATAAAATTTAAGATCCATCTGACTTACCAATAGCAACAACAACAAAAATACCCTTTTTAAAGGTAATAATTGATGGAGATTTCTATAACTTGATAAAGGGCATTTATCAAATCACTATGAAACATTATATTTAATGGATAACTACTAAAGAGTTTTATTTAAAAGGAAAATCAGGCAAAACAGCTATCACTGCTATTTTTCAATATTATTTCCAAGGACTTAGCTAATGTGCAAAAAAAAAAAAAAAAAAAAGTGCCAATGTAGGGAAGGAAGAGGTAAAACTGTTTGCTAGAAATAATGCAAGAAATGAAACCAATGAGCCAATGACACAAACAAGATTCTGTGTGATAAACGATGATAAAAGATAATCCTATAAAAGCAAGCATTCTGTTTATGTACAAGCAATAGTCAAACAAAAAATGTAGTGGAAAAAGATTGCAGCCACACTACAACAAAAATATAAAAATATATAGAAATAAACTTACTAAGAAATATTTAGGATCTGCATAAAGAAAACAACAAAGCTTTATTGAAGGCTACAAAAGAAGCCTGGAATAAATGCAAAGATGTGATTTCTCCTAGATGTGAAAAGTCGATATTGAGTTGTCAATTCTCTTTAACTTAATCTATAAATAAAATGTGCTCCCAATTAAAATCTTAATTGAATTTTTAAAAAATGCTATTTATAATCCATCATGTGTATATTAGCTGAGGTAATAGAAAAACCCTAAACCTTACTGGCTTATTACAATAAATGGTTTATTTGTTACTCTCAGTCAGTGCAGGAGTTCCTGGTCAGGCTGACTTCCCTAAGATCATTCTGGAAGACAGGCATCTTTCATTCTATGGTTCTGGCCTCCTACTAGGTCCTGGAGTCCTTGGATAGGGACAACGACCATGAAGAAGGCATACCTGCTTCCCCATCACTTTGACCTAAAAATGACATTCATTGTATTTGCTCACATTCCATTGGTGAAAATTAGTCACAGGGCCCTGCCTACATGTGCTGAAGCTGCTGAAGCTTCTCTCCAGCAACAGTGCTACGTTATGAAAGGAAACCATGAGTTTTTAGTGGTCATCTGGCTATCTCTAGCATAATCTGCAACAGTAAGAGTACAAGAATAAGTTTTAAAAAGAACATAAAGTTAACAGATACTGATATATACTACATTATAGTAACAACTGAAGTAATATGATACTGTCAGAGAAAGACAAGTGTTTTTTTTTTTAAGTTTATATATTTATTTTGAGACAGGGAGAGAGAGAGAGAGCACAAGTGCAGGGTGGGGACAGAGAGAGAGAGGGAGAGAGAGAGAGAATCTCAAGCAGGTTCAGTGCTGCCAGCACAGAGCCTGATATGGGGTTTGATCCCACCAACCATGAAATCATGACCTGAGCTGAAATCAAGAGCTAGGTGTTTGAGCCATCCAGGGGCCCCAAGACAATTTTTTCAATAGAAAAAAATTGCGAATAGAAACTGAACGATGTACATATGGAGATTAAGTATGTAATAAGAATGTCATCTCAAATAAATTGGGAATGGATACACTACCCAGTAAATGGTAATGGAACAATTGTCTACTCAACAAAAATAAAGTTAGATTTCTACCTTGTATCATACAAAAAAATCTGGGTTATTAAAACATGAAACACAAAACAAATCTGGGTTATTAAAAGCCCAAATATGAAACACACACACACACACACACACACACACACACACACACACACACTCCACATAGAGAAAAGATCACCTTCGTATGTTATGGTGCGAACATAAGTTGCCATATTTTGGAAGGAAACTCAGAAATATCTCAAATACACCTTAAAATATTTATCCCTTCTGATCCATCCACTTTTTTTCAAGGCATTTATTCTTTGGAAGTATTAAGTACAGGCACGAAGATATCATTTGCAGCATTCTTTGTGAGTACCTTGGAGCAATCTGTACATATAATAACAAGAATGTATGACATGGATTACAATAAATCTGTACCATGGTACTGTTTGCTCCTTCCAAAAAAAAAAAAAAATGAAAGAGAGGAAGGAGGTCCACAATATAATCTTGAATAAAAGCACAAATTGCGTAATAATAACTAACATTGGTTGGGTTCGTCCAGGCTCTGTCTTAAGTGATTATGAGTATTCACTTTGGTAATAATAGTATGGCATATGTACTAATATTGTTTCCATTTTAAAGATTAGAAAATTTTGGTATTAAGATCTATAGTAACTTGTGAAAGTTAACTTAGTGGTAGAGCTGGGATTTGAATTGAGGTGATATTGCTTAAAGCCTATGCTCTCAAGCAGTATGCTATACTGACCCTGTGCATTGTATGATACCATTTTTGTTTTTAAAAGAGGCATTTGTATTTGTAAATGCTTATTTCAAGAAAAAGATACCCTATAATGTAATAGTGGTTACCCCACCTAGTGGTGGTAGTTACGGAAAGTCACTTTTTGTTTCTATAATTTAATCTTAACAACAACACGTGTATTCCTTATAACAGAATAAAATCTTAAAGTAAAAGTTTAAATTTGATGACATATGTTGAAGTGATCCAAAGCTACAGTGCAACCATTCAGATTTACTACCCAGAGAAGCACCCTGATAAAAACTTGTTTAATGGGGGTGCCTGGGTGGTTCAGTCGATTAAGTGTCTGACTTTGGCTCAGGTCATGATCTCACGGTTCGTGAGTTCTAGCCCTGCATCCGGCTCTCTGCTGTCAGCACAGGGCCTGCTTCAGATCCTCTGTCCTTCTCTCTTTCTGCCCATCTCCCGCTCATTACCCCCCCTCTCAAATACATAAAAACTTAAAAAAATTAAAACAAAACTTGCTGAATTAATGACTAACCTTTCCTATGAGTCTCTAAACTCTTCAGATCTACAGATTGTATTTTATATCCAATTGCTCCCTACTTTGTTATTGTATTCTCATTCAATAAATACTTCTTAAACTTATGTGTGTGTGTGTATATATATATATATATATATATACACACAGTATTAAATTTAAATGTTCTTCCTTATTTCTTGATGTAGCCTTTTACCCCCTTTTTTCATCATAGTATTAAACTTTTACCTAAATTTTGTTTATATGATTAACTTAGAAAAGTTAGTCTCTTGTAATACATCTCCTCAATAGTAGCTACCAATGCATATCAGGAATAAATTTTTTCAGTAGCATGTCATGATTTTTATTCCTAATGAAGTGAAGCTATTAATGCAAAACTAATCTATAAATCTTCTTTGAGTTCCAAGTTGTAACATAATATTATTGAATTTTGGAGCTCATAAGCTTTCCCTTGCTTTGGGACAGCAGTTTTAATATGAACTGATAGAAATCTAAGAGTACTGTTTCTTCTCTTTAGAGAATATTGTATTTGAAAGACAAGGATTTTGCTTCCAATGAGAAGCACATCTTTTGCATTTGAGAGAGAGAAATCTGGAGCCCCTGGAACATACTGTGACAATCCAGTGCACTTAGCAACTGAAAAAGCGTGGGCTGTAAATGTGTGGAGCTTAGTGACATTAAATCAATTTGCAAAGAGGTGGTTTGAAATTTACAGACTTTTTTCAAGGTGTTGTGAAGAGGTGTTGAAGGCACCAAATGATTAGAAAATGACATGCATTTCACTGCTTGTATAATATTCTGTAGCTCAAATTTCCCTGCTCTATGTGTCTGTTCATTCATTCATTCACTCATTCATTCATTCAACAAGTGTTTGTAGAGTGACTGCTAAGTATCAGGCACTGTTCTAAGTACCTGGGATACACAATCAACACACCAACAAAACCAGAGCAAATCAAAACAAAACCCAAAAACCCAAAACCCAACCCTAGCCTCACTATCAAATTCTATTAATTCTTCACTGATTATAGCTTCACTTTACAGTTCATTCAGCCACAACCTTGATTTAGGCCCACTGTGATCGATTCTTATGGTTTAATGGAATTATAATTAAGGAGTTAGAGTTTCATATATAACCGATTAACTTGAAAGTATGTTAGCTTTCGAAGTAGAATCAGATCAACGGGACTGAAGATGTTGGGAAAACATTCTTGCAACACACGTAGTTTCTGTTTATCCTGAAATACGGACATATGTAAAGAGGAATTCTAGGGAAGATAATGAGGAATTCACTGATGAGTCCTGGGAATCAGAATGTATTGTTTAAATGAGCTGATGATGCTATTTGGGGCACAGAGTTTTATGAATTGCACCCATGATGTGTGTGTCTCTGACTGGTTGAGAGCTGACACATATACACATAAAATATGTATATATTTGTATTTATACATTATATACATATATAGTATGTATTTATACAGGTAAGTATACTGAGGCAGAAAATACAACTCATGCTGTTTTAATCTGTTTTTCCTGCTGAACTATAACCTTGGGGAATTGAAGTATCATCTATTTCTTACCTGCAGATGCCTCTCATCTGTTTTTCTTCTACTTTATATTTACCTGTATACTACTTCATATGCCATTTTTTGTAGCTTATTGCTTTCCAAACTGAGTTTCTTCTCTCACCGTGGGTATGTTGCTGTATACTAGAGATAATCAAAGTCACAAGGTAAATATGGAGTAACATCTAAGACGGAATTGGCAAACTATGACCTGCAGACTATATCTGGCCCACTGTCCTTTGTTGTATATAAAGTTTTATTGGAATACAACCATACTCATTTATTCACTGTTATCTATGTCTGCTTTGAGGCTACAATGGCAGAATTAAGTAGTGGCAACAGAGATCTATGACCTGAAAAGCCTTAAATATTAACTATCTCGCCTTAACAGAAAAAGTTTGCCAGCTGCGTTCTAAGAAATTAAGTTACTTGAAGATATTTGGGGAAAAGATGTTTTGAATTTTGGGGCTTTGAAACATTTTGCCATACTTAAGTGTAAGTAACATCAACAGAATCTCACTTCCTTTTGTCTATGTGCCTGTGTGTGTGTGTGTGTGTGTGTGTGTGTGTGGATGAGTGTAAAACTTAGATGAAAAAAATTCATATGCGGCGAGGAACTGGGAAAAAATGGAACTTTTGTTGACAGGGAACCTGCTGATTTTAGCATTTCAGTCATGATCCTGTTAAGAGGGTTTGTTATTGAGATGAAAATTGAAAACGTACTTCAGTGGTTAAACAAAAATCTAAGATTTCTCTAGTAATTTTGCAGAGTTCTACAAACAAGTCTCTTGAAAAAGTGAACTTGTCCCCTTACCAGTTGCTTTTCTGCATTATTATCCAAAAATCCAATGGCTTACACTGTAGGCATTTCACTAGTTTTAATTCATTTAATTCTTACAACAACCATATGAGGCAGTTGTTATTCCTATTACTCCATTTTACAGATGAGGAAGCTGGTGCACAGAGCATAGAGAGGTGAAATGCATTTTCCAAGGTCACACAGCTAACAGGTCGTAAAGCCAGGCAGTCTGACTCTGAAGCCCATGTCCCTAATTACTCTGCTATACTCCTTAAAACCATTCACACAGTGACCTTGACAGTGAATTTGGTGACAACACTATGGCAACCACAACGAAGGAATCAGTAACATGCAGCAGCTGTCAATCTAAACAGTACAAGATATGCATACATGTTTACTTCTTATATGAGTTCAATAATTAAACTTTGGTATTTTTTGTTTAAAAAATAATCTCACAGTTTGTGAGTTCCAGCCCCCAATCGGGCTCTCTGCTGTCAGCACAGAGCTGGCTTTAGATCCTCTGTCCCCCCCCACCGCCCCTCCTCAACTCATGTTCGCTCTTTCTCAAAAAAAAAACATTAAAAAAAAATAAGACACCCAAGTAATAACTGCTTGTAACTATTCTTTTAGCAACACTTAAAAATAATGAAGCAAATTGGGGAGGAAAAAACAACCTTTTTAACTAATGAAAGCAAAGAGGTCTTGGTAAAGACTACTATAATGATAATAAAAATTGCACAGAAAAAAATGCTTGCATCTTCCTTCGAGGTTATTTTATAAAATGCAATGCAAGTCAAAGCTCATGTAATAGAAGAAAATTAGATGAAGCTCCCATATAGCAAAACTGAAAAGTAACCTTTTCTTATGATGCCATCAAGTAAGCAGGAGTTGTAGTGAGTAATTAGTTGGGGGAAGAGAGTAAAGGAGAATGTTCTGAGGAGCCCCAAAGCTGATAATGGCTGGATAAGCTGAGCCTTGAGTAAAGCTAGGAAAGTGTGTATTGTATTGGAGCTAGGAAGGTATGTGTGTGCGTGTGTGTGTGTGTGTGGTGTATTGGGGAGGGGTGCTGGTGCTGCTGGGGATCTGAGTACGGTATCATGAAAAATGGGCTAATTAGTGGTCTTCTAATTTTCTTGTTTATTCCATAAAATAATTTCCAAAAATTCTATATTTCTTGCATATTTAAAAATACATGTTGTGAATATTGCATTGGCAGTAAGTCCAATAATGAGTAGGGATGTGGTCATGGTGCCTTGCTTAAATTAAACAATTGTTTAATTGTACCATCAGTGCCTCATGGTAAGATTCTAGATACCTTTCTTTTGTCAAGAAGATAAGAACAATGGTGAAAGGGGAAGAGGGGAGAGAACTTTGTCTGTAGGTGCCTTTGAAGGCATATAAATATGTGGAAAATAGGAAAGTGGAGGATCTGGAAACTGACTCACTTAAAACCAGGGGTGTGGGTCATCAGGAAAGGCTTTATATATGGAGCTACAGAATTAAAATCCATGGAGACCCATGGAATAATAATATCAAGCTGTTTGAGTTAGCAGATTGGATTTATGTTTTAAAAGATCTTTCTGGCCACTTGGAAGACTCAGTTGGAGAGAGGCCATATTGGAGATAGAAAGACTAGTTAGGAGGCTTTCAAAGAGACCTCACTGAAAGAAGATGAAGGCCTCAGCTAGGGCTGGAAATGTGGAGATGAAGAGGAAAAGACAACTTAGAGTAGTGTCGTCTAATAGCAATACAATGCAAGCCACAAATGAGAGCCATATATGTAATTTTCAACTGCCTAGCAGTCACATTAAAAAAGTTTCAAAAGACACAAGTCAAATTAATTTTAATAATATACTTGATTTAATCCAATATTTTAAAATATTGAAATTTCAAAATGCCACCAATATAAAAATGACATATTTTATGTTCTCTCTTTATGAAGTCTTTGAAATCTGTTGTGTATTTTACATTTATAGCACATCTCAATTCAGACTAGCTGCCTTTAAGTGCTCAAAAGCTACATGCAGTTAGTGACTGCCATACCGGACAGTGCAGGTCTAGAAATCGGGACTGAAGGAAATTGGGACTGGAAGGAGGCTTGAAGACTCAAAGATATCATTGTTTTTTGTTTGGGTAACTACAATGGTAATATCCAGTAAAAGGATCAACTGGGCAAATCGTGGGGACTTTAGTCAATTCATAATTTCAACCAACTCCATCAAGCCAACTTAAATGACCATACAATCTATATGAAAACTGTGTGCTTGCTTAGAAGATGCAGCTTCAAAACTAGTTATTTAGCTCATTTTTTTTGTGACCTAATTGTCACACTAATCCTCTTCTAGTATGAGAATTCTGGACCTCCACTAATACTATCTGTTATTTACTGAGAGAAACCAGGAGAGCAGTAGACTGGGAGAAAGATGTGTATTTAGTTTGTATTACATTAAACTTGAGGTACCCCTGTAGATTGAATTATTGTTCAAAATATTACCTGTTCATCTCTGTAGAAGGATTATACTTCTTTACACCACTGAGAACAATATTGACCGTCTGAGTTGTTTAATTTTTTAATTTTTTTAATGTGCATTTATTTATTTATTTTTTTTGAGAGAGAGAGATACAGTGCAAGCAGGGGAGGGGAGAGAGAGAGGGAGACACAGAATCCAAAGCAGGCTCCAGGCTCTGAGCTGTCAGCAGAGAGCCTGATGTGGGGATTGAACTCATGAACCACAATATCATGACCTGAGCTGAACTCAGATGCTTAACTGACTGAGCCACGTAGCACCCTGACCATCTGAGTTGTTTTAGAAAATGAAATGTGACTGGCAGTAATTGGTACCATCTCAGAGAAGAAGATCTAAGAGCCATTTAATGGTTCTTCCACCATTTTTCCTCCTCTAACCAGAGGCTTGCAGTGTTCCAGATATGGCTTGTTCCTTCAGCCATATTCCCAAAGTGGAGCTGGTGCATGCAGCAGAGACCCAGCTGATCCACAGTATTCACACATGTGAATGAGGAATAAAACTTTGTTCTTCTATGCTATGGGGATGTGCGATTGTTTTTTTACCTTAGCATACCTTAGTCTAAAGAGACCAATGTAGTGTTTTGTACTGGCATTGGGGTATTGCTGCAATAAAAACTTAAAATATGTAGCCCTGGCTACAGAACTGAAGAGTGGGCAGCAAAGAAACTGTGATTAGAGCCTATAAAGATGGAGACTCATGTTATGTAATGATGGAATATCTGATAAAACTTATTTGCAATAACTTGATAGCATATAGTGAATAAACTTGGGGTTTTAGGTGAAGGGTTTGGAAACAAAAAGCATGTGCTGGTTGCTACTGATTGTATTTGCCAAGGTACTACAAGGAAGATATGAACTCCGAAAAGAATTGGCTAGTTTTCAAGCAGGGAGAAATGTAATAGTCCAAAAGCTCTAGGACCTTGCAGGGTTGAGTTTTTATGTCAATCTGGTAACAGATACAACTAAAGGAATGTAAAATTCAGCCTCCTGATAAGAACAAAATTAAAAGTATGATCATCACGCTCTTTGTATTTCTTACCTTGTATTATGGTAACAAGGTTTGGAAACCATTAGTCTGTGGTTTTATGACCAATCCAAAAAGTCAGATAAAATTTCAGCTTTTCTTTGAACAGTGTATTACAGGACATACCTGATCCCAAGGAAGGCCTCCTCACAGTACTCTTCCAATCTCCATTCTTCTTAAGCTTTTCCATACGGGAGCCAGCTTTTGGGGTCACGATGTATCTTTGCATATTCCCCTTTACTTCCCGCCTCATAGTAAGCTAGGAATCCTAGTGTTCGAATTTGTGTTTAATGAAGAAAGTTGGTGGTGGGGGGAATAGTAAAGAGAGATAGGAAAGGTAGGACATGGAGTTAAGGAAAATATGTCTTTTTAGATGGTCCATTTGGACCCTAAGTCTTGGAGTTCGGTCTTAGAGTTCAGTCTTAGAAATGAATGAATGAATCAAAAACATCTGCCTTTTCTGAGATTCAGTATATGAAGCAAATAGTATATAGTCTAGGGGTGCCTCGGTGGCTCAGTTGGTTAAGCGTCCAACTTTGGCTTGAGTCATGATCTTGCAGTTTGTGAGTTTGAGCCCCGCATGAGGCTCTGCGCTGGCAGTGTGGAACCTGCTTGGGATTCTCTCTCTCTTCCTCTCTCTCACTGCCCCTCTCCCACTAGTGCACTCTCTCTCTCTCTCAAAAGAAAAACAGTACATAGTCCAAGAATGGGCTTCTAGATACTTCCCCCTCCAAATGATGCATTTAGTGGAAATTCTGTCTAGTTAGGGATTATGGAATTTCTATTTTTAATTTGTAGTACTGTTATTGTGAATATGTATCTTCATGCTTTAGTTTAAAAAGTATTAGTTTTTTACAATGAAAATAATACATATTCACTGTATAAAGGTTGGAATGTATAGAAAAGAACACAAAACAGAGATTCTTGTAATCCTATCTTTCTAGGATAATAAACGATTCATAATTTTACATAACATATTTTTTCAATGTTTATATATTTTTGAGAGATAGACACAGAGTGTGAGTGGGGCAGGGGTAGAGAGAGAAGGAGACACAGAATCCAAAGCAGGCCTCCTGATGCAGGGCTCATACTCACAGCCATGAGAGATCATTACCTTAGCCAAAGTCGGAGGCTTAACTGAATGAGCCACCCGGGCACCTCTGTAGTTTTACATTTTTAAATGAACTTCTAGCTGCATAAATAATACAGGAAGGTCTTTCTTTGTTAAACAAGTAAAAACATGACAGACAAGTCTAAAATCTCATTTGATTCCCTAATTTCCATTTCAGTTCCTTCACGTATGTAACCACTGTGAACCATTTATTGAGTATTCTTTCAGAACTTCTTTCTCCCCACTTTCTCATAATATATAGAGACACACATATAAATACAAATGTTACAGTATCATTTTATGGTACCTTCTTAGAGATAAATGTTAGCATACTGTTCATATCATTCTATATTTTCTTAAAAATAAAAAAATGTAAAATATATTTTCATGTCAAAGTGTACAAAATGTACTATATATTTTTAGGATGTTGATTGGTATTTAATATTATAGATAAATTATGGCTTATCTACTTCTAATAATGCACATTTATGTTGTTTTTAATGCTTTGCTATTACAAGCATTTAATGAATGAATATCTGCTGTACATTCTGTATATGTCTGTATGTGTATCTTTATACATCCTGTACATGATTATCTAAGTTGATATGAAGACATGAAATTTCTGAGACATATGGTATATTATAGTTTTGGCTACTCCTACAAAGACCCTCAATACCAGTCCTTCAAACAAGATGGAGTTTATTTTCATCTCACATAATAATCTGGGTGTGGATGGTCCAGGACTGGTACTGTGACTTCACAGCGTTGGGGATCCAGGCTCCTTCCATGTTGCTCCTCTGCTTTCCTTAGGGTGTTGCTAGCATTGGCATTCAAGAGAATTTGTGTCTTGGACACACTGTATGTGCTGCCTTGGATTTCTCTGTCTTCACCTGGGTCCTCAACCACTTGCTGTCTTCCAGCAGCTGCTGTGGTGACCGACTCCATGCCTGCCTGCCTGTTGCCATCACCTGAAGCTACCATCTGAAGTTTCTGGCTCCTTTTACCACTTTTGAAGTAGGATGACACACTGTATCACAAGGTATGAGATTCAGTATCCCCAGCAGCTGCTTATGGGGCCAGGTGGTTCAACCTGGAAGTACACAGATGAGTCTTGACCAGTGGGGTACAGAAGACAGGAAGAAAAGAACAGGTACATTTTCTCTCTACCTCTCCTTCTCATAGACTATTCCAGTATATGAAATATAAAAATTTATATAGCCTGTTGGGAGATAGCCCACATGGCTGAGCAACTGGCTATGTGTTTCTTTATGATTCATTGGCCAGCATTGTGTTTCCTTTCCATCTGTCCTCGTCTTAGTCTTTTTGGGCTGCTATAACAAAAATACCATAAATTGCATGTCTTAAACAGCATAACTTTAGTTCTCACAGTTCTAGAGCCTGGAAGTCTATGATAAAATCACTGGCAGATTCAGTGTCTGGTGAGAGTCCATTTCCTACTTCATAGATAGTGGTCTTCTTGCTGTGTCTTCACATAGCAGATGGTTAGAGGGAGCTCTCTGGGTTCTCCTTTATAAGGGCATGAATCCCATTCATGCAGGCTCCATTCTCAGGATCTCAATTGCCAAAGTCGCCACCTCCAAATACCATCACATTAGATTTTAGGATTTAACATATAAACTTTTTTGGGTGGGGGGATCACAAGCATTCAGTCTATGGCATTCCATTCCTGCCCCCACCCAACTCATGTCCTTATCATATGCAAAATACATTCATTCCTTCCCAATAGCCCCCCAAATCTTAACTTGTTCCAGCACCAACTTCAAAGCCTATGTGTAAAGTCTCATCTAAATATCATCTAAATCAGATATGAGTGAAACCAAAGGTAAGATTCATCCCGAGGCAAATTCCTCTCTTGCTCTGAACCTGTGAAACCAAACATGTAATATGCTTCAAAATACAATGGTGGGAAAGGCATAAGGTAGACATTTTGTTTCCAAAAGGGAGAAACAGGTAATAAAATAGGAGTGACAGGTCCTAGTTAAGTCCAGAAGCCTAACGGGGCCGAAAACATTAAACCTTAAGCCTGTAGAATAATCCTCTTTGGTCTGATTGTCTGTCTACCAAGCCCACCAAGGAGGAAACATCGGCCCAACAGTCCAATGGTCCAGCCCCACAGTGACTCTCCGAAGGTGGTTCTCTGCCCTGGGCTGGCATCTCTTCTGGGCTGGGGTTCCCAGGACTGTGGCTCTTCCAGAAGTTCCGTTCTTTGAAATCTGTGTAGAGGCATCTATATGTCTTGGACCTGTGCATTCTGCATGCTGGCAGAGAGGGTGCGTCACAGATATCACCAATGTTTGCTGCTTGCCTACTGGAGCTTCCCTTGAGGCTTTTAAAGAGCCTGTGATGTGATGGGGATCTGGGTACCACTCTGGCCCCTGGCCCTTGCCTTCTGGGTCTGTGATAGTAGTGCCAGCCCTGATGGTCTATGAATTGCCTTTGGGGTCATTCTTTCATTGTCTTGACACTAGCTCCTGGCTATTGTTGAGATGGCTGGTTCATACTAATTTTATCAAATGGTTACTTGGCTGCACTCTTAGTGTCCTCCTTTCAAACAGAATTCTCATTTTTTTTTCAATATGAACAGGCTGAGAATCTCCCAAATCTTTAAGTTTTGTTTCCTTTTTGCTTGACAATTCCATCCTTAAGTCATTTCTCTCTTCTCACATTTTATTACAAGCAGTCAGGAGGAGCCAAGCTGCACCTTCAACACTTTGCTTAGAAATAGCTTCAGTTAAATATCTGATTTCATCATTCACAAATTTTATCTTCCACAAAACATTAGAATATGAAGACAATTCATCCAGGTTCTTTGCCACTTTATAACAAGATGGCAATTCCTCCACTGTCCAATAACATGTTCCTCATTTCCATCTCAGGCCTCATCAAATGGCTTTTACCATCCATATTTCTACAAAAATTCTGTTCAGGGCTACTTAGGTATTTCCTAAAAAGATTGACACTTTCTCTACAGCTCTCCTCTTTTCTTTCTGAGTGCTCACTAGAACTTCTCCTAACAGTCCATTCACAGTGATATAGACTTTTTCTAGAATGCACCTCGAAAGTCTTCCAGCCTCTACCCATAACTCAGATACAAGGCCACTTCCACAGTTTCAGGTATTTATACAGCAGTAACATATCTTAGTACCTTAGTAGTATCTTAGTACTTGTATTAATCAGGGTTCTCCAGAGAAATAGGACCAATAAGATGTATATTGGAATCACATGATTATGGATGTTCCATGATCTGCCATCTGTAAATGAGAGAGCCAGGGAAGCCAGTCGTGTAATTTAGTCCAAATCTAAAGGCCTGAGAACCAGAGTTGCCAGTCATTTAAATTCCAAAGGACTGAGAACCAGGAGTGCTGATGTCCAAGGCAGGAGAACTTGGATGTCCCAGCTCCAGCAGAGAAAGCAAATTGACCCTTTCTCTGTTTCTTTTTTCTTTTTCTTTGTTTTTTTTTTTTGGTCTTATTTGGACCCTCAGTGGACTAGTGGTTGCCCATCCACATTGGGGAGATGATCTTCTTTACTCACTCTATCAAATATTTTCCAGAAGCACCCTCACAGACACACCTAGAAATAATATTTTGCTAGCTGGCTGGGCATCCTTTAGCCCAGTCAAGTGGACACAGAAAAATTAATCATTACAGTCCCTGTCTGACTTCCCATTTCCTTCATTCTTGCCTCAGGGAATTGCACTACCAAATAAAGTACTAGCACTTAAGCTTTTGTCTCAAACTCTGTTTTCTAGGAAAGCCAGGTTAACACAGAAGGAGTGAGCTATAAAAAGTGGTTCCTTAGGATGGGATTTTAGAGTTGAATTGCCCGCTGTCTGAAAGCAATAGGGAGCCAATGGCAGTGGTAGGTGGTGTGGTAATAATCCTCGGCATGCGGTGATTTCACCCATAGTTTAATTGTGATGAGGTGCAGATACAACAAGGTTTTGGGAGATCAAATAGCTATCGTGTTTGGTCAGTATGGGGGCAATATTAATTAAAATGATTGTGATGTGGCTTCTTTTATAGGCATTAAAAGTCTTGCAAAAAATTTTACACACACACACACACACACACACACACTTTCTCTGTCTATAGTCTTAGGGCAGTTATTTGACAACTTAAGTCATGCTCTGAAAGTCAGAGTGCCTTTATCACAGTTCAGGGCAATGGCAGGTAAACTTTGCTCAAAATCAGGCCAAGGGTCTGATCATACAGCAAAGATTCCAAGAAAAGAATGGGGCCCAGAGACTTGAAATGAAGATATTTAGGTAGACAAGCGTAAGAGTTTTGAGCTCCTGGATTACTCTGAGCTTTCCAGGCTGGCAGATATAGCCCCTAACCACTTGCCTCAGAAAAACAGTCTCTGCTTGCCTGGAGGAACACGCAATAACCTAATCTGAAGCAGGTGCCTTTCAAGATGATTCTTGTTTTCTTCAAGATATGCCCCAACACCCTCATTACCTCCTGGCTGAAAAACAAAGTCAGGTTTCAGCATAGCCTGAGCAGGAAAGTACAAGCTCTGGTCTGGGAAGAAATAGCCCACATGCCAAAGGAATTTCAGGATCTGGCTAATAGATGTTAGCTGGGACTGGTGAATGTGTATAGGAGTGTATCTTGAGTATGTTAGACCAGGGGGACAGAATACAAAGCTGAATGGAGTAGAATTCATTAATATGAGGGTACTTAGCCATAATTCAGGAATCCCAATAATTTAACAGGATGGTTTTTTTCAAGTTTATTTATTTCTTTTGACAGTGACAGAGAGAGTGCGAGTATGAATGGGGGAGGGACAGAGAGAGGGAGAGAGAAAATCTTAAGCAGGCTCCCCAGCATCAGCACGGAGCCCAACGTGGGGCTCTACACAGGGCTCGATCCCACAAACCATGAGATCATGACCTGAGCTGAAACCAAGAGTCGGACCCTCAACGGACTGAGCCACCCAGGCACCCCAACAGGTTGGCTTCTTAAAGTGTGGATCTGATATCGTTCTACATCAAATGAAGTAAAGATGACAGAACTTCCTTGGCATAATATTGAAGAAAGGAACAGAAAGTTCAGAGAGGTGGGAATGTTAGAATGAATTTATTTTATATGTCCTGGGAACCCAGCAGCTGGTTATGTTCTTGGAATGGTCAGGGAATATTCCCTTCACTGAGGATGTAAAGAAAGCAGTGATACGGGAGCACCAGGATCTTTGGAGAAGCTTAATAGTTTCTGTCTTCTGTAGGCCAGGGTTAATAAATAGAGGGTTCTGCCATGAAATCTAGCATCATAATATTAGTGGGGATGATGCAATTCCAGAATGGCAAAGGCCAGGTGGTAGCAGTTAACAAAGGCTGCTGAGGTCATTACCATAATGGATAGGCAGGCCAGGGTGACAACCAAAGTGCCTTTACCTACAGGGTATCTGGTGTTGGCTAATGGATCATGGTTTCACAGGGGCAAGTTGAATGAGAAGGCAACAAAAACGTTGCTTACTAGGTATAATCAGAAAATTCAAGAAACAGTAAGCAAAAATATGATATAAATTGCTACAATGGAAAATTATGGGCCCTCATCTAGTTTCCAGATCTCAACCCTTGAAGAGATTAAGTATTTAGCAGAGCCCTAGCCTGTGACATTCGAGTTGTTATGGGTGGAAGGGCCAGGCAGAAGTATCTGAACCTGTCTACACCAGTGTTAAATTGGAAGCAATACTGCAATCCAGAAGAATTGACGATACTTGTTCAAGCATCAAAGACTTGGAAGATGTAGGAATATTACCATCCAGAACTGGGTACCACAGGTGAAGATTTTAGATTTTGGAAATGGATATTCCCATCTGTCCTGGATAATGTTGCTGATTTCTTTGCTGTATATCCTGACTACACTGGCTTCCATTGGTAGCCTGTAATAAGGAAACCTGTTTAATCTCCCCAAGAAGGATCTTTATCTGAACCTGCTGTTGATATTTATCAATATTTTGTTCACACAGTAGGTTATGCATTACAAATATATTTTTCCAGGGTGTGGCTTTTCCACTTTTGTTGTGCTTTCACCCTTCTAAAAATTTATCTTAATGTATTCAAGTTCATCAGTATTTTCCATTCTGTCTCTTACTTTTGTACTTTTTAAGAAAAGCTTTATTCCAAGACCATAAATATATCACCTGTTAGAATAATAAATACATGTTAGAATTTATTCTACCTTTTTACAGCTATTTTATATATATTACATAAAGTACATATATATTATATTATATATTATTATGTAAATTACATATTACTCCATGACTCTCCCTTTGCTGTATTGATTAAAAGCTGGTTTCCTAATGATTTTGCCTCAGTGTCTATCCGTGGTTTTAGTTTGGCTACTTCTGTCTCATGGTTGATGGAATATAAACATTACAATGATCTGTGCAGCTGAGATCAGATATAACCTTCTTTACTCCCATCCATCTTCTGTCTGTGGTAATAGTTTCACTTCTAAAATACATAAAATACAGACTGGATTGTATTCTTCTCTGTTTAAGAATTTCTGATGGTTCCCAAGTGAGTAATTATATTAGCAAACATTTTTATAGCACTTATTATGTGCCAGGCACTGTTTTATGGATATTATACATATTAACTCATACAATTCTATACTAAAAAAACTATGAGTTAACTAGTATTATTTCACCCCATCTTACAGATGAGGAAACCACAGCATAGTGAAATTCAGCAACTTGGAAGAAATGGGACTCAAACTATGCTTTCTGGCTCTAGAATTTGGGCTTTTAATCCCTACTTTTTTTTTTTTAATGCTTACTTATTTATTTTTGGTAGAGAGAGAGGAGGAAAGAAGCAGGGGAGAGGCAGAGAGAGAATCCCAAGTAGGCTCCATGCTGTCAGTGCAGAGCCCGACACAGGGCTCAAAATCATCAACCATGAGATCATGACCTGAGCTGAAATCAAGAGTCAGACACTTAGCCAACTGAGCCACTTAGGTGCCCCTAATCCCTACTGTTTTTAATTATACTGTTTTTCTAATCAAGACTTCCCACTGAACACAGAACTAAGTCAAAATTTCTTAGCACACCTTCCAACTACCCACTGTATTTGATCACACTTCTCTTTCTGCTTCATCTTTGTCCTTGGGTCTACTGTAGTCTCTATTCACTACATTAGATAGATGATCTATTTAACTTGCGGTGTATGTTTATAACTTTGTACCTTACTCAGGCTTTTCTCTCAATCAGTGTTATCCTTTTAAATATTCTCCATCTTATTTTCTTCCATTTTTTTCCCATTTACTCATTCCAACAAAGATTTATTAAGCCATACTCTGTGCCAGGCTCCAGGCTTGAATGCTGGGTTATCACAGTAAATAGGCAAATCTCTGTTGCAAGGGGCTTTCTGTTAATAAGGAGCAGTGACAGTCCAGGGGCTAAAATATCACCTTCGCTGGAATCGTCTGTTCTTTCTCCAGTTCCAAGCTTCACCTTGGGACTCCTACAGCATGTTTTAAACCTTTATCACAGCACATTTTAGAGCATGCCTTTTCACCATGATTAGTTGTGTGTCATCTGCTTCTTATAAGGAATGTGTGGGTTAACCTATGCATTGTATGACACACTAAAGAAATTGTTGAATTTGACTAAATGCAATGATGGAGAAGTTTTTTAAAAAGTTTAAATATTAGATGGTGAGGTGGGAAAAGGGGATCTTTGTGCTTTTTTTTTTTTTTAAAGACCATTATACATGTACATATTTGGGACGGTCCAAATGATTAACGGCTAAATTAGGAATAGAAAGAGTACTAACCTTATTTATTCCTTCTTTAACAGTAACTTTGGATGATAAAGACTTTGGAATGAGCAAAAAGGATCCCTGCAGCCTACAAAGACACTAATTATAAGGAAGCAGCAATTTACATTATTTATAAGGAAGCTATTTACATTATTTAGCCCTGCCAGACACAATAGTTGCAGAGCTCCATTCTTTGACTAGAGTGGAAAGAATAAAGCGAAGTGACAAGGGAATAGAAAAGATATTCTAATAGATGCATCTCATTACAAGAAAGATAACACCTCGAATATGTTAAGAAATGCTTCGAATATAATTTAAACTGAACAAAATGGAAACTTCCATCTTAGCGTGATGATGATTCAGAGTACATCAGCCATTTAAATATTCCGACAAGCTTTTAAAAACTACTGAAAGTTAAGCATTGTCAACTTAGTGTTTGCAAGGAGGAAAATGACTAAGATGTAAGGCTCTGACTAAGATACATAATTTGAGTATTTGAATTTAATAAGTCACATTTGCTTTTACCAGTGACTTTGAAATTTAAGTGCTTGCACTGCTCGTAAGGTTGTTTGTGAGAGCAAACAGATCAGAGGGGAAAAAGCCCACTTGATCTGTTTTATTTTTCTTTTCCTTGCTCCTCTCTGACCATTCTAATTTAATTTTATCCCGTGGTTTCACTTTCATGAATATAATAGGTAGTGCTCAGTGGTAAATTACATCAGCTTTTGATCTGAAGTAGACAAGTCTGTTATGTGAGAACAAGGAAAAGATGAGAAGAGAAAGAATTTACCAAGCTGATATTTTAAAATAAAAGATCTATGAATACTTTTTGTAAATGCTCCAAGAATGAATTACTTCGTTAGGCCTAAATTCTTTAAAGTCTTAACATTTTTACTGCTCACTTAGAGACAAGATAGAATCTTAATCAGAGAATGATTTCTAGATTTTGACTGGAGAACTGAACTCCTACAGTGAGGTGTCAGGGCAACTCATTTCCTGCCGAGAAGGTTCGTGGGTCATAATTACCTGTCTTGAAGAGCAAAATCATCATCATTTTCCTTCAAAGAATATTAGAGTACAGTACACATGACATATTAGGCCAGCCTCATAAATTAGCACAGGCCCACAGAGCCTGCAAGAAATTAGGTCAGACCTGAAAGAAATCAACCTGTGGTCCAATAAGCTTCTTAATCTTAAGTGGGAAACTGGGCTCACAGGGTGTTAGGGTCACTGTCTTTATTTATTCTTATGTGTGACAGAACCAGTAACACTTTCCAGTATTAAAGACCTATTTTTATAAGACATCAAATATTTCTGGTTCTTCTCTTAGATAATTTTTGGTATTGCATAATGTATAAAGCAAGTAGGTTCCCTTTTAGTTAGAAACTTATACTTTAAGTAAATAAATAGTAGACTTACTGTTGCCCATAATATTCAGGGAAAGAAGAACTTCCTTTGGTCCTAAATATTTTCCTTAAGGCCTGTAGTTTCCCCATCAGAGGCAGGTCTCTTCTGTTTAAAAGGGTGCCTCAGTGGCTGAGTTGGTTAAGAGTCCAACTTTGGCTCAGAGGCCACTTTGGCTCACATGATGATCCCGTGGTCCATGAGTTCTTGTGGTCTGTGAGTTCAAGCAGGGCGTTGGGCTCTGTGCTGACAGCTCAGAGCCTGGAGCCTGCTTTGGATTTGGTATCTCCCTCTCTCTCTGCCCCTCCCCCATTCTCTCTCTCAAAAATAAATAAGTTTTTTAAAAAATTAAAAAAAATCCCAGCTTAAAATGCAAAAGTATTTCGAAAATTAACACTTCAAACTGCTAGTATGCATTAATGCTGAGTGAAATGCTTATTAATTTAGAACATAGTGATAATTAGAATAAGGATGAAATACATATGAATAATATAATGTAATCCTAATTGTTAGGCACAGACATCATTTCCACAATTACCTCAGGGTACAGATAGAGGGAAGAGAATGGATCTTTTGGAAGTACTTGATTCTTAAACTGGTTGTCAGATATTTTCACAATTTCGATTCGATTGATAAACTTTGTTGTTTTGAGAATGGCCAGTAGAAGCTTATTCATTTTGAGCACAGGCTTTTGGTGTCACAAGGCTGGCATCTGGTCCCTGACAGTACAGTTTACTCTGACCAAAATCAGTAATTGGTTCCAAAATCAAAATTTGGTTTCTTAAACTGTGAAATGGAAGTACTCATAATACCCCGAGTGGTAAAGCTGTTACCATGACTAAATGAGATTATGGTTCAAACGCTCAGAATGATGCCCGGCACATGTTAATGATCATTATCACCATTAAGTGGTTGAAATGGAAAATGAGTGTAGTCTGAATTTGTTATCGTTTTGGCTCTACCATCTGTTGGCTCTCTGTCCGAAACCTTCTCTCTATTCTTGTCTCATAGAGCCGTGCCAGTGAACAAGAGGGCACAAGAGTCCCCAGAAGCATCGTTTCTTTCCGGACCCGGTTCTCTCTTCCTTTGCCCTCCAGGGGCCGCTGCGTTTTCCCGAAAGCGCGCGGGAGGTCTGGTTGCCGCGAGACCGTCGCCAGGCAACCGCGTGTACACACACTTCTGGCCGGCCAGGGTCTCGTCAATATGGCGGCGCCGGGCACCCCCTCGACCTCTCCCCTCGACCTGTCTCCCACATCTGTGTCCCCGCCAGGACCGCCGCCGACCCCGCCCCCGACCTCGAACGCGCTCTCGAAGTCGCCCCTGGAGTCGAAGGCGAGCTCCCAGAGCCCACCGTCTCGCTCGACCTGCCAGGAGACCTCGTTGCCCCTCGCCGTGTTTTACGGGCCATTGGACGCTAAAAACCCGCTCCTGGCCTCCTGCGAGAGGGAGATCCGGGAATTACTAGGCTTTATGAGGAGAAAGAAGGCGTTAGCGACAACAGAGGAGCAGAAGCATGAATTCCACCGGCTTTGGTAAGCGGAGGCCGGGCCCTGGGGAGGGCGCCGGCCCAAGAAGGGCAACTCTTGGGGCCGGAGGAGATGCCCTTGAGGATGCCCACGGTGGTCCCAGAGCTGGGTCAGCGTTGCGAACCTGGAGATAAAAGCAAAGTTTAAGAAGTACAGACTCCTCGCGAGTACAACCCTTAATTCCTGGTAAATGTTATAACTTGGCTTCCTGCTCCGGTCAGAATAAAAATCAACACAGAAGTGTTTCATAACTCACTGTTCCTTCTGAGTGTTCCCCAATCGCTATCCCATGCCAGTAAATTGGCTCACTCGGGGACTTCGGGGGTTCACAACTTTCCATGCTGTGGGTACAGTTTTGTATATGAGGAAAAAGGAATACCTTTGAGGTGGCTTAGGTTCTTGAAAAAGTTAGTTCTTGATGCCATTAACTATGTGATTCTGTGAACGTGTGCACTTTAATTCATTTTTATACCTTAATTCCTTTTTATATTGCTGTTAGGATCACAATGACTTTTTATTGATCTTGTGACTCATTTTGCACATATGTTTGCCCGTTGGGGGTTTCTATCCCCATGTTATTACTGAATTTCAAAGTACTCATTTTTAAGGTTCTTTCCTGTTTATGTCACCATCTTTCTTTCCTACTCAAAATACCTCACAAACCTAACAGTTACAAATGCAGACAAATGTCAAAGAAAACCAGAATAGTGAACAATTTCAACTTTCATTTTTCATTCATGCATTTAATATTGAAGAAATAGTTTTAACTTATATTTGTTCTTCATTAATGCATTTTAAGTATTTATTGAACACCTACTCTGTATCACGTACCATTCTAGGAACTAGGAAAACCTCAAATTAACAAAAAGATATAACAGTTTGTATACTCATAGAGCATACATTTTTGTTACTACAGACAGCTGCTAAACAAATATGTAAAGAAATCATTTTACAGGGAAAGAAGTGCTAGAAGAAAATTAGAGCAGAGAGTGGGGATGGAAGAAATGGTATGGTGTTGAAATTTAAAATGGGGGTGGCTAAGAGCATGGTCAGGGTAAGTCAGGAAAAGTAGCCTTTGAGAAAGATGAGAAAGAGATACAATAGCAAGTGATGAAGATTTCTGTAGGAAGCGTTGGCAGCAAGGGAGAATGACAAGTGTGAATTTCCTAGGATGGATAGTGACTGTGGGAAGAAAAGGCTTCTGGTAGGAAAGGGGCAGATCAAGAGTTTATTTATTTATTTATTTATTTATAGATTAAAAAAAATTTTTTTTAAGTAATTTCTACACCCAGTATGGGTCTCAAACCCAGAACCCCAAAGATCAAGAGTCACGTGCACCACCGACTGAGTCAGCTAGGTGCCCCGCATCTAGTTTTAGATCTATTGCGATTGAAATGTAATTCAATGTCCAAGCAGAACTATTATGTAGGCGGTTGGTCATTCAAGTCTGAAGGTCAGAGAAGATATACATTTGGGATTTGTCAGTGTACTAATGATATTTAAATCATGACACCTGATGGAGTAGTTAAGGGAGTGGAGTGTAGATGGAAAAAAGGAGAGTCTGAGGACTGATTCCTGGAACGCTCCAGCATTGACAAGTTGAGGGGATAAGAAATTGGCAGAGACTAAGAAGGAGTGGCCAAGGAGATAGGAAGAAAAGTGTGTGGTTTACTGGGAGCCAGGTAGAGAAACTGTTTCAAAGTAGGAAGTAATGATGGATTAACAGTGGCAAATCCTGCTAATGGGACAAATATGATGAGAACCCCAAGAATTGACCAATGAAATCACATTACATACCTAAGCTATATTTATATCGCAAACATTTCTGTGTTTGTGCCTTAGGTAGCACTTTATCTTCCCATTCCCACGAGCATTCTAGTTCAAGTCACCACCATGTTGTGCTTTCCCCACAGCCTCTCAAGTCTGAAACCTGTCCTTCATTGAGCAGTCAGGGTAATCTTTATAAAGCAATCACCCGCTCTCGTCTAAAGATTTTCTATTGCTTCCTATTGCTTTTAGAATAAATTTAAGACTTCTTCTGCCATCCTCCAGGGTCTGAGCATCTGGCCCTGCTTGCCTCTTTCATCTCAGTCCATCCCTCACTTCTCTCTCAGGACTTTCCAGGGAGACAGATACAATTTTTTTCATCCCGGGCCTTTATATTTGCTGCCTCCTCTGTCTGAAATGTTCTTTCCTTGGCTTTTCAAATATCTGGCTCCCTCTTTTATTTCAGGTCTTACCTCAGTTACCTCCGTAGAGTGCCTTTCCAATGTAATGCAGGTTTGGCCATCAATTAATACTTTTTATTTATTTGTTTTCTTGTGTGCTGTTTCCTCCATTAGAATGGAACCTCCCTGCTGACTTTGGATAATGTGCCTCATTTTTACTTTTCTGTCTCTAGCAACTGGCCTGGTGGTTGGGATAGAGCAAACTTTCAATGAATATTTGGTATTGAAAGAATTCAAGGGTTAGTATCCTTATATTTTCACTAAGTGTTAATGTTTTATATGGGAAAGTAGACCTGGGCCGATTGGTAAGTATAGTATCTGTCCCATCTTTAAAGAGACTGTAAGAGAATCATAAATGTTAATGACTGACATGGACCTTAGCAATCTAATCTCTCACACAATTTAGGTATTTATTTACACAACAACTTTTATTGAATGCCTACTATGTGTCCAGCATTGTACTCATCATGGTTTATATAGTGGTGAACAAAATAGGTAGGGAGTTGGTACTCATGGAGTTTAGAGAGAGAGAGAGAAAGAGAGAGAGAGAGAGAGAGGCTTTCATTGAATCATTAAGTCAATATACAAACAACAAGTGCTATAAAGGAAGAAGCTACTGAATGCTTACATGTACCAGGCATTGTACTAGGTGCTGGGGATACCGTGGTGAACCAAAGATCCCTGCCTTCTTGGTGCTTATATTCTAGAGGAAGAAATAGGAAATAAACATTTTAAATAAGTTTTATGGTGACCTAGAAAGTGATAAGTGCTTGGGAGAAAACTAAAGTGAGGAAGGGTTGTGGGGGGAGATAGGAGACTGCAGTTTTCAACAATGTGGTCAGAGTAGGTGACACTTGAGCAGAAGCTTGAAGAGAACACACCTTGGACCTACTTTCAAACGAATGGTGAGGGAGGTGACATTAAGCTGAGATTAGAAAGATACCAGCCAAAGAGAGTGGATAGACAGAGGGAAGAAGCATGTGAGAAAATCTTGGCAGGAAAGAGCCAGAGACTTGGGAGGAATGGACAGAAGCCCGCTAAGCATGGCTTGGTGCGTGTGGGTGCAGTGGTGTGAGGTGAGATTAGAGGCATAGGTAGGGCTATGGAAGGTTTTGGAGGCCTTTTGCAGAGTTTGCTTTTATTCTAAATGCAATGGGAAACCATTGGGTAGTTTTGGGCAAGGGATTAATCTTATTTAATATATATATATACCTACATATATATAGTCTTATCCAAATGGAACAAGAATGCCAATGTGGAGGCCAGTTAGGAATACAGTTAGGTAGGATTCACTTTTATAACATATTTGACAGATGGTTAGTTTTTAAAAGAAAAAATATATAATTATAGGAACTTCCATAAGCCAAAAAATTCAGGGTATCTAAATATAGATTTTGAGCATAACAGCAATGTCATTAAATGCAGAGTATGATAGATTATTTTAAAGGTATGCTTTTGTTATAATCACATGAGATTTAGATATTCTGTTTATATAGTTATGATTTCCTATTTTAGAAAATTCTAAATATCCAGCAGCAACTATAATAAATCAGCAGTCCAAAGGACATTAACATTTTCTTAAATGATGCACATTATAGTGTATATTTTCCTTGTTTAATCATTATGTAAGCCATTCCCAGTGAACAGTCTTAACTTGAACTTAAAGTTCACTTAAAAAAATTCTCTTACGTAACCTTGATTGATTTAACAAAGCTGGTATTTTTCGTTTGTGAGTAATAAACATAGTCATCATTATCTCATCTTTAAGGTTTGGAAGAATTAAATCTTTCATCTACATAATTTAAGAATTCTAGTAAGACATGCTGACTTTTTTGGGATTCATTATATTTATTCTAATACTGTGGCATTTCATGAAGCAGCAAGTGAAAGTAAAAAATGTTAAAAAAAAATCCAAACCACAAAGCCTTTTCCTTTTAAAATTTCTGTGGCTCCATTTCTCACACAATTTTTGGGGCATGGTTATTTACTACTTGGTACATGTATGTATTTTCCTACTACAGAATATTATTAATCTGTCCAAGAAGGTAAGAATATCCTGTCTCTATGCCTCCCTTGTCACTCAATCTATATCATTTAATTACTTGAATGAATTAATCTACATATTTCTGTTGAGGTTGTTCTGATAATATCCCAACATATACATCATAAGTATTAGAGTCATCTTTAATCCCTAAGTTTACATTCCTACTTGAATTAGTCAGTTTGGGCTATTAATTATTAATTATTAATTACAAATTAGTCAGTTTGGGCTCCCATGGCAAAACACCATACTCTGGGTG
This sequence comes from Felis catus, assembly GCF_018350175.1. NCBI lineage: Eukaryota > Metazoa > Chordata > Mammalia > Carnivora > Felidae > Felis > Felis catus. Next base: position 117,567,718 of record NC_058374.1, read on the forward strand.
GCTTAAACAACAGAAATTTAGTTTGCTCCCAGTTCTGGAGGCTAGAAGTCCCAGATCAAGTTCTGGAAGGGTCAGTTTCTGGTGAAAGCACACTTCTCGACCACTTTGTCTTCTCGTAGCCTTTCCTCTGAGCAAGTGAAAAGAAAGAGATAGAGAAAGCAATTTCTCTGGTGTTCTTCCTAGATTGACATCCATGCCATCAGACCAGGGCCCTACCCTTATGACCTCATTTAACCTTAGTTACTTCCTTAGAGTACCCCTTTCCAAATACAGCCATACTGTGGGTTAGGACTTCAACATATGAATTGCAAGGGGACACACACATTCACTGTCCTCATTTAACACTATACGTAACACTGTCCTCATCTAAAAATTTATGAGATAGGATTGGACAACTGTTAAGGAAAATTTGGATTTTTCCTTGAGGCATTTATAATTTCTGAGAGAGAAGGAAGGAGTAAGTATTAACTAAATAAATGAACAAATTGAGCAGTGATCTGCTACCTTTTGAAACTGATTAGAAACCGTTTTGAGAATATTGTATGTTTTGTTCTTGTTTACTTGGTGGATGGAAGCAGGACCCTAATGGACTGACAGGATAGTGGAATCTTTGAACTCTTTATAGAAAAAAAAATAAGAACAAGGAATTTTTTCCTAGTCATTTATTTATTTATTCATTCATTCTTTCAACAAATAATTACTATGTATGTATACTAGATATTCACTACTCTTGAGGCTAGGCAATGGATAACAATGGATAACAAATCAAGGTCCTTGCCCTCGGGAAGTTTATGTTCCAAGGGGACAGGCAGGCATAGTAATATACTTGTTAAGATCATGGATACACTGACCCTCAAGTCATTCAATATATCAACTATATATTTGGGATATTGATACTACCTATCTCAGGGTTGTTGTAGAAATGAAATGGAGAAAAAATGCATGTGGGAACAGATCCAGAATAGCTAATGCAATATTGGAGGAGAACAAATTTGGAAGACTGACACTACTTGACTTCAAGTCTTCCTCTAAAGCTACAGTGATCAAGACAGTGTGGTATCAGTGAAAGAATGAACAAATGCATCATTGGGACAGAATAGAGAGTCCAGAGACCCACATACATATAAGCAACTGATCTTTGAGAGAGGAGCAAAGGCAATACAATGGAGCAAAGGTAGTCTTCTTCACAAATGGTGCCGGAACAACTGGACATCCACATGCAAACACTGGATCTCAGCACGCACTTTACACCCTTCACAAAAATCCGCTCAAAATGGATCACAAACCTAAAAGTAAAATGCAATTCTGTGAAATTCTTAAAAGATAACATAAGAGAAATCTAGATGACTTTAGGTTTGACAATGACTTTTTAGGTGTAACACCAAAGTCACAGTCCATGAAGGAAAGAGCTGATAAACAGGACTTCATTAAAATGAAAAATCTCTGTTCTGTGAAAGACACCATGAATAAGATGAAAAGCCACAGATGGGAGAAAATATTTGCCAAAGACATATCTGATAAAGGACTGTTGTCCAAAACATACAAAAAAAAACCCTTAAAACTGAATAAGAGAACAACCTGATTTAAAAAATGGATCAAAGAACTTTAACAGACACCTCACCAAAGAAGATAATACAAATGGTAAATAAACCAGTGAAAAGGTGCTCCACACCATGTATGATCAAAAAATGAAAATTGAAGCAATGAGCTGCCTCTACATACCTATCAGAATTGCCAAAATCCAGAACACCGACATTCACTGCTGGAGAAGATGTGCAGCAACAGGGACTTCTCATTTATTGCTGGTGGGAGTGCAAAATGGTATAGCCAATTTGGAAGTTCGTTTGGCAGTTTCTTACAAAACTATGCCTACCCTTATCATACAATCCATGCACTCATGCTTTTTTTTTTTTTTTTTTGGTATTGACCTAAAGAAGTTGAAAACTTATATCCATACAAAAACCTGCATGTGAATTTTTAAATATTTTTATTTTATTATTTTAATTTTTAATTAAAAAATTTAAATCCAAGTTAGTTAACATATAGTGTAATAATGATTTCAGGAATAGAATTTAGTGATCCATCACTTTCATATAATAACCCAGTGCTCATCCCAACAAGTGCCTTCCTTAATGCTCATCACCCTTTAGACCAGGAACACCCTGCCAGCAGCCCTCAGTTTGTTCTCTGTATTTAAGAGTCTTATGTCTCTGCCCCTCCCCCGTTCATGCTCTGTCTCTCTCTGTCCCAAAAATAAATAAACGTTGAAAAAAAAAATTTTAAGAGTCTTATGGTTTGTCTCCCTGTTTTTATCTTATTTTTGCTTCCCTTCCCCATGTTCATCTGTTTTGTATCTTAAATTCCACATGTAAGTGAAATCATAGGATATTTGTTTTTCTCTATTTCGCTTAGCATAATATGCTCTAGTTCCATCCATGTTGTTGCAAATGGCAAGATTTTATTCTTTTTGATTGCCGAGTAATGCACATGGATGTTTATAGCAGCTTTATTCCAAATGCCACAACTTGGAAGCAAACAAGATACCTTTCAGTAAGTAAATGGATGAATAAAGCATGGTGTATCTAGACAATGGAATATTATTCAGCATTAAAAGGAAATGAGCTATGAAGCCATGAAAAAACATAGGGGAATCTTAAAGGCATATTACTAAGTAAAAGAAGCCAGTTTGAAAAAGCTACATGCTGTATGATTCCAACTATATGGCATTTTGAAAAAGGCAAAACTATGGAGAAAATAAAAACCTCAGTGGTTGCCTAGGGTGAAAGGAGAGAAAGGGATGCATAGGCAGAGCACAGAAGATTTTTAGGGCAGCGAAACTACTCTTTGTGATAGCATAATGATGGGTAAATGTCATTGTATACTGGTCCAAACCCATAGAATGTATAACACTAAGAGTAAACCCTAATATAAACTGTAGACACTAGGTGATAATGATATGTCAATGTACGTTCGTGAGTTGTAACAAATATACCACTTTGGTGGGGTGTGTTTATGATGGGGGAGGCTGTACATGTGTATGGAGCAGGCTGTATATGGGGAATCTCCATACCTTTTGCTCAGTTTTTCTGTGAACCTAAAACTACTCTAAAAAATAAAATCTGTTTTTAAAAATGCATGTACAGAGCTTTGATCAGTGCTTGGCATAAAGGAAGCAATAATTTTAACTATACTTAGTAATAATTAGACATTAACAGTAAGGCACATTGGAAAGACAGCACAAAATAAGTGCTTAAGGATAGTTTGCTAATTAATTGAGGTTTCCTGCTGACTTTGAAGATATTTTATTTTATGATTTTTACAGTGCCACCTCTTTGTTTAATATCTGGACCAAATATGCCCCGCGGCTGCCAGCTGCCTATTACAATGAAAAGCTTCTGAAGGTTGGAGATAGCCTTTGTGAAATAAAAGTAAGTGCCTCAGGAGTGAAAAAAGAGCCTAAGTGAAAATTACTTGACTAATTGTTATTATTATTTGGTTTGATACCATTCCTATTTTACATGATTTGATTTTTTTTCTTAGAAAAATATGAATGAGTCTTACAAATTTTAATGAGGCACAGTAACCAAAAAAGTGTTTGTTTTTTAATTTTGTAGTTGAGATTTTCCAGAGGTAAGAGATTCCTGAACGGAAAGACAGCTGGCTGGGGTTGGTGGGGCGGGAGCGCAGTCCCTAGTTAACAGAGGGTGTGGTAGGTGCCCAACAGGAAATGCTGAGTCATCATGTTCCTACCTTATACAAAGGAGCCCAGACACCACTTCCTGTTGATTTTCATGTGACTGACCTTGCCCAGTGACAACTTTCATGGTTCCTGGCCCAGCTGCTATGTTGTCTGGTTCCTAGTGCCCTGTTTTAATGATTTTCAACTCCTTAATGTTTTGCTATATGTAATTATAGCAGTCATTCCCTACATGCCCTGTTTTTTGCTTAATATAATATTCCAAACTGAGCTTGTGCCCTATTTCTGGTTCCATAGTTAATGCCCACGTCTTGGATTGCTGTGAACTTGTGGGCTTGGTTCGGTAAGACCAACCAACCAAGACCACCTGGCTGGGTTTCAGTTAATGATAATGTAAGTTTTCCCCTTAAGCTCTGGCATAGGCCCAGATTATTCCAAGTTAAATGTGAATGTTTGACACATCTAGAATCCACGGACCAAGAGTTATTTTACCCAAGGTGATTTTAGGACTTTTTCAATGTTTTCTTGATCTTCAGTTTTTTAGCTTCATTTTCTTCTTCCATTTCTATTTTCTGGACACGAAGTTTTGTTTTGTTTTGTTTTGTTTTGGAGGAAAATTTACCAAATGGAGAATAAGATGTGGAGGAAATTTCATAATGAAGATCTATTTTCTGCTGCCAAAATTAGAGCATCAGTTTAGCTTCATATCATTGGACGGTGGTTCTTAGAAACTTGAAAGTAAAGGAAAACCGTGGAAAAACTATAGAAAGAAAGTTTTCTGTAGGAAAACTATAGAAAACAAACAAATGGGCAAGATCTAACTTGTGAGCTTTATTCATGTGAAGTGGAATAACTTTGACAAGCATTAGAAGAGTGTCCCCTCTCATTTTTATGCTTCTCAATATAAGAAGCTGGTGATACATATCACAGTTTGGGGTTGTTTGTGGAGTATTCAGGTGGGTGGAGTGGATATTGGTGGAGGGAGGATGGAAGAACATGTTAGAAGCTGATAAAGTAAGTGCATGCTGTGTAGTGGCTAAGGATTCAGAATATTTCAGGTAGAAAGGCCCAGCTAGGATATTTTAAAATTTACTTAAAGGAACAAAGAAAACATTTTTATCTACCTTTCACTTATGAGAAAGTGGACTGATAAAGGTAGAGTACTGAAAATGAACTTGACTTGTTACTTCCATTCTAGAATCTATATTTTAGTTACAGTAAAGATCATTTTGTTGGACTGGTCTTATTTATTTATTTATTTATTTATTTATTTATTTATCAGAGAGAGAGAGAGAGAGAGAGAGAGAGAGAGAGAGAGAGCGCACAGGGGAGGGGTAGAGGGAGAAAGAAAGAATCCCAAGCAGGCTTTATGCTGTCAGCACAGAGTCTGATGCTGGACTTGAACCTGAACTCAGGAACCGTGAGATCATGACCTGATCGGAAATCAAGAGTCAGACACTTACCCAATCAACTGAGTCACCCAGGCACCCCTGGAATAGTCTTGTTTGGAACCTAGATTTGAATTCATTTTATGAACCAACTTAGAAAGGGAAAGATTCAGAATTAATTAGTAAACAAGTAACAAGTCAATAGAAATAGAAACAAAAGTTTGACTGTGGTTGCCTCCCAAGGGGCTTCGTACCCCTACAGGCAGTTGACACATAGAGTAGCTGCTTTTCCTGGAGACAGTTGTTGGGGAGGAGGCTGACTCATATCCACAGCCTGGCTCACCTCACTCACCTCCCCTGAAACTCCAGGTCACCTGTGCCCTGTGGGCTGCAGAAATGAGCTCTGATTCTGTAATGGGAACATAAGCATGAATTAGAACTAACAAGAATCCTAGCTAACAATAGCGCAGACTTTTTTTTTTTTAAGGTTTTATTTTATTTTTTTCAAGCAATTTCTACACCCAACATGGGGCTTGAACTCACAACTCTGAGATCAAGAATCACATGCTCTACCGACTGAGCCAGCCAGGCACCCTAGCTCAGACTTTTTTGATTTGTCCTAATGTAGCCTCAAAGACCGTTGGCAGATGAGAGAGAGGAGAGAGAGTGTACCTTTCTTCTCTCCTCTCCCTTCATTTCTTTTCTTTCTTTCTTTCCCTCTTTCCTCCTTTTCTCCCTCCCTTCCTACTCCCCCCCCCCCCCCCCCCCCGCCTTTTCTTGCTTTTTTGGAACTTAGGAGGTATCAGAAAAGCAAGGCTAGTTATGCAACTTATCTTCGTCTCTGAGTGGGTGGATTACCAGGATAGGTTGATGTTGAATTTTTGGATTTTGAGTATATATAGGTATTACCACACACTCCCTGGTGAATATTCCCATTATTATATCATCATTATTCACACCCTGGTGAATAATATCATCTTGGAGATTGTGATGGTCTTATTTCACAATAGGCTTGTTGGGAGGAGAATTCATGAAATAATGCAGCTAGTGCAGTGTGTGTTGCATAATGTGTGTTTAGAAATGCTAGTGGTAATGGTAGTGGTAATGTGATGGTGGTAATAAGAGTAGTAGTAGTAATAATCAATATTGATACTATGAAGAATAATACGAATGTTCCTGAATTTTAATAATGATAAGTAAAATGGTATTTTGAAACTTGCATCAAGTCCTCTTTTTATTTCAGGAATATAAATTGGCCCTTTTACAGTGCTATGGAAGGTACCTTCAGCAGTTCCATGTCAACTTTGATGAGAATAAAGCAGATGTGAATCAATTCAAAACTGCCTTTTTTCCAAAAGGCCTTGGAGACAAAACTTCTGCTCATACAGTAAGATGAAAGCAGTAGCTATTTTAGCTACAATTTATGATTAGCCATGCAATGTATTCTTTAGTTGACAGCTTCTAAATGTCTTTCATTTGCTTAGCATGGTGTTTGCTTGTGTGCTAAGTTGCTTAATAAATGTTTTCAGTGGCGGAGAAGAAAGTGCACGTATTAAACTCTGTGAAGATGTTTTGGAGATTGTGTCACTATAATCACTCATTCTTTCAGCAGGCGGTTATTATTGTTACATATTTGTAGAATGCTTTTAGTTGACGAAGTGCTTTGGAAAACATATTCGATCCTCAACAACTTCATGAATTAGAAACTATTATTATCCCTATTTTACAAAAGAGAAAGAGAAAGCTAATCACACAGTTAACTAGTGGCTCAGGAGATCAAACATAGATCTTTTGATACAAAAAATACTATGCTTTATTTCTAGTATACCAGTATTATTATTATGTTGATTGCTACCATTGATTCACTGGTTGAGCAGTTAGTGGGTGCTAAGTACTCTTCTGTATGCATTATATGAATTGTTGTCTTGCAGCCGCATTATAGTCCTAGAAGGTGGGTACTATAATGCCTCTTTCACAGAGGAGGGCACAGAGACTAAGAAACCCAGCCCACTTGAAGCAGTGGGCAGAGTTGGTGTTTGAACCCTAATCAGAGTAACTCCAAAGCTATGTTATTCCAAACTTGATGAGTATTCAAGGCTTTGGAAACAGTGTATGGTTTAATAAGCAGAAAACATCAGGGCCTGTTTTGGGGGTACATTGAGCAGTTCATTTTGGCTGTACCATAGGTACGTGATTGAGAATACTGGGCATTATAAGTTGGCATCCCATTAGGAAGAGTACTGAATGAAAAGCTTAGGAATTTGGACTTTTATGTCCTTTCCTGTGCTATCCTGATCCATGGCCCCATCTTTTTCTCTTGTGCTATTATTGCATGATCCTGCTTCCACCCAGCCTCTCTGGCTTAGCACCAGTGCACTGGTGAGCTTCTTCTAGAAAGGTTATATCCTAGATGTCTGTGTAGCTCATCCTTCCCTTCTTCATGTCCTCTTGCGCTTCATGCTTTATTTTTCTTTATATCACTTATTATCATCAGATACATTTTTGTTTGTGTTTTTATTGCCTGTCTCCCCTTCTAGAATGCGAGCTTTATTAGGACAGGAACTGCTCTAATCTCTAATCTGTATTACCTGGAACAGTACTGGATATGTAATAGATGCACAATAAAGCTTTATTCAGTGAATGAACAAATGAAATGATATATTCTAGAATATAATCTTCTATTAATTTAGAAGCACCACGCTGAATAGATTAGAAGGACAAAGACTGGAGGCAGAAGGTAAAGCAGTGAAGCAAATTTAAGAGTATGTCAGCAGGACTGTTGTGAAGGGCGTGAAAAAAATATGAATAATTTGTTTTTTTCCATGCTAAGTGTAAGGTTCTGGCATTCTGTGCTTCTGAATAAATATCTATAAAATAAGTAAGAGAATGAATGGATTGAATATAGTCCAGCAGGAACTTGACAATACAGAACTAGAAGTCTTGAGAAGTTTTGTTAGAGAAATAGATTTTGGAGTTCAGTGCATAAAGATCATAGATGAAGCAGTAATAATGTATAATTTACTATCAATATTTTTGTGCAAAGATACTCATGTTGTTTAATGATCCCCATTATACGTACTATAGAGAGGCATTATGGCAGAGTTGGTAAGAATTTGGTCCATAGAGCCAGGCTGCCTGGGTTCGAGGAGCTTCTGTGCCACTTCCTAATGATGAGACCCTGGAGAAGTTATGTAATTTCTTTGTGCCTCAGTTTCCTCATGTCTAAAGCAGAAATAACAATAATACTTACCTCAAAGGATTGTTTTAGGATTGCTGAGATAATAAAAGACTTAGAATAGGGCCTGATACTCAAACAATATTAGGTATCACTTTTGGTTTCTAAAAGAGAGAACATTTAAAAAAATTTTTTTAAATGTTTATTCATTTTTCAGAGAGAGAGATAGAGCGAGCAAGCAGGTGGGGGAGGGGCAGAGAGAGAGGGAGACGCAGAATCCCAAGCAGGTTCCAGGCTCCAAGCTGTCAGCACAGAGCCTGATGTAGGGCTCGAACCCATGAACTGTGAGACCATGACCTGAGCAGAAGTCGGATGCTTAACCAACTGAGCCACCCAGGCACACTGAGAGAACATTTTTAAAAATACTTACTTATTTATTTTTGAGAGAGAGAGAGAGAGAGAGAGGGAGAGAGCCTGAGTTGGGGGAAGGAGCAGAGAAAGAGAGAGAGAGAATCCCAAGCAGTCTTTGCACTGTCAGCATAGGGCCTGAGGCTCAAACTCATGAATTGTGAGATCATGATCTGAGCTGAAATGAAGAGTCAGACACTTAACTGACTGAGCCACCCAGGTGCCCCTAACAGAGCATTTTGAAGATAACTGTTCCAACATGTACATGCAATCTATAAATCTCTTTTTCTGTGATACCAGTTATATGGTGGCTAGAAATAGTATGCATGGATCCAAGTGGGAAGTCTTATGTGGTAGAACAAGGCCCATTTGTACTATTGAGGGTTCACTCCCACAGCTTTAGCAGTACTGATAACTCTCTAGCCAAAATCTCTCATATGAGATATATGTCATAAGCATCTCACACTCGACATATCCTAAGTTGGACTTACCACCATTCGTTCATAATTGGCACCAGCCACTCACCCAAGCAGGAAACCACTGTAGACCACTCTCTCTGTCTTCCTTCCACATCGAAATCCCATGGACTCAGACAAGACTTAAATCTTTTCATCCCTGATTCCAGCACCCATTTTAGGACCCTGGTATCTCTAGACTACTTTAAAGGCCTTTGATCTCTCTCAGTTTCCATGCTTGTAGCCTTGTGCCTCACCCTCTGCTTTTCATTTTCCACACTTTTGTCAGAATTAACTTCTAAACTATAAATCAAATCATTTTGTTCCACTGCCCCTTGATATCGCCCTTTAGCTAACGTCCATATTCCTTGGAATTATATGGAATGCATGCCATGTTCTAACTATGGACTATCTCAATAGCCTAATCCCTCACTTTTTTTTAAGATTTTAGTTTTATGCAATTTCTATACCCAATGTGGGACTCGAACTCACAGCCCCGGTATCAAGAGTTGCATGCTGTACTGACTTGAGCTAGCCAGCCACCTCAAAGTTTATTTTTTGTAGTAATCTCTACCCCCAATGTGGAGCTTGAACTCACAACCCTGAGATCAAGAGTTGAATGCTCTTTGGACTGAGCCAGCCAGGCGCCCCTAATCTCTTTATTTTAAGCCTTCTTACCCAACCTTATAAAAGACTTTCAGTTCAGTGACCACAGCAACCACTTTAAACATTCCTAACACTTCATGTGCCTGGAATGCTTTTCCTTCTGCGAAGAGCAGGGACCACATCTTCTTCATTCTCAAGTCCCTGTTGCTTAGCAGAGTGTGGCAAACAGAGGTGTTCAACAAACATTTGGTGAATGAATTGTGTAAATGGTAATAATTGCATCCACATTAATATGGCAAAATGCTATGAGGAGGGTTTATAAAATGTGATTCAATTCCATATTCTTGGAAATAGAATTTTGTACTTTTTTTTCTTTTGAATTTTTCTTTTTTGACTAAAGACAAGTAATCTTAACTAAATAGATGCTTTGAAGAAACCATTTTTACCGCGTTTCTTTCCATATGTCTTAGTCCTTGAGGGCTGCTATAACAAAAATCCATAGACTGATGGTTTTTTAAAAATTTATTTATTTAAATTCAAGTTAGTTAATGCATAGTGTAGTATTGGTTTCGGGAGTAGAAGTCAGTGATTCATCACTTACACGTAATACCAAGGGCTCATCCCAATACATGCCCTCCTTAATGCCCATCACCCATGTAACCCATCTGCCCCCTACCCCCAGCAACCCTCAGTTTGTTTTCTTTAAGAGTCTCTTATGGTTTGCCTCCCTCTCTGTTTTTATCTTATTATATTTTTATAGACTGGATGGCTTAATATTTATTTCTCTCAGTTCTGGAGGCTGGGAAGCACAAGGTTAGGGGCTGGAAGATTTGATGTCTGGTGAGGGCTCACTTTCTAATTCATAGATGGCTGTCTTCTCTCTGTGTGCTCACATGACAGAAGGCAGTAGGGAGCTCTTTCAAGGTTTCTTTTATAAGCACACTAATCCTAGTAATGAAAGCTCTACCTTCATGACCTAATGACTTCCCAAAGACCCCACATCCAAATACCATCACAATGGGGGTTAGGTTTCAATATATAAACTGGGGGGGGGCACAAATATTCAGTCTATAGCCCTGCATACTCTATTTAAGCAGAATCATTTCTATTTTAATTTTTCACATTTTAAGAAAATGCTTTTTTAAGTTGCATAAACTTTATTTATGTTCTTTGTATTTTCCCTGCATTTCAGTTTCACGCTTTAAGTGGCAAAAATATTTGCAGCTATGAACTGGTCTGTGACAATGATGTGAACCTGCAGAATAAAGAATCTGTGACCCAATGCCTGCAGATTTTGTCCTCCTTAAGACTCATCATGCAGGTGGCTCTGCCACTGGAACACCTTTGCTGGATTATTTTCAACGGTATATACCAATGTCTTTTATTTTTCATCACGCCTTTCAGAAAGTTATTTAAATGCCAAGTTGGATGGTAATTTGACTGACTGTCTTGTTATTTAAAACATTCATTGCATAATAAGATGATTATGGGGATTTTGTTTTTGTCTTTTTAATATTTTTGTTGCATTCTAGTTTGTCCTCGTCAGCAGGGACTTAAAAGGGAGGGTCAGAGGCTGTGGGGATAGTCAGTTTCAGGTGTAAAGAAGTAGGGGACGTGGTTAATAAGTAAATATAAGTGGAGAAAGATCAAAGGACTGTTGCAAGTTAGGTTGATTCTAAGCATCATCCATTCATTGGTCCTCTTCTCAAATACTTTGGCTAGTGACTGTTGCTTTCTACTTATCAATCTTCTCTTCCTACTTGCTTCTGAGTGAGGGGCTCTGGGAATGTGTGTGTATGTGTGTGTATATAATGTATTTACACGCATATATGCATTGCATACATACACATACATACATATATATTGTATTTGTCTTCTGAAATGAATCTTATCTGTCAAAATATAGCAGGGAGTTAAAATTTCAATGCAATTGAAATTCTCTTTAAAGTTACAGTCACCTACTATATTGATCTATGGATAATTTCTTGAAAGGAAAATGACAGTGTGTTCTCTATGTGTAAAACCAGGACAAAATAGCTTGAAAGAAAACATATTGGATTTTCCCTGATCTGTGGCAACTGGAAGTACATTTCCTAGCCTTTTCCTTCGTCTCCCTCTCCAAATAATTTTTTTTTGACATTTTGGTTGAAATGAGAGCTCACATTTGCTGTCAGAGATGAGCCTGATTTTGGAAGAAGTTTTCAGTCCGGTGACTATGAAGCTTTTGTGTCTGATCATCCTCAAGAAGATGAAGAATCTGTGATTCCCTGAGTAGCCATTTGCCATCCTTCCACATGAACTGCTCACATATCTGGGCAGGACCAGAGGTTCTGTGCTCGAGGAGTGGTAGGCCTGAGGTGTGGGTCCCATGGTTGGACCTTGCTTAAGAGGTAGGTGGAAATGATGCAGCATAATTCCCTGGCTGCGGTCTTTTTAAGATCACAGACAAAAATATCCTAATATTCTAAAACAAAAACAAAACCAAAAACAATTTCTGTATCTTCCACATACCTTTACTAGATATGTGCTTTTTCTTTATACATATGGTATCATGCTCTAGATTTTATTGTTTCCTAAATTTTTTTTTTTAATCAGTCCTGTGGTTTTAGAACCTGACCAGTTTCCTATGTGTAAATCTAGTTCGTTAATTCTGCATGTTGAATTGTGTTCCAGATATTCATACACCCCTCGGGATGGGCACCTGGTTTGCTCTACCTCTATAATTGCATAAATTATTCTACAATGAATATCCTTACATGTGTCTTTTTTATAAACCTAAGTTAGCGTTTTTTGGGGTTTATGTACATGAGTAGGATTGCTGGGTTGTGGGAGATACATATACTTAGTTTTGCTGACTACTATCCCTGTTTTAATTAACTCACCTCAAAGTTATTAAGGGCTGAGCATTGTTCTAAGTGCTAGGGACACAGGAGTGGACAACAGACAAAAACCCTGTTCTCATGCTTACATAATGCTTCAGGGAGATGATAAATCAAAATTAAATGTTGTGTTAGATAGTGATGAGTACTATGGAGAAAAGTAAAGCCAAGAAGGGGATAGGGAGAAAAGAAGCGGGGCTGGAGCTGGGCAGCTATTTTAAACAGGGTCAGGGAAGGCCTCACGGAGATGACGAGATGACATGACGTTTGAGTAAACACCTGACTGAGACATCTGGATATTTGGGGGAAGGGCATTCCAGCTGGGAGATTAACAAGTGCTAAGACCTTGTAGTTTTAAAATAAGTTCGGAGTTTAAAGAAAAATAAATTGACCTACAGTCAATTTATCAAAAATACATTTCACCTTTTCTGTTAGACTTTAACACTGATTCTCTTTCCTTTTAATTGACTATTATGCATACACACTCTTGGTTTCTTAAGATAGTTAACTACTTTTGGTTCTTTCACAAACTCTAACTGGGTGTGTGACTATTGCATAATACCTTACTTCACAACCAACCTGAACCCAGCTCATTCAACCCTCACATAGTAAGATTATTTTGGTGGTGGCTGTCTTTGATGAAAAGGAGTCACATGACAAGGCAATAAACTCATATTAGGGATTTAGTTAAAAATAGAACAAAACAAACTTTCAGAGGTATCCTGAGATTTCACCCGTCTTCCATTTTATATCGTTTACTCTCCCTGTCAGGCTTCTGCAGTGGGAATTTGTGAGCCATGCCAAGAACCTGAACCATCAAAGAAGGATTCAGTTATAAGTCAGGACATATTAGGGCTGGAAAGGTTAAAATCACATTTTTAAAGGACAGAGGGCCCTTGTCATTCTTGAGGGCAGTCTCCTGAGGTCTTTTGAAATTCCCCAGTTCCCGTTACTGACATGTTTACCCAGGCTCCTGGCTCCCACCTGAATCACATGTTTTGTGGAGAGGCATGAATTTGCTGTGGGTATCCTTACTTGGTGACTTTTTTAAAATGAAGAAACACTATTATACAGTTCCATTTTTAAAGATTAAGGGTAAAGCTCAACAAAAACCACTTGAGATAAGAATGCTGGGCTTGAGCTGTTACTAGCCAACTGGTTTCTTCCCTGGTGCATCTTCTGTGAAATAACTAATTCCATGGCCTGGGAGCAGTCACACTGAGAAGGCTGAGTCCTTAAATGTTTAGGACCTATTGCATTGTCTATAAAGTTTATGGTGCTGTAAGTGTTTAAAAGTTTATTTGGGGCACCTGGGTGGTTCAGTCGGTTAAGTGTCTGACTTTGGCTCAGGTCATGATCTCGCGGTTCATGAGTTCGAGCCCCTCCTTGGGCTCTATGCTGACAGTTGGAGCCTGCTTTGGATTCTGTGTCTTCCTCTCTCTCTCCTCCTCCCCAACTCACTCTCTCTCTCTCAAAAATAAACGTTAAAAAATTAAAAAAAGTTTATTCAATATTTTTGTTATTGACATATAATTAATGGTTATTATGCTATGCTTACAAGGGTATTTTAATCAAGTGGTGTGTGTTTTGAAGCAGATGCTGTTTTCTCAGAAGCTCTTAAAGTTTAAGTGCAAACATGGATTCATAACTGTTGAATTTTGATGGTTGTGCATTTTAGATCAGATATTTTATAGAAAATATTTAGACTACTTGTCATTATAATTACATGCCTTTTAAAGGTATGTTACCATCTTTGGGGTATGTTTATAGCACGATAATGTCCTTTGTATATAGAGAGATGTCTGGTGATGTTGTTCCCCATTCCTGCTCCAACTCTGCCAGTTTTCTAGCTTCTGGTATTTAATTAATGACCTGACAAAAAAAAAATATCATACTTTAAATACGAGTTGGAAATGCTGTTTTTCACTGGGGTGCTTATACCTTAATAATGGGGCAAATATTATATGACACTGCAAATAAATAAAAAAATAAATAAATTATATGTTTTGATTTTAAATTTTCATGAGTTTCTTTGCTTAGTATTATGCTATTTTGATTAAAGATGTATTCTAATCTTATTTGGAGATAAATCTTTAGTTTTTCAATCATAGGGAAGCCATGGGAACCAATAGCATTTTCTACGAATTAATAAAACCACACGGTACCTAAATTATGCTACTAAAATATTCCTTTGTTCAATATATTTCAAAACTTATGCTTCCTTTCAAATGAGACTAAAAGATTCCTGTGGCAACTTACTTAAAATATGTTCAAATTAGTTCTTTTAATGATTTGGCTGCAAGTTACAAAAAAATTGTAACGATTATAAACTCTCTTATTATCAGACTTTCTCATGAGATCACTTGTTTTAGGGACTACAGACTTAAACAACAGAAATTGGAATATAAAATCGCCATTATTTAACTGTAAAACATGTTAACAGTCTTTTTCTTCATCTAGGTACCATTTACATTTACACCATTTGCAGAAAACTGATGATCATAGGTCAGTCTTCCAAGGTATGAAATTTACTGACAAAATATCTTGCCTTGTATTTCCTGTTTTTCTCAAGACTTTTGTTAGCATTGAATGCTAAACAAAGGAAATCAGTGGATTATATAATAAAAGTTAATAAGTATATATTATATAGTTTTACTGTTCATACTTTTACTTTAACATGACCATCTGTAAAGATAAAAATCTAAAAAAAGACAATACAGTATTAATGAAAAAAAAAAAGAAAGAATTCCTAAAATTGATAGGTAATCTCCAGTGTTCTCAGTCTATCAGATTAGTCATTACTTGTCAACTTGATACTGAACATCCCTCTGGTAACTATATCTTTAGGTAGGGTGACCATGCATCCTGGCTTGCCAGGACAGTCCTGGTTTATGTCTGTTTTCCTGGAGTAATTATTAATAGTGCTCCCTTTCACTCTTTAAAGTGTTCTGGTTTGGATAATAAACTATGGTTACCCTGTTTATGTATGATGCTATGGAGTTTGGACTTTGTTCTCCTTGAACAGCTTGGACTTTACTTATGGCCCACCTGCTAGTTGGGTGAATGTACACCTAACCATTGGCCCAGTCATGAGCTGAGGGGAAGGGGCCTTTATTTCATAAGAAGAATCTCACTTACTAGAACTTACTGCTCAGTTTTAGCTTGAGGAAGTGGCTGAGACTTCTATTGATTTCCCTTCAATGTTGGTAGCACTTTTGTGTGTAGGAGACATATTTATTCCCTGTGTCAGTATCCGGTCATTAGAATATAGCCCAAGAAGGGAGAATATACTCCTGTTGAGACCATGCTTGAATTGTTTCTGGTGTCTGAAACATTCCTGCTTTATTTTTCTTTCCTGCATGCAAAACCTTATGCTGAATATTCTAACACTCAGGTCAGATACTTTTTTTAAAAAATTTATTTCTTCAAAATATAACCCAAGTATCTTAAAATTTGACAATTCTTAAAAAATACAAATGGAAGAAAAGATGCTTGCATGCTCAGTGCATAACATTAATTATGTGTTCTCTCTGTTTTGTTCCTCAAATTTAAAAGCTCTATTACTGACAGTGACTTGAGCAAGCTCTGTGCCAGCATTTTGAATGTAAATTAAAATGAAGGGAGACTGTCTCATGAATAATGTAAATGTGGCCTACACACTATTCCAACAATTCTGCATTCAGTTCCAGATGATTTCCTAAAGAGAATTTGCATACTCCTGTTGCACTTGCTGTAGCAACAAATACTGCTTCACAGAACCATCATAGTTTGGTCTGCTACAGCATTTGTCTGCCAGAGCCTTGAAGGGCAGAGACATCTGTGCCAAAACTTAACTGTTAGTGTTTGTGCTTGTTAATGCTGAGAGAAATTTAGTTTAATGTCACAGTCATGTTAAAATGATTTCTTATTCAGATCCGATGTAAGACATCTCCTCTCCCCCTTATTGAACTTGAGCTTTTGTCTGACAAAATAAGGGCTGAAGGAGGACAGTTCTATGGCCCCAGTCTTGTGGGATAGGAATGGGGGCAAGTGAGAGATGCAAGAAATTTGGGGTGGTGGGTAGTTGTACAGTTAGCACTTGAAGATTGGAATGAGATTCTTTCAGTTTGTTCACTATAATAAGTTTCCAGGAAATTAATAATTTTCATCTAGAAATTCCCAAGCCCTCAGCTGGTGAGTTGATTCCTGAGCTGAGGCTATAAATGAACTTTATGGGTCCATTTAACGGGGACAAGTCCTTGGAGGTTCAGCCACATCTGAGTGCTTCTGGGTATGAGGGTTCCCGATTCTGCAGCAATTTTAGAATTCAAGTCTGTTATAGTATACAACAGAAAGAGAAATAGACATGGGATCCTCAGGCTTTTCCGGTGTCGCCCTAGAGCAACCTAAACTCATTCCTATAGGATCTAGGCATAATGGCTACCATTTGTTATTATTATTGAATCTCTACTATGTGTTAGGTCTGTGTGAAGGGCATATATAATGCTCAGTATTGTCTTACAAGGTGGGCAATATCATCATCATCATTTATTGAATGAATGCCTACCATTTATCAGGTATGCTTCTGAACACTTTCTTCACATATTATCTAATTTAATCCTCACACCACCACTTTGAGAAAGGTGCTATTATTAACTTCATCTTAAAGATGAAGAAGCTGAGGCTCAATGTCTCACATTTAGTTAGAGGTGTAGCTAAGGCCAATACTACACCGTACTGACACTCAACACCATTAGAAAAGTGATTGCCTGGGGCGCCTGGGTGGCTCAGTCGGTTTGCCTGACTTTGGCTCAGGTCATGATCTTGCGGCCTGTGAGTTCGAGCCCCGCGTTGGGCTCTGTGCTGATGGCTCAGAGCCTGGAGCCTGCTTCAGATTCTGTGTCTCCCTCTCTCTCTCTACTCCTCCCCTGCTCACACTCTGTCTGTCTGTCTGTCTCTCTCTCTAAGATCAATAAACATTAAAATTTTAAAAAAAGAAAAAAAAAGAAAAGTGATTGCCTATTGACTAAATTTAACCATGTCATGACCCATCCTATTTTGGTTCACCTACTCAAATGGAGGAGCCGTGTAGGAGGGCTACTCTTTTTTGACATGACTCTGTATTCCTTAAGATGTTCTGAAGACCAGGACTGACCAGGGGCTCTTCCCTAAATGGGAAACACTTGCTTTGGTGCTCAGACAGGCCACCAGCAAAACCTCAAGGAATGGAGGGAGACCAGGCTGCTGAAGCCTCTTTCCCTAAAGATATATGACAACTTCACTTTCATTTATGGTATAATCTAGTTTCTTCTGAGGCATTTAAAATTGTAGTACAGTACTCAGCAAACATTAAAGAATACAGTAGAATATATATTCATCCTTACAGTTGATATCTGTTTCATTTTACTATAAAATTGAAATAGTTTAGTAAAATCTGCGGCTTGAACAATTATTGTCAAATCATTCCATGTGCCATTACATAAACTTCAAACCCAAACTTTGAAATGCCTTCAGGTGTTGTCTTCCTCCAATGATCCGCGCTGGTATAAATGATGCTGCAGTGCCGTCCTGTGGCTGAGCTGACTAATTGTGTGTGTGTTTCCTGCCCAACCTCTGAACCATGCTCTTGCTGGGCTCTTCTCACTGCGTTTTTCAAAAATATTTTTCCCTTATGAAGAAAGCGGTTCTACTGAAATCATTTTTTTAAATTAATAGAAATAGTTCTTCCTAGCTTTTGAGAGCAAGAAAAAAAGCTACAAATCAAGATTTGTGGTTTTTTAAAAGTTTTTTTGAAACGGCTCTTCATCTTTAAACCTGAATGACAGTTTTCCAGAACCCCAAGTGGAATGATGGATTTTCAGAACTCCCCCTTTGTCAAGGCTGCCCCGATGTGGTGGAAGGAACGCTGCTGTGCTTGTAAGTCTAAAGACCTGAATTCTAGTCCCAGCTCTGTTGCTTACAAGCAGTTTAGCCTATTGGAGTTAGATTAGGTCACTTTTACGGTCCCTTGGGGCACTAAAATATGTGATTGGGGTGTTTTATTCTAAGTCTGAATATGAACTCAAATATAATGTGAGCAATTAGTGACTGAAGCTATTTTTATTTTGAAATGTGAAATTTCTAATATCAGGAATCCCAACAGGGTTTTGAAAAGACATGTGAGTTTAAAAGGGGAAAATTTATACATGGTTTAATCTCATACTCCCCAAACTGCAACAGTCCAAATGCAAAAATCCACAATGAGATTTTTGTGCTACAGATGTGAGAAAACTCCAGTTTTGATGACTGTTAATTCCACATCAGTTCACAGTTCAGCAAGGTTAGCAAACAACAACAGCAGCAAAAACAGCAATAAAGCAACCCCGGACCCACTTAGTAGAGACGTAGTGTCCAGAAACAGGGACCAAAAGTTTCATTTCACCGTGGAGAAGTCATCACTCTAAAGGACATTGGTAACCTGGAGCAAAGTCACAGGAGACTAACCATGATGGAGAAGGGAAGAGCAGGTCTGGGATATATAAAAGCGCCCAGGAATGTTTATCCTGGAGAGAGAGCTGGGAGAGAAGACAGGAAGCATAGGTGTTTTTCAGGTCTTGGAAGGCTGTAACTTGGAAGTGAGTTTGGGGTGGTATTGTGCTATTCCAGAAGGTGTAACTAGGACCGAGGCCCTGAAGGTATATCAGGATGGTTCATTTCATTAATGAAGCACTTTTCATATTTAGAATTGTCTTCTGATACCATGTGGCACATTCCTTGTTACTAGAGGTGAGAACTCTGGGGCAGGGAAGGTATAGGACATCAGGTGGTGGTGCCAGTGATGTTGGCGGGGATGAAATTGGATAGGCTTTGGGCCCTTTGATTCTATGAATACTTGGCATAATTCCATATTTGGCACCATTAACTGAAACTTTTTAATGATGATCAGTCAACAAATATTTATGTAATATTTACTATTACATGCCAGGTAGTTTTAGGAGATGGGGATATGGTGGTGAACAAGACCAACAAGGTCCCTTTCCTAAGTGAATTTACAGTCCAGTGGGATGAGCTTAGTGGATAACCAAGACTATTACAATTCTGTGTCAAACTCTGATCTACTTCCAGCACTCTCTTTTCCTCTGGAATCAGAACTGACTAGGCAGGGGAGAATTCTGGACTTTCAGATTTCTTTCTCTTAGATGAGAACACTAAGATGCTTGCACATGTGTTGTATATACTGCCTTTGACAGCTCCAGAGATGGAAATAGGGTCTGAATGTTATCAGTGTTTTATCTATTTGTATTATTAAATACTACGTCAGTCTGGTGGGTTTGCTTTATACATATGAAGCTCCTGGATCATTTTGATGATTTGCCTTTTCAAGGTGGGTTTGACTTTTATAGACATATTTTTCCTTAATTACTTCCTCAATTTTTGAAGGCCGAATTTGTTATTGGAAGAAGGACTTTATTCCATTGTCCATATTTATTATCATTATTTTCTTGAGAATCTTGAATACTTGTTAGTCTCCTGCAGTTGGTTCTGCTGACTTTAAGGCTGTTCATTGAATTCATTTAATAGCACTTGGGAATATCTGCTATGTACCTGGTACTCTTCTGGATGCTGGTGATATCTAATAATGGTGCTATTCCTATTTTCAAAGAGATTACAGTCTAGTTTTGGACTCACACACATGTGAGCATATTAGTGCAACTAAATGTAAAATATATATGTACATAAATTTACATAAATTATATATATATATATATACCTACACATATACATATACACACATATACACACACACCCATAATGCAATTATGGTATAGATAGAAATAAGGCAATAGTCATTTCTCTCTAGGGACATTGGGAGAGTCTTCAACAACTGTTCTCTTTCCCCTCCTTATCTTGTTCCTCCACCCTCTCCTGCTCCACTTTCTCTTTCTTCACTGTGGTCACCAGAGTGAACACTTATGTGTGTAATGTGTTCTAAGCATTTAGCCTCTATTAACTCAATTAATCCTCAAACAATCCTATAAGATAGTCATTATACCTATCTTGCAGATGAAGAACCTTGACACATGGAGTTTAAATAAATTGTCCAAGGTAACACTGCTAGTCATGGAGGTAGTGTTTCAGCTCGGTCATATGGGGTGGGTGAAGGAGAGAACAGGGTAAGCAAAGACATGTGTATTTGGGCCACTAAGATGTTTTGTGGAATGGAAAGCATTTTGGAGTAGCTTTAAGTATATGATGTAGGATCAAGAGTAATGGAGGGAGGAGAAGGCAGGGACTAGGTAATGAATGGTGTGTGTGTGTGTGCCCTAGATAGGGTTGTACTTCACTGTGTAGGCAATAGGGAGCCATGGGAGTATTCTGAACACAATTACACAGTGCAATTTGGATTTTAGAAAGCTAATATTGGGGCCACCTGGTAGGCTTAGTTGGAAGAACATGTGACTCTTGATCTCGGGGTCATGGGTTCGAGTCCCACATTGGGTGTAGAAATTACTTAAATAAATGAAACTTAAAAAAAATAAAGGTAATTTTGGTGGATATATTATATAAAATATATAAGGAAGGGGGTGTATGAGAAGAACAAAGGTTGAGTGAGACCGAAGACAGGGAGACAAGTGAGGAAGTATCCTTATAGTCTAGGGAGACATGTGAGGACTTGCTTGGTCAAGGTCAATATCTCCATGGATACAATTTAGAATTTTATATTCTGAGATTTTTGGCTCAGATTCTTATTTTCTTCTCAGTAACATTTTTTACATTTATATGTGGAACATAGATGAAATTTTTTATATTCAATCAAATGAAAGGTAATATAATCAAATTAACTTTTGAGCTTTTGGAATATTTTTGAAGAAAGAAAAAGATTGAAAATTTTTAACTGCAGGATACGTATAGTCAAGTAGTGTTTCCTGGTATAGAGTTTGTGGGAGGAGTATGTCCAAAAAGGGACATAAAGAATAAAAAGAATTACCAGTGGTTGAGGGGAAGCATATATTCCTACAACAGGCCAATGACAATGATGATCTTTCCCCACCATTTTGTTTCAAGTTGTACCTGGTAATAGGCACCATTTATGGGGTGCTTACAGTGTGCCAAATAGCATCCTAGAATGTCATGTGCATTGTCTCCTTCTCCATAACAGCACTGCTACCATGTGCTAAAATACCTATTTTCAGATGAAAAAAAAAAAAAAAAGGTCTGGAGAGGTAAAATGACACAGATACTAGGTGATAAAATTAGGATGGAAGCCCAGGTCTATTTGACTCCAATATTGGACTGTTTCTACTAAGTATCACGGGCACTGGAGAAGAAGCCTTTTCCATCTCCCCTACCCTGCTATACTAGCTGATTTTCAGACACATGCATTGGTTCCAGGCCAGGAACCAATGCATTGCATTGGTTAGAATTGCATTGTTAGAATTAACTCCTAGACTGCTATTGACACTTGATAAATATAGATAAAAACAAGCTGGATTCATAGGACTTTAGTAGCTAAGAAGGAAGATATTCTAAAATGACTCACTTGAGATTTTGAATTCTTTAAATTATTTTCTTTTTAAATGCTTGTTTTTTCTTGACTCACTATTTATGGTATTTTTGGTTTAAGTAGTCAGCAACTTGTGCTCACAACTTATAATCTGATTATATTAGATAAAAATCATCATTATTAGCTTAAAATGAAAATTTACTTGAGTGTGCTCTTTCTTCCTCAGGCCTTGGAATACCTCCTGTGGGCCAGTATGTGTATGGAGTTCTCGGTCCCGCTCCTGTCTGTCAGGTACCTGACGTGGCGGGCTACTCTTTACACTGCTGTCTGCCAGTGCTATTATGACTGCCAAGCTGGCGTTCATGCAGAGGTAGGCCACTTGTCATTCTCAGCATCCCAGTATTGAAAATTACAAGTCATTAGCATTTTCTTCTTCAGATGCCCAGCAACACAAACACAGACAGACAAAACCTGAAGAATTACAGTGGAGCAAGGACGGAAGTCCCAGGGTGTACCTGCAGAAATGTGCTTGGCTTCCCCATTCTATTGATCTCTTGCTCTACATTCTGCTCTCTCCTTTGCTCTTTGTTCACTTCCACCTCCTTGGACCCTTTTCTGAATAAGATTTCTGATATCTTTCCTTCCCCGTTGAATTCTTTCATACAAGTCACTCTTCTTCCCTATTTAGTTTTGCATTCTATGCCCCCTGCAATCCATTTGTCTTGCTTTTCTCTGCTTCCAGATGTCATTTAATACATCCCCCCTTTTTTTTGTTTTTCTTCTTTTCCTGTATATCTTTTAGACTGAATACTTGAAATGTAACTTAACTTTTAGGGGTTTCTATTAGCCTATGTGGTACCTCTGTGTAAATCAAAAGCACCCTTTTCTACAATACATGGTACTTAGCTTGTCAGTGGATGAGGGCTTGGTGTGAATTAGAAGTAGGCACCCCTTCCTGTAGGCCAGCACATCCCTGCACCAGTGTATATGGTCTGGTGAGTGCAGAGGATTTCAGCCTTCACTTAACCTCTTGGCTGGAAGTCTAAGCAGGACAGCGCTTTACGGTTATACAAATCTTTTTTCGTATCCTGTTCACAATCATCTGGCCAGTTAATGGCTCCTTTACATTTGGTTTTTCCTGCCCAAACTAATTCTGAGGGATTGGATGGTAGTGGCCCATCCTGAATAGCCTAGTATAACCCTTGTGGGAGACATTTTCTAGCCCAGGATGCGTTCTAGAAACTACTCACCATACATGTACAGTTAGTTATAGTGTACTAGGGGTGGCATATTTCTGTAGCTATTAGAATTGTCGGCGAATGGAACATATACATAGTTTTGACTATTTGATTCCTATTGGAATTCTTCCTTATTGGAAAATTTAACTGTTCATGTATATTATTATGTCTGGAAGCGTCTTCGGGAAAAAATTATAAATTATAGATAACGTATTTCAAAGAAATGGTAAAATAAATTACATAAATTGACCTGTTTTGTTACTATCTCTAGAGAATTATAATAATGGTGACCTGATTAAATAAGCAGCCTTCCTTCCTTCCTTCCTTCCTTCCTTCCTTCCTTCCTTCCTTCCTTCCTTTTTTCCCTCAGACATTAATAAATACTTCCTACATGCTGGCTACCAGAGATACAAAAATAAATAAGATCCTTAAAGGGCCTCACAATTTAGTGGACAAAGTGAATAGTTGAATGCATAATACAGCATGCTTTAGTAAGAAGGTTAAGATTTAGGGTAGAGCACTGCGGAGGGGCTTGTGTTTATGTGTGTGTATGTGTGTGTGTGTGTGTGTGTGTGTGTGTGCGTGCGCACATGTATGCAATGACAGAAAAGTGATAATCTATATGAAGCTACAGAATTTGGCTTTCCTTATTTTTTTGATTTTCTTGATTCATAAAGTTAGCATATCTGACAGTTTATTGACTTTAGACCTGCAGAATTTGGGGATGCTTGTAGGAAATGATTGATGATATACTTACAGTGTTGTAAGGAGTTAGCATCAACAGAGTTTAATTCACCAATTAAATCAAATATCTGGGAGAATAAAACATACAGTCTTGATGCATTTTTGATCACTATACTCTCACTTATTATGAATTAATTTTTTTAATCACATATAGGCATTTGCTCGGCGTGCTTTAGCTAAAATTGATGAGTTAAGGCAACTGGAATTAATGAGTTCCTCACAATCGCAGGAAGAATCCAGAAGATACTATAGAGAGGCCACCATAAAGGTATAAACATTTCATGAAATAAAAGAAATTGACTGCACTATACAGTTGATTAAGTACATAATATTAGTGGTTGAGAAGTGCATCCCATTGTTACCTCATATTTAATTCTTCTTTTTGAGATAGATGGCAGTGATGATCTTCAAAAGAGGAGTATTTGAATCTAGAAGGAAACACAAAGGTTTGTTTAGACCAAAGATAAGAGTGAACCTAAGAGAAGCTCAAACTGTAAGTATAAGAACGTCTTCTCTTGTTCAGACTCTTTTTGCAGTGTATTTGTGTTAACCCTCTATCTTTTAGGTCTGGTCACTCAGTATTAAATCCTGCACCCTGTTCCCTGCACCAGTGGCAAATAGAAGAATGCCTTCCCACTGTGGGCATGGCCTCACTTCATCCCTTTCTTAAAGCTTTTGTGCCTTCACATAATCCCACTTTTGCAACTTTAAAGGGCAAGAGGCAGAAGAGCCTGGAAAAGGTTCAAATGTACACACTTTGAGTGGTGCCACAGTGACCTTTGTCTTTGACTCCTTGTTGTTGGCTTAGGGGCCTCTGAGGTTGGCGCGAAGGTGGAGGCACCTTTGGGACTGTTTATGAGCTAGCCTACACCATAGCAATAAACAACCCCCATATCTCAGTGACTTACAATAACTGTTTATTTCCCACTGGCATCATACTTATTATAGTTATCAGGGGGCTGTGCTCATGACTGCCACTCAGGGCCAAATTGAGGAGAAGCCCTCATTTCAAAAATTGCTGGTCATTCTGCCATGGGGGATATGAGAAAGCTCTGGAGAATCTTGTGCAGGCAATAATGCCCAGCATGGAAGGGACAGCAGTCTCTACTCACATGTCCAAACTCATCACATGGCTCTCCTGGCCACAAGTGTGTTTGACCAGCAGCACTAGGCCTGTTGGGGATGGAGACTGGGACACAGTTCTGCCTTTTGGGGCCCTCTGCCCTTTCTCCCTCCTGCCATTTCCTTCTCCCACTGTCTTGCCCTTGCTTTTCTGAATCTCACTATCTCTTAAGGCTCAGTTCTTTTTTTCTTCTTTGAAGCTGTTGTAGATAGTTGTAAATTGTTCTGTGAACTTCTTTGTAGGGACTGAAAAAGTGAGGGGGAAGATGAGCAGTTTCTGACAGGAGAGTAGTAGACTCTCAGAACCTGAGAAGAATTTAAGAAATCATCCGATTCAGTCCTTTCCTATTACATATGGGAAAATAAATCCCAGAGTATTTAAATTATGGCCTCAAGGTAACAGAGGCAGCTAGTGGCAGCACTGGAAGCAGACCCCAGGTCTCTGGTTCAGTGCTTTCTCACTACTCCAATAACTGCTGCTCTCTTAACTCATTTCTTCGTATAACATTTAGGAGCAATTATTTATTTATTTTTTCTCTTAAATCGTAATATCTAAATACAATTATTATTTGGGCATGGTAGCTTCTAGTGTGACTATGATATGTTGACTACTGAGCCCAGAAGTACATTTCATACATCCTTTTAAAATCGTGTCCCTTACCGACCAATGGTGTACAATTTGTGCAGGTGGTGACTTCCAAATTATAGCTAATTCCTTGGATGGGCTGTGGAACCGCCTACATCTGGTATTGTTGAGTAGTGATGCCATGTAGCATTTGTAAGAGAGCAGGGGGTAGTGTTGTTTTTTTTTTCTGACTAGCAACTTTTTTTTCTCTGAGCAAACCAAATTCAAGTATCCAAAGCCATAAGATTGTCATTAATTAGCATAATATTATGCTTTATAATCATCCTGGTACAAAAATTAAATATATTTTCAAAGAAAAATGTTTAAAATTCTGTATAACATTACATTAAAAACACATCTATTTCTGGTTTCCTTTAAGATGATTATTTTATGGAAAGGTCTGGTAGTATATCTTTTTAGAAAAAAAGTTGTAATGTTTAGTTGGCAGTTTCCATAGGGAATAGTCAACGTATCCTTTTTAAAAAGTCATCAGTATTTGCAGTATTTGACATATTTTGCAGAATGTTCTGTTCTATATATATATATAATAGTTTTATTATATGCCTATAAAAGAAATTAATTTCAATATGCATTAAATCTGTTTCATAAAACATTTCTCTGAATTTGTAAGTCCATTGTGAACTCGCAGTTAATCATTTTTGTTTTTTTGTTTTGTTTTGCTTTGTGTTCTTTTAGAGAGAGAGAGAGGGAGTGTATGGGTGGGAGAGAGGGACAGAGGAGGCAGAGGGAGAGAGAGAGAGAGAGAGAGAGAATCTTAAGCAGGCTTCATGCTGAACAGGGCTTGATCCCACAACCCTGGGATCATGACCCGAGCCGAAATCAAGAGTCGGATGCTCAACCGACTGAGCCACCCAGACACCCCAATCATTTTGACTTTAAAGGATTCCTTTCAAGCACCACTAATCCATACTCCTAGTGATTGACTGTTTGGAATTCATTCAATAAATATTTTTAAAGTACCTGCTGTATGTATAAGGTAGGTAGAAGTTACATTCTTACGGAGAAATTACATAATAAATAAGTATAGTAATTATTGCTTGTGATAAGTATTAAGAAGGAAATAATGATAGAGATTAAATGAATTACATGTAAAGCCCTTAGAATGTTTCTAGCATGTAATAGATCCTCAGGAGTATTAGCTGTTAGTTATTTTTTCATTCATTCATTTAACAGAATGTACCAAATGCCTACTGTGGTTACAAGTATGGTAGAATATAGAAAAGCAATGTCACAGGTCTGTCTTTTTGAATGGCCTTGGAGTAAAGAGCAGGATTTGACTGGACAGGAAGAAGAGAAGAAAACATTCTAAGTTAAGGACCAGAGCAAGATCATAGCTTGGAAACAAGAGCAAACAACATTTATTGGGGGACAGAAATTAAGCTTGACTGGGCTAAGTGTGTTATGTTGGAGAATTAGCGTAATACATCTAATGGAGTAGATGTCATAGAAATCATAGTATTTAGAAGTGGAACAGACAATCTGGATCTTACCATTTAGCTTCTCAACCATCCTGATGTTTTTAAAGATGGTATAATATACTTGATGCAGTTTTGTACCATAATCTGTCAAATTTTTTTATTACTATTTAAAATTTTAGTTGTTTCCAGTTCTTTGTTATTATCAATATTGAAGTAATCAACATCTTCAAGTATGTTATTTTTTTCTTTTATTTCCTGTGGACAAAATTCAAGGTGTAGGATTTGGATCAAAGGATACAAGCATCTTTATTTCTTTTGATATATATTCCCAAATTGATTTCCGAAATAGGTACATAAGGTACAACCTGTATGTACCAATTTCACCACAAGCTGTTATCATTTTGATATTATTCTTAATTTTTAAAATAATTCTGTTTTTATAAAATGGCTTATTTTAACTGTTTCTGTGATCCAGCTTTCCCATATTTTTGTGATTACTCTTTTTATTTCCTTTTTCTGTGAATTATCTTCCACAGTTTTTGATCATCTATCTACTAGAGATTTTAATTTTTAAAATACATTTGAATGATTTCATTGCTTTTATAGGCATTAATATTTTGCTTGTCAGGCTTGGCAACCCACTGTTTTTTTATTGCCTGAAATCTTTGTTATAGATTTTTAAAATATTTATATTTTAAAATGTTTACTTAGTATTCTTCTACAGCTCTGATAAATAATCTATTTCACTTTTTTGATAGTTTTTCTATATTTCTAAAAACAATTTAACTCTAATCTTTGGGTTTTATAATTTTATTTTGAATACTTCTAATTATTAGGAAGTTTATTATGCTTTTAAGTATAATTTTTAAAAGCTCTGTTTTAATCTACAATAAAAATCTTAGAGGAAACCCTTACCTCTGTTTGTAAATAAAGAGAGGCAAGGGCATGAAGTTCAAGTTTTACTGAGGTTTTTAACATATCAGTTGACCTATGGATCGAAAAGGCATAGAAACTAATGAGTAGAGAAGTTGGTTTGTGGAAAAATAGTCCAAAGCAGCTTTAACCCTGTTTATGTTTTTCTGCCTTTCTGACTTTTCTCCCAAAAGAGGAGAGAAGCAGGGGAGTCATGGGGAATATGACGGGTATCTTCTAACTGGACATGGATTCTAGAAAAGCTGAGCAGAGTTACCTCTCTTGTTTACTGGTAATCTAAATACAAAAAATAGATCAGTTGTTGGAGGAGTATAGAAGCAAGCCATTGGCAGAAGGGGAAATTGTTCTGGGATGATACAAAGCAGAGTGGCTGGGAATTCA
The DNA here is from genome assembly GCF_018350175.1 of Felis catus. Taxonomy (NCBI): domain Eukaryota; kingdom Metazoa; phylum Chordata; class Mammalia; order Carnivora; family Felidae; genus Felis; species Felis catus. The sequence goes on from NC_058374.1 coordinate 117,596,271, forward strand.
TACAGGGCCCAAACAGTCATTAGCTTATTAGTATACAGCTGGTCAACTCTTCTTTATTTAACTACCACGAGACCTGTTATTTGTACTGTAAAATATTGTTTCTAATTTGGGTTTAAGAACCTTCGGCATTGGAATTTCCTGCAGTGCTGATGAAAAGTGTTCCACCTAGACCCACTGAATCTCAGGATTTGGTCTGTGAATCTTTTAAAAAGCACCCCTGAGAGATTCCGAGGCAACCAAAGTTTGAGTATCAGTTCCTAAAGGCTGTAATTAAGGTAACACAAGGCATATGGAGATTGACGTTGCCCTAATAAAAAGACAATAATAAACAGCCTTTTAATGCTGCCTTGGAAACACAAACACAAAGAAATAGCAGTCTTTGATGTAATGGCAGCATGACAGAAACTTTAATGGAATCTGGAGAGACACCTCAAAGACGAAAACCATAAAAGCAGCTGTCTCATTCATAGGCCATCCACTCTCTCCTTTAGCACTTGTAGCACGAATGCAGCATGCCTTACTTATCTTGGCTTGTAATATTAAACATTTGAGAACTTTAAAGAAGTGGACTGTGTGTTTTGTTTTGTTTTTATTCCAGTTGCCATGGCCACGTACTGTCACGGAGCGGTTGTTGGATGAGATGTTTGATAGCACCGCATCCCGGTTTCTGGCTGTCTTAGAAGCTCTCTCTGATTCAAATAGGCGCACTCTACAAACTGGACCTATTGTTACAGATGAAGTAGAAGTTCGTGATGTTGTCTCAGAACTGTTTATGGCAGGAAAAGAACTTTTAATAAGTAAATAATTTGTTAAAATGACATTTTATGGTAGAACTTGAAAAACAAAAATTTTAGTATCGTATTCCACATTTAAGAAACTGATAACCAATTTTTATCAATCTTAAATTCAGCAATATTGCTAAACTCAATTGCTAACTTAAATAATTTGTTAGATTTTCTTTTGGATTTGTTTGGGTGTATAATCATCTGTGGATAATGACAATTATATTCTTTCTTTCAAATTCTTAATCTTTTAATTTCTTTTTTCTTGCATTTCTTGACTTATTGCACTGGATAGGATCTCCAATAAAACATGAAATGGAAATGGCGATAGCAGATATCCTTGTCTCATTCACGATCTCACATGGAAAGCTTTCAACATTTTACCATTTGTTTGATGTTTGCTGAAGGATTTTTTTAGATGCCTTTTTTCAGATTAAGGAAGTTTCTTTCATTCTTGGTTTACTGAGTTTTGTTTGTTTAACTTTAATCCTGAATAGTTGTTTAAATTCATCAGAAGCCTTTTCTGGATTTATTGAGTTGATTGAATGGATTTCTATTTCATTTCTATTAGTGTGGTAAATTACATTGATTATCTAATTTTTATCCACCCTATATTTTTGGAATAAACCTAATGTGGAGGTGAGGATTATTCTTTTTTTAAATGTTTGTTTATTTATTTTGAGAGAGAGAGAGAGAGAGCACATGTGCATGAGAAGGGGAGGGCAGAGACAGAGGGAGAGAATCCCAAACAGGCTCTGCATGACCAGATGTGGGGCTTGAACTCACAAACAGTGAGATCATGGCCTGAGATGAAATCAAGAGTCAGATACCTAGCTGACTGAGCCACCCAGGCACCCCATGCTTTTTAAGACAATAAATATACTATTAAACCTTTTCCCTCATCCTTCTCATTTTTCAATACTTGTTTCTAAATTCATTTCTTTTTGCTCAAATACAAACTCTAAGAACTTTGAAATAGTTTAGCTGGATATAATATTTTGCTTCAAAGTTGGTTCCTTTTAGAATTTTAAAGACATTTCTCCATAGTCTTGCATATGGTATTGAGATGTCTCTCAGTTTAAATCCTGTTGTTTTATAGATTTAGCTTTTGTAATGCCCTCTTTACTGTGATATTCTCACATTTTGTTATATTAGGCCAAGGGGTGGGTTTTGTAATATAGCAAGTACTTTGAGGTCTTAGATCTTTCTTTCATTTTTCATGTTATTTCTGTGTTCCTTCCCCTTACGTTTACTTTTGAAAAATTCTCTGATGGTCCTCATAGGACCATCAGATGTTATCACATCCATTCTCCATATCTTATTTATTTTATTATTTTAATTTCTTTACTCCTTTCTATTGCCTTCTGAGAAGGTTCTTCAATCTGACTTTCCTGGTCACTCATTTGTTCTTTGGTTCTTGCTATTCTACTCCATTCATCTATTGAATTTTTGGTTTTCACAATAAAATAATTTATACTTAGTTCCTGTTTGATTATTTTTCACAGTAGTTTATTCTTACTTCATGTTTCTAAAGTAATATCTTATTTCCTTAAGAGAATAAACTTAAACTAAGTTTAAGTGTTCACTTCTTTTCCTTTTTTCTGTTTCCTCTGGTAAAGGATGTTTTCATTTGTGGTCTTTGTTTCAAGGTTTTTGTGCTTTCAACTTTATTTTTTCATGAACTTACCTTCTATTGCCTTGGAACAGTTACCTGACTCATCCACAATGTCTACTTGGAAGGAGAGGTAAAGCCTAGACCTTAGCATGTATACTTTCAAGTGAGTTTAGTGTGTCTGTGTGTGTGTGTGTGCACATATGTGCGTGGGTGTGGACCTGCACCTGTATGCCCATTTGAGGGCAGTGAGTGTCCACGGTTTGGGCTCATCTCCTTTTCATGAGGAAAATACAAGATCTCATATGAGAGTTTCTTCACCCAAACTTGAAAATTTACTATTACCTGTACCGATCTTTTCCACTGTCTCTCATTAAAATGGAAGGGATATTCCTTCTCTTCCATTTGAAGTTATTTATTTATTTTTTGAGAGAAACAGAGAGTGAGAGTGAGCAAGGGAGGGGCAGAGAGAGAGAGGGAGAGAGAGAATCACAAGCAGGTTCTGCACTGTTAGTGCAAAGTCTGATGCGGGGCTCAAACTCATGATCTCGAGATCATGACCTGAGCTGAGACCAAGAGTCGGATGCCCAACTGACCAAATCACCCAAGTGCCCCCTTTTTGAAGTCTTTTAGCCTAATCTATCCAAACTTCCCCTTTATCCCATGTCCTCTTTCAGCTTCCTCCCTGTATTTCTTCCTTTTATTATAGTCAGAAATGGTCTGTTTCCACTGTTCTCAATTCTTTCCTTCCTACTTATACAGCCTTCATCCCTCTGTCCTCAGCCATCTACTGAAAATGTCATGGATAACTTCCTTTTTGTTCAGTCCAAGGGTCACTTCTGAGTACTTTCTTCCTTTACTCTCTGCAGTGTTTGTTACTGTGTGATACTCCTTTCTAAACACTTTTCTTTGCAGCCTTTTCTCCCTCTGCCCTTCTCTTACATGTTGGTGTTCCTAATTCTCCTGTCCTAGGAAGCTGTACATTGCCAATGGCTGATTCTGTTGTTTACTATGGATATATAAAGATGACTCTAATGCTGTATCCCTATTTGTACTATCTAACTTCCTAGTTGACTAGTTAAAACTCTTGCTAATTCTCTGTTTTTGAGATTCCATGTTCCTTCCTTTGGGTGGCTGTCCTTGACCACTCTCCTACCCCAAACCCATGTTCAGTGCCTTTCTTATTTGTCCCCATCGCACCCTATATTTATTTCCCTGCTAAGATTTCTTGTTTCCCCACCACAGTGTAAGCTCGGTGAAGACACGGATTGTGTTTTCTTCTTTTCCATTGTTTCCCTAGTGCCTGGCAGTCTGATAGTTAATATTTAGAAAATATTTCTTTGCATGCATGACATTCAAACCTCTCTCTTCCCTTTTCTAGTGTCAAATACTGGTGCAGATGGAATGCTTGATTTTCCACAAACATCTCTTCTGCAACTTATTATAAAAGGAAAAAATGTTATTTCTATAGATGCTGCTGTGAAATTTGTAAAACTAGCTTTTACTTATGAGGAATGGAGTTTATTTGAATCTTCAGCTGGGCAGCTTATTGATTTTCTCCAGGTGATATATACAAAACCAATAATTTGTTTTTATTTTGTTAAGATGCCTTTGAATTATTAATTGTGGGATATACTTCTCTTAGAGGCAGGATGATCCAGAGTTAAAGAAAGCAGAAAAGGATTTAATTCTTCTAATTGCAATAGAACCTTTAATCAATGTAAAGGGAAACAAAGGTATGGTCTTTCCCATGGAAAACTACAAAGAAGGACAGTCAGCTCAAATTTATGTTAAAAAAATCGGTTTTCATGGTAAGTATTTATTTGCCTTTTTGAAAAATTAAAATTTTTATCTGATAAAATATGCTCTTTATAGGTGAAGTGAAAGAAAGAATGTTCAAAGCAGAGGAAACAGGAGGTGCAAAGGCCCTGAAGCAAGAGTGTGTTAATTGTTGAAGGAATGGCAAGGGGGTGTGTATGGCTGGAGCGCACTGGTGGTGCTGGTGGAATCTGAGAATGTGTTAGGAAATGAGGTCAGAGAAATAGCCGGGTGCCAGATGCTGCAGACTCCTATGCCTTCTAACGATGCTGGCTTTTATTCTGTGTGATGATTTTGAGTAGATGAATAAGGCTCTACTTAGCTGGTGCCTTGTTGGTAAATGAGAGACCAGCAGGGCAGTAAGTCATATGCCATCAGTTCACTTTGGCAAGGGAAGATTTGGTGGTCTCCTGTCTTTTTTTAGTAGGGGGAGTTTTTCATTCCAACATTTTAAAAGTTATTGTGTATAGAACTGCAAATCTGCAGCCTCTATTTTCAGACCAATGAGGATGATTTAATCTGTTTTTTATGTTTTATGTTTCATGGCTGTTCAATTGCAATAAATAATTTGTACTAATGATATACATATTTTTTAGTGGTTTCCGAATAGATAATTCTGTTATTTTTATTTCAACTGCCATATTTTACACGTGTTTTAATATTACAAGCCTTTTCAATTCTATTTTGGATGTAGTTGGCATACAGATTGCAGATTAATGATAATAGTCTATTTTAATTGCATTAAAGCCCACTTAGATTAGTTTTCATGTAGAAGCATTTAAAGAGTCTTATTGACGTGATATTTGCCCAGATACCGTTCATGTCATTATGTAGAATTTCTGTGTTTCTCTGCCTTTTCTACTTGAAATTTTTAATTGATTTTTCTCTACTTTATGAATTAGATACTTGTAAGACTTATGGATATTCAGAAGACATTTTCCATTTGGCAGCAACCCTGTACTCCTGTGTCTGTGCCTCTCCCCAGGTGAAATTGCTTTTTGGGATAGATTGTAATGGTGTTGAAGGAGGCCATTATACCTAATTGAAAGCCAGATCTAAAATATCACAGGAATTGCACTTTGCCAAAATTCTATGTTGTTTAACCATTAAGTAAGAGATTGAGTTAAAGCCTGACTTGTGATTTTTAAAAAATGTTTGTTTATTTATTCTGAGAGAGAGAGAGAGTGTGTGTGCAAGCAGGGGAGGGGCAGATAGAGGAGGAGGAGAGAGAATCCCAAGCAGGCTTCATGCTGTCAGCACTCAAACTTACGGGGCTCAAACTTGCCAGCCTTGAGATCATCACCTGAGCCGAGATCAAGAGTTGGACACTTAATCAACTGAGCCACGCAGGTGCCCGTGACTTGTGTTTTTAAGTCTCTTTTGATAATACGTCCTTTTGTTCCTTTTTGGAAAATTACTAGGCTCACTATGTTTCTAATAATGAGGGAAGTGAGGCAGTGGTTTTAATTAGAGTTAACATTCTTAATGAAATACGGCTTTCCAGTCCATGAATACAAACCCTGGTTATTTGGAGTCACTTTGCACACAATGGCCAGTATTTAGAAATGATGATTTGTGGGTATGAATGCTTAAGTAAAACTAGAAGAACACTGGTATTATTAAAACTCAATTCCAGGGATCCTCAGGGCTTTGCTGAAGTTCCTCAGGAGCTCAGCACTGGTTAGTAACATCCTACCTTTTTAAATTAGTTTTATATACAGTGTTGAGATGGAATTTCATTTAAAACTTTGGTTTTACTGTTATAAAAAAATGTTTGAAAACCACAATGATAGAGCATTGTATTATCTTTTATTCAGGTAAGTGCAACTACACTGAGGAACTTGACAAGTTCCCCTGATATGTTTTCCATTTTTCTGGGTTTATTAAATACTTGTGACAGACATTTAATTTTTGAAAGAAAGGTACAGTAAAACCTTGGTTTGTGAGCATAATTCATTCTGGAAATATGCTTGTCATCCAAAGCACTTGTATATCAAAGCGAATTTCCCCATAAGAAATAATGGAAACTCAGATGATTCATTCCACAACCCCAACATATTCATATAAAAATAATTACAATTGTAATGCAAGCTGGTGCAGCCACTCTGGAAAGCAGTATGGAGGTTCCTCAAAAAACTAAAAATAGAACTACCCTGTGACCCAGCAATTGCACTACTAGGCATTTATCCACGGCATACAGGTGTGCTGTTTCGAAGGGACACATGCACCCCCATGTTTATAGCAGCACTGTCAACAATAGCCAAGGCATGGAAAGAGCCCAAATGTCCATCGATGGATGACTGGACAAAGAAGGTGTGGTATATCTATACAACGGAGTATTACTTGGCAATCAAAAAGAATGAAATCTTGCCATTTGCAACTACGTGGATGGAACTGGAGGGTATTATGCTAAGTGAAATTAGTCAGAGAAAGACAAATATCATATGACTTCATTCATATGAGGACTTTAACAGACAAAACAGATGAACATAAGGGAAAGGAAACGAAAATAATATAAAAACGGGGTGGGGGGGGACAAAACAGAAGAGACTCAGAGACTCAGAAATATGGAGAACAAACTCAGGGTTCTGGAGGGGTTGTGGGAAAGGGGATGGACTAAATGGGGGAAGAGGCACTAAGGAATCTACTCCTGAAATCATTGTTGCACTATATGCTAACTAATTTGGATGTAAATTTTAAAAAATAAAAAATAATATTAAAAAAATGATTACAATACTGTAATATAATACAAAATAATAACAAAAATATGAAATATAAAGAAAAATAAGCAATGCACTTACCTTTGCAAACCTTCGTGGCTGGTGTGAGGGATACAAGAGAGAAGAGGGTTATTGTGTAGGACGACTTCCACTCTCACTAATGGAATTATTGCTATCTTTTGGCTCAATGGAATCTTTTTCTGCATGGGGGCCATTGTATACGCTCACATGGATGTTGATTAGAGTACAGTATTAATAAAATCTTGTGATGTACTGTACTTAGTGTAACTGACAATAAGGTAGCAGAGGAAAGGGCCTATATCTGCAGGCAGCCTGACCTAGAATGAAGCAAAGCAATCCTAAGCTTACTCTTGTATGGAAAAGTAAAGGACTGTCCATAGGTTCTGTGAAGTGACAAAAAATACACTAGTGCCAATTGTGGGCACCTTCCAACTTCTGATTTCTGCAAAACACCACGGCCTGAGACTGAGCATCCAAGCGTGGGAAACAATCACCCACAATCCTGTAGCAAGCAAGAGAGAGAGAGAGAGAGAGAGAGAGAGGAACCATTGGCTCAGTTGTGATCCTGTGATGTTTGGCATGACTTACTATTCATATTGCAAGACATCACTTGTTTATCAAGTTAAAATTATTGGAAATGTTTGCTCATCTTAAAGAACACTCACAGAACAAGTTACTCACAATCCAAGGTTTTACTGTATGATAGTAAATATAATGATTATAGTAGGAGAGCTAAACCAAAATTCTTTTTTTGTTTGTTTTCAGCTTTTATTTAAGTTCTAGTTAGTTAACATATAGTATAATATTGGTTTCAGGATCACAACTTAGTGATTTCAGCACTTGCATATAACACCCAATGCTCATCACAAGTGCCCTCCTTAATTGCCATCATGCATTTAGCCCATTCCCTACCTACCTTCCTTCTAGCAACCCTCAGTTTGTTCTCTATAGCTAATAGTCCCTTATGGTTTGCCTCCCTCTCTTTTGTTTTTCTTCTTCCCCTGTGTTCATCTGTTTTGTTTCTTAAAATCCACATATGAGTGAAATCATATGGTATTTGTCTTTCTCTAACTGACTTACTTTGCTTAGCATAATATTCTAGCTCTATCCATATTGTTGCAAACAGTAAGATTTCATTATTTTTGATGCCTGAGTAATATTTCATTGTATATATTTATACAGTAAAACCTTGGTTTGTGAACGTAATTCATTCTGGAAACATGCTTGTAATCCAAAGCATTTGTGTAGCAAAGTGAATTTCTAGAACCATTGGCTCAGTTGTGATTATGTGATGTATGGAATCATGTACTGCTCGTACTGCAAGACATTGTTCTTTTGCCGAGTTTAAATTTATTAGAAATGTTTGTTCACCTTGTGGAGCACTCGCAGAACAAGTTACTCGCAATCTAAGGTTTTATTGCACCACTCTTTTTTTTTTTTTACATGTTTATTTATTTATTTCAAGAGAGAGAGAGGGGCAGAGAAAGAGGGAGAGAGAGAATCCCAAGCAGGCTCTGTGCTGTCAGCATGGAGCCTGATGTGGGGCTCAAACTCATGAACCATGAGATCATGACCTGAGCCAAGTCTGACGCTTAATTGACTGAGCCACCCAGGCACGCCGATAGCAGCATTTTTGTTTCCTTTGGGTAAATACTTAGTAGTGCAATTGCTGGTTGTAGGGTATTTCTATTTTTAACTTTTTTATATATACATATTTTTTAACATTTATTCACTTCTTGAGAGACAGAGATAGAGTGCAAGCAGGGCAGGGGCAGAGAGAGAGGGATTTTGAGAGGGAATTTGAAGCAGGCTCCAGGCTCTGAGCCATCAGCACAGAACCTGATGTGGGGCTCAGACTCACCAACAACGAGATCATGACCTGAGCCGAAGTCGGATGCATAACTGACTGAGCCACCCACCTTCCCCTTCTTAACTTTTTGAGAAACCTCCATACTGTTTTCTGGAGTGGCTGCACCAGTTTGCATTGCTACCAACAGTGTAAGAAGGTTCCTGTTTCTCTGCATCCTCGCCAATGTCTGTTGTTTCCCGTGTTGTTAATTTTAGCTATTCTGAGGTGTGAGGTGTGAGGTGATATCTCATCATACTTTTGATTTGTATTTCCCTGATGATGAGTGATGTTGAGCATCTTTTCATGTGTCTATTAGCCATTTGTATGTCTTCTTTGGAAAAAATGTCTATTCATGTCTTCTGCCCATTTCTTAACTGGATTATCTATTTTTTGGGTTAAACCAAAAAATTCTAATCAAGGCTGAAAAGTACAAGGAATTTTTACTACCAGCTTTTTAAAAAAATCATGTATGTTGGGGCACCCGGGTGGGTCAGTCAGTCAAGCGTCCGACTTTAGCTCAGGTCATGATCTCGTGCTTGGTGAGTCTAAGCCCCATGTCAGGTTCTGTGCTGACAGCTCGGAGCCTGGAACCTGCTTTGGATTCTGTGTCTCCTCTCTCTGTTCCTCCCCTGATCATGCTCTGTCTCTCTCTCTCTCAAAAATAAATAAAGGTTAAAAAAATTTTTTAAAAAATAAAAAAATCATGTATGCCTTAGTTCATTCAATTCAACAGACATTTATTGATCTCTGTCACATTCCCATACAAGGTACTACATATGCAAATTAAGTCTTAGCGTGGCCCCCAAAGGAGTTCAAGATTTGGTGTATTTTAATTATGAACTGATTACCTTTCCAGTTCAGATATAATGCATTCCATTTTTCTTTTGAAAAGAGCCAAATAACTGCTTTGAGAGGAGATATACTCAGTGTAGTTCATCTGTTGATACCCAGTGTAATGTTCTGTTGTTTCTTCATGTCTCTCTTTCCTCCTTGTTTATATCCTTTCCCAGATCCCCACTCCCTCTCCTGTTACTAGTTCATTCCACTCCCCATTCTTTATTATTTTAACTGCAGAAAATTTAAGAAGAAAGTAGTATGTAAAATTTTCCAATTTGGTTGGAACTAATTGGCTTACATAATGTGCCTAAAAATGTTTGTAACTTTTATTTTTAGAGAGGCAGAAGTGGCCCAGAGCATTCATTAAGAGTGTGGACTCTGGGGATTCTGGCTCAGTCAGTTAAGTGACTGACTTTGGCTCAGGTCATGATCTCTTGGTTCATGAGTTTGAGCCCCATGTGAGGCCCCATGCTGACAGCTTGGAGCCTGGAGCCTGCTGGTGATTCTGTGCCTCCCCCTCTTTCTGCCCCTTCTCCACTCATGCTCTGTCTATGTCTCTCAAAAATAAATAAAAATTTAAAAAATTAAAAAAAAAAGAGTGTGGAGCTACACTGCTTGGGTTTGAATCCTGACTCTGCTACTTTCTACTATTCATTTCATCTTGGGAAAAACTACTTAATCTTGTGCTTCAGTTTGCTCCTCTGGAAAGTGGGGATGATAGTAATATCAATCACTTCATAGGGATGCCATGAGGATTGCATTAACTGGTATATGTCTTAGTCTTTTTGTTATGGGGACTCTATAACAAAAATAACAGAGACTAGGTGGCTTAAACCTGGAACATTTCCTTCTCACAGTTCTGGAGGCTTAGAAATCCAAGATCAAGGCACCAGCAGATTTGGTGCCTGGTGACAGTCTGCTTCCGGGTTCACAGGTGGCTGTCTTTGCGCTGTATCTTCACTTGGCAGAAGGAGAGTGATGGACTCTGGTTTCCCTTTCATGAGGGTAGTGTTCTCACTCTTGAGGGCTTTACATTCGTGCCTAATTCCCTCCTCAAGGCCCCACCTCCCATTACATTGGGAGTTCGGATTTCAACATAGGAATTTTGGGTAGACACAAACATTCAGTCCATTGCAGTAGGTATATAAAGCTCTTAGAATGGTGCCTGGCACACATTAAATGCTAAATGCTATATAGCTATATGTATATCTTATTATTCTTACCAATTTACTTTACCTTTTTTGTTTTCAGAATGCTCAGCCTGATAAAGAAATCGTTGTGGACACAATAATGTTCCTATGGCAGAAATGCAAATTAGGAATTCAGAGGATCAATACGTCCAGAAATGACTATGCAAAATTCATCCAGAAAATCAGTACTAATAAAGTATTCATTTTTGTTTCCTTTCACTTGTTTTTATTATTGCTGATTTAAGTTTGATTCACATTTCAAATCTAAATTTCCATTTATCTACCTGCATAACATTCTTTAAATATGGTGCTGAGTGAGCCTTTCTTTTAAGTGTATTCTTTGTACTTCTGCTGCAATTTAGTTTTGGGGTGTGAGAAGGTGCCACAGGTTTTTAAGGGAGGAATAAATATAGTGCATTTAAGGTTACATGAATGTGGCTAAACTCATTAAGAAGGTTAATAATAGAAAATACAAATAAGGAAGGAGCTTTAGGTTTGTTTTTTTTTCCCCCCACAATAATATGTTTAGACTATTTCAAAGAGCTCTTTCCTGGAGAGGAGAAAGTTGAGCAGGAGAATATCATAACCCAAAACTTAAGAGGAAACATTTTAATAGTAACATATTGGATGTGTTGCACATAGGGTGCATGGGCATGGTTTTACCATGTGCTCTGAAAAAGTAATGATGTGGGTGCTTCAATGTTGTTTCCTCATTTTAGCTCCCAAGGTGTGATGGCTAATTTGATGTGCTAAGCTTTGGGGATACAGGCATGAAACCTGCAAGGCACCTAGCATGGAGCCTGAAACACCTGCTTCCTCTTCACTATTTTGGAGGACTTTAATAGTGATCATAACGGGTACTTTTTGAAGGAAGAATGAGAACTTTGAGGATACTTATAATCTTTATTGATATATTTAAAAAGGAAGATGATAAATTTTTTATTATGGCTATAGATATGCAGATTATAAGCTTAGGTGAATCTTCTTTATGAGTTTATATAAACAGATAGATAGGATCATTGATCTTTATATTATTTATAATTAAGATGTACTAATAAGGGGGGTGTACCTGTCTAACATTTCTGTATGTTTTGAAGATGATGATTTTAAGGAAGCCCTAAGTTTTTTTTTTTTAAAGTGACTCTACAATATAATATACTTTTAATTGATTTTACTGTATATTCTCTCTTTTTAGTGGGTTTATCTTCTGTGGCAGATAAATGAAATAATTCACTGCTATAAAATGGAAGACATTGACGTTGTGGTGGTGGCAGAGGTCACATTACAATTAAGTGAAATATTGGAGTCATTAGGAAACCCACGAAAAAAATTTAAAAAATCTCTAGGTAATATAATGAATGAAAAAGTATGAAGTTATTAACACACATATGAATGTATAAGTATAATTTAGAATATGAACGTATAAATATAAATGGGAATGCAGAATAGCTACGGTTAATGGAAAGTAGTCTTTTCAGTACAGTGTTTCCTTGATGATTTATAACTAGAGATAGAAATAATACAGGTTTAACCCAGCAGATGTTAAAAGGAGGTTACATGCTCTGTGATTCCGTGGCATACATACATCTTTTGTCTTCTTACTCATGCATTCCTGTTCTCTATTCCTCATTCCACTTTCACCTCTTGCCCTCTTCCCCATTCTTCCATTTTTCTTTTCTCTCCTCCCTTTTATCCCCTTTCCTCCTCTGCCATTTCCCAATAGAGTGTATGCTGCTTCAAGGAAGAGAGCATGTTTTGGTTGCCGGTATATTTTTGGTACCCACCACACTGCCTGACACAGACTGGGAGCTTAAATAAATGTCTGTTGAATGGATCACTATTCCACATCTTATATCCTTTCTAATTCTCTCCTCTCTTCTGATTCTCTCCTTTTAAAATTTATTTGTCTTTCTTCATTTATTCTATTTCTCCTCTTTTCCCCTGTTCCTTTTATCTTCCTCTTATTTGTTCTCACTTCCCACCCTCTTCCCTACTTTCCCTGCCCCAATCCCTTTCTGCCAGCATCTTAGCCTTCTAGAGGGTGCCAGCCTTATGCTCTGATCCGTTTTCTTCTACCTGTGGTTGAACCCCTGAACTATTTGTTTTATAAGGTATCTCATATGTAAAGAATAAGGTGGGGGTGTCATTAGTGGGTGTTCACTTTCCTATTTCACCCCACCTACAGAGTTTGTATGACGTTTGAGGGACTTTGTAGTAATTATTGTAGTAATTGTTTTCCCGGAGATTCACTAATCTGGCTCTGCCTATTCTTGGTTGTTGAGTGTGGTTTTACAGATGAAATTTTAGAGCCATGGTTCTCAATTTTTTATTGGTATCAGTATCACTTGGGAACTTATTAAAAATACAGGCCCAGATCCTATCCTATTTCATCTAGACTGGGCTTTCTAGTCTTTAATAGTTTACCAGGTGATTTTGATACACATCCAAGTTTGAGAACTACTGGATAAAGGTCTCTGGCTGTCTAACACATTCAATGGCCTGAAGTCCTGGTTTTTTTGAAATGTCCCGTCCTAAAGTGCTTTTTCCTTTTTTAAAACTTCTATTATGAAGAATTTCAAATATAGAGAGATGAAAAAAGTTACCATGTACATCTAGTACCAATAATTTTGAATATTTTGCCAATCTTCATTTCTTCTTGCAACACTTTTTTTCCTCTGGAGTGTTTTAAAGCAGACATCATGTCATTTTACCAGCAGAAGCCTCAATGTGTGTGTGTGTGTGTGTGTGTGTGTGTGTGTGAGTTTGTCTATCTATGCAAAAGATAAGGGTTTTATAAAATTATAATGCCATTATTACTATACTTTACAAAATCAAGGAAAAATTTCTATGTTTCTGATTGTATTAAAAATTGTCTTAAGTTGGTGTGTTCCAGTCAGGATCCAAATAAGCCCACACATTTTCCTTTCTTACATTTTTCTTGAGTCTCTCTCTCTCTCTCTCTCTTCTATAATAGTTCTTTTGCTCACCCCCTTTTCAAACAATTTTTTGAAGAAGTTGGTTTATGACCTTATAGGATTTCCCACATTCTGGATTTGGCTGTTTGTGTCCTTGTGGTATTGATTAACTTGTTTCTCTATCTGGTAGGTAGATCTAGAGGCTTGCTTAGATTTGAATGATACCGTATCAAAAACAATTCTTGTGACTATCTTACACATTTGGCAAGAATACGACCCAGGTGGTGCTATTTACTCCCTGTTGCATTAAATCAGGAGGCATATAATGCCTAGTTATCCCACGTGTTGTGTTGTAAAGACTTACCAGTGAGTTCAGGTGTTGTCAACCTGACCTTTTTCCTAGGTTCCTTTCCCCCAGATGTAGCTTCTGAGACAGGTTGTTGAATGAAGTAGTTTATTTGGGATATTATCCAGGGAAGCAGGGTGGTGGTGTGGAGAAGTGAGATGGAAAAGGAAAGGAAGGCAATACAAGGTACAGTAAGTTAGTGAGAAGGCTACTGTTGTAGACTTAGGGCTTATTCCCGTGAGAGACCTCTAGGACTGTGTAGAACCTGGCACAGAGAGCTGAGAGGTTGAGATATTTATACAACTTTTGTCTGTCATTGGTTGGAGGCTACTGGAGGAGTGAGGGTGAGAAGCCAGAGGGGGTTCTAACTTCTGTCATTCTTTCTGCACTCATGATATTGAGTGCTTAAGTGAAGAAATTACTTCATCAGCTATTTGGTTACTCTGGTTATTTTTGATTGTGTGGTAGACACAATCAAATATTTGCTAAATACTTTATAGAAATAATTTGAAGCCTCAGATGATGTTAATGTTCTTCCAGAGAAGTTTATGCTTGCTTTTACTAGATGTATGAAGACACTGTCACTCCAGGATCCCATTATTCCAGTGTGAGAAACTGAGATAATTTGAAGCTGGGATGCTCTCTTGTTGAATTATTTTCCATTTGCCCTAATTCCTGGGATACAGCCCCCTCTGGCTTCCCACCCTTGGTGGTCCTGGATACTAATCTGTGTTGCTTGAGTTCTCAGGACTGTCAGAAACATCACTCAGCTTCTCAACTTTCCTCTCCAGAATTGACAAAAGTTCTCAGTGGAGAAAATAGCTCTAATGCCATTCTGTATTCCCTGGGCTCTCTTCCCAAGAGCCAGGTGATACTCTTTTCTCTTTACATTTTCATGAGCTTCTTTGCTTACAGATGAAAAAAGTATTTTTTCAGCTTTGTTTTTCTATTTATTTATTTATTTATTTATTTATTTAATGACAGAGAGAGTGAGTGAGTGAGCACAAGTGGGGCAGGGGCAGAGAGAGAGAGAGAGAAAGAGAGGGAGAGAGAGAGAGAATCCCAAGCAGGCTCCACACTGTCAGCACAGAGCTCAACATGGGGCTTCAACTCACGAACTGAGCCATGAGATCCTGACCCGAGCAGAAACCAAGAGTTGGATGCTTAACCAACTGAGCCACCCAGGCATCCCTTTTACCAGCTTTTCTAGTGGTCTCTAGCGAGGAGAATTTTTACAGATTACCGGTTACTGAAAGCAAAAGGCCTAATGATTATTTTTTTAAAAATCTATTTCTTATTTAATTTTATTGTTTTGTTTACTGATTACTTTTGGAGACTATTATTTTGTTGTATTTTATACTCTGTTTAATTATAAATGAGATAAATACAATTTACTGATTCATTGAAAAAAAGTTTTATTTCTAAAGAACTAATCAATACTGGAGCATGATCCATTTATAAATAGAAAAATCTACATTTATGTAGGGAGGGATTGTTCCCATTTAGACAAATAAATTCTTATAACGTTTCCAACATTGTTATTATCATCATCTCATTGGCACATAAAACACAAAGTACAAATCATTCTTGTGTATTAATTATGGCAATCTGATTCAAAATGTTTATTGGACTGTTTATTAAGTAATGCATTATTTAGTTTAAGTTATTAAACTAGCATTTTAAAATAGGAAACTAGCATTGCCATATATTTAACTCAAACCAACCTTCTCTGATATTTGCCCAAATCTATAGGCTTTTACACTGTTTTCTGAATGCTTTACAATGGACTTTATAGTATGTAGAAAGACCAGTCTCTTTACCATAATATTACCTTGTTAATAATGAATAGTTTTAATTATTTGTCATACTGCAAGATGCTTTTAAATGAACTTATATAAAGATCAAATGTAATTATATGGAAGAAATAATTTGGTATTTAGTCAACGTCTAAGTGTTGAATCATTTCTAAAATCATGAGTAATTAAAAAAGTAACCAATTAAGTGTAACATTTTTTAGGATTATGATTCACTGCTATGTTTACATTTTTTCCTTCCTTCTTTTATTTCCTCTGGTCCTTCCTTCTATCCCTTTGTTTCTTCTCTCCTACTCTTTCCTCTTCTTCCTACTTTACTCTTTTTTTCTCCTCTTCTTCCTTCTTCTCTTCCCTCCCTTCCTCTTCCATTCCTTCTTTCCTTCTTTTCCTCTTCCTCCCCCCCTTTCTCCCCCCACAGAGATATCTTTAAGGAAAGGGACTGGTGAATTCCTTGAGACTTCAAAAGGGAGCCTGGAAATTCTCCCAATATTGAAGGTATTGCAAAAATATTTTGGAAAATATACTTAAAGACATGAATTTAAAATTTCAAATAATATTATATTTATAAATATGTAATGGTTAATTATAGAAGTAATTCTGAATATTTAATATTTGAGATATTATGGTTTTTACATACATTGCAAACTACAGGGGATGTTTTCTAGTTTTTGCATTAACTCTAGAAAAAAAAATCCAATCAGGTTTAAAAATAACCTAGTAAATTCTCTTAAAAGGATTTGTAGTTATATTACTATTGGTATTTTGAATGTGTTGTGATTCATGGACTCATAAAGCAGAGACGTCCTACTCAGCATATGCCTTTGACCAATTCTGTGTGTTATTTACCTGTTGAAAATGCACTTAGAACAGGCCCTGGCACATGGCAAGTTCTCAGTGATTGTTAGCTTAAGAGGAGAAAGGGGTGAGGGAGATAAATGGCCATTCCTCTTCTTGATTACTTTTGTTTTTTTAGAATATTTGAATTATTTCTGTACATAAAGGATTGTGTTGTTCCATAGATCTGAATGGGAGTGTAGGACACTGTGTCATATATGCTATAAACATTTATTTATTTATAGACATGAACCTAGAATAGCATTTTGCCAAGTCTGTCCTATGTGATGCTGATACTATGCTTCAGAAAAGGTTGCCAGGGTCTAACTTTGAGTGATGTTGGATTAAATGCAATAGGTCCCTTACTGTAAGACTTCTCAGAGGCATTCATTTGCTTCCGAGTATTGTGGTTTTCCCAAGAAGAAGATATAGAATATCATATATTCTATTATCTGAAAATAAAGCCCATTTTACCCCCTATAGAATAGCTACTTAGGATACTAGTGCTTCTGGACTACTGTTGAAAAATACTTTTCTAGAGAGGAAGCCAGTGATCTATATTTTGGTTTGCCTGATTAATTGAAAAACTACAATTTTAATTTTTTTAAGTGTTTATTTATTTTTGAGAAAGAGAGAGAGAGAGCCTGAGTGGGGTAGGACAGAGAGGGAGACACAGAATCTAAAGCAGGCTCCAAGCTCTGAGATGTCTGCACAGAGCCCAATGCAGGGCTTGAACCCACGAACCGTGATATCATTACCTGAGCTGAAGTTAGACACTTAACTGACTGAGCTACCCAGGTGCCCCCAAAACTACAATTTTAAATTACAAAAGTTTTATTAGCAATTTTACTATATAGACTGAAATGCTATTATTTTTTATATTCTCTTCTAGGTATTTTTTTTAGCATAGTAGCATTCTGATATTTTTTTACTAAATATTATTCCATCAGCACTTTTCTTATTGCTAGATATTAATGATATTAATGCTTGTAATTACCATATTTTCTCTGAAAAATCAACTTGAAATATATGACATCAAATTGTAAAGAATATTATAAGGAAGACCCATTTCCCCATCATAGCTTAAGAAAAAATACATTATTAATACAGCTGGAACTCTTCTCCACTAAGGAGTGACCCCCGCCCCCGATCACATCACCTTTCCTCCTGCCTAGGAGTAACTGGTATTCTAAATATAGTGATATAAATTCTAGGCATACTTTTTTTTACATGTGTGTGTATTCCTAGGCAGTAGGGAGTATTGTTTTTAAATATAATATAATATAATATAATATAATATAATTTAATATATCTAATATTATATATTTACATATATTTAATACATAATATAGCAAATAATATATACAATATAATATATATTACATATATGTTAACATATATGTAATATAATATGATATTATATATTATATAACATATATGTTAACATATGTGTATATTTAACATATATGTAATATATAATATATGTATTATATATATGTGTGTAGTGTCATACTGTGTGTACTCTTCTGCAGCTTGCTTTTTATCTCAGTATTCTTGTGTTTGTGAGATTTGCTCCAGTTGATTTGTGTGGTCATAGTGATGATTTTCGCTACCACATCCAACTTTTGCTCAGTGTTGCACAGTAAGCAGATTTGAACTCAAGTGTGTTGCCTTCCAACATCCAGGCATTTGGTCACTATGCTATGTTGCCTTTTGATTAAAAAAAAAGTGTCTTCAGGACATTTGTATAAAAGATATTTTTCTAATGCATAAAATATGCATGTCCTATAACTGGATACCAATCAAATATCATGAATGTAATGGAGGACTGGAGGATCATTCTGAATTTACTTTCTTCTGAAGATTATAGGTTTTAAGGGATGCAGGTCTGAGTTCTTTATGTAGTATTGTGTCTTAAAAGAGCTAGAATTGAGAAATCTTTTTATTTTTATTATTTATTTATTTATTTATTTATTTATTTATTAAAATTTTTTAAATGTTTATTTTTGAGAGAGAGAGAGAGAGAGAGAGAGTGAGAGAGAGAGAGAGAGAGAGAGAGAGAGAGAGAGAGAGAGTGAGAGAGTGGGGGAGGGGCAGAGAGAGAGGGAGACACAGAATCCAAAGCAGGTTCTAGGCTATAAGCTGTCAGCACAGAGCCGGACAGGGGCTTGAACCCACAAATTGTGAGATCATGACCTGAGCTGAAGTCCAATACTCAACTGACTGAGCCACCCAGGTGCCCCTAGAGTTAAGAAATCTTAAATTGAGAACAGAGTGTTTGAAATTCACAAGAGATTGAGGAGGCATATCCAGGGATCACTTACAGTGCTTGCTAAGTATACAGCTTCCTATTTCCCACTCTAGACATATTGAATCATAATTTCAGGTGTGGGGGTCTTAAAGCTTGTAATTCCAGATATTTTCCTCTTAAAATTCCCCCCAGGTAGATTCTTTTTTAAATCTTTTTTTTTTTTTTTTTTTAATGTCTATTTTGAGCGAGAGAGAGATAGAGTGTGAGAGGGGTTGGGGCAGAGAGAGGGAGACAAAGAATCCAAAGCAGGCTCTGAGCTGTCAGCACAGAGCCCCATGTGGGGCTCTAACTCATGAACTGTGAGATCATTACCTCAGCCTAAGTCAGAGGCTTAACCAACTGAGCCACCCAGGCTCCCCGCCCCAGGCCCCCGCAGGTAGATTCTTAAGGAAACTAGAATTGAGACTCACTGGCTCTGTGGGCCAGCACTTATTTTCTGAGGCTTCATAGGGTAGGAATAAGAATACTAGTAGAGGGGTGCCTGGGTGGCTCAGTCAGTTAAGTGACCGAGTCTTGATTTTGGCTCAGGTCATGATCTCAGGACCGTCGGATTGAGCTTTGTATCGGGCTCTGTGCTGAGCATGGAGGCTGCTTGTGATTCTCTCTCTCTGCCTCACTCTCTGCACCTCCCCCGCTTATGTTTGCTCTTGCTGTCTATCTCAAAATAAATAAATAAACCCTAAAAAGAAGGAATATTAGCAGAAGTTACCAAGGGCAATGTGCTGGGGCATATGGTAGATGTAGTAGAGGTGGTTCATTGGTATGGTGTAAGGGCACAGCAATTGGTGTTGGAGCACCCATAGTTGAATCTTGGCTCTAATATTGACTGTGTGATCTTGAAGAAATTATTTTATCTGTTTGAATGTAAGTGTTCTTACTTGCAAAATATAACAATAGTACCTATTCTACTGGTATTATTTAAGTTATATAAGTTTAAATGAGATATTGGTAACACTGTGGAAACCAGTACCTGGCACATGACAGCTACTCAGTTTTTCTCCTATGTTTTATGTAGAGCAGCGAATCTTAATTTAGGGTCTCAGATCCATCTGAAAGGGAATTAAGTGGAGAGAAGGAATAAGAACTTATTGTAAGGAAAATCCAAAATCCATATGTTGACCTACAGGAGACTCTAGGTGGGATAAATTATAGATCTTGCATATGTACATGCAACTATTTAAAAAAATATGAGGTGTGGGCGCCTGAGTAGCTCAGTCGGTTGAGCATCTGACTTCGGCTCAGGTCATGATCTCACAGTCTGTGAGTTTGAGCCCCACATAGGGCTCTGTGCTGATAGCTCAGAGCCTGGAGCCTGCTTCAGATTCTGTGTCTCCTTCTCTTTCTGCTCCTCTCCTGCTCATGCTCTGTCTCTCTCTGTCTGAAAAGTAAATAAACATTAAAATAAAATTTAAAAAAAATATGAGGTGCTTATCATAATTACATTAAAAGCTTATTTAAAAGTTTTACTGAAGGGGCGCCTGGGAGTCTCACTTGGTTAAGCATCCAACTTCAGCTCAGGTCATGATCTCATGGTTCACCAGTTTGAGTCCCAAGTCAGGCTCTGTGCTGACAGCTCAGAGCCTGGAGCCTTCTTTGGATTCTGTGTCTCCCTCTCTCTCTGCCCCTCCCCCACTCATACTCTGTCTCTGTCTCTGTCCCTCTCTCTCTCAAAAATAAACATTAAAACGATCTCGCGGTCCGTGAGTTTGAGCCCTGCGTCAGGCTCTGGGCTGATGGCTCAGAGCCTGGAGCCTGTTTCCGATTCTGTGTCTCCCTCTCTCTCTGCCCCTCCCCCGTTCATGGTCTGTCTCTCTCTGTCCCAAAAATAAATAAACGTTGAAAAAAAATTTAAAAAATAAACATTAAAAAAAACAATGTAACAAATTTTATACCTTTAGTCCAAGATTAAAAGCAATCCCTTTATACTGATGTAACAGCATAGGATATCTGTCATTCTTCTGTTCAACATGTCCTAGAGGTCTTAGCTGAAGAAGAAAGATGATAAAGAAAGCAGAAAAAAGGGCACAAGGACTAGAAAGGAAATACCAACCTTGTATTTATTCCCAGACTAGTACAATGCATTACGCATTTTTAGTAATAGCAGTCTAAATGCCCATCGGCAGAAGAGTAGATAAGTAAATTGTAACATATTCCTCAGCATTGCACTGTTGCATTGTGGTCACGAGGATGAATGAACTAGTGTGGGCTCGAACTGGAGTCAGCTTGACATCATTGCCATTCCCTTCTTTAGTCACCTTTGGGTCTCAGGGGAAAACCTGGAACTGCATTTCCCAGCATCTCGTTGCCATGTGATTCTAGGTTAGTCTTCCAATGAGGCGCATTTGCATGAATTTATAACAGAAGGAAGACAGAGTTCTTATTCGGCAGTGGCAGATGGAAGAAGTTCATTTGCCAGCCCTGCTGAGCAAGCTCTTGCGACTCACTTGATCCAGTGTAGTAGACACAGTTGTCGTCAGCCACCTAGGTTCATGCACAGAGGCTTGTGCATGCAGCAGAATGGTCACTGACAGCTCCCTTGGCCTTTGTTCCCCCCAGCCTTCCAACGGTGCTAGACACCTCTAATTCTGTGTATCAAATCCCTTTCTGCTTAGAGTATCTGGAGTCGTTCTGCTTTCCCAACCAAACTGACACATTAAGTTACATACCCTCCCATAGAAAGTTTTCGACAACATGTGTTTGAGTGTATAAAGTGAACTCCAAAATTTTCTGACAGAATTAAAAAATAGGCAAAGCAATATTGCATATTGTTAATGGATGCATACCCATGTAGTAAAAGTTTAAAAACATGCAAAAGAACAGTAAAAACCAAATTCAAGCACAGTGGCTTCCTTTAGGAGCAGAGAAGCATAGTCATTGTGGACACTTGTATGGAGGATTTGAGTTATCTGCATGTATGCATTTGCGTTATTTTCTAAAAATTTTCTGGAGTAATATGGAAAATTTGAAAGTATGAATAAAGCTGGATGCTCTTTATATTATTCTTTATATTTGTCCCTCTGTGAGAGTAATTATAATGAAAAGGTATCTAGTTTTTGAAAATCATGATATTTGCCGTTGGATTTGATGGCCTCTAAGTCTAAATTTCCAGCTCTGAGATTTAAAAAAAGTAATAACTTCCAAAATGAAGTGTGTGAGATGACAGATTATGTAAGTTATATTTTAAACATTTACCGATAAATTTGGTACAATCAGAACTTTGAAACTATGAAAGGAAGATATATATATGTTTGTGAAAAGTTTATTTTATATTTGGAAAAATTATGAAGTGTATTTATTATTTCACTTTTATCAGTAGTACTCCACATTTAACTGAAGACAAATACATTTAGTAAAAAAATACAACATGGTTGATATTGGATAGACTATTTAAATTTGTTATTTGGTTCGAGTTATTATTAAACGAAGTTTGGAAATGTCATATATGATTTTCCTTTAAGTGTTATTTTTCTGTCTTGTTTATAAAATTACTTTAGAAAAAACCCATGGAACAGTTATTTTTGGCTTATGAACTTCTTGACAAAGCAATTGGTGGGATAAATTTGAATTGCAAGTTAAGTACTTTGCCAAATGGATCATCAGTGATTGACCATTGCTATGCCAAGGTAAACAGGGAAACTCTTACATTAGATTTAAGTGCTACTTAGCTTGCAAGAGGGCTGGCCTTGCAAGTAGGTGAGTAAAGCATGATTTGTGGTGGCTTCACTCTCACAGGCCAGAAATCTATTCCCCCCTTCCCAGAAGAAATCAAGAAGAGTGAGGAGTCTTTAAATTTGTTATCAAAGAGGCCACTGGTGAACTTGAAAAGCAGGTTTATTAGCATGCAAACCAGATTGCTAAGGGTTGAAAAGTGAGCAGAATTTAATAGCTTTGAGTAAAATAATAACTTGAGTGATAATAGGATAGAGCTATTTTTAGTATGTTTTGATAATTGCATTTCTTTTTTATTTTTACTTCAATTCTACCAAAGTATACCCAGGATACAGATGGAGACATCTGCAAACCAGTCACACCGAATAGTTTCATGATGGATTTACATCTTGAACTAATTCAAGCCCAGCACCGAATAGCTGTTGTGCTTCTTGACCAATTGCAAGGTAGTCGTCATCAAAGCAAATAATTTGTCCTGCATCAATTTTAAGATAAGTTCAAGTATAGAATCAACTTAATTTGTTAGTTATTCTCTTGTTGATAGTGTTTTCCAGATAAATTTCATTATTTTCTTTTCTTTTCCCTGATTAATGTCAATAGATACCTTTCATTATTGCTTTATACCCTGCATAGCAAATCCTTTAGTAAACTTCTAAAAAATTAAATTAATTTTGTTTGAATTATAGTAAATTATTGATATTTTTAAATTAAATCAACCAAATGTAATTATTGAGTGCCTACTTAGATCCAGGAACCATATTATATTTTGTATAAATAAGATACAACCTCTAATTTTGAGCTTCTAGAGACATAAGCCAATTGTAACAGTTTAGATTAATAAATGTAACAGAAGTGGGCTCAGAATGTTTGTTACAGGTACACAGAAGAG
The DNA here is from genome assembly GCF_018350175.1 of Felis catus. Lineage (NCBI taxonomy): Eukaryota > Metazoa > Chordata > Mammalia > Carnivora > Felidae > Felis > Felis catus. The sequence goes on from NC_058374.1 coordinate 117,619,878, forward strand.
GAGAATCTATAATAGACAAGAGTTAGGGATGGCTTCCTAGAAGAGGTGATAGTTGACCAGAAGGCTAGTAAATATCTTTATGATGAAGAGTGAAAAGAAAGCAGTCATTTGGAGAGAGAAAATAGCCTTTAGCAAGCTGGAAACCAAACAGTAATATCGTGCAGTTTAGGAATTGCTGGAATTCTCTTATGGCTGGAATAAAGAGCACATGTGGGAAAATGACATAGACAAGCCTGCCAAGGTAGACTCCAGTTACATCTAAATGGCTGGGGGGTTTATATTTACCCTGGAAGCTACTGAAGACCTTAGAAAGACATCTCTGACAGCAACTTCAGAACACACAGGACTTGGATCTAACTTCTTTTGGTCTTATTATTAGGTAAAGGAGTCAAAACATTTTTTAAAAAGATGTCAATAATAATACCAGTGTGCATATAGATAACACGTTTGAGTTTCAAAATAAGATTTAACATCATTATGTCTAAAAACTGAGGTTAAATTCTGATAAAGGTAAGTTACTCTTGGCATGATTATATAGCCAAATATTCATTTAACTACTACTACAGTATAAATGACTAATTATAGAATAGAATCAAGTGTTGCTGCCTAATATAACCTCTGATTTCTGTCTAAAGCATTCTAATTTGAAGGGATACATACACCCCAATGTTTATAGCAGCATTATCAACAGTAGCCAAATCATGGAAAGAGCTCAAGTGTCCATTGACTGGTAAATGGATAATGATGTCACACACACACACACACACACACACACACACACACACACACACACTGGAATATTAGTCAGCCATAAAAAAGAATGAAATTTTGTGATTTGTAATGATGTGGATGGAGCTAGAGAGCATTATGCTAAGCAAAACAAATCAGAAAAAGACAAATGCCGTATGATTTCACTCATATGTGGCATTTAATAAACAAAACAAACAATCATAGGGGGGAGAAAAGGCCAACCAAGGAACAGACTCTTAACTATAGAGAACAAACTGATGGTTACCAGAGGGGAGGTGGGTAAGGATGGGTTAAATAGGTGATGGGGATTAAGGAGTGCACTTGTGATGAGCACCGGGTGTTGTATGTAAGTGTTGAATGACTAATTTGAATACCTGAAGCTAATATTACACTGTACATTAACTAACTGGAATTTAAATAAAAACTTAAAAAAATAAAGCATTCAGATGTCACATCATATATACAACTAAATAAATTTAATCAAGTGCTAGTTAATTAATTAATTTTTGAGTACAAACATTTTCCCCCAGGTCAGTAAGATATAATTGACAGATAACATTGTGTAAGTATAAGTTGTACGACTGTTTTGATTTGATACACTAATATATTGCAAAGTGATTACCATCGTAGCATTAGCTAATGCCTCCATCATGTCACATAATTATCATTTCTTTTTTGTGGTATGAACACTTAAGATTTACTTTCTTAGCAACTTTCAAGTATATACTACAGTATTATTAACTATAATCATCATGCTATACATTAGATCCCTAGAACTTATTTATCTTATAACTGAAAGTTCATAGCCTTTGACCAACATCTCTCCATCTCCTCCCAGTCCCCCTCCAGCCCCTGGTAACCACCACTCTGTTTCTATGAATTCAGCTTTTTTAGATTCCACATATAAGTGATATCATACAGCATTTGTCTGAATTATTTCAGTAGTGTTATGCCCTCAGAGTCCATTCGTCTGGTTGCAAATGGTAGGATTTCTTTCCTTCTCATGATTGAATAATATTCCATGGTGTATATATACAGTGGTGGTATTTTTTATACCACATATTCTTTATCCATTCATCCATTGACAGACACTTTAGGTTATTTCCATATCTTGGCTATTGTGAATAATGCTGCAGTGAACATGGGAGTGCAGATATCTCTACGAGATCTTGTTTTCATCTCCTTTGGAGATACACCTGGAAGTGGGATATCTGGATTGTATGGTAGTTCTATTTTTAATTTTTTGGATGAGCCTCCATAGTATTTTCCACAGTGGCTGAATAAACCTACATTCCCACCAACATTGTACAAGGGTTTCCTTTGTTCTACATCCTCGCCAACATTTGTTATCTCTTGTCTTTTTTGATAGCTGTTCTAGCAGATGTGAAATGATAACTCATTGTGGTTTTGATTTGCATTTTTCTGATGATTAGTGATGTTGAGCATCTTTTCATGTACCTGTTGGCCATTTGTATGTATTCTTTGGAAAAATGTCTATTCAGATCCTCTGTCCATTTTAATTGGATTATTTGTTTTTTTCGCTATTGAATTGTAGGAGTTCTTTTTTTTTTATATGAAATTTATTGTCAAATTGGTTTCCATACAACACACAGTCCTTATCCCAACAGGTGCTCTCCTCAATGCCCATCACCCACTTTCCCCTCCCCCCACACTCTATCAACCCTCAGTTTATTCTCAGTTTTTAAGAGGCTCTTATGGTTTGCCTCCTACCCTCTCTGTAACTTTTGTCCCCCCATCCCCTCCCCCCTGGTCTTCTGTTGAGTTTCTCAGGATCCACATAAGAGGGAAAATATATGGTATCTGTCTTTCTCTGCCTGACTTATTTCACTTAGCATAACACTCTCCAGTTCCACCCACGTTGCTACAAATGGCCAGATTTCATTCTTTCTCATTGCCAAGTAGTATTCCATTGTATATTTAACCACATCTTCTTTATCCATTTGTCGGATGATGGACATTTAGGCTCCTTCCATAATTTGGCTATTGTTGAAAGTGCTGCTATAAACCTTGGGGTACTAGTGCCCCTATGCATCAGCACCCCCGTATCCCTTGGGTAAATTCCTAGCAATGATATTACGGGATCATAGGGTAGATCTATTTTTAACTTTTTGAGGAACCTCCACACTGTTTTCCAGAGCGGCTACACCAGTTTGCATTCCCACCAATAGTGCAAGAGGGTTCCCATTTCTCCACATCCTCTCCAGCATCTATAGTCTGCTGATTTGTTCATTTTAGCCACTCTGACTGGCGTGAGGTGGTATCTCAGTGTGGTTTTGATTTGTATTTCCCTGATGAGTAGTAACATTGAGCATCTTTTCATGTGCCTGTTGGCCATCCGGATGTCTTCTTTAGAAAAGTGTCTATTCATGTCTTCTGCCCATTTATTCACTGGATTAATTTGTTTTTTGGGTGTGGAGTTTGGGGAGGTCTTTATAGATTTTGGATACTAGCCTCTTGTCCGATATGTCATTTGCAAATATCTTTTCCCATTCCATTGGTTGCCTTTTAGTTTTGTTGGTTGTTTCCTTTGCAGTGCAGAAGCTTTTTATCTTGATGAGGTCCTAATAGTTCATTTTTGCTTTTAATTCCCTTGCCTTTGGAGATGTGTCAAGTAAGAAATTGCTGTGGCTGAGGTCAGAGAGGTTTTTTTTCTGATTTTTCCTCTAGGGTTTTGATGGTTTTCTGTCTCACATTCAGGTCCTTCATCCATTTTGAGTTTATCTTTGTGAATAGTGTAAGAAAGTGGTCTAGTTTCATTCTTATGCAAGTTTCTTTCCAGTTCTCCCAGCACCATTTGTTAAAGAGACTGTCTTTTTTCCATTGGATATTCTTTCCTGCTTTGTCAAAGATTAGTTGGCCATACTTTTGTGTGTCCAATACTGGAGTCTCTATTCTATTCCATTGGTCTACGTGTCTGTTTTTGTGCCAATACCATGCTGTCTTGATGATTACAGCTTTGTAGTAGAGGTAAAGTGTGGGATTGTGATGCCTCCCACCTTGGTTTTCTTCTTCAAAATTACTTTGGCTATTCAGGGCCTTTTGTGGTTCCATATGAATTTTAGGATTGCTTGTTCTAGCTTTGAGAAGAATGCTGGTGCAATTTTGATTGGGATTGCATTGAATGTGTAGATTGCTTTGGGTAGTATTGACATTTTAACAATATTTATTCTTGCAATCAGAAGAATAAACTTCCATTTCTTTATATCTTCTTCAATTTCCTTCATAAGCTTTCTATACTTTTCAACATACAGATCTTTTACATCTTTGGCTTAGGTTTACTCCTAGGTATTTTATGATTCTTGGTGCAATTGTGAATGGGATCAGTTTCTTCATTTGTCTTTCTGTTGCTTCATTATTAGTGTATAAGAATACAGCTGATTTCTGTACATTGATTTTGTATTCTGTGACTTTGCTGAATTCATGTACCAGTTCTAGCAGACCTTTGGTGGAGTCTATCAGGTTTTCCATGTATCGTATCATGTCATCTGCAAAAAGTGAAAGCTTGACTTCATCTTTGCCAATTTTGATGCCTTTGATTTCCTTTTGTTGTCTGATTGCTGATGCTAGAACTTCCAACACTATGTTAAACAACAGCGATGAGAGTGGGCATCCTTGTCGTGTTCCTGATCTCAGGGGGAAAGCTCTCAGTTTTTCCCCATTGAGGATGATGTTAGCTGTGGGCTTTTCATAAATGGCTTTTATGATGTTTAAGCATGTTCTTTCTATCCCGACTTTCTCGAGGGTGTTTATTAAGAAAGAATGCTAAATTTTGTCAAATGCTTTTTCTGCATCGATTGACAGAATCATATGGTTCTTTTCTTTTCTTTTCTTAATGTGATGTATCACATTGATTGATTTGTGAATGTTGAACCAGACCTGCAGCCCAGGAATGAATCCCACTTGATCATGGTGAATAATTCTTTTTTTATGCTATTGAATTTGATTTGCCAGTATCTTGTTGGGTTTTTTGCATACATATTCATCAGGGATATTGGCCTGTAGTTCTCTTTTTTTGCGGGGTCTCTGGTTTGGGAATCAAAGTAATGCTGGCTTCATAGAATGAGTCTGGAAATTTTTTGGAACAGCTTGAGAAGGATAGGTATTATATCTGCTTTAAATGTCTGGTATAATTCCCCAGGGAAGCCATCTGGTCCTAGACTCTTATTTGTTGGGAGATTTTTGATAATTGATTCAATTTCTTCACTGGTTATGAGTCTATTCAAATTTTCTATTTCTTCCTGTTTGAGTTTTGGAAGTGTGTGGGTGCTTAGGTATTTGTCCATTTCTTCTAGGTTGTCCAGTTTGTTGGCATATAATTTTTCATAGTATTCCCTGTTAATCCCTTGTATTTCTAAGGGATTGGTTGTAATAATTCCATTTTCATTCATGATTTTATCTATTTGGGTCCTCTCCCTTTTCTTTTTGAGAAGCCTAGCTAGAGGTTTATCAATTTTGTTTATTTTTTCAAAAAACCAACTCTTGGTTTCATTGATCTGCTGTACTGTTTTTTTTTTTTGTTTGTTTGTTTGTTTGTTTTTTAGATTCTATATTGTTTATTTCTGCTCTGATCTTTATTATTTCTCTTCTTCTGCTGGGTTTGGGGTGTCTTTGCTGCTCTGCTTCTGTTTCCTTTAGGTGTGCTGTTAGATTTTGTATTTGGGATTTTTCTTGTTTCTTGAGATAGACCTGGACTGCAATGTATTTTCCTCTCAGGACTGCCTTTGCTACATCTCAAGGTGTTTGGATTGTTGTATTTTCATTTTCGTTTGTTTCCATATATTTTTTAATTTCTTCTCTAATTGCCTGGCTGACCCATTCATCCTTTAGTAGGATGTTCTTTAACCTCCATGCTTTTGGAGGTTTTCCAGACTTTTTCCTGTGGTTGATTTCAAGTTTCATAGCATTGTGGTCTGAAAGTGTGCATGGTATGATCTCAATTCTTTTATACTTATTAAGGGCCTGTTTTGTGGCCCAGTATGTGATCTATCTTGGAGAATGTTCCATGTGCACTCAAGAAAAAAGTATATTCTGTCACTTTGGGAGGCAGAATTCTAAAGTCCATCTGATCCAGTATATCATTCAGGGCCCTTGTTTCTTTATTTATTCTCTGTTGGATATTCTATCCATTGCTATAAGTGGAGTATTAAAGTCCCCTGCAATTACCACATTTTTATCAATAAGGTTGCTTATGTTTGTGATTAATTGTTTTATATATTTGGGGGCTTCCAAATTCGGTGCATAGACATTTACAATTGTTAGCTCTTCCTGATGGATATACCCTGTAATTATTACATAATGCCCTTCTTCATCTCTTGTTACAGCCTTTAATTAAAAGTCTAGTTGTTCTAATATAAGTAAGACTGCTCCAGATTTCTTTTGACTTTCAGTGGCATGATAGATAGTTCTCTATCCCCTCACTTTCAATATGAAGGTGTGCTCAGGTCTAAAATGAGTCTCTTGTAGACAGAAAATAGATGGGTCTTGTTTTTTTTTTTTTTATCCATTCTGATACCCTATGTCTTTTGGTTGGAGCATTTAGTCCATTTACATTCAGTGTTATTATTGAAAGATATGTGTTTAGAGTCATTGTGATATCAGTAGGTTTCATGCTTGTAGTGGTGTCTCTGGTACATTGTGGTCCTTAAAACATTTCACTCACAGAATCCCCCTTAGGATCTCTTGTAGGGCTGGTTTAGTGGTGATGAATTCCTTCAGTTTTTGTTTGTTTGGGAAAACCTTTATCTCTCCTATTCTGAATGACAGACTTGCTGGGTAAAAGATTCTTGGCTGCATATTTTTTCTGTTCCTCACACTGAAGATTTCCTGCCATTCCTTTCTGGCCTGCCAAGTTTCAGTAGATAGGTTTGCTACTAGCCTTATGTGTCTCCCTTTGTATGTTAAGGCCCGTTTATCCCTAGCTGCTTTCACACTTGATCTTAGCCAAAAGGCCGAGAAGCGATATCCCTAGCTGCTTTCAGAATTCTCTCTTTATCCTTGTATTTTCCCAGTTTCACTATGATATGTCATGCAGAAGATCAATTCAAGTCTGAAGGGAGTTCTCTGTGCCTTTTGGATTTCAATGCCTGTTTCCTTCCCCAGATCAGGGAAGTTCTTGGCTATGATTTGTTCAAGTACAAATCATACTTTCTCTTTCTCTCTCTCTCTTCTCCTTCTGGAATTCCTATGATATGGATATTGTTCTGTTTGATTGCATCATTTCATTCTTTAATTCTCCCCTCATACTCCTGGATTTTGTATCTTTTTCTCAGCTTCCTCTTTTCCCATAATTTTATCTTCTAATTCACCTATTTTCTCCTCTGCCTCTTCAATCCATGCTGTAGTCGTCTCCATTTTATTTTGCACCTTGTTTGTAGCATTTTAAAATTCATCATGACTATTTTTTAGTCCCTTGATCTCGGTAGCAATAGATTCTCTGCTGTCTTCTATGCTTTTTTCAAGCCCAGCAATTAGTTTTATGACTATTATTCTAAATTCTTGTTCTGTTATATTGCTTAAATCGGTTTTAATCGATTTGTTAGCTGTCGCTACTTCCTGGAATTTCTTTTGAGGAGAATTCTTCCGTTTCATCATTTTGGCTAGTTTTCTGTCCCTTTTGCATTTTAAAAGCTTGTTGTATGCTCTGCAACCTGTGAGCACCTGCTGTATTAAAGGAGGGTCACATACTGGCCAGGGCCTGGCCCTTCAGGAGGTGTTTTTTCGGGTCTTGTTACTTGCTCTCTGTTGTTGTGACTTCGGTTATTTTATTACCCTACTCATAATAATATTTTGGCCCCTCTACCAGATATGCCTTGATTTGTTCATTGGAGTAGCCCTGTAAAGGGAAACAGATGGACAAACAGGAGACCAAAACACGCAAACACACAAATAACACAAACAAACAAACAAACAAACAAACAAAAAACCCCTAAAGACTAAAAACAAAAAACCCCAAAACACCAACTACAAGTAAAGAAGAGGGTGGAGGTGGTGCTGATGGAAGAGCACGTACAAAGAGAGAAATGACTGGGGTGGGGGGGAGGGAAGAAAAAATAAATATTGGTTGGGCAGAGAGACTAAAAGGCTTAATCCAGAGAGGGAAAAAGGAAAATAAAGAAGGAGGTGGGGAAAACGAAATGAGGATAAAGTTGCCCAGACAGAGAAACTATATGGCTTGAAAATTCCAGAGAGAGAAAGGAGTATAAAGAAGGAGGTGTAGAACATGTATCAAGACAATGGATTAAATATGTCTGTTTAGACAGACCAATAACCAGAGTAACCAGCCTAGGGGAGGGAAGAGATAAGGAGGAGAAATGGGGGAGGGGGAAGAATATATCTATATATCCAGAATTGACCTAGCGTTAATCCAGGCAATGCTGCATTGCTTGTCGGTGGTAGCTGTCCTCAGGGTCTGTGCCGCTCCAGTGGCTAGGCAGTTACCCAGTGCAAGGGGGCGTGGTTTGGTGTGGTCGGAACCCACCTCCACTAGGAGCCCTGGAAGTGATCCCTGAGGCCCCACCTTGGTGGTGGTGGGGGCAGGGGCAGAATGGTGATCCCCCAGTCTCTTCACGAATCCCGGATCCCGGATCCCGACCTGGTGAACTCAGTTTGAGTGGTCCTCGCTGTGCTGCGGGCACAGACGGGGGGTGGGGGGGCCGCAGTCTTTCTTACTCCGCCAACTCCCCTGACCCTGCCCTTGGCTAGGATTCAAAGTCCCGCTCTGTGAGCGCTGACGCTGGGGAAGTGCCTCTGAATGTGGTGATATATGGTCCCGGCCGGCTTTGTGCCACCGCACTTCAGGGAGGACTGCCTTCTCTTACCACGGACTGAGTCTCTGCCCTTGCCTCCTGAGACCCCGCCATGGCGGATGGCGGACACAGGCAGGCTTTGTCTTTTCCCACAGCACTCCAGGGACTCAGGGGCAGTATCCTGCAGACTGAGCCCCTGGCCCAGCCGCTGTGCCTGGGGGTGGCGGATGCAGGCAGGTTCTGTGCTATTGCGCAGCCCTCCAGGGAGGGAACCACTTTCTCCAGCTGCGGACTGAGACTCTGACCTACCACCACACCCAGGCCTGGCTCCCCCCCTCCCCAGGTGCGCAGAGGCCGGCCCCATCCGAAGAAAGCCGCAGTTAGAGATTGGATCCCTCTCAGTCTCAGTCCCAGGTCTATCTCCTGTACCCATAGGTCCGGTCCTGCACTTTTCTATCCGCTCTTTCTCTTCCCTTTGTCTCTCCACAGAAGGGGGTCCCTCCATTCCATGCTCACGTGGCCTTTTTTTTTTTTTATCTCCCCCAGTTGCAGTTACCCACCTATCTTTTTTCCAGCTTTCCCATTTTCTTCCTAGTAGATTCAGTCTCTTTCCTCCCAGGCCCTGGTGTTCAAAGTCCTTTGGCTTCTACACTTCTTTGAGAGACACGGGAAGTATGGATTCCCCCTACTTCTCTGCCATGTTGGCCGCCCTCCAGCAACTACGAGTTCTTTAAATATTTTGGATATTAATCCTTATCAGATACATGATTTGTAGATATTTTCTTCCATTTTGTAGGTTCCCTTTTCATTTTGTTGGTTATTTCTTTTGCTGTGCAGAGCTTTTTCATGTGATGTCTCCTATTTATTAATTTTGTTATTACTTGTGCTTTTGCTGTCAGATAAAAAAAAATCATTGCCAAGACCAATGTCAAGAAGTGTTTTTTCTTCTAGGAGTTCTATGGTTTCAGTTTTTAGGTTTAAAATTTTAATCCATTTCAAGTTAATTTTTGTAAGTGGTGTAAAAGGTCCAATTTCCTTCTTCTGCATATGGATATCCAGTTTTCCTAACACCATTTATTTTTTTTTTATTATTATTTAAAAAAAAAATTTTTTTTTTCAACGTTTATTTATTTTTGGGACAGAGAGAGACAGAGCATGAACGGGGGAGGGGCAGAGAGAGAGGGAGACACAGAATCGGAAACAGGCTCCAGGCTCTGAGCCATCAGCCCAGAGCCTGACGCGGGGCTCGAACTCACGGACCGCGAGATCGTGACCTGGCTGAAGTCAGACGCTTAACCGACTGCGCCACCCAGGCGCCCCTAACACCATTTATTAAGGAAACTGTCTTTTCCCTACCAAATATTCTTTGCTCCATTGTCTAGTATTAATTGGACATATTTGCATGTATTTGTTTCTGTTCTATTAGTCTGTGTGTCTATTTTTATGCCAGTACCGTACATGTTTTAATTACTATTGCTTCGCAGTGTAGTTTGAAATCAGGAAGTTCGATACCTCCAGTTTTGCTCTTCTTTCTCAGGCACTTCTGTTTTTGTCCATGAATAGATGCTGAGTTTTTCTTATTGCATGTGGAGGGGGGAAGGGATGACTTATGCTGCCATGATGCTTTGTCTTACCATATTAACAAAGTGTTTTCAGAATTATTAAACCAATACCACCATTAACAACAAAACTGCTAAGTAAATTTAGGATTTCTTTGCCGTTCATTTTGTCTTTAGAATATAGCACATGTTAGAGAACTGTGTTCAGATTTACTTGAATTAATTTTATTTTTTCTATGGTGATGTTTCCCATTGGTATATACTTAGGACCACGTGCTTGTATTTGCATTCTGTTTACATAAAATTTCCCTTTTCTTTATTCTTTTATCCCTTTATAGTTTTCATCCTCTTACATTTTATTTTCAACATTTATACTGTTTCAAAGCCTGTTTCTTAAAAGACCTGCTGGATGTAGAGGGAAGCAAATAAAATGAAAATATTTCTGTGTCATCATATATATATATATATATATATATATATATATATATATATATATTTCAATCAGGCTACTTAGAATAAGAACTTTGAATATTCTTTGATTTTAAAATATTTGGACCACAAATGTATTTCAAAACATGAATGGCATTTATGTGTCAGGTTTTCTTTAAGAAAACTAGCCTATAATTCTCACTTAGTAGCTATATTATCTTCTGTAGTAAAGTGGGGTCTGTTTACTTATAGAGTTAATAACTAGTTCATTCTCTAATTATTATCCATAAATCTTTCCAGGCTAAGTGATCCTCTGAGTTTTTATCAGAGACCATTTAATAATACTGATGGTAGACTTGCGCTCAAATTTAAATGGGCTTAGTTATTATTCCTTTGCAATATCTCTGGGACTCCTTGATGTTTTTCTCCACTTATTGAACTATCACCCTAGCAAAGATTTTCATTTTTTCCTTCTTTCTTCATTCTTGCATGCTGCTGCCAGACTAATGTTGCCTAAATACTGCTTTTGTCATTCTCATTCAAGAACTTTACAGTGGTTGCCTGTTGATGATAGTGGCATTAAATATGACTTATCTGCGTTGGGCATTCAGAGTTTTCTTGAATCTTATCCTTCTTATCTCTATTATACTCATGAGAGCCTTTTTATCTCCAACCATTATACTCATGAGAGTCATCACTTAGTTAGCACTTATAATACACCAGGTACTGAGAGAATGATGCATTATATTCTGCTTTGTGTTGCTGTCTCCATGCAGAGAAATTCCCTTATCCTTCACCATTAAAGAAACTTTATATCCTTTAATGGTATCTGTTGGCATCTTTTCATCAGTCAATCATCATCTCATGGCATTAGCACAAATAATTAAAATAACAGGGGTTTATTGTCAGGTTACTACAAGTACCTTCACATACCTCCGAGAAACAAAATATTGCCTGATCTCCTGAGGACCAGACCTCAAAAATCAAAATCAGAGCAACATTCTCCATCTTCCTGGGCCAGCATACTTTTATTCTCTTCTCCATCATCCTCTCTTTCCTAGACCACAACGATGGCTCATCCCAACTGTACACCAGGATCTCTCACTGCCCATAGTCAGCTGGCAAGAATTCGTGTGTTAGTTGAAAATCTTGAGAGAGGCGAGTGGAGGTATTCTTGGGGTACTCAGAGATCTTGCAGGGATCATGGATGGAGCAGTTTTAAAAAGTTTATCAAAAGAGAAGTGAATAAAAGTAGGTTGGATCTTATTTATCAACTTTCAAGATGATTTTATTTAAGATGAGATAGCAAGTTAAATATTTTTATAATTTGAATATTTTTTATGTCCTCAGGCATACCGTGACAAATAAAAGAGAGTTTGTCAATTAAACTGCATTTATTTATAGATTGTTGTAGATTTGTTTGAATTTTTATCTATTAATGAAAAAAGACATGACATATGAGAGGAAGTAATAATTTTGCAAATAGATAGTTACCCTTTAATGTTTAGAAAATATGCCCTTTTTTGGAATTCAAATCTGATTGTAATGGCAATCTTCTCCTTCTTCAGTTTTGCAGACTCCAGCTGCTAGCAAGCATGTATCTGCCAAAGATCCAAAAAAGCTGAAACAATCTAGAAGCATTGACTGTTTTACAGGTAATTAAAATTGGGATAAACTGTTTTTCCAAAAAATTTAAAGATAGTTTTTATGTTTCCCTTTTGGTAAAAATGTGTATTTTCTGTTTCAGAATTAAGTGTAATGAATAAAATAAAGAAGAATAAGCTGTCCAAAGCGATTTACTTGATGCAGAAAGCTCTTCTAGTATTTGAAAAAGATGCAGCCTCTACATGTTCACACAACTTTTTGATGGTAACAACATGCCATTCCTTTTTTTTTTTTTTTTTACTCCTGACATACAACCATTATTAAATGAATGATTTAGTTCCCTTTGCTAAAAATAATGTGTTCGTTAGATTATGAACTTTTACGGTCCCTATATCTAGTCCTCTCTTTTGAGAAGTAGAATGGTTCTGAACAGGGAACTAATTTGTATTGCCAGTCCTGAACTCTCCTAAAATGATAGATCCTCTCACTGTATTTTCTCTTTGTAGGGGCAACTTACATTGGAAGCCAAATAAAATCAGAAGGATTAAAAATAAGGGAAACTATAGAATTTAAGTCACACTATGCTAGCATAATGCATTCCTTACTATGGAATTAAAATACTTCAAGTCCATTGGCTCACATATCTCCTCTCCGGTGGTATTGCTGATTTATGGACCAAATGCCTTATTATCTTACTCTGACCTGGAAATTGTTCTGTCTTCTTGCTGATTCATTGTATATTGATTTTAGAGTTTAAATTTTTGAGGGCAGTAAAATTTAAAGTTAGGGGATTTTTAAAAATTTTGTCTCTCATACTGTATTACCCATAAAAATTTGATTGTATTGGCTGAGTGAATGGCACATGGTGAAGTAGAGAATAATGATACAAGTAGTTTAGCTGATAAGAGAAAGACAAAAGTAGGTCAAAGCTAGGGAGAAGATACAGAGTTTAAGAAGAGTTTAAGAGAAAAAGTTTAGCATATTTATATAATGAGGATGAAGAGCCAGAAGAAAAGGAATTGAAGATATGAGAGGGGTTAATGATAGAGCAGAATCCTATTAGAAGAGGGAAGGAGATGATTGAAAACACAGATAAAGTGATTCATCTTCAGTGGAGGGTGGGCTGCAGGGCAGACGCCTCATCCTCTGATATAAAAGGGAAGGAGGAAAAGACTGATGTAGATTAGAGTGAGTCTATTAGTGTGGAGGCAGAGAGTTGAGTTGATGCCTTCTTATGCCAATCATCTGATAGAGTAGGAAGCAAGGGATATCTGCCAACAGCGGAGAGCAAGGGTGGACAGTTGGACCGAGGAGAGAGAAGATGGTTACAGAGTGGAGAGGAATGAATGAGGAATGGATGGGGAAGCTGACTCCAAGTTAAAGGACTGGCCAGCACAAAGTTCTGGCTGAAGTTGAAGACCATGAATTTTTAAGAAGCCCCATCTGCATAGTCGTATGACATTATCCTGCTGTGTTATTTTTAGTAGCTGTGACAGCAGAATATTTGTGACAGCAGAAATATGTACAGGGCTGGATTTTTACAAATGATAGTATGGGTTAAAAGTTCATAATAAAAATGGGTACAGAATGAGTGAGAGGGAAGTGACACCCTCACGGTCTTTAAAGGCTTGGTGACTAGGAAGATGTCAAGAGACTAGACATCTCTGTGAGGTCAGAGACCAGAAAATCAGAATCTGAGAGAGCTGGAAGGATAGGTATTTGAGGTCAGAAAGTAGGATACTGGAATTTAAGATTTCTGATATATAACACTCTCTGATCATCTGTCCATTACTTCATTCATCCAAAACATGTTTTTCAGTACTTACCATCCATTCAGCAAATATTTATTGCACATTGATTGTGTGCCTGGTATTATGCTGAGTACAGGGGATAAAAACAAATTAAACCCTTTATTTATTTAAGAAATATTGATGGGTTGCCTTCTCTTTGTGGTCCCTGCCTTCAAGATAAATCCAGTCTGTGGGAACATAGATAGGTAAGTAGGTAATTATGGGTCATTGCTATAGATGCTTTCATTGCAAAGAGTGCCAGGGGAATTAGGCAGAGGAGTACCCAACCCAGCAGTGGGTAATGTTTAAGGAAACATACAGAAAAGGAATCGTGAAGTTGAATACTGACAGGCAGAGAAAGAGGAAGACAAAGGGTGGAAATGATATTATGGAAGAGAAAACAACATGTACAAAGTTCCTGAAGCTAGAAATCTCATAGAGTTCTTGTGGTCCTATGGGTCTCAGTGTCACAGAAGCATAGATGCAAGGGGAGGGGTGGGTATTGGGATAAGATGGTAAGAAGAAGAGACCACAGAGGAAGTCTGAGGATTTTGGATGGACTGATGCTATTGGTGTTCAAGGTTGGTAAGTCAGTTCTGGCAGTATTAGGGGAGAGCCTTATTAAATTTGAATATCTAGCATTTGAATGAAGGAGTTTTATGATAGTTTGGATAGTCTCAGATGACTGATGCCTGATTTTTGTTGGAAAACTTTGGGGGTGTGTTCAGATTCATTTTCTCATCAGATGCTTCTGAAGCCCCTTGCTACTATCTGGTACTTGGAGGATACTAATACTTCAGTCCTATTTCTACATCAAATAAAACTTATCTTTCTTTTAGAACTGTTTCTCTCAGGAGTAATTTTGTGGCCTCTCAGAGCCTGGAGAGAATAAAGCCTCTGGGATTTTCCCTTTTGTTTTATTATGACTGAATCTGGTCTTCGTGCTGTCATAATATGCTCATTCCCCTGTTATATCTCTATCTTCCTACCTTTGACACTGGGGGACACACTGGAGTTGTGAGAAGTCAGAAATTTTCATGCTTTTCTCCCTGTGTGCCTTTTCCTTCTATTTCTTAAGTGAAACTATTTTAACTTAAGAAAAATTGTAAGTATATTGTCCTCTTAGGATAGAATCATGAGATGCATTTAGAGGCTCTATTTTTTTTTTTATGAGGGGTCCTCCATAAGGATTTCACCAACTAGGAACATGTTGAATATTTATTTAGAAGTTCTGAAATCATCTATAGCCACCTCTGCTCCTCAATGGTAGTTTTTTATCCAAGTGTTAAGGCTTAATGATCAGTCCTTAGAGTACTCTCGTAAACAATGATGTTATGGCTCAAATAATTGCCAAACTTTCTCTCTTTAAAGAAGACAAATAAATTTCTTTCCCTTGGCAATCATTTCTGCTGGGGTATATTACAGAATGGTTTACATTATCATGATTTTGTAATAAAGTTATCCCCAAATCAGTAACTGATGTGTCATCTGATACCATAAAAAGGTTTGAAAAGCCTGGGTCTTTTTCTTTTCAGAACTCTTAAATAATTCATACCCTGTTTTAGTTTTTCAGAAGTTTCCTGACCTTGTGGAGCTGCGTAATCTCATCAGGTGTCCATTTTATTCCTAATCAGTTATAAGTGGACCAACTTGTTGCCAGGAGTGAGAGACAAACCTTTGATAATAGCTTGTTAGCTTTCTAAATGAAATGACTGGTTTGTTTTTTGATTATGGGGATTTCCAACCTCCCCCCCCCCCTTTTTCCTGTCTTGGTTATTGGGCTTCTGAAAGTCCATGTTGGCTTTTTATTACATTAGCGGTAATTGGATTACTAAGTATAATCATTCTTCCTATTTTATAGCATTTTAGTCAAATCAATTCTATTTGCTTTTGGGGAAAGAATATAGGTAAATCAATTTTTTTCAGAGATCTTATCAGCTCTTTTTAATTGTTCCATGTTGAATTCTTTCCCATAAAGAGCAAATTCTTTCTGATTCTGACCCCCTCCTGTGAAGTCATATTTTGACCCCCTAGACTTCAAACTATTGATGGGAGATTTTAGCTAACTTACATTTCAAGTTTTAATGGTATTTTGTAGGAAACTTCATCCAGGTTGCCTTTCCATGCTTCTTTTTAACTTAGCTTTGTATTAAGACAAGATACATAGTAGTTAGGAGTATAGGGTGTTGGGTTAAAGTTTTGGTTCTGCTACTGACTAGCTGTATGATCAAGGTCAAGTTACTTATGCTCTCCTAAGTTTTAATTTCTTCATATATAAAATGGGGGTTCTTGGGAAGATTCAAGGAAATGATGCATGTAAAATGCTTAGCATTTGGCACAGAACAAGCAGTCAATAAATGTTAGCCATTATTATTATTACTACTACTACTACTCTGTCTTCCACTTTAAGCATTCTGGAACATTCTGTTTTATCATATCAGAACTATTTTTTGGTGTTCTAGATATACTTTCCTCTATCAAACTATATGTTTCTTTTTGTGTTGTCTCCAAGATTGATCTTATAAATTGTATATTTTATTCTTAGCAATAAAAAAATATTTCTTTCCTGGATTCTTGGATATGACTTAACTTTTCATCTCCTTCTAAAATGTATGTAATAGTGCTGAGAATCCAGAATATACCTCAGGAGGTCTGCTAGACAAGTAACAAATATGGCACTTTATTATTCCAGTCTTATGATCGTTTTTTATGGATAGTTGTTAATCATGACCTTGAAGATTGCATTATATCTTTCCCCAAGTGTTTTGCTGCACTGTCGATGTCAAACGTATTTAATGTCAATCTGTCCTCGTAAGCATTGAATAACTTCTAAAAAGAAGCAGGTCTGTTTCTCTATGGGAACTATAGGCAGAGATTTACATTCAGACAAAAGTATTTGGGACTTCAGTACAATTTTTAATGGCAGTAAAACAATATGTTTTGATGGACATATTAGGCAACATGTTGGACATGTTATAGGCAACAGTCATGTCTATACTGAGAACATTTTCTCTTTTTACAGTTGAATAGAGCTGGTTTCATGGGAATTTTTCTTTCTTGAGTTTTTGGGACTACTTTTCTGGTAATATTTTTTTCCTTTTATTTGAGGAACCCCCTTTAAAAAGCCCTAATCACTTTCTTTTTTAAAAATTGATGTATAATTGACATATAACGTTATATTAGTTTCAGGTGTGTAACGTAATGGCTTGATATTTGTATATGTTGCTAAATGATCACTGCAAAAAATCTTATTAACTTAGGTATTTGTTATCAGTTACAAAATTTTTTTTCTTGTGATGACAACTTTTCAGATTTACTCTCTTAGGAACTTTTAAATAAGGAATACAGTATTATTAGCTGTAGTCACTGGGCTGTACATTACACCCCCATGACTTATTTTATAACTGGGAGTTTGTACCTTTTGACCCCTTTCACCCATTTTTGTCCCACCTCTCACCCCCAACCAACTGGCAACCACCAATGAACTTGGTTTTTTTCAGATTCCATATGTGAATGACATCATATGGTATTTGTCTTTTTCTGACTTATTTCATTTAACGTAATGCCCTCAGGGTCCATCTGTGTTATCTCAGATGGCAAGGTTTCATTTTTTTTCTATGGCTGAATAATATTCATACATATGAGTTATATATTCATATATATATATAATGTGTCTTGGCTATTGTAAATAATGCTGAAATGAACATGGGGGTATAGATACTTTTTCTAATTAGTGTACCAGTCACTCTCTTATAAATGGAATGCTTTTAGCAACTCAGTGATTTGGCTTACTAAGTTAGGATTTTAATTTTTTTTTAATTAGTTTCATTTTTTTAAATATTTGAAATTTATTGTCAAATTGGTTTCCATACAACACCCAGTGCTCATCCCAAAAGATCCCCTCTTCAATACCCATCACCCACCCTCCCCTCCTTCCCACCCCCCCATCAGCCCTCAGTTTGTTCTCAGTTTTTAAGAGTCTCTTATACTTTGGCTCTCTCCCACTCTAACCTCTTTTTTTTTTTCCTTCCCCTCCCCCATGGATTCCTGTTAAGTTTCTCAGGATCCACCTAAGAGTGAAAACATATGGTATCTGTCTTTCTCTGTATGGCTTATTTCACTTAGCATCACACCCTCCAGTTCCATCCACGTTGCTACAAAGGGCCATATTTCATTCTTTCTCATTGCCACATAGTACTCCACTGTGTATATAAACCACAATTTCTTTATCCATTCATCAGGTGATGGACATTTAGGCTCTTTCCATAATTTGGCTATTGTTGAGAGTGCTGCTATAAACATTGGGTTACAAGTGCCCCTATGCATCAGTACTCCTGTATCCCTTGGGTAAATTCCTAGCAGTGCTACTGCTGGGTCATAGGGTAGGTCTATTTTTTAATTTTTTGAGGAACCTCCACACTGTTTTCCAGAGTGGCTGCACCAATTTGCATTCCCACCAACAGTGCAAGAGGGTTCCTATTTCTCCACAGGATTTTAATTTCTAACTAGCACTAGGTTTTACCTTGAGTGCTATTATAGAATTTATCTGATTTACATAAATCAAGGACTCTGTTTTAGACTTTTGTTACCTTTCATTTAAGACCTTAGTGCTTTTATTAGTCTATTTCAAATTGGGCCATGGAATCTGAGTTGGGGAGTCTAAAGTTAAAACTGATCAAGACTGAATCAGAACATTTTAAACATATTGTCTTAAAATGCATTATAGAGCATCCTTGTCTGTCATAATTTCATATATCTTTCATTCAAAAACACATTTACTGAACCTAAAGAGATAAATAAAGCACTGTCATTGTGGCCAAGACACTCATTGCTTAGAGAGTGTAGACAATCACGTACACAGATCATATTGTGTGATACCTGCTAAAATAAAGAATGGTAAATGACGAGAGTTAAGTACCTAAATGTGTGGGACTTCTTTTGGGAGGATTCAGAGGTGATTTTTGAGTGAGTCTTGAAGCACAGAAAAGGATGTAAAACCCTTCAGGAAGAGGAAGTTGCATGGGAAAAGCTTCAAGGCATGACAAGCACAGGTTCTCAGGGAAGGATAGGAGGTAGTTATGGGAGAACAAAAGAGTAGAGAAGGAGATAAGGCTAGAAAGTATAATCATGATCAGAATACAAAGGGCTGTGGAGGAGTTTGCACTGTAACAAGTATAGGAGGAGTCATTGAAAGGCTAGATGACTGGAGGTTGAGGAGATTAGAGACTGAGAGAAAGGGTAGGAAGCTGATTAACTCATTTCAATCAGTGGCTCCCAGTCGCTGCTGTACTTCAAAATTATCCTTGACATTTGTTAATAATACAGATGTTTGGGGCACCTGGGTGGCTCACTTGGTTAAGCTTCCAACTCTTAATTTCAGGCCAGGTCATGATCTCACAGTTTGTGAGTTTGAGCACGGAGCTTGCTTGGGATTCTCTCTCCGTCTCTCTCTGCCCTCCCACCTCCACCGCACTTTCTCTCTCAAAATAAAGAAATAAACTTAAAAAAAAAATACAGACGCGCAAGCCTCATCCCTGGAGATTTTTATTAAATAGGTTCGGAGTGGGGATGGAATATCTTAATTTTTAAATAAATTCCATAGATGATATTGATCAATAGCCAGGTTGGAGAAATATCTGTGCCATAGCAGAAAGCAGGAAGTTTTAAAAAATCTCAGTTGGGTTCATGGATATGGAGAGAGAAGCTGCTAAATTCAAGTCAGAAGATGCTAGTGTCCGACTGGTTTACTGGAGCATGAACTGCTGAGGCAAATTTTGGAAATAAGTGTAGAAAGCCCAGGGCAGTTGGCTAGCCATTTGAGATAAGGTCAAAAGTAGTGTGTGTTAATATTAGGGCCAGTAAACCAGTGCTGCTGGTGCATTTTATAGGCTGCACACATAATCCAGAGGACGGAAACTTTTAAAGTATTGGTCCCTTCCCTTGTGTTGCATAATTTTTCCTCAGGCTGATCTCACCTGTTCTTATGCAGCCTAAAATATCTTGGTCTCCACAGTCTGTGACGCAAATGAAGGCACATTAACATTTAATGTTCAAAATATAATAGCTTTCATCTCCCTTCTGTTCAAGTAGGAATGTCTTTAAAATTTTCCACAGTTATCTGGGAGGAATCTACTTATCTTTTTCTGCTCAAGCTTCTTCCTCATTTTGATTCTGGTCTCCTCCTCATCAAGCTCCTACCTATTGTTGCCTTTTGAGGGAACCCTGCTCTGTGGGCCTATCTGTTCTCTCAGGGAGCCAAATCTGGTCTTTTGTCTATGGTATAGGGTGGAAAGGTCAATGAGCCTCTGTCCAGCCCCATAGTTGTTGTGTCCTCTGGGCTGAACTGGCACTGCTGATTCCTTGATTCTCTCATAGTGTGTTAAGACACAGCTCCTTTAACATCTCTCTTTCCATCCATTTTCTCCATTCTTCTCAGTTTGGTTGAATGAGTGAAAAAGTAGAGATGGTAATGAATAATAGATGCCATCCTATCCCCTTGATTGATTCATTCATTCAATGATTCAAGTTATACTGAGCACCACATGTCTGTAAATTAATTTTGAGTCTAAACAGCTAAGGTCTTTACCATGTAGGCCCTAGGAACATGGTTACCATTTAATACACCCCTTCTCACATGATGGAGTAATTGTCCTATGCAGATGGCTAAGATTCTTAACGATAAATGCCACAAAAAAAAAAAAAAATTCAAGCCCTCCTTGCACAGAACAAGCAGAATTTAAAAGCCCATTTATTATTACAGATAAATTTTAATCACAACTAATGATTTTAGACCTTAATGTCAGCCATTTCCTATAAACAATAAAAATGAGTTCATTCTGATCTCAATTTAGGTCAATCTTTATTTTAGGAGAAAATGTATGATACTACAGTTTTATAATCTACACTCCCACAGGGAACTAGTTTACTCACTCAGTTTTAAATATCACTTTGATGCAAATGACTCGTGGATCCTATCTCCAGTCTTACCCTTTCTTTTGAGCTCAAGTCCCCATCTCCAAATGGAAGCTTTGAACTTAGCATGTCTTCTGCAGGGGAGACAGTACAGGTTTTTGTATCAGAGTGAAATGTATTTGAAATTTGGTAGGCAGACATCTGTCTTCTCATTTTCGGTATTTCTTTTCTTAAATTTATTAAATTGGCTGGAACTTCCAGAACAAAAATGAATAGGGGCATTGTGTCTCCTTCTGGATTTTATTGATAATTCTTTTAGTGCTTCCCTATTAGCCATAATTTTCGCTATTGGCTAAAATTAATATTTTTCTCATGCTAAGGCAAGAGCTTTTCTAGTTTACTGAGGTTTGCCACACCCCCATCTTTACTGAGGCATAATTGGCAAATAAAATTGTAATATACTTAGAATGTATAATGTGATGATTTGATGTACATATAGAGTAGTCTCCTCTTATCTGTGGTTTTGCTTTCTGAGAAATCAGTTACCTGCAGACAACCACAGCCCAGAAGCAGATGATTCTCCTTCTGATGTATCCTCAGAAGGTCAGTAGTAGCCTAATGCTGTGTCACAGTGCCTATGACATTCACTTCACTTCATCTCATCACATAGGCATTTTATCTTCTCACATTGTCACAGGAAGAGGATGAGTACAGTACAATAAGATATTTTGAGACCACATTCACATAACTTTTATTATAATATATTGTTATAATTGTTCTATTTTATTATTAGATATTGCTAATCCCTTACTGTGCCTAATTTATAAATTAAACTTTATCATAGGTATATATGTATAAGAAAAAAATAGTATATATAGGGTTTGATATGTCTGTGGTTTCAGGCATCCATTGAGGGGCTTGGAATGTGTTCCTGTGGATAAGCAGGGACTATTGTACATTATAAAATGGTTACCACAATCAGCTTAATTAACACATTTATCGTATCATGTAGTTACCTTTTTTTTTTCTGAGTGAGAACACTTAAGATATGTTTTCTTGCCAAATTTCAAGGATGCAATACACTATTATTAAGTGTAGTCACCATGCTCTACATTAGATTTTCAGAACTTATTCATCTTATAACTGGAAGTTTGTGCCTCTTGACCGAATCCCCTCTTTCTTGCCCTTGGCAATCACCATTCTACTTACTGTTTCTATGAGTTTGACTTTTATTTTTTCAGATTACACATATACATGATACCATACAGTATTTCTCTTTGTCTGGCTCATTTCATTAGTATAATGCCCTCAAGGTCATACATGTTGCTCCAATTGGCAGAATTTTCTTATTTTCTAAGGCTGAATAATATTCCATTGTATATATGTAACACAGTTTCTTTATTTATCAATGGACACTTAGATTGTCTTCACATCTTGGTGATAGTGAATAATGCTGCAATGAACATAGGAGTGCAGATACATCTTAAGATTATGATTTCATTTGCTTTGGATAAATACCCAGAAGTGAGATTCCTGGATTATATTATAGTTCTATTTTTAATTTTTTGAGGAACCTCCATACTGTATACCACATTGGTTGTACCAGTTCACATTCTTACCAACATTGTACAAAGGTTCCCTTTTCTCCACATCTACACCAACATTTGTTATCATTTGTCTTTTTGATAATAGACATTCTAACAGGTGTGAGATACTGTTTCATGGTGGTTTTTATTTACATTTCTCTGATGATAAGTGATGTTGAGCATCATTTCATGTGCCTGTTGGCCATCTGAATGTCTTTTTTGGAAAAATGTCTATTTGGGGGTTTTTTTGGTCCATTTTTAAGTTATTGGACTGGATTGATTGCTATTGAGTTTAGAGTTCCTTATATATTTTAGATATCAAGGCCTTATCGAATGTATAGATTGCAAATATTTTCTCCAGTTCCATAGGTTGTCTTTCCAATTTGTTGATTGTTTCCTATGCTGTGCTGAAGGTTTTTACCTTATTTACTTTTGTTTTTGTTGCCTATACCTCTTCTGTCAGAACCAAAAACAATTGTTGCCTAAACCAATGTCAAAGAGCTCTTCCTTTATGCTTTCTTCTAGGAGTTTGTGGTTTTCAGGTCTTATGTTTAAGTCTCTAATCCATTTTGAGTTGATTTTTGCATATAATAAGATAATGGTCCAATTTCATTCTTCAAATATGGATATCCAGTTTTCCCAATACCATTTATTAAAGAACGTATTTATTAAAGAACCTAAAGAACCTTTCTTCATTGTATATACTTGGAGACTTTGTCAAAAATTAGTTGACCATATTTCTGGGCTCTCTATTTTATTCCATTGGTCTTTCTTTCCTTCTTTTCTTCTTCCTTTCTCTCTCCCTTCCTCCTTTCTCTCTCTCTCTCTCTCTCTCTCTCTCTCTCTGTCTCTCTCTCTACCATATTTTTGATTACTACAGCTTTGTTATATAGTTTGATCAGCTTTGTTCTTCTTGCTCAAGTCTGTGTTAGCTATTTGGATCTTTTGTCATTCTATATGAATTTTAGGATTGACTTTTCTATTTCTGTGAAAAATGCCATTGGAATTTTCATAAAGATTGCATTGAATTTGTAGATAATTTTGTGTACTATGAATATCTCAATAATATTAATTCTTTCTACCCATGAACACAGGGAATTTTTCCATTTATTTGTGTCTTCTTCAGTTTCTTTCATCAACGTTTTATGCGCAGACCTTTTTTACCTCCATGGTTAAGTTTATTGCTATTTTCTTGTTTTTGACACTAATATAAATGGGACTGTTTTCTTTATTCTTATTTTTATTTTTTGGATAGTTTGTTGTTAGTGTATAGAAATGCCACAGATTTTTATATGTTGATTTTGGATCTTGCGACTTTACTGAATTTGTTTATTGGTTCTAACAGTGTTTTGGTTGAGTCTTTGCAGTTTTCTCTCTATATAATCATGTCATCTGTAAACAGAGACAATTTTCTTCTTTCTTTTAGATTTAGATACTTTTTATTTCTTTTTCTTTTCTGATTGCTTTGGCTAGGATGTCCAGCAACAAGTTGAATAGGAGTGGTAAGAATGGGCACTCTTGTCTTCTTCCTGATCTTAGTGGGAATGCTTTCAACCCGTTGCCATTGAGTACGATGTTAGCAGTAGGTTTGCCATATATGGCCTTTATTATGTTTAGGTATGTTTCTTCTATATCCAGTTTGTAGAGGTTTTTTTTTTAATTATAAAAGGATGTTTAATTTTGTTAAATTCTTTTTCTGAATCTATTGAAATGATCATATTATTTTTATCTTTCATTTTGTTGATGTGGTTTATTGTATTTATTGATTTGTATCACATTTATGTTGAGCCATCCTTGCATCCCAGGAATAAATCCTACTTCATCGTGGTGTATGATCCTTTTAATGTATTGTTATATTTGGTTTGCCAATATTTTGTTGAGGATTTTTGCATTTATATTCATCAGAGATGTTGACCTGTAATTTTCTTTTGTTGTAGTGTCCTTGCCAGGCTTTGTTATCAGGGGCATACTGGCTTCATAAAATCAGTTTGGAAGTATCCCCTTCTCTTCATTTTTTTTGAAATAGTTTAAGAATGATTGATATTGATTCTTTAAATTTTTCTGATTCTGGGCTTTTCTTTATTGGGAGGTTTTTGATTACTAATTCATCTCCTTACTTGTTATTGGCCTGTTCATCTTTTCCATTTCTTCATGATTCTGAGCTGGTAAGTCATATATTTCAAGTTATTGATCAATTTCTTCTAGGTTATATAATTTGTTGGTGTGTAATGTTCATAGTAATGTCTTATGATTCTTTGTATTTCTGTGGTATCAGTTATAATGTCTCCTCTTTCATTTCTGATATTATTTGAGTCTTCTCCCTTTTTCTCTTAGTCTAGCTAAAAGTTTTTCAGTTCTGTTTATCTTTTCAAGAAACCAGCTCTTATTTTAGTTGATCTTTTCTTTATTTTTCTGGTCTCTATTTTATTTATTTCCCTTCTCATCTTTGTTATTTCCTTCAGTCTACTAATTTTATGCTTAGCTTTTTGTTCTTTTTCTAGTTCCCTTGAAATATGAAGTCAGATTGTTTATTTCAGATCTTTCTTTTTTCTTAGTGGAAGCATTTTCTTTATAAACTTTCTTCTTAGAAGTGTTTTTGATGCATCCCATAGATTTTGGTATGTTGTGTTTCCATTTTTATTTGTCTTAAGATTTTAAAAATTTTCCTTTTTACCTCCTCTTTTTTTAAAAAAAAAATAAACAATGAATATTAAAGAAGTTCAAAAAAATTTTTTTGGTCATTGAGCCTATAATCATATTTTTTCTCATTTGATTTATAGATAAATTAAATTGTATTCATACACTTTCTAATATTAAATTATCCATGTATTCCTGGGAGAAAGACAATATAATTACCATACATTATTTCTTTAATATATTGCTAGATTCGATGTATTAGTATTTTATTTAAAAATTTTTTTTCAACATTTTTATTTATTTTGGGACAGAGAGAGAGCATGAACGGGGGAGGGGCAGAGAGAGAGGGAGACACAGAATCGGAAACAGGCTCCAGGCTCCGAGCCATCAGCCCAGAGCCTGACGCGGGGCCCAAACTCACGGACCGCGAGATCGTGACCTGGCTGAAGTCCGACGCTTAACCGACTGCGCCACCCAGGCACCCCAGTATTTTATTTAGAATGCTTGCATTTATATTTATAAGAAGATTGCCCTATGTCTTTACATGCAGTCACTTTTCAAGTTTTGTTATCAAGGGTATAATTTTGTCAAATTATTTGAGAAGCTATCTATCTTTGTCTGTAGTTACAAAATTTTTAAATAGTATAGGAGTTATCAGTTCCTTGAGATTTGAAATTTTTTAAAAATGAAATCAGTTGGGGGCGCCTGGGTGGCGCAGTCGGTTAAGCGTCCAACTTCAGCTCAGGTCACGATCTCACGGTCCGTGAGTTCGAGCCCCGCGTCAGGCTCTGGGCTGATGGCTCGGAGCCTGGAGCCTGTTTCCGATTCTGTGTCTCCCTCTCTCTCTGCCCCTCCCCCGTTCATGCTCTCTCTCTGTCCCAAAAATAAATAAACGTTGAAAAAAAAATGAAATCAGTTGAGACTGACGTTGTGGGATGAATTTTTTGGATATGTTTCTCAGCTCTATCACTATCTTGCATTCAAATTTTCTGCCTCTTAAATTAGCTTGCTGATTTTGTATTTTCATCCCTAAATGGTCAGTGATGTTTTGCATCTTTTTTGTACTTATTGGCCATTTGTAGATCTTCTCTGGAGAAGTCTCTGTTCAAAACCTTTGTCTGCTTTTTTTAAATGGGGTTATTTGTCTTTTTATTATTGACTTGTAACAGTTCTTTATGTATTTTGAATACAAATCACTTATCAGATACATGATTGGCAGATATTTTCTCTTATTCTGTTGGTTGTCTTTTTACTTTCTTGATGGCATCATTTGAAATTTTTAATTTTGATGAAGTTTAATGTATCTACTTTTTGGTGTGTGTGTGTGTGCGTGCGTGTGTGTGTGTGAGTTTGCTTGTGTTGTCATATCTAAGAAACTATTGCCTAACTCAAAGCAGTGAAGGTTTACTCATATGTTTTAAGAATTTTATAATTTTAGCTCTTACATTTGGGTCTGTAATTCATTTTGAGTTAATATTTGTATGTAGTGGATGTAGGGGTACTTTATTATTCTCCATGTGGATATCTGATTGTCCTACTACCGTTTGTTGGAAAGGCTGTTTTTTCTCTATTATCCATTTAATTTTAATCTTTATGTGGATTTTGCTTTGGACCTCAATTAAAGAGTCTTTGCCTTTTAATTTAGTTTAAAAGACAACTTTAACCCATTTACATGCATTATAGTTGTGTATATATTTAGACTTTCTCTGGAAATCTTCAGATCTTCAGATTTTTATTTTTTTGTTTTATGAATTATCTCTCAATGTGTTACCTTTTGAAATGGTGCTTGCCTTACTTTCAGGCTCACCGAATAGGTGTTTTTATTTCTCCTTGCTGATAGTAAGAAACTTTCAATAATATTCATTTCATAAGTCACATATACCAGTAGTCTCATTACTTGAGAGTCACATTTCAAGTTGCATTAAGGGTGGGTGTATAGTTCATCAGTATATATAAATGATTGTGCTGTGAATTAGTTAAGGACAGTGAAATTATGATGTTAGATATTCATAGGGTTTCATATGAAAATGAAATGTTTAATATTAATATAATGATAAGCATATTAGACATGTAAGTATGCCTCCATTACTTTATTTAATTTATAGCTATTTTTTACTTGGCCTTATTCAGTAGCTAAAGCATTCAGTGCTTGAAGCAGGTATAATTCTGAGGCTCAAAAAGCTATATATAGCAAGATAATGTTGTTTAACATTACCAGAATTCTAGAAATATAAATGCACTTCAAATCTTGAAATGTATTTTTCTATGTTCACACTTTATTATAGGAAGCATATTCTTTAATTGAGAAGATTGAAACAGAACAAAATGCCCTATATTCATATCAAAAATATGTGGAGAGTTCGAAAAGAAAGAAAAGCAGAATCCCTCCCCCACCTATCCTGCTATCCCGAACTCATTGTTCTGTGACATTGAAACCTGCTCCATTTATTTCAGATGTTAAGGTATGTTGCCCATTGTGATCTTTATCTCAGGCAAAGTGACACAAGTACTTTTGTGACTATCATGATTGATACCTCTGTTGCTCTTAGGACTTGAATAGTCTTATTTATAAGCACTGAACACTGGGATTAGTATTGTAATGTCTTAACTACGTTTCTTCATGACCTTCCTTCTTTATGCTATTTCCCTTTATGCTCTCTATATAGCCTTGCTATCCCCAAATGTATAGTAAGGAGAAACAGTAGAGAAGTATTTCTGTCTTAAGTATCTTTATCCCCATGGCACGGTCATATGCTGACCAAGTGTGTGTTCAAGATGGAGAAGGTCTCAGATGACCTGGAATCAGACATTTGAGGAGGATAGATGTTATTCTCAGAGCCAATGGTGGAGATAGGAAATTTGGAAATAGCAAATTTTGAGGTTTTTCCCAGAGTTCTTCCAAGTAAATGGGGGATTCTTTTAATATAAACATATGACAGTTCCAACCATATTATAAGTCATAAATCTTTATGTATTTATTGAAGGATGAACTCTTTCTCCCATCTCCAATGCCTTGGAACTTGGCCTAAATATGATTCTAAGTTGAGATTTAGTGTCCTCACAAGCATTTGGTTCCACCTGATTTCTATTTTAAACATTAAATTTCCCTTTTTTTGGATGATCAACAACATTCTCTTTGATGTTGTATAAAAAATAAAGTTTTATCTTTGATTGTTTTTAGGATATTCTGCTGAACTTATATCAACTCGGTATAGTGGAAAGGGCACAGGCTTTAAAGTCAGACAGATACAGGTTTAAAATTGTAGCTCCCCTACTTTCTAGCAATATGACCTTAGGAAATCTAAATATACTTTCTGAGGTGGTGGTGATGGTGGTGGTTTTATTTGTAAAATATGTTTATTGTGAAAATTAAATGAGATAACATATAACATTCTTGGCACATTATACTTGATGTTCCACAATATCTTATATTAAACATGTATAGTAAAGTTTGCTTAAGACAGTTAATGATGGTATAGAGTGTGATTACATTATTTGATGATTTTTTTGATAAATTGTATCCAGTGAGCATTACTGAGTATCTTTTACCTGTCCAACTCTGTGCAAGATAACGGAGGTACAAAAATAATCACAAAGTTTGAGTCCATTCTTTGGGGAGCTTCAGACTAATGGGATATGGACATCAGTGAGAAGTAATATCACCTTTATAATGCTTTATGATTAGGGAAATAGAAGTAACATTCATCTTACACCTAACTGTGCTGTAATAAATGCATTGTTATAATTGCTAGCATTTTGAAAGTTAAACTTTGGATTTTTTAGATCTGGTTACAAATGAGGATTCACTGATTTTGGAAATTCGGTACAGAGCTAAGACTAGATGCCTTACCGAGAGTTTTTCTTTGTTTTCTTTTTTTTTTTTTTTTTTCAAATGTTTTGGTTCATTTAACCAAAATCTTTTTTTATGTGTTTAAAATTAGTAAATAGTCTATCTTATTACATAATGCTTAGAAATAGGAATATATAAGAATTCAATATCTGACCTGTAGTTGTGGGACCTGTCACTTAGCACATTATATGAAGTTTATATATATTGTAAATTAGTAGAGTTGTGTGCTCTAGGAAATTATTGCTGTTACATGCTCATCAACACTAGATGGTGCTGTGGTCTTAAATAATATTTCTGATTAGAGGGTTCAGCCATCTTCTGTTTTATCAAAATCTCGTGTTAAGCATTTGTTTCATTAAAATCTGTTTTAATAGTTGAAAATGCTGATGTTATTAATAAACTTTTACTTCTAAAGTTAATGGTGATTTGTTCATGGTGTCTTTACTGTTGTGTAGATTCTAATTATACATTGTTCCTTATAATTACACAAACTAAGATGTTTGCATTTGTGGAACAAAATAAAAATATAAATCTGCTTATAAAAATGCTTTTAGAGAGAATTTACCCTTCAAATTCTAGTTTACATAGAGAGCTTAACTTAGAGGAAATAATAATCTAAGTCATATAATACAATCTTTCTGCCTTTTTTCCCTTCTGTGTAAAATGGTACTCTTTTTTGCATGGGAAGTTAAGGAAAGTTAGTTTTTAAAATTTTTTCTGAGAATCATTTGGTTTTTTTTCCCTTTCTGGCTTCAGCTTCCAAGTTCCTTCAATGCTGTCTTTGTCGTTGAAGTTCTTCCTTTGTCTAGTGGTCCTTAATTACCTGAGCAGTTTTCTTTATAGACATAGAAGTTTGGACACTTGTACCAGAAACTCTAATTCATTGAGGCTAGGCAGACTTGGGTATATGTAATTTTTAAAAATGGTTGATTCTGTGAAAACTGCATTTTAAAAAGTGATTCTGCACAGCCAGGGTTGAGAACTAGTTGTGCAGGTAAGACACCATTAGGATTTTTCTGTTGACCTGGAGGAAGAGGCTAAGCTATAAGAGGCAGTTGCTTCTTAGAGACAATTATGTTTTCCCTTCTTCCCAGTTTTCCTCTCATTTAGGAGTTGAGATGTTGGGAGTGACACAGTGATGACAACCTCCTCAACCCCAACCCCAGGACAGTATGGCTCCTTTATAATGCCATTCCCTAGGTAGCAACTTGCTCCCTTTTTCTCTACAGTGAGAACAGTTCATTCCAGTGAGCAATCTCCATTATTTTGGCATCTTGGCAGAAGAACCATTTCTAACCACTTGATTAAAGTTCAAGTTTGATTGTTCCTGTAGAATTTGCATTTCTTTTGGTTCCCGCATATGTTTAAGAATGATCAAATACCATGCTACTATCTGATCTTGAGCAAATTATTGAACATTTTTGTGTCTCCATTTCCTGTAAAGCAAAATGACAATAGTAATCCCATTTCATACAGATGTTGCAAATATTAGAAAGTTTATGTAAATTTCCCAACAGTATTTAGCATATAGGAACTGCTCAGTTCATGGTAGTTAAAATAGTCAACAATGAGTAATAGTCTTTGTAGTCTCAGGGAAACAAGCCCTATATTTGTCTTTATTATTATATTTTTTTGAGAACAAACCTAAATATATTTGTAAACTTAGATTCCATGTTTTAAAACTTGAATAGTAACATTTTCATTTGGAAAAGTATTCCTTTTGCCACATCTTTTTTGCTTTTAAAATTTTTATTTGAATTCCAGTTAGTTGACATATAGTGTGATAATAGTTTCAGGTGTACAATTTAGTGATTCAACACTTCCATACAACACCCAGTGCTCGTCACAAGTGCCACATCTTGATAAAAGAAATTGAATGCCTTGTTAAACAGACTATAGATAATGGGCTCATCTTTCTCCTCTGCAGGTCTCCTGGTACTGCATTTTGGGTTGCAAAGCAGAAGGAAGCTATGGAAAAGTAAGGCTAAACAATAATCATCTCCCAAACTCAGGAGAAGCGGTATGTCAAATTAAAAAAAAAACAAACTTTAAACATCAGGAAATCTTACCCAAAGACTCATTTATGACAATTGAGTGTTTTTCCCTCCTTATAATGTCATTATTTCAGTGAATTTCAATTTAAGTGATAACTAAAATCCAACAGTGAATGCAAAAGCTTTTGTTTTTTATTACATATAAGGGTTACTTAATCATATTTTTAAAGTCACATTACTTCAATTTTCCATACATAACTTGAAATATGTTTTTGTTAACAGATACCAGCTGATGGTAAAAGCATTTTTGAAGTGAAAGGTTTAGAAACAAATGAAAAATATGTCTTTGCAATTGCTGCTTATTCTTCTAACGGGAAGCTTATTGGTGATGCCATTGGGGAGACAACTAAACCAATTCTGGTTTATCCACCTCTTTCTGCTGTTACTACTCGGATGTTCTTGACGCAGGTAGAAGAGATTCTGCTAATTTCTTGCGTTTTTTTTTTTTCTGTTGAGCTGTTACTAAGTAATTTCCAATGGGAAAAAAAGTCACAGCAGATATTTTAAAGCTCCTGTAATACGTATTTTCCATTAGGGCAGGGTAGTCTCATAAAATGAGAATCATTTCTTTCCTTTTTAGTGAATTTGATTTTTATAATAGCATTTTTCCCCTGGATTACAAATGTAACACATGGTAATTTTAGAAATTTAGAAAATATTGAAATGCACAAAGAAGAAAATACATGTTAACTGTTATCCTGTCATCCAGAGTAGCAGTTCTCAACCTGGGGCAATTTTGGCCCCTAGGGGACATTTGTCAATGTCTGGAGACATTTTTGGTTGTCATAACCTAGGAGGGTGCTTCTGGCATCTGGTGGGTAGAGGCCAGGGATGCTGATAAGCACTCTAAATGTAAAGGACAGCCCTCCATAACAAAGAATTACCCAGCCCAAAATGTCAGTAGTACCAAGATTGAGAAACCCTGATCCAGAGGTATCTTTTCATTTGTGTGTGTGTGTATGCCTGTATACACTTACACACACACACATTTTTATAGAAACATATGCATCCACACATATGTGTTTGAATTTATGTACAATATATAATTTTAATTATAGTATATATTATTTTATATCCTGATATTTTCATTTAATATATAATTGACAATTTTTTCATTCCATTAAGTATTCTTCCATAGTATAATTTTTTAATTTTTTTTTAATGTTTATTTATTTTTGAGAGAGAAAGAGATAGAGTGTGAGTGGAGGAGGGGCAGAGAGAGAGGGAGACACAGAATCCGAAGCAGGCTCCAGGCTCTGAGCTGTCTGCAGCGAGCCTGACATGGGACTCGAACTCATGAACTGTGAGATCATGACCTGAGCTGAAGTCGGATGCTTAACTGACTGAGCCACCCATGCGCCCTCATAGTATAAATTTTAACAGCTGTATTTTATAACGGTATTGCATCTTTTTTTTTTTGATATTGCATCTTTTAAATTTTTTTTTAACGTTTATTTATTTTTGAGACAGAGAGAGACAGAGCATGAATAGGGGAGGGGCAGAGAGAGAGGGAGACACAGATTCCGAAACAGGCTCCAGGCTCTGAGCTGTCAGCACAGAGCCCGACGCGGGGCTTGAACTCATGGACTGTGAGATCATGACCTGAGCCGAAGTCGGACGCCCAACCGACTGAGCCACCCAGGCGCCCCATTGATATTGCATCTTTTAATGATATTGCATCTGATAGATAGATCATAATTTACTTAGTAATCTTTATTGTTGGGCAGTTAGATATTTTCCAGTCTTTTGCTAGTATAAGCAAAGCTGCCTTATACATCTTGGTATATACATCTTTATCTGCATCCACGATTGCTTTTTTGAGATGGATTTACAGAAGTGAAATATCTGGGTTAGTAAAGACATGCAGACCTGAGTTCAGGTTCACACTAGTCATGTAATATTGAGCAAGTAACTTTCATCTGTGAAGTGGGAATAATAATAATAGTAGTTACCTCCCAGATGTATTAGGAGTATTAAATGGAATTATGCATGCCAGATGTTTAACCATAGCAATTACCACACAGTAGGCACTAATAAATATTGTTATTGTTTTTAGTTATGAATATACTCATGAATTAACATATTTGGTGAAATGATTGCCCGTTACCAGTGAATAAGGACACTAGAAAGAGTGACTCATTGACCTAAGTCTCAAGAATCTAATTTTAAGCCTATTGTTGGCTATAGAAATGATAGCTATTTTAAATTTTATCATGTTTCTATTTTGCTATTTTTTTCTCTTAATAGTTGATTAGTATTAGAAGATAAGATCTTAGTGGTATTTTATATTATCATATTTTTCAAAGAAAATTAAATTGAGAGAATTGCTAGGATTTAGCATATCATATTGGCTCATGGTTTTCTGATGTTTTTATTTCTTTGGAATCTAATATATTTCCTAATTTGCAGTGATGGCGTTATTTCAAAGTGAGGAACTGAGTATTTTATCAAGGCCTAATTTTTCTCCAGGGAGGTTTGACTTTTGGGTTTCATTTGGCAGAACCTTCATTGAAAGTTAATAAAACCAACCCCCAGCTATTCTGTTGGAATAACAAGAAGTGCCATGAAGTAATGACCAATGTTTCATTATTGATAATGATATTTACAGTACTGTATTCATTTATGACAGTATATGAACATTCTCTCTCATAATGTTAAGTGACTGAAGCAAAATTTTCTTACTTAGTAAACTTAGTAAAACTCTTTAATTTACAGCTCGAGTTTAAGCTTTTAAGTTCCAGCAAGAAAATGTACCTTGCCTTTGGAATTGCAATCTCTTTTTCCTGACAGTGGTTAGTTTTTAGTTTCAGGATGATTCAGCTCTTTAAAAAACATTATCATATGTATTTTACAGTAAGACATAGTGACATTTCGCTAAATGCCTATGATTAACTTGGCTTGGAACATTAGGTTGTACTTTCACTCAACACTATTCTATAGACATTAATAAAGTCAGTCGAATCTTTATTAGGTTTCCCCTCAGTGTAGAAAGCTATTAATTTAGGCTATCTGGAAAATTGTTTGAGGAACCTTTATAAACGATATATTTTCTACAGATATTTTCCAATTTCCCCTTCTTTATAGCCTCATTTCTTCTTATTTTTCACCTTTAAGTCAGGAGTGACTAGATAATATGATATAAAATGTAGAAAATAAGAAACCTAATGAGGAGGACTGTAGGAATTTGGGCAAATTGCCTGGTCTCAATTTCCCAATTTCTAAAATGGATATAAGACCAAATATCTG
Source organism: Felis catus (assembly GCF_018350175.1). Lineage (NCBI taxonomy): Eukaryota > Metazoa > Chordata > Mammalia > Carnivora > Felidae > Felis > Felis catus. The sequence continues at coordinate 117,654,062 of NC_058374.1, forward strand.
GATTATTGAACTACTCAATCAGATAATGAGTGGGCACAATGACTTATTAAGAAAAAGAAATCGGGGATATATTTATTTAAAAACTACTATGTGCCAGGCATTTAAAAATTCATTATTTTGTTTATTACAGTAATGCAGTGAAGTGATACTATTATTTTTAAGTTTATTTATTTATTTTGGGAGAGACAGAGACAGTGCAGGTAGGGAAGGGACAGAGAGAGAGAGGGAGAGAGAGAGAGAGAGAGAGAGAGAGAGAATCCCAGCTGTGCTGCCAGTACAGAGCCTGACTCAGGGCTTGAACTCATGAAACCTTGAGATCATGACCTGAGCAGAAACCAAGAGTCAGACGCTTAATCGACTGAGCCACCCAGGTGCCCCACAGTGAGATGATACTATTAATTTCATTGTATAGTTTAGGAAACTGAGATGAATTTAATCCTTCCTCTGCCAATCCCATTTTATTTGAGAAAGAGTGTCTAAGGGAAGTCACGTAATTAAGTAACCCAAGGTTACTCGGGTAGCAGGTGATAAGCCTGATGCTTGAACCAGCTCATGCCTTTCTACTGTTCTGTCCAGGTCCAAGAGTCATGTAACTCAACCTCTAACCTGGGCCAGGTTCTTCTAGAGCCCACATCTCTGCCATCTCTTCTCTGCTGGGTTGGTGTTGTTCAGTGGGTCTTGATGATCAGTACTGGCAGATTTCAGTGTTGGGAGGTGAATGCTTTGTCAGTATCTCAGTGGTGGCAGGAGAATGAAATTCATACTTTTTTTCACTTTATATATGAATTCATCAAAACTCTTTGATAAACAGAGGTTTGCCTGTTGTCACTGATCAATTACAAATTAAAAACAATAAAGCCAGCAGGGAAAAGATAGCCATCCCATTTTTTATTTTTATTTTTTTTTATTTTAGAGAGAGAGAGAGAGAGAGAGAGAGAGAGAGAGAGAGAGAGAGAGAGAGAGAGAAAGAAAGCATGATCAGGGGAGAGGGGCAGAGGGAGAGAGAGAGAATCTTAAGCAGGCTCCATGCTCTGTGTGGAGCCCAATGCAGGGCTAGATCTCATGATCCTGGGATTATGATCTCACGATCCTGGCATCATGACCTGAACTGAAATCAAGGGTCGGATGCTCAGCTGATTCAGCCACCCAAGTGCCTCTAGTTATCCCATTTTAAAAAGCTCTTTAAGAAGTCTCGACTCTTCTTTTTCCTCTTGTTCTCTAACTGAATATTGCTTCTCTCCCTACTTCATCTGTTTATTGATGAATTATTTATTGTCTACTTTGTGCTAGGTTCTGTGCTAGATGTCATCTCTTGTTCCTTTGAACTGTCTCTTTTCTCAATCTCATTACCACAACATTAACCTATATTTAGGTAATTTTGACTTATGGTTTCAGTTAAGACTATGATTGCAAGTAAGGGAACCAGCCTGACTTAAGGAATGCAGTGAGGCCCTGGGAAGGCACTGGACCCAGGCAGCCTCAGGCCTCATACCTTTGGTTCTCTGTATACATTGCTTCTTTTTCTCTAAAGATTGACTTTCTTTCTTTCTTTCTTTCTTTCTTTCTTTCTTTCTTTCTTTCTTTCTTTCTTTCTTTCTTAATGTTTATTTATTTTCAGAGAGACAGGGTGCAAGCAAGTATGGGGGAGGGGCAGAGAGAGAGGGAGAGAGAATCTCAAGTAGCACAGAGCCTAACTCAGGGCCCAATCCCTTAACTGTGAGGTCATGACCTGAATCCAAATCAAGAGTTGGACGCTTAACTGACTGAGCCACCCAGATGCCCCTAAAGACTGACTTTCTTTATTTCTCCATCTCTGAAGGAAAAAATGGCAGCTCCTGTATTTTTATGTATCCTTCAATTTCAGGTATAAAGAGAGGCTACCTGGTTGCCTCCTAATCTGGATTCCAGATTCCTAGGAAAGAGATTGAGTGATCCACCAAATATAATGAATCTGATCTCTTTTTTGATGTTTGACCACTGACTTGTTTTTAAATCTCACCCCTCTTTTTCCCTTTGGTTCCATACATAGGCAGGCTGATAGGAGGTCTATGAGCTTACCTTTGGTGCTGACAGGAAATGTAAATCTCCCAGCTGGCAGCAGCTTTCCCCATTCCTACCCCTTCCCACCCCCAAGCGCTAATCAAAGCCCAGCCCATTCCTTCCCAGGCCTGCTTGTGCCTGTCCAACATTCCCTGGGAGCCCCTTGTGTGAGTAATAAACTTTCTCTTAAATTCTTCTGGTACATGTAGTGCCATCAGCCTAGACAGCAGAGCCACACTTTGGGTGGGGGTCCATTTTGCTTTGCACAAGGTGCTATAAAGCACCCACCTTGGGTCAGGCACTCACCCTGGGCTAGTCAACTGTGTTGTAGTACAATTACTGAATGTCCTCTTCTGTGAATGTAGGAAAATTACCAGGAAAAAAAGATTTTAAATTTTGTTTAACATGCTATTATTGTGTGCTTACTCTGTGCTAGGCAATGCTCCAGGCTAGTGATTATAAACCTTGAGTGCGCATCTTGGAATGCTTGTTAAACAGATTGTTGTGTCCTACCACCAGAATTTTTTACTCACTAGGTCTGGGGTAGGGCCTGGAATTTTCCATTTCCAACAAGTTCTTAGGTGATGGTTATACTGACGGTCCAGGGACCATACTTTGAGAACCACTGCTCTAAGCAAAGTCAACAAAATGCTATGATAAGAGATAGGTAATAAACAACACAGTAAATAAGTAAATTATCTATGTTACAAGATAAGTTCTATGGAAAGAGAAACATAAATAAGTTCTATGGAAAGAAAAAGTGAAGTATGTTCTGAGGAATTAGAAGTGTGAGGTGAGAGAAGGGAAAGTAGTTCACAGTATCAAATAGGGTGATCAGGGAAGGCCTCATCTAGAAGGTGAGATTTAAGCAGAGACTTAAAGGAGGCAAGGGAGGGGCTCACAGGAGAAAGAAAATTCTGCAGAAGGAGCTAGAGCAAAAGCCCTATAGTTTTCAGAGTCTTACCTGCTATGTTTGATAAACAGCAAGGAGGCCATTGTGACTGGAGCAGAGAGACCCATGGAGAATAAAAGAATTGGTTAGAGAGGTAAAAGGTAAGTAGATGGGTGGGTGAGCAGAAAAAGACTTCTAGGCCACTGTAAGAACTTTGGCTTTTAAAGTATGGAAAAAGCCCAAATGTCCGTCAGCTGATGAATGGACACACACACACACACACACACACACACACACACTGGAATATTACTCGGTGATCAAAAAGAATGAAATCTTACCATTTGCAACAACGTGGATAGAACTAGAGTGTATTATGTTAAGTGAAATAAGTCAGTCAGAGAAAGATAAATATCCTATGATTCTCACTCATGTGGAATTTAAGATACAAAACAAATGAACATATGGGAAGGGAAGCAAAAATAATATAACAACAGAGAGGAAGACAAACCATACGAGACCCTTAAATAAAGAGAACAAACTGAAAGCAGCTGGCAGGGTGTTGGGTGGGGGAAGGGCTAAAGAGTTGAGGGGCATTAAGGAGGGCACTTGTTGGGATGAGCACTGGGTGTTATACGTTAAGTGACGAATTACTGAATTCTATTCCTGAAATCATTATTACACTGTATGTTAACTAACTTGGATTTAAATAAAATCTGTAAGTTCACCATCTTATATCATGGCACTGCTCTGTTAACCCACAAAAAGTTGTGAATTTGCAAACCATAGTTTTATCATGGTATCTTTGCTTGTTTTACAATGTCCACTAATTGAATAAATGATATTATTTTTAGAAGAATATGTTTTAAAAGGAAAGAACATCCAATTTTAATTTCACCCAACTCAATTACACATTAAATTAAAAAAGAAGAATTTTAAAAAAGAAGAACTTTGGCTTTTACTTTGAGTGAAATGAACAACCATTGGAAAGGTTTTTTTTTTTTTCATGAGAAGTGGGATGACATAATATGACTTCTATTTTCAAAGTCTCACCCTGGATGCTGTGTTGGGAATAGACCATAATAGGACAGGGATGGAAGCAGAGGGACCTCTCTATTACTGCAACCCAATGAGAGATGGTGGTAGTTTGGCCAGTGTGATAATAGTTGATGTGGTGAGAAGTGGTCAGATTCTGGATATGTTTTGAAGGAGGAGTTAACAAGAGTTCCTAGTGGAAATAATATAAAGAGAAAAAGAAAAGATGACTCTAAGATGTTTAGTTGACTAACTGGAAGGATAGACTTGACATCAACTGAGTTCAGGAGTGCTGTGTGTGGTATAGATTTGGGGCAGAGGGAAATCAGAAATTCATTTTGAGACATGTTGTGGTAAGATGTTTATTAGATATTCAGGGAGAATTGTTGAATAGTCAGTTAGATATATGAATCTGGAGCATGGGAGAGAGGTCTGGGCAGGAGAAGGATTTGAGATTAGTCATGTGGCACAGCCATGGGGCTGGATTATTCCACTAAGGAAATAAGTGCAGACAGAAGAGAGAAGAGGTCCAAAGACTGAGCCCTGGGACATGCCAGTGTAAAGAGATTGGGGAAAAAGAGTAGGAGCTTGCAAAGGCAACTGAAAAGGAATGTGGGGAAGAAAACTGAGTGTGGAGCTTGGGAAGACACATGAGGATCATGTATCAAGGAGCGTCTCTACTGTACTTAATTATTTCATTAGTTTTCTGGTGCTTTTTTCTCTTATTTTACTCTCACCCCATCTAAAATCTGTAAGCTCACCGTCTTATACCATGGCACTGCTCTGTTAACCCACAAAAACTCATGAAGTTACAAACCTTAGTTTTATCATCGTATCTTTTCTTGTTTTACAATGTCCACTAATTGAATAAATGACATTATTTTTAGAAGCATATGTTTTAAAAGGAAAGAACATCCGATTTTAATTTCACCCAACTCAATTACACATCATCTGTTATTAATTTCCATGGTAAGTGTTAGAATTATATGGTGTTTTAGTGACCACCTAGTCCAACTCCCAACTCCTTCATTTGACCAATGCAGCCAGTGAAGTGACCTCATCCACCGCTCTAGGTCTTGGCTCTACTATTTTTACTGAATATCAGGCTCTGTACAAATTATTTAACTTCTTAATCCCTCAGTTTCCTCATGTGAAAAATAGGAATGGTCATAGAGCTCACTTCATAAAAATGAAATGGGGTGTCAATACAATAATGCATACAAAGTGCTCAGACTAGTACTTGACATCTTTAGGTACTTCCACCTGATTTTAAGACCTTCTGAAATCATATCCCATTTTACCTGTCCATCATGTTTTCTGCTTTTCTTCAAATTCTGACCTGTCTTTTCAGTCTCTCCTAAATGTTCTGTGATGATTTTCACTATTGGACCCTTTTCAGGTTCTGTCTCAACTGTGCCCATGTGAACCTTATCCCTGCCTTAGGGTTCAACTCAAGCACTCCTTTTTGAAGCCCTTTTTGAAGCCCTAATTTCTCCTTTTCTAAGCCTCCACAGTTATTATGTTATTCTTTGTAGTTTTTCTGGTGATTTCAGGTGTTTTATATTTGTAACTTGATTAGAGTTTAATGGCATATAAGGTCATTTTAAGCTTTGAAGAACCTATCCTCGCAGTGGTTAGTGCAGAGTAGAAATTTCGTAACATTTTACTGGTTGGTTGATTATGAGGGTGGAGTTGGCAGATTGAAAAAGTTCTGGCCCTGTAAATTATTCCTTTGAGTGGACTATATTCTAGCAACATGCCATTTACATACTTAATTAATTTGTTTGTACTTTATATCCTACCTGCTTCCATTAAGAATTTGAAGCAGCACGTAACTTATGTGGTGAGATTTCATATTGTTATACATATTTGAATAGAATGACTTTAAGGAATATCTTTAAAGAAATATATTCTACCAAAAGAAATAGGTAAGTTGATGATTTTTCTTCTCTCGAGCTTCTATATTTTACCAGTGAAATCAGTTATTTTGCCTAATGTTGAATGTGTCAAATTAAAAGCATATCATGGCCTTGGAGCACCTGGGTGACTCAGTTGGTTAAGTGTCCAACTTTGGCTCAGGTCATAATCTCACCATTTGTGGCTTCAAGCCCTGTGTTGGGCTCTATGCTGACAGCTGGAGCCTGGAGCCTTCTTTGGATTCTGTGTCTCCCTCTCTCTCTGCCCCTTCCCCACTTGCACTCTGTCTCTCTCTCTCTCAAAACAAAAACAAAAACAAAACATATCATCGTATTTTGGAAGCATCTCTGTGTTATTTTTCACTCTTTTCAGCTGTGAACCCTTTGTTGCACAAAAGCTCTGAAAGTGTCAGTCAGAACCAGAAAAGAATGAAGTATATTTCATATTTTGGGTTTGGGAAATCTGATTGTTTCTCTTGGAACAGATTGTTCATTATAACAGTGTCTGTAATAAATGGAGTGCACTGCCGAGATGGATGGAAATGAAATTAATTTGGCTCAGATGTGATCTTTGTTTTGCTTATGAGAATTTGAAACATCCTTACAGAGTTTCAAATTTCCATGCAATTTAGAAATAAAAGAGATTTCAAAATGTGTCTGTCTCCCTTGCCAGTGGCCATCGATACCTTACTGTGGCCCTGTGGAACAAAACAGCAAATGTGAACAACTATGTATGAAATTAGTGTGTGAACAGACTTTATCAGAATTCCTGTTTAAAAGATACATTTCACCAATAAAAATATAATGTATGATAATGTACTTTTTCTTGTAGGTTGCCTATCAGATTGGTAACTATGAGTTGGCTAAGAAGGTTTTCTCACCAGTTTGGGATTATTTTGTTGCTTCGCCACATCATGATGAACAATCTGTTATTTGCTTAAGCAATATAATGACTATTACACAGAGAAGGTAATTAGAAATATTCTTTTAAAATATTAATTTGCTTATTGAAAAATATGGATGTTGTATACAAAGCCTATAATTCATTTTCAATTTCATGTTAAGATAGTCAATGTAAAACTATTTTTAATAGGTGTTGTAATAAGCATACACATCCCAAGTTGTTGAGTCCTTGTTAGAAACTTCTTTGCTAGAATAAGAAAAAGCACAGGAGACATTTAGATGCATTCTGAAGTTAAGGTAATGAAGGCTATGGAAAAAAATACCAACTACTAATCAAGATAATGTAAGTTATACTGGAAAACACAAATATGCTTTGGGGACTTTTATAACAGAAAACGGTCAGGTTGGGGTTAATAGTTATGGTGTGATGGGTGGACTATTAGGTTTAAAAGACTTTTTCTTTGCTTGTAGAAGCTCCCAGGATTAGACCATCAGGAACTGCAAATAGGTTGGTATGGGTCATATAAAACCACAGGCCATCCTTTGCTTTATAGTTGGTTTTTCTTAAAAGAGCAAAGATTAAGAGCAGCCTCAGAAATGAGCATTGGTGTGATTTTAGGATGTCTCAACAACAAGTTCAAAAACAGCAATCTCCTTTACCTACTTGTTAATAATACCTGAAATTCCTTTCCTAAGAAGACAAAACCCTTTCTTCATCAGTTAAAGATAGTGACCTTAAATGCACATGCTGGTGGAGGCAAGGCATTGATAGTGCTTACTCACATAAAAGTAGAATTCCATTCAATGGAACAACTGTAGACTTAGCATTTACCATGTACAAGGATGCTAGGTGTTGTGTAGGATGGATTTGAGAGGCATTTCAGAAGAGGAAGAGACGGGGCTTGGAAGGTTTTATGTGATGTGGGGACAAGAGAATGGAAGTAGTGAAGCTTCCTGGGATTGCCGTTGTTACCTGACTGGCAGACCTATGATGGGTACTGGGGGATTGAGAGAGGTGGGATAAGTCTTTGGAGGAGATAATGAATTCTATAGGAAATATTTTGAGTTTAGTTTTCCAACAGGTTGCCTTTGTGGATATGAGATGCCCAGCAGGTAGTTGAATATTTAGTGCTGACACTCAGGAGAGAGGTCAAGGCTAGAGATAGATTGAGAAATTGTCCATGAGGTCATCATTGAAATTTTGACAATGAGTGCTATCTCCCAGGGACTAACTGTTTAGCAGAAAAGATAGAAGCTGGAATTAAATGCTGGGCATTACTTACGTTTAAGAGGCTGAAGCAGGAAATGGAACCAAGGAAGGATACTGAAAATAGTTTGTGCTCGTCTCAGCCTACCAGTAATCAGTGTTGTATCTGAACCAGCCTTTATGGTTCTTATTATGATTGTGAGGCACCCTTCAGCAATAAACATCCAGAAAGTTTGAAAAAAAAATAGAGGTTTATTACTTACAGGATCTGGAAATCGCATGGCATACTTGGGGCCCCACAGCAAGTTCATAGGTGAAAAGAGAGAGAGCCAGCATGGGCCTGGGGTTCTGCTTTTATTGAGGTCCAGGGTGGGTGCCTAGGGTTTCACGGGCTCACTCTTTGTTGTTGAATTTAAAAAGTAAGAGTGGGAATTTAAAACAAGGGAAGAGAAAAAACAGTGGCCCAAATTGTCATTTATCAAAATCCACTAAGATTTCTAAAACATAGGAGCCTCAGTGAGGGAGGTAGCCTGGCTCTTTAGCTAGTTGTGTGACTGGCAATGTATTTATTCGAGATAGCCATCTTTGAAGTGAATGCCTCTTTGAAGTGGCTGCTTTGGCAATCAAAGCTTAAGGCAGACCCTTACATTACAAAAATAAATACATTAAGAAAACCCAACTGTCAGAACTTTTTTTGACAAAAAGGAACAGTCCAGGAGGTGAAACTCTGGAAAAGTACATTGCCAAGGAAAGTGAGAATATCACCCCGGAGGGACTGGTCAGCAGTGTTAAATGCTAGTGCAAGGTCAGGCAGAGGAGTTGTTCAAAAAGAAATGCTACGGAGAAGTTGGATAGAATAAAAACTAAGAGGAAGCTTTCCCCCCTATATTTTGAGAGAGAGAGAGAGAGGGAGAGAGAGCTGGGGAGAGGGGCAGAGGGAAATAGAGAATCTTAAGCAGGCTTCATGCTCAGCGACACAGGGCTCAATCCTACAACCCCGGGATCATGAACTGAGCCAAAATCAAGAGTCAGATGTTGAACCAACTGAGCTGCCCGGGTGCCCCAAGAGGTGACTTTTAGAATTGGCAATTAGGAGGCCGTTGGTGAGTTCAAGAGAGCTAGTTTTGTGGTGTGATGGGCCAGAAACCTTTTGCAGTTGGTAAGAAGTAAATGGAAATGGAGAATTGTAATTAGCTAAGATCACTGATGTGAAGTTGGTGTAAAGAGAAGAGGACAATGGCAGAACAATGAGGGGGAAAGCAGGCTTAAGGAAAACATTTTGAAGAGTGGAGGAAGCGGAGACAGTGCAGGGGGAGAAACAGGATACAAGCAAATTCACACGATAATGACATCATGGTGGTAGAGCCTGGAGGGTATAGGAGCTCATGGGGTGGAGAACAGGGGGTTTAGAACATCTGCTCTCAGGAATATGAACAAGGAGACATTAAGGATAACCAGAGGTTATCAGAGGTTACCAGAAAAATTGGCCAGTGACGTCTATGCAAGGTCAGGCACACTGATTATGGCATAAAATAAGGGGTATAGAATCTAAAGTGTTAGAGAGGTCTGAGCTGGATAGGGAAGGAGACAGAACCAGGAGGAGGCAATAGTCTGGACGCATTGCACATGTCATGTGGACAAAGAAAGAGTTCAGTGTGGGTTGCAGGAACGGAAGAACTAAAATTCTCCTAGCAAATATAATTTCAGCATTTAACATGGTGGTAAAACAGATCATCTTCAAGTATGAATTACTGATGTCAGATCCTTTCCTGTTTTTTAGAGATAGAGGGTGGGGAGGGTGGAGGGACCTGAAACTTAGAAGGGAGGGTTCGTCACCAAGTAAGGCTGAGAACAAGGAAGGGAATATTGGAAACAAAGTCGAAGACTGCAGATTTCACCGTTTTGCCAATGTTTGGCACTGTTGACTGCAATTTAGGAAAGATAATTAGAAATAATCCAAGAGTTATTAAGATTCTGCCTCCTTTCTTCCTTTTCTCCCTGTCTCAATCTTTCTCCTTTCCTCTTTACCCATGGCTGATTTTGCTATAAATGACCCTTATTTTCAGAAACTTTATTAATTGAAATATTATGCTTCTGAAGATCTATAGTGATTTCATTATATTGATAGAAAAGAAGTTTACATAATAGAACCAGAAAATTTTGCCAATATTTATTTTTATTTGTCTGTGATATATGTCAGCACCTTAATTTTCTTAGCTGTGAACTTGTTGTTAAACATAGTCTTTAATTTTAAACAGCTGTATGAGAGAAGTTGTTCCACAAATTTTTGCTGTTATTGTGTAGATATTAAGAACCTATCAATCTAAAAATGCATGTTTACATGATCATTTTATGTTTATGCCTGTGACAGCATTTACTTCCTTTTGCAGATTACATTCAGATATTTTGGCAGAGACTTCTTCAATCCTCTTATACCTTTTTCTTAGAAATATTTTTGTAACAAGTGACATTAAAATTAAAGAAGAAAATCTTTTCTGTGATAATATTAAAGGCAATGAGATTTTCCCCTCTCAACAAGTAAGTGAATTAAAGGGACTGAAAATGTGCCAATTTCCCTTTATTTGTTTCTTGATGTTTCAAGTTCGTGTTCTTTCGGGATTGTGTATCCTGATTTGTGGATAGACTGAGAGATCATTTTATGATTGTGCAGGTTTATTTGATATTCCAAATAGGTTTCATAGGCCCGAGTTCATATGTATTTTTCTTCTTTTCAATTGATCTTTTTTGTCTCTGTAAAAGTAGTATAAGTTTCAAATATTCAAAAAATGATAAGGTATAAAGTGAAATCTATTGTAATTTTATTGCTCCTAAAAATACTATGAGTTTGTTTTCTCTGTTTTTTTATGATATCTGATTTATAAAAAAATGCATAGGCAAATTATTATTTAAAAAATTTTTTTACAAAAATGCCTTCACAATCTACTTGCTATTCCATAATTTGCCTACTTAACATTTTTAATAATTTATCTTATACATGTTTTCATGCAGGTACATATCAATTTACCAAATTCTTATTTTTTAAGTTCTTTTTTAAAAAAAATTTTTTTAATGTTTATTTATTTTTGAGAGAGAGAGAGAGACAGAGTGCGAGCTGGAGAGGGGCAGAGAGAGAGGGAGACACAGAATCCGAATCAGGCTCCAGGCTCTGAGCCGTCAGCACAGAGCCTGATGTGGGGCTCGAACCCACAAACTGTGAGATCACAACCTGAGCCGAAGTCAGACGCTTAACCGACTGAGCCAGCCAGGCACCCCTTATTTTTTTAAGTTCTTAGTTTGTTAATCCTCTCATGAAAAATCTGCACAATCACCACAGATAAAGTCACTGTGGAACCTTTATTCCTTCTGTTGTCCAATCTCTGGCTCACTTGTTGCTTGCACCAACCTTGGCTTCTGCAGTTCCCCTGACTTCTTCATTCTGTTCTTATGGTTCTTTCCCTGTTTTCTGGAGGTCTGTTTCTTCTCATACAGGCCATGTCTTGCAAGTCTATGCCTGGGTTCATTTTCCTGTGCATCATCCAAGGAACAATAAATTATGCTTAAGCCAGTTGTCTCGCCACCACCAAAATGGGTTCTGAATCCAAATACAAAGATAGCATCTGGTGTGATCTTGTCCATTCTGGCTTGTTTTTCCTGAATTTCTATCTCAGGTACTGTTGCCTTTCTGGGGTGAAGAACATCAATGACCGTTTGTTTCCATACCAAATTCTTTTTAATTTTAATATTGCATTCCTGTACAGAGGCAGGAATGTAACCCATATTCTACTGATGGATTCTCAGGGTGGTTATCAGCATTGCTGTGTGTACCTTTGCAATCTTACAATGCTCTTGCTTTTAATAACAATCCTTTGCTATTTTTTTCCATTCTAGATTGTCACTCTTTGTCCCTCTCCCTCTTTCCTTCTTTACTCATTTTAGCTACATAGAGGCTTTTCCCGTGTGTGTGTTTTTCACAGTTGCTTTTTCCTACCCTTGCATTTATTCATTAGTTAATCAACCAATAAATTGTTACATGAGACCATGCCAGTGTCTATGGATCCAAAAATGAAAAAAACATGACGCTTTTGTCCAGGGAAAGTTCATGGTCTTACAGAGCCCAAGCACTCATAACCATCATCCTGTTCTTTATGTGTTGCCCTTAGTTTCTTCTTTCAGCATCCAGTCTGAAAATAAAGGTAGGCTTTAAGTACTTCAATCAATGAATTCCAGAATGCTAGACTGCCATTCTAGTAATAACTTACTCTATGGAAATTTCTCAATGCCAGTTTTCTGTGTATGTTATTTTATAGGTATATATAGAAAAATAATGAAATCTTCCTCCAGGAAAGGGAAAGGAAAAGTAAGATAAGATTCTTATTATTTTTAAGTAACATTTAATCACAAAAGCCTAACTTTCTATTTCACTACCATTTTTATTTAAGTAGCACAAGTATAATAGAAGATTAGTTTGGTCTATTGAAGATTCATCTCTTTTTTTTTCACAAATCCAGAAAGAAAATGGGACTGTTAATCAAGTGAGGGACAATATTACAGAGATATAATATTTTAATTATTATTTGTTATAATTTATGTTTTGAAAAAGCTAGATTTTTTCTAACATTAAAATATAGCCACGTTTTTATTTTACCAATTAAAAAAGATTAGTTCCTTTTTCATTACTAGTGGTATTTCTATTGTTTTACAAAATATTCTAAAGTTTAATTCTAAGATGGTATTATCCATATGTAGCATTATTGGGAAATAGAGTTGTTCTTGAGTTTAGATTTTCTTCATACCAGCATTTCAACATACCAATGTGTTGTTAAACCGGCAGGATCACATTTCCTACCCTTTCTTCTCCTTAGAGGCACATTAATTAAGCACCTGGTGTTCCTTTCCGGTAACAATACCTGTTTCTTTACAGATTGCTAGATTAATTGAATGTGAGAGAATATTAGTGGCATTGGACCTTAGCAACTACCTAAATGATTCCAGTTATGCCCTTCAAGCTGTGACTCAGTGTTATGGCCTCCTTGCTCCTATAATCTACCACAATGTTGTTTTGGTACCTGTTGTACAGGTAAGCATATTCACCCCACCCCCTTAAAAATAAGGATATTTTTTACAAAGGTAATTCAACAATGCATTTTGGAAAATGAAAAGCAATGTATCTCTCTTAACGTACAAATAGGTCAAAGACAAGTGTTATGAAATTTCATGAGTTAACTGAAAAACATTTTAATAATTTAAATTATATCTGGGCAAACAGACATAAATAAAACATAAAGGCTCAAATGTGTTTCTCTGAAACATTCAGCCCCATTGCTGTCCATGTTTAAATACTGGCAATCTGTTTTTCTAGATTTTTTAAGTCATTTCAATTTGTATGCTTTTGTAATGTTAGAAGCAGCAATACTTATTCAAAAACATATTTTTAAAGCCATCATCTGGGGAAAAAATTGGCGAATGACCCAAGAAAAATTACTTGGGTGTCTTGGTGATGGAGAAACTGGAATTTATGGAAAAAGAATAAGGGAGAGCTGGGTGAAGGGGTTATATTAGTTGTTTATTCTTCCTAACAAATCACCATAGTGAATCTATCTCATAGTTTCTGTGGGACAGGAGGCTGGAAATGGGTTGGTTGGGTCTTCTGCTTAGGGTCTCTTCAGGCTGAAATCAAGGTGTTGGCCAGAGCTGTGATCTCACCTGAGGCTCTGGAGCCTTTTCCAAGCTCACTTGTTGTTGAGAGAATTTATTTCCTTGTGCTTGTATGATAGGAGGTCCTTAGCTCCTGAAAGCTCACCGCCAGTTCCCTGCCACATGGTCTTCTCCATAACGTGGCAGTCTGCTTCCTCAAGACCATCAGGAGAGTTCCCATAATATTCATGAAGTCTTATATAACATAATGTAGTCATGAGAGAGAAGATCTTATCACATTCACAGGTCCTACCCACATGTAAAGAGAAAGGATTATAACAGAGCTTGTACACCAGGGAGTCCACATCTTGTGGACTGTTTTAGAATTCTGCCTACCACAGGGAAGTAATGAGAGAGGTAAGGTTTTACTGCAGATACTTATAGAAAGTTTTCATCATCATCATTGTTGTCATCATTGTCATCATCATCATCAACTCAGATTTTGAGAACCAAGAAGATGTGAGTGATCTCATGCAAAGCATAAAAATTTTTAATTCACCATGGAGAAAACTAACCAGAGGACTTAAGTAATTTAACAAATATTTGCCTTGGAATGGCTATACTGGAACATAGACATGCTCCTTCTCCCATATTCCCTTAAGCTCAGCTGCTTGGGAGATCTGCTTCTAAAATCCAAAATCTCAACTCATAGTTGGCAGCCTTCCATGTCATTTGTAGATCGAATGTAAAGCAGTATTCTCAAGTGTGGAATATGCTTTCTTCCGAACCCAAAGGCATTGTCCTTTCTTCTTAGAGGTGAGAGATGCCAGATGTCAGACCTACTCTGGGGTAGGGAGTTTGTTTCAGCACACCAGAGATATTTCATTAATGTGGCAGTTTCCTGAATCTTCATCAGGTTTATTCCTACCCTCTGGAAGGCATGTATCTTATCAGGGTCTTTAATGTACTTGCCTTTTCTTGCTTTTTATTTCCAATTAACATTTTTTTAAAGTGTTATTGATGTACTGGTCCCATGTTTTGTTTTGAGAAATGTCCAGAGTGTTCAGGTCCTTTCATAAAATATGTCAGAGGGTGGGAGAGTTACCATTGCCCTGGGGCAAGATGCTAAATATATACTTTTGTCTTCCCAGGATGAATGGGAACTTTTTCTGGTACTTCTTCCTCACAGGATAGAAAAGAAAATATTAGCCATGACAATGCATGGCTTTTACTGTCCTCCAGCAAGGATGCCACATTGGGGCCAGCAGCTGCAACTGGTGCTCAATTGGTTGAGTTCAAGATAATCCACTGTCATCCTGTAGCATCCCACTGATTTAGAATGCCTTTAGCTATAGCTCAGAGAATAGGTTATAGCTCTGAGGAAAAGCCTTAAGAAAGGAATTTCTAGGGGCGCCTGGGTGGCTCAGTCGGTTGGGCATCCGACTTCGGCTAAGGTCATGATCTCACCGTATGTGGGTTTGATCCCCGCGTCAGGCTCTGTGCTGACTGCTCAGAGTCTGGAGCCTGCTTCGGATTCTGTGTCTCCCTCTCTCTGACCCTCCCTCATTCATGCTCTGTCTCTCAAAAATAAATAAAGGTAGGGGTGCCTGAGTGGCTCAGTCGGTTAAGCATCCGACTTCGGCTCAGGTCATGATCTCACGGTTCGTGGGTTCGAGCCCCACATCAGGCTCTGTGCTGACAGCTCGGAGCTTGGAGCCTGCTTCGGATTCTGTGGCTCCCTCTCTCTCTGCCCCTCCCCTGCTTGTGCTGTGTCTCTTTCTCTCTCTCTCAAAAATAAATAAACATTAAAAAAATAGTTTAAAAAAATAAATAAATGTAAAAAAATATTTTTTTAAAAGAAAGGAGTTTCTAATTAAATTGTATTGTTTGGAATAGAAAAGTGAGTGAAACAGAGAGGAGATTCTAGAAATAGGCCTCAATATGTATCAGAATATAATATATGGCCGAATTGGCATTCCAATTCAGTCGGAAGAGAATGGATATTTTTGGTCAATGGTAGTGAACCATTTATTCATCTGATATGGATGGATATTCATCTGAAAGAAAATAGAGTTTGACAGCTATATTGTACCGTATATAAAAAGTCCAGATGTACTAAAGATTTAAATGTAAAATAAACACAAAACTCTTAGAAATAACAAGAAAGATAAGAAATATTGACTATATTTGTGGCAGCCTATGTGTGACAAAAGGGATCGGGATCATAACAAAGATAGTAGAAAATTTATAGATTTGGAAAAAGTGTCCAACCCTGACAAGGATAAGTATATATAACAAAAAGTCTTACAAATTGACAATCACTTAGTAAAAGAATGGCCACAGGGCATGAATAGGCAGTTTACAGGAGAGCAAATCCAAGTGGCCAAGAAACATGAAAAGATGCTCAAACTCTGAATATCCCAAGAAATGTACATTAAATGACTAATGTAATACTGTTGACAGAATTGCAAAGATCTGTAACTCCTCTTCCTGGTCAGGGTGTGGGGCAAAGGCACTCTCATTCATTGATGGGGGACATGTGAATTGTTGTAGGCTTTGGAGTTTGGTAAAACAATCTTAATTGTCATTAAACTAAATCTAATTTTAATTAAAATTAAAAATAAATATACTTGACACAGCAACCCCTCTATTAGTAATTTATCCCTTAGAATAAAATTCCCAGTTAGTAAGATGCTGCTCCTGGTTCTGGTCCTTGGTTCCCAGATCCATGTGTTCCACCTACTGGGGACATAGTGCCATGTAACTGTCATTGATTTAGAGTGTATACTTTGCCCTAGAAGATGGTGCTTCATCCTCACTAGGTACCATCAAAGCTGGTATCTCAGTTGCCACTCATATTGGCAACTGAGCATTTACAAGGGTGTTTATTATGGCCATTTGGGTGATAGCAAAAAAGCTGGAGACAGGGGCTCATGGGTGGCTCAGTCAGTTAAGCGTCCGACTTTGGCTTGGGTCATGATCTCACAGTTCATAGGTTCGAACTCCACATCAGACTCTGTGCTGAGAGCTCAGAGCCTGGAGCCTGCTTTGGATTCTGTCTCTCTTTCTCTCTCTGCCCCTCCTCCACTCACACTGTCTCTCTCTGTCTCTCAAAAATAAATTAACATTGAAAAAAATTTAAAAAAGAGCTAAAGGCAAAGAGGCAGTGTAGTAGCAGGAGGATGGCCAGTATACCAGATTGTAAAACATCAGCTGTGAAAGAGTGCAACATGGAGATTCTGGAAATGGCTGAATAAATGATGGTTGTTCCACACTAAATCATGTTGTGCAGCCATTGGCAATAATGAATTTGAGCTATACCTGTAGACTTGGAGGAATTTTTCATAAGACATGGATGAAGGAGAAATGCACAGTTCAAACAAGTGTTTATACATCCCATTTTGTAACATAGCATTAACCCTCCCTCTATGTATGTTTATGTATTTAGATGTATGTATATGATTATAAGATCCTGGAGAAAACTACAAAATTACTAGGTTGCTAACATGATTTGGGGATATGGTATAGTAGGGTGGAGGCAGGTGATGATGGGGAGGAATTAAAGAAGCATTAAAAAATACTCATAGGTGTATAGTAACAATACTCATAATATTGTTAGAATGGTGGCTTGAAGCAATTAGTGTGCTCACAAAAGACCAATATCCATATGTTAATTTGTCCTTTGATAATCTGGATGACTAATAGATTGATGCAATCTCAGCTCTACTTTTCTGACAGTAATGTTGCTCAGAACAGGGCAACAGTATTGAAAACTAAACTTAATTGTCTAGCTCTTGACCAAATTCAGGATCATATAATATGAAGTAAGGAGACTAGGAAGTAAATGCTGATATGGATAGATTTCTTGGGATGTGAATGCTTGGTTTTAATTTTAAAAGAAACTATTATTTCAAGTACCTGGTATCACTTTATATTTAATATGGTACCTCCTTCTCTATATGTTTTTTTAAGGTCCTTCTAAGTGTGGGTGTGTTTTTAGTGTCTTGTATATGTAACATTCTGCCGATAATTTTTATGGCACTTGTCAAAATGTGCTTTGTTTTGTAATTGCTGAATACTTATTTTATCCTTGTACTAGTTTTCAAGTTACTTTAGATGAGAGACTCATCTGAAATTGAATATATTAATTTTATCTCAGAGTACATTCTTTTATACATGAGAAGCAATTCATTGATAATTATTGAAAATAATAAGACTTGATGGCTTAAAACTTGCGTGATTTGAATAGGACATTTTGTAATGGGTGAGGCTATTTGTCAACAGAAACTCTTCTGCTTCTATTTTTTAGATCTTGATAAAGTGTGTGGTGGTTTTGCAGGGACTACCAAACATTGTCTACTCAAAGAAACATTTTGCAAGTTTTGAAAGTGTACAGCACATGATAGCTTGTTGTGTCTTCTACTTAACAAAGGTATTTATCTTATTCTTTGCCTCATATCATAAAACTTAAGAATAGTAATGATTTACAAAGCTACTTTTAATTAACTTTTAAAAATACTTTAAAAAATAGTACCTACAAAGCATTTTAGATCAAAAGTTGCCTGAGTGGGTCAGTTGGTAAAGCCCAGAGGGTGTCTCTTAGGCCAGGGGAAAGGGTGGAAAAGAGCACAATTTTATGGGACCTCATTCACCTTGGAAGCAAGAAAGAGCCAAGAAATCAGAGGCCAAGAGGTAGGCTTATTTATCTTCATTGCTTGGTTCAGAGGCCCACATTGTGTGTTTCTTCAAAGGCTTCAGTTGTCTAAATCCAGTGAAATTCTTCAAAGAAGGGCCTTATCTGTGCCTGCATATTTTATATGGTTTTCACAGGATTTTTGTGATTTGGTCAGGGATCTGGAAGAATACTGCATTGGTGGGCTGATTTGATCCATCACTTTAAGTTTGCTTCAGTGAGGGTCTTGAAACAGAGAGACTTTTACCTTTACCTTAGCAAAGAAGTCATGATTTGTTTTTCTGACCTCAGGAGCAGAACGTCATATTCTTTGCGTCACCACTGGTTTACCACTGCTGGAGACGCTTCTGTAATCTTGTTTGTGTAGATACTGAGGGAGGATAGTCATTAGCAGGAAGAGAAAAATAATAACTCACTTAAGAGGACGCAGAACTCCAAGGGGCAGGACAAACACCAGATTAATTGTGGTTTTTACTCTCACTATATTGGAAAAGACCAGAGGTAACTTGGAAAAAAAAAAAAAAAGAAAGAAAATCTTCAAGGTGGTGAAAAGCAATTAAATGGTCAAAACAAAACAACAACAACAAAAGATCTTTTGAAACGGAACAAAAAATATTTGATTAAAAAAATTGAACAGATGAAGATTGTGGTTACTGGTATTTCTTGAGTCAAATCCGGAAGCTCAAGAAATACCACCCGTATAGAATGGAATTATGCAGAGATAAACTCAGAAGGCAGACCCAGAAGTCCTAACATGAAATAAAAGGAGTTCCGGAGGTAGAAAATTAAAAAATAGAGAATAGGCTCCCTAAGTCCCAGGCAGGATTAATGTAGGAGCATATGTGTTGACACTTGGTGGGGAGATTCTTGAAGTCCAGATATGAAGAACAATCGTAGTTTTGAGACCCGAAGAACAGGTTATTTGCAATGGAAAGACAATCCGTTAGCTTCAAACTTTTTTATCAGCAGCAGCAGAAGCTAAAATACCGGAGCAACATTTGTAGAATCCTGAGGGGAGAAGACCAAGGTCCAAAACTAATAGCCAGGAAAGATAGCATTCATTTGTATGGGCAAAATAAACATTTTCAGAAGTGCAGGCATTTAAAAAGTATTCTGCCCATGTACTTATCTGGGGAAAACACTTGAGGAGATACTCTATCAAATGACAAGTGGTTCAGAATAGAAATCCCAAGACAGGGAAAGACAAAAAGGGGAGGAAAAATGGGAGCAATGAACCTTGCAATATATGTATTATTAAAATTAAATAGGTAATAATGATATGATGTGGATTTTGTAATATAAATGCTAAGTAGGGATTCTTGAAATAGAAATGTTATCTTTGAAAGAAAAAACTTATTAGTAACCTAGAACTTAAAGTTTTATTTTGTTTGGGGTCAAGGAGAGGAGAGCAGGTAGAGATTCTTGGTGCGTGTTGTGTGTTTTAAAAAAATACATATAGGGGCGCCTGGGTGGCTTGGTCAGTTAAGCGTCCGACTTTGGCTCAGGTCATGATCTCATGGTCCGTGAGTTCGAGCCCCGCGTCGGGCTCTGTGCTGACAGCTCAGAGCCTGGAGCCTGTTTCAGATTCTGTCTCCCTCTCTCTCTGACCCTCCCCCGTTCATGCTCTGTCTCTCTCTGTCTCAAAAATAAATAGACGTTAAAAATTAAAAAAAAATACATATAGTATAAAAAATACATATACTATAAAATTATTAGTTTCTCTTAATAGACTATATATATTTAAAAATGACTCAGGAGGGGCGCCTGGGTGGCTCAGTAGGTTAAGTGTCTGACTCTTGATTTCAGTTCAGATGATCTTATGGTCATGAGATCGAGCCCTGCATGGGGCTCCATGCTCGGCATGGAGCCTGCTTAAGATTCTCTCTCTCCCTCTGCCCTTCCCTCTTGCTCCCTTCCTCTTTATCTCTCATAAATAAATAAATAGATAAAATAAAAAATAAATAAATAGATGTCTCAGGAAAATGTAGCTAGGTGCAAAACTATAAAGCACAGTAAGACTTGTAAATTGACAGGAAGGAAAAATGAACAGAGGAATAACAGGCAGGAAAAATGGCTAATTCAGCAAAACTAAGAAAGAAAAAGAGATAGTATTTAAGATAGAAGGAATACAATCAAGTGTATTAATTACTTCACTAAGTGTTAATGAACTCAGATGACAGAGATGGCCAGATGAGCTAAAAAGTCAGATTGAAGTGGGGTGCCTGGGTACTCAGTCAGGTAAGCATCTGACTTCAGCTCGGGTCATGATCTCATGGCTCGTGTGATCTCATGGCTCGTGAGTTCGAGCCCCATCTCAGGGTCTGTGCTGACAGCTCAGAGCCTGGAACCTGTTTTGGATTCTGTGTCTCCCTCTCTCTCTGCCCTCCCTCTCTCTCTACCCCATTCTCGCTCTGGCTGTCTCTCCCTCAAGAATAAATAAACATTAAAAAAAATTTTTAAGTCAGATTCAAGTGTTTATAATTGTAAGAAACACTCATAAAACGTCTCCTTAAAAATCAGGTATAGGAGATGCTGACTCTTAATAGTGTGATTCATTATTTGTAGAGATTCTCTAATGCAATAGATAACGATATGAAAAATTTTATGATATTAAAAAACTGGGGCACCTGGGTGGCTCAGTCGGTTAAGTGTCGGACTTCAGCTCAGGTCATGATCTCCTGGTTTGTGAGTTCTAGTCCCACATCGGGCTCTGTGCTGACAGCTCACAACCTGGAGCCAGTTTCAGATTCTGTGTCTCCCTCTCTGTCTCTGCCTCTCCCCCTGCTCAAGCTCTCTCACTCTCTCTCTCTCAAAAATAAATAAACATTAAAAAAAAATTTTAAAACAAGTATAAATTAATCTGTAATTGTTACAGGTTTCCAAAACTCATGAGAATCTAGTAAAGATTATTACAATCGAAAAAAGAATTTATAAAATGATTGTGAGATGCTTTCAAACTGATATTTTTATACTGTCAATAACTGGTTAGAAATGGAGAGAAGAAAATATACCACTTTATAATATACAATATTTTAAGACAAATACCATATGATTTCACTCATGTGGAATTTGAGAAACAAAACAGATGAATATAGCAGGGAGAAAAAGGCAAACCAAGAAACACACTCTTAACGATAGAGAACAAACTGAGGGTTGATGGAGGGGAGGTGAGCCAGGGTGGGTTAAATAGGTGATGGGGATTAAGGGGGCACTTGTTGTGATGAACACCAGGTGTTGTATGTAAGTGAGGAATCACTAAGTTGTACACCTGAAACTAATACTACACTGTATGTTAACTGGAATTTAAATAAAAACTTGGAGGAAAAAATACAATATTTTAAACTTAACAGAGTGCTAAAAGACCCAAATAAAAGAACTGTGAAATCTACTGAAGGGCACAAAATAAGATCTGAACATATGGCGGGCCACTGCAGGTTCCTGAATATGAAGACTTAATGTCATAGAAATATAAATCCTTCCTAAAATAATATTTAAATATAACACAGATCTAATCAGAATCCCAATGGGGTTTCTCTGAAACTGATTAGAATAACTTAAAGTTCTCAATACATACTAAGACTTATTATAAGGCCACTTCAATAAAAAATGGTGTTAACAAAGTAATAGGCAAATAGTTCAGAAGAATAGAAGAGTCCAGGAATAGCCAGTCCCAGGTCTACAGAAGAACTTAATATATGACAAAGGTGGCATTTGGATTTATTGGGAAAATGATAATTTATTAAAATATTTTATTTAATAAAAGGTGTTGGTATAACTGACTATTCATCTGTAAATAAACAAAGCCAGAGCTCTACCTCCTACTATAAACAAAATAAAGTCAGGATAGATATTTGTATGGCCTTGAAGTCAGAGGAGACCTTTCTCAAAAGGGCATATAATTTAAAAGGTACACAGGAAAAGATAGATAAACAGATTACATGATAATTAAAAGAATTTTTTTTATGGCAAGACACTATTAACAAGGCTTAAAGGCAAATATTAAAAAAATATTTGACAGATACAGGATTATTAATATTGCCTCATAGAGTAATCAATGGGAAAATATGAAATAATTTTAAAGTTTGGGAGAAGAAGAATCAGATTTATTTTTAATTATGAAGGATGTGTTTCAGTCACCTTGAAAAGTGGAGTAGTGAACAGGTACCAGATGATGAATGGCCCTCTAATGAGGTCAGAGAAGAGCCATTCAAGGGTTTTAAACCTGGAAATGACATAATGAAATTTGCATTTTAGAAAAGAGAAACTATTCTGGTGGCACAACAGCTAGTAGAGTGGGATAAGACCTGAAGCAGGGAGGGAGTTAGAGGGTGAGAGATGACAAACTGAACTATGGCAGTCTCCCCTTATCTGCAGTTTTGCTTTCCGCGGTTTCACGTACCCACAGTCAACTGCATCGGGAAGCAGATGGGCCTCCATCCGATGCGTTGTCAGAAGGTCAGCGGTAGCCTAACACTGTGTTGTGGTGCCTGCGTCATCCACCTCACTTCATCTCATCACATAGGCATTTTATCATGTCCCGTCATCACAAGGGGAAGGGTGAGCACAGTACAAGATATTTTGAGAGAGACTCTGCTCACATGGCTTTTATTACAGTATACTGTTATAAACGTTCTATTTTATTATTATAGTTGTTATTATTCTGCCTAACTTATAAATTAAACTTTATCATAGGCACATATGTATTAAAAAAAAAACATGTATATCAGGATTGGTGCTATCTGAGGTTTCAGGCATCCACTAGGGTCTTGGAACATATCCCCCATGCTTAAGAGGGGAGGCTACTATAGTGTGAAAAAGTGGGAGATAGAATTGAAAGGATTTAAGAGTTATTTATGAGATAGAGTTGACAGCCTGTAAAACTACTGAGTATGTGGGGATACAAGGGAAAGAGGGGAGAGTCAACAGTAATCCAGCTATCTGGACTCAGCAGTTGAGTGAATACTATTTGTTGGACTCTGGAGAGGGAGTAATTTTGTACGGGAAAGAGAGAAAAGATACTGAGTTTTGAATATATTGACTTTTGGGGCTAATAGGATATCCAAAGAGGTGTATATTATATAATTGGAACTACCGTCTTGGAGTTCAAGAGAGGCCAAATATGTATAAGGACAAAGCCATCATTAATATATGGACTCAAATGAACAATATAAATAAATGATATCGTCTGGGGACAGTGTGTAGAGTGAGAAGGGAAGAGAATTATTTAAGAGTGCACTAAATCCAAGGGGCCTGTCCTGCTTCCATTAGTCAAGAGGAAGAAGAGGAGAGTTGATTGGTCCACAGCTGTTTTGTCATTCCCAACCTCAACCTTGAGAATCTCTCTGGTGCTATCAGCGCTGCCATTATCATGTGGTGTAACCAGTGAGAAAGCAGGAGTCTCACATAATCCAAAGTGCCCCTTTCCATTTCTAATGTTACAATTATACACACATTAATTAGTGTTATGCTGGACTAAAAGTATATCTTCCAAGGTTACTTTTCTTTGGAATATCTTCTCTGCTTGGCGTCCCCCACTGCCCGCCCCCCAGATTTGTCCATCAGTAAGTATTTCCAGGAGAGGAATGTCTTTTTCAAATAAAAGAAGGCCAGGTTATACTCTCTTTCCAGGGTACTGGACAACTACTCACTTTGCATTTAAATAACTAATAGCAGCTACTGCAATGTTTCTTCCAGAACAAAGAAACTATTCCAACACAGCTTGTAGGTTGCAAGTTGCCAATAGCAACTTCTCCTGCTAAAAACTAACCAACCAGGGGTGCCTGGGTAGCTCAGCTAGGCATCCAATGCTTGATTTTGGCTCAGGTCTTGATTTCACAGTCCTGAGACAGAGCCCTGAATTGTGCTCTATGTTGGGCTTGAAGCCTGCTTAAGATTCAATCTCTCTCTCTCTCTCTCTCTCTCTCTCTCTCTCTCTCAGAACAAAACAAAACAAAACAAAACACCAACCAACCAACCAACAAACCAATTCTGCTTATCCAGGCACTCCACATTTGACCATTAAAGGAGAGGAGCCAGGAGAGGGAAAGGATGAGGATATAGGAGCAAGATCCCTGAGAAGGCAGGAGGCAGTGAGTCCTAGCACAGGTGGGAGGGGTTAGTCTGGACGGGAGATTGACCTCTCTCCACTAACAGGAGAGTAGGATGGTTGGAGTTACAGGTGAGTGTGTAGGTAGGTTTCTGGACAGGAGATAAGCTAGTTCCCTACATTTCCTCTGTGAAAAGGAAGCAAGGTCATTTGCTGAGAGTAAGGAAGTAAGGAGTAAGGGTGGGTTTCCGAGATTGAGAAGAATGGGAGGTTTTGCAGCAGCTCCTGTGGATGATTGCAGAGAGCACTGACCTAGAACAAAAGACCAGCATTTGGGGCCTAGTGCATGTTGAAGTCCTTGAATTCACATGTCTCCTCTCTCAGCCTTGTGTGATTTTTCTCCCATAGCACACAGCAGCTTGGGACTGGCCCTGCGATTCCTTACTTGCCATCCACAACTCCACTAGCTTTCCCCCACAACTTGAAGAATCACATTGAGATCCAAGTGCTATTATTATAGAAATGACCCTGAATGTATTTTGGACATCTGTAAAAAGTAAAATGTATATTAATGTGACGATTTTGATATCAGAGCTGCTTCTGTCCCAAATTGATATGCTGAGAATTGTCCTTTCGGAAGCTTCCTCCAGCCTGACGGTAACCCCAGAACCCTGGCCTAGCCTCGAGTCCCAGATTTCAGGTGTTCATTTTTTTATAAACACATTTTTTGTATGGATTTTCTGTTATGACATGGAAAGTCCAATTAGTCTAATGGCTCTGTGTCCTTTCTCTGTTCTGCTTAAAACATTGGTAATCTGTTCAGATGACTCAATCTTTCTTCTTTAAGCAGCAGTATTTTTTCTAAAAGTTGCCAGAATTCCAAATGAAGTGCCACTTTCTGAGACAAGTCATGTTAAATGTTCCATTATGTTTGCATTGTTTAAAACTTATTATGCTAAACATCTGGCATAGTCTTTTTATTTCTGTTCACCATTTGGTGTGTTAAGTAGAATTGGTTCTCTATTTCCCTTTTGATTGGAAAAATTCGTTATCATTTATCATTTTGTACTGTCATATGAAGATAAGGGGAAAAGACGACACAGTCCTTTCTAGTTCTAAGCCTCCACCTACATCAGAGAGCAAAGTTGAATGGAGAGCAAACATCAGCTCATTTCTGCTTTCTAATACAACATACTCCCTCTGATATCAATTTTATAATGACACTGGACTGTTTTGCCTGGCATTTAAAGCCCCGATTGACCTAACCCCATCAACCTTTTCAAGATTTATTTCACCGTTTTCCTTCCCACGCTCAGTTCCATGGTCAGCATTAATTTAACGCTATTGCCGGGTCCCACGAAGTATTTCTATTTCTTAGCACCTTGGATCAGGTAGGTATTATCAGATTTATGCAACTACCCGTGTATATATCCTTTCACTGTATGGGAAATAACAGTTGTTACTTATCTTAAATAAATACTAAGTTACTCAGCTTGACAGAATACACCTACATCTAACAAATTCCTGCAAGCTTATTTATACTCTTGGAGAATGGCCTTATGGGGTTCACCATGAATGTGTCCCCTATGCAAATCAGACTGCTGGCCAGGGAAACCTTTCTAGAGTTGATGCTAGCGCCCAGATGTTCATGACCAGGTGAAGCTTTATAAATAAAGTGGGCAAGTTGTTCTGAGAAATGCCTCAGGGGTAGGGAGGCATGAAGGCCTGAAACCATGGTGAGTGTCAGAATTTATATTTGGCTCAATATTTTGTGAGCTTAAAGTACAAGGAGATGAGTGCTTTACACTAGGTAAGGGCCAGGCTAGAGAAGGCCAAAGAATAGTAATTAGTAACAAATTGTGGATGAGAGAAGCTCCCCTTTTTATGATTGCAGCGTCTGTTGCAGCTCTGGTTCATGGAGAATCTGCCCAACACAGCTTGTCTCTAGTCTAGTCCACCACTAGAATGTCTTATGAATCATTTACCGATCTTAAATCACCCCCTAACCCAGACATTTTGATGTCAGTAATTATGCCATTTCACATAGAAAGCAACTCAAGACAGGAGGTGGTGGTTATGTGGACTTTTTAGAATGATTTTGTTTTAACATGGGTGTGTTAAGTGGAAATATTTTCTTAACAGTTAACTTCCTATACCGAAACATATATGGCTATATGTCCCAGAAATATGGGAAATTCATTATTGAGGAGATAATCTTGTTAATTTGTCCTTTATTTAAAGCAGTGGAATCGTGCAGCTTTAATTGTGGGGAAATATAATCTGGAGGTAAATTACCAGTTTCCTTAACAAAATCAGGGGAATTCTTAGACCCAAACATTAATGGGACTTTTGAGTTTATGAAAGATGGTGGATGACACTTGAAAATAGACAAGGGGTAATTAATAATATTTAATTATAATTAATAAATATTTTCAATTAGATTCTGCGTTCATGGAAAGAATATGACCTGGCAGTTATGATTATAAATTATGGAAAAAAGATGTTAGACATCACATCAGGGTGCAAATCTCTGTTTGGTGTGACTGACCAAGAAGAAACACAAGAGGAGGTAATTGATTTTTGTTTCTTGTCTTAAAACATATACTTATTTGAGTCTTTTAAGTGTCATGTGATATTAGCAAATGTGTTAGAAAATTGACTAGTTTCAAATTTGTCATATTTATATAAACAAAAAGTGGTATATAGCAAAGAGTTTCCTTATTTAGAAGCATCCATGCTGGAATACTGAAGAGCCTCTCTCACCAGTACTGACCATCAGGTGTTGATAGAGCTTCCTATGCCCAGCTGGACAGGGGACAAAAAGCCCTGTAAAGTCTCTCCCAAATTGATTTTATGATTCTGGGTGGGTCAGCGAATGTAGTAAATACCCGTCAGAGCTTTTTAGTTTGTTCACAGATTTTTCCTAACCTCATTGTGTCACCTAAATTGTCTTCTTTATGAAACTGCTAATGTCTAAGACTACTTTTTAGTATCTGCCTCCCATTGTATTGCCTTTTCTTGAAACCATACGGTTATGTGGTTTTATAGATCAAATTTTGAAATGTTGCTTCATTTCTGAGGAGCACTAGGAATTACTTGAAGCCTACTAATTCACTGACTGGGGTGGGGAGAGAGACTGTCAACCCTAGACTCTGTTTCTGTTGGACTGGCCCCATCTCTATCTCTATTATATAATGAATTATATGCCAAAGTAAGTGTGTGCTTGCCACAAAAAGCTTCAAAAACTACCATTGTTTTACTGGACGAATTTTTTTAAGCCGTAATACTTTTTTGGGAGGTGAAGGGTCATTTTGTTTAGAGAGAGTTTTGATTAAGCTGGATGCATTTTGAGGGTTTTTTCCACCTACTGTTGTTCACTGTCAGAGTCCTTCAGCTGCCAGGCCCTTTATGTCACCCAGGCCTTGACTCACGAGCCTATTCCTTCACATCATTGCAGGGCAGGACCCCATGTGTCCTTCCATGGAGCCCCAAGCCCAGTGGAATGTTGTGATACTTCTTTCTAAGACTGTAGGGACTGAGAAGCTAACGCCTAATTTATAAGAGTCAGAAATTGTTATAGCCCCTCAAGGACGCTTTAAGCCTGTAGGGGCTTGGGAGGATTGTTTGTTTGTTTGTTTGTTTGTTTGAGAACAGGAGACATTAACACTTCAGTTCTCAGGCTCAGACTGTTGAAAACATGGTGGGGAGACTGAGCACAGATCCACTAATACTTAATCCACTAATTGCATATCTTGTTATGTTTCAATGAAAGGCAAAGCAGCAAAGGCAATTAGCTTAGTTGTAAAGAAGCTCCTCTGGGAAAAAAGAAAGGAAAGAAGAAAAGGGAAAAAGGAATACATTTCTGAGGGCAAGATGGGAGTTTTCTTTTGAGGATTTTTTAGAGCTCTACCCTCAGCTGCTTTCAGAAAAGTGTGTATAGGTTGAAGGGATGGTGCTAGTTGGGGTTTTGGGGTGTAGAAGTTACTGGAAAGAAGGGAGAGGGGAAGAGAAGAAATATTTTGTTTCATCTCCATAAAATACTGAGTATTGTGTTTGTCATTTAGTTGGGATGAAATGACTGTTATTATTAATTATTCATTTATATCACCTAGCCATGTAGATTGTAGTTTTTATCCACCAGGCGTGAAAGTATGAAATCGTAATTTAAAGATTATTACTTCAAAGTGACAATTGTTGAAACATGTTGAAGTACGTTCTGACACTTAACCAATGTTTTTAGGGTTCTTCTAAGAAGTCTTACAAGCCTAAGAAGCCACAGCAGATATTATTACCTGAAAAAATAAATGAACAGCTGGCCTTGTTGGAGACCCACCTACTCAAACTGACGAAGCAACGTAGTCATTTTTTTTTTCTTTCTGTATACTTCTACTTGGCATTATGTTTTGTTTTTTTTTTAAATAAGAAACTATTTTGTTAAAAGGATTAAGATGAGATTAGCATTTGGTAAATAAATCCTTTAAGGTGCTTTTACATTATTTCATTAATCCTAAAAATACTGTGTTAATAATGGATTGCTAACTGCTTTTTTTCTGATGTGGTTCATGAAGATTAAGTGATTTATTTAGGATTACATAGCTGGCTTATTTTTGATTCTAAAGCAGGGTTTCTCAGCCTCGACATTCTTGTCGATTTGGGTCAGCTAATTCTTGGCTGTGGAGTACCCTAGGATGATGAGCGGCATCCCTGTCCTCTACCTAGATGCTTGGCACACCATCTTCCCTGCTTTGACAATCAACTGGGAGGCAAATGTTGCCAAGTGTATTGGTGAGGGGAGCGCAAAATTGAGAATCACTACTCTTTCAAAGGCAGAAATGTAACAGAAATAAAAGGATAGCGTGAAGTGTTTTAATGAGTGAGTGATTTGAACCACAGTCTGCTCAAGTGAAAGACTGGTTTAGTTTTAGGTCATTGTGCCAAATAGGAATTTCAAAATGGACCACTGTGCATACAGTGATTAGAATTTTGGAGTTTGCAGTTTGGAAATCTGCTTAAGAAATTGATTTAGTTTCTAGTGATGATAAATATTATCACCTGCTTTTTAGCAGGTACTTCAAACCTTCTGGAAGAATAAGAGAGTACCTTTTCTCTCCACATTTTCCTCAAGTAGGAGGTTCTACTTTTGGCCCCTCAGCCTTTCTGGAACTGACTACTTGCAGAATTCTGTGTCCTGACCTCACCTCTCTTAGTGTGCCTCAGTTCTATCTGGGATCAGAATTCCCTGACCTGGATCTCTCTCTCTCTCTCTCTCTCTCTCTCTCTCTCTCTCTCTCTCTCTCTTCAAAGTCTGTTTTGAGTTGAATTAATGAATTGAACCCAGTGCTCTATTATTCACACAACCAGTAAACCTAGCTTTGGGAAAGCTGTAATTGTCTCATTATAAAAATATAATTCTTTAAAATGTGAAGTGTTTTAGAGATGTGAATTATTTTCATTTTGTCAGTAAAAACATTTTACTAAGAAGCACAATGTAATGTTACTAGCTAAACAACAGATTTAATAACAAAACAATCATAAAATAATAGTTTTGTACAGTACTTTCTGTGTGCCAGGAAGTATTTTAAGTGTTTTACACATATTGAAACTCATATGGCCCTTATATAACAACCATATGAGGGAGCTACTCTTATGCTCATTTTAAAGGTAAAGAACCTGAGGCACAGAGAAGATGAGTAACTTAACAAGGTCTCATAACTAAAAATTGTTGGTGTTAGAATTTGAACCCAGGCAGCCTTGCTCCAGTGGCTGTGCTGTTCATTATTCTATATTTTACGGTCTTTTAAAAGTAATTTTGTAAAAATAAAGTTAACATAATTGGTATGTTTCTGAGTCTGGGGTTTGCTGGTAATATGACAGCCATTGAATATGAGAGACTCAAGCCTTAGAAACTCTTCACCTCTTTGGTGGTGATCTCCTTGGCTTTTAGGGGGAAAAATGAAAGGAAAATAACTAAGATCACTGAAGTTTTTAATGCCCCCAAATATAATGATGTAGTTGATATTTTGAAAGCACATAATTTAGAATGAATGCTTGAACATTCTTCCAAAGAATTTTCATTTTTGGTTATTCACGTTAAACAGAACCTACAACTTACTAATTTTTTAAACCTTAGATGTTACAACTGAACTCTCAGGAACAGAGGACCCTGTATTTCTTTACCCTATTGTTTTAAACTGGTCGGTCAAAGGTGCTGTGAAAGAAGGTAGGTGACCTAAACGTATATGTGCTGTTCACTCGATTTTCTATTGAAGGTCATTTATTGTGTGGATTTTGTTGTTGTCTGAAAGATCTCACTTTTCTAGACAGAAGGTTTTGAGTTCTTACCTGTTTAGAATAACACAAAATAACTATTGGTGGTCAAGTAATATGATTTAAAATCTGGAAAGACAGAACTTTGATGGTGACTTATTTTGGTAGTGAGTGATATTATGAAGCTTATGAGTACTAGGTAATTGAAAAATGTGAGTGATGGTCAAGTCCAGCTATGAAGAAATAGCAGCATTATTGCTTAGCTCAGAGTGACAGAGAATAAAAATTAGGATAACTAGTAATTTTGATAATTAGCACTTTTCCCCCCAACTTGTCTGACATTAGAGGCAACTTTTATGAACTAGTTTTCAACACTGAGATATTTGGAAAACAAATGAAATATAGACCATAAAGGATTATTTGATCTTGGAAAGACAGGAGTTCTTGACATATTTACTGCCATACATTTCTTTGTTTTCACAGTTATGAAATTTAAGCAGAGACCTAGATTCCTAGAATTCTTTACACAAGTTATGCTAAAATGTATGAACGATGAAAAATTTCATCTTATGGTGGAGATAACAAATCCTGTTTATGACTTCTTAAAAAGGTATTTGTAGTATATATTTTATAATATTTAAAGCTTTAAAAGATAGGTAACATTGTCATTTTATGATATATAAAGTGGATGGGAAAGATGGTGGAGTATGCACGTAGTGTGGGGTAAACAGCCACTTAGGAGACAGTAAGGATTTATGTCTGTGTGTGTAAATAGATAAATAACTAAACATTTTCTTCCAACAACTGGTCTTCCATTTCACCATTATGCATTGATCTGTCTCTCATTTTGGTAAAAAGAAGCATCAATAACATGAGGTCTATTTGAAACATGGCAGCAAAAGGGAAACATTCTCAGAAAAACATGTAGAAAAACATTCTTCCTAAAACAGGCACTTCATTTATTAGAAAAAAAAAGCTTGGAATTTATGTGCTTCATATTTACAAGTGATAAAGGAGGAAATTGCTTTCATTAAATTTCACAGATTACGGTATTCAGAGAATTAGTCAGAAAGTTCTATTAAATTAAAAAAAATCAGAGCTGAAATTAGAAGTTTGGAAGCCACACATAACATTGTTAATACCAAAGAGAATCAGAAGACACTTGGTGTATGGGGAAATTTGGAGGGCTGATTGTGGGGGTCCAACCTAAGAATAGTAGATATTTTGAAAGAGGAAAACAGAGTAAGTGGCTTAGAATCATTGACCAGTGGGTGTAACAAAAGACTCAAGGTTGGAGATTGAACAGTGTGACTAAGTTCATAATGATTTCAATTTTCAAGTCTGAGAAGATGTTTTAGGATGTTCTTCTCCAACTCAGGGAATATAGAGGAAGAACAGATGCAAAACTTTGATTTCTACCTGGATAGTAATACCTATTTTCTTTTTATGTTCATATGCTTAACATAGTTTTGCACAAAAGAGATTTTCTGCAACAGAAAAATGTGCAGCTGTGTTTTCTTCCAATTTTATGGTTTCATGATTTATATTTAATCTTTTAATCCATGTGGAATTTATTTTGGTGTGGGGATTTAGATTAAACTTCAGGTTCTCCACCCCCTCCCCCAACCCCAGCTTATCAATTGTACCAGTAATATTTTACAGAATAAATCAGGGCACCAGTGTGGCGCAGTCAGTTGAGCATCTGACCCTTGATTTCAGTCTGACCCTTGATTTCAGCTCAGGTCATGATCCCAGGATCGTGGGATTGAGCCCCATGTTGGGGGCTCTTTGCTGAGTGTGAAGCCTAATAAGATTCTCTCTCTTTCTCTGTCCCTTTCCCCCACTTATGTGTGCTCTCTCTCTCTCTAAAAAATAAAAAAAAAATAAAAAGGAAACTCTTTCAAAAAGAAAAAAGAATAATCTCTGTGTTACTTATTTTTAATTCTACCTTTTCACATTCAAAGTGGGTGATTCTACCAATCATGCTTATAAATGACAATGGAAAGGTATTTCATAAATTTTCATGTTCTTTTTTTTTTAATGTTATCTATTTTGAGAGAGAAAGAGAAAGTGAACATGAGTGGGGAGGGGCAGAGAGAGAGTGAGAGGGAGAATTCTAAGCAGGCTCTAAGCTGCCAGCACAGAGCCCAAAGTGGGCAGATCCCACGACCATAAGATCAAGTCATGACCTGAGCCAAAATCAAGAGTCCAACACTTAATCAACTGAGCCACTCAGGCCCCCATGAATTTTCATGTTCTATATTAAAAAAAAAAATCAATGTATATGGAAGTAACTGCTGAGAAGACAAGATTGATTTGACAGAAATATAATAATATTGAGAGAGTTGAACATGCTACTTTAGAAAGAAATAAAAAGAACACAGAACATGTATATAATTAGTAAGATTAATTTAATATATATAGCCAATCGAGACTAAACATCTTTTAAAGCACTCATTAATTTTTTAAAAAGTAATATTTTTTAATAAGTAATTTTTTTAAAAAGTAATATTTAAGTTGCAGAATAAGGCTCAATAGATAACCTAGAGTAAAATTTGTAAAGACCACATAGTTTTACAGTATAATAAAACTGAAAATTTTTAACGTTAATTTATTTTTAAGAAAGAGAGAGAGAGAGTGCGAATGGGGGAGGGGCAAAGAGAGAAGGAGACACAGAATCTGAAGCAGGCTCCAGGCTCTGAGCTGCCAGCACAGAGCCTGATGTGGGACTTGAACTCATGAGCTGCAAGATCATGACCTGAGCCCAAGTTGGACGCTTAACAGACTGAGCCACCCAGGTGCCCCTAAAACTGAAATTTTATAAAAAAATACTGGCATATGTAATTATTGGATCAAAAAAGAAATCTAACTGAAAGTATACTTTTGAAAGTTAATGATAATGAGAAACCCTAACATCAAAAGTACTCAAAATAGAGAAATTTTTAGCTTTAGAAGCCTCTATTACTAAAAATTAAAAATAAAATCAAATGAACTTTCATTGAACTCAAGCAATTAGAAAAATGAAATAAATCTAAGAAAGCAAAAAAAAAGAAAATAAAAATAAAAGTTGAAATTAAATAATGGTTTCAAAATCATTTAATTGGTAACTACTAGAACTAGTTCTTTGAAGATAAGAATAAATTAGGCAAATTTCGAGCCACCGTAATAAGAGAAAGTGAAATACAAGTAATCCACAGAGGTAATAATCATACATTTGGAAGCAGTTAAACAACCATTAGATAATAGCATATACAATTTAATATGAATAAATTAGAAATTTCTAATTGAAAATGATGATAATCTGGAATTTTTTAAATAAGAATTGATTGAAATAGTAAAAAATTGAATAGTTCAGATTTTTTTAGGCTACTTCTTTCATATTTTAAAGGAACAGATAATTTTTACTTTACATAAAGCTATTTCAGCACATGGGTTTAAAGTTTCCTACTAAATTTATCACACCAGTCTCTGATAGCAGCTTTATAAAAAGAATTTTAAAAATAGTCAATTCTAAATCAGTAGTATATAGAAACAAAAATTCGTAAAGTACTAGCTTATAAATTCAGCATTGAAAATGTAGATCTTATTCTCAATATAAATATAGTAGGAAATCTGCAAATGTAATTATTATTGGTAGTCAAAGGAACCTTTAGCATACGCTAAAAAGTCATGTGGTGAAATTCAACAACCATTCCTGGCAAATTAGGTGTAGAAGAATATTTTCTGTTCAAATTAGCTTTTTAACAAGGAAACTTATTCCTTCTATCATTTAACATTGTTGTGAAAGATCTTGCCGGAGCATTAAATAAGAAATAGAATTTAAGATTAGAATTCATGTGATGATCACAAAATAGGGTCTCCAAAATGTTTGTCAAATGAATTCTTCAGTGAAGTACTCTGAAAAGGAGATAAAGTGATTGCTATTTGCAAATAATTATTTTTTAAAACTTAAGCTAATTAACCAGTAACTATCAGAACTAATTAGAGAATTCCATAGGATAGCTAGATGCAAAGCCAATAGCTCTCCTATATCAACTAGACAGTATAATGGAAAAATGATCCCATTTCTATGAAGCACGGGATTAAATTTATCAGGATTTGTGAAGAGACTTAGGCTAATAAAAGAAGATCAAACATTTTCACTATGGGATATTTTTAAAAATGACTTGAATAAATGGAGAGACATAGTACATTACTTGATGGACAGATGGACTACTTTAATTTCTATTATCTTCAAATTAATTTATTGGTTTAATGTAATTCTAATAAAATTCATTTTATGGAATGACCTAGAATAATGAAATATATTTGAAAAATAAAAAAGAGCAAAAGAGAGATTTGTATTATCAGATAAAGTATAACAGAGTTCTATTTTTGAAATTATAGGCAGACAGGCATTGGGATTCAATGTTTTTAGTCAGAAACAGGTGTTGATACAAGTAATTAAAATAATGAATAAGCCATGAAATCAAAGATCAATAACACTACACAAAAATTTAAAAATCCCATTTTTCATAACATACCATAAACAAAATAAAAAGCTAGGAGGAAGCATTCTTTGAAGAGGTCAGGAAGTGGGAGGAGTTTAATTGATTCAGCGGGTGAGAATTCTGCAGAGCATGGAGGCGAATGTTAAGAAAATTGGAAGATGGCAAGTGTATATCCATGACCTTCTCTCCTTCCTGTATCTTTCTGCAGTAACAGAAACCAGGTCAAGCATTCTGGAGGGTGGGTGAGGCAGGGGATAGAGAAGAGACCAACCTGCTTGGAAAATAGCAGGCAACCAGTCTCCAGATGCAAGTTGCACAGGGTGGTACCCCAAGTCCCCAGTGGTCACTGGTCCAAGCTTCCTAGTTGATGGAGACAAAACATTTGCCAAAACGAATGCCAACTAACTGGGGGACTCTTGGAACTCCTGCAGCTGGGCTGGAGTCCCAACCAACCATAGGATCCAGGATCATCTTCATTAAAATTGAAATAAGTGGCCAACAGCCATTGGGACCAAGGTGAATTTGAAACCCCAACTCCTGTAACTAGTTATCCAGACTCACCCAGTCATTTCATTAGCCTTCCATTTCATTAGCCTTACATTTTATTCAATTTAAGTTTTTGGATCTCATTTATCATGTGATGGCAGGGTTTTGCTGGAATTAGCAAATACCTATCCAAAGAAATATAAATTTTAGAAAATATAGAAATTTCAGGGACAGTAGATGATAAGTATCAATAGAAGGAGGGATAATGAGAGACTTCACAGTGCTGGAAGGGCCTGGATTACCTTAGGGGCCCATGGCAGATTGAAAAAATGAGGTTAAGAACTTCTATAAGTCATTGGAGGAGGGGATAAGTTTTCATAGTCATATAAAATGCTTAGCACCTGTTGGTATTCAGAACATGATAGCAGCTAAGAGCCTTGACATGGTGGAACCAAAGAGACTGAAATCTGTTGGTAGCAAGATAGCTTGTCCAGGGAAACTCTTATGTAGCTATCTTTTCAGTTTTAAAGGGCTGTGTTCATGTTGTTTTATTTTCAGTTCAATTCTGTTTCTTCTATGTCATACATCAGCTCTCATCACATGGTATGAATTACATTTTGCTCTTTCGAGAGGGCAGTTATTCCTTGATGATCAGGAATATCACAGTCTAATTTATGCATGAGACACAAACAGTTTTGGACATTCTTCTCATACGATTTCAGTGACAACATTCATTAAAGATTTATTGCTTTGGGATAATTTTGTAAATTCTTACAGATCCTTTTAACTGACTTTTTATTTTTGTATTAGGAGGAATGAATCCCTACTTGGAATTAAAAGAACAAAATATAAAGACAATATTTTGTGTAAAAAGACAGGCAAACCTTTGAAGAAGTTCAAAGCTGCAGTAATGGAGATTGGAAGAGTAAGAGTTTTGAATTTTAAGTTAATGAAATTAAGAGATTCATGTATCTAGAAATGATTGGCTGCATTGTATTTATTATAATATGAAATAGGGGTGCGTGGGTAGCTCAATTGGTTAAGTGCCCGATTCTTATTTTGGCTTAGATTGTGATCTCATCGTCATGAGATCAAGCCCTGCATTGGGCTCCATGGTGGGTATGGAGCCTACTTAAGATTCTTTCTCTCTCCCTTTTCTTCTGTCCCTCCCCTGCTCTCTCTTTGTTAAGAGAAAAAAAAAAAAAACAGAAGGAAATACCAATAAACAATATTATTATTATATAATGCATTATAATTCTTAAGTTACCATGTGGATATTTTAAAAAAAAATTTTTATGCTTATTTATTTTTGACAGAGAGAGAGAGAGAGAGAGAGAGAGAGAGAGAGAGCATGAGAGGGGGAGGGGCAGAGAGAGAGGGAGACACAGAAGCTGAAGCAGGCTCCAGGCTCTGAGCTGTCAGCATAGAGCCCGACGTGGGGCTCGAACTCACAGACTGCGAGATCATGACCTGAGCCAAAGTCGGATGCTCAACCGACTGAGCCACCCAGGCGCCCCCCATGTGGATATTTTTAAAATTTTTTAATGTTTCTTTATTTTTGAGAGAGAGACAGAATGTGAGCAGGAGAGGGGCAGAGAGAGGGAGGCACAGAATCCAAAGCAGGCTCCAGGCTCTGAGCTGTCAGTACAGAGTCCGACATGGGGCTCAAACTCATAAGCCATGAAATCATGACCTGAGCTGAAGTTGGACAATTAACCAACTGAGCCAGCTAGGCTCCTCTCCATGTGGATATTTTTATAGTCATATATTGTTTTGTTTCTTTTGATAATAATTTTAATTGAAAGTTATAAAGATATCACTGTATTTCATTGTCAAGAGATAAACATTAGAGTATGAATAAATTATAATATTGTGTTCATAGTTTAGATTTAATTTGTAACATTTTTGTTATCTCCTATATTAAGACTATAGAAATGATGCCAAGAAAAAGAAGTAAAAGAAAGGAAACTCTAAGAGAATTTTTTTCTAAAAATCCATCTATTGCTGAAATGATGGAACATGAAAGGTATTAATTGATTAATTAATTCCATAAATGTTTACTATGTGGTTGGCATTATTTTGGGCATTGAGGATACACTGGTAGACTAGATAGATAAGATCACGGCCCTTGGGGAACTTACATATTAATGATAGGAACACACTAAATAAGTGAACACACAAATAAACAAGACAATTTAACATTCTGATAAGTTTTATAAAATAAATGAACAGGATGATATGCCTATAGTAATTGGCCTTGGGTGGAGGTAGTGGTTTAGGTAGGGTGGTCAAGAACCTGATTGGTAAATTACTTTTAATTATTAGTGGGCCTGATGTTCTTGTTCATAAAACTGAAACCATAAAACTTATCATGATGAAATGTTTAGCATCTATTTTTATGAGTATGAACTTATGATTCTTATATATTCTTTATATATCGTACCGTCATATATATAAAATGTCCTTCTTTATTTAGTAATTTGGATCTTAAGAGCAACATATGCATAATAGAACCACTCTCACTTTGTTTTTGTTGGTATTTGCCTACTATCTGTTTGACTGTTCCTTTATTTTCTTTATTTAAATTATGACATTTTTGGGGCACCTGGGAAGCTAGGTCGGTTGAGTGTCCAACTTCGGCTCAGGTCATGATCTCACGGCTTGTGAGTTCGAGCCCCATGTCGGGCTCTGTGCTGACAGCTCAGAGCCTGGAGCCTTTTCGGATTCTGTGTCTTTCTCTCTCTCTCTGCCCCTCCCCCACTCACATTCTGTCTCTGTCTCTCAAAAATATATAAACATTGAACAAAAATTTAAATTATGACATTTTTAATGCTATAAATGCTTACATTAAGAAAAAAAGTGCAAGGAAACAACTTAACATTATACCACAAGGAACTAAAAAAGAAGAAACTTCACTGAAATTTAGTAGAGGAAAGAAATAACAAAGAAAAGTCATAAATAAATAAAATAGAGACCAGAATAACAATAACATAACATTGAAAGTAATGACCAGTTTTTCCAAACAATAAACAAAATTGGCAATGCTTTAACTACATTAACTAAGAAAAAAAAAGACTCAAAAACCAAAATGAGAGATGGAAGAGAAAACAATAGAACAAATAACTACAAAAAATGCATAGTGTGATAACAGATTACTATCAGCAATTGTATACTAACAAATCAGATAACTTGGAAAAAAAACCCAGATAATTCCTAAAAAAAAAACAAGTTACCAAAACTCTGAATCATGAATCTTGAATCTAAGAAGTAAGAAATATTCTTAGCCCAACAACAAGAATGCAAATTGAAT
Source organism: Felis catus (assembly GCF_018350175.1). NCBI lineage: Eukaryota > Metazoa > Chordata > Mammalia > Carnivora > Felidae > Felis > Felis catus. The sequence continues at coordinate 117,692,978 of NC_058374.1, forward strand.
TAAGAATAAAAAATATCCCGGAACAGAAAAGCCCAATACTACTTGGTTTCATTGCTAAGTTCTACCAAACATTAAAAAAAAATAAGTAATGACAATCTTTATCAAAATCTTACAAATAATGGAATAGGAGGAACACATTCAAAATCATTCCATGAGGCCAGTACTACCCTAATACCAAAGCAGGGTAAAAACAAAAAAAGAACAAAAAAGTCTAGCTTGTCTGATACAAGTATCGCTACTCCGACTTTCTTTTGACATCCATTTTCATGATAAATGTTTCTCTGCCTTCACTTTTAATCTGCAGGTGTCTTTAGGTCTAAAGTGAGTGTCTTATAGGCAGCATATAGATGGGTCTTTAGTCCATTTACAATCAAAGTAATTATTGATAGGTACGTATTTAGTGCCATTTTATTACTTGCTTTGTTATTGTCTCTGGAGATTTTCTGTTTCCTTTTTCGTCTTTGTCACTTTTGGTCTTTCTTTCCCTCTCAGAGAGTCCCCTTTAATATTTCTTACAGGGCTGGTTTAGTGGTCATGAACTCCTTTAGTTTTTGTTTGTCTGGGAAACTCTTTATTTCTCCTTCTATTCTGAATGATAGCCTTGCTGGATAGAGTATTCTTGGCTGCAGAGTTTTCCCGCTTGGCACTTTAAATATATCATGCCACTCCCTTCTGACTTGCCAACTTTCTGTTGAGAAATATCCAGCTAGCCTTAGGGGTTTTCCCTTGTAAGTTAAGGACTTCTTTTATCCTGCTGCTTTTAAGATTTTTTTCTTTATCACTATATTTTTGCAAATGTAATTGTAATATGTCTTGGTGTTGGACTGCTTTTGTTTATTTCAATGGGAGTTATCTGTGCCTCCTGGATCTGGATGTCTCTTCCTTCTTCAGATTAGGAAGTTTTCTGTTATTTCTTAGAATAATTTTCTGCCTGCCTTTCTCTTTCTCCTTCTTCTGAGACTCCTATAATATGAATGTTATTACATTTTATGGAGTCACTGAGTTCCCTAAATCTATTCTCATGTTGCATAGTTCTTCTTTCTTTGTTCAGCTTCATTATTTTCCATTATTTTATATTGTAGGGCACTAATTCATTCCTCTGCTTTTCCAACCTACTGTTCCTTGTGTCAAACTTGTTTCCAATCTCGTTTATTGTATTCTTCATCTCTCACTGATTCTGTTTTAACTCTTATCTCTGTGAAGAGTCTCACTGATGATTTCTTTTCTGAAGTGAGTATCCTTAATGACTGTTGCTCGAAACTCTCCATCAGGCAGTGGTAATATCATAGCCAATGAGATTTCTTTTCTGAAGTGAGTATCCTTAATGACTGTTGCTCGAAACTCTCCATCAGGCAGTGGTAATATCATAGCCAATGAGGTTTATCTAAGATGCAATTATTGCTAATTGAAAAGTTTCCCAATACCCCACTAACATGACCTGAAAGATGACATATTTTAGATGAGCATAGAAAATAATATAACAAAAAACATGTACAGTTTTTTATATGCAGTTTAAAATATAAAACTTTGAAACACAGTTGAAAGTCTCATGCATCCTTTTTGGAATGCATTTTTGTCCCTTGTGAAAACCAGAAGTAATACTAACAAAATTGTCATTTATCATGCTTATCACAAGTGACTTAATACTTCAATTGAATGTTTTTTTAAAATGTTTATTCATTATTGAAAGAGAGAGACAGAGTATAAGCAGGGGTGGGGCAAAGAGAGAGGGGGGACACAGTATCTGAAGCAGGCTCCAGGCTGTCAGCACAGAACTCACAAACTGCGAGATCATGACCTGAGCCAAAGTCAGACGCTTAACCAACTGAGCTACCCAGGCACCCCATTTTATACTTCAATTGAATACGTATATACTCCTAAATAATGTGTAGTACTTTTTTACAATTTGCTTTGCCATTTTGCTCCTTTCCCTCAATACTACATTTTTGAGATTTTTAATGTTGATTATATATGTCTAGTTACTCATTTTACTGTAGAGTATTCCATTGCATGAATAAATAAAAATTTATTTATTTAGTATCCTGTAAATGGATATTTAAATTGTTTCCCAAGTTTTCCCTGATGTAAACAGTAGTGCAAAGGTCATTCTTGTACAAAGCTCTTGTATGCAAATGTTGAGAGTTTCTGGGGTAAATACATAGGAGTACAGTTCCCAAGATATGAACATCTTTCACATTACTAGATATTGCTAAGTTGCTCTTAAATTTTCATCAGTGGTGTGTCAGGTTTCCAGTATTCAATGTCTTTACCAACAGTTGGTGTTATTATCACATTTTCAAATTTTTGTGGATTGTTGAATTGTGAAAATTTATCTCATTGTTATTTTCATTTTAATTTCTTTGTTTACTAATGAGATTAGGAGTCTTTTCATGTTTTAATTAGATCCTGGGGTTTTTCTGTTCTCAAGGCTGCTTGTTTAGATCCTTTGTACATTTAAAAACTTGTTGTTTTCTCATTTATTTTTAGAAATTTGGATACTAATGCTTTTCTCAGTTTTTGGCTTATCTATTTACATGTTAAAAGTTTTCTTTTTTCTTATTTTAAAATGTTTATTTATTTATTGAAACAGAGAAAGAGAGACAGAGACAGAGGCTATGAGTGTGAGCTGGGGAGGGGCAGAGAGAGTGAGTAAGAGAGAATTGCAGGCTTTGTGCACATCAGTGCAGAGCTTGATGTAGGGCTTGCTCTCACAAACTGTGAGATCATGACCTGAGCTGAAATCAGGAGTTGGATGCTTAACAGACTGACCCACCGGGCATCCTAAAAGTTTTCTTTTTTAAATCAAAAGTTATAATTGTTGATGGAGTCAAATGTGTCAACATTTCTCTTTATTGTTTTTGAACAAGGTAGTAAAGGTATTTTCACTGTGAATTTAAATTTTAGATTTTCACATTTAGAAGTTTCATCTAACTGTAATTTATTTTTGTGAATTGTGAAAGGAAGAATCTCCTTCCCCATCTTTTGTAGTTTTGGTACAGGTACCCAAGTGTCTAGTCTCATTTATTGAGTAGTTGTTATTAGCCATTTATTGAATAGTCTATTCTGCCATCACTGTCACTTTTGTCATTTAGCAAGTTTTCATATATGTAGTTTTGAGCTCTCTTTTCTATCCTTTAGTCTGTTATCTATTCAGGGGCCAATATCACAATATTGAAGAAGTCTTGGATATTCTTCCACAGAGTAGTTTGGAATAGCTTGTCAAGTAATACAAAAAACTCATGATATTGATAGAGATAGGTTTGAATATATAGATGGGTTTGGGAATTTTTTTTCTCCCAATATTGATTTTTTCTATAAGTATACAGACCACGTACCTAGGTCTTATTTAATATATTTCAGTAAATTTTTATGATATTTTCCATAAAGACGCCATACATCTTTCATTAGCTATGTCAGATAAATGCTTTTTGGTATTAGTGTAAACAGTGTTTTAAAATTACATTTCTGAATGCTTTTATTCTTTTGTATAGGAATATAATTTGATTTGTAAACAACTGTCTTCAATACTACTTGATAATTTATTCATAGATGTAGGCTTTTTGTGTGGACAATCATGTTGTGAACAAATAACGTTTTACTTATATATAGATGACAAATAAACACATAAAAAGATGATCAATATCATTAGCCATTAGAGAAACACAAATTAAAGCCACAGATATCATTAAAACCTATTTTAATGGCAAAAATAAAAAACAGTGATAACACTAAATACTGGCAATCATGAGGAAAACCTAGGTCATTAATACACTGCTGGTGGGAATGTAAAAAGATTCAGCCACTCTGGAAAACACTATGGGATTTCTTATAAAACTAAACATATGTTTACCATACAACCTCAGGCCTCATCAAAATTTAAAACTTTTGCTTAGTAAAAGACTCTATGAAAAGGATGAAAGGGCAAGCTATACACTTGGGATGAAGTATTTGCAAAGCTCGTATCCAAGAAAGACCTTATATCTGGAATATATAAAGACCTCTCAAAATTCAAAAGAATAATAAAAATAAACAGTCCAATTAGAAAATGATCAAAAGACACTTAAAAATAAAATCTTAAAAAAAGAAAAGAAAATGAGCAAAAGACCTGAACCAACATTTCACTAAGAGTATATACAGATGTGGAATGCTTACCTCATTTAATTTTGGTAGTATTTTGGCAGAAATTGACAACTTCATTCTAAATTTAGGAGAAAAAAAGGTCATGGAAAACCAACAACTGGAAAATGCTTATTTTTTAGAGGATTTTTTTAAAAAGCATTTATTTTTTAAAGCACATATAGAACATTTACAGTATTGGCTATAAGGCAAGTCTCAATAAATTTTAAACATTGTACTCATACAAACCACATTACTATAATCAGACACAGTAGAGACCAATTTTTGAAAAGATAGAGTAAAAATGATTCTATGCGTTTAAAAAACTTAAATAGGCATTTAGAAGTAATTCCTGGGGGAAAATGGAAATTACATTGTTAATTTAAAAATACAAAAAAAAAAAAACCATGTTGGAAATTTGGTAGGGATTGCTTTGAATCAGAAAGCATGATCATTGAAGACTAACACATTTCCTTCTAATCACTATTTTAGCTGTATCTTCCAATTTTTAGTATATGGTAGTGTTTTTATTCTCATTTAGTTCTATATAGTTTAAAATTATCCTTATAATTTTTATTTTCTGTGAAAATAGAAAGTGTCTTGCACATCTTTGCTTTGGTTAATTCCTAGGTATTTTTTTAAGTTACTAGAAATATCTTTTTAGAATTTCATTGTTAATTGTTTGTTGCTGATATGTAGAAATAGAATTTTTTTTATATATATTGACTTTGTCTTCCATGGGCTTAATAAATTTGCTGATTAATTGTAATACTTTATCTGTAGTTTATTTTGGGTTTCATAAATATATAATCATACTGTCTATGATTGCCAACTGTTTTATTCCTTTATTTTCAATCCTTACACTCTCCCTGCCCCCACTGCCTTTTTCTTGCTTATTGTTCTCACTAAGCCTGCTATTTCAATGCTGAAAGAAATGGTATTAGTGGGCATCTTTGTCTGATTCTGTTTCAGAGTAAAAGCTTTCAAGCTTTCAACATTTTGTTATTAAGAATGGTATTTGTGGTAGGTTTATTTTTTGTGAATACCCTTTATCAAATTAACATCATTATTTATTTTGAGTCTCAAATTGTTCCAAATTTGGCCAGCAGGAGCCCTTTCAGCCTGGCTCCTTAATCTTTTTGACGTGTCCCCATCATGTTTTTGAGCTTCCTCTGATTTACCACAAGATGTTCATCTTGTACTTTCCTGCCCCGGTCCTGGAACCAGTTGATTCCTTTTAGTGGCTCCTGATGTATCTGTGCTTCTAGGCCCTTTCAGCAGAAAGAACTGGGAAATATATATGTCCACCTAACTAGACCTATGTATCTGTCTAAAACTATAAATTCACACTGATAGGTCCAGTTTCAGTTCCACGCTACAGGATGTTTTCCAGTGTTTTCTCTTTTCCTAATTGTAACTCTTTTTTATAATGGTATGAATCCTGAATCCTATTTCCACTGGTGTCAGTGTATTAACTCATTTGCTAAAGCTCGAATACACAGCTGACAGTGTCTGGATTCTCTAATGTTTTCCTATTTGGGGTTTCCATCGCCTTCCTCTTATGGTTCCATGTCACTGAGTGTTTATTTATGCTGACTGTCCTTCCTGAGCTTCCTCTCTGGCTGCTGGGTCTGCTCATATCTGTGGCTCATAGAGACAGAGCTGGTTGTGGAGTGCCCTTAATGTTAGGAACTGCTCACGTGGTAAAAGAAGAAGCATGCTGTACCCTCTGGGCTGGCTCTGCCTCTCTTCCAAGCCATTGGAGTGTGTTCTTGCCTTGACAAGATACATAGAGGAAGACTCCCCTCTTCTCTTGCTGGACTCTCTCACCCTCAGTGCAGGGAAGATGCAGCCAGTCCTGTCAAACTCTCCGAGACATTTTGAGGAGACTTGATTTCCTCATACAGGAACAAGATTGATTTTTATTTTGAAAATTAGAGTTTTATTTTCAAGGTAGAGTTATTTAAAACATTCCCATTTGTTTGGAAACCAAATAATATCACTAAGACATCCAAACAACACAAGAAGCTCAAAAAAAAAAAAACAAAACACCCTTAGATTAAAAGGAAATCATTAACAAAATACAAAATATTTAGCACTGAATGATAATGTAAATACTACCTGTTAAAAGGTTGTTTCCTTCCTTCCTTTCTCCATGAAAATGTCTGTGCCTCTGGTGCAGCAACATATCTACCTACCTTCCTTCCTTCCATCCAGCTTGGTTTTTTTTTTTCATGTGTGTGTGCATGTGTGTGTGTTGTGTCAGATTCAGGCACAACATCTATTAAACTGAACAAGACACTTTCACTTACCAACTGAGAATTTTTTCCCTTTCTTCAGTATAAATCAGATAGAATCCACTGATCAATGGGGCAGCAATGTTGTCAACATTAAAAAAAAAAAGAGGGGCGCCTGGGTGGCTCAGTTGGTTAGACGTCCGACTTGGGCTCAGGTCATGATATACAGCTTGCGAGTTCGAGCCCCGTGTTGGACTGTGTGCTGACAGCTTGGAGCCTGGAGCTTGCTTCAGATTCTGTGTCTCCCTCTTTCTCTGCTCCCACCCCACTTGCTCTCTCTCTCTCTCTCAAAAATGAATAAACATTAAAATATATTTAATTTTATTTTTTAATTTTTAAAAATTTACATCCAAATTAGTTAGCATATAGTGCAACAATGATTTCAGGAGTAGATTCCTTAGTCCCCCTTACCCATTTAGCCCATCCCCCCTCCCACCACCCCTCCAGTAACCCTGTTTGTTCTCCATATTTATGAATCTCTTCTGTTTTGTCCCCTCCCTGTTTTTATATTACTTTTGTTTCCCTTTGTTGAACCCTTATGTTCAGATAGAGAAGTACTTTGAAGTCATGCCATATAAACAATTATGCAACTATAAAAATAGTGGGACTACTTTGAGATTTTGATAGGAATAATTTAAAAAAAATTGAATATATGTTATGCTTACGATATCAACTGTTAGCTACATTTTGAAATATTAGTCTTTTCCAGAGCATATTGAATATGGATTTATGAAGTCATTTTGTTTATAGTTGATTGACATTTTATTTCTGCTGTAGTCTAGTTGTGGAAAAAATTTTGCTCCATTTTTTTTTCCTTAAGGAACAATACAGAGATTTTCTTGTTTAATATTGAAGTTAGGGGATGAATATGAACATTGCCTTATAATTTAATTGTCTAATCTCAGTAGCCTTTCAGTTATGGAAAAGAAAAGCCATTTGGTTTGAGCTTAGGACATCGGCATCAGAAAGAATGGAAGGCAATATGTAGTGTCTTCATCCTTCTTGTTTATCTTTGTGCCTTCTCTGCTGCCCTATTTCACATTATTAGCTCTAAGGAAATGATGGCTAAGCCAGAAAAATTTGCATAAGGGCAATCAAATGACTTCTTGATGCATTTTGTACAAATTGGAATCATTCTTCGTTATTTCGTATCTGGAAGTTTGTGTAATTTCAAAATATGTTTCTCCCTTGGCAGAAATAAGAGAACTGATGTTAGAAAACTTGCCTATCGATCCCTGGTGGAGAACTTGAATCCTATAATATTAAATTTTGTGAAAAGGAAGAGGTTCCATCAACTATTTCTTGAGGAGATGCCCTGGAGAGCTCAGATGAACCTGTATCTGGCAAGTGCACACTTCTCCCTGCTTTTAACGAAACTAGCGGAACGAACGAAGATGAAATTTGGCACTTCACACACAGTGGTCAGGTATAGAATGATATCAGTGAATGAAACTCCTTTAATCTTATGAACATGAATTTTATTTGTATGTTCAGGACTCCAATGTAGATAATACTTTACAGAGGTTGACAGAGTGCTTCTCTCTTTACTGATCATTGGTATATTACTTAATTTCTTGTCTCAGGATCTTTCCTAAACAGGTCCTGGATATAAGCACTTGGGAAGTACTAATCTGCCTGTAGCTTGTATATATTTGTCAGTATAGCTTTCAGTAAAGGAGAAAGCATAATTTCAAGAGAAATTTAATGTTAAGTGTATAACTGTAGCTATTAGTAGGTATTATTAGGCGAATCTCTGTTTCATTTTGAAGTATATTTTAAGCCTCTATAAGCACAGATAGTATTTTCTCATAAATGTAAACTTCCTATTATTAATTCAAGATGCTGTTGAGTTCTTGAGTGTCTTTGGCTAATGTGTTAACAAAGATAAAAATAGAAGATACATACATAATATGTAATACTATGTCATAATTAAAAAGATGAGTAGAGTCTGTCATTCAAAAAGTACTACTAAGCACTTATTAGATTCAAAGTACTGATACAGGTGCAATGGGCATGCAAAGATAAACAGGACACACAAGGTAGAGTCTGGTCGGGCAGCTCTCAAGTGTTAACGAATAAGTATAAATAATGGTAGAAGGTGAAGTATGCACAAAGTCTTCTTTGTTCCTGGGAAAGAGGCTTTCCTCTGACCTGAAACTGACAGGAAAGGTTGCATGGAGCAGGGCCACTTGGCCTGGTTCATGATGGATAGGCAAGACAGGCAGAGAAAGAAGTATTCCAGGTAGTTGGAAGAACGTGAGTCAGAGCCCAGGTAGGAAACACAAGATGAGAACCCCAAATGGTCTGACCAGAATCTACAGCAAATTAAAGGGAGTGGTGTGAAACAATTTAAAAAATAGGTCAGTACCAGATCATAGAGGGTCTTAACTGTCTATTAAATTGGAACTTCAATTTATATACAGTGGGAGATTATTAAGGATTTTTACGCAGGGCTATGGTAAAAAATTTCTCTGGCAGCAACATACCAAATGGATTGGAAGAAGGAAAGACTGTGACAGACTGTAAAAGGGTATTTTTTAAAGTTTATTTATTTTGAGAGAGAGAGAGAGAGAGAGAGAGAGCGAGCGAGCTAGAGCATGTGAGCCAGTGGGGGAGGGGCAGAGAGAGAGGGTATGAGTACTTCATAGCAGCAATTAGACAATGACCAAATTTGTATCAGGGTAACTTGGTGCTAAATTCAATTTTACTAAAACCATGAAAACATACTCCGTATTTATGAATCTATGTATTTTTGTATGTATGTATATGTGTATGGTGGAGGATTGTTTACTGTGTAGACCTTATTTTAAAAAAATAGTATTGATCATGGACACATTGCTTTATATAGTAAGCATCTTCATTGAGTTTTGCTTAAATCAGGTTAATTTAACATAAATTATTATTTCAGAGCCCTTAGAGTAAGTATAGATCATCATTCCCATTTTCAAGGGCCCTTTCAGGGAAATAGATATTGATGTTAAAATCCCTAAGAGCAAAGTTACATTGTATAACTTTAAAATTTAATGGGAAATTTTTTGGCTTTGGTTAAGTGCCAGAATATGTTATGATCCAAAATTTGGGAGCATTAACTCACAAATATTTTAAAAATTAAAGTAGATTGTATTTGATGGATTCAATTCAGTTATATATATATATATATATATATTTTTTTTTTTTTTTTTTTTTTTTTCTTAATGATATTTTCCTCCTGCAGTTTCCGATCATGTGATCCTAATATGTTCTCACTATATAATTCTGGAACAGTATTACCAACAGTGAAATTGACTTTAGAAAACTATAAAGCAATACTTGATTTCCTTCATACAGCTAAAAAAAGAAAGGCCAACTTACCATCAGGTAAAATAAATAAATATATTATATACTGTCAAATTGCCTCTAGGTTTTTATTCACTGATGCAACACACTCATGCGCATACACACACACACACACACACACACACACAAACACACACACACCACAGACACACAGGGGTGCACACATCGTTTTCCAATGACCTGGGGTTTTAACTGAGTTGTGATATTTTGTAGGAGGTTCTTATTTGCTCAATTTTAAAAATTTTTCTGTATTTTTATGGATTCATGATATGTATTTGGAAATATATATGTTATGTTCTGACCTAAACCAATTTGGCTGTTTCACCAAATAGAATGTTCTTTTTAAATGTTAGTAGCCTCCGATTGTTAAGATAGGTGAGGTCTTGCTATCAGGTGTTATATTTTAGGGGAAGTAAATTTCAGGACAAATTCCACCAAACATACTGATGCAAGCAGGCATGAAACACTCACATAGCTGTTTTATAGTACTGATTTTGTACTCAGGGCAGTCCACTCTTGCCTTAGGATCTCCGACTCACACCTTCCATGACAGCTTACTCCAAGATGAGCGCAATACTATTCATCTGAATGGCAGGATCAACCAGTATTGTCATCTGCCCAGGTGACAGGAGACTCACCCTGGGAGGTGAAGAAATGCAGATGAACAGGGCTCTTGATCTGGGTGCTGCAAGTGATGACACTATTCCTAAACAATCACCTATCCTGAATACCACTCACTTCATAAATAAAGATTTATTTCTGGTATCTTCATGCTAACTAATACAGACCTTCTTGTGTAGATTTTTACTAATGGTATTTTAAGTATTATGTACTTATTGCTGATTAAGATACTTCATGTGCTGGGTAGCTGCCCCAGGAGTGTTGATTTATATTTGAGGTACTTGACATGCTTTCTGATTTCTTCTAGGGTATAGATGAGATTTAATTGGTACCTTCATGTTATACTATGAATATTGAGGTATTTGAAAGTAAATTCCCTCGACATAGAGTCTGAGTTTTATAAGTAGATTATAATATACAGCTCCTTGAGTTTTTATGTCTAAGACCTCCCATGGAATCAACAATAGAATATTCCACTATTGAGACTTCTTTTTTTTAAGTTTATTTATTTATTTTGAGAGAGAGAGAGAGAGAGAGAGAGAGAGAGCATGCGCGAGTAAGTGAGGGGCAGAGAGAGAATCTATGCTGTCAGCAGACTCTATGCTGTCAGCACAGAGCCTGAAGTGGGGTTTGATCTCATGAACTGTGAAATCATGACCTGAACCCCAAATCAAGAGTTGGATGCTTAACCAGGGTACTTGGGTGGCTCAGTCAGTTAAGCATCTGACTTCAGCTCAGGTCATGATCTCGCAGTTTGTGAGTTCGATCACCACGTTGGGCTCTGTGCTGACAGCTAGGAGCCTGGAACCTGCTTCAGATTCTGTGTCTCTGTCTTTCTCTGCCCCTACCCTGCTCATGCTCTGTCTCTGTCTCTCTCTCAAAAATGAACATTAAAAAAAAAGTTGGATGCTTAACCGACTGAGCCACCCAGGTGTCCTGAGATTTGTTCTTTAATGCAGAGTTTTAAAAGAAGGTTTGTAGTGGGAGAAATTTGTGTTTTTATACCACACCCACAGGATAAGGAGTGGACATGGTTGCTGCACTGCCCAGCTCCAGGGGATGCTACTTGCCATGTGTTCTGGGAATGGACTGTATAGGGGAAAATTAAGGAACTGTGGGACCCTGTTATTGGTTCCTCAGAAAACATGACACTCCTGCCTCTGCATTGTTCCTTTGGCCATCACCCTTGCCCAGAATGTTCTTCCTCATAGTCTTCCCGCATAGCTAAACCATGTCTGCCCTTAAAGACCTAATCTAAGAGCCTCCTTCTCTAGAAACTTTTCTTGGTTCACTGTGTCCATGATAATCTTGTGCTTCCTCCAAATTTATATAACATTTCTTACCTTAATTACTGATTTGATGTTTATCACCTATGTCTTCTGGAACTTTCTGTTTTCAGTAATGTTATACTTTATTTTTGTATTGTAGATGCTGAAGAATTTTCCACATTTATTAATTCCAGAATGAGTGGTGAAAATGTGTCAAAGACACAAACAGTTTATGACTCAGACTCTCAGTCAGGTCTTAGTACTAAAGAAAAGGATCGAGCAGCAAATTTGGGTCTATTGGATCATTTTATGAAAATCTTTTTATATTGCAGGAGAGCAATGGTAAGGTGGTCTTTCTAATTTGCTAATGTAATAGACATGAATCTCAGGGCATCAGTTTGGGCATATAAGATATATTTTATTAGTTTACTTACTATCCATAATTTTAGTTTCAATTTTGAGACCAAATTTACTGAGTTTCTTGTCAGTCATTTTTGAGGTTTGCCTGCCATAGTGTTGAGGATTTACACGTTGTCAAGTTGTCGGCGACAGGGGTGAGCTGCTTTAGCCATCAGTTATCCATTGGTTCAGAGCTGAGATAGCCTTTGTCCTTGTCTACATAATCTCCATGAATATTCAGATATTCCTGTGCCACTTTCTTGCCATATTTGGTACATGGCCTCTGGTGACACCAGTTGTGCCTCTCTGGAGTCTTGCTGCCACTTAGAACACCATAGACCCCTTTATTCTCTCTAGCACAGGAAACACTCTTTCTAGGCTACAGGAAAGCCCTACTCTTGGCCCTGATGCCCTACTTCTACAGGCCAATTGTGTCTTCTCTCAAATCCTTTTCTCTTTTTTTTTCTTAAATATTAAATGATGCATTATTAAATTCAGAATTGGAATCATTAGCCATAAAGAAGTTAGTTTTCTTTTTCTCATAGCAGGAATAGCATATACTTCAAACCTCTCAAGAATTGAGGGGAAATCTATCCTTTCTGGAATATTTGAGTTCCCATTTTGTCTGTGGAGAGGGTGATTTCTTAAAAAATGTGAAGTAAGCCCACATCAACCCCCTTGACCACAAGCATTGCATCTTATCCTTTCCATCAGCTTCAGGGTCCTGGAAGGTCTGGGTCCTACTCTCTTCTTGGAACTCAGTTCATCTTGCGCTTGTTCAGTCCAGTCTCCTCTTTGTGATCCTGACAGCATTGAGCTTCTTGACCCTTCCTCATCCCTCAGGTTCATCCTCCATCCTTTGCACTTGCTGCTCCCTTGGTTTCAAATGTTCTCCTCCTCCCAACACCCCTACTCTCACCTTCACATGATTTGTTCAACTCACATTCAAGTCTCTGCTCATGTCACCTCCTTAAGCAAACCTGACCACTCCATCTAAAAGGACATATCCTCCCATGCTTGTCAAATTCTGACCCATTTCTGCATTATTTTTCTTTACAATACTTATTATTCCCTGAAATTACATTTTTGTCTACTTATCTAGTCTCAGTCTCCCCTAAGAAACTGAAGTAGCACAAGGGCAGACCCAGTTACTCTTGCTCACTGCCACATTCCCAGAGCCCAGAACAATGGGAATATTGGAGTCAGACTCCTGGTGTGCAAATCCTAGCTGACCACTTAGCAGATTGTGACCTTGGTCAAGTTAGCTCCATGCCTCTGTTTCCTTATCTCTAAATTAAGTAGAATACTAGTATATACTTATTTCATAGGAGCTATTGATAGAATTAACTGAGATAATGATGTAAATGACACATAATAAATGGTGTTATTTTTATTATTGACATTATTTTTGCAGAAAGATGAAGTTGTTCAGAGATCTCTAACTTTTGAAACTTTGGGATCTTTTGAATGTTGTGTTTGTCTTAGGTTCTTGCTCATCGTGGAGGCTATTGGACTCTGCTTCAGAATAGCTGTAGGACCTTTTGGAACTTTACTCAGGAGCTACAGATACTTCTTAAACAAGCAGTGGATCTGTATAAAACATTTCCTGTTAGCCAGGATGGTTTCCTCTGTACCTGTGTTTTGCCATTCTATTTGGGAGCAGAATTACTTATTGACATGTTAATAGAACTGCAAAATACCAATTCTATTAAGGTAAGGGCATTTGGGTAATTATTTTTATTGTACTCAAATAATTTTTACCATGCAGCTTGGGATAAATGGAAGTTAATGTTTTCCTTGAGTTCTTACTTGGCTTTTCTATAATTCATTTGCTTCTCATTATTTGGTTCACAATGCACAGCATATACTGATGTTAATTACAAATATCTTAGCCTGAAATTTCAATTTTTTAAAGGAAAGAGAAAGTGACACTTACTGAGCTTCAACTTCCGCATAAGCTGTAATGCATTTAATCCTCATAGCAACTTTTTTTGTCAGAGAAAAAGCCTCCAAGTGAGATCAAATAGCTTGTCAGTTTCTCTTTACTTCACTGCTTTATCTTTCCTTGTTCTATTATGCCAGATCTCATAGAATTTGCAGCAATTTAAAATCTACACCCTGTGGTTTAAAGCATGAAAATGAAATGGAAAAAATGGAAACCTAATATAACCTAAACACATTGAAAATTAATAAACATATAAGCACATTGAATCATGGAGTTTATAAAATTCCAGGTGTAAAATATATGAAAACAATAGCATAAAAGACCGAGAGTAAATAAAGTTAAACTGTCATTTTTGTTTACATTTTATATAAATATAAAGTGGTACAATATTAACTCTATGTAGAATGTGATAAGTTAAGGATGCATTTAATAATCCTTAGAGTAACTACCAAAAAAGAGATAAAGAGATATAGCTAAAAATCAATTGCAGTGAAATGAAAGACTAAACAGTGGTCAATTAATTAAAGAAGGCAGCAAAAAAGAGACAGAGGAACAAAAATATGTGGGCCAAACAGAAAGCAAGTAGAAAATAATAAATCTAACCCAATTATATCAATAACTATATTAAATGTAAGTGGTTTAAACACCCTAGTCAAAAGGCAGAGATTGTTGGATAAAAACAAAGACATGTATAGTTGACCACAGGAGAAGTACTCTGAATGTAAAGAAATCGATTGAAAATAAGACAGTGGAAAGAGATATTACCGTGAATGCAGTAAGTATAAAAAAACTGGTAAGAATTCATAATATTAGAGAGAATAACCTTTAAATCAAGGAGTCTTTTGACAGATAATGAGAGACATTTCATAATGAGAAGAGGCTCAATTAATTAGGAAGACACACTAATCATAAATGTATATGTTCCTAATAACAGATACTAAAAGTATACTTGAAGAGCTTCCAGGTTGGTGAAAGCGTTGATGTATTAGGCACTTGTAGCCTGACTCCATGGGGACAGGGCATGGAAGCTCCTTATCCAGGACTCTCCCAGTCTGGGTACCTCTTTCATTTGGCTGTTCCTGAGTTGTATCTTTTATAATAAAACTGTAATCCCAAGTATAGTGTTTTAAGTGAGTGCTAGCCAATTATTGAACCCGAGGGGGCTATGGAAACCCCTAAATTTATAGCTTGTTAGTCAGAAGTGCAGGCATCCTGAGACTTGTGGCTAACATCTGAAGTAAGGACAGTTTTGTGGAGCACTGATTCTGTAAATGTAGGGAGTCTGACCTTAGTTCTGGGTAGGTAGTTAGTGTAAGAATTGAAGTGCAACCCACATGTAGGTGGATTGGAAACAGAGCACAAGTGCACGTGGTGTGCTTACCAAGGTGGATCATATGCAGAGTAAAAAACTAAGTCATATTAAAGTTTAAAAGGCTAAAATCTTAAAAGAGTATGTTCTCCGACCATTACCTTATGAATAGATTAATAAAAATTAGGAAGAAAACTCTCCTAAGTATCTGGAAATTAAACCACACAGTTCTACATAATCCATGGGTCAAAGAAAAAAACAAAAGAGAAATTTAAAAAAATTTCAAACTGATGGTAACGTATCAAATTTTGTGGGATGCAAATAAACTGGTGCTTAGAGGGAACTTAATAACTTCAGCCATTTAATAGAAAAGGAGAAAGATATAACATCAGTTATCTAAGTGTGCACCTATAGGAGCTTGAAAAATAAGAGCAAATTAAATCCAAAGTAAGTAAAAAAGACAAATGAAATAAGAAATGAAAAGATAAGAGCAGAAATAAATTAGATATAAAACAAAACAAAATTAATAAAGTCAATAAATTGATCCTTTGAAAAGAGTATTAAAATTGGCAGAATCCTAGGATAAAATTGAAGAACAAAAGTGAAGAACAAAAGGAAAGAAAAGCATAAATTACTGACAAGAGTGATGAAAGAGGGATATAACTACAGATCCTATAGATATTAAAAGAAAAATGAGAGAATATTATTATCCACTTTTACTAATGGATTTGATAACTTAGATAAAATGGACATGTTTATTGGAAAGCAGAACTTAACAAATGTGATACAAGAAGCAATAGAAAAATTGAATTGCCCTAAATATATTAAACAAACAATTTATAATTAGGAACTTTGAGATAAAGAAAACTCCATGCACAGAATATTTTGTGCAGAATTCTGGCAAACATATAAGGACAAAATAATAAATCATATACCAAATTTTTTTTTAGCAACAAAGCCAGCTTAACACTGACAGGTATTTCAAAAAGAAATGAATGAACCACATCACCCATGAACATAGACACAAAAATCCTTAATTAAATATTATCAGATCAATCCCAATAATATATAAAATATGCAAATGAGGTATATAATATGTACAGTTATACAAATGATGACCAAGTAGGTTTATCCCAGAAATGTAAGGTTAACATTTAAAGATCAATCAAGGTCATTCACCATATTAATAGGATAAAGGAGACAAATTATATGGCTATTGAAATGGATACAGCAAAAGCATTTACAAAATTTGATATTGCTTTTTCCACCAGCCCCCTCCCCTTGAGTGCTGCTCCAGCTGCACTACTCTTTTTCTGAGCTCTGGGTTCCTGCTAAGCCAGGGATGCTGTCCTCTTTCTCTGCTCACCATCATGATTATCTACCCAGACCTCATCAGCCATGACGACATATTCTCTGACATCTACAGGATTCAGGAGGTTGCGAATGGGCTGTGCCTGGAGGTGAAGGGGAAGATGGTCAGTAGGACAGAAGGTATCATTGATGGAAATGTACTCTGCTGAAGGCCCCCAAGGTGAAGGTCCTGAAAACACAGTAATTGTTGACACTGATATTGTCAGGAACCATTACTTAGCAGAAAAGAAGCTTCACAAACAAAGCCTACAAAAAATACATCGTAAATAATAGGAATTCAGTGTAAGGCAAACTTGAAGAACAGAGACTGGAAAGTGTAAAACCTTTTATAACAGAGGCTGCAGACAAATCAAACACATCTTTGCTAATTTCAAAAACTACTGGTTCCTTATTGGTGAAAACATGAATCCAGATGGCAAGGTTGCTCTGCTGGGCTACCGTGAGGATGATGTGACCCCATATATGATTTTCTTTAAGGATGGTTTAGAAATGAAAAAATGTTAACAAAATGGCAATTACTTTGGATCCATCATCCATCATCATAACTGGCTGCTGCTTTTCACCCATCCACACAACACCAGGACTTAAACAATTGGGTGATGTCATCTTGATCTCTTCATTTATTTTGATGTTGATTTATTTGGAGTGGGGTCATTTTTCTTAAAGAAAAAAACATATCATATAGGTTGCCTAAAAACAAAATGCATTTAAACTTACCTGAGACAATATCTCTTACTTAATGTGTGTTTAAACGAAGTGTCTTCTCAGCCTAAATCCAGCAGAAGAAGAGAAATAATAAAGATCAGAGCAGAAATAAACAATATAGAATCTAAAAACACTGTAGAGCAGATTAATGAAACCAAGAGTTAGTTTTTTGAAAAAATGAACAAAATTGATAAAGAAAAGGGAGATGACCCAAATAGATAAAATCATGAATGAAAATGGAATTATTACAACCAATCCCTCAGAGATACAAGCAATTATCAGGGAATACTATGAAAAATTATATGCCAACAAACTGGACAACCTGGAAGAAATGGACAAATTCCTAAACACCCACACGCTTCCAAAGCTCAATCAGGAGGAAATAGAAAGCTTGAACAGACCCATAACCAGTGAAGAAATTGAATCAGTCATCAAAAATCTCCCAACAAATAAGAGTCCAGGACCAGATGGCTTCCCAGGGGAGTTCTACCAGACGTTTAAAGCAGAGATAATACCTATCCTTCTCAAGCTATTCCAAAAAATAGAAAGGGAAGGAAAACTTCCAGACTCATTCTATGAAGCCAGTATTACTTTGATTCCTAAACCAGACAGAGACCCAGCAAAAAAAGAGAACTACAGGCCAATATCCCTGATGAATATGGATGCAAAAATTCTCAATAAGATACTAGCAAATCGAATTCAACAGCATATAAAAAGAATTAATCACCATGATCAAGTGGGATTCATTCCTGGGATGCAGGGCTGGTTCAACATTCGCAAATCGATCAATGTGATACATCACATTAATAAAAGGAAAGATAAGAACCATATGATCCTGTCAATCAATGCAGAAAAGGCCTTTGACAAAATTCAGCAACTTAATAAAAACCCTCGAGAAAGTCGGGATAGAAGGAACATACTTAAAGATCATAAAAGCCATTTATGAAAAGCCCACAGCCAACATCATCCTCAATGGGGAAAAACTGAGAGCTTTTTCCCTGAGATCAGGAACACAACAGGGATGCCCACTCTCACCGCTGTTGTTTAACATAGTGTTGGAAGTTCTAGCATCAGCAATCAGAGAACAAAAGGAAGTCAAAGGCATCAAAATTGGCAAAGATGAAGTTAAGCTTTCGCTTTTTGCAGATGACATGATACTATACATGGAAAATCCGATAGACTCCACCAGAAGTCTGCTAGAACTGATACATGAATTCAGCAAGGTCGCAGGATACAAAATCAATGTCCAGAAATCAGTTGCATTCTTATACACTAATAATGAAGCAACAGAAAGACAAATAAAGAAACTGATCCCATTCACAATTGCACCAAGAATCATAAAATACCTAGAGGTAAACCTAAGCCAAAGATGTGAAAGATCTGTATGCTGAAAACTATAGAAAGCTTATGAAGGAAATTGAAGAAGATATAAAAAAATGGAAAAACATTCCGTGCTCATGGATTGGAAGAATAAATATTGTCAAAATGTCAATACTACCCAAAGCAATCTACACATTCAATGCAATCCCAATCAAAATTGCACCAGCATTCTTCTCGAAACTAGAACAAGCAATCCTAAAATTCATATGGAACCACAAAAGGCCCTGAATAGCCAAAGGAATTTTGAAGAAGAAGACCAAAGCAGGAGGCATCACAATCCCGGACTTTAGCCTCTACTACAAATCTGTAATCATCAAGACAGCATGGTATTGGCACAAAAACAGACACATAGACCAATGGAATAGAATAGAAACCCCAGAACTAGACCCACAAACGTATGCCCAACTAATCTTTGACAAAGCAGGAAAGAATATCCAATGGAAAAAAGACAGTCTCTTTAACAAATGGTGCTGGGAGAACTGGACAGCAACATGCAGAAGATTGAAACTAGACCACTTTCTCACACCATTCACAAAAATAAACTCAAAATGGATAAAGGACCTGAATGTGAGACAGGAAACCATCCAAACCCTAGAGGAGAAAGCAGGAAAAGACCTCTCTGACCTCAGCCGTAGCAATTTCTTACTTGACACATCCCCAAAGACAAGGGAATTAAAAGCAAAAATGAACTACTGGGACCTTATGAAGATAAAAAGCTTCTGCACAGCAAAGGAAACAACCAACAAGACTAAAAGGCAACCAACGGGATAGGAAAAGATATTTGCAAATGACATATCGGACAAAGGGCTAGTATCCAAAATCTATAAAGAGCTCACCAAACTCAACACCCGATAAACAAATAACCCAGTGAAGAAATGGGCAGAAAACATGAATAGACACTTCTCTAAAGAAGACATCTGGATGGCCAACAGGCACATGAAAAGATGCTCAACGTCGCTCCTCATTAGGGAAATACAAATCAAAACCACACTCAGATATCACCTCACGCCAGTCAGAGTGGCCAAAATGAATGAATCAGGAGACTATAGATGCTGGAGAGGATGTGGAGACACGGGAAGCCTCTTGCACTGTTGGTGGGAATGCAAATTGGTGCATCCGCTCTGGAAAGCAGTGTGGAGGTTCCTCAAAAAATTATAAATAGATCAACCCTATGACCCAGCAATAGCACTACTAGGAATTTACCCAAGGGATACAGGAGTACTGATGCATAGGGGCACTTGTACCCCAATGTTTATAGCAGCACTCTCAACAATAGCCAAATTATGGAAAGAGCCTAAATGTCCATCATCTGATGAATGGATAAAGAAATTGTGGTTTATATACACAATGGAGTACTACGTGGAAATGAGAAAGAATGAAATATGGCCCTTTGTAGCAACATGGATGGAACTGGAGAGTGTTATGCTAAGTGAAATAAGCCATACAGAGAAAGACCATATGGTTTACCATATGGTTTCACTCTTAGGTGGATCCTGAGAAACTTAACAGAAACCCATGGGGAAGGAAAAAAAAAGAGGTTAGAGTGGGAGAGAGCCAAAGCATAAGAGACTCTTAAAAACTGAGAACAAACTGAGGGTTGATGGGGGGGTGGGAGGGAGGGGAGGGTGGGTGATGGGTATTGAGGAGGGCACCTTTTGGGATGAGCACTGGGTGTTGTATGGAAACCAATTTGACAATAAACTTCATATATTGAAAAAAAATAAACTAAGTGTCTTCTAGTGTTCTTAGAAAGATAGAGACTGGCTGTAGACTACTACTAGAAAGCATAAGACTATGTTCAGATAACTTCTATGGGGAAAACTACTTTTGGGACTGATAAATGAAAACAAAAAACAAAAAACAAGAATTATAAGTCTTAATTCTAAGTTGAAATAAAGGAAAAGACCATATACATAGAGCACCAAATGTGAAGTGGGTCATTATACATTTTATTACCTCAAAACAGAAGTAGTTAACTCTGGAAGAGATTATCAAAAGAATAATAAGAGACTAATACAGTTGGAAGCAAAACAAAAGCAATGTCACTGATGTTAGAGACTCTCAGGAAACTAAGAATACCTGATAAAAATTAGTATCTACTGTTAACATCATACTTAATGGTGAAATTATTGTCTGTTTCCCTCAAAGACTGGGAAAAAGTAAGGACGTCTGCTCATACCACTTTTGTTCAATATCATGCCAGATATCCTGACAAGTGCAATAGGGCAGATAAAGAAACAAAAGACATGCAGGAACACTATGAATTTTTATATAGAAAATTCCAACTCTTTAGGCCTCTAAAAAGCAACTACTAGAACTAATAAAATAACAGCCCATAAAGTCAGTATAACAAAAATAAATTGTATTTCTTTGTATGAGTGGAAAGCAACTAGGAAATGAAATTTTAAAAATACCATTCAAAATATCAAATATCTAAGAATATATCTAATGAAATTTGTGTAAGATTTTTACACTGAAAATTATAAAACATTGCAAAAAAAATAAAAGAAGACCTAAATATACACAGAGATGTATCATGTTCATGAACCAAAAGACTTAATACTGCTATAGGATATCATTTACTTCCAATTTGGTCTATCGATTCAGTAAAATCCCAGTGAAAATTCCAACAGACATTTTTTTGGGGGGTGCAAATTGACAGTTCATTTTAAAATTTATAAGCAAATGCAAAGAAAAGTGAATGGCCAAGAAAATCTTTAAAAAGAACAAATTTAGGGGTGCCTGGATGGCTCAGTCAGTTAAACATCCTACTCTTGGTTTCTGCTCGGGTCACGATCTCAAGGTTTGTGAATTTGAGCCCCACGTTGGGCTCTGTGCTGACAGTGTGGAGCCTGATTAGGATTCTCTCTCTCTCTCTCTCTCTCTCTCTCTCTCTCTCTCTCTCTCTCTCTCTCTCTTTTTCTCCCTCTCTCTGCCCTTCCACATGCATGCATGTGTGCTCTTTCTCTCTCTCTCTCTCTCTCTCTCTCAAAATAAGTGAATAAAAATTTAAAGAAAATAAATAACAACAAATTTGAGAACTCATTACCTGACTTCAAGGCTTATCAATGCTGTAGTAATTAGGAGAGCATGATATTGGCATAAAGAGAGAAACATATCAATGGAATAAATAGAGAATCTTAAAAATAGACTCATACATATGGTTAATATTTTACAAAGGTGTCAAAGCAATTTAAAGGACTCAAAAAAGAAGTGACAAATCTCAGCACCCAGATGTGTTCTTTAAAAACTGTTTCCCACTAAAAGAAAGTGGTGAATAAAAAAGGCTGATTACCTTTCATATATGAACCATACCAAATAGTTGATAGTTGATGAAGAGAAATTTTTCTTTATAGAATTTTCAGGTAAGAAATGAAGAATGTAGAAATTCATATAAGGATATTGCAATTCTTTATGAATTCATGGGAGGATGAAGTATATCTGTGAAGTACACTTGTTGGAAAACAATAAATCAGAGCAAGCATTTAAATCTAACCAAGCAATTAAATCTAACCAAATCCAGGGGGCAGAGAAACATTTAGAATGAAACTGTGGGGATGCATCAGTAAAATCCAGACTATGGGAACTCTACAGGGCAAACAACCTGGCTTCTTCATCAAAAAATTGAAGTGTAAAAAGAGGAAATGGAGCCTACAGGTTAAAAAAAAAAAGCCTTAAAAGACATAAATAATTGCAATGTTTGGACCTTATCCATTTGAAATGGATCCCATTTCAAACTAAGGCAATCAAAAAATTTATAAGATCTGAAGAAAATGTGAGCAGTAATTATTCAGTAACATTTTGGAGGATTTTTTTGTTAATATCCTTTGTTAGGTGGGATTATATTATTATAGTTAGTAAGTGTTAGAAATTTTTTTTAAGAAAAAGTTTTTAAAAATTACACATGGCCCATACTTAATCTTCAGAACTAAATGACTTGTCTTTACCATGCCAGAAACTTCACTTTCCATATGCTATTTTGACCCCCAAATGCCATTCCTGTTTATTTCTCAATGTTGTTAGGTAATGTTACCAAAATTGGGAAGTAAATAGATAATACTTTTTTCCCTCTTGATGATTGGAGGTACAATATCAGCTTTGTTGTTGATAAAGACTATATTGGAATATATAGAAACCACAGAGGTGTTCCTTATCCCTCATCCCAGGAGTAAACTTACCATGTAGATCTAGGCATGACTAACCGATAGCAGATACCCCTCTTCTTTGGGGATGGCCCAGGGAAAGTTATTTCAGCCTGGCCCAGGAAATTTACCCATGTCTAAAGGAAGAATGTGTCATCCTATAGGCAGGCAGGTTCTGATAGAGCAGCCACCTGGGAAAAGTTGAGTGGGACAGTTGAGTATGTCCCATGTGCAGGGACCATGCTAAGAAGGCAAATTCACATAGGTCACATGTGACACAACTATTATTTACACCTACACAGCCTGACTTGAGGTATACATATTGCAGTGCACAGCCAGATGACTCCCTAGGTTTCTTCCAACTTCAAGGACCATGAATCTTGTTAGAGATGTTTCCTCTACTTTTGTTGATACCTTACTTTCCCTATGCATGGATTATGCTTAATGGTAACACCAGCTTAAGAGGGGCTGGTCTTGTGTTACCCAACTATTTGTTGGGCTGCAACCTGGCTTATAGGTGGATTTAAGGGGTTTTGTTTGTCTCAAGAATTTCTAGGGGTATACACAAATGCATCAGGGACTCATGGGAAATTAATATATTAGTTACATGGTATCTCTTTAACTTAGGCAAAAACTGTGTTTTCTACATTTCCTTCTCCATAGGTTTGACCTTTGCACTGGGAAATTGGACATATTATGCTGCAAACTGATGAATGCAACCAATGTATTATGGCAACTTAATTATTTGTATATACTCAAACCTGTTCTTCCTCAAAACTTAATCTTATTGGTTTAATATCCTTACTTACATAGATAGTGAGTGTGTACCAGGAAGTATAGACCTCAGTCTGTGCTATCTAATGTGGTAATGACTAGACTGTATGTGGCTATTTAAATTTAAACTTAATTAAGATTAAGTAAAATTAAAAATCCAGCTGCAATAGTCATTTTTCAATAGCTCCAGTATCCACACATGCTTAGTGGCTACTGTATCAAACAACACAGACAGCACATTTCCATCATCATAGAAAGTTCTGTTGAATAGCTTGGATTTGCATAATAAAAACATTTCAATTTTTCTGTCTTCAGTTCTTTTCTATGTTATATTTTTATCACATTTGGTTTCTGGAAAAAGTGTGTAGTAAAATCTGAAAATACACAATTATTTTTCCATGTGCTACTTGTAGGTTATTGAAGAAAAAGGAGAGTTCAGTGTTCCAAGCTGCTATGGAAATATTAAAAATGATAATGGTGGTTCTAGCCTTAATTTTGAGGATCCGTTGGATGATGTAAATGTGGTTGATTTGAAATGGATCCATGACTTTGTGTTAAAGTCTCTGGAGGTTTTATATCAAGTGGAAAAATGGGAGACACTAGTATCACTTGCCATCCAGTTCAATACAATTTCACAGTAAGTATCACTGTAAGGGCAAATGAAAGTGACAAGCGTTAGTTTTAAAAATGTATTTTAATGAATGTCTCCTTTTCAATGTATTTCTACCCCTGTCTAGTGAGAGATACACAGAGCAAGTGACACCGCTCCTGATATATGCACAGCGCCAGCTTCTTCTAAGAATATCCAAGTTCAATGGCCCAGATGTTACTCAACAACCTTGTGCAAGATATGAAGCTGAATATGAAGAGAAGGTGAGTTTGGCTCTGTTATCATGCAGTTGTGACTTCTAATGAGTGTACATATTAAATACAAAGATTTAGGGATCAGATAAGTATTATTTTCACTGAGGCATTTATCATGCATAGCAACAAACATTATCAAAAGCCTGCTATGTGTCAGTATTTTCCAGATACGGGGTAAACAAAAATTAAGTCCTTGTCCATAGGAAACTTATATTCAGATCAGAGCTGATATATTTGTTAGACACAGAGGGGACAATGTCTAGAGCCACAATACTTTCAGAGGCCCACTCCATGTTTTAATTTTTTAAATATGAAGACAAAGAGTAACTTTTAGGTCAAAGAAAATGTCTTAAGTTTTACTATTAATACACTTGTATTTATGCCAACATAGTCATAAAGTATAATTTTTGATATTTTTGGTGAAGGTGTGGGCTCATGAAGGCAAAACTGTCTAAGGTCCGTGAAAGTCATGGTGCAGCTTTGAGTTAGGTAGAGGAAAGGGAAGTAGATTGTTTCATTTGTTAATTTAATAGATGTGTATCAACTATCTAATACCAGAGCCATTGCATACAGTTTTACAGACTGTGTCCTGCCCAAGGGCCCCCGTTATATGTGAGGGCTGAAATCCAGTCCCTGCCTCACAAACCAGTCTGTGTGCTTGTGGTGTTGGAATCACACAATGGGGACTCCATTTTCTTCTTCTCACGGAGATTCCTTATGGCCCTTGCGTATTCTTGATCCCTGCATGTTTCATGCAATGAGAATACAGTCTAAGTTCTTGCTTTATGGAGTTTAATTTTGGGGGTAGAGGTAAGGCCAGATAATAAACATGTAAACAGATATGTAAAAAGATTTATGATCATTATCAATTTTCTGAAGAGAATAAAATCGGTCAATGAGATAGGTGGGGTGGGAGGTGGAAACTTCAGCAAGGGTGATGTGGAAGGCCTCTTGGAGATGGTAACATCTGATGAGAAATAGCCAGTCATACAAAAGAAAGAGAGTTCCAGCCCAACGTTAGGACAAGGGCAAAGGCCCTGAGGTAGGACAGAAAGAAGGACTGGATGACTGCAATGGAGCAGATGCGGGAGAGGGTAAAAGGAGGGGGGCTTGGCTTCTTCCTCTTCTCCCCAGTGTCTCATATTCTCCTTTGGGGAGCTAATTCAGTCTATGGCTCTAAGTACCATCTTTATGATAATGGCTCTTGAAATTACAGCTCCAATCTAGAGCTTTCTCCTGAATACTGTGTTGACACGTAGTTGCCTGTATCTGTCAGGGTTCAGTCAGAGAAGCAGAACTAGTAAGATCTATTATCTATCTATCTATTTTTCTATCTGTCATCTATCAAGATTTATTATTAGGAATTGGTTTATGTGATTGTGGGGGCTGGCCAGACAAGTCCACAATTGTAAGGTGGACAGTCAGGATCATGAGGAGGAAGGAACCCTATAGGTATAGCCGGAAGCTTTTATCCTTAGGCAGTTGTGAGGGATGATGCAGTGAGGAGAAAGCAGTTGTAGACCTGCATGCTGTTTGGAGATTGGAGTCGGGAGGCCTCTAGCACATCAAGGACTCACCTGCTTAGGTCAGGCCCACTGAAGATAATCTCTTTAGCTTCAAGCAAATTTATTAGAGACTTTAATTAGTACAGGCAAAATCCCTTTATAGTGGCAGCTATATTAGTGTCTGAATAGCTGGGATGACATGTGTGTATGCTACAAAATGGATACTTCCCTCCCTTTGTTCTCATAGTTCAGCTTAACCAAGTTGACCCATCAAAAAACCATCATATTACCTAATCAATGTCATCTTTTGGAAGTTTAATGAACTTCTGAAGTTTAGTATACCTCAAACAAACCTATTCTGACAAGTGTTCCACACTTCATTTGGTGACAGCACTGTCCTCCTGGTTGTTCAGGCAAAACACCTTAGAGATGTCCCGGACTCTTCTCTTGCTTTCATACCTCACTTCAAATTGGTTATCAAATCTTCTACCTTCAAAATGTGTTCAGAACCTGACCACTTCTCATTGCCTCTATCACTCCTTCTCTGATAGAGAAGCCACTGTTATATTTGCTTGGATTCATGCAATGACTTCCTAATCAGTATTCTTGCTTCCAACTTCCCTGAACCCCTGCCTCCGGCCTAGTCTATTCTCAATGCAGCAGGTAGAATGACCTTTTAAAACCCTAAATCAGATCATGCCATTCCTCCTTTTTACACCCTATAGCAGCTTCCCATCTGATTCAGAGATAAAGTGAACATCTTTATCATAGCTTTAATGTTCCACATATCCCCCTGTGATTTCAGTGACTCATCTCTTATTACTCCCCTGCAGGATTCAGGGGAGTGCTCTGTTCTTTAAGACGTTCCTGTCTTGGTATTCTTGCGTTTGCTGCTCCCCTGCTTGGAACATTGCTCCCCCCCCCCCCATATCCACACTGATTTTTATTCACCTTTCTCTAGTCCTTGCTAAACGTCACTTTCTGTATGAGATGAAGAAATTTATGAGATATTCTGTATGAGATAAATTTATCCGGTATAAATTTATGTACCTGTTTGCTCTATTTCTGTCTACAGTGTTTATAACTCTTCAATATACTCTACAATGTACTTCTCTGTTTTGTTTATTGGATTTCTACTTCCTCTAGAACAAGTTCTATAAAGTAGGAACTTTGGTTTACTTTGTTCACTGTATTATCCTTGAGCTTAGAGTAGTGACTGACACATAATATTTATTTAATGAAGCTGGGACAGAGGAAGGACTAGGTCAAATAGGGCCTTAATAGGCCATGGGAAGGAATTTGCATTTTATTAGACTGTTTATGTCTCATTGTACACACACCTACAAGGGACAATCTACATCAGACTGAGATGTACACACACCTACAGCATCTACATCAGACTGAGATTCAAGGAGGTCTGTATTTTGAGAAATAGGTTAGTTCAAGGAGTAGGAATAGAGAAACAGGGAGAAGAGGTTCTTAGGCCTTTTAAAAGAATTTCTTTTTGTCTAAAGTTTTTCTGATTTCAGATATTTTACAATTTTAGGACTTAAGTATCTGTTAGAAAATAAATTTTTAAAATATTACAGAGGAAGTTAGTTCTGAAAAACTTCACCAGGGAAGTTTAAATTGCATTAATTATGGGTAGGGTGAAAAACTCAGCCACTGGAAAAGCAGCCTATATTTTAGATATGTTCTAACTTGCATAATGGAAGATATATTTAGACTTGTGGATTTATAGAATATCAGAAAATCGTATTTTAATTTCTCTACATAATTTGCCTAAAGCTCTTCCAGCTGTGCTGTACAAAAGAAATATAAAGCGGTATGTAGCAGCTTTTTTCCCTGAAGGTTCTCATGATCAAATGCTCCTCTGCTAGTTTTTATTTGTAGCATCCTTTTGTACTTTTTTTTTTTGACAACTGAAAAATAAGTAAGCTAACTTTTTAGCTATAGATACCTGTCTAAGTAATATTTGTTTTCCTTTTTTAAGATAACCTGCCGAAATTTCATTGGGAAGCAGCTCAAGATTAATCCTCCAACAAGTGAAGAGAAAGATACAGGAAGCTGCACAGATTTCTGTAAAAAGCTTATCTATTCAGGTTGGAACGATTTTAGCTTGAAGCTTTTTTTTAAAGCAAGGTTTGCTGTTGTGTTCTGCATGTCAGATCCTCCATAATTAAAATGTTTTCCAATTCTCTTTCACAGGTTTATTGGACTGAAAATAACCCATTTGATATTTACCATCTTCTGTTGTTATAAATGTCATATAAGGGGAATTAAAACATGTTTTGATTAGTTTAATCTGTAAGTTGAAGAAGGGAAAGGAGAGAAGGGGAAAGGAAAATTATTTGAAAAATAAGCATGGAAAAAATTGTTTTGCACATTTCCCCTGTTTTTATCTCACTCGGGAACTTCTCAAATTGACCTTTTACTATTTTCTTTCAAGCTGTGCCTTGACTTCCGTAATACCTCCCATAATCAATATAGATTGTTCTGTTGGCTATATCCTGGTCAAGTTGTAAGTCTTTTCGCTAGAGCACAGGAGAAGATGAGGGGACATCATGGCTCCTTTGCTCTTAGCTGAGAAGCCCCCTTGGAATATTTGGTCAGTGCAGCCTGTAGGAG
The DNA here is from genome assembly GCF_018350175.1 of Felis catus. Classification (NCBI taxonomy): domain Eukaryota; kingdom Metazoa; phylum Chordata; class Mammalia; order Carnivora; family Felidae; genus Felis; species Felis catus. The sequence continues at coordinate 117,721,638 of NC_058374.1, forward strand.
AGGCAATAGAAAAAAGATGAATATGGAGATAATGCCTTCTCACAATTGCACTTTTCATGTGTCTCTGTTTCTGGTATAGGAAAGGAATGCAAATCTTCCCTTTGACATGTTAGGATTCTTTCATTTATCTATTGATTTTATGTATGTATATCTGTATGTATAAAATCATTCATTCATTTAGTGCATCAGTTAGGTGGCCATTCAGTCATTCAGCAAACATTTACTGAGTGTCTACTGTGTGGTATGTGCTGTACTAGGTCCTGAGATTACAAAGAGACTAAAGATTGAGTGAGGCTAAAGATTTATTACACTGGAATTTACAACCCATTGAAAGAGACTGATAAATAAGCCAGAGATTATAGTATCAGGTGATAAGATCTGTCATATTATGACTACCCCTGCTGCTTCTGCTGTAAGCAACAGTAAACAGCATCGCTGTGCATGTAGTTTAGTGGAGCTAACGTAAAAAGGAAAAGGCAAAAACTGAGGTTAGGGAGGTTGGCAGGAGGGTCTTAGAAGGCAGGATAAAGAGATTCAGATTTACCTGGAGAGCTGAGTGGGGCTAGTTAAAAGGATTTAAAGAAGGAAATAAGTGATCATTTTTGTGCTTTTGACAGAACCTCAGGCAGCAGTGTGGGGAATCAATTGAAAGCATGCCACATGGAAGCAGAGGAGTGGGTACGCCTAACTTGTGTAAAAGGCGTAATGAAGTCTTGGAGTAGACAGATATGGGAGAAAGGCTGAAGAAGTCCACAGGACTGTTTCTCTACTGGTTAGCCGTAGAAGGGAGGGGTCCAAGATGCCTTGGTTTCTGGCTTGGGTGGCTAGATAGATATCATGTCTTCACACTACAGGGAAAGTGAAGGGAAGAGCAGGTGAGAGAAAGCTACTTTGAAATTACTGAGTTTGAGGTGCCAGGATGATAACTGAGTAGAACTATCTAGTATATGCTTAGATAGACTGGTCAGGCCCTCAGCAGATTTGTATTTTAATCATCAATATAGTGGTGGCGGTTGGAATCAGGGGCTTGTATGAGGTCACTCAGGGAGAGTTATGTGGAGTATAGACCTGAAGATGGCTTCACTTTGGAAGTTGAGTCATCCAGAACAGGCCATGCTATACAGTAGTAATAAACAATCCCCAAATCTTATTGCTTTCCCACAAGGGAAAGTCCATTGTATTGCTCATGCCACTGTGTTCAGTGGGGTGGAGCACTGAGCTGCTTCTCATCATAGGTTGATAGAATCTCCATCTTGACACAAGCTTCCATGATTGTTTCCAAGGCAGGAGGGATAACGCTAATTTACCCTCTAGAGGAGCCATACTGAGAGGATGGGCAGAATGGAAGGAGAGAATGGGCCCAAACACAGGAATGTTTATAGGTGGTAAGGGCAGAAGTTGAAGGTGTTCTCATTGGGTTCTGAAGATTTTCTTAATAAAGCAAGGGGTTGAGGGCATAGCCAAGGTTGCTAGGGTGTGAGATTTCAGGAGGAATGTGAAAGAGTGGCCTGGACCCTGAGGGAAATAAAAGGAAGACAGAAGGGCTTCAGAGCAGTGTGGAGGCTCTAGTTGAGTGAATTGGTAACCACAAACTTGTGGGTTTTACTTCTAATGATAAATCAAATTATCCTCTCATACTCATTAAATAATGGAGTTCTAATCAGGTTGTGATTTGTCCTGAGTATATGTTCTTCTTTTCTTTTTTTTTTTTCTTAATGTTTATTTTTATTTGAGAGAGAGAAAGAGACAGAGTGAGTCCCAGCAGGGGAGGGGCAGAGAGAGAGAAAGACAGAGAGAGAGAGACAGAGAGAGAGAGACAGAGAGACAGAATCTGAAGTAGGCTCCAGGCTCTGAGCTGTCAGCACAGAGCCTGACGTGGGGCTTGAACCCACGAGCTGTGAGATCATGACCCAAGCCGAAGTCGGATACTCAACTGACTGAGCCACCCAGGCGCCCCTATGTTCTTCTTTTCTTGATCATACCTGTCAAACCTCTGGAGATCCCTCAATTTGGGATCTATAACTCAAAATGTGATTTATATTATCCCTTCCATCCTGAAAAGAATGGGCAACAAATGTGAGGAAATGTGTCAAAAATGCTTATTATTGAAAATGATGATTAGCACCTAAGGGCTAAGAAAAACATGCCTAACAAAATTCTAGACCTGTGTGGCCAGTAGGTCTTATTGATGATGGATTCAATATGTCAGAAAAGCACTTTGCCTACTTGTTGTTAAACTTACATTTGGAAAGGGAAGATGGTGGGTAGTGGAACAGAAAGGAAGGAAGGTAAAGTCAGGCTACCATGATTATTTGGGTTAATTCTCAGTGGTGGTGGAGGTATAGTCCATTTGAGCAATGACTACAGCAGGAATATAATCTAAAAAATATTATAATGGCAGTAATAATGAATTGGGCCAGGCACTATATTTAGCACATTATAACCATTAGCTTTTTAAGTTTTTGTAATCTTAAGAGATAGGTATTATTATGCTTACATTACAGATGAGAAAGTTAAATGTTACTAGTAAGTTAGGAACTATGATTCAAACCTTAGTCTGTCTAATTGCTCAGCCCATACGCGTTCCACTAAACTACCTGGCCTGTTCACCCTTTGTCTCCTCTCAGATTAGTCTCTCCTCTAAACTGATAGCACTAAAAAAATTTTTGCCATGTATCAGTGGTCATGGGGAGACGATACTTTATCCTGACTTATTGTAGTAGTATGGTAGTTTTTAGATGATCCTGCATACTAATTATAAGTTTTTCATTGGCTCATTATCATTAAAATCTTGACATCAGACTTATAGCTCTTTATAACACTCTAGGACCTTTGTGACTAGGAGCATATTTTGGCCCACACTTTTGGGCTTATTTGACCAATTTTTAGGATGGTGATTTTTTTTTCAGTTTACTGAACTTAGATCATTTTAACACGTTTATAAGCATGATGGGTCTTATGTATGTCCTCATAACATGTTTGCAATACTTTTGAAAGACCAAGTATACTCTTGATGGTTTCCACACCAGATTGCTGCTTTAGAACATCATAGATTTTCTTTTGGCATAACAGCATTGGGTGGTAATGCCTGATACATTTAATTCTTCAGAACAGATATTGTAATGCTCCAGTGCCTACAAACATTTGGTGTTCTCATTATTTAACAGCATTCTATTCTCCCTCTAACTATTTAATAATGCATATGTAATTTGGTATAGTCTCTGTAGGATGTAAAGAAGTGAGAAAACCTCACTTTATAGATTATTTTTTGTATGGATGAGTAACTTGCCTGCTTGTTAAGCTTCACAGGGGAGATGACTCTGTGAATATGCCTTTTATTGTAGCTGTTTTTGCATTCTGTCCAGGATCTGCTTCTTGAGTTTTGACCTTATTGGTATTTAAGTTATCTCTGATAGGGTTCTTCAGTCTTCAGGTATGTTGGAACTTTCAACCCTTTGGCAGGTGTGTTTTATTACAGCCTCTGGGCATTTGGACTGATAAGATCATATGTGTAGAAAGCAGCTTAATCTTATATCACTCCCAGGGGTTCTTCCTTGGTGAACCTATCTCTCAGGAGTCATTGGTGCTTCAGTTTTAATGAGTACATCAGTACAATAAGAGACACAGCAATTCTTTTTTTTTTTTTCCTCCGTCCTCTTCCTCTCCTCTTCTTCCTTTTCTCCTCCTTCTCCTTCTTACCCACCCTCCTCCTCTTTCTCACCCTCCTCCTCTCATTCTCCTTCTTTTTCTTCTAACCTATTTCAAACTGTTGAGGTTATTAGTGCCTTTGAAATAGTTTCTTGAGTTATTCATGGAAGTCTTCAGAGAGGAACTCCCACTTGAGACAGGGAAGTATGGACAAGCCTCCGAAGCTAATGATGTGTCTTACTGCTTTCACTAGTTATCGCATGTTGATAGCACAGAAACACCAGCAGAATCCTAGTTAGAGCACAGGACAAAAGGTCTCCTAGGGCTCGAAAAAAAGAAAAAAAAAAAACAACAAACTGAAATGTAGTTTAGGAAAAAAAAACAAGGAGGAATGATTTATAAGCAGATATTTGATAAAAAGTGGAAGGATGATTTTATTGAGGCCTCACATTTTAAAGATTGCAAACATCTCCTGTTCCTCCTGTCCTTCTGATTGTCCCAGATAGCAGATGCCTTTGCGAATTTTCATTCCAGAATGAAATCTCCATGAGAGCAAGGCATGTGTTTGTTTTGTTCACTTGTATCTCTTCCATGACTGGCAGAGTGCCTACTACTGGTAAGTGCTCAATATATATTTTAAAAATATATGACTAAGACAATATGTAGCTGCCGTCTATTGAATGCTTACTCCCTGCCAGGCACTATGCTAGACACTTGACACAGGTTAAAACAGTAATACTCAGAGGTAAATATTATCATCCCAATTTTAACAGAGATTGAAAAGTAAGGCCTAGAGGAGATAACTGTCTTAAAATAATATTACATGAAAGCTTCCAGCTTCCACCTTTTCCTTTGCTTTCTTAACTTCTTTCCTGGAAGGAAGCTCTTCCCCTTTCAGTCTTTAAGGAGAAAAAGATAAAAGCCAAGCTCATGAATTCTTGTAGGAAAAACACAGAACAGGAACCTTACAATCTTTAGGGCGTTATGTGTAAGAGTAGGGGTCGGAGGCATGCCTTGTCTGGATCATGCAGGACTGTGCGTGGGTAGAGGAATGGGGAACTGAGAGAAAAAAAATGGTGGGCGCAGGACAAAGTGGACAAGAGGGTGAAATTGGTAGGGTAGAAGAGAGCTCCTGGGGAGTTAATAAGATCTTCTGTCACCTAAGTGTTAGATTCTCTTCAATGTGTGGTAGGTAAGAAGAGTGAACTTCCTGGGGGGACAAGGGTTCTCTCAAGGTGGCCATGTGCTGGGTTTGACCAGAACCTCCGGGATTTCTAGACATTTCCATCTACTTTGTTGTATATTGAAAGATGTCTCTATGACCATAGAACGTAACTGTGCTACTGTTTCCATCAGGACCTCCCTGGGCTCACGAGGACCCCAGGCTTCTTTTCTTAGGCTTATTTATGTTCTAGTCTCAAAGGTTTCTGTAGTCAAATTAGCAGCCCTCAAATCTGAGTCATTGCCAGTTACACAAGATGTGATGCCCTCTGGCAAACTATCTGGAAGAGGCACTGGATTTGAAGCGTGGTTGTCTCTCATGTCTTCTAAGGGCTTAAAACAAGTTGATGCCCTCAAGTTTACTTTTCCTCCTTTGTAAAGTGTGAGTAATAGCTATCTCTACTAATTTGTAAGGTGTTATGAGAATCAACTGAGATTAAGATCCATATAAGTGATTATTAATAAAGTTAATACCAGCCATTTAGCTTTGAAAATATTTATCAAGCACATATCACACAACAGCACTGTTAGAGGTCTGGCTTGATAACAGCAGACAAAATGGACAAAAATCTCTGCCCTCATGGAACTTGCATTCTCGTGGCAGGAGACAATCAATAAACAAACAAAACACATCAGTAGATGATGAATGCAGTGGAGAAAAAAGAAATGTGGAGATTGGGATCACCAATTTGAATAGGGTGATCAAGGAAGGCCTCCTGAGAAATTAACAGTTAAGCAATAACCTTAAGGAGCTGAGGATGCAAGCCATGGGGATATCTGAGGGAAGAATGTTCTCGACCAACGTGAACCACTGGTAGAGGTTTGCAGAAAATCCCTTTGTATTGCTTTAATTTTTTTCCAGTGAGGCAGGAAGCAAGGTCATTGACCTGGAAAGGACAGGGAAGAGGTAATTCCTAACTTTTTTCTTTGCCACATAGCCAATTGACCACTCTTCTGTCACTTCTAACATTGGAATGTTCCCTGTGTCCCTCCCTCATTTCCATTGCTACCATCTTAGTTGAATTCAAATCACAATATCTGTGGTGTAGCTTCAGTCCCTCAGCTACCAACCTTAATCTTTCTTCTCCTTCTCCTTCTCCTTCTCCTTCCCCTTCTCCTTCCCCTTCTCCTTCTCCTTCTCCTCCTTCTCCTTCTTCTTACAGTACTGTAGGTATTTTTATTGAAAAATGTCCACCCTTAGGAAGGCCAGGCTGGCACTGGAATGGTGGCAGCAACAGGCCAGGCCCCGGGAGGTGATATTCCACAGCCTGGTGGCTTTGGTTTATTAGCAGCAGGCACCGGGCAGGCTGCCACCCTCCTCTTTCTATTACAATCTGCTAACTCTTCCTAAAATACCAGTCTCTTTTTGTCTGTCCTGCTCAAGACCCTTCCTGTGCTCCTTATTAGAAAGGATGAAGGCGACTTACAGAGGGAGGGCTTCAGGACTCCAGAAAACCCCTCCTTGTTCAGCAGGACTGGCCATGTCATCTCACCGCACCCTGACTTGCCATCCTGACTCCTGCTTCCATACCTATCCTTGCACAGACCAGTTCTGTGACCCAGGAGAAACCACCGGACTTTCTGTGCCTTATTTCCCTCCTCTGTAAAATAAGGATATCATGGTATGTACCTTTTAGGGTTGTTTTTAGGATTTGATGAATCTATCAGAGTAAATTATATAGAATAGTTCCTGGTATAGTATAAGTAAATGCTCAGTCGACCTCAGCTATTCTTATTCTAACTACCTCAACCCCCTTGCCTCCTTCTTCCTAATCAAATCTTTGCTCTCCTTTAAGACACAACTGACGTATCTTCTCTTGCATGAAGTCTTTCTTGCACATCCTCTCCTCCCTATGCTGATCTCTCTTCTCTTTCCCTCGTTTTGGCACATAACCAAGAACTCCCTGTAAATATGAGTCTAATACTCCGGCGTCAGCATGCTTCATCTCTTCAGCTAAACTGTGAACTCTCAAGGGCAAAGGTAATACCTCTTAGCCTCCTGTGGCCCCATTGCCTTGCAAGTTGCTGTACTATCAAGTCCTCAGATTTTACAGGGGCCATTCACCTGTTCAACTTGTTGAAGAACTAAATTCCTTTGTTGTTTTATCAGAAGCGTGGATTCCTTCTTTCCTGTGTGCCCGTTTCACAGTGTATGGCTGAAAATCTGCAGCCTGGTTCCTGACACCGTCACTTCTTCTCCGGGGACCTCGTGGCAACTCTCCGCTCTTTGTGGCCATTTTTCAGTGCTGTTTTTAGTTCCACTCCCTTTTATGGCCTCATCTTCCTTTCCTCTGCACCCTCCAATATTAGAAACCTGTCTTTCCCTTCTCTTAAGAGAGCACTTACCCATCCAAGCTTCTTTGTTTCCTCCTTTCGTCTCTTTCCCAAGGCACCTCTGCTTTGAAGAGGCTGCTGAAAAGGAGTAGATTATTTCATCTTTTATGATCAGCAAAAGAAAAAGTAGGAGGCTTCATAAGGAAAATTGGCAAGATCTAAAGTTATTTGCATTTCATAGGAATCAAAAGTTTTCTAAGTTTTTTTTTTCTTTTTTTAAAGAACTTTCAAATATACCACAAAAATTTGATCTGAACGTTGAAACACCTGCTGCAGACCTGGGGGCTTTGAATTTAGCAGCTTTAGTTTGGGACCAAGATATTCTCTGAATTAGAAAGTCTTTTGCTACTAGTTGGCTTGCTGCAGCATTTCATCCCCCGGTATTCTTCTCTTTCCTTTCAGAATATAGCCACGCCAAAGAGCTCATCTGTGTGCCCGTGGACGTGACAGACACTTTGCGATGTTTTAGACAGACTTTGGAAAAATCCAAATATGATAGCAGATCAATCCGACACAGCAGAAAATTGCTTTCGTTATTCCTTGCACAGACACAAGGTAAAATCCTTGCTCTATACCCCTTGCTTTTTATTGAAGGGAGAACACGACCCTGTGGCTCTACCAGATTCTGCCATAGACCCCTCCTTTCCCCCACTTACATGCCCACTCCCTGCTGCCCCTCACTTTCTTCCTCTTGTCTAGTGGATCACATCTTCTCCCTCACAGTTTATTCCTAACCAAAGACTGTTTCACTCATCTGTTTTCATGCTTTCTGTGAAACTGGCATACTCCTTTGAATAGATGCAGGAAAAGTATTCGTTAATTTTTTGATTCTGTACATCTATGTTCTTACCCTTCTCTTTGCAAGTATGGTGCTACAGTCATTTAAAAAATTTTTTTCGTAAGTAGATGAATTGATTCATACTGAATTAACTAGAACTCTACCAAAACCCTACTTTGTCAGTGTCAAGGAAATAGATGCATTTTAGCATAAGCATCAATAAGGTTTCTTATTAATACCATAGATTTTGATCTTAGAGATTTCTTTTAGCTCAAAACAAGATATTCACTCTCATTGGTCACATCACATTTATTTGTTTCCTGCCTCCTCAACATGTATTGATTTGTGAGCCCAATCAAAGCAGGGCTTTGAGTGGTTAATTGGTAACTCCAGAGGGGAAGAATGTACTCAAATTTAGGTGGGGAAAAATCTTGACTTATGTATGTTTGGGTTATTAAAAATGTGTTAAAAATACTAATATGTGTTTACAATCCTTGCTGTTTAAATTTATTGGAATAATAAAAATAAACTTCAAGAATAAACTTAAATTAATAATCTTAAAATAACTATATTTTAAAGTTATTAAAAGTAGATTTAAATGTATACCTAACATGCTAATATTTACTGAACTGATCTTTCAGAAATTTGACCAATTTTATTTTCTTTACAATCACTGACAGAAGTTTTACTTATGTGTGTATATATGTGTGTATGTATTTTTTGTTGTTGCCCCCACTTCCCCCCCCCCCCCCAAAAGCACTTGCCATAGCACGTACCCACAGGTTTTGGTTGTATTGTCTATAGACTCATATTAAATCAGCTCTCCATATCATGTCTCAATTTCTTTCAATTATGGCATATATTAATAATGGCTAAGGGCATGAATAAAAACAAGCAAATACAATTCCTAAGAGTGGATTAGACCTGTTCACCCTGAACCTCACCTGCTATTAATTCTCAGCAGTTTATCCCAGTCCTCGGGCTGCAGACTTCAAACTTCACATCGGCTTCTCTTTCTCTGCAGCTTTCGACTACTTCCCCTAGAATAGTTTTCCTTTTTTTCCTGTGTGTTCTCTGATCTTATAAAGAGACTGATTCTTTTCCATTTTCCCCCCTTAGGTCAGAACTAACTATGTGTTCCTTCTATCCCAGAGGTCTCTACCCCAGAGGCAAACTAACATCTTACTGTCAGAAGCCCTTAAAAAAAAGGCAAACCCAAAGCGTGTAACTTCCACCAATCCCCACGAGAAGCAAAGCATTATCTCAACATCACTTTCTGGCACACTGCCCCTCCATAGTGTTCTTTACGAAATAACATGAGCAGAGAGCCTGTCCACACATACCTGGGCTCCTCAGAAATGATACTAGATGCTAAATTTAAGGAAACGATGTCCCTCAAACTGCAAAGAAGTCTCACATATATGCAGAATTTTTCCTTTTCTTTCCCTGTCCATTTCCTCTACCTTTCCCCTCCTCATCACTTTCCCTTCTTTCTCCTTTTTGAATTTCTTTAAAAATGTTTTTTTTTTCCCATGACTTTAGGAGATAAAGGAGGAATAAACAATGAGAAATTTACCACTGGAAAGGTGGAGTTTTGCCTGGGGACAGAAGAGATGCATATGCCAACACCCCCTGACCTCTCTCAGGAACACTTTAGAGTTTTCAGTTCAGTGGAAAAAAGTAAACTTCCCTATTCACAACTCGGACTCGTAATTTCCTCTTATTATGAAACTATTGGTAAGATTAGTGTGATCTTCTGCATTAATGTTGAGATTGCATCTGGGCGTGAAATGCTACCTTTAGAAGTCAGATAAGAGAGGGGCACCTGGGTGGCTCAGTTGGTTAGGCTTCCGACTTTGGCTCAGGTCATGATCTCATAGCTCGAGATTCCAAGCCCTGCGACAGGCTCTGTGCTGACCGCTCAGAGCCTGGAGCCTGCTTTGGATTCTGTGTCTGCCTCTCTCTCTCTGCCCTCCCTTGCTCATGCTATGTCTTTCTCTGTCTCTCAAAAATAAATAAACATTAAAAAAATTTTTTTAAAGTCAGATGAGAGAGCTTGAATATAGAATCTTGTAGGCAGTGATGGAGCAGTGTCTTCCAGCTCCTCCCCTTCCTCACTTTCCCCCCCTGGCTGTCACCATGGTGAGATGCAAGGTCACTCTTCTGCTGATCCTCCTTTGACTGAATCTGCGAACCGCTTTTTGGAATGTGACCACTGTTGTGTTTTGTTGCTCTGCCCTAGCTGATCACACTTTCTTTGTCTTTCTGCTTGGTTTGGCTTTGCTACAAATTCATCAGTATATACCCAGTGCATCTTGTAGACCCAACGTCCCTCCCTCCCCTTTTTATAACAGACATTTAGTAATTCCCCCTTTACTCCCTGGAATGAAATGTATATTTAATATAATCTTTCTACACATGTTATTTAAAACAATGACTATGAAGCTCTAAATATAAAATAAAGGGTACACAATGCTATTTTATAATAAAAGAATCTATTTGTGGCACTTAGGTGCTCAGGCACTAGAAAGTATAATGAAGCAATCAGGTGTTCATATCCTGTGTTCTTGAATCGCCATGAATGTTATAGCTACAAATGCAGACTGATATCAGTTTATTGTATTGGTGATGCAAGTACTGTCGGCACTGTTAATTTTGGTGACAGTGGTTTTCTAAAATGGCAAATAAATGTAGGTAAAACAAAGCACTACAGTGAGTGGTTGCATTTCTGGGAAATTCAGAGCATTCTGAAAACATACAAAAATGACCTATTTATGTGTAAAATGCAGTTAGAGGTTAGACTCAGACAATTTATATATAGGTTTCTCACCTTTTTTCTTAATTGTGGGGGAAAACTTCTGTGCATTACAGGCAATCCAGTGTCTCTGTTCTTCACCTATGAAATGCCGGGAGATGTCCCATTGTGACAACCAACGACCTTCCTCAGATTTCTAAAACACCCTGTAGGAGACAGCACTGCCTTCATTAAAAACCACTGCCACGTTGGTTGGGTTTTGTTTTGTTTTGTTTTGTTTTTGCTAGACATCTCTGAATTTCATTGGAGATTTATGCATTTATCAGAAACCACTCCCCCACCCTGTCCAAATTCAGATGCTATTAAAGATGTGCTTTTTTTTGCACTTGGGTAAAGGGAAAAATCTGATATGCTGTGATCTTGTCACATCCCTCCTTAAAAACAAACCCTTCAAGGCTTCCCATCTGCTATGGAATAACATCCACATTTTTCCACCAGGCATCTAGACGCCTCCATATAACCCTACCACTATCTCCTTCTTCACACTCCCAAGACAACCATAGTCCAGCCACCCACATCATTTCCATATACACCCCGCCCTTTCTCTCTTGCACGCCTCTTCTGAATTTCTCTTTTCCACCATTTCCACCTGCCTGACTCTTATTCTACCTTCTCCATGTTTCCTATCTCTTAGATCCAGTCTCTCACTCCACTATGTAAATAGAATATCATTTGCTCTCTTTCAGTATATGGATCACAAGACATGTGAAGGCAGTATTAGTTTGCAGTTTGCTTATCTGCACAGTTAAGGAATGATGCAGCTTAGAATATTCTTGAGACTGTAAGGAAGATATTTCCTAGGACCTGACATTTGTTCTTTTGCTTGATTAAAAATACAGATGTTCTCCAAGCCTGCAATAAAAGAAGTCTTAAAGTTCAGGCATTGCATGAACTGGGAAGCCTTCTCATCTTTGCTGAAAAGAAAAGGTAAATTTCTGGGAGCCAGTAGAACAAGGGAAAACTTTGGTTGTTTGTTTGAAAACATTTATAATTATTGTGAAAAAATACTGTTTTTCATGAATTTTAGTTCTTTGATTATATCCCATTGCTACATTTTATTCTTCAAATGCTACCTGAGAGAAAAAGTTATGAGCATAAATGGTATAGATTCATTCTCTAACATTTTAATTAAAATGCTTCTTCAGTGCATTTGCTTTCTCTTTTGGAAGCTAGATTTAATGACATAGATCTCAGAAAACATATTGCTTGATGCTCTGTTTCTCTTCTAGGGCTGCTTTTAAATGTTGGTGCCAAGCTCTTGATGACATATTCAGAAAACAAGATGTGCTGCATACATGGAAAGAGTTTGGTAGCTCGCTCACCAATGCTACCAATAGCTATTTACCTCCAGGTTCCAAAGATTATAGTGAGGAATTTCTGTCAAATGTTGGCATTTGGGGATGTTTGCAAGGAGCGGTTATATCAGCAAAGATAGCTCAGTGAGTGTCACAATGGGGCGATCTTCCTTTGGTGGGGTGCCTACCTGTCCATGTAGAGCACCATGCCTCAGACGCATGGGATACGTGGACAGCTATGTCCATACCATACAAAGTTTTACACTTTCCCTATTTGTGATGTGTATTATCTATGGCCATCTCTTCTTCCTATAACCCCCTCCCCCACAGTGTGGGCATCACATGGACACAGATCTTTGCTTGTTCACCAGGGTCTCCTGAGTGTCTGGCATGGAGTTGCCATTTAATAACTACTTGTGGAACAAATGACTGAGCAAGTGATCAGTTGGTATGGGACCAAGACTAACAGTGTGGAGGCAGGCCGACTTGGGCCTAATTCGAGAGCCCCCTCCTAAATCTGGGGTCCTTGGCTGGCTCCTCATTCTCTCAGAGCCTCAGTGTTCTCATCTACAAACTGGTGGCAAGAATTACGTGACACACCATATTAGTTTGCTAGTGTTGCCATAATGAAGGACCAGTTTGTGGGGAAGTTATTGTCTCATAGTTTTGGAGGCTTGGATTCTTAGGTTAGGATGTTGGCAGGGTTGGCTTCTTCTGAGGCCTCTCTCCCTGCTTGTAGCTGGTGGTCTTCTCACGGTGTCCTTACATCACCCTCCCTCTATGCATGTCTGTATCCTAATCTCCTCTTCTTACAAGGACATCAGTCATGCTGGATTAGGGCCCGCCTTAATGACCTCATCATAACCTACTTACCCCCTTTAAAGGCCCTATCTCCAAGGACAGTCACATTCTGAGGTTATTGGGGGTTAGGACTCCAAAATATGAATTTGGGAGGGGGACACACAATTTAGCTCATAACACATACTGTATTAGTTTCCTAATTCTGTAACAAATTATCACAAAATTAATGGCTTAAGACAACACAGATTTATTATTTTACAGTTGTGGAGGTCAGAAGTCCTAAAACCAGTGTATTGGTAGGGCTGTGCTATTCTCTTGAAGGCTCTAGGGAAGAATCTGCTTCCTGGTCTTTTCCAGCTTCTGCAGGCCTTCTGCCCTCCTCAGCTCACAGCTCCATCTTCTTTCTTCAGGATCAGCAGCCTATTATCTTCCTCTTTCTCCCTCCCTCTTTCTCTCTGACCTCTGTTTTTGTGTTCGTCTCTTCTTCTATGACTCTGATTCCACTGCCTTTCTCTTGTAAGGACCATTGTGATTACACTGAGCCCAAACTTAATTTTAATCACCTCTGTAGTCTTTTTTATTTAGGGCCAATATAAGGTCAATTTTATTACTTTCTTTTAATTTAAATTTTAATTAGCTAATATACAGTGAAATATTGGTTTCAGAAGTAGAATTCAGTGATTCATCACTTACATATAACACCCAGTGCTCATCACAAGTGCCCTTTTTAATATCCATCACCCATTCTAGCCCATCTCCCACCCACTTCCCTCCAGAAACCCTCAGTTTGTTCTTTATTGTTAAGAGTCTTTTGTGGTCCCTCTTATCTTTTCCCCCTTGCTTCCCATATGTTTATCTGTTTTGTTTCTTAAATTCCATATATGAGTGAAATCATACGATATTTGTCATTCTCTGATTGACTTATTTCTGCCATGAAAGCAACATATTCGTAGATTTGGGGGATTAAGGCATGGATCTCTTTGGCAGGGAGTGGGGAGTATTATTCAGCCTGCCACACATAACATATAACACATAACATGTGAAAGTCATCACAGTGTCTTACACTTAGCACTGACAAATATTTTAAATACTTGAATAATGTGAGAAATTTTAAAAGTATGGAAGCAGTAGAGGTACAGGTTTCTTTCACCTCTCCAATCACATTTTTAGCTTTCCTGTAGAGTATGGTGGGTGAAAACATGCACGGTATTTTGATCTACAGAGAAAATTTAACAATTTATATATAAAGAAAAAATTCCAGAAGATAATTAGCCAAAATGTTACCAGCAATCATGTTTAGGTGGTAAGATTATTGGTGATATTTCATTTTATATATATATATATGTGTGTGTGTGTGTGTGTGTGTGTGTGTGTATATATATATATAAATTTCTGTATTCTAGATCTTATATGAAAGCATAGCACTCTATGAAAGCATAGAATCACAAAGACTATTTTAATTTTAGAAAATCTGTGAGTATTAGAGATGTATTTATATAAAACTATTATTGGAAAATTGTCTATGAACCCATTTCTTTTTGTTATTTAGATTTATTAAGATCTCAGAGGTTGACGAGAGAACCAACTGTTGCATTTTGTCTGCATTACTCTTTCAGGTAACACTTTATGTATAGCTTTCTACAGTAATGGCTGTTCAGTCAGGAAAAAAAAAAGTGCAGTGGTTTATCATATTCATAAAACTCATAGGTAGGAAAATCGCACGGGACCTTGATGAAATAGCATAAGCCCGTCTTTCCTTCACTGGCTGAACCCCTGCGGCATTTTCACCTTGAATATTCAGCAGGGTCTCTTTCTCCTTTAGACTCCGGAAGGAGTTTTGCAGATAGGGAAACTGAGTCTCTCATCATTAGTAAGACTGTGTTGCTGGTGAGCTGCGAAGCCTGTCTGTTTGACTCCAAATGGTTGCCTTAGGTTACCTCATCTCTAACTAAAGTTTTCCTCTATTGCATGATGTGAAGTATACCATATAATGAAAGCAAGAAATAAGTTGAAGACTACAGAACTATAGTGTTGGCAGCTCTTAGAATTTTGGTTTGACTTCACTGAAGAAGAAAGGAACTTTTATCTGAAATACAAGACATTTTGAGATGCAGGGATATAGCCAGGGGCCTTTGCAATCTACTAAAGGTTCTGTTTACTTTGAAGGGTGGACACCCTTGTTCTGTGTATCAGACGAGTCTGATAGTTTATGCAATCTGGGTAGATGAGATCTCTGGAAAGCCTTCTCTGAATATAAGGCCAGGCTTTTCACTTTTCTTATGTTCCATGCACCTCTTGCTTGTGCTTTAAAGACAGGAGGTGGAAGAGGCAGGTGTGCAAAGGGAATGATAATCTGATACCGACTCCTTATATACTGCTTGTTCTTGAAGAGAGTGCTGTTCATGTTTTAGAAAATAAGCAATTGGAAAAATTAAATTTTTGCTTACTATGGACATACTTTTTCAGTAATACTATACCTAAAATGAAAGCTGGTGGCATTTATTTTAAACACCTGTTAATTTCTTTATGATTTTAAAGTATATTTGTAAAATTAAAAACTTAAACAACTGTGTAGTATTTTAGAGTAGGTACCTGATAAAGGTAATGAACAATCTGGTTAAAATTCTTTTCTGATATATACATTAAAATAATTTCATAATGCATTTGTCATCATTTAATGTTAATTACTTAACATAAGAAGCACTCCTAACTGTAAAATTCAAATTTGTGTCCCAGCATCAAATACAATGTTGGCCATATAAATTACCCAAGACATACTGGTGAAATTAGACAATTCATCTTTTTGCTTAATTCAGTTAAAAGTTCAGAATTACTGCTGCCTAATTTAGACTTCTGAAATAACTTTTTATCTCCTCTACTTGTAGACTGGTATAGCGGAAAGAACATATTTATTTTGATTTAAATAAGTGTGACTTAATCTTCTTTCTGCCGCCATTAGCTGTGCGAGCTCAAATAAGTTAATTGTTTAAGCCTCCATTATATCGTGTGTGAGGTAACAATCTTTCCTTGTAGGGGTAAGGTAAATGAGGAGTAAATGAGGTAGTGTTTATAAAGAATTTACCAATAGTGGCCAACACAAAACTGACCTCAATAAATGATAATATAATGATAATTTCTTCTGAAAATAATAAGTATCCAACTACTGTGGAATTTAAAAGGCCCATCTTAAATGATAAAAGCATTTGAACCCATAATGATGATAATATTAACAATAACTACCATTTATTACAAGATACAGTCTGCTAGGCATATGCTAAGCACTTTAGGAAGTAATCCACGTACTTATCTTTCTGTTTCAGAGTTAAACATGCAATTTATTGCTCTTCATTTCACCTGTTTCCATTTTCAGGGTTTGCTTAGAACCACACTTCCACACCCCAAAGCGGAACGTTGCTATGCTCAGTATGAAATCACTCAGCTTCTCCCAGGCATCGAGCTCTTCTCGGACAGATACAGGGCCGACATTTGCTCTGTAGTTGCAAGTCTGTATTACGTTATACGTGAACTGCACTTTGCTAAGCAAAATCTAATAGTAAGTAATGTGTAAAATCAACAAATCTCAATTCACTCTGGTATTTTTGCCTTATACTTTATGACATTCAGATTTTGCTGATGGTCTCTCAGTCGTCATTTGACTCTTTAACCCTATATTCAGGATGTTTACCTGTAGCTCAAAATGAAATAGATTAATTCATATTCCTTCTTTGACATCATTGTTTGCGTTTCATTTTGGATACAAAGTCAACATCTGTTGGGTTTTTTTGCTCTTTTTATTCTATTATTTTACCTTTTTTTCCCCTCTTAAGACATTTGGGGAAATTGATTTAGAATGTTTCACTGGTCTCAAACAGAGCAGTCTAGTGTACATGTAACTCATTGCATTAAGTCATTGCAGGTCATACCAGTACCAAAGCTCCGAGTATTTCTTTGTTGAGATAAGTTGATCTTTGTGTTTCTTGTCTTCTCTCTGTTAAGGGTACATCTAGGTTAACAGCTGTGAACTGAACAGATTCTAGCTGTGAAATAAAAGACAAATACTTCTTAATATCCTAAGACATTCAAAACCCTCATGCAATTCTCTTTTCCTTTGGGGAAATAAGTAACCATGTAAATCATAAATTTGAAGTTGGTTGCACTTAAAAAATAAATTAGTATTTCTACCTGTTGGTCATTATATATTTTTCTCCTTTATTTCATTTTTCCTATTTTCTTCTCATATGCTCTTTCCTCTACTTTTGTATCTCTTCCCTACCATATTTGTTTCTGAATTCCTATTCTTTCTCTTTTTCTCATTCTTCCTTTTCTTCCATAGTTTTCATACCTACTTTCTTTTTTTCCTATATATTTTCTATTCTCTTGTTCTGAATTCATTCTCTCTTCTTGTAGGGAAAAGATTTATTGCCCCCTGATATGAGTTATTAAATTATAAAGCCACGTATTAAAGTGAAGAGATTGATAAATGCTTTTAACACTTGGCATATTTGGCAAGAAATTGTTTATTAGAAAAAGATAACGAAATGGTGCTCCTCTCATTGTTAAGGGGATTCATTTCTGGATTTAGAAAATAGTTCTATCCCCTGGGTAACCTTTAGCTGCCTAGTCATATTCATATATAATACATATCACTGCATTGGAAAAGAAATGAGACTTTTTTTCTCTGAAGCTTAAGAAATTGAGAACATTTTTCTGAATAATTGAGCAATTGGCAGCAATAAAGTGGTGTGTTTTTATTCCTTACTAAAGAAAAGAAACAACCTAAAAGGTAATAGCCAAATCTTATTGTTTTGTGCTGCATTAATTGTAGAAAAAGATATTGTGTTATGTTTCTTGTGCATAATTGTAAAAAAAAAGTATTATGTTTGAAATCATTTAAGACAAGTTCTAAACCATTTAAAAAGCTATTGCTATTAGCAGCTGCCAGTTGACTGACAATTAGAGGTTCCTTAGCTGAACTTGCACCATGTAAACAGTTTCTATTCTGTATTATACTACCCTCCAGAAGAAGCCCAGTGCGTAAAGAGACTGCTGTCACATATAAAACTTGCTATGAGACCTTTTGCTGTGGAATCATGGGAAATAGTTTGATAAATAACGGGGATCCCCAAAGTCCTCTTTGCTCTATCTTTCTTCAGTGGGGGAAGGGCCCAGTTGTAGGAACTTCAGTTTTCAGTTGAGATCAGAAGCTGTTCAGAAGTCTAAGCAAACATCTATCCCCTCAACATCTGACTCTGACCAGATGGTGGCTGGGATCAACTCAAATATTGATAGTTTGTAAGCTTTCACCCATGAGATTTCAAGAGGAGTTGAACTTTGGGGTTAATTCTAGGCAAATAAAAATATTATGTGAAGAGTATGTGTGGGTAATCAGTAGACTATCTGCTCTGTGGAAGCAAGGGCCACTTAGATTTTGTTGTCATTCAACAGTGCCTGACACATAATGGGCATGCTGTAAAATACTTTTTTGCTGATAGAGATATTCCAGTTGAAGACAAATAGCAGCAGCCATTGAGATGAAAGAGTTGGGGACATGGACGTGAGTTCCTTTGCTTTGAATTTTGAAGTTATTTGATAGCTTATTTGCTAGAATGTTTCTCCAGGCCTCAGTGATTCATATATATGTTAAGCTAATTTTTTTCAAGGAAGGTAATTGGTTGGATTTTCACTTTTCCATGCTTAAAGACATTCAAAACCTAGGTTTTGGGTACCAAGTGGCATCTAAAAGTCCCCCTGGTGGCACTTTTAAGTTCTCATAAAATCATGAAGCTTATGCTAGGCAGATTGTTTCATTTATGCCAAATAATAGAGGATCCTAGCGTGACAAAATCAATTGCTCTTTTGCATAACATCTCCTACATTAAATTTGGCTACATTTTACTTTTAGGTTGTTAACTTGATAAAACATGTTCTAAATCAAAAAATGTTTTTACCATTGGTAGATTCTGCCTCTCCTTGCATTGTATCAGTATTTTGTTTCTGGAATTTGCCAAGACCTAGTCAGAAATCTAGAAGCAAGGATCCTCAAGGTATGTCACAAACTTTTAAGATATTTGATATCCTTGAACTATAAAATATTTTCATAAATGAATTTGGTTCTAATACTCATAATAATAAGCTGATAATAATATGGTGTACTGACATAAAAAAACCTCTGCCCGTTATTATAATAAAGTATGAGAGAGAGGTAATTAGAATGGTTAGATCATTTTATGCTTGGACCACGATAAGGTGAGGAAGAGCTACACACAGGAAAAAGGCTCACCCAGCATCAGTCAGCCTGGAAATCACCACTTCTGAAATGTTGGTCTCTGGGTGGAGACTAATGAGTCAGTTTTCTGAAGTTTCTGTGAACTTCTTGCTAAGGATCTTTATGTATATCATGATATGTGAGAAGTTTTCATTGCATAGGCAATTGACATGACAAAACACACAGATGCTGAATTATAACTAATTCTGTAACCTAGAAGTCAGGTGAGGCTCTCTGCCCTCAAGAGTCATATGCAGTTGGCTCCAACCCCATGTGGAGTGGGTACTTCAAGCACCTCATTTTCTCTGCCCATTTTCCTACTTAGCTGTGGTCATAGTCCACTTCTGCTGAATCCATTTTGTACGTGGATCACCTCAACATCCAGCAGATTTGCTCCCTGTTCTGCACCTCCTCATTTTGACTATGGAATTCAGCCCTAATTCCCATTTTACACTCACTCACTCACTCACTCACTCACTTACACACAGACATACACAACACAGTCACCCAAGGCCTGTCTTTTTGTATTGGACTTAGTAAAAATTTGGAACACAGGAAAACTTAAGTTGAGGCAAAAACAAACAATTTAAAATAGAATGTTTGGCATGTCTGAGTTTAAAATATTTCTTAGCCAACATCTCATGCTTTCGCCTCTCATCCCATGGCTTAATCAGATGTGTGCTGGTAAATGTTTCACACCTCACTCTAAAAAAAAGCCCTGATTTGTAGCATTTTCAGTTTCCATGGTACAAATATTCCCCCTACGGCTGACTTCAGCCTACCAACAGGGCATTACTGAATGTGGAATTGAGACAAGATGTGCACAATTTCCTCTTGTCCTTGGGAGTAAGTGGGCTCCAACACACCACTGGCTTACCCCTCCTTGTCCCTTTTTGGAAATACCTTCTACCCTTCTTCCCCAAAGCTTTCTCATTTTATAATGAGAGAAAATTAGACTTCCCTTTGAACTCTTCTCTCTATCTGGATCCTGTCTCTGGGCTGTGTTTTCAGACCCAAATAGTCCATTGCATTCTATTTCTAAATAAAGACAATACCTTCCCTAAGAGGAATTCTGGTGCTAACTATTAAGAGAATATATTTTAACTCAGGAATAAATGATTTTTTATCAGCATAAAAATTTCTGGATCACTCTTTCTGACCTAGTGAACTCTTAAGAGTTCTCCTGCTTTTGATTTCCAGTGACACTTTTTTTAAAAGCTGCATATAACTTTTCTCTCTCTGTCTTTTCAAGACAGTGCTGTATTCAAAATTGCAAAATTCTTGAGGTTAGGGCCTGTATCACATTCATCTTTTAGTTTCCTATTGTATATTGAGAAATAAATTCATATATTGATATTCAGTAATTAATTATTGAATTGAAATTAAAATCTATAGACATTTATCAAGGGCCTACTGTCCATACTTTTTAGTGTTTAGTGGGAACTCACCTAGAAGATACTTGGTAAACATTTATTGCTTTACCTCTGAAACAACATTTATTGAGTATCTCCTATATAAAAGCACTATGTTAGTAGCTAATTAAAGAAATGTAACCCATGGTTCTTGCTTATAAGGAAGTGAGAGACAGGATGTATACACAAAACAATATCATGTGCATCTGCCCCTTGATTGTTTCCAAATGAATATGATGAGCACTGTCTTCTGGAGTTTGAAAGAGGGAAAATGGATTTGGGTCTCTTGATTTTACTAAGTAGGTAAGATTTGGTGAAGAAAGCAGAAGTAACTCAGCGGGAGAGAGGAAGAAGGGAACATTCTGGGCAGACAACAATGTGAAAGATACAGAGATGAGACAGCATTGACTCTAAGCGTGCAGTGGTGGTTGAGTGAAGCCAGAGAGGAGGTTTTGAGTAGGAAGAAGGTTGTATGAGACTCCCAGAGGTGCATGTTGTGGTCCATGATGTCCATGAAGGGGGCCCAGTCCTGACTTCCAAACTGAAACATAATGTGGAGTCTGAACAGTGAGAGAAATGAGGAGATTATGAAGTCAGAAGTAGGTAACAGTTTTATTCTGGTCTGTCATTTAGAGGCAAGAGAAGCATGGAAGGGTTGCAGTGACTGTTAGTAACGTGTCAGAAGGAGATCCGGAGAGGCACTGAAAGAGAATCTGGACCTAAGTTTTTGATTAGCTAAGTTTGTGTTTTATTGGATTGTTAGCACTTGGAAACTTTTTGTACTAGAGTAGCTTCAAAGCCAGTGAAGAACTGTGGACTGTAGTCTGCAGCCTTGGGTGGAGAGGTGGAATGAATTGCAGAATCTTGATCAAAAGAAGGACATGATCAGATGTATCTGGTAACAGTGTCAGGAGCAGAGCAAGATGGAACTGGTGTCTTGCTGGCATAGTAGAACAGATAAACCTGACTAGGGTTTTGACAGAAACAATGAAAAAGGGCAACTGATGCATCATAGAGAGGAAGAAATGACAGCCTGTTTGAGTAGAGTTGGCCTGACCTTTCTGAAGTAAACTGGGGTCAGTGAGTGGGAAGAGGGAAAAGTCATAGTCAGGAAATAGCAAACAATACTTTCTGACAAGTCAAACAGCAATAGATCAAGCTGTTAAGTTTCGGTTGTGCACTAGTGTCTTTCAGGGAAAGCTTTAAGGCCTCTTTATGATCAGCCAGTCTGGCTTCACTTTAGAACTGCCAACATTTTGAAAGATTTATTACTCTCAACACATCCAGCATTCACGGGACGGGTACTGATAGTTCTGTATTTGTGCGAGTGAAGGGTTGATTTAAGGGTAGTTCTTTCTTCCATCTGGCTTGTTTATGTTCACACCATTGGCCATTTCTGAAAATACATGTTCATTATTATTGCCATTGCTTTTTCAAATGGCCAGATTGGTATGATGAACTGAAACCAGAGGTAGGCTTTGCAGTTACAGGTAGTTCATGTTACAGCCTTCTCACAGCCAAGACCAGAAGAGACTAACCTTGCACAGCATTTCCTGCAAGGGGTAAGAAAAAAAATGTTCATCTAGAAGTCTAAAAGAGCTCATATGACTCCCTAATGCCTACTTTGATATTATATGGTACTGGGGAGTTTAGAGCCCAAGGTATCTTAGGCAAGAACCAAAGTATGCAACTTGATAGACAAGCAGTTTTCTCTTCTCCATTGAAAATATTCTCCCAAACCTTTTATGTTTTATTCAGGTTATTGTCACATCTTATTTACCCCGAACTTACCTTCTTTTTATTTCTTTAAAATTTATATAGGTTTGAGATTCCTAGGGTGGTGCTTAGTGGAAAAGAGATAACAAGTATATGTGTATTATATGCATATGAGCTTCATCCAATTTTTTATTTCATTCCCTGCTTGCACAATTTACTCTTCTCTATTCTCAACAATCACTGGAGTTTGCAAGATGTAAGTCAGGTTAGGGCCATGCCCTGTTCAAAATGCTCTAATAACTTCTTATCACACAGAGAATAAAATTCCAAGTTCCTACTCTGGTCTACAGGCCACCATTCATAACTACCTCCTAACCCTCTTCCCTTCTCTCCCTAAACTCCTGCCACAAGGCTCTTCCTTGAGCACCCCAGGACTCCCAGACTGCTCCTATGGCCACATGACTTTTCTGCTTGAGTTTCTTCAACAGATTTTCCAAATGTCTCTCTCTCTCACATCATTCCCCAATTTTTTCTTGTATGTCTTCTCAGAGAAGTCCTCCTTGACTGGAATGTTGAGAGTAGCATTTTGTCATTACCCTCCATCCCTTATAATACTGTGTAGATCTTCATGTATCATTTAAACTTAGCTAAATACACATCTGGAAGGAACGTAACATCCAAGAGGGCTTGGTACATAAGAGGTGCCCAATAAACATGTTGAACGATTGAATGACTTTGTTCAGGAAATTTCTTCCCATAATTTCCTGATTGAAAGTCTTGCTGGGTAATATTCAAATTGAACACACACAATGAATAGTCACCAATTGATTAATTTTAAGGGTATGTCTTTAAAATTGACAGTGTCCATTAATCATGGGGACAAAGCAAATAGTTGTCTCTACGTTGATCCATTGTAGAGTTCATCTCCTGGTTTGTTTCACTTTGCTCAGAGTATTAAAGAACATCAGGAGTGTTTTTGTTTTGTTTTTCTTTTAAGCCATAGTTCACTATGGGAGCAAAAAATAACTTTAGTTATTTTTTTAACCCTTCTATGCCTGCTATGTTTTGTGTTTGCCTCTGATGAAGTAAGCCACATCTGATAAATGTCCATTGCTTTGAACAATTGCCTGCTGTTGTTAATCAGCTTCTTGGTCTATTGCACATGTAAACTAGCTTATACACAAACACATACATCTCCATCCGCTGTGTTTACCAAGCATTAGTTTAGACGGCATTGCCAGTATTAAGCAGAAATTTTGGAACTCAGAAAGTTGATGACTTTTCTCTAAAATTGTTATTTTGTAAGTAACACAAATCATTTACTTTAAAATCTCATTTCTTTTTCTTTCCTTTAAAGATAGAAGTCCTTACAGATTTAGGATTTTTTTCTGAAGCCTTTTATGAGATATCCCAGATTTTTTATGGAAAAAACATGCCTTCCTCAATACCTGCAGGCTGTAAAGCTACTGGAAAAGTGAAGGTAAATCTGCTGTTTGATTCAAAGCCATTTCTTTACCTCTTGAAGGCTACATTCCTAAAATTTAGGGAATACTTCTACAAAAGTGTATTTACAAGTCTCTGGTACTGCAAACCTCTTTGTTAAGCCTGGTTATAGCTAACAGCAGGCTTTTACAAGGTTTCATTTGTCTGGAATGGAAGGGTGTCATGTGGGGGAGTATGGTATTGGAGTCGATTTTTACAATGGAATTCTGTCTGTAGGTTATGGACGGTCTCAGTAGACACATTTATCAGCTACTACCTCTTAGACTTTGGCGTCTAATCTTACAATTTCTGGCTAATGTTGTTAGTCAAAACAGTCTCTCCTCATGTTTTATTTGGATATTTTTTTGATTTATATATTGTATACCAAAGTGTTAAGCATGTTTTGTTCAAATTGTGTTTGTAAATTAGATAATTGAAACATCCTTGAAAATGAATACTGGCATTTATATTTAAATCAGAGGGAGCCATTTTTCCCACTATTTTGGGTTTCATGGGAATCACTGAGTGATCTTGCAGCAGCTTGGACCCTTGTGATCCAGCAATAAAGGAAATAGGAGGTAATAAGTCAGTTTCCTGGGGGAGATTGTACGCGTGAGGAGTGAGACTGGCAGACACAGTACATACTGGTGACATTCAAATTTGGAAGAACTAAAAGAAGCTGGGAAATAGGCTCTAAGTCTTGAAAATTACTTGTAGCAACTGAAATTAAATATACATACAATGCATTCATTACCTCAGTGTATTCCCCTAAAATGTCACTGCTTATTTCTCAATATGACTGCTATAGCATTATAATTTGTTGTTCTAGGGCAAGTGTGAGGTTATCTCGTAAGAGAGACATTCAGTAGGCAATAGGATACATCTGTGTGTATATGTATATACATCTCTATCTATCTTTATCTATCTATCTATCTATCTGTCTATGTGTCTAGACAAAGACGAATCAGTCGGTGTTTTTGCTCATTGTCTTGGCATGAACTAACTCATCTTCTTACCTGGGTTAAATTGACAATATTTTCTTGCTTGCTTCTCAGCCAACAGCCTTTCCTGATGTAAATGGTTTGCATTTTGTTATTAAAATTATATTTTAATTTATTTAAAAATATTTTTTGAGTGCCTACTGAATACAGGCACTACTTTAGTCATGGGGATAGACCAGTAAAAAGATAAATGGAGATGTTGCCTTTTTGGAAGCATGTTACTATTGGACAGTCCAGTGAAGAAGACAAACAATAAACATATTAAGCACATAAAGATATGTCAGGTGATGATGTACCATGAGGGACACCCAAGCTGAGTTGAGGGGACAGAGAGTGATTAGGGCAGTGGATGGCTATTTTATTCAAGGTGGTTTGGGAAGTCTCTCTAATAAGGGAGTTTTGAGGGTGAAAGATTCGAGGGAGGGATAGGAATAGGAGGAAGTACAAGGCCCTGACAGAGATACCTGCAAGATGTGGTTGAGGAAAACCAAGGAGGCAAAGTGGAGCTGGTAAAAGAGAGAACAGTAGTAGATGGCGGGACTCAGGAACTACAGTCATATAGGACATCTTAGGGCTTGGTGAGGACTGGCGTTTACACTAAATAAGATGAGAAGCCTTATAGAGTTTGGAGCAGAGGAATGACAGGATAAGAATGACTTTCCAAAGGACCACTTTGCCTGCTGTTTGGAGAAAAAACTGCAGTTGGGCATGGGTATAAATAGGGAAACCAGTTAGAAGGCTTTTGCAGATAACATGAGTGAGACATGACAATGGTTGGGGTAATAGTGGTGGAAGGAATGAAAAGTGGTCTCCTTAGTAGAGGTGGATCCTGGTAAATTTGGGAGCATTAACATAGAAATTTAAAATCATGAGACTGGATGAAATCAGGTAGAGCAGAGAGAGAGAAATAGAAGTCAGAGGACTAAACGTTGGAGTCATCCACATTTCGAGGTCAGAAAGATAAGGAAAGAAAAACTAGCTGGGTAGAAAGAGAAACAAAAGAGAGTTTTTAACGTTCATCGCCTTCACCAAAACAAACAGTATGAAACTCATCTTTATAGGTAAATTCCAACTTCATTTTTATTATCTAGTTTTCATGAGAGAAAAGTATGGGTGAATTGTCTTTAAATAGATTGTGACTTTAAATTTTGTATTCTCCAAGTTAATTTGAAGCTTTCCAGCTTCAATTGGGAACTTAAAAAGTGTAATTAAAAGAGGAAATGCGTTCAGGGTTTATAATTAAAATAGGTGCCAATGTTATTAGGCTGCAGGCTAGTTATTTAAAGAAAGGATTAATTAATTAGATTTTAGTTGTAAAAGAAGTAACTGAAAAAGTCTTACAGATTACTACTGGACTTTTCACAGACTAAAAAAAATTCTATCTTTTAACATGATACTCATATTGGGATTCCGCTCTTATCACCAAATCTAAGTCCATCATCAGCTTTCTTCCCATTGTATCAACAAAGGTCTTCCCTTGGATTCACGTATTCACTTTTCAGTGTATTAGAGAAGATAAAAAATACCGTCAAAAAAGGGAAAAAATTGTTAACAGTTACCAGCACTTTATTCCAGTAAGAGCTATCTGTGATGTCTTGGGTTAGGGGCTCCTCAAATCCCTTAGATTCTAGGACAAGGATTTGGGAGCAAGTAGTATATTTGGGAAGTGATATCAGGGAGAATGGTGAGTGTGTGGTAAGTCACATAGGGAAGGGAGGAGAACTATTGCAGAGAGCATTAATGAGTCACTGCGTGGACAATCAGGCCCTCAGAGACCAGGGAGAACAATCTTGTGCTCATTGGATTGGGTTACTCCCTGTACTTCCAGCCTCTCCTGAATACTCCTGTGGCCACAGAACGCCCTCAAGCAAAGGCATACAGGTGTTTGAAGTAGGATACTGTCCATCAGTGAGTAACCTATCCACAGAAGCTTCTGGTGTCTTCCAGATGACCCAGGGGATATGGGCATGGCATCAGTACTGGCATCTTTGAAAAAGGGCCTCTGTACCAAGAGGAATGCATTCTGCACAACGATACAACCATCTCCTGTGGCAAATAAATGGAATGTTTCCTAATGTGGCATTATATTTAGAGCCAAACATATTGACAGGTCATTCACAATAAAGGAAAAGAACCACAAAAAGAGTTATTCTAAAGAGTAATATGATTTTACCTCAAACTGGCAAAGATTTTTCTAAATGCTAATACTCATTCTAATACTCTTATGACCCAGCAATTCTGTTCCCAGGAATCTATCCAAAGGGGATAATGAGAAATACAGACAAAATAGTCACACGTGTTATTTAAACTAGGGCTGAATGGTGAGATGGGGGTGGGAATTTGTCCCCCTGATGTGTAACAAAAGGAAAGGAGTTATTATAATGCATTCGTAGCATAGAACATTACTTAGTTATTAGACTGAGGTTTACAAATGACTTAATGACATGGAAAAATAATTATGATGCAATGTTTAATGAAAAGGAATACAAATGCATATATATAATTTTTTTTTACTAAAAATTTTTTTTAATGTTTATTTATTTTTGAGACAGAGAAAGACATAGCATGAGCAGGGGAGGGGCAGAGAGAGAGAGAGAGAGACAGAATCTGAAACGGGCTCCAGGCTCTGAGCTGTCAGCACAGAGCCCGATGCGGGGCTCGAACTCACGAACCGTGAGATCATGACCTGAGCCAAAGTCAGACGCTTAACCGACTGAGCCACCCAGGCGCCCCAGTATAATTTTAAAATACATCAAAAAAATTGGTAGTAAAGACACCAAAATATTAACATTGACAACCTAAAAGAAGTTGACTTATGTGTGACTTTTTTACTTTATTCTATACTCATCTCTCTGACTAGAACATGTATTGCTTTTATAATAAAAATTACATTTAAAATACTTTTAGAACACATTAACAGTTTAATTTAAAAAAACAATACTTTTGTTTCTAACGTTAGTGCTTTATATATTGACAGATATTTCAATCATTTGACTCAGGAAAACCTCTTACTAGTAAAGAAAATTTACAGGTAAGGATAACAATATTTTATAAATGTTGGATACTTCGTAAGGATAATTTTGAGTCATTTCAATCTATTTGGTAAGTATAACACTTGTTTTTGAAAATCTGCTATGTAATTAATATGCTTTTCTATTTCTAATAATGGGGTTTTATCTCCAAATGTTGGGCCCAAGGTAGTATCGGACCCAGACTGCTCTGGCTTTCAAATTGAGCAAATATCGTTTATTGCTTGTAAGTTTTAAATTATATCTGTATATTCATTTTGTTTATATAGCCCTGTCAAGTATCTAACTTTAATGTTTATCTTTATTACCTTGGTGGGAATAGCTGACTTTGATTATAAGAAAAGGATTTTTGTGTGTTTTGCTGGTAGCCCACTTATTCATTTCTGCTTTTACTCACATCCTTTCTCCAGTCTGAGACTGCCTCTCAGTCAGTGGTTTTCTTCTTTCCATTTATTGAAACATTTTTTTAAATTATAAAAATAAAAAGTTTTTATTGAGCTATAATTGACATATAACATTGCATAAATTTAAGATGTACAACACGTTGGTCTGATACTCTTATGTCCTGCAGTATGATTCCCACCATAGTGCTGGCTAATGGAAGGTTGTCATGTGACATTTTCATAAGCAACTCCTCTAACTTCCCAGTGCTCCTTGCAAACAGAGGACTAGACTCCCCATCCCAGCACGTCTGTTCTTGTCACTAGTTGAATGATTGGGGTTTAAGCTTTTGATAACCTAGTAGCATTTAAATATCTTTTTGTTTGTTTCAAGTTTTTATTTAAATTCTAGCTAGTTAACATATAGTATAATATTAGTTTCAGGAGTAGAATTAAGTGATTCATCACTTACATACCATACCTAGTGCTCATCATAAGTGCCCTCCTTAATACCCATCGCCTATATCTCCCATCCCCCTACCCTCTCCAGCAACCCTGTTTGTTCTCTGTAGTTACGAGTCTGTTTCAAGGTTTGCCTCTCTCTTTTTTCCCTCTATGTTCATCTGTTTTGTTTCTTAAATTCCGCATATTATTGAGATCATATGGTATTTGTCTTTCTCTGACTGACTTACTTCGCTTACCATAATATGTTCTAGCTCCATCCATGTTGTGTAGCATTTAAATATCTTGAAATAATTTTTTAAAATCTCAGGAGTATTGTCAGTCTGACCACTAGAAAGTGTTAGGGCAGAAGAGTAGTAGTGCAGCCATTGGTAAGGGGGCTACAGACCCCTAAAGAGTTCACACAACCAGGTGATAGTGCAGAGAGACAGCTGCACATAGTTTTAATTTTTTTAAATGCTAGGAAACAACATTCTGTTTCATTAAGTAAGCTATTTTTATTAAATAATGTTGAGAGTCATTTACGCAAAATTGCTTTAGTTTTGTCTTCCTTAACTTTGATAGGAAATATATCCTCTCCTTTTATTAAATGTAATCTTACTACTTTCCCATTAGTGTTCATGTTATCCCACAAACTTCACTTTTAATTATGCTTCAGATGATTCATTGTTTTCCCTTAAAATTTGTTTTGATTTATAAGCAACTTGCCTGAAATGAAAGAATTGGTATCAGGAAGATACACACACATATTCACATTTCGCTTCAGTGTTCCAAGACCTTCAAATGTTTAAGAATATTTCTTCCCAGTCATAAACTCCAAGGCATCCAAAAAACACTTCCCCAAAAGGAATGTCTATCTGATCATTTCTTTTTAAACAAAAAGAGACTGACAGTATAATGGAAAACTGATTTCTATTAGCTAATTAATTAAAACAGAACTGTTGATCTGCTGAAGACTCTTCAGATTACACTTTATATTTTCTGTATAGAGGGAGAGAAAGGGGTATTAAATAGCATTACTAATTACTCTTCTTTTGATCCTCAAGTGTTTGTGTGTAATTGTCAAGACTCATTAAGACGCTATTTGCTATGGAGAAAAAAGAGAAGAGAAACCTTCTCCTCTGCCCTACACCCACAACCAATCTGAAGTTTCTTCCCTAGATAGAGAATGCCAACCATGTTCCTAGCACTCTGTTGCACGCTCGGGCTCGACATTGTTCCATGTATGGCTCTTCTGCATGTATTGATTTTCAGCCTTTAGAAGATGTTAGGATGGGAGAATGAACAACAGATCTCTCCACTGCCACTATTGCTTCAGACTCTCCCAAACACTGAGGTTTTTTCTTTGTAATTCATATAAGGCAAATAGTTTCCCTCTTTTCTAGAATATATAGCCCCAGCACCTGAGATTATTAATCAACAAATATTATTAATTCAACAATTTTTAATAAGAGTCTGTTGTGTGCAAGGCACACTTCTGGTGTTGTCAAATAAATACATTAGTCAGTCAGCAACAGACAAACTCCCAAGTCATCAGGAAGCTTGTATTTTAGGGGGAAAAAACTAATAAGAAACATGATGTATAAGTAAACATTATACTTAAGTAAATTATATGGTAAGTTAGAAGGTGATCCATGCTAGGAAGAAAATAAACCCAGCAGCACATAAAGGCGATTGGGATCATGGGACTAGGTTAGGGAGTTGTAATTTTAAATAAGGTAATCAGGTTAGTCCTCACTGAGGAAACATTTGTGAACAGGTAAAGGTACAAGTTTAGGACATCTGGAAAAAGAGCCATCTAGGAAGAGGGTACAATGAATGCAAAGGCGTTAGGGCAGGGCTTGGTGGGGGACATCTTTGTCAGTGTGACCAGAGCCGTGTGAATGATGGGGAAGCAATAGGAAACAGCATCAGAGAGGTAATGGGGCCAGTTTGAGAAGGGCCTTATTGGGCCTTTGTAACTTTGCTTCTTCCTCTGAACAAAATGGGGAGCCACTGGAAGGTTTAGAGCAGGGCTGTGGCCTAATCTACCTGTTTTAGCTGATCTGTTGAGCCTACTGTGTGCTAACTACTGTTCCAGTGCTGTCAACCTCAGTCATATTTTAGTGTGTGTGTGTGTGTGTGTGTGTGTGTGTGTGTGGTTGTGAGGTAACTAGGAATACAGTTTTGGACATGTTGAGTTTGAGGTATCTCTTAAATATCCAAATGGACTATTTGAGTGAGAAGCTGATTTGACTTCAGAAGAGAGATTAGAGCTGGAGAGAAAATCGCAGGATTTCATCTGCATTTAGATGAAACTAAAACCATGAGTCTGTTTCAGATAATCTAAGGGGAGTGAGTAAAGAGAGGGAAAAGGACCAAGACGTGGGACACTCCAATGCTGAAAATACAGGAGGGGTGACTGGGTGGCTCAGTTGGGTTAAGCTTCTGACTCTTGATTTCGACTCAGGTCATCTCATGGTTGTGAGTTCGAGCCCCATGTTGAGCTACACGCTGACAGTGCTGAGCCTGCTTCAGATTCTCTCTCTCTCTCTCTGATCCTCCCCCCCCTCTGCTCCTCCTCTCTCTTTCTCTCTCTGCCCCTCCACTCTCTCTCTCTCTCTCGCTCTCTCTCTCTGCCTCTCTCAAAATAAATAAATGAACTTAAAAAAAATATGGGAAAAGAAGAGGAACCAACAAAGACTGAAAAGGAATGACCAACAGTATAGGAAAGAAACCAAGAGAATGTGGTGACTTCTAAGAGAAGTCACTTCTCTTCTAAGCTAAGAGAAACATTTTCAAAAGAGGAAGTGATTCGGATGCCTGGGTGGCTCAGTCAGTTAAGTGTCTGACTTCAGCTCAGGTCATGATATTGTGGTTCATGAGTTCAATCCCCACATCAGGCTCTCTGCTGACAGCTCAGAGTCTGGAGCCTGCTTTGGATTCTGTGTCTCTGTCTCTCTCTAACCCTTCCCCTGCTTGCACTCTGTCTCTCTCTTCCTCTCAAAAATAAATAAACATTAAAAACAATTTTTTAAAAAGGAAGTGATTAATAGTGCCATATTTTGCAGATGAATCAAGCACCATAAATCACTAAGTCAAAAACATGCATCTTTTTTTCACATTTAATAGCTCTGAAATTAGAATGCATTTTATGGTTGAGGGCATGTGACAATTTAAGTGGTATGTAAGATAATGATGTCTTAGATTAAAAGTAACATGGCATATGAGGACTAAGAATGGAACACTGGTTTAAGGCAAGTGTAGGCCACTGGTGACCTTGGCCAAAGAGTTTCAGTGTAGGAGAGGAGTGGGTTTAAAAGCAAATGAAAGGAAAAAAAAATAAATAAAAGCAAATGAAAGGAGAGAAATTGGAATATTGACAATTCTTTAGATCATTGCTCTAAAGGAAAGTGAGAATTTGGACAGTAGCTGGAAAGGGTAGTCAGGGCATAAACAGTTTTTGTTTTTTAAGATGGAGGAGAAAGTATGGCTATGTGCTGATAAGAATGTCTGTGGCAAGAGGACACTTATGATGTAAGAGAGAATGGCTGAGTAGACCAGTGCAGAAAGGATCAGTGGCCTAAGTGGCAGGATGCTTGGGTAGGTGGGAGAAATGGAGCCAAAGGGTCTATATACACTACTTTGGCCGCCTCAGTTTTCTCTGTTAAGTAGAGGAAGCGAGGTCATTAGCTGGTAGGAACATCGGGGAGGAAGGGTTAGAATTTAGAAGCAAAAAGAGCATGAAATTGGTTGTCTAGGAGAGAAGGAGTGTGAATGGACTAGGAAAATGTAGGACGATGACCAGGCAGCACTGAGGTTTGGTCAGGAACTTCAAGTGGGACCACTTAGTCAGACTGCATGATTTTCTTCAACCTTCTTCCGCGGCAGGGTGCACACCTAAAGAAGGTTCAACACTGGATTTTACCAGGGCTGTGGTTGTGCCAAGGAAGTGTATATGCAAAGGAGAGGGCCAGGGAATTGAGGGTGTACATGGGCAAGATCTAATGATTGAGCACGGAATCTAAACTGGGTGGGTAGCATGCTTGTGTACCCGTTCTCCTGCTCCTGTCCCAGTACCTCTAATTCACTCATGCTAAAGCAGAGCAGACAAGTGTGCCTGGCTGATGAACTCTTGTGGGTTCTCTGTGTTAATGAGATGTCCCCTCCCTTGCTCTCAGCACCAGGTTTACTCTCTTTCTGTGGCAGGGCTGGGCTATTGAGGCACAGATCACAAACCGGTGGGGAAAGGCAGAAGCAGTCAGAACTGCTGGGGTACATCTGACAGTATACATCTCTTGAAATAGACCTGCCATGTATGGTAGGTACCTCATGTGTATAGTGTATTCCTTCATCTATCACCAAACGAGGAATGCAAAAAGGGATGAAAACTAATAATATCTGAAAACAATACTTTACTGATTTGCCTTTTTTTTGTTTCATTTTTTAAGGCACTTGATGAATTAATAAGTAAAGGATTGCCTCTAATTCTGGTTACAGTTGGCCAACCACATCTCCTAAATAAGTTTTCTTTCATTAAAGCCTACTTTTTAATAAGTGTGGCTGCAACAATAAATTGTGTCCCAGAAAATTCAATGAAAACAATCTACCATGGACTTGTTTCTGAGAAGAGTAGAGCAAACTTTCAAAACTTGAAAGGTAATATTTTGTTTCATTTTTGACTTCTCTTTCTCCTCTTTCCCCAACTATTCCCACTCCGCTCCCAATAATCCATATGAACAATCTAGTATACATTCTTCCATATTGTTCTCTAAGCACACTTAATGACACACATATGTGCCTATGTTAGGTATATGCATATCCATTTCTGTCCACATATATCAGTATTCATACACTTTTTCATATATATACATACAAAATAGGATTCATCATTTATTTATAAAATGATATATTTTACATTTTTCTGCATCTTATGTTTTTTATGCATAAAAGCTTCACTAAAACCACTTTAAGGCAACTGCTTTGTTTGTTCTGCTATTCTGGTTGTGCCGTGTTCTATGCTGAATATCTCATGGCTTGTTCAACCATCCCACTATTGCTGCACATTCACTTTGTTTCTAGGAATAGGGCTGAAGTGCTACATATTCTTATCAGGTAGTATATATTTCTATGGGATGAGATACCCATGGATAGGATTTATAGGTCATAGGTAAGTATTTCTCAACTGTATTGGATATCAACAATTGGATTAATTGTTTTTCACCATTAAGTATGGTGTTAACTGGGTTCTTCATTGATGTTCTTTATCAGGTGAGGAACTGTCCTTTTTATTCATGGTTTGTTGAGTGATTTTGT
Organism: Felis catus; assembly: GCF_018350175.1. Classification (NCBI taxonomy): domain Eukaryota; kingdom Metazoa; phylum Chordata; class Mammalia; order Carnivora; family Felidae; genus Felis; species Felis catus. The sequence continues at coordinate 117,755,572 of NC_058374.1, forward strand.
TATAAAAAGGTGCTGGATTTTATTAGGAGCTTTTCCTGCATCTATTAAGATGCTTCCATGTTTTTTGGTTTTTATTCCATTGATACGGCTTACAGCATTAATTGATTTTTGAATGTTTAAGCCAACCTTGCATTCTTGGGCTATCTCGCATTTAGTCATGGTGTATAAATTCCTTTTATATGTTGTTGGATTCTGTTTGCTAGTATTTTGTTGAAGGTTTTTATATCCTTATTCATAATAAGTATGGTTCTGTAGTTTTCATTTCTTGAAATATCTTTGTCCTGTTTGGATATCAGAGTAATATTGACTCTGTTTTAAAATGTAACTTTTATTATTATTCAGGTATGATGAGGTCAACAGATAAGAGGATGGTGGCCATTAAAAACAGAGTTTGTTATTCAGTTTTCCAGGAGGAGGAGCAGGTCATTATTTGGGAGGGGCCACACAGAGAAATCACCAAAGTCACTCAGAGGCAGAGAGAGCAGGAGGACAATGTGGATCAAACTCTTCCTAGGATCTCTCATGTTCTGAAATGCATCCCAGCGTTCTTCCATGCCAATCTCCAGGCATTTATTTTTGATCTTTGTCTCTCTCCCACTTTCTCTTTTAGGGGAGAAAACCCAGCCCCAGATCTTTCTGCTGGGTCTTTCCCAATTCTCAAGCCCTCTTTCATACTCAGCTGACTGTTTGCCCCAGAGCCCTTTAATTTAGGAGAAGAGCCAAGTAGGTAGTAGTTGGAAGAAGAAGGAAGTCAGATGTGTTCAATTCCATGCTATTTTGGACTTCCTCTTACCCCTTGACAAACTTAGTCTCTTTAGGTGGGTATTTTTTGCAGGAATTCCTAGTCAAATAATGATTTGTGGGGGTTTTTCCCCCCTCTCCTCTGTAGTCTAGAAGTTCAGTTTTACTAGAGCAGGCAGAGTCTGTGATCTAAATTATCTCGGTTCCTCCTGCTCAGAATGACAGGCTTTGGATTGTGGGTTTTTGAGATACTTGAGAATTGTGGATTTTGATGTTCTAAATACTCTCACTCTCTGCTCTTAGTGTGAGGGGCTTATGCAAATCAGTAGAACTACTGACATTTCCAAGGAGATCTTATTGAAATATTATAAATATCTGGGAGACCCAAAATACCTTGGGGACCTTAAGGCGTCCTGTGATCCCAAAGGAGGAACCATTACTCTATATCAGTAGCCAATAATTTAAAGAACATCACCAAGAATCCTCAAGATCCTTTCAGAATTATCTGATTTGTTGTAAAAATCATCCTCAGCCTTTGAATATATAATATTTAAGGACCATTTGATAGAACAATATGTTTCTAATTATCATGGTGGGTTTTTTTAAATATGAAATTTATGGATAGTTTCCCAACTAATGATGAGTTTTATAAACTAGAATAAATATTTAAACTAACCACAGATATTCTTGGTTCTTCAAAAATTTTGTGTCTTTATAGAATTATGTTTAAAGGACGAGGGAATCTCATTTGGTCAGTTTGCAAAAATTAAAGATGACTTCACACTTAGCACAATAAAGGTAAGTTTGGAAATTTTTTCAAATCATATGAAATTGGTTACCAAAATGTCCACTATGAGGTCCTGGATAGGCTCACTTTCAGGGTTGTGTTTGCTCTTGGGAGACTGAGTAGCTTTTTTTGCATAAGCATGGATTGGGGCCAGAGACAGAGTCTACTCCTCGTGAGAAAATTAGATGCCCAGAGATTGTCAGACTTTGACTTTACAAATATGATTAAGGCACTGTGGAAAATATGATTCATTATTTGATGGGATTTGAGTATTCCATTCCCTGTTTCTCATTTCCTAATAATAATAGTGATGACAACAGCAACACAAACAGCTACCATTTATTCAGTGCTTACTACGTGACAGGCACTTTGCATGATTAATTTTTACAACTCTGGGATGTAGGTATTAATCATTTTTGAACTATGTTGTGCTGAACCGTGAGAAAATTGAGGCTTAGACAGAAAAAAATTCCTTAATGTCATGCATCTAATGAAATGCAGATCACGTTCTTAGCCATTATACTAAGTTGCCCTAGTAGTCCTTGTATAATGTGTACCACTCTGTACAAACAAGTTTTTAGAGACCTGTTTTTTGAAGGATTGGTTGGTCCTTTTCTCCTTTGCCATGCTGGGTTGGTATTTACTATTGATTGTCTGCTATAAAATCTCATTATCTTCACATTACCAGTTAGGTGATCATAACGTAACTTGAAATACAGTCAATCCTCATTATTCACAGATTCAGTATTTTCTAACTAGCCTATCTGCTAAAATTTATTTGTAACTCCAAAATCAACACTCATGGCTCTTTTTTGTGGTCATTTGTGAACATCACAGAGCATAGAAAAATTTCAGTTGCCCAACACACACTCATACATTCCTAGCTGCGCTGGACAAGGCAATTCTCTGACTTTTTGTTTCCACTCTCATACTGTAAATAAGAGTCCTTTCCATGGTCTATGCATCGCCATGTTTTTTGCATTTTTGTGCTTTTTATTGGTGATTTCACTATTTGAAATGGCCCCTCTGTGTAGCACTGAAATGCTGTTTATTATTCCTAAGAATACTAAATTCCTAAGAAGGCTGTGATGTGCTTTATGACTAAATGCCTAATCCACGCTTATGCAATAAAAGCTTTAGTCAGGCATGAGTTTTAGAGCTATTAAGCTATGAGTTCAAGGTTAATGACTTTACAGTATATATTAAATAATGTGTCTTTAAATATAAACGCACATTAAACAAAGTTATATGTAGATCAGTTGGCAAAAATATCGTGACCAGAGGCCAGCAGGAACTTATTCCTGTATTTCCTCTATGAGCAATGCTTCAGTGTTTGCTAATTTAGTGTTTGTAGCAACTTTATGGAACAGTTTAAGTACTATGAATAATGAGCGCTGGCTGAGCACACAATAGAGGGTAACTGTTGTACATGCTTACTCTTGCCATCACTCTCCTTTTTGTTTTCTGTTGCCTTTTTCCTGTTCACTGAGCTCTCTTCTCTGATGATTATGTGCAAATTTCCTATTTAGCCTTCCAGTCAAGGTTACTTTCTTAGTACACAAAAAACACCTGATAAATAGGAATGAGATATTATTTGTATTATCTCTAAACTTACGTGATTGTGTGGTATTCTTTCTTTAGTCAGCTTTACTGACAGAAGCTGAGGACAGGCTAAACTTCCTTGTGTCAGAGATGGAGCATCCAGGCCACAAGGACCTGTCCCAGTGTTCTGCTGGTGAGTTGGAGATTGTGGTAGAGGCCAGGCTTCAGCTGGCTGCAATTGCCCTGCAAAGACACCGGGCCGCATACAGGTGAGTCTCTTTAAGCACAGAGGAGAATTTCTTCCTCACCCTAATTTGTCAAATATATCTAGACTGTGTGTAAGTTTTATGAATTCCAATATTAATAGGGCATGCTTGTGTTTTATTATTCAGGGGAGTTTCATATATTATTACACTTAAAACTACAGCTCTAAACAAAGCAATTACTTTATTAAAGCATAAGCTAGGATTTTTTTTAAGTTTATTTATTTATTTTGAAGAGGGGGAGGGAGAGAGAGAGAGATAGATAGAGAGAGAGAGAGAGAGAGAGAGAGAGAGAGAGAGAGAGAGAGAGAATCCCTAGCAGGCTCTGTGCATTTAGTGCAGAGCCCAATGAGGGGCTCAAACTCACGAACCATGAGATCATGACCTGAGCCTAAATCAAGAGTTGGATGCTCAACTAACTGTGCCATCCAGGAGCCCCTAGGATGTTTTACATCATATAAAGAATGAACAAATTAACAGAGCTTTGCTTGTGTATTTATTTATGTTTTTATTTTTAAAACTTTAATTCCAGTAGAGTTAATATTGAAAACAAGCTCTATTATTAAAGAGTAACATTTTCTGAACTATGTTTTGCTGAACCATTTAAGAAACTTTTTTAAGTGGATAATTATTTAAATATGATACCACTGTTAGTATCAGACCTTTCATTTCACCTGTTCATTGATTCATTCATTAACCCAACCAGTATCCATTAACCACTGCATTGTTCAGCTCTTATCTAGACACTGAGGATACAGAGGGGAATGGAAATAGTTTCCGTATCCATATGCTGAAAGATATATAAACAAGTAAGTGGGATAGTAAAACCACATGGACCTATATTTTCAAAACCTTCTCATATGATTTGCAATAAATAGCTCTATGATGAGGCCCTGTGACATTTCAGTAATGATTCTTTGAATAATGCACATACTTATTATCTTCCATTCATTAGTTACATTCAAAAAATAATTTGGGGGCACCTACAATATGCTAGTCATGGTTCTTAGTTTTTGAGAGAAATCAATATCCCAGTACTGATTGACACTCATAGTACTGATAGATACTGTTAGATAGTACTGATAGATACAATTCAACAATATTGAAAACAGGCCTACCCTCAGTAGAGCTTACAATAGATAATAAATAGGCTGACAGTAAACTGTAAACATAGTAAATGAGTAAATTGTATAGTGTGGTCAAAAGTGATACGTGTTATGGAGATACCAGGAGTAGAGGCAGGGGGAGGTGGAGGGCTATCATTGTAAAATGGTGCGGTCGTAATAAAGAGTATGACTACAGTTTGATGTTTGATGGCTGACAGCTTTCAAGCCCCACCGCTCCCCCCTTCTCCTGCCCCACATCTGGGCAGGCAGATAAGAAAACCCAGACGCTTTCTTAGATAGAGCTGTGAGAAAAAAGAGAAGCCCACCTATGGCTTCTGCAAAGGGGAAATCAATTCAGCAGAAATTTCCCTTTACTTTGATGGGAAACATGTAATCATCTCATCAGTGTGAGCCTTGACCAAAGACCATGCCATGATTTACCACATCTAAATTTGATTTTATGCTAGAGCAGTATAGATTTTTGGAAATTTATAATTTTTGTGGTTTCTAAACTGTGATGAAAATCCGTCTAGTCCATTTTGGAGCAGTGATTCTCAAAATGTGGTTTCCAGATTTCTAGGGGGTGATTCCAAGACCCTTTCAGGGGGTCTGTAAGGTCAGAACTATTTTTACAAGACTAAGATGTCATTCATCATCTTCATCGTGTTCTTATTTTCACTGATGCTTCAAGAGCAAGATAGGAAAACTTCTGGCCTCTTGCTGTGAATCACAGCAGTGGCCACAAACAGTATTACTAGTGGCCATTACACTCCTTACTGCTGCGTGCTTGCAGTTAAAAAAAAATGAAATAAAATAAAAATCCAGTTAATGCTTTTGATGAACAAGTAAAACCTATTACATTTATAAATCTCCATCCTTGAATATATTTTTAATATTCTGTGGGAATATTAAATGGGAAATACTCCTAAAGCATCTTTGCTGCATATCAAAGTCTGGTGGTTGTCTTGGGGAAGAACACATATGTGATTAAATGAGAGCTAAACAAGCAGTTATTTTCACAGAACACCATTTTTATTTCAAAAGGCAACTGACAAACTGGTTTTCCAGACTTGGGTGTTTGACAGGCATTTTATTGAAAATGAGCAAAATGAACATGCCACTTCTAAGGCAAACAACTAATAGTATCTGTTGCTAATGATAAAATCTGAACTTTTTCAGGGAAATTAGAATTTTGGAAAATTTCTATTTGTTACCATGAGCTTGACAGTTTTCTAATGCTTACATAGTTCTGATGAGATTGGGAGTCATTAATATTAACAAGCATCATTTTTTTTTAAACTGTATAATGAAATGTTTCAACATTAAGGGGATTTGCATAACTCAGGGAGTTGTTATATTCCAAATCACCAGTGGATATTGTTCCAAAATCCTGGTTAACAAGATAGACCAATAGGTTTTAATGTACCAGAGTAGGAAATAGCATCAGTGTGTGGTATTAACTTTCACATTGCAAGAAACTTTTAAGAAACTATCACTTGTCACATTTTGGTGTAGTATCAAAGAATATTCACAATTGTTTTAAGAGAATATAATACTCTTCCTATTTCCAACAACTACCTCTGTGAGACCTAGTCTTCTTCATATACTTCAACCAAAACAGTATGTCATAACTTGAGGCGCCTGGGCGGCTCAGTTGGTTAAGCATCTGATTTCGGCTCAAGTTGTGATCTCACAGTTCATGAGTTTGGGCCCTGCCTCAGTGGGGAGGAACTAGCTTCGCATCCTCTGTCCCCTTTGCTATCTTCCCCTCCCCCACTTGTTCCCTCTCTCTCTCTCTCTCTCTCTCTCAAAAATAAATATTAAAAAAACCCACCAATATGTCATAGCAGACAAAAGAAGGAGATATGAAAGTCTTCTATTAGGTAGATTTTCTCTTATTAAGCCAGACATTAAAGAGATTTGCAAAAATACAAAATAATGGCATTCTTCTTGCTAATTTTTGTTGTTGTTTGGAAAATATAGCTGTCTTAATAAAAATGCATTATTGATGTTAACATGTAATGGGTTTATTGTTTGTATTTTAAAATGAATTAATAAATATTAGCAGAGTTAAAAATTTGTCAGCTTAAGTTCTAATATGATAAGTATTGATGGAAGTCTGGGAATTCTCAATAATTTTTAAGGGTATAAGTGAGTGCTGAGAGGGGAAAAAAAGCTTGAGACACACTGATTTAGAGTATTGTTATATTAAAAAAATAATGTATGGTTATATTTATAGCTATCTTTGAGAATACAGTGGTAGCTGATTAATGGTAAATAGAATTAGCATAATAATATATCATCTTCCCTCTTGAAGTTTGAAGAGAAGGAAACTTTACTATGTGATTTCTTATAGAAAGCATATGATTTGTATATATAGAAATACATCATCTCCCTCTCTATCTACAAAATATGTGACTATATGATTTCCTGTAGAAGAATGTAGAACTCTTTTCTCCAAACTGTTTCAGGGATCACCAGCAGCCCTAGAAAATATTTACCACTTACCTTCATTCATCCCCCTGCCCTCTGCATGAGGGCATGGAGGATATGAGTGATTTTTTGTTTCTTTAGGGAGGAAGAAGGAAACAAGAAACTAAAAATTACAAAATGGCCACAGAAAGTAGTGTCATAATAGAACTTTAATTTGAAGGCCAGATAGACGTATGCAAATGATATGCAAGTATATCAGAATCACTCCTATTTTAAATACAGGAACCTGACCCTTGGGACAAAACCTGCAAAAACTTTGATGTTGTTGCCTTTTTGCAGCAGAGTTGTCATTTGGGGAAGCCTACTGTCAAGATGAATGAGTTTCTCCTATGTGAACTTTACCCCCCACGAGCTTCTGTTTGGGCGCTGCTGAGAGTGTTGGACAGTCCCTTTCCCAAATGATGGTTAGCTTGACATTTTATGATACTTCTAATAAAATTATGTGTCAAGGAAATTGAAAGGCACATTCCCCAGGGTGACAGGTAGAGTGAGCTGCATGGATTTTATGAGAACAAACTGACCATTTTTGTCATGAATGTTAATAAGAAGTAAATGGGATCAAAGTTATTCAAACTGTATTTCTGCTTCTTTTAGGGCTGCCTCTCTCAGAGTCCTGTCTTTTTTTTTTTTTAAATAAGTTTTCCTTTCTATTTAATTTAGTGTCTAAATGGGATACCATTTGAGCCTTTTAATTTTGTGTCAGAATGAAACTTCCTTCCTTGGGGATTTTAGAGTGTTTATAGTGAGTGATCCTACTCTTTCTGTCTCTGCGGTGGAGCACAGACTAGAAACTTTCCATTGTGTATCTATGCAGTGCCAGGTGGATTAGGACACACTAGTACCGTTTATATTTTATTCATTAAGTTTTGGGGTTAGCAAGATCCCAAACCTCATACCTCATTTGGCTTGAAGTCAGCATTTCGTCTTCGGAATCACAAGGGTGGGATGGGCACCTCTGTCTCCTCCCAGGGCCCTCTACTGGCCATCCTTGCTAGCCTTGAAGGCTGCTCAGTAACCAAGGTGCCTTAGAAACTCTTAAGGATCCTTGAGTGGGGAGGGGTGTCAGGGAGAGGAATTTTCATTCCTATACACGTACTGAATCTGTGTCACATTTTGTGTTGATTTCTTGCTTGTTTGTTTAGTTTTATTTTAAAGAAAAACAGTTAAGTTATATAGTCATGAACAATACCTTAGGAAATATTCTACAAATATCTAAACCATTTTAACAAGTCAGTAGCATCTTGGGAATTTAAAATTCAATAATCACAGAAAGCTTTATATTCTGGTTACTAACTTAGAAAAAAAATCAATTTGGTTACCCCTCATATTCCCTGGCCTACTCAGTCTACCTAGTGAGAACAACTCACATGTATTGAGCATGGTCTATTTGGTAAGCACTCCTATTTGCTAATAAGTTCACCCCACTCTTACTAGAATACCAATTTATGAGGGCAGGGACTGTATCCATAGCCCCTAGATTTGTTCCTTGCCCATAGGAGGTACTCCTATGTGTGTGTATTTTTGAACAAATGAAAGAATAAATAGCTCATTCAATCTTTACAATGATCCCATTTCATGAAGTCTGCTAAGTAGAATGTAAGGCAAGAGGCATTAAAGTGGACACAGAGAGCCTTTGCATGGATAAAAGGTACAGTCAACAATGAGTACGTAGCAGTCATAAACATGGCACCAATAACTGTACCAAAATAACAAAACCAAACTTATTAGAACTGTGGAAAGACCGAGGTCATGCTGTAGGCAACAGTTTAGAGGGCAGGCACGGGAGCCAGCTGCCTGGGTTCTAATCCCGCCCCCTTCTTTCTAGTTGTGTCATCTTAGGCAAGTCATTTAACATTTCTGTCTCCATTTCCTAATGTATAAAATAGTGATGATAATAGTAGGATTAAAATTGTGATGATAATCCTTGTAGGATTTCGGAGGGGATTGAGTAAATTAATTCACCCAAAGCACTTAACACAGCACCCGACAGGTGGTAAACACTCGGTAAATACCAGTTATTGTTTTTTAAAGGATTCTGGAGAAAAAAAAGAAAAGAGAGAAAGTCTCTTGGCAGAGTGTGTGTGTTAGCACAATGTTTTCAGCTTTTAATACAACAAGTTGACAAAAAAGAAGATTTAAAAATAAAATTTAAACGTTGAGCATATGTACACACTCTAGGACCCTACAAGCAGAGACTATACCTCCCCAGAAGCATGCTGGACATGGATAAAGCTGACCTATACTAGGCCAGAAACCTAACTGACCCACGGTCCACGGACATGGGAGGCCTCTGGAACGTATATGGAAGAAAATGGTTTGATCTGATTTACCTCTTGATGAGGTCGCTGTGACTGCTGTGTGGAGAACAGGGCTGCAGGAACACGAGCCAGAGCGGGAGGCTGGTCAGGAAGCTCCCAGTCATGCAGCCTGGAGAGGATGGTGGCATGGATGAAAGCACTAGCAAAAAAAAAAAAAAAAGAAAAAAAAATTAAAAAAAAAAAAAAAAAAGGGGGCGCCTGGGTGGCGCAGTCGGTTAAGCGTCCGACTTCAGCCAGGTCACGATCTCACGGTCCGTGAGTTCGAGCCCCGCGTCCGGCTCTGGGCTGATGGCTCAGAGCCCGGAGCCTGTTTCCGATTCTGTGTCTCCCTCTCTCTCTGCCCCTCCCCCGTTCATGCTCTGTCTCTCTCTGTCCCAAAAATAAATAAACGTTGAAAAAAAAATTTAAAAAAAAAGAAAGCGCTAGCACTGGAGGAGGTGAGGAGCACCTCACCACCTCACCTGGCTGGTATCTGTGTTTTGAAGGCGAAGCTGACAGAACTTACTGATGGATAGAACATAGAATGTGAGTCGGTGAGGAAGCAGTAGCGATTCTGGGCTCTGCTTCTGTGTTGGAAGATGAAGGAAGAGGAACGGGTTTGGCATAGGAGGAAGAAGCCAGGGGATCTGCTTTTAACCTGTTCTATCAGTTTCCTAGTTCTGCCATGACAGAGCACCAAAAACTCAGTGGCTTCAAACAACAGAATTTTATTGTCTCACACAGTTCTGGAGTCCATGCTCTAAAATCAATGTTCTTGGGCCATGTTCTATCTGAAGGCTCTAGAGGAGAAGCCTGCCTTGCTTCTTGTAGCTTCTGGTATTTGCCAGCAGTCCTTGGCATTTGTTGGTTTATAAAGGCACCACTCTAGGCATGCCTGTCTTCTCCCCGTGTGTCTGCATGTCACCTTCCCTCTGTGCATGTCTGTCTCTCCAAATTTTCCTTTTTATAGGGACAGCAGTCATATTGGGATAGGGTCCACCCAAATGGCCTCATTTTAACTTGATTACTTCAGAATACTACCATTCTGAGGTACTGAGGATTAGAACATCAACACAATTTTTATTTTGAGGGGACACAATTCAACTCATAACACCTGTTAAATGTTATTGTCTATTAACCATTCAAGTGAGAGCTTAGATAGATGGGTATATTGTCCATTTGGCTTCCACCCAGTCTTTCCATGTTATATAATAATGTTACGATAAGCATTTTCAGGTATATAGATTGTTCTGCATTTTGAATTTCATTTTGGAATAGATTTTTAGAAGCCTCTTGATATACATTAAGACATTTTGAAGAAGTGTGACATCAATTACAATTTTATCATTCTATAGAGGAGGAGAATATGATCGTTTAAAGCGCAGACAAATGTATGAAGCAACAGGAAATAAGGACAATTCCTATCTCCTGGCTTCTGTTTTCTTAACTTAGTATGTTTGCCTTCTGGTTCCGCTAGACACTGAGTAAGTAATAATTTAGCTTAAGAGTTTCCAAGTGTATAGCCTTAAGTAACAAAGTTCTATGACCTCAAAAAGCAGAGAATTACATTCTGATACATATAAAATACTTATGTGCTCATTTTATTAATGAGATTGCCAGAACTAATAAGGTTTAAAATATATTTTCTATTTTAGTGCTGCAATAGTATTTTCTACGCTTAGACTTCTCCAGGATTCAAAACTTTTTAAAAAGAAGGTAGTACAAGATGACACAGAGAATTCCATCTCTCTGGGAGCTTCTGTATGTATGAATTTAATTAATGTCTATCTTTACAATATTTACTATATAATAACTGTTGGCATGCTAAGAAAGTGTCTAATTACTTGGATGAAATAAAGGCGTAACATAGAGAAAACACTGGATTCAGAGTAAGGAGATAAATGTTCAAGCCCCATTTTATGCCCTTTTTTTTTATTGGCATACCTTAGGCAAGTCCCTTAAACTTTAAAACATTCTTTGATTAAAAATTTTAAGTTTTAATTTAAATCCCATTTGTGAGCTGATGGAACTGAATGTAATAATCACTGAGGTCCCACCAGATACATTTTTCCAGTATTCGAGATCTGATTTCTTTAGCAAATAAAGTTGTTTCACTTTATTTTGCTCCTGATTTCACTTTTGAATTTTTTACTTTGGCATCAACAGTAGATACCTGTGTTATTTCCTACCCTGGATTTCTCATAGTTAGATTCTTCCGCATTTTAAGCTCTGAAATCTCTTTGACAACTGGTGTCACAAATTCTTTGAAATTTTATTGGATTTTGATAAGACCAAGTAATTTAATGATAGAGGATTGTTTAGGGTTAAAACATAAAGATTCATCACACAGAATCCTTGCTCATTATTTTAAGCTTTACTAATAAAATTGCTAATATCTAGTGTCATTACAAATAAGCAAAACTAATTATCCTAAATAGAAACTCATTTCTTACTATATTAAAAGCAATAAAAATGCTAAAAAGCAATCTAATTCAAAAATTGACTGAGAGGAATGGTTGTCATTTGGGGGCTATTTTGCCTCCCAGGGGTGATTTGGCAGTATCCGGAGACATTTTGGTTGTTAGAAGGAGAGAGGGTGCTACTGGCATCTAGTGCATAGAGGTCAGGGATGCCCTAGACACATAATGCACAGGACAGTCCCCCACAGCCACCAGCAGTGCTGAGGTCTAGAAATCCTGTTTTAGATGAAGGTGACTTGGCTGTCTAATAGTAACAGGAAATGTAGGCACTGAGAGATGAAGGTATGGGGATAGGCATTTTTTCCTGTATTGCTAAACTAGACTCCTCAAGTTCTTGGTGTGCCCCTTCCAGTCACCATCCTGCCTTGAAGGCTCTGTTCACTTCTTACTCTGTTCCCAGGCCAGGCTCCCCCTACTCTTCTGTGCCTCCCACCTGGCTATCCACATTCCAGCCCCTCCTCAGTCTTGCTGGCCACTCCTTGATATTAGGTGTTGCTGATTGATTGGAGCTGTCAGAGATGCATAGCAGGAAATTCCTAGAACAAATGGACATTGTTCTAGATGGTTTTAAGGTTCCCAAGTGTCTAAAATGGATTCCTCCTATTAGAAAAAGCTCCCCTTGTCCTTCCCTCTCAGTAGCTCTGGACATTAGCCACCTCCTTGTAAAAGGCGAAAGATTTATACGATCTGAAGAGAGACCAGAGTATTGGCCACCCCTTGTAAAGTGCAGTAACGAAGATGGTAAATCAATTATGATACACATTTGGAATGTGAGCGGCATATAATAGTGTGGCACAATTGATTAAGACAGGGAGCTCTAAATTCAGGATGCAAGTTTGAATCCCACCTCTGCCAAAATGTAATGGAGTTTAAGCAGATAGTTAACCTTTCTAGGTCTCAGTTCTCCCATCTGTAAGACAGAAAAAAATAATAACCCCTCTTTGGCTTTTCAGGAGGATTAAATAAGATAATGTGTGTAAGGCATTTGACACAGTACCTGGAATATAATAAGTACTCAATATATTATTTATTATTCCTCAGCCATTAAAATGATGTTCACAAAATTTCTGAAGACCTAGATACTGCTGATAATATCATTTGCAATGAAAAATTCAGAGTGCAAAACTATTTTCTATAATGGGTATAGAAAGAAAGAGAAAAGCTGAAAAGCAGTATTCCAAATGTTAATAGAGCATGGCGGGATTATGAATCATTTTATTTGTTTTGTGTGTGTGTGTGTGTGTGTGTGTGTGTGTGTATTTTTTCCATTTTATAGAATATGCAAGACAAATTTTCCAAAATTAAAAAGTTAATATTAAATGATATCAGATGCTTCTCTTAACTTTCATTTAGCATTTAGGCAAAAACTTTGAAATTACTAGATGGCAAGATAACAATCATTTTAATATTGTTTAGGCCACTGAAAATAAAGATGATGGTGAGTTTCTAGATCCTACTTCCCTAAATTCTCGAGAACATTTCAACATCCATCTGTGGTTGAGATGCCGCCTAGCATTGGTGACCGCCTTTGTTGCACAGATTCACGGCGTTGGAATTGTGACAGGTACAAATATCCTGTTTTCTTAATAAAAGTTTTCCTAAACATTAATTTTACTTAGGTAATGGAGGTTTTATTGGGATACATTCGATTATAACATTCACATTTTCCAACTTTATAGCTTGATCTGTTTCCAGAATAAGAGAATTCATGTTATAAAAATAGTCATTTCCGTAACACTGAAAATGGCCTCTGTGTTTCTGATGTATGCAAAACAGGCAAGGAGATTTCAAAATACCAACATGCAAGTCTTCTTGTCATTCAGGGAGGCAGCGTAGTGTAGGGGGCTCGAACACAGATTCCGTCGCTGGGTACCTGACTTAGGTTCAAATATTTGGTCCACCACTTCCTCCTTGGTCAACTCTCTTAATCCCCCTATGCCTCAGTTTCTTCCTCTGGTAACAATGGAAATTATTGTACCTACTTCATAGGGTTATTGTCAGTCTTAAATGGTTAAATTTATAAAGTTTTAGATCATAGCCTGGTGCATATACATGTCAGTTTTTACAGTGATTAAGAATTATCTGTTTGTAAATCTATCTATCCAGCCATCTCTATCCATCTCTCACATTAAATATTTTTCATGTAGCATTATTACTTTTGTAGCATTGGAATACCCTAAAGTACTTTCCCCCAAATTGCAGCACATTTTTTTTAATGTTTCATGTAGAGTCTGTTTTCTGTCTTTATATCTTTCTATTCTTCTCTAGTATACAATATTCCTGTGATGAATATTGGGGGACTTATGCGTATGTGCTTTCTTACTTTCCCAGTGCATTTTAAATAACTGCATTTATTCACTTTAGAAAACAATATGACAGATTACGTCAGCCTCATCAACGAAGGGTGCATGGAAGCAAAAAGTGCAGGCGACAGGGAGCTACAAGCTGAATTCTTGATGCAAGCTGTAATCATTGGCCTACAAGAAAAGCATTTAAAGGCAGACATCATAACAAACCTTCAGGTAGGAAGGAGACCTCATTCACATTGATATTCACCTACTGATTCTGATTGAACAAAAGGAGAGAATTTTAAATCCCATTAGATGCTGAATGCACAACAGTTTGGCCAGCTCTTGTTTCAGTGGATTGGAAACAGGACTATCAAAAGCAATAATTTTATTTTAATAGGCTGTAATACATTTGCTTGAAGAAAGTGAATTTATTTCCCCTCGATCTCATTTAACCCTGGTGAGAAGCATGCTTTTGCTGGATGACTTAACAAAAGCTGAGAAATTCAAGGAAACTCCTTCTTCAAAAACAGAAAAAATATGTTTGTTGACTCAGGCTCACAACATTCTTATTGAACAGGTGGGTGCTCTTTTGTGTCCTCAAGACTTAGACATTGACTTTTCCATCCTCTTATTCAAAACCACATTAGCTAGTCACTAATACAGTGTTCCTTTCACAGATGCTAACTTTCGGAGAAACGATTGAATTTCCTTTATCAAACACTGACTCTGCAAGTCCATCGCAGCCTTTGAAAAATATCTATCTTCCCCATGTCATGTTATTGGCCAAAACAAAAATGAGGATTGGTAAGAATGCTTTAACATATATTATACTCAAGTCACTGATGAGAAATTGTCATTTTCAGGCAGGCTATCCTAGGAGTACATTCAAATGGGGCAATATTTATGAATACTCGGGCTCCATTTATTTTAATGAATAGTTTTTGATTATTTACTGTGTGCCAGATTCCGGGTGAGGTCCTGGGAAATTACTGGAGGTTAAACAGGTACAGTCACTGATCTTCATGTGGGAGGTAGAAATAAGCAAGTAAACAAACCATATGGAGAAGTGCATATTATAAATATTGTATAAAATCTTTTAATGTTTATAAAATATCCCCCTTATAAAATTTAATAGAGATAAATATTGTATATAATAAAATATATATTTGACAAGTACCAGGCAGAAAATGAGTAAGGGTACAGAAAGCTTTGTATGATAATGCATTACATATAGGTATGCAATTATAAATTGTGATCCATTTTGTGAAAGATGTGGATGAGTTCTGCTGATAAAGAACAATGAAGGGAGGGGTGCCTGTTTAAGTAGAGTCATTGGTGAAGAGCTCTGTGTGGAAGTGGTATTTAACCCTAAACCTTAAATTGCAAGTGACTAGTTATGCACGATGGAGACAGAGAGAGCCGTGTTGTAGGTTCTGAGGTCAGGACAAGCTTGACCTGTTCTGGAAGTGCAGGAGACCAGGATAGCCTGATCAGAGTGGGCTAGGGGCAGCCTCATGGGAGGAAGTGAGCTGAAGAATCGATTGCAGGTTAGACTGGAGCCAGCTCTGACTGGACCTGATGGGAGCTGGTGGACCAGGAAGCAAGAGGCGTACAGCCCTCTGGAGCCAAAGTGGAGCTGACCAGTGCTGTCCTTCTCTGGAGCTTACAGATTGTGTCAGGCTTTCTCTAGGACACCGTCTCTGGCCTTTGACCCAAGGCTGACTGCCTCAAGCTCCCAGGCTTTTTGTCCAGCTCAGAGGGCAGGAAATCTTATAGCAGCTCTCTGTGTTCTAACCTATATTAATCATGCCTTTTTCTTTTCTGTATTTCTGATACTTTGACATCTGGGGTCCTGCTGACTAGGGAAGGACTTCCTGGGGCTAGCCAATGCCTAGAGATTACCAAACTACTATCCTGTGAGCATGCCCTTTAAATGGAGACTATTCCAGAGCCCATTCTCTGAACCTTTATTGGGCTCCCTTGTAGTCCTTTGCTGGGCTCTGACACTCTGAACCATTGTTTTCCTGCCCTAATCACCCCTGGGAGAGGTATCATCAGACTACTAGCTCAGTCCGCTGAAATTATTTTAGACTAGCTAATCCGAAACCTGCTTTGCCTGTTTACCCCAACCTACCCATCCCGTCCTACCACATCTAAAATAAAGATTCTTGTCCACATTTTCGCCTCGCTGCCTCTACTTCCTGAACAGCTTTTGGGCTTTTCTGTCTGGCCCGGTGTGATGTGGTGTGCCCCAGCTTCTTGGGAACTGTCGTAAACTATGTTTTCAGTGGCAGTTGTCTCCTGGCCTGTACAGTAATGAAACACACCTGGACAGTAAAGAAACCTACATTTTAAAACATACCCCTCACTTCCTGGTACCCATTTGCCTCCTGTACCAGTAGCTGCTCAGCTAAGGAGAGGCGGATGGTTGGACTACAGTGTGAAGGGAGGGCAAGAGAGCTGTGTGTGGTCAAACCATCATCATCATCTTCTCCCTTCTACCCCTCATGATTATTACTCATTATTATTTTATGTGATTCCTCATCATCATCATCAGAGATGAATTTTATTACTTTGGGTAAATTGTATCACCTCTATACTGTTGAGGCTCCTTATTTATGAGATTAGGCTGGCCTAACTGACCTCTAGACTTCCTTCCAGCAATCTGACCCCATAAGAGCTATTTTTGTATATTTTTAGTTCACAGTTTGTTATATTATCAGTATATTCAATTTCTACAAGAGCTTAAAGTACAGATTGTGTTAAATTGTGCAGATTGTGTGAAATCAAATGTATTCTCTGCTTTCCTGACTTCCTAATCCTGAAGATGTGTCACCACTCTGTGACAATAGTGCCACTGTTTTTTAGACTCACTTGAGGCAGAACAGCTTGCTTTCTGTTATATTATATTAAATACAGACCTAAAAAACAAAACCAAAAGCAGCTTTTCTGTCAAAACAACATCAGTTTCACAACTTCTTTTTCACAGAGTTGATGTTTATTGGAAAAAAGAGCACTTCAATATTATGAAGCATAAAATCATCTGATTTGATGCTTTCTCGACAGTTTTCCTTTATAGGGAGAGTATAGATTGCATCGCAAGAATAGAGCCATTTAAACAATTGTTTTTCCTTTGTGAAAGCCTCTGATGGAAAAAGGCATTCTGAGACTTTCATAAAACCAAAAATAAGCATCATGGTTATTTGAGATTATTTTTCCCACTAATGACTGAACCTCGAGCTTCTTTATGAGATTAAAAAATAGATTATTGATTGCTTATGTAATAGCAGTGAAGAAAGATGCAAGAGTGATGCTGGGGAGTGGGGATACAAGAGGGAGCCAGTGATCATCTCTGCCCTCAGACAGCCTGTCATCCTCTTAGGGGGAGAGAGAGAGAGAACTGTCAGTAATTTCTGTAACAAATCCCTTTATTGTTTCAATCGAAATCCAGAAGACAACGCAAGTGCTTTTATTATATATTAATACTTTATTATATATAACATAGATTTTATATATAGTACATATATGTCAGTGCCCAAATTACTTGAAGATAATTGATAATGTCGTATATGAATAAACAGCTCTAATATAATTTGAAACAATAAATGAGACATATAAAAGGCAGATGTGTTGAAAAATGAGGTTGCCTTGGACAAAATGCTACTAGCATACCCTTACCTGGGATCTACTCACGATTGGTAATTGTTGGGATTGAAGAGCATGGACTCTGGAGAAAGATTTCTGGTCTTACTCCGGTCTGGTCTTACTCTTGTCATAATTAGAGTGTGGGCCCTGGAGTCAGACTGCCTGGGTTCTAATCACAGCCCTGCTTCTTACAAGTCACATGACTTTGGGCATATAAAATAAAATAAAATAAAATAATCACTGTGCCGCTGCTTTGTCCTCTGTGAAGTGTACTAATGACATCCATTCAGAGTTGGGAGGATTACACGAGATAATGCTTAAGTCCTTGGGATGGTACCTGGATTGTAGGAATCACTTAATAAGCCTGAGCTCTTCTTTTTCTCTTTTCTCATTTTTGCCCAGTGCCTCTTATTTTATCCAGCATTCAGAAAATATTTGCTACGTGTCTGTCTGTCTGTCTGTGAGGGCACACAGATTACGTCTAATGCCTCTTCAACAATACAACAGTCCTTCATTATCTTAAATGATGACGGGACCACACAAGAAGTACAGCATGTGGCCCTTATCCAAATGGCTTTGGCATCTAGTTGCAGTGATAAAATATGCATAGCAAGCCACCACTAATAGAGCTGAATAGAAACAAAATTACTGCTTATTAATATATGCAAATTTTTACTGGGAAAAATATAAAGCTTCATAAGACTTACAGACGTTTTCCTACTAACAACCTCATGTTAGGAACACAGTTGTTCTGTAGAGCATCATGAAATGTTGGAGCTGAAAGAGACCTGAGAGATTATATCCATTTTAAAAATAAGAAAATGTTGAAATTTATCAAAGATAAAGTTTCTAAGTGCTACTGTTCAAGTTCATTGAAATATTTGAATATTGAGTTTAAAAAATATTTCTTAGATGCTAGAAAGTAAAGACTACTAGAGTTCTTAAGCAAACTTAATGTGAGAGAAATCTGGTAATGTGGAGGCTTGTTACAAACACCGTGTGTTTCATTCTTTCTTCGCCATCCGACTTGTTCCCTTTAGGACATACAGTGGCCAAACAAGTCTATTATACCAGTAAAAAGAAGGATCCCTCAAAGTGGTTACCTGCCCTTCATCTTTTTGAAATGGCACGGAAGCTCTGTAAGGTAGCAGCAGCAGCAGAACATGAGGTAGAGGCAGAAATTCTTTTTCAGAAAGGTAAGATGTACTTGGGGTCAGAACCGTGATAAAGTTTATGGGATTTTTTTTTTCTTATTAACAATGTGCTTCTTGAAAATCTGGTCACTGACTGTAAAAAAATACATATTTTATAAAGGGCTTAGTGATGACACAAAAGTGGTACCTTTGGCAAACATATCAAGAAAGGGGAAAAAGAGTACTACTACTTAGTCTCTTTTATAATTACAATTGACCCTCCTTAGACAAAGTTTTATGTTTGACTCAAAAATGTCAGCATCAGTCATTTAGCTATAAATAATGTTTCTTAAAGAATGCTTGGAAGGCATTTTTTATGCGTGATTTCATTCCTTAGCTAAGCATTTTAGTTAATTTCTATAAAAGATACATACCCACTTAAATAGCTGTAGCACACCTGTAATTATAAGCTATGTACGATATATTTGCATAATTACTGTGGCTACTTTGGGCATGACAAGAGTGACGGTGATGGTTGCTATCATTTGTTGATCGTCGACTAGATGCAAGGCCCTATAGTAGTCAGTGTGTAACCTCTCATATTGCCGATTCCTACAACAGTTCTACAGGGTATGCATGGCTAATCCTACTTGACAGATGAGGAAAATGAGGTACAGTCTGGTTAAGAAACCTTCTCTAAGTCAGCAGCTACTAAATGATAGTGCCCAGGCGTGAACCTAACCCTGGGAGGCTCTGTGCCCTGTCCACACACTAAATGAAAACCGAATTCTTTTTATAGCGATTATATGATTTTCCTTCCTTGCCCTTTGGCTACAAAAGTGCCATTCCACTGAACATTGTGGCTAACCATGGGGTCGAGAGCGGTGTGAACACTGAACTATTTGCCTCATTTGTGATGGTTTTCAAGTGTTTGCTGACTTTTTAGGATTTAGCAGAGATGTTTTCTATGAGATCTGCGATACTAGACAGAGATCCGCAATACTGTATCTGTAATACAAGAGGAAGAGGACATGGATGTAGACAAAGGGAATGGGCCCCACAGGAGGAAAGGGAGGTACAAAGTAAGGAAATATAAAAATAAGATGGTAAGAACATTTGTGTCTGGAAAGCCAAAGGAGGCTTTGACTCAGTGTTGCTAACTAAAGGCAGGATGAACCCGGAGACTCCTGGGGAAAGAAGTAAAAGATCTTGCACTATTGGCTGACCTTACAGCAAAAACAACAGACAGATGGGCAGGAAGGACAGCACATTCCAGTTTTCTGAAGTCCCAGCATGAAATATTTATTCTAAAGTTCTAAATGATAGAAAAAGGAAAAACCATTTGTGTACATATTTTTTTTTATTCTTTCAGGCAAAATAGAACGTCAAATATTGATGGAAGAGAAATCTCCAAGTTCACAACTTGAGAGTTTATTTGAAGCTGTACAACTAAGCTTGAGAAATGATCAAAACTCGGGGTAAAAAAAATCTTCCCAGTATTATAACATATTTTGGCTTAAGTCCCATGCTCTGCTAGTACATTGAACATTCAAGGCTGGGATGACTGGGAGACCATCTTCTTATGGCAGGACTAGTTCACTGGGGTCCATTGTCCACCAGATTTACTGACTTCCTTCCCAAGGTTGTTGCCCTTTGCTCTGACCCAAAGCCTCATTTACAGCAATGGTTGGTGATGGCAGTTATCATGGTGGCATACTGGACTGTGTATTGCTTCTAGTCTTTACTCACATCGATCTCCTATCTGTCCCAGGATTCCAGCAGCTTCCATGGATGTGAAATTGTATCTAGAAGGGATTTATGTGGATATTCACTCTGGTCAACAGGGCCAGGGATGGCCAACTTAATTCTATATAAAAATCGTCTTAAGATTGAGAATAAGCTGCCATTATTACAACTGTACTGATCTAAATAGCCCCAACTGACAGGTTTGATAGTGAATACACAGACCTCACCCATATCATACAACTGCTTTCTGCATTACTCCATGTCTCTTTCCATTTTCATTAGTATAGGAGGGTAGAAAAAGAGGTCTGATTTTCAAGGTAGGTTCCTTCAGTCCTGATTTTCACTTCTTTAGTGACTTGTGTGCTGGAATATTCTAGAATGGTATGGATGCTGGGCTTCAGAGCAGTCATGCCATGGAGTGTTGCCAGCACAGGACAAGGTAGAATTCTCAACTCTCTTCAAGAGCTTCCAATTTCAGTAGGGAGGAAGGTGCTGCTGTCTCTGCCAATGGTGCTGTGAAAAGAAGGTGTGTATTTGGGACAGATACTGGTTTTGTCTATTTTTACCTTTCATCAGCTCAGAAATTGTGGAAAATGATGCAAAATGATTATGAGTGGTGAAGCTATTTAATAAGTACAGTGTTCTATCATTTTAGGTTGATAAGAGACTCCTACTTAGAAATGGCCTTATTATTTTTACATATGAGGAAGCCAAAAAACAATCTTTCAACACCACCATTAACACTTAAGGTAATAAAATATTTTATTAGAAATCTTAAGTTAATTGCCTTTGTTAACTCTGTGCTATTGAAATAATGAGACTGATTTTTTATGTATGATTTGGAGAAATTCATTTATTACTTTATAGTCACACTCATGTTTAGATACTTCCCTGGATGTTTTTTGTTTTGTTTTGTTTTGTTTTTAATATGAAATTTATTGTCAAATTGGTTTCCATACAACACCCAGTGCTCCTTCCAACAGGTTCCCTCCTCAGTGCCCATCACCCACCTCCTCTCCCTCCCACTCCCATCAACCCTCAGTTTATTCTCAGTTTTTAAGAGTCTCTTATGGTTTGGCTCTCTCACTCTCTAACTTTTTTTTTCCTCCCCTCCCCCATGGTCTTCTGTTAAGTTTCTCAGGATCCACATAAGAGTGAAAACATATAGTATCTGTCTTTCTCTGTATGACTTATTTCACTTAGCATCACACTCTCCAGTTCCATCCACGTTGCTACAAAGGGCCATATTTCATTCTTTCTCATTGCCACGTAGTATTCCATTGTGTGTATAAACCACAATTTCTTTATCCATTCATCAGTTGATGGACATTTAGGCTCTTTTCATAATTTGGCTGTTGTTGAAAGTGCTGCTATAAACATTGGGGTACAAGTGCCCCCATGCATCAGCACTCGTGTATCCCTTGGGTAAATTCCTAGCAGTGCTATTGCTGGGTCATAGGGTAGATCTATTTTTAACTTTTTTGAGGAACCTCCACACTGTTTTCCAGAGTGGCTGCACCAGTTTGCATTCCTGCCAACAGTGCAAGAGGGTTTCCGTTTCTCCACATCCTCGCCAGCATCTATAGTCTCCTGATTTGTTCATTTTAGCCACTCTGACTGGCGTGAGGTGGTATCTCAGTGTGGTTTTGATTTGTATTTCCCTGATGAGGAGTGATGTTGAGCATCTTTTCATGTGCCTATTGTATATAAGGCTCTGGAAATAAGAGTTTCTGTGGACAGTTTTGCCTGTTAAAATGTAATACATGAAATGTAGGTGTATGTAAATACTCTAAGGTATTAGTGTTAATCAGGAAATTGTAGGAAATGGTATATTGGTTAAGCAGATGGACAAGTAAGATGTTCATTATTGATACGGCCTGCTAACATCACTTTTTGATAGAGTCATTCATTTATTCATCACATACCTATTGAACATTCACTCTGACCCAGACAGTATTCTGGAAGGTTATTAAGCAGTGATTAAGACAAACTTAGTCCTTGTTCTCGTGGAACTAGTTTTCAGTAGAGGGAGAGAGACAATAAACCAGTAAAGGAAAAAAGTAAGAGGAAGGAAGGGTGGGGGGGGGGGGGAAGAAAGGGAGAGAAAGAAGAGAAGGAAGGGGGGTTGGTTTAGGTAGTAAAATTGGAGATTAGGAAAGAACTTGGGTTGGTGGGATTGTGAATGATGCAGTGGCAAGAGGTGGGGTTTACTGGATGAGAAGGGGACCATGCAAATAGTTGCAGGGGCATGCACTTCTAGAGCGGTGCTTCCAAACCAAGGGGCAGAAGCATCTCTGGGGATCCTATGAAAATGCAGAGTCTGATTCAGTAAGTCAAGGATGGGGTCTGAGATTTGGCATTTCTGTTGGTCTGTGGGCCACATTTGAATTCCAGGGATCTAGACTGAGGGAGATCCTGTGGGCAGGATGTGGGTGCTTTGGAGATATATGAGGCCAGTAACTTTTAACTTTTAATTAATTTATTATTATTATGATTATTATTATTTTGTTTTAGAGAGAGAGACTGTGTGAGCAGGGGAGAGGAGCAGAGGGAGAGAGAGAAAGAGAGTAAGGGAGGGAGGGAGGGAGAAAGGAAGAATCTTAAGTAGGCTCCATGCTCAGCACTGTTCTTACATTATAGTTATTTAATGTTATTATGTATTCTTCATTTAATGCCTATTAGTATTCTTTCCAGAATTAAAATAGGTAAATTGCCCAAACTTACAGAGCCAGTAAGCCACAAGGGCTACCCCAAAGCCTAAGTGGCTTCATTACAGCTAATGACTAGGATTCTCATATTTTGGGAGAGGGCTGTATTGCTTAGATTATCCATAGGCGGCTTCTCCAGGTATCATCTACCTCCAGCCAATCTTAGCACTTGATCTAGGCTAGGCCACATTTACACGTTGTGTTTCCTGCTCTGGCATCAGTACTATTCACTGGCTTTCTTTTTCCTTGGGAGTCCTGTAGCCAGAAGTAAAACAAAGATATCTTTGTTATTGTTTGTTTTATTCTGCAGTCTTGTTGAAGATCAAGGAATTGGCCAAAATATGAGCATCAAAAAATTAGAACCAAGCAGTCTAATTGAACAGTTTTATCCATATTAGTTAAATATTAAGAATTAACTATTAATACTTATTTTAGCTATCTTTAAAAATGTAAAACAGGCAGATATTACATTGCCATTGGAGTTTCTTTCTGTTAATTTTTGTAGCATTGACTTTCTTATTTAAAAAATTGAACACACACACACGGTAAAAAAATATCTTCATTCATTGCTATTTTTGCTATTCTATGGAACTTTATGATTACATCATCCTTTAATAGTTCCCTAGTTAGAAAAGTGATAGCAAATACCTATCAGAAACCTTTAAGTAATATTCTTATTTCTGACATTCTCACACAATGTATTCAACTTATAAATCATCTATTAAAATGGCAAATACCATTTTAAGTAAATACTTTCCTAAAAATGCCATTTGTGTTTATTTTATTGTTATTCAAATCCAAGCTCAGTATAAAAAATTAGAAAAGATGAGAAAAATAAGCACCCTTAAGAGCCATAATAACCACTGTTAATAATTTTCTTTGCTTTTGTATACAGGGAATATATGTGTATACATATCTTTTTAAAAATAGGATCGTACTTTGCATACTATTTTGTAACCTCTACTTTTCTGTCTCTAGTATATTTGAACATCGTTTCATGTCAATACATCTAATACATACATTATTGTTCTTTATTTTTACATTATTATTCTTAATGGCTATATAGTGTTCCACTGAAATGTCATTTTCAGAGGATGAGAAAATTTATCATGCAACTTCATGGTATCTTTATCTATCTTTATTATAACATATGTGCTATATTTTTTAGACTCCTACCAGAAGGCATAGTTCTATTAAAGAACCAACAGTAAATAGATTTGAAATGTACAGTTCACTGGCCTGGACTGTGATAAGAGCTGCTGCCCAGGTTGGTGTGATTTTTATTTAAGCTTCCTTTTAACTGGCCTGTCTGTATCCTCTACCTACTAGTTGTTAAGACAGCATAATGTATCTAGACAAGAGAAAGGAAAATTCACATTCTTTAGGATTTATGCCAATGATCTTTCTTTGGGAAGATTAGGAATGCTCCTTAAGTATGTTGTGTTTTTAATCTTTATTAGGCAGACCTGTCTTTGTTTGTTTCGGCTTTTCTTTAATGAAAGTATTGGCAGATACATATGTGTACATTTTGACATTTTGGCAAATATCTTTCAGAGCTAGGTGAGATAGCCTATTTAAAGTGACTCATGCATTAATTAAATTGTCAACAATAATGATTTGTTTGACAATGATATATACTACATGTTGGGCATCACATGTTGTTTTCCAGATAGTCTTTATTTTTTCTTCCAATGTATATTGAATATGATTTTATGAATTCACTTTTTCACATTATGGGCCTAATGGATAATCTATGAATCGGAAAGCTTACATTTATGAATTCTAATTCTGCATTAATTTTAGGTCAGTGAAGCTGTGCTAGCAGTTAATCTACTTATTGGAAAGAAGAATGCTAGAACTGATAAAGTCAGCCAAGGGGCCTTACCAAATATCCCCGAATTTGCCACTGTGGATCTTTTGTCTTCATATACAGATTATTTGCTTGGTATGTTTGAAATGTCTAGGCATTTTATAAAAACCTGATACGTGTAATGCATAATCAAGTTGCAAAGGTTTAATCATGGTGATTTGTTAGGTTTTAGCTTAGAGAGTTTCACGGCAGGAGGAACCTCAGAAAGACAGGGGCTCTGCAGCCTAGCTGCCAAAACAAAGGGGCATCACTTCATTGTATGTACGTCTGTGTTACTCAATCAGCTGTTGCATTTCAGATGCAGGACTCTGTGAAAAATGGTATTTCCTTCTGTCTATTTTCCAGTTCACACATGTCAAATGAGGCCTTTTGGAAATATTTACTTGTGGATCCTTTCCTGATCCCCTAAAATGTGTGCTCACCCTCATACTCTCATGTAGTTCTCTGTTCTTTTTCTTAGTTATTTTATATTTGTGTGTGTGCATGTGCATGTATGGGTGTGCACATGGGTATACATGTTTGAACTCTTTCTCTCATTAAGCTATCATCAGCTTCCTGAGGATAGGGACTTTATTTGACTTGCTGCCCTAACTGCAGAAAATCACACATTACTTGCACATGACAGACATTTGTAATTGTTTATTTTTTTTTCATTTTTTTGTTTGTTTATTTTTGAGAGAGAGAAAGAGAGAGAGCACAAGTGGGAGAGAGGCAGAGAGAGAGGGAGACACAGAATCTGAAGCAGGCTGCAGGCTCTGAGCTGTCAGCACAGAGCCCAATGTGGGGCTAGAACCCATGAACTGTGGTATCATGACCTGAGCTGAAATTGGAGGCTTAACTGACTGAACCACCCAGGCACCCCTCGTAATTGTTCAATGAATTAATGATTGAGAGGTTAGAATTTAAACTTGATCTCACTATTATTTGTTTTTTCTATTTTACGGCTCCTTTGTTAGCTAGCAAACCGTCATATAAACCTCTAAGTCAGATCAGCAGTAATATATTTAAGATTCATTTATGTGTTTGTCCATTCATTCATTTGAAAAATAGTTATTGAGTGCTTCTTGTATGCTGAACACTTGGATGGTTCAAAGACATAAGGTGCTGGAGTCTTACTTCCAGGCTGACATTTCAGTAACAACAATAACTAATTTTCCTTGGCACTAGGTGAGCATTGAGCCAAATGGGGTGAAGAGTGCTACTTTAACCTGGTGGGGGTGGGAGTGTTCTTCCTAAAGCCGCTGAAAACACATCTGTAGGCAGCAGCTTACTCTGCTGAAGTGTTAAGTCAACTTTAGCCAAAGGATTAGTGTCTAAAACCATCCCTTTCCTTGGCTTTCTTCCTTTCCAACCCAAAAATGTATTGCCTGAGGTTAAGCCATTAGATGAACTTTTTATGCCAAGTTATGGTTTTCCTATTTTATTGCTTTGATGTCTGGTGGGATTTTGTTTCATCAGTTTCATCTAAAATGCTGTATTAAGCAGTTATTACCAAAATTATGCTGTGTATCAAACAACCCTAGAACTTAGTGGCAATGAGAATTCATCCTTTGACTTGGTCTGGTCCATGTACATTTGTTACGAAGCCCAGGCTGAGGAGGCAGTGGCTGTTTGGAGCATGCTCTTCTCACGGTGTACAGCAGAGCAAAGGGGCCAAGCTCTATCACAGAAGTACACTCAAGGTCTCTCTTCACACCACATCTCACCGGCCATGGCAAATCATATGGCCAAGTCCAACATCAGTGAGGAAGGGGAATCCACTGTGCCAGGCGAGGAAGGGAGAGGGGCACGAATGTTTGCTGAATGATAATCCAAACTATCTTACGTGACAAGTCCAGTCTGTGGCTGGCAGCTACCTGAGAGGAATTCTGAACCCCTGTATGGAAATACAGGAAAAGGTGTTGCAGTGATCCGTTAATGATGTCACCCATGGGCACATGCAGTGAGGAGCCGCATCCCGGATCCAAATGATCTGAGTTGATCAGTTGAGCAGGTGGTCTTCATCTTAGCTGTGCTTACTGCTAGAATGTGTGGTTTCTTTGCCCTCCTCAGTGATTTTCATAGTATATTCCAATTTTCAGTTTCTGTTTTGTACCATTAGCACTCTTTTACTGTTTTACAAAAATAGTAATTTGAAATGACCAAATTTTGAAGTCCCATCTATTTTGCATTTTGCCTTGCCTTAAGGGTAATAGTTTTGCCCTCCAGTATTTTCCTAGCAGACTGATAATTAATTCATGCTGATGATTTCCCTCACTTCAGTATTTGGGTTGGAAGGAGGTACTGAATCCCCTCCTGACTGCTACAAATACCCAGACGGCAACGAAGTTTATATTATAATGAATTGCTAATGGGCAACAGCAACAAATAAAACTTGTTTGATTTTCCTTGCATTAGCATAAATTAGCATCCAGGAGAAAACGTCCTCAGTAATCTTACCTTTGCTAGCATTGATGTGTACTCAAGGTGGTGACCAATAGTCATGGTTTTTGTGTGTGGAACGCTGCACCAGATATTTGTGTCCAAAAGGAAGGAGGAGTCATAGAAAACCAAGAAAGTGAGTCTTTCCTTCCATGAGGTTCCAGTCATTGACAGTCAGAACAGAGATACACTTTGGAATTATATAGATATGTCTCTTAAGAGGTCCATATTAATGGAAGCAAATTAGGCTGAAGCTGGACGACAGACAGGATGGGCATATTAGTTAATTGGAAACATTTTTTTTTCTGGAACAAGTATATTGTGGGGCAGGTATAAAAAACCACATTTTCTCAACAGAGCAATTGGCAATCGGAGAAGCATGATGACAGAATAGACTATTCATGTGTATGTGAACCATAATAGGTCAGCATGTGTACCCCAGAGCTACTGTATGACGTCTGCAGAATAAGAAGATACCAGAGTGATTCAGCTGATCCAACTTATAGAGGTTTTCTCTACATTGTCTTATAGGCATAGAGACCCTGAGATGATGATACTGGCAATATAAGATCATATTTAGTTTCAATGCAAAAAAACACACACATTTATTAGATGCCTACTTTGGGCCTAGTTGTATTTAAATACACTTATCTTTTTTGTCTTGATTTTCTTGTGGCTTTAGGAAAAATTTCAGCTGGGATAAGAATTGTTAAATTCTGTAAGACAGTTTGAATTAAAAGTACAATTTAGGGCTAGTGGTCCTGGATGCAGCTTCTCACAACCAAATGCACTTGGTCTATAGAAAATATAAATGTTTGTCTTGCGAAAACTAATGGCGGTGAACCTATTGTCAGAACATACAAAGAGAACTGTGAACGAAGACTTAGGATCACAGCTGACCTTTAATATAGGCTCTGCCTGTTGAAACAGAGAAAAGCTTTCAGCCTGAAAAAATAGGATTTGTTTTTTCCTTACTGCCTTGGGCCTGGTCCAGAAACATGGGGTCAATACCAACTAAAAACTGAGATGCCATTCCTCTGCTACTATCTTGATTTCTTGTATTCCTCTGAAACACAATACTCCATAGGTGGGGACCTAGGGAAACACATTACATCCTCAAATCCCAAAGTATTACACTACTTACAGATTAGAATGAAGAAAAATAATTTATGCTAATAGCAGTGATGTGTGTGTGTGTGTGTGTGTGTGTGTGTGTGTGTGTGTGTGTGCGCGCGCGCACATGCGTGTGTGTAGCTGCTATGTATCAGTTCATAGTATTAGCAGCTGGGACAATTGGAGCATGATGAGAACCATCCTCAGTGAAGCAGAGCTGTCCTGGTCCAACACCTGCAAGCTTCTAGAAATGTCATTCAGAGCTCTATACTTTGATCACTTAAATCTGAGAAGGAACCGTCTCATGACCAAGAGCAGAGCACATATTCTCCACCCTCTATTACCAGACTCTAGGTGTGAAGACATTCTTTATTCTAGACAGAGTCAACAATGAAAAATAGGAAGCAACAGAAGGCACCTGTAAGGAAACATTGCCAGACAGGCACAATGAAATGCTCTCTTGAAGACTCAGAGGAAGACTGACACTTCAGGGAGCCAAAAGAAATGTAACAAGATCCTTTAAAACCTTCAGCAGGGCCCGGTCAAAGACTGACACAAAACAGAAAGCCATATGCAGCGAATGCTAGATAACAGTGGGACCAGTGTGTCCTGATGCCATACGCTAGTGCTTTATGTGATTTCATCTGTCCTTGACGAAAATCCCATGGCAGTGTCATTATGCATATATATTAAACGAAGAAAGGTCCTCAGAGAGGTTATGTAATCAGGATAATTTTCTACTGCTGATGCAAATCCTGATCTATCCGGTTCTAAAAGCTGTGCCCTTGATCACTGTGTTGGGTGTGATAAGAAAGTATTACCAGGAAATCAAAGTGCAGAATGAATGCATCACCCTTTCAGATTGAGCTGACATGAAAGATGCTTTTTCCCTCCCCAATCCAAACATGTAACACAAGGTTGGATAAAACAGAACTGAAATTGTTTTAACTTACAGCTGAGCATGAAGTCAGGAAAGGGAAATCTCAAGTTACCAAAGTAAATTGAGTGATTCTAAGCAAGAGCTGAAGGTGAGGACGCCATTGGCGAGGGCACTGCTAGGGCTGGGACTTGGATGCCAGGACAAAGAGGGGGTCTGGAAGGAGGGCCCTGTGGGTAGGGAAGGTCAGAACCCTGCTAACTGCTTAGAATTGAGCTTCAGAGTGGGCTTGTCAAATTGAGGACTAGAAACACATTGCCCACCGGCTTGAGTAGATGCAGAGATACGTGCCAAATTGCCCGGTCAGGGCCAAAAATGAGTCACTTGGGAGAAGTCAGAACCCCACCTGAGATTGTGAGGTTGGAATTCTCACCACCTGAAAGTTGCAGGGAAATGAGCATAAATACTTGCCCAGAACCAGTGAAACCCACGCAGCTCTGGCTGAGGCTGGAGGGAAACCGTTGCAAAGGGATCCACCTCCCACAAAAGTTCTTCTGAAAATAAATGTATATTGCAGGTTGTACCTGGAAAAGTTCTGACATCACTTTTGGATTATAAAGACAAAGAAAGTAATTGTGAGTATTCAGTCAGAAAAAGTGGACTTTCTATAAAGAAAGAAGAGTTGAACTGGCCTTAATTTTCTCCTGTGACATTAAAGACCAGACGACATTGCTCAAATATGTACAGAGGCTCTTTTAGTTTAGTTCAATTTTTTACATAGGTGATTTGTTCTCAAGAATCAAAACTCAAAAGACCTCAAAGGGCATGGAGAGAAAAGTCTCCCTTCTGTCTTCTCTACAAATGACTGACTTGTCCCTAGAGACAATTGATGTTGTCATTGTATTCCTGCTGTAACCAACAGCCACAATTTAGTGGTTTAACACAACACAAGGCCTGTCTTCCAGTTCAGGAGGTCAGAAGTCTAAAATGGGTCTCACTGGGATAACAAAATTAAGGTGTCAGCGGAGTACTTTAGGGGAGGCGTTAGTTGAGAATCTCTTTCCTTGTGTTTTCCAGGGGCTTGTGGCCCCTCCCTACATCTTCCAATCTCTCTGACTCTGACATACTCTGTCTCTCTCTCTTGTTTCCCTTTTCTACATATAAGGGCGTCTAGGATTACACTGGGACTGCATGGATGACCTAGGAAAACTCCCCCTCTGAAGATCAGCTGATAACCAATCTTAATTCTATCTGCAGCCATATTTCTCCTTTGCCCTGTAACCTAACATATTCAGAGGTTCTGGGGATGAGTACACGGACATCTTTTGGGAACCTTTATTCTGCTACCACAATCAGTTTTCTAGGTTCTGTACCAGAGGTATACATGCTTATGCAAACTGCTGAGGTGCCACTGGAGAGGACAGAATCCACTACAATTTATTTAAGCAGAAGGAGATTTATTAAGACTTCCAAAATCCCTGCGAGGACCGAAGAAACAAATTCTAGGCTGAACATCCTGACTAAGCGACACAAAGCTAGGCCACCAAGGGAACTGGAGGTTTTTGTTTTGTTGTAAATAAGTGTCTTAGTCTGTTAACACCGCTATAACAAAATACCACAGACTGGCTAGCTTATAAACAACAGAAATGTACTTCTCACAGGTGTGGGAGCTGGAAGTCCAAGATCAGGTTCAGTACCTAGTGAGGGCCCGCTTTCTGGTATCTAGATGGTGCCTTCTCATGTGATAGAAGGGGCTAGGGATCTCTCTGGAGCCTCTTAGTACTCATCCCATTCAGGAGGGCTCTAATGTCATGAGCTCAGCACCTCCCAAAGGCCTCACCTTCTAATATCATACTGGGGATTAGCATTTCAACATATTTGGGAGGAGACACAAACATTCAGACCAGAGCGTAAAGGCAGCTGTAGAGTCAGGAATCTGCCTGCAAAGGAAGGAGGCTTTTCTCTGGCTGCAGCCTCAAGAGCCACGTGGCCTCTGCCAGAACCCACACCAGCAAGAGAGGTGCCTCGAATCCTGTCTCCTGCACCACCTAGCACAGTGCCAATTTCAACTTCTACGTGAATGCGTGGAATTCATGACACCTAAGTCCCATGCAGGGCCCTAGCTGCAAGGAAATCTCGCAACCATGATTTTTATCTTTGTAACTTCAATATAGGCAGGCACATTCAGGGATTAGGATGGATGTTGCATGAACCAATATGGCTGCACACACCAATACATTGATATGTTTTTCCCTAAACAAATACAATTAATAGCATAAATATTAGTGCACACAATTACTTTCCTTGCTCTTTTTTCCTTCCACTCAATATAAGCGTATCTATTGGCAAATTTTCCAAATCAGTACAGTGTCTTTTTTATTGTTGCATAATAACCCTCTATAAATTGTGTTATAGTTAAATTAGTCTCCTTTTGATAGATTTTTTTTAGGTTGTTTCTACTCTTTTGCTATTACATACAACTCTACTATAGGTAACCTTGTATGTATGTATATATGTGTGCCTTATATATGTTATCTATTGACCCAATAGATATAGTGTATCTATTGACCCAATAGATACGATGTATCTGTTGACCCAATAGCTATACTAGCCTATGTACAAAACTTTACATATATATGATATATATGTATATCTGTGGATAGACACAGGTACACACACATGTACACTTTATCTATGAATACACACACAAACACACACATGTATAATTTTAAGAAGATTTCATTTTAATTTACACATCTCTTGCTAGGACTAAGCTTAATCGTCTTTTGTGTGAACTTTCTGCCCATAATCTTTGCTCAATTTTTCTTGAGGTGTTTTTTTTTTCATTTCTTTAAGTATCTGTGAAAGCTCTTCCCCCTGCCTTTTATAGAAATCAATCCTTTAATTTGCAAATATACTTTTGCAATTATCAATTGGAATTGGAATTCCAATTATCCAATTTTTTTTGGTGGTGGTTCTATACCATAAAGAAATGTTTTATTTCAAAATAGTATAAATTATTAATCTTTAAAAATTTTTTTAAATGTCTTTATTTATTTTTGAAAGAGAGACAGACAGACAGACTGAGTAAGAGTGAGGAGGGGCAGAGAGGGAGACACAGAACCCGAAGCAGGCTCCAGGCTCCGCGCTGTCAGCACAGAACCTGATGTGGGGCCCTAACGTGAACTGCGAGATCATGACCTGAGCCGAAGTCAGATGCTCAGCCGACTGGGCCACCCGGGCTACATTATTAATCTTTTCTTTGATAACTTCTGGATTTATGTCAGAAAGATCTAGTCCCTACTCTAAGACTATAAGTGTGTTCTCCCACAGACTTTTAATAATTTATGGAAACCTATTTGGAATATGTAAAAAATGACAAATGGATACACATTTAGTTTTTCCAGATGGCTGCCTTATTTCTGTACTTTTTATTCATTTCCTATTGCTCTGTTCTATTCAGGCTTCAACACCACACTGTTTTAATTATCATAGCCTTATATTTAATATCTATTAGGATGAGTCTCCACTCACTAATCTTTCTTATCGAAATTGTTTGTCTTTTATGACTTTTATTTTTTTAACTTTGGAAGCAGCTTGCCTAGTTTAAAAAGTTCTCTTGTGTTTTTATGAGCTGCATTACATTTAGGCATTAACTTAGGAATAACTTACATTTCTATGTTATCGAGTCATCTTAACCAAGAATATTACATGTCCTATATTTTTTACTTCAAGTCTTTTTGTTTTTTAGTCCCTTAGGAGTACTTTAACATTTTCTTCCAATAGATCTTGTATGTTTCTTGTTAGGTTTATTTCTAAATAGTTAAACTTTTTATTGGCACTGTAAAATTTTTTCATTGAATTTCTACTGGTTGTTGTTTTTGTGTATGGAGGCTATTGATGACTCTCTATTACTTTATTATCTTCCAATTGTTTTTTCCACTTGATTTTTCGTAAACAAAGTCTGGGTCAGTACATGTTTTCTGTAAAGGGACTGATAGTAAATATTTTAGGCTTTGTCGTCTCTGTTGCAAGCAGTCAACTCTGCTACCGTGATGTGAAAGGCACCACAGGCAGGATGTAAATGAATGGACGTGGCTGTGTTCCACTGACACGTAGTTATGGACACTGATGTTTGAATTTCATAAAACTTTGACATGTCACAAAATATTCTTCTTCTGCTGCTTTTTTTCAACCACTTAAAAGTATGAAAACCATTCTTAGCTCATGGGCCATACATTCACATGGATAGGCCTGATTTGGCCCATGAACTATAGTTTGACAACCCCTGGAAAAGGTGAATAGAAGTCTCCTACTATTACTATCATTTTATCTCTTGTCTTATAGCTATAGTATTTTTTTTAATTGTTGCAACTGTTACTTAAGGTATGAATATTCTATTTAAATTATATATATATATATATATATACATATATATATATATATAAAGTTTATTTATTTCTTTTGAGAGTGAGAACACAAGCAGGGGAGGAACAGAGAGCGAGGGAGAGAGAGAATCCCAAGCAGGCTCTGCACTGTTAGCACACAGCCTGATACGGGGCTTGAACTCACAAACTTCAAGATTGTGATCTGAGCAGAAACCAAGAGTTGGATGCCTAACTGACTGAGCTACCTTTATTGTGGATTAGACTGAGCTACCTCATATCTTTATTGTGAATTAGACCCTGTAACATTATAAAGGCTCCACTTTTGTTTCACTTGGTGCTTTTTGGCCAGAATGCTAGCTTATCTGATAGTAGGTTCACAAATGTTCCTTTTGTTTGTTTGTTTGCATTTTTCTAGGACACATTTGCCCATTCTTTTATTTTCAACCTTTCTCAATAATCTTATTTTAAATATGCCTTTTAAATAGAACACAGAATTGGGTTTTCTTTGTTTTAAAACTTGATATTTGGTTTTTTTTAGCAATAGGCAACTGGCTAAACAATTTTAACCAATTGACATGAAAGGTAACTTTGGCATTATTTTGTATCATTTTACAAGATGTATGTAATAAATTAGGAAAGAAACAATAAAATAAAGTTGTAATTTCAGGAAAAAAAACAATAAACTATTAGCAAAGTTATTTAGGAAAATTACAGTAAAAAAAGAACCCCACAAATGATAAATGATAAGACAAAAGTAATCACTGATATGGAGAAATTAAATTATTAGAGTTTTTTTGTTTCACTCTAAGCAAATAAATTTGAAAAACTTTGTAGAATATATAATTTTGGAGAAAAATGTAATTTACTTCAAATTTCCTTCAAATTACATTATATAACAATTAGGCAAATCTATTATTATAGAAGAAATAAAGTTACATTAGAAATTAAGACTGACAGGGATATATAATCCTTATGTAGTAATTAGTAATATGTAATAACCCCTTTTGGGAATTAATCAGGCAAAAGCTGTTAAAATGGTGAACACCACCTTTGACCCACTAATCTCAATTTGGGAATCTATACTATAGAAATAAAAATCTTTGTGTTATATGAACAAAAGAAAAGAAATTAAGACTGAGAAATTAAAGTTTATTGATTATTTTTCTATTTATATTTTTTTAATATATGAAATTTATTGTCAAATTGGTTTCCATACAACACCCAGTGCTCAACCCAAAAGATGCCCTCTTCAATACCCATCATATTGATTAATTTTAAAAGAATAGTAATAAATCCATTGCAAGTTAGCATGAAGAACACTAAAAATCTCTTTAGTGTCTGGCATAATAAAAGGCAGCTAGACTCTTATACCTACTTCTGCAGTCAGTCTGTTATAGGATAATATTTTGGTTGAAATATGTGAAGAAAACCTAGCCTCACACAGATATGTAGACAGAAAATGGAGGATTATTTTAGGAGCCTTTGCAGATAATTGTGGATATTCTTCTTTGGTCCCAAACCAACCCTGGGTAAGTGGTAGTTTCTTAAAGGTTAGTTCCGATGTAGACTCTGAAGCAGTATCACTGAACCCTTTGTACCCTGTTACATTAAAACACATGAGTCTTTCAGTTTGAATAGATCTTTTACTCAGGCATGATTTTGTTACATCGTGTATTAGACACTTGGAAAATAGTGACTCCTGGGTTATGTAGAACTTCCAAATGTTGGTGCAATTCATTGGACAATTTTTAAAAATCAAAATTTTAAAATATCACCGCCATTCGTATCAGAAAAGTCTAAGCACTGGGAAGCCCATGGTGGCATATACAAATTTTCCAAAACTCTCTGTTTTTACTGAAAATTTTGAATTTTATCATTGGCAGCAAATACTGTCAGTTGTTTTCCTTGAAGACCTACTACTTTTATTTGTGAGAAAGCATTTGCCACATACTTAAGTCTGAAAGCAGTTTGTCTCCTCAGTTGTTCAGTGGGTGGGCTGCAGGGGTGGGGGGTGGAGCAGTGCATTCCGTTTGCAACTTAATCACAGAAGTGCTTTTCCTCAAGACAGCCATTGCGCTTCAGTATGAAGCAGAAATATTTGATGTGTGTTTCCCATGTTATCACACAGAATGTGAAAAAGACGGGTACTCGGGGTCAGTAGTTAATAACATTAATTTTACTGCTTTATCAGGGATATTCTTAAGTGAAACTGGCACTTTAATTAACTTGTTCATTTTACAATGAGTGCGTGGCAATGAAAAATGCAAGAACTACTAGTACTTTGGTGTCACTGCCTTCCTAGGTTCGTGCTAAGGCACCGCCGTTTTATTTACTGTTGCTTTTGCACCGTCAGTGCAAACATCAACACGGTTATTCCAGGATCAACCACTGCATTCAGAAAGACTATTCAACACCGCACATTTCACTTGCATTACTGCTCATCATTCACATACAAGGAGATCTTTGAACAGTGGGTGCCGATGCTGTCAAATATAACCAAAACTCCATGTCCAGCAATGTCTGTAGATTTGAGCATGTGCAAGGCAAAAGTACAACTGTGCAGAGGAGCTGTTAATAGAGTCTTCATGTTTGCAGCTACATCTATTTTTATTTATTTACTTATTTGTTTATTTGTTTATTTATTTTGAGAGAGAACGAGAGGGGAGCAAGAGGGGGAGAGAGAATCTGAAGCAGTCTCTATGCTCAGCATGGGGCCCGATGCAGGGCTCAGTCTCACGACCATGAGTTCATGACCTCAGCCCAAATCAAGAGTCAGATGCTTAACTGACTGAGTCACCCAGGAGCCCCTGCAGCTACATCTTTAATTCAACAAGTCATTTTATTATTGGAAAGTGCTAGAATTTGTTTACTGACTTTTCAACCAGTGGAGATTGTTGCAAACAGGACGTTTTGGTCTTAGACTTCAGGACATGTATTCAACTGTGGCAACTTATTAGTCTGTAGGCTTTGTGTGCATTTCTGTAGCCAGCACAATATGATAACCTACTCTATATGATGCTTCACTGATTTTTTCATTTGTAGTTTGAAAAGCTATAACAAAGAATTTTTTTTGACTTTTAAAGAGCTTACCACATACACGTTCAAAGTTTTGTTCCTTTTTCTTTAAACTGTGAACCATGGGTCTTAAGATGCCTCAACTTAGCAGGCACCGTAATACTGTTTTAAAAATGTGCACCTCACTATCAAGAAGCATGCATTGCTATTTCTTTCTGAGATTTATATCTCGGGTGTTATCCTCTGTCTCCATTGCATCCTCTACTTGGTGACAGCTACTTTGGGCATGATTCCATACAACTTGTGGTTTCGGGTTTTAGCTCTTCCCTGATTTACTGAAAATAGAATCTGTGTTTTTGTTACCTGTGTTTTGTGTTGTTTGGGATGATTTCCAGGAGAAGGATACATGCCAATAGTATAAGGACACATTTGCTGGAAGTCACCACAAAATTATTTTATTGTATTATAACATAAATATGGAAAATGACACAAATCATGAAGATACAACTTGATTCAACATCCTAAAGGAAATACCTATACAACCATCATGGGTCAAAAATAGAACAAATCCAATAATCCAGAAGTCTACATCATCCCCCCTACCATTGCCTACCAGCCCTCTTTTTTTCCAGCTTTATTGAGATATAATTGACATGTAACATTGTGTAAGTTTAATGTATACCATGTAATGATTTATACATGTACACATTATGGATGATTACCACAGTAAGGTTAACACATCTTAACCTTCCTGCTTTCTAATTTATAACAGATGGATTAGTTTTGCCAGCTTCTGATTCTGTGTAAGTGAAATTATATAGTCTATATTCTTCTGTATCTGTCTTCTTTTGTTCAACACTATATTTGTGTAGTTCATTCTTGATGGACATAATAACAATTCATTATCCATTCTACTGTTGATAAACATTTGGGGGTTATCATGAACAATGCTTCCATGAATATGCTTGTACATTACATTTTTGTGCACAAAGCACACATTTAAAAATTTTAATTAATTAATTAATTAAATTTAGTTTGTTTATTTTTGAGAGAGAGAATGAGAGACAAATTGCAAGCGGGGGAGGGGCAGAGAAAGAGGGAGACACAGAATCCAAAGCAGGCTCCAGGCTCTGAGCTGTCTGCACAGAGCCCAATACGGGGCTCAAACTCATGAACTGCGAGATCATGACCAGAGCCAAAGTCAGGCACTTAACTGACTGAACCAGCCAGGCATCCCTGTACACATTTTTATGTATATACCAAGGAGTAGAACTGCTGGTTAATAGATATGTATTTTTTCAACTTTAGTGAATACTACCAAGAAGTTTCCCAAAGGGGTTTGAATTTGAAGTTTACCTTGATGACTACAATTGTAGGGCACTATTATATATAGTATTGGCTTTTGCTTAGTCTTTTTGGGAACTCCTTATTCAAGAATAATGCCCAGTTTCCGTGGGGGTTTTTAGTCTTTCTTTTTAGAAATATGGAGAGATTCTGGATATGACCATTTTATAGATTATATGTATTGCAAATATCTTTTACCCCTCCTGTGTTTTGCCTTTTCATTCTGCTAGTGGTATCTTTTGATTATACAAAGTTCGTAACTTTAATGTTGTCCAATTTATAGATGTTTTCTTTTATGGTTTCTACTTTATGTGTTCAGTTTTAGAAATCTTTTTATTTGCAAAAATTATAAAGATACCCTCCTATCTTAACCATATTTTTTTAATTTACTTTTCACATATAGATCTGTAATTCACCTACAATATATTCTTGTGTATGGTGTGAGGCCAAAGTCAAGATTAATTTTTTTTCCATATGATATACAATTAACCCAGAATCATGTATTGAGGAGACAAACCTTCTTCACAACATTGCTGCATCACATCTGTTGTAAATCAAGCGCCCAAATATGTGGAGTGAGAGAGAAAGGGAGAGGGAAAGGCAGAAAGAGAGCAAGTTGAGAGAATCAGTACGTTCTTATATTTATTTCATCAAAGAAATAAATATAAGAATATTTTGCAAGACCAAAAGGAGAGACGAGGGTTCACACCAAAAAGGCGTTCTATGTTCCAAAAGCAGTGTGAATGAAAAGATCTAGGCCTAGATGCAAAATGAAATTTTAAATCACCACAAATAATGAGGAGTTTATTAAAACATTACAGAATAGGGAAGATAGTCAAATACAGAGTAATAAACAGCTGACTAGCATCGGGCTTTGCACCAGCAATGACAGATACTATAAAGCAGTAGAACAAAGTCTTTATAGATTTTAGGAAAAATTAGCTGGATAGTCAGTCAAGCCTGAGGGCCTTGTAAGGACTCAAATGGTAGGCGCCCCTCTTTTGGGGAACTTTTTAAAAGTAAGTTACTAGCAAGTGTACCTTAGCACACAAGGTTGCAAACAAAATTTTATGTGAGATAGAAAAAAAAGAAGGAAGGAAGGCAGGAAAGAAGGAAGAAGGAAATGGGGATTAGAGAAAGGTTTACATAGTACTTCAAAAGTACTGAGAATATTCTGTTTGATAAACTGGGTGGTAAGTACATGGGGGTTCATCTTATTATTCAAGAAAACATACATAGACCATTAACCATAAAAAATTCTGTTCATCTTTCCTCCCTTCCTTCCCAGAGGCAACCACAACCCTAATAAAATACTAATATATATATATATATATATATATATATATATATATATATATATATATCTGTGTGTGTGTGTGTGTGTGTACATAAATAATACAAAATATTTCATTGGGTTTTTTTCAAATGTATGCACATGGTAGTATACTCTATGTATCACCTGCTTGTTAACTTGGTATACATTGTGAAGATCAACCCAGGAGCACCCTCATCACGCCCATTTTAAAGATGAGAAGATTAAAACCCAGGAAGTCAAAAACCCAGAGAGACCTAAGGAACAGAGAGGGTCAAATCACATAGTAGTGAGAAGTACATCTGGAACTTGAACTGAGATACTACATGATACTTTCTGCTCTATCAATCTAATTCATTCATTTTTCATGCCATCAAATGAATAGACTTCTGTTTATTTTTCCAAATTTCCATTTTTTTTTGATATTACAACAATGTTGTCATGAATGTCTTACACAAGAGTCCTCGTACACTTACATGAGTATCCGCGTTTTCAGTTGTAATAGATCCTGCCAAACTGCTTTCCCAAGAAGTTGCCCTCGCAAGTAGTATATAAGAATCCTGGTTTCCTCACACCGTTATCAATATTTATTATTTCAGATTTTAATATCTATCAACTACCAAGGGAGAGATGGGAAATGGTATTTCACTTTAATTTGCATTTTTCTGATTTTTAGTGATGTTAAAATTTTGGCTGTTTGAGTCTCCTTTTCTAGGAGTTGACTGCTGAAATTCTTTGCCCACTTTTCTGTTGTACTCTGATTTTTTTTAATTGATTGGTGCAAGGTGCTATACATATTTGAGAAAAAAACAGATCATTTTTAAAATGTTTATTTATTTATTTTGGGAGAGAGAGAGAGAAACTGTGTGTGTGTGTGCATGTACATGCATGCACGTGCCACATAGGGGCAGCGAGAGAGGGAGAGAGAAAAAAGAATCCCAAGCAGGCTCTGCATTGTCAGCTGAGAGCCAAAGAGGGCTCGATCTCATGAACTATGATATCATGACCTGAACCAAAATCAAGAGTGGGACACTTAACTGACTGAGCCACTCAGGTGTCCCAAGAAAAACAATTCATACATGTTATAAATATTTTTTCTCAGTCAATGGCTTGTCTTGTAACTTTGCATTTGGTGTCTTTTATGATACAAAAATGTTTTTTAATGGGAATGTAGTCCCACGTGTCAATCTTTCCTTAATGGGTTCTGCTTTTTTTTTTTTTTACATATGGTTATTTTTCAAGGAAAGCATAGTATTTGTCTTAAAAACTTTTTTTCACTTATTATTATTATTATTATTGTTATTATTATTTACTTGCAGATAACTACCAAGTGGTGTTCCAGACTGCCTGTACATTTTCTTATCAAAATGATGGCATGTGTGACAACACAGATGCTAGAAAAAAGACTCCGACTAAAGTGGATATTACGTGGATTCTTCTACTGCGCTACTATATTCATCTGCAAAGGATTAATAATATGAGCAAATTGCTAGGTAGGTTTTTGATGTGTTAAGAAAGAACACATTCCTTTCCAGTTCTTGTTCAAGTCATGTTTCTTAGAATTATAAAGTACTTTTGACATCTTTTTGAGTGAACTCTCATCAGAAGATGAAAATTTTAGCGGATCTTAGGCTGGGATACACAGATCTTTGGGCAGAATAGTATTCCAATGTAACTGACTTCCTTTGACATTCTATGTATTTTATTTATTTGATGTATTTAAAAATGTTATTATAAAGAGGCATCCAGGGGCTTCCCAAGAGTGCCAATGTGGCCCATGGCTCAAAACAGTCGAGAATCAGAGTGATAGTAATGTGACAGCTTAGAAAATGAACACGATAAAATTTTGGCTTTAAGGAGAGAATGTTCCCATATTCAGTATGTACAAGAGAAGAGATTCATGCTTCAGATAGGATACTTAACTTCATTGCACTGTTTTGTTTAGGTTTTTTGTTGTTGTTGTATCATCTAATGCTGTCAGAAGAGCATCCAGAAAAACTGGTATAATCTACTTCACGTCAGTCCTTATTGTGTTTGTGACAATGTATGTTGTGTTTTTTCTGTGGCAATGACATTGGTGATTTAGTGGTGTTCATCAGCGCAAACAGGCGGAAAAGACAATTTGACCCATGTCAGGGCCCAGGGATGGAGGAGCCAGCAGAGCAAATAGGCTGCCTCGGAGTGTCTAAGCACAGTTATCAGGGACTAGCAGTGGGATAGAAAAGCACCCAGGAAGTGTCAGGGGAGTGCATCACGAGAGGGGCAAGAGGAAGAGAAGTTCAGTGACAAAGGATGCGGAAGTGAGCCAGTGCAGCACACCCTGGCAACGCCTGCCCCACATCAGCCCGGCTCACCTCTGAATTCACCTGCTGGCCCTTGCCACATCAAGCACCCACATTTTACTGCTTTTCTGCTCTGGGCTTTTTCTGAACCTACTGAGACTCGCCCAGCCCACTATCAGGACAGCCCAGAGTGCCAGGGATTCCACACGTCTGGGAGTAACCTTCAACTAATGAGGTAGGGAATGGTAGCAACCGTTCCAGCTTCCCAGTCCCAGACAATTCTACATGTTATTTTCCAGAAGGCCCTCAGCAGGACTGAGCCCTCATTGTCCACAGCTGCAGCCCATTCATTAACTTACTCTCATTGGCTCTTTTCTCCATCACACTTTGTTTGTTCTTTCACTTATGCTCCTTGAGATCACTTGTCAAATAAATTGCACACAACTCAATTCTTGCTTTAAGATCTGTTTTTGAAGTGAGTCCCAAAGAAGACAACTAGATAGAATGTTTTCGCATTGTCAAGCCTTAGAACTTCAAGCAATATCCTCACACCCTTCTGAGATTTTCTTTCATTCCTGTGGCAAGAAGCAATCCCATTAGCATGTAAGCTTAAAAGTGGAGGAATTACATTGGCAGCCACTAGCTGAGGTGATGTGATTTCCAGGGATAGTGGCTAATGAGCAAATACCAACAATACTGAGACTATTGTGTTATCTAATGCGACTCTACATTATTTTTCTTCCCTAAGCATCTCCAAAGCCAGGATCTGGAATTTCTTTGCCAGATGATACACTTCTCACATCCCTTTTCAACTCTGGGCTGATATTGCGCCAAAAGGAAATGCATTTTTTCCTTAAAAGATTTTTACAGCTGTATTCTTCCTCTTGTATTGATGAATTTCCAAAAGAACTATGTCAAGGAGTGGAAACTACATTTTTCTCAGAAAAAACCTTATATAACTCAGTCAAGGTACTGTTTTCAAACATTATGTATTTTTATAAAACTTCTTGGAATCACTGTTATATTTCTGAAGGAAGCACATTTGAGAAAGTTTAAGTGGACACAGTGTATTGTAAATTTCCAATATGTATTTGTGAAATGAATAAAGTAAGTCATTTGCATAGAATTCTTTCCAAACAAAAAATATCAGTCATTTATTTTCAATTATCTTGACTTTGGACTTCACCATATAGTGCTTCCATTTTTGTGATTATACACTTGCTCGTACCAGACATGTCCATATGTCTGTCCCAGAGAAGTGACCTGAAAGTGTTATTTCTTCCAAATTGAGAACCTAAAGTAAAGCTAGGTTATTGGGTAGACAATAATAATTATTTTTAAGTTTATTTATTTATTTTGAGAGAGAGAGAGAGAATGGGGTAGGGGCAGGGAGAGAGGGAGAGAGAATCTTAGGCAGGCTCTGCGCTGTCATAGTGGAGCCCAATATGGGCTCAAACCCACAAACCATGAGAATATGACCTGAGCCGAAACCAAGAGGTAGATGCTTAACCAACTAAGCCACCCAGGCACCCCCAGGGGAGGATTTTTTAAATTAGTTTCCAGATACTGGGGTATTGGCATGA
Source organism: Felis catus (assembly GCF_018350175.1). Taxonomy (NCBI): domain Eukaryota; kingdom Metazoa; phylum Chordata; class Mammalia; order Carnivora; family Felidae; genus Felis; species Felis catus. The sequence continues at coordinate 117,799,009 of NC_058374.1, forward strand.
CCAATACTCAACACCCCTGTTTCCTCCCAGATTATAAATCACTTGAAAAATAAAAGAGTAAGAGCTTGAGATTAAAAAATACCTATTCTTATGAGTCATAAAGTTGATATTGTTGGATGTGGTTTATATTTACTGGTAAGTGGCCTTCCTAATAGTGAATAGGAAAGTAGACAGATTTTACCAATCCAGCTACATTTGTTTGTTTGGTTGGTTGATTTGGTCGTTACAGGCCCCCTTAAAATCTGTGTGGACACATACCCCTTTAAAATCTGTTGCATGAAGGAGCAGAGAACATTCACTCCCTATAAACCATTCTCTCCCAAGAAGAACCAGCATAACTGTGCATATCCAAAATTTCTTTTTTCCCAAATTCACCAGTCAAGTAGCTCTCCAGGGGAGGAGAGTGACAGGAGGCAGAAAGGCCAGGAACATACTGTTAATGTCCGGCCCTCTGCAGGGAAGGAAGCAACAGGAGTGGGATGAAATCATTTCCATCGAACACCAGATCCTGCTTCACCCCTCGGTAAACTGTGACTACATTTGAGGATTACTGCCATGTGTCCCAGATGCCTCCGGTGTTTTGGCACAGAAGGCAGAGAATGAGAAGGTTGAGAACTACAGTTTTAGTGAATGTGTTCTTGTGAATATTTTGTAAGAGTCTGGAAAATAATAGGTGTGGCTTCTTAAATATTGTCTGAAAGGGGCTCTACTTGAGTACTTTACCAGTAAGGGCAGCCCACAAGTTCCCGTTTCCTAAGCATGATGCTCCAAGCATACAACCTTGAATACATTGTAAGTACATGTGACCTGTCTAATGGCAGCAGTGTTCTCAAAGATTGTTGTACCCTGTTTGCTTTTCCTTTTTTTTTTTTTAAATATAATTAGTGTAACATTCTCCCAGAATAATCAGCTCTGGAGATCATTGTCACTTGCCTGACAGGTGCAAGCCACCTAATCATGTGTTCGTTTCACTGGGGTAGACAGCTAACGAGCATAGAGCCTTTGGATTTAAAAAAAAATACACTGCAAGCTTGGCTGATTTTTATAATAGCATTTTTGAGCTTTTAATCACTCAGGAGGCTATTTCAATCAAACTCTTCCCATAATTTGATACTTAATCCCGCTTTTCCTCCCCCCAAAAAGTAGGTATCTTTCCAGAGTGATCATTGCTAGGTGACATGCTTCTCAGTTGTACTTGCCTACATGTTGTGAGGTCTATTGACACTTTGTGATGGCAAAACAAAGGTGACAAACAAATTACATTAAAAATTCCAAGAAAAAAGAATATGATTAAAATTATGCACAATGCTAAGTTATTCACATGTAGACTGTGTGGTAAGGTCAAATATTTGACTAGTAAAGTGATTTGTTGTTTACGGGACTGTGGCAAACAAGAGTTCTCCTGATAGGGCTTTCGTTCCTTTCAAAGAAAAGATCAGACATATCAAAAATATTCAGTGTATAGTCCATCAGTTAGCATATATAATTAATTCCATTAGCAACTAGATTTTATTTTTTTAAAGATAATGGAAAATTAAATGCCTATTTTGACATTGACTTTAGTTATAGTTTACCATTATTAGACCATCATGTTGGTAAATGCATGTATTGAAACAGTAAATATTGCTTATTAGTTTTCTGTTTAGTTATTAAATATGAATTCTTTGCTAAAATAGTTGTCTATTAAATAGTTGTACCTCTGAAGAGTACTCAGATATGAAAAATATATGAGAAATTATTTTTTGAAACAATTACTTACCTAATTTTTTGGTGAACTGCCTGACAGAATTAATGTTAGTTTAGCACTTTTAAATGATTATTCAAACTTAACAGTCTTCTTTATTGGTCATTTTGGTCATGCTTTTAGTATCATAGTGCCAACAGGTGAGGATTCTGGCTTATAATATCCTTTTATGATAGTCTCTAGACATTTCTGAAAAGTTTGCATCTTTAATATTACCTTTCAGTCATGACATATTTTTTCTTTTATCAGTAGACAACTTGAAAGGTCAGTGTCTTTATTTCTCTTTTTATTTTATTTTGAAGACTTTCATTGACAGTCTTATATCTTGAATAAGCTCATAAATAATGGGAAGTACAAAGCCTTATGGAAATACCAGGCATTTCTTACTGCCTACTGACATGTTCCTCTTGGTCAACAAGCCTTAAGATACTTTAGATGTCAAAAGTTAAGTAGAATGATTGCTTCCCAGCTACCATGCTATCACCTTGGGCGAAACAAGTAAATTTTGAAAATAGTCTGCACTCCATTAAAGAGGGTCCTTTTTATATTTGAGGTGTTATTATCACTAATATGTCTCTGGCTAGACTATTATTTTTTTTAGTAGCAACTCCGCTACTTCCAAAAAAAATGAAATAATTTATGATATTGCCAATTGCATTCTCCACATTCATTTTCCTTGAAAACTCCTGTTTCAGGAGTTTCATCAAAGAAGGTAGGCCCAGATTCACCAAGACTGAATTTACAAATCAGCCACATTCGTGTAAAGAGAGAATGAGAGCAATTGATTTTATTTTACAGTAAAAACTGTCTTATTTTGCATATGGTATTATAGAAGAAAATGCTATTGGAAAGTAGATATTAAGTTATAATCACACGCTCAGTTTATTCACCACTGAATAGATGAGAAAAGTAGATGTTCTAAGAATCTAAAGTGATCTTGAGACTGAAATGATAGTATTGACATTTTCCTCTCTAGATCTTTCCTTGGGGAGACTCACCAAAAATGGAAGACATTTGTTGAGTCCCATAGGTTTTGAAGCATATTTTTCTGTAGGAGAATCTTTTCTGTGGTAATTAAGGACAGTATTTGTTTGTTTGTTTAACATTTTTATTTTTAAGTAATCTCTACACTCAATATGGGGTTTCAACTTAAAACTCAGAGATCAAGAGTCACATCCTCTACCAATGAGCCAGCCAGGCACCACTCAGGGGCAGTTTTAAAGGCTACACCCATAACAAACTAAGACAACTCCCAGAGTTTTATAACGTAGCCAATACTGAATGGGTTTTGAATGAGTGTTTTAAATATTGAATGCATTTTTTTACCGACAATTAAACTGTTTTTGATTGTTCCCTAGTTATGTCATGACAGTACTCTATACTCTGATTCATCATTAAAGCTCTCTGCCAGCCCATCTTCAGGAGATGTGTCATCAGATATGAACATACAAGATTTAAACAAAGAACTTTGCTTTCAATGGTACATTCCTCCTCTAGAAAGACCCCCAAAGGAAACAGAACCTATGGTATGTAATACAATCACAAAACTAACTCTTATATTTAGATATAGAGTTTAACTTGACCATTATAACTTGAAAGTGGAGAACATCCTCTTGTCATATAGATGAAAATATACAGGAATATGGAATCTGTATTGTCTAGTAGAATGGATCTGAAAATAAGAAATCAGGAAAGTCTGATTCTAGTTGATCATTTTCTTTTTCCTGATTTTCAAGGGTAACTTTCAAGTGTGTCACCATAATATATGATGTTTAACTTTTTTTGTAGTCATTCCTTATCACATTAAGGAAATTTTTTTCTACTGCCCACTTCACTAAGAATTTTTATCATAAATCTTTTACTGCATCTATAAAGATGATTTTATGATTTTTCTCTTTTAATATATTAATTGATTTTTAAAAAGTTTTTTTCCATTTTATTTATTTGAGAGCAAGCGAGCAGGGGAGAGGGATAAAGTGGGAGAGAGGGAGAATCTCAAACAGGTTGCACACTCAGCACATTGCCCGACACTGGGCTCAATCCCAACACACTGAGATCATGACCTGAGCTGAAATCAAGAGTTGGAAGTTCAACTAACTGACCCACCCAGGTGCCCCAATTGATTTTTTAAATGTTAAATCAATCTTGTGTTCCTAAGATAAACTCGAATTGGTCTTGTATTAATTTTACTGGATTCAGTTTGTTAATGTTTCGTGTTGGATTTTTGTCACTGTTTAAGAGCAATATTGGGCTACAAATTTTCCTTTTTATACTGTCTTTGTCAGATATTTTTTGTAACAAGATTTTTTTTTAGACTCATAAAGTGAGTTGATAAATATAATCATGTTTTTCTATTCTCTGGTGACCTTTCTGTTAGTTTGGAGTAAACTTTTCTCTTCAAATATTTGGTAAGAACTCATCAGTAAAGCCATCTGGTCCTAGTGGTTTGTTTCTTTGTGAGAAAATATAAAACTAGTAATATTATTCTATGGATACCATAGTTGGCATCAGTTCTGATTGGGTCACTATTGTTCTAATGGTTTGTGCTTGTGTCAAACCAAGTTTTAAATATTTTGACTATCATCCCTGTTTATAGAACATTGGGGTTATTTCTTCTTGAGTCAAGTTTAAGTTGCTTTTTGTAGAAACTTTTTCATCTTATTTAAAATTTCTCTCATACTTTTAATCTCCCTGATGTATTTGTATTGAAGTGTGTGTCTTTTCATTTCTTACAGTAGTGGTTTGTGTATTTTACTTGATCATTGTCACCAGAGGTCCCTCATAAGTTAATTTTGTTTCAGTAATCATATCTTTCTTCTACTTGTTTTTGGTATGTGTGTATGTGGCGGGTTATATTCTTTTTCTAACTTTTGACTTCTTGAGGTAAATGTCTGGCTTAATATTCAGTCCTTTCTTTCCTAATGTATGCGTTTTAAGACTATGAGTTTCTCTAAACATTGCTTTGGTTTCACCCCACAAGTTTTTTTTTTTAATGTTTATTTTTGAGAGATAGAGTTGGAGAGCAAGTGGGAGAGGGGCAGAGAGAGAGAGGGAGACACAGAATCTGAAGCAAGCTCCGGGCTCTGAGCTATCAGTACAGAGCCCAACGCAGGGCTCGAACTCACGAATGGCAAGATCATGACCTAGGCCAAAGTCAGACGCTTAACCAACTGAGCCACCCAGGCGCCCCTCACAAGTTTTTATTATAGTATTATCATTATCATATGGTTAAAAATTTTTTTTTAAGTTTTCTTTATGATTTATTCTTTGGCTCATTTCATGGGCCATTTCAACATGTGTTTCTTATATTCCAAACTATATGGAGCTTGTATATATTATATCAGAAAATTATCTTTTGCTTTTATTCTTAGGTTATGTTGTTCTGTGATAATAAAAAATGCTCTGTATGATTGATATTGTTCAAACCTGCTTTTTTTCCTCCAGGAAAGGATTTATTGTGTAAATATTCCATTGCTCTTAAAAGGAATGTGCAGTCCTCAGTTGCTGAGGCAGTTCATGTATATGTGCACTAGGTCGGTTTGGTTAGTCTTGTTCAAATCTCTATTCTTGTTTGTTTGCCTTTAATTTTAAAAAGTCAATTATTAAAAGCAGTGTGTTTAAGTCTCTCCCAGTGATCATCATTGTTTAGTCTTTCCTTGTAGTTCTGTCAAATTTTGCTCTCTATAATTGAAACTGTGGTCTTAGTACTATCAGATTAACTGTTGTATCTTCTTGGTGAATTGAGCATTTTATCATTTTGAAACGACTCATGGGCTTTTTGTAATAATGTTTTTTTCCCCATAAAGTATGCTTTGTCTGATATTACTAAAGGACAATGACTTTCTTGTGGTTACTATTTTCACAGTATATATTTTCCAAACTTTTGCTTTCAACCCTTTCGTGTTCTTGTGTTTTAATTGTGTTTTTATCGAAGGCATGCACTTGGATATTTTCGTATGTAGTCTGATAACATTGTATTTTGACTGGGGAATTTAATACATTTATATTTAATGTATATTAAGTGTATATTTGGTTTCAAATCTACCCCGTTATTTTGTATTTGTGCTTGTCTCAGCTCTTTTGTTTTTCTCTCTTCCCTTCTGGATGATTTTATCATTCGTTTTTCCTCTATGAGTTTTGAAATTATACATTTTCTTCAATGCTTTTAGTGGTTACCTTCAGAACAACATACATACTTATCAAAGTCTAAAGTTAACGAGTATCATTTTTGCTGTAATGACTTATATTACTATACATTTTTAACCCAAAATAATTTTATTTTTAATTATTGTATGCAAGAGTTATTTCGTTTGGAATTTGCCATATATTTACCACTTTTTTTCCCACCCCATCTTGCATTTTAGACATTTCATCCAGGGTCACTTCTTTCTGTTGAAGTATATGCTTTTGGAATTTCCTTTGGTGAGGATCTTCTGGAGGCAAACACTTAATTTTTGTTTGCCTGATATATTACTTTATACTTATTTGTGAAATAAATTTTCATGGAGTAGATGATTTAAGATTGGAAATTATTTTATTTCAGTACATTGAAAATGTCATTTCCTCCTTTCTAGTTTTGTTGAGAGACAAACTTTTATTGCTTTAGAGTCCTGACTCCTTTCACTAACTGCTTTTGAAATTTTCTCTTTTACTTTGCAAAATTTTCTTGGATATGGCTTTCTTTTTGTTTCTTTGGCTTACATGAGTAAGCCATAGACTCTGGATAAAAACATAGACTCTGGAGCCAAACCACCTGGGTTGGAATCCCAGCTCTGTCACTTAATAATTTTGTGATCTTCAGTAGATTGATTAGCTTTTCTGTATCATAGTTGTACCCATCTTTAATTAGAGATAATTGTATAAATGCTTAACCTCAATAAATGGTAGTTGTCATTTATTATCTGAAATTACTTTATTTTTAATTTTTTTAATGTTTATTTTTGAGAGAGAGAGAGAGAGAAAAAGAGAGAGAGAGAGAGAGAGAGGGAGAGAGAATGTGAGCAGGAGAGGGGCAGAGAGAGGAGGAGACACAGAATCCAAAGCAGGATCCAGGCTCCAAGCTGTCAGCACAGAGACTGACTCAGGCTTGAACTCATGAACCACGAGATCATGACCTGAGGTGAAGTCAGACGCATAACCAAATGAGCCACCTGGTCATCCCTGAAATTATTTTTAAATTATTATGTTTTTAAGTTTATTAACTTCAAATATACATGCCATATGCTGGTTAAACATTATTTAAAAACTCCTTTTAAAGATTAGCAACAATATCTTCTAATAGATACTGTAGCTGCCAACATTGTATAGAAAAGAAAGAAAACTGTGGCTTACCAGCAGAATTAAAATGCATAGCAAATAGGAGAAAAAAAAAACTTAGTTTGCCTCTAAATGCCCCTTACAATTTTATGTCACACATATCACTTCTTGTTTTAATGTTTATTATTTTTATCTTTACCTAACTCTGATCCATTGCTTTATCCATATCAATGTCCATATGCATGGAGAGACATTTGCACTAGGGCTAATTGGGGAGCAGGAGCAGATGGGGGCAAGTATTTAGAAGCAGTTTAATATCAATCTCTGAACAATCGGAGATAGAACAGTGATTCACATTCTAGGAGAATCTTGATGAGGGGTCAAGCTTTTAAAAATGGAACAATTGGTCACTACAGCCATTTGCAGAGGGGCCTTCCGCTATAGAATTCCTTTGATTGCTGTTCTCTCTAAGAAGAGCCTCGGGCTTTTCCCCATAAAACAGTTGCCATATAGTTTTGCCCTGTTCAGCATTTTCATTCGGTTTCTGCCTCCGGTGTTGGTCTACTCTTGCACTTTTCAGCTCTTGAGTGCCGTCCCCTCTAGCTGTGCCTCTGGTAGCTTCTGCTGCTCCTTGACCCCTGTGACCCTGTCAGATCCTGCAACCTCCTGGGCCTACCTCTCTTTGCTCTCAAGCACACGTCTCCCATAGGCCTCTTCATTCTGCATTCTTAGGCTGGCAAACTGCTGCTAACTCTTGGTCAATTATGTATCTCTTTCTACTCCTACAAAAAGAGAAACTTTGACTTATCACTCCCCAGGAACATTTAAAGCTATTTCTCATGTTTTGAAAGTACTCTCTTTCCCATACTTTCCAAGTCAAATCCTTGCCAGATATTTTCCATAAACATTTAAAAATAATAAATCTGTGTAGTCTCTTTTGGGAAATTTAGTACAGCAGTTTTCAAACTGTGGTTCCAAGAATACTAATGGACCATGGAATCAATATTGTGTGGGTCTTAGTAGTATTTTTTTTAAGAAATTAAAACAAGAAAAAAAATCAGAATGTATTATATACAGTAAGCGAAAATGTTTTCTGAAATTTTCATTTCATGATGTTGTTAGATAAATTTTTCAGATTGATTGATCTGCAGCATATGTCTGAATTCATTTACTTGATGGCCAGAGAAACAACCAAGTGATAAGAGTATATCCATTCAGAGAGGATATGAATACAGAAAGATTACATACTTGGGAAATAGAATGTTTACCTAAGCAGCTAGTTTTAAAAAATGGGAAAGAAAGTAAAAAGTTCATTTTGCAAGGTCGTAGAAATATCACATCCATATCAATCTGAGACAGAGTGATCTGTGAAGTTAATGTTATGACTACATATGTGGCTGACAATTAGAGTAACAGGGTTTTATCCATCAACAGTTGTGTCTGACAATTAACATGGAAACATGGACTGCTGTCAGGCAGAGATTACAAGGAGAGCACCAGCTAACAAATTCTGATTTAAATAGGTTGCTTGAGTGATTTTCTTATGACATAAGCAAAGACACAAGAACACACAGTTTTCCCATTTCTTAGTTTGGGGATATTTTTTCCCCTCTTTGATAATAAAAATGTATTATTGGGTCATGATAAAAGGTCATGTAGTTGCTAACATAAATTTCAATTAAAAAGGTGGGAAACACTGACTTGAATAGACTAGATCTCCTCAGACCTAAGATTTTATCTTTTCAGAGATTACACTGAAATTTGTTTGATGACTTTAATATTGGTGTATTTGGGGGCACCTAGGTGGCTCAGTCAGTTAGGTATCGGACTCTTGATTTCAGCTCAGGTCATAATCTCACACTTCCTGAGATTGAGCCCCATGTTGGCTCTGCACTGAGAGTGGAGCCTGCTTGGGATTCTCTCTCTCCCTCATTCTCTGCCTCTCCCCTGCTCATGCTAACTCTCAAAATAAATTAATAAATTTTAAAAGAAACAAACAAATAAATATTGGTGTATTTGAACATTTATCTACTCACTATCTTGGTTGTTCAGTGTAGAGTTCTGTGTTGAATAAACTGGCTGCAGCTCATGAAACTACAAGATAATAACAATAGTGAATGTAGAGCTTATTGTATTCTAGATGCTGTGCTTATTACTTCACAACAACTCTATGAGGTGGGTACTCTCACTAGCCCCATTTTACGGAAGAGGAAACTGGGACAGGATGGAGAAATGCTAGTCAGCAATGAATCAGGATTGGAGCAATCTGATTCCAAGACTGCACTCCTAAGCATGGTGCTTTGTTGAGTCCTCAGACAGTGGACCTTAGTTGCAGGCACTTGTAGCCTCTGGATGGGATGGTGATGAAAATTAATATCTGACCTAGGGTGTTGGAGTTTCCAGGGACTTAGACTAGGGTTAAAAATGCAAGTTAATGTCACTTGATTCCCCTACTCAGTCCTCTTCTGTTAATCTAGTATCTGAACTAGAAATGCCAGTAGAAGCTAAGGATGCTGGTGGCAGCAAAGTAAAAATCCTAGGACTAGGGATTTTGATGTAAAATTTTTAGGTAATTCAGAGGGCTAAATATGTTCTATGCCACAATACTGTTTAGGATTAAGTTTATAACTCAGAAAAGTTTAACTTTTTAAAAAGTTTATTTATTTATTTATTTATTTATTTATTTATTTATTTACTTATTTATTTATAGAAAGGGAGAGCACATGTGCATGCAAGCCGGGAAGGGCAGAAGAGGGAGAGAGAGAGAATCCCACGTAGGCTCTGTGCTGTGAGCACAGACCCCGACATGGGGGTCTATCCCATAAACTATGAGGTTATGACTTGAGCCGAAACCAAGAGTCAGACATTCAACTGACTGAGCCCCCCAGGTGCCTCAGAGAAGTTTAACTTCTTAAGTATGGGGGTAGAAACTGTATTATCCTATTTAACAAAATTATCTTTAGTAGAATATAGTAGAACCACATTATAAGGTCTTCACTGGAATTTGGTTACACACTAAGCATCTCTTCGATGATTTCAGTATCTTCCAGAGACAGACACTAAAGAAGCTTCCATTAGCTACCATGTTAATGAACGTCCAGGACACAGGCTTTAAAAATAGTTGTGAAGAATGGCTGAAAGATTCATACTGCTTAGCTTAAAAAGGTGTAACCACTGGTTGGCACAGTTGGTTGAGCATTTGACTCTTGATTTCAGCTCAGATCATGATCTCATGGTTTGTGGGATCAAGCCCAGTGTTTAAGCTTTTCACTGACAGCATGGAGCCTGCTTGGGATTCTCTCTCTGCCCCTCCCCTGCTCATGCTCTCCTCTTCTCTCTGTCTCTCTCTCAAAATAAATAAATAAAAAGAAAGTGTAACCACATCCAAAGGCTTGATGGCCTAAATTTATCTTAAGAATGCATCTTAGGTGGTTCCTGAGTAGCTCAGTCAGTTGAGCATCTGACTCTTGATTTTTGGCTTAGGTCATGATCTCACACTTTGTGGGATTGAGCCCTCCATCGGGCTCCACATGACAGTTTGGGATTCTCTCTCCAGCTCTGTCTGTGCCTCTCCCCTGCTAGCTTTATCTCTCTCTCTGTGTCTCTCTCTAAAAATAAATAAACATTAAAAAATATATCTTAGTACCTTTAGTTTTATTCTACCTCATCTTCTTGCTATTTTTTACAATCCACAGTTCCCAGTAGGATGTTCTGGATTGCAAGCCAACCCAGGTTCAGAATGAGACTTGAATTATATTTATTACTTGATCAGACTAAAGGAATACAACTCAGAACTAGCAGGGTGGAGGGACAATGAAGTATCAGTAGCAGGACCTTTCTTTCATCTCTGAGACCTAATTTGGGGGAATCAAACTACTGCAAAGGCTATTGTGCTGAGTGCAGCTAGGCAGTTCAAAGCATGGTATTCAGAGGCCACAGAAGATTTAGACAGACAAGCATGATCAATGCAAGAAGTCTGGTCAAGCAAAGCACTGAAAACCAAGATTCCATGTGTCAAGTGAAAACACAAAGTTGGATAGAACCTGAAGAGTTCTTGGAGATAAAGTCTATTCAATGTAGAAGCCCAGCCAGTCTGGGAACAAGACATATGGAGCTGCTGCTCCTTTCTGGAGATCTTTAAAGCCTTAGTGTGAACTAAACTATATTTCATGGTCCCAAACAAGCAGACTGTGCATTCAAGACAAGTTTAGGGGGCGCCTGGGTGGGTCAGTCAGTTGAGCGACCGACTTCGGCTCAGGTCATGATCTCACGGTTTGCGAGTTCAAGCCCCGCATTGGGCTCTGTGCTGACAGCTCAGAGCCTGGAGCCTGCTTCTGATTCTGTGTCTCAGAAATAAATAAACGTTAAAAAAAAGACAAGTTTAGTCTTTCAGGACACCAAAGGAAGAGTTAGGATTCTTGGGAAAACTACCAAGTCATAGTAACCTCATAGAACCTCAACATTTTCAGTGTGGATGTCAGGGACGCCATAACTCAGAGATCATACAGATGCCCAGGGCTTCCCTCTGAGGTGCCCTGGATTCTGGGTCTTGTTGGCCAAGCGACTAATGAGAGCCTGGTGCTGCAGATGAGACCCAAAATTACACCCTGCTTCTGGGAGCTGGGGAAGACAAAGGCTGCATAAATGAAGCAGGGGCCAGCATCCGATAGTCAAGAACCAGCAGCACTGGCATCCCCTGGAGGCTCACTAGACATGCAGAATCTCAGGTCTCCAGACCTACCAAATCAGAGCATACATTTTTTTTTAATTTTATTAAGTTTCTTTATTTTTGAGAGGCAGAGAGAGAGACAGAGCGTGAGTGGGAGAGGGGAAGAGAGAGAGGGAGACGCAGAATCTGAAGTAGGCTCCAGGCTCTGAGCTGTCAGCACAGAGCTCGATGCAGGGCTCAAACTCATGAACTGTGAGATCATGACCTGAGCAGAAGTCAGTCGCCCAACCGACTGAGCCACCCGGGCACCCCAAACATACATTTTATTAATATCTCCCAAGTAATGTATGCACATTTAAGTCTGAGAAGCACTGGGCTAGGCCAGCACTACCAATGCACCTCACAGGTCTAATGGTGATTCTCCAAGAAGCTATGCTGCATTGCCGGATTCTATAGTAGGCTCCACTGGAAAGCTTCTCTGACTTCCCTTGGACCACCCAAGTCAAATTTCAGGACTTGAAAGAAACTAAGAGAACATCTATTTGATGCTCTCATTTTGAGGATGAGGAAGCCAAGTCCCATATGAGTACAGTGACTTGACCATTGCCACAACTTATTAGTGAGAAAAACATGAATGAGGACCTGAGTCTTCTAGTTCTTTGTATGGATTTATTTGTAACATGCATATAATAGCTGCTTACTAACCAGTTAATAAAACATTGATTGAGTGCACCCTATATGCCAGGTGTTTTGTTAGGTGATTAAGATACCAGGGTGAGGAAGTTATGAATCAACTCCATCTAGTAGAGGAGGGGCTTTGTCTTCACCCCTTCCTGGGCTGTAAGGGATACCCCATTCAAGATGATTTTAGATACAGTATTTCTCAGTGTTTGTCAAAGCCACAACATTTCTTTACCATTGAAAAACAAGCCTTTGTTAAAGTGAGTAAGGGAGCATTGGAAATTTCATTGTGGGCATATTGTCTCCTGCAGAATCCAGTCCTGAGTATGTAGGGTTTTATAGACACTTATAACTGAAGAGTGAGGACAAGTTTGAAATAGAACTAAGTGCATGGATTTGATGGGGACAGCCTGGGAGGTCAGATATGAAGCTGGCTTGGGGTTAGCACAGGGTCTAAAAGAATATGGAGAATGAGGTACCAAACAAGGTAGGGCGAGAAGCCAGGAGTGGTCACGTGGCTCACAGCGACAGCAGTGATGCTCTGAGCACTTCGTGTTGACTCATTGGATCCTCACACGATCCATGGGGATGGGGATTACCACATCTCCATTTTACAAATGAGGAAGTAGAGGCATAACATTTTCATAATTTGCCCCGATCACACAGCCAGTAAAGTCGGGGAAGCAAACCCAGACACTCTGGCTCCAAAGCCCAGGCTCACAACAAATAGATGCAAGTCAGTTTAGTGTTTTAATGTGTAACTACTGCCTTATTTTATCCAAGTCTGTTTTGATTTCAGACTGTTATACTTTGAAATCAGTTGTGCCACGCTCTGTTAGAAGAGATTTTAAAATTGTACTGCAAAGCCATTGACAAGTGTCAGCCTGAGGAGGGAGAAAGTCATTTTCATTATCAGGGGTTAAATGTAAAGTATGTTATCTATTTAAATTTTTCCACTAACACACTTTGGGGAACTTCATTAGCTCTTAAGAGATATAATGAAAATTTCAGAAATATGAAGATATTAATTAACATGTAGCAGGTGCTGCAAGCACTACTAAAAACAGTACAAGATGTCACTCCTGTCCACAGGGACTTTGTATGCTAGCCTGGGAGTCAAGGTTAACAAACACAAAACAAGAGCAAACACCATAAGACAGACTAATCTCTCTGGGACTCATTTCATTTTCATTTCAGAAGTGTTTCATCAAATTTACCATAGTTTGAAAAACCAAATGTGAAAGACTTTTAATGAGTAAAAAGAACATTTCTCTCTCTGTCTAGCTGTCCACATCCCTGAATCCCACCATCAGATACAATTACTTTCTACTCTCAGCTGTCTCTGTTTTATTGGGTCTCCCCCCAGCCCATACATCTAAATTACATGCTCACATGATAATTTCTTTAGTGATCAACCTCACACACTACTATGGAAGATGAAAGCTAATGTCAACCTCTTTTTTCCCCCTCAGGTATACTCTTCTCTTTCACACACTCTCTTAAATGAGTTCTTTTTTTTCAAGTTTACTTATTTATTGAGGGTGGGGGCAGACAAGAGATGGAGAGAGAGAATCCCAATCAGGCTCTGTCCTGTCACAAACTGAGATCATGACCGGAGCCGAAATCAAGAGTTTGGATACATAACCGACTGAGTCACCCAGGTGCCCCTCTCCTAAATGAGTTCTATCAAAATTCTTAAACCCAGAGCCAATGTTTACATTATGAATGTGTAAATATCACTCACAGCTGAGCCAAATAAGGTACTGTTTCCTTTCTTCCCGACTTCTATCCTGAAGAAAAAAACCTGCCTTATTTTTAATTTAGTGTTCTCTGTATTCTAGAATCTCTCATTCTCCCTAAACTTTCAAAGAACTACACAATTCTTCTCTGCATGGTCAAACTCATCAGTTTATCTTAATTCTTTTATTGTCTTCTTCTTCAGAGACATGTTCCAAACTGGATTGATTGCTCTCATGGTTCAGATATCATCATAAGAGCCCACTCGCCATCCTCCTGAGAATTCCCTGGGTCCCATGTTTCTCCCTATCTTGACTTGCTCTCTCCTATTGAATGAACACATTTTACAGCTTTCTGATAAAGGATGTGTTGGAGGTTCTGATTATTCAAAGGACACACCATACAATATATTCCACAAAGTATATTCATGGAAGATTTTGGTAAAGGATAAGTCATGGCAGGATAAAGAAAGCTCAGATAACCAGTAGAGAGATCCAAGATGCCTGGGAGCAGTTGCCAGGGTCCTCACTCAGTTGCACAGCACACTTCATGTACAGATCATGAACCACAAAAATATGGTAAGATATCTTGGTCTCAAGAAGGTTGATGTCTTAACTGAGGAGGGGTCTCTCATGCCTCTCTATTCTTGTAGTCAAAACCATGTGTGGGACCGGACTCAGTGATAGAAATGAAGAGAACAATAGAATCCAGATGCAAATCATCAATATGTACATATCTACAAGAAAATGCTGACACGATGGCACAGGCTGCCCCATTGGTGTTTCAGAATCAAGAACAGGACTGCATTAGTCACTGGGTGGTACATTTCACTCAGCTTTGGCCAAGGGCCAACAATAGTACTACAGTCCCCTGAGATGTTAACCACTTGCAACAGATTGACCCTGTACTTACACAGGATATAAGAAAACCTTGAATGTCCAACACAAAGTCATCATTGTATGCTGACGTCATCATTTTCTAGGCATAAAACTCTACGTTGAAAATTATTTTCTCTCAAAACGTGGGAGACATTGCCCCATTGTTTCTGGCAATCCTGCATTGCTGTTAAGTATGGTCCCATTCTAATGCCTAGTTCTTTCTTTTTCTTTTTCCTGTGGAAGCTCTGGGGATCTTCTTTCCATGCCCTGTGTGCTGAAATTCCATGATGAACCATGCGGGTCTGTCGTCCACTGTGCCCCTTTCAATCTTTCAGTATATTCTTTAGTGCAAGAAGAATTATTTTCTTTGATAATTTCCTCCCTTTGATTATCTCTGTACCTTCTGGAATTATTATTCAGATACTGAATTTATTAGATTGAGTATTTTTCTCATCTTTTCTCCCATATTACCTATGTTTTAAAATTTAGGTTTACTTTTGGGGAGATATCTTCAATTTTATATTTCAAACCTTTGTTGATATTTAGTTGTGATCACATATTTTTTTAGTTCTTAAGAGCTCTTTCTTGTTCTTTGTTCATTTTTAACAGCACTGCGTTCTTGATTCACAGATAAAATATTGTCTTTATTCTCTCTTAAGATATCAATTATGGTTTCATTGAAGTTCTCTTCTGCTCTCTGTCTTATATCTGATTCTTCAAGTTCCTTTCTTATGTTAGTTTTGGTCTCTACCTTTCGTTTCATGTCTAGTGACCCTTGGCTATCCATTCATTTGTGAAGGTGCTACAGGGTGTATCAGGTCAGACTTATTGATTTATAGGCCTCATTGTAGGGTAACTGCAGGAGCCAGCAGTTTCATTGCAGGATGCTGAAATGTCAGTATCTGTAGGTCTTTTCTCTTTGTCTGGTCAGTTTCCTCAAAGAGGATCCTTTTCAACTTCTGTCTGGTTTCCTACATCCCGAGCAGGGACTGCAGTGGGATAGGGGATGTCTCTTGTTCAGAACACAGACTTCCACTTAAATCCCATGTTTTCAGTTCTGCATCTCAGCCCTGTACCTAATGTCCCTGACAATAGAGCTCTGATTTAACCTCAGCAGAGAGGAAAATGAAAGGAAGTTTGGCCAGAGAGGAGGCAAGGGAAGTAGGGAAATCTCCTGGTGGCATGGGCTCAGGGAAGGGATAAGAGGGAGGAACATCTCCAGCTCCCAAGCCTTTCTGGGTTCTCAGTCATGTTTGTTGTTGGCAACCCCTCTGAAGGCAGTTAGGATACAGCCTTTCCTCTTTTCTGAGTCCCCCAACACTCTTCTCAGCAATTTCTGTCCTTCAATGTGTTGCTAACATCTCTTGTCTGCTTACCTCCTTTTTGTCTGTCTTTGTGGATTTACGCCTTTCTAAAAAATCCCTGTACTCTTATTTTAGTTTGATTATCAAAGAAACAGAGATAAATGCATGTACTTAATTAGTTGGTTTTGACTGGCAGCTCTGGGCCTCAGTATTCTCATATCTAAAAGGAGGGACTTAGACCAGATCCTCTCTAAGGTTCTATGAATCTCAAATTCTGTGAATTGGACCATAAATAAGTGCTACAATATAAGGAATTAACTTTAAGGATTGTCAAAATTCAAACCGCAGGGAGATTACCAGAGTATGAGTCATTAGGAGAAGTTCCATGTTAGAGGTGGGGACCAGAAAGTTGTGTGTAGGTTGAATAAACAGAAGAGTAAGGGAGCAGCATAAGTGATGCACAGAAGCAGCTATAACCACTGATGAGAAAGGCACATATTGAGAAGCAACGAGAAATGAGGTTGGATATTCACCAGGTACACATTTCCAACTTGTAGAGGGCCTTCGCAGGTTGAGATTTAAACTTAATAATTGCAGTAAGAAATGGCACTCTTCAAAAATAATATAATATTATTATCAAATGGCATTTCTTTTCACCTCATAAACTTTGTACAATTCTGGCTCAAATCAGTCCTCTTTAAAGTGAGTTGAAACACAATTGTTTTCTCTTTCAAAGAAAAACTTAAAAAATTTAATGATATTATTTTGAGGCAACGTATAATTTTAATGTCACATTTTATTCATGTTTTAATTTTCTTATAGGTTTTATTGTTGTATGCATATAACATGAGGCCCCAGAATATTTCAGATGCTGTGCCTAATAGCACTTCTAGCGATGTCTATGTTGGCTCTTTCTGGGTTCCACTGAACAGGCAAGTAATGATGGATTTCCTACAACTCTGCTAATATTTTCCTTAGAACAGACTGTTTTAGTAATATTCAAGGTAAGTCACAGGAGAACTTTTAGAAGACATTTTTAGAAGATCTTCCTTTTAATTAGAGGAGTATGATATTGCAGTGGTTAAGAGTATGAACTCTGAATCCAGCCTGCTTTGGGTCAAATGCCAATTGTGCCCCTTATTCACTTTGCAAACTTGAGCTTGTTACTTAACCTCTCTGTGCTTCAGTCACCCCATCAATGAAGTGGGAATAAGAATAATAGTACTTAGGGTTGTGGAGAAACACTTCCTGACACTTCATAAAGATTTTAGAGAGTACAGGATATATATTATATTTTGCCTATAATTTGGGGCATATTTAAAAATTTTTTTAATGCTTATTTATTTTTGAAAGAGAGACAGAGCATGAGAGGGGAAGGGACAGAGAGAGAGGGAGACAAAGAATCTGAAGCAGGCTCCAGGCTCTGAACTGTCAGCACAGAGCCTGGTGCAGGGCTCGAACTCACAAGCCTTGAGACCATGACCTGAGCCGAAGTTGACTACTTAATCGACTGAGCCACCCAGGCACCCCTGATTTGGGGCATATTTAAAAAGTAACATGTGGCTCCGTATTGGGTTGCAAAATTATGGACAAACTCCACGCCCTCCATTGTCCCACCCTTCCCTATTTTACATTGTTCCCCACATCGAAAGCCTCTGCTTCATCCAGGTTGTTTTCCTTTCTCTCCATCAAACAGGGCATGTCTCTAACTTTTGCTCATGCCTGGTTTCTCTCTTCTCCTGTTTCACTTTACCAAATTCCTAGTTGGTTTTTCATTTTTTTCATTGCTTAGTTAATTTAGTTTTGATTCCATTGTTCACTGTCCTTGTGACCTCAACTCCATCGCCTCAGTTGTAAAATGGAAAGAATATCTACTCTGCCTGCCTTTCAGGGTTGTTGTTAAGATCAAGACAGACAACGTATGCGTATCTTCTGAAAGGCCGAAAGCACTGGGCAAATGTCAAGTCTTGTTACTAACCTGTGTCTGTCAGTGTCAGCTCTTTGCCCTGTTAGGCACCTAGTAAGTGCTTAGCGAACAGAGACCTGGTTCTTCCCTGAAGAGCCTTGTTCATGCTCCAAGATTTTCATTTTGAAGGACTTCTTGGCCTTGCCATAAAAGAGAATAAAACAAGAGATGTTTCAAGAGCTGGCATATTTTCAATTATTCAGCCAATTTTCTTTTTTCCCTTTTTCCCTTTTTTTTTTTGAACTGGCAGAAAATCTAGGCACAGGACATATACCAGCACAGCTAAGCAACAAAGTTATGAAATTATATACTTGCTTTGTGTACATAAATATGGCAAGATATTTTTTTTAGAATCACATGATGAAAATGATGATAATTTCTGTAGAGTGGAATGAAATCAAACTGACAGAATTCTTTTTTATTCCAAAAAGTTTGTAATTTGAATGTGTTTATGATCAGTGGTAGGTTTACTCAGGTTAGGGACATGAACCTGTCACTGAGGCCAACACAGAGGAGGGTGCCTGGAAGTGTCTCATTTAACCTGTCCCTTGGGGACATAGTGAAAGCTGCCCATTTCCCTCGCCTAGGCTGGCATTGCTTGTATTCTTAGGAGGGCCAGGGTAAGATAGGGACGTGGGGAGTTGCTCTTGTTGACCATCTTCCAGAAGGCAAAGTAAGAATACAAGGGGTCAGAAAAAAATAAGCCAGAGAAGGAACCAGAATAGCCTTCAAATTGGGCAGTCCTCTTGAATTGTTCATTTCACGTCCTAATCTCCAAATTAAGTACTTACAAGGAAAAACATTTTAATTCTTGGCATTTTTCTATAGCAACAAAAGAAAAGATAGTGTTCTCAATACACACGCATAAATGTTTCTGTGTAGTTCTATCTAATTATGTTCTTCTAACCAAGATCCAGTTCCCTGCCTGCTGTCTCTGCCTTCAAGTCTCCTGCCATCCACATTTCTACTTCTGCCCGGGTCCTGCTTCCAGGCCCTGGCAGCCTGGGAGGGAGAGAGTGCCCGTGAGTCAGTAAATGAGAGCAGAGGCTGTGGGGAGCTGGTCTAGCCTGGATGAGATGATGGATGTTTGTGGGCCAATGTGGGAATTGAAAAGCTGGACTGAGCATTGACACGGACGGGGAGGTCAAGATGTGTATGGGCAAGATGTTGGGCAAATGGGGTCATGAGATGAACCTGAGATGCTAGGTCCTCTGATGCTGCTCCTTGATCAGGGGCCCAGCCACGCACCCCCCCAGCCTGCTTTTTACAGAGTTAGACCAGGACATTTGTTTTTGAAACAGATAGTACAGCTCTGGACATTCACTGACAATCTGAAACCCAAACATCAAAGAACAGTTTATCCTTCCTGCAATTCCATGTATTAGAAGGGGGAGCTACATTATTTTTGAAAGAGAAACGGGAATTATAAGAATTCTTTATTGGGTATTAGAATGAAGAACAGTGTGTTAGAATATCATCTTTCTCTCATGTGGCTTCTCATGGTTAGGAATGTACATAGTTATGTCATTTCATCGGTACAAAATGCTGTGAAGTAGATGAAGCAGGTTTTATTACTTCAGTCTTGCAGTAGGAGGAATGTCAGGGTCAGAGAGGTTAGGTGGCTTGTGCAGGGTCTCATGGCTGGTGTGTGTTGGAACCAAGCATGCTTCTCCCAGGTCCTTTGAGTCCTACCTGTTCTCTCTTCAGTGCATCAGGCAGCCTTCCCGCCATTCTTGGAGATGACCCTTTTTTTTTTTTTTAGTGGATGTCTTCCAAGTTAACTTTTAATAACAGATCTTTACATTTTAACCATTGTCCTTTTTTTTTATAAAAGAGTTTCTTAAACACACTATGTAATTTCAGATCCTCTTATGTATAATTAAAGGTACTTTTTCACCTTCTATCATGGTCATCGAGTATTATACCATGCTGCAGATGAGGACCCTGTGGAACATTGGAGAATTGACATTCCTGTGTATGTTTTTGATGTCAGTTTGACTTAATGGATAATTTACTTCTTTCTCATAAAAGTTTCCCTCCTTTCTTGGATGGAGACACCCACACTGACGCACACACACATGCGTGCCTATATGTGCTGTATCCCATCGCATAGACTCACCGAAGGCCACACAGGTGGCTGTTTGCCTCCTTCAGCTGCTTCAAATGCTTTTCCTTCCCCTGACTCCACTCACCCATTTACCTCTGCCTTCAGAGTATCCACTGTTCACTGGCCTGTGGCCCCAGAAGCTTTCTGTCTTCAGCATAATTGCCGCTGTGTCCTGTGCCTTCCTCCTTGGCTTTTGCTTTTCCTTCTTTCTTGATCCTGCTCCCTGCCCTTTCACCCCTCCCCGCACAATATACTTCATTGTTATGGGCTCATTGATTGGCCTTTGCAAGCCATTGCTAACTTGCCATAATTCTTACCTTCAGGTCAGCAGGGCAGTCATGGCACAGCATTAAGATTTACATAGGAGCAAACCTTTTGTTATTGCCTGGACTTTCTTTGCTCGCGTAAATGTTCATTTTCTTTTTTTTTCATCTTAAGCAGTATTTTGGATGTGTGCATTTCTGTCATTGTGCCTTTGCCAGTTTGTCATTTTAAATCTCTCAGAGTATATAACTAGGTCATAAATATTATACGGGTTAGAATTGTTTCTCTTTGCTCATGTTTCTTGAATGAAGGAATTATTGAATGAATGATGTTTGGGAATGCCAGAAACCCCAGTGTTAAATACCTGAGGACTAACTTTACACATATTACAGATTCTGGGAATAAACGAATGACTTTCTTAGCTTTTCAAGTAAAATACATGTGCATCTGTTATTTTTAGGGTTGTTTCAATTCATGAGAAACTATCTAATCTTACACAAATAGCTGAAATATCATTGCCAACAACTCCTGAAATTACTTCAGATGAAAACGTATCCGAAATGCAAGAAATGGAAGAGAAATCAGTTGATAAGGAAATGGAAGTAAGTTATTAAAAATAATGGAAAATTGCATTGCTGTTGTAGCATAGATGTCATTTTATATAATTATTTAAGTGATTTTTTTACTTCATCAAAGCACAACTATGTCACTAATCTTGAACTTTGTGGTTCTTCTGTTCTCCATTTCTCTATTTAGAGTATCAAATATAATCCAACTTTTTTGGACACATACGTAGTGCTTCCTTCAAAGCTTTTCTAAACATACCAATTATAAGAATGTGATGGTGAAAGAAAGCAAAGGCAATCTAGAGAAATCATTCAGATACCACTGTGAATCTCAAGAAACAATGCTCTGTAACTTTACATTATTCTTTTACTCTTTATTCTTAAGTCTACTGTTTCAACATTTTTATTATTCAAGAAATGTGTGAAGAAAAGTATCTTTCAGACTTTCTCTATGCATATATGTATTTTTTGAACAACAAAAAAGACATTATCTTAATGGTGTATTATTAATTTGATCACACAGTTGGGTGGTTTTTGTGATGATTGATGTATGTGTCTGGAGAAGAGGGTCATTGAGGGTCATTTCTCTTCTACCCTTCCTGAGTTCTGAACCCATTGAGGAATGGGATATAGCAGATGGATAGTGGAAATCAAAATCTCAGCGTCATTAACTGAGAAAGCTGATTGATTGTCGAACGTTGCTTTAGGACTGTGACCAAATGAGCTTAGTAGTATCTCACCCCTGAATGAGCCAGACTTGCCCACCTAGTCATGCCTGTGTAACCATAGGATTCCCCAGTGCCCTTCTGCCCCTGCCAGGATCACTGCAGGGAGGAGCAGAGACCAGCAGTCTTGTAGGCAGGGTGCCTCCAAAAATATAAACAAAGATTGCCCAGAAGAGGCTGAGCCCAGCATGTTCTTTTGCTTTTCCCAAACTTACTAATCAGTTAAGTCACTCCGCTTTCCTGGCAGTAAATTAGTTTCAAGTCTGAAAGAAGCCAGAAGTGTTCCTCCTCTAGGAGTAGAGTGGCATTTCCTTACGTTCTATGGAAATGAGAGGAGCAGGAACATATTTGTTCTTCCCTAATCACTTGTCCTTTGAATTTCCATTTGCACATTAATCCACTTTCTTGAGTTATAGATTCTGTAGTTATTTTGGTATTTTAAAAGTCAGATAGCTCTACAAGACTTAGCAAAAAGGGACAATCTCCTACCCAACCTCTTCTCACTCTGCAGTCCTGCTTTGCAGAGGCAACCATTTTCAGCTCTTTCAGCTGTTTCTCTTGTTATTTACTTCCACGTGTATAACAATATGTAGTATCAGTCATGAAAAATGAGGCAGCAAACGGCCTTCAAATCCAAGTGCGTTAACTGGGGCCCTGTTCCATGTCCCCTCAGGCCTGCATCTAGGCTGGTAGCACATCCATCACGTGAAATATCACCAGTCACAGTAGCAGGAGGGAAGAAATGGGGCAAATTGCACATTGGCTCTTAAGGTTTCTGTCATATCACTTCCACTAATATTTCATTGACCAAAGAAGTCACATCCTACAGGCTTGGAAGAAGGAAAACCAGAATTATTGATGAATAGAGCTATTAGCTACAAATAATTATTCTTTTTTCTTTTATGTATCAACTCGAGATAATATCTATTGATTTTGTTGTGATATATAAGGGTTTAATTCACTTATACTTCTCCCCAACTTCTCCTTTCTCCTTTTCCCAAGTATTGTCATATCACAGATTTTGGTTAAGTCACTATTCAGTATTTACATTATCATGCCCCTGGAAACAATGTTCACAGCCAAGTCAAAGAGTGTACTATGGTTATTTTCTTTTCTTGTATAAGCTTTGATTTTTCTTGTATTTTTTTCTTTAACTTTCTTCTGATCATTAAATCAGAATTTTCATATGTTCATCCGTAGATTTTCACCCAGTTGTTCATGCTTATCAAATAATATCTCAGTTCCTTTTTTTCTTCTTGAAAGCTCCCATCTTTCTGCTCTAGTTGAGGACTGTTTGCCCCCAATGCCTACAGCATACCTCTAAATCTGGGGCCTCCTTTTGCTGCTTTCCTGGTCGAATTCCCAGCCAGTTGGGGCCCAGCTCTGTTTCTCCTCTCTGTAAGTTTTTAGGATCTTTTCTTCATTTTTGATCTGCTGTATCTCATTCCTTAAATCACTTTTTGCTAGTTTAATATTCAATCACAGTAACAAAACATTTTTAATTCTTTTTTAAAATTTTTAGTGTTTTTTTTTGAGAGAGAGACACACACAATGGAAGCAGGGGAGTGGGAGGGGCAGAGAGACAGAGAGAGAGAGAGAGAGAGAGAGAGAGAGAGAGAGAGAGAATCTGAAGCAGGTTTCAGGCTCTGAGCTTTCAGCATAGAGCCCATCACCGGGCTCAAACTCACAAACTATGAGATCATGACCTGAGCCAAAGTCAGACTCTTAACCGACTGAGCCATGCAGGCACCCCAAAACATTTTTAATTCTTTTTTTTTAAATTTTTTTTTAACGTTTATTTATTTTTGAGACAGAGAAAGACAGAGCATGAACGGGGGAGGGTTAGAGAGAGGGAGACACAGAATCTGAAGCAGGCTTCAGGCTCTGAGTTGTCAGCACAGAGACTGATGTGGGGCTCGAACTCACGGACCGCGAGATCATGACCTGAGCCGAAGTCGGCCGCTTAACCGACTGAGCCACCCAGGCGCCCCAAAACATTTTTAATTCTTAAAGAAAAGTATTGGTATACCTCTTTTTGTCCTATTTCTATTTTTTCTTTTCTTTCTTTTTTTTTTTTGCCATTCTAACCTTTTTTCTCCTTTTTTATTGAAGTCTAGTTGACATACATGTTATGTTAGTTTCAGGTGTAGGTTTAGCTCTTTATTTCCTCATCTATGCACTCATGTGAATGTGTAAAATTTGAGGACTCTCCTGATTCTCAGAGTATACCTGTTGGCATTTTCAGTCTGAATTTACCAGTAGAGTGAGTGAATCCATTTTTCATTATTGTGAAAGCAACAAGTCCAGCTGTAAGAAGATTCATCAAGAACAGTTAGCCTTTGCAAAATGCCACTTTTCCACACTTGCCTTTCCTCTGCTCTGTGCCCGGATTTATCATAGAACTGATGTCTTAGATTTTGGGTTGCACATCCCAAAGTCTTTTCAGTGTCTTTGTAGGTTACGATATTAATTACCAGATGTTTCTTGATATTACCTATATACTGAGCGCTTATAATAAATCTAATAGATCAGATATCTCAAACCCATGAGATTACATATATTATAAAATAATAATATAACATACATATTTTCTTTGTTTCAAGTTTTCATTTAAATTCTAGTTGGTTAACATATAGTGTAGAATTTTTATCACTTTGATTCATCACTTACATATAACATCCAGTGCTCATAACAAGTGCCCTCTTTAACACCCATCACCTATTTAGCCCGTCCCCCCACCTCCCCTCCAGCAACCCACAGTTTGTTCTCTACAGTTCAGAGTCTCTCATGGTTTGCCCCCCTCTTTTTCTCCCCCTGCCCCTATGTTCATCTGTTTTGTTTCTTAAATTCCACATGTGACTGAAATCATATGGTATTTGTCTTTCTCTGACCAACTTATTTCGCTTCACATAATACACTCTAGCTCCATCCATGGCTTTGCAAATGGCAAGATTTCATTCTTTTTGATGGCTGAGTAATATTCCACTAATATATATATCACCTCTTCTTTATCCATTTATTAGTCGATGACCATTTGGGCTCTTCATAATTTGGCTATTCTTGATAATGATGCTATAAACTGCGGGGTAAATGTGCCTTTCCAAATCAGTATTTTTGTATCCTTTGGATAAATACCTAGTAGTGCAATTGTTGGGTTGTGGAGTAGTTCTATTTTTAGCTTTTTGAGGAACCTCCATACTGTTTTCCATAGTGGCTGCACCAGTTTGAATTCCCACCAATGGGGCAAGAGGGTTCCCCTTTCTCTGTATCCAAGCAAACACCTGTTGTTTCCTGTGTTGTTAATGTTAGCTATTCTGACAGGTGTGAGGTAGTATCTCATTGTGGTTTTGATTTGTATTTCCCTGATGATGAGTGATGTGGAGCATCTCTTCTAACATATGTATTTTTTTTTTCATATTATGTCTGTTTTCAGGAAGAACTCCACTCTTGTGTCATTTTTGCACTTCTTTTGTAGATCACTTAATTTGGTCACTTAGTTTTTTGGTCATAGTCCAAACATATCAGATTGCTGTCTTTGAGCCATAGTCTAGAATATTCTTTGCTGAAATTGTCCCTGAGTCCACTTCCATATAATTCATATATGAAAAATGATTATTTTCTCCTAAACCCATTCATCTTTGCAACTTCTATTGTATGAGGCAGGAGGGTGAGCATCCATAAGAGCACGAAGTCTAGGTTGTGCTCTGCTACTCAGTTTTACTACCTAGGGTCAGTCATTTACCCTTATCTGGGACTAATGTTCCTCTCATCTCTAAAACTGATCATCTCACTACAATAGTGCTCTGAGATGGAGAGCCACACTCCTTGGTTGGAAGGTGAGTCACCAGAATTTCTGTGGCGTCTGATGTGGGAATCAAATTTATTACAATGAGCCTGGCATCTCAGTAAAGAGGTTGACTATGAATATAAGAAAATACCAAATAAATGGGGATAAGAGAAAGCATTTGAATGTTAGCAGAGGGAGGAATCCAGAGTCTCTTTAACCAGAGTTTGTGGCTTGCTTTCTTGTCCTGACTAGAATGGTATATGTCAGTGGATCAGTCCTTGAGTAAAACAGACTACTTTCAGTAATGATGTTCTGTGTATCTTTGAGTTTGTCTTGTTCCTTAACTTAGAAAATGTTTCTTCAGCTTTAAGGAGGGCATTTTTAAATATGTTTCAGTTCTGTTGGTTCTCTATATAAGAGAATGTCATCAAATGGAAGACAAACTAATATCTGTTTAGATGAACTGGCAAACAGATTAGTTCAGAACACTTGAAAAGTTGAGAAAAAGAAGGAACATATAAAGTTTTTTTTTTCCAGTATGCTAACTGGCACTTAAAAAAAAAGGCAGCTATATTCCGTGTTCTAACAAATCCCATTGACTAAATCTGCCAGTTTGTTGTCATGACAACCTTCACTTGGCACTAATTAGAAGTTAACTAGGACACTTGAAGAGATCGATTCTGGTCTGGAATTGGAAAGGATTTTATAACCTCTATAATCTATTATATTTATTTCTATCAAAGTATAGATTTTTGGTAGGTTATTAAATAGAAGGTACCAGAAAATGTACCTTTGGTTGATATGGGGGATAATGAATCTTACTCTCTTTCTTGTTCCTTTCCCTTTTTTACCACCTCCTCTCCTCCCCCCCCCCCCCCCCCCCCCGCCAAAGCCTATGGTCTGGAATAAGCTAAGAAATTCAGAACACAGATATTAATTTAAGATGTATCGAGAGGGCTACAGAACAGGTGTTCTAATCACTTCTGGCTTGAAAACCGTGTACGTCCTTCTAAAATGAACAAAGCTGGCTTAGAATGACTGAGTTATTTTAACCTGTCATTCATAGCTTTAGGGGTGTCTTTAGAGCTTACCAGGGACTTTAAGGCGTATGAAAAATGCACACGATCCTGATTTTAAGAGAAAAACATCTTATTTGGAGTGATAGCATACTGATATGAAGAGCCTAAAATACGCTTACCAATTCACCTAAGGTTAGTTCAGCAAACATTTATGGGATGCCTGGATTGTACAAGGCAATTAAAATTAGTATACAGTCAACATATCCCAAATATCAAAGTACTATGAAAACAAAGAACAAAATGAAATTGAACATTAGCCTCAATTCACAGATTCTTTTTGAGGAAATATTATATGCAAAATTTTTCCAGGCTTGGGGAGGAGATAAGGACATGCAGAAATCAGTACAATTAGGTCTTTGTCATGGAGGAGATTAATCATTGTATGAGTATGGACGTAGGTACCCAGATGTGATTCATAATGAACCTAGCCATTGGGTGGTCCTCTTTTAGCAAAATGTGTCATTCTAAGAAACATCAATCTGCTGCTCAAAACCATTGAAAATAATCTAAATCTTTATGGAGTCTCTCATAAGAACATTCAAGAGGGAATTCTTTCGTAACACAAGGCAAAACTTCTTTTAAACCTTCTTTTCCCCAATTGTCATGTTCTTTAGTATCTCTCTGACATCTGCATGCAACCTTCCAACAAAATACCCCAAAACACCCTGTACTCTTACTGCATTGTTTTGAAGGTTATCTGTTTATGTGTCTCTTCATCTCTCTTTACTGTGACTTCCTTTGCTGGAGGTTTTGTTCATCATCTTATCTCTGATATTTAGCCCAGTGCCTGACACAGAGTGCCTCTCCAGTACTTGCTTGGGGAGCTTCTAGTTGAAGACCTGTGGAGGACACTCATAGCAGACTGAGGATACAGCAAGAGAAGGGGTGTGAAGTCATGGAAATGAATGTTACATTCAAGGGACGATGAGATGTCTGTTGTGATGGGAGAACAGGGTGAATGTAGTGGGAGATGCGGCTGAAGAGGTGGGTGGAATTAAGTGACTCCTCCTCTCTGACTCACCACATGGTGCTGTAAGAGTCTGTCTCTCCTTTTCTTCCCACTAGACCATCCATTGGCTCCTTAAGGGCTCTCTTTCTGTCTTGTTCATTACCAGTTCATGACACTTAGGCTGCATATGGTAGGTGCTGAATGAATAAATGGCGAGTGAACTTTGTTCTGTAGGCAAGGGCCATGAAAAGGCAGGGCTGGGTGTGGGGGTTAGGGGGAGGGGCAGCACCTGGAAGGGTATCTCATGATCCACTCTGTGATTGGCTGACATAAACTGGTGGCATGTGAAGGAGGGATGAGGGAACCAAGAGTTTGGAGGATGGAAAACAATTTAGGAAGTTTTTTCCATACAGTAGGTGAAAGAAGATGAGGATTTCAACTAAGTCAGAGTTGGCATGGTTATTTTTGAAGTAACTCAGTAAACCATTCTCCATAGAATCAATAGATGCTCCTTTTTAAGGGAGAAATGGCAAAGATTGAACAAGAGTCACTCTGTGCCCTTCCAGCCCCCTGCCAACCACACACCCACACACCTCTGGCAGCTTTCTGCCTGGGCTGATGAGCTCGAGGCTTCACTTCTGTGGTAGAAAGGTCATGTGAGGCCCCCCACAACCTGATATCCAATCAGCCAATTTTCTACGTGTTTATGTGATTTACTGCAAATAATGCCAAAGAAATAGGATGTTGTTGAGGTGAAATTTCTGTTTGATAAATGTTGAGACAGGTAGTGGAAGGCATTTATCAGGTAATATTGCTGTCTTCATCTGTTATGTGAAATGATTAATGACGTACACAGTCTCATTTTGCTTGATAGCTCTTGATGAAATCATGACAGTAACCCATCATGGCTGTTATTGAAACCTTTCCTATAGGAAGGAAATATATTTTAACCAGTCCTGAAAACTCAATTAAAAATATAGAAATTAGATAAATATGAGAAGTGTAAGTGTGGAGACAAAGGAGTATCCCCTCGGTCTTAAAGTGGACGAAGAACCTGGGAGGTTCGTCACAGGAAAGCAGTATTCCCCGATCAGTGCTAGTATCCTACTTGCCCTCCATCTTTTTTGGTCCCATTGAAGCTGGCCCACTTCTAGCCATGATCACTTCCTATCCAAACAGTTTGAGTAACTCCTGGCTAATTTCTCTTTCTCTTGTCTCTTCTCAGTCTAGTTCATCTTTAAAATATAGCCAGAATTATCTTTTTAAAGCAATTGTATCATTGTTTCCTTAGTCCGGTGCCTCTCGATTTCCTATGCAGTAAAATTCAAATTCGCAACTTTTACATGTCCTATTATAAGTGCACCTCTCCAGCCTTATTTCTCCTCACTCATACTGCCATGCTTCCTATACACACCCGTAGTAAAGACCATATCATATGTTTATGTTCCTTGAATATCCACTGTTCTGTTGCTTACATGCCTTCCTTCTCCTGGAATGTCCTTGACCCCATTCCCTGTGAAATCCTATTACTCATTTAAGGCTCAGTTCTCATGACCTTCCCTCCAGGAAGTCTTCTCTGTCCCTTATAATTCCTCTCTCCCCCACTCCTAGGTTCCTGTAACCTATTCCTATCCATGCTCTGACCACATTCTACTTGGTATTTTATTTAGATGTGTACGAATCTATTCTTCTCAGCCACTGTACACTTCGTGAGGATAGGGTCTGTTTCTTCATCTTTGTGCTCCACAGCATCTCGAATATATTTGTTAAGTTGTATTCAATTAACTATAGCTTTGGAACTCTGGAATTTGATCTTTTCTATGTTCATGCATTTATTAAAACTTAAACGTAATATGACTTAGGGCTGTGAATTGCTTCTTTATTTTAAGGTTTTAACCATCACTGGTCAGTCATAATTTAAAAATTAATGTGGGGCGTCTGGATGGCTCAGTCAGTCATGTGTCTGACTTCGACTCAGGTCATGATCTCATGGTCCATGGGTTTGAGCCCTGCAATGGGCTCTGTGCTGACAGCTTGGAGCCTGGAGGCTGCTTCAGATTCCGTGTCTCTGTCTCTCTCTGCCCCTCCCCTGCCAGTGCTCTGTCTCTCTCTCTGGAAAATAATTAAACATTAAAAAATTATTTAAAAAATAAAAATTAATGGAACTTTATCATTTCCATATTTCTGAATGCTGATACATTTTTCTATTAAAGCTCCCATAAAAGTGAATTGTTGCTGGATGCAGGCCACATCACAAAGTAGGCATAGTTTATCTCCCACGGCCTTGTAAAGAAAGGCTACTTACACTAGCTCAAGTAAAGTAGGTGTGGGGGGAGGCAGTATGTGGCAGCGTATAAGTAAGCTCATACATAAGGACTGGAAACCAAACACAATGGGCCTCACAGAAAACAGAACTGGTGAGTCGGAAGCCAGGCCTGCACTTACTCGTAGGGTGGGGTGTAAGTTCTCACTCATCCTGTTCCCTTCTCTTACTCATCTTTTCTTTTTTCTTTTTCCTTCTCTTACGCATCGTACGTCTAGTCCAATGGCTGCCTTTTCCGAGTTCGTATCAGGACCTTCAGCTCATATAGTCAGTACTGACTGTAACTCTCTTCTCTTACCCTTCCTTACATGAAATGCTAGAGAATCTGACTGATTCACCACTGCTTGTGGGTAGATCAGATGTCCACACATAAACATGGCTGTGTCCATACAGTAGGGGCTGTGGCAGTGTCATCAACAATGGACAACGTACAATATTAACTCTTGCTTCCTTTTCATTTACTTTTTCCATTTTTTTTTTCTCAATTCTTGGCTATTCTTCTTTGATTAAAATCCCTCTCTGGGGTCTGAATCTCTTCATCTCAGGGTTCTCTTCTCAGAAGAAAAGTGATTTTCCAAAACTTAATTTGGTGTGAATTACCTCACTTGTTATTCTTCTGTAACATATGAATTTTAACAATGAAGTCATGTATTGTTCATAATTAAGTCTTATCTGTTGTGATCATCCTGTATCTTTTTAAATAACCTTAATTATTTAAGGAATTGTGATCTCTGAGTCTCTGTAAGTTTTCTCCTGGGGAATTAGGGTTAGGCGATGAGGCCAAAAAAAAAAAAAAAAAAAAAAAAAAAGACAAATGGAATAAATAGTTTATAACTAAAATACAGTAGTTTACCAGTAAGTTCAACCTCACTATATTGTCTTCTTATTTCTAGAACATGATTATTGAATGTTGCTCTGAAATAATAAATCTATTTTTGACTGATAGAGATACAACACCATTGTCTGAGGTACGTATCTTTTGTAAAAATGTATCTGATTCTCTCGCAAGTATTATTGTTGCTATAGAAACAGAAATATAGAAAACAGCTATTATGAAAAGTATCAAGGGCCTAACCCTCCTTAATTAATGTGAAAAAGTGATAAACATGAGTTTATAATAGCATGTTATTTTGGTTAAAAATACTCTTTGTTAAAAAATCAAGTACAGAGAATTATGAAGAAGATAATTTTAAAATAATTTCAAATGTACTATTCAGAGACTAACCAACTATGGGCATTCTCAAAGATATCTCAAGTGTTTTCCATGTAGAGAGAAACTTTAGAATTTTTACATCAATGGGATTATACTGTACATGTATTTGTAGCTTGTTTTTTTTTCTCATTTAACAATAATTCTATGGAGATATTTTTATGTGAAAAGTCTACTTTGTCATGTTTAATGCCTGCATAAAAGTTTCTTTTGTGTATTTGTTGTCAGGCTCTATTTATACAACTAGATTTTTATTCATGGATCTTGAGGTTGGTGGATTCTTGTATATGCATATTTCACCCTTCTGTATTATCTCCTCAGAATTACTTCTTTAGGAGCAAGATTTTGGAGTAAAAAAGTATACATACTTTTTTATTATAGTAGGATATATATAATATAAAATTTACACTTTTAGCCATTTCTAAGTATACCCTTCAGTGGCATTAAGTACATTCATAATGCTCTGCAGCCAATCCATCTCCAGAAATTTTCATCATTGCAGACATGTTGTACCCATTAAATAATAACTCCTCATTCTCTCTCCCCTGAGCTCCTGATAATCTCTGTTCTACTTTCTACTTCTAGTCTACTATTTGCCTCTTCTAGATACCTTACCTACATGGAATCATACAATATTGCTCCTTTGTGGCTGGCTTATTCCTTTTAGCAGTGTTTTCAAAGTTCATCCTTGTTGTAGCATGTATCAGTATTTCATCCCTTTTTAAGGCTGAATAATATTCCATTCTGTGGATGTACCACATTTGTTTATCCATTCTTTTGTGGATGGTCATTTGAGTTGTTTCTATCTTTTGGCTGCTGTAAATAATGCTGTTATAAACATGGATGTGCAAGTATCTGTTTGAGGCCCTGCTTTTGATTCTTCTGGATATATACTCTCTCTCATCAGTAGTAATTGAGGGGGCCAGTTTACCACACATTCTTCTACACATGCCCTCTTCCTCTTTCTAGCCATCTGTCTTCCCCTTCCCTCTCTTTCTTATCTTCCTCCTTCTCTTTTTCTAGCCATTCTAGGTATGATAAGTAAAAAAAAAAGACATTTTCAATTATTTTATATTTATTAATAATATGGTCAAATATAGTTTATATGTTTGTTGGCAGTGTTTCTCCTTTTGTAAAATAGTACTCACTCATTTAGTCAATCAACAGTATTTAGAGTGAACTGTCTATGTGTCAGGAACCCCGTTCTAGGTCCTGGAGGGCCAGCTGTGAACAAGCAGCAAGGACCTCACTGTCTTGGAGCTGACATATTTGTGGAGGGAAAGAGAAAATAATAGTAATAGATCAAGAAGCAGGGTAATTTCAGATTTTTTTAAGTGTTATGAAAGAAAGAAAGAGTGATATGTTAGAGTAGGGTCAGCAAACTACAGCCTGTGAGCTATATCTGGCCCACTGCCTGTTTTGTAAATAAAGTTTTATTGGCATACAGCATGGTCATTTGTTTGTTTATGATCTATAGCTGCTATGAGCTACAGCAGCAGAGTTGGACGGTTTTGACAGAAACCATATGGCACACAAAGCCTAAATTATTTATTTTCTGGCCCTTTCCAGAAAAAAAAGTTTGCTAACCCCTGTGATAGAAAGTAACCGGGAATGGGCGACAGGTTAGGTAAGGTGGTCTGGGAAGACCTCTCTTAGGAGATGCCATTTGAGGTAAGACCTACACTGTGTTCCTCCCACTAGATCATCAGCTTCTTGGAGCAGGAGCAGTACTATCTTAATTTTTGAATACTTACAGTGCTTAGTACAGTGTATTGCTTGGTTACTGTTTCTTAAATTGTATTCCACTAAGTTTTAAGTATCTGAAATTTAGCATTTGCCTTAATTTTTTTTTCATTTGGCCATTCATGTCCTTTTCCCATTTTTTTAATGGGAACCTAATTTTCTATTACAGAAATACATAGATTTACCATGGGAGACATTATAATAAAAATCAAGTTTAACCTAATTTTGTGCAAACTGTGGTTGAAAACAGGTCACAGAAAAAGGAGCTGTTATTTAAGATACATGATTTATTGTATTAACGGGCCTTAGCATCTGACCGACCTGGGTTGGAATCCTAGCCTTGAGTGTTATTAGTTGTGTGACCCTAGACAAGTTATTTAGCCTCTCTAAGCCTCAGTGTTCTCATACTTGAAGCGGGGGTAATAATGCCAACCCTTCACAGCCGTGAGAACTAAAGGAAATCATATATGTTAAGTATCAGAAATAGAGCCTTACATAAATAAATGTTAGTAATTATTGGCTCTTTAGGTGCCATCATCATTTTCATCCCTACCATGGTCGTGCTTTCCATGTATGAATTCTTCATCCCTGAGTCAACTAATTTCAAACAGATGTTTAGGATGCAAATTTGTTTTGAAATATTGATAGAAAGGGAGAGTAATCGTGTTAAAGATTACTGGCTGGCTCAGTCAGTGCAGCCTGCGCCTCTTGATCTCGGGGTTGTAAGTTTGAGCCCCACATTGGATGTAGAGATTAATTAAGAAAAATCTTTTAAAAAGAGAGAGAGAGAGAGAGGAGGAAAGAACCAGGAACCATTTTCTTTGTCTGGGATGTAAACCACTATTGAACCCTGGAGGCATTAGGTCAGCCTGCAGGATCCTGACTTGAGGTCCCCACAGTGAAACGGTCCACCAGTCCAGGAGAAGGGGCCCCCAACTGAACCCCATGCTAATACCTTCACTGAAAGCCAGCCTTACCTAGTAGTGCTTGGGGGAGGTGGGGCATGGGAGTGTCAGAGCTTGTTCCTAAAACCAAATTGTTAGACAAAGAAAATTACATGCCTTAGTGAAGCCATTTTTGTCACTGAGATGAGAGCCTGCTGTGCAATTCGGTTCCTTACTGAACATACGTATTACAGTCGCCTTCGCCTGTACTGCGTCTTCCCGATTAAAACAAATACTGCCACGCGCAGCCTGTGACAAAAACACAGAATAGCAAGAACATGGAGAAAAGAAACAAGTGCTCCATGCCAACCTTCTTAGCGAGTAATCACAGGATATAAATGACTGTTAGGTTTCATTTCTGGTGTATCAACAACAAAGCGATCCTTCCCTTGCCTACATAGGTTCAAATTATTGCAGTTTCCAAGTTGTCAGGTAAGACTCAAACATGATGCTAAAAATATGCTTTCTGTCCTTGCTGTGACTGACCAAGGGGAGGACTAAATCATTATATACAACTGTCTGCTCATCAGTAATTATTGAGTTCCAACTGCCCTCAGAGCATGGTGTAGTTACTTCTGTTGCTGCAAAAGCAGCATAGGTTAAAGTTCCTGGGTTTGGCTAAATCAAATATTTTCCTGTTGGTTCACATGATACAGATAAATTTACCATGTGTGTGTGTGCATGTTTGTGTGTGTGTGTGTGTGTATGTGTGTGTGTGTGTATACAGAACTGACCGGAGTCATACAGAATCAGTATGGAAGGAAATTCCTAGGAGCAGATCCTGGTTTGAAGGTGGAAAAGGTGATCCTAAGCCAAGAGAGATAAGACACATTGTATGAGAAGATTGCAAATTAGTTTTCCTTGGCTGCATAATTTGGTAGGAGTTCTTTTAGTTCAGGATTTCTAGCTAGACCTAGCATAGTGCCTGGCGAATAATAATGATAGTCATCATTAAAATGCAAATGCTACTACTAGCAACAAGTTTTATCGAGCACATGGCCTGTGCAGTCACTGTCCGGTGTTTTACATACAGTATGTCATTGAATATTACAAGAACTCTGTGAAGTTGGTTACTATTATTATCCCCACACTAGAAATGAAGAAATTAAGCAGCATGTTCAGGATCCTGTACCTTGTAAGTGGAGGAGGCAGGAGTCAAATACAGTTCTGCTTAAATCCAGGAACTGCATGTTTTGCTAAACTACACCCAGAAAATGTTTCATTAGAATAGGGAGCATACGCTACAGGGAATTGAGGAGTGAGATGTGAGAGAGTGAAAGTTGCACCAGTACATGAATCTTCAGGAAGGTTTGGGTGAGAAGTCTGGAGGGGCAGGAGACCGGCTGCGATGAGAGGAGAGAGCTAGCAGGGGTGGAGCCTGCCTTTCTAGAAGAGAAAAGGACAAATGATGGAGGCGGGGCCTTCAGGGAGAGGGTGGGAACATAAAGACCTTGACAGCACAAGTGAGAGAACTGACTGGGAACAGAGGTAAGACTCCTCTTTCTCTAGGTCTTGAGGTGGCAGATTAGGTGAGAGGGAGTGTGACTAAGTATGTAAGAAAAGGGTGGGAGAAACTGGGGCAGTTCACACCCGGAGGTTTTCACACTCTCCTTGAAGTGGAGGCGAGTTTACCTCCTGTAGGGTGGGCAGGAGGCTGAGTGTCTGGTCTCCAAGGGAAAGATGAAGGTCTCGAGCGTTCACAGTCATTGGGTGTGAGGAGCCAGGAAGCTGACCAAGGACAAGAGGATTGAAGGCCACGCTGAGATTTAGAAGTCATACGTTCGTTAGAGAACCAGGCATCTTTGCTTGTGGGTTTTTTCTAGCCGCCCTTGCCTTCCTGGACATGGAGTGGAAAATGCCAACGGCGGTCAAGGCAAGAGAAGAGTACTAGCGAGGCAGCTGACCGCGTGCCAGAGGCTTGGTGGATTGCGGCAGCCATGAATTTACCTCATAATAGATCCCGAAACTCCTTCCTTCTACTCTGAGAAAGCACCAGGATGGCCTGATGTCTGCCATTGTTTCTCAAGCCCCAGCTGCACAAAAAATAGTTTACTAATGCAATATGTTTTCTTAAATATAGCTTGAATTTAGTGTAAAAAAAATCCTTAATGACAGTTAAGTTCTAATGACTTCCACTGCATTATTTATGTACATCATGTGACTTCCTTTTCACACAGTTGAATTTAGTGTACACATGGTCTCTTATTTCTGATTCTTAAAATGATCATTTTTTAATGTTTATGATTAGATATTGACATCAACCACATGGTGGCCACTAAAATGATCATTATCTTTAGGCAGGTTTGGGTAAGAAGTATAGGGAGGGCAGAAGAATAGGTAGAGGGAGACACAGAGTCAGATATATTAACCTCTCTTAGTTTAGTCATTAGCATCTTTCATTTTATGTCTGAGGGTATTGATTCTATCATGTGGCCACCTATACCATATGACCCCTTATGATTTCATGGCCCTGGCCATCAGCTGGAGGATCATTCCACAATGCTAGCTAGCATCTTATCTTTTTCTGGGTTATCGTGTTAAATGGGAAATAACACATGTAATCTGTTAACCTAACTCAGACTGCCTTCTTGTTATCACTGCCTCTCAAACCCATGGCTTAGATCTCTGTGCTTAGTTTTTACCAAAATAAGTTCTAATGATGTGCTTCCATATTTGTCTCCCCTACTAGAGCAGATTGGGTCTTATATAATAAGATTGGATCTTATTACACTTCTATTCTCACTGCCTTGCCCAATGCTGGTTCTCATGAAGGTGTTCAATAAATGCTTTGTTAAATCAATGAATGTTCTTGATACATCTTCCAGAGATCCCCCTGGGTTGAAATCTGGACATTATCAGTGACTCTGAGCTCATCAACTCCATGCATTTGAATAGTAGACATTTGTCAAGTGCTTTCTCTGTGCCAGACATTGGGCTAGACTTTGGGATACAAAAGTAAAAACCAGAGTCCCTGCCTTCAGTTTAGCAGGAGAAACAGACAAATACAGAAGTAATTACAGTACAGGGTAAAACGGAGGCCTGGGGGCCAGACACCCCTCCCTCAGTAATAATATCAGTTAATATTCTGGTATTATCCTGGCATAATTCTGAAGGTGAGAAATTCCCTGTGGTGTCTTTTGAGAAGGGTTCAATAGTTCCCTATAAGAAATCAAGTTAGTAGAAGCTCCTGTGGCCCATGGTTAGGAGTTTTAATTACTTTGGAAAATGATCGGAAGGCAGTAGAGAATCCTTAGGTAGATATAAACATGATCAAGGGTGCCTGTGAAAGCCTCTTCCTCTGATTAGGAAGACCTTTGAAAGAAGAGGCAGTAAACCCAAGTCCTCATTTTGGCAGCAGACTCAGAGGTAAGAGCATGATTTTATGGCTTTGTTCATGGGGATGGAAAGAACAGAACAAATCCCAAAAGCCCTGGATACAAAAATAAAGACAATAGTTTTTTTGTTTTTTTTTTAAAGTCAACTCAGTTACAAGCTGCAGCTGAGTACATGGCACCATGCTGGCTCCGCTGGAGCACTCAGAAGTGAGAAAGACAAAGTCCTTGTCCCAAAGAGGCTGACAGTCTAGAAAGGAGGAGTAAGGCTAATGCTTCATGAAGACAACAGCTGTGGCTTTAAAATGGAGGATTGTTTTGCATAAAAGGGGGAGGGGGAGGGAAGAGGTAACAGAGCTTAAAAGACCTGCCCAAAGTCACCACAGCTGGTAACTGTCCCAGCCAAGACCAGCAGACTCCAGAGCCTGTTCCCGGACCATTATCATGACACTGAAGCCAGCAGTGTCCCACTTTTTCAATTTGGGTGCTCTTGGCCTTTCAGAGGGAGGGGCTGGATCGAGGGAGAGTTAGAGTCAGCGTTTGGGAAGTGGTGCACGCGGTGGCTTGTGCAGAGGCTTGCCTGCGAGTGCAGCTGCCTGGTTCCAAATCCCAGCCCAGCTCTGATATTTGCTAGTTGTGTAAACTTGGGAAAGTTGTTTAACCTCAGGGCTTCAGTTTCCCTATTTGTAAAATGAGAATAAAAATAGTACTTACCTCATAGGTTTGTTGTGTGGATTTGAAGAGTCAATCCATGTAAACTCTCAGAACAGTGCCAGGCACAATCCTAAACAAAACATTGTTATCATCATCGAAGAGCTATCTGAGTTCCCTTGCAGTTAGTTCCCTTGCTCCCCTGTAAGTAGGGGAGCAGCTCTAGTGGACCGGCAACATGCCTGAGATGAAGCCTCTGAGTACATTCCCGAAAGAGAGGCTGAAAGGGAAGCTGCGGTAATTCCGGTGCTGGGAATGGCTGCATGCATCACTTTTAACCACATACATTTCCCATTTTCATTGTTCCAGTTACTGTTGTTCTATAACAAAGCACCCCAAACTTAGTGGCATAAAACGACTACCATTTCACTGAAATGCCAGTCACATGTTTGCAAAGGACCTAACAGGACAATTGGTCTCCGCTCCATGATACCTGGGGCATCAGCTGGATAGACCTGAAGGTTGGGGATGATTCAGATTCCGAGGGCTGGGATCCCTGAAGGCTCAAAGGCGAGTTTGGTCTGGTGTTTGACGCTGGCTGTTGACTATGGGGCTGGGAATGCAGATTGGACTGTGGGCCGGAACATGACACGTGACCTCAGTGTGCCCGGTTGGGCCTCGGCGCAGTGTAGTGTCTGGGTTTCAAGAACGAGCCTTCCAAAAGAATCAGGCAGAAGCTCTATCACTGTTTATGCCCTAGCTTTTAAAGTTACATAATGGCTTTTCCCTGCGAGTCCCAAATCCACCCGGATCCAAGATTGGACACAGATTCCACCTCCTGGTGGGAGGAGTGTTAATATCAAATTATAAGAAGGGCATGTGGGTCGGGAGCTATTGTTGCAACCATTTTGGGAAAATGCAATCTGCCACGACATCCAGTAAAGCTCTCCCAATTTGTGGGCCTCTTCCTACTCTGAGCAGAGGCCGCTCCTGGCAACTCAGGCAATTTTTAAAATTAGTCAGCAACTCTCCCCAAAGATGCTCGGTAACTGTCCTGAAGTTGCTGAGTGTGTTTATACCGAGGATAACCTAGGTGGGTTCTCAGAGCAGCCTTTGAAGTGATCTGGGAGGTTTTTCTGGATCGTAGGCGGGGTTATATAGTCCCAATTTATGTGGGAGAGCCTCTACTTCCCATTTTTTAGGCTGTTAAATCCTAGAGGGTGATGCTAAGCTATTTAATTTCCTTCAGCTAATTTTATTACATTACCGTGTGCCTCTTGGTTTCTTTTTAGCATAACTTTCCAAATGGTGGCAATAACAATACTCTCTTTAAAATGTCGCTTACAGCATTGGGCTTAAGGTTTCACATATTCTAGGGTAGGTGTTTACTAAGTATTTAAAATTTAATTTTACTAATATTATAATTGGTTAAGTTGAGAGTTGCAGGTTTTCTTTTCTTTTCTTTTCTTTTCTTTTCTTTTCTTTTCCTTTTTTTTTTCTTACCCGCCAAAAGCTGTCTGAATAGATTTTATGGGCATCTAGAATTACATCTTTCTTCTGTGAGACATTATCATTCTGTCCTCAAGTGAAGAGTCTCCTTTGTGTTTAAGTTCATGAGACATCCACTTAATATTCTTATATTCTTTTGAAGACAATGCCAGATGACATCAGTTCCACACTGCTTTTAAAACACAGCCCTGACTTTGATTCCATCCTCTCACTGTTCACTTCTAGCTGTCAAATTTGGCTAAGGGAAAAAGAAAGCCCTTAAGAAAAGGCCAGGCTATTAATGTGCTCTTCAAAATGCTAAGAAAAGGCTAAGCTGTTTATAGCATTTTCAAAATGCTCATCTCTCAGAGATTTGCCAGCAATAGTGTCAAGGTGAAATACGCTCTCGCTCATCATGGAACCGAGAGCCTTTGTGCTATCTGTGCTCAAAGTGCTGGTCCTACTCTTGTTAGACGCGCAATTTGCTGGTATAATGATACTTGGATATAATTTAAACCAAAATATAATCGCGAACCTGATATTGTGTGTTTACCATCTAAGTGGCAAGAAGTGTGTAGATTGCTGCATCGAGCAAGCCCGGCTTCATTCAGGATAGAAGAGCAGTTCAGAACCAAAGGGACGGCTTCCTGAAGTTTAGTCATTCTGGAGAACTTCGAAGGAGGTGAAAGGCAGGGGTCCCATTAGCAAATCTGTCTATTGCTTTTCAATGTGCTGAAAACTGAGTTAAACATTTAGTTTCATTTACTTCATTCATTTTGCTAAATGGTTTTGTCTTGATTAACAAACTGTGCCCTTAACAATGGGATTATCTTTTCATGTCAGGAGGGTATTGACCTTTGCCTCATATAGCTGAGTCAGTTGGCAAGCTTTGGAAATTCTCTGCACAAATGTTCTTTATATTAAAATAAATCCGCGAAGAAGGAGCAGGTGTAAATTTACCCATTTCCCTCGTCAATACTTTGGACACTAGCCATTCGAGAGTTTTGCTCTCATTCTGCCTACATCTCAGGCAGCTAACGCCTTTACGTTCTTTTCTGAACCACCTGTGAGAACACGGTATGGTAGGAAGAGTGAACCCTTGTGGACAAGTCACCCACCTGTTGCAGTCTGCTGAAGGTCTCAGAAGCAGTGTATCGGCGGATAAAAACATGATTTAATTCTTGGTTCCACCGTCTATTGACTGTATGTATGGCTGTGAGCAAGTTACTTTATATCTGTGTGCTTCAGTTCCTGGTCTGTACATTCTCCTCATGGAGAATCACATTAGAAAAGCACGCAACACATTTGGTATAGTGTCAGTGTAATGCCGTTGGTAAGTATTCAGTACCCTGTGCTCGTCTTTATCTTTTCCAGCCTTAAATAGTGTGAAATGAGGCTCAGGTTACTTGACCATTAGAAACTACCTTCATTAGTGGCTTTTGGCCTACCTAAATATTTGCTAATTTTCAACAGAGAAATTAGACATTTAATAAATGTATTATTCATATTATTTTTCCATCCTTTTTAATTAAACTTTTTATTTTGAGATAATTATAGATTCACTTGCAATTATAAGAGATAATATAGAGAGATCCTGTGTACCTTTTAGCCAGCTTTTTCCCAGTGGTAACATCTTTCAAAACTGTAGTGCAATATCACCACCAGGATGCTGACATTAATAGTCAGGATACAGAACAATTTTGTCACTACAAGGACCCCTCTTGTCCTCTGATAGATACCTCACTTCCTACCCCCCACCACTGTCCCTAATTTCTGACAATTACTAATCTGGTCTCCGTTTCTACAATCTTGTCATTTTAAGAATGTTAGATAAAAGGAACCATACAGTATGTAACCTTCAGGGGTGTCATTTTTTTCACTCGGTATAATCCCCCAGAGAGCTGTTAAACTATACCTTGATGAACCAAAACATTCTTATGAACATCGGCACATTTTATTTTAGCCATGGAATTACCATTAGTCAACAGTGCCTGCTGCGATACCCGGCACATACCACTGGCACACGTTCAGGGAAGCTCGGGGCTGGATTTTCACTCCATCTCCTTCCATCCTTCCTCCTCCTCCTATCTGGCCTTTTCCTCTTTCCTTGCCCCCTTCTTCTGAGCACACTCTTACTAATATTGACAAACAAAGGCTAAATACTCAACTTAGGCATTTGAAAAAGAGTTCAGTGAAATGATTTAATGTGAAAATCCTTCATAAATTGCAAACTCTGTTAGACTTTCTATCAGAAATCGCTGGTCAGTGTTGGCCACGGTGTTAAGAGTGGTTTGCAGCGGCTTGCTGTATATGCTGATAAATGAATAAAGAAGTCAGCGTGAGCAG
This sequence comes from Felis catus, assembly GCF_018350175.1. NCBI lineage: Eukaryota > Metazoa > Chordata > Mammalia > Carnivora > Felidae > Felis > Felis catus. Next base: position 117,840,758 of record NC_058374.1, read on the forward strand.
TTTTTCTTTCCACACCATGCACAAGAGGTCTGCCCTCCAGTTTGCTACTGCAAGTGGAAGCTACTAACTACCAAAGCTTGTCATGCTTTGGTTCTAAGCAACAAAGTCCCAGGAACAAAATGCAAACTTCAGGTCACGTTCTTTATTAAGCCTTTGTTCTAAAAAAGAGCCTCGTGTTTCTAGTTTCCAGGCTATAAGCCCAGTGATCTCTTTCATAAAAAAGCATCAAGACTTGCCAAGTATTGTTGCAACTCTGGGGTTTTCACTTCTGTGTCCCAGGTCAGAAGCCCACAGGCAGACTGGACACAGCCCTTCAGGAGGGAGCCCAGCTTCAGGATACCCAGTTACAGCCTTTCTTTGCTGCTGAGATTCAAAGTCCTGACCTTTAAGTGGAGTTAAACCCTCACTCTGATGGAATTCTCCCTGTGTATACTATAAGGGGAGGACAAACTTGCTAGAGCATGGGTGTTTTAGACAGGATGGGGCAGGGGTTGCTGTGCTGACAAATAAACCCCAAATCTCAGTGGCGATAAAGGTTCATTTCTTTTTCAAACAAAGTTCAGTGAGGGTTGGGCGACTCTCCTTCTACATGTAGCTATTCTGTCTGGACTACATGGGCTCCAACATCACCATTGCAGGGGAAGAAGACTGGAGGACTTCCCCAGAGGTTTTTAAGTAGGGTGGCCATTCATCTCTGCTGGCCTGCGGCGGTCATAACGTATACCTGTTGATTCGGAATAATGCTTAAGAAACTTTCCTCTTATTTACTTTTATTCTCCTTTTATTTCCTTTTTCCTTTTACTCCTTATTTATGTCCTAGCTTAGGCAATAAATTAAGGTGACCATTTCCAAGAGCCAGTATGGAATGGCTATCATAATTTCCATTCATAGCATGTTAACTTCAACCTGATGTGCAAGGGTGTGGAAAATTGTAGAGAAACCAGTACATATTATAGTGAACACTGATGACTTCTGGAACAATAGTCATTTTACAAGAATGCCATGAATTTTGACTGATTGATTGATTGATTGATTGTTTTAATTCCGGTATAGAATTATGCAGTGGTATATTCGTTTCAGGAGTTCAAGATAGTGACTCAACAGTTCTATACATTGCTCAGTGCTCGTCATAAGCGTACTCTTAATCCCCTTGACCTACTTCACGCATTCCCCCCCCACCTCCCTTCTGGTAACCATCAGTTTGTTCTCTATGGTTAAGAGTCGGCTTCTTGGTTGGTGTCTCTTTTTTCTTTGTTCATTTGCTTTGTTTCTTAAATACCACATACAAGTAAAATCATATGGTATTTGTCTTTCTCTGACTGACTTATTTCACTTGGTATTATATACTCTGTAGCTCCAACCATGTTGTCACAAATGATGCTATGAATTTTTAAATAGAAACAATTCAATAACTTCAGTGACCCAAACTTTGTTGAGCAGATATGATATAAATTGGATGTTCTTATGAGCTAAACCTTATTATTTAATTACTTATGTGGTAGGCTGAATCATGGCCCCCCAGAGATATCCACATCCTAATCCCCAGAACCTTTTACCTTGTAAGACAAAAAGGGCTTTGCAGATATGATTAAATTAAGGATATTGAGATGGGGAGATTATTCTGGCCTATCCAGGTAGGCCGTAAGTGTAGTCACAGTATCCTTATTTGACATCAGTAGGAGAAGGCATGTGATGATGGAAACAGGACTGGAGTGAATGCTTTAAAGCAGCTACAAATCAAGGAGCACAGGTGGTCTGTAGAAGCCATGAAAGGCAAAGAAACAGATTGTCCCCTTACAGCCCCCAGAGAGAACCAGCCCTGTTGGCATCTTGATTTGTGCACAGTGAAAGTGAATTCCAATTTCTTATCTACAGGACTGTAAGAGAGCACATTTGTGTTGTTGTAAGCCACTAGGTTTGTCACAAATTTGTAACAGCAGCAGACATGAATGTGCATGTATGTTCTGATGTTCAATGTTTGACTTTAGATTTGTTTGTAGTTAGATGCTATGATTATCCTTATATTACACGTGAGAAATTTAAGTGACTTGCCCAAGCTCCCTCAGCTAGTCCGTGTCAGAAGATCCATGCCCAGGCAGATTGACTCCTCAGAATGTGTTCCTAACCACTCTGCCGCACCGCCTGTCCCCCGCTGCCCAGGATGGCCTCTAAGGTTCCTCCTGGCATGGCATGTGTGTCAACCACAGAATGTCCCTTCTCCCTGCAGCCTCTGTTCCCAATCCCACCTGACTTCAATCCCCTGCTCCTCCTGTGGGCTCCGTGGCACTCTGGACCCTTTCCCAGCTTGACTTTTAGAAATTTTATGGAAGCTTCTCAGGGTTCCGTGGGGGAATTTCTCAAGTAAAATTTAGCTTAGGTGAAATTACTGAATTTCTTCATATTTAAGTTTATGGAAAGATATTATTTGAGGGAAGAAATTATTTCTGAATCTTCCTCCTATTCTTTGTTTTCTAATTCTTCTCATACTCCAGAAGGGACACTGTTCCTCAGGGTAATCAAATAACATGATTAATAGGAGTTTTACTGAAAATGTGTTAAGCTTGTTCTACCATGACCCAGAAAAGCAAGCAGCATCTGGAAGTCTGGTATAAGAATTCTTACTTAGTTATTACTTCAAATCTCCCTTTGGCTTGTATCACTTGTATACTAGTGGGTGTGTGTGTGTGTGTGTGTGTGTGTGTATTTTTTTTTTTGCCATATTGCCAGTTGCTTGATTGTTCTATAGTTAACCGTTGAATTAAATATTTGTGCCTCTCATGGCCCCTCCACTGAGACCCCCAGATCTCCCTTCAGGACTGAAGAGCTTATTTTCCCAGCTCTGGGAAATGTACCGACAGTACTGAGTTCTCAACCCTCTTCAGAAATGCCCATGGGGGGAAAAGAGATGGCCTCCTTTTGCGGGGCTGGGGGGGGGGGAGGTCTGGTTGATATGCAGTACAAAGACCTGACCCCCCTACCACAATTCAGAGCATCTCTGAAGGGTCATCCCAGCTTCAAAACTCCCTCTCCGTGGGGTTGGCTGAGCCCTTTGTTGTGACTGCTCTTCTCTCTCTCTGCTAATCCTGCTTTCTTTCCTTTCCTATGGGTGTTGATCCCAAGAGCATTCCCTAATAAGCTTCCTGAAAGCTGAGTTCCATCTCAGAATCTGTTTCCAGGAACCCAAACCTCAGCAATGAGTTTAAAAAAAAATGAAATCTCTGACTGCTGATGAATACATGAGTGCTCAATTAATTCTTATTTATTGGAATTAGAAGAATTCCAAAGGAGATAGGAAGCATACTTTCTGGCTTAAAGTTTATTTCCTAATGAAGAAGTAAAGACTGTCACCCAATCATGATTAAAACTACATTCTACAATGTGACCCCTTAGTTAACCACATTTTCTCTTGACCTCCATTTGACAGTTAATTTACAAATGAAATAAACTCTGTAAAACAAAGACTCCAGCCTACCTGCAAGCCTCAATAAATGCTGGCTTCCTTTCTTAGGAAAAGCTTTTTTTTTCAGAATAGAAAAACAAAGACTTGGTAAAGCTTTAAAACTATTTCTCAAAATAAAGGCAGTGATGTAAAATGATATAATCACATGTAAGTACTAGCTTAGAATTTATATTCTTGCATCTCCAGAGAGAGTGAGAAATAAGCATTCAATTTTATAACACATTGAATACAAGCATTTCTGTTAAATCCTCCACCCAAGACACTTCTCCTTTAACTCTTTCCCCAAAGCCCTGATTATAAGCACTGAACCATTGGCCATGAACTTGCATCTAGCCTTTATGCCCCATGCACTTCATTGTTGGTTGCATAACTCATCCTTCCTGTTCTGATTAGAGCTTTTGATATTTTAAAGGGGATTTGCCCTGTTTGAGACCCTTTATTAGTTCTTTATATGGTGAAAAATACTTTCCTGGAGAGAGAGGGGGAGAGCAGCTGTTCTTTCTGCACAATAGGGTGTCATATTTCAAAGACTCTTTTCTCTGGGCCTTAGTCTCTTGAGCAGTTAGAATAAGCCCGGTATGTACAGCCCAAACTCCAACTTTTCTCTTAAAGATCTCTTTTGGCCTTATAGGATTGTTTCTTGAATAGTTCCCTGTAAAAAGCAAAGCACACACCCATAATGGAGATACCACTGCCAGCTCAATCGCTTTTCACTAAGTAGTGCCTCAGCTTGGCCTGGGAAGGGGTATGGAGGGCAATATCTGCCAAGGAGGAGGGGGGTGTAGGAGAATGTCCCAAAGACCCCAGAGACTCTCACTAGCTGAGCACTGCCCTAATTTACATGATACCAAACATGACTATTAGGGGGGTTTTCCTGACACCAACTACTTCTGCGATTCTCTGACACCAACTGGGGGTCTAACCATTCGAGTCAGTTCCAACACTACTACCAGAGTTAGGGTAGACTTCACAGATTAAAGGTTAATCCAAGACTGACCCCACTTTAGATGCTGGCTACCATCTTCAGATTTGATAATTCACTAGAATGAATCACAGAACTCAGGAAAGTGCTTCACTTACCATTACCAGTTTATTATAAAGAATACAACTGAGGAATAGTCCCATATAAGACATGCATAGGGCAAGATCTTGTGTGTGTGTGTGTGGGGGGGGGGGGACAGAGGCAGACCTGCTATGCCCTCTCTGAGTGTCCCACACTCCCAGCACGTCAACACGTTCACCAACCAAGAAGTTCCTTGAAATCTGTCCTTACGAGGTTTCTATGAAGGTTTCATTACATGAGCTCGACTGATTAAATGGTTGGCTGTTGTGATCAAATTCAGTCTCCAGCCCCCCTCCTTTCCCCAGAGGTCAGGGCTAGGGCTGAAAGTTCCATCCTTCAATCACATGGTTGGTTTTCCTGGTGACCAGCCCCTGAAGCTATCGGTCCCCTGCCCCACAGTCATCTTATTAGCATACAAAGGAAAATTCCCAAGGATTTTAAGAGCTTTATGCCAGGAACCTAGGACAAAGAACGATTACTTATTTCTTATTATACCATAGCTATAAACTATGAACATAACCTAAGATTGAATTTCAAACATACACCCAATGGATGTAGTCCCCCTCAATATGTCTTCCTTCATCGAGGCATTTTTCATGTATTCCAAAACATTTTTGGCATCTTTTTGGGTATGAGGAGAGACAGGGTCCTTTAGTGTTGCTGAACAGTTTTTGAACTGACTGAAACATTTGGTTTCCTGTACGTGTAGGACAACGTGTCTGAGCAAACATTGTCCTTTACTAAAAGGTGAACTCTGTTCAAGAGCTCAAGGAAATGCCATGCACAGCTGAGGCTCAGTGGTGGGACAGTGACAGTGACGATAGCTGCGGTGATGATGATGGTTTGTGAAGAATCAATCCTATTCATAGACAGTGTGACATTTGAAACAATTCTCTGTACAAATGCTTTCTCTCCCATATCCCATCTTTAATTTCTAATTTTCTTGTTCTCAGCAAGGTGTCTTTATAATAATGTTATTTCTTTAAAATTTAATTTTAGAAGATTTCTACCATCTTACCAAAATGACCCTTGATCTCATATTATGTTAAGAAACCTTTATTCCTGTCATATTTAAAGTTTTATTATCCCCAAATTGGAGTGATAAAAAAGATAATCTTGTTCTCGGCAAAGTGTGAAATGTCCTGTGGTCTCGCAGAGTTGCATACAACTCTCCTTCTCACCTTCTTAAGAGTTGGGTGCTATTTCTGTTAGGTCGCGGAGGATAACGTCTACTGTTGTTAGTCATTCATGATACCGAGTCTTAAGGAAGCCAGTATCATATTATCCTTTCTGCCTTGGAATGTATATTATTCCCCAGTCTGAAAAAAAATATCCAATAAAGTATTAACTTCAAAGACTCAGGTGACATATTGAGATAGACCTATAACGTGGTACAGAAACCTATACGTGAGAATGCTGGATGAAATCAGCATTTGTTTTCCTACCCTGAAGCTTTTAAACCTTTTTTTTTTTTTCGTGGCTGTGGCTCTCTGTGTTTTAAAATTCTTGAAAGGAGGTGAAGTTAAATCCATCCATATCACAAAGCCCAGTTTTTGATAACCTGCTTACCTCTTACAAGATCAGGCAAATGTAACTGAGTAGTGGGAATTCCGCTTTCTCCCATTTTTCTTGGTCATTAACGCTTAGAACCAACAAAAAGGCAACTGACACTGTGCTGAGAGAACCAAGAAGAATTCTCAATGTAGGTGCTCAGTAAAAACTCATTGGATTGAGGAGAATCATAGATACTTTGAAGATGGTATGATTTTTCTTTCAATCAAGGAAAATTGTTGGAACAAAAGACCAGAAGTAATAAAATCCTTCATTATGATAGATTCTAGTTTTCACGCAGACACTTCTATAAAATATAGCCTTGGCAAACAACCTTTAACTCTCCAATGACTTTCCCAGGCTCCCCTTCAAGACAAGCTCAAGTCCTGGCAATGAACCCCTTCAGTGTTTCTCAACCTGATTAACTTTTTTCCCTTCTTCATATTATTTCAGACTTCTATCCTTTCTAGGAAGCCAGAATCATCACCATTTCTTTAATACTGCTCCTTGCAAGCATAACCTACTTAAACTAATTTTCAGTCTGCTTACCTGCCAAGCCATTCCCTTCCTTTCTCTCCACAAAGCCTTTCTTGATCCAGGAAAAGGAACCAGGATTCCTCGGTATCTTATCCAGGACAATCCAGACTCAAAGCTACTTACAAAAGACATAAAAGACTCTCCCATGATTCTATGATTGCTAATCCTGTCTCTATTGAATGGCAAAAAAAGAAATTCAGTGATTTCACCTAAACTTAACTTTACTTGAGAAATTCCCTATGGAAGCCCTAGAAGCTTCCATAAAATTTCTAAAAGTCAAAGCTAGAGAAGGGTCCAGAGTGCCACAGAGCCTACGGGAGGAGCAGGAGACTGAAGTCAGGTGGGATTGGGAGCAGAGGCTGCAGGGAGCAGGGACATTCCGTGGTTGGCACACAAGCCATGCCAGGAGGGACCTCAGAGGCCAGCATTGGCAGCAGGGGACAGGCAGTGCACCAGAGTGGTTAGGAACATGTTCTGAGGAACCAGTGTGTCTGAGTAGAGATCCTGGCTCTGACACTAGCTGAGGGAGCTTGGGCAAGTTGCCTAAAGTCTCTGAGCCTCATGGGTGTGTTCACGTTGTAACCATTATGTGGGCTCACTTTAAATGTCCAGGTATCAAGATGGAGTAGATACAGGTCAAGAAACATGACTAAAGAAACACTTTATCTTTTAACTCCATCATTTTATTTGAAATCCCATAAATTCTAATTTGCAAAATCTTGAACTCTCTGGGGAAAAGATGTAACTCTGACTTCCTAAAGCACGTTCAGATTCTCTTAGCGTTTATAGCGTTGATGTATTTTGACTGTGAGATAAATTTAGCATTTTCACTAAACTTTAAACTTTTAAAGTTTTCCTAAAACTTTAAAACATTCACAATAATAACCAAATTATAAAATGCCTCGGAATAAACTTAACAAAAATAGTAGAGGACGTAAGTAAAGAAAAGGTTGAATTTTAGTAGTAGACAGTTTTACAATGTCATTCATTTAATAACCCTTCCCCCTTTCCCTGAATTGAAAAGTCAATTAATCCTGTGTTTATGACATCCTATCATCATTTCTAATTAACACTGCATGGGGATTCTCAGCCAGTGAAGTAAAGAAGAAAACAGAAAGGAATAAAGTGTGAGAAAGGAAGAAAGAAAGTTCTTATTCTTTATAGACATAGAAAATCCAAAATTGTCTCCTAGGATGAATAAGCGAATTTAGTGAAGTAGGTATAAACATATGAGTGTACATATAACTTTTATTTCTATACAGCAGAAAAAAGTTATAAGTGAAAAAATTTTAAAGCTATCATTTGCAGTAGTATCAGAAAATTTACACAGACATACAAAGGATGTGGAATAGCCAAAACCATTAAAAAAAAAGAACAAAGCTAATGAAGCTATACTTTTAGTTGTCGAGTCTTATGAAAGAGCTGTAATAATAGTGCGAGATTAAGTATAGATATAGACCGATAGAACAAAATATAGACCAGAAGAGATGCACACATTTGTGGTCCCGTGGTTTATGTCAAAAGTGACTTTGCGGTGCAGAGAGGAAAGAATGGTCTTTTCAACAAGTAGATCTAGGTCAATTTGGTATCTATGTTAATTGCTATAACCTATTTGGAAAGAAATCTGGCAAGAAATGCTAAAATGTGGGGCACCTGCGTGGCTCAGTTGGTTGAGCATCCAACTCTTAATTTTGGCTCAGGTCATGATCCCAGGTTCATGAGATCGAACCCTGCCTTGGGCTCTGTGCTGAGCATGGAGACTGCTTAAGATTCTCTCTCTCTCCCTCTCTGCTCCTCTCCCCTGCTTGCACTCGCTCCCTGTCTAAAAAATAAAAATAAAAAAATAAAGGAACTGTTAAAAATGTAAAGGGTAAACACCCTTTGACTAAACCAAACCATCTTAAGGAATCAGTAGTACAGAAATAAAAGCATGTGTACCCAATGATGTATATGAATAGATAAGCATGTACAAAAACTAGAAACAACCTCTATGGTAGGTGATTGAATAAATTAGGATGTGGCCATCCCATGCATTGTTACGTAGCCATTAAAAAGAATGTGTTCGACCATATTAGTAATGTGGAGCCTTTATTGTGTGTTCATTGTGTGCTAGGCACTGTTCTAAGTATTTATGTGTATAAATTCATCCCATCCTGTAACAGCAATATGTTGTAATAACAATTGTAATTACAATATTATTTCTGTTTCATGGATGAGGAAGTTAAAATTCAAACAGACCAAATATTTTACTCAAGCTCACATAGCTGGTGTGTGCTTGAGGTCTGAGTTTGAATCAAAACAGTCTTACTCCAGAATGCACACTCTTAAACTCAACGTAGTTATTCTGCCTCCCCAAATTGATTAAAGAGGGATTCTTCTTACATATTGGTAACTAAAAAAAGCAAATAATGGAAATCTAGTTATCCCATTTCAAAAAACAAAGGAAAGAGAAAAGGGAAAAGAAAAAACCCACATGAATATACATTTGTTAGAGGATTTTAAAAGTTTTGGAAAGATACTCCTGAAACTAGTTATACTTATTACTTCAGGATTGAGTGAGAAAGGAGGACATTATTAATTTTTTCACCTCTTTATTATTTTAAGTTATAGACAAGTACTGGAATACTTTTGTCATATTTTAATCCAACAAAGTGAAGAAAAAAATAAAAGGCAGGCTCCACTTCTAGATTCACTGAGTTTTCTTAAGAATAAAAGTTTCAGGGGCGCCTGGGTGGCGCAGTCAGTTAAGCGTCCGACTTCAGCCAGGTCACGATCTCACGGTCTGTGAGTTCGAGCCCCGCGTCGGGCTCTGGGCTGATGGCTCAGAGCCTGGAGCCTGTTTCCGATTCTGTGTCTCCCTCTCTCTCTGCCCTTCCCCTGTTCATGCTCTGTCTCTCTCTCTCTGTCCCAAAAACAAATAAACATTGAAAAAAAAATTAAAAAAAAAAAAAAGAATAAAAGCTTCATTTGGTATGCCTGGGTGGCTCAGTTGGCTAAGTGTCTGACTTCAGCTCAGGTCATGATCTCGTGGTTTGTGAGTTCGAGCCCCACATGGGGCTCAGAGCCTGGAGCCTCCTTCAAATTCTGTGTCTCCCCCTCTCCCTGCCCCTCCCCTGCTCATGCTCTGTCTCTCTCTGTCTCAAAAATAAATAAAACATTAAAAAAAATTTTTTAAATAAAAAAAGAATAAAAGTTTTGTTTAACAATTGGACAAGAAATTAATAAAACTTTTCTTCTAATTTCTTACCGCAATTTAGGCCCACAAGGATCTAATCTGTTATGGTCATTCTACACGACATTTGCTCATTCATCTTCCAAATTATCTACATCTGCATAAAGTAGATTCCCAGGAAACATTGTTTCCATTCCTTCCTGTTTATTCTCTCCTTCTGGCCTCTCTCTCAATGAAATAACCAGTGCTGTGATGGTAAAAGCAGTCTTATTTTCCGTCTTTTGTTCTGTTCAGGTGACTTTGGCTGCACTAGTTCTCTGCATGGTCTCCCCGTGTGTCTTTCAGAAAGAGTGAGCTCCAAACAGAATTTGCTTCACTGTGGCAGGATTTAAGCTCAAAGCGGGACAGGGAGATTTTCAACTGGACAACCTGTTAATGGAAGAATGCATTTCGTTAGGAACAGGGCCAAAGTCCTACCTGTAGAATCATACGCAGTGATTATAGAAATGCAAATAGTCCATATTTCTAGAAATACCTGCTTTTTTATAGGCTAATCTATGAATCTTAATAGGATATAAAAATGATATGTGTGACATTTCAGCAGTGCAGAGACGTGAAACTTTGCATTTTACCTTAGGCAAGAGTTAAATATCTTTCACATAAAATCATTACATGGAATTGGTATTTGTGTGTTTGAGAACTTTACTTCAGCCAACAGTTTGAAACCATGCATTTCATGAACACTTTTTGCTTCTTCTCAGGTCCCATTTGCTATCTCGCTGCCATCTATATTCAATCTTGAGAGACTTTTTGATCTTGCTAACGGTTGTATTGTATCAGGAGGAAGCCTCTTCAACTGGATGGTGTCGATTATTCCCTAAACATTCTTCACATGTTAACCTTATAAAGGATTTAAGTGATACTGTTTTTCTTGGTTTAAATACATTTTTGGAACTGTCTTCTCACAACAAGCAAAATAAAATTGTTTCCTCAAAAATTTCCTCAAAAATTATAGTTTGAGTAATGTCTTAAATTGTATCTGAATTAAATAACAACGCTGTTGCTTATTAAAACAACCTTACAGAACTGTTCATAGAAAATATGTTTGTGCAAGGTGCAACTATTCCCATGGTCATACAGTTCATGTACAGGTTGTCTTTAGATGTGTCCATAGAACAAGATTGGATTAAAACAGTGGTTCTCAACTGGGGGCAATTTTGCCGCCAGGGGACATGTGACAAGGTGTGAGGACATTTTTGATTGCTGTAACTGGGAGGAGGGTGCTACCCGCCTCCAGTGGGTAGAAACTAGGGATGCTGCTACCTATCCCAAGAGGCCCAGGAGGGCCCCCCCACGACCAGAGATCATCTGGCCCAAAATGTCAATAGTGCCAAGAGTGAGAAACTCTGGATTAAACCTCAACATGTGGTCGGTTCAACTTTGGAAGTTTGTCTATGTGGTTTGGAAAGAAATCTGTAGCAAATTAAGACCTTTTATATTTTATACTGCTGGGAGCCACATTATATAAAATTTTAGAGCATGAACTATGGAATTATATAGAACTGAGTTTGAACAGTAACTTCACCACTTACCAGTTCTGCTCCTTTAGGAAAATAACAAATTCTTTAAGCTTTTGTTTGTTTCCTCATTTGTAGCATGGGGCTATTAATAGGATTGCTATGTGAATTAAATTAAGTGAGATGGTGTAATAAAGTACTCAGCGCAATATCTGAGGTGGTACTAATCACCGTGCTGGGAGTTATCATGTCCCTGCCAAGGTGGAGGGGGATCAAGGTGATGGGAGGGTCATCCCTTTTCTTTAACATTGAAGAAGGCTATGCCTAAATGCTTCCTACATGCCAGCCTGTTCATGCCATGAACAGCAACAGTAAAATGAAAAAAAAAAAAAGTAGGTATAACCTAAATGTATTTTTCTGAAGTTAAATGTGGTTAATTAATTGCCCTTTATCCTGAGATTATGAATTTTCTGCTTCCTATTGCTGTTAAATTGGCTTTTCTTTTATGAAGTAGTGGTAATAGTAGCTGGTAACTATTTACATTTTTTAATGTTCTTACTTTATAATAAAAGAAAAAAGTAGCAACTGTATTCTGGCCCCTGGTTTTTAAAAAATTCACACAGCCATGCAGTTCCAAAGTCCAGGAACAGCCAAGGTAGAATTGTCCTAGAATAGTACATGGAGAAAATGAAACTTAAGCAAGACTTTTAATAATAAGAATTTTCACGGTCAGAAATTTGCTGGTAGGGAGGATGCTGTAGGAGAACAGACACATAACAATGATAATGAATATGGTTTGTATGTCAAGGATTTTCTTGCTACCTATCTGGAGTGGACAGTCATAATGGAAAATGAGCTAAACTCTAAGAGTGGAACTAGATTGAAGGCTTCAGGCTTGATTTGGTGTATCATAGGGTACTATGACTGGTGATTAAGGAGAGGAGTGACAAATTCCTAGCACTAGGGGAATTTCAGTCAATGTTGAGTGAGTGAAAAAGAATGAATGAATGAATGAATGAAATGATGGTCTGGCTTTCAGAAAAGATATGTATTCCATATATAATGGAAAGGGAAGAAACAGAGACAGAACAACTGGGATACCATGCTGCAGTGAAAGAAAAAGGAACTATTTCCCTTTGAATTCAGGGAAGAAAATTGCCTGATGACTATACCTTCATATGAAATAAAGTTTGGGTCTTGCAGGAAAGCCACTAAGATATGATGGGTTTTATGTGGTGAGGGCTTCCAAATCCTTTGTCCAGAGACTGGAGCTTATAAGTTTCTCTGGTAGGAGAGAGAATGCCTTTAAAGGTTTTGTGTTCCTCAGAGGAAAAGTTTAATTTATGGGAAGTTTAGCCACCAGGGGCAAAAAAGGCACAACAGGTTACTATGCATTTAATATAGGTGTGGAAATATAGCATGACTAGTAACCAAGGCCATTTACTTCAACCTAATATTTATTTCCCAAGAGTGTATATGCATGTATTCCACTGTTGGTCGCTAGTAAGTTTTTACTAACTGGGTGCTTTTCATTTTTTTTGAAAACATTTTTAACATTTACTTATTTTTGAGAGACAGAGAGAGAGACAGAGCACAAGCGAGGGGAGAGCAGAGAGAGAGGAGACACAGAGTCTGAAGCAGGCTCCAGATTCCGAGCTGTCAGCGCAGAGCCCGAGGCAGGGCTTAAACCCACGAACTGTAAGATCATGACCTGAGCCGAAGTTGGATGCCTAACTGACTGAGCCACCAGGCACCCCTCATTTTTCTTTATTTTAAATATTAGTAGATATAAAGGCGTGTACTGTTTTATAGGACCCTAGAATAATGCCTGGCACATAGTAGAGGTTTATAACATTTCTGGGATGGATGGATGGATGGATGGATGCATGCATGCAGGTGACCGAGGCAAGATGGTACTATGGGCTTCTAAAAGGAAGGGAAGCAAAGGTATCACCACCACCTCCGCCACCACTACCACTACCACTACCATTATTGCCTAACCCTGGAACATTTTCTGTCCTCACAAGAATTAAGATCGTGATGCACATTGGATGACTCACCCCGTGTTATGGATAAGGAAACAAAAGCAAAAGGCAGTTAAGTAACTTGCCCAATAATCACAGTTAGAGGCAGAACCAAGATTTAAATCCAGCTCTGTCTGACTGGAGAGTCTGAGCTCTTCATTGCTAAACTGGCTTCCCCAGCCCTTGCGCCCACTCCACTGCTCCTGGAAATTGGGAAGTCAAGAAAAAGGAAGACATGGCTGAGCCTCAAGCTAAAAGTGGAACACCTATTGCCTAGGAGCAGATTTTGAAACATGACTTGCAGACCTGAACAGATGCCCCAAGAAAGCATGTTGTCCACGCCAGTGGTAGCCATGCCAATATACCGGTTTCCTCTGGGGATGGCAGATCCCTCCCAACTGTAACAGGTAATATTTCAGCACATTTTTACTTTTTCTCCACTCTTAATAACTTACAGCTGCTGTTATTCTTAGGTGTTGTTTTGACTGAGAAAAACACTGCGTAAAACTGCACCACACCCTATTATCGTAGTTGCCCCATTTTAAGCCATCATTCCAGAAATTCCCTCATCTCTTCTAAAATAGGAACACTCACTGGTTAAAGCTGAAACTTTCTGTACAAGGCAGTGAGGATGGTGATAAAATGGACTGAGGTACAAACAAAAAGAAAATTCAAACCTACTGGGATGAAAGATGTTTATTTCCGGAAATGTCTTTCAGGATTTTTTTTTTTAAGACCAAATTACACAATTTGCAGCTGCTTATTTTTTCATACAATATACAGTATCTGCAGATGCTTTATAGCACACACATGCAATGTTTCCTATTTTAATTATAACAGAGAATGACAGGACGCAAACTGAAAGGGGAGAAGAAGGGAAGCAGAAAGAGGGGAGGGAAGCAGGGAGCGAGAGAATAGAGGCCAATGCCAACAGCTAAGTGATGGGTAATAAAACCCCAGAGCTTCCCGTATCTTTCTCCATATCAATCTCTAAGAAATTGCTTTAGAAATTGACCACCTGACAGCTATTAAGATGCTTCAGGGCAGTAGTCTTTGTTTACTTCATGTGTTGGCACTTTACACAATTCCCACCCCAGCTAACTTGTTCTCCTTCACTGAATTGCAGGGGGGAAATGGCACATTTCTGGAGAGTACTAGAAGCTTGGTTTCTGCCTCTATTCCGCATTCCTCTTGCTTCTTCTGGACAACATGGTATGAATCTCTCCATCCTAATTCAAATGACAGAGCATAGGGCTCCCAGAACTCCTTGAGCACTTGCTGGTGCCCTACTCATTTGCCTCTAATAGTGTCCTTTAGCGTAGAGTTTTGCACTGTTGTATTTTCACAGTGCAGTCTTATAACCTTAGCTTAAGGGTGTCATAAGTGTGTGAGTGCGTCCCACATTCCTTTGGGTTTCATTTAGCTTGAGACCGAGCACCTCGTTGTTTGCACTATATCTTGGGATGTACAATTTCCCTACAACCTGGAAATTTAGGTGAAATGTCTATCTATATCTATATCTATATCTATATCTATATCTATATCTATATCTATATATCTATCTATACCTATCTATCTTTCATCATCAAAGATATCTTCAATCTATGGAAAAAGAGATTTTAATAATTTAATATTATCTATGTGTGCACAGGATTGGACAAGCCCATAACTGTGGGTTAGGGGAGAAAACAGTGGACCAGGAAGTCCACTGTTTAACCACCTTTTCTCATTTTCTCATGCTTGAAATGTTTGTGTTATATCTCCCAAAGAAACTTCGCCCATGTGCCCAAGGAAACTTGTGCAAACTGTTTTCCTGATGCATTGATTACAATAGCAAAAAACAAGCAAACAAACAATCTACCTAATTTCCCTCAGGTAGAGAATAGAAAAATAGTAGTGTAGTCATATAGTAGAATATAAGACGGAAATTGCAAATGAATGCATAACAGACTACCAAAGAACAGTTAGTTTTATTTATTTAAAAAAAATTTTTTTTCAACGTTTATTTATTTTGGGGACAGAGAGACAGAGCATGAACGGGGGAGGGGCAGAGAGAGAGGGAGACACAGAATCGGAAACAGGCTCCAGGCTCTGAGCCATCAGCCCAGAGCCCGACGCAGGGCTCGAACTCACGGACCGCGAGATCGTGACCTGGCTGAAGTCGGACGCTTAACCGACTGCGCCACCCAGGCGCCCCAGAACAGTTAGTTTTAAATGAATTAAAGAGATATTTATCTGGATACACTTCAAAAGTAGGTTGAACAAAAGAAAAAAATGTAGTGTTAAAGAAAACATATAGGAAGACACCATTTATATAAAACTTTTTAAAACAGGTGAAATGACATAATAGAGTCTTTATGAATGTGTGAGTATATACTAACAACATTTTGAATACAGGTTAATGGTCAACCCCAAATTCAGGTTTCCAGTCACCTCTTAGATGAAGGAGGGGGAATGAGATCTAGCAAGAATGCCCAAGAAGTTTCATTTGTACTTGTAAAATTGTCTTTTTTTTTAAATTTTTTTTTAACGTTTATTTATTTTTGAGACAGAGAGAGACAGAGCATGAACAGGGGAGGGTCAGAGAGAGGGAGACACAGAATCTGAAACAGGCTCCAGGCTCTGAGCTGTGAGCACAGAGTCCGACACGGGGCTCAAACTCACGGACCGCGAGATCATGACCTGAGCCGAAGTCGGCGCTTAACCGACTGAGCCACCCAGGCGCCCCTAAAATTGTCTTTTTTAAGCTGGGTATTTGTTATATTGGTCTCTACTTTTTTTTTTTTTTTTTTTTTTTGCATACATGAGACATTTCATAAGTTAAAAGCAAATATATCATTTTCCTTCCTCATCTTGTTGGCCAGCATACTTTGTGTGGTTCTTGGCTCACCTACTGGTGAATATTAAATGTGAGTTGTGACTCTGGTCTCATTATACAGCTGTAACTGAGTAGCTCACATCTGGTTCCATTATTTGGAGTTTTAGTGACAACTAAAAATCATCTGGAAACTACTGTCAGATTATATATGTGCTCAATTTTAGAAAACTCAAATCTATGAAAATATTAATTTTTAATATAAGTTAGTAGAACCTCAGTATATGTTTAATTAAATTGAGGCAGATTCTCTGTGCAGTTCCTGTCAATGGTAAATTCCCTAGTTATACTTTAAATTATTTGATTTTCCAAAATTAGATATATGCAGGACTTCTTACATGATTGCTAGTTATGCAAAATGAGGGTCATTGTAAAATCCATCTATCCATAATTTCAATGTTTTTAAAAATGTATTAAGGAAGAAGTTTCTCTTCTCTGAAGACTCATTTCCTATTTTTGCTTTACATATCAGTAGAGCTTTATGAGATAAAACTTTGACACTAAAATTTCCATAGCAACAGATATTTTTTGGTCATAAATACAGACATGATTAACGGGAAGGCTTTAGTGACAGGAGTTTTCTTCATAATTCATTAGTTAAAATGCTGGGTTAAGAGGCATAGGAATTTAATTACAAAAAAAACATTTTCGACTGGAGCTTTGGAAACAACGCAAAATTAATTGTTATTAAATTGTCTTTGGTCCTGTTTGATATTTAAGATAACATTTATACATTTTGTATTTAATAGCTTAGAATGGGAACGGGTCTAAAAACCACATTCTGCCCAAGTGCATATCACCTTGATCCCTCCCTTAAAACTGTCCACAGTGTGAAAGAAAAATCAATAGATTTCTAAATAATTTGAAGACTTTCGAAGAGTTTCACAACTTTCCTAATTTAATTCTTCCCCACAAGATTGATGAGAAAACTTGAACTGATGTCTTTTCTTGTCATTACAAAAATAATTCAGAACTAATATAGAGGATTCATGAAATATTAAAAGGTACAAAGTAGAAAGTAAAAGTTACCCCAAAATCCACCACTGTGAAACAATCAATGCTAACATTTAAATGTATTTCCAATAGCATATCTAATTGTCTTCCCTAATAGCCAGAAAAACATAGTCTTAGACTGAGAAGTATTGAGATTTGAGGCAACTATCCATATTCCTTAGGTGTAGTGCAGATGCCTTTTCAGAGCATATTCGTTGGGAAAATGCCCAAATTGGAAGTGTTTAGTCCTGGTGGTCTGAATGAAATGCAGTTAGAAAAATCGGGGTGTAATTAGATCCAAAGGAACTGCCCAGAGTTCTTCCAAATAATAAATATATGGTAATGATCCATAGGAAGGAAAAAATCCACAGCAAATCTTCATTTGTCCTTTGGAGGCTAGTCATTTAATCGCTCTTTCTTAGATATGCTAGTATTTCCCTGAAAAACTTCGGTCATTAATTTAAGCACACCCTTGTTCATTTGATAGATTTTATTCATTACTTTGTGCCTTTGCTTTTTTGGCAAGAATGTCCTTTCTCACTCTTTGTATTTATAAAATATTTATCAAGTGCCCACTATATGTTGGAGCCTACACATGAGGAATGCCGCTTAGTCCCTCCTTCAAAAAAAGGCCACATCTAATGATACAGCTCTTCTTTCTAGATACAGCCCAGACATCTCCCCTACTGGGACCTGTGTTTCCTGCCACCCCCTGGTTTCTCCACACACCCACTCTATTTTACACATGCTTATTTGCATGTCTGGCCCCTAGCTTGAGGTCAGTGAGCAATGCAGGTAGATTTCAAGAAACAAATGAATTTATTTTCCCATTTTTAATTTGGAGGCTAGCAGATACTGGATATTTCCACTTTTTAATGGAAATTTCTCATTAAGTTTTGATTTGCAGTTCTTTGACTACAACTGAAGTTGAATGTTTTTTTATTTTTTACATTTGTTATCTGTGGATCACATTTTTTTTCTATTTTCATGTCTCTTCAGGACCTTTACTCAATTTTTACTTGTATGTCCATCTATTTTGTTGTTGTTATTGTTGTTGCTGATCTCCAAGATTCTTTGATGCCCTTTTTGAATACTTTGTGACATTGTTTTCAGATTTTTATTTGCCTCTCACCTTTCATTTACAATTCAGTGGTTTTTATTTTTAAAACTGTGGGAGTCAAATCCTGATCACTTAGATATATTCAGACCTGCTCAAAAAGGATGTAAGAGAGCTTACAAGTATATGCTCAGTACAAAGATAAGGAGTTGAATTAATTTCTTGAAAAAAAAAAATTACAACCTTTACACTCACTAGAGGTCAGCCACGGATGCGGCTGCATGCTTTCCTGCGGCACATTACAACATCAACAGTGTTGGGGAAACATGGGCCACGTACTTAGAAGCACTGGTATTCCCAGCACTAATTCCAGAGAACAGTTTTTCCTGTGGGGTCTCATGAGACTATATCCTAAATGAACTCTTTCTTCAACAGCAGCCTAGAGTGAAATGCAACCTATTTCATAGACCATTTCAAGGATTGTAGATCTACAAGGGACTGTATTTTTCAGACTTTCTTATGAGAATTTTTCATTTATTTTTTTAATTTTTTTTTTTTTGCAAAACAATATCCACATCTGATGAATCAATTTAAAACGATTCGGGAGGCATGTAGCAAAGAACAGATATTTATTGAGCTTAAACCCAGTTTCAGACCAAAAAAACCCCAGCAATTTTACTGGTTAAAAATATTTTTCAAATGTGTTGGGCTGACATGGAAAAACACAGCAAAATGGCTATTTTTCAAAACCTCAAAGGTTGATGCTTTGAATTGCTTGAAGTAAGTTGGTTTATCAGTCTTGACATCGCATTCGGAAGGAACACCATCTACAGCCAGTGCTGCAGTAGTTCAGGTAACCACAATATATAGTTCTGCTTGAGGTGCTGTAAGTCAAATTCTAAAGTAAAGAGAAGGGATTCTGAGGGAGCTGAGTATACATGGAAATACCATTTTGTGTGTACATTTTCTGGATTTCTGGCTGAAGGAAAATAATTTTTCTGACATGAAAATGTTTTTGTGGGGGCGCCTGGGTGGCGCAGTCGGTTAAGCGTCCGACTTCAGCCAGGTCACGATCTCGCGGTCTGTGAGTTCGAGCCCCGCATCGGGCTCTGGGCTGATGGCTCGGAGCCTGGAGCCTGTTTCCGATTCTGTGTCTCCCTCTCTCTCTGCCCCTCCCCCGTTCATGCTCTGTCTCTCTCTGTCCCCAAAATAAATAAACGTTGAAAAAAAAATTTAAAAAAAATGTTTTTGGTTGATTGGAGATTATAATTTTTATAGGATAATGGATTCATAGGTTTAAAAGACCCATAAAGTTTATCCAGTTCAGTGCTCTGCTGCAAGCTTAAAGCCCCTTTAAACTGTCTCCCTCAAGGAAACACCACATTGAATAGCAGCCCACACTTAAATAGCACCACCATACAGTGGGTAAGATGGCCAGCAATGATATCAGGCCATGTGGGTTGGAGTCCTGGTTTTCTGATTTACCACCTACATAAACTTGAGTAAGTTTCTTAACCTCTCTGCACTTTGGTTTTCTCATCTATAAATTGGGGATAGATAAAGCATCTGGAACAGTGCCTAGCAGATACTGGACACTCAGTGTAGTTATCTTTTACTTTAATTGCATCTTATATTATTACATGCACCTTTAAGGAATGTTCGGTTCTGCCTAGGAAGTTCAGAAATTTTTTTTTTTAATTTTTAGTAATAAGAGGTATTCACCTCTAGTTACTGGCAGAGTAGCTTTCATTGAACTATCATCTGGTAATAACCATTTTGAACTTAGGACTAAAAAGTGTACATAATCATAAAATCAGAATTCACGGGGCACCTGGGTGGCTCAGTCGGTAGAGCGTCGGACTTCCGCTCAGGTCATGATCTCACAGTCTGTGAGTTCAAGCCCCACATCAGGCTCTGTGCTGATGGTGCAGAGCCTGGAGCCTGCTTCCGATTCTGTATCTCCCTCTCTCTCTGCCCCTTCCCTGCTCATGCTCTGTCTCTCTCTGTCTCAAAAATAAATAAAAACATTAAGAAAAAAAAATTTTTAAGAATTCAAATAACTATTTGAAGCCCTGGGGAATGGCTGAAAATATGCATAAATTGAGGGAGCTATGATCCTTGAAATGAAGGAAACAAACTACATGAAACCCAGATTTAAATAGCTTTTTCCTTGAGAGCACTCCTCATTTTGTAAAGTACATGAGGGATAGAGCTCAATCAGGAAGAGGTGGATGAATGGGACTGAGGATTCACAGGGCAGAGTGTGGTGTTGTCAGAGCAGCTAGCGATTAAGGAAGGATATTTCAGAAAATTGTGAGACAGAGTAGGGAGCGCCAAAATCTGTGCACAAATTCCCCTCAAACTGTTGACTCCTTGACAAGCTTCACTTGTACATAATCAGACTCCAGGGAATCCAGTGGAAGGTAACAACTGGAAGGTTAAAAGAGCTGAGCAAAGGTTTCAGTAGGTGCTGAAAGAGACAAGTTTTGGAATTCAAGTCCAGCCAAGTAAAAGGGGCTTATTAAATTCTTTGTACTTTTCATTGAAATGCTAAGAGGGCCATGTCTTAAGAATGTGAATCCCGGGACTAAGAATGACAACTGAGACCTCAGGGAAAAATGACAAATTCATTCCATCAAACCCCCACAAGATGAAGGTGATTTGTCAGTAGTTTAATGGTCTACTAGAACAAAACTCAATAGTCTTTAGAGAAAAATAATGTATCATCACAATATATTGTCCACAATGTATGGTGTATAATCTAAAAATTACTATATATAAAGAAGCAAGAAACTATGCCCACAATCAAGGAAAAAAAAGTCAAACAGATCCATGAAAATCTAAAATGTTAGAAATTGCAGATGAAGACTTTAAAATAACTAACATGCATGTAAAGGAATTGATTAGAAAGATTAATATAATGGGGAAAGAAATGGGGAATATTAAGAAAGATATGGAAGTATGAAAAAGAACGAAATGGAAATCTTAGAAGTAAAAACAATATATCTGAAATAAAAAAATTCATGGGATGAACTTAATAGCAAATCAGGCACCACAGAAGAAAAAAAGACAGTAAAACTTGCAGAATGGAAAGCATCAAAGTCAGCCTACATCTCTGGCTCACAGAAATGATCTCTGCCTTTTAAAAAAGAACTCATACTCAGGCAAATCATATTCAAACTTCTGAAGACAAAAGACAGGAAAAAGTATTAAATCATCTAGAAGAAAAAGAGAGAACATACTAAGGAAAGGAATAATGGTAAGAATAAAGGCTGATGTCTTATCAGAAACACTAGAGGCAAAAGATAATGGACAGATCTAGAAGACTCAATGACTTATATTTGACTTACATTCAACCATATCATTAATTACATTAATTATAAATGGACCCACACTTCCAGTTAAAAGGCAGAGATTGTGTGCATTTTAAATAAACACACTGACGTGGAAAATCAAAGGATGGAGAAATGTATACCGTTATGAACAGTGAACATAAGAGATCTGGTGTGATTATGTTAATATCAAGATATATTGCAAGACATGGATTACTGCCAGAGATAAAATGAAACATTTCATAATGATAAAAGCATCAGTTGATTAAGACAACATAACAACCCTAAGTATATATGCATATAATGATAAGAAATGTTTATTTTCCTATCTGTAGGGCCCCTGGGTAGCTCAGTTAGTTGAGTGACTGACTCTGGATTTAGAGCTAAGGTCGTGATCCCAGGGTTGTGAGACTGGCCCCCACTTTGGACTCTGTGCTGAGCATGGAACCTGCTTGAGATTCTGTCTCTCTCCCTCTGCCCCTCCCCACTGCTCACACATGTGCTCTCTTTCTCAAATAAAAATAAAAAATGTAAAAAATGTTTATTTTCAAAACATCTTGTACAGTTATTCCCTTTATGAGAGAGTTACCTTGATTAGGAAGATGTTTCAGTAAGTCTCTTGGAGCAGGTGGTTTCTGTGAGCCACAGGTGTGGGCTGGCTTTGATGATTCAGAGAAGCAGGTAAAAAGCCTTTACTTGAGACAAGGAAATAGAATCAGCCATCTTCCCACTTCATCCAGGACAAAGCTGCTTTTTGGAACGTGGAATTTCAGTGCAAAAAGCAGGAAAGTCCAAAAATTAACACAGTCCCACACATGCTGGGATCGTTGTTCATCCTACAAAGAGAGGGATTAATTTGTTTTGGAAATTGAGAATAAGAGAGTAAAGAGAGAAGAAGAGAAGGGATAGCCAAGAGATGTGGGAAGTTGTATAGTAGTTGAAGTTTTACTGAACCCTCAAACCCTAAGTACAATTACTGAAATCACAAAATGATAAGTACAGAGTGTGTGTGTAGGCTTGGGAAACTTGTGATGAGGTAGAATGGGTGAAAAATAGATAGCATATGTCATGGACATGGAATGCATGGAGCAAGGACCATGAGTGCTATGGACCGAATGTTTGTGTTCCCCCAGATTCATACATTGAAATCCTAATCTCCAATATGATGGTATTTGGAAGTAAGGTCTTTGGGATGTAATTAGGTTTTGGTGAGGTCATGAGGGCACAGTCTTCATAATGAGATTAATGCCCTTACAAGAAGATACCAGAGAGCTAACTCTCTGCCATGTGAGGATATAGCAAGAAGGCAGCCATCTTTAAACCAGGAAAAGAGCTCTCACCAGTGAATTGGCTAGCACCTTGATCTTGGACTTCCCAACATCCAGAACTGTGAGAAGTAAATGTTTGTTGTTTAAGCCACCCAATATATGGTATTCTGTTATAGCAGCCCGAAATAAGACAAGTCTTCAGGAATTTGTAGAAATCATGAGGATAACCTTGGACTGTTATATGCTATGAAATGGGAGATTTGTATCAAGTTGGTATATATTAAGGGCAAAAAGGACTATGATTTAAATCTGGATCTCATAACTGTATTAGTTAAATATATTTTGGTTTTGGTTAATAGAAAATCTATCCAACTAGATCAGAAAATAAAGGGAGTTTATTCACTCATTAACTGAAAAGTGCACTGGTAAAGTGGCCTTCAGGTTTGATTCAGTCTGGGAATTTCAGTCACTTCTGGGCTCTGGTTCCATTTTTTAGCAAGTATCTTAGCAACCTTCTTCCCTGCCACCTTTCATATTCAGACTGGTATCACAGTTGGCATCGCAGTTCCAGGACTCATGTTCTCACACAACATGATAAGCCAGCAGACTTGCTCTGTAAAGAGCAAGATAGTAAATATTTTAGGCTGTGTGTCTCAGTTGCAGCTAGTCAATTCTGCTATTGTAGTGCAAAAGCAGTCATAGATAATATGTAAACAAATGCACATGGCTGTGTTCCAACAGAAATTTGATCACTGATTTGAACTTCATATAACTTTCATGTGTCACGAAATATTCTTCTTCTTTGGATTGTTTTTTCCTAATCATTTAAAAATGTAAAATCATTCTTAGCTCAAAGACTGAACAAAAATAGGCAGAGGGCTGTTGACACACAGATCACAGTTTGCTGACCTTTTACCTAGAAGATTGACCAGTTTTAAGCAAAAAACTCTCCTTCTTCGCATGTGCTGCCTTTTCTTTTCTCCATGTTCTCACTCAGGATGACCATATCTGTACCATTTGTGTGTTAAAATCTTCTAAATTTTCATCTCCAACCTAGACTGCTCCCTTATCTCCAAACTCCTATAGCTACCTGCCTGCTTGACATCTCCATTTAAAGGTTTAGTAGCATTTTAAATTTAACATAATTAAAATTCGTTAAGGAACTCTGCTTCCTTAAAAATAGGCCCAGGTCTAAGCGGTCGGCAGAAGTACCTTGGCATTCCCATGAACTTGACCCCAATGGCACAGGATGATTCTTCATCAGTCCTTATATTTCTAATATACTTATGGTGAAAATAAAGTATTCTAATCACTCTTTTTCCTCCTTGAGGGATGAATAAAGCTTAGAAATAAATAAAAAATGTGACATCAGACTGAGGAATTTTTTGGCAATATCTGTCAGCTTTTGGAGATTTGGTGAGAAGAAATAGTCATGATTCAGTATCTTATTTGCACAGACGGCACTAGATCTGACTTGGAACTTGTCCCATGTGATCATTTGTGATGTATCCATATTCTCCAGATACTGCTTTGGATTTTTACTCTTGCTCAACTAGACTCTTGCAGCCAGTCTCAAAGGTGTTTTAGCTCCAAGTGGGACAGTTAAATCACTTCTATTCTTTACAGATCTGTGTATCTCTTCAGCTTGCCCCCAGTTTATCCAACTGATTTCTTAATCAAGTTGCTTTGGCTTCTCCACTTTCTCCTATGTTTTGAAGAGTATTAATTTTCAAGATAAAAATGAACGTGCACGTGAACTTCGTCCTTCATCTACTCAATAGACATTTTTTGATTATTGCTATACACTGGACACAGTTCCAGGCTTTGAAAATATAAAGATCCAGAAGCTGTGGCCCACGCTTCAGATGCTCACAGTCCATTAAGGACAACAGAAATGTAAACTTACAACTGATGATACAACAGGGTAGGTGTTAGAACAAAACTTGAACAAAATGTGTAGGAAGAGAAGGAAATAGCCAGCGTTCACAGAGATGATGCAGTTACTACACCAGGAAAAGAAAGAACAAAAGAGGGAAGGAAGGCAGAAATGAGAATCCCAAGCCCAAGATATTGTTAGTTGAGCCACAAGAATGATTGCTTCCGGAAAGAGGAAGAATTGAGAAGATGTATTAGGCAGATGAAATGCCTAATGAGACCATAAATGAGGAGAATTGCTTCTTACAGCATATGAGAAGATAATTTTTATCAGATAATGAAATTGTTTTCAGTCTTCAGAATGAAAATGAATCCCTTGCTAATGCAAATCATGCTAATAAAGGGAGTGAGAGAGAATGTCGGAATTACACTTGGCTAGCGGTAGGCAGAAACCAACCTAAATAGTCTAGGATAAAAAAAAAGAAAGATAATGAAGTAATCAAAATAATTGCTTAATAGGGAATGTGAAAGATCTGCAGTGTTAAACTATAAATGTACATTTTCAAGAAAAATGAGGTGACCTTAAGGAACAGATTAGAAACCCAAACTCAATACCGGGTAGAAGCCATGCTTTTCATTAGCAAAGCTGAGGATTAATTAAATCTGGAGAAGCTTTTTGAAATCCACAAATGTGAGTTACATTAGAATACAATACAACTGGTGTATTGTATAATAATTAATGATTAGCATGGGCTTCTTTATTAAATGTATTCTGGTGTGGTTCATGTGACAGATGTAAAATGAAGAGGACAAAAATGTGTTCTTTAAAACGGAAACTGACTTTCCCAGCATCTGCTTTCAAAAGTGGGGGGAGTCATAATTTATCTAGTGGGGAAACATATTTTCTTCCACTTTCGAAATTGCCATGAGACTTATCTCAAGCATGATGGAGGTCTCCATGCCCTCTTGCTAACTCTTTAGGGAACTAAGGCAGGGGGTGGACAGTGGTGGCTTATCAATTTTTTTTCAATGACTTCTGAGTTAGATGTCTTCAGCTGTATAATTTCAGAGACTGGTAGCAGAGTTTAGTGCTGCTCAAGGTGGAAGCTTTGGAGAAAGTGGTCCTTTGTTTACAGAGCGTGTTAAGTATAGGTAAATGGAAGCCCTGTGCAAGTAGGATGCAGTGGGCTAAATTGTTTCACAGCAAAAAGTAAAGGACAATTAGTTTCTTAGGGACACCAATGGAAAGGAGAAATGAGAAAAGGAAGAGTCCTTAGGGGAAAGGGGTGAAAAGGAACAGGGAGGCACAAAGCCCTTTCCCCTGTTCCACAGCCTTCTGTGAGAGACAGACATCAAAGGGGAAATCAAAGAAAGGCTGCTCCATGTCTAGGGTACATGAGGGAAGATGATCCGAAAACTGAACAAACTCAGAGATGTAGGACTTCTGAATCAAAGGTGACATAAAAATGTAAACCACATTCTAATCCCAGAATGTCAGAATTATACAGAGCTTGCAGACACCAACCTATGTAGTCTGGGGTGAGGGTGTGCAGTAGGGTCGAATTACAGCCTCTCACCTTAAAAATTCTGCAGGCAGGAAGCACATGCTACATGTTCAATTACAGCCTCAAACTCAAGGTACATAGATCCTCCCTAAAAGCTCTGCCTGCTCCTCATGGCCCCAGATGAAGTTGCCAAGTGACTTCTATTGGTTTTCTATTGGTATAGGTCTGTACCTTGCTTCTCTCTAGAATCACTCCACCCCAACTCCATTTTTCAGCATAGAGCACTCATTTTCATTACCCCACGCATCAAGAGAGAGGAGAAAAGCTATAGCACTCTCCTTTGTCCCCAAATTCCATTTCTAAATGAACTCTCATTTGCTTATGTAGGATAGCTGGGGTGAGGGAAGTGTGTGTGTTGTGTGTGTGGTGGGGAGGGGTGAGGGGGAAGGGGGGAGGGATGCAATGGCCTGTTTTGCCATCTCTTGGCAAGTCCTGGAATGGGGTGTCTAGAAACTTCCTCAGCAATCTTTAGAATGTGAATTGACTTATTAACTGTTGGCCTCTTCTTTAATGTTTAGGAAAATTCTGAGAATATAAGGAAAGTTCCATTCCGCATCTTTTTATAAGCTTATCCTTCACAGCCTCTAGAAGAGGCTTAATTTATTTATTTATGATTTTAATTGAAACTCATTTTATTTTAGTTTTTTTTAATGTTTATTTTTGAGAGAGAGAGAGAGAGAGAGAAAAAAAAGCATGGGTGGGGGAGGGGCACAGAGAGAAAAGAAGACAGAGGATGTGAAGCGGGTCCATGCTGACAGCAGAGAGTCTGATTCGGGGCTTGAACCCATGAGCCATGAGATCATTACCTGAGCTGAAGTCAGATGCTTAACCGGCTGAGCCACCCAGGTGTCCTGTAAGTGAAATTCATTTTAAAGACAGAGAATCTTAGGTATAAAAAAGCCCACGAATCATTTCACAGCCTTGAAAGTGTCAGTGACAGACAGCAGGTGTTCTGTTTCTCATCTGTTCACCTCTCTTTGTTATGCCCCTTCTGAGGACCAGAAACAAGACAGATATGGCCCCTGCCTCCTTAGAGCTTACACTATTAGGAAAGATTACTAATAAATATGCAATTATCATAAAGTATAATTGTGCTTTGATAAAGGAATCACAGAACAAAGACTAGGAATTCCTAACCTAGGATGAAAGATTAACATGCTTTTGAAGGCAGGCTTCCTGATGGAATTGCCTAGACTCTTGCATCAAACACAGATCTTATGTGCCACCTCAGATTCTCTCAGCCCCCTACACTGGGCTGTCCTGCCAACACCCAGGGGTCCTGGCCTGCATCTTGGCCTCTGCCGCTCAGCTAGAGGTTTTCACTCCTTGTGCACTACTCAGATCTGCCGAGAGGAAGAGAAGCAATGGATGACTCTAGCTTCTGTGCTCTGAATCCATTACTGAGTTGGTGCTGATGCCCTATTTCCCCAGGTTGCTCTCTGCCAGGGACTAGGTGACAGAGGGATCCTGAGACAGGCCCATTCCCCTAAGATGCAGGACTCCTATGATAGGCAACTTTGGCTCTCTAGGATCCTCATCAGCCTGACTGAAACTTTCTTAGAACTTCACTCCCTGTCTCCATCGTGCTTTGACATCATTCTCTGCTTTTTCCACCTTTTCCCCCCTTCCCTCAATTTCCTCATGGTTGTTTCACACAACAAATATTTTGGACATTTAACCCAGTTTTGACATCTGCTTCTCAGAGGATCCAAACTAGCACATTTGGCACCTTATTCTAGGAATACTTGTAGGTGAGGAAAAAATACTTTTCCTTTATTTTTCTAACTTTGTTGACTGGGGCCCTGTGAATTAGGCTGACAAAAGGCCAATTTGCACAAGAAAAATAAGGTTTATTAACACGTGTAACATGCATACATTAGGAGAAACTCAGTGATGAGTAACTCAAAGGGGTGGTTAGAACTTGGGCTTATAAAGCATCTTAACAAAGAATAATAGCTTTGTAGAGAAGTGACAAGACAAAGGAAGAGGTTTCAGGATTCCAAAGATAACAAACCATGAGAAGGTAAATATATGGGAGAAACCAATGAGTGTATTTTCTTTATGCAGATCCACTCGGTACTAAATTTTCATCTTTTTTGTGGCCGTAAAACTTCCCTTGGAGAGGGGATTTCCAATGGTATTCATTTCTTGGAAGTTTTTGCTTTTTATCAGACAAGGGAAGCCCCAGAAAAATTTCTTTCTGTATTTCTTGAGTCTCAAATGCTTTCAACTCAATACAATTCTTATTCCAAGTGGCATATCTTGGCACACATAAATGGCATATATTGATTTCTACATGCTACATCATTGGATATGGGATCTAGTATTCTGAGAAGCTGCAGAAAGGGCCAGATGTCATGACCTACAAGAATGGAATGGTTAACTCCACTTGGGGTTTAAAGGCTGTGAGGCCTGGGTCTGTACAGTGTGGCAAGTTAGAACTAAGATCTTTGCATAAAGCTGAGATCGTCAAAAGATCAGTCCAGTGGGAAACAAAAGACACAAGGGATTGGGGCAAACATATTCCTCATCTCCCTTGCTCCCATGTTGAGGCATTATTTCTCTGTATAGCCACCTTGAGAAATCTTGAATACTCAACAATCACATCTGCTGAGCAAACTGCCATACTTTTTAAGGCTTGTCCTGAAGTGGTGGCCAGTGTTCTAACGCATTCCACATTGCTTCACACCCTTTCTTGATTCACCCAAGTTTTTTTTTTTTTTTCAACGTTTATTTATTTTTGGGACAGAGAGAGACAGAGCATGAACGGGGGAGGGGCAGAGAGAGAGGGAGACACAGAATCGGAAACAGGCTCCAGGCTCCGAGCCATCAGCCCAGAGCCTGACGCGGGGCTCGAACCCACGGACCGCGAGATCGTGACCTGGCTGAAGTCGGACGCTTAACTGACTGCGCCACCCAGGCGCCCCTCACCCAAGTTTTTCTTACACTTACTTGCTCTAGGATTACACACCCTCACCCTGTCCACAAAGCGCCAGCTCTGGTTTCTTGCTTTAGACCTTGTTGTCTAGGAAACCTGGGCTAAGACCAGGCTTCAACTAATACTAAGTATAAATATATAAGTAAGAAATAGTTTGTGAAGATGGAGGAAATTAGTCCAGACTTAGAGAACAGCGTATCTGGACACCTAAAGGCAGGTGTGCTTTTGAAGAAATGGAAACTTACCTTAATTAACTTAATCTGGACACTTTCAAGAAATGGCTTTTCAAGAAATGGAAAAAAAAGATCAATCTGGCTGAATCACAAGCCTGAGGTGGTAGTACAGGGATGGTAAGAGGAAGAGTTAGAAAGGTACACCACTTACAAATGCTGCAGGGGCCACAGTAAGGTGTGAAAGCTATTGAAGGATTTGCAGCCAGGAATGAGAAAGTCGGATTTGCATTAGAGGTCACTCTGACTGCAATAGGGAGACAAGATTGAAAATGGGCAGGAAAGATGTAGCTCTCTTTGCAAATCCTCCCTAGGGTTGTGGCATTGGTGTTTTTTATGATAAAGTGAAAGTAGGCTGCCCTAAATTACCTACACCAATTTTATTGGAGTAGTCCAATCACATTGTTTCCTACCACCAATTGAATTCTCCTTAAAAGTTATTCTGAGAAACGGGTCACCTGGGTGGCTCAGTCGGTTAAATGTCCAACTTCAGTTCAGGTCGTGATCTCGCTGTTCGTGGGTTCGAGCCCTGCATGAGGTTTTGTGCTGATAGCTCACAGCCTGGAGCCTGCTTTGGATTCTGTGTCTCCCTCTCTCTCTGCCCCTCCCCCACTCGTGCTCTGTCTCTCTCTCTCTCTCTCTTTCTCTCAAAAATAAACATAAAAAAATTTTTAAGTGCCCTTTGAATAAGCTTTACTTTTTTAAAGCTTCCCTCCCTAATTAATGAATTGGATGAAGTCTTTGTCTTATACTCATTTTATATTTGTATAAATACAATTTTTAATGTTTACTTTTGAGAGAGAGAGAGAGAGAGAGAGAGAATGAGCAGGTAAGGGGTAGAGAGAAAGGGAGACACTGAATCTGAAGCAGGCTCCAAGCTCTGAGCTGTCAGCACAGAGCCCAATGCGGGGCTTGAATTCGTGAACCGCAAGATCGTGACCTGAGCTGAAGTTGGGCGCTTAACTGACTGAGCCACACAGGCACTCCTATAAGTATGTTTTCAATTTTTGCAAATTATATTTTGACAGAGGAGAAACCTATAATACACAACATAGGAAAGTGACTAATTATTTAATGTGTAGTTTTTCTACTTTGTTCTTTATCAAATCTGTCTGATCTTTTTTATAGTGTGTGTTTTTATTCTGAGTCTTTTCTGTTGTCAGTCATTGAAAACATACTTGTTTTCCTGTCTCTGTCAGAGTTTTCTATCATATGATACTCCTGTGATACTGATTTTGCTCTTTGCAATATCTGCTTCCCTTGGTTTATGCTGGATTATTTTCTCCTCTTTTTTTTTTTTTTAATTTGGATTGTTGTTTTAAGTAGGGTATTATCAAGACTTTATCTGTGTAAATCATGTGTGGCCTGGGCTAAGGTTGGATCTTTCTAAGAGGGTTTTGCCAGGAACCTCTCCCTAAGAGCAATTATTTTGGCAATTTCTCAGTTTGGGAGGCCCGGACCCTATATCCAGGGAAAGGCAGAGCCACAGTAACAAAATCACAGGGGACACTTTTTAACGTAAAGCACCAGGAAATTAGATCAAATCCCTTGTACTCACTTCAGCAGCACATATACTAGATACAGATTTTTTTCTATTCCAACATTTTATGGAGAATGATGAGGTCTGCCTTAGTTTCCTATTGCTGCTGTAGTAAATTACTACAAACTGGCTATAATTCTGTAGGTCAGAAGTCCAAAATGTATCTCATGGTGGTAAAATCAAGGTGTCAGCAGTCCTAGTTCCTTCCAGAGGTTCTAGGGGAGAATCCATTTCTTTGCCTTTTCAAGCTTCTAGAAGCAGTCCACATTCCTTGGCTGGTGTCCCCCTTCCATTTTCAAAGCCAACAATGATGAGTCAGGTCTTTCTCATGCTACGTGGCTCTGACCTCTTCCTCTGTCTTCCTCTTCCTCTTCTTGTGATGACATTGGGACCACTCAGATGATCTTGTTATAAGGTCAGTTCATTAAGTGGCCTACATCCCCTTTGCCATGTGTGGTAACACTTTTAGGGTCCTGACATTAGGATGTGGATATTTTGGGGGAGCCATTATCTGTTGGCCATGTGGTATTTTCAAAATCTCAGCTTTATGCAAGGATCTTAGTTATAACCTGGCACTCTGCGCACTCCCAGGCCTCGTAGTCATTAAAATCTACACCATTGTGTTAAGAAAACCAAAAGCCTCATCCAGTGAGGCTACAGTATCGACTCAGACTCTCTACCTTGGATTTCATTTCTTCATTTCCTTCATTGGGGATTTCTTAGTCTTTCTTACAAGCTCACCTATACTTTCAAGGAATATTTATTACATTTAACCAGAATTTCTAGAGATGTCTAGAACGCTATCCAGCACTCTCAGAGTACACGAATTTGGGGATTTTCTAGCCAACAACATTTCCGGAAAAATAAATTTCCAATATGATGATATTCGATCAACCAGGGTATAAATCGAGGCACATAAAGTAGATATTCAAATAATTGGAAGTTATACATCGAGCTCTAATTTTTTTAACTAGAGTGTGTTCTGTCATTCTAATGATAAATATACTTCTATAATGACCTGGAAGGGCAGGTTGAATGTAGGATTCTCAGATTCGTTGGGGTGCTACACAGGAGCTTGGCTGCACAAACAGAGATGCCCCCAGCTATGGCCTTTCTCTTTTTGCCCCCGGCTCCACCCAGCGCTGCAAGAAACCTCATATCCATGCACATGGACTGGCACCCTCCTGACT
Source organism: Felis catus (assembly GCF_018350175.1). NCBI lineage: Eukaryota > Metazoa > Chordata > Mammalia > Carnivora > Felidae > Felis > Felis catus. The sequence continues at coordinate 117,872,945 of NC_058374.1, forward strand.
GTAAAGTTCTGTCCAAACCCTTGGCAGACAGTCAGCTGAGGCCGTTTCTCAGGTATAAGAGTTGTGTACACAAATAGCAAGTTCTGGCTTCCACAGAACTCAGAAAAGAGTCCTGTGAAGTTTCTGGATATGGGCTGAGGTCATTCTAGTCAGGGAATTCTAGGGTTCTGGGCACCTGAGGTTAAAGGGAGGAATGTGGGCTCCAGGTAGGCCAGTGTCTTGGCTCCTCTGTGGGCAGGGAAATGTTCCAGAATACAGCTTTCTTTCTTTCTTTTTTTTTGTTTGTATTTTTTTAAAAATGTTGCTTCATTTTTGAGAAAGAAACAGAGTGTGTGGGGGAGGGGCAGAGAGAGAGGGAGACACAGAATCCAAAGCAGGTTCCAGGCTCTGAGCCGTCAGCACAGAGCCTGATGCAACCCATGAACCGTGAGATCATGACCTGAGCTGAAGTCGGACACTTAACCGACTGAGCCACCCAGGTGCCCCCAGAATACAGCTTTCTAAAGCACTGTCCAGGAAAGAAGACCCTGTTGCCTGGCTCTCAGCATTGTCCTGCAGTCAGCTGTCAAAATGTTTCCACGTTTCCACTTCTACCTGTACCTTACGTGGTAACTGTCCTGAGTTATTTTTTGCTTGGACTATTGTGATAGCTTCCTAACTAGAATCTTGATCGCTGGTGTCACCCTTGGTCATGAAGAGTCAGAGAACCTGGTTCTAGATCCTGGCACTGCTACTTATTAGCTTATAACTTTGGCCAAGTTAGTTCATCCTTTTTGAGCCTCAATTTGCCTGGCATAGCTGCTCCCAAATTCCTTACTCACAGAAACGATGACAGATAATAAGTGTTTATTATTTTAAACCATTATGTTCTCGAGTAATTCGTTACACAGAAATACCTAATATATCACTGCTCCACCCCTGCTTCTCAAGTGATGGGATGATATCCATTATTCCAGAGAGACCTTGTAAACACCTAATATAAAAACAATGGTAGGGGCGCCTGGGTGGCGCAGTCGGTTGAGCGTCCGACTTCAGCCAGGTCACGATCTCGCGGTCCGTGAGTTCGAGCCCCGCATCGGGCTCTGGGCTTGATGGCTCAGAGCCTGGAGCCTGTTTCCGATTCTGTGTCTCCCTCTCTCTCTGCCCCTCCCCCGTTCATGCTCTGTCTCTCTCTGTCCCAAAAATAAATAAACGTTGAAAAAAAAAAAAGAATAAAAAAAATATAAAAATTAAAAAAATGAAAACAATGGTAAAGGCCATTGACGAGAAACATTCTGAGACATTCTACTTGTTCTACTCTTATTTGTTCTTCCATAAACTAAGCGTGGAATTGTTTTTCAAGATGAAGGCTAAAGAGAACAATAACAAAATATGTTAAGTCAGGTCCCTGTAATATCAGTGACTCTTATAACATGAATGAAGATTTTATCACGTGGGGAATGGAGGCAGTGCTGTGTCCCCTGCTCCAACACTGAGCCCATCTCACCCTACAGTGCCGTAGTTACAATACTCGTTAAAGACAATCACTAAGTCACAGAGACCTTACTCTTCCTGACGTTTATTTGGTAATATTGAGCATAAGGCGGATTTGATTGTTCAAATATTATATTTAATATTTGCCACAATTATGAGATTTCCAGCTGCCTGGAGAACGTGGCCAGTGTCTAAGATCATCACAAACATAGTTGTCTTTTACAATGTGGAGGATACTAGTTTACTGTATTCCTAGTCTGATTCACTAAAACTTGTTTCTAATATCCTTACTTTTGTCATTTATTCAGTCCTCTTACTCATTCGTTCAGCATATATCTAAAGGTCTCCTTTGTGCTGGCTCCAAGAGGGAGCATAAACTATGTAAGACCATTTGCCCTACTCTCAAGAAATTTAAAGTCTAATAAAGAAGAAAGAGAATTTACAGTCTAACAGAAAAAAGAAAAAAGATGTTTTAGGAAAATAATCCCTTTGCATGAAGAGGGAGCATGAGTGTGCGTGTGTGTGTCTGTATCCTCCAGGTGAGAAGGGGATGCTGCAGGGTTTTTAAAAAATAGTGTTTTGTTGAAGTATAACATACATACAGAAAATTGCATGAATCCAAAGAATATAGCTCAATGTATTTATTCAACTTGAACACACTTGGTAACCATGGGGGATAAAGAAATAGAATTTCACTAGCACCCAAGAAGCCCTCTTCTGGTCAATACTTCAGCAGGAGGAAGGAAATACATGAAACAACTGTTTTCCTGTTCAATAATCTGCTTAACACTTACCTTCCTGCCTCACGAGTCACTCTTGGACCATTGTTAGTCAGCTTTCAAAAATAGTTTCTCTCAGACAACACCCTCCCCCCGCCCCCCAAAAGCTGAATCCAGCGATGAAAGTCCAGGTGAAAAAGAGAAAAAATTTCCAGCTGTCAAATTAGCAGCCAGAAAGCATTTTTTCCTCACAAAAGATGAGTCTAGATTCATGTAAATTAGAAGAAAAAAATCCATTAGGTCACCAGGTGAAGGATTGTTCCCTTTGATATAATTCTTAGGTTTTTTTTCCTCTAGTTTAAAATGAGAGCAGCTGTTTTATTCAAAGTCAAGCCATACACATAAAGCACACCTAATGTACCCTTTATTATAGGAATAGACAGGAAGCACACACCAAACCAATTAGATACTATAACCCCACAATGTTGCATTAAAGTCTATGGCATGTTATTAGAAACCAAATGATATAGAGCATTCTTTAGTTTGTGTTTAGAAGGCACAGGACAGCTATCTGACCCAAAGGTGAACCTATGTGGCTACAGGAAGACAGAGCATTCTCCAATAAGATATAGGAGTGCAGGGCTATCGTGTTCAAATCTCCTTGAGAGCTATAAGAAATGCAAAAAAGTCAGTTTTTGGGCTGAATCCTCCTTCAATCTTTTCTAGGAAAGCCTCATCATAGTTCAAACAAAATGGCTAAAAGTAAGAGTGGGTCTATAGTGGGCAAAAATCTCAAGGTGAGGTCTCTTGGATCGTGTTTTTGATGTTGTTTTTTTCATAGAATTACCAAAGGCATGAATCACAGCATTCGTGTTGTACCTTTCAATCAAATTGCTGTTCTTTAGTGACTTTCTCCAAAACTAGTAGCTCTTTTAAGCAGAAGCCACGTTTTATTTTATTTTTTGCAACTCTAACATCTACTACAGAACTTGACATGGTGAGCATTTAATACATGTTTAGTGACTAAAGAATGACTGTTCAGAGTGATCTAAGGAATTAGAAATTTATCCCAAAAGTGATGGGGAGCCATCTCCTGAAGCGTTCAAGAGAGGAGTGAAATGATCATATTTGTTTTGCAGGAAGATCCTTCTGGCAATAGTTTAGAACATATTCTTTATTTTGAGAGAGAGAGAGAGAGAGAGAGAGAGAGAGAGAGAGAGAGCTCACACTCATGAATGGGGGAGGGGTAGAGACAGAAGGAGACAAAGAATCTGAAATATGCTCCACATTGTCAGCTCAGAGCCTGATGTGGGACTTGAGCTCATGAACCGTGAGATCATGACCTGAGCTGAAATCAAAAGTTGGATGTTTAACCAACTGAGCCACCCAGGCGCCCCTAGAACATATTTTATAAAGGGACAGACCTAGAGGTAAGATGAGTCATTAGGAGGTAACAGTGGTATTGAACTAGGGTAGGACATGTTAAGGCAAAAAGTAGGGACTGATTTGAAGGATGCTTAGGAAGTAACATCTATACAATCTAATGATTGATAGAATGGAGGGAGAGAAGATAGGAGAGGAGGACTCTAACAAAGATTCTTGGGATTCTGGATTGGGTTTATGGTTAGGTGATAGGTCAACAGAATATAGTAAGTAGGAGGAGCAGGGTTGGTGTTAAAGACCTTAAGTTTACTATAGCCCCTTGGGCTGGTGGGGCCTGTGGGATGTATGACTTACAGTCCACAGAGTAGAAGTGGGTTTTGAAGCTGTGAGTTTTCATGCTATTTCACAGGATGAAAGGAACAGCATTAAAATCCAGGGGCAAAGTGCCAGAAGGAGACCAAGATGGAGTGGCCAGAGAGACGGGATAAAGGCTAAAAAAATAGAGTAAGAAAGAACATAGCTAGCAGAGACATGGACGTCAAAAAGATTGGATGAGCTAAAGACTGTGACGTCATCCTGGGTACACTGGAACTACTTTGTAAGAGCAGCAATTAGATCTCTTTTTGTTGTAATTACTGGAAGCTCAAGTCAAATCAGCTTAAGGAATTTATTGATTCCTATTAATGAGAATGGGGAGGAAGCGTCCAGGTTTTAAATGATATTAACATTTTCTCTCCACTTCCTGCCATAACCCCTTCTCCACACATCCCTGTCCTTCTACCTTTTGGTCTCATTCTCTTCTACTGCAGACAGGGTCCCTGTCCATGCAGGGACAAAGACTGTAGGCAGCTCCAGGCTGACATTTCCTCAGCCTTGTGACTCCAGAGAAAAGAGGGAACAACTTTTCCTGCTTCAGCATATACAACTTGCTGAGAAGGACTCTGAATGGTCAGGCCAGGGTCTTGGGCCCATTCCTAGATCTGGGAGTAGGTACTGTGAATGGTCACATTACTGGAATCACAGGGTTTGGCAGGAGAAGAATAAATCCGAAGGAAGGAAGAGGAAGAGGTGCTGTTTCCAGAATATGTGGGAGAAATGGAGGGCAACCAAAAAACAACAGATGTCTACAATCTGTTGAATGATGATGGTGGAAGCCAGTTTGCAGTTGAAACCCAGTCAGGCTTTTAGATTCAGCTCTGACAGATATTGATAGAAAAATAAAGACAAATCCCCAAAGACTCTTTTGAATTTTTCTCAGAGTTTGAAGAGGTAAAAATCCATTTCTTTAAAGGACAGATTTGAGTTTTTTAAAAAATAAGTTGGCATTTGGAGTAAGATTTGTTGAAAAAGATGAATAATAGGAATATAGCACAATCATGTAATACAATAGTGAGATGGATTGGTTTTCCTCTCCAGGACCCTAAATGATCTGCTCCTTTCCCCCCTTCTCCCCCTCCCTCCCTCTCTCTCCCTCTCTCCCACTTTCTCTCTTTCCCTCTCTCTTCCTTTCTCTGTCTCTCCCTCACTCCTCTGCCTCCCTCTCTCTCCTCCTCTCCTTCTCTTCCTCCCTCCTTTCTCTCTCTCTCTCTCTCCTTCACTCCTCTCTCTCCAGTAGCTCTTACACACACCAGCCAAATTAATTTTCTGAAGCATGAGTCCGATCATGTCACTACCTTTTTCAAGATCTATCGGTGACTTCTGGCTTCTCACATAAATATGTCCCAATCCTTTGGTCTGGAAGCCAAGGCTCTTTGCAGTCTCACTGAAATTTGTTATTTGTTCTCTCTTTCACCCAATGAACTGAACTCTTGAATATTTTATGTTCCTTCTCTATGACTTTTTTTTAAAAAGTTTTTTTATTTATTTGAGGTGGGCAGGGGCGCAGAGAGAGGAAGGAAGAATCCCAAGCAGGCTCCACACTGTCAGCACAGAGCCTGATGTGGGGCTCAGACTCACAAACTATGGGATCATGACCTGAGCTGAAATCGAGAGTCAGATGATCAGCCAACTGAGCCCCTGAATTTTTATCTTTTTTGTTCTTTCTGTCCAATTTCTACATGTCCTTTATGGCACTGATCAAATGTCATCATTCCCTTGTGTTAGCCTTCCCTGGTTGTTGCACTCTAGTTGATTATCCTTGGTTTCCTCCACCTGGGGTGTACCTGTTGTCCTCACACGATGGCGATGCCCAGACTTCTCATTTCTATTTATCTGGAATTTTGTGGGAATATGGTGTTAGCACTGATGTAATGTTTTAGTTATCAATAATGATGATACATTTAATACAGTTCTAGTATGTAAAAGAAGTGAACAATAGTGAGACACCTCACACAGATTACATTCATCATTACCGTCTAGTCAGAAAAACAGCATAGTCTTTAGTTAGGATTCACTGGTTTTGAATCTTAGCTCTGCCACTTATTAGCTGGGTGTTTTTAAGCAATTTATTTAATATTTCCCTAAGCATCTATTCTCTAATTTGTAAAATGGAAATAATGACATCAGTTCCTTAACTTTATTGCGAGGATCAGAAGAGTCATGGAAAAGATTTTTTTTAAATGACCCAAGAGAGAGGAAAATTTCTATATGTATGTTAAAATCAAGAAGCCATAAAAGATTGATATTATGAGTGCTTAAAATGTAAACATTTTTTAAAGTTCATTTTTATTTATTTTGGGAGAGAGAGAGTGTGTGTGCTAGGAAGAGGCAGAGAGAGAGAGGGTGTGAGAGAGAATTATTAAACAGGCTTTGCATGGTGAATGCAGAGCCGTAGGAGGGTTCGATCCCACAAACCATGAGGTTATGACCCGTGCCAAAATCAAGAGTTGGAAGCTTAACCAACTGAGTCACCCAGGTGCCCCAAAATGTAAACATTTTTGCATGGCAAAATAATGCCATCACCAAAGCCAAAAGAGGGTAAACGAGCAACAAATGTTTGCAACACTTAGGACAAGGGATTATTTTCATTCTCTGATCTATCAGTGAAGAAAAAGAGCAATCGGTTAAAAAAAAAAAAGAAAAAAAAGCCAAAATACATAAATATAGTCCACAGAAAAGGAAGTGCAAATAACTTTTAAACACATGAAAAGCTGCTCAACCTTACTTGTAATGAAATAAATACAAATCAAAACTCAGTGGCATACTATTTTTAACTAAACCGAGTAATGTAAATAGGTACAACTTCTTTGAAAGGCAGTTTAGAAACAGCCATAAAAATTTACCTCATACTCTTCTGAGCATTTCCTCTTCTAGGAATATATATATATCTACACTGTCCAATATGGTAGCCATGACCACACCTGGTTGCTGAGCACTTGAAATGTGGCTTGTCTGCATGGGGAGGTACACTAAATATGAAATATGCACAGGATTTCAAAGACTCAGTCCAAGGAAAGAATGTAAAATGTCTCAGTACTGATTTTTTATTTTGATTTGCAAGTTGAAGTATTTGGGATATAATGGGTTAAATATATTTTAAAAATTAATTTCTTACTTGTTTCTTTTACTTGTTTAATGTTAAAAACACCAGAACTAGAACATTTAAATTTATGTAAGTTGTTCACATCATAATATTGTTGAACGGTGCTAGCAAATACATTTCTAATTGTGGGTATGAGAAAGTGTGCATGCGTAAAGCATATCTACAAAAATTTTTAATATTCACTGACAGAGGCTTTGTGAAATAAAACATGATACATCCATACAGTGAAATACTATGTGACAAGAAAAAGGAATGAGATCAATACATACCAAGATGGGGAACTCTCCAAGGTAGACTAAGTGAAAAAAAGAAGAACACAGACTAAATGTATAATAAGCTAACGTTTGTGTTCAGTGAAATTGAGTGGATTTTTGAATGAAGCATGTAAAAGTGTACATATGCATAGAGTATTATTGGAAAGATGCATAAGAAATTACTTTTAGTTATTGTCCAAAAGGGGGGAAAAATGGGCTCAGTATCTGGGGTGGGAGAAAATTTATTTTTAGCTCTACCTTTTTGTACTGATTCAATGTGTTACAATAGGTATTTATTACTATTCAGAAACAAGAAGTATTAGCAGGTCTTCATTATTTTTGAAGAATTTCTCAAAAGGAATTTCCCCAAATCAATTATGACAGATAATGATGCAGGTTCATTATTACAAAGTGAAGGTGGGTGACAGACACATACAAACCGTGGTGTCCTGCACATATAGGCTCCTTTCCCTTCCCCACACATAGGCTAATAGCACAGACGTCATAACAGAATCTTTCCATGTGTTGGGGATACCTTAAGCGTTAGGTCATGTTATGGCTCTAGAGATGTCAATTACTTGTAAATGAGATGACGCTACACTGATCCTATGACATGCCCTGGAAGTTTGTTATTTCCCCCCCAGTAAATCCCAGAAACTTGCTTGCTTGCTTTTATACCTCTGTCATCAAAATGGAAGGCAGCTTGTGTAATGTATAACTTTGCAGTCAGTATAGAATTGTAGGCTGTCTGCGAATTTTATTACCATGGTAAGCGCTGAAGCAAACTTTTCCAGTTATTACATCCTCTGCACTAAAATCTTCTCTCTCCTTGTCAGCCTCTTGATTCTTCGGCAGTTAAAACACTCTCTTTTATTTCTGTATCAAAAACTCTATGTGCCTCGCTAACCTCTTTGTCTACTTCAATCACCTCCTCTCACTTTCAAGAAGTTTGTTGATTGATTGCTTCTCATGGGGTATGTCTGGCTTTCCAGTCCTTTGTCTAAATTTAAAACACCAGACCCATCCTTCAGAAAACATACAGTGCTCAATTTCATTTGCTCATAAAATATCTTTTTTTTTTAAACAAAAGTCTCTTGATTCTGACTCCTTATTTCCATCCCTGTTGCCTCTGCTTGTGTCCAGGCTCTCTTCATCTTGTCCAGAATACGTCAATTATGTCCCCAGCAGGGGGGACAGTTTTGTAGTCTCTGGCATCTGATCAGACTGAAGAGAGACTGAAGGCACATTCCAAACAGAGGCAGCAGCGAGGGCAAAGGCTACACAAGTTGCTACAGGGTATATCTGGTTAGTAAGGCTGAACAGGTGGCCAGAGAAAAGTTGGGGACGTCAGCCCGAGGCAGTGGTGAAGGGCCTAGGGGGCCATGCAAAAGAGTTTGGATTTTATTCTAAGAACCTCGGTTTTAAGCAGGGCAGTCATGTGATCAGATTTGCATTTTATGTAAAGCAATGTGGTAGGAATTTGGAGGATAGTTGGAGAGATAAAAGCCTGGAGCCAGGAAAACAAATTAGGAGGAAACTCAACAACCCAGGCAAGAGTCAAGGATGCTTTAAATCAAGATAATAGCAGCGGGGATGGGGAGAACTGGACAGATTTGAGAGTTATTCATCAACAGAACAAACTGGGTTTAGTGATGACCATTTGGATGTTTGTGGAAAGGAGGGAAGGAGCAGGGGAAAGTCAATATTGACTAGCAAATATCCGGGATGCTATGAAGAGCATTGGAAGAGAAAATAGTTTGGCAGAGAGCCAGTTGTATGATTTGGTAGAGACAGTAGGCAGTTAAGGATATGGTCTGCACTCAGGTGAGAGATTTAGACTGGAGATACTCACTTTTTATCCATTTGCACATTCAACAAACAACTCCTGAGGGTCTACCATATGCCAGGCCATGTTCTAAGCACTGGGAATACAGTAACGAGAAAAAAGGGGTCAAAATTCCTATTCCTGTGGCTTGTTCATTCCAGTAAAGATACTAAACAACCCAAAGTAAATTAATGTATATACTGTAAAATGTCAGGTAGGTATGTGCTTTGAAAACAAATTTGGGTAAGAAGACAGAGCATGATGAGATGTGGGGACATTTTAGATAAGTTAGTCCAAAGAAAAGCATCTTTGAAGTGGTGAGTGGAGATTTGAGTACAAACCTGATTAAAGTGCCAGGAGGAGCCACAGGAAAGTCCCAGGGAAGAGTGTGCAAAGAAAAGTCACACGGAGGGCTCCTGGCTGGTCAGTTGGGTAAGCTTCTGACTTGGTTCAGATCATGATCTCTAGGTTTTGAGTTCGAGCCCCGCGTTGGGCTCTGTGCTCACTGTGGGGAGCCTGGAGCCTGCTTCGGATTCTTTGTCTCCCTCTCTCTTTGCTCCTCCCCTGCTCACACTGTGTCTCTCCCTCTTTCAAAAATAAACAAACATTAAAAAATTGGGGTGCCTGGGTGGCTAGGGCAGTTAAGCATCCGGCTTCAGCTCAGGTCATGATCTCGCGGTTCGTGGGTTGGAGCCCCGCATTGGGCTCTGTGCTCACAGCTCAGAGCCTGGAGCCTGCTTCTGATTCTGTGTCTTCCTCTCTTTCTGCCCCTCTCCTGCTCATGCTCTGTCTCTCTCTATCTCTCAAGAATAAATAAACTTAAAAAAATTTTTTTTAAATAAATAAACATTAAAAAATTTAGAAGAAGAAGAAGAAGAAGAAGAAGAAGAACCATGTGGGGCAGCAGGGTCCCAAAGGAATGTGTGGTAGCAGTTGTGGGGAAGGGAGGGTGAGGGAAGGGGTGTAGATCTCCACATAACAGGACCTACCAGTACCTGAAAATCTTCAATTGTTGGGTATGTATCATCTTATTTCCTTTTGAAACCAATCCTAGCTCTTTAGGCAGTACTAATTCCTTCTTCCACCAAGACTCCCCTGTCTAATATATATGATAATATATATTATATATGATATGTTATATATTATATATTATATGTTACATATTATATATTATATATTATAGCATATATTACTTTGTATCGCTAGTATTTGTCACCTTGGTATAATCTGAACTTCTCCAAGGTAGGGATGTTTTTCATCTTAGTGTGTGAGCTAACTGGCACAATTTTCTGGGAACTTGGAGGACCCACAAATGTGCATTGACAGTATAATAATAACAAACAATATGGCTTTTTGGCATATCCCTGGAAACCACTTATAAAAACATATTGTCTAGTTGCTCTGTCCTTCCTAAATCTTGATGCCTTAAAATATGGGTCAATATATTGCACTTAAATTTTTTTCTTTTTAAATTTAGTTAAGAAAATCAGACATATTGGAATAAGTTGAAAAGAGGAACATAAAACCAGAAGGCTAAAACAAACAAACAAAAAAGCAGTCCCTTGCCCCATCCATCATCAATCACCCACTTATCACGGTCCCTAAGGCAACTTTCAACTTCTTTGCTATGTCTTTTGGTTTTCATCTCCATCTCTCTGACTAGTAAGCTAATTCATGATATATTTTTTTTTCAGTTTAAGATTGACCTGTTAACTTTCCACCATGGAAGACAAGGAACCAGTTCTCACGGGACCTAACTACACACAAATGCATACTTCCCATCTCCCTATCAACTCAAGATAGCTGTGTCATGATTTTGGTTAAATTAACATTCCATGTTCACTTTGTACAATTGCATTAATACTACTCATCACAGAGTTATATGGCATATTATGGTTGCTATTTCCATTTTTTTCTTTCTTGCCCAACGTTTTGTTACCCTAGTGTTAGTTTTCTCTTATTGTTTGGCTCGTTGGTTGGTCTTCTAGTTTTTTATGTATTCAGTCATGAATTAAGCCCTTTACCTCCTCTCTCCCAGTTCTGTAAATCTCTTCTTAACACAATTAAGCATGTCAGATATGAGTGTGTGTGTGTGTGTGTGTGTGTTTATTTTTGACAATAGCACTCCTGGAGACTTTTGACCTGCTGTCTGGGCTGATGGCTCTTTAAGCCCAGTGCATGGCTGTTATTCTGGGATTTTCCTTCAGTGGCATCGTGGGGATCCCTTACCTTTCTCAGTGTGGGTGCCCAGGCTTCCTCGTTCTCCATTTGCTCCTTGTTTTGGTGGAGCACCTCCTCAAGTAGCTTCCTTATAGGGTGCACAAGAGGTAAATTTGTTGAGATGTTATATTACTGAAAATGTTTGTATTCTTCTCTCATAATTGAGTGGTAATATGGTAATATTTTTGGTTAATAATCACTTTTGCTCAAAAATATAATGGAATTATGGGGCACCTGTGTGGCTCAGTCAGTTAAGCAACTGACTTTGGCTCAGGTCATGATCTCATGAGTTCGAGCCCCCCATAGGGCTCCCTGCTGTCAGTGCAGACCTTGCTGCACATTCTCTGTCTCCCTTTCTCTCTCTGCCCCTTCCCTACTCACTCTCTCTCTCTCAAAAATAAATATTTAAAAAAATATATAAAGGAATTGTTCCATTGTCTTATCAATTCCAGTATTACTATTAAGAACATGGAAGTCATTCAAATCCTTGAAACTTGTGTAGTAACTTTTCTCTTTTCATTTTTGGTAATGTTTAAAATCAATCCCAAGCCAATATTCTGAAATCTGACACGTATTTTGGTATCTCTTTTAAAAAAATAATTAATTTTGTTTTTTCTATTATAAGCCAAGGACATCACTTTATTTCTTAAGGATCAGGAGCTCTTAGTTCCTGAAATTGTTTTATTATTAAAAAAATTTATTTTAATGTTTATTTTTATTTTTGAGAGATAAAGAGAGACAGAGTGTGAGTGGGTGAGGGACAGAGGAAGAGGGAGACACAGAATCTGAAGCAGACTTCAGGCACTGAGCTGTCAGCCTAGAGCCCAATGAAGGGCTCGAACCCAGGAACTGTGAGATCATGACCTGAGCCGAAGTCAGATGCTTAATGGACTGAGCCACCCTGGTGCCTGTTCCTGAAATTTTTTAAAATAAAACTTATTGGGGTATAATATACAAACAGTAAATTGCATGATTTAAAATAAACCCTTGTATGAACTTTGACAGATGTACTGAAACCACTACAAAAATCAAGGTAAAGAACATTTTCATTACCACCAATTACGTCTTTGACTCCTTTATAGTCCCTTCCTCTACCCAGGCAAGTGCTACACTGCTTTCTGTCATTACGAATTAATTTGTGTTAAATCTAGATTGATAGCAGGTATAGGTCCTCTGAATTTATCTTTTTAAAAAATTGACATTCTAGCAATATTCTCCACCTCATTAATGTCATATGGCTCTCTCTTTAAGTCTTTAACTTCTCTCAGTAATGTTTTATAGTTTTTAATATGTAGTTATTGAATGTATTTTATTAATTTAGTGTTTTATTAAATTAAATTTAAGTATTTATGATTTTGGATGCCATGCCATTGGAAATGGAATTATACTTCTTATTTCATTGTCCAATTGTTTATTGCTAGCATTTAGAAATGCTACTGTATTTTTGTATATTGATTTTACACAGGCCTTGCTAAATTTACTTATTGGTTCTAGGAGATTTTTTATGTATTTCTTATGATTTTCTAGTACACAATCATGTTGTGTCTGTAAATAGAGTTTGCTTCTTCCTGTCCATTCTGTATGCTTTTCTTTCTTTATTTCTTTTCTTTTCTCTTTTCTTTTTTTTTAATTTTATTTTTTATTTTTTAAAATTTACATCCAAATTAGTTAGCATATAGTGCAAAAATGGTTTCAGGAGTAGATTCCTTAGTGTCCCTTACCCATTTAGCCCATCTCCCCTCCCACAACCCCTCCAGGAACCCTCAGTTTGTTCTCCATATTTATGAGTCTCTTCTGTTTTGTCCCCCTCCCTGTTTTAATATTATTTTTGTCTCCCTTCCCTTATGTTCATCTGTTTTGTCTCTTAAAGTCCTCATATGAATGAAGTCATATGATATTTGTCTTTCTCTGACTGACTAATTTCGCTTAGCATGATACACTCCAGTTCCATCCACGTAGTTGCAAATGACAAGAAATATTGATTGCCGAGTAATATTCCATTGTATATATAAACCACATCGTCTTTATCCGCTCATCCATCCATGGACATTTGGGCTCTTTCCATACTTTGGCTATTATTGGTAGCGCTGCTATACACATCGGGGGGTGCATGTGTCCCTTCGAAACAGCACACCTGTATCCCCTGGATAAATGCCTAGTAGTGCAATTGCTGGGTTGCAGGGTAGTTCTATTTTTAGGTTTTTTAGGAACCTCTATACTGTTTTCCAGAGTGGCTGCACCAGCTTGCATTCCCACCAACAATGCAAAGAGATCCTCTTTCTCCACATCCTTGCCAACATCTGTTGTTGCCTGACTTGTTAATGTTAGCCATTCTGACAGGTGTAAGGTGGTATCTCATTGTGATTTTGATTTGTATTTCCCTGATGATGAGTGACATTGAGCATTTTTTCATGTGTCGGTTGCCCATCTGGATGTCTTCTTTGGATAAGTGTCTATCCACCAAGAAAACCTAACAACTGTAAACATTTATGTGCCAAATGTGGCAGCACCCAAATATATAAATCAATTAATCACAACCATAAAGAAACTCATCAATAGTAATACTATAATAGTAGGAAACTTCAACACCCCACTCACAGCAATGGACAGATCATCTAAGCGAAAAATCAACAAGTAAACAATGGCTTTGAATGACACACTGGTCCAGATGGACTTAACAGATATATTCAGAACATTTAATCCTAAAGGAGCAGAATATACATTCTTCTCCAGTGCACTTGGAATGTTCTCCAGAATAGACCATATACTGGGACACAAATCAGCCCTTAGTAAATACAAAAAGATACAGACGTGCATATTTTCAGACCACAACGCTATGAAACTTGAAATCAACCACAAGAAAAAATTTGGAAAGGTAACAAATACTTGGAGACTGAAGAACATCCTACTAAAGAATGAAGGCTAACCAAGCAGTTGAGGAAATTAAAAAGTATATGGAAGTCAATGAAAATGATAACACCACAACCCCAAACCTCTGGGACGCAGCAAAGGTGGTCATAAGAGGAAAGTATATAGCAATCCAGGCCTTCTAAAGAGGAAGAAAGATATCAGATACACAACCTAAACTTACGCCTTAAGGAGCTGGAAAAAGAACAGCAAATAAAACCCAAAACAGCAGAAGACAGGAAGTAATAATACATGTCATATAATACATATAATATATCAGATAAAGGGTTAGTATCCAAAATCTGTAAAGAACTCAACACCCAAAAAAGAAATAATCCAGTGAAGAAATGGGCAAAAGACATGAATAGACACTTCTCCAAAGAAGACATCCAGATTTTCTTTTCTTTTTCTTGTTGCATAAGTGAGGGCCTCCAGAAGAATTTGAATAGTAGTTGTGAGACTGGACATCCTAACCTTGTTCCTGATCTTAGGAGAAAGATATTCAGTCTTTAACCATTAAGTATGATGCTATCTATTGGTTCTTCTTAGATGTTCTTGACCCGGTTGAGTTGTTTCCTTTCATTTTCCTCGTTTGCTGAGACTTGTTGTTAATCATGAATAAAAGCTGATTTTTTTCAATGCTTTTGCTTCACCTATTGACATGATTATATGGCTATTCTTTATTTTGTTAATATGGTGAATTATATTAACTGATTTGCGGAAGTTAAACTAACTTTGCATTTCTGGAATAAACATCACTTGGTCATGATGTATAATCCTTTCTAAATGTTACTGGAATTGATTTGCAAATATATTTAATTTGCATACATGTATAATTGTTGTATATATGAGGGATATGAGTCTATAGTTATTTCTTATAACGTCTTAAGTTTTAGTATCAGAGTAATACTATCCTTAAAAAACAAGTTTAGGAAATATTCCCTCTTCTTCTGTTTTCAGAAAAAGTTTGATTTAGATTGGTATTATTTCTACCTTATGTGTTTGATAGAATTCAACAATGAAGCCATTTGATCCTGGGATTTTCCTTGTGGAAGTGTTTCCTTAATTATGAATGCAAATTCTGTAGTACATATAGGACTAATCATATCATTTCTTCTTGTGTCTGTTTTAATATTTGTCTTCCAAGATAGTTGTCCACTTTGTTTAAAGTTATCAAATTTATTTATTATTATAAACTTGTTCATATTATTCCCTTACTATCCTTTGAACCATCTTTTGTTTCTGTATTGGTGGCCTCTCTTTCAACTCCCAGATTGGTAATTTATGTTTCCTCTTTCTTCTGATTTCTGATTTCACTGAATTTTTCTACTGTTCATTTTCAATTTCGTTGTTTACCATTCTAATCTTTACTTTGTGTAATTTGCTCTTCTTTTTCTAGGTTCCTAAAGAGAATGCATAGATTATTGACTTCGAACCTTTCTCTTTCTTCTCTTTCCCTTTCTTTCTTTTCTTCTTTCTTTCTTTTTTTTTTTTTTTTTAAATTTTTTTTTTCAACGTTTATTTATTTTTGGGACAGAGAGAGACAGAGCATGAGCGGGCGAGGAGCAGAGAGAGAGGGAGACACAGAATCAGAAACAGGCTCCAGGCTCCGAGCCATCAGCCCAGAGCCCGACGCAGGGCTCAAACTCCCGGACCGCGAGATCGTAACCTGGCTGAAGTCGGACGCTTAACCGACTGCGCCACCCAGGCGCCCCTCTTCTTTCTTTCTTTTTGCAATATAGAAGAAATAGTTAATAGCATTCAGATCTTCCACATCTTTACTTATTGTTTTCCTTATTTGGATATTCTATCAATTACTGAAAGAATTCTGTCAAAATCTCCAACAATGATTCTGGATATGCCTGTTTTCCCTTTTTAGCTGTGACATTTATTCTTCACATACTTTGAGTTTCTGTAATTAGTCTCACATATATTTTTAATGCATATAGATTCTGGTTTTCTTGACACTTTTATTGTTATGACGTATCTCTTTGTGTCTAGAAATATCCCTTGTCATATCTAGAAATATTTCATGATATCTACTTTTGGAATTCATATATTAGGGAGGTTTTTAACATTTGGCTTCTATTGCTTAAACTTTACAGATCTGAGGTAACTATGCATGTAGACACAAGGGTAGGACACAAGAGTGACAGAACCATCTCAAGAACATGTATGTTTTGATGAGGCTGTGGCACCAGCAAGGAGGGGCAGTGGAGGTTAACATTTGGCTCTTCATGCTGTCTTTTAGCTCTTGACTATACAGCATATTGACTATATAGCACAGTCTTTATAGACTTATGGTTATGGGTTTAACTCCTGTTCATACAATTTCTTAACTGTGTAACCTTGGGCAAGTTACTTAACCTCTGTTTCTTCATATGTATACATATAATAGTATATGTTTTTAGAAGGATGAAATTATATATGTAGTACACATACACACATTATACCTATACATGTATACATGTTTAGTAAAGTATGCATTCAATAAATATCTATTGTCATGTATGTTATATTATACATTTGTATTATATGACATGTATTATATTTTGTGTCAGATAGTCTCAATTTTCCTTCTGGCTTCAACTTTTCAGAGATTGTGTTGTCTTTTCCTTCCCATTTGCCTCAATTCTCCCTGTCCCTAGTCCATTACTCTATTTTCTCATTTTCGAACTTTTTGGCAGGAAAATGCCAAAACTTTGGCATTTGGCATTTGACTATACATGCCAAAATTGGATTTAATAAACTCAAGAAGTGTAAACTATACAGTGAAGGCAGCTGCTGCTTGCTATCTTTCTCCGTTTGAGGCTCACCATCAATCTTTACATCTTGGTTAGGACTTCAATTTCTGCTCCGAAAAATTGCACTCAGAGTTTCCAAGTTATTTGCAACATGGGTACAAACAACTGGGGCTTATGTACCTAGTTCAGAAACCCACTCCTAGTTCTATCGCACACTTGCGATGAGGGTATAATAATACTGTTTGCAGAAGAAATGCCCTATACGTATTATAAGTATTCTAAGAAAAATTGTCAGCAGAGCTAAAAAAAAAAAAAAAAAAAAAAAAAAAAAAAAAGCTTTGGTATTGAAAACTCAGTTCATACCCTCTTTTTTCCATGCTGAGAAACATCCCTTTCAAAAGAATTCCCAACCAGATGGTGTTTGATTTCATGACCCTGCAGCACGATTAAGAAGCAAGATCAATGATTAGGAAGAAAGATCATGGGTTTTGAAGTCTGATAGCTCAGACACTTACACTTTTGGTTATTTCTTAGCTTTTCTGAGCATGCCTTCTGGTTTGTAAATTGCATGGGGTTATATCTGCTCTTCATGGGTTCCTCTTCAAGGAAGCCTTTCCAAAACCCATATCCATGTTCATTTCCCTTTAGTACATCTTTCGTTCATCTGCTAGCTTTCCTTTGAAGCAACTGTCACAGTTTCACTTTTAGGTATGTGATTATGTATTAAGGCGCGCCTCCTACAGCGAACTGTAAGCTCCACGCGGCCAGGAAGAAGTGTTCACCGTACCCATGACTTCCAGGCTAAACTCATCACCGCGCACCGAGTCTAGCCTAGTGCCTGGCACACAGCGGGCAGCCAGCGAACAAACGAACCACAAAGGTGCAGAGCGCCATCGTTGCTGGGGTGTGGAGGGAGCCGCCCACACCCGCAGCTCCCGCCCTGCCCCTGGGGGTAGCTACCCGGAGAGGCGGCCCAGCACCGCCCCAGGCCCTGCCCCGCCAACCCTAGTCACCCCTTCTGGCAGCGCCTCTCCTCATGACGCCACTTGAGGGCGGGACTTCCGGCCGCCGAAGTTTAACAGTCCGGGCGGGAGCCGGAAGCCCAGCGCCGGAGCGGGCCGCGCCGTGGCCCCCGGTGTACCGCGGCTGAGAGGTGAGGTTCCGTAGGGCCCGGGGTCAGCGGGTGTCTCCCCGCCGCGTCCCTGCACACTCCCGAACCCCGCCCGCCCTCCTGCCACCCCGGGGGCGGGTCGGAGGTCCCCGGGCTGCGCGCGCCCGGGCCGGTCCGGTGCTTCGGACAGTTGTCGGGCAAGGGCGCGGCAGCGGGTTTGGCGCGGAAGTGCCTGGGAGCCGCGGGCCGGGGTCGCGCACCTCCGTCCGCGACCGTCTCCGGCTCGACCCGAGAGGTGACCTGGTCTGCTGGGGTAGGTTGGTGGCGGCTCTGAGGGGTGTGTTGCCCCCGAAAAGTTTGCCGCTTCTCCACCGGCCGTCTCCCCGCTTTTGTAAACCTCTCCAGTACGACTCGAATGCATTTTATAAGGTAACCCCAGTTGAGCAAGTTCTCCTGCAAGTAGAATGCACTTTGGGTGAATGAAAGTTGAAGAACTTTTATTTGTTGTAGTGGATTTTTTTTTCCATGTAGCCGCTCTCCCTAAATTACCGCCTTGTGTCTTGACAGCTCGCTTTGATGGGACCCTCTTTGGAAGGCTGATGTAATGCCTCTCCCTTAAAAGTGCTCAGTTCTCAGCAGACTTGAGGTGGGTGGGCAGATGGTCCCCTTCCCCGCTGCACTTGAAGAGAAGGAAACAGACATTAAGTGACTCTGCCAGAGTCACTGTCACGTAGCTTTGGGACAGATCCTTTGAACCCACTTTTTCTGAACCCTGGCTTGAGTGATCTTTCCACACTACATCATCACACTGCTCAACAGGAACAGTGTAAGCTTATAGTAAAGGCATTTTCCAGTTGTGTTTGCTGGGTTTAAGAGATTGCCTTTCCAGCACTTAATTGTACCTTGAGTAGGGAACCAACACGTAACCACATGTCAAGGTGCCAAATCCAAACACTGCATGTCTACGTTTCAACAGATGACTAAAGGATTTTAATTTTAGTAACGCTGTATTTATCCGATGAATGAAGCATAATGAACCGCATAAGTGACTTTTCTAGTTAACTAAAGTTTTAGTCTTTTTATAAACACATTTTTTTTTCTCTTGAGAATCAAAGGGCCCTGTAATTTATTATACCTTTAACTTAGCCTTTGAAATAGGGTATACTGGACATAGATGGGATGCTTTGCTGGTGACTTGGGAGCCTGTCTGTGATATCACTAATACAGTGCTGTACTCTTACACCGTCCACACCAGGAAGGTGTAGAGGGTATATCTCTAGGCCCCCTTCCTTTCCCTGTTCTTCCATGTATTTTTGAGGATTTTTTTCTGACTCATTATGCATTACTACTTGCTCTTAAAGTATCTGCCTAAAGCAGCTCCCTTGCCTTTTGTCTTTTAGACTGCCTTGGTTTGTGAGATCACTTTGTCAGAATTATGTGTTTGAATTACATACTGTGAATAAATAATATGAGTGGGGGCATTGTAGACCAAGTATTGGTTTAGGGACTTAGTGACAGGCATCTCTTTTGGCTGTATTTGCTAATTCTGGAGTTATTTGGAAAAACTGAAGTCTCTGGATTTTGAAATGGCAGGAATGCTACATTTTATTACACATTTTAAAAAGATTTAGGGAGGGTTTTTTTTTTTTGAGAAAGACAGAAAAAGTGTACACATGTATGCACGGGGGAGGGGCAGAAAGGGAGCGAGAGAATCTTTGATAAACTTAGTCTTTAAACAGACTTAAATGTTTTCTAATGTTTATTTATTTTTGAGAGAGACAGAGTGTGAGTGGGGGAGGTGCAGAGAGAGGGAGACACAGGATCCAAGCAGGCTCCAGGCTCTGAGCTGTCAGCACAGAGCCCGATGCGGGACTCAGAGTCACAAACTGCGAGATCATGACCTGAGCTGAAGTCTGATGCTTAACCAACTGAGCCACCCAGGCGCCCCTGGAGTGAGACAGTCTTAAGCAGGTTCCATGCCCAGCACAGAGCCCACCTTGGGATCCAGTGTCAAGACTATGAGATTATGACCTGAGCCGAAATCGAGAGTAGGGTGCTTAACCGATTGAGCCACCCAGGCACCTCAGTTTAGGAAGTTCTATCCAGCAGTTATTTATTGAGTACACATGGTGTGCCAGGAACATTTCAAGACTGAAAGTAAACAAGACAAAATCCATTTTCAGGATCTTTGTTCAAGTCAGGAGGCGCCAACATTATTGTGAGAACAAGAGTTGCAAATAGAAAAATGTCATGAAAAACATGAAACTGCATAATGGGCAACTGGTATGGGGCTGCTTCAGCCTTGGTGGCCAGGAAGGCCTTTCTGAGGAGACATTTGAGCTGAGACTGGAGTGAGGTGAAGGAGATGACCCTGGGAAATCTGGGGAAAGAGCGTTCCAGGCGGAGGGGGCAGCAAATGGAAGGACTGAGGCAAGAAAGAAGGCCAGGGAGTTTGGTAGCCCTGGGGAAGAGAGGTAGGGGTGTTACATCAGGGCCAGGTCCTATAAGGCATGTCAAGGAGGTTGGATATCATAATTGCTGTGAAGAACCATTGGAAGGGTCAACCGAGAGAATATGATTTTAGAAGTATCGTTCCAGCTACTTGGTGGTGAGCACCCACTCTGGAACAAAAATGGACAGTGGAGCCACTGGGTTTAGAGTAGATCCTTCATTTTAACTTTTTTTTTTTTTTTTTTTTTTTTTTACCTATCCTTAACTGTTTTTTTAGTGTTTTAAAACTATTTGTAGGTGCAGTCATGCAGGAAAACCTCAGATTTGCCTCATCTGGAGATGATGTTAAAATATGGGATGCTCCATCTATGACATTGGTGGACAAATTCAACCCACACACATCACCACATGGAATCAGCTCAGTGTGTTGGAGCAGCAATAGTATCCTTTAAAAAAATAACACTTTTTGTTAGGCTAAAAAACCAGTATCAGTGAAACCTTTTGCATGTGACCAATATATTTTGCATAGCTATGAAAGCTAGATAGATACAGCGAAACAGTAGTTTAACAGTTTATCATCATATGAATGTATATACATATATATGCTACTAGATCCAGACCACAGAATTAGTTTTCTTATCAACAGTTTGTTATTGAACCCAGATGGAATAAGGTAGGTAATGGTGGGAAAACTTCTGAAAGGTTTGGAATGAGTTTTTGCATCTACATTTGGATATTTATGGATCTAGTCTGCAAATTAAAGACAACTCAAAGACAGAAGCAAAATTAAATTTAAAATAAAAATTAAAATTCTCCAACATCCTCATCTTACTGATATGCTCTTATATTTCTCTTCTTGTCTATGTTGAAAATAGCCTGATTTCTCAGAGAAATTGTCTACATTGAATTTTCCTCAGTTTTTCTATTGTTTCTGATTTTCTCTCTCCTTGTCTTAGTAAGCTCCTAAATGTGGATAAAATGCATGGGGAAATGAAGTTTAGAAATCAGAATATTTCAACCTTGCACTTTTGACATTGGGGGCTAGATAATTCTCTGTTTGGGGGGCTGTTGTGTGCATTGTAGGATGTTTAGAAGCCTTCCTGGCCTTTACCCACCAGATTCTGGTAGCCCTCAGTAGAACCACTGCTCTAAACAAAGTGCTATGAACATGTTCTGTAAACTTGGTATGCTAGAAATTATCATTCTTTTGTGTAGCTCTTACATACAGACTATTTCTTAAAGAATAAAGTTTTAATGTGTGTCTGATCTTATCAATACCAAAGTATTAATATTCTGTTTCCTGATAAAAGTAAAAATATCAGAACTTTAAAATATGACTGATTTATGAACAAAAACAAGTTTTCATGCCCAACCGAATTATTCTTGCAAATATGTAACAAAAAATGATGAATTTTTTTATTAAATTAAATTTACCTCTTTATCATTCCTTGATTTTGTATTAAAGTAGGAACATAAATTACTTTGGTGCTCTATTAATCAAACTTATGGCCAAGGGAGTACATTTTTGAAGGACTCTCCAGATGTGTAATTGGTGGGGGATGGGGGGGGGCAGGAAGGAATGTTTTAAAGAGAGTGACAAATATGTGAGGCTGCTTCTATTATTAGGTTTTTATTATGTGTGGAGCTTAATTTCCCTATTATTTACCGTTTAAGAGAAAAGTAGCAATTCTTGATAAGTTTTAATATTTTGGGTTTATTTTTATTCCAAGGAGTTTTATTAGTTAGCATCTGCTGATAAACCACTTAATGTTCTCAACAAAACTGGTGTGATTGTGAGGTAGTGTGGGATGATTTTTGGAACCTGGTCTTATTTCTATATAGTTTTCTTGTACAAGTAGATATGTACAGGAAACTTTTGTATATAGTCTTACTTCTAATGAGGCTTTGATCTTGTCCCTGGAGGTTAGTGACTAAAGAACAGGTACTTCCCAGGCTCAGCTACTTGGGGTCCACTTAGCATAGATTCCAAGAACAGGATTAAGGGTGAGGTGCCAGGGAAATTAGTTTTTCGGCCCTCTTAGGTAATGTCCCTCACTTTCTCATGACTTCAAAAGCTACAAGAGAAATTAAAGGAGTAAGTATGTTACCTTTTCGTATTATCTTTGTTCAGTCCTTTTCTGTATTCTAAGGAGAAAAAGTAGCAGTAAGTAGAGGATGAAGCCAAGGAAAGGGAAATGATTTGTTTTTCTCA
This sequence comes from Felis catus, assembly GCF_018350175.1. NCBI lineage: Eukaryota > Metazoa > Chordata > Mammalia > Carnivora > Felidae > Felis > Felis catus. The sequence continues at coordinate 117,895,725 of NC_058374.1, forward strand.
GTGCTGTAATATTTAGGTAGGAATGATATTTTTTTTGAATCATGTATCATAATAAAATCATAATCCATGGTCTATTCATGAAATATATGAATGTTATGCAAACCATCCAAAAATAATGCAGGTAAGACTTTGCTTGTTAAAAAGCATAGATTTAAACTTCTGATATTTTAACTTGTTATGACTCTCAAAATTAGACTCTTGTTCTTGAGTATATCGCATTTAATCATTTTAATTTAAAAATACTTAATTTACATTGTTTTGTGTTTACTGATTGTTCTGCTTGTAATTTCTGTAAAATACAGTAATATAATTTTAAATTAAGTTAAATTTATTTAAAATTTAATTTTACATTGTTTAGTTATTTAAAAATTTAACTCTTCCATGGCATAAATAGTTGCTATTTAACCACATTTATTTATATTTTCTGTACTTACTGTTATATTTATTGTTAATATATTTAAGATTGAAACATTCTATCATAAAAATTCCAGTTCTAAGAATATATCAGGCTTTATATTTTTAGTGGACGAATAGGAGACTAATGTGGATGTTTACTTCCTAGACTAAATTGGTACCAAGCACTGTGTTAATAATAAATAACTATCTTGAATGGTGTGTATAGATGAAAAGGCTGATTGATATTTGCTGATGTTGCTTTTATCATGATCTCATTCTTGAAGGATAAAATTAGACCTTCTGGCCTATTCTTTGAAAATGGAGTAGTATTTCACTTGGGTAAAATAGCTTTCAAGTAATAGCAAAGCCAGAGAGGATGGCTCTTCCCTGCGGTAGTAGTAAAGAGAATTAGTCGTAGTAATTAGTAACCTGAGCCATTTTTGAAAGCTGGTGTGTAAGCTATATTCACTTGCTTGTCTTAGGTTAGTGCACTTGCTTTTATCATAATAATTCTTGCAGTAATAGTCTAGTGATAGAGATGCTCATGGATTGTTTGATGCTCCATAACTCTTCATTTAGATAACTTTCTAGTGACAGCCTCTTCCAGTGGTGACAAAATTGTTGTTTCAAGTTGCAAATGTAAACCTGTTCCACTTTTAGAGCTTGGTGAAGGGGTAAGTGTTTTTGGTTTTGTTTTTTTTAACCTTCTATTAAAAATCTTAATTCTACTTGGGTGGTAACTGCTTCTTATGGTGCTTGCAACTAAACATAAATGTGTTTAAAAGTACTATGCTTAACCTAAGCTCAAAATAATACAATAACACTTGAAGAGGAGATAGGTACTGAAACATCTTTAGGTAAAATAATAGTGGATCCAAGGGGAGCAATCAAGGACTTAGATTTTTTTCAACTAGTCACTTGCTTTCTCCATCTCTCTGTGGGAGATTCCTTGGTATTGCTGCCTTTTTTAAGCCTCACCCCTGGCTAGGTTACCAGGTGGATTTGGTCATAAGAGTCCTAATGATGCATCCCTGTCCTTTACTGACGTTGAGCTCGGGACCATCAGCTAATGACTGCTATGTGAATGAAGGTAGCTTCTACTATAGCTTCTGTCCCTATGGTACTGAGGGGCCTGCCTGAGTCTCCCCAAGGTCTCCTAGAACAGAATGGCTTTGTCAAACTGAGCATTGGTCCCAGTGCATTTAAGTGAAGTTCTCATTGCATATTGTTTCTTGTTTTATAGATTAATCCCTCTGATTCAGGATAATGATGGTGTCTTCATTGTTAGTCACACACACTTCCTGAAAGCTATTTAAAAAAAAAAAAAAAAGGTTTAAGTAAAAAGGTGCAAGTAGGTGGTAGCTTGTTCTTAAGTTTCAAAATTTTCATAGCAAGCCACAAAGCATTATGAATTGTCATAATTTTATACACTGGAATAGGTGAGGTAGTCCACTTAGAAAAAATAAAGGAGAACAATGGAATATGAGCTCATCTAATTTAAAAAGGACTTTAGGTTTCTACCCATTCTTTTTTTGGGATTGACCCAAGCATCAATTCCAGTCCACAGATGTTGGAGGCTGGGCAGAGAATGTCTGCTAGGATAGACATGAAATTTGAGACACACTGCCTATTCAAACTCAGTTAAGTAAAATTGAGGCAGAGAGCATCCCTGGTCGATAAAAGGAAACTGTGTTCTTCAAGAGCAGGCAGAACATCTTAGTCATATTTGGATCTTTAGATACTATCAAAGGTGTCAACAAGCATTTGTTGAATTGGATGTCAACATCAAAACAATTTCAGATTCCTCTTCCACCACAGTATATATTGTGCTCCTTCTGTGCATTATGCCTTAGAACAGTTTGGGAAGTGTGTTGTTGTAGTTGTTGTTATTGTTAAAGTATGAAAATAACAGATGATATTCACAAATGTAACACACTTGTAAGGATTTTGTGAATATTCCATGTCAGTTGCTATAGTTAGTTCTCTTTCCTACAGTTAAGAAATGACATCAGAATACAGGTGGATGAAAGGTGAGGTTATTTCTTATAATTTGAACCTGCTTTAATTTGATTTGCTTATAGGAATATTTTGCAAACAGTGGTTCCTTAGCGTTTATTAGTAATTTCTTGTAACATGTTAGTGTGCTGATAACCTTTGCTTTGTAGGACCCAAGTCCTATTACTCACGTGCCATTTGAGATATTAGACCATTACTACTTGGGAAAATAAGATTCTGTCCTACTTACTTTAACACAATTTTTAGAGCAGAACTTTAAGTTTATATTTATTTTCTTTGATTTTGTATTTTATCTCATCGGAATAGGCAATTTGGTATTAATAGTAGTATAATGAATATGATAGGCTACTGTATAACCTAGACATTTGAACAGCTCTTATTTTAGATTTTAAAAACTTCACCCATTGCTTGTGTCTTAAGGTACAGGATTCCTGATAAGCACACAATGTTCATTAATTATTTAAGTTCATTAGCTACATTAATAATATATCAGCATAAAAAAAGATCTTCTATCATCAGGGTAAGCCAGTTAAAAACATAGGTTTTGTTCTGAGTCCTTAGTAATTTGACTTGTTTTTGATGATTAAAGTTGTAATATATTGATCTTTGATGGACACCACTCTTATCTATTTTCTTTAACAGTTATTCGGAAAGCTCTTAGCAAACTGTCCTGATTAGTAGTGATAACGAGATTCTAAATCTTACTAGTCTGTTTAGACCAAAGTCAGTTCCTAGAACGGTGTCCATAAGGGAATTATAGCAACTGTACTGAAACACTGATGTAATGTGCTCCTGATATTTTTATATGTGTTAGTAATTTTGACTCTCGGTCAGAAATTTCAGAGCTGGAAGAAACCTTGAGGGAGGGGAAAGGTGGGTATCTGTACCCTTTTAAGAATCCAGTGCTTTTGAAGGGGATTAAAAGTACACTTAATTGTGATGAGCACTAAGTAGTGGATAGCACTGTTCAATTACTATACTGTACACCTGGAACTAATATAACACTGTGTTAATTATACTGGAATTAAAATAAAAAGGAAAGGAATGCTCTTTTCAGCATGGGGTGTTTTTCCAGATGCATGGACTCTTAAGGTGAGAATGATAGATCTCGTCCTCATTTCTCACTTCTTAGGTGAAGAAACATAGGCTTAGAAAGGTGAGATGACTTTGCCTAAACCTACATAGCTTGCCTTTTAACTTTTAGCTGAGTAATAAAATGTCCCCCTTGGAATTCATTTCTCTATTTTTTTCCCCAAGGCATACAACTAGAGGTGAGAGCAATTAATGTTACTGCATCGTGTATCTGAAGGTTAAATAGGAAAAATAACATGCAACATTGTATTTTATTGGTAGCCTAGTTACTGATGGCACTACCAGATAGATGATGCTCGTAGATACTCATAGTGAGAAACTTGATAACTTCTGTATTTTTACCTACTTATGCCATAAATATTTATTGGGCATGGAAATGGGCTTTGTGATAATGAAACTGACATTCTGGGGGGAGATAGACAATAGACTACAGAATGATACCCAGATAGTGATAAGTTGTTACACAGAGAACTAAAATAAGAAACTGAGATAGCAGGTTACATTAGGAGGCCAAGAGAGGTCTCCTGTAGAGGTGGCATTGAAAGTTGCTGTCTATTGACCAGAAGGAGTCATTCAGCCAAGGTTTGGGGGAACTTAGCTTTCTAGGTAAGAATAGTTGTGTAGAAGCCTTGAAGACAAAACAGGGCTGTTATGTTTAAGTAATAGAAGAAGGTGAGTGTGGCTAGAGAATTAGTGGGTGATGAGGAAAATGGTGAGATGAGGTAGGAAGGGGTCAGAGGAATGGGGCTTTGAAAGCCAGGTTAATACGTTTGAAATTTATTTTAGGGCTGAATGGAAGCCATTAAAGATTTTTGAATATGAGCGTTGTGATCTGATTTGCAGTTTTTAAAGGTCATCCTACTTGTGGAGCATAGAAGGTAGAGGAGTAGGGTTGGAAGTGAGGTGCCAGTTAAGAGGCTGCTGCTGTTCTGTGGGGTTGGGATTAGTGTGCTGGTGGCTGCGGTAGATAAAGAGGGGGGCCCTATGGGGTTTATGTTAGTGTTGGAGTTTAAAGAACTTTCTGTAGATGACAGGGAAGGAGTAAAGGAGTCAAAGTTAATTCTGGACTGTTATCTTGAGAAACTTAGTGGATGGTGTCTTTACAGACCTAAGAAAGAGTGTAGAGTCAGGTTCTCATGACCTGATGTTTGAGACTTGGGCTCCTTAGGGGGAGACTTTGTTGTGAGGCTTTGAGCACGTATCTTAACCTCTTTATATTCCCCATCTGTAAAATGAGGGGTCTAGACATTCTTTAAAGTTTCTTCCAGGTTTAGTGTTTTATGAGCTGTGGGTGAATCCTAACTCAATATGCTCTGTGGAAGTGCAAGAGTAGATTTTACTGGGGGGAAATATTAAGGGCAAGTAACTCCTGATAGGAAGCCAGGACCTGCTGATGTTCCCTAAGCTTCCTCTGTTTCCTGTGTTCTATGGAAGACAACATGACTCTGGTTGATTTCCTTGAAGTCCTTTTGAATTCCTTACAAGCTGTTGGATGCATGTGGAAGATGATGAGAACTGAATCTTTAGGAGAAGTCTTAGTTTGTTTATCACACTTAATTCAACAAATGTTTACATAGTACTTACTAAGTGTTGGTTGGGAAGTGGAAGTCAGCTCTGGGCTCTGTTAAATTACGGTAACTTTCTTTTTTCTTTAATAGCAAAAGCAGACATGTGTCAGTTTAAATTCCACATCTATGTATTTGGTAAGTGGAGGCCTAAATAACACTGTTAATATTTGGGATTTAAAATCAAAAAGAGTTCATCGGTCTCTTAAGGTAAGCAACTTGTTTTTTAGAACATCTTACAATGTTTAAAGTAATTACCAAACTTTTAATTTTGAGCTCTGATGATAAAAATAAGATGCTTCAGAATTGAAGTGAGATTTGTTAGGGAAAATAAAGATGCTATTAGTCAGAAAAATTTTTTTGGTCTATTTTTATCTCCATATGTCACCAATGCATATTATTGGTGTTTAAAACTTTCCCCTTAGTTTTCACTTAGTCTACTCTTTTTTGAGTAAACCACTTCCTTCATTTTTTCTAAAGTATGAGTTGTTGTCATTAGAGATCTTTTTTTAAGTCTCTGAAAAAAATGAGAGTGGTTTTGGGATGGCAGTAATCAGTCTACTAATCAGAGTTGGGATTCAGCTTCTTAGTTCTCTACTGTATATGATTGCTGCTGTTTGTGTTATTTTTGTTTGTGTTTTCATCTTGGTAATGGTATTTTTTCTAAAATAATTTACTATGGATAATTAACATTTCTTTAAATGGTTAGCGTTTTGCAGTTTCACAGAATAAAAATAACCACATGAAAGCTTCTGGGTTATGCTTTTTTTGGAATTCTACTTTTCACTGTTGTGTACTTTTAATATTTGGAAACTCATCTTTAAAGTTATGTTTAATTTTTATATGTTTTTAAAAAACTTTTAATATGAAAACTTCTGAACATTAATGTGTATACACACACATGCACACGCACACACATTCATTATCAGACTTTGATGATGATGAACTCATGGCCAGTATTATTTTATCTGTTCCCTTATCTTCTCTCTAATCAGATTATTATTTAATCTCAACCTCAGATTATTTTGAAGCAAATGCTGGATGTCGTTATTGTTTGTTCATGTCAGATGTCACTGACTTAATTCTTACTAGGGAAGTTGTATATAGAGAATGATTTTCTCTTAGAGTAATTAAAATATAATCCTGTAATTGCTGTTTAAAATATTACCTGTGGAAGTTTATTTTAGGTATTAGCTAAACTTTGAAGAGAATTAAGGAAAATTCAAAAGTTGCCAAAATGAGAATAGTTAACTTTTATTAAGTTCTTTGATTTGCCAGCCACTGTGCATAATATACGTTTATTCTGTGTGTCTCAAGAATTCTGCAGATAGGTAGTGCTTGCTGTTCCTGTGTACCTTTGGAGGAGCTCAGGCTGAGAGAAGTTAAAGAACTTCTTCAGTGCCAAACAACTAGTATGACAAAGATGAGATGCAAACTCAGATTATTATCCATTGTTTAATCTTTTAAATTATGAAATAATTGAATTAAAGCTATTTAGAGGGGGTATACATACTATGAGCAGAGAATGTTTTACAGAATTGAGAAGAGATTAGTAGTCTGTGGCCAGTTTTTGTCACATATTCTCATTCATTTTAGGAGCATCACTTACACCTCTAACTCCTACTGCATGAAAAATTCTACTTGTTTTTCCTTCCTCACTTTCCCCAATTACTCCAGATAGTTTTAGCTCTTCTCATTGTTTGCAACTCTTAGGGCACTTCATTTTTTTTTTTTTTTTTTTTTATTCATTCAGTTAACAAGTATTTGACTAATTGTGATAGTGGGAAATCTAATCTTTCACCTGGGCTCTCTTCTCTGTGGTGCTCTCCCTGGTAACACAATTTTTAGCACTTGGTAGGTGCTTGTTGAAGACTTACAGAATAATTTATTTTCCACAGTTAAAATAAGGAAGACCCCTGCCTCTCTATAAAGTCGTAGAAATTGTATTGGACCCCATGTTCTTAATTTTCCAAGTGGGAACAATGCATTAAATGTCCACTCTCCATTTTCTTCTCATCAGGCATTTTTTTTCCCCTTGGGATAGCAATTTTTTCTTTGATTTAGGAAAGGAGTGACATGTGAAAGTATCTCCAGACATGCTTGAGGGACCATTTGAAAAAATTGGATTATAAGTGGAATATTATAGCTACTATTCTTGATGTTACATTAAGCTAATTATTAGATACAAAACTTATTTTGTTTATATTATTAATATAAATAGCAAACTCTTAAAAACTATACTCTTTTATCACTTTTCTCTGTGCCTACTAGATATCTCTAACTTGACTTTGGAAAATATAGTGTTTGTGAACTCAGTTTGTTTAAAACCACTTTTATTTCCTCAAAGTGGATTCCCCTTTGGATTTTGGAGACAGCCTAATATCCCAAGAAGAAAATAGGCTTCGGGGTTTGACCTGGAATTGAATCCTGGGTCTGCCACTTAGTAGTTATGTGAGCTTGCACAGATTTCGTAAACTTCCTGTGTCTCATGTACTTAACTCATCCATAAAATAAGAAAAGTGACCTTGCCTCCTAGGATTCTTCTAAGGATTAATAATAATCCATAAAGTTCCCAGCATTAGTAGGTATTCAGCAAATGGAAACAGCTGCTATTGTCTGTCAACCATGCCTTGCTCCTTCTGGCTTGGGCTTTTGTTTTGGCTGTCTTGCATTTTGCATGTCTGGTTTCTTTCCCCTTTCCCTGCTTTTGGTTTATTATTTTCCTTAAGGCTGACCTCAAGCTTTATGTCTTCCACAAAGCTTCCTCTGTCAACTCAGGTCCAGTGATGCCCTTTTCTCTTTCCTAGGACACTTTGCCTCTACTACTCATTTAGCATTCCTTCTGCCATTTTCATGTTAATTTAAAAGGCCCCCTTCTTGATTGAACAGTGATTCTCTCAAGGCCAGGGACTCTCCCACAATAGTCAACTTGCTGCAAATGTTACTTGTCAGTGGAAGGGAGACATAATGCTATCTAGAAAATTACCTTCCCTTTTGTCTCTTGTTTTGGAGTGCATGATCATTATTACAGTTATAAAAACTAAGTCTCTGTTCCTTGAGAAGATGTGATGTTGATTAGATAGTTTCCTACTCATTTGAGTAATTTGTTTAGGTTATTTGAGGAAAATGTTAAAGCAAATATTAGATTCACAAATACGTACTATTTTATTTTTAAAAAAATGAAATTTACAAGAACACGAAGATGTGAGGTGTGACGGTTATGTGGCAGCGTACTTAACTTTGCTTTCTTTTTTTCAGGATCATAAGGATGAAGTAACTTGTGTTACATATAATTGGAATGATTGTTACATTGCTTCTGGATCTCTCAGTGGTGAAATTATTTTGCACAGTGTAACCACTAATTTATCTAGTACTCCTTTTGGCCATGGTGGTAACCAGGTACAGTATGGGTTTATTCAAAACAGAGTTGATAAAACAGAGTTACATAAGACAATGAATTTTAAGTTAAAAAATTTTTTTCCATGTTTTATTTATTTTTGAAAGAGAGAGAGCATGAGCAGGGGAGGGGCAGAGAGAGAGGGTGACACAGGATCCGAAGCTGACTCTGTGCTGACAGCAGTGAACCCAATGCAGGGTCTCGAACTCATGAACCGTGAGATTGTGACCTGAACCAAAGTCGGACGCTCAACTGACTGAGCCACCCAGGTCCTCTCAATTTTAAGTTTTTAAAATTAAGTATTTTAAATTTGTATTTAGTTTGCTTGAAAAATTTACAGCTCGCTATTTTTAATGGTCTTGTTTAAAAATGTTCAAATAAGGTAATTCATACTAGATTATGTTGCTTATGTGCGTTGAGTTATGCCATTGAATAGCCACATGATCCTAGAATGTGACTATATATAACAAAACACAAACAGTTGTTGGCAGGTCAAATCTGAAACATGGATATTAATCTTTCTATGACATCACAATTATAGAAGCATTGCATATTTCCAACTGTACCAACTACAAGACAGATATTTCTATTCATAAATACTGTTTGGTGGGCATGGATAATTGAGTGTGTTTAGGCACAGGGCAAATTGAGCTTTGTTTTTTTGCGTTGTGTTCGATAGTTAACCAAATAAATTTAGTTACTCAAAAAATCTAATTCTTGGCCAACCTTCCGTGAAATTCTGTACAGAAATTTCTAGTGAAGTGCAATCTCTTTTAATCCTTACTTTTTATTGTAATCACTTTGTCCCTATTATTAGATAAAATATGGGAGCTCTTCACTTTTAAAAAGCAGTTTTGGAAATCAGTATTCACTGTATATTTAGTGTTTAAAGAAAATTTAATGGATATTAAAATACGGAAAAAAGTCTTTTCTCAAGTTTCTTCTGTATTGCGAGAATAAAAGAGATAAACCTATAGATGATATTATAGGTGATTCCTATAAAACAATCTTATGGTGATTCAGAACAGTGAGAGAAAATTATCTAGGAATAAAATAGGGAAAATTGAAGGAGGGAGGATTTTTAGCTGGGTCTAATGCTTAAATGATTTTTATTTTGTTTTGTTTTTACTACACTATGAATTGACTGCTAATTAGTTGACTCTAATTTATAGTAGGGTTACCTCTGTACATTCCCATGTTACAGTTGGAACCGTGTCTCATTCCTTTGTCCTCAACCATTATCCAACTTTGTACTTCATGTGGAAAAGATCCTCAATAAATATGTGAATGGATTTATAGATAACAAAGATTTTAATAGGCTAATCTAGAACTTTGGGAGAAGAATATTTTATATGGAGGAAACCACACGAACAAAAACAAGGGTTAAGGAGAACACGTAGGTTCTTCTATAGAGCCAATGTGAGAAGATATTGGAAAGGTAAATATAGAATAATGTTGATGTGGAACTTTGAATGCCAGACCAAAGATTTGGCTTTTATTTTGGAAGGCATTTAAGTTGCTAATCAGAGTTATTGATTAGTTGAATGTCAGAATCCTAGAAACCTTGAACTGAGAGAAAGCCTTTAGAGGCAATTTCACTTTCTGCCTTTTATGGATGTGGATGAGAGATTTGCCACAAAAATTCATTAATATTAGCATAAAAGCAGGAAGTAATATTTTGATTTTGTGATTCTCTTTTTGGTTATTTATATTTTGATGAGGGAGACAAAAGCCTAAGCCCATAGACATTGGAACTGTTGTGAAAAACATCATAGTGTTCCAATGTCTTGCTCCTTAAGGAAATTAATTTTTCTTCTTTCTATCCTTTTTTTCCCCCCGGTTTCTGATATATTAGAAGCATGACACGTTTAGATTTATAAATTCTGAGTTGACTTTTTAGTAACATAAAAGGTCAGATACCTACCATGTATATTCTTACATTTCAGTTTGTATTGTATCTTATAATGAGAGGGGTTTTTTTCTGTTTGTTTTTTTTATTAAAACCAGATATGAAGGAATAGTCCTGAAAACATTAGCTTTAGTTATTGCTCTTGGCTTTATTATGTGTAAATTGTTTAAATGTCTAAAATTGAAATATAACTTACATAGTAAGTACATACATCTTAAGCATACAGCTTGATGAATTTTTATATGTACATACACCTGCGTAACTACCAGGATCAAGGTATAGAACATTTCTGGCACATCGGAGGACTCCCTCTTAACCCTTCGGAGGTGCTACCTCATATTTCTTAAAAGAATTGGATGTGTCTGGTTTCTTTTAGTCTTCAGTATGTTTGCTTTGTTGAATGGAATAGTAGTTTATACTGTTTTACTGCTTTGTGGTTTTCCATTACATGGATATGCCACAGTTTGTTGATGGACATGTGAGTTGTTTTTAGTTTTTAGCTATTACAATAAAGCTGCTGTGAATATTATTGTATGTGTCTTCTTTTGGACATATGTTTTCATTTCTCTTGAGTAAACACTCAGAAATGGACTTAAGTCTTAATGTAGGCATCATGTTTTACTTTATTAAAAAATGCCAAAGGATTTTCTGAAATCCTTGTGCCATTGTATGCTTCTGCCAGCACTGTTCGTGAGATTCAGTTGCTCCACAGTTTTGCTAGTACCAACTATTGTGTCTTATTAATTTTAACAATTTTGATGGTTGTGTGGTGGTATCTTACTGTGTTTTAATTTTCATTTCTCTATGTTGAATAAGTTGAGTGTATTTTCATATGCTTTTTTTTGTGTAGTCACTGTTCAAGAGTGTTCCTCCTTTTTGTATTTTGTTACTTGTGTTTTTTCTGATAGATTTATAGTCTATTGTATGTTCTGGATGGAGCAATTTTATGGATATGCATGTTGCATATATCTTCTTTTAGCTTACAGCTGGCCTTTTAACTCTAATGCCTTTGTAAAAAATGAATAGAGGGGTGCATCCAACTCTTGATTTCAACTCAGGTCATGATCTCACAGTTTGTGGGTGCGAGCCCCACATCAGGCTTCGTGCTGGCAGTGTGGACCGTGCTTGGGATATTCTCTCTCTCTCTCTGTCTCTCTCTCCCTCCCTCCCTCCCTCCCTCCCTTGCTTGTGTGCATTCACTTTCCCACTCTCTCTCTCAAAATAAATAAATGAGCTTTAAAAAAAATTTTTTTTAAATGAGCAGAAGTTCTTAAATTTAATGAAATGTACTCTAGTACATCACTTTTTCTTTATGGATACTGCTTTTTGTGTCCTCTTGAAAAAATCTTGCTTGCCCCAAGGTCTTAAAATAGTGTCCTTTGTTTTCTTTTAGGTAAAGCTTTATTGTTTTACTTTCCCCATTTGTGTCTATCATCACCCATTTCAAATTAATTTTTGTGTATGGTGTGAGATACAGGGTTTAACTTTCCATACAGATATGTAATTACATCAGCATTACGTATGGCAAAGACTATCCTGTAGCTCTCCAGTGAGTGTCGGTGGTCAGAGGGTTTGGAGAGCATTCCAGGCAGAGGTTATCACCTTCGTAGAATCCTTACTACCGTTTATTGTGTCTCAGGCACTGTGGTTTTTGCTTTATATTCCATTTTCTCATTTAATTTTTGCTACTCATTTGTGAGATGTATGTTATTCTCATTTTATAAATGAGGACTTTCAGATTATAAGACTTTTAACTTAGTATATTGAAGATCTACTCTTCAAGAGTGGTAGCACTGTTTTCTTTGGAATCTCTTTCTATCTCAGGAACAGCTGAATATTTAAAGATTTGAGAATCCAAAGCTTTTGGAAACTTTGCAGTATTCTCTTGTCACTTTACAGATACTTTAAAATTCTAGGTGACAGATAGGTCGCTGTATTGTTGATTTTCAAAGGATTTTCATTGATTAGTTGCAGAGCAAAACTGAATTTAAATTATCTTCTAGTTGAGGAAAACCGTAATGCTCTAGGCTTATCTCTTGTGCAAGGTCACCTGAGACTTTCACATACCTGCTGCCTCCTGCTAGCACAGGTCAGCAACTCTGTAAGATCTTTTGGTATAGTTCTGTCTCTCAGGTCCCACATTTATTTGGAGAGCTAGCTGTGTGAACTCCGGCAAGTTACTTAATTCTCAAGCCTCCTTTTCTTTATCCAGTGAAAATGAGAATATACTTTCAGTAGAGTTGTGTTTTTATTTGTTTGTTTGTTTGTTTTAAGGGCTAAATGAGATGGTGAATGTGTTTAACATAGCTCCTAATGTTTGAACTTCAGTGTGAGCTTTTAATGAATAATCATATTAAATCATTAAAATAGCTTTTGTGATTTACTTTCCCAAACTGGTGTGAATATCTTTAGGTTTAATGTATTCCCTCAAAACACCTGCTAATTTGCCAGTTGTAACTCACCCTCAGTAATCATGTTTTGTGTTTTAGACTGACTTAGAAAAAGGAAAGCTTTAAAGAAAGTGAAAAAATTGAACTGGAGTAATTAATTTTTTCCCCTTTCCCTGGAGCGAATGTTTATATATTTTTTGTATACTGTATTATTTCATTTTCCTCAATACCTTTAAAGCCGAGTGCGTGGGCTAGACAGTACCGGTTGGTCCCTGTGTTTGTAGCTATGCAGTTCCAATTTTCTTAGTGAAGAAAGTTAAATTTTCATGATTCTGCATACTTATGTTTCCCTTATACAGGCATCATAATTGAAATCTTTGGAGTGATTTTTTTTCTTCCTACAAATGATTTCATTATGGCATACTTTATCTATTGGTGACTAGACGCATAGACTCGCTACTTGAGCATTCATTTAAAAGTTTTTTTTATTAGAATTCATTTAAGAGTTAAAATATATTAAATATTCACCTCTTAAACAGTGTTCATAAACATGTTAAGTCTGTCAGAAAATTGATATAATTCAACTCATATACTGTTACCCAGTCCAATTTCTGTCTTGATCAGTTTTATTCTAAGCAGGGTCTAGGTTATTGAGAAAAATAGTTGATAGGGGACATCTGATGATTAAAATGTAAAATTTTTGTTTCTCTGAACAATCAAGAATTTGAAATCTTTAAAAATTATCAAACTGGTTTCTTAGCAAAAGTGACAGCTGTGGAGTGTCCATGAATCTGCATTATACTGAATTTTGTATCAGAAATGAGATTGCCTATATTTAGGTCTTAACTTTGAAGTGTCTGAGCTGAATTGAAGCTATTAGTTTTGTGCGGATCACAGTGTCTTTTCACAGGGGAAAAAGAGCCTTGCTGCCTCTGCAGAACTGCCGGGGCTGACAGACCTCCCAGGTTACAGATGCATGTTGCTCTTTGGCAGGTTCAGCAGCACAGGCTCTCAAATAGGTTGACCTGTGTTGCCTTTCCCAAGCTGCAGTCCTTTTCGAAGATTTCAATAGGAATCTAAGGAATCAATAATGATCCTTTTTTTTTTCTTAAATATAATTTATTGTCAAGTTAGCTGACGTACAGAATACACAGTGTGCTCTTGGTTTCCAGAGTAGATTCCCATGATTCATTGCTTACATACAACACCCAAGTGCCCATCCCAAAAATGATCTTTAAATGCAGCAGGCTTTTCGTGAGATTTTAAATATAATGTATTTTAGTAGATGTTAAATTTTATTCAGTGTGATTTTTGATATTTTAGGTATAGATCTTTTAAGTTTTAGTAAGCCTGTTTGAATCGAGTCTGGTAAATGTAAGTAATTATTAATTACACTTAAAAATAACAATTATTTTTGTCCAGAATGAGTTTAATTTTAATTTGGTTAACTTGTTTGCTTATATTTATACCTGAATTTCACCACTCAGAGTTTGACCACAGAGCTTTATATCTATCAAGTGGTCTCCTTGATGTTCTATAAGAGCATTGATATACAAAGTTTGCATGATAATATGTGCTTGAAGTATTTTCTTAGTATTTGTATATATTTGTCTAGTCTATATATAGTATGTTCTTTGAGCAGTTTTATAATTGCGTTGGCATAAAATAAACTTCTAATCCATATCTTTAATATTTAAAGACTATTTTTTTCCTTCTATATTTCTCTTCCAAATTTTCCTTAATGGGAAGAATGTTTTCTTGCAGTGTTACTATGTATATCTATCTTCCTTCCATAGTTAGAATCATTCTGTTGGTCCAGTCTTGTTTCCTGCCTTTTTCTCGGTAGTGTTCCATCCCAAGTATTCTCATTTTACTAGTCTTCATAACCATAATTTTTTAATGGCTCCATAACATTCCATGTTCAAACACCACGGTTTATCTAAACTTTCCCATATTTTAGATATTTTCCAATATTTTACAATCACAAGCACCCTATCTATATTTATTAATATTATTTCCATAAATATGTGTTTTCTGTTTTTGACTTTTTCTGAGATAACAAATTCTCTTTCAGTGTAACTCAGTAGCAGGCTCACATTTTTCTTCCTTGAGGAACTCGAGTGTGTTACTCCCATCAGTTTTGGTCTCAAATGTCTCATGATAATTTAAGTATTTTTTTCCTTATAAGTCACTTGTTCTTTCTCCCTAGATTTCCAAGGGATTTTTTTTTTTCTTTAAAGTCCAGTAATTTTACAGGGCACCTAGGTGGCTCAGTCGGTTAAACATCTGACTCCAGCTCAGGTCATGATCTCATGGTCTGTGGGTTCGAGCCCTGCTTTGGGCTGCTGTCTGTTGCCAGCATTGAGCCGCCTCCTTATCCTCTGTCTCCCTTTTTCTCTGCCCTTTCCCCACTCGCTCTCTCTTTCAAAAATAAATAAGCATTCAAAAAAATGAATAAAGTCCAGTAATTTTATTAGATTATGTCTTGGTATTGATCGTTCTGTATTGCTATTCATAGGGACATGGTGTGCTCATTTAATATGTTGTTTCAGATCTTTCAGGAAAGTTTTCTTGAATTATATAGCTTTTAGTAATTTGTTATTTTCCTTATGTTTGTCTTTTCTTTGTTAGATCTTCTTCAGTGATTTATTACTTTGAAATCATTTTAACTTTTTCCTTATTTTTAATTTTCAGAAATTCTTTTTGTCTGTCTTTAAGGTGTTATCTATTGTGTTTAATCATTCTTGTATTACTTTTAAATTAGCCTTCATTTTTGAAGAGACTTTAAAAATTTCTAATTCTTTCCCAAGTTCTGACATCTCATTTCTGTTTTCGAATTCTGATTTATATTGTTTTTTTTAAATGTCTTGTAACATACTATTTTCTTTTTGGTCATTTCTTGAGAACGCCTTTCTTTTTATTCTCTTTGTTCTCATAATAACTTTGTATGGGATTTATCTGCAAAGTTAGTTTCCCTGAACTTCTACACAGGGATGGGGTTCAGGGTATCTTTTCTAGCTTTACAGAGCTCCCTCTTGTTTTCAGTTTTGTTTTTTGGTTTTTCTTTTTAATGGCAATTTAATTTCCGAGGTTGCCTGGCTTTGTTCCACTCACTTACTTGTATGTGAACTTTTGCTCTCCTTCAGCTCTGTTGACTCCGTCCTATTTAGGTTTGCTTCCACTCCTAATAGTGTGTCCTTAATGTGGTGCCCTGATCTGGGAGGGAGGTGTCTCAACTGGTCAGTTTGGGGAGTTCATTGTGGTTAAACTGCTCTAGCTTTTCAGATCTTTCTGCAGATCTCTGTGTAGTCCTACTAATGCGAGGCTATTCCTGGTTTCAGCTGGTATTGTCAAATTTGTCACCATGTTTTTTTGGAATACCTATTTGGGGTGATTTGGGGCTTTTCCCGTTCTTAGATCTGTTATTTCCTTCTGCTTCCTTTTGCACAGACACAAAGGACTGTGAAGGACTGTGGCTGCCAATTGATTTACCAGCATGTATTTTGGGGCTCATGGGGATACCTGATAGTCTAGTTTTGTTATAAATGTTCATGAGATTTTAGTTTTGCTCTCTGGGTTGCTATCTGTCTGTAACACACACACACTCAGACACTTACACTCATTGTGCTGGGGATCCCCAAGAGGAGGTTTGATGATTCACTAGGAGGACTCGCAGGACTCAACATATAATCATACACATGGCTATGATTTATTACAGTGAAGTACAAAGCCGAATCAGCAAAGGGAAAAGGTACACCAGGTGAAGCCTGAGGAAACCAGGTATGAGCTTCCAAGCATCCTCTTGCAGTGGAGAGAATGTTCTTAATTTCTCCAGCATCAAATTGTGACAACATATATGAAACACTGTCTACTAGGAAGCTCATTAGAGACTCATTGCCCAGGTTTTTTTTTTTTTTTTAAACATTTATTTATTTTTGAGAGAGGGACAGAGTACAAGCAGGGGAGGAGCAGAGAGAGAGGGAGACACAGAATCAGAAGCAGGCTCCAGGCTCTGAGCTGTCAGCACAGAGCCTGATGCAGGGCTTGAGCTCAGGTACCATGAGATCATGACCTGAGCCAAAGTCAGATGCTTAACCATCTGAGCCACCCAGGTGCCCTTCATAGCCTAGGGTTTTTATTGAGGCTAGTTGTGTAGGTACCCTCTGTGTGCCATATATCAAACTTTCAAACTTCCAGAAGGAAAGCAGATGTTCAGCCATGGTTCAGCCATAAACTGTATCTTTTATACAAACAGTTTAGGCGTGGTGAGCCACTCTTACCAGTAGTGGAAACTTCCCCAAATCCCCATTCCCAGACAACAACCAAGGGCCAACTCTGAAAAGTAGGACTTGCTAAGGATAGACAGCCCAGACCTGCTTGGTAAGTCTTTTCTGCATGCATAATCTCACACACACACACACACACACACACACACACACACAAATGGAATTCAGAGAGATTCAGAAACTCTGCCACTACCATAACCAGCTTTTCAGAGTCCTCCAGTTAAAAGGATTTTGATTAAGCAAGACAAATATGTTCAGATTTCCAGTTTTGAAGAGGTTGCTGCTGTAGTAGTGTGAAGGATGTTAGTAAGCCACTAAGAATGGAAGTGGGCAGTAGCTCCAGTGACAGTTAATTAGTGCTTGAAATGAGACTCTGGAAATTAAGAAGAGCAGGGGGATGGAGTTGAAGGGATTTTGTATATATTTATGTATGTGTGTACAGGTACACGTATATAGAGTATACAGTATATAATGTATATACGGTGTCTAATATATCTATATATGTATATATAGGTATTAGAGATTATAAAACTATAATAAAATATGAATGTACATTCTTATCTCTGTGAAGGTAAGACTTTTCTATGTATAAGAGCAAAGTTATAAGTCAGGGGAACAAATTTGATAAATTTAAGTACATAAAACTTAAAATCTGGCAAAAAGCAAGATTTGAAAAAATTAACAAAATTGAAAGGAAAGTGGGGAAATATTTATACCTATGAGAGCATTAATGTCTTTATAATAGGAAAATCAATTGCAAAATAGGATTTAAAAAAATCTTAATAGCCCAATAGAAAATAAACAGAGTAGATTAATGGGCAGTTCACAAAAAAAGGAAGACAGATGGTCATTTAGCATTTTTCATCCGAGAACCTTTAAAGCATGAACAGCAGTGAAATACAAATTCTTTCAGAAATTAGCAGTTTTTAAAAATGATAATAGGGTACTTGGAAGTTGGAAATAACCTAAATGTCCAACATTAGATTATTTAGGTAAATTGATATACTAATACATTCATGTATTATCCAGCTGTTAAAATCATGTGATAAAAATATTAGTGACAACACCAACTTCATCTTAATAAAGTATGATCCCAGGTTTTCTGTTTATACTTTACTGGAATTCAAACATACGTACATTAACACAGAAAAATATTTAAACAGGGGTGCCCGGGTGGCTCAATTGGTTAAGTGTCTGACTTTGGCTCAGGTTATGATGCATGGTTTGTGGGTTCAAGCCCCATATTGGACTCTGTGCTGACAGCTCAGAGACTGGAGCCTGCTTTGGATTCTGTGTCTCCTTCCCTCTCTCTCTGTCCCTCCCCTGCTTGCACTCTGTCTCTCAAAAATAAACATTAAAAAAAATATTTAAACAATAAAACTAAGACTTATTTACAACCAAACTAAATGTTAACCAGTTTTTCTGTAGGTGGTAGGATTATGGATGGTTTTTTCTCTTCTTTTTTTTTTAAAGATACTTTTTTTTTTTTTTAATTTTTTTTTTAACCTTTATTTATTTTTGGGACAGAGAGAGACAGAGCATGAACGGGGGAGGGGCAGAGAGAGGGGGAGACACAGAATCAGAAACAGGCTCCAGGCTCCGAGCCATCAGCCCAGAGCCCGACGCGGGGCTCGAACTCATGGACCGCGAGATTGTGACCTGGCTGAAGTTGGACGCTTAACCGACTGCGCCACCCAGGCGCCCCTCTTCTTTTTTTTTTTTATGGGTGTTTTTTTTTTCCCCCAAACATTTATAGCAGGTGTCAACAAACCATGACCCAATAGCTGGCCATTATTTTTGTAAATAAAAATTTATTGGAACACATCCGTGCTTATTCATACTGCTTTTGTGGTACAACAGCATAAAACATTTACTATTTGATCCTTCGAGAAAAAGTTGGCCAGCCCCAGATCTAGAGTGATGTATTTTTTATATTTAGAAACATATATTTCTCCACAGGCATATACATTCTTACATAATAATAATGTGAGAAAAAATAGTATTGCTGCTTTATAGGGATTTTTTAAATAAGGTTCTTGGCAATATATTTTTTTTCTTAGAAGTAGTTTGAATCTGGAGCAACATAGGGGCTTAATAAGTGCTGCTGATACTAATATGTATTAGTACTTATTTTAAATATAATTTAGCAGATTAATAGTTTGGGTGTCCAGGATTATGGATACTCTCTTAATGACACTCTAAAGGCATCATGATTTAATAGATGTAGAGACATCAGCAAGACCTCTTTTTTCAGAGAGATAGAGGGGAAACCATTTAAAGAAGTCAGTGTAGCTACTTAATGGGTTTTTTAAAAAATATACACATGTCAAAGATGGTCAGATAGGTGCATAAACAATGAAGAATGAGTCATGTGAGAATAGCGGTGATGGCTACTATGTCCCTGGCTCTGCGCAGAAACTATTTAATCCTCAGAACAACCTTGACTGCAAAACAAGAGTGTTTTCTATTTTGTAGTTGAGCACACTGAGGCTTGGAGAGTGTAAGTAATTTACCCAAGACCTGCAGAACTTGGCTGAGACCCTACTTGAACCCAGGTTATCTGAGAGGAAGATTTATGGTTTTCTTTAGCCTTTTCCTAAAGAGTTGCCCTACAGGTCCACAGAATATAAAGCAAACTTGGAATTTAGGATTTGATTTAATCAAGAAATACATTTTTAACTATTTATAAAGTTTCATTATATAAAGTAGTAAGCTTCTTGTTCCTTGCTATATTCAAATAGATTCTGGATGACCATATTTTAAGGACTCCTGCTATGACTAAGAGGTTGAATTTTATGTACTTTGAGGATCTAGGAGGTCTGTGATTTTATGGTTTTATTTATTTATTTATTTCAGTTCTGCCTGTGTATTTAATTCAAATTTAGATTTTATGAGGGGCTCCTGGGTGACTCAGTCGGTTAAGCGGCCAACTTCGGCTCAGGTCATGATTTCGCAGTCCGGGAGTTCGAGCCCCGCGTCGGGCTCTGTGCTGACGGCTCAGAGCCTGGAGCCTGTTTCAGATTCTGTGTCTCCCTCTCCCTGACCCTCCCCCGTTCATGCTCTGTCTCTCTCTGTCTCAAAAATAAGTAAACGTTAAAAAAAAAATTCAAATTTAGATTTTATGAAGGACCCTAACTATATGAACTCTTAACATGCTGCAGAATTTTTAAAAAAATTGTCTTGCTTATGTTTTGATGGGTTGATATGTGACTCTATAAACATCACAGTTCACTAAAAAATCTCTGTGTGTTGTATATAGTTAAGCTGTGAGTAGTGTATTTTTTCTTGAGTATAGACCAGAGGAAAGATTTGGCTATTTGAGTGGATATACTTTTCCTCAACAAATGTGCAAAATATAAACCAACGCTTTCTGTTTGTACTCTAATCATATGAAAATGAGGAGCCAAATTTAATGGACGACCGTAGTAATTATCTTACCTTGGGTGTCTGGTAACAAATACTCCTTTTGTTTCCTTGGACAGAATTTGTTTTGTATTATTCCTAAATATTTTAGTTGTCGAGGGCTGTTGTATCTTATGTTAAAATATCTTAGAAGATAGTAGTATATGAGTTTTTAATACGTAGAAGCTAGTGGTTTCAAATCCTTTTGGAGTGTGATAGATTAAACTGGATAGAAGAAACAAACAACCTTCAGATTTGACTTTTGTTCTGTGCCAGTTTTATCTGGAACCTATAATTATATATATATATATATATATATATATATATATATATATATATATATGGCTACTATCTCCTAGTGACTGCTTTATTGCTTTATTCAGTACTGTAACTTAACTCTTTGAAGATGTCTTAGAGCCAGTTTCCCACTCTGGATTCTACTTTTAATTTCTATGTTTATATTGCTGGTTCTGTGCAATGAAAAATTAGTTTAAATGTAAAATATTTAATCCTCTGCTCAGAGAATGATAATATCAGTACAAGTTTGAAAGCAACATTTTAGTAAAAGTGGATAAAATTCATCCAGTTTTAATTCAAGACCTGTTTACTCAAACTGAATCTTTGTTTATTCTGGTCCAACAGAAACTAGAAAGAGAGTATGTCTCCACTGCCCCCAGGGAGGAGTGTTTAGAGAAAGGCCAGTATTGCCCTCAGGCTGATGCCTTTGAAAGAATGGATATTGTCCATTCCCAGTCTATAGTGTTGTCAATTATTTCTTTGTGATTTAGTTAATTTTTTATTATGCTTCAGGTGTTAAATTGCCAGTACATCAGATGCTCAGATTCAAACAAATGTATCCAAATATCTAAAATACATATAGAAAATAAATTTGAAATATTGCTCATTCTCTGCCAGTGTTCTCTTACACTTGTTCGTGTTTTAGCTGTGATTGGCTACTACTGGGCCTTTTATTTATGGTAGATGTTCCTAATCCTGATGAATTAATGTAGTAATCTCAACATCTTGTATTTTTCCTCCGCAAAAGGGGAGATTGAGGTAGCTCTATTCCAAGATAATAAAATCATGACAGATTTAATTACTAGAATATTGGTATGTATTGGGGTCATCTTATAGCCCACTAAATGATTTTATGGTTGTCATAATTAAAACCTGTTACTCTATAAACCAGAGAGGTCCTAAATCCCCTGTGAATAGTGTGGTTGATGGTTGGCCATTATTTATATAGTTTATATAAAATGTTCTTATGAATGCTTACAGTTACATAAAATTTATTCTTATTTTCACAGTCTGTTCGGCACTTGAAGTACTCCTTGTTTAAGAAATCACTACTGGGCAGTGTTTCGGATAACGGAGTAGTAACTCTCTGGGATGTGAATAGCCAGAGTCCATACCATAAC
Source organism: Felis catus (assembly GCF_018350175.1). NCBI lineage: Eukaryota > Metazoa > Chordata > Mammalia > Carnivora > Felidae > Felis > Felis catus. Next base: position 117,917,596 of record NC_058374.1, read on the forward strand.
TTTGACAGTACGCATAAAGCTCCAGCTTCTGGCATTTGTTTTTCTCCTGTCAATGAATTGCTATTTGTGACTATAGGCTTGGATAAAAGAATCATTCTCTATGATACTTCAAGTAAGAAGTAAGTGTGACATGATCGTTTCTTAATTTAGTAACAAATAACTGTAATCTCATTAGCAGGCATATTTGTGATTTGCATAGACCTCTGATTAATGTTTGGGACATCTAAAGTTTGTGTACTTGATATCTAAAAGGTAAAATTTTCTCTTTTTTCTCACATGCAGAAAAAAATAGATGAAATGTGGATGTTCTTTAGAGTACATCTGGATGATGAATGTTAAGAATAGCATGTTAATGATTGCACATCTTTATTTTAGCACACAGGCATAGTATTCTTTTTCAGAAATACAACTGAATATATTTTTTAAGGCAATATGATTAATTTGCTTTAAAATTAATTCATTATCTACAGCATTGTTTCTAAACTGCTAACATTTTGGGCTGGATAATTCTTGGATGTGGGGTGTGGGGGCAGGGGGTGGGGTGGCTGTCCTGGGTATTGTAGAATATTCAGCAGCATCCCTGGCCTCTACCCACTAGATGCTAATAGTATTCCCCAAATTAGCAAGAGTAGCAAAATTGCCCTTAGTTGAGAACCACTGATCTAGAGCTAAAGGATATGTAATCTTTTAAGTATCTGGGTCAGTTGTGCCTTCTTTTCTTTCTTACAGTTATAGCTGTGCTTGGTTAGCTGTTAAAAAAAAAAAAATGGTTATAAGAGTGCTACAGGTGTATTCAAAACACCTAACCGTATCTAAAGATTATGTGGAAGAAAATGGTAATGTTACTACTAGGGAAGGACCCACTATCAGCCCTTGTTAAAAGTTTACTTGTTTCACTTTCTTCTTTTTTAAAAATTGTTGTTTTACTCTTTCTTGTTAACTAATTTGCTGAGAACCTTAAGAGTCAGTAAGCATTTCTCTCGTACACCAGACACTGTGGCAAAAAGCTCAGCTTCAGCAGATCAGTATCCATATTTCTGTATTGGCTTCATGAGGATCAAGCTACAAGGATTGTTAGCTTTTTGGTCAAGAAATGCACAGCTGCTCCCCTGTGATGAAAGGTCATAGTCCTCTTGAGACTTGAGCAGGTCAATAAATGGAAAGGGGGTACTTAGGGCCTCCTTAACCCTGAGACTAGAACCCTTGTTTGTGGAGTAACACCAGGAAGTCTGTCACGTTCACGGTCAAAGTAGTAATTACTCAAAGGAATGCATATTGCTTCTGAAGATGTAGAACTTAACCTGTTGGAAGTGAATAGAAAAATAGAATGGTGTGTTCAGCAGTTCCTTTATCTGCCATTGTATTAGAAATGTCTCTAATTCTGAATTTCTGCTTTATGCAAATATTTGGGATGTGTATTCTAAGTAACTTTGGTTTTGGTCAATAGCTGTCTAACGTCACATATGCTTGTATACCTGTATATACCTACATACCTACATAGACTTTGTTCCCCTTTCGAAAGGCTAGTGAAAACGCTAGTGGCCGATACCCCTCTAACTGCGGTAGATTTCATGCCTGATGGTGCCACTTTGGCTATTGGATCTTCCCGTGGGAAAATATATCAATATGATTTAAGGATGTTGAAATCACCAGTTAAAACCATCACTGCTCACAAGACTTCTGTGCGATGTATAGCATTTCAGTACTCCACTGCTCTTTCTAAGGTAAGGTATTTTCTTTCTTTTGATTATTTTGGATTTTACTAAATAAGTGTAACTCAGAATATGGAAGTCATATTTTGTCCATTAAACACATTGTAGTTTTGCTTTATGATCATTCTTATATGAAAGCATTTTAAATAATTTTGATACAAAGTTATTTGATACTTGGTTTTAAACTATTTTTTTGTCCTTAATTCTCGTATTTCTTCAAAAATATTTTAAAAGCCTTTTTGGTTCAGAGGGAAACTCTCAGATTCATCAGCAGGCTTAAGATTTGTAAGGGAAAATATATGTATTTTTATCCTAACAAGGAATTGATAAAATATTAATGTATACTATGGAGCATTAGAAACCTGAGCTTTTAAATATTCCATTACATTTCAGTCAAGTTTAAATAAAGGCTGTTCAAATAAGCCCACAGCTGTGAACAAACGAGCCATTAATGTGAGCACTACCAGTGGAGGAGTTCAGAATTCTGGAGTCAGCCGAGAAGCAGCCACGTCTTCCACTGGCACAGCTCTCCCACAGCCCATGACAACAGCTGGGGGAAAAGGAGCAGTTGCTGTTCAAGACAAAGCAGGTAAATGCTGCTTATGCGTTTATGGTATTTGGAGTTTCCACCCGACACCCCGACCCAATATATATTATTAGCACTTTCTTCAAGAGCCTAGAACTCAAATTCACTTGTGTATTTAAGTAAAATTATTAGTAGGTGGTAAAAATGGAAGAAGTGACCATTTTAACTTGAGCTATAAATTTTTTAAAAATTAATGAAAGGTACTTAATCTATTTAGCTAAACTTTTTTTTTAATGTCTATTTATTTTTGACAGAGAAGGAGAGCACAAGTAGGGGAGGGGCAGAGAGAGAGAGGGAAGCACAGAATCCAAAGCAGGCTCTAGGCTCAGAGCTGTCAGCCCAGGGCCTGACGTGGGGCTCAAACCCAGGAACTATGAGATCGTGACCTAAGCCAAAGTCGGACGCTCAACCGACCGAGCCATCCAGGTGCCCCCAGCTGAACTTTTGTTGTAAGAAATATTATCTTACAAATAGAATAATACCAATTTAGAAATTATCCTTAATACCACTCCAGACTGGATGTCTTGTGTCTTCAGATTAATCAATAGAGAATATGATTCTTTGATGTTGTCACTTTGATTTGATCTCTGAGTTACAAAAAAAGCTATTAGTGACTTCTTTTATTTCATATTTCATAACAAAGTAAGTCAGGTGATGAAGTGAATTTAAGTGCTGAATAGTGCCTGGCACCTATTAAGCAGTATATTAGTAGTTTGTTAAGCAAAAAGAAACAAAAATGTTGTCATTTTTAAATAATTTCTTCTATTCCAATAATCATATTGATAAAATGGTTTTTAAAAAATTCATTTAGACTTTGTGAAGGTGTAATATGATGATAAGCTTCCCTGTTTACTATAGAGAATATTCTTTTTCTCTCAATTCCTGAAAACGTTTTTTTTTTTTTTTATTTTAAGTTATGCTATACTATCACAACATATTTTTTAAAAGCCTGCATGGTATATATACCACTCTGTTTCCAAACTAGTCTCATTAGAAATGGATGTATCCATGTCTTTTTAAGGTTTCAGGACAAATACTTAACTTGGACACAAGTATTGGTTGGTACCTTCTCAGCATGAGTTTATGATTTTCAAGTAGAAGCAAAACTTTGTTAGCCCTGATAGTATGGAATAGCTTTTTTAAAAAAATAGTATATATATATTCATTATAAATTTTCTGTTAATATCTACATCATCCTTACATAAGTCATTACATAGTATATAAAAAAATAATTAGTTCTTATTTAAGAACTCCTGGAAGCAAATATTATTGCTATATACTTAGAAGAAGAAATTAAGTGTGAAATATAACTTTGAGTAATGTTTGCCAAGATGTTGAATTAACTATATTGTGAAAATTGTCACTATTTTCAAAGATAATTTTATTATTACTGATTTTGTTCATATTTCCAAAATTAAATAAAATAAAGTTTCTCTCATTTACTCTGAGCTTTATGAAATCTCACTGTTATTCATTTAGTTTTTAATAAGGAAACTCATGTAACGATGACAGCATTAATTAGGCAATGCAAGACTTGGGTCTGCAGGGTCACTGATTAATGATAACTCTTGGCTGATTAGCAAAGTTTCTGACAAAATGAATGTTTGCCCTGTACCCACAAAGAGTTAGAAACTTTTATTTATTAATCTTATTTTGAAATAATTGCAAACTTATAGAAAATTTTCAAAAATAGTAAAGAACTCCTGAGCTCTAGTATACTCTTCAGCAGATTCACTGTTTTATAAATTTTGCCACATTTGCTTCATCGTTTGCTCTTACATACACATACATGTACGTTTCCCCGCTCTGAAACAGAGAGTTTGTTAGACATAAGTCTTGGGTCTGTGACTTCCTACTAGGATGACTTTGGGCAGTTTTTTAACCACTTTGAGTCTTATTTTTTCTTCCATAGATAATATTTAACTTTTAGCGATATTATGAAAACCAGAGAAAATAAATCAATAGGCACACAATAGGCTCTCAGTAAATTATGGTTTTACTAATACTGTCATCACAGTTTTCATCATTATTATTACTATTATTTTAAACTCCCTAAAATGAGTCTGAGATTTGTAAAAAGTTCATGTTGCTCTACTAAAGGCGCCAACCAGTACATTCCCACCAACAGTGCAAGAGGGTTCCCCTTTCTCCACATCTTCACCAATACCAGTTGTTTCTTGTGTTGTTGATTTTAGCCATTCTGACCAGTGTGAGGTGATGTCTCATTGTAGTTTTGATTCATCTTTCTCTGATGATCAGTGATGTTGAGCATCTTTTCACGTGTCTGTTGGTCATCTGCATGTCTTCTTTGGAGAAATGTCTATTCATGTCTTCCACCCGTTCTTAGTTGGATTATTTGTTTTTTGAGTGTCGAGTTTTAGAAGTTCTTTACAGATTTTGGATACTAACCCTTTATCAGATAGGTCATTTGCAGATATCTTCTCCCATTCCGTAGGTTGCCTTTTAGTATTGTTGATTGTTTCCTTTGCTGTGCAGAAGATTTTGATTTTGATGAAGCCCCAGTAGTTTACTTTTGCTTTTGTTTCCTCAGGTGGCATATCTAGAAGGAAGTTGCTGTGAGTCATGTCAAAGAGGTTACTGCCTGTGTTCTCCTCTGAGATTTTAATGGTTTCATGTCTCACATTTAGGTCTTTGATCCATTTTGAGTTAAGTGTATGGTGTAAGAAAGTGGTCCACTTTCATTCTTCCACATGTTGCTGTCCAGTTTTCCCAACATCATTTGTTGAAGATACTATCTTTTTCCCACTAGATTTTCTTTCCTGTCTTGTTGAAGATTAATTGACCATATAGTTCCTTTGTGGGATTTCTATTCTGTTCCATTGATCTGTGTATCTATTTTTGTGCCACTACCGTACTGTTTTGATCACTACAGCCTTGTAGTAGAACTTGAAGTCTGGAATTGTGTTGCTTCCAGCTTTGCTTTTTCTTAACTCTAGAGAACAAACTGTTACCAGAGGGGAGGTGGGTCGGGGATAGGTGAAATAGGTGATGAGGATTAAGGAGGGCACTTGTTGTGATGAGCACTGGGTCTTGTATGGAAGTGTTGACTCATTATATTGTACACCTGAAACTAATATTATACTGTATGTTAACCAACTGTAATTTAAGTAAAAACTTATAAAAAATAAAGAACCTCGGGTCGCCTGGGTGGCTCAGTTGGTTGAGCATCCGACTTCGACTCAGGTCATGATCTCACAGTCCGTGGGTTCGAGCCCCGCATCGAGCTCTGTGCTGACAGCTCAGAGCCTGGAGCACCTGCTTCGGGTTCTGTGTCTCCCTCTCTCTCTGCCCCTCCCCTGCTCATGCTCTGTCTCTCTCTGTCTCAAAAATAAATAAAAACATTTAAAAAAATTAAAAAAGAATAAAGAACCTCTGCAGATTTATTGCTAGTGCTCACTTTCAGTAGGAAACAGCCATTTAAGAAGTAAAAACATAAGGCTTTAGCACTACTTCCAAATGATACTAAACTTCTGTTTCCTAAAGTTCCAGAGGCTAGAGTTATGCATTCATAATGTTTAACGACCTAGAAGAAGAAGAGAAAATTTCTTCTTTATAACAATTCAACTCTTGGTGTAAACACTTCAATGATAGTGGTGTACAAATGTTCAGTAATATTTTAACTTTCTATCATGTACTATTATAAAAGTTTATTTCATTTGCGAGACTTGGACATTTTTGGATATGCTGGCTGTTCTTTGTTTTTATCCTAGCTTTTCAGGATCTTGGGACCAAGATAGCAAATAAAACACTACTTAAATGATAGTGTAATACAGTAACATGCTACCAATTAAAACACCAGATTTTCATCACAGGTCTCGAATTTCTAGAACTCAGTCCTCAACCCAGAAATGAGCAAGAAGCTACTGAGCTCACAGAGTTCCTCTTCCAAAGTCCCTGCCCTAATCCCTTGCATTATATACTGGCAGGGAAAACAAAACCGTGTGGCTCTTTATTATCGTCTGCTATGCTATTCTTTATGAGTTTAGTATTGTGGTTTTCTTCCTTCTAGTAAACTATCCTGAGGCTAGTGAAGTCATTTGAGGTCGATAATACCGAGAGCATGTTAAGCTTCCACTGTTAGTGAAGGAAAAGACGGAAGAGGGCAAAAAGATCCATTTACTGTTGGGGAAAGGAACTAACATTACTTGAATCTGCTCTGTGTCAGGCATCATGCTAAATGCTTTACAGACTTCTTTAATCATTTATAGATGATCATAAAAGTGAGTCTGTTCTAATAGAAGTTGGTTGTGTTCAGTACACTGTTTAAGAGGGTAGCAAAGTATATAAATTATTTTAGAAAAATTTCATCAAAAAGGCTAAAATAAGATGGTATTATATAAATGAATAGATTATTTGCTTTTGAGGAGCCCTTCATTACATGAAAATCATGGTTAACTGAGCTGTTATATTATTTTGTTTTCCTGATGCTCATAGTTGTAATATTACCAGTGATATGGTAATGCATTAGTGTTTAGAACTGAGCTTCTGATGATAAATTTTTTTTTGGCTGTAGTAACATTTATTTTTATATCTAATTTTCCTGTAAGGTTTGCCTCGAAGCATAAACACTGATATTATATCTAAGGAAACGGACAGTGGGAAAAATCAGGATTTCTTCAGCTTTGATGATACTGGAAAAAGTAGTTTAGGTGACATGTTTTCACCGATCAGAGATGGTAAGTCTTTTCAGATCAGAGGATCATGTTCTCTTGCTGGCAGTCATTACATTTTCCGTCTCGCTAAAAGATGTGGGTAATAGCTTCAGTCTGTTTCTGTTCATGACAGTTGCTAATTTTCTCAGTCCCTGGGGTGGTATCTTTTCCTTTGCCCTGATATTTCAGATGTTACCATTCTAAAGTATACGCTTGTCATTTTCACATGGGAACTATGCAAATAGCTCTCAAGTTAGCATTTTAATTTCCACAGAAGTGTCTTAAAGGAAATTTTGCCTCCATAGGCAGTTTTTTAGTTTCTAATAAATCTTAAAATCTTAGATATTTTGATAGGCAAAAATACCTTTTAACCTAAAAAAATTGTTTTTTATTATTAGTATCTAATTGTTATTTATTCATTGTTTTCATGAAGAAGTATGGCCAGGTGATAGATTGCCTCATCTTTTACACTATGTGTGAAAGTACTACACATACACACACACACACACACATACACACACACACACACACACACACAGTCTCTCTCTCTACTTCCTTCCTTCCCTCCCTCCCTCCTCTCCCCATTGCTAGGAGATGTTGCCATTAAAAAGAAAATAAAAACATAAAAAACTTGTCATTTTGATATATAGAAACATATATCATTGTTGTTCATACTGTATGAACCGGGCACATTATTTGGATGTGTTTTTTTGGTACTGATGTTCATACTGTTTTCATTAATGGGATAGTCTCACTGCTAACAGCAGTATTATCAACAATATGGGTAAATTTCTAGAGCATAATTTGGCACGCTTAAATATTCATACCCTTTGGCCTGTTAATTCTATTTCTATAAATTTACCTAATAACATATTCACAGTATCCTACAAAGATTTGTATGTTTACTGTTCATGGTGTTGAAACTCTGGAGCAAACCTAAATGTCAGCAGTAGCAGTATGTTTAAATTGTTACATCCACTCTTGATCTTATAGAGTTTCATTTTTCCTTTAAAATTATCTACTTTCCAAATTTTCTACAATTAATTTCATAATTAGAATAAGTAGGAGTGCCTGGGTGGCTCAGTAGGTTAAATGTCCAACTTCAGCTTAGTTTGTGATATCAGGCTCGTGACTTTGAGCCCCGTCTTGGGCTCTGTGCTGACAGCTTAGAGCCTGGAGCCTGCTTCCGATTCTGTGTCTCCCTTTCTCCGTGTTTCTCTCCCTCTCTCTCTCTCTCTCTCTCTCTCTCTCTCTCTCTCTCTCTCTCTCTCAAAAATAAATAAACATTAAAAAAATAAACATCTTAAAAAAAATAAAGTACATGTGTGATGGCACAGAATTACTTAGTGCTTTATGCCTTACCATGCCCTGAAAATGACTATTTGCCAGGTCAGATTTCCCTGTCTTCCACCTAATGAAAGAGAAAGGATTCCTTTCTTTCAGGATGAAGAGAGGTCAGACTACATAGTTAAAGAATAAAGACAGGAAAGATGTGGGCAAAGGAGAGTAGAATGGCATGGGCTGGAGTTGAGAAAGGTTTTGGAGGTTAGTAACCATCTGGGGAGCTTTGGCTTATGAGAACCCCTGGGGTAACTTTTGAATTGAAGAATGTAGGAAGGGGCTTTTTGAAAGTGTTTGAGTTATAAATGAAATTCTCTTTAATGGTTTTTAAGAGAAATGAATAAAGGATAGAAATTCTTCTTTACTTTTTAAAAATATGATTAGAATTTGAGCCTTATGCCCTTCATTTATTAGACTTTCATATCATTAATAAGAAAAAAACATGGATAATAAATATACTACTGATTTTCATTGTCAAGAGACTTGTTTTTTGATCTCAAGAATTCAACTCTGCTTAATCTGTTTGCCTTAATGTCTTCATCTTTTGAGTAAGAATATTTCTGCTTTTGTTAAGGGAAACTAATAATTTCTTAAAGTATATGTGTAAAATAAAGAAGGGGTAGTGCATGGGTGGCTCAGTTGGGTAAGCATCTGACTCTTGATCTCAGGGTTCTGAGTGTTCAGGCCCTGTACTGGGTGTGAAGGCTGTGTAAAATAATAAAAATAAATAAATAAAATAAAGTGTATGTTTTTTGTACAATTAGTAGGTATATATACACACATGCAGATGGATGGATGGATGATAGTCCTATTACTGTGATAATCATATATGATAATTTATTGGCCATTTGAATTTTTGGTGAATTTTTTATGACTTTTGCCCATTTTTCTATTAATTAGCTAAAATGGAGTTGAACAACTTTTGGATATTAATTGGTAAATGAATAGTATTACAGTATTGAAATTTTCTTATACATATTCTGTCATTAAAACATTAATGGAAACTTATGTTTTTTATATCATTGTATTGCAAAATAGTTTCACATTGTTTCACTTGATCCTCAGAACAATTTTGTGAGGTGGTCCAGACATTATCTTCATTATATAGTTGCAGAAACTAAAGCTAATTGTATAAAAAGCTTGTCTAAGGTCATAGAGCTATGGAATGGTATAGGCAGAACTGGATTATAGATTTCTGGAGCCTACTGCAATGCGTTTCTCATATACCTTGCTGTCTCGTTAAACGACCCTATACCGTAGAATTACTTTTCATACTTGCTGCTCTGCATGAAGGTAAAAGAGTGAAAAGGGAAGTTTATATGAGTCCCAACTGTAACTTTTCCTTTTTGAAATCGAACTCTTTGGAGAATTTTTGCTATGGCTTCTTTTTCACAATTTAAAAAATTTGATTTTCTAATTTTATTATAGATGCTGTGGTTAACAAAGGAGGTGATGAGTCCATAGGCAAAGATGGTAAGAACTACTGAGAAGTATTTTTATGAAAATTAAAAATGGTATTGTGTTATCTATTGATGTGTAACAAATTACCCCAACACATTGAAGCTTAAGAGAATATCACCTCATAATTGTGGGTTAAAAATCTGAGCATGGCTTAGTTTAATCAGGATATCAACAGGGCTGCAGCCATCTCCAGGGTTGACTGGGCACGGATCTACTTGCATGATCATTCATGTGCCTACTAGCAGAATATGCCAGTCCTTCCCATGTGGGCCTCTTACAGGGCACCTGACAACATGGCAGCCGGCTTCCCTCGGAGCTGGTGAGCAAGACAGTGAGAGAGGGCCCTCAAAATGAAAGCTGCGGTGTGTTTGTAACCTAATCTTGGAAGTGACACCCCACCATTCTTGCTGTATTCTCTTCTTCGGAAGCAAGTTTCTAGGTTCAGCCCACATTCAAAGGGAGGGAATTACTCGAGGGCATGGATCCATGCCAGAAGGCAGGGATCACTCGGAGCCATCCTAGAGGCTGCCTATCAAGATATGCTGCAGATATATACTAAATTAACAATTTTCAGTTATCAAAAACTAATAATATTGACTAAAACATTAATTGGGCCTTGTGATTTTCAAAGTATTTTTACGTATAATATCTCTTTTAAGCCTTAGTACTGAGACAGATGGATGTCAGCATCACATTTACCGATCAGGAAGCAAGAGTTTTACAGTTTTTGCCCAAGATTTTGTGTACATCAAATAAGGGCTAGAGCTGACAAATGAACCTGTCTTCTGAATCCAAATCGCATGTCTTTCTACCATATTAACCTGTCTTTCGTATTAAGTGCTTTTCTTAAATATTCAAGATTGGAGAAAATCATATGCAAATAGCTTTTTTCTCCTGTTTTTCAGGCCTTGACTTTCTACCACAATTGAACTCAGTCTTTCCTCCAAGAAAAAACCCAGGAACGTCAAGCACTTCAGTATTGCATTCTAGTCCTCTTAACGTTTTTATGGGATCTCCAGGGAAAGAAGAAAATGAAAATCATGATCTGACAGCTGAATCTAAGAAAATATATCTGGGAAAACAGGAACCTAAGGACTCCTTCAAACAGGTATCTGCCTGAAAACGGTACTGAACTCGCTGTGTGGATTTGTCAGTAGCATAAGGAAGCTCATCACTAGACAGAAAGCAGGCAGCTGCCAGGGATGTGTCCTGATGACTAACAGTGCTGTGCACCTACCAGCTAGAAAAATATTCTTGAATCTTGATGTCATGTGTTAAAAACTAAAGGATGCTTTTGAAATCTGTCTTTGAAAACTTTGGAGGTAAAAGCAGACGTAAACTTAAACTGTTTTTTTCTATGACAAAATACTTGACTGTCTAAGAATAGTTTATACCTGAGTTTTTTAGAATTTATTTCCATTGCTGCAGAAAGCACCAATTGGTAGTCAAGTCATTTACCCTAAGTCTTAGAGCAAAGGGGTGGAGCTAAGAATATAATAGATCCTTATTATCTTCTGCTCTGATACAGTATCCAAAATAGAAGGTAATTTGCTACATAAGGGCTTAAAATGATCAAATGTTACCAGAAAGGCTGAGTCTGTTCTATACCATGTCTGTTTGTTTTCATATTGATTTTTTTAGGATGATACTGGAAAGATATTGAAGAAGTACAAAAATGTCTTTTGACTTCTTAAATATTTCTGACTAGTTACCATGTGAGAGTCTGGCTGTTTTTTGTTTGTTTGTTTGTTTGTTTGTTTTTTGCCTGTGATTACCATTTTAAAGATATTCAACAGCAGATGCTTAGTAAGTGAGCTCTTCCCCATCATGTTCTCATTGAAATTGTTTTTGATTCGTGGACAGGATTTATTTTACCACTAGTTGTAGCAATTTTTTTTCTTCTTCTATATCCCTCTTATTTTTCATTTTCCTGACCCTACCTACTAGAAAAAAAGATAAGTAGGTATAAATTATATGTATAATAAGGGTAAAACCAAAATTTATATATGAATTTTTTTATTTTCAATGTGAAGTTTGCAAAGTTGATCCCTGGTGCTGAAACTGGAAATCTGAATACCTCTCCACCATCTAACCAAACAAGAAGTCCTGAGAAATTTGAAAAACCAGAGAAAGAAATCGAAGCCCAGTTAATATATGAACCCCCGGTCAATGGATCCTCAACTCCAAGTAAGTACATAAAACTCCCTGATGTTTGAAAGTGTTAGGTTGAAAACTCCCTCTAGTTAACTTCAAAAGGATAAATAAATAGAGTGATCATAGGGTAAGAAAGGTAAAGGAGTTTAAAATTTACAACACTTTTCTACTGTGACTCTTACTAGAGGACAGTGACATGCATATGAATGGTTAAACTCAGCAACCTGATTCGATACTCCTTTGGTCTGAATTTTATTTTCAATCTAATATGTAAGGGTCTTGATCTAATATGGTACAAATAGGAATATAACGTAGGACCCTTTGGAAATGAGTCATTAACTACCTGGAATTGTCTTTTTTTTTTTTTTTTTTTTAATTTTTTTTTCCAACGTTTTTTTTTATTTATTTTTGGGACAGAGAGAGACAGAGCATGAACGGGGGAGGGGCAGAGAGAGAGGGAGACACAGAATCGGAAACAGGCTCCAGAGCCTGACGCGGGGCTCGAACTCACGGACTACGAGATCGTGACCTGGCTTAAGTCGGACGCTTAACCGACTGCGCCACCCAGGCGCCCCTGGAATTGTCTTTTTGTCCCCTTCCATATTAAAGCCGTATTCCATATTAATGTGGGGTTCATGCCATAGATCCTAAAAACTTGATCACATTTAATGGAGTATTTGTTTCATTTATAAGAGTTATCTATAGAAAACAACTCTTTGTATGGAAGAAACTCTTATTTAGATATATTTCACTTTAAGGTTTCTGTGGACGTATTAGTGTAAACTCTGGGGCTTTGCTTGTAGCAGTACTTTACTTCTGTATTCCCTCTGTTTGTGTTTAATAGTCTTGGTTTATCTAGTTTGTGGTGCAACATGTCACATTCATCTTTTGTAAGAGGAAATGGTTCCGAGATTCTTCAAGATTAATCCCTCTGTCATATGTTATTATATTAGACAGTTGGCAGTTCATATAGATAGATAAATGGGTATTAGAAATAATGTCCTAAGAAAGTTTCTAAGATTTGTATTCCAGACAGTGAGTTTTTCTAAATGTCACAGGAATGCTGTTCTTTACCTGTTTTTCTAGTCTTCTCGTGCCAAATCTTATTTACAAATGTTTGATATCTCTTAGTTTAAGCTGACTATTAATATTTTCTCCATTTTTTATTTTAGATCCAAAGATAGCATCCTCTGTCACTGCTGGAGTTGCCAGTTCACTATCAGAAAAAATAGCTGATACCATTGGAAATAATCGGCCAAATGCACCATTGACATCCGTTCAAATCCGGTTTATTCAGAATATGATACAGGAGACATTGGATGACTTCAGGTAAGAAGTCACTATAAGAATGTGTTCTACAATGTTACTTCCTTTTACCTATCATCACAATATATATCAGAAACTATTTTCAATTTTCAGGTAGTAATTGAGAAGTTTCTCTTTCTATCTAGACATTAACTGGCTGTTTTTATTGGGTATAAAACCAAAACTATAAGTAATTTTGGTGGTTGCTACTTTTGCCCAGGTTTTAGGGACCATAAAACCATACAAAACATGATGAGTTTTGTTGATCTTGCTGTACTGAATTTATTGACTGTCAGCCAGGAAAATGTATATTTACCTATGGCAATTATTAGATGACTTGGCAAGGCAGTGTAGCAGGCAAGCTGCCATCATGGATTTTTTTTATCATCAAAATGTGGACAGGGGCGCCGGGGTGACTCAGTTGGTTAAGCGTTGACTTCAGCTCTGGTCATGATCTCATGGTTCATGAGTTCGAGCCCTGTATTGGGCTCTCTGCTGTCAGCACAGAGCCCCCTTCAGATCCTCTGTCCCCCTCTCTCTCTGCCCCTCCCCTACTTACACCCATGTGCTCGCTCTGTCTCTCTCAAAAAATAAACATTAAAAAGTGTGGACAGATTCTGGTAAGGTCAAATGATATTCTTACTTGCAGTATTTATAAATCACCTATTAAGTATGCTATGTGTACTAATATAGTAGAGAAAGAATTTTTTAAAGGAATTCTGAATTTTTCGTTGTTTTTTTTTTTTTAGGTTTATTTATTTATGTTTGAGAGAGAGAGGGAGAGAAAGAGAGCGCATGCATAGGGGAGAGGTAGAGAGAGAGGGAGCAAGAGAATCTTAAGCAGGCTCTGCTCATAGATGGGGCTCGACCCCACAGACTGTGAGATCATTACCTGAGCCAAAATCAAGAGTCAGATGCTTGACTGACTGAGCCACCCCAGGCGCCCCCTGAATATTTTCAAACAGAATGCATCAGAATGTAAGAGTGAATTAAAAGATTTTTTGCTTGGATCTATCGTTGTCTTATCCTTTGAATTTTGAACACTATAAGAATGTGTTCTACAGTGTTACTTCCTTTTACCTATCATCACAATATATATCAGAAACTATTTTCAGTTATTAGAATCTTTTGTGTTCCCCCCCACCCCGCCCCCCTGCCCCCCCGCTCCCCCGCCCCCCCGTTTAGGACCTATATAGTTAGTATTCTAGCTCTGATTTGGAATGTCTTGAGCAAGAATATTAGAGAAGATATATAGTTTTTGTTGGTGCATGTTACTTTTTAATGTTAAAAGGTTTTTGAAAAAGAAATATTTTTAAATGGTAATACATACATTTTTAAAGGAAAATCATCATTTTTGACATTTACAACGTGCCTAGAATATGTACTGGATACTAAGGGTACAAAAATGAATGATCTGCCCACAAAGGCCTTGTAATTTAAATGGGGTAGGTACAATGTGTTGTGTTAATTAATGTAAATTAATTCATTTGTGATTGATAAATAGGACAGTGATGACAATATGATGAGGAAATTTTGCTGGTTCATGTAAAGGCTACTAAAACCAAGTACATGAACATAGCTGAAGGCAGCAAACCACCTATCAGTGCTGTCTCTTCCTATACTCTTTCTCTTAACCTGGTTTGGCTGTGGGCTCTGTGTTAGGAACGACTTACTTTGTGATTATCCCCCATCTTTGGGTATTTTATCCTTGCCTCCATGTTTGATGACCCCAATCCTTTCTCTTTTTTTCTTACCCTTTTATCAAGTGGCCATCTCTTTTTTTAAGGTAAAGTCTTTGATTATTCAATATTTAAACTATGCTGGTATTTTTACTAGGGTTTAATTGTTTTTGTTACAAAGTTGCATAGATTTTGAGTAATCTGGGGGCTCCTGGGTGGCTCAGTCGGTTGAGCGTCTGACTTCGGCTCAGGTCATGATCTCGCGGTTTGTGTTTTGAGCCCCATCTCGGGCTCTGTGCTGACAGCTCAGAGCTTGGAGCCTGCCTTGGATTCTGTGACTCCCTCTCTCTGCCCCTCCCCTGCTCACACTCCCTTTCTCTCTCTCTCTCTCACTCTCAAAAATAAATAAAGATTAAAAAAAATTAAGTTTTGAGTAATCTGCTCCAATCCATTTTCCTTAAGTCCTGTTATTTTCTTTCTTCTTTCTTTTTCCTTTTTCTTTGTTTTAGTTTTATTGTGGTAAGAACACTTGCAATGAGAGCTGCCTTCTTAAGAAAGAGGCACCTGAGTATAGACGCACCTGAGTGGCTTATTCAGTTAAGTGTCTAACATCAGCTCAGATCATGATCTCACAGTTCATGAGTTCGAGTGCCATATCAGGCTCCATGCTGACAATGCAGAGCCTGCATAGGATTCTCTCTCCCTATCTCTCTGTCCCTCCCCATCTCTCTCTCTCTCTCTTTCTCTTTCTCTGTCTCTCAAAAATGAATAAAAACATTTTAACTGTGTAATACAGTATTGCAAACTATAGGCACTATGTTGTACGACAGATCTCTAGAACTTACTCATTTTGTATAACTGACCTTTTATATTTGTGTTTGGAAACTTCCTGTTTCCCTTTCTTTCCAACCTCTGATGCCCACAATTCTGTTCTTTGCTTCCATGAATTTGACTGTTTTAGAGATCTCATATAAGTAGAATCATGCAGTATTTGTCCTCCTGTGTGTGTACACACACACAAGCTACTTTTTTAAAAATCGGGTCATCTTATTTTCAACACAACAATTTTAAAGAATATGAGGTTTTTCAGGAACATACATATGTGGCAGGACAGCAGAATTGTCTGGGTAAAGTGACTTCAATATAATGTGAGTAAAGCAGTGCTGGAAAGGGAGAAAGCTCTTATGCTGGGGCAGACTGAGCAAGACAGCACTGCCCTGCCTTCAGCTTTCAGCCTGCCTTGCATGCCTGCACCTGGAGAGTAGGGGTGAGTCGGGGCCTCTCAACTCTTCTGCCTCTCCGTCAACCAAGGCAGCCCTGGCTTGGGACTCAGGACCCAGAGTGGCTCAGAGGATTTCTAGAAATATACTTGTTCTGACTTCAGGAAGTCTTGAGCAGCCGCACTTACGGTGGAGGGACAGGGGAGGCGAGGTGTGGAGAGGTTCTGTCAGCTGTTCTCCCTCAGCTTTGGAGGCTGGCTGCCTTCTCCGCGAGGGCCTAGAGTGCTTCAGAGGGCTCACTGGCCGCTGCCCTTAGTCTTCACAGACCTTGTGCATCTCTGCCCCCCTGCTCTGCCCCTGCTTGTTTCCAGAAGCCCTCAGTGAAGGCCTGTGCATCGTTGGTGCATGAATGGGGACTTCCTTTTTGGCTAGGGCTCCTTGGGATTCTGAACTGCTGAGCCAGTCCTCACTTGCCTCCAGAAATCTATACAGATTTCAGCGTGCTCTCCTTACCCTGTCAACAGCTGCTGTCTCCCCACCACTGCTCTGTGGAGGATGAAAATAATTGTGGGTCTCTTGTTTTCTAGAGTTTGGTGCATTTAGAGTTCTTTGTACTCTCAAGTTGAATTTAAACATGTATATTTTATAGTTTATCTGGCTTGACCTCATCATCAGAGTTGGAGAAATTACATCCTAAGCAGATGTCTGTAGCTCTATTTTTATTGTCTTTTAAGAAGATTTAAATTTCTTCCAGCAAGAAGATCACTTTGTTCCATTTCTTGCTGGCTTTCAGGTTTCCTTGGGGCTAGTTTATTTCTGGTTTGCCTCTATTCCTACAGTTATTCTGTGCCCTTCTGGGATGTCAGCTGAATTTCGTCTGGAGTCTCACTTGGCTTTTTTACGTTGGTGGGTCCTGCACTTTAGCTTCCATTTCCCCAGCATCACAAGGTCACCAAAATCTTCCTCTGCTCTAGTTGCTACTTTGTGTTTGATTTCCTGCCATCTAACCCAGGACAGGCATAGCTTAGGAGTCAACAGGTGTCTCAAGGGGAGAGTGCAATTTTAGGTTTACTTTTCTGCAGGTACCCCTTTTCCAGGATCTGGTACCTTAAAGCCTTGGCTGTCCTGACTGTTCCCAACCTAGCACAGCCCTACCCAGTGAGACTCTCTCAAGCTCCAGGCCACTGCTTTCCCTTCAGCTTCTTTTCCCCACACGGGAGTATCAGTACATCCCCCAGAGGGAAAGGCAGGGGGGAAGGTGGGGCTTACCTACTAGACTTCCCTCCTTTATAAGACCATGGCTTCTCTAATCCTAGCAATTTTCATGGTTCTCTGGTGTTTTCTGTTTGTTTTTAATACAGCTTTTGTCATAATTAGAAAGCCGAGAGAATTTTTAAAGTATAGTTGTAAGAAAAAAAAGTAAGGTACTTAGGAATAAATCTAACCAAAGATGGTAAAAATCTTTGTAGAAAAACATTTAAAATTTGATTAGAAAGTATTAACACTTAAATAAGTGGAAAGATATGAAGATGTCAGTTCTTCTAAATTAGTCTATAGATTGAGTAAAATTATAATCAAATCCTATCTGGGTTTTTGGAAGACAATGATAGGATAATTTCAAAATTTATGTGAAAGAAGAAAAGATCCAGGAATAACCAAGACACTCCAGAGAAGAATAAGGTTGAAGGGGACTTTTTTGTCAGATGATAAGCTTAGTTATGAAGCTATAATTAAAACAGTGTAGCATTAGCACAGGGTGGACAAACGGCCCCAAAGAAGCACATAGACCAGAGAAAAACCTGTGCGTATATAGAAATGTGATATATGACAGAGGAAAAGCATAGATCCCTATTCCCAGCTATTAAAAAAAAAAATCAGTTCCACCCAGAGTAAAAGTTTAAAGGGTAAAGTTTTAGGCATTGTAAGAGAGTTTATATATGACTTCAGGGTAGGGAAGTTATCAAAACACAAGAGGCTACACTACCTATAAAAATAGATGGGTAAATTTAATTGTGTTAATAGGTCAGTAACTAGAGAACGTTGATGACTGTCCATCACAAGATACCATTAACAAAGCGGCAGGACAAAAATCTATCTGCAGTATTCATATAACCAACAAAGAATCAGGTTATGTAAAGAGAAATAAATAAGAAAAAAAGACATTCAATAGAAAAACAAGATGAAAAGACCTGTGCAAGCATTTCACAGAAGAGGAATGGTCTATGAACACAAGGTGAGAGGTCCAATCCTGTGAATCAGAGAACTGAAAATGCAGTGGGACACTATTGCACACCCATTAGATGGGAGAATGTTGTGCGGAGTCTGGCAAGACCAAGCCGTGATGCGGACGTAGAGCAAGAGGAATTCTCTCACACGGATGATGAGCAAGTCCACAGATATTACCACTTCAGAAAATAATTTGCGTTATTTTGTAAAACTGAACAAGTATACATCTGGATCATAACCTTTAATTCAGCGTATCTACTCATGGATCTATCATCTATAGAAATTGGCAATGTGGATTGAGAGATACATGCACGATTGCTTATGACAACATTATAACAGTAAAATCTTGAAAACAGTCCAAATGTCAGTTGATAGGAGAATGTATACACCAGCAGAAATCAGTGAATTATAGATGTATAGAAGATGAATGTTGAAAACATGGTGCTGGGTTATTTTTTAAATGTGCACTACTCAGTACTACGTAGAATGTGGTATTTTTGTAATACTCAGAAACAAGCACAATGAAAATATATTGACTGTATATTCTATGTTAGACAGATGTTTGTTGTTTTTTTAAAAAACTATTTCTTTGCTTAAACAAAATTCATCAGAGGAGTGAATTCTTTCTTGGGCTTCTCCTAAGGTAAGTGATGGAATCAGAGAAGAGCATATAGGAAGCTTCTATGATTTTGCTAATGTTCTAGCTCATAAGTTGTGTGGTGGGTGACTGAATGATCCTTTTATTATTATACTTCATAATTTTCATGTATTCTTTTGTAGGCCTGAATTAATTGCATTTTATTGGGTAGCCTCTGTTATAACCACCCAAATACCCATTTTCTACTCTACTGGAGATATTTTTTTAATAGCTAAAACATTGATAATAATTAAAACATTATAACCTAGTAAATTATCTGTATGTATTTCATTGTAATATAAATCTCTGTATTTTTTTATTTTTCCATTTATTTTTTTTAATGCTTATATATTTTTGACACAGAGAGAGAGAGAGACAGAGCATGAACGGGGGAGGGGCAAAGAGAGAGGGAGACACAGAATGGGAAGCAGGCTCCAGGCTCTGAGCTGTCAGCACAGAGCCCGACGCGGGGCTTGAACTCACAGACCGCAATGGATCGTGACCTGAACCGAAGTCGGATGCTCAACCGACTGAGCCACCCAGGTGCCCCACCTCTGTCTTTCTTTAATGATAATTTCTATATTAAGGAATGTAGTACAATGAGAGTTCTGGAGGTAGACAGCCTGGGTTTATATACTAGTTCCACCATTTACTGGTGGTTTGATTGGATAGTTTTAACTGCTCCGTGACTCAGTTCCTTAATTGGTAAAATGGAGGTAATAATTGCACCTAATGGTAAAGATTAAATGAGTTCTTCCATTTAAAGTACAAGAAATGGGCTCTTGGGTAGCTCAGTCAATTGAGTGTCCAACTCTTGATTTTGGCTCAGGTAATGATCCCAAGGCCGTGAGACTGAGCTCCATGTTGGGCTCTGTGCTGAGCATGGAGCCTGCTTAAGAGCCTCTCTCCCTCTCTCTCTCTGCCTCTCCCCTACTCATGTGCCCTCTCTCTCTCTCTGTCTCCAAGAAATAGTGCCTAGTACATAGTAAATAAATTCTAGACACATTGGTATTATTATTTTTATTATTAACATCCAATCATTTGAAACAATGAGAAAAGGTTAGCCACTTTCTTGAACGATCTAGAATTGGGAAAACCATTGTAATTCTAACAAGTATTTTACATTCTTCCCTAGAGAAGCATGCCATAGGGACATTGTGAATTTACAAGTGGAGATGATTAAACAGTTTCACATGCAATTGGTATGTATGACATTTTATTTTAAATAAGTGTAGAGTTGTGGATCTAAAAAGAGTCCATTAAAGGGTGATATATTTTTACTTTACTATATCTAGTTGCTAGAATAAATAAATAGGGAATTTTAGAAATTTAGTAAGTAAAATAGACTTTAACTGGTCCCTCTTCTTTTTAACTTATAATAGTTAAGGCTACTTTTTCACAGCCATTTTATTTATTTATTTATTTATTTATTTATTTATTTATTTAAGTTAAAAGCTTCCCACATGTACAAATATAAGCCTTGCAAATATATAACTTTCACCCGTGATCTTTCATTTATATTAACAAAGTAGTAAGGATGGTTAAGTACAAGAAATATCATTCAGGTAGTTAATTGAACATGACAGAGATGATAGCTGAAAGTATGTAAAACAGCTTGCCAAATAAATGAAATACCAATGATTTAAAAAGCATTTTCCCCTTTTCTAGAATGAAATGCACTCTTTGCTGGAAAGATACTCAGTGAATGAAGGTTTAGTGGCTGAAATTGAAAGACTACGAGAAGAAAACAAAAGACTACGGGCCCACTTTTGAAATTTCAGTGAATACCTTAATGTTTTGTAATTGGAGAAGCTTCTGGCAACACAACTGCATGGAATCAGTATTGTTTTTATGGTCTTTGGGGAAAAAAGTGTTTTTCAAGTAAAATGGTGATGGGATTTTACACCAACCACTATTTCATCTTCTCTGTCAAAAATATTTATATTTTTATATTAAGAACTGTACATGTCATCTGCCTAGTAGGAAAGTCAGCAGTATCTTTATTTTCCGAAAGCTTTAGCTACACACTAAGTGCCCTTTTTCATAAGAAAAGAAAATTGTGCAAAAAAAAAATAGGTTATGTATGTTTTTTAATTACCTTTTTTTAACAGATAATATTTTTGATTGATAATTGCCTTCCAAATTGTTTTGGATGTTTGAAGATTAAAGAGCTTGATATGCCTTCTATTTTTATGGTGAAAATAATTTTAAAATGGCAATTGGTGTTTCTAAGCAATTGACTAGTAAAACACAACGGTGGTTAGTAATTATTTTGTTAACTTGATAAAGTCAAGTATGACTATTATTTATTACTTGTACATTTCATAAGAAAATTCTGGGAATTTTGAATTGCACAGATTACATTATATACCTATTGCATCTATGTTAGTGTTTTGTACTTCTGACAAATCTCTACTCCTGTTTTGTATTTTGTAGCTAATTTCACTTTACCTATGAAAACGTTTAGGGGTTTATAAGCCTCAACTAGAGCTGCATATCTACTGATTATCTTATGAATTAGTAAAATGCAAAGTTACTCTGTAAAGTTTCAATCAACATGATTCAACTTATAATCAGTGAAAATTTTATATTAGATGCTAAGTATTACAGTATTAGTCCTATTTTTTCCCTTCCAAATGAGAAGTGTAGATTATTTTGTTTTGTGGTTTATATCATTAACTTTCTCTAATTCTTTCTGTGCTGTGTGTAATGTTTTTTATTGTTGACCTTACCGTAAAATTTAGAAAGTTCATTGTCAAAAGAATTTACACCTCTTTGCGAATGGGTGGATGTGTACATCTACCTGCCATGATCTACGGTGTTAGTTGTATAAGATTAGGAGGGCTCCAGGCTTGTTTACCTTCTTATCGTCTCCTGTCCCAAAGATGTAAGCTATGTACCTTGTATACAGCACTCCTGCCCAATTTTGACTTTGGAGATAAAAATATTTACTAAAATAATAAAGAAACCTAGCTAGCTTACTAACTTTATGGTTTTCCCAAGTGATGGAAATTTTGAGGATATATTTAATAAGTGTAAACGTACTAATGATGACTTCAAGAAATAAAAACAGAAATACTACTTTTTCCTAGTGCGGCTCAGAGAATACGTTTGTGTTGAAATGTAAAAGGGTGCTAATGTGATCTTTCTTTCCTGACAGATTATTGAAAGCATTATGATTTGTAACAAGCTTCCTTCTATATCATTATCAAACAGGTTTAGAAAACATAAAAGTGTGTTTTGCCTACATGCTGTATTTAAATCCATTAATATTTTCCTATTGCCTTTTTCTATAAATGCACATAATGTGTATTAAAAGAGGTGGGATAAATAAAACAATTTTAGTAACTTTATGTGTGTAGATGAAACATTTTTATCATGGAATTTAAAAGCTAAGTATAAAAAATAAAATTTTTATATGGTAAAAATGGGAAACGTGAAATTGAACTTTTGCCTCTGGCCAAAATATAATAGAGATTGGAGTTGCCCATTTGAAAATTTTTAAACACAAAATATATGAGACAGTTTTCAAATATCAACTGGGTCAAATATCAATGGGTTTATTTCAAAACCCATCAGAATCAAATTCCTTAAAACTTGTGGCAAAGGAAAATTCTTAAGCCTGCTGAAGTTAAGAGACACAGAGGAACAAAGATAAGAATGTTAGAGACAGTGGAGTAACATCTTTAAATTACTGAAAGAAGACTCAATTTTGAATTCTATATCAGTGAAAATATCTTTCGGTAATGAAAATGAAATCAAAACTGTTTCAGACCCCAAAATGCTGAAAGAATTCATCATAAGCAGACTTGCTTTATAGGAAATGTTAAAGAATGCCTTTAGTCGGAAGGAAAATGGTACCAGATAGAAACCTATTTCTATGCAAAGTAACAAAGAGGACCAAAAATGGCAAATATGTGAACATATGTAAGACCTTTTTTCATTTTAGATTATCCTTAAAGGATAATTAATGATTTGAAGCCAAGATAATGACAAGATGTTGTGTGGTTAACATATGTAAAGTGAAATGTTTGACAACAGTATCCAGGATGGGAGGAGGGAAACGTAAGTATAGTACTCTAAAATTCTTACACTAACTGTGAGATAGTATAGTATTACTTGAAAGTAGATTGGTAAGTTAAGAATGTATTCTGCAAACCCTAATGCAACCATAAAAAGAAAAAGTCATAATTAATAAGCCAACAAAGATGATAAAATGTAGCCACAAAAACAATCCAAAAGAGGAAGAAAAGAAACAATGAATGGGACAAATAGAAAATAAAACGGGATGGTGGATTTAAACAGCAATATCAATAATTACATTAAGTGTAAATTGTCAGTTACCCTGATCAGATTGAGTTTTTTAATCCAACTATATATTGAATCCATGAAATCTACTTTAAAGATAAATGGTTTAAATAGAAATAAAAAGAAAGTGCGTTGAACTTAATGCAAATGAAAACAATCAAAATTTATGGGATTCAGCTGAAGCAGTACTTACAGGGACATTTATATCATTAAATGTCTATATTAGGAAAGGAAAGGATTCAAATCAAGAACTTCAGCTTCCACCTTAACCTAGAAAAATAATAGCAAGTGAAACTCAAAATAAGCAAATGAAAGGAAAAAGGATTAGAGAAGAAATCAATGCAATAGAAAAGAAAATCTATTGAGAAAGTCAGTGAAACTGAAAGCTAACTCTCTGAAAGCAACAAAATTGATAAATCTTAGACTGATGAGGAAAGAAGACCTAAGTTACCAATACTAAGAGTGAGAAAAAATGATAGCACTATAGATTGT
Source organism: Felis catus (assembly GCF_018350175.1). Classification (NCBI taxonomy): domain Eukaryota; kingdom Metazoa; phylum Chordata; class Mammalia; order Carnivora; family Felidae; genus Felis; species Felis catus. The sequence goes on from NC_058374.1 coordinate 117,941,390, forward strand.
ACAGATATTTCTGACAGAAAAAGCCAAATTTAGCTAGAACTCTTAAAGATATTTAAGGAGGAGGGGCACCTGGGTGGCTCAGTCAGTTAAGCGTCCAACTTCGGCTCAGGTCATGATCTCACAGTTGATGAGTTTGAGCCCCACATCAGATTCTGTGCTCAGAGCTCAGAGCTCAGAGCCTGCTTTGGATTCTGTGTCTCCCTCTCTCTCTCTGCCCCTCCCCAGCTTGCTCTCTGTCTCTCTCTCAAAAAACAAATAACAAATAAATTTTTAAAAAAACCACAATACGTAAGGAGGAAAATATCGAATTCTCCACAGATAAGCCCAGGAAATGGAAGAGGGGATAATCCCCACTCCTTTGATGCCAGCATTCCTTTGATCCCCAAATCACAAGAAAACGACAAACCAATAGTCATCACAACACAGATCCAAATGTTCTAAACAAAAGTTAACAATCTGAATTAAGCATGGTGTAAAAAGGATAATATATGACCTAGTGAAGTTTATGTTAATGCAAATTTGGGCTAACATTAGAAAATTAATGTAATTTACTCATTAACAGACTAACATAGGAAAACCGTATTATCATCTCAAGTAAGTACAAAAAGGGCATTTGACAAAATCCATTCATTTCCAATAAAAACTCTCGGTAAAGTAAAATAAAAGAGAACTTCCTCAGCTTGGTAAAGGGCATCTTAAAAACCTGCAGCTAACTTTGCACTTAATGGTGAAAGACTAAATGCTTTTCCCCAAGATCAGAGACAAAGCAAGGATGCCCATGATCCTCTTCTATTAAACATTATGTTGGAGTTTCTCGCCATTTAGGCAAGAAGAAGAAAAATTATAAAGGAAGAAGTAAAAGTCTCTTCACACTGACACATTGGGCTCTACGGAAAACCTATGGGATACAAAGATTCTAAAAATAAGTGAGTAACAAGGTTACTGTATACATGGTCAATATACAAAAATCAATTGAGTTTCTATATACTGACAAAAAATTGAAATGAAAAATCAATACTATTTATACTAGCATCAAAAAATATGACATACTTAGGTATAAATTTGATAAGTTATGAAAGACCTGTACACTGAATTCTATAAAACATTACTGGGAGAAAACCTAAATAAACAGATGCCGTATTCATAGATTGGAGGGCTCAGTGTTGTTAAATGTCATTTCTTTCCATGTTGATTTACAGATTCAGTACAATCCCAATAAAAATTTTAGCAGAAACTTTTTCTCTTCAGCTATGTCTAATTCACTGTGTACCTAATCTGGTAAGTATTTAACATCACCTGTTTCATTTTTTCAGTCTAGAATTTCCAATTAGTTCTTTAATTCTCTGTGGAAATCTTATAATTTAATTCCTTAAATGTATTCATCTTAGTCATTTTAAAGTCTGTGTCTGATAACTCTAATATCTGAATATCCTATGGATTTGTTTCCATTTTATTTCTCCGTTTTTGGTCACATTGTGCCTTTTGGTCTTGTATATTTCTTTACTGAGTGATTGACATTGTTACAAAAAATTGTAGAAATACTCTGAGTCTTTGAATGCTATTATCTTTCAGAGATTTATTTTTCACTATTGCAGGCAGCTAGGGATGAGGTGATTACAAGTTGAGTTTTAAGCCCCTGGTTTATTCTTATTTTTGTGGTATAATCCTTCAGAGTTTTAACCAAACCCTTGGGGTTCCGTTGAGGTCTATCTTACGTAGCGAGTCATGACCTCTTAATTTTTGTCTCTTCAACTCTGTAGATCTTTTCAGAGTTCTAATCTTACTGTTGTTTAGATATACTATTTTGCGGTTGAAGTTGACAGAATGCCAGACAAGTTAGTATTGTAGATCATCCCTTTTTCTTATCTCAAATATTTCTAGTCAAGAATTATTTTATGTATTGAGGTATCGAGTTCCACATTCTTATCTTAGATAAATGGAGCTCTTAAAGACTACGGTGATACAAAGATATTGTATGCCTAGATTTATGTTATTTGTAGGAAAATCAAGGGTGTGGGTATGTATAGAAACTGTCATGAACCTCGGGAAATAAAGGGTGTCTAGATCAAGAATTCTCAAAATGTGGTTCGGTGATCCCTGGGAATCTCCAAGGTCCTTTTGGGGTCCCATGAGATCAAATTATTTTCATAATAGTACTAAGATGTCTTTCTTGCTCTTATTTTCTCATGAGCACAGTGGAGTTTTCCAGAGGTTACATGACAAGTGAATATCATTGCCCTGGTATTTAATGGAATGGGTAATTGTGCGTTCTTGTACTTTCTAGGATTTTCTAAGGTAAACTCTTTGGAGTCCTCAATAATTTTTAATTGTATAAAAGAGACTGAGACAGAAAATGGAGAGCCTGACAGTATACCTTTTCAACTGGAAAAAGGGCATTTATGAAGCTTAAGAGTATTGTCCCACATTAGTCAAATGTGCTTAGTAGCAGTAATTAAGAGTGAGAGAAAAGCATGTCTAGCAAAGAATTGTGGGTGTGACTTCTGGCTTTTGGCACACAGGGTAGACTGTGGAATCAAATACACAGAAAATCACAAATTGTTTTAGACAGCTGAATTAGCAAAAGCACTGCCATCTAGGACTAAAAGAGATTGAAGCTTTTCAAAAATACTTTTTAAGTTGTTAAAATGGCGTATCTTCCAGCCTTTTTCAGAAGTGGTTGAGGAGGAGGATGAAAAGGAAAGACATCTCAAAGAACAGAGTCAAAAACGATAGAGAATTATGGATGGGGGAGGCACTCCCAGGGAACAGAACCCAGGCCTCATCAAGACACATTCTTCATCCACAGAGCAACATTTGCCCAGTAGGATTTCACAACTGCTAAGAGCCTCCCATTGTTCTTCAAGAGGAATGTTTATTGCAGTTATCCTGCCTCATCTTCACCACTGTTTGTAAACTCTGTGTGTGTGTGTGTGTGTGTGTGTGTGTGTGTGTGTGTGTGTGTGATGGGGGGTGAGGGCAGATAACTCATTCTTTTGTTTGGTATTCTCTGAACAAAGAGCAACTGTTGTTCTTTTCTAAATGAGACACATCTGGATCTAATGTAGATTGCAAGATCCTAAACTTGGAATGTGATTGGATGTGGCTTTTGAGAATCCACTGGTGGGCGTGAGCACATATTACATTTGGGAGGAAAATGAGTAACTGTGGCCCAGAGGGAGAGTGTGATATATTGCATTATCAACACCATTATCAACTACCCTACCTGTTTTCCTGCCTTTTGCCATTTGACTTGACAGTTCCTACCAGTAAAAAGGTATTTTCCCCCATCTTGTGACTTGGGGTTTGGCTATGTGGCCAATAAAGCAGAAGTGATGGTGTGTGAGTTTCAAGCCTAAACTTTAAGAGGTCTTCTGTGTTACCACCTTGTACTTCTTGAAGTACACCTCTTGTGCTTCCAGGGTGGACGTTAAACACATGCACGCACACAAGCACACACACAGACACACACACACGAAAACTGCCTGGGCTAGCTGCTGGTTCCAAGAGGAAGATGACACATGTGAAGGAGAGCTGTCTCAGTCAAGATGGTCAGTCAAACCCAGCCTAATCCAGCCCAGCTGACCTTCAGATCTATGAGCATAAATACCATCGTATGCCATTCAGAGTTTTTGTGTTTTTATGGTGCAGCAATAGGTAACTGATAAACTTCTTGACTTATCTCTGTTACAGCTGCTGTGATTTTAGAGCTTCAGCATGCCTTGCTGGCATTTTTGTAAGAGCCTCCTAACTAGGATTTTTGTCTTCCTCTATTCCTTCTTGTCTGTTGTGTCTACCTCTATTACATTTGTTTCTACCCAAAGGCAAATCTAACTGTCCGTAGGGGAGAAAGCCATGGTCTTTGGTGTCCTTCAAAGAAGGACCAGGATGCCACAGCAAAGACCATGCCTTTCCACACACCCTGCCCCTGATTTTCCAGTCTTTGGTTCCGGAGATAGCCCACTGTTCCTTCTGCCTGGCAAGCTCCTATGAATCCTTCAGGACACTTCTCACATGTCACCTCTTTTGTGACATTTTCCCATGACCTAAAAGCAATCATGTTCATTTCCTACCACTATTATAAATATTACATAGAATGGGATGATTTTGTCTCCAGGTTTCTCTCCTCAGTGGGCAGAGGCCATTTCTTAATCCTTTCTGTGGATGCAACATCTAATATGATAACCTTGACCTCTGTAGAGGTTCAGTATCATTTCTAATTTTATCATTGAACAATGGAATCCATGTAGGGATTGTTAAAATTATGAATGTATGGTATTTGTTATGTTTGCAATAAACTGGAAATATGACTAACCATAATTCTTCTTTCCTCACACGTGTCAAATGATACCACTTATAGTAATAGGATAAATTGATAAACATAGAAAAATAACAATAATGGCTGAAGATAGTTGATGTGCCCTTGATGTAGATATTGTGGGTCGTTTTCAAGTGAAATCTGACAACTAACTCACTTGAAATTAAAATGTCAAAAATCAATTATGCTTCATTTTCCATTCAGACAAATTGAACTTTTCAAAATTTATTTGAAGCACATCTTATGTCAAAAGACACCTACTCTATTATTTGAATACTAGTGAAATGAGAAAACATTTTATTTCTCATTTTTAAAGTGATCATCACGCTAAATCTTTATCCACCAAAATGAGACTGCAAATTATCTGGATGTCTAAATATTGCTATAGTTATTGAACTCTCTTTAAATAACAAAATTACTGACTTTGGCAAAGAAGAACGTTGTCTAAAAGGAGGAGCTGCCGGACCGTGAGCCACACCAGGAGACGGTGCAAAGCGGAGAGGCGGGTGGGGCGGATCAGGAAAGGTTTGTAAGACATGGCTAAGAGTTTAGAGTTCATTCAAGAAACAGACATTTGCCCACAGATTACGGAATGAGGGGAGTGGCTTTCTCAAGTTTGTACCCTTCTTGTGTGTGCAGACACTTAAATGTGGCCACCATCTTCAGCTTTGTTAGGTAAATGTAGCTGACATTTCATTTTGTACATAGGCTTGTTTTTGTTTTTGTTCTTGTTTTTGTTTTAAGTTAAAAGGGGAATAACCCATCCTCTGAGTGTAAAATATAAGGTGGTTTAGGTAGGTCTATAGGATATTTCAGATCCAAAAGTTTGACTTTTCAGTGATTTCTTTTAGGATTGGTGGTAGATAAAAATCTCACGCATTTTCACTTAGTCTGGGCAGCGAACACAAACAGAAGATTCCATTCCAACCTGTGTTTCAGTAGAAGTGTTCCAACCAACGCAACTCACTTTTGCTCCTTTGTCTCAATTTTTAAATCATTTATTCTTTCTTTCAGTGAACAGTAGTCACTTATGTGCTGAGCACTGGGCATCATATTGAGGAGCACAGTCATCAAGTGGAAAAGAAAGATATCTAAATTGGATAATCATGTGGTAAGAGCACGGAATGGATATACACACAGGCATTAGCTGTAACCTAAGAGGTAGAGTGGTATCTGAGAAGGCTTCTTAGAGGTGATATGAGGTAAATCAAGAGACAAAAGACCTGAGCCGAGGATTAAAGATAAGCAGAAATACCCCTGGTGAAGACGGAGGAGGAAGTGCCTCCTAGGCAGGAGGCTGGAAAGAGAGAGCACAGGACCTGCAAAGACCAAGCAGGGAGACAGAATGTTCATTGCAGGTATTAGCACAGTCGGATCACCAAGAGCCTTCGGTGCATGCCAAGGCACTAGGATTTTCTTTTGAGGAGGAAGAGGAACCAATAAAGGGTTTTAATCAGGGATATGACATGATCACATTTAGAAAGATGATTCTGACCACAGTGAGGGGAATATTTTCAGAGGAATTAGACCGAAGACAGTGATACTGTTTTACTCGGGGCTGCTGTTAACAGAATGCCATGACTAGGTCGGTTAGAAACAACTGAAACGTATTTTCACAGATCTGGAGGTTGGGAAGTCTCAGATCAAGGTGCTGGCAGATTTGACAGCTGGTGGGGGGCCTCTGTCTCATAGTTGGCTATCTATAAGGACTCTCTATGTCCTCACATGGCTGGAGGGGTGAGGGATTTCTCTGGGGCCTTTTTTATAAGGACATTAATTTCATTCTTGAGGGCTTTGCCCTCAAGACCTAATTACTGTCAAAGGCTCTACTTTCTAATACCATTACCTTGGAGTTTAGGATTTCAAAGCATATGGATTTGGGAAGGACATGAGCATTCGGGCCATAGCAGATGTCATTTAGGAGACTGCTAAGTCATCCAGGTAAGAAATATGGAGGGCCTGAACCATCGAAAGATTGAAGGTGAAATAATCAAAGCACAATCAAAGATAGTGTATTTAAACTAGAATGCATCTAGGAGCTACCTGTTAAACATTAGATGGACTATTGGTTTGAGAAGAAGGCTTTTTATATTTAATAATTATCCCACTAGCCCTAGTTTTTAAAGAGTTTTAAACATTAAATGTGTGAATAGAAATTTAATAGTTTCCAACATCTAATGATTAGCTTTCTCCCTTTTGTTAACTTGCAGATGTGAGTTACTATGATTTATTTTTGAATACTAACCCATCTTTTTGATTTGGGGGTAAATTCTACATGGTTAGGGAGGATTATTTGTCTTAACTACTGTTGGCATCTTTTTCCCTGGCATTTTATTTCAGAGTTCCCATTCTATTTCCATAAGCGATATAAGTTTCTAATTATCCTTGCTAGGTTTTTGTATAGGGAATATGTTAGCTTCTTAGCAAAATTATGCAAAATTAAGTGATATATATTGATCAGGTCTAGTGTTTTTTTAATATTTTTTAAATGATGCTATAGAGTTATATTTTATACCACAATGTTTATTATGCTACTTGTGAATTTATTTTATAAGATGAGCAGCATTTTGTGCCATTTTATATAACTTGAAGCCTAATATTTTCATTTTAAGTTATTATAGAGACGCCAAATCCCTTCTTTGCTTTTATTATATAAAAATTGACCATATCAGTCATAGTAATGACTCATTTGATGCTGGGTCATCAACTCCCTTTTATGCAATTATTCCTATGGGAAGATACTGACTCAAATAGCAGAGGCAAGGAAGGCACTGAGGCAAAGCGGGCTGTGGACTATTTATGTGCTGCTATGTGTTGTATCATAAGTGTGCTTTCCCATTTGTTTTCCTGTGGTGGTGCATTGATCCTCCAAGCCTCTATGTTTCTGCATTTGTTTTGTCCTTCATCTGAGAGCAACTGGTTCATTAGAAGCCAAAGAAACTGCCAAGAATGAAAGCCAACTTGAGTATCTCGTTGTAAAGTAGAACAAGTCAGACTGAGGCCTCACTCATCACTTCACTTTACTGGGGAGTTGGCTAGAAATACATTTCAATTTTGTTCTGACTGGTGTATTCTTTCAATTGTCCCTTTAGATATTTAAGCTGTTTTGGCAAAAGTGTAAAAACACAGGACAGCAACAACAAAAATACCTTTGCTAAGTTTAAGTTTATATTAGTTTTCTATTTCTGTGTAACTAATTACCACCATTTAGCAGCTTCAAGCAACAACGTTTATTATCACACAGTTTCTCTGGGTGAGGAGTTGGGCATGGCACAACTGGATCCTCTGCTCCCTGTCCCACAGGGCCGCAGTCAAGGTGTAGGCTGGGGCTGCATTCTTATCCAAAGGCTTGAATGGGGAAGAACTCATTTCTCAAATCATTAAGGTTGTTGGTGGAATTCATTTCCTTCTGGCTGCACGACAGGCCCTAGGTTTTTGGTGACTGTCAACTGCCCCCTGCCGAAAGTTCCTTTTTGGCTTCTCCAACATGGCTGGCTACTTCATCTCCTTACCAGTGGAGTTTCTTGCTTTAGGGAGCATCCAGTCTCTCTCTTGTGGGATTTCCCCTGAATAAGTCAGCCCCTTCCTCCCTCAACCTGAATGAATATCTTCCTTTTAATTAGTCAAAATGAACTGATTAAGGACCTTAATTACACTGGCAAAACTTTTTCACTTTTGCCATATTGTTTTGGCTCAGAGTAAATCACAAGTTCCACCCACACTCAAGGGCAAGGGATTACACAAGCTTATACACCAGGGAGTAGGATTCACTGGGACCACCCTAAAATATTTCCACCAGTTTTCTCTTGCAATACAGTTCTTATGTTAATGTTTTATTAGGAAGTTACACTTTCTATTCAAGTGAGGAAAAGGGACAATTGCTGAAGACTATGCTTGTCAGCTGTGTCTGCAATATAAAAGCATGGGCTTTTAGTTTGAGCACCTCACCTTCTGCTCTCACCCTCAGCCCAAGCCCTGCATACCAAACAACTTGGCCATTTGCTGCTGTCAAACATGCCACCCTCTTTCATCATGACTTAACATTGTATAAATGCTTGTCCCTAAAAATCTCTCTCTTCCACTTTTACTCATCTCTCAAGACCTAGCTATGATTACACATTCTTTAGTGGAGCTTTGGTAACTTTCTTAGGAAATGAAACCTGTTCCCATGATAATTTTTAGAAGTAATTTTCATATGAACTTTTATCTGGGGTTCTAGCTATTTGTTTATGGGCCTTTCTCCTTGTTTTCTTTGTATCAGGAGTCATGACTTTCTCTGTCCTGTGTCTTTAGTCCTGCATCTCCAGGGCAGGACTTGACACATAATAGGTACTTCACAAATTGAACGAATGAGTGAAGAATGAAAATGGGCTATGGTAATAACAACATAATTGTAGAAAAAAATTAAGAAGAAATAGGAAAACAGCAGTGAGAACAGAATACAGTGACAGAATTTTTACAAGGGTTAATTAGAACATGAAGATGGGAATGTAAAGGAGAATAGTTGTGAGTAGGTCTACAAGGGTCAGATGATGGAGGATCTTGAAATTTCCAGGCTAGAAAATATGGACTTCATGAAGCTTTACATCTAGCAGGGAACAGACCTAAATAGTCTCACAGATGCATACTTTCAAATTGTGAAAAGCTCTACAAAGAAAATGTGTAGTATACTATAGTAACAACTAGCAAGGAGTCTCATTTAGGAGAAGTCACCTAAATAAGTAGCATTTGAGGTGAGACCTGAAGTTTGAGTAGGAGTTACTTATTTGAAGGTTTAGGAGTGGTATATAATCAGGCTAGAGGGGAAATTCAGAATCAGGTCTTACAGAACCTTGCAGGCCACATTACCATTTTCGTCTTTATCCCATGAACAAAAGGAAGAAATAGAAAATTTTAAAATAAGGCGGGCTTGGAATAGGGGTAGGAGAGTAAGAGAGACATGATTTCATTTGGTTTATTTAAAAAAGATCCCTGGGGCACCTGGGTGGCTCAGTCGGTTGAGTGTCTGACTTCGGCTCAGGTCATGATCTCAAGGTTCGCGAATTCAAGCCCCACATCCCCGCGTCGGGCTCTGTGTGGGCAGCTTGGAGCCTGAGGCCTGCTTCGGATTCTGTGTCTCCCTCTCTCTCTCTGCCCCTCCCCAGCTTGTACTGTGTCTCTTCCTCTCTCAAAAATAAATAAACATTAAAAAAAATTAAAAAAAAAAGATCCCTGAATAATAGACTAAAAGAATACACGAATGGATGCAGGGGTAGGAATCTGAGTCTAGTTAGGAGACCTTCTAACGGTGCAGGGATTAGGCCACAGTAACTTGATCTAGGGAATGGCAGAGGAGGTTGAAGGGACTGGATAGATTCCAGATTTATTATGGAGACTCAGCTGATAGGAATTGGATATGGAGAGTTATGGGGAGGGAAATGTTTCTAGCTTCCATGGCTTGGTGAATGGTGGTACCCAGAAAGAACAGTGGAATATGAACAAACTTGGGAGGTTGGAAACCATCAGGTTTGCTTTGGAAATTTGAGAGTACCTATGTTGAATGACCTGATGGATATATATATGGGTCTTGAGCTCAGAGGAGAAATCTGTGTAAAAGATAACAAGAATTCCCACGTGTCTATGGTCAACTTAGTTTTGACAAAGGCACCAAGACCATTCAATGGGGAAAAGAACAATCTCTTCAACAAATGGTGCTGGGACAACTGGATATCTACATGCAAAAGAATGAAGTTGAACCCTTACCTCACATCACTTATAAAAGTTAACTCAAAATGGAAACTCAAACGACCTAAATTTAAGAGCTAAAACTTAATTTTTTTTTGACATTTACTTTTGAGAGAGAGAGTACAAGCAGGGGAGGAGCAGAGAGAGAGAGAGACACAGAATCAGAAGCAGGCTCCGGGCTTTGAGCTGTCAGCACAGAGCCCGATGCGGGGCCCGAAATCACGGACTGCTAGATCATGACCTGAGCTGAAGTCAGATGCTTAACTGAATGAGCCACCCAGGTGCCCCAAGAGCTAAAACATTAAGGCTCTAAAAGAACACACAGGGGCAAATATTCATGGCTTTGAATTCAGTAATAATTTCCTTTTTTAAAAAATGATTTCTTAAATATGACACCAGAGAAAAAGCAACAACAGAAAAGAATAATCTGGACCTAATCAAAATTAAAAATGTTTTTGTAACAACACTATCAAGGGAGTAAAAAGTCATCCTACAGAACGGGAGAAAATATTTGCAAATTATATAGCTGTTAAGTATTCAGAATATATAAAGAACTCCTACAACTCAACAACAAAAAAGACAAACTGATTAAAAAATGGGCAAAGGACTGGAATAGACATTTTTTTCCCCAAACAAGATGCATGAACAGCTAAAAAGTACATGAAAAGGTGCTCAACATCATTAGTTATTAGGCAAATGTACATCAAAACCACAAAGAGATAGGATGGCCATAAATAAAAAAAAAATAAGTGTTGACAAGGATGTAAAGAAATTAGAATCCTCATATATTGCTGGTGGGAATATAACATGGTGCAGCCATTATGGAGAGCTTTCAGCAGTTCCTCAGTAAGTGACAGATAGAAATACTGTGAAATCTAAGAAACAAAACAGATGAACATAAGGAGACGGAACGAAAAGTAAGATTAAAAACACAGAGATATAAAATAAATACAGAGAAAAAACAGGGTTGCTGGTGGGGTATTGGGTAGGGGGCTGGGCTAAATGGGTGATGGGCATTAAGGAGGGCACTTGTTGGGATTGAGCACTGGATGTTATATGTAAGTGATGAATCACTAAATTTTACTCCTGAAACCGTTATTATGCTATAAGTTAAGTAACTTGGATTTAAATAAAATTTAAAAAATAATTTAAAAAACACAAATCAACCCTCCCAAAAAAAGAAAAAAAAAAAAAGAAATACCATATGACCAAGCAATTCCACCCCTACATATGTATCCAAAAGAAATGATAAAAAGTATTCAAGCAAAAACATGTACTCTAATGTTCATAACGACATTACTCATAATAGCTAAAAGATGACAACAACCTGAATATCCATCAGTAGATGAATGAGTAAATAAAATGTGGTATATCCATACAGTGGAATATTTTTCAGCCTTACAGAAGAATGGAGAACTGATGCATGCTATGACGTGGATGAATCTTAAAAGCATAATGCTAAGTGAAAGAAGCCAGACACAAAGACCACATGCTGTTAAGATTCCATTTACGTGGAATGTGCAGAATAGGCAAGTCCATAAAGACAGAAGGCATATCAGTGGTTGCCAGGGGTTAGGGGTGGGGGAAAATGGGGAATGAACTACTTAATGGGTCTGGGGTTTCTGTTTGAGATGATACAATTCTGGAACTAGGTAATATTGGTGATGGATGTGCAACATTGTGAATGTACTGCATGCCATTGAATTGTACACTTTAAGGTAGTAAAAATGATACATATATATTTTACCTCAGTTCAACCAATCAATAATGATACTTGTTGGCATCTAGATGTTAATGAAGGCCTTGTAAGGATGGGGTCACCTAAGGAGAAGGTATAGAATGAGCGGTGGGCCTCTCGCCAAGATTTAAGGAGTTCTAACGCTTAGAACAGGGAGAGGAGAGAGCTTCAGTACTGGAGACTGAAAAGCAGGAGCTAGAGGTGGGATAGGAAATAGGACAGTGCGGTATCATCATGAAGGTAGAGAAAAGCTGCTGAAGTTAAGCGAGAGGTGTTAAAGGCTTTAAAACAATGTCGGGATCCAAATTTTTCCTTAGGAAAATTCATCTGGCAATTGTGAGCAGAAGATTGGAGGAGAGCCTGGAATGAAAGGAGGCAGTTAAGATCTATTCTCATGGGAAAGTAGATTGGATTTGCACAAGGTCCCAGAGGTAGAAGAATTTGACAACATGCTGGGTTTGGCTGGGCTCTTATAGCTCAGTGGTTTGGACTTTAGAAGTTTTATCAACAGGAAGGTAAGGGTTTAATATTTCTCAGACCAGAGTGTGGGCCATTTTGAGCTGGGCTATTTCTTAGACTTGTTTGATCTTTTAGGCATAGTAAAATGGTTGATGCAGTTTTTTCATATATATGAAATTTCAAATTTCAAGGGAGTCTCCTCCATGTTTAGAGATTACTCCATGCTTTATTAGTTAGTGTTTTAGGTTATATAGACTTCTGTCTGCACCCTTTTATATTTTCTTTTCATGCAGCAAAACCATGGGGCTAGAAGTCACCTTGGAGATCATTGATCTCATTTGGCTTTTCTATAACTGATGTGAGGCCTGGACCGTCTCCCTCCGTGTATTAGTCATGTCACCATCCTTGGGGGCTTTTCTCCTTCTTTCGGTTTCCCCTCCTTCTGTCTGTTGTCCTATTGACAACTTGTCAGTGTTGTTATGTGGTAGAGGTGTCAGAATGTAGCACGTATTTCATTAATTAATAAAGTACATCTTAAGCACCTACTATGTGCGAGTTACTATTTTAGGTTGTAGAAAAGAAGAAAACAGATGAGTCATGACCCCAAAATTTCTTTGAGGATAGTGTGTAATTAACTTCCAGTACTCTGTTGGATATCACCGTAGCATGATTGTTTTCTTGGCTACAGTCAAATAAAAAGTAAATAACATTACTTTTATACACACATATATACACATAAACATATACACATAAAACTCAGAGGATGTGGATTTTGGAATCTCAGGTAAAGGAATGTTTGCTTGTAACAAGCATAAACAAGATGGACAATGGGGCTCCTGGGTGGCTCAGTCGGTTAAGCATCTGACTTGGGCTCAAGTCATGATCTCACAGCTCATGAGTTCGAGCCCTGCGTGTGGCTCTGTGCTGACAGCTCAGAGCCTGGAGCCTGCTTCAGATTCTGTGTCACCCCCTCTCTCTGCCCCTCCTCTGCTTGCACTCTGTCTGTCTCTCTCTCAAAACTTAATAAACATTAAAAAAAGATAAACAAGATGAACAAGATGTAGTGTCCTCCCTCGAAGGACACGGATGCTTCTTGTCTTGTCCATTAGGCCTTTTTCTGTTTGTTGTAAGCCAGCACAAATGTGTTTATATTAGGGAAAAAAAAAAAAGAGGGGGCAGGATGGAAGTGCCTTATTGATTGAATAATTGAGAAGTCTAACAGACAGATTTTGGACAGTAGCCTCTCTCTATATATAGTCTGATAGCCGCATATAGTCTGATGCTTGTGGCAGAGTCTGCAACAGCATCCTGTGATCACACATCAGTGGTTCTTTAGCAAAACATAGGAATATTCACATTAAATGTGATGAGTAAGGACTATGAATAGTCTCATGCCCATGCAAGTCATGTCTGTTTTTTCACCAAATAAGCTACAGAAGAAATTTCGGTTTTCAGGGGTTTGTGGATCTTCTGAATCTTAGGTAAGGGAATGTTTGCTCATTTATGAACAAAGTGAACAAGGTATAGTGTCCTCCCTCAAAGGACACAGATGCTTCCTGTTTTGCCCATTAGGCCTTTTACCGTCTTTTTTTTTTGTGTGAGTCAGCTCAAATGTGTTTAGACGTTTAAAAAAAGGGTGGAAGGGGTCTCCTGGGTGGCTCAGTCAGTTGGGCATCCAACTTTGGCTCAGGTCATGATCTTGTGGTCCTTGGGTTCAAGCCCCGCGTCGGGCTCTGTGCTGACAACTGAGTCTGGAGCCTGCTTCGGATGCTGTGTCTCCCTTTCTCTCTGCCCCTGCCTTGCTTGCCCTCTGTGTCTCTCTCTCTCAAAAATAAATAAGCATTAAGGAAAAGAAAAGGGTAGAAGGAGTAAGAGTACCTTGAAAAGTCTACCAGACAGATTTTGGACAGTATTCTATTCACGGATCAAATGATGCCGTTTGGCTGGGTTTTTCTCCATCTTTCACGTGCTTTTTGTTCTAAAAGTTTCAGTGTCTCTGCCTAGAGGCCTCTGTATACTCTAGGCCAACGCTTTTGTGGTGACAAAGATGGTTAGAGCTGTTCATTCCACACTTAGGAGTTTCAAGGAAGAAAAAGAGGCCTTCTTCCTGTTTGAGCATTCCCAGCAAAAATCTTCTAGCATTTCTTTGATTTTGATCTGGTCACATAATGATCTTTTCACCAATCACTGAGGTCAGGTAGCTGTGATGTGCTGAGTGGCTTAGGCCTGGACCACGTGATCCATTTTTGCTGCAAGAGGATCAAGCAGGTGCAGTTTTCTCAAAGGAAAACTGGGAGCTGTTTCTAGAGGGGAGGGAAAATGTTGGGTGGGAAAGAATACATTTTGCCCTACAGGTTGACACTGGGTTTTCTTTGTAATAAAATTCTGATGAAATGCAATGGAGTTAATGTCAGCTGTTTATACATTTGCTGCTAATCACATAGTAAAACATTGTTGCTCTATTTATTATAGAGAGAGAGAGTGGGAGCAGGGGAGAGGGGCAGAGGGAGAGAGAATCTTTTTGATAATGTTTATTTTACTTATTTATTTATTTAATGTTTATTTTCTGAGAGAGAGAGAAAGAGAGCGAGCACGATTGGGGGAGGGGCAGAGAGAATGGGAGACACGGAATCTAAAGCAGGCTCTAGGCTCTGAGCTATTAGCACAGAGCCCGACGCCGGCTTGAGCCCATTAGCCCTGAGATCATGACCTGACCCAATGACGTGAGCTGAAATCAAGAGTAGGCTGTTCAACTGACTGAGCCATCCAGGCACTCCATTACTCTTTCATATGTAACCAAATTTGTAGGAGCCTGAAAATTGCAAATCAAATTGGACTCCAAACTGAATTCAGGGTCCAACTGTAATCATTTGAACTCATTGTATCTTTAACAACAATGTGGTAAGCCTTAAGGCTTTGAGTAATAACATAGAGACAGTGCTGCACGCAAGTGGATGTCTAGAATGTCTTTTTAGTCCAAAACTGGTGACTCAAAGCTCTCTATCTGAATATGTTGTTACATATTATTTTACTTTTTTCATACAGAAGCAGTTTTGCATGATTATTAAGAATACAGACTCTGGAGTCCAATCGCCTTGGTGTGAATCAGCTTCTATACCACGTACTTGGATGAGTTACTTAACCTCCTTGGGCTTCAGTTTTTTTGTGCGTAAAAAAAGTATAATGATTGAGGATCACATGAATTAATACATGGAAAGTATTTAGAATGGGTCCTGACACATAGTAAATGTGCTTTAAACATTAGCTATCATTATTGTTATTCCGTAGGGATAACTCTAACTCTGATATTCCCCATAGTGAAGTAAGAATTTTTACAGCATGGGTTCAACATTTCTGTGCCTTTAACTAATATTGCTGCTGCCGTGTGTACATTATTATGGATAATACCATTTGTCTTATTGTCAGGTTAAAGTTAAAAAAAATAAGACAACCATAATTTTTTCAAAAAGCATTTATTTTGACACAAGAGACTCCAGTCAGCCTTACAAACTTAGAAAGTGGAAATCCTTCCTGAACTGATGGAAAATGAATCCGATTTCAATTCCCAAAACAGACTCCTGTTTTTGTTGCCATTCTTCCCCTTAAAGACAAAACCTGATGCTTTCACAGTGTATATAAAACAAATGTTAAAATCCATATATGGCACAGTGTTTTCCACCCACCCCTGTCCCTGGTCATGAATATCACAAATTCTTTAAATTTCCCAAACATGAGATAAATGTCAGACCATTCTATAAATTGACTTTATGAAGCATTTCTGAGCCGAGCTTTCTGACATTCACACCAATGTTTCCATAGTAACTAATGTGTTCAGAAGGGGAAAAGCAGGAGGAGATGAAAAACAAAGGAGGCAATCCAAATAAAAGAGATGCATAAGTAAGGGAGAGTAGAAGGTTCTATAAACTTTGAACCGTTGCTTCTTGCGGGAGACACACATTCTCGTTCACACAGGCGACTTCCCCAGCTGGCTGACTGATTCGGGGGTCCTTACTGGAAAAACCCCCAAAGCTTGACCAGTTGACACTGGGTTGCACTTAGACGATGACTCATTAATATTGATTTGGACTACTTCTTCCCTCTTTTATTTTAATCTTACTTTTTTCTTTATTTGGAGGTCCCTTAGTCACTATGGTAACAGTGAGGTAATTTGTGCCTGTCACTAAACTGTCAAAAAAAGTGCAGTATCAAGTGGGTTTAAAGAATAGTTAGAAACAGGGGCGCCTGGGTGGCTCAGTCAGTGAAGCGTCCGATGTCAGCTCAGGTCATGATCTCGCGGTCCGTGAGTTCGAGCCCCGCGTCGGGCTCTG
Organism: Felis catus; assembly: GCF_018350175.1. Classification (NCBI taxonomy): domain Eukaryota; kingdom Metazoa; phylum Chordata; class Mammalia; order Carnivora; family Felidae; genus Felis; species Felis catus. Next base: position 117,957,954 of record NC_058374.1, read on the forward strand.
TGCTGACCGCTCAGAGCCTGGAGCCTGTTTTGGATTCTGTGTCTCCCTCTCTCTCTGACCCTCTCCCATTCATGCTCTGTCTCTCTCTGTCTCAAAAATAAATAAACGTTAAAAAAATTGATAAAAAAGAAGAATAGTTAGAAACAGGGTAGGGGGAGCCTCAGTGTTAGTGATCATCATCACTTCATCTTGAAGCGAAGAATGCTAGAACGCTTCTCAAATATAGGTTCTATTTTCATGTCTTATTAAATGTGCCCTATCAATTGCATTTAAATGCAGATTTTAATAAATCATTCTCTTGTGATGTTGAGAGCAATGTCTTTTTCTCACTAAACTTCAACAAACTTACTTCTATGAAAACGTGCTTCATCACCAAGTTGCTTGTGGGCTAGATCAAGTAAATGGTTAGAGATGAGTCATTTTTTTTTGCGCGTCATTTGAGAGGGGGTAGGGAGCAAGTATGCAGGCATTTGTCTCAGCAGAATAGGTACCTGTCGTGAGCAAAATAATGGCCCCTTAAAATCTCCACATCTCGATCCCCCCAAAATCTGTGACTATGTTAATTAACCTGGCAAAGGGGACTTTGCAAGTGTGATTAAATTAAGGATCTCGAGACAGGAAGAGCGGTCTTGGATTATCCAGGTGGGACCAGTGTGATCACAAGGGTCATTATAAGAGGGAGGCAGGAATGTCAAAGTCCTAGAAGGAGATGTGATTGGGGGAAGCAGAGATTGGAGTGACGACGACCCCGAGGCAAACAATGCAGGCAGTCTTTCGATGCTGGCAGAGAAAGAAAGGGATTCTTCCCCAGAGCTCACAGAAGAAATGCAGTCCTGCTGACACCATAATTTTAGCCCAGGGAAACTGATTTCAGACCTCTGACCTCTGGGACTGTAAAAATAAATAAATAAATAAATAAATAAATAAATAAATAAATAAATAAATGTGTGTTGTTTTAAGCTGCTAAGTTTGTGGTAATTTGTCACAGTAGCCATAGGAAAATAATAAAACACCGTTGGCAGTCTCTGGTGCCACCAATCCTTCTAAAGCCATTTTCACTTGATATTTACCTTTGTGTGGCAGGAGATTGGAGCCATCAAGGAATGTTGGCTAAGCACCTGAGCATCACTAAGTGAGAGTTCCACGGGTAGGTCTCTATCCGTGTGGTACTTCCAGGGCCTTATATCCGGCCACCAGGAGGGCTCTGGTCATGGCAAGGCCAGAGGCTGAAGTGAAGCCTTGGCTTGAACACATGGGGAGGCCAAGTGCTTGCGGGTTCTGGGCAAAAAGTTCCTGAGAAAGAGAGCAAGAGAGCCCCTGCACTCCCAATGTGTCTCTCTATGACTAAGGGCCTGTTTGCCGGGTAAGTTGCTTGTCTTTCTGCCAGATTGTAGATATCTCAAGGTTTTAAACATCACGCTTTATGGACGCCTGTGAATCTCATGGTTCCCAGCACCATTCTGGGCACCCACTAGATGCCTTAGGAAATAGCAACTCCTCCTTCTCCAACCTGCTTCCTGGGTGGGTTTTACGGTTTCCCCATTATTTTCTCTCCCCATGCAGATGCTGTATTAAGTATTTGATGTACATTATCTCAGCTGGTGCTTACAACCACTCTGAGGGAAATCTTATTATTTTCATTTTCAGATGCAGAAACAGATATTCAGTAACTAGACCAAAAGTCACAAAGTGAGTAAGTGGCAGAGCTGAGCTCAGAACCCAGGTGTGCCTTCTTGACCCTTCTACCTCTAATTGCCGCCTTGCTGCCAGGTCAGAGGCACCGTAGGGTAAGTGTCGGTGGCCTTTCTCGCCAGTGGCCCTCAGTAAATGCCCTTGACCCTCGGAGCTCCAGCATTGGCTCTTGATCCCCCTCATGCAGAGGGTGGAAAAGCAGAAGGGGAAGGTTGCAGAGGGCTAAGGGCTTGAGGTCAGATAGAAGGAGGGATCCCTCGGGCTCTGGAAGTACCTCTGGCCTTTAGTCAATAGTGAAGTTAGATAGGAATTTGATGTCTGTAAATCAGCACATTCCTACAGCTCTGTGTTTTCTTGGTGTATTTTCCTCTATTTTCTTCTGTGGCAGACAGATGACCCACAAGAGTTCCACGCCCTCCCCCCGCCGCGGTGTATCTGCTCTGTTGCTGTTGACCAAATGTTTCTGTCCTTCCCAAATTCACATGTTGAAACCCTAATCCTCAATATGATGATGTTAGGAGGTGGAATCGTTAGGTCATGAGGATGGAGCCCCTCATGATGGGATTGGTGCCCTTATTATAAGAGACACCAGAGAGATGATCTTCCTCTCTGTCATGTAAGGATAAAAGGCATCCATCTACAAACCAGAAAAAGGGCTCTCACTAGGAAGTGAATCAGCTAGCATAGTGATCTTGGACTTCCCAGCCTCCTGAACTGTGAGAAATAAATGTGGTTTCGTTTTGTTTTGTTTTTAAGCCCCCCCAGACTATGGTATTTGTTACAGCAGCTCAAATGAAGACACCTGTATAATTTCCACCCCTGTGGATATGATAGGATATCACTCCCATTATTAGTTTCCTAATCAGTGGACTTTGAGTTACTCACAAAGGAGATTATTAGGGTGACTGATGTGATCAGGTGAGTTTTAAAAGAGAGAATGGTCATATGAGAGGATCTATGGAGGACACACACGGTGAGGACCAGAGTGTCCTCTAGGAGCGGACGGGGGTCCTTGGCTAATAGCTAGTAAGACAGTGGGTACCTCAATGCTACAACCACAAGGAAAAGAATTCTGCCAACAACCCAAGGGAGTTTAGGATTGGGTATTTCCCTAATAGGGCCTCCAGGTGGCACATTTTATGTTACATTATGTTATGTTATGTTATGTTATGTTATGTTATGTTACATTTTACTTTAATTCCAATATAGTTAACATACAGTGTCATATTAGTTTCAGATGTACAATACACTGATTCAACAATTCTATACATTATTCAGTGCTCATGATAAGTACACTCTTAATCCCCTTCACTTATTTCACCCACCCCATCCCCTCTGGTAACCATCAGTTTGGTCTCTATAGTTAAGAGTCTGTTTTTTTTGTGTGTGTATTTATTTTTTCTTTGTTCATTTGTTCTGTTTTTTAAATTCTACATATGAGTGAAATCATATGGTATTTGTCTTTCTCTGACTTATTTCACTTAGCATTATACTCTCTAGATCTATGCATGTTGTTGCAAATGGCAAGATTTCATTCCTTTTTTTGGCTGAGTAATATCCCACTGTACATATATACACCACCTCTTCTTTATCCATTCATCTGTTTATAGACACCCGGGCTTCTTCCATAATTTGGCTATTGTAAATAATGTTGAAATAAACATAAGGGTGCATATATCTTTTTGAATTAGTGTTTTCATTTTCTTTGGGTAAGTAGCCAGGAATGGAATTACTGGGTCATATGATCATTCTATTTTTAATCTTTTGAGGAACCTCCATATTGTTTTCCACAGGGGCTGCACCAGTTCACATTCCCACAAACAGAGCACAAGGGTTCCTTTCTCTCCACATCCTCACCAACATCTGTTGTTTCTTGTGTTGCTTTTAGCCATTCGGACAGATGTAGGGTGATATCTCATTGTGGTTTTGATTTGCATCTCCCTGATGATGAGCATCTTTTCATGTGTCTGCTGGCCATCTGTATATCTTCTTTGGAGAAATGTCTGTTCATGTCTTCTGCTCATTTTAATTGATTTTTGGGGTTTTTTTGGTGTTAAGTTGTATAAGTTCTTATACATCTTGGACACTAACCCTTTATCAGAGATGTCATTTCTAAATTTCTTCTCCCATTCAGTAGGCTGTATCTTAGTTTTTTTTTTTTTTATTATTTCCTTTGCTCTGCAGAAGCTTTCATTTTGATGTAGTCCCTATAGTTTATTTTTGCTTGTTTCCCTTGCCTCAGGAGACATACCTAGGAAAATGTTGTTGTAGCCAATGTCAGAGAAATTACTGCCTGTTCTCTCTTCTAGGATTTTTATGATTTCACATCTCACATTTAAGTCTTTAATCCATTTTGAGATCATTTTTGTATATGGTATAAAAAAGGGGTGCAGTTTCATTCTTTTGCATGTAGCTGTCCAGTTTTCCCAGCATCTTTTGTTGAAGAGACTGTCTTTTTCCCTTTGCATATTCTTGCTTCCTTTGTTGAAGATTAATTGACATTATAATCATGGGTTTATTTTGGGGCTCTCTATTCTTTTCCATTGATCTGTGTGTCTATTTGTGTACCAGTCCTCTACTGTTGTGATTACTACAGCTTTGTAGTGTATCTTGAAATCTGGGATTGCGACACCTCCAGCTTTGTCCTTCTTTTTCAGGATTGCTTTGGCTATTTGGGTCATTTGTGATTCCATACAAATTCTAAGATTCTTTGTTCTAATCTATGAAAAATGCTGTTGGTATTTTGATTGGAATTGCATTAAATCTGTAGATTGCTTTGAATAGTATGGACATTTTAGCAATATTTATTCTTCCAATCCATGGGCATGGAATATCTTTCCATTTGTTTATATCATCTTCAGTTTCTTTCATCAATGTTTTATAATTTTCAGAGTACAGTTCTTTTGCCTCCTTTGTTAAGTTTATTCCTAGATATTTCATTATTTTGGTACAATTGTAAATGGATTGCTTTCTTAATTTCTCTTTCTGCTACTTTATTATTAGTATATAGAAATATAATGGCTTTCTGTATATTTGTTTTGTATCCTGTGACCTTACGGAATTCACTTATCAGTTCTAGTAGTTTTTTGGTGGAGTATTTAGGGTTTTCTATATAGAGTATCAGGTCATCTGAAATAGTGAAAATTTTACCTTTTCCTCACCAATTTGGATACCTTTTATTTCTTTTTCTTGTCTGATTGCTGTGTCAGCCAATACCTGTAGTTCAGCTATGTGAGACCTTGACAGGAGGAACCAGTACCCAGATGTCCAATCCACAAAAACTGTGAGATAATAAATGAGTATTGTTTTTGGCTGCTAAGTTTATGGTAATTTGTTATGCAGCAGTGGAAGACTAATACAGCTCCCTGAAATTTATTTAAAAAAATTTTTTTTCAACGTTTATTTATTTTTCGGACAGAGAGAGACAGAGCATGAACGGGGGAGGGGCAGAGAGAGAGAGGGAGACACAGAATTGGAAACAGGCTCCAGGCTCTGAGCCATCAGCCCAGAGCCCGACGCGGGGCTCGAACTCACGGACTGCGAGATTGTGACCTGGCTGAAGTCGGACGCTTAACCGACTGCGCCACCCAGGCGCCCCTCCCTGAAATTTATTTTAAAGAAAAAATCATTCTCAGTGGCCCTAGGGAGGAAAAGGACCCTTCCTCTGTCTGGATGCCGTTTGAGGAATTAAAACCCTAAAAAATCTTTTTAAAAAAGTAGAGAATGTTCTCATTTGTTGAGTATTTGTTTCTACAACCATGTGACTCCCTTCAGTGATATGTTATCATCTCTGATCAGTTCCTTTGAGGAGGAACGCTAAGAGAAACCTTTTTAGGGCCCTGAATCCACTGGGAACCCCTAACTACACCTACAAAAAGGGTAAGAGGTAGCTAACGCCCAAAATGACATTGAAAGCTTTTCATGAGGAGGATATGGGCTGGGCGGGGGGAGATCCCTGTGCAGACTCACCTCTCTTTTAATGAAAGAGACTCCATTTTATCTTGGGTAAGTGGTCAGTCCTTCAAAGATTCAAGGCCCTTCTCAGGAGGGAGGTTACCCTGAAGTTTCCACGCCAGGCTCCAGCAATATTTGCCTCATGAGTGGCAGTGCTTTGTCCCTTCCATTACTTCCACCCTCCTCCAGGGGTCCAGGGCACAGTTTATACAATTGCTTTATTCATTAATCAAACTCTCATCCAGCTATTAATGTGAGGAAGTCTGTACCCTGCCTTGGACCACCCAGGAATAAACCAATCCTCTTTTCTGTAGGAGGAGGATGGAGTCGATGTAGGCATAGACACCTAATAATAATAAACACCAGCATTTGGAGAAGGCCGAGCATGTTCTAGGAGCTGTGCTAAGAGCTCTGTACGCACAATCTCATTCGTGCTACCCCACGTTCATCCCATTCAAATGTTCACTCCAAGAGCCTGGGTCCAATTTGATTGTCAGGGTATGTCTAGTGCCTGTACAGCGCTTGGAAAATAGCAGGGATCTCAAAGATACTTGCTGTGAGTGACCAAAATGAACAACGAATGCATATATGGTCATAACTGACAACCACGGCTTAGATATTCGTGTTAATATCTTGGATGAGGAGTCTGAGGTTCAGATAAGTTCAGAAACTCGTCCCCTATGCCGAAGCCCAGTGTCCCTTACTCCTTAGCTGACGCTGCCATCTCCCTGGCTCCACAGGGGCACTCCGCATTGGTCCAGGCAGGCTGCTTGCCCGGCCTTGGCTTGGGGCGGCGAGACCGGCCTCGGGCGCCCTCTGTCGGCGCTCCGGTGGCGCTGCGGCCCACGGGCGGACGGGCAGGTGCGCGGACGAGGGAGGCGGGAAGCCACGCGCGGCGTGCGCGCGCAGGCCCCGACTCTCCGCCGTCCTCACGTGGTAGCTTCATAGTTGGGGTTGCCGCGCGCGCACCCGGCAGTGGGACCTGGATAGCGCCGTGAGTTTCAGGGGCACTGTCCGGGGCCTCTTTAAGGAGTGCGCGTCGGGGGAGGAGGCGCACTTTGAGAAGGGGCTGGCCAAGGGGCAGGAGAACTTGAGTTAAGAATTGCGCCGGTAGGTTGGAACCACAAACAAGTGGAAGCTGGCTTGAGAGCCAGGTTCTAGTAACTCGGGCCCTTCTCTTCTCCCTGGGGAGGAGGAAGGAAGTGGGGTTTGAGAGTGAAGTTGCCTTTGGACAGAGGGCCAGGACCGGAGATGCAAGTGTGGCCCGGATTCACCGGAAGCCAGAAAGACCTTCTCTGCTTCCTTCTTCTCGAACCTTCGGTTCCAGTTCCACGTGGCAGTCCAAAGGCCACGCACTCAGACGGCACCAGGGTTTGCTGAAGAGAATCACATCCCGCTGATACTTGGGTAGATTCTCCTCCACTCCCTATAGATAGTAGCTAAATTCTCTCCCTTCCCCGCGCATCAGTCTTACTCAGTCGCTCTCTCATTTCTTTCCCACCACTTTTTCAGAAAGACACAACACTCACCCACATCCAAGGCAGATTTTGCCATCGAGACGTCTTAATTCTCATCTTTAGAAGTAGTGGCTTTTTTCTGGTTTTCATGTTAAGTACTACTGAGTGGCTTTGTTTTTGACTCCCCCCACCCACCCATAATTACATTCTTTATGTGTGTGTGTGTGTGTGTATATCTATATGTGTGTATATATATATATATATATATATATATACATAGATATATACATATATAGATATATATGTATACATATACATAGATATATATATGTTTCAATCCTATTGAAATTCCACACACACTAAGCCAACTTTATTAATTTCTATTTCTAAAACTCCCAACAGGAAATACGTTATTTCCTCTCCCACTGGAACAATATATTCCCTAGATGGGGAAATATAGCTCCATTTATTAATAATGAACTATAAAAAGACAGGTCAAAAGAAAAGTGAAGGAGAGGTGGTGAATTAGTCTGAGAAGATAGGCTATGCATTGGCTAGTCTGGATGATTTGGTTCTGTCCCAGAGTGTTGGGAAATATGGTTTGAAGAGTGTAGGCTGTCTGCTTTCAGGCAGTTCACCAAAAGAGGTTTCAGGATATTTGGCTTGGAACTACCGTTCTTTCTTTTTGTAATATTCAGCATGTTCCTAATCATTGTATTCCAGATATCGAACACAAGCTTTTAATCCCTTCTACCAAAATGTTTTGTGCCCATTTGAACATTTCTAAATTGAAATTCTAAATTAATATTCATTGAAAACTGGTTTGACACAAAGAAAGGAACATGGATGAAACCTTCTAAGCCTTCTTTGCATTTGCAAGTGCTTGTTCAATTCTTTAGGAAAGTCATTGTTACCGATTTAGGGACGATTTATTCAATTCCCAAGTGCCACCTCCAGAGGGCACAGCTGTCTCAAAATTTTTTTTTTTTCTTTTTCTTTCTTTTTTTTTCTTTTCAAATTCCTTTTTCTGTGTCAAGTAAGGGAGTCTTTAGTCTGTAATTGTGGTTTCTGGAACCCAAATGCAAAATATTTTTACCTAATACATTTTAATGTTCATTTAGATGTTATGGTATTCTATTATTTTCAGCAATTATTTAACATTTATAAATAGGTGCTTATAAAGTGAAGAATTAAAACCAACATTAATTTGCCCCCCCCCGACTTAAAAATCTCTTAATTCTTTCCGGTTTTAAGTAATAACTCTAAACAGATCCAGGCATTTAAGCATTTAATTTTTTTAAATACCAAAAAGTTTATTTGCTGTAGCCTAACTTTGTATTCCCAAGAGATTGCTCTCAATGTCCCAAGTCTCCTTAAAAAAAACTGTGAAATATGCTGTATGTTTCATATAATACCATTTTGGGTTTAGTGCCCGATGTATTCTTGTAGAGTCCGCTATTATGTTCAGAGTAAATGCTTTGGAAGCTTTTTACTTCTGAAACTACACAAAACATCTGGAGGATTTATTTGCAACATCAAAATTTATGGCAACTTTTTATTTAAAAATGCTTTTATTCATCTGCAGAGGAGGGGAAGTTGACATGAATTCTCTCAGAAAAGAATAGGGTTATATTCTTCTAGAATGTACATTAAGTGATTCATTCTCCCCCCCCCCCCCTTTGTCTCAGCTGTCTCTGCTGTGTTTAGTGTGAAATGGAATCCTGGGAAGCTTAAGAGGGAAAATTGAGGGTTCATGCAAATGATTTACATGCAGTAGTTCCCCCTTATCCACGTTTTTCCTTTCTGCAGTTTCAGTTACCTGCGGTCAGCTGTGTCCTGAGGCAGATGATGCTCCTTCTGATGAAATGTCAGAAGGTCAGCGGGAGCCTAGTGCTAAATCGCAGCGCTTACGTCATTCACCTCACTTCATCTCATCACGTAGGCATTTTATCATCTCACATCATCACAAGAGGAAGAAGCGTGAGTACAGTGCAGGACAATAAAGTATTTTGTATGTGTGAGAGAGGGAGACCTCTAACTGTCATTACAGTATATTGTGATAATTGTTTTACTTTATTAGTTGTTGCTGTTCATCTCTTACTGTGCCGATCATAGGTATGATGGGGAGGGGACTGCTGTATGTCTTTCCTATGTTTTCTTTCAAGCTTTCACTTGCAGCTCGCTTTGAGCTGCGTTTCCTGTTTCCTTTCCTGTTTTTTTCTTCCCCTTGTTAACATTACACATAAGTAAACTGGCAAAAGAGTGTGAGAGGGACTGTAAGTATTTAAAACTGCTTGACATCTATTTATATGAAGATGCTTTTTAGGTTTTTGGAAGCTTATTTCCATGTTGGCATGGAAAATTTTGGAAACTAATACAGGATAGGTGTTGAAAGTGTTTAACTTCCATGTTTGCTCTGTATAAAATGGGAAAGAGAGCAGCCACCCAACAGTGTGTTCTGTAAGACACCGTGCTTGGGAAGTGGTATCAGCTGAACATGTGGAAGAGTCCAGAGAGGCCTTGATGAAATGTCCCTGAAGTCAGATTAAGCCACGGACGAGCCATTCAAGGCCAATATGTACAGCACAGAAGTATTATTAGCAAATCCATGCATTATCCCTCTTCTATTTCAATTAAAAAAACCAAAGGTTAGTTTAAGGATTTATTCCTCAGCCTTGTGTGTTAGTTTTGTCTCCCCAGTGAGAGAGGAGATGGTGAAGAACCACGTCTGATAGATTTTTTTTTCTATTCCATCATAGTAACTAGTCTAACGTTTGACCACAAAGGCTTTCCCCAAAGAGTTATCAATTAATTGTTAGCCTGCAGAATTGTTGACCGGGATCCGCTCTCAGGTTAGAGAATGCCAGACTTAAAAGTTGAGGACGTTTGTGAAATTCAGAGAGCTCTTTCTCCATGAGGTTTAAGGCACTCTCAGTGTTTCCTTAGGTCAGTGGATGTGCTACTGTTATCTGATAGGTGATTTTCAAGAATTTATCGTATTTGGGATTTTTGATGCTTCCATTCGTTTTAAAAATTTTATTTAAATCCAAGTTAGTTAACATACAGTGTAATAACGGTTTCAGGAATAGGATTTAGTGATTCATTGCTTGCATATAACATCCAGTGCTCATCCCAACAAGTGCCCTCCTTAATGCCATCATCCATTTAGCCCATCCCCCAATGACCTCCCCTCCAGCAACCCTCAGTTTGTTCTCTGTATTTAAGAGTCTCTTTTAGTTTGCCTCCCTCTCTGTTTGTATCTTATTTGATTTTTCCTTCCCCTCCCCTATGTTCATCTGTTTTGTTGCTTAAATTCTACATATGAGTGAAATCATAAGGTATTTGTCTTTCTCTGACTGACTTATTTCACTTAGCATAATATCCTCTGGTTCCATCCATGTTGTTGCAAATGGCAAGATTTCATTCTTTTTGATTGCTGAGTAATATTCCGTTGTGTATATACACTACCTCTTCTTTATCCATTCACCAATCAGTGGGCATTTGGGCTCTTTCCATACTTTGGCTGTTGTTGATAGTGCTTTTATAAACTTGGGGTGCATGTGCCCCTTCGAATCAGCATTTTTGTATCCTTTGATGGTACAGCTGAGGAGCCGAAGTGGGAGCTCCAGGTGGCTACCCCTTCCCTCTCTTTTTTTTTTATGAACAAAAATGTGTAGAGCATTTTTATTAATGATAGCCAAAAACTGGAAACAAGTCAGATGCTCATTAACAGAAAACAACATACTCTAATATACTTACACAATGGACTATTAGCTTAAAAACAGAACTACTGATAAATGAAACAACATGGTTGGATCTCAAAACATTATGTTGAAAGGAAGTCAGACACAAAATAATGCATATCATATGACTGCATTTATATGAAGAATGGCATTCTTAGGTAATCTGAGGATGGTATGGTGGAAAGGATCCAAAAGGTGAAGTTACGTAGAATACTTGAAATGGAAGAATCAGGAAACCATCTCAGCAGAACAGAGGTGACTATAATAAAAATGTTTTCCTCTTAACTGTCCCCCCATTCATATATCATAGAATATCACATAGTCGTCTGTAAATGTTAACTGTTCTGTATGAGATCCTGTGCCATTGATGTTGAATGAAGTATAAGAGACTTGAAAAGTAGCCATTTCCTGTCAGCGGTTGTGTTTAAGTGAGCCTATCAGGCATGTGCTTGTGGGACCTTGAACCTTAGAGGGAGGTTTTGTTAGGTGACATCTAATGGTCACCTGCCAGTGAAAATGCTATTTGATTCTGCGTTGGGTTTACATTACACTTGTTTTGTTAGAATCAAAGACAGTTTGTAAATGCCGAAGCATTGTGTAAGGAAATGAGAGATGAAGACCGATAAACTGAGAGCGTGGCATCGTTAGATTAAGGGTGTGTCATTCTCACACAGGGTCCCATTTCTAGTCCTGTTAGCCTACAGATATGTGTTAATTGCATGAGTAGTTCAGATTTTCTGTTTCTGACAGTTGAGACTAGTTTGAAATATTTATAATTCTAATGCAATTAGAAATGCATTTAAAGAGCTAATGTTATTTGTAAGAATTTAGAAGTCAATCCCTTCGTGAAATAAATGGGCCCTTGGTAAAGTGAATCATAACCTAATTTTGAAAGTGTGGATGTTCTTCTGTTGGCTTTGCTTGACGTCTGTCAGAACTTTCAGAAGAATTCTGGGTGTGATTGCAGAACTCATCTGTTCTTATTGTATGCCTTAGTTCGGGATCTCTATTAAAATTTTTCTTCTCGCAGCGACCTTCACAGTCTTCAAAGATGAGTCATTTATTTAAAAAAAAAAAAAAGGTCAGTAATCTAACAGTTCTCATTTTCCCCTTCTCATCAAAGTATCCCCTGGCTAACTGCACATCCATGTAGATGAGTGAATTCCTAGTCAGCGGCAGTGTTGCAGGGGAAGTGAGATGCATTACTGGGCTCAGTAAACATTCAGCCAGTAGTACTGTCACTATCCCTTGGTTATGTGAGGTGATTTTTCAGTCCATTGGAGTCATGGGCTGACGTCATGCAATCAGCGCCTAAAAGCCAGGACAGTACCATGGCACAGTGTAAGTGGCCTCCTGGTGGCGCTAGAAGGACACTTGGTATACATAGAAGGGTCGCATGTTTGGTAGGCAGAAAAGATAGAGGGTGCTCTCATCACCAGACACACTGTGCCCTTTCAAAGTCTGTGTGATTACATTTGCCGTGATGTGGACGGGTTCCTACAATTTGTCTTCAGTCTCAGAAAATGGTTTGGGGCTGGGTGCACATTCTGTTGTTTGTTAATTCCTGAGGTGACACTTTTTAAGTCCCAATGTTTGATGTTCCACAGTCCCAGAAAGAATGATTTTTGATTCTTTGATCCTATAAGAAAAATCCAATTGTTTTCTCTCTTGCAGTTCATGCCGATGGCTTTTGTTCCCTCATCGTTTTAGCAGATATTTCCTTTCTCAAGTGAGAGTCGTGGTAGGGGGATGTCTGTGAAGATACTGTGACAATATAAATAACAAGCTGGTGAAATTACAAATATAGCAGAGTGATTCTTAAGAGCAAAGACTGGTCACGGTTATCAAGCTGGAGGACTGTTTTGCATGGTCCAGGGCTTTTTTTAATGTCATGTCTGCAGCATTTCTTACTTTTAAAACCGTCCTCTGCTTGCTAAGAAGAGAAAACACAGGCTAAGGGATAAAATGCTCTGGACACGTTTCATTGAGTTCTGTTCCCAACCCCCCCCCCCCCCACACACACACACCCTGGTCCTCCTGGTGGTTTTCGACCTCTCCATTTCTCTAATAATGTTACTTGGAGAATTAAAGACAACCTGAAAAAGCAAAACAATGGCAAGGAAGAAGGGCAGCGACAGTAATAATGGACTGAATTCTCTAGACTATTCACAGAATGGCAGCAAAGACAAAGAACTTTTTTCTTCTTTATAAAAGCTGCCCTTCCCTTTTTTTCCCTTTCAGACCTTTTTCTTCCCATTCTTGGCTTCCTTGCAGCTTTCAGCGTCTTATCATGAATGGCTATTTGAACTTCTCCTTTTTATTAATAAATAAGATGATGTTACTGTTGCTAATTTACTGTTTGGAAAGTAGAGGCTTTCACATGGCACTCTTGGAGGTTTAGAGTAATTGAATTTCAAGACTTCTCTTTTTCTTTCTTCACCCATTGAATCTGATTTTTCTCCTAGCCGAAGGGTTTGGCCTATTCTTTAGTGCTGTTTTGTTGTTGTTGTTGTTGTTGTTGTTGTTGTTTTGTTTTTTGTTTTTTTTAATAAGGATAATTGTTCTACAAATGTAGCTTAAAAAAATCATGTTTCTCGGTGAAAAACAACCACCCTGAACTAAAATCCAAACCAAATTATACCAGAACAGACTCACAGAGTCTGACATGAAGGGGGAAGAAGGGAGAAACGCTAATGCTCCCCAAGTAATCAGTTTGGGCCATTTCAGTGCTAAATGACAGGATCAAGAAGAAAAATTTTGAAATTGATTTTTAAGACTGTCTGAAAAAGGAGGCTGAAATGAATATTAAGTGATTTCTTTGGGGCTGTCAGAAATAATAATGGAAGAAGAGACAAGCCCAGACTTGCTGCTGATGGTAGGATCAGGGAATTTAGAGTCAGTGCAAATTGGAGATGAAGTTCTGCACTCCAATCTTTAAGAAATGGTAATGAACAGGAGGGAGAAGAAGCAGCAAAGGAACTTAATATGAGTAGGTACGAGCCGGAAAGGGGAGAGGAAAAGGCGCGGCATTACACGTGGGAGTGTTAGGAAAGAGGCATCGTGATGGATGTGCTGTGCTCTGGATTCCATGAGGATTCTCTCCCCTTTTCTGGGAGAATGTGCCACACGGGGTGTGCTAGCAGTGGAGATGGATTTGTCTGGACACCTCCATCCTCTCTCCTTCCCCCCTTCCTGCCAGCAGCCATATACATCTATCTATCAGTTGGCTGGTTGGAGTGGGGCTCCGGGCTGGCTGTGGAACAAGCCCATATGGCATGAGGATTGGATTCATGTCTTTGGTCTCATTAGCACCATGTTGGAACCAACAGAGTTAACTGACTAATTAATACAGAGATGCGTTGGGTGTTTTCTGGGATTTGGAATCAGTTTCCCTTAAATTAGCCATGTCAATTACCACAAGTCCATAGATACCAAGAGTTGGAAAAAGATCTGGCAGGATTTAAAAACAGATAGGGAAACATGGAGCATTTCAATGAAAATGAGAACACCCACTTTACTCGGATTGTGCTTTTGCAGGAAATGAATGCACAGCATTGTGAGGGACTAGTGCACCATTCTGATGGACTGCTTTTCCTACAGTCTGTTTTTGGAATTGTATTAAATTCCACCTTCTTTTTCTTGTTCTCTGAATACATGGGCTAGAAAACAATCTTCTTCAACTTTCTGCGTACCGGTGTTGAAATGGACTGCGAGCATTAATTCTCTCATCTTTGGGGAATAGTATCCTGACTTCCTTTTGGGAGACTTACCTACCTTGCCTTTGTCTTCTGGGATTTTATTTTACATCAAGGGAGTGGCCTTTCCTAAGTCATCGATGGACAGTTTTGTGACTCAGTCTAAGCCATTTCTCAGCTGGGGATGATTTTGCCTCCAGGGTTGGGGGGGGGGGCATTTGGCAATGTCTGGAGAACTTGTCGTTACAACTAGAGGTTAATGTTACTGGCATCTAGTGTGTAGAGGCCAGAGATGCTGCCAGGTATTCTACAAAGCACAGGACAGTTCCTCTACAACAAAGAATTATTGGTCCAAAATGTCAGTTATGCAGAGGTTGAGAAACCTTGATATAAGCCAAGTGGAATTGACCTTTTGAGACTCTGGAAAATCAGCGATGTGGTCTAAGCAACACCCTCATGACGAGGGTATTGACTACAGGACTCATTCATTCCAGTAGCAGTTCCCAGTTAAGACTATCCAGTTGTTCTTGTTCGCTAGACTTCAAGCCTTTCTAGCCTTCTACTTTTTTCTGTGCTACATCTCCTCTGGGACATCTACTCTGGGACTCCTATACTCTTTTGATACAGCGTTTCTCTGCTTCAATTAGCCTGAGTCATTTTCCATTGTTTGCAATTAAAGAACTCTGAACTGATGTGGAAGGGCTGACAGTTGTTTAGATACGTGTGTTGTCAAGTGATACCTCTTAACTAGATGGTGCCTTACAAATCCTCCTTAGGGTTATTAAATAGCTATGTGGTAGTTGGGGGTCAAGTTAGAGCAAGCAGAAGCTGTGGAACATAGAACCCCATACATTTGAGGGGTTTTGTGCTGACCTATCATTGCAATGGTAAGGAGAATCAGCATGCCAACAAAGAGCTTGAGAACTCACGCCCAAGCAGAGAAAGTTTTCCAAGACAGCAGGGCATCTATGGCAGCAGATCAGTGCAAATACAAAGAGTAGAGACCTAGTATTTTTAAAACGATGACTGCCTTTGACCTCCTTGGGTACCATATGCAGTGTAGAAACCATGAGCTGCAGATGAATGATTTCTTTTTAGAAAAATCATTCTTCTCATTTCAAGCTTCATTTAAAATAACGAAAGCATAGATGGCCGTACCTTAATCACAGGCATAGGAGTTTTCTTCAAAGATTTTAAAACTCAGGGCTGATGCTGGTATGGTGCTGTATGCCATTAAATAGGAACAAATGTTTTCAATTTAAGGCGATCCAGGGAACAGAGTCTCTTGATTGCAGAGGCTGGGATAGGCCAGTGTGGATGGCTGCCTGGGCCTGTGTAGCTGTTGGTAACCTTCAAGGCTACCCCGTAAAAGATCTGTTTTCTTGGAAGTTCCTCTTTCACTATGTGCATGGGTTGGAATATGTTAATCTGTTCTTCAGTGAACAAAATTATAAAAATATGTGCGCATACAAATAGACGACTCATGTTGGAGATCTCATGAGGTTCATTGTACTTCTCAGAGAGAGTTTCTTTTTTTAAGATGCCAGCAAAATGCCATGGTATTTTATTTTTGTCTCCGGTAAATTGCTCTGGAAACTTAAACAAATTAAATGTCCTGTTTTGTGTTTCTGAGACACACGGGGGAAACTCAGTCTCCCCAATCTGCTGCTTCAGTGGGAAGAAAGATGTGTGTGTAATCACCTTTTTGAAACAGTTATGCATATGCTGGGGTAAAGGGAGGGCACACGGGCCACTCAGTATGACTGGAATTGCAAGCAATTGTGTTTATTCTCTAAAGCAGAGGAAAACAAAAGTGAACTGTTTGGAGGGGTGTGTGTGTGCGTGCACGTGCATGTGTTATTCTGTAAGATGAGGAATCCTTTCTGTTGCTTTTTATACTTTAAGAATTGATTTCTAAGACAGTATATGTTAGTAATATTTAATTAAAATCATTGTTGAAGCCATTTGAAAATAAATTTAAAATAAATCTTACTGAAAGTAATAATGATCATCATTCAAATGGATGACAATAAGACAGAAATTAGCAAGTAGAATTTAGAATATCATCTATCCTGCCTTTGGAATTTCAATAAAAACCTAAAAAAAAAAAATAAAAGGGCTCTGTTTTTCTTGAGTTGCCAGTCACTAAAAAGCATTTAACTTTGTTTCCTGTGTTGGTAAATGGAAACAGCTCTGAGATACAATTCCCCCCTCCCCTGCGTCTCCGAACCACGTGTGGAAGCACATACTGGATTTCTCCAGTATCTAAGGACTGCTTCCTTCAATACCTTCCTGGTAGGAAGAGTGAAACAGTCTGGAAACCTGTGCCCCTGGGCCTGAGTAATAAAATTAGCCAAAGTGGCTAATTTTAGTTCTTCTCCCCTTCAACAGGATCTTCTTGACAATAGGAACTGTCTGGCTTGGTTACTTTTCATGAAAACATCTCAACTCCCCAGCAGCTTGAACTCTCAGTTGAAATATTACATTTAAAGGCCATACAGAACCCAAATGAATGGATGATTGCAGCACCTTTCAAATGTCACTTAAAAAAAATCTATAGAGTGAAGGTTCAGGTCCTTTGGGAGGGAGTAGAAATGAATTGTCACTGTATCCTCCCTTTGCTTAGGTGTTGGCTGTCTTCCCCCTCTTCCTCATTTCTCTGCTCTCTCTGCATTTCCATCCCCCCTCACCTCCTCCCACACACGCCTGAACCGTATGAAATTCTGGTTTGGGTGTATGCCCTGAAGGCTGAACTATGCAAGAAGCGTCATCTGCGGAGGTGTTTCCTTTCAGAATGTCATTGTTTAACTTCAGGGTCCTGTTATTCTTGTGTGAATGAAATGTCAGAAATGAATTTCACCGTGTAATTTCCCTGGAATTGACAGGACTTTGCCATCTGTCATTGGATCGTGGTTTTACCTTTGGTTTCCTGCCCTGTGTAGGGTTCTGACCTATCCCTTTGAGTCCCAGTAATTTTACCTCTCAATACATAGCCTTTGATGGAGGTCTCTGCTGCCAGGTGTGACTTTTGTAACTTCAAGGTATGGAGTGGTTTCTCCCACAGGCTTTGCTTGTTATTATTTTTAAAACCTCAAGTGTCATAAATCCTGTCAGTTGAACATGTTGATTGGCGATTAATCCCGGGTGTATTATCTATTTTTGTTCTCAGCCTTTGCTGATGAGGAGGGTCCACATTCCCCAAAAGTCTCAGCTTTGCTTTTTGAAATGTAAGACTGAGTTCTGTGAGCTCAAAGAGGTGGTTTGGGGGGAAGAATTAGGTAGGAAGAGGGAGAAAAATGTAATGGCTTTCATAAAGAACCCAAGTTTAATTGGAAGGAAGGAAAACTGAAGTTTTCATTCCCGACGAAGTGAAGATTTTGAAAAATCCTACTGCTCTGAAGTCAGAAGCTGGGTTTTATAAAGTACAAGCAGATGGTTTTTGAACTGAACGTTAAAGCTCTGCTGTCAGAGTTGACAAGTTCCTGAATTCAATTTTCAAACTAAAACTTAGAAAACTGAGGGTCTCCTCACTAGCTTATCAAAAGCAATGCGGGGGCAGGCTCTCCCTGCTGCCTCGGGCAGTCCAGGTGGAGAGAGAGGAGGGTGCATTCCATCAAATGATCTGTGCTCCCTCTTGTGGACTTGCACTTGTGAGGTGGGCTGTGAGAAGAAGGGCCCCTGCAGCTCAGGCTTGCTGAGATTGGATGACCATGACAGGCAGCCCTCCCCTTGTCTCCAAGAATCGGCAGAGTTTTGCCATTTTTAGAGAAGCGTCAGGCACCAATGATCCTTGCTCAGGACTTACTGGTCTTCATGGTTGGCAGAAAAAGGATTGAGAAGTGCAGATATTAGCACACTAGTGGTAGTTTGACAAGAACAGTGTTTACCCATACAGAATTCCAGGCATAGCTACCATCAGCCTCATCTTTCTTTTGGGATAAGAATTAGCAAGCTGTGGCTCCTGATCTTCCTTATGCATGAAGACAATAACTGGTTGTTCAAAAACAAAACAAAACAAAACAAAACAAAACAAAAAAACCCACCAAAAAACCTTGCAACTAAGATCTGTTGCAGGAGAGGTGGCTGGAGGGAGGCAGCAGCAGTAGTAATGGGGGCAACTATAATCTAGTGTGATGTTAATACTATAGTAATACTATATTAAGCAAGCATTAAATATTTACGGTGTGCCATATATTGCCTGAAAGCCCATTTTAATTTCATAGCAACCCATGAAGTAGGTAATATCACCGCTGTGCAAATGGGGAGAGGGAGCCTTGGATTATTCAGGTTTTTCAAGTACTAAGCAGAAGAGCTGGGATGTAGACCCACCTCTAACTCCTAACCTTGTCCTCTCAACATTATATTGTAAAACCACCTCCAAGGTGATGACAATGATGAGCTCAGTGGTAGGATTTCTTCCTACAGATTTTTTCAAAAGTAAATAAATATCATGACCT
The DNA here is from genome assembly GCF_018350175.1 of Felis catus. Taxonomy (NCBI): domain Eukaryota; kingdom Metazoa; phylum Chordata; class Mammalia; order Carnivora; family Felidae; genus Felis; species Felis catus. The sequence goes on from NC_058374.1 coordinate 117,976,952, forward strand.
TTTGAATACTCCTCTGGTTGTGTGATTCTATTAAGTCTTGAAATTTCACAGCCTTTTATTTTGTGTTCTTTTGGTCTTTGAGAATTCAGATTTATTAGTTGCTATATTTTGTTTTTATTCCTGTAACTGTTATAAAACCTTATTAAATTGAAATCTCATTACCTGGAACTCTCAATTAACCAGATTTTTTTTTGTACTCCACTTTTAGAAAGAAGAAAACAACAGAAAAACAAGCTCATATCAGATTTTATTTTGAATGTTAAATATTTCCTATGGTTCTGTGCCTTTTAGATGTTATGCCTAACGTCTAAGTATGCCTAGTAAGATGTTGGAATGTAAGTATATCTCTTTATGGTTTCAAAATGTTTAATCAACAACCAAGGCTGTAAAAATGTTAAGGGTTTTGTACTTGTAAGGGTAAACTAATGGCAGCAACAAAGGGTCCCCGCATCTTAAATTCAGTTACCTGGACTCTTTCTTTCTTGTGGCTCTGATATTCCTCTACAATCTCACCGTTTTTTAACTGAATCTAAGGATCCTGATTGTCAAGCAAAGGAAGGCAGCTAAACTGGAAGATTCTCTGGGAAGATTGGGGGGCGGGGCGTGTCAGGATTAGAAGTGGTACACAGTCCATCTGTCCACATTCCAACGGCTGAGACTTAGTCATATGACCCCACCCAACTGCAAGGGAGGCTGGGAAATGTAGTCCAGCTCTGTGCCCAGGAATAAAAGGGAAAAGGGTTTGGTATCTACCTAGCATGGTCCTTGTCACAGTAGTGACATAAAATCTTGAGATTTCATGGCCCTTCTGATATTGTGAAACATCTAAGAAACATCTGATTATCATCTAGATTAGAGGTTTCACAAACCTGAGTCATTAAAGAATATCTCTGGAACTTCATTTAGACCTACACAGAATCAGAGTGAGAGTGGGGTGTGGGGGTGGAAGCAGGCCAGGAATCTACATTTTTCAGAAGCTCTCCAGGTGATTTGGATATAGCCAGTCTGGTGCCAGTTTGGAGTTTGGAAATGACTAATCTCAATAATGCACTAAACAAGCAGGAATATGTATTAATTCATTGTAGGAAGATTTTTAGCAAAAAGGACTAAAAAAAGAGTGATGTTTAATTACTTAGTAATGTAAGTGAACTCAAGCTTCCTATTTATACCAACCATTCTAATTAGTCAGACTTCAGACATATTCAGTGGTCAGTTGTTTTGAAATTCCATAGAGTGCTGCATAAATCCCAGTGAAAAGCCTCCTGTATGAGGAGAGCCATCCTGGGTATTGGGGAAACTTGCCACTTGTGTTTTATTATAATTATAAATAAAAATTTTTTTCCATGTCTCATTTCAACCTATTTCACCCTCCTAGCAAACACCATTATAGATTCCTGGTTACCTAAACTGTACCACTAGATGTGAAGGCAGTCGTGGTAGTAAAACTGTTTTTCTAAAGCAAGCAGTCATTGGGTTTTAAACATAAAATTGTGTGTTTTCTGTTTTCATTTTTAAGTATATGAAGTTGCCAGTTTGTCTGTTTGTTTTTAACACACAGATTCCTGATACGAAATTTTCTGCTTCATGTAAATCTTTACTAGTGTGTGGCTTTTGAAGGATAAAGGTAACCTCTCGTAACCAATAAATGTTGCAGTGGTGAAATTGGTCTCGTCAGTTTTGCAGGGCTATTCCGTGGTTACTACCCCAAGTGACAGTGGGAGTGCCCAGGGTGATATTTCAGGTTTACTCGTTTGTATTGCCATCAGGTTGGATTTATGAAAGATAGAGGAAATTTATCGCCCTTCTGTGTTATTCCAAAGCCATAATTTTCTAGTCTCTTGGTTGCTTGTGAACATTTCTGATAAAACACATACCACTCTGAATCTTTGTAACATGGATTTGTTTAAGATCTTCAATTATGCATTGCTGTGATCCAAGCAGAGGATGAGAAGCCTCAGGCTGCTGCACTCCCATACTGAGGGTAGCCTTGCAAACCATTCTGTACAGAGCTCTAATCATATTATCTTTACAATTATTCTATCTTGCCTACCTAATAACTCCCACCTTCCTTAGCCTTGCATTCAAGCACCTCATAATCTGAACTCTAGTTAAAATTGCTGGAGAGCTTTCCAGCCACTTAGCCTATAGGATCCTTACCCGAAATCTCTACACTAGCCAATTAGTCATCATCCTACAGAACACCTTGAGTTTCCTGCCCCTTTATCTTTGCACCTCGTTATTTCCAAACTCTGTCTCTTCCCAAATGAAATTCAATCCATTTTTTAAAATTCAGTTTGAAATTCCACAGAATCTGAAACCTTTCCTGTGCAAGTTAACTATGGCAACTGTTGCCTGCATATACCGTGAACCATGATGCATTTAGTGTGGGATGTATGTTAGATTTTTTACTGGAGTGTAAGCTCCTGGAGATCAAAGATCCTACTTTCTTCATCTCTTGTTCTTTTTAGTGCTTTAACCACAGTGAGAATTTGGTAACTAACCTTCATAGTAAGTAGCGTCAGTTGAGGATTATAAATGCACAGTGAAAACCCAACCTGAGACTATTGATTTAGAGCATAGTTTCCCAAAGTGGAATAGTAATATAAGTTACTTTGGGAAAAAGTATTTGGTTATATTTATATAGATTACTTTATTGCATGGCTTTTTAGAGCCTTTAATATGCTTATAGAATGTAATATGTTAACATAAATATCAAAGAGAGAATATAGTAGGCATCGCATTTCATGTTCTTTTGACCACAGAGCTCTTTTTTTGTGTGTGTGAAGCATATATTGATGAATCAGGGTTTTTAGTAACTCATTTTGGGAAATACTGACTTGAAGTGATATTCTGCATTTTCATAAAACCCTTTGTTATCAAAAGTATTTTCACCGTTAAAGTCATCCTCATTTTCTCTAATGACTGCTCGTAAGAAAACAAAATGTAGTTTGTACTCCTAGACATAATTACTTTGGGTATTGTGTGTATGTGTGTTTATAACTGCCAAAATTCATCAAATATGCCACTTGCTTTAGCTAAGAGGTATAGATCAGGAAAAATCTTGGTTATTTAAATGAAACCTGTAATAAGACATGCAGCTGAGGTCTTTCTCTGGTCCCACATCTCCAAAGAGATATGCAAAGGCCTTTGCCTTAGTAGTAATTTTCCTGAAGGTCACTCACTACTTAGACTGTTTATGTAAATCTCCGTTAATTGAAGCTTCATTTAATGATTTGCTGAATGTAACGTCAACAATGAGTTTTTTTCTCCTCTCCTCCTCCTCCTCTTCTTCCTTCTTCTTGCCATTATTGTTTATCTGTTCCACACCTTCTTTCCCTGGACACAGATTAAAAAAAAAAAAATCAGGTCATCATTGTGTGTAGATTTCTCTCCTTTAAACAAGGTCTGTTATCGTCAGCGATCATTTGTCAGGGCTGTGATCTCGTGTACAGTGGGTGAGACCAGATTGCAGCGCAAGAGGTACCAAAGGATCTTTTAAGTTGAAATTAAACCTATGATTTTTATGAACTTTGGAGCGCCTAATTAAGCGATTAGTAACAAGCAGGAGTTTCCAAATGTCAAGTATATAATTATGAAACAAACAAGAGCTGGTTTTTCCAATAAACTTCTGTGCTGTGCCCCATTACCTCTTGATGGGCCCCAAAGTCTTCCGGTGAAGGGCATAAAATATGGATGGATTTCCAGTACTGATACTTAGAAATCTCATCCTCTGGCGCATAAGTACATAGGGTAAGAATAAGTTTGAACCTGGTAAATTGGTGGAGGAGCGTTAATTTCATCTTTCAAATCACATGTTATAAAGAAATTCCATTTCATTTCATTTTTGTCTTTATTTTCCTCCGTTCAGCCTCTGTTGCTGTTAAACTCCATAACCAACATTTCCCTCTCATTTTAAAATTCAAAATAGTTAATTTTTAGCTTATGCATGAATTAAATTTGGTGGGAGGTGGGAAGAAGGGAGCTGTGAAGATGTCAGACATTAATATTTAATTGAGTGTAGAATCTCTGATGTTAGGGTTAGAGAAGTGAGTAGCCTTTCAGACTATGAAATACAAAGTTATTCATTTTTTAAGTCCCCCCCTCACTACTTACCCTCAGTGTTTCTGTACAGATAGTCAGTGTTTGACAAATTCTGACAGGTTTTAGCCAATCAAATATTAGGATCTGTTACATGCTAGGGAGAGTGGCAGACACAAAGAAAACAGAAGTTCTGATCTGTGCTTCTGAGAAGCTTAAAAGATTATTTAGGAAGCAACATATATACAAAGTAGAAAAAATTAGTGTTTTTATGATTAAAATTTTTTGTCATTTGCTATGCAAGTAATACATAAATCCATCCTTTTACTTAAAAATATAATGCACATACCATTTACTTTTCTCTCAAATAGGTACATATAGAGGTAAGTGGATAGGTAGGTAGAAAGATAGATGTAGTTCTTTTCTCCCCTAGTATGCCCTTGTCCTTACGGTCCAGTGTGGCTGCTGGAGTTCCAGAGTCCCACCTGAATTCTAGGCAGTGGGACTGAGGATATGGAAGAGGAAGGTGTACCTTTTCTTGATCAACTAAAATTCAGTCCTGTGGCCATAATTAGTTGCAAAGGAGGCTGGGATATGTGTGTGTTTTGTTTTGTTTTTATCTTTTTTAAGTTAGGCGGCAGTAGGCCCAGCTAAGGATTAGAGTTTTTTATTTTTTTATATATATATATTTTTTCAACGTTTTTTATTTATTTTTGGGACAGAGAGAGACAGAGCATGAACGGGGGAGGGGCAGAGAGAGAGGGAGACACAGAATCGGAAACAGGCTCCAGGCTCCGAGCCATCAGCCCAGTGCCCGACGCGGGGCTCGAACTCAGGGACCGCGAGATCGTGACCTGGCTGAAGTCAGACGCTCAACCGACTGCGCCACCCAGGCGCCCCTAGAGTTTTTTTAATAAAGAAGAATGGAAGGGATCTTAGGAGGCACTGGCAGTCTTTGCCACAAATTGTTACCATTGTTTCACTATTGCAGACAATGCAAAAATGAACATTCCTGAATGTGAATGATCATGTTGATTCATGCTAGTAAGTGGTCTGTGTCAAGTGGGTCACAGGGATAGAAAATACTTGAGGAGGGGTTTGGAGAAGGGCAAGATCATGGTGAGCTGGGGTGGCTGGACAGGCCGGTGCCACGGAGGTAGATCTGACCTTGGTCGTGATGGGTGGGTAGACTGCAGATGGGAGGACATGGAGTGTATCCAGGCCAGGTGAATAGCATGTACCAATTCAGTCGCTCGATAGCTATTTATTGAGCATTTACTCTGTGCCAGACACTAGTCATACAGAGAGGGGGCCAACATAGTCCTTGCCCTTATTGGAACTCACAGACAAATAATTCATGCCTCTGGGTGCCTTGGGGATAGGCAGTGAGGGGACCTAGGGCTGGATAAGAAGACGAGGGCCAACTCGGAGAGAACTTGGAAGCCTGTTTAAAGAGATTAAACCTACTTTGTAGTTAGTGGAGAGCCACTAAAAGCTTTTTGATCAGAGGAATGATCTGATCCAGGTGGTGTTTGAGGAGAGAGAACCTGACATACAGGTGATTGGAGGAGGCTAAGGAGGACTTGAAGCAAAGCGGTTGCCAGGAAGCTGTTATGGAGCTTCCCTCTGTGGTGGTGAAAGCCTGAGTCAGGTTGCTGACCAGGGCTGTGCAGCATGGTGGCTCAGGGCATGCTTTGCAAAAAGAAATGGTCCTGGCTTTGGACCATTTCTGACCTCTGTGCCCTCGCTGTGGGTTGGGTCTGGTCCCTATCTCAGTCAGCACAGCCTCTTATAACAAAATGCCATAGGCTGGGTGTCTTAGACAACAGAAATCTGTTTTCTCACAGTTGTAGAGCCTGGGAAGTGCAAGATCAAGGTGCTGGCTAATTTGGTTTCTGGTGAGGAGTCTCTTCTTGGCTTGTTATATCCTCACATGGTGGAGAGAGTGAGAGAGAGCGAGAGAATGAGCATGAGCTGTGGTGTCTCTTCCTCTTCTTATTAGAGCACCAACCCTGTTGGATTAAGGCCCCATTCTACGACCTCATTTCATCTTTATCACTCCTCAGGGAACCTATTTCCATGTAGTCACACACTGGAGGTCAGGGCTTCAACATAGGGCTTTGTGGGAAGGTGAACAGTCAGTCCCTAGCAGTCACCTTACAAGTTCTGAACCACAAGTTTCTCATCTGCAGAATGGGGAAAATTCCATCAGCCTCTTCCTAAACTTGTCGTGAGGATTAAGTGAGGTTTATCAAGTGTTCAAGTGTTCAGCATGATATCTGGCACATGGGAAGTATTAAAGACTGGAAACTAGAAGGGACAGGTGGGTCAAGCCTTTCAGTATCTCAGTGGAAAAATTTTATGACTTGGGGAATGGGTACAGAAGACAAGGGAGAGTGAGGGCACAGGGATGATGCTGAGGATCTAAGCCAGGGTGACGGGGAGAATGATGTCAATTGACAGAAATAACAGAGTCTGGGAAGAAGCCAGTTTTGGGGGAGAGATTGATGAATTTGATTTTAGGTGCATTGCATTCGGTGAGATGGCTGGGTATGCGAGTGGAAATTTCCAGCAGACAGTTGGGTTTATTTACAAGAGGATATATGGCTACTAACGACAGCTCCTGGGGGATACAAAATCGGTAGAGGCTGAAATTCAAGAGGAAAGAAACAGAGAATTCAAATGAACCTGCACAGACCCAATAAACTGGAGGCCCTAGCTTATGCTGCAGGAATTTAGTTTTATAAAGTTCAAACTTCAAGCTGGGGGCTGGATTCTCTGGATCATTTCTTCAGTTCTCCACTTCACTTTGCTTGTTATAGACCCAAGGAGATAGTTGAGGGTCCAAAGCCTAACAAACCTGCCAGAAGAAGTTTACATCTTGAGCATTCCGGTTAAGGAGTTCAAGTGAAGAGAGAAGTGGCTTTCTCAGTATCAGGACAAAGTAGCTGGGAAATTTCTGAGCCAGGATATTGTCTCTAAACACTGCTGAGTCTTGGGCAGTCTGAAAAGCCCTTAGCACTTAAGGATCCAATTAAAAGGGAATTATTTTCCCATTCCACAGCTAAGGAAATGGATCAACAAAGAGGCTGAATGACTGTTTAAAAACCTGACAGATGTAACACGGCAGACAAGGGAATGGGATTTAGAAGGCTCCCCCTTTCTGAGATGCTAAGTTATTTTCTTTAGCGTGATATGTCAGTTCTTCCAGAAATGAGTCAACCTTTGATAGACTCATGCCAGTAAATAAAAAATAGTCCACCTTTATCCAGTTACAGGCAATGGAAAAAGCAAGTACTTAGAATTTATCACACTTACTATTAGCTTTTCGCTTTCTGTCTTTTGTGCTTTACCCCCACAATCCCTCATATTCCTCTAAATAAAAGCAAATTACTCTTTTCCTCACTTGTGTTTGGGCCTGCTTACTCTATTCTTCTGAAGTAGTTCTTGCTAACAGGTGTCTTAATCACCTGATCATTCTGACTTTATCTTAAGTCCCTCTCTGGATTTTTCTGCTGTTTGACATTACTTCATCAAAATCTGTTATGTTGGCTTCTATGAAACCTCACTCTCCTGGTTATCATGACACCTCATGGAGTATGTCTTTTTGGTTTTCTTCATGGCATCCTCTACTGCTTACCAGTTAAATTCTGGCATTTTTTTTCTTCCTAAGTAAACTGTTTTTCTCACTCCGCATCCTTTCCTGCTTGGTTGATCTAATCCATTTTCATTATATCAATTATCATCAATATATCAATGAGTCTTGAATTTTATCTCTGGTCCAGATTCTTCTCCTAAGCTTCAGACTTACATTTCGACTAGACAGCTTTATTCAGACATCTCCTGATTTGTCAAGATAAGATATGTGAGTCTTTTCTCCTCCAATTCTTTCTCGTCTCTAGCACCCTCCCATCTATGAAATTGGAAATCTGGGAACCAATGATAATCCCTTTTGCCATAAGCTCTTTCAGTACCTACATGGTAGTTAATCATTTACTAATTAGTGTCAACATCATATTTCTCAAGACTGGAATTTGGGGGATATAAATATAGCATGACTTATAAGAAGGGGAAAGAGACAAAAATTTGGATCTAAGTAAGAATGCCCAGTAGATAGATGGTATTTTGGTTGCACTATGATCACGCACGTGTTGGGGCGCCTGGGTGGCGCAGTCGGTTAAGCGTCCGACTTCAGCCAGGTCACGATCTCGCGGTCTGTGAGTTCGAGCCCCGCGTCAGGCTCTGGGCTGATGGCTCGGAGCCTGGAGCCTGCTTCCGATTCTGTGTCTCCCTCTCTCTCTGCCCCTCCCCCGTTCATGCTCTCTCTCTCTCTCTCTCTCTCTCTCTGTCCCAAAAAAAAAAAAAAAAAAAAAAAAAAGTTGATCACGCACGTGTTCCATCTTCAAGGTAGACTTGTTTACCTCAAAATGTTCCAAATGTTTTGATGAGATTCACCATTTATTTATTTATTTATTTATTTATTTATTTATTTGGTGAAGAAGAAATAGCAAAAATGGCAATTAAAAAACCGTTGAATTTTGTATGAGAAAGTATGTGCCTTTCTCCCATTTCCAGATAAACATATAGAAATCCGGAGTAAAAGGTCTTACCCTGGGTTGTAGAGCTAGCTTCCAGTAGACTTGCAGGTCTTTTCATTTTTCTCTTTTGTACTCTTCCTCTCTTACTACAAGGCTTCCCTTAGTAAAGTATGGTGTCTTTCACCGAGTAATGACTCAGGAAACACAGATTAGATTCTCACAGGTAGCATTCTCTAGAAGGTTTACAGCTGAATTTCACTCCATCCCTTACACTGTTCATGCTGATTATCAAGGTGGGGTTTGGACATGACCACATCTGGCCTATCAGCACACATTGCCTATATCTTCCCTGTGCTAAATTGTCGGTGGTTAGTCCAGCACTGTATTCCTAATGAGCCTGGAACACCCAAAGTGCTTAACACAGGACTCTAGCAGTTAGTGTCAATCAGTTAGTTTGTTACAGAATTGAAACCCAGTTTTCATCCCCTCAGAAGTCCTTTTAGTCCCCATTTCTTTTGTCTATAGATTATTATTGACCAGGCAGTCCACCATTTTAATAGCACCTGCCTTTCTTGTGCTGCATTTGTAATCACCTGTGAAATGATGTGCTGGAGAGTTACTTCCTACCTGTCATGGATTTTTCTTGTTAACCCAACTCTGTGCTCAGGCCTGTTCTGGGTTCTGGATTTCTTCTTTGTGAGAGTTTATCAGACCAAAGTATTTTTCACTTATGGTTGGAACAATTCAGGCACAAAGAAAGGAAAGATAGAGGTGTAAGACAGAAAAGCCAGTAGTGGAATCTGAGCCCCTGACTTCAAAAGTTCAATACCAACATGATGTAGCTTCCTAACACTTACCACATGGTGTTTCTTAAAATACTTCTCAGCTTTAATATACAGTTCTTTCTTTCTTCATGTTAAGTTTTTTGGAAATATAAGAAAGATGATATTTCTAAATTGATAGAGTCTCTGAGACTCAAAAACAGTGTGCCAGATGGCGGGAGCAGCAGGAAACAAATCCCGGCAGGAGTGGAGAGGTAATTGTGAAGGAATCGAGAAAAGGTAGGAGGAAATATAAAATGATAACGAGGGAATAGAGAGAGACTAGGTTATTGTAATTAGTTTAAAAAGAAATTCCTGTTGGATTTCATGACATTTAGTTAATTGACCATAGGTATTCATCATATTCTTTCTTTATTTCCAATGCCGACCAAAGCATCTTGAATGATGTGAACAGTATGGCTCCTTTTTTGGAGAAGCTTAAAATCTTACCAGAGAGATAAATACTAATGAAGGGATGAAAGAAAAAAAAGTGAGTTGTCCGTCCCCCCATCAACTTACATGTCTGGAGTAAGTATCTCACCCTTCTGACCTGAGGTCTGAGATGGCACCACTTCTGGTCTCATACTTGGACACCAATGGCAGAGCTCTCTCATCTTCATTTTCATCTTCTTGGTGATTAGTCATCCAGGATCATATCTCCTTCATCTCTTTCCCCTCAGCCCTTCGCACTATTCCAGGCACATAAAGGACACTCAGTCATTGCGTTAAATTGTTACTTCTCTCTGTGCTTTTGGCTCTTGTAGCTCTGCATTCTAGTTCAACCATTTGGCAAACTCAAATTCACTCCTTCCTGATCTCACACTTGGATTATTCTATTTTTCAGATCAGTCTTTCTAAAATGCCACTTTTCTCAAATTGTCTCCTTGCTCAGGGATTTACTGGTGTTTTCTATTACTCATAACATCAACTCTATATTTTTCTGCTAAAGCTCTTAAGACCTCCCCATTATCTCCATCTATCTCATCTATCCATCTGTATCCATCATTATCCTCAAAACAAGCCTGGGGCTTCATTAAGGTCAGTCTTCTCAGTTCCTCTCTCTAGTTATGTTAACCTCTGAGCACGTGGGCCTGCTACTCTGCTTGCTATGAGTAGCCTTTAATTTGCTCTTCTGTAGTTTACTTTTCAAGTCCCATATCATTCAACAAGACTTCTCTCATTCTTTTAATCACTTAATCAGCACACATTAATGGGCTGTCTACTATGGAAATAAAAATCAAGAAGATGTGACTTCTGCCCTTAAAAAGCTCACTCCAAACCTTGTGCTCAGCACAGTATTTTGTAGTTTTTATGAACTTAACAACAGTGGTGGCCCCTCCACTGCAAGACTTTGAGCAGACTACCTACTCTTCTCTGCCTCAAGTTGCTTATCTATAAAATGGGAATAACAACAGTTCCCTACGTATAAAAGTACTTAGAACAGTAGCTGGCTATTGTGAATACCCATTACTTTAGCAATCATTATTATAAGTCCCTGGCTTCTATAACACAATACACAGTAAAAGTGTACAGTCTCACATAGTCTTATAATAGCTTCACATATTTAGTGCTTCTCTTAATTGGGCTGGAGGCTTTGGGTGGATCAGGTCCTGTCCTTGTTCTGGTGGAGTCATCACAGTGCCAAGTGCAGAGCTCAGAGGTTGTTCTTAGAAGATTCTTGTTAAAGCGTGAACTCACATGAGGCCTTTCATATCTCTTGCCATGGCCAATGTAAAAGAACCCAGGGGAATAGATTGGATTGGTCTTCTTAAGAGGTAGGGCAAAGAGTGCAAGGAGGAGAGTGAGTGGTTATGGAGAAGAGAAAACTATGGGATTTTATGGGTCTCCAAGTTCTTATAAAAAGTCCGTTAGATAAGAAAGAAATTTTGAAGTTGGGGCATGAAGATGAAGAAGGAAATTTATTGGATTCCTACTGGGCACCATGTCCTGGGCTCACTACTTTTCACAGGCACCACCCCAGTTACTCCTCAAGTGGCCCTGGATGGCAGAGATTGTCCTCTCTAGTTTCTGTATGGAGAACCTGAGATTCAGAGTGGGTGTTTTCCTTGCAGAGGTGACACACGGAATAACTGACAGGGTCTTCTGCTATAGTATAGTATGTGTGGTATTTTTACTCTGACAATTTCTGAGAAAGTCTGGCAAAAGTTGTGCCATTAAATGAGTTTAATGGGGCACGTATAGGGTGGATAATGCATTAGCAATCACCACTCCATTTGTTAGTGCTTCTGATTGGTTCACATTCTGTTCCTTTAGGCCTTAGCCTCGTGGAATCTCAACAGTGGGTAAGTAAATGGGCCTGGCTTTTGTGCATAAGTAGAGGAGAGTGATACCCCATTCTGGGCATCCTTATACCGTCACAAGTGTGTAAGGGATAATTTGAGAGACATCAGGAGACACTCTTCTCCTTTCCCTGACAAGCACATCACGCTGAGTCATCTAGAATTTCAGCATTGCTATATCTTTGGATAAAGATATTAGAAGCCCTTTTAAACAATAGTCTTGTACCTTAGGAAGGGGGGGGGCACATGGAATAGCCATCAGTATCCTGGCTTAGTGAGTGAACCTGTCATACAGAGCCTGGATGGAATGGCCCTGTAGGCCAAGAAGGACATAATTTCTTATTGCCAAGAGAAAAGTGGGAAAACATGGGCACCAGAATGGGGATCCTGGTCAGTCAGGGAAAGTAGGAGGCTGCCACATGGAGAGGTGGGGATACAAATGAGGATGGACAGGTAGGAATGATCAACTTTAAATACTTTGTGTTCTTTAATTTAGCACAGACTCTGACCATTGAAGGGGTAACAGGTACTATCAAGTGGGCTTTTTTGTTTGTTGGTTATAGGTTGCTGGACATTGCCTGACTATTGCTGTTGGAGGATTCTTTTCCTTAGTGCCATTTTCTTTTTCATGAAAGCTTCACCGTTCTGCATTTGCAAGAGGGTAAGAGCATCTTCTTTAATCTGGAACAGCCTGCTGCGTGTGTTCTCTGGAGATGAGCCTCATTAACTGTCACAGTAAAGGGATTCTGAATGCCTCACCTGTAGGTCAGAAGGTCCTCCTGGGCCCAAGAGCTGTTTATGGAGGGAAGGGAAAGTGAGAACAGTGGGTACACAATAATATTCCCTTAACGATACCTTGTTCCTTCTCCCTTCTCCTCCAGAAATTCACCCTCTATCATGATTTGGGAATAAGGCAGTAATTAAACAAACTTGGCAACCATTAAGCTAAATCAAACCAGGCAACTTTGATTTCCAATCTCTTAAAACCTGTGTTGGAGCAGAGGGAGATGAGAACATAAAAGCAATCCTTTGGAACCTACCAGCTGCAAGTCTGTTTACATGGGGCCTGATAGCATGTACTGTCGTCAGCCTTGTGTCAACTCCCAATTATTCTTATGACATAGACACAGACTATGGGGCTGGAGTACAGGGAATAAACGGAATGTGTTATGTCCTACATAACCTTATGGCCAGTTATTTGAGAATCTGACCTTGTAAGATTTGGAGCTGAGCAAAACTGTAAATTATTATGTAAAAATTCTTTGCACTGGAGTTAAGCAGCATGTAAATCTTGCCCATCCCTTTTTCTAGAAGTGGAGGCAGAATGAGCATAATACTGCCCTTTTCAAATCTTGGCCATTGATTAAAATGTGCATTTTAAATGTAGCTCTAAGGGTTTTTTCTACGAAACTATGCCATGTAGGCTCCAGAGAGGATGGAAGTAGTCCTGTTGAGCTGGGTGAAGATCAGAGGTCGGAGCACACAGTTATTCCAGAAATCTAAGAAGGTTAAAAATGGGCGGCCAGAGACTACTGTCAAAGGCTGAGTCAGTCTTCATTGTGAAAAATACATTTTAGCATATATGTACTTACTCTGTGTTTTGTTTGTATCTGTATGTAATTCATGGGGATGGGAGGTTCTTTGTTTTTATACATTGCATTAATAATCTTATTGTCTCATGAGAATGAAATGAGGCCCCATTCAGTTTGGAAATTCTTGAAGAGAAATTTCTTGAGAAAGCTAAGTCATCTTTGGAGCAGAACTTAGAAGGCAACAGGCATGGGGCAAAAGCATAGGTCATCCTTATCAAGAAAGGATCAGAAAGAAAGGAAAACCTTTGTGTCACTGAGTCTTTTACATTTCTAAGTCATAGGATCATTGTATCATTGTCAGCATAAGAGGCGGTTTAAAAAAAAATCTCTTAAATTTTGTTCTATTTCCTTTATGCAGTGCTAAGGAGTTCTCCTTCTGTTTATTATTACTAGAAGTTCTTTGGAGGTCTATATGTAATACTTTACCAAGTATTAGGTAAATATTAGGTGGACTCAGGTGGTTTTTTGGTGTGTGTGTGTGTGTGTGTGTATGTGTATGTGTGTGTAAATGTTGTGACTGGATTGGCTCATGTGGTTCTTATTATGATGGCAGGCTACATTCAGCAAAACCATGAAGAAACTTTGAGGAACAAGATTTGCTACTCACAGGTGCTGGAGGGTACCAGGCATGTCCAAGTGCCACACAGTGAGGTCTTGGGCAGTGGGGGACCCTGGGGGCTTTGCCTTTATTATAGTTCCAGGGAGGGCTCTAGGGAGGTTTACTGTGGGTTCACTCTTTGTCAGCTAACTTAAAGTATGAGAGAGGAATTAGGGCATGGGAAGGGATAAGTGGGGTCACTCAAGTGGTCAGTTATGGAGGTTACTCAGGGCTTTCTGAAAGAGGGAGCTTCCCTGGGGAGGGGAGCCCCATTCCTCATCTGGTTGTTTCGCTAGTAGCTGTGTCATACAGCTGGCAATGCATTTATTCAAGATGATGTCTTTTGAAATGGATGCCTCGGCAATCAAAAGCTTAATGTCAGGCACTTACACTGCAATCAAAAAGTTTAATGTCAGGTACTTACACTGCAGAAGAGCACTGGAAATGGTAAATATGTTGGTAAAATAGGATATATCTAAAGGAATACATTCCTTGTCTCATTCTTTTAATCTCTTTAAAACTGTAAGATTGTTTAAGTCAATAGTTACAATACTATATTGTTTGGCTTATTACATATACAGATAAAATAGATCTACTAGCACAAAGCATGGGAGAAGAAACAAAGCTACACTGAAACAAATTTGATCTATTTTACCAGAATCCTGCCAATATTAACCTGAAGTAGATTGTGACAAGTGGAGATGCATATACAACCTGGAGCAACTCCTAAGAAAATAACTTAAAAAAATGACTAAAAAGTCAACAGAAGAATTGTAATGCTGTCCTAACAGGTAGTTAACACAGAAGAAGGCATTAAATGAAGAAAACAGGAACAAAGATGAGCCATATTGAAAATAAGGAAATCCAAGCAAATTAACAGTTACACGGAAACTATAAAATATATAGCAAAGAAATCCATCACATCAAATGGAAAAAATGAATCCACCCATAACAATAGTTTCATTAAGTGTGAATGGAGGAACACTCAAATCAAAAGTCAAACATTGTTAGATTTGGTAAAATAGCAAAACTCAACTATACACTGTTTTCCAGAAACATAGTTTAGATTCAGAGACAAATAGGTTAAAAGTAGAAGCATAGAAAAAGATATATCATGCACACAGTAACCATGAGAGCTGGAGGGGGCCATGTTTACATGAAAAGCTGCCCAGATTATTCTTGATGTGCAGATACAAATTAGAACCCTTCACTTTACCCACCACCGGGCTGCAGAGCATTAGGGAAGGCTTCTAGGAGGAGGCAATCCTTGAGAGATGAAATTCATGTCAATGACGTAGAGAGGATGATGGGTTAAAGGTCATTTTATTAGAAGGGAAGGATGCAGTATGGGTCAGCACTGGGTGTTCAGTGAGCTCCAGTTAGGAATTGTTGCAGGGTTAAGAATGGTGAGGGGGTTAGGGTTCAAGTGCAGGCCAGGGGCCTTGAAGATGAATGGCCTTCTATGTCACGTACATGACACAGAAATTCTTTTATGTTGGCATGTTAGGCTTTGAGCGCCATCACTGTGACACGTGAAGAGTTGAGAGGAAAGAAGACCTGTGATCATATAATAACAGGGAGAAGGGCAGTCAGCCGATTGCTGTAGACCCAGAGGCCCCTCTTGGTTTTTGTACGTGTGTTAATTTGCTGGTTTGTGGTGAAGATATAAGTGGGTTAATTTAGTTTACCATGCTTCATAACAACAGTGGCATACTTGAAGCTAATTTCTTTCTATAAAATAATTTGTGTATTTGCATAGAGAAATTAGTCAATTTCATCGATGTCTATTTCAAATTTAAGATCTCAATAAACTGAAAGAGGCCCTCTTTGCGACTCTTGGGGTGTGAAAACTTCCATAGGTTGGGTCTTTACAATACTTCTTTCACAGTTCCTTGCCTGTAATAGTGATTACTGAACTTCTGTGTTTAAAATGTAGGTAACAGGGTCCCCTATCTGGGATCAGTTTCTCTGAGATGGGGTTCAGGAACGTGCATGTTAACAAACTCCCAGGATAACTTGGATAGAGAAGGTTTTTGGACCCTATTTTGAGAAGTATATAGTTTCAGGACCTTCATCCTTGACCTTTTTTTCAGTGTATGATGTGGTAGTCTTTTTACATATGGAGGAAACTCTTCATAAAAGTGACTCTGCTCTGAAATTCAGTGACCTAACATTGTTGGAAGGAAAGACATGAAAAACTAATTTAAATGTCAGCAGATCAACAAATCTTCAGTGTACTTAAACATTGGAAATGTTATCAAACAGAAATGAATGTTATACAACAAAATACAGATCAGTTACTTGAGGAGCTGCCAAAACTATTTTCAGAGGTAAGAGTTGGATGATGCTGTTCAATGCCAAATTCAGTTTCATCAGCTTGTGAGGAAATCTGTATCTCACCAGCTTCCATGGTATTGTAGAAAGAACAGGGCCTTTGGAATTCAACCTAAATTTGAATCTCAGGTCTGTTTGTGTGTGTGTGTGTGTGTGTGTGTGTGTGTATGTGTGTGAGTGTGTTCCCTTACACAAGGATCTCAGTTGGCCATTTTGAGTTTTGTGTTTTATGTATTTATATACAGTAGATGGATAAAAGTACAACCACACAGTGGTACAGAGGGGATTAAATAAGAAGATGCATATAAAGCTCCAGGTATGAGCAGGTACTTGAGAAATGTTGGTTTGCATTTATACATATGCATAAATACTCACATGGAAAACTAAACTTGAGTTGATAATGAAAAGGACACCTTCTGATGTTCCAGAGACAATATATGTATGTCTAATAGATAACAGCATAGTCCTGGCAGTGTAGAGATATGATTCAGGATGCTGACACCTTTACCTGTTGGTCAGGGGAATTCTGCTTCACTAATCAAACAGGAAGACAGTACTGAGGCCCTCCTGGCCTGTTTTGGGGGTCAGTAAGCAACATGCCTGTCTTATCTTGGGTTTTCTTCAGTCCTGTGACCTAATCCAGCTTACTCCTTCACCCATAACCACCCCTCTAATACAGACCTGTATTTTCCCTGCCCACCTCCTCCCCAAACTTCTGCCCCTCAAGACCTCGGCAGATTTTAAGAAAGATTTTGCTAATTACCATGTTCAAGTGCACAGGAGAATTGACAAAAGTAATGAATCATGAGGCTGACATTTTAAATATGGGAATAGTAGACATTCTAATAAGTGTTCTCTGAGTAATATAATTTTTATCCCATCTTATTTCTGAAAAGATTCAAGCAGCATAAGAAAATGCAATAAACTGAAAATGTGATTATTTAGGTGTTCACTCTGAGAATAGTGTTTAGATTACATTTACACTTTTTGGGGGAAAAGAGTTGTAATGATGTTTAGAATAGAAGGTTCTATGCCTCTTAATAAATTCAGACTTCGAGGCAAAACTGAATGTTTTCTTTGCTGAACAAAGCAAACAAACTTGGCCATGACTCTCAGGCAGCTCTAGGGGAACAGGAAGAAGAGGAAAGGTGATTCCTAAGACCAAATAGAGTAAGGGAGGTGCCAGTCATTCATTTACTAATTAATTTTTTGTTTGGTATGGACATAGAATATGAATTTATTCCTGATTTATATGTATTGCAAATTTAAAAATTTGATGTCTTTTCATTGTAAAGAAAAAATCAGTTATGTATATAGCCCTTTTATTAGCAACAGGCCGGGCACTATTTGCTAGTTTTTAAGTCTCAAGATTCAATTCTAAAGTGTAATTCAATTGATTTCTACATAAAAGATCACAAAAGAAAACAGGTTTATAGACCATCTTTTCTCCCTTTATTACCTGATTCTGAGAAATGGAGATAACTTTAGGAAAACAGTTTTAGAAAGAGTCCTCATTGGAATAAAGAATATAACCAGTTAAGTCATACTAGACACACAATTAATACTTTTAGAAAAAATTAGCTTAAAAGTTCTACCTAGTTTGTGTACGTCTTTATTACATAATTATTACATAATTAATATGAGTCAGGGGAGAGTAGGAATGTATGTGTATAAATCTGTTTTGAGTCAGTGCAAATTTCTGTGATAAGTTATGATTTCTTTTAATGAGTATCTTTCAAGTGTGATTTTAGTGGAAATGACATTTATGAGGAAATTACCGTGAAACTAATTTAAAGTTATAAGACTCTGTACATAGGTATGTTGTTTGAATCTCCAGCCTGAAATAGTAAGGTGAGATTGGCAAGAATATATTTTTGGTTTTAACAGAAAACTCATAGAACAAAATTAAAGCTTGAACAGATCTTGTAGCCTTTAGTTACTTGTGTGTGTGTGTGTGTGTGTGTGTGTGTGTGTGTGTGTGTGTTTTAAGCAACTCTGTTGACTTACTAAGTCAGAAGACCTTTTCACATCCAGACAGCATAGCAACAGTCCTGTCAGAAAAGAACCAGGTAGATTGGAAAAAAATGTGATGGAGAAAGAAAATAGAACCACTGCAGTGTGCCCTTATCCATGGTTTCACGTTCCACTTTTAGTTACCCGCAGGCACCCTGGTCTGGAAGCGGATGATCCTCCTTGTGACGGAAAGTCCCTAATAGCCTAACGCTACGTCACAGTGCCTATGTCATTCACCTCACTTCATCTCATCCTGTAGGCATTTTCCTGTCTCAGGTCATCACAAGGAGAAGGGAAGTAGAGGACAATGGGGTATTTTGTATGTATGAGAGAGAAACCACATCCACGTAACTTTTATTATCGTATATTATGATAATTCTATTTTATTATTAGTGATTGTTGTTAATCTCTCACTGTGCCTAATTTGTAAATTAAACTTTATCATAGGTATGTATTGGGGCGCCTGGGTGGCTCAGTAGGTTGAGCGTCTGACTCGGCTCAGGTCATGATCTCACAGGCTCGTGAGTTCGAGCCCCGCATCGGGCTCTGTACTGATAGCTCGGAGCCTGGAGCCTGCTTCAGATTCTGTGTGTGTCTCTCTCTCTGCCCCTAACCCACTCAAATTCTGTCTCTGTCTCTCTCAAAAATAAATAAATAAACATTAAAAAAATTTATCATAGGTATGTATGTATAGCAAAAACATAGTACATAGTGGGTTTGGTACTATTCGCACTTTCAGGCATCCACTGGGGGTCTTGGAATGTATCTCATGTATCTCCCATGGATAAAGGGGGCCACTATACGTGTATCTTACTGCAGCATCTTGAAAATTAAAAGCAGTTATTTCACTTCACTCTTTTGGGAAGGTACAGATTCCAGATACTTATTTTAGATATAAGGTTAGTGTCAAGCATATAAATTTTACTTTTTCATTTAAATTTTTTTTCAAACGTATTAATTTTAAATGTAAGTAAAATAAATGACCATTTCATTTTCAGTGTGTTGACTCATGACTCTGTCCTCAATATGGAGAATATTGCATTTCCCTTCTAAAAAAGGAACATGTAGGGAGAGAGGGTATAACTTTTCATAGCTCCTTCCCCTAAGAAATTTGAAGCTGCCTACTTTGCCATTTTTTTGTGTTCTGTTCATGTTAAGTATACTTTAGATGAATTTGAAGATGCTGAATCATAAATAATGGACACAGTTACAAAGCTGCTGGAAATTTTATAAAATTGTTGGTTTGAGCTTCAATAAGCCACCAGGTCAGAAGCAAGTTCCCACTGCTTCATTGTCTGAGGCAAGTAGCTGTGCATGGCCTTGCATGAACTCCAAAGGGCTGTGCAAAATGTGTTTTTCTCTGTATTCATAACTATGACAACACCAAGAATGGGGCTAAGTTGTTTTTCTCTCTGTATTCATAATCAAGACAAAACCCCATTGGCTTCTTTCCAGGTTCAGAAAAATGCGTTTGTCATTTTTTTTGTGTGTGTGTGATAAAATTAATATTGTGGATACATAACCTTAAAATTAAGTATAAGAATATTTATTTTGTTACCTTGCACCCAAATCGCTTCGTATACCATCTCCACATGGAAATACCTTGTCTAGAGTAGGCAAGTCATTTAAATAATTCCAGGGAAGGCTTTAAAAACCAAGTTGTTCTATAGTATATATATAGAAAGGTAGTTAATAAACTTATAACAAGATTTCCTGCTTGTTTAATGTTTCCAAAAAATTGGGGGATTAGGGACCCCTTTTGAATTGCTTTCTCCCTCTCTCTCTTGCTATCCTCCCTCCCTTTCATTCAGCTGGTAACTCTGCCTCCCCACTTAATTATGATTAAAGAAAAAAAAGGACAAATGATGTCATCACAAGTATCAGAGAACTTTACTACAAACAAAATATTTTCTAGTTGCTATGTTGAGTCCTTAATGCAGGCTAATATTTAAATTAGAAAAGTAAAGAGCAGAGGCATTTTTCTATACTCAGGGACTGAGGAGCTACCAACATTTTAAATATATTTTGATCATGTTTATTAAGGATCAGAAAGCTGTTGAGAGGTAGTTTTTAAAAACCCTCTAAGATCCAAAATAACCACCAAAGACCTTTTCATTTTGAAAAGAATAAACAGGATTATGAGAATAGGTAACTTTTTCCTTGAGGAGCTATAAATGCAAGTCATTAGTAAAGTTCATTCACTCCACCGGAATTCATTTCTTATAAGGTCTGTTGGATAATTATTCTTTCTAAACACGACAACAAAAACTGAACAGATGTTTAGGTAGATAACAAGTTTGATGGGTAAGATATAATGAATCTGTTCTTTCCATTGCTTTTAATAAAAAAGAAATATCTGGTGGTAAGATTTCTTCAGGGTTCTTAATAGGAATATGTTCCCCAGATTAAAGAAGAAGAAAAAAAGGTGGTATAGAACTTGATGTGATACTAGGATAATGAAAAATGTATCACTTAACAAGGTCTGCATTATTCAGAGTTATGCCCATGCAACTGTGTGCTCTAATCCCCAGCCAATACGTTGCTTGGTAACCAGTTACCTGCACACCTGCTCCGTAGCTATAAGAGACAGTGCATGTATGGTTATTGGCCGCATTTAGTACCAAAGAAAGATAAAAATCCAACAAATATTAATATTTTATACAACAATATATCTTTGACTTTATTATTCGCCTACTGTTTAGCCAAAGATTTTTTTTTAATCATAATAGTCCCTGCTTCTCACCACACTCTCACCTTCTGAATAGCATGAGAAAGGACTTAAATTCCTTTCAGAGCATCTATAATCAACTCTGTTTGCTGCAGACAACAGATGCTACCATTAGGAGGGATTTTGCACTTAGGTGAGAGGGAAGGCTGAATGGAGAATTTCAGTTTATAAAAGATTCCAGCCGTGGAGGCAGAATCATTCCAGAATCAGTTTGACCATAAGGGCCTGTCTACATGAAGGCTTGATTAACATGGCCCTAGAAATATCAGTCATTGTGATTAGGCTGTGGTGTATCTGGTTTGTTCCTGATTATTTCCCTCTCAAGTTACAGTTCAGAACAGTACTACCATTGATTGTGTGGCAGTGACCCGGTAGGGGAGCCCTAAGAGGCAAGCTTTGGGACCAACACATGAAGCTCATGTATTTTTTTCCCATTAGAAAGTTGATTGCACACTATGCATTTGAGTCTCAGGGCTACTAGAAAGGATGTCCCAAGGGCCTCAAAGTCATTTCCTCTAACTTCTGGCAAGATCATAGCAATTTATTTTTTTCTTAAGAGTTGGAAGGTACCTTTAGAGATCATTTAGTTCTTTGGTTCTCAGCCCTGCCTCCACATTAGAATCATCTGGAGAGCTTTTAAAACATAGGTATGCCTGGGCCTACCCCCAGAAGATTCTTTTGCTAGATCTAGGGTAGGATTCAGGCCAAAACGATGCAGAGGTGGACCAAAGCCAGGTATGTTACAGTAATTGATGGCCCTTCACTTAAAGGGAGACATTGGGAGTAAAGAAAGAAGATGCATTCCCTTTCGATTAGTTACCATCTTTTTGTCCTCTTATTAGCCTTAACCATTTGGTTAGCCAGCATGAGGCTCTTCTGCTCAGGGAGGGAGTAGCAGCTTGTGGGATCATCCTGCTCTCACTTCTTGAGGCCTGCCTTTCCATGACAACCTTGCTCCTATGGACATCAACCTGGAGCCAAGGAAGAGTTTAACAAGGCCCTGAAGTGGATGAGACAGGTTCCTTAACTGAATGAACTTGGAGGCCACTCTGTTCCCAAGGCTGACTATTCACCCTTGCTCTGTTTTCTGTCATACGTGATGATGGCACATTGCCCATATCCTACTGTGAGGTTAAATGACAGCATTAGGATACTACAAAAATCAAAATACCAGCATTGTTAAGATACCTTCAGAATTAATATCAGTCCCCTGTAAAATGTCTAAAGAGAAATTAAAATCTAAAGACTTGATAAAATCCAGATGAATTGAAGTCCAAAATTGTATTTTATTGCCACTGTGATATCAAAGTCCATGGAGATTGAAATCAGTAATCCATTCTTCTCAGTTTTCTATTTTGATCACCTCTTAATGAGGGGTGTTCTTGACTCTGGATAGATCTGTGGATTTTCCAGGAGGTGTAGCCCAGGTGGAATCTAGTGAGACTGGGGAAGTTCCTCTGTGCCTTGAAAGTTGTACTGATAGAATTCCAGGTGTTCATGAATATCACATGTAAAGAATCAAAAGAGTTAAAAGGGCACTCAAGCTAATTGGTTAGAAAATAAGCCAACCCCAAGCCTTTAAACTGTTATCCCCTATCCTGGGCAAAATGATATTCCCAGAAGCTTGTACTTAGAGTTGCCAAAGGCTAGAGCAGAAATGGCAGTGGTAACTGAGGATGACCAGAGAAGAAAGAGTTTGGTTTTATCAGGAAGCAGGTTGGCTGTTAGCTTCCTGAAACACACAATGTGTTACCTTAAACACAATGGGAGAAATGTCAGCAAGAGCTTGACTAGCTTGGGTACTGGGAATTTAGTCAGCTTTGGGGAAAACACCACCTATGTGCACATATCCTCCCTTTACATGCTATCTGAGGCATTGGGGCTCTCTGGCAAAGAGTCAAAATTTGCACTGGAAGCAGCTTGTTTGAGGATCTTATTAGAGCTGTTTTTTTCCTTTCTTATCACATGTATTTGAAACCTCTGTATTTTTTTTCTCTTTTATGTCGCCTACTTACAAGGCACTAATGATCTCTACCCAAACTTATTGGAGCTCTTCTGTATATGGCAGAGCTCAGCTGCTTTTCAGTTTAAAAGGAGTAAATATTTTCTGCAGTCCTGCACCTAACCTATCCCTCCACGGCCTGTCCTAGCACTGACGCTCTCCCCTTTGATGAAGTGCTGGCCTTTGGTAGGGTCCTGCATGAGCCACTTACCTGTGAAGAAAGTTGCTTGCTTGGAGACAGAGCCACCACAATCTGCAAAGATTAGCCAGTGGGAAAACCATACATAGCTATGCCTATGGGTTCAAAGTCAACTACCTGACTCATAGAAGTCAAAACCAACCTCATAGGAGAGGCAGCTGGCATTGTCAAGTGGCGGTTGGTGTTGAGGTAACTCAACATGATTGGATTTGCAGTACCTTTGCATTCAACAACAGGCCAAAATGCAAATCATCCTGAAGACCTTGACTGGCAAAATCATTACTCTGGAAGTGGAGCCCAGTGCACTATTGAAAGGCTAAGATCCAGGATAAAGAAGACATCCTCCACTTACCAGCAGTGGCTCATTTTGCAGGCAAGTAACTAGAAGATGACCCCACTCTTTCTGGATACAACATCTAGAAAGAGTCAACCTTGCGCCTGGTTCTCTTTCTGAAGGGTGGCTGTTAATTCTTCAGACTGGCATTCGTAGTATGCCAGTGATGGCATTACTCTGCATTCTAGCCATTTTCCCCAATTTGAGTTTAGCAAATAGTTTCAAGTGATAGCTGACTAGCTGGTTTTGTCAGTAGTTGTTCAAAATGTTAATAAAGGTTTTGTGGAAAAAACCAAAAATACCTCAACCTCATGTACCATTTAAGTTGCTACACACCAGCAAGCAATCCTAAATCACAGGCTCCACCAAAGGATTGTGACTTATATACCCTCATTTGCCACCATTTTGTCTTATTTCTCAAAATTCATGGTTCATGTACCAGTTATTGGGGGTTGAGGTTATTTCCTACAACTGTGAGCCTCCCTGCTTTGTGGAAATGCATGATAGAACTTGTGCTTCCCAAGGACATACTGCTCTCAAGATAGAAGGAGGAGGAAGAGGTGGGCTACACATGCCCCGTTTCTCTACCAGATTCACCATCAGATGAAGTGCTGTAGCTCAAGAGGGTTGGGAATAAGAGGGCAGAGAGAGGCCCTGAGTTTTATATTAATTGACGTTCAGTCATGTTTAAGAAACCTTAAGAACGGGAAAGAGGTGTTCCCTTCCTAATACTTGTCTACCTCTGTCCTCTTCCTAGTCCTTGTCAGGAATGCCAAGTCGTCTTTCGCTCCACCTCCTAAATATTATGGGTATCAACCCTTCCCCTCTGTCTCCACTGCTACCGCCCAAGTCGGGTCTTTGTTTTCTCTTTTACTAAGAATTGCATTTTCTTCATTACTGGGATTTTGGCCTTTGTGCCCTGCCCCTTCCCTCTCCCGACCCCCAGTATACAAATAAGCAAAACTGAAAAATCTTTCTTCTAGATCACCAGAGTAGTCATTTTATTGTACACATCTGATGATATCACTCCCATGCTCAGTATCCATCAGTGACTTCCCATTGCCTAAGAGGTGCATACTTTCTCAACTCCTGTGTTCGATGTACAGGATCCTTCATAGTGAAAGGTGGTTAAGCTTATGGATTCTAGTGTAAGAATGCCTGGTTTCAGAGCTACTGACCAGCTATGAGACCTTGAACAAGTAACTTAACCTTTTTGTGCCTCACTTTCCTCATCTGTGAAATTGGGATCGTAATAGTACTTATCTCAAAGGGAGGTTATTTATTAATAATGATATAAATGCTTCACATGAACACCTATCACTGTGCCTGGCACATAAGTAGTGATCAGTATTAGTCATGATTTTTATTTGGCCTCTACTTGCTTATCTAGCCCCATGTGACCTACTGACAGCCTCAAACTGTTAAGGTCTGGTCTTAGCTGCTTGTGCTTTTCTGACCCTCCACACTTTCCCAGGTCTTTGTGTCTTTCATCCATGCTGGTCCTTCTGCCAGAATGCCCTCACCTGTCTTGATGGCCTGGCAGCGTCCTATTTATTGTTCAGTTCTCAGTTGAAGTGCTTTGTCCTCTGTGAACAGACTTAAGCGTTACTTCTCTTGGGCTCCCCTTTTCCAGTCTAGTAAGGCAAACACCCCCATTCTCCTAAGACTGTGTACTTTCTGAGGCTGGGGACTGGGTCTTTCTGCCTTTATTTCCTACTACCTGACCTAGTGGGAGGCATATATGATAACTGCTCAAAAGTGTTTGTTGAATGAGTGACCGTGTGAACAAGAAGGCTCTTTCCTAGAGGAAATAATTTCAGGTTTTGAAAGCTCTGCATGGCTGGCATTATAGGGAGAATCAGACCTCAACATATTTTCTGATGCAATTCAGTGGAAACTTTAAATTAAAAAGAAGCTTAGAGTACAGATAATTGCTATTTTCACTTCAAACTGTCTTTTAAAGTCTAAGTTCAGACTAATAGAGAATTTTTTTTTTACCTCTGCTAATATATTGTGGGTATGAGAGGAAGGAAAGAATAATTCACATCTAACCTTTTAGCTCCCTTCTTTGTTGAAATAACTTTTCTAAAACTAAGAATACAGTTAGTTGAAAAAAATCTCTTCTAAATAAATTGCAATGCATTAATATACTGCCCTAAGTAAGTTGGTTAGTCTCAAGGCAAACAATTCTTGTATACTGATCATTTAGAGATATTTTTTAAAACTTTGTAAAAGGTCAATTGGTTTATTTTTATGTATTTAGCAACAGTTTACAAAGCAATATTTTAGAGCTGTCATTGTATTAATTTTCATGGTTTTAATAATTGTGAATTTTATATTTCCTTGGGAAGCAATTAATACATTTAGGAAACTCTCCTGGGTTTCATAAACACTTCCAATTAAAATGTATTGATTTGGCAGTAGTTTCTCCTTAGTCCTCGTTCACAGAGACCAACAAGCAATTCATGTAGCTTTGTCTAACCTGAATGTGAGCAAAAATGAGACAACAGAAGATATTATCTCTTTTTCCCTTAGAACTTAATTAGTGCTATAGGTATTATTAGCCTGTAAGCGCCTGGAGGGCAAGGATAATGTCTTATTCATTATTATATCTCACTCAGGGTCTAGCTGAGGCCCTGCATATATATTAAGGGCAGCAGGGATTTGCATAAATGAAGGAGCTTTGCCACTGGCCAGTGTGGAGACTAGAAGAGAATGAACAAAGGTTGGGGCAGGAGCTTAGTGAGTGCTGGGCAGACAGGATGGACTGCAGCTTCTGAGAGGCCCCTGGGACTAAGTCCAGAAATAGGGGCACAGCAGAGGAGCCCTTCTTAGAAAGCCTGGGAAAAGGGAGGGGATCCAATCAGAAGACTTCTGGATGTGCTACAATTCCTGGAATTCATTTCAGGTTGGAATCTTCTGGAGGATTTAGGTGAATAGATGTTTGTGGGGACTTGGAAAAGATTCCAAAGCAGGGTAATAGGAATTCTGATTAGGGGTATTTGTGATGCTTTCTCACTGTGGTGTATGTCTCGTGTGCATGTGGGAAGTTTATGTGGGCCACGTGTAGTGTGTGTGTGTGTGTGTGTGTGTGTGTGTGTGTGTGTGTGGTATGGTGTGTGGTGTGTGATGCATGAGAGATGTGTGGTGTGATATGTGTGTATATATGGTGTGTGTGTGTGTATGTGTGTGGTATGTGTGTGGAATGTGGGAGGGTATGTAGGATGTGTGTGATTCCTCATCAAATATTAAAAATAAATTTTGCCACTTTTGGGGCAAAGGATTGGATTTCTCTCTCGGAAGCTTATTCTTATGTACAGGGATCAATAGATCCTTATTACCATGTGCCTAATCCTGGGTTAAATCATGTGAATATAAATAAAATATAAAACATGGTATGCTTATTCATGGTTTGCAATCTAATTAGATGTAAACATTGGAACAGAATATGATGATGCGAAAATAGATAAGTTGTTCAGTGTATTCAAAAGAGAAGGTCACTCTGGGATGGCTTTATCAAGAGGTGAGACATGATCTGAGCCTTGAGGGATGAATGAGTGACATTTCCGTGAGTGAGGAGCACTTGTCCTATCTATGATCCTAGGGTAAAAACTCATACATTTTGAGTGAGTATTTGGCTGGTGTAGGAGATTCCTGTTGCTTGGGGAGTTGAGGCAGGGAGAGGTGGAATGTACTTAAGACTCATTACAGTTTGGGCCTAGAATGTCAGGTGAAGATCTCTGAGCTTCACCCAGTAGGCAATGGAGAACCATTGGTTTTTTACCAGAGGACCGACATGATCGAAGTTGTCTTCTAGAAGATTATTTTAGCATAATAAAGTAGTCTGTATTGAAAGAGAAAAATCTGAAGGCAGTGAAATCAGTTTAGGAGTGTCAGTTTCCTAAAACTCTGGAACCCTGTATCATCTCCACTTATCTAAATATAATTTGGCCACTTGAGGTCATTCTCAACCCAGGGGCATATAAAATTATAAACAGAAACTAAATTTTCACTATATTCTCTTGATCATATTGCTTAATATAATATAAAACATCTTTAAAATTGTCTTCACACACTTAATCAAAGGATATATGTTTTAAAAGGATAAAATGATGACTCTCAAATAGGTATACAATGAATATTTGTTAAAGATTTTATATAACTCATTAATAAGGGAACTTATAAGATGTTAACAACCAGTTCAAAATAGAATGCAAGGAACAGATAAATTCATAGATCGAAAATATAGAAATGGATAGTGAGTCTGAATTTTTCCACAATAGGAGAGGGAAGTCGATTGAACTTCTATCAGAGAGAATTTACACATCTGTGTACAAGAACTGTTTTGATTTGCTGTCAGTTATCTACAGTTTACAGAGTTGTAAAATAGCTTAATAACAGTGAGAGGCTAGAATCCGATAATCCAGATGGGTATGCTGTAGACAATGAAGAATTTTCCATTGAAGCACAAGGCTTTTTCTGAATTTCAAAGACTTGCTATATCCTTCTCTTTATACCAAATTTTATTTTAAAATGCCCATAAAAAAATAAACAGGGCACTTGGATGGCTCATTCGGTTAAGTATCAGACTCTTAATTTTGACTCAGGTCATGCATGATCTCATGGTTCGTAGGATTGAGCCCCACATCGGGTTCCATGCTTGGTGTGGAGCCTGCTTGGGATTCTCTCTCTCTCCTTTCCCTCTGCTCCCCCACCTTTCTCTCTCTCTCAAAAATAAATTAATTAATTAATTAAATGCCCATCTTGGCCTCCTCTTACACTGGGCTACTTCCTGATATCTCTCCATCAGTTCTCTTTTTCCAAGAGCAGTTCCAGATCCTTTCTTTCTAGTATAAATGTATTAATTCTTTCCTGCTTCTCTCAGTTTTTCTTCCTCCATTACTGGATCAACGTACAAAGTATTCTCCTTCTCCTTAGAAGGAAGGTTGTGAAAACATGTGGTTCACATTTTCTCTATCACACCTACACAAAGTTTTATGCAATTGTTCTAGACCAAACATGTTTTGAGATTATGATCTGGATTGCCACTCTCCCCTTAAAGAGTGAGGAGGACAAAAGGTAAGTTGGAAAAATCTTAAAGATTTTCTTTTCTTATTCCACTGTCAATCCCCTTCTGGGATCTTGCAGTCCCGCCTTATTTCAGAGCTGAAGCAGCTTGAGGGCAGTTGAATGCCTTGTCCAGTTAGAGGCAGAGATGAGACTGGATTTGGGTTCCTTGGTCTAAGAGTTGGTCATACAGCACAGATGTATTGCGTGCCTAAAATGTGTCAGGTCTTCATTGAGTTTACATTCTAGGTGGAGGAGATATGCAGTAAATAAGATAAATGAACAAATTACACACTGTATTATGTACATGTTATATTGTATTATGCAGAATGTGCAAAATGCCATGAAGGAAAATAAAGCAAGGCATGCAATAGAATGATCGGGGTAGGCCTCTGGGAGAAGGTGGTTTTTGCATAAAGACTTCAAAGAAGTGAGGGAGTAAGCTATGAGGATGATATGGGGAGAATATTCTGGGCAGAGGGCACCAGAAGCACAAAGGCCTTGAGGTGAGATTATTCCTGGTGTGTTTGAGAAACAACAGAAGGCCAGTGAATCTGGAGAGATGAGTGGCACAGTAGGAGAGATCAGGTCAGTAGGGAGAAAGGGTGCAGATCATATAGAATCTTGTAGGCCTTTGTAGGACTTTTTGATTGCAGTGGGAAGCCACTGGGAGGTTTTGAGTGATATTATGTGTTTTTTATTTTAAGAGATTATCCTGGATATTATATAGAAGTGCTGTGGCCAACAGAGAGGTCATTGCACTAATCCAGGAGAGAAAGGACAATGGCGTGGAGCCAGGGGGTAGCAGTGAAGGTGGACAAGTGGTAAAATAATGATGGGTACACTGTTGACTCTGGGTCAGTTTTACTTCAGTTTTCAAACAACTTGGGGTATTTTAGTTTTCTAGGCATCTTGCTAGGGACTGGGATACATAATTATGTAAGATCCAGTTCTTATCTCTAAGGAGTCCAATCATATACAAGAGACTACTATGAAAAATATTAAAAACATTGCAATGTGTTGTGGTAAGCACAACGATAGATATTTGTGCAAGGCACAGATACAGACCCAAAAAAGAAAAGGGATGGCAGGCAGGGAGGGGCTCCTTGGAGGAGGTGTAGTTTGGAAAAGGAATAAGAGCGTCACAGGATTCCCTTCCTAGGTGGGTGGAGACACTTCAGGTAGAGGGGACAGCAAGATTTGTGGGGGTACTGTAAGCTATTAAGTTGTTCATTCTCTTTTATTCTTGGTAATGTGGTAGATTGGAAGTGTTCAAACAAGCCCTAAGAGGAGCCTGGCTACCATTGTGATTTAAGGTCTGTCTTGAGGGTCGAGTTCCAGGCATAGGGAACAGCCAAGTATAAAGACCTTAAAATACTAACTTGCTTTGTATGTTAAGAAACAGCAGGGGGCTAGAGGACTGGTCTGCAAAGGTAAGGGGAGCATAGGAGGCAGACAGAGAGCCAGATGTCTGGGGCCACTGAAGGAATTTAGGGCCATCAAGAAGTTCATCTGGAGTTTTTTCTTAGGGGTAGGAGAGCCACCTTCATGCTTCGAATTGAAAAAGGAAGTGATCCAAAGAGGGAGTGGGGTGAGGTGGCTACACTCAATTTGAGGAGGAGATAGAAATGTGGGTATTTCCTTAAGTAGAGGATATGAAGGTATCACGTGGTGGGAAAGGGGTACATGGATGCTTGTATGGGGCTGGTAGGTGAGTCCTTGGGAGCAATGATGATGTTTCTCTGTGACCAGTCCTAGAGGCTTCAGAGAGCTACACTGTGAGAGGTTTGGAATGCGGTAGTTAAGAGCAAGAGTCAGGCTGATGAGTCAAATCCCAGCCCCACCACTAACCCTGGGCAGGTTACTTGATCTTTGGGGCTTGACTTCCCCACCTGCAAAATGGGGCTGGCGCCTACCTTGTAAGTTTGGTGTGAGGAATATGTGAGTGGATATATGCAAATTGCTTGGAAGAGTGGCGCATAGTAAGCGTATGGTAAGTATTATATAAGTTGGTGCCCTTATTATTATTACCTTTTGGGATGAGCAGTGTTCATGGCCTGTGGTTGGCCTTGACAGAGGGGGTAGGTAGCAGAAGGAGCAATCATAGTAAAGGCAACTTGTGGACCTGAGACAGAGCCTCTTCCTGTGGGAGCCCTGGGATCCTTACGGAACTCCCTTGAAGGAGGGGACTAAGGGGCAGGACTCCAGTCCCGGGGACTGGCTTTCTCATCTGCTGGTGAAGAAAGGCTGAGACAGTTTTAATTTTGTCTAGAAAAATAAAGAAATGTGATGTTTCTCAAGCGTATCATGAAGCAAATTCTTAGCGGTTATGTGTGCTTAGGGAACTATAGGCAGCTATAAATTGCTGAAAGATGGATTTTGAGGTGGGGATAGGTGGCTAGTAATAGTGAAAAAATGAGCAGGGATCAGATCAAGATAGACCTTAAATGCCCTTCAATGACCTTGGCCTTACTGTATACATACTGGGGAACCAGAGAAGGACTTTTAAGCGGAGGTGACATAATCCGATTTAGATCTTTAATAACTTTGCTGGTGGCAGGAGAATAAAGTTGTTGAGGTGAGAAAAAAAGGCATCAGTTAAAAGGCTGTGGCAGCAATTCTGAGGAGGAATTATAGGAGCCAGGATTAAGATATTGGCAGCAGGGATACAGAAGAGACAACAGGGCTGAGACATATCTAGAAATCTTGGATGTGATACTACAGATAGGGAAGTCAGGCTTCTGGCTTTGGATAGAGGAGACAAGGAGATAGAACAGATGGGGATGACAGTGAGTTCAGCCTGGGTTCTGTTAGCTTGAAGTGGCTGTCCCCAGTGGAGGCATCAAGATTGGGCCAAAGCTGGGTTTGGGAATCATTAGAATGGAGATGGTTAGGGAGGGCGTGGAATTGCCTAAGGCTTAAGAACCAGCCGCTTTGGTGAGGATCACTGGGAAGAAGTGATCAGATCAATAGAAAGACAACAGAGGGGGCGATTGGCAAGGAGCTGGGAAAGGAGTTTCTAGAAGGTCTCATGATTAAATTCAGAGAGTTCAGGAACAAGACTTGCCAGTTCATGTCCATAGGCTGGTGGAAAGAGAGTCAGTCTTTAGCAAGTCAAGGAGGGAAAAGGAAGCAAGGATGTGGTGAAGGTGAGTGTGAACCACACTTTGAGGAAACTTAGGTATGAATTGAAACTGAGAATGGTAGCCAGAAGGGCAGTGCTACGTCAAATAATATTCCCCTCCCAGTCCTCCAGTTTGTAAGAACTTATTAAAGAGGCCATGAGGAGATCTCAGGAGAGATAACATTTGAGGATTCACACACACACACACACACACACACACACTCAGCCAGCAGGTGAGGATATATATAAAGCTTTTAGAACTCTTTCTCTAAAGCAAATAAAAAAAAAATCATCAATTCAGCTATCTGAAAGATTCACACAGGTTGGGATGGTAAGTGAAGAATCCCTATATTTAATTGACATTTTCATCAAAGTTTGAGTTGTATTTTCTGAAATGTGTTTTATTCCATGTAAGTTAAATGCCTCTCCAACAGCTTTATCTCTTTGCGTGGCTATGTATAGTTTGTCCTATAAGCTCCTTTTGAAACAGTCTCTTATTATTGATTGATTGATTGATTGATTGTAAATGTTTGTCTATTTTTGAGAGAGCACAAGTAGGGAAGGGTCAGAGAGAGAGGGACAAAGGATCTGGAGCAGGCTCTGCACTGTCAGCAGCAAGCCCACACAGAGCTCTAACTCACCAACTGTAAGATCATGACCTGAGCCGACATCACATGCTCAACCAACTGAGCCATCCAGGTGCTCCGGAAGCATTCTTTTATTTTTAATTTTTTAAATTTTTTAAATGTTTATTTATTTTTGAGAAAGAGAGACAGAGAGCATGAGCAAGGGAGGGGCAGAGAGGGAGACACAGCATCTGAAACAGGCTCTAGGCTCTGAGCTGTCAGCACAGAGCCTGATGTAGGGCTCGAACCCACAAACCGTGAGATCATGACCTGAGCTGAAGTCAGGCACTTAACCGACTGAGCTACCCAGGCGCCCCTGAAGCATTCTTTTGAATTTGATATGAAAGTATACACTTTATCCTACAGCATAACTCAAAAACTTAAAACTGTTGGTCAGGTGCCAAACAGTGACAGAATTCATTTTTATGGTTCAAAAGAACACATGCTTCACTGGAAAAAGGAACGGAGCTTTTATTTTGGAGAAATGGTAGGAACACTGTGGGAGGTATATTTGGGATAATTGTAAATATAGTTTTTCCTTGCACGAATGAATCTTAGATTGTTAGTTAGGAATATTCTGAAACAATACAATTATCAGTGAGAAAACACTCAGATGCCTCATTGCATTCAGTGGTTTCTTTTATTAACTGTAACACCTGCCGTTTCACAGCCTGTGCTTCCGTCTCCAGATACAAAGTGAAGGGGGTCCCACAACAAATATTGGGCTAATTTAAGTCTCTAAATAATAAAATAACAATCAAACTGTGTACTCAGTCTTAATCTGGGTATGTCAGGTAAAAGTTGTTTTCTTCTTGTCAGAATGAAATGTGTTTGATCTGAACTGTTAATGTAACAAATATTAATGAAATGGCCTTTATGTGCCAGGCACTGTGCTAGGCTCTGGAGTTGTGGTGACTCAAATGGACAAGTTCCCTGGCCTGATGTCATTAATGATTTCGTGTATCAAAACTACATTAAGAGGGGCGCCTGGGTGGCTCAGTCGGTTGAGTATCCGACTTCGGCTCGGATCACGACCTCATGGTTTGTGAGTTCCAGCCAGCATTGGGGGTCTCTGCTGTCAGTGCAGAGCCCACTTTGCTTCAGATCCTCTGTCCCCCTCTCTGTCTGCCCCTCCCTGGCTCACGCTCTCTCCAAAGTAAAATAATAAAACATTTAAAAAAAAGACTGTGTTAAGAAATAATTGTTTAGGTGAGGAATGGAAGGGAAAACATAGCAGGGCACAGTGGCATTCAGCAGGCAGGTATGTGGACCCAGATGAACCAATTCTGTTTATCCCTTTACTCTTATGTGGTATGAATGAAAACGCTGATTGGCCATTCCTGAAATTTCCTCCATGTGGAGGGACCCTCTTTAGACATCCTGCCTAGCCTCTGTTGCTCTCTCATTCCCCTTTTCCCATGGAAAGAGAGGAGGCTCACCTAGTGGAGAGTTCGGGAGAGGGCCTGGGCACACCTGGCTTGGTGTCTTCCCCTTCCTGGTGGGAAATCTACTCTGTTTCTTTGGCCAGATCTTCAGTGGTGACTTCAAACTGCTGGAAGATGGTTGAGTTCCCTGTGCCCCTGTGAGCACTGGCTTTCAGTGATGAGTATCAGGTGGCTGAGACGGACTTCACTGAATAATGGCCCTTCTAATGTTGATCTTCCAGCCAAGAGGGGAGCTAACCTCTTGGTTAGCTTGATTTTGTTTACTTGACCCTAGGCTCCTTAGGGTCATGACCATTATATGGTCTCACTTTGGCTCTGGGTGGTTAACTATATAAGCTCTGGGTATGGACTTAGACTTTCAAGGCTCCAGTGGTGGCTTCAGCCATGAAGGGGTATTAGATTTTATGAGAGAGAGAGAGAGCGAGAGTGAGAGCGAGAGTTGAAAGATAAAAGAGAAAAGAGAAAGAAAAAGAAAGGACCCTTAATATAAAGAGCACATACTGTATTTTTGGATTACAGTAGAGAAGTCAGTCAATGAAATTCTTGTAGATTGAAAATCTAGGAAGGCAATTCAAAAGGCCTGTATCTTGGACATTATCCTTAGGAATTGTGTTTGCCTAGGAATTCAGGTAGGACCTAGGGTGGTCTGGAAAACCTTCTTCAGCCTTGCTAGCAGAATAGGGGCAGTGGAGGAATGAAAACCAAGAAAGACAGATTGATTAACTTGAGAGAAAGATTCCTTATATTAAAAAAAGATATTCTTGGACAAACTAGATAGACATGCATGAGAACAGTAACAAGGATAGGGATAGACAGATACAAAAAGTAAAGCAAGGTTATTTCAGATTTACTTTTTTTCCTAAAGAAAGTACTAGAAAAATGAGACATTCATTCAGTAATCTTCATATATTTTTCAAGTGCTTTCTATGTGTCAGGCACTAATCCTGGGTATTAGAAATATATCAATGAACAAAAAAGATAAAGTCTAACTCTGTTGATTTTACATTTTAGTAGGAAAAGAAGATAATAAACATATAAATAAATTGTATGCTGCGTTAGGAAATAAGTGTTATAGAAAAGAAGACACATCAGGGTAAGGGGGATTAGGAGTTCCTGGGAGGGAAGGGATGATGGTGTCAAGGTGGGCCTTATTGAGAAGGTGGTATTGGAATAAAGATTTGAAGGAGTAAGCCATACGGTTATCAAAGAGAAGAGCATTATAAGTAGAGGGAACAGCCAGTGCAAACACCCTGTGGCAGGAGGGTGTCTGGTATGTTTGATCAGGAGCAAGGAAGCCACTGAAGTATAAGCAGAATAAGCAAGAAGGAGCATAGGAGGAGGTGACCTTAGAGAGGTAACAAAGGGCCATATTGTATAGACCTTTCATGGTCATTATAAAGAATGACTTTGAATCTGAATGAAGAATAAGGGAGTCCCAAAATTATTGTAGCAATCCAGGAGAGGAGTGAAGGTAGCTTGGAGTATGAGGTAAAAGCTGAGACAAAAGAATCACCACAGTTTGATGCCACATTTTAAAGTTTAAAATCAAGCAAAACCAAATAATAGAATGTTTAGTTATGTAGCTGTTTGTGGTAAATCTCTATGTAAATGCAAAAAGAGGATAAAGAACCAAAGTTCAGGATTGTAGTTGCAGCTGTGGAGAGGTAGGAACCCGAGAATGGCTTTGGGGAGGAGAGCACAAAGAAACTATTTTTGGAGATTTTCTTTTTTTTTTTTAAGTTGGGTGGAAATGTGGGGAGAATGTGTTTTATTGTGCTTCATTCATAACTTACATACACATTATACATATTCGCTATACAAATACTCTGTTTAAAAAAAAGAGAGAGAACAGATAGTAGTTGACCAAAGGGAGGGGTATAACTAACAGAAGGGACCATGTAGGAGGAATTAAAGGTGTGGGCTTTGCTTTTTTTCTGGTTTAGCAGGACCTTCATCTATAAGAGGCCACAGGAACCCCCTAGAATCATCACTGGGGTAGCTTTTTTTAAGATGAGTGTATTCAGGCCCCTTAGACTCCCTGAAGGGCAGCCATGAGGTGAGGGACCAGTCCCAACTTCTGGGAGGGAGAACAGCCTGGAACCACCCTGAAGGCAAGTGCACCCTCATCTGGTGCTGGTGAGGGAGCTGACTGTAGACCCTGTGCCCATCCCAGTGCTCTCAGTGGCTGCTGGTGGACACCTGGAGAGGGGCTGTGCCCACAGCCTTGGGTTTTGTTTTGGATTCTAATTGACCTGACTTCTAAAGTACTGTGTGAACTTGGAAGATACCAGCCCTCTGAGCTCCAGCCTCCTCATCCATATAATTTAGGGGTGAGACAAGAACAATTGTCTTCACACTGTGTCTGTGTCAGCTTTAGAAATCCCTGGGGGTACTGTTGAGTCACTTAGAGAAGGAGGATGTGCAGCTGAAAAGGAGTTCTCAGACTTTCCAAACCCCTAGTTCAGGTAGGGGAGCCACTCTAATGGATGTTGTATGTTTAGGCTCCATGTATGACTTCATTTCAGAGGAGCGTTCTGCTGCTAAAATGAAAACCAATGAAAACCCAAACAATTAAGAATTTGGAAACCACTGGTCTAGACTGTATTTCACAGACCTATCTATATATATATCAAATTATTCTGATGAGTTAAAAACAAAAGCTGACTCTCCAGCCCTTGCCCTTGGTTTATTGAATCAGTATGTCCAGGAGCAGGGTCTTCAGGGACTTTTGTAACAAGCCCTCCAGGTCCATCTCACAGGGGCAGCCCATCTCTGGCCATCGCCTGGTTTTTGGAAAACCCTGTTGTGTTGGAACTTTGGAGTTCTCTTCTCAGCACTAACATACCATGAGCCTGTGTTTATATTCCTCCTGTGTATAACACCTTCTGTTCCATTTGTTTATTTTTTTCTGCATTTCTACAAAAACAACAGCTTCTTAGAACCAAAATATCAAAATGAAGCTGCCATCCAATTTTTATTTTTTCCCCATGTGCAAAATTTAGGGTTGTTTTTCTGGTTTTTGTGTTTCCCCCCCTTTCTGAAAATTGTGTATAAAAATAGGCTCTTTGTTTTTCTACAGTGCCTACCGCTGTAGCTCCCACATGCTTTGGAAATCATGCCATTCAAGTTTGAATAGATACTAAAGGAACCCAGGGAGTAGTTTTCCCTTGCATCGTTCAGGCGACAAAATATTTCCAAACTGTGCTCTGACATTCACTTTGAAATATTTTTCCCTTCCTGTTTGCTCCCACCCCCCCTGAAAACGTATAAGCATGCCTTATTGAAAAGCCCACTGGAGAGAGTTAAAGATAAGGCTGGGAACACCTGCTCTTGAAATAGTTCTGTGGTTAGTACCCCTTAACAAAGAAATATGATTCTTAGAAGGTCCAGTAAAGGGTAGATGAAAGAATTAAGGGAATATGTGGGCTGAAACATGAGGTCAAACTAAGAAGATTAAGACTTTTCAGCCCACAGAGATGAAGGCTGCATGGGGAGATGATCAAAGTGGACAAAGCCACAAAGGGCATCAATATGTTGTGTTCATCAAATTCCAAAGTACAAGGATGGTCAGGAAGACTCTTTGAAGCCTGAAAGAGGAGGAATTTAGGACAAATAGAAAAAAACATTACTTTACACAGTGTGTCATAAACTTTTGAAACAAGTCACTCCTAAGATATGGTCTGGGTTAAAAATAATAAAGGTTCACAGAAGGTGTAATGTACTTATGAGTCATAGAGGCACAGTGGTTTTTCAAGAGTGAATTATACTGACCTGTGGTACCTCTTTGGCATTTTATATTTTACATTTATATTTATGTTTGAGATAGAGTGCTAAGCTATGTTTACTATGCATGTGATCTCATATGACAAAATTTATGTTCTTAAGGGGGGAAACACTTTATTCAGTCAGGTGCCTTAAAAATTTTAGACAATGGAAATGATTTCCTTACTAAGTAGGGATGTCTTGCCTTAAAACTTTTCACCCATCTTGAATCCTCATGGCTTGTCAGTTGATGTTTTCAATAACAGTGAAGCTGGGATGGGAATGAAACAACTATTATGGTGCATGCATTCTGGATTTTTTTTTTCATTTTGCGTGTTTAACCTCTAAACAGTTTAGTGAGTCCAGAGAGGAAAAAGGGAGAGTCCTCCACTGATGCCGCTGATACCCCATGAGGCCCATACCAGTGATAAAGCCATGTGAATACTCCTCAGTGCCACATGTGGGAATTCCTTTCTGAGGCAGAATGACCTTTCTGCCTTTTCAGTCATGCAAAAGCCTGACTGTTGAAGCTGACAGACAGGAAAACATTATATCCTAGGATGTGAAGTCAGCCATAGAAAAGGTGGAAATAAGAGGGAGGAGTTTTAGCCTTCCTTAAACTCTTTCTCAGACTCTAGTAAAATATATCCATAAATAAATTATTCTAGTAAGAGTACACCAAACAGCAGGACTGAGAGTTGATTCTTTCTCACCCTGTCAAAATTATACTGTATAAATAGCTGAGTCATGTAAGGAAATAGCCGTGTAACAAACTGCCCCGACACTTCATGGCTTAAAGCAACAACCATCGGATTATACTCATGGATTCTGTGAATTAGTAATTTGGGTGGTTAATCTCTTCTCCACAATGAATGAGGCCTCCAAATGGCTGGGAGCTGAATCATCTCATGGCTTCTTCACTCACATGTTTGACACCTGGTCTGGGATGACTTAAAGGTTGGGTTCAACTGAAATGTCAACTGAAAATGGCACCTGTATATGGCCTCTCCATGTTTCTTAGACTTCTCACAGCACAGCAGCTGGTTTCCAAGTGGGAGAGTCTGAAGATTAAGCAGATGGAAGCTCCATTGGGCTCTTGTGACACAGTTTAGTTTCAGAAATCATGAAGTGGTCACTTTGTTGTTTTTGTTGGCATAAATAAATCACTGAGGCCAGTCTTATTCAACAGAGGGGTATTAGACTCCTCCTCTTAATGAGGGTGGTGGTAAAGTTACATTTCAGAAGAGCATGTTGGAGGGTAGATATTTTCATGGTAATCTTGAAAAATGAAGTACAGTATACCACAAGGATGTGTGTGTGTGTGTGTGTGTGTGTGTGTGTGTGTGTGTGTGTAAATGATCACCTTCCCCTCCGCCCCATATTAAGATCTGAGAGGGAAATTCTCTTGGCATCCAGGTGATGGGGATGCAGGATGTGTTTATTGGGAGTGGGAAGAGATAGAGTATTAAGAGTAATATTTGTAACTTGCCCATAAGAAGAAAGAAACTGGATAAGACTTTCTTCAATAAAGGATGAGCAAACAAACAAGTAAAACCAACATGGGGCCTTTGGAAAGTTTCTGCAACTTGAGAAAAAAGGACCATTGCCTTGAAGATACAAATGGAAAGTATACTTTGAAAAATGACCTGTTAAAGGAAACAAAAGAACATTTTTGAAATCTTTTTTGGAAGGAAGAAGGAACATAACTGAGACTGCAAAAAATTGCATCAGTTACCATGAAGAGAGAGTTGAGAGTCTCCTTTAGAACACAGAGGAAATCATCAAAGAGATGAACATAATAGCAAAATTGATCAATATGGAAAGCAGAGAATAGATAATGAAACCATGAGTATCAAGAGTATCAATGTATCAAAGTAATAATAAAAGATATAAAGAAGAAAACTTTCCCAAATAAAGATTGAGTCAGCATTTGATAGCACTCAATAATTCCCAGAGAAAAGAAGCAGAGTAAGACTTGCCATCTGACATGCCCTCACAAAAATGTTTGAACTTATAGACAAAAACTTTGATGCAAAACCCTGAATTCCCCAAAGTTTTCTAACAGAAACAAAAATCAGATTTTAATTCTACGATATTAAACATAAGATGATAGAGTAACCTCTATAACATGAAGCATTAGGTAATAATAGAATTATGAGGAAGAAAAAGTTTGACCAAAGTGTTCACTCATCCAAGTTTTTATTAATGTGTGAAAGCAACAAAAGCATTCTCAAATGTACAAAGATTCAGAAACATATAACACCTGTATGATTTATGAAAAAATATTAAAGATATGTCTGGGGATGGCTGGACTGAGAAAATACACATGAAAGACACTTAATAATTATGTGGATTTCAAATTTCACATTTCATCTTGGATTAAAAAAGACTGACAAGTAGTCAGGAGAGAGACAATGCTGATGTTCTCACCTTACCAAGGGAGAGATGACAACAATACTGCTTCCGCTGCTCCAAAGCAAATGAAAGATTGGTGCAGCAGAGTGGATAAAACTTCAGCCATAATATCTGCAGAGGAGGTTGCAGCCCAGAAAGGAGCTAGCCTGCCTAGAATATTCCAGAAAGGCTCTAGACTTCAAATTCAGAGATAGCAGATAACTGAGAGAATGGGCATGAGAGTTTGCAGAAAGCAGAGAATTGAAGGCTTATATTTAATGGCCTTTTTAAATAAGAACACATAGTCTCCTTTTTCCTTCAGAAAGTCTAGCAACCAAACATTTTCCTCTAGGCAAAAACAATAGCAGCAACACACTAAAAACCCAGAATATTCTCTTCTAAAGAAATTGAACAAATATTTTGGGAGAACTTGAGCAATTAGTGTGGGTGTTATCACCCTGAAGGAAAGCCCTTCACATTCTGTCATTTTGATGGGCCATTAATAAAGCTGGTTCTCACCTCTTCACCCTGTTGCCCTAAGGGGTAGCCTGTGAGTTGGCAAATCCTGCTCCTGTTCAGCTTTATATCTGAGGAAGTTCACAACATGGAAAAGAAAACAGTGAAAGATAATCATAAAAAGCTGACCGCTGAAGAAAGAGAGAATTCAGGGAACTGAAAAGAATTTAAAAACAACTGTGACAACTCTGCTGTCCTCAGTGAGGTATAAGAAGCTATTGCCTTCATAAAAGGAGAGCAAGAGGCCATGAAAATGAAAAATACAAAGAACAAAGAAGAATCCTTAGAAATTAGAGATGATTGCTCAAATAAAGCATTCAACAGAATAATTGGGAGGAAAAGTTGGGGAAATCTTCCAAAAAGTAGTGCAATAAGAAAGGCTAGAAGGAGAGAAAAGATAGAGGTTAATTAAGGTGAAGATGTATAAATGTCAAGGGGATGGATTTAGCAAAAAGGTGGCTATTGGTGATCTTGCCAAAAATAATTTCAGGGGAGCAATAGAGTGAATACAACATCAGTGTTCAAATGATGTGATTCTGTTTAGCTTGAGAAGATTGGTACAGTGGTACAAACTCAGTCAAAAAGGATCCTGTATCTCATCCCAAATATATGATCCTAACTCATCTGTATAGTTCAGTGGATGGTGACTTCATGGTCTTGAGTTCTTACCCCAAAAGTATCTACTGGATTATTTGTCACTTTTGGTTCCAGATGGGTGGCAGTGACCACAGGCAGAAATGAGCAGGGCCAAGGTTATCTCGAGTATTAATTTATTTTTCAGAATCTAGGTTACATACCATTAAGAATCTTAATGATATTGATAGTATTTAGTTGCAAATTGGCTGTCTCTACTAGGAGAAGGACATGTGAGTCATGTGATTAGTATCCATTACCATATCATAAAGTGGTGCATAACTTCTTATTTAAGTTAGAGACTTATTTAAGAGACTTATTTAAGTTAGAGACTTATTTAAGTTAGAGACTTTTCTGGCAGTAAGCATTGTGGTTTTCTGCATATAAATTAAAAAAAAAACAGACAAATATTAGAAGAAATAGATGGAGATTAGGTGGCCAGAAAAATAATCCTTAAACTACATTTTTCAAGGATTTCCATGAAGTATTCATTGACCTTAGGTAGTACTGCAGCAGTATCAGCATCCTAAGAAAGTAATAGCTTGCTATATTGATATTATTATTAGATTTTGAAAGGGGGAACAGGCTGCCTTCCAGGTAAGAACTGTCTTGGAGCTCATTGTTTAACCACAAACGAAGGGTTTTTAGCTCTGTGGTGCTCTTTAACTTTGTACCATTGGCGGGAGGCAAAATGATAATGGGTAATAGCTAAAAAAAGTCACTTTTTATACAGCAAGTGAGCTTGAGACTTTCAGTCCTGCAAATTAAGTTGAAATGAATGGCTTCTGAACAGCACATTGGGTGACAGGAAGTTTATAAATGTTATGTCTCCTGAGGTGTTCCAGTAATAGTAAGTTTGGGCAGAATAAGCTTTTTCTGTAACAGTCTCGTTGGAAGGACCAGCAGTCTCCAGAGAGATTGGTTAATAAGTCAGTTACCTGGGTGTTGAAAATGAAATAGAAAAGGTAGTGGAATAAAAAAGACTTTGAAGGAGAAAAATGTTAATTTGGCCAATTCAGTGCTTCTACTAGAGTGATATTCAAGACTAGCTAACCTACTCT
The DNA here is from genome assembly GCF_018350175.1 of Felis catus. NCBI lineage: Eukaryota > Metazoa > Chordata > Mammalia > Carnivora > Felidae > Felis > Felis catus. The sequence goes on from NC_058374.1 coordinate 118,019,077, forward strand.
CTCTGATTTCGCTCTAATTTCAATTTGTATGACAGCCTCCACGAAAGCAGGTTTTTTTGTTTTGGTCATGCAGAGCTGATATGGAGAAGACAGTGGATGTGTGATTTAGGTTTGGTGCTGGGAGAAGGCTGGAAATGGCATTAGGAAAACCACCAGGTGTGCTGTCTGATTGGACAGCCCAGCATGTGGAATATGGTGCTGTTGCCACGAGCTACCCTTTTTCTGCTGTTGCTTTTGCAGATCTCAGTAGGAATCGAGGCAATGGTAAGTGGTATATCTGTATGTTACAATCTGACAGTCGTCCCTACAAAAGCATTTTAATTTTCTCATGTAAAGTTACTCTCAGAGGAAACACAATTAATTGGCTTCTGAAATGCCTTGACACTTTGAGATCATTGGACAAATGATGCTGTGTAAGTTCACAAACAGAATGTGCTTGGTTATATACTAGAAAGAGCATCTCCTTGAAAAAGGCAGCGTTATTTGCTTGAAGGTTTTTTCCTTGTCCTTGGGGTGGCTAGATTATGAAACAGCCATGAGAGAGAGAAGATTGAGGTCTCTTTTGATTTCACAGCCTACCAACCCAGCAGGTTTCATGATTTTGTTTCATACGCGAACTCTACATATGTTTACACATAGTTTCTCTTATTTTCTGCTAGCCCAGAAGTTAATAGTGTTGTTGCTAATGTAAATGAATGTATTAATTTTAATGTGAAATGATTTTTGAAAAAGCAGTAATGTTTTCTCCGGAAAGCTCATGAAGTATTCATTTTTCTATCACTACGTTGTAAATCTGTTTACCAGTCATAATTATTTTAAGATTTAGTTTGTATGCTCTTTGGTGATTATTTTGACCAAGAAGTCAGGGAAACATGACATCATTTTATCTTCTCTCTCTTACCATCTGCCTTCCTTTCTCTGTTCTCCATGTCATTGCCTCAGTTCAGGCTTGTATCCTCCCTTGCCTGGACTATTGCAGTAGCCTCTTCCTAACTGGGCTCCTTTCTCCAGCTTTGTCTCTCGGCATATCCTCCATATGAAAGTGATTGGTCTCAAGGACCTATATGATCAGGTCAATTCCTTCCATGATTTTTAGTGTTTAGAGGGGATAACCAAACCCTGTGCAAAGCCATTCATAAATTGACCCATTTCTACCTCTGTAATCTAGTAATTCTTAACCAGGCTCAATTTTGCCTCTCAGGGAACATTTGTGTCTGTGTACATTTTTGATTGTGTGTGTGTGTCTGTGTGTGTGTGTGTGTGTGTGTGTGTGTGTGTGTGTGACTGGTATCTAGTGGATAGAGAGCAGGGATGCTGCTAAATATACTATAATGCACAGGACAGCCTCTACAACAAAGAAGCATAGAGTCTAAAATGTCCACAGTCCTGAGGTTGAGTAACCCTCCTCTTATCTCATATGCTCATTTCTTCTCTGCTTCCAAGGCTCCAGTCATAGGGAACTACTTACTCCTTTATGACTATGTCTTGCTGTTTCTCTTGTCTTGCTCTTTGTACATGCTGTTCCCCCTGACTGGAATGCCTCCCTCCCCTTTTACCATCTGGAGGTAAAGTGTTATCATCCTGGCCTCTCATATCATCCCTTGGGCATCTGTGTAATTTGAACTTATGTGGCACTGTAACGTTGGTTTTTAAATTTTTTTCCCTTGGTCGGTCCCTCCTGGGAAGAGCTATTCATGTCAGGCATCATGTCTGACATCTTTCTTTTTGCCCCATCTGGTAAAAATATTGGCATGTAGTCGATGTTAAGCATGCTTGTTTGTGGGTTACTTGGTGGGATGTATGGATGAATAGAATCTGTGTTTAGATCAGATGACAGTCAGAGACCAATATTGTTCATGTATTCCAGCTTGGAAATTAATTATTCTTTTAGTCCGTTTTTTTCAATGTCACCTTCTTGGTTATTTTCTTTTGATTTCCTAACTTGACTTCTGGTGCCTTGAATATAGTAAGTGATCAGTGACCATTTACTAAACAAATATTGGCTATAGGTCTGGGTTTAAACAGAACTTTAGATTCTTTCTGGATAACTTTAGATTCTTTCTCTTTAGCAAGGCAGGGAGAGATTTTTTTCCCTTCAAAATTGATCTGGGTCACCTTGTTGTTACTCTGTTTTTCTCTATCTCATTGGTACCTCCCTCCCTCTACTGCACCACCCACTGTAGCTCAGTACACCCTCAAAACTTGGGTGAAAAATTGAAGATCCCTGGAGTGAGAAGGCTTGGGGTCTTCCCACAGATACAGCTGCCTTAATTTGGTTCACCTGACTCAAGTTCGGAACATTAAATCCCATCCCTGCTACGCTGGTAATGGCAGAGATTTATCTCCTCTTTGGACCACAGACTCTTCTGTAGGTTCTGTCCCCTTCAATTGCAAATGCTGGTTAGTTCATCCTGCTTCTACTCTTAGATATCAACTTGAGCTTTTTCTATCTTTAGCTTTCCTTTGTCATCTGAAAGAGAATGGTCTATCCAGTTTCTTCTGAATGTCCATTCTTTCCCTGGCCAGAGACATGGTTCATTAGGGAGAAGTAACTTGTTGAAGGTCTGTATTCAGGTGATTTTCCATTCACTTGTGCAGCTTCCCTGTTCCCACCTTTCTCTCTCAATACACTCAGTCGGCTGTTGATGGTACCTAGTTTTGGACCCATTTTCATGTTCCCGGGCTTTTTCATTTTTATTGTAGATTCTAGTCCTCTTCTATTTGCAACGTAATTATTTTCTTTCTTGTGAAGTCTTCAGTTATTCTCCTGAACTCTTGTTCTTTGCCCTCATGTCTCTGTAGGTACGCATTAGCACTTTAGATATCTTCCCTCTGAATTTACCATATCCTTTCTAGGTGATGACATTTTTTTTTCATAGTACTTTAGCTTGAGTCTTCTACTTATTGTACCTCTTGAGTAGCAGATGCTTGGTGGTCTTAATCTTTGGATTTTATTGTGTCTGGGAAATGGGGTCAGATGGGTGGGGGAGAGAAAGGGAGCATTTAAGGAAGAAAGAGGCAAGAGATCTTCATTTCAGTCTTATCAGAAAAGGGCAAGGATCACAGAGACAGGGATTCTTTTCTATTAAACTCAGGTCTGGGTTTTGTAGAATTTCCTTTTCTTTCTTGAAGCCTTGATCTCTACTTCTACCCATAAGCAAAGTTTCAGTAATTTGTGGAATTTGAAAAAGCAAACCCAACCCCAGGAAGGTAACTCTTGGAGTCTATTCAGTATTGGGCATGACAAGCTACGAAATGTACACCTGCCCACAGTGGCAGCCAGAGGGGAGGTAGGTGTGTTCAAGACTAATGGCATTGGATCAGAAACAAACTAAGGAAGAGAAAAGTCAGTTTTCAGCAGGAACTCCAATCAGGAAGTTGTCCTTTCCACAAATATAAAATAAAAACAAAAATAGAAACAAACAACAAGCAAACCCTTCTCTTTCGTTTGCCACAGGCAGACACACACAAAAAAATACAGAACAGCCCACCGCCAGCTCAGAGATTAGACAGGAAGTAAGTCATAACACGTTCATAAACTGGGAGACAAACAATGTATTCCAGGGGTTTACACAGAATGTAGGCAGCCAGCATGTTACAGAGGGTATTGGCAGGAAGCAAAGTATCCTCAGCAAAATGATTGATCATGAGAAGCATAAAGCGAACTCTGAAGTGCATTGAGAGGTTTAACAAAAGGACACTGATGAGAATTGCAGTGACTACACTGTGGACCAGGGTGGAATAAGAATAGGTTGGTGAAGATGGAGGAGAAAGTGCAATTCAGATTATATCAGAAGCACAATCCCCTACCATCAGTGGCTAAAGGTTTTAAACAGTTTTTTCCATAAGAAATAGCAAGATGTTTCTTTTGGAACCCAACCCTCTTTTTCTACTACATGTGTGTGAATGAAGCTCAGGCATTTTCAAGTGCTTGTTATCTTCTTGAAATCTGAAGGTAACCCCACCTGCTTTTATTATGTAAGGACGGCTGATCCTATTTCAGCCACAAGTCAGGCATGCCTAATGGGAAGAGTAGGTAAGCAGCAATCTTATGGAATGTTGTCATGACCAAGCTTCCCAAATCTCTGCCATAAGTTCTTTTGTAGAAGGTAAACTTCCTATAACCACAATCCAGTTAACCGGAATGTTTAATAGTCCCAATTCCCAGCCACACTTACTATGGTTTTGAATATTTTTATACTTTTTATTAGAAAAAGGTCAATGTCAAGAAAATATATGGTGGCAATATGTAGTACATTAAACATCTTGAAAGCCATTTACAATTGAAAAAGTATTCTGGGATCAGTATAGATTTGGTTCAGTCTCCTTTACATGATTTAAATCAGTAGCTATGGAAACTCCTACTTGACGTTTATTGTAATAAGCATGAAATGCTAACCTCTGTCATCAAAGGAAGATTCAGCTGTGTTCAGGGTGGTGAAGGGAGCTAATAATGCATCTTAGAAGGGTTTAAAACAGAGGTCAAAAGCAAAGGTTTCAAGAACATTTTCAACACTTTTTATTAATATAAAATTGAACATACACATAAATGTAGAGAGGATGATATAATGATCCTGAGGTTCAGTTAGATTCAAGTCCAGTCTTTAGGCAAGACTTTTTCCTGGGTAGTGCTCTTGCTTCCTGTTGCTTCATATCATGAAGCCATAAGTTCTGGTTGTCCCACTTGAGGTGGTGCTAAGATCTGTGAGTGGGGACAGGTGTATCAGTCTCATTCCTCCATTATGAAGTTTCTGTCCCTTGATGATTGTTGTCTAGATCTGTTATTTCACTTAAGTGCTTGGAAAAGGTGACTTTCTAGTTCTCTCATTCCTTCTGCATTTATTAGAGGAAAATTTCCAAAAAAAGAAATTCCTTCATTGACTATTTGATTACCCTGAAACACATAAAATACACCATAAAGTACAGAAAGGGCAGAATAAATATCTCATTCATTCCTTTTATTTATAAGCCTTCAGAATCATTTTTTTGGGGTCCCAATAATTAGATTTGTGGCCACCTAACAAATGGGACCTGGGGATTTATTTTTAAACTCTGTTTGCTAAGGTCACTGATGAGATGCTTTTGTCCCTACCGCCCATTCTAGAATTATATTATTTTTCTTGGTTAACTGTAACCCTCTTCCTTCCCACACATACCCTTCCTTCAACAAAAACCAGTTAAAATTCTCAAACAGAAGTGACAGTAGAGATGTTGAATTGAAGGAAGAGTTATGGTTTTCATGTTCTTTCTTCAAGTATTTTATGATTTGGGTTTAATACAAGGACCTCCCAGACCTGACATTGCAAGGGTAGGTTTAAATATAAATTCTTGATGTTGAGAGGTGATGTATGGTCTCCTTCTTTCCCTGTGGCAGGCCTATTGCAAGGATGTGCACATGCCTGTGATATATGGACAGGGAGCTGCTATAGCAGGAGCATCTCTCTGCATTGGGCCTCATGCATCCTGGTAAGGATGTACTTGGTGTTGCCAGCATGCTCCATCAAGTATTTTAGGAAGTAACAATAGCATGCTTCTATGGAAGGCTTCCATCATACTGTAAAATGTACTGTTAAATAGGTCTAACCCAAGGAATCACTGGCAATACTAACACTGGGCAATGTACTAACAACATTGGTTAGTACTTTATTTTGGGGATTGAGTGGCCCAGGGGGAAAAAGAATTATTTGAAAGAGAAAATAAATGTATTTATTTGTTTTTTGCTTTGCTTCTTTTTTCTCATCCCTTGGGCTTCTGAATTCAGTTTGGTGACCACAGAATAGTAGGAGTAAAAAGCTTCTGGGATTTGGATAAAAAGTTTTGTGAAATTTAACTTTTAGAAGCTGTTTGTGTTAAAACCTTTTGGGGAACAGGACTAAAGGCAATACCAAAGAGACCTTGGAGGATAAGCTTGTGGGGTGAAATACAGAATTCCCAGCCTAAATTTGAAATTCAGAGAACGATTACATTTTTAGTAGAAGTATATCTCAAATATTGCATGGGATATAATTCTACTGAAAAAAAAATTACTCATTTATCTAAAATTCAGCTTTAACTGGATGTCCTGTACTTTCATTGGCTAAATCTGATAACTCTACTTGGAGGGCAGAGGGAACAATCTGAGAGTTGTTTGTGGTGCTGTGTGCTGAGCCTCCGGCCCTTTAATTATCTCAGGAAAACTCAAGGGAGTGCTAGTAATGACCATGAATATTCCTATACCATGTGCTGCTGATATTCATCAGAGCAAAGCCTGCTGTTCCCTAATAGGCATACTTTTTAATGTCCCCCTTACTTTAGAAAAGTGAATATCAATAGGCATAACATTTTCTGAGGGTTAGAAGACCCTAGGCTAATCAGTCTTTCTCACTGAGCATCTTAGTTATATGAGATCCTAATCTGGGAACAGCAAAACACTAGGAGCCAGGGCAGTTGTCTTGAGCTTTAACTGGGTGAAATGGATGTTAAATAAAATTTTGTTTAACTTGTTCAGACATCCAGTGAAGAGGCCAGTGTGAAACTTGACTTGCATTTTTCATGACCTGATTATAGAACTAGAGAAATTAAAGGAGGTGGGAGTATCTATTTGTTTTAAATGTTGTTGCAGTAAATAGACCACATCAAAGCCTATATTTTTGGTGATCTTGAGGAATTTATACCTAGGATTTCTTTGTACTTTCAGCAATGTCTAGAGGTGTTCCTTTTCCTTCCTTACAGCACATGTTGATTTTTGTAGTATATGTAAATCTGAAATAGGGAGACCAGCCATTATCTGTATGTGATGTTGAATAATTCTCAAAGAGGAGCCTTACTTGTAAGATAAAGAACTTGGGGCGCCAGGGTGGCTCAGTTGATTAGGTGTCCGACTTCCGCTCAGGTCATGATCTTGCAATTTGTAAGTTCGAACCTCTCATAGGGGTGTGTGCTGACAGCTCAGAGGCTGCTTCAGATTCTGTCTCTCCCCTCTCTGTGCCCTTCCCCCACTCGCACTCTGTCTCTCTCTCTCAAAAATAAATACACATTAAAAAAAGAGAACTAAAAGTTTACACAGTTGAGCATGCAGGACTTAATGGTTTTATCTGTCTTTTTGTAAATGGTGTTTCCTTTATTTCAACCTTCTGTCTATAAGCTGCCATTTTTGTAAAATGTGTCTGCAGGTTCAGCTTCTATTGATTGGTCCAGGGATGTTACTTGATTAAAAACTGGACCAGTCATAATAGACCTTTGTCCTTAACCCTTTCTGTGATCACCTGAGGTGTCTCCAGTATTCTTCCAAAAAAAAAAAAAACCCCAATAAATTTCTGTTTTACTCTAAACCAAAATATTCAAGTTGGATTTGTAAAATTTGCAACCAAAGGAGTCCCAACTAATAAAACCCAGAACTAAATTTTTACAAAATACAGCGTATAAGCCTTTTGGTTGCTTTAAAAAAATAAACAAAAACAAAAAAAATTAAAGCCCAGCCTCCCCTCAGTCTACTCTTGAAAACATTCTGTTTACATTTATTTTAATGCTGGCCCACCCCCAGGAATTTTTTTTTATCATTTTTTTGGAGTTCTTTTTCTTTCAGTAAACTATCAGATTTCACTATTTGTACTAGTCTCATCACACTTAATTCATATTGTATTATATCACAGTTATTTTTGTTCACCTTTTTCTTTTGTACTTGTGAGTAGGGACCAATCTTTTATTCATTTTAGTAGTGCTTGCAATATCTACATTGTAAGGCAAAAAATTATTCATCCATTTGTTAAATGGATGAATAAATATTCTATTGGTTATTTGTTCTTAAGGGAATGTAATAGAGGTTTGGGTTGTTCTATATCCCAGAAAAGCTACTTATGATAAAATTTTTTTTTTGTTACTTAGAGATGTACACATATGCATGTGAATGGTGTATTTAATACAAAATAGAAAAACTCATTTTTAAAAATCTGATTCAAAAGGCAGTAGAAAGATATGTCTGGCTTGTGGAGAAAGGGAGTATTGCTCATCTACGTTCTCTGTATGCTCTGAGAAGGCCAACCTCCATCAGTGACAGAAGACACAGAGGGGCAGAGGGAACTTAATTGTCATGGGCCATTAGAGACAGTGAAAAAGATTCCCAGCCACATCCTTGAGTTGTTTCTGGGAGGAAAGCAGAATGAGGCTCATCAATAAAGTTGGGCTGTGGAATGGATTGGATTCCTAAAGGAAGCCATACTGGAGGGAGGCACAGGAGGGACTTAAGTGAAATCACCCAGAGGGAAGACATCTGGAGATTATCCAGAATACAGTGGCTGGAATGTCAGAGAGAGCATGGCTCCAGGTATAATACCCTGATGGTCTCTAACCCAAGCCACTCATGCTGGCATATTGTGGTGTATAGGGAAGAATTGTGTCTCTGGGGCCTGTGAACTATTCTGTGGGAAAACCCTTAAATAGCTTTTTATGGGAAGTAGAAGGAACTGTTTTCTTGGCCAGAGATGAATGCTAGAAGTTGGCCTTTCTCAAGAGGCCGGCAGAGGTGAGGATAGCTGTAGGAAAGCTCTGGATGGAGATAAGGAGAGTGAGGTGAGGAGGAGAGGGGCTGTGGGGCTCATTTCCATGGCCATCTTCCTTCCAGTTCTCCTCTTCCGTCCATCCTAGAATCAAAGAGAGGACAATTGGGAGAGTGATTCCTGGAAAAGTCTAGACTTAGTAATAATGAAGCCAGCGAAGCTTTATAGGCTAGTTTATGGTAAACATGAGATAGTATACACCACTTATATAGTATTACAGTATATAATATTGTAGCATATAGTATTATAGTATATAGTGTTATCATATTATAATAAATACAGTAAACACATGTTTGTATTCACTGGATGAAGTTAAAGGACATTAGAGTGGCATGTATATGAACCATTAACTATTTCCAATTATCTGACAGTTTGTAATTTTTCATTGTCATCAATAATAAGGCTATGAATTCATTGTATATGTAAATCTCTGTCCTTATCTGATTATTTGCTTAGGATAAGTTCCTGGAAGTAAAGTTAAATCTAACAGTATAAATAATTTTGTGGGTCTTGATACTCACTACAAAGTTACTCTTTAGGAAGGGTGTACTAATTTATATATCAACCCAAAGTATATAACAGTTCCTATTTCAATGATAGCATTATGACCCTCAAGGGTTATCATGAAAATACAAATCTTTGCACAGGTGAAAAATGCGTATGTTATGAATTTCCTGTATGCTTTTTGCTCTATTAATATTTTGGGGAAGGAAAAATATTTCCTCCACCATTCTAGGTTCTTTTGGCTAGCCTGTTAATTAAATTGACATAGATTAACAAGAGAAAAACACATTTAGTTATGTATGTATGGGAGCCACCTAAGAATATGAGACCCACATATGGTCAAGCAGTTGAGGCTTGTATGCCATCATGTGCTGGAGAAGCAGGTAGGGATCTGAGGCTTCAAAGGGGAGGAAGGCAATTTACAGAAATATGAGAAGAGAAAATATTTGGTAGCAAATTTTTGCCATGCAATACAGACACAGTGGGACACAGAGAGGAATTTGATCTCCGAGCCCTGCCAAACTCCCTACAGTTGACCACATCTAGCATATATTCTTTATAGTTATCTGTGGTAATGGTTTTCTTTCTGGACCAGGCCCTCTATCTAAATTCCTCTAAGAAGTTGAAGGGAGGTAAAATCTCTTTCTGAGTCTTTGAGCCTTGATTGACTTCAGCTCAAAGTAATCTATGTGCCAAAGTAACACATTTTGGGAAAGCTTGTTCTGAACCCCTTCAGTATGATGTATTATATTAATAAAATTTCCTTTATTGTACTTCTTAGATAAACCGTATTTGTTTGTGGTAGAATTGTTTTTAAAAAAGAGAAACTTGATTTCCTTTTTATAAAAGAAGTATGTTGAGGATAGAAAATACAGGCAAGCAGAAAGGAGAAAATAAAGATTACCTATAATCCTACCTCCTGGAGATAACCACTATTAAAGTTTAGGTATGTACAGTTGATTCTTGAACAATGAAGGGCTTAGGGCTGCTGACCCCCTACACAGTTGAAAATCCACATATAACTTTTGAGTCTTCAGAAACTTAACTACTAATACCTTACTGTTGACTGGAAGCCTTACTGATAACATAAACATTTGACACATATTTTGTACATATGTATTATATCCTGTATCCTTACAGTAAAGTAAGCTAGAGAAAAGGAAATGTTATTAAGAAAATCATGGGAAAAGAAAATACATTTATAGTGCTGTATTGTGTTTAATGAAAAAAAAATCTGTATGTAAGTGGACCAGTGAAATCCAAACCTGTTTTGTTCAAAGGTCAACTGTATATGTTTAGTCTGTTTTTTAATGAATACATCTCAATGGTTTTCAAGCCTGGTTTCACATCATAATCACCTGTGTTGCTTTAAAAAAAATACAGATGACCAGACCTCATGTGTGGAGATTCACATTCAGTAGGTACTTTCTTAAAACACTTTCTACCACTGTGTTTAATGGTATTGCACTCACCATGCCTTAGAGTTTTATTTACCCACCTTCTCTGGGTCATGTCATCAACTGTCAACTTTTTGATAATCTGTTGAGAAGTAACAATTCCTACCCTTACTCCAGATGGGTCTACCAAGTATGAGAACCCTATATCCCAGCAAGTATTCCCCAACTCAACATGGTGTGCTACAGGTCCCCCAAACTCAAAATATCCAAAACTCATCTCATTACCTAAGAGCAAAAACTGGTCATTACTTCAGTAGTCCCGGTAATTCAACTGTCTACCCTCTAATTCATCTCAATCCACACAGCCAGTCAGACTCAAAGATAGTTCCAATTATCCTTGAATTCTGTCCTTGTGTAATCCATGTCCTTGTAGAATTCCCTCCCCTTGAGTATGAGCTTGCCTAGCAACTTGCTTGTGCCCAATAGATAGCATGTCATTTCCATGATTAAGTTATAAAAATACATTGTGTCTTCTTTCATGCCAGCACAGTCTATCCTTGCCAGCTTTACTGAAGCAAGCTGCTATGTTGCAGAGGAATGTTCTGTATTGCAAGGAACAAAGACCCTCAGTCCAACTGCTGCTAGGAACTAAATCCTGTCAAAACTGCATGAGCTTGAAAGCAGACTCTTGTCCAGTTGGAACCTTCAGATGGGACTCTTGCCCTGGCCAACACTTTGACTGTAGCCTTGTGTGAGACTGTGAAGCAGAAGACATGCCTGGATTCCTGAACCATTGAAACTGAGATAAAAAATGTGTTTGTACTAGATTGGTGGTAATTTGTTATACAGCAATAGATAACTAATATACAATTAATCCCCATGTCCTGTTGTTTCAGTCTCCTTGATATCTCTCAAATATGATGTACTTTTCAAGTCTACAGCCAGCTGTCTAGGTCAGTCATGATCTTGAATCCCCTGAATTGTTATACCACCTTCTCACCCTGTTATTAATCTTGTGGCCTCCATTCTTTCTTTTTTTTTCCCTCTTCATTTTTTCTTTTCAAAATCATCTTTCACAATGGGAATTGGATCATATTCCACTGCTTAAAAATCCTTCAGTACTCTTTGATTGTTCTTGGGTTGAAGTTCAGAGTTTTAAGCATGAGTCACAAGGTTCTCTATGACTTGGGCCCCTGCTTGCCTGTTTTTCAAGTCCTAACTGCATCATGTTCCCTTGGTTCTTGGCTTAACCTTGCTGCTTTCTCTGCTTGAAGTGCTCTCTTACATACTTCCCCCCTTGCCCTGACTCCAGATCTTTCATGTATTGCAACTAATTTTTCACATGCAAACAATTTCCTTTAGTAAGTCTTTCCCAATTGTGGAAATCTGATCTGGATGCCTATGTGGATTATCTGCTGGCTCCATGTTTTTCACCTATTTATCTATCATTGCCATCACCTATTTATTTGTCTCATGTTCCCTATAGACTAAGCTTTGGAGCACAAGGATCAGGCTATTTAATTTCCTAGTTGGTTGGTAATAAATATTTGTTGAATAGATAGATAGATAGATAGATAGATAGATAGATAGATAGATAGATACCAGTAGAGGATCTTTGTTCTCTAGGTTTGGTGAAACCTAGAAACAGAGACCAGTTTTCTATATGCACCATGTCTGGATCAAGCTATGACTTGATACTTACAACCAGTATCCAGCCCACCAGATCTCTGACACTGTGTCAGCTTTCTGCTTTTGTTGTTAAATGGATCCTGGGGCCACATTCTTTCCAGTGTTAATGCTCATGAGGGATGAAATGGAGTGCATTTGGCTCAAGGTTGTCCTAAATCCAGCCCAGGCCTCCAGCTTAGGAATGTCAATAAGCTTCAGCTGGGGCTTCCTTCACTTACATCCTGGGTTTGCTGCTCTTTCTTAGGTAGGGGCTGTGTGAATGGAACACATTCTGGACCTTCTCTCAATATCTTTATCTTTATTAGATGAGAATGTTTTTAAAGTTTTGCCTTATGAATGCTATTCTTCCCTTCCAGGGCTTACTGATAAAGGATGTCCCCTGATTTCATTGGGGAAGTAGGGAGTAAGAAATTAAATGACTGTGCTCAATGCCATTTGACCTGAAAAGAAATTGCAATTATTTAAGCTTTACTTTTTAACTCTGGAATGCTCACCAAAGTCTTCTTATACATGATTACCTGATTTCTAGGTTCCTATTTTTAATTCATCTTTCTTCGTAGGAATGTATCTTCAGTGTAGCTTTAGATTTCTTCCATTTCTGAGAATGTTTTTAACTTTGCTTCAGACATGGATAACAAGTCAGTGGAATAGAAAATATTTAAGGTAGTAACTTTTTCTGTTCGAAGTCTGTAGCTATTCATCTGTAGTCATCTGACCTTTGCCATAAAGAGGAGAAGTCTGAAGCCAGCCCAATATTTTTCCCTTGTGGATCACCTTTTTCTTTTTTTTTCTATCTGGTGGCTAATGTGATTTTTTTATTTATTATTGTAATTAAACTTTTTATTCTAAAACATAATATCAAGGAAGCCTGGGTGGCTCAGTCAGTTAAGTATCTGACTCTTGATATCAGCTCAGGTAGTGATCTTGCGGTCATGAGATCAAGCCCTGCATCAGGCTCTGCGCTAAGCATGGAGCCTGCTTGGGATTCTCTCTCTCTCCTCTTTCTGCCTCTCCCCCACTTGCTCTCTCTTTCTTTTTCTCTCTCAAAAAATAAATAAGTAAACATTAAAGACTTTAAAATGTAATATCAGTTCTTCATTTTTTTCTAGAATGTAGTAAGCCCACTTGGTCTGTATAGGCGTATTTCAGAGATATTGTGGGTTCAGTTCCAAACCTCCGCAGTAAAATGAATATCCCAATGAAGTGAGTCAAATGAATTTTTTGGTTTCCCAGTGCATATAAAAGTTATGTTTATACTACACTGTAGTCTATTAAGTATTTAATATCATTATGTCTAAAAAAAAGCACATACCTTCGTTAGAAAATACTTTAGTGCTAAAAATGCTAAGCATCATCTGAACTTTCAGTGAGTCATAATATTTTTGCTGGTAGAGGATCTTGCCTCAGTGTTGATAGTTACTAACTGATCAGCGTGGTGGTTGTAGAAAGTTGGGGTGGCTGTGTCAATTTCTTAAAATTAGACAACAGTTAAGTTTGTTGCATTGATTGACTCCTCCTTTCATCAATTATTTCTCTGTAGCATGTGATGCTGTTTGATAGCATTTTACCCACAGTAGAACTTATTTCAAAATTGGAGTCAGTCCTCTCAAACCCTGCCATTGTTTCTTTAACGAAGTTTATATGATATTCTAAATCCTTAGTTGTCAATACTCTTTACACCATCTCCACCAGGAGTAGATACTATCTCAAGAAACCACTTTGCTCATTCATAATAAGCAACTCTTCATCCATTAAAGTTTTACCATGAGATTTTAGCAATTCAATCACATCTTCATGCTCCACTTATAATTGTAGTTCTCTTGCTGTTTCCACCACATTTTTGCAGTTACTTTCTCCACTGAAGTCTTGAATCCCTCGAGGTCAGGTCATCCATGAGGGTTAGAACCAACTTCTTCCAAACTCCTGTTAATGCTGATAATTTTGATCTCTTCCTAGAATCACAGATGTTTTTAATGGCATCTCCAATGGTGAATCCTTTCCAGATTTTCAATTTATTTTGCCCACATCCATCAGAGGAATCACTATTGATAGCAGCTATTGCCTTACAAAATGTGTCACTTAAAGAGTAAGACTTGAAAGTTGAAATTACTCCTTGATTGATGGGCTGCAGAATGAATGTTGTGTTGGCAAGCATGAAAACATCCATCTTGTTGTCCATCTCCATCAGAACTCTCAGGTGATCAGGTACATTGTCAGTAAGCAGGAATATTTTGAAAGAAATCTTTTCTGAGCAGTAGGTCTCAACAGTGGGTTTAAAATATTTGGTAAGCCGTGTTGTAAACAGATGTGCTGTTGTCCAGGCCTTGTTGTTGCATTGATAGAACACAAGCAGAATAGATTTAACATAATTCTTAAGGACCCTGGAATTTTCAGCATGGTAAAAGAGCATGGGCTTTAACTTAAAGTCACCAGCTATATTGGCTTGTAACAAGAGAGTCAGCCTATCCTTTGCAGCTTTGAAGCTAGGCATTGACTTCTCCTCTCTAGCTATGAAAGTCCTAGATGGCATCTTCTTCCAACAGAAGGCTGTTTTGTCTATGTTGAAATCTGTTGGTTAGTGGAGCCACCTTCACTAATTATGTTAGCTACATCTTTTGGATAACTAGCTGCAGCTTCTGTATCAGCACTTGTTGCTTCATCTTGTACTTTTATGCAGACTGCTTATTTTTTTAAACTTCATGAACCAATCTCTGTTAGCTTCAGACTTTGCTGCTGCCACCGCTGCTTCTTTAAGTTTATTTGTTTATTTTGAGAGTGAGAAAGAGTGTGAGAGGGAAGGGGGCAGAGAGAGAGGGGCGGGGAGAGAGTGGATCCCAAGCAGGCTCCATGCTGTTAGTGCGGAGCCCAAAGTGGGGAACCACAAGATCATGACCTGAGCCGAAATCAAGAGTCAGAAGCTTAACCAACTGAGCCACCCAGGTGCCCTCCAAACTTTTCTTCTGTAGCTTCCTCAGCCTTCACAGAATTAAAGAGAGTTAGGGCTTTGTTCTGGATTAGGCTTTGGCTTAAGGGAATATTGTGGCTAATTTGATCTTCTATTTAGAAAACTGAAACTTCCTCTGTATTGGCAATAAGGCTGTTTCACTTTCTTATCATTTCTGTGTTCACTGGAGTAGCTCTTTTAATGTCCTTCAAGAGCTGTTCCTTTGCATTCACAACTTGGCTACCTGGACCGAGAGGCCTACCTTTCAGCCTATGTTGGCTTTTGACCTGTCTTCCTGATTAAGCTTCAATCATTTCTAGCTGTTGCTTTAAGCTCAGAAATGTGTGATTCTTCTTTCACTTGGACACTTAGAAGACTCTGAAGGGTTATTAATTAGCCTAATTTCAGTATTGTTGTGTCTAAGGGAATAGGGAAACCCTAGGAGAGGGAGGGGAATGGGGGAATAGCCAGGTGGTGGAACAGTCAGAACACACACATAACATTTATCAATTAAATTTACTGTCTCATATGGGTGTGATTGGTGGCACCCCAAAACAATTACAATAGTAACATCAAAGATCACATGATCATAGATCACCGTATCAAATATGGTAATAATGAAAAGTTTGAAATATTTTGAGAATAACCTAAATGTGACACATAGACACAAAGTAAGCAAATGCTGTTGGAAAAGTGGCACTGATAGATTTGCTTGATGCAGGCTTTAGTTTATAAAAAACACAAAATCTGCAAAGCACAATAAATTGAAGTGCAATAAAATGAGGTATGCCTATATACTCAAGTCATTTTTTTCTACCTTTGGAAAGTAATTTTTAGCCATGTATTGTTGCTTCTGTTTCATTTATATGGGTTTCCTTTTCAGATACACTTATAAATTCTTAGATGGAATCTCCATGTCAGTTGTGAATTTTTTTTTTTTATGTCTGAAGACTGCTTTTGTGCAGAGAAAAGGGCTATGTTTTTATTCAAGGTTTTAATTTAATATTCACTTTATTAAAGGTACAGTTTTTTTTTTTATAAATCTGGCTTCTCTCAAATCTTTAAGTTCACCTTACTGTATTATTTGATTTATGAATCTAGTAAATTTTAACAATTGCTTCCAAGGGAGCCTTTGAATAATGTTTGATCAATTTAAGTTGAACACATTCAACTCCCAAGCAGGTCCCTTTACAACTTAGTTAATAAAATCCCCTTAAGTATTAAAATCCATTTATGCATTTGATACATTCAGTTCTCTTTTTAAGCTTTTCAGATGCTTGACCTACTAGTCAAACCTTAACAACTCCAATAAATCTAATAAGTTAACCTTAAATAACTAATCATATGTTCTCCTAACCATTCCAGTACTTTTAAACTTGATTAAATTTTCTGAATCTTCCCACTTAAAGGTAAAAGTCTAAAATCCATTACTCAATTACACCTTTTAAATGGAAATCCCAAGACTAATCTGTCATATTCCCTGATATGCCACATTCTCTTAAATATTAAACCTTTTTATATACCACACACATAAATATTGTCCCATGATTAGAAACCTGTCCCTACATTTCCCACAAAAGCATTAATTCTGCAGGTTTGATTTATTTTATCATTTCGACATTTAGTGCAAACCTTCCTGGAGGGAAAATACCTATACCCACTAGATTGAAGTATCTAAAATAAATTAAGGTTGCCATTCCAAACAAGTTGGAGTTACCATGTAGGGAGAACTGGATGCTGAGCATGCTTATTGGCCAGAGATTTTTGACCAGGATGCATAAGGGCCTGGTGTGACAACATAGTATTATTGTTATGACAACAGGGGACTCCCAATCCATTGCCTGTAGATGAAGTTGGCTGCTTCTGGTTGAAATTATGTAATGCACTTTCCTCTTAGGACTACCTTTCCTGCATGCCACAGGAGTTGGACTATCATGTTTTCACTTTCACTTGCTTCCATGTATTTTTTTAAATTTCTTTTTTAATTTCCTGGTTAACCCAATCATTCTTTAGTAGGATGTTCTTTAACCTCCATGTGTATAAGGGCTTTCCAAATTTTCTCTTGTGATTTATTTCAATGTTCCCTAGTTTTGTGATCTGAAAATTATGTAGTTCTTCCTTTTGATTTGAGTAGGTGGGATCCTGCAGTCCCCTCACCCCCCCCCCCCCAAGGACTGCAACTAATTCCAAAACTGCCTGTTTGAAGTTTGCATTTCTTTGGCTTCTTTAATTATTTTAATGTATTTCTCTTCATCTTTAAGGCCATGTATATAATTCAGATTTGAATAACAGCAGTAACACAACAGCAACTGACTTATGGGGCATTTGCTCTGAACCAGATTCAGTATTTTGTGTGACATAACTCTTTCAGTCCTCACAGCGGTCCCATGAGGAAAGAACTATGATTATTCCCATTTCATAATTATAATTTTAATTTTTTTAGGCAAAAAGAAATAAAGCAACTTGACCAAGGTTGCATAGCAATGAATCCAGGATTTCAACCCTGGCAGTGTCTCTCCAGTGACTCACCATGAGATACCATTTATTTCTCTGTTGTAGCTCAGACCAAATGAGACTTTGTATCCAACTCTTTACAGAGGAGTGACCTCTCCAAATTCAAGGTATGCCTATAGTTTTGTAATACTCCTGGTAAGGTTGTAGTTAACTTCCTTCCCAACTTCTTTGTTGCCAGATTGAACTCTTGATTCATTTGCAGGATCTTCATGCAGTGAGAGCCACTACTTGTAGGATTGCATTGTGATCTCTCCTGAATTGTCTGCATCTGTTATCACAGATGCATGTTAATCATGTGCTATTATTTGCCTAACCTTCTTATCTGTCATTGGTAGAGAAGGCAGTACTCATGTTCTTATCTCTTTCTGATTTGATTTTCTGGAGTGTGAATTCCACTCTTCACCAGGTTCAATGTGAGTTTAAATTTTATTATGGCAATTTTAGTTTTCTTGCAAATCTTCCTTGGGTCATCCAGCTTCTTTTGCACTTAATACACTGTTTTCAAAACTCATCCTGTTGTCTTTTATTCTTGACCCTTTCTCTCCTTGATGGCCTCTTGTCTGGGTGTCCTTAGAGGGCACAGCTTCTTGGACAGTATCCAATTGAGGTTGCCAAACTAATTCTTAGAATTCCTTCTGATTCCTCTAAGGAAAGAATTTTCAAGACTGTGCTCTTCCTCTGAGAGCCTGGATATTTTCCCACCTTTTTCCATGTGATTTTTCCGAGCATTCTTGGGGAAAAGAAGAGTTCTTCCCAGGGTGCAGCAACAGAAAAGGAAGTAATGCAACATTCACTGTCTACTTCTTGCCTTACTATTTTCTGGGAGTATTAGTCTGAGGAAAGTGGTGGATAGAGATTGGTGAGTTGGAAGAGGTGGGGAAGTAAACTGCATCTGGCTCTTCAGGCTTGCAGTCCTTCAGACCAAGGTCTCTGAGGCCCTGCAAGCATACATTTCTAATCCATGTTTGTGAGCCATATGTTTATTTGAAATACTTCTTAGAGTCTAGTGGTAAATTGTCTATAACTCTTATTTTTTTATGGTGGTATGGTTTTATATTTTTCTTTGACCGTATATGTATTTTAGTAAGGAATCAGGAAAGGCCATATCAAGGGTTGCCAGCCAGGCTCCATTTAAATCACATGTATTTTGCTATATTCTTGGAGATCTTTATGGAATATGTTGGATATCCCAAATGACTCATTTCCCGGATTTTATAATGGACTTGGATTTATCTCAATCTTTTTTCTTTTTACCTGAAAGATAATGTTAAAAATCTTGTATTTATAAACATCCAGACCTGAGTATTATTTACTTTTGGTTACTCATTCACGGGAATCCAAGCAATGTATGTGACTTGAAAAGACACACATGAAATCTTTAGCTCACCTGTTATGATAGAGAATAGAACAAAGAATGCAACATTAGATTCTATAAGTGTAAGAAATAACAAGAGGACAGTTGGCCAGAATGAGAGGGTAGGGAAGGGAGTGTTCTTGAAGGGTTCTTTAAAATCCCACCAGAAAAACGCCATTAGCTTTCCATGGTAGACAGTAGAGTCTAAATCCCTTTGTCTGGCATTCAAAGCCACCTACCAATTGTATCCTATCTGCTTTCATAACCCTGTCTCTTATCACTTTCCTACGTAGGCCCTGCACTAAAGACTAAACTTGGTTGAACTTTGCAACAAATGGTAGTGTTCTCCGCCCCCTACATCTTGGCTCACACTCTCCCTTGGTTGAATGCTCTCCCAGGGTACCAGAGTCTGCTCATTTCCAAGGCCCAGCTCTTGAAACACTCCAGCATTTACGGTTCAGCACTGCCTTATTGCAGCTCTCTGGGTTCTTTTCTTATCTTTCACCTTGGTTGTACTTTCCAGTCTGACAAGGACCCCACATTGTATTCATGTGGTCCTAAAGCACAGCAATGTGACCTGCACGGAGTAGGACCACAAGGAATAGATCATTTGATTGAAAAGAGAGTTATAGTGAGAAGGCAAATGAAAGGGCAAAAAAATAATAAAATAAAAAGAGAGACAGGGCAGGGGTGCCTGGGTGGCTCAGTGGGTTAAGCATCCAACTCTTGATTTCAGCTCAAGTCATGATCTCATGGTTCGTGAGTTCGAGCCCCACTTGGGGCTGTTTGCTGACAGTGTGCAGCCTGCAGCCTGCTGGGGATTCTTTCTCTCCCTCCCTCCCTGTCCCTACCCCACTCTCTCTCATGAGCTCTCTCTCTCTCTCTTTAAATAAATAAATAAACATTAAAAAAAAAAAGAGAGAAGTAGGGCAGACCAAAAATAGAGATTATAGAAGAAAAAAAAGGAAAAGGCGGATAGGGAGGAGTGAGATACACAGATTTAACTTTCTTTAATTCAAAGATACATATCTTCTTTTCATTGAAATGCTTGTTAGCATATGAGCACCTTCAGCATTGGAGAAAAGAACTGTCTGCTTATATTTACACATTTCGAAGCTTATATTGGAAATAAACATTTATTTTCCCACGGAATACCACAAATTTTGTATTATGTCACAGAATGTGTTAAGATTTTTAAAAGGTATTTTGGAAACTCCAGGACGTCTGTCAATTTTCCTTTTATTCCTGTGAGTCTCTTGGACATTCACGTTCTATCATTTTTGCCTGATCTTTGTTATTTGAGAGATTAGGCCTGTCTCATTTCATAGTACGTGGAAGATTTTATTTGAGACCAGCATTTATTTCATGATGTGGACATGTTTTTAAATCAAAGCTATCATTTTCAAGTATAGCCACTTTTTGTTTTGTTTTAATTGTTCATGGTGGGGATTATATGGAGAAGAAACCAAAAGTAAAACTGCAGAAAATCATCAGGAAGAAATGAGTGGCTCTTGATCGCAGCTCATAAACTGTTCTTGTTAAATCTCTAGAGCTTTAATTTTGAGCTCAGGCATCTCAGAAGCTTGCTGCAGCCAGCTCAGGCTGTGGGTCGTCATGTTACCGCTAGTCCAACACTACCTCATAACAGCTTTCCTCGCGCCAGATGAAATGAAGGCTAAATGTGATTTCTAGGCTACTTTCCACTTTTGCTTACTCTCAGCTTCTAGTCAGTAAGAGACGTAAACATCCCGAAGACTCTGTGATGCATGTCACGCCTCTGATGGGTAGAAGTGACTTGAAGACTTCTTCAGTTTACATCATTCCCTTGTGGGAATGAGTCTTCAGATTTTTCATCTGGGTCCACTGCATAGTGACAGATATTCAGGTGGTGACTCTGGAATCTGGTTGGCAGCCATGTTTCTTCCCCCACTTCTGGGGAAAGGTATTTTTGGTATATCTGGAAGGTGTATCTCTCTGGGAGCTCCGTGAGAAGCCATTGAGCATGGCACGTGGTGGAAAAAGCTTTCAGTGTTATGGTCAGTTCAGAATGAAAGAAACTCCTGCATTACCAACAATTTTGGCATTGGAAAACCATGTTAGAAGATGAGAATACAGCAGTGCAGATGGAGGGTGGGAGAGGAAGAAAGATATTTCAGACAGAGGCATCAGCATTTATAAAGACCCATGGAGAAGTGAGAGTGCGGGTAGACCTGGTGTGCGGTTTGGAGAAATGGAGAAGACGGGTCAGGAGAGATAAAACCCAGGAGCCTTGTAGTCCAAGAGAAGAAATTAGCACTTTGAGTTTCAGAAAATGAGAGCTGGCTGACTCTGTGAAATGGGAGTAATGGTAGAGTGTACCTGAGGATTCAGTTTGGTAACCACAGGCTGGCACAACATTTAGAAAGGGCTTATGTCACAACTGCTGCTCACCTATACAGAGCCTCTGTGTGAGTTAGAAGTAGGTCCTGGTGGATGATGTCCCAGTTATCTGTTGCTGCCATAACTAGCCGTTCCAAAGCAGAGTAGTATAAACAACCATGTTAGTATGCTCTTAGACACTGTGGGTCAGGAATTTGGACAGGGGCCACCAGCGATGGCTTGCCTCTGCTTTACAATGTCTGGGGTATCAGGGCACCTGGGTGGCTCAGTTGGTTGAGCATCCAGCTTACGATTTTGGCTCAGGTCATGATCCCAGGGTTGTGTGATCAAGCCCCATGATGGGCTTTGTACTGAGCATGGAACCTTCTTGGGATTCTCTCTCTCTCCCTCTGCCCCTCTCCCCTGCTTGAGTTCCATTTCCCTCTCTCTCAAAAAAAAAAAAAAAAAGTTATCAGATGGAGAGAGTGGAAGGCTAGGTGTGACCCGACAGCTGAGTGTCATCGGGAGGTGTCTGTACGTGCATGTTTGCGGGGTACACTGGCTATTTGGCTGGCTATTTGGCCAGGACCGTAGCTGAGACTGTCAGGCAGAACACCTGGATGTGGCATCTCCGTGTAGCTATCAGGGAATCGTAACTAGGTTCCAAGAGCGAATATGCCAAAAGGCAGGAAGAGGAAGCTTGCACTGTGTCACTTTGAATTTTCTATTGATCCAGCAGCAAAAATCTTAGATTCACAGGGGATGGACCATAGATCACTTGTTAGGAGGAGTATCAAAGAATTTGGAAGTCATTTTTAAAATTGCCACTTGGTAATTAGAAAAAGATGCTCCTCCAGGCAGACATATCCCTCAGGCAAGGGAAAAAAAACTACCCCTTTCTCCAAACACATACTGTCCCACACCACGGAACACAGGTTGGATTCAGTCGCACTTGTCACCTTCGCTGGGAGCCTTTGTACAGTTCACAACCTGCATGACCATACATAGAAGCCTTGGGCTAAGTGAATCTTAGGCACGCTTCCTCTGTCCTACTCCTCAAAATCAAAAAGAAAGCTACCTTTCTCCATGCAACTTTCAGCCTTGCTCCCTACATCTATTTTTTCCCCATTGTGATTGATTCAATTTACTTAATATTTTTTTTTTCCTGTGGCTTATGGTGACCCTGGGCTTTGGTTGGTCATTTTAAAAAAGACTTATATTGCCTATTGCTGAATATTCTCTTGTTTTCTACTTGATTCCTACACTCCCCTCCCCCCACCCAATCCCTTTTCAGAACATACTTCGAACAATACAAATAACAGGCCTAGTTTCAGTGATTTGAATTTTCTCTCTTAGATCCTTTTGGGGGCAAGTATTTTTAAAGTGCTAATCCTCTTTTCAGAACTTCCAAGTTTTAAATTTTTATCAAGTTAGAGAAGTTAAAAAGTTTTTTAATTAAATCACATTATAGTATGTTTGAACCTTTCCCTAGATCTTCCCTGAAGCAACTGGCATTAGGTGAAAGTGGTCAAGGAAATGAGTTTAAGATAATGTGTACTGGTGAGAAATGGTTATGGAGGTCAAATTAATTGAGCTATAAATAACCGAAGAATGAGGAAATGGGCGGCTAGGATAGCATATTCATGATCCTACTGAAGAAAGAATGGGAAGGTATGAAGAGAATTAGGAGCAGAACACCATCCTGTACCAGCCACTAGCTGACCCTGTTAGGCACGGACAGCTTGGATATTGCACAGGTGGTGGTGGAAGTCGGAGCGGGGAGAGAAGGAATGGAGGCATCATTTGGGGAGGAAAGGACATTGGGGAAGAAAGCGTATACTGAGGGATTGATTAGCAGTACTGCACTCTAAATTAGTCTCTGATTATTTCCTGATTATAAGTTATCCAAGGTCTGGAATTGGGTCATGTACTTTTTTTTTTTTTTATTGTATCCAGAGCCAACACCAGACCTGTAATAAGACCATTAAAATATAGACTAAAATTCAACAGTGATTTCTAACCATCGGGCATTGCAGTGAAAGTGTTTGTCTTTATTCTTTTGTGGATCCTCTTCTCTCTCCTTTTCAGATTAGGAGTTCTTGATCAGTGTGGTGGGAGGACATTAAGGGAAAGGAAAAATGACTTTAGGAGTCATAAATGTAAGTACTGGCTCTAGATGGTCTTAGAATCACCTGAATATTCATATTCTAAGGTCATTGAAAAGTCACAAATACATTCTGTTTATTAGATATAAATTGAAAAGAACTGTTTTTATAGCAAATGGAAAAATTTGTGCAGAAAACATTTCATGCTCCTAAATGCTGACTTTTGGAAAATCCCAGGTGAAATCAGAATGACCTACTATTTTAAATGGGCTCACTGGGAGTCAGCATAAGCGTTCTACTCTCCTGAGCCCTGGAGCCAAATTTCAGTTTCCTGTAAGTATTCAGTTACTTCATAACACCAGAGAAACTGCCTTCCTGGGCCTGCTCTTCCTTCTAGGTGCAGAAGGAAGATTGGTTTGATCAGGGCCTAAAGTTGCTAGTGAGATGATAGCAACTGAGGCAGGAGAAATCCTTTGTTGTCTTGGTCTGGTTGTCTGCCTAAGGGTTGCAGAAGGGACAATGAGATACTCTTATTTAAATTGCCCTCCAATGTGAATTTCAAGGCATGACCTCTCTTTTAATTCACTTATAAGACTATAACACTGTTAGATTATTTGTCTACTGGATGACTCTGTCCTAATAGATCCATTTTTTTCCCTGCACACTTTTTTTTTTCAAACCCACTTAAAAAAATGTGAAAAAGACTACTGATTTTTAAAGCTCTGTCTTCTCTTCAGTTGGATGCACCATTTTCAGTGGGTAAAAAGCACTTTTGAGGGGTATGATATTAATATAATACCCTATGTTATCCACTTGAGGCACCATCATTTTATGTGCCGTTAAGAAAAGAAAAAAAACAAAACCCTGCCAATTAATTGTGAGATATCAGATGCCATCAATTATAAGATGCATTCTGATTTCTGAGATATTAAAAGGAAAAAAAGAATGTCTTAGACTCAGTGAAATAAGATACAAATATTTGGTTTTTTATCACTATATACGTGCATTTAATTTTACAGAACTACAGTATTTCAGTGCAAATTGTTTATCCCCTCCCTCCCCAACTGTTGTTGCTATATCCATCCGTCCATTCATCTATCCATCATCTCATATAATTAAATTGTATAAAATAATGTATAAAGGTGTATATTGTATATAATCCATATTTATTCATATGATCATACAACCATGTGCAAACCTAGGCACACAAACACATAAATGTAACATTTTAGGAAGTTTGATCATTGTTTTATAATACTGTGATTTTATAAGCATTTTTTCTACATTTAGGTTTTATCCCAGTTGGTAGAGCTGTGATTCATTCTTTTTCATGGCCGTATAATATTCCACGATGGATCTAATATCATGGCCATGTTCTATTCCACAGTGGATCTGCTTTATGGATGCTTATTTTTCTCCCATTTTGTTGTAGTTGTCAGTGTTGGCACTTATTGGCTCTTTTACAAACAGTGATGCATTAAACATCCTGTACCACGTTCTTATACGTTTGAGCTTTTATTTCCTTGGCCAAATCCCCAGGAGGGGCAAGTTTTCAGTCAAAGAGGTGTATATTCTTAATAAATGTGGGCAAATTCTTTACCAAAAAAGCTGTTGTAGTTCACATTTCTTTTTAAACATACTTTTACCCTTGGGCACATTTTGTCCTCTTTAAGAAATGTAAAATAGACCTGTTTTAAAAGTTTAACAATAGTAATTATTTTTCTTTCATACTTTGTCAGTCAAATGAGCATAATGGACATTTAATTTACTTCCATTTACATTTCCTGTGCCACTAGGGAAATTGAACATTTTTGAATACTTGTGGCATTAAGTCTTCCTAACTAATAACACGGACCAAATTTTAAGTGACATTGTATTAGCAGGGTTTTTTTTTTTCTGTGATCTTATCACAATTTAGTATTGCAGTAAAGCTAGATTCCACTAGTGAGATTTCCTTCATTTTCTGTGCCCTAGAATAGTTTAAATAACACTGGCATTATCTGTTCATCAGAACATTTGCAGTTGTCCAGGTGTTTTGGTTATCCCAGTGATGGTGGGATGCTAATGTTATTGTGTACCTAGGAGCTAGGAATGGGTTAATGCCAAGCAATGTACAAGACAGTCCTATAATAATAAAGTATTCAAAAATACTGATAATGTCCCAGCTAAAAAAAACACTGGGTGGCTCAGTCAGTTAAGTGTTCGACTTCAGCTCAGGTCACGATCTCACGGTTCATGGGTTTGAGCCCTGCATCGGGCTCTGTGCTGACAGCTCAGAGCCTGGAGCCTGCTTCTCCTTCTGTGTCTCCCTCTCTCTCTCTCTGCCGCTCCCCAACTGGTGTGCGCGCTCAGACACACACTCTCTCTCTCCCCCCCCCCTCTCAAAAATAAATATTAAAAATACTTTAAAAAAACAAACACTGGGTTTGAAAAACTCAGCTGAGAACCCATCAGATTTCAGTGCTTCTTTCTAATGATAGCTTTTTAAAATTTTTTAACCTTTCAAACCTCTGTGCTAATGGATCTCTTTCCCTTAGGTTTAAAAGTACGTTCCCATAGATTTTGGTATGAAACATTCTTCTTTTCAGTTTGTAATTTTTCTTTTGATTCCTCTTTGGTCCAAGAATTTTCTTTAAAAAATTTTTTTTTGAATATTTATTTTTTGAGAGAGAGAGGGAGCAAGTCAGGGAGGGGCAGAGAGAGAAGGAGAGAGAATCCCAAGCAGGCTCTCCACGGTCAGTGAAGAGCCCAACACGGGGCTCAAACTCACAAACTGTGAGATCATGACTTGAGCCAAAACCAAGAGACGGATGCTTAACTGACAGAACCACGCACGTAACCCCTGGTCCAAGAATTTTCTAAAAGTATGTGTCTTAATTTCCTAGTAGTTATACCTTTTTTGGAGGAAACTTTTTATTATTTGTTTCTATTTGTATCATTTTGTAATCAAAGAATGTATCATGTGTCTTTTAAAACTATATTAGAGGTTTGTGGTTAATACTTTTTTTTTACAGATGATCCATTGATCATTTCACTCTCCAATCACACACACACACACACACACACACACACACACACATTCTCTATTTGAGAAGATACTTTCTATTTGTGAATTAACAGATTCAGTATAGATTGTTATTAGTTTGCAAGGCTGTCATAACAAAATACCACATATTGAGTGGGCTTAACAGATATTTCTTCTCCCACAATTCTGGAGGCTAGAAGTCCAAGATCATGATGCCAGCAAGTTTGGTTTCTTCCGAGGCCTCTCTTCTTGGCCTATTGATAGCCACCTTCTCATTGTGCCTTCATGTGGTCTTTTCTCTGAGTATGCATCACTCGTGGCACTTTCTGTGTCCAAATTTCCTCTTCTAATAAGGACACCAGTCAGACTGGGTTATGGCCCAACCGTATGACCTCATTTAATTTTAATTACCACTTAAAAGTCCTATCTCTATATACAGTTACATTCTGATCTTTTAGGATTAAGACTATGTGAATTTCTTTGTGGGAGGTGGGGGAGACACGGTTCAGCCCAATAACATAAGATTTATTAAGTAAAGCTTATAAAATTGAAGTATTCATTTTTTCTCTGATCTTGTTTTTTTTATAAGCTAGAGTTGGGTGATGCTCAAAAGATATATTGATATTTCAAGCTAAACTTACGTTTTTATCAAGGTCTCCCATTTCCAATAATTTTTGCTTTTTATGTTTAGCTTCTACCATATATGAAATTACAGTTATTTTATCTTCCTTATGACTTGTATGAAAACCTAATGACCCTCTATTTCCTTTTTAGGGCTTTTAACATTAAATTCCAATTTGTCTAATGTTAATGTCCTCTTTGCCTTTGTCCATACATTTGTATTCAGCCTTTCTCAATCACTTAGTTGTACAGTTGTTTCTTTTCAATTGCATAAATCAAAGTGTTTTCTTTTAATCCAGCTTGACAGTCTCATGCAGTGGGATAATTTAGTCTAGTTTTAGTGTAGTGACTTAATTTTATTTCTCTCTTCTTCCATTATGATTTGTATTGTTGTTCCACTTTCCCCTTATCCTAATTTTAATTCATTTGATCATCTTCTTATTTATTTGGAAGATCTACTGCACTATTTTGATCCTTTCTCTGTACTTATAATGTTACATGTATTTCTCTAGTATTATTTCCAAAATAAGACACTGTTTACTTTAATCTTAGCAAGCCCTTCTTCTTACCTTCTATTTGATGTCTCCCCTGACATCACTCTTTCCTCTCCATAGTCTGTGGGTGTTAATTCATCATCCTGTGAGTGTGCGTGCTGCAGAGGAGAGGCCTGATACCTGTCTGATTTCTTTTTCCTTTGTGGCAAACTGTTTTGTTTTGCTTCTGTCTAGAAGTTTGTTAAATTTTGTCTTTATCCTTAGAATCTATAAATTTATTGGGATAGTCTTAAACCCTCCTTTTCTTATTAATCTAGGCTTGAACTGTGTCCTTTCATTCTGCAGACTCCAGTCGTTTACTAGTACAGAGAAAATTTTCCCTGTTATTTGTTTAAACACTGTATCTCTGTCCTCTCTTCCCGTCTTCTTCTGGGGTGGGGGAAAGCTAGGTTCTTGACTTTGTCCTCCAAAGCTTTTGTCTTTTCTCGTAATATTTCTGACCTTTTATAATTTCTATGTCTTCATGTTTCTTTTTATTTATTTTTTTCCCATCAGCTTTGTGTTTTGAGATGTTTCTTATACTTGACTTCCAAGTCACTCATTTGGATCTTAACAGTGAACATCCAGTCTTCAAATTCATCTGCTAAATTGTTTATTTGTAAAATCATGGTCTTTGTTTTGATTTTCCTCCAGAAAGGTTATTTTTGCTCTTTGCTTTTATTGTGATTGCTATTACATATTTTTTAATAAAAAAACACATGTATTACATCATTATCATTTATTTTTCGTAGCCATTCTGTTTTCCTAGACATGTATTCTATTTGTTCTGATCTTACTCTCTCTGGCTTTAATATAATTTTTTAAAATATGTATTGTTCATTCACGTATTTATTTTCCAACATCCTCAGCAGCCCTCAGATGTGGCTGTTGGAGATCTCTGGTGGTGGCAGTTCAGGAAGAGAGGGATAGAAGGCAGTGTGGTGTCTACATTCTGGGCAGTTGGTGTATCCCCAGCTTCCCACGGAAGCATCAAAAGAAGCCTCCTGCCCCAATGGTTTTTGATTCTGCAGGGCTGGGGACAGGGAGGACCAGGCCCGCATGCTTTGTAACTTCTTCACCGCTTATCTCCTACTTCTGGTCCGAGGATCCCAGGCATGCTCATGGATGGGGCTTAGAACCTCCTGAGTTCTGTGAGCCGTGCTGTCTCCAGCATCTTAGGAGTTGTGATCCTCATGCTAGGGCTCTCTCACATTTACCTCCTGTAGTCTCTTGCTCCTTTAGTCCCTGTGGGGAAAACTTGAACCATTTCCTTCTTTGAGGACTCACTCTGAGGGGATGCCTCACTTCTACCCAGTACTCCTTGGACCCAATAGAAACAGATACGCTGGAGTTGAGAGTATAGCCGTAACAGACCTTTGCAAGACCTTTGCTGTAACAGACCTCCGTATTTTCACAATCCCTAAGAGGCCTATTCTAAAGTGGTTACCTTATAAATCAGCAAAATCTTAGCAAAATTCAGAGTTTCCTAGCCTTTTAAATCAGGAGAAGTATTCAATCTAGGCTGATTCTTTGCCTTAATGCACACTGGCAATGAGAGCTTAAATGCTAAATGATGTTCTTTCTTTCACATGTGTGAGACAGAGGAACATTTATTGTAAAAGTTAAACAGAGTGACAGCTTGCTTTGGCTAATGTGTAAGAGTTCTTGACTGGGCTGCTTTCCTTTCTTCCATAATAAGTAGTTAATAGAAATTCACTGACCTGCAGTGCAGACTTAATTTATCGCGTATATCAAGTTGATTTAACAGGAATGGAATGTGGTGGAACAATAGCTTCCCTCTCTCCCCACATCTTGGTGATCCTCCAACATTTCCCCTGAAAAGAAAATCAGGTTTAACACCATGTAGAACCTTTGTGATTTTAAATAATTGGACCATGTTTGAAAAAAAAGTATTTAATCAATGGCAATCATCTGTTTATTTGAAAAACTATTGGGTGGGGGAGGTGGTATTTGTCTTTAAATTTTTCGCTTTTGGGAAAAGCTAAAGTGACTGAGTACACTGTGTGCTTCGCACTGTGCAAAAGAAAAACTGAAAATCCTGAATTGCTTCTTTCTTGTGTGGTATGTTCTCTATTTAGAAAATCCTTAATTAATTTTGTGTGAAAGCAGACGGTCAAAGGATTTAAAGAAGCAGAAAAACATCTTGAATTCCCTACTGCTGGCAAAGTGGGGAAAGAGAAAATGGTAAACTGAGTAACAGAAGTCATCTTGAAGTCTGCCATCATAATAAGATGTAAATAACAACAGCCACAAATCTGAATCACTTACAGAAGTTTGCACAGGGTTTTTTCCATTTTAAATGCATTTCTCCCCCAACTTTATTCTCCTGAGACATCAGCCATTTAAAAGCATGATATTGGAACTAACCCAGCATCACTTTTAATTAGCACAGAGATGCTAATTATACTTTTTCTGTGTGATGCTTAATGTGAGCTGTCAGGGCACTGCATTTTTCACATCAGCTGCAGTGAGGTACACATGATCACCAGACCCGTTTTAAAATTATAAAGGCCAAATACATCCAAACTGATTATTATTTTTTAACAGTAGTAATCTGCTAGAAGATACATGAAAATAATGGCATCAAAGTGAAAAAAGTGAGCTTTTTCCAGACACAAGCATATTTTATTTTATTCAATATTTGTGGTCTGAGCAAATCAAATTTCTTGCCATTGCATCATTTAAAATACCATACAAAGCTTGACTTGAAATAAAGCTACACTTTCATGAAAAAGAGTCTGTTTTGAAAAGCAAATTCCCTTCCATTTTATAGGTTTAGGGCTTTGCGTTTTAGATTTTCTTAAAGGAAGGCCTACCTGTGTTCTTGACATGATTTCATTGTTAAAGCTGATAGCTCTAGGAATGCAATGAATACTATCCTTTAATAAAGTCTGTTGTGTGAATTTAATTAAGCACACATTTGATTAAATTTATTTTAATTATTAAAAGACAGTTAGATTGAATTCTTCCCAGTACTCAAACACATAACCCTCCCCTTGACCAGACGTCAAACACAAAATGAAACAAACACATCCAACTATAAATTCTAAGCCTTATGTTTTGCTAACACTTATCAGAATAAGGATGAGAACCTAAATGACGTTAAGGTCTATACTCATTGTGCAATTTATTATATAATTATATCTAACAAAAAGGATTCATTCTACTTTAAATTATTTTTTGAAGTATTGATGTAATGAACACTGGAGTTAGCCAGAAATCTGGGAGGAGTAACTCAACAAAACTGTCTATTTTGGGGGGCACAAGTTTTTTCCTCAGCTAAAGTGAATCCTCTGTAATTTTAACTCACTTGGAGAAAATTCTGAATTATTTTCTAAAAGTCTAAATTGCAGAATATTATAAAAGAAATTGAATTTGATGGCTTTTGGTATACTTGGCCTACTGTATAACGATAATAACACAACAGTGATCACTGTAATGTTTATTCACTGTCTGCTATGGTCCTGGCACTGCACTGTGTGCTTTACATAAAAACCATACCAAGTAAGAGCCATTATTATCTGCATTTTATAACCGAGGACAGTATGGTGCTGGACATTATGGAGCTGGCTCAAGGCTTCGTAGCTAGCAAGTGGCAAGAGTGAGTCGCACCCAGGCCTGTCTGGTACTAAAGCCCATGTTAACCATTGCACTATATGATGAAATTTATGGTTTTGGTCATATGGTAGAAAGTCCTAGATGTATTTTTTTTTCCATCTAAAATCAAGTTTCGTATGACTGCATGATCATGTTTTCACTGTTCTCAGAAGGCCATTTCTTCATATCTATGGTAAAAGCAGATCTCTGTCCAGTATGCTTTGAATGCTGACTGCTATGGACTCAATTCCATAATTTGAGAGACTGCATTCCCCCCAAATTCATATGTTGAAACCCTAACACTTAATGTTATGATATTTGGAGGTGGATGCTTGGGGCGGGGGAGGGGGTAATAATCTAATTATTACATTAAAAGAGAAAAAAAATACCTTTAGGACTTTCTACCATATCCCCCCAAACACTTAAATGAGGTTGTAAGGGTAGGCCCCCATGACGGGATTAGTGCCCTTATAAGAAGAGGAAGAGAGAGGCGCCTTGGGCGTTCAGTAGGTTAAACAACTGACTTCAGCTCAGGTCATGATCTCATGGTTCATGAGTTTGGGCCCGTGTCGGGCCTTCTGCTGACAGCTCAGAGCCTGGAGCCTGCTTCAGCTTCTGTGTCTCCCTCTCTCTCTGCCCCTCCCCCACTTGCATTCTGTCTCTCTCTTTCAAAAATAAGTAAACATTAAAAAAAAAAAAAAAAGAAAGAAAGAAAGAAAAAGAAGAAAAGATACCAGGGTGCCCTCTGTCTCTCTACCATGTGAAGACCCAGCAAGAAGGTAGCCATCTGTAAGCCAGGAAGAGAGCCTTCTTTGGGGAGCCAATGTAGCCCACACCATGATCTTGGCTTTGCAAGCCTCCAGAGCTATGAGAAATAAATTCCTGTTGTATAACCCACACAGTATTTTGTTATGGCAGCCCCAGCTAACTAAGGCACTAATAAAGTGCAAATGAGTGGAATACAGAGGAATAGTCAATGCAGGATGTTAAATGACAAGAATATTAGTATAGCAATATGAAACACTTATGAGTCCTATGTACTGGGCACTGGTCCGTGTGCCTTAACAGTGTAACTTGCTTG
Organism: Felis catus; assembly: GCF_018350175.1. Classification (NCBI taxonomy): domain Eukaryota; kingdom Metazoa; phylum Chordata; class Mammalia; order Carnivora; family Felidae; genus Felis; species Felis catus. The sequence continues at coordinate 118,051,354 of NC_058374.1, forward strand.
ACCAGTCCTCATAGTAATCCTGTATGTTACTGTTATTAGTAATGTATAATATATAGTGTCTGTGTGTGTGTGTATATGTATATATATATATATGTATATATATGTATATATATACATATACATATATATGTAGTAATATTACTATAATATTACTGTAGTAACATATATATATATATATATATATATATATATATATATATATATAGTAATATTACCGTAACTAGCATCGTCTTCATTTTACAACTGAAAATACTGATGGACAGAAATGTTGAGCAACTTATCCCAACAGTACACCTCTAGGTGGAACCATAATAGAACTAGAATTCAAACTCAGGCAGTCTAATCCAGAACCTATAGTCTTTCTTTTTCTACCAGAGGGTTTTGTCAGTTTTCATATCTGTAAAATGGGGATAATGGCTGCTTTATTTGTAGGGTAAGGAGAAATAGGTGAGGTCATGAATGTGAAACTACTTAAAAAAGCAGCAAAACACAATATAAGGTATTATTATTTATTAGCATAAGTTTTCAAAATTGATAGTTAGCAAATTTATTTCTACCCTTGCTCCTTCAACAAATAAGTTGAGACAAGCTACAAAAAAAAGGACATAAAAATAAGGCCAGAAAACCAGATTCAAGCAAAGAAGAAAGACAGGACAACAAATAATGGCAAGTCTTCTAATACCCAAGACAAAAGGTGAAACACAAGCTACATAGTTTTATCAATAAAAAAGAAAATAGAGTATTTTCTCAGGAGGAAGAAAGTTTATTTTTTTCCCTACCATTACATTTAAAAAGAAATTTCTCATGTTGGAGCTCCTAAGTGAACATAATGATCAGTGGTTTCACAGAGTAAGCAGTTTGATTGATTACAATATCATCACTTTTGTTTCTCTCTTCTTGTCATGGTGGAGATATTAAGGAGCCATGAAACTTTCAAATTTGGTCAGCAGGAGGGAAATGTTATAGAGTATAAGGATATAGATAATTTAAGACTGGATAATCAACCTTTAAATTGTCAGAAATTGACTATTTTTCAAAGAAGGCCTCCCAAGTGTGCCAGATAGATCTGCCATGGCTGTGACAATGCAAACCACCAGGTCATTTCACACTGATGCCATGTAGGGCATGATGCAGGATGCGTAATTGATGATTCGATGCGGTTTCTGCTCTTGGGGCCCAAATTTTAAATTAGACATAGTGTATTAGTACAGAAAATGGATCAGAATATAGATAAGATATGCATTGTGGAATATTTAGAAAAATATAAAAATAAATAAAAATATGAAGTCAACATTGATCAAATTACCATCGTTGTTATCTTTTGGTGTGTATTTCTTTCTAGTCTCTTATTCTCATTCTCTCTGTAAGTAGACATATAAATATTGAAATGATATAGATAGATATAGATGCACACATGTATTTATACACATGTCCAGAGGTTCAGAGATTCACATGGGTTATGTATCTTTCCCATGGTTTCAGAGCCAATAAGTGGCAAAGATGGAGCTCAGATCCATTTCTGTCTGATGCTAATGCCCCATTCTCTTAATCACTATTCTGTATTTTGAGTATGTCAGGTTTTTGAACCACGTTATTTTATGAAGGTAGAAGCATGCATTATTTAACACTTTGTACTCTTATGCCCTCCCCAATCACCTTGTATTGGGAGCACAGTTTCAGGTTATTAGTGTTTTTCTTTTTTTAAAATTTTTGATGACTTTTGATACTGTTTAGTATTCTGCCATGGACCATCATGTATTTAATTGTATCATTAGGGGTGGCTCAGCCGGTTAAGCATCCGACTCTTGATCTCAGCTCAAGTCATGATCTCATGGTCATGAGATAGAGCCCTGCATTGGGCTCAGGATGGAGCATGGAACCTGCTTGGGATTCTCCCTCTCCCTCTCTCTCTCTGCCCTTTCCCAGCTCATGCTCTCTCTCTCTCTTTCTCTCTCTCAAAATAAATACTCTTTAAAAACTTATATCATTATTTAAAATCTTTAGGTTTCCAGTGTTCCCAAGTTGTTATATATTCCCCATAAAGCAGAGGTGAAAAGCCCTGCTTTTGTTTGTCAAGGAAGGCTTCATGGGAAAGGCAGGCACTAGGGATGGATCTTGAAGTTGCCTGGGGTTGATCAGTCAGACATGTAAGAGAAGAACATACCTAGTGGAAGAAAAAAAAACATGGCAGATCTGGAGAACTAAGAGTAGTTCAGTGTGGCAATATAGTATAAGAGATGAGGCTTTGTTTCCATATACATGCGTCTGAATTCCATTAGCACATCTTAACCGTGTGAATTTGGGTAACTTACTTGGCCTCTTTAAGGCTGGATTTTCTCATCTGTAAAATGAGTATTGCAATAAGGTTGTTGTAAGGGCACAGAGGTCTTTTTATATAGAACCTGGGGCCTCATTAGAACTCAAGAAATATTATTGTTTTTTATCATTGTTAGTATGATATCAACCACTTTAGGGTGTATGTTTGGGGAATGCTGAGAGACAAAGCAGGGCAAATCCTAGAGATCAATAAATGTTCTGCTAGGGAACTTTGTCTTTATGTCACATGTATTCAGGCACTGATAGATTTATAAGCTAGGCAGTGCTGTGATAAGATTGGAATTGCAGTACGGATGCAAGACTGTAAGTAGGGCCATTGCAGTTGCAGGTGAGACATTAATTCATTAATAGTGGTATCTTAAAGGAGACAAGTAAGGGACATGTTAAGGTTAGAGAATCACTGGAACTAAGGGATTCTTTGGATCAAAGGGTGAAGGAAGGAGGGTCCAATATGATATGGAAAAAGTATGTGATGTTTTTGCCTGCACAGTGTTCCTCCTTTTCTTTCTTTCTTTCTTTCTTTCTTTCTTTCTTTCTTTCTTTCTTTCTTTCTTTCTCTTTCTTTTCCTTCCTCCCTCCCTCCCTCCCTCCCTCCCTCCCTCCCTCCCTCCCTTTCTTTCTCTCTTTCTTTCTTTCTTTTTCTTTCTTTTCCTTCCTTCCTTCCTTCCTTCCTTCCTTCCTTCCTTCCTTCCTTCCTGTTGTTGGTGGTGTTGTTGGTGTTGAAATAGTATCTCGGTTTTCCTCTGGGTGATCACTTCTTTCCCATATTCAATTTCCCATTTCCCTTTATCCAAGATGTGTGAGGATGACCCAACAGTTCCATATCCCTGGGCACAGTAAGGACTCAGGAATGAGTCAGTGAACTGAGTTGGTCCAGCAAGACCAGGACTCTTGCTAAAATTATTAGGAGGGAGAACCTCTTTCTTCTGGGATTAAAACAAGATGGATATAAGCTTATCATACACAACCCAAGAGGAGCTAACACTGGAGAAGAGCTGAGCAGAAAAAGAGAGTAGGAGAGTAATTTTATAGTACTGCTTAGCTTTAGACTTCACACCTAAGTGATTCAATAAATTATGTTTTCTAGTCCAGCCAGCTTCAGTTGAATATCTTTACTTGAAACCAAATTTAAAATTCTAGCAAATACAGGTGATTTCCAGATGTTTTCATTGGGCAATTGGGTGGACTAACCACTATGTGAAACATAGAGGAGATACAGGTTTGGGAGAAAATGATCGCTTTGGTTTGGAGCATGTTCAGTCTGGATTACTCACGGGGCAAGTAGGTGGAGATGTCTGATAGACACATGGCTACAGGTATCTGAAACTTAGGAGAAAGATCACAGCTGGAGAAAAAGGTTTGAATCCATCTGATTTTGTGGTTTGGAAAGTGTTTCTTTCTTTTGGAAGTTCTACTTTTGTGGTGCAAGGCTGATGCCATGGCAAGTGGTCAGGATATATTAGTAAACTAGAGGGAGAATGGCAAGCAAATCAATACCATGTGTAGGATTGTTTTGGAATGTGTTGTACATTTGATGTTCATTTGTATCATACTATTGATAGTAGCATTATAAGGTAATTAAGCCATCAGTTTTCCATCTCAGAAAAAACAAAATATGTATTTTTTTTAATTTTTTTTAAAGTTTATTTTTGAGACAGAGAGAGACAGAGCATGAACGGGAGAGGGTCAGAGAGAGGGAGACACAGAATCTGAAACAGGCTGCAGGCTCTGAGCTGTCAGCACAGAGCCCCACGCGGGGCTCAAACACATATCGCGAGATCGTGACCTGAGCCGAAGTCGGCTGCTCAACCGACTGAGCCACCCAGGCGCCCCAAAATATGTATTTTGAAAGCATTCTGTGATTTTCTTTTTAGGGACACAGTAATGGATACCGTACTTTTATAAGACAGAGAAGAACTGTAGTAAGCCTGACTGCTTTTATGGTAGAGGTACAGTAAATAGAGATGAGTTGGTATAAAATGACATTTGGTGTTTTGTAATCACTAGCTATTTAAATTAAATAACATAGCTGTTTAAATATAAAAAATGAGCAGGTATGTCTGCCCTCATTCCTAAGTTGAATGTCTAGCCAATAGCCATGGACAGTGTACATCAGGGCTTCGTTATCATTAGTCTCTGGATGTTTGGTATTTGAATCATCTGGGGAACTTCTTTTTTTTTTTAATTTTTTTCCAACGTTTTTTATTTATTTCTGGGACAGAGAGAGACAGAGCATGAATGGGGGAGGGGCAGAGAGAGAGGGAGACGCAGAATCGGAAACAGGCTCCAGGCTCTGAGCCATCAGCCCAGAGCCTGACACGGGGCTCGAACTCACGGACCGCGAGATCGTGACCTGGCTGAAGTCGGACGCTTAACCGACTGCGCCACCCAGGCGCCCCTGGGGAACTTCTTAAATCCATAAGATTTTGGATTCCACTTCCCTAAGAGTCTGTTTCTGCAAGTCTGTGTGTTCAGGAACTTGTACGTTTATTAATAGGTGAATGATGGTTGGCCAGGTTTGGGAATTAGTTAAAGCTGGGAAGTTATGGATGTAGTCCCCAGTCATGTGTCCTTGAGCTGGCTGTTTTGATTCTTTGCATCTTGCTTCCTCATTGTTAAAGTGAGAGGATTGGAATGATGATCTCTGAGGTGCCTTCCTGCTCTTATCATACCTTCATTTCATTCACCAACCAGTTCTTTTTTCCATTCGTATGTGAGTCTTACAAAGTGTTTCTCCTATTTCATAAAGGAGATAAGACAGATAAAATTCAAACCAGCATTTCAGCTGTCTTTTGACTGCCAACAAGATGACAGATTTAGGAGTGTCTTGGTTTAGTGATGTGTAGTAGTAATGATAGTGAGCTATGTTGTGTATAATTTAATCCTTAAGCATGCATACACCACTTAAAGTTATTTCTATACACGTAAAATGATAAAATTGCAGAATTTTCTTTAACTTTCTCTGTTTTGTTGTTGTATATTGTGCTATTCCCAAAGGAGAAAGTATAGTGATTTTTTTCTTCTTTCTTTTGAAAATCAAGTTCATGCAAAGTGACAGGTTTAGAACTTATTTCTAAATCAAAGAATGACCATTATAGGACTCGATCATACAAGTTACTTCCCTAACTACCATTTATTTGTGCTAAAATTGGCTACATTCCTGATGATAATTCTGCAAGACAGCAGTAGGATATGACTTGCCTTCCCACCGTTTGATATAAATCTCCACTGATATGAATTGAGTTCAGCTGCAGTGAACTTAAATGCTAATGTTGAAAACATAAGGCAGCCTGCTGTTTCATTTATACCAGAAAGTTTTAGCTTCTGCAGTCTTCTGTATCCCCCTGCTCCCACCTTAAGTTAGACCAAATTAGAACTACTCCATTTCTGTCTGAAGGGTGAAATGTGCAAGCATGATTTACATAACTCAACATGAAAATAGAAGAAGGAATTAATCATAAGGATTGGTGGCCCATTCTTGTCCTTGAAAATATACCACAACAGTCATGGGGAAACATTTGGTGGCATAGCATTTATCAGATAGCCAACCAGTATTCGTTGACTACTGACTCTGCCCGGTACTGTGTAAAGCATTCGAGGGTCTGCAAAACAATAATAGTCAAAATGATAGTAAGGGAATTTGTTGAGTGCTCACTATGTATCAGGCATGGAATCCTCAAAGCAACTTTATGAAGTAGGAACCTGTTATTATATAAATTTTACTGATAGAGAAACAGATGCCCCAAGAGATTAAAAAAAAAAAATGGCCCAAGGACTCCAGAAACCAGGATTTAAGCACAGGTATCCATACTCTTGGCCTCTTGATTTTCCCTAACTTTAAAGAGTTTACAACATAGTTTTGAACACAAGAAGCATAGCTCTTCTGGAAAAGGGTCGGCATTGCAAGGTCTGCGTAAAACGAATAGCATCAGGGTTTCTCCCCAGTCATGTGATGTCAACAGAGGTCAAAGTATAATTCTGAAGTGGAACATGGGCCACGTTAAAGAAAAAAACATGAATGGGAAAGAAGAGTCAGTTCAATTGGACAACATTTATTCGGTTCATACCTACGACATTTCCCTCAAGCTTTTTAAGTTCATGTGTTTTTCTCATTGTACTTTTTCTGTGACTCAGAATCGATGTTTGGATACCCTAATATTAGGCACACCTGGAATTTTATATGATCAATATGGCTGATACTCTGAGTTTGGAAGAGAGAATGGGATGAGATGAGATGAGATAAGGAAGGTAGGGGCCAGATGGTGAAAAATTTGATCTGTATCCTAAATGTGGCAGTGGGGTGATGTGCTCAGAATTGGGTTTTGGCAAGATTATTCTGGATGTGGGATGGGGAATAAATTGAAAGAGATACAAGAATGATACACATGAGCAATGATAGTGGTTTAAACCTGAGTTGAGATGGAATAAATGAGACATGTTTGGGAAATATTGAGATAGTGGAGCTATAGGATTTCTGGTTTATGACTTCATCATTCTTTCACACTGCCTTTGTCATTGCTATAGTTACTTACTTTTACATTCCCTTTTTAGTTGACAGTATTCTGGATAGTTGGCCTCTTGACTTTTGGACCCCATTTTTTCTTTTATTGACTTTTCTAATTTTTACCTTATTTTTACCTATTTCTTTTTTTTCTAACCTAACTTTTCAGTCTCTTTTTAATTACTTTGCTCCCTTTTAACCACCCATAATGGAGCTCATCAGGGTTAATTCTATGATTGCTTTCCTTCTCTCTCTATGGTGTAGTGTCTACAGTTTTTCCAGGTGATTTTATTGTCTCTGTGCTGTTGACTCACAACTTTATGTGTCAGCCCTAGACTTCTCCTTGAAGTTAGAGGCTCATTACCCCAACTGCTACTTTCAAAACCCATTTGGAAGCCTAACAGACATTAACTCCGCACATCTAAAACTTACTTATTGGTTCCCTACCTTTCTACAACCTCAGATAATAGCACTACTACCCACCCAGATACTCAGTTGAGAAGCTGGAAATATTCCTTGATTTCTCTCTTACTTTTGATGCCTAAATCCAATCAGTCAGGAAAACCTTTCAATTCTGCCTTCCAAGGTATCTCAGTGTTTTTTTTTTATTTCTTTGTTGCCCCAACTCTAGTCCAGTCATAGTTATCTCTTAACTAGTTTTCTTTTTCTTTGTATTTCTTGCTTTCTTATTTGTCCATTTACTTGTTTAGTAACTACTGTTTTCCACACTAAGCTATAAGTTTCATGAGGGCAGGGAATTCAGCTGTTTTGTTCTCCATGGCACTGAATACAGATGATAGATTCAATAAATGTTTGTGGAATGAAATAATAAACAGTCTTATGGTTGATTTAATGTGAGTGGTGAGAGACAGACAAAGGAGAAAAAGGTGCCAGAAATCATTCCCAGATTTCTGATTTGAGTAAGTGGTTACTTGTTTATGCCATTTACCAAGAAAGGAGCAACTTTGGAGGGAAGAAGTTAAGTTCCTTTATAGACATCCTTAAGTCTATAAGTTCCTTATAGACTTATAAATTTAAGATTCTTGCAAGGCACCAAGTAAAGAGATCTAATTGGCCTTTGGATATATTGGACTAGAGCTTAGAAATCAGTTCTGATCTAGAGATATCGACTGCAAACTCATTAGCCTAAGGATGGTACGTGAAAGCTATAGAAGTGTCTAAGTTCGTTTAAGTGAGAAGAGTGAGCCCAGGGAAACATCAACATTATGGAATCAGTAGAAGATCAAAAGTAGCCAGAGTGGTAGGAAGCAAACTTTAGAGTATGTGCTGTCAAGAAAAAAGAGAATTTCATGAAGGAGGGACTGGACAATAGTGTCATATGCTTCTGCGACATCAGAAAATTGTAACTGAAAAGTGACCATCAGCTTTAGCAATATGGGGGACAGTGACAATCTTGGGAAGCAGTTTCAGTGAAGTGTGAAGAAAAGGTCCAAATTTAAGGGACACAAGGAGTGGTAGACATAAGGAAGATGGCACAAAATTTATTTTTTATAGAAAGACACATTGTCAACCGGAGGTTGGACAGGTTGATGGATTTTTTTTTTTTTTATGTGGAAAGAGATGTAAGCATATTAAATGCTGTCCAGGAAGAGAGAGCAAGTCAGAGGTGGGGAGGAAGAAATGAATAGAGGGGAAGGGGATGGGAGAAAGAGGATAACACAGAATGAAACATTGAGAAGAGAGATAATAACCAGGAGAATCAGAATGTCGGAGAAGATAGAAACCAAAGTACAAGTAGGAGTGGCTTTCCACTGGAGTAGGGCTAGAACCTGTATTCTAACCAAAAGGAGCAGAGGCCATGTGCACTTTTGACTGATAAGTAGATTTGGTCAAAACTGCAAGAGCTCCATCTAATGGCTTCCATTTTCTTTGTGAGGGAGGAATAGAGATCTGTTCTAGGACTACCCATTTTAGGGGCTTCCCTTCCTTGCAATGACTACTCTAAAATATTCTGTCTGGCCAAGTCCTCTTGAGCTACTATCTTTCAGTGGTAGTCCAGAAATGAACCCATATGCTGGACTTACCTCTCTTAGTGACATTACTACTCTATGGAAGATCTTCAGAGAATTGTGACCAGTTTAGTGTTTTTGTGGACAGGCTTTCATCACTCCCATGACTAATATAAAGTTGTCTATTTATTATTCTTTTGTTCCCTCTTCTTTTTTATGGCTATTTTGCATTTCACTTTCCTGTGTGTTGCCAGGCATGATAAGCTGGAGCAGAGATACTTGGTATAATGGTTTCAAATTATAATATCAGTACACTTTTGATGCCCCTAGATAATTAATGCTGAAATTCACAGCCAGCAGTGGTAACAAGAGTCAAAAACAACTCTTAAGAATAATGCAGTGTGCTTAATAATTGGTTCATTTTTTTTTCTCTGCCTAGTAATCAACTTTATTTTTACCTGCTATGACAAAGACTGGTTGGGGAAAATTCTTATTATGTGACAGTCTCCTCCTTGACCTCATCCAAGTATGAAAGACATTTTATCTGTTCAGTGGGTGACTGGGAATCCCAGACAGTATTGTAGTCATGGCTTTTCTATTTCTATTTGGAAATAACAGTAACTACAATATCACTCAACTCTTTGGAGACCTGAGCTGCAGCATTAACAGTCATCTCACGTTGGTTTATTGCATGACCATTAAACAACTTTGAAAATCAGATTTTCACTGTTAATAATTAAGTAATTAGAGAGTTACGAGCTTTGACAAGAGTTCTTCATCTTTTGATCCCTACAGGGAAAATAAAAACAACAAAATGAAAGTTAATATACTGAAACCACTCACTGGTTTTCAAGTCCTACAAATGCCCTGCCATTGAAATTTCAGGGAGTGATGGACCAAGCACCTCAAGTATGATTATTTTCCCTTTACTCTTCCAAACTTATGTCTTATTGGAGATATTCTCTGTCTTCTCCCAGAGATAAATATGTGTGACATTGGCTGGGCAACCCTTTGGAAATTTCCCACATTCATTCAGAGGTTTGCAGAATACTGAGAATCCGTTTTGAATGTTGATAGAGTCAGAGGAACGGTGAATGGGGTAAGAATTGAGCACTAGGAAATAAGAAAGACCTTGGAGTGTTATTTTGCCTTGAAGTAACACAAACTGATCTTGAAGGCTCCATGTCTTATTATCTTTCTCTTTGGCAAGTTGCTTAACTTCTCTGACCCTCGGTTTCTTACTTGTATAAAGGGATGATAATACCCGTTTTAGGGATTCCTGGGATTAAATAAAACAGTTTATGATAAGCTCCCAGCATAGGGTCCAGCAAATATAATTCTCAATATATATGAGTTTCTTTGTCCTTCCTTCTCAAAGTAAAATTTCTTTGCAACTCCTGAACACATAAAACTTCCTTTAAAGATTTGTTGCTGTCAGATCTACTCTTGTGACTGTCTCTCGCATCTATATCCTCCTTTCCATTCCTGTTGCCAGGAATGGCAGATTGATATCCCAAGTTCAGATCGAGATCCTTAGGATATGATTCCAGTTATTCGATAGGCCTGCTTTGAAGCCTTCAGTGGTTTTCCATTGCATGCCTGGAAATATCCCAAACCTCTTAGCTCAGGGAGGTGGGGCCTTCCATGTTTGAATCTTCTACTTCCCTTTCCAGCCTCTTCCCTGAGTTCCCTACACATGCTAATTAAATCATGCTATTCCTTTCTTTCTGAACATTGGTCATCCTCATCTGCTTCTTTGCCTTTTCTGCTTTAGAATCTCCTCTTCACCATCTTTACTTGATGAAGTCCTATCCTCAGGGAAGGCCATTGTCAGTGTTCTGCGCAGTCTAGGATGTACCCTCTCTCCTTCCCAATCCCACCTCAGAAGGATTTCTCCCTCTGAAAGCTCCCCTAGCATTTTTTCTTTATTTTACCATGTCTAGAATGTTCTTCCCCATCCTCCCAGCCTTATTATCTCCTATTCATTCCTAAATCATGTGTCCAACTGCTGGGTCTACATCTGTCCCCTGAGGTATATGCAGCCTTCAGGGCACTTCATGTTGTTAGTCTGATTATCCCATTAGTGTTTGTCACCCATTCGCAGGAGTGGAAGCTCTTCTAGGGGAGGAAGGGTGCCTGTTTTTCTCTCTGCTGTTTCCTCAGTGCCTGGCAGAGAAAGCACTCTATAAATGCTTGTTGAATCAATAAGTATACTACTTGCCACATACTGCCTTTCTCTATAGCTATTTGTATCCATGACTGTCACATCTGTGTCACTGAGAACAGGGGCTGTGTCATATTAAACCTAATCAGCCCCACAGCACCTAGTTCAATGCCTTGTTGATCATAACCGTTCACTATTTGTGTGGTAAACACTGAGTGAACACAGAAACAGAGAGTCTTAGGCTGAAGCCTACTGCAGGCACTTTTGAGTGATACAGCAGCTCTCTGTATGGAGCGAGGGGAGACTAAGTCCCCTTCAGGTCTAGTAGGAGTCTTCTCGTTTTAGTAAACAAAACACTTGGCAGTGGCTTATGAAAACCTTGATTTTCAGATCTCATTCATAAATGGCAAAATTTTTTTTCAAGAAAAAAAACCCATTCTTAAAGCAGAGGTTAAAGCATAAACCCTTTAAATAACAAAAACAAAAGCGTGCCCCTTCAGCCCCATGTTTCCGATGGAATGGGCTTTCTCTGGAGATATAATTTCCTGTGTTCACCATCTTTCTTTTAAATTGCCCAATCCATCAGGAGGGGGGATTTGTGCCCCACCTGTGGCGAGACATTTTAAAAAGACGAGACATTTGATTGCTATGTTTAGATTTATGGGGATTGAGGTGACCCTGAAGATTAAATGAAGAAGCAACTCTGAAAAAGAAACCGAAACGGGGAGAAAATTGATTTTTAAGTTGAAGACATATTGGCGTTGAGAGGTTTACTGAGGAGATAGGTCAGAATGATAAGGGCCAGGTAGGTCTGGGAGGGGCACCCTGAGGGGAAGCCACGTTGTTTAATTGCTGCTGGTATAGTCCCGGTTGACCTTCAGGAGGCTCTGAGAATGATGATAGTGTGAGACTTGGGTTTTAGAATCACATTTAGTGAACACCTCACCAGAGCTACAGATGGACCTCGGATTTGATCTTCCTGATGAAGCTGAATTAAGACAGGGTAGAAGACAGATAATCAAGAGTGCCCATGAGATGAAATCCCTCAGAGTTATTTTTCAAAATGAGACAGCCAGCAAAAATACATTGCCTGCTAAAACAAAAGAAATTTAATCAGTGAAGATAAAAATATGATTTTTTTTTTTCCAAAGGGGGGGAGAAATGTCTTGGGAACTTTCCCAAAATATGTGAGTTTCATTAAGGGATATTTACTCCTGCATACCAAAGTTGATTTATTTCTGCTTCCTTTTAGGTCACTGGTCTCTCATCTGTTCTTCTACATTTTGCACTGTAACATCATTCCTTTTTTGCCTTTTCTCCATCATGTTATGGTGACTTCAGAAACACCTCTCCAGGACTGATTGTGGAACTTCAATGGCACCCAGTCACATTCAGTATGTTTTGAGTAATTGCTGTTTACTGTTTAACAATACTGTGGGATTTAAGCTATAGGTCCTGTCCTCAAGAATCTAAAGGACTTTTGAGGATACCAAGCACATACGTGAAATAATGAATAAGCGTTTAATCCGTAGACGTTAACTTAATAGGAGCTCATGAGAAGGAAGAGGGTCCTTTGGGCCGGCCCATCATGGTAAAAGTACCTGAAGTGGATGGGACTTAGCACACTGGAGAACAGAGAAGTCATGGAAAGCTCAGTGTGGGGGGAAGTAGACTAAAAAGTCATGGAGCTCAAATTGAACATGGAGGTGATGAGTGGCCATTGAGGAGATTGACTTGATAAGACTAGAAATTCATTAGTAAGGAAAAGGGAGTATCAAGTGAAGTATAATTTGTGGACTTTGGGTAACTGTAGCAAAGGGAGTTATATGTTCTGAGAACATAATTATATAACTGTTAAATCATTTATATTTTACATTTATGAATTTATGCATAAATACGTGGATGGGAACACTGGATCCTATAATTGTGTTTCTTTGTTTCTCATCCTTGAAGCCATTCTGTTGATACCCGCCCCCCCGCCCCCCACGCACACCTCACACACTATGCAAAGCACTGTGTTAAGCATAAAGCTCCATGCAATGCTTATAAATATGATTGATTTTTCAGGGGGGAGGGGAGATAGCAGATTTTGTTCTGAGCACATCCTTCTTACTAGATAAATGCTCTAAAAAGACTACTATATGGCCTTCTGCATGGGGGATAGAAATTACTAGATACAAAAATTCCATTAATGAATTCAGTGAGAACAAAATTACGGTAACTAAGTGGTTTAAACACCAGATTGTTCTTTAGAAATGTCCACTTAAAAAAAATGGACTAAGATGCTTGGGCAATTAAAAACATACCAGGAATGATATAAGAATATCTCCTGATATATAGGTAAGAGAGATGAGTAAGGAGAAAGAATTTGCATTTAGTTATATTATAAAAAGAATAATGAAGGTTATTCAAGCCCCGAATTTTAAATCATAGCAAACTAGAGTGGTAAAGAATAAGAGAATAAAATTCAGTGGCTATGGAGGCAGCATGAATTATTGAATAAGGGAAGCACTGAACTGAGAATCTATAAAAATTTTGAATTCCTTGTGCAAATTCAGTTCCTCTGTTCTAAAGGGATTCTACAATCATCATCAACAACCTCATCATCACCACCACCACCACCACCATCACCATCACCATCACCATCACCATCACCATCACCATCACCACCACCACCACCACCACCACCATCACCACCACCACCACCACCACCACCACCACCACCACCACCACCACCTTTTCCAGCTAGTTCTTGGGTTATTTGCTCTCAGACCTCTTTCTTAAACTTTTCCTGTTCTACCCTGAGGAGCAGGAGGCCTGACTGCATTTGCAAAGGTCACATGTCAGCAAGCATTTTGCAGTGTTGTCAGGAGATTGGAGGGTGGGAGGAAGGGAGAAGTCAGGTTATTTCTCTACCCAGCTCTCTGCCTTGGCTGCTTCTTCTCCATTATTCTAGTCATTTCAGACTGGCCCTATTGCTCTGGCTTTAGTTAGGTGACCCGGGCCCTGGGCTCTGGAACCACAAGCACCCCTCCTCTACTGGGCTTGGAGGAAGAGACTTCCTGTGTTGCTGAGCTCTCAGTTGCTTCACTGTTTCCTTTGGCTATTCATCTCTTTCATCATCTGTCTATAAAATCCCCTCTGTTAAATTCCCTCTGTTTTAAATACTGTTTTTCTGTTCTTACCCTGACTGCTATGCTGGTTTCCCATGGATAATGCAAAGAATGAAATAGTATAGTAGATCCGTCTTAGATATGTGGAGAAAGGCACTCATACATGTTCAAATAATAATTTTTATATGATACCTCATGAATCTAGAGTAATCATATTTAACACTACAGGCTTTCACAGAAGTATTACAAGGCTTACTCACGGGATAAAAATCTCCTGGTGGCTTGAAATTATCTCTAAGTATTGCTTTCTAGATTGTCATAAAATATTGATAAATTCCCAGGTTCTGGAATGTATCCAATGTATATAATGTGAAAGCAACCCAGATAAATGTTTCTCAGTGTTAAATTTATTTTAGCTCCTTTAATAGGGATACATGCTTATTTTTGTATGGACAAGTTATTGTAATACTTTCTCCGTTGCTTAATTGATTTCGCCAAAGAGCGGCACATCGTGGTTGTATCAGTGTGTACCTTTGTGAATCAAGTATATCTGAAAACAGTACTGCTAATACAGGTAATATTGTTAGAGCTCTGTTAGTCTGATATCCTTAAAGTCCTGATTCTTCTGGGAAGCCTTTTTGTATGTTGTTGCTTATAATGGGTGAACTTGCTTCTGGTCCTCTGGTACTTTGACTCCATATCATTTTTGTCACAAGTGTAGTTAAAAAAAAAAATCTACTCTTATGCTGAAATCACCTGGGTGGGGGGGGGGGTGCTCCTTGTTAAAAACACAAATGCTGAGTCAGAACCTCTGGAAATAAGGCATAAAAACTTAAATTTTAATAATACGATTTTTTTAACGTACTAGAGTTTGCAAAACATTGGGTACCAATGAATGCAGAATTCCCATTAGTCTGTATTTTATCTCCTTAGTGAGATCAGTGGCTTCCAGGGGAAAGTTTTCTTCTGCTAATCTGTCTTCCCTACATTGCCTGGCAGAGTAATAAGCAATTAGTAAATGTGCAGTAAGTATTTGTAGAATTGATTTGAATTCTTTTATCAACCCAAATATGAGGAGTAATTTCTTAAGCATTATCTTAATGATAATGATTATTGTTGTTCTTGAAAACAATGAACAACACTGACATAATTATCTAGCAAAAGCAGGTAAATCTACATTGAAAGAATAGAGTGAGCATTAATAGAAAATTTGCAAGCATTGATGAAACATATAAGGAAAATGATAATGGACATTATAAAACAGGAATTTAAAAAGAACAAATCATGCCAGAAGAATTTGATTGCTTTTTTTGATAGAGCTGCAAGATCAGTAGATAAAAGTGATGTGAAATTGTAGATGCAATCTATCTCAATTTTGGTAAAGTGTTTGATAGTGTCACATGAAATTTTCCATCTTGAATTAATTGAAATTGGCTTTGGTGTGAACCTCTTGTCTGCTAGATGCTACAAAATCTGCTAACACAAAATAATGATACATCTTGTGATGAGATATTTCAGAAATGAGAACTAAGTTTGCCTTCAGTTGCCATCTTAGTGTTTGATTTGGAGACTGTATTTAAAGAAGTCGGTGACATTTTCCGTTTGTGTTGCATTAAAACTTGTTGGAATCACTAAGGAAAGAGAAATTATACTCAGATGTGTTAAAATATCATAAATATTCATGTTTTATACCATTGACAAACTTCGTGCTTTTAAACATTCTACCAACTTGCACAGTTATGTTCACATATAGCCTTTTCTACACTGTGAATATATAAACATATGCCTATTTCAGACATATTAAGGGTTGCCAGATTTATCACATTAGAATACTAAATGCACTAAGAATTCATTCTCAAACACAGATGTATTAGGAGATCCTAAGAAGTAGTTATAAAAAATGCTTATTCATCTAGGGTTGCTGGGTCAATTCTTTTAGGTCTAACCTGCTTTTATGGACTGATAGAAGTGTCTAGTGTGAAGTATAATATGGCTTTCCAAGTAGGTATCTTTGGGTATGAATGAGAAATAGCAGATTGAAAAGGATATTGTAATTTTCCATTTTCTACAATTCTGAGGAAAGTGTTATCTGAATTTAAAAAATCATGTTTGTGGAAAGCGATGGGAATATTTAGCGATGAAGGATTTGATTCACATATGTCAGAGAGATGAAAATAAATTAAAAAATAAATATTTATAGTTGATTAAAATGGTAACTCAAGGGGTGTGGTGGGTTGAGGGGGTTATCTAATAATATCCAAAGGATATGAACACTGAAGAATTAGTTACCATGGTACATAAATATTAATGAATGGCATTAAGTAAATGAAAATTTAAAGAGAGTGATACCAGGGTGAGTTATTTTAATTCTAAAACTCTTCTGAGAAATTATTGGGTATTTAAATATGTTAAATATATATATATGTATATATATATATTTTAGTATATATTTATGAATTTTAATATATTTACATTACACTAAGACCCAGCATATATGCAGAGAGACTTTTAACTAGAGATAACAACTTATTTCTTATTTTCTCTCTAATTGCATTAATTTTATATTTTTCTGTTTAAGAGAGCTAATGATAATCAACTTTAATTCAGTGTTAAGTGTCAGAACTTCACTAAGCACATTTGTGGGGATTAGCATTTTTACAGAGATTTTATGAATCCTCCCCACAACCCAAGAGGTATTCTTATCATCCTCATTTTATAGAGGAATCTGAGGCTTTGATAGTTAAATGACTCGGCCAAGGTCACACAATTTAGAAGCTGGGATATAAGCTGGGATACAGGCCTGCCTGATTCCTAAACCTGTGCCTTTATTTATTTATTTTTATTAGGGTTTTAATTTTAATTACAGTATAGTTAACATATAGTATTATATTAGTTTTAGGTATACAATACAGTGATTCAGCAGTTCTGTATATCATTACTCGGTGCTCATCATGATAAGTATACTCTTAATCCTCTTTACCTGTTTCTCCTATCCCCCACCCACCCCCTGGTATGCTGTATTGTATTGTATTTTTCAAAGTTTTTATTTAAATTCCAGATAGTTGACATACAGTGCAATATTAGTTTCATATGTAGAATTTAGTCATTCATTATTTACATACAACACCTAGTGCTCATCACAACAAGTGCCCTCCTTAACATTGTCAATTTAGCCCATCCCCCTGCCCATCTTCTCTCCAGCAACCCTCTGTTTGTTCTCTATGGTTAAGAGTCTATTTCTTGGTTTGCCTCTCTCCCCCCACCACGTTCATTTGTTCTGTTTCTTAAATTCCATTTACGAGTGAAACCATATAGTATTTGTCTTTCTCTGACTGACTTATTTTCCTTAGCATAATACTCTTTAGCTCCATGCACATCACTGTAAACGGCAAGATTTCATTCTTTTTTATGGCTGAGTAATATTCCATTGTAGATATAAGCCACATTTTCTGTATTGAAATATTTCTCTTTTTTATTTTTATTGTTTATTTTTCTCAGTTTATTTGTTTCTTTCTTTCTTTCTTTTACATCCAAATTAGTTAGCATATATTGCAACAATGATTTCAGGAGTAGAGTCCTTAATGCCCCTTACCCATTTAGCCCATCCCCCCTTCCACAACCCCTCCAGTAACCGTCTGTTTGTTCTCCATATTTAAGAGTCCCTTATGTTTTGTCCCCCTCCCTGTTTTTATATTATTTTTGCTTCCCTTACCTTATGTTCATCTGTTTTGTCTCTTAAAGTCCTCATATGAATGAAGTCATATGATATTTGTCTTTCTCTGACTAATTTTGCTTAGCATGATACACTCCAGTTCCATCCACGTAGTTGCAAATGACAAGATTTTTTGATTGCTGAGTAATACTCCATTGTATATATATACCACATTTTCTTTACCCATTCATCCATTGATGGACATTTGGGCTCTTTCCACACTTTGGCTATTGTTAATAGTGCTGCTATAAACATGGGGGTGCATGTGTCCCTTTGAAACAGCATACCTGTATCCCTTGGATAAATACCTAGTAGTGCAATTGCTGGGTCGTAGGGTAGTTCTATTTTTAATTTTTTTTAGGAACCTCCATACTGTTTTCCAGAGTGGCTACACCAGCTTGCATTCCCACTAACAATGCAAAAGAGATCCTCTTTCTCTGCATCCTCGCCAGCATCTGTTGTTGCCTGCATTGTTAATGTTAGCCATTCTGACAGGTGGTGGAAGGTGGTATCTCACTGTGGTTTTGATTTGTATTTCCCTGATGATGAGTGATGTTAAGCGTTTTTTCATGTGCCGATTTTTGCGTGCTGAGTTTGGTAAGTTCTTTATAGATTTTGGATACTAACCCTTTGTCTGATATGTTGCTTGCAAATATCTTCTCCCATTCTGTCGGTTGCCTTTTAGTTTTGCTGATTGTTTCCTTCTCTCTGCAGAAGCTTTTTATTTTGATCAGGTCCCAGTAGTTCATTTTTGCTTTTGTTTCCCTTGTCTCCAGAGATGTGTTGGGTAACAAGTTGCTGCGACCAAGATCAAAGAGGTTTTTTCCTGCTTTCTCCTCAAGGATTTTGATGGCTTCCTATTTTATGTTTAGGTCTTTCATCCATTTTGAGTTTATTTTTGTGTATGGTCTAGGTTCATTCTTCTACATGTTGCTGTCCAGTTTTCCCAGCACCACCTGCTGAAGAGACTGTCTTTATTCCATTGGATATTCTTTCCTGCTTTGTCAAAGATTAGTTGGGCATACGTTTGTGGGTCCATTTCTGGGTTCTGTATTCTGTTCCATTGATCTGAGTGTCTGTTCTTGTGCCAGTACCATACTGTCTTGATTACAGCTTTGTAGTGTAGCTTGAAGTCTGGGATTGTGATGCCTCCTGCTTTGGTTTTCTTTTTCAAGATTGCTTTGGCTATTCAGGGTCTTTTCTGGTTCCATACAAATTTTAGGATTGTTTGTTCTAGCTCTGTGAAGAATGCTGGTATTATTTTGATAGGGATTGTATTGAATATGTAGATTGCTTTGGGTAGTATTGACATTTTAACAATATTTGTTCTTCCTGTCCAGGAGCATGGAATCTTTTTCCATTTTTTTGTGTCTTTTTCCGTTTCTTTCATAAGCTTTCTATAGTTCTCAGTGTATAGATTTTTCACCTCTTTGGTTAGATTTATTCCTAGGCATTTTATGGTTTTTGGTGCAGTTGTAAATGGGATCAATTCCTTGGTTTCTCTTTCTGTCGCTTCATTGTTGGTGTATAGGAATGCAACCGATTTCTGTACATTGATTTTATATCCTGCAGCTTTGCTGAATTCATGAATCAGTTCTAACAGTTTTTTGGTGGAATCTTTTGGGTTTTCCATATAGAGTATCATGTCATCTGTGAAGAGTGAAAATTTGACCTCTTCCTGGCCGATTTGGATGCCTTGTATATACAAACCACATTTTCTTTATCCATTCATCAGTTGGTGGACATTCGGGCTCTTTCCATAAACATTTGGCTATTGTTGATAATGCTGCTGTAAACATTGAGGTGCTCTTTCTTTGGCTATTGTTGATAATGCTGCTGTAAACATTGAGGTGCATGTGCCCCCTTGAGTCATTTTTGTACAAAAGTATTTTTGTATCCTTTGGGTAAATACCTAGAAAGTTGTGGGGTAGTTCTATTTTTAACTCTTTGAGGGACCCGCACCGTTTTCCAGAGCAGCTGCACCAGATTGTGCAGCAGTGCAAGAGGGCTCCCCTTTCTTCACATCCTCGCCAATACCTGTTGCTTTCTGTGTTGTTAATTTTAGCCATTCCAACAGGTGTGAAGTGGTACCTCATTGTAGTTTTGATTTGCATTTCCCTGATGATGAGTGATGTTGAGCATCTTTTCCTGTGTCTGTTCAGCCATATGTGTGTCTTCTTTGGAAAAATGTCTACCCATTGCTTCTGCCCAGTTTTTAACTAGATTATTTGTCTTTTGCATTAAACCTGTGCCTTTAATCATGATGCTACACAGACTTCCACAAAGACAATGGGGGCTTTGATTCAGTTCACAAAAGAGATTATTATTGTTTTAAACAGTAAACTTCATTGTTGCTTTTGAAATCCTTCAGTTTACTCAAATTTTATTTAAGCACAACTCTTTTTTTTAATGTTCTATATATTTTAAACTTTTATTATGTTTTTATTTAAATTCCAGTGTAGCTAATGTACAGTGTTCTGTTAGTTTCAGGTATACAGTATAGTGGTTGAAGCATAGCTCTTTAAAGGAACAGATCTGTGGGTAAAATGAGATCTATGTCTGCAGTTCTCAGATTTCCCCTGATGGTCAGAGACATCAGTAAACCCTACCTCAGTCATACTCTATATGGATAATTATGTGAGATTCATGAGCATAAACATGCAATTTTTAAAAAATTCCTGTGGATGATCCTTCAGGAGTGGTGCTCCCAGGAAATGTATCCATTCCCTCAGAGGAAAATCTCATAGTTGAGCCTAGTGGAAAATATTTAACCCACAGAAGATCTGACTCTACTTCTCCTGCTCCTTTCTAATACCACTGTACACATAATGGTATTTTAGGGAAAAATGTATTAAAAGGAAAGAAGGGAACCTGGGTGGCTTGGTTGGTTAAGTGTGTGACTCTTGATTTTGGCTCAGGTTATGATCTCATGGTTTGTGGGAGCAAGACCCACTTAGGGCTCTGTGCTGACAGCAAGGAGCCTACTTGGGACCCTCTGTCTGTCTCTCTCTTTCTGCCACTCCCCTCCTTGTGCACGCATGCTCTCTCTCTCTCTCTCTCTCTCTCTCTCTCTCTCTCTCTCTCTCAATAAATAAATAAATAAACAAACAAACATTTAAAAGGTAGGAGATTTTTTTAACCTCTCTGGTCTGAACTACTTCATAAAAATGAGGATAAGCAGTTCTGGTCTCAGGTTCTGAAAACTGAGTGCTTGGCTCCATATCTGAGCTTGAGGACATCTGCTTCTGTCTAATATTGAGTGAAGGAACTAGATTTACCTTCCTTCCTCAAATGTCTAGAAAGTCAGGCAACATATATGATACTGGATAGTTTTTAAGAGATTGGACATCATGTCATGATGGACAGTGATCCTTGAGATATGGGAAACAAATGAGGTGAGTCCTATAATTGCACTTGCTCACTGCCCAGAGAGCTTCCAGGCTAAGGGGTAGGCAGGGGGAAGCTGGGTAGATCAGGGCAGTCTCCCTGACTTAAAAAGACAGAGCTAAGAGTTAAGGGAGGGCAGGGCCAGAATTTATAGAGTAAAATATTGTAGAGAAGAGAGGCAAGGAGAGAGAGCTCCAGAATTCTGCGGAGGGTCCCTCTTGAGTCTTTGGCTGAGTGATAGATAACCAGCTCATTGATGAGAGGAAACTACCAAGGATAGGGAGGGAACTACCTGAAAGTTTTAGGGGGTAATACTAGGAGCTCACACAGGCCTGGGACCAGATCCTGTTTCCAGCAGCCAGAGTATAAAACCGTATAATTAATGGGGTATCAGATGTCTGAAATTCTGAAAAATTTTGCCTTAGTTGAGGAGAATATTTAGCCCTTGATTAAACACTGCTCTGATCATCCCTGCAAAGCTTAAAACCAAGACCTGAAAGAATTGAATTGTTCCCAAGTAACTTTACAGCATTCCAGAACACAGCTCAAGGATACAAAAATATACAACATCCAGCAATGTAAAATTCATAGTAACTTCCAATAAAAAATTGCCAAATCTAAAGTTGACCCCTTACCAGTGGCACCTTGAGTAACTATTCAGATTCTCTAATCCTCTGTTTTCCTTCAAAATAAAGATGATCATAGTACATTTCACAGAACTGTGAAGGGCAAATAACTTCATATAGGTCAAGGACTTAGTGCAGTGCATGGTATATGTTAAGTGCTCTGTAGATAATAATCATATATTACTGTTATGGTTATTTATGAAGAACTGTATCTCTTATGCAGACTTTAGGATTTCTGTTGAAGACCCTTCTACTCATACATCTACATGTTCATGAAGTACAGAACAGTGCTTAACATTGTTTAAAGCCCCCTTCACTATGGTACACTTTGGTTTTTAGCAGCACCCCTCAATTTTCTGATGATTAAGTATTTGGGAATTTACTTAGGATAACAAGAATGTAAATAATTTCTTGACAGACAAAAATCTGAGTTTTGTCAGTTACAGATTTTTATCTGATGGAAATAAAAAATAACAAAAAGAAAATACTGCCATAAAAAAATGTCATTATTTGAGAGCCTTTTCTGACAGGAAAAAGGGAGACCAAGATTGACCAGAAGCTTCTTCTGACTGCATCATATGCCAGAATCTCAGTCAGCTCTGTTATAACTGCCTCTCAGGACCTCTCATCCATCCAGCATCATCCTGTGGTCTCCCATCAGTTTTTTCTCTGTCACCAGTCTTATTTTAATCCCACCAGGATCATGGGACCAAGGGTGCAAGAAGTTCATAATGGAGCCAGTGCTACCTCAGTGCTGATGATCCCGTCTCTGATTCTGATCATTATGATTTGGAATATCTGTGGCCAGATCTATTAATTGTCTTCCTAGTGCAACTATATTTTTAGCAAAACAGAATAGAATCCATTATATTTAATTTGGTGCTATGGAACCTAACATAAAAATGTAAACTAATTGAAGCGATTTTAATTTAGAATGATTTATTTGTTTCCTTTCATTTTAGTGTATGACTGTTAATTTGTAGCATTAAGCAGATTTCCAATACATTTTTTTAAATGTTTAAGGGTCCTACCCTATTATTTCCTTTCATGACCTTTCTTTCTTTGGTTATTGGATTCTTCATTTTATTTTATTTGTTTTTTAGATGCTGGCACACTGCACCTCCAAAGGTTGTTAGCATTTGTCAGCTCACAGAATGACAGTTCTATTCACTATAGGAGACAAGTCATTTTCTTCCTGAAGAAAGGGGAAGCTAATCTCCTCCCACAGTAACATGTTTTGAGAAACATAATGCAGTGGGAAAATGTACCAATTATTTCGCTGCAAATTGTCTCCATTCTGCTAGATAGACAATCATATCAACATTTTTGGACTTTTTTTTTCTTTTTTTTTTTTTTTTTTGCAGTTTTATAACATAACTCGCTTCCTGCAAAGTTAAACTTGATGTTAAAGAAAATGAATGAATGTTCCATGAACTGTATTAGTGATAATGTATTGCTGTGTGGTTCCGGCCAGCTATCATTGAAGATTTCATTCCTGTTGATAGCTTCCATCCAAGCCCTTTAGCAAGAATATTTGTTTTCTATCATACAGGAGCAGGAGTGGGAAAGGCACTGGATCAGTTACTTATTCTTCATGAATTCAGTATAGATAGAGGGTATTTATTATATAGCCACTTCCCTCTGACCTCTTTAATGACTAGAGGGCGGTGGGAAGAAGGGAATAACTTCATTCTTGAGTCCAGGTGCAAACCTGATTGTGCGTAGCTTTAGATTAGAGTCTGACCTGAGTTGAAGTCCTGGCTTCAGCATATGCCTGCTGGGTGGCCTTGGACTAGTTGCCCAGCCTCCCCAAGGCTTACTTTGTGCATCTGCAAAAGGGAGATGGTCATTGTGCCTTCTCCCTGTGGGGCGTTTTGGAAGATTAAGGGCCCAGCATACTCAGTGCCATACCCAGTACTCAGCAGAGGCTTTGGGTCTATGACCACTGTGATCATGACTGTAGTCTTAGGCACATATTTCAGTTAAATGAGTTTAAAATGATTATAGCCATTTTTAATGTAAAATTAGCCCTGCACAAACTAAATTTGGTATTTTTTTCCCCAACAGAGTATACTGATACTGCAGACCTATTCAGTGTATGTAGAGGAGGCTATTACAGTTCCTGATACATCAGAAGTGTCTGGCCCGTGTTATTCCCCTACCATATCTGAAGGCAGGTGAAATTAAATAATGAAAAGTTTAGCTGTTTAAAAATTCAGGTGGGGCGCCTGGGTGGCTCATTCAGTTGAGCGTCTGACTGGCTCAGGTCATGATCTCATGGTTCATGAGTTCGAGCTCCACATCAGGCTGCTCACTGCTGTGAGTGCAGAGCCCTCTTTGGATCCTCTGTCCACCTTCCCCTCCCCCACTTGCACTCTCAAAAATAAACATTAAAAAATACAGGTAAAATTTTTAAAAATACATGTACAGTTTTCAAATTGAGATTAATAATTCAACCTGATAGCTGTAAAGTATTTGTCCTGCTGGGCCCACTTCAACAGTTAGATAAGATCTTAATTTCTAGAGATTGAGGAGACTTCTGTGGCTTATCTATTTCAACCATTGAGTTTGATAATTGAGAAAACTGAGATCTAGAGTGTTTAATTTTTTTTCAAGATTGTGTAATTTCCTATGAACTCAGATTTCTTCCAGCCTAGTTGAGCACTTTTTCTATGGTATTTTCCTATCACCCATTGGCTTTTTTGTAATTTTAGCATCATTTTTATGCAAACAGTGTGCACATCAGGGGTCTCATAAAAATAAAAGTAAGTTACCTATCCTTGCTTACTGTATACCATATTAATTTGCCTAGAATTCTTTGTTCAGTGAAGTTCTAGTCAAAGAGTTACAAATTTGGAATTACTGTTATCCAAATGACTATTACTTTATTTTAATAATGTCTGTAATTTCATTGTTCTTTGCATGGTTTTTAACAGGAAAAATTTCATTTGCATGCCTGTGCATTTTCCAATCTTAAAAAGATAAAAATTAAGCTTTTCATAGATAATAACTCAAGGAGAAACCCAACCAGGTTTTAATTTGACAACATGAGTCACGTGCATGCTAGACTCACAGCTTGCATTTTCCCCCTTACTATGCAATTATCTGTAAATACTATATGTGCTGGGCTAAAATGCTAGGAAGTCTACAATTACATTAATGTGGCTCCTTAATTGCATGTAATGGGATTTTCAGGCTACTGCAACCTATCACATTTATCATATCCCTAATAAAATTACTCAATTTTTTTTGGTCAAAGATCTTTTTATTTACTCATTTAATTTAGAAGACCTTTAAAAATAATTTAATTCTTGAGAAATTAAATCATTTACAATGAAGGAGGAAATTATGCAGTCCAGGTTAAGAGCTGAACCTACTTAAGAGGCAGTTACCCAAAACCCCATGTCTTGTTGATGAGACACTTTTGTGCCCGGGGCAGCAAACACTTAACAAGTGAGTCATGCCAGGACTCTGCTTAGAAGATTCCTAGCTGTCCTTTGGAGAGGAATATGAATGCTCGTAACTCCTTTGATGTCAAAAACAGGTATCCCTTGATTATATAGAGTAGATATATTCCCCTCCAAAAGTTAGCTGCCTTTAAGGCAAATTTCTTCATGTTAGTCCCACTTGTATTGATGGCCATTAAGAAATTCAACTGGTATTTCAAGACCAAAGAGTCTCCAGCATTTATATTTTTGAGTTCCTAATAAGAGAAAGACACTGGTTTATAAGAAAAGGGATTTCAAAAGTCACTGAAAAATACCCATGCTGACCCTCAAAATACCAAACTCGGTTTAAACCTGTAGTGGAGAGGAAGGAGAGAGTCACATACTAAGAAGCTGGATAAGCCAGAGGGAGACACCACAGGGGGGCAGAACCTGTGTGAGGTGGGCACAAAAGTGCCTAGTTATGTACTGACCTGCTTCCTCTCTTCTGTTCTTTCCTGTTCTTTCTCCTTGAATCTCTAACCTCATTGCACTTGTTTGTTTGTTCAAAGCTTTCCATTCTGATTTATCCAACCCTCTGGTTGAATCATCCTCTTCCTATAGTCTGGCTAGAGCCCTTGTGTACAAGTGTGGTGGCAGCCAATCCACTCTTTTTTTTTTTTTTTTTTTTTCCTGCTTCTGGGGAAACCATGGCATAGAATGGAAAGTATGTGCTTGCTTTTTATCTCCCTGGTCTCATCACCTCTGTATTCTGAGACAGTGGTAACCTCTGGCTGCTCTTCCAGGCTTAGTAGAAGCTTCCTCTGGCTTGTGGTCTCTGGCTCCTGAGAGTTTCATTTGTGTCCTGAACCACAAAATTGGTAGAGGAGTAACATCCTGTTCTAGCAGTGCTAAGCTCCTCAGAAAACATCTGGACAGTGATGCTTTGGTCAAGGAGCACTGGGAAAAGGAGAGAGAGAGAAAGGGGATAGGGACAGAAAGAGAGAAATAGTGAGTAAGTACATGTATGTTGAGATGTGGAGGACAGATGGTGATAGGGAGCTATTTAAAGGTAGAAAGTTTCTAATCAAGGTCTGATTCATACAAGTGCATTGAATACCATCCGGGACGGTACAGCATTGAGGTAGCAAGTCCAGGTGCTTGAGCTAAGAGTTATACTCCCATACCAGTTCTTGTTGGCTGTGTCACTTTTGACAAATTAACTCATCCCTCTGTGCCTTGGTTTCATCATCTGGAAAGTGAAGGTAACAACCTTTATAGGGTTGTGGTGAAGCATTCCTAAGGGACAGAGGGGAAGTGTTAATACAGATGAGCCATTATTACTGGCAGCCCCAGAGTAGAATATCCACTTCACTCTTTCTTATTACATGCCTTGTATTAGTTTTAGGGTCAAAATGAATAGACTTGGATTTTTAGCAAATGTAGGTAGTATCTCTTTGCTTCCTATTAACGTGTATACTGTCACTGAGAAATGCTGCTTGGTAGTCTGCTCTATCTTGAGAAATGTTTGCATTATATGCAGTATATATTTAACATACATGGGGGACAAGGATGCTCAAACACTAGAGGCTTTAAATTGTAGCATCTCTAATGATAAAAAAACTTTAAGCCTTTCTTCCCTAGAATTATGTCTGCATATTTTCTATGGACCACATGCCTTCCTTCATGAATTTTTGAAATAATATCTCAGTCACCCCAGTCTCTAATTCTAAGTACTTAATACCACATCTGCTAGTATTATATGGAGGTCAGATGGTGCAAGTCCTTGGATTTATCTTTATTTTACCAAGAACTTATCATTTAGGTCTTATTGGTGAACATAAAGGTGATGAAGTAGATGCTAGGAGAATTTCTTATGTTCAGTTTCTTACTCTTTACCTTTTGTAGGGATTCATATTGTTAGTTAGACAAACAAAAAACAGTAGGAAAGCTTGGGATAATTTTTTTCCTCAAAGTAATGGAATTACAGTTTTGAAAATGTTGAAATAGGGTGTGATGTGTGCAGGAAAGCTCTTTGTGGCTGCCTGGAGAGTGTGAGAATGTTTAGGGCCAGTGCATTATTTGCTAGCCTGCCTGCCTGCTTGACCTGATGCATTGGCATCTGAGAGAAATGAATCTCAGGGGAGAATTTATTTGGGTCACCATAGCAACAGAAGGGGGGTGCAAAGATCAGTCTGGAAACCTATAAAGAATGCACACAAGTCGGTATGACAACTGCAATACCTACTTCGTTGAGTTTAAATGTTTCAGGGAAAGTCTAATATTTAACTTTTCCAGTGGCATTCAAACTTTTCTCTGGCCATTGGTGGTTAATGTGGCATGACTCAGACTTTGATGTCTGATGTCTTTTTAAGAAATTAGATTCCCGTAGGAATTCAGTGACTATTACATTTTGAGTCATAATACTCTTGTGGCAGTCTAGTAGGAATAAACTTTTTCTTTTTTAATTATCTTGTTCTATCTTTTTGGTTTCTGACTAATAAAAAAAAATGTTCTTTTTACCGATGTGTACTAACACCGGGTGCCCTTCTTTATCATCCCATTACTGAGCTGAACATTTTAAATGTCATTTAGAAGAACATCATATTGAGCTGCTCACAAAGAAATGCCTTTCATGTTGAGATTCAATATGGGAATTTAATTCAGTCTTGCACTGAGATACTGGAAAGATTAACAGATTATGGGATGAGAATGGAAATGGAAATGACAGATCAGACAAGTCGAGTAGCTGACGTCTTGAATTCCCCAATAAGAGACGGATGAGTAAAATAAGGCACATGTATTTGAATAAGAGCAGGTATAAAAGCAAATGATACACATTTGTTTGAAATCTCTGTGCTAGAACTTGGGTGTTGGAATATGTAGATACATGGAAATCTGAAGAGGGTGGGGCTTCCAAAACAACAACCTTCTTCCAGCCTTTCATATATTTTTATCTTCACCTTGTCCCAAACTCAGTGTTTTTCCTACTCTGATTTCCTGCTTCAGTTTCTTGAGTTCCTGCATGGCATATACTTTTACTTCCTTCTAGGCACTGAGTAGGTTGACCAGTAGTTCTAGTTTGCCTAGGACTGCCACATTTTTGTTCTCAAAAGTCCCATGAAACTCCACAGTCCCAGTCATACCAGACACGTTTGCTATCCCAGTGCTATGTGTTCTCTGCATATTTCTTCTTGCTTCCCACTCTCTGTTCCTCTCGGGGCTCTGTTCTCTGCCACTTTATGATTTGCAAATGGTCCAGACATGTACTACACAGTATGTTAGCTACTAGCTACATGTGACTATTTAAATTTAAAACAAAGTAAACTAAAAAAGTCAGTTTCCCGGTCTCTCACTAAGTGCTCAACATGTGGGTCAGCACAGATACAGAGCATATCTAGGACCTGAGAACATTATGTTGGACGGTGCTGATCTATATAACTGAGAATGGAGGTAGCGGCATGCGTTGAAGTGTTTCCTACAATCTATGGCTTAGATATAATGTTAGCTGGAAACACGAAATGCTGAAAGAACCAAGTCATCCTTAGGTTCCACTTTCTTTGAATTTCTCCTTATACCAACTATGGAACATGTAATAAGGCTATCTGTCATCCTTATTGGGTCATTCGTCAAACAGGTATTGAGCACCTGTGCTGAGATACCATGATGAATGATGACGTCTGCCTTCTAGTAACTTATGGTCGAAAATGAGAAGAGTTGTGATAGTTATCATATAATAAGACTCTTCATGAGACACATACGAGGGGTTGATGTGTGATTGTGGTTGGTAGCCAGAGAGGGCTTTGCAGAGGAGATGATACAGAGCAAGGAAATGAAGAAGCAGAAAGAGGTCAATGCATGTGTGGTGAAGGGAACAGACATGGAGCTGGACTGTCTGGGTTCGAATCTTGCGTCTTCCCTCCCTCCACCAGTTTACTGGCTGTGTGGCTTTGGGCAAGTTTCCTAACTGATTTGTGCCGTTTTCATCATCTACAGAATGGAGAGAATAATAGTATCTGTCTCACAGGGTTGTAATGATTGAATGAGCTAATACTCACAAAGCTCATTGAATAAGACCTGGCACATAAAAGCTGTATAACTCTTTGTTAACTACAGTAAACAAGAAGGACACGTAATTAAGATGCAGAAGGTGATGAGTGAGATTGCAATAGCATGGGAGGATTAGAGAATCACGGGCTTTCTAGAACTGTAGAGTTAAGATAGTAGTGGTGGCCATGCTGGAGGGTATGTGTGTGGGTGGGTGGGAAGTAGGGTGGGGGGGGGGTATTGAGGAGAGAGGAGAGAGTAGACAGACCTATAAGTGGGGCATGCCAGAGAGTGGGGATATGATTCTGTAAGTGATGGGAAATTGTTGACTTTTTTAAGTAGTGGGGAGGGGGAGGAGATAAGATATACAGTTTACAAGGATCCCAGTCCAGTGGGCTAGGAGGATGCATTTGAGAAGATAGAATATGAAGAGTCCTGAAAGGAAATTACAAATTTGAGAAAGATTCAGGAGGTTAAAAAAAAAAAAAATTGGTGGCGAATTGGCTTACTGGGAATGGGTAAAAGGGTGAAGTCCTGTGTAACAATATAGTGCTAGTTAGCCTAGTATACTTGAAAATAAGAAAAAAAGGTTAAATTTGGGGGATAATTTCAAAGACGGTTTAACCTGCCTCTAGAAGATGTTGTCACAAAAATATGCTTTTATTCTTACTTATTGCTCTATTGTAAACTCGTAAATGGAGTTTTAATTTTTTTTAAGGAAGTTTTCCTGTGATATGGAGAAAGAAAAAGAGAATTTGAGGGTTGAAAGCAATAGAAAGTTTAACATCATTCTGTTATTCTAAGTTATTGCTTTGTCTCTGGAAAAGTAATAAAAGCTTATTTCCCTTATAACTTCATCTGTGTACTCAGGGCTGTCACATTAACCCTACATTAGTATTAGATTTTAATAAAGGACACAATACGGTAGGAAGAAAGATGTTTGCTAAATCTAGAGAGTGGGCCATATAATTTCGTTTTTGGAGGGTTTCTAATATTGTTTTTATTTTTTCATTGTCTTGAAAATGATATTTAACTTTGTCAAATAACTGCAACAGAAAACAAAGGCTGTGTTTGAATAGTACTTGGGAGGTGTTGCTAAACAACATAAGCCGGGGCTTCTGTTTCTTTACTAGTTTACTTCTTGGTAGCATTTTGGAGCCAAAGGGGAGTTGGATCCCTTGCTTGAAACAGAGTTCCTCACATTCATTTCTGGGCTGAGACTTGTTTTTGAGGATGATCTTTGCCAGCGTGCGCCTTTCTTTTCTCCTCCTATTCTTTACTTAGTGAGTTTGGTAATTCCATTTTATGACCTCGTACGATCTCTGAGTCTCCAATGACTAATGAGCTTTGGTTCCCCCCCCCACCCCCCACCGCCCCTCTGAGCTGGTGCCTCATGCTCAGGAAACTCGACACTGTCCTTGGCATGTTCTTTCTGAAGCCCTTCTTTCCTCATAGCTCTTTCTGTGGGTCCCAGGCTTCCTATCCCAGGTCATTCAAGCCCAGGTATTTCTGTGGATGGGGGATCTTTTCATCTCACCCCACTACCCCTGGGTATAGATATACTACGGCTCAGACCATTAGTATTTTTTGTTTCCTCTCTTCATTTTGCTTCTTGGCTTTAAGAAGATTAGAAACAAAGGGAGAAGCATAGGGCTGCATATTTGTATTTCCGATAAGGCTTTTTGGAATATACGGGAGAGGCTGAAAATGTCTGGTGAAATGGAATTAAGCAATGGCCCGTGGACTTCATTTATCTGTGGCATACCTGTCTTTTGGTAATAATAAGCAATTAATGGTTGTGAGATTATTTTGGCATTTTTCCAAAAATATTTCCCTTGAGTTTCTGATTTCAAGTGAGGTCAGTACTTCCATAATTTCCTTCCCATGGCAGGTTCCTTGATCCTTCATTAGTATCAAAATATAATAATGTTAGCAGCTAACATTTTGAATTGCTTCCTGTGTTTCAGACACTGTGCTAAGTACTTTATATTCATTATTTGTTTTAGTCTGTAATATAATCTCCTGAAGTATGTATAATTATTATCTAGACAAGTAAGGAAACTGAAGGTCAGAGAGGTTGATAGATTTATTTATTTAAAAAAAAAATTTTTTTTCAACGTTTATTTATTTTTGGGACAGAGAGAGACAGAGCATGAACGGGCGAGAGGCAGAGAGGGAGGGAGACACAGAATCGGAAACAGGCTCCAGGCTCTGAGCCATCAGCCCAGAGCCCGACGCGGGGCTCGAACTCACAGACCGTGAGATCGTGACCTGGCTGAAGTCGGACGCTTAACCCACTGCGCCACCCAGGCGCCCCGGTTGATAGATTTATTAAAAGCTACCCAGCAGACAGTGGAGGAGCTAGGATTCTGATGTAGGTGGTCTGGCTCTAGCATGCATGCTTTTAACCAGTATTCTCTAAGTATTACTTTCCCTGCCAGCCATGAGCCTTTCCCACATACACCTTGCTTCCTAGGAAGTGCTACATATAGTAATGAAGCCTACAGAGATGTCACTGTTCAGGATCTTGCAGAAGTACGTAGCGTCTTGCAGAAACCAGACTTCCTTTGCTTTTCCTGTTAGTCTCGATGAGCGTCTAAGTCCTGCTTCTCTGTGGATTCCAAAGTGCTCTTTGGAGACAGAGAAAATTGCCAAAACTCAGCACCTAAGTGTTGAGTTTCCACAAGAGTAACTTCTTTTTTAAGTTTAGTTATTTATTTTGAGAGAGGCAGAGACAGCAAGTGGGGGAGGAGCAAGGAGAAGGGAGCATCACAAGCTGGCTCTGTACTGTCAGAACAGAGCCCAACACAGGGCTCGAACCCACGAACCACGAGATCATGACCTAAGTTAAAACCAAGAGTCAGACGCTTATCCAACTGAGCCAGCCAGGCACCTCATGAGTAACATTTTGATAGCAGTAGCTCAGACTCTTTGAGGAGCAACTCACAATATTTATCATCCCCATTTTTATAGATGGAAAAAGGGACCCAAAAAGGCAAAATCACTTCTCCAGGTTTGAGTCGCAAATCTTCAGAGGTGACAGAAGTGTGGCCAGGAGATAAAGGAATCTCAACTTTCTTTCAAAGTCCTCTAAGTTTGGGGCTTATAGGATTCTTTTTGCTTCTTCAGCTTATATAATACCACCTGAGTATCTGACCTGACCTCTCCTTTTTTCCTGGGAGAGCTAATGCAGTCACAGCAACAGGTTCTCCTGTGGGCCCAGGTTGGTTGATTCATTTTAAAAACCGTCTTTTGTTGTGCTCTTTCCACTCAGGAAGGGCTCTCGCTTTTTCTCCTGTGTTTCCTCAGTCATGCTGCCTGCTTGCTGCTGAGAAAGGCCACGGAGTATTTTTATTCTGGTCATTCTCTCATTACCCTTGCATAAAGTAGCCACAGGCACAGTGTAAGGAGCATTTACAGTGCTTTGCAGTAGACTTGGCATTCATTCCTTTCTGTTTTTCCAAAATGCAGCGAAGAAACATCTCCTGATAGTCGGAGAGAATGGAAGCTGCTCACCCATGGGTCAAGTCCTGTTACAAAGAACGCTGCTGCGGCCGAACTACCACCTCTGTGTGATGAAAGGGCCTTTTGGCTAGAGCACCCACCTCTCAGAAAGCAACAGGACAACCATTTACAGCTTCCAGCTACCGTTTCATCTCCTTCCTTTCATCTTGATCACTTTCTGGAGCAGTATTGCATCTCAATATGTGCAATTCCCAGAGCCCCTTTCAGAATAGCTCTTACTCTCCCAAACTGCACGGCGCTCACAGAGCCCATCCCTGTCTACGAAGATTGCTGAAGCCTCCTTCAACCGTTAGATTCAAAGGCAGCTGCTTAGCCCCGCCACCGCTTCTGGTTCTGTGAGCCGCACCTTCATCCTGCCCTGGCCTGCACGCTCTCTGAGCACCTCACACAGTGCCTGGTATGTCATAGGAGCACACAGAGAAGTCGCCCACAGTGACATGGCCTCTGAGGAATGGTCTCAAACGGGCTGCCTGTTATTTCTCTGACAGCCCGTCTATACCTTCTCCTTCTCCCTTAAATACCTCTGGAGCTTTAGCCTGCATGTCTAAGCTCTCTGCCTATTTGTACTCTCTCTCTCTGTCTCTGGATTTATCGTCAATATCCTCTAGCTACAGTTCTCTCTCTCAACCTCTACAGTTCCTCATTTGAGCACCTCTGCTGCTCCTCATCCCCAACCCACACACACACACACACACACACAAGGAAATACACAGACTAAATACTCTTGCAGACTATGTCCACCCAAGGAGTTAAAAGTTTTCTTCCCTTCAGGAAGCAACCTTGTCCCCTTTTCTGATCACATAGTTCCCTCTTCTGTTGACAGATTATGTAAAACTGACTTACCGATTCTGAAGGACTTCGCCCTTCCAACCTCCTGGACCAATGGTCAGCAAATTGTTTTGTGAGGGACCGGATAGTAAATATTTTAGGCTTTGAGGGCTATAGTCTCTGTGGCAACAACCCAACTCTATGATGTGAAGGCAGCCATAGGCAATGAGTAAATGAATGAATGGGTGTGGCTGTGTTCCAATAAAACTTTATTTACGAAACAAAAAAAAGCCAGCAGGCAGGATTTTGTTTGTGGACCATGGTTTGTTAACCTCTGAACCAAACTGTGTGTTTTTTTTTACCCTGCAATCTTTGAACCAGTGAATGGGATTCCCAGAGTAATTTCTGTGATCAGGTCCAATCCAGACAGACTTCTGTGTTTTTTCCACAGCACTGTTATCCCTGAACTCTTCTGGAGTGTTTGCCCAGATACTTTAAAACTTCTCTCTCACCCTAGTTGAAACTCTCCACTGGGTTCTGCTTTCTACTGCTTTTTCAGATCTCTGTTGATTTAATCCTTTCCAGAGTTCTTGCCTTAAGCCAGTTTTTCTGTTTAACTTCCTTGGTTCTTTATACCCTTTCAGCCATAGCTATGTTGCCTTAAAGTCACATCTTTGGTTTTAGGAAGCCGGATACAGATTTGTTTGTTTTTTGCCTCTCTTGCTAATTTATATTAAAAAGACAGTTTGTAATACTGGGAAAAGCATTGGCATGGTAGGTAAAGCATGGAGTCTAGAAGATCCATTGGTTCAGCCTCAATCCTTTAGTTGTAGACAACAGAATTCACTCTAGGTTGTTTAACCTGAAATGGCTATGTTATAGGGTATTGGGAAATTTACATACTTTCCAGGCCTAGGAAACAAGTCTGCTTGCTATGCAGCCGGAAATAATGCAGCCAGCAGAAACATTCCAAAATCACAAGGGTCTTTAGAGAAGACTCCGCTACCAACTCTGCCTTCCACTCATCACTCCTGTGAATTGAACACATAGGCTCCTCCACCACTGCCCTCAAAGAATGAAAGGCTCTGCCCTGTGCTTGCCAGAGAACCCTGTCTCTCCACTTGATGCTCACATCCACCTTCCTTGTCTTGCATGGGTGTATCTACTTGTCAAACCCAGGTCATATATAGAACCAGAGCTATAAGAGGGTCTGGGAACTAGCTCTCTAGTCTCCATAGTACAGAAAGGTACAATGGAAGAGAGTAGAGTGGGTTAATGTAAATAACCATTTACTGGCCACAACCTTGGGTGATTTAGGTTTGAATTTTCCTGTAGGTAAAAATGGGGATAAAAGTACATTTCTTAAGTATTGGTCCAATTATTTTCAAAACACCTAAGACATAGTAAGCCTCAATTAATGGCCATTATAATAAACAGACAATAAATGAGTATTTGTAACTATGTAAGAATACCACGAGCATGTTAAAGAAAGTTTTCCTTACGCTTAGAAGCCTACAAAAATAATAAGAATGGAGCATGCATGTCACCGTTATAATTTGAGTGTTCTCACTTGCTGACATTCCATCCTTTGGTTGGTTCACACGAATGTCAAAATACTCTTAACTCATATATTCACTGACTCCAGTGCCTTCAGTTTAACTCCAACCTCTAATATATACCCACATCTTTTTATTCCTAAAACATGACTATAAAATGTGTATGTGACCACTGTAGAAAAAGTGAAAAGTACAGAGTATAAAGAAGGTAAAGATCACAGGTAATCAGTGTTCATTCATGATAAAATAAAAAGATATTCATGGGTAGCCAGTTGAGGTGTTCATGGCTTGATGCTAATGGAATTGAGGGTCAGGTCCAACAGAAATTCGAGTACAGGCCACTGTGGGTGGTATTTGGACCTATGTTATTGATTTGTTTCTCATTAACAGTTGAGGAGGCAACTGTAATTGTCACCCTCATTTTACAGTGGAAGAAACCATGACAGGAGGAGACCACTGTGTGGTTTCCTAGTTTGCATCTTGAAAAGCCAGGATTCAAGCTTGGGTATTCAGACTCCCCAAGTCCATATCTCTTTCCATTGTCCTGTACTTCCTCTTTTTTTATGAGTTGTGTCTCCCTGTGGTCGATCAGTCATGCACAGGGAGCAATTCCATTATGTTCCTACTGCTTATACTCTCACAGTGAGCCATTCTTATGCAATCTAAGATATAAAGAGTGAATTAGTATCACTCTGGCACTTTAGGACAACAATGTCTTGCCAAAGACTATGCCATTTAGTTACTCAAAAATAACTTTGAGATGTTGACAAAATGACAGCACAGCACAAAAGTCGTTTATTATAATCATGAAAGTGTGAATTTTGTTTTTTGACTACACGTGCTTAGCATATCCTAGCATCTCAGTTAAATATCTTTTGAATTCAATTCACATTTATAACAAAGTATGTGACCTGTGGGAAAACATGTTTCCAAATTGTTTACTAGTAATTGGCCTATCCTCAGGAGTTATTTCCTGATACGTTGATCAAATGGAAATAAAAGACAACAAAGGAGTATCACCTAATTTAAATTTTTGACTGTTTAAAAAATTTTTTTAAATGTTTATTTATTTTTGAGAGAGAGAGATACAGAGGAGGCAAGGAAGGGGCATGGAGAGAGGGAGACAGAATCCCAAGCAGGCTCCACACTGTCAGCACAGAGCCTGGTGCAGGGCTCAAACTCACAAACCATGAGATCGTGGCCTGAGCCGAAATCAAGATTCAGATGCTCAACCTACTGAGCCACTCAGGTGCCCCTGTGTTTTTTTAAATGTTTTAAAATGCATTCCCACATGATACTTGAGTTTATAAGTGGGTAAAGTAAAAATAAAAAGGACACCCTGGATATGTGCAAGATGCATCGATATGTCCCTTTTACATGTTCCTTGTAAGCTGAGCCCCGTCCTTTTCCTTTCCGTATTTAGTGACAGTACATTCAATAAGGTGTCTAAGCCCTGGTGTTAAACCTACACAAGTAGCTCACCATGTATAAATCTGTTCTCAATGGACTTAGTCTCACCAGAGTTAAAAACAAAAATGGAAAGAAGTCACCCTGTGTCGCTGGTTGATAGAGGACGGACCTGATTGATTTCTAGGGACATTGGGTCCCATACCAGGGCTGTGGGAAGCAGAGCTGATTCTCTAAGTGCATCATCAGTCCATGAGATCTGGCAGAGCTAAAAATAGCCTCTGTGTGCCTCAAGTCTAGTCTGTGTGCACTGAGGATGCGTCATCGTCAAGAGAAAATGGCGTGGCTGCCAGGGCAGCAGTTGGGATGCTCTACCATCAAGGCATCTCCTCTCCACTCTTGGTAGGACTGTTTGATTTCCTGTGCTGGATACTCACAGAGCTAGGATTTCTTCTGGAATGCCATATCATCTTAGTCTCTCTAAAGAAATTATTCTTATGAAAAGGCAACTCCTCCTTTAGGAAACTAAATGTCAGATATTTCAACATTTCTTTCTCTCTTGTCGTAGATACATTTATTGTTTTCTGTGAAATTTAATTACTTTGCTCCTTAGCTAGCTTTTTCCTCATTACATTTCATACAACTTAAAAAAAAAAAGGTCACTCAGGGCGCCTGGGTGGCTCAGTCTGTTGAGCGTCTGACTTCGGCTCAGGTCATGATCTCGAGGTTCACGAGTTTGAGCCCCGCGTCAGGCTCTGTGGCGACAGCTCGGAGCCTGGAGCCTGCTTCGATTCTGTGTCTCCCTTTCTTTCTGCTCCTCCCCCACTCACGCTCTGTCTCTGTCCCTCAAAAATATAAATAAACATAAAAATAATTTTTTAAAAAGGTCACTCACAAGACAGAGTGGAGGAGGCAAAAAGGTGTCAGTTTTCTCCTCTCTCACAATCACCTTCTAGTCAACAAGTGTCCTCAAATATGGCTTTACTTTCCACACGGTTGTAGAATTCCTCAGGTGGAAACTTTTCCAAGTTTGGGATCAGTTATCATGATCAGTTTTTTTTTTTAATTTTTTAAAATGTTTATTCATTTTTGAGGGAGGGAGGGAGAGAGGGAAGGAGGGAGAGAGAGACAGAGCGGGGCGGCGGGGGAGGGGCAGAGAGAGAGAGGGAGACACAGAACTTGAAGTAGGCTCCAGGCTCTGCACAGTCAGCATGGAGCCCAACATGGGGCTCAAACTCATGAACAGTGAGATCATGACCTGAGCCAAAGTTGGACACTTAACTGACTGAGCTACCCAGGTGCCCCTGTCAGGATCTATTTTAAGTACAAGCCAACAGGATCTTTTCTTCCTTGAAACGGTGCTTTACTTGTGTTGTTAATAAAATTAGGAAGTGTTTACAGTTGCCAAGTTCTTTAAATTTAGTTGGTGGTAAAAAATAGCAATTAAAGATGAAAACCCACTTAGTTCTTTAATTCTTGGGGGAAAAAACAAATTCCAAATGGGAGCTTAGTTGTTTCTCTAGGTTTAAACTCTGTCTTTAAAAACATGACACTTATAAGCTACTCCTAGCACCCTCATTTTCTTAGAGTAGGCAGGTGGGCATATTTGTTTTAATTCTAGAGCTGTGGTTCCCAGCCTTGGCTGCATGTTAGAGTCACTTGGGGCACTTTACCAGATGTTGGTCACACCATCATAGAGTCCCATTCAGTTGACTTGGGGTGTAGCCTTAGTGCTGGATTTATAAAGCTCCCTGGTGATTCTGTTGTGCCGCCCAAGTTAGGAACCACTGTTCTCGAGCATAGCACAGCACATCGGTTGGATTCTCAGTTTATAGCGATTTAAATGGACTCTTGCAAACTTATGTACAAAAGGAATTTGTTAAAACATAAAGGGAAGCTCACTGATTCAAAGGAAGAGCTATGTTACCAGGTCTCAGAGAGTACAGAAACCAGGACAACCATGGCAACGGAGGCAGCATGAGCTAATGGACAACCTCCTTAGGCACTGCTTGGATGAATCAGCTCCAGCCATTTTCTGTCCTTGAAGCTCTGCTTAAGGTTCTAATACCAGGGAGAGAAAGATGTGCTAAACTCTTAATCCCTATCCTTAGCCAGGATAGGATGGGATGGGGTAGTTCCCCATAGGAAAATTGATTTGCTCTTCTTGGAAGGTGGCACTGTAGTTTCTTGGCAGGCAACACCAACAGATGTCCCCACACCCTGAGACCATTTTGCTTTGGATGGGGAGGATGTAAGGAACATTCCTCTCAGAAGGCAGTTGGCTTAGAATCAGACTCCCTTGGTGTCTGCTAATTTGTGCATGTAGTTATTCATTCATTCAGAAAATGTTTATTGAATATCTATACTATGAAAGGCACTCTATGAACGTCAAGTTGGGGAAGTAGTTGATGCTTTTAGGGTGCTTACAATCTCATAAGGGTAAGAAACATGCAAATGTAAGCATGATATGCCAGGCATATCTCTAAGCATTACTCCATAGAGTAAGACCAGCATCAAACAACCGGTATTTGAGTGCCAGTAATTTGTTAGACCCTCGCCAGTGAAAATAAGATGAGGGACCATCAAATGTCCCTAGACAAGCTTGATTCTTTCACTGGTTACCCATGGCTGAAATTTCTCCTCTTCTGACTGAATCTTTTCCTATTGTTTCTCAGTCTCTTGAACTACTCAGAACTGCCTTCATTCTCCTTGCTTTAGGTGGATTTTCTGGATATAACCTCATGTCCGACTAACTCAAAATCCTTACCAACATTACTACTTTTTTCCTGAACTACTATTCTGACATACGTCCACCTTATTGCTTTGCTTTGTCAAACACAGTCCAAAAAGACAGGCTCTCTCCTTGACTTTGGGCATAGTCATTTTTTATTAAGCATGTTGAATATGCTAGATGGTGGGCAGAAAATATATTCTTAAAACTTCTGTCTGGCCTTTTAGGCTTATGTTCTAAACCCAGAAATGGTCAACTGACTATTATGTTAGACCTATAGTGTGTTTGGGTATATTTTTTCTAATTTCATATTCAAAGTATGGTATAAACCTGCCAGAGCTATCAATGCGGCAGTAATGACAACTAAGAAATCAGAATATATCTGATTTTTAATTAAAATACAAAATTAAAGGATCTAAGTAACAATAATAAAAACAATGACTGGGGCATCTGGGTGACTCCGTCAGTTGAACATCCAACTTCAGCTCAGGTCATGATCTCACGGTTCCTGAGTTCAAGCCTTGCATTGGGCTCACTGCTGTCAGCACAGATCCTGCTTTGGATCCTCTGTTCTCCTCTCTCTCTGTCCCTCCCCCACTCATGCATGTGCTCTCTTTCTCTCTCTCTCAAAAATAAATAAACATTAAAAAAATAATGGCTAATGTTTATTAAATGCACATTCTACCTAGTCCTTGGCATATAGTAAATGCCTCATAAATATTGGTTGTAGTTTTGTGTGGTTTTTGTTGTTGTTGCTGTTACTGTTATGTGGTCTGGCAGGCATTTTATTATATGCAAATACAAAGGTTAGTACTCTGTATTTCCAAACTTATTTAGTCCTTACAACAATCCTATGACATCAAGGTACTCTCATTAGCCACATTTTACAGATGAGGATATTGAGTTATATAGAGAGTAAGAACTTGCCCAAGGTCCCACAGTTAAACTAAGTGCCATAGTTGGGGACTAAACTCAGGTAGTGTGGCTCCATTTTTTTTTTTTTTTTGATCCTAAGATAGTTGTTGGTTATTTTTAATGATATAGTGCCTACGTATGGTTGCTTCATAAATGTTTGCAGAAAAAAAAAGAATGAATGAATGGTGAGTTCTATAGCTGGCTTTTTATAACATGCTCCCTACCGCTGTGTTTTGGAACACAAGAATTTAAATTTATTTTTCGTTTTAATTAAGACATAATCATGATGACAATTTATATTTAAAAAACTACTCTATGCAAAGATTATTACACTTTTTGTTTTTTTAGTTTTGATTTATTTATTATTTTTTCAGCTTTAATGAGATATAATTTCGATAAAACACTGTAAATGTGAGTAAGGTATATAACAGTTGACTTGATATGCTTACATAGTGCTAAATGATGACCACCATAGTTTTAGTAAAAACCTCCATCAGTCTTGTAATTACCATTTTTTTTGTGGTGAGAACATTTGAGATTTACTCTTTTAGCAACTTACAAGTATATACTAGACTACTACTAGCTATATCACCATATTGGATATTAAATCCCTAAAACTTGTTAATCTCATAACTGCCTATCTGTACCCTTTGACCAATATCTTCTTCATTTC
The DNA here is from genome assembly GCF_018350175.1 of Felis catus. Classification (NCBI taxonomy): domain Eukaryota; kingdom Metazoa; phylum Chordata; class Mammalia; order Carnivora; family Felidae; genus Felis; species Felis catus. The sequence goes on from NC_058374.1 coordinate 118,092,211, forward strand.
CTCCATTCCCCTGCCTCTGGTAATTATCACTCTACTTTCTGTTTCTCTGAGTTCAGCTTTTTCTCAAGTATTTGGTTAATGTAGTTTCTTATGATTTGATTAGTTTGAATCACTGAGCTTTGCTTATCTTCAGAAGAATAATGATCTGTTTGGCCACTGTAGGTAGATAGGCCAGTGCTTTGGGAAAACGCAGCAATAACTAAGACAGGAGATGGGGCTGCTTCATTGTTGTTGTCTTTCTGATTCTTTTTCCTTTGCTTGCTTTTTCTCCAGGCTGGAGATGACTGTCCCTAAAGTTAATTCCTCAATTGTCCTTGCACTGTCAGATGCCTTTCTCTTCTGAAGGATTTCCTTAATCCACAGTGGTTCTTTAAGTGGCTGTCTTGATAACACCAAATGTTGTCTGGCAAGTGAATGACCTTACCTGACTATCCCCATATATTGTCAGAGGAGACTGTGAACTTTGTTTTGGCCTTAATTTTAGGAAACCGAATCCCAAGGCACATACAACAACATGAAGACCTGTCCTATTTCCTGGTCCTGCACTTTGTCTAGAGACTAGTAGAAATTATTGCTCTTTTTCATTTGTGTTGATTTACCTATTTTTGGAAGCGCTACTTATTTTTTTTTTAAGCCACAGAGAAAGAATGCCAGTAAACCAATGCCTGGGTGAATCACGGATTGAAAGTAATCCTGCTGGGGATGTTACAAAGATGCTGCTGTCTCTTTTAACCTAGGAGATGTTGAAGGCAACTATTTACTATATCTCTTTGTAAAGCTTTGCCCTCAGTTTCAGTTGCAATGTGGCAAAACAAATGTCTGTGATAAACACAGGGTTCTAGTCTGGGACAGCAAGAACCAGGTGCATTCCTGAGTGTGGTTTCTAAAAGATGGTTAGTCTTAGAGTCACAGTTAGCCTGGCTCCTGTGCTGGAGCAAGTGTGCAGGCAGAGCATGCAGCTGGGGCAGCCGGGATGGTGGCCATGGGTGGTGGTAGGTGAACCCATACCTGTTACTGCCTAAAATTAAAGAAAGAGAAACTCCCCAGGCATGTGGCTTCTCAAACAATCTGAGGCTAGGAGAGAGACTTCAGGCTCTGGTGAAGGTGAGTTGGAGGAAATGACCTCTGATCTAGGTCTCAAAAAAGTGGGAGTTGGCTCAGCAGAGTAGAGGAGAGCATTCCAGGGAGGGTTACCTGTGTAAAGATTTAAAAAGGGAGGAAGAAACTCAGTGGTTGATGTAACCATGTGTGGAGTAAGGTGGGAGAAGTAAATAAGGACCACATTACAAAGGCCTTCTTTCCCCAAAATGAAGGTTTCTTATTTATCCTGAAGGCTCTAGGAGGGAGATAGAAAAGTGACAGCATTGGATTTTCATTTTGAATCTTCATTCTCATGTGGAGGACAGGTTGGAGGTGGCTGGGAACTAGAGACAGGAAGACCAGCTTCGAAGAGGTAGCAGGATGAAGAGGAGGGGGTTGGTTGGATTTAGGAGATATTGTAGGACGTAAAAATCAATCGAACTTGGTGAGTTACCTTACTTGAGTGCAAGAGAATAAGGATTTCCCCAGGATGGGAGGCTGGGTGAATGGTGGCACTGGTTTTTAAGAGAAAGGCTACAGGAGGGGAAGCAGGTTTGGCAGAAAAGCATACACATACGTCTATCCCTAGAAGCTGACAAGATGTATCTACTGAGCTATTTTTTCAACTCCACCTTACCTCCTGTACATACGTAAGGTACTTCAGGTCTCCACCTTGGTTGCTGCAGTCCACCGGTCCCTGTTAAGATTGTCACTACTGATTCTCTCGTGAATCATTCCAAGACCATGGGAGCTTGAAAGCAGAGACATTTCCCATCTTAGAATGGCTTGAGATTCAGTCTCTTTCGGGCTTGAGCCTTAGAAACTGAGAGCCAAAACAGTGTTTCTGTGAACTGGCCTCTTGGAGAGTAGGCTGGTGGTACAGCTGCCAAACTATAGTCAAACCACTGGATCTAAATGGTCAGGGTCTTTGTCCTCTCAGCCCTGTCACACAGAACCCCCTCACAACATGGGACAGGCTCACTCATTCCTGCTTCTCTCTCCTCCTTCCCTCACAGATTTCCTGAAATAAGGGTACACATCCTGTGCTTTTGGCCACCCTTGGGCCCCTTATAGACCCCAAATTTTATCCTTTCCAAAATTTATCCTTCAGTTTGCAGAGTCTTTCACCAGGTTAATGAGGTGTCAGAAACGATTAACAGAAAATTCTGTGTTTCTTGCCTTAACCTGCAGAGTCCTTTCCAGCAGAGTATCTCCGAGGGTGCCCAGACGATGTTTCACGTGTGCTCACAGGGGTCCTCCTGGTTTCCTGTTTGACTGATCACCACAACTAGCCACCATTGCTGCTCTTGCTGGTGTCCTGCATTTTTTCTGGGAATACTGATGTCTGTACAGAGGGAACTCTAAGAACTCCTGATTCAGCGCTATGATGGTTAAGTGTAGGTCAGCTTTGCTAGGCTGTGGTGCCCAGTTGCTTGGTGAAACACTATTCTTTTTTTTTTTTTAATTTTTTTAATGTTTATTTATTTTTGGAGGAGAGAGAGACAGAGTGTGAGTGGGGGGCGGGGGCAGAGAGAGAGGGAGACACAGAATCCGAAGCAGGCTTCAGGCTCTGAGCTGTCAGCACAGAGCCCAACGCTGGGCTAGAACCCACAAACCGCTAGATCATGACCTGAACCGAAGTCAGACGCTCAACCGACTGAGCCACTCAGGCGCCCCTTTTTTAAAAAAAATTTTTTTTAATGTTCATTTATTTTTGAAGGAGAGAGAGACAGAGTGTGAGTGGGGGGCAGGGGCAGGGAGAGAGGGAGACACAGAATCTGAAGCAGGGTGAAACACTATTCTAAATGTAGCTGTGGAAGTATTTTGTAGATGTGATCAACATTTACAATCGGCGGACTTTCGGTAAGGTGGATTACCTTCATAATGTGGGAGGGCCTCATCCAATCAGTCGAAGGCCTGAAGAGCAAAAACAGGTTTCTTGGAGACAAACACATTCTGCCTCAAAACGATAACACTGAAATCCTGAGTTTCCTGACTTTCTACCTGCAGTCCTGCTCTGTGGATTTCAAACTTTGAAGCCTGTCACAATCACATGAGTCATTTCCTGAAACTGTCTATCATTCTATCTATCCCTTCCATTGGTTCTGTTTCTCTGTAGAACACAGACTGATACACATGTTTATGCCAAGGATACTCTCAGCTTTCTTAGTTGTTAAGGGTTCCAAAGAATTGTGGCTGTATCTGCAAGGAGAAGGCCTGTAGCTGTATGGAAGGCTGAGACCCCATCTGCCTTGTTTATCCATGTGTCCTCAGTCCCTAGCAGAGTACTTACACTTTGAGAGTTTGTTTTTATTTGGGGAGCTGTAATGAGATAGTACATGCAATGTAATTGGTACTAAATAAATATTTGAGGATTGGCACATTGAGACAGACCCTTCCTACTATCCCCTTTTCTGGTCGCTTTCCCTAGATCCAGCAACCCAGATGTAAATCAAGTAGTTCTAGTCCTGCCTACAACCAGCATGCTCAGATCAAGCCCAGGCACCACTTTAGGCTTTACTGAGGGAGTAGAGCTATGCAGTCCTTTCCTTCTCTGGCTGGAATTCATCCTCCACCTGCTGCCTTCCCACACATTGTGGTCATACCGAATCCAGCTCATCTGTCTCATTTTGCATTTCCATTATTTTTTCGCACTGATCTGTCTCCCCAGAAAGTATGGAGTCCTGATATACATATTTTTGCCTTCCTAGTACCTCAGATAGCATCTGGAGCTTCTTAGATGCTAAGATAATTTTTCATAAAGAAAGAATGGATGGAAGGAAGGAGAGAAAGTAACCTGAAAGGATGGGAAAAAGGAAAGAATGAAAGAGGGAAAGAAATACGGAGTTAATTAGAGACACAAATCCCCAGTTTTAAGACAACCTCTACTCTCTCTTGTAATTGCATTTGGTTCTGTCAGATTCTGTGGGTAACAAAGTTTCCCTCATCTGGCAAATGAAGTACTTTGAGAATCCTGCTAGTTTGAAAACTTTAGTGCTATACAGAAACTAGTACTTTTGTGGCTTGAGGGAATAGAAGCTAACTTCAGACCTGAGAATTCATCTCATTGAACCACAGAACCCTAAAATTATTTTTACACTCACAGTCTGGATCAGACACCTAATATTGTAATGGAAAGTAATCATATTGCATGATATATTTTGACTAATGAATGTGTGGGAAGCCCCCCACCCCGCCAGTGACTGCAATGCACATGGCTTTTAATATGGCTAAGTGGGACCGATGCTGATGTGCAGAAATCTCGTGTTAGAATTGTTGTATTTGCAGCCAGATCCTAGAGAGACTCAGACGGAAGAATCTACCACAATTAGAATGTCAAATCACACTTCCCTCTTCACATTGCATTTCTAAAAATAAGATAATGAAAATATGTATTTGTGTGGGAGAGGGCTTATTGTAGAAAGCTGCAAATAAGGCTCAAGAAAATGTGCTCAGAAACCCCATTCAGGAGGCAGCTTTCACTGCAGGGAGCTTCTGTGCCATGAAGAAAGCTGCATAATGTGCTCTGTGCACAAAAAGGTAGCAGCCAAGGATGCTGACTGTGTTTCTAAGCCTCTAGAATAAAAAGGCATGCAGACAACATTGTTTTACCAGTTAGGGCCAGTTTTTTCTTCTCCCTGTCATCTGACTTCAGGCATTCTTTGAGGGGTTGGTGAAAGACTTAATATGGTCTATTAAACCCTGCTACAGCTTTTAAACCTTTAAAATAGTTTATTATTGAAAACTTTGGTGGAATGTGATAGAAGGCATCTAAGGAGTCCAACGGATTTCTCCCATACTTTCTTTTTTTTCCAGGTTTCTATTGTACAGATAAAACTAAAAATAGGAAAAAGATTTAGGATCTTTACTAGTGGCAAGGGAAAGAATCAGCTGGTCTGTGATGATCAGTCCTGTAAGAGGGTCTTCCTCAACAATGAGGATTCTCTGAGTAATCTCTCTTCTGGAATGCATTAAGTCGAAGGAGAGGTTTGAAGGCACCTATCTTCTTAAGATTTAGTTTTCTGGGCACTTGGGTGGCTCAGTCAGTTAGGGGTCCAACTTCGGTTCAGGTCATGATCTCACAGTTTTTGGGTTCAAGCCGCACATTGAGCTCTCTGCTGTCAGTGCAGAGCCCTCTTGGGATCCTCTGTCTCCTCCTCTCTCTGCCCCCCCCCCAACTTGTGTGTGCATGTGCTCTCTCTCTCTCTCTCAAAAATAAATAAACATTTCAGGGCACCACGGTGGCTCAGTTGGTTAGCATCCGACTTCTGCTCAGGTCATGATCTCGTGGTTTGTGGGTTCGAGCACCCTGTTGGGCTCTGTGCTGACAGCTTAGAGCCTGGAGCCTGCTCAGATTCAGTGTCTCTCTCTTTCTCTGCCCTTCTCCTATTCACATTCTCTCTCTCTCTCTCTCTCTCTCTCTCTCCTCCTCCCCCCCCCCCCGTCAAAAATAAATAAACATTAAACAAAAAGATTTAGTTTTCATTTGGGGAGTTGTAATGAAATAGGATCATTTTCAGACCAGAAATAGACATTTGGACTCCCCTTTTCTAACTTTTCTAAGATTATGGATACTTCAGGAACATAAAAATTCTCTGACTTAAGTGAAAATGGAAGTGAAGAAACTATTCATTTGGATTCAAGTGGAGACAATATTACTATTTTTTTAATAGTTAAGCACTTACTAAGAGATAGTCATTGTGCTAGGAACTAGCTGTAAGTTGTTGAACTCCTTGCTGTTCTGGAGAATACTGACAGGCTTTTGAAGATGCAGGCTTTTCATTACTCTCTGCATTTCAGTGTTGCTATTTTAGATATTTTTCTCCTACCTGAAAAAAAAATCATTTTCGTAATTTTATTTTTTAGAAAAAAATCTTCATATTTTAGAAATATTACTTGCTGGGAATGTATTATTTATATTTTTGGAGTTTGCTTATCTTAAAATATCTTAATGTTCCTTTTATTTTTGAATATTGAAATCTTTGTTATTGTCTTCCAATACTTTAAAAGAAGTCATTCCATTGTCTTCTGGTTTTCATCATCTCTCATGAGAAGTTAGCAGATTATCCTACTGTTGCTCTGTTACAGATGAGTCTTTTCTCTCTGCCTAATTTTAGGATTTTTTTTTTCATTTTCTTTGGTTTTCAGAAGTTTGACATGAGATAGCTAGATATATTTTTTTTTGTATCAACTTCATTTAGAGTTCTGAGAATGCTAGGAACTGTGAGTATGGTCTTTTGTGAGTTTGGGAAATTTTCAGTGATTACTGGAATATTTTTCGTTTCTATTGTTCCCTTCCTTCTGGAATATCAAATGCATATATGCTATACTTGTTATACATATGTTTATGCTTTTTTATGAATTTTTTATTCTTTTTCTCTCTGTTCATCATTTTGGATATTTTTATGAATCTGTCTTCCAGTTCAATAATTTTGTCTTCTTCTGTATTAAATCCATTCAATAAATTATTAATTTCAGTAACTGTATTCTTGAGCTCTAGAATTTTCATTTGACTCTTTCTTATACATGTCATTTTTAAAAAATTCTCCTTCTTTCATTTATTTAAAACTTTTTTTCTTTGTTTTCTTGAAGTTATAACACATAGTTATCCTGAAGTGTTTTTTCCTGTTAGTTCTAATATCTGGATCTATATAAACATATTTCCATACCAGTTTTTCTTTGGGTTTTTAGACATACTGTTTAATATCTTGGCATGTCTACTAATTTTTTAATTAAATGCCAGTCCTTGTGTAGAAAAACATTGTGGTTGGCTTCCAGATGTTATCTTCCTCCAGCCAGAGGTTACCCTTTATTCTTCTAGGCCAATTTGGAGCTGATTCTTAATCCAAGTAAAAAGTGTCTTTGAATTTTGGTTTTAGTCTACTTCTGGTGCACCCCCACTCCCAAGGCCTAACCTTCATGAGAGTTTGAGGAGTTCACTGGGTCCCTCACCCAAGCAGGGCCTCAACTCTAATCCTTCCTTCTTAACAACTGAGATGCCTAAAAACTCAACTCTGCTTTTCATTTTATCTGCTTAGCTTCTAAGCCTCCTACCCTCATTTTAGAAATTGGCATATGTGTTAAGGTAAAAGATGACTGTGTATCAGGCTTTGTTCTCTATTCCTCCCTTGTCACCAATGACTTAAAATCTCAAATTTTGTCTCTCTAGCTTCACAAGACAGTAAAAAACTCTGCTTGTCTATCTGTCCCAAGCAGTGGCTTTCTGCGTGGGCACAGCTTAGATTTGCATGCTCTTACTGTGAATCCAGAATCATCAAAACAGTTGCACAATGTCAGTATGTCTTTTTCTAGTTCTGTCCTTTCCAGAATCTTGTACCCTTTAGCTCTGGTTGTGTCAGCAACTTGCAGATGCCTTTAAGAATTTTTTGTTTGTTTAGTTTTTAATTTTAAATGATAAGTTATTTCTGAGAATGTTGACCTTCTATCATGCTGGATTTTTTTTCAGGGAAGAACTGTTTGTATCAGGATCTGAGATGATTCAGATACCGTTTGAGGCACGGGGAGTACAATGGCAAATGGAGTTGATAAATTCTTGGGGTAGATTCTATTTTGTACAGGAATAGGGTCCTAGTAGGGGTTTAACTGCATACCCCTCAAAAAGATATGTTTAAATCCTAACTTGCAGTACCTCAGAATGTGACCTTATTTGGAAATAGGGTCATTGCAGGTATAATTAGTTACTGTGAGCTTATACTGGAGTAAGGTAGGTTCCTAACCCAGTATGACTGCCGTTCTTATAAGAAGACAGCCAAATGAAGACACAAGACCTAGAAGAATGCCATGTGACGATGGAGGCACAAATTGGAGTGATGCACGTACAAGTCAAGGAATGCCAAGGATTGACAGCCAACACCAGAAACTGGGAAGAGTCAAGGAAAGATTCTTCCCTATAGATATCAGAGAGTAGTGACCTGCTGACCCCTGGATTTTTATTTTATTTTATTTTATTTTATTTTATTTTATTTTATTTTATTTTATTTTATTTTATTGAGAGAGAGAGTGCAAACGGGGAGAGGGGCAGAGGAAGAGAGAAATGAGTCTTAAGCAGGTTCCATGCCCAGCACGGAACCTGATGTGGGGCTCGATTTCATGACTGTGAAATCATGACCTGAGCCAAAATCAAGAGTCAGACACTAATCAACAGCCACCCAGGCACCCCAACACCTGGATTTTTTACTTCTAGCCTCTAGAAGCTCTAGGAAACAAATATAGGTCTCTTGTCTTCAGAAGTCAGAGAAACTATTCTGAATAAGAGAGAATTAGGAATTTCTGCGAGATAGAGAAAGGAGGGCATGGCTGGGAGTTAGAGACACAGCAAGTTAGAAATAGTGGCTTCACACAATGCTTCATATTGTCAAGAATGTTTGTGACTTCTAAATCTTTGGTACATCCTAGAAATGGTGATCGATGCAACCAGAAAAGGGCTCAAGAGCAATGTCCAGGTAATTGAGAGCAACAAAACCAGGTTAACATAAATGAGTATCAGAGGGCAGAATAACCTTGGAACTTCTAGGCCCCTGGAATTCACAGAATTCTTAGGGAGAATTTTGAAATTCTTCAATGAGAGTGAGGAGGATTAATTTTAAGAAATTTTACCTTGAACCCAAGCATCATGGCATATGGGTTATTAATGCATTCATTTACTCAAAATTTGTAGCCATTTAGTTCCTTATTTGCTATATTCTTGAGTCGTGTTTTTAGAAGGTTGCTTTTGTCTTGTAGTTATTTTTTCAGGCACAGTCGCCAACTAGATGACTCAGGACAGGCTGGTTATACAGTGGTAATAAATTTACCCTGAAACCTCAGAGGTTTTAATAAAGATTTATTTATTTTTCATCTACTATCTAATGTGGATAGTGATGGGGGGTATTCTGCTCTATATGATCACTCATGGACTTAAGATGATGGAGACTCCACTGCCTGGGTCATCAACATTCACTATGGTGGGTGACTAGAGAACATAGAAAATTGTGTACCAGCTTCTAAAGTTTTTGGTGCTCAATTGACACAATTACTTTTGCTCATAGCCCGTTGACCAGAGCTAGTCATATGATTCACTTCACTGCAAGGCAAATGGGGAACAAATGAGAACACATAGAATATTTTCATAAATGATGATTGTCTCTGCCACTTCACCTTAGCCTGTTACTATCTCCATTGAACAGATGGGGACATTTGAAGCATAGAAAAGTTAGGTAATTTGCACAAGGTGACATAGCTAGTGAGCTTTCAGAGTCAGGACTCAAAGCCAGGCAATCTGCATTTGTAAGCACTGTGCTATTTATTATATGTAGAGGAAAGAATGGTCAGTTTGCTTTGAATTTTGGTCTTCCTAGTGCCCCTTCCCCTTTCTCCCAGAAAAAAAAAAAAAGGGATTTCTTTATCCTTCTGTTCCCTAAAGTAAGATATCAAGAACTGTTGAGTGAAATGTGTTTTTCAATCCTTTTTGGAAAATAAACAAAATAGGTTATTTTCCATGACATCTTTCTTAACGAGCTTAATCTCTTCAGGCTGCTGTATCAGAATACCATTGACTGGGTGGCTCTAACAACAAACATTTATTTCTCCCAGCTCTGGAAGGCTGGGAAGTCTAAGATCAAAGTGCCAGCAGTTCCAGTATCTGGTGAAATTTCACTTCCTGTCTCATAGACAGCAGCCTTCTCACTGTGTCCTCAGATGGCAGGAGTGAGGGAGCTCTCTGGGGTCTCTTTATAAGGAAACTAATCCTATTCACAAGGGCTTCACCCTCATGACCTGTTTATCTCCCAAAGGCCCCAGCTCCTAATACCATCACATTGGTGATTAGGTTTCAACATAATGAATTTTGGAGCACACAGTCTATGTCACTAGCTAAAACTGATCTTTCTTTTCTCTGAACCCTCACTGCACTTGGATTGCATTGCAACAAGGAGGAATTGGGAGAGATTAACTTTTCCATAATCCCATAATCCTATAATATCCATTGGCCTTGCTATCATACACACAATACACATATACCTCTTGTGTAATTGGCACGTCCTCCGTCTTATGTGTAGTGCTAAACAAACATGGTTTCTAACTTCCCTTCTAAACATGTTGTGTCTCCTAAACCACTTCTGTGTAGAAATTCTAGGCTACTGTTCACACACTTGGAGTTTCACTCTTTCCTTAAACAAGTAGCTTTGAGCGCATACCTTGTGCTGCTTACAGTATAGCAGCAAGTAAGACGCATATACATGGTCCCTCTCTACATAGAGTAAAGGTGGGATCAATAAATACACAAAAAATGGTATAATTACTTGTAACTTTCCCTGGTCAATTTCTTCAAATTAACTGTGAATTTCTTGAAGGCATTAGGCACGTCTTATACTGGTTGGGTCCTTGCACCATGCTTGGTTGAACTCTCAGTAACTCTTGGTTGATTATTAATTATCTGACCATCTGGACTTCAGAAGAAATTCTAGGTTTGAGGACTTCTTGGCAGAAGGAGTTCTCTGAGGCTGACACTGATTTCTCATTTGGCTCCAACTTTTCTCTATTTTTTCCCTTAAGAAAATAGTCAAGATTTTGAGATTGGTTTATGATGTGGTCAGAGGTTAATTTATTCTCTTAGAGAATCTGTGTTCACCCATGAAATTCAAAGTATTAGACTGAAGTCAGAGGTGCTGTTTTCTATAATTGACTAAAGCTAAACTGGTGAGTAATACAGTCTCTGATGCAGGTAATAGTGCTGAGCTGGCACAGTGCGGGCTCCACCTCAGAGCAGTAACTTGTCTAAAATAAGCTAGTGGGTTCTTTTAACCAAGTTAAACTCTCCCCTACTTTCTGACCCCTGACAGGGCAGGTTTCATCTTATATTCCAAGACGACATCACTTGTGTTCTCACACTCGGGACTTGGTTAAAGGAACTTTTATTGGACTAGAGCCTCTCATACTGCCCGGAATTCTCTTGTCTTGTTACTTAATAAGGTTAAGGGCTGCATTGATCTTAAAGTGACCACATGGCCCCAGTCCTAGCAACCTGCTGAGAATAAGGCTGGAGCTTTGGCAGAAAGAGCTGTGCCTCTTAACTGAGAGAATGGGCTTATAGTACATCCTAGAAAGGAGGAAGCTGGCAGGAAGAAAATAAGGTCACAACCGCCACTATTCTCCTTTTTATGCCAACCAATTATTGATATAGTTTAAGAGTCTCTTCCTTGAGCAAAGCATTTTCCCTTTACATCATGCTGCTGAGACAATGGAATGTTTCCTGTATGTTCACACAGATCACTGCATTTTGGGCCCCCTTTGCTTTTAAATTAAGGGTATGTCCTGATGAAAGGAAGCACTTGCCTCCTAGATTGTGGGGATCACTGTCACATGTTTTTTCAATATGGATGGGGGACTAGATCGACTATGACCCAGTTAGAAGTTTTTATGTTCGATTCATAGTTAAGACTCTTTCCATTGTCAAGAATACAAATGGAAGTCTGTGGTTCTTTGTCAGTATTGCTTGTTTCATGTAAGCAAGAGTCAGTGTATAGATGTGTTGTTAAAAATCTGAACTACCTGGAGAAAGTTTTTTTTTTTTCCTAACTTTATCAATTCCCTATGACTGTTATAGCAAATTACTGCAAATTGAGTGGCTTAAAACAACACAAATGTATTATCTTATAGTCTGGATATCAGAAGTCCAAAAGGGGTCTCACTAGGCTAAAAGCAAGGTGTTGGCAGATTGTATGCCTTTTTGGAGGCTGTAGGAGAATCTGTCTTCTTGCTTTTTCCAGCTTCTAGAGACCGTCTACATACCTTGGCTCATACCCCTTTCCTCTGTCTTCAAAGCCAACAACACTGGGCTCAATCTTTCTCACACTGTCATCTCTCTGGTTCTCCTTGGTCTTCCCTTTTAAGGACTCTGAAGATTACAGTGCCCCACCCAGGTAAACTAAGGCACTTTCTTGATTAAGATCAGTTGATAGCAACTTTAACTCCATCTGTACCCTTAATTCCCCTTTGCTAAGTAACCTAATACATTCACAGGGTCCAGAGATTAGGTTTGTGGACATCTTTGGGTGGGGGTGGGGGGCATTATTCTGCCTACTAGAGGAATTAGGAGGTGGTTTTTTGTCTTTTAAAATTTGATTTTGGTAATTCCAGGACCTGCACCATGATTGTGGGTTTTTATCTGTCAGATAAAGAATCTTTAAATTTAAATCTTCCCAAAGTCTTTACTGGTCCCAATTCAGTGTAACTTCACAATATTCTCAATCTTGCAATGTAAGCAATCAGACACAGGGGTGGATTATCAACCACCTATTTCATGAGCTTAGAAACTGCTGGTGAATTGCTTATTGATTATGTATGACTGTGACATGATTGTCTTTGCTTTATTGCACATCTTTGTAGTGCTTACGAGAAAGGATCAGATCCAAACTTGTTTCCGATGTGACTTAACATTCCCAGACCACCTTCCCCAATAGGCTGCTTCTTCGAATATCTGGTATTCTTCCAGACACACAGACTGGAGACTTGGGTGTCATCTTTGACAGTCCAAAGTGTGTATTTTAGTTTCCAGGGCCCTGACACACAGGATTCTGAGAACACAGAACTTCTGAGTCACTTGCCCTTATTCTGGTCTTTCACCCCTCTATCCATCCTGCTCACTCCAACTGGAAGAAATTTCCCAAGATATCAGTTTCACAAATAACGAATCCTTGTTCCAGTACTTACTAGCTGTGTCACCTTGCAAAATTAATTTTCTTCTCTGTGAGAAACAGGTGAACTGGAGCTAATACACAGTATTTACCTCTAGGGTTGTTGTGAAGATGAAATTTAATACATGTTAGGTACTTTGAACAGTGTGAGGCATATACTAAGCACTCAACAAACATTTGCAGATATCATGATGATGATCATTATTATTATTAATGGATCAACCAGTGTGCATGCCTCTGCTCCTGCCCACATGGTGCCTGTGGCCCAGTCATCTTTTGTGGAGAGACTGACCTCTCCCCAGTCTTCTTCCCCTCCAGCTTCCCCCTACTTACTACCCACCCACACCCCTTAAGCCCAGGAGCTCTTACCTGCTCTTGAGTGAGGACAGGTGAGAAACTAGCATTTATTTCATGAAGCCTTCCTGCTGTATCCCCTCTGGTTCTAAACTTCTGAAAGGCCAGACTTCTAAAGTCTAAAGACTTTAGAAGGCCAGGCCTTCTAAAAGGCCAGACTTTGAACCTCAAAAAAGCTTCTTCTCTTCTTTTTTGTTCTGACAACCTTCCTGAGTTTGAAGCTTTACTGTTTGGCCTGAATGGGGAAAGTGCCAGAGTGTAAATGAGGAAAATACTAGGGATCCCCCCTACCCAAACACATACATGAACACACACACACCTGTTAAAGTATTAAAATATCACCTGGTGTAAGAAGAGCTTTGAATAACAACAACAAATATTTAAGCTCTTTTTTTGTGTTCGGCACTGTGTTTGGCTCATCACCCACCTGTTCCATCTCACTTCTGGCTACGCTTTCATGGATCCTCTGCCTGTGACCTCCACTTTACTCCCTGACCCTAGATTTGCATTCCCACCACTGAGACTTGGCTTCTGCTATTTCTGCTGTTTGGATTTCCTCCTCTTCCTTGTCTATTTACCCATGCCCTCTCCATCCTTTATGGCCCATCTGTAACACTGACCATTCTAAAACCCGTAGATCCTCCTTCAGCCAGACACTGTGAGAGATACAAGTGAAGTAAAAGGAAAGGATCTTGCCATTGAAAAGCTAACTGAGGAGAAAAGACACAACAGAGAAAACCCCACAATACTGTTAAATTCTGGGGTAAAAATCATAATTGCTGCACAGGTATCCAGAAGTCATAGTCAAGTGACCAGTTATAATACCAAATCAACACATGTATAGAATTGACCAAATCCTTTCATCCTTGAAGCAGGTTTCTTTTAGGAGTTTATGAACCCGTTCCGGTTACTATATAAATTAGTTCAGGAGCTTCCCACTTTCAGTAAATCTGATATATACAAAACAGGATTTAGAAAACACTTTAGGTCATGATTATTTCCACCAAAATACTTACCATAACATTTCTTCTAAGGAGCAAGCAAAGCTTATTGGCTAAATAGATGTAAAACATGATTTGATTTACATAATGGTTTATTTGTACAGAATTTCAGGACAGATAGCCATTGAATAAAAATGAGACAAACCTGTAATTACTCTACGAAATAGCCTGGGGTTTCATGAGTTAATGCAACTCCCTAGTAGTCAACTTAATTCCTTCCCAGGAAGAAATGTGAATTGAAGTTTTGGTAGAAGATATTAACAGAGTATGTCCAAGAGATAATTAAGTGCTCATATTCATCAATTTGGTTGCCCTGGGCGGGGAGTCTCACCTCCATTTTCACTTATTTATGACTTTATTTACGAATAATGAGCCACTACAAAAAAAGCGTTTGAACCAACAGAAAGGAGATCTTGAAATTTAGATTGAGTCTGTCTCTAGAGCAAGGATTCTTAAATGGGATACTCAAATCACGGGTGAGTTGTAGGGAGTTGTCAAACACTGGAGAATGTAAACGAAAAACTGTGTGTGTATGTGTGCTTTTTGGGAGGAGAGGACCAGAACTCTGAACAGATTTTTCAGAGGGATCTATGATATCCTGTTTAAATTTTTTTTTTCAACGTTTATTTATTTTTGGGACAGAGAGAGAGACAGAGCATGAACGGGGGAGGGGCAGAGAGAGAGGGAGACACAGAATCAGAAACAGGCTCCAGGCTCTGAGCCATCAGCCCAGAGCCCGACGCGGGGCTCGAACTCCCGGACCGCGAGATCGTGACCTGGCTGAAGTCGGACGCTTAACCGACTGCGCCACCCAGGCGTCCCAATGATATCCTGTTTAAAAAGCCATTCTTCATTCCCCATGGATGAGCTTCAGGAAGTTCCATCAACTTCCTTGATTTGTATCAAAATCTTACATATCAAATATACCTGGGACAAAGCCAAGTAGGTACCCAAACTCTTAACTGCCCCCCCCCCCCCCCCCCACCGACGGCTTTGCTTTGCTTCTACTCCTTCACCCTTCTCTACTCTGGCATTAACATTTGCCTATTTGGATTCTGAGAACTTGACTTTATACGAAGTTTCATTAAATACATTTTCTTTAGTATTGTCATATGACTAAACTAGAACAATTTAGTAACAAGTTTGATGCCTTTATTGAAGGGAAAACAGCCCATGGACTGGAGGAGCACAATGCCTCATAAGCAGTGGAGCAGTCTTCTTGAGGGATTTTGGGCAAGAGCGGGTTTTATCGAAAGTTAGAAGAGGCAGTATGGAGGCAGGGCATGATTGGCTCAGAGGTCAGGGATTTCCTAATATGGTGAGCAGATCCTATTTTCTAGGGTACAGTAAGCTGGCTAACACTGAGTAGGAGGTTTGTGATTGATGTTAGGTTTCCTAGATAGCGAGGGATTTCTTAGTGCAGGCCAAGTTAGGTGTAGATTTGTGATGTGAGGCCTGCATGTTGTGGGTCCCGATATGCACATAAACTTTTATCAGTGTAGGTGTACTTTGTGAACATTCGAGTGTCTTGAGTGGGATCACCGTATGGTCTTTCTTGAAGTTGTGTATTTGTTGTGAATTGTCCAAATTTATCCTTTCAGAGTGGTCATTTAGTTTTTGTCTGGGATATTTTATATGGCACGGACCTTCTGGTGTCAATTTATTTAGTAAGCGTGAGATTATTTGTATCATTGTTATTGGTTATTACTACTTTACTGTATTTTTTTCTGCGTTAAAGGTTGAATTAACAATACCATTTGTGTACATTTTTGTAAGCATTGTCTAAATCATAAGCTAGAAATAGCTCCATAAAAGACCTCAGAGGGAACAGGGGAACAACCATATTGTAGAATAATTAATGAAGAGAAAACACCTTGTTAGGTTATGTTGTGATAATGAATGTTAACTATTGAGGTAATTAAGCCCATTGTAATGGGATTTGAAGTTGTTTTAACATTAAGTGCCTATCAATTTGGAGAATGGAAACACAAAACTTTTCCCCATTGAAATTGATTGTAATAATATTTTTCAGAAATAGCCCTACAGATTCCTTTTCAGGAACATATTATTCTCCAGTAGATGGTATGACTCTTTTGTTCTTGTTCTGTCTAGTCTCTTTTCCACTGTTAACTGACCTATGACTATATTTACCTCCACTAGTTTTAGGGAAAATGCAATGTATGTGGTAAACATTCTTCCTTGTCATCAAAGGTAGGTGACTTTTTCCTGTTATACATACACAAACGCGCGCGCGCGCGCGCACACACACACACACACACACACACACATACACACACAACTTACACTGTAAATGTGGGTACCAAAGGGAAAAATGAGGATCAGTGATTGCCTTATAGAACTTTATGTAAAATTTCCCTTCCTATAGAATGTCTCAATTTTCCTCAACATTGACCAGAAGTGCAAAAAGACCTCTGTAAGTCTGTTGGGCATGTGTATGTGAGTGTGGTGTATGTGTTGGGGGGTGGTTCACCTGGAGGGATATTGAGAAGAGACAGAAAGATTTCTATTGGTTTGGCAGTGCTACAGGAAGATTTTGATAGATGCTGTTTACTGTTGTCGAAGATCCGACTCAAGCCTTCTGGAGAAAGGTCATTAGTGACACCCAACAAATCACTTTTATGTTGTAGCTGATGTGAAAGTCAAATGGAAATTCTTTTTAAAAGTCAATCAGAGCAAGGCTTACCATAAGTCTGGTTAAATTACCTTTTCTCAAATTTACCAGTGTATGGGCTAAAAAGCCACGACCAAGACAGCAGAAATAATGAAAGAGAAAAAATCCAGCTTCAGTAAACACTGTGGGGATGAGGGCCTAGAAGAGAAAAGTTTTTCAGGGCAATACAGGCTTTCCAGAGCCAGGACAGCACAGCCCCCTTCAGCTTCATGTCAACAATGTGAACACTTAGCACAGAATGCTGCCGGCACTGCCGGATGAAGCCTGGTAGGCAATGACTGCCAGCTCAAGCATAAAGACCAAAGGGAATGGAAGTTCGTGATTAGGAAATTGAAGACTGGCTGAAAACTTGAGATTTCCTGTACTTAGCTGGGGGGCTCATGAGAGATTGATTAGAATGCACACCAAGAGGCCAACTCTTTTGTCTCTACTGCTCTACATTGGACTGAAGTGGTGGGGTGCATTCCTGTGCCATTATTGGATTTGTCTCTGAAGATTTAAAGCATTCAAAAGTAAAATTCCATTGATCTGAGAGGTCAGGAAGGGCAGGAGAAGGCATTATAGGTTTAATTTCCAGTTCTGGGTGACTTCCTAGTACTTTACCTCCATCGCTCAGTACTTCATCCATAAAAGTGGAGGAAATGTTAAAAAAAGAAGGAGGAGGGGGGGAGGAGGAGAAGGAAAGAAAAGATAAAGGAAATATTCATCAGAAACAATGCAAATGAAAAAAAAAGTAAATATGCTAAATACTTCTAAAAGAAGTGAAAACGAACATTGTTAATATCATTTTGGTCAACATCATATAGACGTTATTGCTATAAATAAGAAACAAAAATAAGACAAGAAATTGTGTACAGTAGTAAACTATGGTTGTTACCATAAGAAGTTTTTGATATAAGGAGAAGGAGAAGTTGGGGTTCTACCATAGTGTTGAATCCACACAGTGAAATCCACATATCTAAAAGGAAAAAAAAAAGAGAAAGGACCAGATTAATTTGGGTAGAATTGAGATGCCAACAGATTGTCCACTGTGGGTAACTTGGGTGCTCCTTACAGGTATGTGTGTAGCAAGCTGGGTTACATGTTGCTTCCATATCTCTGGGAGTCCTGATGACAATGAGATGCTTTCCTCTTCACCACTGTGAACTCCTTCCACGTTAGCCCTTTGATTAATTCTGCCAATTTTGTGTACTGCCGGAGTCATTTTGATTTAGTGACATTTAAAATCCATCACCTGTGTTTTCCTCCTCTTTTTGTCTAAAGTCAGCATAGCTGATCTCTTTGATGTACAGTTGCCCTGTGCTTCTGAACTTCAGAATCCCACAGAGAGCCCTGATGTGGTGCATCTGACTTTCCTAATTCAGAAGAAGAAGGCAGAGCTGAAGCACATCTGTAATGGAAAACCTTTTACATAGTAAATATGAATGGCCCTGTTCTCTCCTAGGTCACATTTCATATTTAACATCAATTTCATAAGTCAGCCTTCCTTTCTCTTCTTTCTATTTGATACTTTCATATCAGGATTCTTTCTGATCATTTCCAGCTAAATCAGTTCACACATTGGTGATGGCACAGTATTGTTTACATTCCAACTGCATGTTTATAACAGGGATATACATTGTCAGAATGCTAGAAAAAATGAAGAGGTGAGAAAAGAAGGTATGTGTTCTTCATAATTATGTCCCTAATGCTTATTGTTCCTGCCTAGGTTTGCCCAGCACCTTTCCTGCTGGATATTAGATATTAAATGTGTATTTTCCCCAAGAAGTAATTTCATCTATGGGTGAAAGCACCAATGAGCAAAATGCATAAGAAAACCCAGGTTTCCCAAATCAGTTTTTTAAATTGGGTGTTTCTGACTTTTAGGTGAAAAAGATATTGGTAATATGTTTTGTAATAAGCATCTAAGCCAGAGAAAGCTGTTCTCTCCAATTTGGGGATCCTCTCTGTTCACTCCATGTTTCTTGCCAGTCATTATAAGCAATGGGAAAAATTTTGTCTTCCTTTGGTCAGTAACACTATCAGCACTGTCTGGTGTTACATTTTCTTTCTCAGGCTTTTCTTTTAATTTTTAAGAGTGATTCCATCCTGCTAGTTCCTTACATAAGAGACCCTGGAGTCATCCTATGCTTTTGTTTCTTTCCCCTCTCATTCCCATATCCGATGAATCAACACATCCTATTGACACCACCTTCAAAATATTGAGAATATGACCTTCTTTCACCATCCAGGGTTCAAGCCACCACTGTGGTTTGTCTGGATAGTCACAGTGGCCTCTTGATAGGTCTCCATGAGACTTTTCTCTGAAGCGCGACACCCAGAGTGACTCCTTAAAACCCTCTTGAGTCAGATCATTAAGCCTCTCTGCTTAAAAACATTTATGGCTCCTCATCTCATTCAGAGTAAAAGCCAAAATCCTCGCAGTGGCCTCAGATGTGGTTCAAGTCATCTCTTGGACTCTATCTCGGATCTGCTCTTCCTCCCATGCTCCTTCCTGCTGACCACACTTATCCTTGCAAGGCCGTGAACATGCTGTCCCAGCCTGCACTTGCCATTCCTTCCACCAGGATGCTCTTCCCACACTTACCACCATGTCCCAGACTGCCTTTAGGTATTTCCTCAGATGTTGCCTTCTCCAAAAGTTCTTCTCTGATAACTATATTTGTAGTGGCTGTAAATTCCTGACATTCCCATCCTGGCTTTCTTTTTCCTTGTATCACTTATTGTCATGTGACTTGTATTTTACTTATTTATTGTTAATTGTGGGTCTCTCTCCCTGGAAAGGGAACTCTTTAAAACCTGAGGGCTTCATCTGCTCTGTTCCCTGGAACTCAGCAGGGAACCGACTCGTATTTGTTAAATGAACGAATGAACACTTTCCCACTGTTTTGACCAAGCTGCAATGTTTATCTCCATTAATCTGCCTTTTAATAAGCCAAGTAGACTGATTTTATATATGTATGTACATATATATATATACACATATATATTACTTTTATATATATACATATATATGGTATAGCTTAATGATATGATTTAATATGTATTTAAAAGTAGATGACAGAAAGAAACTCTAACAGATCTATACTCCTCAAATGAATGTAGCTCTGTATGTAATTACTTTAAATTTCATGGGAATCAAACTTATTGATCTAGAATTGCATGCTTCTTTATCAAATTGCCTTAAAACCATTATTCGTACTCTGTTACCTCCTTGAGCCCATCTATTCATATCCCTCATACTTAGAAGTCTAGAGAGATAGTCACATTGCCTGGCTGTGAGGGAGAAAAAAATGCAAGAGGTTTGGAATGTGGTAGAAAAAATGGTTATGGTGATACAGAGGTGGAGTAAATCAGGTGTAATTGATCATTTATTATATGTAAAGGACATTCAGTTTTTGAAAATTATTGTAATGTGCAAACCCTGGAAGATGTTAGTTAAAGCATCATGTCAAAGGTGAAATTATAAAAAGGACTGTGTGAAATCTCTTCTGAATATTTTTTGGCATTACTGATTGAAGAAAGCTGTAACAATATTTCTCATAAATAGTAGTGACTACAGAAAAGCCAGACCTCTTCAAGAGTGGACTGCTCTCAAAAGCCCATTAAAATAGCATTTCAAAGTCCGTTAATAAGCCTAATTAATGGCGTCCTATTTCAGTATTAATGACACAACTCTAACATGGTCTCTGGCTTTGTAACAACAGAATACACAAAGAACAGTGGGATGTGAAAAATAAAAGTGGACAGTGCTTGCCCCTGTTATTCAGCTCAAGAAACTTTGAAATCACTTGAGTTTTATAGCTGAAACTGCTTTCATAGAATTAGTTGCCCCTGTGAATCGATTTCCTTTACCTCTAAATTGTTATATAAATACATTTATGTATTTATGCTTATGTGAATATTGGAGTATAATGAAAGATGATGAATCTAGTAAAATGCTTTATTTGGTGTAGAAGTGTTAGGTGCTCTACAGTCAGCAGAGTCAGGTATTTTTATCTTATTTAACTTGTAAAATTATTGTGTGGACACATAGTATTTTGGGAAGTCCATTTTATTTACCTTTATAAAACACTAATTTATAGTGCCTATACAATGTCAATCTATCATTTTCCCCTTTATTTAAAATAATGCTAAATTTGCTGGTTTTAGTCTACTGTGATTTAAAAAAAAAAATCTTTGTAAAAACAGATATAGAAGAATGCCTTTTTTTTTTTTTGCATTTTTTAAAGTTTTCCATCCAAATCATCACCAACTAATACTAGACAGGTTTACACCTGCCCATAGTATTTTGCAGTTTAGGGTACAATGGCTATTACACACCCATCTCCTGTACTTAGGTGATTAAATTTGTGTCACAAAATGTGTGACAGCAATGGACTTGTGCATAGAAAAGACCTACAACATTATTGACAACCATTGGAAACCCTGAGAGGTAGTGTTGCATTTAGAATTTGAAAAAGAGAGAGGAGGGGATGCTATGGGATGGATTTCAAAATATGTAGCCATTTGCAGCACATTGAATTGGTTTTCTGCAGTCCTTGTTTATTTCCTCATAATGCTCTTCATAAGCATTGACGTGTAGAGCCAGTGCTTTTGCAGATATGAATTTTTCTCTTTGCAAAACAAAACTATTTTAAGAAATTGCTAGTAAGGTAAAACGGAGAGTAGCCAAACAACTAGGGTTCTGAACCTATCTTTGCCACCTACTAGAAGTTTGACTTCGGGCAAGTAGACTAATTTATCTTTGCCACCATTACTTCCTCTGTACAATGGGAATGCTAATTGCATCTACCTTAAAGTCTTGATATAAAGATTAAAAGAGCAAATATGCCTGAAACATAGCTCTATTAAATGAATGAATGTTTGCGCTTTGGATTCAAGATATCAGGATTTGAATCTTTGTTTTAATTATTAGCCATATGATAAGCTATACAACATTTCTTGGCTTTGGTTTTCTCATCTGAAAGATCAGAGGAATCGTTTCTATCTCATAGAATTGTTGTGCAATACCAAATGAAATGTTATTTTTCACTATTAGAGGGGAAAATTTATATATTTAATTCTCTGTACTTTTGGAAGAATATGGGAAAATGGTTCATTTCTATTAGTGGGAATATAAATTGGTACAACTATTTTGGAGGACAATTTGGCGACATCTCCTGTCCTTTAAAGGAGTACCTTTTTTTTTCCAGGAATTTTACTTCTTGAAGTTTATCTTACTGATAAGTAAAAATATATGTGCAAGGATACTTATTATACCACTGTTTATGATAGTAAATAATAAATGATAATCTTTACAATGAGATTATGTAGTCATGAAAAGGAATGAGATTGATACACAGAAATGGAAAGACATCCAAGAATTATTATTATATTAAATAGTTGAAGAATAATAAATGATAGGCATCATGTATACACACATGCATATATATGTGTGTATACACACATGTAGTTAAGTATATATAGACATAAAAATATGTAGTACCTTGTGTGTAACCAGCTTAATATGCTTCACTAACTTGGTACACAGATGAATATATCTCTGTTGTTTTTCCCACTAATTGCTTGTGTCCACCTTCCCTAATGAAGTGATTTAGGCAGTGCAAAAGGGACACGTCAGTCCAGCTCCCAACACCAGGGGGCGCCAGCACAGCAGACTCTTCTCAGCCCTCTCCTGGCCTTCTCATTTCCGGTCTAAGAAGTACTGACTGGTCCTGGCACCAGATGCCAGGTGACACTCACTTGTCCATGCTGTTGGAATGCCTCACTCCCCCAGGATCCTGAGAAGCTGTGATGGCCCATGTCTGTGCTGTGGAAGGATAGCTGCTTTTAGTTTGCACCCACAGGCTCAGTCCTTATTCCCCAGATCAAAGGCCAGTCTTAGCCACGTTCCCTGCAGGAGCCGTTCAGTGGAGACCCTTGGCCCTGCTGGTGAACTGACACCCCTTTTCCCTCCTGGTGAGGCCTCCGTATCCTCTCCTTATGGAACCACCCAACCAGTTTCCCTAACTTCAGGCAGAAGTTCGACTCTGCATTTCCTCTTTCCCAGAAGACAATAGAGACAGAGGTCTTTTCCAGATTGGTCCATCTTCTCTTCACTTTCTGCATACCAAGGATAGGAATGGCTTTTGCTAAATCGCACAGGCCTGAATTGTCTCCTTACACTCTCATCCTAGGGGACTCTTGTGTCTGCTGGCCTTGCATTTGCCTAACTACAAGCAACTTTTTCTTTTCAGAATGAAGAGCTCTCCTTCAAGGTCACTTCTGGATCTGCCTTTTCAAACAGGTGACAACTTGGGGGATATGGATACTTATCCCTGCCTTATGATGCATTCCATTTATCTAGAATGTGAATATTTCTCATGCACACACATTTTATATTTATTTTTTTGTCGATGCCTATATGTATAGAACCTTTCTGGAAGAACACTCAAGAAATTATTAATTCTGTTTATATGAGGAGTAAGAATGGTGTAAGGGGGAAGACTTCTATTTTCTACCTTACCCCTTACTGTTTTGCTTTGATTTTTAAAAAGTTACTTTGTAATAAAAATTTTAAAAAGGCAAAGATAATTTCAAAAAATGAGAAATGAGAAAATATATTTCCCAGCATATGACAAATATTTAAAAATGATTATTTCCTTTCTCTAGCTGTAACTGGCAATTTGTCACCCTGTTATCTGGACAGGAGAGGCTGAGCAGGTCTAACATGTCCAATATTGAGCAAAGTGTTTCTCCATGACAGAAATATGAGAGAAGGGTCAAAGAACTTGCACTGTTTCAAAGTTGGCCAGTGTATATGAGTATTCTTTATCACAGTCTTTGCATACAGGGCTGCCATGTACAGCTGTGTAGGATGTGCACTGAATAAAAGTGTCACACCAAGGGATATGTTCATATAACAGACATAGTAAATTGGTATGTTTATCACTGCCTTTACCTGGAAGTTAAAAAAAGTATCCTGTTCAATAAAAATTATTATATTATGACAATTTCATACAGATGGAAGTAAAGCACATGGGTGCTGTAGAGGAGGTCTGTCATGACCCACTGCCAGAGTGATCATTTCCAACAATGATGGAGAAGTCCCATTGTCTCCTCTTCTCTGACTTCCATTCACTTTCTTAGTTGTACTGTCATCTGCCACTGAATCCTTCTTCTGTCAGAGAAGGAGAAGAAAACAGAGGATGGCATGTACTTTACTCTTCCCTGAGCCCTTTCCTTCTCGAACAAGGTACATTCAGAATTAGTGGATGTGTTTATTGTCATTTTCTGTGAACCAAGATAGAAGCTCTCCTGTGGTCCTTGCCTGTATCAGAGTTCTCTTAAATAGGATGTAAGTGAGTTTAAACAAGGTGATATTTTCGTACCTTCAGACACAAAATCTACTTTCAAATTATTGTTGACTTTGAATGACAAGGAAGCTCAATAGGATTGAGAACCTTTGCTTGAGTTTATCATTTAGTGTATTTGTCAAAACATAAGACACATTGTTAGGACACTGCTTAGAACTTTCCAAAGCATGTTATTTTAATACATTGCTATGTATTAATATTTGTATATGTTGTTTAGGTTTCGGGTAATTTATTTGTAATAGAAGCATTGATAGTTGTGCTTATGTCTTCATTGTGCAAATTTTGGTACTCAGGGTCTAAAAGACAAAATGCTACATAAATACCTATATTTTATGCATTAAAAGGAGTACAGTTCCAAGAGTCTGCCTTGCACAACTGTTAGTCTTATACAGGTACAACAGTTTAGTACTCTGGTAACAAGGCCCCAAAGTAGGATATTAAATAGATATGAGGTTATATCAATTAGGACTCTCAGTTGTAAGGGATAAAAACTTAAGTTGAACAGGCTTAAGCATAAAGGGAATTTATTGGCTCCTACAACAGAGTAGCCCAGAAGCAGTGAAGGTTTCAGGACTGATTTGATCCAGAGGCTCAAACAGTGTAATGAGGAAATAATCTTTCTTTAGGTGAGTTTCATTCTCAGGCTTTATGTGCCAGTAACACAACTGTAAAAAGCTCTTCTCCCTCAGTCTTATTGCATCTCTGTAAGACTAATCATGTGCCCATTCCTGAATCAATTACTGTAGCCAGACAATATGATCTGTGTGCCCAGGAATGAATCACATGCCCAAACCTGGAGCCATGGGGGAGTCAACTCTTCTGTAAATTCATGGTCTGAGATAGGAGGAAAGGTTAGTTCCCCAAATGAATGTTGGGATGTGGGTAACAGAAGAAAAGGCACAGGGAAGCAAAAAGAAACAGTGCCCACTTCAAAGGTGGAGAAGTCTAACAAAAGGAGGGTGGATAGTCTACATTTCCAGATGAACATTTCTCTTTAAGGTGTATAAGAACAGAAATAAAGAACAGCAGCTTGGGCATGCCTCGGGAATGTGCAGTGACATCACTGGTTATGTATGTCCTTCTGTTATGCATTCGTTGTTCATTAGATTTACTTAAATCTTAGTGACCTTTTTGTCTAGATCTGATGGAAAGCACTTGCAACGTTTTTTTATTTTTAAAATAATTTCCCTTTTTAACTTCTTTATTTTTTAATTGAAACATTTGCTTTCCCACCCTCCCCTCTCCCGCAATGCCCCTGCCCCTGCCCCATCCATCATATGTTTCTGTTGAAAACTTGGAAAAATCCCATAAACTAAAAAGAGATGAACAAAAACCACTCAGACTCAGCAACCTAAATATTTTCACTATTACCATCTTGGCATATTTCTTTTTATTCTGTTGCTTTATTTTGCATCAGAAATTATATGAATGATTTGGAAGGATTAATGAAATAATGATAATTCTCGGCTAGTAGCTTGGTATCTAGATATAAAGATTCAGGTATAAAATGTTTCAAGAGCATTTAATGTATGAAAACAAACCTCAAAAGACAACTGCATTTTCTGATGCTGTGTTCTATCCTGCAGGCAAGACATTATTCTTTTTCAGGATATGAAAGGTTATTTCAGTGATATTGGCTTAAATCAAAGAGTCAGGTCAATCTGTCATATGTCCCTGAGTTTTCCAATCAACAGGATTTACAATATTATTAATCACATTTTTATGTTATTTTATCAGCTGTAGAGGTTCTGGATAGGGACCCTGTGAGAATATACAGTGTGTCATACATTTTTAATACACTTGATATTAGACCTTCCACAGACCTCCTTTCCATTCATATTGGTATATTCTTATATTAAATCATTTTTCGAATAACATGAAAGTAAAGCAGGCAGAATTCTGCTTTTACTTCTCTTGATGCTCTTTCCTCCTTTGCAAATGGGATCAAAGGTAATGAAAGGTTGCCTAAGTTATGTTAGCCTTGGGCCCTCATAGCCCAGTTTCTCATACTCATGAAGGGCACGGCTCTCTTTAGTTACTGAACAAGATACAAGTTCCTGTGTTCTTTAGACAAAATCCTGTATTAATTCCTGATGGCTCAGACCTTCCTTTCAATTTTGAATTACTATTCCTAGGGTTTGGTGACCATTTAAGTAGAGACCATAAGTCATGCATATTTAGGTTCATCTGT
Source organism: Felis catus (assembly GCF_018350175.1). Taxonomy (NCBI): domain Eukaryota; kingdom Metazoa; phylum Chordata; class Mammalia; order Carnivora; family Felidae; genus Felis; species Felis catus. The sequence continues at coordinate 118,118,580 of NC_058374.1, forward strand.
GGCAGTATTCTCTGGGTGCTACTTATGCCCAGAATATCTCAACTTCATTCCTGTACCTTGATTTTTATGGCTACCTACCTGAATGCTATCTCATTCCTGTTTGTTTAAGGCTTGGTTCCTTGAACAAATTCCTACGTGTTCAATCCCTTAGTACTACAGAATGTTAAGTTGAAAGTATCCTAAAAAGTACCTAATCACGGAATTTGTAAGCTACCAGCATTCTCTTTCTTTCGTCTTCCAACTTCTCAGTATATAACTTCATTGTCACCTACTTAGCCAATCTATAAGGTTCAAAGTCACCTTTGACTTCTTTATCCGCCTCTTCTGTCAGCCCTCTGCCAGCCCCAAACCAGTTGGTGTGAAGTTCTGCCAATTTCATTGCCATAGTGTCTATCCATCTCTGTCACCTACCTGTTTTTCCAGTGCCGCGTCCGATAACAGCGCCCACTCTTCCAGTGGGGAACCAGACCACCTTCATACTAAATCTCTGTGGTTCAGATAGAGCTGACACAACTTGTCTCTCAGTCTTTAAAACATTCATTGTCAATCCATGGGCTTTGTAGGACCTTTGAGAAAAGGCACTCCTCTTTCACTGGGGGTGCTAGTTGGAGCTGCTTTTGACCATTTTTCCAGCACTTGATTAGAGCCTGTCTGAAAGTAGAGCTAGGGAGAGTGAGAGGGAATTCCTAGAGACATGCAGAGGTGCCTGGATCCTACTGCATCAGCCTCCGGATTGATTATAGTCCTTTCTTTCCTTAGTTGATGTGAATTTGGTTTCTGTCATTTGCAAGACAGAGTCCTAACCAATACAGAGCCTATGAGCATGTAAATATACCCAATTTTAGTGAAAAATCCTTCCTTGATCCTGTGTCTTGTCTTCAGCTGCTGTCCTTTTCTGTCATCTCCTTCATAGCCACAACTCTTAAAGGAGTAGCTTACCATAGTTTTCATAGCATCCAGTTTATGCAATTCACTGCACTCTGCCTTCTGCCCATTCTGCTCCTCAACCCCACCGACATTGCTTTTCCCAAGATCCCAAACTCTCTCCTTAGCAACAGCTCCTGAGTTTGCCATGCTTATTTACTCTGCTGGTGATGTTTGATACTGAAGACTGTTTTCTCCATCTTCATATTCTCTCCATTTTTCCTGGCTATTCTCCTGCCTCTCTGGATATCTTTCTCAGTCTCAGCCTCCTTTGTGGGTTTTTAATGTCTGGGATCCTGAGGACTCTATCCCAGGTATACTTTCCTTCTCACTCTACACATTTCCCCCTGGGTGATCTTGTCGACTTCAGTGACTTTAATTACCATAAAAATATTGACGATCCTGTATTAGTCAATATTCTCTGGATTTCAATAGACATAGCCCCAATACAAAGTGGCTTAGGTTTAAAGAAAAAGAAAAAGATAATCTCTTGGTTTACATATTGGAAATATACAGTGCTTGACCTGCATCAAGTCTGGTTGTATCTGTGTGCTCATACCATAGCATCTGAGTCCATTGCTTCTATCTCTCGTGCAAGGTTTCCTTATGCCCATTTAGAAATCCCGGTGGAGAATGAGAGTTTTCTTCCCATCTCCAGGAATGACTTTGATTGGTCCATCTCTGAACCTATCACTATGGCTAGAGTGATGAGTGTTCTGATTGGCCAGATCTAGATCACATGGAACAAGGGGATGGTGTTAGCCCCATTTGAACTATGCAAAATAAATTCTCTGTGGCAAAAAGTGTCCTGTTACTAAAAAAGAAAGAAGGAGATATTGGGTGGGTAAAGCCATCAGTGTTCAAAATGACTCCCAAGGATAGGATTTCAGTTTAGATCTCTTTCCCAGGCAAGATTGCTGTATAACCAGCCACCTAATTGACAACTTTTCTTTCTCAGAGGAGGTTGTTCTTTCTCCCATGATTACTGTTTTGGGAAATTTTTTCACTTCCATGCACATGACAAGACCAGTATCATCCTTGGTTCTTGCTCCCCTTTCCCTCCATATCAGAAACCAAGTCTTGTCCATCATGCATTGTAAATATCTCATGTGACAATTAAGGAGAGCCTAGAAAATCACAGAACACCAGTGCAGCCAGTTTGGAACCACACATAAACACTAGCCCACCTCATTTCTTGTTTATATAAGAAAAATAACCCCTATTTGTTTAAGCCACCATCATTTGTATTTTCTTTTCCTTGCAGCTGAAAGCATTCCTAATTGATACAGTGCCCCTGCTATGTGCTCTAATCTGTACACTAATCTCATCTCATATATCATTTATATTTTATTACAATTTGTTATCTAATTTTTTGTCTTCTTAGCTAGAAGGCAAGCAAACTTTAGTGCGTATCTGTCTTGATTGCCGCTGTACCTCCCAAACCTAGCAGAGTGCCAAAAAACAGAGTGCCAGAATAAATCTGATAAAACTGAACCCACATTTTTAGCTGAAGTTGTGTAGTAAGTGAACCTCTAAAGAAGAGACATCAGTAATCAATTTCCCATAGTCTTCACCATTTATATTTTATCCCTGTCATTGATGCCAAGTGTCAGTGGCCACATCAACTGTGCTTATACTGCTGTCTAGCTTCCGGTAGAGAACAGTCTTTGTACCTTTGTGACTACAGGTGAGTGATTAAGGCGTAGCTATAGGTACGTGATTAATAAGTATTTGTTAAATGAATATGTGGCTTGTACCAGGTCCTATACCATCAGTAGTCTCATTCCCTAGGATACTAGAAGCAACTTAAAGGAGGCAAATGCTAATTAGAAACCAGGTAATTCTGGTATCTGGGGTTACACTATGGAAGTGGCAGAAGGCTTTAAAAAGCTAACTTCTGCTTTTACCCATGCATTAGGTCTTGGCTCAAATATCACTTTCTTGGGAGGCCTACCTTAAACTTCCCTTTTCTTTGGGGTTAGAAATCCAAATGCAAAACAGGGAATATAGATGAGTATGACGAGATGATATAAGCAGAAGGGCATCTTAAGCTGTATTCTTCCAGCACAGACACTGTATTTGCATTAAAAACATGGAGAAGTTCATCGTTTCCATAAAGAAAGAGGCTATTTTTCCTGAAATGAGCTGCTTTCTCCATCTTTCTCTTACTTTCTCATTTTTGGTAGTTCAGTACGAAGACAGTGTCCTCTATAGGAAGTTAGTCAGCAGGGTAAGCACAGTGATGGTGGCCACTAACAATTAGCCTCAATGTCAGGGACAAAGTGTAAATGATGAGGACTTTGGGAAATTTGCTATCGATGCCTCTTTTTCACGGGTTTATCTACTAACTCAGCTTTGGCTGGAAATGTGGGTCCAGTTTTGCCAGATCTGATTTTTCAGAGAAGATTTTTATGTGGAACCTATCCATTTTAAAGTTTGGGTCAAATTAAAACAAACAAGTAAACAAAATAAGCTGTGCCAAATGTAGCTGGAGTTCAGATCTGTCCATGGCTCCTGAGTTTGCAACCTCTGTTCAAAGAATCAAACTCTGGCAGCCATTACTTAACACACTTGACAGAGTAGGTGATGAGCATAAAGATGAATGAAGTGTTGGTCTTTCTGCTTCTAATTTCTTCTCCTTTCAGTCTGTCTTCTATGTAGTTGACAGAATGATATTTATAAAATCTAAATCGGGTCACGTTGTTCCTACTTAAACACCAGAACTTTCCTTGTCATTCATTACCTTTAAGTTAGAATGCAAATCAACTAGCATGGTCTTACCTGACTCTTGACCCACCCATGTATCTCATGGTCCAGGCAGGTTGGCCTACTCACCACTGCCTTGGATAGCTGAGTTTGTTCTAATTTTATTCTTACAATTCCCTCAGGCTAGAATGCTTTTCTCCTCATCACAGCCATATTAAATCATGCTTATCCTGCAATTCCATATTAGTTGTAACCTCCTGTATGAAGCCTTTACAGACATATGAGACAGAATTAATGGCTCCCTCTGTCTTCTCACATCACTTTTTCTTATGTCACTGATGTAGCATGGGCTCTGTTTTAATATAGATCTATTTTTAACTGTCTGCCTCTCCAGTTATGTTATGAAACACTCAAAGATAGGGGCCAGATTTGTATCTCTTCTTGAGTAATCTCTTGTATCTTACTGCTACTTTGCTTTTTAAACTTAATTTTTCATGGGCCTGTCAATGCCTTAGCTTCCCAATTAAGTTGGAAACTCACTAGGGTAGAGATTGTATAGCTCATAAGACATCATTCTCTGGTGTACCTAGAGTACATGTTACATAATTATCTTTAAAAGTGTCTGAATGATTGCATCAAAGTCTTTTGGAAAAGAATAATGAAGATGCTATGTAAGACCAGTGATATGCTCTGTTCTCTTTAAAGTAAATTTATTCTAACGACCATTAAACTGGGCTTGTTATTTTTAATATAGTCCAATTTCATTTTTTTAAAAAAACTATAAAACCGGAATTTTAAGTTTTGTAAGGAAATTCTATATTTGTTACATTCAAGTACATGAAACAACAGTGCTTTTTAAATCAGCCCACCCATACTCCATATAACTGTTTTATGAGTGATTAAAAGTTTGCTGCCTTTTGGGCTTACGGAGACAAAATTTGGCCGTCTGGGTGGTGGCTCAGTGGGTTAAATGTCCGACTTCAGCGCAGGACATGATCTCATAGTTTGTGGGTTCGAGCCCCATGTTGGGCTTGTGCTGACAGCTCAGAGCCTGGAGCCTGCTTCAGATTCTGTCTCTATCTCTCTCTGCCCCTCCCCCTCTCATGCTGGTGTTCTGTCTCTGTCTCTCAAAATTGAATAAATGTCTTAAAAATAAAAAGACCAAATTTCACCTTTGTTTGCATTGTTTGTTTGCTCAGCAATGAATACTTTGTCCCATCTTCTGCCCACATTCAGTACAAAGGCAAATATCATCAGGATATGATTGCTTCACTATGATTATTACTACTACACTGGAGACTCATATCTGTGGTGCCCCTGTTGAACCATCCTATGACATATTCTAGTGTGGATCCATCTTAAAGTAATATATAATGTCTGTTATTTAGGATTCTTTGGTTACAAGAAACAGAAATTGGCTCTGCCCGATTTTTATTAGATTGTCAGGTATCTCATAGAATCAATGGGCTTGATCTTTCTAATTCTTGAAAATTCTGACTATATGTTATTTTCATGTCTCTTTTTCCTTTAGATAAATGATATCATAAGAAACTTAACCTTAATTTTGAGTGTAGCAGAATATCTCGTCGTCTCCTTAATTGGAGAACCTCAACGAGAAATAGCTATCCCATCATAACCTTGTGCTCCTCAGCCCTGACTTTCTTCCTCTTTGTTTTGTACTCCATGGAAAAAATGAAGTAATACCAGGAAAGAAGACTTCTCCATTCTTTTAATAGGCACAACTGCATTCCAGACTGTAAGTGAGTTTCAATTCAAGACTAGTGGAAGGTCAAACTCAGGATATTAATGAGAACCATATTTTTTCTTCCTTGGTGGCTATTAAAATGATAGATGCCAGTGGAGTGGGCTAGAGGAAACCCACTCAAGACCTTGAATGTTACCGTACATCGTTAAATCTCACACATACACGTGTCATTTTACATGAGCAGTGTAAGTGCAGCCAAGCTAAGGCCATGGCTGCTTCCTTGTCCTGTCTGTCACTGTGCTGTCAAATCCCATGCAAACAAAGAAGCTTCCCTTATTATTTATTCCATGAGGAACAGTGAGGAAGAGCTGGAGCCAGATCTTGGTGGATGCATTCCTGGGCTGGGTTCAAGCCAGGTCAGAAGGGCAGCAGTCAGGCAGCAAAGCAAATTATCCCATGCAGAATGCTGGCCTGAAAGGTGATCTGCAGAGGTGGAGCTCTGTTTACCCAAATGGTCTTGATCTCTGAATCTTACCTTTCTGTCAACCGTTCTTATGTTTGGTGACAGTTTTAAGGGCTGCTGCTTTACTAGACAGCGGTTATATTTGGTATTTGAAATTAGAGTGGGGAAAAAAAAAGGAAACGTGTATTAGGAGAGTCAGAGTGAGAAAGTGGAGAAGAAGGAAGAATTTGGATAGGTGGTTAACATGCCATGAGTCCACTGTCTAAGTTGATTCATCATTTGTTTACTCAGTCAACCTTTATGGAACACCCTTATGTGCCAGACACGTGCTAAGTGCTGCCTGTGTCAGTGGTCCCCAGGGCTACCCTGAAATTTGATGATTCACTGGAAGGACTCACAGGGCTCAGAAAAGCTGTTACATTTATGTTTATGGCTTATTATATCAAAAGATACACATTAAAATCAGTAAAGGATAAAAGCATGTGAGGTGGAATCCAGGACAGACCAGTTCAGGTTTCTAGTTGTCCCTTTTCAGAGTAGACAGATGGTGCTTAGTTCTCCCCACAATGATGTATGACAACATATGTGAAGTAATATCAACCAGGAGAGGCTCAACTGAGCTCTGTGTCCAAGCCTTTTATTGGGGGTCAGTCTCATAGGCATGGAGCACCACGTAACTGATCTTAGCTGCCTGAGTCTCCAGCCCCCACAGAGGTCAAATTGATACCGTGGGATGCAGGGCCCAAAGCAAACAAAAACAGGCACTCACCGTAAATTACATTATTGGCATGAACTATCCAGTGTGGCCCAAGACTCCAGATATACAAAGACACTTTATCAGGCAGGATATCACAAGGCTTTAGAGGTTATCTCCCCAAAGCTGGTCAAGGACCAGTTCTTATTCAAGACAAGTGGAATGTGCAGGGTTCAACACCCCAAACCTGCTGAATTAACCCTTTACTGCACACTGGGGATGGAGCTCTTTCTCCCAAGAGCCCGGAAGTCTCGTTATACAAACAAATACACATACAGTAACACAGCCAATACTGTATTCTGTTACTTTGACCTAGCTTCATTTCTTTATCTTCAATAGCTAGAGTATCTGTGCCTGTAGCTGCTATAGTTACTGGGGATAAAACAGTTTTCTAACCATCACCCCTGCTCTCATGGAGCTTCTGACTCTAGCTGGGGGAGGTAGACCATAGGCAGATATATTAATAGATATATCACATATCAGATCTTATGAAAAAAGTAAAGCAAGGTGTAAGGGGGGGGTAGTGGGAGATGGGGATATGGAGGCTGGTGTTTTATGTGGGGTATTGAGAGTAGGTCCCACCAATAAGATGGTATTTGAGCCAAGACTTGAGGTAAGAGAGAGGGAATCAAGTGGACATCTCAGGAAGGGATGTTCCAGGTAGAGGAACAGTGGGTATAAAGGCCAGGAGGTAGGAGCATGCTTGTTTTCAAGGAAGAACAAGGAAGCCAGTAGCGCGGCAGCAGAGGGAGGAAGGAGAGTGAGGAGGAGATGGGTTACAGAGGGGTTGAGGCCTGGATGGAGAGATGGGAAGACTTGAGAAGGTATTGAGAAGAGGAATGGCATGGTCTGCATTATGTTTCCAAAGGATCTCTTTCATGCCTGTGAGGAAGATAGACTTTAGAGAGCAGGAATGAAAACAGATGAGATTGGAGGATGGGGGGGAGGGCGGGGGAAGCACTAATGTAATGAGGTGGTGGCTTAGACTAGGCTTATGGTGGCTGAAGTGGGATGGTTAGAACGAGTCCCAGTCTGTATCAATCTCAGAGGTAGAGCTGCAGGATTTTCAGACGGAATAGATGTGGAATGTGGAGGAATGAAGGAAGGAGTAAAGATGACTCTACTAAGATAAGTAGTTTCTCAGTCTGAATTGCCCAATAACCTTTAACGTATAAAATATTTACCTGGTGCTTTAGGATGAAACACCTAAAGATCAAATGGAATTAACACTTAGGTGGAGTTTTATGATTAAGAAAATTTTATTTAATTGTGGAGCTGTGACTTGGTATATGAATTAATACTTCCATTTTATAGATGTGACATAATGCCAGGAGTCAAGTTCTAGGCATTAGTGAAATCTAGCAGGCATGATTGGTTCATCCCTACATCTTACCTTTTCATGTATGACATCTCTTTATTCTTTTAGCCTCTGCATCTTTAGAATGCCTTTGGCTACAGGTAGTAGAAAGCTGAGTCAAATTAGCTTAAATATTAAAAACATTGCTTATGTTACATAATTTCAAGTCCAGAGATGGGATGAGATGCGGTTATGGTATGATCAGGGCTTAAAGACGTCATTGAAGACCCAGGTTCTTTCTGTCTCTCTAATTTTTAACATGGACTCCCTGATAGCACTAATTTTCCTTGTGGCTGCAAATGGCTGCCAGTGGCAATCTGGGCTCCATGCTTTCTTGTTCAAGGGAAACTTAAGAGGGAAACTTATCCTGCAAATGTGGGGTCAAAGTCTTTCTCATTAGTCTTACTGGAGCACCTTACCATCCCAGGATCAATGGCTGCCACCAGCTAATGTCATGCTCCAATTGGCTTTATTAGGCGGGATCTATCCCTGAATCTGGGAAGGAAATCACCATCCTCTGACTCATGTATGTGGCAGGCAATGGGCACAGTTAAAGCAAAGGTCCTAAAGAGCATGCCTGGAACATTCCAGAAATGACAAGATTAGAGTGGCTGAAAAGAAATGAATTGGGGATTGAGTAGTAGGGAATGAGGTTTGAGGGTGAGAGAGGCAGACAATGTAGGACCCTGTCATATAATGAAATGGGAAGCTATTGCAGGGTTTTGAAGAATGGCATGAGCTGACTTATATTTTAAAAGGATTCCTTTGACTGTTATGATAGAAATAGATTATAGGGGACAAAGGTAAAAGTAGAGGGACCTACTCGAAGGCTAATGCAGTTATCCAGGCAAGAGGAATTGGTGGCTGACACAAAGGTGGTAAGCAGTTGAGGTTGTGAGAAGTGACTGGATTCTAGATATACTGTGAATGCAGAGCCAACAGAATTTCTGAAAAGATTAGATGTAGGGTGTGAAAGAAGGAAAGGTCAAGGGTGTCTCTACTGTAAGATGGAATTACCATGAACTGTAACGGAGATTTAGGTAGAATAGGTTTTAGAGTTCTGTTTAGATATGCTGATTTTGAGATGTCTTAGATGCCAAAGTAGGAGCACTAAGTAGGCAGCTTGTTGTTCAGAGAAGTCAAGGCTAGAGATATAAATGGGGACCCGTCTGCATGCACATGACATGTAAATCCATGAGATTAGGCAGGAGCATGGAGGGAGCCAGAGTAAATGAAGAAGAGGACCAAGGACTGAGCTCAGAGGCACTTTACATTTATAAGGTTATGGAGGAGGGGGAGGAACCAAGATGTGACAAGTGACCAAGAGGAAACTTAGGAGAATGTGGTGCTCTGGAAGCCAAGAGCAGAGGGGGCAGCATAGAGGCAGAAGTCATGAAGGTGCCACAGGCCACCATGGGGAGGTCTTTGGTGACCCCGACAAAGTGCAGTAGAAGGAGCAAAGTCCTGATTAGAGTGGTTTGCTATCATTATTGTTATTTGACTCATAAAACCACCTTTTAAAGCTCCTAACGTAGCTACTCAAGGCATTGAATGTTGGTAACTGTGTATACAGAGCTCTCTATCCCCCAAAACTCAGGCATTACAATTCTACATATAATTTTACCCCCTTTCTATTGGAGTACTTTCCTTTTGGTGGAGAAGCTTGCACACATTGCTATGGGCAGTAGATTCTTCTTGATATCCAAAATATGAACAGAAAAGATAGATAAATGAAAGGTTTCTAATACTGAGGGCTAACATTAAAAAAAAAGTTTTTTAATGCTTTTTTTTTTTTTTTTTTTTTTTTTTAGTTCCAAGAGACAGAGCGTGAGCAGGGAGGAGCAGAGAGAGAGAGAGGGAGACACAGAATGCGAAGCAGGCTCCAGGCTCTGAGCTGTCGGCACAGAGCCCAATGCAGGGCTCTGAAACTCACGAACCGTGAGATCATGACCTGAGCCAAAGTCAGACATTCAACTGACTGAGCCACCCAGACGCCCCAGTGAGGGCTAACATTTATTAAGAACTGTGATAAACACATGGACTCTTCCATTTGGTAACCTAGGCAATAGATACAACTATTGTTCCCATTTTAGACACAGTGTAGCTAGGATTAGAGAAGTTATGTTACCTAGCAAAGTTTTCATTGCTTCTGATGGTAAGATGGCAGACCTGTGATTTGAAACAGGTCTTCTTTATATAATTAGTTCTCCTGATATTATGAAATTTGAATCGCAAAATTTAGTTTATGTAAAATGGATGGTGCCTAATAAAATTGTAAGAGCTACAAAAACCCCTGTTGAATTTTATCGAACTGAATTACATTATTGGGAATATTGAGATACCCAAGCCGTGCCCAGCTTGCAGTATCCTTTGGCCAGCTACCCGTTTTCCCAGTTGAGGTAGTTTCCCCCCTTCTCCCTGTTGCACCAGGCAGACATGATTTCAGGTTGCCTGGTTTAAAAGCAATTATACCTCCAGAGAATCTTGTTGCCTCTGATTTCTAAGTGCTGGTTGTTTATAGAATTACTGCTCAGATCCCTTTAGTTCGAAATGAACATGCCAATGAAACTGAAATGAGAATCTGCACTTCTAAATTGGATTATCGGCTTCCCTGGTGTACCAGTTTGCACCATTCCTCCCTCAGCAAAGTTGCCAGTGATTCTCAGCAGTTTAGTTTTATGGCGTATGCTGGATGGCTGGAGCTAGGTGCATCTAGTTAACTTATTAGTTATGCTGTGTCTTGGGGATGACTGTTGCCACAGTAACAGACCAACAGATCTTCCTAACCTTTTTAAATAGGTTCTAAACCTTTTCAAAAAAAAAAAAAAAGAAAGAAAGAAAAGAAAACTATATTGAGAGGAGGATAAAATCCAACTATACATTCTAAATTCGTGTGCTTCTGTAGGGGAGGAAAACCTTTCCCTTCTTGCCTTCTAGGTTCTTTGGCTGGTCTAATAAATAGACATAAACAGATTAACATGGGAAAAAACAAATTTAATTTTGTATACATGGGAGCCTCAAAGATACAGGCACAAAAGAGGTGACCAAAGCAGGCAGCTTTTATATGTTTCAGACAAAGAAACAATAATTTGAAGAACTGACAAAACAAAGGGGTTTGGGCTTGGGGTAGCTAATTAGTGAAGTAGTAACAAGGTCTGTTTATATAGCTTTCTCAGCCCTGAAATTCCTATCTCTGGTGATAAGGATGTCTCTCTACTTCCTGGTATAGAGAAGGTACATTTCACATGAGAGATTTATTTCCTGCTTTTGGGGGTCAGGGGGAGAAGAGAGGGTCAGTGTGTACTTCTTGCACCTACATTTCTTAAGGAACTTTAATTCAAAATAAACAATATGCCAAAGTGGTGTATTTAGGGGTGGCATATTTTGTTCCTCTTCACTCCAGTGCAGAAATTTTTAAAAACCCAACAAACAAAAAAACAGAATTTTCTGTTGCTTTTTTCCCCTCTTTCTGCTTGGAAAACCCTTGTCTGCATAAAACAGAGCTGAAATCAATACGGCTATTTTGAGGCAGCAGTTCATACAGCATGTTTTCATTGTTAACTATTTTTGTTTGGCACTAGCATAATTGACTAATGTCAACAGAGCTGGGTTAGTGTTTATCAGTTAACTGCTGCTACAGAATTGTACGGAGGAGACAACACAATGCAGTGTTTTCATGAACTTGATAAAAAGAGTAGGTGGGTGGCTTAATTTCCCCTGAATAGAGAATTAAAGGAATTAACAGACTTTATGGAACACAGTAAGATTAGCTTTCAGGTAAATCAGGCTTGGGTCTAATTTCAGACAAATTACCTTTTCATTTCTAGAAAAGGATTTAACTAAAGGACTTGTTGAGGACGCCTTTGTTTTTGTTTTTTTTTTTAAATACATTTCCTGTGAAGTACTTTATATTTATAATTAAATACTAAGAAAAAACTCACTATATTCCCAGGATTTTGAAAAAAACAATATGGAAAGACACTGTGGCCTGATGCCAGAGTTGAAGAAACCAAACATGCGGATAGATAAGTGGCCTGAAAGCTGGACCCCAAGATCATGTGGAGAATAATTTATGCTCTTGTGTGGTCAGAGGGAAGGATGCTGCTGGATGCTGATGATCCACATACCATCTTGGCCATCCTCTTGATTGGCACATACTCTTTAGGGAGCAATTTGCCTTCCCTGGCAAGGGAAATAAAAATATGGCAACACATTGGCAGCTGCTAATGAGAACGAGGAGGCCAAATGGGAAAAATGGAATATGTTATATTTACTTAGCTGGTTTTAGACCGGCTTTAAAAGATATTGTGTATCAAATGCCGCTTACCCTTCCAGAATAGAAAATGTTTTCCTTCCTTTAAAAATAGGAACTAAAGCGAAGGGATCTATGCTCACTAGTGAGCTTAGATTTACCCCGTGACTCATCACACCTCTGCTTGCTTACCCTGTTTCGCCTACACACCGAAAGGGATGAAGCCCTCGGCTCAACCCTGACTGCGCATCAGAATTGCCTGGATAGCTTTCAGAAATCTTAAAGCCCACATCAAATTAATCAGAGTCTCCAGCGCTCTTATTTAAAAAAAAAAAAAAAAAAATCCAAGGTGATTCTAATGTGCAACCAAGGTTGAAAACCATAGGTTTCAGGATCACACTCTCCTGGCTGCCCAAAAAGGGCAGGACAGGTGGAGGTCTTCATTGTGTAGAGCATCCACTAATTATGGGGAGAAAGCATGTTTTGTCATGAGAATCAGAAGAAAATATTTCCCATGTACATGATGTACAACTATTTTAATTAGGAAAATACTTTTAAATGGAGATAAATTCTGGGCAGAAGAGGTGATAATGACAAATGCCATTTGTTAGCACTTTAACTTTGTCCAAGGGACATGAACAGATACTTTTATGTGATGTGTCTTTCAGTCTTCATAGCAAATCCTATAAGGTAGCTGGATTTATCCACTTGACAGATGAAGAAATACAGTCTTGGGGAAGAATAAGTTAAGCTTACACAGCTAGTGGATCTGCAGCCAACATCTGGCACTGAGAGGTTCCCATACTGCTTTCGTGATACTCACTGCTCTTCCCGCAGCCTAACTTTAGAGAGAAGCTGTGCAGTCCTCGGCTTCCTCTATTTGAGCATCTCTCAAAGCCAGAGAAACACTGGTGCCATTCTGCATTCTTCATGTTATTTGAAATTGCCTGTTTTCCTCCCTGTTAGTCCCTCTTCGCTTCTGTTTCATTTTCCTATCGTATCATATTTCTGCTCTTTTTGCTTTCCCTGCTAAGGCCAATATTAGAATATTTAAGTTGTACATTGCAAAAGCTGTTTTCTGGCACATTGAATACTTTTTTTTTTTTAACCATTATTTTCATACATTCACTCACAACACCCGTTTCATTAAACGGATGGGGAACTGAGGGGAAGCGATCTCATTGTTTCTCTCCATGAGAAGGAATGAAGTATTTTACTCAATGTAAGAATTTGACCATACATCTCCCATACTGTAAAACTTTGCTGTTACTGAAAGGCTCCACACTATAAATGAGGGACAAAAAGCAAACGACCAAATTCCTCCCACACTGTTGGTTTCTGTAGTTGGCAATTTGCACACCCTGGGTAAGTAAGTGCCTGCTGTTTGCGTTTGTCTGGGGGAAGCACACTGAGATGCTATGGGTATGCCCTAAAATGATGATTTGAAGAATGATGTGAAATCGAGGTGGGTCCTTGTGCGAGACTTGATGAATAATGCCTTTGTCTGCAAATGGATGATTAGCCGCAACTGAGATTCCTGTTTCCAGTATAGTTCAGGAGAAGACCTATTACAACACCAATAAGCTGCATCCATTTATATAGCGTTGTGGCAAATATAATTGGTGAGTTTCTCATTTTCCCATGTTCTTCTTCCCCCTGACTTATTTATGAGTGTTACACAGTAATGAAAGAGATAGGCTGTAATGAACAACTGCTATGTGGAACATTTTTCCAGTGTTGCTAAGTTTCTTTTCTTTTGGACAAAATTGTACCTTTCTTTCTCCCCCTGCTCTGTATTTTGATGAAAAGAACCCCAGAAAGTTGACTATCCATAATTAATACATGTTTACCATGCCAAATGATTTCTTGCTAGAGAAAACAGTGGCAGGAAACAGTAAAAGAAGGGCTTCAGTTCTGTGACTCTCAATTAGCAAAGCCACTTTAGTTACCTATGTAGAGGGCTGGTATCTTAAATAGCTGTGATTTGAAGTAGGATGCCACAACTGAGTTTATTTGAGTTGGATTTCCTGGGATACTCAAGGCATTTACTGCATGTCTCGGTTCTTTTCTTTTCTTTTTTCTTTTTGACATAATTAAAAGGTACAGGCAAAGTGGAAACAGATCTGAAAAAAAATAATTACACCAGCAGCTACAAATTTGAAAAGCCAAACCAAACAGTACAGTTGTCCAATATGGCAATTCCCGTTGGCATTCCTAAAAAAAGATTGATACTAGTCACCATTTTGGAACATTGGCTTATTCGTACTTTCTACATTGAAAAAAGTTCAAACATTTTTGATGGAAATCAGAGGTAATGTATGGCTTGCCTCAAGAATGATAGTTTTGTATCTGTTCCTAGAAATCATTAAGCCTCATCTTCTCTCTGCTATATAACCCCATGTTGTGCCAGAGCCATAGAATTTTCATCCTGCTCCTTTTTATTTGTGGTATTTATGCGTTTTATTGATTATGTGACATAATAAAACATAGCAAGTCAGAGCCGTATGTGCTATATATTTTGTTCAGCAGCGATACAGAATGTTAGGGCTCTGCTCTCCACTTGGAGAAACATCTTGCTGGGATATAAATAGATTTATAATGACTGCTAGGCTATGTGCCTGCAAAATATCCTGGTAGGTAGCTCATTATAGAGCTAACATCATTAATAAAATAGCTGAAAAATTTCACAAGTACAGGAATATCTTTTATATCAGTAGCTGTAAGGAAAATACCTAGCGTATGCATAATTTGAGACTCATTTTAAAGCTATAATTTATCATCATTATCTACATATTATAATGGCAAAACAGGTTTAATTGCTTTTGACTGGACTGGCATGATGATGAGGAAAAAAGTTAGTAGCAGATGGCCCCACTGTCAAAACTGCGTCTCTTAGCCCAAAATAAAGTAACAGACTGAAGAGAGGACGTTTCTGGTTTCTAGCTCCAGCTTATCTTGATAAGTATGAATTAGCATTTTCTGGTATTATAATTGTCTAGAGAAAAGTAGAAATAGTAATTATTTACAGAAGGCTAAAATAGCTGTGAAATTTAACTATAGCAGGTTTAAATTGTCTAACATTTCTGGATTAACAGAAGTATTTACTTTTGGTGTGATTTAGTAGCTTTCCAAAATATTTCCATTCCAGCTTTACAATATTAAATTGCTGGCATGTGGACACTGTAGAGCGTGTCCTGTTGGTATTGCATCATATTTATTCTTCAGATCCTCCTATCGCGTTCTCCATTTTGTTAATCATATCAGTGACAACAATTATTTTGTTTGGAATAACCAGCCTGTATGTGAAGAAATAACTTATCCAGTGACCCTTACAGATACACCCTTTTTGTATCTCACTGTGTTTGAAATTTCAGTATAGCTACATCAGTTACAACATGAAAGGGTCCTCCTATTTTAAACACAACACAGATGGATAAATGCGATTTAAGAAAAAAAGTCTCACCCTACCCGTCATCGAGTTCCTCAGCAAATCAAAGAATTTAAGATCAAATCATAAGAATTCAAACGATAAAATTGCCAAAAATTAAGTCTTCTTCTTTGTCTCGTAAGACTTTGGTGGCCTGAGAACACAATTATCAGGTGGTAGATTACACTGTTGGCTGGTCAATGCAAGTAAATTAACTGCTTCAGCTGATAGAAGAGAAATGCCAGCTGTAGCAACTTAAGTGAAGGTGACATGCTATCTGCAAAATAATGTGAATTCGAAAGTGCAGTTTAACCCCAAAGTAAAGAGAAAAAAAAAGAATGGAGCAATCTGCCAGACTAAAATAATGTGCGACAGAAAAATTATTCGGAAAGGGAACTGGTTATAGAGATACAGATTTATTATTTGGTTGCTGTCATGATAAATTTGCCTCAGCTATGCCCATACATGTTACAGTATTCATGTCTGAGATGAGTGGAGATGTTGCAAAAGGCTTTGCACAATTGAAAATTCATTCTGAAAGTATAAATGAATAAATACTTTCTCTTAAGAGTGGGTACGCACACACACACACATACGCGCACGTGTGCATGTGCACACACACACATGTATATTTTGAATTTAAAATGGTCAGTTAGTGGATTGAGATGCCCACACAACATAAGGGATTTGGGAATATAAAATGAGGTTATTATTATTGTTACCTATTTGTATAAATGGTTTAGAAAGCCATTGCAATGGCCATAACATGGTTATTTCTGATCTACTACTACCAAACAGTGACTTTCGACCCTAGACACCATGTGGATCAACATTAATTATAAGTATTGCTCATTGCTTGTTAGTAACATATTTAACCTAAATAATTCAATTGAATCTAACCACATTTTTCTTGGTTTTGTCTTCACATATAGCAATTTCTCTATTGTGTGATATATTCATCATGAAGTAGACTTAGCTAAATGTTATGAAAAGCAAAGGATTGAGAGGACATGTAATTACTTTTGGTATAGGAGAGAAATGAGATAATTCTCTAGCTGGGGTTCCTGGAGCCTCTCATTCTTGGGAAACCATAATTTTTTGGCATGTTTGGGGAGAAGACTCACAGTTTGTTTGATAGACTTTCATTAACAAATCATACTACGATCTTCTTTTCTACTGATCTGTTTTCTCCGAGAAATTTGGCGCATATGGCTCCAGTCTGGACAGTTCCAATGATAGGAAGCTTGCTTCTGCACTTTGAAGTTTTCTGTTGAATGATTATTGTCATTCCTTAGCAGAGTTTATCTTCTAGTCGTTCTTTGGTATCGGCTTTCCTTGTGGAACTGTCTGAGGCACCTGTGGCTCCACCATTGTCTTCGTCTCCTCACCCTTTCATTTTAACTAAACATATATCCTGACTCCTCTTTTTTCAGTCACTTTTGCCTGTAACACAAAGGCATTTTATGTACCTCCCACCTAAAACACTGTATTTTGCATTAAATGCAGGGGATGAAAATGAAAAAAAAAATCTTTTTTTCTCGATTCATTTTAGGTTCCTTGGCTGGGCCATTGCAAATTGGACTGAGAAAAGACAGATCAACAGGAGAAAAACAAGTTTATTAACACATGCATCACACATACATGTGGGAATACTCAGTGATTAATAACTCAAAAGAGTAGTTAGAACTCAGGGCTATATAGCATCTTAATAGAAGAACAATAAAATTATAGAGACGTGACAAGAAAATGGAAGAGGACTTAGAGCTTCTAGAGGCAGCAAATTGTGGGGAGGTAAATGTATATGGGGGATCTAATAGTAGATAAAGGCTAGTTAGTAAGATTTGTATGTGTAGATTCATTCTTTTTTTTTTAATTTTTTTTCAACATTTTTATTTATTTTTGGGACAGAGAGAGACAGAGCATGAACGGGGGAGGGGCAGAGAGAGAGGGAGACACAGAATCGGAAACAGGCTCCAGGCTCCGAGCCATCAGCCCAGAGCCTGATGCGGGGCTCGAACTCACGGACCGCGAGATCGTGACCTGGCTGAAGTCGGACGCTTAACCGACTGCGCCACCCAGGCGCCCCTGTGTAGATTCATTCTTGGTGCCATCTTGTCTCTGTGTTAAGGCTGTCCCCTGCCTGATATGGGATTTGAGGGAAAGGGTGGTAGGAAAACACCCTTCAAAAGGAATTTGTGTTCTGTTTTCCAGTAGATAGGAGGAGAGTAGAAAGCTAGTTCCGTTATCTGCTTTTTCTCAATTCCCTTCAGCGCAAAACAGTCAAGATGCCAAAGTGGCATATTGTGGGTGGCATATTCTCCTACCCTTCACAAGTGATAGAATGACAAACTATATTCTACATGTGTATCTGTGTCCATTTCTGGACATCTTAAACTTTGGTTTCCAGGCATCAAGAAGATCATTTCAGGTATATTCAAACATAGTATTTTGTGGGGCATGAATCCACAGTAACAGCATTGTTACCTCCCTCATCATCTTCATTGCTTCATCCTTACCACATAAATTAACTGACAGCTTATAATATGCATACACTACCTCAGTATGTATGATCACATTTGAATCAGCAGCTCAGGGATATAGATGCTTTTATGATTCCCCAATATCAGGAAACCAAGGCTTACAGGGTGAAAGTGCCTAAGGCTACACAGTAAGAGTGACTTCAGATTCCAGCCCATATCACTTGGACTCCAAAGTCTATGCTGTTAACGACTAACCTTTGCTGTTGTTTTAGAATTTCAGAATTCGGGTTCCTTATCATTAAATGTAATCATATATTCTTAGTCCATATACAGTTTTTGGTGTTACCATCATCCTGGAGCTATGATTTTGTTTCTTTTATTTGTGAAATATATATATGTATGTAACTTATCAATTCACTTTTATTTAGACTCTTTTTACAAAATTGAAAAGTTTTTCATGTTTATTTATTTTTGAGAGACAGAGCATGAGTGGGGGAGGGGCAGAGAGAGAGGGAGACACAGAATCCAGTGGGCTCCAGGCCCCAGTTGTCAGCACAGAGCCTGATGCGGGGCTTGAACTCACGAACTGCGAGATCATGACCTGAGCCGAAATTGGACGCTTAACCAACTGAGCCACCCAAGCGTCCCTATATTTACAAAATTTAAAATGACAGATTTTCCTACAAATAGCCTCTTTCATCTTTAAACTTATCTTAAATATATAGGACTGGTTAGAGTCATTGAAATCACAATAAAAGCTTATTGGAAAAAATAAAAAAAAAAAAGGAAAAGTAAGACTATGAAAAGGGAGAATAGTAAGTCACATCTTTTTGTTTTATTACAGTGGACTTGTTTTATGTTTTGAACAAATTGGAAACAACAATCAAATTAATGTAAAGCAGAAGCTATTAGTGTTGGGGGCAAGACGAGGGAGTTTTACTGTAATAAAATCTATTTCATCTAACTCCTGAGTGGTGATTTATAACGTTTTCCTCTAGAACAATACAAAAAGAGCATTTTGGAACCATGCTGTTGGAAATGCACATTTTACCACTGTAATGTATAATTATAACCTACTATAGCAGCTTACATTATCCTTTAAATATTTATCCCTTTGAATAATTGGATTTAGGAGATTCGAATTCATTTGGTGAATATGCCATTAATTTTTCATATTTTTTGATAGTCTACCAATCGTTCGCTTGCCTAGCATCTAGTAAATGTAACTGAATAGCATGGAGCTTTACAGCAAATTATTCATCTTTCTGGATCCTTTCAAATATTTATATCCAAAATAAAATACCCATTACAAACTAGAAAAATTCAGTTACTGACTTACTTCTGGTGGCTAAAAATTAATTTGACTAGCCCTCTGTTTTACTTTCCTTTGTAGTTGAAAGTAATGGTTAAAAATAAATGAAGACAATATTACATCAAAACCATTCCAAAAGCTCAAAGAGGTTTATAGGCTGTTTCCATGGTACCCAGTGTGGCAGCTCACCAACAGAGTTTGGCAATAGCCGCCTCAACAAAATGGGCCTAACTTTTGTTTTCTACAGGAACAGTCAGACTCCAAAGGCTTGTGTTGACAGGTAATGAGATTTAATTCATAAGGGGACAAAAAAAAGGGGGGGGGGATATCCATATTCATTGCTTAATCAAATAAAATTCTTTCAGAGGATTCTGGGAATTCTCTCCAGTTGCTTCCAAAGCTTCCCTTTGATAGCTGTAAACAAATTACCTTACGAATAACTTCTTAATCAGGGAAAAGATGCACAGTTCTCTACTTGATCTTTCCCTTTGGGTGGTCCCAGCCAGAGAGCACAGTCTTCCTCCCATAGCTAGGCCTCTGAAAAGCCATATAGCATTACGCTGACAGCTGTAGACCTCTTTTTTGTTAGGATAACAAACATCCTGTGTTGAGGACAGCATCGAGCCAGCTTGCAGTATGCCCAATTAGAGAAGCTAAAATCTCATTTGTTTCACCATGGGAGCCCCCTGAAAGCACACCGTTTTGGCCTCATTACAGTATTTTTAACTTTACAAAAACAATTTCATTATGGAAATTAAAGAAGCTCATTTGGCCTTAGCGTGTATACTGAAGTTAATAAATTCCAGAAGTATTTCAACTGCCACAGCATGTAGTTTTGTCTTCACTTAATCACAGCCAATGGTTGCTTTGTAGAAAACATGGATCCAAAGAAAATTATCATTTTCATTTGTTGTTTGCTGTGCTTTGATTAAAAAACAAACAAACCTGCAAGAAAATATTAACTTCAACTGTGTTGGAATAGAATGGATTCCTGAAATTGGTGTCTTTGTGGATATGTTGATTGCACAAAGACGTAAGCCTGGCATGCTCTGTTTATGTGTAACTTCTTTGGAAGGTACCCACAACCTAAAGAATGAAATCAAAATAAGATTTTCTAACCACCTAGTGCACATGAAGTTGATGTTGGATGTTTAAAGAAAGTACTAAGAATTTCCACAGTTACTATTATTTGAAAAGAGAGGGATTTTGCTCCTTCAAAAGCAGTAGTTGGCTTTTGATATTCCAGCTAGAGGGAAAATACAGTAGTCCTTCCTTATCCAGGGTTTCACTTATTACCTGTGATCAGCTAAGGTCATCAGCTAAGCAGATGATCTTCCTTCTAATGAATTGTCAGAAAGTCAGTAATGCCTATGTCGTTCACCTCACTTCATTTCACCATGTAGGCATTTTATCATCTCATAGCATCACAAGAAAAAGAAGAGTGAGTACAGGACAATAAGATAATGGGACAGTGAAAGAGACCATGTTGCCATACCTTTTTTTTTTTATAGTATACTGTTATAAGTTGTAATTGTTCTGTTTTATTATTACTCTCTTATTATGCATAATTTATAAATTAAATTTAATTCCTTCCTTCCATCCATCCATCCATCCATCCATCCATCCATCCATCCATCTATGATCTCTATCTGGAGAATAGCTGGATAGTTACTGATAATGTTCTTTGTAACATAATGTCTGTCTGAGTAACTTTTATCAGTGAGTGCTTTCCATTTGATGCCTCCTCTATAGGGGTGTAGAAGAACTCATAAGTGATGCAAACCTAGGAGAGATTAGTTCCATTGTCAGATGGTATCTTTCTTCCATGAAGATAATTTTGCTGCCTCACAGTGGAAAGTTCTGTCAGTGTCTCCAAAAATGTTACTAGCAATTTAAGCTAAATATTCATGGTGTTTCTCTTATCCTCAAAGAGAATGAACTGCAACTTGATATAATAGATAACTAAGTTGGAGTCAGAAGACTTGAGTTCTGGTCTAACTCTGAGTATTGGTTAACTATTGCTGCATAACATATTGTACCAAAACTCAGTGGCTTAAAACAATAAACATTTATTATTTTACACACTGTCTGCAGATCAGAAATTCAGGAGTGGCTTCTCTGGATGGTTTTGGTTTGTGTTCATTTTCTAGGGTTGTTGTAACAAAATACCACAAACTGAGAGGCTTAAAACAATAGACACCGACTCACAGTTCTGGAGGCTATAAATCCAGAATTAAGTTGTTGGCAAAGCCATGCTCCCTCTAAAACTCTTAGGGGAAAACCTCTTCTTGCCTCTTCTATGTCCTGATGTGTGCTGGTAATATTTGGCATTCTTCAGTTTGTAGATGCATCACTGTTGTCCCTGCCTCCATTATCACATGACTGTCTTCTGGTAGGTGTCTACGTTAGCTTCCCTCTGCATCTGTCTGTTCCAATTTCCCCTTTTTATAAGGACACCAGTTATGGTGGATTAGGGCCCACCCTAATGACCTCACTGAAACCTGAGTACATCTACAAACACCCTATTTCCAAATGAGGTCACATTCACAGGTACTGGAGGTTGAGACTTCAACATGTCTTTTTGAGGGGGATAAAATTCACCTCCTAAGAGGCTTCTTTCCTGAAGCTGCAGTGATGATGTTGGCCAGGCTGCAGCCATCCAAAGTCTTGACTGGGGCTAGCAAATCTGCTAGCCGGTCACGGCTAGTGTGAATCTGCCACCGCAAAATATGTCTCTGTGGCATAAGGATTGATTATTTTGAGACGGAAGACAAGGGAGAAGCTCTGAAGACAGAGAATAAATTCCCCTTTTGCAACAGATATTTACATTTGTAAAAGAAATCTCCATTTGTAAGGATCTCTCCCTTTCTGTACCAGGAAGAGAAGGATGACTCTTAATCACAGAAGCCTTAAAAATGGAGAAGGCATAGATTTAAATCTGAATAACAAACCTTAACCTTGTTTACTATACTTTTCCTGGTCACCTTTCCAAAGCTTGCCCAGAAACCCAACTCCCTTTTCCTTTGTTTTAGCCCAAGTGGGGATTTAACTCAAGTTCTAACCACCCCTTTGAGTTACTCATCCCTGAGTTTCTCCCATGGATATATGAGATGTACATGTTAATAAAATTCTGTTTTTCTCTTGTTGATCTGTGTTTTGTTACAAAGTCCCAGCTAAGAACCAGGAAGGGTAGAAGGAAAATATTTTTTTTCTCCCCTACACTGGCATGTGGATGCTGGTTGTCTCAAGAAACATCATTTTTCCCCCCTTTGGGCCTCACTAGAGGCTGCTGGAAGCTCCTCACAATATGGCAGCTGACTTTCTTCAAAACAGGCAGTCCAAGAGAAGGCAAAGCAGAGGTGGTAATATCTTTTGTGGTCTAAATTTAGAGTCCTATACCATCACTTCCACCACATTCTGTTTGTTGGAAGTGAGTCACTAAGTCCAGCCCATATTCATAGAGAGGGCAATGAGACTCTCTCCTTTGAAAGGAGGTGTGTCAAAGAATTTGTAAAGATATTTTAAAATCACCCTACTCTGCTATTCAGTAGCTATGTGATCTTGGAAAAGCCATGTTGTATTTGGACCTATGACATCAACTCAATTATCCTGAAGTTATGAGTACTATTTGGCTGTTTTATATACCTGGATAACCATAGTCCCAGCTGTAGAATCAGAGCTGAGAGGGCCTTAAACACCCTTTCTTCTAAATAGTTCATGTTGTACATAAGAGTTATAATCTCAAAGCAACAAAGTCCTTTTGCAAGTATTTCATCTACCTTTCTAGAATGGTTGGATGAGAGATTTCCCATCTTCAAATCAGGCCTATGGGAGTGCTTTCCTATTCTATCAAGCTCAACATGTCCATTTTTGTCCCTGGTGCTGGGAGTAGACATGAAGTTCAACCTTCGGATGGGGTAATGGTCTCACTAACTTTATAAGTCAAGGTTAAGTGAAGAAACAAAAACACTAGATATTTCAAGCACAGATGGATTTAATACCTGAACTACAAGTTTTTACAAAATCAAGGGGTAATGGTTAGTTTTATATATCAACTTGACTGGGCTAAGCGATGCCCAGATAGCTAATAAAACATTTCTGGGCATGCCTGTGAGGGTGTTTCTGGAAGAGATTGACATTTGAGTCAGTAGACTAAGTACAGATCCTCCCCCTGCCCCCACCACCACTACCAATATGATATAATCTAATCCATTGAGGGCCTGAATAGAATAAAAAAGGTGGAGGAAGGACATATTTGTTCTCTGCCTGAGTTGAGACACCCACCTTCTCCTCCCTTCAGACATTGGTATTCCTACTTCTCAGGCCTCAGACTAAGACCAGGACTTACTCTATTGGTGGCAGATCACGGGACTTCTCAGTCTCTATAATCTCATGTATATGATTTTAGAAAGAAGGGAAGGAAAGGAGGGAGAAAGAGTTGGAGGGAGGAGGTGGGTGTTTGAATGAACCTAGAGAGTTATGAGGAGAAAACACACAAATGTATTGTTTCTCTGGAGAACTCTGGACAAGCTGGAAAGGCAGAAAGAAGTCAGTAGGGCTCTAGCAGACTGCTGGGTGAATGTTCAGCACTTAGCTATAATCTAGGCACCAAAACACTGCTGTGACAACTGCCATATACCCATGGAGTAGGCCTACATAGAATGAAGTCCACCATTGTAAACACTATGTTTGGAGGTTGCTTTTAGCAGCCAGCCACACCCACAGGAAGATGACCACTACCTCACCATGCTAGTACAGTCTTAATCTCTTAAAAGTGTATCTAGTTAGCAAACAATTCACACTAAAAAATCCTAGCTGCAAGGGAGTCTGGGATATGTCCTTTTACATTTTTGAAAGTATGCAAATAGAAGTGAGATGAAATGAAGATTGAGAGTGCCAATGCAAGGTCTTACCACATCATGCAATCCAACTCAAGACTTAACGATGACCACAGTCACATACCATGATAACTAATTTTTGTGGCAATGACCTGAAACTTTGCTTCCACTACCATGCCCCCAGTCCCTTCCCATGAGTGTTAGTCTCTCAATAGTTGCTAGTGATTGTGAACCCCGCACCTAACCACCCACTAGCTGGGTTGCAAAATTTTGAAGCCACAGACCTTGTCTGACATTTTCATCACAGCACCCCCAGCATCTGATTCAGTGTTTTTGCTTATGAGGAACTCAACACAAATCTGATACATGAATGAAGAATTGAGAACTGTCAGTAAGTCTTCAGGCTCTTTGTGCCTTCTTGTTGGTGAGGATAGGGGGTGCAAAGCATTTATAAGGAGCAGAACTTCCCTCAGCAGCAGAACCAGTGCAGATGTAATTCTGAAGAATGGTCTGTGGAGGCTTATGTAATAAAGAAACTGATTTTCAGTTTGGTCGTCTTCAAAACATATGATGGTCAACTATCTGGGTCAATTTAGTTGAAGAGTTTTCTTATTGAGTGCCATTATCCTATACTTTGAAATTTCACTTAATCCTGGATTAGCTTTCAACTAGCTTGTGATACCTTTTTTAATGGCATGACTTATTTATCTGCTTTTTACTTATGCATCTTTTTCAGAGTCTGTCTATCTTAAAAGGTCCTTTGTAGGAGACCAGGGCAGTCATTTAGTTGAGCCGTGTGACCCAGTGTTTCATCTTCAACATTGTTAATGACAATAGTGCTTATAAAAACAAACATATACCAAATAAATCCTCCTTGGGACTATATGCCTAGAGTAGTTAACAACTTAATTAATGGTCTACCCATTTTCACTTCAATTAAGATACTTCAGCATCTCTACCTTACTTCTGGACATGGTACCATTTGCATTTGTGATTTCAGGGACCCACAAAATATGTGTTTTTGGTCTCATAGATGCCTCTTCCCTTGCTTCTCCCTTATTTACCATGTGTTTCCATTAAAAGGGAAAAATAAGAATTAAAAAATAATATTCTCAAAATGTATGTGATTCAGACTCTAAATCATATCAAAAGGATTTTTCAGGGGCACCTGGGTGGCTCAGTCGGTTAAGCATCTAACTTCGGCTCAGGTCATGATCTTATAGTTTGTGGGTTTGAGCCCCACTTCAGGCTGTGTGCTGACAGCTCAGAGCCTGGAGCTTGCTTTGGATTTTGTCTTTCTGTCTGTCCCTCCTCTGTTCATGTTCTTTGCCTCTCTCTCAAAATGAATAAATTTAAAAAAAATTTAGAAAACAAGGATTTTTCCTATATATGCCACATGAATCAGTTCTGTTTTATTTGTCTCTCCTGTTTATACTTGAAGCTTAGGTATTTGCATTAGTGGTTCCAGAATTTTACGTTGGAGGGGTTGAAGAATAGAAGTCTAGCCCATGTTTTTATAGCTGTATGTATACTGGGGGAAGAGGTATGTGCATATTTACATATGTGGGTGAGTGCCAAAGAGTTTTTTTCTGGAAATTGCATTTACATAGCAAGCATGGATATTCTATGTAGGTTGTCTGTTCTGTTTTGGCTTCCTCTGGAGAGCTGGTGGAGATTTGGGGAGAAAGTATTCAATGCCCCTTCAAGCCATGTCATGGTGTACCCATTAGGAATTTGATTTCAGCCCCCAGAAAAATAGTACTCTGAGTCTGAAAGACTGGACTTTGCATCTAACATATTGATGC
Organism: Felis catus; assembly: GCF_018350175.1. Classification (NCBI taxonomy): domain Eukaryota; kingdom Metazoa; phylum Chordata; class Mammalia; order Carnivora; family Felidae; genus Felis; species Felis catus. The sequence continues at coordinate 118,144,603 of NC_058374.1, forward strand.
ATCTAACAATATGCATGTAACATATTGATAAAATGGAAATACTAGAATTCTAGAATATCAGAACTGCATGAGACTTTAAGAGATTTTCCAGTTTTATTCTCTCACTTTACAAATGAGAAAACTGGGGTCCAGAGAAGTTAAGTGATTTGTAGGAGAAAAATGAAAAAACACAGTTGGGAGAGTTGATCCATTTTTGGAACACCCAAGCTAGATGAATGTACTTTCCATTACAGCTCTACTGACTCCAATGTTACAAGACAAATAGCCTTTCATTGTCTTCCATTGCCACTCAGCAGTGGGAAAATTAATTCAAAAGGCCTGAGATATACTAAACATCAATAGTCTAGGCCTATGAGTACTTATATTAACTCATTTAGGAGAGACAGGCTATTGATAAATAGATTTGGCTGCTGTGGCAAGTGTAAATAGCTTCTTCATTGTCTTAGAAGTCAACGATTCTTTTTAAACATTACACATACCTCCTGAGAGATACAATTATCGCTCCTGGACATTACTGAAGAATTTGAGGCTTTGAAGAAAGTTTAAATAAAAATCAAAAGAAGGAACTAATACTGTGCAGTAGGCAGTCTACCCTATGTGCCATGTGATTCCTAGGAGGAACATTGTTTTATAGATCAAGGGTTCCACGTTCATACCCTATACACCAATAAATCTGAAAAGTAAAGTTGTTTTTTTTTTTCCTCTCTCTCTCTCTCTAAACTGAGGCCGAATTTCAAATAGAGGCATTCTCATGATACTAAATATTTTTTAACAAAGTTGTAGAAAATATCATACAAAGCAATCATCAACCAAATATAAGATTTTGATAAGTCACTTAACTTCCCTAGTCTCCAGTTCTGCACTCATATAATTAAGTTCTTGATGCCTTCAAAGGAATTCGAATAAACAGTGATTTATTCATTCATTTACTCATTTACTCATTTAACCGTCCTTCAACAAAAAATTGAGGCTCTTTGATGATTTTTATCTAAAAGTACCCTGTCTCTCACAAAGTGAGAGACAAAGTGAGATTGTATTGTAATTATTTCCTCCTGAACCTCTCCTGCTCCCACCAGACTGTAAGCCCCCTGAAGTTAGGCACTATATCTTTCTTACTGATTGACAAATTCTGAGTACCCAAGAGACTACCTGTCACATAGAAGTTATTCAATCAATTGAAATCAGTGAATGCAAGCATATATATGTATATGTGTGTGTGTATATATATATATATATATATATATATATATATATATATACACTAACATACCAGACACAGAGAAAACCACATAGACAACATTCATGGCTGTCAGTTACGGGCTATAGAAGAAATATACATTCAGTTTTAAGAAAGCAAAAAAGGAGAAGCATTGATGCTAGCTTGATGGAATCAGGAAGAAAGTATTAAATCTGTATAAAAACTGGGAGGAGAGAGGTGCTATTCTAGTCACTTGTATAGGTGAGGAAAATGAAGCTCAACACTCTTAAGACCCAAGGATCTCACCATCAGAAAGTACTGAATCTGGTTCTTGAATTCCTGTGTCTGTATCCAGACCTTTCCCCTGACTCTGTTCTATCTCTTTCTCAGAAGGTCCACAAATTCCTCTTTCCTAGGGATGTGGCCTAGAGCTCTGTGAGCTTCTGAATCACTTGAGGTGGAGGAGGTTTTGTGTTTTGTCTTTGAGCTGATAGAATGCTTCCAGGCTTATTCTCCTGTTTCAGGTGGTCCTCCTGAAGGCAGGCAGTCTGACAGGTACAGCACTCTTGTATTTCTAGTCCAGATTGTCCACATAATGGCCAAGACTGTTACTTTTTTTTTTTTTTTTTTTTTTACCATCTGGTATATATTGATTGATGGATCCATAACGTGCCTTTTCTTTTCATTCCATGTTTACAAAATGAAAGTATTTAAATCCCCAAAACAAGATTAGTGTTTCCACCTTCTTTCCTTGTAATTTATATCTTCTTTTTGGATCCCTCATGCTTCAGATATCCTTTCAGTGGTTTCCAAAAGGTTACTTCAATGTCATTGGTTACCAATTTAATGATGGCTTTTCCGTTTTCTATCCACTGGATCAAAATGCTGACGGACCTTTGTCTCTACCATAAATCCCATCAAAGTGTTTACATCTACCCCCAAATCGCTTTTAAATGCAAATAAATAAGTTCAGCAGACACAAACACCACGTGGATCGTTAACTGCAGCCTGAAGACTGTTCCAATCGTTAACTGCAGCTTGCAGAGATTCTTGACAAAAAAGAAAAAAGAAAGAAAAAGTGCGGATGGTCTCTTTAATGAGGTTTTCCCTCTCATTTATCAAAGATGGCGTAGCTTTGCCCAGCTGGCCTGGTTTGAAAATTGGAAAATAGCTTAATCCGATTCACACAGAAGACCTTTCTATCAGGTAAAGAAGTACATGTATTAAGGTGTATGTTTCTTTGATTTGTTTTTTTTTAAAACATGCCCTTGACATGAGTCAACTCTATGATGGAGATGATTAAAGGACACAAAATATTTAGCCATTTGAGTCGTGCCCTATTGAGTAGAAAATATATTTTTTTTCTTTCTGATTATTTCTCAAATGTCCTCCCAATCAGGATTGTTGGGCAAGTGTTAGAGTGGAATTATGGGGCTGGAGAGCCCTTAGAAATTCTCCAATTTGAATCCCCCATTTCCTAGATAAGAATCCTCAGACATCTACACCAACCCAGTGTCTTGACCACCTTCTAACAGATAGGGGCACTGGTGGAACCAGAAAGCAAGTCTTCCCATTCTTGACCAGAACCCATTCCCACTGCTTTATAGTGATAAGATAGGCATGAAAAGGGTTACAGTATTTCCTTCTTTGGAGGGTGAAATACACAATACAGTTGAACATCTCTTTGGCTTGGTCTGTTTAGAAAAGGATGCACAAAAAGTCCAGCTCAAATGGGCTTAAATGAAGAAAACAGAACTTAGTGGCTCCTCAAACCTCAAACTCTAGGGCTTAACATGGACCCAGGCCTCTCTTAAATTCTAATCTCCTCCATAGTGGTGGCTTTACTATAGGCTCCCTGCAGTGACTAATGGCTGCCCTCAGTGTCAGGACTACATCCTCCCAGGTTCAAACCCAAGGCAAAAGAGAACTACCTTCTTACCCAGCAGTTTGAACTTATCATTCCACTTCCAAACTTATCATTATGATCCAGGGGAGTGCGATGCTTTCCGTGGGCAGGCCTGAATCACAGGCCCTCCTGTGGAGCTGAGAACTTCATCAATTCTAATAGAAGCATTGAAAGTGAGGGATAAGATGATTCTCTAGAGGAATACTGGGGTATGTATACTTCAGAAAGGTTGAATGGATGTGGACAGAACAAATAACAAATAATTGTTACAAATGGCATTTTGTGAGTCTTTTCAGAAGTCAACATCTTCCTTCCCTTTGTTCATTTGTACATTTCTGTCAGCTTTAGCCCAGCAGAATCATAAATATGCAAAGAATAGTTAAAGTCCTGTGGGAAAGAGTATGCTTGAATATGATAATGATCCTTTCATTAAAATGTGAGTTATTATTTTAGAAAAAAAAATACATGGTGAAATTTGAAAGCAGTAACTTGAGTTGACCACTAATAGGCTACAGAACTCCGGGTGCACCGGCAGAGGTCTCTGGAGCAGAGGAATTTCTTCAAGCTCTGCTGAGTCTCTCTTCCCCACAGCTCACATTGTGCTCCTCAATGAATGTTACGGCAGTAAGTGGGCTTTTTGGCATTCGACTGTGCAGAGTTTCCTGGTTGTTCTTCTGACCCTCCTCCTCCTCCTCCTCCTCCAGCACACAGGGAACAAGTCACCACACACTGACTGAGAGACTTTCTGTCTCCCTTTTCTTTTCTGTCTGGTTGCATAGGTAAAAGGAGTTTAGATCTAGTTTGACCTTAGAAAAATCCAGTGGGCTTGACAGGAGTCTTCCCGGTCTTTTGTAGTATCTTTTAGATCCCCAAGTCTCTTCTGGTTTGGTGGGGTACACCCTCTAAGTCTTGGTATTTCGAAGACTTTTTTTCTGTTTGTCCTGAGGATGAGAGGAAGGACTTGTGTGGCCACAGGGTGATGTACTCTGAGACACTCCGTTTGGGAACTGATGGGGCCTCTGGAAAACGGACCCCATCCGTGTCTTCAGGATGAAAGTGGCTTCGTATGCCTGGGGTCCATGCTACTGTTTGTGGTATCCCTTTCATATGCAAGGCTGAAAATGAGTCATTTAAAATCCCACCTGGAACTATTCAGACAGGTGTCTGTCCATGCTGATGAGCTCTCATTTTCACACTCAGAAAGCCCTCTGGAATTGGAATGGATAGGATAGTGTTATTTAACCCATTCAAATATCCATTAATTAGCAAGAATGTCTATGTGCCTCTACCATACATTCTGCTTGTTAAGTAAGCTTGTATGCAGATAATATTCTCCAGCTAAGTTGACCCTCAATGAGTGAGAGATTGGTTAGAAGCTGAATACCATAGTAGCAACCCAAAGCATCTTTACCTGTGAAATCTCTCATTTGGGCACAGCGTGAATATACTTTTAGTATTCAGCCAAAAATGGGAGATTTGCTTGAAGCCTTTGATTAATGCAAATAATTGCTGCACTAGAGCAGCTCTGATGCTTGGTAGGCCATTAGTGGTGCACAGCTGCCATCACCAGGAACAAGCTGTGCATACAAAGATGATACATGGACTGATTCTGTGGCGGGGGCATACCGTGTGCCCTGGCGTTTGGTCCGGATAACTCTGAGGGTTGAACAGTGTGTGCATGGGCGTGGGGGATGCAGGTAGCTGGGGGAGGGTGCCAGCAGAGGTGGTAGAGTAAAATGGGCCTGAAGGAAATGTCTTCAATAACAATTTCTTCTGTTATAGTTCTGGCACATTATAGTCGATCTATTTTGTCTTAGATTCTCACCATGTGGTGGAAGTAAGAGAGTATTCATCGTCTCCATTTTACCACTAAGGAAAATGAGGACTATGAATATTAATGACTTGTTCAGAATCACAGTGATGACAGTTGGTGGAATTGGGACACAAATCAAGACTGTCTGAATCAAAGTCCACTGTTCTTCCTGTTCTACCGAGTAGTACCAGTGGTCTCTGGCTGGACCTAAGGATGTATGTGACTTCATCCCTTAAATATCATGACTGAAGGGATGGGGCATGAGAAGTAGGTGAAAGGTATACAAATTCTGTATGAATATTGAATGCTGTGCTCAAAAATAAATACCCAATTGGCCAGATATGAACATGATTATGTATGAAATATAGGCTTAATTGCATGGGTCGTCCCTGTACAGTTCTTGGCAAATACCTTGAAACCTGCAAGCTGACTAGTCAGTCTGTGCAAAATGCATTTATTTTTGGAAAAGACTGATATTAATTAAATTTTCAGAGACCAGGATGCCAAATTATTAGTTTATCATAAGAAATATAAGTTTGGGAAGGGTAGAATGACCCAGTCTCTTCCTGTGCTTGTGCTGCACGGGATGATTTTTTTTGGTGTGTGTATTATTTGTTCACAGTTCTTCCTTCTTTCCCTGCCATTGGCATGATTGAGAGCAAAATATATTTATCTGCTCCCACTGACTTTGGGCTTAGCCCTGTGTCCTGACTTGGTCAATGGAATATGAGAGGCATACTGTACAAAACATTCAGCTCAAAGTTTTAAACGTCCCTGTGTGGTTTGTCTTGCACTTGTATTCCTGCCCTGAATAATGAGAAGAGTATGTGCAAGTAGCCATGCTCCTTCAACCTGAGTCGTGGAATGAGAGACACATGGAATAGATCTAAACCCAACCTGGAGTCTAAAACAGAGCAACCACAGCCAACCCAAAGATCTATGAACAAGAAACAGGTGTTTGCTATTGAAAGCTTCTGAGGTTTTTACATTGTTATGGAGCATTGTGTAACAGTAGCTAGCCAATGTAGGTGCCAAGTCATAATCAGAAAGGTACTCCTTGAGCATGGGATGGGATGAGATGGTTCAAGGCCTCAGCCTCATTTATCTCCTCCTGGGGGACATATCTACCACCCGGTCCAGATGCTTAAGTCTTGGATCTGATTACCTTCTCTCCTGAATCCCATGATAGCTTCCTTTTCCTTTGTTGCTATGGCTTACTAACTCCCCTTCTGATCAGCCTAGTCTTTTGTTTGCTTGCTTGTTTGTTTGTTTATTTGTTGATAAGGAATATTTTTAAGTGAATTCATCTCTTTTATGTTTATTTTAAATTTTTAGTTCTGGAAAGTAACTGGATGTTTCTCTGATTTCTAGTTGGATAAAACTTTGCTTCATTTGAGCCTCATTGTAGCAATATCTACTATAGTTAAGTCCAGACCATTTGGTAGGTGTGAAGGAAGCCTCTGCTAAGCTCCAATCATGGTTAAAATTAAACTACAGTTAATACTAGCCCTTTAAAAATTATTATTTAGAAATAATAATATCCCAGTAGCAATTAGCACATCTAATACTGGATCTTGTTTTCTAAATACCATTTCCCACTCAAAGCAACCAGAGCTCATTAGAGAAGTGACTAATTGCACATTTGAGTCAAGGAACAGTATGAGCAAGGGGCATGTTGTGCTAGAAGACAAAGAAACTCTAAAGGCTAACAGGAGCACTTCGGAGAACTTAAGAGCCAAATCCTTGAGGCTTCCACTGGTCCAAATTTATGGCAGTGTGAGCATCAAAAGAATAATGATTATAATTGCATATAAAACATCAAATAAATAAAAACCATGAATCCAGACTAAGCAAGAGTCCTTTGATGATATTGGAAGTGGTTATTACAATAAGCTCTTTACATTGAAATGCAGTGGTTAAAAATAAGAAAAAAATAATAAAAATAAGGGATTTACTTTATGCTTTTTAGGAAGAACTACAGTTCATCCTAATTCATCCCTTATTGTTGAGGGAAAGCTCTTCTCTACCAAAAAAGAAAAAAAAAATAAAAAATAAATCCCACAACTAAATGCAGAAGAATGGTGGGGTTAGAAAGTCATCATTCTGTGGTCTCCAGTGAAAGTCTTGATTTGGACCTGGATGATAAATGGATGAGAAAAATCATTAGTTGAGAGGTTGCTGGCATATGGGGTATTCACCTGGTGCCAAAAGAGCAGCCCACAGGTTGCTGATTGCAAAGGCAGAACATAACTTTATCATCAGATGATGTGGCAAGGCTGATACACATACTCTCCTTCATACTAGGACAGCCTAACTGTATGTGTCTGTCTGGTGATGCAGTCTGAAGACACAGTATTTCCTATAAGTACTCTTGCCCAAAATATTTAACCTGAGCCAAATCAATGTTTAGATCTTAGTTCCAGTTGATAGTAAGTGAAGGGAATGGCGAAGTCTGTTAAACAATGCTGTGAGGAAACATTAAGTCAAATCTAAGATGTAAAACTCTCTGCCAAGGAGATGTTAAGGTCTTTTCAAAAAGTCAGTGTCATGAGCAAAACATAAAGGTGGATCTACTGTTGTAGAATAAAGAGACCAAAGGCACAGAGCAAATGCAAATGCAATGTGAGAACCTTGATTTTCCATGTAAAAAAAAAAAAAAAAAGAACTTTAGAAGTCATATTGGGCATGATAAGAAAATGAAATATACACTGGATGATCAAGGATATTATGGAATTATTGTAATTTTCTTAGGTGTGATGGCAGAATTATGTTTATGTAGGAGAATGTATTTTTTAGGAGCTGCATACTCAAGTATTTATGGGTAAAGTGTTTTGTCATCTGCAATTTACTTTCGACTGATCTAGCAAAAAAAATGTGTATATTTATAGGTAAAGGAAACATGAAGAATATAAATAATTGTTGAATCTAGGTGTCACTTAAATTGATATTCATTTGACCTAATTCTTAAAATTATTCTATATGTTTGAATTTTTTTGGTAATATAAAGTTGGAAATAAATAGGGACTCTGCTGTTTTTAGTGATTTTAATGATTTTGAAATGTCTATATTGTTGACAAGCTCTTCTATTAGATTTTAGTCAAGTGTAAACCACATTAATGCCACCACTAATAGTGTAGATTTGTCTATTATAGAATGTATTTCTTTGCTATTAATAGTAATTTCCAGGCAAGATGAGCTGTGAGGAGATCCATCCTTTAGTAACACTGGTTTATGTTTTGTTTTTCTGTAACTGTCAGAATCCAAAAGAAAACCCATGTAGCCCTCATGTCACCACTGATCAAGTTTGAGAGGATGTCATATTTCTTTTCTCAGAACCGTTTGAATAAGTCAGATTCCATGTAAAAGAAAGCTTGTTTGCAAAACTCATACATTAGAGCCCTTATGCACCCTTTGGGGATTGAGGGGCTTACTGAGCCCCCTCCTCTTTTTTTAATGGGCTTAGTATTCAAGTGATTTGGTTTAGGGATCCAATGAGATAAAAAAAAAAAAAAAACTAGGAACATTCATTCCAGAAATAAGGCAGATCAGGATTAGTTTTCATACCATCTCAGGTGCCTTGGCGTAATCCTGACTGTAAGATTCTGCCCTAGCAAACATTTCTGAGCACTGTGCATTAACTAGGGCAGAAGAGTCTGAGAGGAGGATGTCATGTTTTTCCATCTGTGTGATTCCTTCAGTGCTTTCTTGTGTATGGTCTGCATTTGTGTGTGCAAAAACATGTGTGTGTTTGTTATCCATATATATTCCCTTCCAGATCTTACTCCTCACCCTCCACCCCTTCCCTACTGCAGCAGAACTCAACTCACTCATTCTCTTTCCCTCCCCCTCCGCCTCACTTCCCTTCCAATAGCTGGACTCCAGCTGTCAATCATTATATGCTCAAGCATTCCTGAGAGTTTGGGCTCCCATCTTGGCAAGGCTTTCCTGTCACTCAGCTTAGCTGGGAACTGGACTTCCTGGAGAAAATTGAATCTGCAGACAGTCCAGAAGGGCATGGTTAGCCTGTTACTGCTGCTCTGCTGCTTTGAGTTCCCCAGCAAGGAAAAAAGAATTCAGAGGTGGAACCTCTGGGTCACGTAAGCAGAGGCTTTCAAGTGAGACCTAACTACTTACAAAAAGAGGCATCGTGAGGATGAATCACAGGGTAATTTTCTTAAAACAAACAAAAACCAAACCATCCCAAAACACAAGGACCAAGTTGCTTGTATTATTTCATTAGAAGTGGTTATTTGCAAAAAAGAAATATTGGAAAGATAAAACAGAAACTCATCTCCTCATTTAATGACTTTAATTTGTTTTTAAAACCTTGCCACTAAGTGAAAAGCCATTAAAAACATTTTTTTTTTCTGTTGAGTTTAATTGGAAAAAGTTGTGATGCATTCCACCTAACCCAAAATACCCAAACATTATTCACAGGTAGAAAAATATTATCAATTGAATAATATAAATAAGTTTCTATTAACTCTTAACAATTTGAAAGTAAATAAGTGTCATTTATTTAAAACATGGAATGTAATGAAGTTTTATTGTAATGATTACTCACCAATGAGAAGAGAAGATGGATTGGGGTGTCAGGAGATCATTCTTTGGAAGATCATGAAAAGTCGGGCAGTCAACTTCCAGATGGGCAGACTTCTGGTACTAGGGTTGTCTCGCTCTCAAGTTGCACATGAAAATACAATTATAGCATTTACAGAACTCTAGGGCAAAATCAAGCTAAACATGAGAGCGCTACAAGACATATAGAATGGACATACAAAACACAGTACAAAGTCAGAAAATGCTACCTGTTCATCTCTCTCACTTGGTATATGAATACAAAGTAAAATGGGGTTTATCCAAATATATCACACAATATAAACACATTCCATATGATATTCTCTGACCAGAAACCACCGAGTCAAGTAAATTAGTGGGCTTATCTTTGTCTAGAACCATAGTGTCAAGATAGCCTTTCTTATAGCGCATTTATTTGGTGTCTTTGGCTGAAAATGTTGATTTATCAGCAAAAAGCGAGTTGTTCAAAAGTTGTGTGGTTTTTCATGTGCCTTCATGATGAAGCTCCTGATTAACTCAGTGGCTGTTAGGTGAACATATGTATGTGTCACCGTTGGTGACAATATCTTTCTTAAAATGTGTTCAACTCTTTTTTTTATTTCACTTGGGATGATAGTAGCACTTATTAGCTCCCTCATAAGATTGAAACTGTAGTTGAAGTATCTCTACTTAGAAACTTCGTTTAATCATAAGCACCACGTTTCCTCTATCTTAGGGGATGTGAACATGAGTGAAACCAACGGAGCCCTGTTTCAGAGTCATCTGACTAGTCTGTTGAGTTCCCAGGGTCTTGATCCTCCAGGCTGTTCCACTGGCTGCCTACGTACCTGGCATATAGCAGAGCCTCCTCCCCACTGTACCTCCCCCCAAGATGATTGCATGAGTAAATAAGGGTTGGCCAGAGCTCTTTGCACCTGTTACTCAGAGACTTGGCCTCTCACCTACCTTCACTGACCTTTACCACTTGGACTTCCTGTCTGATGGTCTGGGTGGTTTTGCTACTTTCTGCAACTCAGGGCTCGCTGTGGGGAAGCAGACTAACTTCATTTGGAATTTCATCTGCATAGAGACAACCCTGGAGGGAAACAAAGACCTGTACTTCCTACGCTCTTTCCAAGACATGGAACATCTAACAATCAACTGTTTACATCCAGGCAAATTTCCATCAGACATTTGGAACTCAAATGTCAAAACCTGAATCCATTATCTTCTCCCTTTCTGTCATTCCTGCTCTAACATGTTCCCTATCTAGGGAAATATAATCACCATCTGGCTGGTTACCTTAACCAGAAACCTGGGGTTATTCTTCCTGAATGTTTCCTAGTGTCTTAATCCCCATTAATTCAATTTCTGCCGATTCTGCATCCCAAGTATCTCTGGTACCCTTTTTCACTTTCCTACCTGTGCTGCTATTGCCCTTGTTTAAGGCTTCTTCACAACAGCAGTAGCTTCCTATTTGCAATCCTATAGGATTTATCTTTCATTAGTTCACTCATTCATTCATTTAGTCAATAAATACTTATTGAGGATTTACTATTAGCAGGAACTATTCTGAGCACAGGGCTTATAGCAGTGAACAAAATAAACAAGAATTCCGGCCCTCATGGCTCTTATCTTCTGGTGGGAGGAGACAAATGATAAAAAAAAAATAGGTAAGTTACATAGTATATTAGAAAATGATAAGTGTTTATATGATAAAGCAAGGAAGGAGCATATACAAGTATTGGGGAGACAGAGATGAGATTTTAGATAGGGCAGTTAGGGATGGTCTTTCTGCAAATGTGGCATCTGAGCAAGGCTTTGGGAGAACTAAGCACTGATCGGTGCAAGTATCTGGGGGACAGGTGTGATTAAGAGGAAAGAGGTACAGCGTCCACCTGTGGAATGGAGAAGACAAGAAGGGAGAGCGGTAGAAGAGGTAAAAGTTCCTAAGGACCGTATCATATAGAATCTCACAGGTCATAGCAAGGACCTGGACTTCTGTTTCTCTGGGATAGGAGCACTTGGCCATTTTGAACAGATGTGATGATCTGAGTTATGTTTTACCAAGATGAGTTTGGCCGCGCTGTTGAGACTACACTAGGAAGAGAAGGACAGAGAGGGAGGAAACCATTATAATACTCTAGATCCCAGAATGATCTTATTAACATACGTATCCAACCACGTCATCCTCTGACTCAGATTTCTCCAATGGTTTCCCAACATGGATAGGATAAATTGAAATTTCTTTGAATAGCTTCTAAGGTTGGTCATGATTTAGTGCCTTCTACTATTTTGCCCCATCGTTTGCTAATGCTGCCTCCCATCCACCGTTCTCTGATCTGATTTGCCATCTGATAAATGCTTATTGAGTCCTTAAGTTACAAATGCTTCCTTTTCTGTGAAGATTTCCCTGAATTTACCCATTTTCCTATCCTACATTCAATTTGAACACTTGGTTCTTTTAATACTAATGCTTTTGGTTCTCACCACTATAATGTGTACTTCCTGACATCAAGAATTTGCTTTTCATGGGGTGCCTGGGTGGCTCAGTCGGTTAAGCATCAGACTTCGGCTCAGGTCATGATCTCACAGTTTGTGAGTTGGAGCCCTGTGTGGGGCTCTGTGATGACAGCTCAGAGCCTGGAGCCTGTTTCAGATTCTGTGTCTCCGTCTCTCTCTCTGCCCCTCCCCCACTCAGGTTCTGTTTCTGACTTTCAAAACTAAACATTAAAAAAAAAAGAATTTGCTTTTCATCTTGTTACATAGAAATGACAAAAAAAATAAATGAATGACTTTAATCATGGAGTATGTTTTGGCTTTCTATATAGAGTTCAGGGCAGGGGAGGTGGAGGGAGAGTGGAAGAGAAGTACTGGATTTTGAGGTCATGTGAATTACCAAATTCTCTTTTTTAATCTTAGTCTTAAAAAATTCAAGAGGCCACTGAAATCCTTCTTACCTGGGGGTGGAGAATGTGATTTACAAATGCTACCTCTATCTGCTAATGTCATTTCCTCCTCCCCTTTAAAAAAAGTCAGATCCCTTTCTATTGTTCCTTGTATTCATCCTATACCAGAGTTCTCTCACTAATACCCCAAGAGATAAAGAAAAACTGAAGAGGAAAAAAATGACTTTTATGAAGTAGCTGCTACTTCATAATTCCCTGTGGTTATTTATTTATATATTAGTTTTGTTGGGGGAACAGATTGTCCTAGGCATCTAGACTAGCATTTAATTTCATGGTTGGGTTAAATGTTTGTTTTACTCAAATCTCTAAGAATGCTGTTTTATAAGACTAAAGAAACACATTTCCTCTAAATCTTGTAAACCATTTTCCCCAAAATATCAGCTACTAAGGTGTTTCTTTCCAGTTGTTTCTGCATATTTATTTTCTTGTTGCAAGCCTCTCAGTTGAGACTGGAATTCACAGCATCTCCCCACAGTTTCTTCAATAACATTCATTAAGATACTCTTTTGTCTCATCATGCAGATCATTAATGAAGCTGTTAACTAACACCAGAGTTTCACTGATTCCTGGGGCACGGCCACCAGACACCTCTGTAATGTCACACATCGCCTTTATCCTTGGTTTCTATGTCACTAGACCTCAGCTTTGAGCCAGTATAGAATGCCAGAGTTCAAATCCAATCCAATTTGAATTCATTTTGCAAGTAAGACTTTATTAGATACTGTATTAAGTGCTTTACTGAAATTAGGTTATGTTACATCTTCATTTTCTCTCTCTCTTTTATTAATCATGAAATTCCCACTGCCTTTTTTAAAAAAAGAAAAAGAAAAGAAAAAAAAAGCAATTAGGTTTGCCCATCTTGATTCAGTCTTAAAATCCAGGCTGCTTACTGCCCCTGGTTCCATTATAACCTAAATGCTTCCAGATGCTAACTGTCAGGCTCCCTCCTCTTGCATCTCTGTGAAATCAGTGCCGGATCAACTTCTATCAAAACTTCACACCTCCTTAAGCCTCAGTTGTTTTTAGACTGAAAGTCCCACCTGATTAACAATGCTTGGCACTGGAAGTCTCCCCAGAGACATCGAATAATGTGGTTTTCAAAGTGCTTTTCAGGAACTTCTGTTTCCCCAAAGATGCCTTAGGGACCACAAGGGAATGATAAAGCAGAAGCTCAGAGGAGAGGGTTCCATCCCTGCTTTCACGAAAGCAACAGTTTTCCTGTGCCTTATGTATTAGTGTCCCATGCAGGGTTACCTCTAGTTCTTATGGAGCCTTTGTGCAAATTAGAAAATGTCACCCTTCCTCTGGGTGCGACATAGTGACCATGGTTTTTACAATATCTGGTTTCCAAAAGGGGGCTCTGCTGCTACGAGTTACTTTGGAGAACGTTTAACCTAGGCCAACTTCTTATTATACCAAGACAAAGACAAAACCGAGACCGCCTTATCACCATTCTACAGCAAGGCAGTGCATTCGGCTCCTTCCATCTTGATTATGTAAATATTTTTGTAATTTTTAGTGGATAGGCAGTGCACTGCTGCCTTGACCACACATTCATGCTCCCAGATAAACGAATTCATTCAGCACATATTTATTGAACATTCACAAAGTCCATGAAACGTATATTCTGGAGGAAGAAGACAAGTAAAAAACAAAATCATACATAAATGAAATGTCAGGTGGTATAATGAACTACAAAGGAAAATGAGGCAGAATAGGGGAGTGCTATTTCAGGTATCCCATAGAACAGTAATCTCAGAGTGGAGAATTTGTCTTTTAATTTTTAATTTTTCTATGTTACAAAGTAAAAAAAAAAAAGCAAACATATTCCCCTTCTTCACTTAGTGTTCATAATATACTGCAATAATAAAATATATACAAAGCATACAATGATTTTTTATTCATTCAATAAATTTTACTGAGTAGACACTGAAAGGAATACATACATGCAAACGAATAAGATGTGCAATAAAAACATATTTCCTGTCCTCAAGGAGCTTGGTGTCTAGTGATAGATTTCTATCACATTTAAACATTCCAATGCATTCCTATACATTTAACCAACTACAACATATTTCATATTGAAATAATTGTTCAAAGGTCTTTTGCAATGAATTTGAAACAAATATATTGTATTAGTCAACATATCGACTAGTAGTATATTGGATATATAATACAAATATATTGTGTTAGGGCTCTCCAGAGAAACAGAACCAATAAAATGTGTGTGTAGATAATAAATATTTATACATCTATATATATATATATACTTTAACATATATTAAATATAATTGTATTAATATTTATAGATATTATATATAATGTTATAAGCATATTTAAATATATAAATATATATTATATATGGGAGGAATCTATATATTATACATGTAAGAGACAACAATATTTATCATATATAAATATTTATCATACAATATTTATCATATATAAAATATATGTGGTATATGCACATGTGTATATATGCATATATGTAATATATATGCGGTATATGTTGTACATATACATGTATATATAACATATATGTGTGTGCACATTTATGTGTATATATAAAACTGGTGTGCATATACACAGATAACATATATGTGTACATATACACACACATATATAACGTGTGTGTGCATATACATGTATATATATAACGTGTGTATGTATACGTGTGTGTACACGTATGTGTATATATATGTGACATGTATACGTACACACACACACACATACACACACAGATTTATTGTAACAAATTGGCTCATGCAATCATGGGAGCTGGCAAGTCCAAAATCTGCAGGGTAGAGTGCAGGGACTGGATGATGTCTGCTAGCAGAACACTCTATCTTCCTCATGATAGATCAGTCTTTTTCTCTTAAGGTCTTCAACTGGTTGAATGAGGCCCACACACATTATGGAGGGTAATCTGCTTTGCTCAGAGTCTTAATATAAATGTTAATCTCATCTGAAAAGTACCTTGACAGCAACATCTAGATTAGTAATTGACCAAATTATCTGGTTAATGTAGCCTAGTCGAGTTGACAACATGATATTCACCATCAGACATCTTTCTACCGTTTTGTTTGTGGTGCTCAATAGATGCTCGGTAAACAGATTTAGCACTGGCCTCAGCAAGTGACAGGTTTGTGGACAGTGTAAGTTGTAGCCCGTAGCCAAATGATGGGAATGGAGAAAGGGTCTGATATGTTTCAAGAGAAGGCACTGTCCAGGAGCTCAGTACTTCCCAGTCACTAACCTGCTTAGGACATGCCTGGAAATCTTGTTAAATGCGGATTCTGATTTTGTAGGCCTGAAGTAAGGTCCAAGAGTGTCATTGTTGATAAGGGATGCTGATACCATTGGTCCATGGTCCACACTTAGGGCAGCAAATCAGTAGAATTTTCAAAGCTCTAATTTTGGCAAGATGGATGCGATATAGCCTGGGTTCTATAGTGGAAGAGGGGCCCTCTGAATTACGATTTCAGAGGTAACAACACTTCTCTGTGGTGTCTGTTTGAAGATAGTGGTTATCAGACTGTTATGTCTCATAGTAACCTGGGGAGCTTATAAAATGTAGATACTCTGTGTCCAGAGCTTGTGACTAAGTGTGTCTAGTTTAAGGCCCGGACTCCCTGTTAACAATAATAATCCTAGAAGATTTTGGTGCAGATATGGGACTACCTTTGAGAAACACTGGTTTAAAATTTTAAGACTCAGAAAAAAACCACAAGTATATTTTTTTGGAAAAATCTTTGAGTCATTTGCAATCATGTTTGGTAGAAAAAAAAAGTGGAAGGGTGGAAAGTAGATTTTGGCCACTTTAGAATTTTACTGAGGATGAGAGGATACAGAGCCCTGGGGAAACATCAGTCTAAAGCTAGATATATGGAAAAATTTCCTAGCCAGACTGGATGTTGATTCCTTTTCCACTCCATGGCTTACTCAGGGCAAGGACAAGGAATGGTCCCCAAGACTTAGATACAGAAAGTCTCTGGTTGTACTGGTTGTAGTACTCAGGATTAGATCTAGCTGTGATATAATGGTTAATGGTTATTTCTAGCTGAAATAATGGTTACTGAGATCTTTTTTTCTCTCATAGGAGATAAAAGGAAGGAGAAAAAGGAAGTCTGGCAGTAAGTTGTAGTATGGCGTGGCTGGGATGGGGACTCCAGAAAACTCAGGAGCACAGACTTCTTCTATCCTTAACATATTGCCTCATGGTGCAGTATGGCTGCTAGAGAACCAGCCATCACTTCCCCATCTGAAGCAAGAGAGTGGAAGGATTGAAGAAGGGTATATATTTTTGCTTTTAAGAAGACTCACCAAAAGTGCCATATAGTATTTATGTTATAGTTATTTATAGTTTATGTTATAGTATTTATGTTATAGTATGTGTACGTTTCAATGACTGTAATTATTCAAATGGCCAGTTTAGCTGGAGTATGGGAAATATCTCCCTGTCTTCTACCTTATTTTGGTATATTCTGCTAAAACTCTAGTATTCTTTCACAAAAGTAAAGGGAAGAATGAACATCGGGAGGCAGCTACAAGTCTTTACTATAGGAGTTGCTAGAGGTTAATCAGTCCGTAGAGATGCCAGAGGGGTGGGTAGAAGTAAGGAGGTAGTTAATGAAATCACCTAGGATGGAATAATATATAAAAAGGGATTCTGCAGCTAATTTTGCAGTCATTCTGGCCTTTATGCTATTCATTTATTCAAAAAATGCTGATGGAATTCCTTCACCGTGCCATGCCCTGTACTTACTGTTCAGTGATACAACCATGAATAAGGTACGGTCCCTGTCATTCAGGAGCTTCATTTCTAGTGAGAATTACTGATAAATTTACAGGCTATTACAGTGTGTCAGTTGCAACATTAGTGCTAAACAATGGTGTGGAAGTGGTCCCTTGGAGTAATATTTAACCTGGTTTTGGGGATCAAGGTTGATGTTCTAGGTGAGGTGAGGGGTACACTGAGAGCTGGGGGGTGAAGAGGAGTTAGTAGGAGTGTGTGCATATGTATGTGTGTCTGTGCTTTTGTGTGTCTCTGTGTGTGTCCGTGTGTTTGTGTGTGTGCACACATGTACATACTGGGGCTGTTCCAGAAGCAGAGAGGTGCCTTGCACTGAACGTGGAAAGATGTTAAAGGGATCCAGTATGACAGGCTGCAAAGAAAGTTGGCCAGATCCTGAACTGCAATATGCATGTGCATCTAAACCAAACGGTAAGCCAGGGAGTGTGTGTGCTCCTGTGTGCAAGCATGCTCACCTAGGTGCTTTCATAGAAAGGTGAGGTTTAGCTTGGGGTAAGGCTCAGACACACAGTTATTTGCACGATGAAGTAGGTAATCATATTTTCAACATTCTCTGTACAAAATAAAATAAGTAGATGATAAAAGACTTTTCATACATAAGGGATCATGGTCCTGTGATTGTGACAGTACAGTAAAGGGTCAGGGTAGGGAGATAGAGCAAAATCCAAACCTGCAACCTTGTGCACTTTTTTTTTAATCTTTATTTTATTATTTGTGAGAGAGTGAGAGAGAGACAGAGTGAGAGCAGGAGAGGAACAGAGAGAGAGGGAGACACAGAATCCGAGGCAGGCTCCAGGCTCTGAGCTGTCAGCACAGAGCCCGACGCAGGGCTCGAACTCATGGACCGTGAGATCGTGACCTGAGCTGAAGTCAGACGCTCAACCGACTGAGTCACCTGAGCGCCCCATGCACTTTAACATGTATGCATGCAAAAAGGCTAGAGTAGTTCTTTTAGGGTCATTTTTCCAAAAATGGAATTTTACATTCAAAAGAGCAAGAAGAGCCATTGAAATCAAGGATTAATTTCTTTTTAACGAAACCAAATTTGAAAAGTTAAAAATTTGGTGAAAAGTGCTTTAATCATTGAGGTCTCTCTGGTCCACTGGAGTGGATTCATCACAAATCCTAAAAACCTCCGATGGAACTATAGCAAACTGATAAAATTCATCCACAACCCCAAAGATGCTGTCATAATTAAGCGGTTTTTGTTTCTCCTAATGGAGTTTGATGGTCTTAGTTTATCAGCAACCTTTGAATTGAATTAACAACACGAAACTAATTAATCCTGGTATACCCTAGCAATCCACTTAGAAGTGGCATGCAAAATTCAATTAAGTCCCTTTGCCTTTTATGAAGCATGCACACTCGAGAAGCTTCGGTTTACAGCTGAGAATTAGGTAACAAACAAACAAAAAAAAGAGCTTGTCATGTTTTTCAAACCCAACTTTTGAAATTAGACAATGGGTTTTAGAATTCTCCCCTGATTTGGAAAGTTGGAATCTAAAAGAACAGAACAAAAACCCTCCCTCCCTGAGCTAATCAGCCCTTTCCTCTCTCGCCTTTCCTTAGATCAGAAGAGAAAGATGATGGTATGTGCCTCTGCCTCGCTGGCCCTAGTTTGTCACCAGAACCTTATACTTCGGGCTGTTTCTTGAATGCTTTTTGCAAACTCTTCTTTTCCTGGCTTCTGGCATGCTCTGTGCTGTCAGTCTTATTGATTAAAACCCTTAGTGGATTTCAAGACCTTCTCACCCTGTATTGTCACAGATCTACTTAAAATGGATTTTCTCTCTTTGCCAGACCTGCATTTCTCAGTTGGTCGAGCAGATGCAAAGCAGGTGGTTCTGAGATTTCAAATAGAAGCTGTTTCTAGTTACTGGGGAATCAATGGTGGCATTATAACTTCTTTTGTTTTCTTGTCTTTTAACATTTTTATTTATCTAAAAAATCTTTATACCTTTCAGTGTATATGGTTAATTCAAATAAGTAGCATTTATTGCTGTTAATAAAAGAGTATTTGGAAGGGGTAACAATCTGGGCTTTGAACATCTGAGGCCCAATGTGAGAAAGATGTGATAATACACTACAAAACAGAAAATGTGTTGTGTGGCCTACTAGGTGCCTGCTAGGTGCCCATCTTTATTTTCCTTTTCCCCTTCCCAACAGTCCTTGGTACTGGAAAAAAAATTCATGGAATCTGGTAAATTTGACTTTAGGTTTAGAACCCATGACGTAGGAAAAGTTCGATCATTTCTTCCCCCCGCCATACTGAATGGTTTAGGAACTAACAGTGAGCAAGATAGAATCTAATGGTCCTAACAGAGTGAACCTCAGGACTTTCATTTGGAGTGATGGGATAAAGGCACTCTTCTTCTCTTTTTTTTTCTCTAGATGAAATATGCAAGGTTAAGTATGCAAATAGCAGGCTCAGAACTTCTCCTGCCATTTTGCACCAAGAGAGTGGCTTCTGGCAAAGCTCATATGTGAAAGAGTCCAGAGACCACAGACTACAGAGAGATTTGCAGAGATTTTTCAGAGGACATGCCGAACCTCTGGGTCAAACTGTACTTGAAGCCAGAGCTATCTCTGGACCTTTCCATTTTGGTGAAATAATACATTTTTCCCTTTATGTTTTTAAAAATGCTTATTTTATTTTGAGTGAGAGAGATACAGAGAGGGAGCATGCATGCACAAGTGGGAGAGAGGCAGAGAGAAAAGAAGACAGAGAATCCCAAGCAGGCTCCACGCTGTCAGCGCAGAGCCCGATGCAGGGTTCAGTCTCACAAACTGTGAGATCATGACCTGAGCAGAAATCAAGAGTTGGATGCTTAACCGACTGAGCCATCCAGGCACCCCAAAACAATACATTTTTTAAATGCTTAAGCTGGTTAGGGTCATATTTTATGTTACCTGAAATGGAAAACATTCTAACAATATGGGTCAGCTTTTGCTACATAACAAAACAGCCCAAACTCCAATGGCTTATTAAAAATAAATAACACGGGGCGCCTGGGTGGCGCAGTCGGTTAAGCGTCCGACTTCAGCCAGGTCACGATCTCGCGGTCCGTGAGTTTGAGCCCCGCGTCAGGCTCTGGGCTGATGGCTCGGAGCCTGGAGCCTGTTTCCCATTCTGTGTCTCCCTCTCTCTCTGCCCCTCCCCCATTCATGCTCTGTCTCTCTCTGTCCCAAAAATAAATAAACGTTGAAAAAAAATTTTTTTTAATAAATAACATAATTTATTAATATGGTACGACTGCCTAAGAGTTGGTTAAGGTCAGTTGATCCAGGCTTAGTTCTGCTGGGCTGCTCTGTTTATATTTCCTGGGCTTGTTCATGAGCCTACCATGGGCCAGCTAGCTTGTTCATTCTTCTGCGGATAAACTGGAACTCTGTTTGAGTCTGAGGATGGCCGAGGCCACTTGCTGGCATTTCTCCATTCTCTGAGTTTCTCATTCCCTCAGGACTAGAGGACTAAAAAGCTAGCATAGTTTTGGTGGTGTGTGTGTGTGTGTGTATGTGTGTGTGTGTGTACGTATGTATTGGCCAAAGCAGATCACATGACAAAACCTAGCGTCAAGAGGTGAAAAAATAGACTTGACCTCATTAGAGAGGAAGTGCAAAGTCACATGATAAAGGGCAGGGAAAGAGGAGTGAAAAATTGGGGCCAGTAGTACAATCTGCCACACTGATACATGATTCAGGCACCAACATTTATTGCTATCTTGATAGCTCAAGATGGTGAGAAAACTATGTTGTAAAACTATATAAAAAGTTGTTATGCCAGATGTGGCAACCATTTCACAGCTACCCTATGTTAGGTAATCTATACCTATATTTGTGGCGATTTTTCTTTCGGTGAAAAAGCAAATTTAATTTTGAGTTCTGCCTTGGCTTCTATATAAGCTGGTCTCTGTTCAGATGTGAATTAATCATACTCTAGATTTAAAATTTTTATTTTCCCTGTATATGCTATTGATTTAGTGATTGTAAAAACTTTTTTTGTAAAAATGACACTTTTATGTATTTATGGAGCTCACAGCACACCTTTACATATGCACCTATTTGATTTGCTTTACTGGGAAAAGGCACAGATATTGAAAGTCTTGGAATGAACTTTCACCTTCCTCATTCAGTTTATACTCAATATTCTGCTGACATTATGAGTGAAACACTAACAACAACAACAATAATACTAGTTGATGCTTACATCATAGCTGTTATGGGCCAGACACTGTCCTAAAGTGCTCTACATAAATGACATCATTTAATCTCACAACACCCTTATGAAGCGCAATTATTATCCTCATTATACAGACAAGGAAGCTGAGGTACAAAGTTAGATACCTGGTAAATGACACATCTGGGATTCAAGCACAGTTTGTTTCCAGATTTCATAATCTTAATATGATCAGAAATGGCAACTGAAACACTCATTTTTCTCACCCAAATTAGTAACCACCGTCATTAAAGTGATTATTAGAAAATACAAGGCAGAGTGTGTTTTCAAGCATCCATACCACAAATTATACTTCCAATTGAATGCTGTCTTTCAAACATGGGGAGGCAGTCTCCTCTAGTCCTAGTTTGCTGCCTGTGGGCACAACATTTTTACATTTTCCTTGAAGGAGATATCACTCTCCCAGACATACATTTGGGTATGCTTGTTAAAAGTCATTCACGTTACTTTGTAGTCACGTGCTCGTATTTCATTAAGGTCAAAAGATGACATCTAGAAAAACAAGAGATGACAGAAGAAAAATATTAACTTTATTGAACTAATGAGATGATATGGTGAGCTGAGGGATGTGATAGCAAAACAAGAGTTTCAGAGTATTTCTTAGAGTCCCTAGCTACAGGTCAGTGATAAATATGTCAGTTACAAGACTGGGCCTCATCTGCATTTTGCCGTGAAAGATTGCATTTTCAAAGGACTCTTTTTAGGTGTTACTGTCTTTGATTTATATTCCATAACGTCTAAGTAGGTGGCTTGATAGAAGAGTTGGAAGTTTGCCTCAAACACCTATCATTTTGAAGCCTGTTGCATGAACAGTCTCTAAAAGCAAGTACCATTATCCTGTGTACCTTCATAATAAGGACATTTTGACATTTGTCTAATGAACTATTGATAAGTGCATTGAGAGATTAAAAGAGCTATGTCACTGCTATTATCAAACTTTAAGCATCTTGTAGTTCATTTTTTTAATGTCCACTATTATTGTCCTTCTTTAGGTCATAGAAATGATGAGAATTCTCTATGTTCATTAGAATTTGTATCTAACATGGTCTTTGAGCTTTTGGGGCTTCTGTGGAAAGTACCAATTATAAAAGAGAAGTTCAGGACTTTATATGAAATGTTTATTTTCTCTCTCATAACATTTTTAGAGATCCCCCTCTTCCTCACTCCAGAATAAGGATTATATCAAGAGATTTTAAAATATAGCTTTCCATCATGATTATTCTTTCAGCTATATCACAGTTCTATATATCATAGTTATTGTTACACCTATGACCAAACTTCCCTTCTAGAAGCTTCCCATTTTTCTCTTAAGCACATTTTACAAATCGTTTTAAGGAACCACCCCCATTTCCTTGTGGGAAACTGTATTCTGCTCCACAGTTGCAATTTACCATATTCAGCCTCTACTTGGGTTTTACCACCATAAAACCCAGGTCCTGGGGATTTAAATTACAGATTTATGTGTCTTCTTATTCATTCTGATTTCCTTTTTTTTTTTTTTTTTTTTTTACTGCCTCTAAGCAATTACCTACCTTGTTCAATGGTACATTTATTACTATGTCTTCTTTTATTATGGACTCACCTTCCCTCACTTTTAGACATTCCACCCCCCCCAACCTTTTTTTTTTTTAACCAAGATCCAAAGAATTCTCCTAAAAATGTGAGCAAGAATAAAATCCTCTGGAGATTGAGTGTATACAGGAATTCACCTAATTAATAAATGCAACTTTAAAAATTATAGATGACATGGGAAAATGAAAAAGATTGTTTTCTGTGATAAAATATCCTCTCCCCTCTGACCCCTGTCCTGCCAGGTATATGAGAGTATAAAACAGGGGAAAGAAAGTAGCCCTCTCATCTCAACACTGTCATCTTGTTATTGCCATTTTAGGTTGTAGCTTTGACTCGGACACTGGCAGTCGTCATTATGAAATATGTGGATTAGAGAGAGAGTGACAAGAGCCAGTGAAAAGATTCTGGGTGCATCAAGGAGAGGGGCTTCTAAAAGCTCTGCTGCTCACTAAAAAAGGCTTTTGTTAAAATGGAAATCTCCAGTCATCTTTGAAATAATTGATTGGCAAATACAATGAGTGACCTAGCTGAACCAGAAAGAACTTGAAAAGTACCAACAACAAAATTATATCCTTTTAGCCAAATATGTTTTCTTTTCACTGAAATATGATTGACTCATAATAATGCTAATTATGCCTAATTATCATCTCAATTATTTTACCCTCACAAGAACATTTCATCATTGTGGTGTTTATCAGTTATCTAATAATAATTTATATTCTTTCCACTTTTTTCAAAGAAAAGTTGCATTGGTTTAAACACACTACCATAGTTTGGTGAGATATATAATTATTAATATTGGCTTTTATTCGATTGTAGGCCTTTGATGAGTTAGAACAGAATTTCTCTAAACTCTTCTACAATAGGTTCTATCCAGAGACTAGTTTAAATAGCATAACTGGGCCTCTGTGGGAAGGCCACCTGTGGCTTGACTCGTTAATTGGGAGAATTGAATTATCTTTTTATGGGATGAAAGTGACCAAGGACCTAATACAGAAGCAATAAGAAGAAAGCATCAAGCCACTACTATAGCCTCAGAATTGCTAAAACACAAACCAACAAACAACCCAAAAAAACAGAAAAAAACCCACAAAACTTACAGACTATTAAAAGGGAGAATTGCACCTTAACATCTCTGTCATGTGTTCAGCTGGTCAGCCTTTGAACATCTCCAGACTCAAGGTTAAGTCAGTTGACTGAAATAGCCCTTCCCCTCAGTGAAGAGTCCTCTTCTCTGAATAGAAATGCTTCTGGCTCTTAGTTCCAGCTCTACCTCTTGGTGCCACACAGGACACATCTAAAACCTCTTCGACATGACAGGTCTTCAACTTTAATAATGATACTTAACATTTGTAAAGCATTTGCTCGTGGACAAAGTGGTTTCACATACATTATCACATTTAATCCTATCAGCGGCCCTGTGACATAAGCAAAGTTAACCTCCAATTCACTGAACATTTTTCTCCTTCTGCTGTCTCATCTTCACTTTCCTCCAAACCTGTCTCACTCAACTTTCAAGTCTTTGAAAGTCCTTCTGTTCCGGCTGCTCTCTGAATTCTTTCTCTCTTTGCTGCTTTTCTTTGTTTAAAAGCATAACTCTGAGAACTGGATGTCCTGCTTTATGCTTAGTGGTCACGAACCGTGATTTTACCTAGTAGGTCAAAGACTGTTCTCTAAGACAACATGATACTGCATTTGTGTTTTCGGCAATGCCCTCTTATGAAGGATCGATCTGGGCTTGACCTAAACCAGAACTTTTAAGAGGTTTAATCATGTGGCTGCTAAGTCACCTTTTCCCATCCTGTACTTGTGAAGGCTTTTTGTTTTTCTTTTCTTTTGGTTTTAATTCTGAAACAGCACCCATTCATTTCCATGGGATCTGGAGTGAATGGACTGTCCACACTGGACAAGGGCAAGTATAACCTGAGTTCAGGTTTCTCTTGTATCACTAATTAGTTGTCTTTCCATTTCAAGTAACAGCAACCTCATCCTTCCAGTTGCTTAAGCCCAAAAACTAGAAATCAGACTTGACTCCTTTCTCAAAATTCCTACCAGTCTCATCTTCAAACATTCCTAGAAACTGATCATTTCTCACCACCTCCATCATAACCTCCCAGCTTCAGACACCATCTGTTCCTGTCTGGATTGCCATAACAGCCTCCTGTAGTCTCCCCACTTCCATGTTTGCCTCTCTGTGGTCTATTTTCTTTTTTTCTTTTCTTTTCCTTTTTTCTTTTCTTTTCCTTTCCTTTCTTTTCTTTTCTTTTCTTTTCTTTTCTTTTCTTTTCTTTTCTTTTCTTTTCTTTTCTTTTCTTTTTTCTCTTCTTTTCCTTTCTTTTCTTCTCTTTTCAAGAGAGACCCAGAGAGAGAGAGAGAGAGAGATTGAGATTGAATCTTAAGCAGGCTCTACATTCAGCACAGATCCTGGGATCAAGAATCAGATGCTCAACTGACTGAGCCACCCAGGTGCCCCTCTTCAGTCTATTTTTTATACAACAGCTGGAGTGAGCCTTTTAAATCATGTCAGGACATATTATTCCTCTATTCAAAATTCTCCAGTGTCTTATCATTTAATTCAGAGCAAAAGGTAAAATATTTATCATGCCTCCAAGGGTCCCACAAAAACTGTTCCTTGCCTCCCACTCCCATGCTTCCTTCTTTGTCCCCACTGACTTTCTACCTTGGTCATTCCATCTGGCCCTGGCCTCCTTGTCCTCCTCAAACTCACTAAGCCTGGTTTTCCTTCAGGACCTTTCCACTCATTGCCTCTACATGAAACCCTCTTATTTTGCTTTCAGATCTCTGCTCAAAGAGGAGCCTTATTAGAGGACCCTTCTCAGACCTAGCTGTATAGAACAGTACCCCCAATCCTCCACAGCCCACTTGATTTTTCTCTGTAGCACTTTCCACTACCTGCCACATTACATTGTTAAAAGATAAATGGAGGCATATTAAAATTTTTAAGAGTTTATTTGAGCAAAATTATTTCGCTTGGGGCAGCGCCTAACCAAAAGTGTGTGAGGGTGCTCTACCAACAGGTGCTGAGGGAAAGACATATAGAGAAAGTGTGCACCCAAAGAAGGATGTCACTGAATTTGCTATAGCTTAATGTCTGGCTAGCTGTCTTGACTGGTTGTCCTCAGGTTTTGATTTCTTAACTTTGAGGAATTTACAGGCTTAGCTTTTTGGTTGCTTACATTAGTTGCCCCAGCATTACAGCCATCTCAGTCTAATGACTTCCTGTTTAATTAATTTAGCAACATATTCACTTGGTTTCATTACTTATTGTCTGTCTTCCTCAATTAGAATGGAATCTCCTTATGGCCAAATCTGTTTTGTTTACGGTTGAAGCCCAACATCTAGTATGATGCTTGGTATTTAACAGGCACACAACAAATCACTGTCAAATGAAAGAATTTTCAGAATATTGTTACCTTTCTGACTTTGGCTTCCTCCTTTGTTAAAAAAAAAAAAGCATTTGTATTAATTTCCTGGGGTAACAAAGTACCACAAACTTGGTGGCTTAGACAACTGGATTTATTCTCTCAAAGATCTTGACACCAGAAGTCCAAACATCAAAGTGTCAGGAGGGTTGATTTCTTCTGGAGGATCTGAGGGAGAATCCTTTCTGTGTTTCCCTCCCAGCTTCTAGTGGCTACTGACAAGTTTGGTGTCTTTTGACTTGTAGATGCATCACTCTATCTTTGTGTCCATCTTCACATCACCTTCCCTGAGACTTATCCCCTTCTCTTCTAAGAACACTTTTGTCATTGGATTTAGATTCATCCTGATCCAAGTTGATCATGTCTCACGATCTTTAACTTAATTACATCTGCGAAGACCCTCTTTTCCAAATAAAGTCACATTAACAAATTCTGGGTGGACATATCTTTTGGGGAGCCACCATTCAATCTGCTACAGCACTATTGTGAGGACTACACAAAATAAGTTTTACGAAAGCTCTTCATATAATTTAATGTAGTATTCAGAAGTGAGTCATTATGTTAAAACATTTCATCCTCTCAGATCTGATCTACTGTTCTAGTCTATTGAAATATGTTTCAATACTAATTTTACCATCCAGGGTATCCATTGGCCTTCCTAACTCCAAGTCATTAGTAAACTTGCAAAATATGTTTTCTATATATTCATCCCAGTTATTGATTTAAGAGACATACTGGATAGAACAGAGCCGTAGAGAGAGCAGTGAGGTCTGAAAGCAGACTGCTCATCTAGATTGGTGTGGGTGGGTTAATCAGTACCTTTTGGGTCTAGGGCTTTATCCAGTTATGATTCTTCAAGGTACTTCCATTTGTCTATTTCTCCATATTATCCACAGTACTTTATGATATTCTGTTGACTGGTTTGTAGAAATATAGAGATAGCTGACCCATCCCATTTAATTTATTTATTTGTTGATTTATTCATCCACTTATTCAACTAGGAATCATTGAGTGCCTACTAGGTGCCAGGCATTGAGGAATTGGCAGTGAATACAAGAGACGCTGTCCCTATTTTAATGGAGCTCATCATCACTCATCTCCTGGTTCAGTAACTTGATTTAGCATAAAAACTGTGTGTATGTATTGGGTGAAGGAGAATGGAAATGAAGTCAGTTAGTCATGACTTTTTGCAGCCCATGCTAGCCATCACTGTTCCTTTTATAGGTGTTTCAGACCATCCCAGTTAGCTGGTCTGTCTGGATTCCAGCTTTCTTCTTACCGTGTTTGAAAATTTGATGTGCATTTGTTGTCCTCCTGTCTCAGAGTTTGTATTTAGCTCTCTGATTTTTCAGATTCTATGAAGGTTGGTCAGTCCTCTTGGACATTTCTCTTGGTCCTCTGGGGCACAGTTGATGCAAGGCAGCAGCCCCTGGATGCCCTTTATTATAGCCCTAATATAAATATTATTTTAAAGATAACAACGACAGCTGTAATTTATTTAGCAATTCCACCGTGCTAAATGCCTAACGAATATTATCTTTCTTTTTTAATCTTCACAAATTTCTCCCATGAAAGACGCATTTACCTCTGCTTATAGAACAAGAAGCTGTGACAGTGAGGGGTTAAGTCGTTTGCTCAAGGTTACACAGCCAGTGACTGTCAGAGCCAAGTTCAAACCCAAGGCTCAGATTCTTTCACCACTGAGCTATCCTGCCCCCATTCTTTACCTTTGATCTCAGAGCTCTTTCACTCCCTCCTACTGTTCTTTTTTACTGATCTATGCTCCACCCCTTTCAGTTTGGAAATCCCTCACTTTTACAGAGCCGCTGTGTTCTTCCTCTTGGTTATCCATCGAATTAGACCACCAGCCCAAGGCAGAAAGCTGCTTATCCCTGTCAACTTCATGTTCTGAATAAAACTATAAAAGCTTCCTTTGTTGTCCCTCACATTTTTCTCATCAAGCCTCAGTTCACTTGGGGCTTTCGCCTTTCTGACATACTTCTTATAAGTCCATGCCTCTTTCATCTGGTTAAGAGCCCTTCTTACCATCTTTTGAATATTTCCATTTGAAAACCTGAGTGTCTCAGAGAATTGGCTTCTTTAGGTACTTCTTTTCTTCCTGATGGGATTTATTTGCAATTGTATGTCAGAATTACTTTTTTTTTTAACTTCCCACTTTTCTTGAGTAATCTCCTTTTTAGCAATTTATAGTCACAGCATCACCAGCCAAAAAAAGGTGTAGATATGTACCATGGGTCGAGCACTCTGTTCAGTACAGAAGTCAATGAATCTGGTCCCTCAGTCTCTTCAGGAGGTATTATAATGTGTATGGCATCATATGCTGACATACAGACTAAGTGTCAAATGTGTGTTTAATCATGAAGATGCTGGGGGAGAATAGATGTGGGCTGGAGCAGTAGGAGAAGCTTCATAGAACAGGAAGGACTGGAAGGATAATAATAGAGTATATATAACATAAACCCACTTAATCCTTCCCATAATGCATTGAGTTAAGTATTTAGAGTGTATTCATGTTCCAGATAAGACAGTGGAGGGTACTGAAAGGCTAAAAAAATTGTCCAAGGACACACAGCTTGTAAGTGTCTAAGCCAGGATTTGAACTTCATGAGTATGACTCTAGAATTTAAATTCTTAACTGCCAGCTTTTCTGGGAAGCTTCTCGATAAGGAAAGAGGAGGGAATAAGGCCCACCAGATGAGGAATGTTCAGGACTTCATTGGGGCAACATTGAGAAGAAGAGTTTTGGTGCAGGATCTTTACTTTTAATTAGAGGAAAAGGATGAGGGTTATGAAAGCATTATACCTTATAATACCCGTACTGTAAACCAACTGATCCACAATGTACTCGGAGAAAACAACATGGGATCTCACTGAAGCCGACTTCTGATAACATGACTAGAGTTATTCTATGGAAAAAAAAAATCAGAGTGGCAAATGACAGCAAGCAGTGTCAATAGATGCCCCTTGCAACTAATCAAATGCATTCAATGTGAAAAATCATTAGAGTACATTTTGACATCTTGGGCCATTCTTATGCTCACAGATAGCTGTATTGTTAACAACATTGTCATTGAAAAGGAAGAAAAATGACACACATAACAGGTAAAAATAAAACCATGTGAATGGTGTGGAATTTCTCAGAAAAATGAATTTGGAGAAAAATCAAAGACACCTGTTCCAGCATTCAGTTATTAAACACCTTGAATATAAAAAAAAGATGACTTTGAATGTCAGTTCACTACATTGTCAGCTGGTTGGACCTACCCCCAATAGGCAACTCTGAAAATACTACTCTTCTTGTGATCTGTCCCATGTTTTTCATAGAGCATTAAGTTGCTTTCTAAGGATTTCTAACTACTGGGTTGCTGACTGGGCATGATTATTAACAATCAAAGAGTCCTGTTCACAAGTGGAAGGGCTGCAGTCCTGGGAATCTGGCTAACTTCCAATTGGGTAATTACATACAGAGAATCTTGTTGAATCCCCGTTGGAGCTCTAGTTATGAAAGCAACTTATAGGGTGATTTGTAATTGTTCCTGTGGCTGGAAAAATAGTGCAATGCACGGAAAATAAAACTAGCAGTAGCCTCCACTGGAAGGAGAGAAAGCAAACCGTCATGCCTACTGAGGAAAGCTAAAGGTCACCCTTAAAGTAAGAAGCAAAGAAAAAGAAAATGATTACTGACACAACCAAAATATAATGCAGATGAGTCCTTTTTTTTTTACGCTTTTTTTTTTTAACATTTGTTTATTTTTGAGAGACTGAGAGAGACAGAGAACATGAAGGGGAGGGGCAGAGAGGGTGACACAGAATCTGAAGCAGACTCCAGGCTCTGAACCTGATGCGGGCTCGAACCTGTGAACCGTGTGATCATGCCCTGAGCCAAAGTCTGACACTTAACCAACTGAACCACCCAGGCACCCCACAGATGAATCCTTTTAACTCTTAGTTTTGCCAAATGTAGTGAGCTACCAAATTATAGAAATATATCAGAGAATGTTTGGTGGCAACAAAGTATTTGCTTTTGAATCATTTATACTAGAGATATTGTTTGTTAAGAGTCAATTGGAGTCTGAGTCCTCTTAATTATATTAGGGAAAAAGGCATTTTCTTTTATAAATTATGTCATCCTAAATAAACATTGCATCAGGTAGATAAGGATGCAAATAACTTTTTTTTTGTTATTAAAAGATTTGATAATTTGCATTACCAGATCCCAAACTCAATTGTATACAGGAATTACCTAGGAAAGTTACAAAATTCCATATTCCTAGGTCCCATACATGACCTACTTAGTCAGCAGTTGGCAGTAAGATTTGGTAATCTCTTTATTTTAAAAGCCCCATCTGGTGATTGTGATGTGCAGCCAGGTTTGAGAACTTCTGATGAACTTGACTCAGCTTTTAGACAACTGCTTTCCTTACGAACTAGATGTTTTTACAAATACCTTTGATTAAAAGAATGCTGGTGACCAGGATAACTTCCCAGTCTAAGGAGAACCAGGAGTCCTAGCAGTAAGTGCTAGGAGCAAGGACATCTGGAACCACAACCTTCTCTTTTAACATGGCCTTAAAGTCATTGATGAAGATAGAAATATTTTTTAAAATATCTGATCATATCTGATTATTATCATATAATGATCATTAACCATTGAGAAACCCTGTTCTTAAATGCATTTCATAGCAGCTTATTGAAAATGTGCTATTGTCAGGGTGCCTGGGCAGCTCAGTCAGTTCAGCATCTGACTCTTGATTTCAGCTCTGGTAGTGATC
This sequence comes from Felis catus, assembly GCF_018350175.1. Lineage (NCBI taxonomy): Eukaryota > Metazoa > Chordata > Mammalia > Carnivora > Felidae > Felis > Felis catus. The sequence goes on from NC_058374.1 coordinate 118,175,904, forward strand.
TCACAGTTCATGGGGTTGAGACCCACCTTGGACTCATGCACCTTGGACTCTGCATGGAGCCTGCTTGGGATTCTCTCTCTCTCCCTGTCTCTCTGCCTCTCCCCCACTCATGCTCCCTCTCTTAAAAATAAATAAATAAACATTAAAAAAAAAGATATAGAAAATATGCTACAGTCTTTAAAAAAAAACAAGAGTAGGTAAAGAATTGCAACATTTTCTGTCAAAGTCTCAATGGGGACGAAGTAAAAGTTTATCTATTTTTCTTTCAGGGTACATTGTGTTTTGCTTCCACACTTATAGTATATTTATAGAAGTGATGAAAGCTACCTACCTTAAATTGACTTTGTTTATGAAGAAAGTTTATTTTTTTTGTGGTGTGGAGAAACTCTAGTGTCTTAGGCTGAACCATTGCCGTCTCAATTCATCAGGCCACCTATAACTCAAAACAGTTGTATTCATCAGATTTTGCCAGCTTATTGGCAATGGAAAAGAAAAGTTTATTCATCTTGTTGGATTATGTGATCTCTAAGGTCCTTTCCATCTCTAAAATTCTATTATTCTTTTCTATCCCAATGATAGACAAAGTACAGAAATTCATCACATCTCTCTGGTGTAATAGAAATGAGTAGAATCCACAAGTATTTTAACCCTAAAGTTTTGGTCTTTCTCTTATATTTCACTGGTGATGAACCTTATACAACCTTGATTTTTTTATGATTCAAGAGTGGAAATTCATCAATAGTAGTGGATACAATCAATATGAAGGTGCTGACTGGTGGTAGAAATAAGAGACACATTATTATTCTCTTGGGTCTTATTCCTAGCTGCTGATGAATAAACTTTGATATTATATAAGATCCTCTAGGATATTAAATTATATGAAACCTATGGAATATCAAATAGTTGTGGCTCTATTTTTGGTACTCCTGTATTTTTTCATGTATCTATTATTTATCTCACTATTTTGCATTTTGGGAGGCATGTGTCTGTCTTACCACCTAGACCATAGTTCTTTACATTCCCCAGACATAGTACAGTGCTTAGTGCATTTTTAGTTGGCATGTGATGTGATGTCTTTTGAATATTAAATGAGTTCATCTGCTTTCAAATAACTGCTAAACATTTTTAAATGAAGTCCCCAAAACAAAAATCCTTTGTTCCTCCCTCTTTTTATGCTCCTCCAAGCCAAAACATTCACAAAGTTATAATGACTTCTGTCTCCTTAAAAGTTTTTCAGAATGTCTCTTTTCCCTTTACATCACAAGAACCAAATGCCCATCTTCCTTCAGCTAGACTATTTCGCAAGCCTCTTAACTGGTTTCTAGCTTCTAGTCTTTCTCCTCTCCAGTCTGTAGTTCATCCAGTTACCTAACATATGCTCCCCTATGTAAACCCTTTGTCTAGCCTATGAGACTGTTTATCACCTGACTCCTGCCAACTGTCTGTCTTCATTTAGTGTCCATCTCCCACATGAGCGGTTTGCAACAAACTACTTCCCTTTCCCTAAATACTCTGTGCCTCTGGTGCCTCCATGCCAGGGCTAGAAACAGACACAGATACTAAACAAATAAATGGGCATGGCTGTGTTCCAATAAAATTGTATTTACAAAAGTAGGCAGGGGCTAGGTTTGACCCAGGAGCTATAGTTTGTTGACTTCTACTTTGTGCCTTTGTATTTGTTGTTCCTTCTGCCTGAACTGCCCTTCCATTCTTATTGCACCCCTCATTGTCTACACCTCCAATGCCATTTTGAACTTCTAATTTTTCAAATGTTTACTTAAGCACTCTTCCTGTGGGAAGCCATCCTGAATAATGCTCACTCCTAGAACATGTGATGCATACAGTTGATACTCATTATTCATGGTAGTTACATTCTATAAAGTTGCCTCAAACATTGAATTAGAGAATTCTGAACCATTGCTCCTAGGGGAAATACAGCGTTAGGTTCCTGTGAGCCTGAGATCACATTTTCACCAACCAATCAACATGTAACCTTGTTTTATGGGTGGTTTTTGTCAATAACACCATATTTAATATAGATTGTTGGTTCATTAACAGTGAACTAATGGCCAGCATCAGTATAACTCATGCCTGAATGAAGTTTATCTGACATGCCTATTTTCCCTGAAGGCACCTAACAGCCTTCTTGCACGTAGGAACACTAGATAGCACTGTAGCATTTGGGGGCCTTTTAAACATCAAAATCACCAACAAAAGCACAAAAACATGAAAAATCTGGCACTAAATTGACCACAAAAAAAGACAATTACTTGCAGTTTGAGAGTGGAAACAAGAAGACAGAGAGTTCTACCGTCAAATGTGCCTATCAGGCAACTCAGATTTTTCATAGCTCTGCACATGTCTGTGAATGGCCACAAAAGCACCGTAAGTATTGATTTTGGGGTTACACATACATTTTAGTGAATAGGGAAATTCAAAAATACAAAATTGGTGAGTAAAGAGGATTGACTATGTCTCCATAACAGAATTAAAAGAATAGATGGCTAGGTCCTTGTGAACTAGTTGATTTATTTTCTTCTTCCTGTCATCATAGCCTTAGAGCTTAAATTAAAATTTGAATATTTGTATGAAGGAAGGAAGGAAGGAATATTTGTATGAATTGAATGAAATATATTCTGCTCAATGTTTTCAGTACAGGCTCTGTATATGTAGGAAAACATTAAAAAAATCTTTTTTCAGGATTTACTAAGTGATTAGTAATTCAACTGCAGTACATAGGGAATGATGTTGCTTTTTTCTTATTTAATGTCTCCATTAATGATTTTCAACAGGCAGTAAACAATAAATTAATGAAATCTGCAGATAATACTAAATTAAGAGGTGCTGAAAGTACCAGGAAGAGTACTGCTGTAGCATAAATGTACTCAGAGAAGTTAAAAATATGAAGCAAATCAGGAATGATGCAACTAGAAAAATACAATGCAGAAAACCTAGCCAAGCAAATTTTAAATGTCCCAGAAACCTAGACACTTCTGCTTATTGATTTTAAATGACCTGTGTATTTATTAATTTAACATTTATTGAGTGTCTATTATGTACCTGGCTAGTGCTCTGTTCTGGGGATATTAAAGTGAATAAGACATCAAGAGCCCTGCCTGATGGAGTTTATGTTCCAGTGGGGAGAAAGAAAAGAGGGGTGAATAGTCAAGAATCTCTAAGTTTAGTGGGGAGGTGATATTAGAGTTGAAACATGAAGGATGAGTGAAGAGTAAGGAGGAGAAATACTACAGAGAGAGAAAACTCAAAGGCAGAAGCCCAGAGGGGGAGAATGGGTGTGGCAGGATACAAGGACAGAAAAGGAGGATGGCTGGAGCTTACCTTTGGGGTGGCCTGGAGGGCAGAGATGATTTAAAACCAGTGAAAGACCAGGCAAGGCACAGGTTGTGCGGTACCCTGTGGGCATTGCAAAAGAAATTGGATTTTATTCTAGGTGCCAAGGGAAACCATTGAAGAGTTTTGAGAAAAGGGAGAAATATTTGACTCATATTACCTGATTGAAGTAGGGCACATATATAGCAAGGAATTGAATTAGGAGGTTGTAGCAGCAATTCCAACAAGAGAAGACGGTGGCTTGGACCAAGACCTAGAGAGGGAAAGGTGGGGAAGGATGAGAATCTGTTTGGGATACTTGCTAATGGATTGGCTGAGAGTGGAGAAAGGATAGAATGATAGGATTCAAGGATGAGTCCTACGTTTTTTACTTGAGTGACTGGCAGGTTTCAGCAGCCAGGAGCTGGAGCTACCGACTGAATTAGCGTAGAAATTGATCCGTTGTAGATATATTAGACGTGTGGTGTGTATTAGACATTTAAATAAGATTTCACTGTGATTTTAGTTTGCATTTTTCCTCATGACTAAGGCTGTAGAGTGTTTTTTCTTGTGCTTGTTGCCCATTCATATATTTTCCTTTATAAAGTTTTTGTTTAAGACTTTTGCCCATCTCTTTGGGGCTATTTTGCTAATATTTATCAATGATTTTTGCCTCTATAGCCATAGGGAAGTTGGTCTATAGTCTTCTTTAACTGAATGTCTTTGTCTAGTTTTGGTATCAGGGTACTACTGGCCTACAATTTACTTATTAGTTTTCATAATGTATCTTTTGATGAGAAGGTTTTAATTTTAATGATTTCCATTATATACTTTTTTTTTATGATTAGTGCTTTCAGGTTTCTAAGAAATCTTTGCCTGTCTTAATGTCACAAAAATATTCCCCCTTTATTAGAAGCTTTATGATTTTAGATTTTTTTATCTACTCAAATGTATATTTGAAGATGGTATAAGGTTTAGGTCAGGACTTATTTATTTATTTATTTATTTATTTATTTATTTATTTATCAAACAGACAGCCATTTTTCCCAGCACCATTTGTTGAAGACTTTTTTCCATTAAACTGCTTTATTGCCTTGGTTGAAAATCAGTTGAACATATAAATATGGTTCTGTTTCTGTATTCTGTATATTGTTCTTTTGAACTGTTTAAACTTCCACACACCCGAATCTCATTGTCCAGATTATCGTAGATTTATAGTTAATCTTAAAGTTAGGGAGTATAAGGCTTTCAACTTTTTTTTTTTTAAGATTGTTTTGGTTGTTCTAAGTCCTTTGCACTTCTATAAAGATTTTAGAATCAGGCACCCATGGGTGGCTCGGTCGGTTAAGCGTCTGACTTCGGCTCAGGTCATGATCTCGTGGTTTGTGAGTTCAAGCCCCGCGTCGGGCTCTGTGCTGACAGCTTGGAGCCTGGAGCCTGTTTCCGATTCTGTGTCTCCCTCTCTTTCTCTGACCCTCCCCCGTTCATGCTCTGTCTCTCTCTGTCTCAAAAATAAATAAACGTTTAAAAAAAAATTAAAAAAAAAAGATTTTAGAATCAGTTGTCTGTCAATGTCTGTGGAAAGATCTGCTGGGATATTTATTTGAATTGTGTTAATTTAGTAAGCGTCATGTAACAATATTGAATCTTCTAATCATGAACATTGTAAATTTTTTATTTTGAACCTTTTTTCCCCGGCAACATTTTGTAATATCTTGCATTAATTTTGTTAGATTTTCTCTAAGTGTTTTATATTTTTGATGCTATTTTACATGGTATTGAAAAATTTTCATTTTTAATTGTTAGTTACTGTGTATATATTTTATATTGATCTTATATTCTGAAATATCATTAAATTCAGTTATTAATTCTAATAGTTTATGATTTTTTAGGTTTGCTGAGGCTTTCTACATAGTCATGTCATCTGCGAACAAAAATTTTATTTGTTACTATTCTCTAGATAACCTTTATGTTTTTTGGTCCTGTTACCAATACAATATCTCATAGAAGTAGTGAGGCTTACTTTATTTTTCACAGTAGTTGAAAATGGTTCAGTCTTTCACCACACAGTATGATCTCAGCTGTAGGTTTTTTGTATATTATCTTTATTAGATTGAAAAAGTTTTCTTCTAGGGCACCTGGGTGGCTCAGTCGGTTAAGCATCTGACTTTGGCTCAGGTCATGATCTCACTGTTTGTCAATTTGAGCCCCACGTCGGGCTCTGTGCTGACAGCTCAGAACCTGGAGCCTGCTTCAGATTCTGTGTCTCCCTCTCTCTGCTCCTCCCCTGCTCGTGCTCTGTCTCTCTCTCTCTCTCTCTGTCAAAAATAAATAATGTTTTTTTTAATGTTTACTTATTTTTGAGAGAGAGACAGAGACAGAGACAGAGCATGAGTTGAGGAGGGGCAGAGAGAGAGAGGGAGACACAGACGCCGAAGCAGGCTCCAGGCCCTGAGCTGTGAGCACAGAGCCTGATGCGGGGCCCGAACTCATGAACCGTGAGATCGTGACCTGAGCTGAAGTCAGATGCTTAACTGACTGAGCCACCCAGGTGGCCCTAAAAAAATTTCTTTTTTAAAGAAAAAGTTTTCTTCTATTTCTAGCATACTGAAAATTTTTTTCATGAATGGGTGCTGAATTTTATCCAGTGTTTTTCTGCAGTTACTTTGTGATTATATGATATTTTTCTTTTATCTGTTAATGTGGTGAATTTCATTGATTAATTTTCAAATATTAAGCCAATCTTGCTTTCCAGTAACAAATCACCCTTCATATATCCTTTTTAAATATTGCTAGGATCAATTTGCTAATATTTTAATGATTCTTGCTTCATGTTCATGAGGGAAATTGGTTTGTAGAATTCTTTTTTTATGTTGTCTTTGAATTTGGACTTAGGGAATACTGACGTCATAGAACAAGTTGGGATAGGTTTCTTTTCTTCTATTTTCTGAAAAATTTTTGAGAAATTGATGGTATTTCTTCCTTAGATCCATCTGAGCTTAGATTTTACTTTTTTATTGTGGTTAAAGCCACATAACATAAATACCATCTGAATCATTTTTGAGTGCACAGCTCAGTGGTGCTAAATACAGTCACGTTGTTGTGCATCTGTCACCACCATCTTTCACTATAACTCTTTTCATCTTGTAAAATTGAAGCTATGCTTATTTAAAAAATAACTTCCCTTTCTCCCTTCCCCCAAACTCCTGGCAACTGCTGTTGTATTTCATCTTTATGATTTTGATTACTCTAAGTACTTTATGTAAGTGAAATCGTATACTCTATGTCATTTGTGACTGGATTATTTCACGTAGTGTAATGTCCTCAAGGTTCATCTATATTGTAGCACATGTCAGAATTTCCTTCCTTTGTAAGGCTGAATACTATTCCATTGTATGAATATATCACATTTTGCTTGTTCATTCATCTATGGGTGGACACTTAAGTTACATACACATTTTCGCCACTGTGAATAATGCCGTTTTGAAAATGGGTGTACAAATATCATCTCAAGACCCTGCTTTCAATTTTTCTGGGTATATACCCAGAAGTAGAATTACTGGATTATTTGGTAATTTTGTGGTTTTTATTTATTAATTTTTATTAAGTTTTTTAAAATTTCAGTACAGTTAACACAGAATGTTATATCAGTTTCAGGTATACAATACAGTGATTCAATAGTTCTATTCATTATTCAGTGTTCATCATGAGTGTGCTGTTAATCCCCATCACATATTTCACCCATCCTCCCCCACCTGACTCCTCTCTGGTAACCATCAGTTTGTCCTCTATACTTAAGAGTCTCTTTCTTGCTTTGTCTCTCTCTCTCTGTCCTTTATTTTTTTTTCCTTTGCTCATTTGTTGCGTTGCTTAAATTCCACATATGAGTGAAATCATATGGTATTTGTCTTTCTCTGAGTGGCTTACTTTGGTTAGCATTATACTCTCTAGCTCCATCCATGTTGTTGCAAATGGCAAAATTTCATTCTTTTTATGGCTGAATAATATTCCATTATGTATGTGTACCACAGCTTCTTTATCCATTCATCGGTCAAGAGACAGTTGGGCTGCTTCCATAATTTGACTACTGTAAATAATGCTGCAGTTAACACAGAGGTGCATGTATCTCTTTGAATTAGTGTTTTTGTATTTTTTTGGTAAATTTCCAGTAGTGTGATTACTCAGTTGTAGGGTAGTTCCATTTTTAACTTTTTGAGGAACCTCCATACTGTTATCCACAGTGGTTGTACCAGTTTGCATTCCCACCGATAGATCATCAGGGTTTCTGTTTCTCCACATCCTCTCCAACACTTGTTGTTTCTTATGTTTTTGATTGTAGCCATTCAGATAGGTGTGAGGTAACATCTCACTGTAGTTTTGATTTGCATTTCCCTGATAATGAGTGATATTGAGCATCTTTTCATGTGTCTGTTGACCATCTGGATGCCTTTAGAGAAATGTCTGTTCATTTCTTCTGCCTGTTTTTATTTATTTATTTATTTATTTATTTATTTATTTATTTATTTATATTAAATATAATTTACTGTCAAATTAGTTTCCATACAATACCCAGGGCTCATCCCAACAGGTGCCCTCCTCAATGCCCATCACCCACTTTCCCCTCTTCCCCACCCCCACTCAACTCTCTGTTTGTTCTCCATATTTAAGAGTCTCTTATGGTTTGCCTCCTTACCTCTCTGTTTCTAACTGTTTTTTTCCCCTTCCCTTCCCCCATGGTCTTCCATTAAGTTTCTCAAGATCCACATATGAGTGAAAACATATGGTATCTGTCTTTCTCTGCCTGACTTATTTCACTTAGCATAATACCCTCCAGTTCCATCCACGTTGCTGCAAATGGCAGGATTTCATTCATTCTCATTGCCAAGTAGTATTCCATTGTATATATAAACCACATCTTCTTTATCCATTCATCAGATGACGGACATTTAGACTCTTTCCATAATTTGGCTATTGTTGAAAGTGCTGCTATAAACATTGGGGTTCAAGTGCCCCTATACATCAGCACTCCTGTATCCTTTGGGTAAATTCCTAGCAGTGCTATTGCTGGGTCATGGGGTAGATCTATTTTTAATTTTTTGAGTAACCTCCACACTGTTTTCCAGAGAGGCTGCACCAGTTTGCATTCCCACCAACAGTGCAGGAGGGTTCGCATTTCTCCACATCCTCTCCATCATCTGTAGTCTCCTGATTTGTTCATTTTGGCCACTCTGACCAGCCTGAGGTGATATCTCAGTGTGGTTTTGATTTGTATTTCCCTGATGAGGAGTGATGTTGAGCATCTTTTCATGTGCCTGTTGGCCATCTGGATGTCTTCTTTAGAAAAGTGTCTATTCATGTCTTCTACCCATTTCTTCACTGGATTATTTGTTTTTCGGGTGTGGAGTTTGGTGAGTTCTTTATAGATTTTGGATACTAGCCCTTTATCCAATATGTCATTTGCAAATATCTTTTCCCATTCCATCGGTTGCCTTTTAGTTTTGTTGATTGTTTCCTTTGCAGTTCTTCTGCCCATTTTTAAATTGGATTATTTGGGGATTTTTTGCATGTTGAATTGTGTAGGTTCTTTATATATTTTGGATACTGACACTTTATCAGACATGTCATTTGCAAATCTCTTCTCCCATTCCATAGGCTGTCTTTTAGTTTCATTGATTGTTTCTTTTGCTGTGCAGAACCTTTTTATTTTGATGTAGTCTCAATAGTTTATTTTTGCTTTTGTTTCCTTTGCCTCAGGAGACATATCTAGAAAAAAGTTGCTACACCACTGTCAGAGAAATTACTGCCTGTGCTCTCTTCAATGATGTTTACAGTTTCAGGTCTCACATTTATATCCTTAATCCATTTTGAATTTATCTTTGTGTATGGTATAAGCCAGTGGTCCAATTTCATTCTTTTGCATGTAGCTATCTGTTTGTCCCTATACCCCTTGAAGAGGCTTTTCGCCACTGCATATTCTTTCCTCCATTGTCAAAGATTAATTAAACCATATAAATGTGGGGTTGTTTCTGGGTTTTCTATTCTAGTTCACTGAATAGAAATGTGTCAGTTTTTATGCTAGTACCATACTGTTTTCATTACTACAGATTTGTAGTATAACTTGAAATCTAGAATTGTGATACTTCCAGCTCTGTTTTTCTTTTTCCAGATTGTTTGGCTATTTTGGGTCTTCTGTGGTTCCATATAAATTTTGAGATTGTTCTAGTTCTGTGAAAAATTTGTTGACATTTTGATAAGGATTGCATTAAATCTGTAGATTGCTTTGGGTAGTATGGACATTTTAACAATATTTGTTCTTCCAGTCCATGAACATGGAATATCTTTCTACTTATTTATGTCATCTTCAATATCTTTCATCAATGTTTTATAGTTTTGGAGAACAGGTCTTTCACCTCCTTGGTTAAGTATATTCTTACGTATTTTATTATCTTCAGTGCAACTGCAAATGGGATTACTTTTTTAATTCCTCTTTTTGTTGTCTTATTATTAGTATGCAAAAATGCCACAGATTTCTATACATTGATTTTTTTTTATCCTGCTACCTTCCTGAATTTATTTATCAGTTTTAGTAATTTTTTGGTGGAGTCTTTAGGGTTTTCTATATATAGTATCATGTCTGCAAATAGTGAAAGTTTTACTTATTCCTTACCAATTTAAATACCTTTATTCCTGATTGCTGTGGCTGGTAATTCTATTTCTGCTTTTTTGAGGGAATGCCATACTGTTTTCCACAGAGGCTTTACCATTTTACATTCCCTCCAACAAAGCCCACATCTGTCATTACTTATTGTTTTCTGTTTTTTAGATGGTAGCCATCTTAATAGGTGTGAAGTAGAATCTCATTGTAGTTTTCATTTCCATTTCCCTAGTGATTAGTGATGTTGAGCATCTTTTCTTGTGCTTATTGGCCATTCCTGTATATTATTTGGAAAAACGTCTGTTCAAATCCTTTTCTCATTTTTGAATCAGGATGTTTTTTGTTGTTGAGTTTTAGAAGATGCCCATGTATTTTGGATATTAAGCCTTTATTAGACGGATGATACAAAAATATTTCCTCCCTTTCTTTGGATTAACTTTTTATTCTGTTGATCATGTCTTTAGATGCACAAAGTTTAAAAATTGTCATGAAATTCAATTTGTCTATTTTTCTTTTGTTGCCTATGCCTTTAGTGTTATATTCAAGAAATCTTGCCAAATCCAGTGTCATGAGACTCTTGTCCGATGTTTTCTTCTAAGAGTTTCATTATTTTAGGTCTTATATTTTGGTCTTGATTCATGTTAAGTTAATTTTTGTATATAGTGTTAGGTAAGGGTTCAACCTCAATTTTTTGCGTGTGGATATCCCCCTTCCAGCACCATTTGTTAAAAAGACCGTTGTTTCTGAATTGAATGGTCTTGGCACCCTTGTCAAAAATTATTTGACCATATGTGTAAGGGTTTATTTCTGAGCTCTCTCTTCTATTCCATTTATTTATATGTCTGTCTTTATGCCAGTACCACACTGTTTTGATTACTATAGCTTTGTAGTCAGTTTTGAAATCAGCAAGTGTGAGTACTGCAGTTTTTGTTGTTCAATATTATTTAGGCTGTTTTGAGTCACTTGAAATTCCATATGTATTTTAGAATATTTTCTATTTCTGTCAAAAATGTCACTTGGATTTTGATAGGGATTGTGTTGAATTTGTAGATCACTTTGGGTAGTATTTACATCTTACCCAATATCACGTTTTCCAATTCATGAATATGGGGTGTGTTTCAATTAATTTCTGTCTTCTCTAATTTCTTTCAGCTGTGTTTTTAGTTTTCATTCTTCATGTCTTTCATTTCCTTGGTTAAGTTATTTTCTCAGTATTTTATTCTTTTAGATACTATTGTAAATTGTTGTTATAGTTTCTTTTTAAGATTGTTCATTGTTTGTGTAGAGAAATGCAACTGATTTTTGAATGTTGACTCTGTATGCTGCTACTTTGCTTAATTCATTTATTAGTTCTAACAGTTTTTTGTAGGATCTTTAGGGTTTTATACACATAAAATCATATTATTTTCAAACAGATAATTTTACTTCTTCATTTTCACTTTGGAAGACTTTTATTTGTTTTTTATTGCCTACTTGCTCTGGCTAGAGCTTCTAACACTATTTTGAATAGAAGTGGTAAAAGCAGGCATCTTCATCTTGTTTCTAATCTTAGGGGAGAAACTTTCAGTCCCTCACCATTGAAGATGATGTTTGCTGTGGGTTTTTCATAAATGGCATTTCTTATGTTGAGGTAGTTTCTTTCTTTTATTAATTTTTTGGCTGTTTTTATGATGAAAAGGTTTTGAAATTTTTCAAATGCTTTTTCTGTATCATTGAGACAATCCTATTTTTTTCTTCTTAAATTTCTTTTCTTTCTTTTTTTTTTTAATTTTTTTTTAACGTTTATTTATTTTTGAGACAGAGAGAGACAGAGCATGAACGGGGGAGGGTCAGAGAGAGGGAGACACAGAATCTGAAACAGGCTCCAGGCTCTGAGCTGTCAGCACAGAGCCCGACGCGGGGCTCGAACTCACAGACCGCGAGATCATGACCTGAGCTGAAGTCGTCTGCCCAACCGACTGAGCCACCCAGGCGCCCCTCTTCTTAAATTTCATGATGTGATATATTACATTGGTTGATTTTTGTATGTGGAATAATCCTTGTATACCACAAATTCTACTCCGTCATAGTCTATAATCCCTTTAATATACTGCTGAATTCAGTTTGCTAATATTTTTTTGAGTATTCTTGCATCAATATTCAAAAGGGATATTGGTCTGTAGACTTCTTGTAGTGTCTTTGTCTGGTTTTGGTATCAGGATAATTTTGTCCTCATCAAATGAATTAGGAATTACTCCTTCATCTTCAGTTTTTTGGAGAAATTTGAGAGGAGGTCTTAGTTCTTCTTTAAATGTTTGCTAAAATTAACCAGTGAAACCAGCAGGTCCAGGGCTTTTCTTGGGAAATTTTTGATTGCTGATTCAACGGTTATAGGTGTATTCAGATTTTCTATTTCTTTGTGAATTGTCTTTGTTGGTTTTATGTTTCTATGAATTTACACATCTTATCGAGGTTATCCAATCCTTTCATTCCTGATTTTAATAATGAGTCTTCTTTTTTTCTTAGTCCATCTAGCTAAAGGTTTGTCAAGTTTTTTGACCTTTTTGAAGAATCAACTTTTACTTTCATTGGTATTTTCTTTTTTTTTTTATAGTTTACTTATTTTTTGACAGAGGGAAGGGGAGGGAGAGAGGGGGAGAGGGGAGAGAGGTGGGGGAGAGAGAGAGAGAGAAAGAGAATCCCAAGCAGGCTCCGCACTGTCAGTGAAGAGCCCATTGTTGGGCTAGAACTCACAAACCATGAGATCATGACCTGAGCTGAAATCAAGAGTGGAATGCTTAATCTGCTAAGCCACCCAGGTGCCCCTTCATTGATATTTTCTATATTTTTCTATTCCCTGTTTCATTTATCTTTGCTCTAATCTTTATTATTTTCTCCCTTCTGCTAGCTTTGGGTTTAGTTTGTTCTTGTTTTTCTTGTTTTTTTAAGTTGTAAAGTTAGATTATTTATTTGATATCTTTTGTTTTTTTAATGTAAGCATTTATAGCCATAATTTTTTTCCTTTATCACTGCTTTTACTGCATTCCATGCACTTTGCTATACTGTGTCTTCTTTTTAATTTGTCTGTAAGTATTTTCCAATTTCCCTTGTGATTTCTTCTTTGGTTCATTGGTTGCTTAAAAGTGTGTTGTTTAATTTCCACAATTTTGTGAATTTTCCACTTTTTATTTTCTTATTGACTTGTAGCTTCATCCTCTTGTGGTCAGAGAAGATACTTTTTGTTAGATCTATCTATTTATTTTTTTCTATTCAGTTATCTATCTATTGGTACTTAATTTGTGGGTTACACTATGGTTTATCCTGAAAAAAGTTCCATGTGTATTTGAGAAGAATGTATATTCTCTTGTTGGGTATTGTGGCCTGTGCATATCTATTAGACCTAGTTGATTTACTGTGTTGTTATAGGTCCTCTATTTCCTTACTTAACCTTCTGTCTGGTGTTCTATTCATTATTGTGAGTGGGGTATTGAAGTCTCCAACTCTTATGGTGGAACACTCTGTTTCTTCCTTAAATTATGTCAGTTTTGACTTCATGTATTTAAGGTCTGTCATTAAATGTATAAATGTTGTATCTTCCTGCTATATTGGAATTTTTATTAATATATAATGTCCTTCTTTGTCTCACGTAATCTTTTTTATTCCAAGTTTGTTTTGTTTGATACTAGTATTGTTGCTCTCTTTTAGTTTCTATTAGTGTGGAATATCTTTTTCTGTGCTTTCACTTTCAACCTGTTTGTGGCCTTGGATCTCAAGTGAGTCTCTTGTAGGCAGCTTGTAGTTGGATCATGTGATTCTACTCATTCTGCCAATCTCTGTAGTTGATTGGAGAATAGGAACTCACCAAATTCCTACTGTGCGGGCACTGGGCTTGGCCCTGGCAATAAAGCTATAAATAAGATAGATAGTCTTTGACCTCAGGGAGTTTATGTGTTCTTTGACATATACAGATATTAAAAAATAATTAAACAATTAACTTCTCATTTTGTACAAATCCTACTAAGGATAATATATAAGGGAATGAGACTCAGAATGACTGCTTGAGACTAAAATCAGACTTTTAAGCCCTAATTAATTTTTTAAATCTAGAGCTGACAAAAAATAATAGTGTAAGTGTTCATCTCTCTATGGCTTTACTTCTGTATAATTTTTCAACATGTCACTCTTTCTCCTTATGAATAAAATATGTTCAGAAGCCATGTAAATGTTCAGAAATAGACCACAATGGATATGCCAATAATGATAACTTTTCTTAGAAACATATAGTATTAACCTGTTTAATACTCAATTTTATCATGAGATACTTTGTATTTTACTTAGGACTAGATTATAGATATTAGAGGTGGACAAAGCAGAGTTGGCCACAAAATATCAGTCCTCCCTACTTAAGAAAATGTCTAAATCTCCAGGAGCCACTTTGAATTCCTCCTTTTGGTGTACCACTTTAGAATGATTGCATCAGGTCTCCAGTTGTGTGGGGCAGAGATAAGGACTCCTAAATGTAGGTGACGGAAGGTAGCTATGGTGGGATAGGCTACTTGCCAAAGCTGTGTGATTATCTTGAGAAGTTCAGCAGCTGGCCACCCACAACTTGTCTGATTACTTCCTTCTCCACAATTTTGATTTTGAGTTCTTTTAGATAAAAGTCAGCTTAATTTTTTTAAGTCTCTAAACTTTGATTATATAAATGAATTTAAGTGGATTCAATATCGACAACCTCATTATGCACTATATCAAATCCATTAATAAATTAACGATAATTCAACTTGCTTCTGTGTAATGGAATTTTTTGCTAGAGGTGTTGTAATTGGAAGAACACCACCAATTGCTTGTTATTTAATCTAGTGATTTGTACAGATTTTTTAAAAATACATATTCTAGGAAACCAATTAGCATTAGTTGGGAGTTTCATTTCTCAATTCATTTTTGGACTCTAATAATTAAACACAGCTACCTGAAATAGCTGGTAATGAGCTGAAACATAATGAAAATATAAGCTAATAATTGACTCATCAACTCATGACACAAACTGTTGAGTTAACATATTTTTTAAGAATTTGAAAAAGTTCTCTTTGGAGGAAGAGGGTAAAGGGTGGTCATAGCCATGGATAAGAAACTTTAATTTTCTTTTTCAACATAAACTTTGTGAATGGCTTAAGGTTCAAAAAGTCTAAAATTCAAAAATGGATTTCAATAACGGTGGCGTGTGCTGGAAGCCTGTGTTGTAACAACGCAGACAGATTTTGTCAGGTCCTGCGATTCTATCACAAAAGCCCATGTCCTGCAAAGGAGGGCAGGTTTCCATGTTTCTCTTTTCGTCAGCTCTTTGCATTGTTGACTGATTCACTGTAGTGCTGTTGTCAGTATTTTATCAATAGTCACATAGATCTCATGACTGGCATTTTGCCTTTTTAAAACCATCCCCTTTGCTGTTATAGAGAATTGGGACCTCGAAGCCTGGTGGGAATAGCTGGTCTCCTTTTTATTATTATTTATGAATTCATCAGAAAAGATTATTGACCTCTAATTAAAGGCAGAAAATTACTCCTGGAGTAACTTGCTGAAGGTCAGTTTCTTTGCAAAGAACTTTCTGTGTGTCTCTATGTGCCTTGTGTTACCACTATTATAAATAAAGCAGCATTCGACCTATTTGTAAAAATAGGTGGAGATGACTAATTATTATATTAGTTCTTGCTTTTAGTATTGAATTTCAATTAAACTTTTCTAATGCTTTTCCTGTTCTTGGTATGTTTCTCTTCTAAGGGTGAGAAAAACGACTCTGTACTAAAAGCAATTAGAAGCCTCCACTTTTTTCTTGAGAAAGGTAATATGTATATTTTTGGTCTAAGAGAATTAAAATGGCACGAATACTTTGACGCTCAATTTCTTAACAAAAGAGAAAGTCTTTCTCCAATTACAGGAGGTTCTAGGAGAAGCATTTGTCTATTTTGGATTAGGAAATCAGAGTGAATCAAAATACTGTAATAATCAAAAGAAATAATCAAAAGAAATAGCCTCACTTGAGATTTTGCCGCAGTGAATAGATATTTAAATATTTAACAACTCTTTTTATCTTTACCTGTTCACAAGTGATAAACAGGGAGTTGGAATGAAATGAAAAAAAGCTGCCTATTAACTTTGAAATTAAAGTAGGTATTATGCCCAGGTTTTGAATAACTTCCCCTCTTGTCTATCTTAGTCTTGGGGTTAAGTCAGTTGTGTGCCTGAAGAACTGTTCAGCACGCTATGGTGACGCTGTCTATTCACTCATATTCTTAGATTTTGAGCAGGTTTTGAATTTATCAACTCTGAAAAAGTATCTTGGAGGTGATTTCTGGAATCTTGTATTAAATTTAATAAGTAAATATGAAAATAAAATCTCTCCCTTAACCGTTTAGAGCAGAGGTTCTCAAATGCGAGTGATTCGGGCAATGTCTGGAGACATGTTGGCTTTACAAAGATGGGGGGTGAAAGTGCTATTAGCACCCAGTCGGTAGAAGACAGAGATGCTACTACTGAACATCCTCCGATGCACAAGCTGGTCCGCCAAAACAAATGGCCCAAAATTCATAGTGTAGGGTTGAGAAATCCTAATTTAGAAAAATAGGATGCAATGTTGTCTAAAGGTAAGATTGACTCAACACTAAGATTTCTCATTGGGAAATACAAAACAAAATAATAATGACATAATTTTTTCACCCATTTGAATAGTAGAAATCAGAGGAAATGATAACACCCACTTCTGGCAAACATGGTGGGAAGAAGCACACTCATGTGTTGCCGGTGAGAGTAATCTGGCAGTACCTATTAGCGATAAAAGCACAATTTTCTTTTCCCTCAGTAATCTCTCATTTGATAGTACCAATATACAAACATCCAGCCTTTTTGTTGTGGTTGAAAAGTACTGGGAAAAAACTTGAATATTAATTAATAGGGAGATGATTGGTGAGGCATCTATGATATGGAGTGTTATGCACTTATTAAAAAATAAAATGTTAGATTTATATCTAATGACCAAGAAGGATATCCATGATATTTTATTAGGTAAAAAATTTCAGTTTTATAGTAACATGTCTATTATGATCTCCTTTTTAAAACAAACAAACAAAAGTAGCAAATACCCTCTATATATTTGTAAATTTTTAGTGAGCATGTGGAAAACTATTTAGCAACTCTTTAACTTGGTTATTTCATCGAAGGAGATAAAAATGAAGATGGGTGGAGGTTATTTATTTATTTTTTTAAGTTTATTTGTTCATTTTGAGAGAGAGGGAGAAAGGGAGGGAGCATGGGTTGGGTAAGGGCAGAGAGAGAGGGAGAGAGATTTCAAAGCAGGCCCCGCACTGTCAGCACAGAGCCCAGTGCAGGGCTCGAACTCATGAACTGTGAGATCATGACCTACATGGCTAGAGGTTATTAACTTTTCCCTTTTTCTACTTGCCTTTCTATCCAATTTAAATTTTAACGTTGCTTTTGTAATTTACAAACTATTTGACGAAGAAAACCTTAAGAAAAGTTCACATTACTCTTCAGTGACTACTTTATGTCTAGTATCATTGTCTTGTGAACCTCATCGAAATTTACACCTCAGTTAGTGGAATTACAAGAATGATACTGGGTTTTGGTTTGGGTTTTTTTGTGTGGTGGTGGTGTTTTGGTCAGCAAATAATTATGCTGAAATTTAAGGTATTATAAAATGCGTATATATGAATATTTTCTGTATACATGGCAAATATTTTGTTGTCACTTATATAAATTCTGTATGATAAGTTGCCTGTATTAAGAAAATCTTGACGTGATATCATAATGATAGTGTGTAATGAAGAGGAACAGTTGGGAACTGCAGAGCCGTTCCTTGGCTTGGACCCATGGGCCAGCCATTCGGAGTTGCCCAGCCATTCGGAGCTGTTGAAGAAAGGGCACTGTTGTTTCCCTTGATGTCAGGCTCAAAGGTTAGAAACCTTTCCTGAATCTTTTATTATCTCTACATTATGGATAGTTTTAGTGTCTCAATAACAGAAGTTCTTGAAGGTGTAACTTGATTATTTACATTTTGAGAATAGTGGTGAATTACTTTCTTTTCTTGAAAATTACATGTGAACACTTTGATGCATAAATTATGGTTAAAATATGGCATCGACTAACCATCCAGAAATGGAAAGAACAGTGAAAAAATTTAAGGATCAACACCCTCTTCAGACTTTAATTATAATGTGTACCGAAGCTACAACAGGGAAGTCTTAACTGACCCTGTTACTTTGTTCCCACTCTCTCCCACAAAATCCACCAACATTACGAAGTATGTATTACATTTGACCATAGTCTAACCAGTTCATAGGTATTAAATATTTTAATTTTCATGACAATATGAGACATATGTTATTTTTTTCATCTTATATATAAGACAACAGACACAGAAAAGTTAAACAACTTGCCCAAAGTCACACAGTTTCTATGTGAGCAAGTCAGAATTCTGGCTACGGAAGAATTATCCCAGAGATGGTGAAAGTGTGGTGGAAAGCCAGGATTGTGGAAATTGAGGATCTTAGTGTTTTCTTCTGAAAATGATTTTTGTATAGACAAGCACATCATAATTCAACAAATTCCTAGCTTTAGCAATAGGTAATTTGGTAAAGAGGACTATCATGGATTAATTTGAGATTTGGTATCATCTACTGTGGACATTAGCATTTGGTATTTTGCTAAGAACTGCTCACAATTTTAAGTAATAGTGTTTATTTTGGCTCAGGGAATAAATAACTAATGTAATTTCCTTCAACTTCTCCTCTTCTTTAGAATGAATATGTATGTATGCATATACTCCTGTAATTTCCTTGGAGATCAGTTTATAGGCAACACAACCCCCTGTAGATAAAAATATTGAAAGTTTAAACTTTTTGGACCATGATCCAGCTTTTCTGGCCTGATGATCTTGTGTCTGTGGTTATAATGAATGCAGTTCTGTTATCATTTAATATCTCATGTATATATTCAACCGAATTGTGACACCAGTGTATCACAGAATATAGGGTATTGGATGAATAAAAATAAATAGTTTGAGAACACTTTCTCACATTTGAGGTTTAATTCTCTCTCTGCTGGGAGTGTTATATTGAGAAGGACATATTTTGCAGATCTTTCTGCCTTTATAATTCCAGTCCTCAATTTCTGTACTCCCTCCCTTTTATGATTTCCATGTTCCCATACAATTTTTCAACCATAAAGCCTGCTTCTATATGACTGGCTTTGGGGGGTTAATTTTGTATCTAAGTTTTCTTGTCACTGGTGAGTATTTTCCCTTTTCCTTTTATTGCATAGATTTTTCACATAGCACATAAACCACACATCCTAAAGTGAAAATGTTGTGTATAAAGTCCATTTTTAGGATGCTGAGTGTCTCCCCTGCCTGCTCCCTTTTTTTTTTTGCCCCAAGGAAGAGAGAATTCAAAACATGAAAAACTATAACAACTTATGCACTGTTCTTGATGAACAAACATTTGTATTGACAAGGTGAAAAAATACGTAAGTGTGAAGATCTTCAAGCAAGAAGATTTCTGACAGTTGAGCCTCTCAGAACTGGGAATAAACGAGTGGAAGGTGGTGGAGTCTTTGATTCCTTGAGATGGCTGTGACCAGACAGACAGCTGTAGGGTCACGCTCCCTGAAGGATAATTTTTCATGACGGCACCTACCATGATAGAGGATGGGTAGGTAATATCTACTAGTCCTTCTTGGTGGTTTTCTAGAAATGAAATCCAAAAATATAACTAGCCTGAGCAAGAATCAGTATAACTGTATTAATTAATATGCCATGAGGTTCTCTCTAAGTGAGTGATATCTTTGGGAACAATGTATCCTACCCATCCAGTGTACTTCCATTTTTTCTCATAATGATCTCTTACCTACTAGACATAGAGGGTGAACAAAGTTGAATAAGACATGGTCCCTGCTCTCCAGGGATACAGAATCAATTGATAATGGAGATGAGCATCCCCCATCCCCAGAACTAAGTCTAGAATAAGTCAGATCAATGTAAGAGCTCTTATGAAGTATACAAGTTATGTGAAATTGAAAGAAAAAAGGAGAGGATTGGTCACACTCAGGGATAGGCAATCTAGGAAGATCTCCTGGAAGAGGAGGTATGTAAACAGGACCTTTAAAATGCATAGGACTTTGACAAGAAGAAAGAGTGGGATGCATGACATATGGGTACAGCTTAATTAAAGGGAGGATAATGCAAGTTGTGCAGTGACTACTTTCAGATGGTTGGAATAAAGGAAATCAAAGAGTCTGTAGTGAAAAGTAAATTTGGGATCTAGTCCCAGAAAACTTGGTACATTTTGATAACTTGAGTCTGAGACCCCTTTAAGGGAAGGAAATCTTGTTTCATAATGTATTACCTAGCACTCAGTAGATTCCCAGTGTATGTTTCTGAGTAAACATCCAGTTCCCTGCAACAGAAAGAGTTAATTCCAATCTGGTCCCGTACTCAAGTTTATTTTGGCAATTTCACTTGCATCCATTGTCAATGTGAATTTCCACCATTAATCCAGTTTTAGGCAGTATGTGTTCTGATTTTTACATCTTATGCAGAATGGAGCAGTACCTTGTGACACAGCATTACACACATAGTTGTAAATATGGAATGCATAGCACCTGACTGAAATAGGATTAGCACAGTCTGCCATTTGTTTGACCAATTTGAAGGAGACAAAACCCTTTTGTATCCAGCAGCGATATCCCCAAACACTATAACTCTTGGCATGAAAAAAAAAAAAAAACCTGACGAAAGAAGCCTTGGCTACTCCATCTTTTTTACCCTCTCCATCTTGGATGTTGGATTGAAGGGGAGGCAGCCTGTGAATAAGGCAAAACAAATCATGTCAGCATGATTGATGGAGGCTCTGCCTGGCACACCCCAGGTGATTGTGTTGGGTAGAAGAGTCATCAATTTGCTCCCCCAAAAGGGTGTGTGGTGGAGTCATAAATATTTCACAAAATGTGGGGTGGCATCTGCTTTCTTGTTTACTGAGAACAATGCCTGCTAGAATGTTCCTCCTTCAGACAGTTGTTACCAATTCTGATCTATGGAAGACTTATTTTCCTGCCGATAGGAAGTGTTGCTATTTCTTCTATTTTCCTTTGAGTTTTCATTTTTATTTTTGATAACTGCATATTCTCCAGAGGATGAACTATTTTTTATTATGTGTTTTGTGGGAGGCAAAAGAAAACATACATTCTTGGTTACTGGCTTGAAGTAGCAGTTTCTAAAGGGCAGAATGCTTTTTTCATGTATTGGTATTTTGTGATTCAGGGAAAGAGAAGTTGAGTTCTTACAACATCACAACCAAGAGAGAGATCAAGGTGCACTTAGGAATTCTGGTCGGACGCCTGTTATTGCTTGTACATTTTCATAATACTTTGTATTTTTTAATTTCTTTCATATGTGTAAACTTACCACAACAGCTCTGCAAGGAAGGATAGGAATTTTAATTTTTTTTTTTTTTTCAGAGAGGAGCAAACCAAGTCTCAGATGGCTCAGGTACTTGCCTAAGTTTCTACAGGTACTTAGTGGCAGAGCTAGAATTAGAATGGTGACCATCCTTATAAAATTCTTTAAATATACACAAAAAGGAATCTTTAAAATGCTGCCTCTCTTTGCCTGTGAATTATGTATGAAGCATTCAAAAGTTAATAAAGATTTAAGTCATGGTGGGCAGTGATGTTAGGAGAAGCTAGGGCAGGAGCGGAGGAAGTGAGTGGTTTGCTTGTGGTTATGAAACAAGCCAGCAAGGGAAAGGCTGACGAGACTGTGATTTTCTTGGCTCAGTGCAGTCGGGTCATGCTGCAGATGAAGTCTCTTCCCCTTAATCCACATAATGAAACTGTGGAGGTGACAGTGTGCTTGTAATCATCCGGTGGGTCTATAGGTGAACTGTACCATCCTTTCCCCACGGTCGTTGTGATGTACTAGAAATTCAGCTGCACTGCCTAGTGAAGAATTCCATCCTTTGTTAAAAGTACTATAACTCTGAGTTATTGCGAGGCCGGGCTGCACTCAGTGCTGTTTCCAGTAGAGGTGCATTGTTACCTGGTTCCTGACTGTAAGCATTAGCAGTAAGTCCCCCCACCTCCCCATACAAAAAAAGGTCCAAATAAACACCAGAAATATTTTTGAAAAACAGCTGACCCTTGAACAGCACAAATTTGAACTGCATGGGCCCACTTGTATGCAGATTTTTTTTCAATAAATACAGAACAGTATGTAAACTTATTTTCTCTTCCTTATGATTTTCTTAATAACATTTTCTTTTCTCTAGCTTACTGTATTGTAAGAATACAGCATATGACCCATAACGCACAAGGTATGTGTTAATCGACCGTTTTTGTTATCAGTAAGGCTTCTGGTCAGCAATAAGCTATTAGTAGTTGAGTTTTGAAGGAGTCAAAAGTTATCCATGCATGTTCGACTGCCCTGGGGGGTTGGCACCTCTAACCCCCACATTGTTTAAGGTCAACTGTATAATTTAATTAGATTTCTGCAGTAGCTGAACATTAAAATGGGTACAAACCTGAGGTTATTTTGATTTTAATGTTGCCTCCTCTCCAGGGTATTTAAAAACAAAATCAGTTTATATTTGTGATAGGATCGTGCTTTCTGTTTTCTCTTCTATTTATTTTTACAGATATTTAAACTAAGTGCTGTTTCCCCTAATTCCAGGGCCTGGGGCCCCCCAATTTTTTTTTTTTTGATAGAAAAAAAATTGAGGCATAATATAAAGGGAGATAGTGTAATATTATTTACAAATTTAATTCCATTTTAATTTTCTTCTGTCCTTTTGGTTACTGACATGTATCTGTCACCATTTAAACTTCGAGAAGGTGTTGAATTCTGTTTGCTGCCATTGGTGGAGGTCGCCTGAGGGGAGATGGGCTGGGGTCTGCCACCAGGACCTTGCTTGCAAAGGAATGTGAAACCTGTCGGTGTTTATTTCTAGTTGGGTTGTTTTCGTGTCTGGAATTAATAGGAATGTATTCAAAGTGATGAATGAGACTTGGGGACCAAGAAGCATGCCAGTCAGGGAGGCTTACTCTTGAGGGCAACAAGGAAAAGTGACTTGATTATTCACCCCACCCTCTTCACCACATTATAAACATAAACCAGTGCAGGGGGCCATGATGCTGATGGCCTGAGGACCATTGCAGAGTCCAGACATCCCTGGAAATGCCAGGTTGATCTTCCAAACAATGTTGGGACACTTTGGGGGGATGTTCTGATTTGAGTTAGCCTCACTAGGCCAACCCCAGCTAGCTCTTGGGACCCGAAAGTTCTGCAAATTTTTCTTTCATTCTCTGAAATTAGGTTTCTTCTGAGTTTTCAGTTTGGGGCAAACTTTGGCTTCCTGAATACATTTTAGGAAATAATCAGACTTGTCTATGTAATTCATGTATATAGTGGTTTCTCTTTTGGTTCTAAGTCAATAATACAGTTGGTCTAGGTCATGGAAAGTAGAATCAGATGTATTTTTCACCTTGAAATCAGATTCTTGGGTCTAATAGGCAAATTCATTATTTATTCATTTATTTGTTCAGTCAGTCACTCAACAAATATTTATTGAGTGTTGATTACATGACCAACGTAAATCCATTATGTGTCCTAGGCATTGGGATACAAGAATGGATAATAATACAATAATAATAAGTGTGAGCATCTATAGAATATTCCTGGGACCATTCTAATTGCTTTTTACATATTACCTTACAACAAATAAAATGTGATAGGAAGAGTGAACAGAGGCCAGACTGTGGAAGACATTAGAGAGTTTAGATTTTATTTTCTGTACTATAAAAAGTTTCAAGCATGGCTCTGAAAGTACCTGCTTTATATTTTGGAAAGGTTCCTCTGACTGCTACATGGAGAAGAGATTGCAGACTGCCCAGGGTGGAAGTAGGGACATTAAGCCGAAGGCTAAGGTAGTGGTCCAAGAAGAGATGATGGTGGCTTGGCCGAGGCTAGTAGTGGTTGGGGGAGGGGACCTTCCGGATCTGGAGGATCATGGGTCATAAAATGCCAGCTCTTTATTAACCCACTTTCAGGTAGAGGCTATTCACTTTCTTTACTCTAATGTATCTATGATAAGTTCCTGTTTTCAGTTTTTTTCTTATATTTACTTTTGCAAATATTTCAATTAAAGGCAATTTCCTCTATCTTGTGGGATTCAGGGCCAAAACTTTTTTTTTTTTTAGAGCCTAAAACAGAAGGTTTTGAATATTTCATGCAAAGTGTTATGATAGGGTCACATATAAATAAGAATATATGTCTTGCCCTCAAGTAGTGGATAGTCTAATTGGGAAAATAAAGCACAAATACAAAATAAAATGCAGTGCAGGAGGTAGAGAAGGAGATGAGTGCTTTAGGAGAAATATAGATAAAATAATAGGAGAGCTCAGAGGGTAGGGCAGTGCTTTCAAGAGGAAGAAATCAAAGAAAGTGACAAAGAGAAAGAGCATAAACTGGGTTTTGAAGGAAGGTAAGATTGAACATGAGGTAACAGGATATAATAATCAACTAATGCACAACAGTGCTATGGAATAAACCACCTCAGAACATTGTTCATTTACTCTCACTCATGTGTCTGTGGGTTGGCTGGGGATTGGTGATCTGGCCTTGGTCTGGCTGAAGCTGGGTTCAGGTCTACCACATGTATCTCCCATCCTACGTAGGTAGATAAGCGGACCACCCAGAAGCACACATTTTTTTCATAGTGATGGCAGAGGGCAAATTGCAAGCCCTGTCATACAAGCACATTTAAACTTTCTCTAATACCAGATTTACTTATTTCCCATTAGTCAAAGCAATTTACATGTCTGAACCAAATGTGAATATGTGGGGACGTATCCTCTGCCCACAGTGGTAGGAAGACTATAGTATATAGTATATACTATATACTAAGTGGTAGGAAGACTATAGTATAGTATATACTATATACTAAGACAAGTATATAGTATAGCTTGCTGAACGGTAATTTAAATTATCCCAGAAGGGGCACCTGGGTGGTTCAATGGGTTGAGAGTCCGACTTTGGCTCAGGTCTGATCTCGCCATTCCTGGATTTGAGCCCTGCATTGGGCTCTGTGCTGACAGCTCAGAGCCTGGAGACCACTTTAGATTCAGTGTCTCCCTCTCTTTCTGACCTTCCCCCACTTGGACTCTGTGTGTCTTTCTCTCAAAAACAATAAACATTAAAAAAAATTTTTTAATATTCCCAAAAGAGCACAGAGCATTCCAGACTGAGTGTGAGAGAAGAGGTACAGAGGTAAGAAAACTGAGAGTAAGCATTGGGAACAATGAATAGTTTACCTTAAGGTGAGGCATTGAGTATGTTTGCATATGTAGAGAAGAAGAGATTGAAAAGGCAGGATGGGCTATTGTTGAAGACTGTGAGCATAAAGTTATGGAAATGATTTTATATCCAGTGTCAGCTAATGAAAGAACAAAGTCAAGAGCTGAAAATAAGCCTTCTTGGAAATAGCTGTCACTTTTTGGATCTCAGGTCCTAGAGTTCAATACCGGCTCTTCAATTTACTGGTGAGAAATTCCTGTGGATTGAATTGTGTTCCCTAAAAAGATATGTTGAAATCCTAGATATTTGCACCTGTGAATGTGACCCTATTTAGAAATAGAGACTTACCTATGTAATTAAGATGTAAATTAAGATGAGGTCATACTGGAGTAAGGTGGGCCCTTAATCCAATATAACTGATGTCCTTATAAGAACAGAGGGAGACACACAAAGATAGATGCATACAGAGAGGAAAACATCACGTGAAGACATACATAGAGGGGAAATGGTCCTATGATTAAACGAACAGAGACTGGAGATATGTAGCTATCAGCCAAGGAACACCAAGGATTGCTTGGAAGCCACCAGAAGCTAGGAGAGAGGCATGGAACAGCTGCTGCCTCTAAGCCCCCAAGAAAGAATCAAACATAGTGATACCTTGGCTTTGGACTCTGGCCTTCTGAACTGTGAGAGAATAAATTTCTGGTATCTTAGGTCATCCAAGCTTGTGGTACTCTTGATAGAGCAGCCCTAGGATACTAATGAAAGCAAATCCAATTTTCAATTAATGATTTTTCTGTTTCACCTGAGGGTCATTTTACTTTTTTTTTTTAATCGGGAAAAAAATTTTAATTTCATGAAATATGTAATATTTAATAAAATTATCAAATTTATCTAAGAATTTAAAATCATTGTAATGACAAATCAACCCCATGCTAGTTTTGGGGTAAACAATGAAATCCATTATGTTTATTCTTACTAAAAAATAATCTTATAGCTTCAAAACTACAAGGGGTCTAATATATGTTAAGTGATGTGAAATTGTTTAAACAATGAGATAGATGTATATGTGTTTGTGTATTTATCTAAGTATGTATATTTAGGTTCCTTAAAGTAAGAAAGAGAACCTTTCAATTATAAATTTTATGTAATATTACTGGAATATAGCTGCTATTTTCATTGGGAGTTTAAAAAAATATTGTCATTTCACAAGTAGATATAATACAGTATGGGCATTTAGATATAATGATGACTGCTAACATACCTTAGGTCTTGTGCTTCATGGTGTGTTTCAAAAATCAGATGGTGTTTGGGTTGATCCATCCTATTTCACCTTTTGGTTTTACTTGCTTATCACAGATTTCAAGATGGCAGGCCGAGATTAACTGTGCCTACAGCAAAAAATAAAGCTATTTGGCCACACAGAGACTAAACCCACAGCCCTTTATCGGTTCAGATTTTTGCTTGACCTCTTCACATGTTAACAAGAAGAGTGACAGTAGGCAGGAGAAGAACTTACAGGGCCTCTGTGGTGTATTTTTTTAGAGAAAAACTTAGAACATTTTTAATAAAAACAAAACTCTTTTCTTAAAAAAAAATTTTACCTGGAACTCCAAGGTATAAAACAAATGCAAACTGTGAACATGTTCCTTGGGTAGTTTAAGTCCTCACCAGTGGGAGAGGTTACTTCACAGTTTGGAGAACTCAAAGCAAATCCATGGAGGTTAGAGTTGTGAAGAGCGGTTTGCGTTAACCAACTGCTCAAGAGTAGCAGTGGGCCAGTTGCCACTTTGAGCAGCCCATAAGATGTGTGTCAGAAACGTTACATTTAAGATTTTGTTTAGCCATCACTCTTGTGCTAGAAGACTGGTGAGGAAACTGAGGCATAGAGAAGTTAAGTGACTTGCTCAGGATCAGAGCAGATGAGCTCTGTATCCTGTTCATTAAGCCCCTTTAAAATGGATATGATAAATGTCCACATTTTGGGTCAACATGTAGGGAATTGACTAGGTAACATAAACATTAGCACTTTTCACAATTAAGAAAAAATGTTTGCTGCCCTCTTATTATTAGGAGGAAAAGAACCAGAATCAGAATACCACAGATCCCAGTTTGAGAAAGTGTATTAAGACAGTGCTTCTCTAACTTTAAATGTCGACACAAATCACCTGGAGCTGGTCTGGGGTGGGCCCAAGATTCTAAATTTCTAACAAATTTCCAAGTGATGCTGATGCTGTTGATGCACATGCTCCAAAAGCCATCTCATGTGTCTTCTGGTACTTTTACCAACACTACTACTAGCTGCCATACGTTCAGTACCATGGTGGTCATGTTGCTGGGCTAAGTGTTTGACATACCATAGTGGTCCTGTGTTGTTTTACCACGTAGCAGCCCTCTCTCATCTTGGGGCAGCAGTTTCCCAATTTTAGAGTGCTGAACCTGTCCAATTATTAGCTCATGTGAAACTGACTCTAGCATCATAACTCCAGGATGGAATACTTGACTTAGGCTATACCTATTAGTAACTGGTTTGGGGATAGAAAAGAGTCAAGCCATTAAGAGCCAATGATACTCAATCCTGTTTAATTTTTTTTTTTTCTGAGATAAGGAGAAAGCTAATCTTTTTTTCCAAGTTCTTTTGAAATTATTAAAGGTCTAGAGCTGCCACAGCCATCACATAATCTATCTAATAACAGAACCAATATATGAAGAAGTGTAGAGCCGAATGAAGAGACAAAGGCAAGTGGGTCATGGTGCCAGTGATTTGGCTCCTCCATCAAGCTGTACCTGAAGCCAAATTACCTCTTGCTTCTAGTCTAAAGATAAGAACAGACTGGTAGGGTGCACTGGGGGGTGCATGCCTGGGTGGCTCAGTTGGTTGAGTGTTGATTCTTGATTTCGGCTCAGGTCACCATCCCAGGGTTTGAACCCTGCATTGGGCTGCACGCTGAGTGTGATCCTGCTTAAGATCTCTCTCTCTCTCTCCCTCTGCCCCTCTCCCCGACTTGTGTGTGCTCTTTTTCTCTCTTTCTAAAATAAAATCAAAACAAAAAAAAGTCTGGTGGAATATTTCTCCTATACTTAAATAATTTGGAAATACATTTTATTGTTTTGTCCTTACTGATAATATTGCTCACCAGAGTTCTTCAGCCAATTCATGTGTCTGTCCATCCATGATTATAAAGCTTTTGAGATAGTGAGATTTCCCTACAAGAAGATATAATTTCCTTTCTTTCCTGTCTACAACTAGTGTAATAGAGAGCACATGCAAGTTGATGACTAATCGGTTGCTGACAGCTCTTGATGAAGAATCCTCACCCCAAGATGTGACCCATTTCTCTCTGTTAATTTCACTGTTTGCATTTGAGTTAGTCAAGAAAAGAAGGGTCTTCTACCAGCTGCCACCCACTTATTTCATCTATACATTTTTTTCTTCTTAAAAATTAGCAATTTTCCTCACGAGGACACAGATCCATGCTTCATGATGTGTAGTCTCTCCTGAAAATATCCTCCATCCACAATACACTCCCATCTTCTTTACCTATTCACTGGCCTTTTCTCCTTTAGAATGGGGCTTCCTTACCCTACTTTCTGTAATTACTCTTTTCCTCTAATCCCTCATATGGCATTTGCACCATAGTAAGATGTACTTGTATGTTGTCTTATAAATTATCTTAATTGTTACAGATTTACTGAAACATACTTGAGATGGACAACTTTACCTTGTATTTATTCTGTATTCTCCTTTCCCTTTCTGCCTGGTAAAGTAAATAACAGGATGATCACTTGAAATGCAAAATGTAAACAAAAGTATGTAGTGGTTAAGAGGGCAGACTCTGGAAGTAGATGGAATGAGGTCAAACACTGGCCACGTCACCCATTGGCTTCATGACCTAGGACAGGTTATTTAGCCATTTGGAACCTCAGTTTCCTCACCTATAAAATGGGACTAATTTTAGTACCTATTATCAGAAAGTCATTTTGAGGATCAAAGAGGTAAAAATAGTAAGAGTTTAGATCAATACCTGATATGTGGCAGTTCAGTAACATCAGCTATTGTTATAGGTAGTGTTCTGTGATTAATTCGATTAATTAACCTTCCTTCCAGCTTTAAAGTTTTAAAATTTCTTCTTTTTCAGTGGTTTCCAGCCCTTAAAAAAATAGAATTCTAAAATAGATTTGAAATGCTTTCTGGCTCGAAGATGACTCTTATCACCCCATGTTCCTTAAAAAATGTGTGTATATGTTTATACACGCCTACATACACAAATATTTTTTGTAGATCACAGTTAAAGATAATGTAGATTTTGTTCAAGAAAAACATAGAAATAAAGTGTAACATTCTTGCATGAAGAAATAAGTTTGGAATGCATATAGCTGAAAGAAGGTGAAACAAAATTAACCATGCTCTTGTTGTTATGTTTAAGAATTAGTCTTATCACTTTCATCTCTTACTAAGCACCTCATTTCATTCTCCCTGTAAATGTGTGAAGTCAGAATAGCAAGTACTATTTTTACTGTTTTTCACGGGTGAGGAAATTGACACAGAGCAGGAACTTGCCTGAGGTTCCATGTAAGTGGCCAGGTGAGTATCGTTCCAACTGCCTTTTGAGTCTTATTTTGTTTGGCATTATTGTTCACAACACTCTTGTAGCTAAGTGTTAGCTAAGTCTTCTAATATCTCCACAAAATTAAAACCAACCGGGACTATACCAGGATTTGGACTGATGAAAATTTTAAGGGAAGGCGAGGGCTCACGACTTAGAGAAACACTGATGACCCAGGAACTGCGTGTGGCCATCATTATTTCTAATGTGCACGCTGGCCACGTAGGTATCATTGTTCCCATTTTGTGAAGAGATGAAGAAACATGTTGTAAAAGAATCTAGTCAAGGAAGGTAGCAGAGCTGAGATTTGCACCCAGATTTGTAATTCTAAAGCCTGTCCACTTCCTCCTGCACAGTTCTGTTTCCCGTGCTTATAAAGAATCACTTAACTCCTATTATCAGCATTGCCTTATGCTTCAAAGGGATCGTGAGAAGTGATGTGAAAAGATGAGGCAGGAGAAAAAAAAATCAGACCCTACTCCATAGAGACACAAACAGTGCTGCCAAGGAAACAGTTTTCACTTCTTTTTAACCTGTATGCTATTCAAAAATATATAAGGGACAAGGAAAATGAAACCTTTCTGTCTTTCATTTGAAATCTACATATGCAGCAAATTCCCTTTTGAATAGAATGTGATTAATTTAGTCTCTCATTTTGAGAAGTTAAAAAGTGCCATTTCTCTTGATTATTCAATGCTTCTGAATAACCAACAGCAGTATGCAAAGGGCAGAGAGAAAATGTGACTGTATCAGTCAGGTTCCTGTTAATAACGTGGATGGCTCCAGAAGCAAGCACGTGGCAGTGCTCTGATGATTTATTTAGGCCTATGCCCCAGTTCTTCATTCTTCTTAGAGTCAAGAGTGCAGTCTAGTGGCATGAGAAGCAGATGTGAATCTCTACACGGTGTGACTGTGGGCAAGTCATTTCTGGCACCTTCAGGTCTGTTTTTTGCCTCCGAAATTATCTACATAATTATCCTTGCAAAGATTTTTTTTTTTTTTTTTTTTTTTTTTTTTTTTTTTTTTTTTGCGGAGGGAGATTCATTAAGGAAATTACTACTCATTTAGAAAGTTGCTGCTCAGGCTCACTAAATGTTTCCCCAGTGGGTTTAATGAGCACACAGCCCTCCTCAAAGTGAATGAATCGCCCCTGTTTTCCTGGAGAAGAGTTTTGCTTTACTTCCACCTCACTCCTTGTCTGCGGTGCCCAGGACTAATGGTTTGGTGTCCTTCAGAAGAACATTGACCTATTTACCCAAACTTTAAAAAGAGCTTTGCTTCTGTAATGCCCTCCGGTTTATTCTATTTTCTTCCAGTTCATCCTAGACTTGTGAACATGGGGGCTTTAGGAGCCAGCCCACACAAAGCAGCATTAAGATGAGCCCCCTTGGTGTTTCTATAATCGTGGGTGATTATTCACTCTGTAATTTTCAGATATGATTAGTCAGGATAAACACTATTTTGTGCTGAATTGATTTATAAGGGCACAGAAGAGTGGCACACTAGACAGTTCAACGGTATTACCCACTGTTAAGTATTTTATAACCTCCTTGTTTCTCAAGTCATCAGTGAGCGCCAGGCACAAAATGCCAACGACAGCCTGACTTGTTCAGTAATCAGGCGGGTGGTTGAAGATGCCTGGTCAGAAACCTCAGTGAATATTTGACTGTGTGAACAAAATGATGAAGTAGACAGTGTTATTATATTGGAGCTGATGGATGGAAAGACTGGAACATTAGCAATTTGTCTTTTTTATTTTTTTTTATCCCTGTTCACTGTTAAGTTCAGGCTTCAACCATACTCCATTCCATATTCTCCTCTTGAAAGAAAAAACACATGAATTATTCTGATTGACTAGGAACATTGGCTGATAGAATATTGTTCTTCTCTTCTATTTCTGGCCCTGCTTGCCCGTCACATAATGATCTCTGAAATCAAGGACTGGGCTGGCAAACACTATAAGCTGAGATTCCTCTGGTGGAAGCTCAGTGTGATAAAAATTTTTGCCTTCATCTTTTTATTGATTTGGGGGCCCTCCTGTAGTTGGCCCGAGGCTCTCACTAGGGGCTACAAAACCAAACCTCAGGTGGCTTTGCATACCCACAAAGTCAACTTTTAGGTATGTTTCCTCTAATTCTATCATTTCTTGACATTTCTCTTACCATATTCCAAAGTCTGTGTGAGGAAATATGAGTTCATTTATTCACGCATCCAACCCGTATTTTATTGAGAATTTCTATATGATGGTATCTATACAACCCTACCTATGGGATAATATCTCCAGTGGTAAGTAATAGGGATACTCTAATGAAGGGAAAGAAAAAGGCCTGGTCCTTGAGACTTAGACAGAAAGACAGTGTAGTGTGTGTGTGTGTGTGTGTGTGTGTGTGTGTGTGTGTGTGTATTAGGAATGGACAGCAGGGAGAGAGACCAAAGGCCTATGGAAGCATTTATCAATTCATCTTTTCATTGAATAAATATGTGTTCTGAGTATTGTGGAAATAATGGTGACAGAACCCCTGCCTTCATTGTGTTTTCATTAAGTTGAAGGAATAGTTTTGAAAACTCTACTTCAGAAAATTAATTGAAGTTATTCCAGTGATATTCCAGTATTTGATTTGTAATGGACAAAGGTCCAGGTCTTTGGAGGTCTTTGGGGCCAGAAAGTGGGAAGAAAGAAAGAAATGACTCTTTTCTTGAACCCCTTCTCTGAACGAGTGCCCTGCTAGTGTCTGTACTGTTGCCATCTTGCTCAGGGTATCCATGGTCATGTTGGGTAGGTTGGATCCTCAAATAATTTAACTTCTTCAAATGAAGAAGGAAAAGAAGAAGAACTACCCACATCCAAAAAGGATGTAGTAATTAATGAGTTCTTCTTGATCTTGGGGGCACATTAGAGCTTTTACAATCATTGGTGTCCAGGCTACACCCAGACCAAATAATTCCCACTCTCTGGGGGTGGAGCCCTAGCATCATTATTTTTTGAAGCTCCTAGCATGACTCCAGTGTGCAGCTAATGTTGAGAACCACTATTTAAAATGACAGTTAATCTTATGTGGATCCTCAGAAACTTAACAGAAACCCTTTACATGGGGGAGGGGAAGGAAAAAAAAAAAGAGGTTAGAGTGGGAGAGAGCCAAACATAAGAGACTCTTAAAAACTGAGAACCAACTGAGGGTTGATGGGGGGTGGGAGGGAGGGGAGGGTAGGTGATGGGCATTGAAGAGGGCATCTTTTGGGATGAGCACTGGGTGTTGTATGGAAACCAATTTGACATTAAATTTCATATATTAAAAAAACAAAAACAAAACAAAAAAATAAAATGACAGTTAAGGTATATGGCATGTATATTTCTTTTTTCAAGACTCAGAATTAAGGAATGTTAGGGCAGGTAGGAACCCTAAAATCACCCAATGTAATGGTTTAATTGTACAAAGGAGGAAACCACAGATGAGATAAGTAAGATGACTGACAAAATTCTTCCAGTTAATCAGGGACAGAGCTAGATGTCTTCCTTCAACTTTGACTTGTTGATTCCTAAAGAAAGGCTTGAATACAGTCACTTCCAAATAGGTAACATGAATGATTACTCTTGGAATTTCATTATACATTTTCTTGAATTTTCTTTTTCAATTGTGGGAGCCATTTCTAAACATATCACGATACACTAATATTTTAGTATTTTGATAGGTTTTTTGTTGAGGTGGTGATCTTTTCTTTTTCCAAAACAAAGAATATCCAGAAGGCGAGGCTAGAAAAGTAATTTAAATTTTATCAAGTTTTTGCATAACTGGTGTATCTTTGCTGTCTCAGAAAAGGACAAGGGAATCAGAGGTCAACTTGAAGCACCTCATTTATATGATAATTACCAGTAAGCAGTGGCCAGTGATTCGTGATACAAATCATTTGTTCCTCTGGGACTTGTATGTTTACTGGGCAGGAAGTATGTGATTATGTCGTACTAATTAGTTTCTAGGTGACAGAAAGAATGTAGCACAATTGAGACTAAGTTTGTTAATTGTGTGCTGTTTAGTTTCTTTATTTACTTGTTATGGAAGAGTTTTTAATTTAATTTTTAATCCACAGGAAATCTCAGGATGAGTACACACCTGGATGACTGGATACTAACCTTCATAGGATAACTCATAGTTTATGACATGCTTTACTATTCTAATCTTATGTAATCCTAACACCCGTCCTCGGAGGCACATATTCTTATTGCTGTAAAACTCTTTACAGATGAAAAAACTGAAGGCTGAGAAGTTTGAATAAGACTTGAAGATCCTACAAGTAAAAATGTACCATATTACTCAGTATTCACATCTCCTTTGGTTAATAATTATGAGGAATGGTGATGAACAGCCAGCAATGATCATTGTTTATCGTTATTTTCCTGATTTTCTCAACTACTAAGAAAAAGGCTATGAAGAAAGGAGATAGTAAGAAACTATTGTGTTAGGGATGGGGAATAAAACTATTAGGGCAGAATATAAATTTGGAGAGGTTATATTTTCACAGCAAGGGGGAAAGAGCTTCAGTGGGCAAGAGCTGAATTTAAAAACCATGGAACACTATTTGTAGTTCAGCGGAAAAGAGGTCTGAGAATAGGAAGAAGGTAAGAACAAGCTTGGAAACACGGACCCACAAAGAACAACAGCGGTGGATAGACAGGGAAGGACAGAAGAAAGTGAAAAATAATGAGCAAATGCAGTGAAAAAGAAGTCTGTCATTAAACCAAGGCAAGATGGGAAATTAGAATTAAAATGAAGAATAAGTTTGGTTACTGGTGATTTTTTTAACATTTCAGTGGTCCAGAAATATGCATTTGAAGGGTAGACAGAAAGTCGTTATCTGAAATGGAACAGAAAGAATGGGGAGGATCCTCTTCTACCTACAGCACAGTGTTTCCTGCATGTGTCTCCCAGGCATATGTTTCCTGAATATGTATGACAAAGCCTTTCTGACAAATAATACAGAGATCTGTATTGCCTGGAATATGGGAGAAATGCTAGCTAGCTAGCATGGAACCCAAAAGCCCTCAGATATGGGTGATGTGTTAAGAATATTATCTCTGAGACAGCAGATTTTGCTACACTTATAAAAAGCCTTGGGCAAAATGTAGATATCACAAGAACCTGAAACTGTCATTCTATAGGTGAAGCAGTCTGTGATCTAATAGGCAGAGTGGGGCTGCCTTAGAAGATTAAACGTCACAAACTCAAAGGGCATCAAGTTTCATTTAATGCTTTTCTTAATCTCCTAATGCTTTCTTCAGGAATATTTTCATAAATTCACAATCAAAAAAGAGTTTGGGGCTGAGGGTATGCTATCTATTGCTACCTGTTAGGTCTCCATTCAGTAAGCCTCTATCATCTTGGGCCCTCAAGTGGCCCATCAGGAGAATATCAGAAATATTAGTATTAGTCAAATTTCTCCAGAGAAACCAAACCAACAGGATGTATGTGTGTACACAGAGATTAATTTAAGGAATTGGCTCAGGTGATAATGGAGACTGGCAAGTCCAAACTCTGCACTCAGGAGTAGATGTTGCAGGTGAGACCTGAAGGTCATCTGCTGGCAGAAATCCCTCTTGTTTAGATTTAGTCTTTTGTTCTATTCAGGCCTTCGGCTGATTGGATGAGGTCCATCCGTATTTACTCAAAGTCTGCCAATTTAAGTGTAAATCTCATCTATAAACACCTTCACAGAACCATCTAGAATAATGTTTTACCAAATAGCTGGGCTCTGTGGCCTAGGCAAGTTAACACATAATGTTAACTATCACAACTGGGCTGGTGAGATTTTCTATGTATTGACTTCTCCACTATCTGAATTCTCTTATTTAAGATCTATGAGGGGTGTGTATGTGTGTGTATGATTACTTTGTTCCCAAAGAAAAGGAAAACATCATTGGCTGACTGGAGAAATCAATACTAGAATTTAGCTTTTTATTGGTTTATGTGGGAAGCCCACTGATGAATGTGTAGGGTAGGACATAACTTTTGACATTAGCTTTGGATGGTGGTATCTACAGAAACTATCGTATGACTATGTCAGCATTGAGATGTATATTTTCATTTTAAAGGAACAGTCTTCAGGTATGTATAATAACGGAGCATTGTGAAATTCACAAGATGTCCCAAAGAATTGGACTTGAGTCTCCAAAAGAAGATACCACTATCTTTGGTTTATAAGGCTATGCTGCCACTGCTACTACTGTTAATAATAATAATAATAATAATAATAATAATAATAATAATAATGGCTAACATTATGCCAAGTGCTTTGCATGCATGATAGTCATATAATCCACAAAACAGACATTCTCAGTCTATAAGTGAGGAGACCAAAGCACAGAATGGCTAAATAACCTGCGGAAGGTCAGGAAGCTAGAAAATTCTAGGAAGTCTTGAGTAAGGAGGACTTTCTCAGTCATGTCGGTTGCTCTTGAATCCAGTGCCTCGTTCCTCCTGACAATAGCCCTGGCAATGGCCATCCTGTTTCCACCCAACGTCTCCAGCGACAGATTGCTGCCTACCATTTTTACAAATCAAGGAAGGATCCTGCCGAGACATCTGTGTGTCAGTGTGACCTACATTTCATTCTACACCCTCCAGCTGCAGCTGTGCCCTCCATGCTACTTGGCCATCATTTCACTCAGCTTTGGCTGGCAGCCCTCCTCATTCTGTTTGGCTGTTTCAAACCTTGACCGTGTTCCTCAAGTCCTGCTCCCCCTCATCCCTAGGCACTCAGGGACAATGATTGCATTGGCTGCCTCACTGAAGATGTAGGGGCAAGTGGGTGTGCTCTCACACAGCTTGCCTCCTTTCCCTCCCAAAGTCACCCCATCTTCATGTATCCCTCCTTACATCCTTGGTTACCTAAGGCCTTTACTCTAAACTCATCAGTTCAGGGTCGTGCAGGATATAGTAACATATTTTGTATGAGGGGGGAAAAGGAGGATCCTTTTTACCCACTTTATGCTCAGGCTAAGTCTTAAACTTCCCAATATGGTCTTTTCAAACTTTGTCCACCCTAGTTTTGAATTTCCTGATTCAAGGTTATTTATCCTATATTTTACTCACTCTTCAGATTTGATGCACAGGCTTTTAGTTTTTCCTTTATTCTAATTCTGGCTTCTCTCTCAGCCACAGTGTTGACTTGCCTTTAAAAATTCTTTCTTAGAATACCCATATTGGGCAAACACTCCAGTGGGGCATGCATTGTTGTGTTGGCTACATAATAATACTAGCTAACGCTTACTGAGTGCTTGCCATATGGCAGGTACTATTTTAAGCGCTTTATGGGGACCTCTTTATTAAAGATAACCTGTCTTGTATCACTAATCCCTTTAAGAATATGGATCCTTTTTTCAGAAAAACTTGTGCTGAGAATTACCCACATACCCTGTGCTCTGTTATCTATTAATGTGAAACAATAACAGTTTGGATTTTTTTTTCTTTTAACTTCTCATGATTGTTTGCATTGACAGGCGCTTTTTTTGCTTTATCTGGCATCATATGGACACTGAGGCAGCTGGAAATTTCAAAATAGCCTCATTCACATTGTTGGCAGTTGGTGCCAGCTACTGGCTTTGGCTGGGGCCTTCAATTCTCTTCCTCGTGGGCTTCTCCATGTGGCTACTTGGACTTCCAATGGTCTGGTGGTCTCAGAGGAGCTGGGATTTTTACATGGCAGCTCAGCTAGCTTCCCTAAGAACTTAAGTTCTTAAGACTAGGCCTCAGAACTGGCATGGATTCAATTTCTCGGAATTCTATTTGTTAAAATAGATTACAGAACTTTCCCAGGTTCGTGGGAAGAAACAATAGAAGGGCATGATATTGAGAGGCATAGTTCATTGCAAACCACCAAAGTTGTAGCCTACTGTGTGCACACACAATTTTGTATAATAATTTTGTATATTATTTAATATAATAATTTTTGTATAATAATTTCAAGCAGTATGCACACCCCACAAAAGCCCCCAAGGTGTACATAGACCTCAGGTTAAGAATTCATGACCTAGGATCAAGAAGAGAATCCTTTTTACCCAGTTTAATGCAGAGAAGGCAGGGGACAGCTCTTACTGTAAAAGGAATTGCACACACTCAGAAACATTGGTGAAACCATGCATGGCATATTCCAGGGAGAGTGAGAGATCAGTTAACTGAAAATCTAGGAATTAAGGTTAGAGTCAGATTATGGAATATTTTCAAAGGCAGCCTGTGGAGCTTGAACTTCATTCAGTAGGCACTGGGGAGCTATTGCAAGTTGTTCTTTTTTTTTTTTTTTAACTGGTATAACAAGCACAAATGCTGAAATCATTTAGGAGAATTATAAGAATTAAGAAACAAGGAGAATGGTATAGAGGGAATTATGCTAAGGAGCTTTTTAAGGTTGTGGAGTTTTGACTCAGAAATCAGATTTAAAGTCAGGACTAACAAAATCACCCTAATAAAAAACAGAAGCAAAAAAATTTACTATGGAAAAGGGTTTTGTAGTTCATGATGTAGCAAATATGTAACAATATAGAAAGCATTCTATATCTAGTATTATTTATGTGATTGGATTAGCAAAGAGCTCAGTCAGCCTTTATGGCTTCAATTGATATTTATAAAAAAGAGAGAGAGAGAGAAAGAAAAACAAGCAGGGAATTTTGGGAATTGCTTTCTACTCAGAGTTAATAGAGCTCTTGAGTGTGGCTGTAAAGGATAATGAGTCTAAGACTGAAACATTCTGATTTGGGTCCCTAAGAATTAATAAGACGAAGCCCATGGGGTCAGGGCAAACCTTGAATGTTAGTACATTACTTTCACTAAAGGACAATGTTACATCTACAGCAAAATCCCAAGGGACAGAAAACCATCGGTCATGGTCCAATTTCTGTTTGTCATCCCATAAAATTGAGAAGAGGATCTCTCTGTTTTGGGCCCTAAAATGATACCTGCAATACTATCAAGAGGACATGTACAAGGGATGAAGTGGGAGGGCTAAAGCTCATGTCTATTTCAGGGATGAAACTTGTTCTACAAACTTGAGTCTGCTTCTTGCGTTTTGAAGCCATCTCTGTTGGCCTTCTCTATCATCAAACCTTGACTCTCTCCCTACTTAAAAGCGGCTTTGCCAGGGGAGGGGATGAACTGGTGCTGAGCTGTCCACATTTACACTGGAGTTTCTAAGGTCTACTGGCCAACATTTGAGAGATTGGACAGGATAGGATTGGAGTGCCATCTACGTCTAGGGGTGTGGAACTCATCAAAGTCAAAGGGCAGCAGGGATTTCTCAATTCTGGTGTTTCTTAAACTTAAAAAGATTGCTGGTGTCTGGTATCTCACTCCAGAAATTTTCATTTAACTGGTCTGGGATGCATTTTTGGAATGGGAAATTGTGTGTGTGTGTGTGTGTGTGTGTGTGTGTGTGTGTGTGTTGATTTTTTAAAACTTTTTTTTTAACTTTATCCAGGAATAATTCATGAATATAATTGTATATATTTGAAGGATACGACATGATGATTTGATACATATATACATTGTAGAACGATTACCAAGATCAAGATAACTGCAAATGTGTGCCCTTTGACCTACATCACTGGAATGGGGAATTTTAACAACCTGTCCAGGCGATTCTAATAGGCAGCCATGCTTGGAAACCACTGCTTTATACTCTTTGCTTATTAATATGGGGCCCTTACTTACTGAGCTACCCAGCCATGGCTCCAGTTGTAAGTTTTAAAGATACATGGGATAAACTCTTATCAGGCACCTCTCAGAAGATGTAGGATGATAATAATAAGTGCTGTATCTATATAAATTATTGGCATGGAAAATGAAGAGAATACTAGAATAATGTCTTAGAGGAATCTTGGTGTTCTGCTTTCCTAACAGGTCTCTGTGGTGCATGCCTGGTAAATTTAGTGGCAACTAAATTTACCAGGCATGCAAAAAACAAAAAACATTTTGTTACCAAAAAACAACCTGGTAAATTTAGTGGCAACAACACTTGCCCTAAGAATGAAAGGAAAAGAAAAAAAAATAAACACAGCTGTTAGATTTTCACTTAATGCTTCCTAGTTTTGGTGGGTTGTATGTTGTGTGCTCTTGTACTTGATCCCGGGAGTTCCATTCTCTCTTCTCAGCAGCACATTATCACTTCTGGATTTCTATCCTCTCCTTAGCTGTTTATAATTATCACTTCCCTGTTGCAATGCGTAGCTTCTGGACCTCGGTCTGCTAATTGTACTTTTAAGCTCTAATTCCATTCTGGCTGTTCTGCACTGAGTCGGGCCTTTCACCTCTCAAATCTGGGTTTTCAACACAGTACCCACCAGCTAGCATTTTATTCAAACAATCTCTCTCTCTTTCCCTTTCTCTCTCAATCCCTACTCCCTCCCCATATAATCCTATTTCATCTCTCTGTTTCTAACTTTCAACAATCCAAATACAGCCTCTGAGGCAAAAGTCACATTCAATAACTTTATGTTTCCATTCCCTATATTAGAGTACACTTTTTTTTTTCTCACTTCAACAGCAACAGCTTTTATGCTGACATAGCAGGAGCTTTGTTCTCAGTATGCAAAGAGCTGCAAATAAATGTGTCTGTGTATGTATATACATAGCAAGAGAGGGAAAGAGAGAGGGTCTATGAGCTAAAATATGGACAAAGATAAAGGTCTGTGCCGGGCTCAAAAACTAGTTAGACAATCTGTCTTGACTTTACTTGAAAACTTTTCGAATTGAATTGCCCTCTTGGGGACTGAATCTATTCAAATTGATCTTTTCTATGAGTGGGCACATCATTTTAGAAATGTTTCTGTGAAGATGTGCTGTTTTCATGCTTAGAGAAGCACACTGCGTGCTGAGTGAGACTGAAGGAAATGCCAAATTAATTCATTATTTCTGTGGCAATGTTCTTTTCCCAGGAAAGGACTGCTTTAATAAGGCAGGTGGCTATGTGTGCCATGGCGTGCCTGCCTCTGTAGGAAGCTTGGTAATCCTCTCCCTGGAAAACTCAGCTCTGGTGTTTGTTGTTCGAGGTTCTTGAATGTAATATTAGTTTACAGTCCCACTCCTGGCCATATTATATAAACAGTGGGGGAAGAATGACAATGGAAATTATAGCAGAGAATGCCTTACTTAAGCCTTTCAAAATGGACAGCGTTGTGCAGGGCTGTGGGTCTGTTTTCAGCACCCTGCCTGAGAGAGTGAATGGCTGCTGTTTCCAGCCAAATGCAGGCGACGTTGGGGCCACTTCAAACCATCAGCTTGACAATGTTATCAAGCGGCTGAGTCCCTGCTTCTGTCAGTAAGCCATCATTATTCCTCATGAGCCAACTGCAGGAGAGGGCCACCGCGACAAATACACTATTATGTCGCATTTTAATGTGTGCCAATCAGCTTAATTCCGGCCCTGACATTCGTCTCAGGTACTGCTCTTTTCCACAACAGATGCCTGTGTGCTTCCTTCAGTTGCAGTTCCCGAAGGCTTCTGAGAGAGCAGATAGGCACTGTGAGAGGTCACCTCCAAAGAAATAGAAAGGAACTCCATCCGTGGGACAGTTGAGCTTTTTCCAGTTAAGTTCCATGATGTATTTCAAAGTCCTATTAACATTGGTGGCTGAGCAGTCTGCATGTTCAATGGTATATCTGGAGATCAGATGCTGAGAATACCTATCCAGACATAACAACATCTGCTGTCAGAGTTCACCCAAGAGTCTGTTGATCTTTGGGGACTTAGAAGTCCTGTAAGGACTTAATTTTGTTCTTCAGGGAGGGGAGTAAAATGTGGATGTGATGTTTGCCATCACTTGATATTTTACTCTTGGCTGAGGAGACCTCCAGAGGTTATTTCCTTTGAGCTTCCATACCTCGATCCAAGATGGCTGTTCGCTAGGCGCCATGGTGGCTGAATTGGCACTTCTCGGTTACAGTAATCTGTGTTCCCTGAAGAAGAGACAACTGAGTCCGTGAACATTTCAGCCAAAATTCTATCCCCCCTATCTGTGGGGAAATGGGGAAAATTTTTGTTAAAATATCTGAGTCTGATAATCACTGCATTTTAAAAGGTCTGAATGTACTTCAAAACAAGACTTAAACATACATACTTTGGTAAACTTCTTGTTTATCTCCAACTGTTGTCACATATATCTGAATCTTATAAAAAATCATCTTGAATTTCCTAAGCGAGTGGAACCTCCTTGGTGGTGTTCTAGGCAGCCTTATGTCAAAAGCCTCTTAGCTCTTGCTCTATAAGGACATCTTTTTAGCCCAGAGTTCTCAAATGCTGTGATGATCTACAAAGAAAAGAGAAAAATATGGACAATGTGGTAAATTTTTCTTAAAGACAGATTTATTGAAACTAAAGTTCTGTTCTCTATTTTGAGATTATAAGGTTACTACTCATGGTTGAATTGTCTTTTCTTTATGAAATGACAATGACAACCCATGGTGGTTTATTTTTTAAATGTTCCAACTTGGCAGAGTGAAGTTTACCCTCTGTGGCAGGATAGTCAATCCATCCACTCAGCAAACTACATAAATTTCAAACAATTTTTATTTGTCCTAGTTCTTGAAATCCAGAAGTCTAGGAACCACTGTTTTACTAAATGAATCACAAATTTTTAAAATAAAGATTTGAAATGTCTGTGGATTCTTCCATCTGTCAAATGATAACAAATCAAACCAAAACAAAAGGCCAGTTTTGTAGTGATGCAAGATGTAAATCTGTAAAAGAATCTCATTGGTTTTTTTTTTTCTTGTTAGCAATTCTCTACTCAGTAGCTTCTCTATCCTTGCTGTTCTCTTACCCATCGAGTATCTAGCTAGTAGATGTTGACTAGTTAATTTACATCAAGTACAGTTCTTATACTTGGTCACTAAATGCTTGCCTTTGTGTTATATGTAGTTTTAGCACCTTTTAAAATGTTCAGACTTTGACAGAGACATCTGACATAGACTTCTAAAGTACCCAAATTACTAGCCTATTCTAAACTTTACTTTTTGAACACTGTGGCCAAGGTTTCAAACAAAGTTATAATGTGATTTTTTAATAATGGTTGTCTGTACTATCAACCTTCTACCTGGTATTACATAAGTCATTCATTTTTTTTTTTTTACCCTCTTCACCTATTTCTCCCATTTCCCACCCCCCACCTCTGGCAACCACCAATCCTTTCTTTGTATCTATGAGCTTGTTTTTGTTTGTTTTTGTTTTTAATATTCCACATATAAGAGAGAGAGATCGTACAGTATTTGTCTTTCTCTGACTTATTTCACTTAGCATAACACCCTCAAGGTCCATCCATGTTGTAGCAAATGGCAAGATTTCATTCTTTTTTATGGCTGAATAATATTCCTGTGTGTGTGTGTGTGTGTGTGTGTGTGTGTGTGTGTGTGCTTGTGTATCATAATTTCTTTATCCATTCATTCATCTGTGGACACTTAGGTTGTTTCAATATCTTGGCTATTATAATAGAACTGTAATGGACATGGGGGTACATATATATTTTTGAGGTACTGTTTTCATTATCTTCACATAAATACTCAGAAGTGGAATTGCTGGATCATATGGCAGTTCTGTTTTTACTTTTTGAGGGATCTCCAGACTGTCCCACCAATAGTGCATCAGTGTTCCTTTTTCTCCGCATCCTTGCCAACTCTTGTTATTTCTCATCTTTTTGATGCTAGCCATTCTAATAGGTATGAAGTGGTATCTTATTGGGGTTTTGATTTCCATTTCCCTGATAATTAATGATGTTGAACATCTTTTCATGAACCTGTTGGCCATCTGTATGTCTTTTCTAGAAAAACATCTGTTCAGATCTCCTGCCCATTTTTTAAATTAGATTGCTTGTGTTTTTGCTGTTGAGTTCTTTCTATGCTTTGGATATTAATATCTTAGCAGATTTGTGACTTACGAATATTTTTTCCCATTCACTAGATAACTTTTTTATTTTGTTGAGGTTTTCCTTTGTTGTTCATATGCATTTTAGTTTGATGTAGTTCTCCTTGTTTATTTTTGCTTTTGTTGCTTTTACTTTGGGTGTCAGATTAAAAAAATAATCATCAAGATATATGTCAAGATGCTTACCACCTTTGTGTTCTTCTAGAGGTTTTATGGTTTTAGGTCTTAAGTTAAAGTCTCTAATCCATTCTGGGATAATTTTTGTGTGTGGTGTAAGGTAGTGGTCTAGTTTCATTCTTTTGCATGTGGCTCTCTAGTTGTCCATCACCATTTATTGAAGATACTGTCCTTTCTCTATTGTATACTCTTGATTCCTTTGTCATAAATTAATTGACCACATATGTGTGGGTTTATTTTTGGGCTCTTAATTCTGTTCTGTTTATCTACATGTTTGTTTTCATACCAATACCATATTGTTTTAACTACTATATCTTTGTACTAGACCTGAAATCAGGGAGGGGAGTGCCTCCAACTTTGTTCTTCTTTCTCAAAATTGCTTTAGCTATTTGGGGGTCTTTTGTAGTTCTCTATATATTTTAGTATTTTTTTTTTATTTCTGTGAAAAATTCCATTGAAATTTTGATAGCCATTGCATTGAATCTGTAAATTACATTGGGAAGTATGGACATTTTAACGATATTAATTATTTCAATCTATGAGCATGGAATATCTTTCCATTTATTTGTGTCCTCTTCAGTTTCTTACCTAAATGTCTTGTGATTTTCAGGTCTTTTCAGCTCCTTAGTGAAATTTATAACTAGATAGAGAAGACATTCTTAATCTGCCCA
Organism: Felis catus; assembly: GCF_018350175.1. Taxonomy (NCBI): domain Eukaryota; kingdom Metazoa; phylum Chordata; class Mammalia; order Carnivora; family Felidae; genus Felis; species Felis catus. The sequence goes on from NC_058374.1 coordinate 118,220,583, forward strand.
GCATGATTACACGAGCTTCCATGATGTGAGATTCCATCCTGAATATTTGAATCACAAAGTTGGTTCTTTTGACAGATATGTCTTAAAGTCAGCCATTGGAAAGAATCACACAGATATTCTTTAACATTTTATATTTGTTATTCATTGCTGCATAACAAATTATAACAAACTTAGTGACTTAAAACAATACACGTTTATCATTTCAGAGTTTCTGTGTGTCAGGAATATGGGCATAGCTTAGCTAGGTCCTCTGTGTCAGGGTCTTTTATAGGCAGCCATCAAGGTATTGGTCAGGGTTGGGTCTCATCTGAAGGCTCACATTGTTGGCATAATTCTGTTTCTGGAGGGTTGTTAGAACAGGGCCTCAGTTCCTAGCTTATTCTTCTTTGCAATGTGAGCCTCCCCAAAATGGCTACTTGCTTCAACAAAGCAAGTAGCTGAGAAGGCAAAAAAGAATCAGCTAACAGAAGTCACACTTCCAGTAACATAATCATGAAAGTGGCATCCCATTCCTATGCCATAGTTTATTTGTTAAAAACAAGTCACAGGTCCCACCCACACTCAAGGGAAAGGAATTACATAAAGGCATGAATATCAAGAGGGGTAATTGGGGGCCATCTTAGTCTGTCTGCCACACATCCCTGAACTTTAGAGATATGAAGCCTAAGAGCCATACTTGGTTCTTTGTTTCCATCCCTTCTTAAAGAAAAGAGGGGCTTGAATTCATTTGGGGGAAGTTAGTCTGAAAGGTCTATAGAATAGTATAATGGCATGTAATTTTGCTACTTATGGTAAAGAATATCTTAAAATTAATGCCAAGAAAAGTTCCTATCTGGCATTCCTTAATAACTGCATGATACTCATTTATGATTATCATTTTCTTTTCATTCCAGTCAATAATTGAGGAAGTGTTTCTTGTGTTCTTTATTTGTGATAAATGTGGTGTGGAATACAACCTAAGATTATGACAAGGTTTGCTCTTTTAAGAGATTTGTATTTAGAATCAAGGGGTGGTTAGAGGGAACCAAACATACACTATTATACTGGAGAACAAAATAAAATTATACAAGCAAAGTGCTCAATGCGTTTAATAACACCCCCAACTCTGTGGTACAGGAAACAGAGCGATCAGTGTTGGGTGAAGTTACTAAATGCTTTCTTGAGGGGAAGTAGAACTCAAAAGGTGAGTGGAGCTTGGATAGGAAATAAGGAAGAAAGGAAAATATAAAGAAAAAATAAAGGAAAGTAGAAGAGCCTGGAACTCTTGAGAAGACTGAAGAAACTCTGCAGTGAAGTGAAAGGGAGCAATGAAAACTCAAGCCAAAGGGCTATGGGGAGTTTGGTGTCTGAAGGCTGTTGAAAGCTGGGGTGTAGGGAGTGACTTGACAGGCCCTGGAGAATCCCTCTGGATTCTTCAGCAGGGTAGAAGAAGTATTCAGGGGAGTCTGTTTGGTGGGTGTGTGCATGATGGATAATATAAAGAGAGCCTGGAAAAGAGGCATGGGGTGACAAAAATCTGGGCTAGCCTGAGAGCCCAGTGGAAATGATAAATTAGAGCAATATTTCTGATGAGGAAACCTACAGTTGCAGAGACTGAATAGACATACTGCTAGCAGCAGAGTCTGTATTCACTGCTGGCCTTGGCCAGCCTCTTCTCTTCATTTGAAATGAATAACATTTAGGCAGCTCAGGGCCTAATTAGGATTGCCATTGATCAGTTGATTGCACTAACTAGTTGGTATCTCTTGGCTTTGATTCCATGATCATTTGTTTATTAAAGAAAGCCTCAAATGTTCTATATGTTCCTCAAATCAAATTGTGTCTGTAATGACATGTAGGCTGTAACAGGACTTTTTGAGGTGTTCTACAAACCCATAGTTTCGATAGTGCTTAATAGGTTTTCTAAAAACAAACAAAAAACAACCAAACCATATGTGTGTTATGGAAAGGCCCATGATCAAGTAAGTTTGGGACACTATTTTAGAGTTCAAAAAGTTCAAAAGGCCCAATGTTAATGAACTACCAAGAGGAATGTGGGAGGAGCTATAATGAAGTTTTTCCCAAACTTCTTTGCTAATGAAGTCGTGTGTGTGTGTGTGTGTGTGTGTGTGTGTGTGTGTGTGTGGCATGCATGTGCATCATTCTTGGGACTAGTATTCTATCCGACATGGTTGAGTAGATGTCAGGTTAACAAGTTTTCAGTGAAGTCAACAGCTTTTTAGGAATTAACTTTTTGGCTTATAGGTCATTAGGTTTCTTCTTGCTATAACTTCCTTTGGTGTTTTATATAGCTGCATTTTAGAGCTATTTCTTTCCCAACAGTACCTATGCCAGAAATTGGGCAAGAAGTAAGAGAGAAAAAGATAGAGGAAGAAAGAAAAGAAAGAGAGAAAGAGAAAAAAAGAAAGAAAGAGGGAGGGAGGGAGGGAGGGAGGGAGGAAGGAAGGAAGGAAGGAAGGAAGGAAGGAAGGAAGGAAGGAAGGAAGGAAGGAAGGAAGGAAGGGGAAAGAGGAAGGAAGGGAGGGAGGTAGAAAGAGAGAGGGAGGGGAGGAGAAAGAGGGAGAGAGAAAGAAAGAAGAAAGAAAGAAACAAAACTACTTTGCTTGGTGTTTCTTGTAAGTGTTTTGAGAAAAAGGCCCAGGAAGGAAGATAATTCAAACTGAGATTGCTTATCTGCCTGAGATGTCAAGTTGCTCAGTTTTCAAAGATGCTTTGCTTTTTTTCTCTATCCTATACAACAGGCAGACCTGGGTTTAAAGCCTACCTGCATCATTCTCCTGCTGTGGAGCTTTGAATAAGTGACTCAACCTTTCAGCTTCCCCCATAGTTTTCTGTTGTTTTTTTTTCTCCCCATTAATTTATATTTTTTCTACTCTGTGAATGTTGTTTCTTAGAACATTCCATAGGAAGATCAAATAACCCTTTAAACTCATAGTTTGAAATGTATTTAAGTATTTAAAAGAAAAAACCTCCTTTGAACTATTTCCCTAAATTTGGATTCCAGATTACTGACTGTAGCATGCTAAGAGAAGCAGTTATAAGAGGTAGTGGTTTGTAAATAGATCACTGTTGGCCAGAGGTCTTCAGTTGTCTTACTTTAGTAAGCATTCTCACCTGCTTTTATCATTCAAAATGTCCTATTTTGTTTGCAAGGTCAGTGTCAGAGTAGAAAATGTTTTATGTGTCTGTGTCACATCATGTTTATGCTTCATTTACAAGGTTTCCAACATGATTTAGGTCATTTAACTTGTGGTCTATGTCTAGTCTCAGAGGATGGTGTGGGGAGAGACGGAGAGAAACAGTTATTGGTAGGATACTAAAATGTTTATGGTTTCTAATTTCTATGTCCTAAATGAAGACTTGCTGCCCTGTAACAAGACCTACAAAATCCTTCAGGCCAAGCCCACATAATGTGGGTTGCCATTGTCATTGGAACTAGTTTTATTTTCATCATTTGGGACTTGCATAAATCTTTGAAAAACAGAGCTCATAAGTGGTATTCCTGTATGGTTTTGTTTGGAATATAAGCATTTGAATGTTATTCTAACCATGTTATAGTTGACAGTAGATGAGGATGACAATGGATGACTAGGAGTACTGTGCATAGAGAGTGGGTACTTGCATGTTGAATGTGAGTTCTGGGAGTGTAAATTCTCTATAAGACTCCTAGTTCAAGACTCTTTTTTTACATAGCCAGATTTGTTAATATCTAGAGAGAGCAGTCCTGACACATAGAAAGCTGAACCCAGTAAATAATAACTCCTATTATTATTATTTATTGACCACCTTCTGTGTGTGAGGTGGTAGAAACGCAGCAGGGAACAGCAGTGCTAAATACAACACTGCTTTAGTTTTGAGAAAAACACAAAAATGCTATTCCCTCAAGACACACATACTAGGTTCTCACTCATCTTTCAAATACTGACTTTCAAGACGTCTAGCTGTCCCTGGGACTTACAGTTGATTGTGCATTTCTATGTCTTGTCATCATAGAAGTTTTAAAAAAACATCAGCCACTCAAAGGACTAAGGTACTTTATCCATATCTTGTTTATTCATGCTATGCTTTTCCTCTTCCCATTCTTCTTGACTGTTACTGAGCTTAAATAGCAGTTAGTTGTCCATTAATATTCTCTTGTTTAAGGTTTCCTTGTGCCTCCCATCCCTGACCTTTTAGTACGAGTTAAAATGCACCTTCACTTATAAATTTCTAATTTATTAAGTTCAAATTCTATCATCTTATGAGGCTACCTCTGAGAAACTTTCCCTGACCTCCCACCCACCCCAGATGGAGCCAACCACTCTCTCCACCATTCTCTGCCTCTATTATACTCCTATCACACGAATGGCATTTAATTATTTAGATGTTGAACTCACAGAGCACAGGAGCTGTATATTAATCATCTCTGTGTTGCTATCACATAGCACAGAGTCTGAATCATAAATATTAGTTGAAGTGGACTGAATAGGCACCAAAAACAAAACAAAACAAAAAACAACAACAAAAATAACACTGCCAGGAATCACAGATAGGAATGTATTTCTGTCTATTATTTCCCTTGTCTCCAAGTCACCATATACAAAGTTGGGAAGGGACCCAGGTAAGAGAAAACTCATTTGGGAAAGTCCAGTGAATGTAGCCACAGCTGTTAGAAGAGGGAAGGCCTTTTTTTTTTGCTTCTTTTGATAAATATTTACCAGGAAAACTTAATAGGCAACCGTTTTCAAAGGTTTGCACCAAAGTAGGAAATTTTCAGTGCATTTAGTGGCTTGTAAATATTTATTTTTTAAGCATATGAAGACACAAGTTGTTGAATCTCACTGTGTATGCTGAAGAAATGCAGAATTTGCCCTTCTGACAACCTGCTGTGAATTTTAACAATATTTGAAATATTTTATTGCTAATTAGCCAATTTGATATTTGGCTGCTGCCTTGGGGAATTTACAATGACCTATTAACAGCTTAACATTAGGCCAATTAGGTAAAATTTTCAGCTTCCTGAAAATGCCTAACTATGTGATAGAAGGAAACTATGACATCTCATTTGGGTAACTTTGGTTAACCAGTATCCTCCTCATTCCCACCTAGGGGATCTGGAGAAACTTCCCAAGAATCACAGGGAGCATTCATAGCCCTGCATATGTGGCTGGGAGTGCAATGGTAACAGTGGGCATTGGTGGCAGTTGAAGGGAGTGGTCTTACTTACTTCCGCCTATATAGCCTTCCTGCCTTTCTCTCCCTCCCTCTCTTCCTCTCCCTCCCTCTCTCCTTCTCCCTTCTTCTCTCCCTCTCTCTTCCCTCCTTCACCTTCGTTTTTCCTCTGCTGAATACCATGTTGTCCTGTCAATTTGCATGAAACTCAGGTCCTTCCTTGGCTTCTTAAAAAATTCCCTTGAACCAGAGTTTAGTAACTTCATTAAAGAGTCAGAAAAAGGGGTAGAGGAAGAAAGAGGATTTGGTTATGGAGGATGTGACAGTTTGCCTTCTTGTTGACTTCCCCCTGTAACTCATCTTCCTATGTTATATCCTCCAGAGTAACTGAGTTTTTCCATTTCCCTCATATAGAAAGTTCTATCTACATTCAGAGCTCAATATCTACTCTAAGTTGGCTTATCAAAAACTAGTTTCTGTTAGTTTTATTTAAAGGTATATTAAATGAATTTTTTATTTTGGTGTAACTGTTCTTGGATTGAGGTGGGGCAGTGGTAGGGAGTGACCTGGACTATCAGAGTTCTTCAAGCAGCAATGCTTTTAGCTCTTCCCTATTCATTTTAGTATCTGCTTATTTATTTATTTATTTATTTATTTAATATTCTTTTTTTTTTTAATTTTTTTTTCAACGTTTATTTATTTTTGGGATAGAGAGAGACAGAGCATGAATGGGGGAGGGGCAGAGAGAGAGGGAGACACAGAATCGGAAACAGGCTCCAGGCTCTGAGCCATCATCAGCACAGAGCCCGACGCGGGGCTCGAACTCCCGGACCGCGAGATCGTGACCTGGCTGAAGTCGGACGCTTAACCGACTGCGCCACCCAGGCGCCCCAATTTATTTAATATTCTTGACACAACTGGTTGTGAGGACCAATGAATAGTATATTGGCTAGCATTCAACCAGAGGAGTGTGTGTGTGTGTGTGTGTGTGTGTGTGTGTGTGTGTGTGTGTAAGAGATTTATCATAAAGAATTGGCTTACATGAATGTAGAGGCTGGCTAAGCAAATCTGAAATCTGTAGAATAGGAAGGTCATAGGTTGAAACTCTTGGCAAGGGCTGAAGCTGCTGTTCACAGACAGCTGCTTCTCTTTTTGGGAGAAACTTCAAACTTATTTTAAAAAAAATTTATGGAATAGTTCTCCATATTATTCAGGACTAAATCCTGAATATTTTTAGACTTTATGTAAGGTCAGTTGGTTAGGGGCTTTAATTACATCTGCAAAGTACCTTCACAGAAATACCTAAGTTAGTGTTTGATAGAATAACTGGGGACTGTAACCTAAATAAGTTGTCATATTAAAAAAGTCATTACAGATGAATAAACTGAATAAAATGTTTACCAAGGAATGATGATTAGAATGCATTCTAACCAGTTAGCATCTAGTGCAACAATGATTTCAGGAGTAGATTCCTTAGTGCCCCTTACCCATTTAGCCCATTCCCCCTCCCACAACCCCTCCCGTAATTTGGATGTAAATTAAAAAAAATAAAAAATAAAACAAGTTAATAAAAAAAAGAATGCATTCTAAGCAAATTTCTGATAGTTAAATAATGACAAAAAAGGAAACATACAGACCTGAGAAATCTCCTTCTAGCATATTAAAGTCTTAACTGAAGTACTTTTTCTAAGGAAGCACTTAAGAATATTGATGACAAGTGTATAAATTAGTTATTATGATTTGCACTGGCAAAACTATGCTTATTTTATTTAATACATTCCAGAGTTCTACCTAAATTTGTAATCATGGCCTGAGAAAGAAAGCACATGAGATTAACTCCTTTTTTAAATGGACCACTAAGATTTTTCATAATACAGAACTCATGAAATCAATAAATTCATACACTCAATAAATATATAATATGAACACAGTATATGGCAGACACTGATTCTGTGGATAAAATGGGAATAAAAATATAAATTAATCAAATACTGACAAAAATAATTCTCACAAACTATGATTGTTTCTCTGAGTCTGCAGCTCCTTCCCTTCTCTGGGATGTCAGAAACTTACCCGAGGACAGATGTTTAAGCTGGGATCCAAAGAATGGGCAGAAATTATTTGGGTAAAGATAAGGAGGGAGAGATTTCCAGGCAGAGGTAAAAACCTACTTGAAGAGCCTGACCAAGTCTGGGAAGGCTGGAACACAGAAAGTGAGGGGGAACGTGGCAAAGACAATGCTGTAGAAGTTGGCAGGAGCTGGCACTGTGAAAACCACAGTAAGAACCCTATTTTATCTTTATCTTCAGAGCAATGGAAGCCCTAAGGAATTTTAAGATTGTACACAAGGGAGTAACATAATCAATAGATAATTTGTAGCAGGACTTTGCACGATAAAAGTTCTTCTTTAGCCCCTAAGGCTGAGATAGCAGAAGTTCACCATCTATATCTGTAAATCCTTTTGTCTTATCCATGGCAGGCATCACTAGTCGATCATGGCAATTTTTTGTCTCTGACTAAATGCAGACTTAGTCTCAGAACATTCCAGACAGCTAATACTAATCAATGTGATTCGGCACTTAGGACAGACCCTATTTTACCTTTTTTTTTCTTTTCTTAATAAAAAAACAAAAATTTTTGGGATAAGGTTGCCAGATAAAATACAGGACACCCAATTCCATTTGAATTTCACATACACAATTTTTTAGTATCAACTATATCCCATACTGTATTTGGGACATGCTTACACTAAAAAATTATTTCTTGTCTAGATGAAATTCATATTTAACTGGTTATTTACAAAATCTGGCAATCCTCATTTGAGGGAATTAGTTGAAATAATATAAGTTGACAAAGCCCAGAGGACAGTACCAGCCCATAATAAATGCTTAATAGATGTTCATTTATTCAATCAGTTCATTTGTTCTGAAGGTATAACTTTAGAACAGCACAAAAGTATTGGTTTCTGACTTAGCTTGATTTTTATAATTTTACCTTAATAAGCTATAAGAAATAGTCAAAACTATTTCTAGTGCCAAAACTGCTAGTGGCACTCCCATAAGGGAGTGCAAAAACCCCAGAGTCCATCTGCTCCACCCATTTCCACTTTTTGATTTAAAAAAAATGGTAAGAACATGTCAGTGCATAGGAAGAATGCTCTAGAGTAACCCAGCAACCTATAATAAACTACCTTGATAAAGATAAAAATAAATTAAATAGAAATTAAAAATTTTTTTCCCAGTGTTTATTTATTTTGAGAGAGAGAGAGAGAGAGACAGAGCATGAGCGGGGAGGGGCAGAGAGAGAGGGAGACACCGAACCCAAAGCGGACTCCAGGCTCTGAGCTGTCAGCACAGAGCCTGATGCAGGGCTCCAGCTCAGAGACCAGGAGGTCATGACCTGAGCTACCCAGGCACCCCGTAAATTAAATAGAAATTTTAAATTCAAAAGGAATAATGACAGTTATTTAAATCATGACCAACTCTGGAAAGTTCTTGATACAATGAAAACAAATTACCCTTCCTCAATTTTGTGGTATTTCCAGTAATCTGTGAGTGATCATACACAGTAGGAGGTTTTCATCCCTGCCAAACGCTGTGTAGCAATCAGATATCTTAGAAGAATATTCAATTATATTCCTCAATAAACTCTAGGAGCTGCCTAGTTTTAGTTTATGAATGCCAAATTTTAGTGACTGCCAAATGATTTGGGAATTTACTAGAAAATAAACCTTGGCTATTTGTATAAACTAAGGCCTATGGAATGATGAGTAATTCACCCAAAAGAGCTAGAGCAGAGACCCGCAGTTGTTAGGGTTATTAGGTAGCACCATGTGACCCACACTTTGAGAAGCACTGATCTGGGCAGAAGTGCTGTCTTCTTCTAGCTTTCAAACTCTAAAGTAGATGATAGATATTACAATGTCTCAATCTATAAATTCAGTAAAACTTTATGAAATAGACACAACATTTTAAGGCTTCTGATTTTATCATCAGGAATGGGGGAAAATGTGAGTTAATAAAATATACGAAGCACTTGGACAGCCTGGGTCCAAAAAGCATTATTAAAGGCACATTATCTGTTATTCTCTAATTAATTCTAATATCTTAGTGTCTCTAAGCTGGAATTGGCATCACCTCTCTTCTGAAAGCGTTTATATTATCAGCTTAACCACCATCTTTCTTCATGGGATTTGTCCTGGGTTGACTGTATTCGTATTATATTCAAGACTGATTCACTTGGAGCTCCTTTGCGGGCTCGCCCAGATTCTTTTCAATATAAGGGTCCTGTAATTAAGGCTGGGAGGCGTGGTTTTGACTGAGTGCCCCACAGATTGCTCATTAACATGCCATCTGAACAATTTAATAACCTTTTTAATTAATCCAAAATTGGCATGTCCCCCTTCAGGCTACAGTGCAGCTTTTGCAAGAGTTGGTCTCTTGGTAGTTCTCAATTTAGCTTATTATTTGAAAGCTAAATCTGCCCAGGCTAATGAGCGTGACCAATTCCTCTTACCAAGACCACATAGGAGTCTCCATCTGCACTTCACTAAAGGATGAGAGGGCCAGATGTCTTGGGGTGATATTCTGGTTCTTGATATTCTGGCTTTTTAAAGAAGTTCCCACCAGTCTAGAGATGAAAGAAAATAATTTATAGCGTAGTTGAAAATCACTTTTTACTTTCACTTTTGTTGTTATTATTATTATTATTATTAATATTAATAGTATATCACTTTCAGGTTTGACATTTTAGAACCTTTAGTCTCAATTAGTCCTTCATACTTTGGTGCCAGATATAATTTAAAATAATTTAATCGTTTTTGGTAATTTGATATTCTGAAGCCTTAGTACTCCTGAAGAGGGAAAATTGCTGTCCTAATGGATTTGAAATATATTTTTGGCAAGGTTGAGCTTGTACTTACGTGTTTTTTTTTTGAAACTTGGGAAGGTAGGACTTGGGGACACTCACCCTTTAAGGTCTGGAAAAGTGTGTGGGGGGGCGGTATGCGCGTGCACATATGAGCATGTATTTTATCTGGCCACAGTTGCCAGCATTTTGAGCTTCTTTCCCTCAACCAAGTAATTACTCTCTTAAAATGTGCCCCCATTGTTTCTGCAGGCCCATCAAGGAATGCCTTGCATAGGCTTGCTCTCTTCTTGCCTGTCAGTTGCATTCACCATGGTCTATCCTCTTCCTTCTCCATTTTCAGACTTACTTGTCCTGCCAGGGACAGATGCTCGCAGCTGCTATTGCTAAGGATCCCAGCCATTTCTTCATACAACAAACATTCATTGAGTACTTACATGTGCCAAGTGCGATGCTAGAAAACATAAAAATTCAGTGTCTTTGCTGGTGCTGCTATCTTCATACACTTATCAAAAGCTCTCTTTGTAGATCTTCAAGTTCTCTTTGTAGATCTTCAGCCTCGAGCGAGGGGCAAAGTGCCCTCTCCCCACTAGCACCTGTTGGCACCAGCACTTTACTCTTTTTTAATTTTTTAAAATGTTCATTTACTTATTTTTGAGAGAGAGAGTGTGCGTGCGCACAAGTTGGGGAGGGGCAGAGAGAGAGGGAGACCCAGAATCCGAAGCAGGCTCCAGGCCCTGCGCTGTCAGCACAGAGCCTGACAGGGGCCTCGAATCCACAAACCACAGGATCATGACCTGAGCTGAAGTCAGACACTGAACCGACCGAGCCACCCAGGCACCCCTGGAACCGGCACTTTAAAGCAGCCTGGTTTATTCCCTCACTTTCATAAAAATCTCTTAACAATAGCCCCTGTATCTTACAAAACAGAGGAAGGTTTGCAATATAGGTAGGTTTTCCTGGTTATACTCACTCCATCAAAGACGCTAAGATTTTAGGACAAGATTTGCCTTCACTTTAAGCTCTTAGCATCCTTCTGGGTGGTCATCAGTGGAGAAGAAAACTTGTCCAGGACCACTGCCTCAGAATAGAAGCTTGACCTTATGATATGGCAGTGGGAGGTCCACCTCCCCGTCCCACACCAATCAGTTTGCATATACATATATAATATATAACTATAAATATTTTGTATCTGGGAGCGTTGAGTCCTATCAGAATTTAGCACAGGCCCATGCACGACCATCTCCCACTTGACAGAAGCAGAAGTCTAAGAAAGCCTCCCCCATTATTCACATTAACATTCCCCACCAGGATAACACATTTATTGCAATTGATGTCCAGCTGAGGGAAGGTGTGCATGTGGGGGCAGGGGTTGTGTGGGAAACCTCTATACCTTCCTCTGTCTCTTGCTCCCAGAATCTCCTGTAGACCTTGAAGAGCAGGCCAGGTGACACCCCAATGCGAGTGTCCAGCCTCTGGCCATTCGTGTCAGCCACCATCATGCCCTGGGCTCCTGCCCCCAAATACAGATGCAAGTGACTTCACAGAAGGAGGTGGATGAGGACAGCCTGGCTGATGGTGGAAGGGACAGTGGGGCTCAACACTGCTCATAAACAGGAAGGAGCCTGATTCCACCTGAGCCTCATTGAAGCTCTCCATTTTATATTCTGTAAGATTAAGTTAATGGTGCTTGAGAACCCCGAAGAACAAACCATCATTGTAAAAGACATCCAATGTACTCACAGGCCTACTGACTGCCCACATTTCACATGCAGCTCCAAGTGAAGAACCACATTCTTTGAACCACATTCCAAATCCTGATGCCCCTTCCACACATGCCCCATTACCAGGGATGAAGTCCTCAGTGCCACCATAGAGCCTCTCTTAATGTTGCTGTGGAGTGCTGCTCCCTTCTGGTGAATTCCTCCATTCTGTCTGTGAATGGGGAGTGAGCAATATAACTGACAGCAGAGAGTGCTAGAGGCTATGTTAGATAACAAAAGACAAATGGAGGAGGCCCTTTTGGCATATCTTTTTAATTAGAAGAAAATGTAGGCCTTTGATAACAATATTTGTTACATTTCCCTAAATAGAGCACTAAAAAAAAAAAGCCCAACAGGTATATGGAAAAGTGTATGGGTGTTGAATCTCACATGTCCTTGGGTGAGATATTTAACCTCGATGCACAGCAGCCCTGTCTAGGATATGAGGACGTTGGGCTGTTGTAGGATTAACTGCGATAAAGCACACAGTTCATGAGATATATGGTTCTCTTCTTTCTCCTTTAAAGGTGAGAAAGAGAGAGGTAGAAAACCCTCAGCTGAGGGCTTACTGTTGATCTCTATGGGGGAGGAAAAGGTTTTCCTTGACCTCTTAAGGTCCCTGGCTGGGCCTGAAAATTAAACTGACAAAGATTAACAGGAGGAAAGCATACAAATTTATTTGTTTTTATATGACACAGGAGACTTCCTAGAGAAATGAAGAACAAAGAAACAGACCTGCTATTTTTACGCTAGGTCTGATGAAGAGTGGGCAGTCAGGGAGGGCTGTGATAGGTTAAGGATTATGAGTAAGTATAGTAAACTGGAGGAAATTTAGCAAGGGCCTATTTGTTCAGATTCTTTCTTTCCTCTGGTTATAAAGAGGGCATCTCTCAGAAGGGTTTTATGACCTGTTTCAGGGGAGAGGGGTGAGGCAGGGGAGGAGGTCAGAGTGACCTTCAGCTTGCAGTATTCAGTATGCCAAGGTGCCATATTTGGGAGTAGTGTATCCTGAACCCCATCATCTCCAGTGACTCATACATAAGAATTTGTGCACAAAAATGCTTGCTAAACTGTGCATGGTGAAGAGACTGTGTCTTTTCTCCTTTAGTCCCTTACTCCCGGTCCTCAGAAATTCATTTACTAAAATCTACTTTTGGGGGTGTGCGAGGAGATGGGAGGGGTCACACTTGGCTAAATGTCAAGTTGACTTCCGTACCTCTGTTTCTGTGGGCAGAAGCCCCGCTAGGGCAGGCCTCCACTCTGCTGAATGTTTTTCTGTCATTATATAAAGGAGACCAGCAAAGATGCAAATTGCTGAGCCTGCTCAGGGAGATGGGCATACAAAGAGGTAATTCAGGAGGACAAGTGTGTGGGGAGCAGAAGGGGGCAGAGGGAGGGGGGTGAAGGCAGGGCACATTCTTCGGGTTCTTTCTTCTGCCTTTTGTTAGCGGATTTATTGGGCTTGTTAAGGACTAAGGAAACACTGTGAGGCTTGGTGGCCTCTGGGCTTGGGAGGCCCTTCGTAATTCTAAACTCCAGGCATCTCGGGGCTTGCTGCCTTTTAGGACCCCCTGAGAACCCTGGGAATGGGCTCCTTAGAAATGCAGAGTTGAATCCTATTTTTGTTCGAGGTGGCAAGAATAGGACACACTACCTGACTCAGGCAGGTAGAAGTCACAGCCTCCTGGTGGCTGACACAAACCCCCAGTTCACCCCCTTCTCTGATCCTGTCCTCTGTCCCTCCCCACCCTGACCCAGTCTTCTTTTCAGCAATAGGCCTGCCTCCTCCTGAACCTGGACTGTGCCCCCTGAAGGAGAAACCCAGCCAGGCTGCAAAGAGTGAAAACCCTATTAACTGCCATGAACACCTTTCTCCTCCACAGGACCTCACATGGAACCCTGCAGTGGGTGGGGTTTGGATTCCAGCAGGGGCAGAGCATGATGGTGTTCGGACCCCCGGATTCTGGCCCCAGCCCTAATTGGCCCTGTGACTTTGGGCAAGTCACTGTCCTCCTCTGGGCCTCAGTTACCTCTTCTGTAAAACGAGGGGGTTGGGCTAGGATCTTCAGAGCATTGTCCTGCTCTGACAGGGGAACCCTCAGTGGCTCTAATTGCCTCATTAGAACACCAAGGAATGCCTTTCTAGTAATTGTCTCCCTGACTCCTGTCTTACCCACTCCCTACTGGGCTCTGCCTCCAAGGAGACAAAAGCAGCTGCTCTCTCCTCTGGGGCTTCCTTGGAACTGCCAGCCCTTCTTGACAGCGTATGTGTGCAGGCATTCTCTGTCTCTCTCCCTCTGTCTGAGGGCGAGAAGGGGGGTGCCCCTTTTGAGCCTGGCTCTTTCTCTTTTCTGCTTCTTTGGCTAGCATAGCTGGCCTCTGTCCCAGGTGAGATCAAAGTTTCCTTTATTGCTCTCCACCCTGCACATGGATTTGACAGTGGGTGCTTTACAAATAACCATGTGTTACAGCTGCAATCAAGGCACTCAGAATCCAGGTGAAAGCTGAAATGGCTCAGATGCCAATGGCATGAGTCAGTGGAGAAAGTTAATCTCTTGTAACTGTCTTTGAAGAAATATACATTCAGAGATTCAACGGCTGTCCTTAAAGAGATGGTCTCTTTGCTAAAAACCAGGATATTTCATTTTGTGTTTTAAGAACCAGGCACAAACGATGTAGATAGTGTGGTTTTAAACTTTGCTAACTGAGCCGGCCCTATGAATCTCTTACAAAACTCTCAATATGTTTAGGAGTGTGTGTGTTTCCCAGAGGTCAGGAAACAGTTTATGTGTGTCCTGCTGGGCATGTGCAGCGCTGGCTGGGCAAGAGATCAGAGATGCGGGAGGGGCTCGTAGGAAACTCAGGTCTAGTTGGAGACCAAAGAAACAAGCAAGTCTGATGGAATCCAGAACATCCAAGGTGTACGGAGAGAGCGAGTCTAGGAAGGCAGCTAAGGCAGGAAGGCTCGAGCACATTTGGGAAGATTACATCAGGGGGTGGGGGGGCCTAGCATCCAGCAAGGCAGAGAATGAGGCACCAGCAGATAGGAGACACTGTGTGATTTCTGATCCCAAAAAAGAGTGACTGCTCTTTGCCTTTTTGAAGTCTCCCTGGAGGGTGGGTACTCATGGGTGCCAGGTTTGTGCCCCAGGACAGAGTTTTGTGTGTAATAGCCGTTCCCGATATATCCAACAGCCTTCTTTCAGTCATGTGGCATGAGATTGAAGAGTATGGATTCTGGCTTTAAACAGAATGGGTTCAAATCCTAGATCTGCCTGTTTACTATTTACTAGCTCTTTGCCTCAATTTTCTTATCTACAGACTGGGAGTAATAATAGTGATCACCTCTTAGGGTGATTGAGAGGATTAAAAGTGCCTACTATAGTGCCTAATACGTTGGAGGGTTCAATAAATGGCAAATACCATTATTTTGACCTTTACTTATTTTTTTAATTTTTTTTTATTTTTTCAATTTACATGCAGGTTAGTTAGCATATAGTACAACAATCATTTACTTATTGAGTCCTCTAATAAGAGCCAGAGCACAGAAGGTTTCTTGAGATATTTTAGCATGCATTAGAATCCCTCGGAGGACTTATTAAAATGCAGGTTGCTGGGACCCATCCCAGTCAACACGGGGTATGGTTCGTGGAACATAGTCTGAGAATCACTGCTTTCTATGCTATACAGAAGACATGTGTCTAATTGAGATCATTATTTAACAAACACCTAATTACCCTTTGCCATGTGTCAGACTTTGTATATATATACACAATGCATAGCATTACAAACATTGACTCATTTACTCCTCTAGGGACCCTATGAGGCAGGTTCCATTATACTCACTTAAGAGATGAGAACGCTGAGGCACTCACCCAGTTTGATGTGAGTTTCCCAGGTACTCTCCACTAGTAAGTGACCATTTTGTAAAACCGAATAAATGCCACAAGAGGTGCAGAACCACAAGAGAGGCATAGAGATTTTAGGGTTTTCAGGGAGTTTTCAGAGTTTCTAGGCTCTACAGTGCCTGGCTAGATCCTCACTGTAGCCCTGTGGGAAGGCCGTGTAGGTGCAGTGACAGGAGTGGAGACTGGGAGGCAAACAAGGGTTAGAATCGTAGTGTGGCCGGCCGTGTTTGAGCTGTGTGACCTTAAGCGAGAGGATTCATCTTTCTGTGCCATTTTCTTTGTCCAAAAGGAGATGAGAAAAGGATGAGGCTCACACAGCTTACTGGTGGGGGTTTGTGGGGGAATGAAATGAGGAAGCTCCCATGAAGTGCTTGGAAGACAACAGACGCTCACTGAAGAAGAGTCTCACGTGTTTCCCAGGGGTCACTGGCCCTGTTTCACTGTGCCACCAGGAACGGCTTTTGCTTGATGGTGATAAGTATTCATTTCTCTCCACCCAGATTACCTTTTCCTCAACTCAGTTTTACTTTCTCTTTATCAATTTACAGCATCTTAGAATGATAGAACTAGAAAATACATTGGATCATTTATTCCTGGCTGTGTATATCCAAGTTACTTGGGGATTAAAAAAATACAGTTTGTTGGCATCCTGTGACAGATTGGGTTGTTCTTCAAAAGTATTCATCTTTCGTCCTAATTTCCATGGGAAGAACGTACTTGTCCCCTTTGATGTTAGCCTAGACTTTGTTGTGTTCAGTTGAATATTCCAGAGACATGAGGTAGTAAAGGCTTGAAATGAGCTTGTGACGGTAAGCTGGCTCCTTTGCGCCTCTGGTGTTGCCATGAGAAGACATGCATAATGTAGGACGTCGGTCTCTGGAGTAGGATAACGTGCATACACACGGATCAGAGCTGGGCTGCCCCAGCAGAGCCCAGCTCTCATCAGGCAACCTGCGGCTGCCCCCCGGATATGACTGAGCCAGCCTGGATCAGCAGAGCCAGGCAGCCCAGCCCAGCCAAGACCAGCTGACCTGCCCACAGACCTAATGGCCCAATGTCTCAGTGACATAAGCCCCTGAGATGTTGTGGTTCTCTGTTACGGGCCTGATTTGGGTTCTATCTCCAGACATTCTGAGTGATAGGCTGGGGAACCCAGGAATGTGTGTTTCTAAAATCCACCCCCCCCCAATGTGATTCTGTTACTCAGCTGGATTTAGAAACCATTGCTCTCTGATCTCCTC
Source organism: Felis catus (assembly GCF_018350175.1). Lineage (NCBI taxonomy): Eukaryota > Metazoa > Chordata > Mammalia > Carnivora > Felidae > Felis > Felis catus. Next base: position 118,237,512 of record NC_058374.1, read on the forward strand.
CTCTCCTGGAGGGAGATGTTGAGACCCAGAGAGGTAAAGGGACTGGCTTGCCCGAAGTCTAAATACCTGGCAAGGGTAGTGTTAGTTTCCTTGATATTCTGTATTAATACTCCTTCTAGTCTATCACACTGTTTCCATAAAATAATTTAACATGGAAGAAGAAATCCTTCATGTCCCCATAACTGAGATGCTTTGGGCTGAAGTACTTCAACCCTATACTGACATCAACCCTTGGAAACCTATTGATGAAAGGAAATAACACAATAGAAAGAGTATATTGACTTTGGTTGTAATTGTATTTACTGTGCCAGATGCCTCAGCTCAGGGTAAAAATGCGGTCACTAGATCGTGGGTTTTAGAGGGAATTTAAAGTACAGTATTCTTTTTCAACTTGGGAAAGTTTATGCGATTTCTAGGCAATTATTTCCTGTAGGAATGAAAATATGTGTTACTCTTTCATCCTATTCCTCTTGCTGTACTTTCTCCTCATTAGTGGTTTCCTTCCTCTTGAGCTGCAGTAATGCCCTCAAAGTACTGAATCTATTACAGCTGAAGTTGGTCGTTGCAGACCTGACAGAAATGCAGATTGGCAAACGGAAATGTCTGTCTTGATTCAGACTTATATTTACTGAGCACCTGTTATGTGCCCTGCTCTATGCAAACTGCTTTCGCACACACTATTTTTATTAAGCGTATAGGAATTTACAAGGAGTGGGTGTAGACTGTGTAGAAGGAAGAGAAAGGAGACACTTATGGCTTAAGGCTGTTATTGCAGACTCTTTACGTGACATTTCTCTATTTGCCAACACTCTCCTGTTCAGTCTCCCCCATCTGTTAAGCAGTGAAGAATCATCTCTTTCCTGTATCACCCTCTAGCCCAAACATCACCTTTTCCCACTTGGTTTACTATACCAGGGACTACTTAAGTAAATACAGCCAGACAAGGTGCTAAATATTTCCTGGCTGAACCAGGCAAGAACAGGGCTCCTTCTTGGTCTAAGCCTCTTCCTGCTTTTCACGTGGCTCATCGCAGTGCCCCTTAAGTCTTGTCGCACCTGTTCCCCCCTTTATAATCTCTCCTACCCAACTCAGCTGTCAAAATGCCACACCCCCATATCGCAGCTCTGAGAGGAGTCCATTATAGGATCTCCCTGCTAAAATCCTTCACTGTCCTTCCTTTATGCCGTTGCTTGACTCCCATCTGATCTCTCCACTCTCCTCCAGACAGTGCCATCACTTACTTCCTACTCCTCTCCTTTTTCTCTTCTTGAAGTGGAGTGCACACACACACACACACACGCACGCACGCACGCAACATGATAATCTCTTAAGGCCTTCATACCTTTCTTCATGCTTTTCCCCCAGCCCGAGAATCTCTGCCTCCATGAGCAGTCTGTTTCCCACAGGGGCCATACAGTGTAAATAGGTGATGCAGCTGGGTGTGATGTGGCAGGGAGTGGTGGGGAGCATGGAAAACTGGGGAGGGCACAGCTGGTCTGAAGGGACCCATTGCTACCAGGTCCTAGTGAATGGATGCCGTGTCTTAGTGTGGCTCAGTACTGATATATCTTCTACATTTTTAGAAGCTAGATTTTGTGTCAAATCTCTAGAGTTTTAAAGGTGTGGAAGGACACTAAAAATTTAAAAAGCAGTTTTTTGTGTGTGTGCCAAATAAGCAGACCTGCTGTGTACCTTTTGTTTATCCAAATCCTACCAAACCTTAAAGTCCAGCATAGGCCACCTCTCTCTCCTGAAGCCTTCTTTGATGATTTGGGTGACTGTATTCTTTCCTCTCTGACTCCTGCTGTACAAAGAGACCTGGATAGTTACATATGTATACAGGGTCCAGAAGCACAGTACCTGGAAACTAAACCACCCACTGGCTGTGCAGCCTTGGGCAAGGTAATTAAGCCAGAGAAGCCCTATTTCCTTATCTCCGGAAGACAGGGGTAGCCACAGTCTGTTTCATAGGCAGGTGATGAACACGAAAAGAGAAGAGGGATATAAAGTACTCAACATAATGTCTGACGTACAATAAATTCTCTGTGAACATTAGCTATTATTACTTAATTGTTCTTTTTAAAAAAAATTTTTTTAACATTTATTTATTTTTGAGACAGAGAGAGAGCATGAACAGGGGAGGGTCAGAGAGAGAGGGAGACACAGAATCCAAGCAGGCTCCAGGCTCTGAACTGTCAGCACAGAGCCTGACGCGGGGCTCGAACCCACGGACCGCGAGATCATGACCTGAGCCGAAGTCGGACGCTTAACCGACTGAGCCACCCAGGTGCCCCTACTTAATTGTTCTTAAGTGTTCCACAACCGTGAGCATCATCACATAGTGGTTACAAAGCAAAGATTCTAGAGCCTGATTTCCAGGGTTAAAATCTCTACTCTTCCACTTTCTAGCTGTGTGGCACCTTCCATGCCTTAGTTTTCTCATCTGTAACATGGGGATAAGACAACTTACTGAGTTATTATGAGGAATTGCCTCCTGAGTCACTTTTCCCCAGCTCTCTTTGTGACATGGTTCTTTCTAATGTTGCATCAGTTCTCAGGGCACAGGTTCAGCTCCAGATCCAGTCCTGTTCTGCAATGATGGACACTAAGCAGAGAGCGTTCTATTAACCATTACCAGTAGAGGGTGCCAGAGGAGCACTGTGGGGGAGGACGGGGCTTTGCCTCTGGTTCTTGTGTGATGCCTTTTCCTTCTTGTTCCACCTGTTTGGTCCATGGCGGGAGGGCGGGGTAAGGGGGTGGTGGTGGTGGTGGTGGTGTATCTGTGTGCATCAGAATGTGTGTGTGTGTGTGTGTGTGCTCTGCCCCAGCTGTGTGCCCAGAGCGTGCAATCCTTTGGCCAACTTGCTGGACTGGCCTGGGCCTGGTGACCACCTTGCAGATGTGGTACCGGTGATCCAGGGGACCACCCCTCAAGATGCAGACAGTGCCTGCTTTAGGTCTGTGCCTACAGACAGCAGTGCCCACTTCCCTCCCTGTGCCCTCCCCCAGCATTGACTCACCTGCACCTGGTGGGCTGGTGCCTGTTTGCTCTGCAAGCAACCGAGGGCCAGTTGTAGCTCAGGTAGGCCAGCAACTTCTTGGCCATCCATTTCCTCCAGGGAGGTCTGGTCCCCAGCTAGGGGTACTCTCACTCATCTTTGGGTACGCTTTAGAGAGCTCTTTACATCTCTTTATTTACTCCCTTATAATAGCTTAATAATTCTTTATATTAAACTGCCTGTGTTTAAATTGCTGTGTGATTTCTGTCTCCTGATTAAACCCAGACTGATACATAATCTTGAGTCCAAACCTACCCCTTTACAACTCAGACATCCTGCTTGTAGGCTTTTCTCTGGATCTGTTGACACTGTGTCTGCTTCCTTTCCTTCCAACATACTGTTAGGTGCTTAAGAGGTGATAATAAGATCTCATATACCTGGATGAATGTATGTTTACAAAACCCTTTAACCAAAAGAGACTAATGTGGGCTGTGAGCTAGACTGTTTGTTCTCAATGTGCTATATGTGGCAGAGAACCATTTTTAACACTTAATTTCCAAATCTGTCGTAAACCTATACTTCTGCGAGGTATAATAAAAACGAAGTACTGGAAACATACGTTTTTAAAAAGACGTACAAAATCTAAGCCTAATTTTTTCTAGTATTCGGTCCAATAGACATAATTACTCTACGAAAATGCTCTGAAAGTTTCTAAATACTCACCGTCGATATTGGCACTTGTGGTGCCATAGGTGATGACACAGTGGACAGAGTCTGCCTTCGCCACCTCTGATCCGGGCTCCTCACCACTGCCGGTGGTGACACAGTGTTCTCCACTGACTTTCCCACCTAATCCTCTCACTGCACCTTCCTTGCATTTGGGGGTTTGCTCTACTGTTTCACAGAGACAGTGACAAGACTCTCGTCCATCCTCTGGTCCTGTCCGCATGCCTTCTCCAGCACATGCTTCTCCTGGGTGTCACCTGCAGGAGACATCCTTACTTACTGCAATGACTCTGCTCTCTTTGTCGGAGCCACGGTCTCTCTTCAATTTATCGGGAGGTGGTAGCTGTGGCAGTAAAGTAGCCTCATATTTCCCTGGGCTCTAGGCCACTGAACTCATCAACAGACACACCACCACTCTTCCTCCCACCCCCACTATGTTTGTAGCAGATAAGAGCCAGAATCTGAGGGATATTTGCATATGTGACTTGTCTTGATAGCATGGGATGCACCTACCATTACAGCCAAAAGCCATGTGGCAAAGCCTGAGTTCAGCCAATCGGACAGGAAAATACAGATGAACTGGCTGTGATGTCCAGCAAAAGCACCATAATTGCAGCTTTAAATGTTAAAATGGAGGCTAGCAATAGTACCCGATCTCCTTGTCCTTCTATTCTGATGTGAGTATAGCATCCTCCTATCTCTTAATTATTATCATTATACAAGCCTATCTAAAACTATATTTATAAAATTCTTTGTAATTCATGGTAAATCCACTGAGTTTATTTCCCCATCTTTCCTCTGGGTGTGTGACCTGCCTTCCCAGCTCAGTTTGTCGGCCAAAGATTTATTCTGCATTCAGTAGAGCTTCCATTCCATTGTTGGTGCTCACTAGATTGTAATAGAAATGCCAGGCCACCGAACTGTGAGTCGAAGCTGTATTACAATGATACTGCCCCAATTTTACAGATGCCGCCCAGTGCCAAAGAGCTTTAATAAAATGCTCAAGGTCACAGAGCAAATCCAATGTAGAATCAGGGGAGGGACCAGCTGTTGTGAATTCTGAGCCCAAATCTCTTTTCATTGTATCAGACTGCCTCTCAAAACCACACGAGATACTCTTATCAGTGTTGTTTGGTGGGTGTTCAGTTCACTGTGGCCGATACTGTCAAATGAAATCTTCAAATGCCAGAAGTATGCTGTCAGACCCTCTTCACCTTTATGAACTCTAGCGTTATAAGCAGCAGCAGCACAGACACAACCAGGAAATCTATAGCCACAGTTAATGCTGGTTGTTAAAAGTATGTCTGCTTGGAAGTTATTCTAGGGTGACAGTGATCAATGCTGGCATTCATTAAAACACCAGTGACAAAAACAACAAAACCCACAGCCCACCTAAAATAAAATATAAACTACTAGGACAGTGTTCCATGGCGGCTCCTATAGAGGACCTAGAAACGTGTCCCTAATAATTCCCATAATCCCATTCAAAATAATGGTTATGTTGAATACGCTTTTTTCCAACACTACTGTTTCCTCCTTCCTTCCCAGGATATTCTGATCACACCCCAATCATTGGTATTAGGTCAAGGCCATTCGACATATAAAACTGGATTCAAGACGATTTTAGGGGCGCCTGGGTGGCTCAGTTGGTTGAGCGTCTGACCTTGGCTCAGGTCATGATCTCACGGCTCGTGGGTTTGAGTCCCGCGTCGGGCTCTGTGCTGACAGCTCAGAGCCTGGAGCCTGCTTCAGATTCTGTGTGTGTCTTTCTCTGCCCCTCCCCTGCTTGCTCTCTCTCTCTCTCTCTCTCTCTCTCTCAAAAATAAACAAACATTAAAAAAAAGAGGGAATTTACTATAAATTGCCAACACACATCCTAGGCACTTAACATTCATTGTATAACTGTACAGAGAAAATGCTGTGGTGCATGTTTTACCTACATTCACTCTAATTCTTATATCAGTCCTATAAGGTAAGTTTTATAGATGGGAAAATTAAGTATTGGAGACAGTAATTTGCCCATGATCTAGATGGTAAGTAAATAGATTTCAAATTGGGTCTTTCTGGTTCTAAATTTTATCCTTTTTCTGCTCCACTTTGCACCTTCCCTTTAAGAAATGGTAAGTTACATTAATTAATGGCAGTGGTTTATTTATTTATTTACCTTTAACAACAACTCGTTGTTGGAGTTGCACCAATACTCAGTGTGAACTGTTCAAAATCTAGACAAACTCTGGATACTGAAAGCAGAACAACTTCAAAATATTAAAATTCAGTATTCTGACTCAGATTTATAGGTTCTGTTTTATTTTATTTTATTATTTTAAGTTTATTTATTTATTTCGAGAAAGACAGACAGTGTGGAGGAAGGGCAGAGAGAGAAGGAGAGAGAATCCTAAGCAGGCTCTGTGTTAACAGCCTGGAGCCTGTCTCAGGGCTCGATCTCACGAACGGTGAGATCATGACCTGAGCTGAAAGCAAGGGTCAGACATTCAACCAACTGAGCCACCCAGATGCCCCATAGGTTCTGTTTTAGATTACCAGTTGCTAATCATAAAATCAAAAGAAAATGATGAGAAAAGAATCATAATTTTCCTGGCACTCAGAGATTTGTTATTTCTCACGTTAAAGCCTAACTATTAGGGGGCATTAGAAGGAATTTGGATTGGAGACAATGAGGCTTTCTGTGTGAGATTAAGAAGCGTTCTTTGTTCTACCAGCATTCCCTACCCTCTTCCTAATTCCATATGTGTCCCCCCTCAACAAAACTTTTCACTTTTTTGACTAAAGTAGACTAGCTAAAACAGATTTAAGAATTTATCTCATCCATGGAGTTGGTGGATGTCTGTGATGAAATCTGCAACTAATTTGGGATAATGCAGAAACAGTAATAATTATAAGGATATCTTGAATATATTTGACTCTCTTTTTAGCTTTTGTTTTTTAGAGGGATTTATCACCGGAGCTGAAGTAGACTCTCTTTTTTTAGCTTTATTAAGGCATAATTAACAAATAATATTTGTATATATTTAAGGTATACAACTTGATGTTTTGATATCGTATTCATCATGAAATGATCACTACAGTGAAGCTAATTAATGTATCCATCACCTCACATTGGTTACCATTTTTGGTGTGGTCTTGGTGGTGGTAAGAACAGTTAAGGTCTTCCCTCTTACTTAGCATCTTTAAGGTATACACTATATGGTATTACTAACTGTAGTCACATGGCTCTTTTAGACTTCCAGAACCTATCCCTGTGGTATAATTGAAACCTTGTAGCCTTGGCCAGCATCTCTCCATTTTCCCTTTCCCCCAACTCCTGATAACCAGCATTCTACTCTGTTACTATGGGTTCAGCTGTTTTAGATTCCACATATAAGTGAGGTCATGCAGTATTTGTCTTTCTGTATCTGGCTTATTTCCCTTAGAATAATGTCCTCCAGGTTCATCCATGTTGTCTCAAGTGGCAGAATTTCCTTTTTTTTTTTTTTTTTTACAGCTGAATAATATCCCATTATATATATATATATATATATATATATATATATATGTTTTAATATAATTTATTGTCAAATTGTCTTCCATACAACACCCAGTTCTCCTCCCAACAAGTGCCCTCCTCAATGCCCATCACCCACTTTCCCCTCTCCCCACCCCCCATCCACCCTCAGTTTGTTCTCTGTATTTAAGAGTCTCTTGTGGTTTGCCTCCCTCCCTCTCTGTTTGTAACTTTTTTTCCCCCTTCCCCTCCCCCATGGTCTTCTGTTAAGTTTCTCAAGATCCACATATGAGTGAAAACATATGGTATCTGTCTTCCTCTGACTGACTTATTTCACTATGTCTATATATATAATCATCTGTCAATGGACATTTAATTTCTTTTCATATCTTGGCTATTATGAATAATGTTGCAATGAACAGGGTAGGGCAGATATCTCTTAGAGATACTGATTTCATTTCTTTTGGATACATAACAAGAAGTGGGGTTACGAGATCCCATGGCAGTTCTATTTTTAATTTTTTGAGGAACTAATCTTTTTGGTAATAGCCATTCTAACAAGTGTGAGGTGATATTTCACTGAGGTCTTGACTTGCATTTCCCTGGTGGTTAGTAGTGTCGAGTACCTTTTCATATATCTGTTGGCTTTTTGTCGTTTGGGAAATGTTTATTCAGGTCCATCTTTAAATTAGGTTGTTGTTGTTCTTGTTGTTATTCTGCTATTGAGTTCTTTATATATTTTGGACATTGCCTCTTATCAGATAGACGGTTTGCAAATGTTTCCTCCTGTTCCACAGTTTTCCTTTTCATTCTGTTGAATGTTTCCTTTCCTGTGCAGAAACTTCTTAGTTTGATACAATGGCACTTGTCTGTCTTTGCCCTTTTTTTGCTTTTGTTGCCTGTGCTTTTGGTGTCACATCCAAAAAAAAAAATCTTCCCAGACCAATGTTTGACTTTTTTCTTTATTTCTAGGAGATGATGGCACTCCAAAGGCTTATTCATAGAATATATTGACAGTTTCTTGGAATTGATAGGCAGCAGTTAATGACTTCATTCTGCACGTGTCAAGACTGAGGCATATGGCCACGTTAAAAGATTTGTCTGAGGGAATGCAGTCAATGATAGGGAATAAAAGCCAAAAATCCAGAACTTTGAATTCCTCATTTGATGTCAATTTAACAACACATTAGATGTTCAGGTATTGCTGGTGTTTTCTTCATTGCAATCATTTTAATTTCATAACAAATTTCTGGCAGAAATATATAGAAACACCATCAAAACAGCATTTCTATAATTGAATTCTAACACTGTGCTAGTCATACTCAGCTCAATAAGCAATGAATATGTGAGAATGTTCTAAATGACGTCAAACAGAGTGTTGGGTCCTGGGAGGACACTAGGAAAATATGAGACATGATCTTACCTTCAAAATGCTCAGAGTCTGATTTGAGAAATTAACCTCACTCCTGCAGAGTCATCACAGCTGAAAATATGTGGTGCTGACCAAAATAACAAGAGGAGTCAAGGGTACAGAGAGTTTGACTGGAACCTTTAGCATCCATGGAAGACCTAACTGTTGAATCTTAAGTGGGGGATACATTTCAACCAGGAGAAGAGGAGAGGAAAGAGAACATCCCATACAACATTTGCATACTGCCTTTTACCTGGCAAAGTACTTTGATATTCATCATGAGATTGATCCCTACAGTAACTCAGAATGAAATGTTACTGTGATTCTCATTTTACTGATGAGGATCCTGAAGCTCAGAGAAATTAAGTAGACTTTCTGAGGTGACACAGCTTGTAAGGGGTAGAGCCTAGACCGAGATCTATGTCTGATGCATGCTCCTTTGTGTCAGATTCTGGAAGGTTATAAAACTAGGCAGAGGGAAATTATTGTTACTCCTAGATTATGTATCTAATATAATAAAAATGGAGTGCAGCAGAGCTGGAAAGATAGGAGACAGGGGGATAAACCAGGATTCTCACCAGCCATCAGTGCACCTGTGTTACCTCTGTCATGTGTTCATGACGTTCGGTTATACACATCCATTTCTGGTCTAGCTTTTCCTTCAACTCTGAGCTCCTGGAGGGCAGGGCTTCATTTTGATTTCAATATAGTCCAGCGTACTGCCTATCTAGTAGGAGGTTGGAATGAATTAACAAAATAGGTACAACTTTGATCTTGGCATGGGACAGCAGTGGAATCACAGCAGTGAAAGTGAAATAGAAAAAATAGATAACATTTGATGACAGACTTGATATTAAGGGTAAAAGAAAAGATATAGGGGCACCGTTGGTTAAGCCTCCGACTTTTGATCTTGGCTCAGGTCATGATCTCGTGATTCATGAGTTCAAACCCCACATCGGGCTCCGTGCTGATGGTGCAGAGCCTGCTTGAGATTCTGTCCCTTCTTCTCTCTGACCCTCACTTGTGATTTCTCTCTCTCTCTCTCTCTCTCTCTCTCTCTCTCTCTCTCAATAAACTCAAAAAAAATTTTTTTAAAGAGGAAGATAGAACAAGAACAAAGCAATTTCAAGTTTATTAGTGCAACACTTTTAAAGAATGGTTGCCTACCAGAAGTAGGACACTTGGAGGCAGAGGTGAGGTTAATTTTTGACATTTTCAGGGAGCCGTGTGCCTGTAGGTTAAGGTCTTGGAACCACTTCTCCAGCCTAGGGAGTCCCTTATTCCTTTTGCTGGTAGGCCCCACGTCCTGGGGAGTTGACTTACTTCCCTTTCTTCTTTCAAGTACCAGCATCTGCTTTACGTTAGGGGGCTGCTCTTCATCCAAAACAGACTTGGTAGCCAAATGCTTCCTTTTAGCCCCTCTCTTCATTAATGTCCCCACCAGATAAACTCATAGAGACTATTTAGAGACTTTAGTGCTGACTTCTGTGGGACTATACATAAAAGTTAGCAAAAATTAAAAGTACTTGGGGAGTTTTAAAGTTTGCAGAAATCTTACCAAGTTCTGTAACAGTACAAGTCAGCATTCTTGTGTTTTTTACATTGTATTCAGAAGTCCCTTTTATATTGTCCTAAGAGCCTCTCTTAGATGATTCTAACTGATAGTCTAAACTTTTAGGTATGTAACTAGTAGTGGTTGTGTGCTTATAATGTGCCAGACAGTCTTCTAAACACATGACATATTTACACCTAACAAAAATCCTTACACATATAATATATATATACATATATACTATAATTATAATTGTTATATACTATTATATCATACTGTATACATATAATTATATACTATAATATGCTATTATATTCTAATATATATACTATTATTATTTCCGTATACAGATGAGGGGGAAATCAAGACATAGAAAATGTAAACACTGAGCACTAGGGCACAACTAGTAGTGGCAAAGTTGGGATTTGAACCCAGACAGCCTGATTTGAGAGCCTGTGTCTACCTGTCTTTTAGAGTATACACTGCTTATGTATAGCCTCTGGAGGGCTGAGGCCGGGAGCTTTGTGAGATTTGATGCAATCCATGGTTCCTTCCTAAATCTCATGGTCCAAAGATGGACCAGTTGTGCTCAAGTTGCAATTTCCTCCCTTAGACATTCCTCTCCTGGGTTTTAGACTCTTGTGCAGCTGCATGAAAGGTGCTTCTCTGACCTTCCTCTGGTTGGCCCCAGAAATCCGGATCTTGTCCCAGGCTCCCTCTCAGGGAAATCTCTTCTCTATCTGGTTTCTACAGAATCCTCCCCCTGGGTTTTGAAATCATTCTGCATAGACTTGAAATTGTCTTTCCTTCATCCTTCATTCACTTATTCATTCAACAAATGTTCAACATTTATTATGCGCTAGGCACGGTGCTAAGACTCTAGGGGATATTTGGATAAATAATTCATCACCCTCATTCTCTAAGCTACTCACAGTCTGAAGAGATATACATGTATATAAATAAATACAGTTCACTGTAGTGAATGATGTGGAGGAGGTATGGGCAGACAGTAAAGGGAGTACATTTGGAAGTTAACCATGTTGAGGAATAGGAGGGTTTTACAGTAGAGATAACTTTACTTTGAACGGGTTGAACTTTTGTAGATTTAGCAGTATGGAGGAAGGTCATTCCAAAGACAGAAAAAGTTCATGCATAATTCACAATTATAGAGAATCACGAATGTAAAGTTTAATTCAGTGATTCATTCACTCCACCATTAATATTTTCTGAGTGGCTGTTTTGTGCAAAGCTCATGCTACATGCTGGTGATGCCATGTAAATGAAGAGTTCATTGCCCTGATGGAAATTTCTATCAAGCACTAGGAAAGATCTATTTCCTTGACTTTTCCAGCATCCGGAGGCTTCCTGCATGCCTTAGCTCACGGCCCCTTCCTCCATCTTCAAAACCAACCAGTGTAGTATTTTCAAATCTCCCTCTGACTTTTATCCCTCTCCTGGCATCCTGTCTCCTTCTCTGTCTCTATTGGCAACTGGGTGGTTCAATAAATACCTTTTACATTGTATATGTCCCCAAGGGTCCATGTGTAAGACTTTTTACAAGACCTTTTTTCTTGACCTTCCAATCTTTTTATTTCCAGGCCCCTAACCAGTATAGCCATTCATAACTGTCCAAGTGTCTGTGTATGCTTTTACCATACAAAGCAGATGGCCAGATAAGCCACCCAACGGGAAGCTTTGTCCAATGGGAGGATTTTTTTCTCACTGCTGTCTTTCAGGACAGCACAGTCTTTTTTTGATTTGTATTTACACAAACCGAAAGTCATTTGTAAACCAATTTATTTGTAAACCAAGCTCTGTATTTTTTTCTTTTTCTCCCAGCTGGTTAACCTCACACCATGAGACCACAGGTGTGAGGGAGGCAGTGGTGCAACAGTAGTGACATGGGGGTCTGGACCACTTACTAGTACAGCTCACTTGTGATCTGTGGCCCTTCTTGTGACTGATCCCTAATGTACTGTTTCCATGTTGTGATGGATTATTATTGGGCTGTTTAGCCTTATGATTTGGGCCAGCTCATGATCAGCGGTTCCAGCTGCATAGTCACATGATCCCTGGTTTTGGACACTCATCTCTAAGGCCCAGTAACTGGTTTTTTTTTGTTTTTTTTGTTTTTTTTGTTTGTTTTTTAAATAGAATTTATTGTCAAATTGGTTTCCATACAATACCCAGTGCTCATCCCAACAAATGCCCTCCTCCCTGCCCATCACCCACTTTCCCCTCTCCCCCCGCCCCATCTACCCTTAGTTTGTTCTCAGTCCTTAAGGTCTCTTATGGAGGTGTTTTTGACTAGTGTATATTTTTCCAATGCAGATGTCATGCCCTTTTTCCAAAATCCTAAGGGGTCTGCATTGTGGTTCTCCTATTGGACCTTGTCCCATAGCTCCGTGCGAGGAGATAGACCCCCTGCAAAGTTAGAGGGAATAGCGCACCTACAAGGTTACCTTCACTTTTGATATCAACTTCATGTCTTTTTTTTGAGGGGGGGGAGGGAGGGTCTAAAACTATGCTCAGTTTTGATAATTTGTTAGAAGGAATCACAGAACTTATGGAAAGTTATTATACTCACAGTTATGACTTTTTACAGGGAAAGGATACAGATTAAAATCAACCAAGGAAAAAAGTACATACAGCAGAGTTTGGGAAAGTTCCAAATGTGGACCTTTGTTTGTTCTCATTCTGAGGAACCCAGATGCATTACTTTCCTAGCATTAATGTGTAACAATACGCACACAGTATTGACAACCTGGGGAGTCAAACTCAGTGTTCAGAGTTTTTCTTGGGATCCATTAGAAAGACAAGATTGATTGATTGTCCACATGCTTGATCTGTCTCCAGGTCAACTGATAACAAATGAGTCAAAGCCCTCACTTGAAATCATATTGTAGATCTCTGGGGGCATAGCTAGCCTCTACCCCAAGGTATGGCCAGCCCCCACTTGAAGTCACATTGTTACTGTCTGGCTGGTCTAAGACCCCCAGCCAAACAGAGATTACTTTCCAGGAGGCAAGGACAAAGGCCAAACTTCTTTTTGTACAAGATTAAATTCTTTCCTACATACTCCACACAGTACTTTTCCCCACCACAGATATCTCTGTTATCTTAGGGACTGGCAGGTTGTATGACCCAAGAAGCAGGTTGTATGATCCCTTGCACTGCAGCCTGGACCAGCTTAGACAGCCTTCCATGTCATTTTGTGGATTAGTTAGAGCAGAATATCCAAGTATAGACTATGTTGCCTCTAGAACCCAAAACGCTGGGGTTTTCCTTGACTGCTGGCATTCAGGTTATCCATCTCCAAAATGCTTCCTTCTTAGGGGTGAAGGTATGGTATGCCATAATTTGCCCTTTATTTTGGAGCAGATGCCCCGGCATGATACAGGCCACTAAACTCCTAAAATTTTCACTAAGGCAGGGAGCCCTTAAATCCTCATAGTTACTAATACCTCCAGTCAACTTGCCATATTGTGCTCATCATTACCAATTAACATAATGTCATTGATGTAGCTGACCAATAAGATATTCTGAAGAAAGTCCAGATGGTTCAGGCCCCTTCAGACTGTGTTATAACTGAGGATGGGAGAGTTACATAGCCCTGAGGTAAGATCATGAACATATATTGTTTTTGTCCCCTGTGAACTCAAACTGCTTCAAATCTTAGTGCCTGATAGGATTGGGAAAAACACATTCAAAGCTATGTAGACCTGCTCTAGCAAACACATCACTTCTGGGCATTTCTGCAGGCTCAAGATGTTTAAGGAAATCTGAGGACTCAAGATTTTCAAGTGCATTGATCCAAATGTCCCTGTCCCAGGTTGTGGGTCCCAGTTCTTTCCAATTAGGTCCCTGACCTTGGCACAGCAGACTTGCTGGGGCTGAGAATTCAACCATTCCTGGAACTATTATCTCTTTAGCATCAAGTCCTTGCCTAATCCTCAGCTCCGTCTGCTAATGGCTACTAGATTAGAGCCTTTTCAGATGCTGCCAAGGAGGCCCTCTGGCTTTCACAACTCACCCTTCCATTGGAGATAAACCATCCTCAGACTTTCATTGTCTTTTTCCATTGCACTGATAGCACCCAATAAGAGCCACTCACTTCCATAGTCCTAATTATCGTTTTCCCCAAACCTTTCAGACTCCTCAGATATTGCATCTGCCAGTGGACACTGCTACCCCATTCTGTTTCACCATCAATGAAAGTTTTAAAAATCATACTACTGTAGCATGCCCCAGGATATCAATCCCTACTTAGCAGAGACTGATGGGGCTTTCCCAATGCAGGTGATCTGTCTCCAAAGTCCTGTGTTAGGGTCAGCTTCCTAGGATGTCTCCCATACCAACTCTCTTAGGTCTCATTTCCCAGGGAGACTGAATCTGAGGCAGGGATTTGCATGCAACCCTTTTATTGGTAGGTGTGCTCGGGAACAACACCCGTCAAGAAGTAAGAGAAACAGGATTGGAGAGAGTAGATGAAATTGTTTTGCAGCAGAAGACTTGGACAATCCTTTATGGAGCTTTGGCATGGGGCTGGCCCCCAGAGTTGTCCTCATTTGGGGGAAGGGGCCTGGGCCTTTATAGCCTAAATTAGCCAGTTGTTGTATATGCAGGCTGCCCTTGAGGAAGGGCAAGTCTTGGGAGTGGCATCTCTCTTTCACTGAGGGCCATGGAAGGCTTCAGCCCTAAACTGCAGCAGTCAGCACTCCTAGTCTCTGCAGGAATGAGCACCTCCACCCTGGGTGAGGACTCTAGGAGGTATACCCCAGCATTTTTCACATTCAGCTGTGTGACCAATAACAATCTAGACTTGGAACTTCTATTGGACGGAGTCTATCATCCTGAATGACCACATGTAGCTAAACCATGTTGGACATGTTTCTCTGTGAGAGAGAAATAAACCTTTGTGCTTTATTAAGCCTTTTAGATTTCAGCATTCGTTATGTCCTTAGTATAATCCAGCTAGCCTTTTCTAACCAGGAGAGCCTATATATATAGTCATGATTATCTTCATTGTTATTTCCAGCACAGATAAGTTAAGTGACTTGATTAACATTACAAGGTAATTCACACAGCCAGGATTCAAACTCAGGTCTTCTTTAACACAGCTTCATACCCTCTCCCTCTTTTTTTTTTCTTTTTTTTTTCTTTTTTTTTTTTTTTTTGCAATACCACACTCTCCTGTGTGCTGGAGTACTTCATTACAATGTACCCTGTTCAAACTGAAGATGTCTTTGACAAGTGTTATGCACTTAAATCTTATCAGCCAATAATACATAAATATATTTATCCATACTCTCTTGAGAACAGTTGAGAACAAGTATTGATACAGTAGTGGGAAAAGGCATACCAATGCCTAATAACTAAGGGGAAGTAGGAAGTATTCACATTATAAGACATAAATAGACAAGAGGAGAGGCCAGAACCTCATATAGCAGGTGTCACCTACTGTGAGTTCAGGATTCTGGGATGAGGTAAAGGGTTATTTTTGGGATCTCAGGATAAATAAGGGGTTCTTAAACAAGAACCCTAAACAAAAATCCTAATACTGATGGATTTGACTAAATCAAAATCAAACATTTCTGCGTAACTCAGGACATATAGACAAAGTTGACAGTAGAAAAAGGTGTCTGTGCTGTCTAAAACCAACAAGGGGTTAATTATCTAGAATTAAGCAAGAAATTATAATAAGTCAGCAATAAAGAACAGGAAAATAGAAAATGGGGATAAATAGGTAACTTCCAAAAGGGAAATCTGATTGGCTAATAAACAAATGACAAAATATTCAACCTTGCTGGTAAATAGAAATTAAATTAAAATGAGATACCACTTTAGACCAATAAATGGGCAAAACTTAGATAGCCAAATCATATCAAGTGCTGGCAAAGTTGTGGGGATGCAGCACCTTCCATGCACTTCAGAGTGAAACATGATTAGAGCAGCCATTCTAGAGAGAGTGTGGCTGCATATAATGTAATTAAACATGAGCATATCTCGTAATCTAGAAATCCAGCTCCTGAGAACAGACTCTGACAAGCTGGCTCAGGGCCATATGCTGGTTCAATGCAATGGTGTATGTGGAATATCCAACCCTGAGTAAGCTATGTTTGTCACTAGGGGAATCAGTAAGTAAAACGAAGGCAAATAACTGAAAAGCTCCATCTCTCTTTCTCTCTCTCTCTCTCTCTCTCTCCCCACCCCCCCACTTCCTTTCCTTCCTCCCTCCCTCCCTTTCTCCCTCTTGGGCACATTGAATGTGAGGTGAGGGAAGATGAGTATAGCATGGAGGTGAGGGAAGATGAGTATAGCTAACTTTGTGTATCTGAGATCTTAAAAGAAAGGGAAAAGGAAAACAAATAGATTAGCTGTAAAATTGGTTCATATCTATAAATTATTAATCCATGAACCACTAATAACCTATTATTTAGAGTTACATAGAGACTTTTTTCAGATCCCCACTCTTAATTTTACCCAGTAAATGACTCTATTCATGGGGGCTATTTTTTACCGAGACTAATTACCACCAATTACCTCTCATGAGGATTTCACACCACTGAGGAGTGAACATATATATAGTCTTTATTGTAAAGTTGAGGGAAAAGTCTCAGAGAGGTTGAGCAGTGTGTTCAGGGTTGTGCAAGTTCTCAGTGGCCTGGAATTAAAGTTGATCTAACTCCCAACAATTACATGCTTTCCTCATCATCTGGTTTGGTTCGAGGGTCTGCGGAATGCTGGACAAAAGCAGTTGCAATTCTTGGGTTTTCAGAATCCTTACGTTGCTGACAGGAAAAAAAGTTGATATTATATATATATATCTTTTTTTTTTTTTTGAGGCGAATTACAACCTTACAATGGGACTGCAGCCTCTCCAAAGCTCAAATATCCAATGAACCACGCCTGGCAAAGTTCAGACTTGATCTGAGGAAAATGACTTTCTCTTTGGAAAGCGCTATGGTTGGCCTCTCAGGTTTAGCCTATTTCTCTCCTCAGGAGCTCTCCATTAAGAATTAATTTACTGGCATAGAGAAATATAATCTTCATAATCTCCCCAGTGTCTAGCAGTGTTGTCTCTGTCTCCTTTTTATGTCCTTTCTGTACTTTTCTCAAAACACAGATAGAATTGAACTTGGCTAGTGATTTATCAAATACTGTTATGGGAACAACAGTAACTCACATCTGCCTAAGGCTTTACAGTTTACAAAAGCCTCTCCATACATTATGTCACTGCATCCTTGTAACTGTCCCTGGAGGTGGCCCTCTCCACAATACGCAGAAAAAGGGACGAGGATTCTAAGAGGTCATTTAGGTATTTCACCTAAAGAGTAGAGCATGGGTTTGAAGCTCAACTCCATATTGTGTTAGTTTCTATAACCATGTCTTCTAAGAGCCAAAAGAGTTTTATCATTTCCAAAGTCCCTTTCCATATTTGCAGACACTACTCCCATCTGAGATATGAGATACAAATGCTTGTAGTGGTTCAGTGACTTGTCCTATGTCAGCCCATCAGCTGGGGTGTGGGAGGGTGGGATTAGATCCCAAGGATTCTGCCTCCACACCCCTCATTTTGTTCACAACTACAGAAAAGAATACTCCTCCAATTTATGTGTGATTTCTCTAATGTTAGTCGGAGATTGTGCCAATAAAATCCTGCCTTAAGGGTGATGAATTGTGCTACCCCTTTCTGTGAGACTCTGAGGGTGAAGCGGAAATTTCAAGAGAGAAAATAACCTGTTGTAAGTGACTCAGCGGGGCTGGAATTGGAGCTCAAAGCCCCCAGGCCCAGCCCCTTTCCCAATGACTGGTAGGCCGTGAAGAACAGCCTGCCAGGGAGCAGGAAGTAGGCTCTAAGATGGAGCAGCCTTGCTGAAGGTTCCCACAGAGCTCTGTAAAACAACTGAGATGTGAAAGATGGTCCAAGAGATCTGGATGAGTCAGGGATGATTAGTCAGTGGTGCTTTCCACCAGCCCCCACCTTGGTTCTCGGCCTCTCCTGGGGCCTGCCTGCCCACCCTCTCATCCAGGTTTTCATTGCTTATTAGCACTTCCAGCTGAGGATGTCAGAGGACATGAATGCGGGAGCTGTTGGATCCCTTGCTTGAAGCAGGTGCATTCTGGAGTACCAAGGAGTTCTTCCTCAGACCTCTTGAGTCATTAACCCAGCATCCCCAGAGCAGATCTCCCAGATTCTGGGAGGAACAAGTTGCAAATCAGGTTCTGATTAGTGAGTTTAGAACTGTGTCTTCCCAGCGAAGGCCTGGCTTTTAAAGGCAGTGACGAAGAGATGGTTCCTGTTGGACTGGGAGTCAAAGGTGAGATGGAATCTCATATAGAAGGGATATAGAAGATGGTAGGCTAGTTAGCCTAAGAGCATAAACTCAGGTCAACTATGTTTTTCAGCTGTTCCCACTGTTCCTAACCTTGGTCTTTTCTTGATAAATGTGTGTAGATCATAGGGAAGCTTGGTAGTTTGAGTTTGAATGACTCAGGGCCTCTGTTGTCACCCCTGGTGGGTAAACACCCCTGAGCTTATGTTCCAAGTGCACGTGTGATGTGCTGCCTCTGCAAAGGGGCAGTCCTGCTGGATCACTATAGTAGAAACCAATTAGCAGATCCTTCGCTCGGGTGAAATCTCTGCCCTGTCCCTGGGATCTGTTTGTTCCTCCCCATTTCAACAGCCACCATAGAACCTTCTATCTAGCTACACTCATGGGCTCTTGCATGGCCCCTGCCCCCTGCCTCTTTCCCTGGAATCTACCCAACCGAAGGCATTCAGATTCTTTTTTCTCTAGCATGGCTTTCTATGTGCCCACTTAGCAGTGATGAATCTTCCAGGAGAACAATTCTTGCATCCCTGCCTCCTCTGAGCTTTTAGAATACTTGGTTTTTACTGTTACAGAGAGAATTTCATCCTGCATCTTTTTCAAGCTGTTTTATAAAAATGAATGGGCACAAGGGTCTCTTTCCTTACATGATGGCCAGCCTTCATCTGGCGAGACCAAAAGAAAAAAAAAAAAAAACTAGCCCAGTGCATGGCCCATAGTAGGGACTCATCATTTGACTGAAGAATCAAAATGTTTATTGTGAATTAAAATATATCTACACAATGTCTTGTTGCTTCTCCTAGAGCAGGGGATGGCAAATTATAGTCACCCAACCAACTACAGCCAAAACAACCAACAAACACCTATTTTTACAAATAAAGTTTTATTGGAACACGGCCACATTCATTCATTTACATATGCTTATAGGTTCTTTTGTACTATAGAGTTGAGTAGCTGCAACCGAGATCACCTGGCTTATGAACCGAAAATATTTACAATCTGACACTTTGGAAAACTTAGTAAATAAGTATTCTGAGGGAAGGAATTGTGCTTTGTTTTTTTTTGTTTTTTTTTTATTTTTTTTATATCTAGTCTACTTAGTAGGAAGCACAATAAATGCCTGTTGAATAAATTAATCAATGAATCAATATTTGATGGGGAACTTAAACCCGAACACTTGTCCTTTTCTCTCTCTCTCTCTTTTTTTTTTTTTTTTGAGATGAACCATGATGTCTAACTTTCTGATGATGGATCTGTTCTTTTCATTTATTCACTCGCTCACTTAAAAATTTTTGAGTATCTTCTAAGGGTCAGACACTATTCTTGGTGTGGAGAGAAATAGTGAGTAAAGCTGACATGATCCCTACTCTCATGAACCTTAGAGTCTTCTGAGGGAGACAAACATTATTCGAGTGTCAGGTATATTGTGTTTTTATAGTAGGAAGAGAGGAGTGCATGGGATGCTGAGATCCTGGATTAGCTCCTCGTGGAGTTCAAGATTTCTCTGAGAAAGTGGCTGTGGAACTAAAATCTGAGGGAAGAGTAGGGATGAGTTGGCCAATAGTTAAGATAAGAGTGAAGACCCGACAACTTTCAGCTCTTGGCAGAGCTGAAGAACAGCACACAGAAGACCGTGTAGCAGAAGGGAGCTGGGTGAGTATGAAGAACAGTGAGTGGGGCAGGGTGGTGCAAGTCCAGAGAAAGGCTGTGAGCTGCAGGAGGAGGCAGGGTCTGGTAGAGAGCCTTCAAGGAGTTTTCTCTCTCCTGGGAATAATGGAAGACCATCGAAGGGTAATCAGGAAAATGCTAGTAGAAAGAAGTGGGAAGAGATAGATTTTAATATAATTTGCATTTTACAAAGATCACTCTTTGGAACAAGATTTTTCAGTGACAGCTGCTTTCAAATATTGAATGCATATTTCTTAATAAATCAGACTCAGGAAAATGACAGTCATCTTCTTATTAAATATTGTGATAGTAATTGATAGTAATACCTTGCACTTGTTCAACTTAAAAAAACAACCCTCTGTTCTCACGTGTACTCACGTGTGATACTGTCTCTCTTAGTTAAGTATTGCACGTATAGTACCACGAAGTAGAACGTTTGAGCACAGATGGTGGCGTCAGTCTCCCAGGAGTTGCACACAGTGGCACATAACAGAGGCCTTTGGACATTGGTTTTTGTTCCACGGCTGTTTCTGGATGTGTTTAAGCTGAAAGCTCCGGATCTAGGCTAGCTGCTTGAAGAGATTGGGTTCCAGTGCCTATGACAGTCTCAGTGATGGCAACTTGCTGGTGCATTTTGTTCTTGGGTTCAGTAAAGCTTTGGACTGGCTCTGGTGAACCACTCTTTCCTAATTGTTCTGTAGTGAGGCATCATTCCAGTTCTCTTGCCTTCCTGTTTTTTCCCCTTACCTTCCATTCCACTTAGTCATGATACTTTCTCTCTGCTGCCTTGCCATCCTTGCTCTTACAAATTTCCCTTCAGTTCTCAGCTGGAGCGAATGCCTCCCTTGCTTTTCTAAGTGCTGTGGGGTGGCTGATGAGGCATTGAGTGGGGGACACAGTGGCTGGAAGCCACAAGGAAACCTTTCCCTGAGGAAGGGCCAGGACAGTCAAACAGGACAGTCAGTCCAGGGTGGCTGGATTCTGGGGGATATCACATAAAACCCCAAGAAATCATGTTGGTACCCTGGGTCTCCTGACCATCCAAGAAATCTGGGACGGCCCCTGGAATCTGGAAAACACTTGGTCAGCATGTACTTTTTTGGAGGCAGCTGGATAATTAAGAAGACTTTCGTGGTTTTTTCCTTGGTGTCACTCTATATCACATCATTTATTTGTTATTTGGTTAAGACATTTTATTTTTTTAATGTTTATTTTTGAGAGAGAGAGAGAGAGAGAGCGGGAGAGGGGAAGAGAGAGACCCATAGAATCCAAAGCAGGCTCCAGGTTCTGAGCCATCAGCACAGAGCCCCACACAGGGCTCGAACCCACAAACTGTGAGATCATGACCTGAGCTAAAGTCAGATGCTTAACTGACTGAGCCACCGAGGTGCCCCTGATTAAGACATTTTAATGAAACAGCAGCCCTTCTTTTTTTTTTTTTTTAATTTTTTTTTTCAACGTTTATTTATTTTTGGGACAGAGAGAGACAGAGCATGAACGGGGGAAGGGCAGAGAGAGAGGGAGACACAGAATCAGAATCGGAAACAGGCTCCAGGCTCTGAGCCATCAGCCCAGAGCCTGACGCGGGGCTCGAACTCACGGACCGCGAGATCGTGACCTGGCTGAAGTCGGACGCTTAACTGACTGCGCCACCCAGGCGCCCCCAGCAGCCCTTCTTTAGAAAGAAAGGGGTTTTACTGATTTCTGAATTCGGTTGTCTTTGCCATACCTGACTCATCTCATAATTCCAGTCAAACCTAGAATTCGTTTAGGATTTTATTTGCAATTAAATGTAAACTTAAAAATTGTGTCAATAAAATGCTGTGAAAAGATTTTTCTGTTTGAAAGATTCTCTTTGGGGTTAAACTATCTCTTTGGAGGGTTTCTTTTCTTTTCTTTTTTATTATCTGTAAGTGTATATGATGCTCAAATGTGATTGCCAGATCTATATTTCTATTCGCCTTCCCTTTTAGGCATATTTTTTTCTCTCTTTAAATTTTTTTTCCTCGAAATTTATTTACTCATTTATCATCCTTTGGTTCACTAGGTTCTTTTTCACTTTAACCATGATTCCATTAATCTCTTGGTCCAGAATGCAATAGTTGGCTGCAGAGAGAGAAGGGAGAGAAAAACAAATTCAATTGGGGAGCAACCCTGATGATCAAAGAAGAGATGAGGTCTCTGAACCATGAAAGATAAGAACTCAAAGAAGTCTGATATTCATGACCTTGCTCTATGTTAAGTGTCCAGAGTGTCATAGTTAGTAAAATTACAGAAGGCATCCTCCTGTTCTTACCAAAACAAACAAACAAAAAAAATAGATTGAAGGAAAACATTATTATAGAATAATTGGATTACAAGACTAAGACTAAAACTATTTTAAAAGTCCCTGAGATTTTTCTTTCTTTCTCTAACCGGAGCTGATCTTGAATTGATGACATTTCCAATATCTCTCAATGTTACTGAAATAAAAACAAATTTGCCATTTATTTTCATTTAAGGTACCATCCAATAAAAGTTAATTTGGGATTACATAAAAATATAACTCGGCCTGTTTGGTCTGATGTGGACAGAACAAATTGTTCCATTCTTTATTTCAGAGGTAGCGGGGCCAATTAGCGAGGTACCATTAAATTAGCCACAGACAAAGTGCTGCAACCCCATGCAAGGTATTGGGATAGAAAGTAAGACAAAGAGCTTTTCCCACCTTCAAGTAGGTTGGGATCAGCTGTTTGAATTATCCCACAGAGGAGCGAGAGTGACCGACTGACTCACACGTTAAAAAGAACGGCAGCGAATCCTTGGAGGATGCCATATGCTCTGTGCTTTGCCGCAAGCTGCTGACAGTGCGTGACAACCACAGACCTGAGGTGCCGCACCACCCCCAAATCCAGTGGACAGGAATTTCTCCAGGCTTTTTCATCACTAATGGAGACACACTCCTCCATTTCTGATATTTATCACAAAGTGAATTAGTTAAAATGCAAATTCTCTCTGCCTCAAGAAGTCTGTATGTGGACTGAATTAATAAAATATTATTTTTAAAGTACTGCGTTGAAGTGATGGTTAGAATTCATCTTGCCTCTCTGTCACTGTAGCCGTGGACATCCTAACATTCTGCAGTCTTGCCCCTTTAAACCTAACCTATTTGATTGCAGCCTGGATCTAAAATGAAGTTGTTTTCCAGAAGCTTCTTTATACATATTCATTTCAAAAGGCAAGGGTGACAGTGTTATAACAGGACAGTTTTGCATACAAAACAAGTGTATATGGGCCTGTATTGTTAAAGGCACTTTTACTTCCTCCCCCCCCCCCACCCCACCTTGCACAGGAAATTCTCGTGCCTGTAATTACTGGCTAGTAGCATTACTCCTGCAACATGGAGCGCTTGGCCTGTTGTATGAGCCATGATGGATGTGTACCATGTGCCCGTAGAAGGAGCATCTCCTGTAACAGGCATGGTTTGCTGCATATTTATTATGTATTATTATAGTCTTCATTGTAACCTAGCTTAGAGTGAAGATTGCAGTGTGATTTCCATTGTAATTTCTTATTTTCATTCACTCATAGCCCTGAGAAATGAGGTGAATTCTTTCAGAAGGGCACTAAAAGACCCTTTAGTTGTACTGTGGCTGTTCACCTAGCTCCATCTGACCCAATGAATGTAACTATAAAGGCACTAATATATATTTCCAGGAGATGGAGAGATGAATTCATGAGTCAGTGATATTTTGCTATGGCTTTTGCATTTTATTCACTCTCCATATTTTTACTGCTGATAGGTGTCTCTATTAGCATGGAAGTTTATGTCATATTACAGCGTCCTATTTAATGCCCAGTCGAGATCTGACCTGCCTGCTAATGGTCGAGCAAAGCGACAGGCCAAAGGAGGGGGATCTTAATTCCACGTTAGAAAATCCAGGTTTTGTGAGGCCTTTTCTGGCCGTTCTTGGTGAAACTCTTCTCATTTGATCATTGCTTGGCTTAATCCCATTGTCTCTTTATGATTTTTCATCCATTGCTCTAAATTCAGTGTTCCAGAAAATTTAACTCTGTTATAAAGCTGTTGAACTTAAGATAAAAAAAATTCAACACAAACATTGAAGTGCTGGACAGGTTGGTAGGAAGCAGAGACATAACCAGTAAAACATTTAATAACATGAAGATGAGGGCAGGAGAAAAATAATGGGATGACATGGGCCATGATTAAAATATCAGCAGACTAACATTATTAGATGGAGTTCCAGCTACCCAGAATGTGGCTTGTTGAGCTCTAAAATAAAGCTCTTTTGTCCCCCTTCCCCCCACATCTGGCCATGGTGTTGTGATGGGTGTGTAATTCACGCTTTGGTAGAGACCAGTGGTTCACAGAATAGGTCCCTGAACCAGCAGCAGCAGCAGCATCACCTGAGAAACAGAACTGTAGATTATTGGGGCCCACGTTAGACTTACTGCATCAGAGACTTTGGGGATGGGACATGCAATCTGTGTTTTAATAAGAACTTCCGTGTGATTTGGATGCAGGCTAAAACTGGAGAACCACTGGCCTAGGGGCCTGGACACAACATTTTAATCTGCAGATGTTAAGAGACACTTAGACTTTAGTACCCTTGAGTTGATCTCTTATTTATGATTTGAATGTTGTATTACCAGCATTGGTCAAACCAAAGGTGGGGAACTTCAAATATCAGACTTCTCTTGGTTATATTATCTGGCTAACGGGTGACTTGTAAATTAGAGATGGGGTGGGTGGCTCTCACAAAATGTGATTCTGATTTTGGTGGCTATATTACCAGTAGGAAAAGATGAGGATTTTTTATTTCAGTTTTTGTTATTGGTCGTTCGTACAGTGACCACGGAGTGCACAATTTAGGGAAAACTGCTTCTTCCCTAGCTCTTTTGCATTTATTAAAATTTGGTAATCCAGTGTACCTGTTAATAGTGACCTCTGCTGTCCAGAAGCAGTACTACGGCCACACAATCAGCGTAGGAATTAGTTATTGTTTAGTAAGAAGAAAGTAATGGATATACTGAAGTTATATAGGAAGGGAAAGAGGCATGGCTCACTGCAAAAATTATTTGGCTCTTCCCAAATGAAAATGTGTTGCATCTGTCTTGAAAAGAAAAATTATATGGTTTTTCTTTCATTCCAGATTACCAAACTTCACCTTTGAAGGCACTCTTCAATAGAATAGGAAATTACTAGAATTCAAAAAGGAAATCAATGATTTCCTAACTACCATAACAATACTCAGTCTTTAACATGTGACATCATTACTTAGCATTAGGTTATTATTTCTGGTCTGAAATACAATCTTACAACTCTCAAAATAAAATAATTATTTCCAAATGCCTTAAAGAATCTTAACATGAGTTGTATTGGTAGGACAAGGGTTCCTGGTACCCAGCAAGTGATAAGATATTTGTCGAATGGCTACCTAAAGACAAGTGCTAACAGAGTTAAGGTGCTGCATCTGCTGCATCTAAGATAATCCTGCTTATGGTAGAGAGAGAATCAACATGGTTGCTTGCTTCTTTACAATGTAGGATCTGACTTGGAATTGGAGGACCTTCATTCACATCCCCTTTTCTCTGTGTGTAAGCTTTTGCAATGAGTAACTTAAGCGCTTTGGGATGGGTATTAACTCTTCTAGGTCACTTGGCTAATATTTTATAAATTGAGCCTATTGAATGCAACTCTTATGTCAATCAATTTAGAAAACTAATTGCATAACTTTTATGTGCCTACTGGTACAGTAGTATAGTAGAAGAAGTTTGGGCTTTGGAATTAGACACATTTTAGCACTGATAAGTGATTCTTCTCCTTATTTGTGGTCTCAGGCAAGAGACTTCACTACTCTGAACCCTGGTTTCCACATCTATAAAATGGGGAGATACATTATACTTACTGTAAAAAAAAAAAAACAAAAAGAAAAACCACTTCCAATACAGGAAATCAAGCAGAACATAAAGTGATCTTTTAATGCCATGCCAGGAACATTTTCTAAAAAGTACACCTGAAGGACATCTGACTAGGTAGGGCAACAAATGTGCACAATGAATTATGGTTCAGATATTTTCCAGTTCCATAAAACTGATAAGATGTGATGACATACATTTCTGTCCAAGAGATAAGATAGCCCCCCAAATTACAGTTGTATTGTCATGTAGGATATTAACTAGTTTTGCAGCTAAGTGGTACTTTCTCCATATTTCTTTTTCTTTCTTCCCCTGCTCCCTTCTCCCCTCCCTCACTGACTACAATTCTTGTTTCTCAGAATTCTTGTGAATGGGTTTGCCATCCGCTAGTTTCCTTAATAATGAACTAAATAAAATTTGACACATTCTCGCTCTATATTTGTATGAGAATTATATTTTTAACATTCAGAAAATTATGCTTTGACATATTACCTTAAAGAGTTTTTGTCAGAATTGAAATGAGAACACATGTGGGAACCCTCCTCGCACAGTGGTTGACATACAATATGCTTATTTATTTTTCTCTTTCCTGGGTTAAAAATGTTCACATGTTGTTCTTGCCCTTGTGGAAGTAAAACTCTACCTAGAAAAACAAAATGATCACCTAAGAGATAAGAGGAGAATGCTTATGGACAGACTGAGCTGTAAAGTACCCACTCTGAGGGTGGAGCTTAGAGAAGGAGACTAGGGGCTTCAGTAAGTTGTTCGTGGATTTGGACCTGATGAGGCTGATTCATAAAGCCACTGCATGGCTCACTGCATTTTAATGTATTGTATTGTGCATTTTAATGTATTATATTGTATTTTAGTTAGTTAGTTAGTTAGGGAGACAGAGAGAGAACACGCATACACAGGCAGGCCGGAGGAAGAGGGAGAGAGAATCTTAAGCAGGCTCCATGCTCTCTTCAGAGCCCATGTGGGGCTCAGTTCCAGGACTCTGGGATCCTGACCTAAGCCAAAATCAAAGAGTCGGGCGCTCAACCAACTGGGCCGCCCAGCCGCCCCTGTAATCTGCATTTTAAACAAATCTCTCCAAATGATGTGGAGTATAAGAGTTTAGAGGCAATATAATTTAGCAGAGGGAATAGAGATGTTAAGAAGACTCCAAACAAACATTTCAGAAGTGGCAATATTCAGTGACAGAAGGGCTATTAGGATTGAAAGAGGATGAAGCCTGTAGTCTGTTGTAACAAATTCTGGCTGTTGGATTAGGGAAGAGGAGTTAACAGGTATGAATCTCCATGCAAAATTTCCAGTGTGCAGGGAACTTGTGTTTATTTCTCGATAACTGAATTTAATTTCTATTCAGAGCTGTCTGTCTTCCAGGAGGCAGAAGTATAATCCCTGACAATAAGAGATCCCTCGCAGTTGCCTTGAGCTACCCACAAAGCTACAACCTTCACAGCCACCCTGGTTGTCTGTCTGTCCTGGGTGTACTCACTGAGGGTCTAGGAGCTAGGCCAAGCATTGACTGGAGAGGGAGCTGAACTTTCTCTGGTGTCCTTATCCACCAGGGCTGGCATCTGCTGCAAAAATCTCACTAGAAAGGTGGTTTCTATTTTGGTTTCCTTAACCACTAGGGGTTCACAAACCTAGTCACAGAGGGCTGCTGGCCTATTTTCAGTATTTCCCAAAATTTTCCTGACCAGGCGTCTATCTCCCGTTCTTTCTGTGAACTGAACTCTTTCTCCCAGTAATCCAGACTCTGTCCTTAAGTTCTTAACTGAGATCTTCCTACAAATACTCAAGAAGTCTGGGTCCGTTTTCCTTTGAAATGTAGATGTAGCTCTCAACAGTCCTTTGAGAGCTCAAAGATTTAGGATCAGCATCTCAGAGTGCCTTTGTTTTCCTCTTCTGCATTTAAAAGTGAAGGGTCCACCTGGGGCTGGTGCAAATGGCTTAGGTGGGGATAGAGTGTGCTTTGGAGAATGTAGAACTTTCTTTTTTTTTTTTTTTTTTTACACTGTCCTCACCCTTCAGTGTAAAAGATTTAAAAGAAAATCATTAGAAGCAAGTGGGGTAGAATGAGGAAGGTAAAGTAAGTTGGCTTCCCTAGAAGTGGGAGAGATGCTTGGGAGAAAAAACACGTTCTAGTAACACTTTGGATGAAGAGGATCCTGGCTACCAGAGTTTCCTTTGTTTTTTCCTAACACTTTTTTCCCAGCCCCTGTCTCCACAAGTGGCTACCTTTGGCAAACATTCTAACTTCTTTATTTCTAGCCCCTGTCCCATTGGGAGAGGGAGCTCATTCATTCATTCAGCACATATTAATACGCATTGAGCACAGAACAATGTGTGGGACAACAGGCTCTGACAGGTCGTCATAGCTCCAGTGAGTGAGACCGGTGGGAGGATCCTTGCCCTCCTTTGATGGGGGACCCTTCCTAACCCCCTTTTAAGAAAAGGGAAATGTTACAGACCTCCCAAGTTGGAATCTGTAAGTACTTTGAACCTTTGCAGATGTTGTAAGTTATCCTGAGGTGCCCTTTTCTTCCTTGTTCACCTGAGACATTCCTAAAGCCTCTCTGTGATGCCTTTTGCGCTGTATGTATGTGGGCAAGGGGTGGGGGTGGGGGATGCCTCTCCCAGTCTCAAGACTGAGAGAATATCCCTACTGACTTTACAGTCTCTGCACTTCTGGAACACCTCTGCTCAAGCACTTTGTTCTCTCATTGCACATATTAGCTTATTTCAAAATATGTTTGTTGAATCCCTACTGAAACATACTAACTATAGAGTACAGAAGTCCCCCCATCCCCATCTGTGATTTTGCTTTCCACAGTCTTAGTTACCCACAGTCAATGCGGTGTGGAAGCAGATGATTTATAGTTCTTCTGAGGAGCCTTCAAAAGGTCAATAGTAGCCTCATGCTACATCATAGTACTGATGTCATGCCTTCACGTCATCTCATTATGAAGGCATTTTATCTTGTCACATCATCACAAGAAGGGGGAGTACAGTCCAATAAGGTATTGTGAGAGAGAAAGATCACATTCACATGACTTTTATTATAGTATATTATTCTATCATTAGTTACTGTTGTTAATCTCATAATGTGTTTAATTTATAAATTAAATTTTATCATAGGTATGTAAGTATAGGAAAAAACAGTATATATAGGATTGAGGACCATCCACAGCGTCAGGCATCCACTGGGGATCTTGGACAGTGTCCTCCAGGGATAAGGGGGCTACTGGAGTAGTTAAGAGTGTTCTGGCTTTGCATTTAGACTCCTTGGGTTTGGGTCTCACTTCATCACTTATTAGCTGTGTAATCCCAGGTAAGTTGCTTTATCTGTCTCAGTTCCCTGCTCTGTAAAATGTGGGATCATAATAGACCTAATCCAGGGGATTGCTATGTATTACATGGTGTAAAGTTTGTCGAACAGTATTACATGTTTAATAAATGTTATCTACTACCCTGTGCCAAATATTTTATATTTGAAATCAGGTCTATGACTTACTCATGTTTGTATCACCAGCTCCTAACATATATACTGAATAAATGAATCAGCAATCCACCATTAATCTTCCACTCTACCTAAGGCACTGTGGGCTCCTAATGACCTTTGACTTTTTAAGAGCTCTCCCCCTTCAATGCCATATACTTTTTTTTTTTAATTTTTTTTCAACGTTTTTTATTTATTTTTGGGACAGAGAGAGACAGAGCATGAACGGGGGAGGGGCAGAGAGAGAGGGAGACACAGAATCAGAAACAGGCTCCAGGCTCCGAGCCATCAGCCCAGAGCCTAACGCGGGGCTCAAACTCACGGACCGCGAGATGGTGACCTGGCTGAAGTCAGACGCTTAACCGACTGCGCCACCCAGGCGCCCCAATGCTATATACTTTTTATTTAATTTTTAAATTAGAGTGTTGTCACTGAGTCCATGACCACAAAAAGAGCACTCAACTAAAAATCAAGGGATCTGAATTTTTATCTTAATCCAATCAGTCATTATCTGGATGACCTTAGACAAATCATTTAACTACTCTAGTCCTTTATTTCATAATTTAAACATGGGATCATAATCCTCTTATTGAAGCTTCATTGTTGTTGGGGGAACAAAATGAATGATTTAATACACATATCAGCATTTTGAAAGAGATAAAAACACCATGTAAATTAATGTAAACTTGAAGATGTTTGGTTTTGTTAAACCAAGATAGAAATCATGTATTCACTTATTCCTCTGACAGTCTTTCAGAGTCTGCAATATGGAAAACATTGTTGCAGGCATTAGCGGGATACAAAGACCCTGGTGGTTTATGGGGTGGTAAGCAGAGAGAGGGAAGGTCGGTACATAAAAACTACAAATGTAGGCATAATGGCAGCATGTCTTCTGAAGATACAAGGCACAAGGTATAGGAGAGAGGAGAAATCCAGGGAGGGCCAGAGGGCTTGGAAGTGAATCCAAAAGATGAGTGAGATTCCTACATTTGGAGGTGAGAAGGGCAGAGAAGAAAGGAATTAAACTGGGGATGGAATTCTATGGCCAGACCACACATGCAGCAGGAGTGATTTCCCTTGTCTGGAATCACTGATGAAACAACAATCAGTAGAAGAAGGAGAGGATGGTTAGGAACTTTATGATCTGAATAATTCTTTTTTCCAGTCCAAGGATTTTGAAAAGTGTTTTGAAATATACTTAGCCTTTCTGCTCCTTATCAGTAGACAGCTTTGTGCTGTTGTAGGAATAATCAGCCATACTTTTTGGTTTTGGAGTTCTTCTGTGCCATACCTAGGCCATGATACCTTAAAGGAGTCTACATGGGCAATATCTAGAAATGGTATCAGTTTTTACAAAATGGCAGAATTTATAAGCAGTATTTAAATAAGTTTGGTCAAGAGAGATGATCATGAAAGGAAAGATTTTGTTAAGAAGGAAAAAGAATAAGAGATATATAGAAAGGATGGGAAAGGGTTTATAAGCTCACTTTCTTCCCTTCTGTTGCCTTCATAAAATGAGAAGATAATTGGAGACAAGTAAGCAATGTGTCAGGTTAGCTGGTTATAACAAGAGGGAGGTAATAGGAGTGACAGGAACCTTGGTGGGCATAGTCCACTAGCGAGTACAGCCACGACTTGGATCTGGGCTTAGTCACCAGGTGGGGGAGAGTGTATGCAAAATGGCAGCCGTTGTCATGCCTCCCAGTATCCAGTCCTCTTTGCATGTCCTCCTATCAAGAGGTGAAATCTATTTCAGTATCTATACCCCCATAAATCCCAGATTGGCTTTGTGAATTACTTTCAAAATAGAATACTATGGAAGTGACAAGGTGCCAGTTCTTGTGTACTCCCTCTCATTGTCTTGAAACTCTGCCCAACTGCCATATGAACAAACCCAGACTAACCTACCTGAAGATGAGAAGCCATGTGGACCAGAGTTAAGTCAGTCCTTGTCTAGAGATGTGATGGTGCCCAGCCAAGATCAGCAAAGCCACCTGCCAGCCTACAGATGACTAGAAGGAAGCCCAGCCAAACTAGAAGAACCACCCAGCTGAGCCCAGCCTAAATTGCCAATGTGCAAAAAGATTGAGCTAAATAAATCATGCAGGCTGAACAAAACATGTCTGCAGACTGAATCCAGCCCTCAGGCTATCAATTTGTATCTATGATCTGCCCTTGCATATTCTCCCTAAACTGTCTACAGACCTGGCTAGAATGTAGTTAGACTGACAGTTTGTCCTTCCTTTCTCTTAGGAAATTAACACTTTATAGCTATTCTGTGGTCTCCCTTCTTGTTCTCCCGCTCCCATTGCCACTGCCCTTTCCCTCTTTGTTTTCTTATCTAACATTGTCTCTGGTTCCTGGATCTCTAGTCTACTGAATAGAGTGATGCTTACTGTAATGTAGGACTTGTCTTCCAAATCCAGCCCTCTGCTTTCCATCTCCCCAACAAAACCTCTGATGCTGAGCGTTCTGGGACCATAGATGTCACCATTTTATAAGTAACAGCTGGAATGGAAAGCTATGTAGATAGATAGAGTTATCGTCATTGGAATGCTTCTCTCAATAGTCCCCGGAATCTTCCTGCAGAGCGAGAGAGCACCAGTAAAATGTGTTTCAATTACGAAATTGTTCCTAATAACCACTTTAGATAAAATGGCTGTTGGCATTCAGACATTTCAGACATTTTATACCTTATCCTCCTGCTTCCTCTCTTTCTTATGCTTTCTCCCTTGTTTTCTTGGCTATCAAGCTCTTATTAGATGTGTCTGAGTGGTCTACATTTGTGTTCCTTTTTCTAGTTTAGTAATGTGTCCTTTTTATATGCGTTCTGCTCCGTAAATCCTTTCTCCATACATTCTTTGTTTGGTTTGGTTTGTAAAAAATATCCCAGCATCTGTGATAGAACAGTTTGCAAATAAAAGTGGTATGTGTATGTGGTATGTGTGTGTGTATGTGTGTGTGGTGTGGGTGTGCATGTGCACAATACAATAAAGTCCTAATTCTGGATGTCCCCTTATTAGCTTTCTGGACAGTGTTTCTGTGGAGAATTACATTTTATGTTGAATCTGAGAGTGAGTGCTCTTCTGTTCTGAAGCTCATGTCACTCTTCAAGTGATGCCTCCTGTCAATTTGTAGGACAGACCATTCAAAGTTTGAATTTTGTTTTAAAGGCATATCACCTTAACATGAAATTGTTATCTCTTCTTCAGTGGCTGCTTAAAATAAAATTTAGGTTGTAGTTGAAGAAATGTTATGATTGTGTTAGCTGATTAGTTACATATTTAGACATGACTAAAATTAGACATATTATGACAACGATCCTGATTCTCATGAATGTAGCAAACTTGTTCCCAGGATGCATTTGAAGGGATGTCATGACGGCAGACAACTACTCACTCTGTATTACTCATGTTTTGATCTTTATTAACAAAGAGTTAGTCCCACATGTTCATGCTAAATTGATTGGCTTATTCACCACCCCTCCACCCCAACATTTCAAGTCTTTGTATTGGAGTTCTGTTCTTAAAAAAAAAAAAGGTGTTTATTTCAGCTCCAAGACTGAAAACATAGGATTTCTACCAGTGTGTGAGGCTTCCCCCTACCCCAGTACTCTCTAAAGAGGATATCTCTGTTGTCTGTATTTAACTTGCTCCTCCTGAGATAAGAAGGACCTCTCCTCCTGCAATAGAGGAAAACCACCACATTCTTGGGCTAGGTCAGAAAGGGGAGATACAAACATTAGACTCTTGAAAAGCTCAGATAAGCGTTCACAATATGACTTTAACGAGAGCAACCCTCTTCCTTTATGTTAGGTTTAGATGAAAAAAAAATACTGTATTGCATCAGATATGTTGTAAAAGGGCCCCAGAGGCAGGTGCATAGAGGAAGCCTGAGGGCTGTGAAGTGGTGGTCTGTAATTGTGTTGGAGCATATGCTGTTTGGGGTCGGGGGGAGATGATGGCAGGTTGACTTGAATAGGGGCTAGAACATGGATTCTTATATGTAATTTTCCAAATCTTTCCTATTAGTGGGACCAGCCCTGTTTCCTACAGTTCTGGGGAAATGGGAGAGTTATTGGGCTGTGTGCGTTATTGACTAGAGACCAAATGGGGCCACAGATGTCATAATTTCCCTATTATCACTTTGCTGAGCGCTTCCTGGCCTCCCTTCATTATCTTGCTCCACATTAGCAGTTATAAGTAGCTTCTTTATAGGATCCAAATGCTGTTGACTCCCTTTGGCAGTGCTTCTGATTGTGGGACCCAGTGGGTGGACGTGCAGGAGCACAGCCCCTGGGTTTCCAGAGTGGTTTAACGTGGAATGCTCTGCTCACCTCTGTCTCCCAGCCGGAGGGACATTTCCTTCCCCATAATAGAAAGACAACTATCTCTGTCCTTTTCTTTCCAGGCCAGAAGAGAAGAGCATCAACACTGGGCAGTGGAAGGCACAGACGAGGGCTGTGTGTGTTGTAACAGGAAAGGTTATTACGGATTGTGTCCAGCCCTTCAAGGGCCATGTGCCACCCAGAATGGCTTCCCAGGTGCATGTGCACAGGAGGTCCAGGTGGCCCGGCTGAGCAGGTCAGACAGTCGATTTTGCGTTCATATTCTGAGCTTCTGTCATTATTTTTAGCGGTCCCTTCTCTGAGACTTACTAAACAGGGGCTCAGAAAGTTATTCTTTCACGAAGGAGGCTATACCTGACACATAAGGCTGAAAATTCAAAACACGGATTTCTGACAGAATCCTTGGTAACCGTGCTACGTGTTTCTTTATACTTTTCATGTTATTATAGCACTGGGTTCTGTGGACACTAATGAAGATGATCTTAGTTTTCTTTCCTCTCGTCATTGCTGATGACACAGGTTGTATGTAGTTGTAAGCAACTTCTTGCTCCCTTAGCAAAGAGATCCCATGGACTCCAGGGCCTAGAACAGTGCCTGGCTCGCAGTTAAGCCTCAAAATAAATACTGTTGAATGGATGAGTGAATGAACTTAACTCCACTGGGTACTAGCTGGATAAGCCCCAATTTCCTCATCTTTATGGTGTGTGGATCATCAAAGCAACTCTATATGGCTGCCCTAGAGAGTTAAATGAAATTATGTATATAAAAAACCCCTAAGGGTGCCTCCTTGTAATAGTCATTTAAAGTTGGTTTTGTTTTGTTTTGTTTTGTTTTTCCTTTTTCTTCTCTTCCCTCCTCCTGGGCTTGTTATAAGCTGCTAAGGGAATAATGGGTGCAAATGTTCTGCAAAATCTACACAAAAACACCGTGGTTTTATCGGTGTCTGGTGGGTCCTGATGGACAAATGTGGAAGCACATTGGCTACACGCGTGGCCCGTTTGAAAGACTTCCCGTTCTCCCACAGGCAGATGAGCAAGAGGGACACGGAGAAGTCTGCCTAATGGAACTTTTGTCAGAGTAGGCGGAAGAAAGAGAAGGAAAACCGGGCACATACAGGTGTTCATGAGTTTAACTGGAGAGTCTCAGAGGCCCGTGCCACCTGAATCACTAGTGATATTTCCTTTGAAAAAAGATTTGATTGGCCACCTTGAGCATCCAGGACTGTAGATGTATGACCTGCATCCTCTCTAGAAACCTATGGTCTGCTAGAGATGAACCAGCAAGCACGCGGAGAAGAGCACATTTGAACAGAATTGCATTTTTTCAAAAGCTCTTGGAAGAAGAAAAGCTATTCGTTTCAGTCTACATTCCACCAGCATGCTCCTAGAATATTTAGGGTGAGGAAGTGTGTGTCTGCATGTGTTCTGTGCGTGTTGGTGGAGAGGAAGGAGGAGGGAGGAGAAAGTTTCATTCCAGGGAAAAGGAAGGAGAAAATCCTGACTGGAGACTGGGACTGGAAGGAAGAACCGGAAAGCCCAGAGTGAGATCGTGCCCGAGGCCGAAAAATGAAGAGGATCCAGCTACATAAAGGGAGCCGTGCTGAGGAATCACAGAAACAGAGAGCGATGGTGGACCCGTGAACAGCGGGAGAGCAGAGAGAAAGGCATGGTGGATGCGCACAGCAGGGGGATGTGGCAGCCTTGTGGGGCAGTGAGAGAGCTGGTGACAGTACTGGAGACGTCCTCTGCGGGGGGGGGGGGGGCTGCTGAGTGTGTGACAGGCAGCAGATGCACACAGCGGGGAGCAGAGAGGCTTCGCAGAGCTGGGGAAGCACAGAAATTAGGGATCCAAAAGACCTGTTAGGTCACTCCTGGCTCCCCTCTGCTGCCTGTGCCTCTCGGGTTCTTTTGTCTAGCATATATTCTGCAGTGTCTCCTGGATGACTGCACCCACTCCTTCCCCTCCAAATGCTTGCAGAGGATGAGGTTTCTTTCCACAGCCCGTGGTTTCTGAATATACATATAGAATACATGAAGAAAGACCAGGAGAAAAATAAAAGAGAGAGAGAAGTTGTGGACGCAGAAGCACACACGTGTTTGATAGTCACGAAGGGAGCATGATATGTGAGGAGTGTACTCTTCCAAAGGCCTTGTCTGCAAAAATAATGGTCCACAGACCTCCAGGATGTGATTTAGCAAGTGGTCTTGCTTTTCAGGGGAGAAGAGGCGAGCGAGAAGGAGTAAGAGGTAAAGAACATGAAGTGGGAATAGAAGGACGTGGGGAGGAGATGGAGAAGAGGTGTGGGACATGGAAGAAGCCTTACTCCTAGAAGGAAGAAAATGGACGGGCACAAAGGAGGCGTCAGGGTGGAGAAGGAGAATGAGAGAATGTTACAGACTCATTCTGTAGTTCTCTTTGAGAGTTTAGAGACCATGACTTCTTGTCAGAAACGTTTTACAGCTAGTAAAGCTAGTCCAGTGGTTCTCAACTACGGGAGGTTTTACTCCCCAGGAGACATTTAGCAATGTCTGCAGACATTTGAGGTTGGCCCAGCCGGGTGTGGGGGCACTATGAGCATCTTGGGGAGGCCAGGGATGCTGCCAAATGTCTTAACAAAGCGCGGGGTCATCCCTCACAACAAAGAAGCATCAGGCCCAGGATGTCAGTAGTGCTGAGGGGGAGAAACCCTGAACTAGTGCGTATTAAGTGTGTGCACACGTAAGTGAAATGAAGTTTGCACGAATAATACCGAATCCATCCTTACTATGTGTGATGCACTCTGATATTTGGTGTTCTCGGTTATTCTATTATGTCATTAAGGAATGTCGATCACCTTTTTTCATGTTCCTTACCGCCTCCGGCTTTGGCTCTCTGTCTGGGATGGCCTCTCCTGGTTGTGGCATAGCCAGTTCCTTCCCAGCATTCAGGTGTTATTTGTACAATTTATATCTCTGCCTACCAGAACAAAGCTTCTGGGGAATGGGGGATCATACCTGTCTTGCTTACCCATCCCTTTATCTCAAATGTTTAGCATAGTGCTTGGAATGTAGCAGTCACTCAACAAATAATTTCTGCAAGCTTCTGAATGAATGATCAAATGCCTTCTGGAGAGTGCAGAATGAAACTCTGCCATGCAACATTATATTGAGATCAGAATATTTCTGCCTAAAATATGACTAAAGTGGACCCAAGTGTTACGGTTAATAGCTCTTATTCTTGCCTTTTCTCCAACATCATCTCTTTCTAAGGCACATACTTCATACACTGTTTGAAAGGAAATGCTGGCCCTTTCTATTCCAGAAGCACCTCGAGAGGGACTGGCATTTGCAGTGGTTCTCATCTTACCTGGTATTGTTGTGATACAAACATAATTCATAGCTCTGTATTACTCCCTTAAAATCAGTAAGATGGGAAATCCTGTCCTTCTCTGGAGTGGATTTATATAAGACTTATTTAGACATTTGACATGGCTGGTGCCTGCATTTGAGTAGACACTAGCAAATGATCCCTTGAATAATAAGAGGGACAGTGTCACAAGTCTTTATTTTTTTTATTCAACTTTTACCACTGAGTTATTGCATTTAAAGTGGAGGAAAGTCCAAGCAGATAATATGGTCGGACCATCTCACTCTATGGATGAGATGACTGAGAAAGGGCTGGTATGTTAATTTGGATAGATCTTACAACCACCTTACAAAGGAGGCTTTGTTATGTCTAATCTTAAGATGAGAGAACGGGACATTAAGAGTTTGTGACATCCTCAAGCCAGAGAGCTGATAAATGGCACATCCAAGCTCCAACGCCAGGTTTCCTTCTGACTCAAAATTTAAGATGCAGAGATGTAGATTAGAGAAACATCAACATTTATGTAGTGCCAGAAGCCATGGCGGTGGAAGAGTCCATCAGGCAAATTGTGTAGCATGAGGAGAGAAGGGAGCCTGGGAGAAAATCTAGCGGATGCTATTTACATCCAGGCAGAGGAATGTAGCCTGCCCAACAAGGGTGACTGCGAATGAGCAGTGGACACGGGTTGGGGACAAGGAGGAAGGAGAGCGTGATATCACAGAAGCAGAGGGAGGAGAGTTTCAAAAGATAGGGATGATCCAGAAGGTCTAATCCTGCAAGAGATTGGATCAGAAGTATTCTGTTGGGCAATGTCCTAAGGATCTGGCAACACAGGAGGAGTAAGGAGGTGTTTGATGACCTTGAAGGGGACTATTTGAGTAGCCAGATTTCAGTGGGTGGAGAAGTGACTGGGAGGTGAGAAATGAGACACAATGAACACAGCTGGCTGTTTGATTGAGAGGAAATGGGGGGGGGGTGGATAATTCAAGATCAGTATGGGTTGTGCTTGTCTGTTGGCTTGTTTTTCAGATAAGAGAGAATAATGTAAGGTTAAGTGCTGTCAAGAAGGCCCCAGCAGAGAAAAGAGGTTAAGAACTTAAGAAAGAGATGATCATCAAGAGCTCAAGGCACTAAGTTCAGGAGGGGTGGGTTTGCAGTCTCAAAATTAACAGGAGTTGAGGGTGATATTTAGGACACAACAAACTGAGAGTTTCAGCCGGATGTTAAATATCTACTGTTCATTCTCCATGAAGTCAAGTAACCCACATTCACATAAACCTCACCTTTTCTGGAGAGACCATCTCTATGTATTTGTTCCTTCATAGCATTTATAACCTTCATTTACTTATCTTTGTTTTCTTATTTTTGTCTCTGTTCTTCAGTCAGATGTTGGATCCATGGGGTGGGGCCTACACCAGAGAAACGGTCTAAATCTTTAGGAAACCTTCCTCTTTGAAACAATCCTATTTGGAAGCTGGGGTAATGCTAAGATGTATCTCACATAAGAATGCCTTAAATTTATGTTGGAAAGTGAGAAAAAAAATAGAGACGTCATTAAAAAAGTTGTGTGTGCGTGGATTTGGATTGCATTGCATTGAACAAGTAATAAACCTAAGGGCACATAAAACGAAACAAAAAATTCTCTCTTGAGCACGCAAGGGCTCTTGAAGTAGGCATACAATACAGCTTTTCTCTCCACCTTTGCTTCTCAGCTTGATAATTTTCAAATTAGAAATTGTTAATACTAATTTTAAAAACTAGAAGGTCCTCAGTGGGATTCTTAAAATGGAAACTCTGTTCTCTTTATCCTCCCTCAATTCTCTCACCTGTCTCTCACTCTCTGTCTAGCTCACCCCCATGTGCAGAATGAACTTGGCATTGCCTGGGAGAAAACTGGAGTACACGCTGTCTCTGGCCCTATTTGTTGATGTGATTCAGACCATTGAAATCTTCCCCTCAGCTACCCGGGACAGGTCAGAAAGCCTTCCAATATTTCCCTTTCGAGAGGAACTTTCTGTTTTACAGACCACACACTGATCCTTGAAACCAAATAAGAAGAAAATGCTGCTTCTCTTCCCAACTCACAGAGAGATGGGTGCCTTGGGACTATGCGGGAAGCATGGTGAAGGAGAGGGCATTGGGCACCATGCAGACAGCAGGGCACAAGGTCTCAGTTTCTAATTAGGTGCCAGTAGCATAAGTGGAATGCTCAAGGGCGTTTAAGGAGACAGGGCTGGATTTAAATTCTGCTCTGTCACTTGCTGGTGACCTTGGCCTGCACCTTAACTTCTCTGAGCATTGGCTTCCCCATCTGGAAGATAGTGGATAATTATGCCTTTGTAGAGCTGTGAGGATTAAATGAGATCATCCGTGAACACTACTCATGGAGAGCCTCAACAAATTTTAGGGTTTTCCATATTTGCATTCCATATTTGCACCCTGGATTATTCCCCTCCTCCAGTTCGGTTTTGAGTGGACAATACTATGAAATAGGTATTTTCTTTCAGTTGTGTGGTGTGGTAACAAGCATGAGGTGAGGGAAATCAAACGAGAATAAGGAGGCAGAGGCAGGAGGTGAGTCCAGTTTGGGGCGTGTTAGTTTTGAAATGCCTCCAAGACATTTAAGAGGGGAACTAGGACTCAAAACTTCTGGAGAGGTATCAGTTTAGAAGTTATTAGCATATCTGAGGTGGTTGCTGAAGAGAATGAAGGTCGTTTCTTGCACCCCAGGGAGTGCCATAGGGCTGATGTGAGAATGACACATTCTAGGAGGTGGAAACAGGTGGCGCAGGGGAACCAAGAGAGACTGTGGCACACGTACCACAGGAAGAGCGAATTTGAAATATCACAGAGCCGTCCTCTTTGCCAGGTGCAACAGGGCAGCTTGGTAGGATGGTAAGAAGTGTCCCTTAAGATACGGAGCTCACCGGTGAACTTGATGGAAGTACTTCTGAAGAAACAGCAAGGGTGGAAGGCAGAACGCTGGGAAAAATGGAAGGTGGGGAGGTCGAGATAATGAGTGTCGACTACTCTCTCAGCAGAGAGGGACACAACTGGAGAAGGAGGAAGGGTCAAGGGTGAATTTTATATTTCAGAGTGTGCTCACAGAGGGGAAGGAAATGAAAGGGAGAAGAAGAGGTTGAAGATGTAAGAAAAGGAGAGCAATTTGGGGAGAGATTGAAGGACATGAGAGACAATAGGATTCGGAACAGCAAGAGAGGGTGCTGAGAAAAGAGAGGGGGTACCTTGTCCTCTGGGCAGTGTGTAGGAGGAGAGGTTTGAGGTGAAAAAGGGTGATGGATTGATGGAGCGTACTGCTAATCATTTACTTTATCTTTACCCACCCAGATGTGGTGAAGTTTTGGAATGCTTATGCTCGTATTGCCTGTGTCCTGCAGTGTAAGGGAGGCCTTCATGATGGCTGTGTCCCACCATGCTATGGCCCATGTTTTGTTCTTTTGTGGCCAACCTTGATTGAGCATTCAGGGATGAGAGCCCCATTGGCTTTCCACAAACCGCATTCATTCAATAGCAATTTATTAGCCCCTTCTTGGGGTTAAGTTGGTGAATGGAATCACATAGTCTCAGTTTTCATGGAGCTTTCAGTCTGG
Organism: Felis catus; assembly: GCF_018350175.1. Classification (NCBI taxonomy): domain Eukaryota; kingdom Metazoa; phylum Chordata; class Mammalia; order Carnivora; family Felidae; genus Felis; species Felis catus. Next base: position 118,278,434 of record NC_058374.1, read on the forward strand.
TGAGGATAATAACAAAGCTAAATGTAAAGTACTGATAACGGGAAGGTCTGTGAAAGTAAAGCATACAGTATGATGACAGGGGATTACAGGGGTCCCAGATGAGTCTGCAAAGTCAGGAAAGAAATCCTCCTTGAGGAAGAGATGTTTGACAGGAGAACTGAAGAGGCCTAGGAAGTTGCTAGCTAGGTGGAGCTGTGTGGAGTTGCTAAAGGAATACATCCCAGACATAGAGAACAGGTTGAACCATTGTCCAAAGTCAACATAGAGCATGATGCTTTTTTCAAAGGTCAGTCATTTGAGCCAAAGATAGTGCAATAAAAGGGCATAAAATTGATTGAGAGAAGCAGACATAGGGCAGACCATGCTGAGCCTTGTTAACCATATTAACACCTGTGAACTTTATAGTGAGTACGGTGAGAAACCATCAAGGAATTTTAAGCTATATATGGGGCTAAGGATAAGGGTAACATGATCATATATGCTGTTTAAAAAACAGATTGTGGGGCACCTGGGTGGCTTAGTCAGTTAAATGTCCACCTCTTGATTTTGTTCCAGATCATAGTCTCATGGTTTCATGAGTTTGAGCCCTATGTTGGGCCCTGCATGCTGACAGCACAGAACCTGTTTGGGGTTCTCTGTCTCCATCTCTCTCATCTCTCTCTGTCCCTCCCCCACTCATGTTCTCCCTCTCTCTCTCTCTCAAAAAAAAAAAAAGATTGCTTTTGTAACCTTATGGAAGACCGTGAAAGGGAACCAAGACTAGGAGAAGCAGGGAGACTAGGAAGAGAAGCCATGATTAGCCCAGTGAGAGGATGCATGTTTGGATGAGGGTGATTATAGGGGCTGTGAAGAAAAGAAGACTGACTTCAGATCTATTTTTGGAGGTAGAATCAACCAAGTTTAGACATGGTGTTCCACAAAAGAAAGGTATATGCAAAACATCCTCCATAGGGCAAAGAAGCTGTAAAACAGAAGAAGGCCAAATCCAACTTGACAAGAAATGGCTTATTAAAGGGACTTAAGCAGAGAAGCATGCCCTGGGTGGCCACAAGATGTGTAGATCTTTGCAACCCCACCTCCCATAAGACCTGCCTTTATAGCCCTGGAGGCGAGAGAGTATATGCTAGGAGGCTATCCAGGAGAACATGTTTGAGAACCAGTGGTATCTCCAGAGCAGATCAAGGATGTTACACCCTAAGTGTATATTTAAGGGTGTGGTTAAATAAAAAGAATATGAGAAGTGGGGGGGGGGGGGCTATGCTCAAGAAAGCTTGAGGTGAGAGTGGTCACCATGGCAGATTTGCTCAAGATGGTGCTAGTCTGGTTACCCATGGGCATGAGAGAAGGTGCTGTCATGGATGATTCTCAGGTTCTTTCTCCACTGAATTGGACTGACCTAGATAGTACTTTGACACACCATCACCCTATAATAGCGTGATGTTCTTATTGGATAAGTTTATTGTTTATGAATCTATTTTTTGGACTCAATTGTATTTTCCATCTGAATTATGTCTTAATAAATGACATATGTTTCTTCCAATGTGTTCTCTCTCAAACTTCAGGAAAATACCCATTTTAACTGTCTAAGACTCATGAAAACAAGCCTTAAGTCATGTTATTCCAATTCTTTGCAATCTAAATTTCATTGTTGTGTGACCTTAGGCAAGTCATTTAGTCACTCCAGCCTTAGTATTTTCATCTATAAAAAGAGAAATTCCTGAGTATAAATTTCAGGGTTCTATTGAGGATGCACTAGTATAATTAGTAAAGTTGCATTTTATGAGATTGTATTCCAAACTCAGTGCTTAGAATCACCTATGAAGTAGTCTTGCATCCAATCAAGGGTATAGATCTAACCTTCTGGTTACAGGAAAGTCGAGACAACAGAACAAATTAATTAGTGTTAAGAAACGATCAGATAAATTCAGCATGTGGGATAGTCTGTAAGATATTGAGCCTGGTCTCTTAAACAGTCAATATCATGGGGGTGGGGGGAGAAGAAAGAGACATATCCATTAAATGCAGTTGTGAAATTTGATTAGATCTTGATTTGAAAAACGAACTCTAAAAGTTGCACTAGAGACAATCGGGGGAATTTGAATATGGATCACATGGATCGTGAGCATCACACTGTTGCTTTTGTAAGGCATGATAATGGGACCATAGTTATGTCAGAGAACACCCTTATTTCAGGAGCTTCATTTTGAAGTATTAGAAGTGAGTGACAATGATGTCTGTATCTTTGTAATGGTTGTAATCAAAATAAGGATGGTGAGATGGAGAGATTGAGAAACAGAGCAAATATGGCAAAACGTGAATCCTTGCTATAGATACTTGTTACGTGAGTTTTCATTGCCACGTTATTTCAACTTTTTTTATATACTTGAAAGTTGCAGGTTGAAAATTCCACACAGAGGGCAAAAATTGAGTATGATCTGTATTACCAGACGAGGAAGTTGGTTTCTATTTAGACTCCACATTGTATGAAAACCTGTACCTTTGAGCACTAGACACATACTCAGCTGAGGATGACCCCAACACTCTTTGAAGCCTTTGGGCACCTGGGAAGCAGGGACCAGCAGATCTGGCTGGGCATCCCACATCAGGCTCACATGGAGGCCGACGCTCATGGACAGAAACGGAGGGCAAGGGTCCTTGTACTGTGCATATTGCTAATCTCTTTCTTTGCAATTTGTTTTGCTTAGCTGGCAGAGTTGGCTTGCCTATGGATGCCATACATGCATGTGTGATATAACTAAAGTATGACTTATTTTGGGAAAGTACTCATCACTGTGTGTATACATACGATGTCAGTTTAACAGTGTAGTCTCCCACTATGTCAGACCAAAGAGGCCCCGGGTTTATATATTGTTCCCACTGACCTGTCCAGCTCTTGCCATCGGCATCTACTTCCCCTTCTGTCTTCTTTTCCTTAGAAACCAAATGCTTTAGTTCTGGAGGAGGGAGGAATCGAACACATATGGCTGGTTTCTAGGACAAGTTTCTAGGACAAGTAATCATGGGCTAACTCTTCAGACTTTCCTGAGGCAAGGGTATCCCAGGTGGGGACTGAAGTTTTGAGGGGCTCTCTTTAAGAAAAGGGATTCACAGGGGCGCCTGGGTGGCTCAGTCGGTTAAGCCTCCGACTTCGGCTCAAGTCATGATCTCGCAGCTTGTGAGTTTGAGTCCCACGTCGGGCTCTGTGCTGACAGCTCAGAGCCAGGAGTCTGCTTTGGATTCTGTGCCTTCCTCTCTCTGTGTCTCTCCCCTGCTTGCCCTCTCTCTCTCTCTCTCTCTCTCTCTCTCTCTCTCTCTCTCTCTCAAAAATAAATAAAGATTAAAACAAAAAAATTAAAAAAAAGGGATTCACAATTAAAGACACAAAAATTCCTAGGAAAGTGGATGAGAAAATAAATCACAAGTTCAAGTTTAAAAAATTTGCCAAAGTCCATAGGTATCATAAGATAGAGAAAAATGGATAATTTCACTAAAAAATACCTAATTGCCTGACATATATCTATAATACTTTTCCCCCACACATTTTGGGAGCTGTATTCTTTAACTCTTAATCTGACAACAATTTTGCAAAATATCTCTGATGGAAAAAACAAAAAGATAATCCCATATTTCCCCTAGCGATCATTGTTGAAAGGTTTCTAAAGCTTCTCCCATATTAAAACCTTGCTATCGGTAATGTCAGATACATTATTGGAATTATTGGTGAATTTGTGAGAGTTTCTATTAAGTTTCTTTCAGAGACGAGCTGTAAGACTTTGGTCATTTCAAGTTTTTCATGTGCAGTGACTAATCACAAATTCTCTTGGAATTGACAACATTCATTAACCAGTTTTTCATCAATGTCATGATGAGTTTTTTGTTGGCCCTGAAATTTTATGTCTGTGGCCTGGGTGAGTCAGGGCATGGGCAATAGGAATATTTCTGCAAGTCATTCCAATATTAGGACAGCCAGCAGTACCTGAAGTATACACAGAAATGTCAGGAAACCATAGAAATATATTTTACTAAACCAAACGAAATGTATCCTCCCTCAACTCAACTTCCCTCTGCTGCAAGCATCTCATACCACGCCACCAGGCACAGGGCGAAGTATGTATGATGGGAAGTTAGAGAACGAGATCGTAGTGGTAAAACTCTATGATTTTTGGAGATCGTAGTGGTAAAACTCTATGATTTTTGGAGATTGTATAAAAACATATGAACATAGTAACAAATTGCTAGAGTCCCTCCCATGGTTTTGGGAGCGGTCTGTGCAAAGGAAGGTGCTGAAATTTAACTCCTCCGCTTTCTAGTAAACCCTACTATGCTTGAGGTAAGCTTTTCTCCATTTCATATAAACTTAAAACATCTGGTGGGGGCACCTGGGTGGCTCAGTTGGTTAAGTGTCCAGCTTTGGCTCAGGTCATGATCTCACAGTTCATGAGTTCAAGCCCCACATCGGGCTCTGTGGTGACAGCTCAGAGCCTGGAGCCTGCTTCGGATTCTGTGTCTCCCTCTCTCTCTGACCCTCCCCTGCTCATACTCTGTCTTTCTGTCTGTCTCTCTCTCAAAAATAAATAAAACATTAAAAAAAATTAAAAAAAAACATTTGGTGAAAGTGTCACTCTTACAGTGAGCTCCTAATAGTTGTTCAGTTTAAGTTGATCTGGGGAGAAACATTTTACATATTATTGTACATGTTATTTAGGAGCCTCAAATAAAAGAAGTCATGAAGAAAATATTCCTTAAATATTATTATTGAAACCTTTCTCTCTATAACTTATATATCTATAAAAAATCTTCTGGTATTGTGAGTTTTCAAATCGGCTGCATTCTAGAATCTCCTGGGATACTTTTAGAAAAATACCAATGGGTGCAATATGGGCAATGGTATTTTTTTTTAAAGCCCTCCAGGTGATTCTAATGTTCATCCAGAAATTGATATCCACTGTTCTAATGAGTTGAAATTCCTTTTATTTTTTATTTTTTATTTTTTTGCTTAAATGTCAAAATATTATTCTAGTTCTCCCTGGACTCTTTCAAATGAGATATAAGGGTATGAGATTCGGGAAATGTGTTGCACATGCATAGCACAATAGGCATTATGTAAAATATATCTTTGCTAGAAGGAAACTCTTCTGGTAAAAATTCCTGCTTGTGGAGAATGCAGACCGTGGTGTGCTGGCAGGGTGAGATATGAACCAGACGATGTGAGCAACTCCTAATTAAAAATAAAATTAATTTTCTACCAAGCATTCTCCATTGTACTTGAAGGCAAAAGCTTTTTTTTTTTTTTCATATAATAAAAGGTCCCCTGAAGGGGGTCAGCTACAAGGATATTTCAAACAGAAAAGCGTCCGGCATGATAAATCCATTCTAGTTCATCGGACACCCATGCTTTCTCACAGTGGCTCAGGTAACCTGTGGAGCTGGGTCGAGCTGCCACCTGGCTGCTCTTCTCCCGTCTTTTGTCCAAGCAGATTGTGCATTACAAATGATTAATATCTGCCTGTTCAATCTATCTCCACTGAATATGTTGTCCTTAGTTTTCCTGAAATGGCTAATTTGAGAAATATAATATTCTATGATGATGGCGTAACATTAGAATAAGAACTTGTTCATGAGTGAGATATTTGATGCTTTCAAAAGTATTATTTGATGCTGCCTAAATACAGGCTTAATCTTTATCTTTTCTTAGAGCTGTTTTTTTAAAAAATTAAATTGAGAAAATTCTACATGCCTACTGAACTTCCAGTGATTTCACTTAAAACCACATTTATCAGTAAAAGCATTTTTGTATGTACATTTAAGGCTATATATTATATGTACACAGTCTTCTCTAATCCTAGAAAGTAATCTTTAGTATAAAGAACTTCCCTCAGATGTGCAACTGGCCCGTGATGGCTTGATTTCATAGGCTTATGGCTGAGCAGCTTAGCTACTGAAGAGTTTGGAAGTGGTTTCTAGCCCAAGAAGGATTTATAACATGGTAGAAGGAAACAACAACATAAAGAATGTCAAACTGAAATAAATTCCATAATAAAAAAAAGGAGGCATTTTAACTTGCTCTGTGCCAGAGCCAAAGCATTTCTTTCTGTTTTGATCTTTCAAAACTCTCTGGGAAGGGGGGTCTTAAAGCTGTAATGAGAGCATCTCCCATCAGACATATATTTCTTAGAAGAGTAAATAAGACTGCAGAGTACATTCTTAACCAATCCAGATGGACAGGCTTCTCAATCTGAGGGGAAAAAGAAAAGCCAGAAGTACAATTTGATGCATCAATAGCAAGTATTCCAAGAATCCAACAAGAAAAGCTGGGCACGAGCAAGGGGAATTAAAAAAAATTTTTTTTAACTTTTATTTGTTTTTGAGAGACAGAGCATGAGCAGGGAGGGGCAGAGAGAGAGACACACAGAATCTGAAGCAGGCTCCAGGCTCTGAGCTGTCAGCACAGAGCCCGACGCGGGGCTCAAACCCACGAACTGTGAGATCATAAACTGAACTAAACCCATCTGTTTAATACACTGAGCACCCAGGCACCCCCAATTTTAATTAGGTATAAGAAGGGATTTCTGAATAATTGCTAAACTGCCTCTAACTTCTTTTTTACTTAGAACGATAGATGGCCTGGTCAGGTCAGACTCTCAACTTCTCTACCATGGCCCAGAGAAGTCTTCCTAAAACATAAAACCTGATCATGTTAGACCTCTGCTTAAAACCCTACGGTGACTTTCCCTAATTTTGCTAATCTGTTTAAAACCCGATGGTGACTTTCCCTAATTTTGCTAATCAAGTGCATGAAATGAAGAAATGCAAGATTTTAAAAATGTAAGCCCTCTGCCTTCCTTTCCAATTTTATTTTCTCCCACTGCTTTCTCAACGCATTAAACTACTTGCAGTACACACAGACCCACGTGCACACACACAGACCCACATGCACATACACAGACCCACGTGCACATACACAGACCCACGTGCACACACACAGACATACACGCACATACACAGACCCACGTGCACACACACAGACATACATGCACATACACAGACACACATGCACACACACAGACCCACACGCACACACACAGACATGCACACACAGACACACACGCACATAGACCCACACGCACATACACAGACACGCATGCACAGACACAGACACACATGCCTACAAACACAGACACACACGCACATACACAGACCCACACGCACATACACAGACCCACGTGCACATACACAGACCCACATGCACACACAGACACACATGCACACACACAGACACACACGCACACACACAGACACACATGCACACACATACCCATACGCACATACACATGCCCACAAACACAGACACACACGCACATACACAGACCCACACGCACATACACAGACCCACATGCACATACACAGACACACATGCACATACACAGACCCACATGCACATACACAGACACACACGCACATACACAGACCCACATGCACACACAGACACACACGCACATACACAGACCCACATGCACATACACAGACACACATGCACATACACAGACCCACATGCACACACAGACACACACGCACGTACACAGACCCACATGCACACACAGACACACACGCATGTACACAGACCCACATGCACACACAGACCCACATGCACGTACACAGACACACACGCACATACACAGACACACATGCACGTACACAGACCCACGTGCACATACACAGACCCACATGCACACACACAGACATACACGCACATACACAGACACACATGCACACACACAGACCCACACGCACACACACAGACATGCACACACAGACACACACGCACACACACAGACACACATGCACACACATACCCATACGCACATACACAGACACACACACACATACCCACATGCACATACACAGACCCACACGCACATACACAGACCCACGTGCACATACACAGACCCACATGCACACACAGACACACATGCACACACACAGACACACACGCACACACACAGACACACATGCACACACATACCCATACGCACATGCACACACACACACATACCCACATGCACATACACAGACACACACGCACATACACAGACACACATGCACACACAGACACACATGCACAGACACACATGCCCACAAACACAGACACACACGCACATACACAGACCCACACGCACATACACAGACCCACATGCACATACACAGACACACACGCACATACACAGACCCACACGCACATACACAGACCCACATGCACACACAGACACACACGCACATACAGAGACACACACGCACATACACAGACCCACATGCACGCACAGACACACATGCACATACACAGACACACACACATACCCACATGCACATACACAGACACACACGCACATACACAGACACACATGCACACACAGACACACATGCACAGACACATATGCCTACAAACACAGACACACATGCCTACAAACACAGACACACATGCCTACAAACACAGACACACACGTACATACACAGACACACACGCACATACACAGACCCACATGCACATACACAGACACACACGCACATACACAGACCCACATGCACACACAGACACACACGCACATACACAGACCCACATGCACATACACAGACACACACGCACATACACAGACCCATATGCACGCACAGACACACGCACATACACAGACCCACATGCACACACAGACACACACGCACATACACAGACCCACATGCACACACAGACACGCATGCACGTACACAGACACGCACGCACATACACAGACACACATGCACATACACAGACCCACATGCCTACAAACACATCATGGTTCTTCAGCCTCCTTTGCCTTTGCATATTCAGCGTGCTTTTTTTTGGTTCATGTGGCAAACTCCTCTTCCTCCACAGACCTTGAGTAGGTATTGTCTCTACGTGAAGTCTTCTCTAAACTCTAACTCACAGAATTAATCAGACTCCAAATCAGTAATCTTCTGAATTTCGAAAATTTCGTAAGTTCACCTCTATGATTTTCAACTGTGTTCTAATACCACAGAGGGTGAGGACCATTAGTGATAAGGCCCATTTTGCTTTTTAGAGATCTTCAATGCATACCATGGACCAGCATGAAGAGGCAGTCACTAATTGTTCAGTTAGAGGACTGGAGTGTATTATTCCCTTCACCATCACTCATTCTATTCTCTCATCCTGGGTGAGCCCCCAGGATCACAGAAATGAACAGACATTTCTTACACGAGTCCATTTGATTATTCATAATTTCACTTGGATACCAACATAGCCATAGCAGGTGTTATGTAACTCTGAGCCCTAACTGGGTATATATATCGTTACTTTTACAAAATTATTTCACAAGAAGTTGGTCTAGAAAGATTTTTGCAGACTCCGATGTATTAAAGAAGGCTATCTGTTTTTAACCACTACTCCCATTGAGAGGGAGAGTCTAATTCTTCTCCCCTTTAATGTGGGCATGCCGTCATGGCATTTTTGACTAATAGAATATGGAAGATACATTCTGAGGTTTCTAAGACTCAATCATTCCTTGAAACTTCCTCCTGAACCCCTTCAGACATGATAAGAACCCTGAGCTGTCTTGTAAGATGCTCACCTACCCTGAGACCATTGTTTCAAGGAGCCCACATGTAGGTGGCCTGACAGACCCGGCAGAGCCCCATCCTTTGAACCATCCCTGCCTACGGGCTAACTTGTGAATTAATCCTTCTTAGATCCTCCAGACCACTTCGTCTGCCAGGTGAATGACTACTACCTGATGACCTTTGTCAACACCACATAGAAGAATCACTCAGCTGAGCTCTGCCTAAGTTCCTGACCTACAGATTTATGCATTAATAATAAAATGGCTGCCGTGTTAAGCCACTAAGTTTTGGAGAGATTATACCACAGTAGATGACTTGCACAGCCTCCTTCCCCCAACATCCTTTTGATTGCTCAGCACCCCTATCAGCTAAGTCAAATATAGAAGGATTCCTGCTCTGAGTCCTTCCATTATAGGATACATTTACTTCCACAGGCTCCTTTTCCCTATCGCTGGTGAGGGATATATTGTATTCCTTTCTCAGATAACTCAGACTCTCAGTCTGACTTATTCTTCAAATTTTCCAGCTTTCTGTAGTGTTATCATTCCCTTCATTTTATTCTATCCTACTACAGTCCCATCCCTATTGTGTCATTCTTATGGACTTCAGTAATCCCTGAACCTCCTTGCCTTTCTTTTCTAGGTAGCTCCGTTGAATTATCCAGGAACGAAAGTGGTAATGAGTATTTGAATAGGCTATTTTTAAAAAAATGTTGGCAATTCTACATCCCTGGAGGACTTTAAAATAGGATAAGCAGTACGTAATCTATTGGATGGGTGGTTTAAAAATTCCTCATGCCAGAAATCAGAGGGCCTGAATTAGACAACCTCTAGTAATTCCTCTCTGCCAGATGACTCTATAATAGATTCAGAGGCATAGATCCAGTCATAGCCTTGAAACATGTAAACTATCAGTTTCTTGATAGCATAATTTGATTGCAAAATAAATAACTAGTTGACTCATGTTGGAAGAATTTCATTTTTTGAGAACGTGTTTTATATTTTGAAAAGAACTGTAAATATGAATTTCTTCCAACTATAATCAATGTTTACCACTATATTGATTTCCTTTCTTGTATTTTGTAGTCCACTGTAATTTTTATTCTCTGAATATTTCTAAACTCGCTCTGCAATTTTTTGCTTCTGGTGTATTTAGTGCTGCTCAAATGTGTTTTTTAATTTTCTTTTTAAATTTTTTGAGTTTTTGTTAAAATTCCAGTTAATTAACAGACAGTGTTAGTTTCAGGTGTACAAATAATGATTCAGTACTTCCATACATCACATGGTGCTGATCACAAGTGTGCTTCTTAATCCCCATCACCTATTTCACCCATCCCCCCAGCCACCTCCCTTCTGGTAACCATCAGTTTGTTCTCTATAGATAAGAGTCTGTTTCTTTGTTTGCTTTGCTCTTTGTTTGTTTTTATCCTTTGTTCTTTTATTTTCTCTCTTAAATTCCACATATGAATGAAATCATATGGTATGTGTCTTTCTCTGGCTGACTTATTCTCTTAGCATAATACTTTCTAGCTCTATCCATGTTGTTGCAAATGGCAAGATTTCATTCTTTTTGATGGCTGAGTAATTCTCCATTGTGTGTGTGTGTGTGTGTGTGTGTGTGTGTGTGAGAGAGAGAGAGAGAGAGAGAGAGAGAGAGAGAGAGAGAGAGAGAGATACACTTCTTTATCCATTCATCAGTCAGTGGATGCTTGGGCTATTTCCATAATTTGGCTATTGTAGATAATGCTGCAATAAATATTGGGTGCATGTATCCTTTTAATTAGTATTTTTATATTCTTTGGATAAATACCTAGTAGTGTGATTGTTGGATTGTAGGGTAGTTCTATTTTTAACTTTTTGAAGAACCTCCATACTGTTTTCCAAAGTGACTGCACCAGTTTCCATTCTCTCCAACAGTGCATAAGGTTTTTTTCTTCACATCCTCACCAACACCTGTTGTTTCTTGTGTTGTTGATTTTAGCCATTCTGACAAGTGTGAGGTGACATCTCATTGTAGTTTTGATTTGCATTTCCCTGATAATAAGTGATGTTGAGCATCTTTCCATGTGTCTGTTGGCCACCTGGATGTCTTCTTTGGAAAAATGTCTATGCATGTCTTCTGCCCATTTTTCAACTGGGTTATTCATTTTGGGGGTGTTGAGTTTCATAAGTTCTTTATATATTTTGGATAAAAAAACCTTTATCTGATATGTCACTTGCAAATATCTTCTCCCATTCTGTAGGTTGCCTTTTAGCTTTGTTGATTGTTTCCTTTGCTGTGCAGGAAATACATTTTATTTGATGTAGACTCAATAGTTTGTTTTTTGCTTTTGTTTCCCTCACCTCAGGAGATATATCTAGAAAGAAATTCTATGGCCAGTGTGAAAGAGGTTACTGCCTGTGTTCTCTTCTAGGATTTTTATGGTTTCAGGTCTCACATTTAGGTCTTTAATCCATTTTGAATTTATGTTTGTGTATAGTATAAGAAAATGGTCTGGTTTCTTTTGCATGCAGCTGGCCAGTTTTCTCAACATCATTTGTTGAAGAGATAGCCCTTTCGCCAGTGGATATTCTTTCCTGCTTTGTTCAAGATTAATTGACCATATAATTGTGGGCTCATTTCAGCGTTTTTGATTTGTTCTATTGGTCTATGTGTCTATTTTTGTGCCAGTACCATACTGTTTTGATTACTACAGCTTTGTAATATGACTTGAAGTCTGGAATTGTGATGCCTCCAGCTTTGTTTTTCTTTTTCAAGATTGCTTTGGCTATTCAGGGTTCTTGTCATTCCATAAAAATTTTAAGATGGTTTTTTCTAGATCTGTGAAAAATTCTGTTGGTATTTTGATAGGGATTGCATTAAATGTGTATGTAGATTGCTTTGGGTAGTATGGTCATTTTCATGATATTTGTTCTTCCAATTGATGAGCATGGAATGTTTTTCCATTTCTTTTTGTCATCTTCAATTTCTTTCATCATTATTTTATAGTTTTCAGAGTATAGGTCTTTCACTTTTTTGGTTAGGTTTATTTCCAGGTTTTTCATTATTTTTGGTACATTTGTAAATGAGACTAATTCCTTAATTTCTCTTTCTGTTGCTTCATTATTGATGTATAGAAATGCAACAGATTTCTGTATGTTGATTTTGCATACTGCAACTTTAATGAATTTGTGTATCAGTTCTAGCCGTTTTTTGTTAAAGTCTTTTGGATTTTCTATATGTGGTATCATGTCATCTGCAAACAGTGATGGTTTTACTTCTTCTTTGCCAATTTGTATGCCTCTTATTCCGTGTGTGTGTGTGTGTGTGTGTGTGTGTGTGTGTGTGTGATTGCTGTGGCTAGAACTTCCAGTACTGTGTTAAATAAAAGTGGTGAGTGGATACCTCTAGCTTGTTCCTGACCATAGAGGAAAAGCTCTCAGTTTTCTCCCATTTAGGATAATGTTAGCTGTGGGTTTTTCATATATAACTTTTATTATTTATGTTGAGGTATGTTCCCTATAAACCTACTCTGTTGAAGGTTTTTATAACGAATGGATGTTGTCAAATGCTTTTTCTATATCTAATTGAAATGATCATATGGTTCTTATCATTTATTTTATTAATGTGATATATATCACTTTGATTTGTAAATATTGAACCACCCTTGCAACCCAGAAATAAATCCCACTTGATCATGGTAAATGATTTTTTTTTTAATGTATTGGATTCAGTTTGCTAGTAATTTGTTGAGGATATTTGCATCTATGTTCATCAGAGATATTGGCCTGTAGTTCACTTTTTTGGTGGTGTTTTAATCTGGTTTTGATATCAGGGTAATGCTGGCCTTATAGAATGAGTTTGGAAGTTTTCCTTCCTTTTCTAGTTTTTGGAATAGTTTGAGAACAATAAGTATTAACTCATTTTGCAGTGTTTGGCAGAATTTGCCCATGAAGCCATCTGGTCCTGGACTTTGTTGGGAGTTTTTTGATTAATTGATTCAATTTCTTTGATGGTTATCAGTCTGTTCAAATTTTCTCTTTCTTCCTGTTTCAGTTTTGGTAATTTATATGTTTCTAGGAATGTATCCGTTTCTTCTAGGTTGTCCAATTTGTTAGTGCATAGGTTTTCATAATATTCTCTTATAATTGTTTATGTTTCTGTGGTGTTGGTTGTTATTTCTCCTCTGTAACTTGTGATTTTATTTATTTAGGTCTTTTTCTTTTTCATAAGTCTGGTTAGTTTTATCAATTTTATTAATTTTTGCAAAGAACCAGCTCCTGGTTTCATTTATCTGTTCTATTGTGGGTTTTTTTTTAAGTTTCTATATCATTTATTTCTGCTCTAATCTTTATTGTTTCCTTCCTTCTGCTGGCTTTAGGCTTTATTTATTGTTCTTTTGTTAGCTCTTTTAGGTGTGAGGTTAGGTTGTTTATTTGAGATTTTTCTTCTTTTTTGTTTACTTAAAAAATTTTTTTTAATGTTTATTTATTTTTGAGAGAGAGATTGAGAGAGCATGAGCAGGGGAGGGGCAGAGAGACAGTGGGAGACACAGAATCTGAAGCAGGCTGTAGGCTCTGAGCTGTCAGCCCAGAGCCCGACGCAGGGCTCAAACTCACGAACCATGAGATCATGACCTGAGCCACAGCTGGATGACTGAGCCACCCAGGTGCCCCAGATATTTTTCTTGATTCTTGAGGTAGGCTTGTATTTCTGTCTACTTCCTTATTAGAACTGCTTTTGCTGCATCCCAAAGGTTTTGGACTGTTGTGTTTTCATTTTCATTAGTCTCCATGTCTTTTTTTTTATTTCTCAGATGTGGTTTTTATCCACTTTGTGTATAAAAGGAAGAGAGGGAGAACTTTACATGTTTGCTTTGGTGACTGATCTCTGCACTTCAGAAATGAGCAAGTTTAATTTCCTCAGTTGATGGCAAGATGGTCCTCTTAGAATGTGGGGAAGATGTAGAATTCTGCTTTGTCTCTTCTGGTCTTCTGCTCAAACAAGTAGGGAGAAACAGCACTACCAAGAATAATAGTTTAATGACTTTTTAAGTTGACCTTAAAATGTGCCTAGTTACCCCAGTAAATAATTTTTGGTTACAGCAACCAAGGTAGCCAGTCATTCCATATCCTCCACCCAAAACAGTGGATATTGTCAATGTGATGTGCTGAACAGCCATTGGAGAGCTATGGGTTGATTCATATCCTAAAGCAACAGAATAGAACTAGGACACAGGATAGGAGTGGAGGAAGCATGCTTTAGAAGGCCCCACACTTGCAACACCTGCCAGTTCTTGCCAATATGGCAAAATATGGTTGCTGTAACAGAGACCCAACAGCTATAAAGATCTTACTTTCAAGTGTGATTCAAGGCAGGGTTGGAATCAGGTTGGAACAGACTCACAGAGGGGTTCCTCTCTTTATCAGTGTTTCAGAGGGAAAGGCAATGTCATGTAGAGTCTAAGAGCCAGAAGCAGTCACCTAAGAAGAGCAGCCAAGCGATGCACTGCAGAGCTGAGAACAGCAAAAAAGTCCCAAGACTCATGAAAGAGAACAGGAAAAAAAAAACTGTTCCTTAAGATGGGAGCATGCCCACAGGTGAAGCAAGGTTGACAGAAGAACTACAAATAGATCAACTTTAACAAACAGAAGCTAGACAATGGTGCCACTCTTGTCCCTCTACTAGTACATGCTTATAAATGTTTTTATTTGCGTAGTTCTTAGAACTCAATAAGTCATTTTATTTATTATTGTATAAGATTCATTGAGTTCTCTCTGCTATTTATATTGTTTTCTGCTTTCTGTATGTAATTTATAGATACTCAGTTATTTGGTTGATAATATTAACCTACTAAGGCAACTCTAAAACTAGATGCTAAAATTAATCAAATTCTTTTATTTCAATGGGAAGAGAAGCCACGTGATGATTTAGTTGTCTCTGCCTACCTAATAGCCTGATAGCTAAAACCATAAAGGGGAAAGAATCAACAGAAAGCTGTAAATAAACTTCCTAAAGGGTATTTTGCTCTTTTAACCTTCTACACAATAGACCAAGTAAAACCTTAGTAGGGAGCCTTTTAACAACAGAGGCAAAATGATTTTTCCCCCAGAATGTTTAAAACTAGTAGCGGCTTCTTTTCCAATTAAACTGTCAATGCTGTGAGACCAAGGGCGGTATGGATCACAGTCATCTTATACAGGCTTAAGACAGAATATATAGTTGCTGGATGAAATTTTTTTCTGCTCTATCATTGTTTATTGAGCGTCTATTATGTGGCAGTTACAGTGCTCAGCAATGAAGAAGGCAACCAAAATACATTCCCTCACAAACCTTATGTTCCAGGGGGAAGATAGATAATAAACAAACAAGCAAATTCATAGTTAAACAAGAGAGTATTATAAGTTTGTTCAAACAAGCAAATAATGGATGGATGGATGGATGGATATGACTGCTGTGGAAAAACACATAGCAGAGCAAATAGGGAAAGAGTGTTGGAGGCTGCTGTCTTAGTTTTGTGATCAGTGTCAACCTCTCTTAAATGAGAGTTCATAAGAGATCTGATCATGAGAGTGAGACATGATGTACCTGAAGAAGAGTGTTCCTGGGAGAGAGAATGGCAAATTCAGTGACCCTGAAGAGGAGTGAAGCTGGGATGGAATGAGCTGAAGGGAGCGTAGGTAGGAGCAGAGGATGGGGGTAATCAAGGACCAGATAATGTAGGGCTACTCAGGTCACGGGAGCCGCTACAGAGCTTTGAGCAGTAGAGTTGAAACGGTCTGATTTACCTGCAAATGTTCATGCTGGTTGTGTGAAGCATCCACTTCTAAGGAAATGGATGGATGATGAATTGCAAGAGTCAGAGAGTGGCTCAGCAGATCCTAAGGAATGATGTTAAATACCTGGTTGTGTTAACGCTCACGTGGTCGGGCTCTTCTGAGTCAAGAGCAGGAAGAGAAGGAGGTAGACCTTTTCTGAGAAATCTAACTCTTCCTAAGTGGTATGGCCCTTGAAATTTATGATTTTTCTTTCCAGTTTCCATACAACATTTTAGCTATCTCTTTTGAGTTTATTGGTAGGATAACATATCATATTATAAAATATTATAATATTTTTTAGTTCATCTAGTAGTGGAGCATTTGCATATCATTTAAATAAATCTAAAGTTTGGATCACTGAGCTCTTAACTATGCAGGAAGAGTTAAAATTTGTTTATATTAGCTGTTACAGTTGCATAAAAGTTATTAGCTAGCACTTACCAATCACCTCCATAAAAATTTGCCAAAATGTGCTTCACTAAGAGATAGAAGAATAAACATAAGGGAAGAAACCTGACTGTGCTTTAGCATTAAAGAGACTGAGATTGCCCTCTCCCTCACTCTGTGGGCACTTTAGCTACTCTCTAGGACTGTGGAATATGTAGTACACCCTAAATTAAGTAGCGAAGGAAACTAATGTAGCAGCCTTCCGTGAACTATTCCTTTAAGTGTGGGTCTATTTGTGGACAAATTTCAGCTTGGAACAGAAAGATATATTCAAGTACCTGAAATCATGGTTTCTAATTGGAATGCATCCTTGTACAGTAAGAAATCACACAGTTTGAATATTAACTTATGTGGCCTTATATAAATCACCAACCTCAGTTTCTCCATATGTAAAGTGGGACTATTAATTCTAACCCTGTCTACCTCATGTAGTATCTACTGCAGGCTGTGTCTTCGCATCAGGCACTCTGCTAGGTTCTGGGGATATTGAGTAAATAGTTTTGATACCAGCCCTTAAGAAACTTAGGGGTTTTTTTGAGAAGAAGATAAGTCAATCAAGAATTACCCTGTAGATGGTTGGAGTTGGCAGAAGTTTCTCTGGGAATTTAAGGAAGTGGCCAGGGATTTGAATAAGAAAGCTTTTGGGATGAAGTGACATTTGAAATGATTATTCAAAGCAGGGATAAGGGAGGTTGGAAATAAGTGGGAGGAAGACACATCTTTGGCACATCAAGAAACAAAGGAAAGCACAGAGTTCTACTATAGGAGTAGCATTAAGACTGTGTGTGTATGTGTGTGAGAGAGAGAAAGAGAGAGAGAGATAGGGGAGAGAGATGAGCAGAGAGAGTGATTAAGAATGGACTACGATGTTTTATTTGTGAATGCCTATAAACCTAAAATAGCAGAGGCTTACACAAGATGGAGGTTCATTTCTTTCTCATATAGAAGGTGAAAGTAGGTAGGGCTTAAGGCTAGTCTGGCATTTCACAGTGTCATGGACACAGATGGAAATTTCTTCCATCTTGCTCATGTGGCCTCATTCTCAAAACCACCTTATGGCCCAAGATGGCTGCTCCAGCTCCAACCATGAAAATGACATTCCCAAGGGCAAGTAGGAGCAAAGGAAGGAAATCAGTCTTCCTAATCCCTCTGATAGCATAAACCAATTATACTTATATCCTGGGACCACATCTAGATGGAAGGATGATGTAAAAATATAGTCTTTATTCTGGGTAGCCATGTGCGTGGATAAACGTGGTGATTGCTATAACTAAAGCAAGAAAGACTAATCACTGGGAGACTGTGACAGTGTGTGTGTGTGTGTGTGTGTGTGTGTGTGTACATGCACCCACACACCCGTGTGTGCTTATGCCCATGTAGGTGTGTGAGGCTGTGCACGTGCCTAAGTGGCAAGAGGGAGGGGTGAAGAATGAATAAGATATTTAAGAAGTTACTTTGCAAATGGATAGAGGACTCTACAAAATTAAGGAATTACTCTAGGACAAATATGTATTCTAGTGGTTATATATTTAATATATTTTTAAACCTATCCAGAGTTTACAATACATTGACAAATACATGTAAACTAAATAGAATTGGCTGCTTCCTTGTTTATGTTCCTGTAATACTTCATACCAATATCATTATACAACTTACTTTTCCTATTAATTGTTTGTGTCTCTATTTCTCTAGACCCTGAATTCTCTAGACAATAAATCATATTTTTTGGTGCAGGCCAGTTTATTCCCCCTGATGTTTCTTTCCACGTGGGAGGAAATCCTTTAGTGTAATTCCTGTAGACTTTCTCTCCACCTTTTGGAATAAGGTTGAGGATGGGAGATGAATCACTTAACTGGGAAGATTTAGAGTGAGGAAATGGATGTGAGCAGCCATACTCCCTCCTCTCCTCTCTCTCTGGGAAGTCCTGTCCCCAAGAACCATATATTCTGCTGTGCTCCTCTAAATAAATGTTTTAAAGTTTGGGGAATGAATTCAGTTCAGGGGTATCAACACCAGGAGTACTGGCAGAGAATATTGAAAAAAAAAAACAAAATTAAGTTGGAGGAGGAGTATATATAAAGAGAGATTAGGATACATTGCTTTGAGCTTTAGGGAGGAGACTGGATTCCTGGAAATCTTGACCTTGACAGTTTCAGCAGCCTATGGTGCTTTGCACCCAGCTCATTCTTTTCTCATTTCTACTCACTCTTTCATCTGGCAAATTTTTACTTAGTGTTTGCCAGCTTCCAGTATTGTTCTGGGCACTGAGAATGTTGCAGTGACCAAGGCAATAAAAAAGCCTGGCCCTCATAGAGCTTATATTACAGCTGAGAAGATAATTAATAAACAATTATATATTATTTTATAATTGCAAAATACCATGTCAAGTAGGAATCAATGATTTGGAGAGAAGGTAAACAAGGAAAGAGGGTAGGGAGTGCTAAAACATATGAAACCTTCCAATTTTTATTTTTATTTTTTTTAATGTTTTTATTCATTTTTGAGAGACAGAGAGAGACAGGTCATGTGTAGGGGAGGGGCAGAGGGAGAGGGAGGCACAGAATCCAAAACAGGCTCCAGGCTCTGAGTTGTCAGCACAGAGCCCGATGTGGGGCTCGAACTCATGAACCATGAGATCATGACCTGAGCTGAAGTCAGATACTTAACCATCTGAGCCACCCAGGTGCCCCAAAGCCTTTGAATTTTTAAAAAATGTTTATTTATTTTGAGAGAGAGAGAGAGAGAGAGAGAGCATGAGTAGGGGAGGGGCACAGAGAGAGAGAGAATCTGCACTGTCAGCTCAGAGCCTGATGCAGGGCTTGATCTTGTGAACCAGTGAGATCATAACCTGAGCCTAAATCAAGAGTCGGCCACTTAACCAATTGAGCCACCCAGGTGCCCCTGGAACCTTTTGGATTTAATTATGGGGGTCAGGAGAAGCATTTTTGATAAGGTGACATTTGAGTGAAGACCTACAGGAGTTCAGGGAGTGGGCCACATCAAAACTGGTGCAACAGCAAGTGTGAGTTTAGTTGGTATACAGCTCTGCCTAGTTTGAAACCTTTGGGGATCAATAGCCCTATGAGTACCTGCAAAGGAGTAGCGTGTGCTGGGAACGGAGGGGGTCTTCATGCATTCAGGGATATCGTTTGCTGACAGTGGCATCTCTTTCTTTCAGGAGGAGACCCAGAGACCCTGGTTAGCACTGAAGCCCAGTGGGACAAAAGAGTAAACCTCTAGGGTATGTTGTAGGGGGGTGGAGGCTCTTACGCCCCACTTCTATACGTCAGTCCGCTTCAAGGAGCGTTGCTAAATGTGACACTCCTGGCCTTGTTCGGGCCCTTCACTCCCCTGGGGGAAAGGAGTGATGAGCCAGATTGATGGAATATAAGGAACTGGGCATCCATAGCTCTGCCCTTTCCTCCGCATTTTCTCTTAGGACGGGGTCTGTGACTGTGTGCTCTGGATTGCCCGTGGTCACATGGTAGACCTTGCAATTCACAGGGGAGGGCTGTGGTCATTTGCAGCTGTCTGTGGCTGGGTGGTAAATTTCCCTAAATCTGATGTTTGGTATTAAGAAATCCCATTGTCTGCATATATGACACAGTCTACTTTAGCAGTTTTGTCAGAAAAAAAAGTGATCTTCATTGATTACTCCTTTTGTCTTATTTCTCGGTTGACAGAGAATTGGGTGAGGAAGAGAAGTGCTATGTACTGGGAATCCTGAAACCCCAGTATTGTGTGTGTGTGTGTGTGTGTGTGTGTGTGTGTGTGTGTGTTCCATTCTCTATGGAATAGTCAGTGAATGGTTGGATGGATGGATGGATGGATGGATGGAAGGATGGATGGATGGGAGACAGTTGAGTTTGTGCTCTACAATTGGCCTTGAGACCTTTTCGAACTTCAGCATCTAGCAGAAAGGGCAATGAAATTTAGATGAGTGGGCAAAGCTCACTACATAAGATACATTAAAAAAGAGAGACCAAGGAAGGGATAGTTGCATAGAGCCAGAATTTTTCATTTTGAAGGGTGAAATTTTATTTTCACTGACACACTTTTCTGTGGCATTTAAGTTGGAAAGAGTGGCTCCTTTAATTGAAGTTGCTATAGATGAGTTTTTTTACATACTTGTCGGGATCTGCCCCCAGTGGGAACATCACACCCTTGGTCTTTGATGTTTTTGAAAGTCTCACTCTATCAGACCACTGGTCTGAAAAGTCCCTGAAAAGTATAGTAAAATCTGGTCAGTGTTCCTTTCTGACACCCTCCCCTACAAGTTGATCTGTCCTGAAACTGGAACTAAGACTTCACTTTGTCCTTGGGAGGAAGAAAGGAATTAAGGAGCTGGATGTTATGAAAAATAATGGATGCTATGATTAAAAGGGGACATTTTCTAAGCTAGATAATGAGGGGAGAACCTGCAGTTTTTTGAGAACCTGCAGTTGTGAGAGATTGCCAAACAGGGTGAATACCTGAAGAGGGGTGCTGCCCAAAAGGTAGTCGGGATATCGCGTTCTTGTGTTACCTTAACACCTGCTCTGTGCATTCTTGGCTTTGGATAGTTTCTTCACTACATTAAAAAAAAATTTTTCCCCCTCTACATAGTTACTGATGAGCCTAAGGGCTTAGACGATAATGAGAAAGTCAAAACAGGAATGGTGAGAAAAACACTTTGCTTTTCTTTTGTATTTGCTGAGCATTAGAATTGTGTTTCTGTTTTTAAGTAGAAATTGCAGCATAAAGAGATACCATAATACACATTTTGGTTCGTTTCGGTGGTTGAATTTAGGTATAATGGGATTTGCTTATATTCTACTGGCTGACAAATGTGACACCATAAACCAGCCTGGAGCTTTCTTGTGTAAACAAAAGACCAGAGAAATTAGAGTTAGGATGAACTGCATTTATAACAGCTATTAGCTTTTGAGGTAGACTTAGATTCTTTTCTCTAGATTGTAAAAATCCTCCGCTTCTGTCTCTTTTCTGCTCTGTTATCTGCTGAATTCAATGCTATGAACACAGAAGTGCTCAATAAATAAAACCTGACGACGACAGACTCGGATATAAAAGCAAAATAGTACTCAAAATTGCTAAAGTAAGTTGGGTATAGTTAGAGTTTTTTAAAAGCCATGGTGGTGTAATTTGGTAGAATTCCCAGCCTCCCTTAAATGGTGACAAAAGGTAGCCAGTGCTGTCTCTGTGCGGCCCCTGGGTGTCTAGAATAAAAATGAATTAGAAGAAAGGGTCCAGGAGCACTTTGTCATGATAGGATGTAGGGTGGCATAATTCTCAAAATTCTCTGTGAGGAATCCTCTCCATTGATAAGCTTTCCTCCACTTCTCAGAAAGGGCACAAGTAGAACAGTATTAACCTACTGTATGAAATAATGTGTGGCCTTGTCACATCTGGCACATTATAACTGACTTGGTGGGCTTTACCGATGTTCCTTCTGTGAAAATTCATCTTGAGTGCTTTCTGAATGACGGCTGGACTCTGAGACTTATCACAACCTTAGTTATATAGAGTTGGTAATCCATAAAACTACCATCCCTTTAAAAAAAATGATCGCTTTTGAACAGATTTGTGAGAAAGGGGACCTTTACTTTTAAACTGTGAAATCATCTGAATGTGAGTAGGGAGAGAGAAGAAAGAGAAATCATCCTGAAATATTATTATCTCAGTTCCATTTGAAGATTGGAATACTAAGAATATTGGAAAAATAATGGAATGGAAAAAAACTAAAAATAATTATACCTAACACACTATTTAGGAATTCTTTATTTTCATAGAAATTTGGCTTAAACTAAGGAAGAACCTAGGTAGAATTTTCCAGGCCTGTGCTGCAGGATTGCATGACTGGTCCCTCAAAAGACATGAGGTTGGTTTAGTGGCAGTTTATGTTTGGATTTTCATAGCAAGCATGAAATAGTTGAAGCAGCAAATGATTCGTAAGTGTGTATGACGGGTAGGATTGGGGAGGGATAGATAGAGTGTTTTCTCTAGCAATCTGCAAGTCTACCGCCAGTGCAAGCCACTTTTCTGTGTGTGGGGTAACCTGTATCTTTTATTTTTAATATTTTTACATCCGGGCGTTCCTGTATGATTTGTGTTTACCTCCAGTCAGTGTTTCTAGCAATTCCTCCATCCTTAGATGTGCTTCGTAGATCAGCTGAGAGTCAGAGCACAATAAGTAAATGCCTCATGGCCAACTTCATCAGCTTCTTTTTTTTTTTTCTTTAATGTTATTTTAAATTTCACTTCTTAAATTCTTCCCAGGTTATCTAGAGACCTCTTAACACTTGAACGACTGGGCTGGATCTGTGGCATGCTTTAGCCCATTACTTTTTTCAATAATGCCTCTTTGTTCTTCAAACCCCATCATGTTCATGCAGCTTTATACTAATTATTATTTCCTATGTAGATATTTCAGTTTATAGACATAATAAAGGGAACACTGACCAACAGACCTAAAATCGAAGCTGAGCTCAGTTCTTAACTGGAAGACCTCATCTATTCTACTTAATCTCTCTGGGACATAGTTCTCACCTCTGGAGGATGGAGTTCTTAATAATTGTTTCGCAGAGCTGTGGTGAAAATTCAGTAGATGAAAAGCTCCGTAGACTGTCAAGTACTATGCGGGTGTTAGGCATGTAGCAGAGACCGCTGTCTGTCCACCCAAATCCATTCTCCTTCACTTCTTAGGAATGGAGTTCTGTCTGGATCCAGCCTGACAGGGGTTTCCAAACCCCCTTGTAGCTAAGTGTGTCCATGTGTTTAAATTCCTGCCAGAGGAATGAAAGAGGGAGAGATATGTATATCACCTTTGCTCCATTTACCTTGCAGCATATTTCTGGCCCTGGACTTCACCTTGCCCCCTTTCTGATGAGCGGGAAGGGTCATTAGCAGAGTGGCCTTGAAGACCATGTATTGTCACACCAGTTTCCCGAATCAAAAAGTGGACAGGGCTGTCAGCGGATGTAGAAATCTAGAACACCTGTCTTGGACCTCTGTGTGAAGAGAGATGAATTCTGTTTTGAGCGTTTGCACTTTTGGGTCTATTTGTAACAGCAGCTTAACCTACTGTAACTAATACCTACATTATTTTTGAGTCCATGTTGATAGAAATTCATAAAGTAATAGAGCTGGAAGGAGCCACAGAGGTCATCTTGCAAATAAAAGTAATGCTAGGGGCACCTGGGTGGCTCCGTCGGCTTCGGCGCAGGTCGTGATCTCGCGGTCTGTGAGTTCGAGCCCCGCGTCGGGCTCTGTGCTGACGGGTCAGAGCCTGGAGCCTGCTTCGGATTCTGTGTCTCCCTTTCTGTCTGCCCCTCCCCCACTCATGCTCTGTCTCTCTGTCTCAGAAATAAACATTAAAAAAGTTTTTTTTTTTTAAGTAATGCTAAAAGAGGAAGCAATTTTTACTCAGTCACAAAACAAACTAGTTACAGAACTGGAATAAAATCTAGTTTTCATTATACAGCTTCACCCCTTTGAAGGGTGAGTAATAAACAAACATGTGGAATCGAATACCTGAGAGATGGGACGTGCAGACCTTAGGAATAAATTCAGAAAGTGCTTGTGTCAAGTGTTTCTATCCCCTATAGAAATGGGTAGTTAGGGAAGTGACATTTTACCTAACCTTCTACATTGAGATCAAGAAGGATAACCAGGCCCTCGGAGAGCACAAACTCTGGCGCTCATTTTATCAACAGCCCCCAAACTAGAGGGTCCATGTGTCAGATAAAGGACTGCAACCTCTTCTGATTCCTTGTGAGAACAGCCTCAGGGCAAACTGGACAACCTAGCAGTGGTACTGGGTATGTCTTAGCCACAGCTTCTGAGAGCTTTTGTGCTCAAAAAGATTGATCTAAAATGGCTTCTCGAAACATAACCCAACAAGAGAGAGATGAGATTATGTTTTTAGCATTTGAACCATAACATGCTCACTCTGCTTTAAAAGGTCTTATGGGACCGAAAAAGCCCAGGGAAACAGAAGTTGCTGTTCTCATTAAAGGAGAGAGGTATTTTTATTCATTGTTTTTATTCACATCGGTTAATTTAACATGCCTTGAAGGGGCCTCTTCCAGGGTAGCGGTATTAAAGTAGCAGCTTACTCACTGATTATAAACAAACATTAGTCAAGTTGACTTACAAAAGTTGGTACGTGGATTAAAAAGCAAAAGAATTACCTTCTACCTGACAAATGGGATGAGTCCCAAAGGTCTCTTCAGGCCTTGTGACAATATACCATGCAAGAAACTTAAAATGAAATCCAAACTCTTTAACTATGACTTGTAAATCTCTTCATGATCTGGCTCATACCTACTTCTCGCCCTCTTCTCAAGACCCTGAAACTGTGACTCACTACTGAGAAGCCTCACTTGGTCTTTCTGTTTTACAACCACAGCCTCTATCATATGCCACAAGGGTCTGCACATGCTGTTAGTGTGACGAGCTACTTTCCCTCTTCTTGGGTCTCCATTTAAAAGTCACCTCCTCAGACATGTCTTTTGGACCACCCTCCCAAAGCAAGATCATTCCACTCCATTTTTTTCTTCAGCTTAGTTTATTTCTTTCAAAGAACTTATGGAAATTGCCATTTGTTTTATTTATGTGTCTGTTTATTTTCTGCTGGGAATTAATCTCCCTCTCTGGACAGTGATTTAATTGGCTAATGAGCCATTTTGGCCATAAAAGGGGCAAAGTGCAATCCAGAGAGAATCTGGGAAACTCCCTGTCGAGGTCAAGCTGGAGCTTAGGTAGAGAGAAATCAAAACCAAGAGACTAGGAATGAAGAGTGGGACTAATTACCGGATAGGGTTTCCTTGCAATGGCAGACAGGCTGGGGTGTACTTGAAAATGGAGATCAGCCTCACACAGGAAGTTGGACAAGGAGACAAAGATGGTCAAAGGCCTGAGAAGAAGCCAGTGAAACAGAAGCTAAGGCAGGCAAAGAGGCGAAGTCTCGAATGGACTGACTGAGACTCGCTGCCATGTCTAGCTCTTCAACAGAGCATTCAAGGCTTCCCTGGATAGCCAATCCAAGACCATTTTCAATATCTCTAAGGGCCTGGAAGATTGACATAGGCCAGCGACTTCACCTTCTGAAGGTGGTGCTATTTGTCCTTGGGTCAGAATCCTGAAGAGTGATTCTTTCCTCTATCTGGTATCACCCTGACCCAGTTCTTCAGTCTATGCACAGATCCCGGCAACAGGATGTTTTCCTATAGCTCTGAGAGCTGACTTCTCTGATAGCAGCTTTGTACCTTTGATCTGTAAATCTTAAGCTACCCTTCTCCCTTTCCCAAATTCTGACCACCCTGTGCCCCTTTCATACATCAAAACCCTCTTCAAGTTCTGCTTCTTTTAATGAAAAGTCACCTTTGGCTTCTTGGAGAGGAACCCAAGAATCCTCCTGGTTTGTGGACTGCCCACTAGTGCAGACGATTCTCCATAAACTCTGCCTTTCTGTTGTTATAGTAACGGCAGATGTGCCTTCTGGAATATTGTGTTTCCCGGGAACACTGTTGTGAGGATCATAAGAGGGATTTACTTGGTCCCAACTCTATTTCAGACTAAAAAACAAAACAAAACAAAACAAAACAGAACCCTGCACCCACCAACTGTATTTGTTTTCTTGCAGTAGAGAAGCCAGGAGAAATTGACAATGTAATAGAACCAAATCTTTGCAAGAAGTAGGACATATAACGTGATGAAATTTGATATCTAGCCTGTTCTACTTTACTGAAAAATGCATAATGCTAATAATTTACCTGGAGTGTGATTAACAGCATAAATTGTGCAATAAAATGTATGGGTATAATGGAGACTTCAAAAGCATCAAGTAGATGATAAATGATAGGAAAAAAACCCACAGTGGATTATTTTACTTAGCTTTGATTTTAATATTTGTAAAATGAGGGAAACAATGCATTTGTATCCAGAAACCCGTATTATCATAAACATATTTGCTAAAACAGGAAGCGTAAATTGTAGTTAAATTTAGTAATGTCTGATGGTATGCTTGAATGTTTCTTTGTGATTAAATGTGAACAATTGCTCCTTTAAGTTAAAGGTCTGTGTATATGTGATTAATCAGATTGAAATGAAAGTGCAGACAGCTCATGCCATGCCTGGTTATCAGAATGATTGATTTTAGTCTGTGCTTCTAGGTGAAAAAATATCTGTTAATAACCCCAGCAGCCAAACCCCTGATGTCACTGATAGCTCAATGATTTGTGCACATGCTGCATTATCGAGCTCATTTGCAGGTAGAGGGTCTACACAATGATCCATTGGATCGCAAAATTATAACATGAAAAAAGTGACATCCAGATTTATGCAAGAGTTATGACTTCAAAGTGCATTTCATCAGTGAGAAGTTTAAAATTGCTGCTGTTGTAGCTGTCACAGGCGTGTTATTTTCTTTGGTTTGTATGTAGGCAAGGCTGTCAAGCTTTTATCACACAAACTGGTGTTTTTGTGTACCATAGCTCTCTGCCTGCTGGTGACAGCCAGTCTCTACACCGAGTTGTTATTAAGTCTTCAGTTTTAAGAAGTACTTTACCAATGTGGTTGAATTACACTTGATCATAAACACCTTAATGTTTTATGTGGTATAAAAGAGCAAAATACGAAAGCAGCTCTGTAATAAATGTTGGTGGATTGCCAGTGGGGAGTATAGTATTGCTGTTCATCAGTGCAGAGAAAGTGGTGTCATACTCCAAATTCTCAGTTCTGGGTCCTCTCAAAATGAAGGACCAGGGTTAGCAAGAGACTTCTCATGTAAAGCTTGGCTGTCTTCCCCATCCTGTACCCCCCTATTTTCTAGACCTAGCCACTGTGTCATCTAATTGTCAAATACTCCAGCCTTATGTCCTTCTGCCAAAAAATGTGTCCTCTTTCACAGCTACCAAGCTGTTTGTATCTGGCTGTATGTTGGCCCAAAATATCTAGGGGGATTTATTTGGCACCCCCTCTCTTCTAGACTGAAATTTTGTCTTGTACCCACAATTGCTTTTGATGCCTTGCTCTAAAGAAACCAGGAGGAATGGACAGAGTAATAGAGCCAAATCTTGGCAGGAAAGCAGTGAGACATCTTTTATATGATGAAATATCATATGTAACATGTTCTGCCTTTATGGAAGAAATGTAACGCTGATACTTTATCTGATTTGGATTATTAGCATCTATTAGGGTATATTGCAAGGTAAAATATACGGATATGAGGGAAACATCAAATGGTGCAAATAACAGATATAAACCACAGTGGATTCATTGATTTAGTTTTAGTTGTTATACTTGTAAAATGAACGAAACAATGTATGCAGAAACCCTTTCTTAGAAGATTCCATACCATTGTGTTTGATACAATACCCAGAACACAATAGGCATTCTATAAGGAGGAATCATTAATATTATTATTATTATTATTATTATTATTATTATTATTACTGATACTATAAGCAAAATTGGGGGAATATAATTATATGCAGATTTATGTGTTGAATGGCCAGATAATGGAGACCAAAGCAAAACAACCAGAGTGAATGGGAATTCCTAAAGAAACACATACCTCAGGAATCAGCACAGTCCTCCCAGAGCTCACCTGGCTTGGCTCTTTAATAGCTGACATTGATCTTGACTTAAATCTCTGTCATTATTGTAGTAGCCACTAGCTGCATGTGTTTATTTAAGTATAAATTTAAATTCAATAAAATAAAAAATGCAGTTCCTCAGTCATATGAGCCACTGAGCATTCCAAGTGTTCGGTGGCCACATGTGGCCAGTGGTTACCATGTTGGACATCACAGAGAACGTTTCCATCGCCACCACCATGAGTTGTATTAGGCACACACTGCTCTAGCACAAACTCTGTAAAGAACCTGGGATTTATAACGTCAAGTCTGCAAAATACAGGAAAAACTGTTCAATCAAGTAGGTACCAGACCTGTTTGTGGAAACCAATTGACAAGGACTTGAAGAACAAATTGCACCATATAGATGCAGTTTAAAGGCCTTGGCTTCTTTTGAGCAACTCTCACATGACTGGTGGAAATGTACAGGTGAACAGGGAGCATCGTCAGTAACCACTCAGCATCACCTGTCAGCATCCCATGGGGGGAACCATGAGTAGTAAGGAACTGCAATGGAAGACTAAGCCTAAACCAGAACCCCAAATGGGATTATCCAAAGTAAAAACAATTTGTGACAAAATGAGTCTGGAACCACATGGGTCATGTTGAAAGTGGCCTTCTCAAATACAATGTGATTTGGTGATTCGTTTAATGTACCTGAACTTATCGGGCTTAGAAGGTGAGCAAAGTCAGTGCTGGTTACTCATTCTTATCTAAGTTTTCAGTTAGCCATCATATTATCATGAACTGTGCTACAATTATTAATGATACTCAATTAATCCCAAAGAGGCAGGAGCTAACATCTGTCTTACTCTTGAGAGTTACTAGAAAGGCAACGAATGGTTTTGCCTGTGGAAGAAGTGACTAGAATTAAAAATGTGTGCTATTAGGTTGACATTATGTCACAGAAACAATGTAAAAATGTAAGTGACTTTAAAGGTTTATAAGTTTTTCTCCATAAAAATTTCGTAACTTTCTTGCTGTTTTTTCAAACAATTTAAGTCACTTCAGTTAGGGAGAATTGCAGAACTCTGCCTTAAAAGATTTCACCATGTGTAACCTCCCAGGGAATTTGAATACTATAGATTTTGCTGAACTTCACTGAATTGAAACCTGAAATTGTCACTTATTGGAGAATCCAGTGGGTTGTATGGTATTGTCAGCATATTAAATCTTGGGTGAAAGTTATAAATATTATTGACTGTTTTTAAATTAGAGAAGTATCTGTGCGTTCAATATCAATTTTAGTTCATTTCTTAGAAATCAAGAAATACATTAGAATCATAATGCTGGCAGGGACCTCAACCCACAATCTTATCTTTCCTTGTAGACTGTAAGCCAGGCTGGATAAAAGTGATTTTCAGAAGCTTGGTGGGAGCGTGGAAATGGATGGGGTGGTGAAAAGAGCGCTGAACTATTTGTAGCCTGCACTCTCATCCCAGCTTGTCCACAATTTCCCCCCAAATCCTACAATTTCCCTGGGTCTCGGCCTTTTTATGGTTAAGATGAGGGAAATGGAAATAAATAGTTTCCATGGTACTTTCTAACTATATTAGTTTTCTACTGCTGCATAACAAACTACTCCAAACTTAGTGGTTTAAAACAATGCCCATTTAGGGCAAAGGACCCGAACAGCCATCATTTCAGAGAAGACATCCAAATGATCAACAGGTATATGGAAAAGTGCTCAAGATGATCAGGGAAATGAAAATCAAAACTACAACGAGATATCCCGTCATACCTGTTAGGATGGCTTTTATAAAAAAGACAAGAGATGATGTGCTGGCATGGATATGGAGGAAAGGGAATCTTAGTGACATTGTAAATTGCTGCTGAGAACAGTTAGTTCCTCAGGACATTAAAAATTGGCCCAGTAATCCCACTCTTGGGTATATATCTGAAGGAAGTGAAGTCAGTATCTCAAAGAGATATCTACACACTCAAGTTCATTGCAGCATTCATTATTCATAATAGCCGACATGTGGAAACAACCTTCATCAACAGATGAATGGTTACAGAAGATGTGGTATCTATCTGTCTGTCTGTCTGTCTATCTACCTATCTATCTATCTGTCTACCTACATACGTACCTACCCACCTACCTACCTACAATGAAGTATTACTCAGTTATGAGAAAGAAAGAAATCCTGCCATTTGCAAAAACATAAGGTGGACCTTGAGAACATTATGCTAATAAGTAAAACAGGTTGGATAGAGAAAGACAGATACTGTCTGAGATCACTTATGTATGGAATCTAAAAGAGCCTAACTCATAAAAACAGGAGCTGGAGGTGACCAGGAGCTGGAGGATGGGAGGCTTGGAGAGGTATTATTTAAGGGTACAAACTTGCAACTGGTAGAAAAATAAGTTCTGGGGATCTAATGCATAGAACAGTGATTACAGACAACATTATTATATTACAAAATTCAAAGTTGCTTAGAGAATAGATCTTAATTGTTCTCACCACAAAAAAAAAAAGAAATGATAATTATGTGCTGTGATAGAGGTGTTAGCTAATGCTATTGTGGTAATTGTATTACAATATCTAGAGATATATCAAACCAATATGTTCTATACCTTAAACTTACACAGTGTTATATCTCAATAAAAAAATAAGTTAAAAAAACCCATCAATGCCCATTAATTATTTCACAATTTTGTAGGTCAGAAGTCCTGGAGGGTTCACCTGGGTTCTCTGCTATGGGTCCCATAGGGCCAAAATCAAGGTGATGGCTAAGCTGGGCTCTTATTTGAAGACTCTGGAGAAGAATTTACTTCCAGGTTCATTCAGGTTGTTGGCAGGAATCGGTTCCTTGTAGTTACAGGATTCAGTTCCTATTTATTACTGCCTATCAGTCAGGGGTCACTATTAGCTTTAAGAGGCCACCCACCTACCTCCTCATGTGGCTTCCTTCATTTTCAAACCTACAACAGCAACTCAGATCCTTCTCATGCTTCTAATTTCTCTGACTTTTCCTTCTGTTATCAGCCTGAGAAAACTGATTTTAAAAGACTCGAGTGATTTGATTCCCTTTTGATAAACCCCAAATCAACTGATTAGTAATCTTAGTAACATCTTCAACATCTTTTGCCATGTGACATAATCAGGGACATAATGACTCCTCATATTCACAGTTGAAGGAATTAGGAATATTTTAGGGAACTACTTTGTAATCCTGCCTACCATACTAACTCTAAAATTTATTTATTCTCTGTCAAACAGAGAAATACCTTTCTCTCAAGTTCTTTGCTTCTCTCTCTTCTTCTGGCTTCTGTAGTTTCTGTTCTGCAGTTTAAACTCATTGATTTTGGTTCTGTCTGTGTCTCCTAAAGTCAGGCTTCATCTCAGTGCCAGGAGACAATGAGATGTTTCTGGAACCTGTTGCTCATCTCAGTGCAGCAGGCAGACTTGGGGGAATGGAGAGCAGTGATTTCACCAACCCTAACAGGTGCTTGGATGGACTGCTGTTTAAGAAAAGGCAATGACATCTTCTTACACACTTATAAATGAGCAGTAACGGGAAAGCAGAGGGATAGAGCAATCCTGACTTCATGCCCTAGTAGCAGCCTTTGTTCAGGGCATTGGTAGGGAGCCATTTAAAATGAAGTTGACCTTTCTTCAGTCCAGCCCCTTTGTGGTGATTTCGAGTGACTTTGGTGGTTATAGCAATGCTTTTTGTTTGTTTATTTTTGAGAGAGAGCACTAGCAGGGGAGAGGCAGAAAGAAGGCGAGGGGACAGAGAATCTGAAGCAGCTCCACGCTGAGAGCAGCGAGCCCAATGTGGCGGTCAAACCCATGAACCATGAGATCATGACCTGAGCCAATGTCAGATGCTCAACTGACTGAGCCACCCAGGTGCCCCTGCCAATGCTTTTTGTAGTGATTTTTATAATACAAATAAGTGGAATAAAATCTGAAAGTACAGATGATCCAATAGACAAGATTGAAAATCACCACAATCCATCATCCAATGGTAATCACCATTAATACTCAGTTGTATATCCCTCTAGATATCATCTATAATATATGCATACATTTTTAAAAGGATGTTGTATATTTAACAATATATTAGTGAAAATTTTCATGTCAATAAAGACATTTTTAGGACATATTTTAAATGGCTGTCTTTTAATATTCCATCTTGTGGGTATACCAGTATTTATTCATCATTTCTGCTAAACATTTAGGCTGTTTCCATTTCTCATTTTTTTGACTAATGTCTCAGTGAGCATCTGGATCTTTAGCTAGATCTTTGACCATTTTCTTTCTTTTTTTTTTTTTTTACTGCTTTATTAATTTTGAGACAGAGACAGAGCATGAGCAGGGGAGGGGCAGAGAGAGAGTGAGACACAGAATCTGAAGCAGGCTCCAGGCTCTGAGCTGTCAGCACAGAGCCCGATACGGGGCTCAAACCCACACCCCACGAGATCATGACCTGAGCCAAAGTTGGATACCCAATTGACTGAGCCACCCAGGTTCCCCAAGCATTTTCTTAATTAAATAGGGAAAGTTGCTAGAAGTGAACTTATTTGGATAGAGCATATACACATGTGGAAATATTTTGAAACATATCGACAATGCCTTCTAATTA
Organism: Felis catus; assembly: GCF_018350175.1. Taxonomy (NCBI): domain Eukaryota; kingdom Metazoa; phylum Chordata; class Mammalia; order Carnivora; family Felidae; genus Felis; species Felis catus. The sequence goes on from NC_058374.1 coordinate 118,311,516, forward strand.
TAAAATGTCCATTAACTAATGGGTATAATGGAAAAGAACACTGAATTTGTGGTAGAAAGATTGATGGGTACTCCTCTTTCATTCCTGTATCATTTTTATCAAATCAATATTTCTAACCTTCAGTGTTCTCATCTATAAAATGGAAATAATAATATTCATGCTACCTCTGATATAGGGTTATTATGCAGGTAAAAGGGCTATGGACAATCCTTTGAAAATACGAAGTTATGAATAAATATAAGGCATTCATTTATCCCTTCTGCCCAGACAAGAGCAATGGTCTTCAGGAAAATAGTCCATAATATCCCCCATTTCATTACATCTCTTCTGAGAACATTTGATTGTACTAGTGTCCTTCAAGAGCACCTGTGGACTTAATGGCACTCCACTGAGTATACCGTTGGCTCTAGTCCTGATCCAAAAGTGTGTTTCCATATTCGTGTGCCTTTTTCTTTCCTTGAACAATAAAGTCTATGACATGGGAGGTCTCATCTGTATGGTTACTGTATTTACTTATTTTTTGTCACCTTGCTTTTTTAAACTGGTTGTTCGCTCATTCCCCTGTCGATCTATTATGTTCTCTGTGAGGTTGTCTTTATTGGTACTCATAGGTGGCATTTAGCATTCATATGGCACTTTTCATCTTGAAAGCACTTTATAGACATTAGCTAATTAATTTTCACATCACAGTGTGATAGGTAGGTAGGGAGCTAATCTAAGCATTTGTGCTATGGTGATGAAAGGTGTGTTACGAGTACAATAAATTATTTTTTATTATTCTTTGGAGGAGGAAGAGGTGGTTATGTAATTTGTCCCAAACCACAGAGGTATTTGCATTACAGTTGAAACTTACAGTCAAAATCTCATCTGATAAAGTTAGTTGTATCACGGGCCCTCTTACCGGTTCTTACCTGGCTTGCTCCCAAAGACAGTGCTATGGTAGTGAACTTCACTTTCCACTGTGCCTGAAGAGCAGCATTATTGGCACTCTAAGTGACTTTCTTCCCTTCTTTGTGTTTTGAATGATGTGTGTTTTTGAAACGAACCTGATGGGAACTTTGAAAATATTTCAGGAGGGCCTCCAAGTTTATGGGAGAGAAGGATGGGCAGCAGCAGGAGGCCACATTCCATATAGGGGCAAATATGATTGGATTGTAATTTGCTTTTGAAATCTAAGAGTCTTTCTAATTGGTAAAATGATGATGTCACTCTTGCTTGGGCAAATGGAAAGTAGTGAGGTAAAAACCTCTTTGTTGGCTTGGCTTGGCTTGGCTCTCGTGAGCTGTTCCATTAAGTACCCTAGAGTGCAGAGAGAGACAGAGGGAGGGGGACCTAGGAGCAGTGCCCGCAGAGGTTGTTCTTTCCTCTGTGCCTCCCCAGAGCTGATAGGGGGTTCCCAACTGCCCTCTCATCTTGGGATACCAGAGTTTCCAACATCGATATCAGAAAAGAGAAAATACTAGTAAAACTGTTTTTCATGTAGAAAGGGATCATGGTTGGAATTCTCCAGTTTCTGGGGAATTTAATTTCTAGAAAGTTTATGGATGGACTTCAGGCAGTGATGGGCCCTGAGACCATAGGCTTTCCTCTCTTCAGTGACTTTAGTTGAAGGCATGTGAGCATCAGATTCTTGTAGAGTATCTGATTCAGTTTCCTATGTCCTGAAATGTACTCAAGATTTGCATCAGTAGTAATTTAGATGATAAAATCTTTTGACTTTGAAAGTTGGTGGTGGGGGTGGTAGTAGAGAGGAAAGCCAGAAAGAACAAGTCCTATCATTTGATCCATTTCCAATAGCTTTTCTCTGATAGTCAGATTTCCCTGGTCTCTACAATTTCTCATGCTGGTGGGTGTCAGCCTAAACACCTAAGCAGATGGCCTAAATAAGAGGGGAGATTTGACATTTAGCTGTTAATTTATTTTACGATGTGGGCTGCCATGTATTATACATGAGGTAAATAAAAGTGATGGACTAATTATGGAAACGTGCGCTGCCTTCCAATTACTCTTGGATTCCATGTTTAATATTTTGAAGTATTCCAATTACAGAGATTTGTCACTGCAACAAACTTTTTTATCTGTGGAATTCCAACTTTATCTGCAGTGAGCCTTGGCTGATTTTGTTCTGCTAAGTAAATGAACATCCTAGACTTTTCACCACAATTGGGATTTTTTTTTTCCTGGTTGAATCATATTTTAGACTTATATTTTTGACAACCTATTTCACAGTTGACTGGCCTCCCCCTCCAAATCTGGGATTCTGGTCCACTTTCAAATAGGAGATCCACATTTGTTATCATAAAAGGGCAATCTTGTCATTTTAAAACGATCACTTCTGGTTAATTCAAGATCTGTAACTTGTTTTGGTCTATTAACTTTTTCATATTTCTTTCAAGAACAGTTTGATTGGGAGAGGCATGGATCAACATGGCGAATGGTTTAAATGGCTGGTTAAAAATTATATATATGTATCTGTGTGTGTGTGTGTGTGTGTGTGTGTGTGTGTGTTTATTTTTAAAGCAGAAACAGCTAGGTTCTTTCAAGCTTTGGTTAATAGTAATAGGAGCACCAGAAAATTTGCAAAATTAGACGAGAGGATTGTTTTACTTTGTGTCTAAATACTTCATAACACTTAATTTTGTTTTATTTTGGACTTATATTCTAATTTATGCTAGCTACACAACCCAGAGCCATCCTTCTTAATTTCTTAAAAATTCTAAGAATTTTATAAAAATGGAAATTTTTTGTTTGTTTGCTTTTCAGTGTAAGATAATTATTGCCTCTAATCCAGCACTTATCAATTTTAATTTGATCTTTTGCAAAAAGTGAGATTCATCCAATGAAGCACACTGTCTTTATTACAAAGAAAAATACTATGCATTTTATGGTTTGAGCATTATATCCATAAATGGTTAATTAGTTTTATATGCTTATAATCTAATCTCACTTCAAAAAATCATTTGAGACAGCTTATACAAATTCGTAAACCAAAGTAGGCAAACTATAAATGAATTATAAATCAGGAACAGAGAACTATAGATAGAATAGAAAGTCAAAACTTGGGAAAGAGTGTGAACATAAAGAGGAGGACAGAGTTGCTAAAGATGAGCCACAAATTGGCTCTCTGCTTCTTAGCATCCAAATTAAAAGGGAAACAGGATCAGTTTCATAGACAAGTGATACGTAAGTAACAAACGTGCCTGTTCCTCAGGGTAAACAAAGGTGTTTTTTTTTTCTGGTAATTAGGTTGCTTATATTATAATGTTACTTTATAAATATTAATACATTAGTATACATTTTTGAAATAATTTTTATTATTTTTGTGTCATTCTTGCTCCATAACAAAACCGAAGCATGGTTGCTTACAACAACAAATGTTTATTATTTCTCTGTATTCTGTGGATTGGCTAGGTGGTCCTTTGGGTCTGAGCTGGTTTGCATATGGCTGGACAGTCTAGGATGGTCTTGGGTGGTCTGAGCTAGGAATTCTGGGATGGCTGAGTTCTGTCTCTCCATGCTCCTCCAGAAGGCTAATCAGGCTTGTTTATGGTGGCAGAAGGGTTCCCAGTAGAAAGAGAGAGCCAGCTCCAACAAGTACTTTATCAAATCTGTTTATATCAAGTTTGCTAATGTCCCATTAGCCAAAACAAGCCATATGTCCAACCCAGATTCAAAGAATAGAGAAAGAGACTGTCCCTCTTGACGGTGAAAGCTACAAAGTCCCATTGCAAAGGGGCGTGAATGCATATAGAGAGGAATTCTTGTGGCTCTTTTTTGCAAACAGTCTACCACAGTTCTGAAGCCAGTATCTTTCTTTACTACTCCCCATTGATCATTGAAGCTTAATCGAGGCCTGGAATAGAAAAGAATGACATTGTGTCTGCTGTCAATTTGTTGCCTCTCAAATCTGAATGCATTCTTCAATATATATGCTCTGCGATAAGCAACGGAATTCCTTGAAACTTTTCTCCTTAAAGGGAGCACTATGGCAAGCTTCCTCAGTAAAGGGCACCGAAGGGATATTGTAGAAGGAAACTGCTTCCTGCAGTTTCTGATGGGCCCAGAGGTCAACAGCATGGGTGTGAGGACACCCCATTGAGCCAGCCCCAGCCACGGGCCCAGGGCCTTGGCCTACTTAGCGTTAGTCCTCTCCATATGGAAACCAGAACCGTGTAGAACCTGCAAGCCACTGCCTGCCACCTAGAGAGTCACACATTTTGCTGTTATTCCTTCCGCGAGCACAAACTTCTCCCCGCTGTGCAGCCTGGATGCTCTGATGGCCCTGCCCCTGTCCACCACCCAGACTCCCCCTGCACATCCATGTCATTGCTTGCTGATCATCTGTTTCATCACAGCTCTGGCTGTGCAAAGCCAGGCAACTTTTCTGCTATCCAGTGGCCAAACCACCTTTTCACCAATGAGGCCTGAATCCCTTGCAAGTTTGTTCTTCCCTGATTATTCTCTGTCTACCCTACAGTGGCATGTAGAGTTTCCTTTATCTTACAGTTGCTTCTTAATCAAGGATAATAACTCTTACATTAAATTCTCTGTGTAACCTACTGTGTGGTTTCTATGTCCTCCTTGGACCCAGACTACTACAGACATGATGTAGAAAAAATGGAAAAACTGAAGACTGCCCTCCTTGATCTTGGCGAACAAACGGACAAGTCAGCTAGATGGGAAGCGGAAGAAGAGGAAAAAGCATTGCAGAAAGAAGGGAAATGGAAGTAAAAGGAGCTAGCTCATTGTTTCTCTTCTTTCCCCCTAGGGCAGAAGCTAGGGGCCACTTTGAGCATTAAGGTGCCTAGTCAATGCAGAATAACTGGAATCCTCGTACATCGCCGGTGAGAGTATATAATGGCATAAACTCTTTGACAAATGTCTGGCGCTGTTTTCTTTCTCTCTTTTTTTTTTAATGAAACAAAAATATGAATATCCTACCACCCGGAGCTTTCAATTCTAGGAAAATCTATCCAAGAGAAAAATATTTATGCAGGAATATTCAGCTTTTTTCATAATAGGCCTAACCTTGGAAATAGCTCAAGTACCCCTCAAGAGGAAAATTAATAAAATGTGATATATTCATATAGTGAAATACGATATAGTAATAAAAAAGAGATGACCATTGATACATACAGTAACATGGATGAATCTTCCAAACATCCATTCATTCATCCATGTTATTTTTTGACGTATATAAAAGTAAACTCCTGGGTTAAGTAAACGCCTGGGTTAAGCGTCCGACTTTGGCTCCGGTCATGATCTCGCGGCTTGTGAGTTTGAGCCCCGTGTCGAGCTCTGTGCTGACAGCTTGGAGCCTGGAGCCTGCTTCAGATTCTGCATCTCCCTCTCTCTGTGCCCCTCCCCTGCTTGCACTTTGTCTCTCTCTCTCTCTCTCAAAATTGAATAAACATTAAAAAAAATTTAAAAAGAACAAACCAAGTAAGTATACTCCTTTAAAATTTTACTGGATAATGTCCCTAAAAACATGAAAAATTAATCAAGAGTAAGAATTAGAAATGAAAGATGGGGTGCCTGGGTGACTCAGTTGGTTAAGCATCTGACTTCGGCTCAGGTCATGATCTTACAGTTCGTGGGATTGAGCCCCACATCGGGCTCTGTGCTGACGGCTCAGAGCCTGGAGCCCGCTTCAGATTCTGTGTCTCCCTCTCTCTCTGCCCCTCCCCTGCTCATGCTCTGGCTCTCTCTGTCTCAAATATAAATAAAACATTAAAGAAAAAATTTTAGAAAGTAAACTGCAGTTATCTATACATTTCATATTAAATATTTCAGCATGCTTATTTATTAAGTAGTTTTGTTTCCTCACAGTCATGTGAAAGAAACATGAAAGAAGATCACATATAGTTTTAAGCATATGAAGTTCTCAAATTAGAAAATCTGACCTATGGCAGATAAAAACGAGAATGTTGGTTGCCTCTGGGGAGGTAAAGGTGGTGATTGAGTCAGGGATGGGAGACCTGAGAGAATTTCCTGGGGTGGTAGTCATGTGCTGACATCTTGATAGAAGTTTGGGATAAGAGAAAAGTGTGTGTATGCGTTTGTCAACATCTGCAAACGTACACTCAAATTTGTATGATTCATTTCATGTACATTTTCCATCAAAAGAAAAAATGTAAACAAGCATAACGAGTTCATAAGGATGCAGACGGATAGATGGATAAGTATATGATAAAAAGAAAGTGTCTGTAAATGTTAGTGGTAGAAGCTGGGTGGTAGGTAACAAGATAGTCACTGTAAAATTCTCCCAACTCTGCCGGATATTCAAAACTTTCATAAGGGAAAATCTTGTAAAGTGCCCAGTTAGGTATGGGGAGCCCTTGGGCACTCAGTGTAAGAGGGCACTTCCCCTGGCTACCGGGGGAAGATGGCAGGTGCGTAGGTGAAGCCACATACACAACTGTTCTCACAGGAGCACCGGGGTGGCAGCCGAAAGTGGGTAGTTGACGAGTCCAACACGGTGTTCCTAGAGCCTCATGCTTTGAGAGTGCTGTTCTTGTCATGCAGAAATTTTCATGTGTCCCAAGGAGGAGAGTCCTCACCAGAACCCTACCCTACTGGCACCCTCATAACAGACCCCCAGCCTCCAGAACAGTGAGAAATCAATGCTGTTCAAGCCACCTGGCCTGTAGTATTTTCTCATAGTAGCAGCACCAACTAAGACACTGGCTCAATGTCAGGGTAGTTCAGATTGTACTGCTATGGATTGAACGTGTGAATAAATGATTCGGTGACAAAAGTCACACACCATTAATCTTCCACTCTACCTAAAACAATCATTTTATAGTTTGCATATTCAAACAGGATCAATTCCATAAGACAAATGATCTATAAGGAACAAACATACCTGTTCTCCAAGGTAAACAAAGATTTTTTCCTGCCGATTAAGTTGCTTACATTAGGATGTTATTCTATATAATATTAATATGTTAGTGTATTTTTAACTGTCAATACAAGTTTTATTATTTTAGTGTCATTTCTTTTCCATGACAAAACACAAGCCTTGTGGTTTAAAACAACAAAAATTTATTATTTTTCTTTATTCTGTGGGTTGGCTAAGTGGTTCTTTGGGTCTGAGCTGCTTTGGCTGTGGCTGGATAGCCTAGAATGGTGTAGGGTGGTCTGGGATGGTCTAAGGTATTCTGTTTTAGCAGGTGGAGCTAAGACAGGTGGTCAGAAGCCAAGTGAAGAGTGTTTGTTTGAAGGAGAAGAGAGAAATCAATTATGTCAGAGGTTGCTGATGGTCCAGGGAACAGAGATCTGCACTGTCTGGCCACTTTGTAACAGAGACTAACAACGGCCCATCCACGACTCTTGTCATCTCACCAAAGGTCACATAAAACAGCCGCTGAACTCCCTTATCCATTCATCCCTTGGAAGGAGCGTGGCTGGTGAACAGGTCCAAAATACCAAGACAGCATTTAGTTAAAGGGACTTTTTTTTTTATTTTTATTTTTTAACGTTTATTTATTTTTGAGACAGAGAGAGACAGAGCATGAACGGGGGAGGGTCAGAGAGAGAGGGAGACACAGAATCTGAAACAGGCTCCAGGCTCTGAGCAGTCAGCACAGAGCCCGACGCGGGGCTCGAACTCACATACCGCGAGATCGTGACCTGAGCCGAAGTCGGACGCTTAACCGACTGAGCCACCCAGGCGCCCCTAAAGGGACTTTTGAAATCATGTCATTGGATTATCTTTACCTGTTGAGTTAAAAGGTTTTACCCAGCAGGAAGAAGCTCAGAGGGAGGATGGGGTCTTGAATAAACAAGTAAATAAAGCTGCATTTTCTTTATCACACATCTGAATGTGTGATAAGTAATTAAATGACCTTACCTCATTAATAAATAGTCACACTCTGAAAGGTCTATTTTTAATGCACTTCATTAAGTATAATTTTGATTTTTAAAAGTATAGTAGTATGGATCCAAGTATAATGTGTGTGTTGATTGTAGATGAGATGCATAATTTATAATAATGCAGAGGTGCCCAAATGTATACACAACATACAGGAGATTGCTAGGACAGTCTTGGGCATTCCATAAATGTTTGTTAACTAAACAAATCCTGTTGCACTTTTAAAGTTTTTTTTTTTCCCAGGAGATTCCTACTGTCATAGATGAGATGGTAATATAGATGCCTCTCTTAGAGGCTGTGCCATTGGTTTTCCTGGCAACATAAGAGTCACGGTAAAGTTGTCAAACTAGAAAAGAGGCAGGTGGTCATAAACGGATTTCTTAAACCAGCAAAAAGTCTTTAAAAGGGAATAATTAATTAAAACTCTTGCTTAATTAAGTGTTCCTTGATTGCCGGGTCCTCATGTCATTCCTAATAAATAGAGCTTCTGTCTGTAACCACCTCTTGGCCTCACAGAAGGTCAGGACTATCCCTGTTACTTTCAGAGCAGAAACTGAGGGTCGTGGACACCATAAGACTGCAGCAGGTTACTGGTTAGATAGCAGCAGTGATGATTCTTGAACAAGACTCTTCGTCAGTTTTTCTTCTGATACCCTATTAAGGATCCTAAGTTCATAACCATTGTTTTCAATTTTTAAATGCATATTTATTTATTTTGAGGGGTGGAGGTGGGAAGAGATGGAGAGAGAGAGATCCTGGAGAGATCCAGGAGATCACGGATCTGAACCATGAGATCATGATCTGGGCTGAAATCAAGAGTCAGACACTTAACCAACTGAGCCACCCTGGTGCCCTGCCTCTGTTAATTTTCTTACGAACTCATTTGGACCATTCATTTGAAAGACCCTCAGCGGTTCTGATGTGTATGTGAAAAGAAGGGACTAAGAAATAGCATCGGCAACATAGTTATGTCTATTTGGTGCTTATTTTCCACATTCCTTGGCCTACGAAAGAAGTTAAGGTGATCTGTCCTACGGAGCAGGGGTTGAGCACTCAGATATAGGATCCAAAGCCTTGGTAAAAATGAACATAGGAGAATGATGGCTATGCAGAGCATGTGTGTTGGTGAGAGGGAGGGTGTGAGGGTCAGCCTCAACCGGTGTGTGCAGGCCCACTGTAGTACCATCTTACAGCTTTCCAGAACACTCGATTTCTATGTGAAGTCTCCAGTTTTGTGTGTTGGTTACTAATTCAAAATTTCAAATGTTGGGTAGACAAAACACTGTGCACCTAAGATTAAGAAAAAAAAAAGATCAAACATCTCTGTGGGACGGATTTGGCCCAAGGCTGCCTCTTTGCACCTCTGATGTTGAGGTTTGGGGTTATTCGCTAAAAAAATTCCTGTGGGCCTAATATTACAGAAAACACTATGGGGATGGGGAAAACGGAAACCTACAGTAATTTAGGGCATGTTTCTTATCTTCTGGGGATTCCTAACTCAGTTGGGAAGATCAACATTTGTGTATCTATGCACAGATATATATAAGATATAGTCAGGGAGGCACATAATCGATGTTAGATCAGGGGGTATAAACGATAGGAATTCAGAAGACGGTTAATGGAAATAAATTGGGGTGTGGGCTGATCACTGATGTATTGCTTCTCCATGCCAAGTACATACCTTTGCTTAATCTGTGAAAATGGATCTGGGCCATTTAATCTTTTTTGCCTTGGTGGCATGGTATAAAGCTGTGTCGTTATAGAAGGAAAGGGTCTTGCCTCCTGGTTCTGGGGTGCTAGCTTGGCAGGCCCCCTCCGCCTGCCCTCCGGGGCCTGGCTTCTCCAGTTGCCAGCTCCTTCAGCACCCAGCAGCCGATAGCACGAATGGGCCAGCAGCAACTCCTGCCATGTGCCTTAGGCAGTTCTGTAGCAGATTGCTTCCAGGGACACGTCGGTGGGGGAACAGCTTTTCCTGATACTCTGAACACTGGATTTCTGGAGCGTTCCAGAGGGACAGTTTCTATCAGGTTCCACCAGCATGATGCCATCCTGCCATTCAGTGAGCCATAGATCTCAGCTAAGAGCCTCTCTCCTGGGTGCTGATCACTTGTTACTCTAACCTCTTGTTAGAGTTAATACTGTTTTATATTCAACATTCCCTGTTAAAATTACTCTGTAACTTTGGTCTTCTAATTGGACCATGAGTGATAGAGGGTATGTTTTTTTCTCCTTCAAACTCAGTGATATTTCCAGTTGCTGTGTTTGAGCTGTAAACTGTACCCCTTTGATCTTCCTCCACTCCTAGCGTTCAGTTTTAGTGGGGGCTGTCCACCTTGGTTCTCAGCCTTCTCCTGACTGGTTTATAGAGTTCTTTTTTCAGTTTTTTAAAACTTGAGCTGTGGTGCTGGTAATATTCTATGTTGAGGTTATAATGAAAATTACGTATAAGTATATAGATTTGTCAGTACTCATCAATATATACCCTAAAAATGGGTGTGCTTGTTGTATATAAAATATATCTTAATAGAGGAAATAAAAAAAAAAAACACTTGTTCTCTAGAACTGAGTTTAAGAGTATAAATTGCCTGAGACCTACTTCCAGCCTGGTGGGGAAGGCCAGCTGGAGAGGAGGAGGCTGATGTGCACAGAGGCAAAGAGAGGCAAGGAAAGGGAAAGTTTGCAGGTTCTGATCCCTGCTCTTTGTTTTCCAAGAATGGATGTACCTCTTTCTTTTCGGCTCTTTGCTCTTGTGAGCTAATAAATTATTTTGCACGAACTAGTTTAATTTGATTTTCTTCTACTGGAACTAAAATAATACATAAAGAAAAAACCATCATGGCCTGAGCTTATCAGTGCGGGCAGACTTTATTTCAGGAATGAGAGTGAGCTTGATCTTGTAGGGTGCACAGAGGAGAGGTAGAAAAGCACTGCAGGTGACAATGCAGAGGAAGCTCAGGGGAAAGAAAGGATAAGTGTGGCATTTGTGGAGACTGGCCCACGGAATATAGCAGTTCCCAGCAGAGACTTTGAAATCAATTGGATTTGGGCTTAAATCTTAGCTTTGCTATTTGCAGGCTTACGTCCTGGGGTAGAGACCCAAGGTCTCTGAGCTTCAGATAAGTGTATCAAGGTTCAAATGAGATTAAGTATCTACAACATCATAGCGACTAGCGCAATAATAGAAATGATGGTAAAACTAGCGATGGTCTTTACTTGTGTTTGTGGTTATTGGAAAAGAATGCTTAAAGACACAGTGATTTAATTCTAAATGAATTATTGGTGTAATTGATGCCCTCGTCAAGAAAGTCTGAGAAAAATAATTAACCAAATTGCAATGACTTGGAAAAGAAGTGGGTGATTCCTAAAAGTCAGCTATGGCTCACCAAGTGCAGATCATGCCAGATTAACTTCTTTTCCCCTTATTACTTTTATGAGATGGAAGGAGAAGGGAAATGTTATCAACACGGTCTATCTTTTTGGAAAAGCTGTAAAGTTATCACATAGACAGACTTGGACAGTTTCAGCCAGGGGGCCTCCCTTTTCACAGAGTATCCTAGATTTCTCGTCAGCTGTGTCCAATTTTTAGAAAGCCTTTTCTTTTATTGACCTGAAGTTGCCATATTTGCATATTCGTTCTGTTTGGAAGTACGCAGAAAGAGGACCGGTTTTTCTTCTTTCTACCGCTTGAAGACCCTTCTTACATCTTCCTTCAGCTATTTTCTCCTCTGTTACATTACTCTTCAGTTAACAAAAATTCTAAACCTGCTCAGTTGTCCTTCTCTTCAGTGCTTTATTGTACCATCACCCTTCCAAAATGTAGACTCTCTTAGAATTTGGTTGTGGTATTTCTGATGTTTTCAGACCTATACGTATTACACGAGGATGGATACATAGGATGCGTTAATATTTTTAAGCTAAAAAAATATTTTTATCTTTTGATTTCAATACTATTAACATTATAAAGGAGCTGGGTCACATTGTTGACTCGTATTGAGCCCGAGAAGAACAAAATTCATCTGTACCATTTAAAAGATACCTTTCTAATCCAAATCTATAGCTGTGCTATAATTATTGATTTCTTTAATCTAAAATGTATGGTTATACCATTATCCTTCTTGTTAGTTTCAGCACAGTAACCCAACCTGTCAAAATCTTGATCCTGTCGTCTGTCATGTTAGTTATCCCTTGCGGCTTCGTTTCATCTTCAAATTGGATTTGCATGATCCTACAACACAAGCCACTGACAGAAGTGTTGAATGGGACAGAACCAAGTGCGGAGCCCTGAAGCATGTCCTAAAGACTCTCTTCTACATTGACATAGTTTTATTAATTGGCACTCTTTCAGAAAAAGTATTTCAATCAGCTAATTTTCTCTCTTGCACCCTGGTCATCTTCTCACATTGAAATCAAGAAAAACTTCTTTGGAGTTGTGAGGAGACTGGATTCTAATTTCTGGTTATATTAGTCAGAATTTTTCAGGGAAACAGAAATGTGTGTGCACACACACATAAATATTTATGTACACATGCCTTCAACTGATTTGACAAGGCCCACCCACATTAGAGCTAGTAAGTAATCTGCTTTAGACAAAGTCCACTGATTTAGATGTTAATCTTATCCAAAAATACCATCACAGAAACATTCAGAATAACGGTTGACTAAAACCTGGGCACCGTGGCCCAGTCAAGTTGATACATAAACTTAAGCATCACACAGGATTTAGCCACATCTGGCCTGGCGTGAGGGCCGCCGCAAAGAATTGCTCAGTGTACATCCTTCACCAAGTCACTGTGCTGGAGAAGTGAGGGGGCACTGAACTGTAGTCATTGCACTGCTCACCAACCGTGGATCCTGGGCTAGGACTGCATCTACTAGCGGGAAGGACACATTGTACTAATTAGTATGCAGGCACAGTCTATTTACTAAGCCATGTGCCCTTGGGCACCTTTTTGTAATTGCACAGAGCCTTAGAAGAGCCAAGCTTTGGTCTTACACTTAGCTTCTAATTCTGACTCAGCTTCTCAGTAGCTGTATGTCCCACGGGCTAGGTCATTTATTTCTATCAAGCCAGTTTTCTTCATCTGTAAAAGAGAATATGTACCTGATGGTAAGGCTTAGATGAGAGGAATTAGCATGGATGAAATGCCTGGCTGGCTTAGTTTCTGGCACACAGTAGTTAGGAAGGAAAAGGTAGCCAGGATGATGATGTTGTGCAGCATCCTCCTGATCTACAAGCTGGTATTTCCTCCAAAAAACAGCCTCTCAGCATGTTCTCCATCTCAGCATTCCTTCTTTACGTGGCTTAAGTGTGGACTCCACTTGGAACTACTGGCCGATCTGCGTGACCACAAGAGCTGCTTTCCAGACTTTTCAACAACAAGAGACTCGGCATTGAAATTCCTTGTCTGGCATAGGCAAGGTCTGTCTGTGAGGAGTCAAGGGACAGGGAGACAGGCCCATAAGTTCCCATTGCCTGGAGCACACAGCTGGCAAGTCTATTTAAGTCCTTGCTGAAGTCCCTTTTGACACTCATAAATGCAGAATGTCCTATTTTATCAAGACAAGGAGTTCTAGAGAGACACGAAACACATGACCGCCGTGCAACCTTCCCAAATGGAGCAGAACATGTGGTTGCAAGTAATGTTTGTAAATAAATTATTAAGTCATGCAAAGAAACGCAGAATTGAGGAGGATAAATAACAAGACTTTCTTCCCTTAATTAAAAGGAGTTGGCTGCCTTGAAATACCAAAGGATCATTTGCCTTTGTAGAGGAGAGATACTAGGAAGCAAGCATTAAGTCCCTTCTGATAATTACACAGCAGCTTAAAAATCTCAAATATATGGGTTTTTAGTTCGACACACTCCTTCAAAAAAGGGACAGTGCCTTGAATAAATCAATTGTAACTGAGTAGAAACTAAGAGAACATCTTATATGGCTGGATTTTTATAAAAGTCACAATTTAAAAACATCTGAGGATGTAGTTCTTCTGTAAAGGGTATTCTTACTCCAATAGACTCTGTTCCAGATTAATTAAAAAACGTCCCTAACAAAGCATGTTAGCATCCTTACCATCTTCCTTCTTGTCCTTCCTGTTCCTCTACTCTACACAAAAGCAGTCTTGACAGTGACAGTGGTGTTTGTGCATGCCTGGCAGAAAACCCAAAGGCTACTAAAAGCTGGTTTGTTTTCTTTTCAGCAGTAACATCCCCGCCCCAACCACCCCACCCTTGGCATTTTCTGCCCCTCTCCCTAAGTCAGGCCTTCTGATGGATAGCTTATGAGAAAGAAGGAGAGGGAGGGAGGGAAAGAGAGGAAGAGAGAGGGAGGGAGGGAGAGACCAGTTATAGATGCAACAGCAGGAGCAAAGGGAAGGAGGGAGAGAACTCTCAATGGTGTGCTTGGCTTTTTTGCTGGTGACCGTCGAGTAAGATTGAATCTGTGATAACTTGTCAAGAGTAGAAAGAACTTGGAGCTTTTGGATGAGATCTTTACATCTGTGGTCTTAATCCGCTTGCAGCTCCTGAGGCCCTCCATTGACAAATTCCCTCTAAGCCATGGATAATAAAACCACAGCCTCAGAAAAGGCTTCGAGGTTGTCAGTTCATTGTAGTGAAAAGGACAAAGGCCTTGTGAGGGGTGACTCGGCCAAGGTCACTCAGCCAGCTGTGTCTGCAGCGGCACTAAAATCCATATTACTTGAAATCAGGGCTTTTTGTCACTGCAAAGTCTCTGTAAACGGCTCCCCATTTCCATTTTCTCTAGTTTGATATCCCTTTGCACTCTCCTGAAAATACACGTTGGCTTGTGCATTGATTTACTTTTCCTATACTTTTCCATGAGGCTGAGGAACATGGGCAGTCATCTTAACGTTTAAATAAATATCTTAGTTTGGCATGAAGCGTCATTCTCTACTGCCGTCATCCTGCCGAGTCCTCCCAGGGCTCAGGCTTCGAGAGCCTAATCCAATCTCTGTCCTGTGCACACATCTACCCCACTTTTGCATCCTTGCACATGCCACACCTCTGCCTGAGAAATCGTAACAACACTGGCAGTGATGAGCATTTAGGGGCTGCATCCAATGCCTTACCAGCGGTGGCCGACTGGCAGATCACTAGGATCCGTTACCTAGTGACTTAGACTACTGGCACACTGACTATTCAGAAAGCACAGCACTGTCATCTGTTGCTTCTGGAGATAAAGGGAATATTTCATTGTGTTATCTAGGGAATATCATGGTGTATCAGTTAAGGCTCAGATAGGAAAACAGAAACTGGTCTAGGTATTTCAAGTAGGAAGGATCTTAACGTAGGAGATTGGATACATGCAAAACCATCAGAACAACTGGAAGTTGAAAAGTCAGAAAAAGGCTCTGCTAGCTGTCAGTTTCCTGTTAAAGTTGCAGGACCCACAGAATGGTCACCACAGCCTGAAATTCTAAAGTAGGTGATTTTCAGAGACCACTGCAAAATCTTTTGTCAATGAGCTGAAGTCCACGCATTGATTGGCATGCTTCTTCTGGAAGAGCGTTAGTATCACTCTGTTTTCCTCTGCCTTCTTTATATCATGGGGGCTCTTTTTATTGGTACAATCTAGCCTGGAAAACTTATAGCAAGACATTCTGGGAAATGTAGTTTCCAGGCTTTTAGCCTGTAAGATCCAGGAGGGGGTGGCAATTTGCCAGCAATCTGGCACAGATGGTTTCCATATTTCTTCATGTTGCTGTGGGAGAGGAAGAATAAAATCCTTTTTTTAGCTTCCGTTGCCATTCTAGGTAGGCAATGGCTTTTCTTATCAAAAGGAATTTAAACTTCCTCCTCTCATCTCCATAGCCTGCAAAAGAACACTGGCTGCAAAGAGAATAAAGCTACAAAAGACACTGCAAACACAAAACACAAATGCTCTAAGGGTGGCAGTCATTCCAAGTGAATTCTCTAGATGAGAGGCCAAGAAACTTTTTCTGTAAAGGGCCAGACAGTAAATATTTTAGGCTTCCTGAGCTGTATGGTCTCTGTCACAACTTCTCAACCCTGCTTTCATAGTGCTAAAGCAGTCATAAATAATACGTAAATGAACGAATAACTATGTTCCAATAAAACTTTATTTACAAAAAAACAGGTGGTGGGCCATATTTGGCCTGCAGGCCATAGTTTTCTGATTTCTGACTGAGGTCAGTAGCCAGCAAAAAATCCCCCCAAAACAAAACCAACCTCCTCCCCCAAAGCAGACAAACAAACAAAACAAAAACATTTCGGCTACCTAGTAGAGTTAAATGGGACAATAAAAGTGTAGGGGACAGTGAGGTGGGTACAGAATGGGCAAGAATTATTTGCTTAGTTGTTTGGGTTAAGGATACATGGATGGAGGCTGTTACTATACGTTGGTGAGGAGGAAGCAGAGATTAATAACTGAATCCATGTGTATCTTTGTACTCGCTTCTACACACGCATATGCGTTATACCTGGGGCATACAATCCTCATGATAAGAGTTTGAACCTAGCAGTCTCAACGAAACCATTTTTGGACCATTTCCAACAGTCTTTATATTGCAAGTGATGAAAGCCCAACCCAAACTGGCTTAAGCGAAAAGAAGGACGCCTTGGCTCTCATAACTGAAAACACCAGGGGCATCACTGACTTGCTGCAAAGCTGGCCCTGGGCGTGTGCACAGTGTCAGCAGAAATCAGTCTCTCACTGCTTTGCTCTGCCTCTCTGTGCTTTTCTTCATTCTCACTCAGGCAGACTTTCCCGTTGAGGCGGAGCACCTATGATCTGCCAGCCTCACAAGCCCAGCGGGAAAGGCGTGCCACTTTCCTCGGCTCCAGCAAAGTCCCGGGGCTGATTTTAGTTGCCCTGAACTCAGTCTCAGGCATGATGCAGAACCAATTATTCGGGCAAGAGGGCAGGAGAATGCTGACTACCAAGCCTAGGTTATACGCCCACGGCAGGTGGGATTGGCCCCGTCTCAGCCGCACCGACCAGAAATAGCGGAGGAAGCATAGTTCCTCAAAGGAAATCAGAATGTTGTCAGATTGTAGTAAAAAGAAGTCTAGGCAGATAAAAACCATGAGTCCACTAGCTGGGCTTGCTTTCAGAGAAGCCCAGTTTTTCCCATGGCTGCTTCAGTGCAGACACCTGAATGAGGCAGGCAGTGTCTGCCACATAGGGTTCGGGTTCTGATGTCCCTCCAGCCATAGTATAAGGCAGATCAGTAAATAAGGTTGAGTGACCAAAGAGAACTTACTTAGTTCGGATAAGTGCAAGGAAACTTTGGGGGAAGATTTTTCAATGGGATGAAGACTATTATCCTTCCCAAACCAGAATTGTCATTTGTTCTGGTTTGTCTTTAGTGTTCATGAAAACAGTAATAAGAGGGAGGGAGGGAGGGAGAGAGAGAGAGAGAAAGGGGGAGGGATAGAGAGAGGGAGGGAGAGGGAGAGAGAGGAAGAGAGAGGGAGGGAGAGAGAGAGAGAGAGAGAGAGAGGGAGAGGGAGAGAGGGAAAGAGGGAGGGAGGGAGAGAGAGAGAGAGAGGGAGGGGGGGAAATGAGCTGGAGAGGGGTGCCCGGGTGGCTCAGTCGGTGAAGCGTCCGACTTCGGCTCAGGTTGTGATCTCGCGGTCCGTGGGTTCGAGCCCCACGTCGGGCTCTGTGCTGACAGCTCAGAGCCTGGAGCCTGTTTCAGATTCTGTGTCTCCCTCTCTCTGACCTTCCCCCGTTCATACTCTGTCTCTCTCTGTCTCAAAAATACATAAACATTAAAAAAATTTTTTTTAAAAAATGAGTTGGAGAGAGGAAAAAAAACAAAGGTCACATTTTCCTTTCTAGGGGGCTTGGCACTTGATCTTACCTTTCCTTTAGCTTTTATTCGCCTAAGTGAGTAAAGACTTTGAAGCTTTTAAAAGCAAAGCGCATATAGATTTCATTTTATCAGGTTAAAGAGATGTGAATCTCATCATGCCTGGAACGGACCCCACCCTGCCAACCATGGCTATGCAATTTAAGTGTGGCCACCAGTACAGTGGTGTGAGCAGGCACTGACCTTTTAGATTAGTGCCTAAGCCTTCATTAAGAAAAGCATCCAAAATGACAGCCATGCCTCTAAGGAAGCCCAGCATTCCACACTGGTAGCCCAAGCAGTGAAAATTGACTTGGCGTGGGATTCTCCTCTCCCGGGCCCCCATACTGGGAGCCAGGAGCACAAGACAGCATGTTGGCAGATTCCAATCACTTAGGAGCTTTCCTTTATGACGCTGCTTTGTAAGAATGTGTCTAGTTAAATTCACAGGGTCATTGACTGCGGCTTTCAAAACACGAGGTTTTATGAAGGAATGCAGACCTGGAATCGAAGGTTCAGAGCCCAGACCTTCAAACAGATTAATCGCCATGGGGAGCATCATAAGAGTTTTCCAACTTTGGCTTCATCCTTTGCCCTAGCAACTGCAGGGCTCCTATTCAGCAGACCCAGGTGTCCACTATGGTCTGTTGGACAGAGCACTGGGCGGGGAGCCAAGAAGTGGGATGGTCTCATTTCAGCTCCCCAGCTGGCTCCTTGTTTGCCCCCTTGAGCAGATTCTTAACTGCTCTGGCTGTGTTTCCAGCTTATTAAGTTAAGAGGAGAACAATAATGCCCCAAGACACAGTTCCAGGATGGGGGGTAGAGGTGGGACAGGTGGATGTGTGTGTGTGTGTGTGTGTGTTGCAGAGGAGTGGGGGAAAGTGTCTGGAGGACAAGTAAATCATTTGTGATGGAGAAAGCATCCTGCTCTGTCTAGGAGATAAAACAAGTGACTATTTGCTGCTCCTACATTTCCTTCTGATAAGCTGAAGAAGAGCGATAGGGAGAAAAAAGAGATAAATAGGACTGGGGAACAAATGAAGAATTGAGAGTCTGTCCTGTGAGCTTAATATAACCTTCCTTAAGAATTTTCTGGAGCCTTGTATTACAATTTAAAATTATATTTTTCCAAATTTAAATTTAAAATAATACTTTCCCCCAGCATAGGGGACATACAGGAAATGTTAAATAAATGTTTTTCACACCAGTAGGATAATGTTAAATGTCAGCTAGAATGCAGACTCAATTAGCAAGTAGATTACCATCTGTACTGGACAAGGCAACCTGTGGTGATTACTGTGGCCGGCATTTATTGAATGCCTGCTGTGTGCCAAACTTTTGAGTCGATTGTCTCATTTTCTCCCCAAAACAGATGCATAAAATAGAGTTTTACCACCATTCCCATTTTACAGACTGGGAAACTAACATAGATGTACAGGAGTTAAAGAAATTTCCTTGTGCTTGTGGGGCTAGGATTTGAACCCAAGCAGTACAGTTGATTCTAGTGTCCACACAACCTCTGCACTAGTCTGTCAGTGATTGCCCTGTCCACCCAGTGCCGTCACATGAGGCTAGAAAGACCTGGGAATAAACGCATAACCCAGAAAGAAGTGCTGGTCCTGGGTAGGGTTACCAGATTTAGCAGATAAAATGTAGATGCCCAATTCCAGTTGAATTTCACACAAGTAGCAATTAATGTTTTATCATACGTATGTCTCATGCAATATTTGGGATGTACGTGTACTAAAGAATTATTATTCATCTGAAATTCAGTTGAAGTGGGTGCTCTCTCTTTTATCTTACAACCCTCTCCCTGAAGAGAGAATCCATTCCTTAATTCGTGGCCAGTCTGGGATCCCAACAAAGAGGGCCTGCACAGTGAGTGCCTCTTTACAGCTTACACCACTCAGGCTCAAGCTCCCACCTGAGGCTACTTGCTTCTGCAAACCACTGAAATCGAAAATGCCTTGGGTACTTGTAGTGAATATAGGTGACTGAGCACAAGGGAGGAGTAGGTACTTGTAGAGAAACCATCCTTCTACAAATGTGCCAATTGTTTGTGAGTGGAGTTATAGGAGTAATTTCTGCCCAGATGGTAAGAAGAACCGTAGCCCTGTGTCCTCTAGCTGCCTGTGGCTCAGAGATGTGTTTTCTTTGGCTCAGTGATTGTTGCTGAGGCCCTGACCTTTGTCCACCAAAGTTCTCACCTGTCTGTTTTTTTGGTACTTAGCTACTGACTTCCTGTACTCGTTTAGGTTATCTATCTGTACCCTCTTCCTAGCCATTTGCATTGATAACTATTTTTAGGCAGACACGTCCCCAGGAGATAGCCAGAATTTTTAGTTTCAATTCTAAAACTGCATTGGGTTAGATGTCATAATTTAAGCGAACACATGCAGGTTTTAGTACAATTTAGGCAAATTCCTAATGATCCTCCTATTTCCAATACACAGCAATGGCCACTGGTAAAATCCTAGTGAAGCCCACAGGTAGAGAATGTGTATGTATAATTGAGTGCTGGATTGAGTAGGGGTTCTCTGAGCCTTGAAAGAACAAATGGAATAAGTGTTAATAGAGACTGACACAGAGAGGAAGCCCTGAGGGGGCTGGACTGGAACGTCTTTGGTTTCAAAGCAGTGAGGCACTTAATCTTTGATTTATAAACAACCCAGAACCAGATGTGGGGATATCCGTTTTCCGTGAATGTGATGTATCCTGCTTACGAGAATCTCTTTTTCTGAAGAAATAAAGAGAAGATCTGCCATCCGTTTAAATGAAGAAAAATGGGCCTTGTACTTTCATCTTGCCTGCCTTGGTGTAGACCAGATTATGAATTGAGAAGATGTCAGTCTTACAGATGGCTCCACATTCTGAACAGAATCATATTGCATATTGCTGATGGAGATCTGCTCAATGGTAGAAAAGTTGTGTAGGGTTTTAAGAAACGAAATTAACAGGGGCTCTTGGGTGGCCCAGCCGGTTAAGCATCCTACTCTTGATCTCAGCTCAAGTCATGATCTCATGGTTCACGAGATCGAGCCTCATCTCCGGCTCTGCATTGACAGTGGGAGCCTGCTTGGGATTCTCTCTCTTTCTCTGTCTCTCTCTCTGCCCCTCCCCACACCCCCTCCCCCCAAAATAAATAAACTATATAAAAAAAGAAAGAAATCATGTTAAAAAATCATGTCCATAATTTTATGAAGCAACTGGTTTTTGTTTGTTTGTTTTTGACCTTCTTCTATCGACACTGTGGGTATTGGTGGATTAAACAAAGTAATAGTCATAAAAGTGACTGGAATACTGCACAGTGTGAACAGTTCTTAAACCTCCCTTGTCTTTGCTCAAAACTCAGCTTGTGATTTATAATTGGATAAATGAAAAGTAGCATTTGGACCAAGGAGAGAAATGCATTTCGGATTACTTTCCTGTTTCTAGCCTTGAGAGAGATCAGGGATGAGGGGCCGTAGGAGGTGCCGGATAAGGGAGTATAAATGCCAAATCCTGTCGTGTATTTAAATCTGGCCAGTGACTATTTATTGTCATGTTCCTTTATCCTCACCCAAACCATTAGGTAATCAAATTTAGGCTATTCACATACACATTTTCAATATTTATCTCCAGGCCATTTAAACCAAGGTGCATTTCTGTGATTAAAAGTGGCACAGTAAGGAGAGTTATGAAAAATGAGTATAAAAGAAGAAAATTGGAGCGATAAGCTAAGTAAACGAAACCAATTAGAAAACGGGCTTTGCGAAGAGATGAAAATACATGTAATTTTGTGCAAGAAGGAGATAATGTGTTTTAAAGGTTTATAAAGTGGTCGGGGAAATGAGTCAACCATTTAAATGTGAGGCAGAGATGAACTAGAAATCAGTGGAGTTGATGGAGTGGGGGAATAAATTATTTGAGATTCAAGCCTTTGAAGAGGGTTTCAATAGTTATTTGGAGACAGAATGTCAGAAGACCAACATGGGTGAGTCACAGACATCAAGATGGGAGGTAATGAATGAACTTGAGGTGCCTGGATGAAGGGAAGGAAGAGAATGAATCTGAAAGCATGAAGTGTGAGTGGTAATGAGTACCCTACTGAGACTAAAATATGAATATTCAACAGTGATGTAAGATCATCAGATTAAATAGTTAAGAAATGATATGAATATAGTAGGAAATAAAAAAGACGGAGCAGATGGAAAACAAGGCATTTTCTATTTCTCTTGTAGGATTAAGAGTTCTGATTGCAAAGGGAGAGGAATAAATGTCAAGATAAATAAAATTAATGTCCTTTTGGCAAATAAAGGGAGCTACTACCCAAGAGAGATGAAATGATGTTCCTATACACACACACGCGTGCGTGCGTGCACACACACACACACACACACACACACATACCACTGTATTCAGCAATTCTTGTTTCTATGAGGAAGCAGTCCCTGAAAATTCTTACCTATGTCTTGTTTATTCTTGGATATGAGCCCTCAAAGGGGCACAATCTGTAGTATTTTTTTTTCCTTTAATTTGCAATGACTTTTATGGTTTGGGTCAAAATATTTTCTCATTGTTACCATACATGTGGGCCTCATGTCTCCTCCACTGTGTTTCAAGGGTAAGGAATAGGGCCTGAATTTTGTTTGTCTTTTTTCCCCCAGCCCATGGCACTTGCTCACAATACTCTTTCACTGTTTTACTTACTGTTACAAAAAAAAATAGGTATGCGAAGACTGTTATGTTTTAGCAGAAAGAGACTACAATTTAAAGCAAAAATTAGATTCAGAAATAAGTAACCTGGATTTAAAGAAATAGAAAAATATTGACCGATGAGAGCTAATTCAAGCAAAGATCTGACCACAGGGAGGTCTCCATGACCATGATGGAACAAAGATGTTTCAAGTTGAAAATGGAAAGTTAACTCAAGCATTATTTCACCTGACAAGGCATATCCACATACGTATGCAAATGGATGCTTTTCTCTCTCTTGGGCAGACAAAATTAATTGGATAATTTTTGTAGAAAGGGTCATCTTCTTACTCTGCCAGTAACTATGGAGGGTTTTGTACTTCGCCAAGATAAATGTTTTAAGCCCTTGTGTCTGACCTTGAACTTGACCAGAATTTCTCCCAAGCATTTTTCAAAGGCATTGAAAATTCCCATCGGTAGAGTAAAATGAATTTAACAGTCAAAACCATGGAGAAGACCAGGCTGCTGGTCTTTAGTTGGGTAGTCTAACGACGTGCTTTCTTTTGACTTGAAAAAAAGAAAAATCTGGTCTTTAATGGGAATCACAGCTATAAGGCACAAAGAATTGATGGTGCGTTGTTAATTTAGAGGTGGAAGCAAAAAGTCGGTAATACTGTATGAAGGTAGAGTCAGGTAATTTATAGGGAGTCTGTCTAGAAGCCATAGACTCAGGTACCATTTCATTAACTCTCCAGGCTCAGCTTGTTAATAGACCTGTTGGCACAATGCAGAGATCTCTATTCCTTGTATCAAATGACCTCTTGAATTTGGCCCCTCATATTAGGTCTCAATAAAGGCATCTTCCTGCTCTCGAGTGATTCCCCCTGACTGAGTGATGAAGGGAATCCATTTGCAGTTTTACAGTGAAAAACAAATGAGAAATTTTTCTGTGAAACAGAAGTCTGTATTATAGGGCATTAAGCGTTCTTTACGACACCAGCAAGATTTAAGCAGAGTGTGGATCTTTTCTTTACCAAAGTGCTAATGTGACACTTCCTGTAATCAGAGCGGGAACTGTAGATACCATTATATACTCCAAAAGTCCAAATTTACTTTCAGCTGAGTTTCAAAGTGATTCAGGTCCTCGATTCCATCAGGTGGGGGCAGCAATTGTTGCAATGGAACACGACTGAGAAACGGTGAATTTATGAGCATGGCTTCCAGAAAAGAGAAAGCACATTTCATGGTGCCTGCTCAAGGCTTTGGATTGTGGGGTAGGGATTTGAATGGTCTATTGCTTCATATAAATTGAAATTCTTTCTGGGTTTACCTCTAGTCTAGGTTTGAAAGGGATGGGACATCTGTTTGCCCCTCCTGCTGCCTTCTTTTTTAAAAAGCCCTCTCTATTGGCATTGCAATCTTCTTTCCAATCTTTTTTTTCATTTAATAGAAATCAGTTTTGTTTCCCTGTTCAGCCCTCCTTCTTTTTATTTTTCCCCTCTCCATCCTTCCCTCCTTCACTTCTTCCTCCTGCCTTTCTCTGGACTCGGCAGTATTGATAGAGGGGCGACAGAGCCTAAAGATGATGGGACTGTAAGGAGAAATAGACAAACCCACTACTACAGATGGAGACTTCAACACACCTTTTTCAGGAATTGCCAGAGACAAAAGAAACCTCAGGCACTCAGGATTGTAGGAAGTTAAAAACGTGCATCTTCCACTGTGGGACCGGTGATAAGTGCGATTTCCCTGTGCTTGGGGGGCATGATGATCAAGAGGGTCTGGGGAGGGTTTCTGAGTTAGAGTGGAAGCTCCCCAAGGGCTCACGGTAGCTAGTATCAGACACTTAAGGAAGTTAAGCATTGGGCAATGATAGAAAGATGGATGAAGGAAGGAGTGGAGAAAGAAAGGAAGAATTATGGGAGACAGTTTGCATCTTGAAGCATAAGGGAGTTGATGGCTAAGTGCGTGAAGAGTACCCTATTGGGTATGAGAGGTTAGCTCCTTGCGAGGGTAAAGCAGGAGACATAGTTTTAAAGCTTTGGTGATTTATAGAAACATTTTAGGTCTGTATATTTATATATATATTAGGGACTATTTTTTTACCTTTTAACCCTCAATTATTATCGAGTGTCCTTTGTAGATTCTCAGTGGAAAAAGTATTGTCGAAGTGAATGAAGGTGATAGGAGGACCACTGGAAGATTTTAATTAGGGGGATGGGATGATGAAATGTGTTTTTTAGAACGGTGACCCTGGCATCAGGATGAGGTGTGGCTTTACAGCTTCAGAGCGTGGATTATGGTGGTTTGGGTTATGGTCCATGCTTAAAGAGGGAGGAAGTATGTGTGTGACAGAGAGAGAGAAAGAAAAAATCAGCACGCCTTGCTCTGTTCTTGGGTATCTTTGCACTGCTTTACAATGTATTTCGTACAGTGTCATGGACAAAACAGTTTAGGAAAGCATTTAAGAAGCATCAGATTCGATTTTGGAGAAGTAGAGACAGCAGAACAGCTAAGGCAGTGTTCGTGTGGCAAGGAACCAGGTTGGGTTAATTTTCTGCCATCTCATATCTGTTCCTGTGTTGGATTTTGCAGGACCCTAAATGAGGGAGGAAAGTTGGAAGGAACCTCTAAATTTAAAGTCAGGAAACTTCTGTTTAGTCTTCCCTTTGCAACAAAGCTGGGACATCTTACTCTCATCCTAAGGCACTTCAATTTGTTTTTGAAAAAGAAGTCTCAAAAAATGTATGTTAACAGTGTTGCTACTGAGTTCCATAGTGTCTGAGTCCTCTGCCAAGTATTGAAAGGACCAGATTCGTAGACATTTGGGAGCAGGAGAAATGGCTGTGCTGGGGTAGAAGGATTAGGGTGTGCAGGTGGAAGCTGTGTCTGTTTCCTAGAGTTGTTGTAACAGATTTCCACAAACTGGTTGCTTAGAACGACAGAAATTTCTTTTCTCACAGTCCCGGAGGCCAGAAGGCTGAAATCAAGGTATTGACAGAATTGCGTTCCTTCCGAAGGCTCCAGGGGAGAATCTCCTCCTTGCCTTTTCCAGCTTCTGGTGGCTGGTGACATTCTTTGACTTGTGGCCACATTACTTCCAACTCTGCCTGCGTCTTCCTATCGCCTTCACCTCCGTGACCTGTCTTCTCCTCTGCGTGTCTCTTATAATGACACTTGTCATTGGATCTAGGGTCCACCCAGATATTCCAGGATAGTTTTCTCATTGCAAGATCCTTAACACAAGTATACCTGAAAAGACCCTTTGTCCAAATAAGGTAACATTCACAGATTCTGGGGAGTAGGACATGAACCTATCTTTTGAGGGGCTACCACTCAGCCCTACAAAGGGAAAGTGCACTTTGGCCGGTATTTGTGTATGGCATTTGAACAGAAAAGACCTGTCGTGTGCAGTGCTCTGGAGTGAATGCCTGCGTTCTCCCCAAATTCATATATGTACACTGTAATCACCAATGTGATGGGATCTGGAGATGAGCCTTTGGGAGCCAGATAGTCTTAAGGGTGAAGCTCGCATAATGTGACTAATGCCCTTATAAAAAGAGACAGGAAAGTGCATGTTTCTCCTCCCCCTCTGTAACACGAAGGTACAATAAGAAGGCGGCCATCTGCAAATCTAGGGGGCCTCCACCATGTACTGGAACTGCCAGTGCCTTGATCTTGGGACCTCCCAGCCTTCAGAACTGTGAGAAATAAATGTTTCCTGTTTAAGCCACATAGCCTATGGTATTTTGCTATAGCAGCCTGCGCTGACTGTGATAGCAGCCAAGCTAACACAGAGTGGAAAAGGATTTATTCCATGGATGATGCTGAGCATTGGTGCTGAGGCAAGTGCGTGGTATGGTGAGCCACTGGGAGGCCCAGATTCCAAGGTGAGGGTTTTCCTTTTGTTATCGTGAGAAAAGGGAATAGAGGCCTATATTTTCCCGTGGCACTCTTCTGGGAAAATAACCCCAAATATGGAATGCAAAAGTTTGTTCAGAAAGGGACGCTTACATGTAGAATTCGGGGCAATTGCCTGGCCTTTCAGATTCTCCAAATGCTCTTCGGCAAGGTAAGTGAGTTAAAGTGGATCATTCTAAGTTCTTTCCCACCCTCACATGTATTTCCTTCTGTAGGAACTTTATAGCAGGTGTGTAGCTCCCCAGCCCCCTTTCTTCTCCTCTTGCATTGCTAAGTGCCTGTAGTTTGCTGCGTTATCACAAGGCTTGCTGGCAGGCGGGCAAGCTGAACCCCGGAGCAGCCTGTTTCTCTGCCAGTGAATGGGTCTCTGGAGAGCTCCAGAATGGAAGCTACCTCCTTAAACAAATTAAAAGTTTTATTGGCAGAATATAGCTTGATAACGTACGTATAACATTATCATTATGACAGCGAAAAAGAAGATCCAGTTTGGAACACCAACAGAAGAGTAGACGTAAGTTTGCATGTGAAGCGCATGACGCGGTCCCGTGGAATTGTTCGATGTTCCGTAATTGCTTGTTGAATTTGAACGCAAAGGTCTGGGAAAATAATTCACCGAACAGTCTCTACTTTTAAAGGAAACCTCTGGAGTGTGAGCATTGTCACTGGCTTGCCCACTTCTCCTTCCACTTCAGAGTTGGAAACCCAGGCTTGTACTTGCCCTGGGGTTCAAACAGCCGCCACAGCCTCAAGAACTCCAGCTTTGTTATGAAATGGCTCTGTTCCCTTCCCTTCGGTGTCTGGAGCCCCTGGCATTGTACTCACTCCAGGACCCCAGGATTCAAACAGCCCCGCAGCCACTAGCAGCTTTGGCTCTAAATGGCCTCAAGCAGTTTTGACGCTTTGAGCCTTTGAAGCCCGACACATCTGGGGTTGTGGCTTCAGTGCTGAAAAACCCCTGTGCTGCTGCCTGATCCCTCTAGGCATCAAACCTTCAATTAGATGCTTATCCTAACACCTAGCAAACACCCTTTTATGGGACTACCTTCCAGTCTGTCAAAACCACCTCTCTCCCTGCCAGGGACTAGCCTTCAACTTTTTCTTCTTCCAAGATAGAAGAGTGGGAAAAAAGGAGAGAAAAGTAGAGCCAACTCTTATGTGCTAATCTACAAGATCTGGCCCAGCTCTGGGGTACCCTCCACCCGGGCAGCTCAGAGGCTGCCTCAGTGACCGTGGCAACCTGACATTCACAGGGCTTCCCAGGCTTTGTTAATATTTAATAGGGATTGTGCATTTTACAATTCCTCCACTTCTTGTCCATTTCAGCAGAACTTCAGTCTACCTTTTGTGACTGATTAAACCTGTTTGTTTTCTTTTTAAAGCTGAAATTTTGCACACAGGAAGTCTCCAATAAATATTTGATGAGTGAATGGATGAATCTGAAATGTCTTGTGTCTCCTGAGTTTAAACAAATTCAGTAGAATGGATTCCTCTTAGAGAATGAGGTAAAGTCCAGAAAATCGGTGTGAGATTGGGACACTTAATCTTTCGTCATGCAAGATCTGTTTTTTTTTTTTTCACAAAATGGGTCTGTGCTATTATGAGACGATTCCACACCATATTAGGCTATAGATATTTAACCATAGCAGACATTAGTTTTGTACTAGTCTTTAGTCAAATAGGTGCATAATCTAAAAATATTAACTTGCATCACCCTCCAAAGACATTGTCTTTCAATTCAGTGCCTGCATACATTTTTATGTGGCTTCCAACTGCTCCAGAAACTCCCCCTGAATTTGGCTAAATTCCTCTGCTCTTGGTACTCATTAATCCTAATATGATATGTTTCCATCATAAAATATGTGGTATTATTTCAAATCTAAATGTGACTTTGATTCCCTGCCTAACCTGTAGTCTCCTTTGGTTATAGGGTTTACTCATTCTTGTTTTCCCATTTCCTGGTAGCACTGTTAAGCTGAACTTACTCTCAATTGTATTTCTTTCTCCCCTCCCCATGAAGGGCATTCCTGTGTTTATTCTTCAGCTTCTACAGTGGGTCTTTGGGCTGCTGATTAGCTGTGTACTCGCAGTTTGCCTTGGAGAATGGGTGTCAGAATTGGGGCTTGGGGTAGAAAATGAGGTGAAGTGACCAGTCTGTTTAAGGAAGAGTTAAGCCGCCAGCGTTAACTATGTCCATCCAGCTAGGGAAGGGTTCCTGGAGCTCACAGGCTGTCCCTCTTAGGAGGATTTCTCCTGTCAACCTTTTCCCCCTAAAAGCAACATGCATCCTCCAGATTTCAAGCCTCTTTTGGAGTGTGATACTTGTTTGTTTAGTTGACATATATTTATGATGCCTACTATGTGCCCAGACCCTTTCAGATCCAATGGTCTAGAAACCAGTGGGTTCTTTAGAAACAGGCAGCCAGTTGAACCGATATCTGCATTGCAGGAAAATATTACAAAAGGAGCCAAAATCCCCATCTTGGGGAGTCCTAACATTTTATCATTTTAAAATGGCTTCTTGGTGTTGAAAACTAAAATCAAAATGTTATGATGTCTTCAACAACCAGAAACTTCCCATCCTCCAAAAAGATTCCTTTTTCACAGTCCCGAAGGATCATTATAAAAAGCAGAAACTAGCTTCTTATGGGTTCATCATAATCTTCCCATTCTTATTGTTAAGCTGTAGTTTTCAGAAAACAGACTGTTCTATCCCCCACTCTCATTTAAATGTTTAAGTTTCAGGCTTTGGTAAACATTTCTTATTCATACTAAATATTTGTGATCTTTTATCTTTTATGTGACTTTTAATTTTTATAATTTTGTTGCAGGAAGATTTATTGACCAAGGAAAGTGGTGTTAATTGTTCCTTGGAAGCTCCATTTGGGTTTTGTTTTTAATTTGACTGATTTCCAGAACTTTCTAAAGATATATTTATCTTTAAAGTGGTTTTCACTTTAAAGATACCTGAACTCTGGTATAAAGAAGACTTGACCTTGAGCCCTAACTCTGCCACTTTCTAGCAAGACAGAAAAGCACATCATAGTTGTCAGAGTGGGAATCACGTTGGAAACACCATTGTGCTCTCTTTCCTGTTTGCTACCTTTTTGCTCCATAGTCTACTCCAACCCCTATCAGTGATTCTCCTTGCCAAAGACTTTTCATTTATAGACTCCATCTTTTTCAGAAGACAGTTGGAATCGGTATAGCCAAAATAGCTTACAATTGCTTTGGTCTTATTCTAATGGCTAGCTGCTGTGACACTGGGCTAATCTGTCAACTCGTCTTTAAAATCAGATAAGGTCATCTCTAAAGACCTCTCTGACCCTAAAATCTCATCACATTCCTTACCTTTTGGGAAAAAATGTATTGGACATTTGAATAGACCTTATATAGTAAAGGTAGGGTCAAATTCACTTTCCTTAGTGGTAGTTTTATATCCTCTTCATGCCCTATTCTCCTTGAATCTTTGAGACTTTCCAATTAAGTCTTTCATTTATTTATTTATTCAATAAACATTTACTTAACACATGCTAAGGGTCAGTCTCTGTAACAGTGTTTAATGTTTACTTATTTATTTTTGAGAGAGAAAGAAGGGGGCAGGGAGGAGGCAAGGGCAGAGAGAAAGGGAGAAAGAGAATCCCAAGCAGGCCCCACACTGTCAGTGCAGAGCCCAACGCAGGGCTCAAACTCACAAACCGTGAGTGGGAGACAGAGAGTAGGAGACTTAACCGAATGAGCCACTCAGGTGCCCCAGTGTAACAGTCTTTTATAACTAGTTCACAAAGATAGATAAAATATTGTCTCTACTGCTAAGATGTCTACTGGAAGATGTAGCCAGCTAAACACCATACTATGAGAGCATACGTAGAGATGTGAAAAGAAGTGAGTGTGTACTTCTGGAGTATTTCCATTTCTTATGGGAGGTTGGGCATTTGTGTATGTTTTTTGCCCTTCATTTCCCCTGCCTCTGCCTCACTATACACACACACACAAATGCATACACACACTCAGTGCCAATTCAAATACGCAAGGGCCCATTATGAGCAAAGCGCTTTGATTTAGAAAGTATATAATGAGAGAGGTGTAGTCTATTTTATCAAGTAGTTTATATCACATAAAAAGAGAGAAGATCAGTTTATAACGCTCTGCACTGTAAAGTAAAGTGAGAGATGTGTCATAAGTAAGGTCTACAAACATCACTGAATGAGTTCCTAAGATGGAGAGAGGACTATCAATTTAGAGCAGCAGGAAAGGCTGGATGAAGAGGATGCCCTTTCAGGCAGATTTTCAACATGGCTGAGAAATTTCAATTAAATATTGGCTGTCTTATAACTATTGACTTTCAAAGTGAAATTTTCATTGTGAACTAAATTACTTCACATTTCTCCTCTGGAATGGTACCTTTCTATTTCTGTTTAAATGTGTTTAAAATATCTGATGTGAGTTAGCAGTTCTGGCGAATAGAAACCTTTTTGGCTGACTCCCCAGGTTTGCCTGGGCACTTTTGCTCCTATCGACTACTTTGTGCATTTACTAAAAGACACGGGTATTTGTTCCCAAACTGGGTATCATTTAATTAAATATTATGTAAAACTGATGAAATATGAGAGAGAGAAGACAGGAGTTGTTATTTTTATAAAAATTAAATTGCTTTAGAAAGGCTAAATAAAGGTGAGTCACTAAAGAATTGCTATTAAATTGGGAGCAGATGAAAAAAAGGTAAAAATTTGGGAAAAAAGTAATAAAGGAAATTCCACTCAGCAGACCCACTCTTGAAGAAAAAGCCTTGACTTTACATAAATAAAATGGAGTTAAATATATTTTATTTTTATGATTACATTAACTTTTTCAATTGAATTTCGCAAATTGCATTGTGTCATAAGGTCTCGACCTTAACCCTAATTCTTTTGTATTGCTGCAGACTTTGTCAGAGCCCTTAGTATAACATTGCAGGAATTCTGCAGCAGTTCATTGGTTTGATCGATAGTTCTAGTATGTACTTTTATCATCAAGCATAAACTCCATCTCTCACAAAGCCAAAAGAGCCATGAGGCCAACACTCTGAATTCTGATAAAAGAAAAAGAGAAACAGAGAGACTCGGAGTTCCCCATCCTGTATATTTTCTTCTCATTCAACATTTTCTCCCTGGGCGATCCCTTCCACTTCTCCTTTTTTCCTGCATGATAACTCACGAATCTCTATTTTCTTTTTTTAAATGTTGATTTATTTTTGAAGAGAGAGAGAGACAAAGCATGAGCAGGGGAGGGGCAGAGAGAGAGGGAGACATAGAATCTGAAGTAGGCTCCAGGCTCTGAGCTGTCAGCACAGAGCCCAACATGGGACTTAAACTCACGAGCCGCGAGATCATGACTTGAGCGGAAGTCGGATGCTTAACCGACTGAGCCACCCAGCTGCTCGCAGATCTGTATTTTCTGCCCCAAGTTTTCCACATCTTTCTTACTGACAATTGTACATCCTTCATCTAGTTTCATAAAGCCTTTGGTTGGTCATGATGACACTTTTTAACTATATTATAATGCTGGTATGTGCTAGTGTCCCTCTTCATCTCCCCAAACAGAATCTCCAAATATCAATATAGCCAATGAGTATGAATTACATATGGAAGTATACATTGTGGGGAAATGAACCAAAACAGAACATCTAATAAAGATTAAAGTTTCATGTCCTACTGGTCAATTTTTCAACAAAGATAATAAGGCACAAATGATAATTCTGATCGGGATTTGTGTCATTCTCCTATCATTAGAGACTTAAATTTATTATAATGGCAACCTTGATAGGTGCCAGAGTTTGTTGAAACCAATATTTTTCTATTTTAGCTGTGGGATTTTTTTCCAATTAACGGCCTACTAATGAATAATGAATACGTTTCTTACTAGATTTTAATATGCAGCCTACTTTGTAAGTTCAATAATAATTTTCCATACCAAACTACCTAAAAATCATGATCAAAATACATCTGATAAAAATACTTACATATTGCCCCCAAAATATTTCTTTGTAAAGTTAGCATGCATTTTAACTCTGCATGACTTACACATCAGCGAATATGGTGCTCACCTCTCCCGTAGGATGTGGGAGTCTTTGAGTTCAAGCCTGTGTCAGTGTGTTTGCAGGTGGGGCCCAGAATGTCTACTTTTAAACTCTTGCTCCCACTCCAACCTCTGTGTTTTACAGGCAAGTGTGAACACTGTCGTATAGCCCACCACCATCTGGTGGAAAGTAACTGAAATGCAGACGCAAGGTCTTGGATGAGTAACTTTTGAACAGTATAATTGGCCATTTTGACCAGACTTGGCAGATATAGAAGACATCCAGCAACACTGTTCTCTTACAGTTTGCTGCCTAACAGAGGTAGAGGAAGTGGTTAAATCAGAGCACTAGATTTGGAGATGCTTTGTGTATTTAATTTACTCATTGGTTCAGTCTCTCACTAAGGGCAAAAAGTGGAGTTAGCAGGAGCACATGGCCACGCACATCCGTCTCAGATCGGAGGCAAATTTCTGTCACAGTCTGTCCCCACTTCTCTCTCTGCCTTGCACTTTGTCTGTCTGAATTGTCTTTGATCATAGTAATACTTTTAAATCGTGGTTGGTTAATGAGAACATTGTCTTTGCAAGACTAGCTGGCAAGAAGGGAGTGATTTTCAGAGTAATGTGATTCTTGGCTGAACACAGTGTTGTGGTTTCCTCGGTATGAGTCTTGCTGGCTGCCTCTTGCCACTTGTCTAGCAGTCCCACAGCCTTGATTTTTCTGCTCTAGAACCAAGTCTTGACGGCTCAGCTGCCATTTACCTTTTCCTGTTCATTGCTACTTTTTCTGGGTTTCTCTAAGTGTGCCACTTTCTAATTTGCATATTGAAATGTTTTATTTCACCTTTTTTTCCATCTCATTCTGCTGCTTCTTGAGTTGTTGGTGTGTGTGTGTGTGTGTGTGTGTGTGTGTGTGTTTTAAGTGGGCTCCATGGCCAACATGGGGCTTGAACTCACGATCCTGAGATCAAGACTCACATGTCTACTGACTGAGCCGGCCAGGCACCCCTCTTCTTGAGTTTTCTTATTTCATACCTTTCTGCAGGAATCTAAAGGCAAAACAAACAATCTGTTTACAACTTAGAAAAAGATTGTTAACTGAGATTCCTCCGAGGGCCAAATGAACACGGTAATGAGTCAAGTGAGTGGGTTGGAGGCTGAAGTGAAGGGCCAATAACAATCTACCAAGTTGGATGTAGTTTTGCTAGAATAGGGGCTTAGGGATGCCAGGCTACCCAGTGTTTTAACAGAAGACAGTAGCCCACCATTTTAAGTATAATATCCTGGTTTCTAATGTTGACATCTAATTTAATTATTTTTAAAACCCTGTGACAGAACAGGGCTTCTGGGTGGCTCGGTTGGTTAAGTGTCTGACTCCTGATTTCAGCTCAGGTCATGATCTCACATTCATGGGTTTCAGCCCTGCATTGGGCTCTGCACTGTGTCAGCACAGAGGCTGCTTGGAATTCACTCTCTCCCTCTCTCTCTTCCCCTACCCGATTCATTCACATTCTCCCTCTCTCTCTCTATGTCTCTCTCCCTCTCCCTCTCTCTCTCTC
Organism: Felis catus; assembly: GCF_018350175.1. Lineage (NCBI taxonomy): Eukaryota > Metazoa > Chordata > Mammalia > Carnivora > Felidae > Felis > Felis catus. The sequence continues at coordinate 118,345,431 of NC_058374.1, forward strand.
ACACACACAATAAGTAAATAAACTTAAAAGTTTTTTTTTTTTTTTAAATAGAGTACAAAATGTCCTGCAATGCTGTTTTGCATGTGCTTATAGAAATGATGCTATCTTTCCTGTCCTTATCTTCCCCTATGCTCTGGGAGGTTGGTTCTCATTGTTACTTATGTTCAGGTCACTTCCTATAAGGAGGGCCACTAAGACAGTAAGTGTTCAGATCCTCCCTAAGTATTATGGCCTGAATGTCTGTGTCTCCCCCAACTTCATACATTAAAGCTCTAAATCCCCAATGTGATGGGTTTAGGAGACAGGGACATTGGGAAATATTTAGGTTTAGATGAAGTCATGAGAGGGTGAGGCTCCTGTGATGGGGTCTGTGTACCTATAAGAAAAAGAGACCAGGGCTCTCTCTACCAGTGGGGATATAGCAAGAAGGTGTTCATCTGCAAACCAGGAAGGGCCCTTACCAGGTACTGAATCTGTTGGCACCTTGTCTTGGACTGCCTAGCCTCCAGAACTGTGAGAAGTAAATGTTTATTGTTTGCCAGCCAGTCTATGGTATTTTGTTGTAGCAGCTGAACCAACTAAGACCTGGGTCAACTTTAGGGTAGTTTAGATTGTACCCAGAGTTTAGTGGTAGGAGGTTCAGGTGGGAAACTTTTTTCACCCTGCTTCCTGTTTCCATGGGGAGGGGCATCACGGACTTTCATCCTATCTTTTCTGCTTCTCCACTTACTTCCTCCCAGAGGTGGAGGAATGAACTGTCTGAGTGGAAATACGGAAGCAGGCACAGGACCTATCATGGGGTGCCTTCTCTCTTCTTTTCCTTTTGGAGTCATGGGGTGCACATGCTACTTTGCTTTTCCATGTTGAAGATAGGGAGTCTGCAGTAGCCGTGCTGTCTGTGACAGAGGAGGTAGTTTTTATAGCCCCGGCTCAAATTAGGGAGCCCATTGTTGATGCACACTCAATCTTTATTTTCCATAGGCCAGTAAGTTCACACTTTGGTCTCCATCTGCCTGATGTCTCCGTCTCTTCTCTTAATTGGTTCGAAGCTCTAGCAGAGAGTGGAGTATTTTCTCATCTCCGACATCAATCTTTAGATGCTTTGACATTAAATACACTCTAAGTTCAAAATTGTTCAAGAGTAGTCTATCTTTCTGTGCTTCCCTGGAAGCATATGTTCTACCTTTCTGCTGTGTCCCAAGAATAGGCCAACTCAACTGTATTCTACAAAGTGTGATGCCAAAGACAGTTTTGTTTTGCCCTCAGGACTTACAGTCAATGTTTGCTTTTTAAATACCTTTTCCAGATCTTTCCTATGTGGGCATCATATTTGGACTTATATCCTCTTGCTATTCTGTAATTATTAGTTCTCTTATTATTTTCTTCCTCCCAGTAATTTCATAGGCTTAAGTTATCATATTTTATCTCTTCTGATGTGAGATCAGAAAGTAGAACCAATACTTTTCTTGTACTCATCAAGTGTCATCAAATATCATCACATGTTTGTATCAGAAACATTTGTTTTCTTCCACACCTTTTCATCATGCCCATATTCAGGGGAGAAAACAGAGGGAACAGAGGCCAGTGTATAACATACTTCAGATCCCATTATGTCAATCAAAGTCAAGTTCCATTTAGTTAGATTCATTAGGCACTGTGAAGAACATCACCAGGGCTTCAGCAATGAAGAAAAAAAATGTGGGATTTTATAAAGAAGACCAAAGCTTGGAACTGTCGAGAAAAAATATTATTCTTATGTTGTTGTGATTTACCAAGGCTCAGCATGTGGCATTCATCACTGTCCGCTAACCATATGTTAAGTCTCAGGATTGAAGATTTCACTGTTGGATTTATAATTCTGTTGAAAACGGTCTTTACAAGAGTGTGATAGAGATCCTCCGCAAGTCCACTCGGAATCTCCTACCCCTCAGCCAACCTCTTCCATTATCATGTGTAGAATCCTTATCCATTTAAAGATAAATTCTACCCCCACCTGTGCCTCAAATGCTTCTTTCATCCTCCCGTAATTAAAATATGTCTTTTCTGGAACTATGCATTATGCTAAGTGAAATAATAAGTTAGTCAGAGAAAGATAAATATTATGATTTCACTCATATGTGGAATATAAGAAACAGAACAGATGAACGTAGGTGAAGGGAAGGAAAAATAAGATAAAACCAGAGAGGTAGGCAAACCATAAGAGACTCTTAAATACAGAGAACAAACTGAGGGTAGCTGGAGGGGTATTGGGTGAGGGGATGCCCTAAATTGGTGATGGGCATTAAGGAGGGCACTTGTTGGGATGAGCAGTGGGTGTTACATATAAGTCATGAATCACTAAATTCTACTCATGAAACCGTTAGTATATTATATGTTAATTAACTTGGATTTAAATAAAATTTAAAAACATATAAGTCTTTTCTGTGACAACATTATTTTCTTAGGAGCTGCCTCCAATGAATGGTACCCTTTTCTCCACCTTAAGTCAGGTGTTTAGGAAGAGGAATCAGTCAACTATTATTCTCCATTAGTATCCCCAGATCTTTGTTTTGCTGCTATCATTTAGCAAGAAAACTTCCTCTCACAAATGGATATAATCTTATGGAGAAGTCCCATTCACCTAGGACACACCAATCTTACCTAGAGACTTCAGTACCTAAGTTTCTTCTTCAACCTATTTCATGCAAGGACCTCATTGATAGCAACATCTATGTTGATGGCCTCTAGCATCCTGGCATTGCTTGTTTCCAAGTCTGATGATCTGCCTTAATCTGGCCCTTGCTCCGTCAACTAACCCTCCCTCTCACTTGCTATTCACCCAGATATTTTCTCTGCTTCCATGAAGTTGTTTTCTGATTCATACAAACATTTGTCATGTCTTCAAAACACCCATAGTGCTTTGCTTCTCTGTCTCTTACTACATGTCTACCTCATATTAGAGTCACTCTTATTCCTCTATCCCCAGTACCTTATCAGAGGTAGAATGGAGTAGCAGGAAAATGTGCACCAGAGTCAGACTAATTTGACTTTACATGCCAATAACTCTGCTGCTTACTGGCCTTGTGATCTTTGATAGCCTACTCTGACTTTTTTAAAAAAATTCTTTCATTTTATTTATTTTAGAGAGTGAGAGTGAGCAGGGGAGAGGGGGAGAAAGAGAGAAAGAGAGAGAGGGAGAAGGAGAGAGAGAATCTCAAGCAGACTCCACAGAGCACAGGGCATGATGTGCGGCTTGATCCCATGAACCTGGGATCATGACCTGAGCTGAAACCAAGAGTCAGATGCTCAACTGACTGAGCCACCCAGACGCCCCTCTACTCTAAAATTTTAAGCCTCAGTGATTTTGGTCATTTCTTGAAAATTAGGAGCAATAAAACCTACACTTACAGGTTGGTTTTGAGAACTAAATGGAAAAGTACATGTAAAGCACCTAACATAATTTTTGTTAGACAGTAGTCAGAAGGAAGGAAGGAAGGAACTTCTACAAGGAAGTTATTATTACTAGAAACTAGAAGAAAGAGACTTTTACTGATCTTCACCCCCATGTTTAGTGCTTTGCCCAATGGATGCGATGGTTAATATTTAGTGAATAGATAAATGAACAAGTGAATGAGTGAATGATTGAAAAACTTCCTGCTCATGAATTATTTTACTTTTTAATAAAAATGAAAGGCACTGTTTTAGAAACTGAGAAGGGTTCAGATCAAGTTGTTAATCTTGCCTTTGGTATTAGCTTCCCATAGCTGCTATAACAAAGTACTGCAGACTGGGAGGCTTAAACAACAGAAATTTATTGTCACAATTCTAGAGGCCAGAAGTCTAAGATCAAGGTACTGACAAGGTTGATTCCTTCTAAGGGCCGTAAGGAAAGGATCTACTCCAGGCCTCTGGTAGTTTGCTGGCAATCTTTGGTGGATTTTGGCTTATAGAAGCATTACCTAATCTCTGCTTCATCATGACATGACATTCTTCCTGTGTCCACATATCATCTTCCCTGTGCACATGTCTGTCTCTTGTGTCCAAATCCCATATCTGGACAATATCCAAATAGGACATCGTTGTATTGGGTTATGGCTCACTCTCATCTCATTTTAATGTAATCATCTGCCAACACCCTATCTCCAAATAAGGTCACATTCACAGATAGTGGGGAATTGGACTTCCATATCCTTTGAGGGTGCACAATTCAACCCATAACAACTTCTAATTTATTATAACTCTAATACATATGGATATGCAAGGCTACACAAAAATAATTGATGAACAATATGAAAGAATATATATTTAATCATAAATTATGATTTCATGAATGACATAAACCCCTAAGTATTCTAAGACTTAATAAAAGTGATTATTTACAGAGTCAAGGCAAACTTCATGGAAATGGTGATTTTAAGGTGGGCTCTTTCCTTAAATAAATGTTATTTCTAAATAACCATATTTTCTATATATTGTTACTGGTTAACATTTTGAAATAGCTTCAGATTACTTGAGCTAATGAGACAGCTCGAACAATAGGATCAGGCTGTTAATGTGGCATACAATAAATGTGTGTTGCAAGAAAGAAGTTTCCAGGGAACAAGAATTGCTATGGTAACCTGATATATCATTAAAAATGTAATGAATAAATATCATCAGGGTCTCAGATTCATTGCACGGAAAAACTTCAAGACTGAGATAACCAAGTAGTTCTCATGCTGATCGCTCAATGCTTTGTAAGCTAAATCAGAATGATTGTCCATTAGCAAAAAAGTAGCAGTAATTTCAGGTGATCCAAGACTCTGTAAGGTGCATAAAAACTCTTTCAGTATCACTATGGAGGATATCTTTGGCCCCAGTTGACCAGAGGGTCTGGAGATAATTCCTAGAAGCTGTGCAGTCCAGTGCACTTGAGCCCAGAGGTGGGTAGGTGGAGCTTATACTTCGCAGAACAAAGCCAGTGGCCCTGTTTGGTCAGGGAAGTTGGGTGTGAGTTGGCTTGAGTGAAGACAACAAAGAGCTTTGCTGGATTTGAGCTGCTTCTTCCGCTGCTCCCAGAAAGGTAAATTAATTCATAGCCCCACACAACACTAAATACAGCTTTAGCCTGTCTGCGCAGGGAACCTAACCAGAGCATGTAGGAAGGTGCTTGGCCCATTCAGCACCCTTACATACAGAGGGTATATCCATGGCTTCCCCTGTCTGCAGAATAAAACAAGTGGTTTCAGCTGACCCCAGGGAATTCAGTGCACACTCTGGCCTAAAATGGGTCCCCAGACAATGAGTTGTATAGGCCCTGGGTCCTGTCCTGCTGCCCTGCCAGGATAAGGAAATTAATTCATAGCCCCACTTACTACTGAATATAGTACCCAGTCCTGACCATCTAGTAAGTCTGACCAGAGAATCCAGGCAACTGGAGAACATATCCTACAGCCTCAGCTGGGTAGAGAACCAAGGCAGCAGTCCTAGCCAACTATTCTCAGCCAGTGACACACACCCCCATCCTTGTTCTCAGAGCTCCAACATTTGCCTTACCCCAACATAGACCATAATAGCCAGTTCTACCTGCCCATGGACATTACCAGCAGATACATCCAGAAACCCAAACTGAGATGACTGTTGAAGAACTATCTCTACCATAGCAAACCTGTGAAGTCTGGAAGAGGAATCTGATTGCTAAAATGTACAGATGCTAATGTAAAGTACAAGGATCACAAAAAATCAAGTAAATTAATAAATTTCCAATAATCTCCAATGGAGATCTATGAACTATCAGACAAAGCATTCAGTATAATCCTCTTAAGGAAGTTTAGTGAACTACAAGAAAACACAGATAATGAAATAAAATTGGAAAAACAATGAATGAACAAAACAGGAAGTTTGACAAGGAAATAGCAACCATAAAAAGAAACAAATTCTGTAGTTCAAAAACATAATAACTGAACTGAAGAATTCAGTAGAGTTTAGTAGAGAATTTTAAAAGTAGATTCAACCATGCAGAAGAAAGAATCAGTCACCTGCAGGATAGGACATTGGAAATTACCCAGTCAGAGGAGAAAAAAAAAAAAAAACAAGAATGAAAAAGAGCAAAGAAAGCCTACAGAGATTATAGGACACAATGAAAAGAAACTATATTCACATTATGGGAATTCCAGAAGGAGACCAGAAAGAGGAAGGGACAGAAAATACATTTAAAGCAATAATGGCTGAGAACTTCTGAATCTGGAGAGTGAAATGGACACCCAGATCCATGAGATCCATAGGACCCCAAATAGGGCTACACTGAGGCACATTGTAATTAAAGTGTAGAAAGGCAAAGACAAAGAAAGAATTTTAACAGCAGCAAGAGAAAAGAGAAACCCTATAAGTACAAGGGAACCCCTCTAACATTATTGGCAGATTTCTCAACAGAAACTTTTCAGACCAGGAGAGAATGAGGTGACATATTCAAAATATTGAAAGAAAACTGTCAACCAAGAATTCTATACCTGGTGAAGCTATCCTTCAGAAATGAAGGAGGGATAAAGACTTCCCTAAACAAACAAAAGCATAGAGAGTTCAATATACCAGAACTGCCTTATAAAAAAAGCTAAAAGTAATTCTTTGAGTGGAAGTAAAAGAACATTAATTAACATCATAAAAACATAAAAAGGTAGTGCAAATCTGACAGTGATAAAAATATAGTTATATTAGATTCTAAAATATGGTAATAGTGGTACCTAATTCACTTTTACAACTCTAGTTTAAAAGTTAAAGACAAAAACCAAAGGTAGTAAAAATAACCATAATAATCTGTTATTAGTTGTGCAATATAAAAAAAAAACAAGGAAGTTGTAAAAGCAATAACCCAATTCTTCCAAAAATGAAGGGTAACGGTCCCAAACTCATTTTAGTAGGTCAGCATTATCCTGATACCAAAATCAGAAAAGGACACTACTACGAAAGAAAACTACCAGCCAATATCCCTGATGAATAACGATGCAGAACTTCTCGATAAGATACTATCAAACCAAATTCGGGAGCACATTAGAAGGAACATACACCAAAACCAAGGAGGATTTATCCCTGGGATGTAAGGATGGTTCAGCACAAGGTGGTACATTATAGAATGAAAGAATCATATGATCATATCAGTGGACACAGAAAAAGTGCTTGACTTTTGACATTCAATATCCATTCATGATAAAGATGCTTAACAAATTAAGCATAGAAGGAACATATCTCAACATAATAAAGGCTATATATGACAAGCCTCCAGCTAACATCATACTAAATGGTGAAAGGTTAAAAGTTTTTCCCCAAAGGTCAAGAAAAATACGAGATGCCCACTCTTACCATTCATATGCAACATAATACCTGAAGTCATAGCTAGAGCAATCAGGTAATAAATGAACAAACAAACATTAAAAAATAAAAGGTATTAGTTTTGGAGGGGAAGAAGTAAAATTGTGTCTCTTTGCAGATGACATTATTTTATATACAGAAAATCCTAATTTAAAAAAACTTAACCAAAACACTTAAAAATTTTTTTTTAAGGTTTATTCATTTTTGAGAGATAGAGACACAGTGTGAGTGGGGGAGGGGCAAAGAGAGGGAGGCACAGAATCCGAAGCAGGCTCCAGGCTCTGAGCTGTCAGCACAGAGCCCAACGTGGGGCTCGAACCCACAAACCGTGAGATCATGACCTGAGCCAAAGTCAGATGCTCAACTGACTGAGCCACTCAGGCGCCCCTTGATCAAAACACTTTTAGATGTAACCAATGAATTCATTAAAGTTGCAGGATAGAAAACTGAAATACAAAAATCAATAGCGTTACTATGCACTAACAGTTATTTTTCTAAAAATGAAATAAATTGATCCAATTTATAAAAATATCAAAAGCAATAAAATACTTAGGAATGAGTTTAAGGAGGTGAGCAATTTCTGAAAAGTGTAAGGCATCAAAGAAAGAAAGCAAAGAAGATGCAAATAAATGGAGAGGCATTCCATGTTCAGGAATTGGAAGAATTAATATTGTTAAAATGTCAATACTATCAAAAGCCAACTCTAGGTTCATTGCAAACCCTATCAAGATTACAATGATAATTTTATAGAAGTAGAAAAATCACTCCTAAAGTGTATATGGAACCACAAAAGACCCTGAATAGCCAAAGATATCCTGAGAAAGAAGAACAAAGCAGGAGAGATCAGACTTCTGATTTCAAACTGTACTCTAAACTGTAGTCATCAAAACATTGTGGTACTGCCATAAAAACAAATGGAACAATGAAACAGACTTAAGAGCCCAGAAATAAATCCAAGTGTGTGTGGTCAAGTAATATTTGACAAGGGAGCCAAGAGTATTCAGTGGAAAAAAAAGACAGTCTCTTCAATAAATGATGCTGGATTAATTGATTATTTACATGTAAAAGAATCAACCTGGGGTTGGCTCAGTCAGTTGAGTGTCTGAGTTTAGCTCACCTCATGATCTCAATGGTTTGTGAGATCAGGCCCCGCGTCCAGCTCTGAGCTGACACTGTGGAGCCTACTTTCAATTCTCTGTCTTCCTGTCGCTCTCCTGCTCACACACTCTCTCAAAAATAAACATTTGAAAGAAAACAAAAAAGAACCTGAACCACTCACAAAAATTAACTCAAGATGTATTAAAGACTTAAATGTAAGACCTGAAACCATGAAACTCCAAGAAGAAAACATAGGAATAAAGCTCCTTGACATGGGTCTTGGTAATGATTTTTTGGATATGACATCTAAACCACAAGCAGCAAAAAAAAAGAGAAAAGAAAAGAAAAGCAAGTGGGACTACATCAAACTAGAAAGCTTCTGCATAGCAAAAGAGACTGTCAAGAAAGTGAAACAACAATCTACAGAATGAAAAAAAAATTTTCAAACCATATATCTGATATTTTTTAAATACATGAAGAACATATAGAACTCCATAGCAAAACAACCGGGCAGAGGTCCTGGACAAACATTTCTCCAAAGAAAATATATGAAAGGCCAACAAGCTCACGAAAAGATGTTCAACATTGCTGTCATTAGGAAAATGCAAATTGTAACCACAAGGAGATACCATCTCATACCTACTAGAATAGCCATCCCCAAAAAGACAAGAGATAACAAATGCTGGCATGAATATAGAGGAAAATAAGCCCTTGCGCACTCTTGGTGAGATTGCAAATTGGTGTAGCCACTATGGAAAGCAATATGGAGGATCCTCAAAAAAAGTAAATATAAAACTGCCATATGATCCAGCAATTCCATTTATGGTAATATATATCCAAAGGAAATGAAAACACTAACTCCAAAAGATACCATGTTCATGGGAAAATGATTTACAGTAGCCAAGACATGGAAACAATCTAAGTGTCCATCAATGGACGAATGAATAAAGAAGTTGTGGTGTATATATACTTCGAAATATCATTCACCCACTAAAAATGAGGAAATGCTACCATCTGCAATAACATGGATGAACTTGAAGGCATATGGTAAGTGAATTAGGTTAGAGAGAGATAAATACTGTATGATCTCACTTAGAAGAGGAATCCAAAAAAGAAAAAAAAAAACCACACTGCAACATGAAGCCAAGTATGTAGGAAAAGAGATCAGACTTCCTGTTACTAAAGGAAGATAGTGGGGGGGGGGAGGGGAAATTGGAGGAAAGTTGTTAAAAGATGCAAACTTCCTCTTATAAATAAACACTGGGGATGTAATGTACAATATGATGACTGTAGCTAGCACTGGTATATGATATGTAGGAAGGTTGTTAAGAGAGTAAATCCTATGACTTCTCATTACAAAGAGAAAGTATTTTTCCTTTTTTTTTTCTTTCTTTCTATTGTATCTATTTGAGAAGAGAGATAGATGCTAACTGAAACTATTGTGGTAACCATTTCACAATATATATAAATCAAATCATCATGCTGTATGCCTTAAACTTATACAATTATGCATGTCAATTATTTTTTGATAGAACTGGAAAAGACTCCAAAAAAAGGAAAAAAAGAAATTGAAAAGGAATAAGCAAACTGCTTCAGTATAGCCTTTTGATTTAAATCACTGCCATTTTCCTCAAAATATTAATTTTAGCTGTAGGAAATAGTCATAATAACAGACCTGACTATATGCTTTTCAAAAGAAATAATAGTTGGTCAACTTTTAAGAGTATGATATACACTGTAGTATCTTGGTATTCAGACAGCATTGGGAAGGACATCTTTTTGTTACAGCTCTCTTCTGCTGTTATTGGACCCACCTTTCACACCCCACCTTTTCTGTCTTCTGCCTATCTGCCACTTGCTTCCTAAGATGTATCTTGTTGTTTGTCCATTTCTGTTCTGTCCAGAGACAGACTTATTGCATCTGTCTCTGAAGAAATGAGGCAGATACTCTAGCACTCCACATGTTAAATAAAATTCAGGCTCTGAATTTTAGTAGACATGGAAGGGACAACATGGGACTGTTGATAGAGGAAACATTGCAATCAAAGGACAACCCTGCTCCTACATTCATCAGATCTCTCTCCAGTAGCTACTTTCTGCTTTCTGTATCTCCCAAGGGATATGTATACTCTTTTTTTTTTTTTTTGAGAGAGAGAGAGAGACAAAGCAGGGAATGGGGCAAAAAGAGAGGAAGAGAGAGAATCTTAAGCAAGCTCCACAACCAGTGAAGAGCCTGACATGGGGCTCAATCCCACAAGTATGAGGTCATGACCTGAGCTGAAACCAGGAGTCAGACATTCAACTGACTGAACCACCTGGGCACCCCAGTGTACTTTTGTTCTCAGTTTCTTTATACCTGTTTTCCATGAGAGGAATGTGATAATACCACCTAATCTTTAAGGCCTTGCCATGTTCCTCCTACCCCAGGACCTTTGCACACGCTATTATCCCCTGTCTCTGGAACACTGTTTCCTCCCATGTTGCCTAGTTAACTATCCATTTGTCCTTCAGATTACAGCTCCAGCTTTACTTTCTCAGATAATCCTTCACCTGCTTAATTAAATTCCCTTCCTATAGTCTCTCATAACACATGTACGTTCTGTTTATAACACTTGTCATGGTGACACCTGCATGACAACTTGATTAATGAAAGCTCAATCATGGCATCAACCATTTTTGCTCATCACTGTGTTTACAATTCTGGTACGTAGTACCATCTCAATAAATATTTATTAAATAAGTGAACCAAGATCTTGTGTTCCTTGGATTACTCTTAAGAATTGCTGACTTAGATATGCTTGCATCCAAGAAGCATTCTGTTTCATATTTGTACCGGCACAGTGTGTTGACAATTAATGTGATGTGGTCTCACAATCTATAGTGATACGATTAATGACTGTTGAAAACTGAAACGTTATATCACTCTCTTATTTCCAGTGGTATGTTTTGTAAATCACATCACACAATTACTGCTGTCCTTGTTGATGTGTATTGTTGATAATATAATGCACACAGTTGTTGATGTAATGTAGTCAGAAATTTTCTATGGAGAAGAATGTTAGGCTTTAATGGTTTTTGATGTACTGAATGATTACCATTGTTATTGCAGCTGAAAAAAATGGTAATTGATATGAAAAACACTTTGAAGTATAATTAGTTCTTCAGGACTCTGAAGCCACATCAATATGTGGCAGGCAAGAATTAATGTCACACACCCTGTAGGCTTAAGAAGTAGGAAATCATGGGATATTTGCCCTCTTTGGTATAGTATTTTGGAATCTCAGAGAAGTCCCCCCTGCCAGAGCTTAAGAGATGTTCTCTGTCTTTTAAATTTTTTTTTCAACGTTTATTTATTTTTGGGACAGAGAGAGACAGAGCATGAACGGGGGAGGGGCAGAGAGAGAGGGAGACACAGAATCGGAAACAGGCTCCAGGCTCCGAGCCATCAGCCCAGAGCCTGATGTGGGGCTCAAACTCCCGGACCGTGAGATCGTGACCTGGCTGAAGTCGGACGCTTAACCGACTGCGCCACCCAGGCGCCCCGAGATGTTCTCTGTCTTTAAGAAGTTTATAATCTAGTTGGGAAAAGGTCTGTGCAAACATAAGTCTGTATTTCTAACAACTATGGTAAAACACACACACACACACACACATACACACACACACACACACACACGGCGTTCTGTTGGTACAGACATAAATCTGTATTTCTAACAACTATGATAAAACACACACACACACACACACACACACACATGCATGCACACGCACACACATAACATTCTTCTGTGGCCGTAATTATAAGAAGAGAAAGAATGATCTTAGTTGACTTGCAAAGCCCTCCCAACCTAAATATCAGCCCTTCTCTTCTGACCTCACCTTCTGCTCTTTCCCTCTTTCACCTCACACTGGTCAACTCACTGTTTCTACCTCAGGACTTTTGCACTTGCTAGGGTCTTCTCCTGACACGCTATTGCCCCAGATAACCACACAGCTGGCTTCCTCATATCCTTCAAGGCCTGACTGTCACCTTCTCAGTGAGGCTTCCTTTGGCCACTCAATTTAAAACTGTAACATCAGCCAATCGCACTGTCCACAATCAATCTCCCTTTTTTTTCCTAAATGCATTTTACACTATCTAATAATACTATATATTTTACCTTTTTATCATTTTTACCACCTTCCCTCACTAAATTGTAAGCTCCCTGAGCACAAAGATTTTCATCTGTTTTCTCACTGCTGTGTCTCCAGTACATAGAACAATGCCTGACACATAGTAGGAGCTCAATAAATACTTGTTGGATGAACAAATGAAAGTCCTGCATGGAAGGAAAGGACAAAGCGTGCAAGCTTCAGAGCTAAAGACCCTGTTTTCAGCATTTATTTTCCAGGTAATCCCAGGCACAACAGTTAAGCTCCGTAAACCTCATCTGTAAAATGAAGCGTGTCCCCCTCAGTACTGTCAAGAATTGTTCGTGTGTGTCATCTCTTCCTCAGTTGTAGAAACAAGACCCGTAACCTCTCCATTCTTCTATACATACAGCCGGTGCTCTGTAAGTGACAGCCAGTGTTATGGCGGAGTAGGTTTTGGGTAGACGGAGATTTGAAATAGACATTAGCAGAGTCTACAGAAGCAAATGAGTGATGTGGGGGATTGAATGAGATGATGATTGTTAAGGGTAAGTACGGAGCTTGCCTGCACCTGTGGTGGAATATTTGCTGTTCTCATCATGCTTCAGCACCGTACCTTCTCTGCACAGAAAGAAATGACAGTGTTGGGCGGGGGGAGCATCTGGGTGGCTCCGTTGGTTAAGGGTCTGACTCTCGGTTTCAGCTCAGGTCACAATCTCACGGTTCATGTGTTCGAGTGCCACGTCAGGCTCTGTGCTGACGGTGCAGAGCCTGCTTGGGATTCTCTCGTTCTCTCCCCTCTCTCTGTGCCCCTCTCTACCTCTCTCTCAAAATAAATAAGTAAACCTAAAAAAATGAGAGTATTGGAACAGCCTAGAAGTCACTGAGCCATGTGGAAGACAGCAAGATGAGGATAGAGACGTGGAAACCCGAGACAGCCGTAGGAGGCCATGACATGACCAAGTGTTGGGTGGGAGAGAGCCTTTCCTCAAGCATGTGTGCAAGATGGAAATTGTGTCATGGGCTGGCAAGTAGTGCTAGGTAGTCCTGTGGGGTACTGGAAACATTCTTCAGCTTGATCTGGTGGGGGGTTAGACTGGTGAATACATAACTGTAATTCGTGAAGCTGTACACTTTGTAGGATGTTAATTAAAATTTATGAAGTTGTGTACTTTATGGAAAGTTCTACTTCAGTGAAAAAGTGAGATTATGGCCGCGTGTGTGTGCGCAGGTGGGTAGTCCCAAGGAAACTTGCTTAGCAGCAATAATGTGATGATGCTATGGATGGCTACACAAACACATAAGGAGGGATTTAAGCAAAAAATGTATCCGTGATGAGTGCATCAAGAGCTCCTACTGGAAGACCAGAAGGATCGTGCTGCTGCTGCTTGTGCTGGGGCAGGGGAAGGAGAAGCCTGGTGGGTGATGGAGGGAAGCAGGGAGACTCCAGGGAGTTTCATTGGGGCCATTCAGGGCTAGTCTTCACGTGGTAGACTAGGAAGCAGCTTCAGGGAAGAGCATCCTCTCTAGAGTGAAAAGAAGACCTGAGAATGCCGCAGACTCTGGAAATTTCTGCTCTGAGCCCACGAGGAGAGTTGTAAAAATCTCATGTGAACGTCAGAGATATTATTTAACACCACAAAGGAAGGTAGAAGAACTCTAGAAAATCTAGCTTTCAAAAGTTAAACTAGAGAACACCAAATATCTGCAAGGTAACCTTTATGAACCTTGTGAGGCTGATTTTCTTGCACAGAATCATAGAATGGCAGAACTGTAAAGGATCTGAGATGCCATCTGATTCGGTTAGCCTCATTTTCTAGAAGCTAATCTTCAGGAGGGTGTGGTTTGGCCTTACCACACAGTTGGTTCATTTAAAGCTAAAGAGAACTTAGATCTATCTGGTATGTTACTTCTTAGGACTTCTTGCCTTCCTGCTGTCTCTTCTCTCCATCCTCCTTTTCTCTCTTTCTTTTCTTTCCCCCTTCCTCCTTCCTCCCTCCCTCCCTCCCTTCCTTCCTTCCTTCCTCCCTCCTTTCCTTCCTCCCTCCCTTCCTTCCTTCCTTCCTTCCTTCCTTCCTTCCTTCCTTCCTTCCTTCCTCCTTTTTCAAATTAGGAATTCATGTTTAGCAATCCCTTTAAAAACAGGATGAGTAATTACTTTTTAGATATTAAGAAATTGTATTTATTTTAGTTCACTATAGCCAATAAATTGTTATTGGAATCACATTGTTTAATATATTGAAATTTATACCGAGTTCTTTATCTAATTGGAACTATGAAGTAAAATAGCTTGTTTTGTGTGTAGGCACCTTCTTTAAAATATAATAAAATTGTTCCCAGGTCAATAGCACCTTTACAAAAGGAAAGCAGAAACATTAATATTATAATCCTAGGTAAGCTGTTCAAACAAACACAATAGCATACTTTAATTTCTTTAATTCACACTAAGTTGTTGGGAAAATTACTCATGTTCTCAGCATGGGTTCTTACTCCTGGGTCTGCAAAATTAAAACAAAAAGAAATGACATGAAAATATTGAGAGAAAAGTCAACAATTACAATATTCAAACTTAACCTAGTGATCATCAATTAAACAACCAAGGAAGTGAATCAGTTTTAAGATGGATCTTAGAACACTTTCAATTAAAAGGAGCAAATTCATTCTCATCTCTTAGCTATATCTAAAGTGCAATTGAAATCCTAAAATATTATTTTTGAATTAGGCATTATGACTAAAATTAAATAGATCATCATGTACTATATTAAGGCTTACAATACGTTTCCTTTTTCTTTCAAGTATCAAAATGTAAAAATGGTTATTACTGCCTTTTAGTAAAATAGAATATATTAAGTAAAAGAATTAAGACATTTTTTCGTCCCTGTAAGTGCATCTGGGGAAAGAATTTGAAAAATCTTGTACCTTGAGCTCATAGGGACTTCTGCCCCCACATGGACTTTGCATTGCTTGTTCTAGTCCCACATGTGAATCATTTCTGACCTCTAAATCAGGAAGAAAAAGAAAAACAGGAATGGGGAGATGTGTTTTCTCTTTGATCCATTCTCTGATCATAAAGGAAACTGGGAATATGGAAATGCATTTTCTCTTTGATGCAGGTTTTGATCAGCATATTTATAAGCAGCTCAGGGAGTTCTTGCAGAGAAAGGGAGATGGGAGAAATCTCCCACCCTGGTGCTTCTTTGGTTCCAGTGCGT
Source organism: Felis catus (assembly GCF_018350175.1). Lineage (NCBI taxonomy): Eukaryota > Metazoa > Chordata > Mammalia > Carnivora > Felidae > Felis > Felis catus. The sequence continues at coordinate 118,361,195 of NC_058374.1, forward strand.
TTGACAAGATTATAGAAAATACAGAGGAGCTCAGCATCCATGGTGGAGTTAAATCAGATAGTCAACAAGTATTTAGCAAGCATCTGCAGGACGCATAACTTTGAACTGCACCCCAGGCATAAACCATAACCTCTCACAACTCAGCTTTATGGGTAGGAGATTTAAGTATGGTTAAGAACTTCATACTGATAAACATTGCATCATTTATCCTTAATCCAGAAACTGACATTAAGTCTGATATCGAGCCATTGTTGATGTGGTCGCGTTAAGGGTGGTACAGAAATTCATCCATATCCTGGAAAGCCCACATTCGTGCCGTCTTCTGTCCTGGTGTGTCACATTATCATCTTTGAGTTCTTCAGTTCCCAACATCAATTGGAAATCTAGTAGTCTTAGTTGTACCGCTGGAAACTCAAAGTGTGTCGGAGACATGGTAGATTTTCTAATTGGATTTAGTGTCTCCACATCTCCTCCTCTTTGTCCTTCTTTTATTCATTTCTGTTGCCATCTCCTCCCAAAACAGAGCTCTAAATGCTTACCCAACTTTGCCGTGACAGTTATTAACTTTCACACTCAGCTAGGCCAGAAATCCTCCTGGGGCCTTGTCGCCATGATGTCTGGGTCTGGGCTGTTTAATTCTGGAACTTCATTCTCCCCTCCTTGTTCCATAGTGTGAAAATCCAGAGGGCACTGGGATATGGAGTGGTAGTTCCCACACCTTGGTGATAATCTAAATTAGGGATCTTTCTTTTATTAAAAAACAACAAAAACAAAACAAAAAAAATCCCTCAGTCCCATCTCTGGAAGTTCAGATTTTAGTAGGTCTGAGGTGAATTTTGATGATGGACCAGATTTGGAAAACACTGCTTTCCTATGAACACTGCTACTCAGAGTGTGGTCAGCAGTCCAGCAGCATTGGTCTCACCCGGGCGGGTTGGGGGGGGGGAGGGGGAGGGGCTGGTTAGAAATGCAGAATCTTGGGCCTTACTCTAGACCTATTTACATCAGTCAGACTCAACATTTTAACCCAGACCTCCGTGCATTAACATATGAAAGTTTGGGAAGTTCTTCTGTGAAGAACTCACTCTGAAGAAGAAAATCTCGATTGTGCCCCCAAAGTTGCTTTTAGCAAAATGGGGCCTAGGACATATGCTTTAAACTCCCTCTCTTCATCTCCTTATAGGGAAGAGAACAAAAGATGGAGAGAGAGAGAGAGAGAAAGAGATTTGGTTTAAATGATGTCTTATTTTATAGGATTCGAAATAGTTTTAAAGAGATCTTGCATCAGCCACTGAATGTCAGGATGTTTATGTGAGTATGGGATATTAATTGTGTGTATATAATATGTGTAGCGTATGTGCGTGTGGTTCTTCTGTGCGTGTCTGTCTCCAAATTTCCCCCTTTTATAAAGAAACCAGTCATACTGAATTAGGGCCCACCCTAATGACTTCATTTTAACTTGATTACTTCTGTAGTAGAGACCCTATCTCTGAAAAAGGTCACATTCTGAAGAACGGAGGATTAGGACCTCAGTATGTGAATTTGGGGAGGACACGCTTCAACCCACAGCATCTACAGTAGCCAACTGCTAATGAGAAGAAGGATGTGGGGCCCCTGAATCCCTTCACTGTCATCCCCATGTCCACCTGGGATTAGATCTGAACTACTGGGGACAAATAGCTCCTGAGAAATCCACTTTGCTGGCCACGAGGTCACAGCAGCCCAGCCTGATTATGCTCAGCATCGTCCGAAAAACACAAATCCTTCAGTTTTGCTGACTTTTACTCCTGGGCCATAAGTGAACGGAGGACCAAGACAAATGGTCTTTGATGGACTACTGGCAAGGTTTATTCCCACTAAAAATCAAACCCACCATAATTTCTTTCTAATGGCCCAACAGATCTTTGAATGAGGCCTACAAATCTACGGAGGCCTCGGTCCTCACAGCTTCAGGAAGACAAAAACGTCAGTGATTTTCTTTCCTCGGCATTCTGCCAGGGTCCCCTGGGTCCTGGTTTTATTATTGCTGTATCTGTCAGGTGTGGTCTGTGCATAATCCAACACACTCAGCTACATGCCCAACGGCCCTGATTTAAAGCAAAATGCGATGGATGGGATAGCCTAAATAGTAGTGGGCTTCAGAAAAGGAGTGAAATGAGCCTAGACTGAGAAATAGACCCAGATTTGAGAATCTCCAGCATTTACAAAACCGGAGGGGACGTAAATAAATCCTGTTACCAGGTAGGAGACACCTGCACCCCACAAGTACTTCTCTGAGAGCCGACACGATTACAGAGCGACTCAAATAGTACAGAAAATGTATTCATATTAAATTTGTCAGTGACACCTACTTCTGTGAACTTGAATCAAGTTCAAGGTGACCTTGACAATTTGGAGAAGTGGATACACGCAAACAGCAAGAGGTTTCACAGGTAAATTCATGTGGGATAATTCAAACATTATAAATATAAGCCACTGGTGGGATTGATTTTGCAAGAAAGTGGCAGCCAGGTTTTGGAGGCTAAGTGGGATGGGCAGGCGAAGGTAGAGCATGAAGGAGGTGTCCTAACACACATCGATGCATGCAAATAAGATGGACAGATCCTAGCATGGGGTTTTCAGACTTTTTTGAGCATGACTCATAGTAAAAAATAATTTTGCATTGTGACCTAGTATATATACATATACATATACATATACATATACATATACATATACATATACATATACATATACGTATACATATACCTGAAACAAATGTTTAGCAAAATAATACCCTTACTACGTGTAAGAGTCTATATTCTATTCTATTCCACTCCATTCCATTCTAGGCTATCCTATTCTATCCTATCTTACCCCTTTCTATTTGTCTTCATTTTTAAATTACTATTTTAATGTTAGTGTGACCCACTACATTGATCTTTATGACCCACCTAGTGGGTTACAATCTGGAAAGGATGAGAAAGTATTCTTACAATACCAGTGGTTTGCAATAGAGTGGGGTTGGGAGGGATTATGTGATACCCAAAGATGTTTTAGGTTGTGATAATTTGGAGGGTGCTACTGGCATCCAGTGGATAGAGGCCAAGGATTTTGCAAAACATCTTACAGTGCACAGGACAGCTCCCCACAACAGAGAATCACCATGCCCCCCACAAATGTTAATAGTGCTGCTGCTGAGAATCTCTGCTCTATACTTAGCGCTATTCTAAATATTATTTAGAGTGTGATTTTCAGTCTGAGTTCCTTGGAGCCTTGGGAGCTCTTTCAAAGTGGTTCAGGAGGGTAGGGTTGGGGGAGAGCCATAGGGCCCTAAGCCTCCTACCCACACTCTCCCACCAGCCACAACAGACTGGACTTTCATTTGTAGGAAGATGAACTCATGCCAGTTTGCTTGGTAGTTTCCTGGTTTTAGCTCCATAAGTCCCACATCCCAGGACCTCCCTCAGACCCTGGGACACCAGGCCAGGTGATCACCCTGTAGTGTGCTGGACAAGAAAAGTGGTTCTTGAGGAGAAAGAGTTCTGCTTAACACAAGAGGAGAAGGTTGTTAAAAGCCATTGTTTCCAGAAGCATAAATCTTACTGTTGAGGAGGCTGTTGAGGAGAACCTGGAGATCTCCAAGGGACCCATTTTAAAACGTTATCAATGGTTTGGGGAACAGCCTCATGAAAGAACATTAAAGAACTAGGTTTCTTTCCCCAGGCTGAGAACCTTAGGGAGAGCAAGATCTTAATCACCGTCTTCATGGGAACGAAGCAACGATGCCATGTGAATGATTTTAAGCAGCTGTTCTCTGCTTCTACATTTGGCAGGTTAAAAGGGATTCTAGCGAAATATCAGGAAGAACTTCTTGCCTTTAAGAAAATGTTTGGAGTGTCTTATTCTTTATTTTTTTTCTGAGGGCAAAAGATAAGAATTTACCTATTAAAAATATAATTTTTTGAATTGGGTGCTTCCTAGAGTCAGGGGACTGTTGGCTGTGGCCTCCTGAGCTTCCTTCTGTCTGTGATTCTATGAATGGCTTGAACCTTTATCTGGCAAGTGCCCTGGGCGAGATACACTCCATAATTAATGAAAAAAGACACGGATCCTATCCTTTAGGAGACAACATTCCCCAAACAGTCAATCAAAAATCAACCACATTCTTTTTTAGGTCATATCTTCTTGAAAGTGTCCCTGTAAGGATATGTTTTCGCCATTTCCTGGAAGCCAATTTATTGTGGTTACTCAGGTAATTTCTCTCAGACCTTAGAGGTACAACTAATTAAACTTCAACAAGGTGGGACCTGACTTCACTACCTGACCTCCTTTTGGTGCCATTTTGTTATACTTTGTTTTACTATTCTCCTACACCTTTAGCAGAAGGTCAACAAAATATTTCAGAGCTATAATTATAATATAGTGTTTGTTCTTTAAGTGTTTCGAAAGCAATAGAAATTTTCCCTCAATCACTGTTGGCTGCCCAGAGTTAATATAGTTCTGTATCAAGATAGCTGCATTTGAACTTCCTTTCTTCAGAAGAAACTGTAATAACATTTTCTCTTGTGAAAATGGGATATCCACCCAAAGGTGAGGACAAGGAAGACATTCCTATATGTAGAGTGTCTCCAATCATTTTAAAAATAGAAACTACTTTTTATTTCCCTGATGCATTGAGATCTTGTAGAGTGTGACATGTTGGCAGAGCCTGACTCGGGAAGCGAGAGGGCTGCTCGTTGAGATGGAAAGCCCAAGGAAGGAGCATTAAGTGAGCTCAGCTACTGTCGCCTTTCACTGCCCCCTTCATGGAAACTTCTGGGGAATGAAAAGGGAGGGCCGCCGAGGGGCTGTGGGTTCACAAATGAGCCTCTTCACCAGCTTGTCAGGATGCTTCTAGATATAAACAGTGCATTCCTAACAAGGCAACACCTCATTTTGCTCCCTTAGGAATAGAGAATCTCTTTGAAAACTCAGGAACTGTGACACCGGTGTTTACAGTATTTTAATTATTATGGACCCATTTGTTCAATTTAAGAGGCTGTGGATTACACTTAAATACCTGAATGGTCTAGCCTGCATTCAAAGAGTCACTGAGCTATAAAATCGTCATTTGCTCAACCCTGTTGTCTTAGACCATTAGTTACTACTGAGATCTATAATGATTTGGCCATTTCCAGTGATAAGCGAAAGAGAAGCGGTTCATTATCTTTAGCACCCACAACTGAAATTACTTGTTGCAACTCTTAACTGAATAGTTCTATTTGCTAATAGTTCTTCCTAAAATTAAATTATATTTTGTCAAAGAAAAGTCATTTTTCCCCTTAGATAACTGCACATATATTTTGTTCTAGAAAACATATTATGTCCTCAGCAAAAATTGAATGTGAAAATCTTTCTCACATTTCAAATAAGATATCATTAAGCAAAGTTCTTACTGCTTGAGTGAAAAAAGTCACTGTGCAAATAGTATCATACAAAGTAATGGCCTTCTTCCAGTTTGCTTTCCGGATGGAACACAATGGCTCAGCACAGACATTTCGGAACCAGCTTGGAAAGAGGACCAATACAAAGAAAATAGAGATGAATTGTACAGTCAAGATGGTTTGGCAACTTGCTAACACATTTCTCGGCTGGGTAAGGAAAATAACTTGATAAATACAATAGGAGGTGCAGGGTGAGAACCTGAGGGCCTAGGTTGGTGGGAGAGTGAAAACGAAGAAAAGTAAGCTAATTACACAATAAACTGGAATAGGGGAATGTGGAAGGGAACAGATAAGGAGGAAAGTAGGAGTAAAGGAAGGCTGAGGCGGCTAGTGAGGAGTAGAAATTCTGAGCAGCGGAAATGATGGTTGTTTCGGGAACAGGAAGCTGAATATTGAATTCTGAGTGCGTGTCTTGAATTGAGCTCTCTCACTCTCTCAAAATCTTTGGTAAATTCCTAGGTGGCTCTCGCATCCCTAGACCCCTGTGTTTTTGGTTTTTTAAGTTGTACTTTTTGTTTTGTTTTACTTACCACTTTCTGAAACTACCGTATAAACCATGTGTTTGCTTAACGTCTGGCTTTTCCTACCAGATGAGGGGATTTTGTCTGTTTTGTTTCCTGCTGTCGTCCAAGGACCTAGAGCACTGTGTGACTCAGGATGGATCCTGATACATACTTTTGAATGAATGAATAAATAACTGAAATCGAGCTACTGCTACCCTTAAGGCTTTCAGAAAAATTGGAGGAGACCCAGAGGAGGTTTGATGGCCCACCTAAGGTGACTTTATTTAAATTTACTGTTTGGTGTCATCAGGTTTCGGTTACTTTGAAGTTCGAACAGTCTTTCCTTTTCCCAATTTTCTCTTTCCAGTAGCCTGGCTTTTACTTGTATAAATTATTGGCCTCTGTCCCTAGTTGAGAGGCATAGACCAAATTGTGTACTGTTTTGTTTTATGAGGAAAATGGGTTATCGTTTTTTAGATTCTGCTACGATAGTGATAGAGTTTTCTCTACTCTCACCAACAGATGATTTCTAGTAAGATAATAACAAATATTATTTAACAGTGATCTTTTTTCCTACTCTAGAAATGTGGATGAAATGTATACTAGACTTTCAGTATTGGATACCCTACCTTCTGCCTTCTGGTTTTCAACTCCAGAAGCTGAAAATGGACAACCCAAGCATTAAACTTGCTTAATGCAAAGAAGCTGTCATTAGGATGGCAAATGGAAGTGCTTTTCCAGTCCAAGATGGCAGTAAGGACTAACGAAGCTGACCTGCCTGAAGCAATAGGGAGAGGTGAGGCCTGGGGTGAGTTGTAAAGTGCTTGCCTCCTCTGAAGGTATTCACATTCACATTTTTAAATGTTATGCTAGCAAATATAACAAATATTAGCATGTGAGGAGTGCCATTTTGTACTTGTGATTCCTCATCTCAAGCTAATGGTGTTAAAAAGCGGATTTTGCTTATAAATCTAATTTTTGTTTTAGTATTCCTTAAAAATTGCCCATTCTTTTTCTGTGACTCATATGAAGATCTTGTGTGTATATGTAGTCTTCTGTGAATATATATGAATGAATGAATATATATGAAATATATGTGTGTGTATATGTGTATATATATATATATATATACACATACACACACACACACACACAATGAAAATTAAGAAAAAAGTTCAAATCTGTAGTGTAGAACAAGACAACATGTAGAGGATGGTAAGACAATCCATGTATTGCCATAATTGAGCAAAAGCATGAAATTGGAGCCAGAGATGAGGAGGAAAACTATAAGCTGCTACCCTGTCTCTAAAATTCTTGGAAAGATGAGTAGGAATGAGGTTCTCCCATCACACATGGAATATGATTTAACCCAATTCTGTTTGCAGTTGGTTCAAATCCCAACTCCTCCTTTACTAGTTGTTTGGCCTTAGACATGTTACTTAACTTGTGTTAACTCCGTGTTAAAGTGCCCTTCTCTGAACAGTGGGGTTTATTATGGTAGGTGCCTATTGGTTCATCATTCATGGGGATGTTGTGAGGGTTCAATGAGTTAAGGTACACAAAGGACTTAGAACAGGGACTGGTACTGTAAGTCTATAGGAACGATTTATTCATTTATTCATTAGTGTTGTTATAATTTTATTGTAATTGCAAAAGGTAGGGGAGCTCTGTTGACATTGAAGTTACCCTTGTTCACCACCTCCATCTTCCCTGCCCATGTGCCCACTTGTTTAGAACAATTATAACTGGTTGTACTGATCAGTGTAATTCTAGTGTCTCTATATATCATTTAAGGATATGCCCTCTTATATAGAAAAATCCATGGGTGTTGTTAATGTCTTCTACATGATAAGCACTGAGAGGCAGGAACTGTGCCTCATCCTGGACCCAGACATCTGAAATTCCCAAGTCTAGTATATTTTGGAACCTAATGCCAATTCCAGGCAGCAATGACTCCCAAGTTGGCATAGCACATGGTGGGTCCTCAATACAAGTCTGTTGAATATGTGAGACTGTTTGAACCTACACTTCCTAACCAATGGAATTCTTTCCCCTGGAGATTTGATTAGAAATGTATGTTCATCTTTTATGTCCTAAAAGCAGCACTGTTTATGCCCTTAGTTTTGCAGTCCTTCAGAAACCCTGCTCTTCAGCTTCTGCACCTGATTATACCTCCCACGAGTAACACTTAAAAGTGCATCCTTCAGCTAGTGTGCATCGGACATCCTGCCAACCTGTCCACCATCTCCTTCCATTTTCCTCTGTTTGGTACCCCAAACACACACACACACACGCACACGCACACGCACGCACGCGCACGCACACGCACACGCACGCACACGCACATGCACACGCACACTCATGCACACACACAAACATAAAGCAGCAATAAAATCCTCTTCCTTGAGCCAAAACAAAACAATCTCATCTTCCTCAAAACAAACCCTCTGTGCATATTGACGTTTGATGTCAGTGCCCACCGAAGTGATTGAAAAACTGGTTCTGCTCATAGAAAGATTAATCTGTCCCTTTACAACCTACGATGACATGTTCTCTCCAGGCTCTCAGAAAAGAAAGAACTCACATCCTATAGTCAAAGATAAGGTTACCTTCCATGGGCTTTGTGCCTCTCTGAGGCTGCTCAGTCCCTTTCAAATCCATTTTTAGGAGTTTAATTGCATCAATAAAGTTCTAAGAGGGGCAGGATGTATTTGAAGAGGCTGCATGGGATTAGCCACTCACCACTTTGAGTTTTCAGTCTGGTTGTCTCATCTTCCTGAATGCTTCACTTTCTCACTGTTGAAATGGGAATCATGTAGGAACTCATGAAGCTGAGGGGAAATAAAGGGAGGCAACTTCGGTAAATGTGCTAAGAAAATCCCTGTCATTTTCTCTGCTTCTGATAAGGAGGGGAGTGACCAACCAGGGGCTAAGGAGGTGATGACCCCCAACTATTCTTACCTGAGACAATAGCTCACAAATTCTTAAGAATAGTTTGGAAGTTGGAACAATGGCTAACCATTTTATTTCTGAAGGATTTTTCCTTGACTCTCTGTCTCTCCCTATCTCTGTCTCTGTCTCTCCCTCTGTCTCTTTTTTGCCTTCATGAGCATTATTCCCACTAGACCCAAACTCAGTTACAAAAAATTGTATTTGACATTAAAAAAAAAGTATCAGCATCATGAAATAAATGTAATTTTCAAATGTTACGTAACCTTTGGGCATTAAGGAGTGATATAGCTCTACCTAATCTCTCCAATAACAAAGATAACACAATCAAAGAATTACAAAATGTTACTGCCAGAAGGAATTTAAAAACCTGACAAATTTTTAATGTCAAGGGACTTTTAGAGGATTCTTACCAAATAGACCAAATTTAAGATGAACAGAATTCCGGGAAGCAACAACCCATTCTTTTAGAATAAACTAACACTTCAAAATAAACTATTGCTAATTAGCATAAGTTGAGTATTTACTGTGTGCTGGGCAGAGTTCCAAGCGCTTTATGTGTATTAATTCACTTGGTGCTCTTAACAATTGAACATAGAATCTTGCACCATGCTCCTAAGGGCCTGAACCAGGATTTTTCAGATGATCTGGGCCCAGATTGCTGTTTTCTAGTATAGATGACTCTATGCTAACTAAAGAATTTGTAGTACAGTAGAGCTGCTGTTCCATTCTCCCCCTCCTGTGTGTACCAACTCCCCAATAGCGGCTGTCACTGGGTTTTAGACTACACCCCTTAGGCTGCTTTGCAGCTACATTTGGCCTTATGACCACCGTCTAACCAATGGGATACAGGAGAACGTATTGCATGGGAATCCCAGGAAGACTTTTTAAAGGGAGTTGATCCAACGGAGACCCACCTCCTCTCTGTCCTTCTGCTTGTGCTCTTTCAGGCTTGCAACTTGATGTGAAAGTTGGTGCAATCACACAGTAGTGTGACCTTGAGGTTGAAGCCACATGCTGGGGTAGGTAGAATAGAAAGATAAAAACCCCCATTCCAACTTTGGTCTGTTTATCTCCAGACTCTTTTTTAAGAAATTTCTTTAATGTCCAAGAGAGGTCTTCTATATATTTTTTATTTTAACATATATTAAAATGAATATTTATCTCATTAAAACACATATTTGTTTTAATATATTTATTATATTAAATATACACTTAGTATTTAATATATTCATTTAATATTTTATTTTGTTGAAATGTATACTTTTAAAATATATATAATATTTTTATTTATTTTTAACCAGGGTGCTTTCCCTCATCATTGAAATGTTCAGAGGTTACCGTTGTTGTGGCCTGGAAAAGCAAATCCATTTTATTATTAGGGTAGGGTAAATATAATTAGAAAATTAAATATATTTTTAAAATCATGTAATACATTTTAAGCCCCAAAACAAGGATTTGGGGATTATCTGCAGGTTTGTATTTATCTATGCCAGTGAACTCCACCATGCAGGAGTTTATTCATAGAAAATTAGCAACTGGCTCATGTAATCCTAGAAGTATATTTCCTAAAGTCACTTTTAGTTACAAAGAAACAAAAGGTAGGGGTGCCTGGGTAGCTCACTGGACTCTTGATCTCAGCTCAAGTCTTGATATCAGGGTGGTGAGTTGGGCTCCACACCAAGCATGGAGCCTACTTTAAAAAAAAAAAAGAAAAGAAAAAAAGAAAGAAAGAAAGAAAGAAAGAAAGAAAGAAAGAAAGAAAGAAAGAAAGAAAGAAAGAAAGAAAGAAAAAGAAAGAAAGCAAAAGGTATACTGAGAATGTACATTATGGAGTATAGTGTGAGCACCTGCTTTCTTCCTTGCTGGTACCTGGGAGTTTGTGCAGAGATAAGAGCCATTATTCAGCTGATTAGAAGTTTCTAAGTATCTTCTTTCCATAGGCTCAGTGAACACCTCCCTTCTCAGAGCCTTCAGAGTATTTTACAGATTTGGGAGAGAGAAGTCCCTTCCGAGTTTTCTAATTCTAAAAAAAAAAAAAAAAAAAAAAAAAAAAAAAAAAAAAAAAAAAAGTCAACCAAGGAAAACTATCGCTTAAACAGAGCCAAGTGAGGTGACTTGAAATGAAATAGTCTTTCATTAATGTACATTTTCATTTCTTCAGGCAACATTTAGTCCCAAATAAAGAAGAAATAATATGATTTTTCTTTTATTTATTTTTCTAAAGTTTATTCATTGTGAAAGAAAGAGAGCGAGTGTGTGTACAAGTGGGGGAGGGGCAGAGAGAGAGAAGCTAAGGCAGGCTCTGTGCTACCAACTGCAGGGCCCCAAGATGTGGGGCTCAAACTTACGAGCCATGAGACCATGACCTGAGTTGAAGTTGGACGCTTAACCTACTGAGCCACCCGGGCACCCCATGGTTTTTCTTTTAATGTTGACATTGTGAAGATTCCAGTAGAGACTTTTCCAGTAGAGAAAACTAGGAAAAGGTGAAATCTGATTTATGTTCATTTCTTAAAAGGGGAACATCCCCAGCAACTGAAATAAAATATACCTTCATTTCTAAAACTTTTGAAATTTGGACAAATAGTGTTCCATCATCAGTTACCTGGGGAGATTTGCAGATATTCTGATAACATCCTGTATCTGCATTTATTAAATCATTGTGCCACAGGGATCTGTTAGTGTGAGAGGACAATAAAACATTTTCCTGGGCATCGAACTTTCTTCAAGCTTCCACCGCTATTTGCAGATTCCAGAGTGGCCTGTCGGGTATTGTAGCTTTATTTCCTCAGGATTTCAGGCGTCCTCTTTTAACCCTTTTCATACCACCTGAGTTTCTCAGAACGTTTCATTCTATTATCAGTGGCAAAGCTAGTTTTGATTTAGGAGAAGACATAACCTATAGTTTAAAGTAGACTTTCAAGAAATATAATTAAGTTATGTTCTGTGAATTATAAATTGTGTTGTCTCATCTAGGTAGTTCAGAGTTTTGTTGTCTGCTCCTACAGTCTCCCCTTCTCTCTTTCTCTCTCCTTTTTTCTTACAATATTAAAAGCCAGTTCAATGATTTCCTTATCTGAGGAGACCAGCTGTTTCCTGGAGGTTGGATCTAGTCTCTCCTTTCTAAATCAATGTCTGTCATAGGGAGACAGAAATATGTGTATGACTTACAGGATTTGTCTTCGTAATGATGAATGTTTAGTTAGAACATTGATTATAAAAATAGAAACCAGACTTTGAAAAGCAATTTAAAGCTATGGTATCTGTCTGTTACGATCATTAAAAGCTAATGAGTATATTTCTTTGGTGTAGTTAATCTTTCCACAGCCTAACAACAGTGTTAATGTGGGAAAGATTACATTTAGTGTATGATAAACATTTTGCTGATTAGTCCCCAAATTATATGCTAACTATTTAGCCCATTATTTAAATGTGGTGCAGAGTAGAATCTGCTTTTTAACTAACAATCATGTGGAAAATGATCCAGATTCGGGCAGAATTGAAGGAACGTTTATGTGTTCTATACTTGAAGATACATTACGTGTGATTAAAATTTTAAATTGTTGAGGGAACAGTTGTTTTCAAAGAGATCAAAGGTTGGCTTTATTCATACCTCTTACCGCAGTTGGTTTATAATTATTTATCAAATGTCTGACAAGGCTAATGAGTTTTGTCTACGTTTTCCATCCCTCTTACTAGAATTATGGTTTGTTCTCTCCACTTTTGAAGATCATAAATATGCATAAAGCCACAACTGGCAGGATTTTCTCTAAATTGGAAGACTTTGTCATAAAGCAAATAGCTTCCTGAAACACCTGAAACCTAAGTTTGAAACATCTAAAATTCAAAAATTGTATGTGATTACAGTTTGAATTTTCAAAGAAGTATGGGGATTTTAGATCTGGGGTGTAAATAGATTATCTAATTCAACCGCTCTGTATTTTTTTCAAAGAAAAAATATTGATGAGAAAGGTCAATTGGGAAGTTACTGTTAATAAATTATTTATTTATAAATTATTGTTATTAATAAATTATAAAAAAGAGTCCCTCTGTATAAATGTCTACATGTGGCAAGTACCCGTATATATGACTCTATAATATAAGTAACAGAAAATGTGAACTGAATTTAACCCTGAAGAAGATCTGTTGGCTTCTCTAACTGGAAGGTCTAAACACATGCCAGGTTTCAGGCTGGTTTGGTCCAGCTGTTCACCGATGTCCTAGAGATCCTGTTTCTTTCCCATCTTTCCTTATCGTCTGCTTTTCCTGAGGCCCACCTCTCCCGTGCTGGCAGAATGCCTTGACAGTTTTAGGCTTTATTTCTCCATATCAGACCAGCAGATGAAAAGAAAACCTCCTGGCTGTATCAGTTGCACCTTCTCTCCCCAAAGCCCCCAGAAAACTACCCCTCATGTTTACGTTGGACCAATACCTCTAGCCAGAATCACACTACAGGTTGAATTGTCTAGGGCTGGGTTTATCTGACAAGTAGCCAGGGAGATGGATAAAACGGTAGGCAAAACTGTGGATTAAACCATCAGGGCATATGCCTTGAGTTGGAGGAAGACCTGTGCCCACTCCCTGAACCCTCACCACTGCCCCATATTTACAGGGCAAACAACCACAGCGCATACTACTGTCTGTGCATCTTCTACTCTCAGCGTGCATGCAAGCAATTTATGCTCATTGTAGAAAATTTGAAAACTGCCTTCAAGAGTAATAAAAACATTTAAAAAATCACTCACGATCTCACTTTAGAAATGACTAACCATGAACATTTGGTGTATTTTCTTCTAATCTTTTTCAGAGAGGCAGTATGAAGACGGCACTTGTATCTATGTCTGTCAGTCTGTCTATTTTATGTCTCTATCTCCAGTTTTATATCCTGTTTTACATTTCAGCCTGATGCTCTTGGAAGCCTTTCCGCATAACATTTAGAACCTTGACTTTTCAAAGATAGTGGAAGACTAGAATTATTGAGGAGATAGTAAACAGTTATAGGCAATGCTTTATTTCTCATCACGCTTTCTAAACCTTTTCAGCTTGTCTTTTTGCATTATTGGGCTGAAAAGGTCACTGAGACTTTACTTCATCTCTAAATGGTTCTAAAAATTCCCCAAGGTCCCAAGGCTTACTGTGGAGTAGGATTGCAATCAGTAGAGGTACAGAAGCTGTCAGTTGCTGGAAGAGGGCTTTTTTGGATTATGGCAGCTAAATGCTGAACTAGGAGACCACTGAGAACTGATTGGGCATCAGAACACTCGGTTTTAGTTTAGTCTCTGACACTATCCAATGTGTGCACTGAGAAGTCATTGCAAATCCTCTGTGCCTCCATTTCCTTATTCCGCAAGTGGGTTAAGGGTTCTTATCTACCTTGTCAGAATAAACTAATGAAAAGTATAACTATGAGAGTTATAATTAAATGATTTCCTAATATATATCTAAATGTAAATCTCATTATTGCATTATAATACTTTGTATTATTTTATCCTCTTGTGAAGTGTTGGGATTGATAAAGCAGATGTTATTAACCCCGTATGACAGATGGGGGAACTGAGTGTCAAAATGATATGACTAACATTGGCATCACTCTGCTTATTTAAGGCATCACCCCTAGTAAAAGCATTTGGTGGTAAAGATCATGATCATGATGATGACAATCACGAAGGTAATACCTAACAGTCAAGAGAGGTTAACTAAGAATTAAGTCACCATGAATAACATTTGCAGCTATCTGTTTTTAAAAACTGGGCTTAATCGTTTGATTTTCTCTCAAACAGTAGAATTGGTGAAAACTTATTTTATTAAAAAATAAATAATTGGCTTTTCTAACTTTTGAAAGTAATATATATCTGGTAAAGACAGCTTGGTGAGCACAGGGAAGCAAAAGCAAGAAGAAAAATATCACTTTTATTCTGTTAGGTATAGAAAACTGGTAGTACCTGGCCCAATAGTAAGTTCTTGAAGGAAGAAATCATAGAGAGACCTAGAGATGACTCCATAATACAATAACAGTTATTAAGTGCTAACCCTGATGACATTATCTTAAGTGCTTCAAAGACATTAATAGACTCTTCATAATTATTGCTAACAACTTATGGAGTCAGTTCTAATATTTATCCCATTTTACATGAGGAAACTAACACAGAGACAGATTAATCCAGGGGATGGCCTGGAATCTGAGGATTTGGGGTACGGACTTCTAGCAGCATTCTTTGGACCATCTTTTGGCCTGCTTTGCTTCCTGCAGAGTATTAAGCAAGCTTCAGTCTCCGACTGGAGCAGCTGGGAAACCCGTGGTAGTGACGGCAGAAACCCTGGCTACTCATTCATTGCAAAGAACTTGTGGGGTTCCATGTTAAACCAGTCTCTTCCCAGGAAATGGTCAAGATGGCAGAGGACTGGAATATATAAACTCTTTAGGAATATTTATAGGATCTTCTTGTAGAGTCTGCTAATCAGAATCTTTCACAATCACATTGCTTTTAACTTCCTGACTTGATACAGTAACAAAATATATTTTGATTATAAGTTAGTGGCACAGCCTAAAAAAAATCTTAAAATTTTATGTATATTTCTCAAATTCTAAATAATAAACGCATGTCAATTTTTTTTTTTTGTAACCAGAAAACAAAATCATGGATACTATCCCTTGGGAGGGGCTATAGCAGATCCTAGAGTCAGACCCTGGTTTTATGTCTAGAGTCTGCCACTTACCATCTTGAAGTCTTTGATAAGTTTCTCAACATATCTGTGGTTTCCACGTTTATAAAATGGGGAAACGAATCTCACATACTTTAAAGCACGATTGTGAGGGTTCTATGAATGACACATTAATAATTGTGCTGTCACATAGCAAATGCAATCTTAGAAAATATTCTACAAAAATATACTCAGCCATATATGAGCAAAGATGTTTCCAGGAGTACCGATTGTAATAGTGAAAAACCAGAAACAACCAACATGTCCATCCATAGGAGCATAACTAAATATTAGCGTACTACACTATGGAATAGTGTGCAGCCATTAAAATTAATCAGATGGGTCAAAACTACCATTAGATTGTAAGGTAATGAAGAGAAAGATATCGGTCATTATTTCATCCTTGGGGAACAAGATTGGCACATGGACAGGTTCTCAGTGATTATTAATTAAATCAAAGAATAAATCTTTATTAATTAACACGAACAAATAGCTATTATTTTTCATTTTTTACATTTATTTATTTGGTTTTTTTTAATTTTTTTGTTTATTTATTTTTGAGAGAGAGAGAGAGAGCGTGAGCAGGGGTGGGGCAGAGAGAGAGGGAGGCACAGAATCTGAAGCAGGCTCCAGGCTCTGAGCTGTCAGCACAGGGCCCGATGCAGGACTCGAACCCACCAACCGTGAGATCATGACCTGAGCCGAAGTCGGACGCTCAACTGACTGAGCCACCCAGGTGCCCCTACGGTTATTTATTTTTGAGAGACAGAGAGAGACAGAGCAGGAGCAAGGCAGAGTCAGAGAAAGAAGGAAACACAGAACCCGAAGCAGGCTCCAGGTTCTGAGCTGTCAGCACAGAGCCCGATGCGGGGCTCAAAGTCACAAACTGTGAGATCATGACCTGAGCTGATGTCGGACGCTTAACCAACTCAGCCACCCAGGTGCCTGACAAATATCTATTATATATTAAGTGAAAATAAAATAAAGTTATAGATAGAACTTTCTCCCTCATTCTTTACTTGCCTTTCTTACCCTTTGGGTTTTAGTTTCTCTGAGAGTATTTTCTGATCCTATTGTCTAGTGCAGGCCCCCTATTTCAGTCCTGTGTCTTGTTTCCTTCCTGGGGCTGATCACAATTTATGATGATCTTATTTACATGTTAATCTGAAGTTGTTGCTTTTCTCTGTTTCCTTCCTTCACTAAAATGTCAGGCACCAAAAGGCCAGAATGATGTCTCTTCTATTATAACCCTAACAGCCAAACACATAGTAGGTACTTAATAAAAATTTACTAATGGAATATAGAATCAATATGGAAGGATTCACAATAAACTGTTAACTCTAAAGAGGGGAGAAACTACAGGAACTGGGTAAAAGGAGTTTTTATTTTTCACTACATCTTCTGGATAGTTGATTTTTCAAAATAGTAACTCTGAGTCATGTTTATCACTAGAATATAGAACTATGCCAAAACATTCAGATTTGACAAGGACAGAATTACTATTTGCTAACTTATCTTTTCTGTGGCCATCTCCTTCCATGGAATTTTAGTGCGGACGGCAACAGTGAGGAGTAGTTTCTGCCCCATCACCCCCTCCCTCCCAGCACCCCGCCCCCCCCACCCCCGATGGCCCACATCCATAGGAAGGACCTTTCAGTTTCGTGAGAGAAGGTGAAAGTCTTGATAGGAGACTCACTCTTTATGTGGGATTTCCGTTTCCTTTAAGCATGTTATTTGATTATATGTATTTTGCTAATGAGTTTATTTAAAATGCATTTTCTAAGAGCCTCTCAAGGTGTGTTGAAGTATGGCCACAGGTGGTTGGGAAGATTATTTACCTATTAGTGGTGACGAGTGGAGACATAATGCACGGGGAGACAGAAAGGCTCAGGAAATTAGTATATAGCAATGTAAGCTTAAAGAGAGAGTCATTTCCATCCTTGTCAGATGAACAGGTGCTGAAATTGGGGGTAGGACAAAAACATATCCGGGAGATGTGACAAAAGCGATGAATACTTCCAAAGTGGTGACAAGAGGCTGCCCCAAACTGCAGCAACCAAAAAGCCCACCTGGAAATATTTTAATGACTCAGATTGGAGACTAATTTTATATGTACTATTGAAACCATCTTTTCTCCATAAACATCTGCTGTTCTTTCCATAAGGGCAGCCCAAAATTGCCATCGGTGATGACGTCATTGGCAAACTGCTTACCTCGGACTCACTGAGAGGATAAGCTAGCTGATGCCCAGTGGGTGCCAGGATGGTGGAAGAGGAAGATAATACTCTGACTCTGCTAGTCCCCCTCCCCCAACACACTTGCATACACACACACACACACATACACACACACACATACATAGGATGGCATTGTATCACTGTGGCTACACACACACACACACACACACACACACACACGCACAAAATGCTGTACTGCCTCTGAATCAGTTTCACAACCTCAGCACCCTTGACATTTTGATCCGGAAATGCTCTGTGCTGGGAGGCTGTCCTGTACATTTATAAAATGTTTAGCAACATCTTTGGCCTCCATCTACTAGATGTCAGTCAGTAGCACCACCACCAGCCTCAGTTGCGACAGCCAAAAATGTCTCCAGACATTGCCAAATGTGTCCTGGAGGGCAAAACTTACTCTGGTCGAGAACCATCTCTCTAAAGCACATTTTTTTCTAATAATGAGAACAATTATTAGTATTAAATCTTTGTTTGTCTAGCATTTCATAGCATAGAAAGCCCTAAGAATATGTTTCAGAAAGTCCATTTTATTGCCACCAGGGAAAACAGTATGAAGAAGGGGATGACTGTGTCTTACAGCGCTCCTCCACAAACTCTTATCAGATGAAATTGTTGGCCAGCAGGAGGCTGATGGATGGAACTCACCTCTTGGTTTTAGTTCCTTTGATGCCACCTGCAGCTTGGAATCCTGGGGCAAGTTTTTTGTTCACTTTTCTTTCCTTTTTAGAAAATGTCAAAAGAAATACCGGCTGTAAAGAACATGCTATAACTTAAATTATTAACTCTATTTCATTTGTTTATCTGTTATGTTCTTATTCTTCAGGGGCTTAGTGAGAAGCATGAAGAAAATAGTCAATGAAATCACCCTTTTCCCCAATAATCAAAAGCCCTTGGTCATATTCTATAAGAGAAAACCTAGAAGGTACTTTAAATACATTCAGCAGTTTGAGTGCCACATGAAATAAATTATCTTTAGGTCTTTTTTTTTAAATGTTTATTTATTTTTGAGAGAGAGAGACAGACATGAGCAGGGAAGGGGCAGAGAGAGAGGGAGATACAGAATCCGAAGCAGGCTCTAGGCTCTGAGCTGTCAGCACAGAGCCTGATGTGGGGCTCAAACCCACAAACCTCAAGATCATGACCTGAGCCGAAGATGGATGCTTAACTGACCAAGCCACCCAGGTGCCCCTAACCCTGGGTCTTTAAGGTCTTTAACCTTGTGTGTCTATTCCAATTCATGCTTATATCAGCTTTGTTCAGAGAATTTTTGCCCCATTGTTTAATGATTTTTTTTCTCATATGTGATACTGTTTCCCTACGATAATGTCTCTTCTCTCTCAGTCTCTCCTTCTGCACCTGCAAAGAGACTGCAAAGAGTCTCTGTCTCTCACTCTTTGTCTTTCTCTCCCTCTCCTGAGATTCACCATCCAAGTGTTGTAAGAAGAAGGAAAGCTTTGGAGCCAGTTAATCCTGAGTTCAATTCTTGGTTTTAACAAGTTCAGCATTGTGACGTTGAGCAAGAGTTCTAGCTTCTTAGTATTTCAGTATTCTAGTGTTTATGGGTCAGGAGAGTAATGGCCATTCTATGGGTCAAGATTCCTCAGTTATGAGTGACATATAACCTTATTCAAACTGGCATAAGGAAAAAGGAAATGTGTTAGCCAATATGAGCTAAAAAGTCCATGAGTAGAGCTATCTACCTTTAGGCAAGGTTTGATCTAGGTCTCACTGTGCTTTCTTTGGTTGAGTATATTCTCAGGTCCATTTAGCAACTCCTGTCCATTTCAGACTTGCAACATCTGACCAGTATAAGAAAAGGTCGGCTTCCTGAATAGATCAACCAAAAGTTCTGGGCTTGAGTCTTGTCATTGATTATCCCCAGTTGTTTAAGAGTCCAGATGTGAACCAGTAACTGTGGTGAGAAGGTTGGAATAACTAATTGGCCTAGCCTGCATCACATGCTCATCTCTCAGCCTGAAGCACATGGTGAAGAGCAGTTTCTCGAAGTCAAAGTCAAGGGTATACCATAAGAGGGGGAGCAGAGAAATAAGACAAAATCAAACAAAGACAAGACAAGATAAATATAGACAAAATAACCTAAAACTTGTAAGTCTACTACAACTACCTTGAAATACTGAAATATATACAAGTATCTGCTGGGGTTATTTTCTCCTACTCCAGAACTGGGAAAAGGCAAGATGTTATTTCACTCATTTTAATATATTTTTGTATTGTGTGTGTGTGTGTGTGTGTGTGTGTGTGTGTGTGTATGTGTGTGTTTAATGGGCATTAAAGTCTTTCTCTCTATAGTATTTGGTCATTTAAATTATGTATTTAGTTTTGAAAAAGGTATTTTTGAAATAAGCTCATACATTCCATTCAAAAGAAACAAAAGGTGATATTATGAGTAGTGTCCCCCTCCAGATCTCTGTTCCTCACCCAACCTAGTTGTCCTCGCCAAAGGCATTAAGTCTTACCAGTGTCTTGTGTAAACTGCTAGAAATAGTTTTTGTCTGTACAAATAGGGACCTATTTTATCTCCCCCTCCCCTCCTCAGTGGCCTCCTCCTTCTTCTCTCCCACTCTTCCTTCTGCTTCTACACAAAATAGTAGCATATTTTACATACCCTACTTCATTTTACATTTTTCACTTAAAATATATCCTTAGACATTTATCTATATCTATATATAAAGAACATTTTTGTACTTTTGCATTATAGACTATCAATGTATTCATTTGACAGACTTACAGTAGGTGTTTATTATATACCAGACCTTAATGAATAAAACGGAAAACAGAATGGGCAAAAATAGCTAATGGATATTTCTAGAACATTCTAATGGGATCAGACAATAAAAAAGAAAGAACACAAGCCAGTCATATATGTTGATGGAAAATGATAAATGCTATGGGGAAAAAAAACCAAGCAAGAGGGATATACTGTGAGAGGGCAAATGTTTAGATGAGGAAAGTCCTCACTAAATTGACATTTGAGAAAAAAGGGAGAAGAAGAAATTGAAGACAGGGAAAGAATCATACAGTTTTGTACGCTAAGACTTTCTGAGGCAAAGGAAGTAGCAGGTACAAAGGGCCCGAAGCAGAGATGTACCTAGTGTGTCCAAGAAGAAACAGAGGCCAGTATTGACTGAACAGTGAGCAAGAGAGTGGCAGGAAATGATGCTGGAGAGGCAGTGGGCAGATCATGCAGGGCCTGTGGCAATTGTGATGACCCGGCTTTTACTCTGCGTGAGTTGAAGAAACAATAGAGGGGCTTCAGCAGAGGAAGAATGTGATTTTACTTCCATTTAAAACCCATCACTGGGGGGGCTTCTGGGTGGCTCAGTCGGTTAATCACCTGACTTTGGCTCAGGTCATGATCTCATAGTTAGGGAGTTTGAGCCCTGCGTCCAGCTCTGGGCTGACAGTGCAGAGCCTGATTGGGATCCTCTATCTCCCTCTCTCTCTGCCCCACCCCCACTTGCTCTCTTTCTCTGTCTCTCTCTGTCTCTCTCTCTCAAAAATAAATAAACCTTAAAAAAAATCACTGTGGTCAATTTATGAAGAGACTACCAGTAGGGAGGGCCAAAGGTGGAAACGAGACTATATTAATACATTTTTCCAAGTGTTTCTGTTTTACTATCTCTCAAGAACAGATGTTGAATTGTTTCATACACTTATTTTAGCATGTTTGGTTATAATTATGATTTTTATCTTTAGATCTTACTAACAGGGTGAATTATAGTAATGGATTTCCAAAGAAAGAATCAATCCTACATTCCTAAATAAACCCTACTTGGTCATAGTATACTGTTTTGAATATGCTTACTGATTCTCTATAATAGTATTTTATATGGGATTTCTTAACTTATATTCATCTTATTGGTTTGTAGTTTTCTTTCTGTGCAAACTTTTTTGGGGTTCTGCCTCAGTGTTTTTATATTACATTAAAAATATTGGATGCTTTATTCTCTCTTCTGTGATCTTGAACAGTTTGAAATAGCATGAGAATTAGCTATTCTTTAAAGGTTTGTTAGAACGTCTCCTGTGAACCAAGTGAGCCTTGGGCTTTTCTTGGTGAGGAGATGAAAGTATTTAACAATTGTTTTTATGTATTCTATACATATTGAATACATATTCTATACTAATTGATCAGTTTAGATTTTCTCTCTCTCTTTTTTTAAATGTTCATTGATTTTTGAGAGAGAAAGAGAGTGTGAACATGGGAGGGACAGAGAGAGAGGGGGACAGAGAATCGGAAGCAGGCTCTATGCTGAAAGCAGACCACCCAATGCAGGGCTCAAATTCACAAACCTTGAGACCATGACCTGAGCTGAGGTTAGACGCTTAACCGACTGAGCCTCCCAAGTGTCCCTGATTTTCTCTCTCTTCTGAAGTTACTTTTGCCAAGTTACACTTTCTTAGGAAGTTATGCATCTCAATCAGATTTTCAAGTTAATTGGCAAAGTTGTTGATCTGAGTCATACAATATGATTACTTAAATTTCCTCTCTATCTGTAATTATTTCTTATTCTCTGTGTTTATGTCATTTTCTTGATTGTATTAGTTAGTAATTTGTAGTATTGTATGTGGATCTGTTTGTTGCATTTTAAAGACCATCTTTTGTATTTATTTGTTAGATCTCCATATCCTCTGTATTCTAATTTACTAACTTTTGTTTTATTTATTTTTTTTTTTTTTAATTTTTTTTTCAACGTTTATTTTTTGGGGGACAGAGAGAGACAGAGCATGAACGGGGGAGGGGCAGAGAGAGAGGGAGACACAGAATTGGAAACAGGCTCCAGGCTCTGAGCCATCAGCCCAGAGCCCGACGCGGGGCTCGAACTCCCGGACCGCGAGATCGTGACCTGGCTGAAGTCGGACGCTTAACCGACTGCGCCACCCAGGCGCCCCTAACTTTTGTTTTAATAGTCATCTTCTGATTCCTCATGTTTATCTTTTTTAAATTTTTTAATGTTTATTTATTTTTGAGAGAAAAAGAGAGAGAGAGAGAGCAGGGGAGAGGAAGAGAGAGAGGGAGACACAGAATCCAAAGCAGGCTTCAGGCTCTGAGCTGTCAGCCCCGAGCTGGACGCAGGGCTTGAACTCACGAGCAGTGAGATCATGACCTGAGCCAAAGTTGGATTCTTAACCAACTGAGCCACCCAGGTGGCCCCCTCATGTTTTTCTTAATCTGTATTTTCATAAGAATGCTCAATTCGTTTATTTCATTTTTATTTATTAATATAAATATATTTATATAATTATATATTTTATAATTTATATATTTTATATATTATATTAATTAATAAACAATAATTTATCAATAATAAATTTTATAAATTAATTTTAATTATAATTAATTAATTTATAATTAATTTATAATCAATTATATATAATTATAATTATATAATTATATATATTTTTAAATTATTTTAAATATTTTTAATTTTTATTTAATTTTTAATTAAAAATTTAATTAAATATTGTAAATATTTTAAATTAATTATAATTAATTGATTTATAATTAATTTATAAATTAATAATAAATTATTTATTAATAATAAAGAATAATTAATAGAAATAAATTAATTAATTTATAATTAATATAAATATAAATATATATAAATATATATTTATATAATATAAATATTTAAGTCTGATTTCACTAATGACTGCTGTTTTGGCTTAATCATACACGTTCTTATATGTAGAGGTATTTTTTTTGTCAGTTTTTAAGTATTCTGCAATTTTTATTTATAAACATGTTCTTTGACTCAACAGGTGGTTGACAGAGAGCTTCTAGTTTTCCGGGATTGTGGGCGATATTGTTTTCTGGCTCTGTTATGTTCCATGGAGATCAGGTAAGATTTTTTTTTTAAGTTTACTTATTTATTTTGAGAGAGAGACAGAGAGAGGGGGAGAGAATGAGTGGGGGAGGGGCAGAGAAAGAGAGAATCCCAAGCAGGCTCAGCACTGTCAGCCCAGAGCCCAACTCAGGACTCAATCTTATAAATCCTGAAATCATGACCTAAGCCGAGATCAAGAGTCAGATGCTCAACCAACTGGGCCACCCAGGTGCCCTGATGATCTCTTTTATAAACACAGTCCTCATATTTGTTTTCATCTGAATCCTGCACTTAAATAGATTCAGTTTTCACTAGTGGTCTTTTGTCAAAGATTTTTCTATTTATGTATGAGTCTGCTTAAGTTTATTTTCTAGTAGATTCTTCACAACGTTCTCATGTGAAATATTCTCTGAATAACATTTTAAACTTTTGGTTTTCTTTATACTTGACTGGCATTTTGTCTAGCTTTAGATTATAGGGTGACATTGCCTATTCTTAAGATTTTGAAGGTTGTGTGTTGCTTTGGAGAAGTTTAAGGCAACCAGATTTTTAAATTTTATTATAAGTTACTTTACTATTTTGACTGGAGAACCAAAGTGTTCATGTTTGTATTCTAATAACTTGTTAGTATTAAGCATATGGAGTTATTTTTTTTCTGGTAATAATGTACCTTCCCAATAGGAAGATTAAGTTCTTTTGTTATTTTTGGAAATTTGTCTTTATATATTTTAACATTTATTCTATTTCATTATTTTGGTTTTCTTTTTCTGAGACTCCACTTATGTGTATGTTGGATTTTTTGCCTATTCATAACTCCTCTTGAGTTCCTTCTTTTCTCTCTTTCCTCCTTTCCTTTTTCCCTTCCCTCTCTCCCCTCTCCCCCTTCACGCCCTTCCTTTCTTCCTTCACATTCTTCCATTTAATTTTCTGACTTTTCTTATTTATGCTGTTTGTTGCTCTTACTGTGTTTCTGCAGTGTCTATAGTCTCTAATGCTCCTTCCAATTTCACCTTCATTTCTTTTTTGTTTGTTTGTTTGTTTTTGGTTTTTGTTTTGTTTTGTTTTGTTTTCCCAGATCTCTGGGAGTTCATGTTCTGTCTCCTGTTTCCTGACTTTATCTTCCCTGGGGTCATGTACTCTGGGTTGCATTCTTGCTTCATAGAAGCAATTGCTGTAGTAGTAATAGTACTTAACTCAGAGTTGAATATTAGTCAAAGTTTTCATCTGCTCCACTGAACTATTTTCAAGATTGTTTCTGGTGAGTGTTCTTCACCTAGCATTGCGTTGTGATTCCTTATCTTATTTTCTTGATTGAAATATTACCTGTTTTTTTTTTTTGATTGCTCATCTTAAAGCAGAAAAAAAATTTTTTTGAATCCATGGTTTGTTGGAGGCTTCTCTGTGTGGGCAGGGAAGACCCAAAACCATGCTTGTGTTGAGTAGGAATTTTCTTTTTGACCCAGGTGGTGGTGTAGCACCTTGTTTAGCCTTCAAGTCTCACCAGCTAATAGCGAAAGCCAACTCTGGGGTGGTTCATGATGTAAACTCTCTTCTCTCCCTTCTTTCATAACCTGCTTCTTGAAAAAGTTGGCTTTTCTATGTTTTTCTTCCTTTGCTTTTCAGAAGCCAATCAGATCTAGGGCAAGTCCCATCTCTAGCTGGTATACATCACTTTGGTGGTAGCAGAGCAAGTAGTCAGGTTTTAACCTTTGTTTGAGAAAGAATAATAGTTCCTTCTGATTCCTGCAGCTTTGTCCCCCTGTAGGTAACTCCGTATGATCTACACTGCTGTTGGCCGTGTAGATTTATAGATCCATTTTCTGATTTAAGGTCAGCTGTCTTCTAATCTCATAAGAAATAGAGCTTAAATGTCTTATTTACTTTCACCCAAACTCTTTGAGGGAGGGGAATTTCCAACAGGATGAAGTGAAAATACTAACTTTATACCACCTTACTAGAATTATTTGTCTCAATAATTTTAACCCAAACACTTGGTTAATTACTTCCGCCATGCCTTTTTGTTTTGATCAGAAATAGCCACATCTCACATAAACTACATTGACAACAATGTTTTCATTTAATAAAATGAATAACTTATCATGAAATATTGTAATGTACTATAATGTATTATGCATTATTATTAATTATGTATTTATTAGTAATAAAAATTTATGATAATTATTAATGTTATATATTACATGTTACATTAATTAATATATTAGTATATAATATATATGATAAATGATCAGTTATTCTGATCTCTTTTCTTTCAACCAATTTTAATGATCAATACATTACTTACTAGTGATTCTTTTCAAAAATGATTAAATAAATAAAGCCAGCTTTTACCTTATAAAATTTATATTTCAGCCTTTATTTAAAAAAAAATAGGAACTAATGGTCCCTAAGGTCTAAATGATAAAACATCTAATTTTTTTTAAGTTTTTAATGTTAATTTACTATTGAGAGAGAGAGAGAGAGCATGAGTGAAGGAGGAACAGAGAGAGAGGGAGACACAGCATCCAAAGCAGGCTCCAGGCTCTGAGCTGTCAGCACAGAGCCCAACACAGGGCTCGAACCCATGAATGTGAGATCATGACCTGAGCTGAAATCGGACACCAACCGACTGAGCCACCCAGGCACCCCTAAACATCTAATTTTAAATTAAAATTTTATTTAAAAATTTAAAAATTTTAATTTTAATCTAATTTTAAGTTAAAATTTTAATTTTTTGTGTTTTGCTTAGTAAAATTCATAACACAACTAGAAATAATATTACCTTAAGCTGTCAGTGTTTGATAACCCAACGGTTTCTGAGTCTGTTAGTCAAAAAGTGTTTATGGCTATATAAAATGAACATATGGTTCAATCAGTACCATCAGTGTAGAACTAAATCCAAGCCCACCATATGATTAGTTTTATTTGGAGCGTCATGTCTAATTGGAGAGGTTCTAATAGAAAACTCACCCTAAACTATGTGATTTGGAAATAAGAGGAAAAAATCTTCAATGGAATTTTCAGAAATACTATCAAAATTATAATAATAAATTCAGAAAAGACAATCTATCACATTTCCTCTTCCGCCCTCTCTATTACTGAAAACCCTTAAATCATTTCCCATTCCTCTTAGGATAAAAAAAATCAAAACTTCTTAACATAGCCAACCACATTTACTGGTTCTCCAGTTCTATCTTACATCATTCCTCTGCACTACGTTTTTTCGAACAGAAGATCTTTTTCACTTCCCTTAAACTTGGCGTGTGCTTTCTCACCTCAGGGCCTTTGCACCTGCGTTCCCTGCCTGCAGAAATTTGCCCCCTTTTTTTTTTGCTTGTTTAACTAATGCTCATCCGTCAGATCTCAATTCAAGCGTCTCCTCTTCAGGGAACCTTTCCCTGGCGTCCTTTACTAGGTGCCCTGTTACATTTTCTCACAGAATCTATGCCTTTCCTTTGCAGTTTTCTTGTCTCCTCTACTAGCCCAATGGTAGTTTTCATGTCTGGTCCATGAGCATGGCTCCTTTGTATAGTATTCTAGTCCCAGTGCTTATCATAGAACCTATTACATAGTAGGCACTTTATAAATATCTGTTGGAAGAATTAATAATGATACTTAGTATCTATTGGGCACTAAATTTATCAGGCACCTGTGTTATCTTACCACAGGAAAAGCCGATTTTGCTTTTAGAAAATAGGAAGCAAAGCAAAGGAAAAAAGGAAAGAAGTGAATCTAATTAAGTGTCCTTCAGGAAGAATTTTTGATCTTGTAAAGTTCTGCATATTTACTTCTTACGTTGGTTGAATATGAAAGGTACCCAGGAGTCTAGAATTTGCATCAAAACTATATCAACTCTAAAAGTTATAAAAATGAGCAGGGAATATAACGATGGGTTTTAGAAGATGTATTTGGCATTTTCTGCTTATAATTGGATTAGAATTACAAGTAGATCAAAATTTCCCACATATTTCTTATTTCTACCCTTGATCCTATACTAAATCAGAAAGCCTGAGGTAGCAAGGGGGAAATACGTTTTTTTAAAATGTATTGTAATCAGGCCTTTGTCTTCTGGAACCTAATGAGAAGTTTGCTTCGGGTTTTGATTTTTAATTTCTCATATTTATTCCACTTTGCAGTGCCTGCTTGATATGGCCCCACATAGAGCTACTCTGAATTTTGAAAGAAGAAAGTGCAGAAATTAAAAATTATAGAAGGTTAGAGCCAGAAGGGGCTGTAGAAATGATTTGTTCAAAGCCTCTCATTTTGCAGATGAAGAAACTGCTACCCAGAGAGCATATGTATTGGAACAGTGGTAAGAACTCTGGTCTTCAAACCTCCTTCCTAAAGTCCATTCCCAGCCACAGTTGGTCATAGAGAAAGAAAGGGTTAGACCCCCTGTTGAACCTTGCATATCAAACTCTTTCTTGTTGGGACCCCTGGGTGACTCGGTAGGTTAAGCATCTGACTTCCGCTCAGGTCTTGATCTCACGGTTCCTGGGTTCAAGCCCCGCATCGGGCTCTGTGCTGACAGCGCGGAGCCTGGAACCTGCTTCAGATTCTGTGTCTGCCTCTCTCTCTGTCCCTCCGCTACTCATGCTCTGTCTCTCAAAATTAAATAAATGTTAGAAAGTTTAAAAGAAAAACTTATTTCTTATTGATTTGACTTAGTGATAGAATGATTTTTAAAAAATCACACCTTGAAAATACATGAAATTTATGTAGACACCATCATAATAGCATAAAAGTATTTTAACTTTTAAATCTATTTTCCTTAAATTTGAATTTTTATATCGTATAGAAGGTACCACTTTGACCCCTTTGGTACCTGTACAGCAGAAAGAGCACGCAGAGCTTTGGCATAAACAGGTCTGTGTTCCATTCCTGGCTCTTCCACTTATTAGCTGAAATGTTGGGAAAACTGCTTACACTTAGAACCTTGGTGTCCGTATGTGCAAAATTAAAACATTAATACCTGTTTCATAGACTACCCAAAATATTCTTTGGTAACCCAGCATGCAGATAAATGTGTATTTAAGAAATAAAATGTTTTACAGATTGCTACGAGGAGTAGATGATATGCCAGTGCCCGTCCTATGAAAGTTGTCTGCCAAGTCTTCATTTCCTTCCTTTTCTGAAACTAGTGGAGCTGCTCAAGTCAGCTTAGGTGAAATTTTGCTTTTCATCCTACAGAGTCAGGCTATTTGAGATTTCATAGGAAAGGCACCCTTGGAAATATTTCATGTCAGCGTTACCTGACATGGAACACGTACGGAGATTTTTTTTTTTTTTTTGTACTGAGTATTTAAGTGGTTTATAAAGTGACCCCTATGGTGGTTGCTGCTGTAAATGACAGGAAAATGTGCACGCCTTTGTGATTGAAAATTGCTACTTACCGGCACACCAAACTTTTGTTAACGTATTGTTGGAGAGTGTTTGCATACTAGGTTTAAAGTTCTGTCAGTTTAATAGATTTGACTATCAACCAGAAAATAACAGATTTTTAGTATAAACCAGCAAGTCAAATTCAGTCTGCCTCATGAAGCCGATTAAATTCTTTGGAAGGAGGCAATTTCTACATGACGTTCGATGAATATACCACTTCAGGCTGAAATATTGGTTCAAATGTATAGATTCTGGCTTTTTCTGCTTAGAACCCTGTAACCTTGAAGTACCATAGTAGAATGTGGTAGGATAATTACCACTGTCTTTCTCTAGTTCCCAGAACCATGAAGAAGGAGCTAAATTAGCTTCCAGGTGTCATAATGTTTTTGAAAAGCCATAGAACTAGAAACTTGGAATCTTAGGTTTTCTCCTAGTACTATGTGGCATTGGACAAAACTACTTACCTCTTTCAGTCCTCAGTTTCCTTATTAGTAAAGTCATAGACTTGGGTAGACTCTCACTAAAGGAATACAATTGTGAGTCTGCCTCACTTACTGGAAAGATATCTTTCCAACAGCCATGAGGGTCCAGCACCTGGGATGTCATTGTCCCATAAGGTAGTCTATAATATGTTTTTTACACCTCATTCTTCTTCCATATAACATGCCTTAAAGCTTTTAAAGACAGCATTTTGCTCCCCCCCCTTCCCACTCTTGTCTTTTCCAGGCCAAATGTCCTTATTACTCTACATACTAATGTGGTTTCAAGTTATCTTACTGACCTGGTTGTGTCCTCTGAATGAGCTCCCAGTACTCAGCATCCCTTCATTGCCTAGACTCCTTGACTTCAACATAATACTCATTATAGAACTTGCCCAGGGCAGAGGACAGACTACAGTTTTGTAGCTAAAATATCTATCTCTGTTTTCTCCATCTTGTTCACAAGGGGTCTTAAGACAATGACCTGGTAGCCTGGAAAGCCCTTATCAAAGAAAAAAAAATTCCATTCAGGACAACTCATTTTTTTTTTTAAAGAATCTAGGGGGATTTCCAATTATTTCCATTTCCTTTGTGAATTGCTCATAACCTACCTATTCAATCATCTCTATTAGAATTTTCTTTAGAAATTGATGTCAGATTCATTGATTTGTTGGCTCAGGAATCTAACTTTTCTCCTTTTTCTTGGGTATGAATACATTTACCCACATTCCATATCCTGGATTATTTCCCATTTGTCTATTTACACTAAGAGGACCTAAAATGGTCCTATCAGTTCATCACTTTCTTGACTTGAATTTTTTTTTCAAAGTCCCTAAATGTTCATTTTTCATAATCTCACCTTTCAATCTCTCTAAATCAGAAACTGCAAAACTAGTGCTTGGAAAATCTGAATTAGAATGCCTTTGGGTGGGGCATCCATTGTCCAGTCCACCTAATCCTTACCAAGGATTTTTTCTGTTGTGGTAACCTAGCATTTTCATATACACTGGTCCATGAAGTGTTTTGAGTTTGAAATCCTTGAGTTATACCTCTTTCAACTTGAAGATTATTTTCCTTAGTAGTGAAAAAGAAAGCACAAACGGGGTTGTTGCCAAAGGCTACCTTTGTCCACATTGCGCTCTGTCTAGAATCCTCTTCACTTCTTCTAACTGGTCAGAATCTTTCCAGCATTATATCATATAATAGCAGTCATAACAACAGCTATTTATTGCACACCTTCTCTAACCTAGGCACTGTGCAGGGAATATGGAAATGAATGAGACCTGGTCCCAAGTTCAAACCCTTGGTGCAGCATGAGGAAGTGATATGTAAATCTGTACGTACAATAGGGTGCATACTATGGTGGTTTTGCACATAGACTCAGGAGTCAGACTGCCTAGGTTCTAAACCTGGCCCTGATACCTAGTGACCATTTAGTCTGCAAAAAGTTTGTTAACTGCTCTGTGCCTCAGTTTCCTCATCTATGAATGGGGTAGTCCCCCTTATAGAGTTATTGTAAGGATTCAATGAATTAATGCATATAAAGTGTTTAGTACCTGGCACATATAAAATCTCAATTGGTGTTTGCCATCATTTTTTATTATTGTTAAAGTATATGTGTAGTAAGAAAAACTTCTCTGACCCTCTTTCTGTCCCCTATA
Source organism: Felis catus (assembly GCF_018350175.1). Classification (NCBI taxonomy): domain Eukaryota; kingdom Metazoa; phylum Chordata; class Mammalia; order Carnivora; family Felidae; genus Felis; species Felis catus. Next base: position 118,392,434 of record NC_058374.1, read on the forward strand.
ACAATTCCCATGTATTAGATATTCTTTCTCTTTGCTATATTACTCTGCATATATATTTGTAACAGCCAACGCTGAGATGATATAATGTTATGGTCTCCAAGGTACTGGCTGATAATAAATTGAAATCTTTCCTCTTGTTTGTTTTAAAAAGCTGTTGTTTCAAGGTCACCTTTTCACCGAGTGTTCTCATTCACTGTCTTTGTGGCAGCCCCAATCCCCACCTCTAGTATTCTTTGGACTTTTCTAAATACAGCAACTAAAAGGTTAATTCTTGACATAGCAGGAGGCTTTTAAGGATCCCACCCCAAAGCCAGTTTCCAGTCTCTCATTCTGATTGGCTAGTGCCCCATCTATACAGCTGTAAAATACTTTGAATTTCATCCCTCTGCCATTTATATAGAATATAGGTCCACAACCCTTTATCCATGATTCCAAAATTAGAAAAAAACAAAAACCAAACTTCTTTCTTCCTTCCTTCCTTCCTTCCTTCCTTCCTTCCTTCCTTCCTTCCTTCCTCCCTCCCTCCCTCCCTCTCTCTCTCTCCCTCTCTCCCTCCCTCCTTTTCTTCCTCCCTTCCTTCTTTCCTTTCTTTCAATAAACTGATACTAAAACTCATTTGACCATAAATCTTAACCTGCACTGATATATGGAGTTTGCAATCTTTGTTATCCCATTTAGTATTATGCTAATATGTTTTGCTACAAAACTGTTAATAAATTTATCATAAGCACTATCTCAGACTATACATGGATATAATGAAATAAAAGTGGGGGCACCTGGGTGGCTCAGTTGCTTCAGTGTCCAACTTTGGGTCAGGCCATGATCTCATGGTTCGTGAGTTTGAGCCCCACATCAGGCTCTGTGCTGACAGCCTTAAGCCTGCTTCAGATATTGTGTATGTCTCTATCTCTCTGCCTCTCCCCTGCTCTCTCTCTCTCTCTCAAAAATAAACATTTAAAAATAATTAAAAAATAAATGTGTGTACATTGTCTGATATTCCTGAAGTACGAAAAAAACCCCTGAATTCCAAAACATACCTGGTCCCAAGATTTTCTGATAGATTTATGAATTCTCAGGCTGATACCTTGAATTTAAACCTTACCCTTTCTATATAAATTGTGTGATATTGAACATTTAGTTACCCTCTCTACACATCAGAATCCTCATGTGTAAAGTGGAAATAATATCAGTACCTACTCACCGAATAGCTAATAGGATTCATTCTATAAGGCATGGAAGTTGCTTACAACAGTGCCCTGTCTCATGGTAAGCACTCATTTGTTAGTAACTATTATTTTAAAATTTTGTTGTTTTTATTTGAGGGCGAGGTGTGTGCTTTCCAACTTTATCTTTGTACCTAGTGCACAGTGGGGACTCCAGAAGAGCTCGTTGGATAACTGCATGAGCGAATGACTCCATTTTGCCTCAAGTTGTGAATTGATCCCTTTCTTGTTGTTTCTCAGAAAGGTTAACCAAGTAAAGAAGCCTGTTTGGTTTTTTACACTTTTCACACACCTTAACTCAATCAGGCCTTTTTCCTCCTGACTGTATCTTATAGCTCTTTGTCCTCCTGTCATTTATATATGCCTTTATTCAATCATGCACTTTGAAAGCATATACTGTCAAGCAGTGCTACTTTCTTCAACTTTTCTTTGTTTTCCCTCGCCCCTTCTCCTTTTTCTTCCTTCTCCTCCTCTTCCTCTTCCTCTTTTTCTTCTTCTTCCTCCTCTCCACTTCCTCTCCTCTTCTTCCTTCTTCAAAACTGCGGTCCTAAGAATTTCTCATCGTCCTGGAGACATCTTCCCTTTTGTGGTCCTCCTGGGGCACAGACACCACCACCACCCACCCCCAGCCTCTGTATTTCCTGCCAGCTTTCTGAAACCCACATACATAGAGTGCACATTTCTCTTCTGTGGCTATTACAAACCAAAAGAAGTGGGAATGGTCTTGCTAGGATCCCATCATTTTAACCCTTAAAACATTATCTTTGGTACTTAGGTTTCACTTTCGGTTTCCAGTAAAATGTTTAATAGCATCTCAATACATTTTGTTTTGAAAGAATTTAATACTTTTAATGCATTAAGAATTTAATGCTTCCTGGGGCTCCTGGGTGGCACAGTCGGTTAAGCACCCGACTTCAGCCAGGTCACGATCTCACGGTCCGTGAGTTCGAGCCCCGCGTCAGGCTCTGGGCTGATGGCTCAGAGACTGGAGCCTGTTTCCGATTCTGTGTCTCCCTCTCTCTCTGCCCCTCTCCCGTTCATGCTCCGTCTCTCTCTGTCCCAAAAATAAATAAACGTTGAAAAAAAAATTAAAAAAAAAAGAAGAAAAAAAAAGAATTTAATGCTTCCTTAAATCAGAGTGAAGCTTAGGGAATCTGCCCTGATCATTGCTTACTGCATCACGTGAGAAGTGAAATTGTCCTGAAGGTTGACTAGGAGCTATCAGATTGTTCTGCTTGGAATAGAAGGAGACTTTTCTAAACAAGTTACTTATTGGAGTTAAAATGAAGCAAATTTCTGAATGTATATTTGATTTTTCCCCCCAATAAACCTGATCCACTTGATCTGAGAAGGTACCAGCATGGGTCTTTGCCAAGAAAAAAACCACCAGAGATAATTAGATAAAATGAACGAGGAGGTACTCATCATCATCATTGGATGTTGGGATTACTCATCATTGGAGTTACTTGTCATCAGCATGTCTTTCTTCTGTAGTTATTTATTTTATAAATTGTCTTTTCCAGTAGGGAAATATACAAGATACCCCAGTGGCATGATTCCCCCTGTTCCTTTCCTCTTCCATTTTTATCCAAGTCCTTTCTACCTGCAGGTTCATACAGTTCTTTACTGGCATCCTCTTTCTTGACATATTGTATTTTACTTCCACTTCTTCCATTAAACTTATTTATTTTAGGCAAAGTATACCTTTTCATAATCATGAGTGCTATCATGTCAATCATCAGGAATGCGTCAGAATTATACTTGCCTTTTTGTTGAATTTTCTATTTCAATTGATGGTCTAAATGTTGCTCATTAATATCTCTGTGTTGGAAGGTACATTTATTATTTGTGACACATTTCCTATTACTTGAGAACTCAGGTACCTCATTCCTACCATTCACTAGTAAGCATATATAGATTCTTCTCTACATTTTTGGGCCTTTTACTTTCCTCCTAAGTGATGTTTTATCACCCTTCCCATCTGGTTGAAAAGCCTCTGCTAAGAACGTTCTTTCTAGAACACATTATTCTTTACCAAGAGTCCTTTATTCAGGAAATGTTTACCATGTTCCAGAAAAGCAACCCAGTCCTTGACCCCATATGCATACCTCTCAGGTCCTTAAACTTCCTTGTTGCCAGTGACCTATTTCTATGCTCAGTCTCAGTTATGTACTCTTATGGCCATTACCCTTGGCATTGATGGAGACTACACTACCTCTGATATCTCAGCTTCAACTATATCATTTTCTTTTTTTTTTTTAATTTTTTTTTAACGTTTATTCATTTTTGAGACAGGGAGAGACAGCATGAACGGGGGAGGGTCAGAGAGAGAGGGAGACACAGAATCTGAAACAGGCTCCAGGCTCTGAGCTGTCAGCACAGAGCCTGACGCGGGGCTTGAACTCACGGACCACGAGATCATGACCTGAGCCGAAGTAGGATGCTTAACTGACTGAGCCACCCAGGCGCCCCAACTATCTCATTTTCACACTTCCATTCTCATCCATTCATCTCAGTTCTTCATTCAGTTTCAACCTTATCTGGTCCTAAATTCATGTACCCTAACCATTCTCATTCCTGAGAAGAGAGAGAAGGCTCCTTCTCCCTCCTTCCCAAAATAGGATTCCATAGTCCATTAACATAACCATGGCCTAGCAAATGCTCCCAGTTCATTGTATCTAATTCTCTTTGGCCTTTTTTTTCTTGGCAAAGACCTAGGCTGGTACCTTTTCAAATAAAGTGTATCAAGCTCACTGGGGAAAAAAAACAATCAAATATGCATTCAGAATTTTGCTTCATTTGAAATTCAAGATCATAAATCTCAAACTTGCCTGACAACACTTCTATATTTATCTAGTAATCTCATCTTTTTAACCCATCACTGATAGACTGTCTCCATGACCAAGCTCCTCCAGGCCCTTTTGTGAGTAGGCCCACCTTGGGCTCTGTCCTTGATTCATTTAGTTTAATTTTAGCAAGAATCCTACTGAGTCATTCAGTGAAAATCTATCACCCTTGGTATCTGATCATCCTCAATATCTGATCAAATCCCTCATCTCCCCCCCCCCCCCGCCACCTGCCCCACTCTTGATATCGTATCATGTTGACCTGCCTTCAACAAAAATCCTGTCAAGTTGGTTTAGCCAGAATCCTCTTTACCCTTGATGTTACCTCTTAGTAATTTTCCATCCACTGACCACCCCTCTGTTCATTGGCTATAAATTCCCACTTGTCCTTGTTGTATTCTGAGGCAAGCTGATCTTTTTCCCCCATGCGAAACCTCACTGTGGTGGTCCCTCTCAAAGAAAGTCTTCCCTACTGTCTTTAACAATTGTTATGAATAATTTTTTAACATAAGAGGACATATTTTTACTTTATTATTAAACTTCAACATCATCTCTTCTCTCTTTGCTCTTAGCTGATCACCTGGACTCACACTTCAGTTAGAACATAGAAGTTCTTGGTTGGTCAAGAACTTGCCTTGCCCTCCTTACCACCAAATCTACACACCTATCTACTTCTTCACCCATCTTCTCTTTCTTCTCTCCTGTTATAATGGTGGAAATTTCTCCTTTCCTAAAAAAGGGCAGTCCTTCAACTGATGCTCTAAATCTCATCCCTTCTTGCTTTGTCAAAGACTTGAGTTCTTCCCTCATTCTCTTTCTCCTCAATCAGTAAACACTTCTTTATTGAATGGATTAATCTCATCACTATTAACATGCTCCAGAATCTTACGTATTGAAAAAATGAAGGAAAGCTCCCTTGACTTCATCTCCTCCCCAACCACTACTGTACCGTATACTTTCTTTTATGACCCAGCTTCTTAGAGATTTGCCTAAATGTGAGATCTCCGCTTCCTTACCTCCTAGTCATCCCTTAATTCATTCCAGTGTAGCTCTGCCTCCAACAGTCTGTAATGTCACCAATGAACACTTGATCCAAAATACTTTTTATATTCTTGCCTTACTTGACCTCTTAGCAATAGTCTGCACAGTTGACCAATCCTCCTTTCTGAAATAGCCTCTTTTCTTAGCTTCTGAGGCACCACAGTCTCTTTGGGTTTTTTTTTTCCCTACCTCTTTGGTTGTTTTCCAATTCCTCCTTTTGCCATACCTTTATATACTGACATGTCTCAGATCTCTAGCTCAGGACTTGTGTTCTTTCTATGCAGACTTTTCCCAAGTGATTCTTTTTTCCTGGAAGAGAATAAAATAGTCTTTAAATACTATCTATAATCTGACTCACAAATTTATGTTCCCAACCAAGACCATGTCTTCAATGTACGTGTAGGTGTCTAAAATCTAACATGTCCAGAACTGAACTTTTGTTCTTCCCACCCTATCAAAGATTTCCCTTCCTTTGTATTCCCCATTTGCAACGACTAGGAATTGTTGGCTCCTCCTCTGACTCACCAGCCACAGCCTATCCATCATCACATGCCAACAGTTGTCCCTCCGCTATCTACTCAAATCTGTCTTCATCTTCTCATGCTGACGTTTCTCCCTAGTCCAGGCCATCAGCATCTCTTTTCTGGGTCTCTGTAGTAATCTCTTAATTTGTTTCCCTGTTTCTACATTTATCTTGCTCTAGTCTATTTTACACAAGGCATCCAGAATGATCTTAAAAAATAGAATTTGATACTATCGCTTGTTTGCTTAAAACCCTTCAATGATACTCCTTTATGTTTAGATCTAAATTGACTTCCAGCCACAGTCGTCCCCTGTCTAAACAACTCATAAGCCACCATCACCCTTGCTCACCCTGCTGCATTCATAGCGGGCTTCTTTGACTTCTTCAAACATGCAGTGATCATGGCATGATCTCTTTGTATCTGGAACTCCTTCCACACAGCCTGTGTGCTGTAGCTTCGTTCTTTAGGTTTCAGATTACAAAGATCCTTCTCAGAGGCACTATAATTTTCTTTAACACAATTACATGTTATATTTGCTCTCTCCTTTTTTTTTCTACCTACCTCCTCCCCAGACTAGAAGCTCCACGAAGGCAAAGATAATGTCTCTTGTCCACAAGTGAAGATACATCTACCAAAGTGTTTGGTATGTGAGGTGTTTTAAAAGAATTTGTTTAACAGACAAACAAAAAGCAGAAACAGACCCATAGGTACAGAGAACCGACCAATGGTTGCCAGAGAGAAGGAAGTGGGGGTGGGTGAAATGGGTAAAGGGGAGTAGGAGGTACAGGCTTCCAGTTATGAAATGAGTAAGTCACGGAGATTAGAGGCACAGCATAGGGAATACAGTCAATGATACTGTAGTGTCGTATGGTGACAGATGGTACCTACACTTGTAGTGAGCACAACAGAATGTATAGAGTTGTTGGATCACCATGTTGTACACCTGAAACTCATGTAACCTTGTGTCAGCTATACTTCAAGAAGGAAAGAAAGAAGGAAAGAAAGAAAAAGAAAAAGAAGAGAAATAAAAGCACCAAAAAAAAAAAAAAAAAAAAGAAAAGAAAAGGAAAAGGTTTTGTTCCGTAACTGAATCTGTAAATTCTAGCTGACAAGATCTCTAGTGCTGCCTTGACTCCTGTTTTAGTCTCTGTGAAGTTCGGAAGAATGAATCCGAAGATTGGTTTGAGAGTTACATATTAATTATTACTTTGTGTCTTCTCACGCTTAACCGTGACCTTGGCCAAGATACGTTAAGTCAAGAGAGTCGCTATTTCTTGACCCTCAAAGAGCTTAACTAAAATAGCCGTCCATTTACCATGTCTACCCACCCCCCACCGTCTCTTGGAATTTTTACCATATACATCAATTTATATTTTTCTCTTTCAAAATCCACTTTACAGCTTATTTTCTCTGATGAAAGTGAGATGAAAAGGAGAAGAAGAAATCTTATTATGGCACATAATTTTGTTCACACTGAATAAAAATTCAGAAATAGCTAGCCTATTTAGGCTATATGTTCTTTGGAAATTAAAAAAAAATAGCATGAGGCTGGGATAAAATATGTGTTGTAATAACCGTAGGGTAAAGTCCATAGATCTATATATCTTCTAGAAACTCAAAGATTTCATTATGAAATATATAAGAATATATTATATCTTAAGTACTTTCATAGAAGTGTCCTTTTTCTAAAATGACAATTATTTTTATACTTATTACCATTTTAATAGCTTATTATATATAAATAGAACATGAACTTTAGCAGTAATTGGCAACGGTGTTATTTTTGTCACAATCTTAAAAAACACATTCAGAGCTAAAAGTTTACTTGTAAAACATCTACAGCATCGTGACAAGAATTCAATATACTTAATAAGTTGTTAGAGTACAGACATTTCTCTTAGGATTATAGCAACCTATGACTAGGATTATTCAGGTGCCAAGATTATTAAATAACATGAGAGTTGGAAGAAAAATCAGTATAACAGTTAACATTCATTTAAATGCTCAGTGTTCATAGGGAGAAGTACCTAAAACAACACAGAACTAAATTAAGGACTGAACCCTCACTTCATGAAGTGCTAGGGAGACATGCGTGTGTTTCTACCACAAGTTTTTACTGTTTTGCTGTGGACAGTCTGGATTAATTTAAAAATGCGGTGCCCTTTTTTTTTCTAAGAGAAAAAAAATAGAATCAGCTGAGAGATAAGAAGAGAATAAACACTGAAATAAACATTGCAGCTGAAACTAAACTAAGTGAAGTAAGAATGTTTTCATAATGAACTTTATGTTGAACAAGCCCAGACACTTGGAACAGTGTAAGCTATATTAAACCCTTTTATGAAAGGATTATGTTTTGTATGATGAGTGTTTTAATATAAGTACGGTACACAGCGTAAAATACTACTACATTTAACTCAAAGTAATTACGAGAATTCAGTCAAAATTATTTTCTCCTGCACTTTCACATTGATACAGAAGGAAAAAAAAAATGCTTCTGGAACCTTTCACCAACATGTCTCTGTTTCAATTATTTTTGGCAGTATATATTGCGTCTCTGCCTCAGCTACCTTTTATATCGACAGTTGGTAGCACAAGCCTTTTAACGCACAAAGGGTAGCAGCTCTTCAGCCAATCTGTGATAAAAGGAAAAAAATGAAATCACTATGGAAACTGCAGGAAGGATCTAAAAGCTCTCTTTATAAAGTAAACGTCTGATGTTTGTGACTGCAGGGGTAAAAAATTCATAAATCTGTATGATGCTATCGTTTCTGATTTGTTATCACTGCAAATGCCAACTCAAAGTAGCCTGACCTTAGCTTCATTAAGTGCCGTCTATTCAGAAATAGTTACTATTCAACAGGAGGAAGACGTGGTCTGCAGAGAGGTCAGGGGTTTAAGGGGATAGTGTGGGACTGAGCGAAGAAACTAATTTGCTTAGAATGTTTCCTTTCTTTTCTCATTTGATTGTCTTTTTCTTTTAAACCACAGTGATTTGATGGAATCAGGCACACCGAATTGTTCTGCTCTGCGTTTGATTTTGATTTGTTTTTCGTTCAGAAATGGAGCAAATCTCAAACCCAAATTCAACTTAGGAAACTATGTCTGTCTGTGATTTTGAATTGAAAAAACAAAATAGCTAGCCTTCTCCTTCCAATCAAAAAGCCAAAAAATATGAGGGGGAAGCCATTCTCACTTCAGCACCCTGGACCCCCAGGAGGAAGAAAATGCAGGAAACCGCAGCTACGGAGACAACTGATGAATCTGATCTGACGGGCGGACAGCAACAGACACCTGTGTCATGGAGGAAGTTTCAGGGTGTCTCGACAGTTCTCAGAAGTTAAGTGACTCTCAAAAGATAGTTGTATGGTTGTTTAAATAGGAAGCTTTTTATTTGATAATAGGTCACCTGTGGAGGAGGGATGATGAGGTCAAGAGGACGCTGAAAAATTCTCAAACACAAAAGTCTGCAAATTCAGTAATAGTCTTGACTGAGAGGAAGACGAATATTCAAGTAAGTAGACCAGTTTCAGCATTGCATATGCTACTATGCTTATTTCTCCAGTGTTTACAAGTGAATACTGCTTCATTAGTTAGGTTTTCAGGCAATAGAAACTATGGCTTTTTAAAATTTATTTAGTTAGTTAGTTAGTTAGTTTATGGCAACTTTACCACAGTTACAATGCATTGAAATGTCAAAGATTGATGTGCATGGTAATTGATTTCCTGTCGTCATGCTGTATTTAGACAATTATAAACATTGCTAATCTAATGTTTCAAGGTACTTATGAACAATTAGTGATCCTGCACTAGCATCTCAAACACACTTTTGATGATAATAATATACTGAGACAAGTTCTATAAATCCTAAAAGGGCTGTTGTGTAAATGATGATTAGGACAAAATTAGTGTTTTTTTTCTCCCACCCAGTGAAATGATTAAGGCTTTGAAAATGAAAACACAAGTATTTTGGTTGTGAGCATGCAAAAATTCAGCACAATTAGCAGGGAGAAGACATTGCTTTATAGTGATATACTTGTTTAAAATGAAAGAATATGACTAACTTTATTGAACTTCTACTACCACTAATGACTAACTCAGCTGTTTGTGTAACCTTTACAGTCTCATATTAGGAGAATGTTAATGGTCAATGATACAGAATCAAATGGAAGTATGTGTTTGGGTACCCAAACATAAGTACATGCATACTTTCATTTGAAAATATTTAAATGCCTCATACATATTGACTACACTGATGCTTTTTGTGCATATAATGAAAACCAATTATCTGTGGAGAAAACTTGACTGGGTGGAAGGAAATTAAATTGGTTTTTAAAGACTTTCTTAAACAGCAGTAGCTAGGGAAAGGTCCACTAACATTTTAGCTCAGGATTATAATGACTTTGCTATATTAATAAATCATGTTTTATCCTGACTTTTATCATGGATCAGGCCACTCTCCCAGTCCCTGTGAAGCCTGGAAACCACTGTAGGAGAAGACAGGTACATCCTAACTCACTCAAAGGATGGGATACAGGACAACGTATGTCTGTTAACAAAAACTTTCAAATTGTAATTCTTGAAGGAAATGGTCATATCCTGGAATATTCTGTGATTTTTTTTTAAATGCTGTACAGGGAAATCTTTACCAACTTTTCTCCGTAATTCCCTTCTGGGAGTTTCCCAACTTCTATGAAATGCTTTTGTGTTGAATATCAGCTCTCATCAATCAGCTCCATATTACTTTTTTTTTTCATTGTTCTTAAGTCTGAGACCACTTAGGAGGACATTTATGGAAACATGGAGAACACATTGTTTCACTTACACGTGCAACAATGCAAATTCTTATCCTTTGTTACTATGCAAAATAGTAACATTCTGTTCTCTGTGGGCTCTCAGAGTTGACTTCCAGCAGCTATTGTAAACTAAGGAAGGCAAAATACTTCACTATTACCTCAAAATATCTGACGGCTTACTAACTGAAGAGTAAAATATTTCATTGAGTTTTTCTGAAATCAAATATTTAATTAGTTTAAACTGTACGTCAGTAAGTTGGTCAGGTGGACTCTGTGAAGTATATACATTATTGTACTGCAGTGAGGGGCTTGTTAGGGATCAGTGTGCGTCTTTCCCTCCGTTAATTATCCAATGGCTAAACATTAAATATTGCAGGTGTTTGGGTGACGTAAAGTAGTCCCTGATCCTTTCCGTTACATTTTCGTTGCCTTTTCAGAGCAGTGCTCTCAGAAGTAGTGTTTAATTTAGTGGATTAAACCCAACTAGCCTTTACCCCATCCTGGATCTTAAATATTGAAACCTTTAGCTCTTATATTTTATGATATATTTTCTAATTACCCAGTTTTCACAATCACATTTTTAAGGTTTCAGGTTGGAATGTAATCATGGTTAATATTTTACTCACACCCCACAGAAATTTCACCTCTCATGTCTGTCTCTCTCCAACTCTCAAGAAAGTCAGGTTCTGTGGGATAAGTCACCAGGGAATGCCTTCATGACACTGAATACCCGTGGTCTAAAGGGGGTCTTGGAAGTTGTTCGTAGTTTGGTATTATTTTCTTTCTGTTAGAAATACTTTGTAATGCTGCCATTCACTTCCGACTTTGCAACCATCAGAAATTTCAATTGCATATGAGCTTTCACTCTGAAATTTACTTTCTGATCTCAAATCGGCCAACTGAGATAAGACAAAAAGTTTTAATTAGAATTTTAATATGTAACCGAAGGCATTTATAGATCATACACACAGGTGATCTTCTATGTATTTAATAACTGTGTGGAGAACTTAGATAATGTTTAATTTTGTGCAGAAACTATTTTTAACTTTACTGGAATCAGGTTACCTGCAATGTTCCCGGAGTGTCTCTTAGAAGTTTTAACAGTGTGAGGTTTATTGTGTGAATGAGTAACTGTAGGTGTCTCTAGCAAGGCCTGGGGGGGGGGCGGAATTATAAAAATTGGAATATTCTTTAATATAAAGAAGCTGTTCTGTTTTCCTTTCACATTTCTCCTGGAAAATCTAGCTTCACATCCCTCAGTTCAAGCGTTGTAGATGAAAAGAGATAAATGCCCAGCGGAGTACCAGGGGGATTAGCCTCCCCCTTGCTACTATTAATGAGTGGTGCCCCTAACCTCATGTGTTTATTCCTTAAAAACCTAGCACATGAAACAGTTTTTTTTTCTTTCAAGAAATAGTTGGCACTTTATCTTGGACTTCTGCTTGACATGAATTATTTGGCAAATTGGGGACTGAAGTGTGAACTATAAACTTGGGACTGTGTAATAGGCTTCAGGGGTATTCTAGGGACAAAGACATCCTGGTAGGGATGTCACAAAAACAAACTTTGTTGAGAAAAAAAATGATCTTTTCCTCTAATGCATGAGACAACAACAAAAAAATGTATACCTTATACAGATACCAGTATCCATACACACACACGCTCACACACACACACACACATGCACACATGCACACACACACACACACACACTTTGCTGGAGTGTATCCTCTGTTTTTTATTTACATGTGCACATGAGTCTCATTAATGTTGATAACCCTCTTCATATGCCTCCAGAAAATAATGGACCCCGACTGTGAGAACTGTCTGTATTCCGACATGTTAAGAGCTGAATATTTAAAATCTGTTTGGCACACTAAGCTTGGTTTTCTGAAGACAACAGAAGTTGGACAGAAAGATCAAAGGAAAAAAAAAACACTGTAAGAGATAATGACATCTGGATGGGGCCTGGGTAATGCTCTAATTAAATGTACTTACACCTAAGTCTTATCACATGCTCAGGAGTGAGAGCTTAGATGCTTCTTTTAAACTGCAGCCTTAGAGGCAGTCATGGGGGCCTTGCCTGGGAGCTGTCACCTCTGCTGTGATCCAGCTCGTTCTATATGTGGACCCATAATCCATCCTTCTTTCTTCCCCTGAATGGGCTTCCGCTATTTTGCTATTCAGATAGTCATGATAAATTAGGTTATCCCTTAAGCTTACAAAGATATGCATGTTCTTTAAAATAGATTTGAAAAAAAATCCGTTTATCCACTTAGAAAAAAACAAGCTACAAGATTTCTTGCCTTGTTGCTGGTCATAGGTAAAGGTGAGCTTCATAAGAAACCTTGGATACTTTTTTCCCTGTTTGGGTAGTCATTTGACATCCTTTCCCTTCTGAACATAATAGCAGCTCACCCTGAGTACAAAACATGAAGTAGACTTTCAGAAGTCACTGAATCAGGCAATTTTAACTTCTAAAAGAGTTTCTAAAGCCTATATTAATTGCACAGAGTTCTTTTTAAATTGGCATGACTTGAACTGATTTCAGAATTCTGGGATTTAGGGCAAGAAAAAGGAGGGAACTGTTTTTTCTAAGTCTTTTTTCTTTCTTTTTTTAAATGGAGTTTTGAAACATCATGATGCAATCTCTGATTAGGATTTTATTTTTTAATAAATAAAACAAACCCTACATATTTAGAAGAAACAATTGGGCAATGCATAGACATAAACTGCATATCTCATTACTATTAACAGCCATGCATAGTTAAACCTCCCCCTATTGCGCAGAGCATTTACCCTCTGGCTTTGTAAAGTGATGCTTGAGTGTGGGTTTTACAAAGGAATTTCATAACCATTTTATAGACTCTGCAGCACACCTACAAAATCAGAATATGCACCATGTTTCTTGGTTATATGGTAACAATTAATGAAATTGGCGTTCATTCTAGAAAAAAAGTCTAAAGTGCTTGTATATTGAGTCTTTTGCGGGGTGGGGGGGGGTGGAGAATAAGTCCATCTCTTATTTTAATTCAATGAGAAACTACTTTTTCTTTTTTTTTCTTTTTCTTTTGTTTTTCCATGCTCTGCCTTCTAATAGTTCCAAACAATCAGATGCAAAGCATTTTGCCTTCTACCACTCCTTAGGAGAAAATTAGTTCATTAATACACAAAGGTGAAAATTAGAAACCCACTGTAATCCAGGAAGGTCCAAGAATTTAAACATCAAATATACCCTCTGGATCTCAGAATTCATCAGGGAAAATTTAGAACAAGTTATTTTTCTCTGAGCTCCCTTAATTTTGTGTTACTGCCTTAGACATAATTTAAATACTAATAATTTAAATACTGGTGAGGTTTGGGGAAGGCAGATGTTTTTTTTTTTTTTTTTGGGGGGGGGTGTCTGAGAAAGCAGTAAAGTCTAGAAAGAGAGTTCAAAACCCTCCAGCCCCTAGGAAAACAGAGGTCTACCAGGTTAGCTTTTTGAGCGGGATGTATTCAATGTGCCACACCCCTGTGCAAAAGGTTGGAACCTTTTGGCTAAGGTAACACCACTCATGTTCTGAAGTATATATATTTATATTCAGGGTGCTGTGAATAACCCCAGTTTTTGCCTTCCTTTGAAAATTGGCTGTGCTGTTATTCATCTTGGATGTCAAGATTTTCTTCTACTGGCTAGGTCGTCCTGGTTTAATCTAATGTTTCATTTCCTCCCAACAAAATAAGATATTTGCATCAAATTCAGCATTTCAATAACAGTAGTGAAAAGTCCCTCTTTGTAAAAAGATACAGCATTACTTCCTGCCATGAGTTCATCTGCATCATCTCCATTTATTTCTCCTGGGTGATGAGAAGACCTTTTGCATTTGACCAAAAAGCGCTAGTAAATAAGGAGTTAAAATGAAGGCAGGCTCACTGGTTTGCTGAGATCTGTCAGAGTCTGACTGGCTGGCTACATATCTGTCTCTGGAACAATAGGTACCTGTATTCTGCACGGACTGCTGGGCAGCACTGACACTCTGGAGAAGGTCTGCCTCTGTCTGCGCTTTCCTGGTGAGAATCCCCAATGACAGTTCCACTTTTCAGTGGAGGAGAAAAAAAATATCTGTCTACTCTCTTGATGAAGGACAGAGCTTTGATCATTTTTATTCAGGCTTGTCGTGGCCGGAGGTTTTAGGTTCTTAGTCTCAAGTCAGCAGTCTCTCTCTCCCTCTCCGTCTCTCTCTCTCTCTCTCTCTCTCTCTCTCTCTCTCTCTCTCTCTCTCACACACACACACACACATACATACACACACACACAAGCACACACACACATCCACTCCCTCCCTCTCTCTTACTCTCTTCCTCTCTCTCTCCCTCCCTTATTTCCCCTCATAGGTTCTATGCAGGCAGATGAGTGCCACAGCTGTAACTGAGGCACAGAATGATAAACACAGTGAAGCCAATTTCCAGGATGGCGAGAGGGGGCACCGGAGGTGACAACAATGACAAGGACCCAAGGACCGCCCTTTGGACAAGTTTTAGGTAAGAAAACGAGTACGCCCCGATTCTTGCATTTTTGCACGCTTGTGGCTGAGAGAGACGTTGAGATAGAAAGCGAGTCTCAGTCGGAAAATATTTTCGCGAGGGTATCATCTGTGCTGTCACTTGCCTGCAAACCTGTGTTCTCAGGGCTTTGTGTTACGAGAATCGTTGGAGGTGAGGCGTGAGCAGGGCTGGGCGGACGGGTGAGCTGCTTTTTATGTCTGTCTGCTGACATTTATCATGCTGTTTAAATTTGTATCTGGAAAAAATTCTGTTTGATGATAGTTAGCAATGTTTTGTGCAACGTAGAGCATATGGCCGTGTAGAATTCAAGTGATGCTCTTTCATTCTTAATTTGAAATTATTTTTATACTCAACTGTACTGAGGTCAGAGAGTTTTAAAAATTAATGAGATTCCCTGTGGAGTTCAAATAGTAATGTCTACGTGAGCTGACACAAAAAAGATAAGATACAGCTGGTATATGTTTAAGGTGGATTTAACTGTCTTAATGGAACATACTCCATTTGAAATGTATCAATTGTACAATAGTTTATGGAAACCTAAGTATTGGGAGATATTAGTCCTTAATTTTTTTTTTTTAATGACCTGGAGACATTTTGTCAAAACTAGCTATAGAAGAGGAATAGATTGTGTGGAGGCATTGCTAAAACTTGATAGACATAATTGTTCTGGCAGTGGAGAATACCTTACACTTTCGAGGAAATGACAAATAATGAATGAACCACATGCTAAAAAATATGCAAGAGTGTGCTTTCATCTTAAGTAATATATAAAAATTCAGGAGATTTTTAGGGTGAAAAACTGCTGGCACGAACAAAGAAGCAAGTGTACCCATAGATGAGAATTCTTTGTCACAAAAATGAATCCCGGGCATGGATTTAGGAGGTTAAGTGATTTCTACATTCTCATTGCCCCACAGAAGGGGTGAGTCCAGACATTTAAAAATGTACTGAAAACTTTCATTTCCCACAATTTAAAAACATTGTTTATGTTCTTGATACAACACATTGTTTAAATGAAGGGGACTGAAAAGCAGTCTGAGTATACAGTAATCGGGGCTAAAGATGCTTTTTATCTGAGTTCCCCATTTACAAGACCCATTCTGAGCTTCCTGTGATATATTGTTATGTAAATACTGTGCAGCCGGGGAAAGCAGTACTATGGAGATTCAATTTACTTTGAAAGTTGTTCATTATAGCAAGGATGAATGTTATTTATTTGATGTGATTCAAAGGCTGGAAATGACTTTTTCATTGTGGCGCCTTTTGTAATGGGTGCAGGGTGATCTAATCTTTTTAATTTTGGCTTTCACACCAGTGGAGATGAAAAGAGATCTGAACTCATTTATCGGTTGCTAGGTCCTTCTGGAGACCCAAGTCCTGTTCTTGGTTGCTATGGCCAGTCTGACCTCAATCTCTGTGGTTTTGGGGACTTAGGCAGTCTTCTTTCTTTCTTTCTTTCTTTCTTTCTTTCTTTCTTTCTTTCTTTCTTTCTTTCTTTCTTTCTTTCCTTTCTTTTTCTTTTTTTTTTTTTTTATTGAGGAGCATGCACCTTGATTTATGTCCAAAATTGTGGCTGAATGTCTTTGTCTGTAAGTGATAAATGGTGCCGAACAATTCATCAGTTCTTACAAGTAAACACCGCTGTCCCACTAAAAATATGTTTTGTTCTGAGTTAATGGTATGGAACAAGGCAGCCTCCACAAACAGCTATCTTTTATTGCGGAGGGGCCTCTGAAACTTGGAGCAAAGTGGAGGAAATTGGCACGTATTTTCTTGTGCATTAGCATTTTCACTTGTGACTCGGTGATACCACTTTAGGCGGATTGAGGATGAGAGGGCAAACCTTCCGTGTCCTCACTTTCTCCCTAGCTGGGGCCGCCTGAGACACAGGCCCTCTCCGGACGCCTGGATTCGGCCGGGGGCCCTCGGAAGTCAGGCGGAGTCCCTGATGGGGATGGGGTGGGCCTCTGCTCTGCAAGCGCCCTGCGCTGAGGCATAAATGGGCAGATGTGGTGCGGCTCTGCTGCCTTCAGTCTCGGGCTGGTTCTTTGAGGGAAAGTTGTATCCAATACTGGCGACTCCCAGGGATGTTCTGCTTGTGTGCTCCTTAATGGTCCCTGGATGTGCTTGCATTCTAGAACCTTGTTAAGAAAGGAGCCGCGCTGATTAAGGGGTTGTGGAGTATACAGCCGTGCTTAGCAGATGAGCCCTCCTGCATTTCCCGCTCCCTTAAAAAGTGCTTAATTGATGCTGCAGGGAGCATACAGTCCGCTAATAAGATGATGCTGACAAAACAGCTACCAGAACCAGGCACTTATTGCTTATAAGCGCCGTCCGCTTCCCTCTGAGAGATTGCAGCTTTGTAGGGTGGTTTTTTCTTTTAATAGTAACATGCTAATGGTTTTTATCCTAAATCAGCCAGCGCTGAGTATCTTCAGGAAAAACGAGGTCCATAAGAAGTGGCATCCTCCTCCAATGGGAAGGTAAAAAATTAAACATTTTTTAAAGTGCAATTTTCAAGCCATTCCATGTACTTCTTGCCAGTAGCATTAGAAAGCCGCTTTCTAAATAAAACTAAGATTTGCGCCATTCTTTCTAGCCATAAGAGGTTTAAAGAAGAGAGTATTAGGGAATTTTATCGTTAGTCATTTTCTAAGGATTGTCTAGCTTTTGTTAGCAAAATGCAATCAGGTGCTTCGTATGTTTCCTGTCAGCCTTGAAAAACAGCAGGTTTTTGTTTTTTAGAGGACATTATCCTTTGGGGGATCAATAAAAACGATCTTTATTTTATGTAGGTTTTATTCCTAGGACTGGTAAATAAGCACAGGGATTGGGTGATGTCGAAGGTCTTCTGTCAGCCTGAAAATTCCTCAAAGAGCACTAGTTTTCAGAAAGAAGGCATAAGGACGCCTTTATTAGTGTTAATTGAGCTTCTTCAACTGTCCAGCTCTTTTTCGTTGAGCAGCAGTTAAAAGTTCTGTGCTCTGTGGGACAGGTAACCATTGTGGCTGGAAGTCATTTTCAAAAACTGGATTTTTGGAGGTATTTTTTTTCTTTTTTTTAGTGCTTTATGAAGACTTGGGTTTTGCAGAGCCCAATTGGGGCTCCTTAACTTGGGTTTCTCACTTCAGGTCTTCTTGAAGGTAATACTTTATATGAGTGGCTAATTTCACGAGAAATGTTTAATTCTAGGTATCCGAAGGCAAATATTTCCCAGTATGTGGTATGTATCTCTGTGTGTATGTGAACATATTTTAATATAAAATGTCTTATAAATTTTACATTGTGCTTTGCTTTGCTGTTATTTCAAAGGATTTAAGTGAATGTTGGATAGCGCTCAATTTCCTGAAATGATTAAATTCCATCTCTGAAGAATCTGGGGAAAAGGCCTATAATGACATTTTGATGACTTTCATTTTAAGGAATAATAGAAATTGAGTAAAATATTTTAATAGCTATTCTCTAATATCTCATTCCAAATACAATGTTTTTATTGCTCATTCTAGCTTACAATTTTCTGGTGATAATAATGTTGGCTGGTAATTGTTTCTTATGTAGAAATCATTCTATCCTTATGTAAAAGTTATTTCAGAAAAGTCTTCATGCATTTATCTCA
This sequence comes from Felis catus, assembly GCF_018350175.1. Lineage (NCBI taxonomy): Eukaryota > Metazoa > Chordata > Mammalia > Carnivora > Felidae > Felis > Felis catus. The sequence continues at coordinate 118,411,025 of NC_058374.1, forward strand.
GCTGAAGCAACCGCATTGAACTCTTGAGATAAAACAGTGAGTATTTCCAGATTCCTCCTATTTTAATTTGGTACTTCCTTACAAGAATTAGGTGTATCTTAAAGGGAGGAATATGACAAATGATAGTTTGTGGTATAAAGAGGGAAAACAATGAGACAAGTCAGGAGAAGGCTGAGAAGACAGAATAAATATTATGCGCTATCACAAAATTGACTTGGCATCTCCCAGATGTCAGGTACTTTTAAATTTTAAAAACAGACTAATATCAAATATATGTATGTAAATATGCAGTCATTATATCTGTCTATATTGAACAGGTCAATGCATGTATGTAAACTTACTGTAATTCCAGCTAATGTTACCAGGAACACCTTAGCACCTCAATTCTTTCAGGAGATGTAGACACAAGTAAAGTTAATCATGTAGCTTTTAAAGAATCAAATCTTTTGGGAACTGGAGTTGTGACATCTTAGATCAATTTTCACGTAAGTCAGAATAAAAATCTTAAATCGGTTTTTCTGTGCAAGTTACACAAAGCCATTAGCCTCCAAACTGCGTTGTTCTAAACACTAATTAGAAAAATTTGTATGCAATTTAACTTGATTGTAGTGAATATTTACAGTCAGAATATTACATTATTGCCGAGTTAACACTCCATCCATGCAATTTTTTATAGAAGCAAAATGAAGCTCTACTATCTGCTTATTCTCCTCTCTTAATATGTTTACTAGATTTCCCCAAGTTTGCTTTCTTTTTGCACTTCATACTGCCTTCCAGATACCAGTGTTGCGGAGAAATTAGTTACTCTTAGTTTCTTTCTGCCTACTATAATTCAGGGTTTTGTCTTTTTTGGTATGCCATTATTCTTATCTGTCATCTAGACAATTATATTGACTTTGAAGCTATTTGTGTGACCTATTCGTCTGTGTTTGGGCGGGAGAAGCTTGTTTCATTAGAAATTGTGTATCGAGTGCTGAAAGATTTGAGTTGCCTTTGGGATGTTGTGCAAGGGCCTCATATTGGGATCTAGAGTTTCCCAGTGGTAGCAAGTTACTTGCATAATTCAATAAAATCTTTCCTTCAAGCTACCTTACCTTATTTTCCACCAAGTGGCAAGTCTCAGATTTTCACTGAGCATCATCTAGGAAACTTAGTATGAGAAAAACTGGCAGGGGTGGGACCCTCTTGGATAGAGTGAAGGTGTCACTCTAGGTTACTCTTCTGAGATGTTGGCAAGGATACATTGTAAAGTTTTATCTACTGGTATGTTGTGTTTAATCACCTCTGTGATCCAACAGCAGATTTTAATTTGCATTACCATCAGTCAGATTCTTTTGTTTAAAGAGTACCAGAATGATTTAAGAAAATACAAGCTATGCTAAAAATCTTAATTACACACTCTCTCACTCACTAATAATTAATCGAAGCGTTAAAAAATTTGTTCAGATTTTAAAATGTGAAAATTGTAGCTTGCTTAATGGTATTTATAATTTTTTTTTCATCAGGAGATGGCTCATATAGAATCATAATCCCTGAGATTCTCTAAAGTTGGTAGACTTTATGATCCTACACCCTATAGTGAACAGAACTGTTTTACATTTTTAATAACATCTCTGAGCCATAATTTATGTTCTTAATGTTGCCTGGCATTATTTAAGCACAACGTACTTGTGATCTATAAATCTTTGAAATTCCTGTATTTTTCTGACGATTGAATTCACAGTTCAACTGCAGACTGAAATATACCATAAGGCTAAGAATTTCCTTAGAGAAAGAAAGACAAGGTAGCAAGCACACCATGGTCAGGAACATATGGTGTACAGTTAATTATCAAAATCCCAAGGGTTTTAACATAGTTTACTGCAGGCATCTTCAACAATACTGGATTTTCAGAATATGTTTGAAGACAAATTTGATTTGCTAGAAATTTGAAACCGGGAAACCAAATAAATTATTTTTAAAATGTTCTCTCATAAGGATTTAGAAAATATTCATTCATTCATTCCATAAACATTTATTCAGTGCCTGCCTTGTGCCAGACACTATTCTTGTGGCTCTTAATTTAATATTCACCATTAATTCAACAGTCATTATTTGCCTGGTTTTGCAGATTATAGGAGTCTCGCCAGTTAGTCATACCCTATCAGCTAATCACATCACAATCCATATCATTTTGGAACTTGTTCTTCAATGATCTGTTCTTTAAATGGCTTAAAATATATTCTCTGCATATATACCAATTTAGAAGAATATATTGGCAAAGCAGTCAGAATATGTTTTAAGAAGTTATCTTGTCGATGCGTATTTAGAAGTGTCCAAATGCATCCTTCCCCCCTCAGTAGCTAGGCCCATGATGCAGCAAATACTAAATGGGTTTGTTACATTTGCTTCCTTCTAATGCTGCTCATACTATGTCCAGGGACCTCTAATTCTAATTGTTAATGGTTAACATTTATTTTCTATATGCCAGTCAAGGTACTAAATCCTTTACTTTTGTATTCTTGTTTAATCCTTCAATTACATTATGAGAAAGGTAGTGTCACTATCCTTGCTTGTAGAAGAGGAAACTGAGGTTTTGCGAAGTTAACTCCCTCGAGGTCACAGAGCTTGCAAGCAGCTGAGATGACTTAAAATCCAACCGTTTCAGATTCTATTCATCCTTCCAGTCATTCAGCCGATGTTATCGAGCTTTGATGATGTCCTAGGCCTGCTCAACATGTTTAGAATAAAGCAGTGGCTAGAACAGGCAAGCCTCTGCCCTTAGAATAGGAGCACGTAGTCACTTGATACATTCATTATGTTATTTCCCTTTGCATCTATGGATTCCCCAGAACCAATAGCATAAAACATTTGAATTTCAAACCTTCTTTAGACCTCTCACTATTTGGCTTCAGTCTTTCTTTCCAACTGCATTATTTACAGATTTCAAAAGAGGAATTTGCTAACCCGGAAGACCGGTCTGCTCCTTGCCTCCGCGAAGTTTACCTTGTGTTTCCTCCCACCATTGCTGCCCCGAAACACTTTTGCCACTGCTTTCCCAACACTTCCCATCCTTCTGCGTCTGGGTCAAAGCCCACGGTGCCAACGAAGTGCGTCTTAGAAACGAAATCCTAAAGTTGTTTCATCTGCATTGATCATTTGACACATGGCATTTGCAACAACTAAAGAGATGTGAGGCTAGGTAACATTTCACGTGTTTCCTATGTCCTGGCTGCTTTAGTACTTGTACATGTGCCCAGCTGACGTGTTAGCAAAGAGTTCAGGGAACTAGCAGTAAAATAAGAGAAGAAAATAGAAGAGGAAAAGGACTGGAAAGCTTGGAAACAAGAGCCCCCCAGTCTAGCACAGTGCCTGGTATAGAATATGCAGTTAATGTACATTTGAGGCTGGGAAGGGGAGAAGAGCAGCACAAAGGAAGGAGAGACTGACAATAGGAGGAAAGTTAGCAGGGAAAGAGAAAATAATATTCCTAAATTGATAGCCCCAGGCCTTGAAAGATCTTTAAATACTTAATTGGTGTCAGAGAGCCCATTAAGGAATGCATAGATATGCAAAATCATGAAAGACACACACTTGCATGTATGTTTTTGCCTTTTCCAGGAATAAACTGTCCCTCTTATCAACATTAATACTTTAGATATGGAATGAACTTTCTGGTGTTTCTAAGAGCAAGGGCAATTGTGTTATGTTTGTGTATGCTTATCATCACTATTCAGGCCCACGGTACAGGGGACTCTAAGTTGGTTGTGTTGTTTTATGCTGTGTATGATTATTTCTCTATCCCTTGGGACATTATTTAGTATCACAGAAATTGCTGGCCACCTTCCCCCCCCCCCAAGAGACTTCCTCTTAACCACATAAAGTTTTATTGGTTAATACTTTATGTCAGATTTTTTTCTCAATAAAAGCTAAGTTCAGTATTCAAAATCCTAATGCAATGTCCCCTCTACCAACAAGCAACTCTTGTGATTAATTTTATTTATGTTTTTCCTCCATTGTATTCAAAAGCATAGCCTTGAAATCTCTAGAAAAATATATATGTCTGTATTTTGTGTGGGTTCTCAAAGCGAGTGCTTAAGGTAGAAATTTTATTTCATAGGAAAATCCAGGTAGATATTTCTTAAAGCAACTACTATACATGACCTTTGCTATGGAGTTATTTTACGGACTCACTATAAGAGCCATGGCTTGTATACATAGTTATGACTTGTAGGGCTTACTTCAAGGATGGATCACTAATACATAATGTATTTGTACCGTGTATTAATCTCCCTGGGTAAAGTAAGGTAGAAAGGCTGCACCTTGAACCAGGAAACATGATAGCCTGTGTGTACCCTCTACTTTTATGGGAGTACTCTGTTGAAGCAGCCCCATTCTTTGGAAATCCCTACTTGCTAGTTGAGGTAAGTGAGGATAAAGCTTTCTCCATGAGGCTTTGAGCTACATCCTGCTTTTAGGAAACAAGGAATATTTCCACAGTCTGTATTTGTAGTAGTAGCAGTTGAACAGCCCATGAGAGTTCCAAAAACGAAAATGTGCTCCAAGTGCTTATCACATGCCGTATTGATGTCAGTAAAATGCTGAGGATGAGCTCGTCTCCCCCTTAACCCTGACTTTCCATGGTCCTTTCATTTTGACACTAATTTCAGGCATGAACCTTGGCACTTAGCTATAGTGTGTAATTGTTGGTATCTCGCTGCCACCTGGGTGCACAATGGCGAACAATATTTAGCCCCTGTGATTTGCCATAAGAACACACCACATGCAGTTGGAGAGGGAAATATTTAATCAGCCAATTTTCTCCATGCAGTCATAATCCGTTGAGTTGGTTGAAGACTCTGTTTTCTCTGAATTGACTGTTTGTTTTGTCACTGCAAAAATAAAACCTTTGGCTCCCTCCCAAATTCTTGTCATGCAAATTGGGGGACGTGGTCTATCAATTTGAATGTCCAAACGAAAAGAAGGTATTTTAACAATGCAAAATTAAAAACCCATTTTGGTCAAAAGATCTTTTTTTTTTAAGTTCCTTGAGTGCTCTGGTTTGTTGGCTCACTGTGGACGTAACATGTGAAAGGCTGTGACGCATGAATGATACTCTTCCATTTTTAGGCATGATGAGGCTGTTGATCTTTAAAATAAATTCCCTTTGGTGACATTTACAAAAATAGTTTCACTTTAGCAACTTTTAATTTTAATTTTTTAATAAATGACAAAAATGGTATAACTTCCCAGTGACGAGGAAGTCACCTAGGAAGTGGGTACTTACTTAATGGAAACAGGAAATACCCATTGCTTCCCATCAGATGCTGTGCTTATAATCAGTCCAGAGAAATAGCTTTGACTAATAGGAAAATGGTGTAAGAATAGGATTGTCTGTCTAAACAGGCAGCATATCATCTTAAAGACTAAGGTCTATTTTTTTAATCCTGGTGCTTTCAAAGTGCTGGAAGGGTTTGAATCCAGAACTTAGTCCTCATTGTACTTTAATTCTGCTAATTCAGTGTAGTGCAATGCGATCCAGACTAACCTGCTTCAAGTCACTGTTACTCATTGGATTTCTGATATTTATGAGTATTTTAAACTTCCTTCTGTCAATTATCTCTTCGATAGTATTTATTTTTTTGGCTGGGTAAGGATAATAAGAGATGTTAGTACATAGGACAAAGAATTTCTCATCTTTACCACAGAATATGATATTTTAAAGAGTTCAGAATTTCTGTGTAGTTTGGGGGCTTTATTGTTTTCATTCTAAGCTGAAATGAAGTTGGTACAGTGTGAGACCTTTCTAACTAAAATGGTATTGTTTTTACTTAGTAATCATGATTATTGTCATAAATTGGGAGAGACTTCAAATCATTTATTTACTCAATTATTCAGTTGGCTTTTTTCCCCCTTAATTATCTTGTCTGACCAGTGTTGCTAAAGGCACTGAGGATTTTACAACAGGCAAAAATATGATGTTTCCCTCATCAACTATCATATAATTGGAGAGAGAAAAAGAACTTTCAAGAATTAATTGGATAATATAATAAAATTACTTATAGCAATCATACTTCAGTTCTGTGAAGAGAGAAGCTATTCCCTCACAGGTAGAAAGCAGTATTAACAATCAAATGTAGCTTTTTGGCTCACAACATTGTTTCAGATTATTTGTTGTGAGAACAGTAATGAGTATGTTCAGAATAAAGGCTAGTTCTTGAAAATGGATTTTATAATTTTCAATTTATTTCATCAGCGAAAAGATTTTCGTTTCAAGAAGACTTAAAAAAAATTAACCATGTCACAGGGTTAGTTATGAACGGTCCAAAACTTGCAAATACTTTATTGAAGGTTTATAATAAACAATGTGTGTGTGGGTGGGTGGGGGTGGAGTTTATTTACCATTGCCTCAATTGTACATCATGATAGTCTTTTAAAATTTGGACCCAAACGAAAATTGAAATGTTTTTTGAAATACTTCAACTTCCTTGCTGTCTTGAGAAGACAGCCTAACATATTCTAGGCAATGGAAAATTTTTCAAAGCTGTATTTAACAGTATCCTTAGGTGTGTAAAGCCCTGCCCGGACTTTGTTCCCTGGCAGAAATATTACACCACTCACCCACATGGCTGAAAACACTGGGCCAAGCAACACCTAACATTAAGCAAAGAGCTTTCAGATTTGTTCCTTATTCGTCCTTACCACAATTATAAAATTTGAGGATTTTCAGGAAAAGCAACTTTGGATGTAGGTACTTGCCATTTACCAGGGCAGCCAAAGATCAGCTAGCCAAAAAATTGTTAAACTTTAATTTACAAACCTTGAAGTTGTTGCCCTTAGTTATGTTAAGACCTCCATATTGAAAAGCCCAGTAATAATCCAATTATTCTTACTTTTGATCTTGTGGAGTTTATAGACATAGAGAAAAGAGCCTTGAGCGTTTCTGCCCTCTCTTCTGAGGGAAGGGAAGAATTGGAGACAAATGAGCACCCCAGTCCTAGGAGACATCGCCTGTGGACAGTGTATATAGCATTTGATAAACCAGGAGGACAGATGCCCTCATATTAAGGGACCAGGGGGAGGGTGCAGCAAAGGACTCATTCTCCCGAGTCTCCTATTATGAATGGACTTGTACTAGGTGCATCATAGGGAGACTCAGACAGAAGGATACTTAATGATCCCCACTCAGAAAATAGAGAGCAGCTTCCTGTCTAAAAAGTGGCAGCTCTGGGTTCTCAGTGTCTTTGAGAAGCAGGATCCACCATCCGTCTAAACAGATAAGGAGAGCAAAGACACTATGCACCTTCTCTCTGTGACTTGTGAATGCCTTTGGTGTCCCCAAATAAGGAAGTCCTTTCACTGCTGTCTACTCTAAGCTGTATTTCATTTTTGATAGCCATTTGCAGAAGACATTTTCAGACTCCATGAAATGTAAAGAAAGTATGTCTGAGAAATTCTTCAGTTATATTTTTCCTACCTCCCCCAGCAGGTGATTTGGAACATGAAGTTTATAAACTTAGATACATACCTCCTATCAATCTCTACCTTTAAAACTATACATTAGGGATGCCTGGGCAGCTCAGTCGGTTGAGCGTTCAACTTCGACTCAGGTCATGATCTCGCAGTTGAGGAGTTCGAGCCCCTCGTCAGGCTCTGTGCTGATGGCTTGGAGCCTGAGTTGGATTCTGTCTGTCTCTCTCTCTCTCTCTCTCTCTCTGCCCCTCCCCCGCTCATGCTCTGTCTCTCTCTGTCTCAAAAATAAAATAAACATTAAAAAAAAACTACACATTTAGACTCACACCATTTGAAGAAAAAATGAAACCAACAAAAAAACTTGAGAAGGCAAAAGCATTCTGTATTGGGGAACACAATATATGGTTAAATCTGTGAATCAGAAGGGATGAAAGACAGCGTTTAGAAACAAAGAGATCAAGTTTTTGTTGAATTATGGATTCATCTATTCTCAGTTTCGCTTCCTAGATCATAATGTCCACTGTCTTCTTAAAATTTGATTTACCTCTAAGTATGGTTCAGCATAGACATCCTTTCCTTGTTTGCTCTTTCTGGGGATGACACCTTTCTGGCACCTCTCGAGGGTGTTCATACATGACAACTTAACGTTGGTATAATTTGCTTTTTGTCATCCAAGTCCTTACCCCAGAGTATTTTGATTAATAATGCTTCTGATGGCAAATACAAATTCCTGTGCTTCATCTTGAAATATTTAAATATGAAATCAATATTACAGTGCTGTGTCAATGGCCAGGAGCACAGAGCATTTTTCTCACACCTATGGTGAATCCATATCTTGTCAATAATTGACCGTTAGCTTTTCAGGTTCGTCTTCATTTTTTAGGCTACATCAACTGGTCATGTCATTGTTATGTTTGAGCTTAACGTCCTGTGATTTGAGGGTCTCGGATGTTTTTCGAAAGTCTAATATTCTAATATCTGAGCACACACTTTGAAGACAGGGTGATAAGAACTCAGACCTCCTTAAAGGATCATCCAGATGGCAGTTGGAGCATTTTCTCAGTTGATGTCTCCTGTTCTTGTTCACTCTAGGGCCCTAAATTAAGCAGCAACCTTTGAGGCAGGGAGGAGATAATCTTTGGAATCAAACCAAATTAGATTCAAATCCAAACGTTGCTATTACGACCAATTGTTTAGCATCTTTGAAACAGTTTTTTTCCTCTGCAAAATAGGGATTCTAATACTCACCTTACTAACACTTCTTGAACATTTCCCACATGCCAGGCATCAGACCCACATGGGCTATAAGGCAAATACTGTTATTATTCATGGTTTACAAATTACCACACTGAGGCTTAGAGAGGTAAAGCAAATCCACTCCAAAATACACATTGGTGCTAAGTAGTGGGACCTCTTGTTGGTTCTTTTATTTCCGTAGAATTTCTTTTTAAGAAAGGACTTGCAGGGTCAAAAGGTACGTACATAATAAATTTAGTTCATTTCTAAACATCTTATAGTTTTAAGCCCTTGACTATGAGAAGCAGTATTAAAGCTGTATTTTATATTTCACCATGTTGCTGCATTGCAGACCGTTGCTGTTTGAGAGTGTTCTTTGTAAGTGGCCGTGGAGAGCTATATGCTATGAGAACTGCTTTATATTTTTCTTCTTGAAGATAGTGATGATGCTCTCATCTTGATGAGCACAGTTCCTTTTCAGTAACGATTCTGGATAAATGGCTGTTGCATGGAATTGAATACTAGCCTACGAGGCAATTGTTATGCCTTAGATGAAGAGTGGATGCCATTTCCAGAAGAGTTTGACATTCTCAAGGAGGAGTTTTATAGCCTTGAAGAATTTTATATTTGTGATTTGTATGGCTCTTGATAAAGAAAAAAGGAGAGTTATTTCCTAGGAATTTAAAACTTTGATTCTGTTGTGCTTCATCTCCTGCCCATTCCCCATTCACAAGACCCTGCTAACTTCAGCTTCTTCTCCTACTTCATCTGCAGGCTCTTGAAATCTGTGGGACGCCTAAGTGTGTACGGAAACACGGAAATAGCACAGTCCCTTTGGTTAAGAATAACATGTCAGTTTTCTTTTTTTGCTTTTGTGTGCTCTCTGGAGCTCACCCATGCATGATGTTCCAGTTGACTTCAAAGGCAAGTCTGTGGTTGGATTAGCTCCACAGGACAGAAAGCAAGGTAAGAAACAGGCTTAGTGCTTTCAAGGCCCACTGGGGAGCTGATAGAGCCAAGCTATGTGGTTACCAAGACGATTTGTTCATTTATGTCCTCGTGGAAAAACAGGAAAATTCGCATAATACTTTCTATCTTATTGTCACGATTAAAATCATTTTTAAGTCGTGACTGGACAATCCTCAAAAGGTTGCTTTAGAGCTATATAATGCCTATACTTGGGGAGTTTAAATTCTAATAAAGAAAATATAAATATAACAACGATTCGGAGTGAGAAAATACTACTAAAGTCACGAAGACATGGAATATGCAAATAGGGTGATTTTAGGGTTAAAAAGGGATGGCCTAGAGAATAGTGTGTGTTTGAGAAATTGCTACTAAGGCACGTTTGCTCTCCAGATTTTGCCAGCAAAAGCAGAGTCCTGACAGAAAGCTAGAGCCAGGCGTTGCTGAGGGAAGTATGGAGAAGGCATCATCACACATGAGGGCACACTTTGGGAGAAGGCTGAGAAATGGAAGAAACATGGCTGGACAATGTAGGCATCAAGATGACATGCTGGAGAAGAATATGGCAGACTGGAAAGGGTGGAGAAGAATATGGCAGGCTGGAAAGGGTGCGGAGGCAAAGCAGATAGGGCAGGGTGAGGTGCCCATGTGGGCTGTGAGGCTGGGGAAACCTCCCAGATGAAATGTCAACGTGGAAACCTAAGGAGGAATTGGAAGACATGAGGTCCATGGAAAAGCATGGGAAACAGCCCTGGTGGTTCTGCTGTGTATTGACAGTAGGCTTATTCAGGGCATGTGGAAGCGGCACAAAGGCAGATGAAGAGTCTTAAGTTGAGAAATCAGAGGACCCGCTGAAAGAGGCCACAGTCATCCAGGTGAGGGATCACCAAGCCCTGGACTAACACTGAGGACACCATGTAAAAATGAGGGTAACGTGGTAGTGACGGAGGATATAATCAAACAGAATAACAATTACATCCACAAAACCCAACATCAAAGAAGGAGGGCTCCGAAACAGTAAAGGATGGAAAGGGACAAACAGTTTGAAGGTCTTGCTTCTTCTCTGATGGAGAAATGATGGATAGAGCAAGTCCAAAGATAGACAGGATCCCAGCAAATCCTAGAAAAAGGACCAGGCATACCTATTGTTATGTTTTTGTGTTTTTTTTTTTTTCCTTCTGTCTCTGGAAAGAAGAAGAAAGAGAATAAGATTATTTCTTTGCACTATGACTTACTCCATTTTATCTCCGGGATCACAAAATATGTATTAGTTAAATTTATATTAAACTAAAAGCATTTTTTTAATTTCCTAGTCCCCACCCACTAGAGTTCTTTGAGATCATTTTATTCCCCATTGTCTAGGGAGACACTACAGAGAAACTGCTGTCTTTGTATTACTGAACCTCGGATTGAATCTTGACTGTAGTTATGTTCTTCTAGTGAATAGAGCAGAAACAGAAATGAATCATTTGTCTCCAGAAACTGTCATCCTGACTTTGCTTTTGGAGACACTGGCATGTGTACTGTGACTGGAACAATCCTGCTTTGATTTGTCATCAAACACTTGTTACTGGACTTTGAAAGGGAAGAAAAATATTGTGAGATTCAAATGAGCTTTTCATTTGGAAAAAGAAAAAGCTATGTGTGTAGCTCTCTGTTCTAATTATTATCAGTAGGTGTTTCTCTCCCAAGAAGTATGCCGTAATTTTATGACCTCAGTACTGCTCAATATTTGCTTCAGTGTCTACAAACCGTATTTTGATTTAATTCCCTAAATCTTACAAAATATAACAGAAGTGTCGGTCATAGTTGTCTTTTGGCTGGAAATTCTAGAAGAGGAAACCATTAAGTGGAAGCACCTCAGTTCAAAGTTACAAGAGAGGCTGAACTTGGAGAAGGAGCTTGTTTAGAAGGTCACAGGCCTACGTAGTGACAGAGCCAGGAAAAGCTCACATCTATTCATATCCAGATGACCCTCTTTTAACTATGCTGTGCTGTCCCTTTCCAGTGTAGGAATTTCTGTGCTGTAGAAAGCTAACTGCACATATAATTGCCATCCACCAACAAATCAGATTTCACGTGTGATATCTCATAAGGTACCTGCACATCTGTCTCAACAGCATTACGACAAAGTACCATATAAGCGCTCTGGTAATGACAGGGCTTAAATAGGAGTTAAAGAGGTTTGTTTTTTTTTAAATCCTGGGACCAGGGCAAATTGCCCAAGAGGTTTCTCAGCTGGGAATGTGGTATAACAGAAAGCGTAAGTAGAAGAGGATAGGAGGGTGGAACAGCCACTGATGGAGCCACGGCTGAGTTTGCTGTGGGCTGGGTTAGCAGTTCAGAACAGCAGTTCAGGGCTGGGTTAGCAGTTTCATTCTTTAGCACAGCACAGTTCATTAGTTCAAGTGTATCCCTGTGTTGCTCCTGTTTTAAGTTTCCTCCCCTTGTCCTGGTTCCTGTCCATCTTCATTCCAATATCTCTCTCCCCATCTCATTCTAACCACTTGAAAATTTGATGTATATGTATTTTGTGCATTTCCTTGTCTCCACTTTGCAGTCCCCAGCATCTGGCACCTGCTCTCAGTTCACAACTCAACTCATGGTTCCTAAATTGCTCAACCAAGTGGGTGTTTTGAGCCTTTCCTGGATCTCTCTGCACATTTGGACTGATGGATCACTCTCTCCTTATTAAAGTTTCTCTGGTTGTTCCTTCCCCGTCTCTTTTGTGACTGTCTCTTCTTCCTCCTTCTTCCCCAGGGTTCTTCCTCAGCCCATTGCTCCCCTCCCGTATTCTCATCGACTTTCAAGATTTGCAGTTACTCATAATTTTATTTGTAGTTCAAATACCTTTTTTTTTTCCAAATATACAACTGTCTGCTGTATCCATCAGGCACTCTCCAGTTTAATGTGTAAACTGATCTTATCATGGCCCCCCTTAACCTGGTCTCTCATTCTGTGCTCGTTCTACATCATATTGGGGAACCACATCCACGCGTTCACCTGGACTAGACCCCTGAGACTCATTTTTGGTTTCCTTTTCACCACTGTTGTTATCTTCAGTGTCCAACCCATTGCCAGGACTGGCTCGTCTTCCATCGTAAATACTTCTTGCATTCGTCTGTAATGCCCATCATTACTACCACTGGTGTAGTTCAGAACGGCTGCTATTTGGCTATGATTTCTCTTTTTCTTGGGCATCTGCATTATTTAAATGGCCTTTCTTCCATCAGCCTTATCACCATCAAGTCCCCCTGACATATCCATCCCAAGGCAGACCTGCCTCTTGCAAGCTTAAAACACGGGTGTGTTTTCTTGCCCTGCTGGATAAAATCCAAAATAGTCCCAACTTAAATTCTAGCCTAAAAAACACTACATCCTGCCCCGCTCATCTTATCTCTAACAATTTCCTGTTTTAAACTTTGCTTTCCAGGCACAGACAACAGCTGGGAATTCTGCCTATGAACCCTACCATTGCTTGGCTTTTTCTGTCTCATTTGCCTTTAAGTCACTTCTCTATCCTCTGTCCTGGCCCACTCCTAGGTCTCTTTTACTAAACACAAATGTGTCACCTCTTCTAAGAATCCTTCTTTTGTGTGTTTTCTCACCCTCCACCTCAACTATCCTTACCCATGCCCTGAGCATATTCCAGTCATGGCACGAGCTACATCATATTCTAGTTTGTGTTTGTGTGAGCTCTACAGTCCATTGACTGTTGTGAACAACTTGTTAGCAACTGATTTCTTTCAACTAAATTCAGACTGACTTCTTTGGATGAGAACTTGGTAAGTATTGGAAAGATCTCTGTTCCTCTGCTGATTTCGAGTCAGGGAGCTCTTCATGTAAGGAGTTATATGTATATAATTTACCTTTAATTTAATTTTACCTTTCATTCTTTAGCCAGCAGTAACCTAAGTCACAAATATACAAGTATCTTTATTTTACCTTCTCTCCCAACATCCACACTTTACCTACATTTTACTGCCAAAACAAGCTAAAATTGAAAAAGATGAAGTTGGGGCACCTGGGTGGCTCAGTCGGCTCAGCCCCATGTGGGGCTCCATGCTCCCTTAAGATTCTCTTTCTCCCTCTCCCTCTTCCCCTCCCCCCACCGCTCCCCCCTCCAAAAAAAAAAAAAAAAAAAAACAAAAGAAAGAAAGAAAAAGACTAACTTATTGGCTTGCATGGAACACCCCTGTTCGTTTAGAAGGGTCGCAAGAATCTATTTTCTCAGTTTCCAGATCTAGGCTCTTACTGCTTTGTGACATTGCTTCTCTGTGATTTTTAAAACATTTAAAGATAAATTTTATATGACCTTCATTCACTCACTCACATGTCTAAAACATTGATTTTACAGGATAGTCAGTTACCATGCCAGAGGAAAAATTTTAAAGCTTTATTTATCCACATACACTTTTTTTCATACCAAGAAGTAGCACACTGAACTTTGCTGTCCCCAAAAATACTATAAATGCTATTTTCTCAGGAAAAAGAGTGAGGTTTATTTTTTGTTAATGAAGTGCCAAACAAGCTAGCCAACTTGCTGGGCATAATTAAATTGGAGCATCTTTGGCAGCACACTATGTAGCTCCCTCCATGCAAATGTTTTGCAAAAATTTAGCTTAAGCAATTTTTTTTTTTTTTTTGGACAGATTCTCTTCAGGAAGAGACATTCAGGAATTGGGGGCAGTTCTCCCGATATTATAAACAGTTTCAAAGACTGGTTAAATAAGCTCCATTATTTTCCTAATCACTTAATTCAAGTCTTTTCTTCTGTGCCCACCTACACACATTCAAATTTCATTACTTGACCTATATAGGTGCGAATAAAGTGGTGGCCAAGTTCAGATTTAAAAACGTTGTTTGTAAAGTCCCTCCATTTCTAGTTTATATTCCTTCTTCCTGTGCTTTACAGTACTGTTTATTCACGATCTCTTTTTGTTCTTCCTAGGATCAGAGAGGGAACACACACATTCCTTAAGAAATCACTCTTAGAATATCCTACAGAAATAGATTTCCAAAGAGAACATGCCAAAATGGAGGACAAATAGATACTTTGTTTTTTTTAAGTACACCTTCTGATTTCACTTAATACATTCTCTCTTGTGTCTGCTCACCTCTTCTCTTATAGCTCAAAAGCAGGCACAGATAATACATAAACAGATGAGCGTGACTGTGTCCCAAAGAAATTATTTACACAAACAGGTGGCAGGCTGGATTTGGCCCACTGTCATACTTTGCCAACTCCTCATTTAACTCGGAACTCTTTTATTTTGATTGTTAAAGTCATGGACATGAAAATGAATGCTTCCTTCCTTAGTGAGTACAATTTTATAATCAGAGACAAATACGTGAATTCTTCAAAGATTACAAAAGATTAATACTTTTTAAGATATTTTCTATATCTGAAGTTATTGCTTGTACAGTTGCAAGTTTCTTGAGGGAAGTGCAGGGATGATAATTTATCACACACTTTCACCATGACCAAATGCCTGCTTCATGATACAGGCATCTTTTCTTTTCTTTTCTTTTCTTTTCTTTTCTTTTCTTTTCTTTTCTTTTCTTTTCTTTCTTTTCTTTTCTTTCTTTTCTTTTCTCTTCTCTTCTTTTTTCTTTTCTTTTTTCTTTTCTTTCTTTCTTTCTTTCTTTCTTTCTTTCTTTCTTTCAAGTGTTTATTTATTTTTGAGAGAGAGAGCATGAGCAGGGAGGTGCAGAGAGAGAGAAGAACAGAGGATCCAAAGCAGGCTCCTCATGCTGACAATGGAGAGCCTGATGTGGGGCTTGAACCAGAAACCATGAGATCACGCCCTGAGCTCAAGTCTGAACCTCAAAGGACTGAGCCTCGCAGGCACCCCCAGGCATATTTTCAAACAAATGAATGAATGATTAAGGCTCTGTATGCCAACTGGTAAGTCAAGCTGATCCTGTTGCAGACAAAGTACCAGACCCAATCTTTAAGACTTAGTTCCTTGTGCTCTCCTATTTCCAAAGATGCTGGCTTAAATGCACTGATAACGGTATAAAGAACAAGGCCATGGTCAATGGTGAAAGTGGTGTGTGCTTCCACCCGAGCCCATGTTCTGCAACAGCTGATCGTGGGAGTGTTTTATGGTAAGCATGTATGGATAGGATTTTAACAAGTATGGTGTGGTTTTTTCTTTAGCGCTGTAATCTGTCACATTAAAAACAAGAAGGAAAACCCTTTTGCCTGTGAATGTGGGCTGAGGAGCATGATGGATTTACTAGTATTTTTGATTCTTTACATTTGAGGTTATCATGGGCATAGCGTCTTGGGTAGAGCTTTGGAAGTACTTGTAACAGATAAGTGGCCATACGCCAAAAAAGATGCTATTTACATAGGTTAAGAATATCTACTCTACAGATCTCAGTGAGCAATAAAGATAGTGGTAGGCTCAATTACAAAAGACCTGTAATTACATTCAACATTCCTTGAGTATAGGTGCCATAACTTGTATTTCTTTAAACTTATGTTTCTTTAAAAATTAATTATAAAAAATAATAATAATCACGGTGAAATTTTAAGAGGGAAAAGGAGCTCCCTCTCCTCCTCCTGCTCCCCCCTCCCTAATTCTACTTCCCTTCCAAGACAGGACATCTATTAACAGATTGAGCCTCATCTTCTTTTTACACTTTATCATACATACACTTTGTGTGTTTGAAACCTACCTGGACTATGTTTCTACTAGTTGCTTTTTATCTCTTTCTGTCTGTCTATCTATCTATCTATCTATCTATCTATCTATCTATCTATCTAGTAACCATTCCATGCTAGCTGATTTAAAGCTCCCTCATTCTATTTAGGAAAGGAGTGCCCATTACACAACCACTTTATACTTTTCTCCACTGCCCCCTTTAAGCTGTGTGCTGTGCTTATAGCCGTTCCAAATATACTTGCATTAGAAATTAAGGAGGTGAGGGGCGCCTGGGTGGCGCAGTCGGTTAAAGCGACCGACTTCAGCCAGGTCACGATCTTGCCGTCCGTGAGTTTGAGCCCCGCGTTGGGCTCTGGGCTGATGGCTCAGAGCCTGGAGCCTGTTTCCGATTCTGTGTCTCCCTCTCTCTCTGCCCCTCGCCCGTTCATGCTCTGTCTCTCTCTGTCCCAAAAATAAATAAACGTTGAAAAAAAAAATTTTAAAAAAAGAAATTAAGGAGGTGAAAACAGCCCTTTCTGTGTGGAGAAATGAGCGCCAACTTTAATTAATCTAGTTGTACCTTCAGTTGATTTTTGGATGATTGTTGATCGCTTTGTAGAGTTTTATAGCACTCTGCCAAATGTGTCCTGGGTTCTTCCTGTGGCATATTTTTGTATAACTGTGTGTTTATAATTATTCAACCATAAGGACCCATGCCTGCACACGCATGCCCATGCACATGTGCAGATTTGTTTATTTCAAAGAGGCAATTCAGATGGCTAAGCTCAGAGTGGAAATCATCATGACATGAATCTGCCTTTTGTGACAGTGGCACCCTAACAGATACAGTGTGCAAACACTGAACTTTCAGAACATTGTGCTATCCTGCAATAATTGCTACATGCTTTTGGCCTTATTAACAAGAAGTTTCTTTCCCCTTCTACGTACAGAAACCTTTATACCTTACCATTCAGAGACAGCTATTTTTAAAATTTCCAAATTCACTTGCGGCTCTGTTCGCTGCAAGATCTTCCCATCTATTCCAACTGTGTCAAACTATGACAAAAACAGGAGAAAACAAGAATAGACTATACATGTCACTCATGTTGGCTGAGAGTTGAGCTGAGAAAGCAAGAACTGGGTGATGGAGGAATAAACATGCCATCGTTTGAAAAAGAACTCTTCTCTTTCAATCTATATATAACATCCATCATAAACTGAGCAAGACTATTGAGAGTAATAATTACAATACTATCTTACACTTGTCTAGTGCCATATAACTTGCAACGTCTTCTTCAAATTTTAACTCATTTCATCTTTCTGACAGTCCCATCAATTAGTCAGGACCGAGCTTATTATTTCCACCTTCTCTCCCAGCCCTGCAGTTACTTCCTGCTGTTCTTTCCAAACCTGGTACATCCGATTCAGAGAAGTAGAACTCCCGGCCTTCAGTGCCACCCAAAAGTCATCATGTTGGGCAATATGCTTGGTGATATGTTACACTGTGTACCTTTCTGTCGTGGTTCACATCGCCCTAGAAAGAATACAAATCACTAATAAGCTGAGGTCAGATAATTTAGAATTATTGAGGTAATGCTACTTTTTTTTTTAAATAGAGGCCTGTAGTAGTATCCCAAATAGGTAGCAGGGATTAATGCCTAGGATTTATTCTCAGTTGTATCGTAGAGTCATTTGGATTCCATCCATTTCTCTAGGAAATTAGCCACTGATAATCATAATTATGACCCCTAGGTGTAGTAAGACAATGAAAAGCCTCCTGAATTATTAAGAAGTGTTAATTTATGTCTACTCTGTATGTAGTTTCAAGTAGTTTACTGCATTGTCATTTCTTGAAAATTGGTCACCTGTATAGATGATATATACATAAGATTAAATTTTAAGTAATGGTAATATTTCTTTAGAAAAAAGCCCTGTTATCAGTGCTGAATAAACATGCCATTGTTTTATATGGATTTTTCCCCTAGATTTCTGTTTGATGTCCATCTTGACATATTTCCTCATTAGCTGTAGGTCGTTATTTGAGAAAAAATAATGCCCAGCATTTGTATCCCATTTTATTATGCTATATATTGCTTTCACTGTCACATACATTGTCCAATTTATTATATAAAATAAGCCTCAGGGAGCGTTGGTGGTTTGTTCAAAGACACATGGCTAATAATAAGTGGTAGAGAAGAAATCCAGTTCCATCTGTCCAAGTCAAGAACTTTGTCCATCAATCTACAGCCATCTTGGAAACCAGTCTCCCAGAATTTACATCAGGAGGTGTCAGCTGGCCGTGGGCCTCTCCACTTGTAAGCCCATCTGGCTGAGTTTCTTTCAAGAGCTTGTCAATGTAGCTAATATCAACCAACAAATCAGAGATTCAGGAAATTTGTTGTGATCCTGATTACAGGGAAAAGGGATAATGTTCCCAGTATTAGATTGCTTTCCATCCACTTGAAGAAGTGCATAGGATACACCATTTTGGAGGTAGATGACTTTATTCATCCTACAATACAACCAAGAACAGGCACCTTTGTTAGCTTTCCTTTTTTCTTTTTTTTTTTTTCTTTCTTTCTTTCTTTCTTTCTTTCTTTCTTTCTTTCTTTTCTTTTCTTTTCTTTTTTTAACATATATGAGAGTAGTAAGCTTTAAAAGGAAATATAGGTGTGGGCATTCTCCATTTACCTTGGATACAAAATAGATTTTCAGCCTTTGATGAAAAGAACAGGCAGTGCCCCATTCCAAGGAAAGAGTGTGAAATCAGAGAGAGAACTCTGAAAAAAAGCTCCTGCTTACCCCCCATTCTAATCAGAATGTTTTTAAACAAGCTGCCCTGATGTTAAGTGACAGAGCAAAGTCACTGCTTTTATGAAAAGTGGCACGAGAAGGTGAGGGACACCTCTAAGGAAGAAGGGCCTTTGCCATTAATAATTATCTATAAGGAACAAATAGTGCCTGGGAAGTGGGGCTGGATTCAGAGAAATAGAAATCTAAAACATTAGGGCAGACCTCTGCTTTTTCATGAGATATTGCTGATGCTGAATGCATATTTCCAACAAGAACAAAGCTGATAACAAAGCCATCTTGCACTCATCCATTCTGGAATATTAAAGAGAAATGTCTCCCATGTTATTAAGCCGCTTATAATTATTTCTGACATGTCAGAAATACTGAGGATACAGAGAATAGTCAAAGATTGGGGGTAACATTTTTTTAATGTGATGTCAGTCTTCAAAGAATTGAACAAGTGGCCCCAGAAATGATCATTTCTTTAAGTATGACACTGCCACTTAATAAACCAGCAGAGAAAATATTGGAAGGAATTCTGTCAACATTCTGAGACTAGTGTAATTTTGAACAATCAAGCATAATGGCAAGATCAAGCCTCGTGTCAGGCTGTATGACTTGTAATTCTGTGAAATTATAAAACTTGTGAACAAAAGGGAATGAGAAATATGTGACTATGGAATGGAGGTAAAGAATCAGGAAGCATGAAATTCCAGTTCTGTCCCCTCTGACCTTACTGATATGCAAATTGGCTCATTATGTCAAATCGGCCGAGTTGAAACAATAAAGGTTTCCTAAGAAAAGAATTTCCAGTTTTACCACAGAAAAAGATAAGTTTTGCATTTGGAATGTCTGAGAGCATCTGAAGTGTTGTCTCATTAAAATTTATGATCAGAATTAATTCACATTCATTTTGTTAAGAAGCAAATCACCTGGGTTGAATTTGTGTGGGGAATCTTAAAAACAGATAATGAGAAGTGACAGCAGGTCTGCAGAGTGGCCAGTGAGGACCACTCATAAATCTGATTTTTTTATTTTTCTTTTGTTAACTTTCCATTTGGCGTTTAGAGATTGGTGTTGGGGAATCAATGTCATTTATTGGCATTTGTGTTTGTTATGAAATAAGTAGAATCTTTTTTTTTTAAATAAGTAGAATCCTTTATAAATCACTCAGGTTGAAGGATTTTAACAGCCTTAAATAAGACCCAAACATGTGGCAATAAGAGAAAATAAGACTGCTTTCGTGCCTGGTACTGTGCTCAGGTGACTTAATGATGCCGGCAGACAGAAAGCCTGAGCATGGAATGGATACCCTTCCCACAAAGTTGCTGAAATGGTCTGTTTCCTTTGCTGTGGATGGCTCATCATCTCAAGTGAGAGACCAGATCGTGGCTGTTGGGCTCCAAATCGTCCCCTATTCTCCACATCCTCTTGGTGGCAAAGGGCTGAGCAGAGCATTTCCTCTTCATTCCCTTGTCATCCGCGTAGATAATTCCTAGTGGAGGATGCTGGCATCTCTTGCCAGTAAAAGTCGCCGTGCATTTCCTGGCCCTCCATTTCCCTTCTAACTGAATTACTATCAGGAAATGTACTTCTTCTCTAACACTTTAACCACCTTCTTCTACCCCCATGAGTTCTAATCCTAGAACCATCCCTCACTTGATAATACTATAGGCAGATGAGTATTTCTGGAACACACCTCCTCGCTCATCTACAGAACCAGAGGCTAATTATTGCTAAAATCTCATTTCAGAATGAAAGTCAGCTGGCCTGGGGAGTTTAGGAGTCCATGCCTTCTGAATGTTGATGGCAGTAAGCTTTCATGGGCACAGATATAGGATTAAAAATGGAGATCTTGTGGGCTTTCTTTTACCATTCCATTTTCTGTCTACTTTCTTTATGCCAGATGAGGCTGCACATTGACCTCTCTATTCAAAAATTTAAATCTTGACTGGGATGCTACACTACACATTAGTACTTCCTTCCCCTCTGGATCGCCATGGAATATGCCATCTCTGAGGTACTGGGACACGAGTCAAAGATTCTTCTCCTCAAGTGGTTCCCAAGTCCCACGGCACCTGAACCACAAAAAGGTAGTTCTGTGCATCCTGGAAGTCTACAGGCAGAAGTTTGAGCTTTACCCAGAATAGCTTCTATCTGGTTCTTCTGCTGGGCCTCCAGGCTTCTCACTCTCTCTCTGGTGACAGTGTCCATTTTAGAACCAAAAAGAAGAAAAGTTTCAATCTGTTCTTTCTGCTTTGTATAACACTTACCAAATAGCTCAGTGCAGGTGGGTACTCAGTGAGTCATTTTCCTCTAATACTTGTGTTACCCTCTCTTTGCAATGGAAATGTCTATTTCAGGTTCCTAAGCAGCCATTTGTAAATCACCCATGTGCCCTCAAAGAGTTGGGACTGAACCATAAGCCTAAGCTTTTAGAATATAGAGAAGGTAAAGGAGCGAAGAAAGAAACAGACAAGCTGAATATGTGGATAGTTTTACTACTGTTGAAGTGCACAATTGTTAAAATTGCATCCCTGCTGTCCAGGTCTGTCCAGATCAATTTCACTTCAGCAGCTCTGGGCAGAAATCTGGATTGTGTTATAAAAAACAAATAATTAAGCAAGCAATCCTTTTATGTTACTTAAAACTTTACTATATAGAAAAATCTATTCCTGGCTTTTGAGGTAAGTGTCTGACAACATTGTTAGCTCTGATGACTTTTTGAGTAGTTCTGTCATATTCTGTGATTTGCCTGAGCTCTTGCAACATAAAGGGGAATAAAACTATTTGTGGGATCTGTCACAGTGAATTTTTAAAGCCAAATTGTCCCCAGGCTGAAAGGGTTTCCTGTGACTACAACTGATTTTCCTAAAATCCATGTTAATACTTGCAAACCCAATGACAAAACTTTTGATTGTTAGTGCTTGGTGGCCGCTGAAGGCTATAGGCTTAGTTGCCGCCACAAACTAGATGTAATAAAAGCAATGACATGTATTTATTGAGTGCTTGGTTGAATCATTTTACGTGGATTAGTTTATTTAATCCTCATAACTCTAAGCAGTAGTACTATTTTTATTCCCATTTTATAGATGAGGAATCTAAGTCATGGAAAAAACTACCTGCCCAACTTGTAGCATCAGGATTTGACCTGAGGAGGCCTGATTCCATGAGGCAACAATTAGGTACACGCTCTATTCAAAGCCCCTATTTAATTAACAATTTTTATACTAGCATTTTATTCCTTATTTGATATTTTCCACATTCAGTAAGCATCTTCCAGAATTTAAGTTTCAAAGGAGTAAATGGTGGGGGGCCTGGGTGGCTCAGTTGGTTGAGCTTCTGACTCTTGATTTCTGCTCAGGTCCTGATGTCACAATTTGTGAGATCGAGCCCCTGGTCGGTCTCTGTGCTGTCAGTGTGGACCCTGCTTGGGATCCTCTCTCTCCCTCTCTCCTGCTTATGCTCTCTCTCTCTCTCAAAACAAATAAATAAACATTAAAAAACAAATGAAGGAGTAAAGGGTATCCTGAAATGATGATCAGTGAGAACTGATTTTGCTTCTGACTACATCTAACTTATTCTGAAAGAAGGAGATAATGGCTCAACATGGAACAAAATGCCTGTGAAGAAGAAGCAGAAAATGAGCCAAGGGGCCAGAACAGTTCATAGAGCGAAGCTTTAGTTCCAGGCAAATTAATTCCACGCATATAGGAAAGAAAGTACCAATGTAAAGGCATCACCGTTTGATATAAATCCCTGTCCATAATGACATCAGTTTGGCTAGCATGGCTGGGCAAGGAGAATAGCAGCCAAGTAAAAGCAATAGACTCTGGAGCCAGACTATCTGGATTCAAATCCTAGCCCCACCACTTTCTAACCATGTGATCCAGGGCAAGTCCCTCCTTCCCTCTTTGACTCTGTGTTCTTATCTGTAAAAGAATAACAGTACTTGCCTTATAGGGTAGTCATGGGGATTCAATGAGATCATGTATATAAGGCATGTAGAAAAGTGCCCAGCCTATGCTAAATACCAGAAGGATGTTTGCTTTATATGTCCTTATGAGGTACTCAGTGTGCGACCAAGATACAGACAGTGGTTTTATACTTAGACATTCTTAGGGCTTTCATATAGGAAAAGGACACAGTAGATTTGATTCATCTTAGATGCACTTTGCTAAATAAAGTAATTTTTAGATCACCTAGATTTATTTTAGTTTTAGAATTTGAGTGTTAATTTGTAAGGTCAATCAACTAACCTGTTGCCCTGACTCAGTCCAAGGTGGAATTTTGCTCCCAGCAAAAGGGGATTTAGCATATAAATTGAACGATTATCAAACAAAGACAGACTGGCCACTATCTTGAAAATGGGAGTGGCAAAAAATGGGTGATAACCCTGCCGGCAAAATCCAAGGGATTAGGGAAACCAACCAGGGTTTAGAGTTTGACGTAGCAAATGTATTTTGAGGTGATATTGATAGAAATAAAGCGTAGCTCATAGATTATAGTTTGGATAGACTTCCGCACGTTTAAATCTTCCCTCCTGCTTTCTTCAAAGAGTTGGAATGGATGGTCTGTGACACAGCCTTCCATGGAGGTAAGAGAGGCTTTATTCCTTCAAGGCAATTTGGTCCAACTCTGCTAGTTCATCCATGGGAGAAGCCTGGCAAAATTCCAAAGGTGATTAGTGTTGTATCTGTTATTTCACAGGGTGGAGTGTGTTTGGGTAGATGGAGGGGGAAACCTATAATTTCATAGCTGCTGGTTGAACATTTCTGCTAAACTTCTTTTTATCTTAAAAATTGGTGAAAAGATCTCAACATTCAAGATGATACGAGGGCATTGAACTATCCCCAGGATAGAATGTACCCACAGTGGTTGCTAAATCTTGGTGTGGTGCAGGTTGGAAGTCTCTAAAATATTTCCTGCAAAATATGAATTACTGTTTTGGCCCATTTTTCTAGATCTAAATCAACTTAATTACTTGAAGTCTGAAGGTTTTTCCCCATAAATATAAAATCAGAAGTGAAAGCTTAACCTAGACCTTTTAGGAAAAAAGGTTGCATTTTAAAATCATGCCACCACTGTCTTGTTTGGGAAGAATACAAGTTGGGTCCAATCAAGTGTTGAGTCATCAACTATTTCAGTGCCCATATTCATCATGCCTAAGAAATATAAGCATTCTTATTTTTTTAATAGGCTCTTTGAATCATATTATAAATGAGTACCATGTAAATAAATTAGCACAACAATCACGCCATGCTTTTTTGTCATCATGGGTCATTTTCATCGGATGCTTAGTGATTTCATTGCACTTGTGTAATCAGGTGAAGAAGCTCCACCGGAGCATCCATGGGTCAGCTATGTAGACTCTAGCTGCCAAAGGCGCTTCTCCTTCTGAACAGAGCGCTTTGCTCAGCCAGTGTAGACATGGCCTGATAAACAATGGAACTTCTCCCTTGAGCTGGAGTTTGGATTGATCTAATTCTTTAACTCAAACGTGTGCACAGGTTTGATGAGTGTTTAAATGCCTGCATTTTAGTAAAACAGGAACTTAAATTGACAGTAATGTGAGGAATCGCATAATTTATAATGAACTTGAAAGGCAGGAGCACTCACTGTTGCTCAAGCTAATCAAGGGACTATCAAATCAAGGGTTTAACATGAGCTTAAATATATGTGGCAGGAGGGTTGTTCTTGCAGGCTTATATCTGTCAGATCTTAACACTAAACCTGTCAGGGTGCAACATGGCCGTGTCACTTTTAACCAAGATGTCACATATATTGTGAGAAACAACCTGCTTTGTGTTTTCTTCTCTGGGATTTTACTGGGAAAAGCAAATGTAAAAGGGATTTTTTTTTTTTAACACTGCATTTTTATTTTGCAGATTCTCAGGCTGATGGAGAGAGTGACGAGTGGGTTGCCAGCTATAGTCAGCGTGCACAATGGCTGCGGGGAATATATTCAGACATGCCCAAGGAGGTCTGCCCAGGGGGAAACACATACCTTTGAGGTTTAAATCAGGTGTGTGAAGAATGCTAGAACCGTGACTTCTCCGATTTTGTTTTGTTTTGGTTTGGTTTTTGCATTTATGTTTTTCAAGGAAAACAGGATGGATGGTGGTTCTTGGCTGTTCCTCAGACTCTTTTAATGCCACGAAACACACCCCAAGTTTAACCTACTCTCTCTCCTAGGATGTGATATACTCTACTTGCTGCTCAAAAGGGTTGTCCTCTATTTTATCAAAACTTTAGATTTTAAAGAGGTGGTTTTTCATCTTCAAAAAGGGTTTTGATTTTGGAGATATTTTAAAACTGAGAACTGAAGTTTTTCAGTTTGTTTTTTTTACCACTTGTCTATTTGCCGGGAAAAATAAATGCTATTTGTAATATAGGAGTTAGCCACAAGAGACCTAAGAAAAATTATGTTCACATTATCTTTAGAAATACGTGTTCTCATTATCTTTAAAAAGTTGTCAAATGTCTCAGAAATGTCAAGAAGATGTAACATTGTTTAGAAAATATAAACCACATTTCCTTGCAGGATGAAGTTGTGCTTAATAGCTCTGTTTAATTCATTCAGAGACTACACGATTTTTGTTGCTATATTTTGTTAGAAAGGAAGGAGAGGCTGTTTCTACAGGTGTCATAGAAAAATCAATATTGAGCCACGGATTATTGGATCCCATAGAACCATGGAGACTTGGCAGTGAAATTCTTCCAAAGGTGAGTAGGGGCATTGATTTTCCTTCTCATGCCTGAAGAAATATGACACAGGAACGGAGGCTAAATTTAGACTGGAAACAAGTCTGATTTGAAACTATGTGCCTTTAAAAAACTTTGTGACAGTTTTTTTTTTTTAATTAAATGAGGAAATTGAATGTGAGCATATAAAATTTTTCTCATATATTTTTCTTAGATTTACTTTTTTTCTTTATTCCTTTGCGTGCTTTTGGAAAAAAAAAAACGACTATTTGACCAACATTTTGTCTATAATTAAGATCCAGTGATTTCCTGTACAACATAAAACAGTCTCGCTCTTAAACCTATAACCAAGACTGCAATAGTCCTTCACCTTCTAAGAAAAAGCATATTATTTATACAATCACACTTAAAAATATGTGCCATGATTTTTAGACACGTACTTGCTTACTTGTTTATTTGTTTTACAGTTTCTCCTAGATTTTGAAAAGTTGAAAAGCTCAACATAATGCATTGGTTGTTTTCCTGCATTGCTTAGCATTCCATCCTTGCAGGCAGACGGTGTTCCTAGGTTTGGAAGGATAAATCCCAGGGGAAGTGAGCTGAAGAACATTTCATGCATCACTCATCCTATTATGAGCCCTGTGCTGTTCCATCTCTCTACAAGGTAAGAGATTTATTGTGAGTTGGCTTCTGCCAGTGGAAAATGACATATGCTAATGGCTCGTGCTTCCCAGTGTGTGTTTGTGGAACTCATAATTGAGAGTATAGCAATTGTTTTATACGCTGAAGAATAATTGGAAAATTTAAGTTACTCATATACGCTCTATCATGCACATCTGTCCCCAGGTAGCATGCAGTTGCCCTATCCTGGGACCCATATTCTGTAGTATTGTCTTCCACATGTGAGGTGGGGTGGCAAATTGGTCATTTTTATAATGAATTTGAGCAGAGTAGATGATCAAGAAAGATAATTCATGTCCTAAAGTAGAAAATGGCCAAATTACCACTTTGCTGTGTCTGGGCATAGATACAATTTAAGTTTTAATACTTTGTGGGATCAAGAACTGATCATAAGAAAGTTAAAATATAAAATGCTGGGGAGTTCATAGTAATGCATAGAGTTATATTAATATTAAGCTTTTCTTTCTGCTGTCCAGTGGAAAATTCTTAATTCTTTATCCTTTTCCTGAACTTGCAGGCTGGCTGAAACAACAGCAGAAATTGGTGTGTAATTCGTATTCTAACTTTGGATCACCTGGTTAATACTCTGACTCTGACTACCCAGAAGGACAATGTTCTATAAGAAGAACTATCTGTTAAAAGGCCTGCTGCTGCATTATTAATAAAATAACAGGGAAAATGCGATAATCTGGATGTCCCATCTGATGAGGTAAGGTTTTATCATGTCCCATAAAATGAGATTACATTTGATTTTATTTATCATTATCCCAGCCCCAAGAAAGTTTGCATTTGTCAATTTGACACAGAAATCTGTAATATAAAGCTTAATATACACTATCTAAACTGCGACCAATTTCAGGCATTAAAAGCCAGGCTATTTAATGTATTTTATTTATGTGTAAATTACATTATCGTTACTGTTTTTCTATCCTTTTCAGCTTGGAAAATTGTAACTCAGTATATCACACAACATACTTCAATAAAAATAAATTATGTATATTATAGTTCTCATGGGGGGCAAAGGCATACTATTTTACTGACCTTTGGTGAGGTTTCACTTTTGATGTGTGAATTTTTAAATGTGAACAAACCAAAAACAGTGGCATACTTGGAAGTAATCTAAAGCTAAAATGGGAAATGAAGATTTTGTGGTAAGTGCCAGCCTCGTGTTTGCTATTGCCATACTTCGGCATCTGCCTGAGAAGAAAAAAAAGTACAAAAGACAATGGAGAGATGATGGAGGAGCTGGGCATATGGAAAGTTCCAGGTGCCTGTGGATACAATATGAGGATACTCAAATATCTAGTCCTCTTTTTTTGATACCTATCCTGTAATCCATCAGAGTGGCCAGGTGCTCTCTTTGTAGTTCAAAAATATTAGTGTTTTCAACATCAGTGCCCATTATGGCTATACCAAAATCCCCTTCTATGTGTAAAATATATCTTACCCATATCTGAGCAACATGATTGTAGCCCTTCTCTCTTTAGGTTAAGCACATTGTATGACTTCTCTTAAAATGTTGCAAAGATGAATTTCCACTAGATAATTTGTAGTTGGTAAAATATCATGAATTTTTCAGGGGAAAAGTGGCAATTAATGGAAACATAATTATCTTCAATGTGAAAATAGTCTGGGATGCTAACTTTGGCGAGCACAATGTCTCTAACTCATTATCATTTTCTTTGCTTATTTTGTTGTCATTCTTCGGGTTCTTTCTGGATCCATCTCTCTTTTGTTTCCCTTCGACTCCTCTATTGTATTCCAGTTGGCAGTTAAAGAACCGAAACAGCAATAAGACTGCGCAGGCACATTTTCCCAGTGCCACCAACTGGGCGTTAAGCTGACTAACGTTTTGAAAGCCCAGCCCATTTCGTTCACAGCAGGCAAGGCAGGTAAAAGCATTTCTGTATTAAAGTACACACTTTGTTTCTGTGGGTTCTTCTGATCTAAATTGTCTTGTTTGCCAGTTGCGGGGAGAGAGACGAAAAGTAGGTTGGGGACCAAATGTCTGGAGTATTTAATCAAATGCCCAGCAACTCCTGATTATAGGAGGCAGAAATTTCACTTTCCAGGATAACTATGGTGGATTTGTCAACCCAAATGGGTGTCCACCTTCACCCAGCATGTTATTGGGCTGCTCCCTACCACTGTCTAAATACAAAGCAATGGAAGAATTCCACATAGTTTTAATAGTAACTCCTGGGTTAGAGGAAGCTACATATGCAGGGTGAAAATTCTCATAAAACATAGGTATACGGGAAGTTCCTCAAACAGTACATTTTACATGTTGTTGTTTTCTTCTATTAGAAGAAGAATGTGAGCATTTATTTCACTAAGTTTTGTTGATTTGATTACTGTTTCGTAAGTGGTAAGTATACACCTCCTTAAATGTTTTATGAAGCTCACTTAATCAAGCAAATATGCTAAAGCACATCACTGTATTGATCCTTGACCTTTTGACCCGTCTCTCTGCCATGCTGGGTGCCTTTTTCTCGAGTTCTCCCAAATGAGAGCTTAGGGAGCCGACAGAGTGAGGAGAGGCGTCAGCCTTCTGTCTGAGCAGCAGCAGACTGTAGAGTTGTGTCACTGGAGGGGATTTCCTTGCGAGTGACAAAATTGGGATGAATAATATCAATTTGCATTTTAAGGAAGCTTATGAGAACTATACTGAATTGTCTAGGAGGGATGAACGTAACATACATTTAAGGCGGGAAGACTAAAGTTCTGAGATGTGTTAGATTACTGCAATAATGCTATGGCTCATTTTATGAATGAATCAACATATTCCCCACCTGGTGCCCACATGCCATATATTGAAATAAATTTAACAGAGCCTCTTTCACTGGAGTCAGAGCCTTTACACACACCATCTTACCACGGAGTAGATCCCTTGTTTGTTTTATGTTCTATGACCATCGTATGGCCATTTCTCACCAAACGGGATCAAAAGTTAATAGAAGGTGCAGTGGAAAAATGCAATAACTTTGTCTTTGAACTTTCAGTGAAAGAAAGAAAGAAAGAAAGAAAGAAAGAAAGAAAGAAAGAAAGAAAGAAAGATGACAGGCCATGGATGCCCATACCATGACTATCCGTGGAATCTTTTCAAGAATGTGAAGTCCCTTCTACTTTAGCAGTTAGACAAATTCTTCAGCCAATTTGACTTCAACTTGGCAAAGATTTTCTATTTATAAATGTCCCTTGGGGGTCCATGAGGAATTTCAGATACCCACTTATTTTCTAGAAGAGAGTTCAGAATCAATAAGTTCAAAATATTTCAAAGTTACCATGTACTTTGCTTGAATGAAGCAGCAATGCTGTGGATATGGCCATATCCTTTCAGGCGCTTGACCTGGCTAAACTCCACTGCTCTACATGGCCTTCTGGAGGCCCAACAGCATGACGTCTCATATTATTCACTTAGTGCTTTCTGGTTTCACAACTCTTTCCCAGGATAGTCATGGTTGGGGGCAAGGGGTACAAGGGTAGGGGATAATTTTTGTGTGTATATCTCTTTTCCAATTTGTTAAGTGAAAAATGCTGGAGAATAAAATGTCCTCCTTTTGTTTATCGTTCAAATAATTGCATGAAATGCGAATCAAAGCATAATGGTCATGGTGAGTGAGGGGAGGAGGCAGTTACCCTTCAGCTACTATGGTTCTCAGGGGCCCACTATACTATCTTAATAAGCTGAAAGGAACGATGTACCATTTCTCTCTAACATGACATAAAGTTCCTTTAAATGGAACAGTTCCTTTAAATGGATTCATCTTTAAATCTGAAAGGCAATGGCCGTGATCCAGCTTGAATACGTGCACACACGTAGTCACATGCATGTACTTCTTGTACACGTTTTTTAGCCAAGTAATAAAACTGGTGGCAAGGTGACCACAAGGACTCCTCTAAGGGTCTGGGGGATGGGTGTTACCCTAAACAGGTACAAAAGCAGGTCCGTGTTTTAATCTGAAGCTTTGGGCTTTAGCTTAGAAATTCACTGACATTTTACATTCTGTTTCATTATATGTCATGATTGTTTTACTTAAAAGAAAGTTTTAATTTGCTTACTGTTGAGTGAATCTGATATTTGAGACAAGTGTGCTATGTTTTCCCTTTCATGAGTCACTCAAAGAACATTTATTGAGCCTCTGCTGTATGCCAGGTACAGTTTTACCCCCCTTCTCCAACACCATCACATATCCCAGACACTCCTATTTGAGGCTGAAAAGCACAGAATAGAGACACACAGAGATGTGAAATAGGTGGACTGGTAACAGATCTGTGAATTGTACATTACTGTAACTCCTTGATACTGACCACATTTTTCTACCCAGGGATTTTAGACGATCATTGTCAGAATTTCGCAGAAAGCCCCATCAAATCTGTACATTTTTGTTGAACTTAAAGCAATTCCTTCAAGCTCTAGAAGGTTCCCTTCTTACTTTCAGTTTTTCGGGGCCACAGAAAGGTCTTCGTTTCCCATTTCTACTTTGACACATGCTCCACACCTAAAGACTGACACCCTTCCATTTTCCCTCTTTCCCTCTTTGTTCCCCATCTTTTCTGAAGATAAACTCCTGCATTTTTTTTTTACTTCTTTGTCTAATTTTTGTCTACTTGACATGTGTAAAGTGAAGAGATTAAAAAAAATCAGAGGATGGGGGGGTCTGACCTCTCTGCTGCAGGGTCTAGAATGTTGATTGGTGTGTGTGTGTGTGTGTGTGCACGTGTCTGTGTCATATCATGAAAATATTGCAGCTTACGTTTAGTGCATAAATGTAATGGTTACACAGGAACCGGATTGACTGATTTGAATTCCTGCTGTACTGCTTACTAGCTGTATAAGCGGTTTCTAAGCCTGCTTTTCAGCTATGAAATGAGGAAAGTAATTGTACTCACCTCCATTGGGTTGCTATTAAGATTACAGGGAATAATGAGTGTAAAGCACGGTGCTTGGCATATGGTAGGAGGTCAATAAACGTTAGCAATGATCTTTGGTGTTGCCATTACGTATTTCATGTCTATGCAGACACACACATACCCCCAATTACACAACTTTCCTATATGCTGCATTTGTCAAAGAATGATGGTCTTAGCCAACATTGTGAAAAGGCCTTCAGAACTGTCAGCTTTTTGTTGTGAAGGTGCATTGTCTTTACCCCCTTTGAAGGCCCAGTACTCTGCCTCTCTTCTTGCCATTACTGGTAAAACCTCCTTCCAAGCAAGGACCTGAGATTTATCCACTCAAAGGTCTAGATGACGGAGAACATTTGAGGTGTTGCCCTTGTAAATGTCACTGACGTCTTATCAAAGATCAAATACTAAGCTGATGAGATCGCAGTCATCCAGCAGCAGCTGGAGAAATGTATTCGCCAGTGTGATTTCTCCTGGTCCTTCTGGAGATCTCCCCAGAGTAGGAATGGTTAACTAGGCCAAGAGGTGAAGTTAGTTCTGCTGTGGAAGGTGCCTGCTGGGGCTCTCCTGGGGGTTGTCTGACATCCTCAAAGGCTGCCTCTCCAAGCCTGGGGCCATTTAGGAATGTCTGTCAGCTTTTCCATTTTTTTTTTTTTCCAATTGTAACTCTGGGTTTTGAATCTAGTTATGCTTTAGACCACAAGCTATAGCCCTTTGAACATTTTTTTTCCTAATACTCTTCTTTATTTTTGGATATGTATCCATTTTTTTTCTGTACACACCCCATCCATATATTTATTCTTGGTTGCCCATTGTATTTCTCTCACAAATGCCCGTGTTCGTGATCTAAAGTTGTTTGCATGTCAAACTATTATGCTGAGACATTCTCCTAAAATATTCTGTCTCTATATATAACAGTACTTCACCTGTATTTTTCATGCCTATATTTGAGAGTTTGAAGGGCTGGGTTCAAGTTAAGGTGTGCCTTCACCCCCAAAATATGCTTGGAAAACCATTTAATTCTCAGCCTCAGCTTGTCAGTGAAGTGGTAATAAAAGGATTTGCCATTGGGTTGTAAGAATCAAATCAAAGGGTTCACTAAACTCAAAAGTAGTGTAGAACTTTTTGGGTCTTCCCTTTATCCATCAGAACTACCTCCTCAAGCAATTTTTTTTTAATAGAGGACATGAAGAAACACATTATGTTTAGTAATTTGTGAAAGAAGAGGTCGAATTACCTTTCTTTGACATTTTCCCTCATTACCTGAAATCGCTCTTCTGTGCATTCTTTTATCACTGTCATTTGCCCTCTGTGGTTTTTTTTTGTGGGGTTTTTTTTTATCACTGAATCAGGATGGTCCAGGGGAGAATGTTCTCAGTGAAAATCTTAGAAGAGGCATGTCCACTGGTAAAGAAGGGCCCACACGGATGGACTACGTCCACAAATAGCTTCTCAAAGGATCCAGATCGTTCTATAGAATATGTGGCATGGTCAGGCTATGATGACCCACGTCACTCAGAAGTTTGAACTAAAGCCATGAAGCTTAACATTTTCAGGATCCTCTACACAAGTGAGAAAATAATAAATAAAAGCTAATATTTATTGAGTAGCTACTATGTGCAGATACGTTCAATAATAACAATTAACTCTGGATTTTTGTAGACACCAAATAGGCACCGAGGTACAAATCTTACCCAATTATCTAATCCTTACCACAATTTAGGGACAGTGCTATTAGATCCATTTTACAGATAAGGAGACTGAAATCTCTCTGACACCAAACCATTGTTTTCTGGATTTTCCCAAGGATCCTGAGATAGAGGCAGGATTAGGTGCATTTTGTACATGAGGCAGTTGGGTCACATAGGGCTTCAGTAACGTCCCCACCATTATAGGTAGAATCCCATCCAGGTCAGCCTCACCCTGCACACTATGCCACACTGCCATTCTGAGTGCTTTAATTTTCAAAAAGGACCCCCCTTTTTTTTTTACCCCCCTCTTAATTTGTAATCTGTTGTGGATTGATACTTTTGTAAAATATAATAAAAATGCATTACTGGAAAAATAAAATTAAAAAAGACATACAAAACACAAACTCAATTATTTATTATTAGATTCAACAAACATGAAATTACCCAGGTTGAAAATAAAATTAAAAGCCATGGCCCCTATTTTTTGTGTTTTTTATCTCACCAAAGTTCAAAAGCATGTCTTAACAATAGACCTTCACAAACTAAATTAATTTTGTATGAGATATGTCTATTGTTGGAAGGCCTATCATCTCAGAGCCTACAGACCCGAGAAAACGTAGAGCACTGTAAATTAGCTTACTTGATATAATGGAGATACCACTGTGTCACTGGTATATCATTCTCTCTCCAGAGGGCGGGCTCATGGTGGTGTTGATTAATAATATTCTCTCACGCTGCATCCAAGTAGGTTAAAGAAATTAAAAGGAGCATGATAACACAAAGCAGCAAAGCAAACTGGTTAGTCCCCACAGTGACTAGTGCTCTGCTGCGCAGAGCAAGTTAGCTTAGTGGATTCCACTTTTCAGCATTCCTGAAAGCAGATTTTCAAATAGAATGGCCATGAAAAATAGCAAATGCATATTTCCCAAGGGAGAACAGGATCTGTAGCAGGTGCCTATCTCCATATCCATCTGTAGAAGTGTCTGCAGTAAAGATGAGAGAAAAAAGACTTAATAAACAGAAAATGTCAGAGTCTCTATTTTTGATTTTTATTTAGCAACATCATATCTCAGATTTCAAGACAAAACTGTTTTCGCCTGATTTCCTGGCCCAGCCCTCCAGGCGAATCCCTGCTGTTAGGAATGCGGCATCTACAGGCAGAAGTGTTGGTATGGTTAATCTTAATTGGGTTTTAACTTCAAGGAAGAGATGCTAGGTTAGAGGATCTGTTTGCAGCAATCACTGTGTCACCAGTGTTATGTTAATGTAGAACTTTCTCTGCATTCCATGGAGGTAAAAACAATGACAGAATACAGGGATTCTTATTTGCACTTACAGTGGGCCCTTTGCTGACCATTACATTGGTGACCTTAGTCCCCTGAAATTCAGATGGAGCTCCATTCTTGTTCTTAAGCAATGCCCTGCTTTGGTATCTAATCTATTATTGAAATATAATATAATCATTTATATACTAATCATTCATTTATGGACTACCCACTAAGTGCCAGGTCTTGTGAGAGATAGCTAGATGGTGAAGAAACAATTGTGGCAACTTGGTTCCACCTTCAAACAGTTTCCAGCCTGGTGGGGAGGCACAGGATACAGAGGTAGATTTAGGACATTGCAGCACTGGCCATAATGAATGAAGGGACTGATTGGCCTGTGAATGTAGAAGAAGTGACAAACTCAGGCAGTGGAGTCAGAAAATGCTCCACAGAATAGGTGACATACAGCCTAGAGCTGGAAAAGTAAGTTAAGAGTTTAAAAGTTAGTAATGGTGGGGTGCCTGGTGGCTTATTTGGTGGAGCACGTGACTCTTGATCTCAGGGTCATGAGTTCAAGCCTCACTTTGGGCATGGAGCCTACTTTAAAAAGTTTAGTAATGGTAAATACTTACAACAGTATTTTTATACAATATGATTTCTTTGAACTCTTTTCATTGATTGGGACTCGTATTTGGTCTCCCAGTGGAATTAGTGTCTTAATGGATTATTTCATATTGTTTCTCTGCTTCTCCACATCACATTTCTTGTGTGTGGACCGTAGCTAAAAGTCAGAGTGGTTAAAAGCAAAATTTTATTTATGCTTCCAACATCTCCCTACTGTCTTTGCCATACTGACTATCAGGAGTTTCCTTCTAGTTTCAAAAACTCAGCATCTGTGATGATTTTTGTTTCCTTCTTCCCCCATGATAAAATTCATCAGTAGTTAATGAGCTCCTACATATAAAATAGGACTTCAGCCTTGCCTCAAGGATCTAGGAGACAAGGCATACCTAAGATAGCTTTTGATTAAGAAAAAGAAAAAGTAAGCTTATGCTTACTCAATATTAGCTATGGGAGCCTTGACAAAATAAGGTTTTTTGTTTTAGAAAATGAAAGTAAGTAAGCAATTGGTAAGGAGATTAGAAAATGTTTTAAAATACTTAAAAAAAAATAATTCCAGAGAAAAAGAATGGTACAATAAATAAACACTTTTTTAAAAATGTCTATTTATTTTGAGAGAGAGCAAGCATGAGCTGAGGAGGGGCAGAGAGAGAGAGAGAGAGAGAAAGAGAGAGAGAGAACCCCAAACAAGCTCCACGCTCAGTGCAGAGCCCAATGTGGGCCTTGATCTCACAAGATCATGACCAGAGCTGAAATTAAGAATTAGACACTCAACTGGCTGAGCCACCCAGGTGCCCCAATAAATAAACACTTTAAAGAATAAAAACTATAACCATGCACTGCTAATTGGCAAACTAGACATGGCCAACAAATAAAAAAGATAATGTTGAAGAGCAGGAAAAATTGCCCAAGTGAGTTACACTGGCTGCCTGACAAAGCTTAGCTATGAACTAGACATTGGATGGGGCCACAGAGAATTTAAGGGTCATTGGCAAGGAGTGTCATGACTATGGTCAATGTCAGCTAAAGGATGAAGGTAGCATATCCCCGTGTACAACAAGAAAGTGGCAAGAATAAATCCCAGTATCTTATTTTTGAACAAACATACACTCTATCCCCATCCTGAATCCTACAACTCTGGTATGAATTAAGACATCTGAACATCCGAAAAAGTTGATAGTAAGTACTCAGTAAATGTCAGTCGCTATTCATTTAAGGTAGACTGACACAATTAAAACACTATTTTTAAAACCAAAACCAAAACCTTGACATCATCCCTTCACATGCCAGTACTGTTATTCTAGGGATGGAGACACTGCAGTAAATGAGAAACACTTATTCCCCATTCTGTAGCACTTATGGCTCAGACAGGGAAACAGATATTCATGGGGTGTTAAGCATGTGACAACAGGGTAAGTAGAGGCACAATGGGCGTAACTAACAAGGAGAGATATAGCCAAGTGAGGTTTCAGTTGAGAACTGCAGGATCTATTGAAGCTAGCCAGGAGTGAATAGAGGCTAATATTGGGCAGAGTTTGGAGTCCAGGAATAAGATAGAGTGGGGGAAAATGTTGGGCAGATGTGAGTGATTGGCCTGGATGTCATAATATGGTAGACCTGTTGGCTAAAGCCCAGGATATAAGAATTGGGGTCTAGCACTGGGAGCTCACAGGAGTGGGAAGACCAATTACCAGGGGACGAAAGCCCTGAGAACTGGTGCCAAGTCAGACACTTACCAGGGGTCAGCTTAGATGTCTCTCTTGATCTGTTACAGTTGCCTTTCTTTCATCTGTAAAATGGTGGAAATATATACCTTGCCTAGTTCTTGGGAGACTGTGTGGATTGTATTATGAAAGTTCTTGTAAGTGATAGTCCGTATATGAAGATAGGTTTTCTTTATTAGTAATTTACATGGCTGGGGAAAACATTTGGGAAAATTCTCTCAAAATGTAATTCCATTTGGAAGATCTAGATCCAAGATTGTGAACTCAAATGAGCCAGGCAGGTCACATTAATATCGAAGGGGGCTCAAGCAGAGTAATGATATAGAATAGTAGGGACGGTGGCAAAGTGGAGAAGGCATGCCCTGTCCGAAAATCAAAGTAATGTGTTGTTATCTAAGAATATAGATCTAGCGATGCCACATCTTCTGATTTTAACCTCTAGATTTTTAAAGACCTTCTAATTTTAAACCTAGAAATTCAAATGTTTATGTGAACCTAGTTGGTGACTAGTTCAAGTATTCAACGCTGGTACCTTGGGTCAATGTGAAACGATGTCCCTCTCCACACACACCCCAAAGAGCTGTGAATTCTGACCTGTGGACTGTGATGTCAGGTTCAGATGAATAATGGAGAGTAAATATATCCCTAATCATTTGAAATTAATATCAGTGTCATATAAGTGAGCCACATTCTTTGGTGCATAAAGACAGTTATACGAGGGTAGACTATTTCAGGAGGTGCATGATGGTCTTTGTGTTTCTTGTCACTGGGCTGCTAAGACGCTTTGCTTACTCCTTCACCTTTTTTCCCTTCTATAAAAGCCATTGCAGTCCTCGGAGTCCTACCTGCTGACTTCTGTATTAAATATGTCACTCCCTTGCTCGAGAGTTTCAAGTGGTAGCTCCCATCACACACATCCAACACAGATTTGACCTCAGCCTACTTTCTCTTGCTTTGTTTTCTTCACTCATCCCACCTAATCTGTTCTTTCTGTTCTATTCTTTCTTGTCTACAGCTTACTGAAAGCCAGCTACATGCCTTTTTCCATGCAAATTGAGCCTTCTGAACCCATTTTATTGGCTGTCCACTCTCAGAGTTCTTTAAAACCACAAATAGACAATTGCAGAGCTTATAGTTGTTTTTCAAGGGCTTACAGGAATTTTCTTAAGCTGAGCAAGAAATGTAGATCTTGTTAATCGTTTATTATTATGGCTCTGTCTTATTAAACTTTATTAAATCTCAAGCCAACTGAAAGAAGATGTAAACAGCTGATTAAGAATGCAAAGACACACACACTTTAATGGCTAGGTTTAATCCAAACTTTAATGAGTACGTTTCCTAAAATACACTTCCTATTTTATCTTAGCATTTTCATCATAATATTAAAATATCAGCCTAAAAGTATTATTAGCCCAATAGCCTACATGTGTAATGGGTGTGATATCATAAAACCTCAGCTTTTGTCTTTGGCTTTTGCGTTACCAATAAAGGAGGACTCTGAGTATTGTATGCCTTTCTTAGAAACATGAAGAGGGGTGCCTGGGTGGCACAGTCGGTTAAGCATCCGACTTCAGCCAGGTCACGATCTCACGGTCCGTGAGTTCGAGCCCCGCGTCGGGCTCTGGGCTGATGGCTCAGAGCCTGGAGCCTGTTTCCGGTTCTGTGTCTCCCTCTCTCTCTGCCCCTCCCCCGTTCATGCTCTGTCTCTCTCTGTCCCAAAAATAAATAAACGTTGAGAAAAAAATTAAAAAAAAAAAGAAACATGAAGAAAAATGTTCTTAGAAAAAAATTACATGTGCTAAAATGGGTCACTTATATTTATTTTTCTATTTATTTTCATCTTAATACGTATGGTTTCAGACTTCAATTTGTTTTATATCCAGGATATGAGGATAAGGAAAATGAGTGATTTCCTTTCACTTATTGCTGTACTGAGTTCTACCCTTTGGAAACATGGAAAATGACTCTTAGACTTGTTCTCTATGATTGGAGAAGGAAGTGGTAAAGGAAATAATAGAAGAAGGATTACCTTCCTGGAAACCTTGTCACCCCTGTTTGAGAGCCTCTCATTTTTATTTTCATGGTGTGTTCACTATTATTTCACTTTGCTGTTGATGGCCTATGAAAGATTTTACTTAGAAAATGCGAGGTTCTCATTTCTTTCTAGGATTTATACTTGAAATGGGTGAAATTTGGTTGTCATGTATGTGCAAATTATTCAGAGGTGTCAGAGGCAAAGTCAACGTGATGGTTTCCCTTCAGGTAGTCAATTAGAAAAATAGTAATACTTAACTCCTATTATTATGCTCTGGGATCACAAGTGAGCATAGAAACAGTTTGGAGTTAAGAATACCTAGGTAATCGGTGAGGAACACAAATCTCAAATGAATGACTGCTTGCAAAGAACTTGGGTTTTGACAAAAATTTACACAGAACTTGACAGCTGCATAGGACTGTGTTCAGATTTCTTCTACTGTGGTGCAGCAGATGCTTGGATATGACAACAAAGACTGAAAAGGTTTACAGTGAAAACTAACTGAGAGCAACACTTGTCTTTGGCAGTAATAAATACATCAGGCTTTTTACTGTGAATTGCAAATGGTCTCTTTCATGAAAACCATAAATACATGTGGTGCCAACACCATGCATTACTAACTCTCTCATTCTTTTCCATTAACCGACAAGGCATATGTAGTTGTGGTTGCACGTTCACAAGGGAGTGGATAATTCACAGGTGGCTTCTGTTTTACTAAAATCACTTTTATTTTTATTCTTCTAGAGCTCTCAATATAATCCTAAGAGAAATTTCAGAGGTGGATGTAAGTTTTAATACCACTGCCACGACGGAGTGTTTAAGACAACTTTAGGAAAACTTCAACTTTAGGAAAACTTCTACTTAAATAATTCTTATTGCAAAAAAAAAAAAAATCAAAGTTTGATAACTGTCCAATAGGATGGAAAGAAAATATGGTCAGATCTAAGTATCTGAAAAGTAGTTTATTTTCCGATACATCGCCAAGAGGATAAATACACAATACATTTAAAATAGGAAGCTATGGATCATGTAAAATGTTTAGTGACTTCTATATGTATGAAGTCATTTTCTTACTGAAAACCATTTATCTTAATAAAAGTAGCCATTAAGCTATTGTAAGTTCATGTAATGGTACATTATATTCTCTTTTTACTTATTTATTTTGAGAGAGAGAGAAAGTGCACACAAGCTAGGGAGGGGCAGAGAGAGAGGGAGAGAGAGGATCCCAAGCAGGCTTTGCGCTGTCAGCACGGAGCCTGGTGCTGGGCTTAAACTCATGAACCGTGAGACCATGACCCGAGCCGAAATCAAAAGTCGGATGCTTAACCAACTGAGCTACCCAGGCGCCCCTATGATACATTATATTCTTAATATATGTCAGATAGATAGACTGAAAAATATAAACATGCACGACCACCCATCAAGCTCTCTTGTCAACTGTCCAAATTTATCTCATTAATATAGCTTTATAAAATGACTTAAAAATCTACTTCATTTATGACCTCTTTACCTAATTTGTGAAAGTAGCCTATGTATTTAACACAATAGACATATTGAAATGAAAACAGTAGTGAGTTACTTTCCCTGATTTCAATTTTATAGGTACTCACTGCTTCCTATATCCCAGGCACTGTGCTATGTTCTGGAGATACAGAGAGGAGTGAAATAAATTCTCTGTCCTAAAAGACTTCACTGTCAAGTCAGAGTGACAGGAAAATGGATAAATTGCCACACAAAAAATTAGTGAAGATTTAGTTTCAGTTACCCACTGGGGTAACTGGGACAGATGAAGACATGGGGGAAATCATTCTAGGCGGAGAAAATAATACCCACAAAGTTTTCCCACAATTACAGTGAGAAAATCATTACGGTGAGGCTTTGGGTATATGTACCTATGAAGGAAGAGAGGTAAACAGTGACTTAGAAAGATGTGATGAGACCAGATGGTGATGAGCTTTGAATGCGAAGGAAAGGAATCTGAATTTTTAATCTTGCAGAAAATGGCCAACCAAGCTACATGATTGCATTTTTGTTTTCCAAATGGGCTAATGATTTGAAATACCCTGTTTTTATTACTTTTTTTTGAGATAGCTAAATATGCCAATCATGGAAAAAATATACATATTGCCTGTAAGGAGAAACAAGAAGGGAAAGATAAGAAAGATATTATAAGTTTCTATCCCTCCAAATAATAAGGAGCTGATTTTATGCATGGTGATGAGAATGAAGAAAAGAAGCTAGATTCAATAAACATTTCTGAGTTTGATAAATGTTAGTGACCAACAAATGTGATGGAACAGAGAGAGGGAAGAGTTAGGGACGGTACCAAATGTTCTGGTTCAGATGACTGAAATGGATGATAATGCCATTATGATTAGTATTAAAAGGGGGGTAATTTGCCAGAGACAGGGAGAGAGAGAAATATTAAGCTTGAAATACTTAAAAGAAATGCTAGTAGCGATCTCCAGAGGTCATGGAACTCAAAAAGAATTGTGATTATTTCATTATTATTTATACCTTTTGAGGCAGGTGAATGTTGGTTGAACAGAGGAGGTAGAATTTATATAACAGTAGAACACCTTTCTCTTCCACCTCTAATCTAGGAGAATGAGTTGAAAGCATTGAAGAGTGCCCCCATGGAAACTTGGCAAACCACTGCACATTTAAAGGATGAATAGGATGACAGAGTCTACCAAAGGAAACAGAAAGAAGCAAGGGAACTTTAGGGAAGAGTGATGCCGTGGGAACCAAGGCATAAAAGAAAAACATGGATTTTGAACAGAAGGGAGTCTTACTGGTGCCAAATTTCACTAAGCTGCCGAGCAGTATAAAGATGAAGCATCCAACCTTTGGTTGGAAATAAGAACGTTTATGGTCATCTCAGAAAGATTGAATTAGTGGGAATGTAAGCCATATTATACTAGGTGGAAAAATAAATATGACTGAGGAAGTTAAGAGTAATAGTAGGCAGTCTACATTTTCTACACATTTGGTGTTGAAAGCAAAGAGGGGAATAGAATGCTACCGACAAGGAGTGGTAGGCTCAAAGGCTGTTTCTGAAAAAGCAAGAGAATTGAGCACATTTGAAGGGAAAGATGCTGATAATTAAAGAGAGAAACAGAAGCCAAGCAGATTACCTAATGGAGCACCTCCTGGGGGAAGTGGAAGAAGTTAATCCACCTGGAGGAGAGACCTTAGAAAGAAAAAGGCATACCTGGGGCGCCTGGGTGGCTCAGTCGGTTAAGTGGCCGACTTCAGCTCAGGTCATGATCTCGTGGTCTGTGAGTTCTAGCCCCATGTCGGGCTCTGTGCTGACAGCTCAGAGCCTGGAGCCTGTTTCAGATTCTGTGTCTCCCTCTCTCTGACCCTCCCCCGTTCATGCTCTGTCTCTCTCTGTCCCAAAAATAAATAAACGTTAAAAAAAATGTAAAGAAAAAGGTATACCTTTCTCCTCCAAGAGGGGACGAAAGAAGCTAAGGACGCTTGTCAGCTGGTACAATGAAGATCTTGCCACCTCACGGGCTCTTTTATTCTTTAGGATGTAGGAAGCAAGGTAGTCAACTGAGGGTGGACAAGAGAAGAGTAGTAAAGGTTTGTAACATCTCTCTTGAGAACTAGGGCAGGGAGATGTGTTGGTGCAAGCATAGGAGTTTCCGAAGGCATCCCTTTGTAATGGCATCAATCTGCCCGTTAGTGTAAGCTTTTACAGCACCAGCGAATAGCTTTGGAGCAGGAATAGAGAACATTGATTAATTAAACTACCCAGAGTTAGAAATCAATCCAGGGATATGACAGAAGGACAGTGGGGCAAAATATAAAAGTCTGAAATTGATGGTGCAAGGATATAGGCTGGCAGAGACTAAATAATCAAGACTTACAACATTGCTTTTATTTTTTACTGCTATCTTGGAGGTTTAGGTGGAAAGACTTCATGTATTCTAAGTCAGCTTTAAAAGAAGACACATATTTAGACAAGAATCAGCTTGTCTTCTTCACTAGGTTTATCATTATGGAAGATGGCTTTAGTGGAGGACACCTCGACTCATTGGCTTAATTTTTTTTTTTAAGTTTTTGTAGAAAAATGAGTTCTTAGAAAGTTCATCGTTTGAATAGGATCTTATCCAGGAGACCATTATTACTTTGTCTCAACAGCTTTCTTTGTAATCGCTTGAATTCTCACTCACATTCTAGTTAGTAGGAGAGAATAAAGATAGACCTTTGAGAAGGCGTAATTATAAATTTATTTGTAAAGACTGTTGCAGGTATACAACCGATACTAGACCTACTCTATTCTGTTGGTGTCTTAAAGTCAAATCTTTAATTTATTGTCACAAAAATTTGTTGAAGTCGGCCTTCAAGTATAAAAAGCTTTTTCATTAATATGTTCTCTGGGATGTGACATAGTGAACTATATGCTGAACTTGCTGGCCCCGTTCTGCTCTCAATCACTTAAATCCAAATACATCACTTTGTAACTTAGGGCTTCGGTGTAATCGGTATGAAAATGACTGTGCTTTCCTGCAAGGTTCAGGTTGAGAGCCTGCCATTCAGGAGAGATCATCTTATAATAAAATTGTCTTAGATCGACAGTGAAGATGGCTCTATCTTCTCTGGCTCCCTTTCCCTTTCTCCTTCCTGCCCCCATAGTGAATGAGGTCAGAATATTCTGGAAACAAATACAAGTAAAGTCAAACATCTCCTCATCTGTCACTCTAGTCTGCAGCACAAGTGTCCTAGCTTGAGGTAGGTGCCTCCCGTGTTTGTTTCTAGTGCAATCGGGATTCATTCAATTGTTCATCTAGTCAACAAATAACTGTTGAGTGCCTACTGTGTAATAGTCACATTTCTGGGTGACATCTGTGAACTTAATTCTCTGTGATGCTATTTTTATCCCACTGTGTTGAAATTTTATGCTCATGTTTATGTCTTATCATATCATCTTAGACTGTACCTACCTGAAGAAAAGGATTGTGCCTTAATTCTTCAATTTCCCATGATGTAGCATAGTGTTTGACACATAGAGGGTCAAAGATTTGTTGAGGAAGTTACTTAGCATAGTTAGATCAGTTAACCTGAGCACATTTGTACTCTGAGACTTACAATTGAGGAAACATATTTAGTTTATACTAAAGAAGA
Source organism: Felis catus (assembly GCF_018350175.1). Taxonomy (NCBI): domain Eukaryota; kingdom Metazoa; phylum Chordata; class Mammalia; order Carnivora; family Felidae; genus Felis; species Felis catus. The sequence goes on from NC_058374.1 coordinate 118,454,891, forward strand.
CTTAGTATAACTATCTCTCAAGATGTCAAGATCTTCCATGTTAAATACAAAAAAATAATAATTTTAATTAACTTGCTTTGTTTGGTGACCTCAGAAATGAAGCAACTTTGTTATTTTGGTGAAAGTTACAGTTAAACTTCTATGAGGAACATTTACTGAAAGTGCCAACAATAGATGGCAGTGAAAAATCCTATTCATGAAAACCAGAGAGGGGCAGTTTAAGCCCATAAAGAAAATAAGATCTTTGGTTTTCATTGTTGTCATCTAATAAGTAATTTCTGCGAGTCGCTTATTTACTTTGTAATTGAGCAAGTCATGAAATGAATTGAGCATCCACAGATTTGTTGCAAATAAAGATGAAGCATCCTGTGCTTTTATTTAATAAGAAATTGAATTTTCAAGATAGTTAAAAAGGTTGGTACATTGTATGGTCATAATGCCATTATTCAAACAAGTGATTATCCAGTTGGCCTCAGTAGAATGTTAGTTAGCCTGTCTGAGGGGAATATTTCTGTAAAATTGGCAGTTGCTTGAATTCCTTGGTCAAAATTGCTTTGATCTTTTATCACATAGGGAGTTACTCCTGAAAAACTGGTGATACAAACATTTGTCATGCATGTTCACGCTATGTGACACCCACCAAATGGCCAACATTTTTTTTAAAAAAATTCAGTTTACCACTAGTCTCCTTTGGCTTATTTTCATCAAAGAAGGAGAAGCGCTGAATTTTTTTTCATGCACAGTTTTTTGAAATTGCATTTAGTAGTTCACTTGCCATTGTGCAAACATAGTTTCTTCACACGAGTCCATGACTGGGATCTTGTTTCTCCTCTCCTGAAGTGTTTTACTGTTTTCTACCTCTACCAGTTTTTTCAGTAATAGGAGTGAAAATTCAAACTTTGATGTAAATTTCAAAGATAAAAATTTCTTTTAGTATTTTAATCTCTAATCTTATAGACTGTAGAGCAAAGAAGGGAAATATCTTAAGGAAAAATGATTTTCTACTAGAAATTTATAATAAACTCTTTGGAAAAATGATACTTCTCTTTATCAGGAAGGTAAAGTGTCTCTCTTTAGAAATTCCTTGCCATTATTTTCCCTTTCACGTCATCTTTCAATTTTATAAAACGGGGAGCATGGAATGGTGAAGAACAGATAGGACTTGGTTTTGAGATACCTGAATTTGAATCTTGATCCTGGAATTTACTTATGGTATGAGCCAAGGTGTCTCAGGTAGGAAATGATAACTATCATTTGAAGGGTAATGAAATAACTATTTACAACAGGAATAAAAATGAAGTTAGTTAACATATAGAGAGGTGTTTACTTCGTACTTGAAAACTATAGGGTATGATAATGACTAAGCTCATAGGCTATAATAAAGCCCATTGTTTACAGTAACAGTTTGTTCATGCATATGCATTTGGATATAGTTTTAGCTCTTGCAAAGGCTTGATCTAATCCAAGACAATATTCAGCAGATACAAAACCCTATGTTTGGATTTTTAAAATCAGTTCCATGAGTATAGAATAGAAGTGATGTGGCTTGTTAACAGTGCAGATAAGCAAAGATCTAGCCGCTTTAAATGACCGTTTTATTCCTACATTTATTCACCAAGTATTTATTGAGTGCATATGTGTGCTCAGTGCTGAAGATGGAGCAGTGAACAAGAGAGTCAAGAATTCCTGCCTCCATAGTGCTTCTGCTCTAATCGATCATAAACTCGACCGAAAACAAATCCAGTGAAGGTGCTGTGAGAAAGAAAGAAGGAATCCGCTTTTATGTTGTAGTTTCCAACTACAGTAAATCAGGTCTCTGATGGATTTAATGCTTCGTGAACATACTTGTTTTCTTATGTTTATTTTTGGTGGTACAAATTAAAAGGCGTATTGAGAAATCGGACTATCTTGGGAAGAATTTTCTGAATTCACTGTGAATTTTCTGAAACCATGTGCACAGTCAATAGCGTAGTAAGAGAAATGGGTGAAGGAACTAGAAAAGAAAAGGGCCAGAGGAAATGATAGTTGACCTCAAGCATCTAAAAGGCTGATGCAAAGGAACGGCAACAGACTGACTTTATGTTGTTCCAAATATAGGACTAGAACCAAAGAGTAGCAGTTTTTTAAAAAGTAGATTTCAGCGCAAGACAGAGAACTCTCTATTTAGAAGAGAGTTATTCTACAGACAGGACGTTGTCAAGGGGCAAGCTTCCTTTCTGCTGAAGGTAACAGGAAGCTGGAAGAACAGGATGAGAGGTCCTCTCTGAGAGGGAGACTGGCAAGATGTGCTTTGGATTCTCCAACTCTACAACACCATTGTGCCCTGTAGTTAACCACGGCAACAGATTACAGCCCCGAAAAGCTCAGAGCCAAAATATTGCCAGTGGCAATATCCTTAGAGTTTCTGACCTTGAAGGTTTTTTACATTTATGCAACTCTAAAAGCATTCCTCTATCTGGCACATTTTATAAGGAAATGAGAATGAACTTATCAGCCACATTCAAGAAATGTTTTCTTGGTATATGGATTTCACTTTTGTTTTTTAAAATGGTGTCCCCTTGGAGATTTCCCATCTAAATCCATTTTCTTATCAGGATTGGAGATGGCAGGTTATTCTACTGCCCAAATATTAATTTCTATGGCCTATGTATATATTTCATTGGCCAACTTTCTGTGAATTTTCTGGATTCCTATTATCTCGTCCTAAACTCCTGGCAAGCCAAATTTCTCTAATAGTCTTCAATTCATTGCATTAAATGCCTGTTCAGCCTTGGAAGATATATTGATTTTTTTTTTTCTCGGCAAAGTGACAAATACCATTTTCATGACCATAATAGAGATTGATTACATTTTACGGAACGCAGAGAGAGAGCTGATCTTACTGAGACAACCTTGAAGCTTACACAAATGAAAAAATCATTTGAATTAATAATGTTCATAAATTCATCTGTTGCTGATGAAGTAGAAGTATTTTGAGAAAAAGCCAAAAGTTCTTTAGCTGCACAATCACCGTGAAGAATTAAGATAATTTCAGTACTTTGGAGGTGCTGGTTGTGAAACCTTTAGAAAAGTTCATAGCAATTATTTTGCAGTTTAAAGAAAGCTATGACATTAACCCCAGGCACACATGGATATGTTGCGGGATAGTATTCATATCGAAGACCATTTTCAATTAAATCAGGACAAAAGTAAATCTCGATCAATGTCGGCTAAACTGGAAATGTTAAGAAGTCTGTGGGGAGAAGTTTCTGTTTCTGATATGATTTGTGTAGCCTAAATTTAACATTGAACCAATTTCCTTTGCGTTCAAAGCTTTTTACAGTTAGGCCTAAACTAGAACGAATGTTAACACGTTTGTATTGTTCTGGCTTGCTTGTCAGTAGCTTTTGCCTTGTGATCTAAAAAGTATTTTAGAAACAAACAAACAAAAAACCACCACATACACATATCATAAGCCTTGCACATGTCAAGGGTACCTAGTGTGTTTTTTAGAGCAAATAGAAATGAGAAACAAAGGCTAAGTATTTTAAGGTGTTGAAAAAAGCTATGATGGACCTGGAAAACATTGCTACAGAAGATTATGGAATTACTTTCTCTGAAAAGAAAAAAAAAAAGAAAACCTTTAAACCAGGAAAACCAATTCATATCTGTTTAGAGATCTTTATCCATTTGTTCATCTTCTATCCCCATCATCCAGCATTATATCAAACATAGTATGCAGCACATAGTGGAGCTCATTCGTTAAATGATTTTCTGATAGCAAGATTTTCTGATAGCAGAAAGAAATAAAAATCGTCATAGTAAACAATGTTGTTAAGCTACTAATACGTGCCATGGAACTTTACTATTTTTACCTCTAATTTGTGGAATTCTTACATGGCTACAAGGTGATCAAACTCACCTGGGGTGAGTTTGGGAGGGGGGACAGCTAGCACTGGTGTAGCTGAAAATAAATGCAAATTCTAAGATATGTGCTTTTATGTTTGTCCTACTTAAGAGGAAAAATGACCATACCTGAGGATTTGAGAAATACCAGAGGAATTACGGATGTTTTTCTAGCTCACTTTTTTATTCTATGATTGTACCACATGTAGTGACACTCAAATTTTGTAAAATATTTTCTAATTGTTTCACAGGTAGATGTTTTGTCTCTTCTATAAGCTCCTTGTTGGTAAATTATTTTTGGTCTTTCCTAGATGTTCTCTATCAACCTGAGCATGACTTTGATCATACATCTAGAGAGAACATTCATATTGTTTATCTTACTGAACTTTCTAATTTTACATTTATGGAAAGAATACTTTGTTCAAGAACTTAATGTTTACTTATGTATTCTCACAGTTTGTAAAACAGGACTTAAAAAAAGGTACTTTAAATAAAATAATAGCTGTAGGACTTGCTAATTGCCGTCAAACTCTAGGAAACTGCAGTAAGTAGTTTTCTCCTTATTTCCTATCTGAATAGGCTTGATAAAGTTGTTCCTTTCACTGTGACAAAGTATACGGCTGACTGTATACAGTCAGCAAAGGATACGTGCCTTGTGTCGGTGCTATGAAATATATGAAAATGAGATTTAATTTACTCCACAACTGTTTCATATTTTATTTTTCCTTTCATATTTCTTAGAATCGGAATGGAGCTAGAATTCCACTAAAGCCAAATGAGATCTGGGAAATACATAACTCTATTCAACTATAGAGAATTTTATAATGAAGTTATGGGGTTTTTTTCCATGATGTTTAAAAATTTTCTGTAATGTTTAAGAATTAAAAGACATTTTTTGACTTTTAAAAATACATAAATTAGCTTTATGTTAATTTTTAAAAATCACCATATTGGTGTAGGGAAAACCCACCTTGTACACAGTATGAAGTTAGTGATTTAAACAGCATCTTTTGGAAGCGTTTTGAAAACAGATTGCTATTAAACTTAAATATAAAATAATTGTTCATATTCAGCATCTCCATATACTAAAAGTTATGATATTTTGTGGAAACCAAGTATCTAATAGTGCTAAATCAGTGAAGGTGGGTTTATGAAATGCATCTAATGAATAATCAAGTAGCGTAATTCCCCAATTTAGCCTCTAAGCTCTGATATTATGCGGATCTACTTATATCAGACTCTGGTCTTTAAAGATGTGAATATAAAGTTTTCCCCCATCAGATGGAAAGATTGATAGATTAATTAAAATAGAAAGGCTTTTGTAAAGTAGAAGTCAATACTTAAATCGTTAACGTTTCTGAATGGTTTTTAAAGGCTGTAAGTCCATTAAATTTTGAGAGTTAATTAATCACAATGAAAGGAAGCCAGTTTCCTCTCTACACCGTCTTCAAAAGTGACACTTATTTTCAGAAGTTATTTACAATCCTTAGCAAGTACTTAATAGATTTTGCAAATACTGCGTAAATTTTTGTAGCTACTTCAAAGATAAATATTAATTTTTTTTAAGTTACAGAAGAACTTTTGCTTGTTGTTAAAGAAAAATGATACAGATGTGTAAATTAAAGAGTGAAAACCCTTTTACTATTTTTCAATCGTACTATTGTTAATGAGCTTTTTCTATAAACAAACATGCATAAATGCACTTATTAACACACATTGCGTTTTTCATTAAAAATTTGATTATTCAAGGTGGCCCAGTCGGTTGAGCGTCCGACTTCGGCTCAGGTCATGATCTCGCAGTCTCTGAGTTCGAGCCCTGCATCGGGCTCTGTGCTGAGAGCTCAGATCTGGAGCCTGCTTTGGATTCTGTGTCTCCCTCTTTCTGCCCCTTCCCTGCTTGCTGTCTCTCTGTCTCTGTCTCTCTCTCCCTCTCAAAAATAATAAACATTAAAAAAATTAATAAAAAATTTGATTATTCAATACATATTTTTCTTTTTTTTTAATGTTTATTTATTTTTGAGACAGAGAGAGACAGAGCATGAATGGGGGAGGGTCAGAACGAGAGGGAGACACAGAATCTGAAGCAGGCTCCAGGCTCTGAGCTGTCAGCACAGAGCCCAATGCGGGGCTCGAACTCACGGACCGTGAGATCATGACCTGAGCCGAAGTCGGACGCTTAACCGACTGAGCCACCCAGGCGCCCCAATACATATTTTTCTATAATTTGGTTTTTAAATTATTTATCTTGAACATCATTCAACAACACAAAGATTTTCAGAATTTGTGGCTGTAACTACACCATTTTCTGTAATGCATATGTACCTTCATACACCTATTCCCTTCCTGATGTTCTTGTAAATTATTTCCATCTTTTTTCTGTAAAATAATGATTATATAAGCATGTGTGTATGTGTGTGTGCATGTACTATCTATCCTTGTACACTTCTGGAGATACTTTTCTAAGCTAGACTTTCAGAAGTACTTTTTTTGTTGGACATTTAAATTTTTGTTAGACATTACCAATTGCTCCTTGAACAGGTGTATAAATTTAAACTCTCAAAAATAGTTATTCATAATCCTCTCAGTACCTTCACTAGCACTGAATATTATTTATTGTCTTAATTTTTGGTCCATATGATAGTATTTATGGATGATTTTGATAACTACTCTAAGGATTAATGAAACAAATATTTATTTATCTGAAGAGTCAGATTTGAATGAGAACTTCTGAAAATGGGCACTAAAGTAGTTATTAGAAGTAGATTAGTGTACTTTTAAAATATATGTAATTTTTAATTTGAGAGTCAGAGAGAAAGTGAGAGAGAGAGAGAGAGAGAGAGAGAGAGAGAGAGAATCTTAAGCAGGCTTCACGTCCAGCACAGGACCCCACATGGGGTTTGATCCCACAACCCTGGGATCATGACCTGAGCCGAAATCAAGAGTCAGAAGCTCAACTGACTGACCCACTCAGGAGCTCCTAAAAAGTTTTTTTTTTAATTTTTTTTTCAACATTTATTTATTTTTGGGACAGAGAGAGACAGAGCATGAACGGGGGAGGGGCAGAGAGAGAGGGAGACACAGAATCAGAAACAGGCTCCAGGCTCTGAGCCATCAACCCAGAGCCTGACGCGAGGCTCGAACTCCCGGACCAGGAGATCGTGACCTGGCTGAAGTTGGACGCTTAACTGACTGCGCCACCCAGGCGCCCCCTAAAAAGTTTTTTTAAGGTGACAGTAATGTCTTACTGAAATGAGTTGGACCTCAAAGTCATTCTTAAAAACATATTGGAATATTGTGGTGCCAGGGTGACTCTTTCGGTTGAGTGTCTAACTCTTGATTTGGGCTCAGGTCATGATCTCAGGTTTTCTGAGGTGGAGCCCTGCATCAGGCTCCGTGCTGGCAGAATCGAGCCTGTTTGGGATTCTCTCTTCCTCTCTCTCTCTCTGCCCCTCCTCCCCTTGCTCATTCTCTGTCTTTTTCTCACTCTCTCAAAATAAAAACTAAAAATAAACATATTGGAATATTAATATGTAGGAAATTTTGATGAGATTTGGGATTAAGGGCTTCTGCTTTTGAGAGAAATGGAAATATGGATGTTTATTTGGATGTTTATTCTTACCACATACCTAGATTAAAACGAGAACTTCTGATTTGGACTTCCTGCCCAGAGTTTTTTTTGTCTCCCAATCCACCCTTCCCAAAGTCCTTCTAACCTATCCTTCAGTTCACTTCTTCCTGAATACTTTAAAGGTTTCCCGTTACCTCTAAGAGATGAAAAATAACATCCACACTTGTGAATTTGTTCAAAAGTCCAGTTTCTCTGTTCTCATCACCAAAGATTCTGATTCACAATGTCTGGATTGTGAGTTTTTAATAGGAAAGCCAAGTGATTGTGCAGATGACATCTAGAGAAAGACTGAGGGGAAAGCAGTTTGTGTGCTAGTAAAGACTCCTCAAAATTACCTTTCTTTCCTTTTCAAGCTTGCACATAAGGTTCTATATCTGCTAGTTAAGTGCAACGGTGAGTCTTCTCTCTCCAAGTGGAGCGTAGGCCCTTCTATCTCTGTACTTTCCCCCGGAGAACCAGTTCCCTCCTCTTCACCTCATACCTCATGTCCTAAGTGAGATCCCATCTCTTAAATGAAGACTTTGAGCTCTTCATCCCACAGTGTTTTTCGCTTCTACAGCATTTACCCACATCACGCATTTGACACTTTCAGTTTGGTATTGTTATGTACCGTTCGTGTGTAATTCTCTGTATCCCTCACAGTGCCTTACACGTAATCAACACTGTAAAAGGTTGGTTGGTTGGTTGGTTGGTTGGTTGAGTGAGTGACAATGTAATTAGACTACCAGGGAGCAGGTCAAAGACTGCACTTCAACCCCACAAAGCCACTTCTTGACATTTTGCAGCTTGTTCTACTCCTGAGAGACTCTGTTGCTCTCACTGCAAATTGGATTGCTTGTTTTGGTGAATTAAACAAAAGCCGATGCTTACCATATATTTGTGTCTATTAATTGCGTGTTTAAATCACCCTACATGCTGTGCTTGAGAAAGTTAATCCATACCAAAGGTAAAGTTTTTAAATTTTATTTGAAGTCTAATGTTATAACTCCATACGATCTTTTCCCAGTAGGGTCTAAAGGCCCAGCGTGCTTAGCTTAGCTTTCTTAAAAGAAAATTGTATTTATGTTCAGAATAATTTCTTATCAGTAGCTACAACATAACATTGTGGAGAAGTCATTAGAATAAATGTACCATTTGTCACGGGCCCAGAGCCTTAAGTGCATTTGATTTCTGTGCTGTATTCTTGCTGTATGGAACTGAATTGTGTAATTTAGCATAGCTCTGAGTATAACCTGGCACGGTGTTCATAAAAATTGGGATATAATACTAAAAATGATAATTTCCTGAGAATGGAAAACAGAATTAGCATATATTTACCAGTGTTACTCAAGATTGTCTCAAGAAAAGCACCAGTTATTGGAAAAAAAATTGATCACAAGGTAGCCTTCTCCCTAACACAGTTTCATGACATAGGAAAACATGCATTCTGTTTTTTCTCAGTTTCGAAAAGTAAGCACTTGGTAAGTCACCTTGGAAAAATGGAGGCGACTTATTAATTTGTCATTGTTCCTGGACTGAAAATACCTTGACAAATAAAAAAAAAAAGACATTCTTAGGACATACATTCCTTTTTCTTAAAACTAGTACATTAGTGGAACATCTTTGGTCAGGCTGGTCTCCTGTATGTTTGACTGGAGGAGCAGGTGTGCTCTTCCAAAGTGTCTTTACAAGTGTCTCAGTGGGGCTTCCCTCCCACGCCTCTGCAGGAGACAGCTCATCTGTTTAATCCTTATGTTTTAGGCAACCTTTCTTATTATGCAGACAGGGCTCCAAGGCTCAGCTGGATTCTGACTCTCCGAATGAATTGATGGGGCTCTTTGATCTTAACTGTGTTTTCCATCTGTTTCATCTCCTCTTAATGCATCCTCTTCCAAACCCCCATCTTCACTGGTGCTCTTAAAATAAATGGATAATTATACAAATAAACAAATAAAAATTGCCATTTAAGACTCAGGTACAAATTTCACTTTTCATTTTGAATCTTTTTTTTTTTTTTTTTTGGCCATAATAAACTTTCTTGAAAAAGTCCCCCAAATGATTTAATTATGTGACTCTGTAAAGGACCACCACACTTGAGAGTGTTTAACCACGTGTGTATGAACGTGCATGTGCTTTGTAGGATTAGATTTGCGTAGAAAGTAAGAATGACTGATCTTTGCAATTTAGTAAATTGTACAGTAACATAATATCTTATTAATAGATCATATAAGAGCGAGAGGCATGCAATCTACTTGGAAAAATCTACCATGTAACTGGAAGATCTTGCTGGGAATATTTCTTTTTCTTTCTCTTTTTCTTTTCCTTTTCCTTTTTTTTTTTTTTAATGAGAGTGACTGAGGCTGAGTTACAGAGAAAATCAGTTGGAATTAGAACTAATCCACATTAAGAAATCTTTCCAGGATGTTAAAATGTCATCATTTCTTTTAAACACATCTTTGAAATGAGACGTATGTGTTTTTGGGTGAGGAGGAAGTGGAGGGCTGTTGATGGAACAACATGAATCATTTGCTTACCTGTATAAAGCTGATTAAGTGAACAAGAAGTATCAAATTTTTATCTGAGTAACCTTTGATATTCTAACCTCAAATTATGGAAACAGGCATTAATTCTTTCTGTTTTTAATTCTCCATGAATCCTCATTTATCTTTAAGTATACCCCGATCTTGTAATGATAATGTAATGTCAAAGCTGTCAGAATAATTTCAGCTGAGAGCAAAAAAACTGATGTTTACTAAGAGCCAGAGGCCCTTGAGAGAGTTATGAAAAGGTCTTTCTCTGAGAGGAGTAATATTGCGATATGCCCTGCTAGTCTGTTCAACATATCTTTATCCCAGCATATATACCTTAAATAGACCAATAACTATCAGTGAATTGTCAGAATACACATCTGCCTTAGAAACATTGAAAGATAAAATATATAAGGAATATGATCTCTGATCATCACTAAAATATTGCTGTTTTAAAAATATTCAGCTAATTCTTTTCCACTCAAAAGTGTCACTTAAGTCTCTGCATGGTACCCAACTCTGAACTAGGGAGATTTTCTTCACTATTTTTGTACTCCCCATATGGAATCTGAGAATAACTGTGCAGGAGGAAATATAAAAGGTTACCCCATCTTTCTTCATGCAGAACAACTCTTGAAACCCACTAAAGATAGCAATACTCTCCTCTAGCCTGTTTGTCTCTCTTGCTACCAACTGGGGTGTGCTTTGTCTTTGTTTGCTTGCTCGTGTTTCAATGGGAAAGAAAAGATCGAGCAAGTAGCCAGGCATGGATGTGTGGCTTCAACATACTTCATTTAGGATCCATGACTTCATTTACTTGAGTTTCTTATCTCACACACCTGATTCCTGTGTTCCTTCTATAAAATGGAAACTAGAATGCCTGCCCTCTCCGTCTGTAATGATTCTGTGCTGTTGGAAATTCTGAAAGGTACAGGTTGGCTCTTCCCTCATGAAATGGACAAACACAAACCAAAATCTCATTTTCTCTGCACTTTTTGTGATTGACCGGTACTTAAAAGTTCCAATTTATTTTAGAATACTGTCTCCTTGGTTCACCGATGTGACTCCCAGGTCAATGCAGCTAGCTATATTCAAGTTTATTTAAAAGATGCTAAATTGCTACCTGCACGTTTCCTTGTATTCATCAGTTCTGGTCCATAGTCATTCTTCACTTGCTTCCTCATTACTTCCTGATAGTAATTGGATAAGTCACTGAAACTCCATTATTCTACCTAATTGTCAGAGGCGATTTTCTTACATTATCCTCCAAAGAAGGGAGGGGAGAAAGCATTTATACTGAATGTATTGGTGGAGATATGGTTAACTGCCACTAAAATGCCCCTGTACGGTCTCTCTGACCAGGCCGTTGGTCTATGAATGTCGCAGCATGGCCACAGTTCCTGGACATCTCTTGCATCCATAAACCACTAGAGAAGCTGCCTCAGCTCTCAGACGTTTCTCAAGGTTTCTGCATTTTCAAACGTGGAAGTTTGAATGACCCATGAGTGGTCTATGAAATCACCTTAGTAGGTCATAGCCAGCATTGAAAACGAATAATAAAATAAAGTAAGAGAAAGAGTAGAATTATCAGAGTACACTGTATGTTATAAATATTGGTTCATGAACACATTTTTTTTTCGCCAAAAATATTCTTGAGTGTGTGTGGTACTTAGGTCTGTTGTAAATATTTTCTTACCACGGATCTCACTTTGGAAAATGACAACAACAACAACAAAAGCCTGAAAAAACAAAAACAAAATTGAGTTGGATCATATAACCCATAGTTAGCTTTTGCCTGGATGCTGGGTTTTAGAATTTAGAGTATTACTTTACCATATTCAAATTCTATTATTTTTTTTCACCCATTATCCTCAAGCATATCAAGGGAACTAGAAATGATAATGAAAGCTTAGCAAATATTTCCAGAATTGTTAAGAGGCCATATCAGCTTATGAGGGTACAGTATTCTTACTGATTAAACTGTTTACCTTAAATAGTTGTTTCAAGAAACAGATGTAAATATTTAGTTACACAAGAGAAGCAACACAGATCACAGAAAAAAAGATTTTGTTAATACCTTATTTTGTTGTTGGGTCAAATAGAATGAATGTAAACATTGACTTGGGTTATGGTAAGAAAGGAAATAACAGTTATCACTCACTCTTTTAAATATCTCAAGGTGAAAATCTTTGCCTTTTCACTTAAAAGATTTTTTTTTGGTAAATGCGCCCCTTCCTTTATGAATGATAGCATTGATTTTTTCCTCTTGCCTTGTATCCACCTGTAGTCAGCATAGAGAGGAAACTAGTTGTACTTTTATTGTGTACCTGCATTTTGTTTGAAGACTGAGAAATGCAAATGCAGAGAGATAAGCTTGAGAGAAAGAAGAAAGAAACATTACTTGGTTGCACACATAAGTATATAGTTTAATATTCATTGCATTTATTACCAAGCATGTCATTCTTACCCTGTGTAAAGTTCAGGGTGTGCATAACCCTGGTACCTAGCGGCCAGCAGCAGCAGGGTCCCTCCAGATCCTGTCAGAAATGTGGCATGACAGGCTCCGCCCAGATCTACTGAATCAAAATCTACATTTTAACAAGATCCCTAAGCGATTTTCATGATCATGAAAGTCTGAAAAGTGCTGACACAGGAGTATTACCAGTCGCTGTATGGACCTGTATTCATTTCATGGATAAGATTTACTCTGGAAAAGAAAAATTCACAACTGGAAAGAACCAGCAGTTTTTCATATCCTGGTGCAGCAATTGGCCATCTAATGGTGTTTAAAATTAGTGATGATGACAATGAGGTTGCTGCTGATGAAAACACCCATTATTAGGGTTCCCAAGTGCTGGCCATTGAGTCTACTGTATCAACTGACCTGTTTAGCCATCATCTTTCCACTGTGAGTTCCATGCTGCTTTACAGACAGGCAGGAGAGGCCACAGGTTGCCTATCACCCCATTGCAAAGCCAAGCATTCTGATGGCTAACATCTGTGATTGGTAGTCGCACCTTTCAAAAGTGGGAAAGACTGTTCCATATAAGGAGAAAACGTGACACGTGAAAGATTCCTATGAAGGTATCAATTGCTGTTTGTTTAGATAACATTTATAATTATCAATGAATCCTCAAATCTGCATATTTGAAAAGACAAGAACAGTCTTAAATTTGAAGCCCATACCAAACTTTCAAGTTATCAGTGTAGAATTTATTATATACCAGGAATATGTAATGTTGCATCTTGTGACCCATTGGAAACCCTTAGCTCTGAGCATTCTGCTGGCAACCTAGGGAACCTAGCCTTGAGAGTGAACTGCCTGTCTGACGACAAACATTTGTCCATTTGTAACATGAAGACTACTCCTGACTTGAAATGATTCTAGAATCATCCAGAATGTAGGAATGCAGTTAGTCTCTCGTGCTGAATTAAATCCTTGATAAGGAAGACATCCTTTGAGAAAGGAGAGGCTGCAAGAATATTAACATTTTGGCAGTTATTGGGTGGGGAAAATCCACTACTACAACAAATGCTATTGGAAATAGCATGGAAAGGAGAGTTGGAAAGGAAAGGCCATGCTATGGTGCGAACAACACTATGGGGGAACCTGGCTGTCAGTCACTGGAGTGTGCAGCTCTTGATCTCAGGGTTCTAAGTTTGAGCCCCACATTGAGTATAGAGATTACTTAAAAGTAAAATCTTAAAACACACACACACACACACACACACCCCAAAAACCAGCACTCCGTGTCCTGCAGATCAACTGGGCAGACGTAAGCTGGTGAATTGTGCCTACTAGCGTGGGAAATGAAGGGTGTCTCTTTTTTCTAAAGAAACTAAAATAGACTGCACATTCAAGTAGGGATAATGACTTTTTTTAAGTTGTTAAATTTGTTAATGTTTTTAAAAGAGAGCTACATATGTATAACACAAACTCATACAGTAGCAAAGAATATATAGACAGTCCCTGATTTACAGTGGCTCAGCTTACAATTCTTTGATGTTAAAAAACAGTATTTTGAATCTGAATTTTTATCTTCTCCTGGGCTAATGAAATAAGGTAAAATCCCCTCTCATGATGCTGGCCAGCAGCTCCCAGGCAGCACTGAAGGTGCACAGCTGACACACTCACAACCCTTAACTCTTCTCTATCGATACAGATACAGCCATTCCGTTTTTCACTTCCTGTACAGCATTCAGGAAATTACATGAGATATTCAACACTTTATTATAAAATAAGCTTTGCGTTGGGTGATTTTACCCAACAGTAGGCTAGTGTGAGTGTTCTGAGCACAGTTAAGGTAGGCGAGGCTAAGCTATGATGTTTGGTAGATGAAGTGTATTAAAGGCATTTTTGACTTACGGTATTTTCAATTGGCGATGGGTTTGTCAAGACGTAACTCCATTGTAGATCGAGGAAGATCCGTACTGTGAAGAGAGCTTTTCCATTCCTGTCCCTCAAGCCCCACATTCCTTACTGAAATCACTGTTCGCGATTTCTTGTGTATTTTTTCAGAGATTCTCTAAATATACAAACATGATGTGCAAATCTTTATTAAACAAAATGATAACGTGCAATACACTGTTCTGTGCAATTCTTCCTTCCCTTAAGATGTGTCATAGAAATAATTTCTGCTTTGCCCTCCACAGCATGGATATAACCTTATTTAACCAGTTATCTTTGGTGATTTTTTAGATCTTTCTCAGCCTTTTGCTACTGGAAATAGTGCTGCATTGAGGACCCTTGTGTACATATTTTCAAGCACATATGAATGTATGTGTCCTCAGGTCTAAACATTCTAAGTTATGATTTATTTTTACAACAGTTAAGCAAAGGGGAAGAAATAACCAATTGGCACGATAGGCAGGATAATAATAATACTTACATACATTATTTACTATGTGGTAAGTACTTTATAGTAGTCATTTAACTCTGATAACTCCATGTGAGGAAGTTATTAATATTCTTACTGTTTTCATTGTTGTTAGTAATCACCGAAGGAAGAAAACCAAGATGTAAATTCACCCAAGGAGGTTGATTGTGGATCTCTTGCTCCCCTTACCGAGCTGTGTTGTTTCCCAATGATTTCACTGTGACTTCAGTAATGACAGAGCATTTTTGAATACCTACTGTGTGCTAAGCAACCGATATGTATAATTTAATCTTCACAATAGCACTACAAGGTGGTGTTATTTTTTTTAAGAGTGTTGATGAGATTTCATAACTTGCCCAGAGTCCCAGAGCCAGTAAGTGGGGAGCCAGGAATGGAATGGAAGCAGGCTGTCTGATGCCTGAGACCATGGCACAACAGAGAAGGGACATTAGGCATTTGATTCTACATCCAGTGGGTCAGAAGGCAGAAATGAAATAAATATATGTATGAGATTTAATTTAAACATATTCAGGTGATCAGAGGGATTAGGATGGGCAGTTTCAAGGGCCAGTGGAAGATAGTTTATGGGACACGAATAAAAGCATCCCGTAGCAGAATAGAATTTAGTGGTCTGTGTGGATCCACGGTGGCCACTTCTACATGCTTCTCCATGGACAGTGTTTCCAAGGCTAGATTGCCTTGTTCTCACTGACTGTTTCCATCTGTGCAGAAGTCCATACCTATGCAATGCATTTGTATAATAGCCCATTGGGAGGTATGGCGCTGGCGTGCCCCAGGGAGAGAGCAGCTCTGGTGATTCTGATTCTGCTCTAAGTTGGAATTTGTGCCCTTGGGGAACAGAAATCAGCAGGTACCACGTTGGAAAAATGAAAGGAAGAGCACTGAGACTCTAGGAGGTGTGTGAATTCCTCCAGGTCAGTTTCTCCTATTTCCACTTCAGTTTTTCCAGCAGTCCTGCTTCTTTACTGGCATGTCAGAAGTTGAAACCGGAGCCACCTTTATAAGACCTCTTGGTCTTCTAAAAATAATAAAGGTCTTAGAGGTCTTATGCAAAATATAATTTGCAACTGATCACATTTCTTTGTTCGTTATTATGATTGCCATTAGTTTTTTATTGATGTATATTTGGCATACAATGTTATGTTCATTTGTATGGTGACAGGTGGTGACTACACTCATGGTGAGAATTGAGTAACGTATAGAAGTATTGAATCAACATGTTGTCATTATTTTGTAAATTATTTTATAAACCAGTTTTATCATCTAGGCTATATTTCTGTGCCTGGTGAGTTTTCCTTGTTTCAGATTGCATCATTTATTTATTTTTTTAATGTTCATTTTTTATATTAAAATTTTGTTTAATGTTTATTTATTTTGAGGGAGAGAGAGACAGAGTGCAAGCAGGGGAAGGGCAAAGACAGAGGGAG
The DNA here is from genome assembly GCF_018350175.1 of Felis catus. NCBI lineage: Eukaryota > Metazoa > Chordata > Mammalia > Carnivora > Felidae > Felis > Felis catus. The sequence continues at coordinate 118,471,236 of NC_058374.1, forward strand.
ACACAGAATTTGAAGCAGACTCCAGTCTCTGAGCTGTCAGCACAAAGCCCAACATGGGGCTCTAACTCACAAACTGTGGGATCATGACCTGAGCTGAAGTCGGATACTTAACCAACGGATGCCCCTAATGTTCATTTATTTTTGAGAGAGAGAGAGAGAGAGAGAGCAAGCATGAGCACATGGGGGAGGGGCAGAGAGAGAGAGAGAGAGAGAGGGAGACACAGAATCCGAAGCTGGCTCCAGGCTCTGAGCTGTCAGCACAGAGCCCAGTGTGGGGCTTGAACCCATGAACTGTGAGTCATGACATGAGTCGAAGTTGAACACTTCACTGACTGAGCCACCCAGGCGCCCCAGATTGCATCATTTAATTCAGTGACTTTTCGGTGATATTTCATAGAAACAAATAAAAGATGCGGTATAGATAGATGTGTCAGGATTATTTATATGGTGGTTATAGTAAAGATAATAACTAAGATATGTTAACAAGTGTTTACTGCAGGTGAGGAAAGATGCAGAAGGTTTTATTCCCATTATCTGATTTAATACCAAAGCTCTTTCAGGAGGGTATTATTCTTGTTGTTCCCATTTTACAGACGGGGCCTTTTGTTCATACTTTTTGAGATTAACAATTCTAGTGGTGTTGAAGCAAGCTTCTGTGTAAGAAGAAAACACGCTTTAACCCCGCGGAGCGCATATTTTCTTTTTGGGCATTTCTCCTTCCAATCTTTGTCCAAATGTACTCAGTCATCAGTATATGTGCAATTCTCTGTTTTGCTCTTTTCATTCACTATAGTCGTAAGAAGATGGTTTTCTTGGTCATCTTCATTTTCACATAATGACTGCATACAAGTAATTGCCCTAATTGATTTAATAATCTCCCTCTTTGGGAGTGTTAGATTGTTTTCATTTTCTTTTATAGATGAAAAACTCTGTGTAAGTAGCATATTTTATCCTCTTGGATTTCCAAAGAAAAGGTCTTATTTTCAGTCAAAGAGCAAAAAAGCTTTTGACTCATTTTAACTTTGAGTTGGGATTATTTTCACGGGAGCAGATAGTGAGCACTATTGAAACACTTATTTTGGAATCTTAAGAAAAATTGTATCTTGAACTCTGTAGGTATGGACTGGTTTTTTTGGTATTTTAAAGATACGATTTTGAATGTATATATGACGATTGATATATAGTAACATAAGGCCTAAAGAATGATTTTTTTTGCATCACTTGTTAAAATGTGTCAATTGGGCTTTGAGGAGGATGGTGTGTGCCACAAAAGTATTCATTCTTTATCGACATGTATTTCTTGAGAAACTACCACGTGTCAGGCCCCATGGTGGTCACTGAGTCTGTGACGGGGAAGGTGAAAGCCCAGCTTGTTTCCTAATGGAGCATTACGAAAGTCATGTCTAAGATTGTGTTGTTGTTGTTGTTATTGTTCTCGAGATTGTGCTGCAACACACGCTCATCCTCTAATATTTCCGACTCCTTTGTTCTTTTGCTTCCATGGACTCTGCCATATTTCTTAACTGCAGCCCCAGACATGAAGGACAAAAAACATTTTCCTTTCAGAAAGATATTTACGTAGATATAATTTCTGAGAATTCCTGAAGCCCAATTTTCCTCTCTCATCTCTGTCCTGGTACGATTTATCTTCCTAGAATGAACCGACCTTTCTCATAGTTTGGGGGATCCCTACATCACCTTAGCCCTGTGGCACATATCTTAGATTGCACCCAGATACATTTATATTTTCAGCACTTTGTGCTAAATAAACCAAGTGCAGGCACTTTGGACTTTCTGTTACTGGAACATCCGCATGTGAAAGTAAAATGTAAATTTAGGATACATCCATACATTATTTTTAATACCGCACACTAAACTGCAGTTTTCACAGGTGGAGAACCATTTTGGTCCCTTTAGGGGACCAAATGTATAAAATTCCTATTTAAAATGCAACTCAAAATTGCATTTTAATTTTTCACCAAATTCTTCCATCCCAGAAAGACCTACTAGTTTGTTGATGAATATAATTTTATTGTTGTATTGTATAGTACTCTTTTTTTTATTGTTTGTTTTTGAGAAGTGGGGAGGGTCAGAGAGAGAGTCTAAGATTGTCTGAAGCAGGGCTCAAACTCACGAACCCGTGAGATCATGTCCTGAGCTGAAGTCGGACACCTAAGTGACTGAGCAGCCCAGGTGCCCCATAACTGTTTTTTAAAGTCTGCAGTGCAAACTGTTTTTACTTCACTGATGTTTAAACATTTCAATGGGGAAAAATAATCATTTAATAAATATTACATTGATTTAATGGCTCACCATGCAGATCAAACTTTTTACTGGTCAACTGGATGTTGCACTTTAAAGAATATTGTAACGTCATTTTGTAAGAATGTTATTATGTGTGCTACCAATATACATTTAAATTTCAGTAAATTCCTTAATGCATGTGTGTGTATATCTACCTATCAACTGATGGATCCATAGATACACACTTCTATATGATTTCAGTAGACTGATATTTTTGAAGGAAAATTTTTGAATAGAATGTTAAAATGTCTGTCTCTCAGTCTCAAGTTGCATAAGTTATTCTTAACTGTGATGCCCAAATTAGTTTCTCACCTTTTTGTGTATAAATTTGATTTCAACTTTTATGTGAGGATAAGTTCCAGGAATGGGAATTTATAGAGTACTCTTCTTGACGAAAAGGGGGTAGATGGAGACAATTTCATAATGTCAGAATACCGTTTCCAATGGGTTGACTTAAGGCCACTTCGCTGTGAAGCTGGCTCCACGGGGTAACAGTCTGTCCGTAGACATTACCAAGGTAGCACAGAGGTGGAAAAGGAAATACAAAGGCATCTGAAAAAGGAACTCTGATAGATTTTTTTAATTCTCCTTAAATTTCTAATATCCCATATCCTTAACATTGGGATTAGAGTACTCTCTGTTGCAACTTTGCACATACCCTACTGTTTGAACTCAAAACCCTAAGAACTACATGTCTGAGATCTGAATGTATTCTGGGTCCCAAATCAATCTTGTCACTCCTCAGAAAGCAATGCAAGATAATAAGTAGTATTCACCTGATTGCTTTCCTGCTCCGAGACAGCTGGTGACGCGTGTCTTCCTGATAACCAAGAGTTTCAGATCTAAGGCAGGGATAAAGGGAAGCCGGGAGCTCGCAGAATCTAAATTTGACAGTCGATGGCTGAGGAGAGGGTCAGAAAGGATAGAATCTGTGACACGTATGAGAAGGGAACAAAATTTATCTGCTCTGGTTGCAATGATTAGATGTCTCTTTGTCTGGCTTTCTTACAGCGGTTGACTGATTGTACCCGCCAGCTGGCTAATATCATAATTAACAAAGTTGCTACTACATCTGCAAAGTTTAATCGAAAAATTTGCCAGTGATATGATGGCATTGTCACAAAGATCACAAGGGACACGGAGTTGACTTTTGCTCAAGGTGGAATGGCAAAGCTGTATGGGCAAGATGAGAAATCGTGCACTTGTTCAGCCAAAGGTATGTTTTGTTTTTGGTTTCGTTTTCCATAATTCTACACCTGGGCTTTCTTACTGAGATTTTCATTTGATGGCTTGTGGGCTCTTCTTTGTTTTGTGACCAAAATGATTCATAAAAAAAATCCATATGCATCTTGAGCATTGACGGCATGTTCTCTTGAAAGCTTTGGGGTTATTTTTTTTTCCCAGATCTGGAAATTCAGAAATATAATGAAATGGCTTTTGATACAGAGAATGGAGTATAAAGCAATGTTTTGCCTGTTGTTGTGTCTAATCTTTATCAGTTTTCAGAATAACCATTTGTTAACAAATATCAATTGAACATGTATATCGTGTAGTATTGGATTTATTTTGCTCAACAATAAAAGCCATTGCTCTGCTTTATTCTATTGTGTCAACCTAGTTATAGGAGTGAAAAAAAAAGCAAGCATAGTTATAGAATATGAAGAGGTTCTATTTCAGTTGCAAGAAATGCTCAAAGCAAGGGGAAGGAAGGCTGAGGTCTTGACTTTTGTCAAAGTCATTGGGGCTTTTTACATTTAGAAAGACCAGTATTTCTTAAAATGATGTGCTATTCCTCAATGCCAGTCTGGCCATTGACTGTTATACCTGTATTTTCTTTTCACTGTCATTTGCTTTGCCTGATTGAATATTCAGGCTCTGGGGAGTTTCCCAAATTATAGCCAGCACGTATTCCTAATTAATGAACTTGAATATTGATGGGGAGGAGCACATGTGCCTCTGTGTACATGCCTGTGTGCTTCCTCTGAGTACAAAGAGAGAGGAAGGTATCTCAAAAAATACGCAGAAGGTGAAGTTTGGGTTATTTATGCTGTCACACCACCACTATAATACCAAGGTGATCAATTTCCAGTATAATTGGGACTTACGCTGAGGTCCTTTACTTTCCCTCTGTGTTCATCCAGACCACTATATCATGGCAAAAATAAAGCAAGAATTTGTGTGTGTGTGTGTGTGTGTCTGTGTGTCTGTGTTTTACCAACGCCATTTGTTGTGTGTGTTGATAGAAGTTTTTAAACATAATGAAATAACATTTTCGAAACAAATTAGTGCACAGCATGCATATTTTTAATAAACCCAATTAAACTTTCTCATGGCTTTATTCCTAGTCATGGGAGACTAGCTACTCTGAACGTATTTATTTTAAAATGTGGCAATCAAGTTTCATATTCTCAAATTTAAAAAATAAGCCATTGATGGGACTGTGAATTCTAAAGCCGTTCAGTGTCCAAATAATAGAAAAACCTGTTTGTTGAAATTTTGGTTAAAATTTGACTTAACACATTTCCAATCTTCACTAAAATTTAATGATGACAAGAAAAGCTGAAAGTGGAGGTTTAAGATACTGTTTTATTGTATTTTGGACATCATTTTCAAAAGAGAATGTTATTCTCATGAGAGAGACTCTTCTTTCTTTCTTCGGCTTTTCATCTCTCCCCTCCTGGAATCTGGTACGCAATAGGCACTCAATATATATTTATCGAGTGAGTGAATTAATGAATTTAAGTCCTTCTGTTGCTATTCAAATATGGTTAACATTGGCTTCTTCCAAATCAATAACTTTTGAATGCAGTAAACAGTATGGATAGGAGCAAGTAGATGAATGGCATAATCACAGACAACAGGGAGGATTAAGTTCCTAAAATAATATAATGTTGTTTTAACCTAAACCCCCATAATATTTTGTGTAATTGAGATTTACTATTGTAAGAACTCAGTTGGAGTAGCGAAGGTCTATGAGGATTAGAAGAGGCCAGGAAAGTAGTTCACAGCTGATGCACCCGTTCTTTTAAACAGGATTATCTCCTGAGATGTGTAGAAATGAACTCTTGACAGAGTTTCAAAGGAATTAATATTTTTGGTAAAATGTGCTAATGTAAAGAGTTAGAAGATTAGCGATGCATAATGAAAGCGGTGCGTTCTTTCTCATGGAAATAGGAATATAATAAATGTCCTGCAGGTGATTGGGGCCGTGGCAATTTTATTGAAGATTAAAGTTTGATTGACCTTTGTTAGGGTGATTAACCCTTCTGAAATTAAAAGCCAGAGCTGAATTATTCTGGCCAATTTAAATGCGAACATTGAGCAGGTCGTATGTCATTCAAATAATAATAATAATAATAATAATAATAAACCGTCCTATTCTAATGTTCATTTGTGCACGTCTGGATGGGATGCCGCTTTGGAAGGATCTCTGGTGAGAGCATCCCAGTGGCAGAGAGTATGGAATAATGTATAGATAATTGGGAGCACGTGGGCAGAGTCCCAGGCATCGCTCCCCCATCCAAACATGAAAACCACCACTCAGAAAAAGCAGGGAGCCTGAAGGCAATCACCACACACTGAAAATGCGTGCTCTCAATAGAAAACCAATCTAGGAATATCCTGCAAAGGTTAGGAGTAAATAACAGTGACATCTTTATTCTAATCTGCTGGCAATCACCTAAACTGCGTATTATATCCGTGTTGAATCTGTATGATGTCTCCTGAAAATGGGGGCTTTGTCGGTACAGTGGCTTATGAAGCTGTTTGTAAAAGTTGATTGTTCCCAGTGTCTAGAATTTTATTGCCTGTGATCTCTGAGAGTCTATAAATACTTTCAGCGTCTTTATTGTTAAAAAATGTTATAGGAGGGGCAAACTCTAGTTATTTACAAAGTCCCGTAAATGGTTTGGTTTTATTTTTCTTTGTTAAGTTTTTCAGACACGTTTGTGAAAAGTTGCATATGCATAATCACTTCAAAAAAAACTGTTTCCATTTTTCATATCATGTTAAATTTTTTTATTACTCGGTCGGTGAATATTTTAAGTTTTAAGTTCTGCCACACGGTGAACACATCTTCCTTTTATGTGTCTGTGGACTATTAAAATGATAATACAGGTTCTCTTCATTCTATATGTAATTTACTACTCTCTTTTCATCAAAGCATTCACTCTGAATGTGTCAAGGTAGAAAAGTCCCAAGTATTATAGTGTAAAAATTAAGAAGCCTGAGGTGCTATGGTTTATTTTTGCACAAGCTTTTCATGTACTCTTTTAACATTTTTTCCTGAAAGATAGGCTTCTATTCCAGGCCTATGAAGAAAGTCAAAGATGAAAAACCTGCGATAGAGTGACAGATAATTCAGCTAGCAAAGTGACTCTGGCATCCTCCAAAGAGCTGGCTAATACTTTGCAGCATAGATTAATAATATGTTTAGCTAAGATCTGTTTGTCATAAAGATAATTTCCTAATTCTTAATCTTGGGGCTAGTATTCAACCATAAATTGTAAACAAATATGTTGTTCTGTACCTTGCCTGATAAAGTGTAGATTATCGGCTTTGGCTTTGGTACATTCAATTGTCAAACTTAAAAAAAAAAAAATCTAATTGTTCCAAGATAATACTCGCTTTCTTATTAGAGATAATTTTCACTAAAAAAAAATAAACTGCTAAACGAAATCTCTAAAATAAGCACTATTAATTCTTCAGCTATAATTCAATAATCTCCTCTAATTTGATTCTTCTTGTTTTACCTCTTACCAGAACTGAATGAAAATAATCGGGGGCATTAAAATGTGTTGTAAGAACGACGTTCTCTAAACATAAAAACCGAATATGCCAAACTACTGATAACATCCCTGCATTGCCATCCATTACCAGCAATCTTTCCCATAAAAGAAAATCATGGCTCGAGAAGGCGAGATACATATTGTCGTAGTGCAAGGAAAAGACGTGCAGAAAGAGCAGAGGCAAATAAGATTATATTTTGTTAAATCCCAAATCCAGTCATTTGTTTTGCTTCAGTGTATTTAGAAGGCATTTTTATTTCTTTGTTGCCTTTGTTTCTAGCAGTCTGTTCCCCTCCAATCCCCCTAATCCCGGACCTGACATTTTCTCTTGTGGCTGTAAAATAACATTCTTTACCATTAACAAGCAAAATTAATCCGTTTGCTATTTTCTTGGGGGGGAGTCCTTCTGTTTAAAAACGGGACCGTTCAGAGAGTGACCAGTGGTGTCATTTTACTCATTGTATATTGTACTGTCGACGAGTCAACAATTTCATTCAATTCCACAAAAATTTACAGTAGACCTACTGGGAGCATTTTTATGGTGTCGGGCCAAAGAGACATGACAAGTGGCAAATGCGAGGATTTTCAAGGGTTTTAAAATTACTAACAGTCCACCACGAAGGGGTCACGTATGAAGTTTTCAAGATGTTATTCTCCCTAACAGAGAGTACTTCTAGCATAAAATAATTCGGCTAATGTTGGCCAGATGATTTTTTTCTGGTGATTTGTGTGACAAAATAATAGAGATGCTCTAGAAACAGTAAGCGCTCCGATGCTGACTTTCCGGCTAATTGTGAAAGTTTTGTAGCATTCGTGTTCAGGCGAATTGGAAGACTACCAAATGTAGTGTGGTGGCACATGGCCTGGTGATGCATTCCATGCTATTTGTATTGACACCACCTCTCCATATGACTCTGGAATATGGAGAGCTGCTTGATAAAATAACTCTGACTAGAATGCCTCTAGCATTAGTATTTCTGGGGCCATCACTGACTACTCTGTATTGGGTTTCAGCAAGCATTATTTGAGTACCCCCTACGTGCCAGGCATTCCCTCCAACCCAGTGAGGTGGGTCCGTGAGCCATGTTTTATGGACCAGTAACCAAGGCTGGGGGTGGAGAAGGATTTGCCTAGGTTGAAAGCTGGCGCCATACTTCAAGGCCTTCTTCGCCAGAGCTGGTGTTGCCATATCCATCGCATTCCACTTTGCTACAAACTTGGGGACTGTGATCGTGGGAGTTTTAGATGAATTTAAACTCTTTCTTCAGACAAAAGGATTTGCTAAGTTGCAGGGACTACGGGGAAAGAATTTATTCTCCCCTGCTTCACTCCTAAGGAAGTAAGAGAAGAGGTGCTTTAGAATGACATAGATTATTCACGGGCACATCCATGCAATAAACTTCATTTAGCTCATTTCGTGGAGACTAAAAATTATCCTCCCCAAATATTAATCATTTAGTTCATTTAAAGTCAGCTGTTAGGCTTTAAAAAAAATTGTCTTTAAAATGTTTGTATTTACATATCTTTCACTCGAAGTTTGTAAATAATTCTGTTAACAGAGTCGAAGTCAGAGGTACCCCTTCTCACCTCATACACTTTCATTGGTGGAAGACAACCAATGATAAATGTGCCTCCATGTTTTATAATCCCTGCTCTTGAAACCAGATACGAGCACAGTCTTTCAGATTTCTATTCCATAGGGAATTGTCCAGTTGTTTATGCCAAATGAGCTTAAGGAAGTATATGGAAAAAATCTTTTTGATAAATATATACATATATGTATGTATGTAAATATATATGTATGTATGTAAATATATATACATATTTATATAAATATAAATATGTATGTATGTATATTATATATATATATAAAATACAAGTTGTGTGAGGTTACTGAAATATGAGAGAAAGACATCACACTACTTGCAAAACCCATCTTAGTTCTCGTTTCCTGATTTATTATGAGAACAAAAAATTATCACGGGTTAAACAAAAAGTAAACATTTGCAAAATTAGCATAGGAGGTTCTAAAAGTTTGGAATGGAGAGATATATTTTCAGTTGGAGATTTGGTCCCCTTTTTAAAAGATGATTCTTTTGCTCTGTGAACTCTCAGAGTTTGGCTCAGAGGAGTGTGATAGGTCTAAAGCCATCTCTTTATCCGCCCACAGGGCCTCGAAGCCTGCCTGAAGCACAGTAGGTACTGAGGAAATGTTTGTTAAACTAGATTGTGACTATTACCATTAAAATAAAGCTAGGGACACTGAACTCAGTACTTTATTATAAGGTCCTGGTGTCTGCATTAAGAAAGAAGTCTAAGGTTCAAAGTTAGAAAAGAGAAAGGCGAAATTGAGGTAGGTAGATAGAAAGGTAGGTAGGTAGATAGATAGATAGATAGATAGTAGACAGACAGATAGATGATAGATTCCATATCTACTATAGAATCCTTTTGAAAATGACCCAATTTTCCCTTTACTTTTAGCTCTAATTCTAAGCCTGCCAATTCCCTCCCACCCTGAATTGGTTACTGATAACTTACCAACAGCTGAACTAGTTTTTCTGAACAGACTAGAAAATCTAATCAAAGTTATCAGATTGGTTTATGTTTATAGGAAGACAGAAAAATGATTCGCAATATTCATTTGGGGAATGAATGAAAGGCAGCTAGAGGGGATTGTGTAGACTCCGTGGCATAAGAGCATTCACAAGAAAATGAGAAATTGCTATTGTGATTCTCACTGCAGCCCAAGTCCTTCGCAGCAGAGAACATGAAAGTGTGTAAGAAAACAAGACCTACTGAGAGCACCCTCCCTAAGAGATGCTAAGCAAGATGGAAGAGCAAGTTTGACCAACATCTCTTCTAAGTACATAAATACTTGACAATTCATTAACCATTTGAGTCCTGCTTGATGATGATTAAACCCTTAGGTGGATGTGAATCAGCTTTACTATGTGGAAACATGGAGAGAAACAGTTGTGAAAAATATGATCCAATTTCTGAAAATACAGGCCAATTAAAGTTTGAGATTTAATTTAGGAATTTTTACTCTGTCTGCATGATGTATATGTTAGTGATGATTTCTCTCCCCTCATTCTTCATCTTCATAAGCAAAAGGAGATTTTTTACTTATTGACGTATTACTGAAGAATCTAGCTTTTCTCCAAAATTACACATTTTTTTGCATAAATGTGCCTAATTACCTGAATTCAGTTTTGATTAGCAGTGTTAATTGATGCAGCTGTGGATGGTATCTGTTTACCTAAATTACCATGTGCAAACAGCAATATGTCTGGAAGTGAATATGCTAAACTGAAAATACTAATTAGCTAAGACAGATTGTTATTCAAGTCACATCGTGGAGCTTTCTAATGAAAGCCTGGATGTGTCAGGGTTTTATGATATTCAGACAGAAATGTCTATATTACATATGATTTCTAAATTTAATTCATAAGAACAGATGGGATGTCAGCCAGGGTTCTTCCGCCTTATTCCAGTATTAATGTGAATATTTGACTCAACTAGAGATATATTCATATGTTTTTTTTGTTAAGAAACTCATCATGTGCTTTGGTAGTGTGCCAGCCCTGCTCATCCAGACTCATCTATTTCTTGACCAATGTATTTCCAGATTACATCCACCTACTGTCCCAAAGATGAAGATAAATAAACCACCTTGCAAATTTGATCACATCAACTGATTAATTTAATGAAATCCAATAGTAGGAATGTTAGTTAAACAGACAGCTTACAGTGAGTAGCATTTTAGGGGGTGTTTTCTTTTTGCATCCCAAATAACTACTGCTAATAATAACTCGATCATACGATTCTTAAGAAGCAATGAGCGGGTTGCAGTGCTAAAAGGTAAGTTCTCATTGCCTTCCTGTTGTCTCATCTTCAATCATTTAAAAATGGATAGCAAAGCGGCACTTCTTTTCAGCTGCCCAGTTTTAAAGTATTATAGCTTTTACTGTGTCTTTGATTCCCATTACCTGTGTCCTAAAGCATGACCCGCTTTGCTTAAGGTTTCTCTCCAAAGAAAGCATTAATCTTTCACTGTCTGCTGTGGCACTCAGCACTCCTTAATGGCAACGTAACTTAGAGGTACCCAAAGATTAGAGTACAAATCCTACACATCATATTGTGAAGAATAATGGACCCGTCCTTCCTTTCCCAAGAGGCTGAATAACTGTGCTTAATACATAATAAGTCTCCTCTTCCCAAAGGCTGTGAAAGTAAGGCCTCTTGACTCAGACTTAAGAGTTTAAGATCCCTTATTAGATATTTTAAGATGCCATGAGCAAAATGGGGATAATTTTCATGATGCAAATTTGAACATAATTATAGTTTGGCATATTTAATTTAGGTGTAAGTGAGAGTTATAATTACCAAAAATTGAATTATTTCAATTATGCTAATTTCTACTCCCAAAGTTTTATGTCACTTGGGTTCTCTAAGATAGGTTTAGATCCAGCAAAATTACAATGGAATCTATACTAAAAATAAGGAATTTGTGGAAATGACTCTGCTCTCATTACTTTTTGGCCCCAGAAATGTTAAAGTACTATTAAAAGGCCCAGGAAACCATGAAGTGCTTGAGATAGCTTAAATCACGGTGGAAAAGGGGACTAGTCCTGCTTGGGCCGGTAGTCTTCCATTTTCTGTATCAATACCAATGGTAGCATGATTGCTATTTGCTGTGTAATCAATGAAGCTAATCCCAGTATTTTTAAAATAAAATGGGTATAATCATTATGGTAATTTAATAGTGTGCTTTGAGAAATCACCTTCAGCATTGTCTTGCCTTTGTCATCCTAGCATTCGTCTTTTCAAAAATGCTTAGTGCAAAATTCCTTTATTTTTTTAAATGTCTCTATTTTTTGAGAACTTGGGAGTATTGTATTTCCCAGTAGTTAAAGGTAGTAGTTAAAGGTATCCCCATGTTCTGTGGATAGTCTCGGGAGTTCACTGTTAAAGAACCAAAATGTGTGTGTATGCACGTGTGTGTACATTCATTCATAAAATCGCCTAAATGAAGAGGTGAATGTAGACATTATAGTCCACCCACCCGTTTGATTGTCGGGTGCGTTTGCTTTTGTGCTGCTGTGTTCACTAAAGCAACTGCTAAATAAATATAAGTCTTCTTTCAGAGCATAGATAAAAGAAGAAAAATCCTCCCTGCCAAGTTCAGCCATCTCTTCTATTCCAAGTGATGTTTGGGGCACTCTTTGCTCGCCATGAGATTTCCTAGAGATTTCCTAGATATCCACAACCCAAAAGTTGTGGGTTTTTTGTCTCCATGTGTAGATGTGAACTTGTCTTGTGTCAGAATCGTTTCTATCATCTTTGTTGGCAAATGTTAGCCTTTCTACACAGTAACCTTAAAATAGGAAAACAGGTCAGTGATGTGAAAGGTAAAATAGAGTTACGGAGGTTTATCAGACATTCCAATGAATTGTCTTTAGGCAAATCACTTAACCTTGGTGTGCAAATTAGTTAATTTTAAGAATAAATACAGCTATCTTTCTGACTTATTAAGGATTTATCACTTGTGCCCAAGGTTCAATAGATCTGTAAATGAAGTGTATGAATCTTTTCTTTGAACTCTAATTGGCATGTGGGGGAAGCAGGTCAGACTGAGTTAAAGGCTGAGAGACTTAATCCTTTGAAGAAATTTTGATTTAGTTTTATTACTTCTAAGTATTGCTAATGTATTCAAAGACTAATTTGACTCTTTGATGGCTTCATGTATGCTGGTTTCTTTTCAAAAGGGTAGACTGTAGACTCCCTGAGGGATATCTTTGGCTTCTTTGTTAAGCCTTCCCCTGTACCTTCACATATTTCTATCACATGAAAAATGGTATGCACACAGTAGGAGCACTCAGGGTACACCTTGAGTGAACTGTGGGTGCCAATGAGTAAAAGTCCTGGCCATTAACCCCTTTTATAACTCTCCGTAACCTGCATTGTAAGATACTATATATTACCTGACCCAGAGGTAATAAACCCTCTGAAGATACATGAAAAACTTTTAAAGATATATTTTGAAAAAGTTGCATATTTTTTATCAGTTTATATTTGGTCAAAGGAGCCCTAACACTTTACAAGGACAGAATTCATTTGAATTTGCTCTTTGAGAAGTGTAACATATGCTACACTTGAATTAATGCAAATTTCAGATGAATAGGATTTGACTTGGTAAGCAATGCTTTGTAAATAGGGAGACCTGAATGTAGATTTGGCCTCTGTCACTTTAGCAGTGTGACTTTGGGGCACTTCTTAATTCTTTTGGGCCTTAGTTTACCCATATGCAACAGAGAGATAATAATACCTACTTAAAGTGGTATTACGATGAATAAACCACATGATGTATATAAACACCTTAACTCAATGCCAATCATCAAGTTGACTCTATAAATAATAGATACAATTATTTTATAAAATACAGCTCTGCATCAAAAACCAACAGAGATAATTAGAGAAATTTTCTTAATGTGGCATTCATTAACTCTTAAAGTCTTAGGCAGTATAGTGGTTCAGATTTCCCACCAGTATATATAAAAGCCCATTTTGTCCCAGGTGTATACGTATGCATATGTGTTCATACACATGCACATATCATTTACGTAGAAAGAATGAAATTAAACATCTGGCTTTTCAAGGTATGTTGTACATGAATATACCTTCCTTCTTTTCTAATAATTTCTTACAGCTGTGTAGCATTTCATGCTCAAAAATTATTCTGTACACATTATCATATGTAATCTTCACAGTACTGAGATAGGAAAAGTGACATTTCATTCTTCTTTATGAATGAGATATGCGGAGATGTGAAGGGACCTACCCAGTGTCTCTTACTACAGTGAGGGTCAGGGAAGAAATGAAGATAGGAGAATACGTTCAGAGACTTTTTATGGACTGTTTGGAAAAAAGAAGCTAGTAATGCTGTTTTCTCCATGCAATATTAACAGAGCAACGTCCTATGAAATATTACTACATTTAAGTATAGGGCCCAGGGATGAGTATATTGTGAAATCCAGGACATTATCCAGGTTTTGACAGGTGGTGTGGAATTTGTTTCTCCTCGATAAAGATGTATTAAGAAATTCTGACTCATCGCATTGTTCACGACAGTTAAAGATTATTATTTCCACTGTTACTGCTAGGGTTTATATGGAAATGAGGCGAGCCATATTTTGAAAAGCTGGGACCAGGAATTTGGGTCTCCCTTAGGCCTGGCCAAAAGCCCAGAGGTCGAAACATGGGTGTGTGTCTAAGGATTTCTTAAGAAATTAGCACCGGGAGCCAGATGTTCGAAAAACCTATTCTTCCTTCATATAAGGAGCCGGTAATAGGAAACAGAAGATGACCCAAGGAAAATCATTTCAGTCATCATCATTTATTATGTGTTATGTTGGGTTACATTATTTCACTGATTCCACAAATATCTTATAAACACTTTGTGAGGTATTGCAAAAGGTACTGTAGGAATATAGAAAGTATAAGACACAACTTCACCTTGAATAACTACCGCATTATTATATACCTACTATTACAACAGGATATAGTTTAAGTGGCAGATTCTGCCTCCTTTAATTTTAAGGATATTAAGTGTTACATTTATTCATTCAACAAATATTAGTTCCTCCTTGCATTGGTAGTGGAATGCAAATATGGTCTGTGAAATTAGATGACCTGGGTGTAGATCATTGGTTCTCCACTAATTAGAGGTGGGGCAAATTATTTGAATCTCCAGCTTGCTTATCTATACAATTGAGTTGATCATAATAAGATCAGTATGGGGTTAACAATCATTGTAAGTCGCTTCCCACCATGTGGGGCACACACAAGTGCTATCATTTCATGAAAGTGAGTGCTTCTCCGCTCAAGGGATGTAAAAGTAGTTGGAGTGGAAATCCACACACCTAGGGCAACTGGAGATTTCTACATGGCATTTAAGTAAGTACAGTCTAACATGGTCAGACTCCATAGGTGCTGACAGAATTTAGAAATAAGAAAGGTCTTTTGGAGAAAAGGAAAACAATAGCAAAACTGCTCTCTGAACTGTGTGGTGTCTAGATTCCCGGCATGCCGTTGTTCAGTACATACAGCCTGATGAGCATCTCCCTGGAGACCACTGTTAATTTGAGAACCTACAACATCTGTGTGGTTTAAATAGGACCAGAGCCCAAACCTACAGCCACATAGAACACGATTTCCTATTCAGTGTGGTTGAATAGGACAGCGTCCATCCCTGGGCTTTGATCAATGAACTACATGGACCTAATTGATGCTGGGTTGTTGCCTTTTCAGACTGCAGGCATGGTAGAGTGTTGGTGTATGTGGACTCTTTCTGGGTTCTTATGTCCAGAAATTCCAAATTAGATTTTTGTCATTAGCTCGTCAAGCTTGTCTTAAGCCCACTTAATGAGGTCTGCCGGTGGAATGTCTTTTATGTTCTGTGGCCTTTATGCTTAGTCTCAGCTACTCTCAACTGTGGCTGAGAAGTTAATGAAGTCACCACAGTGCTCGCTTGTCTGCTGCTTTTGAAAACACACCTCGTATGTGTTTGGGTATTTAAATTCTGTTTTCTAGCTTTTAGGGTTTATATCCTCGTGGTGCATTCAAGTGCTATGGAAATAAGACCAGATGGATGTGACAACCAGCCATTCGGGAAATTACATACACATTACATTTTAGAAAACCAGCGTACATATGTCTATCTGGATGCGTTCATATGCTGGATTATTTTTGTTGCAGCCAAATGGTTGAGATTTCAGTGAGGCAGTTACCTAGAATGTCAGCTTGAGAATTCCTTTCAGAGGAAAAGCAGGGTCCGCAGTGAGCTGTTTTGTCAAACACAGTGAACGTGGGGACAGAGTTAAAGGTCCCGCTGCATTTCTCTACCTTCCTTTAGTTTTCTCCCGAGTACTCATCAGTCCAGACATTATATTCTTATTTTCTTTACTGCCTACCCTCCCCCCAATTCAAGGAGAGGAAATTCTTCTGCTTTGTCTAATACTTGTAGTGCTTGCCACATAGTAAGCACTCTACATATGATAATGAATAAATTGGCTATTGCTGAGATAATGAAATGGTATTTAATCTCCCCTTGTGCTAAGAGCCAGCAGAACGTGGAGGTTTTCTTTTGTCTCTGAAATGATGAACATGTAACCGTGAGCAATGGTGATGATGGGCATGATCATGCCTGTCACTTGCTACGTGCTAGGTACTGGTCCAAGTGCTCACAGACCTTTTGTGTGGAGGCTGTTTGTCTCCCTAGCTTATGGATGGGGAATCTGAAGCACAAATACTCTGACATGCCAGAGCCAAGATTCAAACCCTTGGGCCTGCTCTTCAACAATACCGCGTGTGTTGTCAAAGGCTACTTTTAGGGTTTGAAAATAAGTTCTCTCAGGAATTTATGCGTCCTTTCATTTAGCAAAAATCATCCCGCAACTATGATCTATTAGTTCTGTGCTGTTCCTAAATATGCTATTTCATGCAAGTATTCCCCTTGTACTCTAAGAAGTAGAAATGTGTAAAGGCAGTCACTTCTCTTATTGTATATTACTCTCTCCATTGATTTGCCCACCTACTTGGCTCTTCTGTGGAAGGGGAAAAAAATGATGATAAATGCTGTAAATAAATACTCTGGGTTTCTATGCCAGTTAGGATATCGTGTTAACAATCCCAAAGCATATTGTCAAGCTAAACGGAAAAATTGGTACTGGGGATTCTACCTTGGCTTACTCATGGTTACTCAAGTTTCATTCTTACTGACACAAATGGGGATCGAATATTCAAATTTAGATCTGAATTCCAAATATATTAAAGAACTTTCAGCAACAAATGTGTCTGCCCAATTGGGGGTGGTTAAATTAAGATTAGAGATTGGTTTCTGTACCTCAGCACAGACCTCCCATGGTCGTGTATGCTTTGTCCCCGGTGAGTGCCAGAGAAACGGAGAAGACAAAATAGAATTGTAAATCCCCCACAAATTGGTGAAATCACCTCCAGACACATAGGTCATCAGGAAGTGGACAGTGTATAGCATTCAATGACTAATAAATCTTCAGAAGAATGGCAGTTTTTAGGGATAATTTGTGTAGTGGGGGAACAGTGTTCCATAGGAAGAGGGACCATATCCTCATAAGAATTGGGAATTTTGTTCATGACCTATGCATGTCCCTGAAACCTTTCCTATTGTCCATCCACACGGCCACATTATTTGACCAATTCATTTTTCTGATACTTCTTTCAGTCAGTCCAGATACCCAAGTCAGTCTTCCTACATTCCTTCTCTTAAATTTATCAGTTCCATGAAATCCCACTCAAAAATGAAATAGCCTTATTTGGGGCTTACATAACTCTATTGATTCCTTTTATATAATATGCATTTATATGTTATACATTCGTGATATTACCTAATTTGGTAGAATATCAATTCCTTGCCCCTACTGACTGAATGAGATAATTCGTGCAAAATGTTTAGCAAATTAAGTACATGGTAACAAACCCCAATAATGGCAACCATTACCTGTAAACATACTCAAATACATTGGAAGAAACTTGGAGAAATCCATTTTAAACAAGGACTTTGGGATGAACTCATGATTTTTTCCGTTCAGGGTCAGATAAACAAAATCATAGGTTTCTCTTAAATTACACTCCAGGACTTTATCTCCATACTCTCTCTAGAATGCTTCCTTATACCTTCCCTTTCATACATTATGAAATCAACCGGTCCTCATGTAACAATCATCATCATCGTTATCATCATCACCATGATAACCATTTCTCCAAAAAACACTTAACAATATTTACAGAGTACTTTACACTTTATAAGGTACTTCCCTTTGTGTTTTCTTCTTCCCACAACCCTCTGTGGTTGACATTGCAAGTACAGAGGAAACAAATCACGTTGCTAGTGTAGGACAGATCTAAGATTCAGAGTCTGATTCTCAGATGGCATATCACAGTGATGAATGGGAGATCTGTGCAAAAATTGTACTGCAGACAATTTTTAATAACACCTGCAGGCATATCTCACCTTCAGAGAGCAAATTTTGGAAATAATATTTTTGAACTAATCAGTGATTGAGCCTGACCTTAAGGAATGTAGACATTCTCTCTTGTATGTCTCTAGTTGGTGACTGTGGAAAGAGTTCTGAGACCTTGGTTTCCAGCTGCCCCCAAAGCTCTTGCAGCAGACAGAAAAGCAAGCAGGTAATCAGGGTATAGAGTTAAGAACATGTGCTTTCTTATCAGGACTGTAATGTGACAAGGCCAGAAATATGACGGGTTATGGCATTTTTTTAAAGACTTAACATTTTTAGAGCAGCTTTAGGTTTACAACAATATTGAAAGGAGGGTACAGAGACTTCCCATATACCCCCAGCTCCACACATGCACAGCCTCCCCCGTTATCATCACTTGCTACAAAGGTACTTGTTTTCTTTTTTTAACCAAGGATGAACCTACATTGACACATCATAATGACCCAAATCCATAGTTTACCTTAGGGTTCACTCTTGGTGGTGTACATTCTGTGGGTTTGTACAAACAGCACAATGACATCTATCCATCATTGTAATATCATACAGAGTGTTTTGTCACCCTATAAATCCTCTGTGCTCTGCCTCTTCACCTCTTTCCTCACCCTACCTTTGGCAAACACTGATTGTCTTTCCGTGTCCATAGTTTTGCCTTTTCCAAAGCATCATATAGTTGGAATCAAACAGTATGTAGCCTTTCAGATTGGCTTTTTTCATTTAATAATATGCATTTGAGGTCCCTCCATGTCTTTTCGTGGCTTGGTAGCTCATTTCTTTTTAGCACTGAATAATATTCCATTATCTGGATGTGCCACAGTTTATTTTTCCACTTACCTGCCTAAGGCCATCTCAGTAGCTTGGGTCATGGATTTCGATGAAGAAAAAATTCTAGGGATGAGCAAGTCTGTTCATTAACGTGTCTAATACTGCAATGTTACCAGGACTCCACATAAATATGTCTAACAGCTTTACAGCGAGAGATAAATGAGGCATGGATGTTTACAAATTATTTGTGTCGTTGGATGGGATGAGAAATGGGAATATGCCAGTTTCCTATTGAAACAACAGTTCAGCAGTTGACAAAACATTCCAGATAACAGGAAGGACTGTCTGTGGGTGCAGTGTGAGTGCTTAGTCACTGCCAGGTAAGACAGGAAATGGAAGCAGATGATTAAATAGAGCTAAAGGAGATAATGCCTCAGCCATTATTATTATTATCCACTAATTATTGCTGTGTTTCCACGATATACCCCACATGTGGGTGCCTTCTTCATCCTCGAAGGGCTTATATCTGGGGTAGATGAACAGTGCTATTTTTGACTTGTTTTCCTAGTCATTGAGAATATTTGAAGAACATACTTGAGGGTTGGTGGGAGATTTAATGTTTCACATCTATGTTTTTAATTGAGGAAATGTTAGCGTCAAAGTAAATTTTGGAGATTTTGACTATTTTGCTGTGGTGGAAATGAAGAGAAAATATTTTGACCACATATGAAACAAATGAAGAAAAGCTTACCAACCGAATTTTAAAAATAACCAATGAAGGGCTGATTTGGAAGGTTTATTTTTATTTTATCAAGCCCTAACAGAACTCTAAGTTCTGAAAGCAGAAACTTCGGGGAGAATGATTTGGGTGGGTCGACAAAACAGAAAAAGGGTACAGAGTTTGCTGGAAGACAGGCCTGCCCATTCCCTGCTACTCACCTGGAAAGGTTTTAAACTCTGAAAACAACATAGAACAAACACATCTGCACATCATTAGCATTAAAATAAGGTCCTGTAAGAAGTCAGAATATCCTTGGGGAACAAATTGGTAGAGTCTCAAATCCTTTTCAAATTGCAGAAGAGAACATGTTTTACCTTCCCATCCTGTGACTGGTAGAGCCTTGAGAATACCTTGTGTATACATATGTATTTATTTGATTTGTAAAACAGGCCCTTTTCCTTCATAGCCAGAGGAGCCATTCCCAGAAAGCGTGCAGGCAGTCAAAACATTTTCAAATCCCAAAAGCCAAAGGAAACTAGCTTTTGGTTTATTTACTGGGCTTTGTCTTTCTAAACATTTTCTTTTTTAAACTGGCCCTAAAAGGGCAATAAACTAGGTCCCTAGTAGGCCTGAGAGGAGAAAAAAAAAGATAAAGATTAAAGGACATTCAGCAGGAATGTCCTGCAAATGATGTCTGCCTCAAGATGTATGGTCAGTGAGATAAGTCTAAAAAGAAGAACAGTCTAGGACAATCTGTGCTCTCACAAAGCAGCCAAGTGGTCTCGGCAACATGCTTATCACAAACTCAACCAGGTAACATATTTGTGAAAAAAAACTTACATGAGGGTTTTTCTCCATCCCAATCTCATTACTGTGTGTCAGCAGTGCATTAGGTATTGATGAGGAAATATAAACATTCAAGAAATCGAGTGGTATTTTTTTGCTGGACATGTAGCTGTTGACATAGAAGCAGGTATTAGAAAATAAAGGGTAAGTTCAAGATCTGTGTTCCACAGAAAGAGAATGAAGTGACTTAAACCAAGTTTGGAGTTTCAAATCTCTACAGAATTCCATATTTTGTAAAGAATGAGTCCTTCCCCTTTTAAATGCCAAGAGACCAACCCACACAATGTTTAAGTAATTAGCTTCAATCCAAAGTTCAAAGTTGAAAACAAATCGAGAAAATCGAATGGTATGATTGGCAAAGGACCCTTTCTTAGTGTCCTAAATGCTGTACTGAAGCCTTCAAAAATAACTAAATATTATAAGAACTGAAATAATGTAGATGGGGGTGCAGATGTAGGGACATTGACTGTGTTATGACAGTCCAGAAAGGGGCTTCTTCAGGGAATTCACCCGGATCAGATACTTTAAGGTGTGGTTGGATCCCGTAGATCCAGAACAAAACATCATATTTTGTGGCATCTCTCCTTAATAAATCTCTTTAGACCATACATTCATCTGCATATGTGCAAAGTGGGGGTGGGGAAGTAGGCTTACCAAATCCAGAATTTAAAATTTATGGAGTTTTCACTAAAGCCATCGAGGAGGGAATAGGGCTACCTTTACTGAGTCTCTGCTGTATTCCAGGTATTTATTATTAACCTCTACTTGTCACAACTATCTAGAAAAATAGATAACACTATCACTATTTTGTAGAAAGAAAATATGAAGCTAGTTGTGTTTAAGGAACTTTTCCAAGGTTACTCAGATCAGATTTTTAAGTGAGAGTTGCTTTCAAAGACCGTATTCTTCCACTGACACCAAACGTGCAAGCTTACCACCTTGAGAGGCTGTCCCAACTTGAAATTTAATCAGGTCACCTGGTGGCTCAGTCTGTTAAGCATCGAACTCTTGATTTCGGCTCAGGTCATGATCTCACGGTTGTGAAATTGAGCTGGGTGTGGAGCCTACTTAAGATTCTCTCTCTTCCCCCGCCCGCCCCTCCCCCACTCTCTCAAAAAATAAATAAATAAAAATAATCAGTGATGGTTTTGGTCCATGGTTAACAAACGCAAAGTCCTGACCCCCTTTTCACAAAGCTCCTTGGGTCCTCTTGATAATTGAATTACCAGGCCTGGCATTTCTTACGCCATCTAGGGAAAGATAGAAGGGTAGCCAAAGGAGGGGGAAAAACAAGAGAAAGAATATTGGATCTGTCTGCTTGGTGGTTTCTCGTAGAGGAAGTAAAAGGAAGACACTTCTTTTCTTCTCTTTTCTTTTTTCTTTTTTCTTTTTTCTTTTTTTTTTTTTTTTTTTTTTTTTTTTTCCTGTCAAAAAGGGAAAGGGTAGCATGGGGTAAAGGTAAATAGAGAATAGTGATGTCGTGACAATGAACCAAACAGCACAGGAGAATTGGCTTGGGGGTAATTTCTCCATCTCCCTGATCATCACATCCTTCACTGAATGAGAGAATATTCTGTTTGGCTTTCAGGCTGAGGTTGTCATGCAAGAAGTGTATATTAATTTCACATTTTCTCATAACTTTCTTTTGAGGATAAGCATTTTGGTTTTCTGCTGTTTATTTCAAAGGCATCTATATGCTAATATATCTTATGCTAATTATTTTCATGTTTTCCCCTTAGGTTATGCTTCATATCACCCACCGGGGAGGATCATCTCTCATGAAAACTTCCAAATTTGATTTTGAAAATTATTCAGAAAAATTTAAGCCACGCTATCTCCCACTGTAGGAAAGAATATACTCTGGAGGTTCCTATAATTCAAAGAAAATGGACTGGGATAACATTTGGGTTTGCATGCCACCAAAATCCTCTCGAGAAGGACAGCCAGGTACTCAAAGCATTTAGCATTGTGACATTGAAGTGTTGGAAGAATAATTAAAATAAAAATCTAATAATGTTTTTTTTAGAAATTGCTAAACGACTTTGTTTGATCCAGGGACGAGAAAGGGAAAAGCTGTTTTCATTCCCTTGGCATCTGAGGTGTAACTGCCTTACTGCTATAAATACCATATTTTAATTGTGTGTCATCACTTCTTAGCATCATTGCTGGAAAGTTCATTCTAATAATATTAATGCCTGAAGCTGAGTTTCTGCTTAAAGAAAGAATCCGGTAAAAGAGGAATTTCATATAATTAGCTAGTTTGATGTTTTCTTCCGGCTTTTTCTTTACAGCGTTTTGTTTTTGTATTTTGTTGTACTGTGTTTTGAAAATAGGTTGCAATTTTGTAAAAAAAAAAAAAAAAAAAAAAAAAAAAAAAAGGAAATTAGCCAATTAACCTGTCTTAAAAATATTTTTTCAGGCATCTTCTTTGGAAGATAAGCAAGGCCTAAAGAAATGATTTCTCAACATGAGATACTAAAACTTAGATCACTTTGGAGGGTAGTTTACATGTCTCCCTTGGTTAAGAATTAGGCCCCTCTTGTCCACAAGCACTGTCAGAGGCACAAGGAAAAGCCCCCCCCCCCTCCCCGTTTCCCCAACCTCTGAATTGTGCTCTGTCCTGCTCAGCACTTAAGGAAACCAAAGAATCAAGCACTGGGGGGGCTTCATACTCCAGACTTAAGCTCATTTTGTGCCCCAGCCCCCTCTTCACCTGCTGCTCTCTCCACCTCTCGGTTGCTGCGCCTAATTTCATTTCTATTTTCTAAACGCTTTCACTCGGAGGCCTCCACAATGACTTCATTCTGGCACCTCAGCTGCTGCTCTTTCGCCTCTCGGCTCATGCGAATGCCTCTTGAGCTCCAAGACAGCTGTGTCAGGAGGAGAGTTTCCTTTGAGGGTGGGAAGAAAGGTCTCCTTCTGCAAGGGTGCCGGACAAGCAAACGCGGCTCTCCTCCAGACAGGGGGGTGCTCAGAGCGCCCCGACTAAAGACAGGTGTAGACAGGTACCTGGGCAGCGTGTGCTAGGACTGCAGCCAGCATTTCACCATGTACAGTCATCACGTCTCCGTGAACAGGGAGAACCAGGGCTGGGGATACATTTGGTGAACTGGTTAGAAAAAATGATCGTCAGTTAAAGGTACAACAACAGTTTGTTGAAACCTGGCTATGTTCGGTACATTCTGATGAGATAAAAGACCTGCCGTAGTTGATGTGCCAATAAGCCTATGCGACCCCTCATTCTTTTCTTCTCGTGCCACTTATTTGCCCGTGACTATAACAAAATAGCCACACATCTCCCCTTCTAAGATTGTGTGCAAAGAAGGATTCGACCTCAGTGCAGCCCCAGCTAAGAAGAAACTTTCTCTTCTCGCTCTTCTCTGAGCATAATTCAAAGACAACTCAAATAGAAAAGCAATTTGTGTGCAATTAGGCTCCAAAATTTATTAGGTGTAGGTGAACCATGCAATGCGATTAAGGAGGCTGCTGTGAGTATATTATTCCCTTCATGTACTAAATTCCATGAGGACAGGAAAGAGATCTATCTATCAACAACTGTTAGCCTGTAGCTCTGGAAGGTGGCTGCATTTTGTGGACTGTCAGCAAATACTTGGTGGGCATGACTCAGTCTGTATTAGCAATGAAACTTGGTTCAACAACACCCCAGAAATGCTGTGTGACCTGCGAGGAGTCGCATTCCTGGGTCCTGTAATGCTCATGGGGCATGCTTCAAAGCACAAGGCTTCGAATAATAGGGACTAGCATCACATAAGTCTGGAGTTGAGTTCCACATCAATACCTTCTAGTTTTCTGACCCAGATGAGTTTCTTGATCTCCTTGAGCCTCGTGCTCCTCGTGGGTAATATGGAAGGGGAAAAAAATTTAAGTTAGCTGTGCAGATTAAGTGAGTGTGTGGTGCCCACACCTAGTAAATGCTCAGCTAATGGTCACTACTTCTATTATCATTATCATTTTTACTAGTAATACTACTTTTAGGATTGTTCTTATCATTATTATTAATGACATTAATGTTTGGGTGAAATGTCCAGAATTTTTCCTCATAGAGAACTTAGGTAGTGGGGATCAGGAGATACACACGAGATAGTGTTTTTGCTATGAAATGAAGAGGTGGAAGCCTCGAGTTTTAAGGGTGATTCACCGGAAGCCTCCGTACCATCACAAAGTGTCCGTAAACACTTTTTGTGGTTAAATCTACCATGTTGCACAAGGTAAAAATAATTTTAAATCCAAACAAACGGTACTGCTTGTATCTAACCAATGCCAGACATTCAGGTAATATAGGAAAACAAGTCACTTGGAAGATAGATATTTTTATCCTCCCTGCCAAGAATTCAAATGTCCAGCTAATAAAACTGGCCTTTTCACTTGTCTTTGGGGTACCTGGGAGTATGAAAAGCCATTTTGTGAGTGGCTTTTTCCGTTGCTGGTAGCGGTGGTCGTTGATTACAGGATACAATTTGAAACTCCTGAAGGTTGTGAGGCATGGCAAGGATCAGGACGAAGGCTTCCTATAAGAAAAGCCATCTTGCTGATGGAAAAGCCCTAGTGAGCTGCCAGGCCATCTTTGTGGAGCCGGAACATCATAAGAAAGCCTGCAGTTGGGTCTGTAGGCCATTAAAAAGTTTCAGCCTCACTACTAAACAAGAGAAGAGTAAAGAGTCTTGTGTTTGCCTCAAAAACACACGCCCCTCACAGACAGAAAAGTCAGATGTTAATTAAGCCTTTGAAGGGTTAGAGTGGATCATGCCATTCCATATCAAAAAGTCAGTTTTGACTTCTAATTGCATGCCAAAACCAACCAACCAACCAACCAACCAACCTGCAAACGTATTTGCTAACAAAGGTTCTTATTGCACACAAGTCGCATTTAAAGTAAAAAGACAAATCTTTTTTTCTCTGTATTTGGAATGGTTCGAAGCCCAACAGAGCCTTCATTGAGTCTGTATTTGTATGTTCCATTTACTTTTTACCATTTCCTGTGGATTTCCTTCTTCATGAAGCCATCCCTCAAAGGAAATGCTGACAATAAATTAATGTCCATACCTTGGTATATTTTATGGTGTTTCATTTTAAGTATTCACACTTGGATTCGAGTGCAGCATCCTTTATCTTTGCTCAGCATATAGTAGAGGCTAAATAAATAGCAATTAAAAGAGACAGGCTCTCTAAAGTTACAGCAATATTTCCCTAGATTTTCTTTTCATTCTGTCATTCTTCTGTGAAGTTCGTGTAATTTGTCCTCAAATGGGCAAGATTTGGGATTGTTCACAGTCACAAGTGAGAGAACAAAATAAGAGATTTTCATTTGTAAGATTGCCTTTCTCTTATCTATTGGTCTTGCCTCCCAGACTGTCTGTCTGTCTCTGGAAAGCAAAGTCAATAAAAATGATTAGAGCTGGCATCTCACAAATGTACACCCTTAAACCATGAAGCAGTAATGCTGTGCAGGAAATATTTTTCTGACCTTTTCAAATTGCATCCAACTGTCTCGGGAATTTCTCAGTGACTAGAGGTAATAAGGTTCAATCCGTTTTACTGGCTGGCTTCAAATTTAGTTCCTCCACATCTCTAACTTATCTATTCTTTGCATCTTGGCTCCGGCATCCATTCAGCACAGAAATCCATGCATCTAATCTTTTCTCCCCCTTCTCAGGTTTTGCTAAAGGATCACACTGTGGAATCTACAACCGCGACAAACTTCTGCACTTACTGCCCCTTGAAAAACAAAATATTGGCATGGGAAGGTTAGTGGGCATGTTGTCTTTTCGGAAGCCCTTGTTGAATGTGATTAGCTTGTAGATTTCATCCCTGTCCTACACCACAGTTTTTACCTACGTGATTTATGCCTCAGTAATCTTCATTGTGTGAAACTTTTCCAACTTAACTATATCACAGGCACTCTGTAGAATATTAAAAGGGGCAAACCTATGCGCATTTCTTTTGTGTTAAATTGATTTTGATTTTTTTTTTCTGCGAGTCCATACGCAATGGGCATACTCTTCACCAGCAACCTGCACCCGCCCCCAGTAAGGACGGGAGTCATCCAAGTGTGACGCGCTAAAAGGCAGCTGGGCCGCCCCATTCGTCACCATGTTCCCTGCCGGAGAACAGAAAACAGAAGCTGGGGACACGTTTCTTGACCTCACAAAAGTGTTGGATGTCAGGAAGCCTTGACAAGGAGTTCAGAAATCTTGTCTTACTTTTCATATTTAGAGCATCTCCGTGCTGTGATTCTGGGGAGCTACCAGAGTTTCCTCGTTCCTCCAGATTCAACACACACTGTTGTTCCCACCCATCGCCTGTGCCCTGCCTTCTGCAGCGGTGATTAGAATCTTGGCCGGAAGGTCCTGTGGTCAGTGGGGCTTGGAGCCTCTTTCTGGAGCCTCTCTCTGTTCATGGGCAAATAGCCACCAGGAGGAAGAAATCTTTTTGAAGTTGCCCTTCTAAGAGTCTGTGTTTGCTTGTACACTAATTGTCAAGTTTGATCATCAGAAGATAATTGGCTTTATAGAAATGAGATCATTTCAAACAACTCTATTCAGAAAAAAAGTTAAAAAAAAATAAGTTTAGAGGGTAGAGGATGAAGAACAGGCTGGTTTTTTTCACTCACGTGCAGCAATGTATTTTTTTTTTCTTAAAAGAAAGTGAGTAGACTTATGCAAAAGCTCATCTTCATAATATAGCCTATTTTTTTTTTCATTTGACAAAACAAAAATAATGGAGTTGGTGACAGTTAAAAGAAAAGATACAAAGTATGTTTAAGAATGGGTGTTTTTTGAAGTTGCTATTTTGTCATATGAAACTCAATCCATCTTGCTACTAGATGTTGACCTGGAAAGGGACAACAGTCCTCATGTTATCCCTTTACAGCCTGGGTGTGGGTAGCTGGTATTTTGTTCAGTAAAGACGAGGTATTCGGGCAGTTTTGCAAAGTCAGACTTACCCACTGTTTGCCGTGCAGGGCAGTGTTTTTACCACCAGCCGGGGCAGAGTGAGGGCTTCCCGGGTGACAGTCGCTTGAATGGAACTGTGTGGTGCTCCTGACGGTGGTTCATGTAGGTGCGCATACGCCTGTGTGCACGCGTGCAAGCGCGTGTGAGGTGCGCAAGGTGTGCACACGAACTTGAGTGTGGCATCGGAAGACACCAAGCAGCTCCAAAACCAAGTGGCCTCTCAGCTCTGCCTGGGGACCTCAGGGTCTCAGTGGATTGCAGAGTTTGCTCTGTCCAGGAACCCTCCCAGAACAGAGAGGGGGCTCGGCCTGCGGGCTCAGATTATTGTACAGTTGGCACCTCCTGTTTCCCGTTTCTAAGATCTTTCCTACTGGGGCGCCTGGGTGGCGCAGTCGGTTAAGCGTCCGACTTCAGCCAGGTCACGATCTCGCGGTCCGAGAGTTCGAGCCCCGCGTCAGGCTCTGGGCTGATGGCTCAGAGCCTGGAGCCTGTTTCCGATTCTGTGTCTCCCTCTCTCTCTGCCCCTCCCCTGTTCATGCTCTGTCTCTCTCTGTCCCAAAAAATAAATAAATAAATAAAAACGTTGAAGAAAAAAAAAATTAAAATCTTTCCTACCGTCGGGACCTGGAGGTAGAACAAAATCGGTGTCCAGCCCTTCCACTGCAAGTGTAAAGTGACTTGAATGTGGTGGGACAAAGGCATGAGGCAGCGCGGGGCTCCATTTGCCAGGGCTTGTTTTGTTTTGCTGGGTAGTCTTAGATTTGGAGCGCGACTGGGGAACGAAGGGGGAATTGCCAGGTGAAGAGGGTAAGGGGGATGAGAGGCCTGATTAGCAGTGCGGTGGAGACTAATTACTAGTCCTTCCTTATTGGGTAACTGCTATTTCCTGGGTGTGGCCTGCATCGCTCAAAAACCACCCTTGCTCTTCCGAGGCCCCCCGGGAAGACGGGTTAACTACTCGGTTTACCGGGGGTGGGGGGCGCAAAGTGAGGCGTGAGACCGTTGAAACGGAGTTTGTTTCTGAGCAGCAGGGCCTTTGTGTGAAGAGAGTTGTTCTTACACGGAAAGGAAGGAAATAACTCGTACCCAGTGGGCTTTGACCTTTCCTCTTCCTCTTTCCCCCTCCTCTGTCACCTCCTTCCTCCTCTCGCAGGGCTTCTCCTCCTTTTTCCTTTCTCAAAGAGAGAATCAAAGGAGACCCGGCTGCTGAAACGCCATCCCACTGTGCCTCCTGCGACGGCGCATTCTTCTTCCCGTGCTTGCTGTTCAGCTACTTACTTGTTTTGGAAGTTTGATGAAGGGCGCCGAGTTCTGCCTCTAGTGGCTTCTATCATTTTCACATAAGGTAATTTTTATTACCTTAAAATAGTACTACAGACGGCAGAAGATGGCGATTACAGGCTGTCCTCACAAGTTCACGTTCTGCCCCGCCTCGTCTGCCCTTCGTTCGTCCGAGTTAATGATTTATCGGGGTGAAAGAATGGATTGAGGGAGGCAGAGACGCAAAGGTATTTTTGTGAGTAGCCCAGCAAAACCTGTTTCTCCAAATATTATGTTTCTAAATCAGGATTGAACTCCTTCAATTAAGGTCTCTTTTCTTCTTCTATTTGCCTCACATATCAATATTACAAAAATAAACATGTATGATGGCCGAAGCAGGCTTGTTATTGTGGCCTTGGCTCGATGGAGATGTCGATGCCCGAGGATTCAATTTCGCTCTTACAGTGATAACTAATACGCTCCAATTTGTTTCTCAGGGAAGGAGCTTGGTTATTTATTCCAGGTAAACTGGGCTGCCTCTGTTGCCACAGCATCGAGTAGTCCCTGAAACTGAGGCTGGCCACCTGATGGGGCCTCCTTTGTTCCCAGGCGTATCAGAAGACAGAAAGGACTCAAATCTTCAGCAGAGTGGTAGAATCTCAAAAGCTCAGTCACCACCGTTCACTGCAAATATATCTCTTCCTAGAGTGGGTGTTCTGGAAATTCAGACTGCATCTCACTTGCAATAAATAGCCCCCTTTAAAAATTTCAAACAGAACCCCACAGGAAAAGCAGCATGGCTTTAGATGGAAAGATGATTTCAAGCTCTCTCTCTCTCTCTCTCTCTCTCTCTCTCTCTCTTTCTCTGAGGTCTCTTGAATATGCATGTGATCCCAGCCCAGAGTTCTTCCAGGAAAATCTTTATGTTCGCACAGGTCTCCTTCGATTCCCACTATCATCCTTATTGGAAATAAATCTAAATAAGTCAAAATAGTCTAAACAAGGATAAATTGTTCCGAAACTATCTGCCACACACAGTTCATCTCCCACACTTTGCTTGCCATTACTGCTGAAGGAAGGGAAATGATGGCATCAGCTTTAAATCTATAGATTTAGTAGCGGGCACCTGCCTGTGCCTCTGTGATATACTGGCGATCTCCACTTATTGTTGGGGTTGCAGCAGTATTTATGTTTCCTTAATTGGAACCCCGCGGATACCCCATGGGATTTCCTCCCTTTGGCTAGACAGTATATCCATATAGACATAGAGCATAGCCACCGTGGTCTATTGTAATATTATAGTCAGAAATATCAACATGGGGATCAAAATTAAACCAACACCTGGGCTAATGGAGTTTCTAGACTGGCTTTTGATATTATTAAGAAGACACCATTTTTCTCAGTGTTTATCTTTGGAGTTAAAGCAATGTCAGCAGAAATTCAAATTGAATACGCTTTATCACGATGTTTCCTCTTCTGTTTAATTCTTCATCGGGTTGCTTCCAGGGGTGAGGGATGACTGATAAAATTACCAAGTACCCCACGTAATGGACAAGTAAACAAGAAACACGAGAGGTTTGGGCACACTATGTGAAAATGTTACCCTTTTATTATATCTTCTTCCTTTTTAAGTGAATGAATATGTTAAGATCAGCTTTACACAAATGCTTTGAAAGCTCAATTTTCTTAAAATTACGTTAATTACGATGAAATTAACAAGTAAATCCCCTTTATGTTAACTTAGTGTCAAAACAGGATTCATCACCTTGGACATCAGAGGGCCCCTTCATTGTCTTTATTTGTGCTTCCAGCATTTGCATTTGCTTATCCCTTGTGCTATTTTTATTTTTGTCATTGGAGTTCATGAAGACTTAATCATCAGCCCTCTAATTTTCCAGAAAAAAAAAAAAAAATGTTGATTTATTGAACTGACTGCCGAAAAAGAAGAGGAAGACGAAGATGAAGAAGATCAATCTGACATTGTAGGTTAATAGTAGGGAACAAAACACATTCATAATTAGAAGAGAAAAGGACTTTCCTTGTTCATTCCAGTTTATAATAAAAAGCCCCTCGCCAAAGTGTCTTAGAAAATAATGCATTCAGACTGAGTCGAATTACCGCCTAGCAGATTCTATTTATCTGTAGCTTAAAAAGCAGCTGCGTTTTTGTAAAAAGCAATGAATGTGGCAGTCCTACTTAAAGGTAGAAGAAAAAGAACACCCCTTGTTTTGTAATAAGGGGATTTTCAATTTAAAAGAGAGAGCGAGCCTGTTGTGTGAAGTACGGTTATTACATTCACTGTATTCTATCTCACCCACCAGGAGGCTAATAATGAAGGGCCGGGGAAGGAGGCCAGTGCTAGGAGGGTTATCTCACTGCCTCAGATGCTGGATAAGTCGAAGGAAGCAGAATCGCTTTTGGATGACATTCAGAAAGGCCGGAGTGATTATTTGGGAGAGAAAAGCTTGCCTATTCTTTTCCAAGGTAAACAGTTCATTTCATCTGTCGGCTGCATGTTTCGATGTAAAAATATGTTTATGTAAAGATATCTATAAAGTTTGCCTTTAAAAAAAAATCATTTTAGGTGCGTGACTGTTCCCCTGGCCTGCCCATCCACTGATGAATTATTAGCAACGTGCCTTAGACAAAGGACGCACGGGAGCCCCACCACACCTAGAGCCACGCTTTGAAGGATCTGCCAAGCTCACTTTTAATCATGAGAAAGAAATTACCCACATGGAGTCAGCAGAAAATGAGAAAGTAGAGCTCGTGCTGCGAATAATTCCAGCAAGTGCCAAGGGGCTAGTTGAGGAATGGCTTCATGAAGTGAATATCTTTAGCTTGTACTTAGGGTTTGGTTAGCGTATAATCATTTTCTCTTTTAGGAGCGTTGACTATCCTCAGTGTCTTTCCTCACTAAAGAGTGCTCAGAGCATTCGTCAGGATGTTGACAGATTTAATATCAGTCTCGTCCTTGTTGTTATTTACTATGACTAATTTTACATGTGCAAATATGCAAAAATCAATTTAGGCGGAGAGGCGCTCCGGAGCCAACGACTGTTAATCGCTGTATGTGTGTGTGTCTCGCTTGCGAGTGGATGTCCAGTAATTTCTGTCTCTGTGTGTGTACGTGCCCTTGTTCTTGTCTTCTCTCCGTTGTGCCATAGGTTGGGAGGTTTGGCCAGCCAATGCCTTCTCAGATGTGGTCTGAGGCTTTCATTTGATTTTTGGACCAGGAAAAAAAGAATGTGTCACATCATGATTAATGGTCAATCTGAATTTTCAATTCATATGAAAGGAGAAGGGGGAGGAGGATATGAGCCCAGTGATGAGACTAACCTTTTCCCTTTGGGAAGAGCATGATTCAAATTAAACATCACTTTCAGTGTGAAATTAGTTTGAAGGCTTCTTTTTTTTTCTCCCCCCCCCCCCCCCACCCCGTGCCTGGTTTAACTCCATGGTGGCTGCTCCTGCGGAGAGGACCCTTCCATCCGGCCTCTGTGCCTGAATCTGTTCCCAGTAGGCCATAGTTCCTCTTCTTTTGTTTTATTTTTCTAAAGACCAGGTCCAAGAAACCAAAAAAAAAAAAAAAAAAAAGAATATTTTACTATAAAAGCATCATTATTCACAAGATAAGATTTTCCCCAAAACATGTTATTTCTTTGTGTCCCACTTATGTGTCCAAAAAAGATAAATAAATAAACAAATAAGCAAATATGTAAATAATGTTCTTCTTTTGAGGATAATTTTGCCAGGGAGGAGGAAAAGGGAAAGCGAGGGATCCTTTCCAAAGACCTTTGAGTGCCCTCTGCTTTATGCCAGTTTCTGCTAGCCGAGTGAGCCACATTGGAGAACAGCAACCCCAAACCCCAAGCTTTCCCTCAGTTCTCTAGTTCCCCACGTAACCGAGTCACAGGATCGCCATGTCAACCTGCAGCAGCTCTGGCTTCAAGCAAGCATATGCTGGGACAGTCTGAAACTACCCTTCAGTACCTACCAGAGACTCAGGCCCAAGCTTGTAGAAAGAACCCACTGTCCATGGAAACGCTGGGCCGCTTGCCCATCTGTGCACATTCTGGATGCCACAGTTAGGCGTCATCAGGATTTGATGTTCCATTGATGCTCTTTCTGGAATTTGGTGGCTTGTAGAGAAAGGACAAGTATAGAAAAGGCCAAGAGACAGGCTCGTTCTTCCATGTCTTTTCAAAAAGAAGATGCTAGGGCTTTGTAATCCCTTTCCTACAGGAAGAGAGGTGTGGTGGGGGAGGGGAAGCAGCTGGGTGGGTGAGGTAGGGGAGGGGAGGCAGCTGGGGGCAGAGGTAGAGGTGGAGTGGGGGAGGTGGAAGGTGGAGGCAGATGAGCAGCTGTGTTTATTTTAATACATATCATTTAACCCTCACCTAAAAACAAATTGGAGAGGTTTGGGAGTGCATTAATCTGGACCCAATTAGCATGTCTTTCTCCTTCAAAAGTGCAACCTGAGATTAATGAATATAAAGTAGAGTTTCAGATGCAGTGCTTAAATCATTTGCATGTTTCATGCATGATAATTGAATTTATGTATGCACTTCCTATCATTTAACTATTTCCAGTCTCCTCCCTGTGATTCACACAAACCAAGATTTCATTACAGTAACCTCCAGGTGGAAATAACTTGCCTAGACCTTACTCCTAATGAGGAACTCAAGTTCTTGTTTCTTTTATTTGAATTTGAATCATACGATATTTTTTTAAAAAGCAGAGGGAAGTTCTTATTAGTCTGGGACACTCTTTTAGGAGGTGGTAAATAGGCATTCTGAGTTTATTTTTGGAAGGCCGGAAAATCATGCGAACTTATGGCATTGACTTATCAGTGGTCACAGAGAATTGGGTTTCAGTGTGGTCACTTATCAATATATTAATAACTCTGAGAGCAATGTCACTTTAATGCAGCATAAAGAACGTTCTTGGGCTCTGGGCCTGAGGTATTTAGATCCCTGGGAGATTTAGTGCACCGGATTGTTTCTGGCATAGACCCTGGCTTCTATAGATGTGGGTGGGGGGGATGGTGTCAGCCTCCATGAAGGTCTGTAGATGGGCAGTTAGCACTTGTGGTCTCTTAGTATGTTGTAGGGTTTTTTTCTTTTTTTTCTTTCTGTTTTGTTATTTAGGTGTAGAAGGCTTAATGCTGACTTAGTGTGAGCAGGTGCTAAGTTTCCCCCTCTCCACCTGCCCCAGAATGAAAAGTCTGAAAGCTGGCAGTGGGCATGGAAGAGAGCTTCCTGGGGAAGAAGGTGAAGCAAGCGGCTTAAAATAAATCCCCTGGTTTCAGTTCGTATCAGTGATTTGTCTGTCTTCTGTCTTTCCTCATGTGTTTCCGAGTCCGATGTCAAAGTGATGAGCTTTTCTCCAGGAATTCTTCCCAGTGTCCTTTGTTTTTGGTGAATTCAATGGTTGAGTGTCGCTGAGTGTCTCTGGTCTTGTTTCCTGGTCCTTGTAGCTAAGAATGTCGTTGAAGGATAAACTCTTGTTAATTTGTGATGTCACAATTTAAGTGTGCTTCCTGTCACTTATGTGTAGTTTAAAATGTTCCTTAATGTAGCATGAAATGATTGGTTAGCTTTGAAATGGTTGTGAAGTCATGTGAAGAAAATAAGTTTTGCATCCGACCAAGATAAATTCACTCTAGTGCTTTATGGCTTTTTATTCCTATGTGATAGTAATAAAGTCTCATGTAGGGATGGAAGCCATGAAATACATTGTGAAAAATCATCAACTAAGAAGGGGCCATCAGTATAGAAAACGGTAGCCTGTGCAGCTGTGAACATGATGGAGAAATGACTTAGTGCATAGCTCTGCTACATGTTTGGTGTCTCTTTGAGTTTCTTTATCCTTAGGTTTTTGACAGCTAAGGAATCTAGGTTACAAGAGTTGACTCATCTTCGTAATCATCGATTTACATGCACATTCGGGTTTGCACATTTCTGTTTATCATACATTTTTCTCCGTGTCCTATTATCCAATGCGCTCTAGGAGAACTGTTAATAGCCCACCAGTCTGGTAGGCAGCGATCAGTCCTCCCATGGCTTCTTTCTCCTGTGGCAGTCTTTATTCTGACACAAAGAAGGAATCGTCAAGTCAGACTTGACCTCTTGGAAATGTGGTCCAGATTGCTCTACTCCCAAGCTCCAAAAAGGTGTACATTGCATGGGCTAGATCAACGCCTCCTCAGATCCATAAATCCACCAGGCCAGTTCCATGTACAGGTGTAGCTCTGGTAGGGAAACATCCACTGTCCGAGAAGGAGGAGGGCTTCAGGGTGGAGTCAGGTTCTCCTCTCTGCCACTTGGAGCCCGGGGCAAGTCTTTTCACTCTTTATCTTTAAGATTGGGAGAAGTAACACGGCTGGCAAGGTTGTTGTAAGGATTGAATGAAGAAATGTATACAGGACCTAGCAAATTATTGAGCATGTCCGAACAAAAAAAAAAAAAAAGCCCGTGAGATTTGTTTTTCTATTTTCTTCCCTTTCTTCCCACTCTCCTCCCCCTCCCCTTTCCCTGCCCTCCCCTCCCACCCCTCCCTTTAGACATTGGTCCAAAAACAGAACCTTTGAGAGAGCAAAGAGTTCTTTTAGAATGTCTAGTTGCACCTCCTTTCCATATGTGGCTTAAATGCCTTGGTTGGGTTCATACTTTCATTTTTTTTCTAAATGAACTATTTTAATGTTGATGATTGACCTATTTCACTTTTCTTTTTTTCTGTACATACATTTTTCCTTGACCTGTTTTAATATTGACTATTGACCTATACTCTTTTTTTACTGGTTTTCTGTATTTTTTTTCAATGAGAATTCTAATAAAGATTATTTGTGTTATCTTTTGCCTCTCCATTTCCTCCACACAATGGGATTTTAGCTTGTGCTCTGAAAATGTCTGGGCTGCCCCAGTAAGATAAATGCTGCCTTTTCCTTGGAAACTGCCCAGGGCAAGGCAGAGAGAACCTTATTCTCCCTGCATTTGCATATCAATGGACTTGGGGAAATTTGTCAGTTTAGTTGTAACTTTGGTGCTGGTTTAACTTTTAAACATATAGAAGTTATCATTTGACTTTATCATGAAAGTCTATAGAATACTTGTGAATAAAGAAAAGGACTCCACTAGTATACAAATGCCAAAACTTTAAAAAAAAAAAAGTTGTAGAATGATGTAAGTGTATTACATGCTGTAAAAAATAGAATATAGTGCAAATCAGTGACACCATATGTGTATCTAGAATTATTTTATTATGACCGAATATTTCTTTATTCTCTTAAGTTTATTTATTTTTGAGAGAGAGAGAGAGATTGAGGATGCAAGCAGAGGAGGGGAAGGGCAGAGAGGGAGGGAAAGAGAGAATCCCAAGCAGGTTCCCCACTGTCAACACAGAGCCTGACACGGTGCTCAAACCCATGAACCGTAAGATCATGACCTGAGCCTAAACCAAGAGTTAGATGCTTAACTGGCTGAGCCACTCAGGTGCCCCAAAATTTGTTCTTTAAACCCCATACTTACCTCTATATATCTATCCAGAACCTAGTAATGTCTCTGATGCTTAAGGACATTAGGTAGGTATTCAAATATTTGTGAATAAATGAGTGGGGAAAGAAGGAAGGAGAAAGATGGAAGGAAATAAAGAAATAGACGATCATATCACCCTAAGAAATATATTGTATGGTTAGGGAAATAAAGTAAACACACATACACAGTTAAGGGTGAACTGCAAGGAGAGTTTAATTCTGTAGCAGAGTAAATATTCCTAAGTCATTCAAGATAAAATGTAATGAATGGTGAATGTAATGAACAAAATGTAATGAACAGAATTACCATAGGGATCCAGAGCAGGAAAGTTCCCTAGATTCAGGGTAAGATCCATGTTAGGATTTAAAACATCAGCCAGATTTCCATAGGCAAGAGTCAAGGATTTAAACATTAATTTATCAAGGAATTTATGAAAAGCTCAAGTGAGTGGTTCTTGGAAAATTTTCCAACGTACAAAGTATTCTATCCTGGAGAACATATTTACTTCTAAATATCTTCACAAGTACCATTAAAAGCAGATAGTGGATTTTAATGGACTCACTTGCTTAGATTAGTTAATTACTGCAGAGTCTCCGTGGGCTGCAATCAGCTATTATCCATGTGGGGGTAGTCTAAGTTGCCATAAGTCTAAGTTGCCAGCATGCCCATGATTTCAAGGGTGGACATGTATTGGCTCAGTTTCTCCCCTCCTTTCCTTGTATGGTTGTATTTAAACTCTGGCACTTGATGGAACCTCGAGGCCACTTGTGCAGTAGTAGTAGCCTTCGAGAAGGACTCAGCCTCCCCCAACAGCTCTGGATATTGAGTCTGCCACTAGACATGGGCCTTTTCAGGGTTATTGGTTGGCAATAAATCTCACAGTGATGCCTGTGTAAAGTGCATATAAATATGTTGGCCAGTGGAACAGGATGCTGCACTCACTCAGCAAGTGAACGAGCCCATCTCTGTCTTGCCAGTGGTCATGGATAAGCAGGAGATAGGAGCACCAGCAAAGAGTGAGATTGTGATTAGGGGACAAACAGTCCTTCTCCTTTCCTCTGCCTCCATGTTCTCATCTGAAGTTCCACTTGGTCAGAGCCTTCACCAACAACATCCCCCTAATCAACGGAAGATACCATTCGTGGGATCTGGGTTTGGGCACTTTAAGAAAAACCAGATCGTCTTACACATTCAAATCACAAAATGTTGCAATTGTTGGAATTGTGAGGCCTCCTTACAAGGCGAGATAGAGAGCTCAGAATGATGCTCTCATTTTTCCGATGGTCCCTGGTACTCTGAATCCGTGGTTCAAATAGCAAAGCCCAATCTTTCTAGTCACAATTCGAACCTCACCAAGTTCTTCACCATGCCTTCTGAGGTGTTTTTGCCAGAGTGGGGATGGGCTCGGGCTGGCCCTGGCCCACACACTAGCTGACCTGCCTTTGTCACCAGAGTCACCCCCATCTATGTGCAAGGCGTGACGAAGGGGGAGGTCCACCCAGCAGCTCTTGATCACAGTGGTGTCTGTACAGGAGAGCAGAGCCCAGAACTCAGTGAGCACCACATAACATGACCCTCTCGGTCATGGCCTTCAGGTGTCCCATCTCCAAACCCATTCTTGGAATCAGATCTCCAGAAAGGGATGCCCCAGACCCTGTTCTTCTAGATTAGACTGTCCTTGAGTTTGAAATGAGGATGGTAAAAGGGTGGAGTGGAATGGGGTCTAAGCGGATCTCTCATGATTTTACTGAATGGCTCTCCCCACACAGCCTTTCATAAAGCAGGCACCAAGACATATGATCCAGAGATTCAGGCCACTGATGCCAGGCCTCCTTACCTTTCTTTCCACCATCAGTCCTTGTCAAGAATATAAAATAAATTACTTGGTTTAAGTTAATAATATTAGTCATGTTTCTAACCAAGAAACATTAAACACATGAAAGAGATACACAAATATTCTGGGAGTATGTTGGAGTAGAGAATATGTAAGCAACTTACTCATCACCCCAAATTAGGTTACAAAATAAAGGCTCAAAATACACTGATGACTTAATGGCTTGCTTAATTAAATTCAAGGTCTGCAATCAACCACAGGGCCCCACATGCCTCTATTCCCTCCCCCTCTCCAACCTCATCACCTGTCCTTCATTCATCCAGTCCAGCCCCACTGACTTGTGGCATTTCATGAATGTACCAAATGTGCTCCTACTTCAGAGCCTTTGGAATTGCTGTTCCCTCTATTCAGAACACTCTTCTTGGATATTTACATATCTCACTTCTCACTGCCTCAGGTCTCTGCTTTAAAGTCTCCTTATCAGTGAGACCTGCAAGGACCGTCCTCTATAAAATAAGTCCCCTCCTCCTCCAGACACTGACCATTCTACTCTTATCCATCTTTCTCCACAGAAGGCACTTTTCATCATCTGATATACAACATATTTCCCTGCTTTTAAAATAGTGATTGATCATCTTTCCTCACTAGAACAGAAGCTCCAGGAGGCCAGGGGATTGATTTGTGTCTCTTGTTGACTGCCTTATCCCCAAAGCCTAGAATTGTATCTGCGCATAGTAGACACTCAAATATTTGTTGAGTGAGGTAAGACTTATCTGGCATCCCCAGGCATCTATGTGTTAAGAGACAGGCATTATGTATCATAATAACAAAGAATCGCTTCTATTTCTCACCATCTGAATTAACCATGCTTTAAGCATTGTATTCTTATAAGACATGTAGCTTTGTTTTTCCAGTTTCCCCCCTTATAATAATGTTATGTGCGTCTCTGCCCTTGACTTTTATGCCAGTTCTTGGTTAGAATAATTTTTTTTTTTGTTTTGAGAGAGAGAGCACAAGCAGGAGAGAGAGGTGGAGAGAGAGAAAGAGAGAATCTTAAGCAGGCTCCACATTCAGCATGGAGCCCGACATGGGGCTCAATCCCATGACCCTAGGACCTGAGCCAAAATCGAGTCAATTTTCAACCGACTGAGCCACCCAGGTGCCCTAGGATAAATTCTTAATCATGGAATGACAGTATCAGAAGTTTATGGACATTTTTATTGTTCATCACATACATTACCAAATTCCTTTCCAGGCACGCTGTGCCAGTCCACACTCCTGGCAGAACGTAGATGTCAGAAAATTTTTGTTGGACTTCTTAAAAATCACTATTATGCCATTTCTATCAGGTTAGACATACTCCCTTGCTCCCTTGGTTCTTTTGCCTTATTCTTCCTGAGAGTCTCAAATTGAACTATATTTACTTTTTCAATTTTGGTTCTGGATTTCTAGGATGAAATAAATTATTTTAAATTGTATTTATTTATTTTGAAAGAGAGAGAGGGAGGGGCAAAGAAAAAGGGAGAGACTCCTAAGCAGTCTTTGCACTGTCAGCATGGACCCTGACATGGGGCTTGATCTCATGCCCCTAAAATCATGACCTGAGCAGAAATCAGGAGTTGGACACTTAACTGACCGAGCCACCCAGGTGCCCCTGAAATAAATTATTTTAGAAAGAGAAGTAAAAAAACTCATCCTTTTCAATTCCCCTATTCTACATATGAGGAAATGAAGTCCCAAGATCATTCCAGTGGTTGTAAGCAAGGCTACGAGTGAGGGACCCAGGACTGCTCTCGAGTCAGCACCTGAAAATATTTAAAAACCATGAGTCGACTAATAGGCATCAGAGTACCCCATGCTAACTCTTAACCATCAGAGCTACCTGTTCCTTATTAAAATGAATGTCAGAATGTCCACAAGAGTATCTCTTGATGTTGAGAGATTAGCTATATTTACGGTGTGTAGGATATAACTTTTAAGTTGAACTACCTGTTCTACTTGGCTGTGTTAACTTGTTCTAGAATCTTTTATTTTAGTCTCTCTTGCTCAATCTGGCTCCTTCACATTTATCTTCTTTCTGGATTTCATAAAATTACAAGGCAACCAAGAAACCAGCATTCATTGCATTTCTTTGAATACAGGTAAAACAATTAGATTGCTGGTCTGTTTACCAAAAAATAAGATCTTGTGCTTCTCTGGAACTGACACAAAACTGTCACTTGGAGACTTTGTGGGAATGACTATTCGAATCAGCATATACATTTATAAAAAGCTCTGGAGACATCTATCTACACAAACACACATAGTCTCCCATTTCTTTGTAGAAAAATGTACACTAATGAAAAATTTGGAAGTATATGTTGCCTTTCCTTTGAGATCCTCAAAACTGGCCCTATACATTTTTTTTCTCATGTGTATATCCCTTCATAAGATCTCCTTTCAGATAAGGTGTTCATACTTTATTCATGAATTGAATTGTTATGAGAATGCCATAGCTAAAGATCAAACCGTGGCTAACATCCATGGTAAACAAGAACAATTAACAGAGCCCTCTTTAATTCCAGACACATCTTGAGGGATGAATCAATTGACAACTTAAATAGGACACTGTGTCCTCATAAAAAGCATTAGTATACAAATATATGTCTTACCCTGGTGCCTACTCTAAATTCAAGAAGTTGGAAATTCCAAACTGTTTATGGAGAATACACTATTATTTACTGATAGGCATTAATGGCTCTATAGAAAATGTAAGAGCCCAGGTGAAATAAATACCTCAATTGACAGGAGACCTCTCAAGGGAACTAGAATGAATGAATTTAATAGTTGTTCACCATAGTTGCGTGGTGTAGATGTGTACATGTGGGTGAATCCCACTCCCATTGTTCAGGAGAACAAATTTATTTTCGATTAAAGGGCAGAGAGTAGGCTCAGCTGAAAGAAACCAGACTATACACAAATAATACATATGGTTTTGCAATTTTTTCATTTTAAATATGTATTTCTTGATCCATATTCCTAGATTATAGAAAATAATTTCACTAAATACTTTTCTCATTTTTATCAAATCCAGATCCTTAAAGCCAGCTGGACCCCCAACATCTGTCAGAAGCTATACCCTCTCACATCTAGAAATAACCTTCTCTTAAGACATTCATGGCCTCTTCCCTTCTCACTTCATTTCCATACT
Organism: Felis catus; assembly: GCF_018350175.1. Classification (NCBI taxonomy): domain Eukaryota; kingdom Metazoa; phylum Chordata; class Mammalia; order Carnivora; family Felidae; genus Felis; species Felis catus. The sequence goes on from NC_058374.1 coordinate 118,512,506, forward strand.
CTCTCCCCCGACAAGGTGGAGAGGAGCTAAGAAAACAATAATCCACTCACAACCTGTCTCAGGCCATATCTTTTACATACTTCATCTTGGTTCATCCTCTCAACAACCTTACCAGGAGGATTTTATCCTCATTTTTTTCCAGGTTTGGGAACTGAGTGAGAAATTGTGAGTCACTAGGCTGCTTTTCACAAGATTCTCATTATACCCCCAATGTCCGTCCTCAGACCCAGGGCATGACTCATAGTAGGTGTGCCGGTTATTAAGATACTGTCTCTCAGTTCCAAATCTACCTTCAGTGCTTTGTATACGGTGATACAATATGAGTCTTTCCTACTTCTCTTCAGAGGTTTGAGATCAGAGGGAGTGCCCAACACCACCACCACACCACCCCTACACACGCGCGCGCGCACACACACACACACACACACACCTTTCCTTGTTTCCTGTAATGGCTAACCTGCCCAGGAAAGGGTGGACTTGGGACTCTCAATCACTGCCCCCACAGCTGGTTCTTTCTGTTCATTGTTGCCAGCATTTCCCCATAATTCTTGCTAAAGTTCAGAATGATGCTAGAAAAAAGCAGGGATGGTCCTATCAAGACAAAATATCCTCTGAGTACCTGAGTGGCAAGCTTCCTGCTTCCCATGAGGGAAACAAAGTATCAAGGGTTACTGAACCCCTGTGGGGACACTTTCTAGACCATACCCACTTCCTTGTGTAAATACTGCAGTTGTGGGAGGTCTGTATCCTAGGGCAGATGGCATCTAGAATAAAGGAGAATGAAGGAGTAGGTATTTCAAAGTGACTGAGCCATCCTTTTGCAGTCCACACAAGCTTTCGATACTAGAATACAGAGCACATTGTCCAATGATGGCTGGTGAACGTGACGGTAGAATTACAGTCAAGTGCCCAATGCTGCCCCTGGCTAGATGCATGACCACGAGACGTTCACTTCCTCTCCTGAAGCTGAAATTCCTCACCTGAGGAATTCATCCTTCCCATTTCAGGTTGTTTTGAAGCCCAGCTCAAGCTCTGCATAAGCAGAAATATTTTGGTAAACTACCACTTTGGAAACGTAGCATCTCCAAGGTTGTTAGGTTGGAAACTGACACAAAATGGCAAAAATATAATTTCACTTGAAACTTAATGTGGAGATTTTAAATTCATTCACTGGTTCACACGCTGAGCCCTGTGTCAGGGGCTGGGGATAGTGCCAAGAACAAGGCAGTCACAGTCCTCAGTGGGGCCTAATGGCATGGGGGGAAGACACGGACTGAACAGGTGGTCACAGTAGGATGAGCATCATGAAAGGGGGCGACCATGACTCAATGGATACATGGCAGTTTCCTTGGGGGAATCAGAGAAGGCCTCCTAGAGAAGTGACATTTAATCCTGGTTTCAGAGGTGGGAGGCCACAAGTTCCTGAATTATCATAAAACTAGAGTGCACAAAGCTGATACTCTCCTATCCTTCGATTGCCACATCTTACCTAAAGAGTCAAAGTCATTCCTTTTACTCTCACATACACATACAAATTAAAAGGAATTCTTAGGCTAAAGATAGCTGTTTACACAATGCATATCCCTTTCGGACCCTCTTTGGCCAGCTGAACAGGGGTTCAGCACCTCTGGAACCATGATTACGAGGTGCAACTCCATTTCTCATGGTGGGTATAAACAGGGGCCATGTCTCCGCTTCTCTAGAGGATAAAAATACATTTTCCTATCACTGCATAAGCAAATCAAGGGCTTCCCATCCAGCTACTTTCCTAAATAAATCTCTCCTCTCTATGCACAAAACTTTTTCAGAGAGGTGTTATTGTGCATGACCTCAGACAAGGTATTGAACCTCTCTATAGAGGAAGAGTAAAACCACAGGGTGTTTCTTGGAGGGTTGTTGTAAGGGCTGAATGAGTTATGACTTAAAATAGAGCCTGAAACATACATAGTAAATGTTATACAAGTGGATGCTGATGTTACTATGATTACAATCACTGTTTCCTTTGTGTTACCTCCTACTTACTCCCGGTTTACTCCAATTTGCTTATACCTCATGACTCATAGCCATAAACAGCTCTTGTTAAGGCCACCAATAGCTTCTATGTAGCTGGATCTGAGGAACTATTTCAGTTCTCATTTTACTAACTTCTCCATAGCAATCTACCCTGTTGATCAGTGCCTTTTGAAAATGTATATTCTCTTCTATTGATGTGATGACACAACAATTTCCTGTTTTCCCTTAGATGTCTCTGGTTATGGTTCAATTTGCTTTGCTGACTTTTCCATCTCTGCCTAGACACTTAATATGAAATTACTCAAAATTTGGGCTTGGGTCTTTCCTCCTCCCTGCCTTAGGTAAGTCTTTTCAAGCTTGTGGCTTCAATAACTTCTTCCCCGATCTCTTTTCTGAGTTCCAATTCATATATGTAACTACCTTCTAGATATCCCCACTAGGACGTTACAAAGGTACACCACTGGCAATACGTTCAAAACAATTAATTATCTTCTGCTGCAAACCTGGGACTCCTCTAAATTCCTATCTCAGCAAATTGTATCCATTGCACAAAGTAGAAATCAAGGAATAATCCTTGATTCAGTTCTTTTCCCATTTTTTATCTAATTTCAAGTTATCTCTCATATGTATTTCTTGAATCCATCCACTTGTTTTTGTCCCACTGCCATTACTCAAGGTCAATATGCAGAATGACTACAGCAGCCTGCAGCTTGGCATTTCCAATCTGTTCTGCACTCTCTCTGGGTCTCCAGCCTCAGGGCAGCCAACCATAGTCCTTCAAATTCAAGTCTGACCTGTCAGCTTCGTCTCCTTCTGAAAACCTTTTAAGGGTTTCCTACTTGCTGTTAGAATAAAGGCCAAAGTCATCACCATACCTTCTAAGGTACTGTGGGATCTGGACCCTGTCTTCCTCTCCCACCTCTCTCTCCCCATTGCCCTGTGCACAGTGTTCATTTTAGTATCCATTGGTCTTTCAAGCGTGTTAGTACTTTCCCACCTCTTTACACTCATGCCTGTTTTCATCTGGAAGTTTCTTCAAGCTCGCTACTCCACCTCCCTGTTTCTAGGGAGGGACTTCTATGCCACCTTCAGATTCTCCTCCTCCTGTGTGCCACCTACACCCCCTAGCTTCCCAGTCTAGATCAGTTTCATCTGTTACATGTTCCCAACAAAGTGTGTTTCTTTTTTTAAGACGATTTGATTTAGCCTGTAATTACTTATTAGGTGCATTAATTAAATGCTCTTATTCCCAAAGATAATTTAGGTTCCATGACAGAAAGGACTGTTTCTGGTCTTGCCCCTGTTTTCCCCAGTACTTACCAGAGGGCCTATCACACAGAAGGAACTTAGCATTTGTTGAATAATTGAATGAATGATTTCCACATCCTGGCCTATCAAACCATTTCATGTTTCTTTTCAAAACTCTCAGATCCTCTCCAAAGCTTGATCTTACCACATTCCAAGAAAGACTTGAAGATTATAATTCAATTTTTGGCTAAAACGTAGCGAGAGTTCCTTTTTAATAGATGTGATTTTCCTATAAAAGTGAGGTTCATTAAAGCAGAAGTTGAAAGAATTTGTGTAAACATCCTCAAATCAAGTATACAAGATTCAAATAGCATCGCAGCTGCAATGAATTGGAAACCTAAATTGCATTTTTACATCAACAAAGTTATAGAAAAATGAGTCATTAAGTAATTGCTATTGTGACATAGATTCATGCTATAGTTGAAATACTTTGCACAGCTGTAATCTCAAACCACCTTGAGGTTTGCCACATTCTTTAATTTTCTGATTGATTAAATGGATTATTTGACATTTTGGCAGATCATAGAAATTGCTGAATAACAAAGACTCCTTTCATTCCTCATTATTTGCTCTCTCTGAGCCTAATGCAAATTCTTTAGAAACAATGGTGTGATATTTCCTTTTCTATAATTCTATTTCAGTGTTGTAGTTTTACTGATAATAGTAGCAGTTCCTACACAACAATTTCACATCATTAACTTAGCATTCTCTGTAATTAAAATGTAATGCATAATGAGATATGAACTTCATATCACATTCAGACTTTTATATTCTTGTCATTGTACAGGGGAGTTAAAAAAAACACTGGTGATGGAAAATTTCTTCAGTTTTGGCTGCCAATGAATCCTGTGGGAAGCTAGGTATTTCCAGGTGGCCAGTTAAATGATGGTTTGGACAGTGTTTACATTGAGTAGACTGGCCAGAGAAGGGCTTTTTTGTTCCAAGTTCATTTGTTCTAGTCTATTCAGTTAGTACTGATTACATAAATATTGCATTATTGTCCCTCATTCACTGGGATAACCACAGACCTTCGTTTGCAACCTACATCCAACTTCTGACTTGGGTAAGTTTCCCTAAGGTAGCCTCTCTAATTAGATTATCATGCCTTCTTCTCCAGGAGAGAGCTTATTTGTTATGGGGCTGATGGCCTAGAAAGACTATCCCGAACAAGCATTCACTGAGTCCCTACTAAGCTATAGGAGCTGCACTCGTGTTAGAAATAGACACTGAAAAGACACCGAATTCTCTTTACCACAAGACACTCATACTCAAGTGGGGAAAGCAATTACCATGTAGTATAATAACTGCTATATTGGAGGATTTAACCATCCCCTTCCCAGTCTTGGCAAGCAGGGAAGACTTGTCAAGAAAGAAACATGTCAGCTGAGATTTGAAGGATAAGTAGGAGGAAGCCTAGTGAAGAGGGGTGCAGGGGAAATGTACAGCATTTAGAATGAAGCAGCCACATATGTTAAGTGCGGAAGCATCATCCACCATGACAAGATTCTAGATCAGCAGTCAATTCCAACTCAGTACATCCCAAGCACAGACTATAAAAGAGGTAGCTTAGAAGTGACTCAAGTAGAGACATGATGGGTGTGTCAAATATGGAACTCTGTGTTATCTTTGTATGCAATCGGGAGCCACTTAAGATTTAGAGACAGCGAGAACTATGCTCAGCTTTGTTTCTCCAGAAGATCTCTCTAGAGCAAGAGTGGAAGGAAAAGACAAGATGGTAGCAGGGAAACTCATTAGGAGGCTGAAGCAATAATCCAGAAGAGAATTTATCAAGACCTGAAGTATATGGTAGCAAAGGAGAAGGCAACAACAGGGGACAGATTAGAAAGCCGCGTAGAAGCAATATTAGGCAGGAGTCTGCGACCATTGAACACAGGTAGGGAAGGAGGAATGGAGTTGAGGACAATGTTCAGGCTTTCTTGGGCTCCTGCATGGATGGCATTACATTCCGTGAGATAACACATGCTTCCTATTGGTAGTGCTAATTAAAAATAGCTGGACACACGCCTGGATTCTGGAAATTTTAAGCAGAAGGGATCTGTAGCATTCCCTAGCTGGAAAGTTTCCTCTTTGTGCAAGAGGTTTGCGACTGTGGCCTTTTCCACCACAGGAGTCTTCTGTTAGGTGGCCTTTTATGTCCTCATGCTACCCTCCTCCCTGGGCTTATCTCTTTTATAATACATAGCAGACTGTGCTGTAATTGTTTCTTTACTTAACTCTTTTCCTTACCAGACTGTGAGCACCTTTTGAGCAGGGACTGTGTCTTATGAATCATTACTCAGACATTCACGACCTCAAAAAGCTTCATAGTGTCTACTATGTGTCAGGTACCAATTCACTGTATGCTAGGACCTTGCATTGTGCCTGGCACGTATGGGATCTTGAATGAATACTTGATGAATTGATTTCAGCCCAACATAAGGTTTAGTTGGTTAGTGTTTCAAATATTTTTACACTAATGTGAGGAAATCTCAGAGTGTAAGTTCTGTGCAGACAGGTTGTGGAGTCAAGCCTTTCTGTTCATGTAGTCTGAGGACCAATAGCATTGGCATGACCTGGGAGCTTGTTAGAAACACAGAGTCTCAAGGGCACCTGGGTGGCCCAGTCAGTTAAGCGTCCGACTTCGGCTCAGGTCATGATCTCGTGGTTCGCGGGTTCCAGCCCCAGGTTGGGCTCTGTGCTGACAGCTCAGAGCCTGGACCTTGCTCTGTGTCTCTCTGTCTCTCTGCCCCTCCCCCACTCTCTGTCTCTCTCAAAAATAAATAAAACATTAAAAAATTTAAAAAAAAAAAAGAAATACAGAATCTCAGTGCCCCCACACCCCTCACAACACACACATTTACTGAATCATAATCTATGTTGTAATAAGACCCCCAGGAAATCTGGGTGCATAGTAAAGTTTGAGAAGCCTGCCTCTGGGAAAATCAGTATGAATTGCTTTAGTCCTCAGGTGAGCGGCGTGCAAATGATACCACCCTGATATTCCCTGATTATGCCTTAGTGTGCTCCTACATTTAGTCCAAGCTAAACTTTCTTCTCTACTCAGCCACCACCAAACTCTAATTACAAGGAGGCAACTTTTTCTCCTGTCTTGTTTTATCAATCTCTTACCCATCTGGTCAGACTGCTTTGTGGTAATGCCCAATATAGAGAGTAATAATGTCTGCTGTTTTTCCAGGATAATAGTGGTTATCCATTAGTACTCTGCAACTAATTCAGTATGTGTTTAAATCCAGAGTCTGTCACTGATTAGTGGACCCATTTTCTCATTATTAAAATGGGGATAACTACTAGTATCCACATCAAAGGATCATGGTGAGGAATAAATGAGGTATTAAAGTATCTGACTCAGTAATTGACACACAGAACTCATTACATGTAAATGCAATGATTCCGCTCATGGAAATCCTTTCGACTTTTCAGTAGCTATGTAATAACAGTAAAGATCTATAATGTGTAAAGCCTTATAGCGTGGAGGATGCAAAGATCTACACCATAAGGCCAGTGAAGGAGATAAAATAACAAGTAGACAAATTATTGTACCGAAAGAGAGCACCTACTAAGTGCCACATGTATGATATGTTGCTATAAGTCAGTGGTCCTCAATGTGGCTTTTATAAAATACTGATGCCAGACCCTTCCCTAGAAACTTTGATTTAATTAACCTATTTTGCATCTGGTATTTTTTGGGTGGTTCTATGTGCAGCAGGTTCCAGACCACAGACATAAGAAATCTCATGAGAAGGGGCGCCTGGGTGGCGCAGTCGGTTAAGCGTCCGACTTCAGCCAGGTCACGATCTTGCGGTCTGTGAGTTCGAGCCCCGTGTCGGGCTCTGGGCTGATGGCTCAGAGCCTGGAGCCTGTTTCCGATTCTGTGTCTCCCTCTCTCTCTGCCCCTCCCCCGTTCATGCTTTGTCTCTCTCTGTCCCAAAAATAAATAAACGTTGAAAAAAAAAAAAAAAGAAATCTCATGAGAAGAAATCACTTCTGGTTGAGATTCCCAAAGAAAACTTCATGTAGAAAGAGATATTTTGAGGGCATGATATGATAATTATTAAGCGTAATTAAGAATCATACTTTTTTATTATAAAATTTTTAAATGGTGAAGCCTATTTTGAAAAAAAATAAGCAAAAACCCCACCCTGTACCCCGTAAATCTTTTATTTTGTATAGTTTTCTCCCTTCTTTTGTCCATATGCATATATATTTGTCATACTACAGCAGAACTATTCAATAGATATATAATGTGAGCCTCAAATTCAAGCCATACATATAATTTTAAATTTCCCAAGATCTATGTTATAAAAATTTTAAAGATTCAGGTAAAAAGAATGTTAATAATATATTTCATTTAACATAATAATGCAAATATTATCATTCCAACATGTAATCAATATAAGATTAATGAGACAGAATTCGTTCTTTTGCATACCAAATATTCAAAATCCCAGTGCGTATTTTACACTTAATGCAAATCTTAATTCAGACTCACTTCAAGAGCTCAATAGCAATATGTACCTGGTGGCTACCATGTTGGACAGCACATTTCTAGAAAGCACGATTTATATAAGACATGGAAGGGATTCAGAAGTAGTAAATATTTTTTAACTATTATTTTTTTGTAGTTATTGCTGATATAACAATCTGATATAAGACAAATCTTATAGAGTCAGACCACAGTGGGAATTACCTCAATACTGGGTTAAGGTATTTTAATTTTGTTTTATGGTTATGAGGAAGAACTTATTTTGAAGAAGAATATTAATTTAGCTGGAATGTGTTAGATGAATTGGAAGAAAGGCCAGTTGGAGGTGAGAAGGCCAATTAGAAGTCCAAGGGAGAGCTAATTATGGCATGGATTCCAGCCAATGCAGGGGAAATAGAAAGAAAAGAATTAATAGGTAATATTCACAAAGACATGGTGATTAGAGTAGAGAAACAGTAGAGTCAAAGATGACTCCTTGGCGGATGGGAAAGCCCAAGGAAAGAGTCTGTCAAGGGGGTACAGAAATGATTTTGTTCAATTTTAGTCATGTTGGGTTTGAGATGACTTCCCGATCGAGACATCTAGCTGGCAATGATTGGAATGAGGGCTTGGAGTTAACCAAGAGCAAGGGGTGAAACCAAAGAAGAGAGTAGAGAACATAACAGAAGAGTTCTGTAGGGCAATATGAAAGCTGTCTTTAAATACCTAAGGAACTGATATCTGGGGAAATGAGCACCAGTGTGGCTCTGAAAAGCAAAAGCAGCATTAGTCAGGAATGTTATACAGAGGCAGAGTTTAGTTTCACATGTAAATAAACTATCTAATACTTAGACAATTGTCCATACATAGAATAGATGGCCTCAAGAGGTAGTAAATTCCTTGGGCCTTTTTTAAACAGTTAGAAATCCAGGCACACATAAACTCAAATCACATGCCTTTTTTCTTTTCTAACTAGACTTTACATCATTTCTATAAGAGCATATTTAAACCTCTGTCTTAAACACACAACCTGAGCAGACTGTTAGCCTCTGTTAAACTCCCTTACTCATAGGTTTCTGGGCTTCTGCTATACCATTCGTAGTTTAACCATCAGCAGGCAGGTTTTATTAGCCTCCCTGGACTCATCTTTCTTCTGCTTGTTCCTGAGTCTTTCTGACAGAGAGTATTCTCTCAGCACATGGTTACTCAGTTCTCCAGCCAGGGATCGATCTTCTTTTGGCTTTCTTCTCTCCATCCTACCAATGGTAACTATTAAGAGGGCATGTGTGTTTTGGTTTCTAGAGAGAGCCTATTCCCTTTACTCTTCCTACCTCTTCTTAGATCGAATTGGAATCAATAAAAAGAACATTTAATCAGTTATAGGGTTAAGTTGTGGTATGATTTTTGTATGATGTGAAAAGAAGTAAAACCTGAACCTGCATGAGGATCCATTGGCCTCTCTCTCTCTCTCTCTCTCTCTCTTTTCTCCCTTCTCCCTCTCCCTCATTTCTTTCTTCTTCCTCTTCCCTTGAATATTTTTGCTTATTTTGGCTTGACATTGGAAATATTAGTGGTTATAAAGGGACCTCATCCTTTTTCCCAAAAGACAGAAAGATTATTTTTCTTCAACCTTCATCTTTTTAGAAAACAAGCAGGACTCTGGGAGGATTTGAGACATCCCAGATGATGCCACTGTATTTTCTCTTTTGGCTTTAGGCCCAAATCCTGGAAGCAAAAGAAGTATTGTGGATACTCATGGCCCAGGCTATTAACTAAAACCCCATCCGTTAGGGAGAGTCCAGTGTAGTAGTAAGAGTATAGACTCTGGAGTCAAGCTGCCAGGTTCAATCGTAGCTCTACTACTTAACTAGCTGTGTGCCTTGGGTCAGATTGTTTCACCTCTATGTTTCTTCCATTCCAGCCTATAAAGTAAGGATGCATTATTTCTGTAGTTATGTGGCTGGCACTGAGTATGGAACAGTAACAAAACAGATAACATCTCTATTCTGATAGAGCTTATATTCTAGCAAAGAAGACAGAACACAAATATAGGATTTATTGAGTGGTGATAAGAGCAAAGAAGAAAACCAATACAAGGTAAAAGGATAGAGAGTGATGGAAGGGTACCATTTTTATGGAACAATCAGATAAAGCCTTTGTGAAGAGTGATGTTTCAGCAAAAACCTTGTACCTATTTGGGCAAAGCATATCCAAACTGAGGAAATAGCGGGTGTAAGGCCGTGGTGAGGGAAGCTTCTTTGAGTTCTCAAGGAAGAGCAAGGAGACCAGCATCACTGGGCTAGAGTGAGGGGAATAAAAGGGTGCCAGGAGATGAAGTCAGAACGTAGAAGGCAGATCATTTATAGCCTGTAGGCCATGGTAAGAGGGTGGGTGGTATTCTGAGTGAAATGGAAAGCCATCGGAGAAGAGTTAGAAAAGACTGCAAAGTGTTTTGCCAGTGCAATTAGAATTCTGTATAAAGCTGTCATTTACTGAGGTGAGGGAAGATTGAGGAAGAAACAGAATGGGGATATCAAAAGTTTATAACCAGACATATTAAATTTGAGATGACTATTAAATTTTTAATGGAAAAGTCAAGTACGAAGTTTTAATATATACATTTGGAGTTCAAATGCTGCCATGAGGCCATGTGACATGAGAACTGAGAATTGACCCTTGAATTTGATAACAGAGAGGTCATTAGTGACTCGGACAGGAATATTTCAATATTTTAATATTTCCATATTTCAGCGGGAGGATGAATGCCTGACAGCAGGTAGAGAGCAGATAGAGAGATAGAGAAAGATGATTTTGCTTCTGGCTATGATGGTTGAGCTTGTGTCAAACCAACCTCCTGCTAAAATAACTAGAAAAACTGGATTTAAAAAATCTATTTGAAGATATTTGAGATATACTAAGACTACAAGTATTTGAGAAGCCAAGATGCAGAAAGGAAATACATTGAGGTAAACTCAATATTTGATACTAGTTGTTTGTTTGTTTTTGTCTACTTAAGGAATTTGCCTATTCATAAATGGTCCCAGAAACAGAAGCTGGGAGAACAAGCAGGAAGTGATAGCCAAGGAATCTAAGAAGCTTACCAGACCCATGGACAGTATAATGGAGCTGTTGAGACAAAAAATTAGAGGAGGCAGGGCTGGCGAATAAGTCAGGATTTCATTTGGGACCGCTGATGGGCTTTATCTTAAGCAAGAGCAACCAGAAATAGACCAACCTTCCCAGAGAGTAAAACCCAGCTTCTACTCCCCTCAATCACACACTAGAGTAACTGTCTTCCAGAAGCAAAAATAAATTCTCTGGAGCAGCACTGTCCAAGAGAACTTTGTGTGGTGATGGAAATGTGTTATATCTGTTCTGTATAATGAGGTAGCCACTACTCACATGGGACTCTTGAGCATTTGCAATGTGACTAATATGACCGAGGAAATCATTTTCAATTGTTAAAAATTTTAATTAATTTAAATTTAGATAACCACTTGTACTTAGTTGCTATCATATTAGACAGTGTAGCTCTGGAGGAAGATGACATCATACAGAGCCTCAAATTATCTCTATAATTTTTCATATATCATGTCTACTTTCGAAAATTAGCAGGCATATCAGAATATAAGCACAAATGACTAAAAGACAAGAGAAAAAATTAAGACAGAGAACCATAGATGATCCAAATGTATTAACTATGATTAATATATTTTTAAAACTTAATGAAAAGATGAGAATTTCAGCACAAAACTGGTACTAGAAAAATAGAAATAAACGGAAATTTGAGAACAGAGAATTTTAAAATTCAGTAGATGGATTTGGTTATAGATTAGAAACAGCTGATGAGAAGATTAGTAAACTGGAAGATTGGGTCATTAGAAAATGTCTGTATTGAAGTGCAGGGAAAAAAGAGTGGAAAAATAGAAAAGTCTCTGTAAGACATGAGCACAGTGAACAGGTCTATCATTCGTGCAATTGAAGTACCAGGAGAGGAGAGAGAATGGGGCAGGAACAATCTTACAAAGCACACGAATATAAATAATCATTCAAGACATAAGAATTTTCAGAACTGATGAAAGTCCTCAAACTAGATTCAAGAAACTCTACACATTCTAGGGAAGATAAATGCAAGTAACATATACCTGGGCACACTACCGAAAACTAAAAGACAAAAGATCTTTAAAACAGAGCACAGAAAAGTGTCATTACCTTTGAGGGAGCCACAGTAAGACTTAAAGTGACTTCTAGCTGTAAATCATGGAAACAGAACAACAATGAAGCATCTTTAAAGAACTGAAAAAAGAAAACAAAAAACAAAACACAAAACCATGCCCATCTAGCATTCTATACTTCAATGAAGATATCCATTTAAATGTAGGCAAAATGACATTTTCACACAAAAATGAAGAGAACAGATTCACAAACAAAGAAGAAATGCTAAAGGAAGAGTTTTAGGCAAAAGGAAAAGGATTCCAGATAAAAGTGACAAAAGGAACAAAAATCCTTTGGAAGGGTAAATGTGGAAAATCCACATAGAACTATTTAATGTCTTATTGTCAAGGAGCAGTGAGCTATGATAATACAAATTTAAGGGTCCTGGATTCAAACCAACCATAGACAATTCCACTTCATATATCTTGTATCAGTTCCTGGCCTAAATGAATCAAAACACTGTCTCTCTTACTCTACTAGTAGAGGCTGGCATAAATCTGTGCACAATGCGAGATTGGTTATCAGGTTACCCCTGTCAACTTAAGTACCTTCTTAGGACGGCCACAGTTAGAAAATTAAATGCATTGAGAGAACATAAGTGAAGACAAATAATTATTTTGTGTTGAACAGCTTACCACACCAGAAACTGCTGGCATAAAAAGAATGTGGTAATTCTGAGTATTTTATTCACCTCCAATTTGTTTTAAGACAAAGGACTGGATCATATACTTAACTTGAGAAACCTGCATCCTACTTCCCTTTCACACATTAATCAGAAGTACCTCCCTTCAAAAAAGAAAGAAGAAAGAAAGAAAGAAAGAAAGAAAGAAAGAAAGAAAGAAAAGAAACCCAAGCTTTTTCCAGTAGAAGTGCTCATGTGTGAAACTTTACATTACTCAGGTTGAGGAAATTACTTGGATAATTTTACTGGCAAATAAATCAGTAATCCGAAATGATTTAGCATGGGACTAATGACACTTTATATCATTTTAAGTACAGTTAAATTTCTTAATTACAGATACTCTAGAGACTTAGAAAAATGGCTACAATTATGGCATGTCATTAATTCTAAGGAAACACAGCTTCCTGGGTAACACCTGCTAGGTATATGCAATTGCCAGGTTAATATGGACTATTAGAAATTAATAGTTTCCCTGCTTTTAAGCCACAGTTAACTCCTGAAATCTCTACCCAACGGCGCTGTTTGCAGTTTGATTTATTTTAATATTTTATGCCTATGTGCTTACATTTCATAACTTTCAATGGTTGCGATACACGTATTGAGTATTACATGTAGAATAGGTAGAAACTGATTCCTTGATTCTGCATCTTCTGAAAATGCATTTTTTAAGAGAAGAAAAATATGTTCTCAGTGCCAAATTATAGAAGAGAAAAAAAATGGCACTCCCTATGTAACTCTTTCACTTCCAACTACAAAAGTTGAGTAAATAGTAATGTACTTTTTTTACCACTTCATATGTGTCTGATGGGCTAAGACATATATTTATGTTCATTTTCTTCCTTAATCGAATTATCCTGCAACTTTAACCGGAAAGCCTCCATATATTCTAGTTCTCAGCATTCAGGCCGAATTTTGCCTTCATGAGCCACAAGTAGTACATAACTTTAAGAAGGTAATTACAGTATACGATGCATCCATGTTCTTTAATATCAGGGCAGTGATAATGGTTAACAATGAGTACCAACTCAACAGCATGCCCAGTCACATGGTTTATACCTATTATCCCAATATCATCTATCCTACAGCCCCATAAGTACTTTAATAATACATGTTTTATAGATTAAGAAACTTAGGTTCAGGAAAAAAAAAGAAACTGTCCAATGTCACAGAGCTCATAGGGGTTAAGCTGGACCTTGAACTCTGCTTCTTACTCCAAAATGCATGCCTGAAAGACTGATATTTAACTCTGCTTGCAATCCTATGGCCAGGAAAAATACTGTCTCATTTGAATAATAATACTTTGTATTTACAAAGTGCTTTATCGCTTTGTCATATGAGATCCAAAAAGCTCTCTAACCTGTGGGAAGATAAGGAGTGGGAAGTTGAGGAATCTAGGACATAAAAAGGATGTGATATACCCAATATCCTATACGTTCCTGCAAAACCCAACTTCCTTCCAATAACCAGAACTTCGCCCCATGCAGTAAGTTACATAATAATAATTAATAAAATAATGTAAACATGTGTTGAATGCCTCTCAGATGCCAAGACGCTTTTCTCCCTTCTGCTATCATTCTGTTTGAAAATCTTAACATTTCATTAACATTTTTCTGTCTACAGTAGTCAATGGGCCCATAATTGTCTCAGCTTTCACTCTGGAATTACTTTTCCATTGTGCACTGTCCCAGACATCTACACATGTTCATTCAGGAACCATGTAGATCATTCTTTTACAGTTTTCTGGCTATTCCCAACAGTACTAACTTAATATAGGATCTCTTCATTTCTCACTGGAGTTACTACAGTTTTCTAATCCATCTTTTTTTTAAGACTTAATTTTTTTAAAAGCAGGGTTAGGTTTACAACAAAATTGAGGTGACTGTACAGATATTTACCACAAAATCCTTGCTCCTATATATGTAAAGTCTTTCCCATTGCCAACACCATTCAGCAAAGTGGTACTTTTTTTTTTTTTTACAAAGAACAAACTCTAATTGACACATCATAATCACCCGAAGTCTATAGCTTACCCAAAGGTTCACTCTTGGTATCATATATTCTGTGGGTTTGGGCAAATGTATAATGACATTTTTCCATCATTATAACGTCATACAGAATATTTTCACTGCCTTATAATCCTCTGTGCTTTGCCTATTCATCTCTCCTATCCTCTCTCACCTAGCAAACTGATAATTTTATTGTCTCCATACTTTTGCCTTTTCCAAAATATCATTTGGTTGGACTTATACAATATCTAGACTTTTCAGATTGAGTTCTTTCACTTGGTAATATACATTTGAAGTCCCTTCGTGTCTTTTTGTGACTTGATAGCTCATTTCATTTTAGCTCTGAATAATATGCCATTGTCTGGATTCACCACAGTTTATTCTTTCGCCTACTGAAGGATATCTTGCTTGCTTCCAGGTTTGGCAGTTATGAATGAAGCTGCTGTACACATCCGTGTGCAGAATCTTTTGTGGACATAAGTTTTCCATTCCTTTGGTTAAATACCAAGGAACATGATTGCTGGATCATATGGCAAACGTATGTTTAGTTTGGTCAGAGGCCACCAAACTTTCTTCCAAAGTGGCTGTGCCATGTTTCATTGCCACCCGCAATGTGTAAGAGCTCCTTTTGCCCCACATTCTCTTCAGCAGTCGGTGCTCTCGATATTCCAGATTTTGGCCATCCTAATATGTATGCGGTGGTATATTATTTTAATTTACATTTCTCTGGTAACATATAATGGAGAGCATCTTTTCATATACTTATTTTCTATCTGTACAGCTTTGGTGAGGTGTCTGTCAGAGTTTTTGGACCATTTTTAAATAGGGTTCTTTGTTAGTGTTGAGTTTTAAAAAGCTCTTTGTATATTTTGGATAACAGTTATATATCAGATGTATCTTTTGCAAGTATTTTCTACCAGTCTGTGGCTTGTATTCTCATTCCCCTGACATTGCCCTTCACAGAGTAAAAGGTTTTAATTTTATGAAGTTTGGCTTATCAATGACTTCACTCATGGATGATGTCTTTGGTGTTGTATTTAACAAGGCAGCACCGCACCCAAGGTCATCTAGGTTTTCTCCTACACTGTCTTCTAGAAGTTTTATAGTTTTGCCTTTTACCTTTAGGTCCAGGATCCACTTTGAGACCATTTTTGTGAAGGGTGTAAGGTCTGGATTCACTTTTTCACACGTGGATGTCCACCTGTCCCAACATCATTTGTCAAGGACTGTTTTTGCTTTATGCATTGCTTTTGTTCCTTTGTCAAATACCAGTTGAATAAATTTATGGAAGTTCATTTCTGGGCACTCTATTCCATTGCATCTATCTATTTGTCTATTCTGTCACCAATGCCACACTGTCTTCATTACTATGGCTTTATAGTAACTCTTAAAGTTGGGTAGTGTCAGTTGTCCAACTTTGTTCTTCTCCATCAATACTGTGTTGGCCATTTGGGGTCTTCCAAACCCTTTTGCCTGCTCCACTTTTTATTATCTTTCTTCTTTACAGTGCTTTCTGTTAGCTGTTTGCTTTTGAGAAAAGTAGCTTATTTCAAAAATTCTTTCTCCCCTCCCTGTAATCCAAGTATTTGCGTTAGCAGAAAAGAGTGCCAAAGTTTCTTAAAATTCTGATATTCACTGATTCTCAAAACACTCTTCTTACCAGATCACCTCCCTGCTTAACACTCCATGGCTCCCGTTACCTACATTTTAAGCTCCAGTATTTTTAAACTTCAGGAAATATTCTTTTTAAATTACGTCTCAACTTGTCTTTCGAGTCTCCCATCTCTTTGTTTTAATCACGATCTACTCCATGAATGTCAAGTCGGTTGCGGGCTGCACACCGTGTTCTTCCCACTCATAATTTTTCTCATTAAACCTTATAACCTTCCCCACAGAGAGCACCAGGAGACCACTACAAACAGAAAAGAACACTCGGAGACAATAAAATAAACATGCTTAAAATATTTGAAGAGATAAAAGAAGGAACAGAATCAATAATGGAAAAATAGGACCTTATGAAATATGATCAGAAGAAGATTTGAAACAGAACCAAATAGGGTTTCTATAATGAAAAACTAAATGGACAGGCGAAAGCATAAATTAAATGCCGAAAAGAGAATCAATGAACTAGAAGATGGATTTGGAGAAATCATCCAGCATGCAAAGTAGAGAGATGAAGATGTAGAAGTTTTGAAAGAGCATTTAAAGATGTGAAAGCCAGAATGATAAATTCCAATAATATCTCTCAGAAGAGTTTTGCAGAGTGAGAGAGGTGAGAAGTTAATTTCAAACAAATAACGGCTGACAATGTTTCTTAATTAAAGAACACGTAAACGCGCAGACTAACGGAACACTGATTAGAAAGCAATTGCAGAAAATAGAAATAAATCTACTCCTCTGTAGATCCTAGTGAAATTGCTGCGCAACATGAGAGACAAACAGGAAATATGATACGGAACGAGACAGAAATACAGATTGCCTCCATAACATCTTGACACTGACAACCTAAAATTCCATGTCCTGATAAATTCTCCTCCAAGAATTAGAGTGAATTAAATAATTACTCGGGAAACAATAAAATTACGTGACATCATGGTTCCCCCCAAATTCAAGAATCTGTAAATGTATTCCTTACCTGTAAGGAAGTTGTATCCTGCCAGAGAAAGTAGTGCATGTATTTTCTCACTTCTTTTCATTAATTACCATTTTATACTACCTCTATTGCTACAGTTCTTTGTCCACATTGTTGTGTGATCAACATACTTAAAAATCAACCTAGATCGTACTGCTCTTACTCCAAAATTCTCAAATATTGGCTAATGGCATCTAAATCAGGGGATCAGTAAACTTTTTCCGCAAATACTTTTAAAGTTTATTTATTTATTTATTTTGATACAGAAAGTGTGTGGGAGGGGCAGAGAGAGAGAGAGAGAATCCCAAGCAGGTTCTGCACTGTCAGTGTTGAGCCCAATGTGGGGTTCGAACTCATGAACTGTGAGATTATGACCTGAGCTGAAATTAAGAGTTGGACGCTTAACTAACTGAACCACCCAGGCGCCCCTGTAAATATTTTAAATATTCTGTAAATATTTTAGGCTTTGAGGACAGCGTGCAATCTCTGTTGCATATTCTTACTATTTTTTAAAATTCCTTTTATTTATATACTTTTTAAAATTTTTATTAATTTTTTTAATGTTTACCTTTGAGAGAGAGAGAGAGAGACAGAGCACGAGCAGGGAAAGGGCAGAAAGAGAGAGGGAGACACCGAATCTGAAGTAAGCTCCAAGCTCTGAGCTATCAGAGCCCGACACAGGGCTTGAACTCAAGAACCTCAAGATCATGACCTGAGCAGAAGTTGGACACTTAACTGACTGAGCTACCCAGCTGTCCCTAAAATTCCTTTTAAAATATCAAAACCATTCTTAGCTCTTGTGTTGTACAAAATCCAGCTCTAGGCAGATTTACCTGGGTCCTATTTCCGAGCCCTGATCTAAACTCTCAACTTGTCATTCAAAGCGCTCTATTCTTTTTGCAGGCTCTCATCTTAATCCTGTACTGCAGAGACCTTCTACTCTGATGTATTTAACAGAATGAAATATGTTTACCACAAACAATAGTAGAGGAATATACATTGCCTTTCTTGACCCTCTCGAATGCTATAGGTCAATGGGCCTGGGGGCGGCTATCGGTCACTGGGATTCAGAAGAGTTTCCTCTTTAACAAGGTTGTGATTTAAAAGCCAAGTGGTCAATGGGAGGCTTTATCAGCTTGTAGTTATCCTTGAAATTATGTTCATATATACTAGGCTGCAAAAATTAATAGGATTCTCATCCTAAATGTGAACAATCCAGTTTAACATTTGCATTTTATGAATACCCGGAGCAGATCAAGCACTGGCTTAATTGCTGGGGCTGCAAAGATGAATATAACAGTCACTTCCTCAGAAGGCCTCAGAATCTCTGAAGAAGAGAATTTAGGTGAATTCATCAAAGAATAACATTTTAAGTTCATGATCATCGGTTTCTAACTATTGTCTGCCAAGAGGACATTGCAGGCAAAGTCTAGAGAGAAATCCTGAACACTTGCCAACAGTTACTTAAAAAGCAAAAACGAGATGCTTCTGTCATACAGAAAAATGCCTGGGTATTCCATGATACTGTTTTGACTCTAATTTATTACTTACACAAACATTTAACATCTATCTGCTATTTCCTCAGGTTCTATTTGTTCAGATACAATCCTTGATCTCTTTGCGTCAGCCACCAAGATTAGGGAACACTTAGATTAAAGACTGTTCTAAATCAGTCATGCTTTCTGCAGAAAGTGTGGTTTTCTTAGTATGTGGTGTGTGTGTGTGTGTGTGTGTGTGTGTGTGCGTGTGTTTGGTAGAGGGCGGGGGAATGCGTAGGGATGGGAAGGTCTCCCTTAGCAAAGAAGGAACTGCTTTGTTTTCTTGATCTTTTAAACAACTGAGAAATCCCTGTGAATTGTGTTCTCCCAATCATTAATTACATCGCTCAATCAAAACCCTAGCGCAATCATCTTGCAGCTCCCCACATAGCCGGTTCTACATAACACAAGTGCAGCCATCTCTGCACTGAAGCCACAACAGCATTAACAGAATGTATCAAGTTGTTTGTGATGCTTCATTCACAGTAATCAGAAAAAGAAGTCAAGCGGGCACATTTATCATGGTGACCGCGGAGTTTGTAGGTTAGCCGCTCCGAAGGGAGAAGATACCTTTGATTAAGTTAAGACAAACTATAATGGATGAGAGTTCTGCTCAAGTCCAATAAATCACCAGAGCCTTTCTAAGCTAGCAGGAATAGGAATCATTGGTAAATTAAAACTCGCTGCAATGGCCATGCTGATGCCTTTAGTGTAGATTCCGCCTGGACACCTCTGCAGAGGAAAGCTGGAAAAGGAAGTCTAAATAGTCTTGAGAGGATATTCGTGATTGACGCCTATAAAATGTATTACCCATTGGACTTCTTCGGGGCTATGCTTTAATAAACCCTGGCCCCTTTTAACTGTAGGATGTGGTAAAAGGTCACTGGACTCAATTTTAGCACTCACACTGGCAGGCTGGAATGGCAATGGCGTTGGGACCATCGCGTACGTGGATCAGCAGCGTCTCCTCAGAGGGGCTGAGAGTCAGAAGGTATCATTTGAAATAAGAATGTGTGAGTCTTTTTGTTTTGGATTTCTCCGTGTCTATAAATTTTTGGATTTTTTTTTCCCTGGGATTCTGAGGCCATGAATAAAATATGAGTATGTTCTATTTCTTTTTCCTTAATGAGAGATTGCCTTGGATGGTAGGCCATTCCCTGCACAAAGAAAGCCACACGCTGGATTTATTAACTCTTAGCAAATGTTTGTTCGATGCTGAGTAATGAGGAGGTTTGCCGGTGCAGCAAGATAAAAGGCTTCCCCACTTTGTGTTTATCCTCTGGGTAATGAAAAAACAAATTGGCGATTTTGTATTTTTCCTGTTGGAAATTCATAAGGTCAGCCGGGGAAAACAGAGAAGGTTAACTGGCATGAACACTTGCCTGTAAGCACGGTGTCAGGAAAGAAAGGTCACAAATGGATGAAAGACCCTAAACCATAACCAGTGCCACTGCAAATACAGGGCCCGAGGAAAAGAAATTGCATTCAATGAAAGCAGGGCCTTGGGAATTGCCCTGACTGGCATGCAACCTGTCCTGTGTTTGCAGCACACAGACGTTGAAAAAACCTTTTGTAAAGCCAGTAGAATAATATCTCCCTTTTTGAAAGTCCTTCATTTTTTTTGCCACCTTCCATTATCTCCCACTCTGTTGGCATTTTTTCCCCCTCTATGCCTTTGTATTCCGTTCCTCCACCCCCTTTCCTTTTTCATCTCACTGAAGAGAAAAGCTACTTGCTAGGGGTCAAAAGGAAGCAGAAGAGGCTTGGAGAACAGGAAGCTGTAGCCTTCCAGCGATTGATAATCTACACAGAGTTGAGAGCCTTCGGACCTGCCTGAAGTTTCGGTTGATAACTTTTGCTAATATGGAGCGAGACTGATTTTTTTCCTTCCTTTGTTAGGCACCGACTCATAAGGAACCAGAGAAATAGGATTTCCTACAGGTTTGCAGAGTATTTCGGTCGGATATTTTGCTGCAAAGTTACACCGGTCATTCCCTCTGGTTGAATAAGCCGGTTTGGTTTAAGGATTCTGTTAAATTAGAGAGAAGCCAGGGTCATTTCCTGCCAGTAATCTTATTTCTCCACCGTGGGGAGAAATTACCTTTCTCTCTCTTCCTGCAAGAGTCCCTCTTCGGCTTCACAACAATCTAGATTTGGTTAAACTTGGAAGAAAACTCTTCTGATTGACTGACTACTTTCCCAGAATGCAAAATAAGCTCTGTCTTCGATGGGGACGCAGGTGATGTTCGTCACCAGAATTGGAAAACTGAAGGAAAAATGAGAGACGCAGTAAGAAGATGAAAGAAGAAGAAAAAACTGGAGAGAGAAATGTCAAGATGGAAGCAGTAATGCCCCAGTCTATGAGGAGGAGGGAGATTGTCAAATGGAGAAGAAACTGGGAGAAACCAAACGGGAAAGTTAAGTTGGTACAAGCTAGAGCAGACAAGGGTTGTGGGAGACAAGTTCATTCAGAAGCAGATAATGTTGCATTTGAATCATTCCTGTACACCTTCTGTCCTTCACAAATGGAAAATTACAAGGTTCTGATTTGAACA
Organism: Felis catus; assembly: GCF_018350175.1. Taxonomy (NCBI): domain Eukaryota; kingdom Metazoa; phylum Chordata; class Mammalia; order Carnivora; family Felidae; genus Felis; species Felis catus. The sequence goes on from NC_058374.1 coordinate 118,533,938, forward strand.
ATATAACCACTTCATTCTGTGTCTAGAAGCAAGGGAAGACCCGAAAGTGCTCAGAGGAGAGGACATGTGTGCATGTTAAGTCTCAGCTTTGAAGCTTTGAAGGAAGCCATGTGGATGGGATCTTCAAGTTGGAGGGGGCCCTTGGCATCTATCTGGCCTGATTTGCTCATTTTGCAGATGAGAAAATCCAGGTCCAGGTTATTGGAGGGGCTCATTCCAAAGTGGAGATGGGTTGTTATAGCGATGTAACTACACAATTTGGGAATTAAACCCGAATTTTCTGCTTCTCTGCCATGTGCCTTTTACCGCTGCTGCTAGAGCCGGCCATTTGTTTCTCATTGCAGGCGCCTGGTCACTGATAGAGCACTGGGCTTCAGCCAGCTGCTGTCCCCTCACAGCTCTGACATTAGAAACAGTAGGGAGCTACAAAAGGTTTGTGAGCAGGGGAGTAATGTAACGAAACTGGGTTGGCAGGGATCATTCTAGCAGCTGAGTGAAGTGAGCAGGTGGAGGATAAAGAAATCGCAACACCGCAAAGCCTTGATAAAGCACCTGTGTGACCTTGAACAAACCTGTTAATCTCTGCACTCAATTTTCTCACGTATAACATGACGGCATCGGATGGTCCCACGCACCTCTAACATTTTAGGATCCTGAAGCACCCTTTTCTGCAGTTGTGGCAGCTAACATTACTTAATTGCAGCAGCTGACAGGCTATGACATGCCTGTCATTTATTTCCCTCAATGTTGGCCACACGTGCCCTGAGGTAAATTGGCCACGCCACAAACAAAGCCCTGAAAAATGGCAACTGGAGAAGCCGGCCAGAGGCTGGACCCTGGGATCCAAATGGGGAAAAGACAGGAGCACACAAATGTCCACTTTACTGTCTTCGATTAATGAATATTATCCAAAGTAATAGCCATAAAATACAAAGAATTTACATAGCAAGAGACTCTACACCAGTTTTCCCGACCCCAACCCGGCCAATAGAAAAAGAATCCCTGGGGTTCTGGCTAAAATAGTTCAGTATCTAATTGAAGGCAAAGAAGTAATAGTCATCTAATTCTGTCACTGATAACATTGTCATTGTGAAGAAAACCTAACTCCTTAATTATTTCAAACCAGTTGCTCTCTTACTTTACATTTTTAAAGATGTCATTTCAAAGAAATGTCTGTCTCTTAGCAGAATTTATCCTTCAGAATCAGGTTGATAATAGCCCATTATATGGGAAAAAAGGGGTCAATGATGAGAGTCTGAAAAAATAGCTCTTGTCATATACAAAGATGGAAGTGTCCTCCAAAAGACACAATGTTATGTAGAGAATATTGTTGTAATATTTTCAGAAATGTTCTGTGGATTGTTTATAGAGCATTCTCCGGGGTTTGAGAAGAATTAAATTGTAAAAGCTAGATTAACAACCAGCTTTGGGATATTTGATAAACATGGGGAAACCAAACTAGGATTTATTATTAGATAATCAGAGCTCATACTCACAAGTGATAGGAGGAACAAACCTGATGTCAAGGGAAATGGATTTGTCTGGAAGGAAGAACGAGGTAAACACTGAATGTCTACCTGCCCAGAAGTACGACAGTGTGTGACTTGAACTCAGTGATCAGACTGAAGAAAAACATAGGAGGCACCATCTTATTTCACTGATTATGTTTTTCTCAAGAGGAATTCCCAATTCAAATCAGAGAATTAACCATCTCATAACTGATGCTTTTATTTTTATGGTAACCATTCTTTAGAGATTTCCATTTATTTTAATTGAGAAGGTTTCTGTTTGATTCCGTAATAAAGGATTTTTTTTTAATGCTTACTTATTTTGAAAGAGAGAGAGAGATAGAGAGCAGAGGAGGGGCAGAGAATGAGGGAGAGAGAGAATCCCAAGCAGGCTTCATGCTGTCAGCATTGTAAGGTCATGACCTGAGCCAAAATCAAGAGTTGGAATCTTAACCAAGTACCCCAGGGCTTATTTTATTTAATTTTTTTAGGTGCTCTGCAATGACATAAAGATGAATCCAAAAATCTAAGTAAACATTTAACAGTATTGGTGCCGGCTCTGTCAAAAAAAGCAACCATAGGTGGAAATAAGAGAATGAAAAGAGAGAAGTTATTAATTCTCTTAAAATTATTTTGGGGTTTCCTTACGCCACACATGGCTATATATGAAAATATAGATCTCTGAGTTTTCAAAAGTTTCCCCTGAATATTGTGTTGAATGACCATTATCTAACAAATTTTCATTCATAACTTATTGGAAGTCACGTATTGGATTAATAAAAAGAAAACTAATATACTTTGTCTCAGTTCTAATTTCTGATCATCCAGTCACTGTAGAAAAACCTATGTATCTCTTAGCACAATTTAAAAAATATCTCACAACTGTAAAAATTTTAAATAAAGATATAATATTACCTGTTTGCCACTTCTCGTTCCTCTCCCCTTCTCCAATTTTTTTCAGATGGAAGGTACAGAAGTGTTTTGCTTTCATATTATCAAAGCTGATAGCATTTGTATTTTGTCCTCTGATTATAATGAAATTTGTACTTCTTTACCTAAATGTTGAAAGCATGTAAAACCATTTACATTATTATGATCATATAAATATGTCTCACTGCAGAGCCAATGTGTCCTTGGGTTCCAACTCTTTCTTTCCATTTTCTTCTGCCACTCAAAAATAGAATGTTTCCAGGAGCACCTGGGTGGCTCAGTTGGTTGAGCATTAGATTCTTGATTTCATCTCAGGTCATGATCCCAGGGTTGTGGGACTCCACACTCAGTACTTTATTTGGGACACAATGTTCTTGTTTGTTTTCTAGGATTTTTATTGTCTCTTGCCTTGAGAGAAAAATGTTATTGATATAGTTCAGCTCTGAATCACTGCAACTTCTTTTTGGAATCCATTCCCTTCTTCCTAAAGAATGCTCATTGGACCACAGTGGACCACGGTCACTTTTTGTTCTGTAGTTAGTCAAATTTTTTTTTTTTTTACAGTTTTTCAGTGATCATCCCAATCATTTTTATCATTGTTTTCTTGGTTAAGTTCGCCCATATCTTATATCTTATGTCTTAATTTTCTTGTTCTTAACCTCTATTTTGCTGGAGGTATCCTTAAATAACAACTTTGAAATAAGGAGATAAACTTTCAGAGTCCCACAAATCTGAAAATAACTTGACTTTGCTTGCATTATATTATTAATTTGATTATTTATAGAACTCTACAATCAAAATAATTTTCTCTAAGAATTTTGAAGGCTTTATTATTTTCTAACATTGATTACTGATGGTGAGATGTTTGATAATTACCTGCTTCTTATTTTGTAAACTATCCTTGTTTTTTTCTCTTTGGAAACTTTTGAGATGTCTATCTTTGGTGTTAGGAAATTTTAAAAATTATACAGTGTTTGACACCTGAAAAAGTCCTTTAAAGTAAAGCTTTATCTCCCTTCAGTGCTGGGAATTTTTTTCCATATTATTAATTATCTTTATTTTAAAATTTTTATTTATGTATAATCTACTTAGGTAAAAATGTACACTTACTACTTTTTCACAAACTGCAAATATCCTTGTAACTAGCACCAAAACGAAGAAAAATGGAATGACTCCATCATCCCAGAAGACTTTCTCATGTGCTCTTCCAACAGTGCTGCCAATATAACCACTATCCTGATGCCTAACAGGAAGATTCATTTTGTCCATTTTTGTTTTTTATAGAAGTGGAGTCAATATATTATTTCCTTACCAATTTCCTTCTCTGCACATTTGTTTTCATCCTTTCTCTGGAACCTCTAGTAGTTAAATGTTGGGCCTTCTGGATTTTGTACTTTGTAGCTATTATCTGTTCTCTTATATTACCATCCTCATTTTTTTGTACCAGGACATATTTTTAACTGTTCTAATATTTTATTTTGGGGGCATTTTTTTGGTGATCTGTTACTTTTTCATATTATGTAAGCTATTGATGAAAATCCAAGTTGCTGTCATAATAGGCCCCCAAATATAGTGGCTTGAATAACACAGAGCTTGATTTCATTCTCATGTAACTGATGGGAGGTGCATGGTGTGACTGTGCCACCTGAAGACATTCAGGAACTGCCATCTTGGCACTGTGCCATCTTTTAGGGTATTGTTCTCATCTGCATGGTCAGTCAAAGCTGGGTCATGGCCACATCCACATAGACAGGGAAAAAAGAAACTATAGGACATGGCTGCACACATGACTTCCTCTTGCATTAAGTGGACTAGAACTTCATCACATATCACAACCAGTTGTAAGGGAAGATACAAAGTACAACTCTGAGGTGGATGGCATCAGGAAGAAGGATAGAATGGATTTAGGGAGGAAAAGTAGAAGCTTATCACATTATCCTGTATTTTTATTATTGATAAAACATCTTTTCAACCTTCTCTGAAAATTATTAAAATATCCTTTCTTTATTTTTTCCCTTCCTTCCTTCCTTCCTTCCTTTCCTCTCTCTTTTCTCCTCTCTCTTTTGCTTTCTTCTTTTGATTTTTTTCTGTTTCCTAGATTATGGTTATTTCCATTGGTAGCATATTTTTTGGAGTATATTATTCTCTCACTTCAGACTGGGAAAAAAATCAATTGACTGAAACACACCCAGAAATGACACAGATAATAGAATTAAGAAAAAGAACATTACAACAGCTAATAGTATTCTATTTATTCAAGAAGATAGAGGAGTGATTTACTATGTTATATAGAAGTATGAAAGGCATTTTTAAAAGACCCAAATCAACATTCTAGAAATGAAAACTGCATTATCTGAGATGAAAAATACACTGAATATAATTAATGGCATACTAGGCACTGCAGAAGAAAAAGTGAGAGAACTTGAAAACATAGCAATAGAAACTACCCAAAACTAAGCACACAGAAAAAACAAAGAAAGTAAACAGACTCAGGGGAGCCTGGGTGGCTCAGCCAGTTAGGCAGCTGGCTCTTGGTTTCAGCTCAGGTCATGATCTCACAGTTTCATGAGTCAATCCCCACATCAGGCTCCATGCTTACAGGGCAGAGTCTGCTTGAGATTCTCTGTCTCTCTGTCTCTCTCTCTCTCTCTCTGTCCGTCCCCCCACTTGCACTGTCTCTATCTCTCTCAAAAATAAATAAACTTAAAAACAATTTTTTAAAAAAGAAAGTAAACAGACTCTTTGTTATTTAAATCAAAAATTAATTGACTACTTAACACAAAAATAACTGGCTATTATGGGGTTTACCATATATGTAGAGAGAGAATATTGATAGCAATAACACAAAGACTAGCAGTGGGGAAATGCAAGTATACTATAGTAAAGCTTCTGTAATACATATGAGGTGGTATGTCATTTGAAAGTAGACTTTAAAACAATAGGTCACCTCAGGAGCCCTACTCAATTCAAAGCAATTGAATTTGAAGGGAAAAAAAAACTTATCATGAAGAAAATTCCAAGTCTAGAGGGTTTAACTAGTGATTTCTACCAAACATTTAAGGAATAAATAATACTAATACTACATTAACTCTTCCAGAAATTGATGAGAAGAGTGCATTTCCAAATCCATTTTATGAGATTTTTACCATTACTTTGACACCCAACCAGACACATTATAAGAAAAGAAAACCAAAGGCCAATATCACTGATGAAGACAGATACAAAAATTCTTAACAATTCCAAACAACGGGGTACATTCCAGGAATGCAAGATTGGTTTAACAAACAACAATTAATAAGTACAACTTATTAGCATTATTAATTTACTGGGCTGCCTGGGTGACTCAGTTGGTTAAGCAGCTAACTTTGGCTCAGGTCATGATCTCACGGTTCATGGGTTCGAGCCCCACATCAGGCCCTGTGCTGAGAGCTCAGAGCCTGGAGCCTGCTTCAGATTCTGTGTCTTCCTTGCTCTCTGCCCCTCCCCTGCTCACGCTTTGCCTCTCTCTCAAAATAATAAATAAACATTAAAATATTTTTTAATATTATTAATGTACTAAATTATGTAGTATATTAATTTTTAATAGCCAAAAATTCAAGTCATATCAATCGATACAGGAAAAGCATTACATAAAATCCCAAGTCCATTTCTAGTACAAATGTCAAACCAGCAAAGTAGGACTAGAAAGAAACTTGTTCAATCTGGTAAAGAGCATCTAATAAAAATCTATAGCCAACACCAGACTTTACAGTGAAAGACCACATGCTTTCCCCCTAAGATCAGAAAGAAGACAAGGATGTCTGTTCTCACACTTCTCTCTCTCTTTTTTTTAAGATTTTATTTTTAAGTAATCTCTGCACCCAATGTGGGGCTCAAACTCACAACCCCGAGATCCAGGGTCACATGCTCTACTCACTGAGCCAACCAGGCACCCCTATTCTTGCCACGTCTATTCCACATTGTACTTGAGGTTTAACCAGTGCAAGCAAAGAGATAAAATACTTCCAGTTTGGAAATAATAAAATATCCTTTATTTTCAGACAACATGATCATTCTACAAAATCCTATAATCCTGTGTAATCTGCAAAAAAAAGCTACTAAAACTAATAAGTAAGTATAACAAGTTACAGGATATGAGATCAATACACCAAATCAGTTGTATCCTCATATAATATTTACAATAAGAAATTAAAAATTTAAAAATATACTGTTTTCATAATGTCAAAAACCTGAAATACTTAGGGAAAAGTGTTAAAAAGATACACAAGGCCTATGCAATAAAAACTAGACATATTGTTAAGAGAAAGTAAAAAATACCTACATAAAGTGAGAAATATACTGTATTCATAGATTGGGAAAATTAGCATGTTGACAATTCTTCCCAAGTTGTACTATAGATTTGGCACAATACTGATAAAAATCTCAGCAGGCCTTTCTATAGCCTAAAAATTGGTAAGTTAATTCTAAAATACATATGAAAATGAAAAAGCTAAACAAGTTTGAAAAGAGGTGCTAAAACAAGTTTGAAAAGTAGAACAAAATTATTGAGAGCTTTATTTCCTTATTTCAAAATTATTACAAAGCTATAGAAATCAAGAAATCAAGACAATGTGGTATTGGCATAAATATATTGAAGTATGTAATTGGAACAGATTAGAGAGTCCAGAAAAAGAAACAGATGTATGAAAAGAGAGCTAAAGATAATTCAGTGGAGAAAGAATAATCTTTTCAACAAATGATTCTGGAAAAGTTAGATATGCATATATAAAATTTGAACTTCAATCCATTCTTCACACCAAATGTAAAAACTAACTCAAAATAAATTATAGACCTAAATTAAAACAAAGTTTATAAAACTCCTAGAGTAAAATATAGAGGCAAATCTTCATGACCTTGTGTTACACAAAGTTTTCTTAGATATGACACTAAAAACATTTTCCAAAAAAGAGAAAAACTGATAAGTAAAATAACATCAAAATCGAGAACTTCTTTTCATAAGGCATTCATAAAAGCTTGGAAAGACAAACCACTGACTAGGAAAATATATTTGCAAGTTACATACCTGATGGAAGGTTTGTATCCAGAATACATAAAGAATATTCAAAACTCAATAATAAGCAGCTCAACGACTCAATTTAAAAATGGGCCAAAGACTTGAACAGATACTTCACCTAGGAAGGTATATGGATGAGAAATAACTACCTGAAAATATGTTCAACATAAGTAGTCGTTAGGGAAATGCAAAGTAAAAGCACAGTGTGGTACCACCGCATACCCATTGCAATGGCTAAAATTCAAAAGACTAACCCTACCAAATGTTGGCAAGGATGTGGACCAACTGGAATTCTTCTACAGTGTTGATGGAAATCTAAAATAATGTAATCATTTTGAGAAACAGTTTAAGGAGTTTTTCAAACGTTTCTTAAAAAGATGAACATACACCTACTATATGATTCAGCTCTTTAACTCCTATGGCCTAAGCTGAGGGAGATGAAGTCATATGTTCAAATCCAAATTTATGTTCAAATGTTTATAGCAGTTTTTTTGGTAACATCAGGATTTGGAAACAATCTGAAAGTCCATTAATAGGTGAATAGATACGCTAATTGTAGCATATCCAAACATGGAGTAATAATAAGGAACAAACTACGGATACACAAAATAAATTACATGACTCTCAAAATAATTATGTGGAGTGAAAGAAGCCAGACCCAAATGACTACATATTGCATGATTCCACTTATAACCTAGAATTCTATAAATCATAACCTAATATAGAGTGATAGAAAGCAAATCAATATATGCTTGGAAATTAGATGTGGGGGAGGGATGGGAGGAGAGGATGACACAGGACCACAAGGAAACATTAAAGGTGATGGGTCTGTTTATGGTCTTGATTGTTGTGGTTCATGGGTATGCACACCCATAGAAAGCTATTACTTTGTTGTCGTTTTTGTTGATTTTAATGAAGCTCAAGAGAGAAAGTACAGTAGAATAATCATACACCACATACACTTGCCATCTTTAAATTTTTTTCTGGAAGGTGTATTTGTAAGAAACACTTATGCCTTGAGAAATTGGTGTGATTCATACAAGACCTACTGCGTTGGAATTATTATGAAAAAATAACCTAGATCCATTCTACAGCATATACGGAATACTGCAAAACAGCTGAGACAAAAACATATCCTTCGCATGTAATTGACAATAAAATAACTAGCATCTTAATATTTTTGAAATCTGGACATTTTTTTCTGCCCTGAAGACAAATGTTCAAAAACTTGAACTGTTTTGTTAGTCATAAGTTTATTAAGGATTGCAACTGGTCACAAACTTGGTATCAGCCATGTTTGCTATTGTGAAAAAGCTACCATTATTCTAGGTCATATGAAGTGAGTATGAGGCAGAGGAAATTAGAATGTATACTTCTAGCAAACTTAGACCTTTATTTAAAAAAGTATGTAGTTTCATTCATAAATTTTTACTCTGCATCTTCTATCTATCCCAGGCTTTATGCTGGGCATTGAAGATATAATTAGGAAAAATTTTATCCCCATACTTTGAAGCGCCAAGCTTCCCTCTATGATCTGTGTGATTCCCAGTCACTAGAAATACCTTGCTCAAAATTTCCCAGGTACCCATTTCTCTGCTTCAAGGGTGCTGTCCAAACCAACAGCTGACATGCTCAGATGCCCCTGGGAGTTCTGGGCCTTAGGCCTGTGAGGTCACCCTGGGCCTCAGAGCTGCCACCCGATTGCACGAGGGGGGACTGGGAAGCAAATCTCTCTTGCTGACCAGTGTGATATTCTTTTCAGGATCCCATGAGCTTCTGGCACGATGCTGGTTTGTATTGTTTATGTAGACAGAAATCCTTGGGTATTTGCCCAGGACCCTGCCTACTTTAAGGCAAATCTGGGATAAGGAACATACTTTCTGCTAGTGGAACCAAATGTTCAGGGTCTGGGTGCAAGAAAGCGCAATGGGACTAGGGCAAGTGATGCTTAAAAATAAGGTGCCTTGTTCCCCAGTGGCAGGGGCTTAAAAAAGGAAGTTATTGGGTCAGATCACTGTCACTCTACTCCAAAAAACTGACAAAGACAGTACCTATGTCTGTAGAGCCAAGAGGAACAAAAATGACCCTAGGAAAGTAGTAGTCCTTAATGGAGATATTAGAGAGGTAACTTAAGTTTTATCTTCCCCTATATGACAGCTTGGGGTGAGAGAGAAGGACATGGAATTTCTCTATGGCTTTCTGAGAGGAAATGAACTTAACTTATATCAGAAGAAAAATTGACCATTAAAAAGACGTTATCTCCTACAAGAATAATCTGCTTAATGTGTGGCTGGTCTATACTTGGAAACTTACAAGAAACCATATCACCTCCTGTGGCTTCTATCTTCTCTTTGCCCCAAATATGATGACAAAATAAAGAAACTTGGGAATTGCAGGGAGCTTGTCAGTTTCAAATGGCAGGGATGCATCTCCAACTCATGTAAATGAGGGGAGAATTTATTGATTTACACAATTAAGAAGTCAAGGAATTGAACTAGCTTTAGGCATGGCTGGATCCAGAGGTTCAAAATGTCCCCTGGGATCTATTTTCCTCCATCCCTTCCCTCTGCTTTCTTTTTTGTTGATCATGTTGCCCCATGCAGCGGTTTCATATTTAATCCTACCTTTTTTTAATAGCCTCAGCGAAATGATAATGACCTTTTCCCAAGAGTCCTAGCAAAATTCTAAAATTGACTCTGATTATCTTGGTTTGAGTCAAGGGCTTACCCATGAACCAGTTACTGAGAGTAAGAAGTTTGAATAGTCTAACATCATTCTTGAGTCATATGCTCAACCTTGGAGCCAGGGGGATAGTGTCAGCCTCACCTACATTAAGGGTCTGAGTATGATGAGTGCTGCTGGTGAGTGATTCACAAAATTACACTGGAGTTTTTTTTAGTAACAAAGAAGGGAGACATGTTAGGCAGGCAAGACAAACAAACAATGAAAACACAGCTCCCCCCACCTCCCCCCACACACAGATGCTCCACCTTTTAAAGTCTCTTTGAAGCCTATTTTTAATGAGTTTGATATCTTAAGATGAACCCAGCCAAGAACATTCCTAGATGTACTAAATTTTACTCTGTGATTATTTACGCTTTTGCTGTCATCCTCCAAAAACTTGTTTTGTTTCCATCCTGCACACTTTCAATGAAAGCCAAGGCGTAAAGAAACTAACTTTTTGGCTGTGGGTCACCCAATAAAATGTGTTCCTGTATATGTTCTGGACTGGAAATACCTCTTGGCAAGAAAATAATGGAGCTAGCTGCCTTCATCATAAGGGAGAAGAGCCATGTGTAGCTTATGCATGAAATAAAAGACCCAGTGTACAACTTTCAAACAACAGATTGTCCCCAGCAGTGGTGAGCCCATAAGCAGTGACAAATGAAGCCTTCTCAGGCTGTCCCCTGTACCTTAGTTGTGTTCTGAACTGAGCAGAGCCACAGCTGAGAGTCATTGAGGCACCGTGCCCAGTTAATCCTTAGCGCTCATGCCAAGACTGTCAACAAAGGGTCCCATTGTCATGGCACAGTGGGGCTATGGGCACCAGGATGCTAGGAACTGGATAAAGACCACCAACTCATTGACTGAATGCTGCCTCTCACTCCCTTCCCAAAATGGAAATCAATGTTTGGCACTTGGCACTCATGACTAGTCTGATAATACCATTCTCAATGTGCATATGCCTGTGAGAAAAAAGAAATGGATATGCTAAAAGCAGACTTCACTTCCAAACCTCACAGGGGTTGCACATATCATTGAGAAACAATTTATTTAACAAAATTATGTTGATCCTGTCTGCCCTTTTAATTGCATGCTGAGTTTGGTGATGAAGTGTCTGATTTGCCCCACGCATTCAAAAAATAAAAGAAGATATAGAAAGAAAAAGGATGGGAATCAAGACACCCTGAAATTTCCTTTAAAAGTTTCCATCTCAGCACTGTCATGCCGGCTCTCTCTTTATTCCTTTGCTAAGTGATCTCACTGTCAGTGTTGGAGGTTATTCTCTTGAACCCTTTCAGACAGTTTTCTGTTATTACTTTAATTCTCAGTAAGCTGTTGGCAATTGCTATCAAATTGCTTCATGGATCAATTCTTCCCTCATAGCCCATTAAATTTTGCTTTTTTGTACTGAGTGAGAAGTCACAAACACATTTGGTTACAAATGGTCAGTGGGCCATAAGCCCTTTACTACTACTATTCTTTAGAACCTATCGCAACAGACTCACATTAGGATTTCTGAATGCCCCATATTTGTGGGGCTTTTCCATATTCAGTACCATATCCCGCTATTATGGACAGGTCTGTTGGATTCAATGTTATTTGCTTGAATATGCAATCTGGAAGGGGTGTAAGTCTACAGGATGTAGTTATATTGGCTACATCGCAACAGTCTTGTAGTTGGCAAAAATGGCCACAAATTAGGTTTCTCACTTTATCCAGACTGCTTGGCAGTGTGACTTTGCAGCTCCTCTTGCCAAGAAGAGGGTCTCTTTCCTCATGTCTTAAATGTGAGCTGGTCCTGTGACTTGCTTTGATCCACGGCATGTGGCAGAAGTCATGGTGTGCCAGCCCCAAGCCTGGGCTTCAAGAGGCTGTGCAGCCTTCCGCTCGTTTCCTCTGAAGCCTGCTTCCCCCAGGTGAGCAAGCCCAGACTAGCTTGCTGGAAGATGAGAAGCCTTCGAGGAGAGTCACAGTGCCCTGACTTATAATAAACCAGCCCCCAGCTGACCTGGCAGCTGATTCCAGACACAGCTAAGTCCAGCCCGAATTACTAGCCTCAGAGCTAAATAAATGGGTATTGTTTTAAAGCATTGAATTTTTAGGGTGCTTTATTATGCTACAAATATTAATTGATAAAATCCTCATCTTATTGGTGTCAGTGGCCCTTGACATTCTTACCCGATAAACACCACCTCCCAGCTTCTACCCCAAAGTAAGAAATCCTTTCGGTATGCGTAGCTAGGAAATTGATGAAGATAAGGATCTATCACCAAACGTTTATGTCTATGACAGTATCAGTCCTCTGTTAAAACACGATGAACAGCTCCTTATTGCCTTCTGAATAGTGCTTGAGCTTATCAATCCAACATGCAAGGCCCTCCACAATTTGCATTTGCACAATTTGTCAGCTTTATTTTTTTTTTAATTTTTTTTCAACATTTATTTATTTTTGGGACAGAGAGAGACAGAGCATGAACAGGGGAGGGGCAGAGAGAGAGGGAGACACAGAATCGGAAACAGGCTCCAGGCTCTGAGCCATCAGCCCAGAGCCTGACGCGGGGCTCGAACTCAGGGACCGCGAGATCGTGACCTGGCTGAAGTCGGACGCTTAACCAACTGCGCCACCCAGGCGCCCCTACCCTGTCAGCTTTAGATCTGCCGTCTTTTATTCAAAAACACTGTCTTTTGGGACTATCTGGATCACTCTATTTTTCTCAGATTGTGACACTTTCCCCCTCCTTGCCTTTCTTTGTACAGTACTTCACTACTTGGAACACTTTTTCCCTCATCTCTGCACGGTGAAATCCTACATATCCGTCAAAGTTCATGTTTTTTCGAGGGTCGGTAAATAACACATTTAATTATTTTCCTTTTAAAATCTATACTCAGGATGTACATCATTCAACTCCTTGGGTAATCATGAAGTTTTCCTCAAATATAACCATAAAAGGATTCCAGTGTGTCTTCAATTTCATCATGTGGACACAGTATGGGAGATTCCTTCCTCAACACAGATATCCTTTGGAGTTAAAGGATTAAGGTGCAGGGCGTCACTGCATGCAGGCTCACCAGTCAGCCAGTCAGTCCTGGGGCATCAGTTTCGGTCGGCGCCTGCACACTGGGCGCCCAGGGAGGCCGGGTGCCAGGGAGGCGGGTGGGAAGGCCTGGCCCACGCCGGTGACTGAGCACACAGTGACAGCGAGGGACATGAGGCGTTGGTCACAGGCCTAGCGCCTGACCATCCAAGGACCTGCCAGGGCACTGCGAAGTTAGAGGGCAGGTTGACGTGGACCTCAGCATCTGGGAGGGGGCGGTGGTCTCTGGACCTGGAAGAGGGATGCACAGCACATTTGTGCGAGGCATCTGTGTACCAGGTAAAGTGGGCTCCGTACCCTGATGCTCCCTAGGCAGAGAAGACGCAGAAGCTACGTGTCCCAGGTGTTGGCAAGGGATGTCGCTGTAGAGGTGTCCCAGCTCTGTCCATCCTGCTGCTGGGGCTGTCCTAAAACTGGGCCTCCTGCTCCTTCCATGCACGTACTTTGTTTTCTGAAGTCCTGAGCTTCTGCAGAAAGCAGAACTCCTAGGTGTTTCTCACTGAGTATACCATGGTCAGCAAGCTGGAATCAACCCTTGCGAGGCTTCCAGATTCCCATGCTCTGCCAGTAATTAAGGCTCCCTCGTGTCTCTTAGTGAAGGCCATTCCTGCAGCCCTCAAAGCCATGTCTTTTCCGAGCAGCCCAACTCCTCTACCTGTACTCTGTAGACAGGCTGCGTCACATGTTCCCTGCCTTCTCCAGAACTTGAGGTTCCCTCGTGCTGCTTTTGGTGGGCTTTCCAGTCTGGTGGGTAGGCCCCCACCTGACAGGGCAAATCCAAGTCTTCCGGGTCTTCCCCTGACAAAGTCTATTTTGAATGTTGCCTCTTTCGTGATGCTTTTCCAAAACATCCTGATTAGAATGGATGATTTCTTCCTTCCTTGGAATGCTGAATGTCCTTGACTTCTAGCCTTCAGACATCACCAGAGGGTCTTGGATTCTCATTGCTTTGAACCCTGTGATTCCCTGGTATAGGACATCACCTCTACCATTGTCATCGTAGAATCTATTGCATGCTCATCATAGACCAGACCATCGCAAATTAGCTCATTTAGTCCTCTTGATTACCCTATTTGGTAAATGTTATAACTTGCAATTCATAGGTGATACAAGTGAGGCTCAATGACCTAAGTAATGTTCTAAGGTCCTATACCTTCTGGGTGGCAGGTGTAGTAGTAAACCTGGGCTTTCACTTTGTCTCTTAGATCTCCTTTACAACTCCTTATGCCAGGGACACACGGCAGTTGCCAAAGCAATGTCTTAGAGAGAGCATGGTGAGAGAGATCTGACCACACATACTGGCCCAAGAGAACCTCCGTACTGGGTTACTTGGCTATATAAGGACTAGTTTTCTTCAATTTCCATTGCCTAATCTAGAAGGTTCTGAAATATTTTATGAGCTTTTAATGCCAGACAGTGGTTCACCACTATAAACAGTTGATAAGCTTCTTGCTGTTTGCTGCTAATTGGAAACTAATAACTTTCTCCCCCTTCCAGTCATAATAGATTTCTGTTTGTGTAGTCTAGCTTGTCTGTAAGATTTGACATTGTTGCACCCAAGAGGCTGGCCTTGATTGATCAGATTTCAATATGGCAGTTGCCATTCTACCCAGGTACTGTGGAGTAAGTTGACAACGGAGATCCAAAGTAAGAGAGGGAAAATTTGGCTTTGCCACTTGGGAAGTGCAGGGAAGCCTCTCTCCTTTTACCTAAACTTTTACCAGGGCCTAGTTTGTTTGCCCAGAAAGCCATGGGTTATTCTGTCACACGTATCAGAAAAGTAGGAAAATTTCCCATAGTTGTGAGTGATTTCCTTCTTAAAATAGCAAAAGAGAGAGGAACTCAAAAGACATGTTTTGGTGTTATGAAAAAGTGTTCTTGGTGACAAGCATCTGGATTCTAATTTTTTTAAGTTTATTTTGAGGAGAGAGAGAGACAGAGAGTGTGTGTGTGCATGAGGGAGGGGTAGAGAGAGAGGGAGAGAGAGAATCCCAAGCAGGCCCCATGCTTTCAGCACAGAGCCTAACACAGGGCTCGATTCCATGAACTTGGAACATGAGATCGTTACTTGAGCTGAAACTGAGTTGGACACTCAACTACCCACTGAGCCACCCAGGCTCAGGGCCAGTTTTGAACGGCAGGAAAAAACGAGGCTGACTTCATAGTTCCACAGGCCGCTAGGCCACAGTCTCAGGCACAGTGACCCTGCTGCTAATCTTTTGTTCAGTCAGGAGGTAGTGTCTGCTTGACAGGCAAAGTTCACATGTGAAGCCTTGCAACGGGAGAAGTTTGTCCTTGAACCTGGGTTCTACAGGAGGCAGGCTTCCCAACTGAACCCGTGTCTCACTGAGGAGTTTCCTGGGCTCTGTCTCAACCAGCCCTCCCTGCTGGCCAGAACCTTGAGCATGCCTGCCTCAGAACACAGAACGTGTGCCTTGAGGACCACAGTGGACTCCGTTTCACCTAAAGAAATAGCTACCCACCGAGGAAGGCTCTCGTTGTATGTGGATTTTGTTATCATCCAAGCACAGTACCCAATCTGGGAAATGGTGATCCCTGCCAAGTTCCCTCCCCGGCTTCTTGAAAGTCTCTACCCCAGTGCAGTTGCAGCTGGCTTATGCCAAGCATGTTCATGGTTTAATTTGATACAGCAAATATCTGCAGGCACTCTGAAGACCTGACAGTGTGCTGGGCCCAGAGGGGAATTAGACTTGATTTTTCTTCCCCCAAATATCTTCAAGGATACGATATAAATATGCTACATTAGAGAGAAAAAAACAAACAGAGCTTGTAGTACAACCTGCTTCGCCTTGTTTCCCAGGCTTTTACTCCATCAGGTTTCATCTGCTTCCTCTTTCATGATTCCGCTTTCTCATTGTCAGTTCTAAAAACAGCAGAGACAATAGCCAAGCCATGTTTCTTTGACATCTCCTTGAATCTGTGCTTCGCTCTGAACTAATAACCTATCATTTGAAAAAAGCTGTTACTGGAGGTTCAGGATGGGACACTGGCAGTGACTTGCACTTAATAGTTGTACAGGAAATACTTACTGAGAGGAAGAATTATTTAATATATCGAAGAAGGATAACCAAGTGAAGTGCGTGTTTTTTTTTTAATATCAGGATGCCTGAGTTTAACATGTGGCCCTGTCACTTGCAGTGACACTATGGGCGAGTGTCTTGACCTCAAAGTCTCAGTGTCTTCATCTGTCAAATTAGGGTAATAATAATAATAATAATGCCTAAACTGAGGGTAGTTATGAGGTTTAAGCAGTAACCTCAGTATGTAGGGCATATTAAGCATTTAAGAAATATTATTATTATGACTGTTATGGTTATCATTGCCAAACATTATACAAAGTGCCTTATCTGCAGTTTTTCACTGATGTTCACAATATGCGCTTTGAAATAGGTATTTATATATATATATATATTTACTTATTTAATTCCCTGATGCAAAATCAAGACTCAGAGAGATAATAAACTTATCCAAGCTTATAGAAGGGACTGACTTTGAAATCTCTTCCCTCAATCCCCAGCCGCCACAGAAGGTGGAGATGTAAGAAGTGAAGTCTCCTGTGAACTTAAATTTTTTTTTTTGAACGCTCTGTAAAGTTTGTGGGAGGCTCATTATTTCAAAACTGGCAAAGGTTATTCTATACAACTCAGCTGGTCAATAAGTTTGGCTGCCCTTGAAGCAGGATAATTCAGTTCAGAGCTAAGTTTTCTCTGAAATCTCTTTACAGAATGCTAATGTTATTTCCCATCAAATAGAATCCAAGTCCCTCAGTTTCTTTGTAACTGGAACAGTTCCCTTTTTCAGGCCACTAGTCAGGCCACAGTCAGGTTCTAATTTAGGATCTCTTTAGCTGTCCCAGGTCCCATCCGAATTTGGGTCTCGTAATGGGGCGCTGAAACCAAAAAATACTAAATGTCTCTGCTCAGCTTCCTGCCGGCCACAGTCCATACACGCAGAGACACATGCACAAACTTACCACTGTGCGCCTCGAGGGGCCAAGAGTGTCTTTGGCAGGGTGGAGTGGGCTGGAGCTCCTGAGCAATGTTTCCTGTAGTACTCAAATCTGGAATTTGGTCACTCCTGGCCTCTATGACATTGGGCTTTTCCACAGTGGCTTCTCAGGGGATTCCAAAGAGGCCCAGCTCCAGGTCAGTCTCCCAGTGGTGATGGGGGGCAGCTCCCGACATCAAGGTCTTCCAAGAGCTACTCTTTGTCCGTGGATCTGCCGTGCATGGGACATCCCAGACATGACACCACGTCCGTCCTTGGGGAGCTGCCACGAAGGGTGCGACTGCCGAAGGGAGGCTCCTTCAGCGATGGCAGGTGCTAGTGGGCAGGAACCATTCTCCTGGCAACTGCACTCATCTCCAAACCTCTTAGGTTTTATTGGGTCTTGGAGCCCAGCCTGAGCATCCTCCCCGAAGGCAGCTTCCAGCACGGCCTCCCCTAGCAGTGGGGACACACGCTCTCTTAAGAGCACCGACGCAGCCTTCAGAACCGCTTAAATACTTACTACTACCATGACTACCATGACTACCGATTGTAAATTAATATTAATAGTAGCTGCCATTTGTATACACTTCCTACATGCAGGCGTTACATTAATACATTTTAGTTCCATCACAATAGTGTGAGGTCAATACCCCAAAACCCGTTTAAGACACAAGGAAATCAAGGACCAGAGAAGCTAAGTGACTTGCTAAGGTAACTGGCTGGTAGGTAGCAGATAGGCATTGGCATTAAGGTTTGTCTGATTCAGAAGCCTTTGCTTTTCTCATCAAAATGCCGTTTTATTAAGTGATAGGTACAGTTCTGAGAACCTCATATATGTTGCCTCACATAATGAGCACGGACGGTGGGTGCTGTGCCAGGCACCCATCCTTCTGAGATGGTCCATGTATGCACCTCACTCAGTCTGAGATTTCAGAATGCTGAGGAGGCATCCCTACCTCCTGGAAGTGCCTGTCAGGACACTGGCAGCGGCTTAAATGCTACATCACCTCCCTATTCTCTTCTCCGTCCCTCCCACCTCTAAAGCAAATCCCTGCAAAACCCACTTTTCCCTAAGACACGCAAACCAAACTCTCAATTTTGGCTGACCTAAGTTCCCTGAAAACTGGTGCAGATGAATGCATCTTACACTAAGTAAACCGATTTGTGGGTCTCCCAGGAAGCAAGCTGAAGTCAAATCTAATAACCAGCATAAAACTACAACTCTGATTATCCATGAATGGAGTACCCATGGCACATGTTTAATCCCACATGAGATAACATATGCAAAAGGGCTTTGAAAAGTATAAAATATTCTACAAATGTCAAATATGATTATTCTTGTCAATGCCATATTTGCCCTCCCAGCAGGTGTGTGCTGAGGGAATATAAATGATTGCAGGACTAGTCTGAGCCAAGCATAATTGGCATTGTCGACTGTGTGATGGTGAAGCCCAGTGATGTCAGGATACGATCCTTCATCCAATAGAAAAACTGGGTCTGAGCCCTGACCCCGCCATTAACAAGCTGGGGGAACTTTGGCAAGCCACGAGCCTTCTCTGATTTGCAGTTTAGTAATAATTTAATACTAATACTAATATTAAGACTAATACTAATACTACTACTAATAATATATGAAGTATGTTTGCAGCTACTACCAGTTAATGTACACTCACTCCAAGCCATGCGCTTTACTAAGAGCTTTACATACAATAGCTCATTTACTTCTCACAATAGTCCTCTGTGCTAGCAACATCCCCATTTTACAGGTGCACAAACAGAGGCCCGGAGATGTTAGGTGCCTTACCCCTGGCTTCTTATCAAATAAGTAAGGAAGCCAATATTTGGATCTAAGTCAAGCTATTCATTAAAATTCAAGTAGGAGTGGTTTGGGGGTTATCTGTGCCCTGTTCCTATTTCACTTATAGGAAAATTAGCTATGGTTGAATTTACAATTCCTAAAGAAGAAGGAAGAATCTTCTTAGAATCCCAGAGAGAACAGATAGACTCCTAATAAGTAAAACAGACACATGATTGATTATGATGTTTTTCTAATACATGAACTATGCTTGCCTTCTCTTTAGAAAATGCTTTTCAGACTAAGGGCATTGCTACCAGAAGAGGTTATCTTGGGAGAAAATGGAATATTGTACTTAACTCCTTGTGTTGCAGGTATTGATTGACCCTTCTGTCTTGCTCCTTCTAAACTGTGAATTCTTTATGGAAAGTACTGGAACTCATCTACATCCCCAGCACCTATCACTGAGCTTGTCACATCAATGTTCAATGGTAGAATGAATGGACATATGTTTGCAGGATAAATGAATGTACAAGTGAATGAATGTCTGGCTCCTTGCCTTTATAATTCTTTGTTCTTTCCAAGTAGAGATGAACGACTCGGGTAGAACTAAATGACCAATCCTGTTCTTAGCCACTTGCAGTCTAAGAAACCTAGTCCCACAGCTCAGGTATTGAGTCAACCTTGGCACTCATGTTTCTCAGCTGTTGTAGATCTCTGCTGTCTTATGACAGCAGTGGGCATTTGTTGTTCATGAGGACCCAGAACCCATTTTACTTTCTTTCAGAAATATCTGCTCCCTACTCTCAGTTCATGTGATGCTGGTTGGATTAATACTCCTTTCTTCCTTCCAGCCCTAGAAGTGAACCCAGGGTCCAGGTATGAACAGTCAGTATAGTCCATCCTCTGACCAGAATAGTTGCTTAGTTAATAGAACACATCACTCACACTCCCCCAGTGAATCATGGGATTTTTTTGAGTCAGTAAGAAAAAAGAAGTTCTTTTCCACTAAGGATGCCAACCTAGTTCAATGTAAGCCTATAGCCGCTAGTGGCCACCTTGCTACTGTAAGAGAATAAACCTGTCTGAGCATGAAGCCAAATTAGGAAGAATTGTGTCAAGAGATGAAAAGAAAGAGGCATTCTTAACAACACAATTTACAAACTATGAAAGAATGCATTCATCTTTGGAGCCAAGTCTGTTACTGACTTTCACTTATGTAATCCAATAAACCCAGCCCTTCCTGTGTGTGTGTGTGTGTGTGTGTGTGTGTGTGATTTGACCACCAGCTTGCACTGCCACGTGGTCCATCCCCACAGTTTTTCGGTCCTATGCTTTAGGAATCTAACCTAATTTGCTCCCACTACAGGACATAGACAGCTCTTCCCTCTGCTCTTCATAGACCAGTGTCTCCCTCATAGTGGTGGCTGTATGTAGTCTCTGGGTCTTTGTTCCCCACACGTGGGACTATTCCATCACTAACAGAATCCTGAGGTTGCTGTTTTGACACACGTTAGTGGAAAACTCGAGGTTTTCAGTGAAAGATACAGTAGTATTGCTTAATAGGTAAGAGCCTTCAGACTCAGGTAAAACTGGGTTCAAATCCCATTTTGACTATTCAGAAGCTATATAACCTTAGGCAAATTGTTTTTTCTCCATGAAACTCTGTCTCTTGACTATAAGCGGGGATAAAAATGACCACACTGCAAGGAATTAGATGAGATATGTAAAGCATGGAGAGTTTGGCAATACATAGCAAATACTCCATAAATGGTAGCTATTACATTATTTTCTTTTTAAAGTCTTAAAGCCAATCTATCAAAGCTGTATACTGACTGTGGTGCAAAAAAACTGATACCAATTGCACATGGAAAGAAACACTTTCATAAAGAATGACCCTTACGACAGATTGCGTGATTACTAAGAACTTCAGAAACTGGAGGTGATCTGGCATGTATTGTTGTGTAATGTGTACTTCAGAAAGAAAACAAAACACCCTGAGGGGTTTTTTTTTAATTGAGAGCACTTGGGCAGAACAATAAAGGTTTTACAATTTATAAGGCATCAAATAATTTACATGAATACAAAGAAATACGGGAAGCCATTTTAGGCTTCATTTAAAAGGATTGGAGAAATATGAGTAGGACTTCTTGATATAATACCAGCTAAATCAAATATCACAAGTAAACAAATATGTTGAGGGCTTTATTACAATAACTTCTTTACAAGTATGTGACATTGTACTATAAAATTTTTTAAAAGCAGACATATAATGTAGATGGAGACAAAAATAGTCACTGTGCAGTTTTTTGAACGAAAAAAATAAAGATAAAATGTGTTAAAAAGCATACTGTATGTCAACTATACTTCAATTAAAAAAAGCAATGAATACAAGATGATATACTGAGAAAGCAATATTTCTAAAGACACAAAGGTCCTTAGAGAAAGAATAAAATAAAGTGTGGTTGGCAGAGACAGTAAAATATAATTAAGTAACTAAAGACCAACTTGCCTTACTGGGACCCTTGAACTTGCTTGAGAGGAAATTCTCTGACCTAGAGAAGAGGTCAAATGGAATGAAAACAGAAACCCAGGTTTGGAAGTTAATAAAGTCATAATGAGAACATAAAAGGGGCCACATAAATAAGGACATTAAGACCACAAGGTAAAGTATGGAGTAGTCAATGGAGTAAAAAGTGGAGAGAATCCAAACAAGGGCAATGGGGCAGCAACTAATAAGATGGGAAAGAGTGGGGCAGAACTGAAATGTTCACAGGCAGTGGTATAAGGACAGGCAAAAGCATCTCTGAGTTAGTCCATCATTTCCCGCAGATTCTTTTCAGCAGGATGCCAGATCATCAGGTAGTTAGTTGTTGGTGTTCTGCAGAAAAGAAGGGTCTACGATCAGATTAAGTTAATGCAAGTGGTGTAGGTTTCTTCATTTAGGGCTTTTTCGGAGGCTTTTGATGGTTGTTGAGTGAATATTTAAAAGAGGAATAAAAGAATAAGCAACATTGCCTTTTACCAGAGTAATTTCCCAGGGAATGGTGTGGGGATGAAAGGAGGAGGGAGAGGAACTCATAACCTTTTTCTTTTTTAATCAGAGTTCCTCTCGTTTCGTGAACACTCAGGAATCAAACACGCTATTGAGATGAAATTTTGCCCTCCCTACTTCTTGGCCCTTGGAAAAATGTCCCACCATTGGTCATACCATTCTCATTTCATCCTTCTGAAACTCCTAGACCAGATTCAGGAATACCGTGGTCACTGGGACAAGATTGAAAGTGGCTCTTAATGCCCAGTTTACCTCCAGCTTCCCACTTTGGCATGTAAAGCATTGTCATTTCTATACACCATCCGCACTGAGTCTTTCCCCTGCCAATACTCTTCTATTTTCATTTATAGCCCTCTACATCACAGCATGTACCCTAACAAGCACTTAATGTATTCATAAATTTGACTAATGTGTCTACACCCAGACCTCAACCTGTGATCTAACACCACCACCAACAAAAATTTTCCACCTAGTTTCTCAGAGCTAAATCTTCCCAAGCAATGTATTGCCTTTTGGGGAGAGGGAATGAAAGCAGGGCACCTTCCTAGGAGCTCCACCGATTAAAAGATGAGGGCTTTGCGATGAAACCAGTCTCCTTTTTCAAATAAGGCTGAATTCTGCCTCCAATGCCTTTGGCCCTCTCCATCGTCCCTTTAAATGTCACATCTGCCCTCATCACTCAATATGTTTTGCATAGGTCAAGATGTTTCCCCAGCTCAGCTGAAGAGGGATGAAATCTTGGGCACTGAGGATTCATCATCTTTATAGATGTTGAGTGCATGCAGTGTTAGGAAGAAAAGCCGCAAAGAACAGAATGTGAAATCCTCTAGTCCCAGGAATTCAGTCCTAAGAAATATTTTGAATGGTATACTGGGGCTCCTTCAGGGGCATCAGAGAAGGCTGACCACTAACTGGTTCATAAAACCCACCTGCTAATGGTTGTGTGCCTGCTGTGTGATTAGTATTTTCTTTTTACTCTTAGGCATCAGTGTCCATCAGACATGCACATCCAGCGTCTCAGATGCTGATAGGCGATCAATCTAGATTATTGCATGGGAGGTCGACAGCAGTTCTCTTGCTCAACCACCAGATGAGTATCACTGAAGCCATGCGGTGCCCCATGTCTAGCATGGGCTTCAGTAGGAAAGTTATCCTTGAATCCTTCTCTACTCCCCCCAAAACTTGTAATTGGTGTATTGTGTTTAAATCATAGCCTAAGTTTTGTTGGCTCAGTTAACTCTCCCAGGATACCTATTTTGAACAGAAATAGCAAGAATAGGAGGCGAGTGTTTTGCCTAGAGAATTAATCTAAGAACCCAAACAGAATCCTTTCCAGAGGCAAGAAAATTGACAGAAAATGATGGGTGAGACACAGCTTGCTGTCAGAGTAATCATCTTTAGTTGTGGGAAGGGAGGCGGAGGGCGAGAATGATCACCATTAAATGAAACAGGTATCACGGAGAACGCATTTCTGGGAGCACATTTTGATGGAGATGCCTCATCAACCGCCAAATCTCTCAGCGGCTTTGCAAGGATCATTCTGCAAATAGCCATTGCGGTCTGGATTTCATCGTTTCACATTTGCACCTTGCAGCTTTTAAGGGCCATTAGAACCTAAATACTGCCCCATCAAAGCTCGACCTAAAAGGGGTTGTTGCCGGCAGCCAGATAGCCAGTGGAATCTCTCAGCCTTCAACAGTTCTTAATAGGTAAATACTTTTGCTTATGAGAGAAAATGATGATCTGGAAATGTCCATGCTCTAAAAGTCTTGGAAATTTGACACTGACTCCCGTAGCAGTCTTATGTAACCTCACTGTCCTGGGGGGTGGACTTGAGTGTCAGAGACCTCATCTTTTGAAAATTTTGCATAATGTGAGACATTAAAATGAAGCCTGGTGTTTACTGTTCAGTTCTTACACAGATATTCCCAGATTCACAGTGAGATATTATTTCCCTTGGAAATGCTTTCTGTCCCTGCCAGTTACTGAATGCAATCAGATAGCTTTGCGTGGGCTAGCATACCAATTAGAGGCCTTGTCTGGGTTACATGTGATGTCTTCCCTCCTAAACTCAATGACATGTCTGCACATAAACAGATGCAGAGAGGAGAAAGCCCAATTCCCATAAAAACCTGGAGACTGTTTCTGTTCTTAAAATTACATGTGTACATATACTCAAGGTGGAAGGCAAAATAGCCATAAAGCATAGCGAATAAAAGAAGATTAATGAGGGAAAGAATCTGACAAAAATATTTAATTAGAATGCAATGGCCTGGCCCTATTATCTTGTATTATTATACGTCTTGTCATTAACCAAATCTGTAGCTAAACTGTGGACATTTGTCTTCATTATGTAGTAAAATGGTATAATGAGCAGGTTCCAAACAATGAATAGCTGTCCTAAAATGATCACAAGCCTGGAGAATGGTAAATGTTTCTATTTCGATTCAGGGGGGTCTTGTAGCTAGAGCCCAGCCCTAGCTGCTGGGCTTTGAGAAATAAAGCAAGAGGAATTGTTGTGTGTTTCAAATTGTGGGTAGATCTGTAAGACCAAGTTGTCTTATAGTGTGACATCCATAGAACTTGGCTTCCAGAGGCCCAGAGGCCTGTCTCTGCTGTGAGCTTACCAAGAGATCTCTCAGGATTATAGTTTCCTCATCCGTCAGACATGATGAATCTCTGTCATCACGAAGGTCCCCTCTGGTGCTAATATTCTATGTTCAAGAAAATGATATGAATTGTTAATTCTTGTTTGGGGTCTAGTTTAACCGATTTGCAGAAAGTCATTCTTCATTCATTCATTCGCTTGTTCACTGAACATTTATTGAATGTCAATAGAATGCCGGCTGCTGCTTCAAGTATGAATAGTCTAGAGATAAAATTTCTGTCTTTAAGCTAGTTCTGTGGTTTCAAATCTTAACTGCACATCCGATCAACCAGGGAAATATTTGAAAACCCTTATGCCTGGGCCAGAGACGGATGCAGAAATTACAGTATATTATACTGCACATTCTTGCACTGGTAAGTGTGGTATCTCTTAAAGAAACGCCTTCTGCTCACTTCTACTAGAGAACTAACAGCATACAGAAGTTCTCCGGCAGGAAGGAACGACTGACATCAATTTGGGAGGATGAGCAAGAGTAAAGCTGGCTGAGAGGGGAAGCAGGTGTATTCCCAGGAGCAAGAGCTGCACACACTGGTGCAGAGATAGGAGACAGCAGACAGGTGGTCCCAGAATCTCAAGAAATTCAGTGTGGCCACAGTATGGGGGAAAAGGCTCACCGGGTAAAATTTAGGAATTAAGCACTTCAAGAGAACTGCGACCAAAGTTTCCCAACATCCCTTACTTTTAGTGGGGGCACTCGGCTGTCCAGTTAGCAGCCGCGTCCCCCAGCTTCCTGGCAACTAGGTACTGCCACATAACTAAGTTCTGGCCAACAGGGGTGTGAATAGAAGTGACGGGGACGACTTCTAGGTCCCTCCTCGGGAAGGAGTCTGCTTGCCTCCGCTTCTTTCTTCCTTTCCGTGAAGTGAAACACAAAACGAATGCTTCAGCCACATTGGTCAACGGTATCTGAGGGAATGAGAAATCAGCAAAGCAGAAGAAATCTGTTCTCTGACTGATACCTGGAGCACCCACCAGCTCGGGCTTATTATACCCCAAGAAAGAAAGCAAGCTTTCTTTTGCTTGAGCGATGGTTTGATAGTCTTTGTTGGAGCAGTGTAGACTGTTTTGTAATTAATACCCCCCTAGAAAGTGAAAAAAAAAATCATTGCTTTTGGAGGCGTTGGCTTTTTATAAACCCCTGCTTTGGGGAAGTTCTGTTGTAGAAAGTATAAGATGGGATTTTTACCACATCCTAGTAAAGGAAGAAATTCTCTGAATGATAATTTTTCACAAACCACCCCCTTATTCTCAATACCGTTTGAGTGTATCTAACATGTGCTGTGTTTTCTAAACATTACAGAGAAGTATTCTTCTACAACCGTGTCTGTCTTTAGTTGATTAAGGCCCAGATGTAATTCCCAAGATCTCTATTGCTGGAGTGGGGCTGGAATTGGTCTTTTGCTTGATATTCTGGAATATGGTTTTAGTGTACAATTCCCAGCCTTCAGGGTAGTACAAGCTCTCAGACACTTTATTGGGTTTTGATTGAGAATATTTGCAGGAGCAATTTCCAAGGGAACATTTAGGTGATGTGCCTCAGGAGGCTGCAAAGCTAGCTGCAATCTCAGGTCCCAAGGGGAAGGAAATCACCAGTGGAAACCTGACTATTACTGGGGAAATAGATCTTCCTGACAGGGCATAAATCAGAAGCTCTGACCAGACACGGCAATGAAAATGCCCTAGGTTGTCCTATGAGACCAGAGGTGTTAACATGGTCAGGACAGGGTAGCAAAGAAAACTGGTTTGAGTTCCAGAGACCTCCCTCCTGCTTCACAGACCTGCTGGCAAACCCCAGGCAATTGGTGAAGTCACGCACGTGTGCCGTGGAACCTGTCTTCCCAATGGATGGTGGGTTTCACCTTCATTTCTCCGGGCTGAGTGCCCTTATTATTCAGTCTTGCCCCTAAGACTACATCTGGGGTAAAGATCCTCTCCTTATCATCTCTGAGGCTCCTAATATTTCAGTCTCCTCTGAAATAATCTTTTATCTGAGCTACTGCAGCACTGGCTCCTAACTGGTCTTTCATCCTCTCTAGGTCCCCTCCACTCTGTCATACCATAACCACAGACCCTTTAAGAGCACACACTTCATGGTGCTTCTCTCCTGCTCTAGCCCTCCCATGCCTTCTCTTGCCCAGACCAGATCTGCTAATTTACTATAGCTCCCTTGTCTTATTCCTCTTTCTTCTTCCCCTAGATTGGCAGGTGCACAGCTTCCTCTGCCTTTGAGAGTGGGTGACACCATTTTTATTACAGGGACAGAGGGAGAGACACTCCAACCCCGCAGGGCATTTCTGAGCCCAGAGTTCCCTCTCTGCTTCCATTTTCCCCAGCATTGGGGGAGCAGCATTTCTGCTTGGTAGAGGCAGCCAGAGTCCAGTTGTTGCTCGCATACTTGTAATTGGGGTCTCACCATTCAGGGTTGCTTCTGCTCTCAGGATGACACATCAGATTGGCTGTGGATTCTGATGATATAACTAGCAAGTGACAGTTGGTGCTACTTTGACATGTGGTATGATTCTAAGAAGAATTAACACGTTCATTAATAATTCCTCTTCTGTTGGGTGGACCCAACGCACACACACACACACACACACACACACACACACACGATTCCTAAGAACAAAACCGTTATTTAAAACACCTAGGATAGGAATAGAGAACCAGAAAATATTAAATGGGATGAGGGAGTGTCAAGAGACAAAAATGGAAGTCCTGAAAGGTAATTAAAGAGACCAAGACCAACACTGAAATTTTGAATATGTCATAGTTTTATCAAAAGCTGCCCCTGGGCCCTGGCATAATTGTTCTACAGCCAGAGTCATTTTAGTGTGGGTGGCCTGTGGATCAATGACTTAAAAGATGCCTAATATTTGTAGTTGCCTATGCAAACACTCTCTAAGGAGTTAGGATGCTTGATCTCTAGTCATGTCTCTCTGAATCTCTTAAGAAATGAGGAAGCAAAATATTAAAATGCAAAAAGCACTGCACTGAGGATGAGAAAAATGGCTTTCAGTCCCAGCTTTCCCATTTACCACCTCGGTGCCCACAGATAAGTTGCTTAACCTTCTTGAGCCTAAATTTACTTAGTGGGAAACATGGGAACACAAACACCTACTTACCAGGCTACCATGAGTCTCAATGAGATAAGGATGTTCAATAGCCAGTATTGAACCAGCACACAGAAGTGATCAACAGATACTTTATCTCATCTCTTCTGAGCATGAATCCCATCCATGTCAAATGGTAGAAGGATGCCTTATTTTGTCTCTCCTGGGGTAAGATCCATAATTGAATGATGCACAATTGAAAGACCACTGTAGATTACAAAGTACTGTATAACATAAGCAAGATTTTATGCCTCTGTTGTTGCTTTGTTACTTGTTGTCATGATTCTTGAAATACTTATTTGTGGTGACCTGAAACTTAATATTCTGCTTTTAAACTGCTAATGCTCCTAGCTAGCTGGTTCGTAGGCAATACGTGTCACTTCTGGGAGCTAGCCCACTCACATTGAAGAGAAAGAAGAAAACCAGAGTCAGAGAATGGCTTAGCAGTGCCCTGGGAAGGAGAGCAAATAAAGACTTTCGAGGCTGGGACTTTGTCTTTGTTCTATCGTCTCTGGTTCTCAGATAATGGGAGAAGCTCGCAGCTGCTTTGCTGGAGCAAGGTGTTAGTGAAATCCCAATACAGCAGCACTGTTGCACGGTAGTGCTCAATATCTGGTGAACTTCTACCCGGACTCAAAACTCAGCTAAAGCATCACCTATTTTATATGGGTCCGGTTTCTTCTTTTCTATGTTCCCACAGCACCCCATGCTTATCTCCGTCCATGCAGCTATCATACTACATATTCTCCATCCATCCACCATCCATCCAGCCATCCTTCCGTCATTCAATAAACATCTACTTCATGTCTTTTCTGGGCTGGGCACTGTGCTATATACTGTCTTTATACAGTTAGTTCATTCTCCTATTTCCTCCACTAGGCTGAGACTTCTCTGACCTTTTTTTTATTCATGCCTATATCCTTGGAGCTTAGCCCAAGGCCTGGTACATAATAGACACTCAGGAGATGGTACAGTGTGGTGATTAAGAGCATGGCAAGTGCTGCACATGTTGCTTAACCCTAGAGCCTCATTTTCCTCACCTGTTGTAATAATACCTACCTCCATGTCTCCTGTAAGGATAAACATGACGCATTCACCTAAAACACTTAGAAAGATACCTAGGATCTAGTAAGTGCTACATAAATGATAGCTACAATCGTAATAAATTCCTTAGGCTTACACTCCCAGGCATGGGAGACTGGCCTGTCACAGTGGGTAAGGGGAGCTCATGCTTCCTGGCCCTCCTTTCTTTCATCTTTCTCCATATATCCCTCCCCACTAGGGCCCCCATGACCACATACACGTACAGTAGCATCTTCTTGGTCCCCCTTGCCCAGGGGCTCGGCTGGAATACAAACTTTGCCACCATCTCTGACAGGCCTTCCCTTACCAGGTGCCATCTGCCCACCTCTTAGCAACTTTGTCCCTCTTTCTGTTCTCACATGAAGGAGTTACAGCATCCCAAGGGGCGAAACTCAGATCCGAGCACAAAACACTTCACTGAGGAAGCAATACCGAAACTGTCTGGCCACGAACAATGTACCTTTCCCCAGGATTAATGTTCCCTTTTCATAACTGCTGATCAAATTAAGACTATAATGTGAGAAAGCAGAGAAAGGCAGAGAGGAAACTACAGAGTACAGAGAATCCCCCCCACCCCCATAGCCAACCACACTTGTGGTTTCGTGAAGCGAAAATAAAATTGAAGGGAGAGAGAAAGAAAGGAACCAAACTGATTAGGTGCTGGTATGCAGTTTAGAAAATCAGTTTAACTGAGGTTAAAAAATAAAAAAAAGTGCTGTGGTGGTTCCTGTGATTGGATTTAAAAATTCATCTTCTCCGATAAAACCCACTTTGTCACTCTGCTGCCCTCTGTCCTGCCTCCAAGTCATTTTGATGCTGGCTCAATAGTCTCGGAATCATGTCTCCTACCTTCATGGCCAGAATGACTGCGATGTTCAGTTAGTACAGTCACCATCCCAGGCTCACCAGGAAGAATCGTAACCAAAAACATGGGCTTGGGGGCAGTTAAATGTAGATTCCATTCCAGATTCATCCCTTTTGAGTTATGTGGCTTTGGGCAAGTATTGGAACTTCTCTGAGTGTATTTCCTCATCTGTAAAATGGGTTTAACACCTAATTCACAATGTAGTTTATGAGGATTGCATAAGATCTATAAATTGCTTAGCACACAGTTGGTGCTCCACAATCCAGAGTTCCTTTCTCCTTGACACCTGAAGATATTAATTTTGTTTTTGGTTTAAGCTCCTTTAAAATGCAAAGCCCCATGGGGGTGCCTGGGTGGCTGTCAGCTAAGTGTCTTACTCCTGATTTAGGTCAGGTCAGGATCTCATGTGTCAAGATCTCACAGTTGTTGAGGTCATGCCTCTCATCGGACTCCACACTGATCGCGTGGAGCCTGCTTGGGATTCTCTCTTTCCCCCTCTCTTCCCCTTCCAACTCTCTTGCTAGCACTCTCTTGCTCAAAACAAATAAACAAACTTGAAAAATAACATAAAATGTAAATCCCCATGAAAAGGGTAATTCTGTAAGCAATTACCAGTTATTTGCTCCTGAATAGGTTTTAGGTCACTTTTTTTTTTTCTTAGAACAGGCTTTTATAGAGGAAATAGAGCACAAATAGAATGCGCTGGGTCCAGAGTAACCATGGAATCCTGAGGAGAATACAACTCTGTAAGAATTAGAGTCATGAGACCAGAAGCCCCAAGACAATCATACTTCCTTTAAAAACTTAACAATGCCTGGTATTTCCTTCCTGTCTCCTTCCTTCCTGTCCTCCCTCCTTCTCTTCCTCCTTCCCTCTTTTTTTTCTTTCTCTCGCTTTTTAAATTTCAGTATTGTAAATCACGGTGGTTAAATTGTACAAAGAAGTGAGGGAGACGTTTAGAAAAGTGATCTGTTCTCTAAATACAGGATTGAAAGTGTCCTGGGGTGACTAGACACAGTAGCTTCGAGCAGAGCCATGGCTTGAACTCTTGGCTGTTTTTCTGATACTTATCTCTTTGGTCAACTTTCAGGTGCTACGGAGAGAAACATACAAACACACACACACGCACATACACGTGTATGTGTGTGCATACAATACAGTGTATGAAACCATTTATTGAGCTCTTACTATATAGCAGGTACTTATGCACATTATTTAATTCTCAAAAATCAAATTAGGCTCATTTCAATGAAAATTTTCAGAAATCCAATTCAAACAGCTCAATTAAAAAAAAATTATTAACTTATAGAACCAAAAAGTGTAGAGCTACAGCAGGATCCAGGGATTTAAACCTGTCTTTCTCCATCTCCTCTCACTAATTGTCTCTGTCAGGTTCATGCTTAGGCAGGCTTTCTCCAAGACTTCAGAACCTTCAGGTATAATTCCTATCAGCTCAGTTACTCTAGCACCCAGAGATCATTCCACCCAATAATTCCCTAAAATATTTTTAGTGGGAGTTTCATTGTCCGAGTCTGTGTCACATGCATGACCTTGAAACAGCTCCCATGGCCAAGGGCTTCAGTGCTCTGCAAGTCCAGGTGCAGATCCCATATCCCCTCCCCAGGGCCTGAGGTGGGGGATATCCCCTAAAACCACACGTCTTGAGGGTGGAAAGAATGCTCCTTCAAAAATAAAGAAAGGTCTGTTACCAAAAGAGTAGGAATGGATGCCCTGGCTGGTGAAGATAAGAGATGTTCACTGCAGCGCTGTGCAAGGTAGGATTGTTTTACAGATGAAGAAATTGAGAGTTAAAGAGATTAAGTGACCTGCTGAAGGTCACAGAGGTAGCCAATGACAGAGCCAGGACTTGAACTGATATCTGCCAATTTCAAGGCTTCTACTTTTATCCAGAGTTTGCTGAATAAAATGGAGTTTGACACTGAGTGAAGCAGTTAAATATTGGATGGTCTCTAGAATGAGAAAATTCTTTGTTTTGTTGTTTTTAAAGACAATATGAAATGAACATTCCTTCCCCTTCACTATGTTAGATTCACCCTTTTCTCACTTCCTCCTTCTGGACAGATACTGGCTCTTCCTATCTATACTTCTTGACAGACACAGCCTCTATGTAAGTTCTTATTAGTAAATTTGGGGGCATATTTATCTGCTTCCAGCTTTAAAAAAAGGGGGGGGGAGCAAGAAATTCTTCTCAGCAATGTCAGCCTTGTCAAACTGAAATGTGTGGAAATCTGTGTGTGGCAGCCCGGGGCCCATTGTGGGGATAGATTTTTTTTTTTTAATTTATTTCTACATTTGTGTTAAGGTCAGTGTATTCATTTCACAGTAGGGAAGGATGAATTTTGACATTTTTATAAGGGTGATTGATTGGTTTGTGTCCATTTGTGATACTCAACATGGCAAGAGGCCATGGCTAATGGAAGAGGAAAGAAAAAAAAAAAAAACCAACAGCCAACTATTTTTGTCAGAAGTCTGCCTGTCCCCATTTTGGAAGCTGCCCAGAAATGTTGGACATGAACAAAGATCTGAGAAGAAGATAGAAAAATTCTCGACACACATTAATTAAAGTACAAAGGGAAAGTTATTGACAAAGATTTCATTTGACATATACATCCCAGTTGCCTCGAGATAGAGTACTCCAACTCCCTTGTCCCCAACCTCTTGCTGATAAACCTGCATTGCTCAAAAGGAAGCATTGCAGAGGAGTGAAATCCTCACAAACGGGCAACATGCTAGACCATCTGCCCTAGAACCCTCTTGTCCACACTTCATGGTCTCCATATAAATTCAGTTACGTGGACCTTCCTTTGGGGAGCAGGAGGCTTCCTAAGCTTTCAGACTAATTCTGTATACCCTGACCTTTAGCCTTTACATGATGGTAATCAGAGCACTTAAAATTACTCTGTGGTTGTCTTCCTAGTTGAACTCTAGGTCTGATGAGGCTAAGTGGCATGGTATCTGCTCATCATCACATCTCATGTGTTAAGAATAGGGCATAAGATTACAGAAGGCATTACCAAATATTTGCCAGAAAAGAGAATGAATTTCAATGCCTGCCTTTTGACATGCCTGTAGCACAGAGCCATGTTTTCATTTTGAGGACATATGCCCTGGTTGATATTATCCAACCACTTTCTGGCACCATGGGTGAAGAAGCAGACTCTTATTAAATAGACACAAGTTTTGGGGAGCCCATAGAACTGTGGGCAAACTATACTAGGAGTACATCTTATTTGGTTAGGTTATTGCTAAAGAATAAGATGAAGTCATGAGGTTGGCATGGAATGTTGTTATATCACAGTTCTGAACACTGATTCCTTCCCATTTTATTCGGGAGGAAAGCAAGCTGCATTTCCCTTAATATGCTTATAGATTATCGATAGGGAGAAGTGAACACTTCACTGAAAGCGTTTCTCTGTGAAAACAGAACATAGTTCCTTGGTAATTCACCACATTTTTCTGCAATGACCTCACCAAGTATTTAACCATAAGGAAGCCTCCATGTTGACTCCAGGACTCCTTATCCCTGGGAACCTATGTGCACTGGGCTTTATTTTAAAGCATTTGAAGTAAGAAGACCTGTGTGTGTAGATGTCAGTGATGGTCATCCCAAAGTGCTAAAGCTGACTGTTCTGATGGTGGTGCTCCTAGGTTTGGGCACTCCATAATTTCACTTATATAACCACAGGGCCAGTAGGTGGAAATCATTTGGTTCTGTTGGCTCCACAGGAAGTGCCTGTGGCTCCACAGGAAGTAGTTGATAAGTTACATTGTCTAGGAATTCAATGGGGTCTGTGGTACCTAGAAGGGTAGTCTCAAATGTTGCATTTTCCTTTTTGGGATTTATCTTGCATACTTGCATATCTTGCATAAAGGGATGAAGTTATTATACTTATGGATGTTTCCTGCCTGTTGCCTTACCATTCTTTTCCCCCAAATAAATTCTGGTTTTGTGAATCAGTTTTATTCTTTCCACTATTCTAAAAATTCCCAGAGTGATTCTTTGGGCTTCTATGTTGTAGAATATGAAGGGTAGGGTGGAGTAGAAAACACCTAATCTAGGAGGTGGTTTATGGTAGCAAAATAGGCCTTGATCAAAGTGCTCTCCTCAGAAGCTATGAGTGGAGGGAAGGGGAAAGAGTATGAGCAGTCAGGAGCACATTTGTGCATTCACACATGCCTTGTAGCATGGGATGGAGGTGCAAAAAGAGAGGAAATGATGTGACGAGGAATGACTTAGAAATTTCCAGAATTTGCAAGATATTGGAAAAGTGAGGACTAATAACAGCTTCCATGAATTATGTACATCGGTATGCTTTATGATTTTCAAGAGACATGAAGATGATTGGAAATTCTATTCAGACCACCCTTCTTAGTCTGGAGCTCTACAAGTAGGTCAGGACCCAAACATATAGACTGGGCCCAAAGCATTTGTTCAGTTTCCCACATATGTCACCAAAATAAATGGGCTTCTTCCATGCCTTGTTTCAGGACATTCTTGAATATTCTTCCCCATATTTCAAAACCCTCCAATCCATATCCCTCCTTCCAGCTCCTCGCACTTGAACCAACCTTGGGGATTTATCTCTAGGCGAATTTGACTATGGAATCTCCAATGGTGGTAAATATCCCATCTGTGAACCCTCTCTTACTTCTCCTTATGAGTATAACTAATAACATGAAGCCAAGGCTTGTCACTCAGGCTCAGACTATTGCTGACTGGTCAAGAGATCTGTATCTGAGCTGGCCCTTGGAGTTGGGTTGAAAAAGTACATGGATCTCATAGCTGATGGCCGCTTCAAATGAACCTCATTGGGTTTGCCTCAATAACCCTTTCCAGTGTTGCCCTTCTGAACATAATCTAAACTTCTGGAACTATGGTTTACTACTCCATCCTAAATCATCACTTAGAAAGAAGTGTATTCCCAGTGCACAACACGCTTTGTGCCCTTTTCTAAATTTGCCCTCTTCAAAATTAAAAGGATAGTGTCACACCTGTATTTTTCAAAGGTTTAGCCAGCCCCACTCCTTTCTTCTTCAAAAGCCCAACTCTTCCTCCTTCTCCCAAGTCTGTTCACTTCTCTCTTCCCTTTTCACCTATAAACATGGATTCTACCGTTCAACCTCCTTCTCAGAAGCACTGCTGCAGGCCAAAGGAGGAGAGCAAACCAGCTAAGAAGCTTCTCTTTCCAAGGTTTAGCAATTGGCACAGTATTTGACACACAGTAGGTGTCCAGTATGCCATTATCGAATGAACAGTTCTGCTTCGAAGATTCCTTGGGACTGTGTCTCTCACAGTATCAGGTGGAATGAAGAGATAAGTTATTTAATTAACCTACTTCTAAATTCCTCAGCAGTGTTGCATAGGGTTTTATTCATTCAAACAATACGATCTGCCTGGGCTCCAGGCAACATCTGGGACCCACAGTCTTATCTTCATACTTCTTTCAGATGGATAAAGGACTTGCATTTGGGTAAGTCAAAGACTTTGGTTTACATCTGGCTCTATCACAATATACTTGTGTGACTTTAGGGAAATGATCCATGCTCACAGACTCTTATCTTGTCCATCCGAAAAGTGGGGATAATAATGCTTTCCCTCATAGTGTTACAATGAGAAGGGAATGAGATAAGAAAGCATGGCGCATGGTGAGTATTGAATAAATGGTCCCTGCTGGTATTGATTGATTCACTGAAGAATCTGTTTTGGAAAATTAGGAGTTTTGAGTAGATAAGTTAGCACAGATTCGTTTTAAGGAGAAACAAAACTTTGTTTTTATTTTTATCACAAAACCGTTGCTCCTGCCTCCCTCTGCACCTCATCAATTCTGTTTTGAAACAGTCTCGCTGCTGGAAAATTCAGGTTCACCTTACTCAGGCAGGGGCTAATTTCCTCCGTAGACAAAGGCTTCTCATAATCCTGGGCTGAATAGCTCCTCGTAGGTTTGGAGGCCATTAGTTGACAGGAAGCTCCACAAAGTAAAATTTTCATTTCATTCAACGTGTTTGTTGTTTTCCTAGGCATAATGGAAATAGGTCTATGGTCACGAGTCCTGCATCCTGGGCCACTGCCTGTAGAGGAAAACTATCACTAATTAGCACCTTTGTGCTGGCCTGTGGAAGGGCTGCTGTGGGTTTTTTTTTTTTTTTTTTTTTTTTTTTTTGCCACTTTCCTCCCTTTGGCAAACATCTCTGGAAGGCTAGTCACAAATGCTAATGAAATCACCATTTCTGTTGGAAGATGCAGTCCCAGAACATTTGAAAGCTCAAACACTCTCTTTGCTGTGTGATGCATTGTCATGTATATTAATATGCTTTTGAAACCTGCTTTTTATATCATTTGAAATCTATTTAAAGGGCATTTGTCCAAAAGCAAGGCATTGCCTATGATGTTTCTCGCCTTTCCATCAGCGGGGACAACTCATCCTAATCTCCTGGTGAGGGTAGAATACATCGTCTTTATCCTTTGAGTTTTAAAGTACTTTGGTGATAAGAACTACATAAATACACCGTTGGATAGATGCAAACTGTCCGTGTCTCGAGAGGGAAATAGGAATAGGAATACCTGATGCAGCTGTTTCGAGCCCTTTCTTAGAGCTATGGCTTTGATAGGACGGAGCACCCACCCAAACCAGAAAACCGAACACCAGAAACAAGCGATGTAAGTACTATAACATTTCACATTTCGTATTAATTTCCCCGGTAAAGGATGTCATCTACTTTCTGACCCCTAGCAAAGAGGTCGAGGGTGTCAGGCTAAGAGATCAGACACACCTCCTACCTAAGACTCTATTTGAGGCCAAGTAGAAGAGAAGAAAGAATATACCCCACTTAATAAATGACTGGGACATTGGCTGAACACTCTCTGCAGAGAGTGAATTGGTCCTGGTTCCTTCTCCCACGTTTTAAATTCCAGCTTCCTGGTCCCTTTTAATTTTGTTGTTCTTGTTGCTCCTACACAGACCCATCCCCTCACTTTATCTGTGAGCACACACTGGTGTCTGATGCTTCACTATGGAGTTTCGGGTCTTGACAGCGTTTCCCATCACAGTGTGAGAATTTTCTATTTTCCCAGGCCCTTGAGATCAGCTCTGTCTTTTGTGAGAAGGAGGCTTTTAAAAGACAGCTGAAGTGGATAAGAGCGGCGGCCGGCTCGTCAGGGAGGGGCCACGCATGAGCTGCCAACCGCGGCATTAGCCCTGCTCCAGCTCAGTTCTGGAATAGCTTGTTTTGAGGGGTTTGGCTTAAGCCTATGGAAATAAAAAGACTTTTCACTTCTACCTGTCCCTGGGATGGGCCAAAGTTACCATTCAGTGAGCACAGGAGGCCCCGGCCAAAAGGAAAACCAACAAAACTTATTTTAATTGAGCAGTGGAGTCCCACAGCACAACAGTGCCAACGAGGTCAGACAAATGCAGCCTTTCCTTTCTTGGCCCTCTGCTTTTTCCTTGGTTTATTTATCTATTCAATAACGCCATGAACAGCAACTTGAAGTCTTCTCTCCCTGAGACTCCAATGCCAGGAGTAGACTTCTGAGCAGGAGTTTCTGCAGATCAGTCAACAAGATTATTGTTCAGGTTAAGGAAAGAGAATGTCATGTGTGTAATACAAGGGAAAACCATTATGCAAAATCAGTATCTCCTTAAATACAAATTACACTGATTAGGTGGGGACAACAGAGGGACTGATCTCTGAAGAAGTGAACTGGCTTATTGTGATAATTATTTATCCTCTCAAAATAATCTTTCATGAGGTGAGTCAAGACATTTTTTATGCCCCAGAGCTGACCTCCCTCTACTTCTCTACTTTTTGGGCTGTGGCTGAAGGACTAATATATCATAAGAAGATTATTAGGGTGGCTTAGGAATTGGAAGCTGGCATTAATATGAGCTCAGACTGTCCCTTAAAGTCAGTTGTGAGATAGCACAGAGGATGTGAGGACTAGAGGCTTTTATTGCGTGGCTCTGTGGGAAGCAATGCAATGGAAGGAACATTAGTATTATTTTTGGCTCAGGTTGCAGTAAAATTAATCTTCATTTTTCATTGTGCTGAAGAGAGCAGGCAAACACAAAGGCCTCTATCAGAAGCATGCGTTTCTATACGATAACACTTTGGAATAAAATCTTCATTTTGGTGGAGACGGATTTCTGTATATGGAGATTTTTGAGTTTCTGCCCTGAGTAAGAAGCAATACAATATATGTAATCAAAAAATGCAAAAAGATACTCATAGAAGGCCATTACTACCTACTCTTGCTCGTGAAGAAAAACTTAATGAAAAATGATATTAATATTCAATCCTATATTTTAGCAGTATTTGTAACTCTGTTCTCCAATGGGAACAAAGAATATGCTGTTAGCTGGAGACTAAAACATCTAAACATTTAAAGTTCTCCAAAGTCTAAAAGGAAATAATGTATGACAGTTCCTTGGCATGATGGTTCGGCTGGTGGAATGAAATGTTAGCCTTACTGTAGCCATGGAAGCAGAAGAGGCTCTGGCATGGGTATTAAGAGTGCCAGGTATTTGATCTTGGTCCTGAATAGCAGAAGAAGAGCAAGAAAGGGATAGGACACTGGAAGAAGGCTAAATGCTGTAGGCACATATTTATACTTGGATGTGGATATGGTAGGCAGCTTCTGAAATGGCCCCTAATTATTTCTGTCTCCTGGTTTTCATGCCCTTGTGTAATCTCCTCCCCTGAGTGCAGTGACTCAATTCTAATGAATAGTATATGGCAGGAAAGACAGAATGTTACTTCCAAGATTAATTTACAAAGAGATGGTGACTTCTGTCCCACTGTGCTCTCTCTGGTACTGCCTGCTTGTTTGCTCTGATGAAGCCAGCTGCCATCTTGGGAGCTAATCTATGGAGAGACTCAAGTGGCAAGGATCTGAAGGTGGCCTCCAGCCAACAACAGCAGCCCTCAGTCCAACAACCAGCAAGGAACTGAGTCCTGCCAACAACCATGTGACTGAGGTTGGAAGCAGCTCATTCCCCAGTAGAGCCTTGAGAAGACTACAACTCAGACTGACACTTTGATTACTGCCTGTGAGACATTCTGAGCCAGTGGACCCAGCTCAGCTGCACCTGGATTCCTGACTCACAGACACTGTGACATAATACATGTTGTCCTAAGCCACTAAGTTTTGGGGTAATTTTTTACACAGCCATCTATAATGAATATAGCGGAGAGCTGGAAGTTCTATCAAATTAGACATCATTTCTGGAATGACTCAAGCCTTGCTATTCCCCTATCAAAGCATAAAAACATACAGTAACAATCTCATTTATGGCTGGTCACCACCTTTTCCTCTTCTTCTAGCCACTCTCAGGCATTCCACTTGGTTAGCGTCTGGCTCTGATCATTGTGGTGCTGTGTTTGTTTCCTTGAATCTTCTGGATCTTTTGGATCGCTGTTAGAGCCAATGATCACATGGGGCAGGATGATGAAAAAAAGTTACCACAGATGGAAAAGCATCTCATTCCCAAAGTTCTCAAGAATTTGATTTCAGTTCCAGAGTGGTAAAAGCATTAGACCAAGTCCAGGGAGTTCAACTCAACAATTGAAAACCTCCTGCATTATCTCCTTGACAGCTGTGTATCTTGTGCCCACCAAATGGAAGGCACCATGCCAGATCTCTGAGGAACACCAAAATAAATAAAATAGTCCCGGTCCTTTATGGATGCCCAGTGTAATCAGGGAGGTAGATGTACCCATAAACAACTCTAATATGAATGTGGCACAAACATCTGAGCGAAGTAATCTCTGGCTGCTTCTGATTAAACGACTAGGGGAAAGAAAAGTTTGGGGAAATTATTTTCTATGAGACTCTGATAACTTTGGGACAATCAGGAGAGGTGTTTTTTTATTAATAGGATTTAATTTTTCTGGAGGAAATTGAATAAGAGGAGACTCAAATGTAAGATATTGGTATACTTCCGACAAGGTGTGGCTTGAGCCATGCTGTCATGTGATGATCATTGTGTAACCTCCAGAAAATATGATTAAATGCCAAAGCTCAGGATGGCTTCTGAGTATAAATTGGGATTAAGTTCAATAAATATTAGAGAAGGAAAGATTCATAAACTTTAAAAGACATTATCCCAATATATAATGAGTATAGTTTGAGGTGGGAAATAGAATGGTAGTTAAATATTGCCCAGGATATAGTGTGATCTTAGAGCTAACTTAATTAATGTCCTGTTTCTCCCACTTTTAGCAGCTTGTGAGAGCAACAAGTAATCCTTCTCCCGGGAGGCAGTCAGGCCTCTCATGGAAAATGGGCTTTGGCTATAAATTTCCACATGCTAACAGGACAAAAAGATGGAAGAAAGAAAAGCACGGGTTATGTTTCTGCCCCTTTCCAAGGTCATGTGCCCACTCCTTCTTTAATCTACTCTAAGATAGAAAATACTGATCATATTGGTAGGATCACTGGATGCTGATTAGATCCTACGTGCTAGATGGTAGGTTTGTTTTGTGTTAAATTGTTATTCATATACCTCAGACCCTTTTCTTCTATCTCATTTCTCTGTGTGACTTGGGGTTAGGCTGAGGAGAGTTTTGTTTGTTTTTGTGTTTTAGAGAGAGAGAAAGAGAGGGAGAGGGCCAGAGGGAGAGGGAGACAGAGAATCTTAAGCAGATTCCACACTCAGCATGGAACCCACACTAAGCCTGATGGAAGGCTCAGTCTTATGACTCTGACATCATGACCTGAGCTGAAATCAAGAATCAGGTGCTCAACTGACTGAGCCACCCAGGCGCCCCGAAGAGGGCTTTGAGCCAAGACCTGCCACAAGGACCCCAACTATCTTGCTGGTACTCTTTCTCCTTATAGCCTTTTTGGAAGTTCTATTGAGACTTAGTTGAGAGAGGCCCTCCATAGGCCCAGGGACTAATCTATAAGCTCCAACCAAGTATTGCCATAGTTCTGAACTGGCACACAATGCTTTGTCCCCATTGATGATTGACACCTTTTTTATTTGGCTATTGGTCCCTATGTATGAATATATGTATGTACGTATGTATATTCCTTCAGAACTTCAGATCTGCTGTCATGAAGGTATATAGTGCTGTGGAGTTTTAGGGAGCAAGGACATTAATTTTGATAAGGAAATTTAGGAAGACTTCATGGAGCTATGAGGTGATTCTTGAAGAAATGGTAAGATTTGGTTAAGTGGATATGAAGGGTCAAGGCATTCCAACGTGTTTCAAGTCTGGCAGGATAGCTCTAGTGGCCATGTGGAGACTGTATGAAAGCTAGAAGCAACTACAGGTATTAGGAAGCAGTTGTCATAGTTCTGAGATGAACCTTACAAGATACAAAGAGTAATGCTATACAAAGAGTGTGTGGTGTCATCAGAAGTGGCATGAAATGGGTAATTTTTTGATAGAAAAGACAGCTTTAAAACATCTCAAACTTGTGATTTTAAGATAGATCTTAGGCTAGAAGAACATGAACTGTGTTTAAAGCATTGTATCAGGCAAAGAAGTACAATAAAAAGGAAACAGAATGCTTGGAAACCTCATTCGAGGAGACTTACATATAACCTATTCATTCAGAAAATACCAAGATGTTCAAAATGAATGAAAAGCACTTCTGAAATAATTCACCTTATAAGTACAAGAGATGTGGTTCTTCCATTGCCAATGTTGAATTGTAAAGAACAGCACCGAATGAAGATGGTGAAGCAGGGGGAGCTGAGGATGAATGTACTGATATGCTCAAGCATGTTCAAGGACATGGAAGAGTACATTCAATTGGTGAGGATTATTTATTTTCATTCCTGGGCATTGTATTTGCCTACAAAGATTCAAAGCTGAATAATAAAGAGTTCCTACCCATAACAACCTTACATCTAGTATATGTCATCTGGAAGAAGTAAGCACTGAACAACTTGAAGGAGATAAGGTGCATCATCAGTTCATGGAAAGAAATGGGTTGCTTGTTCCCGCCAGGAAAAGAGGATTGTTAAGTGGAAAGGATATAGAAGTGACTGAGTAGATACCGTTGGTAAGAGATGAAGTTTGGTGAGTAGGTAGAGGCCAGATTTCAGCAGATTTAAGGGCCAAACTGAGGATTTTGGTAGAAGTCTTGGTGATAGGCAGGTCATTACACATAGAGTAACGAGTGGTTGCTTTTTAATAAAATCTGAAGGGTGCTAAGAAGATTCCCTCTTGAACTAAGAACATCCTCTTGGAAATGGACCATTACTTTTCATAGCAATAAACTCTCTTATAGCACAACTACCTTAGAAAAGCTAATATATTAAACTGGCCTTCAATCATTCACACCTATACTGGCACTTGAGATACTATAATGCTTTTTCCGATATGAATTTCTCCAAGGTAAAGAGTTTTCAGAAACCAGGAGATGACTGAAAGAGAGAAAGAGAGTGGAGAGAGAGAGAGAGGGAGAACAGTTGTGGCTATTGCCCAAGAGAGATATCTTGAGTTGGGTACCTCAGGAGGGCCTATTCCATACAGAGAGAACAGATTGATAAGACTGAGCAGAGGTGGATTAGAAAGTTAAAGAAAAATGGAAGTGAGAGATAAACCAAAGTTTACAGAAAAATTTCTGTTGGAGGAACACAGAAAAAACACCGACCAAGATACCTCTCCTCTTGGAATCATTATCCTGAAAGAAAAGTCAACACAGATGTTGCTAATGGGCCTCTCCTACATGGTCATCAGTGATAGCCAACTAATGGGTTGTCATCTCAGGATAGGGCAGGCCAGGAGAGCTACGGATGGTATTGGGCCTGGCTGGAATGTCAAGAGAGAGAGAGGCAATATGAACAAAATACCACATCTGGGGTTTCTATTAGAATAGTAGAGTGGTCAGCAAAATTTTTCTTTAAAGGTCTACATATTAAATATTTTAAGTTTTGTGGGCCATATGGTCTGAGTTGCAAATAAAAAAACTCTTTTTTTATTATAGTGCAAAAGCAGCTGCAGACAGCACAAAAATGGATTAGGATGTTTGTAATCTAATAAGATGCAACTTACAAAAATAGTCTATAAGCCAGATTTGGCCTATAGGCCATAGTTTGCCAACTTGGCATAGAACAAAGTATCCTATTGCTACGTATGTATGCATGTATAAAATTTAAAGATAGATA
The DNA here is from genome assembly GCF_018350175.1 of Felis catus. Taxonomy (NCBI): domain Eukaryota; kingdom Metazoa; phylum Chordata; class Mammalia; order Carnivora; family Felidae; genus Felis; species Felis catus. The sequence continues at coordinate 118,576,977 of NC_058374.1, forward strand.
GATGATAGATAGATAGATAGATAGATGATAGATAGATGATAGATCAAAGTAACCAAGCAAGGCCAGGTTCAGCACATCCCAGAAAACAAGTAGATATAGGTAAGGTGAAGAGTCTAGAATCAGGATGTAGGTATCAGAATCAGGCAGGATGGCCTAGAAGAGCTGCTGTGTCTGACTTTGGTAGGACTTCTTGTTCAGAATTCAGACATGCCAAGAGAAATGGATGAGAATGGTGACCAGGGGAAATCTCAAGATGAATACTTAAGGAGCTGGGGGGAGAAGGAACTAATGTGGTTCATAGGGAAAAGAGCATATAACCGTGTATACATACATGGAACTAACATTAAATACCCTTCTCTATGGACAGGGGCTGGCAGATACAACATTGGCTGGATATTGGCTGCAAAATGGCACCATACTAGAGCATCCTGCCCATTCTAACAAGCACCAATTTCTCATGTCTCTATGTCCCTCAGCCCAGGAGTTCAGCCCCCTCACTAGAAGTGCATTTATTGATATTCCACATGGTTAATTCATTTCTAAATTTCTTCATAGAATTCAAAAGAGCAGTTTGATTTGGAACATTCCATTTGTACTCAGAGAATGAGACTGTAATTCGTCTTTTATGCCTTTCTGCTTCGCATGCCAAATAAAACTCAAATTGTCATTTTTTGTTCAGAACCGAATGCCATCATGAAATTGTTTATTTTTATCATTTAAAATAATTTTTATTCTAGATGGCTCTTATATCTCAAGTAAACAATACACATTTAAGAAATTAAAAGTCAGATTGCTTTTTCAATTGAAATAATTTTGTCTAAGAACATTGATTTGTCAAAAATCGGGGTGTCTCAATAGTTTCTATAATGTTTTTCTCAGAGAATGCTAAATGGAGTGTTAGATAATTGTCCAAAATCAGAGTCCCAGTTCTAATTCTGCTCCTAACTAACCTATGAAATCATGGGGAGATTGTCTAATTTCATTTTGTTTTATTTCTTTGTGTTGTTTCTCTTTTTCATCCTTAGAGGAAAAAAGAGACATTAATTCTTACTCTGTCTCTCTAGTAAAATTTTGTACTAATCTGCTGAGTTAATATGTGCAAAGGTGTACTGTAAATTGTAAAACTCTGTAAGAATGGTAGGCATTACTATTGATCGAGAATTTTCTTTTGTTCTTTTTTATGCCAGCAACTGTGCAGTGGAAAAGGAATACAAAAATGAATTCAGACTGGTCTCTTTTCTCCAAAAGCTAACTATATCAAATAGATAATTATGATAGTTAATACGTTTACACTACTCACCATATTCTAAAGACTCTATATATGTTTCATTTAATCTTTACCATAAAAATAAGTACAATCACTGTTCCCATTTTAAGATGATAATTATAACACAAAGAGGGGGTAAGTAATTTTCTCAAGATCACACAACTAGTAAGTGGCTGAGCCAGGATTCTAATCTAAGGTGTTTGATTCTAGCATCCATTTGCTTCGCTGTTATTCTACACTGAACACTAGGATAACAAATACTTCACTGAAAGTGATTAGAAGGCCATTATTGGTTTTAGAAAGTAAATAATTAGAAGAAATAAAAGTAGGAATGGCCAGAAGGAATAAATATTTCCCTAGTGTGTGGGTGTGTGCTATGGAACACAAGTTTCTCAGATGGTCTGTGAAAAAAGTAATTCTGAGTCAGAACTTTGGAAAACATCTTGGCCCTCATTAGAGTCTTAATGCATGTTAGCCTGGTGAAGTCCTGCTTAGAGGTCCTGCAGAAAAGAAATCTATCTCCTTTTGTTTGGTCCAGTGCTTCCCAAAAATATGTGTCCTGAAGATGTTTTATCTATGCAAAACCTTGTAACATCACGCATTGGCCATTTGGAAAATGTTGGTTCATGAAGATATCAGATCTTCCAAATGTTTATAACATTTCATTATTCAATATAAAACATTGAATTTATTAATATCACTTTCATCCTGTTAAAAAAAAAGTCTTTAAGTTTTCAAAAGCTGTCAAATTCACAATGGTCAATATAAGTTTACCAAAATTACAATTTTTTCTTGAAAGCTCCAAATTCTTATCATCCACAGCAAGTATTGTTAGTATTTTGCTTGAAATGGCAGGTTCGCTTAATATGACTGACCATGTCACTTTGCCCAATATTGAGGAGCTCCTGGGAATGTGCTAGGGTTCCAGCACTAAAACCAGGGAAGTCCCTGGCAAACCTGGATGAGTCACCTTGGTTCATTCATTTTTGAGAAAATATCCGTCAACTACTCAAGTCAAAGTGACGATTTGTCATTCTTTCCAGCAAAAAAATGATATTCCAAAACAAAAGCCACTGGTTCAACCAGCAAGTCAAATAATCACACAAGTGCTTTTCTCACAGATTATTGTCACTCTTCAGTATGTGGTCGACTTGATTTGTGGGTATTTCCCATTTTGTCATACAGAATATTAAAAGACACGTATTCAAGGGTTAATGTTTAATAATGTTTAGTAAGGATATTAATTTATACTGCGAAGTACAGCCATTCTTAAATAAAACTGGCATTTTTATAACGTAAGCATCTAGCTGTGAAGAATATCCTAACTACCAGTAGTTTGGTGCACCAGCCTGATTCATGCTTAGGAGTAAGCAGTTTGTCCCATTATGTCTTTTGCACTATATAGGCAAATGTGAAAACAAGGGGAGGGGCAAATAATGTCTTACTGTATAATCAATATAGTTTTGATCTCATGGATTGCCTGTCCCCAGGGGTCAATGAACCATGCTTTCGGAAGCCCTATCCTGGGGGGCATAAGCCTTGCCTGAGGATCTACGAATTGATTCAAGCATCTGCCTCCATGAGATCCCAGAATTACTGTCCTATTTGTCTCCAAGGATGTTCTCATGGTTTGGGACTGTTTTCCTTTTAGATTCTCAAAGCACACAAATTTCAAGTACACCTTCTTTCCTTCTTTTTGATAATAGACTGATGACCCTATGCTCACACTTCTTAATAAAGTTATTTTCAGTGATTTAAAAGCCATCTTCATTCTTCCAAGAGAATCTACCTCCTATGACTCCAACATGATTTTGTGGCCCACCCATCTAAAGAAGAGTGAACACAAAACAGAAATTTAATCTCTATTGGATCATCATCCTGCTATATGTTTTAATACACTCTAATTTCTTAGTAGTTCTAATCAAGGCAGAAAACTAACATTGAAAGGAGAAGAATGGAGCCATTTTCAAATTCGTGAAAGTGAGGCACTTGGGTGGTTCAGACCAATGAACATCTGACTCTTGATTTCCGCTCAGGTCATGATCTTACAGTTCTTGGGATTGAGCCCCACGTCATTGGGTTCCATGCTATCAGTTTGGAATTCTCTTTCTCCCTTTCTCTCTCTGCCCCTCCCTCACTTATACTCTTTTGTTCTCTCAAAAGAAATAAATAAATAAACTTTAAAAAATTAGTGAAAATTCTGGCTTTTATTATATCACTACAGATATGGACAGATTTTATTTGGGGCTGTAACACATACTTAAGACTTGAGATTGATATTACCAGTAAGAAACCTCAGTTGGAATTATAAAAATAATGAAATCTTGTAACCTTGAGACCTCTGCATAAAAACAAGGCTTTGTAATAAAAAGTAGAATAGGAGCCACTTTTTCTCAAGTCTGAGATGTGCAGGGTTCTCATTATCTGTCAGAACATCTGCCATAGGCTGATGAAGAATGAAATAAATGTAGTATAGTGACATTTTGCTACATTTAGGGTTTGAAATAGCTGTTTTGTTTACCAAAAAAAAAAAATAATAAGTGCAGATAAAAGGAAGTCCGAGAGAAGATTGACAGGTAGATGTATTCCCAGGAGACATACATTGCTATTCTTTGGAGTCAGATACATAAGCCAGAATTAATTTGTCTACATAGTTCTACTTTCACTTTGTGTGGCATTTTACAGTTTATTAAACATTTAACATGCACTATCTTATTTCTCTTCACAGTATTCATGAAGTAGCTATTTTTTTTCTTTCCATTTGTCCAAGGGAAGCCAAGGCTGAATGATTTGCCCAAGGTCACACGACAATAAGAATCCTACCCATGTGTTATACATAAGTGATGAATCACTGGGTTCTACTCCCAAAACCAATACTACACTGTATATTAACTAACTTGAATTTAAATAAACAAACAAATAAATTCCTGCCGATGTCTGTGGCCCTATGTTCATGCAATGTCCATCCAGTGGGCAGCAATGGCTTTACAGAAACCTCGATGGTGGAGAGGAAAGGGTGGAGGTGGGTGGAAAAGTTAAGTATGGCACATTGAAATCACTTGCTTGTCTCTGCTAGCTCTTTGCATTAGACTGTTGGCAATGCAGTTCCATTCCCCTTGTCAACCTCTTCCCTGGGAACACAATTAACAAAATCACCTGCCAGAGTATTTCCAGATGGAAGGTAGAAGAGAGACACACATGATTTTATAGGTCCTTTAGCAAGAATGTGCAGAGACATAGCCTCAGTGGGTCTGACATCTCCCAGTGGTTTGCAGTGTTGCACCCAACTCAGGGGTGTAAAATCAGTGATCACTGCAGATAGTTTCCTGTGGTTCCTGAAACTTCCTGCCTCTAAAAGCTAATGATGAACCTGAGAACAAGCAGAGGCTTTACTTGATCTTTGAAACTCTAGCCCTCACTACAGTGTTCCAAACATAGATATTTCCTAAATTAAATTCCTTTCTGCTTGAAATACCTGAGTGGCCTATTATTTTCTGAAAAGTACCAACTGATAAATTTCTGAACCCCACAAAAGTGACAGTAAGGTAAGAAAAGAAACAGAAACCTTTAGGAACAATGAAAATGTGAGTTGAAATAGCAACAGAGGTATCAACATATTTTTTTGGAAGATAAAGTAACTGATAACAGGTATGTTCGAGAGGAGAAAACCAAAATCAAGCATATGTCATAGTGAAATGCTGATAATAAGTAAGTTGATTCATACTGTACCACAGATTCCTGGAAAGTTTCAGGAATAGAAGCCATGGGGTAATTTTGAAGTTGGTAGTGCAAGATGAGTTAGAAAGAGGTGGATTGATTATATAAGTGTAGTTTAGGGGCTGGAAAATTTTTCCTGTAAAGGGCCAGACAGTAAATATTTTAGGCTCTGCATATCATTTTGTACATAGATTTGTATGTCTTTGTACATAGATCTGCCATAACTATTGTAGTTGTAATGCAAAAACAACCATAGATAATACTTAAATGATGGACAGGACTATGTTTCAACAGAACTTAGTTTACAAACAACAGGTGGCAGGTCAGGTTTGGCCTGTGGGCCACAGTCTGATGACTCCTGTTTGGATCATGGTGATTTTTCATCACCTTGCATATTTCTTCCCCTTCAGGATAAGACATGATATTGATTACTTTCTGGAGAAGTTGGAACAAAGAGGCATTATAGTTGGGGATATGACATAGCTGGGGTGTGGATATGGAGTGAAAATCACACACAAACTAGGAGAACTGCATGCAAGCCAGCAGACTGAGCATGGGACCCATAGACTTTACCTGGCCTGATGCCTAAAAAGCATGGTCTTTTGAAAAAGTTGAGGTAAATAACAAGCAAACAAACAGGCACAGTAGCAGAAAATTGAAAGTATTTGCCTAAGGGGAATGAGCATCAATTGTGGAGTGTTCTTTCTTTTTACAAGGTATCATAGTGACTGTTTGACCTTTAAAAACATTGCTATGCATTACTTAGACAGAATTAAAATTAAATTATGAAAAGAAGTAGAAGAATCCCAGGTACTGCATGTGTGTTTCATGACCCCATGGAGTCAGCAAGACAGGTCATACTATCATGATTTTCCATTTGAAGAGGCTGAAGTGTTAAATTCTGAAGCTGAATAACATAGAAGGAAAGGTTTTGCATTGGAGAAGAAAAATATATTGTGTTTAATTGGAAGAAGTGGAAAGAATTATCAGTAAATTAATTAGAGGTATGAATAGAAACCATCAAATACAAAAAGCACTACAGAGTGCTTACGTTTTGGGTACCCCAAGTGTAAGCCAAAAACATTGCTGGACACCAGTAGCTCCAAATGAGTTGAAAAGATGAGCGATGCTGGCATCACTCCTAGTTGCCCCAGCTACTAGGCCACCTAATATGAGCACCCTCCTCATATTAATGATATAATGATAACAAATGCAAGTGAAGTAAACAATAATTAGGTATAGAGTAGCATGTGACCTAATTAACTCCCTTTTGGAGGAAGTATTAGAATACAATTTGCAGGGTTGGGATATATATGCGGTAGATAAAGGATGAGTTTATCTTGGGTTATAAACACATGGGAGCTGCAGACTCTCTTGGCTAATCTCTTGTTTCATCTCATTCTGATGTTACTGAAGTAGGTGTATGTTGGTGATTCCTGGAAACCTTTCCTCTTCCACCCGGAGCCATCACTTCAAGGAAGAAAACCACAGGACAGATAGATGACAGAGCTCAAAACCTACACGCCACAGCTTTGGAAATTTCCTTGGGTTACTAGGAATTACACAACTGTCTTCACTGATTACTCTCCCCACTTCTTGCCACTATTAAAAGGATAAAACCTACTCAAACAGGTATGGCTAGGAGTAAGGAAGAGCCAACAGGAAATTAGATTTTAGCAGCAAACGCTTGGATAATGCATCGCCTTCTCACCAGCTAGAGAACATCAGACAACTTCCTTAGAGCCTCAGCTTCCTCTTTTGTTAACAAATACTTGGAGGATTGTGATGGCTAATTTGATGTATCTGCTTAACTGGGCCCTCAGGTGCCCTAACATTTAGTTGAACATTATTCTGAGTATGTCTGTGAGGGTGTTTCTGGATGAGATTAACACTTGAATTGGTAGATGAAATAAAGTGGATTGCTCTCCTTCATGTAGATGGGCCTTATCCAATCTGTTGAAGGCCTATATAGAACAAAAAGGCTGAGTAAAGGAGAATTTGCTGCCCACCCCCCACCACCTGATTGTCTTCAGGCTAACACATTATTCTTCTCCTGCCTTCGGACTTGGACTCAGACTAGAAAGTATGCCGTTCATTAGCTCCCCCTGTGTCTTCAGCTTGCTGACTAGATCTTGGAGTTTCTTAGCCTGTATAATCACGTAAGCCAATTCCATATATATCTCCTATTTGGTTGTTTCTCTGGAGAACCCTGACCAATACAAGGCTAATAATATTTTCACTTGTATCTCTGAGAAAACAGCTTATTTAGCACAGGACCTGACCAACTGTAAGTATATGCCCATGCACAAAAAGGTAGGCCTTATGATTACAACCCTTTGCTTAGAAAAAAAAAATGAAGAAAAATCCAGAAGTATAAAATATTTGTTGATTACTCTTTGGGAAGAAGCAGTGGAAAGTAGTGGATTAGGATATGAACTTTGAGGTTAGATAGAAACCATGCTCCCCACATATTAGCTGTAGGATTTTGGACAAATTACTTAATTTCCCATCATCCCAGTTTCCTCCTTCAAGAATGAAATTCAACACTTTTTTTTAATGTTTGTTTACTTCTGAGTTAGAGAGAGAGAGAGCACGTGCAAATGCAACAGGGGAGGGGCAGAGAGAGAGAGAGAATCCCAAGCGGGCTCTGCACTGTCAGTACAGAACCCGATGCGGGGCTCGAACTCACAAACATGAGATAATTATCTCACATCATGAGATAATGACCTGAGCTGACATCGCATGCTTAACCAACTGAGCCACCCAGGCACCCCATTAACTGTACACTTTTAATGAGAGAAAGGAACCTTCATCCGGCATGAACAGTTTCTTTCCTCTGCTAATCACTGGAGCAGGGGGTCCCCCAACGAGAGCCTGCGACCTTATGTGTTTTTAATTAAACCTCTGAATAGGCCAATAGCCAGCCAGTCTGGAGGGCTGGGCGGGGCGCAGGGTATGGGGAGTCCACATGCAGGAAGATCCCAGTGGCTGCACAGACTACTGCATACCAGGTGTCCAAGACCACTATTCCTAATTGCTCAAAGTGACTTGGACTTGGCACATATGTACCAGGCACACACACACCAAACACTCTCATCTGTCTGAGCAGCAATGGTACACTTCCTTTTTCAAATGGCAAATGCATTCCAAGTCTGCATACTCGAAGAAATTTGAACTTCTGCAGGTCAGCAGCAAACAAAGACAATTTGTTTCTGGGTAAAACCCTGAATCTGTCATTTTGTTGAGAGTATTGCACATTCCCTGGAATGTAGGACACCGCGCATCACAGCTCTGAGCGGTTTTCAAGAGTGGATTTGATATGCTGATATGATGAAGGGTAGCTCAGGTCACTATTCCACGTTTGATTACAGAAGAGTCCCCTTGATGCCTCCCCTCTGGGTAGATGAGTGCCTTGAACTGTGGAAGGATTTTAAATGATTTTTATCTTTTCTCACATCTTTGTATTTATGTTATAAAAATGAATTCATCTTTATATTATAATACAACAAAGTAGCTAGACCTGTGGTTCTTAACTTCCTTGGGGAAGCAAGACTCATAGACTGCTTGGACCCTCTACACACACACACACACACACACACACACAATTTTGTATTTGATGTTGAAGAATTCATGTTCCAAGAACCATCAATTTGGGTAAAGGATGAAAACATACTAAGGGGTAATATGTGCAGGATGGTAGAAAAAGGATTCCTGGTAAGATAACAAATCCTGGGATGTACTTTCATGACTCAGTTTCTCGAAGAGTACATTGAAAGTTCTAGGTTCAGATCCTAGAAGAAGGGAAAGAAGGAAGGAAAATTGAGTGGAAGGAAGAGAGGAGGGAGGGAGAGGGGAGAGACAAGGGTTGAGACAGGCAGGTAGGCAGAGGCAATCAGAAAAGTTCAATAAATATTGCTTATTCGTGACCTCCTCTGTACTAGGCATGATGTTAGGAACAGGCCACACAGATGTATGTGAATGTTGTTTTTGTCCAGAAGGGGTTCTCAGAATAGAAAGGGAGCAAACATGCAAACGTTCAGCTCCAAAGAGGGGATACTGTCCTCAGAGAGGACAGTGGGGGACATTCTGGAAAGGCTTCAAAGCAGGGGAGATATTTGAGTTGGGTCTCAAGTATAACAATTTCAGCAGGCTACAAGGGTTTAAATATTTTTAGACCTCCCAAATGCCTGTGGATTTGTGCTGGCAGTGTGACTAATGTCATTGTTTATAACTCCTATTTCAATTGGAATCACTCGACAAATACATGTGAGGCATCTGCTCTGAGGCAGGGACTGAGGGAGACAAGAAAGCAGCAACATACACGGTCTGCATCCTACAGGCTCTTGGAATGTTGGGGACAAGACACGTTGTCAGTGTTGGCGAGCACAAACCCAGAGAGGGAGGCCAGGGCGGGCAGATAGGAGCCCGGAACAGAAGGCCTCTTCTGGGTTCAAAGCATCAGGGGCAGGAGCTGGCAGCTGAACCCAGAGAGCAGGGTTCACCCAGCTGGACGTCCCATCACCCTGGATTTTTCCTAGCAGTGAGGGCCTCCATTAACTCAGGTGCTGAAGATTTCCTCCTTTGCCTCTTCTTCCCGTTTTTCTCAGGGCTATCACCACGTAAATAAAAAATGGTCGTTTTTATTTGTTCTGGTCTTTGCTTAATCCCTGGAAAAGGTAGGTATGCTCCTCTGGGATAAGAGGAACCCAGCTTATCAGTTAGGTTAGCAGAGGAAATAGCAGCAATTTAAAAAAATGCAACTGTGGTGGTTTTACATTTTTGAAAAACTCTAATTTCAATGTGTAGGGGAGGGAAAAAAATCTTTTTCATCTAAGTTTCTTCTTTTTTTATTTATTTATTTTTTTAAATTTTTTTTTCAACGTTTTTTATTTATTTTTGGGACAGAGAGAGTCAGAGCATGAACGGGGGAGGGGCAGAGAGAGAGGGAGACACAGAATCGGAAACAGGCTCCAGGCTCTGAGCCATCAACCCAGAGCCCGACGCGGGGCTCGAACTCACGGACCGCGAGATCGTGACCTGGCTGAAGTCGGACGCTCAACCGACTGCGCCACCCAGGCGCCCCTCTAAGTTTCTTCTAAGTTCTCAGCTGGGGCTCTGCAAAAAAAGATTAACAAGAGAATAGCATACAAATGTATTTAACGTCAGTTTTATGTGACATGAGCCTTCATAAGAAATGAAGACCCTAAGAAGTGGTTAAACCTGAGTGCTTTTATGTGAGGTTTGATGAACAGTGGAGAATCATGGGAAGATGTGACAGGACAAAGGGTATGAGCTGAATGTGAGGAAGCCGAGGAAACCTAGCAAGGCCTAGGCCTGTTTGTGTGGATTCATCTTGGTGTTCTGTCTTCTGAGATAAGAACACTCCTTTCCTGGGGGAAGTGGGGGGCAGGGCACCTCTCCCATGAGGGCTTCTGACCTACTTCAGGGGAGGGTCAGAGAGGCATCCCAGCACCTGCTGTTTCACAAATTCCTTCAGTTTAAAATATTCAATATTCCAAGTTGCCATATTTTGGGATGCTGTGTCCTAACCCCCATCTGCTGCCCTCCCATCTCCTAATACATTTTATTACACTTCATATGGTTTCTTGTTCTTCTCAGTCCTTGGCTCAACTTCCTTAAAAGACAGGAAAATTAATCCTTGTGTTATTAGAAGGGCAGCTAAGAAAGATGAAATAAGAGTATTCATCCCACTCAGGAACTATTTGAGCTTCTAGGAATGTATTCACTGATTTGTCATTCCAAAAATGTTTATTTACAACCTATGTTATGCTCACCACGGTCCTAGGAACCATGAAGAGAGTAGAGGAGGAGAAAAATCAGTAAAAATCCCTGTCCTCATAGATCTTACATTCTACCTGGGAAAGGTACCCTAAAAACAGATAATTAGTTAAGATTATAATATGTCAGCTGGATAAGGACAAATGAAGAGATGGAGTGCCTGGGTGGCTCAGTCAGTTAAGCGTTCAACTCTTGATTTCAGCTCAGGTCATGATCTTGTAGTTCATGAGTTCAAGCCCCATGTCGGGCTCTGCGCCTACGATGCAGAGCCTGTTTAGGATTCTGTCTCCCTCTCTCTCTGCCCTCCCCCATTTGCGCTCACTCTCTCTCTCAAAATAAGTAAATAAACATTAAAAAAAAAAGACAAATGAAGAGAAATAAAGTAAGGAAAGGCATGGAATGCGAAGGCAGGGGAGGGTGGCAATTTTAAATAAAGTCATCAGGAAAGGCATTACCGAGAATGGCACCTGAGCAAGTGGCAAAGACCCTGAGGAACAGACCTCCATGAGTACACAAAGCCCTGTTTCACCTCAAGAGATGCACTTCTTTGGAAAGGCTTTTTTTGCTATGTTATATATAACATATAATTTACCATTTTAACCAATTTGAAATGTACAATTTGAGGGCATTGATTACATTCACAGTGTTGGGCAACCATCACCACTATATCCAAAACTGTTTTTAAAATGTTTATTTATTTTGAGAGAGAGCAAGAGCAGGGAGTGGGGGAGCAAAGAGAGAGGGAGAGAGACTCCCAAAGAAGCCCCACTCTGTCATCACAGATCCCAATGTGGGGCTCATACTCATGAACTATGAGATCATGACCTGAGTGGAAATCAAGAGTCAGACACTTAACCAACTGAACCACCCAGGAGCCCCTCCAAAACTTTTTTATTATCCCAAACAGAAACTCTGTAACCACTAGACCGTTAAGAATAACCTCCTATTCTTCCTCCCCCCTGAACTCTCGGTAACCTCTAATCTACTTTCTGTCTCTATGAGTTTGCCTATCCTAGATATTTCATATAAGTGAATTGCACAATATGTCTTTTTATGCCTGTCTTACTCACTTAGCATGTGTTCCAGGTTCATACATGTCATGTCACGTGTCAGAATTTCCTTGGTTTTTATGGCTGAAGAATATTCCGTTGTATGCAAATGCCATGTTTTGTTATCCATTAGTCCATCGATGGACCCTTGAGTTATTTCTACATTTTGGTGATTGTGAATAAGGTTGCGATAATTATTGGCTTACAAGTACGTGTTCAAGTGACTGTTTTCAATTCTCTTGGGTTTATGCCATGGAGTAGAATTGCTGGATCTTATGATAGTTCCATGTTTAATGTTTTGAGGAAGACACCAGACTATTTTCCATAGTGGCTGCACCTTGGACACCCACCAGCAATGTACAAGGGCTCCAACTTCTCCACATCCTTGTCAACACTTGTTTTATTTTTCCCCAGTGACAGCTGTCCTAGTAGGTATGAAGTAGAATCTCATTGTGGCATTGCTTTGCATTTTCCTAATGACTAATGATGTTGAATATCTTTCGTGTGCTTATTGGCCACTTGTATATCATCTTTGAAGATATGTCTATTTAAGTCCTTTGCCCATTTTTAAATTGTGTTACCTGCCTTATTTTTGAGTTTTAGGAGTTCTTTATATGACCTGGATGTTAAATCTTTATTGGAATTTATGATGTACAAATATTTTCTGTTCGGAGAGATCGTTTCAATAAAAGCCATATGACAAAAGGTTAAGGAGTGAGGCAAAATAAAGAAGTACAGGAAGGCAGACTATTCCTTGAGAGATTAACTAGTAAAGAGAAGGGGGTAACTAGGGAAGATGTATTTTCTAAACTTGAGGGGTAGTTAAGCACAGTAGAAGGTAGAAAGGGAAGAAGGTGGCCGCAGGAAGTGGCAGATTCAAAGATAGGGTCATTGATGGGATGGGGTGGTGGTGGTTCTAGAGAAGGAGGTGGGTAAAAGGATATAGACAGATATAGCTGGAAATAAGAGTCTTGTAAAGCAGTAACAGTCAAGAGTGACCTCTTTTTCCTGGTTTAAGAAGGAAAGTGACAAGGCAAGGTTCCATGTCCTCTCCGCCAACCTCATGGATGTGGAAAGTCAATTTGAAATAAATCAGGTCGGTATCATCAAGGATTTATAATTTCCCTCTCATAAATTCAATATGCCGAATGAGCAGTTATTTATTTTCAAAAAAGCCTGAAAGCAAGGCATAAAGCCTATGCCTGTACATTACAAACAGGAAATCAAATGTCTTTTAAAAGCCCTTAGATTTTCTGTGTATCCCAGTTTCCAGGCCAAAACGTTTTTGCAAAGAAGCGCCTCTCATTGCTTATTGCTAATGGTAGCGATGATTCAACTTTTATTTTGATGAGGCTATCTCTGTAATTAAAGATCTTGATTAGTTGTTCCTGCAAAACCAGCCTTGTGTTGCCTCTGCTCTTGCCCTCTTTTAGAATCTAATTGTCCATTACCATATTAAAAGGCCTAGAAGAAACCAATTTAACTTGGTTAACCCAGGTTTTAAAAAATTCATTTGAACACAAACACTTCGTTTATGTTAGCACCTATTAACCTCTCAAGGACTGGAATTCTAGATAATACACTTTTGGAAATGCTGACCTGGATGGACAATTCCTTCTTTGGAATGTTCCACTTCTCATTAGTTTTATGTCACAGATCTTAGAAGAAAACCTGCTTCATCTCTGCCAATGTTTTTTGTGCCCCCTCTAGAGTAACTTTGCTCTTTGCTTTCCTCTAGGAAACATGTACAGTGGTGTTTCCACGAATGGCATTGTACAGAATTGAGTGTCATACTGAAAGCTGACATATAATGAAATATATATACCACACGTATATATATATATGTGTGTGTGTGTGTGTGTGTGTGTGTGTGTGTGTATATTTAATTATTATTATTGGCTCAATTTTTTTCCTATGCACCCCTATGGCAGTTTCTTGGGCACTGTTCCCATCACATGGGGTTTTTAAGCAGAGGTAACTCAGTGGGGGTGTCGAAATGTGCCCCAGGGATGCAAATTGAGCCCCATATGAACACACAGCCTAAAAGCAAGGTGGTGTCGGCAGCAGGCTTCCAGTCTGCCCATATGTACTTCTAGAGAGAGGGCAGTTGGTTTATAATGATCTGATTTGACAAGCCTATAGCTTCTTTCCTGCTGCTGTGATCATAAGCCCCTACTGTAATTATAATGAAGTGATTCCATAAACATTATTACCATGTATTAAACATATGTGATAGCGTCAGATAGACACCATAATAACAACAGAATGTTAACAAGCCCAAATGTTTTTGTGTTTGACAAAGCATAGCACAAAACTTCTTTAAGCCGTGCCTTTCCTTTCAAAGAATGCCAGTGAGTCTGGAACATAAGATTCATATCAGATAAACAACCAAACAAGGAATAATACACCAGGAGAAAGAAACCCTACACAATATGAACTTGAATTCCAATTTTAAAGAAACAGATTGAGTTTTTTATCCTCAGAATGACAATATTATTTAAGTGTAAAAATTGAAATTTGGCGTGAGAAGCAAGTGCATCTGATGGGAAAAGAAGTTCTACTTGAGATATTTGTTTGGAGGACAGGGAGAAACCGAACCAGAAGTCAGGTCAGTATGAAATGGCAGGCATCCATTAGAGGACACGGATCCTGCTGCTGCCACCATAGTAGACCTTGCTAGGCATCAAAATAAATGAAAATGGAGAAGAAGTATGATCTCAGTAAGGTAGCAATACATGGAAAACAGAGGCATTTGCATCTGTGGTAAAATATAGAACTGATGGGAAATCAAATGACCAGAGCTTGAGAAGCCTGTTTTGGAGAACACATTTTGACTCACTGTGCTGGCTGGTGGGAAAAACTGTCCATGGTAGGTTAACTCCTGAGAAAAAGAACCCCCAGATTCGACTGAATTCGCCTAATAAACGTTTATTTCTCACACATGTCACAGACCGATGCAGTCAGCAGTGAGCTCTGCATTGCCAAGGCATTCGGGGACCTGAGGTATTTCCTTCTGTTGGATCCACAACTCCTAGGGCCTCCCAGTCCTCCCCTCCTTGTCTGGTCAGGAGAGGAAAACTGAAAGAGTGAGAGGGACGGCAGGGGAAGTTTTATGGGCCTGGAATCTGGAAGAATACATCTGCATGTATTACTTGCACTCACATTTCACTGGCCAGAACTCAATGGTATGGTCCCATCTATTTGCAAGGGAAGCTGGGAAACGTGGTCTTCCTATGTGTCAAGGCAGAGAATGAAACAGGGTTATCTCTGCCACTTAAACCTACAGGTGAAACTTTTTTGTCTCATCTTTCTCATTCAGCTCTCAGGTCTCAAATCAGACAGTGCTGGATTCATAGCCAGGTTCCCCCAGTTATTAGCTATATGGCTTTGGGCAAGATCCATACAATTTTGAGTCTCATTCTCTGCTTTGAAATTGGATAATAATATATACATCACAGAGTGCCTGTGAGGTTTAAGTAAATGAATTATAAAAGAATTTAGCAGTTTCTGTCCTAGAATAAGCATTCATAAAAGTTATTTAAACCATAAGATTTATTTCAGGTCTGAAAGTTTAAGATTTTATTATTTTTTTAAATTAGTTATTGGCAGGTCAACTCATAGCCATTGTCATCAGAGAAGGAAAGGTTTCCAGGATTGGCAACATTTGAAATCTGAGTCACTGTCCTTCTCTTCCATAAACATGGTAGCCGTTGCTATTGACGACCACACTTTTCCCTTTTAAGCTTGACAAGTCCTCAGAGTCCTTATCAACTCAGCATTAGAGTTGAAATGATTGATGCAACCTATCTGCTACCACGAATTTAATTTTTATCCTAATAAGAAGTGAGGTCAAATGCTCTGGGACCAGTTGCACCTTATAGGTAACAAGTTTGGATGCAAAAATCATCTTAATTTCCAAACTGACTCTAGTGCTACCCAGAGAGGAGAAGACTGTAAAGTAATATCCAGTTGTGTGAAGTGTAGCCAGGGTGCATGGTAAGCCTTAAACAGGAAAAGACAGTGAGGATAACGGAAGCTGGTAAAGGGTGTTAAGGACCAGTTGAATCCCCAAATCAGAAGCTAGATTAAGTAAAATCAGGGCTGATGAAAAGCTTTTTGATTTGTGTAGTAAGAGGTTTTCAAGTAAATCTCTGACTGCTATTTGTGTGCTAAGACCAGCTCAGGAATCCAGGGTGGGGGAGAGGTGCTGCAATTGTCCATGTGTCTGCAGAAAAAGAGGGTTGAGTTCCATTCTCAAGGAAGTAGCCAAAAATGCAAGTGAAGGAACTGGCTCCTGCTTAGGGAGAAGTTGATGATCCAGGAAGGACTTTTTGATAATAGGAATCACAAAAATATGCTTAAAACTCTACAGAAAGAACCCCAGAGACCAAAGGTCTATTTCATAATAGCAGCAGAAAGAGATGGAAAAATCCCAAAGAGAAAAACAGCAGGGGCACAGCCAAGTGACAAGAAGGTAGAGGAAATTAGTATGAGACCAGACACAGCCCATGCCAACCAGACTCCAAGTGGCAGGAGGAAAAATTGCAAACTTTCTGGAATGGTGTGGAGAACCTGTGAAGATGAGGGCAAATGAATTGAAACTGAAATTTTCATAGTGAGGAAGATAAATTTCATTTTAGGTGAGGACAGGGGCTGCACGTCATGAACTGGGGAGAGGCTGCCCATACGTAGTGACTCTGCCAGACCATGCTGTTTCATCTCTAGTTCCTTCCCTACCCCTAAAATCTTCTTTCCACTATGATAATTCTGCAAGGATTGCCACACTATCCTTCTTTCATGCAGCTCACATGGACGAGAGGAACCCAGAGGAATGGACCAGCATCAGAAGTAAGACAGCCCTGGGTCTGAGTAAGTCTTAAATCTAGTGCTTACTGCTCACAGCTGCTATTCCTTCACTTGTTAAGTGAGAATAATACATCTCTTTAAAGGCTATTACGAGAACAAAATAAGAAAAGACATATAAAGCATCTAGCCCTGTGCCTTATACTGAAAGATTCTCAATAACGTCCAGATGTTATTAAAAAGCAAAAGAATTCCACTCTATAGTCCTATAAATTGGTGCCCTAAATACTGTATTCAATTGCTTTGCACAGCATTGAAAAAATAAATTAGACAACTTCTCTATCTGGCCACAAGAGAGTAACAGGATCCAGACTCATCCTCCCACCATAAATAACTAGAAAACTGGACAAAATATGTAAACAACTGCTTTCAGACATTGGACTACAGGCAGCACAGGACTGTGAACCCTGATAAAGGAAAGCAAGAGATGAGCCCTAAGATTGCCCTGGCTTTTCTCCTAATGGTGATTTCTGTATCGATGTACAGAGAGGGGGAACCTAAACAGAGCCCTTCAGTGTCTTGGAGTTGAGGCAACAGAGATCATACATTGGACGAGCTGAGGGAGCTGACATTTTCAAGGGAGAGTATCAGAAAAAATGGAGGCACAAGTGAAAGCTCCTGAAATCTACATGGGGTTCACTTTGAGTCTTTGACTGAACACTTATCTGCCATGAGTGAGTTGAAACTATGCAATCTAGCAAAGAACAATTTTCAAGGAAAGAATTCCAGGGAGTTATAAGCCTAGGTTCCCGGAGTTCACATGAGGCTAGGAATTTTTATGTTTCCAGAAGCCAGCCAATATGGAGAGATGGTATTGAATACACAGGGCATTCAGTAGATACTTCAGAACACGCACAGCTTACAAGCGGGACTACCTAGCCCTACGCTTACTATTAAACAAAGCTTAAAACCAAGTCTTGCAAGGATCAAAATGATCCACAAATAACTTAAGAGCCTACCGATACTCTCAAGGAAGAGCATAATAATAATAATAATAATAGTAATAATAGTAATAAGCAGCACTCAACCATATAAAACTTATAATGTCCATTATTCAATAAAAAATTTCTGCTAGACATGTAATGCAGGAAATGAGTTTATATGGGAAGAAAACAGTCAGTGTAAACAGATCCATTCACAACAGAGATAACAGAATTAGCAAAGATGTTAAAAATGCTCAATAGGCTCAAATATTTTAAGGAAAAATATGATGTAACAAAAGTACACATAGATGATATAAAAAAGAACCAAATGAAATTAAAAATGGAAAAAGATGTGAAGTGAAATTTACAGGACAGGATTTATAACAGACACTATGAAAAAATATCAATGAACTTGAAAATGTGATAATAGAAACCACCCCCAAATTAAGCATGTAGAGTAAAAAAAAAAAAAAAAGCAAAACACCCAAGAACCTCGTAGAATGTATCAAGTGATCTAACTATAATTGAAGTCCAAGATAAAAGGTCTGTAGGGAGAACAAAATATATACCTAAGGAAATTATGGCAAGAAAATTTCTAAATTTGATAAAAATCATAAATCAATATAGATCCAAGTAAGTCAGGAAACAGTATATAGGAAAAAGAAAAAAGGGCACCCCAAATTGATTAAAGCTGAATTGCTACAAAACAGAGATAGAGAATAATCCTAAAAGTAGTCAAAAGAAAAATACCAAATAGGTATAGAAGAATAAAGGTAAGAATCATCTCAGACTTCATGGAAATTATGTAAACCAGAGACAGTAGAATGATGTATTTCCTTACTTATTTTTAAATGTTTGTTTATTGAGAGAGTAGGCAGGGGAAGGGCATAGAGAGAGGAAGAGAGAGAGAATCCCAAGCAGACTTCACACTGTCAGCACAGAGCCAGATGCAGGGTTCGAATCCACAAACTGTGAGATCATGACCTGAGCCAATATCAACAGTTGGAGGCTTAACCGAAAAAGCCACCTAGGTGCCCTAATAGAATGATATATTTAGAGTTTTGAAAGAAAAATAACACTATTGTTCTAGAATTCTACACCCAGTAAAAATGTCTTCCAAAAATAAAATGAAAAGAGGGTGTTTTTAAACCCACCAGAGCTAACAGAATTTGTTGCTACCAGACCTGAACTATAAGAAATATTAAAGGAGATTCTTCAGGCAAAGGGAACATAATACCAGATGAAAATCTGAATTTACAAAAAGGAATGAAGAATGTAGCAAGTGGTAAATATATTGGAATATATAAAAAAACATTTTTTAACTTTTAAAATTCTTTAAAGAATACTCATTTAAGGTCAAAACAATATATCATGGGGTTTATAACATGTAAAGGAAAAATGCATGGCAACAATAGCACCAAATCTGGGAGAGGAAAAATAGATGCTTACATTATAGATGAAGTGCTATAATATTATTTTATATAGACTGTGCTTAAAAATGTAGATTGCAAACCCTGGAGAAACCACTAAAAAAAACAAAAGAAAAACAAAAAAACAGATAAAGTTAATAAATAAGTCATGAAAATAAAATGTAACCATAAAAATGCTCAATAAATTCAAAAGAAAGCAGGAAAAGCAAATAAGTGAACAGAAACAAGTAGGACAAATAGAAAGACATAAAGATAATAGATATAAACGGAACCATATTGATAATTACATTAAAATCTGATCTTTCAGACTGGATAAGAAAGCTGCTATGGTCTGAATGTTTGTGTCCCCCACAAAATCCATATGTTGAAGTTCTAATACCCAATGTTATGATTTTTGTTTGTGGGGTGGGGGTGGGGGTGCTTTGGCGGTGATTAGGTCATGAGAATGGAGCCTTCATAAATGGGAATAGTGCTGTTATGAGAGGTTCCACAGAACTCCCTAGCCCCTTTCATAATGTGCAAACACAGAGAAAAGTCTACAGCCTGAAAGAAGGCCCTCACCTGATGATGCCAGCACCATGATCTTGGACTTCCCAAACTCCAGAACTGTGAGAAATAAATTTCTTTTGTTTGTAAGCTACCTGTCTGTGGTATTTTACTATAGCAACCGGAACAGACGAAGACAAAAGCAAACCCCCAAAACATGCCATGTATAAGAAATTGACTTTAAGGGGCACCTGGGTGGCTCAGTTGATTAAGCATCTAACTCTTGATTTTAGCACAGGTCATGATCTCACTGTTCATGAGATTGAGCCCCATGTCGGGCTCAGTGTGGAGCTTGTTTGGGATTCTCTCTCTTCCTCTCCACTTAGCCCCCCGCCTCAAAATAAATACATAAACTTAAGAAATTGACTTTAAATATAAACAGTTTAAAAATAAAAGTAAGGGAAAGATACACAACACAACACCAATTATAGAGTAGTCAGAATGGCTAAATTAGAATCAAAGAAAGTAGAACAAGAGATATTACCAGTGGTAAAAGGGACATAACCTAATAAAGCACCAATTCATGAAGAAGAAATAACAAATTTAAAGGTACGTGCATCTAGCAACAGAATTTCAAATACATGAAACAAAAACTGATGGAAGAAAGGAAGAAATAAACATATTCACAATTACAGTTGCAGATTTAAAACCCCTTTCTCAACAACTGATAGAATAGGCAAAAATATTAGGAAGGACATAGGAGACTTGAACACTATCAATGGACAACCTTATCAATCAACTTGACCAAATTTTAAATATTAGAACATTTCATCCAATAAGAGTAGAATATATATTCTTTTTCAGTGCATACATATATTCACTAAGACATTATATTCTGAGTCCTAAGAAAACAAAGATTGCAATCATAGGAAATATATTTTAAAACCACACAGAATTAAATTGAATATCAAAAATTATAACTTTAAAATCTTCAAATATTTGGAAACAAATTAGCCTACTTGCATATAGTTTATTCGTTAAAGAAGAAATCACAAGAAAAATTGAAAATATTTTGAACTGTAAGAAAATAAACACAAACATCAAATTTTCTGGATGCAACCAGAGCAATAATTAAAGAAAAATGAATACCGTTAAATGCTTACATTTGAAAAGAATAAAGGTCTAAAATAAAATATTTAAGCCTCTGTTATAAAAAGAAAACAGAATAAAGAACAGGAGCAAAATAAGCGGAGAAAAGGAAATAGCAAAGATAAGATACAAATCAATAAAATAGAAAATGGATAATTAGTAGAGAAAAACCAATAAAATTAAAAGTTGGCTTTTTGAAAAGGTCAATAAAATTAATAAATCTCAGTTAGACTGACCTTTAAGGTGGGGGGGGGGCAGTGGAGGAGTAATGGGAAATGAAAGGGAAAATATCACTACAGAAGCTACAGATATTAAAAGAATAATTAGGGATATATATATTTTTAAATGTATTTATTTAAATCCAAGTTAGTTAACCTACAGTGTAGTAGTGGTTTCAGGAGTAAAACCCAGTGATTCATCACTTACATATAACTCCCAATACTCATCCCAACAAGTGCCCTCCTTAATGCCCATCACCCATTTAGCCCTCCCTCACCCATCTCCCCCTCCAGCAACCCTGGGTTTATTCTCTGCATTTAAGTCTCTTATGGCTTGCCTCCCTTTCTGTTTTTATCTTATTTTTCCTTCTCTTCTAATTAGGGGATATTTTAAACAATTTCATGCTGCTGAAGTTGACATCCTAGATGAAATGGATACATTCTTTGGAAGACACAAATTACAGAACTTAGGAAGAAATAGAAAATTTCAAAGCTCTTCAATTTTAAGAACTAAATTCATACATTAAAACTTTTCTCAAAAGAAAACCCCAGACCCAGATCAATTCACTGGTAAATTTTACCAGACATTTATGGAAGACTTAAGACCAATCCTAAAACACTGTAAGAAAGAAAAAGCTACAGAATATTCTTCAAAAACAGAATCAAGAAGTTCCTCAACAAATATTAAAATCAAAGCTAATTATGTAAAATAATAACATATAATGATCAAGTGGAATGCAAGATTGGTCTAACATTTGAAAATCAATAACCTTAATTCATCACCATTATAATTTACCAATGCAAGTTTTTAACGAAATAAAGAAGTATATGGTTACCTTAACAGATGCAGGAAAAGCATGCAAAAATTCAATATCCATTCATAACAAAAATTAGTGGAATTAGATATAGAAAGAAATCTTTTTAATTTGGAGAGAGAGCATCTTCTGCTAACACTTTACTTAAAGTTGAAAGACCGATTGCTTTCTTACTAAGAATGGGAACTAGGCAAGTATATTCACTCTTACAATTTCTATTCAACATTGTCCTGGAGGTGCTAGCCAGTGCAATTAAAAAAGAAAAAGGATTATAAGCACACAGATTCAAAGGGAAAAGTAAAATTCTCTTTTTCCTTGGACACATAAAAGATCCCCAAAATTTTATAGAAATGTTAGTAGAACTAAGTCATTTTAACACCATTGTTAAAATACATAAAGCAAAATATTAAAATCAAGTTTTTCTCCATATGAGAAATAAATGATTGGGATATGAAATTTCAAAATACCACACCATTTAGAATTTCATCATGAATGTTCACAGAAGTTTTGTTTATGATAGTAAAAGCATGAGAAATGAGCCATATGTCCATGAATAGGTGAATAGATGTTTTTAAAATAATTTTTTAATGGTACAGCCTTATGATGGAAGACTACTTAGCAGAAAAAAAATCACAAAAAATGGGTGAATCTCAAATGCATTTATGCTAAAATAAAGAAGCTAGACATGTAATAGTTTCTATTGCCCAGTTCAACTTTTATGAAACTCTAGAGAAGACGAATCTAATATATAGTGAATGAAAGCAGAGCAGTGACCTACCTTGGGCTTGGGGGTGAGGAGGATATTAGATGAGAAAGGAAATAATTAAATCTCATATGTTGGTAAAAAGATTCTTTACCTTGATTTTGTTGGTGGTTACAAAAATTTATCAAAACCCATTGAACTATATAATTAAAATGGTCACATTTTATCTTATATAAATGCTATCACAATAAAGTAGGCTTAAAAACAAGTTGAACTTGTCATTCTCTCTCCATTTAGGCTCAGTCTTATGAATTCCTATTACCTCATGACAAGCCCACTTTATTCTACGACAGAGCCAGGATCAGGGTGAGGCAAGAGAGGAAAGGAGGCCTTCACGGTCAGTGTCATCCACACAACCCTGTTCTTTTGCATTACTTGCCTTGCTCTTGAAGACATTTCTTTGTGATGCTTGACTCACAATCCCTTGTGGTCTGGCTTCTACTCTCACTGTTCTCCCAAAGCTCACCAAAAACAACCGATTTTCTGTGCTTCTAATTTGCCATCTCCATAACTTTGAGCAATGTTAGCTATGCTATTCACCTTGAAATCTTTTATCATCTTTAGCTCCCAATTATAGGAAATCATTGCTTTTCTGTATACTCTCCATTGGCTTGTCCATCCACCACTGTTGTGGTGACAATTATTCGACCCTTCGGGAGGCTTCTGTATCTTCCTTTGAACTTTGCCTTCTATCCTCAGCTCCAGTTCCAAATGTTGTCCAGCTACTGCACAGTCACACAGGAAGTCTCATGTTTGCATTACACTTCACTGTATAAATCCGAATTCATCCACTTTGCTCCAACTTACCTTCTGACCTCTCCTCACATGTTCTCCTGGTCTCATTACTCCCTTCCACCACCACCACATCCAGTCAGTCCCATGGCTCACAGATGTCACCTCTTCTCCATTTTCGCTGCTGTCATCCATCTCCCCTTATGCTCACAGCTCAGGATCTTTCACAAGTGTTGCTTAAATGGCCTCCAGATTGCTCTGTGCCTCCCAGTCTTTCCTATGCTAATACGTCCCGCCCCCGACATCATCTTCCTGAAGGATCCATCTAATAATGCCACTCTCAATTCAAAATTCTTGAATGACACTCCTTCGTGTGCAGAATAGAAGCTGGATTTCCTAGTTTGTGTCCCAGGTTCTCCATTCTTTTGCCTAAATCCCCCTTTCACTCTTGTCTCCCACTCATCTCCTACTCAAATCATCTAAGAGAAAAATTGCACTTTCCCTCACTATACATTCTACTATGTTTTAGCCTCTGTTGCTGATGATTGTGTCAGTCTGCCAGGGTCGACAGAACAAAGCACCGCAATGGAATGGCTTAAACAATAGAAATTTGTTCCTTGCGGTTCTGGAGGCTGGAAGTCTGAGATCAAGTCAGCAGAGTGGTTTCTTCTGAGGTCTCTTTTCTTGGATCAAGATGGTCAACTTCTCCCTGTGTCTTCACATGGTCTTCCCTCTGTGTACCTGGGTTCTAAGCTCTTCTTATAAGAACATTAGTCACACTGGGACAGGCCCACCCGTATGAGCTCATTTTTATTTAATTACCTCTTTAAAGATGCTATCTTCAAATATAGTCACATTCTGAGGTACTGGGGGCTAGTATTTCACCATATGAATTTTTCGGGGGTGGGGGGGAATACAGTTCAGTCCATAACAATGCTCATTGCTTCGGTACACATTTGTTCTCTATTACAAGCAAGCCAAACTCTACTCAGCCTCAAAGACCACATCATATATTACCTCTGTCTTAAAGTTTTTCCATATGGACAGACCAGATAGGATCACTTACTATTCTGAGCCTCTGTAACATTTGGTTTGTACATCTGTCAGTATATGAATCATAGTCATTATGTAGAAGAACTACTACTGAGCTTTCCTTCTCTCCTTTCCTCTCATGTAAGTTCTCGGTAGTCAGAAAAGATGGTATTTTTATTATCATAACTCCCTTGACTACTAGCATTGTTCTGGTACAAATAAACATTTGTGGTTGAATGGGATGCTTCTGGATAGGTGAACCCTCAAGACAAGACTTTAGGAGCCAGGAAGGTCCTTTTGGCCTCTAAATTCTCCTCACTTCCTAATCTACTTCATTAGTTCACTTTCAGCATTAATTCTAGGTCAAGTATAACATCTGGGTAAATGTAGTGATGTGTTAGGCTTTTAGAGTACATTTTCATCGTGAGAAAGCATGAAGACCTTTGGGAGCTAGGCTAGAGAAGAAGGTAAAAGAGGAATATAAATATTTATTGACAACTTACGACAGGATAGGACCCGCAGAAACTTTGTGTTCATTTAATCGTCATGACAGTGCTATGGAGTTAAGCTCTGTTTTCCACACTTTACCTGAGGCTCAGAGAAGTTAAGTGACAGGTAGTTAGTACCGGTTATTATGAGTTACTAGCACATCTAGAACTGTAATGCAAGCCCAACATATCTCCAGTACTTCACTCTGACCTCTTTCTACCAGGTCGCACTCCATTTTAGCTTGGGTAGATCTGATAAGAATACGGTGGTGTTTATCCGGTGGAAGGCACTGCTCCCAAAGCCTTCGGTATAGTACTTCACACCATCTTAACAGAGGTATCATCACCATTTTACATAGGAGAAAGAAGATGTCGAGTGGCTTGCCCAAGATTAAAGGGCTGATAAGTAGAAGGTCCAGAATTTGACCCATGTTGATTCCAGAGTCTCAGTCCTGAACTACTTGACTACACCGCCTCTCACAAGTTGCCTGCCGCACAAGTATCCCAGCTTCCCTTGATTAGTGCCCCCACTTGGAGTTCCTGTTCATCAGCCGTCTGATTAACGGCCCCTCGGAGGACCGCCAGACATAGATCCACGAGTCAGTTCAATCTTTTCCAGTTTCTTTCTTTCTCAAACTCTTCATAGTTCAGGTAACTACTAAAATAATAGGCACTAGAATCTTGCTTTCTGCCCTTTGGGAAATGTATTTCCCAGTCCACATGCCAGCACACATACCATCGCAGCCCAAGCTGGGATGAGAATTGGGTTTGTTTTATTTTCGAAAAAGTGAGTTTCACACATCTAGTTGATCTCCATGGGTTGCTTTTTGGTTTGGGTTTTATTTTTACCTTTTTTTAGAGGAAAATATAAATTGGGAAGTTGTCCAAAAGTATATCAATTATTTACACTGCATTTGTGCAGACATTTTTCCCAGCTGCTGCTAAAAGGCAAGAAGACATTTTACCAAATGTTTTACCTGTGGCAACTCTCTTCTATTTGTAACTTTGAAGAAGAAAATTGAATTTTACCAAGAAGCGATGTAAAATGTGTTCTGAGCACCACATCTCCCCTTCTGGTTTTGGGGTAGGGGGACTATTTCAAAGACTCCCTTTATTCACTTTTGCCCAGTGGGGATGAAATAATTTATCATATAAATAATAATAATTGGTAAACTTATAAAGAGTAGCTGGATCAAATTCTGTTCCTCTTTCATATTGCCTTGAGCTGCCTTCATGGCTAAGAAAGGGAACCAACCTCAAGTTTGTATGGCTGGTTCATACCTCAAAAGATACTTTTCCTACAGGACTTCAAGCTGACTTTGAATTTAATAGTTACATAGGAAGCAGAAACATTTTTGGGAGGAAGATCTCTCAGGCCTAACCAATTTCATGATAGGAATCAGTGGTAACGGACATAGCAGCATAAAAACCAAAACATTCACAAGATTTTGTGAAGGCCAAAGTACTCAACAGAGTTCATGAGGGGCACCTGGGTGGCTAGGTTGGTTGAGCATCCGACTCTTGATTTCAGCTCAGGTCATGATCCCAGGGTTGTTGGATTGAGCCCCATATCAGGCTCCCTTCTAAGCATGGAGACTCTTTGGGACTCTCTCTCTCTCTCTCTCTCTCTCTCTCTCCCTTTTTCTCTCTCTCTCTCCCCCTGCTCCTCTCTCCCACTTGTGCTCTCTCTCTTAAAAAAATAAAAAATAGGGGCGCCTGGGTGGCTCAGTCGGTTAAGCGTCCGACTTCGGCTCAGGTCATGATCTCGTGGTTCGTGAGTTCAAGCCCCGCGTCGGGCTCTGTGCTGACAGCTTAGAGCCTGGAGCCTGTTTCCGATTCTGTCTCCTTCTCTCTCTCTGACCCTCCCCCGTTCATGCTCTGTCTCTCTCTGTCTCAAAAATAAATAAACGTTTAAAAATTTTTTTAAAAAATTAAAAAAAATAAAATACAATAAAATAAAAAATAAACAGAGTTCATGAGTGACTGGAGCTGCCACCATCCAAATTCCTAAACATTGCTAGAAGTTAGGAAGATCTCACATGATTTTCTCTGGGAATGAAGTCAACAGGGAGACAAATTTGCTTTACCTCTAATACACAGTAAATGCGGAGTGCCAGAATTAAGCTCTTGTGGGAACATTTCCGCCAACAGTGTGTAAGTTCATGGATTGCGACTTTGGGACAACTGACATCTACTACTTAACATCCGGGCAGGGTTAAACTTTTCAGAGACCACTAGTTTCTGGTACCATCTTTGCCAATACTAATTGAGGTGATGCAGAAGACCTGCCAAATGTTGGGGTTTTGTTCTGTTCAGGTTTTGAATAATTTGAGAAAATGAAAGCAATAAAGAACGGAAATGCTGATGGAGACTAAGTTGGAGAGACAAATCAGTTCTGGAAGCCAAGTGAACTTAGGACTATCCAATTTCAGAATTAGGCAGACCTATCCATTGGCTCATACCAATGCTGGAGCCAGCAGGCCTCCTGTCTCCTCCTCTGCAGGAACAGTAGAGAAGCGAAGGCAAACGTATGTTCCTGGCGGGCAGCTTCTTCAAGAGGAAAAACAGTGATGGGCGCCTGGGTGGCTCAGTTGGTTAAGCATCTGACTTCAGCTCAGGTCATGATCTCACAGTCTGTGAGTTCCAGCCCCGAGTCAGGCTCTGTGCTGACAGCTCAGAGCCTGGAGCCTGTTTCCAATTCTGTGTCTCCCTCTCTCTCTACCCCTACCCCACCCACACTCTGTCTCTCAAAAATAAGTAAACATTAAAAACAAATTAAGAGGAAGAACAGCGAGCTAGGATGAGCATGCTCAGTTATTCTTCTCCAAGGTGGAAAAAAAACAAAAAACAAAAAAACAAAAAAACAACCAGAGAATACCTCCCCTCCTCATGGGAGCCAAGAGTGAGAAAATGGTGTTTCTATTTAGCAAAGCCCAAAATAGTCCAATTTTCCTATTTCCCATTTCAGATCAATCTGTAAAGCATTTTACTGCAACTTGTATGGAGGAGATCAGTTCTTATACCAGTTTTCTGAACTGCTGTAACTCCTGTGTTATACAGTGTGGCAACTGAGAATAGCATCGGCCCCGTACAAATTTGTAACGGGACTGTCATAAGTTAAGGTCTTACTTTTCCATGACTGACCTCAAACAATATGTACATCATTTTCCGTTGTTAACATTTCACTGTAGACCATTCCAGACTGTCATGTCAGAAAAGGTGAAAAATACCATCTCCTATTCACCGGTTGGGCAACCACAATTTAAAAAAATAGCCTTCAAATCCAGGCATATGAGTAAGGAAGCAAGCACGTCACTTTTGCCTCTTGTCACCAGGGAGGAGGATTGCCAAATCACTTTGTTCCCTGTTCCCTGTTTTACTCATCTGTATCTCCTGGTTTAACCATATATATATGGTTTTGAATAATCGATATATACACATTTATATATATATATATCAATCCCTCCTTCAATAATCATACATTATTCTACCTTATCAACCCCACAAAGTCCTTTCTACAGCAAGTAGACTTACTGTATTTTTCAATGGTTTACGCTGTGCTTTCATTGGTGAGTAGATAACATAAAATAAGCTATAACTTTTTAAAAAATGCAATTGATGGGTGGACTTAAAGTCAATGGAGTGTGTCTGCAGAGCCGTGAAACAATGACTCTTGTTCGTCTCCACTGGAGTGACAGATATAACCATCAGTTGATGTCCCATTTGGACACATCAACCATCACACGTGACACCTGCCATAATGTTTGCTAAGGTGATTTGCCAAAATTGAAAAGTTAACCAATTTGATTGCTTAAGTTTTATTCCTAAGTTAGATCTTTTCAGGTATGTCACATCACTGGGCATTGGAGAAGATGAACAACACGAAAGTTTGAATTTCAGAAAGCATGCCAAGTTTTCTGGAATTATAGATGTCTTTGAAAGATTTTCTTTTTTTTTTTTTAATTTTTTTTTCAACATTTATTTATTTTTGGGACAGAGAGAGACAGAGCATGAACAGGGGAGGGGCAGAGAGAGAGGGAGACACAGAATTGGAAGCAGGCTCCAGGCTCCGAGCCATCAGCCCAGAGCCCGACACGGGGCTCGAACTCACGGACCGCGAGATCGTGACCTGGCTGAAGTCGGACGCTTAACCGACTGCGCCACCCAGGCGCCCCAAAGATTTTCTTTTTTTAAGACTTTTTTTTTTTTGCAAAATATCAACTCTCAGTAAATGTTTATTTTTAATTTTAACCTGAAACTAAGTTTTAGAAATCCCAGGCCACATGGATTTTGTTTTTACAAAACTCATCAAAAAGGCTTACAGAAGACCGCCTCTGATAAAACATAGTGATGAAATTGCTACTTCAATGCCAAGAAAGTCTGGAGTGCTTTATTTATTATGACCCCATTTACTGACAAATCTCCAATTGGTTGAAATCCAACTTACATAGATGCAGAAATGTCTACACTTTCCAAACCAAAATACAGAGAAAGGAAGGAAGAGAGGGAGTGAGGAGAGAAAGAGAGAAAGAGGAAAGAAGGAAGGAAGGAAGAAGGAAGGGAGGAAGGAAGGAAGGAAGGAAGGAAGGAAGGAAGGAAGGAAGGAAGAAAAGGAAAAGAGGGAGGGAGGGAGGGAGGGAGGAAGGAAGGAAGGAAGGAAGGAAGGAAGGAAGGAAGGAAAGGAGGAAGGAAGGAAGGGAGGGAGGAAGGAAGGAAAGGAGGGAGGAAGGAAGGAAGGAAGGAAGGGAGGGAGGGAGGAGGGAAAGAAGGAAGGAAGGAAGGAGACTGCAGAAGCTGCACTGACTTGAACAGCATCCACAACAAACTGTTAGAATAGGGGTAGGAAAGATCACCGAGCTAGAGTTCTCTGATAAACACCTAGAAGTCTCTCAATTGGAGGATTCTCAGCAAGGGCTCACTCAGGAAACCCCCACCAGCCACCTCAGTGCTTCTCTCCCCATCTCGCCACATTCTCTCCTGAACACACTTGTGCCCTGCTTCATCCTGGGAGGAAATGAGCCCTGTAGAGACAAATACAAAACATGCCTTCCAGCCTCCAGCTGGCTCTCTGCTGGTCACCAGGCCTTTATTTCTCTTTCTGAAGTGACCCCAGCATATTCCACAGTTCCCTCCTGCCAGGCCTGAAGGTCAGAATGAAGAGAAAGACACTGCTTTCAGTGGGACCTTGGGCTTATCTGGCTTCGCCAGGCTGCCTTCCCAGGAAGCACACTGCTGGTAGTGCACTTCACCTGCAGGAGTCAGCGGGCAGCAATGCAGAGAGCATGGCCGTT
Source organism: Felis catus (assembly GCF_018350175.1). Taxonomy (NCBI): domain Eukaryota; kingdom Metazoa; phylum Chordata; class Mammalia; order Carnivora; family Felidae; genus Felis; species Felis catus. Next base: position 118,606,999 of record NC_058374.1, read on the forward strand.
AGCCCCAGAGAGCTCTAAACTCAAAGTCTAGCTCTTGCTTTTTTTAGCAATACAGCCCAAACTGCAGTCAGAGTTTTCTTCCCAGGAAGCAGTTCTGACCAGGTGCTTGCCCTGCTTAGACCTTCTCGGTGGCTCACGATTGCTTTCTGCATGAAGGCCAGACCTTGCATTCTGGCTTGCGGGCTCTGTGGATTCTGGGCCGCGGCTCCCCCTCGACTGCTCCCCGCACGACTCTCCCCTTCACTCTCAAAACTCCGGTCCTCTGGCATCTCTCTCAGTATCCTGAGCTCTTTTGCTTGTTTCTAGAGCAGAGAACAACACGCTTTTCCTGTAAAGAACCAGATGGTCCATATTCTTTCAGTCTTCATAGGCTAGATGGTCTTTGCCGCAACTATTCACCTCTGCCATTGTGCTGCCAAAGCAGCCACATACACACACACATGAATGCGTGTGATGTGTGGCAATAAAACTAGCATATGGGAGGGTGGGGGCAATCGGTGGGGATGCGGATTCTGCCCATGAGCCTCAGTTTGCTAACCGCTGCTCTACAACCTTATTCGTGCTATTTGTTCCTTCTGCCTGGGACACCTTCCGCTGGCCCTCATACGAGTGACTCATTTTTAGGTGGGTTTGAATTTTTCTTGCCTAAGCTCAGATGCCACTTCTTCCAGGAATCTTTCCTTATGCCCGGCTCTGGGTCACGTGCCTCCTCCCCATGAGTTTCCAAAGCACTTTCCCCACCCCTGGCTCACCGTTCCATATTTTAATTGCCTGTTTACATATTAAATCCCTCCCTAGACTTTAAGTTGCACAGGGCAGGGATCACGTTTGCCTTGTTTGTTTTATACCCAGTACCTGCACCTAGTAGGTATTCAATATATAGTATCTCTTGGTGTTACTATCATCCACAGTAGGATAAGTGGACCATTTTGTGCGAGCAACTTAGCAACTCTTCTATCAGAAGAATCAGACTAACGGACTCACAAAGGCGACATTTTCTCATTTCAGCCTTGCCTCGGGGTCTGCATGGGAGTGGGTTTAGCGTGTAAGTAGGTGCAAGAGCCTGAGCCCAAGGTCACTGGTTCTCAGCCATCACGTATGTTGGAATCACCTGGGAGGACTCTATTTTTTTTTAAGTTTACTTATTTACTTTTGAGAGAGAGAGAGAGAGAGAGAGAACAGGTTGAGAGAGAGAGAGAGAACAGGTGAAGGAGGGCAGAGAGAGAGGGAGACTCAGAATCCGAGGCAGCCTTCAAGCTCTGTCTGAGCTGTCAGCACAGAGCCGGATGTGGGGCTCGAACCCAGGAACCATGAGACCATGACCTGAGCTGAGCTGAAGTCAGATGCCTTAACCGACTGAGCCACCAGGCGTCCCACCTGGGAGGACTTTAAAGCTCACTGATGCTTAAAGCCTACCTGCAGAGATTCTTATTTAATTGTTCTGTGGGGAAGTCTGGAATGAGAAGCTTTGCTCTCTCCCCAGGTGTATTTGTTCCCTAGGGCGAAAGCAACAAATTACCGCAAATTAGGTGGTTTAGAACACCAGAAATTTATTCTCTGAGTTCTGGGGGCTGAAAGTGTGAAATTAAATTGCTGGAGGCTCTAGGGGACAATCCTTCCTTGCCTCTTCCTGCCTCCTGTGGCTGTCAACATTCCTTGGCATCTTGGCTTGTGGTCACATCACTCTGATCTCTGCCTCCATCTCCATGTCACCTCCTTTGTGTGTCTACGTGACTTTAATAAGGACACCTGTCATTGGACTTAGGGCCCGCTTGGATAATCAAGCATGATCTTATCTCAAGACTTCAACTCAGTTATATCTGCAAAGATCCTTTTTCCAAATAAAGTACATTCTCAGGATCCAGGAATTAGGACACGGACCTATCTTTTGGGGGGCCAACAGTCAACCCCAAACACCAGGTAATTCTGATTTACAGCCACTCCCTAATTAATATGCACACATTTGTAGGTGGGCTCCCAGGCTTGTGTGAGAACCGACCATTTCTTTTGCCAGGTGAGAATGGCCCTTTCAGAGCATTTCCTGCCGAGATAAAAGGAGCAAAGCGCTAAGGACGGATGGTGAAGAAATGTCAGGCATGTGAGACATGGGGGTGGTGTAGAGCATGGGTTTGACAAGCAATTTCTCTCCGTGTTTTTTCACTGCTTTCTCCCTTGAAATTCTCTCTCTGTAGAGGGGTCTGGAACATCCAGGCTTTTCTTTCCTTTTTTTTTTCCCTTTTCTCCTCTTTCTTAGTTGAAGCATTCTGTGTCAGATGGAATATCTATAGTCATATCCTCTCCTAGCGTTTCAAAACCATGCTCTTCCTTTGGGTCAGACTTTTAGACAAAACTGCGGGAATGTTTTTGGTGCATCTCTTTGGGTAATGGAGACTTTCGTAATGATGAAAAAAGCAAAGCCTGCTCTTCTTTCAGACTAGTTGAGGATAGAAAGTCAGACGTATGCCTGTGTTTCAGGGAAACCAGAACTGCCTCACACTGAGTCTGAATGCTTTACAGGCTAAAAAGGGGAAAGAAATGTGAAATTCTCATGAAAATAGGGCTTCTTCCTGCTTCTTGTGTTTGCTGTTTAATTTTCAAAAGCCATTTCACTTTAGCTCTTACCGGAAAGAAGTTCAAAAACCTAATAGCGATGAGTCCATGACGGAAGGTCATGAGGTTGGGGATTGAGTGCTCAGTTACATTTTGATTTTTTCCTCTTGGCCATCTTTGGGGAGCCAAACATCATTAGAAGCTCTAATAATTGTGGTACAAATAGTACTTGCGTGGCAGTCCTTTAGTGACCTCCTTGAAGGGAAATATCTTGTCCTTATTTATAATAACATAATGTGGAGGCACCTGGGTGGCTCAGTCGGTTAAGCATCTGATTCAGATCAGGTCATGATCTCAGTTTGTGGGTTCGAGCCCAGCATCCAGCTCTGTGCTGACAGCTCAGAGCCCGGAGCCTGCTTTGGATTCGGTGTCTCCCTCTCTCGCTGCCCCTCCCCTGCTCATGCTCTGTCTCTCTCTCTCTCTCTCCCTCTCTCAAAATAAATAAACTTAAAAAAAAATTTTTTTAATGCAATAACATAATGTGATTTCGAAAGAGGCAGCGTGATTGTGGATTTTGTTTGGGCTGAAAAAAAATCTGCTTTTTTCTTTTTTCTTTTTTTTTGAAATGGAGGAATGTAAGGCTGTTAGATGCTGTTTGGATAAGAAGTAGTCGGGAGAGCATACTCATTAATGCATCCTGCCGTCTGGCATGTGGGCTAATACTGACTGCTGGCACCAACTCGCCTCTGCTATTTTGTTAGAAAAAAGAAAAAGAAAATACCCATTCTGCCTGTTTTCACTTTACTGTCTCTTTCTTATTCTAATCCCCAAATAAAAAGAGCAAAGTCTTTCTGCTGATTCAAGGCTTTTTGCAATTTGGAGAAGAGTCCTATTTTTTCTTCCCAATTATGATGGGATGACGAGCAGTCCGGTAACTTTTCAGGTGTTCTTACTGAAACGAGAATTGCCAGAGAAATGCGGAAAATGCTGGCACTTATCGGAAATGCAAATGTAGCATTTGTTCCCTTAATGTGAATAGCCTTGCCCAGGCAACAACAGTAGAGACAATTAGAATGCAGTAGTGGTTCCAAAAATTCCCCCTTTTTTCCAACTAATATGACATTCTTTCAAAAAGAAAAGAAAGGAAGGAAAGAGAAAGAAAAGGGGAAATACATGTGGTTTTGCTTCAGTTACCAACACAAAAATGCCAATTTGGTACGGGTTTTATTTTAACTAAAATAATCTGTTATTGTGCAAGTATTGTCAGAACAAAGTAGCAATAAAGGAGTTTTATGTCTGTGCTGCCTTCATTATGGCTGGGTTTTAAGAGCAGTGGAACACAGGTCAACCAATGTTAGGAGTGACGGTGGGTGTTATTCTCCGCTGAGGACTGCCGCGAAATAGCCATGTTTAGTGCCCATCATTTTTCAATGATTTTATGCCATCATTTGGGAGATGAATAAAATAACTCTGTAGCAGGCATGCATGTAAATAAATTAAGCATTAAGAACCAGCCAGTCGTAATCATCTTTCTTTGAGAATGTACTAAATAGTTGCAATCAGTGAAATGGACGAGAAATTGCATTAAATTGCGGTCCCAGTTACACAGCACCGCCACTAAAACAAGTCTCGAGGTGCAAGGGGATGTCTGAAGGGAGAGAAGAATGCGGTTGTCTTCTGGGTGTGTTTTAGGCTACAAAACCACACTGGGCAAATAATGTATGGGTCACTTAACCTTCCTAAGTGAAAGTATCTATTATTGATGAACAAACAATGAATGAGCTCTTTAGCAATATATTACCATTGCCCTCATTTGAACATTCAAGTCTCCAAGGCCTGAGAACCTTGGGCAAATATAAAACCAATTGTCTCCTTGTATCATAATGCCTCTTTCCACAATGACCACTTTAATTATTCAGAGAATCCTTTTAAAAATTAAGATTGATTGGGAATAAGAGGAGAGAGTTTGATGAAGAGATGAGGATTTTTTCCCCTCTTCTTCTTTTAGGAGAAAAATGGGAACTTTGTATAGAGAAGCATTTTCTTCATTTTCACTGAATTAATGGTTGGACCTCAATGGTATAGACTTTCCAGCACCTTCTCCAGAGTAAAGAAATGTGTGCCTTCCCAACTTTTCTTGATATTTCAGTTGAATGGGGTTAAATTTGGCCTCCATGGATATGTGCTGTAGTCAAGAGACATCTCTGGTTTATCATCTTGATTTCTGATGAAAGTGGGCCAGTCTTTTGGGGGAGGATTTTCAATGAACGGGAAAAAGTATAGGCTTCAGTCATCACCTATTTGGGTTCAAATCCTGGTTCTGCCACTTACAATTGCTTATCTTTAGGATAAGTTTCTTTTAAAAAAATTTTTTTAATGTTTATTTGTTTTTGAGAGAGACAGAGACAGAATGCAAGTGGGTTAGGGGCAGAGAGAGAGGGAGACACAGAATCTGAAGCGGGATCCAGGCTCTGAGCTGTCAGCACAGAGCCTGATACGGGGCCCGAACTCACGAGCTGTGAGATCATGACCTGAGCCGAAGTCAGATGCTCAACCGACTGAGCCACCCAGGCGCCCCCTTAGAATAAGTTTCTTTACCTCTCTGAGCCCTTTTTATTTTTCCCCTCAGAGGGAAAATAGACGCAATAGGGCTCACATCACTTTAGCCTCCTGGTACGTCTCACACGGTATTTGCACAAGTAATGGATGCTGAAGCTGTTAGTCTTAGAATTCAGAAAACTGCCTGTCAAAACGTTCTTCTTTGTAAAGCGAAGCTGACCTACAGCTAATGCTTCTTAAGCCCCTACTCTGTGCCAGGTACTCTGATCATGTATGTTACCTCATTTGCAACACTCAAGGTATTTTGCATAATTCCCATTTTGCAGTGGGACAAAATGAAGCTCAGGGAATGGACCACCTGCTCAGAAACTATTTGCTACCTGCTAGGGCTAGAATTTGGATCCAAGTCTTCTAATCCCATGCTAGGGCCCCTCTCTCCCCAATGCGTCCTCAGCCACATGTGCCAGCAAAGTTCAGAGGTCTTAAGATTTGAACTTGAGATTTGAAGATTGAAGCCTTATCTAGGGCTCTGTAACTACAATTTACTTGGTAACTTATTATGTCAGTCAGAATTCTTTAGACAAAAATAAGAGAAACCCAGATTGTACTGGAATATGCAAAAAGAACTAATTGGCTAAAATAACAGAAAAGTTCAGGAGAAACCGGTTTTAAGTAAAGGTGAATTCAGGTACCCAAACAAGTTTGATGGCTCTTGGGCAGGATTTATCCCTGTCTTGACCACTGGCCCCACGTCGGCAGATTGTCCTGCTCTTCAATTGTTGGTAAGATACCCGCCAACAGCTTCACAGTGGAAATAAAGATCCTCTTTTCCCAACAGAAAAAGGTTCCAAAACTAAATCTTTTTAGGCAATTTGGGTCACATGCCCATCCCTGAACCAATCATTCTACCCAGGACAGTGGGCCAGAACTGGGTCATCTACACACTCCTGGATTGAGGGGTAGAGTTCAGTCAACAGTATGGACAGATGTTGGGGGAGGCCTCCAAAGGAAAGTGTCTAGAATTAGTGTGAATGAACCAAGTTATAGTTGCACTTTGGGAAAGAAACTGAGAATCCAGTCTCTTGTCTATAAGCCATGCGACTTTGAACCAATTGAGTGTCTGTTAAGAATTAGGACTCTGGTGCCTAATTCTTAGATGGACTAGGATGAATTAGTCCAGACTGGATGAATTCTGGCTCTATCATTTTTCAGCTGTGTGACTTTGAGCAGGATTCATCAGCCTTCCGTAACTCAGTTGCTTCATCTGTAAAATGGTGCAATTCATAGAATTTTTGGAAAAAAACTAAATAGATCAAACCATATATATGTATAATATATATAAAAAATATATGTATACCTATACATATAAATACATATATTATATGTACATATATATACACGCACATATAATATATGTATTTTACACAATATATATACTATGTATAATATATATATTCTTAAAAATGCTTGGCATGTGGTAAGTGCTCATTAAATGCCGAAGGCAGGCTAACATTTTTAAATTCTTATGCTTAAAGTTCCTGAAATTTAGCATAGGACTTTGTCTTCCTTGACTCTCCCACAGAATGAAAGTGAGAACATGCACATGATGGCATGTTGAGAAAACAGAAGGCATTCTACAGCTGTTCTCTGGTGACCGCACCGCGAGTGTGCTTGCGGGAATCGGATGCCCTTCCTTCATGGTACCTCCTTCAAGTAAAATTTGTCTAACCACATCCTTTGAAATGATATTGCTGGGATCATACCGGACTGGCCCTTTGCCAGTGGGCCGTTCCCCCGGGGCACAACTTCAGTGATGAGTGAGAAGCAGGGGAGGGCACTGCAGGTGTTGGGTGGATCACTTCTTTCCTCTGCTCAAACTTTCCTGTCGTACTCCGAATAAAATACAAGATCTTTACCATAGCCTAACGATCCTATATAGCCTGCTCTCCTACTTTCTTTCTCTCTGCTCACATCGCCTCACACCTCCCTCTTCTCTCATTGGCTTTGTCCACACTGGCCTCCTTGCTCTTTCTGAAATGTGAACCTGCCAGGTATATTGCAGCCTCAGGGCCTCTGCCTATAAGTTTAACTATTCCTGACCCACTTTCTCACTTCAGTCAAGTATCTGAGCAAATGTCACCTTGCCTGTGAAGCCTTTTCCAATTCACCTGACCTAAAATACATGCTTCCTGACACTCTAATCCGCCTTATCCTTCCATAGGTTTTTTTCGTGTGTAAATGCTCATCTTCACTTGCTATTTTATATATTTAGTCATTGATTCATTTATAACGTTTCCCTTAACTCGAATAAAAGTTCCTTAGAAGGCGGATTGTTGCTGTTCATGGTTCTATTCACGATGCCTAGAAGAGTCTGACCATAGTAGTAGAGCTTCAATAACTATTTTCATAATGAATAAATAAATAAGGGATGTAAAAGCCCCTGCTGCCAAGCTGGGGACATAATCAGCATTCAATAAAGGTTGGTTTAAAACATATTTTCAGTTAACACCTCAATGAGCTTTAGTTGGTAGTTATTAAAGGTTCCTGGAGACCTTATCCAGCAATTGCACTCCTAGGCATTGGCCTGACTGATTTAAAAATTATGTCCACACAAAAACCTGCCAGTGAATAATAGATAGCAACTTTATTCATAATGATCAAAAACTGGAAGCAACCGCTATGGCTTTCCACAAATATATGGTGGTACATCCATACGACGGAATATTACCCAGCAATAAAAAAAAGAGCTATCAATCCACAAAAAGATATGGATGAATCTTACAAGCATATTCCTATGTGAAAGAAGGCAGCTTAAGAAAGCTACACTGGATGGTTCTGATTATATGGCATTCTGGAAAAGGCAAAAATTAGTAATAGTAAAAATAAAAATCAGTGGTTGCCAGAGGTTTGAGGGAAAGGGGAGGGAGGGTTGAACAGGTGAAGCACAGGTGATTTTTTTGGCGGGCCGGGAGGGGGCTGGGAGGTCAAACAGTTCTGTATGATATTGTCATGTGGAAAAATGATATTGTGCATTTACCAAACCCAGTGATTTTTACAGCATGAAGAGTGAATTTTAATTTTTGAAAATTATTTAAAAACCATTTTGAAGGTCTGGTGACCATAGGATGGAAAGCAGAATGCCATAAAACAGTCCAACTGTAATGCCAGTGCTCAAAACAACCTTACCAGATGAGGTGGAGGGGGGGAAGGTACAGACCGAAATAACTCTAGAAGGAGTGTCGATAAGCACTGTTTTCTAGTTGATAGAGTCCTACTCCATAAAGGTAACAGTTAACAATATTGCCACGTGTGTGCACTGGAATTGAACAGTCAGGTAGAGGGGTGGTGGCTGATGAAAGCCCATCGCTGCTGGGAATGGAAGTATACAGATATGCGCAGGGAGGAGGCTCTGGTGATCCATGTTGCAGTGAATTAGGTTGGAGACATCACTATGAACTCATGTTTAGCTTAACATAGATACAGATGACTACACATAAAAACGTGTATAGATGTGTATGTATCTATAGATTTATATATGCATACATGTCCTTGCAGTTTCAGCTGAGAGAGCCTAGAAGCAATAATACCTCAGTAACAATGAGCACACGTTAGCAGTCCCATCTTGGTTTCTAATACCATTCTCCAATAAAAGGAACAAAAGCTCCTTGAAGAAATGGCTGAAATGACTGATTCTAGAGATAGGAAAAGTTGAGCCTGGAGTATTTTATAGTGCCAGAAAACAGGTGCTAAAAATACAAAACAAAACAACACCCTCCCCCCCCCCCAAAACTCACAATGATGAGGATATGTCAAAAGGACATAGGAACCAACCCAAAAGTCTTCCAGTGGCCAAAGCTGGAATAATTTAAGCAACAAAATAAATAGTGTAGTATTGGATTATAACCTTAGATACTAAATAAATATTCATCAGTCATACTGATATAAAAAGAATTGAATAAACAAATAAATGAGGGAGAATGGGCAAATTGCCCACGCAGAATTCCAAATACTTTTAGACATTTTCCTCTCAAGGATCTGAAGCATAATTCCCAGATCCTTGAGTGTAGCTGCACATCATAGAGAAACCTGGCCAGGCGATCCAGGTCAACAACCTCGGTGAAAAGTCATGTTAATAATATGTACCCTTGGCATGATGTGATGAAAATAGCACTTCCCCTCTGTGACCCCCTCTGCGGTCTTCCTCTCTCAAATCCATAACCCCAGTCTGATCATGAGAAAAACTTCACACCCATCCCTAGTCTACAGTAGAGGGATAGTGTACAAAGTACCTGACCAGTACTCTGCAAATTGTCCAGGCCATTAAAGCAGGCATAGTCTGAGAAACTGTTATAAACCAAGAAAAGACTAAGGCGATTTGATAATTAAATGTAATGTGGCATCCTGGACGGGATCCTGGAACAGAAAAAGGACACTAGTTAAAATTAAGGAAATCTGAATATAGTAAATAATAATGTGTCAATATTGGTTCATGAATTATAACAAATGCTAATATAAGGTGTTAATAGGGAAAATGGGTTCCAGGCATGTGAGAACTCTGTACTATATTTGCAATTTCTCTGTCAATCTAAAAGTGTTCTCTTTGTTTAAATTTTTGTTTATTTATTTTAGAGAGAGAAACTGTGAGCGGGGGAGAGGAGCAGTGGGAGAGAGAGAGAATATGGTGGGCTCCACGCTCAGCACTGAGCCCAACGCGGGGCTCGACCCCACGACCCTGGGATCATGATGACCTGGCCAACATCAAGAGTCAGACTTTCCACCGGCTGAGCCACCCATGCATCCCCAAAGTGTTCTAAAATATAAAGTTCACATATATAAGAAAAAGTGGCTGAAGATAGAGGCCCTGGGTAAAGGGCACATAGATTAAGGATGTAATGAATAGACAAAAATGCTGAAGGGACACAAGTAGGGTGCCAAACTTTAACTTGGACTAATTAATGGTTTTATCTACCTCCATTCCTGCAACACAGACGGATCAGAAGTCTGCATTTACCAGGACTGTGCTAGGAGGCGGGGACACAGTGGGGAACAAGGAAGAGGCCCGTCCACTGTCCTCAGAGAACAAACCAAGTAGGGAACGCAAACATTACTAAAACAAGCAGCTGAGTCAATGTCAAATACCAGTGGTAGTGTTACAAAGGAGAAGTACCCAGGGCCACTAGAATACAAATAGGGGCATCTGAGTCTATCAGAGAAGCTAAGAAATGTATACCTGAGGGGCGCCTGGGTGGCTCAGTCAGTTAAGCATCTGACTTTGGCTCAGGTGCTCCATGAGTGCAAGCCTCGCGTCGGGCTCTGTGCTGGCAGCTCGGGGCCTGAAACCTGCTTCGGATTCTGTGTCTCCCCCTCTTTCTGCCCCTCCCCCACTCACAGACTGTCTCTCTTGCTCTAAAAAAAATAAAAAAGATAAACATTAAAAGAAATGTGTACCTGACCCAATATTAAAATCGCAGTGGCCCTTTGGGAGGGTGGGGAAATAGTGGAGCCATTCACCTTACAAAACAAAACTATTGGAAATTTCTCAGCTTCATTCTGTCTGTTGCAGTCAGCCTGAACAGATCGACTGTTGTGCAAACAACTGCCATTTTGTTTAGTTTTTGATAACCGGCATTTTGTTATAGACAACTGCTTCTCGTTTGAAGTTGGAAACGTGGTAAGGAAGAATTAAAAAGATTTTAAGATTACCTGACAGGATTGCTTCATAATAACTAACAGAGGCATGTGAAATGTTTAAAGTGTGAGACATTACTTCCTCAGGGTTTTTGCGTTTTTGTTGTTTTTTGGGTTTTTTTACTGGGCAACCCCCCCCCTTCCTAATGATTCCCCCATAGATAAGAAATAATTGCTTGTTTCTTGAGGCATAAAAAAAAAAAAGGAGAAATACCCTAAATCTGCTTTCCTCATATTTGGTTTGAAGATGAGTAATGTCTATTCTAATCCTTGAGGCACTCTTAAAAAGAGCCAGCATTTGAATAAAAAAAAAAAAATGCTTTAACCTTTTTCCTTTGCTCATTATGTAAATTCTATTGTTTAGCTTCCCTTTTTTCCCCCTCAGGTTTCAACGCTTAGTCCCCTACTCTTTATTTTTCTGAATGAGTTTTCTTCTCTTTTGTCTTTTTCCCCCGTAGATGTTATTATGCACGTTATTTTGGGGTGGATAGGGATATATTAAGGCCATTAATATGTTTACCTTTTTACCTATTTAGAGCATGGTGGAAGACAAGGACAATAAAATGAGTAAGTGGGGGCCCTTCTGAATAACACGGAGCTCACAGTAATGGCAAAGTCTTCTCAGAGACTTAAGTGGTAATCTGGCCGCATTGTGAAAGGAAGTATTCAGCATTCTAATCTTTTATATGTAACAACAGCCCAAGTAAATTAATTATAACTTGAGAAATCAACATTAGCATGTAACACATACCGCACCATTTTCCTCCAGGCGGGATGAAACAGTGTTAGCATAGAAATAGAATCATCCTCAGACTCACTGCTAACCTTTGCCCTCATTTTCATTCCTGGTTTTACGCAGCAGTAACTGAGCAGGTTAATGTCACAGAACTGGCTGTGATTATTTTTAGTTTAAACAACAGCGTCTGCCCAAGATAAATGCACGTGCGAGATAGATTTCATCCCTGAGAGTGGTTCATCTTTCCTTTTGCGTGCCATTTTCCCTTTACTGCCCCTCAGATGGGTTCTGAACTTATAGATTACATTATCACATTAAATGAGGATGGGTAAACTTCAAAGCGTTCAGATTGAGATGTACCTGGACTTTCAGATTTGAACTTGAAAGCAAGCTCACATTAACTGATCTATGAAGCCACCTAACGTCGTTCAAATTCCTTCGAGTAGTTTTAAAACGAGACAACCCAAATATGGGACTTCAGGGCTTCTGTGTTATCCTCTAAGCTAATGTTGCAAAGGAAGAGAAAAGAATGATTTCAAATTTTTCTCAAATCGTGTATTATAAAAGTGCATTTGTGTCAATGTATCCGCAGCCAACCTTCTATCTAGTTGTGGCCATTTCATCGTTGAATAAGAAGACTATGTAAATATGGGTATACCAGTTTGGGGCACATGGAAACAATGCTATATATAAATCATTGTTATTTTTACTTATTGGCTTATTCCTTCACTTATTCATTCAATAAACATGTGTTGGGCTTCCACCACATCTAGGCACCATGCAATTAGGTGAGCTCATGAGGATAAACTTTGAGGTGAAGGATTTGGGCTGAGGTAAACGTGTGTCCTGTCTGGGTCGAAGGTTGTGATGGCTGGGGCAAGACCCTCCAGAGCTTCCCTCCTGTGCTGGGGTGACTGAGAGAGCCTCACGTCTCCTGCAGCTGAGTTACAACGTGGAGGAGACCGTCAGCCTGGGGCCTGAGTAGGGCCCCCACTATGGCCCTCCCTAGTGGACCTAGAGCGTGAGTGAAAAACCCTGGTTGTGTTAACCGTGGGATTTTGAGGTGGAAATCGATTTATTATTGTAGCATAACTTAGTTCATCTTGATGGAGAGATAACTGCTTAACTCGTAATCATGATTATAAAATAGCATTTATAAAATCCACAGCAAAAGTCCTGTGAGGCAGCAATTATCATTTACACTTTAGAGGTGAAGAAACTAAAGCTCAGAAGGTCAAGTAACTTACTCAAGCTCAGTTAACAAGAAGCAGAAAAAGGCTTTGAACCAAAGCCTTGTGTCCGTGAATATGCCGTGAGGGTCATAATCAGGGGCTACACGTAAGAATGAAGATCTTTTACGACATTAGGAAGATGTTTACTGATTCATCCATGCAGTTCAAGCTTGTTCGGTACTCCTAAAACAAATATATGCTTACAACAGTGCAACCTGATCCTCAAGATATTAACGAGATTTGTTCTGTGGTCAAATCTGCGAAACACTCTACATAATTTAACTTCACCCATCTCCCAGGTTCCACCACCATCTTAATGGCTACAGCTGCCGCTACTTGGTCTGCCGGCTTTACCGGTTCTGTTGCCAAGTATTGGGCTTCAGCAAAACTTCCCTCACGCCCGCTGCTGTGGAGTTAAGACAGAGTGGATAGATGTGTCAGCAGGACCCATCGGTGCCTGCCGGAATGAATTGCTGTTGCATGATAGCCACACCATGGGTGAGCTCGAAGCCTGCCCAGTGTGTAGAGCTCCAGGTAGTATGCTACAATTGGCCATGTGTTTAGTATGAAGGAGAGGTGCCTGGGGTTTGGACATAAAATGACTTCTGGGAGGTACAAATGGGCTTCCTGGTTGGCGTCTGAGAGGGAAGAAACAAGACTAAAGGATTGGTAACACGAAGGTCCAGGATAGAGCTGCATAAAAGGTCCTATGGAAATGGGCACAGATGAGTCAGCTTTGATAGCTTTAGAGATTAATGAGACCATCTTTTTATAAGATCAGAATACAGGAAACTACAGAAAGACTTCCCTCGATACTTGCTCACCACTATAGCTCTTACCATAATCACCTATTTCTTTCTGACCTTAATACAGGTGTAATCTACACTAATTTGAAAAGCCAGCTTATGATGTTTGATCAAGTTAATGCATCACTCTGCTAAAATGGCATTTCTATTTCAGTAAAGGCCTTCAGAAGGCTAATGTAAATAAATGGGTATTGGGGTGATTTCCACTCTAGCAGCAAAGTAGTAGAGAAAAGAATTCTAAGCAAGAGAGCCTTTTGGTGCTTCTTATATTAGAGTCATCAACTTTGCCTAAGGAAGATCAATTTTTCCATGGTATCAGTATCTCCCAGGAATATACTCATTCTCCCCAATATAATAGGATCCTATGTAGTGAGATACTGAGGAGTCTGAAGACAGCACTGGCCCATGTAAGAGTATAGCAGGACTATAATGTCTGGTGGAAGAAAGGAGGGTAAGGCTAGAGATGCTACTACTTTTCTGAGTCACTACCCCATAGTTTTTCTGGGAAATAAGAATTCCCAAAAATATGACAGTGATTCTATAGATAAAGTGGTGAAGTCCCCTCAGATGACCTGGACTTGAATCATGGCTGTGTTATATGTAGATTTAACTATTTCCCCAGAGGTAATATATTAAGCTTCCATTCTCTCATCTACAAACTGGATGTCATAAGTAACATCCATTCTGCACCTATCAAGTTATCTTGAATAAGATCAAGGTATTTCCATTATTTGTATAATCTCAGGCAAGTAACTTAAATTGTTTGGGTCCCTTTTGCTCCATGTCAAGACCCCTCTATGCAAGGGTCTTGGTTTAGATAATCACCAAGAACCTTCTAGCTCTGGTGTTATAGGTCCATGCATATGAAAGCATTAATTGGGAAGTGTTGGAGAAATGTAAACTTGATTACCCTTATGATCTATGTTTGTATCAGTATTACTATTTTGAATGCAATAGTCCTTGGGAACCAGCCTTCTCTAAGAAAGGAAAAATCATGGTCCTTGATACCCTCCACATGGAACTATTGTCAGTGGCAAAGATTTGTCTCTGTAAAGGCCATTGGTAAGAAGCATAGAGCCCTTTGCTCCTCCTGCTCAAAATTGATGCCCTCCTGCTCTAACCACCAGAAGGGAGACATCATCTGTTTCATGTTCTGATTTACACACAGGAGCTTCTAGCGGCAGTTTTGAAATTAATGGACCCACAGCCTCCAGAAGTCAGAAGCGGCAGAATCATCAATTTCTCATCGATTTCAAGGAGGAGGAAGGAAGGCTCTGCCCTCTTAACTCCTCTCCTCTACTGTCCTTGGAGGATGGATGCAGTCCTGCAAAGGAAACCTGGTTTCCAAAGGGTCATAAAAATGGTCTTGGAAGTCACTGCACGTTATCATTCCTTTACAATGATGATAAACCACTTACTTATTAAGGCTTGACTGTGTGCTCGGCACTGAACTGTGTTCTTTGTCCATATTTTCTTACGTAATTCTCACAACTCCATGTGGTAAATGTCACCCTTCTGCCAGGAACACTGAGACTTAGGAAAGGTAAATAACCGAGAGGTCCGCAAAATGAGGATTTTAACCTATGTCTGAGTCCAAAGTCTGAATTCAAAGCGAGTAATTCTCAATTTTTTTTGGTCTCAGGATGGCTTTCCATTCTTAAAATTTATTGAGGACCCCTCAAAGCTTTTGTTTGTGTGTGTCACGTCTATTGATATTTATGCATTAGAAATGCAAGCTGTGAGAAATTTAAAACACAAGAATACATGAGCAAACACTCCATTAGCCATTAGGGCAATGATGTCATCACATTATTTAGCCCATGGAAAGCTCCACTGTACACTCAAAAAAGAATAAGACTAAAAGAGACATATCATAATATAAAGTGAAAGTAATTTTGACCTTGTGGACCCTCTGAAAGAATCTTTATGACCTGTAGAGGTCCCAAAACCATGCTCATGCTCAGAGAACTGCAATTATCAACTTTCACGTTCTCCCCTCTATGCTAACATGCTTTGCACATCTGATGGAATGCTCAAACTGACAGAAATATCTATGAAAAGACAGAGCTCTACAATTCTTTTTTTTTCAATATATGAAATTTATCGTCAAATTGGTTTCCATACAACACCCAGTGCTCATCCCAAAAGGTGCCCTCCTCAATACCCATCACCCACCCTCCCCTCCCTCCCACCCCCCCGTCAACCCTCAGTTTGTTCTCAGTTTTTAACAGTCTCTTATGCTTTGGCTCTCTCCCACTCTAACCTCTTTTTTTTTTCCTTCCCCTCCCCCATGGGTTTCTGTTAAGTTTCTCAAGATCCATATAAGAGTGAAACCATATGGTATCTGTCTTTCTCTGTATGGCTTATTTCACTTAGCATAACACTTTCCAGTTCCATCCACATTGCTACAAAAGGCCATATTTCATTCTTTCTCATTGCCACGTAGTATTCCATTGTGTATATAAACCACAATTTCTTTATCCATTCATCAGTTGATGGACATTTAAGCTCTTTCCACAATTTGGCTATTGTTGAGAGTGCTGCTATAAACATTGGGGTACAAGTGCCCCTATGCACCAGTACTCCTGTATCCCTTGGGTAAATTCCTAGCAGTGCTATTGCTTGGTCATAGGGTAGGTCTATTTTTAATTTTCTGAGGAACCTCCACACTGCTTTCCAGAGCGGCTGCACCAATTTGCATTGCCACCAACAGTGCAAGAGGGTTCCCATTTCTCCACATCCTCTCCAGCATCTATAGTCTCCTGATTTGTTCATTTTGGCCACTCTGACTGGCGTGAGGTGATATCTGAGTGTGGTTTTGATTTGTATTTCCCTGATAAGGAGTGACGTTGAACATCTTTTCATGTGCCTGTTGGCCATCCGGATGTCTTCTTTAGAGAAGTGTCTATTCATGTTTTCTGCCCATTTCTTCACTGGGTTATTTGTTTTTTGGGTGTGGAGTTTGGTGAGCAGAGCTCTACAACTCTCAAGCACTTTATTTCCATAGTGAAGAATTCAACCCCTCTGTCCCTTCTGAATATGCAACTTACCATTGGAACAGGGGTGGGGGGGAAACTAGTTTTGAAAGTTCTGTACAAAGGAAAGGTGGTTATTGTTATTCCCAATTTCTTTGTAACTCTTTCTTGCTCGTTCTTTACTTAGAATCCTGAAATAAAAGTGTTAGCTGATAACTTTACACCGTCACATCTCATTAAAAGAGATGCTGTTGGAAGCAGTTCATTTTTACCTGCAAGAAGTATTTATCCAGTACCTACTATGTCCCAGGCAATGAGCCAGACCCGAGATTTACAGCAAAGAATGTAACTCAATCCCGGTGCTCAAGAAACATAGTCTCATGAGGAAAGATAGACAAATCCAAAGGTAATTTTTATAAAAAACAATGTGAGAAGCTAAGAATATGGGAGCACAAAGCAGGAACACCTAATTTGTCTTTCAGAGATCACAGGAGATTAAGAAATACACTAGTAATTTTACTGCTATATTTCAAAAGACCCATTTTTAAGTTTAGCTCCATTATTCCAACTTGATGTCACTTTCAACATTGACTTCTAGTTTTCTCCCCTCTATTTAAATGTTGAAGATTTCTTTTTTATATTCAGACACATTGCTCTGCATTTTCAAAGTCAAGTCTCATTGTTATTCCTTCTCTGGGTCCTTTTATATCATTTTTTTCTGATATCCCTGGTATTCATAATATCTCCCAAACGAGCACCATCTGTGAATTTCATCAGTGTGCTGTCTGTTCCCTATTCCAGCTCGTGAGTGAAGATATTCACTAAGAACAGACATTGTAGGACAGCTGCTTCCTGTGGCACCTCACCAGGACCCCCCTCAGCATTTATGGCACCTTCTCCCTGGCATTCATTACCTTTTGTTTATAGTCCCTCAGGTAGCTAGGAATCCCAAGTGATAAGGATAATATTCAAGTGAATGTAAAGTTTTTTATTAAAATTTGAGGTAAGACATGGCATACTTTCTGCTAAATTCTGAGTTCTGGAAAGCAGTTGCCTTACTTCCTCCCCTCTCTACCTCTGGCCCAAAATGGCTCCAGTATTTTCTGACAAAGTAGTGTCCACATGCATATCGTTCAGTTTATTTCAACATACATGATAGTAGGATGGAAATAAGAGTCACATTTTAATGTGAGGTGAGAAGCCACAATGTGCAATTTGGAAGGGAATGATAAAGAACCAGTTAAAGGATTCTTAACCCAGTACTCCAAGTTGGGTACCAAATGTTAGATTATTGGAGATTATAGAGGGATTTTTGGAGGCAGCTGGTATACTGTAAGTCCCATTCATTCACTAAGGTGTAGGAAAGGTATTTCCCTGTTCCCCTCAAGCCAACGGAGAGGGAGTTTAAGATGATTCAGAGAGTTTGATAACTATGCTCTGAAGTTTGGGGGATATTATATTTTGACATTTCTCACTCACTTCAATGTCTAAAGACAGAAAGGAATGACTGTGCCAGGCAGCCTACTCTCCTACAATTAATCTGAGCAAAAAATATAGGACCGTGTATGGGCTATGCACAAAAGAAATCCACTTGGGCTCATTGTTGTCTAAAACTGGTAAATAGAAACTTTGCAGAAAGAAGCTAAAGGCACCACTCAGTTTCTACTAATGATAAATGAGATGTAAGCATGCAGCCAGAACTTCAGTGAATTCATCTAAGTCACTGGAACTAGTTGGGGGGAACTGTGCAGCTTGGGAGAACTCAAGCATATCAGTTAGCTTTTACTGCATAAGAAAAGACCCCAAAATTTAGTGGCTTAAAATAAAACAACCACTTTCTTAGCTCATGGTTCTTTAGGTTACCTATTTAGATGGAGGCTCAGCTAGGCAGTCTTCACGACCTAGGCGAACTCACTCAAGTGTCTGTGGTTAGATGGGGGTCAGTTGGGGGTTTACTGATCTCATGTAGCTTCAACTTAGCGAATCTCTGCTCCACATGGTCTTTCATCCTCTAGAAGGCTGTTTCAGTGGCCTCAGGCCAGGTTGAGGCCTCGGCTTATCACTGGGATATCTTGAATTCCTTCATATTCTATTGGTCATGGCAAGTCATAAGGCCAACCCAGATTTGATGGGTAGAGAAATAGCCCCCACCTCTTGACAAGAGGAGTTAAGTCTTTTCCTTCACCTTCCTGTGTGTAACATGAACACGAGCCTGGAAAAGCATCCGTCATCTAGTGCCCAGGAGGTTATGAGCGTGCTCAAAAAGACCTCATCATAAGGGTAGCAGAGAGGGAAGATTGGGGAAAAGAAAGGATCCTTAATGACATCACTGAGCTACCAACCTGCCCTTTACGGCCTACTCCTGTACTTTAATTGCATTTTAAGACAAATAAGCCCCTTTCCTCTTCAAGATACTGTTTGTTGATGTTTCTGTTACTTTCAGGCAAACACATTCCTGACTGATACAATAACAAATTTTTATATAAGATGAGCTAAACTGAACCGCACAACTCAAGAGGGATCACATTAAGAGAAGAGTCATAAAAAATGGATTAAGAGTTTTGTGAGAAAATATCAAAACAACAAGAATTTTTCTGGTCAGAAACAAAAATACAGAACTTGGAGAGAGTTTAGCAAAATTGAGTGAATGGTTAAAATGGAAAAGATTATGAATAAGCTGGTCTTTTATAGTGGGAACAAAACAGAAACCAAGATCACTCTGTAAAATAGTGAGATTTGTAAATTCATCTTTGAGAACCATGCACACAGTAGAATTCTGTATAAGCATGGCTCTGAATCTCCTTTTCTAGAAATCTTTGAGAATGGAAAATGTTTTCTACCCAGGATTAGATACATTTTTATCCCGAAGAAAAATAAATGAGGTAACCCCATTTTGGTATTTTCAGCTCTATATTTCTTCAACAAATTCTTTGTGATACATATGAGAAATAGATAAATGTCAGGCGCTTGGGTGACTCAGTCAGTTAAGTGTCTGATTCTTGATTTTGGCTCAGGTTGTGATCTCACTGCTTGTGAGTTTGAGCCCCTTGTTGGACTCCACACTGACAGAGTGAAGCCTGCTTGGGATTCTCTCTTTCCCTCTTTCTCTGCCCTTTCCCTGCTTGTGCTTTCTCTCTCTATATATATATTTCTCTCCCTCCCTCCCTCTCTCTCAAAATAAATAAACATTTTTCAAAAAAGAAACAGACAAATGTATAAAGCAAAACTGATTCCTCCAATAACTTGAGGTAGGCTTTGGAGAAGCCAAAAGGTATGCCTGGGAATGCTGTCTTGGTAATTTATGCTTCTATTTTTCGATGTTCTGAGTCAGAACCTTGACTTCCTGACTCTCCATGTCTCACAGTTAGTTTTGTTCAATAAAAAGAATCTCTTTTTCTCACAGGAATCCATGTTGTTTCTATACCTCTCCTTCATAATAGAAAAGTGGTATATTTTACAGCAAATGGTCATGGAGCTTATAATCGTCATTTTAAACCTCATTTGAACTTTGTCATGCAGCATATCTATCAATTCCTTGAATCCATTGTGATCATTTTCTTTGCTCCAGTTTCTATGAGTCACCTGAAGAGGTGCCATACTTTAAAGTTGAAATTTTCAGCACAGGACACATAGTTTTCGCTACTGAAAATAGTGTATACATAATATAGGTGATTGTTTTGGTCCTTAGGATATTTTCTTCTTGTGTAACTTGTAGCATACCCAGAAAATAAGCCTTAGTAAAATAGAATTCTATGTGGAGCCTATTTCTCCTGGTTTATCTCAACTCAGCCACAAAACCCAGGACCATAACAGTTCTGTAGTGTCCACAGAGATCAGTTACCTGCCTGGAAGTTACAAAGACAACAGCAGAATCTGAGAATGACTGAAATCTATACAATAAGATATGTCTTGAAACATACTCATATTCAAAATTTATGAATAAGATACTTTGGGTTCTGACAGCAAAATAGAATTTCTCCTTAATAAGGAACTAGATCTATGGGAATACTTAAATACCCTTTTGGATTTTTCCTGTAATCTGTTCCATGCCGTTCCTATCAGTTGATATCTTCAGAGAAATGTCTATAACTTGCTTTAGGACCCTAATTACCAAGAATAACTTATCTCTAGTCTTTGATAATGCCTTTTCTCATAGGATGGTCTCCAAATACTAAGTCATTATCCATTAATTTTTATGGAGGGCTTAGCTTCCCATATTTCCTAAACATTCAAGAAAATGCTGCCAGGTGTCAGAGGTAGATTTACCATGAAGCTAATGAGGTTAAGTTTCAGAATGCTTCAATTACACAGCCCCTTCCAAGGCTCTGGGAGAGGCCCTATGACTGTCTAAAATTTGCATGACTAAGATAATTTAACCACAACTATTTAAAGCTACTCCAATCTCCACTTTTTTTATGCTTCCTTTCAAATCAGGTAGGGTTGACTTAGCTGCAGGTATTTGGAGATCCAACCAAGGGAAGACGGAATTGTTTATACATTAATTTGTGTTTAGTGGATATATTTATGTGGCTCACAGTCGCTTCCATCAACAGTTAAAATATTGCTGGCCTTCCTGAAGTTTAAATGGCTTCCAGGTACCCTCCTGCCCTTCATTATGCTAATTCACTGAACTTTACAGCACCAAAGTACAAGGCCGTAAGTCACGTCATAATAGCACAGGAAGCATGCGGGTCCTGGAGGAGAAACAAGGTTTGAAACATGTGCAGACAGAAGTTGGCCTGTGGAAAATCTTTCAGTCAGCAAATGTGTAAAATTGAAAACGGAAGAGTTAGTTCTCACTGGTGTCTGGTCAGAAACAAAATTGTCTCCTGTAAGAAATATATTCATAATACGGTACATGCAATTACAAATGTACCAAACATTTCCTTGTTTGAAGGTAATAGTGACAAATAGAATTTATCAGAATTCCTACATTTGTAGGGCCCCAAATTACATCCGTATTACAAATAGTAGGCACATCTGTAATAGTTTACATGTAAAAGAAACTCGACAGACTTGCTTAAATTTGTGAAATGTTACCAATAATTGATGTTAAAGGTAAAAGAAATTGTTCTAAATTATTGATAATAAAAAATATTAATAATGCTAGAAGACTATTTTCTATTTTCTCTAGAAAGGATTACATTTGAAAATTATCGTCGTATGAAGACTCAATCAGAGAACATGCAGCCAAAAGTAATAAAGAAATATGCCAGACAGCTAATTAATGAAAAACATTGCTATTTTTGCAATTTTTGTGGTATTTGGCAGTTGTCAAAAATTTATCATTTGTTGTGATTTCTATTCTTGTTCTAAATAAATATTTATTGTAATAACTAAGTTGTCATAATTTTGTGTTCTTTTTCTTAAAGTGGGCTTCCTAAATTGTAAACATTTCAGGTTTCCCAAAATTTAAATTCATCTCTGACAGAAGTGTCTCTCACTCTTTGTGTGTATATCTCCCTTTCTTACACACACACACACACACACACACACACACACACAGTTTAGTGAACTTGACCTGTGTTTATGCTCTTTACAATACTGGTTTTTATTTGTTTGTTAAGTCAATTTCTTGATGTTGCAACAGAGAAAGATATTTTAAAACTCTTTCTTTCTTGGGGAATATTCACTTATTGGGGTACGGGAAGGTCTGAGCTGATAAAAGACTTTCCCATTGGGCTACTCAATGAGATTTCTTTTCTAGCAAGTGGTCAGGATGTTTAACCATATCACACACACAATCATGTTAGTGACCTTTGCAGCAATCCCTTCCTGCATGTTGTCAGCTTTGTCTTCTTATTCCTGCCTCTCCCCCTTCTTTTTTCTCCTCTTCCTGCCTCCACTTTCTCCTCCTCATTTGATAAGCCCTATATATTTAGTTTTCACTTTGTCTAAGAGGAAGAGATATGGGAACTAAATCCACTAAGAAGAATACTTTCAGCCAAAAAGAGGTCAGCCTGCATTCCAGGTAGGGCTGTTCTTTTGTGGTACCAGAGGATGGCACAGGGCAAATAGCAGAAGTGGAGCCCCTGATTTAGACAAGGAGAATGTTGAGGCCAAATTGCAAGTAGTTGGTTGGAGGTGGGGGAAGTTCTTGTACAAAGGAGGAATTCAGATAAACATGTTTCCAAAGAGACCAAGAACAGAGCCAGGAAAGTTTGGAGACCTATCTGAAGTCTGAATAAGAGATTGGAAGTCAAGCAACTGAGGGAAGGAGAATGAGTCCACTGGAGATGCTCAGAGATGTGGGTTCAGTGTAAGTTCTAGACCAAAACCAAAACGGATATAGTATCACGGATGCAAAACTAAAGTCAAGGGCAGTAACCTATGGATGGCATCAAGGGCAAAGCTAGCAGCCAGTGCCCCAACTGCTTTAAATCCAAAGTTTCCTACTTTGAAGGATTGGGTCTGGCTATTGGCTGGGCTATAAGAGAAATGAGAGGCTTTCTTCTGAGAAGCAGCATGGACTCCAAGGGATAGATTAGATATGGAGTTCATGAAATCCTCATTTAGCAATCATTCCAATTTCAAATAGGCGGAAGTATGAATTTCTTCTGCATACTTTAAGGACAGGTGCCATATTTGGAAGGTGCCATATTTGGAAAGATTCGAGGGTTCATGTTGCAGTCCCTTCCCTGACCAAGTCCTTCAACCCAGTGATTCTCTCCATTAAGCTAATAGCTACGTCTCTTTATCTTGCAAGTTGTTGTTAAAATCATGATTGAGGTGAATTTTTACAAAATAATTTATTGTATTAATAGTGTTAGCCTGCTTTAGAGGCTTTTATATTCTTTTTTTTTTCATTAAAGGAATGTAGCATGCGCCCTCGATGTTACAGTTGCTATTATTAGGAAGGATAGCAGCATCATTTAATTTTACTTACACATTTTATTATATTTGTCCAACTGAGTGCTATTATGTTCCAGAATAATGGAGGATATTCATAACGTTCTCCAATCTCAAAATAAACCAAAGACTTAAAGTTTTCCCCAGGTACCTCTAGCCTTGAATTCAAATAGTATTCCTCCTTGTGCATTCCTCCATTTTGTTCTGTCAGACCTTCCAACTTTAAATATTGCTTCAAACCCCTGAGGGTTTTATAAGCTCAACCACAGACTGCATTTAAACAGACTTCACTCATAATGAATTAGTTGAATGTGTTTAACTATTACCCATTGTCCAAATAAATGCAAAATAAAGGACCTCTACTTAAATGTACAAAATAGCCATCTATAAAATCATAAGTAATAAAGTTATATAGTTGCGTTTGCTCCATTTCTTTGGCTAAGATAAAAATAGAATGTTGGCTTCTTAATAACATTTTCTTATACTAAAGGAAGATATAGCACTTGTGATTGCCTATCAACTTTAATATTTGCTGATACGGGAAAGCGCTAGTCTCTGCTAAATAGGGAGAAGCCTTGACCTACTTTATTTGATTTTAACATCTTGCATTTTAAAATGCAGGATCAAGGACTGTAGATTTTTATCATCTTTCCTTAGCCTTCTCTACAATAAAAGGAACACAGGGATTTTCTGGAAGGAGAAAAGATGCAGGACTCTTGAGGCCAATTTGATAGAAAGGATTACTTTAAATAAATTCTAAAGTGAGACACATTGAGACTTGCGTAAGGGTAGACATGGAATTTCCAGTGCCTCTCACTGCCTGTCTATCAGATCCTGAGGGGCATGATGGGGTTAATGGGAGAGAAGACTGTGTTTGCCTTGGGGGGAAAGCGTACTCTGTGTCAAATTTGGTTGATAGAGTACTCCACAGACACATGTACCTGAGCAGACTGACCAAATCTAGACTAGAGAAGAGAAAGACAATGGCATTACTTTCAACAGACACAGTTGGGTGACAAGACAGGACAGGAAATGGTTTTGCAACTATCAGTAACCCAAGCAAGATATCACATAAGTAAACTCAAAAGCAGATGAGAGAGAGAGAGAGAGAGAGAGAGAGAGAGAGAGAGAGAGAGAGGTGTGGAAGGAAAGAGGTGTCTGGGGCAAGTATTAAGCATACCTGATCCTCAGGACACTTATCTAAATAGATACCTGAGGGTGAGAGTTGATTAAGAAAGGAGTTGGTGTTCCTGCAATGATGCAGAGCTAAAGAGTCAACGAAATGTGACTTAACAACAGATGTTACCTCTTTCTACTACCCATCATAGCACAAACTGGAAGAACATGGTCCCAGAATTTGGGAAGAAATAATGGAATTCCAAACACTGCTTCCATATAATTTGCAGTATCTGGAGTACGAGTACCAAGCTGTTACTCAACTATTAAAGTCTTTAAATTGCTTCTGGTGTGTGTCTGAATGGTTATGGCATTCAAATAAAAATAGTCTATGCCCACTTGTCTAATTTGACCTTGCCCCAAAACAGATCCTGAGATAAGGACTTCTGAGCATGTAACTCTTCAACCTCTGTACTCAGCATAAATATTGCAAATGGACTGTTGAAGAAGTATGTAGTGTAACGGTTACAAGCAAAAGCTTTTGAACCAAACCACTTGGTTTGTAGTCAGAGGCTGCCATTTACTAGTCATGTGGCCTTTGAGTAGTTACATATCTATGCCCTGATGTTCTCATCAAAAAATGTTGAAGCTACTAGGATCCAGCTTTTAGAGTTGTTGCAACTATAAAGTCAACTAATACAAATACTGTGCTTAGAGTAGGGCCAGATGCACGGCAAGTACCCAATAAGCATTAGCTCTCTTTATCATGGATTTATTTTTTCACACAGCTTCAAAAATCCTTCTCAAAACAGTGTTTCAGGCAGCCACTGTCAATTAATCAGGGTTGACACTGAGATGAAACCAATTTGTCTAGTCTCCATCCTCCACAAAGTGAGAAGATGATTCTGTGTCCATATGGCTTTAAAGACTTGTGAAATCATAGAATCTCTGAGGAGAAAGGAACCATAAAAATCAGCCACTCCAACATCTAAACCACTCTGGAAATGTCTTCTATAATGGGCCTGAGCACACATGCATCTGGGCCTCTGTTTGCTACTCAATGCTTATTAAATCATTCAACTTCAATTTTTAGGCATTGTCTTAGTTCAGGCTGCCACAATAAAATATCATGATGGTTGGCTTAAACAACAGAAATTTATTTTCTCATGGTTCTGGAATCAGGGAAGTCCAAGATCAAGAGTCTGACCCATTCAATTCCTGGTGAGAGCTCTCTTCCTGTTGGGCAGACAGTTGCTTTCTCACTGTGTCTTCACATGACTTTTTATTTATTTATTTATTTATTTATTTATTTATTTATTTATTTATTTTGGTGTATATGCACGGAGAGAAAGGATTTTTCTCTCTTCTTTTTACAGGCTACTTTTTCTATAGGATTACCCTTATGATTTCATTTAGTCTTAATGACCTCCTAAAAGCCCTATCTTCAAATACAGTCACATGAGGGGTTTAGGGTTTCAACATATGAACTGCAAAGGGGGGGTGGGGAGACAGGATTCAGTCCATAGCAAACATTTTTATTTGTATTTAAGTAAATTTGGCCTCACTATAAGTCATAATTTTGTCACCAAGAGCAACAGAAAGTAGACCCTCTTCCATATGACAAATTTTTTGGAATTTAAAATACTTAAACTATCCTTCCTAGTTCTCATCTTTGGGCTTAATGTCCCCATTTATTTCAA
Organism: Felis catus; assembly: GCF_018350175.1. Lineage (NCBI taxonomy): Eukaryota > Metazoa > Chordata > Mammalia > Carnivora > Felidae > Felis > Felis catus. Next base: position 118,633,210 of record NC_058374.1, read on the forward strand.
TGATTTTTTCATATAGACTTGTCACCATCCCATGAGCACTACTATATCCCTTATTAATTTCTATATTTAGAAAGGGTGTCTACAATTGAGAACAATATTCTAAATGTGATCTGATCAATATCAAACGCCAAGAAATTACTGTCTTTTCTGTTCTTGTAACTACTCTTGCTTGCATACAAGTTGAGATTGTGTTTACTATGTTAGTTATTGGATTGCAGTTTATAGGCAAGCAGTTCACTCCCTGGTATTTTAGGTATGCAGTAAGCATTGGATAATTGAACTGGAGTCCACTCTGGTGGAGTTCTTTGTTACATGGAGTCTTATATTTTTTTCTGAATTATCTTCAGTCTAAAGAATTCACAGAATACTGGAAACTGGACCGTTTTGGAGTTCCCCTGATATTTTTGTATATAAAATGAAAATAATAGTAAAGGTCTGGGCCGGTATGGACCAAAATTGCAATGGACCAATAAAGAGAATTCCTGCACTGAAGAAAAACTGAGAGTTTTTTTCCATCTTTTCAACATGGACATAGATAGAGAGTGAACAAGGGGCCATGCTTCTGTTATGTGCCTTTAGTAATTGCTTTAACACGTGACTTGCCATTTAAGCAATAAATGACATTTACTAAGGGTTTGATATATGTCAGCTACTGTGCCAGACACTTTCACATTATCTCATTAATCCCCTCAACAGCCCTGTGAGGTAGGTCTTATTAGCCTCACTTTACAGAGAAGTTATGGAGCTGGCCTGATTTTACATGTTCAAGATCATTCTTTCTTTGGCTGCCAAATCCCAAGTGTTTTCCATCACACCTGGGCTAGCGAAACTGGGGTGTGCCAGGAGATGCTAGAAACCACAGTTAATATATGGCACGTCACCCTGGGACATTAATATTCCTGATGACAGGTATATTAGTTTATGAGGGCTGCCATAACAAATAGCACAGACCATGTGTGAAGCACTCAGAATAGTACCTGGAATGTAAGAAGTCCTGCATATGTATTAACTGCTGTTACACTATTGGATGGATGAAGTAAAAATGCAAAATTCCTTTAATTTTAATGTGAAAACACACCATAGTGTTTTTTCACTTGTAGAAGGCTGCTTCAATAGCAAATATCCATTTGTTATCCTCTTCTAATGGGATAAAGTTGAAGAAAAGGTCTGAGAAGCAATGAATTTCTGCAACCATGCATTTGCTCTTCATGCTGGCCTGATTTCTATGATGCCTCTCAGTGAGCCCCACCTACTGATATTTATGTCCAGTGAAATCCCCTCCTTGTGCAGGTAGGCTGGACCAAGTGAATCACTTTTTTTCTTTCTTTCTTTTTTTAAATTTATTTTTATTTTTTAATATGAAATTTATTGTCAAATTGGTTTCCATACAACACCCAGTGCTCATCCCAACAGGTGCACTGCTCAGTGCCCATCACCCCCCTCCCCTCCTTCCCAACCCCTATCAACCCTCAGTTTATTCTCAGTTTTTAGAGTATCTTATGGTTAAAATGTGGCAAAAATGTTAGAATGGCACTTCCGAAATTAGATCCTAAAAATCTGTGACTTTCATCTTGCTATCTCTTGTCTCTTTTCTCTCTCTCTCTCTCTCTCTCTCTCTGGCTGTTTCTTGCCTGCTTGCTCAGATGGGGCAAATGGCCATGTTTTGAGTTGCCCTGTGAATAGGTCCATGTAACAAGGAACTTAAGGCAGCTTTGGACCAGCAGCCTTCAAAGAACTGAAACCCCTCAGTTCAAATTCCTGCAAGGAAATGAATTTGCCCACAACCACATAATTGAATTTGGAAGTGGATCCCTCCCAAAGAGGAGTCTTTTTTTCCAAGCCTTGGGATGCCTGAAGCTCCAGTTGGCTCCTTGGCTGCAGTTTGTGAGATACCTGCAGCAGCAGATCCAACTGAGCTGTGCCCAGATTTTTAACCTACAGAAGCTTTGAGAAAATAAGTATTGTTGGTTCAAGCCACTAAATTTAGGAGTAATTTTTTATGCAGCAATAGATAACTAATCTACTCTTCTGAAAGTGGAAGATGTTGTAGAAGAAGATGGACGATCATCATTCGGGTGGAAAAGAAGATTCACGCTAGGACAGCAGAAGGACTCAAAGAGTAGAGGGCAAGAAATAAGTTGTCTTCAGAAGATTCCAACTACTTCCCAAGAGTAACACTGCTCGAGTAGTTTTATCCCATCAACATGTCTGGAATCAACCTTTAATTGGATAGCTGGCAATACTTTTGCTCTGGACTAGTTGTATTTCAAAGCACTTAAATTGCTCAACCTGCTCCAATACATTTACTCCTACTGTTTTCCTCATTAATGAGGCATTCAGCTTTTATAATCTAGGAGACGACCTAAAGATCAGAGTTAATTTAATTTAAAATCCATATGCTAGAGAAGAAAGCCCCTGCCTGCAGTATTGATGTCAAACTGTGGGCCTCTGCAAACTCAGGAGCAAAGACCCCACACAATAGCATATGCCATGTTATTATTTCCAACAGGTGCCCATAGTCATGCAGTCACAAAGTTCTACCAAAAGAGATTCTGAAAATTGGTCCCCAACTGATTTAATACTACTTATCGGAGGCTTTTGTTTGGTCAAGTGAGTGGCAAACCACTTCCTGGTTTCATTATGAAGTCTTAAATCCCACTGAGCAGCTAAGACCAATATCAATGAATCTTACATCCCTGATATTTTGGAGAAAGTCATTCATGACTGAGATAATCAAAGAGCTTAGATTTATTAGCAGTAGTTCTTATAAAATATGTGTGTTTTAACCAAATTCTATTGGCAAAATTATTTACTCCTACTACAGGAAATAATAAGGCCCTGCGAAGCACTCCCTGGAGGCATCTATTTCATATGTAATTTTTTTATCCTCAGTCTGTTTTCTGATTTGCGAGGGTCTACACTGAGATTGTTTCACAATTGTTTTCTATTCATCCACTCATTCATGTGTTTATTTGGCAAACACTGGGTATATTTTCTGTGCCAAGCACCATGCTTGGTCTTGGAGATTAAAAGAGGAATAATGTAGTCCTTCAGTCAAAATAGACTAAGTTATGCTATTGTAACAAATAAGCTTAAAATAATCTCAATGGTTTAACCCAACAAGTTTGTTTCTGGTTCACACCAAGTCTATGAGGTCCATGTGATAACTCCATGGCAGCCTGGGCTACATTTCCCGAGACAAGGAAAGACCAGACTAGAAAGTTTGGTAGCAATAATTAAGTGCTTCTATCAGAAAGAGATACAAGCTCTTCTGTTTGCATGACCACGTCTGCCTACAAGTAGCAGTGCCAACCCTCAACGGTTTCATGAGGTGGAGAGGTAGAAAGAAACCACACACAGACTTTGCCCTGACATCCCACCTGCAGTCTGGTTTTGTTAGCCTGTGCAGACTTGTCATAGGCGTTTGTATGACGTTTTTCAGACCTTGAAAATACTAAACATATCATGGTAACGTCCCATTATTGTCCTCATGGACAGTTAAAGGAACAGCAGCTCTGTGTTGGAGGGGACCCACCTCCCTCTCTCTAAAGATATTGTAGCCTTTACTTCCCTTTCTTCCTCTCCAGCCCAAGTAGGAAGACCTGGTCACTCCTTGAGAGTGAAGAAATGAACAAAGGAGGACACAGCTAGGATCAAGTTAGACATTGAGAATCACCATTAAATTCCCCATTATTTATTTATTTATGTAATCAGTGGGTCATTTGACAGCTATGTATTAAACATCTCTGTTATGTGCTGTGTGCTAAGAATGACATGTTGGTCTAACTAGATAGGGTTCAAAAAATATAATGAGGAGACTGTCAAGCAAATAGGCAATCACAATACAGTATACTGAGTTAGGCTACAGAAATACAGAGAGCTCTGGGAACATGTTAATGGGGGGACATGGTGAGGGAAGACCTCTAGAGAAAATAATGACTGAGCAGAGGTCTAATGTATGCATAAGAATAAGCTTGGTGAAAGATCTGGGGGCAGAGTGATTGTTTCAGAAGAACAAAGGTCTGGCAGAGAGAGGGAGACAGAGAAAGAGAGCACAGGAAGCTTTTGACAGGATCAGGGAATTGCAAGAAGCCTTGATTCAAGGTGAGGGCATTTGAGGAAGTGAGATTAGAAACATGAAGAGGAGCCAGGTTTCTCCAAGGACCTCTGAAGCCATGAACAAGAGTTTGGACTTTTTCTTAAGAGCAGTGGGAAGCGACTGAAAGGTTTCAAGCAGGAGAGAGTGATATGATAAGTACTTCAGATTCAAAGTAACAAATGCCCTTTACAGAAGCTTAGCAATTATTGTGCTGACAAAGGACCCACCCCAACACTTGCTCCCAGTAGTCTTGGTCTGTGGCTGGTTTCCCTAATATAGGGTGATTTATGAGAAAGTGGACTGGGGATTTGTGTGTTTGGTATGACCCAGGTATTTCCTGGTATGACCCAGGAAAGCCGCTACTACAAAACTGTCCTTTCCACACTCTGCCATCAACACTCCAACCCCACTCTTGGTTCCATCATTTTTCTATTTATCTGTTAATCAAATATGCACCAAGCACCTGCTTTGTAAATGGAATAGAGCTTGTTCAGTAAAGGAAAGAAGATAAGGAAGGAGATCTAGTGGGGGAGATAAGACGAGTTTAATAGTATTATGTGTGGGAGGAGAACAAAGCTGTAGGAACTCAGAGGAAGAAACAAACCATTCAGGCTGAGGAACCCAGGGGAGGCTTTGTGGAGAAAATACCACTATGGCTGGCCCTTGGAAGATGAATATGATTATCTTGGGGCTGAGTGGAGTTTTCATCAGAGGCATGTCAGCTATCTGTGACAGAAACTTAACTCAAATGAACTTAAACACAAAGAGCATTTATTGGCTCACATACTGGGAAGTCCAGAGGTGCAGCTGACTCCAAGCCAAGCTGGAACCAGGGACCCAATGTTATGATCAAAGCTCTCCTTCTTTCCATTATTATTATTTTTTTTATGTTTATTTGTTTTTGAGAGGGGAGAGGGAGGGACAGAGAGAGGGAGACAGAATCCAAAGTAGGCTCTGTGCTGTCAGTGTAAAGCCCGAGATGGGGCTCAAACTAACACCCCATGAGCCCTGAGATAATGACCTGAGCCAAAGGCAGACACTCAACTGACTAAGCCACCCAGCTGCCCCTCCCTCTCTCCATTCTTAGGACAGTTTCTCTCTGGTGCTCAAATAGCTCTCAGCAAAGTCAATATATTAAGCTCTACAAGGCTGCTGTAACAAATCAGAACCAAGACTGGGTAGCTTAAAACAACAGAAATCTATTCTCTCACAGTACAGGTGACCCAGAGTCCAAAATCAAGGTGTCAACAGAGATAATTTCTTCTGGAGGTTCTGAGGAAAACTCTATCATATGCCTCCCTCCTAGCTTCTGGTGTTTGCCAGAAATCCTTGGCATTCCTTTGCCTTTAGATGCATCCTACCTTCTCTGCATTTCTACTCTGTGTCTTCTTATCTAAAATCTCCCTCTTTTTTCTTGAAAGGACATCAGTCACTGAATTTAGGGACGATCCTAAATCTAGGACGATCTTTCTTGAGATCCTTAACTCAATTACATATGCAAAGAACTTATAATAACAAGGTCACATTTCAAGTTTCATATTTCAAGTAGATATGAAATTTAAGAGGACATTATTCAACCTGCTACACCTGGCAAAGCCATCTTTTCCCCATCTATAGCACAAAGATCCCCCTCCAGTTGGCCCAGCTTGGGTCATGTACCACATCTGTGATGAATGGGCTGGGTTGTGGAGTTCAGCCCCACCAGAATGACATGATTTGAGTTCCAAGGGAAAAAAAACGTTCTGCTATTAGAAAAACAGGAGAAGGTGAACTAAAGAAATATCACTGATATGGGACTCCCGGGTGGCTCAGTCAGTTAAGCATCTGACTCTTGATTTTGGCTCTGGTCATGATCTCAAGCCCCACGTCAGGCTCTGTGCTGACAGTGCGGAGCCTGCTTAGGATTTCTCTCCCTCTCTCTCTCTGCCCCTCCACACTCGTGGTGTCCTTCTCTCTCTCAAAATAAATAAAATAAACTTTATTTTAAAAAAACAAAAGAAATATCACTGATAGGATTCTGGAACAAGCCTAGAGGATTCTGGGAGAGGGTAATGGAAAGGTGTTTGGAATTATGCTTCAGAACTGAATGGATTCTAAAGGCTAGTCTATTGGCTACATTCTCTTCTATAGATGAGGAATAAAAATAAAAAGCACAGGGAGGGAGTTTCTAAAGGTTCCTGTACCTAACAGTCAGTGAGGGGCATTCTGTTAGAGGACAGGGGCTACCTGACCTGAATATGAGGAGGAAGGGGAGGAGGCACCCAGGGAGCAGGATAAACCAGACAGGGAGAGGCCCAGTGCCAGGAGACACGGATGGATATTCAAAACACATTTCACCATAATTCCTACCTCTATCCCTGCCTTAATATACTTAAGCATTTTACCTATAGAGCTAAAAGTTAGACCGTTGTTTTTCAGAGGCTCCTCTGAAAACCAGTTTTGAAGTAATGTTTGCATCCATCTTCTGTAATCAGAAAAATAAGAATAACATGGAACTTTTTTTTAGGCTGAATTAATTCAATTTAAAGGGCTGCATTTTCTCCCTAAAATTATATCCTCTCTACTTTTTTGATATTTGTTAGTCTATCATTTATTTTTATTAAACCATGATCATAGTAGAAAGTAATTTTTATTTTGTGTAATTTAATTTATGGCCTGTATTTGGCAAATGAAAGTGTTGGCAGCCCTATGGTGCCTTTCCATATTTTGGGGCAGGAAGGAGATTTTACTGATTCATGAGATCCATTGACCTTGGATCCCTGGTCTCAACCAACTGCTTCATCTCACTGGGAAGCCTCAGAACTGAACAACCACAGTGAGCAATTACAAGAGACTTCTCAGAACATTCATTTTTAGAAAAAGAAAGGTGGCCTTGATTTTGAATTGATTTTTACTGTGTCTGGCATATTTTAAGAAAACTCTGTTTTGCTCAGGATGAGATGTAGCTTGTTAGTTGCATTACTGGTTGCTAGGGGACGTGCTACTCTGGAGTGAGACATGCATGTGGTACCTCCTAAACTCCTGTAGCCTCGAGGCCTCTCCAGCATTACCCAAGGGTTCGGAAACACTCGTTAGCCAAAGAAACTGAGCTGGTGGAAAGCCTCTGATTCATCTGAAAACCTTTACACGTACTTTTTCAAAAAGGAAAATTAGCAGGGCATTCTTCAGAGTAATTGACCTGTGAATTTTACTTTGATTTGTTTATCCACAACAGCCATCACACCAAGTTAGCAATATGCATGCTTCAGCCAAACCTCATGGTTGGTGACATCTGAATTGCACATCATCCATCACATTGCAAGTGCTCATGGTCCCTCCACCAGAACCACTCCTGTTAGAACAACAGTTGGAAGTAGGGCGGGGGGTAGCGTTGTGAAGGCTTATTTAACAAGCCAGTCAGACATAAGACCGTTCTTTCCTGGGACTTAGAAGGATGAGTTTTCTTTGCCTAAGTAGAAAGCAAAGAGATATGCAAGAGTAGCATATTGGCCACTCTATAGAGTACTGAGTTTTTGTTAGGTGGTACTATTAAATCCACTTTCTTTACCTCCCCCAGCTTCTTTGGGTTTTGGTGCCTTCTTGAAGAACGAAAGAGGTAAACAATGCCGAAAAGCCAGTAAACAAGAGAAATAAGTGTGATCTAGAAGATAAGTGCCTCACCCTCCAGGCCTCAGAATAGAGAAGACAGTAAACACTGCTTACCCATTTCTTATTCATGCATTGGTTTATTCATTGATTGGCTGATTCCTTCATTCATCGGGCCATTAAAAATCAGTTTTATTAGTGACTATTTTATGCAAGATATTCTTAAGACAGTGAGGTAGAGAGGTAATAAAAATGGACTGAAAGGAAAGGGGATTTTAGGAAACTCATTTTATTATTTTTTATTTTTTAAGGTTTATTTATGTATTTTGAGGGAGAGAGAGAGAGAGAGAGGGAAAGTGCAGGGGAGGGGGAGGCAGAGAGAGAGAGAATCCAAAGCAGGCTCCACACTGTCAGTGCCGAGCCTGATGTGGAGCTTGATCTCACAAACCCTGAGATCGTGACCTGAGCTGAAATCAAGAGTCGGACACTCAACCAACTGAGCCACCCAGGCGCCCCATAAGACACTCATGTTAGCCTAGAGTTAAGGCGTTTGCTGGTATGCTGAGCACTCTTGGGCATATAGTTGGCCTCAGAAGTGCTGAACGGGTTTCAAGCTTCTACTTCAGAAGAGGTGAAGCAGTCCAACTGACAGATTAGGGCTTGCTCTAAGCCTATTATTTTAAGGGAGAGAAACACGATATTGATAAGTGCTTCCCAGGGACAGTCAATTCCCCAGGGAAGAAAAGCAGACAAGGATACAGAATACAGCATTTGCCTGTCCTGGAGGAGTGCATTGTTCCCTGGAAACTAAACCCAGAGGAAAGCTCATTGGGAAAGAAAGGAATAGAGACCAGTCACTAATTACCCTGATTTTTCGCTAATAAAATTTGTGCTTATTGATAACAAGAATGATTATTGATGATGGGCTATTGCCAATCAATCCAAGCACAGCTTTAGTGACTGCCCTTAATGATCATCACTGGGATGGAGCCACAGAAAGACAAAATGCAAGCCTTGCCCTACAGGCCCTCATTATCCAGTTGGGAAATAAGATTGGTAAAGAAAAAGAAGACAGTCTTGCTTTCAATAGAGCTTGATGAAACCTATAAGGGAGTATAAAATCTTTTCACCCTTCTGACATCTCATTGAAGGGCCGGTTCTATCTATTACTGAAAACAATAACAGCCATATTTATTGCATACGTGCTATGTTCCAGGTACTATTCTAAGTGCTTTGCATATATTATCTCACTTACAACCCTAGGAGATAGACAGTGTTATTATTCTGGATTTATAGATGAGGAAATTGAAGCATAGAGAGATTAAGTGACTTGCGTGAGGTTATATGGCCATTAGGTAGTGGAGCTAACATTCCAATTCAGGGGGCTGATGGGACAGCTCTTGTATAGAAGGAATGTGCTGTAGTACTCTGCATCTGAGAGACTGCTATGTCAGAACCAGGGCTCAATAGACACCAGGGTGGGTGAAACCAGCTGGGACTGGCTTTTAGAGACCAGACAGGGGACAGAGCAGGTGTTTCAGGACAGGTTCCATGAGCCAGAAATGTCATAAATAGAGGTAGCCGTCCAATAGTCTGTGAGATGGGCTAGGCTGGGAGGGCTGAGCCTTGGAAACCAGACACCCTGGCAGGGGTGAAGAATGAGACTGAGATGCCGAGGTGCCTAAAGGTGAGCAAATACAGCCACACTGACAGATCACAGAAGATGGAACCGGCTGGTACTCTAAGCAGGTAGATGATAATGAAATTAATGTGTGGATGACCTGTAGGTGACTATGTTTTTGTTGAGCTTTTGGTTGCAAATGAAATAAACTTAACATAAACCATCTTAAATAAGCAAGGAAATGTATTAGCACATAAAACTGAAATGTTCATGGGTGTGTTTGCTTCAGGCATATCTGGATTCAACCTCTCAAATCAAGAATCTGTCTCTGGGTGGTTCAGTTGGTTAAGTGTCTGACTTCGGCTCAAGTCATGATGTCACGGTTCATGGGTTCAAGCCCCATGTCGGGCTCTGTGCCGACAGCTCAGAGCCTGGACCCTGCTTTGGATTCTGTGTCTCCCTCTCGCTCTGCTCCTCCCCCACTCACGCTCTGTCTCTCTCTCTCAAAAATAAAAAAACATTAAAAAAAAAAACAAGAATCTGTCTCTTTATCTCTGGGATCTGCTTTTTGGTTGTTGCTGACTTCATTCTCAACCAGAGTTTCTTCTTATAGTAGTTTCTGAGAATTTAACAATGACAATGAAAAGAAAGGCTTATTTTCCCCATCGTTTATTATTTAATTAAATTAAATGTTTCTTTAACGCCTATGTACCCCCATAAGGAATACAGTGGTGAAAAAAATAGGTAAGTTTCCTTCCTCATGGAGATTCTATTGAGGAGGAGGGAAAATGGGCAATAAACAAACAAATACAAATACAGTATTAAGTACTGCTAAGTGCTATGAAGAAAAAAAATAAATCCAAGTACGGGTATGGTACTTTGTTATAGCCACCAAAATGGACTAAGACAGTGATTAAAGTAGGTCCCACCAAGCAAATGACATCTGAGTAGCCGTGTGAATGAAGCCAAGGAGTGAGCCAGTGGACATATGGAGAAAGAGTGCTCCAGGAGAAAGGAAGAGCAAGCCTAAAGCCAGCTCTGCTCAATTTGAGAATTCGGCTTTAAATGTCATGTTGATGATCTCACAGTTCATGGGTTTGAGCCCCAAGTTGGACTCCATGCTGGTGGTGGGGAACCCGTTTGGGATTTTCTCTCTCTCTCTCTCTCTCTCTCTCTCTCTCTGTCTCTATATCTCTCTCTGTCTCTCTGCCTGTCTCTCTCTCTCTCCACCTCTCCTGCTCTCTTTCTCTCTCTCAAAATAAATAAATAAACTTAAAAAAATAAAAAAATAAATGTCATGTTGCATATACAAAGATGATTAAGACTTGGACCCTGAAGTCCAAGGAGTAAATAGTCAAAGAAGAAGAAATGGGCAGGTTTAAAAATGTAAACAATAAAGATGGATTGATATCATGACGCTCCTGATAATGAGTGTGAGGCACGGTGTAGGGCACGAAGGCAGGAATGATTGGGGAAGGCGTCAGTTTGGAATCAACCCTATACTCCTTAGGGTTAAAACTACAGCATTCTGATCATCACACACAATAAACAAAATCAGGGCTGTGATTTCCACACTGGGATCTTCAGCGATTGTTGTTTCACTTTTTGCACAATACTTAAGAGTAGCAGGTTATACCTAGATCTGTGCTCTGGCCTGTAGCATCTTGTCATTGGTGTGGTGACGAATCTGAAGTCCATCAGGAAAGAATGGAAAAATAAGCTTTGCGGTCACAAAAGTTAACCTTAAAATCAAATGTTTCTTATGGTGTTGTGAATAAAGAGATATTTGCTAAGAATGCCCAACTAAAGCCACCAGTCAAGCTCACTTGCCCTTTCTGGCTCTCTCTCTCTTTCTATTGAATGCACTGAAGAATGATTTATCTTTTAACTTAGCCTTAATTCACAATTTCACAATTAATTAAATATCAGCCTAATCATTATACCCACAAAGCATTTAAACTGATGTTGGGAGAATGATGGGGAAATGAATAATGCTTTGAAGGTCCATTTCAATTTAGTTATTTGATTAATGAATATTCCACAAGGGCATTTGGGAGATGACCTCTGTTGATGACTTAAAAAAAGACATGTCTGTTTAGATAATGAGAAGACAAAGCGAGCTTGAGTTATCGCTGGGTGTACGTTGTGTAGAATCACAAGGATTAATCCATACAAAATGTATTAGTTTTCCCATGGCTTGTTGAAGATAACAGAGAATTGTAAGATCAATAAATAAAGTTTGGCATTTCAAAGATGCTGCTTGATGATAAACTGTGCGGTGTGCACCCCGGACTGCCAGCCAGGGTGGTTCTGAGCACAAGACGCCCACCAGAGGCTTATGAAAGAAAGCTGGGCTTGTTCCTGATAAGGCTGATGGTGGGGAGGGCTGTTTGCCTCATAAACTCTCCCTAATCCCTCCTAACACCTGACCTTTCGATTGCTTAGATGTAGAAGAAGAAAATTGGTTGTCACCAGCTTCCCGTATATTCAAACAAATAAGAAACAGCTTACCTTGTTTTGTGGTTTAGAAGGAACCTTTCCCCGGCAGTTTCGTGATCAAAAGCGCATATTGCAAAAGGGAATCAAATATAGGTCAAAGATGCTGACTGCAGAGCCTGATAAGAGTAGGGCGCAGAGGAGGAGGTGTTTCAATCACAACCAGACTGCCTTCTTCAGCAGAGAAACACTTATCACAAACTCAACATCGTAATCTTGGACAGTTAAGTTACTTTCTGTCTTTAATTATGCTAAATCTTAGCACAGTCTAAGCTGAATCAAAAATTGGGGTCAGCAGGGTCCCCCAAGGACTGGAGTTATTTGAACATAAAGCAAATGCTAGAGAAGGTTTAATTTTTATAGTAAGCAAAATAGTACTTCGTTCCCTCCTGAGTTGTTTTTCCCTTTAAACCACGGAAATGACACTCCAAATGCCAGATTTGTGTTCATTCAATAGATAACTAATAATCCAGATCCTCTTTGTGCTGAATTTCCTGGTAGCAAGTTGAGAACCTGAACTGCCATGGGCCTTATGGGACCTTTGGATGTCCAGCCCCGAGAGTGGAAAGCGGTGCCTGCAATTGCTAAGCCTGGGGAGAGACTGGGAGGGGACCAGCTACTGGTGCCCACCCCCTTCCCAGTGTATAAAGGGTAAGTTAACACTTTCTAAAACCATCTGGTAAGCAAATCTGAATGAGTCTAATTCTGAGGGAAGAAAGATGGGAATACTCTTTTAGAAACAAGAGACTTTACAATATGGTTTGGACTTCAAGGCTTTTGTTTGGAATAATAGAAATTTTAGAAACTACAAGGTCCCAAATCCAGTGGTGGCATTGCAACTGGTTGACTGTTCAGTTTGGGGCACAACGTTTATTCTAAAAATGGAAGAAATTTGTTCAACTCAAAGTTTTCTCTTGGCGCAAAATCTCTCTTCTTCAGAGTGTTATTCCTTGCATGGGCAACAATATCTGAGATTATGGCACAGGAATTGTTTGTAGTCATTGTCATGTGACCATTAGGAAAAAGTCTTTTTTTTTTTAATGTTTTATTTATTTTTGAGAGGGAGAGAGAGACAGAGTGGGGTGGGGAGGGGCAGAGCGAGAGGGAGACACAGAACCCGAAGCAGGCTCTAGGCTCTGAGCTGTCGGCACAGAGCCCCACGTGGGGCTCAAACCCACAAACTGTGAGATCATGCCCCAAGCCGAAGTCTGATGCTTAATCAACGAGCCACCCAGGCACCCCTAGGAAAATATTCTTTTAGTCTTTTGGATAGTTGTTTCCTAGAACTTGAGTTCTCAATTTTTTTATTTATTTATTTATTATTATTTTTTTTTTTTTGCTTTTTAGATGTCCTTTAGCATAAATCACCCAGCAGGAAGTTATTTGTTACACTCAGCATTTATTTGCACTCACTTCCAAAAAATGACTTGAGAGCCAGGTTTCTCATATCCTTTGTAGTATTGCATGATGGTTTTGGCATTTTTTGGCATACAATCATTTTGGGCTTGAAATATTCGAGCTAGCGTGGTAATTTCTAAGGTTATTGTCAAGGGAAAGTTCTTGCTTTAATTTTGCCTTAAAAAGATCCCCTCATGCTGAATATTTCCAAGATAACCTTCCTCCAGGAGATCATTTAAAAGTCAAATGACAAGACTGGCTTTCATTTTCCCTTGTCAAGTCCAGAAAGACTTTCTCAAAAATATTCAGCATCCTGCTCTTTGGCAAAGCAGCATCTGGAGTTTGCCTAGGATAGCAGGCACTTTTTCTCACTCCTGCTCTTTTCATAAATGGGGAATTCCTTGCCATCGGGATCAATTCAGACCTGGCGTAGGGAGAGTTTGATTGATTGATTCTAGCGCCTCTCTCTGGGCCTTGCATTGTCTTTCTGAACACACCTTTATTGTGGACTTGAGCTCCACTCCAATGACCAATTTTTCTACCATTGTGCCTTCATCTTTGTGTCTTCTCTGGGGCCTCAGTTCCTGACAGCAATGGCAGCCTGCTCCTTGAACTGGTGCCTAGTGACTGCCTATCTGATCTTACCTGACATTCCTCTTCGATGCCAAACACTTGCCTGGCTCTGTCAGTAAACACTAGACCTTGTTCTGATTCACTAACAGGTTGCAAATCTTCAAGACTATTCTCAGGGATAGACAGGCACCAGGGCTCCAGAGGCCTGACTACTTCCTTATCTGTAGCTAGCTTTGTACTTCTCACTTTGGCTGCTTCTTGAATTCATTTCTCGATTTTAGTCCAAGCAGAACTGATACCTGGCTTTCACATCCCAGGTGATTTCATACTCACCCGTGTGCATTATAATTTTTAACAATGTACAACATTACCTTTGGTCAACTGACATAAGCGTTCTCCTTATTAGAAACTGATCAACGTGCAAATTCTTTTCTCATTTGTTGATAACCAGCATTGTCCTTCAGAGTCTATACAGGGACCTGGATTTAACCACTCCAGACATACCCGGTGACAACCCCAGGTTGTATTCTTATAAATACAATTGCTGTCCTGTCAACTTGGCCATCATAATAGCCTGGCAGTCCTCTTTCTGTCTGACAAACTGCTTCTCCCATCAGCAAGCTCATTCTGTTGAGAACATCTGATTTCTTGTTTTAGGGCCTCCTCTTTTTGGCCGCAGGATAGCCAGCTACACTCTGCTTACCCACATGCTAATAAAGCCAACAAACTTGACTGAATAACAGATTGATATAGGGCAGCTTTGCTAAAAGAAAATGCCCTATTACTGGTAGCAGAAAATGCTACCAGTGTCTTTTCAGTTTTTCACTTGCTCCCATTTTTCCATCTTTTCCCTTACATAGCTGGTCCTACTTTATCATTAGTATCCCAGTGGGAAAGAGCCTTCACAGAGAAAGGATACTGAAGCTGTCCTGTTGAAAACCTGTTCCCCTGCTTGCATTTTCATGGCTGAAACCCATGATTATATTTGCTACCTACCCTTTATCACTTCAGTTTTCATGAAAGAAAAAGAATTTGAGAAGCAAATGCGATAGGAATCTAAAAAGACCAGAAAGTATACTTAAGGACTGGATCTCCAGCAGAGCAGAGGTGTTTGGGAGAGTAGTTGCAATCTTTATTCAGAAATGGACCCAATTCAGAGGGCTTTTAGTGAAGTGAAATCTCACAGTTGATAATCATCAGACGTGATTTTTTCCATTGAACTACCATCATGGAGTTCTTTTAAGACACTAAACTTATTTTCCCCACTCCATAAAAGTTCAAAATCAGGGCTATTGTGAGTATACCATGCCTTTAAAGTCCGTGGGAGGGGAGGGAGTTTCTCCTATTCCCTAAAGCAAAAGACAAATTTGCACATACAGATAAAATACAAAAATTCTTAGGATCTTGGCATATGGTAAATGTTAAATTTGGCCTGAGGAGTAACACCTCTCCAGAAAAAGAGACGTGAGGGAAGCCTTGCTGGATAATGTTTTCAATGCAAACTTGCAAGTCAAATGCTAGGGCTACAGGTGACTGTGGGGCAGAAATCTGAGTTTATCTCATTTTAGATTCATCTTCCCTGGACTATCAGGAGTCTTGTACCCCCTGAAGCTTGGATGTAAACAGGGTGAGGCAATCTCTAGCATTCCCAGGATCCTTGATTGTGAGTACTGTGATTTAGGAGGGTGCTCCTAAGTTATTCCTACCAATTATTTCTCCCCTTGGATAAATTCTTAGTATTTGAGAGCACAAATGAAAGTGGAAATTGGGGCAGAGGTGGCACAAATACAGTGATCTACACCTTATCTTTGTGAGTTGTCTTCAAGCCATCACTTTTTTGTTTGTTGTTTTTAAGCAGATGTGGCATTTTCCCATAGCAGGAGAAACTGTAGATAACTTCTTCCATTATAGAGCCACTGGAAGGACTGATTGGGGAATATTTGATTGCAAACAAACAAAAACTTTGCCAAATTAAGAATACAGAAGGACCTCAAGGGACTCATCTGTAGGAGGTTCAGCTTTACTTTATACTGGCTGGCTCTGGGACATGGAATGTGAAGACAATCTCTCGGCAACTGTCTTTTCTCTGCTTGTCTATGGCCCAGCTTGACTTTGATCTGTCCATATCCCCAAAAATAAAATCCAATTCACTCTACTCAACTTTAAGAGTTATTCAATGTCTTTTCAACCTGTGGTCTAGCCGGGAAAGTGCTCTTGTATACCTTATCCCTAGCTTGGTGATAAGCAAATGGTGGGCACTCAATCAATGTATATTTGACAAATTAATTAAGAAATTAGTCAAATAAGCTTTAAATGAATTGGAGAAATAACACTGTGAAACCTCTTTATCCAAAATATCAGGGAAGCAATGGCCTCAAGGAAAACAAAAATTGATTTGAATGAGGAACAGACACAACAGTTCACTAACATAAGGACCTCTGAATAATATTCTGGGTTGTATTACAGAAGGAGGGAGACAGAACACAGAAATATGTATAGATGTTGAAGGACATCGGGGAGGGAGTTGTTTCTCAAACAGAGGAATGTGGGGTGCAAAGATCCCCAAAGCTGCCTACACACCGGCTTCATGTTTTAGTTTCTCTGAAACATCATGTCTTAAAAGAAGATTTCCACAAGAGGACCACAAAAGATAAAGACATAAGGCTTCATGAGTGTAGAAAACATTTTTGCATAGTTTAATGAGAATCATTCAGTTTAATGAGAATCTCCCTACCCTGCTATTTGATCAAATTCCCCATTATACCCTTGATTTTTAGGTCCTTGGCCTTTGATTAGCCAAGAAACTTGTTAGGCCAGGTTAGCAATAATCCCTTACTCTTGATATATACTCAAGAACTGTCTACTGACCCCCTCACTCTGACTAAATCTCCAGCTGCCCTTTCTATACTTGGAACTGAGTTCAATCTTTCTCTCCTATTATAATAGCCTTGAATAAAGTCTTCCTTACTGTTTAAAAAAAGTGTTGGAATAGTTTGTCTTTCAGTCCTTCTCTACTCACGAACCGTTCTTCCCACTCCATCAGGTGGCTTTCCTTGCCTCTCTGGGGAAGAGGGAACAATGGTTGCCTCTTCCTATAGTACATCCAGAATATAAGACAGAGATGCTTACATTAGTGAATTTTTCTTTTTCTGACATCTTATTTTTTTCTTTTATTTTTTATTTTTTAGAATATACATCCAAATTAGTTAGCATATAGTGCAACAATGATTTCAGGAGTAGATTCCTTAATGCCCCTTACCCATTTAGCCCATCCCCCCTCCCACAACCCCTCCAGGAACCCTCAGTTTGTTCTCCGTATTTATGAGTCTCTTCTGTTTTGTCCCCCTCCCTGTTTTTATATTATTTTTGTTTCCCTTCCCTTATGTTCATCTGTTTTGTCTCTTAAAGTCCTCATATGAGTGAAGTCATATGATTTTTGTCTTTCTCTGACTGACTAATTTCACTTAGCATAATACCCTACAGTTCCATCCATGTATTTGCAAATGGCAAGATTTCATTCTTTTTGATTGCCAAGTAATACTCCATTGTGTGTGTGTGTGTGTGTGTGTGTGTATCTATATATATATATATATATGTGTGTGTGTGTGTGTGTGTATCTATCTATCTATCTATCTATCTATATAGATACACACACACACACACACCACATTTTCTCCATCGGTGGATGAATGGATACATTAGTGAACTTTTATGCCTCTTCCTCATTCAAGTCCATTTTTGTTTTCTTTGAGACCATTCTCTAAAGATTTGGGTAGAGAGATTTTGTGATGGTATTTCTCTAATTCATCTAAATACTACTTGATTCATTCATTCATTCAACAAAAATATATTGAGTGCCCACCATTTGCTAATCACTGTACTAAGTAATACACATACAAGAATCCTTAAAACCCAGTCATGCATTTTGTCTCCTTTTTTAATTAACTTGAACTATTTTTAAAAATTAAAACAATAGTAAAAATGGAATGACCTCATATACATTTCACCCCCCTCTCCCAACTTCTCATCTCCCAGGAAGGATCCTACAGATTTTTCTCTGAACCCAAACATAAACATGGGTTCAGGAGAGCTAACCTGATAGTTTCTCTTACAATTTGAAGTTGATATCTCATAGGTGTTCCATTTCCATTTTTTTCATGGAAAGTTTTCAAGTAATTTTGATGTCAAGGGAAGAACTTTTATTCTCACTGTCTAGACCATTGCAGATGCTCTGTGAATATCTGTTGAATGACCTATTGTCCACACAGATTCTTTGGCTGCTCCCATGGAAGCTTCTATTTCTACTTGGCCTCCAATGACCATTCCTTCATCTGATCTACTATTGTATAATAAATATACCCTTGTACGTATGTTTTCCATACTATTTGGTTACTCTTGTCTTATATGTATATCTTGTTTCCCAACTAGAATAAAAACTTCTTGAAAGTTCAAGGGTACAGCTCACATTATTAAAAGATAACAATGTGACAGGCTTTGGACTAGGTATTGGGGATATGATATAAAACAAAAAACAAAAACAGCTAGCATTTATGAGCACTTCATTAAGCACTTCACATGAATTAATTTAATTACAACCCTATGAGGCAGGTACTATTATTACCAACACTTTACCATTGAGGAACCTGAGTACAGAGAGATTAAGTAACTTGACTAAGGCTGCCCAGCCAGTAAGTGGTAGCACCAGGTTTCAAACCCATAGAGTCCAACTCCAGACTCCATGCTGCTGCTGGGATCTCTGTTTTATAGTCTGACTCATAATTCCTGGTTAATTAATGTGAATATATGGGAAGATAAAATTTTTCTACCATTCACTCAATATTAAAAGAACTGTGTTGGAGAAAATAGGTTGGCAAGTTTGACATCCTTTTAGCTGCTTTGCTTGAAGAGATGCCTGCTGTTCTGGAAATAACTTCAGCATGACACTGTGTTTTGCCAGCCTCCCAGCTAACTTTAAATCGTGTGGGTCACAACTATAAATGCTCTGTCCTTTTTCTTGTAGGGATTTTGAATTTGCAGAGCTTACATAAGTAGATGTTGTTAAGACAAGGATGAGAGATGATTTGATTCTGGTATATTTGCTCAGGAAGGAAGTGCAATAGAGAATTAGCCCTGAGGGGAAGGACTTCTGATAGCAGTTTTTCATTTTCCAGAGAATCCACTGAGCCTCTAAGCAAGTCATTTTACTTCTATCTTCCTGTTTACTCTCTCTAAACTGTGTGAGATAATTCCTATGCCTCCCGGAAGCAGATAAAGAGGCTAGCTTATTTAAATATCAGAAGAAAATAGGATAAAAAATTGTATGATTACATGTTCATGCTATACTAAACAACAGCAGAGTCATAAAAAGTTTAAATGGCTCAATGCCTTGATGCATGAGTAGCACACTGACAAGATTAAGCCCTGTTAAGCCTTCTATGCACCCATTCTGGATTTATGAAGTTTAACTGAAATAGCCTTTGAGGGTCTATCCTAAAGGAATCAATATGAAATATCATCAGGAGGGGCTTTAACTCAAGACCTCACAAAAACAAAAGAAATGGTTAAGAATGACATGACTTACATAGTATAAATAGACTAGGATATTATGCATACATAAATAAATGATAAATTCTGTGTATACCAGGTTCCGAAATAAACTACCAATTTGTCCTCACTTAGAAAGCGATGACCACCCTTTCCCAATAAAGTTGAAAGAACAGTCTCATCTATTATGGATTCTTTATTCAGACTCTCTTGGTTTCATGTGTGTTTCTCATCATCCATGCTGAGGTTGGTAGTATCATTGTATTAGACCTTATGTCTTTTTGGAGATGACTTTCAGGCTCTGTGAATGTATTGGTATAAAGTTTACTATTAGTGGCCTTTATCGATTGATAGGGACTTTGACATTCTCTAATGGGCTCCTCAAGATGTCTATAGCCATGATTTGTTAAACCTAGAAAATGGCGTGTCTAACCTTCTCTGTTGTGTGCTCCCTACTCTGCTACTTGACAGATAGACATATTTTATCATCAGGTGAGGGTCCAAGCTGAAGAAGACAAAATCTTATTATTCAGTACCATGAAAATCGCCCGACTCAACAGAACCGTAATCTTGCAAACAAAATAAAAACAAAGACCTTTATGCTTAATATCATTATGCCTTTATTATTAAGTCTTTATTGCCTTAACGTAAAGATGCCTAGGGCATCTTAACTTCCTTTTGGATAATGAAATACAAATCCCATTGTGTGCGAGACAAAGTGAAGAAATGGAGAAATGGAGAAACAGCTTCAGAAAGTGAAAGAGAAAAAAATGTGTACTGAATATCCTATCTTGTTTTGCATTCGAATTGCGATGAGATGGTTTTCTTTTTTTCCTTCTTTCTGAGGAAATACATATTTTGGATGTGTCTACCCAAGCCCAGTGGCTCAATCTTTTCAGTTATCATGAGCTATTTGGAATATAGGAATAAGAGAATAATTTCACAATCGAAATTCTGTAGAATGAGAGGATGGATTAGGTAAGAAAGAAACCTAAGTGCAATTACAACATGGCTTTCAGATTGGGCTATACTGTGTCTCAAAGTACACCAGGTATGGAACTGTACTTTGTAAAGAATGAAGGGTTATCTAAATGCAAGGTAGCTGCTTTGCTGTAAGAGTTTGAGTGTTCTAACTCTCTTTGGAGTTTGGATACATTAGCAGTAGCCAATTAATCTCAGAAGCATAAGCACAGAAATGGAGTATGTCTTCTTCTGATCAGTGTGCAGTAAAAGCCCATTTTCCATTTGATTTGGACCACTCTTTCTAATTTAAATTTTGGTGGAGCTGAGGTTTGTTTGCCGAGTAATGCCTCCATGTGATCATACCTAAGAAAGCACACTTAGTGAACTGTGTACATGGTGACATTACTTTTGTGCAAGCGTTTGGACAGTTAGTTCTGTGCTCTTTGTGATGTGGTGAGGACAAGACAGTCCTGGAACTGGGTCAATTCATCAGTGCTCATATCATTATGTACTTCCCACAGTGGGAAGCCACACCATCTTGGCAAAAGGTGGGTTCTTGATCCTACCTTATTTCTCACTATCCCACAGAGCAATGAATTGCCCCTTAAAGTTTTTTTAGGATTAAAACTAGAATTCGTCAATCAGATTTGGGATGTCATTAGCTGTAGCAGGATTCCTCCACCTCTTTTCATGCAACTGTTGCAAAATGAATGGAATAAGACTCCCCAATAATGTCTGGGGGTGTGAACAGGATGTCGTCATGGAGAAACAGAGCTATCTCCACACTTACATTTTGGCTCGCCTGCTTCCCAGCTGTGGAAATATGGACAAGTCACTCAAACTTTCATAACTTTTGTTTCCTGTCTACCAAATAGTGATAATACCCACTTCGCAGGACAGTAGGAGTGTGGGCTTTACCTGCAGGTACCACCTCAGCAGAGCTTTCCCACAAGTCTCAGCCTAATGCAAATCATTGTAAATGTAATCTCTTTGAAGGCTTCTAGCAGAGATATTGCTGATTGTTGATAACCACCAGCCTTCACTTTGGCAAACTAGGTGTCAGACACCCATGCATATGATAAAAAGCCCCAAGAAAGAAAAGTGAATCTCACGCCCAGGTGGGATTGTGATGGCATGGGCTTGGATGATGGCAGATGTGTTGTGGCCTCCAGGAGCCCAGGCTGGTGACTCCCTTTTGGCCAACACAGGTCCTGGTTCAGGGCGAGGTCCAGCAATATGCCTCTATTCAACTGATAGCCCCCAAGTACACACATGTGCAATTTGCTCTCTCTACCAGGCCCCCATATCTGTGCCTCTAAGCCTGTAAAGTCAGCCCAGGCCTCATCCACCAGACTATCCAGCTGGAGCATGAAGATTTTATGAGGGCATAGTCTGAATGCTTGTATTCCTTCCAAATTCATACATTGAAATCCTAACCCTCCAAATGATTGTTAGGAGGTGTGGCCTTTGGGAGCTGCTTAGGTCGTGAGGTTAGAACCCTCATGAATAGGATTAGTGCCCTTATAAAAAAGGCTTCAGAGAGATCCCTTCCCTTTACATCATGTGAGGCCACAGTGAGAAGACTATGAAGTCTATGAATCAGGTAGAAGTTTCTCATCAGACGACATATCTGCTGGTACCATGATTTTGGACTTCCCAGGCTCTAGAATTATGAGAAATAAATATTTTTTGTTTGTAAGTCACCCAGTTCATATTTGTTATTTTTATTATAGCAGTCAGAACAGAGTAGAACAACGAGGAACCCAGAAGATATAGGATGTTAAAGAAATGTGACTTTCCTTTCCTTCTCCTCTCTTGTTACAATGCACTTGGTTCTTGTGTTAATATAATTGTGCTACTCACAAGAATAACATTGAGTATATATAGTATTTGGTGGCTTTCCTCAGATCCAATTTTTGCTTATCCAGTGTAGATACTTTATCCATTCTGGCTATGGACTTAAATAGTACATAAGAAAAACAAAGAACAGCCATTTATCCTATGCTTTAATAAAACTTTTGTTTTAAATTAGGGGGTGAAATTATGGGTATATAATGCTTTACACAAAATAAAAATTAGACTTGGTACCAATAATTTTCAACCTGAAAACCAAACATTTCATTTAGTTCTTGTTGTATGGCATGTTCATTTAGTGAGGCTGCTTGGAAGGTATTTTTAAATTCAGCCACTTAAATCATCATGTCTCACATACTGTCTAGAGGATGCTATGTTTCATTATCAAACAAACATTATGTACTGTGGTTTATGAGTCATTAAAGAAACAGAAGATATGCTGTCACTCCCAAATAATGCTTGTTACTATTATTGATGATATGTCTTCATAGAACCTCTAATCTCAAATAGCATTATAATTGAAATACATAAAATTCCAGTAATGCAGATATTCTAAAGGATTATCATATCCACAGTCCATGCTTTCATTTCTTTAGCAAACATCTATCTAGCATCTACTATGTGCGATACAGTGCTAAGCCCTGAGGACTCAAAAAATAAGTAAGGCCCAAACAAAGCCTTATGCAAATCAATTAGCATTTAGACAAATTTAATTAGACACTATGTTAAGGTCTGGTTTACTTTAACCAGACAAGCAATCTCTGAACTCTAAAGAAACTCCTATTATGGCAGAATTAAAAAGAACCTGTTGGGAAGTAGATTAAAAACAAAAAACAAAACTCAGAAAATGATTTCTGAAAACCATGTCATTTGGAAGAAACTGAGAGTTCATTCAAAAATATCTCTACATTGTGTTTAAATGTATTTTTAGTCTAAGGTAAGAAAGGGAGAAAATTGGAGGGCATCTCAAATCGGATTTTTTTTCCTTTGGTTATCTTAAAAGCTGTCAAGAAGACTATGCCTGAAAAAACAAAGACCATCATGAGGTTTATATTTAGCCAAGTGATTCACACTATACATGTTGTCATTTCTGTAGCTATTTCAGCTAAGAAAAGAGAATACTGATAGAGTCAAAATAGCCAAAAGGACTATTACGAAGACACTTAATCTGTTTTTTTCTAATAAATGTGAAAGTAATTAGGTTCCTACTGTTAGAGAGAATTTCTTTAAAAGTTTTTGACGCCACACAGCTCTAAAACTCCAAAGTAACGTATCTATAGTACTGTGCGTGTCTATGCCCCAAAGACTTTGAGAAGTTTATCATGAAGACATCATTTACAGTAATATCAAAAGATTGCTTTGTAGGACTCTGTAAGCTTAACTAAGGAAATGTTGAGGCAATGATCAATAAAAATCAATACTTAATTATTTAAGATTTTTTAAAATAATCTCTACACCCGGGGCACCTGGGTGGTTCAGTTGAGTGTCCGACTTCGGCTCAGGTCATGATATCACGGTCCATGAGTTTGATCCCCGAGTTGGGCTCTGTGCTGGCAGCTCAGAGCCTGGAGTCTGCTTCAGATTCTGTGTCTCCCTCTCTCTCTGCCCCTCCCCCACTCACGCTCTGTCTCTTTCAAAAATAAATAAACATTAAAAAAATTAAAAAAAAATAATCTCTACAACCAGTGTGGAGCTTGAACCCCAAACCCCAAGATCAAGAATTGCATGCTCTACTGACTGAGCCAGCCAGACATCCCAAATGAACACTTATTTTTAATAAATTTTAGATTGTTTTCCATTTTTATATTTTAAAATGTTCCTCTGACATATGTATAACACTTTAAAATATTAATGTATTTAAAGTAATGTGTTTTACTCATACATACTATAATAGAAGTCTAATTTGCAATGGAAAAATGATAAATGAATAAAAAATTATACTTTGTAATATGTCTTTATCACTAACCATACCTTGGGAAACCCAATGACATGGATCATGAGAACAAAGCTGAGGTATTTTATCTACTCAGTGGAAATTTACCCAAGTTCAGACTTAGTACCCGGGAGAAAATGAACATTCTTGTAGGTATCTCAATATACAGGAATATGTTTTATAGCCCCTTAACATTTACTGAAGTCCCACTATGTGCAGGCATTGCCCTAGGTGTTGGACATTCAACAATGACTAAGACACACTCTCCTATTCCAGGATTTCACTGTCAAGGAAAACACACAAAGTGCAATGTGACAAAGAACAATGGAATATCTACAGCTTTGTGGGACTGTACCAATCCTTATTCAAATAGAAAGCACTGGAACATTCTCTTTCTGGAATGTCCATATCTTCCTTTTCTGAACTAGCTAATGCTTAATCATGCTTTGGATCTCAGTTGATTTTTTTAAGTTTTTAATTCTAAGTCCAGTATAGTTAATGTACAGTGTAATATTAGTTTCAGGTGTACAATATAGTGATTCAGCAATCCTATGCATTACTCAGTGCTCATCATAAGTGTACTCTTAATCCCCTTCACCTGCTTCACACATCCTCCCACCCACCTCCCCTCTGGTAACCACCAGTTTGTTCTACGTAGTTAAGAGTCTGAGTCTTGGTTTGTCTCTCTCCTTTGTCCCCTTTGTTCACTTGCTTTGTTTCTTAAATTCCACATATGAGTGAAATCATATGGTATTTGTCTTTCTCTGACTGACTTACTTCACTTACCATTATACTTTCTAGCTCCATGCATATTATTGCAGATGGCAAGATTTCATTCTTTTTTTATGGCTGAATAATATTCCATCACACACACACACACACACACACACACACACACACACACCATCTTCTTTGTTCATCTATCGATGGACACTTGAGCTGCTTCCATATCTTGACTATTGTAAATAATGCTGCAGTAAAATAAGGATACATATATCCTTTTGAATTAGTGTTTTTATATTCTTTGGGTAAAAACCCAATAGTATGATTCACTAGATCATAGGTATTTCTATTTTTAATTTGATGAGGAACCTCCATACTGTTTTCCACAGTGGCTGCACCAGTCTGTGTTCCCACCAACAGTGCACAAGCCTTCCTTTTTCTCCACATCCTCGCCAACACTTGTCATTTCTTTGGATTTCAGTTTAAATAGTACTTTTCCAGAGACATTTTCTCTGATCCTGTAGCCAAGGATAAGTCCATCTGTTTTATGTTTCCATAGCATCCTATACTTTCTTTCTCCTTTTAAAAAAAAAATCACAGTACGTCATAATTATTTGTTTGCCCATTTTTCCTGCTACTGCATTTCCTTCACAAAAACAGAGCTTGTGTGTCTTTTGGTTATTGCTATACTTCACATCTAGAGCAGAGATTTCCACACCATAGGCCCCTGGAAGACAGCCTCGAGGATTTCTGAGCAATTATAACTTACTGAGCCATTTGAACTTGCCCATTTTTACTGAACTCCAGGACCTCACCCTCTGCTCCAGTTCTACCATCTCCTTATCTAGAAACTGATCCTTTATTGCTTGCCTGTGGGGTTCATGCAATTTGTTTTCTTCACTTCTAAGAAGCACTTGAAATCTAAACTACTCTTCACAATTTGGACCCAACCCCCTCCCAAGTCTCTCTTCAGAGTGATTGGCCTTTCCGTTGTTACCCCATGTTTGTATCACACAGTTCCCTAGAGGTCTATGTTGAGTTTCAACTGATGATTTCTAGCCAGAATTGATGGTTGTGTAAAGTTACAGTGCTGACAATAAGCTTCGCAAACACAGATCCATAAAGAAACATTCTACATCAACAGGTTTTGTGTTTGAAATTTTGTTTCTTTTAATATTTAGGCTTAAATATTAATGAAATCGGTATCTGTACAAATTAGATGAGAAAACAAGGGGAGAAAATTGCTTCCTAGATCCCATGAGACAAATCCAGCAAAAGTGTGTGTTTCCTTCCACAACAGGACATGTTTTGAATTCCCCCCCCTCATAAATATTTAAATTTGAGGTCTAGCAGCAGTTATTTCTGAACAAGGATGACCAGATTTTTACAATAAGAAGAAAAAGTACATTGGCAATCCAACAGATACCTTGTTCCACTGGAAAAGTACTAAAATATGATTAATTTCACCAAAATGAAACAACCAGGACAACACATTTAGAAAATGCACACATAAGCTCTATAATGATATATCTGCATACAGGGATATATTTTAAATATGATTCATAATATAAATTCCTTTTATTTGCTATTCTTATTTTTGAAAGTATCTTATTTTTGAAAAGTGCACATTTCAGTTTATATGTTATAATGCCTGTCCTCAAATTATATGGGCTCCTGCCCAATCCTCATTTATAGCTAGGTTTGGACCAATATTGTTCAAAGAGCAAAAACAATTAATGAGAAAAGTTAGTGTAATTCTTAAGGAATTTCTTACTCTAGTCTAGACTTCAGAGTAAGGAGACAATTTAATATCTAAAATAAGTTAATTAGCTTGAATCTTACATTTTCTTAAAATGTTATCTTGTCATCTTTCTTTGAAATCATAAAATGTTAAATATTCAAAAGGAAAGGTTAAAGGAATTGCAATATAATTGTTTTCAAATATCTAATGAGGACACAACCAATTATTCTCATCTCAACTCTATAGAAAAACAAATAAGAGCTTGCATGCTTACACCGACACAGCAAAAAAAAAAAAAAAAAAAGAAGAGATCTTCTCAGGAGCAGCTGAAATACCAGAAAGATTATCAAAGCAGACCTAGAAATCATTTTTAATATCATCACATATTTTTTTATATCACAAATGTCATATAATGATATAAAACTCAAATGTTATGGAACTAATATCATAATATCATAAAAGGTAAATATCACCCCCAAAGGTAGCTATTCTAAAAAGTTAGTTGTATATTTCTTTGCTTTTTTCTATGTACTCCATTACTATTTTAAAAGGAAATAACTGAGGATAAGAGAATATATTTTCAGTATACACCAACTAATAACTAGTATCTAAAATATGTAAATAATCTCTACATATTTGTAAGAAAAGGCAGAAGCTCCACAGCCCATACTATTAGCCCCTGGTATATTTTCCTTTATGAATGTCTTAGTTCAGAATACAGTAACCTGGGTGGCTTAAATAACAAACATTTATTTCTCACAGTTTTGGAAGCTGGGTAGTCCAAGATCAAGGTGCCAGCAGATCCATTGTCTGGTGAGAGCCCTTCCCACCCCACCCCTACCCCCAGTTTCTAAACAGCTGCCTTCTCACTGTATTCCTCACACAGTGGAGAGTGAGAAGGAGCAAGCTTTCTTATGTCATGTGTCTTCCTCTAAGAGCACTAATCCCATCATGAAGGTCCTATCCTCCTAACCTAATTACTTCCCAAAGTCCCCATCTCATATACCCTCACATTAGGGATTAAGGTTTCAACAAATGAATTTGGGGAGCACACAAACATACGATCCATAACACTGAGCTTTTCACAGGTCTTCAGTTTCTTTTTTTCTACCACTGGATTCAAATCTCAGTTTCATTATTTACTAACTATGCAACTTTAGAAGAATTTCTTTACTTATGCCGTCATTTTGCTCCTGTCCCTTAACCCCGAAACTAGAGATCACTACATTTTCCTCATAGGGTTGTGATTAAAACTAAATGGAATGCCATCAGCAAATGTCTGTATTGCTATAAATGTAAAAATCCTAGATAATAGACTAGTAAATAGAGTCAAGCAATATAACAAACAAATAATTGATTATACACAAGAAGGGTTTATTCCCCAAATACATGCATATATCAATATTAGAAACTTCGGTCCATAATGTGAATACACTTACTATTAGTTGGAGATAATAATAGTATTTACCTAATATAATTGTTTAAGGATTACACAAGATATTTTGTATAATGTTTAGCTTACTACCTGCAAGTATTAAATTTCAATAAAT
The DNA here is from genome assembly GCF_018350175.1 of Felis catus. NCBI lineage: Eukaryota > Metazoa > Chordata > Mammalia > Carnivora > Felidae > Felis > Felis catus. The sequence goes on from NC_058374.1 coordinate 118,661,290, forward strand.
TTGTTTATTCTTATTCTTACTATTATTATACATTATAGGTAAGATAGCATATGAGCATCCAGAGAAACATTGATTTTTTTGGTAAAAATCTGACAACACTTCTTGATTTAAATATATGAACTTCTATAATTAAGGTATGAAAAGAAATTTCTTTAATAAGATAAAAAAAGCTATGTAAAGATAGCAGGCATTATCATACCCAATAATTAAAAATTAGCAGAATTATAGTTAATCCTAATACCAAGACTATTTGCTATCATAGCTATAATCTAACATTATTCTAGGAACTGTTGCTAATGTAATAAGTCAAGAAAAGTATGAAATACAAATATCTGGAGAAATTCCTTATTTGCCTATGATATATGTTTCTACCTGGAAAACCCTAGAGAGTCCACTACAAGTAAATTTAATAAGGTGGCTTCTGACAAAACAAGATGAATAGCTTTTCTTTTTTATCAGCAATAAGCAGTTAGAAATTAGAGTAGAATAAGACTTCTTATCTGCAAAGCAGTTAAGGAAAAACCCTGGCAATAAACTGAACAAGCAATGTGCATGGCCTATGTGGAAGAAAGACTTGGATGCTGTTGAGGTTAAAAAAAAGAAAGAAAGAAGAAGATTTAAGTGAAGATGAAAATATGTTATGCTTGGATGGAAATAAAGTTCCTTGGGAAGATACTAACTTTATACAAAGAAATCAATAATTTTAATGAAATTCTAATAGAATTTCTGAGGATATTATGTACTAGATACAACCATAATTAAAAGAATATTATATAACACGAGGAAATTTTCTCAATACAATATGATGTGAGGAAAGTAGGATAGAAAATTATGTGCACTGTATGTATTGCTCTGGTATTTTGTAAATTAAAAAACAGGAGCAATGCATAGAAAATATCTAGAAAAAATACCATAAAATTTTAACACTGGAATGGGATGGTGAGGACAGGGATTACTGGTAATATTTTCCTATATTTTTTTCAATTTTACACAATTGGAATCTCTTACTTTCTGTATTTTTAAAAAAGGTATGCCACAGAAGTAAAAATCTAAAAAAAATATTTTATCAGTGTAAAATAGGCTGATGATGACATTCGTTTTCTGTCATTCACACTTGGGCTCTGCAAAAAACATCATTATCCACACTGTGGCTTTTGTGCAGTGGATAATATATTTAATAATTAACTCTCTGCAGTATGTGAAAATTATGCTTCAATACTAAGTTTTATTTCACATAATAGATTTCGGTAATGTGTTTCATCACACAGTGTAATTAGTTAATGGGGTTATATTCATAAAGACTTGGTCCCACATAGAATTATGTTCCCTTTAAGACTTCTTCCTTTTGAAATTATGCACTCTGCTGTGCTTGGATTACACACACACACACACACACACACACACACACACACACTCTTTCTCTCTTTTTTCATTCAGATGATCATAATTTGTGGCTTTCAGAGAGTACTTTCTATTTTAACTTCTATTTTGTCTTGTAGTGGAAAAACATCAATAGATTGAAAATCTGGTGAGGTTTAGAAATATTAGTAAGGCTGCTAATTCAATATTGTGTGTCTAAAATGAGGTAAAAGATAAGTTCTCTTCTAGAAAAAATATAATAAATTAAACTTTTTAAAATGCACTTTTATACATTCTAACACAAATTTTATTCATATAGATATTTTATAACATTCTTATAGAGGATTCATCAAAATATTTTCAACATACCAAAAAAATGAAACTAATTACTATCATTCTGGTTTCAATGAATGCTTTCTTTCATAGTACAAGACATTAAGAGACTGTCTTCTGGTGGAAAAGAGTGAGTATAAAAACTTGTTGGTCATTGATACAGAAACTACTTTATATGTTGACATAATGGAATGCTTATATTAGAAGTCAGGTAAACCATATGGAAATATTTTAATAAAGCTTATTTCTCTTCTAGTACTCCGTATTACACTTTCACATATGCTATTGTAAAAATTTCACAATAGTTTCTCACATTTGACATTACTGCAATATTTCAGAAAAAAAGAAAACAATGCTTTAATGCAAAAATACTAAGTAATTGGCCAAATAACAAAGAAAATAGTGGAATTAAGGACCAATGCTCTGCTAATTATAAAGCACAGTGCTTTTGTTCTCCATACTACAAGAATGTCTGTAATACTTCTTCTGAGTTTATCAATGTTAGACTATCTTATATTTTCAGACATTTACATTCACCAGATTCAAATGTCATGCAATCTACACCCCTGGGAAGGGAAAAGTTTATCATTCTCCTCTGCAAGTAAGGAAGATACCCAACCTGAAACCTAGGGATGACCTCTGGCCCCTTGCCTTGCTATCCACATTCAAGACTTTGGTATAGGTCTTGTCAGTTCTGCCTTGAAGTTATCACAGATCCATTATTTCTCTCCATCTCCATTGGCCCCACTTCAAGTCGAGCCCAAATCCCCCTTCCTGGACCAATATAGCATCTGCTAACTGATCCTTCCTTTCTACTTTTGATACTCAGGACAGTCTCTGCAAAGTAGCCAGAGTAATCATGCCAAGCTTAAATTCATACATATCACTTCTCACTCTCACAAAAAAGGCCTTGGTAGCATCCTAGTGCTCTTAAAGTAAGATAATCACATCCAAACTCTTCACCCTGCTTGCAAAGCTCTGCATGACCAGGCTCCGAGCTAGCTCTTCAACCTCCACTTGTGCTACTCACGTGTGGCTCTCCACTCCCCTACCACATGGTCTTGTGTTAATGTCCAGAACACCATAAGCTCTTAGCTGCCTCTAGGCCAACATACTTGATGTTCTCTCCCTGGATTATTCTCCAAATGACCAGCTTCTTATTCAAGTCTTATCCCAAATGTCACTAACTTACAGGGGCCTTCTTTAAGCCCTAAATCTAAGTAGGGCCCCATCCTTTTTATTCTTGACCAAAGCACTCTCTGTATTTCCTTCTCAAACACAACACAATCATCACACTTTCATGTATTTGCTCATTTGCTGTTTCTCCCCTACCAAAAGAATTCAAGCTCAGTGCGAGCAGGGACCTTGATGTCTCATTCATCAGTGTAAACACTTTTCGGGGCACAGTTCTTAAAGCATAGTGGGCTCTCAATAAATATTGAGTGAGTGAGGGGTGCCTGGGTGGCTCAGTCGGCTAAGTGTCTGACTTTTGATTTCAGTTCAGGTCATGATCTCAGGGTTATGAGATCAAGGCCCTTGTGGGGCTCTGTGCTGAGTCTGCTTGGTATTCTCTCTCTCCTTCTTTCTCTGCCTTTCTCCTGCTCACATACACGTTCACACTCAGTCTCTCTCTAAATAAATAAATGAACTTTAAAAAAACTGAGTGAGTGAATACTTATTTGCATGATAAACACATGAAAGCTGTATGGAAAATTTGACACCCACTCTCTCAAATGTTTCTAATTTCTCATGTGAGTTTCAGTGATACAAAAAGCAAATTATGAGCCAGAAGATAGGACAGTATTCCACTCTTCTCTAAGACAAGACTTAGGAAAATTGGCTTATGAAATATTCAAAGAAAAGCAAAATTTTAGTTAATCTAACTCAGAAGGAAATCTGGCATTAGTTTAATTGCTGTAATTGTAGTGAATGTCACTTTAAAAAGATACCTTGGTTAAATGGATATTGTTAACATTAATATAATAATTTCTTTTGATAATTAGTTTTTTGAGGCCTGTGGTTAGGAAATCTTTCAGTTTTCTAATTAGTTTTGGTTTTTGTCTGTTATTGGTTTGATTGTTTGTTGTTGTTTTCCTGGAGAGTTAATTACATTTCACAGCACTTAGAGTAGACAATACATAATCTCTTGTATCCAGATCCAGACTTAACTTTTCATTTGCTATTATTGTTATCCTATGCTGATTTTTTTCTGCTTTGGGTCATCTTAAACTGTGATCTCAAAGTAAAATCCAGTTACTGGACTATGTAAACTCTAAGAGAGAAGTATAACCTGCCAGAAGTTTAATACTTTATTTTCAGGACCAGGCATTCATTCTGCTCCTACTGTATGTATGCTTCTAGCAAAGAGTAAAAATAACAACAAATAACTGGAGGAAAATAGTGTCTTTATATCCTGCCATGTTTTAAATAGGCATCTTCAGAGATATAACTCCTTAAAAAGAGCTTATCTAATCTGAATTAAAAACATAAAGGGATTTCTTATGAATGGACTGACTTGCCTTGAAGTTGATATGCCAGGATTAATTATTAAAATAACCTTTATTTATGAAATTTTGTAAGTTAAATTACTCCAAAGCAAATAGAAAGAAGAAATGAAATTAGGCAGGCAGTTTGCCACCTAAAAAAAAAAAAAAAAAAAGCAAAACACTAAATTGCACGCAGCATCTTTCCACCACATCTTTCTTTTACACCATTATTCAGAAACCTGGGAGTAGGGCTTTGTTCACAGGCCAGCAGTAAATATATTGGCTATAATGTCGATGAACTTTAAAGCAAGCTCACCAAAATAGAACTCATTATTCTTTGAAGCACATCACTATTGGCATACGGTACATTCATTTCATGACTTTTCATTGTGTAAGTGGATTATATTTCTCAAAATAATTCTATTTTTTTAATGCCTAAACAGGCGTGCATTTTTATTTACTGCAGCTCTGAGAAGCTGTGTGTGGAGCAACGCATCTTTAACTAAATATAAATTTTGTCCTTGGTGACAAGCTAATACATATTACACCAGGGAATTTGGTATAGATTGATTCCTGTTTGTGGGTGAGAATAATACTGGCACATTTATTCTTCTATAAGTTCATGGGGAAAGGGGATAAAGAAAAGATGGATTTTTGGAGTGGTTCTAATTACAAACAGATTATAACATTGACATTCTATGACAGTAATGGAGGAGAATATGTTCCAATTACTAGTTGATAAAAAATGGTGGATTAGGGACCAGTCATCTGGTGAATATGTTGGAGGCAAGCATGATTTACAAGGAGATGGTTTAGTGTTTGTTGAGTTTTCCTAGATTAGGCACAGCCTGAAATCAAGACAATGGTCTGAAGAATTCTCTGTCAGACTTGAGACCTGGGATTGATCAGAATCTGCTGGTCATTTCGATGAAAACAGAACGGAAGTATATTTGCTCCGTGGGGCATGTGTACTTCTGCAAGACAATAATAGCTGGAAAATCACATTTTGGGGCATAGGAAATACATAAAACATAAAAACATCATTTCTTTTTTTCATCTTGGACCCAGGTCATCAACAAACATATGGTTTTGTCTTTTTTTCCATCCTATACACAATACTATAAAGATTCAAAATGAACATGACTAAGATACATCAGGCATAAGGGTAAGGTTATAGGGGGAAAAGGTATGATGGTAATGTAATCAAATGTGCATTTTTGCTATTTTTAGTCCTGATATGTGGATATTAAGCATTGTTTTTCCTTGTAGAGATACTGAGTTGCCAAATTCTCATTTGGCAGAAGACTATATAAAACATATCTTTTCGTCTATTACATTTAAAAGAGCTATCTGTTTTTCTGTCTTAAAATTACTTATTACATAAACCACTTTAAACATTTTCTTGTCCCCTTTTTCTCAAATGATTCCAATGTCATTCCCTACATATATCCCCAGATACAATTTGGTAGTTCAAATTTCTACTTACGTTTATTTTTAAAATCACTAATATTTGACATTTCTTATTAGGTCCCTGACTTTGAGACTCAGTGATCCTATATGAGGCTCACACTGGGGACTTAGTATTTGCCCCAATTTTCTGTTTTGTTTTCTTGTTTGTGTTAACTTAATTAAGCAAAACAAGAAGTGAAACTTAGGACCAAAGTTTCCAAACTCTTAACTTGAAAAGTAGTCTTTGTCTCTCTCAAGCATAATAAATAAGTAAATGAAGACATGAGTTAGAAAAGGTTAAAAGCAAATGATAGCTGCATTTAAGAAGAAAGGTCAGCTATCAGTTTATGGCAGCAACTTACACATCATGACTAGTGCTTCTGCAATCCCCTTCCTGGGGCAGGTATATGCTTTTGATGGCTGTTCTGAATTAATCAAATTGTCTCTACACTTCAAATATTCAAAACTTCAGTACCTGCAATTTCTTGTGAATTGTAAATCTACTAATCTAGTTAATTCTCCTAAATTCAATGGTTATATCTCAGTATATGTGTATATGTGAAAATTCCCATAATGGTTTTGCAAAGAAAATTTAAAAATCGTTTTGTAATTTCACCCTACGATAAGGTAATGATAACTATATAAGCTAATATTTGTTGCACTTACCCATGCAAGCAGGTCTATTTTATAGTCATCCTCTCATTTGATTTTCTTAACTGCCCTATAAAGTGTGTGGAATGAGCAGGATTTGTGGGGTATCATCATAAGCATTTTTTGTTTGTCTCCCAATGTTTTTAAAAACTATGTGTAGTGAGAAAGTTCTTCTCATCCCACAGGGAAATATGGTCAGCCTCATAATTTCCTTGGCATTCCTTAAGGTTTAAATAAACAAACAAACAAACAAACAAACTCCTATAGTTATTTAAGCCAAAAAACACAATTACCTTTTTTAGTATCTAATTTACAAGGAATATTTAAAGTAAAAGTTACTTCTTCCTGAGCACCTAAATCCCATGTCATATTTTTAGCATTCCCATTCAGGCCTACTTGCCAATTTACATAGTCTTACAGGACAGATTCTGTTAAGATCTCTACCTCGAAACACCCATGCCTTCCTTTAAAAGATAGCTTGGACCCACTACTTATTAGATACAAAAGGATAGTTATAAGGTATGTATAAGATAGAATAACAGCATAATGAACCCATATATACTCAATATCCAGTTTAAGAAATAGAATATTCTGTGCGCCTTCCTAATTCCATTATGCCAATGCATCTTTGCATTCATTTTATAATATTTCATTGTATGAACTTTGATTTATCCAGTTTACTTCTGATGGGCATTGTGCTCTTAAATTGCATTTCCATGACTATTAATGAGGTTGAACAACTTTTCATATATTTATTGTTCATTCCTATTACCACCTCTTTTATCTTTTGCATATTTTTCTACTGTTTGCCCTTCTCTAACTGATTTTTAGGAGTTGTCTCTCTCTCCATCTCTCTGTTATAGACACAGATGATATAGATTGATGATATAGATAGATATGTAGATATAGGTATAGACATAGATATAGATTAGATATAGATAGATATCCTGGCCCCTAGTCCACTGACTGTCACAACAGTTAATGTTTTCCTTGTCTTTTCATGTTCTTTTTGATCATTTTTGATGAAAAGAAGTTCTTAAATTTAATACAATCAAATATATCAACAATTTCTTTTATGCTCTATATTTTAAAATTTTTATTTAAGGATCTTTATTCATCCCAAGATTGCAGGTATATGTTTTTATATTTCTCCTAAAGGTTTTATAGCTTTGCTTTTCATATTTGCCTATAATCTACCTGGAATTGATTTTTACATGTGATATGGTATAAAAACTCTCCAAGCACCGTTTATTGCAAGATCCATTCTTACCTCACTGTTCTGTAGTTTTATATCTATCATTAGATTTCTTTTTTTATAATGTTTGTTTATTTTTGAGAGAGAGAGAGTACAAGCAGGGAAGGGACAGAGAGAAAAAGGGAGACACAGAATCTGAAGCAGGCTCCAGGCTCTGAGCTGTCATCACAGACCCCATGTAGGGCTTGAACCCATGAAGCATGAGATCAAGACCTGAGCCGAAGTTGGACACAAAGGACTGAGCTACCCAAGTGCCCATCTATCATTAGATTTCTATATATCTGTGAGTCTGCTTGAGGAGTTCTATATAAAACCCCAATTGTCTTTCCTTGCAATAATGACACTGTATCTTAATAACTACAGCTACATAATAAGTTCTGACATTTTGTTAGCCACCACATTCCCACGTAGTTCTTCTCCAACAGGAATATTGTGACTATTCTTGGCTTGTTGCTCTTCCATATGGATTTTATAACCAGCATGTCCCAGTTCACATACCCCACAAAATAAAACAGACAAAAGTCCTGTCCAATTGTGAGTGTGATTACCTTAATTCCATATATGGAGTCAGGCATCACTGACATCTTCACGGCTTAGTGATATGTCTCAGTATCAGCATGATGAGTCTTTCCTTCTTAACTGTGTTTTTTCACATTGCTTTGATTATTTGGGGGTATATTTAACTTTCCATATAAATTTTAGACTAAGTTTACTGAGTTCTTCAAGACATTCGACAGAGATTTGATTGGGATTGCATTTGTGTGGATTAATTTGGAGGAGAATTTACATCTTCATAAGGGATGGTAACACCCAAGAGCATAAAATGTCTCTTCACTTATTCAGAACATTTTCTCTCTCTTTGTTCAAGTTTTAAGGTTGTCTCCATGTAAGTCTTACGTATTCCTGTTGAAGATTCCTTATACTTATTGCTTAGTGGGTCATTTTTATTTTAATTAATTTTTCTGGTTGCTTACTGCTTTTGTATAATCTGCTACTAAACTTTGTACTCTGGTTTTGTATTTAGCCACCTTGCTAAACTTTCTCATTAGTCCCAATAGTTTGTCAGGTTCGATTATTATTTCTAAAACCTTCCCTCCCATTCTCATTTCTTTTATTTCTTTTTCTTTCCTGACAACATTGGCCAGAACCTTCAGTGTTATGTTGAATAAGTAGTGATGTTGGTCTCACATGAAGCACTCATAGTCCTTTTCTCTGGGCTTAGGTACAGGAGTAGGGGTAGTGATACCCACAGAACATTAGCAGGTTTCTTCAAGGTTTTATAGCTTACAGTAGCTGGATCTGTGACACAAACCTGCATCATTTAATTCCAAAGACGTTGATCTCTGTGCTGTATTTATAATAAACACTACAATTTAATTCACTTTGATAAATATATATTGATGACCTATTGTTACAAAATAAATGTTATACCAAATCAGAGTGGTTTCTGCCTGAAATCTGTGTTATAATCCCATGGGAAACACATTTAAAAAAAAAAACATAATATGCTACTTGATCTCATTAACTCCCTCAAAAAATGAAAAACATACCTTGGAATGTTCTCAACAAGGAGGCTCCTCAAATAGATTTGTAGCCAGTAGATGGGATAGGAACACTGTCATTTTTCAAAGTACTAAATTCTCCAAGTGAAATCATAACATCAGTTCTATAAAAAATGCTTTACTCTTCACTTGAATAGTAGACCTTAAAAGTTAAGTTAGTCATTTCAAGTTTGCCCTTCCTTCAGAGTAGTACTTGATTATTTATAAGGAGTAGGCCATGCCTTTGAAAGTAGACTCTAAGAGAAAATAGACCTTCTTTCTTTCTTCATTTTTCTGGTGACTGCACAAATGAAGGACCTCATTAATCAAGATGATTCCATTGAAAATTTGGCATTAGACACATGTCACCATTCAGTTGTCATTTTTACCTCTCTGTGGTCTATTTCAGTTTAGTTCACTTGCAAAACAAGTTTTATCCCTTTATACCCAATCAAAAATCCAATTGTTTTTCTTCAAGTGTTTGAAAAGTATTATAGGCTGGAAATGCATTCAATGAACATGTATTAAACGCCAACTAGGCCCCACATGGCATCTCAGGATATGGACAAAGATGTAAACATCTTTCTCACATATTTCCAATGCCAGAGGGGAGAAAGAAAGTAATTAGAGAGTTCCAACAGCAAGGGATAAGAGCTGTAATCAAGGCCTGTTGTAGTGTTTTGAGAATATAGATTGCTAATGTACTGAATATCTAATACTACATAATATCATTACAAATTTAACGATTTAAAAACAGCACATGTTTATTTCTGCCAGTTCCTGTGGTTCAGGTGTTTGCGCCGACCCTAGCTGGGTTCTCTCTGGAGTCTTACAAGGCTGCAATCAAGATGTCACCTGGATCTGTGGTCTTATCTGAGGCTTGACTGTGGAAGAAACTCTTCCAAGTTCACATGATGGTGGAGAGCACTCAGTTCTTGGTCGGCTGCTATAATGGTGGTCACAATTTCTTGCCAAGTGACAACTAGAGGACATTCCTTGCCACATGGCACTCCATCATTGCAGCATGGACGGAGAATTTGTTCAAGAATAGAGATTGGCAAAAGGGAGCATCAGGAGGATAAGGGAGAATTTTTACTGTTTGTCAGAGCACCTTGACTGGGTGACAGGCAAATAAAGCCAGAAAAGAAAAGGGACTAGAAGAATTGGCAGAGCATCAGAAAAAAAAAAAATGGGAAGCTCATTATCTTCGAACCACATAGGGAATAAAATCCAAAGCCTTCACCAATACCCACAAAATCCTACACAATCTTGCCCTGGCTTCCTCTCTGAAAGCCCCAAGCTGTACCTTGACTAGTGTAATAAGTATGTTCCTGCAGCATGGTGTTGGCTGTTGTTGTTGCCTCTCCCCAGACCACACTTCCTCAAGGTGTCTATCCGGCCCCCTCACTTCATTCAATTTCATCTTTTACCATTGCCTTCTTAGAGTGGCCATCCTTGACCTCCTTATCTAAAACAGCACACCTTTTCATTTTCCACCCCTTACTGAAATTTCATTCTTAGTAATTATCATCATTAGACACTATGTTATATACTTATTGTCTCTTTTTCTGTCTCTACCCCTAGACTATAAGTGCCAAGAGGACAAAGACTTTACAACATCTTTGATTAAATAATTCTTTCATATATTTAAAACATCAAATGATTTTAGTGTACATTGAAAAGTCTTTCAGTCCCATAACCATTCAGTTACCAATCTCTGGAAGATAGCCACATTTATGAAATTCTTGTGTATCTTTCCAGGTTCCTAATGTAAACATATACAAATAGTATATATATGCTTATCTTCTTCTTTTATGCAAAAAGGGACATATATTAAACATACCATTGGGCTCATTGCTCTTCCATTGCAGACCTCCCCTAGAAGTGCTTTGAGAAAATCCTCATTTTACTTTTGTTTTTGAGATTTAGACTTTTGGTATTGTTTGATTCACAGCTCATAGTATTCTGTTATATAACTATACCATAGTTTATTGGACTTTGGGGTGTTTTCTATTTTTCCTATTAAATAAATAACTTTCTACATATATTATTTTATCTGCATGCAAAGATAGCCATAGACTAAATTCCCCAAAGTGATGCAATGGTTACATACCTTTATAATTTCTATAGATAATGCCAAATTGCTCCCCATAGGGATTGTACCAATTTACAATCCCACCAGCCATGTGTAAAAATGCTGTTTCCCCACAGTATTGCCAACAGTGAGCTTTTTGCCACTCTGAAAGGTGAAAAATGGTATCTTGTAGTGTTTGGTTTGCATCTCTCTGATTATGAGTGAAGTGGAGCTTCCTTTCTTATGTAAAAAGTTTTTAAAAACATATTTATGTGCATTTTTCTTTTCTATGAATTGTCTGTTCTTTTCTTTTATGGAAAGGACTTTGTCTATTTCATCACTATATCCTCATGTCTTAGAACAGTATCTGATCTATAGTAGACTCTTTAAGTATTTGCTCAGTTAATGAGTGAATGAGGACAAGAAGGGCAAAATGCTGGGCTAAAGAATTGAAGGAAATATGAAGTGAAAGAATGAAGGGGAAACCTTCATAACTGCAGAGGTGGAGCAGTTTGAAATGATGCCATGCTCCTGAGTGACACAATGGCAGCAGGTCCAGAGCCATAGACATCCTTGAAACAGAAATGTGACACCTCATCAGCATAGATGAAGATATGAAATGAGGCATCACACTGTGATCTGTTCTTGGCAGAATATGTATCCTTGAGTCTGCCAATGGATGCAGATAAAAATGATGCTGTGACTCTAATTGGGCATCCAGTAGTCTACTTCCAGGATGATCCTCTGGGCACCCAGACCTGCCTGCTTTGGATCTAAACATACTCCTCATTCTGTGTCTGATTCAGCTACCTTGGTTTATTAGCACCAATAATAATGAGTGAAGCTCCTTACCTTCCACTTACTGTTGTTCAGGTTAATTATCTCTAATCAACTCCCTCTTGGACTTGGAGTTCTAGGACCTGTCCCTCTCTCTGCCGTTGGCCCAAAAGACTCCGATGTTGGATACAGAAAATAAGTTTTCTTCTCTTCCTTGCTCTTATCTTTCAACAGCAAATGAAATCATTTTTAATTACTAAAGCCATCTTCTGGCAAATTCCTCTCTCTCAAAAATGAAGACAGCTGTCACGGAAAATGATTTCCTAAAATCAGACGCCTCTTTAACTGGAGGATAACAATCGCTAAAATGGAAGTGTATCCCTCAAGACTTTGGGGAACAACTTATAATCTGTTTTTGAACTTTTGTAATAGTGTCATTGTGTTGTTTAATAGGTATATCTTTTCTTCACTCGTTATACTATGAAAAACAGCTCTATTACTATAAATTTAATTGAATTTAACAAGAATTTATTGAGCACCTAGTAATGTTCCCAACATTGTTCTAAAAGCTGTGGGGAAAAGGATGAAATATATGATATACCCTCGCCCTCAAGGATTGTAGGATTTTAGCAAGAAACAATATGTATGCAAATAATCCAATTAGCCTGGAAACCAACAGAGTGCAAACATGGAAAAGTAGAGAATAAGTCAACTGGATATAAATTATGCTGCAGATACATGAGAGCATTCACCCATACTGGTCAAGTCAAACTTGTCCTTTCTTTAGGACTTCTGTCCAGAAAGCACTATCTCTAAGCCATGGCATGACTGGCTTTTATTTTTGATCTCTCAAGACTCAATAAAGCCTTCTGTATTGACCAATCTAAATTGCCCAGATCTCTCCAGCCCCAATAGCACTTTCTTTTTTTTAAAATTTTATTCATACCATTTCAGTCTCTGCAATTATCTCCTTCATTTATTTGTTTACTTGCCCACTGTCTTCCTTCTCCCACCAAATGGAAACTCCATTATAGGCATTTTGTTCTATTCCCAGCAATAATTCCCGAGGACCATACCAGTGCCGAACACACCATAGGGCTCAATAAATCCTTAAATAAATGAAACAAGTGGACAAAATGGATGGGACTGACACTAAGGAATAAGGAGAAGAAACCAAAGTATGCTGGTGTTGCTAGTATGGCTTTATGGATGTGGTAGGATGTTAGGTAGTATCTGAAGAATAGAGGACATTTCAATTGAAGGGGGGAAAAAAGATACTGGCTGATTATCCAGTTAGCTGGTAGGTGTCTTGCTGGAGAAAAGATTTAGTAGGCTTTTAGAATTGTTTCTTTTTACCATAGAGATGTGTCAAAACCGACATAATCCACTCCCAGGGGGGACAGCTGTGCTTTTCAAAGCACTGTACATTGAAGAGATTCCCGAATTGTAAGGAAGAAGGGCTCCTGTGGCCACTGATAATCCATAAAAGCTCATCAGGATGCTTTATTTTTGCCAATGACAGAACCTCCTTCAAGGTTCAAAAGTATACTTAATATTATTAGAGGATACTAGCCCAAGAAGAAACTTCAAGACTTCAAAACAAGGAGTTTGAAGGAAATTAAATTTCATGTCTCAGGAGATAATGTGGCAATGTAATTAGTATATTTCATGGAACTTACTTTCAAAGAGGTGGTCAAGCTCTATTGCTCATGAAATAACCTAGAGACACTGTTCTCTTTTTTCCCCCTCCAATCCAGCCAATCATTAGATTTCATGAAACCCACCCTCTTCTAAATCCTTTGAATCTGTTCATTCCATGCTCTTCCCAATGCTACTTCCTTTGTGTAACTCTCCATAGCTCTCACTTGGCTGCTGCCGTAGCCTTGGAACTCCCTGCCTCACCTTGACTCTTCCAATCTAGCCTCCACACTGCAGCAGAGTACTTCTAAAAAGCAAACCTGACCACATCACACCCCTGCTTAAACCTGTTAAGGTCTTCCTGTTAGCCTGTGGAAGAATTCCAAACTCCAAATCATAATATTCAAGCCTGTTAATATTATGTATACATTTTTTCTCCTGCCAAACTCTCACCATCTCTCACTATTCCCCATCCTTAGCCACTTGTACTTGTCGTTCTAGGTATATGGAGTTGCTTTTTGGTCCCTAAGCAAGCAGGGCTATTTCTTTCTTTCTTTTTTTTTAAGAATATAACTTATTGTCAAATTGCTTACATACAACACCCAGTGCTCATCCCAGAAAGTGCCCTCCTCAATGCCCACCACCTATTTTCCCCTCTCCCCCACCCCCCATCAACCCTCAGTTTCTTCTTTGCATTTAAGAGTCTCTTGCGGTTTGCCTCCCTCCCTCTCTTTTCGTAACTATTTTTTCCCCTTCCCTTCCCCCTTGGTCTTCTGTTAAGTTTCTCAAGATCCACATATGAGTGAAAACATGATATCTGTCCTTCTCTGACTGACTTATTTCACTGAGCATAACACCTTCCATTTCCATCCTTGTTGAAGCAGCACTATTTCTTGATTCTGAGCATATGCTCTTTCACCCTGTTGACCCTGTCCCACCATTCCACTCAAGCTCTTAGCCAAGCAACTTGTTCTGTGTCACTGAGGCCTCACGTTGACTGCCTAGGTGCTCTGAAGCTTTTCTTGGTGCTCTCAACACATGTCAGCTATTCACAGTGCCTCCCTCCTCTGTACTCCCATAATACTCTATACTTCCTGCTATTGTGCTTACCACACTCTTATACTCTGTCTTTTTTTTTTTTTTAGATTTTTTTTTAACGTTTATTTATTTTTGAGACAGAGAGAGATAGAGCATGAATGGGGGAGGGGCAGAGAGAGAAGGATACACAGAACCGGAAGCAGGCTCCAGGCTCTGAGCCATCAGCCCAGAGCCCGACCTGGGGCTCGAACTCACGGACCGCGAGATCGTGACCTGAGCTGAAGTCGAATGCTTAACTGACTGAGCCACCCAGGCGCCCCACTTATACTCTGTCTTAATTATTGTTTTCTTCCTTGATTCTCCCAATAGCCTGGGAGATTCTTAAGATGAGGATAGATAGCCCTATTCATCTTTGTAGCCACAACATCTCACACAAATCTGTCATGGTTCTAATGTATGCCTAACGCTTGTTAACTTCCAAAATAGGATACCCATCTCAAAAGACAAGAAGAAATTCATTAGAAAGGTCATGTTGGCCAGAAATGAATAGCTGTAATCTTGTAGTACCAGTCAAGAAAGTGTGGGGCGTGGGGGGCGGGGGTAGCATTGAGTATAAACGCCTGGTTTTGAGTTCTGGTCTTGAGTCGTGGGTATGAGTTCAGTGTTGCAGAGGAGCTGCAGACACAGCCAAGAATGGTTTAAATTCTTATTTGCCAAGCAAGGCAGCAGCTGGTGCCTGGCACAAGAGGGAGAGTGTTGCCATATCACTGAACAGCAGTAGTGGGATGGCCACTGAGCCAGCAGCCTGAACACTCTTCCCTGGGCCAGAACGGGGCTGCAGGGAACGGGGGCTGCTCAGCACGTGTCAGCTGGAGAAGGCAGCAGAGCCCATGACGGCAGACTGGCAGGAGAACTGCTTCTCCAGACCAAACCAGTTAATTAAGACAAATAGGGCACAAGGCCAATCTGGATGGCTAAATACCTGAAATTTTAAAGTTACCTAAACAAGCACACTGTTTAAATTTTTTTTTAATGTTTTTATTTTTGAGACAGAGAGAGACAGAGCATGAACGGGGGAGGGTCAGAGAGAGAGGGAGACACAGAATCCGAAACAGGCTCCAGGCTCTGAGCTGTCAGCACAGAGCCCGACGTGGGGCTCGAACCCACGGACCGTGAGATCATGACCTGAGCCAAAGTCGGACGCTTAACCGACTGAGCCACCCAGGCGCCCTACAAACACACTGTTTATAATGTTTCCCATGCAAAGAACCTCAAAACCTCTCCTTTGCTTCCCTCCACCTACCCCCAGCCAGTCACCGAGCTTTGATGATGATATCTGATAAATGTCTTCAGACATCCTTTCCCTCCTCCATTCCCTGCCACAACTGCTACTCAGACCTTCGTCATTTTAATCTTGACTGTTCTTAACAGCCTATGAGCAGATTTCTGTGTCCCCAAACAATCCCCTTCCATGTATCCTCTAAACTCCTGGAATCTATATTTCTATAGAAATCAAACAAGGTCATGTCCCCTCCCTTCTTAAAGACCTTTTTGAGCATCTAACTGCTGGCAAAATAAAGTCCAACTGCTTAGAATTGTTAAGAAATTGTACCCTGGTTTTGTCATTGGTAACACTGGATAGTAGTACTTACCTCATGGCACTCTGAGGATTAAAGATTCCAGTATCCACTAAGCTTTAGAATTGTGTCTGGCACAGGGTAAGGACTATATAAATGTTAGTTATTATTAATATTATCATTCTTATTAGAATGGCCTCCACGATTTCTTATGATCTAATTTAGTGTAATTAGAGAAACAGTAGATTATATGTCAGTGCAGACACAAAAGTCAGACTTATCTGGATTCAATCCAAGACACTAGCTGTGCGACCTTAGGCAAAATACTCCTTTAAGTCTTAATTTCCTCTTATGCAAAATAGGAGTGATAGTAGTTAATATTATTACCTCAATAAGTCGTTTTGATGAATGTAATGCGCAAAGAGGAGTTGGCTAAGATGATCAAGAAATAGGTATCTAAACATTAAGAGGAGGGCCAGGAAGAAATACTCTTCTAAATGCCAAGGAAAAATAAAGCAGAATATGTTCGAAAGTTGCAAACGCTCCAGGAGAACCAAGCTGAATGAAGTTTGGAAAGAAGCCTTAGATTTGGCAAGTAGGGAATTGTAATGACCTCAACAAGAGCAGTGTCAGAGAAGTGAATAAGATGGAAAGCAATTGCAGCAGCTTGGAGAAATGAAAGTGTAGCAAGCAGTGCATTTGGAAAAAGTTTCCGTGAAGTTGCCCTGAGAGCCACAGATGTACATAAAGGCTGAATCCCAGAATCTCAGGCTCAGGACCTGCCATTGCCTAAGAGACACGAGCAATATTCATGACAGCATTGCTGTGTGCCACCCCTTGGCTTAAGTGCTTGCAATATATTCTAATCTCATCTTCACAACAAACCTAATGTTCCCATTTTAAAGAAGGGGAAACTGAGGCTAGTTAGCAGCAGAGCGAGGATTCAAGCCCAGTTAGTCTGGCTCCCGACATGGTGTATCTGCTTTTTATGTTACACCCCTCAATTCAATTCAATGAACAAAAACTTTTTGAGCGACTATCTAGTGCCAGAGACCATTCAAGTCTCTTGGGGATGCACCAGAGAGTAAAAAAGACAAAGACATATCTTTTACACATCAAAGCTTTAAAAGTATTTCTGGCATAGGGCGCCTGGGTGGCTTAGCTAAACGTCTGACTTTTGATTTCAACTCAGGTCACAATCTCAGGGTTCGCGAGATTGAGCTCCGCGTCGGGCACTGTGCTAACAGTGTGTGCCCTGCCTGGGATTCTCTCTCTCCCTCCCTCTGCCCCTACCCCACTCTCTCCCCCCCTTCTCTCTGTCAAAATAAATACATAAATCTTAAAAAATTAAATTATGTCTGGCTTAAAGGGCCCTATTCTACTCATATTTTCAGTGTCATTGGGTGTAGGCAACATGCTAAGAATGTACTATTATATACAAGGATGGCCAATTTTCCTACTTGAGGAAGGTGCCTAAAATTGTCCTCAGATGCCACAGTCCTTTGGTAATTTTGTTACCCCATTAGCTATTTAAGACAAAAGTATGTATTATAAATGGTTTGCTGTGTAGGGACAGTGACAGGCAGTGACTT
Organism: Felis catus; assembly: GCF_018350175.1. NCBI lineage: Eukaryota > Metazoa > Chordata > Mammalia > Carnivora > Felidae > Felis > Felis catus. Next base: position 118,679,060 of record NC_058374.1, read on the forward strand.
ACTCCCTAGGGACTGGAGTCCTTTCTCAGAAAATCTGCTTCTTTGGGGCGCCTGCGTGGCTCAGTCGGTTGAGCCTCCGACTTCGGCTCAGGTCATGATCTCACGGTCTGTGAGTTCGAGCACCGTGTCAGGCTCTGTGCCGACAGCTCAGAGCCTGGAGCCTGCTTCAGATTCTGTGTCTCCCTCTCTCTCTGACCCTCCCCCCTTCATGCTCTGGCTCTCTCTGTCTCAAAAATAAACATTAAAAAAAATTAAAAAAAAGAAAAGAGGGGCTCCTGGGTGGCTCAGTCGGTTAAGCGTCCAACTTCAGCTCAGGTCATGATCTCGCGGTTCGTGAGTTCAAGCCCCGCGTCGGGCTCTGTGCTGACAGCTCAGAGCCTGGAGCCTGCTTCGGATTCTGTGTCTCCCTTTCTCTCTCTGACCCTCCCCTGTTCATGCTCCGTCTCTCTCTGTCTCAAAATAAATAAACATTAAAAAAAAATTTTTTTAAAGAAAAAAGAAAAACAAAATCTGCTTCTTTGACTGTACCCGGGAAATAGCTTCTATCTCTCCATTGTACCACCTCCAATAACTTTGATCTGACTGTGCTCCCACTGCAGCAAATGACTTCAGTTTTCTCTTGGAATAGCAGCTTGGTTGCTCAAGGACAAGTTCTTTTCAGTCTTTTGGTGCTCCCCTCCTAAAGTCTGACAGTTTCGATTTGGTGGGGGAGTAGTGTTTTGTTTTGATTTTTTCAGTTAGAAGTTAAGTCAACATCTAGCCCTTTCAAAACTTCCTTATGAAGACTGATTTCTTTTTATACCCCAGGAATTATAGTCCATTCTGCCCTTAAGTCCCCACTGTAACTTTTATTCAACTTACTCTTCCCCTGTGAGCAGATACAGGATAGTCTTTTGATCCATGGAACCTAGGATGATGACTGACACATAGTAGCTTAGAATTTAATAAATTATAAAGGAAGCTACATCGTGGCCATCACACCATAATTCTCACTAAATGGTGTCTCTTGAGTGTATGAATAAATGAATGACCAAATGAATGAACAAATAAAACATAGCTGCTGCATGATCCCATCAGGGACAAAAAAACGTAAGCTGCTAGAATTTCCAAGGAAGAGCTGGTGGGCGGTATGTTTTAAAATCAGTAGTAGGATCTGGTTCTTTTTGATGTCTAAGAGAAAAGAGAAAATTATCATCCAACTTGAAAAGCAACTACTTTGCATAATGATTTTATTAATATTATGAGTGACGCTGGGCCCATTTGTTGTCAAATGACAACCATTTCACAGAAATTGCTTGGGGCCAGTTTGGGGATGAAAAGTGCTCCTTTTCAATGTGTTCTTTTATGTGCCATCCACAGGGGTAAGGGAGAGACAAAAAACTAACTTGGATCTTGTTTGGAAGAATCAGTCCATTATTAGACACTCCAGCTTCTTTCCCTGAAACCCTTGAGGCCCAGGACTGACTACTCAAAGTATCCTTCCATAATGTGTAATCTACAACTGGTCAAAAGTTAAAATCTATGGAAGCCTCAGGAAGACAAAAGGGAGAAGTCCCAGTCACCATGCAATGCAGTCCAGCTGCATGATGCTACCAGCTGCATACAAGACCCCAAGAAGTAGGAAAAGGGGGACCTCTGTAGGCAAGGGAAATTGTTGTTGTTGTTTTAATTTTTTTAATGTTTATTTATTTTTGAGAGAGAGAGATGGTGCAAACAGGGGAAGGGCAGAGAGAGAGGGAGACAAAGAATCTGAAGCAGGCTCCAGGCACCAGGCTCTGAGCTGCCAGCAGGGAGCCAGATGCGGGGCTAGAACTCACTGAGCCGTGACATCATGACCTGAGCCGAAGTCTCATGCTTAACCAACTGAGCCACCCAGGCGCCCCTGGCTAAGGGAAGTTGTAAGCAAAATATAGTCGCAGCCATTAACAAACCCCAGAAAATCTTGCCTTTGCTTTACAAGGACCTTATCTCTGACAATCAGGGTCTTGCTTTTGGAATGCACCGTATTTTTTACTCTTTACTTAATTTGGCTACCTCACTCTCACATTTGCAACTCCCATCTCGACCTCTGATGCTAGTTACTCATCACTTTCTGGCTAATTAGTCATCGTTCTTAAACTCAGACACTGGGTTCACCTCTCCAGCATTTGCTGGTTTCAAGCCCTCAGTTCTCCTCCACTGCTCTTTCCCCTTCTTAGATTTCATCTGGAGCTTGATGCTCAAGGCAAGTAATTTAAGCATTTTCTTCCCTTCAATTCCTGTTTAGTTTCTGTCAAAAAAAAAAACCCAAACCCTTTTTTTTTCAGACCTGAGGAAGCAGAACTTTTACTGAGAAGAGGGAAATGAGTAAAGCCCAGCATAGGTCAAAGAATATAAAGAATATAAGACTATAAAGAATATAAGAGGGCAGGCTCAGTTGGTTAAGCATCTGACTCTTGATTTTGGCTCAGGTCACGATCTCATGGTTTGTGGGATCAAACCACCTGTCTGGCTCTGCTGGGGCTCTGCACTGACAATATGGAGCCTGCTTAAGATTCTCTCTCCCTCTGTCTCTGCCCCTCCCCTGCTTGTGTGCCCTCTCTCTCTCTCTGTCTCTCTCTCTCTCAAAATAAATAAATACATAAATAAATAAATAAATAAATAACAGGAAGCAAGAGATATTAAACTATTATTTTAATTTATTTATACTCTACTTTTCTTTAAAATAGATTTAAAGACCTTTTCAGATACAAAAATATATAACAAGGTCAGGAAAACAGGCAAAGAAAAGAGGTTAGAACACTTAGATCAAGTTAGCAAAGGGCATGATGATACACGAAATGTGCATCCAAAAGCTGGGTAACCTGCCAGAGGTGACGCATGAATCTGATCTTCAGTTTATCCTATGCAGTTTTTATTCTACTTTTTCCACTTTAATTTACATCATAAAATTTGCTGTTTTATGATATTATCACCGCAACAAAATTGAGAGACCCATTGTATTCCATTTTATGGTATTACTGGCACAAATCTCATTTTTCTTCTTTTTTTTTTCTTTTTCTCCATTATCTGTAGAATAATATAAAAGACACTGACTGGAGTAAGCTTAGGCCATTGATTAGCAAGACCATATCCAATTCAAGCCTGACTCAAGGAAACTTTCACCAAGACTTATGTAAGCCCCAATACTAGAGTCTTCTTATACAGTCCCTTTCCCACTCTTTGCCTTTCTGTTACCATGGAAACCCATGCAATTAAATGGAGGAGACGACTGGGAAACTATCTTGTTCTGGCACCTTAGCTGGTTCTTTGTGAGTCCAAGATCTATAGCTCCACAATTATATTCAGCTTTATGTGTTGAACATCTCAAATTATGTATAATTTATATATCCATAGGAATGTTTACCTATGAAAAGTATAAGAATGGAAAAATAGTCGAGACTACAGAAAGAACAATATAAAAATCTGGGCAGCCTCGAGGAGATATTGCCAGGTACCTGCAGGCATGGACACTGGGGACATTAGGTAGTGGACATTGAGCCTCCAAATGATCATTGAGATACCTCAAGGTTTTGATGTAAGCTAACACTTACCTAACATTCTCCTGTGGTTAAACATGTTGGGGATCCCCACCCTCCTGCTCTCACAAATACGTCCGCAGTGGACATCTTTACTCATAAAAGATTTTCTACATTAAGATAATTTCTTGAGAGAGATTCTTGGCGGAATGAGGAGCTTTAATACTGAATTCGGATTTCCTATTCTTATTCTTATCTTCACCATTCACCAGCTGTAGCTATAGATAAGTCACTTTACTTCTCTCTCTGTCTTATACGTAGCAAATGCTCAGTAAACACTATTATAATTTCCTACTTGCGGAGGTTAAACTATGAGATTCCAGTTGTCTATGAACCCCTAAAGGCAAATGTTAACCCTTGGTGATATGTGCCAGGCCCCAGGACAGTTCCAGCTCTGTTGTTCATACTCGGGTAAGCTCCATGAGGGCAGGGATGGACTGTGTCGTTGACAGCTATGGATCTAGAGCCTGTAACGGTACTTGACAGTTACAATGGTTAGCATGCATTGCATTTTTGTTGAATTATAACTCTTTATAGAACTAAAAGTAAGTCATTTGAAACTCATTAGGCCCTGAGCAGGAAACGGTCCATCACATTTGCTATTGTTTGCTGCCTGGAGTGCTTGTAGTATGAGACTGGGCACAGGTAGTGTAAATTGTGGCAGAGGCAGGGAGGAAGAGAGGGTGTTTTGTACAACCATGGGGCACAAGCTGGAGTCTCCAGGAGGAAGCAAACCATGCCCAGGACAGACAGCTACAGGCTTGCTTTGGGAAGTGGAGTGGAAGCCCAGGAACCCCCAAAATCCCAGGGACACGGGTAGGTGTAGAGAGGAGAGGGCTAAGGATAAAGGTAGGTAGTAGAGGTACCAGCAAAGCAAACTTTGTTTCTTTCCTCTAAGACAGCCGTAGAAAGGAATAAAGTTTTTCCAGTACAGCAGTTGCTGCCATGGTCAAGATGTGCAAAGGATTAATTAGGTAGTTTTGTTAAAATGTAGCACTGCGGCACAGCAGAAAGAATGGAGGGAGGAGGGGTGTTGGTTACACCAAATAGACCTGGTGAGCAACTCTGCCTCCGCCGGTCACCAGTACACGACTTGAAGGTGAGCCTCAGTTTCCCGATCCACAAAAAGGGGCCAACACAGCCTCACTTACAGAGTAGTGGCAAGGGTTAAAATTTCCACTGACACAGGAAGCTTGAAGCTTTGCTGTTTAATGCCTAGCACCTAGTGGGTCCTAAATAAATGGTAACTCTTAGTATTAAAATTAACCACAGTAATCAGGCTTCACAATAAAAACTGACATAGGGCTTATCAAACGAATTCTCTCCACCATATGAAAGAAACATGAGAACAAGCCCAAATTAGCTTCCTATTTTCCAGCGGCAAGCAGAGGAGACTGCTGAAGGTCATAGCAGCCATCTCATAGAGAAAGAAAATGACATGGAACGCTGGATCCCTGCACATCGGCAGTGAATGCCCACCCAATTAAGCAGATTAAACATTCACTCCTTGTGATGAGAAAGTCCCGTGCAGCTGAGCTAGGCCGCCTTCTCTGCTTCCTAGTCCAGAGCTTCTATCTGTTAAATCACCCTTCCTTTCCCTTCCACATTCAAGAAATAATTGGCACTTGTTTAATGCCAAATTTACATTTGTTTTGCATGGGCACAAAATTTGCTTGCAAACAGCTATGTGTGTGAGCAAATGGGCATTTGTGCTGGTAAATAAAATAGACATGCAGTTTTCCAGTTTGCAGATGTATTATTCAACAAAACAAGCAGCGAGAGCCGTTAATTTTCAGTTACTCCTAAGTATTTAGGTCCAGATCCTCACAGAAAAGCCCCCTCCCCACCTCTTGTCATCTGTGCCTGTTCCTGAGATTTTCACATTTGTCCTAGATGCATATGTGATCAGAACTGACCAGATTTTCAGAACTTTTGAATTAAATATCCAAAATGAAGAAATTTACAGACTTAATAAATATTTGCCAAGCACCTACTATGTGTTTGTTTATGGGGATTCAGAGATGACTTCACGGTGCCTTTAGGGAATCTTGCGAGTTGTGGAGCTTGGTTTGTGAACGGAATATGACCATGAGATAAAAGAATTACCCTAAGAGAGCTCTACGTGACCAGTTAGGGGGCAAAAAAAATCCCAGTAATTATTTCTGCCTGCACAGTTGGAAGAGATGGTGTTTGATTTTGGCGATGAAAGTGAAGAAAGAAATAAATGGGTTTTCCAGGCCAAGGAAAAAACACAGGGAGTTGTGATGACCAGGATTCTTTGAGGGCTTTTAGTGGGGGATCTCTATGTGACTGGAAGGGGGTAGTGGGAGGATGCATTTTAAAAAGGACTTAGGGGCGCCTGGGTGGCTCAGTTGGTTGGGCGTCCGACTGGCTCAGGTCACGATCTCACGGTTCGTGGGTTCTAGCCCCGCATCGGACGCTGTGCTGACAGCTCAGAGCCTGGAGCCTGCTTCGGATTCTGTGTCTCCCTCTCTCTCTATCCCTCCCCCACTCGCCCTCTGCTTCTCTCTCTCAAAATTAAATAAACATTAAAAAAAAAGATAAATAAATAAATAATGAGGACTTAAATACCATGTCAAAAGTCTGAACTTTATCAATGCTTCTCTAACATTAATATGCATATGGGGATCTTCTTTAAATATTCATTTTGATTCGATAGATTTGGGGAGGAGCTAGAGATGCTGCATTTCTAAGAAGCCCCTAAGATACAGTGTGTTGGTAAATATTTACCAATTGACTCTGGAACCAGAGGTCAGAAGGGGATTTGCCAATTCCCATGGTATCTATACCATGGTATCTATACCACCATGGCCTATTTCAACCTATTAACATGATGTCAATGAATGTGGAGTTAGAAAGAGACATGTACAATTGGCTCTTTCAAGCCTATACATACTGGCCCCAGGACACCATATGATCCGTTGGGTGGTGCCCCGTGCTTCTGGCCCAATGACCCCACTTTGAACAGAAAGCCTTCAATACAGTGGTTCTTAGCCTTGGCCACACATGAGAATTACCTGCAGGAGATTATGAAAGTTAAGAAGGAGGAATGAAGAAAACAAGTTCCTCCCAAACCCAATTCACATATTCAGCAAGTCTTTTAAGACCCAATGCCAAAGTGGTCAGAATTGCTTTGTATTTTCCCTTCTTCCTGTCTGCTCCTTTCTGTGTTTCTACTCTCACTCCAAGTGCCTGGAGCTCCTATCCAGCTCCTCATTTTGCTGACAAATACTGGTTTTCCTTCTTCTTCCAACAGCCTATAAATTCTACTTTTCTTAAGCCTTTCTCGTTCCCAGTCCTCTTAAGGAAAAAAGAAAACCCTTATTTCTTCACTTCAGATTCTGGCTACACATTGGTCAGGTATGTAATAATCAACTCTGTTTTAGCAGGCGCCATTTTGGGGTTTTGTAAGGCCAGTGGATCAGGACATGTCTGTCATTGATACGATATTTTATTATACTCACAGATCCCAAGAGAGAGAGAGTATATACATCATGCCATGGGAGGCAACCTAAGAAACCAGTGGAGTAGGGCATAAGACAGAGAGGTGGGAATTGTGGGCAAGAGCCTTTACTGGGGGAAGGAAAAGACATGGCAGGCTAAGCAGATGTATGATTGGCTAGCTCAAATAATTTCAGTGTGCTCTGAAACATAGGGGGTATTGCTGGTTATCTGGTACCTACCCCTGGGTGATTGGGGCCAGTGGATTGTGGCTCAAAATCTGAGAGGCCAATAAGGAAGGTGGTTGTGGATGTGGACTCTGAATTGGTTGGTTTTTATCTTAAAAGCATGCCCCCTGGAAGAGGACTTCTCTGGAAGAAGAGTAGGATGTGGGGAGCTGACCAGGAAGGCAAGAGGTCAAAGCAAGATGCCTCAGCCATATGATCAGATTGTCTAGAATAAGGTGTGTCCAGTACAGGCCTGTTGGACAGATGTTAAAGGATCATATTACAGAATCTAGAAACATGACTAATACAAACCTGTAATGAGCTATAAATTACTCAGAGTCCCTTCACCTTTCCTTGGAATACTTGAATTTTAAGAGGAGATACTTGTTAAGCCACATGACTCTAGTTGGTAGAGTCTTTAGTATGTCATTATCAGCATGTGTCCTATTATTCAACTCAAGGAAACTCTGAGTACCTGCTACCTGCCAGGCAGAGCGGTAAGAGCTGGAGATGGGGAAGGTGTGCCAGGAAGAGGGATTCATATAGGAGGAATGGATACAAAACAGCTTTGGGCACTCTGTGTCCCACCGCCTGATGGGAGAGACCAATATGCAAAGAGCTATCTGGAAAGCCAGGCAGAAGAAATTGAGGCTTAGAGAATCTAGAGGAGGAAGATGTAATAGGTAATCCAGGAAGGATGGTGACTGTCTCAGCTCATCTTTGACAGGAGCTGCAGTGAAAGACAATTAAAAGTGGAAGTCACCCAAAAGCCCCAGAAATGCAGATTTTCTGTGGTGTTGATTGAAAGGAGGATAATTTCCTCAGCATACCAGCACTCCGAATAGCACACAGGGTGTTTTTGTTCTGAAAATTAAAGAGTTTAACTTGTAATTTTGTCTAGAATGAAGGCTACTTCCTCAGCTAGAGGGCCGGCTGCTGGAATGCTAGAGGGCAGGTTGGATCAATTAGAATGTGTTGGCAGAAAGTAATAGAAAAACTGTTTCATAGTAGTTTAAATCATAAAGATATTTATTGGTTACACAGCAAGAAGTCCAAAAAGAGGTGGTCCCAAGGTTGTTTTGGTATTTGTGGCAGGTGGAAAAAAAATGGCCACTGTTCTTTGTAGCAACTCCTATCAAGAGGATGAGCCTATTTCCACCTCCTGAGTCTGGACTGTCTTGCCTTTTTCTTGAGCTAGTAGAATGCAGCAGAAGTAATGTTGGACAAGTTTTGAGAGTAGGCTTCAAGAGACTTTGCACACTTCTTCTATTTTTTACTCTTGAATTCTGACAAACCACCACATAAATAAGCCTGGACTAACTTCCCGGAGGATGAAAGACCATGTAGAATAAAAATGGGCTACCCCAGCTATGCACACTCCCCACGCCTGTACCCCAATCAACTCTCAATGGATCTGGTTGCCGACCACAGATGCACGAGTAAGAATTGCTGAGTCCAGAAGACCCATCCAGCTGAACCCACCCCAAGATGCTACCTGTAGAATCCTGAGCTAAATAAATGGTCTTTGTTTTAAGCAACTAAGTTTTTGTGTGGTTCGTTACTCTGCAAGAGCTAACAGATACAGCGTCTTTGTGATGTCATCAGGAAGTAGGATCTTTCTGCCTTTCTCTCTTGCCATCAACAGTGTGTTGTTAGCAGTAGCTTCCATTATGGTTAATGGATGGCCACTGCAGCTCCAGGCACCATATCCTTATACTATAGCACAAATATGAAAGAAGGGAAAGAGGGGGAGGAAAGGGGCCTCTCTTAATGCTCCAAACTTTTGACTGAGAGAATAAACTCTCTCAGAAAGTCTTTAGCTGACTAGCCATTCACATGGCCTCCCTAGATAATCCCTGGTAAGAGAAAATGAGATATATAAAGTCATCACATATTTATAAAATGTTTGCATTATCATTATTTTTTTGTTTTTGCCTCTCTTCACCTCTTACCCCTTGATTCCGCACTTTCTAGATAGGCTCAAGTTACAGGATGAAGTGAGTTTTGAAGGAGGAAAGAGATGTTACTTAGTAAATCAGCTATCAGTGAGAGGAAGACCTTCTGATGTTAAAAGGAGAGAAAAATGATCTGGGAGGATGTGTACGACCTAGGCAAATTAACCACAAAAGTTAAGAACAGGTCATATATAATGAAAGTCAAGTGAAAAGAGCAGTGGCCAGGAAACTGAGAGAAATTGGAACTTGCTTTTATATGTTTGACATTGGCATATGACTGGTTTAGCATACAACTGGCATTTAATTTCAAAGTAAGAACATATTTGCTGTTAGTAGGATTTTTACACATGCTAGATGGAGTTGACCCGGGCCTTAGAGTCAAGCTTTTGACACTGTAGAAGGCAACCCAGGTATCTGATTTGTATAGATATCTAGGGAAAAGTTTGAGTGTGCATACATTTTTAGGGACAGAAAGTTTGGGAGAAAGACATTTTGTATTATAAGTAACACAGCAGGAAATATCCTACTCGTAACGCCATTAATTTGATTGGTGCCTTTAAAGTTATCATTCTGATGATAGAAAATCTATACAGTCACAGCATAGTTACTTATTTTATGATAGTAGCATCCCTGAGAACCAGATAATCTGAATAAGGCAAAAATGTTGTGTTATTAAAAGAACAATTTATAATTGAGATTCCAATAAGCTGGCAACTAGGATATGGTTATTTTCTGTATGAAGCTGTCAAAACAAGGAGTTTCCATCACCTGTGGAACAAAATCAAATGCTTGGAGGCAAAGAAAACTTGCAAGAATATACATTATATCCTGTTTGGATTGAAATGAATATTTCCCCCATTGAATGCTTATAGACAAGTGTGAAGTGTGGGCATGAGTAGATTGCATTTGTAACATGAAATTAAAAGTAATATGGGTTTGGAAAAACAAAACAAAACAAGATGTTTAACTCTTGAGAAGGCTTAGAGGTGTCATTATGATAGGTCTTCAGTACTTGAATTTCATGTAAATAAGGATTAGACCCATTCTGTGGCCAATGCCTGGTACTTTTTTTGAAGGAAGGATGGAGAAAGGGAAACATAGAGGGAGAGAGGAAAGAAGAAAATAAAAATACGAACAAATATAGAAAGTGTGGGTCTTGGAATCAAAACAAAAATCTCAAAAACATAGACCCAGGCTCCACATAAGGAACAACTTAGAGAAATTTCAGTCTTGACCTCAAGGGGAATTTGGGGTTGCCTGGGGAAGTCAAGGGGTGCCTGTCACTTGAAATATTCAAGGAAAAGATACATGGTCACTTATTAGGAGTATTATAAGGAATTTTCATGTAATAGACAAAGTGATCTTCAATGTCCTTTCTAAATCTGAAATTATATGAGTTATATACAACACTAGTTTATTTAGGTAACAGCACCAGACCTAGTCCCTAGTTATAACTGTGGATGAGCTGACAGCTTTTCTTTTTCTTTCTTTCTTTCTTTCTTTCTTTCTTTCTTTCTTTCTCTCTCTCTTACAAAATTCCTATTTCTTTCTCTATATCAATTATTTTATTTCAATGTCCCCTTTCCTCTCTGTACCAGTTCTCCCTTTCCCTTACCACATACCAATATGGTCACAATAATCACTGTCTCCAAAGCAAAAAAGAAAATCAGTCTTAGTAACTCACTTGCTCTATGTGCTAGAGATTCAACCCATTGATTTCCCCACCAGATGTATTCCCATTCTAAAAGGACCGTAGAGGAAATGCAATGCTCAGAGCAAAAGAATAAGAGAATCACTGAGAGTAGTATTCCAGATACCAGGCTTGCAGACACATTGCTCACTTGCTAAAGATACCTCCCTTCTCCCCGTCAAGGCTTGTGATTGACCGCACACACTTATCTGTCCTGTCAAAAACTAAAGAATACTTGGCAGTCATCTAGATGCTGTTGCTGATTAAGAACTTTGAGTTTGGCTGTGCAGATGAAGTAATAGCATCATTATCTCACCTGCTCCTTATTTCAGGTAAACGACCATGACTCCAGTATCCACTGGTATAGGTAATTTGTGTTTGATTTATATTTGCTGACACAACTAATACATAGTATAGAAATGGACTGATAACAGTAATCCACAACTAATACATAGTATAGAAATGGACTGATAACAGTAATCCATATGCCATCTGGCTTCTTGGAAAAAGAGTACTTTTTTAGGTTCTTTGTAGATAACATGTCCTGAACATACATAAATGGTACCACTTTTCCCATTCACGACCACACATGAGAAGAATACACATTATTTTAGGAATATATAAATAATCCTCCAATGATGTCTTAGCCAAATCTCATCATATCTTGCCGGGACATCTAAAGTAATCTTCTGTTGTTGTTGTTGTTGTTGTTGTTGTTGTTTTTTAAGTTTATTCATTTATTTTGAGAGAGAGCAAGAGAGCATGAATGCAAGAGCACAAGCAGAGGAGGGGCAGAGAGAGAGGGAGAGAGAGAGAATCCCAAGCAGGCTCCACACTGTCAGTGTAGAGCCCAACATGGAGCTTGATCCCATGAACCATGAGATCAGGACCTGAGCAAAATTCAAAAGTCAGATGCTCAATGGACTGAGCCACCTAGAAGCCTCTAAAGTGAACCTAACTTCAGTCTTTGTCCCATGTCACTTTGCTGCTCACAAAGTGTCTCCACATGGCCAGCAGAACCAAGTGCAGCCTCTCCAGCCTGCTACACAAGAAATTAGCATAGAAATCTACTTTTCCTTACGGTCCCAATCTGCCAGGTGGACTTTCACTCCGTCAGCAGCAGCAAATACACACACACACACACACACACACACACACACACACACCTTTCTTAAACCATGGATCTCCATTATTTTTGGAAAGTTTATCACAGTATTCAAAAAATGAAACACTATAATTGATTCATTTCTCATTTCCTGCCAAACACCCCTTCTTTCATCTACACATATACCTAGTGGTGGAGCCATGCTTCTATCCTCTGCTAAGTAGAAAAAGAAAAGAAAGAAGATCGTGATATCTCATTGCACTTACGATAAAATTCAGAAATGATGCCATCCCACAGGGTCTCACATGACCTAGTTCCTTTCCACCTCTCCTTTTCATTCCCCCACATAACCTGGGTCCCAACTATACAAATCTTTTTGAGTCATTAAAACTACCACATTCTTTTCGGCTTCAGGAACTCTCCCTGGAATACCTTCTCCCCAGCTGAGGCCAGGTTCACTTCCTCAGAGCTGTCTCCTCTTCTACTCCTGTAGTTTTTCTTGAGAGCACTTATTACAGTTGAAAACATTAAAAGAAATTATTGCATTATTTGTGCTTATCTCCTCCTCTATGAGGACAAATTTCAAGAAAATTCCTAGTTCGTACCCCATAGAAATCAATACGTATTTTTGAATGAATAAATGACTGGATGCTAAAGAATGAACCATAATTCAAAGCCAATATTGTGAGTCCACCTTCCCTTCCTTTTTTTTTTCTGCATTACTTGATTTAGGTAAGGTCTGCTATTTCCTAAAATTGGATATATACCTTGAAATCTTTCTTAAAATTGAGGAGAAACTTCTTGGGGAAATTGTAGAGGCTCCTCAAACCTAAATAACTTAATTGACTTTACTAAGATTTCCCAAAAAGGTTGTCTATTAAATCATCTTTCTTTATGAAATAAATTTAATAATAATAGTGCTTTTGAAATCAATTTGAGCAGTTACATATAAACAGAGTTAAAATTGTTTATGTTTTAGATATGATAGGGTGAGGCACTTAAATACGTGATATGGCAACCCCCAGGTATGTCCCTAGAGTCATATGGAAATTTAGTTACAGGATAGTGGTGCTTCTTGTGTTACCTCTCCAATGGACAACATCGGGAGGGAGGAAAGATGTAAATTGGCTCTCCTAAACCTCAAGCTCTGGTGCAGATATTATAACACCTACTTTATGGTGTTGTGAGGATGAATTAAAATAATACTGGAAATGCTTGGGAAATGCTGGTACTTCGTAAGCATGTAATAAATAGCAGCTACTATTATTATTTATCACATTAATATTGTTGTCATGACTCTTGAAACCATATGTGAATAGTTTTATTATGGAGCTAATAATAAAAAAAGCAATGAATGATATTGCTGGAATGGCCACTTTTGTGCAACTGCAAAAACTTTAGAAGCTTCGTGATTCCCCATTGCCAATTGGATGAAGTCCCAGCTCTCTAGCAGAGCTTTCCAAATCCTTTACAAACAATGGTCAAGGAACACGAAGACAGAAGAGGAAATGCAAAAAGGTCAGTGAACATTAAATTAATATTTGGCATCACTGATACTCAAAGAAATATAAATTGAAACAAGAGCATGCTATGTTTCACTCTCAGTTAACAAAGTTGTTTTTGTGATAATATTTGCTGTGGGTGAAGGTACAATGAAAGAAGGGCTTTCACATTATCTGTTGCAGGATAATAAATCATTAAAATAATTTTGAAAGAAAGAAATAATATCTATCAGGAACCTTAAAAGTATTCTTATTATTAGACCCAATGGTTCCATTTCTGACGATAATAATTGCTAATATTCACGCCAACTATGTTAACGCTTCATATACCTTATCTGATAAAAAAAAACTGAAGAAAAGAATACAAAAATTTCAAAAAATATAAAGAAAATGGTCATCACAGCATTGTTTATAATGTCAAAAACTTTTTAAAAAATCAACTAAGGAAGGGGTGCTTGAGTGGCTCAGTCAGTTAAGCATCTGACTCTTGATTTTAGCTCGGGTCATGATCTGAGTTTGTGAGATTCCCTCTCTCTCTCTCCAAAAGAAAATAAAAAATAATAAAAATCAACTAAGGAATGGCCTTATTCATTGTGGTATATTATGCAACCACTGAAATTTTGATTAGGAAGAAAGGATGATATAGAATTACGTATTAGTTATAATGTTATTTGCAAACAAACAATACATACAATTTTGTGTATAATTTGATTTCAACTATACCAAAAGAACATTTTTTAAAGCATAGATGTAAGACTGGAAATAAATACACCAAAATTTAGCAACGATTTCTACTGCATGGTGGGATTATGGATGACAAAATTTTTTTTCACCTTTATACTTTTTAAAACTTTCCATTTTTAAATAGTAAGTATGTATTGTTACTTTTGCAATTAGAAAAAAATTATTAAATTCTCTATTCAAATATACCTCTCCACAATAGTCTTTCACCATTCACCCCCAGACCACTTCTGCAGACCCATCTTATACCAAGCCTCCATATCAACCCGTCTTGAACCTGAATTAGATACTGTGTCCTTACATAGTATCTGTGCCTTTATAAGAAAAAGTTTCCTTTATGATGTTCCCTTTGTCCCATTCCCTCCATGACTCATCCTTTGAAACCACACTCCAATATCTCCTCCTTAAATAAACCTTCTTATTAGGCAGTAAGCTGAGGTTCTTCCTTGGAGAGCTCACTCTTCCTTGGATGCACTTCCAGTACAGCACTTATTATACCTTCCTATGCTATGATTTGTTACCTTGTTCACCTCATAATAGTTGCCAATCTTTTCATGACTCCCTAGCATCCAGCACAGTGCCAGCCATGTTTGTTGGATAAATAGATGGGCAGGTGGATGAATACGTGGAAGGACATACAGATAATAATGTTATAATAAGCTTAAGGCCATTCCACAGTTCAGATACTGGAGAGAATCAGGAGGGTCTTTGAAATAAGAATGAGGGATGTACCAAGCATCTAATACTACTTGGTTAATTAATACTAGTTTGGCAAAATAAAGGAAATTAAGACACACATTCCTTCCATTACAAAAAAAAAAAATAGGACACTCAAAAAAAAGTCATGGAAAAAGAACATAAACATCAAGTTTTTATATTTGTGAATTTGAGTTGAAGGTTTAATTTCAGATGCTTTTTGAGTAGGATTTGCAACTTTGCCCTAAGTTTTTGAATTTTGAAACTGTTTCAGGGGTTTTAAGCAGAGGCTGATCTTGAAATAACTTTTGACCAGAACACTGGAAGATAAAGCATTTTCTTGACTGTGATGCAGACAGCAATACTTTTTCTAGTTGCCAAATATTATTCTTTATCAAACCTATAGAAAAGTTTTCAACCTGCCCTAATTTTTACCAATGAATCTAAGAGACCTGGATTAAACTGCAGGGAAGATGAGAACATAAATTTCCTTCCTTTCATTCCTTGTAATATTAGGGTTTGTATTCTTTCCAGCTGTAATAACCTCTAGACTTCAACAAAATTGAAAACCTTTAAATAGCCTTTCACAACCTTTCAGAGGAGTAATGAAGTTTTAAGTGCTCACCAGGGATTTTTCAGTTCAGAAAAATCTAAGCAGCAGTAGATATTAAAATGTAATGTTTACCTCAACTCTTTTACAGCCTAATGGGTTTTTCTGACAGTGTAATTTTTAAAAGGTTGAGTTTCATTTATTAATATAGTGTACTCATGCTGGAAACCTTTCTTCTTTAAGGACTCTGATGGGAGTCTTATGGTTAAACCTTGGTTGAAAGCCAGAGGAATCAGTGGGGACAGGGCAAACAGAAACCTGGAAAAGGGCTCATGAAGGCTGCCACAAGCAGGTTGTTTTGGGTTTAGAAAATGGGGGAAAGTCCTCTCTTTATGACTTAAACACTACAGGAGTTGAAAAAACAAACACAGGATGGAGAGCCCCTGTGTGCACATAATTATGAGTGTGTGAGTCACCGGAGTTCACGCAGTTGCTCACAACCAAAAGGTCTGCCTGGGAGATCAGCTGCTGGCTTACAGATTGGGGGATACCGTTCTCCAGAGCTGCTCTACCAGGGACCAGCGGGAGGGTATTTGGAAACCAAGGAGAAATTGCAGGGTGAGCAACAGGCGAACCCACACTTTAGCAGAGAGAGGATGTGATTTGGAAAGATTCCATTTTACATATTGTATGCTGAAACCAGTATGCAGGGAAGGGCTGAGTGAGCTCCAACCAAGTGGTAATAAAAAAACAAATGCCACTTCTCATAGGCACAATGCCTCCATGTAGTTAACAGAAATTTGCAAGAGAAGTACACCAGAGTGAAAAGGGGCAGGATTTATTCCCATCGACTGTAATGTAGTAAAGCTATGCTCAGGTATACATACCATCTAGCGTGCTATTTTAAATTATGAAATAAAAGTGCCACTTGAGGATGTAATTGAAAATAATATTGTAAAGTAGAGAAGCTTGATGGTCATAAAGGACAGGTAGTTTGACGTATTCATTATCTTCACACTTCACAAATACATGGATATGTATCCATCCATCCTCAAATTGGAATCTTGCCCTGATGGATAAGACAATCTCAAAAAACACAGAGCACATGCTAAATGATCCCTTTAACAACTTCATAATAATATCAAGATTCATTACAACTACTTAAGAGGTATTTATAATTTTTTAGAGAACTTTTAAAATCTGGATGAGCAAAACAAAACCAAAATCTCTTAGAATCCCAATGACCGTAGGCAAATAATCCACTGCTGGGGATATATAATTTTTCAGCAGGGTCCTTTTAACATTATGTCATGAAGATTTTTTAATATATCCTCTTCCATAACATAATGATTGCATAACATTGCTTTGATTATTCTACTATAAAATTTTGATAAGGACCCAAATAAGAATCATTAAAAACTATTTCTCATTCTGTTCAAAAGCTCTTATTTGAATGATTAACTCTAAACCTGACTTCTCGGTCAAATCTTGTCCTTTTTCTCCATCTGTCTTGTTGGATCTTCACTCTGGGCTACCATAAAGTTATACAAGCCTTAAAGAAAGGTCATTATATTTTCTTCCCTTCAATTTCTCATTTACACCCATTGCAGGCTTTTTTTTTACATCTGTTTTTTCACTTCTTTTCCTCATCTTGCTTCTGCAGTCCATATGTTACCAAGTATGGTACACTGAGTTCTTCTGAACATCTCCAACTCTGGTGCTTACGGCAACTCTGACCACTCACCTGTCATGCCTTGTTTATGGTTATCAACCAACTGATCGCCTGTATCTCTTCTCTCCTAATTTCAAGTCATATTACCTTTTGATGTCTAAGTGATTGATTAATTCATTTCATCAGTCACTCAACAAGTATGTATTATAGGCTGACTATGTGCCAGGCAATGTGGTAGACACTTGAAATGTGAAAAAAATAAATTTACATCTTTCTTTACTCAAGGAAGTTACAGTGCAGGGGGAAGTAAGAATATTAACCCAACAATTATAAGATGATCATTAGGGTCAGTAGGAACATAGAACAAGAAACACCTAGTCCATTCTAAAAGACTCAGGAAAGATTTCATCTTTCTAGCATAACAATATTTTTATGTCACATTCATATCAACAAAGTTCCTAACCACATTCTAGAGTGTAAGGTGAAATCCTCTCATTCTGGCTTCCTGACCCTATAAAATCAACTCCCCTGTAATCTGTCTAAACCTTTTTCTAACTTTTCTTCACTCCAGCTAACTTCTCTCCCATCTCTAACTCAGTTGTTGACCATGATCTTTCCTTACCCAGAATTCCTTCCCCATTCCCTCCTGATTCTCCAATCCTAACTATCTATTCAGGCCCATATCTTTCATCCAAACTCCCCAACGTGCCAGCCAACATTGATCTTCCTCTGCTCTGGCAGCCTAAAGCAATTATTATAATGTTTCCCATTTTGCTTAACTATTTTCTGCGTGTCCTGTGTTCCTAAGTAGATTGTTGGATCCTAGAGAAATGATTTCTTCATATACTCAGTATTACATATGTCATATTATCTAAATAAATACACTTTACCAGAAGAGTAAATAAGTAATTTTTAAAATTGTTTTAAAAGTTTATTTTTGAGAGAGAGAGAGAGAAAGAGAGAGAGAGAGAGAGACACAGAGCATGAGCAGGGAAGGGGCAGAGAGAGAGAGAGACAGAATCTGAAGCAGGCTCCAGGCTCTGAGCTGTCAGTACAGAGTGCAACATGCAGCTCGAATTCATGGACTGTGAGATTATGTCCTGAGCCAAAGTCAGATGCTTAACCGACTGAGCCATCCAGGCACCCCTAAATAAGTAATTTTATAAACTATTTAACTATGATACATACTCTTTGTTACTCACTTAGTATTTCATGACTGTATCACAGTGTATGTCATTTGATAATGTATTTTGTATAATTGTTTTCATTATTATATATACACATATACTTAGAGACTTGGGGACACTCGCAGATAAGGAGCATGATGTGAATTCACGTTGACCATTTGACAAACACTAAAAATGCCTACTTCAGGGTGCCAGACCCTGCACTAAGTATTAAGGAGTAACTGGCAGGCAAGACTCCCATGATACCTACCCTCTCTGGGCACACATGGATAAAGCTCCATCTGGAGATGCTAAGGAAATGCATGGTGCTAAGCCGAATCTAACATAACCTAGGAGGACAGGAAAAGCTTCCCAGAGACAGTGACATTTAAAATATCTCGGGGCGCCTGGGTGGCGCAGTCGGTTAAGCGTCCGACTTCAGCCCAGGTCACGATCTCGTGGTCCGTGAGTTTGAGCCCCGCGTCAGGCTCTGGGCTGATGGCTCAGAGCCTGGAGCCTGTCTCCGATTCTGTGTCTCCCTCTCTCTCTGCCCCTCCCCCGTTCATGCTCTGTCTCTCTCTGTCCCAAAAATAAATAAACGTTGAAAAAAAAAAAAGGCTGTTGCTATAGCCTAGGACGAAGCTGATGGTACCCTAAAGTAGCCTACTGTGGATGAAATTTAAGTGGAAATTTAAAAACTATGTAGGAGAAAGAACAGAGAGAACATGATGTCAGGACAAAAATCCAGTCAGTAACTGGACTTGGAAAACACAAAGAAAGTTTCCAGAGTCAGACAGACTTGGGTCAAGTTTTGGCTTTTACTCTTTAGGTGACTTGAGCCAATTTATTTAGGCCTTTCTAGACCTGTTTGTTGACAAAATGGTGATTATAGCTGGCTCATGACACCTAGGAAAAGGATGACTTCAATAAGTGAATATAGACAAATCTACTCAACATAGTGTTCAGTATACAAGAAGTGCTCAGAAATTGTTCTTTTTCATTCTTCTCTCCTCCATGTGAGCAAACTTTGTCATCAGGAAAAGTATCAATTCTCTAGCAAAATTGCACCTTGATACAGCCTTTTGTTAGAAGTCATTCTGCGACAACTATTTAGCTCTGTGCAATCTACCTGAATGATGGCAGGGGCTTATGCACAATTAAGCAGGTCAAGTGTTATTGACAAATGCATTGGCATAAGGCAGGAGAGAAGAATGGAAATGAGGATGAAAGCACAGAGAGGGGTAGATGGAAAAATAGGAAAAGAAAAAGAAAAAGCATTGAGACTACAGGGTGAATAAAATTTATCACCTAGATGCTTTCTTCAGTTCAACTATAAATTTATACAAGAAGAGGATTTGCTTAGGGAAAATTGAAAATTTGCAAGGTGCAAGTTTCCAGCAACCTGCAAAGAAAAATATTCTTAGTACAGCTAACTGTTTTATGGCCTAACCCAGATGGAACATATGTTTACATTTGAAGGCTTATTTCCAGTATTTATCACTGCAGTGAAATATTAATCCCACATAAATTTTCCAGTTTTAAGTTTCAGATGAGTAATTTAAACCTTGTGGTAAAATAGTGAAATTACCAGAGTGACCACATTAATCTTTTATTCCAGTGATTGATTAACTGTGGCTTTCTTTTGGGGCACTTCACTGGGCTCTTTGTTACTCTTTGCTTGCTTTCTGTCTTGTATACCTTTGAATTTTCCTAACTATACTGGACCCATGCTATTCCAGCATCCCTTTCTTTGGGGGGATGTTCAGATCTCTAGCATTCTTTTTAAAAACCCAGCTTAGCCCATAAAGTTCAGGTAGCATATGATCTAGAATCAGAGCGCTCCACCCCTCTTCAACCAAGTGGACACATGACCCAAGCTAGTCTAAATAGAGTCTTTCTCGGGACTTCCTCATAAGAAAAGAGGCTCTCATTTCTATGGTATTACAATCTGATAGGACAAGTCAAACACATGAAGAGTTTCCTGCCTGAAACTGAGGCCAATCAGGAAGAAAGAAAAGCAGAGAAATAAAGAGGACAAGACAAGCCTGATGGTATTCTTTGAGCATCTACATCTAGGCACACCTGAATCCATCAACTCCTGCTGTGGTTGAGTTATGAGAACCAACACAGTCCCTTTGCTTTTGCTTCAGCTTCTTGATATTGGATTTCCATCACAATGAAAAACACGGCCCCACTTTCAAATTCAATAATATCTAAATGCTTGTATATTGATAAAAATGTTTACTAAGAGAAACCTGGAAATGTTTTATTGGAATTCTAATTAGGTCAACCCTTTAGTCAAGTTTTATATCCCACCTTTCTCAGAAATGTCAATTTGACAGAACTTCAAATAAAGGTGCTTTCACTCAATGTGAGCTATAGGCATTTATAAATGAGTATTTGTCACTTTGTAGATTCAAGATGTTGAGGAAGCAGTGTAGCGTGTTGGATAGAATACACACTTTGAAGTGAGTCTAGAGTAATATCCTACATCCACTGCCTAATGGCTGCATGATTTTTCACAAAATGATAGCCACACTGAGCCTCAGAGTTCTCATCGATAAAAGGGAAGAGGTAATGCATCCTCACTTTGGGGAAGATTAAATGAAACCATATGTGTAAAGTACTAACTCCTTGAGGGTAAGGTATCGGCTTTACTCACTGTTACATTCCCAGGCCATAGAACAGTGTCTAGCTCACATTCAGTGCTTATTCGCTATTTGGATCAAACAGAAATGGTCTGGTACCCAGGGAGCATTCAACACCTGATAACTAGTATGGTGGTAAAGATAATGATGATGTGCACGTAGACTAGGGAACTGTGCCACTCAGGGGAAAGAAAGTGACCTGGTAACCTTTTAGGAAAACTGTTGAAGATATCCCCCTATCTAAAATGACCTCACGAAGTTATGGAGATTGAAAAATGCATGGCTTACTAGGATATTTCTTTATAACCCGAGAACATAAACGAAAGCCATACTTTTTCATTAACATTAATGAGCAATGGTAAGCATGCACCGGGGGCTCTGCTCCATGCTATGAATGCAATGAGAAGTCACAATAATAAGAATAATGTTAATAGGGGAACCTGGGTGGCTCAGTCAGGTAAACATCCGACTCTTGATTTCAGCTCAGGTCATGATCTCACAGTTCCTAGCCCCTCATTGGGCTCTGCACTGACAAGATGGAGCCTGCTTGGGATTCTGTCTCTCCCTCTCTCTGTCTGCCCCTCCCTTGCTTGTGCATGTGCTCTCTCTCTCAAAATAAATAAGTAAACATTAAAAAAAAAGAATAACGTTAATAGTAATAGCTAAGTTTTCCTGAGCAGTTCTTTGTGCCAGGGACTCCACTGAGTACTTTACATGTTTTAGCTCATTCATCCCACGCAAGTTCCGTGCCACTTGGCACTACTATTATCCTCACAATTTACAAATGAGGAAACTGAGGCATGGAGCATTGAGATAGGTTGTCCAAGGACAGACAGTGGAGCGAGGATTTGAACCTTGTTTTCCTGGCTCCAGATCCCACAGTCTGTCTGCTATGTACTCAGATCTTCTTAAAGAATCCCCAGAACGTGAGAGCCAGATTTTAAGAGTATGTGGTGTGTGCATACAGTGCGCATACAGTGGCTACTATGCTATGGAAGCGTATTTTCTTTGTCCTAAAGATTGAATAAGGCATGGAAAGGTATACCAGAACCCAAGCTGGGTTTTTGTAGCTTGAACACAGGGCCAGGTGTAGAAACAATGTGAGGTGTTTTCACGCAGGGCCTGTCTACAGGCCCCAAGGTGTGGATGTTTCTCAACCCAAGCAACCAGCCCTGGCTTCCTTGGACGCAAAGTTTCCAGAATCATCCTTCCTTTCTCTCTTTATCCTTATCGCCATCACATAGCTTTGTGAATACTTGAATAGTGTTTACTTAATTCCTGAGAGAGGGATTGGAGACACTAATTCACACAGGTGTTGTGGATTAATTATCATTCCAGACTCTTTCCCTAAAGGAATGAATCTAATTTCTTCCTACTTAAACTATTAAGTAGTTCTCTATCCTTTCAGATTTCAGTCTCTGCCTCTTTACTTTGCATACAGCTGGAAAGCTAAGCTCTACCAATGCTTCTTTTTCTTTAAGCTTATTTATTTACTTTGAGAGAGACAGAGACAGCCCAAGTGGTAGAGGGACAGAGAGAGAGGGAGACAAAGAATCCCGAGCAGTCTCCACACTGCCAGCTGCAGAGCCCGACGTGGGGCTCGATCCCACAAACCGTGAGATCATGTCTTGAGCCAAAACCAAGAGTCAGACGCTTAACTGACTGAGCCACCCAGGCACCCTACCAATGCTGCTTTTGAGCGACTTTCTTGTTTCAAAGTCTTTGGCTGCCCACTCACAATAGAAAAAAGTCTTAAACCAGCATTTGGCTCTCTCAACATCTGGCTCAACCCACCTGTCGGAATGCGTCTTCCACCATGACCTTATTATCTGTTTTACTGTTTCCTGTGTGCTCTCGTCTCTTCACCATTTCGTATATTCTTGCCTATACCTAAAACCTTCTTTGCCTCCTCTCTTTCATTCTGGTGGTTCACTTACATTATTTGAGCACTTGCTATAGGCCAGCCTCTATTCTAGGCCCTGGGAACATGGCATTCATTAAGTGGGACAAGATCTCTACTGTCATGAAGCTTTTATTCTAATAAAGGAAAACAGTAAACAAATAGAAGAATTTCAGAGAGTGGTAAGTGCTCTGAAGATAATAAAACAGAGTGATGTGGCAGAAAGTGAGCATGTGTGGGGGGGTGTCATTTCATTGGGTGTTCAGGGAAAGCTATTTCTGAGTGGATGGTGTTTGATCTCAAACGGAATATCAAGAAGGAGCCAGGCATGTGAAGATCAGAGAGTTCAAGGGAGAGAGCTCAGCAAGTACCCCCGATATTCAAATATTATCTGCTCTTGAAAGCCTAGTTCAGATGCAACCTCAGCCTCAAACCGTCTCTTATCTTCCCACCTGAATTCCAGCCCGTAATACTTTATCTTCCTTGCAGTGCTTACCAGTTTATGCCTTGGATGCTAGCTATTTATGCACCTGTCTTTCTACCCTACTAGAATTTCCAATTCTGGAAGATCTGTTCTTTTTTTTTTATCACCTACAATGCTTAGTCCAATATTAATATGGAAATAATATCTCTTATTTTAAAACATCAATAAATATAATACTGTATCATATAATAAAAATATAATATACAGCATAAATGTAAAATATAATTTTTTCTTAACTTTAATTAACTTCTTTATATACAGAAATACTATTTTTGGAATGAAAGAATAAGTGAACAAAGGAAAATGGCAGAATTTTATTTCGTCTATGGCAGGGATGGGGAAGACAGATGTTAGGGATGTGGAGTCCTGGCGTGCCTCAAAAAGTGTCACAAAACTTGTGAGTGAGGATGACCCTTTTCATGGAGAGTGGAATTCAGTTCCCAGTTAGCCTGCTTCAGAAGACAAAGTCCTAACTAAATTTTTTGGTTGATGATTATTTTAAGCGTCTGTCTTTCGCTAGACATGTTGGGTTGTTCTGATGTTGTCTGGGCAGACTCCAAAGCCATAGGGAAATTCTTTAAAAATCTGTATAGTCTAAAGCCTGGGCATGCTTTGATGAATTTAATCGTATAGAGCTGGAGGTAATTGTAGTACCAGTTTCTTAGTAAAGTTGGTATTCAACGAAAGTGACAAGCCTGACAACTTCATTAACAGCATTGACATTAAGCAACACTGACTGTGTCTTACAGTTAAATGGGGAAGGAAAAATTACAATTTTGGTGCATTTTAATCAAACTCCGCCGGTAGTCTGCATCGGGTCTGCCCTTATAATTTTATGTGCTGTTTTGTTTTGTTTTGTTTTTCCAGTATGCTCCTCCTTTAAATGTTGCTGGGGAGATGTTCCTCTCCCAACCCCCTCTCTGCACAGTAGCCAAGGAAGGTTCAGGACGGATGTCGCATATTGTCCATGATAGATGAGCTGCGAGCTCTCTCTGTGGCATGCCACCCGCCACTTGCGGTGTCCGACAGACAGTTGCTAACTTTCATCTGCGGAACGCTCCCAGCCAGGGAAAGATGCCCTAATGCAGTGTTTATTACCTTTCCAGAACCACTGTTATTTTTCGATATTTTCCACTAGGTGAAACGCTTTTGTTCTTGATTGACCGGGAATCCTGAAGAGAGAATTAATTTCACTTCCCCAATTAACCCAAGGGAATAAATGGGGACAAATATAGCAGGGAATATTTTAGGAGAGAGAGGGATGACACAGGGTCATGTTTTAGCAACAAATGCAGTTCAAGGTTTAAAAATACAGCTGAGTTGGAGTCAAAGGTCTTGTTGAAATCACATCTTTTTCAAGTGGTGTGAATATAAGTCTTTTAAAATACTAGAAGGGATTTTTTTATTTTTTTTCATTTCTTGTATTTATGTTATGTTTATGACAATAACTTATTTAGCATGAAATCACCATTTTGACACTTTTCCTTTGAAATGTCTTTATTTCATACATTTTATTTCTTGTTGATGTTTTGAAAAATTGTCTTCCTGACTGCGTTCTGTGGGTGGGCGCTTCTGTGTGATGTTTAACAAATACTTTTTAAAGGGACATTGTAAAATAATCCCACATCCAAAGTTCATTTTTAAAGTTGCCCCCCCCAAAGTTTGTATAGAGTTTTAAGTTTTATTCTTCCTTTATTATCCCTTTAGCAACACAGCACTTTTTTTTCAACACGGCAGCAACCTTTGACATTGAGCCCTGCCTGAGCCCGATCACATGCCCAAAATTGGTAGTAATGAATCTGATTCTCAGGTAGAGTGGAGCTGTCACCTAATTTCCCTGCGATATGGTGTCAGATGGATAATGCCAATGTGTCACAATGACACAGGTGGGTCCTCGCTATTGGGATATGACACAATTTTAAGCATGCTCATGTCAAAAGGACAGTGTTTGGCTTCCATCAAGGCAAGACATGTTCTTATATAAAATATAAATTTTATGTTCAAATAAAACACATGGGAAGAAAATGTCTGTGTGAAATCTCTTTTTGCCTTTGTGCATTTTCTCTCTTACCCTCTGAAGGGTTCCCATAGGACTAGCACTAAGCTTCTCTTCATTAGAACCCAGATTTCAATTTAAATTTTAATTAGAATAGATGACTAGAATACTTACCATTCTCTGTAGTTTCTGCATGGAGCTAATCATCATCTAGAAGCATGTCCCATGTTTTCATAAAAAGATTGGGATCTTATTCTACAAAGATTTACTGCTATCCATAAGATTATTTTATACCCCATCACACCACTATTTCTGTGGATGAGTCAGGTTTGGAAGAAAATATTGTTTCTCCATTTATATATTAACAAAATCCAGTAGAGAACTTGATTTTAAATGTGTACAAACCTTCAATATTTGTAAGATCATAGCTTTACTAACAAACACCTCATGAGCCCCTGGACTTTCCCCTCAGCATTTCAAGTGTGTGATTTTTAGAATTTTTTTTAATGTTTATTTATTTTTGAGAGAGAGGAGAAAGACAAGGTACAAGCAGGGGAGGGGCAGAGAGAGAGGGGGCAGGGACACAGAATCTGAAGCAGGCTCCAGGCTTGGAGCTGTGAGTACAGCTATCCCATGATGTCAGCGTAGCTGTCCTGTGATGTGGGGCTCGAACTCAAGAACTGCGAAATCATGAATGAGCCGAAGTTGCACACTTAACCGACTGAGTCTCCCAGGCACCCTTCAAGTGTAATTTTTAATACCGTAATAATTTCTACAAACTAAAAAGGATATGTTAGTAATCATATAATACCAAAACTATCCTATACCCCAAACTGGTTTCATGTAAATAATTATAGATCTGAGTTATCATTTTTAATGACAGCTAAGTTTTTTGCACTTTAGAGTTCACAAAACAATTGCATTTGGTCAGTCATTCATCCATTCGACAAATATCTATTGAGCTTGTACTCTGTGCCAAATAGTGTTCTAGATTTGGAGTGTGGGAGGTGGATTCAGCAGTGAATAATGCTGGCAAGGCCTAATTGCACGTAGCTTACATATTCTCAGCTACTTAGGAATAGGAGTAGAAAAGGTACCAATATCCAGATTTCATCCACGGAAGGAGTCAGGAGCAAAAAGCTATGTGACACAGCTGATGAGGGGCCAGGCTGTGACTTACACCTATGGTGTCCCCACTCCAAAGCCAACATATTAGATTACCAGTAAAAACAGGAAAGGCATATAAGACTTTCTTCAAGACAGTTCTTTTTTCCTACATGACTAGTAAAGGTCAAATCTACTTTAAAAATCACAACTATTGATAGGAATTCGAGTGTAAAAGAAAATCAGAAAGAGACATGGCTATCCTTTGACACACCAAATGCTTCATTTTCTCTTAGCTAGTGTGTTCCCTCCAAAATGAAGACAGTTTGGTCATTCCTTTTCATTATAGAAGTTATGCGTGCTGTTTGTTATGGACTGAATGTTTGTGTCCCACAGATATCCTATGTGAAAGCTCTAACCCACACTATGATGGTGTTTGGTGATAGGGCCTTTGACAGGTAGCTTGGCTTATTTACTTATTTTGAAACAGAAAGAGCATGAGCGGGAAGACGGGCAGAGAGAGAGAGAGGAGAGAGAATCCCAAGCAGACTCCAAACTGTCAGCACAGAGTCTGATGTGAGATTTGATCCCACAAACCATGAGATCATGACCTGAGCCAAAATCAAAAGTTGGACGCTTAACTGACTGAGCCACCCAGGCACCCTGACAGGTAGTTAGGTTTAGATAAGGTCAGGTGAATGGGGCCCCAATGATGCAGGTAA
The DNA here is from genome assembly GCF_018350175.1 of Felis catus. NCBI lineage: Eukaryota > Metazoa > Chordata > Mammalia > Carnivora > Felidae > Felis > Felis catus. The sequence goes on from NC_058374.1 coordinate 118,706,237, forward strand.
TGTCTTCATAAGAGGAAGAGAGACCAGAACTTGCTCTCTAGTGCTTGCTCTCTCCCCCTCGCTCTCTTCTTCATGTGAAGACAGCGAGAAGTGGCTGTCTACAAGCCAGGAAGAGAGAGAACCTTCCCACGAGTCAATTATTATTGATGTTTTTGTTTTTGCTTGTTTTGTTTTGTTTTTGTGTTTTTTTTACCTATTACCTTAGTCCTGGACTTCTCAGCCTCCAGAACTGGGAGAAATAGATGTCCGCTGTTTAAGTCACCTAGTCTATGTATTTTGTTTTAGCAGCCCAGGTAGGTTAATACAGTTATAAAAGAGAAGACGACATACTAAAAAGAACAGAGAAAAAGTAAAAATCATACAGTTTCACCATCCAGATATAACCATTATTGCTCTACCTCTATCTCTATCTATATTTATTATAATCATTAAAATGTGATCAAACTATACATGTTGTTCTATAACCCAAAAGCATAATAATATAGATGAGAGTGTTCATTTTCAATGATTGTATAGCATTCCATTCTGAATATATATCATAATGTATTGAATCAATATCCTTTTAATGGACATTTCAATAGTTTGCATTTTAACTCTTATAAACAGCTAAAATTTACATCCTTGCATAAAGATCTTTACCTATTTGTCCATTGATTGTCTTGGGATAAATTGTTAGGGGTAGAATTGATTGGGTGTAATGGTGAACACATTAAATAAATCATATATGCCTCAGTTTATAATTTTTACCAAAAGGGTATAAGGGTGACAATTCCTCATGCTCTTTTCTTTTTTTAATCTTCGACGATATGATAAGCAAAGGAAAAATAGTATCTCAATGTTGTTATTTTTATTTCATTCTTTTCCAATTAACAAATTAATATTTATGCATTATAGAGAATTGAGAAAAGTATGTAAATTCACAAAAAAATAAAATTCATTCAATAATCCTATATCCAAGAGGTAAACATTACCAACATTTTACCATATTACCTTTACATTATTAAAATTTTTTTTTCCAACGTTTATATATTTATTTTTGGGACAGAGAGAGACAGAGCATGAACGGGGGAGGGGCAGAGAGAGAGGGAGACACAGAATCGGAAACAGGCTCCAGGCTCTGAGCCATCAGCCCAGAGCCTGACGCGGGGCTCGAACTCCCAGACCGCGAGATCGTGACCTGGCTGAAGTCGGACGCTTAACCGACTGCGCCACCCAGGCGCCCCAAAAATTTTTTAATGTCTACAATTTTTCAGCAAAATTGGGATCATACTATAAACAAGCTTTTTTGTTCTTCATTTTGCAAAGTAGACCTTTTTGTTGTAAAGATTAAATATACAAAGAAAAGTATATAAATCATAATCAATACATTTTCACAAAGTGAACACACCTATGTAGCCACCATCCAGGCCAAAAAAAGAACATTACCAGCACCCCCAACCCCATCAGAAATCTCCCTTGATCTTATTAGTCACACCTACACACCACCTAAAAAAAATTTTTAATGTTTATTTATTTTTGAAAGAGAGACAGTGCAAGTGGGGGAGGGACAGAGACAGAGGGAGACACAGAATCCGAAGCAGGCTCCAGGATCCGAGCTGTCAGCAAAGAGCCGGACACAGGGCTCCAACCCACGAACCGTGAGATCATGACCTGAGCTGAAGTCAGAGGCTTAACCAACTGAGCAACCCAGGTGCCCCACATGGCTTCCTCATTCTTGATTTAATTGCTTATCTTTATGGATACATTTCTAGTATGTTCTTGAAAAAAGATTGATATGAAGTACTTTTTTGAGAACTTACAGGTTGGAAATCATTTTCTCTTTGAATTATGAAAGCGTTCCTCCTTTTTGTCTAGTGTACCATGCTGCTAGTGTGAAGTCCAATTCCATTCTCATTCCTGATCCTCTCAGGGTTGTGAAACTCTACGATAGCCTGCCTTCATGTATACTCTGTCCCATTCTCTGCACGGACACTCAGTTGGTTCTTTCAGTAAGTGTACACATGTCCTTCAATTCCAGAAAACGTTCATCATTATTTCTTTTATCATTTCTTTCCCTTCATTTCTTTTCATTTCTTTTTAGTTTATTTACTTATTTATTTTAGAGAGAGAGAGAGAGACCATGTGCACGGTGGGCAGAGAGAGAGGGAGACGGAATCCCAAGCAGGCTCCACACTGCTAGCACAGAGCCCAACGCTGGGCTGGAACAGGAACTCACGAACCGTGAGATCATAACCTGAGCCAAAATCAAGAGTCAGATGCTTAACAGATTGAGCCACCCAGGTGCCCCTCCCTTCATTCCTATTCTCTCATTTTAGAACTCCTATTGACAAGAAGCTGAGCATATTTAGTTTGTATTTTGTCTTAACTCTTGGGAATCTGCTGAATTTTATCTACAACTTTCATTTGTGTTTGCTCTTCTTCTTGGGAGATTGTCTTAACTTTACAACTTCTCTATTGAATTTTTTTTAAATATTGTGCTGATTTGTTTTCAATGTCCAAGAGTTCTTTCTGGTTTTTGTATTTTTTAATAGCATCCGCCTCTCATTTATTTGAGGAAATCATTTATAGTTTTTTGTTTTACTCCCTACATTTTGTATATTTCCTTTAAATTCCCTTTTAGTGTGCTTCTCTGTTTTGATCCCTTTCTATAATTAGAGACTTTCCTCAAAATCTGCTAATCATTGACTCTGCTCATATTTAAAAGTAAAGCACAAAAAAGCTATACATTCACAGGTCAGTTTGATGGTTGGTAGATTTCATTGTAAGGATTCTGGGAGTGGTGTTGGGTGAGCCTGTAATGTCAACATCTATAGGTTTTTATTTTGGGGAGATTCTGTTTCTGTAAAGAGGACTCCTTATCTTTCCTGGAGGGTGTATCCTTATAACCAAAATTCTGTAAGCAGAGCTTTGGAAGGTGTTGCTTTTCTTACCATTGAATATATATTCACTGGATCTCTATTCCCAGCTCCTTCCTTTACCAACTCCACTGTGTCTATGTCACTGAGAACTGAACTTTTATGGTTAAAAGTTTCCTGTCTGGGGAAAAAAAAAAAGTAGTCACCTGGTACTTGGAGTGAGAGAGTAAATCTGGCAGTTCTAACTGATCCTTTTACAACCACTCCTCATATTTTTCAGTCCCATCTTTAACCCCTACTTTTAGAGGTACCTAGTGTCTTCAATTCCTGAGACTTCCTGGGAATTGGTGACAACACGTTTCTTCTCTGACTTTCTCCTTTGAGAGTTATTAGAAGGTTTCTGTTTTCTCTGTGCTCCTAATTCTGTCCATACCAGTCCTTTGCTTTCTGTTTTGCGGGATTGCTTACATTTTCAGATAGTACTGCCTGTTCTCTACATCTTTAGGGATTTGAAATGCTTTTTATTCATTTACAGATCTGAAAAATCAGTCTTTAGTGGCTCAAGAAGAGATACTCATGGTAATTATGTAGGAATTACGTCAGGAATTACATGGTAATTATGTAGGAATTATGCCTTCTCCTGCCCCTGAGATGGCTGCATTGGCCCTCCAGGACCCACAGAAGTTCTACCAATCCAGCCTTTCCACTTACCCAGGTGATATTGGACAAGTCATTAACCTTTCTTTTTTTTTTTTAACATTTTTATTTATTTTTGAGAGAGAGAGGGAGAATGAGCACAAGCGGTGGAAGGGGTAGAGAGAGGGAGACACAGAATCCGAAGCAAGCTCCAGGCTCTGAGCTGTCAGCATAGAGCCCGACGCAGGGCTTGAACCCATGAACTGTGAGATCATGACCTGAGCTGAAGTCAGACACTCGACTGACTGAATCACCCAGGTGCCCCAGTCATTAACCTTTCTGAGCTTCAGTTGCTTTCTCAAGGAAACTGAATGATAATTTCTATCTCCTTGGGTGTTGTGAGAATTAAATCAGATAGTGCACACATAATATTTAACACATTGGCTATAAGTAGCTCAATGAATGTTCTAGCAGTTCTTATTTTAATTATTAGTAGTAGTATTATCATTATCATGATCAATGGCACAATAGCAAAAACGTCTTGGACTTAATCTCACAACAACTTGCTGTAGTGGTAAAAATGCGAAAGCAAGAATCAAAATCATGTTGTCCAGAATATATCACTACTTATGTTAAAAAGCCTTATACAAGTGAGCATAGAGACGTTTGATGAAAGTCAGTACAACCATCCCTTTCCTTATTCAGAAGTCCAGCAGTTTGCAAACATTTTTATAATGGGCCAGATAGTAAGTACCTTAGGATTTGTGGGACATACTGTCTCTGTCACACAATTCAACTCTACTATAGCATAAAAGCAGCCACGGACAATTCATAAGCAAATGGATATGGCTGTGTTCCTAATAAATCTTTATTTACAAGAACAGGTGGTGGCCCAATTTGGCTTGAGGGCTATAGCTTGCAAACCCTGCATAAAAAAAAAAAATGTCTTTTGTTGAAAATATTATTAATTGGGTTAATTAACACTATTTCTATAGCAAACAATCCCAAGTTCTTAACGATTTAATATAATAAATGTGTATTTCTTTACAGTTTGGTAGGCAACTTTCCAGTGGTGATTTAGGGAATCCTATCTCATTCCATGTTATGGTAATCCCCTCTTCCAGGGTTCGTTGGAGTTCCTTGCTGGATCCTTTGCATCCAACCAGTCTTTGAGTGAAAAGAAAGAATGAGGAGGATCATGTCAGACTTTTCATGGGCACACCACACTTGAACCCACATTTCACTGGCCAGAACTAACTTTAAAAAAGGCTGAGAAATACAATAACTTCCTATAAAAGTGCACAGTAAAGAAATGAAGAGTGCTCGGCACCTAGACAATCTCTACCAAAAACAAAAACTAAAAGGACCCACAGGGTAAAAACAAAAACAAAAACAAAAAAACCCAAAAAAACAAAAAGCATTTAGTAAGCTTTGGCAGCCATATTTTCCCTCCAAAACATCTGAATCATCCTGCAGTGATAGCTACATAATTTGTTGGGCTTAATATAAAGTGAAAATGTGAGCCCCTTGAACAAACACCAGGTAAAAAGATATTGCCTTCCTTCTGTAGTCTCTCTCAAGCTACATAGTATTTTTTTTTTAATTTGTTATTTAACCTCTCCTTTTCGGTCATGGGGATACTCACAAGGCAAGGACACACCTTCTTAGGCACCTGGGGTCTACCCAGAATTCAGTTCGTGGGGCCTACTCTGGACCCTGACTCTCCCTGTATCTGTACTGAAACCCTCCAACCACACCCCCAGGGTAGAAAGGTCAGCAGTCAAAATCCAGCCTGGGGTAGATGAGCCTATTTGTGAGTGAAGACTCCAAGCCCCAGCTTTTGCTCTGCTAACATCAGACTTCACTTACAAAACATAGCTGCAAAGATAAAATTATTAAGAATTTCAAGGGGGGTGGGAGGGAGGAGAGGGCGGATGATGGGTATTGAGGAGGACACCTTTTGGGATGAGCACTGGGTGTTGTATGGAAACCAATTTGTCAATAAATTTCATATATAAAAAAAAAAATAAATAAATAAATAAATAAGAAGAATTTCAAGATGCTGGGGGTGCCTGAGTGGCTCAGTCGGTTAATTGAACAACTTTGACTCAGGTCATGATCATGTGTTTCATGAGTTCAAGCCCCACATCAGGCTCTGTGGTGACAGCTCAGAGCCTGGAGTCTGCTTCAGATTCTGTGGCTCCCTCTCTCTCTGCCCCTCCCCTGCTCATGCTCTGTCTCTCTCTCTCTTCCTCTCTCAAAAATAAATAAACATTAAAAAAAAATAAGAATTTCAAGATGGTAAACAAACACCATTAAATACCATTAAACACCAAGAGTGGGCCCCTGATCTGAGTGTAAGGTCCTATAGAACTACACTGGTCACATGCCCATGAAGCCAGTCCTGCTACCTTTCCAGCTTGATCACATGCTGGAGGAGGGAACGGTCTAGAAGTATACTTTAGGAAGTTTAGTAAAGGGGCACCTGGGTGGCTCAGTCGGTTGAGCATCAGACTTCGAGTCAGGTCATGATCTCACAGTTCGTGAGTTCGAGCCCCGCATCGGTCTCTGTGCTGACAGCTTGGAACCTGGAGCCTGTTTCGGATTCTGTGTCTCCCTCTCTTTCTACCCGTCCTCCACTCATGCTCTGTCTTTCTCTCTCTCAAAAATAAACATTAAAAAAATAAAATAAAATGTTAAAAGAAGTTTAGTAAAGAAGGGCACCTGCGTGGCTCAGTTGGCTAAGCATCCAACTTCAGCTCAGGTCATGATCTCACGGTTCATGGGTTCCAGCACCATGTCGGGCTCTGTGCTGACAGAGCCTGCTCCTGCCCAGCTTTTCCCAACCTTCCTCTCCAGAAAAGGCATTGTGCTGGACTGTAGTAGAAATTTGGCATAGATTGAATTGGCCTTCAATAGACAGCTCTTAGCTCTGAATTGCCTAGATTATTGCATGTTAAGAACATGCTAATGCACTCAGCATTCCAGAATAAAATTATTTGTTGTTTTTCAGATGAAACTATTTATTCCTATCCTAAAATTGTATTGGTAGATTTCAAGAAGTTAGCCATTCATGCATTATTTATTCTGTGTTACTAATATTGTGAAAGGCAACATAGAATCAAGGTGAACTGACATTCAATCCTAGACCCTGGATTAGCCTTATGACCTTATGCAAGATGCTGAATTTCTATAAGCCTCTGTTTCATCATCTGTAACATGGGTTTGATAATATTCACCTCATAGTATTGTGGAGAGTTTGACAAAGAAATAGTATGTGTACAAATCTTGACACATAGTAAGCATTTAAAACATGGAAATCATAATTACTATGCATTGGTGATAATGCCAGTCATTACTATTGGGAGGTGGGAGGGGGAATCTTCAGATACAGTCCCTAAACTGCAAGATTATGAGTCTAGAAGGAGAATGAGTTCTTTTTTAAAATGTTTATTTATTTATTTTTGAGGCAGGGAGGGGAGGAGTAGAGAGGGAAGGAGACACGGAATCCCAAGCAGGCTTCAGGTTCTGAGCGTCAGCATAGAGCCTGACATAGGGCTCGAACTCATGAATCATGAGATCATGACCTGAGCTGAAGTCGAACACTTAACTGACTGAACCACCCAGGTGCCCTGAAGGAGAATGAGTTCTGATCAAAAACTGCAAAGCCAAGCGGCAAACATGTAGAGACCCAGTCACACAATGGATCCTGTGTGTTACAGGAACAACAAGGGTGGCTTAGCGGTTTCTCATTTGGATCAGAGACACTTGTCAGCGATATTTTCCAGGCTGTTCTTCAGTCGGCTGGCTCTAAAGGTGAATATTTCCACATAACTTTTTGTGGGGGAGAGGAACACATAATTTAAATGTATGGCCATTTGGTGGCTTAGGAATTTACAATGGGGTAATTATCTATGAAATGTGGGTGCATGTAAATAATGCGATGAATGTAACCACAGTAAATAATAAAACAGGAAATGTAACTGGTTTCTGGATATTGCCTTTAGGGCTGCAATTCGGCCAGCATTAGTTATATGCTATAAGATCAATAGGGAAGAGGAAGCATCCTCATAAAATAAACATTTGTCTGCAAATTTTCCAGCTGAAGGAAAGGCTGGTTCTCAGCTGTGCTACCTCCATTGCACGTGATGATTGGACATTAGTGAATCACACAGCCTGGGTCAGCCTAAAATTGTCCTATAATGAAACTGAGATCAAATAGGAAGCTATGCGCTTTTTGTATTTCCAAAGAAGGAGGCCTCTCATACAGCTGTGCTCCTGTGTTGAAAAGTGACCCTCAAAACAAGAAAATGGTATGGGACAATCTAAACTCTGAGATTGAAAGAGGCAACAAGACAATCTTGTTTCTGCTTCGTAAAAGGATGTTCTCACAGTAGAAAAACCTCTATAGCTACCAGTAATAAGAACAGATCAAATCAGTCCGCTTTCTCTGAACTTGGAGGGTCTTATACATAATTTTAAACATGGGAGCCCTACTTAACTCATCAGGCTGATTTTATTTTTGACTTCAAAAATATCGCACTATTCTTAGAGGGTCCATGTATAAAAATACAGAAGTCTGCTGGGTTCTATCATGTTCTAAAGAGTGCTGGAATTGCATTTACATTTAGAAGATCAGAAAGAATAAAACTTGCAAATCTCTTAGTGAATCACAAGGCCTGCTTTATGTTTGAGGGCAGTGTTACATAACATATTTATATTTGACCATTCAGTACATATGTTTGCCCTATATTGTCCCTAGAAACATGTCTAAACCTGCCTTATTTTTCAGCAAGAGAGGAGGCCATTATATTTAAAATGTGTATGCTGAAGTTAAATTTGTAAATTTCAGAAATTTACTTCTATGGCTGTATTAGTTTCTTACAGCTGCTGTAACATATCATCACAAACTTAGTGGCTTCAAACAACACAAATTGATTAACTTACAGTTCTAAAGGCCAGAGGTCTAAAAATCGGTCCACGAGCCTACATTCCTTCTGGAGGCCCTTAGGGAGAATATCTTTCCTTGCTTTTTCTAGTTTCTGGAGGTTGTCTACACTCTGACTCGTGGTCCCTGTCTTTAATCTTCAAGGCAAGCAGGTAGCATCTTCTGTCTTTTCTGACCTCCAGTCTCTTCCTCACACGGATCCTTGTGATTATACCAGGCTCACCTAGATAATCCAGGATAATGTCTCCTCCACAAAATCCTTAATTGATCACACCTTCAAAGTCTCTTTTAACATGTGAGGTAACATATTTACAGGTTCTGGGAACCAGAATGGGAACATCATTGGCGGGGGGGGGGAGGCCTACTGCAATGACTGTCATCACCACAGAAACAGGGCAGAGTAGGGACTTAGTAAATAAGGCCTGTTGATGGTGTGCATGAATTCATTGTAATTTGTTTATTTAATTCAGTCAACTAGAGTTTTAAGAAATTATTGGAGAATCTTTAGTATATTAGTATTTGACTTTGATTGGACAAGGAATGAGAATGCTTATTTATTACATCAGTGCTTGTCATTCACATTCATTCATTCATACATTCCTTCACTTACTAAACATGGGTTGTGTACACAGGACGTATCAGATCCTATGCCTGGCACTGAAGACCCAATGACAAAAAGGACACAGCACTGGCCACAGGGAGCCCACAGTCACAGTCACAAAGAAATCACTGTTTTCTAGTGCTATAAATACAGGGACAACAGCCAGTAGTGGACATTTTTGAGGCAACGGTCATGGGGCAGGGCCTTGGCGAAGGAGAGTGGTATAAAAGGGTAGAGAAAACTAAGTTGATCCTCATATCACGTTATTGCAGATATTATCTCCAATTTACAGATGGAAAAAACCCTCCCAAAGTAACCAAATGGGACTTCCAATCTTTCTTCCTTCAAAGAAGATGAAAAGGATTTGATTTGTAACCTAGAGCCCCAGGATTTTAAGTATCTCCTTTTCGATTTTCTTTTCTCTCTAAATCCCTCACACATCATGACAACTTGGAAGTTCTCCCGTTCTAGATGCCTGACTCCCAACTGTTCTACACCTCTGTCCTGTCTCGTGGCCCCCGACCTCCGGTGATGATGTCCTCCCCGTGTCTTCCTCAAGTCCTTTTATCTCCCAGGCCGATGAGGATGCTGCACCCTCTGCTTCTCCTGTGTGTAGTCAGAGACTCTGGAGGAAAGACAGAAGAGGAAGTTTTCTACACCACCCTTACCCCATCAGGTCCTCCACGCAGCATCTGCAAACCCCCAAAGGGTGAAGTTGCTCTCCAACTCTAATACTTTGCTAAGAAGAAGCCTGATTTTTTTCATTAAATTCAACATGTTTTCAGTATTTGGAACAACTTGTGTGTGTGAATCTACTTTTCAACTGTTAAGTTTTAGAAGTGAGGGCAGCAGGATTTGTTCTGTGGGACAGTGGTGAGATGTTACTTGAAATACTCAACTGGCTCTAGCCCTTCTTACACAAATTGGTGGGTGGAATTCAGAGAGAAAGATAGTTAAGAGAAAGGGTTTCCAGCTGGGATAAATGAAAAGACCCTGTAACTTGAAATAAAGGAGGCTAGGGAGGTCACGGTAATCCTGGGCAAACGTGTCATATATATATATATAATACTGTTCACCCATAAAAAGGAATGAAATCTTGCCATTTGCAGCAACATGATAGATCCAGAGGGTATGATGCTAACTGAAATAAGTCAGTCAGAGAAAGACAAATAAATACCGTATGATTTCACTTAGATGTGAAATTTAAGAAACAAAACAAATGAGCAAAGGAAAAAAAAAACAGAGAGAGACAAAGCAAGAAACAGATTCTCAACTATAGAGAATAACCTGCTGGTTATTAATATTAATAACCTGCTGGTTACCAGGGAGGAAGTGTGTGGGTGGATGGGTGAAATAGGTGAAGGGGATTAAAACTTAACTTACCACGATAAGCACGGAGAAATGTATAGAATTGCTGAATCATTATATTGTACACCTGAAATTAACATAACACTGTATGTTAATTATACTTGAATAAAAAAATTTTAGTGAGGCATGCAGATAATAAACAACATATATACTCTTGTATATAAACAACATGTATACTATTGTATACATACAGTATACAATATAATCAAATTATAAAGTACACTAGAAATTGATAAGTACTATAGAAAAAAATTTAAAGGACCATTTTGGAAAAGTAAGATTACTCACCTTGAAGTATGAGGGAGCCTCAGAGAGATTGCCCAGTTAATAAGTGGTAGAGTTCAACCTCTTTTACTACACCATGCTGCCCTAATGAAGACAGATTATAAAGTTATTATGTATTAATGGTAATATATGAGGGCTTTTAAATTATAATCATGCTTCCAGAATACATATTCAGAAGCTCAGGAGTATACGTTCATAGGAAATTTTCTGCGAAAACCAAATTTCAAATCTGTTCTGGTAGTAATTTTAGATTTTCCCCATTTTTAAGTGCATACATTTAATTGCAGAAAGCACAAGTTTTCTTTACTGGGAAAGTACAGGATAAATGAGATACTCAGAAGACCTGAGTTCTAGTCTCAGTTCCTCCATTAATTACATGTTTGGTCTTAGGCAAATCACTGAGCCTTTGCATCTCAGCCGAGCATTGAAACAAGGGAGACTTTTGCCCTTAAGAAAAGGTCTACCAAAAATGGCAACAGTCTATGGAAGCTCCTATAAACTTGAATATTCAATTTAGGAACAAATTACTTACACATATGTTAACCACGTGTTTTCTAAAGTTGTCATAAAAATGTCTAGGGAGAGAATTCTGGTTTGAACCCCCTGATGGTGCCTATGTGCAGTGGACTGTATTCTGTACTCTGATACAGAGTGGCCGTCTTCTTTTTGTCTATTGAGTCTCATTATTTACTGTAAACGTTTATTAATATTACATCCATTTTGGGGTCAAACAAAAGCACTGAATATTATTACTCTAAACCACAGCTCCTCTCTGATGTTGAACACTTACATCAATGCTCTATGATTACACCGGTGACATGTTTGCCCAGGATTACCGTGACCTCCCTAGCCTCCTTTATTTCGAGTTGCAGGTCTTTTCATTTATCCCAGCTGGAAACCCTTTCTCTTAACTATCTTTCTCTCTGAATTCCACCCACCAATTTGTGTAAGAAGGGCTAGAGCCAGTTGAGTATTTCAAGTAACATCTCACCACTGTCCCACAGAACAAATCCTGCTGCCCTCCAAGTTAGCTGCTTCCCTATAGGTCTCCGAAGCTCTCAAGGTTTTCTTTTTTTCTATCCGAGAATTAGACTTCACAAAAAAACAAAAAACAAAAAACAAAAAAACACCACCCTTAATTTCTTCCCCCCTCATAGTCTCTATCTCTGGACTATAGCCATGCCCTTATTACTTACCAACTGAATTTCTGGGAATGAGCCTAGCAAAAGGACATCAGGCATCAATGCAGAAGTACAATTGGCTGAATGAGTTCATCTGGTTCCAACAGAGTCTCTTGAATTTGGTCAGGCTTCAGCCAGCCTCAAGCTTCCCTCCCCATACTGACCCAGCAGGACCCAGGAGTGTTTTCAATATCAGCCCTAATCTCAAGAACCTCACCAAAAAATGGGCATTATTTTCATCTTTCATGTTACAGTCCCAGTGACATCTACACCTCTTGACCCAAACCAAGAAAGCTACTGCACAGGCTCCTTGGGGTTAGAGAGAACAGAGCAAAATTCCTATCCTAGTCCCACTCCTGGCTGATTATACAGAGGGATGAAATCCACCCTGCCTAATAGGGTTGCTACTAGTCACACATGGTTATCAAGCACTTAAAATATGGTTAGTGTCCCCGGGGAACTGAGATTTTAATTTTTATTTGAAAAATTAAATAAGTTAAATTTAAAAACTGAAACTCAATTTGGTTATTGGAAAACTTGTAAGAAACGATTTGGTCTTTGTGACTCTGTATTGTCAACTGTTAATTTTATAAAATCTGAATACAGATCAAGTATTTCCAATGAAAAGTTAGTGTCCAAATTGAGGTGTGCTGCAAGTATAGAATAAAGCCCAGGTTTCAAGCACTTAGTAACAAAAAATATACAATAGCCCATTAATAATTTTATATTGATTTCCAATTGCAATAATATTTTGAATAAAGTGGGTTAAATGAAATATCTTATTTATACTAATTAAGCCTGTTTCTTTTTAATTTTTTAATTTTTAAAAATATTTATTTATTTTTGAGAGAGAGAGAGAGAGAGAGAAAGAGACAGAGCATGAGTGGGGGAGGGTCAGAGAGAGGGAGACACAGAATCCGAAGCAGGCTGCAGGCTCTGGGCTCTGAGCTGTCAGCACAGAGCTGATGTGGGGCTTGAACTCACAGAGTGCAAAATCATGACCTGAGCTGAGGTCAGATGCTTAACTGACTGAGCCACCCAGGCACCCCTGTTTCTTTTTAATTTTTTAGTGTGGCCACTAAAAATTTTAAATTCTATTTGCGTCTCACATTATGTCAGTCATCACTGCTCTAGATCAACCTTGGGAGTATGTGGGGGTGGGGGGTTCAGGGAATGCTGTCTAGACCACCATTTTCAGGTTGCTGTTGGGGGAAGTAACTGTTAATCACTTTTTATGTTCCAGGAATTAGTCTAGATTCTTTCCATGTGTTATATTGTTTGATAATCATGACAACCCTTTGATGGAGACATAATAGAGGCTTTCAAAGATTAAACATGTGACCCCCCTAAAATCACATATGTGGGAAGTAGCAGGCCTAGAGTTAACCAGAGTTACGTCTTAAAACCAATAATATTTATTTATTTATTTATTTATTTATTTATTTATTTATTTTGAGAGAGAGTGCACAAACGGGGGAGGGGCAGAGAGAGAGGGAGAGAGAGAATCCCAAGCAGGCTCTGCACTGACAGCAGAGAGCCTGATGCAAAGCTCGAACTCATGAACCACAAGATCACGACCTGAGCCAAAGTCGGACATTTAACCGGCTTTGGTTAAATGTCCCAGGTGCCCACAATAATATTTTAACAAAACTTGCGATGTGCTTTCGTAGTAGCTTTTTGTATCTTTTTTCATTAATCATAAATTTAGTCTTATGTATTGTAATTATACCTCCCTCCCAGAGAAGAGGTGAGTCTGAACCAAGAGAATGAGTGTGAAATGCTAAAGGTAGTGTTTGGTACACGTTAACTACTATTATTTTTCATCTAGGAAAATGGTCTGATTTCACAAGCAAACTATTTCCACTTTATCACGCTGCCTCACATTTAGGGATATTTGTGACACAAATTACCATAAATTTGCATGTATTCTTTTCAGTTCAATGTTAAGGTTGTTTGTTCTGTTTTGTTTTGTTTTTGACTTATGAATTGTATCTACTGCTATGTTTTTCCTTTACTTTTCCAGGCATTTCATATGTGTGGCCGGTGCCCCCTCAAATATTAACCCCCAAATTAATCTTCAGTCAAAATCATTCCCCTTTAATGTAGCATATGGAGAATTTAACTTATGCCTTTTATCCCCATTTTCATAAAAAAGGAACAGCCCAGACATTAATGCTTACTAATTTTTAGCTAAGTTTAGCACAGGTAGGCAGTGGAAAACAAAACAAAACAAAACAAAACGCAACCCTCCCGGTGACTTCCAATCCTGTCTTTCAGATAGTATTCTGCTCTGACTGAAAGATATAGGTACAAAACATGAGCAACGATAATAGTTCTTATCGCACGGACTCAACCATGGAAACTACGGATGCCCAACACACCCTGCTTTAGAAGCAGCAAGTCTCGAAAGCCCTGGTGAAATTGCTAAGGAGCCAAATAGACATTTGATTTGGGTTCTTCTCCTTCCGTCCTTTATGGTCCTTTATAAGTCACTGGTGAATCGACTTCAGGAATATCAATAAGGAAACTTTAGTGGGTAATCTATACCTGAATAGGGGACAGAAAAACAGTCACTAATTCCGGTTAGTTTTATAGTTTACAAAGTGCATTCACACACATTAGCTTATCTGAGCCCCTCAGCTCACTGGAAGAATGTGTGTCAAACTGTACGTCTGCTGTGATGTTCAATTCGTTCCTTTGCCACTGCCTCCCACTAGAATGTAAACCCCATGACAGCAGGAATCAGTTTTCCGTTTCGTTCATGGCTGTGTCCCCGACTGAATGAGTTGTGTAGATGATCTAGAGAAACCAAGAGGCAGTACAAGCCCACAGTGGAATTGCAAACCACAGGCAAAGGGAACACTGGACTCTGTTCACCACCCTCTTGCCAGAAGCTGTTTTCCCACCGACAAATGATGAACAGATTTCTTTTACATATGACATGTGTTCAGTTGTCCCCTATTCTTTGAGTGTGGCTTTTCAAATGTATAAAAATGAGGTTCCTGAGAAAATATCTGAATATCCAAATATCCAAAGCAAATATCACAGTGAGTGGGTCAGTCTGAGCCAATTAGAGTTGACAGGTGAGGAACCTAATTGTGAGGCCCCATGTCTAGGCACTCGGGGTGTGGTTCAATGTCCCTTTTGTGGTGCAGTGAAAATGTCACACAATTGGAAAAACACATTAGAGCCAGTATATGTCCAACTCCACGCTGAATTAGTGCCAAAGCTGAACATTTGCATTCAGCTTTAAAAAAAAAAAAAGGAGAAAAAAGAGGTTCAGAATGGCTGTCTAGACCTTGGTCCCACACAGCGCTGAATACAACACTTTCAGGGTGCGTATAGGCACTGCCTTGCTGTGAGAGCCAGGAAGGACTTATACAAAAGGAAGGTTAAACCCCAGGAAGCAAGGAAAGGGACGAACATCTAATTTCCTTTGATTCGGTGTGATGCTAAATAAAACCCAGCAAGAACCAGAGTGCTCGGGACCACACTGACAGCAGGGGTGGGGAGTGGGGAGAGAATCCAACATTTATAAACATACATCTTTCAGAAACCAAAACAAGTTTTGTTCTTTAACACTCTGCGGTCGGGACATTGAAATGTTTAGTTCCTATTTATTTACCCATTCTTCCATTTATTTAACAAATACAAACCCTGTGTCTTGCATGCATGGGGCTGGATACAGGATGATAGGTAACTGAGCCACGTTTCCCCTTCTCGAGGAGCTTCACTCTATTACATGGGAGAGACAGCCACAAACAAATAATAGGATTGTAAGACAATTTTTCACATGTAATTCTAAAAGCTTAGTTTCCAAGGGCGGCTATAACAAATGACCACAAACTTGCTGTCTTAAACCAACAGAAATTCATTTTCTCACAGTTCTGGAGGTTAGAAGTCTGAAATCAAGGTGTCAGCAGGGACCTCCTTTTTCCAAAGGCTCTAGGGGAGAATGCCTGCTTGCCTCTTCCAGGGTCTGCGGGTTCACGTTGTTCCTTGGCTGGTGGCTTCCTAACTCCAATCTCTGCCTCCCTCTTCAAATGGGTCTGTCTCTCTTCTGTGTGTCTTGTATAGGGACACTTGTCATTGGATTTAGTGCCTACCCAGATAAAGCAGGATGATCTCATTTCAAGACTCTTAACTGAATGACATCGGCAAAGACTCTTTTATCCAAACAAGGCCACATTTCCAAGTTCCAGGATGTGGACAGTTTCCAGGAAGGGGGCCACCATTCTACCCACTACAGGTAGCATA
This sequence comes from Felis catus, assembly GCF_018350175.1. Lineage (NCBI taxonomy): Eukaryota > Metazoa > Chordata > Mammalia > Carnivora > Felidae > Felis > Felis catus. The sequence continues at coordinate 118,722,368 of NC_058374.1, forward strand.
TGTGAATAATGAGGATAGTATCCGGAAGACCTACCTGGAGGAGGTAACGCTCAGGTTGCATTTGAAATGTTATACAGAAGATGTAGGAGTTATATAGGCTAAATGGGAGCAGTAGGCTCTCACTGCAACAGAAGGGATAGCAGGAGCGAAAGTATAAAGACATAATGGGTGAGTATGAAACAACAGCAAGCAGCTCAGTGTGTCTGGAGGGTAATGTGAATAGAGAAGAGAAGCAAAGACAAGACTGGAGGCTGAAGCAGTGGCCCAACCGTGGAGGACTCATAAGCTACGCCATGGAGCCTGAGCTGCTGATTAGCAGCTCTTAGCTGGTATGCCCTGGCACCTTGGGCGCTTGCCAGCTTTTCAAATGTTGCTTTAATGTTGGAATGGCTACAGTCTAGCCGTATTGAACTTCCAACTCCTCAGACCAGGCACACTCACTTTCACCTCTGGGTCTTGCTACTCGATTTTTCTCCAGCAGAAAGGTTGAATATTACTACTTTCATTTTATAAAGAAGATTCTCATTTTATTAATTTATTTTTTTTTAATTTGCATCCAGTTAGTTAGCATATAGTGCAATAATGATTTCAGGAGTAGAATCCAGTGATTCATCCCCTGCATGTAATACCGTGTGCTCATCCCAACAAGTGTCCTCCTTAATTCCTCTTGCCCATTTAGCCTATCCCCCACCAAAACCCCTCCAGCAACTGTCAGTTCATTCTCTGTATTAAGAGTCTCTTATCTTTTGCCCCCTCCCTGTTTTTATATTATTTTTTCTTCCCTTCCCTTATGTTCATCTGTTTTGTATCTTAAGTTCTTCATATGAGTGAAGTCGTATGATACTTCTCTTTCTCTGACTAATTTTGCTTACCAAAATACACTATAGTTCCATCCACGTAGTTGCAAATGGCAAGATCTCATTCTTTTTGATTGCCAAGTAATACTCCATTGTGTATATATACCACATCTTCTTTATCCATCCATCCATTGATGGACATTTGGGCTCTTTCCATACTTTGGCTATTGTCATTAATGCTGCTATAAACATGGGGTGCATGTGTCCCTTCAAAACAGCACACATGTATCCTTTGGATAAATACCTAGTAGTGCAATTGCTGGGTCATAGGGTAGTTCTATTTTTAATTTTTTAAGGAACCTCCATACTGTTTTCCAGAGTGGCTGCACCAGTTTGCATTCCCATCAACAGCACTAAAGGATTCCTCTTTCTCCACATCCTTGCCAACATCTGTTGTTGCCTGAGTTGTTAATTTTAGCCATTCTGACAGGTGTGAGGTGATATCTCATTGTAGTTTTGATTTTTATTTCCCTGATAATGAGTCATGTTGAGCATTTTTTCATGTGTCAGTTGGCCATCTGGATGTCTTCTTTGGAGAAGTGTCTATTCATGTCTTTGGCCCATTTCTTCACTGGATTATTTGTTTTCTGGGTGTTGAATTTGGTAAGTTCTTTATAGATTTTGGATACTAACCCTTTATCTGACATGTCATTTGCAAATATCTTCTTTTGGTTGCCTTTTAGTTTTGCCCATTGTTTCCTTCACCGTGCAGAAGCTTTTTACCTTGATGAAGTCCCAATAGTTCATTTTTGCTTTTTTCCCCTTGCCTGCGGAGACGTGTTGAGTAAAAAGTTGCTGCAGCTGAGGTCAAAGAGGTTTTTGCCTGCTTTCTCCTCTAGGATTTTGATGGCTTCCTATCTTATGTTTAGGTCTTTCATCCATTTTGAGTTTATTTTTGTATATGGAATGAGAAAGTGGTCCAGATTCATTTTTTTTGCATGCTGCTGTCCAGTTTTCCCAATACCATTTGCTGAAGAGATTGCCTTTATTCCATTGAATAGTCTTTTCTGCTTTGTCAAAGATTATTTCGCCATACGTTTGTGGGTCCATTTCTGGTTTCTCTATTCTCCTCCATTGATCTAAGTGTTTTCGTGCCAGTACCATACTGTCTTCATGATTACAGCTTTGTAATACATCCTGAAGTCCAGAATTATGATGCCTACAGTTTTGGTTTTCTTTTTGCTATTTGGGGTCTTTTCTGGTTCCATACAAATTTTAGGATTATTTGTTCTAGCTCTGTGAATAATGCTGGTGTTATTTTGATAGGGATTGCATTGAATGTGTAGATTTCCTTGGGTAGTAGGAGATTCTCATTTTATAAGGAAAATGAGTGGACATGGAATCAAGACACAACTCCAGATGTTCTGCCTCCAAAAGCACTTATTTGTCCCAGATACTACATTGTTAATCCCAAATAAAACATTCCAAGGATAAATGATAGATTTTATACCTGCATGCTATATTTGAAAACAACAAAAAAGTAGTAAACACTCAAATAATAGTGACTTGAACAAGAAGTGGTTATTTCTCTCTCAAGTAAATGAGGTTAGTTGCACAGGGCTAGCTTGGTGACTATACTGTCTAAAATCTCTGGAACCAAGCTCTTCCCACTCCCTGGAGTATGGTCCTGTCCTCACAATATAAGGTGGCTGCTAGAAATCCTGCCATCAGATCTCTGTTCCAAGCATAAGGGTGGATTAAAGGATAAAACAACAATGGAAAAAAGGCACCAACCAGTTGATATTTAAGGCAAGTTTTTGAAAGCTAACCCCTGACACTTCTGTGTCAATAATGGGCAAGAATGCCCACTTTTCCCTACCTCTCTTGCCTATAGTAGCAGGAGTCAGGAGGAAGTTTTGTGTGCTCCAGATGACTCTGCTCCTGCCCTCCCCATACCACCAAACACTGCTGGAGGCAGAAGTAGAGACGGGGCCCCGGAACTCTGTGTCCTTAGCTAAACCTCGCTCTGCCCTTTTCTCTGCATGCAGAACCTCGCCAGCACTGTCTGCCCTGTCGCCATCTCAGTGTGCGCGTTGCCCTGTTTACATCAGTCACCACAAAAACCCCTGACGCCCAGGCTAGACTTCACCCCCAGGTGTCTCATTCCCACTCAAATTTATGAACACTGAGGCAACTCCCATCTCTTTTTCTATGTTCTATCCTCCTATTTTGCTTCATTTTTCTACATAACACTTATCACCTGACATAATATATTTTTAACTTCTCTATTTCCTCCTGGTAGGTAGATTATAAACTCAATTTGGGGGTTGGGAGGGCAGGGATTACTGGAAATTTGTTTATTTTATTTACCACTATATCCCTAGATCCCAGACTCCAGTAGGTGCTCAATAAGTGTTTGTTGACTGACTGACTGAATGAATGAATGAATGAATGAATCTTTTTGGTCAGGACCTATACACATGGCAAGACCTGCAAAGGAAGCTGGGAAATGTCTTTTTGCAAGTGATCACATGTGTCACTAAAAATTGGGAAGAGGGAAGTATAGATATTGTAGGATAATCAACACCCTCTAGCACAGAGTCACCTACTAAGTGATTTCATGTAAACCTTACAAATATGTTTATCTTCACTAAAATAAAACTATAATGACAGTATGCAACAATCCACCTGAAAGACAGGATGGAGATATGTGACTTAGAAGTTTTGGTGCCTGAAAGCCCTGTCTGGAGAAAGAAAAATAAGTATACACATATGCCATGAGACTTCACTGTGCATAGGAGCAAAGCGATGCTCAAGGAAATGAAGTAGCTTATTCTGGAAACAAAATCCATTAGGTGTCAAAATGAGTGCCCAAATTTTTGGTTTTGTGCTCTCCCAGGTATGCCATTACCATGAAGTCTTGTCATACTGTTGGGTTATTGTTGATTTTCCATAGACAGAGACAGGCAGGGAGGGCAAGATGAATATATATGTGGTCAGAAAATCCATATCCTTCAGACAGAGCTAAAGGGTAAGAGGTGAAGACAGCTCAGGAGAAATGAGAAACCAAGGAATGCTGAATTTGTGAACTGATAGGTTTTTGGCAAAAAGACTTTTAAGATACTCAATCATGACTGTTGGAGTCTAGCTAGTTCTAGATGTCTTTCTGTTAATCCAGTAACTTATTTGCTGTATTATTTACTTACCGAATATTGCATATGTGCATTCAAATGTAACCTTTTCAAGTGGAATCAGAGGTAAATTTCCAAGTTCATTTGTATTAGATTGCCCTATATATTGACGAAAATGAATTAAAGTTCAAAAAAAGTCATCTTTTTCTTTTTCCCAGCTCCTCTTATAAGATTTAAATGTTGTTCAATTTTGACAATTTTGCTCGTGATGCGTAAGGCTGAGCCAGACTCAGTTTTCTCCTCTTCAGATGTTGAGTCTGAAGAAGTGCTGACAAGCAAGAGTTTAAAAAAAAAAAAAAAAAGGCTGGCACATTTTTGGCAAGCCATTTGACATGTGGGCCCATTATTATTTTAGAAAGCAAGATGGCTCCTTGTGGCAGACAATTCTCTGTACCCCCTCCCACTGCATACTTAGAAGACCATCACGTTGCCCAAGGTCTGGAAGCCAACTAATGAGAAAAAAAAAAATGAGTCCTTAAAACTGCTTGTGTCTTCATGCTGTGGTTGTAAATAGGAAGGGAGGGGGAGGGACTTTCCAACACAGGCATCTGATCCCACCTCATCAAGGAAGCAGGACTTGAATGCGTCGCCATAGCGCTGCATTCCCCCCAACCCCACCCTCACCCGCCAGAGTCCCTACTCCACAACACTGCAATTCCCCCATTGTTAGTTTTTACCTTCCTGCCTTCACCTGCGGTCTGTGAGATAGAAACCCTTTCTGTTTTTTCACCTAGACATCTCCAAAACTTCTATATTGCCTGGGGCATAACTGATACTCAATAAATATTATCGACTTTAATCAATTTAGCTATCACAGCTTACAGGGAAGGTATGTGTCTAAGTAAGTGGGAGCCTACAGACGGTTAAGAAAAAAACTAATTGGCATAGAGGAAAAGCATTACATAAACAAAATGAAATTTGAGTATCTGTCCACTGAAAGTTTGGTCTTCATGATCAGTTTATAAACTAATTTTTCTTTCATTTTCAATGCACAGATACATTTCTTTAGCACGCAAACGACATAAGGGAATCTAAACACCTTACGCTATTGTCATTAATGATGGCATTGATTTGGGTCACTGTCATTCTAAGCTTCACATGAGACAGAAAGAAGCATAAGTTGGTTGTCATAGAAATTAAGAAATGATTCAGATTCTTAAAGAAGCTTGATTGGAGTTTGGAAGTGACTTACAATTCAATGTATTTTTAGTTGATGTTGAAGCCAAAATCAAAATTAAATCTTCTGTCAGTTAATTAAGTGTGTAGAAGAGTTTCCAATTAGATTTCATCAAAAGAATTACTGTGATGGAATAACGGTATCCTATTCAACATGCTTCCTTCAAATTTCTTCCACATACCTCCATCCTACTCTAGATTTTCTAACCCTCCAAAGAGACAAAAAAAGGGGGGAAAGACAAGAAAACATCTTCTCTAAATCCTTCAAATAATGTGGGCTCATCCCAACTGTCAGTGTTAGGATTCTGAAATTCTAAGTGGTACGTGACATGAAAGGTGGGCAACTTAGCATTTATATTTCTATGCATATGTACATTATGAAGACATATATTTCCATAAGTATCATGCTAAGGGAGGAAAATGTCAAAAAGATCTTATGAAAACCTTAGAAATATTTTTACCTTCACTGAAATGAAACTATAAAGGAGGCACCCTTTATGAAGAGACTATCCTGAGATTTTAAACATATGAGGTGTATAATTACAGTCACTCTGCTTCCAGTTTATATTTACAATTTCTTCTTCACTAAATACTTCTCGGTGTAGTAATGGCTAATATCTATTAAGCTTTTACTATGCTGTGGGCACCATATTAAGTGTTTGTATGTACATTGTGGCATTTAATTGTCTCAACAACCCCAGGGATAGATACAATTATGATCTTTATTTTATCCACACAGAAATTCAGCACAGAGGGATTAAGTGATTTGCCAAGCAACTGGCAAACTCTTATCTCAAGCTCCAAAACCATCAACAACTCCTTTAGTTTAAGTACGCTTGCAAACTATGGCCTGGTTACAGGTAATATGCATAAAAAAGACCTTTTGTCTCTTTTCCGTGACCACTCAAAGTTATGACTTCACGTATGGTTCTGGCCAGACCCTGAATCCACCTCTGTCACTTTCCCCCATTTTTATCCTTGCCCCCGGTAATAGTTCTGAAGGTCAATTTTATCTACTCGTAACTTTCTGGTGAAAAAAACCTCAGTTCCTTCTCTACGATCTATTTTGCTTCCTTTTCCCATCTCCACTAGAAAAAGTATTCCCAAAGGAAAGAGTCATAACATCTATACACAAGAGCAAGAAGGAAGAATTCTCTCAAATGTCTAAAAGTATTCTGAGAGCAGGTGGGATCAGAGAAGATAAAATCTGGGGATCTGAGTTGCACACTGAGTGACTGCATGTGGCCTTCATAAAAACGAAGCCTATATGAACTTATGCTAGTTCCTATTTTGAATTAAGTGACCTTTTGAATTATGTGGACCGGGAAAATAAATAAATACGTAGATACATACAGGGGAAACTAGGTGGCTCCGTCGGTTAAGCATCTGACTTCGGCTCAGGTCATGATCTCACGGCTCATGAGTTCGAGCCCCATGTCAGGCTCTGTGGTGACAGCTCAGAGACTGGAGACTGATTCAGATTCTGTGTCTCCCTCTCTTGTTGCCCCTCCCCGACTCATGCTCTCTCTCTCTCTCTCTCTCTCTCTCTCTCTCTCAAAAATAAATAAACATTAAAAAAAAGAATACAGAGTTTACTCAATTATACACACACACACACACACACACACACACGATTTACATGTGTTCCAACAACCCTCACTATTTGCCTTGGAACAGTTGTGAGTTTTCGAAAGGACATGAGAAAATGCTGGTAGGGCTAGTGTACAAGAAATCAACAATGGTGGTATGAAAAAGGCATCTTATTGTCTGGAGATCATAAGTTCTCTCCCACTGCATCTTTCTTCCAATGAATTAAGAAAAAAGTGACTGAATGTCAGATTCTCAGGAGTGAGAAAAAAGAAGGCTTCAAACTAAAATGTCCAATCCCTGTGCTGTGATAAGTTACTTCTGGCAGGTTGACATCACTGATTGATCATGGCTCCAGAACCACCTCCTTTCTTGCCTGGAAACTTAACCTTCAGATTTTGGTAGCAATGAAGATTGACTTTGTGCTTCTCAAAGCACAGACAGAGTAATTCAAAAAGGAGAATTACAGATCTTATCTCATTATGCTAGTAAAAAAACTGATTTAGAAACCTGTTTGCAGAGAGCAGTTTTAACCACATTATGGTCCAAAATTAGATGCTCTTTTTGAGACTGGATGAAATTTGATCCCTTTGTCAATGACATGTCATTGCCACATGATAGAAGCTTGTGTGTGGTAGGTGATTCCTCAAAATTCCTCAGCAGTTATAAAGCAAACAAAATCAACCCTAGGAAACCCGATTGTGAGGAAACTCAAGAACCTTGCACTGTGTATGCCTCTGCCTTCAACAGAGAGCCTGGCTTGACCGTTCCAGGCATATACAGCTCTTCCAATGCCTCTGATAAGATTGCTTCCTGCAGAGTGCAGTTCAAGATCCTCCCTTGTGGTAGGGCCACAGAAGGCTTCCAAAGGCCACATAATCAACCACACTGACAGTGGGGCCACTCATTTATCTTGCTGCACTTTAAACCCAATTTTTGTGTGTCCTAACGATGGAAAACAACTCACTTTTTTTCTGTTTTATAAACCCCCTGACCAGAAAGAAATTCTGAAAGTAGCTTTCATTGTCTTTGTTTTGTTTTGTTTTGTTTTGTTTTGTTTTGTTTTGTTTCAGGCTGAATAATCCTAAATTTTGTATGCTTTCTTCTTGCTGGCCGTGCTTTCCATCTCATAATTCATCCTATGATTAACTGTAGCTTTCTAAGATCCTTATAAAGTTTTGGTTGGGCCTAACCAAAGAAAAGTGTGATGAATGTGTGTCAACAATGAATATTAAGTGTTGTTTGCCAGAAGGCTATCTAACTGCACTGCCTAGTCCTGGAGCTCCTTAAATCACTAAAGTTATTCATTACTCTTGTCTCTAAAACCATCCTGTGGAAAAAAAAAAATCCTGTGCTGAAGTGCATAAGGTAATTGGAAAGAAGGAGAGTGCTGTTCACAGGGATCTGTGTGGCAGATTAATTTGGGGGGTTAACCGGCTAATTGCATGGTATAAGAGGTGGTGACATGGTGCAGTACAAAGAACACGGGACCGAGAGTCATGGGCAGGGTGCAGAACTTTCCCCACCCTTGCCACTCACCAGTTGGGTGACCTGGGGCATGTGCCCAAGCTTTGGATCTTTTATCTGCATCAAGAAGATACTGCAGAGATGAGATTTATGATTCTACTCATGTCTGAAACTTGGAATTCAGTAACTTAATGTTAAGCAGAGCTCTATGAGGATATAATACAAAGTATATTTCCAAGGTGACAAGGTTGATGAAGTCCTCAGTAGAGAGTGCTGTATCTAAAGGGGCTGCCACAGAGGAGAGTTGTGAACATCTGGGTATAGAGTGTGGGTTTTGGATGCCTGGAAACTGGGCAGGGGCGGGGGGGGAGGGTGAGAGTGGGCTCCCATTCTGTTGAGAGCCTCAGCCAGCATGAGAGATAATGTCTGAACTCTTCTGTCCTTCCTTACATAAGCCCAGCCATGCTGAAATAGATCTCAATGATACTGGGGACATTCAGTGTTTACCTCATATATACCTTTGAGGAAAATCTTATTTGTCAAAGACAAAATCATCTCCTCCTCTAGAGTTGCCAAGATGATAAATATCCTGGCAGAAAGGTTGATGACTATCAAGTTCTATAGTAAACCCAAGAGACAACTGGGATTTATCTTTTCCTTCATTTCAAAACAACTATCTCCAAAGAACTCAGCCACCATGGAGTTTTGACTTTCTCCAGTGCTTTTGTCCATGGCATCAAGAAGTGATAGAGGAGTTTCAAACGAAGCAAAGACAAAAATGCCCTTGAACCTTATATCCAATGAGTTGGTATTCCTTTAGTAATTGAAATCAATATAGCACAGTGGTTAGGAGCTCATTCTGGACTCAGCTGAATCTAGTTTGCACTTCTCTCATTTAATAAGAGTAGGACCTCAATGGAGGCTGAGGTCTTTAAGCTTCTGTTTCTCCTCATCTGCCAAATGGAGATAATAACAACAGCTATCTCATAGGGTTATCTATCTCATGTAAATTAATAATAAAAAGTTCTTAGCCCAATGCCTGGCATATGGTGAGTGCTCGATAAATGGACATCATCATCATCGTCAATTTTATCTTCCAGGAGGCAAAAGTGATAACATTGTGGTTCTAAAGTGTACAAAAATCACATTCAGAGAAAAGAAGTACACTCTTATAATATGCTTCCCATTTCTGGCAGCTGAACACGGGATTGGAAAGTGAGCTGGAATGTGTCAAATACGAATCTCACAAAAATAGGTAGAGCACTGCCTCAAGCTAGTTTCCCAAGCCAGGCCAGTGTCTCATATTAAAGTTTCCCTGCAGTCATATTGAAGCATTATTACTATATATTGCTTTGAAAACAGAAGCTGAGACGTGTGTCTTCAAAGTATCTTTTAGGCTATCCTCACTGGTCCACCCAAGCTTCTCATTTTCTAGTGGAATCATGGTTTTGATCATTGTGAGACAAAAGACTGAGAATAGATAGATGACCAATTGGCTTGTGTGCCAATTCCCTAGTTTGATTTCAATTTTAATAAACACCAATGGGAGGAAAAAACCACAGATTTCTCTGTGGTTATGAATCCAGTCCTCTACGGATGAAGTCACTGTTATTATAAAGACTGACAGAGAATGTGAACAATATAATATTTGATAACATCAAGCCAAAAAAAATGTCAAGTGCTTTATGCAGTGGAGGTTAGTGATTGGGTGTAACATTGTGTTGCCGAGTAAGAGACAAACGTATAAAAGCTAAACATGGGCTTTTTTGCTCTTACTACAGTATTTCTCTCTGTCAATTCAAAATTCTTATTTTTATTTCTTATTAGTTTATTTTATGGACCTAAACAAGTTCAAGCTGCAAAAATGACATCTGTGTTTGTACAAGACAACAGACATCATTTGAATTTATTAATAGGAAGCATTTTACACCTAGAAAAGACTCAAATAACCAATGTAGTAAGCAGATGGGAAAATATAATAAATAATCTGTCTTTCAATGACATTTATATCTTTTCCTCATTCGGCAATGGCAGACAAAATAGGCAAATGGACTTTTTTAGAGGCAGAGTCTAGGAAAAGCTTCTTTAAAGCTGCTTTTGTCAGAAGCTTATTTTTATTATATCAGATTGAGTATCTAATCAAGTGATCTGCATTTTATAATGCAAAAGTTTGAAGCCATTTTAGGGGGGAAAATACCTAATTTACAAGGGTGCTCAAATGTAAATAAAAGCCAAAAGTGTTTTCTGAAATGGAGAACATTTTAGTGAAAGTACTTCAACCTAAGACATTTAAATCTAAATTTTGCTTCCAGATGTACTTGTTCTAATATACAAAGCAAAAGATCTAAGAGCAGAAAACTAAACAGGTTTGGAGTTTTTAGCCTGAAGGAGAGAAAAAAATCAAGGAAAATTAAATTTAAAATCTTCCATTTTAGAAAGAGTTTTGACTAAGAGAATAGAAATGTATTTTTCTGTATCTTCATTTACTTAAAAACATTTTTTAACATAAAGTCTCTATGAAAATTACCATCGGGAGGTCTTCAGTTGGGTAGAAGTCACCATTTACTGTTGACAAGAGTTTTTAAACATGGACGAAAGGGTTTGCCTTTTGTGAGATCTTTTGAAATATGAGAGAGTGTTTTTTCCAGGTTGGCTAGAGTTGCCCAGGTGTGATTGCCTTCAAATCCATTCCTGCCCTCTTCAGATTCTTCTAGCTCAATTTGCTATGTTGGCAAGGTGTGTTATATTCCTCCAAAAATGTGATTTCTGCTATCTGGTTTTCAATTAATTAAAAAGGAGGCCATTACACTGAGGTGGCTCTCATGCTAGGATGGCTGATGGAAGCAATCCAAAACCCAAGCCTGTAAATGCCTCAAGGTTATAAAATCAAAACCTAAGAACAACCAATCATAAATAGCCAACGAGGCTTTAAGTTATAGCCAATTACATAATTTCCTTGCTTTTCTTCTGCACCTTTTCTGTTTAAGTCTTGCTCCCTAGCTCCTGTCTATGGGGTACCACTAACCACCCCCAGGTTGGTGTTTCCCGATTCCAATAAATTTTTTGCTTGTATAAACTCTTAAAAATTTTAATATGCCTCAGTTTATATTTTAACAGTGTTTAGGGAAGGATTCGTTAGAGATTAATTCCTCTTAATTTTTATGTCCACCATGGTCAGAGAGCAAAAGTTGGCTATCCTGCTTATACCTTTCAAAGCTAATTGAAATTTGTCACAACCAAATAAGCCTTGGGAAGTAGTTGCATTTCTGGATGCTTCTCATTGTACTTATTTATTTATTTGTATTCTTTTTGATGCACCTTTTATTGCTTATTGCTGTATTTATTTTTTAATGCTTTTTTATTTTTGAGAGAGAGAGACAGAGCATGAGCAGGGGAGGGGGAGAGAGAGAGAAGTGGGCTCCAGGCCCTGAGCTGTTAGCACAGAGCCCGACATGGGGCTCAAACTTCTAAGCTGTGAGATCATGACCTAAGCCAAAGTCAGACACTCAACCAGTTGAGTCACCCAGGCACCTCTGTTTTCAAGGTAGGATAAGGTTCTTTCATTATTAATTCCAAAAATGAAATGTCCTATAGTTAGTTCTGTTTTTAAATTCATTTTGATCTTAAAATGAACGTCATCTTTTCAAAACCTGCCCCTTTATAGGTAGGCTGTAGAGTTTTAGGTGAGTAGCAAAGTAAGTTATCCCCTTAAGCAAAGCTTTCTGCATATGTGGGCAGGGGTGGGCTGGGGGGTAGGCTTTTAGACCTAATGGACCTTGTGTTGAACAATATTCTTTCTTACTAAAAATCTCAAAGTAGCAAGTCTGAACCATGTTGAGTGAGTTACATTTGCAGTGGAGGAGAGTACAGAGAAAGCGATTAAACAATGAGGGAGATTCCATTTGAAAGATAATCCTAAGTACAAAAGAGGTAAATTCATATTCATCTTTTTGATTCAAGTAGTTATTTTCCACTGAATGAATGGCTGCCACGTTTAAGAACAAAACAGTGGTCTAATTGATTATGTTTTCTAAAATTTGCCTGATTTTTGGTGAGTGTCTTAATCTATTCAGGCTGCAGTAACAAAATACCATAAACTGGGTGGTTTAAGCAAAACAGAGAAATTTTCTTCACATTTTGGAGGCTGGAAATCCTAGATCAGGGCATCAGTATGCTTGGGTTCTGGTGAGAACCCTCTTCCTGGCCTGCAGATAGCTGCCTTCTGGATGTGTGCTCACTTGGCCTTTTCTTGATGAACGTCTGAGGGGAGAAAGAAGTGGGGGGATAAACTCTCATGTTTTTTTCTTATAAGGGCACTAATCGTATCATGAGGGGTCCACCCTTGTGAACTTCTCCAACCCCCATTACCTCCCAAAGGCCCCCATCTCAAAATCCCATTACATTGAGGATTAGGACTTCCAATCTATAAATTGGGTGGAGAGGGAAACACAGATATTCAGTCCCTAACAGACAGGCAAACTAGAGCTTAACTGAACTGTGCATGACACTCAGTAAAAGTCGTGTCTATGCACATCTTCCCTTTGTACTCCCAGATTCAGAAATCCTTCAGAAATCCACGTTCTCCATCCCCAAAGCTGCATCTCCACTGGCCCCTCTCATCCACATATGCATCCGTGCAGAAGACTCCAGCTCTCTTCCCTTCCTGTCTTACCCATCAAACTGCTAGTTGTCACCCTAGAGGTCAAAAAAGGGGCAGTGTGCATGATCAGAAGAGGTAATGTCCTGCATTTTGCATCATTTTAGGAAGGTATGCCTCTTCTTATTCTTGTCCATCTCTAGCACCTGTCTTGTATATCTCTGATCTACACTCTCTAGTTTATCACAGACAAGAATCCTCACTGTTCCTAAAGCCTTAGCAGCTTGAGAACTTGATTATAGTTTACATGGATAAAGTGCCTTGTGACTTGAGATGCTTTCATAAACACCAATTTGGAGGATCTTCACTTTTATAAGGTGAAGAGACTAACATAACACAGGTTGACCCTTGCCTGAGGACCCAAGTTTAAGTGGTAGATTCAGGACCCAGCCCAAGCCCTCTGCACCGCAGACCCAGGCCCTCCCAGGATGTCAGTTATCCATTACACAACGCTACCACAATCTCTGCAGTTACAGTACAATAAACTCTCTCTTGTCCAATTATTCTCAGATGCTCTTTTAAACCTAAAAACTAGTAAATTTTAACAACTGAAATTATATAAAGGAATGCATATGTGTAGTTTTCAAAGGATGGACAACACAAAGTATTCTGTTGACCTCCTACCACAAGCTTCTTTCATCTTGCTCATTCTATCCAGCTGCCCCACAAGGAGGGAACGTTTATTTTTTGAGCTCCTCATAGGGTCCAGCATTGAGCTGTACCCCACATGAGAATCACAGGGTATTGTTTAAGGAACTCACTCTGAAACTGAACAAAACAAACTTTGATCCTAAACCTGATTGCACCGTTTAGCCATAAAACCTTGAGACTATTCATTTGCCTTTCCAAGGCTCAGCTTCCCCATCTGTTAAGCTAGAATAAAAGCAATAGCGAGGAAGATTGTGGATATTACATAAGCGAACTCATGTAAAGCCCTCCACACACTATCTGCCATGTGGTAAACATTGCCTATTGTCCATTATTACGATTGCCATTTATTGTTCAAAGACAAACAAGACATAGTTCTTACTTCAGAAGACTCACGATGTAATGCAGAAATGAAAGAGGCTTAAATAATGCCAGGATAGACAGATTCCAGAAAAACAGGGAGACCTAGATTTTCCTCCCACAGCTCTCTTCCTACTAACTCCCAAATGTCGTAACTCTCTTGACCTAAGACTTAGTAAAATCCTGGCTGATTTAATCCCCAGTATTTTTTTCCTTGAGAAAGAAAAATTCCAATGCATGAAAGTATGTCTGCAGAAATGGCAAGCATATGGAGTAAAAACTCAAAGCAAAAAAAAAAAAAAAGTATAACAGTTTAGAACTCCAGCTTGATGTAGTGTTGCAATTCACAGCCTTGTCAGTCTGTTTTATAACACCATTGCTCAAATTTGTGACAAAGTCCCAGCCCCAGAATCCTAGAATGAAGAAATTTGGCATGGGGTAGACTTGTTTACATTTTCTTCTTCTGAATATTTTCATTTAGAAGTTGGTGTTTCTCAGGGTGCCTGGGTGGCTCAGTCAGTTAAGCATCTGACTTTAGCTCAGGTCATGATCTCATAGTTCATGGGTTCGAGCCCTGCATGGGGCTCTGTGCTGACAGCTCAGAGCCTGGAACTTGCTTCAGATTCTGTGTCTCCCTCTCTCTGCCCCTCCCCAGCTCGCACTCTGTCTCTCTCTCCCAAAAATAAGTAAACATTAAAAACAAATTTTTTTTAATTTGGTGTTTCTGGTTTAGACACCCTTGATTACAAACAGGGAGATAAAAATATCAAATATCAAGGCAAAGTGGGACAGAAGTCAAATTGGGTCTGAGATGATCTCCTCAAGCCCCTTCTACCTCCCTTTCTCTATCAGAGATGGTCACTAACACAGATGTAAAGTGAGGACAACTGGTGCACAGGCGGAGCACTTTTCTTTATTCATCAAGTACTTCTCATGGGCCGGGGACTGTTTCAGGTAATTCACAATTAATGAATATAGCTCATTAACCCTCACAACAACCCTATGAGGTGGATGCCTTTATTATTCTCAATTTACAGATGCAGAAACTGACACACAAAGAAATTAAGCAATTTACCCTAGGGCAGAAAGACAGGAAAAGATGGACCTTGGATTATAAACCCAGGTATAAACCCAGGTAGGCTCCATAGTTTAACTGCTTTGCTAATATTTATGCTGGGTTTTTTTTTTTGCTAGGAAATGCTGTTTTTTGCTAGGAAATGCTGGTCTTCCACTTTGTGACCACATGCCATTTGCGAAAGTGGTGATGGAGGTTCAGACGTTGACCGTGCATGTGATTTAGGCCTCTTTGGGGACACCTGGCTTACAGAATTTAAAAACGCTAATGTTCCACCTTAAGAATTAAACTTAATTCTTGCACACTGGTTTCTAAGGATTAAGCCTCTTCTACCAGGATGATGATAGGTTTATATATTTAAAATCTGCAAAAACATAAATTCTAATGAAATAGGTGGTCCTCATTTTTACTAGGTTTGTGATTTATGATCTTAAATTACAGTCTTATGGATACGGGAGGGAGCAGGAGCATCAAATATTGAACATTTGGCTCCTTTTTAAAACAATTTAAATTGGAATTTTATGTAATTTTTCTTTTCTCAAATCCCTTTTTCACACTCAAATTGCAGAGCCAAATTCTACTTTAAACCAGATGACAAGTGGACGGATATTACAGTTTAGTTGTTTGGTGGTTTTTGTTTGGTTTGGTTTTGTTTTACATTTAGTAGAGGGGAAAGTGGTACATTCATTTGATCCCTTCCTTCTTCTGCCCCCATGAAATATCATACCTGAATTCAACTGAAAAATTAAGAAGCATTGAATTTCTATTACATACTGGAAAATATGTCCCCTGCACTGGCAGTGAATACCGCTTAGTAGGTATTCAGTAAATAGTTGACAATGAAAGGTGCTGCGGATTCAGAGATGAATTTGATTCTTCCCTAAATTTGATTCTTCCCTTTCCTCCGTGGTTTATGATCCAATAAGAATCAGTCCTACAAACAACTGAAGTGCAACGTGATAGATTTTGAGAACGATGTACACGCGAGTGCTATAGATGACTCCTTGCAGTAGTAATAGTAAAAAGGGAAACCCTTCAGAAAGAACAACTTCAATTCTTATTTTTCTTTCTTAAACTTTATTAGATTTAAAAAATTTTTAAAGTAATATATGGGGGCGCCTGGGTGGCTCAGTCAGTTAAGCGTCTGACTCTTGATTTTGGCTCAGGTCATTATTTCACAGTTCATGGGAATGAGCCCTGTGTGGGCTTCTGTGCTAACAGCATAGAGCCTGCTTGGGATTCTCAATGTCTCTCTCTCACTCTCTCTCTCTTTCTCTCTGCCCTTCCCCCGCAAGCACGTGCACCCTCTCTCAAAATAAATAAATAAACATTAAATAAAAGTAATATATGATTTTGTAAAAAAAAAAAAAAAAACAAACCATACAATACACAGATGTATTTATAAAAAGCAAATAATCTCCTCTATACCCTATCTTTTTTTAATGTTTATTTATTTTTGAGAGAGAGAGAGAGAGAGCATGAACCGAGGAGGGGCAAACAGAGACAGAGAGAACACAGAATCTGAAGCAGGTTCCAGGCTCTGAGCTGTTAGCACAGAGCCAGACACAGGGCTCAAACCCATGAACCATGAGATCATGACCTGAGAAGAAGTCGGACACTTAACTGAGCCACCCAGGTGCCGGTCCCCTGTTCCTTATCTTTAATCTCAGTATCCTTGAAGTATTTTTAAGAATAAAAATTATATATTCTTCAATACATAAGATTTATTTTTTCCTAACAAAGGGGGGGTGTAATATACCTATCACTTTGGAATTCCACAAAATATTATGTGTATATCTCCAGATCAATAATATAAATGGAATGCTTAAAATATATAATGTTGCATATATTGAATATACCATAATATATTCAAGGATAAATTCTGGTAGGTAATCAGATCGGAGCCTTTTTTTTGTCTTTGTTTTCTGGTTTTGTTTTGTCTTTAAAACATCCCCATGTATCTGTCCTTAGCTGCAAGTGCTGTTTGTTTATTTTGTTTGTTCTAATCTGCTTTATTGAAGCATAGTTTATATTCAACGAAATTTTGCCATTTTAAGTACACACTTTGATATGTTTTAACAATCATGCATATAAAATATATACAGTCATGTAAATACCACAGTAAATGAAATATAGAACATATCCATCATCCTCAAAAAGTTCCTGTGTGCTTTAATTCAGCACTCCCTCCACATTCACTGATCTGCTATTCTGGCTATAGTTGGTGCCATTTCTAAAATTCAAACAAATAAAAGCATATACGTATAGTATTTTGCATATGGCTTCTTACCCTTAGCTTTTAGAAATCTAAACCAGATGTTTTTCGAAAATGTCCTCCTAATCTGTTGGCTTGCCTTTTCATAGTCTTAGAGTCTTTTAAAGAGCAGAAGTTTATAATTTTGAAGAAATACAATTTATTGATTTTCCTTTTATGGTGTTCTTTTTGTCTTATCTAACAGATCTTTGTCTAAAACAAAACATCTTTTGTTTTGAAGACTTAGTTTTTTCTTATATATTTAGACTTATGTGTGGTATAAGGTAAGAGTTGAGTTTTATTTTTTCAATTATATGGTATCCATTTATTACAAAGCAATTTAGTGAGGAGACTATCTGGTCTGCACTGAATTGCTAAGGCACTTTTGGCAAAAATCAATTGAAGATGTAGGTATGTGTCAATTTCTGGACTCTACTTATGTCAGTGCTATACAGTTTCAATTACTGTAGCTTTGTCTTGAATTCAGATGATATAAAAGGTCCAACTTTGTTCTTCTACAAGGTTATCTTTACTATTCTAAGCCCTTTGTACTTCCATATATTTTGGAAACAATTTCTCCAACTTTATAAAAAAGTCCACTGGGATTTGATTAGGATCACACTGAATTTATAGATCAATTTGAAGAGAACTGACATCCTAGTGGTATTGGGCCTTCCACTCCATAGGATGTGTCTCCATTTACTTAAATCTTCTTTAAATTCTTTTATTTAGCAAGATTTTGTAGTTTTCAGTATACAAGTATTGTGCATATTTTGTTACATTTATCTGTAATTTTTGTATGTTGTTTACACTATTGTAAATATATTCAAATTTCAATTTCCAATTGCTTGTTGTTTGTATAAAAATACACTTGAGTTTTGAACATTGACCTCGTATCCTGCAAACATACTAAGCTCAATTAGCTTGTTTTTGTTTTTTTAGATTCCTTAGGATTTTTTATATATAAACCCATGATTATATGAAAAACACAGGGTTATTCTTTCCTTTCCAATCTGTATGCATTTTTTTTTCTCTTGCCTTATTACTGACTAGAACTTCTAGTACAATGTTGAATAGAAATAGTGAGTGTGAACAATCCTTGCCTTGTACCTAATCTTAGGGTGAAAGCATTCAGTATTTCACCACTAAGTATGATGTTGTTTGTGATATTTTTCATAGATAACTTTTATTAGGTTGAAAAGTTCTTAACAATTCCTTGTTTCTTACAACTTTTAAAAAATCATGAATGGGTGTTGAATTTTGTCAAATGTTTCTCCTACCATATTAAGATTAAAACTTTAAAACTTTTTCTTCTTTAATCAGTTAATATAGTGAATTATCATATTGATTAGTTTTCAAATGTTGAACCAACCTTAAAAATTTTTGGAATAAATCTCAGTTAATTGTGATATATCATTTTATATAGTGCTGGATTTGCTTATATTGGTAATTTTCTTCTTTTTGTCTAATTTTAAAAATTTTTTTTAATGTTTTTATTTATTTTTGAGAGAGACAGAGCAGAGCAGGGGAGAGGCAGAGAGAGGGAGTCACAGAATCCCAAGCAGTGTCCAGGCCCTGAGCTGTCAGCACAGAGTATGACACAGGACTTGAACCCACAGACTGTAGACTGTGAGATCATGACCTGAGCCAAAGTCGGACGCTCAACCGACCGAGCCACCCAGGCGCCCCTTCTCTTTGTCTAATTTTGATAGCAGGGTTACACTTGTCTCAAGTGAATTAAGAAATGTTTCCATCTCTTCTACATTCTGCAAGAGTATGCAAAATTGATACTATTTTTTTCCCTAAATGCTGAAGAAAATTTACCAACAAAGCCTTCTAGGCCTGGAGTTTACTTTGTGGGAAGGTTTTAAATATGAATGTCATTTCTTTAATAGATATTTGGGTATTTTAAGGTTATCTATTTTTCTCCTTAGGAGAGTTTGGTAATTTGTCTTTTTCAAAAAATTTGTCCATTTTGTGTACATTATCAAATTTATGGGCATGAAGTTCTTTATAATTTTTGTTATTCTTTAATATTTATACAATCTGTAGTCATAACCTCACATTAATTCTTGAAGTAGTTTGTGCCTTCTCTGTTATTGTCTGGATTAGTCTAGTTTTATCAATTATATTGATTTTTTTTTAAGAACTAGCTATTGGTTTTACTCATTTTCTCTATTATTTATCTGATTTCCACTTCATTATTTCTGCACTTCTCTTTATTATTTTCTTTCTTTATTTCTTTCCTTATTACTCATCTCTTTATTATTTTCTTTCTTTTGCTTATTTTGGGTTATTTTGTGTTTATGTATGTGTTTTCCAAGTTTCTTATGGTAAAACCTGAGATCATTTCTTTTTTTTTTTTCGTTTATTTTTATTTATTTTTGGGACAGAGAGACACAGAGCATGAACAGGGGAGGGGCAGAGAGAGAGGGAGACACAGAATCGGAAACAGGCTCCAGGCTCTGAGCCATCAGCCCAGAGCCCGACGCGGGGCTCGAACTCACAGACCGCGAGATCGTGACCTGGCTGAAGTCGGACGCTTAACTGACTGCACCACCCAGGCGCCCCTGAGATCATTTCTTGAGACCTTTAACAATCTTTTCTTTTTTTTTCTTTTTTTTTAAGAGAGAGAGAGAGATGGGGGGAGGGGCAGAGAAAGAGGAAGACACAGAACCCAAACCATGCTCCAGGCTCTGAGCTGTCAGCACAGAGCCCGGTGCGGGGCTCAAACTCATGAACTGCCAGATCATGACCTGAGCTGAAGTCGGACGCTCCACCAGCTGAGCGACCCAGGCTCCCCTAACAATCTTTTCTAATATAAATGTTCCACCTTATAAATTTCAAACCAATTTTGATAACTTTGCCTTCTGAATTTTGATATCTTGTGATTCAAAATATATTCTACCTTGTCTTGTGATTTTATTTTTTACCAGTTATTTAGAAGCGTGTCATTTAATTTCCAAATATTTAGTGATAGTCATGCTATTTTCCTATTGACCTTTAATTTAATGAATTTTTGTCAAAGACTATATTCTAGGGGCACCCAGGTGGCTCAGTTGGTTAAGCATCTAACTTCAGCTCAGGTCATGATCTCACGGTTTGTGAATTCAAGCCGGGCATTGATTGAGCTCTGTGCTGACAGCTCAGAGCCTGGAGCCTGCTTCGGGTTCTGTGTGTCTCTCTCTCTGCCCCACTCCGTTTTCTCTCTCTCTCTCTCTCAAAAATAAACATTAAAAAAGACTATATTGTATAATTTGAATCCTTTTAAATTTATTAAAAAGTTGTTTTAGGGCCCAGAATAAGATTTTGCTTTTTTTTCTTAAACAGAATTAATCCTAAAAAGCAATTGCTATGTCAAAGAGTATCTTGTTTTTATCTGTAATTGATATTGCCTAATTACTTTGTGTAAAAAATAATTTATACCGCCATTTTCCCATATTCTCTTTATTTTAAGATCTTATCAAGCTACTCTATTTTTTCCACATATTTGGTGAAAAATAGTATTTTTGGTTTGTTTTGGATCTCCTAGGCAATACGTGAGGTTGAGGGATTTTTTTGTATGTTGCTCATTTATATATTTTCTTTTATGACTTCCTTGTTAATATTCTTTGTCCAAAGCTTAATTTTAATTGTATAATTATTCAAGGATTTTCTTGACTCTTTTGCATTTGGCACTATTGTTTATGGAATTGATACATTTTTACCCTTAATGTTTCTTTTATGTGTGTGTGCGTGTGTGTGTGTGTGTGTGTGTGTGTGTGTGTGGAGTGAAATTTACTATTTATAGAATGTCTATATAGTGGGTCAGTTACTTTACACATACTTTTCTTTAATCCTTAAAACAGCCCTCAAAGAATAAATACATCTATTTATATACCATCAGTATGTGCCTAGTAGTACTTCAGCTTTCAAACTGCTGTTGAGAAAACTGAGCTAATTGCAGTTACTTGCTGAAGTCTAAACGGTAAATGAGTTGCAGAGCTGGATTTGAACCCAGGTCTATCTGTCTCCCAAACCCATGTCCTTATCACTACAGCATACAACCTTCTCTTGAATGAAAAGAAAGTTCAAGTGCCAATGCTCTTCTTTGTTGCTACTATCATTGTATGCTAATAGAAAACAATGAGCCATTTCTATGTAAATTTTGAAGTTATTTCACTAAAAGAGTCATAGAATTCTACGGTCAAGAAATAAGGTCTTGCAATCTCAAGCAGTCAGAGGCAGGTTCTATCCTCCCACCATTGGCCAGAGATCACACTTAGTCAGTCCCATCCATAGCGTATGCTTTCTCTTTCTGTAGATTCAAAATCTTACTAAATATTATGCCAATTCCTTCCCCTCTTATACTAGCTACAGCTTCAAGGGAAAAATTCCAGTTACCCAAACCAGGTCAAGGCACAAGAGCCTGGGCCGATTCATGAAATGTTCATAACAGTTTACACCACAGGCCATGATCTGTGCCCATTTCCATGAGCCATAGCAGTCAGAGTTGAGGAATCCCATTTGGCAGAACAGTAATAACTAGCCCTTCAAAACGTTTTGCATGCGATCATTATTATCTTAAAATCTGGAAACAGCAATGGAAAAGATGCTTTTCGCATTATCCTTATTATTTTCATAGAAGCCATTTGTGCTGCATTGTCACTTCCTAACACTGCATTGCAAATGCATCTGGCCACTGCTGTCACTCTGACCTTCTCTCTTACTGACATCCTTCTCCCACATTCCATCCTTTCATTTACATGGCCGTAGGAAGGTACACTAACAGCCTCTCTGGTTGTTTGGGTCTGTCCAGATAATTCATCCTAGTTAAGAGTTGTATCTCTTCCCTCATGTTGTTGCTACCAATAAGAGTCCTTAATAGTTTCAACTGGAAAAAACTGACAACTGCATCATTCTTGTCTCTACAGAGCAAACAAAATAACATGGCTGGCCCTGTTAAGATCTGTTGAGTGACAGAAACCAGACTCTAAGCATTTAACTGTAAATCCATGCTGGGCACTGTTCTAGGTGATCAAAACAGGAAAAAAAAAATCCCTATTCTCATGGAGCTTATATTCTAGAGGGAAATAAATGTGTCCATTGAAAAAAACATGGCTCCCAGCTCTGTCACCTACAAGCTGTAAGTGTTTATAAATTACTTAAGCTGGAAGTTACATAAACTCTGATCTTCCTCACCAGGGGAGTGATTATCGGCAGGGTGGCTTTGAAGATAAAGAGATAATATAAATGAAGTGTTTCAGCATAGGGTCTAGCACATAATAAGACCTTTATATAGATGGGATATTATTATTATGATCACTATCACATTTCTATTCACCCCTATTTTCAGTGACCTTATACACATTATTTTTTATTCCTTTTTTCCAAATATTTATTTATTTATTTCTAAATATAATTTATTGTCAAATTGGCTTACATACAACATCAAATGCTCATCCCACCAAGTGCCCTCCTCAGTGCCCATCACCCATTTAGCCCATCCCTCACCCACCCCTTTCCATCAACCCTCAGTTTATTCTCTATCATTAAAAGAGTCTCTTATGGTTTGCTTCCCTCTCATTTTCTCCCCTTCCCACATGTTCATCTGTTTTGTTTCCTAAATTCCACATACAAGTAAATAGACACATTATTTAAAAAGTGCATTTTAGGGGGCGCCTGGGTGGCGCAGTCGGTTAAGCGTCCGACTTCAGCCAGGTCACGATCTCGCGGTCCGTGAGTTCGAGCCCCGCGTCAGGCTCTGGGCTGATGGCTCGGAGCCTGGAGCCTGTTTCCGATTCTGTGTCTCCCTCTCTCTCTGCCCCTTCCCCGTTCATGCTCTGTCTCTCTCTGTCCCAAAAATAAATAAACGTTGAAAAAAAATTTTTTTAAGTGCATTTTATACTCTGATCCCAACCAGTCAGATATCCACAGTCTGATTTTCTGTATCTGACAAAATTCTAACCATAACCCCCCCATATTATCTCTGCTCAATCACACTGTATTTTCTCTATTTTGTTTAAATCTCTATTAAGTTGAAATGAATCACAGATGTCCTCCCAAACACAATTTGTTCAGCCCAAAGTTAACTTCCCTTTGCATATAATGTAGGTCCCACAAGAGAAGGATGTTGATATCTTGAGTGATTCATGCAGACGGAAGCAGTCATGAGAATCAACAGAGTTGCGGAAGCTCTTGCAGACAAATAGACAGCCGTATGCATCACGAGGCAGGATGCTAAGGGACAAATCAGCTCGGAAACATTGACTCTCTGTCACTTCTACTGCTTGGAGGAAATGAATTGCAAAAGAAGGGACTGATAAAAGAGCTAATTTAAAACACTGTGTGGGTGAGGGGAGGTAGGGGGACATGTGGGGTGAGCATACGGCTGAAATTAAGAGATCTTGGGTTCTAGTCTTCCCTATGTCCCTAACCTAATGCGTGATAGTGAAAAAGTCATATTCTCTCTGTGCTTGTTTTCTCATCTGTAAAATCAGGCCAGGCCTATCCTAAGGCACTTTATTGCTTCTAAATTGCTGTGTTGATTTCTGCTACATAGTTATTTTTGAATGAGAAGCCTATAAGAACAGGACTTTTAAAACATAATTTCGTGTCATCAGTAATATGTAAAAGTAAGAACTACCTGATGGGAATGCTATGAAGGGCAAGTTGGGAAATATATGTAGAGCACTTAGCATAATGTCTGGGATGTACATATGTTACCAATACCTAATGTTCCTATACCTTGAAATCATAAAGTGTGATCCTGACAATGTATAACAATCAAATACAAAAATTGAAATGATCTCTCTTTAAAAAAACTACCATGGGGGAGAAAAAAGTAAACAAACGTAGAAACAAAATTAAAATTTCTGGGTATTGGGATTATGGATACTTTGGGCTCACCTTTTTATTTCAGAGATAACATGGCTTTTCTTGGCATTGAATCCTAGCTCTGATACCAACTGTGTGACTTTAGACAAGTTTTATAACCTCTCTGTAAATGAAAGTGTGAAAATACTTCCTTCCTAAGAAAAGAGTTTATAATTATGAAACACATATTAAAAATTTTTTTTAATGTTTATTTATTTTAGAGACAGAGAGACAGAGCACAAATGGGAGAGAGGGAGACACAGAATCTGAAGCAGGCTCCAGGCTCTGAGCCGTCAGCACAGAGTTCAATGCAGGGCTCAAACCCACGAACCACGAGATCATACCGAAGTCGCACACTTAACTGACTGAGCCAACCAGTGGTTCACAATATGAAACACCTATTAAGCACTAAATATTTGTTAATAAAGATATTTTCCAAATCTGTAATAATGGATATGCACGCGCCTATAGTGGAATGGACTTTCTTTTGTAAAGCTATGATACTACCCCTAATATAGTAAATTAGTAAGTTTTTACTATGGCAGACCCTGTTCTTAGAAGTTTTTACTAAGCACTTTATGTAGACTGACCTTCACCATAACTCTGTGAGATGAGTATTGTTATCAGCAGAGATGAAAAGTACTAGAAGGCAAATGCCCCAGTCTCCTCAATCTTACCAAGGCACAGGGGTGGAAATTTGCCCATCCCTATGTGTTCCCTCCACCCCAGCCCCCAGTTTTCTGGCCTCTGCAGATATCATGAATCTCATTTGCCCAGGGGCTGAGATGTTCTGGATGAACCGGGACAAAACTGTACTAGTCTCACCTTCTTGTCCTTTTCTCTTTCTGGTACCTGCTTAAGGATCCAATCTGCATGCTCCTGCTGCTTGTCCTCTTATCAAAACTAACTCTCCTTTTAGGCTCTCACGTCAAGCAAAGTGACAGGCTGATGGTCAAAAGACTTGGTTTGAGTCCGGGCTCTCTCCTAAATTCCATAAAACTTTGCATGAGCTACTTGATTCTTTACAGTCTCAAACTTAACATGTAAATCTCAGTCCACTCAGAGTTTCTGAGAATTTTTGTCAAAATGAGAAAGGAAGGGACTGCTACCCATTAAGACGCCTGACTCATGTCTGGGAAAGCTTAAAGGAAGACAAGGGTTAAAATGGCAGCATCCAGGGGAACCTGGGTGGCTCAGTCCGTTAAGTGTGCAACTTCAGCTCGGGTCATGCTCTTGCGGTTTCTGAGTTCGAGCCCCGCATTGGGCTCTGTGCTGATGGCTCAGAGCCTGGAGCCTGCTTCATATTCTGTCTCCCCCTCTCTCTGCCCCTCCCATGCTCATACTCTAGCTCTCTCTGTCTCTCAATAATAAAGAAACCTTAAAATATATTTTTAAAAACTGCCAGCATCCAATCTAGAGTCTTGTGCTGGACATGAAATAGCAAAGATCACTCAGAGCTTTCCACATCTCCCCACCCTCCAACCTGCTCCATGGTGCTATTATAAACCAATACAGGGAAATGCACTTCTGACGGTCAAAAAAAAGTTCTAAAATTCAAGGTCAGAGTCTTTGACTCTTTTGATTTCCTGTGGTTGGGTGCAATAATTTTCATTAGGCAGAGTCCCCAGTGATTTTTTACCTCAATAAAAAGCCCGCAACAGAATTTTTCAGCATGTTCTGCATATTTGCTGCTATCAAGGAATAAGAAGGAAGAGAGAAGTCATCTACAGAACGATGTTTGTGTGTTCACTTATTCTTATTATCCAGAATAATCCCAATATGAAAGTGTTCAGCCAGAGGACTATCAAAAGTAGTAATAAAATGCTTGCAACGTTTCTTTTCTGCTTTTTCAGAAATTGCCCATTTTGACACTATTTAGAGCAATATTAGTGTTTTCAGAAAAATGCTACTAGGTAGCATGCATATAATTTGGTCTACCACTTTAAAAATTACTCTGACTTATAGCTTAAGACCTGTTAAATTTATGGAATGGCTTTTTTTTTAAGAATGAATAAAAAGGCTCACTGGAAAACTACAAATTTATTTTTACCCTAAGCACTCTAAGCTTGCGGAGAAAAAGGAATGCATTTGTTGTTCTGACCTTTTACCCACCTATTTGCCTTGTGGGTTGCATTAGTAATTCTTAACATCTACTAGAATTGCTAGTAGTTATATGTATGAAGAAACCATTTCTCAGCCCTTTATTTTTCCTGATTCTTTATGAAGGAGACATTCTAATTTTCCGGTTCAAAATATTAGCATCAATTGGAGTAGCTATGTTCAGTATCACTGAGTAAATGTCCACTCAGTACAGGAAGAAAGAATGGCTGCCTTTTATTGAACAACTCACCTGCTCTTCTGCTGGAAGAGTTATATATCTTATTTGTAAAATCACAGCAACTTTGTAATGTAGATATTATTATTATCCCCACTTTACAGGTAAGAACATGGAGGGTTCAAGCATCTAAGATGCTTGACTGAGATCACACAGCTAACAAGTTACCGAGCCTAAATTTAAAAAAAGGTATTATTCTTTCCTATTGACCATAAGTTACCAAGTCATTTAATAATCAAATAGAGCTGTGCAGAAAAAAATATGATTGATTTGGGAGTTTCTGATTTTTAACTGATTCTGCTAATAAGTTTCTATAGTTAGAGTCAGCAGAGTAGACAAGAACAATTTGGACTTTGAAATCTAGGAGACCTGAGTACAAACCTAACTCCATCAGTTGGCAGGTACATGGCTTTGGAGAAGTTACTTAATATCTATAACATTTCCTCAGAAGATTGGGAAGATTAAATAAGGTAAATCTCATAAGTACTGAATACGTTCCTTGCATCTGCTATGGGCTTAATAAATGGTATATCTCTTCAGTCTCTTTTTAAAAAGAACCTGCATTTTAAATTGCCTAAAAACATAAATATTCAAAAGTAGTTGTTCCATGACTTGCTAATGCCACAATTACTGTATTTCTTTTTGTTTTGTTCCTTATCGGCAGGGACATAAACCACCTTCTTACAGAGGATTTGCTGGATTTGTAAGAGGAGCTGCTTCCCCTGATGCATGTGTGAGAAGGAGCAATTCTTTTTTACCACCAGAAAAATAGGCTACTTTCCTTCCTCAGATGCACAGGGTTTCTATTATGTGAAAGCAAATTGAATGCAGGTCCGACAAGATTTGGCGTGGGGTCTAATAGCAAGGGAAATGGGACTGGGCTTCAATGTGATTTATCACAGTAATTTTCATAAATATCAAAATGGAAAACTTTTTTGGTGTTGGAATGGAAAGGTGAATTGACTGTCCCATTAAGGATCGGTTGGTACTTTTCACAGGTTATTTGAACCGACCCTAAGGGCGGTTAACAGGACTTGAAATACTGATGTCTGTAGCTGGAAACAAAATCTGACCAACACCCATAAAAATAATGGGATTAGGCAGTAGTTGCTTTGAGTGCTGAACAAAGTTGCTTTTCTACAAGATCACGGAGAACTGTGTTTAGTGGGTCTGGGAAGAAGTGACAGTTGATTTAACCCAAGGAGTTCATGGGAGGGGAAACTCAGCAGAGCTGAAGAGCATGCAGGCCGAGCCCACAGTGCTGTCTGTCCAGAGGATTCTCCAAGGAGAAGCAACTCGTCTCACCCTAATGGAAATGCCCATTGAAAATCTGTCCCAGACACAATTTTCTTTTTCGTTTTTTTCCCGCTATACTTTCTGGCCAATTTGCAATGTCCTACTGGATGGGGTTTTTAATCTTCTCTGTTCCATACCTTTGTCCTAATTAAGTCTTGTAATCGCATCTTTCTCATGGGTATCCCACTAGAGTCGTCTTTCACTGGTAGCTGCAGACTCAGTGTCACTAGGAAGTGAGATGCGTCTGCATTCTACCTAGGCATTTATGTATTTATACAATGTCTCTGAAGCTGCATAAATAGAGTGTGGCTCGGGCCAGCTGCTCTGTCAGAATGATGATGATACATAACTCTTCCAAATGACTTACAGTTTATAGAGGACTTTTCATACAAGCAAAGAGGAAGGAGAATAGTTTACTGGGTGAATATGATACGTGGGGTTCTATGCTGAGTGTTTCATCCAACTGTCACTACTACCTATAAGATCATTGTCATCTACATTTTTCAGTTGGGAAAACCAAGGTTCAGAGAGGTTCAGCAGCTTGTTCAAACCCCACAGCTGATAAATGGGAAATGCTGGGCTAGAACTTAGGTCTTTGTAATCTAAGCACAGACTACTATGGGAGATAAAGTTAGAAAGGAGTAAGAAATACACAGGATATTGACGTTCAGTTAAGGAATTCAGACTTTAGTATTTATATCGTAGGTGAAGGAAAATTATGTAAGGCCATGAGCAAGGAAATGGCATGAGTCTTTTTTTTTCTCTCAACCCAACCCTGAGTGCCTTTCCTTTTTATTTATTCTGCTTACCCCTATCTACATTTCCTCCATTCATTTAAACTCTTCCATCATATGAGAAAGATTCTCACATTAACTCCATTTAATAGATGCGGAAATAGAGGCTCAGAGAGGTAAAGGAGTTTGGCCAAGTCCAGAGCCAGGCAGAGATAGAATTAGAACTCCGGACTCTCTGGACCCACTCTTAATTTCAGTACATAGCTCCATGTACCCATGTACATAAATATATATGGTAATAAGTATTAGAATATATTAGATCATATAAAATTTCAGCTTACTATAAACCCCACTGTTAAAAAACAGTTCCAACCACTATACATTGCAGATGGAGAGTATGCAAAATGCCATGATGACCTATATAACATGAGGAAAACAGCAAACACTAAGGATTACAAATAACCACTGCAATAACCAAGCTGAAGCCATGGGATGCTAAAGGTTATGGAACTCTTTCACAAATATCTTAAAAAGAGTGCCTCCATGTGGATGCTGACTAGTCATCATTTTTCTAAGCTAATATCACTGCTGCGTGGAATGTCATAAAGTTTAGGAACAAAGAAAATAATTCTAGAATCCTCTGCAGGCAAAAAAAAAGTACATTCAAGGAGAAGTGGATTTTTTTTCCACTTGTTTTTGCTTTATCATGGCACATTAACTTGATGAAAATTTCCCTTGTGGATATGAAGAATTGTTTTGACCCTATGTACTTGTATGTTTATTTTGATGGTTCTAAATTTAGCAAAGCATTATTGTCATCATTGATCCTGGAGAATTATTCACCTGTTAGTGAGTCAATAGCTTGCATGGGTTTATGGTATCATGAGGGATATTGACTGCCAAGTTTATTTACAGTAATTGATGATTTTTTAATTGTTCTCTGCTCCTGTTCCTAAAATAACTAAGCAGTGATGATCACTTCACTGGATAAAGAAAAAGCTCATAAGTCAGAGAGGAAAGGGCTTCAGGCTGTGTGTACTTGAGAAATAGGACATGCCTATCGAGCCTCTGGAATTATTCAAACCCTGGCAAAAGCCTAAGCAGCACTTTGGAGCCAAGCAGACTGCTGTCTCCCCTGAGATGTCCCCTGCCTTTCTTATGTGAAGTGGTTTCTCCCTCCTCTATGTCTCCATCCTGATCTACCCTCTACCAACTTTCACAACAGATGAACTTCGTCCCCTACCACAATGTCTGACACATAATCACTCACCGAGCATGTCAGATTACCTAATTTGTTCACGAGGTTACTTCCACTGTTATACTGTGAGTTCCTTAAGTATAGGGACGGTGTGTGTTTATGGACTTTGTATTCCAAGAACCTTGCTTCACACACGCTCAGCAGCAATTTGCTGAGAGGCAATATGGACAATGGTGAGACTTTGAAGCTATGTTCAAATCCTCACTCTGCTAATGATTAGTCCTGTAACCTGGGTCAAGTTACTAATTTCTCCATGCCTCCATTCCCTCATTTGCAAAATGGGATAGCAGAGAATTTACAAGGTAGCTATGAGAACTGAGTTTCTTTAAACAGAGTAATATTAAGACTATTAGCCATGGTAATTACCAGTAGCTACAGTAACAAGTCAACCTCAGTCTCCCTGGCCCAACAAAATAGAAGACAATTTCTCCAATGCAGATGGTCCATGCCAGCTGGCTGTTCTGCAGGTAATGACGCTGTGATCTAAATCCGTCTATCTTGTAATGCCATCATCTTTAGCTCGTGGTATCCAAGATTCCATGGAAGGGGAAGAAAGAGGATAATAATATCTGGAAGGCTTTCTTAAGGGCTAGGCTTCATAATGACATGCATCACTCTCCCCAGAACCAGTCTTAAGATCCTACTCAGATGCCAAGGGACTGGACAACATAGCCTTATTATGTGTGCTGGCATAAAGTGAACCAATTTAGTCAATGCATAGCATTCTCGGTCACTGGAAAGGGTTAACTAGATGTTAGCCATTATTTATAAAATTCAAGCTCTAAAATCATTTAGTCAATGCATAGCACTCTCGGTCACTGGAAAGGGTTAACTAGATGTTAGCCATTATTTATAAAATTCAAGCTCTAAAATCATACAAATAGATGTATATAGCTGGGGAGTTTAGTTTCAATTGGTTAAATTGGTTTAGTTCAATTGGTTTAGTTTCAATTGGTTATCACTTTTGTATTTTAAATTCGATTGTTTTAGGGTGCCAGGGTGGCTCAGTTGGTTAAGCATCTGACTCTTGATATTAGCTCAAGTCATGATCTCACAGTTGTGAGATCAAGCCCTGCATCAGGCTCTGCACTGACAGGGCAGAGGCTGCTTGGGATTCTCTCTCTCCCTTTCTCTCTGCCCCTACTTTGCTTGAGCACACACACTCTCTCTCAAAGTATATAAATAAACATTAAAAATAAATAAATAAATTCAATTGTTTCCTACATGTCTCTTTGTATGATCTTGACATCACTCTGCTATACTTGGTGCTATCAGCCCACCTGGGACCTTTAAACCAGGAATCACAAAGTTCTAGTGAGGAAAGGCAAGTGACATAAATGAATGTAGCAAAGGTGGGTGAGGACCACAGGACTCTGCAGAGTGGCACCTGTTCTGCCAGACACCATGACAGTCATCAGCATGAACACCATCCCAAACTCCCCCTTTCCTCCAATTTCTTGCGAAAAGCCAGAAATCAGGATTTTTATGTGAAACCTCTCAAATTTAAAATGTTGTCAGCTACTTTCAATGTTTTCAAAACATTGGGTGGGCAAAATACATGTTAGCTAAGAAAAGCATAGACATGTTAAGGTAATATGCTAAACATATTACTTTAAAGTAATCTGTTAAGATGATATGTTGATGACAGTTAAGACAGATGAAAAGATGCTCAAGAAAATGGTGGGAGAACAAGACCAAGATATGTATAAAGAAAGTAGCCAAAGGGCAGAAGCTGTTTTTGTTTTTTTGTTTGTTTGTTTTGCATGGAAGCTGGTTTTAAGTGACTATTCCCTCAGCAGCCCAGAGTATGGGCTTTTTCTGCAAGCCCTGAGTGTGTTCTCCCTAATATTAGGACATGGCCCCTTTGATAGGATGATGGGTAAGTGTATAGACTCTGGAACCAGTCTACCTAGATTTAAAGCCCAATGCTACAAGTTAACTGGTTGTTAACCCAGTTCTCACATCTGGAAACTGAGGATACGAATGGTATCCATCCCCGGGCTTATTTAGCAGTTTCCATGAGCTAGTAAGTGTAAAATACTTAGACCAAACCTCATGTGTACTAAATGTTAGTACACATTTTCTTATCATTATTACCTTGGAGTGTGGGCTGAATTTGATCTGTGGGCCGCCAGTTTGCAATCTCTGCTTTAAACCAGGGCAACTGAGATTCATATCAGAAAACACTTAGCATGTGATAAAACCAAGCATTACAGAACAGCATCTGCTTCCTGGGAAATGCCTGGCACCTCTTGCTTTGCTTCACCTCACTCTTACCCTCTCCCTACTCCATTTCTGGAGGCTCTTGACCTCTGTGGTTTTTCAATTTTCAACTCCACTCTTGCTTTTTGCATTGACAATGTTGTTTCTCTTGTTAATTTCCCCTAGACAAGGCTTACCACTCACCAAGACCTCTCATCCCCTCTGTCTACTACTACTACTCTTCACCGGCCTGGTCAATCTAAAACTCCCAGGAAAAAGAAACAAACAAACAAACAAAGTTTGGAGAAGTTAAGCAATTCAGTCAAACCAGGATCTGAACCATGTCCTATGACTACAGCCAGGGATCCCAAAATTTCAGCCATACTACAGTCAATCTTTATTTTGCTGAGGCAGAAATTTGAGTCTCGGGTGATTTTGAAGTTAGCTTATGAGAACAAACTACTTAGCTAGGAAGTAGACCTAATCCCTGGATTATATCTCAATGGGCCTTTGCTATTCTCAGCTCATTATTGAGGTATGCAAAATTCCCAGGAGGTGACAGAATCCTTGTTTCTTTATGACAAATGGCCATACAGTGAAAGATCAAACTTTAGTGAAAGTTAAAAATGCAGGTAGTTAGCTATCAGCAATAGAAGTTGGTGCATAGCAACAAAATTAGGAGGATGTTCATAAAGGTCTGGAGATTTCATTCAGTAACACCGAAGGCCTATGCACAGATCTCACAGTCTACACATAGCCACAAAATTATGGCCCACTAGCTAAATCTGATGATTTAGGGAAGGAGAGAACACATTGTTGTAAACATTTGGCTGCTCTTAAATAGAACATGGATTCCCCAGTAGGCCTTAGCTACCAGCACTCTTTTTTGGAGTTTTGGCTCTCTGGCCTATTATATACAATAAATGAGTCCGGAGACCTAAGTTTGAATACATAACATTTTGTATTCTCTCCTAGAGATACTCATTAATTTTGCTACTTTATGGCTTAAATAGCACATAATAGTCATTTGAAATATTGTAAGAAAATGCCTCTTTTCCACAAAACTATAAACTCTTTTTAAAAAGTCATGACCCTGGAAGGATGTTGTCTGAGGATCAATGAAACATCTTGTTAGTTCAGATTTAGGCTTACTTCGTATGCCAGATAGAGCTAAAAACTTGCACACACATTTCATTTATCCTCCAAAATAATCCAATGTGCTTTAATAATAATATTATTCCCATTTTACAGTCT
The DNA here is from genome assembly GCF_018350175.1 of Felis catus. Lineage (NCBI taxonomy): Eukaryota > Metazoa > Chordata > Mammalia > Carnivora > Felidae > Felis > Felis catus. The sequence continues at coordinate 118,755,514 of NC_058374.1, forward strand.
TGGAAACTTTGGTCCAAAGAGGGTTAGTCCTTTGTGCAATACCACACCACTGGGAAATGGTGGATTAGGAATCCAGACTTAAATTTGGTGCTTTTCATCATTTCATGCTGCCTATCACTGGTGTAATTCAGCCCTTGAAGATAATTTTCAAAAAGAAAGAGGAGCCTATAAAAGTACCCATCCATTAAAAATGATTCCATTGTTCCTCTATGTACCTTGCTATGACTGTGATGGAAGAGAACATCAGCTGTTTGAAATATTCAATAACAATTCCTAGGATGGTAGTTCTAATTTTAGCTTCCTGTGGACCCTGTTTCTTCAGGCAATAAATAATTTGCATGGAAAGTTTACTTCTGAGGAAGACATTAGAGTTGAAACCAAGGACACTTAGAATAGTTTCATAGGAAAGTTGGGTTTCAGAACTGCATTAAAACTTGCTGAAATTTCTACAATGATGGTTCACTATTGATTATATACTTAACCTTTTTATAAGTTTTCAAGAGTCTATTAAATTCTACTTCAGCACAATAACCATTTATAGTTCCATAATGATAATGGTAAGATGATGACTTTTTAAAGCCCGCTTGAAACCGTATTTTTATTCCTAATAATAACCTTTGCCATTCCTTGGTCATTCTCACTCCAGGCTTTCTAAGAATATTAAAAAGTGGGGAAGCCAAGACCCAGGTTTTAATCCCATGTCATCAGACTGTTCCATCCACTACCCTCCTCAGTACAGTCAACTAATATCCCTTAATCCATTTTCCCTAATTTTTTTGAGGATTTTTGCTCCTATCTCACTGTCATTCTCTCCGATACTAATTTATCCCAATTCTTGCTCAGTTCTGCAGATCAGAGCCTGGCCAGTTGGAAATATTTTAGACTTTGTTGGCCAAGGGACAAAAGCAAGAATATTATGTAGGTACTTACATAACAAGCAGAAAACTCCTGTCCTGTTCCTCCCACCCCATCTGTCTGTGGCTGCCATCATAGTCAGTTTCACCCTCTGCTTCAGTGACCCTGATCTCAGAACACTCCTTCCTCCTGGAAAGCCCAACCATTTCAGTTTGGGCAGAAGGCCAGAGGTGATTCCACAACTTGGTACCCGGCAGTTGCCAAGCATGACTCTTGAGCAGCAGTGAAGTGTGGCCACCATGCTGGATGGGTTGGTGCTGGGAGTGGAGGTAGTAAACACAGTAAAGGGAAGCACCAATTCATCTCTGTGGCTCACAATGCTATCCAGATCCAGATTCATATGCCAGGGCCATATGAAACCTTGCAACAGGCCAGATGAGGCTATGGTTTGTTGACCGTTGATGTACATTATCCTTCCAATACATTGGTCTCTCACTCTCCGGACCTCTTTTCTTCTGATGATCTTGTCCTCACCTTACCTTTGACATTCATTCCCATGATAATGCCTTCTCATCACCAAAAGTTGCAACCACTCCCTGTAAATTCAATTTTAGTACCCCCTCTGTTATACCACTTCCTATCTTTCCAGCACATTCCCTGTAGTCTTCCAACTACAACAATTCTTCAACCCATCTGCTCTGACAATCTGAAGTCCTTACCTTCCTTTCACTGTATTTCAGCATCTTCAGGCTTTTCTTATCTTGTTTAACATCTCCAGGAATCAGAGACATCACTCCCTTCCACACAGCTCTCTTTTGTCATGTCCTGACTTCATCCCCACACCTGGCACAACCCCAGCTCTGCCTAAGTACAATTTTCTGCTTGCTCCATACTGCACACACACACAGCTGAAGAGACCTAAAGAAAAACACAACCATACTGGCTGATTTCACTTTAAATTCATAATCTCTCCCCCCCAAGTGGCCTTAGAGCTACCTGGCAGCCCCATATTCATTCACTCTCCACCATTACTATTAGAAGCCTCCTTCTATTTCTTCCAAGTTCTAATATCTGCTCATTCTCATTCTTAGTTGATAAACATGCTTTCTCTTTTACTAAAAAAAATCAGAAGGTTTGATTCCTATGAGCTCATACCACTACAACTATCCACCCACTCACATATGTGCTCAGAAAGTTTCTTTTATCTTCTGAGTATGCTCTGCCCATATTCTTCCCTAAGGCCAGCCTATCCACTTGTGCATGAAATCCCATCCACCTTGCCTACTCAAAAACATCACTCCAGAAATTTGTTTCTGTCTCTGCTGTATAATCAACTTTTTCTCTTTATTGGGTCATTTTTGCAAATGTACAAGAATGCTATAATTTTTCTTGGCTTCCAAAAGACCTAACTCCACCTGTCCTAGAACTATTTCCCCATTTCTCTGTCTCTATCTATTTGTATAAAAACTTATTGGTAGATGCTGGCTCCAATTTCCTCTCTTTCTGTTATGCCTTCAACCCATTCAAATCAGGCTTTGCCGCCTGCACTCCACCAAAAATATTCTACTCAAGGTCATTGGCTTCCAGATTACTGAGGCCAAAGAGCCCAATGAGTTTTATTCACCTTAGTTCCTCATTGTAACTGATCTTTCAGCATCATTTGGTACATGTGACCATTCTGTCCTCCTTGAAACTCTTTATTCACTTATTTTCCAGCAGTCCACACCTTCCCAGTTTCCTCCTCCTGTTCACTAATGTGTCTTAGTCTTTACTGGTTCCTCATCTACCCAATCTCTAAACTTTTATGTGTCCAGGAGTCCTTAGACCATTTCTCCACCTACACCCATTCTTTTGTGGATCTCATCAAACTTATGATTTTAAATACTATCTTTACACCAACAACTTCCAAATTTATGTCTCTAGTATAGACCTCTTCCTTGACTTTAGACTCACAAAACAAATTTTCTATTATCTCCTCTTGGGTTTCTCAAACGTGTCTCAAACTTAACATGTGCAGGGGACTTCCATTTCTAACAATAAGGTTATCTGGGCACCTTGATAAATTCTTTTGCTGAAAAATAACAAAATTTCTGAATTTAAATTTTTTCTTAAAAACAATATCAATAATCAGATAATAAAATTCAAGGACTGAGAGAAAGTAGGATTTCTGAAAAATTAACAGCACTGAAACTTAATTTAATGTTTAGGTACTTTGCCTAACAGGATAACTTTATAAAGTGCAATTTTCATGGTTGATATGGTGCAGGGAAAAGTTTTTAAAAAAAACAGTGTAGGCCTGCCCAAGATGAAAAATCTAATAGGCAGTCTTTTCCCCATAAAACTGGAACCCAAAAGGCTACATCATCAGTTTATGGGTGATATATCAGTTTTATGGGTGATATATCAGTTTATGATGATACATTAATATATGAATGATATATAGTAGTATAAATACCCTAACTTTGTTCTTGGTTGTCCTAGGTTCTTCACATTTCCATGTAAATGTATATATATATATATATATATATATATATATATACACACACATATACATATATGTATATATATATAACACATATATAACACATATATATAACATATATTCTAATCTTTATATATGTATTATATATATATATATATATATATATATATATATATAAAGATTAGAATCCACTTGTCCATTTCTAGCCCAAAAATAACTAATCTACTGGATTTTAATCAGGATTCCATTGTATCTATAGATCAACTTGAGGACAGTTGCATCATAAAAATATTATCTGTAAACATGGTACCCTCTCCATTTATTTAAGAAGTCTTTAATGTTTCTCAGCTATGTGGTAATTTTGAAGTTTTCAGTGTAGAAGTTTTACATTTCTTTTGGTAAATGCATTCTTAAGTGTTTGATACTTTTAACATCTAATGTAAATAATAATTTTTAGATTATTTTAATGTTTTCATTTGCTCTACTATAAAAATGTAATTGATTTTTATATTTTAATCTTTTATCCAGTAATTTTGCTACATTCCTTTGGATTTTATGATCACATTTGCTTTTAACTTTAGTAACTCTACTAGTTTGGCATTAGTTTTATGAAGAGTTCATTTCTACTCCAGGTTTTACTTTTGGTTTGCTAGGGAGAAACTAAGTAATGTGAGAAAGCAATCTAGATGAGACCAATACAGGATCCGGAAATATCAAATAGACTAAATATGATTCTAGTTGAGGCCTCTTTCTCTAGCTTTATCTTTCTCGTTTCTCATTTAGAATCCACTTCAAGGCTTGAAATCTTCTGGCATATTTAAGAAGAAAGTAAGAATTTCCCAATGGCCTCTCTGGAAATTATTTTAAAATTCTCCTTCATCTATCTTTTCCTCTACTGTCTATTATGCTTGGACTCTGAGGAATAGCAGATTAAACCATGTGTTCTATCAAACTTTTCTTTGTTTCACAAAATCAGGGATTACCTAGAAGGCAATATGGATATAATGAAAGAAAAGTGATTCTTCAGTGAGACCTAATAATCATCTCACAACATGAAGAAATGAAAAGAGTCCAAGCTTTGGCATGCCAAGACTTAGGTTCAAATCCTCTCTCTTCCACTTGCTAGATGAGTGGCCTGGACTAGAATGCCCTTTTATATTTCATTTTCTGCACGTCATAATGGAGGTATTAGTTGCTTCCTCTAAAGGATGCTGTGAAAGTTCAACAAGACAACACACAAAAAGCACCTACCCCAGGGTCTGGTATGCCAGAGATATTCAATAAGTACTAGTTCTATTTCCAGCCTTATTGTTTTGAGATATATCACACTTAACCTTTCTCAAGAAAACTTGGAATGTGGGTCACTGGAAATTAATTTGAGATCTTATTAAGTATATTTCATTTTGTGCTATTTTTAAACTATAACCACAACTTAAAATATTATTAATTTCAGGAGGATTTTAATTTGAATAATTTGCTATTACCTCAAAGAAAAGTAGTGATGGCAGCCACTAAAACTCACATCGTTCCACTTCTGTTAGATCCTGATACTTTACTGCATCCCTAAGCAGCCCCTTCCCATTCCTTATAGCAGCTCTTTCAGATCGTCTCCATTCTTTTCAAGGCCTTAAGGACATCTCAGTCACACCACTCTCAGCAGATCTGAAAGAATAAAAGCTTTCAGCCATGCTACTCCTTTAGGACCCCTCCCACCCTCACTTCATTATATCTCTGGACCTTCACTCCTTGCTTATTTTCCTTTCATTTCAAGGATATTTCCACCCTTCTTTCTAAGAAAATCCCTTCGGTTGTATTCTTTACCTAATCTCTCCTATCTCCCCACAAACTTAATCATTTATTTCTTCCATATTTCATGCTCTTGATTTCTTCATCTGAACAGGCTCTTCCCCCTGTCTTGCAAACAGACTGAGAATTTGGTCTTTGCCTCTCTTCCCATTCTACATTAGCTCTTTGGATTCTTTCATACTCTAGGCACTCTGCTTTTCTGATAATTCTGAAATTCTCAGCTCTGGCTATGACTTCATCCGTGAGCTCAAGAGCAGTATATGCCCACTTGGCATTTTCACTGGGCTATTCCACCCTAATTCAAATACAAATAGGCAAAATGGGATGTTGTATTCTTCCACCCATCCACCCTCATTTGGGCTTGACTCTAAGGAACGCTAGGCCCTCTGTGCTGGGCTAGTAGAAAATTGGAACTGGGAGTCCTAGAACTAATGGAGTAAACTCAACTTTCAGGCCTATCCAAATGTGAAAGGCAAAACAGCACTGGAATGACATATACAAGAGAAGCAGTCTAGAACAATGTGGGAGTTAAGCAGGTGGGCATGCCTTGCTCCTGAGTCATCCTCCTGGTTGGGAATGCAATTCCATTCAAAGGTTGAGGGTACAAGAGAAGAGTTTGAAGTAATATAAAGCTGGCAAAAGCTTATAGATTTCCAGTTCAGCAAAAAGGTTGGCGCTCAGGGTAATTTTCCTTGATCTAATGATAGAATTGGGAACAAGCTAAAAAGTAAGGCTGGTTCAGCAATTCCACTTCTGGGTATATATGTGAAGAAAACAAAAACACTATCTCAAAGAAATAGTTCTCCCATTACAGCATTATTCATAATAGCCAAGGCATGAAAATAACCTAAGTGTCTGATGTTAGATGAATGTATATGTGGTATATATAAATATGCAATGGAATAAAATTCAGCCATTAAAAGCAAAGAAATACTGACATTTGCAACAACATGAATGACTTCTGAGGGCACTGTGCTAAGTGAAATAAGTCAGACAGAATAAGAAAAATACTGCATGGTCTCACTTATATGTGGAATCTACTTACAGAAATCTAACTTACAGAAACAGAGAGTAGAATGGTGGTTACCAAGGGCTGAGAGCCAGGGAAAATGAGGAGTTGTTGATCAAAGAGTACAAACTTCCAGTTGTAAGACAAATAAGTTCTGGGGTTCTAATGTATAGCATGCTGATTATAGTTAGCAATATTGTGTTGTATATTTGGAATTTGCTAAGAGAGTAGATTTTAAGTGTTCTCACCACTGGGGAAAAAAGGTAACTACATGAGGTAATGAATGTGTTAACTAACCTCACTGTGGTCATCATTTCACAATACATACCTATACGAAATCACCATACTGTACACTTTAACCTCACACAATGTTATCTGTCAATTATGTCTCAATAAAGCTGAGAAAAATGAGAAGCAAGGTTGGGCTTAAATCATAAAGGGAAAAATTACAGCAGCTATAAGACGAAAGTTCCTTGGATGCCAGCTTTAGGAAGTCCAGACTATTTGAGCCAAATGTATTCTCTCAACAGATCTTTATTGAGCACTTACTATGTGCAGAGCAATAGAAGCTAGGGACTGGGAATTTAACTGTGAATAAAAAGAAGTTGACAACAAGCAGTCCTTTCTCTCATAGACAGTCTGGGGAAAGTTATAAAATAATGAAGAGCTGATTACAATATGGAAGTGGGAGTAAGATGCCAAGATGGGAAAGTGTAGTGCTCTGAAGGGCACCTGACCCAGAGTTACAAAATCAGTAAATAGGTGGTGAACATTTGTCATGTTGGCTATTAGCCCTGCATCTTTGATCCCTTTTTTAATCCTTGGGAAATTTTTCAGCCATATGCATTCCTTTTCCCTAAGACAGGAACCAGAAAACTTGCCATCCCAGCCTCTTTTGTAACTGGGGCACAGGTGTGTTCCCTGGGCTACACTGATCAGACTCATCTCTGAGAGATTTTGATTTATGTATGAGAAAGATGAATACAAAGGCCCCCAGTGGAACCATTTGGCCTTCAAGGCACCCAAGCCTTAGCAGGTACGCTGGTTGGAAAGTCAGGTTCTTGAATCAGATTTAGCATCAATGCTGGCGGCAGGTGCACTTCCAGTCCATTCAGGTTCCAAAGTCAAGCCAATGCTCCAACATTTTATGAGCCATGTAATAACCTTTTCTGCTTAAAGACAGATTTGGCTTCTACCACTTGCAACCAAAAAAAACCCCAACAAATATAAAAGACTTCCTAGGGGAAGTGATATCTAAACTGAGATGTGAAAGAGGATGAGGCTGCTGTATGATATATATGAAAGTTGTTAAAACAGCAAATCCTAGGAATTCTCATCTATAAGGAGAATACGCTTTTTTTCTTTCTTTAAAATTGTATCTTACAAGGTGATGGAGGTTAACTAACCTTATTGTGGTAATCACTTCACAATACATGTAAGTCAAAGTATTGTGCTGAATATCAACTACCATCTCAATAAAAATGGGAAAGAAAGAGGACTGGGGGTTAGGTAGGAAGGGAGAGGGTTTGCAGCTGAAGGAATAAGGCCAGGGGAAAGAGAAGGAGAACATGGTATATTTAAGGGATTGAAGAAGTTAGGTGTCATGGGAGGTGGTGAGTTGTGAGAAGTAAGTCTGAAGAGGTTAGCAGGGACGTGGCCATGGTCCCTCACACCAGATTAAGCCCTTTAGCAAAGTTGACTCAGCAAATGAGCAGGATTCAGGTTATGATTGAAAACCTCATTGCCGAGAACCAAGAGGCTGGGACCAAGTTTACTATTCTCCTAGTCCTGTTTGCTGCCTCCAGGAACATTGTTTTCCCCAAAGCTCGTTAGTCAAGCCTGGGTCTTATTACCTCCATCTCCAAATTGGACATTGCAAAAGAGAAAATGCAGAGAAAGGTATCTATCACGAAATATTTTCCAACATGGACCAGCAAACCACCTATGAGAATTTCATCCAGCAGGGGTGTCTAGCAGATGGACTTTCAACCCAGCATGAAAGTGTTAACAAAACTTCTAATCGCATCATTTCCTCAATATCCATCTCAGTGCTTTTGCCTAGGAAACCCAATTCATATTTCATTTACCACATCTGAAACCCACTGTCTATTCTAGACATAATAAGCCAGAACAGCACCAATCACAATGATCGATTTATGAGTTGAATACTAAAGATTGTCACAAATTTGGCCCCACTGGCCTCAATGGACCATTTGGTACTTGAAGACTTTAGATCAGTGAGTTCTCAGGCTGTTAATAGATATTGTTATAAATTGTTCTAAGATCAAATAATATTGAGAAACACTTACTGAAGCAGAGGTTATCTGCTGAGGAATGCTTAATGTACACCAAAACCCCCGAGATGAAGAGAGGGTATGCATCATGTTCCAAATTTACTTGATTACTACCTTCCCTGTGTCAGGATAGGTGACCCACAGAACCTATTCTTAGGCCATTCTTTCTCTTTAATATGACCTGTATGTCATTTAAAGTGTCAGGGCAGTTTTTACCTGAAGAGAAAAAAACTAACCTAAAAAACATAACTCAGGTCATTTCACTTGACCAGTAGCTTCCTGTCTCACACCAATGTCATTTTCCTTTCTTTTTTTAAATTTTTTTAATGTTTATTTACTTTTGAGAGAGAGAGACAGCGTACAAGCAGGGGAGGATCAGAGAGAGAGGGAGACACAGAATCTGAAGCAGGCTCCAAGTTCCAAGCTGTCAGCACAGAGCCCAATGTGGGGCTCAAACCCATAAACGGCCTGAGATCACGGCCTGAGCCGAAGTCAGAGGCTAAACCAACTGAGCCACCAAGGTGTCCCAATTTCATTTTCCTTTTAATGAGATAGAACTAATTCCACCTATCTAATACTTTCCTTTTCCCTGGGGTTTTTGATTTCCTTTGTTTTTATTAGTTACTTCCTCCCTGTGGTGTCGCTCCCACTCTATCTTGGGGAAAAAGTTTCTTCATTAAGTTCACCTGGAAAATCTACATCTCCCAGGATACAATCAGGTTTTCACATTCTAATTTCAGTCTCCCACATTTTCCAATTAAGGTATACATGCTCAAATACAAACAAAGCCAGGACTTTTGAGCGGGCCAGGGAAGTTTCTTAATGAGGTCATCTGATTTTGGCTGTCCCAGCATAAGGAAAAGAATCAGATGCACCTTGTCATCTGAGATTGTCAGACCCCAAACAAACATAAGGACCTTCACAGCCTTTCACATTTGTCTATACCAACAGTTCTCAGATTTTAACTGGCATTACACTCCCCCTAGGCTTATAAAACCTAGATTGTTGGGTCATACCCCAAGAGTTTCAGACTTAGTAGCTCAACCATTTCTATCAGATTTCCAGATGATATTGACAATGAGGACCATACCTTGAAAACGAGACTTAGACAATAGTGAACTACAACCTTGGCCTGGTTGGGGTGGGTAGAGGGGAAGGCAGAGGCAAGTGCCTGATGAGGTACTTGCTCTTATTTCCTTTCCTTTTTTTTTTAAACAGGTGAAAGGCTTGATAGCAAATGCTATAGAGTGGACATTTGGGTCAGAGAGACACTGGCTTCAATCCCAGATGTGCCACTCAGTATCTGAGGTCCTGAAACCATTTATTTATCATATGTACCCCAATCGTCCCATGTGCACAAGGTGAGTAGAGCCCACCACAGTCTTCACCTGCTGTGAAGACTGAGTAGGACAAAGCTCTCAACAGAGACTCTGGCTCACAGTAAAGCACTCAATAAATGGTGACCACATGAGTATTGTTTCGTCAATTTTCAAAAAACCCTGGTGATATCCAGCCCTTAAGCTCCAGATACTAAGCAAAGAGAGTCTGGATGCTTTAGCATTTATCGAAAATCCAATGGAAATATTAAGTCACCAGTCCTGCAGGATACAAACCAAGTATTATAGAACTCATCCCCAAATTACTGAGGTTGCTTTTTTTTATGATTCTTTTTTGACAGAGGAATGTTGTCTCCAATCTCTTTTGCCTTTAGATGGCAGGAGTTGGAATTTTGGACCCCCAGTCAAAAAATTCCAGAAAGGCTTCCTTACCCATTACTAATTATAAAATAAGTAGTGAGTCCTATATTTCTCGGGCATTCTCACGTCTTAATGTAAATATAGATCCTCAGGTTTCCTCTGCCTGATCTAGTCCATTTCCCCATCAGGCTTTGTTAGAACCCCCTGCTGTGTGCATATAGGGTACCCTGCACCCTTCTCAATATTTTACACATTTGTAATTATTTAACCAATTATTTGTAATAATTTGTTTAAAGTTTGTTTGTTCTCATCTAACACACTTTTCAAGAGAGAATTATGTCTACTAAGTTCCCCACTGTACCCCCTAGAATAGAACCTGGAAGGTAGAAAGTCTATAGTCAATGTTTGACGAGGGTCAGACCAAATAACCAAATTCCCCAAGAAGTGTGAACCGCAGAGTGAGAAAGACAATGTAATTTTTTGTGCATATTCTAAACAGCATATTTCAGGAATGTATTTGACAAGAAAAAAATAAGATATAACTCTCCCAATATGTTTTTGATAGTTGAGTATTGGAATTTCCTACTAAATTAAGGACTTTAGTAATCCAGTTTAATAGCCCAAATTAAGAACTTCTGACACATGAATTTCTCCTTAGTAAAAAAAAAGTACTGGACTTTTGGGTGCTACATGTGTTAGAAAGTCAAATAGTGGTAAAGCATCTACGTAGTACTTGGCAAAATTCATTCAACTCGTTTTTGTTTTGTTTTTGTTTTTTTTTCTGTTGAAAACACTGGCCCTTTTCCTTATTACTTTGCCTGGTATATTCCTTCCAATATGGATATAAATGTAAATGCATTTCTGGGCCCTGCTATTCTTTTATCATTTTAAATTACCTCTCCACTTCACCATAAATTGTATATTTGGAGTTCCATTTGTGGCCAAAATGCAATTGTTTAATTGTGCAATATGTAATTTGTAATATAATTATGCTGGCCAAATTATTTCCTGGGCTGCTCAATTACTGTGATTACATTTGTTAAGTTTACAAGCCACATGCTGTTATTCTCCTTTCCCTCTGGCTGGTAAATAGTTTTATTTTGCTTTTAGTTCTTGGGTTCAGAGCTTCAAGTGGGTGTCATAAGGGGGAGTGAAATTTGATATCTTGTTTTCTACCATTACAGCCCCACTTGTGTTAATGAAGATGGAAGCTGAAGCTGAAAACCACAAACGACTTTTACTGTTATGCATCCACTCAACACTTAGAAAGAGAGATTGATGATAGCACATTTCAAATTCATCTTCCAGAACATTCCATCTCATATGGGGAAAATGGCTAACATTTACTGAGTGCTTTCTATGGGCAGGCACTAGACCAAGCATTTTACATACATTTAAACGTTCATCTTTGAAACAAACCTGTGAGGTCAATGCCATGATTCTCACAGTGTCTTAGTCTAGGTTCTCCAAAAACCAGAACATATGATAATGGCTTGTGTGCAGGCAGTTTAAACTGGGAAGCACACAAGGAAAAAGAGTGAAGATTAGGGGGAGTGAAACCCAGGGTTGTGTTGTCTGGATGATTGACTCTGTGGGCAACTGGGGTTCTAACAGGTGAGGAAAGCTCTGAGGAGCTACACAGAAAACACCCTAGAATTATCTGTCTTAGACTCTGAGGAGGGAAATATTTCCCGCCTGGATTCTATCCCTTTTGGTCAAGAGCTCTTCTGTAGGGTGTTGGCATCGTAACACTTCCACGGCTACAATACCTACGAGTCGTGAGTCCTGTGAGGCCTCATGTGGCTGTAGCAGAGAAGCTCTGGACCAAAATGTAAGCTATGCATGGGGCAGCTGAGGCACTTCCATCTAGAGTAAGATGGTAGGCAGTATGAAACAGGGCAAAAGACATATTCCATACACACCGTTTATTCTTTCTTTCTTCCTTTCTTTCCTTTTCTTTCTTTCCTTTTTTTGCATATGTCAAAGATTTTTCATTATATTTGTATAATTCACCAACAATTTTTTACAGCTTTATTGAGGAATAATTAATACACAAAAAGAAACTGCTCATATTTCATGTATACAATTTGATGAGTTTGGATGTATTCATACTTCATACACTCATGATATCACCACCACAATCAATACAATAGACGTATCTCTCACCTCCAAAAGTTCCCTTGTGTCCCTTTGCTTTTGTTTTGTTCTGTCTTTGTATAAGAACACTTAAGTGAAGTTCTACCCTCTTAACAATTTTTAAGTGCACATCATACTGTTAAGTATAGACATTATGTTGCACAGCAGATATCTCAACCTACTCACTGTGTAATTGTAACTTTATACCCAATGAACGACTCCCCATTCCACCCTACCTCCATCCTCTGGCAGCCACCATTTTATTTTCTGTTTCTACCTTTTTGACTCTTAAAGATACCTCATATAACTAGAATCACGCAGTATTTGTCCTTCTGTAACTGACTTATTTCACTTAGAACACCTTCAATATCCATTTGTGTTGTCACAAACGAACCATTCTTGCATCCTAGGGATGAATCCCACTTGATCATAGTGATCAAGTGATCATAGGATCATAGTGATCCTTTTAATATGCTGTTGAATTCAATTTGCATGTATTTTGTTGAGGAGTTTTGCATCTATGTTCATCAGGGAAACTGGTCTGTAATTTTCTTTTCTTGTACTGTTTTTTCCTACCTTTGGTGTCACACTCTTTTTCAAATAGGAAAACTGAGGCTTGGAGAGGCTTAAGGGAATAGATGGAACTCATATCTGGCAGAGCTCATGGTCTGGTACTCAAGATTTCAGCCTGTGTTAGTTTCCTAGGGCTTCTGTAACAAACAGCACAAACAGAGTGGTTTAAAACAAATTTATCCTCTCACAGTTCTGAAGGAATGAAGTCTGAAATCAAGGTGCCAGCAGGATCATACTTCCTCTGAAGACTCGAGGGAAGAATTCCCTTGTAGTTTATAGTGACTGCTGTAATCCTTGGCATTCCGTGGTGTGTGGAAACTTCACTCCAGTTTCTGCCTCCATTCTCATAAAATCATCTTCCCTTTATGTCTGTGTGTCTGTGTCCAAATTCCCCTCTTCTGATAAAGACACCAGTCTTATTAGATATAGTAACGACCCTAATTCGGTATGACCTCATCTTAAGTTGATTACACCTGCTTGCACATTGATTAAATTATTCAGAGCTATTTCCAAATAAGGCCCATTTACAGATTCCAGATAGACATAACTTTTAGGGGGATACTATCCAACCCACTACACAACCCCATGTCATCTCCTTTGGAAATGTTCTTTTCAATTTTTTAAAATACTTTTTTACATATCTTTTTCAATAGTTGAACATTAGAAATGTCTGAATACCCATTTCCTAGAGGGGTCAGATGTTTATTGTTCTCTTTTAAAGAAGGCTTTATCTGCCTCCAGATTTCTCAGATATCTCTTCAAAAAGATGAACCTACTAGCTATCAGAAATCTTTGTAACAGATCATCTTTTAGTGTTAATCCAGTCCCAGTCAGAGTTCACCTGAATCCACAGCTGTTGCAAGAGTGGTTGGAAGCTACTACCTAGGATGAATGGGCAGGCATTGGAGAAATGCCCAGACCTTTGCATTGTATTCATCGATTTGAGAAAAGTATTTTTCAGACTCTGGTATGTTTGGCTGCTTTAAGAAATTGACAGGAGATCTACTGGCATTGTTAGTCATGTCAGATTTGATCATGTTGAGTTTGACCAAGTTTCTATCCTGGTTGAATGAAATAGATCAGTATTAAAGGTATTTTATATAGCTCTGATTATACATTGTTCCCTCTTTGCATAAGTTGTATTTAATATACTCCTGTTGAGAGAGTATGAACAACACCCCTGTTGAGAAGGTATCATTTCAATCATATCAGGAAACTGAAACTTCAAAAGGATAAGAAATATATACGAGGTCACAGCCAATAAGTGGTAGATCTAGGGATTAAAACCAGGTTTTTATGACTCCAGAACCTGGAATGGTCTCCGATATCAATAGCTGCTTTTGACCTGGTCCAGAGCCACCAAATGTCTTCAGTCATGTCATTTAGGGATCACTATTTCTTACTTTCAAAACACTTATGTAAAAATATATAGAAGATTATGAACCAATATATTACTGGCTATCAATCATCATTAAGTCTCCTTCTCTGTGTCAACCACCTTACACAAATGAGGTTGAAAATAGTTTCTCTGGTGTAGTGAAATTAAAAGTCAGGGAGTTTTAGTTACTCACCCAAGTAGATCACAAAGGTGACAAATGTTAGATTCTTACTTACTCTAAAACCTGTTCTCTCAACTACTTCATATATTGCTTCACAACATCAAAGCCTTAAACAAATAGCATAGGAGCTCAAAGTAAGGGTTTGAGTAGGGGAATTGAAGAAGACTTTATGCAGAGCTGGCATTGTTGAGGTAAGTCTTAAAGCACGAGGAAGGTTATGACAGCCAACGAATGGTAAGAGGAGTCTGAATACTCACCCACTTATCCACTCATTCAATATGTATTTTACGGACCATATAGTCTCTATCAGGCACCATGTTGGTGATGATCTCTACCCTTGTGTTGCTTAAAGCCCACTGGGAGAGTAGACCATAGTTGAACAAACACACCAATAACTGAACTCATGAAAAATTGTGTGAGGACTATATAGGACACAAACTACATTGTGAAAAGAGAATAAGAGGGGATCTTACTTAACGAGAGTCAGGGAAAACTTTTCTGGGGGAAGTAACATAAAAATTGACCCCTACATTCAGGAAGGAATCAATCCTCCAAGAGTAGCAGAAACATGGTTCCAATCAGAGAAGTCTGCAGAGCTCTGAAGTGAAGAAAGAAACTCTGTGTGGAGACTGGCATGTGATGGGGAGAGATGCCTCACAGGAGCTGGGAGACAGTTGGGAGCTTGACCTCTCAGGGCTTCTTAGGCCATGCTCAGGAATTTCAATTTCATTCAAAGGACAGTGGGAAGCCATTAAAATGCTTCACCAAAGGGGTAAAATTCTCCAATTTATGTTGCTATGTCTATCTGGCTACTCTGTGGAGAACAGATATGGGAAGTCCAATTAAGAAGCTACAGCTGTAATCCAAGCAAGAGATACTGGTGGGTGGTCACAGTGGTGGCTGTGGAAATGGCAAGAAGGAGAGAGAGATAACATGAAGATCGAATCAAAAGTTTGTGCTGACAGATTGGATATGGGAGGAGGAGACAAAGAGAAGGAAACACAATCAAGGAAGACTTCCAGCTTTCTGGCTTATACAATTGAGTGTGGGGGGGTGGGTAGGGGTGCTATTTAATAAAGTGGGGAAGACTGCAATGGGGAGAGGGCAGATAGATACGTGTAGCAAATGCATGCTGAGGGGTGAGGAGAGTAAAGAGATCTGTTACTTCTAATGAATAATTTATCTGGATGTAAAATGACATGCTACCACTAAGCTATAGGCCAATGAATTTTATTGAATGAAACAGGCCATAACAGTATTCGTCAAATAAGGGGGGAAAATGGCTGAGAGATTCACATCTGGCACCTACTTCCCATTCCACTTCCAAGTCAACCTCACCTAACTCAGATGTCCATTCAGCATACTTCCCTTGAGCGTCCACTGAGGATGATGCTAGGACGAGTTCTGCAAATAAAACGTAAAAGAAATAATAACAACGCAATGAATTCAAATCCTGCATGGTAAATGAACATGTTTGACTGTCAAGAGGGAAAGCCACAAGAAGCAGAATATCTTCCAAAGGGAGAATAGAATAATGAAAGAAAGCTTTCTACATGCAGCGACCTATGTACTGGCCTTGAAAATGAGTCTGAATTTACCAAAAGGAGAAGACATGGAACAGCATTCCAGGCAAAGGAAAGATAAGGACGAAAGATGGAGACACAGCAGTGCCTGGAATATTTAGGGAACAGTACATGTGGTTCTAAGAGCTGAAGGAGGGAAGGTTTTAGGGTGAAAAAGATAATGTGTTTAGGGTCAGGTTGTAAGAAACTATTAAATGCCATACCGTTGGTACTACCTGTGAGGAACAATGCACCAGCACACATGTACATGCACACATGTATATCCCATCGCTCTCTCTGTTTCTGTCTCTCTCTCTCTCTTAGACACACACACGCACACACACATGCGCAAACACACACTCCTGTAATGCCGTTTCCCGTTTTAATGTTGCAAATTCCTTCATGCCTGTACCTGGAGACAAGAAAAGTAAGGGAAAGGAAGGTTATGTGGGTAAATTGTTCCTGAATGCAGCTAAAGATAGCTCTGAACAGGTGGATCTTGGTGACGGCAGCTTTTGCAATTCAGAGCATAATTTCTTTCCCATTTTCATCAAAACCACACAGCCAACAGGCTTTACCCCTTCCAATCATCCTAACAGCATTGCCAGATTCATCTTCTGGGGAAAATAAGTGTATATCACATCATCCCCCTGTTCAGAATCTTTCCCTAGGTTTCTAAGCCCACCAAAGAGCTCCTGCTGTTCTCAATAACTACAGAGCCCACCAGAGGGTAAATTGCTATAAGGGGGGAAATCCCTCTTAAAATTTTAAGAGGAAATAGAAATATACAAGGAAGGGAATGGAGTAAATATGGCCTCCTGGGTATGACTCACATAGCATTCACAGATAAGAACATGTTTGATAGTTTCTGCAATAGTGATTTGGGATGTCGTCTTGGAAGAGAATTGTCTATCAATACTATCATTTATTATGTTTGTTGTTTGGGAAGATGGTATGTGGGAGGAAACCCGAGACAGGTGGTTGTACTATATTTACACCTTTCTGCTGTTGTTCCTTCATAATCAAAAGTGACACTACCAGTGATAACTGCTATCTTCTGGTGCAGGTGTGAGTGAAAAGACAGATTTGAAGCCAACAGTCCCCATGCACGTCATTTGCCCATAGAAATGAAACTTTGATCTGTGGCTCTTACAGCAACACTGTCCAACAGAACTCTCTGCAACGATGGAAATGTGCTGTATCTGTGCTGTCCCTTTGAGTAACCGGGAGCCCCGTGTAGCAATTGAATTGTGACAAGTGCAACTGAGGAACTAAATTTTTTATTTCATTTAATTTTTAATAAATTCAAGTTGGAATAGCACACTTCTCCACCTATCAACATCCCCTTTTCTAATCTTGGGTCTCCTCTTCACATGGGTGCTTTTGTGGGTGGTTTTATTTGTTTCCTGAGACTGCTGTAACAAATGACCACAAACTGGGCAGCATAAAACAATAAAAATGTCTTTTCCTACTGTTACAGAGGCCAGAAGTCCGAAATCAAGTTGTCAGGATCGGTTCCTTCTGGAGGCTCTGAGAGAAAATCTGTTCCAGGCCTGTCTCCTAGCTTCTGGTGGCTGGCAGTAGTCCTGAATGTTCCTTGGCTTCTAGCTGCGTCCCTCCAATCTCTGTTTCTGCTTTACATCACCGCCTTCTCTATGTTTCTGTTTCAACTCCCCCCCCCCACTTTCTCTTCTAAGGGAACCGGTGTTGGATTTAGAATGAATCCATCCCAAATCCACAATAATATCAGCTCAAGATCTTTAATTATATGTGCAAAGACTCTATTTATAAATGAGGTCATATTCATGGATACCAGGGGTTAGAGCTTAGGCATGACTTTTGGGGGGACACAATCCAGCCGACTACATTGATATTCCAGCACCTTCTCAGTGTGCTTTCATCAAGACACAAATTACCTTCCCAAACAGCAATTTGCATGCTTTCCTTCATGACATCCAAAGCTACTTCCATGCCTCTTTCTCACAACCCAATTCCTCTTCCTGTTACAGCTTTCATATCCTGAGCTATTTGACTCGTTTACATTCAGTCGGTTACTAATATTTTTAGGTGCTTTGCAATATTAAGGGTGATTCCTTCCTTGGAGCCAGACCTAACTGTTCTTTAAAGAGCAACAGAACAGAAGTTTCAGGACACTATGAGAGCATTCAAAGAATTTTTCTAGGGGCGCCTGGGTGGCGCAGTCGGTTAAGCGTCCGACTTCAGCCAGGTCACGATCTCGCGGTCCGTGAGTTCGAGCCCCGCATCGGGCTCTGGGCTGATGGCTCGGAGCCTGGAGCCTGTTTCCGATTCTGTGTCTCCCTCTCTCTCTGCCCCTCCCCTGTTCACGCTCTGTCTCTCTCTGTCCCAAAAATAAATAAATGTTGAAAAAAAAATTTTTTTTTAAAAAGAATTTTTCTACTGTCCTTTTTGGATTTTTTACTTTAAAAAAAATTAATACACAGCTTTGTTTCAGCCATCTGCATAAGAGATTTCTTCGTTTCGAAATCAGGTGTATGAGGACATACGGATACTTCCTGTCACTTTTTGAGGGGAGGAACATCTACAGAAACTGGGAAACTATCTGGCTTCAGGCACAAAAGTGCCCTGACCTCATTTCCACGTCCCTTGGGGTAGAAGTGATTGGTGTGGTAAAATCCAGCATAACCCCATCATCTCATTTGAGGTGGGTTTAACAGGCCAATTGGCTCTGTTCTTTGTAACAACTCTATATTTAGCAAGCTGGCACAATTTTTAGACAGAGATTTCTCACAAGAACTTGGCAAACATTCCATGTTTCTTTTGCTGCAATATGTAGAATTGATATTTCTGACAAAATTGCTCACATAGCTTAGTGTAACCTGTTTAGTGGTTGTACTTTGTTAATTTTATTTTTTCTCCCTAAGAAAAAGGAAACACGGATTTGTGCTATGGTATTGGAGGCTGGGGAGAGAAATTTGACTACAGGTCTCCTGAAAACCAAGGCCTCTCACGTCTTCCTTTATGGGGCCTCTCATGCCCACACCTTCCCATCCAGCCTCCTACCCATCATTGGATTATAATTCACATGGCCTACCGGTAATACTGAAGTTGAAATAACCCTGACTAACCTCCCTGCTCAGAGGTTCCACCCTTTCATTCATTCTCCACCAACCTACCAACTTCATCTTCTAAAACACAGAGGCATTTAAATATTAGCATCTGGATGGGAGGGAGGTCCTCTGTGCAAAATATGTTATTTTTTCTTCACTTTGCTTTATTCTTGAAATACTTAAGTAAACATTTTTAAAGTAAATCGATAAATAGTATATTGAGCTCAAATATTATTTTTAGAAACGAAATTCACTCCCTCACACAAAATGAGAAGTTTACATCGATTTTCTTAAAACCTGTTTATTCAAAATAATAAAAAGAACAACATAGTTCCCCTAAATTCCAAACTTTTTTGTTCAGTATCATTGTTCTGGTCTGTGAAATATTGGATTGTAAATTTTTTCTTATGTGTCATATCAGATTGAGATGACTAGCGTGAAACCAAATGTAATATTTTAAACATTTAAATATGATTTAATAACTAGTAAATAAGAGCTAGGAAAGAATAAATATACCGACAAAAAGGGGTCCTCTAGTAAAAAATAATAAACTGTGGTATAGTTTTGAAAAAAAGACCCTGTAGTCTTACCTTCTGCTTCCATTGTGACTTCATTTCTTACACAAATCATATTATTCTGTGCTATTATCAAAACTAGCTACCATTTGCTGAGTATCAATGGCTTTATATATATTATCATATTTACTCTTCAAAACCATTCTATGAGATGGATGTTATTTTCCCCATTTTACAGATGAGGAAACTGAAGCTCAAAAATGTAGAGTGGCTTTTCTTGCCCCCAAATCACACAATTGTTAAGTAGCAAGGCAGGGATGGGAATCCTTATTTGTTTCACCTCAAAATCCACATTCTTAGCCAAAGCACCGCGCCTGGCACAATCATAATGTTCAAAATAGACATTATTAGGTATAATCAGGTATAATCACTGTCCTATCCTGCCTCTCTGCTTTGGAAGGTCCTCTCTTGAGAATTTGATGAGCATTGAATGAACTGTACTCCCCCTGAAAGCCAATGGCAAGAGTTCTGTTTACTATAGCTGCAAAACAAATTGCAGGTATCCCTCACTTTCCCAAAGTTTGCATTATGCTGTTTTACTCTTGAAAAAGACCTACATTAGTTTGATGAAGGCTTTTTTTTTTTTTGGTAAAAGTGAAAATCCTCTTCAGATGTCTATCGGTTAGCAAAAGCCAGGTACTAATGTAGGTCTTTCATAATGGCGTAACACAAACTTTTGAAATGGCAGAGGGTATATACACTTGGCTTTGTGCCATTTTGGCTTACCAAAGTTTTCAAAGGAATGCTCTGCTCAGGTAGCAGGGGAAACCTGTACTCCAAAACCTACCAGCTTGAAACAACCATTTTAATATGCTCAAAAAATTCTGTCAGAAATTCAGACAGGACACAGAAGACACGGCTTTTCTCCACTCCACGATATTTAGACCTCAGCTGGAAAGACTCAAAAGCTGCAGGAATGACTCTATGGCTGGCGGATAGAATCATCTGAAAGGGCATCTAGATTTCCAGGATGGCTTACTAACAAGGCTGCCCAGTGACACTCTGTCAGCTGTGAATTTCGCTGGGACTATTGGCTGGAACACCTACTCATGGCCTCTTCAGCATGACTGTCTCTGAGTAGTGGAACTTATCACCTGGAGACTGGTGTCTCCTAGAATGAACATCTCAAGAGAATCTGGCAGAAGCTGCATGGTCTTCTCTAAGCTAGTCTCCTATGTCACAGCATGTTCCTTCCACTTCATTCTATTGGTTAATAGGTAGTCACTCAGGCCAGCTCAAATCAAAGAGAAAACATAGACACCCCTCTTGATTGAAAGGGTGTTAAAGAATTGGCTGGCATGTTTTGAAATCACTGCATCAGTGTTATGCCTAATGAAAGGACTATTTCAGTGAGAGGCTGAACACCTATTACTGGAACTCAAGTATTGGAAAGGACATCTATAGAGTCACTGATGTCACCATGATAATGACAGTATTTGGAGAAAAAGGAAGCCTGTGAAGCTGTTGCCAGAGACTTCAGAAAAGGAACATGAATGAGTTCCTGGCTTGGGGGATCAAGTGGGGGGAGTGTACATGGCAACAACACGCAGGGGTAGAGGATGTCTTAGCCAGATGGTAGTTATTATCAGGCATAATCAGGTATAATCACAATCTGTTTCCTCTTGCCTCCTCAAAAGAGAAGAGTTGTTTTTTTTTTTCTAGTAACAGCAGAGAATTAATGGTCTACCAAGGCAATGGGCATCTAAGGTAATAGCATCCATACCTCTGACCTCTGTCATATTTGGAGAATGGAGAATGATAGTTCTCTTAAAGGGTTGCAACAGACTCAGTGCCCTCTGAGGAGAGCCAGGGCTCTGGCTAAGCAGAGAGAAAATGGAATCCAGGTTCCAGAGGTTCTAATGAAGTGAGTGAGGAGGAAAGACAGCAGCAGAAGAGTTACTGAAGATAAAGTTTTGCAGTGTTTATGGTTGTGAGTAAAAGCAAAACATACATAGAATTAAACCAAATTGACATTTATTGTTAACTAACAAGAAGTTTAGACAGAGGTTGATCCTGAGTTCCTTTGATTCTACCATGTGTAGTAATGTCTCCCTCATGGTGCAAATTTGTCTATCCCAACTCCAAGTGTCCTATCCTTAGACATCAACATCTACACTTGAAACAAAGTGGAAATAAGAAAAAGAACCTTTTTAATGAAGAAGAGAAGCTTTTTCAGAAACCTTCATCTGATTTAAATCCCACTGTCACACTTTCATCCCTATGTCAATCATTGGCATAGAGGAAGGATAGTCATGACTGAAACCAATCCTGATTCATCTCTTAGACTGGGCACACCACTACTCAAACAACTAGACCATGCCTGCAAAGAGAAGGCAATGGATGCTGGAAAGGCAAGCTATAAGATTCATCATGTTGGGGGAGAATGTGGGATAATGCTTTGAGTAATGTGGACACAGGGGTGTCAAGACAGCAGAGACTTGGGAAGGCTTCAGTTTACCCAACTGTTAAAAGAAGACTATGAATTCACTAATCTCCAAGGTCCTTTCCAAAGCTGTAAGCCCAATATTTTATCCACATCATTTATCACACTCATACCTTTTCTTTTATTAAGTCTATTTTCCCATATTTTATCTTCCCAACTAGATTACTGGCACATTGATAGCTGGGATCTTGTTTGCTTTGTCTTTATATTCCACATGGTCTGTAAATATTGGAGAATGGAAGCAATGCCAAACACTCTTCAAAGCTGTGTGGCTTTCTTTGTGAGATCAATCTGGTTTCTCTCAGTAGCTCCCCAATGAGAGAGATAAAAAGAAAAGGAGATCATTGTTTCCCGATTTATTGAGCACCCACCATGTGCTTTGTGTCATTGTGGAATCCAAGAAAAATGTAAGAGTCATTGGCATAAATAACTCTTGAAGAGAACAGGCAAGCACATGGAACCCCATGTTGCATCTTTACACCAGAGCAGCTGTGCTTCCTTCACTGTATTCCAGAGAGATATAGCCAAGACAATGGCCTGGATACATTGGAACAGAGAGTTTTCTCTCAGTGGATTGAGTTGTAAAGAGCTAATGGATAACGAGAGAGGGTGATTGACAGAGAGAGCAACAGTGGAAGAGAATGGGTGACAGGGGAAGCTGGAATGCTTTTTTTAGCTATAAAACAAATCACAAATTTAATTATAATTTGTACTTAGCTAAACTGTCATTATTTGAGGGATTTTTCAGTTATGGATTCATGATTTTTAAAACTTATTGGAGTTTTTTTTTCCACTTGGCTGGTTTCCTATGAGATTCAAATAGACAGAAATGATCAGAGTAGATGCTTGTTACATGAGAGAATACACGCACTTTTAAATTTGACTCAGTAATATTACAGTTTCTAAATAGTATGAACACATCTGGACAGAGAGATTATAGAACCCCATAGTCTCAAAGTCAGAAAGGACCTTAAAGATCATTAACCCCAACCACCCTCCCAATGTTTGGATTCCCTCTACAAGCAACCTTGCCATATAACATCATCCAATGGAACTTGTGCATCTCCAGTGATGCAAAGCTCCCATCTCTCAAGGCAACCCATTCTATCTGTGGGGCCCCATAACACTAAAGAAGTCTTCTTCATATTAAATATATGACTCTATAAAGCTTTCACCAAGTTGACCCACTAAACTCCTGAGCAAGTTTAATCTCGCTTCTTCATGCTGGCCCTTCAGTTTGGGAAAAAATGTGATCCTTCTGAATCCTTCTACCAGCATGGTCACTTGATGCAAATGGTTCCTTTCTGTGTTTCCTCTTAACATATAGTGCCTACAAATGCTCAACATTCTTCTGTGAGAAAATAAGACCAGATTTTTTTCTCTTGCATCTGAAATACTTCATACTTGTAGTCGCTATATTGACAAGATACAATTTGTAGCATTATCAAAATGCAACATTATTTTGTCTCCTACCTTCCCTTTAAAATGTAATCAGGGATGGTAAAGAATGAGTGAGATGTTCTCACTCTTTTTTTTTTTATTTTTTTTAACGTTTATTTATTTTTTTGAGACAGAGAGAGACAGAGCATGAACAGGGGAGGAGCAGAGAGAGAGGGAGACACAGAATCCGAAACAGGCTCCAGGCTCTGAGCTGTCAGCACACAGCCCGATGCGGGGCTCGAACTCACAGACCGTGAGATCATGACCTGAGCCAAAGTCGGATGCTCAACCGACCAAGCCACCCAGGCGCCCCGAGATGTCTTCACTCTTAAGTAACAGACATTTCTTTTTATTTATTTCTCTCTTGAGAGAGAGAGAGAGAGAGAGAGAGAGAGGAAGAGAGAGAAAGAACATGACAGCAGAGGAGAGGGACAGAGGGAGAGAGAGAATCTTAAGCAGGTGAGGAGCTTGACATGGGGCTTGATCCTACAACCCTGGGATCATGACCTGAGCCAAAGTCAAGAGTCAGCCACTCAACCAACTGAGTCACCCAAGCACCCCATAAGTAACAGACATTTCTAAGAACACTTTAAGTTATAAATGTAGACTCAATTCAGTAAATAAAATATCCACTTAATTAAAATCATCAGTTTGATGATTATATCTTTTCTACTTCCTTAGCTTGGGTCAGCTTCAGGCTGGAAGCCTGCATGCAACAGGAAAAGGATAAGGATTTCATATGCTTGTGGATGGTGGTGGGTGGTGGGTGGCTTCTTATCTGCGCACCTGCTAGCTAATTCCTGCCCTTTACAAAGCTACATTAAGATGAAGGAAAGGTCTTGAATCATAAACCTGGCTTGCTGTCTCTGGGTCTGGCAGGTGTTTAAAGCTTTCTCTTGTTTTTATGTGGGTGTTTTGTGTACTTCAGGCAATAATTCCATCCCATTCGGCTTGTTGTCTCAATGATCATTGTTTGAACCATTTCCTAGAACCCAGCATTCTCTTCCATGTTCTTGATGCTGAAGTCCTTCCTCTCTTCCAGGTAGACAGATTAAACAGGATTCAAGATAGCCTCACATCAATTCTCTCTTCTGTATGGCCCACCTGTGGTCCATTCCTCATCTCAGCAAACTTTGGACGTATCAGCAAGCCTTAGGCAGCCACTTATACCCTCAGGTATGAGTCAGGCACCAACATTCTCACCCCCCCCACACACAACTAACAGTTCTAATGAGTTTACATTGAAGCTCTCTGAATGGCTTCAGGGAAGCTTCCCTCAGCAGGCTAGAGGTAAAGGTTATAGCTTTTGCCAAAAACTCTCCTGCCCACATTTATCCCTCTCCACAATCTGATCCAGTTTGCAGCTATTTCCTTTGTAATTCTGCATACATCGACTTGTCTAGCCCTCACTTTGGTCTCAAATTTGTATTGTTTTGGAGTCCAAGATGAAACTGAGGCAATAAGAGTTTAACCTGATATTTCAAATGCACAGATATGCAGCATGAGATCTTCTTAGCCATCTTATTCTTTCAAGCCACATTGAATATATTCTTCACTGTCATCCCTGTGGCAGACTGCCAGTGTTTCCTAAAATCTCTTCTTCTTTCTTTCTTGCTAAAAAGTTTTTGGCTTTTCCCCTTAACTTAAGCTGGAGGATGTATTTTCCAGCCTGTCTTGCAGCTAGGTGGGCATGGCCCTAAGACTAAGTTGCTATCAATAGACTGTGAGTGGAAGTAAAGAGTGTCCCATCATTCCATGCATTTTAAGAGGAAACTGCAAAGTTCAATTCTGGTTTAGAGGGAGCAAACATACTCCATACTATCTCTCTTCTTACTAAGACTAAAAAGCTTGGGAAGAATACATAAAGCAACTGTTAGAGGACTCTGAAAAGTAAGAAAAAGAGGACTAGGTAGGAAGTTCAGGGCTCCAAAGCAACCCAGCAATGCTGTTTTTTCTTTGTTTGTTTGTACCTCTGATATGTGATGGAATGGGCTCTGGAGAAGCCCAAAACTGGAACCATAAACAGGAAACACCAAGAGAAGCCCATGATCTCAGCACTCAGACAACCACGATGGGTGTTCACAAAAAATCTCTCTCTATATGTTAAAACTTACAGGACAATACACCCCCAAAAAAGATTTTTACTACATGTAAATTAAAAAAATAACTTTAAGAAAGGAAATCACTTTCCCAGGACATTTTTCCCATAGGTTAGGACATTGACATAAAACAGAGGCATTTTGCCTATACAGGTAAGACAAGAATCCTCCAGGATGGCAGAGCCATGGCCTGTGAAGCAAGCTGCCCAGCAGCCTGGATGACCCTCATGGGTCCTAATTTTGGAGCAACTTCACTTCCACCCTAGCTAATCAAACCTATCATGCCTTCCACATGGGCTGCTACTAAGTTACATCTGCTCCATATATCATGGGTGCAGGCAACTTGTTGAAGCTTGGCAGGACCCTGCATACTCAGGGGCAACTTGTCCTCCAAGCCAGTCTAGATAGAATTGGATACAGATTCTGCCATACAGTATATTCACCATTACTTCCAAGTGAGTCAAATCTAAACATTTAAAACTGCTAAAAGCACTGATGAATAAATATGTTGATTAGGACTAGGGAGAGAACCACAGGGCACCGCTGATCTCTGCTTCAAGGAGAGAAGGAGAGTGTGGAAAATGCTTAGCAAAATATGGAGAACTGATTAAAACTTTTTGAATAGAATTTCTATCCTGGCTGATAGCAATCACTTTAATTGTCAAACAAATTATTAATCTATCTAATTATGTCAGGTCTTTCTCATTTTCCCCCATTTTATACACACACACACACACACACACACACACACACACTGAGAGATTTTTCATTAGTGACTTGTTAAAGTGCAAATACACTCTGCCTCTCACATGCCTTCTCTGGCATTCTAGTTTTCAACAAGGCAAATAAGAAATTAATTTAGCCAACATGACTTCTTGTTCTTGGTATCCTCCTATTTGGTCTTGGTGGCAAACTTCCTGTAGTGGGTAGGCACATAATATAACGATCAATTCCAAAATCTTGTTCAAGAGCAAGTGTACCAGTCTTAGGTCTACTGAGTCTACTGTTTTGAAAATAAGATTTTTTTTAACGTCCAAAGTTTTCTGGCACATTTTTTTCTTCTTTATTTCTCAACAGTAATCAATCTCAGTTCAGTGACCTGACTTGCAAGTTCTCCACAGTCATGAGAAATAATTAGTCTGGGTTCATGTGAAAAAAATGTTATTTGCAGTACTTGAGTTATCTGTATTTCAAATTCTTTGCCCAAGTGAGGTTTCAGTTCCTTCATATCAGAGTTCATTTATTCATTACCTCATTCATCCATTCAACACATATCTACTGAGAACGTCCTCTGTGTCTGGCATTAATGGAAGTGTTGAAGATTCAGCAGAGAACCAAACAGACAAAACTCCCTCAAGGATTTTACATTTAATCAAATAAAAGTATAAAATTACAGAGTGTCAGATAATGACCAGTTGTATGGAAATAAATATTTTAGGGAAGAGGAGGCTGTCATGAGCGTGAGATTAAATTTTTTTTTTAAAGAAGTTGCCAGAAAAGATTCATTTGAGCAAAGGATCGTTAGAGGTGATGGAGTAAGTCATGCAGATATTTGGGGTAGAGAGTTCCAAGTAAAGGAAGCAATAAGTACTAAATCTCTAAGACAGGAACATGCCCAACATATTTGAGAAACGGCAAGAAGGACAGTGTTGCTGGAGTAGAATGAATGAATGGGAGAGAAGTAGGAAACAAGACAGAAAGGTGATGGGAAAAAGACCACACAGGAGAGAAGAGTCAGTTGCCAAGAAATTCGACATGTACTTTACCCTCACTAAGAGTTTCTGAGCGAATTTAAGATATTATTGCCATATAGTATTCCTCTGCCTCCCTCTCTGAGGAGCCTATTTTTTGAATTTATTGAATTATCAAATATTTATTAAGTACCTATTATGTGCCGGGTGCCATTGTAGGCACTGTATGAAGATCCCAGGAACCTTACAGTCTATTGGGGAGTTAGCTTTTACTCTGAGCAGGAAGGCAAATATGGGCTCTGAGTAGAGCAGTGACTTTAGATGACTTAGGTTTTAAAAGGATCTTTCAGACTGCCATGCTAAAAATAGATTCCAATAGGACAGGAAGGAAACAGAAAAAACAATTAGGAGGATATTGAAATAATTCAGAGAAAAGATGATGCTTCAACCAGGATAGTAATGGAGAGACACTGTCAGAATCTAGGTTCCTTTTAAAAGTAGAGTCTACAGTATGGATGTGGGTATTAAAGGAAGGAGTTGATCAGTATAGATCCAAGGTTCTAAGTTTTTGTCTCCCCCTCTGGAGAATCATAAAGAGTCACCATTTTTTCTGAACTGGAGACTACAGTGGAGGAGGAGATTTGAGGGGGAGAAAAATCAGGGGTTTTGTTTCGGGCATTTTAATTTTGTGAGGTTTATTATATATGTAAGTGGAGATGATGAATAGGCAAGACTTGAGAAGTGTCCAGGCTGGAGATAGATATCTGGGAGTCAAAGGGCGCCTGGGAGGCTCAGTCAGTTAAGCGTCTGACCTCAGCTCAGGTCATGATCTCACAGTCCATGAGTTCAAGCTCCACGTTGGGCTCTGTGCTGATAGCTCAGAGCCTGGAGCCTGCTTCAGATTCTGTGTCTCCCTCTGTCTCTATCAAAAATAAATAAACCTTAAAAAAATTTAATGAAAAAAAAAAGAAATCTGGGAGTCATAAGCATATAGATGGAAGTTGAAAGTGTGAAGCTCTATGAAATCACCAAGCAAGTGAGTAAAGATAGAAAAGGAAGGTGCCTAAGCTTGGAGTCCTGGGACATTTGAATACTTACAGTTGTGGGAGATGAGGAGACACCAGGAAAGAGGACTGAGAGGCAGCTGTCAGAGAGGAGAAAAAGTAGCTAAGAGAATTAGGTGATTAGCATGGAAGTCAAGTGAAAACTCAAGGAGGACAGAGTGAGGACATGAATCGTCAGGCAAGGACTAAAGACTAGCTACGTGGAAGTCACCTGTGGCCACACACATCTTGGTAGTAGGCTGGCTGTGAATGCCTGATTGGAGGGAGTTCCAAGCAAGGGATTGGAGCATCAAGAATATGCATCCCTTTTTGTAATGTCTGTGCTAACAGTGAGCAGGGAAATAGAGGGAGATAAGGAGTCAAGTTGGGTTTTTAGTCTGTTTCTTTGTCTTTTATTAAAAAAAAAAAGGAAAAATCACATCTTTGCATGATGATGGAAATGATCCAGTAGAACGCCAAAAAGAAAAAAATGTATGATTTTATAGAGACAAAGAGAAATTTCTGGAATATTGTCCTGGAGTAAAAATAAGGAGAGGGATCTAGTGGGCACATGAAGAGTTTGACTTTAGATGGAGCTTCCAGCCCCTATTCTTTCTAAGTAAATCACGGGGTCCCTCCTTTTGTACTTTTGTTATTCTTACACACCATACATGCTGCTGCTCTCTCTAAACAAGCTTCAAGTTTTTATCCCCTCTAGCTGATCAGTTTTCTGGATAATTTTGTATTTATTCCTATTCATTGAACCTCTTCCTTGCTACAGAATTGTCCTAAGCATCTGAGATGCCATAAACAGGATAGAAAAAGCCCCGACACTCCAGGAGCTTGCACTAACAGTAGGTAGACATGAGCTGAGTCGTCAGGAAAGCCTTAAACACATTGGCTGTAGCCTGAATTTTGAGAAACAAATGTATTGTTGGTGGGGGACAGGGGTGGAAGATGTGGGGAGAAATAATGCAGGAAACAAATGGAAAGAACAAAAAGTCCAGTTTAAATGGAGTGTCGTGAGCAAGAGAAAGGATGATGGAGGGGGGTCAAGTGGGGAAAGGCTTAGGCTTTGTACTTCATGGGAAGGTGACTTAGACTGAATGTTTGTGTCCCTACCCCAGAATACATATGTTGAAATTTTAATTCCCAGCGTGATCGGATTAGGAAATGGGGCCTTTGGGGTGATTAGATCAGAGCACTCATGAATGGGATTAGTGCCCTTATAAAGAGACCCTAGAGATCTTTCTCGCCCCTTCTGCCATAAGAAGACACGTTAGGAAGACAACTGTTTATGAACCAGGAAATGGGCTGTCACCAGAACCCAAATCTGCCGGTACCTTGATCATGGACTGTTTGTTGCTTATTGTTCAAGCCACCCAGTCTATAGTAGTTTTGTTACAGCAGCCCAAATGGAGTAAAACCAAAGAAGACTGAATTAGATGCTGAGTGCACTGGTAAGTCATGAGCCTCACCCTGATTCACCTTTTAAAGACATCTTTCTGGTTAGTGTATGGAGAAAGGATCTTAATGGAAGAGTAGAAGCAAAAAAAAAAAAAAAAGAAAAGAAAAAGAAAAAAAAGGTAAAATGTTTTTACAGCCTTCTAGGCAAGAGATGGGGGGGGGGAGCCTTGTTCGAGAATAGTGGCAGTAAAGATGGAGAGGGGTGGATGGATTTGTTTTCCATCTCAGAGGTTTAACTGGGATGACTTGCTGATGAATTGGATGTGAAGAGTAAAAGAAAAAAAGGAATCAACAATGATTCCTAAGCATTTGGCCTGAGTCACTGGGTCAAGCTGCTATTACAGAGATGGAAAAACAACGCAGGGGAGATTGGTTTGTGGGAACGATAAAACCTGCAATTCCATTTTGGACTTAATTTGGAAATACCTATCAAACACACAAGGGGAAATAGTAGGCAATTAGCTATAATAAATAAAGATAGCTGACACTTCCATGGTGTTTACTATGAGCTAGGCATGACTCTCATTAACATTAAATCACAAACATTAAATCAGCATAGATTGCATTTACATGCTTAGGACTGGGTGAGTTCACCTAGGGAGAAAAGACAGGGAAAGAAGGAAGCCCAGGAATAAGCCCTGAACACACCAGTACTCAGAGGTCACTTAAATGCCCTTCTTCCCCAGATCCTCAGGTAAAAGTCGTTGGTTATGGGCTTTTGCATAATAGATCAGAATCCCAAATCCTATTTGTTGACAACATCTGCACAGACAGCTGTTTCCCTCCTATCTCTTGGTCTGTCTTCCAAAGTCCCAGGCATCAGTGGGAGGAATTCATGTAAATACCAGCTGTATACATAAGCCTTTCTATTTTCTGTCTAAAAATGATTGTCTCTAAGGATGCTTCCCCGGTCTTAGACTGCTGTTTATCTCTATTTGAACTCCCCCCACCCCCACCTCCCAAATGTGGGAAAACGTATTAAGTTTAAGCAGGCTCTCCACCACATGTTGGCTACGTGCTTCAGGTTGTGCATCTAAATGGGGCTATCTGGGGAAGAATTCAGCCACCTTCATCACCAGATTTATTGCTAATTTCTTCTTCCCAGGATAAGTTTTCACTTCCATCAAAACTCTACTCTCTAGTAAATAACCTGTTTAACTGAGTACTAGCACTGATATATATAATTCATGTTTTCTCCACTTCAAAAGTAAGGTTGTCAATTTCCTTTTAGAGGAAAAACCATAACCCACAGCATCAGTCCCAAGGGAAACTAGGTTAGAGGAGGGTTAGTGGTCAGCTCAGTGGATGCCAGCACCACTCTTGGGAAAGCAACCATAGAGTTCCTCCATTACTATTCACTAATCAGCAGTTGCTTCTATACAGAAAAACAGTCCCTACTGCACAAATTCCAATGCACTGCATTCTTAAGACTAATTTAATGGCACTCACTTGAACCACTCTTAACGATGTGGTCCAAATGCTTAAATGGTAGGGTGCATTATCTTTTTTCCCCACTATTTTATTATTTGAGGAGATCAGACTTGGCTTCTATTTATGATCAGCTCCAAGAGACTTAAAAGGGACTTTGATTCCAAAGTATATACATAAATCGTGTGGGTTTTTTTTTTTCTCTTAGAGATGATGAAAGGGCAATATTTTTCTTTTATGTTTCAACACTAAACAGAAGTCCTTCTGAAATTTTTTAAATACCAGTTCTTATTAATTACAAGTGAAAGCTTAAAGAGGGTTTAAATAAGAGGAACCAAAATGATCATGTTAGTAGCAGTACTCCATGTATTATTTCTTATGTTGTTCTGCCTTGCGTGCAAATTCTCTCTCTCCATAGAGATAGAGATAGAGATAGAAATAGATATAGATAGATATAGATATAGATATAGATATAGATATAGATATAGATATAGATGATATAGATATAGATATATGGCATTCTCTTTTTTCTCTTTCTCTCCCTCCCTCCCTCCTTCTCTCATTGTTTCCAATTTTTAGTCCTTGTCCCATGACATTTCTCTTTTTGATAGCATCGTTTCTGACCTCTTCCCCAGGGTTTTCCTGCCAGCTTCTCACCATGGCATCCAGGACATATCCAACAGGGAAATCATACTGAAAATGAATCTGAAAGCAAGACTTTGGTTCATCAAGTAGATAATACAAGTCAGAAAATGTCTCATCTAATTCTCTGGATTCTGCCTATAATCTGCCATAAAATATCGAACCCCTGATTTTAAATCAGAACCTGAAATGGTTCCAGGATGTAGATATTTAAATGGAAATCTCTAGGGGTTTTTCTCTCCCATATAAAATTAGTATCTTGATTTTCTGCCAGTTTGGTATATGGATTTCAGATGTGCTGATGAATTGATTTTTTTTAAAAAAAAAATAGGACTACAGAAATAATCTACTATGGTATGTCTTTATTTGGGGAAACAGAATCTAATTAGAAAACTGCCTCATTATTATTTATGGCATGTTATAAATTAGGTTTGTGCTATGTCTCTTAGCCTAAATATTTTACAAATCCTTCTATATATATTTTAGGTGGAAATATAATATGCAGAGCTGCAACATTTTATGGGGAAACAACTGATCCCCCTGGGTTAAGTATTTTAACATCTTAAGTAAATGTAAATTTTTAAAACAGATCTAGGACGATAAACTGGCATAGTTGTATGTTGGAAGAAAGCCCTCTAGGGTATAAAGCCTGTGTTTTGAAGGAACAATCTAGGATTTGGGAACAGCTGGAAGCAAAAGGCCTCTAATGGATGTACGCAGAGTGTCTCTTCACCAATCCCCAAACCTATGAGGTTAGAACAGCCAGAGGAGATTGCATGAAATTTCACGTGAATAGAGGGAAGACAGGTGTTTCCAAAGCAGAAGGAAACTACTGTAGAGAAAACTACTGAGACGGTTTATCATATGTTCATATTTAATCTACTTCATTAAATCAGTTTTCCTAATGGTCTGTCATATGGTTTTTAAAGCCCATAAATTGTTTTGTTCTTTTTGTCTTTAATAAGAAAGTTAACATAAAAATAACTCTGAGAGCCTGTTGCGGATCTCCTTAAAAAATACTAGCATCCCTCCCCTGCAGGCTTCAGGAAAGAAGAAGAGAATTTTCTGACCCAAGAGGCCTACCTGACCCTCTGCCACAGTAAAGGTTAGAGCTCCCCTTTTATCAATTTTCCTTCCTCCTTATCACACTTGCAGTTAATTCATTATTTGGCACTTCTTGTTCAATGTATTTTCCCCACTGAATTATTCGAGGAATTCAGGAACCATGTCTGTCTGGTTTACTTATCTTAGGTGAGCACAGAGTCTGTTTTCAAGAAATATATGTTGAATGAAAAAACAAAGAACCATCCTCTTTCCTCTTGAGTAGACACAGACCCCCCAAAGAAGTTGGAAAGTTGAGAAGGAGACCACACAGTAATACCATCATCAAAGACAACAACACAGTCACCTTCTATAACACACCTTCTATAACACTCACTCTGAGTGTTATTGGCTAATGATTAAGAACACAGGCCTGCAGTTCATCTGCTTAAGTTTGAAACCTGTTGCTGGCTGTGTGACAGCAAGCATGTGATTTAAGCGCTCGCTCGCTCTCGCGCTCTCTCTCTCTCTCTCTCTCTTCTCCACTTTCCCTATCTATAAAATGAGGATTCGAATGTTATTATTCCTCTTAGGGTCATTGTGACAGTAAACTGAAGTAAAACTGAAGTAAGCCCTCAGTGAGGAGTATGCATTAAGCACTGAGCTGGAGCTCAGTGAGTTCTTTACAGGAATACTGTAGCACAGGTGTTACTAGCCCCACTTTGCAGAAAACAGAACCCTGTTTCTTGCCCTAGGTCACCCAGTCAGTGGTAAATCATGGAGCTAGGATTACACTAGGACACACCCTTGCTAAGGTGTGGTCTTTGCATTAGTTTCAGTGACTCAGATAAGGTTACTTACCAATTAACTACTAACTACCACCACAGCTCAGAACAGATACCTTGGCTGGTAAGAGTGAAATATGGCCAGCCACACAGCAGGAACCAAGACCAATGTTGAATGGCAAAATCTGGCAAGGAACTTCAGCTAGCTGGCCTACAGAGGGCAAGATGATGCAAGCCCTTGTCTGCTGCTGAGGTGGTCAGTGGGAGCATTCCTACCCAGCCACAGAGTGCACTTCCAAAAGTTTTCGCCCATCTCACGCCAGCCTTTAGAACTAGGTAGGGACCAATTAACTGTTACTATCAACAAGGTGACAATTAACTAGTAAGTCACTTAAGGCATCAACAAACTCGAGTTGGATTAAATAAAACAGGAACAGAAAGTCTAAAAGCAGCTATCTCCCACTCAGGGAAAAGCTGGGGTACATTACTGAAATAAAATTGCAGCTGAATCACTAAGCAAGATGGTTCATTGTTTAAGCTAGAGCATCATTGTTTCTTTCTTGTCATCGTCAGTGTGACATTTTTCCTCCATTTAAGTCACTGTTTCTTACAATTGCGTCAGGCTGAAGATGTAAGTGTTGGTTCTTAATGATTCCTCCTGTGCAGGCCTAGTTCTATGTTAATCAGGAAGAAGGTAACATTTCTTATGTAAATACAGAATTATGGAGATAGCCACCCAGAAATGGGTTTGCATTCTAACTCTGCATTCACTAGCTTAGGAAAGACCCTCAGTCTTTCTGAGTCTCAGTTCCCAAAAAATGAAGATGTAACTTCATAGTGATATGGTAGCGATTAAATTAGATCGTATATGTAACTATCAGTACAAAGAAACAAGCATCCCCTGACAATGTTCCTAGCATTTTTTTTCTTTTCTTTTCCTTTCCTTTCCTTTCCTTTCCTTTCCTTTCCTTTCCTTTCCTTTCCTTTCCTTTCTTTTCTTTTCCTTTCCTTTTCATGTCCTTTTCTTTTCTTTCTTTTGTTCCTAACATTTTCAGTCACCTTGTCTACCAGTTATTTTAGATAATCATTACAGTGACACAATATGGTCAATACTAGGTTAGCAGCATTCCTGACTTCTACCTGTGATATACCAATAGCATAATCTTCTCCATTTGTGACAATCCAAAATGTCTCCATATAGCAGAAGGCATGAACAGACATTTCTCCCAAGAGGACATACAGATGGCCAACAGACACTTGAAAAGATTCTCAGCATCATTCATCATCATGGAAATGCAACTCAAAGCTACAATGAGATATCATCTCACAACTATCAGAATGGCTAAAATCAAAAACACAAGAAACAAGTGTTGGTGAGGATGTGGAAAAGGGAACCCTCATGCACTGTTGATGGGAATGCTAACTAGTGTAGCCACTGTGGAAATACTATGGAGATTCCTCAAAAAGTTATAAATAGAACTACCCTACAATCCAGTAATCCCACTACTGGGTATTTACCCAAAGAACACAAAAACACTAACTTGAAAAGATACATGCACCTCTATGTTTATTTACAATAAATATATTTATATTATTTACAATAGCCAAGATATGGAAGCAGCCCAAGTGTCCACTGATAGATGAATGAATAAAGAAGATGTGATAGCTATACAATGGAATATTTTTCAGCTGTAAAAAAAGAATGAAATCTTGCCATTTGCAACAACATGGATGGAGCTAGACAGTGTAATCTAAGCAAAATGAGTCAGTCAGAGAAAAATAAATATCATATGATTTAATTCATATGTGGAATTTAACAAACTAAAAAGAAAAAAAGAGAGAGAGAGAGACAAATCAAGAAACAGACTCTTAACTACAGAGAACAAACTGATGGTTACCAGGGGGGAGGTTGCTGGGTGGATGGATGAAATAGATGAAGGAGATTAAGAGTATATTTATATTGATGAACACTGAATAACATATAGAACTGTTGAATCACTACATCGTCCACCTGAAACTGACATAACACTGTATGTTAACTATACTGAAATTAAAATTTAAAAAAAATGTCTCCATACATTGCAAGTATCCACTGAGGGAGTAAAATCAACCTTGGTTAAGAACCACTACTGTAGGACAATAAATGTCTAAATAGATTAAGAAAATATAATAGGGACAATAAGCAGCATTAAGGTTCTGCATAATGCATATGGATTTACATTATTATTGTGTGTTTTTCCAGGCATATTCAACTACACAGGTGCAGGCATGAAGCAGGTAGAGAATAGGATTTGGCCAGGATTGGGCGTTTCCAGTTGAATGTGACAGGGAAATATATGGGCTAGTAGCTAACCTATAAAAGGGAATGCTGCTAAACATCCTACAATGTTCAGGACAGCCATCCACAATAAATAACTATCTGGTCCAAAATGGCAAGAGTACCAAGATTAAGAAAACTTATCCTAGACCCTTGCTGCTCAAAGTGTGGTCCATGGACCAATGACATCTTCATCACCTGAGATTTTATTTGAAATGCAGAATTTCAGGCCTCATTCTAGATTTACAGAACTAGAATCTCCATTTTAACAAGATCCCTGGGTGAGCTGCATGCACATTAAAGTTTGAGAAGCCCCTTTCAACCATCTTGTCTCCTCTCATGCTTACAACACTTCCTTCCTGCCTTCATTCTCACCCGTGCCTTATTTGCTATTGCACCAACAAAGAGGCATTCAGAAGATATCTAACACATGCTTCCACTGTCAAAGTTCCCCACCCAACTATATCTGTATATCTAGGAAAGATTTCAGGAAGGAGTGCAATGATGAACCGTGGTAAAGAGAAAAGTACTGAGGGTGAGAGGTGAGGGGTACTGATAAGATGATGAGGTTGACAGAATATGGATCTTGGGGGGCTTGAAGTATTGTTGAAGTTGAAATATTAAAGGGAGAGAGCTAAAGAGATCGTGGACAGCAGTCAAAGATGAAAGATAAAAATGAAGATTATGAAGTACATGCAATTAATAATGAAAGATCTTGGCATGACTCTGGTGACTGAGGTATGTTCAAAGACATAACCACCAGAGAAGACGTCAAGAGCTAAGAGGCAAGAATTTGGGAACTATCATTTATGTGAATTTTGAAATTTCTAAGAATTTCATCAGGAGGGGCATTAAAGACCCATGAAAAGGAGTAATGAGTTAAAACCTTCAAGGAATAAAATGAGAGTGCTCTGTGGGGTCCATTGATCACAACAATAAGGGCGGGGGGAGGAGAAGGTGATATAGTGAGATGACATGAGTTAGGTCAAAATTGGGTGTTCTGAGAAGAGAAGGGTAGTGGTCTGGAGGCAGCGACATGGAGCAAGGTATACACCATGACCACCACCACCACCGCCATCACCACCACCTCCGGGCCCAAATGAGAAGCAGGATCCTCAGAGGAGAGTCAGATCTCAGAACCAGAAGTTGAAGAGAACATACAGGAACAACTTTTGGACCAAGGACAGATTTTAGATGTTGTGAAAGGATGGAAGATGAGGTCAGATATAGAATATGTGAGGAAAAGGATCTATGGGGAAGGAAGTAATGTAGGAGTCTTAAGTTTCTTGTAATGTCTGAAATAAACAAGGATAAATAAGGTGGTCATGCAAATTATTATCCAAACGGAAACATTTTCAGGGTTGGGAGAGGATGGTCATCCTAGGCAAACCAGGACATATTACCTTTTGGATAAAGGTTATGATAGGATTGACTGTGACTATCAATCTCTTTGGCAGATTGTGATGGTAAGGATGAGAGTATTGGCAGTTGAAATGGGGTGTTCTAGGACAGTGAAGCTTTCTGCAACCCTAAAATTATTTCTTCAAGTGCTGAAGGAGGCTGGAAGAGGAGTCGTGTATTGCTGAGGGTCCCTGAGCTCCAACAGGCTGGTTTCACCTACAAATTAGAAACGCTAAATAGAAGAGACTTTTTTTTTTATTGTTAACTGTTTTCAGTGTAAAGCTACCCAATGATAATAAAAATATTCTCAAAACGTTTTTAGCAAAATAGTCAACATATTTGCACAGGTCACACACCCCAAAAGCAGCTAGAGCCCAGTGAATGTTTGTAGTTCTTGTCTACTATTTGAGAGCCTTTTAAGGGGAAAAAAAACAATGAGGCCCTCTAGCGGCCAGAATATTTCCAGGTAATCAGTTAAAACATCACAGAAGGAGCTGGAAAGAAATATGGGCCATCACCTGGTAGAGACCCTTGCCCTGAGTTAAGTGAACGTGTGTACAAGGATCAGGACTAATCACATCATAGGTGCTAATGAAGGCTAGAATTAACTCTAAGCCTAGAGGTTGGTTCTTACCCAACAGACGCTCTTGCTCTGGACACTGCCGCTGAAGACCACTCCACTCCACGCGACCACTAACACCCCACATCCTCACTCCCAACCCCAGATACAGAGTTTGGAGAGGACTCTCTAGGGTCAGGCCTTTAAAACCTTGTAGGCTAAAGATCTTGATCTTTTTCTAAGCGCAATGGAAAGCCATTGAAATATTTCAAGCTGAGGGATGTGGGGGGGTGGGGGGGAGTTTCATGTTCAAATTTGCACTTCAGAAAGATTGCTGTGGCTGCAGGGTGAAGAACAGTCAGGGAGCAGGGGCGCAGAGCAGATTCAGAGATCTCAGGAATGTGGTTATTATAGTAATAAAGGTGAGGATAGGATTGGAATGGGTGGAGGCGAAGAGATAGAAAGAAGTCAACATATTCAAATGAGAATTAAAGAGTGAACTCAGCAGGACTTGGAGGTGTATTTCATATACGGATAAAAGAGTGAGAAGAGTACAGATGATACTAGATTTGGAATGTGTGGTGTTCACAGAGACAGGTGACACTGAAAGGAGACACGGGCTGGAGGCAGAGCTGGGGCAGAACATGAGTTTGATTCTGGATAGACTTTGTTGGCATTGCTTTGGTTCATACATACTGTCCAAATACTGAGTAGGCAAATGACTGTTCTGGCTGGCAGCAAGGAAGAGAGGCCTGGGCTGGAGGCAGCATATAGTGAGTTGTCTGCATATGACACTATTCTTTTAATCTCTCCATGGGGAATATTATGTTTGTTTGCTTGCTTGCTTGATGAATAATGGGTTGATTGACTGATTTTGATTGATTTTTGACTCTCTACAAAAAGAAGCCCCTTCCTTGGGCACCTGGGTGGCTTATTTGTTAAGTATTGGACTCTTGATTTCAGCTCATGTCATGATCTCATGGATTCCTGAGCTCAATCCCTGTGTCGGGCTCTGTGCCCTGACCCTTTACCACTGACCACATGGAGCCTGCTTGGGATTCTCTGTCTCCCTCTCTCTCTGCCCCTCCCCCACTCACACTGTCTCTGTCTCTCTCAAAATAAAAAACATAAAAAATTTTTTTAAAAAAGCCTCTTCGTATTTGCACCCTGATCCCTTTCTGAGACTGTTTTGAGGCTTCCACAATGCAGACCAAAGGGTTTGGCCAAAGTTCCCCTAAGCTCAACACCTCTGTGGGACAGGCTGTGACAGGCTCAGCCAATGGGATACTCTTTGCCAGAGCTCACCTATAACCCAAGATTGTGGAGCCAGGTGGAGGTTGCTCATCAGCCCAATGGCAACCCGAATGGCCTTGAGTCCAGTGTGTTTTGCTTCACAGCCCTTTTTCTGGCTCCTGATGCCCAACCCGTGATTCCTGCCCATTATCCAAACCTCCCGTTGGGTCTACAAGCCTCTCATATCTTCACATAATTGCTGTTTTTGTTTTTGCTTAAATTGAGCAGTTGCCTGAAATTAAGAATCCTGACTGGTACCTCTCCTTTATATTTATGTTTCTTTCTTTCTGTTCCTCCAATTTCCCTAAAGCTTTTTCTATCCTGAGTCCTTCTTTCGGATGGGCTATCTCCCTACTACCACCATCCTTTCTACACTGCATCATTCTCTTTATTTTCCCCTCCACGGACCTCTGCTCTCCTTCCCTCTCTGGTCACAATGTCAAACTAGGGATTCAGGGTTAGAAGTAGAGTGAATACACTGACTTCATAACATCAAGATTTAAAACTTCTGACAAGTTGGAAAGAGAAGCTGAAATCAATGTGATGAAATTTAATTGAGATAAATGGATATTTCTGAGCTTAGCTTCTAAAATGAAGCACAGAAGATGAACCAGCAATGGTTCCACAGCCAATTCTATTAAAAAACAAAAGAAGTGAGAAGTGGGATTGCCAGACAAAATATGTGGGACATACTTACACTAAATAATTCTTCCTTGTTTATCTGAAATTTAAATTTAACTGGGTGCTCTGTGTTTTTTAGTAAATCTGGAAGCCTTACTCTTGAGGTTTGAATTGACTGAAAGCTCAGTACACGCCTTCAGACATGGGTGCCTTGGAAAGCACATCAATTTCGCGGTATGACGGGAAGGATGACGACTAGATGAAAGAACCCCAGGATTCACTGAGCCCAAGAGAGCACAGGCAGAGTGCGCTGGGTCTTTCCGGGCCCACTCTTGGAGAGATGCTGCTGGGTTGATGGGCAGAGAGAATGGAACTCACACCTTAGGTGGGATAGCTGAAAGAATGTGGGAGGGGAAGCCCTAAGTGGGTCATGCCATCAAGACCTCCAGAAAGACTGACTCCTGCCTTTTCTTCTATGCCTGGTTCTCCAACTTCTCTTCAATTCTATGAGCAGCCTAATGGCTCATCAAGAAATTTATCTTCTTTTTAGGTCTGTCAAAGTCAATTTCTGCTTCTTGCCACTGAAGATCTCAAAGGGTACAATCGTTTTTTTCCTAACATCTACCTGGATCTTTTCAGAAGAGAATTTGGCCATATTTAGAGAGCAAAACTAGCACCTGGAGGTGAAATCAGACAAGTCAACATGGGAAAGAACTTTCTAATTATCCAAACAACCCTGAACCGTAAAGGTCTATAGGTCAGTGAGAGTCCATTTTCTGCAGAGGTTCAAGAAGAGGCAGGATGATCCACGGATAGGGACAGGGTTCCTGATCTAACTGGATAAACAGATCAGATGCTGGATCAGATGCCTTACAAGACGTGTTTTGTGTTGTTTTAACTTACAGGATCTTGTTCAAGTAAAATGGCAAACAGAAATTAAAACAAGGTACACACAAGCTGAGCAACTGTGGTAGTTGCAGATGAAAACCAAGTGTCCCCTGCTTATCCTTATCTTAAATTTGTAGGTGTTTCAGCACGAGACTTGTAGAAACTTGGGACTCTTTGAAGCATAGTTTTAAAATCACTGGATTAAAATTGCTAATATTTAGGGGGCACTTGCAAGTATCTCTGGCACCCTCTTAAGTACTTTTTATGTATTATCTCATTTAATGCTCCTCAAAACTATGTGAACTGAGTACTATTATTAGCCCCATTTTACAGATGAGGAACTGGAAGCCCACAGATGGTAATTGACTCATTCAAGGTCACATGGCTGGAAGATATTCCCATCTTCCAAAATTCAAATACAGGAGGTCTGACTATTGAGGCTGAACTCTGAACCACTGTGCTGCTTGCTTTTTAAGATCTTATGATTGAACGAAGCTTGAGTTTCAGTGCTTACCATTCCTTTTGAGTTCTGTGTTCCTTTCATTCATTTATCATCAGATTAATTTAAGCCTTTCTAGGCTTTTCTAAAATAGCACCAACTCAGATGAATTTAATTTGTTTTTCCTGACCCTCAGTTCACAGTTTTCCCTGTAGCTGGTTTTCCTTAATTAGTATTTTTTTTTTAACGATTTCACATACCTCTCTAAATTAGGTGCTTTAAGGTATCAGCTCTTAGGGTTGGCTGTAAAAGATCAAGTTGCCTACCAGGGTCAGCATTCATTCCATCAGTTGGATGTTCACTGTGCCTCCTTTATCTTTTCACAGCACAACAAACTGGGGGGAAGAGGCTTGGTTTGTTTGCCAGGCTTCATTTGACCAAGCGATGATGGAGGTTTCTCTGGTGGTCACCAAATGGGAGGAAGGCAGGCAGATGCAAAAAACAAAAAACAAAAAACCCGGCACACTAATTGTCCTGGTGTTCACCGCGACCTCTCTTCCCCCTGTCACGGAGCATCAGACAGGTAGGTTTGAAGCAGCAGGAGCAGCCTGACCTAATCAAACGCTCTCCAGACCATTCCTAGGAAAGCCGCCAGCTTCGGCTCGCAGGGGTCAGCGGCCACTGTGCGCGGCACTGCTGTCACCCGCTCTCGACTCAGTATGATCCTTGACTCTCTCATGCTGTCAACGGCATCCTACTGTTCTCCGTGCCTGTGTGAGAAAGTATATACCTAAAGGCACAGGCCAGTAGGACCAGGCTGTAAGTTGGAGGCCCAGATTCAGGGGAAGCCTCCTCTCCCTCATGCACCTGTTTCCCCCTCCCCACAGGTGGGCCCACTGTTGCCCTGAATTCCCCCATTCATCCCATTACTCACCACCTCTAACAGGCTGTCAGGGTCCCAGGTTTCTCTCTGCGAGGTGCTCTCCAATACTGTTTGTCTAACGTCACCTGTGAACCTCCCCACCCCAGGCATCGACCGTTACTTCATATTTTACAAAAAATGGTGTAAGTTCAGCACTCCATAAATATAAAATGGTGAATAGCAAATTTCCCCCATACCGAAGCCATTTCATTTTCTTCAGCAAAACGGTTCCTTTTATTTCTATGCAGAAAGCCCAACGAGGGCTTCAGACAGCTACAAAATGTGATCACATTTTTTTCCCCACAGCTAATGTGCTCTTATGTATGAAATTTAAATTTGAAAGTCTGAGCAGATGGCCTATAAAGTTCTTGTTTTCCCTCTGAATTTAATTTCTTCCTGCTTATAGTGGGGTTTTTTAAATCATTTGAAAAGGAACAATAAAATGTTTCTATAAATTGTAATAATCATTATCTTGACGATTGTTCTCTCCCAAAGGTATCCCAAAGGAAAAACCGGATGTTTGACATTGGGTCTGGAATCTTATCTGCCCTGTCTTGTTCTCAACATTAATCGGCACCATAAAACTCTGCCAGTTGGGCCCTGTGCGTCTCAGAATTGGTCATCATTCTTACTCGAACGAGGCAGAAGTTTACCTTATCTTAGAGAACAAAAGGTCAGGGATGAAATGACCTCAGAAAATTAGCCAGATACAAAAATACAACTGGAATGTTTAGTCTCTTTTAGAAAATACTGTTTTCGAGTGCCTTAAGAGCCATTTCATTTCATTTCATTTCATTTCATTCAGAGCCATTAATGAGCTAATTATCTTTTTACTAAAGGAGACCCGTAGGACTTCAACTTAGCAATACTTAGTTGGTCATCAGTTTGGGTGATTATATGTAACAAAGTTGTGTTGTTTTTCAAGCTGTTCTGTCATTCAGATTCTTCCCCAACTTCCCATGGTTGAAAGAAACGGGATTGACCCGCTGTGGTTTCAGGTTCATATAAGGAAAATATCCCTAGTGCCACTTGCACGCGGTGGTCGTCTCTTACCTTTTATTCCTGCTATTTACTACATTCAAAGGTGCCTACTATAGGAAGGTTAACTAAGTAGATAAAATGCAGGGATTGACATCACATTTGCAGCCCAATACTATTTTGCAGGTTGAATTCATTGACATGAGCCTGCCCTTAGAATTTGCAGGCCTCAGGCGTGACAATACAAACAGAAGCCTACTACTCTATGTCCATATATTTAAAAGTTATAAATCGAGCTTACACAGGTGAAATAAAATACATTCTATCTGTCCACTTTGAAAAATAGATCTTGTCATATGGTCCTATCTTAGTATGAAAAATTGAAGGCCAGCTTCAGATTTAAACTCTTGGATCACCATGAGCTGTACCTGAATGTGGCAGCCCGTGGAGTGTCAGCACCGGGCTGCTATTCACCACTGTCTCTTCAGGCCCCAGCTCCACCTACACTCATCTCTTGGGTCACATTTCCAGG
Source organism: Felis catus (assembly GCF_018350175.1). NCBI lineage: Eukaryota > Metazoa > Chordata > Mammalia > Carnivora > Felidae > Felis > Felis catus. Next base: position 118,799,180 of record NC_058374.1, read on the forward strand.
CTACATCTCTACCTTTTTCCTCCCCTCCCCACAAACAACGGTCCCTTGGCTACCCTCCAGGCCTAAAGACACAAACACTAGGATAGTCTCCCCTTGGGAGAACAGGGAAGAGTGTCTTCCCTTGGAAGAGGACCTTGCGGGTTCTGGTTGTGGGCTCAGGACCATTGGGATAAGCAGTTAGAGAGTCACAGATATGAAGAATGTGGTCTAGTAGGTGTGGAGAAGGGAAATCCCCAAGTAGAATCCTACCTAACTGCCATGTCATGTTCATACTCATCTACTAAGATGATCAAACCTTGGACTCTCTATCCCAACAGTAGGACGATAGGCACAGGAGACCCAAGGCAGGGGTCCCTCTAAGAACAGAACTGCCTGTTGTCATAGCATTATAAACCAGACCAGTAGTACTTATGTGATAAACATTTACTCGGCACTGAGAATTACCATTGGCAAGAGATCCTATTATATGCCATAAGGAAGACCAACATATATGAGATTTGCTCTCTGTCCCCAAAGAACTTATAGTCTAGTTGAGAAGATCACAAACACAGAAACAGTTGTTTCTGTGAAACAACTAAAGGCCCTAATGAAAACCCTAAGGGCCAAAGATGTATAAGCCAAGTCAATGGTATGTTCTTCCCCAAAAGTAGTTCAGACTAAGAAGTATTAAGTAAACCAGCTTTCTTTAGCCACTTAGATAAAATGTTCTACCTTTCTAAATCAGCCTTCATGACACTCCTCGAAAGAAGCTTAGTATTATCCTATGGAACACTCTGGAAATGAACAGGTTAAGATTTGGCTTCCATTCCTTAGCAAATCTGATGCAGGCAGGATTAGAAGTAGAAAGATTTAGCTCCCAGTTCAGCACATTGTGTGCCAACCCATCTGCCCACATCAGTGTCTATTTAAAAGTGAAGCCAATCAGACTAGCCCCATCTTCACCTGTCCTACTGATCGCCCATAGCAAGGGAGGAACAGAAAGCCCACAAGTTGGTCTGGAAAATTGAGTCTCTGTGCAATTTCCAGTCGTGTCTCTGCTTAGAGGCACACAGCCAACAAAGCCATCAATCTGGCAGTTTTTTAACGCTGACCCAGTATATATTTGCTAGGCCATTTGCGCCATCTGCCATGCAAATGTCAGTTAAGGAAATAGCAGAGAGTTGTGGGAATACCAGGGTTAAAATGCCATTTAGCAGGAATGCACCAGTTCCAGTAGCAATCGCCCACTGGAGAACAAAGAGCTGGGAGAGCCAAGGGCAATAAAAAGAGAACAGAGGTGTAACAGACCAAGGCTCTCAGCCTTGCTTTCTCTCTACTCCCGGATTGTTTCATTATGACACCTTCAGAAACATGGACTTTCGTTACTGACAAGGTCAGTAAATGCTCATGCAGCAATTATATATATATATATATATATATATATATATATATATATATGTATATGTATGCATATATAAATAATTATTTTTAAAATGTATATATATACATGCATATATAACATTTTATATATATGCATATATAAAAAATTTTAAGGGGCACAAAGGCACTCATGGCTACATGTCCCTAACATAGCTCCCCCATTCTCCTGAATAGGGCCCATATATTAGCAATACTTATAACCATCTATGGAGCCCTTACCATAATATGCTGTGTACCAAATTAGCTGCCAATTATTTATTTCTCTAATGTTTACATCACTAAAAAGTTGATATTTTCTACAGTTTTAGAGATGCAACAAGCAAGGCTCAGAGAAGTATTCTTTTAAAGCCCAACAACACACAGCTTGTAAATGGAAGACCTAAATTTCAAATCAGCTCCTCCCTCTCAATACTCATGTCCCTCGTACCATAGCCACTCCTGTGGGTGTGCATACTTGTTTATACATAATTAAATGGAGAATGTATACTATTTTGTGTTCAGTTTTGTTCAGTGAATGTCATAAATATTTCTCATGTTTTTATAAAGCTTTCATGTTTATCATTTTTAACAGGTGGACAGTAATCCATCTGGTGATTTACATTAGTATATGAAACACTATATTTAAACTGGCTGCCTTTCGGTCTGTGTGTGTCCGTCCATGTGTCCTAACTCTTTTTCTCTTATAATTGATACTACAAGGAACATGTTGGTTCATATGTTTTTTGCTTCTGTTGCATTATTTCCTTAGGATAAATTTTGAGTAGTAGATTACTGGGTCAAACAGTATCACCATTTTAATGGCACCTGGTACATAATTATCATATTTATTTTCAAAACTATTGGGGCGCCTGGGTGGCGCAGTCGGTTAAGTGTCCGACTTCAGCCAGGTCACGATCTCGCGGTCCGTGAGTTCGAGCCCCGCGTCGGGCTCTGGGCTGATGGCTCAGAGCCTGGAGCCTGTTTCCGATTCTGTGTCTCCCTCTCTCTCTGCCCCTCCCCCGTTCATGCTCTGTCTCTCTCTGTCCCAAAAATAAATAAATGTTGAAAAAAAATTAAAAAAAAAAAAACTATACCATCAAAAACATGTGAGAGTTTCAACTCACAACAGCTTACAACTTACAACAACCACACCAGCACTGGGTGTTTCCTTAGCCTTTCTTTTTTGCTAATATATTAAATTTCACATGGCACCTCAAGCTTGTTTGGCTTTCATTTTATACTCCAAAATAGTGATGGATATTTCCCCCCATCTACTTGGTTACTGCTCTTACGTTGTCTCGTATAGCTGTTCTCTCTACTTACCCCACCTATCTCGAGGTGCTTTGTATAAATGTGGATGTACTTTTTATGCCAAGGAACTATTACCCTTTTGCCTTATTTTCTTTATTCTTGAAGAAATGTCTGAAAAGGAAATGCTAACTTGACATATAAAATGCCAGTGACAAATCCTTCTTCAGAATGATGTCTAAAACTAAAATAATCAAGAGGTAGCAGTATGAGCAAGTTATTTGAAAATATGTAGGTAAATATCATGAGAGACAGCTGAAAAGGCTTTAAAGAGGTAGCTTCTGGGGGGCAAGGGGTGGGAACTGTGCAGGGAGCTGATCTTTCTCATAAGTCTTGCAGAACTGTTTGACTTTTTACGTGGCAATTACAACTGATGAAAAAAGAAAATAAAATTTATAAATTCTTCTCAGCAAATGAACTGGAGGCTCACATAATGCTCTGTGCCCTTGCTTGAGAAAATCTTCCAATTAAGCTTTCTTTCTCAAAAATTAACTTATGTTTTGCATCTCCCTCCCATTGCTCACAGCCTTAAGATGCTAAGAGGAAGGGACAAAATCTGGCCAAATTGTGTTCAAGGTTGCTACCAGAGTCATGTCTTTCTCAATTGCAGATTCTCATTATTTCCCTTTTTTATGTACTTTGCATAGGCTTAATTAGAGCTCCTACAATGCAGTGGGGATCTATAACAGGAGGGGTCCTCTCTCCAGAGAAAAATTGATGCTCATTAACAAAAGAGAAACGGATCTCCAAATTAATTTTGTCTTGAGAACCTAGGATTCAAATACATGTGAGCAGTGCTCTGTCACTCTACTCTCTTATAGGAGCAAGTCAAAATTACCTGAGATGAATCATGTCCCTTAAAACCACACTGATTACTAGACCCAGACCACCCAAGTTGGATCTTCACTCTGCCACTGAAGTGTATGACCTTGGCAACTTATTTAACCTTTTCTCATCTCAGTTTTCTTATCTGTAAAATGGAAAAAGTAACAATACTTTTCTCATAGCTTTTATAAAAATTTCATTTGTAAATCCATTTAAAGGGCTTAGAACAATGCCTGTTACAGAACAATAACTCAATAAATGTTTTTAAATAGTATTATCTTTGTTATTATTCTCATTTTGCCAGTTTATTCTAGTGTGTAGGAAACTTTGTCCGGGACCATGCAGCATAGCGTAACTGTGAATAGAGATTTGCATTGAATTAAAAATCAGACACATTTAGATACCAACTTTGACTCTGCTATTTAACAGCTGTGCAGCTCTGTATAAAACATTGATTTCCTCATTATACATTGGATCCTGATACCTCGTTCATAGCATTGACTGGAAGATCAAATAAGACAATGTATCACAAACATGCTCTTCCCATTTTTGCCAGGATGTGTTGCTCAAATGGACAGAGAGAGCAGGGGCACAGGAAGAATTACAGCAGTTACCTGAGATGGTTGGAGCTGAACCATCTTCTCTTGCCCTAATGGCACCAATTTCAGGTGATTGGTAGGAGAGCAGTGGGAGCAGAGAGGGCTATTGAATATATGTTCATTACTTAACACACAATTATTGTTGAGCCAGGTGCTGTGCTAGGAGATAAATCAGGTCACTGCCCTCAATGAGCTCAGTGCAGAGCAGGAAACAAAGACAAACATAATTAGAATACCAGGTTCTAAGTACAAGAATAGAGCTATACAGATGGCTACATAAAGGAGAGGTGCCTAGGGTGAGGGGAAGCTGCTTGGAAGGGATGTGTATTAGTAATCTTTTGCTGTGTAACAAATTAGTCCAAAATTTAGTGGCTTAACACAGCACACATATATAAACACATCACTTGAGTGGGTCAGAAATCCAGGCATGGTTTAGCTAGGTCTCTGTTTCATGGTTTCTCATAAGTCTACAATCGAGGTGTTAGTCCAGGTATGCAGCCTCATCTGAAAGCTCTGCTGGGGACAAGATTCACTGTCAAGCTCTGTGGCTGTTGGCAGAATTCATTTCTGTGTGCACTATTGGACTGAGGACACTAATTCTTCCCTGTTGGCTGGAAGCTGCCCTTGGTTCCTTGCCATGTGGACCTCTCCAGCATAGCAACTTAGCAGCTTGCTTCATCAAAACACACAAGCCAGGAAGACAAAAGAGAGAGCCTACTTGCAAGATGGACATCATAATTACCATGGAAGTGACACCCCATCATTTTTGCCTTACCAATAATCCCATTACTTTTGCCAGTCCTGGGCAAGTCACTAAGTTCAGCCCATTCAAAGGGGAGGAGATTATAGAAGGGCATAAATACTAGGAGGCAGAGGCCATGGGAGCCTTTATTAGAAGTCAGCCTACCCCAAAAGAACTCCTGAACTGATCCTTAAAGCAGAAGGAGTCAATATGAGTCTGTGTGGGAAGAAAGTAGAAGGTTGCGGAAGAGACAGAGCAAGCAAACAAGAAAAAGGGGGGAAAGATAAATAAGTTATCTTATTTCTTAAGATGTTATCTTAGAGGAAAAGAATGGGGGAAAAGAGGCTCTTAAATAATGGAAGGAAATTTGACAATGGATATAGATTAAGGGAAGAATTGGGGTGAATTTTGAAAGGAAAAACAGAGACTATTAGTCTTACCTGTGGAGTAGTTTGAAAGCCACGCTGCTGATAAGGGTTATTTTCTTAAATTTATTTTGAATTAGTAAGTGGATAGGAGGTCAGAGTGACAGAGGTGGGCATGTGCTGAAGCAAGGGTGGCAGTCACAGTTTGTTCCCTCAGCTTTTTATTTTTATTTATTCAATAAATAGACCTCTTCTTTAGACTACACTCTGATGGCCATTTAATTAGTTAATTAATCACTTAATGCCAGTCATGATACTTTTCCTGTGTCCCTTTAGTTTTTAGTGTACCCTATGTTCTCATGTCCTTATTGATCCCCTGATGTACTTGTAAAAGGAAAGCTTGCAAAGAATCACTAGAATTTGATATTCTTGCTGGTCCTCATTATCCCAGCCAAGATTTAAGTTATAATGAGGAGGAATTGAACTTCGGGGTTCCATTTGGTCACTCTCTTCTGCCTCAATATCCATGGCTATACAATGGGAATAACAGGACCCACCACCCCTGTCTTTTCTGGTTGATGCCAATATTGAATGAGATAATTTAGTAAATACAGTTTTTAATTTTTAATCATATGTATAATATACAAGAAAGTAATTCACTCCACAAATGGTTATTGAGTGTACTGCACAAGACACAATGGAAATTGTGCACATGGAAATGTCTAGAATAGAACCCAGTCCTTATGTGTGAGCAGTTAACAGTAGTAAGAGACAGACAGATTTCAACATATCCTTAGAATACGATTTCCTCAATGTGATAATGGAGACTTATACAGAGGCCATTAGGGCCATGGACAAATTTATCACATTGTATTTTAAATATTTGTTCTACTTTTGTGAGGTCACACAACATTTAGCAAATACTACTGAGCATCTGTTTGTGTGGATGTGGCATAATGTGCTAGTTAAGCACACGGACTCTGAAGAGAGCCCGCCTGAGTTCAAGTCCTGGCTATGATCCTTACCAACCGTGTGAAGTGGTCGAGTTACTTAACCATGTTATACCTCGGTTTCCCCTTTTGTAAAACGTGGATGATAATAGTAGATCTCATAGAGGTGTTGCAAAAATTGAAGAAGTTAGTATAAGCAAAGTTCTTAGAACAGTGCATGGCCTGTAGCATGCACAGCCCAAGTGTGTGCTTTTGTAACTTTAGGCAAAGACATATGCGAGGCCCAAAGGATCTAACACCAAAAAGAAGAATATAGTCCCTGCCTTCCAGTAACTTTGAGCTCATTGGATGAGTCCCATGCTCCTTCCACCCCAAATCATTCAGGCCAGGGACCTGGAGGTTACCTGAGACGGGTTGCTCTTCCTCAGTTCCACCACTACACTCCCAGCTCTCATAATTGATCACTGAGCCAGATCATCCAAAGATCTCTTATCTGTTCCCTCCTCCCCCACCCCAGTCCCAGTGACTTCCAGTAACCCATCTTCCCTCACCTAGACCGGTGCCTCCTCTGTGCTTCTGGCAGCATGTCAATCTGAGCATCTATACCTTTCATTGAAAACTCTACAGTGTTTCCCTACTGATTCCTGGAACGAATTCAAATTCCTCAACGAGACCTTTCATAATCTCCTCCTTGCACACCTCAATACTTGCCCAAAGACTGGGTTGTGTAGTGGTTAAAGACACAGACTCAGGGGCCAGACAATTGGGATCCAGTTCCACCATTTGCAAGCTATACAACCTCAGTCAAGTTATCTAACTTCTCTGAGTTTCTGCCTGTCTTAATGGTGATAATATCTATCTCTTGGGGTTTTTGTAAGGATTCTATGATTTAACATATATAAAGTACCCTGGCATGGATTAAGCGTTATCTAAATGTTAGCAGTGATCATTCCTGCCTTGAGTCTTACCTTGAGTCACTCTTCCTTCACTCCTCCATCCCATTGCAGCTATACAGAACCATTGTTCATTCCCTACACAATCTCTTATCTACCTGCTTCTCCCATTCCTCTTATCACCCCATGTGGGGCACACACCTTAGGGTGACCCCCAATGAGTTGTTCCTTGTGTTCATGCCTTTGTATAATCTCCTCTCCTTAGGTGCAGGTAAGTCCTGTGATTTACTTCTAAACAATAGAGTATGTCAAAGGTGATGGAATGTCCTTTCATGATTTTGTTACATTACATAAGACTCTTTTAGCAGACTAGACTAGAGACTATCCTTGTTGGCTTAATGGAGTAAAAAGTCATGTAGGAGAAGACCACACAGCTAGGAACTTCTGGCAGCCTCTAAAAATGAAAGCTGTCTTCTAGGACCTGAGGACAGCCTCTGTCTAATAGCCAGCAAAACTATGGGGCCCTCAGTCAGACAACCATGAGGCAATGAAAGCCGACAACAATGTGAATGAGCTTCAAAATAGATTATTCCCCAGTCAAGCCTGTAGATGAGAATGCAGCCCACCCAATATCCTGAATTTAGCTTTGTGTGACCTTGAACAGAGAACCAAGCTCACCTACACCCAGACGCCTGACCTACAGCAACTATGAGATAATAAGTGTTTATTGTTTTAAACTACTACAAAGTGGTAATTTGTTACATGGAGATAGAAAACTAATATACTCCCAATCCTGTTCGCTTGTAGAATCCTACTCAAACTTCTATCTAAGTGTTATCTGCCTAACCCAATGCTCCCATGCACAGATAGACTCTCCCTTCTCATACCTCCATTGTACCTCTTGCACCCTTCCATAACAGAACAGTTGCATTGCATTATTACTGTTTATTAAACTCTAAGTCCTTAAGAGTCCTTCATTTTGTTCATCTTTAAATTGCAAGTTTCTGAGATAAAATGCCAACTTTGTAGGAGAGAGGAAGAGAGAAAATGGGGTGGGGGAAGACAACAAAAAGAAAGAAAGGGAAGATAGCAGAGCAACTAGACGCTCAATAAATAAATAAACAGTATTTTGATTATTTTCTTCTCAAGTCTATAGAGCTCTACAGAGATGCTTTCATTTCACTCTTCAAGGCATCTCAAAAACTGAGGCTTTTATCATAACGGAAGATATTGAATTATCACTAACTTAGATTGCAAGCAAAATAAAAACAGAAAACAGCATTTAGAGAAAAAGATGATACACTGAGGAAAAATATTTTTATTTACTTTTATTTCTAAAAGAAAAGCCTTGGCAGAATGAAGTCCAAAAATTAGATTAAGAAGTGATAGGGGCAATTTTTCCAGTAGGCCAAATGCTTGAAATGCATATTGAAATAGGCCAATTGATGGGAAACATGGATACAACTCAACCAACTTGGAAAAGATGTCATTTAACTTCATTCAACAGTTATTAACAATAGAAGAGCTGGTAGATTCTCAATCTCTCAAAATTTTTGTGAAAAAACAAGGTAGAAGTATTTAATTTCCTTGAAGGAAAAGGAAAACAGTTAAATGACCACTTCTTCTTTTTCTAGGATCCTTGTTGCTTTGGAGCTCAAGTCATTTATTCTTATGTACATACTTACTGTGTACTGTGTGTGTTATGCTGTGTCCAAGAAGAAACAAAAGCAAAAGCCGTCCACTATGGTTTAAAAATAAATATAGTAGGGGCGCCTGTGTGGGTCAGTCAGTTAAGCATCCAACTCTTGATTTCAGCTCGGGTCATGGTCTCACGGCTCATGAGATTGAGCCCTGAGTGGGGCTCTGTTCTGACAGGGCAGATCTTGCTTGGGATTCTCTCTCTCTCTCTCTGCCCCTCCCCTGCTCATGCTCTCTCTCTCCAAATAAATAAACATTAAAATATATATATTAAATTTGGTCCAACCATAATTTAGCCACAGGTAGAGCCTGAATTTTTCCTGGTGTCTGTTTTCTGCACATCATAGCCATTGCAGGCAGGCAAATAGACAATCCAGCTGCTGATGTGGTAGGGTCCCTCCCTAAAAAATGTGGTGAAAACCTCAAGACAAGGGAAGGCAACCTGGCTATGTGCACGTGTGCACTATTCCTCATGACTCTGCAACGCAGACTGCACATTCAGACTGTATGTTACCATATATGGAGACAAAGGGGCAAAAATTGTATAAAAGGCAACCTGACCACTGTGCTCAAGTCTCAGCCTTTTGGGGTCTTAGCCCGCTGAGCCTGAGCTGCCATGAATAAAGCTGCCTCCTGGAAAGAAAAGACTCAGTGTCCCCGGCTCTCTCTGTGTGACACATCACTACATTTTGTGGGGACATCGCCTGGGAGGCGGGGACGGTGTTTTACCTCCCTTGTCACCAAGCACGAACCTCAGGGCACTGGGAGAGGCAACCTTGACTGGTGCTGGCGGACCGCTTGGTCCATAGGAGACTAGCGCCTCCCAGCACACTGGGGTGAGGGCCCCAGATCCACAAAGGAAGCTGGTGAGGCCCAGGAACCAGCTCAGAGAACATCGCCCATCAGACTGGTAAGAACCCAGGTTCATTTTGGTAGACCTGACCCTAAGAGGCCCAAGGGGAGCCTGATCACCTCCCAGAGTTGCCCGGGTAGTTCTATAAGGAATGAAACCACAACTCTAAGATACCAGGCACTGGGCAGCGGGTTGGAGTCACTGTGTGACTGTGTGTAAACGAGACGGACAGAGGAAATTTTCTGACCCTGACCCATTAAATGGGTCAAAGTGAATTCTGAGTCCCAGTCTGTGGTTCCGTGGCAACCTCATATGGCTTAGGGCAGCGTCAGACTTCCTCAGGAGTCTGATCAGGGTCAGCGCTTGATACTGAACCCACCAATGCTAAGTGGCGCCTGAAATATCTCTGAGAGGAGAGCAGCCGAAAATGGACGAAGCAAGTGTGTGTCCTCTCCAAATTAGTCCCTTCTTTCCCCTTTTTTCCTCTCTTGTGCATGAAAGTTGTCCATTATGGGGAGGAAATGGGTGGAAAGCAGAGTAAACGACTCCCGTAGAGTGTATTCTGAGGAATTTCAAAAAGGGATATTCAGGAGATTACAGTGTGAAATTAACTCCTGGAAAGCTCTGGACATTCTATGAAATTGATTAGCCACCGTTTGGGGTGGGCTGGCCCTCTGAGGGCTCACTTGATAGGGAACTGTTGGTCCAGTATTCAAGGTCATTGTGGGGGATCCAGGCCACCCCCAACCAATTTCTTCACATTGAATGTTGGCAAGACCTAATCCTATCCCGGTCACCTTGGCTAAAAGTCTGTATTGAAGAGAACTATAAAATTACGATGGCTCGCATCATGGCATCCTCCAAATGCTGGCCAAAAACTGAAAAACCCATACTGTTGGGAGAGCCTGAGGGGACCCCACTGCCATATGCCCCCACTGTACCCCTCACTGCCACCTGTGCCTCCAGCCATCCCAGCTGCTGAAACCCCACAGGAGCCTGCCCCTAGTCCTGACACCTCACCACCTCTAGCACCACCGGCTTCTCTGAATGTGACCAGCTCAACTGGACCACCCGTCCTAACCCCATATATCCCTCCTAGAGGGCGATTAGAGGATCAGGCCAGCGGAGACAGTCCCTCCCTGTAGCAACACTGGGGACCCCTACAGATGCCACTGAGGGAAATTAGGGGACCCATCTATGATGATCAGGAAGGCCAGATCCGAGGACACCAGCATGTTTTTGTGTACCAACCCTTTACCACTATGGGCCTCCTAAATTGGAAGCACCACACTCCCTCCTGTACAGAGAAGCCCCAGGCTATGACTGAACTAATGCAGTCCATAATTCAAACCCATAAACCTACCTGCATGGACTGCTGCCAACTCCTCCTGACCCTCAAATTACCCAGGCAGCCCTAGCATGGTTAGAGGAGAATGGCCCGGCTGCAACGCTTATGCTCGGGCTCACTTCCCTGGAGAGGACCCCAAATGGGACCCAAATGACTCATGTGTAGATGGAGGGCTCATGAGTACTAACCAGTATCAAGAAGCCCTTCTAAATGGCATGCAGGAAGGGGGGGGGGGGGCGGCAAAGGCCCAAATCTGTCAAAAGAAAGTCAAGTACCTTAGCTTTCGCCTCTCCCAGGGGCAGTGCCAACTCGGCCCAGAGAAAACACAGGCTGTTTGTTTGATCCTGGTCCTGTTGACCTGACATTAGGTTCGGGAATTTTTCAGGGCTGCAGGTTTCTGTAGAATCCAGATACCTAACTTCTCAGTCTTGGCAAAACCCCTTTATGAGGCCACAGAGCAGGGAGGGCAGGAACCTCTAATTATGGGAGCAAGCACAGCAAAAGGCCTTTGAAGAGATCAAATGGGCCCTCACCAACGTGCCTGGTCTGGGGCTCCCAGACATGTCCAAGCCCTTCTTCTTGTACATTCATGAATGTACTGGCATCACATGAGAGTCTTAACCCAGATGTTGAGGTCCTGGCATTGTCCGGTGGCATATCTCTCCAAACAGCTTGAGTCTGTTGCCCAAGCCTGGCCACCCTGCTATAGGCACTTGCAGCCATGGCCCCCTTAGTGTCTGAGGCTGACAAGTTAACTATGGGATAAGAATTGACTGAGTGCCACATTCAGTATTGACATTAATGGAGTACTGACTAACCAATGCCAGGATGGTCAGATATCAGGGAATGAATGCTATGTGAGAACCCATGCATTCACCTAGAAGTAGTGTGGACCCTAAACTCTGCAACCCTACTGCCTGTTGGGCCAGATCAACCAGATTATGACTGCATTGAAATCATGAATGAGGTATTCTCCAGCAGACCAGACTTGAGGGAACAGCCCCTCAAGGACCCCGACACTGAGTATTTCACTGACAGCAGTTTTGTGAAAGCGGGAGAATGCCTTGTGGGGTACTCTGTGGTGACCCTGAATTCTATCATTGAGGCCAAATCCCTGCCAGAGAGGACTTTGGCATAGAAGGCAGAGCTCATCACATTAACCCAAGCTCTCCAATTGGTGGCAGGGATAGGTGTTAATATATATACAGACTCTAAGTATGCCTTCACCACCCTCCACGTACATGGGGCTTTATATAAAGAGAAGGGTCTAATAAACTCAGGAGGAAAAGACATAAAGTATGGTAAGGAAATCCTTGAACTCTTACATGCTGTGTGGGCCCCTAAAGAGTGGCAGTCATGCATTGTTGGGGACATCATGGCTGCACAGGGAAACCGTAAAGCAGACCGAGAGGCAAAGCTTGCAGCTTCCAAAGGACAGCGGAATCTGCGACTTTAATGGCCACACTGTTCCCTAGTCCACTGGCAAAATGGGACCCTAATGACACAACATGAGAATACCTGGTTTAAGACTGAAAATGGAAGCTACCTCCCAGGTGGATGGTAGAAATTTGAAGATGGCCAAGTTGGCAATTCCTTAGGCCCTGGCCCAAGCTTTTGTCAAGAAGTTCCATCAGGACACTATGGTGGCCAGACAGCTCTCAAGACTACATTGAGCCAACATTTCTATATCCCTCGACTGTCCAGCATAGCCTGAGCAGTATGCGAGCAATGTGAAATGTGTGCCCGGAATAACCCACGTCAGGGACTCAAGGCTGCCCCTGGGGTGCAGAGTGTTGGGGGAGCCCCATTTGAAAATATGATGGTGGACTTTACTGAACTTCCCTGGGTCTGAGGCTATAAAATATCTATTGGTCTTTGTGTGTACGTTCTCAGGCTGGGTGGAATCCTTCCTTGCTCACATAGAAAAGGCACAGAAAGTGGCCCAACTTCTTCTAAAAATATCATTCCTCTATTTGGAATCCCCATCACTATGGGATCAGATAATGGGCCAGCATTCATGGCTGAGGTGATGTGGCTAGTGGCAAAGGGGTTAAAGATTACCTAGAAATTACATACAGAATACCAACCCCTGAGCTCTGGGAAGATGGAACGAAAGAACCGAACCCGGAAGCTGCAATTAAGTAAACTATGTCAGGAAACAAGGTGTTGCCATCACCTTGTTAAGAATCAGGTGTAGCCCCACTAAGCAGATGGTGTTCTCCCGTTAAGAAATCCATTATGGGTGCCCTCCCTCCACTATCAAGGGCATAAGTGGGCATCTAAATTAGATAGGCAGTTTAACCCTGAGGCAACAGATGTGGGCCTTTGGCTCTACCATAACCACCTTATACCACTGGGTTGGGGAGGGATTACCTGTGAGTCTGGTCACAGACGCTCACCCCTTTAAACCAGGAGATGCTGTATGGGTGAAGGAGTGGAATGTCCAACCCCTAAAACCCCTCCTGAAGGGCCCATTCACTGTCACCTAGTGCAGTAAAGGTAGCCGAGGTGGGTCCCTGGATTCACCACAGCACAGTGAAGGCAGCATCTCAAAACTGGGAGTACATTCCTGATCCATCAACACCATGCAAGCTGACCATATGGAGGGAGCAATCTGCAACTCCAGAGGCTCTGGGACACTACAGCCCTGCTTTAGTCACTCCAGAAGCTGACTAATCTATGCATGGCAGAACCCTGAGGAATTGATGGTCTGGTGGGACAAATCCACTGTCCTTATTTTCTATATCTGTTTCCTTACTGGGATGCACTGTCACCCTTATTTCTTGCTATTTCTGTGATTCTTGCTTTACTTTTTGCCATAGGACTGGCAGTGGCTGCCCGGCTGGCTGCATGTGTGGTGAGAGGTTTCTGTTAGCGCCACCTTCCCTTTGTGGAGAGGATGCTTCATTGGTATTGGTTGCTTCTAATCTGGACCTCTTCTGTAGACCTAGATCCCTCATCATGTGACCCGTGTATTCCTATAACCAGGTCAGGCCAGAGAGTCACTTGGACTTTACCATACCCACTTCTCATGCCAGGGAAAAGGCCTGGGGACCTGCAGACATAAGACCACCTATTCTATCTGCCAATGGGAGAGTCAATAACACTTGCTTCACCCCACAGTACTCCCCCAGTGAAGATTGGTTAGAAGTCTGATCCTACCAAGGTTCCAGAGGGGGAGGGGAGGCCTTGGTCAGCTGGACACAAATTACTAACCCAAAAAGACCAGTGTCAATGTTGTTAGACATATGTGTGGTTATAGGTATTGGCACAGAGGCGTCTGTCATAAGAAAAAAGTGGGCACTTGTCACAGAGGGCCCAAAGACTCTTTATATATCATGTGGAGGCTTAGACTGGGAGTGGGTTTACTGACTCAATGACAAATGCATGTGTGAGGAAAATGGTTTATGTGCCTATACACCTGAGTTTTTATGCCCCAGCTGGAGCTGTGTTTCATGGGCTACTTGGAAAAAAGAAAGCACAACAGTGCTCCTTCAGAAGGGGGCTGCTACATCAGGTTGTCAATCAAAGGTCTGTAATCCTGTTAATTTTACCATCATTAACTCAGGAGATTCCAAATGGCAATGGGGCACCTGAATTGGCATCTGGATCCCTGGGGGAGGCAGAGACCCAGGGACTGTGCTATATTTCAAGAGAGTCACTACCACCCATCCAACCATGTCCCATCAAGTCTTCCACTCCTTCTATGAAGAAATAAGAAGTGGCCCCGCTCCCATTTCAGTCACAGCAAGGAACTTGTTTCTAGCCCTAGCAGAGACTATAGCCCAGACTCTGAAGATCTCTTATTGCCATGTATGCGTGGGAACCAACATGGGAGATCAATGACCATGGGAGGCTAGAGAATTAGATCCCCGCAAACCTTATAATGGAACAGAATAATCCAGTCCTACCAGGGTTTGGCTCTTCAAAACCTCAATTATTGAGACAAACTGCCTTGCCTGGTGGGGAAGAAAGTTCACCATCTCTGTTGGAAGCTTCACGTGTCTAGGCCAAAGATTTTATGACTCAACCCCCCCGGGAAATACAATGGTGGGGATCCCCAGATCACCTTGAGTCAGACAGATCCCCACCCCTTGTCTAACTTCTCTCATCTCCAAGAGGCCTGGGACAATGTCAATGCAGCCATTGAATGGCGGGCCCCAGGTTGACTATACTGGATATGTGGAAGGATAGCCTATATAGTACTTCCCTCAGGCTGGTCAGGGTCATGTGTGCTGGGAACCTTTCATCCACCTTTCTTCCTGCTCCCCCTCGCCAGAGGGGAGGATTTGGGAGTCCAAGTGTATGGGGACAGGGAGACTCAAAGGAAATGACGTGCCCTACAAATTGGCAATTGGAAACATGATAAATGGCCTCCCAAGTGTATAATCCAATATTACGGCCCTGCCACCTAGCAGAGGATGGGTTAGGAGGGGTTAGAGGATGGGGTAGGATTGCTACCACAATCCCATTTACATGTTAAACCACATAATCGGACTGCAAGCAGTTGTAGAAATTATAACCAATGAAAGTGCCAGAGCTCTTAACTTACTAGCCAAGCAGCAAACCAAAATGCACGATGCTATCTATCAAAATCGCTTGGCCTTAGATTACTTGCTTCCTTCTGGGGGAGGAGTTTGTGGAAAGTTTAACCTGAGCAACTGCTGCCTACAGATAGATGATGAAGGAAAAGTCATAGAGGAGATCATAGATCGAACGAGAAATGTTGCTTGTGCCAGTCCAGACCCGGAAAGGTTGAGACCCTGGGGAGTTATTTGGAGGAGGGTTTTCAACTCTCTGGGGGATTCAAAACCCACCTAAGTATTATCCTCTTGATTTGGGGAGCTTGCTTAATCCTACCTTGCTTAGGTCCCCGGCTTATATAGTCTTGTCTCCAACCTCACTGAGGCGATAGTCAAAAGGGAAATGGCCACACACGTGATGATGTTATGGAAGTATAAACCTCTAAACCAAGATGATGCTCTTTGACCCAAAATAGGGGGTCCAAGCATCAAAGGGGGGAATGTGGTAGAGCTTCTCCCTAAGGAATGTGGTAAAAACCTCAAGACAAGGGAAGGCAACCTGGCTATGTGCAAGTGCAAGTGTGTGACCTTCCTCACAACTCTGCAACATAGACCACTCATTCAGATGTATGTTACCATATATGGGAGACAAAGGAGCAAAATTGTACAAAAGGCAGCCCCCCCCCCCCCCGCCGCTATGCTCGGGGCTCAGCCTTTTGGGGTCTTAGCCCACTGAGCCCGTGCTGGCACGAATAAAGTTGCTTCCTGGAAAGAAAAGCCTCAATGTCCCAACTCCCTGTGTTTGACACACTGCTACACTGAGATGGAATGACGGACCGGTATATGGACAGGCACCTGCTGCTAATATTCAGTGACAGCAGGCGCCCTACAGTGTTAGGTCAGTTGCTGAGAGGAATAAGTCACCTATTAACTTCTAATAATAATGGCTATTTCACACTGCATGTATATCCAGTAACTGCAAAGTTAACCCATCGTGTTGCTTGGGGATCTATTCCAAATGTCAACATACAATGGTTAGTACCTGGCACATAGTAGGGATACAACATCAGTCGAACATAAATCTAAACTGAGGCTCTAAAACTGTTCCCAGCCTTTGGGATCTGAATGTTTGCAATTAGAGCTGGCATTGCCTGTGCTTCTGTTAATTTGAGTGATATTCTCGCCTGGTAGGCAAAATGTGAATTTAAGGGTGTGACCCAAGACCTGATGGAGAACTATTTCTTTTAACCTTAGGCTTGTGCAATGCCAAGAAGGATAAACAAAAACATTGGATTTGATTGCAGTCTTTTGTATTCATGATGGGGGAAGAAAAGGCCAGTGAGTTGGGGAGAAAAACAATGAACTGAATTAGTTGGTTCTATCAGAGCAGCTGATAAGACTGTGTTACTCCAAGCTCTGTGTTGCCTGGGGCCCTCCAGTTTGGGCCACCCTGAGTTGGCTACACAGGGCTAAGGATTGCATTAGTTTCCTAATGCTGCTGTAACAAGTTACACAACTTATTGGCTTAAAACAAAACACATTTATTCTCTTACAACTCTGAAGGAATTGTAAGCACTCCAAAATCAGTCTCACTGGGCTAAAATAGAGGTATATACAAAGCTGGTTCCTTCTGGAATTTCTGAGGAGAGAACTGGTTTCCCTGCCTTTTTCAGCATCTGATGGCTGTGTGTATTCCTTGGCTTTGGGCCCCTTCTTTCATCTTCAAAACACATCACCCAGTCTCTGCTGCCCTCTTCACACTGCCTTCTGCTCTCATAAGGACCCTTGTGATTACATCAGACCCATTCAGATAATCCAAAATAATCTCCCACATTTCAAGATATTTAAATTAATCACACCTGCTAGGTCCTTTTTGTCCTATTGGGTAACATATTTCCAGGTTCTGGGGATTAGCACATGGACATCTTGGAGGACCGTTGTCAACTTACCTCAAGATTTATCCACAAGTCTAACTGATAGACTTCCTGTTTAAATAAGACGATGCAAATTTCGGATCAAAACCAAATATTGAACTAACAAATGCCCTTTTAAGTGTAAATAAGGCATGTTGCTTTGATTCTCTCAGCCAGCAGTTTCTCGACCTATTTTTCTTCCACAGGACAAGGTAGTGTGCCTGAATTTCTCATCAATAAAGATTACTCACTCCGCATCTCCACAATATTCTGTGGCTGAGAACCACTGTTTTTAGCCCTTTATAGGTCCACAGAGAATGCTGGGATTAGTAATTTCCTAACTTTTGCTGTGAGGATTCTCTCCTGGTCCCCTTTGTGGTCCCCTGTTGACCTGAGTACGTGCATTTATTAGCAATCGCGCTTAACAAACTCTGAGGGAATTTATTTACCTTTATCAGCATGAAAATGTCCCCACATCCTGCATTCTCCTGACTGGCTTCGTTTCCTTTCTCAAGCTCAGCCAACGCAAAATAAAATCAGCTCCTAGGTTTTTACGGTGTGTAAGTTGTGTTCATCAGGTCTATCATTGCCTGTGGGTGGGTGAAAATTGGGAGCAAGGGGATGGTGGGCTGGGCTCAGCATGATTCATTCCCCCGGTTTGTCTGGCTCCTGATGTCATCACAAAGACCAGTATTCTATTTCCTATATTAGACAGGGGCAGACTGCCAGCTGGGAGCAGCTAGCCCTCTGCCCCTGTGATAGAGCCAAGTAAAGTTTGACTTGCCAATCTCGTGCCTCATCAGAACATCCATGGGCAGAGACTTTCTCTACTTAATTAGAATCTGTCTTAGTGGATGTGCCAGGCCCTGGGAGCCCAACAATGTTCCTACACAGCAGTTTTCTTTCTCTCCCTCTTTTTTTAGTTTGGCACCACCTTGTCAACAGGTGCGATCAACAGTAAGGAAACATGCGGTGCCAGTGCTCCCATTCTGGTCCAGCATGAGAACCCACTACTGGAAAGATGGCACTCACAGCATTAGGCAGGCTGCCATGAAATCGTCCTTCCTTGGCACCGGTGCCCATGGTGAGCGTCTAGGCAACTTTTGATTGGGCACCACGCCCTCCAAACAGATGGGCATGAATGTAGGCAGGCAAGAGACCATTTATTTATATCAACTGTATTTGCTGAGGGCAGGGTTCCCAGCTGGGAACATCAAAACAGCTCTTTGTCCTGGCCGTCTGCAGCTCTGATGGAGGTGAGGCAGCCTCGCAAATTCAGCAGGATTAATTTTGAAAAATAAGAACAATGTTTCTATGGACACCAGGGGACATTTTTGGCTCTCTTCAATGGTTCAGAACACAGAGCAGGCTGGGCCCAAGTCATTTTAATAAAATCTCCCATCCCTGTTTGGATTGGATGGGAAAAAGCCAAGAAAGCTTTCCAAATCAGGCCAAATGTAGGTGAACAGAGTTAGCCCCACATGGAAGCCTGCTCTGTGAGTCCTTTCACATACAATGGCAATGGCTTCCAAAGAAAATTAAGCTGAAGTCACCCAGACTCAGGCATTAGGAAAGGCATTCTGGTTGAGCTCACCACTGCACTGTTGTTCTAGGCATCCATTAACCTTCTTGTTGTCCCTCCTGTAAATGATGAATGGGATCAAGTGTGAGCTGAAAATGCAAGGGTGGACATTAGGGCTGACCTTCATAAAAGCCTCACTTGGCTTTGAGGGTAAACAGATAAATAAACAATTATTATCTGCGTTTAAACATCTGAAAAATTGCAGAAGTCTCTGAAGAGTATAACTTTATCAATGTTAGTATTAACTACTAAAAAATATTGCTTGTTTACAGTGGACCTGGCATTGTCTCAAGCACTTTACATGAAATCTGTCAATTCATTTTCCCAATAACCTGAGAGAGGTGGGTACTATTATTAGTATCATTACACAGGTGAGCACACTTAAGCTTAGAGAGACTTTCCCGAAGTCACACAGCTACTGACTGACATAACCAGGGTACAAACCCAGAACTGCCTGACAATAGACCCCACGGTTACACCCCACTTCCTCCAGAGACACCGAGAGAGGCCAATCTGTTCAGCAATCGGCTTACCTAATTTAGGGATGTCTCTTACAACAATAGCAGTTTAGGTCAGTTTTTCTCCAACTTCAGCGTGCCTGCAAATCACCTGAAGATTTTGCTAATACACAGATTCTGTTCAGTAGACCGGGTGCAACAGATCTAGCTGATTCAGTACATTTCTGAATTTCTAACAAGCCCATGAGGCTGGCACCCAGCTACACAGAGTGGCAACGTTTCAGGTTGGGGCACACTGAGCCTCGACCTTGGCTACGCATCGAAATGACCTGAGGAGCTTTTAAAAATACCAAATGCCCACAATGCACCCCCCAGAGATTCTGATTTAATCGCTTGACAACCATTGGGTGAGCAATTCTCTTACTCACCAGCATTTCATTGTTTATTTGAGATGGGAATGATGAATTGTAAAAGGCCCTTGGCTGCATTCCTTAGAGGTGGAAAATAAGACAATAGATGAAGATGTGGTGCTCTCAGTCCCAGTCAGTTCCTTTTCCTGATACTGATTATTTATAACAATCTTGGAGGTGGGTGATGGGTAGACCTGTTACTCACACAGTGGTCTTTAACGTGAACAGCTGGAGCGAGAGCAGCCTGAGAGCCGCAGAACCGCTACCACCGTTTAAGAGCAGAGCGTGACGAAATGTGCGATGATGGAGGTGACAAGGAATTACAATCAGAGACATCATCCTTCTACGGCATAGGTTTTGTTGATTGTCATTTTTTTGGTTGAGAGGATCTGAATATGGAAAACCTGGAGCCACTCAAATCTTAACTATGTCGAAACTTTAATCAATTACACGTAACAGGCAACGTATGGATCAGGTGTTCAATGATTGCATTTATTAAGAAGGAGCAATTGATTCCATGTTGGTGGATATGTGGCCATGGCTCTTTTTGGGGTTTCCTGAGAAGTGTGATCAAACCAAAAGGACTACAGATTATTAAATCCAAATCAATGTTGGTGCTGGCAAAAGCAAAGCATTCAGTGAGGGGGGAGAATAGTATCCTCTTTTCAGAAGATCTCAGCTTCATGTATTATTGATGCAAAGATGATCAGATAAAAACTGGAACTTGGCAAGCTGTCAAATAAAAAATGCAGAGTGAATCAAAAATTTATAAAACAGTATTGAGTTATTACAATTCTATTATAGACACCAGTAATCATTTTTACTGAAACAAACCTCTTATATGACTGTACAGATGGGATGTTAGGATACAAGGATTTAGGACTTGACCTCATTTGGGGTGAGAATATCGCAAAATTAAAAATTAAATATGAAGAGTAAATGATTTAGTCATAGTTTAGTAGCAG
Source organism: Felis catus (assembly GCF_018350175.1). Taxonomy (NCBI): domain Eukaryota; kingdom Metazoa; phylum Chordata; class Mammalia; order Carnivora; family Felidae; genus Felis; species Felis catus. The sequence continues at coordinate 118,820,010 of NC_058374.1, forward strand.
ATTGAATAAAAACAATAGAGTTCTTAAAAAATAATGGCAGTGTTTTCCTTCTTGGGCTACATTTTGCTGACTTCCTTGAAAAATTACTGGCATTAGATTCAGAGCAGGAAGAATTGCTTTACAGAATCTGTAAACTTAATTTGTGCATGTGCCAAGCACACGCACAATGCCAAGACACTGGGGAGGAAAAATGACTTGGTGAGATATTTTGTCACTTATGGATTTTCTTTTATAGAAAAAAAATCCCACCACTATAGTTTTATTAGCTATCTCCTCTTGTATAGGAGCCTTCTTCCTCCCTTCCTGGGACTGAAGCCCCGACAATGCCAGAAATATATTCAAGAATGGAGAGACGGCTGTCACCATTCCTAAATATTCAGAAGATAATTGCCAACCAAAGTTAGAGCATCTTGACATAAAACATCCCTTTCACTCCCAAGCCAATTTGCCTATCCAAATCAAATAAACAGCTATAATTATAAAATCACACATACTGATACGTAGTCAGCATTAGGAAAATGACACCGAAAACGTTTGACAGCGAGGCCTGCTTTCTGTCCTTGGCTTTTTCTCAGTGCCTGGGCAGAGAACAAAGAGGATCTCTTGGATCTGAAAATGACTCAGAAGCAAGGTAAGTGTAGAGCAATGAGAAGCATCAGCCCTGGGTTTTCCTGCTTTGGGGCTGAAACTTAACATTGTTATTATTATTTGAAAATGAGATAACTTTGTCTTTAAGAAACAGAACTGATTCCACTTAAATGGACTTTCATCAAGAGGCAGAAAGGGGGAAATGCTTTGCTTAAGCAGACACAGAGCCGACCTACCCCGTGACATGACCCACTTCAGTTCCACTGGGGATAAGAGTGTATGGTCAACTTTCATTGGACTTTGAAAGGCAAAACCTTCATGTGTGAATTACATATTGGCCAATTAGTCTTAATATTACAGGCTGAACACTTTACCTAAAGTGCCGACGTCAGGAATACCTGCGGGATTCATCAATCCCTATGCATAAAAGAGCACAAAAAAACTCAGCTTCTCTGCTATGACCTATGAATTATGTTGAATCATTATTTTTTGACTTGATGTTTCATTCATGTCACCGTGGCTGTTTTCAAGAACGTAAGGAAAATGCAAACGCAGGGAGAATTTTCGTTTCCCACTGAGAACCAACTTTAAAAGGTTCTTATGACACTTGCATTTGTTTTGGGTAACTGGTTACATGCTCTGTTGTGTTCATCTTCCCAGGATTAGGGGTTAATGATGCAGTGTTGGCCCTCCCAGTCACTAGGCTGGGGAACTCAGCACAAACCAGAGGAGGGCTGGGAAGCCAGTGGGCTGTGACATCTCAGAGTGAGAACAAACTCACTGTTGAAATAGGCTTGTGTGTGTGGTGTTGTATGTGCCCTGCCTCAGGGTCCAGTCAGGAAGGCAGAAACCACACCAAGTATTTCACACAGAAGGGATTTAGTACAAGCACTTGGGTCCATGGCTGTAAGTAAGGGGCACAGGTTCTTATGGACAAAGTATAAATAAAAATCTCCAGGGCAAAATGCTTTCAAACTGCACACAGGAGTTCGGTCAGCTCAGCCAAACACCCTGGTTCGAACTACATTCCAGCCATTTGGATCGCCCGACTTGCTTCTGTTGGGAAGTATAAAATCTCTCCTCATTTCCTGTCGTCAATTGCAGCATGGAGTAGCTGAAAAGTGTTCAAGCAATTACTGGGCTTCACCAACTGGGTGCCTCTGGCCATAAGGGGCCTTTTGGGTTTGCAATAGCTCCGCTGTCATTTCCCTTCCTTGGCTGATCCTGGTACAAATTGCTGATGGCTCCAAGAGTGTGTCCTCTTGCTCACTGGAGGGGAAGTCAGGTTCCTACAAAAATGCTCTTTGCTTTTAGATGTGTGTGGTGCTGGTGGGGGTGGAAGGGTGGTGGTGGGGGGGAGGCTGGGGACAGAGGAGATCGCTCACCCACAATGCTAATCAAACCACCACTGTTGGTTCTGCTTCCTAATTATCTCTTAAAGTCATCCCCTTCCCTATTCCCATGAATGTTCCCACTATGTTCCTTCAGGCCATTTCATTGCTCAGCTTAAATTTCACAACAACCTCTTAACTGGTTCCTCTGCCTTCCACACAGCCTTCTTTCTATCCACAGTTCTCCAGTGCAGTGATTCTCAACCAGGGGCAAACTGCTCTACCCCCACCCTTGTCCCCAGCAGCAGCAGACGTTTGGAAATGTGTGAGAGCCATTGGGATTGTCACATAACTGGGGGCAAGGGGTGGGGGGCCATGCTGTCATTAAAGGAATAGGAGCCAGGGAGGCTGCATTATCTAGTGTTCTCATTTCCTACTGCTCAGGTAGTGAAGTACCACAGATTTAGCAGCTTAAAGCAACATCCATTTATTACTGCAAAAGTTATGTAGGTCAGAAGTCTGACAGAGGTCTAACTGGGCTCAAATCAAGGTTTCGGAAGGGCTGCACTCCTTAATGGAAGCGAGCTCCTCTTCCAAGCTCAGTAAAGTTGTTGGCAGAATTCAGTTCCATGGGATTGTAGAACTGAAGTGGCAGTTTCCTTGCTGGCTATCAGCAGAGATCATTCAAGCTTTTAGGGTCTCCCATACTTCTTGGTTAATTTCTCCCTTCATCTTCAAAGAAAGTAATGGTGGATTGAATACTTTTCACGCCTCGCGTCTCCTACCACATCTTTCCCTGATTCTTCTGTCTTCCTCTTCCTTTCTAAGGGCCCAGGTGATTAGATGGGGCCCGCCCAATCTAGGTAACCCAGGATAGCCTCCTTATTTTAAAACCCATAACTTTAATACTATCCACAAAGTCCCTTTTGCCATGTACTATAACCTGTTCATAAGTTCTGGGAATTAGCACATGGGTATCTTTGGGAAGCCAGTAATCTGCAACCACAGCTGGAATGATCTCCATAGTAGAGAATTGTTCCACCCAAAATGCCACTAGCAGCCTCTTTGAAAAATATGGAGTGGGTGATTTTCCTAAAATGCAAATCTAATTTGTCTCTTTCTTGCTTTGAACTCCTTCAGGAATCCTTATTGCCTGCAAGACAAAATCCAGGACAAAGCTTTAGCATGCCTACCAGAGAGTTCTCTACAATGGGGCATCTCTTCAACCCTAGTTCACAAAGGGCTCCGCCTCTGTCTCATGGCTCCAGCCACAGTGAATAATTTTTGACCATCCTGTGTTCTCTTACCTCTCATTCTTTGGGTAGGCTCTTTCCTCCATCTGGGATGCTCCTCCCTTTAACTCTCACCCACTTCCTTTAACCTAATTCCAACTCAACTTTCAGATCTTACTTTAGACCTTATTTCCTCATGAAAGCCTTCCATGACCCTGCAAGCCTGTGTGAGGCAACACTCCTACATGCTCCCATAGCACCCACATGCCCATCCATACCATTTATCACAGGGCTTTGTAATATCTGGCCTGTTTATCATTCCTTCATCAACTCTAAGCTCTGAGAAGACAGGGATAGCGTCTGTCCTGTTTGTTGTTGTATCCATAGCACTTAGCTCACATCTGCCATATACTTACCTTCAACACATATTTATTCATTAAATAAAATTACTTGGTCATGTTTACTTTGATATAAAAGATACAGTAAATTTGGTTCCAACCCTTCTGTAATAGACATAATCATAGCAAAGTTGTGTTCCAAACTTTTACAGACAGCATTTCATCTGAACTCCATATCTGCATGAAACTATGATTATTATTATTAAATTGGTGTTACAGAGGAGGAGATCCAAACTCAGGGGGGATAAATAATTCCTCATAAAATTATGTGGCCCATAAGTGGCTAAACTAGGACCCAAGTCTGATTTCTGATTCCCAAGCCAATACCGCGGTACCTTTCTGCAGCAACAAGTAGCATCTCATAGTTTATAAAGCACCGTATCACAGAATCCTCCTAAGTCCACTATAAGATAAAAATATTGATCCCTTTTTTAAACATGAGGAAAGAGACTCATTGAGCTTAAGGGACTAAGGTCACACAGTTAGTATGTGGCAAATTCAGAACTAGAAACCAGATGTTTTAAACCCATTCCTCTTACCCTAATTCTACGACCTCTGAACTGGGAAAATGGCAGAACTTGGAGGTTAGCAATTTGTTCTTAACTTCTTCATGTCATCATCTCACACCTCCATGCCTACGCACAACCAAGGAACTTAACCAATGAAAAATCTATTTGGACAAAAAGGGAACTCTATTCGTGAATCGTTTGCATATTATATATGAGGTGAAAAGAGAGAATTATATTATGTGAATTTAACCTCCAAAGAGATGATAGGTGATAAATAATGGCAATTACCTTATGAACAAATATTGATTATCATAGTGATCAGAATACCTATATGGTATAAAATCTATCCTTGAGGTAGAGACATCTGTCACCACAATGTACCAGTCAGGACTCTTTTGGTTCCATCATAACCAGCCTCCAAGACAGCCTCCAATAATCTTCACCTCTTGTATTCATGTCCTTGTATAGTCCCCTCCCATACTGAATCAGAGCTAACCTATATGAACAATACAATACTGGAGAAGTGACAATGTGTGACTTCCAAGGCTAGGTCATAACAGACATTTGCTTCTCCCACCTTGGCCTCCTGGATTACTTGTTCTTGGGGAAGCCATCTGTCATGTCATATGAGCACAAGCAGCTCTGTGGAGAGGTCTGTGTGAAGAGTAAGTGAAACCTCCCACCAACAACCAGTACCAATGTACCACCATGTGACACAGATCCTCCAGCCCCATTCCAGGCTTCGGGTGACTGTAGTGCCCACCAACATCTGAATGAACAAATCAATCCCAAGCCAAAATCACCCAGAAAAGCTGCTCCTGAATTCCTGACCCACAGAAACTGGGTAGTAAGATAATAAATGAGCATTGTTGTCTTCAGTCACCAATTTTTGTAGTAGTCTATCATTCAGCAATAGTTAACAATAAAGGCTGCAAGTGACAGAACCTTAATTTCAACTAGTTTTAAACAGTATAAACTTTTAACCTAATGTTCCTACAGGAAGGTTTGAGGGCATGTGGTTTCAAGGACAATGGAACCAGGGCCCCAAAAAATACCAAAACACTTTTTCTTTATCTCTCATCTCTGCTTCTCTCTGCACATATTTTTAATTCTCTCAGTCTTCTTTGATGTAACAGAAAACATGGCCACCAACATGATCAGGCAGTACATCTCACTTTCTCTCATCCCAAGTTCTAAAAGCTGCAAAGTGCTCCAAATGGCCAAGCACAAATCATATGTTTATCCTAAATCAAAGAATAGAGGCCAAGTTGATGAGATCCATAAGAATATGGCCATTTCCAGGGCACCTGGTTGGCTCAGTCAGTTGAATGTCTGACTTTGGCTCAGGTCATGATCTCATGGTTTATGGGTTCAAGCCCCACATCGGGCTCTCTGCTGCCATCACAGAACCCACTTTGGATCCTCTGTCCCCCGTCCCCCTCTCTCTCTTTCTTTCAAAAATAAACATTAAAAAAAAAAGAATTTGTCCATTTCTATCCAAACCACATGATTAGGATGGGGCAGGGGGGACATTTCTTAGAAGCAGAATAGGATAAGTACAGTTTTCCTTGGAGGAGAACAAGAGGCCTACTCACTACTCATTGTATGTTTGCATAGGAGCATGAGGACACGTCCATGGGTAACTAATTCTAATCCTCTGGTGACACTTGAAATCATTGTTTTCACATGTCTCTTTATCACCTGGCCATAAGGACAAGCTTCTCTCCTGCCAGGAAATCACATGAGCCAAATTTCCAAAGAGAAATAAATCTTGGGGGCACCTGGGTGGCTCAGTTGGTTAAGTGTCTGACTCTTGATTTTGGCTCAGGTCATGATCTCACAGTTCATGAGATTGAGCTCCTCATTGGGCTCTGTGCTAACAGTGTAGAGCCTACATGGGATACTCTTTCTCCCTCTCTCTCTGCCTCTCCTCCACTCATGTTCTCTCTCTCTCAAAATAAATAAATAAACATTTTCAAAGAGAGAAATGGAGGAAAAAAAAGGAAAAAGTATCCCAAAGAAGCCCAGTATTACAAAATACTTTTAAAAAAGCTTTTCTGGAAAGCAGTGTGGAGGTTTCTCAGAAAATTAAAAATAGACCTACCCTATGACCCAGCAATAGCACTGCTAGGAATTTACCCAAGGGATACAGGAGTACTGATGCATAGGGGCCCTTGTACCTCAATGTTTATAGCAGCACTCTCAACAATAGCCAAATTATGGAAAGAGCCTAAATGTCCATCAACTGATGAATGGATAAAGAAATTGTGGTTTATATACACAATGGAGTACTACATGGCAACGAGAAAGAACGAAATATGGCCTTTTGTAGCAACGTGGATGGAACTGGAGAGTGTGATGCTAAGTGAAATAAGCCATACAGAGAAAGACAGATACCATATGGTTTCACTCTTATGTGGATCCTGAGAAACTTAACAGAAACCTATGGGGGAGGGGAAGGAAAAAAAAAAGAGGTTACAGTGGGAGACAGCCAAAGCATAAGAGACTGTTAAAAACTGAGAACAAACTGAGGGTTGATGGGGGGTGGAAGGGAGGGGAGGGTGGGTGATGTGTATTGAGGAAGGCACCTTTTGGGATGAGCACTGGGTGTTGTATGGAAACCAATTTGACAATAAATTTCATATATTGAAAAAAAAATGCTTTTCCTAGAAACTAGGGCCTAGATGATGAGAACGAGGAAATTAATAATAGATATAGTCTAGCAAGCACATGTTAGGCACATGAGGTTCCTGGATAGCACTTAATTTGCCTCACAGGTGATAAATGCCAAAGTTAAGACCACACCTAGGTCTGTCTCTCACCAAAGTCCAAACTCTTAATCACTACACAAAACACCAGAGAAAGGATCATATAAGCCCAAGACTTACTCAAGTTCATGTTTAGCACCTAAGCTAAAGAGAGGGAGAGAAAGGCAGGCTCAGCTCAAGATTCATTCTCCTATAGATTCTGTATCTAGCTAGACCTCACCTCATCACTCCCCTGGGCTCCAGCCGGGAAAACCGAATTCCAGCCCAGTACTGCTGCTTTTGTCTAGGAAGCAAAGCAAGACCCAAGGCAAAGGTTTTCAGAATTTTGTCATAGCAAAATCTCTGCTTTTCATTGTCCTCAGAAATAAATATTGCTAAACCAGTTCCATCTTCGGGAGGTTCTCAGAGGCAGTTACATAAATTGAAAACCCATGTGACTTATTCCAGTTAGAAGTGGGCCACTCAGAACAAAAATGTTGAGCATTTTGCAATGGTCAGGGCAATCTGTAGGTGAAGACCATGCCTATTGCATGCCATCTGTGTCTTGGGACAGTCGACATCACCATCACATGGTTTCTTCATCTGAAAAATGGGCATAAGTCACATATCACGTAGAGTGATGGTGAAAACCAAGTAAGGTACCATCTGTGAAAACACCCAGCATGGTACTTGATAAATATTGGTGGAATTTTTCTTTCATCAACAGGGCTTTGTTTTGTTCTGTGTGCCGGTGCACGAGACTTTTCTCCTCAAGATTATAAATTCCTTATGGCAGAGACGCTCTCATTGCTGTTCTGTACCCTACACATCACCTTATGAGCAGGTAGTGTTTGATGTGCTAATGCAGTAGGCTCCACAGGGAGCAAATTAAACCAGCAGGTAGCATGCTTTCTGGCATGCTGCAATATGCCTTCATCTCAACCAGATAACAATAATGTGGATGAACACTTCAAAATTTGGACAGACAGATCTCCAAGTTAGCAGACTCAGTGACTATAAGAGGGAAGCCTATGGATACATGTAAATATTTTAATCCTACATGTCAAAAATAGTGTTCATGGGTATGAAAGTTCAGTTAACAGGACCTACCCCTCCATGCCTGATCTGGGCAATGATGCCCTCTCTCGAACCCCTTTGATCAGGAAACCCAATGTGGCCACATTGTAAGATACATGATCCCCCTAGCCCTAGTGAGATGTATATCGTTCATTGGACCAGAGACAGAAAATTATGATGCAACCAGGCACAGAATGAAGAACTGACCAATTAGATTCTTTCTCTTGGGAATTTGTCTTAGTCTGTTCAGACTGCTGTAACAAAATAGCATAGACTGAGTGGCTATTAAAAAAAAACCACACACATTTATTTCTCACAATTCCAGAGACTGGGAAGTCCAAGGTTATGGTACTGCTCAGATTCTGGTGAGGACCCATTTCCTCATTGATAACTGTCTTCTCACTATAACCTCACATGGTGTAAGAGGAAAAATTTATCTGGGGTCTCTAATAAGGGTGTTAATCCCATCATGAGATCTCTACCTTCATGACCTAATCACCTCCCAAAGGCTTCACCTCATAACACCATCACCCTGGGGTGGTAAGATTTCAGAATATGAATTTGGGGGGACAGGAATATTCAGTCTATAGTGGAATGTGTATTTAGAAATACTGAGAAAATGAAGGAATGGGAGTTAAAACTGAAAGAATACCACTAGTGTGCATATTACAGTAGGGAATGAAGATTGGATCTAGTCAGCCTAGATCCTTGTACCAGTTGGCAGTTCTGTGTGATCTTGGCCAAGGTACGTTATCTCTCTGCACTCAGTGTCTTCATCTGTAAAAATGGAAATGATAATAGAACCTGCACTGTGGCCCTAGTGTAAAGTTCAAAGAGTAAATGAATGTGGGAAGCACTTGGAATGATGGCTAGCATACAGTTAGCACCATGTAAGTGATGGTTAGCATTATCAGGTAGACTCCAAGACCAAGGCAAGTCCACGCCATCTGCAGGCCATTATAAGAAAGCAGAAACTGTGAGGGAACATAGGAAGCCAGTCAATACCGAGAGCATGTGCAGACAGAAGCCATGAATCACAAAGACCCCCCTAGCCCAAGAGAGAGATACACAGAGCATAACTTGTCTTCAAGCTGATCCTGCTCTAATTTCCTTAAAATAAACTCCCTGAAGCATGGGTCACCTGTCTGTTCTCTGAGCTAAGCCACATAAAGAACCTAAAATTTGGTACAAGAAGGATCCTGAATAAGCAGAAACATTGTGTCTTTCTGCTAAGAGGTTTGCAAAGGCTTGATGGAAATGACATATCCCAATTTTTTCAGTAAAAGAGAAAAGAATGAGGCTCTGGAAAAACCCCATCAGCATGCCCCTTACCTTGCCATGAATTTCTGGTAAAAACCCTAAGCTGGCACATATGAGCTCTCTACATCTAGCAAAGTGATAACCCTTATCAAGAGGCAGAGTCTGAAGCAAAGAATGTCTTGCAGCCCAGATAAGCTCCAAGGCGCTGGGCCAGGGTAATGGACCATAGGAGATGGAGCAGGGGTCTGCCAAGCTCAATAATACAGCATTGTTGCTGCACTGGAAAATGTTTTAATTTACATTTTCAAGTGCAAAATATTTTCCCCTCATGCTTTGGCTAAATTAGGTAGTTAAAGTCTGTGAAGTGGCAGTAATTGGAAACAATGGATTTTATATTTGACATTTATTATTTTAGTGGAATCTGTTTTACATTTACATCAAACATCCAAGGACCCCTGCAGAAGTTTCTTCTGCTATTGCATTACCATTTAGTTCTAATAATGCACTTTGAATCCCCAATTCTTGATTATAATTATATCATTTCAGATGGAGTAAGAGATAAGGTAAAGATAAACTTTCCATGGAAATTGTACCCCTGTGCTCTCTTCTCCTTTTGTTGAACTTTCGTGAGCTGATAATTCATTCGGTATATTTTTACTTAATTCTTCACAGTTTCATTTTATCCTGTAATTACTTTATATACTTTGGTCTTACTTCACCGAAGGGCTACTTAAGGACAAAGACCATGTCTTAAGCCCACATAGCACTTGCTTTGAATCCAAGCACATAAAAATCAAGGAATGTTTGGTTGACTGTTCAAAATATATTAGCGTAATAGGAAATTGGAGTCGATGCTAGGGGAGGAAACTGGAAGGACAAAATTCCAGCTGGATACAAGGAAAACTTATAACCACCCAAGGTGGATTAGGTTGATTTAGAAAGTGATGAATCCTTTTTTCCCAGTAGTGTTCAAACAGAAACTCAGTGACCAGAGTAATTCTTGACATAAGCCAAGAATTAATAGGTTTGGAGTCAGAAAGAATTGAGTTTGACAACTAGCTCCATACCCTAAAATATGTGGCCTTGGGCAAGTGACTTAATCTCCCTAAGTCTCAGTGTCCTCATCTTGCAATGGAGTTAACAGTCTAGAAAAAATCAGGAAACCTATCCATGTAATGAACCAGATGTCCTGGGGGGCCACAGATATTCAGTGGTCCTTTCTTTCATGGTGGGGGAAGGTCAAAAAATACCATTTCATTCTTGACTTTGTTTTTTATTTATTTTTATGTTTTTAAATTTTTTAATTACTAATGTATTTTAATTTACATCTAAGTTAGCTAGCATATAGAGCAACAATGATTTCAGGAGTAGATTCCTTAATGCCCCTTACCAATTTAGCCTATCCCCCTCCCACAACTCCTCCAGTAACCCTCAGTTTGTTCTCCGTATTTAAGAGTCTCTTATGTTTTGTCCCCCTCCCTGTTTTTATATTATTTTTGCTTCCCTTCCCTTATGTTCATCTGTTTTGTATCTTAAAGCCCTCATATGAGTGATTGACTTTAATATTTAGAGAAATATAGACTGAGCAAAGTTTTAAAATACAACTCAAAAATAGCCACTAGAAATAAAAATAGAATGTGTAACTTCCAAATCACAGGAGAGACTGAAAGTGACAGAAAACAAGGGAAGAAAATCTAAGATGACAGAAACTATATAACAAAATGGCATAACAAAAATAACCTATATCTATTTATGCAAATTGAAGTACTGGTGCCCAGAGCCATAGCAAGGACTTTACATACCTTATTTCCTTTAGCTCTTTCAGTGTCCTAGAGGCCGGTGTTATTATTGTGCCCATTTACAGGTGAGAAAACTGAGGCTTAGGAACGAGGGAAATTGTTAAACTTATCCAAGAGCTGCCTGGAAATTGAATCCAAGCAGTCTGACTGCAGAGCGCCTACCCCTAAACATTACACCATCCTGTAGGAATAAAAGAAGGGTGCATGTGTTTGTATGTCTAAATATGCTCACATATGTACATTGATAGGAAAGAATGAATCAAAAATAAATAAACATGTTAAACAGTGTTTATCTCTAAGTAGTGGGATTTTGAGGAATCTTAATTTTCTCTTTTACAGTTTTCTGTATTTTTCAAAATTTGTCTGCATTTAGCATATATTTTTATAGTCAGGGCAGAGGCTGTAAAATTTACAATGGATTGTCCCTCTTCTTGTTATACCAAGAAGCCTTAAGTCATGGTATAAAATTCTTGAGTTTTTCATGGGATTTATGTCCCTGGGGGGAATGTTTCCAAAGCGTTCTCATTATTTCTTCCAGTGGAGCCAGAACGAAAACTAGTAGACGCAGCTGTTTGTTTTGTTGTGTCTAGTCCATCCAATATGGGTTTTAAAAAGAAAAGAAGAAGAAGAAGAAGAAGAAGAAGAAGAAGGAGAAGGGAGGGGGGAGGGGTTTAAGTCAGAGGAAAATTTCAACAATCCCTCATCCCATGCTGTAATTTAATTCACAGTAAAATTTTTAAAATACAGTTGTCAGAAATCCTGTAAGTTTTGAAGCTCTGCTGTAATGCATGTCTCATCTGAGGAGGTCTAAGAGAATCCCCAAATCCAGGAAAAGGCCACCCCAAAAGGCGGGATGTGAGAATACATGTCTACACACCAGTCATGTGGCTACACAGCAATACACTCTTCCCCAGAGTATTTCCATCCCATCAAACCACAGAAATTGCCAGAAAGGATCCTAGTGTTGAACTTAGCTTTTCTCTTTGCAGATGAGGAAACTGAGGTCCTGAAAGTCTGTGATCAGTTTGTCTCTAGCATTACCTCCCTAAACCAATCTACGGCTATGACTCGCCTGGATTCCTCCTGACTGATCTGACCCATACCCCCTCCAGCCACTCTCAAATCCAGTTACCACAATGCCGATCACCCCCCCTCTCCCACGGGTGCCTTCTATTTCCTAAAATAAAGAATAATGTTCTTTGGGGTTTTTTTTAATATTTATTTATGTTTGGGGTGGGGGGGGAGAGGAGGAAGAGAGAGAGAGAGTGTGAGCAGGGAAGGGGCAGAGAGAGGAGACACAGAATCCGAAGCAGGCTCTAGGCTCTGAGCTGTCAGTATAGAGCCTGACGTGGGGCTTGAACTCATGAATCATGAGATCATGACCTGAGCCAAAGTCAGATCATGAACTGACTGAGTCACCCAGGCATCCCGTATTCTTACAGTGTTTGACAAGTCCCCCATAATCTGACCCCTATCCCTCCTTCATTATCTAAATTGTCCTCTTTAGTTCTCTCACCTCCAGCTGCACTGTTCTATTTTCCAAACTTTCCATTCTCCCTCCCACCAAGAGATCTTCACACATGTCCTTTTCCTCTACCTGCCATCTACCTAGATTATTTCCACTACAGAGCCTTCCCAGATTAAGTCCAAATTGGCTCTCTCACCCACCACCTACATGTCCTTCCTAGACCTCATCCAATTCATAGCTTTACATTTCTGGACCTATTTTCCCCCACTAGGTTGTAAATCTGAAGAGAAGGGGACATGCCAGTTTCAGTCACCATTTTGTCACCAGCACTAGCCTGGAGCCTGCCACATGGCAGGGTTCCACTAACACTTGTTGGGTGAATGAAAGAGTGGTACACAGTGAGTCTATGACAGAGCAGTGTTCGTTCTTTATCCAACACTATTTCTTTTACACTTTGGGGGAAAAGAAAGAAACATCTGGAATCTCAGGAATCACAGTCTAGAATTGTCTATTTCTCTCCTATCTCAGAAGCATACAGTTTTAGAATGACTTTGGACATTACATGTTGCTAATCCAAGCTTCTCACTTTCAAATCAAAGAAGCATGGGCCCAGAGAGGTTGTGTAGTTCTCTCAAGGGCACAGGTGGTGATAGACTCAGGACTCAAATCCGTGACTCTAGCGCTACCTCCTTTAGGGCACACTGTCTCTTTCAAACAGCCCTGCCTTTATCCAGCAATGGTAGCTCTAGCCAAATTCTTGTTTTTCTCCCAGATTTAAACTTCCAGAGCTTCTCCCTCCAACTTCTCTCAAAGTCCTCCTTTTCCACCTCCAATCCCAAGTTCCCATTAAATTCCTTCATCCTACTTAGAGCTGCAAAATTACTTGCTCGTGTTTGTTTGTTTCAATATGCTTCCCTGACATTCTGGACTCTCAATAAGCCAACCAGTCGCACACACACACACACACACACACACACACACACACACAAGTATTCAATCTGTCCTGTATGTTTAAGACTAAGTTGGGTGCTACAGGAAATAAAAGGAAGACACAAATGTCCTTCTGGCCCTTAAGAAACAAAAAAGCTATTTGAAGAAGTAGAGTTTGCACAGCTAACACTACTAGCGAAAAAATAAAAAGTGGTAATGACAGTAATCTAGTTTGTGGAATATGGACTCTGAGTGCTATAGAAATTGAGCTGAAAAGATGAGGAAGACTACACATGAAAGGTAGAAGTTGACCTGAAGCATAAAGGAAGGGAAGCACTTGGGCTTGCAGAGAAGAGAGAGAAAAAGCAATTGCAGTCACCATATTCCAACAAGGAAGTGTCATTAATAAATTTTGTAAACTATCAACTCAAATGGAGAGTAGTGCCAGATAGGAGACTTTGAAGAAAGTAAGGGCGTATAGTCTTTTCTAGATCCACCAGGGACTGGTGAAAGAGAAGTTAGGGCAACTTGAAAGCCAGTATGACTCTCAAACCCTACAAGGGCCTCCCTACTGCCCAGATGCCAACATTAACAGATAATAGTAACGTTAACTCTTAATGCCTCTAACTAGGTGCCATGCATTGTGTTAGGTGCTTTGATATGTTATCTCATTTATTCATACCTAATCCTCCTAGCATTCCAGTGACAGTAGGTTGTATTATTATTGTCAGCTTCCATGTGGAAGCTGAGGTTTTTGTCAGAGTGAATAAGCTGCCAAACAAGATTGCATAGCTGGATTACATACAGCCAGTCAAGCCAAATTCTCTGACTTTGGAGCGTGAACAAAAATAAACTCAGAAGTCCCCAACTCTGTTTTAAAAAACCTAAATAATATCACAAAGCATGAACTCAGAAGACTGTCCATACTATCTCTGATGGATAATCTTGAGGAATTCTATACATTCCTTATGAGAGGAATTTTATAAAATACTCACGAGAGTGAGTCGTGCAGGAATAGAAAGACGCAAAGGGGTCAGTTCTCACAATTCGATGGCCTCAAATTTTCATTAGTTCAGGCCATTAAGTCATGACTAAGAGGGGGAAAAAGCTACAATGTATCTGAGTTGGTGGCCTCTAAACTACATGAATTCTTCTCCATTCTTTCCACCACTGATTTTTCCTCTGATGTTAATAAAAGCATTTTAACACACCTGTTACATGTAACATAGAGTCCGTAAATTGCGGCATCAAAGGAAGGAAGGAAAAAGGGGAGGGAGGGAAGGAAGGAAGGAAGGAGAAGAAGAAATTCAGAAAAATTGTCTCCTGTTGTCCAATGATGCTAGCCACTGCCTCTTAGCTTTCCTCCATCTCCAGTAATGTATGTTGACAATAGTGACACCTCCTGGCGAAAACAAACTTGACCTCCTGCAGGATTTCATTTTGCTCACTCCCTGCAAATTACTCTTGACTCTTCTTGTTGCCTCCAGGTGCAATTTTCTTTTCCTTATCTGGAAAAGCATAAACTGACACAGCCCATCCTCAACCTTAGAAACTCAATAACCCAGTGCTGACCTGATCACAGAACTCCGCTATGCAAAACCCCTGAGTTTCATCCCTGAACATGTCAGCATGATTAGCCCAGAGACCCAATTCACAGTCTTCCTACTTACAGCTACATTAAATATAAATAAAGCAAACTAAATATCAGCTACTGAAAAATAGTTCAATTAAATTCTACAATGAGAGTGCCTCTTGGTTTTAATGTGTTTAATCCCCTAGGAAGCATATTTGGTGTGTGCCCTTTTCTTGTAGGATTTTTTTTGGGGGGGGGGGGGGTCTCAGACTTGTGTGAGTCACACAGTCACCAAAATGACTAAAAGCTGTTGTAATTATTGTTCACCAAAAACACCAAAAGATTTGTTTAATGAGTGTGGAAGGTTTCGTTTTATCTCACTGGCATAACATTCTAGAGTGTGATCCCTATGGTTACTAGCCTTGAGAATCGTATATTGGAAAATACAGTAAGGTGTTTTTTCCATACTTTGAAAGCAGTCCAGCATTTTTTTTTTTCTAAACTAGACCACTGAACAAGCACAATTAAAGGAAAGAGGAGTTGGCCAATCACAGCAGAGAATAAAGCCAATCTCAGACCCCATGGTATTTTCTCAAATTTTATAAAATAGCTGAGGGCTTCTATTGTTCTCTAGAAAGAAGGCATTCAGTGATTCAGAGCATGAAGAATTTACCTTGAAACTGGTTTGCTTCTATTCCATTCACAGTCTTACAATGAAACCCTTTCATTTGGTTAACTAAACTTTTAAGTTCATAGGTTGGAAAATATCTATGAACTTTCCCTTAGTTGTACTCTTATTTTGAAAAGGTTCCTATGAGAGATCTGCACATTAATTCTCAGGTGAACTTGCATTTCAAATTAATAAAAATTCAAACCTTTGCTCCTTTTCACATCTAGTGATTCTTTAGGCAAATAAACCTTGGAGATTAGATTATGTCTTTGCTATGCATGAACAGAAAACACTTGTATTAGAAAGAACAAAAGCCCTTCAACTGATCAAAAAGGAAAAGGCAGTTGAGTTGTGGAAGTTATGTTTTTGCTTCTGTTTTATTGAAAACTATGGTTGAAATTTTAACTTCGTTCTGACACAGTGAAAATTCCAAACATGAGCATTTCGAATCATTTACGTAAAGGTTAATTGTGGTGAAGGCGGTCAATTCCTAAGCTCTCTGCTTGCTTTAGAGCCCAGTTGAAAGATAGATAATCAACTAGAAGAATGTGTCTCATGATTAACATAGCATCAAAATGAAAGGTCTGGAACATGTCCGCTAACATACAACTAATGAATATATATTTGGACTTCATTAGGTAGTTTACTCAGTCAACAGTGAATAAAGTGGGTGCAGTGGGTTAAGCAAAATGCGAGGTATTGGGAAGCAATGATGGTCCCTGCCCTCAAGTGAGAGCAGTCTAATAGAAGAAAGGCTTGCATGGGACATACTTATTCTAAAGAATTATTCACTGTTTATCTGAAATTCAAGTTTAACCAGGTGTCCTGTATTTTTATCTATTAAATCTGGTAAGCCTAAGAGAAAGTAAATGGGCAATTGCAACAGTGTGAAGTGGTAAGTATGATCTGAATGCTAAAGAAGTGGTTAAGGATGTATGAGTAACCCAGACTGGGGAACCAGGATCTGAAAGATGAATAGGAGCTAACCAAGAAAAAGGAAAAGTTAAGAGGTTTCAAGAAGGAATGCAAGTGCAAAGTTCACATGCAGAGAAAGAGACTGGCTTATGCCTATCACTGTCATACAAAATAACTGGGCATGGGGTGATAAGGCAGGAGAGATTGCAGATGCCCGACCATGGAGATCCTATAAAGACATTTGGACATCTTTAGGACAATGGAAAGTTGTAAAGGTTTCCAGGCAGCAGTGTTATACAATTGGGTGTTTGATTTAAGAAGACTGTTCTGGGTGAATGGTGGAAAATGGATAAACAGCTGGCAAGATGGGAGGCAAAGAAATCAGTTGAAATAATTAGCCTAAGGGACACTAGCGGCTTGAACTAAAATTCTGGCAATGTGGATATAAGAAAAGGACAAATGAGAAAGACACAGGAGAGATGGATTAGGAGGGGGGGTTCAGGAATATTTGGTGATCAACTGAATAAGGGTTATCTGAAAGGAAAGACTCAAGTATAATTAAAAAAAAAACAATAGAGCATTTATCATAGATCACTATACAAAGTGCTACAAACATATTTATAATGTTCTCCCAAGTCTATGAAACAGGCACTACTATTCCTGTTTTGGAAATGAAGGAAATAAGACTTAGAGACAAATACGTGATTAGCCTGTAAACCTAATAAGTAGTGCGGTAAGGATGACATCCAGTTTTGGAGGCAGGGCTAAGAGCTGAATGATGGTGTCATTGAAATACAGGTGCCATTGAAATATAGAAGGGGCAAACATTTGCAGAAAAGGTGCTGACTCCTTTTTAGACTTGGTTGATCTCAGGTGCCTGTGGATGATGTCTGAGGGCAACTGAATAGATGGGCCTAGAGCTCAGCAAAGGGACTGGACCAGAAATTGTGATTGGGAAGTGGTCAGAGTAGCATTTAAAATTGAAACCATGAGAGTATAGATAAGATGGCCTGGAGAAGGTATACCAAGTGAGACCAGAAAGGAGCATAGGGAAGAAGCCTGAAAAACACCAACATTCAAGGGGCAGGAATGGACACAGCAGTAGGAGAAAGACCAGAAGAGCATGGTGTAAAAGAAGACAAGAAAAGAGAGCATTCTAAAATGAAGGAAGTGTCAGCATTGTGATAGGAGTTATACAAAATATACCAGTGAGAGAGGAAGTTCAGAGGGTCAACCTGTTGTACATAGCAGAAGAGAAAATCTTCAAAGCTAGCTAGTTGAAATAAAAAAGAATTAAATTAGCAAATTTAGGGGTAAAGCATACTAGCACAAAAGGAATACCAGATAAAATAGGTGGAAGAGGATGGTCAAAATGTGAACTGCTGTGCATTCTTGACAGCCCAGGAATGAAATGAGTCAAGAATGCAATGGGAACATGACCAGGTAGGGTTAAGGTTAGTTTCAATAAACTACACTTCACATTTTAATGAAGTTAAATAAAGACCAAACCCACCCCTGGTTGACCTAGTCATGAGTGAACTGTATCCCATACCAATAGTATTATTATGAAAAACAAACTAGGGGAAGATCTGAGTGCATTTTAGGGGAGAGAGGTAAGAGTTGTATGCTACAGACAAAAGGTGTGGTCTTGAGGGAAAGAAGGCAAGTTCTCTAGTTAGGAGGTGAATTCAGCCTGCCTGCTGGAAGGTTTCTAGGTACAAGACTGACCTTTTTTTCTCTTATTGTCTCTGAAAAAAAACATGCACCATAATTTTGTATATTATTAAGAGAGAAAAACACCTCTGCCTAGAGCTAGAAGACAAAGGGCTACACTCTCTGTAGAAGAGTAAATGAGAAATAAACCCACCACACAGAAAGGGACAGTAAAGAATGGGTACCTCAATTTTGGCACTAATTGGGAAGGAAATCAAAACCTCTCCCATAAAAATATGAGCCAACACACAGATTTTTATCTGAATTTACACCGTCAGTGTGGTCAAAAGAAACCTCAACCTGAGAACTTATTTTAAAGTGGTTTCAAGTTGATAGTAGACCAAGTGACTGGTAAAGGAAACTCAAATCCTCCAGGGAAGAAGTCAATGTCAATCCAGGCTAACAGTGATTCTAAATGCCATGAACAGTAAAAAAGGCTAAAAATGTTGGGGAGAGGGGAGGGGAATGTGCCCTAAACTCAATGGAATAATACAATTAATTCATATTTCTAGGAGCTTGCCTGAAAGGACACGTGGACTTCATCTGGTGACCCAAGAGGTTGACTCTAGATCAGAATTTAGATGGTTACCCTGAGATCAGAGCTTATTCTTACACTCTTACTCTCATTCAACAGCATGAGGCCTGCCCAGAAGAGGTACTGAAAGGAGAACACAGAGTTGATGGCTTGGATCAATGATCAGGGTGACAGAGGCTTCAGGCCATAACTATTCCAGTCCAGTGGAATTCTCAGGGCAGATGCCAAGATGTTTTACCGGACTACTGCCGGGACTGGATCAACCTTCTTCCAAGAACTCAGTTAAATAAGTACTAAAAGAATCCAATGAGTTTAGCAGCTATATCACTGCTCCTCTCCAAGAACAATTTTGATGGAGATGGGAAGAAAGAAGAAACATTGCATTGGGTTGAAGTTGGGAAGAAGGTGAATAAACAGGCAGTCCATGGAAACAATGCTTATCATAAACTCAGTCCTGATAGGCAGGACAGAGATTTTAATTCTCAGAGATGATATCAGTCCATTTTATCTATTATTGAAGGTCAAAATAACACATTCCTGGAAAACCTTTCTAGGGTTTCACAGGGGAGGGAACCCAGTATAAAATCAGTAGCTATATCTAACCAAAAGCTCTTGAAACGAAGGATTTCTTTATAAACACGCCTCCAGATGTGTTCAGTTAGACCACTGAGGAGACATAATAAATTCTTGCATATTAAATGACTTCTGTCTCTTTAGTCCAGTGCAAAAGAATGTTAAAATTAGTTCAGATTGCTTTATTTCAATAACTAACATACATTTATACCTTACTGTCTAGTATGCATTCTAGGTGACACCAAAGTGCTCTTTAAAAATTTCCCACAACCACTGGGGCGCCTGGGTGGCACAGTCGGTTGGGTGTCCGACTTCAGCTCAGGTCACGATCTCACAGTCTGTGAGTTCGAGCCCCGCGTCAGGCTCTGGGCTGATGGCTCAGAGCCTGGAGCCTGCTTCCGATTCTGTGTCTCCTTCTCTCTCTGCCCCTCCCCCCTTCATGCTCTGTCTCTACGTTAAAAAAAAAAAAAATTTTTTTTTAAATTTCCCACAACCAGAATTTCAGCTGTCTCTGTCCTTCTCCACCCTCACATCATTATTCTAAACTAGTGAAATCTTACTGCCGATGTAATGATGGTGTTTAGAGATATATGGAATCATTCTTAAAGTTCTGTTTATTTTTTCTAAACTTAAAGAAGAATAAAATGGAAAATGGGCATTGTGCCAGCTACAGGGGCTATCCACCAAAAAAGCCTACTTCTTCCTCTCCGTAGAGAAATAAAAAGTCATACGGATATGTTTATAGTCTGATATTTCAGACTTTTTTAGAAGATATATGTTTCATAAATCTAGGCAAAGAGATGTTTTGATGTGTTCTCTTACCGAACTCGTCTCCCTAACTGAAATGGACCTGGTAAGGCCAAAAGTAGGATGTCTTAGGAGGAAATTGGCCAATGACAAGGTGCTTCTGATTTAACTTGATGGAAAAGACATTAAAAGTCAGGGCTTCTTTTACTTGGGGAGGAGGGGAGAACCAAAGATCAAAGGTCAAGGGCACAGTAAGGGACAGGAATGCTATACCGTGCACTTGCTGGACCACCTGTTACTCTGAGACCTAAGGTGACAATTTATGGCTTCCCCTACAATAACATGGCAAGAACTGAAATTATGGACACAGCAGCAGCCAGATCCTCATCTTAGAGGACTTATTTATATAATATCCAATGCCATCTATTTCCTTCCTGAGAAAGAACATCTAGATTATAAGAACTGGTACCTTTAGGCTGAAAATAAGAGGGAGGGATAAACCCATGGGTACCAAATTTATATTTTTCTTTTGGTCTATAGCCCTTAAGTCACTAGTTTTGTTTTTTTTTTTTTTTCCTTTTTGTTAAATATTTTGTGCTATTGCAACTAGTCTAGAAGATCATTTGCAAACATGGAACTATCAGATACGTGGGGATTCATTTGCCTGGCTAGTGGCCCCAGTGTTTGAATGTTATGAAAATGCCTTCCTCTGTCAGTTTCCTATTGCAACTGTAACAAATTACTAGATTTTTGGTGGCTTAAAACAACATAAATTTATTTCCTCACAGCTCTGGAAGTCAGAAATTCAAAATGAGTATCACTGGGCAAAAATCAATGTATCTTAAGGGCCACAGTCTCTCCAGGTAAAGTCATACTTCTTCCAGCTTCTGGTGGCTGCTGACATTCTTTGGCTTGTGGCCATATTGCTTCAATCTTCAAGGCCAGTATCTCAAAACTTGACTTTGTTCCATCTCCACATCACCTTTCCTCTGTGTATCAAGTCTCCCACTGCCTTCCTCATGTAAGCATACATGTGATTGCATTTAGGGCCCAACTAGATAACCCACCATAATCTCCCCTTCTCAAGATTCTGAATAATATCCACAAAGACTCTTTTTTTCCACATAAGTTAACATTCACAGGTTCTAGGTATTAGGATGTGGAAATCTTTCGAGGAACCACTTTTTGGTATACTATACTCACTGCTTGCCAAGCGCTTACCACATACAAAATCAAATAGAGGGAGAGATCAAAGCCAAAACCAAGTGATAAACTATCAGTTAACTCTTCTTCAAACGTTTAGATAAATTCAGTTATCTAAAAAATTCACCAGAAAGGAATATTTTATTCACCCAACACTGGGTGAAATAAGGTGCCTTAAAAAGAAAAACTCTTCAGTAGTGTTCTGCCTCATGCCTTAGGAACACCTTAACATGGAAATGCTAATGAAAATGGAGAACTAGAATGTCCCTACAATCTCTAATAGTGCTACGTTTATTTACATCACTTTCTGTCAATTTAGACAGGTATACGAGGAAAGGACAAGGATGGAGTTGTCCACCCTTGGACACCAATATATCCTTCAAATCCCTACAGAAACTGTGACAAAATGAAAGCCATTTGCTTCTGTATTGGAAGAGGACATGAGTCCCTGGGGTAATAAACCTCAGCTCAATCCAATCCACAGCCCAAGGGAGGTTACAGAATTGAATTCAGAGTTAAACCATTCAGAATTTAAATACATCAAATTCCCAATATCTTAAAATGTCATGTTGGTGAGTCATCCAGGCAAGATGGTGTGGTGGATGAGATTAGGGGTGGGGGTAAATCGAGAGCAAAAACATGACCCTAGAGCCTGCAACTCCAGAAGTGCCCAAGTGACCCTGAAACTCAAAGACAGAGAAGAGGAAAAATGCTGCCAGTGTGGTCTTCAAAAAGAAACTTTTGTTTTTTTTATTTCCACCTTTTACTTCCACTGTTGTCTGTCTTCTATTAAATATTTTCTAGTCTTATAATAAATTTGCTATTCTGAGTGGGTATAAGAGGCATTCTAGGATTTAAACCAGAAATCACCCAGCAGAACACACACACACACACACACACACACACACACACACAGCTGTGAGAAGACTGCGTGAGGACACCAAAGTACTGGGCCGAGGGTAAAGTGACTCATGAAGCTAAATCATGCTGATGGTTTCTAATCCCAGCTCACCAGGGATTTAAATTGTACAACAGGGAAATGACTTGTTGGATGACTTCCAGAGTTTGTCTTAAAATTTAATTGCAGCATACCTAACACTTTTATAAAACATATACATTTTACTTATGTTTCCTAGTCAAAATATTCCTCTAACCTTTTTTTTCAGTAAGTGACAAAAGTGTTCTTGTTGTAATTAATGGAGTACAAAAATATTGGGGAAACATGCCTAAAGGCTTAAACTATAATTCTATTACTAATATATTCCCTTGGCTTGCCTTTTGAACTCTGCTGCCTCTTGCCTTGCAGCTGTGTTTAATGAGTGGAGAGATTATTCAAATGAGCCCACAGCAAAGCATTATTTCGGAAGCTCTCGCCATCTTGAGCAGGCATCTTCTCTCAGAGTCAGGCAGTCTGAGCAGACCATTCCTCTTTAGTTACCTGGCCATGTATGTGTACATCACATCCCTAGATTGGGAGAGAAGCTGCTAATGACCCTGGGACCAAACCAAAGGATGGCAGAACAGCCTTCAAGGTGAAAAATGAGGACATGCCTATACTAGCCTCCATTGTGCTTTAGCTTCCAATGTGTCTCTACCTGTCAGTGATGGAGATTGTTGGTGTCTAATAATGAAAAGATGCAGATGTACAAAATAGTCTGTTTAGGAAGCCCTGTTTGAGGGCTTATGGCCTTTGCCTAACTAACACCGACGTGGAACACACTGCAAATGGGCAAGCCAATGTTTAATGATTTTTAGGATGTTAAAGTGTGTTTCTATTCATGTAAGATTTAAAAGTAAGAATAACTCTCTGGGGGAGAACCCCCTGAGATGGTTACAAAGTTGCCAAGAAAATTTAATAAGAACTAATTTTGAACTGATAAGCATTCAATCCAATATGGTGGGATTAAGCAATAAGAATTCTTCCTGGGAATTTACAGAGAGATAAGCATCTCATGAATAAGTAAATTCTGAAATAGGAGGCTACAGGGTGTTTATTGATTTTGAAATCATTTGTTTGAGAAACTGCCCTTGAGGAAAAGACTATTATGGCTGATAATATAATAGTTATATTCAGAGACAACCCACTTCTTTGGCTGATGGCAGAATATAAAGATTACCCACCCACTACAAAATTTATAAGCTAAAGTTTGATCTGCAAAAGCCAGGCTACTCATAACCTTTCATTTCCTAATTCTTAGATGTTAATTTTCCGATATAAAACAAAAGTCAAAAATAAGTAAAAGAAAGAACCAGGATCCTCAATTCACTAAGTAGTTGTGCTACAACTGGAATTAAGTAATTTTTTTTTAAAAAAAAGGCTGTCTCTGGGTACATCCTAAATTCCATACCCATTAATACTAATCCCTCATACCATCTACCTCTGCAACTCAGTATAATTAAATGAAAATGAGGAGGAAACTTCTGAGGCATTTCGAATTTGTTAAAAACCAAATGTTTTGTTTTGTTTTTTTTTTTCAGTTGTCATTCTCCATTAAAGAAAAAAATGCCATCACTTTTAACAATGTTGGAAACAGAAAGGTTGGTTTTTTTTATTTGGTTTGGTTTTGGTTTGGGTGAATTCTGAGTTGGCCAGAAAATTCCATTACAGCACCCTGTGTTTTCTAATAATTGAGTGGTTAAGTTTTTTTTTTCTAAACATTCCTGCTGAAGAAAGTCTCCCAGTTTGTACCTTTCTTAACTGCTATCCAGCATAAAGCGAGGTAACAGGCTTCGACTGACGTGCCAATAGTGACTCAGCTTCTATAATAGTTCTGTCTCCTATGACTTCATGAATATTGGGTTCCACACAAGTGAGAGAAGCTTAAGTCTAGTCTCTGAAGAAGATTAAGGTTTTCTTTTCCTTTCAGAGGAATCCCTCCCTCCCTGTCTCTGTCCTCTCAACTTTATCTCTTCCTGTCTCTTCCAGAACTTCGTTGTATCAGTTGTGCCCTCTTCCAGTGTTTATTCTAGCCTCCTCTGTTGGCTATTTCCCCTTAGTGTTCTAATCCTCAAGTGATCTTAATTCATTAAAAATTAAAACCATCCTCCATCAAATTACCAACTCATCTCCATCCAGATTCTTAAGCAACCACACACGGGTCTCCATGGTGTCACGCCACACACTGCTTCAACCTTTGATCCATTTTCCATCAACACCAACACACTGAAATGTCTCTTAAATTTCACCCATACAGGGGCGCCTGGGTGGCTTGGTCGGTTAAGCGTCCGACTTCAGCTCAGGTCATGATCTCACTGTCCGTGGGTTCGAGCCCCGCGTCGGGCTCTGTGCTGACAGCTCAGATCCTGGAGCCTGTTTCAGATTCTGTGTCTCCCTCTCTCTCTGCCCCTCCTCTGTTCATGCTCTGTCTCTCTCTGTCTAAACAATAAATAAACGTTAAAAAATAGTTAAAAAAAATTTCACCCATACTAAACTGCTTCAGGTTCTCTTCAACCCATCAATCCCTCTTTCCACCTTCATTGACCCTGCATTCTTCTGGTTCTCCTGCTCCTATCAGGTCCTCTTGATGAGCTCTGAGCCTTGAAGGCTCTAGAAGCCTTCCAGAAGCCTTCTAGAAGAAACACTGTATATCCTTCAAGATCAACCTAAAATGCCACATCCGTGGAAACTGAGTCATCTATGAAACCTTTCCTGACTCCGAAAATAGTCAT
The DNA here is from genome assembly GCF_018350175.1 of Felis catus. NCBI lineage: Eukaryota > Metazoa > Chordata > Mammalia > Carnivora > Felidae > Felis > Felis catus. Next base: position 118,844,947 of record NC_058374.1, read on the forward strand.
CCATACCTTGCACATTCTCTTTAAAAGTTCTTATCACACCAAATGGACCTTCTATTCATGAATCCACAAAACATTATTGAGCATCTTCTTGGTGCCAGGTACTGTTCCAGGCACTCAGGATATCTCGGTGAAAAAAACAAGGTCCCTGCTTTTAAGCAGTTGCATTCTGATGAGAATAACTGACATATAAGAACACTCTATAAAAGAAAAGTACACCATGGGGCGCCTGGGTGGCGCAGTCGGTTAAGCGTCCGACTTCAGCCAGGTCACGATCTGGCAGTCCGTGAGTTCGAGCCCCGCGTCAGGTTCTGGGCTGATGGCTCGGAGCCTGGAGCCTGTTTCCGATTCTGTGTCTCCCTCTCTCTCTGCCCTTCCCCCGTTCATGCTCTGTCTCTCTCTGTCCCAAAAATAAATAAACGTTGAAAAAAAAAATTAAAAAAAAAAAAAAAAAAGAAAAGTACACCAAGAAAGTAGAATGAAGAATGGCATGGTAGAACAACAGAGCGGTTGTTAAAATCAAATATGGTGTTTCATGTATGTCTCTCCTGCTAGATTGTGATTTTCTTAAAGGCAGAAATCATGCCTGATTCATTTTTATATATCCAGGGCTTAGCCTGGTGCCTGGCACATGGTACATTATCATTAATTCATTTGTTCCTTCTACAAACATCTACCAAGGAGCTACTATTCCCCCAGGGTCTGTGCTGGGCACTGTGAATAATAATAACAGCAACATTTATTGAGTGCTTATTCTGTGCCAGCTACTTCAGTTTTTATAGATTAAGAGACAGAGGTTCAGGAAAATTAAAAATCTTACTAGTCCTAGGTCACAATGTTAACAAATGGCTGAGCTAAGCTATGATTTGAACCCTGCTACTCTGACTCCAAAGCCTATGATCTTAGCCACCATGCTACTCTGACTCTCTAGTTCCTGTCCTCAAATTGTTTAGAACTAGTAGTGAAGACAAATATTAACAGACAGTTCTAGGGTGACCAACCATCCTGATTTGCTCAGGACTGATCCAGTTCTAGTACTGAACATCCCACATCCCAGGAAATACTTAGTCTCAAGTAAATTAGAACAGTTGGTCAAAGTCTGCTCAAATTTTGCTTTCTCAGTTAGGCCCACTCTGACTTACTACTGGAAGTGTAACTGCCTTCCTGCACCACTCCTAATCTTCCATATCCTAGGCTACTTTTTCCTATCACACTTACCATCTATAGCATACTATACAATTTGTTTATTTGTTATGTTCAGTATTTACTGCCTATCAATTAAGCCATAATGCAAGCACACAGAGTAGTACCTAGCACTCAATAAAGAGCAGGTACCTAGCACTCATGAACGATCCACTCAACATGGCAAGTGCCCTTGAAATATGCCTCTCATTTTATGGAGTCACGAAGGAGTGTCAGAAACACCTTCCTGAAGTAACGGTGGCTAACTCCTGAGTAGGAGGAGTTTGACTACCTGACAAAGAGGAGCCCAAGAATATGGGAAAGATACTTCAAACAGAGGAAAAGACAATTGTAACTAAAGGCTAGGACCAGCACGGTGGTATGTGTGTGGAGGTGGGACAGTAAGGAGTGTTTTGGAGTTTCTGGGACACAGAGAGTGAGGCAGGAATTGGCCACACATAAGACTAAAGAAGTAAGCAGCTCTCTAGGATGACGTCCAAGCTTTCTACATATACGGTCCTTTATTACCCCAACGTCTGAGTCCCCATTACTCCTTCCTATATCCCTCATTCCAGTCAAGTTGAACAATGTGCTACTCTCAGTTCATGGTCTAGATTGCTGTGCTTTTTTTGTCTTTGCAGAGAAATACTACTACTTAAAATGTTCTTCCCCTCCAGTTCTCAGGTATTCTCCTTCAAGGTACAATTCAAAACCACTTTCTCTATGAACACTGAATGTCCATACCAAAGCAATGTCATTTCTCTCTGAATACTCAGAACCATTAATCTGCATCTCCCAACTCTTACCTGCTTTCTTCTCTCTGTTAAGATTACCTTTATGAAGACTGTTGACTCTCTGTCCACCTCTCTGACCTCCTCTCTGACCACCTACCACCTCTAAAGACTTTGGCCTCTTTCTGCTTCTGCAGTTGCTCACTCCCACCTCAAGACCTTGACACTGGTGTTCTTTCTACCCAAAACTGGATCCCTCCAGGTCTTCACCTAACTGCTTCCTTCACATCATTCTCATCTGCTGCTCAGATAAGCATCCCAGAACTCTTCCCCCATTTCAGCGACTCTCTATCATGTTATCTCTGTTTTCATTTCTTTATATGATTAATCAGTACCTATTTAAAAGCATGTTTGGCTAGAATGTAAGCTCAACGACAGCAGGGGCTTTGTCTGTCTTGTTCCCTGCTCACTCCCCAATGCTTATAACACATAATAAGACTCAATAAATATGTGTGGAATGAATGAAAACTTCATGTCCTCTATTAACTTACCAGCTACTTTCAGAACATAGACATTCTTTGGTAGGTCATTGATTCCCCTATGGTACATAGTCTTTTTCCTAATAGTAGTTATTCAAATATTTATTGAATAAATAAACAAGAGTTCTTTGGATATATTCTCATGATAAAAAAAAACCCTGAAAACCAATGGCTTTCTGCCCAATAGAATCACCTGGAGAACTTTAGAAATGCTAGTGCCATATGGCCCCACCCTCTGATATTCTGATTTAATTGGTCTGGGAAGGGGCTTGGGCATCAATATTTTTTAAAGGTTCACATATGATTCTAATGGACAGCTAAGGTTGAGAACCATTGCTCTATACCCTACAAAAGAATGTGAGTCCAAATAAAATTATGTTGAATTTCAAACAAGCTTCAGGACATAGCCGTTGATTTAATTCCTGAGTTGCTCTCTCCATGAGGAACTGGGAGCAAATACCCTCTTTTGCAAATACCTGTTGAAAAAGAACATTTTGAGGGGAAAACACTACTTTGTACCACACACTGAAGAAGGTGGCCTTTCAAAAAAACAAAAACACTATTTAGACCCATCTACTGTTTGCAATTTCTTCGGAAAAAATCATTGGCTTTAGCACATGCAGGCCTCCTAAAAGTCAGAGTGGGAAAATGCATACTGTGTCATAAAGGCATTTAGTATCACTCTTGAAACAATTTGGAGCCTATATGCAGAAGGGTGGATTATACCTCCCTATCATGGTATTACTATGAATGTGTAAGCCTGTTGTATTCAGGATGCAATAGACCTGCAATGATTTAGGCAGAGAGGGTGTTTGTAAAGCAGAAGAAAGCCTGCCTAATTAGAAAATGAGGAATAAGAAAATAAATAAAGGGGTTGAACAAAGTCGGCTCCAGCACTAATTTGCCTGGAGACATCCTAACACTTGCTGCAAAATAAATCGAATTTTTGCTGTGTACGTTCAATATTTGTTAATAAGCTGCCAGCTAGCATTTTTTCTGTATTTCCTGCACATGCAAGGAACGGTGTGTTTATTGGCAGACTGGCACATGCAATGAGCCACATGGAAGCAGCCAGGCTCAGGGGAAGACTGTCCCCAACCACAAACCTGGAGGGGTGGGGGGACAGCATGGGTGGATCCATGGGACTCACATATTATCTCAGGGAGGGAAATGATTTTTAGAGGCAATTTGACAAGGAATTTCTCTCCTGCTAGTCTGGGTTAGCGTTTCTGAATGTGATAAATAACAGGGCTGTAGGACAGCCCATTTTTTTCTTTATTTTGATACCCTTACAGCAGTAATCATGCCTCTTGTCAAGCGTTATAAAGATAAAGACAAATGTTCCCTATTGCTATTCTGTCAATGCAGCTCAACCCAAGCCGGATGTATGGAAGTTACCATTTGTCTTGTCTCCATCGCAGATTGAGGCACATCCTGTCCCAACAGGATCCTCAGGTCAGAAAAATAGAAATCTGCTGTTGATGGCATTGAGGCTTTCTCTGTCTCTTCTAGGAACTAGCACCCCATGTACATTCCCTCTATGCAGACACTGAGATTTATCTTCCTTTTCTGGGCCTATCAATTAGACAATGCAACATATCCATAAGGTCAAACAGCAAAACGAGCCCTTTGTCACATAAGATGGGCTTTGGCACCCATGGTTTTTTTTTTTTTAATCAGAAAGATTCCACACAGTCATCATTTATTGATGGTAGCAATATTTGCAAAACATAAAATTATTTCCAAAGATGTAGTTCAGGAACCCATTTGAAAAAAAATGTGTATGCCAAAACAGATGGAGTTTGGCTTAATTGTTGAAATAAATTGCCATATGGGATAAAACACAGCTGATTATTGCATTAACACTAACGTTAATATGCTTCGTCATTCTGTTGCCATTGTAGCTACAGTTGTCACCAGACTTTAATCAATATGTTTACAAGGGAACTCAAATTGTCGAATTTGGGACCCAAAGCAGATCTCATAGATTATGTGGTCATTTTACAAATAAAAAAAAACTGGGGCTTACAGAGGATAAATGATTTCTGTAACGGCATATACCCTACAACTTGGAAATGAATGGAATTGTGAAAACATAAGGCACATAGGGGTAAGGCATTCATAAAGAGCAAGGTTATTATGACTCGAGAAAAAATACCACTATTGCATGTGATCGTGACAGGAGATTTGGTGCAATTAGATGAAGTAGACATGACTACCTAAGTTGACAAGATTCTTTCTCATGCTTAGTATTTCTTAGTTAACACCCAAGATACTATGTGTATTCTCTTCTTGAACTTTCGCAATGATTTCTCACTTAGTGCCTTCTTCCCAGGACATTCTCAATATAAAATAAAAGCTACTGTGGATGATAGAAGGAAAACACAAATAAGCCACAGGATATGGTTGGGGGTGGGGAGGGCGGGGAATGGGACACAGGAACAAAGAGATATCTTCCATTTCCAGGTGTGGTTAGTGGAGTTTTTTCCTCTAAGTTTTTCTCATAACTGTTGATCCTTCCTTGGTCCTCTTTTCTCTGTAAAGTGGGAAATGAATGGGAATTGATCTGAAAAGCTATTTCAAAAGTTATTACAGGATTGTCAGTAATCCTCTAAACCTAACCTCCGTCCCTATTGCCACCCCTATGCCCAACACACAAAACCCTTTGAAAAGATAGTGTTGGAGTCTGAAGTGAGAAAGCATAAGCCAGTGGCCAGCCCCTACCCCTGCCCCAGCTCAAGGTCAGTGACCCAGAAACAAGCGAGAGGAGGCTTCCAAATTCTGTAAAAGTAATTGTACAGGTGCATTGAATGGCTGCTTCGTTTCATGATTTGTGTTTCATCCTACTACAGCAAACTTTTAAAAGATCTCCAAATCCTTTCATTTTCTCTGGATACCACCCCTGACAGAGTCCTATGTTACAGTATTCTTCACCTTTAATTCCTTTCTTGTTTGTTTGTTATGTTTTTCTATCCCTGCTCATTTGTCCTGCCCACCCCCCCCCCCAAAAAAAAGCTATTATCTAGGCAACTCTAGGCTTAATACACAATATAATACACAATAGGAAATCAGTAACTGTTATTGAATAAGTGCATGAATCTAACATTAATTGAGCTCCTGATTTCTAAGTTGTAGGCAGTGTGTATTTGCTATTTTTATCTGTTGATTATTTGTTATGTACAAGTTAGGGTAAAAGTCAAGTTGCTGTAACAAAGAGACACGAAAATATAGTGGCACACTTAAGATGGTTACCACATAACAGACCAGTGGTAGACAGTGGTCCAGGACGGGTAAGTAGGTATGATGTGCAAAGTAGGTGTGCTCTGGGCCCCAAGCTAGTGGGTTACATCTGCCATCTTTAACCTGTGGCTTCCATCTCCTGGTCTGAGGCTGCTCTATTTCCCAGCCTGAGGAAATGGGGAGGGAAAAATGACAGAGCAGACGAGTGGACAGCAAGAAGCCTTCTTAGCACACATTTTGTCCATTCATGTCACATTGGCCACAATTTTGTCACATGACCACACTTTAGCTGCAAGAAAAGGCAGGGAATTTAGTCTTAAGTTGGACAGCCATGGGCCTGGATAAAACTCAAATGTGGAAAGTTGGAAGAAAGGGAAGAGGTCTATTAATAAAACAAAAAAGAGAAAATGGATGTTGGGGTAGAGACACTTGTCCCTACCACAGTGTGTTTTGGAGCAAAAAGGAGCAAAAAGAAAACACATTTCACAAAATATAAACAATAAATAGGGATACTAGCTGTATCTGTTAGATTTTTCTATCCCAAACTTAGAGCTTAAAACATGTATTTGCTCAGAATTCAGTGGATTAGCTGGGTTAGGCTCAGCTAGGATGGTTCATTTCTGGTCTATGTGTTGTTGGTCAGGCTCAATCATGTGTCAGCTGGCTGACAATAGCATCATTGGCATATCTTGTAGTTGTCTGGCTCTTGGCAGAAGCAAAGAAGGTAATTGGCCATATGTTACTCATCATCCAGCAGGTAAATTTAACCTTGTTTACATGCTATTGGCCACAGGGTTACCAAGAGCAGCAAGGGAGGGTCCTGTGCATGGTACTTTTCAAGGGTCTAGTTGTATCACATGTGCTAATGTTCTATTGGCAAAGCAAGTCACATGGCCAAGTCCAGAGTCAAGACATAAAGAAATAGATATCAGCTCTTAATGGGTTGCAAAGTCACATCAAAGGGACATGTATATAGGAAGAAAAAGAATTTCTGACCATTTTTTGCAAACATCTACTATAAAAGCTAGACTCAAGGTATATACACACAAAAGTATCACACAGAACATTCTGCAAAACTTCAAAATTCTAAAATTGTTGGCAAAATTTCATAAAGGGAAAAATTATGTATTATCTGTAGCATCATGAAAAGTACAAATCTAAGTATAATTAACAATTTTCACTTTAAGAAATAAAATAAGCTCTTTAGGGGTGCCTGGGTGGCTCAGTAGGTTAAGCATCCAACTCTTGGTTTCAGCTCAGGTCACGATCTCATGGTTCGTGAGGTTTTTTTTTTAATTTTTTTCAATATATGAAATTTATTGTCAAATTGGTTTCCATACAACACCCAGTGCTCATCCCAAAAGGTGCCCTCCTCAATACCCATCACCCACCCTCCCCTCCCTTCCACCCCCCATCAACCCTCAGTTTGTTCTCAGTTTTTAACAGTCTCTTATGCTTTGGCTCTCTTCCGCTCTAACCTCTTTTTTTTTTCCTTCCCCTCCCCCATGGGTTTCTGTTAAGTTTCTCAGGATCCACATAAGAGTGAAACCATATGGTATCTGTCTTTCTCTGTATGGCTTATTTCACTTAGCATAACACTCTCCAGTTCCATCCATGTTGCTACAAAGGGCCATATTTCATTCTTTCTCATTGCCACGTAGTACTCCATTGTGTATATAAACCACAATTTCTTTATCCATTCATCAGTTGATGGACATTTAGGCTCTTTCCATAATTTGGCTATTGTTGAGAGTGCTGCTATAAACATTGGGGTACAAGTTCCCCTATGCATCAGCACTCCTGTATCCCTTGGGTAAATTCCCAGCAGTGCTACTGCTGGGTCATAGGGTAGGTCTATTTTTAATTTTTTGAGGAACCTCCACACTGTTTTCCAGAGCGGCTGCACCAATTTGCATTCCCACCAACAGTGCAAGAGGGTTCCCGTTTCTCCACATCCTCTCCAGCATCTATAGTCTCCTGTTTTGTTCATTTTGGCCACTCTGACTGGCATGAGGTGATATCTGAGTGTGGTTTTGATTTGTATTTCCCTAATGAGGAGCGACATTGAGCATCTTTTCATGTGCCTGTTGGCTGTCTGGATGTCTTCTTTAGAGAAGTGTCTATTCATGTTTTCTGCCCATTTCTTCACTGGATTATTTGTTTTTCGGGTCATGGTTCGTGAGTTTGAACCTTATATCAGGCTCTGCGCTGATGGTGTGGAACCTTTTTGGGATTCTCTCTCTCCCTCTATCTCTCTCTCCCTCTCTCTCCCTCCCTTTCTCTCTCTCTCTCAAAATAAATAAATAAACAAAAAAATTAGCTCTTTAAAAAGAGTATTAGAGAAACATTATGAAAACAAAAATGGCACAACTTTCTGGGTAGAGAGTGATACTCCCCAGGGAGAGTATCTTTTGAGCTCAGTGAATAAAATTATACTAGCCCTAATAAAACTTTTTAGCTACCTAATAGAACATTTTACATCTCTCCTCATTTAATTTTCTAATTCAATTCCATAGGCCTTTATTGTGTGCCTACTGCATACTATGCCCTGTGGCAACTGTGTAAAGACAAAGAATCTTATAATATTATGAGTTTGCACATTTTTTAAATTTTTTTCTTGCTAAATCATTAATAACATGAGTTTTGTGAAAGTATTTCCATTTTTTTGATCAGAGAATCAAATAGGAAGTGTAACTTACTGAAACTATCCAAGGATGCAGTGGCAGGAGCCAGGACAGAATCCAGAGCTGTCTTTACATTGTGCTTGGGCACTATAGATGGGAAGAAGGCAAGCAGGACAGAAGAGGGGGACATGTCTTATTTTAGAAATTTATGCATGCAAAGTGGGATCATAAAGTAATATGTGGAAGTAGTAAAATTAACCCTATGAGGTTAGTGTAATAACATGCTTCTAGGGGCACCTGGTTGGCTCAGTTGGGTGAGAGTCTGACTCTTGATTTCAGCTCAGGCCATATTCCAGGGTTGTGGGAGCAAGCACCACATAGGGCTCTGCACTGAGCATGGAACCTGCTTAGGGTTCCCTCTTTCTCCCTCTGCCCCCTCCCCTACTCATGTGCTCTCTTTCTCTAAAATAAAAAATAAATAAATACTAATATGTTTCTAGAAGCTTACCATCTCACTCGGAGTAAAACCCAAAGTCCTTACTGTGCCCTATGAGGGCCTGAAAGACCTACCTATTCTTCTAACCCCATCTACCATCTCCTTTTCCCTCTATCTGCTCCCACCACCCTGCCTCATTGCTTGCCTCAAAAAAAAAAAAAAAAGAGAGGGAGAGAGCCAAACCATAAGAGACTCTTAAAAACTGAGAATAAACTGAGGGTTGATGGGGGGCAGAAAGGAGGGGAGGGGGTGATGGGCATTGAGGAGGGCACCTGTTGGGAGGAGCACTGGGTGTTGTATGGAAACCAATTTGACAATAAATTTCACATAAAAAAAAATAAAAGAAATTCATTGGGAAAAAAAAAAAAAAAAACAAAGAAAAACACAAGACATTCACCTCAGAGCTTTCACTTCCTATCCCCTCTGGCTGGACCACTTTTCCTTCCCAGATCTCTGGAAGCCTTTCCTCAAATCTTCGCCTTACTAAGGAGGCCCTTCCTAAACATATATAAAACACAGCCCTCCCTCTACCTCTCATTCTCCACTTAATGTGTCCTCTATTTTATACTTAGTACTTATCATCACCTGACTTCATGTATATTTATTGTCTGTCTCTCCTACTAAATAGAAGCTCTTCAGGCTATGCTCTGTTTTTGTTGGCTGTTTTATCCTTAGTACCTAAGAGAATGTCTGGCATACATTGGGCGTTCAGTAAACATTTGTTGAATGAATTATCTTTTATTTACATATATTATGTATTATATTATGTGTATATACCTATGCATATATACACAGATGTATATATGCATACGTACTCACATATGTCAATGCTGGATAATTGCTACAGTGTGGTTCTGGGATTCATTAATGGTCTCTTCACAGGGCATCACTGTCACTCTGTAATTGTTAACTTTATGTTTCTACCTGGTTCTGATCCCCTTTTGTTATTCTGTTGCAGTGTTCACTGATTGGTTTCTGGTTTGTATTTTACACAGATTCATGAATTTCACCTTCTTTTGTCAAACCAGGTACAACTAATTAAAGAGAATCAGCATGACCTTCAGTTTCTTACGATGCACTCTTTCAAGTAAAGAGAATATCTGCCCTGCAATACATAGGTGCTGCCTATAATAGTTATTTCTTTTGACCTAGATGGTCCCTTTCCTATTTGCTATTACACAAACCCAGGCAGTGATGAACAACAGTGCTCTCCATACCACAGATTCTGCAGTATAAAATGCTCCCCACAAAATTCCTGCTACACAGTATCTATTGCAGATATATAATGAAGAGGTTTAAATGCACCTTTCAATAGTTGGGTTCCTGCAAGTAAAGGAAGGCTTTCAGATTAATTATTGCTTGGAAGCCTCTCCCCCATTAAACAAAAGCTACTTGTTGTGTGATTGTCTTCTGCTTCTAAAATATCCTCTCCCTTAAACACAGGAATAAAAGCTGATGGCTTGCTAGCTCACTGAGGGCTGCCATTTAATGCTTCCATGACTAGAAAGTGGCCCATGTGGGCCACTGGGTACAGGTAGATCACCATAGAGAGAACTCCACAGGAGCTCAAAAGGTGGACAAAGAGAACCAAGCAGGGGGGGTGGGGGGGGAGGGGAACAGTGGGCAGGTAGGAGAGTTTCTAAGACAACACCTATCTTCCCAGTTCTCAATCTTAGCCCTTCTCTTTATCCTAACAGCCACTTCTCCAATTTAGACCCTTAAAATCTCTTACTCAACCATCCCAGTGGTCCTTGAATGTTCTCCCTGACTGCATTTTCTCTTTCCTCTAATTTCTCTTTGATAGAATAACCTGAGACTTTTCCCAGGCTCACAAATGGGATGATATCACTTCAACAATCTTCAATGCCTCCTGTTGCTGGTGGAGTCAACCCCATACTCCTTGCCGAAGCACTAAACAAACCTCTTACTGATCTAATCCCAGGTCACTCTCCCAACTTCATCTCTCAGTACACACCCTCAGCACCAACACTGCAGCTAAAAAGAGCTACACATCAGGTACTTTCTGACTTTTTTCACCGTGCCTCCTTTTATTTCTTCTACCAAGAAGAAATACCTTTGACCTTCCCTTGAGAGCCAGTTTACTCCTCCTGGCCCAGACAACATTGAGCTAATTCATGAGACCTTCCTTGGTCCTTTCAGTAGGAATCAATTGCGCCTTCCCTAGTGTTCCATCGGGTTCTGCAATTTCTTTCTACTGAATATGCATCATACTTTTCTTTGTTATTTGGTATATGCCTTAATCTCCCCCCAGTAAATTGCCAGCTCTTTAAAAATGCATTCATCTCCATATCCCTTATGGGGCTTATACCATGTGCTAGGCATGATTTCAAATGCTGCAGGTGTGTTAGTCATTTTTTAATCCTCCTAATAACCATACAAAGTAGATACTTTTATCCCCATTTCACAAATTAGTAGAACTAGGTACAGGCAAGTTAGGTTATTTGCCTACCCTCCAGGAGCCAGTAAGTGTTGAAGCCAGTCAAACTTACCCTAGAGAGTCCACACTTAAACACTATACTATGCATATATTTAAATTTATTCTAAGAAACAATTTAAATAGTTCCAAAGGCTGATAGAAAATGCTATAAAAGAAGGTGATAGGAATATTAGGGAGAAATTCAGACCAAGAAAGCCCAGAGAAGTTAAGCTGCTTACCTGAGTTCACACAGTGAGGTACCGAGAGAGACAAAATGAAATCTAGGTCTCCAGAGGCTGGCCTGGTGTTCTTTAATTTTTTTTTTTCAACGTTTATTTATTTTTGGGACAGAGAGAGACAGAGCATGAACGGGGGAGGGGCAGAGAGAGAGGGAGACACAGAATGGGAAACAGGCTCCAGGCTCCGAGCCATCAGCCCAGAGCCCGACGCGGGGCTCGAACTCACGGACCGCGAGATCGTGACCTGGCTGAAGTCGGACGCTTAACCGACTGTGCCACCCAGGCGCCCCTGGTGTTCTTTAAACTAGATCATGGCTGCCATGTGGTTCCTATGGAGTGTCTGGGCAACAACAAAAAAAAGAGATGTGAAATATAATTGAGTCTCATGTAATTGTAAAAAGTAATGAGAAACTCAGGCAAAGATGGATCTCAAGATACAACAAACGCTCTAATAAACACATCTCTGCCGATGAATTTTCTTCAGCTCTAAAATGCAAAAACCTAAATCCATGGATCCAAGGAAATGCAAAATGCAAATGGACAGAACCTAGAAAACAATAGCAAACTCTTTTTTAGGTGCTTACCATATGTTGGGAGCTGTGCTAGCACTTGATCTAATTTCATCCTCACAACCAACCCATCATCATCATTATTATTGTTATTATTAGCCTCATTTTACAGAGAAGGGAACAGTCTCTGAGAAACTGAATGACTTTCCAAAGGTCACAGAGAGGGTAAGAAGTAGCACTGGGATGCATATTCCGAATGAGTGTAATTTTTCAGAAAATAGAAGTTTATTCCTTGAAGTCCTAAAACCATTTTGGATTTCAATACTCTCATATGTCGTACACACTTTCTTGCCTTCCAAGGGAGAGAATTGGAATATATTTTAATCTTTCACTTAGTTCTCCAAATCATCATTTTGTGTGTCCCTATGTACCAGCTCCCTTCTAAATGGTTGTAAGGAAGCAATTATCATACAATGCATTTTTCAGGCAGGTATGTCTAATGTCTCACCATTTTAAAGGGTCTTTAAATTTCTTAGTTTTCTTAGTCCCTGTGCCTACTTTTGTAATTTTCCCATCTTTCCTCTCATCAAAACACAGCAACTACTATTTCTTGCAGTTATATGCCTTCATCACCCCCTCTTCTTTCTGCCTTGGGTTGAGAAACCACCTAAAGTATTGTTAGAATTTAATAAAACTTTAGAGCTTTAGAAATTAACTGAGGTGCTGAGATACTGTACCTCAAGTGAAGTTCCTGAGCAGAAGGGAAGCCATATGTTTTCCCTTTACTGGTCAAACCCTTTTCTTTAACTGTATCCTGATTATTTAAATCTAGACAAACGCTGGGGCGCCTGGGTGGCGCAGTCGGTTAAGCGTCCGACTTCAGCCAGGTCACGATCTCGCGGTCTGCGAGTTCGAGCCCCGCGTCAGGCTCTGGGCTGATGGCTCAGAGCCTGGAGCCTGTTTCCGATTCTGTGTCTCCCTCTCTCTCTGCCCCTCCCCCGTTCATGCTCTGTCTCTCTCTGTCCCAAAAATAAATAAACGTTGAAAAAAAATTAAAAAAAAAATAAATCTAGACAAATGCTGGGGGCTTGGTGGGAGTTGGATACACACATATAACATTTCTGTGTAACGACAGACTTATCAGGAAGAATAAAAAAGCAACCATTTTAAAATAATAACAATACAAAGTTCTAATAGGATCAGATTGTAAAATTTCAAATGTTATTTTTATTCTTTATTAAATATCAGAGAGGTGATATGCTAAGAACCTGGACTTTAGACCTAGAAATAACTAACTATACAATCTCTCTCCACTGCTTTCTGACAATTGACTTGGGCAAGTTACTTAATTTTCTCTGAGCTTCCATTTCTTATTTTCACATCTTAAATTGTGGATACTGGTAAAAACCTATCTTATAAAATATGTAAAGTACCTGATATATAACAGTTAGCTTTAAAATCCCATATAATAGACTTGAGATCGTATTTTTTTACTTGAACTTAAAATACACTTTGTCTTAAAGTTATATTCATGGTCTAAAATTTACCATGATCATTAATCACTAATGATTATATAGCACAAAAGTTTCACATTATCTTAGAAATTTTAAAGCTAGCAGAGTTTTACCTTCAGAGTATCTGTATGGTTTGAATTTACCAATCATCATTTGAGCCAGATGGCTTAAATTCAGTAGATTCTTACTAAATATCTGTTGGATGGATAAATGGATGGATGGACAGATGAAGAAAAATACTTGGACACAAAGTTAATACTTAAATAGGATGGATTTTGGATGAGTGTGTGTGTGTGTGTGTGTGTGTGTGTGTGTGTCCATATCTGCTAAGAAAATTATTCTAACTAGATTAGAAGCATCATCTAATACAAGAAGATCAATGTGGCAGTACCTACCTGGACTTGAGCTTGAAGTATGAAGGGTCCTCAGAAACATGTAACTGGAAGAAAGAGGAGAGAAACTAAGTAAAGTAAAAATGGATGTGAGGGTAGCACAGAATCTGGTCCAGCTACAAAGACTGGCCCAGGGAAAGGAAGCTGGATAGTCTAAGGCCTAGAATCCAAGGGGTATAGAAAACATGGCACTATTCAAGAAACCATTGCAACTGCATGGTCTGGTCTTACAAATAGAGTGCACAGGAATGGAAGATTCAAAAAGGAAGAGAGCAGAGAATCTCAGGAAATGGAAGAGGACAGTCCTGGGAGATTTTCCCATTCCCTACAGAGTTGGGGCCTGCAGTCTGATATACCAGGACAGCGCCCAGCTCTCAAAGAAAGAGACTGGAAGGAACAGTCTGGTACTGGGGGCCAGAGGGTCAGAGGAAATAGGCAGAGAAATACATGGCTGACAAGGTATGGGCTAAGGCAAAAACTTGAGAGGATGAAGGTGCCAGACCAGGTAAAAGAGAGAGTAGCAAATACTATAACTCTACCCATGTGACGACAGAGCAGTGGCCATCCCAAGTCTAAGTGTTCAGAAGATTCAAGGAAGCAATGGAGCCTAGCACCCATGGCTGGGCTGAGTCCTGGATTCCAGGTCCAGAAATGAGACTCATTTTCACGTCCTCCTAAATAGTGCACATGAGGCTAATATGTCTGCCTCACTCAAGATCAGCTTCAGAATCAGGAAATAGTTGGTGCTGGATATGGTGAATCAAAAGCCCTAGTTATAAGAAATAGGGAAGGCAGAAGCAAGAGAAACAATGCTGATGATATGTTTTTGTTCAAAATGTATTTTGAAAAGCTGCTTGAGGGCAGGAACCAAGTCTTCTTTATCTGTTCATATCTTATAACACAGGTTTGCATAGGTAGGTAGGATTAACCGTAATTAATCCTTAGCAAAATTTACAATACATCTTTATTCATAGGTACAAATTAAGACCTCCAGTCACTAATCGTAACAAGACCCACTTACATTTTTTTTCTCCTGGTGTCTGTAAACAAGTATGTCCTACCATATCCCCCCTTGCTTCTCAAAAATATTTTCAGTTTCTGAACTCATGTCTATGTGGACCCTGACTTCTTTTCAGAGGAAAGTGTTAATTACTTCCACAGGAATTTTCCATTAATCTTAAACCTCTTACCAAAGGTATTTGGGAGACTCATCTAGACTCATAGACTAGAACTCTGAGCTTCTGCATAATTTTCTCTTCGTAGTAGTGCCAAGTTTAATGAAACAAACATTTGTTTAGCCACTACTATGGGGATTAGATGAAAGGATACAGAAGAATAGTGAGTATTTGGGGCAAATATGATTATGACAAGGTCCCTATCCTCTAGAAGCTTTAAAACTAGTCAGATAAGCAAATAAAAATAATGAAGTATGCTAAAACTGAATGAAACAAATACCATAATGAAGATGCAAAGAACAAGGAAGCAGAAACAATTAATTCCAGCGTAAAGGGTATATATTTCTAATTTCTTTTATTTTTATTTTTTTAACTTTTTTTTTTAATTTTTTTTTTAAGTTTATTTATTTTTGAGACAGACAGAGACAGAGCATGAACGGGGGAGGGGCAGAGAGAGAGAGGGAGACACAGAATCGGAAGCAGGTTCCAGGTTCTGAGCCATCAGCCCAGAGCCCGACGCAGGGCTCGAACTCACAGACCGCGAGATCATGACCTGAGCTGAAGTCGGACGCTCAACCGACTGAGCCACCCAGGCGCCCCTAACGTTTATTTATTTTTGAGACAGAGAGAGACAGAGCATGAACAGGGGAAGGGTCAGAGAGAGAGGAAGACACAGAATCAGAAGCAGGCTCCATGTTCTGAGCTGTCAGCACAGAGCCCGACACGGGGCTCGAACTCACGGACCGCGAGATCATGACCTGAGCCAAGGTCGGACGCTTAACCGACTGAGCCACCCAGGTGCCCCTATATTTCTAATTTCAATATCACTTCCCCTGTGCATTTCCTGGACCCTGAAACAAATCGCACTTACTCTCTTCTCCAAAACTCTGTAGTACTTAATTCTAACCTCTGAAGGAATTTTCTTAGACTTTCTACTACCTCAGTTATATGTCTCCCACCCTCAAAGTAGACTAAAAAATGATGGAAGACTTGTGTATCTGATACAGGTTCTTGGACAATAAGGGGCATTAAATCTCCATTTTTTTAAATTGAACAAAAAAGCATGTGCACGCATACACAAAATGAATGCCTATTGTTTGGGGATAATAATTATTCTTAATACTCTGATTCCAAAATATTCCCCCTAAGCATCCATGATTAACATGTTGAATTAGAGATGGTTCATATCCCACTAGTTTCAAAACAATTGCTTCAGTTATTTTTAATAAAGAAAATTACAAAATCATTATTCAATTTTCTGATGTAGTAGCACAAATAATTT
Source organism: Felis catus (assembly GCF_018350175.1). Taxonomy (NCBI): domain Eukaryota; kingdom Metazoa; phylum Chordata; class Mammalia; order Carnivora; family Felidae; genus Felis; species Felis catus. The sequence continues at coordinate 118,861,304 of NC_058374.1, forward strand.
ATGGAAAATCTAAACAAAACACTACTTCAATATATACAATGTATGATATCCATAAAATGAAATTTTATTTATATCTAAGCATGAAAATATTCAATAAAGTTATGATCAAAAACAAAACCCTACTCTTTGCAGGAGACAATAACTATATTACTAGATTTTTGGTTATTGGTTTAGACCAGTATTTAAATTCATTAAAAGAAAAGGCAATAGTATAAGTCATATATACTAATTAAAAATAATTAAAATCTTGAAATCGAGACCAAATCCAGAATGTGCAACACTGAAACCAATAAATGCATAATTTCCAATAAGTATTCCAATAAGAATACAGATGATTTTTGATGTAAGCATTCTATTATAAAAAGACCTTGTCTGACCCTTACCATTGTAAACTTCTTCTCCAGGCCACACTTCCCACTGAGAATCCAAGATCTGGCATTCAGTTCCCACATTCAGAGTTCTTAGATCTCCAGTCTTCGCAAGTTATTTCTCCAAAAAGTTTAATATGGCTATGTAGAGCTAGAGGCCCTAACAAACATGTGTTGGAGGAAGAAAGAAAAAAAGGAAAGAAAGAAGAAAGGAAGTTAGTGGGAAAAGAAGGAATTCTGGCAAGAAGGGAGGAAGTTAAGGAAGGAGGGAGGGAGAATGAATTCCATTTTATCCAATGGGTTTAAATTTTAAAGCCTGAAAGTTTTCCTATGGCTCATAGCAAATTGAGAAACATTTATTCAAGAGAAATTTAATAAATCTTGATAAGAATCAAGAATCCATGGCATTTGACCTACAACCTGCTCATTCACTCTGTATCCAGCTCAGTGCAACAGAAGCTCAACTCTGGGTCCCTACAGCCAAGATGGGACAAGAAGGGAGGAAGAGAGGAAGGAAGGGAGTGTGATGGTTATTTTCATGTGTCAACTTGACTGGGCCACAAGATGACTAGCTATTTGATCAAACATTATTCTGAGTGTCTCTGAGTGTCTCTGTGTGGTGTTTTTGGATGAGATTAACATTTAAATCAGTAGAATCAGCAAAGCAGATTTCCCTCCCTGATATGAGTAGGCTTCATCCAATCAGTTGAAAGCTTGAATAGAACAAAAAGGCTGACCTGTCCCCCAGTAAGGAAAGATAAAGCAGTGTATACAGCATAGTGAATTTCAGAATTGGTAGTAATGCCCCTTCTTTCATTTCTGAGTCCAGTAATTTGAGTCTTCTCTCTTTTTCTTGACCACTCTGGTTAAAAATTTGTCAATTTTGTTGATCTTTTTGAAGAATCAGGTTTTGGTTTTTGGTTTTCACTACTTTTTTTTTTCTATTCTCCATTTCTTTTATTTCTGTTCTATGTTTACATATATTTATATTTATTATTTCCTTCCTTCTACTTGCTTCAGATTTAGTTTGCTTTTCTTTTTTTCAGTGTCCAAAGGTAGATGGTTAGATTATTGATTTTAGATCTTTCTTTTTTAAATATAGACATTTATTATAATTTATTTCCAAATACTGTTGTAGTATGTATTTTTCCCCAAGTATTGCTTTTTAATTGTATCCTATAAATTTGATATCTTCCTTTTTTGCTTTGTTTTTATCACTTCAAAGTATTTTCTAATTTTGTTTGTAATTTCTTATTTGACCTATTGGTAATTTAGAAGTGTCTTATTTTTTCCCACATATTTGTGAATTTCTCAAATTTGTTGTTGTTGTTGAGCTCCAGCTTCATTCAATTGTGGTTTGAAAACATTCCTTGTATACTTTCAACCTTTTAATTGTTATTGAGGTTTGGTTTTTTTTTTTTAATGACCTGGCATATGATCTATACCTGTAAATGATCCATGAGTGCTTAAAAAGAATGTGTATTGTGCTTTTGTTGGGTAGAATGTTCTATTGTTGCTAGATCTAGTTGACTTATAATGTCATGAATTTTTCTATGTATTTGTTGATCTTCTGCCTGGTTGTTGTATATACTATTGTTAGTACAATATTGAAGTTACAACTAGTATAGTTCAATTGTCTACTTCTCCCTTCAAATAGTCAACTTTGCTTCTGAATTTTGAAACCTCTCTTGTTAGGTGCATATATGTTTATAAGTTTTACATCTAACTGATGAATAAATCCATTTGTTATTATAAAGTGATTCTCTCTAGTAACATATTTTTGTTTTAAAGTCCATTTTGTCTGGTATTAGTACAAGTCGTTCTAGCTCTCTTATGGTTATTCCTTTCATGATAACACTTCCATTGAAATGAGCTGGAGTGTGTGAGGTAATGGAGTGAGTCATGGCTCAAATGCCACAGATTCTTGCTGTTCTTATCAAGATTAATTAGATTTCCTTGAATAAATCTTTTTCCATTTCTTATATACTATTAAGACAATTTACAGAGACTTTATTTAAAAAATAAACTTTACCAGTTATGGTTTTGTTGGGGAGATGATCCATGGGGATTCTCACACCACTATTGTAGAAGTTCTCCTCAAACTTGATTTTAATCTCATCTCCTTCTTCTCACCACCCTCTCCATGCACCTTTCTTTTCAGATTTAACTAGAACTTAAAATATCTGAAGTGGGAAAAAAATATGGAATCTGCTTTTTCATTATTCCTCCCATTTCTTTTTCTAGATCTGGGAGAGGGATTAAGGGGGCAGATGAAGGTATATTTATCTTTTTAATGCTACTTCTGATCCTCTTTTCTCCCTTTTTCATTCCCTCTTTATCTCTCCTGGTTCACTTTGGATCAAATGTAAATGGATTCACAAATATTTCCGTTCTTTGATTGTTGTTGTTTTCAAGAATGGAATGAGGGAAGTTGGTCAGGTTTTTTTGTTTTGTTTTGTTTTTTCTTTTATTTTTGTTTTATTTTGTTTTGGTTTTTTGTTTTATTTTGTTCTGTTTTTTATTTATTTATTTATTTATTTTATTTATTTATTACCAGGCTTGAAGGACAACAAAGTGACAGACGTGACCAATAGATCACCATTTTGATGCCAATTGTGAATAATGAGTTTTGTCTTCCTGGAACACTGAGAAGCCCATGATGAAAATATGTTCTATGCCTTAATCTCCCATCTGCAAAATGGAAATAGTTATATCTCACCTGCCTGCCAACAATATTTTCATAAGAAGCAGATGAGTTAGAAAATGTGAAATTTTTAGGGAAAAAATGTAAAGATATTACACTAACAATCTTCTTTGACTTATCTATATTCTTTACTCAGTGAGACACTGAATTTAAAACAATGAAGAAGTTCACAAGTCCCTTCCACCCTCCACTCACCCCTCCTCTAACTCAAGCCAAAAAAATTATCATTCATTCTTAAATTGAATGAAGATTTTGTTTACTCTTCAGGAGAGTATCGCTGTGTTAAAGCAAGAGTAATAATTCATATGCATTTCACTATTAGCATTTCTAAAATCTTCAAAGTTAGAACTCTGGAATTTATTGCAGCTTTAGGCAATGCTGAAGGTGCCCCACAGCAATAATTGATGCTCTGAAAGCACACACAGAGAAAAAAATCATCTGAATTCTTTCAAGTTGTTTCTCTTCAAATTTATGAAATATTGATAGAAAAATATAAATAGGTATTTAATGCTGTTTTAGTAAAGATTCAGTCCAGTGGAGACAGAGCATAATTTTTTTCCAGGCTGCAGGATTAACACTGGAGTTGCCACTGATTCTGCATTAATAGCTAGAAATGTGTTTTATTGGTCTCTGTGCTCCAAGTTTCTCAGGCAGGAAATGAGCCCTGAGCTTCCAAGACATGTCTGTGGAGGACACTGCCTAAAGACCTCAAATTCTATAGACTTGTCTTGCCCACAAAATTATAGGTCAGAGACTCTATCCTGTCCTCTTTCCACTATTTTCCCAATGCTTATCTATATCAGTCAGAAATGGCATTTGGTTGTGAGTCTTAGAAAACCCAATTGTCTGAGCTTATACAGGAAATCTGAGGGTAATTGCTTGCGTGGATTCATTAGGTGGAGGATATTAAGGCCATAGTTGCTAATTCTCTTGGTCTTACTTTATGCTCATGAGATAGCTGCTAGAGCTCCAGACATCACATCTTTATCCCAGGCAAGATAAAGGAAGATAGGGTATAGAATAAAGGCAGATGGTACTATCCATGTTATCAAGAAAGTGAAGGCCTTCTCTGAAATCTCAAGCAACATTTCCTTCTTATGTTTCATTGGCCAGAACAGTGTTACATGGCCACCCATGGCTTCAAGTTTGCCTAAAAATGTGAGTGTTTAGCTTTGCAACTTCTATGGAAGGAGGCAAGGGAAAAGAGTTTGAAATGGGTACCAAGAGAGCTAACACAGCAACTGTCTTATAAGCTCTAAATTAACATTTGGTAGATGAATGAGATCATCAGAACTGATTCTTGCCTCACCAGTAACTGGTGGAGAGTCAAAATTTTGTAACTTCTAGAAATATTTTTGTCAGATCCAAATTAGTGTTTCCCAAATGCAACTATAATTGGGGGAGAGTCAGTAATACAGATAATACCCTGACACAAAAATCAGATAAATAGATGAATAGATGTGAGAAGGAATGAGAGGGATGGATGATGATGTGTGTACATATATAAAATAAAAAGCATATATTCTTTATTAAACAAAATAAAACCTTTTTTGTTATCCAGCTCAGGCCCCCTAAACCACTATCCTCTCCCACTCACCCAACCCCCCAAAACATACACATACACATCAAATATATGGCACATTGAAAGTGTAAAGAAAAGTGTGGGAACGTTAAAGACAGCCAGTGTACCCCAAACCTTGTACATGTGTGTATATTTGGGGATGGGGTACAAAATAGACATGGGGAAGATCATTATGAATTGTATCTGTTTACCTCTCTGCTCTTGAATGGGGGAGATACTCTGCATCCATAGACAGAAGAGAAAGAAACACCATGTCCCAGCAGGAAGTCTATGGGTCCCTTTTTTTCCTTCCCATGGCTTCTCCTATCTACTCTGCCTCCCTTTTCTCCCTGCTTCCACGCATCCATTCCCAATGAAGGTGAGCGAGGGTAGCAGGAGGTCAGGCAGGGGGAGGAGACGAGGACATGAGGCAGAAAGCCTGTGTTTATGAGCACTGGGTCCTGTTCCTTCCATCTCTTTAGCATCTCCCAGATCAACTGATTCCATTTCTGTGAACAGCCTGGGTTCAGGTCTGAGCATTCTCTGGCCCCAGTCTGTGCAGGAGTCACCTGTTAACTGGTCTCCCTGCTCCAATACTTGATCCACACTGTCCCCAGGGATATCTCCCTCCTTAATCTCAAAGAATGTGTACATACATATATAGATGTATGTACACGCATACATACACATATGCATGTATGTGTGCATTGATATATACCTGCACACAGACATACACACACACACACACACACACACACACACACACATTTATGCATATGTGTGCCTATGATATTGCTTTATATATACACATACCTGATTTTTAAAAATCAAACAGAAATCATGGGGCACCTAGGTGGCTCAGTCGGTTGAGCGGCCAACTCTCAGTCTCAGCTCAGGTCATGATCTAGTGTTTCGTGAGTTCGAGCCCCACATTGGTCTCTCAGCTGACAGCGCGGAGCCTGCTTGGGTATCTCTCTCCCTCTCTCTCTGCCCCTCCCCCACTTGTGCTGTCTCTGTCTCTCTCAAAATAAGTAAATAAATTTTAAGAAATTAAAAAAAAAAATCAAACAGAAATCAAAGGCTTAAAATGACAAGCAAGTTTCTCTGCCCCCCTCCATACACCTCCCACTTCTAGACCCAATTCCCAATTCCCAACTGCTTCAGACCCTTAGCCATTTCTTTAGGTAGTTGCCTCCATATTGCTAAGTAACCTGGTTCTGATGTTTTTTGTTGATGTATCAATTCACCACCACTAAAGCACAAATCTGATCATGGCTCTCTGTCACCACATACGGCTGTGGAAGCTGAGCACTGTGGGTCATTCATAGACGCCCTTCACTCTGGTACTTCCTGGAGACAGGCAACATGGCAGCCTATCTTCTTTCTAGATTGCAAGTCTCCAAGAGCTGCAGGAGGCCTGGGCCAGGCTCACCTAACTCAGTCTCTCCCGGGCCACAACAAGGCAGCCACAACCACAATAAGGGTGAGGGCATGTGACCACTAATTTTTTCATGTCAGCTTGACTAGGCCATGGATGTCCAGACACCGGATTAAACATTATGTACAGGTGTGTCTGAGAGGGTGTTTCCAGAAGAGATGAGCATTTGAATTGGCGCTGACCTGAGCAAAGCAGATGGCTCTCCCCAGGGTGAATGGGCATCATCCAATCTGCTGAGGGCCTGAATAGAACAAGAAAGCTGAAGAAGGTTGTGTAGTCTCTCTCTCTGCCCAACTATATCAATGCACTTGTCCACAGATCTTCCTTCAACGCTCTTGGTTCTTAGGCCTTCAGACTCGGAATCGATGACATCAGCTCTCCAGGAAGCAGGCTCCAAACCATACCCCGGCTCTCCTGGGCCTCCAGCTTGCAGACAGCAGACTGTGGGCCTCCAGTACCACATGATCCAATCCTTATAATAAATACAGATACAGATACAGATATACATATGTAGATGTATAGACATAGCTCTAGACCTTCTATTGGTTCCATTTCCTGACTATACGCTGTGTGTATGTGATGCTTCTGATGAATAGCAGCCTTGTTACAGTAGTCAGAAATTAGGCCAGAATTTGGGTGTTAGATCAGGGTGACACACAAATTATATAAAAGCCTCTCAGGGCTTCCAATAATTGGTGGTTTCCATTCCTGACAGGAAACAATCATCACCACCACATCATGAAATCTCTCACAAGGGAATTGGCAAAATCTAGAAACTGCTCATCCAACATCCAACTACTCATCTAGAAACTTCCAAGCTGGAAGCCATCTCATGCACTGTGTTAAAAACTCTACCATTTGTGCGTAGCTCAAAAAGATGTAACTGGTAGAAAATATATGTCGGAGTGTGGGCCAATTTCAGGACAGGGGCTGTGTTTGTCTTTTTGACTGAAGACAGCTCTAAGCTCTAAGCCTGGGCCTGCTGGATCTGGAAGGAGTAAACATTGCTTCTATGAGATGTCATAAGGGTTTGTTTCCTGCTTCTGTCTCTTTAGCAGGGAGCTTGCTCATTCCCCAGGAAGCTGGATCCCACTTCTGGGAGGTCAGACAAAAATCTAGAGCTACACAGAGTTCTCTTTCTTTCTCTCTTTCTCTTTCTCTCTCCTTCCTTCCTTCCTTCCTTCCTTCCTTCCTTCCTTCCTTCCTTCCCTTCTTTCTCCTTTCAAATTTGTTTGCTTTGAGAATCCATAACAGTTTTCTGTGAACTAGACCTAATCTGAGGCCTAAAATATGGGAAACTCTGATCCCAGCAAATAAGGAAATCTTTGATCCATCAAAATAAACAAAGTAGTGTTTAGCCTTTATAAAATAATCAAAATATATACGACTTTTGCCAGTAAAATAAATCTCAGTGGGCTAGAATTTTGAAATAGCTATTCAACAATCTCCTCAGATAAAGCTGTTCTTCTTTGTAATATGGAACTCACTGCTGTAAGAACTTTGGTCAAAAACAAGTCAGCAAGGTCTCAGAATAGAAAGGTACATAATGTTAGTTATATCATAAAGGTAGCAGTGATAGGGGATACATCTTCAAGCATCAATCTGGATGGCTGGATTTGAAAGAATATATGTGTATATGATCTGTTTAAGTTTACCTCGTTTTTTATTCTCCAATATTTCACTATTAGAAATTCAGCCATTTTCATAGATGTTGCCAGTCCCCACATTTAACATCTAACTATTTCTGAAAGAATTAACATATTAAGTGTCTAAGGAAGCATGAGTAGGCTAAAAGTGAGATAGAAATGGGAGGTGAAATGCAACAAAGACTCATCCCCAAGGGTTTACCCTAGGGTGTTTTTTAATTAGGTTTCCATTTTTGCAAATGAAAAGTAATTAAAATAGAAATCTAGTAAAGGCTTCCATCAAATATTAGAAAAAATGAAAAAAAATGAGCATTCACAATGATATTTGATTAGCATTTTCATTACCAAGTTTCTTTATCCTCGTCTACAAATGTCAGCACATAAACTGGGCCTCTTTGGTTTTGCTTTCTTCCATAGCTTCATGTTTTAAGCCCAGAAAATCTGGCCATTAGAAATTTATTTTTAAATGGATTAAGTGCTCTCCCAGGAGCGATCTTTAAACTTTTCCATCTATATTTTGATAAAACTTCACATGAAGTCAATAACAAATTAGAACATAAATATTTAAGCAGCTCAAAGATAAAATGAGAGCTTCTTGCTTTCTCTCTTTTTTATGTCACTGGTAATGTGCCAAGCAGAGGGGAATTAAGGGTCTTGGGGAATATGTCAAAAGTCTTTGCTTGTGCAAACAAGAAAAACCAAGCAAAAGGTCACTAATCTGAGAGAGGCTGGTGTCACCCTGGAGTTGATCTCATTCACTTCAGGAATCCCTAATATTCTCCAACAGCCTCTCTCCATCTTCTTCCTAGAAGTCTTTAATACAGGAGGAAGTGCACTAATAACTTTTCTGTGGAGCTTCTGCCTTGAATGAAGTTTGTTGTGTTTCTTTTTAATGCAGGAGGAAGTACGCTAATAATTTTTCCATGGGGCTTTTGGCCTTAATGAAGGCTTGCTATTAGAACTCTGCTGTTTTTTTTTTTTAAGGTACAGGAAATTCTATTTATTTTCAAAGGACACCTAAAGAAAAAAAGGGTTCTTCACTTCAAAAGCAAATCAAATGAAATAAGAAGCAGAGGAAGTATCCCCCATCAAAAGAAACAAAGAATCAGTGAAATGAATGTATGCTAATATATGCAAAGACGATTTCAGGAAGTGATGAACTTAAACAGATAACCCTCCCCCCCACACACACACAATACAGCTACTCATTTGCTAAAAATCACTCTGAAAAGACTGTTTACTGGAATCACCTGTGCATGGAAATTGTTTATCAAGGAATGAATCTTATCTGTTCTGTGTGCTGAGATAAGATCTCATGCCAGGGAGGATTTTTCTCAGGCTTTCAAGGTAATTGTAGATATTTGATTGCAAATCAGAATGTTTGTTCTACCTAATGAACAAAAGCACTGGATTAGTCATAGCTGGTATTAAAAGTTGTTTTTGTTTACAGCATGATTTAGACTTTAACATTCTCTGAGCAGTCAAAGAACATCCTCAAATGTCATATTTGTAGCACATGCAAATAGTTCCCACTTTGAGTGAGCTGGAAACTAACAAATTGAGTCTCTGCCTGCCTTTGACTAACAGGAGAGCATCTCCACACTGTGCTCTGACTAATGGGCAAGAGTGGGGAACGGTCCTGGAGGCAGTGGTTTCTTCCATTCCCTTAAGACCAGGAGAAGGCATCTGATGTCACGTCATGTCATTAAAGGTGTACTTTCAGAGGTAACCACGATATTTTCATCTAGCCCAAGGATAATAACACAAAGGATACTGAATGAGGATATCCAGCCCATCTCTCCAATCCATCTTCACGGGAAAGCAGGATGACTACAATGCATTCATTCATTTACTCATTCACTCATTCACCTATTCATTCATTCAACAGATATTCATTGAGCAAGTGCCAGGCCCTGAACCTGATGTTACAGATATAACAATCAGCAAGAAAGATGCATTCCCGGAGCACCTTCCTCTACACGGGAGCTTACATTGTCCAGCTCTATGAAACTTGAGCGAAAATAAACATAAAGCCCACAGTTTTTACATCCAATATCCAATATGTCCAATTAGCAAAGTAGGGAGTCAAGGTCGCTTCACATAAACCAGAATGTTAGCACTGAGAGAAAAAAATTAGGACAGCATCTTTGTTACCAAAGTTATGAAACAGGATCAAAAATGTTAAAGATACCTACCACCTGGATATTTTAGTGGTAAAGTTAAGATTAAAACTTAGACTTTCTATTCTTCATCTGTGGTTTCTACACCACACCACAGGGTCTCCTTCACCACCTCCCCCCACTATCCATATATACTTCAGAGAAAGAAAAGGTCTAATTTTTGAATGATGGCTACATAGATTGCCTCACCATACAGTTAACGATAAAAGCAAGACTTCAATACACGCATACTTTAAATAACGAATTAGGCTTATCACTGATGATATCTTTAATTATGCCAAGGCAAAACTGGAGATGGTCTAATGGGAAATACAGATTACTTGTTAAAATTATTAACAGAGTTAATGTGCTTACATTTGTTTATGTGTACCAGAATCAGCTCAGATATTTGACTGCAATGACAATATGTGTAAAGATCAATTAAAAGTCATAGAGATGAGATATTGGCTTTCTAGACCTTAATAGGATTTCATCTGCACTTGCTATATTATGTTACACAATTATAATTGAGCTTCCATCAAACCACAGAATCTGTCACCTCACCAATTTGTTTTCCAAGCCCTAATGAAACTTATTTCCTGTTGAGAATGCTTTTAAAAGCGTAACCCTGAGGAAGCAAGGTGGCACGGGGTGATAGGCTTCTATTTACTTAGCAAACCCAGGTGAAAAAAACATGGACATAAGTAAAGTGAACTTGACAGCATTAGGAAGTCCTTAGCAGCCATTTGTTCATATTATAAAGAGCATGCAAGTGCTCTCAAAAGGAATTGTAAACAACGCATATAACTCATGTTCACTTTGAGCCCTAACATCAGATTGACTCGCTGAATCTTCATTGTAAGGTGGTCAAGCTAGAGATAGAGTTGATACAACATTTTCCTCTGGATCTTTCTTAATTTTTATCCCCAAATTGAAAGCATGCATTGAATTACAAGACAAACTTCTCTGTAAAAGAACTTGGTGAGGTAGCTTCCACTTGATAAAATGTGACTTCTCTTTCCAATTTTGTTTAGAAAAGCAACGACGATATCTAGAGGCCAGTGTAATAAAGCTGTAAGATGGCAAATGTCTGGGATGACAGAACAATGATACTCTTTGGAGACTCACAGCTCCTGTAATAATCATCTTGCTCCTTATACTGGCTTGTGATGGTACAGCCATGAATGAGAGATGGACGGCTTCCCGTCAGTGGAGGGAAGTGTAATTCCTTACAAGTATTTATTTACAGATGGTAATAAGGAACACTAGAGATCAGGTGATGTGGCCCTCAGTAGGACGCCCCTGCCTGAGAGACCTATAACAGATCTGCTTGAACGTATCTGAGAATGAGGAGTTCACCTCTCTGAAACAATTGCCAGAGAGCTCTTCCTTAAGCCTTGCTGATATCTGCCTCTTTGACACTTTAGTCCCACCCCTGGAAGCCCCACAGCTCAGTTCAGGAAGGACTTACTCTGTACCCATGGGTGCCTGACAGATGCATCAGAGGACTGGAGCGCAGCTGCCCTTTTCTTCAGCACCCCCAACTCTTCTTCCTCATCCCTGAGTTCATAGTGGGGAATCTTAGGGCTGAGAAATACTCACAGTTCACACAGGTCTAGGATGCCACGCGTAAGTTCATAGAACACCTTGTTTTGTTGTGCCAACATAATATTTTGATAGATGCACTCAGTTGATCGCTCTTTCGGGAGACAATAAATTTAATCAAAACATTTTTAAAGTGATTCGATACTAAATATTTGAAAATACCTCACATGTTTCCTCCTCAGTCTACCTCTCCTGACCGAACACACAATTCTTGGAATGAATTTATTCTCACTTCTCCAAAAGAGAGTTTCCTGGAGGTATCTGGTCACTCTCATATACAACCAGTGGCCAAGTCCTACCAGTTGTATGTACCTCCTAGCTCTCTCCTGAGCCCACAGTCCCTCCCCTGGCTACTGCAGCAGCCTCCTCACACATCTCTAGACTTCCCTCCTTGCTGCTGCCTTCCAGTCCTGGCTTTAGACACCTGTCAGGGACGCTTCCGAAACACTACTCTCGCCTTGCCGCAGCCTGCTGAAAAGCCTCAATAGTTACCAATGGCTCTGAGCATGAGGTTCAAAGCCTTTGTCTTCTCTAACATAAACTCTTCCAAATATGATTTCTCCTTGACTTCTCTCTTCTCATCTCCCTCCAATCTTCCCTTTGGAAATATGAGCCCCAGGCATAGAAAACTTCTTTCAGCAAAGGGGCACCTGAGTGGCTCAGTCGATAAAGCATCGGGCTCTTTGTTTTGGCTCAGGTCATGATCTCATGGTTCATGAGTTCAAGCACCACATCAGGCTCTACACTTGGGGTTCTCTCTCTCCCTCTCTCTCTCTCTCTCTCTGCCCCTTCTTTGCTCATGTTCTCTCTCTCTCTCTTTTTCTTTCTCTTTCTCTTTTTCTTTTTCTCTCTCAAAATAAATAAACATTTTTTAAAAATTAAAAAAAAATAAACTTCTTTCAGTGTCTGCAACAAGCTACACTCTATCTCGCGTGCAGGCCTTTGTCCATGCTATTTTCTGTTGCTAAAACACTCTCTTCTAGGTCTACACCAACAACCTCATCACCAGACCAGTGTGTGCTTCCAGTGACCTTCTGCAAGGACACCCTCTCTCTGCCTCGGACACCCAGCCATCCACTCCCATGGCCTCTTGCACTTTTCCAGGCCTCATGCTCATCACACATGCTGGTAAGTACTTATTATGTTGCTTTTCTCCCTCACTAAAACATTAGTCCTCTCTAAGGGCAAAGCCCATGCGGTCCTGTTTGCTGTTGAACTCTCAGAGCTTAGCGTGGTACCTGGAGCATAGTGCATGCCTCATAAATATTTTTGAAGGGAGAAGGAAGAAGGGAGAAGGGAAGGCAGGAAGGGAGAGGGACATGTCATATGCCATGTAAAATACATCATCCAGGGCATTGAGGAGGGCACCTGTTGGGATAAGCCCTGAGTGTTGTATGGAAACCAATTTGAAATACATTTCATATTAAAAAAAAAAAAGCATCATCCAGAGCTAAGCATAGTTGACTAGAGGGGATCTTCCAGGAAAAGTGAGAAAAGGAGGCCAGGCAGTTCTCTCTCAGGGTCTCACGTTGCCCTTCATAGAAGACACAAAGTTCTGAGGAAGATTTGGTTAGTCATTTGACAAATATTTGTTAGGTATTATATTACAAAAAATATTTCATATCATAAATACAGTTTAGAATTGTGGCTTAGAGCCAATTTCAGAGCCAGGATGTCTAGTTCTAATCACAGTAACAGCACTTACTATGTGATATTGGGCCTGTTACTGAACCTTCCTGGCCTCACTTTTGTCGTCTGTAAAATGGCAACGCTAACAGGGGCTTCCTAGCAGTTGTGAGGACTTAACTGACGCACGTGTGTAAAGCACTTGGAATGATGCCCGGCTCACGATAATTGTTTTACAGGTGCTTGTTTTGAATGTTAGAGATCACCTCACTCTGAGGTGCTGAGCCAGTAAGAGTCCTCAGTAAACAAGAAGTGTTTTCCTTTGAGAAGTAGTAACACCAACTTAAAATATCAAATACAGCACCTGTTCTCAATAAATTATATCTACCATAATTATTGTTTTATTTGTGTTATATTTATAAATTCCTTTCTATATGCATATACTTATAATTTATATTACAAATTTTATATTAACTTTATTTTTAATATAATATTATATTTCTACATATACTTACTTAATGTAAAACATAAGTTAAATCATGATTACTGTCTCATTTATTCCTCAGAACAATTGTCTATGACGGAATCAGCAGCAATTATCTTTCTCATTTTAAGAATGAAGAAATCTCCACTCAAGCTTGACCAATAAGTGACTCCAAATCCATGCTCTCCTCTTTCCACTTGAAGATGTGACACCCCCCCCCAAGACCCTGGACTCACATGGGTGTGAAATCTCTCACTGAATTCTCATAAACACCCCAAGATATGGCAGGGCCATCACCACTTCACAGATGTAGGAATTAAGGCAGAGCAGCTCATGACCTTGCCCAAGGCTCACCTGCAGGCCGACAGTAGAGCTTGTGCTCTCAGCCCTGAAGGTAAGGGCAACACCCCGCCCTGGTGGGGGGGGGGTGGTGGTGGAGGGAGGGGACATCCATTTACAGGATGCTCCCCAACTCAGAAGCTCCAGTTCAGGCCGAGAGTGCAATTCAGGAACCCACTTTCACAAAGCCCCTTCACAGCCCTGAGCCAGTAATTAGGAGTCACAGAGCACCCACTTACATGGTGGGCCTGCTCCTGTGGAGTCCAGAGTGTCCAAAGGACAGAGGACAGGAAGGGGAAGAGCAATTCTGAAGACAAACTGCCTTCCTCACCATTTGCCCACGGCTGACTCTGGCCACTTCCCATACATTTATTGAACTACATTCTTTAAAGTTGGCTTGTCAGCAAGAATTCAAGTGTTATCTATTGAATTTCAGCAAAGCTCAATTCCCCAGACGTGCACTGTTTATTTAGGCTTACTTTATCCTCCTCTCTCTTTTAATTTTTAGCCAAAAAGAAACATCACTGATAACTGAGGGTTCTATTTGCCTTAAAATTTTCCCTTCAAGGCATGGATATAGGTATGCTTTCAGCGGTTGCTAGAAATATACTGTGCACAATTTGTGGAGTGTGGGGGGTAAATCCTGGTTACCATATTTCTATGGCGAACTTAAAATTCTGGCATGGTGTGGGATACATTGTCATGGAAATTGCTCTCTGGCCTCCAATGACTTGGATGGAATCGGGACAAGGACTGTGAGATTTAATAACAGCATGGTTACAACTGTAGTTTAAACCCATAAACCACAAATGCATGTCTGACCGGAAATAAAAAGGATCTGAACGTTACATCCTCCTAAGCGGATTCTTCCATAGAGTAATGTTGGAGAAGAGTCTAGCCCCGAGTGTTTAACTTTGCAATTCAAAAGAGTTGTGACTTAGCTTCCCTTATATAACATGGGCAGCTTTTCATTATGTTTATTTGATGCAGTGTTATTGAGGCAATATTTCATATGAATAATTCATTTCTACTCCAACTTTATCTAACAAAGTCAAAGGCAGAATCCTAAATTTCAAAACAGATCAAAGAGTTCCCTAAATAAATTGGAAATGCCTTGAGTTGCCTGCTTTCTGAATCTCCCTGTCTTGTCTATGCATTAAGCAAGCACTTACTATGGGCGGTTGGATACTGAAGTTATTAAATGTTCACAGCTCTCCCTACATTTTCTTCAGTGAAGATGAATTTTAGTGCCCCAGTTTTGCACTGTTTCCTCTTGTTCGTATCCAGGAATTGAGTTCTATGAGAGTGAATCACATTCAAGTAATTTTTTACATATTTTTAACTTTGGTCGTGTGTGCCTGACTTTCTGAGGCCATCTCGGCCCTGATTGCCTTCTGTTCCACTGGGCAGTCTGATGAACACAGCGGGCAGGCTGTGGTGAATAAAATAGAGCAATTACATCTGGATGCTCAAGACTGCCAGCTGCCTGGGGACGCCTCACCACAGCCTCTCCATTGTGGTTATCCTCCTTTCAGATCTTACCAAGTCATGCAAGAAAGTCGCCTTTCAAAATGATTGACATCCAAAGAATTGCCCTGGCTTGATCCAGCCACGGGAGCTGCAAACAAGAGTCGAGCGGTCAGAAAGAAAAATTAAACATGGAAGAAAAAAAAGTATTCAGAATCACTGAATCATACCTAAGCACACTTTAAAAAAAAAAATGGTGTTAGGTCAATAGGAGAAAAATAAAAATAACTGAAAGATCTCTTAAAAACCATCCAAAAAAAAAAAAAAGGCTCACTTCATAGATGACTATGTTAGAAAGGGCCTCAGAGGCAGTAATTTAGCCATCTTATTACCTGCGAAAGACTGGAGAAGGTGGGCATTTGGGGAAGAGTTTGGTAGAGACAAAGGAGTAAATAAATACAGGAGTCGGAAAAATCTATCTTCAAGTCCTAGCTCAGCCACTTACTAGTAAATGGGTCTTAGGCAACCTGCTATACATTTCCAGATCTCTGTAATAGAGAAATAACATCACCTACTTTATCAGATGTTGCAGGAAAACTTTAAAGAAGTTTATGTTTGTAAAGTGTCTGGTACATAGTAGGAAGTGGTAACTCTCATTAAGAACTTACTGTTCAGATTTACATAAAGATATTCTCCTAGGATTGTCTGTTACCTGATCAGTACTACATGTTGAAGATGAATGGAAATATCTGCTCCAAACATTCCTTTAGCCAGGTGATCTCTGGAGTAGATATTGTTTAATTGTCTAGCCAACAGCTAGTTCCACCCCCCTGCCTCCTATGGGCGGAGAAATGCCTTCTCTTCACTTCCCATCATCCTTTGAGCTAAGCATACCTAAAAGTGGCTGGAACCTTCTGGAAAGGAGCTTCCACTCTGATAAAAGAAAAGGAACATGAGAAAACCCTTTTTCACTCTCTAACCTTTCTGTCATGTAAGGATATCCTTCAGGCTGCTGCAGCCATCTTAAATCTTGAGGAAACAGCTAAAACAGACTCTGGCTTTGCTCACTGACATTACAGAGCTACTGAACTAAGCCAGAAATGACCTAACACCGCACTCCTTGTCATGTGAGATAATGAAGTGCTTTTATCATTTAAGCTCCTCTCTTTATAACTGAATAGCGTTCTTGTTTTCTTGTCTTCCCCCAAGGCACTGACAGACTCTTTCCATCTTGTGCTTAAGCAGTTGAGCAGGAATAGTGAGATGATATTCAACATACATTTACCTTTATGAATAACACTAATCAATGTTCAGAGAGGGTGAGTAACTCACCCAATGTCACACAGCCAAGAATGGCAGCAAAGAATTGGAACCCAGGTCTGCTTGCCTCAAAGCCCAGTCTTTTCAAAACACTGCTGCTTCACGTGTATTTGTTAGCCAGTCCAATAAGAAATATTTTAAGGAGATAAAATCCCCCTTTCTTTTCTGTCTTTCCTTTAAGTTTATACTCTAAACCGCATAATCTCACAACTGCCAAACTTTGACGTCCCTAAGGAAACTCATGTTCTGAAACTTCTCTTTTTTCCTCCTTCCTATAAAAATTTGCTTGTTCTGGGTTCCATTCCCTCAGGAAGCCAATATGGTTTTTAAGTCTAAAGCTAGATTATCAGTTACACAATCTTCTTTTAATGGGAAGCCGGGTTGGCAAATGCCTTCAATGGGTGTTTTCACTGCCCTAGTGGACCCAAAGGTGAGATTATCCTTTCATATCACAGGGTCAGATATCTTCCTCAGGCACAAAGGCTGGGCTGGTTCCGCCAATAAAAGTTAACTGGGGTATGGAGCATGATTAGAATTCATTTATTCCTTACACGAGTATTTATTAAGCACCTTACTATGCTGACAGTATTCCAGGTGCTAAGGCATACAGCACTAAACAAAACAAACAAATTCCCTCCTGTTATGAAATTTAAATTCCAGTTGGGGAGAGATGATTTAAAAAATAAATATGTGCTATTTTAGGTGGTAAAAAATGCTATAAAGAAAAATAAAGTGGGCTAACAAGGATAGATTGGTGGGGGTAGACTGTCTCATTAGAAGTGATCAGGACACTCTCCATACAGGAAAGGATGTAAATGTTAACACTATGACCATATAGAAAATGGGAGAGGAAAGGTGGAGGAAACCATAAGAAAGCTATCACTGTCTTCTTGCAAAGTGGAAAATCAAGAAATACCGCTAAAACTTGATTGAACAAAATAGGGGAAATTAACTGTTATTGAAAGTTACAAAGATGATCAGTAGAAATACTAAAAATCCTGGAGGAGAAAAGGCAGGAGAAGGAAGAGTGTAAGTGAGCTAATTCCTCATTTTTTATTTCTAGGACTCAATAGAAACTGCTTAATTGGGAAAATAGGTTTTATCTCACATGCTAACCTTCACTGATCAGTGGTGCTGCCTGGGGCTCTCCTGAGTAGAACTCCACACACAAGACCCAGCTCTTTGAGAAAGTATGCTGTGATCGATTAATTAGTGCCGTCTGCCATGGGTGCAGAAAGGATCAATGACAGCACAGAGGCCACTCAGAGCAGCACTGGGTCACCTGACTATGAGATGGCCGAGGGCAAGGAGAAAGCAACAGCAGCCATGAGAACAGGTTACAGCAGAACAGAGAAAGGGAGAAACTCGATGGTGGGGGGTTAGCGATATGATGAATCCCTGTGTCATACTCCTCATTTGGATTGACAACATTCTGAAATGTACAAAGGAGATAATCTACAGAGAAGCCTGACAAAAAAAGAATTAACTTTACAGCTCTAACGTAAGAGTTGGGTGTGTTGGGCTCCAAATCCTGCCTTTCCCAAGCCTTAGCAAAGAATTTAAGCCACAGAGTTTCTAAGACGTGTGTCTTCCTTGGCTGGATTGTATCCAGTGACTCATTTAAAGACAGTGAAAAGTATTTTGGGTATTGGAAATCTTCAGTGGAGAAAACTTACCGTTGGTCCAATAAAGCCCTCCCTGCTGTACCAATTACCTAAACAGAGGAAGCCGAAATACCAAGGTCCCAGCTGTACCATCATGCCAAATCCTGGGAACACAAACAAAGCTTGAAATCTTGTCTCTAATTAAATCATGTGGAGTCTGGTGACTTTGCTAGCCTCCTGCTCAGCAGAAAACCATGCGAAACTCTGAGCAGACTCCCCTGGTGGCTAATGTCTCTAATAAAGACACAACCCCCAGCCTGTGTCTGTGCTCCCCAGGACTGGCACCAAATAAAAAGGGTGGGAACGCTTGTGGTTATCAGAAGGGCACAATTAGAGTGCTGCCCACTGACCAAACAAAGAAACAGCGAAGCTCCTTGTTCCTTTGGCACCCCAAATCCCTCACTTTTGTGAGAAGAAGCACCCAGTGAGGTGACTATTGCAAAGAACCCTACACTAGAGTTCTCATTCACACTCCAGCTCTGATACCTTTAACTCATTTAACCAATATTCTGTCTGCCCAGCTCTATGCGGAATAATGGGTGAGACAGTCACCCCCACTCTAGTACCCTGGGTTCTGCCAGGATGGATAGTGGGGCACCTCACTCTGCACTGCTGATTCCAGCAAGCATGAATTGTTTCAAGTGTGGGCAGATGGCTACCCTGGGCTGAGGGTTCCATTGCCCATGTGGGAGCATTTGAGGAGTCCTACCCCCAAACACTTCTCATGTGGTTCAGGAGCCCTAAAATTAGCCTCTCATCTCTTTAGATTCCTTACTTTTTTAAGTTTATTTATTTATTTTGAGACAGACAGAGAGAGTGCAAATGGAGTAGGGGCAGAAAGAGGGAGAATTCCAGAAAAGCTCCACGTGGTCAGCGCAGAACCCAATGCGGGGCTCAAACTCACGAAACCATGAGATCATGATCTGAGCCAAAATCAAGAGTCGGACATTTAACCTACTGAGCCACCCAGGCACTCCTCTTTAGATTCCTTATTAAATGCCCTTTAGAAATGGCTTGGTACAGTCATCAGTCACTAACACCTCTGCATGACATGTTTCCAGATGACAGCCTACTGTATGCCATGAGTTGTACTAGGTGCCTTAAATGCACTCCATAATCCTGAAAACATTCTAGCAGGGTCTAACCATTCAACACACACACCCACATACACACAAACATACACACACACACACACACACACACACACAGTTTTTGAGAACCTATTATACACAGGACACTGTGCTCAGGTGGAAGAACTTACATGTGGTAGATAAAGGTAAATCATATTGGCCCTGAGCACCATCTAATAGGAGCGAAAAATCCATCCATAAATAAATATCATACAGTGTACAGTGAATTTATTGCCATGACAAAGATATAAAGTGTTATGTTTGGGATTTAGATGTGCTAAAGACCAGGCTAGGACCTAGTCATTCATTCAGCACATACTTATTGAGCACAAATGGACACATTCATATGAGAGACCATGCAAAACCAAAGGCTTTAATGTAAGGACAAAAAGGCTTTAATGTATAGGATAAGTATGCAAATGAGGGTTAGAGAAGGAGAATATGAAGGGAATCATAAGAAATTCCATTTAGGATGGGATGCGTGAAAGTGGAAAATGGAATATAAAATTAGAAAGATCAAGAAGGGTCAGTCAGATCATGGAAGGTTCTGTATATGACACTTAAGAGTTTATCCCTAATTCTACAGTCAATAGGGAACTGGCAATTAATATAATCAAGAATCTGCTTTGTGAAGATTAACCTGGCAACAATGTGTGGAAGCATTTAAATAAAAGACAAATAAGGCAGGAGGTAGTGAGGAAATTACTGAATGCTCTAAGTAAGAAGGAATAAGTGTGTGAGTTGGAACATTTGACAGTGGGAACAGAGAGAAGGACAATGCTGGCATTATTGGTTCTGAAATAGACAACATGAGCTCCTTAAGCCCAAGTCCTGAGTCATATCCCTACCAAGTAGACTGCACAGGTTGTAGCACAGAGTAGACACAGGATAAATGTCAGAGATGGATCAGCGGATGGATGGGGGGAGGGAGGAATTAAAGACGGCCTATGTTTGGGGTTACATGTCTGGGAACCTCTTTGGAACAGGTTTGAGAAAATGAACTGTGACAAATCTATGTGTGACTGAGGGAGGTGGAAGATTAGAAAATATCTGGAACGTGGGGCTTGGGGACAGCATAAGGGGCCTGGGAATTTGGAGGGAGAAGTAACAAATGGCAGGAAAGGAGAACAACAAGAGGCTGATTGTAGGCTGCCTCTGGGACTACGCCATGCAGATGTGACACCCGATGGTTCTGGAGGATCACTGACCCCTTCCAGGACCATTAAGTGAAAAGGAGGTTGACAAGCATTGCATCGGGACAGTGCTACAATGAGATACCAGTTACAAAGACAATCACAGAGAATTCCAACAGACCTGTACAGGAATTCTGACTTTGCCACTTACTTAGCCAGGTCACATTATTAGACATTTCTAGGTCCTGATTTGTTCATTGAAAAATAGAGATCATCTTACCAGATAGGGTTTTCAGAGGATGGAAAAGATGGCAGCTGTCCACCAAAAATTCTCACTGCCCCCAAATTTGCATAGTCTGAGTTGTTACTAAAAGGATACTGCTCAGCCAGGCGCTGCATTTCTTAGACCCTACGTGGCCAAGTAGTCCATGTTTGGTACAAGAGAATGTGAGCAGGAACAACACATGCCTCTTACGGCCAGGATGTTTTAAGGGGCACATCGGCCTTTTCTATTTGCTTTTCCCCAACCAGCTACTGGATTCAGAGGATCCTGGGAGCCTAGAGAATGTGGATCAGCACAGACAAGGCCTGGGTAGCAAACCACTGTGTGGAGGAATGCTGCCCTGGGACCAGAGCTCTGGCTAAGGAGGGTTATATGGACAAGAAATAAGCCTCTTTGGTGTTGAACCATTGTTTATTTGTTATGGCAGGAGGCCTCATGCTCACAAATGCAGTAAGTATTACAGGATAAATAACAGATAACGCATGTAGCCCTCTATCTACTCATGGTAAGTACTAAATAAATGGTAACCAGAAAAAAAAAGAAGAAGAAAGAAATAGAATTTGTGATGATGAGCAGAGAGAGTGGCTCACACTGAGAGAGCAGCTCTAGGGAGCTCTGAGATCTGTAGGGTCTGGCTGTTCTTTTTGTCTGTTTATTTGAGGCTTGAAGCACAGGTGTTAACCTAGTAGAGGTAAAGATACTTTTCAGATCCTAAAAAGAGGAACACTTTGATAAAAATGAATGAATGAGAGTTCATGGGCCTCCTGAACCCTATCTTTGTACAGCCCACATACACGCACAGACTCCCCCTAACTCCCACTCCCACACATAACATGACCACCCCTCTCTCCACCCCCAAGCCAAGAACCCTTAGCTTGGAATTTGGAGCTGCTGACAACGTCCTACCTCCTGGATCGAGGGCCCATCTGCCAGGCCCCTTCCCTGTGATAGGAAGAATAATGGTCTCTTGAAAGATGTCCATATCCCAATCCCCCAAACCTGTAAATATGTCACTTTACCTGGCAAAAGGGATTCTGCAGATAGATTAAGTTGAGGATCTTGAAATGTAAAGATTATCCTAGATTATCCAGGTGAAGCCAACGTAACCACAAGGATACTTACAAGTGAAAGCAAGAAGTTCAGAGTGACAGAGAAGTTGTAATGATGGAAGCAAGGTCAGAGAACCACAAAGAGATTTGAAGATGCTATCACGCTGGCTTTGAAGATGGAGGAAGGAGCCAGTAGCCAAGGAACACAAGTGGTCTATAGAAACTGGGAAAGGCAAGGAAACAGATTCTCCCCTGGAGCCCCCAGAAGGAAGGAACCAGCCTGCCAACAGCTTGACTTTAGCTCCATGAAACAGACCTGGGACTTCTGACCTCCAGAAATAGAAGACAATCAATATGTGTTGTTTGAAGCTGCTCTATTAGTAATGATTTGTTACAGCAGCCATAGGAAACTAATACACCTCCCCAGAATGAGCCCCGTGGCCTGGCTGCCGGGATCCTCCCTGCCTTGCCTTGCTACACTGGTCACACAGAGATAAGAAGCCACTCTGGGTTCTTAAGCCTCAGTCCCTAGAGCAGAGGAGCAAGTCCCGATACTAATGTGCAGAGCCTCTTCACAGCACATCTGTCCAACTCTGTGATCCAGCCATTATCCATCACGGGCCAAACCAACCGTGACAGCACGCTAGATAACTACCAGCTCTATTAACTGGGAAATAACTTCTCAGCAACCTAAAGGGTTTCAGTCATCAGATTACTAATCCATTACTGGGAAGGCTTGACATTTTTGCTTAAGTTCTTCACTGGGTAGCCAATTAAGCAGAGGACATCTTAAGTTAATAATGTTTTTATTGAAACTTCTGTATCCTCTAGATTTGTGTTATGTGTTAAACAATATAATAACTGAGTTTCCAAATCCACTTCATGTTTTAACAGATGATAATGAGCACATAATGGCACCTAGAGCCACATAACACCTCCTGAAGTGTGATAAGTCTCCTCTCCAGCCCCCTTCCCTGCCTAACATGGGGGTGACAAGGTGGCAGGTTGTCGTAAGCTGAATTTCTTCCCCCCTCCAAATTCATATGTTGAAGTCCTAACCTCCAGTACCTCAGAATGTGACCGTGTTTGGAGATGGGGCCTTTAAGGAGACAAGTAAGTTCAAATTAGGCTATTAGGGTAGGTCTTAATCCAATATGATTGGTGTCCTTTTAAGAAGAGGAAATTAGGATACAGACATGCACAGAAGGAAGACCATATGAGACACCGGCAGAAGATGGGCATCCATAAGCCAAGGAGAGGGATGTCAGAGGAAACCAAACCTGCCAACTCCTTGATGTCAGACTTCTAGCCTCCCGAACTATGAGAAAGTAAATGTCTGTTGTTTAAGTCACCCAGCCTGTGGCGGTTTGTCACAGAAGCCCTAGCAAACTAATACAGGAGGCGATCATTATCAGCACCCTAGAAACTGCACTGAAGATTTCTCTACTAGGCAAAGAGTCAGAAATAATGTACTGTGATCTTGTTCCCAATATATTCAACTCTTTTATAAAAGTAGCAGATTGGTATCTTATATTCTGTTCATTGCACCAACTAATTAGGTGAAAAGGACTAACATTTTTCAAGTCCCTGCTATCCACCAGGCACTGAAACAGCTACTTTACATCTGCTGTCTCATTTAATCCTCACAAGAGTCATCGCTGTTCCTTAAAAAACAAACAAACAAACAAACAAACAAACAAACAAACAAAACACAAATAAGGAAACTGAGCCTCAGAGCAGTTAAATAACCTGCCCAAGGCCACATGGATGCTTTGTGAAAAGAACATCTAGATCTACATGGCTCTCGAGCTCATACGTTTTCCCCACATTTTGCACAATGGTTTCCACGTAGCTGCATGTTATCTTTGCACTGACAGTGGTGAAGTCTCCCAAGGAGGTATGAA
This sequence comes from Felis catus, assembly GCF_018350175.1. Lineage (NCBI taxonomy): Eukaryota > Metazoa > Chordata > Mammalia > Carnivora > Felidae > Felis > Felis catus. The sequence continues at coordinate 118,885,184 of NC_058374.1, forward strand.
GATTAATAGAGGCCCTATTCCATCTCCTTTGAGCTCAAGAGCTATTTCTGGGGAGCAGGTACAGAGTAGTAACAGGATGAAAAAAGAAAAGCATCCTTTTTTATGTGTACATAGGAAACAAAAATCTGGCTGCCTATGGAGAGGGTATGCGCATCATTTCCCCTCCCTTGGTAACGCTGCTGATGCTGAGGCTGCTCCGGGAGTGCGATAAACAAGTTGTAATATATTAGCACGAACAGTTGCAGCACGCTCCTATAGCTGGCAGAATTCCTGAGAAATGGTTTTTATGGCACCGATCTCCTTGGAGACTTTAAATAACAGCCTAAAATGTATGGTACAAAGATCACAGGGTTTATTACTTTAGTTTCAGCCTGGTGTTCTGCAATTTATAGTTTTCCTGATAAATTGGGATCCATTCAGCTGGTACATATTATGTGGGATGGTGGAATTGTCTCTTCTGCGTTGAAGGATTAGAAATGGGCAGATGCCTTGATAGGGTGATAACGGTGCCAGCCCAAGCTGTGCATGTCAGACAGGGCCCAGGCTGTGCACCTGGGCCCATTTTAAAGAGGAATGGGCCCCCACAGTAGGACTGCACTCCACAGTAGGACTGCACTCCTTCCCTCACATCCCAATACCTTCTAATTCCAGAGGAGTCAGGCACTGTAATCTCATGCTTTCACTAGAACCTGTCTGAAGGCAAACAAATTCAGCATCTTATACCCCCTTTTTCGGAGGGGTAGAGGGTTCTCTGCTAAAAGGTGCCAACTAAAATTACACTACACAATGTAGCAATAGAGGGATGGTTTTTTGTACAGGACCTAGGAGTGCACTGCTCCCTGTCTTTCATGAATTAAAGTTAAAATCTGCTATCTGCACATAATTAATTCGATGTTAGAAATCAGATTTTACAGGCCATGAACAAAGAACATTTGAGAGACAGCTATGAGTTTGTGTTCCTGATTTTGAGCCAGCTGATCAGTCTGTTGGCTTAAAAAAAAATTTTTTTTAAAGGAAGAGGACATCAGTTGAATTTTGTTGTTGTTGTTCCAGGTTTTTGTTTTTGTTTTTAAATCAAGCTATACGCAGGAACAGTAACTTTCTTTCAGCTGAAAGTCTGGTATAGATTTTAGCGTTTGGACATAGGAGCCCTTTCAGATCCCATCTGGTTGTTAATCTGCAAAGGATGAAAGATTTACGCAAAGGGCCTCAACTCTGAAGCGTCATTAGGTTCTATTGGGTCAATAATTCCTGAAAATGAATTTGAACACCAAAGCTCAATAATTCTATAGACATTGTTAGCCTGTTTCTTTGCAGTGGAAAAAGGTAGAAGGTGAGGGAGAAAATAAATGTGCTTGGGTAGGAGAGATTAGGGGAAAAAATGGTTAGACGAGAAGAAACACCCTCCACCATGAATCCTAGATCTTCCTTTCAGCTCAGAAGATGCCCAGTTTTCTGCAGTAAGAAATGCTTTCCAATGAGTGAATGCATTTTGCAGCTTGGTCTGTGTACCCAGCTGTCTTCCTAAGGGGTCTGGTCCTGAGGTAAGTTAGCAGCCCTTTATGATGCCATTGGGATTTCTGGAAAAGAGATGGGACAGAGGATTAAATAGACATCCAGTGTTGAGAGTGACAGCACCTCATGTGTCAGTACCATCAACTTCTCCTGCAGAACCATTCAGATCTGGTTCTGTTAAAGGCCCATGCCTGGTCAGGTACAAGATCATGAGTATCCTCACAGGAATTTTATCAAGGATAAAGTTAACTAGTTCTGATAAATTGAAAGCCAACCTGGGGTGCTTACTGTTTTATTACCTATAGCAAGATTCTCGAAGGTGTTGTCTCCTGGAAAAGAAGCATTGTGGATATGATTCCTCTGAATGCAAAGGTCCCATGTGCAGTGGCCATTCAAATAGAGAGTTGAGAAGATAGGGGCAGAAGGATGCAGTGATTGGCGCAAAGGGCTGTCCTAAGTGCCAGGCAGGATGCACTTCCCTGGGACCCCCTCATTCCACAAAAATCCTACCAGGTAAGAATTGCCAGATTCATTCCAAGACCCAAAAGTGCTAAGTGATGGAAGCAAGGTTTAAAATCAAGAAATCTGACTCCAGTGTGTACTTTTTAAGTAGTAGCGTATGCTTTTTGGTGGAGAAACCTGAGCTTATAAAGTTTACCAAAAAACATGAGACCCAACTTTGAGGGCATAATTCATTCATCACTAGGGGCTGCCTATAGAGTAATAAAGACACATGCAGACATCAAGACCTACCGGTGTGTTAACACACAAGAAAAGACCCAATGAAGCTCAAGTATCTTATAGCTGACAGGTAGATGATTTATAATGGCCATTTAATTCTGCTGTGGAATCATCAAAAAGTGGAGCCACTTCTTTAAAACATCATCCTCTATGATATTTTTAATAACTTCCCCACTCCTTCTGTGCCCCCATCCCCAGTTATCCCTCAATAGGTAATCCCTTCCTCTGGTCACTGGTTCCTCTCACCCTGAACACTTCCAATTACTGAGTTGTTAACTGGACTAAAACAACCACACAGACCCTCTAGAGTAAGCCCAGAGAAGTGGCAATCGTTGCCACAAGCAAGAGATGGCCCATCTTAAAAGAAAACAAACCAAATATACACAGGCCTCACACCCTGATTACTTCCCAGAGGTGATCCAGTCATCTGTTGAGGCAATTCTATTCTTTCTCTTTTTCTTTCTTTCTCTCGCCATTCCTTGCTTCTTTCCTTCTTCCACCTCTCTCTCTTTTCTTTTTTCTTTTCTTTTTTTCTTCCTTCCTTCCTTCCTTTCTTTGCCTCTCTCTCTCTCTCTCTTTCTTTCTTTCCTTCTTTCCTTCCTTCCTTCCTTCCCTCCTTCTTTCTAATAAAACTTCCAGCCATGCCCATAGATATAGATAAGCACAGCCAGGAAAGCCATTAAAATTACAATCAACTACTTGAAGGACTAGGGGTCCTCTGAGGTCTCACAATGATGTAAAGTAGCTACTTCCTGAAGAAGAAATACTTAGGGACCTTCTGTGACCAGAGGAGAGAAGATGTGACCCATGTTCATCAGCAGCCATGTCTGCACTTCCAATCCAAAGCTAAACCTCCCAACAGTGGGGAGATGGGAGAGAAATGTTACACATCAAAGCCTTTGTAGTTGATATCTTGCTGAGAGCCAAGGCCCTCTCACACCTATCTTCCTGGTGAGGAATTAGTTTCTCTGTCCAGAGTTAGGAAGAGTAGTTTGAAAGCCCAGTTATTTCCCTTTTGTGTCGGAAGAAAAGACCAGAGACCCATCACCAAGAAAGCCCCCTCATTCCAACATTCTTCCATCAGCTTCTCCCACACTCTCTTGGGCTTTCCTTGGAGGGACAGTGTGAGATGGTCCTTCCTGCCTCTGGAGACGACTGTGATATGGATTCAGGCAATATATTCATTCCTTTAGCAAAGGTCTATAGGAAGCAAATATGATGTAACAGAAAATGTTAGTAAGGATAAAAAACACCACAGATGTAGTCCTCACCATGGCAAGGAGCTCACAGACTGGTTGGAGAGAGGGATAATCAGAGTATTATATGAAAATACAGTAAGGACTATGACAGCCAGGCATGGATTTCATGAGCATAGACAGACTGAGACAGCAAATCAGATCAGGGCTAAGAAGAGGCTCCTGGAAGTGAGGATTGAGTCTTAAAAGACAAATACTAGTTTGGGGGACCTGGGTGGCTCAGTCAGTTAAGCGTACAACTTCTGTTCAGGTCATGATCTCACATTTGGTGAGGTCGAGTCCCACATCAGGCTCTGTGCTGGCAGTGCAGAGTCTGCTTGGAATTCTCACTCTTTACTCTCTCTCTCTGCCCCTCTGCCACTCACAGTTTCTCTCTCTAAAAATAAACAAATAAACTTAAAAAAGTATTAGTTTGGAAAAGAGAAAATGAGACCATGGACTAATGGCCCAATAATTATTCTTAACTTAGAAATAACATAATTCTATCATGGGCTGAATTGTGTCTCCCCCAAATTCATATGTTGAAGTTCTAAACCTAGTACCTCAGAATATGACTGTATTTGAAAATAGGGCCTTTAAAACGACTATTAAGGTAAAATGAAATCATATGGGTGGGCCCTAATCCAATATGACTGGTGTCCTTAAAAGAAGAGATTAGGGCCCCTGGGTGGTTCAGTCGGTTAAGTACCCGACTCTTGATTTTGGCTAGGGTCATGATCTCACAGTTGTGGAATTGAGCCTCGCGTTGGACTCTGCACTGGGCATGGGACCTGCTTGAGATTCTCTCTCTCTCTCTCTCTCTCTCTCTCTCTCTCTCTCTCTCTCTGTCTCTCTCTCTCCCTTCCTCCTCCCATCCCCCTTCCCTGCTCATGCTCTTATGCTGTCTCTATCTCTTAAGAAGAAGAAGAAGAAGAAGAAGAAGAAGAAGAAGAGGAGGAGGAGGGGATTAGAACATAGACACACACAGATGAAAAAATGTGAGGACACTGAGATAGGATAGCCACATACAAGCCAAAGAGAGAGACCTCAGAAGCAATCAACCCAGCTGACACCTTGATCTTGGACTTCTAGTCTCTGGATCTGTGAGGAAACAGATTTCTGTTGTTTAACCCAACCAGTCTGTGTAGTTTGTTATGGCAGCCCTGGAAAACTAATATACCCTCTAAGAGAGAGACTTCAAAAAAATAGTATACCAAGAAAATGTTCTTCAGGGGTATCTGGGTGGCTCAGTCAGCTAAGTGTTTGACTCTTGAGTTTGGCTCAGGTCACAATCTCACAGTTTGTGAGATCAAGCCCCACTTCAGTCTCTGTGCTGTCAATATAGAGCCTGCTTGAGATTTTCTCTCCCTCTATGTCTGCCTCTCCCCCACTCATCTCTTTCTCTCTCTCAGAATAAACATTTTTTAAAAGGTGTTCTTCATTAAGAACAGCAATCTTGCCTTCTTTGTTTACTTTTCTATTCTAGCACTCAAGAATGATGTATAGGCAGGTACCCCATAAATGTCTATTCCCTGAATATCCCAAGCACTCCTGGCCTCAGGACATTTGCACTTGTTACCCACTATACCTCAATATTCTCACCTTACCATCTGCATTGTTCACTCTCTCTCTTCCTTCCAATCACTGCCAATTCCTTCTCCTTATCTGAACTTTTCTCAGCACCTACCACCTGACATAACACATGGTTATTTGTTTACTCTCTTCCCCCTATCTCCCTCACCCCTACTGGAATATAATAAATTCCATGAGAATAGAAATGTTTTTGTGTGTGTGTGCAGTTAACTTCAGAAGTTAAACAGTACCTGGCACATAGTAAGCACCAATAAATACTTGTTGAACAAAGGAATGCATCGTTCACATAGTCGTATACTCCCTGAAAGCCATCACCATCCCTTTGCTCCAATTCTGTGTTCATGAAACCACCCTGTAGTCCTAATTCAGTGTTCTTAATGCCAGGAAGAGATTTCTCTGAAGAATTCCTTTTTTCTTTTTTTTTTTACTTTAACAATAAGACCCATAAAACAGACAACAATTTTATAGATGAGTTCTAATAAACATGGAAGGGCTTCCCGTTGTCCATAAGGCCAAGGCCAAATCCTTAGTACATCATGATCAGCCTCCTGCTTTTTCCTCCTCCTCCACCCCCACTACTACTCTCTGCCAAGACTGAGTGGGACCTCCTCTGTGCCCAGCAAAGTAGTTTCCTGTGGTGACCTTTGCATGTGCTGTTTCTTCCCCTTACCAACCTCCCTCTGACTTCGTTAAGTATTCTTTCAAGGGCAGATTATCAGAGCTGAGTTTCAGACATAGAGGACCAAGGAAGATCAGAGAAGGCCACCAGGGAAGCAAATCTCTGGGTTTCATGGGAGCTTTAAGGTCATGAAACCTGTCCATAAAGGAGACAAGGGAGACAAAATTCAGCTACTTTATTTACTGTATGTGTCCACTTAATGTTCTTTTTTTACTTGATTGTACTTCATATCTGTCCCCATCAATGTTTGAAGTGATAAATTTAAAAAGTAAGGGGTTGTACTAATTCAACTCAGTCTATACATTTTACCCACAACAGTGTATAGATGTGAATTTTATGAAAACTTGATTGACTTTAAACAAGAGCAAGATATCATTTTGCATTTGTTAGATGGGGGAATGCATACAATTCAGATGATATCAAGCATTAGCAAGGATGTATAAGAATGAATCGTCAGGTACACACTGCTGGAAGTGCTGGAATCTTCTTGGAGGGTGCTTGGTTCAGCGGTTCCACGTCTTGGCATTTGCTTTAGAGAGACACAGACGTATGCTCAAGGAGGCACGTTTGAGGGTGTTCACAGTAGTACTGTCACAGCCAAACACTGAAAACAATCTAAATGTCCATCAATGCAGGAATGGCTAAATGAACTCCAACATGCTCATACTATGGGTTGCTACATAGTCATTGAAAAGCATGAGATGTATCTATTTGTACCACACAAATAGATTGCCTGTGAACTCTCTGAACTTAGGGGTTTAATTTTTTCTGTTGGTTTCCCCAGTGTATCCCTTGTAATTCAGAACAGTCCCTGGCATCTAGCAGCTACCCAATAAATATTTGTTGAATAAATGGAAGTTTAGTAAAAAGCATGTCACAGAATATGTTCAGTATGATACTCTTATATGTGATCATTTGTATTGGAAAAAAGAGAAAAATAGTATTTTCTATGGATACATGTATGCATGTGTGTTAATGCTTAGGAAAAGATCCGGAAGGATACAAACAAACTGGAAATTCACTGGGGGCAAAGCAGAGAGGGTCAGTAGGGACCTCAGCTTTAATGGTAATGTTTTAATTATTACAAGGAGAATATTCACATATTACTTGGCTAATAAAAAATTAATTTAGAAAAATTTTAAATGCATGATTAAAACTGTGATGCTTTTTCCTGAGGGGGAGGAAAACAATTAGTCCAGTATTCTTTAATTTTCCTTTGTCTAAAAATGGGATGGGTCCCAGAATTTGAAGCTAGAATATAGTCTGCAGATGCAGAAGAATTGGGGTCTACCATTTCAGGGAAAACTGGCGTTCATGGAGATCATGATGAAGAAACAGGTCCCTGGAATTTTACTCAAGAAGAAAATTAAGAAGTAAAGAAGAGAGATGGGTTCTAAAGGATCCCAAAGTGAAGATGACTAACATTGTTGAGTCACCAGCAGATGGACTGTTTGGGAGAAAGACCTTGCTTCGAGGGGAGATAATTAGTGGCTTTGGAAATTCTGGCCTTGAAGTGATTGTGAGATGTCCAGTTGTAAATATCTGGTAGGCAGGGGGATATTTGTGGAAATGGAGCAGGGATGGTGCCAATTTGGGGGTTATTTGCATAGAAAGGATATTGAAGCAATGGAATTTAAATGAGCTCTCCGGTGGGGAGAGAATGAGGACTGATGAGCAGGGGGCAGGTATCTAGTCAACAGCCACTCCCGATAGGGAAATACACAAGTATGTTGCTTGTAGCAGTACCTCTATCACACCACTCAAATGGCCAAGCATTCAGACAATAATGCCAATGACTGAATTTAAACCAATATGAGTCAACAGGAAGCAACTGTTAGCAAGTTCATTAGCAAGAGTCCTATTTCTGTCTGTTGTCAATTGCAATCAGTTGCCTAGACAAAGATATCCTTAATTGATGAGGTCATTCCTGCCTCTAAGAATTACAACCTGTATGAAATGCACCAATCTTGTGTTTCCCAGGGCAGGCCTCTCCCTTCATGTAGCACCAGACTAGTAGTTGTACTGGACCACCAGGGCAGATTATCCACAGAATAACACCAAATCACTACCTCTGTGCTATGATTTCAGGACAAGGATTCCTCACAAGAAGCATCAGATCGATGCCCAAAACTCTACTAAAAGGCTCAGTCCCTTATCTCAGTTAAAAGGCAGGTAACCTCCATGGCAATGACACTTGGGAAAGGATGCTGCCTTAGGACTCAGCCCAACTGGGAGTCAAATCCCATTTTACTCCTTAGGTCTTTGAGCTTGCCTCTCAAAACCTCTATTTCCATATCTGTAAAATGGAGTAATAATGTCTATCTTGCAAAATTGCTACAAGAAATAAAAAAAAAACAAGGTACATAGACCGCATGGCACATGATAGCTCTAGGATAAATAGCAACCCCCCTCCCCACCCTCCTGTCCCTTTTTGAGGAAAAAAAGAAAACGATTTCTAAAGGCTTGGAGTGAGAGATATATTTGACTTACCAAATAGATTTGCTTTACTTTAGCAGTCCGGACAATACTAAATGATGACTTTGCCAATAAAATAACCTTTTATGAGGTGAGATCTATGCTCACCTGGATCTTGCACATCACCAAAGGAAAAACTCAACCTGCCTTACACTAAAAAAGGAATCTATAAATAAGCAGTGTCAGAAATCTTTTTTGTGGAAACTTAGGTGTGAGAAGAGGAAGAGGAAAGAAAAGCAGAAAAGTTCTTTACTGGAAGAAAACAGTCCCAAAGCATCACTATTTCACAGCTGATCCCTAATCTCACTGGGCTCTTCCTCCTGCTCTCCGTGATGAGGACATTCTAGCATGTGCTGGAAGTAGAAGGGATTAGAAAGACGAGAGGAGGGGCAAGAATGGCAATTAGCGTGGAGCCAAGAACCCAGGGCCTGCTGTCTTACTGCACCTGCATGGTGCCAGAGCACCTGGCCTCACAGTGGATCAGCTCAGCCATCAGTATGTTCTAACCACATGGGGCCAGAGTCTTGAGTAACTGCCTAAACTTCTCATGCTGTGTTTTCATGCATGGCTGTCAAATGACCCGGTCATTCTAGAGGGTTGGAAATAAATAAAAGATTGGGAAAGAAAAGGATTTCCTCCTCGTGTACCTTGCCCAATAACCCCTACCCAGAAAGTGAATATATGCATCCTAGTCACCCATATGCACTATTTCAGAGATATTTTAACCAATCCTCCCAGCCTACTTTACATTTTATTACATTTTATATTGTCGGATGTGTGGTGATATTTAAGTAAATTTGGATGATATAGAAGTCAAGAGAACAGGTTCTGGACCCTAAATACCACAGTCCATCCCATTTTGCCATTTATCAAATTATGTGACTTTGAACATGTTACATAAGTTTTCTGTGCCTCAATTTCCTCATCTGTAAAATCATACAATGTGGATAATATTAGTACCTACTTTATTATTATTACCTATGTCATAGGTTTATTTTGAGACTAAATTTACAGATATAAAGCTATTTAAGTCAGTGGATTCACCTAATGCTATAGCATAAATCAGGCATATAGTTAGAACTCATTAAATATTTGCTATTATTATCATTATTGTTAATATTGGCAACAGTTTAATCATAAAAGAGATTGTAAGAGACCATCCAATCTCTGTACTCCTGTGTATTATTTTCAACTCTATTTTTCACAATTATTCCATGATCTTACTTAATTCTCTGACTAACCTTCATTTATTCTGGAATTTATATGTACATATGTATGTATATTCTTGAATATATATGTACATGTTATTTATGTATGGCTTTTAGTAAAGCTGATAAAGCATAGTGCAATGATCACATGTCCCAGATTTTGTCGGATAACCCAATTTTATTTTTCTTTCATAAAATACCTTGATTTGCTAAATACATAGCTAAATAAGATTTAATTTTTGTATCACTGCAAGGTTTCCAAATACATAATTTTACAAATCAAGCAGAAGTCTTTTGGTCCTGACTTTTCATTCCGAAAATGGTTATAATGAGTATATGTAATTTTATAGAATAGGTTCTAATGATTCCCATGTTGGTAACAACACATCTAAAAATTACAGAAAAGAAAATGTCGTGAGGGCTTTTGACCTAGAGATTTGCTTTGTCGCTAAGGAAGCTGATTTGCACCTTGGTCAACAGAGTGCTTTACACAGGGTGTAAGCAATTAGAGTGCAACCTTTCTGCTTCACACTAATGACCACAAGACCCAATGAACACATGATCTAGTGACTTCTGCTTATTAGTGAGAATGTGAAAAGATGCGATGAAAAATAAACAGGCTATTTTATACATTAAAAATATTAGAAATACATCTCTGTATTACTTGTACTTAGTTCTTTTTCCAGTTAGGATATTTAGGCCAAAGGCATTCAAGAATTCAAAGCTTGTGGGGGGCACCTGGGTTATTCAGTCAGGTAAGCATCTGACTCTTGAACTCAGCTCAGGTCTTGATCTCAGGGTTGTGAATGCAAGCCCTATGATGGGCTCTGCACTGGGTGCAAAGCCTACTTAAAAATAAAAATATAAATGAATTTTACGCTTAAAGCTCCTTTAAAACAAAGTAAATTTTGTAATCCTTGCTATTAATTGGAGTATAGAGGGGTTCACAGAAGGAGGTTAGATTGGCTATATCTCAACAGAAAAATAATAGAAGAAACTATTCTTTAGGTTTTGAGAGAGAAGATCTGGACTTTGCATTCCTGATTCTGTCATGGAGAAGCTATCTGGCTTTAGGCAAATCATGCACTCATCTTTATGATTAGACTGTAAGACCACTGAGCTTTTATAGCACTTAGCAGTCTATTAACTATATAAGACTGCTTGATTTTATTTAAAAATTTATGATGCTGGATGTAGGTGTTTCAACAGGATTTTTCCGGATTCTTCTTTTGAAATTTTACCTTTGTCTTCAAGATTAATGGTGATTGCTTATCTGCTTTGCTTTGTTTAATTTGCACCCTCTCCCAAAATCGCCTATCTGGAAAGGGTAAAAAAAACCATAGTCTCAGTCAGTCCATGGAGATCCCCACTGCCCATCCATGGACATTAAGTCCCCTACACTAGAACCACACTTTTATAGTCCATTTGATTCAGCTAATGCATTAATGGAACTTGGAAATTTCTGGTGGGTGTTACAGAGGAAGTCTTGCCCTCAGAAATCAAGAGTCTTATGGAGAATAAAAAAGATAGCTAGGTTCATACATACTTCTGTCTTAAGGCATATTATGGGAAGCTCTGTTGGAGAGGTACAAGGTACTCTGTGAGTTTGCAAATGACAGTAATTATAGGAGACTCTATGGAATTCCCATGGAAAAATTGGAATTTGGGTTATGTTTCAAAACTGAACTAGAAGACAAGTTGAAAGGGCTGGGAGACCATTCCAAGAGGAAAGGTTCTTATTGTAAAGGAACATTTCACACAAAGAAGATGTAATGAGTTGAACAAAAAGATCCCCTCAAAAAGATACGTCCAAGTTCTAACCTCTGGTACCTGCGAATGTGACCTTCAGAAATAGGGTCTTTACATATATTAAGGATCTAGAAGTAAGGATCTGGGTTAAGATGGGCCCTAAATCCAATGACAAGTATCTGTATAAGAGACAGAAAAGGAGATGTCCCACAGAGATGAAGGGGAAAAGGCCACGTGGTGACAGAGGTAGGGTTTGGAGTAATGTTGTCACAAGCTAAGGAACACCAGGAGCTGGAAGCAAGGAAGGATTCTTCAGCAGAGCCTTCAGAGGGTGTGAAGCTCTGCCAACAGCTTGATTTTGGTGACTTGTGGCTTCCAGAACTTTGTGAGAATGAATTGCTGTTTAGTTTTTGCCATGTGGTTTGTAGTGATTTGTTACAGAAGACCTGGGGAACCAATACAAGATATGTTTTCAGGAATGGATATGAGGGGCCCACCGGGCTCTCTCTTGAGTGATGTTTATTGGAGAGGTAGAGAGGTAGGGAAGAAAGGAAAGAGAATAATAAGAGGATAAGACTTCACAGAAAGGTACAAATGACGTGGCAAGTTCTTTGAATCGGAATAGAGAAAAACAAATACATTTGAGACCATAGTAGGAGTATCAAGACTGGATAATTCAGGTTGTGGGTGAGAGAGACATGCAGAGGAAGAGACTGGAGACAGGAAGCTTGCCAAAGTTCAAGCAAAAGTAGCATGGGATGAAATGAAAGCAATGGCAACAGAGTTGAGATTTAGCAGACACTGGGCCGAGGAATTTGTGATTATCTGGATGGGTTAGGGAGGAGGAGAGAGAAGTCCAAGTAACTCTTGGGGAAGCTCCAGTTTTAAGGGTTTAAACAAAGGAAGAGAAGCCAGTAATAGAAACCAGAATTTCATCAGAGCTGAAGAGAGCTAATGGAGTACCAAAGAAGGCTAGAGATCAGAATAGGAGATACTATCTAGTGTTATGAACAGGTCAACAGGCTTAATAGAATTTGTTGATTGGCAATTGGTGATTTTTGATAGTCTGTCAGCTATGGAATAGCATGCAGGAGTTATACAAATTATAATGGGGTAAGAAAGGAAATAGACATATCAAGTACAATGTACTCCCTTAAGATTATTTTGGTAAAAGAGAGTAATGTGTAAAATGTAACTTGAAGTGAAGCAGTGTGAAGAAAAGGTCCTTTCGACTTTGATCAGGCTTCAGCATGTTAACATACTATCTCCAGAGAGCCCCTGCTAACCTGCAAATGATATGGGAAACACTAATTCATACTATAAATACATTTTGCCAGATGAGCTAATTGTCACTCAGAAAGAGCTATCACTCAAGAAGGATGCCTGAGGGACTGGCATATAGCATGAATCTGTGTTTACTAGGAAAGAACTCAAGGCAAGACCAGCTTATGTTTTATTGAAGTGCACAGGTGATGGTCCTTGAGAGCCAGGGTGTTGGGAAGGAGGTAGCATGAAACAACGAGCAAACTATAGGTAGGAAGTGGGGATGGGGTAGGAAAACCAAAGGCACCAAATGACAATTTTGCCTACTTTGCCATTCTGTCTAGGGACAGCCTTTGTCTTTCGGGTCCTCCAGTCACTCAGTGATTTGTTCTGGTAATTATCTAGCAAGTATCCTCCAAAGAGAACTCAAGGAATGGGTAATAATCTGAAAGTACACACTGCCTCTGATTTCTAGGCCTTTTCATATACTCAAGAGTATTTTTTAAAAGTGTTCAAGAAAGTGCAAACGGTTGCTGCCAGTATGAGAAGGTTTTGTGCAAAGATCCTCACAGAGCATCAAAAACAAAGAATTTTTAAGTGAAAGAGACCAGAGGTCATCCAGCCCTGTTCTCTGCAGCAAGGCAGGTCATTATCCAATATGTAAACCATAGATCAGACCCTCCACTCCTCATTTCCTCTTGTTTGTTTACCACCTTAAATATTACAGTCCATAATGCATAATTTTTCTGATAGCAGAGAATATCTAGAAATATAATGACACTTGTAAAGAAATACAAGCAAGGTTAGAAAAGCAAGGTATCTAAAGGCCGTCTGAGAGATCCTTCCATCTCTCCTCTTCCTATCCCAGGGACTCTGCCTATCAAAGACTCTTTGAGGGACCTCTCTGCCCTCAAAGACTGGTAAGAATTTATTACAGTTTTAAAATGTTTTATTCATAATTCTCCAGCAATATTTAGTAGTTGAGGATTATAAAGAAGAAGGATGTATGGAAAAATGGGCTTCTGTTGTCCAATTAGACTACTGATAGTAATGATTGAGTTGGTTATTGTAAGGTTTGAATGGGGATCATAATCTGAATGACTACCTATGAATTCAGTGTTTTATGAAATGCAGAAGCTGCGTCCGTCAACCTCCTGGGAGCCTCTGTGAGGAAGATGTTAGGGTTGGCAGAAAAGATCCTGTGACAATAAGGTTGAGACCCAAAGAAAGGAGACAAATATTTACACCAACTGCAGAAGTCAGAAACCTCCAATCACTCAACAAATATTTTTTGACTTCCCACTATGAGCCACACACTGAGCTATAAAGGCAAGAAATTCATTATACGTTAGGAAGGAGCCCAAAGATTTAACCCCTATTATAGTATGAGGCATTTTAATGTGACATTGCATGGTGTTCCTCAAATGTGGAAATAATTTTCCTCAAGTTTCAGAAGTAGTGAAGCACCAGGGCAATGGCAGGAGCAATGGAACAGATGGTGGCTCTGGCCCACGCATGGCTAGAGAGGAAGAAGATGCCAACATCCCTTGGAGATATGGTGCCTCCACTGGAAGTGCAAGAAGTAGACTGACTATATTCCTTGTCAGATGAGGACTCTGGTTCTCACACTGCACAGATCTTCTGATGGTGGCTCTTGTTTTTTTCCTTTACAGTGTCTCATCTCCCTTCTCCTGCTAAAACAAAAACAAAAACAAAAAATAAAAAAAAACCCACGCTATTTCCTCTAGAAAAGCCATTCCATGTGACTAAGTCAAGACTAACCCTACCTTAAGTCTGACCACCCTGGTTCCTATGACCAGACTAACCAGAGACTCAGGTCAGAGCTCTCTTTCTGCTGGGCTAGAGAAAAAGGCTGGCCAAGTAGCAGAGAGAAATGTTGATCCATAACGACATTGTTGGAACACTTGGATCCTGAAGCCAGGTAGACTTTTCATTACTAGAGACTGGGCTGCTTCAAATTAGATTTTAGTTACTGGCAATTGCACAAATCCTATCTAATATGAAAGAAAAGATGCTCCAAGTGCACTCCTTTTTTTTAAGTTTATTTACTTATTTTGAGAGAAAGAGAGAGACAGAGACAGAGACAGAAAGCTAGCATGAGCAGGATAGGGGCAGAGAGAAAGAGAGGAAGAGAGAAAGAATTCCAAGCAGGCTCCATGCTGTCAGCACAGAGCCCAACATGGAGCTCGAACTCATGAACCATAAGATCATGACCTGAGCCAAAATCAAGATTCAGATGCTTAACTAACTAAATCACCCAGGTGCCCCTCCAAGTGCACTCCTAAACCACACTTGATGAAAAATAATTAAGAAGTGTGACCCTGAGAAACTTAACAGAAGACCATGGGGGAGGGGAAAGGGGGAAAAAAGTTACAGAGAGGGAGGGAGGCAAAACATAAGAGACTCTTAGATACTAAGAACAAACTGAGGGTTGATGGGGGTGGGGGAGAGGGGAAAGTGGGTGATGGGCATTGAGGAGGGCATCTGTTGGGATGAGCACTGGGCGTTGTATGGAAACCAATTTGACAATAAATTATATTTAATATAAAAAAAAGAAGTGGAAGAGAGTTGAAGTCATAATGTCCCATTTCCAAGGCAGCAATATGGTCAGCCTTTGAAAGTTCTATTTGATGCATAGCCTCAAACTGCTCCCTTGCTGCTCAATATCAAGCTCCTCTATTTATTTTTATGATTTTAATGACATTTATTAGTATTTCTTCTCATTATGAAAGTTATATATTTTATCACAGAAAGAGTTGAAAAATAGAAAACCATACATTCCCAATACCTAGAGGGGAAGAGCATTAAATACTTTAACATGTTTCAAATCTTTTTAATGCATATACATCTTTTTCAATCATTCTCCCCACTTCTAACTTATATACAACATGAACATTTTCCCAGATCAATCAATATTTTTATGCAGCATAACTTTAATGAAGCATAATATTCTATCAAACAGATGTTCCATAATTTGTTTAACCAGAACTGTATTGCCAACCTTTTAGGTAGTTTCTACTATTGTTCTGGGATACATAACATTTTAAATGTTAATTTCAAGGTTCCTGATAAATGACAAATTTTAAAAAGATACTCAAAGAACTGTCTCTTGGCCCCTTTTGCACCAATGGGAAAGAAGTTTCACTACTAAGCCACATTCCTAACATAGCAGTTTTGGGATATGTATTAGTCTCCTATTGCTATGGTAATAGCATATTCCCACAAACTTCACTCATTCCTTGTCTCACTGTTCTCTGGGTCAGGAGTCCAATGGGCTTGACTGGGTACTCTGTTTAGAGTGTCACAAGGTGAAAACCCAGGTATCAATTGGCCTGGGCTCTTTTCTAGAAGCTCTGGGGGGGAATTCCAGGCTTCTCCCAGGCTCCTTAGGTTGTGAGCAGATTTCATTTCCTTCTCAGTTTCCACATGACTCCCTCCATCTTCAAGCCAACAACTACAGGTCAAGTCCTTCATGCACTCAGAATGTCTCTGACTTTTCTTTGTGCTACATGTCTCTGACTCCAGCCATGAAAGTTCTCTACTTTTAAGGGCTTATGTAATTAGATTGGGTCCACACAATAATCTAGAATATTCTCCCTATTTTAAGGTCCATTTCCTTAATTACATCTGCAAAGTCCCCTTAAGCATGTAACATAACATATTCTCAGGTTCCAGGGATTAGAGCATGGGTACTTTTGGGGGTGGCCATTTGGCCTACCACATGGTAGGACCACAAAACTACACTAACTCTGCTACCTGTCATCTGATTAGCCATCTTCCCTCCTGTGGCAATGTTTGGGGGAACGAGCTGAGTCTTTTCAAGCATGGTATAGTGAATTGTTCTCCTTACACCCACTGTACCCACCCCAGCAAGTTCCCAGTGGGACAAAAGGATTGTCGTGAAACTTTCTAACATCTCACAGCTAGAAGCTGTGGCTCCATTCCTTCAGGAGCAGGGCTCCCTTCAGATTATATGCAGTGCTGTACCATTGTAATAAACTATATCACATCATGTGCCCGGGCTGTTGCCAGTCAAAAGAGAATGCAAAAATTTGAGGGTTTTCACATATAAATATAGGCCTATGGATTATAACTCTGCCTCAAACAAAGGTATAGGTGTCTACATACATATAAATGTTATTGTGACCTACTAAGTTGTTTTTCCCCCTTGAATCTAACTCATTTATCCCTTATTAGTTTTCTGCAAAGGTTTTCTCTGTGGCTAATTTCTAAGGAAATAGTGTAAGTTTTCAGCAAAAGCAGTTTCCATGGTTACACTGAAGTCTTCCTAAAAATAGTGCATGATGTAATCATCCAAACTTTAGCTACTAAAGTAACTAGACAAAATGGATCTGCATTTCTGTAGGAAGTTTGTTCTGTCGTTCAAGCTGTGTCTATGACACATGAAGAGAACAGTCTGAATTATTTTTAATGCCCGAGATTCCAGCTTCTCAAACACTTTGTGGGCAGCTCCCAAGCTGTTCAGGCTCTGGAATTATTTCTAACACTATGTGAAGGAGAGAAGCAGAGAGACAGGGGAAAAGGGGTGGGAAGGACAGAAGGGAACTGAAGGAGATAAGCATATACCTGTTTCATTTCTCCCCATGAGATAACATCTCCCTTTTCTCAAACAGTCCCTTTAAATGCACTACCGTGTTGCATCATATAAGGACAAAGTGTTATTCTCATTTGATTAGTCTACACCCTCTAAATTCTATAGCTAGCTACCTACTTGATCTTGCTCACTTTGTTTTGTGGGCTTTCTCTTTAGTGATTGATTCAAGGTTTGGTATCAGAAGGCACTATAAGAGGGGAACCCATTCATTTTATTATTTCTCCTTCATTATTTCTGCTCTCTCTCTTTTACACAATGCTGTAAGAGTGCAGACACCTGAGACTAAAACATCTTCCCCCTTGCATTGGGTGTTCTTTGTCCTCATTATGTTTGAACTGTCACTCTGCACAGCTGGGTCTCCGTTTCCAATATCCTTTTTCCCTACACTTCACGTAATTAGAAAAGAGGATCAAGAGTGGCAGTCCCACCTGCTTCCAAGGCCATTTCCCCCACACAAACCTTTGAAGCTGGAAGTCAAAGAGGTTGACTGCATCTTTCCCCTCTTGAGTGCCATACTCAGTATCATCTTCTGCCTGAACACAAGGCCAACTCTGGCCCACAAGATGGCTGTTTGTTTTTTTTTTCTGCCACAATGTGTTTCTCAGGTGCCATTTCCCTTCTCTTCTTCCTACAGTTGTTCAAGGGGACACTGAAAACAAAATTAAATCTCAAAACTAAGTTCTTTTCACTTGGTCTCCATCTAGAAAAGCCCCAGTAATATTCCTGGTTTCCTTTTACAGCCAAATTCATGCTTGTTTCTTGTCAGTCTGGGGATTCAGCAGATCCCTCTCAAAAGAATGCCATCATTTTGTTTGTTTGTTTATATTTAATTCTACCAAACATTTTTTCAGTAATTTAGCAGTGTTTCCTTTTTCTATTTTTTATTTTTATTTATTTTTTATTTATATTTTGGTTAACATACGGTGCAATATTGGCTTCAGGAGTAGAATTCAGTGATTCATCATTTACATACAACACCCAGTGTTCATCAAAATAAATGCCCTCCATAGTACCCATCACCCATCTAGCCCATCTCCCACCCACCTCCCTCCATCAACCTTCAGTCTGTTCTCTATTGTTAACAGTCTCCTGTGATTTGTTTCCCTCTCTTCTCTCCTCCCTTTCCCATGTGTTCATCTGTTTTGTTTCTTAAATGCCACATATGAGTGAAATCATATGGCATATGTCTTTCTCTGACTGACTTATTTCACTTAGCATAATACATTCTAGCTCCATCCACATTGTTGCAAATGGCAAGATTTCATTCATTCTTTTTGATGGCTGCATAATATTTCACATCTTCTTTATCCATTCATCAGTTGATGAATATTTGGGCTTTCTCCATGGTTTGGCTGTTGTTGATAATGCTGCTATAAATAGTGGGGTGCATGTACCACTTAAAATCTTTTGTGTTTTTGTATCCTTTGGGTAAATACCTAATAGTGTAATTGCTGGGTCAGAGAGTGGTTCTATTTTTAACTTTTTGAGGAATCTCTAAACTATTCTCTAGAGTGGCTGCACCAGTTTGCATTCCCACCAGCAGTGCAAGAGAGTTACCCTTTCTCCCCATCCTTGCAAACATCTGTTGTTTCCTGAGCTGTTAACTTAGCCATTCTGACAGGTATGAGGTGGTATCACATTGTGGTTTTGATTTGTTTTGCCCTCAATGATGAGTGATGTTGAGCATCTTTTCATGTGTCTGTTAGCCATCTAGATGTCTTCTGTAGAAAAGTGTCTATTCATGTCTTCTGCCCATTTCTTCACTTGGTTGTTTGTTTTTCGGGTGTTGAGTTTGATAAATTCCTTATAGACTCTGGATACTAACCCTTTATCAGATATGTCATTTGCAAATATCTTCTCCCATTCTGTAGGCTGCCTTTTAGTTTTGTTGATTGTTGCCACCATTTTATTTAGTGTCCATAGCACTGGAGACAGAAGACTAGAAATGGTCTTTAAAAGGCCATGGCCATTGCATATGTTGGCAATTTCTTAGATGTATTTTTATACCAGGGACAATGTTAACAACTATAGGGCCAGAACAATTTAAAAGCCTATAAATTATGCTAGACTGAACTAACTTGACAGTGTTCCTTTAAAAACACTGTCTTCTTAAGTAACTGACTTTAGAAGGGTACTTGCAGCTAGTGTTTTCAAATGGCTTTTTATGGCACACATTTAAGATTCATTGGTTTCTCATTACCTTCTATGGAATACTAACTCCTGAATATAGTCTCAGAGATATACCAGACATGGACCAGGAGTAACATGCGTAAGCAGTATTTGTCAACATAAAGTCCATCAGGTAAGAAGGAGAGTAGTGAGTGTACCAAGTTCCTACATTTTTATTTATTCATTTAGCTACTTGTATGGAGACCACCAGTGAAGGGTTCTTATTTAAAGTGCTAATTAAAGAAATCCATTTTAAAGAAAGATGGAGGTGAGAAGAGAAAAGATAAATGAGGGCTTAAGGCCAGTATGACACAATAATGGCAGTCCAGGTGTTCCAGGTGGGGAAATTAGAAGATGAAAAGGGCTTTTCCTGCAGGAGACATTTGTATTGAGGGCAGGTGTTCAGTAGGCACCATACTAGAGATCTTTACTGAGTTACTGAGTCCCCCAGACACACTCTAAATCCTCCTCTTCCCTTCTCCCTGTCTTGAGATTGTTATCCCAGGGCAGTGTGGACACAAACAGTGGGTTCCTGCACTCCCTGGCTTCCAGCTAGGTCAGGCAGCGGGGAGGCCTGACAGGAGATGTACAGAGTAGGGTTGCAAGAAGGGTGTGATCAAGATATTTATTTCCCTGGTTCCTTGACTGTAGGGTCTTCATGGGCTGAAACCAATCATTGATCTTTCCCTTGATCTCTTCAAACTTGGAGGTCTTAACAGAGTCACTGATAGTAGCCCTGGGTTACTACACTATATTTTTTTTAGTTTTCACACCCAACCCAACCCTTTGTTTAAAAAAACACTCAAGGGGTGCCCGGGTGGCTCAGTCAGTTAAGCATCCAACTTCACCTTAGGTCATGAGCTCATGGTTTGTGGATTCGAGCCACAAATTGTGCTCTGTACTGACAGCTTGGAGCCTGGAGCCTGCTTTAGATTCTGTGTCTCCCTCTCTCTCTTCCCCTCGCTTCCTCTCAAAAATAAAATAAACATTAAAAAAATTTTAAATACTTAAATTGATCCAATTTGCTAATCTGTGTCATCTATTTCTTGTTGATACTCAGGAGTAATTCCCAAATCTTTAGCAAATGACCCCTTGTCTTAGTCCATAATAAAACATCATAGACTGGATGGCTTAAAAAGAGAAAACTTTTATTGCTCACAGTTCTGGTGTCTGGGAAGTCCAAGATCAGGGCACAGGCAGTCTGGTGAGTGTCTGCTTCCTGTTTCATAGGCAGATGCTTTTTTGCTATGTCCTCACGTGGAAGAAGGGGTGAGGGATTTCTCCAGGATTTCTCTTTTTTTCCTAGCTCTAATGACAATATTATATTTTAAAGTGCATAACATGATGACTTTGATATATGTATATATTATGAAAAGAGTCCCACCATTGAGTTAATTAACACATCTGTTTCTTGCGTATCTAACCCCCCCCCCTTTTTTTTTGATGAGGTCATTTAAGTTTTACTCTCTTAACAAATTGAAATTACACAATACAGTTTTATCAGCTGTAGTCATCATGTTATATCTCCCCCACTCCCAGGCCCTGGCAACTACTTTCCTGGTGTCTTTTTCTATGAGTTAAATTTTTCTGTTGTTGTTAAGATTCCACATATAACTGATGCTATACTGTACAGTATTTGTCTTTCTCTGTCTGGCTTATTTCACTTAGCATGAGGCCTTCAGGTTCATCCATGAAAGGAAGAATTTCCCTTTTTTTAAAAAAAGTTATTTATTTATTTTTTGAGAGAGAGAGACACAGACAGACAGAGAGAGCACACAAGTGGTGAAGGGGCAGAGAGAGGGAGAGAGAGAATCCCAAGCAAGTTCCGTGCTGTCAGTGCAGAGCTCAATGTGAGGCTCAAATTCACAAACTGTGAGATCATGACCTAAGCCAAAACCAAGAGTCAGATGCTTAACTGACTGAGCCACCCAGGCAGCCCAGAGTTTCCTTCTTTTTTTTAAAGCTTAATAGTATACCATTGTGTGTGTGTGTGTGTGTGTGTGTGTGTGTGTGTGTGTGTGCACATGTATCACATTTTCTTAATCCATTTATCTGTTGACTGACCCTTAGGTTGTTTCTATACTTTCACTATTGTGAATAATGCTGCAGTGAACATGGGAGTGCAAATACCTCTTTGAGATAATAATTTCATTTCCTTTGGATATATAGCCAGAATAGAGATTGCTGGATCATATGGTAGTCTATTTTTTAATTTCCTGAGAAATTTCCATTCTGTTTTCTGTAGTGACCATGCCAGTTTACATTCCTACCAAGGGAACCCAAGGGTTCTCTTTTCTCCACATCTTCAACAGCCCTTGCTATCTTTGTCTTTTTTTATAGTAGCTGTGGGACAATTTTTATAAAGGCACTAATTGCATTCATGAGGGTTCTACCCTCATGACCTAATAACCTTCCAAAGCCCCCCAACTCCTAATACTATCACATTGCAGGTTAGGTTTTAACACATAAATTTTGGAGGGACACAAGCATTCAGTCTCTGGAAACACTTGAACTTTGATTATCTCATTTCTCGAGGTTGTCTTCTATGAGAGTTGAATAAAAAAAAAACCTACCTCAAAATAGAGTTATATGAGAGATCTTAAAGTCATCTAGAGAGAGAGACACTAAGTATAACTAATGGCACCTAGAAATAAGCAGAGAAGATGAAGAGAGGGTAGAAACCAGTAGGATTCATTGTAACTAAATGTGAAATACAAAGAATTGGTTAAAGCACTGAGAAATAACAGTGAAGTTATTTGGATGTCTAAAAAATATTATGTCCTGTGTGATTTATTATCAATATTAAGGCATATTATTCACTTCACATTATTTTTGTCATTTTTAAAGACATATTCCCAACATGTTATTCTTTAAAAATAAGTTCAGTACTCTGGGACACTCTGATGCAGTGTTACTCATCCTGATGATGAGAATAGTGGATACCATATCTGTGATCCCAGCTGCCAACCACTGAGCTCTTATTCAGGTCAAGCTACTAGACTAGGCCCTTCACACTCCTTCATCTCACAGCAATCCTCAGAAATGGGCATTGCTATCGTCCCTGTTGTTGGGAGAGTGAAGCCAAGAAAAACTGCAGACTATAGCATGGAAGCAAAAAACTGGAATTCAAATCCAGAGCTCCTAGGTTCTTGGTGCAGCCACCTTCAGCCTCCTCAT
Organism: Felis catus; assembly: GCF_018350175.1. NCBI lineage: Eukaryota > Metazoa > Chordata > Mammalia > Carnivora > Felidae > Felis > Felis catus. The sequence continues at coordinate 118,907,624 of NC_058374.1, forward strand.
TCACTACCCAAGTGTATGTGACTAGAGGAAAACACACAACTGTGCTAACATTATTACCTTAAATGAACACAAAGCTCAGAGGCTCCTCAAAACCACCCAGCAAGCAACTCATTCTCCTGCTGTCCAGTACTCACACCAGCCTCCATGCACAAACCAGCCATAAGCTAATTATTCTTATATCTGTAGGCCTGACCTCTTCCTAAAATTCCAGTCTACAGCCTTCAAAACATCTCCACTTGGATCTCAAATAGACAAATCCAACATGCCCAAAATATCTCTAGATTTTACCACTCCCCAAAATCTGTTCCTTCTTAGTATTCCCCATCTCTATGTCAGAGTGTAGGAGTGTTTATCCCATTGCTCAAGCTGAGAACATAAAACACAGTCTTGATCCCTCTCTTTCCTCTGTAGTCCCCTACACTCCACTGCAAGTCCTGTCTTGAATCTGACGTGTTACCAGATCTGTGACTCACCACCATGGTCCAAGCCAACATAACCTTTTGTTTAGGTTATTGCAGGCATCATCTGACTGGTCTTGCTGCTTCCATTTTTGCCTTTTCAAAGGCATTGAATCAAACACTGGGAAGAAGGATTTTTTCAAAATGCAAGTCAGATCAGAGTCACTCCTTTGATCAAGACTTCTGTACCTCTCAGAATCAATTCTATGGCTGCTGCCACCTCACTGTCCTCATCTCTTACCAAGTTCTGCCTCATTCACTCCACTTTAGATACACTGACCGTATTGCTATTTCTCAAAAATACCACTTTCTCACATATGCCATTCTTTCTGCCTGGAATGTTCATCTTCTAGATCTTTCATTTCATGCAGGTTTTTTCTCAGTAGTCAGCTTTCCCTACCACTCTCAAAAATCGCCCCATATTCCTTTCCTCTCACTACTCTCTATCCCCTCTCCTTACTTTATCTCTCTTCAGGAGACTATTCACTACCTGCAATTTTTTCACAGGTATATTCATTCATTTATTTATTAGTCATTCCCCTCACTAGGAATGTAAGCTCTATGGGAGCAGGAACTTGGTTGGTCAAGTTCTCTGCTGTATTCTCAGAACCCAGAACCATGGCTCAACCACAGAGGGATGCGTAAGTATTTGTTTAGTTAATGAAAGAGAATAGGAAGGAAGGAAGGAAGGAAGGAAGGAAGGAAGGAAGGAAGGAAGGATGGATTATGGACTGTGGAGCCTATTGTGATAAACAGAATTATTGTCCATCAAAGATATCTATATCCTATTCCTTGGATCCTGTGATCACATTAGAGATGAAATTACAGTTGCTAATAAAATGACCTTAAAATAGATACCTCATTCTGGATTGCTCAGGTGAGTTTGAAGCAACCACAAAGGTCCATAAAAGTAGAAGGAGCAAGCAGAAAGAGAGGTCAGAGTAATGTGATATGAGAAGGACCTTCAAAGAATTGCTGGCTTTGAAGATGAAGAAAGGGGACCAAGAGCCAAGGAAAGCAGGCAGCCTCTAGAAACTGAAAAAGGCAAGGAAACAGATTCTCCCCTAGAGCCTCCAGAAGGGAACAGCACCCTGCCAAAATCTTCATTTTAGCCAGTAGAACACATGTCAGACTTTTAACCAACACGACTACAAAGATGATAATTTGGGTTTTTTCCAGCCCCCTAAGCTTGTGATAATTTGTCACAGCAGCAAGAGAAAAATGATACACCTGTACACTTATGCTCTATATCACCTCTCCTGATTTTCCATTACTCTCTCAGTGATTTGGGGCTATTCTTTTGTCAATGTAATTACAGATTTATGTTTCCCCTTTTCCCAAAACACAAAAGGTACATTTTCCATCTCCTGTCTGGGTGTTAGCTATTAAACGTGATAAGCATATTTTTAAATAAAAAGGAGGACACTGAAATGAAAAATGTAGGTGTATTTGCCAGCTATGTGACTTTGTGGAAATTATTCAACCTTTCTGTGCTTCAGTTTCTCACCTGTAAAACATGTACTATAATAATAGTTCACTGTCTCCCAGACACTTAGAAGTAACTAACAAATGCTCAGTAATATTAGCTACTATTATTTCTAATGTGTCAAATAGGAGAGATGTCAAGCCTATTTTAGAAAACCCAAGAATCGTAGACCCCATACTGTTAAGCCATATTACCATCAAATTCTATACTTTTCAGAATTGTTGCAGTTAATAGCTTTCTCATGCTTTTAAGAATGATTTAATCTATCACCCAAGCAAAGATTTAAGTTTGACACTACTCAGTGTGAGCAAAGGCATGGGAAATGGGCACTCTCACACTCTTTTTGCCTGAGTATTAGTTGTAAACAAACTGACTTTCTATCCTACTTTGGCTCTTCTGTACTGCTCATATTTTGTAATGTAAGTATAAATTATATTTAACATTAAAAATTTACTGAGATACTACCTCACGCCAGTCAGAGTGGCTAAAATGAACAAATCAGGAGACTATAGATGCTGGAGAGGATGTGGAGAAACGGGAACCCTCTTGCACTGTTGGTGGGAATGCAAACTGGTGCAGCCACTCTGGAAAACAGTGTGGAGTTTCCTCAAAAAATTAAAAATAGATCTACCCTATGACCCAGCAATAGCACTACTAGGAATCTACCCAAAGGATATAGGAGTGTTGATGCATAGGGGCACATGTACCCCAATGTTTATAGCAGCACTTTAAATAATAGCCAAATTATGGAAAGAGCCTAAATGTCCATCAACTGACGAACAGATAAAGAAGATGTGGTTTATATATACAATGGAATACTATGGGCAATGAGAAAGAATGAAATCTGGCCATTTGCAGCAATGTGGATGGAACTGGAAGGTATTATACTAAGTGAAATAAGTCAGTCAGAGAAAGACAGATATTGTATGTTCTCATTCATATGTGGATCTTGAGAAATTTAACAGAAGACCATGGGGGAGGAGGAGGAGGGGGGAAAGTTACAGAGAGGGAGGGAGGCAAAACATAAGAGACTCTTGGATACTGAGAACAAACTGAAGGCTGATGAGGGGTGGGGGGAGAGGAGAAAGTGGGTGGTGGACATTGAGGAAGGCACTTGTTGGGATGAGCACTGGGTGTTGTATGGAAACTAATTTGTCAATAAATTATATTTTAAAAAAATTTAAAAGCTAGGGCGCCTGGGTGGTTCAGTCGGTTAAGCCTCTGACTTCAGCTTAGGTCATGTTCTCACAGTTTGTGAGTTCAAGCCCCACGCTGGACTTGCTGATGGCTTGGAGCCTGGAGCCTGCTTCAGATTCTGTGTCTCTTTCTCTCTCTGCCCTTCCTCCACTTGTGCTCTGTCTCTCAAAAATAAATAAATGTTAAAAAATTTTTAATTTAAAAACTTTTTTTAATTTTTAACAAAACCAAAACAATTTAGCCTCGTTTGTACAAGTTTAGTAATGGTCTATCAGCCTTCTCTGGAGTATAATTATGGCAGAGAACATATAACCATGGCACATTCGATGTTTTTGTCCTCAACCCAGACCAAGGACAAATACGTACAATTTCCAGGGAGAGAGAGAGAGAGAGAGAGAGAGAGAGAGAGAGAGAGAGAAAGGAAGGAAGGAAGGAAGGAAGGAAGGAAGGAAGGAAGGAAGGAAGGAAGGAAGAAAGGAAGAGAGAAAGAAAGAAAACACAACAAAAAAACCCTGAGAGCTTGAGAATGTGGATACGTATGGAGAAATAATAATCTCTATTGTATTTTTCCCACACAAAATAAGATCCTTGTAAAACTTAGTAATGTGGTTTTTTCTTGAGTAGTACAAAACGTGTGTGGGTTACACTGTAACTATAAAGAAAAAAATACAGCAATAAAAATGAGCCAGACATTTGGTCCAGTTGTTTGAGTCAACTCTTCTCTTTTGAGTAAACCAAACTCATTAGCATGTGCTCTGAGGATTTGTGAGTTCTACAGCAGCTTCCCACATTTTGAATTTGTCACTGGATAGTGCTTCTGACAGGTTTCTGATGAGTTCTTCCAACTTTTGAAAATTAAAAAATCACTTTCCATGGCTAGTCTAGTATCGTTAGGGGAAATGGGACTAAGGTGTTGAATTGGTCAGAAGGAAGATTTTAAATACTTCACTCTCTATTGTTGAACTGAAAGGTAAAAAGCAACCCTTTTCTATTTATAGATTTATTATTTTATTCACTCACTCATTTTTTCACTTACCCATTCATTCATTCAACAGCTATTTGTAGTCCAAACACTGCTAGGTGCTGGTGATGAAACCACAGACAAGACGTAGTGGCTTCCTTACCTTTCATGTAAAAATGGAAAGGAAGAGTCAAAACTAAAATCATCGGTTGATAAGAACTACTAAAATTCCCAGTCCACATTCTGTGATTCTTCATATTCTTTCAACTTCATTAAAAAAAAAAAGGAGGTCTATACATATCTTCCAAAAAGGACATTATGGATATGTGACAAAGTGTAGTAAAAAGAGACAAAAGGCAAGCATTTTGTCCATTCATTAATCTATTCACTCTTTCAACAAAAATTTTTAGAGTATCTACGATATTCCAAGCACTTTTCTAGATGGTAAGGATACAGCAATGAACAAAACAGATAACATTCCCATTCTACCGGAGCTTAACATTCTAGGAAAGAGTTCTAACTACTTACATTTGAGAAGATTAAATAGTAATATTTAGTAAGACAGTAAAAAATTTAGGAAAACAGGCCTCTGAGTGCCCTTCCCCCTCCATTCTTACTTTTTGAAATATTGCCTTTTCATGAAGGATTCAGCTCAAATACCAAGCTGGCCACTTTCTCTCCTCTATTTCCCCTTCATATCCTGCTGATTCAGAGCTCTTAAAGCCTCATGTTGTGCTCATGTTTTATGGATTACAAACCCTTTGTCCATCTCCTACCACAGCACCTAGTATATGGCACAGCCTCAATAAGTTCTCCTTCAATTAAGCAGATGTAAATGAAAGGACAAATTAATATCAAAATGGTTAAGTATATTTATTCCTGTCCTAGAGAAAAGCAAATTAGATTAATTAACACTCCTTCAGTCCTTAAATAAAATTATTTTTATGATAGAAGTTCCAACCTGTTTGCTATATAGTAATATTAATGTCAATTATATTTGACAAGTCTACCAAAACTCAACAGAGTCAAAATTAAACTTTTTATTTTGTTTCTGAAACCTCCTTCTCCTATTGTTTTCCTTATATCATTTAATGACACTGAAATCTTCCTGGTTGCTCAAGTTAGAAACTTCATCCCTCTTAATTCACCAAGCTCTTGTTTTGTTTTTTGCTTTTGTTTTTTATATTGCAATACTCACCAATTCCTTTTTATTCTCCCTCATCAATCCATCACTTGAATCTTTATCTTCTCCTTGGTCTCCATTGCCACTGACTTAGCAAAACTAATTATTTCTTGCTTGAACTGTTGAAGTTGCTTCCAATAATCTCCCTATCAACATTCTTTACCATCTTCAATTTCACCTTTCACACATTTTAGGTCACTCTCATAAAAATCTTCAGTGACTCCCAAATTACATTGTTAGAAGGTGTTTCATTGAGAAAGTGACCTATGCTTAAATAATTTGGGGCACCATTGGCTTAAACTCATTTAAATAGGTTTGCTGCAGGACTTCTCATGACGAGTCTACAAGAGGAAGCAAGCCTTTCCCAACATATTTGATTTGACTTTTTTCATGGGGAATTAAATCTGATGTTGTGGGTTGGCTTACTTTTTATCTATGCCAATCCCTTTATTCTCTATATTTCTCTATTACGGAAGTTGGAAAAATTATAATATTCCCTAGCTTTCCTGGCTGCCAGGTGTGCCTAAGTGTCATTCTAGTCAATATGTTATAGACAGAAGTTATGGAAAGTATTTCCTTTTATCCCTTTTCCTGTTTTCTCTTCCTGAGAAATGGTGGCCATCTTATGCCTTTGCTAAGGATGGAAGAGAAGGAAGACGAGAGAAACCTGTTTCCCAAATAATATCATTGACCCATGAAGCAACCCTGGACTTTCTATAGGAAAATTAAACTCCTTTATCATTTAGGCTACTGTGCTTTGGATGTTCTGTTACTTCTGGGTGAATTAAATTGTAATCAATACAAACATCTTACAGACAGGGTTCACTGTCTGTAAGTGTTTGGGAAATAATGAAACACAAAATAAAGTTTAGATTTCATGCATATCATACAACCAACCCACTATTTTCCATACATCTCTTTCACCTCCAACCCTTCAAAGACACTAAAATTTTTAGTAGTCCCAAATCTCTCTCTGACTTTATGTGATGCATATAACACATATGTAATATGTATAACATGTGTGTCATTTACCAGATCTGTCCACTATGGCACCAGAGTCTTGACTGCCATCATTCATTGTGTTCTTCTGCTTCAGATACTCTACTGGATAACACCTGTACATAATGTTTATTGAACTAACCATAGCCATGTCAGTGCACATACGGGAACTTTAGAGAATACATCTTGCTTTTACTGCTTAGTCTGAAAACTGTGCCTGCTGGAAATTAAAAATTTTGTTGCCCACTCAGATTATGTAGCAATAGACCCTTCTGGACTGGGCAGTGCCTCAGAACGTTTTTCTGCCATTGCCCTCATACACACAATCTCTGAGTTGTATTATCAAACCACTCTATAGGCTATAGTGACCTAGCTTTTTTTAGTTATTTTATACCCATTAATTTTCTCCCTCAGTCTGTCCTGCTCTTTTCTTCACCCACCTAGTAAATAACTCCTCATCCTGAAAAAAATTGAGATGAAATTTCATCTGCCTTGTGAAGCCCTTCCCATAACACTCAGTTTCTTGAGTATATTTCCTTCCTTAGCATGCTGAACATATCTCTGCTAAAGCAATGACCACAAGAATATGGTTTCCTATTCATGTAACTATCCATACTAATAATCTGTAAACTCTTTAAGAAAAGACATCAGGGGCACCTGGGTGGCTCAGTCGGTTGAGTGTCCGACTTCAGCTCAGGTCATGATCTCGCAGCTCGTGAGATTGAGCCCTGTGTCGGGCTCTGTGCTGACAGCTCAGAGCCTGGAGCCTGTTTCAGATTCTGTGTCTCCCTCTCTCTTTGTCCCAACCCACTCACATTCTGTCTCTGTCTCTCTCAAAAATAAACAAACATTAAAAAATTAAAAAAAAAAAAAAGACATCACATTGTCTTTATATATGAAACTTCAGAATCCTATACAGTACTTGATATATGTTTGGTATTCAGTAAATGTTTAGCCAACAATGAATAAATGATGTAGCCAATTAATTATATAGAGTTGTTAAGAATATGGTGCTTGCAAAGGCCTCAAGTTGGTGAAGATTGAATTCCTTCCCATGCCAAAATTATGTTAATCATCAAGAAGGCTGGTGAAAAAAACCAAACCTAATTCTAAAGTGATTACATAGTCATAGCTTTATCATTACATATTAGGCAACACATATTATTTTATGAAATACTTATATATGAATTATAGTGTAATTGTTATAAAGATGTAAAAAGTTTCTACCTATTTGAAAGAAGATATAAGTTAGCAGTTGCAATATAATTTCTAAATGTCAAATGTCACTGGCAAGAAGTGCTCCAAATATCAAATACGATAAAATATTTAGGAATAAATTTAACTAAGGAGGTGAAAGATCTTTATTGGGAAAACCATGAAATACTGGTGAAAGAAATTGAAGATAAAAATAAATGGAAATGTATCCCATGTTCATAGATTGAAAAAAATTAATATTGTTAAAATGTCAATACTACCAAAAGCCATTTATAGATTCAATGCAATCTCTATCAAGATTCCAATGACGTGTTTTTACAAAAGTAAAAGAAACACTCCTAAAACTTATATAGAATGGTAAAATACTCCAAATAGCCACACACATGCACACACACACACACACACACACACACACACACACACAACTGAGAAAGAAGAACAAAGTAGGAAGCATCACACTTCCTGACTTCAAGCTACACTATAAAGCTATAAACAATATTGTATGGGCATAAAAACAGAAAAGTAAACCAACAGAATCAAATCAAGAGCCACAAATAGACCCAAGACCAAATAGATTCTCATATGGTCAACTAATCTTTGATAAGGCAGCCAATGATACTCAATGGAGAAAAGATAGTCTCTTTAAGAAATGGTACTGGGAGGGGCACCTGGGTGGCTTCGTCGGTTAACTGTCTGTCTCTTGATTTTGGCTCAGGTCACTATTTTTCCATTCATGGGTTTGAGTTCCACATTTGGGGCTAGTAGTGCAGAGCCTGCTTAGGATTCTCTCTCACCCTCTCTCTCTCTCCCCATCCCCCGCTCATCCTCTCTTTCTATCAAAATAAATAAATAATTTTTTAAGAAAAAGAAATGTCTATGGGCTAATTGCATGTTCACATCTAAATGAATGAAACTGAACCTATATCTTATACCAGTCACAAAAATTAACTCAAATGGATTAAAGACTTAAATGTAGGACCTGAACCCTTGAAACTCTTAAAAGAAAATACAGGAGTAAAATCTCCTTCATATGGTGTTGGTAAAGATTTTTTGGAGATCGCACCTAAAGCACAAGCAACAAAATAAAAACTTAAACAAGTAAGATTACATATAACTAAAAGGTTTCTGCACAGAAAAAAATTAATAAAGTGAAAAGACAACCTATGGGATAGGAAAAAATTTGTGAACCATATATCTGATCAAAAGTTGTTTTCCAAAATATATAAACAACTCACACAAGTCAAGAGAAAAACCAAATAATACAATTTTCAAATGGGCAAAGGGCCTGAATAGATATTTCTCCAAAGAAGATATACAAAAGGCCAACAGGAACATGAAAAGCACACAAAGATGTTCAACATCACTAGTCAGAAGGGAAATGCAAATTAAAAACACAATGAAATACCACCTCATGCCTGTTAGAATCACCATTACAAAAAAAGACAAGAGATAATAAATGCTGGCATGAATGTGGAGAAAAGGGAACCATTGTGCACTATTGGTGGGAATGTAATTTGTATAGCCATAATGGAAAATAGTACATAGGATCCTCAAAAAATGAAAATAAAGCTACCATATGATCCAACAATTTCTCTTCTGCGAATGTATTGAAAAGAAATAAAAACACTAACTTGACTTGAAAAGATATCTGCACCTCCATATTTACAGCAGAATTATTTACAATAGCCAAGACTTGGAAACAACCTAAGTGCCCACTGATGGATGAATGGATAAAGAAGTTGTGGTATGTATGTAATATGTATATATATAAATATATATATATATATATATATATATATATATACATATATATATACACACACACATACACACACACACAAAAGTATTATTCAGTTGTTTTAAAAAAAATTTTTTTTAACTAATTAATGAGAAAACTTTTTTTAAAAATATATGAAATTTATTGTCAAATTGGTTTCCATACAACACCCAGTGCTCATCCCAAAAGATACCCTCTTCAATACCCATCACCCACCCTCCCCTCCCTCCCACCCCCCATCAGCCCTCAGTTTGTTCTCAGTTTTTAAGAGTCTCTTATGCTTTGGCTCTCTCCCACTCTAACCTCTCTCTTTTTTTTTCCTTCCCCTCCCCCATGGGTTCCTGTTAAGATTTTAATTTTTTTTTTTAATTTTTTTTAACATTTATTTATTTTTGAGACAGAGAGAGACAGAGCATGAACAGGGGAGGAGCAGAGAGAGAGGGAGATACAGAATCTGAAACAGGCTCCAGGCTCTGAGCTGTCAGCACAGAGCCCGACGCAGGGCTCGAACTCACAGACCGTGAGATCATGACCTGAGCCGAAGTCGGATGCTTAACCGACCAAGCCACCCAGGCACCCCAAGATTTAAAAAAATGTTTAACATTTATTCATTTTTGAGAGACAGACAGAGTGCAAGTGGGGGAGGGGCAGAGAGAGAGGGAGACACAGAATCCGAAGCAGGCTCCAGGCTCTGAGCTGTCAGCACAGGGCCCAATGCAGGGCTCAAACTCACAAACCATGAGATCATAACCTGAGCCAAAGTTGGACACTTAACCGACTAAGTGACCCAGATGCCCCTATTCAGTCTTTTAAAATAAGGAAATCCTACCATTTATAACAACATGGATGGACCTTGAAGGAATTATGCTAAGTGAAATAAGTTAGATAGAAAAAGATAAATACTGTATGATCTCACTTATATGTAGAATCCTAAAAAGAAAAAAAAAGACAAAACTAATAGAAAAAAAGATCAGAAGCATATGGGAGGGTGGGGGTGGGGTAGGTAGTCAAAACTTACAAATTTCCCACAAAAAATAAATGGAAACAAATGAATATGAAAACACAGCAGTCTAAAACCTTTGGGACACAGCAGAAGTGGTCATGAGAGGAAAGTATATAGCAATACAGGCACACCTCAGGAAGCAAGAAAAATCTCAAATACACAACCTAACCTTACATCTAAAGGAGTTAGGAAAAGAACAAGAAATGAAGCCTAAAGCCAGCAGAAGAAGGGAAATAATAAAGATTAGAGCAGAAATAAACGATATAGAAACGACAACAAAAACAATAGATCAATGAAACCAGGAGCCTGTTCTCTGAAAGAATTAACAAAATTGATAAATTCCTACCCAGACTTACCAAAAAGAAAAGAGAAAGGACCCAAATAAAATCACGAATGAGAGAAGAGAGGTCACAACCAACACCACAGAAATACAAACACTTATGAGATAATATTATGAAAAATTATATGTGAACAAATTGGGCAATCTGGAAGAAATAGATAAATTCCTAGAAACGTATCAACTACCAAAACTGAAAAAGGAAGAAGTAGAAAACTTGAACAGACCAATAACCAGCAAAGAAATTGAATTAATAATCAAAAATCTTCCAACAAACAAAAGTCCAGGGCCATATGGCTTCGCAGGAGAATTCTACCAGATATTTAAAGAGTTAATACCTATTCTTCTCAAACTGTTCCAAAAAATAGAAATGAAAGAAAAACTTCCAAAATCATTCAATGAGGCATTACCTTGATTCTAAAACCAGAAAAAGACCCCACTAAAAAAGAACTACAGGCCAACATCCCTGATGAACACAAATGCAAAAATTCTCAACAAAATACTAGCAAATCAAATCCAACAGTACATTAAAAGAATCATTCACCACAATCAAGTGGGATTTATTCCTGGATTGCAAGGGTAGTTCAATATTCCCAAATCAATCAATGTGATACACCACACTAATAAAAGAAAAGAACTATATGATCCTCTCAATAGAGGCAGAAAAAGCATTTGACAAAGTATAGTATCTATTCTTGATTTTAAAAAACCCTTAGCAAATAGGGAATAGAGGGAACTTATACCTCAACATCATAAAAACCATGTACAAAAGACCCACAGCTAATATCATCTTCAAAGGTGAAAAACTGAGAGCTTCTCTATAGTCAGGAATAAGACAGGGATGTCCCCTCTCATCACTGTTATTTAACATAGTAGTGGAAGTCCTAGCCTCTGAAATCAGACAACAAAAAGAAATAAAAGGCATCCAAATCAACAAAGAAGAAGTAAACTTTCACTCTTCACAAACAACATGATACTCTATGTAGAAAACCTGAAAGACTTCACCAAAAAAATTGCTGGAACTGATACACGAATTCAGTAAAGTCTCAGGACACAAAATCAATGTACAGAAATCTGTTGCATTTCTATACAGCAGTAAGGAAGCAGCAGAAAGACAAATCAAGGAATTGATCCCATTTACAATTGCACCAAAACCCATAAAATACCTAGGAATAAAACTAACCAAGGAGGTAAAAGATCTATACTCTGAAAACTATAGAACACTTAAGAAAAAAGTTGAATATGAGACAAAGAAATGGAAGAAAAACATTCCATGCTCATAGATTGGAAGAACAGACGTTGTTAAAATGTCTATACCACGTAAAACAATCTACACATTTAATTCAATCCCTGTCAAAATAGCACCAGCACTTTTCACAGAGCTGGAACAAACTATCAAAATATTTATATGGAACCATTAAAAAAAAAAAACCCGAATAGCCAAAACAATCTTGGGAAAAAAAAAAAAAAAAAGCAAAGCTGGAGGCATCACAATTCCAGACTTCAAGGTATATTACAAAGCAATAGTGATCAAGACAGTATGATACTGGCACAAAAACATACACATAGATCAATGGAACAGAATCAGAAACCCCAAAATGTACCCACAATTACATGTTCAACTAATTTTCAACAAAGCAGGAAAGAACAGCCCATGGAAAGAAAAACAGTCTCTTCAGCAAATGGTGTTGGGAAAACTGGACGGTGACATGCAGAAGAATGAACCTGGGCCACGTTCTTACACCATACACAAAAATAAATTCAGAATGGATTAAAGACCTAAATGTGAGGCAGGAGACCATCAAAATCCTAGAGGAGAACACAGGCAGCAACCTTTTTGACCTCGGCCACAGCAACTTTTTACTAGACACATCACGGGAAGCAAGGGAAACAAAAGCAAAATGAACTATTGGGACCTCATCAAGATAAAAAGCTTCTGCACAGAGAAAGAAACAATCTGCAAAACTAAAAGGCAACCTTCAGAATGGGAGAAAATATTTTCAAATGCCCTATCTGAGAAAGGGTTAGTATCCAAAATCTATAAAGAACTTATCAAACTGAACACCCGTAAAACAAACAACCCAGTGAAAAAATGGGCAGAAGACATGAGTAGACACTTATCCAGAAAAGACATCCAGATGGTTAACAGACACATAAAAAGATGCTCCACATCACTCATCATCAGAGAAATACAAATCAAAACTACAATGAGATACCACCTCACACCTGTCAGAATGGCTAAAATTAACAACTCAGGAAACAAGAGGTGTTGGTGAGGATGCAGAGAATAGGGAACTCTACTGGTGCAGCCACTCTGGAAAACAGTGACCCAGAAATGCACTATTCAGTATTTACCCAAAGGATACGAAAATACAGATTCGAAGGAGCACATGCACTCCAATGTTTATATCAGCATTATCAACAATAGCCAAACTATGGAGAAAGCCCAAATGTCCATCGACTGATGAATGGATAAAGAAGATTGGTGTGTGTTTGTGTGTGTGTGTGTGTGTGTGTGTGTGTGTGTGTGTACACACATACAATCGACTATTACCCAGCCATTAAAAAGAATGAAATCTTGCCATTTATAATGATGTGGATGGAGCTAGAGAGTATTATACTAGGTAAAATCAGTCAGAGAAAGTCAAATACCATATGATTTCACTCATAGATATAATTTTAGAAACAAAACAAATAAACATGAGGAGGAAAAAGAGAGGCAAACCATAAAACAGACTCTTAACAACAAACTGAGGGTTGGTGGAGGGGAGCCCTCAGAGGACAAACTGAGGGTTGGTGGAGGGGAGCCTGCTGAGCATGGAGCCTGCTTAAGATTCTCTCTCTCTCTCTCTCTCTCTCTCTCTCTCTCTCTCTCTCTCCCTCTGCCCCTCTTCCCAACTTGTGCTGTCTCTCTCTTTAAAAAAATGAAAATAAAAAAAAAACACATGAAACTAAAAATAAGGGTACAAATTTTCAGTTATAAAATAAATAAGTACTAGGGATGTGATGTACAATATGATGACTATGGCTAACACTACTGTATGATATATAAAGTTGTTAAGAGAGTAAATCCTAAGAGTTCTCATCAGAAAGAGAATTTTTTTTGTTTTTCTTTCTTGTTATTGTAACTATATGACGAGATGGATGTTAGCTTAACCTAATGTAATAATCATTTCACAATATATGTAAATCAAACCATCACGCTGTGCTCCTTAAATTGATGTATGTCAATTATTTCTCAATAAAACTGGAAAAAAAATGCTGGAGGATATGATATTCAGTCACCCTCTTTTTTCTATGACAATAAAGAAGAGAAATTATGACATGCTCGTTTGAATACAAAAATGTTAACTGATTTTAGCATAAGAGAATAAAAATCGATGTAGTTGATCACAGCCACAGAAGGAAATGCTCCAAAAAAATAACAATACAAGTAAAATCACACCGTTTATTGTTGCAAATAATCCCTTAAATTCCCACCTGCCATTTAAGCAGGAAGTTCAATATTCTCCTGTCAAGGTGCCCCTGTCAATTGTTCAAGAACTCCTGAGAGCTTCCAAAGGTAATTCCCTTCTCCTCCCTTTCCAGGTGCACAGAGAACTCTGAAGGTCACCACTACCACTGCTCCTCATGTGTCAATGTCAAAGCTCATCCTTACACAGTACCACAATCCATGGGCTCATGTCCACTCTAGGTGATGCCATGTGCAGGTTCTGGTCTCATTCCCTCAGTGCTCTGAGATTGTAACTCTAGTGGACATCGTTCTTAATTCATATAATTCCCACTTACTAGGGCACAAGTTGGCATAAAGAGACCTAAGTCTACCCCTTCCCCCCAAGGAGATAAGCACTAAATCATCACTGCATCTAAAACCATCCCTACATTTCTCAGAGGATGAGGCCTCTTTTCTGCCATTCAAAATACAAAGTCTCTTTGCACCCTTCTTTCCTGATCATTCAGTTTACTTTGTCCACATAAACTCTATCAAGAGAAGTTATCAGTGTTTCTATAACGTGTGTTATAGACTGAATTTGTCTCCCGTCCAAATTCATATGTTGAAATCCTAACCCCCACTGTGATAGTATCAGGAGGTGGGACCCTTGGGAGATAAGTAGGTCATAGGGTGGAGCCATCATGGCTGGGATAAGTGCCCTTATAAAGAGACCCCAGAGAGCTCTCTTGTCCCTTCTGCCATGTGAGGACACAGAGAAATGACAGGCATATGAGGAAGTTGGCCCTTACTAGACCCCAAACTGCCAACACCTTGATCTTGGACTTCCTAGCCTCCAGAACTGAGAATAAATATCTGCTGTTTATAAGCCACCCAGTATAGTAGTAGTATCTATAGTATTGTGTTACAGCAGCCTGAAAGACTAAGGCAGTGCCCAAAGCTATCTTTCTGAGAAAAGCTAAAATTAGTAATTACACTGTGACGCTTGTCCTTGTATAATCTGAACACTAACAGGAAAGAAGCAGGCTATCTAGTTCTGTAGGTAAAAAAATGGGGGGGCAGAGAGTCTCGGGCATGATATTCCTCAGGTAAGACATCCAGCCACATAAAAAGAAACATCAGGCCTTGGAGGCAACTGTTTTATTTCCATAGAATACAAGAGAAAGAGAAAGAAGTACATCAAGAGAAGGTACCCAGATTAAGAAGAGTCTTTTCACCGGCACAGGATAGGTGGACCTCCACACACAAAGCAACATAATGACATCGGGTAATGTTCCTGGCTAATTGTCCCACAAAGACCATGCATCTTTGGAGAGATGAGGTCAAGTTCATTGTTTAAAATCACTGACTAATGTTCTTATCAGCATCTAGTATTCCTTGCTCAAATCTGATTTAAATCGTCCAGAAACAGAGATTGTTCAGTGAGATTCTGATATATGTCATTATATGTGATTTGCTTGTCAGACATTTTTGCTTGAAAAACAGAATTTTTTCAGATAGTAAAGTACAGAATGGACTTGCCAATATTTTACCCCCTGATAAACATTGGTAATTTTACTATCCACAAATAGAGTCATAAAGACAGATGCCTTTGGGTGATTGAAATCCCTCTGGATGAAATGTTATTTACTGGCTGAAGAGTCTTGAAACGGATTCTATTTTTTAAGTCTCTCACAGGTGAGGCATCGTCCACAAGCTACAGACTATGAATGAGGTATGAAGGGGTCTTTTTCGTCCTTCTGAAAATGCTCTTCACACTTGACAAGATGTATTGTGTCAGAGAGGCCTTTTTTCCCACAAATCTTCACAAAAAAATTTCAGAAAATAAAAATTAAGACACATAATAATGTCTCTCTCTCCCCAAACCCCAATCTCTCTCCTGACCTTTCTTTTTTTCTTCTCTCTCTCTCCTTTATTTATTTTTTTCAATGATCCTGTTAAGATCTTTCTCTCTTCAAGTTTACTTAACTCTGAAACCCCATAAGAAATTGCCTGTGGAAGTAGGGAAGTTAAGATCTGTCGTTTAATACTGATACCTGTAGAAATAATTCTAGCAGGCCAAAAGCTCTCAGAACCCACGTGGGAATCTCCAGAGGAACTGTATTCTCCTTGAGGGCTGTGACTAGACTTGTGGTGTACTTTTCTTTGTTACCCAGAATCCCTTTCCCCACTTCTGGTACTAATTTCATTTGGTAAGTTTCTTTGGTTGCAAGAAACATAAACCAAATCTGCTAACTTAAGCAAAAAGTATTTTATTTGAAAAGGACATGGAAGGACTCCCAGATGAAGGACTTGGTTCAAAAAGGCCAGAAACCAGGGAAGCCCTGTGAATGTGGGTCCAGCAGCCTGAGAACTAGCCCTTGAGGCCACCACCACTGAGGATGAATCAGCAATTCAGGCTTTTTGCAGTTTGGCTTGGGATTGAAATTCTAAGGATAGAACATCCAACTGGTTGTGCTTTTGCCGGTGCACAGTCGTTATAAGGGAAATCAGAGAGCCTCAAGTCACAATCCCTCCATACTTTACCTAACGGGTTCATTGCAGCTCCTCAACATAAAAGGGGGTGCTATCACTAGAAAAGAGCAGAAACAGAGGCTGAGGAGTGAAAAGGGAAATAAAGTAAATGACACGAGCTCCAGGTGATCTAAATGCCTCTTAAGAGGCTTTACTGGACCATATTTTTCTGTCATTCCCCAGAGCACCTGGGCACAAAGTAGGTGCAGAACACAGAGTGAGGCCACAACATATATTTTACTGATTGATTCCCATCACCACTCACTAGTCTATTACCTCCATGAGGGAGGGGACTTCTCTGTTATATATTTCTTTTACATGTCCTCAAGGCCCAGCAGAGTATTTTGAAAAGAGAGTCCTCAATAATGGTCTGAAAAATGAATGAATGAAAACATGAATTTTTTAAGCTATCCCAAGTATTAAGATCAGTTCCCTCCTTTTCCTCCCTCTTTTCAATTTCTTGCCCCTTTCCCTATTCATTTTTTTCATTTATTCATCTCTTCTCTCCTTAGCTTTAGCCAGAGCCAGTTTTTATATCAGAGATATAAATACCCTTAAGTGTCCAAATTTTAGAGACAAGAAAATCCACAAGCCCAAAGAGCTTTACATGAACACCGTCTTAGTGCCAATCTGGATTATTCAACATATTTCCTATCATCTGAGCAAGAGAATTTGGAATAATACATTTTTTAAAAAATCAGCTTGTAAGCAAATTGGAGATGCTTAACAAAAATTTGCTCTCAGCAGTTCACCACAGGCATATCACATTCTCCGTATGCTTATAACAATCTCAAGATTCAGAAAATCTGCTTATTATAGGAGACAGTAACTTAGAGAAACCCTTTTATTGGAAAAACCCCAAGCCAGAAATACCATACAGATCGAATATCTGAATTTGGCCTTTAATGTAGTCCAACTTTGCCTTAAAAAGAAATGAGAGAGAGACCATGGTCATAATAATTGTGTTCTTGACAGTTCATTTAATAGTTCAAATTTTAATTATATTTTGTCATTTGGAAAGATACACACTCCCAAGGAACGTTCTCTCTGCATAGCTGTTAGCTGGCCTTCGGGTCACAACTAGCCTAACTAGCCTCTTGTACAATTAACAGAGTTCAGCGAATGCTATTGCTGCCCCTTGGCATGGCCTCTGTGTTTTGACAATGCAATTTCTATTTATGACTAGACTTGCTAACACACAGGGTGAAATCTTAGGGGAAGGGTCAAAGGAAAGCTTCATTAGATAGCCTCAGCCTTTATCTTCAGTCTTTTGAAGAAAAATATTTGCCAGATCATATGGGCCTTAATTCTCTTTGCAATTTTACAGTGTAAGTGGATTTGGTAAATAAATAGTGGAACAGGTAAAAAAAATAATAATAATAACTCCAGAGTACTAGTACAAAGTATTAGACTATATTAGAACTTTTCAAACCTTAATGTGCATACAAGTCACCTGGAGATTTTGTTAAAAATTCAGATTCTGATTCAAGGAGCCGGTCGGAGAGTTTGCATTTCTAACAAGCTCCCCCCTGGTGCCACTGCAAAGGAGCAAGAACCTGAATAATGAGTTCTGATCCACCCAAAGCATTATACATCAGTCTGCTTAGAACATTCTCCTTTCTTGCTAAAACTTTTGACACGTAGTCCTCACATGCCCCAATTTTCTTTTCTTTTTTTTTTTCAACGTTTATTTATTTTTGGGACAGAGAGAGACAGAGCATGAACGGGGGAGGGGCAGAGAGAGAGGGAGACACAGAATCGGAAACAGGCTCCAGGCTCTGAGCCATCAGCCCAGAGCCCGACGCGGGGCTCGAACTCACGGACCGTGAGATCGTGACCTGGCTGAAGTCGGACGCTCAACCGACTGCGCCACCCAGGCGCCCCGCCCCAATTTTCTTTCAGATTTCAGACTGTGAAAATTAGCTGACTCAAAGTGTTTCCTCTTCCATCACCCCCATGTTTTTTCTCTTTCTGAGTTTTCCATCCCACCCGGATTGTGCATGAGCTATGAGCCTAATGTGATGTTAGTACTTTATTCGTTTCATGGTTTCTTTCCTAATAAAGTTCTCTTCACTTCTTATAAGTATAGGTACTCTCAGATACACATAAGGTATCATTTAAAGCATTTGCTCTTCTACTTATAAAAAATGGGGGGGGGGGGGGAGGGACACAAGAATAATCAACCCACTCCATTAGAAGAGCCATAATGGTTGGTTTGATTATTTTTAAATTTCAACCCAAACCTACTGAGGGCAATAGCATTTCTGTTTAACCTCTTGTTCTCCCATCTTTTACAACTCACTATTATGTGGCAGTACTTTTTCATTTCTGTTCGGAAATGGAGATGACATTCCATCCACAGTGAACTTCTTTCCACAATGCAAAGAAGTCATTTCAAAGAGGCTCATTAGCCACTGCCAGTCTCCTTGCTAATGGTGGACAGGGACCAAAACACTCTGCCAGAGGCGCTGCCTTATCAGCTCACAGTACATCCTTGGGAGATTTCCCCGAGTCTTCCTGGAATCAAAATAGTTAAGTTCGTGGCTCCACCTGCCCTCTCTACTAGAGTGGATTGATGGCACGCTGCCTTTTCCTCCTCCAAAGATGACGTCTATCACCAGACAGGGGGATCAGAATTGTAATCCTTCTTAGATTCTGTTGAATTGGAGTTTACTGCTTTGACCTTTGCAACAATACATATTTTTTTGAATGACTGCATGTTCCATTTCTTCAGGGGATTTGAAGTGATGAGGGCCAGGGAGCTAGTGGTGAGGGGGAGGGATGCTGGAGGAAGGGTCTAGAGTGATGGCAATGTGGTTTTTGACCTTCTGGACCAGGGATTTGTACTCTTGTGACAGAAGATATCCTGTGGCTATACACATTAACATTGCAGAGGTTAAAAGGCAAGCCTGAACTGCATGGAGCAGGAAACTAGGGAGTTTTTCAAGTCTAAGCAAGTGCCATATTGAGGATGATGATTTCATCCATAATGGCTGTCTCTGGCACACCGTGTCAGCCCTGACTATTTTTCTCCATTTTACACCCTCTGCCCACTAAAAATCTCACTGGACTTATCTACATGCCAGAACGGGACATTATTTCATCAGATAAGAAGCCATGGGATGCCAGCAGAGGCTGAGCAGGGGTAGACATGCTGCCCATAGACACTTTTGTCACTGTGACTGGGTACCCATAAGCCAAGCTGGAGAACATAAAGCCACAACATAGCACTACTAATTGCATATTCTTTGTCTTTTTTTTCTTTTTTTTTTTAAGTTTATTTATTTATTTTTGGGGGGGGGAGGGGCAGAGAGAAGAGAGAGAGAATCCCAAGCAGGCTCCGCATAGCACAGAACCCAATGTGGGGCTCCAACTCACAAACCGAGAGACCACGGCCTGAGCTGAAACCAAGAGTCAGACGCTTGACCTTGCCACCCAGGCACCCCTGCATGTTCTTATGCTTCTTCATTTTTCAGTTCCAATTTTGCAGAGAAAAATACCGGCATCCAAATTCAGAGTCAAGGAACATTTACAGGTGCCTCTGTGCCTAGCACTGTTCTGGGCTCCAAAATGCCTTACAAGCTCCAGAGTTAGTCAATCTCAGGGAATTCACAAATTTGTCTCAGTGCATGATCTCAGGCAATCTTTCTAATCTTATCTGTTAGAGAGAGAATGATTTCTACCTCAGAGGGTTTTTATAAGGATCAAATGATTAGATAGATAGGTAGACATTGATATAGCTATAAATATATCTTGGAATAATAACATGAGCTATTATTATTATGAATGTTGCATTTAATTCTCACAACATCGAAGGCAGACTTTGTTGAACTAATGTTTTCATCTGTTCAGGATGCTATAACAAAATACCACAAAACCTAGGTGGCTTGTAAACTACAGAAATTTATTTCTCACAATTCTGGAGGTTGGGAAGTCCAGGATCAAGGCACAGGCAGATGTGATGTCTGGTGAAGATCTGCCTCCTGGAGGGAGGTGGCTAGGAGCTCTGCCAGGCCATTAATCCCATTAATGAAGCCTCCACCCTCACGACCTAAGCACCTTCCAGAAGCCCCTCCTTTCAATAGCATCACATCTGCCATTAGGATTCCAACATATGAATTTGGAGGGAACACAAACGTTCAGACCTTAGCAGCCTTTTTTACAAATGAAAAAGCTAAGCTTCAGAGAGAGAGATTGATGAAGAATTGCATTAACTCTTTCAAGCCATTTTATGTCCTGGAGTTAGTAGGCTTAAAGGAAAAAAGGAGGGTCCCCCAAAGGAATAAAGGACTTTGCAACAGTGGCAGTAGTTGCTGAATATTCCAGAATCCCAGCTTTGCAGGGATTCCTTCCATTGGCCACGTGCAGCTTCTGCTAGTCACTAAGCTTCGGTTAATTTGAAGAGTACAGCAAGTTAAAGGAAATTCTTGTGTGTTAATAGCTGGGGCATCACCTACCCATTTCTTTTTACTTGTATGAATTTATTTGGTAGATAAATTCACATTGATTTGCAAACTTATATGTACGGGATGCTCCTTGCTTTCTGATCGTAATAAAAACAAACAGCTAGATACTAAGAAAGAGCCTCAATATCCATTAAAAGGTGGCAGTGTATATTCATCATGGTACTTTTTCCTCTCCAGATTTTACTGAGATACTACTGTCATATAACATATGTAAGTTTAAGGTATACAACATAATGATTTTATAAACAAATATATTGCAAAATGATTACCACAGTAAGGTTGGTTAACACTTCCATCCCCTCACATAATTACCATTTTCTGTGTATGTGGTGATAACGTTTAAGATCTACTCTTTTTTTTTTTGCAATCCATCTTGATATCGGCCCTATGTTCTCTGATGATCAAAATCTCGTGAAGAGAAGTTACCTAGGGAAATACATAAAATGTGTGGCCAGAATTGGATCAGGTCTAACCGGGCTTTGTTTCTTGTGTGTTTATTTATTTTCCTTACCCTGCTCAGTACCAACTCAGAGAATAACTACCAGCTTTACTGAGGATTTCTATATTTGCGAAAGAAGTCCACAATTTCAAAATAAGTCCTGGAAAGACAGTGATATAAATAAGCCTGTAGAAACTCGGGGAAGATAGGAAGGAGAGACACATTCATGGCTAAAAAAAAGTCCTCATTGGAATGTTGGCAGCAAAGTAAGAGGTAAGGTTAGCAATGAGGGAATAAGCCCTGGGCCATCAGTCTGTAGTCATTTCTGTATTCAACAGATGATTGTTGAGATCCTAGTCTCTGGGACCCTGTGCTAGGATTGCACTGAGAATAAGTAAGATAAACAAGAAGCCAAAGGGGAATGGGTCTCCTTGAGTGGGGTGGGGGGCAGGGGTAATCCTCTTACCCACA
Organism: Felis catus; assembly: GCF_018350175.1. Lineage (NCBI taxonomy): Eukaryota > Metazoa > Chordata > Mammalia > Carnivora > Felidae > Felis > Felis catus. Next base: position 118,929,581 of record NC_058374.1, read on the forward strand.
TAACTGTTACAGCACAGGGTCCTATCCTGCCAGTTCAAAACCCAGCACAAGCCCACTATTTCACTATTTCTAAGTGTTAGGCATCCACATCAAGCCCCTCACTCTCCTCCATGATGCAGTTCAGCATGGAACACTGACTCTGGCAAGCCTCAGGCTGGAGTGCTGGTTATGCCAGTGTTTAGTAGTTATGTTACTCCATGCAGCTTGCTTAAACTCACTCAATTTCTGTTTGCTCATCTGAAAAGCAGGGTTTATAATACTCACTTCTTCCGAAGACTCTTATGAAAGTTAAAGATGGTTTATGTCAACAACTTAAAGCAGAATCAGGTATATACTAAATGGTATACGCAGCACACTTATTTACAGATCCGTTATAGTCAGGCTTTAGAGTTATTAACAGTAACAAATACCACTACCTGGAATATCATTCAGGCACGAAAAAGGAGGATATCCTGCCATTTGGGACCACAGGGATGGAACTTGAGCACATTTTCCTAAGTGAGAGGAGTCAGACAGAGAAAGACAAGTGCAACAGCATTTGTATGTGGAATCTAAAAACTTCAAAGCTGTAAAACACAAAGTAAAATGGTAGCCACCAGGGGATGGAGGTGGGGCACAAGATGGATGGTGTTTAAGGCACGAACATGCAATGAGTAGTAAACAAGCCATACAGACCTAATGCACAGTAGCATGAATATAGACATTAATATTATATACTAATTGCATAATGTGATAAATATCACGGCAACAGCAATCGTTGCTTAGAGTGAAAAGCTCCAAAATGAAAGTATAAATCAGGTGCCCTTCAGAGTCAAGGGTGGCAGTGAATACATGTGGCTGGAGAGACCCAGAAAGGCTGTTGTTTCTCTTTTCCTGCTTTAGCCTCGCCATCTGTGAATTAACAGACCAGCTGGAGAAGAACGGTCTCCAAAGGCCAATAGCAGCTCAGGTTTGCTCGGATTTTAAGAAACGCCCCGGAGGAGCATCTACTTTTCAGACTCCAGTGTAAGGAAACCCTGGTTAGGACGGGTGAGGAGGAGGGCTACGGTGAGGATGGGGAAGAGGCTCCATGTGTGCGGCCCCTTGACAGTCCAGTCCCCTGCCCCTCACAACTCAGCTCACGCCAGTGAGCATGCTCATTGAGCTTTCTGCTCATTACTTTGCAGAACTAAGTTGAAAAAATAGGCCAAGGAGAAAATCAGTAGATTATAAGCCAACCCCTGGTCAAATAACACAAAAACTAACGGCTGGGGGAGCCTCAGGCCCAGTCCTGAAGAACAGGGTCCTCACCGACAGAAGCAGGAACACGGGCCTTCCCCGGTGGCCTTCCAGAGTCCCAGGTCCAGCCTCACTTTCCACCGTGTCTGCCTCCACCACCCTTTCCGGTACTTGGGGATGGTTTCACTTTTATTGTGATTTGAAATGATTCCATGACTCAGTTCTATTGTTGTTCTGTGTACAGTGAGTAATGAAACATTTTTAACGGCATCTTTTGGGCGCCTTTTCCTTTGATTTTTTCCACCTTAATGACATTATTGGGAGGGCTTCGGGGACCGTTATGCAGATGTACTTCCTGGCGAAGTTGCTGCTTCAGGAGAAGTCATTACTTTTTGTGGGGCCCACAGGCACTGGAGAGGCTGCTCTTACAAACCGCTTCCTGCGACAGTTACCTCATGAAAAATATGTTATATGTCAAATTAACTTCACGGTGCAGACCTCAGCTAAGCAGACCCAGGACATCTCCCTAACGGAACTTGAAAGGTACCCAGAGTTTTAATTAAAATCAAGAATGTAATTGTGCTTAGTTTACTCCTCAGAGATTATCCACAAAATAATATGAAGCGCTCGCCTTCGGTTTCTGACAGAATAAATGAAACTTGATTTGTTCCCCCCTGTAATGTTTATTACCGGGGAAACTACATTTTAATTGTTGTTGACAAATATTCTGATTTATGGGGTGCATAAAATGGAACGCAGTCTAGATAGCATGTGTCGACTTAACTTTTTCTTTGCAAAATTTTGCTTCGGGAGGCTGTGCTAGCTGTCTGTCGTGGGTATTCTTTAGGCCAAAGCATATTAAAGTAAATCACCAGATTGGATCTTGACTAGTAAAAAGAACCATCTGTTAGGGAAAAATGTAAGCAGTGGGCGATAGAGGCAGTACTTGCCAACACAGGGAGGGCAAAAAGATCAACTGGAAGAATGGCAGTGTCCGGGGGATTCTATCCAGAAGCTGGTTAGCTTTCCAGCATCCAAATCATGCATTTTTAATTCATCACATGGCAAAAAGACAAGTCAGACACTAATTGGCACCATAAAAGAAAATTTGCACCATACCAGGAACTGTTCAGTCAGGGGGACGTTGCGTCCCATTCCACATGGACCATTTTATATTCTGTTTAAAGTTTAGAACTAAAACCTGAGGATTCAGAGATGGCTAAAGAATCTATTTAAATGACAGATTCCATTCAGAATGCTAGTTCATTACCAGAAAAAAATTTGGGGGTAAATATGCCCATGACCCTCTTCTAAACAAAGAATCTAGTAAATAATTGGCATGTATGGAGTGTCCATATATATATATATATAGGGAATATATATATAGGGAATATATATATATATATATATAGGGAATATATATATATATAGGGAATATATATGTTATGTTATGTTATGTTATGTTATGTTATGTTATGTTATGTTATACACACATACATAAAATGTATCAGGTGTTAATGACAAAGTATTTGCTATATCAACAATCAGTTGGTTCTGATAGTGGTCATTTTCTATATGTGTGTCCTTAAGGAAACTAGAATAAATGTTGATTAATTTTAATGCTATATGCTAAATATACATTAATATATTTGAGATCTATTAAGTTGAAGCATCTTGAGACTCGTGGTATTTCTTTCCACTGGTGACAATTAAGCGTCAAGAATACATAAAAGTATTGCCCTATTCTTCTAGGTCCTTGTCCCAGAAAAAGCAAAATGAATGTTAATGGAGGGTCCTCCTTGCCCTCAATATGGCTATGGGTGATTACAGACTTTGCATACTTTGCTTTCAAGATTTTTCTTGTGGCTGCTTTCTCAAACTTTATATCCCAACACACTTTGCTTTTGCTGCATTTTTAGCTCAAAAAGCTCTTTCAAGCATAATTAAATCATTTAATGTTCCTGAGTGTTATTTCCCTCCTTAAGAAATGCAATTTCATGTCATTTCTTTAATTTGAACTCGTATTAGTTTTTCTGCCTTAGAATATACCTGTCTTTATGAAGCTCCTGCAGGTACATTTCCAACACCTGGGATTTTAAGACGTTAACCCAATACTGCCCCACTGCAGATGGGCAGGGCCAGACCATTACTCCCACTATGCACTTTCTTTGGGACATTTTGAAACTTAAACATCACTGTGGGGACTCAGCATTACATCTCAGCCAAGTTCTCCATCCCTGTCTCCTGGGGAGAGAACGAGGTGACAGTCAAGCCTTTCCTGAGGTGACATTTGCAGAGTTCAAATAGAAAGATGGATTTCCTCTTTTTCTTTAGCCTTGAAAATGTTCAAATCTTATGGGAAGTCTGGAGAAAAAGTTAGGGAACTTTGATCATAGAGGCATGAAAGAATGGTTGGGACTCAGAGGAGCCATGTGCAGAACCTGGAGGAGAATTTGGGAATAACTGCTCAATTTGGCAACTTTACCAAAACTGAAGTATCAAAAATAGTTGCTGTCTTAGCTCAGGCCGCCATAGCAAAATACCACAGACTGGGTAACTTGAACAACAGAAATTTATTTTCTCCCAGTTCGGGAGGCTAGATGTCCAAGATCAAGGTGTTGGCATATTTGATTTCTCCTGATTTCTCTCTTCACCTGCAGATGGCCACTTTTCACTGTGCCCTCACCTTTTCACTGTGTCCTCACATGGCCTTTCCTCTGAGTGTGTGCGTCCATAATGCCTCTTCCTCTTCCCATAAGGACATCAGTCATATTGGATTAGGGCCTACAAATATGATCTCACTTAACCTTCATTACCTTTTTGAACACTTTATCTCCAAATACAGTCACAGTCTAAGGTATGATGGGTTAGGACTTCAACATATGAATTTTAAGGGCACACAGTTAAGTCCATAACAACTGCAAATGCTCTAATGTGGTGAGAGCAGCCAGCGTAGGGGAAATTAATTCAATATGCCCAAGATGCAAAGCACCCCACTGGACAACATGAATAAAGCCCATCCTTAGGACTTGAAGTATTTTATTTCTGTGCCTGAAAGGGCTACGTGAAAATCTATGGGATTCACAGCCCAAGACATTATCTTTAAGAAAGAGAAAGATTCAAGAAAAGAATAATCAAAGCTAAGTTACTGTTCACAGGATGTTCCTGGTTAATCTAGCCTCAAATTCATTCTAAGCCCAGTATTAGAGCACCAGATACATCTTTTCACAGCGGCTCTAGACTGTGAGCTCCTCCAAGGCAGGGACTTTGTGTCACACATCCTTTGTGTCTCTCATGCCCAACGAAGGACCTGACACATTCAGGGGTTGGCGGGTGGGGAGTGGTGAGAGTTTCCTGAACGGAGGCAAAGACTGTTAGCAGAGCAAATGAGAGCATGGAGAGGCTCAAGTCCTGCTGATTTCATTATATTAGGTAGAACTATCTGGTATTTCTCTCAAATTAGAGCTTTTTCTGCCAGAGTAGTATTTGAAATAGAATGCATGACAACTGTGAATAAAATAAAGAATTCACTTTAAAAGTCAATGTATTCATTCCTGGTGTTTACTCAGAAAATATCTGCAGAACATATTAAGGCATTTAAAGTTTCAGAGGGAATTAACAGTCCCTAAGGAATATCAGTGACCTCACGGAAACAATCTAAATATTTCCCCAAAAACTCTCGTCAAACTTTGGCACACTACTTCGTTTACATTTACATCTTTTCTTAGAGAACTAGATGGTATGTACCTTATTCTCCTCTATATCTCTTTACAATTGTGCCAGATGGGAATTTCTACTAAACTTCTAATTTTACCCCTATTGGTTTTATGAAATATTAACCATTTAGTCAACTGACCCTCAGACAAATAATTGTTTCTTAGTAATGAGCATTGATTTTCACATATTAGCATGACAGTAAAGGGAACCTTAAATGTTTTAGGTGTACCATATTAACTTTTCAGTTGAAGACGTAGCTGGTAAGCATAATGTGGAGATATGAGAGAATGAGACCCATCCTTTAGACTCCAAGTACTTTCTTAAAAGAATAACTAATATAAACCTGGGCTCTACTGTCCAAAGTTTCTCTTATTTCTCCTAAAAAGTAAAGGCAATTTCACACCTGTTCTCTTTTATCTTTACAATATCCCTCTCAGGAAAACCGATTGCTGTGCCTCTGTTTTGTGAATGGAAACGCTCACTCAGGAGACATTCACAGCTTTCCTACAAGTCACGGTGTGCACAAAGCTGGGATTACACTCCGGGTCTTCATCAACTTCAGTGGCAGAACTGACTTTAACAGATGAGAATGGAACCTTCTTGAAGGTGCCTATAATCCATAGAGCTCCTGGCATTTGCTGGGCACTCAGAGCAACACAACTTGATATGCAATAGATTTCAAATCACCTGAGCTTCAGCTAAAACTTCTCTACAGTGGTTTAAGACCACCTATAAGAAAAACCCTCCTATGAATATTGTTTTCATGATAAAAAAAATTATAAGGCAGAGCCACCTTTAGAAATGTGGAGAAGACAGCTGGGAAAAAGCATTAATAATCTCTGCCCTATAGGGGTGCCTGGGTGGCGCAGTCGGTTAAGCGTCCGACTTCAGCCAGGTCACGATCTCGCGGTCCATGAGTTCGAGCCCCGCGTCAGGCTCTGTGCTGACAGCTCAGAGCCTGGAGCCCGTTTCAGATTCTGTGTCTCCCTCTCTCTCTGCCCCTCCCCTGTTCATGCTCTGTCTCTCTCTGTCTCAAAAATAAATAAACGTTAAAAAAAATAATAATAATCTCTGCCCTATAAAGAACAAAACAGTGACTACTATTTAAAAGATGAAAAGGACATTTACTCTTACTATAGACAAGTCATGTGTGGCCCACCGCAGGACTCTCTAGGATCAGTGCCTTTTGTCGACTATCTCCAGATGAAGTTTAATTTAGAACCATGTAAACATAGAACTTTAGGGTTGTAAGAGGTCTTAAGGGGCATCTTATGCAGGATTCCATCCAGTGCTTGACTTTCTTCAATAATATCCCCCCAACTGATTGTCACTCACTCTTGGCTTAAACACTTCAAATGCAGTAAGGGGCCACTTCTCCTTTGAACATCTCTGACTGATGAGGGACCTCCATAAGTTCCATCCTCATGCAATGAACAGAAATGTCTAACTTCAACCTATTATTGCACTTCCAAGGTGGACTCCCAGAGAACTAATCTAATCCTTCCTCTATAACATGGTACTTTTATAGTTGGTGATACCTATCCTGTCTCATTTTCTCCCAGCTGAACAATCTCAGTTCCTCTAACCACCCTTAATAGGACATGGATTCAGTTTACCACCTCTCCTTGTGACCATGCCGTTGAATGTATACATTTTTATTTTATTTTACTTTATTTAATTTTTTTAATATTAGAGGGAGAGAAACTGCAAGCAGGGGAGAGGGGCAGAGGAAGAAAGAGAGAATCTCAAGTAGGCTCCAAGCTCAGCACAGAACCAGACGCAGGGCTCAATCCCATAAATGATCTGAGCCGAAATCAAGAGTCTGACACTCAACCCACTGAGCCACCCAGACACCCGTGAATGTATACATTTTAATATTTATTCATTTGACAGATACTTATTGAGTGCCTCAGGTATGTCAAGAACTCTCCCAACAGGTCTATCTCTTCTTGTGTGAAGCCAAGAACCTAAAGATCAGGTATATAGCTCTACTAACAGAATACAAAAAATGTGGTCATTTGGTATCTTCCGAGATGATTTCTTCCAGAATACCATTTCCCATTAAACTAGACACCATACTTCTATTAATATTACTGAAGACTGAAGTGGGGTTTTTTGTTTCTATTTTTGCTTGTTGTTGGTTTTTTAGCAAAGAATAACAGTGGTTATTGAGGTAATAGTCCCCAAATCTCTATGGCTTAACTTGTAATAGTTTGTAATAGTTGAGCACTTCTCAGGTGACATGAAGTCACAGATCAGGAGGCAAGGGCAGAGGAAGGGCTCTCCTCAACACAGTCCTTCATGGACCAAGGCTTTGGCACATTCCTAGGACCTCAGAGTGCCCCACTACATCCAGCCCTAAGTCAAGGGAAAAGTGAAATTATGGAGAAGGCTTGGTGCTCTTAACTGCCTTTGCCCAGAAAAGTCACATGGATCATACTGTCCTGAATTTGTACAGTTCGTTTATTAGTTGATTTGTCAAATTTTTGTCTGATTTGATTCAGACCATTTATTTTGTTTTATTTTCAATCTTTATTCTGTCACAAGTTATATTTGCTATCACTTCCATATTCATGTCACTTTACCATCTGTACATTTCTTAAGAATATTGTTATGTCCTCATGAAAGGCATTAGCTGAAAAGGTAAATCACCTGGGGAAAAGGACTACAGCACACTATTAGAAACTCCCTTCCAAGGTAACAAAAATGAACTTTCTTTGTATTTAGTTATTGTTATTCTTCCAATTATGAAGTCATTTATATAGGTAGAAGATAGATGATAGATTGATTGATTGATACATGATAGATAGATAATTAGATAGATAGATAGATAGATAGATAGAGTCATCTTGCTAAAACACATCTTTTCCTTATTCCCTTGCCTGAAATTCATCATTTAGTTATTAAATAAACAATTGTTTTTAACCTTTACTGTGGGTCAGGTACCTTGCTAAGATTTTGATCCATTTCTCCTTAATCCTCACAAGTACCTGTAAAATAGTTATGCTCATCTTACAGATAAAGAAACTGAAACTTAGGAAGATGAAGAAATTCCGCCAAACTAAGTAGTTTGGAGTCAGAATCTAAACTTTGATGTCTGTCTCCAGAGCCTGCTTTTGCATGTGCTTCATGACCTTTCATACCTCAGTGGGTCCTCTTCTCTGTTCTCCTTCCTCTTGGGCCATAGGCAGATGGGTTCAGGCAGGGAGAGATGGATAACCTCAACAGCACATATCTCAATTATTATCAGGGACCACTGTTATGTTATTATCACTCATGGTTTTCCCAAGATTCAGTGTCAAGCAAACCAAACCATGGGCTTCTCCATATCCAATAGACCTTTTGCTGGTCTTTTCTCGGGCATACTTTGGCTCTGTTGGCCACTCCTACTCTCTTGAAATACTTTCTTTCCTCAGCTCCAATGATACCTCACTCTCTTCTCCTTCCCTCCCTCTGGCCATTCCTTCTTTGTCTTCTCCTCTACTTAGCATTAAATGTTGCTACTTGTTAAAATAGGAATCTACGCCCCCTCTTCTCATCCATGCCTATAGCTGCATCATCACGTATATACAGATAAATCCAAGTGTACATGTGACATTTTAGAATTTCCTCTGAGCTCCAGACCCAAATATCCAGCACTCCCTTGGCTCACCACACTCAACAGTCCAAAAGCAGACACAAGCTTCTCTGGCAAACATGGTTTTCTTCCAGGGGTCTCTTAGCTTGCTTACCAGTACTCCTATGCACACCAGAATCAGAGAATCACCTCTCTGCCCATCACCATCCGGTCATTATCTTTACATTCACTCATTCTATTTCTGCCACTTCTACCCCAATCCAGCCCTTCTGTGCTATGTCTTCTGAAATAGCCCACTGGCTAGTCTGCCTACATTCATTCTGGTCTCCTGACAACCCATACCCCCACTGCAACCAGAGTGATCTTGCCAAAACCTAAATCTATTCACATCTTCCTCTGCTTTAAATTCCTTGATGGGTCCCCATTGTTCCCTGATCCCTAGCCACATTGACCTTTTCTCAGCCCCACTTAGCTATTATGCTCCCTCCTGCCCCAGGACATTTGTATACATTGTTCCTTCTCTCCAAAGTACCCTTTCCCATGACAATTCCACCTGAAGAAATCATGCTTCTCCCTCACCTCAGTGCAAACACCACTTCCCAGGGAAAACCGGGTCGATTTCTCTTATATGCTCACACTTACATACCTTTCACCCTTCTTTTGTAACAGTTATCATGACTGTCATTTTATATTTATTCTGGTATTTCTTTGATTAATGTATGTCTTCCCCACTAGACTATAACGTTTTTAGGAGCAAAGGCCATATCTCCTTTTAACCCCTCGTATTGCCAGTGCCTAATAGAGTGCTTAGCACATTTCTGTGAAATAAATGAATGACCCAGCCCATTCTGTAATTCTAATCATTTGATTCCCAGGAAACTGTCCTGATCTAATGAAAACTAAAATATCCACTTCATTATTAAATTATGTCTTCATGAGAATTCATTGTGGGTAGGCCAGAACCAAAATTTCACCTAACCACTAGACGCATATTCATTCGTGTGCATGAAATCTACCATATTACTTCACAGCGCATGATGAAATATAAACTCCAGTGCTGGAATGTTTTCCAATAGTGAGCTATTAATAATTTAACAAAATTAATTCAGAACACTTCACTCAACAGTGAAACAGAGATGAGGAGGAAATGATGCGTGTACCAGTCTTCTAAGGTTGAATTAAATACGGCAAGCAAGTAAAAGGGAAAAGACGCCGACCCTTCTTTAGAATGAAAGTCCCCATTTACAATTTAACACAAATTTTATGTTTTTCTACAGATATTAAAGAACAAACATCAGAGACATAAATAAAAATCTCTGCTTTACACAGGTGAGTGACTTAACATGGTAATAGTCATTTGTCAGGCCTCAGAAAAGGAAAGAAAAATTGAAGGGATTTTTTTCTTCAGCATGAAGCAGTAATCAAGTCAAAGAAAAGCTTTCAGTAATTATTATTATTAGGAATAATCATTAGGACTAAAAAGTGAGGCAGACAATCCACAGAGCATAGAATTAACTCCTACCCAGAGGGCCTCACAGTTTTCACTAGAACAGCAGAGAAAAGCAGGAGACATTTATTAGAAAAACAGGTGAGCCACTAGTGGAGCAAAGTTTCCCAGTCAAAATCGTACTTTAAATAGGGAAGCCAGCTGATTTCTCTACCCCACCCACCAAGAGTTAAAGAGGAGAAAGATGGTGAGCAAGCTGGCAAAATCGTTATCCAAAGGAAGGAGAAAACAGATGTCCAGCAGTCAAAATGTAACTCATCAATAAGAAGCATTGGTATGTAGACCAGTGGTCCCCAGACATTAGAGCATCACCATCACACGAAGGCTTGTTAAAATGCAATAACTGGGGAGCGCCTGGGTGGCTCAGTCAGTTAAGCATCTGACTCTTGGTTTCGGCTCATGTCATGGTCTCACCGTTAGTGAGTTCGAGCCCTGCATTGGGCTCCATGCTGACAGCGCAGAGCCTGCTTGAGATTCTTTCTCTCCCTGTCCCTCTCTGCCCTTCCCCCACTCACACTCACCTGCCCTCTCTCCTTCTCTCTTTCAAAATAAATAAGTAAGCTTAAAAAAAATAAAAGAATAAAATGCAATAACTGGGGCCCACCCCCCAGAAGTTCTGATTCGGTGAATCTAGGGCAGGCCCAGGAATTTGCATTTTAACACACGTTCACAGGTGATGCCGATGCTTCCGCTCTAAGGACCACCCTTCGAAAACCACAGTTTGAAAACCACCTACAAAACTTCTAATAATAATGAGTGCTTGCGCTGTGCTGAAGGTTTTGCATATGTCACCTCATCTCATCTTTATAACAACACTATGAAAGGGGAATAAATATCCCCAACTTATAATAAGGAACTTGAGGCTGAGGCATGAGTTAACCGGCCAGCCCGGTGTGGAAAGTCTAACTCCAGAGGTCAGGACATGGATAACACTGCTGGTGGAAAACACCGACCCAAGCAGGAGCCACAGGACAGCAGTAGAGAGGTTACAGAGATGCTGCTCTCTTATGTAAATGGGTTCTTCTCCCGGTACCCCCACTGCCCTCCAAAGAAGCCTCCATCCTAGAGGACAGCTCTGGAGTATAACAGACTATACGTGGGTGCCAGGGGTTACAAGCCTTCTCTATAGCTCAATTACTCATCTGTTTCATGGACCTAATAATTCCTCCCTCCACGGCTTGTAAGAATTAAATGAGATAATGTATGTAAAGCACTTAGTACCTGGGGCATCATACCAGCTCAGAAGCTGCTGGCTCTTTTATTATTATTGCTATTGTTGCTTCGTTATCATCAGCATTAATGTTGTCATCCTCAAGGGAAGAGCAATTATTTCAAAGGGAAAGTATAATGGCCTTGATAATCTTCAGTGATCAGTTCACAGTATTCCTCCTGTTAATCAAAAGCTTGGCAGTTTGGGTCACGTGGTTCTAATGACACAGGTGCTCCTGACAGAATTAGCAAAAAAGGAAAGTAAAATAAAGCAGCATTTGGTGCCCTACTTTTCTCCAGTACGGTTTACATGTTCTCCTAATTAAATTTTTGAGTAAACTTCGTTCCACAGCCGTGCTGGGTTTACTCAGATGCACTATAGAATGATTCACAGCCTTGATAGAAACTTCTCCGCTCTCGGTGCCAAATGCCTTGCTGTAGGTGCAACATGAGAATTCATCTATTATTTTACCTTCGCTTAATTAATTCCACTGCCAGCTACCTGTTGATGATGGGGGTCTGTTGGCAATGCTGAACAAAGTCTTAAGTCAAAGAGTTTTAATAACATGTTTACTGCTGGGTGGTCTGCCACTTTTGATTAAACTTCATGAGGATTTATAACCATGTCTCCCCCCACATGTCTGTAACCTTTAAGGGATGTCTGATACAAAGCAAAGGTCATGGGTTCCAAAAGCCCTTCTTCTAATAAATATGTTAGACAGCTGATCCTGAACATGCAGTGGTTTCTCATCCTTTCTCCACCCTCCCCCCACTTGCTTTTTACAGCAATTCTCAACAAGGATAAAAATTAACGCGAAAAGAATTAATGGTTTAATTTTGCAAGAGCAAAGAGAGCGTTTACGATGTCTCACTGGGGAAAGGGGCTTCTGTCTTTGCTGATGACCCAAACGTGTCTGCCAAGGAGAAATATGGTGTCCAGTCTCCCATTGAACTGCCACAGGAATGGATTGGCCGTGGCTACTGGCTTGACAGGTGCAATAAATATTAATTAGTGTGCTTGGCTACAGAGGGAGTAATGATATACACTGCTCCTCTGAAGCGTTAAATTGTAGTGTTAGTCTTGATAATGCCTCATCTTCTCCATCACGGCAGGAAAACATTTTGAGTTACACGCGTCCCTATATAGGCAAAGGAATAAAGGTTTATCTGTTGTCAGGAATATTGCAGGTGCAAAAAGTGGGGGCTAAGACTGATGTGAGTCAGGCACCAGGTATTCCGTGTGTGTGTGTGTGTGTGTGTGTGTGTGTGTGTGTGTTTTAATCAGCATTTCATGCGGCACAAACCAATTTCTATAATGTTTGCTGCTGTTAAGGGATAAAGCTGAAACATTTTGCTATTGTCAAGATACTTGATTAGGTTGGGAATGGATTTGAAAACTCCTTGTCTGAAACAACTGCCACAAATATGCATTAAATATTGGAGGAACCGTGTTTATTAGATTACAGAGGAGTTGGTATGTTTATGGGATGATCCCCAGTGTTTGTGAATAAATACCTAGAACAGCCTGGGAACTGGAGATGGCTGTATTTGGGAACTAAAGATAAAAATGCTCTTAAAATTCAGCTCTGATCAGAAACAAACAAATAAAACAAAAAAACAGGCGAGGAAGACGCAAGATAAGCAAATTAACATTAGCACTGATTCTAGGCTTGCAACAAAACACGTTTTAGAAATGGGTATGTTCAGTTGTTTACACCTGAAGTTACAGCAACGCAACAGCATTTCACCAAGAAAAGAGGCTCTAATTAAATACTGATATTTTCCAAATCCTTAATTATAATGGCTTACAGTTCTGCCTAAGGGCTTCTCTAGGAGCTAATTTGCTGGAATATTACCATTTACACTTTTTCGTTTGTTGAAGATCTTGTTCCCTTGCGAATTGCCTTTTTTAAGTGAATTGCCTTTTTTAAGTTTGTCGTAACTTCATTTGCCATTCTCTTTCTGGGAATGCTTCCTACCCCCTGTATCGGAAAAACTGGCAAGAAACTTGGCAAACAAAGTTTCCTTCTGGGTGGAATTCTTTCCCCCTCCTGCATGGCTTAAATGTGTTGATACCTGTTTTTGTACTGCAGCTGCAAAGCAATGGTTTTTGGCAACGGGAATGCACGTGTGTTTCTTATTCTCTCCTGGAGTCCTGGGTTCTAGCAGCATTTCCTCAAGCAAGCATTTCTGGAGCTACAGGGGGCACAGGGAAGCAGCATTCAATGGGCACTGAAATATTAACTAATGATGAATTGCCCCCAGTCAGCAGACACCTGGGAACTGGCACTGGACCATTTTTGCAAAATATGCCTGCTGGGCAATCTCCCAGGACACAGCTCCAATCAGTGGGACATACCTTCCCCAACTCCCTCCTCTCCTGCAACATTTCCACCCGCTTTCCTAGAGAAGAACAGAGTCCATCTCCTCACCGCCTCCCCGCCCCCCACCCAGGTCCTTGGAAAAGGTTTGACTACCCCCTAGAGGTGACTCGACAATTAATAGTCCTCGATATTTCCTGTCTATCAGACCCTTAAACACAAGGGGCCATTGTATATGTAGGTGCCTGATGGGGAACAGGAACTAATATGTGACTAATCACCTCTTGTCCCCAGCATGGAGTCAGATCTCTAGAACTTTATCCTTGGCAGGATGGACCAAGAGGTGAACAAGGAGGCCCATGGGATAAGAGCAAGGCATATTCTCTAGCCTCGTGTAAAAATGTGTTCCTCTACAATCCCCAGGACTACAAGATTCTGCCTAGCTATTATGAAACAATTTGTGGAAATGGCCAGGTTTCTAACTGTCATCAAAATACAGATAATTAATGAGATACTTGAAGAAGATTAGAATGTGGATGCTATGGCCCCATTATTAAGCACTGCCTTACTGGCATATGTGTCCTTCTGCTTTGAAAAATTTCAAAGTTCAATGCCCTCAACAAAAATCAAGGTATTTCCAAAGGCAAAGCAGGTGATAGTATTCAAACTCATACTGAGCCCATGAAAATGAAAAGCCCACAAACTGAATTTTGAGAAAAGTATATCAAAAATTAAATAAGCTTTGCTTCATGGAGCTCCAGAAATTCTTTAAAACTCTTTAATGTATAAGACGTCAGATCTGCTGTAGTCCTGGGCTACAACCTGGTGGTTGGAATCACCAGCCTTCCCCTAGGCATGGTTAAGAGACTCAAAAAGAAAAACATCTAGTTAGATCAATTATGCTTTCACCCATAAGAAGAGAAAAGTCCCTATTGAAACCTCTAAAAATATATCTTAAATGCACGTCTAAGTAAGGGGGATTTAAAATAAAAATGCTAATGGAATTTGGGGGCGCCTGGGTGGCTCTGTGGGTTAGTGTCAGACTCTTGATTTTCAGCTCAGATCATGTCTCACAGGTTCATGAGATCAAGCCCCATATCAGGCTGAGCACTGACAGCTGCTTGTGATTTTCTCTCTCCCTCTCTCTCTGCCCCCACCCCCTGGCTTCTTGCATAATCTCTCTCTCTCTCTCTCTCTCTCTCTCTCTCTCTCTCTCTCTCTCTCAATAAATAAACATTTAAAAAATGCTGATGGAATTTGGAAACTGACATACCTGAGCTTAAATAGGGAGTCACCAGGAAATGTGAAATCTTGGGTAGATCACTTGAGCCTCGATTTCCTCATCTGTAAATGGAGTATAGTGGTACTTTTCTCAAAAGGCTATTAGGAGGATCCAATAAGATTATATTTTGTAATGTTTGGAATCTAATAAATAGATGGTATACATAGTAACTACATGATAGTAATTACAATTATTGCTATTAAATTTCAAAACCTTCACAATGATCCATAAGGCCCTACATCATCAGATTCCTCTCCAAGTCATATGATGTGGTAGGCAGAATTACAGGGGGAGAGAAGACCCCACACCCAAATCCCCAAGACTGTGAATCTGTCACACCTGTGAATATGTCCCAATGAATAGGTTTAAGGGGCTAATCAATTGACTTTAAAATGGGGAGAGTATCATGGATTACCCAGGTGGGTCCAATAAAAATCACATGAGCCCTTAAAGCAAAGGCCAGCAAGGCAGTCAGATTGAAAATCTGAGAAGGACTTCATCTGCTGTTGCCAGCTTAAAAATATAAAGAGCCACATGGATAGTGTGAAAAAGAAGTTCCAAGCACCAGTGAGGACCCTGAGCCTCAGATGAGAACTAGCTTGACCGCCATTTCGATTTCAACCTTGACAGACTCTAGGCAGAGAATTCAGCTATGCCCAGACTTCTGACCCACAGAAGCTGTGAGATAATAAACGGATGCTGTTTTAGGCTCCTAAATTTGTGGTGATTTGTTACGATAGCAATAGAAAACCACTGTAGCCATCTACCCCTTACCTAAAGAGACATTTTGAACATGCCATGCTCTTTCTGCCTCAGGGCCTTTGTACAAGCTGCTCCCTCTGCCACTGATTTCTTTCCCCAACTTTCCACTCTACTAACACTATTCATCCTTTTGGTGTTGGCTGAAATCTGACCTTCTCCCAGAAGTAGTCCTTGGATTTCTTATCCAAAGTGGGTCCAGAGGCACCTGAATGCCTCAGTCAGTTAATCATCTTTCTCTTGTTTTTGGCTCAGGTCATGAACTCATGGTTCATGAGATCGAGGCCCACATCGAGCTCTGTGCTGACAGCTTGGAGTCTGCTTGGGGTTCTCTCTCTCCTTCTCTCTCTGCCCCTCCCCCACTCATATTCTCTCTCTCTCTCTCTCTCTCTCTCTCTTTCAAAATAAGTAAACTTTAAAAAATAAAAAATAAAGTGTGTCCCCTCCCCACCACCATTTACACTTTCTTTCAAGACCCTGTTGATCTCTTCCCAAGTCTGTCAGAATTTGTAATTATCTCATTTGTCTTTGCTCTTGTTTATTTTCCCTCCTTAACTGTAAATGCAGCACATACCATGAGTCAATAAATAGTTGCCGAGTGAACATGGATTACTGCTTTACCTCACTAAATCCTTATGAAACATCAGGTGAGGAAGACACTATTAGTATCTCATTTTACAGATGATGAACCTAAAAAGTAAAGAGATTGAGTAACATTCTCAGGATCACACAGCCCCTAAGTGATCAAGCCCATGAATGACCCCATGGCTCACGTTCTCAATCTCTGAGCTTTCATGCCCCTCTGATGGGAGTTCTACAGGTAGGAAAATATCAACATCACAGTTGATAATATCAACAGACGTTATTCCCCTGAATTCAGATATTTGGAGCACTCTAAGTAGAACAGACGCTTAAATTCAAAACTTTGCCTCCTGACGCAAAAATTGAGGCATGGTCTCTGTATTAGTATCCAATGGTGTCCAAAACAAAGTGGGTGGCTTCAAGCAGCAGAAATCTATTATGTCACAGTTCCAGAGGCTACAAGTCTGAAATCACAGTGTCTTCAGGGCCACATTCCCTCTCAAACTTGTAGAGGAGAACCCTTCCTTGTCTTTCCTTAAATTCTGGTGGTTTCCTGCAACCCTTGGTGTTCTTTGACTTACTGATGCATGCCTCCAGTCTCAACCACCATCATCACATGACACGCCGCCTCTGTGTGTCTGTGTCCAAATCTCCTCTTTTTATAAGGACGCCAGTCATTTGGATCAAAGGCCCACCTACTCCAGTTTGACCTCCTCTTAACTAATTACACCTGCAATGCCCTAATTCCTAATAAGGTCACATTCTCAGGTACCAGGGTTAGGATTCCAACACGAATATGGTGGGGGCACAATTCAACCCCTGACAATCTCGAAACTACAACATGTGATTTTGATTGGTTATCAGATGAGGGATGTTCTGCATGCCTGTGTTGGCCCTGCTCCTCTCTCTGCTCTTGCAGGGTTTCTCATCGCCCGGGGAGACCACAGCAGCTGAGGTCAGAGGCTGCTGCTGCTGCCGTGGTGGCTGCAACAGGAGGGAGCAATTAGGGGAAAGGCTTGTTTGTGAAAGCCAGGCTCTGTCTCCTCATTACTGTCTCTCTCACTCCGCGCCCCTCATCTCTGCTCTCTGCCCAGGCTCTCGGGTAGTCATTTATGGAAAAGCACGTGATGGGCGTGTGTAACTGTGAAAGTGTGATCACTGCCTCGGACATTTGATTTGGCAAATGACATTTTTACAAAAGCACTTGCGGAAGTCTGGTGGACTCCTTTCTTGACAGTTCTAACTGGGGACAAAAATAGAAACATGGACAGCAACCGCCAAAATTAATGGAGCCAGATTATTTAACACTGAAACACCCGCTCCTGACTCTGCAGCCAGTCACAACTCATGTATGTTTTATTGTACTAGCAAGAAACCACAGCACAGCTTGAAGTGTGAGTTTGAGGTCACTGAACACGGGGAATTCTCCAACTGTTTCGCAGCTACCACAGAGTATGTGTGCGGAGCCTGCATATTTGGGGGGGGGGGGCGGGCGCAGAAATCTATGTTTTAAAATTAGCCAGTTGAAATTTTCCAGTAATAGAAAAATGCAAGATGAAACTCACGAATTTATGCTTCAGGGCATCTACTACATATTGGGACTGGAACAAAGGACCTCTGGCTTTTAGTGAAATATGTGTTCTGTTCCTTGAGCTGCTTGTTCCCACTCATCTCAGGCTTCCTGCTAGCCCATGGCTACCAGAAGGAAAGCAGTAAGAATAAAACATTCTAATATCTGAACTATGTTGCTTTTTATGGAGTCCTGGCATTCTAGTTCAAGTGTTCCAAGATAACAGTTAGATATTTTAAGCTGGTATGGCTTGGGCACTAGCAAAGAGAACAGAGCCTGCCCTTTGCTGTACAGGGAAATGCGTTAACACTGTAGTGCCTGGATCTTGCAGGAGGTCTGAGGAATCCAGGGAAAGAAACAAGGTGTCCACAGTAACAAAGGAGCATTCTGGGGACATAGGGGCATGGTTGTTTATCAGTTGATCAATTGTTATCAGTGTGAAGGTAGAGAACAACATCCTACAAATTTATACCTCAAAGCTCACCTTGAATGTAATAACCTGTAGATGCAATTTACCAAAATCCCTATGAGTAGGGATTTTCTTTGGGGTAAGATGTGAATTCTCCTAGCTGTCCCATGCTATAGCTCCCCAAGGTCCTATGAAACCTCTGATCTGTGTCATTGTTTTACCAGGACCATACCCAACCATGTGAGGAGTGTCTCAACTGAGGCCGAGGATAGGTCACTAAATAATTAGCCCCTCACTCACTAAAGGAGGAGTTTTCCCAGCTATTTCCAACACAAGATGCAGCATGTTTACAGGAAGCACTACTTTAACAGGAAACAAATATATTCAGAGACACTCATACAAACAGATTTTCTGCTCAATAGATGATGCTCACTCAGAACTCAGCCCCAGGTGTCCCCTAGGTAATTTCCCATCACACCCTGTGATGCAGCTGTCACAGGTCAGAATGGAATAATGGTTAATTCCTGTAGTGAGGATAGAACAATTGGAAAATCCATAAATCGTCTCTGTTTAGCTTAGAGGAAACAAAATGATAGCCTTGAGAGCAATCCATATTCTTGAATTAGCTGTCAATAATTAAAACTCAAATATCACATTTAAATAAAACTTGAATTTTCAGATTGGCTTTAAAAATTGGGTGATCTGGCCATCCTGGGCCTGCCTTCCCCCCATGACGATAGTCAAAGTAAGGAGCGGCTGGCCAATTCACCACAATCCCCACCTACTTGACTGATTTCTGTCACCTGTCTGACCTCTATGGGCATTTCAATTTCTGACCCTTGATTTTGTCTATTGCCAAGGCCAATTTCTTTCTGTAAGGAAAAGCCTCTGTATTGATTAAAAGTTTTCAGGACATTAACCTGTATTTTCTTAGCCTTGGTCACTGCATGTGAAATTCAATACTCAAACTACCCCAAACATCTTCAATTGCTATTCAAGTCAGATGCATTTACTTAAACAAGCAATTAGCCTTGGCATAAAAGGCTGAAAAGAAATGAAGTTCACGAATCTGCTACTTGTTCTTCCCTAGATGATGCCATTAGTCTTTGTCCAAGTGTTGATGTATAGCAAATGTGCCAATTCTAGTACCAAGGAGATTGGAGATAGGAATGTCTAATGTTTCAGAAAGCTCAAAGGAGCAGAGGGTAGGGTTGGCTAAGAAATGGTAAATTTTCTAAATGTCTACTATGCATACAATGCTCTACCAGGCAGGCTATGGGCTTGGGGGAAGGTATAGAGATTGAGAGAATGGACCCAAAAATAATTTAGGGTATATAGTTGACCCATGAACAATGTAGAGATTAGGGGTATTGACTCCTTGTGCAGTTGAAAATCCACATATAACTTTTGACTCCCTCAAAGTTTAATTACTAATAGCCTACTGTTGATCGGAAGCCTTACAGATAACATAAACAGTAGATTAACACATATTTGTATGTTTCATGTGTTATATACTGTATTCTTACAATAAAGGAAGCTAGAGAAAAGAAAATCTTAAGGAAAATACATTTATAGTACTATACTGTATTTGCCAAAAAAAATCTACATACAAGTGGATCTGCATAGTTCAAACCCATGTTGTTCAAAGGTCAACTGAATATGAGTAGACATATATATAGCATATATATGTCATATATATACGACATACTTGCCATTGGTTGTGAAATCAATAACTGGTACTTAACGTACAAGCATAATTTAAATATTTTGTAGCTTATATTTTACTTATTTTTTTATTCTTCTTTAATGTTTATTTATTTTTGAGAGAGAGAGAGACAGAGACAGAGACAGAGCATGACTAGGGAGGATCAGGGAGAGAGGGGAACACAGAATCCTAAGCAGGCTTCAGGCTCCGAGCTAACAGCACAGAGCCCGATGCAGGCTCGAACTCACAAGCCATGACATCATGACCTGAGCTGAAGTTGGATGCCTAACCAACTGAGCCACCCAGGCCCCCCTGTAGCTTGAATTTTAAATAGGAAAGACAAATTCACTGTGTTATCTGAAGTCTCTTTATAGGGGCACCTAGATGACTGAATCAGATAACTGTCCAAGTCTTGATTTCAGCTTAGGTCATGATCTCACGGTTCCTGAGATCGAGCCTTGCATCTGGCTCTGAGCTGACAGTGTGGAGCCTGCTTGGGATTCTTATTCCTCTCTCTATCTATCTCTCTTGCCTCTCCCCCACTCACACGAGCACTCTAAATAAGTAGATAGATAAACTAAAAAAAAATACTAACATCTTTACAGAAGATTCATAGACTATCAGAAATATGCACAAACATGCTGAAAAAAATTCAAAAGTCTTTAGTCATTTTCACCTCTCTGCATGGAAACAACCACCAGTGTTTCTTGTAGAGTATTCTCTATGAAATTTGATTCAAGTTTGCCAAAAGGGAAAAGATGGCTGAATTAAAAGTCCATGCATACTTTACCATTGTTTACGGTGACGGGGAAAGGAAGACTGTGTAGATGTTCCTCACGGGCTCCCATTCCCCTTCTTTTCTCCAAAGCCCTATACTTTCCCTACTCTGGAAGCATCCTCCCCAAATCCAAGATCCAACACATGTCCCCCACCTTGGAAGTCACAAGACATGAACTGGAGCTAACTGACGGACTGCTTCTCCTCTTAAACAAGAGGCTTATCCAAATGTCAGGCTTAAAAGAAAGAAACTTAAAAACAAACACTAATTTTCAAGCACTTATAGAGTAAGCCTTTTCTTTCACAGCTTAAGCAAGGACTTGACTGAAACAGATATTCTTGCTAAATCTGAAAGGATGGCAAAAAAAAAAAAACATTTTGACTCAGTTGTTTTGTAAAAGATTGGGGAGGGATGAGTTACTGTAAAATTATATAAAATAAATAAATACTTATTGAGTACCCACTGTGTGCTAGGTTATGTGCTAGATGCTGCAGTTTTTAAAAATGTGGCCCCTGACATAAAGGACCCAATCCGACAGAAGTCAGACATAATAAGTGCTAAAATATCAATACATACAATATGGAAGTATTTCAGAAGAAAACATACTGGATGTATTAACTAGCTACTGCTACATAACAAAGCACCCCCAAACTTATACCCAATACACCAACAATTGATAATTGCTCATATGTCTAAGGGTCAGCTGAATGATTCTGCTGATCTTAGCTGGGCTCAATTACATATCTGTGGTCAGATGTTGGATGTTTAGTCCAGGATAGCCTTGGTTGCATCAACCTGGGCTGACTTTGTTCTATTCCACACTAGTCTCCTTTTCCAGTAGGATTCTGTGGATGTGTCCTCAGGAAAAAATTCAGAGGATCAAGGGGTAAAGAAAGCAGAAATTGCCCCATGCTATATGTAAACCTTTGCTTGAATCAAGTTTGCTACTTTCCCATTTGCAAAAGCAAGTCACAATGAACAAGCCCAGTATCGGTTTGGGAAGAAACCATTAACTAACAGAACAAAGGACATAGACACAGGGATGCCATTTAATTTGGGTCATTGATGCAATCACCCTACCATAGTGGAGAAAGAAGAAAGAGTATGTGCGATGGTTTTCATATGATGAATAGAATTTAACAAATTATGGACAGGGAAAGAGATTCCAGGAGTAAGAACAGAAGCACAGTCTCTCCACCATAAAGGAGAGACTGGAAGAAAGAACAGAACCAGGATCTAGGAGACCAGTTAGGAGCTATTGCAGTTGTACAATTAATTGATAATAATAATAATAATAATAATAATAATAATAAGGACTCGAGCTAGGGTGGCAGCAGCAGGGAAGGCAAGAGGGGGAGGGATTCAGAGGCATCATGAGAGCAGAATCTATAAGAATGAATGGATGTCAGAGTGGGAAGAGAGAAGAATCAAATATGAGCTACAGTATGTTGAGAACCTGAGTTGATGACAATGATAGTACAGGTCATGAAACGGAACAGGCTTAGGTGCAAAGAGACAGGACAGGTTCTGGTTTTGGCACGTTGGTTTAGAGGTATCTGCTATAATAGTGAGATCTAGCAATCTGCCACATAAAGAAGAAAATTTCCAAAGATTAATGAACACTGCTTAGGGCAGTTGTGGTAAATTGGAAAGAGCCATGAATATGGAGCTAGAACTGCTGGGGTCCCAGCTCTTCCCCTTATTAACTGTGTAAAAATATGAGGATAAAGCAGAGAAGAAAATGGCGACACAGGGGGTTACCAATTGTTCATTTACTGATATGTTCTGAATCCTTTGCTTTGCTTTAATGCAGCCTCTTCCCTCAGCCTACATCACCTGTTCATTTTTAAAAACCAGTCATGCCTACAAAATTCTAGGGGAAATAAAAAAGATCTGTGCATTCAGAGGGACATGCATTTCACCTACAGGTTTCAGAAACCATTTGGGATTTTTTTAATATCAATGAGCTCTGTTCAGATAAGCGACTGCTGTATTTTTTTTTCTTTAAGCCTTTAAGTTACTGTAATTTTAAAAATAACTTCAGCTGTTTTGCATTTATATTAAGACTTATTTTTGCATTATTATTTCATCAGGAAAAACTTGACTCAAATAACTTTTAAATATGATTTCAAAAAGGTTACTGAGTTTGTAAATGTGATTAGATTGGATTTGGATGCTAAAAAGTATTCCAGAGAAACATATGTATGATTTTATGTTGAAAGTGTATAGAAAAGCAGAGAGCCATTATACCAAAACTGACTCCACAGACCACCTTTATAAGCATATCTATTACAAAAAAAAATTGAGGTTAACTCTGGAGTGAAGAGAGCACAGAATTACTGAGGAGTCTTTGGAATAACCACATTTAGTCAGGCCAAACACACTCCTGGACAGGACTGAATCTGAGGTGGGTTTAGGGGAGCAGAGGACAAGAAAGAGAAAACAATGCAGAAGAGATGGCAAGGGAAATGGCCTATTATGTGCTGTACGACCGGCAAGCATTTGCTATTGGGATGAAGAGTTGAGTTGAAGGCAGAATCCCAAGGCCACTGAAAGCCCCTGAACCTACACATGAAGATCAAACTCATTAGACCTTGGCCTTTACATCCTTTCTAGACTTGCGCCTTTCCTCTCTGAGTTTCTCTCTCCCTACAGTGAGATGACTCTACCTTGCTATCCTGCCAGCCTATCATACTTCAGAACTGGGTTGGCATCCACCTATGGTAGGGAGTGTGGCTCTCACTGGTGGCTATGTGTAGTGTCACCTGTGCAGCTTTGTCAGTCCTGCTATTTGTTTTTAATATATCTGTCCTCCATCTCCAAAAGACAGAGGACAGATATATTAAATTCCTTGGCATTAGAGTCTAAATGTAATGCAAGTTTGTGGAGACAATGGTGAAGAAAATCAACATTTATTTTGAGGATGATTTTAATGAATCTGATAATGATTGGCACCTCCCTACGAAAACATGATACATAGGTCACAAAGAGAGACATGCGCTTCTCCTCCTTGTGGCAGATTAATGACTTTTTGAAAGCTGCCATCTTCGAGAGGCTGCGAGTAGGACCACAGGGAGAGACTGTGTAAGAATAAAAGTCAGTGATTCTCTCCCAGTCTTCCAGCATCTCTCGGAAAGGCTTGCTAGGTCTATAACTCAATTACATTTGCTGTGAGGCCGTGCTCTAAAAAAAGAGGATGGTAGGCTTCTGTTGTTCTCCCTTTTAAAGGGGTGATCATGAGAATAGCCTTTTGAGCAGAGCAAAATAGTCCAAGTCTGGTTGCCAAATAGTCTGTGAGTAGGTGCCTGCTGTTTATAGTCATTAGGTACACACGCCACAATGGTGAGTATAAGGACAGCACTTCTCACTGGAAGGAGGATGTTGTCAAGCATCCCAGAGCCACCCTCAGCTTCAACGATTCACTAGAAGGACTCACAGAACTCAGAAAAACTGTTATACCCACTGTATGGTTAACCACAGTGAAAGGATACAGATTAAAATCAAGAGAGACCAAACACAAACTTCTAGTTGTCCTCTCCCAGTGGAGTTACACAGACAGCAGCGAATTCTCCCAGAGCCAATATGTGACAACACATAGGGTATTGCCAACCGGGGAAGTTCACCAAGCTTTAGAGTTTAGGGTTTTACTGGGAGTCACATAGTCATGGAGTATGAAGCTGACCCTCATTACCCAGCCTCCAGGACCACCAGAACTCAAACTGATATCACGTGGTCCAAGGCCCCCTCCATAAATCATATTGGTGTAGTTCAAGGCCACAGGTAAACAAAGACACTCTTGTCAAGTACGATATACCAAAGTCTTAGAGGTTATCTCTCAGGAGCCAGTCAAGGGCCAGACCTTTCTCTGGAATGTGCAGGGTTTGAACATCCCAAACCTGCTGAGTCAAACCTTTACACACCGAAGAGAAGCAACTCAGGATATACTTGCAAGTCATTCACTGGAAAATTCCCGCTTGTCTTTCCATGAGGGGAAGGGAGCTATGCTCTGGGGGTCCCCACTTTCTTTATTCTTACGGAGGAGGCCAAAACTGAAGTCCAACCATACATACATTTGAGTTCACAATTTGATGTCTGTAAAGCACAATACTTTGCAATCCCACATGTAATAGAAGAGCATAATGTATATGCCAAAAAACAAGAATGAAAACGCAAGTCTTTCAGCATTTTCTGGGCTAATTAACCTTCTGCTAAACATTTTGAAAAGTCAAGAAATAATCTTTAGCCTGGAAACAGTCTTTGGTTTTCAGTATTTTCTTTCCTTCTTCCATACATGTGGCTATCAGATTTTTTTTTTTTTGAGAGAAAGAGAGAGAAGAGAGAGTAGGGGAAGGGCAGAGGGAGAGGGAAAGGGAGAGAGAATCACAAACAGGGTCCGTGCTGTCAGCATGGAGCCTGATGCGAGGCTACATCTCATGATTGAGATCTAGACCTGAGCCAAAATCAAGAGTATGATACTTAACCAACTGAGCCACCTAGGCGTCCCCATCCCCAGATTTTTATTTTAATGTATGTGCCATAGAAACATCCAGTGTTGAACTTTTGGGAGGCCTCAAATGCAAGTAAAAACATCTTAATACGATTCTTCTAAAGAGAGACTAATACACATAAGACAATTCACTCCCTCAGATTATACGCTGGTCTGTGAAATCTGTGAGTTTTTTAAATACAAAACTCTGAAAACCTTTATCCATTTTTTCCTGCTTACTTTAAAGTGCTTACAAATTAGGTCTGTGCTCTTTGATCCAGGTTGATTTATTTGCATTTGTATTTAATACTTTCACCAAAGGGCAATGGCAGTTTCTAGATATGCTAAGAATCCTACCTTTTTATGGGTTGAGAGGAAAATAATCTACAACATTCAGAGAACTGAACAAAGATTGGAAGTTTGCTTTGAACCTGGGACTCTCCTACACTTTACCCAAGCCCACGCCAAATTTGTACAGGTGCACACCACATGAACAGATGAACAAATGTGATTATAAGAGCTCTTAGGATGCACCTGAGCCTATAATGCATTTCTCCCAAAGTGGACTTGTGCATCTGTTATAAACTTGAAGTATTTGTTTACTTGCCAACAAAAAGCTACTTAAATTGCTGAGCATGTACCCTATTAGGTCTTACCATTTTAAAAAGAAGAAAAAAGAAAAAGGACAAGATGAGATGACATGACAGGAGTGTCACAATGTGCTCAATGTCTTTCAGGGACTACAGAGCTCAACAGAAGAGGCACAAGATTTGAGGTGTCCTAACTTTCAGAAAATTGTGGTGATACGTCACCATCCTTTTGTTCTGA
Source organism: Felis catus (assembly GCF_018350175.1). NCBI lineage: Eukaryota > Metazoa > Chordata > Mammalia > Carnivora > Felidae > Felis > Felis catus. Next base: position 118,955,529 of record NC_058374.1, read on the forward strand.
GAATGCATTGTCACGTAAGGAGAATGTTGAATTGTAAAGGTTATTTAATGTGGCTTTTGTAATAAGGTTTGTTGAAAGCAAAACACACACACACACACACAAACACACACACACACACACACACACATATTTGGAAAATAAATATGGGAAAGATGTTCCCTACTCCAGATCCTGGATATTATCAAAGATATTCTCTTCGTATGGTCCTTCTGCTCCTTCTCCGTAATACCCATGCCCCAGATTCTTACTTCTCCACCCATTTTTGCAGTCTCCCACACCTGTTTTTCTCTACACTCCTCCAATTTTTCATCCACTGAACAAATGGCTTTTAGTTCCCTCTCAATCAGTCCCTGCCCCCATGGAGCTTAAACTCAAGTGGGGCAAAACAGATCATTAACATAACATACATGCAAATTAAGTATGTTAGAAGGTGCTGAGTGCTACAGAGAAAAATAAAACAAGGTGAAGGGGATGAGAAAGAGCCAGAGGACTGAACAAAAAAACTTTTCCCTGTTCCTTCTGTTTTCCTTTGTGCTTCTTAGCTGTACTGACTCGGCTTGATTTGTTGCTGGAAGAAAGCAATCTCTTCCTTTCTTCCTTGCCTTCCCACTGGTGTGTACACTGCACCAATAAAAGTGATAAATTTATCATATTATTTCTTTTAATCCTCAAAACAGCCTATTTGAAGAAAATTAGCCCTCAGAAAATGTGAATAACTTAGTGAATGTCAGGTAGCTACTTAGTAACAGAATAGGAATCTGGAACCCATCTTCTCTGAAACCACATTGCCTAGACTTTTGTACCCATTGTCACTCCCATTGTTCGACTCAAGAAAGAAAAACTAAACGTATGAATATCAGGCCAGGTAGATAGAGGAGAGAGAGTCCCAGGCAAAACGGCAAAAGTATCATTCATGAAGCCAATCAGTAAACTGTGCATGCCATGGGCACTCAACAAATCATTCAACAAAGTCAACTTATTGAGTGTCTACTATACTATGTGCTAGGTGCTGGGAGTCATCATTACTTTGTATGAAAACAAGATATGTTAGATTAAAATCAATAGGCAGTGGCAGGCTGAGAAATGCATGTTTTAAATAAGAACAGAATATCCTATTAATAATTGTTGGATCTATTACTTCAATGGAGTCTAAAAAAATATTCATATATGGAAAGGAAGAAGAAATAAAGGACACAGGAGGTGTAAATAAACTAAATTTAAAACTAAGGGCAGCATTAAGTTTTAAATCAGAGAGTGTTCGCCATTACCTTAATAGTTCAGGAAGGTGAAGTAAGGCAATAGCATTAATCACTATAAATTCTTCCTAAAAAACCTTAAAGAGAGACCTTGTGGGAAAGAGCTATGGTATAATGGATCAAGCACAGGACCTAAGACTTTCTTATCCTGACTCTGTCATTTAGCAGTTTTGTGACCTTTATCTATAAAAGGAAGTTAATAATCCTTACCCAGCGGGGGTGGAATTGCATAAGGTCACACGTGTGAATGTGGCATCAAGCGACCATTTTTGTCAGAGCTCTTGCGACTGCAGGGGACAGAAATGCAACTCCAAAGGTTATTTATTGGCTTGCATGAATTTAAAAAACGTAGTGCTAGTGCTTTAGGTATGCCTAGAGGCAAGAACTCAACTGATGTCACAAAGAACCTGGCCTTCTCCATCTCTTGGCCATGCTCTCATTTGTGCTAACTTTAAACTCAGATTGGCTCTTCCCTTGAGGGAACAAAATGGCAGCTGGCAGCTCCAGACTCAAATCCTCAGTTACAGAGCTCTTTTACCGTAATTCAACTCCAGGTTTAATAGGGCCATCCTTGGCCTGGACAGGGTCATGGAGCCACTCTAAACCCATCATTATGGACAAAGCAATTCTGCACTTTGATTTACCTGCTTTAGATCATATGCCTTGCTTTGGGAGCCAGGGAAAAAGTCAGCCTCAACTGATCTACAAACACTAAGAGAGAGAGAGAGAGAGAGAGAGAGAGAGAGAGAGAGAGAGAGAAAAAAGGGTCATGTCCCAGGGGAAAACCCAAAATGCTGCTGCGAGAAGGAAGAATATAAGATCACAAAAGCAAACTAAGCCCACCAATATGGAAGTTCAGTTAGTATTGTTTCATCTAGATCTGCTAGACTGTGTGTCATGTCTCCAAATAGACCAGAAATAGAATATAGAACCCAGCTCCTATACGAATCATGTTTCCCATATGTTTCTTTTGTTGGAAAAATGTAATAATAATACTGCTTTCTCTGAGGATAGAGAGCCTGCTCAAATAGCCTTGTGCTTCAGAAAAAAAAATTCATCACTAAGCAAGAAAAATGCATTTCTTGCTTGGCTCATGAGCTCAGAAGAGGATTGGAATATTAATATTTAGTGCATGCACCTAGAAATGACCCTGTACGCATAAATATGCTTTAGCATCTCCATTTATACCTACATCAAGGAAAAAAATTAAATTATGATCTACTGCTGTGAAGAAATGAAATGAAACACCAGACATATATTAAACTTAAAGAATAGAAATGAACCCACAACACAAGAAAATTTGGAATCTCACATACTCTGCTTTCCTTAATATGGGTCTCTGTGCATCCCTGTCTGTTTCTATTGACTAGTTATGAACTTTGTGATATATAAAATTAATAGCTTTTTACCTTTCCCTTTGCCTAAAGAACTTGACAATGTAAGTCTCTCCCATCTTAAGCACAGCATTTCTCTTTCTACTACTCAATTCCTCTCTTGTTTCATAGCCAAGATTCTAGAAAAAGCAGACTATCCCAGCTCTTTCTACTTTCTTGCCCTTGCCCCCATTCAAGCTCATGAAAATCTAGTTTCTGTCTTTATCAGTAGTGAGAGTTCTCTAAGCTCAACAGATCCTTACCAGTCTTTACCTTATTTAATGTGTCTGTAGCATTCTCTGCTTCTGGAAATTCTCCTTCCCTCTTGATTTCCATCTCATCAGTTTCCCCGGATTTCCCCTCTCCTTTGTGTGATTCCATCCCTCCACCTGCCCTTTATCTGTCTTCCCTGGGCTTGTTCTTATTCTACCTGTTCTCCCCTAATCTCATGTCTTCACTTGCCCGCATATGCTGACAGCCCCCAAATCTTTATTTCAAGCACAGACCTCTATATCCAAGTGCCACTGGACATCTCTACCAAACTGTCCCACACTTGAATGGACTATTCAAAATGGAACAAGGAAAAAAGCCCTGGGAAATAGCAATATATAAAAGATGTAATGGAAAAGAAGAACACCTGAGACAGCTCAGAAAGGTATAATGAAAACCAAGAATGAGAGATGTCCCAACAGCCAAAGCAAGAGAGGTCTTTTGGAAGGAAAGAGGGCATGAAACTATTAAATGCAAGATTGAGTAACATAAGGACTAACGACTATGCCTTCAAATTAACAGCTAGAAGCTCGTTAGTGATCTTGACAGAGACATTTCTGTGGTTAGGGCAGAAACTAGACTCTGGTGTGTTAGGGAGTAAGTAAGAAGAAAGCAGATATAGAGAACATAAAGCCATTTTTTAAGAGCTTGAATGAAGGAGCTGAAATAGCTAAATGGAGATGAGGGCTAAGGGAACATTGGTTTATTTTGTTGGTGGAGTAGGTGTTAGTTTTTAAAAAAATTTTTTTTCAACGTTTTTATTTATTTTTGGGACAGAGAGAGACAGAGCATGAACGGGGGAGGGGCAGAGAGAGAGGGACACACAGAATCGGAAACAGGCTCCAGGCTCTGAGCCATCAGCCCAGAGCCTGACGCGGGGCTCGAACTCACGGACCGCGAGATCGTGACCTGGCTGAAGTCGGACGCTTAACCGACTGCGCCACCCAGGCGCCCCAGGTGTTAGTTTTTAAGCTGGGAGAAATCTGAGACTGTTTACTAAAGGAAGTAAAAGCAGTATGGAATTAGAAGTTGAAAACGCCGGAATCAGAGCGGGGAGGGTGGTAATGCTGGCTAAGCTTCCCACGACTGCTGTGTTCTATCAAGAACACAGATTTGTGTGAGCTTCACCCCCTTCAACTCTAGTGCCTTCAGTAATTCTTTATTGTGCACAGGTTAAAATTTAATCCTCAGCTTTGCATTTAAACGATCTCCTCAAGGTCTGATTTCATCTCTTCCACATTACATCCCTCAAGTCCTACTCAAAATGATGTTAGAAGCCTTTCCTTACTTCTTTCTCTTCTCTCTTAAGACCTACCTCAGGTTCAGTTTCCTCTTAGCTTTCCCTAACCACCTCAGTTCTCAGCAGTTACTCCTTTTATGGCATTTATGTAGGATTGATATGGTTCTTCATTTTTTCTGACTAATGTAATTATTTACCCACTCACGTAGATGTTCCCGCTCCCTAAATCAGTTAGCTGTAAGCCCACGAAGGGCTTTGACCGTCCAACATCAGCAGAATCCCTCCTTAGATTGTGAGGCCCTTATATTAGGGACAGCTGTGATAGAGTGGTCTTGTAAGCATTGGGAAAGGCTGAAGTTGACTCTATGGTCACCAGTGACCTTGTGGGAATAATTGACGGGTGGAGTAAGGAGCAGCAGGAGCCAAATAAGACATAAGACACATAAGACAGTGAAGGAGAATGCACAATCCTAGAAGGGTCCAAGTCTTTTGATTAATAGTCATTGAGCAAATACTGTGAACAGAGCACTGTCCTGGATGTGAAGACATAGGAGTGAACAAAGCAGAACATTTCTCTGCCCTCAGGGAGCTTATAGTCCAGAACAGCAGACAGACATTTAACATATAATTTCAAATGTGACGAGTGGTAGTTAAAGGAAAGAGTACCAGGAGAGAGTATTGTATCCTGTATATTCCCGGTGGCTTGAGCACAGCTTGACGTGTAGTGGGCACTGACTCTCTGAAAGGAGAGAGAGAGAGAAAAGAAAGGAAGAAAGAAAGAGGACAGAAGGGAAGGAGAAAGGACATTACCTCCTATGTTATTGATGGTTAGGATAAAAACTGCAAAGTTAAAAAAAGATTCAACCCATTCGTTCACAAAACAGATCACCATTAGGTACCTATGGCATGTGAGGTGCTGTGATGGGGTTATTACAGGCGATTTTAGATTGTGGCAAAAACAGAAGGAAGCCTTCAAACAAAATAACTTCTAGAATCTCTCGCTTGCTTCCTTAAAATCCTGGACCTTGGTCATCAACTCTATTTAACAGGGTCCTACACACATTAGTTGTGAGCAGACACTTGTCGTGTTGAGCTGCTTAACATTGAGTTTTTTCAAAGAATCCTAAGTGAAGCAGGTAAACTGTACCCACTGGCTAACTTCAAATTTTCTGTTTGTGGGGCACAGGGATATACTTCCCTCATTTATTAAATAAATAAATAAATAAAAATAAACTAACTAACTAAATAAATAAATAAAGACCAAATTTGGGATACTTCATGAATATCCAAATCCTGAGAAAAGAGAGGATGATAAGAGACACCTCCATTTGAGCAGCTGTTGGTAAACAGTTACCATATCAACATTTGAAACTGCATCATGTGGCACATTATTTGTCATTTTAATGCAGTAATATAACCACAAGATTACAAAGTTAAATTTATGTAAATCATGTTTTGGAAATTACTGGAGCAGACTGTGGGGGCTGTGTGTACTCAATCTGCTAATGAAACGACCCATCTCACCAACAGAAAATCAAATGAAGGAAATATTTTTGCTGCACTTCCTTTGGTCTGTTTTGAAGATGTAAAGGATTCTGTTAGGAATGTTTCCCCCAAAGGCTTTAATTTGGAAGAGATGGGGAAGAGAGAGAAGTCTGTGTTCATCCTTTGTTAAAGAGGCCACCTTGGGAGCTAGGGAATGTTCCCTTTGGTTTGTGGTCTATTCAACAAGGCTGGTGGTATTTCTGCTCCCAGCTGATTAATCTATCAAACCCCCAATGTTTTCAAGGAACCACAGACTACTCAGACAATTGTTAGGAGAATGATGTCCCTGCATTATGAATCTAACATTCATTTTCATAGATGGCAGCATGACTAATGATGATGCTTCGCATTTCTATAACAATTTACAGTTTCCAGACCACTTTCTCATTGATCATCTCATTTGATTCTCATGACAACCCTGTGAGGTCTCGAGGGCAGGAATTATTGTTCTTATATTTCAAATGAAGAAGAGAACTCTACGCTCCAAGGGGATCACCTCCCTAGTTAAGTAAATGGTGAAGTCCTAACTGTATCGTAGACCTTCTGATATTGATTTCAGTGTTCTTTCCATAGACAATTACCCTAAATTGTTACTCAAGAACCGTGGTCTTGAGAGTTATGCTGTGAAAACAAAATTGTTTCCGAGCAAATATATACATAGACATATATATATACACAGTAATGTGTATGGTATACACACATCATATACCTTTCGTATCAGCCAGGGTTCAGGGCGGGAGACAAAAACCACTCTAAGTGTTTCAAGCAGAAAAGGAATTTAATACAAGAAATTCGGTGATTACAAAATTTTCAGAAGGACTGAAGGAACAGAAGTCAGGGGCTGCCCCAGGCTGCTCAGCTCAAGAGCCCACATGCACAGTTGCCAGAATACAGACTTCTGGAAGCTGCAACTGTCACATGACTGAGCCAAAACTGTCTATAAATAATCACATCCCTGTGACCTTGCTTACCAGCATCAATAGCAAGAAAATTAACTACATCTCACTTTCACTTTCCAAATTTCATAGGCATGCACGTGATTGGCAGAACTGAATTCTCATCCAGAACTTTAGTTGCAAGGGAGTCTGAAAAATGTCACTTCTCGGAGGGGGTTGAGAGCGCCAATCATGCTATCATTCCCCTTTTAAAAATGTATGGTGCTCATTAACATTTTAAGCCTTTTTAAAAAATCCTGCAGTAAAGGAAACTATTAAACTTTAACCTTGCTAAACTCAGCTTTTTCTCAAATTGTTTGACCATGGAGCTCTTTATCTGGCAGCCCTTCATTAAGCAGAACACGTTCAGGGGAGATTGCGCTACAGCAAGCTGGGGTCACCCAGCATTCACACGTGCGCCAACATGTCAGTCAAGTAACCAATAAACATGAACTCAGCCAGCGTCTGCAGCAGCCGCTATGGTGGGCCCTGGGGCGGCGAGCAGGCCAATTCCAGTCTGCACAATAAATGTGTGATGCAGAACCCCTTTCCCTAGAGTGATTACAATGTAGTTGAAGAAAACACCTATAGGCCTAGGCCCCAGAAATTTAAGACACCAGAATTCATACTAAGCAGAAAATGAGTTAAGACTAGAAAGTGCTATAGATAGAGATCACTGAGCGTCATAAACAGCCAGCAATGCAAATTTTTGGAAGCACTCATAGTATTGTTGAGCGAGCCAAGCACTCTCTGTTGACAGGCCCCACCACCCCCTATTATCTCCCTTCTGCTCAAATCACAAAGTTCTTTTTTCTCTCCGGTACCTGTGCGCATTGGAGTTTGATGCACCCAGGTGGACACACAAGCAGGTGACATGATTGTGGAATTGGTGGGGTCTGGACTGAGCTCTGAAGGGGGACAGCACCCTCTACAGTGCTCCTCCTAGACTTCTGCAAGAATATTTGTTACCTATGGGAGTGGGCATGATATGATTAAAGAGTAAGCCCTGAATCAACCACCTAGACCTTGTTGAAAACTCTGAAGGAGGCCTCCTCATAGTGGAGAAATTTCGAGTGAGAAAAGAGTTTTGAGACAGGCCTCAACTGTGATTAAGGAGAGAGTGTGAATGCTCCCCTACAGCAGAGAGGGCTTAGAAGGGGAATTCTGTGTATCCCTTATCCTTCATCAGAGAGAGAGAGAACACATGATGTATATATAATGGCTATTGTATCTCATTGTTCTTGTGGGGCTTCCACTATGAATAAAGCACTCTTTTCTGCATCCACATTCAATTTTTAAGGAGCTTAAGTGAAATACTTAAAATACAATTCCTGGGGCACCTGAGTGGCTCAGTAGGTTGAACGTCTGACTTTGGCTCAGGTCATGATCTCACAGTTTGTGAGTCTGAGCCCCACATTGGGCTCTCTGCCGACAGCTCAGAGCCTGGAGCCTGCTTCAGATTCTGTGTCTCCCTCTCTCTCTGCCCCTCCCCCACTTGCGCTCTCTTTCTCTCTCAAAAATAAATAAAAACATTTAAAAAAATTAAAAAAATAATAATCAAATCAAATCAAATAATTCCTCATGCACCCAGATTTGAAAATCTTATCCTGTAACAATTTGGGGTTTTTTCTCCCCTGACTCCACCCCACACCCTACTTTCTTCTATTGAAGAAATGTAATACTTGCAGTCCATTTTTTTTTTAATGCTTTCAAAAGAAATGCATTTTTAGGAAGACGTTCAAATGCCCTAAGGAGCAGTAATTAGGGAACATAAAAATGAAGGTTTTTTTAAAGACAGTAGCATTACTCAGGGCCATAAGAACTGTCTTTGGCAAACTGAAGAGAAATTATGAATGAAAACCCTTCAGTTACAATCCCTTTGTACCATATTATTAATGTTGTTTTCAAGGAGATCACTGTGGAATAAGAAACTGCTCCCTGTAAATGTTGTAATCTAGATGGCTTTATACCATAATCACTAGTTAAGTGGCAACTAGTTGAAAGCCAAGCATGCCATCCATTGTCTTTGAAATGGAGAGTTAGTCTGTATTCTGAAAACAAACGAAAAACCCACATATTTCACTCATCACCAACTTCCTGGAAGTTAATTAATATTGCTTTCCCTCTAATAGCAAACACACATGCGTGTCAATAGTAAAGGATATCCCCAAGGCACTCAGAAAGTGAAGGGAAGACCTGGGCCCAGGATGTGGAGCTCTGGCTTCCAGAGTGTATGTGGAATACATTAAAACCAACATCCCTCAAATGTCAGCTCTTTGTTCATTCAATAAATATTTATTGAGTACCTACTATGCACCAGACACTGAGACAGGCACTGGTATACAATGGTGTATAAAAGAGAGATGTGTCCCCACCATCTTGGCATTCAAAATCCAGTGGGCAAGCCAGACAGTCAAATGAAGTGAACTATCAAATGAGAATAATGGGGGAGGCAGAATTTTACCAAGAAAGGGTGGTAGGGACAGTGTCTTTCAGGAACTAACCTTTGCAATAAGATGTAAAGGACTGAACTTCCTGAAGAGAAGCCACAGTGAAGACCAAGGCATTGCAGTAGGAAAGGGTGGCATGTTTTAAATCCTAAAATAAGGTCATTGTGAGCAAAGCGGGTAAGAAAGGGAGATGATGAGGCTGGAGAGAGGACCCATGATAAAAAGCCCTGATTCCATTTTGGGATGAATGGAAAGCCACTTTGTATTAGTCAGCTCAGGCTGCCTTAAAAAAAAATACTGTACGCTGGCTGGCTTAAGCAACAGAAATTTCTCACAGTTCTGGGACTGGAAAGTCCAAGATCCAAGGTGCAAGCCAGTTTGATTTCTTGTGAGAGCCTTCTTCCAGGCTCGTAGATGGCTACCTTCTCACTGTGTGCTCACATGGCCTTTCCTCAGTGTGTGTGCTTGGAGAGAGAGCAAACTTTCTGGTGTCTTTTCTTATAAGGACACTAATCCTGTCAGATCAGAGACCCACCCTTCTGATCTCATTTAATCTTAATTATTTCTATAAAGATCCTGTCTCCAAATACAGTCACACGGGGGGGGGGGGGGGGGGGGGGGAAGGGCTTCAAAATATGAATTTGGAGGAGATACATTCAGTCCATAACAAGTTTAAAGCAGGGAAATAACATCATCTGACCATTTAATTTCACTTTTTAAAGGTCACTTTGACTACAATGTGGTGTGTGGCTCATTAGGAAAAGGAGAAGAAACAGGGACCAGGAATCCTGAACAGGGAGAACAATGACCAAGGTGGTAGTGATGGTCGTGGTCGTGGTGGGTAGGAACAAAAAGGTGAAAGAATTGATTAACCAGATATTTTTTAAAAAATCTTGCTTAATATTTTTTTAAAAAGAAGATCTGGTATATTAAGAAGGAAAACCAGAGCAGAAGGCAACTTAGATTATCCACTTTTCGGTGACGTTTTAAAACAATACCAGTAAGTGATTTAAACAGAGAAACAACCTGTATGGGTCCCCATGTGGTAATGCAGCAGAACTGTTTTGATCATTAGCCTGCTTTTTTTTATTATCATTATGATACATAGTCATGGGGAAATCTAGGAAGGCTGCAAGGTTCAGTTAAGGTTGGCAATTAAACATACAAATGCTTATTGAAATATGTATTAGGTTCCTATTGCTGTGTAACAAATTTCCACAAAATTAGCAGCTTAAAAAATCACAGCTTTATTATCTTACCATTTCTATGGATCAGAAGTCCAGGCATAGCTCAGCTGGGCCCTTGGCTTAAAATCTCGTAAGGCTGGGGGCGCCTGGGTGGCGCAGTCGGTTAAGCGTCCGACTTCAGCCAGGTCACGATCTCGCGGTCCGTGAGTTCGAGCCCCGCGTCCGGCTCTGGGCTGATGGCTCAGAGCCTGGAGCCTGTTTCCGATTCTGTGTCTCCCTCTCTCTCTGCCCCTCGCCCGTTCATGCTCTGTCTCTCTCTGTCCCAAAAATAAATAAACGTTGAAAAAAAAAAAAATTTAAAAAAAAAAAAAAAAAAATCTCGTAAGGCTGAAACCATGGTGTTAGTTGGACTGGGTTCCTTTCTAGAGCTCAGGATTCTCATTCAAACTCACATAGCCTTTGGCAGAATCCAGTGCTGTGGTCCCATGAAGGAAGCTCCTGTTTTGCTGGTTGCCAATTAGGGGCCACTTGCATCTCCTAAGAGTCACCTGCAGCCCTCCTTTTAAAGGCTCACCAAGTTAGGTCAGGCCCACATGATCATCCCCCTTTCGCTTAACTCAACTAATTAGTGACCTTGATTGCATCTGCAAAAGGCTTTTTGCCATATAACATAACATAATCACAGGAATGATATCTCCTTGTAGTCATGTAGACATCCTTTCTACCTCATAGGTATGATTTCATCCCAGTGCACAGTCTTTGTTGGCAGGACTCCTTGTATCTCCAAGTATCCTGGCAACATTGACTCCGTAGGCCCTGGGCATCCTGGCTGTGACACTGTCTTACCTCCCTTGTCAGAAAGAGCAGATGTCCTCCACTCTCTAGCCCTAGTCATGCTGCAAGTCCTACCTCTCTGACATGACCTCCAAACTCATACATCTGTGTGTCACTCCTAAGAGCAAACCCTGAAATTTCTACAGTCTGCTGTATGTCTCCATTTTCTACAGATATTTGCTGAGCACCTACGATGTACTGGAAACACAAAAGTAAACAATATATAAAAATCCTGCTCTGATGGAACTTATAACCCATTGGGGAGAGGCAGAAAATAAACAGATAAATAAATAACAACCAAAAAAGCATAATCAATTTAGATGATAGTAAGTGCTAGAAGGAAAATGAAACAAGGTGAAAAGGTTGATGGTAATAGAAGAGAAAGGGTCTCTTGGAAGAGACGACATGTGAACTAAAACCTGAATGCTGGTAGGTAGTAACTTGGGGACAGCTGGTAGAGAGGGGAAGAAGGACAGGGCACAGGAAAAGCACTCCTGGCAGAGGTAAGAGAGGCTTCAGTGAACTTGGCAGTGGAGTAAAGGAAAAGCGTAATGACTGCAGCACAGTGAATGAGACAGAATGGAGTGAGGAAGTTACAGAGCTGGGCAGAGGCCAGATCAAGACGGATCTTCCAGGCCTAGGAAGATTATGAATTCTAGTTCCTAAATTACATCATAATTATTTCAAGCAGCATCTGCCCTCAAACTGTTCTTGTTAAATTTCCCATCTCTGCCAAAACCTAGAATGGAGATTTTACCTCCATTCTACCTATCACTTGGCTCAAAATTTAGAATTTAGTTTGACTTCTTACACCCCTTCACCCTGTATAATCAATCAATTATCACAATTCTCTTGTCATCCTTTCATCTCCTCATCCTTTTACTGTCCTAACATGACTATTCTGCCATAGATTTTTTGCCGCCTCATGCCTAGACTATTGCAGTAGCACATAATTTTTGTTTCTCCTTGTACCAATCCATCAAACATAGTTACCATTATTATTGCCTTCAGTTATCATGTTCATAGTGTTACTCCCCTGTTTACAAGCTTCCAGTGGATGTCTATGACATAAAGGATCAAGACCATAATCCTTGATAGAAGAGGAATTCAAGGCCCTAAGCTCCTCTATAACTTGAACTTAATGTGAATTCAAACCTTCTCTCTCCATACTCCACTTTCATCTCTTTCCCAAGCACAGCTTGCTCACTTTCTCCTTCTTGCCTTTTCTCACCCTGTCCTCTTTGTCCCATCTTTACAAATCCAAAGTCAATTCTGTAGAATCCAGTTCAACATTCAGCTATTTCCTCCATAGCAGGAAACGGCTCCTCCAGAGCAGTTTTCAAAGTGTGCCCCTGGGGTCCTGACACCCTGTCAGAGGGATCTGGGTCTGTGAGGTCCTCCTTTTCCAATTGCAGAGCTGGTGAGTCCAGATTTCCTCCATATCCTTCAACCAAAGCAACATATCACAGCAGATGAACTGCAGAAGTAGATAGTAAACCAGACATTAAGGAGGTTTGCAATAATGTAAAACAATGTCACTTTTTCCATTAAAGATTTTGTTTTGAAAATGTCAAATAAAAACAAAACTGGACTTAGATAAGGAGAGACTTTATTCAGAAAGACTACTGTAATGAGGGAAGTGGTTTCACCTCAGGACCTGCACATGTCTCAATATCACGCTGAAAGAGGCTTCTCTTATGTAGGGAGGGGTAACCAGGGACTTCATGGGGGGAGGAGGGCAAGCTGATGGGGTGAGAAGGTGGTAAAATCAGGACATTTCAATAAGAAATGTTTCTTTTTGGAGTTAGCCAGTCTCAGAATGAGCTGTTAAGGGTGGGTGGTGCTCACCTCAGTGCATTAGTGCATGCTCAAATGGGGGGCAAGCCAGATCTTAAAGGCCCGTGGGGAAGAAAGAAATCTGATTAAAATGTGGTTAAGCCAAAGTTCAATGGATAAGTAACAGGTGATTATGAGTATTTGGTCAAAAAATATTTTATTTCTTGGGGTGCCTGGGTGGCTCAGTAGGTTAAGGGTCTGACGTCAGCTCAGGTAATGATCTTACACTTCATGAGTTTGAGCCCCACGTCGGGCTCTGTGCTGACAGCTCAGAGCCTGGAGCCTGCTTTGGATTCTGTGTTTCCCTCTCTCTCTGCCCCTCCCCTAATCATTCTCTCTCTCTCTCTCTCTCTCTCTCTCTCTCTCTCTCTCTCAAAAATAAACATTAAAAATTTTTTTAATATTTTACTTCTCATGAAAATAATTTTATGTTTACATGTAATAGGTTTATATTTTAATCAATTAATACATATTTTAAAGTCACATTTTTGTACTAAATGTCAATTTTGTATGGTAAATATCAATAGGTACAACCCACCTAAACAAAAACTCTTTGGGCCCCTCAATAATTTTTAAGAGTATAAAGGGAACCTTCAACCATAATGTCCAAGGACCTCTGCTCTAGATCACTCATAAATGTCCCCATTAATCATAGAACAATAATATGACTTAGAGATCTTTTAGTTCAATCTTTTCAATATGGATTAACTCATGGAGGCTATGTGACTTGCCCAAGACCACAGTTAATCAAAAGCACCAATAAGATTAAATACTGACCTCCTGATTTCTGATCCTATGTTGACCCTATGCTGCTATTTACTAATAGCAAATTCGCTTTTCAGATGTGTGTCTCACCCAGCCTCTGAGAGCAAGTCTCTGCCTTGTACTTCTTTCATGTACTTCAGAGCACCTGGCATACACCCCTAATACCCACGTGATAGGTGTTCAAAATTCTCATTGGATTGAATGGATACAGGAAGGGACTCAGGAAAGGATGAAGGTGGGGAGACTTTCATAGATTCATAGGCCTTGAAACCACCGAAGTCTTCCAACACCCACACCTGTATCATTCCACGCACATTAATCTCCCAGTAGTTATTTCCAGACTATTGGGGCCACAGAAATATGATCTTTGAAAAACTCCCCAAATCTTCCTGAATGGTTTACAGCCTGAGATATCCAAAGGAAGGCACACGGAAGCACCTGGCTTCTCACCATCTTAATGCACACAGCCCACCACAGGCCATGGCAAGAATGCCACTGATGCTTTGCTCTGTCCCACTTTGTTGCCCACACACCCTGTGACTTCACAGAGTCCTGATTCCTGCAGAGGTTCAGTTGGACAAGAGGGGAAAGAGATACAGAGGAGAGCATCAACACAGATAAATGCTCCTTCAGTCAGGGGGTGCTGGAGAAGAGCTACTGGGGGAGCCAGGGTCTAGAGAAGCTGCTAGAACAGCTTTTTTTGAAAAAGGAAAAGAAACAAGAAAGGCTATCGATCTTCTAAGAAAAAGGAAAGAAAAGCTAAAAAATAATTGGGGGAAATCATTTCTTAACAAAATGAAACTATCTCTTCTTTGTTCTAAGGAAAACAGTCTTGCATAGACTATAGTCAGACATGGTTCTGTGGTCCCAGGAAAGTTTTCCAGACCTCAGCTATAGAAATTAGAATGTGAAGGTGGGAGTCTGTGGGTGGAGTGATATTAGCTTGGATCCAATTGTTGACCACTTCATGACCACTAATGAGGGCTTCAGGGCATATCCATAATGTGTAGGAGGTGATCCAACGGTCATATGTTTTCCTCAGTCAAGTCTACGCCAGCTAAATTTAGCTAAGGATTAACTAATCCTTCTCAGGGTGCTGGGAAATTCGACTCTTGCAGATCTATCGAATTCCTCCCCTGTCTTCACTCAGTTCACCCAGAATTCAAGAAGCTATCTCAAATCCATATAGGTACTCATCCTCCAACTGCTATGACCCAGGGTCGAAGCTACCATTGTTGCTCATTGCATCAGTCAGGACCAGTCAGGAAAACAAAGTCCAAGCTCTGATTCGAGGTATTTTAATATAGAGGGCTAGTCATAAAGGCGCTCAAAAAGCCAGAGAATGGTGATACAACCCAGAGATTAGCAGTAGCAGGGAGTCACTATTACCGCCAAGACTGAAGGAACTGAGGAAGAGATGGTACTGCTGAAGTGTAAGAACTTGGGAAGCCAGGTAGAAAGAGGAACCATGGAGAAAAGTGCCCTGAAGGATCCAGGTCCAGAGACAATGGGACCATCCAGTGGGTCTGTCCAACGGGGCTGTCCAGGAGCAGCTGATACCTAAAAGGACCAACATTGCTAGGGATGCCCCACAAAGCAGGGAGAGACAAGAGGAAATATCCTGGCTTCTCCTTTCATCCAGCTCTGCAGTCCCGCTCCACTGCCTCACGTTGGTTCAGCCCACCCAAAAGCAAATTGGCCAGAGAGTTTCGGAAATATACTTTGTTTTGCACGGGAAGGATAAAGAACAGATTTCAGAACAAATAGGCAAATGAGCAACGCATTCCCCATCCCCACGGAAATTCCCTCCCAACTGGTCTCCTGGCATTTATCCTTGCCTTTCTCCCATCCTCTCTCTACACGGAGATCTCTATAAATTGATTTTCATCGCTTCTACCCTTCAGCAGCTTTCTGTTGCTTGCAGAAACTCCCTACCATGGTCTACAGGGCCCTGTGTGGTTCTGCCTCTGCCAATCTTCCCAGCCGCGTTTCAAGCCACTCTCCCCCTCAGTCACCAAGCTCCAACAGGAAGTGCTGTCTTTTAGTCCCTGCAGGGCCTTCACACCTGTCCTTCCATCTGTCTGGAAATATCTATTCCCCCTGCTTTGGCTAAATCCTCCTCATCCTATATAGGTCTCAGCTTAAATGTCATTTCTTCAGAGAGGCTTTGCCAAGCTTTCCCTATTTCAATGAGATGCAAAGTTTGTGGTCTTAATCAATTCCTGCGCTTTGCCTTCGTGGTACGTTAACATAATTTATAAGTATATATTTACTTATGTGTCTGATTTTTGACTATTTGCCCTCCACCTGTCTAGAAACTAAGCAACAGTAGGTATCTTACTGAGTGTTGTCTCTGGGACAGCTGCTGCGTGGAGCACCCTGTCTGGCACAGACATGTATCCACTAAAGAATGGCAGATGATGAAGGCAGAGGGATGCTATGATGAGATCACATTATTTAATTCATATGTTTTTCCAAGGTCCATCCAATCTGACTTCTGACCCTTCATTTAGAAACTCAGAACTAACCCCCTCCGAATAAATTCTCCCGGATGGTTAATAGATTCACAAACCCGCTGTTGCTAAATTGAGCTCCAAGGATACATTTTTTGACTTCTGTGTTTAGAAGGACAAAAAGTTCATTGTGTCCTTTGGAGAATAACTCTTGCTGAGAAAACAGGAGAATTCTGAGGCCTCCAGTTACCTTTTCATGACAACATGTGAAAAAGCCTCTCCCTTTTTATTTCCAGTCAACACTAGCTTGTCCTTATTTTTTTGTGTGGCTGTGATTCTGTCATGCTTTGTAATGTTCATTTAATAATGTAAGGATATCACAGTATGTTTATATTACTCACAAAAGACCGTACCATTCTTTCTGGATGTGCAGCATATTTTTTTTTAAAAAAAAAGCTCTTTTAAGTAGGTTTTGTTTTTCATGCAGGAAAGGCTACTGGTATAATACAAGTCAAGGACACTTCCATGGTTGTAACCATGGCCCCTCCTTGTGGCAAAACACATGCAATGACTCTAAATGCCACCTCTGGTTTTTTCTTCTCCATCTAACCTTTACCAGCGAACCAACAGAGGAGTATAATACCCAGGCAATCTTTGTCTGGAATTTTAGCCATGACTTTGCCTCAAAGTTTCCTTACCACCCTACCCAAAGCATTTCCTTAATGGGCCAGCCCTCAAGTCTTTTCAGTACTGTCTCGTTATTTTTCATCCTACCAAGCTAAATGTGTTATTAATAACAACAACAAAAAAATTAAGTATGGTGTGCACACTAATCTAAAATTTTGAGTTGGCAATTAGTTAGAGCGAAATGCAATTAGATGTTTTCCTTCAAGTCCTAATTTACATGCTGGAAAACATGGGCAAGCTTCACAAGTAATTGCAAAAATAAGCCCCGCTTTCTCTGTTTGTGTGTAAATATAAAGCTTCCCAGCACACCTGCCTTTGCCTAAATAGAATAGAGTCCCAGGGGTCTTCTTGCTTTATGATCACTGAGATATACCGCAGAAAAGGAACTGATCAGCCTTTAGGTGGAAATGTGCTTTCTCTCCAATGCAGAAGCTCATTAATTGGCATTGACTTTACCCATCGAGAGCTGGGGTGTATAAACTAGGTCTGACAGAGCTTCATGCAACCCCATGAGGTGAATTAAGGCTCTTCAGAGCTCTAGTACCCCTTTTTGTGCACTTAGAGTAATAGCTAATGTAGTTCAATCCATTAAACATTTCATGGGCATCTGCCCTATGCAAGACTGTTAGGAACCCTGGAGGGTACAAATTGAATAAGATACTGTTGACGTCTTCAAGAGGTTACTGTCTAGTAGAGAAGATAAGGCACAGACACAAATACCATCATGAGAATGGCTTCACAGGAGGTAGAGGATGGCGAACCTAAGCATCAATGCCCCTGGATGCTGCGCCTCGTAGCTCCTTGAGGAATGATGAGAAAAAGTGGGGGTGTCTCAGATACCATGTCAGTGCCCCAAGAGAGAATCTGATTTCAGCTTAGGTCCCAGTCAAGAGGCTAGTCTAACAATACAAGGGTGTGGAGTGGGGACTTCCCGTTTCTGCAGAAAAGCTAAGGACAGGAAGGGGAAAGTAGGGTAATTTTGCAGAATATAGGAGCAAATGAAAAAATCAAGGACTACAGATTTTCTGCAAATAGCATTAAGGGCTCTGATAGAAGAAAAGAACATTTTAGTGAAGATGAGGGATCAAAACAAGAAATTCACAGAAAGAATCCTGGAGCACATAGAACTTGGATGATACAAAAAGGAAAAAAAAATATTCAGCATGGAACAGAAACCTTTCTGTTAGCCACACTACTGAGCAGTTTTTCAATCCCTTAGTGAATAGAAAATTGGCCAACATCAGAATCTCCCTATATATAATGTATAATTCCTTATTTATAAGTAATTTTGCTTGCTAACTCTACATAGCTCTCATTGCATAGCATGGGCTCAGTTATTATTTACTTATTTATACCCCCATATTGTTTCAAAAATAACTTGATGCACATTTTTATTACCTTCATAAAGTCCTAAGATAAAGAGCCCGTTTTAGATATTGTCACATATGCAGAAATTTAAACTGGATGGACCCCACCCAACAGCAGTGATCAAGATTTTAATGCTCAGAGCTTGTAAAACCAAACAAGTAGCCCACAGCACTGAATTTTGCAAAGTGCCAAGCCTTTGTTGTGCCTCAGTGTGCTATAGACTACAAAAATGCAAAGTGTGGCTAAGTGTTTTGCTCAAGATAGAAACAAAGAAAAGTTATTCCAGCTGGAGGAACCAGGGAGAGCCACATTGGGGGAGTACCACTTGAAAGATGAGTAGGAAGGTAAGAAGAGACGAAATCCTGACACGGGAAATGGCACGTACAAAGGATGGAGGTAGGAAGTTACTTGGCGGTATGCATGGCAGAAAAGAAGAAAACAGAGAAATCGTTTCTGTCCTCCCTTTTTTTTTAAGTCTTTGTTCTTTTTACATATAGGGACTATTGACAGGATGAAAGCTAGCACAGTATCTACTTCCCTATGGCAGATAATGAGATGCTAATGGACCCAGCAACACGCTAGATGGGCAAGATCCACCTGCATAGAGGTGCAGGTTATGAAAGGATTTCAGGGAAAATATTCTTCTTAAAAATATCCTCAATCCCTCGATACTCATTTCACCTTAAATTTCTCTAATGGGAGTACAATCTTTCATTTTACAGTTGGTAATAGTGCTTTAAAAGCAAATACTCTTAGGGGCACCTGGGTGGCTTAGTCGGTTAAGCATCCGGCTTCGGCTCAGGTCATGATCTCGCAGTTTGTGAGTTTGAGCCCCACATCCAGCTGTGTGCTGATAGCTGAGAGCCTGGAACCTGCTTCAGATTCTGTGTCTCCCTCTTTCTCTGCCCCTCCCCTGCTCACACTGTCTCTTCCTGTCTCTCAAAAATAAGCGTTAAAAAAAATTTTTTTAATAAAAGCAAATACTCTTAGAAGGGGCTACAGAATGGCCATCATTCCCCTGGATGACATTGCATGTGACCAGTTTAGCTACAGAGGGAGGAAGAAGACAACATAACAGAACAGCAGGCCTGAAACAGAAACAGGCTAAGGTCTAGGTTCAAGTTAGGAAACAAGAAGGGAGGAAGAGGGTCCAG
Organism: Felis catus; assembly: GCF_018350175.1. Taxonomy (NCBI): domain Eukaryota; kingdom Metazoa; phylum Chordata; class Mammalia; order Carnivora; family Felidae; genus Felis; species Felis catus. The sequence continues at coordinate 118,974,882 of NC_058374.1, forward strand.
AAGAAGAATCAGTAGTAAGAATGACTAGTGTGGCCAACGCTGTACTTATTTATATGGGAATCAGTTCTATGTGCAGAAGTGTCCCCCCCAGACATTTGAGTGAGGAGGGCAGGGAAAATTTAGTCATTCCATTTTGGCGTAAGCCTCTAATAATCACAAGCTTTCCTATAAAACCCAGCATAAAGATGTCCATCCGGACCTCAAAATCACTTCTATGTTCCTTGAAGCCATTTCAAGCTTCAATAGGATCTTTTTATTCTACATGAAAAAACAAAGCTATGGGCTGCTGAAAAGTTATTTAAAGGCAAACCCCATTTCTTTAAACATGGGATTATTTTAATTTTCTTTTTTAAAATATACAATGGAAATGTGTGCTGAGGTTTGGAGGAGGGAGAGCTGCCACAGAAATGAAGAAAATGAAGGACCATGGCACAGGAGGGGCCTCTAAGCAAGAGGAGTGTGATCAAAGTGGGGCTTCCTTTTCGTGGTAGAGGGAATATAGGTTGATAAAACCAAGAGCTGCTTTTATAAAGGGAGCATCACTAAATGGACAGGGGAGCGTGGGAGCTGTCAACTACAGTCCCACACTCTGCAGGAGACGTAAGGAGGGATCACAGGTGATTAGAAGTGTTTTGAGCTAACTGACTCTCCCAGGTAAGGTTAAGCTTAGCAAGAAGACCCCTGCCAGACTATCGCTCCAGCTTTGATCTGCACTCAGTAAGCAGCTGGCATTGTGACCCTTTATCAAAAGCATGTGTGAGTGGATGAAAAGATAAAGTGGAAGACAGTAGGTAGGAAGTATCCAGGTGTCCATGGTTAATTGCATTAAGCCTCACTTGTCCATCTGTGCACTGCAGGGGGTCCTTTTTTTATTTTGTATTCAGGCATCATCAGCACAGAGCAAAGGCCGGGGAGGTCCCCACTTCCTTCATCAGTGATCTGGAGATTTACTTATTTCCAGACATCAACTGTATCGTTACGTTGTCACCACATTCTCTCGTGTTCCCTGCTGGGAAGGCCTTTTAATAATGACTGACTATTCTAATAGGATACCTCCTGGTTTGTTTTAACTTCATTCAAATCAACAAGCGGGTAAGAAATAGTAAGAGCCTAGACCAGAATAATGGGTTTAAAAAAAAGATAGATAATTCCAAGAAAAAAAATAAGGGAGTTAAAATCCACAGGAGTTGGTTAGTAATTGGATTTGGCTGAGGACTAGGGGGCTGTGAATTGGGTGGCTAAAAAGAGGATGATACCACCAACTGAGGTGGAAAGTAGACTACCTGCAGAGCTCGTGGTGCCTAGGGGACACAATATTAATAAAGAAAGGTCAAGCTCTACTATGGCAACAAATAACCCCCCAAATTTCAGTGGCTTAACAAACTTTTATTCCTGGCTCATATTACAGCTCAAGGCAGTTTGGGTAGCTCTCTTGGGAAGCTCTCCTTCAAGGAGTGACTCAGGAATCCAGGCTTCTCCCATATGATAATACTGCCATCTGGGAGAACTTTGCTTCCGGCCATGAAGACAGAAGAGAGATGTATGGAATTGGTGCATATCATTTTCACTCACATCAGTCCATGGGCTAGTGCTCATTCATTTAATCTCCAACTAAATGCAGAAGAAGTTAGCAACTATAGTCTAACTGTGTGACCAGGAAGAGGAACCTGGTTGCATGAGCAACTAGCCTGTCTCTGCCATAGACATCTAAGTGGTAACAGAGTAGGCGGCTGAATATATCAGTGTAGGATTCAGGGTAAGAGGCATGAGACTGAACTATAAATGTGGATTTGGACATGGTCAAGTACTTAGGCCTAGAAAAGTCTACGAGATCAACCAAGGAGAGCATATAGCATAAGAAAAGAAGGAAAATCTAAAGAACACTAAGTTTTAAAGAGCCAGGGAAGGAAGAGCCACTGAGAAAGCCACTACGGAAAGTCACCAGGGACAAGGTGGGGGGGCACAGAAAGTAGGATAATTTTCTTCTAGTAATTAAGATGTATTAATTAAATGTATTCAGCATTTGTTTATTAAGGGAAGCTGGGTAATAGTGAATTAACCATATTTACAAAGGCAAAAATGTTAGGTCATTCTTATTAAGAATTTTTATTTCTTCTTGGCAATAGAAGAATGCTAGACTTCAGTTTACAGATGGGGAAATTGAGGCTGACAGAAGTAAGTTGACCCTGTTATACTAGATCACACACAAAAATCCAGGTATAGGCAGATAGAATAATACGTTCAGAACAATCAGGATCCCTACTTTACATGCTGCTATCAAGCTTCCTTCATTTATTCAGTAAATATATAATCAGTGCTTCAGAGACATTATCCCTGCTCTCACTGAGCATTTTTCCAAGAAATGGGAAACCAAGTGCAGAGGTCTCCACCCTCCAACACCCAGGCTGGGGAGCTAATTAGGAGCTATGCTCCCCTCAACACATATCTCCTCATCCAGGCTCTGAGTGGGATAAATTTCAAGTCTGAAATGGATGGGCCCTTAATATACTTGAAAAGGTGCTTTTCCATTTTTGAGAAGGTGATTCCCCCATCTTTGTTAGCTGAGTAGTTTAGTAATTAGGTTCTTTATCACTTTGTCAAAATGGAGCAAGAAGAGCTAAACAAAGCTAGACTTCAGTGACCTGTATTCCATCAATATGAAGAAAATGGATAAGGTGACCCAATTTTCAAATCCTTTCCAAGGTAAAGAGCTCAATCTTTTCACACACACACACACACACACACACACACGCACTCAAAGTGTTCTTTTACATCTGTCTATTTATCAAGTTACACAGTAAAATATTCTTATTATAATAAACCATAGAATTTAATGTATTCTATGAGATCATGAACATGATCGTGCAATGCAAATTATCAGGGGAAAGCAACAATATTACAATAAACTTAACCAGTTTACTATTTTACTTTTTAATTTCAACTTAAGTGCACTCTTTATTCCCCTGTAATTGTCAGTAAAATTAAATTCTCTTTTCCAATTAGACTAAAATCAAAATGTTTAGCTGTTGAGCCTCTATGAGCTCTCTATAAATCTGCTTTAACAGGTAAAATAAAAGCCATATCTGGCACCCTATCAGTCTCCAACAGTGTTATTACACATTGTACACAATAAAAAGATGTGACTTTTTTTTTTAATTTTCAAAGCCCAACTATAGGAAAGTTGTCTTGCTAATGATATTTTTTTCCCTATTACTACCAACGAACCTCTGAAGCCAAGTTTTTCCACTGCTATAACCCCAGGGCCTAGTCTAGTGTCTTGGTCACTGTACCTACTCAATAGTTATTGAATGATTTGAATAGGTAAAAGCATATTATTTACTAAAGATAAAGTAAGACATTTAAGGACCTTGCTATCAAGAAGCTTACATTTGTGTGGTGAGGGATGGAAATGTAAATATATAAATAAAATAATTTATTTTGCCACAGCTACTAGTGTACTCTTGATTTTTTTTAAAAGTTCCTGGGGTGCCCGGGTGGCTCAGTCAGTGAAGGGTCTGACTCTTGATTTCAGCTCAGACTCATGGTCCATGAGTGAGTCCTGCATCGGGCTCTGCACTGACAGCATAGAGCCTGCTGCGGATTCTCTCTTTCCCCTCTCTCTCTGCCCCTCCCCTGCCCATGCTCTATCTTTCTCTCTCTCAAAATAAAGAAATAAACTTTAAAAAAGTAGTTCCTATTTATACGATTGAAGGTCATCCTCTTTAGCCAAATGAACAACTTCTGGAAGAATAAGCATGGTATGATAGAAGTGGGCATCCCACCAGCCAATTCTGTCTACTCAAGCTTGGTGAACCAACTTGACTAGCCTTGCACTCTGCCCCTTTAAGAAACACATACTCCGAACAACCCAGCTCCAACGAAACAACTACTAAAAAAGCCTATGAACACTGGATGTTGCCTGTCTCTCATGCAAGGCTAAAGAATCCACCAGGACAAAGCTTGATTTCAATTATTCTGCAGGGCAAAAGCGAAAGACTAATGTTATCTACGTCTATAGATTTAAATCACTTAAGAATGTTGTTCTTGGTTAGCTGTATGTGTGCCCGTATTAAATGTCTTGCACACATAGTTTTAACTTGTCCCCATCTGATTGAAGGTAAACACAGTAGCCCTAGTCTGTCTGAGATGCCTAGCCTCCTCTTTCTGTATCCTGCTATATTATGCTCGCATGCTCTATATCAGTTGGCATTTATGTAAGAAAATGGAAACCACTCTAAGTATTACAAGTAGACTGTATTTAAATTCAGAGAACTAGTGTTCTTAAAATCCTTGGAAGGGTTTGAGGAATCATAAACAATGAGATCAACTATAACACAAAAGAAAGTGATTTGGGGGATAAGGGGGAGGTTCAGGTTTAGAAATTTAATTTTCAAATATAGCCTGGATAAAGCAGCCCTTGTTTTCGCAAAGAACAAAAATTGTCTATCAAGAAGTGCATTCTATAGCCCTTTTAAGGAACTGTGACCTCAACCGCAAATTTCTAAAAACTTAAATCTTACTTGGTACGTGAGCAAACTCTGTTCCATGGAAATAAATATTTTCTCTAAAAATGTCATTTAGAGTTTGAAAATAGAAGAAGCAAAGCTAATATCCAGCATTGAGAGAACTGTATTAAGTGGACGAAACCTTCTAAAGATCAAAGATAATACAATAAAAAACAAAGGGTGGGATTAATTACTGTATTGTCTTTGATAAGTTTAGATACTTTAGATACTTTGTTTGATAGGCTTAGATACTCCTAAGCCCTAGGAGTCTGTAGCTTGCTTACAGGCCGCAGGTAGCAATATTACCCATTACAGTAGCCCTAGATCTACAGTCTACCTTCTCACATTCAAGAATTTGACAGTCATTCCATAAGGCAATGTATGTAGAATCACTCTATACTTCAAAACTAAAATTAGCTTTTGAAGGGGAATTTTTTTTTACCATAATAAAGTACAGTTTAGAGCTTATATGCTTCTAGCACCAAAATCTATTCTATTTCTCTATTTTTGTTTATAATAAGTACCGGTGGTTTCTAATTCTCTTAGAAGCTCTGCCCACGCTGGCACTCCCCACCATCATAGACACCTATGGCAATCCTTTGCTTTCCAGAGCTACACAAAGAGTCCACTCCCTCTTTACATGGTGCCTGGTCCTGACTGGCTAAGACCATGATCATCTCCACAGCTATAGAAGTAAAGCATCCTTGGGGGCTTTTTTTTCTAAGTCAAAATTTTAAAAAAGACATCTTACTGCCTTGACTATTTATTGTCCCTAGAAGGATTGGTTACTCATTAAGCAAAAGATTGGCTTTTCTGTCTTCCTTGCTTTGTCAATATTTGTGTACAAGATGGTGCAGTCCTTCGTGCTTAAATATATTCTGGATCAGCATCCGAAGAACAGGGGCATAGTGGACCATCCCTCTAACACAAGGGTACTCTGAATTTTTGATCCAGGTCCTACTTTCGCAGAGGAAAAACCCCCATGACCTTCCTATCCTTAGCATTTGCACAAAAGAAAGATGAAAATGAAGAATTAGAGCAGAACTAAATGACATTTAACATGACAATAATATAGGGATTTTCCAAAATGACCAATCAAAGCAAAATCTTTTTAAACATTCTTTTATGTATTTATGTAACAGCAGCAACCAGATGCGGTGACTCATCCCAGATCACAGCACACTAGTGAGGCACTGATAACAAAGCACCATGTCTGCAAGTTAAGAAATTCTATCCAAATGTAAATACGTAAGACTAGAGTTTTATGACAATGGTAAACATCATGTAACTAGTAGTGTTGTTATTGTTTATCATTTGCTTCAAAGATACAGTCTGAATGAAACTTTCACAAGCCCAAGTATAAAATATGCACTAATTTAATTCAATTTGGCAAACAAATACTACATGCTATTGTTTGCTATGCACTAAACTAGCCTCTGATAATATGGAGAAAAATGAGATCTAGTCCCTGACCTCAGGGAACTCAAAATGTAGGAGGAGACAATGTGAAAAAATAATGAAAGTTCATTGTAATAATATTTATGTAAGGTGTTACAATACCATGTTTTTCTTTTTTTTTTTTAATGTGTGTTTATTTTTGAGAGAAAGAGAGAGCATGAGTGGAGGAGGGGCAGAGAGAGAGGGAGACACAGAATCAGAAGCAGGCTCCAGGCTCCAAGCTGTCAGCACAGACCCTGACATGGAGCTCAAACCCATGAACCATGAGATCATGACCTGAGCCAAAGTCGGGTGCTTAATCGACTGACCTACCCAGGTGTCCCACAATACCATGTTTTTCAAACTGGAGTATTATTATTCTACAGTGGTACAAGAAATGATGCCAGAAAATACCCAAATTCATGGTGTAAAAATGGTTCATTATCCCACAACATCAATTGTATTTGAAAATTTGGAGACTATTTTTTTAAGTTTATTTATTTTTGAGAGAGAGAGAAAGCATGAGTGGGGTCAGGGCAGAGAGAGGGAGGGAGGGAGAGAGAGAATCCCAAGCAGACTCTACACTGTCAGTGCAGAGCCTGATGCAGAGCTGGAACCAACAATCTGAACTGCAAGATCATGACCTGAGCCGAAGTCGGTCGCCTAACTGACCGAGCCACCCAGGCACCCCAAAACTTAGGTACTAGTTAAGTGATAATAGATAAATATTATTTTTATAATTTAGTCTACAATGCAAAGTTCAAGTTGGGATAGCTGACAGTAGGATCCACAATCAATCACTTTGTCTTGCTATTGAAGTTTTATGGGTAGACATTTGTGAAAAACACTGACAGGGACTGGAAGCCTTTATTCCTTCCTCCCCCAGCTTCTCTGTGTTAATTGATAGTATAACTTTTTATGCTTTTTCAATCCTTGTGGAATTAATGAGTATAATACTCTGTTGGCTTTTAATTTTTTTTTTCAACGTTTATTTATTTTTGGGGGGGGGGGACAGAAAGAGACGTAGCATGAACGGGGGAGGGGCAGAGAGAGAGGGAGACACAGAATGGGAAACAGGCTCCAGGCTCCGAGCCATCATCCCAGAGCCTGACGCGGGGCTCGAACTCATGGACTGCGAGATCGTGACCTGGCTGAAGTCGGACGCTTAACCGACTGCGCCACCCAGGCGCCCCACTCTGTTGGCTTTTAATGATGTTACCCTCAACTGATTTTTTTTTCTGTAATTCAATGTACCTTGAAAGAAAAAAATTCCCGTTGCAGTACTACATCAAGGTCCCCAAAAGAATATTAAGAATACATATGAGATGAACATTCAAACCTCATTGAAAATGTACAGAAACTTCTTTGAGAATTTAGTTTTTAATAGAGAAAAAATTCTTCTCACTATAAGAGATATCTATTGTATTTATAAGGCTACATATCTAATAAGCATCTTACCTACCAAGATAAAATGAATTTGGCTAGCACCTAAATGCCTTTAGATACTTTCCCAGGCCAAGGATAAGTAAAACATTATTTTTTTAATTTAAATTTTACTTAGTTAACATACAGCATAACATTCATTTTGGAGTAGATACCAGTGATTCATCACTTACATACAACACCCAGTGGTCATCTCAACAAGCATCCTCCTTAATACCCATCACCCATCTGGTCCATCTCCCACCTACCTCCCTTCATCAACCCTCAATTTGAGTAAAACGTTATTTAAAATGAAATGACTAACACAATTTGCTATGTGAAGTCATACTTTTATACTACTTATAAATGTATTAAAATTACATATTACCCCAGATTGAAGTTAAAATAATTTCTTCTGAAACAAAAAGCTTACTAAAAAACAAAACAAGGAGATACTCTCTTTTTTTTGAGCTGTTTCTTCCTTGTGCATAATCCCCTGTTGATCTCACGGTAGTCTACATTTCCAAATCTGAAAGTCAGCCAATAGGCAGGTATTTATTAAATACTAATTGGGTACAGAGGCCAGATCTGAGAACTGTGGGGAAATAAGAAAAGCAATATAAGACTTGGTCCCAGTCCTCTAACAGGTTCAATTAGAAAAAAAAAAAAAAAAAAAAAAAAAAAAAAAAAAAAAAAAACAAACACCCTCTACTTCTTACAGTCTCTAATGGCAAAATTCTTTTTAAGTTCAACAGCAGATAATGTCTTTGGCTCTCGATGGAAAGCAGGTTAATGGAGTTCCAGAGAACCAATCAAGACGAACCTAGTAAAACAACAATGTTACAGCTGACATGATCTCAACCCCCAACTTCCTTCTGCACAAAGAGAGTTTTAAGAGAAAAGATATATCATACAGTTTACAATTTATATTTTTATAAACTGTACATTATTTACTAAATTAACAGCAAATAGTTCTAGGCATTGTCCTTTCTTTGCAGATGTAAAACAGCAATGAGAGCAACTTCTATCTTTACATTCTTCTTTGTGATTCTTGGTTTCATACTATTTCCTTAGCTTACTTTACTGGCATCATCAAACATTATTTTCTCCCTGCAGTTGAATTCTAGGAATATCAAGAAAGTGAGAAATCAGAAAAAAAATAAGCTGAAAATGTGGGAGACTTCTTAAAAATGAGCCCAATAGTCTTTAGTACCATTAAGCCAGATGACATAGGCAATGGTCAATTTTTTTTGCTAAAGTATACACCAGTAACCATAAATTGGTCTTTTTTTTTTTTTAGAAAAATACTGGCACAAAACTCCCTAAATATGTTCAATCATTATTGATACTTTAATGGAAAAAAGAAGTTATTGTACGATGTATTTTAGTATATGCATGTTGTTTGTTTTGTATGGACATGAGTGATGTTGTATGTTATAAGGTTGAACTAAGATACAACCGTGGGACTAGGCAAGATGAAGAAGCATACAAAAAGAAGAGAAATAAGAAATGAAACATTATTTTAAGACCAGATGTTTGTATTTGAGTTAGTATGTTCTTATGACATAATATGTCATGAAAGATTCTCCTAGGAGGCAAGACATATTTGGAGGGGGAATGTTATAAACTCAAGCAAACAATAAACTGTGAATGGAAAATTTCCTTCCTTATCTGTATTTTAGGTCATTTTTGTACAATGTGAGAATAAATCTAGTGGATTCTATTTGGGGGTACCCCTACTAGTGGATCCACAAAACACAACTTGTCAAGAAGGTAGAACAAACATCAAAAATCTACTGTACAAGCTGTAAACTTTTGTTCAGAATTCACTAAAAGCATCCACCTCCTCCCTATTACTTGAAGCACTTATAACAACAGTATCAACTGTCTAGATTTGATCCTTGACTTACCCAAGATTACTACTACTCTTGGAAAGTTTACTTAACCTTATAGGGTTTTTTTTGTGTGTGAAGATTAAATGTGATGTGGTATATAATGTACCTAACATACAGCAACTGCTCAATAAATGTTACAGAAAGAGACAAGGAGAGAGAGGTAGGTGATGATGAGAGATAGATGATAGAAGATGATAGATAGATAGATTATATATGTGTATATATATATATGTATATATATATATATATATACATATATATATATATACACACACGCACACACAGAGAGAGAGGAGAGAGTGCTTTTAGTCAATGTTTACTTTCAACATAATGGTTTATATTATATGGAATCACAAGGATGTTGCTACATGTGTGAAGTCATAGCTTAAATTTAGAGATTTTAATTTAAAACTTTAGAGGTGTTGGTTGATTTCACAATTATGCCTGAAACTCCTGTTGAGTAGAAAAACACTGTCTGATTATCTTCTCTTTGTTCTTAAATTAGGGCACCCTCATTCTATAGTAGTTGAAACTTACAATTTGAAATCAGCATCTTTCATTGTTCTGAGCATTTATTTTTCAAATCAAATTCACTTTTTGGTTGGGTAGGTCCTAGCAGTAATGTTAGACAAAGTCTTAATGTATTGAAACTGTCAGCAATACGTAATTCATGTATGATTTAGAGCAAAATAATCTAGATAAATACTTTCATTTCCAGTTATTACAGAATAACTATTAGAGATTTGCTTCCTGCTAACGACAATTCTAACACTGGACAAAGTACATAAAGCAATTGTTTTAAGCCTTTTTTTAAATTCTTTTTTGATGTTTGTTTATTTTTTAGAGAGACAGAGCATGAGTGGGGGAGGGGCAGACAGAGGGGCAGCACAGAGCCTAACACAGGGCTTGAACTCACCGCGAGATCATGACCTGAGCTGAAGTTGGACACTTAACCATCTGAGCCACCCAGATGCCCCAACTGTTTCAAGACTTCGAACAGCAAACAGCACAGGGCTGTCTTCTTTGAGAGGAGGGAAATACACAAAGTGAGGGCAAATGGAGATGGGCAATCTCCCTGAGCTAAGGAAGCAATGAGTGGAGCTCCAGGTGGCTAAAGGGACTGAAACTGGCAGGGCTAGGTAATGGAAAGAGGAATCCACACAGAAAAAGTGAGGCTCACAAGAAAAGTGAGGATTCATTGTAGGCTCTTGGCCCAGAAAAAATTATATTTCACCTGCTCTCTGGGCATCCTTTTGCCCAGTCCAGTTGACACACAAAATTAACCATCACAGGCCTTCTCTGTGACTCCTCTACTCAAAGATAAAGTTATTCCAGGTCAGAAAACCATGCAGGGACTACAGAGGTAAACAATTTAGAAAGTTCTTTTACCAGGGTGCTTGGGTGGCTCAGTCAGTTATGGGTTTGACTCTTGATTTCGGCTCAGGTCTTGATCCCAGGGTCATGGGATCAAGCCCTGCATCGGGCTCTGCACTGAGTGTGGAGCCTGCTTAAGATCCTCTCTCTCTCTCTCTCTCTCTCTCTCTCTCTCTCTCTCTCCCTCTCCCTCTCCCTCTCCCCTCCCTTCCTCCCCTCTCCCCCATTCTTTCTCTTTCTAAAATAAAAGAAAGAAAGCACTTTTAGTAACACTTCACCTTATACACTCAGCGATCTTGTAATGTCCATTTTACAGATAAGGAAACTGAAGGTGAGAGGGATTGGTAGGTCTTTCCACATGGTCATAACCAGAACTCCAGTCTCATGGTTCTGATTCAGTTCTCTTCATGCCCCCATGATGTTGGGGTGAGGAAAACAATGAGATTAGTAACCTGAGCTGGTAGAAGAAGAAGTCTTGGGGCAGACCATGAAAATGCAGCCATGAGCAGTTACTAGGATTCCCTGTGTGAACTGTGTCAGGAGAGACAGTAGACTTGGTTTTTCAGACATATGACAAGAACCTGTATCTGGAACCATCATGTCTCTTTTAAAATTCATGTAAACTTTTCTACTAACAACTTGGCTTTTATATGTGTTAATTTTTTAACTTGCATACATTAGAGGAAAACCTTGCAACACTCTTTCTATTAAACTCTAGGATCATCCTAAAGCAAAAGCAAGGTAGGCAAAACTTTATCATATCTGGCTGAGTTTTAAAAGATGTCAAGAGCATGTTCCCTGGGATTTGCTTGGCTATGCACTACCATGCTTCTCTAATATGTTTGTGTAATTATTATACGAATTATTGATTTTGCAGGATTCATATTCTCTGCAATTTCTCATTGATTAGTCCAGGGCTGATCTTATTGAAGGCTGAACAAGGACCTCCAGGAATTGAAGAAACACAAAAATGAATGTGATTCTGGATTTCATCGTATCTACTGAGCCTGACGTGGTAACTTTGCTAACATTTGTGAGTGGCAATTCCTAAGCACCAGCACAAAGCTGGGAAGCTTCTGGCAATTTTAAGAAAGACTCTGAAGTTCAATAATAAAAGTTTATTGAATGCACCTCTGATTTTCTTGTCCTGCCCTTTTTTATGGGCTTGGTTGTTTTGCTAAATTAGGTTTGAGGTTCACTCGCTTTGTTACAGCACCGCGTTAATGAGGCCAAAATGTCAGACTCCATCTCTGTGGTGACAAACTGCGCCCCTAACCTCCAGGAGTTGCCCTGATAGATGAAAGCAAAGAGGTTATTTCCACAAAACTGGAAATACAACCTTAGGGCCTCAACACTGAGATGGGCATCACTTCCATTTTTACAAAATAGCAAATTGTTCCCCTCCACTAAAAAAGAAAAACCTGAAGGAAATTATTAGTGTCATAGAAGAAATGAAGTTGCAAAAAAAAAAAACCAAAAAACAAAAATTAGAGGGTCCAAAAATGATTAACAGAGAACCATACCCATAATTTAAAAGATGGAAATTTTCAGCCATTTGGCTTGAGATGCCCCAGTGATTACTCGGCATAAATGTGCTAAACAGTCCAGGTTGCACATCGAGTAATTAAAATCTGATTAATTCTTATCAGGTTAGCAAAGGGTGCTGCTTTTTACCCCCCAAACAAATTGGCAATGCACCTGAACATTAAATTTAATTTGTCATTTTGCACATTTCACTGGCTCTATTATAATATACTTAAAAGCACATTTGCCACTCTGTCCTTTTTGACATCAGTTCTTTCTACACTACGTACATTAGGTAAATACTAAAATGTAGATAGGACAAAGTACTCTTAAAATTCTCTCATTTAAGAACATCACAATGAACTAATTGTGATTCAAGATATCAACATTGCTTCTTGGCAGTCGCTACCAGCACAAAATAATAAAATGTGAATGAACAAATTACTGTTTAAACAGCAATACTTTTGATAATTAGCAGATATACTGAGGGATAAATATGGGGGGAAACCTGAAAAGGGAAAAAGGGGATTTAAATTTAAATAGGATTTTTTAATGTTTCCCCCATTGTGCAAAAGTCCATCTTTAATTCATATTACAGTGAGTAATTTGTAATGCTGTGTCAAAATAGATATGCAAAAAGGATATGCATTTGAATTTTAAATCTGATCCCTAAGTTTGAATTTAATATAGCGTCCTAACTGAGTCCTGTATGTGGAAGAGGAATTCTGAATCTGTTTTGAATGTCACAAGGATCAGCAATCATGCATAGTGTTATCATTGTTCATTATCTACCATGACTTGTGAAAGGAACATGAAATGGCATTAATCATTATTTTCTACTACTAATAATATACTTTCAATGGAAATTTCACCATTTTCTAAATATCTGGCAGGAGGGACTTCTCCTTCATTGCACCTACAAACCACCCCTTCTCCTTCATTCTTAATTTGCAGCTGGAGGCTTTGGTGACTGATGTTTATGATAAAATGCAGCTCTCCCAAAGGAAAGATTTAGACCTTCTGACATTAAAGAAAACTTGAACTTGATCCCAAGCCCAAATTCCTAGAGTCATGAAATCATTGAACCTCAAGGGACCTCAGGAATCATCTAATCTACCCCTCATTTATCACACAGGGCAATAAAGGCCCATTTGGTAGCTTGACTTGTCCAAGGTCACCTGCTCATTAAGGGCAGATGAGGAAATGGAAGCCAGAGCTCCTGACTTCAGGCTAAGTGTTCTTCCCAACGCACAAAATGAACAGAATAATACCACCTCTAGAGCTTTTGCTCTAGAAGCAAAAGCTTTGAGATCAAACAGACGTAGGTTTGAGTCCTGATTCTGCCAATTATTGCTTTAATTTCTACATTTGAAAAATGCATAAAGTCTGTAATGATACAGACTTTTTCACATCACTGTGAGGATTAAAATGATATAATGCAGAGGACCCTGGGTGGCCACCCACTCTCGTCCAACTCTTGATTTCAGCTCATGTCATGATCTCACGGTTTGTAAGTTCAAGCCCTGCATCACTCTGCACTGATAGTGTGGAGCCTGCTTGAGATTCTCTCTCTCTCTCTCTCTCTCTCTCTCTCTCTCTCTCTCTCTCTGCCTTTCCCCTGCTAGCGTCCACTCTCTTTCTCTCTCAAATAACTAAAAATATTTTTTAAATAAAATGGTACAATGCACATAAAGTACACAGCCCTAGGCCTGGCAAAAAAAAAAAAAAGTAAACATTAAATATTAACAATGGATATTATCAACTCATGTTGCCTAAACAAGAACTTTTGTGCAGGTAAATAACTTAATGTTTCCCACTCTCCCTCCCCATATATGCATATACCTACATACACACTTGTAAAGCCTGACAGTGCAATAGGACCTTGCCAACTTATCTCTTGAACCCTGCTGATAACAAACAAGACCCCATGTGAGACATGAGGAAAGCTGCCATAGCATGATGACTGTGTTCAGTTCTCCTGCATTGACATAGCAGCTTATAAACCACAATGGAATATATCATTGTGTTTCAACATTAAACAACCTTGTGCCACAGGCAGATGAGACACTGTTACATCCATTTAATAGTGAAGTAAATGGAGGCTCAGAGAGGCAGTAAGTGACTTGCCTAAGGTTATACAGTTGGCTCAGGACCAGTGCTCTGCCTCTGATATCTCACTTTGGACGCTTCATCAAAGGAAAATCAAGAGATTCAAAGAAGCTAACATCACTTAATGCAAGTCAGATCTTCACCAGTATGTTTTCTACTACCTAAAATGATCCCAGTGATCTTGTTCGTCTGCCCACGCAAACTCCCAGCACAAACCTCTCCCCTTTAGCACAACTGACTAGAGAATGAACAAACATGGTCATGGGGTAAGGCAAGGGAGCTGGTGGTTTTCACCCAATCCAGTGTTGTGTGTGTGCATGTGTGTGAGTGTGCACACATGTATGAGTAGTCAAGGAGGAAGGAGAGGAAGTGGGGAGAGAGACAGATTGACTAGGAAGGCTGATTGCTTAACTAGAGAAGTTCAGCTTGTCAGTACAAGGACAAGAGTCCCAAGTAGGTCTAAGCAGCCATAACCTAAAGATCAGAGCTAGACTAAGGAGGTCACTGTGGCAGTGGCCATCTCAAAGGGGCCCTACACCCTCATTAGAGATGAAGATGAGTGTATCCACCAGAACTTTCCCTAGTGAGAATACAGTATGTGCTGAGTAATTTGAGGACCTCTTGAGAGGTGGGACTCCACAAGGGTCTTTGCTCCAGTATTGCTGTATTAATCTGGATTTTTTGGGTTTAAATAAGATGGCCATATAATTTATCCTCTCAATCAGGATACTTCTGAGAGTGAAAGCACACTATTCATAACGATGCTGAGACAATAGGTATAAATTAAGGCTGTCCCAAATGACATATGCTCACCCTTGTTTTAGATGTTGAAAATTAAATCAAACTGGCTTAATCAAAAGGGCATTTATTGGTGCCAATGTTTGAAAAGTCCAGTGGTAAATCTGGCTTCAAGAATGCCAGAACCTAGTGATTTATTCAGGATTCAGCCTCTCTTTCCACCTACTATCTCACAGTGGCCCCTAGCACCTCCAGACTTACATTGTACATTCTAGCAACATCCCCTTTTCCTTCCTAACACTCTACCAAAGTCCCAGGATAGGGTCTCATTGGTCTACTTGGATCACAAGCCCATCCTTGATCTAGTCACTGTGGCCATGAGGAAATAGAATAGACTGGTTGGTCAAATCCAGATCATAAATCATTTCTGAATTTGGGGATAAGGGAGAAGAATCATCCAACCAAACCACCTGAACCAAGCTCAGGCAAGAGATGATTTCCCCAACAGAAAAGCAAGGCATAAATTTGGAGGAAGGGGGATTCTACAGGGAAGGACTTTGTTTGGTTAGTAATAATAGACAACATTTTTTACAGGATTCCTATGTGCTAGGACTCATGGTAATGGTACTATATGGGTGATCCTATTTAAACTTCAAAACAATTCTATAAACTAAACACTAACTAACCATAAAATAAATACATATTATTATATGTATATTATAGATGAGGTAACTGTGATACATAGAATTTAAGTAACTTGTCCAAAGTCATAAACCAAGACATAAAAAAGCCAAGATCGAAAGCCAGGCAGTCAGATTCTAGAGTCCATACTCTTAGCTTTTACCCAGGGTGCCATCCCATGCAGAGTGGCAAGTACATTGTGTCAGGTCTTGGAATAGGAGAGGAAAAATTCAGAGCTACCACCAGTGGCCCTCTACTTCCAATATTTTCACAGCTGTAAATAAATGTTGAATGATTATTTGATATGACTAGTGTGATGCTATGCTCAAAAATTTTCCTGCACAGAGCATCGCATTATTGGCCTTCCCATGACACTTGCATATTTTGGTTCAACTCTGAGGGGATTAGAAGAAAGAACCTACAGCCAGTCAAGAGAAGCATCCTCTCTATTGATTTATAGCCCCCAAGTCCTGATACAAATTACCTCAGTAATTTTGATAGAGTCCTAAAGCCCTGCAGTCAGCCAGCCTTTTCGGATAAGAGAAACTGGAAGTTAGTTGCTTTATTGTTCTGGCTTTATCTGTATCTCTAGAATCCCAGCAGGGAAGTCACTCAACAGAACTGAGAAGGTATGCTCCAACAGTGGGTCCAATGAATTCAAAAAGCCTTCTATGGACAAACAACAACAAAAATTTCACTTCAAAGATTGGGGGAAGGAGTGAGGGACGGGGACCCTCACAGACTATTTTTTTATAGCAAAGAATTTCTAATTACAGTTTTGCAAAAGGCACTTTGAAGATTCCAGAAATCATCTGGTTGTGTTGATATGGAGCATTATTTGGAAATTTTTAATGCAAGTGAAATATATTGTCCATGTTTACTTACACATTCCTAAATTAGACCTGAATAACTAGCTAATAGATACATAGTACAAAACAGCTTGCTTATAACAGGAAAATTGTTCAATCTATCTTCCTTTATAACTGAGCCTCCACAGCCTTGATTTATTGGTGTGGTGGTTCAGGAAATTTGTCCCACATAGAGTTATAGGGAATCACTTTCATTTGTATGCTAACTGCTTTTGATTTTTTTTTTTTTAAGCATCGTCAGTGGCCTTGATGATTGATTTTCAGTCTAGCTAAACCAGTTCGTATTATACATATTCCCCAGTAGGAAAGAGATGAGCTTAGCAGACAGTATACTTCACGGCACAAAGAAAGTTCTGGTTCATTCCACTGACTGACATTTGAAAGTTTCCAAGGAATATGCCACATGAGCAATATGCCACATGGGCTTTTAAGGAAATAGTATAACAACAACCAAAAAAAGAAAAGATGGTAATTCTTTATTGAAATGATACATATATTCACAGTAAAGGTACATGCAATAGCTACACAATCACTCAAGAATTTAGGCTCTGCGATCAAGACTCTAGCGTTTGAATCCTGGTACCATCACTCACCAGCTATGGGACCCTAGGCAAGTACATAACTTCCCTAAACCTGTTTCCACACCCAAAAGTAAGAGCCACTAACAATATGAACAACATTGATGCCTGTGTAACACATTGAGTTCTTGGCTCATAGGAAGCCCTCGATAAATATTTGTTGTTGTTGTTATTGTTGTTGTTGTTGTTGTTGTCAGAGCTGCAAAGTAAATAAACACAAAGATGTCTCTCTGGCCACCAAATACCTAATAACATAAAGAGAATGGAATACAGAATCACCCAAACAAGGTCAATAATTTCCATGTAGCCCATTATGATTTCTCTGCACACATGCTAGAATTTATTCTGTTGACTATGCTCAACTCACATGTATCACAGTGTCCCAGTCCAGGAATAAGGCAAGATCATTATTGTGGGTTCCTTTTAATCCATACAGTAGTAAATTTTCATTTATTTCAGAGATTATCTTCCAGACCCATATCATACCATACCCTGACCATATAAACAAGGCCTTTGTCCTAACATTGCCTTTATTTTTTGTCATCCACAACACCACCAATTCTCCCCCAAAAGACTAGTTGCCGCTTGTAACTTGGCAAAATCTGAGGGTGAGCTTCACATTTTACTTGAGTCAGGTGCTAGACAGCACATTTCCCATCCTTGTTCCCCAGCTTCCCCAGGTAAAATAGAAATTCAGGTTTATGGTACATAATAGACATTCCTATGGTTTCTTTCCACTTATCCATGCTCTTTTCCTTGAAGACAACTACTGGATTTCCTTTTGGGAAGTCCTTCTAAGCCCAATGCATACAGTTACAGGGAGGTTGTCAATCAAGGTGCCTACCACAGGACATATAACCTGTGCTAGTTTCCTAAAGGTACTAAAACAAATTACCACAAACTTGGTGGCTAAAAAAAGAAAAACTTATTCTTTCATAGTTTAGGCAGACCTAAGTCCAAAATCAAGCTTTCAGCAGGGTTGGTTCTTTCTGGGGACTCTGGAAGAGAAACTGTCCCATGCCTCCCTTCCAACTTATGGTGGTTGCTGGCAATCCTTGGTGTTCCTGAGCTTGTGGACACATCACTGCCATATCTGTCTCCATGGCACATCACCTCCCTCTCTGTGTGTCTGTGTCTCCTCATTTTCTGCCTCATATAAGAACACTCTCATAGATGCAGAGCTCACCTCAACCCAGTATGGCCTCATCTCTACCCTACCTAAGTTACATCTGCAAAGACCCTTATTCCAAATAAGGTCACACATTCTGAGGTTCTGGATGGATATGAACTTCGAAGGGATATTACAGAACCCATTCCACAACATAAGTGAACACAACTCTCTTTCCCTGGAAAGTCAAAAGATTCGAAACTATTTGCAACACATTCATTCCACCAACAGAATCCTGAAGAGATCCCCCTACTAGTGCCTGCTACCGACATCCCAGAAACCTCCCTAATCCCCCATGTTGCATGGCCGAACTATTCAAAGTCTCCTTCATTCTGCGCATTACCCAATATCCTACCAGTCAATTCCCATGTAGCTTAGCCAGGTAGAATCAAGTTCCACTACCAGAAACCAAAGGAGATAAATCAGAGACTGCAACTTCTAAACCACCTACATCCTGCAATATAGAAATAAGAACAATGGGATGTCAAGGCCTGTTTTTTACACTTTCCACTAACTAAATATTCCTTTGGTCACAATGCCTCCACCCATATAATTTAGATTTTATTTCTGGAAACTTTACCTGCTCCTCATAGTAATTTCTCTAGAAGTCTTAAAAGTTTCTGCAAGTGTGTAGGTTCCTGGCATCCTTCCAAATCCTGAAAATGCTGACAGACTGACTAAGCTAAGAAGTTATCTCGTAATCCTAGGGCAGACTAATTAAATCCCACACATTGACATTTTTGGCTAAAAAAAATGATAACTGCACTAATTAGCTGGTTAGAAAATATTCATATCTCATTGTGCCAAATGAGAGGGGATTCCTTATAATTGTTCCTACAGGATTGCAAGCGACTTGTTATGGACATGATTTAATTGCAGGAAACGTCATTACCTTCCAAGTCCCATCACCCACTTAAGTACCCCAGAAGTTCCCACCCGAACATGAGGTGGAATCAGAGCCGAACGGGCTTTCCAGAACCATGGCTCATTACCAGTGCGCCCCAAAGATTTTAGGAATATAATGAGTCTTTGAAAGTGAAATGAATGTAGCCTCTGACCTCCTACTAGATCCCACATTGTCTCAGGACACAGGGAAGCCAAAATACAAACAAACGAGTACAAAGAGTGAACAATTAACACATTGCAAACTTTGGAAGACAGTGAGGAAACTGTATCAAGTGTTCATAAAGAACATTTGGAGCTTTTGGAAAAGCATTTATTTAAGTAAAATCCCTAAAGATTTACTAAATGTCAGACAGTGTGGTTAAAATATCAATACACGGCAGAGAGGCCAAAATAGAATTAATAACATGGAGACAAATTACTCAATTCAATACAATTTAACCAATCTTTGGAAATGCCTACTATGTGTGAGGCACTGTGGTAGGCCCAGCAGGGGATACGAACATGAACAAAAAGAGGTTCTGGCCCCCAAAGAGTTTATAACCCAGCAAGGAGGGTCAGAGAAGAATTCAAATTCCAGAAATATAAGGGATAAAAGTAAATTCCGTAAGAAAACCAATAAAAATGCTAGAGGAAAAAGGATTTCGTCAGTTGCAAAGATTAGGGAAAGTTTTCATGGGGGCAAGTAAAAATAGGGTGGTCTTTGAATGACACAAATATAGAAAAGATGAAACGGATGGGGAGTTAACCAAAGCAAAATCATAGAGATAGGAACACTGACTGTATATTCAGGGAAATTAGTATATAGGGCTCAGTCAAGAGGGAGACATGGGGGGAAAAGAAGATTGGAGCTATCCCAAGGATGGCCCTAAAAATAGATAAACACAAGGTATTTTTGATTCATGGAGGGCAGGAGGGAGCCACTGAAAGTTTTTGCGAGAGAGCAGTCTGTCCGCCACTGGTTTAGAAAGATTAATCTGCAGGCAGTGTAAATGATGAATGCAAGAAACATCAATCCATTGAGAATTTGACTCAGTTTTAAGCAGAAGGGTTAGAAAGAAAACAGGAAGGAGGGCAGATAAGACAGTGTCCAAACCCAGAGTAGAAACTTTCAACCCTGGCTGCGTGGTAGAATCTCCTGCCAACTTCATGAAAATACCGAAAGCCAGGTTTACTCCAAACCAATTAAGTCAGAACCTCCGTGGTGGCACCCAGGCATTGGGATGCTTGAAAAGCTTACCAGGTTAATTCCAAAATGCAAATGGTCCTGACACTCCCTTCTTCAAGATGTAGTCTAGGAACCAGCAAGCCCAGTATCACCTGGGGTCGTGTTGGAAATGCAGATTCTCTGACCACTCCACTCGAAATACACACACAAGATGCCCAGGCGATGTGCCCATGCACATAGAAGTTAGAGAGGCAGAAACAGGTGCTTCTGCGGCAGGCCCTAAGATGCTGCAGTTCTAACCGGCACCCAGGTAAAGCCACCCCAGTCCACAGACCACACTTGAGAACATATTAGCAGAGCCAACTCTGTGCATGGTCGAGCCACTCACTAGGGCTTCTGCTGTGTTCCTGTGGTCCATCTTCCTCCCCTTCACTCCACTTCCTAGTGTTAGACCCCACCCCCCACCTCTGCACACCTGTCACCAGCTTCACGGATCTCAAGAACAACTCCAGGAAAACAGTTTGGCTGTTCCTCAAAAAAACTAAACATAAAATTACCATGGGACCCAACAATCGCACTCCTAGGTATACACCCAAAAGAATGAAAAGAAGGGACTCAGACACTTGTATGCTGATGTTCTTGCAGCATTCTTCACAACAGGCAAAAGGTAGAAACAACCCAAATGTCTATTGACAGATCCACGTGTGAAATATAGATATGCATGTGTGTGAGTGGGGCTCACACTACAGGCAGCCGACTAAGGGCCTCGTTAACCTGGAGCCTTGTCCACCCTGCCTGCCAGGGGCTTGGTTCTCCCCACTCACACTGTTCACACTGTTTTCAGAAGTGTGTTTGAATTATTCAATGCTAGGAACCAACCTTTTTTCTTGTATAAATGTTTGCTCAGAAAAGGAAAGCATAGTCTAACCAGTTGAAGTTCCCTACTGTCCAGCCAGAGAAAAACACAGTTTGCCCAGCCTCAGCTGTACGGGCTCCATGTTCCAGATCCTC
This sequence comes from Felis catus, assembly GCF_018350175.1. NCBI lineage: Eukaryota > Metazoa > Chordata > Mammalia > Carnivora > Felidae > Felis > Felis catus. The sequence goes on from NC_058374.1 coordinate 118,996,264, forward strand.
CTGCTGTGGTAAGACAGGCTAATGGAGAACACTTCTGACTAGTTTCCTTTCCGTTTTTCTTGATAATTTACTAAAATAAGGCATTTATTAGTGTCTGATCTACAAATGATTCTGTATCAATGTAAATAAGAAATGAAATGATTCTGTATCAATGTAAATAAGATTATCTGCCTCAAAGAGATATTTAAAACCTAAAAAACAAAAACAAAAACAAAAAAACATACAAATGAAATGATTCTGTATCAATCATAAGATTATCTGCCTCGAAGAGATATTTAAAACCTAAAAAACAAAAACAAAAACAAAAAAACATACAATGGAATATTATTTAGCCTTAAAAAGCAAAGAAATTCTGGGGTGCCTGGGTGGCTCAGGCAGTTAAGCATTTGACTTTGGCTCAGGTCATTATCTCACGGTTTGTGGGTTCAAGCCCCATGTCAGGCTCTGTGCTGACAGCTTAGAGCCTGGAGCCTGCTTCGGATTCTGTCTCCCTCTCTCTCTGCCCCTCTCCCACTTGTTCTTTCTCTCTCTCTCTCTCTCTCTCTCTCTCTCTCTCTCTCAAAAATTAAGTTTAAAAAAAAAAGAAATTCTGATACATGCTATAAACATGGATGAACCTTGAAAACATTATGCTGTGTAAAATAATCCAGACACAAAGAGGCAAATATTGTATGATTCCACCTATATGAAATACCTAAAATAGGCAAACCTGTAGAGACAGAAAGCAGATTAGAGGTTATCAAGGGCTAAAGGAGGAGAGAATGGGGAGTTATAGTTTCCGGTTAGGGCAATGGAAAAGTTTTGGAAATAGTGGTGATGGTTGCATAACATTGTAAATATGATTAATCACACTGAATTATACACTTAAAATGGTTAAAATGGCAAATTTTATGTTAGATATTTTTTTCCCACAATTAAAAAGAAGACAAACTCCATTCCATCCATACCTGTTACCTAAGGGGTCTGAGCCTCCTACTCCTGGTGTCTAGCTCTACACCTTACTTCTGGACTGTTCCTAACCCCCTAAATGGGAAACTTTCTGGTCTCCAACCTCAAGCTACACTAACATCAAAGAGACAGGGTCTTATTGTACCATATCTCAAATCAGGACAGCTGGCCTTTAGCCCCGGTCCCAGAAACTTGGGTGGTCACATTCCCTTCCATTTGTTGTGGGACCACCACTCTCTCTGCCAGGCAGGCTGCACTGTGCATTCTACCCCAAACAATCCCAAATTGGTCCAATAAAGCTCTTCATTCCACCCCATTCCACCTTCTTAGAGGCTACTCAGAACACTCAGAACCCAAGCTTTTATGACACTATCAAAAAGACCCACATTCAATAAAATAACACTCCTAAGGGCAGGAAACAAAAAGTCCATTTTAAACATTAGAGCTCTCTCAATGCTCAGAACCCAGGAGACCCAAAACTAGCAATATGAATAGAGTGAAAATATGAGTCCTCCCAAGCACATTCTCTCCTTGAAGCTGAGAAGATCCAGCTTAATGTTTGGTACAATGACAAATTGTTTTGGGCAGATTTTCCAGAGTAATCCAAGATCCCTGAGTCCCTCTACACAAATTGTCTACTGTGGTGACTTAATTTCATGTTTTTAGTTTTAAGGAGAAGAGATTTGGATAAATGTTCTAATGTAGTAATTAGCAGTTACATTAATAGCATTGATTTCCCATTATGTTGTCCCATTATTCCAATTATATTTCTCTTTAAACAATTTTTCAGACCGTAATATTCTACTTAAATGAGCCTGATACCCTGAATAACCTCCCCTCTCCATTGTGCACCCAAATTGATAATGAGTTCTGTGCTATTTAACCTCCCATCACACATTTTTTTAAAAAAACAATCACTCCAAAGAGCCCTGGGTAAATATTCTCTCTTGAGCAATTTCCTCCAGGACCCAGAACCAACACTGCAATAATCAGAGCAGGTGGTCACTTGGCAGGGCTCTCTACACAAACCTCCTTGACATGCCATTAGTATGTCAGAAATCCTATGCTTGAAGAGCCCTTTTGGGGGATCTTTGGGGGTTTTTTCAGTCTTTGATAGATGCTGAAAAGAATAAGCTATGTCAAGCAACAACCTGCAGAGAATACCACTTATCAAAAGCCTATAAGATGCACCAGATACTCAGATTAGAGCTAACGGTCACATACTACTTACTCTATGTTTGAGGCCACCATTCTAAGTATCTTACATATATTAACTCATTTAATTCTCCAAACCTCAGTGGGGTAGATAGTGTGGTGATTTATATTTTGCAGATGAGGAAACTGAAGCTTATCCAAGATCCTCTAGCAACTAAGGGATACAGGCAGGATTCAAACACACAGGCAGGTGCCAGGATCTGTGCTCCTAACCTCTGCTATTCTGTTCTCTGATGTATTTATTATCCGGTCATCTCATGAAGGAGGTATTTTACACCTGTTTAGATAGATGAAGAAGCTAATGACCAGAGACGTTAAATAATTTACCCAAAGGCACACAGTTAGTTAAGTGCCCCAATTATGATGTAAACTCAGGAGTGTCTGACTCCAGAGACTTGATCCTTCCCTTTTGCTTCCAAGAATATATCACAACATCCAACCATAATGTCTATTTAGGGCAATACCTAAACAACTGAGAAATGAGAAATAATGTAATAGGCCACATGGTCTACTAACTAAGGGCAGGAATGGCAGATAGATATGGCAGAGACTACTAGCTAATTGACAAACCTATTTCGTCCTCTTTCCAGACACACACTGCATTTCTCAGCAACCTTTGTAGTCAAGGTTCACCAAGTGACTGAGTTTTGGCCTGTGGACTATGGCAGAAAGTCTTGTAGCACCATCATACCTCTTTTCTCACTGGCTAAATGGAGAGCCTTCAAGAACCCAGAAGAGAGAAGAGCCCAAAGAGTAAAGAAGACTGGGTTCCTGATTGGCCATGTAGAAGGCTGCCCAACCAGGAAAAGACCCAAAGGATTGTGGCAGCAAGAGGTAAACTTGTACTTTTTTAAGCCATGGAGATTTCAAATTGATCTCATCTAGCAACTAATAACTAACTAATCAACTAACTAATTAAATTAGCTAATAAACTATAATCTAATCTAATTAACTAATAAACTAATAATTAACTAATAAAACTAATCGACTAATTAAATCAACTAATATCAAATTAACTAATAAAATATAGAAGTTGAATGCTATCATCAAAATCCTAAAATGTATGTTATTGATTTACAGTTGGGTTTTGGATAGAAGAGAAAAAAAAAAAAAAAACTCAGGTTGCAAAGCTAGAGATCATGTGATGTGTATCCACAAAACATTTGGTAAAATTGTCCCTGCAGTAACTTGGAAGCCAGCTCACATGCCTACTGGCTTTCACTCCAGATGAAACAAGCTGTCATTGGAGGTTTTGAGTAACAGATCTGACCTTAGTAGATGGATCGCTCTGGCTGCTGTTTTGAAAATAGACAGGGGAGTCAAGGATAGGAGCAAGACAGTCAGGAGGCTATTTCCATGGACCACAAAGAGTGAATTATTTGGATGAAGCTCTCCTCCTACAGCCCAATGATGCTTGGTTCTCCTGAGGAATGTTTCTGAGCCACCAGGCCAGACAAAGTTATTACCATCGGTTCTGAGAACACTATTGTTTCCAACCAATGACTAAGTTCAAAACAAAATTGAATATGGATAAAGAACATGTATCACGGTATTCAAATTCTTTCTTTGTTAAAATTGCTTTTTCATATTGCCTTAACATCATATTTACATTAAAAAGAAATTCCACAGATACACAATCCACTTTTGGGGTCCTTAAATACCTAATTTTCTGCCTGTAGAATTGTGATTTCTCTAAATTTGGGATGCATAAAAATATAAATATTCCTTAGAGGCCTGCCAACTGCAACAGGGACTGAGAGATTTACAGTTGACCTTCTTGAGATAAACATCCACAGTTCACGTCTACCACCGAAACTCCCTAAGGTATTAGCATGATGCCCATATAGCCAGCTGGGAGGAAAAACCACCTTTAACGCTTCAGTTTAAATCTCTCTGTCCCAGTCCTCACGTAAGCCCAGAAAACACATTCCTGCATGGACACACTACATTTATTTTTCAGTTACAAATGGCTGAATAGAGTTGATTGTCTCTCTGCCTATGGTTGTTATCACATACTAGTAAAATCCAAAAAGATTCACGGGCCAAATTCTGATTTAACCAGTAGTTAGAACCAAGCACTCCATGCTTGGATTCTGCTTAATTGTCCAAGCCAGAGGAGTAGGCTAATTTGTCTACAACTAGTTTCTGATCTATGTCATTACTTATATTCACAGCTTAGGAGTTCAGGCTCTTGTGGTAGGGGTTGTTTGAAAAATTTTTTTAAAACTAGAGTGGATGGCCCAGGAGCCACAGTTTTCCTCAAACGGAGGGAGGAAGGACTCTCTTCCAAACCAGTATTCAGATGCCGCTCACACTTGCCAATGATAACATGATCCCTTGAAGGTGTGGAGATGAAAAAGGCAAAATGGAACACCCACTGTTTTCCTGTTTGCTGAGCATCATTCAAAGGTAGAGTTAGTCATTATTGAAATAACTTAAACTGTGGAGAAAATATCAAAATAAGCCTATTACGCTAGGACCCAACCATTACAGCCAAGGAAATAATACAATAAATCCTTTGAAATGAAGAAATATAGCAAGAGGTACTTGAAAACTGAGAGGTGTTCTGTCACTAAATTGCAGCATTAATAGTGTTTTGATGCTCTTTGCTAAACTGTATATTTTTACACTCAAAATGAATATTAGGAAAATCATACTTATTTTATACAACTCATTAGCAAAAAGGAAGATGATGTTTTAAAACCATAAATCTCTTTTATAACTAACTGTGAATCTGAGGATATTGAAAGAGGGAAGCAAATTGAAAGGGAAAGGATAATTCTAAACCATGTTACAATCTTTGGTGTAAATGAACTATTAGCAGTAGAGGATAAGTCATATTTGGAATATGGCAATATTCCCTTCCTGATAATGAAAGGAAACTAGAAATTCCAGAAGAAGTTATTTCTTTTTTTCATTATCAGCAGGACCCTGGTGTCATTTCTATATACCTGTGGTCTTTCTTTCTTTTTTTTTAAACCAATTTTTCTTCCCAACAGATATACCCATTTATCCCAACTAATGAAATACCACTTGAATTTACTCTATTTAACAAATACAACAAATCCAAAGAATCAGAAGGAAATTGGATACTCACTGCTCCCTAGGTAAAGCCTAGCTGATCACCTGTACCATTTTCAGACTCTCGTAATGCTTGCCTGGTGTTCTAGATGTCTGTTTACCCAATCTCATTTTAATTTGTTAAAGGAAGTTGAAGTCATGAGTCAGCTATAACGTGGCAGCATTTGAGTATTAAACAAAAATGCAAATCTAGCAGTACACCCCTAATGAGATACAGTGAGCTCATTTTTCTTTATATCATTTCTACTTCAGTCTTGTTGGTTTAGGGGAGCATTTATGTGGTACACAGTCCTGTTTAAACTTTATTTTATTACTCCTAAGCTACTCCCACATTATTAGTGAACTTGAAGGACTAATTCTGAAATCTGTTAGCTTAGAGACATATGTAAACACTTAGGAAAATATACTTTTTTCCACACAACCACTGTGCCAAAATGGGAGAAACGTCTGTGCTGTTCTAAAAACTCCCTGTTCTGTCTGTGCACAAAACTGACAGCTAGGTTTCAGAGTTCCTGGTGTCTTTAGACATATGCAATGAGTCTTTCTCATCTGTCTTAATTTTCCATTCTAAATAATGCATAATTCTGTCATTAACCAGCAGGTGGAAGACCTCCCACGGGACATATAGTTGTCTTAACTTAGATCTTGAGTAGAGGTGGTATTTGGGAGGTGATCTCAGAAAAAAATTATGAGCAAATGAGGGGAGCAAGAGAGGAAAAGAAGGAAGGGAGACCAGTAAAAGGTGAGTTAAAGAGGGATAACTCCGTGGGCAACTGGGACTCTGTCCCATCGGGGACTCTCTGAGAGACTGTGTAGAAAACACCTCAGAATTGCTGAAGAGCAAGAGACAGGATATTAACCTTTCTAAACCTCAGTGGTTGAGAACTGAGGGCTGCTCCCAAGGGCATTAACTCCTTAGTACTTCCAGCCTGCCCTGTGTTCTAACTAAACACACTTCAGTAGCCAGACAACACCCTAGAGCAGAGATATGCAGGAAGCCACCTGTAGGTAAAAGAACTTCTGGTGACCTCCAAGAGAGGCAAGGGAATATGGACAGGGACTGCCAGCAAAGGTTATCATACTGTGAAGTAGGTCAATGGCAGACTTGCAGGGGTTTGAATCCCTGCTTCCCTCTACTCACAGTCTGACGTAGACACACTACTCAAGATTTCTGAGGCTCATTTTTCTACAAAATGAGGTTTCTGATGCTGATGTCTCAGGGTGATACAAAGGATTCAGTATAATGATGAGATACTTTATGCAAACTCCCAGCACAGAACCCAGTACACAGTAGGTGCTCAATAAACACTAATTATTTTGATTGTGATGATAATAAGCTTTATTAATTATGAAGCATGATAAATACCTTCCAAACAGCTGTGCTTCCTTGCACAGTGGGCTGGTCCTGCCCATGCTCTGCCTCACCCCCACGCTGGGTAGACTAGGACAGGAACCTGCAGGACTGTCTTAGTGTGCCACTGTATCACTTCTTAGCACATCTGTTGGACATAACACATTTCATGGCATTGTATGCCAAACAAAGGCAAGCAATTCTCTAAGAAATCCCATCTGCAGAACAGGGTGTACAACAGAGAAATGAGTTCTCACTCACCTTCTCATCTAAACTCACCAGAATAACTTGTCACACTTGAAAGAAAAAAAATCATGCCACCAAGTCTGTGGACTTCAGATATCCATGTTATTTGAGGGAGACGCTGACTCTCATTTCTATCAACTTTAACACTAAGAACTACTCTTGCCTCTATCCCTCAAGCAAAGTTCTGATCCTCTTGAGTCAATGGTCTCACCAGACGGAATTACACCAGTCATCTTCGTCCCAACCCCTAGACTGTCGTTCCTACAAGGTGAAAGAGACATAACAGTAGCTGTCATCAGGTAGTCTTAATTCGTTAAACAAAATAAATAGGGCTCTTAAGTTCTAGCAAATGTCTGTTGGTGTTGTACAATGCCTACTTTTTCATATTTTAGTCGTACTTACTTTGTTTCCTCTATTAAAAAAAAAGAATAGTAGGAAAAACCAACAAGCTCATGCTCCCAAGTTTACTCTCGCAAAACAATGTCTCCCTGGATCTGGGTTCTGTTGCCTTTTGCAACGTCAGTAAAGCCCTCATCTCCATAGACCAGCGGGAGGTATGACCCTTTCTCCTCTTTGGATACATGACTGAATATCCCTAAACTATTCCTCCCAACTGTGTACTTACAAATAAATGTCCCAGGGAAGAATCAGAAATGAGAGCAATATGTCATCTTTTATCCCTGTGAGCCTTACTCCTGACATTTCAGAGAAAACATAGGATTGGGGGAAGGAGAGAAAGAGAGCAGGGAATTAAGAATCACATCACCTATGATTTTATAATATTATACACTTACTTGCATTGGAGTCCATCATTTTTCTATTAGATCTAGTTCCTGAATGCTATACTTATTTATGCATATTATTCCTATGTAGGAAGATTGAGGTGAAAGAATTATTTGTGTGGCCCTCAACTTTACAAAAGGAAATGAATGGTTAATGAAAATCTGCCCACTTGGTGAACTTTCATATCTCATTCTGATATGGCTGCATGTCTGAATGGCGGGCTGAATTATAAATAGTTGGTGCTCTGGTCTGATGCTACAGCATCTAATGAATTGTTGCCTCTATAAACTTTTTATACGTTGCACTGTAGAAGTGAACCAATTAAAAAGTTTTGCCAATTTGAATCCTCCACATAAAGTATCTTCTGCAAGGAAATAAATGTCTTTGATGCCTTTGACTGCTTGGTGAGCTAAAACTTTATTCAAATTGGCTTTGTAATATCTTTAGGTATACATTCCTGTGATGTTTGTTTTGCTCTTACATTTGTACTAAACGAGTATTTGGACATCATTAAGCAAGAATACTTGGTGAACTTTTTTGCTCCCCCTTTTGTAACATAAAATTTCAGGACATACTTTTTAATTTGTTTGGGGCCTCCTTTTTATTAAATTTGTTTGTATCTCTTACTATTCCATTCTGACCTCTCTGGCATCATTGTGAAGAAATGCTTTGAGAAAAAGCTGATAGTTATGTTTTGTGGAAGCCAAAGTTCTCCTTGCAAATTAAAATTACATTCCACTTTGCTGAACACTAAGAAAATCAGCTTTGGAAAATTACCTCAGCCCCAAAGATTGGGCTGCCACTTACCAGTCAGACCCTGTTCCTTTAATGCGCATCTGTGAGCAAACATGCTTGGCTCTGACTCACAATGGACTAAACAAAATCTCATTAATAGACTTGGCCTAAAGAAGCACTTAAAAAGACAGCTAATCATGTTCTACATGATGGGAAATGTCACACAAAATCAGAACGGAGGTGAGTTTTTGGACCAGTACTTCCATCAGAGGACTGCACCCTCTTCCGAAAAAAAAGAGTGTAGAATGTGTCAGAGCTGGTTTTCCAACTCTTCCCGGCACTCAACAGAAATTATTAACAAGCCATTTTTAAGATGAGGACCAGAAGAAAAAAGAAAGAGGGAAAAGCAGCAGCTTGCATGCAACAGACAGAAAAGAGGCAGTAGCAATGGTCCAGGCACTATGGCAGGCACTGGAGCTACCGATGTGAAGGGAAAACCAATCTTGCCTTCCGGAGGCCTGCAGATTAGAGGGGAGACAGATCAATAAAATGAAACAAAACAAAAAAGCAATTATAAACAGTAAAAGTGTTGCTTGAATTGGGACTAAAGCAAGCAAAGAAGCCCTAAAGTCAGCCTGGTGAAGTCAACATCTTCAGAGGATTAGCATTTGCGATGAGGCTTCAAGAATGACTAATTCAGTAGACAATTATGGGAAGGACGTGGAAGGCTAAAGGAATACTGTCTGGACGTTCAGTATTACCAGAGCGGAGGTTCAAGAGACTAGGGGGAAGAGGTGAGGTAAGTAACATGAGGCCACTTCCAGAATCTGGACATGAAGGCTTTGCAAAGAAACCTGGATTTGGTTCTGTAGTTGGTCTAGAGCCAGTTAAAATTACTGTGTAGGGAAATAGCATGATTATAGCTAATTATTAGAAAAATATCTCTATTCATAATACAGAGGAAAGATTTAAGAATTCCAAGAATATAGTCAGGCAGACCTCTGGGAAGGACAGGACCCCTACCACAAAGGTAGTGATGCACTTCCTGGGCCATGTCTTTTAACATTCCCCACTAAAGGTCTATGGCAAGACGCTATCCCTAGATCATTAAAAGCAAACATTATCAGGGGGCCAACTGGTCCAAGTTAAGGCTCTCTAATGTTTAAGAACATTAATGTTTAATGTTTAAGGTCTAACTTAAACCTGAGAATAAGTTGTAGAATTTAGACTTTCCACCAATTCTCATAAACATTATTTCTTAACTCAAGTTTTTCATAAATTTTGGACCACTGTGAATCAAAGGTTATACTCCCTGACACCGTCCTGGCACACACAGTTCCCTTGTAGCTGAGTAAGGACCTAGACATGCTCTACCTTCAGTGCCATGCTATCTATGATAGATATAAGCTTCCCAGTCATTTCAGACTGTAATTCAGTGTGCCTCAACACATTTAAAATGGTGAATGTTGGATTTCCTTCCCTGCCAAACCCTGATTATCCAGGTTTGTCTCGCCTTTACCTGATCTCAACTTCTCAACAACCCAATCAGTCCAAATTTGCTTTCTTTGAGCACTTTAGGCAAGAAAAATCAAGGAAAAACATAAAAAGATAAAGCTCAGATTAGTACATGTCCCTATTTATGCTGAAAGAAAGTCAGATAAGGAAGAATTTAGAACCTCCATGGCACTTAGACATGGATGTTACTTTGGCTAGGTCTTCATTACTCAGGTTATATTGTTGGTCTGTCTAGTAACATAATGCCTAAGACACTGGGTGGTTTACATGCAGTAGCTGTATAGAAACAGAATCTCAGAGCAGCTAATTAGCACCTTATAAGCAGCAAAGTCAGAATTATTGTCCAGGTCTTCCTGAAGCTAAAGCCTGAGACGTTCCCTTATGCCATTACACCATCTTGGAAGTAATGCTTCTTCCTAATCCAGTTTTGGCTTTCATTCAGGAATATAACTGAATTTCATCAAAAATATAATATGTAGGGCACCTTGGTGGCTCAGTCGGTTAAGTGTCCGACTTCAGCTCAGGTCATGATCTCGTGGTTTGTGGGTTCGAGCCCTGCGTCGAGCTCTGTGTGCTCAGTTCAGAGCCTGGGGTTTGCTCCAGAGTCTGTGTCTCCCTCTCTCTGCCCCTCCCCTGCTCATGCTCTGTCTCTGTCTCTCAAAAAATGAAAAAATGTTAAAAGAAATAAAAAATATATATATAATATGTGCAAAAAATGGTTTCAAACTTCTCAGGTGTATCCCCACACCCAGGCTCCCAAAGCTTAGAAACACACTAAGCTTTTTGGTATTCACATTTTTCGTGTTTTTTCCTCCAAAATCTTTTTCCATTTTTCTAGATAATAAGTCAATTCTTATACCACTCTCTTATTTAAAGATCTGGGCTTTATGTGTGTTATGACAGTTAAATATTCCATCTTCTTATAACTAAGTATAAAAACCAATAAGTGGAGGTATGAATTTTCACAATTTCGCATGAGAATGCATCTGCCTTTGGTTTCATCAATTTATGTGCGGTTATTTCCTATCACAAATAGGTTCTGAGCTGTCAGGATGATCCTTTTCTTCACACATTTCTCAAACAAAAATGTTGCACAGAGCTATCGATACCCCCCAAGAAGCTGAAAAAATACAGGTTTTCTGACAAGGAAGAAAACATGATAATTGATGACTGAGATAGGCTGCCCTTCTCTGGAGGTTTTTAATTACCACCTTTCATTTACATAACACTTGAAACTTTTCCAAGAGCTTTCAGGTACATTATCACATTGTTTTCTCAGCACAACCCTGCAATGAGAGAGAGCAAATATTACAATCATCACTTTCAAGAATAAGCCACCAAGAATGCAAGAGGTAAAGGGATTTGACAAGTCTCATAGCTTGTAATGGATGGAGCTGGTGCTAAAACTCAGGGTGTCTAATCTGCTATTTCTTCTACCACACTTCCTTTAATCTCCTGGCTAAGATCTTCTACTAAAGGCCTAAGAGGTATGCAGCTGGTATCAAAACCAGTGTTATAAGCATTTCTATCATAAGCATTTGTCATTTTTCCATTAGACACATAAAAAAAAACTATGGTTTTGCTAGAAAAGATACAAGGAGTAGGATTGTGGGTATCCATTCCAGCAAAGCCTGCTGGCTTTGTAGTCAGCTCAATCACTTGCTAGCTAAGCATCCATAAACCTCATTTTCTTTATCTATAAAATAAGTATGATAATAGGACCTTTCTCATGGAGTTTTACTTTAAGGATTGGAAGAAATGATGCATGTAAAGCACTTAGTTTCATGTCTGGCACATAGTAAGTGCTCAACAAATGGTTGCTGCTATTTTTAGAGTTGTTGGTATTGTCACCATCATCATCATCATCATCATCATCATCATCATTATAGATCATGGTGAGTGGGTAAGAAGATCCAAATACTGCGAAGATGTCATTTGGGGGTTATATTAGCCTGTACTTTTCTGGCCCTGACTCAGATAATGAGGTTTGCAGTTTCATTGACTGGGTGTGCTAATTAGAAGCTTTTTAAAGATTTCTCTTGTCCATTGAGGCCACTAAATAATTGCCACATGGGTCAAGCTCTGCAATCACCCCGTTGCCTCATTGATTATACAAGTCAGCAGTTGGAGCCATGATGGAAGATCTATGGTGGACAGAAGGAAAAGAGTCTAAAGACCCAAAATTGAGCTTGTCTGTGGGCTGGCTCATTCTTTCGTCACACTCAAAACTCAACTTTTATCTTCATGATTATTAAATAATAGGACATTTTCTTAACCAGCATCCTGCCCATTTTTAAATACATCTTTTATTAGATGGTAGAGCTTATAAAATATTCATCAACACAAGCTACTGCAGTTTTTTTTTCTGCTGACCTAACCTCAGAGCTGCTCAAGTGGAAATTAGATTTTTTTTTGTTAAGTCGCTGAAACTGTCTGCATTTGCTAGATTTCCTAAGGAGGAGGAAAAAAAGTAATTCCGTAGGTTTAATAAGGGCAACATACATTCTTATTCCAAAAAGACACACAAAAAGGGGGCAGAAATGCTATTCAGTAAGGATAATTGATATTGTAGCACAGCGTTCTGCCTAAGCTCATTGTACTTTGAATGGGTGCACAGGTTCTTTGAATCCCTGCCAAGAATAGCTTGTGTGTCTTTCACATCTTACCTTGAATTAAGGAAGACTTTTAGGGACCTTGTGAAATGTAAGATGCTTGTGATGTTAATCAGCAAAAACAGACATCTGATTGCACTTTCAAAAAGAACAAGAGAGAGATTTTGTGGTTTTATAGATTTGCTCCTAACTTAAAAGTAAGAAAACCTAATAATTGTGCTTTATCTGTACTGTTTTCAACTCATGCATATATTCCCTCTTCTTTCTCTCTTCTTCCCTCGGAAAATTTTGCTCCTTTATTTCTCTTAATTAAAAAGTTCAAGGTTCCAGAAGGTTTTTGGTTTGTTACTGAAAGGCTTGCTTGTTCTTTTGTGATGACTGTAATACCCGGACCTCAAAGTACCTTCTCCATAAACCCATGTCTTACCTCGGTAGCCTAGTTTTGAAGTAAACTTTGCCTCAGATACTTGGAGGTCTTTTTGATGAGAATGTTTATCAAAACACTAAAAATAGACTAACACACTCAACTTCACCAAGCAAGTCTCTGATTCCTCTACAGTAAAAAAGCAGCCTGCCCCCATCCATGATAGCCCTCATACACGCCCAGTGTCTCAACCGTGACACAAGCCCAAGTTTAGTTTCACTATTTTAATTAAGGCTTCAATTTCTCTCATTAAAGAAGAAGGAAATCAGCTTTGCATTTATGTCACTGAAGGGAAGGGAACTTTTAGTTACACAGAAGAGCTTGAAACTCCCCTTTCTGTTAACAATTATTGCATCAACATTTTCTTGCAAAAAGATGGGTTTCCTGCCCACTCAGACACTAATTTTATGGTAATTGAAATTTATATTATTGATATTAAGAAAACTGAAGCATGTGAAATTAAAATCTAATACAATATTATCCTAATGGTTAAGTCTTCTGTTTGTAGTTTAAGGTCCTTGGGGCCACATACCAATAATCTGCTTGAAACTTTTCTATCTCTGGAGTAACCTTAGCAACAGGACAGTGTCAGAGTGGTATTTCCACTGACATACTTGGCATTTTGATTGGAATGTTTATCTCTGGTGTGAGATAAAACGGAAGTGGTCGTAACTGCCATGCCCTCTTGGTAAAGTTCTACTTTCTCATTTTGGTCTCCTGTTCTCATCTCCCTCTCCCCTCTGGAACCTTCAGAAATGGAGAATCCATGACCATAATTCCCACTCAGTAAGCTACAAGCATTTTGAAAAGCATTACTACACTGGGTCAAAAACCCAGAGACCCTCCAAGCATTAGCTCAGTTTTGCCACCAGAGCCTACGGTGATTACACCCTCCAGTTGTCTGAGTGGAACTGTGGAGATAACCTCACTTCTGAATAAAGCCCAGAATTGTGTGGGCCTGTCCTGTTCTATAAGACCTCTGAACTTGACACATCAAGACTAACTTGGTTCAGATTTTATTCAGATGACCTGGGACCATTAATCTTCATGCCCAAGACGAAATCCTCCACAGTATCCGCCGTGTACATTGATAGTCGTATTTTTTTCTTTTCTAAAATGTTGCCATTAAGTCAACAGGTGTCTTACAATCTGTGCCATCTTAAAATCCTTCCTCTGGTTAACTTCAGAGTGATATGGATCAACACCCAAAAGTCTCCCAGGATTTTTAAGCCCTCCATGCTCCCTAGATGAAGACACTCAACCAGTCTGTAAATTCAGTCTCACTTTTGGACTCTGTGGCCACTCCAGTTCCTCTTATTCCCCCAAACCTCAGCAAATACAAGCCATCCTTACTTACACTCAATTATGGTAACTGAGCTCTTATTTGTCTTGTTTCCTTTGACAACATTCTCCCACCATCACCTGCTTGTTCTGTGGTTCCTGTAAGTCAATAAATGTACCTCACCTTTACTGAGTATCCACCAGGTATTAGGTGTCTTCAGGCACAGGAAGGAAAAAGAGAACTTTTTTACATTTATTTTTAATGTTTCTCTTACTTTTATTTTGAATTGATATGACAGAGGGTCTTATAATCTCTTCAGCATTTATGTCCTCTTAACAAACATAAGTCTTTTGCCTATTACCAGATCTTCGCAGCATCCCAAGCTACTGGCCTCTTGGAGCACTCACTATTACCTATATCTTGGCCACAACAGACCTCGTTGACCTTGGTTCAGGCTTTCTTCTATTTCCTGCTGATGACCATTTCCCCATCCTTTGCTTCAGTCTTGGGGGTCTGTCGGAATTTCGGGACCCACAATGGCCATCTTACCTGGGGCAGCCTTTGTTATTGTTTCATGACTAGGCTGAGGGAGGGAGTTCAGTGGAGAAGTTAAAAATACAGATGTAGGGGCGCCTGGGAGGTTGTCTGTACCAAAAAAAAAAAAAAAGTACAAACGTAATGTCATGGGGACCTTGGGTAGGGTATTTAATATCTCTGAACTTCAGTTTTATCATAAAATGAGGATAGTAGTAGAAACTACCCTTATTGTTATATGAGGATTAAATAAGAAAATATACATAAATATCTGAACAGTTTCCATCATATGAAGTATTCTATAATCAGTAGCAGTTATTAACTATTATTATTATTAGATGACTTGCTCAAAGACAGAGAACAAGTTGGTAACAAAATTCTGAGCCACTAACTTTCCCTGTTTTATTCTGAGAGATGAGCTAATGGTGTAGATATGTCATCCAAAGTAGGAAGTTCTCTGTTCTGAAGCTCCCTGATCACTGAAAGTGCACAAAAGGGACTTTGGAAGAGCCAACTCTGGGTCTCCCTCCCCTTTCTGGGGAGAAAAACTGTCATGGGAAAGAATAATTAATTTTTTTTTCCTTTTTATTTTGCAATCATTTCCATCTTACAAAAAAGTTGGAAGACTAGAACAGGAATAGAACAAAGCATCTCTGTGTACCCTTCCCCCAAATTCCTAAGAAGTTAACATTTATCACATTTATCATTCTTTTTTTCTATCCACACACACCTTTTTCTGGAACATTTGAGATACCTACCCTTTTACCCCTAAATATTCCCAGGTATATTTCCTAAAAACGAGAACTTTCTCTTACATTAGCAGTCTACATATTTTATTCAAATTTCTACATACTTTATTCAAATTTGAGCAGTTGTTCCAATAACTAAGGGATCTTTTAAAGAACAAATCAAAACACAGCAAAGAATAATTAAATTTATCTTGTATTGGTCACACTGAGGAAAACTTGGATCTATTGGGGAAAAAACATAAAGTGAATTAGGGAAATAAAAATGTCTAATCATCTGTACTATGTGACAATGAACCAGACCACTGCATAAAAGGACATGGCCCCTATCACTGAAGGGATTCAAGCGAGGATAGATGTTGTATAGAGTTTAGAATGGACTGCCTGTTCTTTAATCTTCTTTCCAACCCTGAGATGCTAACGATTAGGAAACAAAGCAGCTTCTCAGGGTTCATGCACTCATTCAACATTAACTATCAAAGAATATCATGATTCCAAGTTTTAGTTTGGTTTGGAGACGTCAAAAGCATTCTTTTAACCACTGTAGGAGAGAAACCATGGGGAGAGTTTCTATCTCAAGCACCAGAAATTAAACTATGATTTGTATGGTTTTAGAGAACAAAGGAGCTTTTCTCTGGATAGCCAAAAAATTAAAATCTAGCAAGTTCACTGTTAATTTATTTATTTCTGCAGTGACTGGCAATAAGTTTAATTTATGAACTACAACTATTTTCTATATTAGCTTTGTTCTATGAATCTCCATCATTATCAAAGTCAGACGTGCTTTACAAAACTTGGTGTCTATACACATCCTTAGCTGGGTAAAGACAGATTCTTTAGTAAAACAGCTTAACAATGGAATTCATATATGTTTACATTATGTAGCAGGAAATATAAAAAAGAAAATTGTCACTTGTGATAGAGGAGAAAAATAGTTCAACTTAATCCTATATGGGTATTTCTCCTTAGTTAACTGGTCAACCTGACAAGGCTTTTGTTTAGTGCACTAGGTCATAAATAGAGCTTCCAAAACAAAACAAGAAAGAATTTTTGGCACATTACCCAAAAATAAAGTACTTTTTTGGTTAAAATATTTACATTGTATTTTCTATTAATGGAAAGCTGATTTCATTATTAAAGGGATAATCAGATTTCTAATTTCTTATTTTCTATTTTCAAAGAAAGAGTTTGTGGCAGAAGTGGTTACTGTCTTCAGAGATACTTCATCCCTTCTTTCATAAGTACTAGAATCCCTGAGCTTTATCTGGATCCTTGGCAGCCAAGGCTTACTTCCTAGCATTCCTTATAGCTAGGTATGACCATGTGACTAATTCTGTCCAATGAAATGTGAAGGGAAACAAGGTGTTCAACTTTCAGCTTGTTCATTAAAGGAAAAGGTCATATCAACCTGTTCTCCTCCTCTTGCCATTGGCTAGAATGCCAGGAGCTCATGCAACCATCCTGGACTACAAGATACAAGTCCAAGTGAGGAGGACACAGCTACAAGCCAAAGTCCCTGCAATGACCTACAAGGCCCTGTGTTATCCAGCCTTGCATAATCTCTCTGGCCTCAGCTCCCACTGCTCTCCACTGATCACTCCCCTGTAGCCACACTGCCCTCTTTGCTATTCCCAAAAAACCAGAGACTCTCTTGCCACAGAACCTTTGTATTTGCTGAACATTCTCCCCAAGTATACTCATGGCTTGCTCCCTCACTCTCTCTTGGTCTTTACTCAAATACCACCTTTCTAGAGAGATATTCTTTGACCATCTTGTCTAGAATTTCAATAGCATCCACTCCCCACCCCCAACTCTTCCTCCTGCCCTTGCTTTATTTTTCCCTATAGTCCTATATAGCATGCTATACGTGTTACTTTTCATCATGCTCATGTACTTGTCAATCCCACTAGAATATAAACTCTATGAGGACAGGGACTCCTTCTGTTGTGTTCACTACTGGTTCCTCAATGCCTGGAACAATGCCTGGAATATAGCAAGTGCATAATTGAATTCTGCATTGAATGAATGAAAGGGATTGAAGGGGTCCAAATCCCTGACACTGTGGAGTGGCTGTATCACCTTAAGCTCAGACAGAAGTAAACCACTGTTTTAAGTTTACTATTACCTTCTCCTTTGTTATGACGGACAAACCAATACTCAATTAATACAGAGATGGTAATTCTCTCCTTCAACAGAGATGCGATGATGCCCCACTATGGCATCATGTTCCACCTCCAGATAATACTCTTCCAAAAGGGTAAATGAGTGAGCTAAGACAGATGAGGCCCCTATCCTCAAGGACTTTACATTTGAATGAAGAGGAAGACATTAATCACATAATTGCACCAACAAATATCAAGTTGCAAGTGGGACAAAAGAGTGTTGGCAATCAGAACCAACAAAGGACAAGTTTGACCTGGTGGAGGAGCCGTGATAAAAAGATACAGGGAGGGCTGATATCTGGAGGGTGAGAAAGCCTCTCCTCAGGAAGGTGGAGTGGGAACAATCTTCAGGCACAGGGAAGAACAGATGCCAAATCCCTGTGGTGGGAGGAAGTGTAGCAAATATTAGAGACTGGGGGAGGCCTGCTGGCTGGAGCAGACAATGGGAATGTGTTGTCTGAAGCATCCTGAGAGGTGAGAGCTGAAGAGTTGTACTTTTTTTTTTTTTTTTTTTAACAAACAATGCAAGTCCAAGACGTGTTTTGGGCAGGAAGGCAACATGAATGGTATCTGCCTACTGGCTTTCAGAAACATCCCCAGCACCTCAGCGCCTCTGTCCAGCAGAGTCACCCCAGTCTCCCCTGAGATGAGGAAAGATGAGAAACCTCTGGAATGGGAGCCTTGCTCCTGTCACAGCTCTTTTATTCAGCGCCTCACAAATGAGTTGCAAGAACTTGCCCTGGAGACAACGGGGATGCAAATGCAGACAACATGGAATTGTAATAACATAAACATTATGAACAATGCAAACCAGTTGGGCCCCCCGTGGAGAAATGATCCCCGTGCTCCTTTCCGAATTGTCTTTATGGAAATTTCATAAAATTTGCCATTATTAAAACTGAGTAGCAATTATTTCTTTCTTTGGTTCATCAGTTGTGGGAGGAAAATTAATTGTGTTCTCCTTCTTTTCTCGAGTTCATCACATAGAAATGAGGCAACAAGGATTGACAGGCCTGGGGCCTCTGTTGATGGAAAGAAGGCGAGAGAACTTGGGAGACATTATCACAGATGTGGCATTAGAGGTGGGAGCGGTTAAGAGAGTGGTAGCAGCAGATGCGGCCACGCTAACAAGTGTGCTTAGGAAGCCGAAGTCATTACGGTATGTTGACATAACATTTGCCAGCTTCACAGGGGCCATCATTGTAAATTAGATTTAATATTGATCAGGCCGTTCACAATCAGGGCCAGGAGAAAATTGGACTCAGAGTTCTTAGTCAAAATTGGCTCTTAAGATTCTGCTTTCTAATTAACATAGAAGAACAGAGATCCAGGGCCTGTCTGGCTGCCCCAGTGTGGCAATCAGTGTTCTCCTGTTCCCTGAGGGCAGTGTGAGAGTGACAGCAATTTCCACTGTCTTTCTATTTTCTCTCCCAGGTCAGTTCTGCTACGCAGCAGTGGAGGGGAGTGAAAGGTGAGGGGTGGGCTGTGGGAAGGAGACAGGGGTTTGAGAGCACAGATGGCCGTGTTTTCCTGCTCAGTCTTCCTCGGAAAGCTGAGAATCTTTTTAAAGAAATTTGGTTTGCCCTTAGTCTAGTTTTTTAAAATAAGCAATGTTTTAAAGTCCATTCAGGGTTAGGAATTTGGAGGAGTCGTCCATGACACCTCCCACCACCACTGGCTTAGATTTACCCTTTGAGGCAGCATGGCAGACAAGCCTGAGTTTGAATCCTGACCTTGGCAGTTTGCACTATCTGACCTTAGAGAAATGATTTGACATCACTGAACTTCAATCTGTTCTTCTATAAAATAAAAATAATACCTACCTCAAAGGGTTGTTGTGAGGACTAAATGGAAAATGCATTTATTATACATTTAGCAAATACGAGCTCTATTTTCAGTCTTATTATTATTATATGTTAATTATTACCATTATTATGATATGGTCTGTCCTGTCAGACAATAGTAATACTACTACTAATAACAATAAGAGTATGACACCTAATTTTTTACTTTAAAAACTGGCCAGCACAACTCCAACGCAAACATCTGAAAGAAGCCCCCAGGCCTGTGCTTCCCTCTGTGGACTCCAGTTCCAATCCAGAGGCTTCAAGAGTCCAGGAACTTCAAGTTTCTCTTTTTTTTTACACCCTCTTCCCCATGAGCTTCAGGCAGACCTAATACTTCCCAGGCTTAACATCACCTTTCAAGGACTTCCTGGGGAAGGAACTTACTGGAATCAGAAATTCATCTCACTTATCTTTGGATCTCTGACATCTTATGCAGAACTGGACCAGAACACACATGAGGCAAAGGAGGGTCCTGCGGCCTAAAACCTAAGGTGGTGATCGCTCTTGGGCACCAACTCTACACTTCCACCAACCCAAGAGGGAGCACCTCCTAAAATTTTGTGCTCTATGAGCCTCACTTGTGCCACCTGGCTTCTGGCTTTGCTTAGAAGAGCTGCTTCATCAAGATGACATGAATAAATAAATGAAGTAAGAAAAGGATCCCCCATCTGTTCTCTTGTGCAAACTCCCCAGCCTCAGGCCCCCAGATGCTCCTTTGCCGACCTGGATACACACAGGAAGGGAAGATTTTAGGCAAGAAAGATTTTAGGAATCTACCTTACCAACGATAAATGCAAAAATGCCCATTTCTTAAAATCGAAACAGCAGTTCCAGGTTTATCTCTCTTGCCCAGAGTTCCTACTCTAAGCTTCATGGAGTTACTGGTCTTGAGAATTAATTGCAAAACTCAAGTCCAGCCAGAAACATCTGCTGCCATTAAGTAAAAGGCTAACCAGGGAACTGAAAGAATATAGGTCTCAGCGCTCAGCTCCCCATTTATTAATTTACAAAGCCTGCTTCCTCCTGCTCCCTCAAATGATTTCCATGTAGAGTCAGGCAGGTCTACATTCCTGTGGGATTTTATTTTCTGTCCCCTAGGACCATTTCTTGCACAACAGACACGTTTCTGAAGGAAAAAAACTTTATTTCCCCTTGACCGTAACCCCTCACTCAATTCTAGCCTCTGCCTTCAACTTCAAGAGCTTTCTTTCCTTGGAGCCATTAGGAACCCAATCCATCCCTTGCACTTCCCATTTTAGTGAGCTTATCTATTCTTGGACACCAAACCGCAACCACGAAATTTGCTTATGGAGTAAAACCATGTATTAAAAATTTTCAAAATTTTATCATACATATAATGCATGTGATAAAGTATGCATATATGAAAAAGTAGGTAGAGGATGATAAACCACTCAAATCTCAGTCGTTTGTTGTGCATTTACTATGTGCCAAACCTTATTTCATTTTATCCTGCTACTAATTAACTCAGATCCCCCTCCTACAAAATGTGCTATGTGAACTGCTTTTATGTTATCATCTTCAGATTTAAAGGCATCCATGGCGGTGCTACTCAGGTTACTGGTGCTCCCAGGAGCCCAGGGCCTGAGTTAGTTGCACACTGGAATGAACATCAGCCACTTTTTTCCTACTCAGCATCCATACCCCTGTTTCTGGAAACACTGCCCCAATTTTCTTTTGGAAACCACCTCTCCTCCTCTCACAGACCATGTGCACTGGGTGGGACTGACCCTTCAGTGGTTTCAGAGAATGGGTATGGATTTCAGGTCTGGCCCATCAGAATGGTGCCTTGTTTTCTCAGCCCCTGTGGGCAGGCAGTTGAAGCCTGAATGATGAAATGCAGACCCAGGCCACTAGCTGGAATTACAGAAGAGACTTTTCTGCCCAGGATGGCTATAAGCTGGGAATTACTGAGCAGCTACTTTGTCTTCACATAGGAAGACACTGCCTGCAGAAAGTAGACCTGGAGGTGGGGGAGAAAGATTCCTGAACAACTTGTGTGCCCTTCTGGAACCATTTATACAAGAAGTTGGAACTTAACATTATGTAAACCAATTTGTTTTCACTAAAGCCAGTACGTGATATATGAGACACTCATCCACAATAGTCACTAAAGCAATGATTCAAATCAATTGGAGAGTAGTGACTTCCATAATAATGCAACAACTTGGCCCAGACCAGTTACTGCTCACTGCCTTCACAATCAGATCTGTCATGCATGCAGTCAAGTGATCTGTCCAGATTGACCCCCAAACAGGCTACTGCATATCTCCTCATTCATCATCCCCACATATGTCAGGGTGGGATGGAGTACATCCTGTCCCCTTTCAGAGAGAGAGAGAGAGACATCAGCTCAGAAAATATCAGGTTTTTGATGATTCCCTCTTGATGGGACTGACCAGCACATTAAAAAAAAATAAAAAATAAAAAAATAAAAAGTTTTTTAGCCTCTAGTTAAACACTTGAGTGGTAAGAGCAGGGATTCAAACACTGGGATGTTTTATTTTGTGCTCCAGGATGGCAGAGATTAGGTGAGCTGCACCTTCACACCCAGGAGCCGGAGAGGCTAATGAAAGTTGAAATGAGCCAGGAGCCAGCGTGCTGGGCAAGGGGAAGCGGACGGACTGGGGAGAGTGGCAGCGGTGGGGAGCCTCTCGCAGGCAGCCATCTCTAATTGTATGAGCAATAAAGCTGACACTGCAGGGGACTGGAGGCTTGGCACAAGTCGAATGTTGCCTAAGTGAGACTGCCCTGAGTTTTTAAACTTTTCACTTGATCAATAAGACAGAGTCCCAAGACAGAGGTGATGCTGGAACGGCATTTCCATAAATCTTCAGCCCATACGGCAGATTCCGTGAGAAAGTTCCAGAAGCACGGTGATAGCTAAGTGCACAATTGCACCCCTAAAGGATCTGCAGGGAGAGGGGCCCATAGCTCAGCTTCCTCTAATGTGTTTAGCAGATTTCTGGTTCTATTTAGGTCTTTCTCTAAATGGGCATCTTTTCTTTCTCTGTGCTTCTTCAAACTGAAGCATCTCCTGCTGAACGGTGTTAGGGAGAGGCAATGCTGGATCAAGTAACACGTTTTTAATGATGTGAAACAAAGCTTTAATCACCATAGTTATTTACAAAATAATGTCTTCCTTGCATTTGGTTTAATAGCACTTTGTCCACAGCTTTCATCAAAACAACTACCCATCTGACTTATTGGAAGATTATATTAAATGTCAGAAGAGCTCCCCAGACTCATAAAGTGCTTCCTCACCAATCAGGATTTTTAATTTTGGATGGGGAAATAATAAATACAATAATTATTGAACACTGTGACATTAACTGATAAAGATTCCTGCTTCCCTTGAATTATCAATTTCACATTGGCATAAAAAATAGATTAGTGACAATTTAATCCCACATCTGGTGACCTTTAAGTAATGTTGTAACACTTCACCGCTTTGTCATTAGAATGTCATCAGCCTTCTCTCTAGAAGAAATGATACCTAAATGCTTCATTTTCAAACTGTTTCCAAACTTTGCTGATGTTTAATATCTGGTAACAACACCCAGAAGCACCAGGCAACTTTGTCGGTAGCAATTTTTAAGATAATCCTATTATAATTTACCATATGACAGAGATTAGGTAGAGTCAAAAACTCACAGAACCTTAATATACATTGTGTCAGCTGGGAGACGTGCTTGCTGCCGTACCCTCTGGCGCGTAGGTACATTGGTATCAGCATGGGAGGTGTCAACAGGCCAAAGCCATCAAGACTTCAAATGCCCTTCCCTTTCTACTCAAAATTCTACTTCTAGCACCCCAGTCCATAAACATGTTTATCCATGGGCACCAAAGACTTCATTACAGCATTTTCCCTAGTATCAACCATGTACAAAACTATTTTTAAAAACCTAAAATTCCATTAAAAGAAGAATGCTTAAATGAATTGGTATACCTGCCTAATGGTGTATGGTGCAGCCCCTAAAACAGAATGAGCTGCCAAACGTTCTGATGTTGTAAAGTCTTCGTGCCGTACTGTTGATACTCCACACCCAACCTATCGGGAAACCTTTTTGGACTCCTTTCAAACTATGACCAGAATCTGACCACCAACACCTCCCATGCTACCACCCTGATTCAAGATACCACCATATCTCACCTGAATGATTGCAACCGCCTCCTAGCACATCTCCCGCCTCTGTCTTTTCCCCAGAAAGTCTGCTGTGGACACGGCAGCCAAAGCGATCTTTTCTTTTTTTTTCTTTCTTTTTTTTAATTTTTATTATTTTTTTTAATATGAAATTTATTGTCAAATTGGTTTCCATACAACACCCAGTGCTCATCCCAACAGGTGCCCTCCTCAATACCCCTCCAAAGTGATCTTTTCTAATGTACTTCAGATCAAGTCTCTGCTTGATGTCAACACCTTATAGTGACTTCCCATTTTATTCAGCAAAAAGCTAAAGTCCTCACATCGGTATACAAGGCCCTACCTGCTCAACTTAACCCACCCACCCATTGCCTCTCTGTCTTCATATCCCTCTACTGCACCCCCTCTCTGATCTTCATGCACTCCGTTTAGCCTGACTTTCTCTCTATTCCTCAATCACGCAGAACCCTCGAGGACTTTGCACTGGCTACTCCCTCTGCCTAGAACACTCTTCCTTAGATACTCATATGCTCACTCCCTCACCTCCTTCAAATCTTGGTTCAAATGCCAGCCACCTCTTAATAAGGCCTCTTTTGACCACTGTATATAAAGTTGCAAAGCGCCATCTCCCTGGCCCTTCTAATCCCATTTTCCTTTCTATCCGTTTTCTGTCTTCATGGCACTTACTATTTTCTGATCTGCTGCATAATTTGCTTATCTGCTGTATCAGTTTCTTGTTGTCTATATCCCCTCCCCACTGGAATGTAAACACCACATCAGGCAGGAATCTTTCTTTTGCTCACCGACGTATCCCAAGTACCTGGTATATAGCAGATGCCCAATAAATATTTGCTGAACAAATGCATGAATGACATAATAAGATTATGGACATAATAAAAGTAATTTACTAAGCATTGTCTCCTTATAAGCACTAAACTAAGTACTCTACATACATTATCTCATTTATCCCTTCCATCAGTGGTAGGTAAAACAGGAAGGGCAAGAAGGGGAGGTGAGTCATTATAATTCCCATTCCATAGCTGAAGAAAACTGAAAACCAGAAGGTTAATAAGTCACCAAGGTCATTCTAATAAGCAGAAGAATGAATGAGGGAGAGGGAGAAGACTGAACACAAGTCTGTCTGCCTACTAAAGGGAGATCTTAACCTCTTCCCATTATTGCTTCTCCTAATGCAGCGCAACCAGTTAAAAAGCTACCTGTTCACCCAACCTCTTGCCCCACTCTTTTTTGGATTTCTACAAAACCAACTATTTAGATTAATGCCACCAAATTGAGCAGTGTTTTAACTTATATACATAAAAATTAAGTGTGGCCCTGGGTAAAATGAAGGATGAGGTCATAAGTCTTTAAGTTTCCTTTAAGCTTTGTGACTTCATTATTAAGTTCCAAATCACATCTTGCTTCTGGGAATGGTGTTTTGGTTTGTTTATTTTCACTGTGAGGAACTGTATGTCTCCCTCTTGCCCAACTTATTAGCTTTAGTCATAAACAGCAATCAGTGAAACATGAGGTTTTTTTATGAGATAGTTAAATCTAGTGTGGGACTCTGGTATTTTGGAAATTTTTTTAATGTCAGCATATTTGCTTTTGGATCTGTGAATATGATTTTGTTCTGGAAGCTCCTGTTTTATGAGTGAGATTAATTTTAGTTAGGTCATTGCTAAAAGAATAGACCATCTTAAATTTAGTATAATATGTGAAGAAATAACTTCTCTTCCATAAACTAAACGGGTTCTGACTTAAAAAAATGTAAATTATCTAGGACCTAAGTGGTAAAATTAAATTAGAATATTTTATAGATAAAAACCCTCACTGATTTTTTTTAATAATTTTTATAGGATCAGTGACGTTAATGTTAACCTCACAGCTCTCAATACCAATTTGGAGACTTTGTCATGTGGGAAGCAAAGCAGATTCTGTGGGTGCCCTGCCCACATCTCTCCAAGTCATACCACTTCCTACACGCCAGCCTGCTTTCTAAAAGCTGGCATCTGCATCCTCTGCCTGAGAAGTTTCTTTGGCCTCCTGAGCCTCTTCTGTCCAAACACACAGGCAAGAGTCAGGAAATATGTACCCCTGGGAACAACTCTCAACTACTGGGGACTGATCTATAAATATCCCACTCCCTCACTCTGTAAGATAACTCTGGGTGCAATGTCATACATGGTTCCTAGTGTGGCCACTGAAGCTCCAGGGACAACTTGCCTGACAACGCATTATTTATTACCTGCCATCCTTTTCCTATCTTAATTCTCCACTCCATACATAACCAGTGTTTCCTGGGATCACCTCCCAAGTAACCTATTTGCATTTGAAACCTTATATTAGGATCTGCTCTTCTGGGGAAACCCAAACCAAGACAGCTGCCTTTATTGGGGGCTTAGCTGTAGGTCTAATGAATTATTTATTATTATTATTATTATTTCCTTCTTCAGCGAATATTCATTGTGCACCTATTATGTTCCCAGCATTGTTCTTACCTTTGGGCATTCAGCAAATAAATAAATAAACAAAATCTCTGTCTTTGTGGAGTTTACATTCTTGGGGGGTGGGAAATAATAAACAAAATAAATAAAAATGTCCTGTAAGGCAGAGTATGATGAGTTTTATGGAGGAACATAAAGATAAGGACCGTGAGAGGGAATGCCAGCAGTTGAGATGTGCAATGTAATAGGTGCGCAGTGAAGGGCTAAACAAGAGGGTAAAATGTAAACAAAGACCCGAAGGGAGTGAGGAGCAAGCTAGGGAGGAAAAGTGTCAGCCTAGGCATGAGGAAACAGGTGCAGAGGGGACCAAGCCTAGAATGTTCCAGAACCAGCAGGGCTACTGGAGCAGAGTCAGGAAAGGACAAGATGAGAGAAGATGAGTCATCTCTGCTATTATTATTGTTTATTGTTGTTATTGTCAGTACTGTCACACAATAAATTTCTTTGGTATCCACATTTTATCATGAAAAGTATGGAAAAGTTGAAAGACTTTACAGTGAACAGCCATATACTCACTACCTGAATTCTACCATTTTACTAGACTTGATTTTTCACATGTCTATCCTTCTAGCCACATCAAGCCATCTCTTTAATGCATGTGAAAGTAAATTGCAAACATTTAACATCTGCTTGTTATACAGATATTGTTTGTAAATCTGACAACACCCTTGCAAGGTGAATACTATATCCCCATTTTATAGATGAGAAAACTGAGCCTCAGAGAGGTTGAATAGTTTAGCTGAGAGAGTAACACAAAGTGTTTGGCTGAGTGGGGATTCCAATCTAGGTTTGTTCAATGTCAATGCTCATATTCTTTCTGCTATTAACACAGGCTGCCCTTGGCCAAAAGGTTAATGTTGAAGAACAGATAGAGTTGGCAAGTAGCTCTTCTCTTCTCTGAAGGGAGTTGTTTCCCTTCACTATTTCCTCTTCATCTAAATGGCAGAGACCCAGTAATATGCTAGTAAATATTTACCAATCAGCTCTGTATGTGGAGGTGGAGAGCAGGGAGAAGCCTGGTTTGCAACATTTGCCAATTCCTGTAGCATAAATATTCCTACCATGGCTGATTTCAAGCTGACATCAGGTTGCACCATCTTGTAAGTTAGTACAAGATGGCTCCAACACATCACTGCAGACTGAAAAGTCTTATGCTGTAGATGACAAATATAATTGGCCCTTATGACCAGCACCAGACTCAAGATCAATGCCCGTTGACTATACACAATGAGTACTCAGTAATACAGGTGGTGGTGGTGGTGGTGGTAAGGTTGAAGATCTGCACCTCTTCACCCATGTCCACACACAGAGCAAACCTCTACACACGCACACACACACACGCACACACACTTTCTTCCCAGGGTGGATGGTGATGCATTTAAATAATGAATGCATAACATCTGTATAAAGCAAACTTCCCCACAAAAAGTACACACATCCCTTTCTCCATGTAATTTCTAGCACTGGTTCATTGTTCTTGCTATTCTTCTCATCACATCATTCCTGTACCTCCCTGCACCATTGACCATGCTTTCCTTTGGCAAGAAAAATCATGGTGTGCCCGATACCACCAAATACCATTCTACATAGGTTGAGGTTATAAATCATGTAAAAGACACTTTACCTTTGGAAGCTTACCTTTTCTCCTCCTTCTTGAGCTTCCTCTTCAACTAAAACCAAAAGATCTGTTACCTTCAGAGCATTTCCCCCATTGCCCCAGACAAGGTTCTGTGTGTTGCTTTCATCATGCCATCATGCCACCTGAAAACTTGATTCTTTTCATCCCACCTTCTCCTACCCCTGACTACTCTCCACCTTCTTCACCCAAATTTCCCTCTGCACCTTTCCCCAGGAGCCCCACACACCGAAAATAACATTTCAGAACTGTGAGGGCATTTGCATCGAATTTGGTAGGTGGTTCTAGGTTCAGCTTTGCAAAGACTGGCTTTTCTGTATAGAATCTTTGTCATTTCCTCCTTCCCCACCACACCCCACTCTCACCCCTGCCCCCCCCACACACATACTTATTCTTGCCCAATGCCGGCCACATCCCCAGCAGTCTGTAGAGCAAATAACAATCATCTCGAACAGAATTGGCACAAACAAGGTCTGACACTTAACAACTTCGAAGCATTTTTTACAATGTGGCAAATCCCATTACCATGCAACAAAGAACAGCTAATTGTTAAGAATTAATAATAAGAAATAAGTATAGATAATGGTTTAGCTGACACTGTCATATTTTAGTACAATATGTTCTGAAATATTTGCTCCTTTGGGTTGTGAATGTGCTATTTTTGTCACTAATAGGCCTATAGAAGCCTAGTGGAAATGAGTTTTCTCAAAGAAAGTTGTGCATCCTGAGATTTCTCTGATAAGGGGAAGGGGTCAATGTGCCTGTAGTTTCTGTGCTTCATTAAAATTCTGCTTCCGTACTGCATAATGTAAGTAATATTAATTTTCTAAACATTAGTGTACAGCAGCTGCTAACTAATTTCCATAACAGTGTCCCTATTCTACAGGCATTTTAAAAAAGGGAAAGGAAATGACTACTGACTGTCTGCCAAAAAGAAAGGTTCATCTGAACCCACTTCTCAATCACTCTGGACCAAAAGAAGGACGACATTAGGAATGCTAACTTCTCATTCGTGAGGGTGTCTGGAATGGAACATCCCTACCTTAGACCCAGGGCTGGCACACCTGGAATGAACTGTGAGCTCATTCGCTGGGTTCATCTTTCCTCTAAACATCTTTGAGATGGCCAGTTCATATGACCTAGACTGGCTAACAATCTGGGCATTTCTGTAGCCGCAGTCATATTGGGTACCAGCTGCTTTCCTTCGCGCTGATCCATGTCACTGACATCCCAGGGAGACATGCTGCAGGTAAAGCTGTCCACACTGTTTCTGGGAGGGCAGTACCGTAGACTCCTTTTGCTTCAGAGGCTTGCTCTCAGAGTATCTGCCCCCCACCCCGACCTGGGATGCCCAGGCTCGTGGTCAGGATATAATTAAAATGTTTTAGTTATATCCATTCTCAGGCTAGAACATCCCCTCTTCTGCCCTTTGCCAAGAGGGAAAGCTAGAGTCGCAAACTTGAACACTATTCAGTCTCCCTTTAACTCTCTGCAGCAGTCACATTCTTTGGGCGATATTATCCAACTTTGCACTCATTCACCTCTGCAATCCATCATCCTTATCTTCATACTCTAGCCTCAATTTGTCCCCCCAACCTTCCGAAGTGCCCAGCAATCCCACCACATTGGTCTACTTGGCCACTCCCCCAATAAACCAGGTCAAGTCATTCCTCCAAGTCTTTACCCTAACTGTCACCTCCAGCTGGATAGCCCACCCCCTTCAATGGTGGTAGAATTTTACTATTCAACCCTTTCTAATCTCATAGACTAAGTTAATCACTTCCATTGCGGTTTAAATTAAAAACCCTTCTCAGCTTTTGCCCAACACATCAACTTAGCACTTGTCTTGTTGTTGGCTGGTTGATTCATTGGTCGGTTGCTTGATTGGTCAGTTGGATGGTTACATGCAGATTAGTTTCCTTTCCTTATTGTAACTCTTGGAATGCAAGAGCCTTGGTTTTACTCATCTTTATATATGCTGTGTTCATGACATTGGAGGCACTCAATAAATCTTTGAGTGGAAGTTACCCTCAAAATGTACCTGCACAAGGATATGTAAAAATAGGTGACCATAAATTATGTGAAGACATATACACTCAAAGTTAGTGAGCTTGAGTAAAACTAAGTAAACTCCAGAAAGGAAAAGAGGTTAATATAAGGATGGGTCAGACCCCAGAAGCAGCATCTAATTCAGGCACTTTCCCCTGCATTGTCCTCTCCTCTGCCTTTCTGAATCCTCTCCACAACACGGCCCCACTACTCTCATTCTGTTCCCTTATCATGAAATCATTCCTTCCCCCTTTCATTTTCAAAGCTCACACAGCTGGTCCCTAGAGTCACTGCTTCCTCAAAAACTGTCAACATCATCCTAGATGCAAAATTTAAACAATAAACCAAAATGAACACAACCCAGTATTGAAAATTCCACATGTGACAATAGTCAGAAACGCAAAATTACTATTCTCAGGTCTGCTATCATTGAAGATCCTTTGACACACTTTTTTTTGCCTTAACTCTAAATGTGTTACCAGCCTCAATACACACCAAAATTGGCAAGGACATTCTGCAAACAATCTCCCTTGGAGGCCAACTAAGTAACTGGGAACATGTTAATATTACTATCAGAGCTTCAAATTCATCAGTTGAGTCATAACAAAACCAGGTCCCAAGTAATGAAAGTAAGAAATGTGCTTCATAATTCATTTGGAGAAATCTCTATCGGTCTTGACTGTTAACTGAGAGGTGATTGATTATTTTGTTTTTTAATCGACTGTCTTTTTGGAATACATAGAATGTAAACACCCATACACAAAGCACTTACAGTATGAGTGAGAAAAAGTTGAGAGCTGAAGATGGGGCTCCCAAACAGCTAGATCGAAAGGATCAGGCATTCACTTGGCCAGGAAGGTGCCTGAAGGAGAGATGGGTCAACTTCAAGTAGACTATGAAAGAAATGAGCCCAACAAATCTGGAAAGAATGTCCTCAATCCAAAATGTTTCCCCCAGCAACTAGCACAGAGTAGACAATATATATTTGCTGAATGAACAAACAAATGAATTTAGAGTAAAACAAAATTAATTGTTTAAGTGTATAAAATGTAATTAGTTACTTTGGTAATATTTTTCAAAATTTTACAAGGAAATTTTACTAAGCATTCATAAACACCTAGACAGAAACAATATTAAGATTGGCAACTAAATATATTCTTTAAATTCTCTTCAACAAAAGACTTTTGAGAACTTACTATGTCCCCAGGACTGTACACAAGACTCTGGAGGATACTAAGGTAAACTGGAGGTGGTCCCTGCCATCTGGACAACTGTCTGATGACAATCCCTCAAGCAGCCATGGCAGCAATATTTCTTGGCTAACCAGAGAAACAGCCCCTACCCAACATTATATCCCCAGTACCCCTTACAGGGTCTTAAATTACACTATGAAAGATTAATTCCTTTGGATCCTGAAGGTTAATTGAGTCTTTTGCAAAGATTAAATACCCCCGGGATAGGTATCTTCCTAATTCATTATCAGCTGAGATTGGACCCAAGCATTAGACACAGAGGATGGAGGAAAGGTTCTTAGAACTAAAGAAATGAAGAAAGGACACACCTAAGAGCATCACTAATTCACTTTATTTGTAACTTTCCTCATTTTTTCCTTGTTCTAACCAATTGAGACTGGTACACAAAATTCATACAAGACAATATCAGCATCCCCTGACATCCTCTCAATGCCTTTTCCAGTTCCTCATAGCTAGGTTTCTGGGCCCAACACCTGAATTTGCTACCCCGAGCCAGTTCTAATATTAACAGAGAATGCTAATTGGGTGCTTAGACTGGGCTAGCAAGTATTCTAAGAGCTTTACAAGCATTATCTCATGTAGGCCTCATAACCATTGTATGGGTGAAACTCATACCCACTGTATGGGTGAAAGTTGAGGGCCAGAGAAGTTAACTAACTTGTTCCAATCACCTAGCTCTAAATTGCAATCAGGAGTTTAATTTATTTAAATTCAACTCCAGAGCCCAAATTCTTAATCTCAATACTATAATGCCCATAATTCAGGCTGAAATCTTACAAGAGCTCTATAAGACTGACCTAAAAAGCAATGGTCCCATCCTAACCTGGGTTCAAGGTCCAGTTCGATTGTGGAAACTTGGATCTTAGTCCCTTTATTGAAAAATAGAGTTAATGGGGCATCTGGATGGCTCAGTCAGTTGAGCATCCGACTTTTGATTTTAGCTCAGGTCATGACCCCAGGGTTGTGCGATCATGCCCCATGTCCAGCTCCATGCTGAGCATGGAGCCTGCTTAATATTTTCTCTCTCTCTCCCTCTCCTTCTCTCCCCCACTCGCACACTCTCTCTAAAATTAAAATAAAAATTGGGAGGGGGCCAAGATGGCAGAACAGCATGGAATTTTTTTTTTTGCATCTCTCATCCCTGAAATACACCCAGATCAACACTAAACCATCCTGCACACCTAGAAAACTGATTTGAGGATTAACACAAGAATCTGTACAACCTGAACCAGAGAACTTAGCAGGTACACGGTGCGGAGAGGTGAACTGGGGGAGAAAGCTGCAGACGGCAGGGAACTGTTTTTGCTTGCAGACAGAGGACGGAGGTGGGGGTGGCTGGAGGGGGAGAGTACAGAAAGCATCCCCTCCCCACCTGAAAGCAGATGGAGAAAAAACAAAGAGTACACAAGGGACTGAACAAAAAAGGGAGAAAGGAGAAAGGAGAGGGTTTAAATTCCACTAAGACCCTATAGAAAGGGGGAGTCCAGAGTCTGAAACTCTGCAGCTCAACACTTGGTGGTGCTCTGGTGGGACGGGCAAATCCCCAGGAGCAGAGAGCGAGGTCCTCAGACCACAAGGGGAGAGGTGGTTCCCTTGCTGGGAGGACATTTGGTAGAGGCTGTGTGGCTTCCCCACAGACAAAGGTCCCAGTGGACCCTGGAGAACAACCACATTCACTGGTGCTGGAACAAGGACGTTAAGGGGGAAGCCTGGTGCCAGTGGTATATTGTGATTTTCCATAATCCCTGAAACACTGCTGCTACGCAATTGCGTGAACTTTTCCTGGGGAGGGCTGGCATCCAGCTGCAGTCTCTGGGCATCAGCAGCAGGAGCGGTCTCCAAAACATTCCTGGGGGTGGGTCAACACCTGGTCATTGCTCAGTGAGACCCTCCCCCAGAAGGTCTGAGTGGGTCAAAGCCACAGTCCCTCAGAAGTGAGAGGTTGGGAAACACAGCCACATCTGAGCTAAAACTCAGGAGGGAGGTGCCACCTGGCAACCTGAAGGCTTCTTCACGGACAGTGTAAAAGTGGGGAATAGACAGAGGCCAGAGACAAAGGATGGGTGGGTGATTGCTGGTCAGGGAGAGCACAGAGTTCTGATACTAGAGAATAGGTACCGGGGTGACACCATTTTCACCCTTCCCATGCACTCACATACACACCTACAGGCGCCACAACAATCCACCCCAGTAAGCTAAGCAGCACCATCTAATGGAGAACAGAGTCATTACATTAAGCCCCGCCTAACTGGGCCAAACTTGCTCTTCAGGAACAACACAAGTTTCTTCGCCTACTTAGTTTACAGACTATAACGTTTACAGAAACTGATGTAATTTCAATCATACTTCAGTCTGTTTGCTGGTCCATCTATTCATTTTTTTTTCTTTTCGTTTTTCTTTTCTTTTCTTTTCTTATTCTTGAATACAGAAAGAGAAAAACATTATTTCTATTTTCCATTTTTATTAAAAATACTTTAATTTTTTCTACTAAATTTTTTACTTTTTTGTAATTTTTTCAAATTCCATTTTTTTACTTCCATCATTTTATTTTATTATATTTCATTGTATTCATTTTTTCAAATTTTCAAACATTTTCTTTTTTTTTCTTTTCTTATCTTTCCCTTTTTTCTCTAATCTATCAAGCTCCTTTCAACAACCAGACCAGAATACACCTAGGATCTAGCATCCTTCATTTGATTTTTTGTGTTGTTTTTAACTTTTTAATTTCAATATTTTTACCTTATTAATTCCTTTTCTTTCTTCAAAATGACAAAATAAAGGAATTCACCCCAAAAGAAAGAACAGGAAGAAATGACAGCCAGAGATTTAATCAACACAGATACAAGCAAGATTTCTGAACCAGAATTTAGAATCACGATAATAAGAATACTAGCTGGGGTTGAAAACAGATTAGAATTCCTTTCTGTGGAGGTAAAAGCAAGTCAAGATGAAATAAAAATGCTATAACTGAACTTCAATCTCAAATGGATGCCACAGTGGCAAGGATGGAGAGGCATAGCAGTAAATCAGTGATATAGAGGACAAACTTGTGGAGAATAATGAAGCAAAAAAAAAAAAAAAAAAGAGGGACACTAAGGCAAAAGAGCATGATTTAAGAATTAGAGAAATCAGTGACTCATTAAAAAAGAACAACATCAGAATCATAGGGGTCCCAGAAGATGAAGAGAGAGAAAAAGGGATAGAAAGTTTATGTGAGCAAATCATAGCAGAAAACTTTCCTAACCGTGATGAATTGGAAAAATATGCAGCCAAGAATTCTTTATCAACCAAGGCTGTCATTCAAAATAGAAGAAGAGATTAAAAGTTTCCCAGACAAACAAAACTTAAAGGAGTTAGTGACCATTAAAACAGCTCTGCAAGAAATTTTAAGGGGGACTCTCTGAGGGGAGAAAAGATGGAAAAAAAAGACCAAAAGCAACAATGACTAGAGAGGACAAGAGAACACCACCAGAAACTCCATCTCTACAGATAACATAGTGGAAATAAATTTGTCTTTCAGTACTCACTCTAAATGTCAATGGACTAAATGCTCCAATCAAAAGACATAGGGTAACAGAATGGATAAGAAAAGAAGATCTATCTATATTCTGTTTACAAGAGACCCATTTTAGACCTAAAGATACCTTCAGATTG
This sequence comes from Felis catus, assembly GCF_018350175.1. Taxonomy (NCBI): domain Eukaryota; kingdom Metazoa; phylum Chordata; class Mammalia; order Carnivora; family Felidae; genus Felis; species Felis catus. The sequence continues at coordinate 119,031,006 of NC_058374.1, forward strand.
AAAGTAAGGGGATGGAGAACCATCTATCATGCTAATGGTCACCAAAAGAAAGCCAGAGTAGCCATCCTTATATCAGAAAATCTAGACTTTCAAATAAAGACTGTAAAAAGAGATGAAGAAGGGCATTATATCATAATAAAAGGATCTATCCACCAAGAAGATCTAACAATTGCAAACATTTATGCTCCAAATGTGGCACACCCAAATATATAAATCAATTAACCACGAACATAAAGAAACTCATTGATAATAATACCATAATATTAGGGGACTTCAACACCCCACTTACAGTAATAGACAGATCATCTAACCAGAAAATCAACAAAGAAACAATGGCTTTGAATGACACACTGGACCGGATGGACTTAACAGATATATTCAGAACATTTCATCCTAAAGCAGCAGAATACACATTCTTTTCCAGTGCACATGGAACATTGTCCAGAATAGATCACATACTGGGACATAAATCAACCCTCAACAAGTACAAAAAGATCAAGATCATACCAAGCATATTTTCAGACCACAATGCTATGAAACTCGAAATCAGCCACAAGAAAAAATTTGGAAAGATAACAAATACTTGGAGACTAAAGACCATCCTACTAAAGAATGAATGGGCTAACCACAAAGTTAAAGAGGATATTAAAAAGTACATAGAAGCCAATGCAAATGATAACACCACAGCCCAAAATCTCTGGGATGCAGCAAAGGCAGTAATAAGAGGGGAGTATATAGCAAACCAGGCCTTCCTAAAGAAGGAAGAAAGGTCACAGATACACAACCTAACCTTACACCTTAAAGAGCTGGAAAAAGAACAAGTAAAACCCCAAACCAGCAGAAGACAGGAAATAATAAAGACTAGAGCAGAAATCAATGCTATCAAAACCAAAAAACAACAGTAGAACAGATCAATGAAACCAGAAGCTGGTTCTTTAAAAGAATTAACAAAATTGATAAACCACTAGCCAGTTTGATCAAAAAGAAAAAGGAAAGACCCAAATAAATAAAATCAAGAATGAAAAAGGAGAGATCACAACCAACACAGAAGAAATACAAACAATAATAAGAGAATATTATAAGCAATTATATGCCAATAAAATGGGCAATCTGGAAGAATAGGACAAATTCCTAGAAATATATAAAATACCAAAACTGAAACAGGAAGAAATAGAAAATTTGAACAGACCCATAACCAGTAAGGAAATCGAATTAGTAATAAAAAATCTGCCAAAAAACAAGAGTCCAGGGCCAGATGGCTTTCCAAAGGAATTCTACCAAACATTTAAGGAAGAGTTAACACCTATTCTCTTGAAGCTGTTCCAAATAATAGAAATGGAAGGAAAACTTCCAAACTCATTCTATGAAGCTAGCATTACCTTGATTCCAAAACCAGACAAAGACCCCACTAAAAAGGAGAACTATAGATCAATTTCCCTGCTGAACATGGATGCAAAAATCCTCAACAAGATACTAGCCAACCAGATCCAACAACACATTTAAAAAAATTTCACCACGATCAAGTGGGATTTATACCTGGGATGCAAGGCTGGTTCAATATCTGCAAAACTATCAATGTGATACATCACATCAATAAAAGAAAGGACAAGAACCACATGATCCTCTCAATAGATGCAGAGAAAGCATTTGACAAAAGACAGCATCATTTATTGATAAAAACCTTCAAGAAAGTAGGGATAGAAGGAACATACCTCAAGATCATAAAAGCCATATATGAAAGATCCACCGTTAATATCATCCTCAATGGGGAAAAACTGAGAGCTTTCACCCTAAGGTCAGGAACAAGACAGGGATGTCCACTCTCACCACTGTCATTCAACATCATATTGGAAGTCTTAGCCTCAGCAATCACAACACAAAGGAATAAAAGGCATCCAAATTGGCTAGGGGAGGTCAAACTCACTCTTCACTGATGACATGATACTCTACATGGAAAACCCAAAAGATTCCACTAAAAAACTTCTAGAACTTATCCATGAATTCAGCAAAGTCACAGGATATAAAATCTACACACAGATATTGGTTGTATTACTATACACCAATAATAAAGCAAAAGAAAGAGAAATCAAGGAATCAATCCCATTTACAATTGTACCAAAAACCATAAAATACCTAGGAACAAATCTAACCAAAGAGGTGAAAAATCTATACACTGAAAACTATAGAAAGCTTATGAAAGGAATTTAAGAAGAAGACACAAAAAAAATAGAAAAATATTTTATACTCCTGGATAGGAAGAACAAATATTGTTAAAATATCAATACTACCCAAAGCAATCTACATATATCATGAAATCTATCAAAATAACACCAGCATTCTTCACAGAACTAGACAAACAATCCTAAAATATGTATGGAACCAGAAAGACCCCAAATAGCCAAAGCAATCTTGAAAAAGAAATCAAAGCTGGAGGCATCACAATTCCGAACTTCAAGCTGTATTACAAAGCTGTAATTATCAAGACAGTATGGTACTGGCACAAAAACACTCTGATCAATGGAACAGAATAGAAAACCCAAAAATGGATCCACAAACGCATGGCCAACTAATCTCTGACAAAGCAGGAAAGAATATCCAACGGAATAAAGACAGTCTCTTCAGCAAATGGTGCTGGAAAAACTGGACAGCAACATGCCGAAGAATGAACCTGGACCACTTCCTTACACCATACACAAAAACAAACTCAAAATGGATGAAAGACCTAAATGTAAGACAGGAAGCCATCAAAATCCTAGAGGAGAAAACAGGCAAAAACCTCTTTGACCTCGGCCACAGAAACTTCTTACTCAACACGTCTCCGGAGGCAAGGGAAACAAAAGCAAAAATGAACTATTGAGACCTCATCAAAATAAAAAGCTTCTGTACAGTGAAGGAAACAATCAACAAAACTAAGAGGCAACCAATGGAATGGGAGAAGATATTTGCAAACAACATGTCAAATAAAGGGTTAGTATCCAAAATCTATAGAATATTTATCAAATTCAACACCCAAAAAACAAATAATCCAGTGAAGAAATGGGCAAAGGACACGAATAGACACTCTTCCAAAGAAGACATCCAGAGGGCTAACAGACACATGAAAAGATGCGTAATTACTCATCATCAGGGAAATATAAATCAAAACCACAAGGAAATAACACCTCATACCTGTCAGAATGGCTAACATTAACAACTCAGGCAACAATAGATGTTGGCGAGGATGCAGAGAAAGAGGATCTCTTTTGCCCTGCTGGTGAGAATGCAAACTGGTGCAGCCACTATGGAAAACAGTATGGAAGTTCCTCAAAAAATTAAAAACAGAACTACCCTAAGACCCAGCAACTGCACTACTAGGTATTTATCCAAGGGATACAGGTATGCTGTTTCAAAGGGACCCATGCACCCCAATTTTATAGCAGCACTATCAAAAATAGCCAACGTATGGAAAGAGCCCAAATGTCCATCAATGGATGAATTGATAAAGAAGATGTGGGGTGTGTGTATATATATATATATATATATATATATATATATATATATATATATATGAGTAGTACTCAGCAATCAAAAAGAATGAAATCTTGTCATTTACAACTACGTGGATAGAACTGGAGGGTATTATGCTAAGCAAAATTAGTGAGAGAAAGACAAATATCATTACTTCACTCATATGAGGATTTTCAGATACAAAACAGATGCACATAAGGGAAGGGAAGCAAAAATAATACAAAAACAGGGAGGGGGACAAAACATAAGAAACTCTTAAATATAGAGAACAAACAGAGGGTTGCTGGAGGGATTAGGGGAGGGGGTATGGGCTAAATGGGTAAGGGGCTTAAGGAATCTACTCCTGAAATGATTGTTGCACCATGTGCTAACTAACTGGGATGTAAATTATAAAAAATAAATAACTTATAGAAAGTAAAAATAAAAAAATAAATAAGTAAATAAATAAAGTCTAGAAAAAATAGGTGATGAGGATTAAGGAAGGTACTTGCTGTGATGAGCACAGGGTGATGTATGGATGTGTTGAATCACTATCTTGTACACCTGAAACTAGTATTACATTGTATGTTAACTAACTGGAATTTAAATAAAAACTTTTTTAATTAATTAATTAAAATAAAATAATCTAAAAATAGAGGTGGTAAAGTGTCATGTAAGAGCATGTGAAAATCAGATGAGCTTATGAAGAAAGTGTTTGGCACAGAGGGAGGATGTTATAAATAGTAGCTATAAACTATAAACTCTCCCTGCACCTGCTTTGTTCTGGTGGTGCTAGTGTTGGCCTCTAGGGGTCACTCAATCCTCCACTCCCTGCCTCTCACACCATCTAGTTGTCAATGGTTCTCAGCCTGTACATTCAAATCTCCTGGGGATAAATATATACTGCATGCATACTTAATACATGCATACATACATGCATACATACATATGTACGTGTGTGTGATTAATATATACATATATGCATGTGTATATATATGTGCATGCATATGCGCATAGATGCATATGTGTACTGTATGGGTACATATATACATACATGTCCAGGGGTGGAGCCTGGATATCTATTTTTTTAATGCTTCCCAAGTGCCTCTACTGAGCAGCAGAGGTAAAAGCCACTATAAGCCAAGAACTTCTAGAAAGGGCCACAGCCAACGATTCTTAAAGTTGAAACAGCAAGGAAATGGATGTTTCTTAGTAAAAAGCAAAGCAGTTAAAAGTTCTAGGACCCAAGTGGCATGGGATCCAACTTTGGGATCCTCCATTTTAGTAGGAGCCATCTCTTGGCTTTTTACTAAAAATCCTAGTCATACTCAGACCCTAGACTCTGAGCTTGACTGTGCCCTCAGTCACCACCATCCCACAACCTAGATTCCCTGACATGAGGCCTTAATTAAACACTGGGACATGTCGGGGCGCCTGGGTGGCTCGGTTGGTTAAGCGTCCGACTTCGGCTCAGGTCATGATCTCACGGTCCATGAGTTCAAGCCCCGCGTCGGGCTCTGTGCTGACAGCTCAGAGCCTGGAGCCTGTTTCAGATTCTGTGTCTCCCTCTCTCTGACCCTCCCCCGTTCATGCTCTGCCTCTCTCTGTCTCAAAAATAAATAAACGTTAAAAAAAATTTAAAAAAAAAAAACAAAACACTGGGACATGTCCTTGTCCCTCGTGCTGTCTTTAGCTAGCCCTGGTTAGAGGCTGAGGTAACCCTCAGATGTCATGTCTTCACCCCCATGGTTGAACTTCCAGCATCAGACCCAGCATACAGATGTCCCACTTCTATCCTCCCCACAAGCATGACAAAGAACAGCAGCTCAGTCTTGCTTCCAGTAAAGTCCCCTTTAAATTCTGGGCTGAGACAAGATTCCTAGAACAAGAGTCTCTTTCTCCAAAAGCAAAAACAAATTCATATTAGACTTTGTTAGCGCTTGATCATGCACTCACAATTCAAAATCCTGTCCTTGTCCACCCTGAGTTCAGCTGACAAGGGCATTAGCCTCCCCAGATGAGCCTGTTGCCCTCATAATGCAGGAGTCAAATACTCTCTACCCTGTTCCTTCTCTAGGTTCTTCATTCAGTTCCTCATTCATTATTTTCCCAAACTATGAAAGACCCACAGAGAAAAGCATGTTCACTACCCACCCTCTGCCCTGAATTGGGAATCCAAACAGTTAACAAATTGTCTGGATGCAAATAAGAGATTTACATTTTTTCATAAGATGGCCCTATTTACACACTTGTCACTCAAAAGAGGCTGAGCATATATATTCACCAAACTTGGCAGCATTTCACTCTGTGACTGAAAACAAACATGATAAATTTCTCCTCCAGAGATAATTTTGGTGATGTGTATAGGCCACTGAAAATGAGAATGTTATGACTTTAGTGCTGCAATAATATATGGTAGTAATTATATTAACAAGGGAAATCACATCCTTTTTCAGCAATTTCAGCTCACACCACCCACATGAATAGTGGGCAACAGCAAAAAATGCTGAAATGGCACTAGGAAAATAGGGGGAGCAATATTTGCTGAATTTAGAACTTACTTTAATCACTTTTTAAAATGTATTGAGCTCCTACTATGGGCCAGGCACCATGTGAGCACAGTGGGTAATGAATTTGACATGGCCCAGACCTTAAGGAGCTTACCACATAATAAAGGAAATAAGACACGCACATAAATCATCGTAATACCAGGTGAGAGTGATAAAAGAGAGGTACAGATAGAGTTTTGTGAGGATTGAAAGAGGAAGCTGTCGCTTCTAGATGAAACAATGATGAAGTTCTGGCCTGCCCAGAAAGCCATCAGATACCCAGAGGTGACAGGCAAGCAGCACTCCACATTTTTCCAACATTGAGATAAACTACAGCCAATTAACACTGGAAATTCTGCCCAGTGACCTGGCTCCAGAGAACATCCACCAGAATGCTCTATAGCTGAATGACCATGAAAGCAAACCTCATATTGTATGGTTCCAGAAATCCTTCAGTAGAACCTTTTGCCAGAACTTATAAATGTATGGATTGATGAACGATAAATAGAGATTAAATGCATGAGTAAAACTCTATAATTCATTTTGAAATGTTATTGGAACCAAATTCAAGATATACACTCTGTTCTACCAATTCAATGAGCTTTTGTTTCATACCTCTCATGTGCAAGAAAATGTAGGGGATTCTAAGAGAAATAAGATACAGGCAAGATCCTGAAGGAAATCAGAATTTCATAGAGGAAAGGAAAAAATAAAAAATAATTGTAAAGATAATCTGCTGCTTTATCAACATGATTTGTTGGAAGGAGTATGTGGCTTTAACTCACACAGACTTGAGCGGAATTCTACTTTGCAGCCTACCAGTTCTGTGACCTGAAGAAGAATTATTGACTCTCCAGGTTAACATTCTTTTATCTGTAAGGTGTTTAAATCATAGGACTGAGGTAAGGATTAAGTGATATAATATCATAAAAGCATTTGTCTAATGCCTACAAATGTCTAATGAATCTGTTGAATAATGTAAGTCAGAAAACTGGGAAGTGTCAGAAAACAGTTATAAAGAAAAACATGAAGTTATTGTCAAAGAAAGAGCTCATCTCCAAGTCGGAGGGACCAGGAAATCTTCATGAAGAAGGTGTCATTTGAACAGGACCCCAGGGGCAGTGATTTGTCACTATGCAGTCTACTTTGGCTGGCAGGGATGGGGTGAGTAAGGTGGTACTAAGATACAACATTAGATTTTTAGAAGATTTAAAATGCTATATGTGAAAATACTTGGCTGACTGATTCATTCTAAGCAAATCAGCAATTTAACACATATAGCCCCAAAATACCAGGCCACATAAATGAAAATCCAATGGCGCCCAAGCCAAAGAACACTAGGCAAGGCAGAGTAGGGCAATTCTTCCAGAACATAAAAAAAGAGAGTTTGAAAAAGCTGACATAATGTTTATAACATAATTTTTTTGATTCAAACAAAAGACGAACCCTTCCCATAAATACTGAAGTAAGAATTCTATGACACATTGGGAAACAGAACTCAGAAGCATAATGAAGGAATAAGATAACACAACCAAGTGGAGTTTACTTTGGAATTACAAGGAACGCTAGGATTAAATATTAGGAAATCTATTCATAAAATTCTGTGTAGTTAAGAGGATCAAAGAAGAAACATATTATCATCTCATGAGTGCTAAAAAGCCATTTGATAAAATGTAATATCTATTCCTAATTTCAAAAGAAAAATATGATAGAACATGGATACTTCATTAATGCGATAAATATATAAATATATACTTAAAACCAAAAGTTAATATCACAATTAATGGAGAAACAGATTCCCATTAAAGTGTGAAACAAATACACTTATACTGCTTATATGTCATATTACTCTGGATCACCTGGCTAGTCAATGAATGTTGGTTCGAAACCTCAGGAGTTCCCTGGGTGAAATTCGATATTGGCCCACACAGAGGAAGGGCAAGGAGAGATCAAAGAAAGAGGCAGATCACTCCAGACTGGTAGGTGACAGGTTTAATAAGCAACCATATTTATATACAAGGCTTGTCTTAGGGGGCCACAAGATGAGTAGATCTCTGCACCCGCCTGCCAAATCTTAAAAGTTTATATAGAGGCCTTACCTGGGTTCATTCACATATACCGTCCAGATGATCTCAACACATTACTATCTCAAGGCTGTGTCCTTAGGGCAGCTTCTTGTGCAGGCAGGGGAGAGGGTGAGGAGCTTCTGACTGTATGGGTACAGCTGACAGGTCAACTGGCAGTCATGTCCTGTCAGTAATCTCCTCCAACAATGAAATTAGGTAACTGACAGAAGTAAGAGAGAAAAATTATAAAAGAGAAAGGAAAACTATCATGATTTGCAAATAAGGTGATTGCCTGGAAATCCAAGAAAATCAACTGAGAATAGTTGAGAGAACAGTGTTTGTAACTAAGAGAATGCAATAAAGTAATGCTCCAAAAAATTAATATATGGAAATCAATAGCCTTCATGCACATACAACAATTAGAAGAAATAATGGAAGGAAATTCTCTTATTTACAAAAGTAACACAAAAAAATGTAAAATACTTATGGATAAACTTAGCAAGAAATGTGCAGGAACTATACAAAACAGTCTTACAGTCTTAAAAAATAAGTCCCACAAAAATGACTTAAGTTAATGGAGAAGAATTCCACAGTCTTGAAAGTCTTAATTATCATAAAGATGTTAATTCTCATCAAGTTAATTTAAAAATTTACACAAATCCAAAAATCTACCAAGGAGATTTATTTTGGAACTAAAATAACTGGTTCTAAAGTTAATAAGGAAAAAAAAAAAAAGAATAGTAGAAAATTCTGGGGGAAAAATCATTTAAAAGACAAAGGATACTTCCTCACAATTTCCACAAAAACAGGTCCGAAAAAGATGAAAGATTTAAAGGTGAAAAATAAAACTTTAAAAGAAATAGAAGAGAAGATGGGGAGGTACTTTTTTATTTTTTATTTTTTATTATCTTCAAGTGGGAAAGGCCTTTTTAAAGAATGGTTTTTAAAATCCCAAGAGTCACAAATGATTAGTAAGTTTGACTACATAAGAATTTGTAAAATCTTTGTTTGGAATCGTGAAAAAAAAAAGTAAAAAACAATCTGGAAAAAACTTTTGCAACTCATAATAAAACAAAAGATAGTTTTCCTAATATATGAAAAGTATTGACACATCAGTAAGAAAAAGATGAATAACCCAAAAGAAAAATGGGCAAAAGATATGAACAGTTAACTAGACAGAAAATATGGATAGCAATATAAATACATGAAAAGCTGTTTATCTTACCCATAATAAAAGAAACGAAAATTCAAACTACAACTAGATATTATTTTTCACCCAGCAGATTGGTAAAGATCAGTAGTGTTTGATAAAATACTCTTTTAATAAGGATGTGAGGGAACAGCCATTTTCTTACATTTCTGATGAGATTGCAAATTGCCACTCACTAAGGAAAGGAATTCGGCAATCTCTATCAAAAATTACAATGCCTATACCCTTTGATACAATCACTGGATCTCTAAGGAACTGATCCTAAAGACAGTATAAATAAAGGACCATACGTTCAGAGATACGCGCTACAGTATGAAATCTTTAGCATGAATAAAATGGGTCCCTTTGGACTGCTTGAGAAGTCTCTCTTTATCACATCCACACAATGGATTTAGTAAAGAGCAGGAAAGCTCCTCTGTCACACAGGATCTGGCACTCAGCACAGCATGTGCCCATTGTAACCCTAAACATCTGTTCATATGCTTAACACCGTTCACATCCCAAGGAAAAGCTTCTCCGTGGTTTTTTGCACTATACCTTAAAAAAAATGCAACTCTATCTAAATATAGTAGAAATTTGTAGGTGGTCCCCCTGCCAGCCTCAGAAATGGAGACTGCCTTGGGGAACAGGAAAGAAGTGGCTGCGGAAGCATTTATGTAAGAGCAAAAACAAATTAAGTTGTCAAACATTCCTCTCAGAAGGCAGGAATGCAGTAGATTCTTGCATTCTCTTTTTTACAATAAAGCTGAGCATACATTTTCTTACGTTGTGTGTTTTGGGGTTTTTTTAATGTTTAAATTATGAGAGTATCCACAGAGTTTCTGAGTAACAGTTGGTTGAGGAACATTGTCCAATATAAATAATAAATGTTATCTAACTGTGGCATGTATGGATTCCTTACGGTTTGGCCACTGGATAGACTCTGAACACCAGAATTGAAAAGCTTTACTTTTATGCTAAATGAGTTTTAGTTTAAATTAAAACATTTTTACTAATATAAAACTATTATTTTATTAATAATATTTGTAATTAAAATTTTAAATGAGATCTATTATATTTCAGAAAATAAATATGCAAGAAATTTAACTATACTTAAATTTTTGTTTTTGATATTCAATCATTAAAATATCCATTTGCCCTTATGTTTAGATGGTTATTTTAAAAGAAAAATAGGGGTGCCTGGGTGGCACAGTCGGTTAAGCGTCCGACTTCAGCCAGGTCACGATCTCGCGGTCCGGGAGTTCGAGCCCCGCGTCAGGCTCTGGGCTGATGGCTCGGAGCCTGGAGCCTGTTTCCGATTCTGTGTCTCCCTCTCTCTCTGCCCCTCCCCCGTTCATGCTCTGTCTCTCTCTGTCCCAAAAATAAATAAACGTTGAAAAAAAAATTTTTTTTAAATAAATAAATAAATAAATAAATAAATAAATAAATAAATAAATAAAAGAAAAATAACTTTTCGAGGCACCTGGGCGGCTCAGTCGGTTAGGCGTCCGACTTCAACTTAGGTCATGATCTCGTGGTCCATGGGTTTGAGCCCCGCATCACATTCTGTGCTGATAGCTCAGAGCCTGGAGCCTGCTTTGGATTCTGTGTGTGTCTCTCTCTCTGCCCCTCCCCCACTCGTGCTCTCTCTCTCTCTCTCTCTCTCTCTCTCAAAAATGAATAAATGTTGGGGCGCCTGGGTGGTGCAGTCGGTTAAGCGTCCGACTTAGCCAGGTCACGATCTCGCGGTCCGAGAGTTCGAGCCCCGCGTCGGGCTCTGGGCTGATGGCTCGGAGCCTGGAGCCTGTTTCCGATTCTGTGTCTTCCTCTCTCTCTGTCCCTCCCCCGTTCATGCTCTGTCTCTCTCTGTCCTAAAAATAAAAAAAAAATAAACGTTGAAAAAAAAAATTAAAAAAAAAATGAATAAATGTTAAAAAAATTTTAAATAAATAAATAAATAGAAAGAAAAGAAAGAAAAATAACTTTTCAAAGACATAAAAATGAATTTTAATTGATCAATGCTTTAGACTTATGTTAATTTACATTTTGGTGAAAATGCACCCAAATTTTGCACGCTTTGAATACAATTACCTTTTTAATCCTAAAATCATTTTTGTCACTAGAACACAATTCTATGTAAATCTTGGTTAAAATAATATAATTTGTAATTTTGCTAAAACGAAAGTAACAATTTTTTAGACTTTATAGAATTAATTTTATAGACATGTAAATAATTAATGATGAAATATAAGACTTATTTTTATTATTAATCCAAAATTGGTACTCCATCACCAGAATAGCCAGACACATGCACTCATAATTAATTCCATCTTTTATATTTTTCCAACTTTCAGTTATATATGAAACATGGCTTTATGCACATTTTTCCATTTCATATTATAGAAATATATTTGTCAAAGTAAAGGGATAGGCCACATATTAGTTAACAGTTTGTGAGCTTGATTTATAATTTATAAATACTTAGATATGCTGCAGAATGGCTCCATTTGTACTCTATTTTTTTAAATGTTTACTTATTTTTGAGAGAGAGACAGAGAGAGCACAAGCGGGGGAGGGGCAGAGACAGAGGGAGACACAGAATCTGAAGCAGGCTCCAGGCTCTGAGCTGTCAGCACAGAGCCCAACACAGGGCTCGAACCCATGAACCGTGAGATCATGACCTGAGCCAAAGTCAGCTGCCTAACAGAACAAATCACCCAGATGCCCCATCCATTTATACTCTTGCCCTGGGCTCCACAAATATTATAAAAGGATCTGAGTACGGCATTGTACATAATAGAAAAGACTTTAACGGATCCTAAATGTCCATTAACATGGCACTTGCTGAATATATTATGTGTAAAATCTTTTAAAAGGATACGTGGCGGGGGTGGGGGTGGATGTATATAATCCTTAGAATGATACACAAGAAACTGGTAGCAATGGTTGCCTCTGAAAAACTAAATCTTGAGAGTAAAGACTGCGTGTAGTACACAGTGGTACCCATAGAAGAGTTGCCCTGCACATAATAGATGCTCAATAAATAAATATGTGTGGAATGAATGAATAAACCAATCGAAAGGGGGAAATTAGCTGATGAGCATTTCACTAATTATCCTTTTGTATATATTGCATTTTGAACTATATACATGTTCTCCTAATTTGGGGAGGGAGAAATCCAATGAAGATAAATTTTAACATTCCAAGTAGCTCTGATATTATCATCTCAGAACCAAATAACATCCGATTTTTATGTCTGGCTCTTTATAGTGAATCATAAATTCTATCATATGCATAGTGTGGCTCATTCAAGGTAAGTAGAGAAAATGTCATTATCTCTAATCTATATATTAAAAACTTGTGCTCGCTTCGGCAGCACATATACTATATATTAAAAACTCGCCCAAAGTCAGACAACTGATGCTAAAATCTGTTCATAACCTACACAGCTGTTGTATAAACGCTTTCATGGGCAATCCTTTACGTTGTCCTAGAAAGACAGCTTTGTTCTATGGAACAGACAGCCAACTCACTACTCTAAATGGTTGGCATCCATTAATATTATGAAATCCACTAAAGTTGAGTTTGTGGCCAGTTCCAAGTTCACAGTTTATGAAGGGAAAGAGGAAATGTATCTTGTCTTCTCTATTGTTCATTTTTATAGTATCCTGTGTTTAGTAATAAACTTTGTTATATAAGTGTAGTAAAATATTATAGGATTTGCCTGAAAACTCTCTTCTTAGGCAACAAAACTTTCTGAAAAAAATTTTACTTTACTTTCATTTTTTCTCTCTTTAATCCGCTTCCCTAGACTTTTTTTCCCGGAGAAATCATGTTTATTACCCTCATTTTGACGTTTTTCAATATTACATTAGTTTCTGGTGTACCACATAGTGATTTGACACATCTATACATTTATACTATGCTCACCACAAGTGTAGACACCATCTGCCATACAACATGATTACAATACCATTGACTATATTCCCTGCGCTGTACCTTTCATCCCTGTGACTTATTCATTCCCTTTCTAGAAGCCTGTACCTCCCATTTCCTATGATTTGTTATTTAAAACATTTCACTTTTTTAAGATTACATTATCACATTTTCCTTAATTCCATAATCTTTTCAACTTCCTCATCCTTTATGCACTGTGCTTTTGTATCTTTTTATTTGCAAGTCCTTTTCATGGTTTCTCCTTTTTGTTTTATTTCCACAAGAGCTCCTATTATTATCTTAGTCTTTATTTTTAGGTTTCTGTGCTGAAACCTGACCCAACAGTGAGGAAATAAAAAGAGGAAGGGCTGCAGCCATGCTGAGTGGAAGTGAGAGACAGATGTGAAAGAGGAGAGAAAGAAAAAGACTGGGCAAAGTCCTGATTGTCTTTTTGGTCTCCAAGGTATAATATCTTTGAAGATGAAAAATACAACATCTACACCTATATGGGCACCTATATAAAATTGTGGCTCGCCGAACATTGAAATGCCAAGAAAATGGGTTCCTTTAATTAGAATCTTGGTTCAATGTCCAGTAGATTGAGTCAAATTTACTTGGAAGACATGAGTGGGAGTATCTCCCCGTAGGAGGCCAAACTTGACAAATTAACCCTGTCTTCATCTTGAAACTAACTCACCAGTACGTGAAATTCAGAATTCTGCTAGAAGTTTGTTAATGTTGACTTAGATGAAGCAAGCCCACACTCCTTAAAGACCTCCAAAGCAAGGTATCTATTTGGTAAATCAGTAAGCATGGCCACAGTATGATTCTCAGGCAGCAAGATCAACAAACAATCAATATTAAAAATTTTGACAAATAGCTGTTCCTATCTCTATTTAATAGGCATTTTCGTGTTTCAGATCGAGCTATTTACTCACCCTCTTTCCTTAGAGCTCATTCTGGTTTGATTTATCTTTCACTTATCTATCTGTCTCTAGTCTATCTATAATTCTACCCCAAATATCCCATAACCCCTAGAGCATCTACAGATCAAAAGTGAACAATTAAAATAAGAGATGAATTTCTACTGAATGGGAACATGTATATTTTATAAAGTTTTTATTGGCTTTGCAGCAAACTAAACTAAATCTGAAAATTTCCCATCTCCCAAAACACTAAGAGAAAAAGCGATGAGGTTGTGTATATGTGTGTGGGTGTCTGTGCATGTGTGGGTGTGACTGTGTGTGTGTGTGTGGGGGGGTGTTTGTGTCTGTTTTTGTGCCATGAAGAAGTAGAAAGGAGGAAAAATCAGTAAAACAGATCATTTTTTTTATCTACCTGGCACTAAATGCCTAGTTACTTGCAAATATGTATAATTAAAATTTTTATTTAAAAAAATGAAAATCTGAATGTATTCCCTTGGCTTGAAGCTCTTTGTTTTCATTTACTTCTTTTCCTTTACTTGCCTGCCAGCTTTTGCCTTCATTTTGCTTTTCCTATCTGGTATTTCCTAGATGTCTGTTCAGTTTAATTTATCCAAATGTCATACCCAATAAGTTGTTGAATTTCCACTCCATTCCTGCTGAATTATTGTATTACTTTTAAATAACTTGCATCTGCTCTTGATTCTCCCATCTGCTTCTCTTCCTTTTTGCTTTCTCATCAGGAGGCCTGGCTGGAGGTTAGGGATGGTGGCCAGGCACTCCTGATTTTCCAATTTTGAACCACTGACACAAACTTAGTCATCCTTTCTGAATGTCTCTGAAAAAGCTGGCCCCAGGCAAATTTGTAAAGTAGGTCAGATATACGAGTGCCACCACACACACTTTTAGTACTTTTTCATTCATGTGTGTCAGCCTCCTGCAGAGGCACCCCACACTCCAGACCTTCTGGTTTTGTCCTTTTAACTCCCATCCTTCAAAAAGTAGATGCCTAGTGTCCCTTTCCCCATTGCGTCATTTCTAGGAGAAATCCGGTAGGAAAATTCCACCAACATGTTACTCATAGACAATAAAAATGTAATATTTCATCCTCCACAGAATGAGTTTCAAGATTTATGTTTCTGTGTTCTGTTGTTAATACAGGTATGTGGGGCAGGACCAGAAAAGTAACCAGCTGTAACTGATTTGAGGCACTTAAAAGCAGAGTTGCTGCTCTCTTAAGCTCTAGAATTTGATGGCATTGAAAAAAAGAAAGAAAGAAAGGAAGGAAGGAAGGAAGGAAGGAAGGAAGGAAGGAAGGAAGGAAGGAAAGAAAAGAAAACTACCATTTCCCAAGTTTTTACTATGTGCCAGATACAAGCTAAATTTCATGCCCATTTTAACCAATGAAAAGCTAGATGACTTGCCTAAGGTGAAAAAATCATACGGCTATAAGAAGTAGAGATGGGATGGATGGCTGCAAGAAATACAGATACTCAGTATAACCTAGCAGCAGAGTGCAACGCTCTGTCCACTACACCATGCCACTGCTCGGGCTTAGAGCCATAGACTATTAACCTCTCCTCTGTTTGGGGGTTCCAACCATGCAACATATATTAAGTGAACACCTTTCATGTGTCAAGGCAAAGCTGGAAGTGAGAAGCAGCTTGGCGTGTATGGTGAAGTGGTATGTAGCAAGAGCACAAAGTCTGGATCACAGATATGACCCAAGAATAATCGGCTGGGATACTGTTTTGAAGATTTTGTGTATGTGCTGTGGAACTCGGAACTGACATCAAAGATACCGGGGAGCCCTTAAGCGTTCTAAGGAAGAGAATAAGATGGTCAGAGTTGAGTTCTAGCTTCATAATTCCGCAACAGGAGACATTCAGGCTTTGTGAGGGACAAACCTGAAGAAGGGTAAGTAGCTGGGAAGCTACATTGCAGCTACCTAAGCAAGAGATGACAGTGAGCTCCAATATGGCATGGAGAGGGGAAAACAATATGAAAAAGGTAAAATTGTAGAACATGGTGACTGTTTGATATCAGGAATAGAGAATGTAATCAAACATGTCCATTTTTCCTTTATATTTGTTCCAAAGTCTGCCTCAGAGCAAATTGCCAAGTTGAGCTTATAAATTTTTGAGGCTGGAAAAATTTTGCCTAACTCGACCAGCTATGTATTTGCTAAGCATTGTTTATGACCACAAAATATTGCACCCACACAATTAAAGTATAGTTTAGCCTTAACAAAGGGCTAGGATCCTCTTGTTTGGAAAACTGTCTTTTCCTACTTCAAGAGGTGTTCCTGACAGAGACAGTCTTTATAATTCTCAATTATGTTTACAGCAATTTGATTTTAAAAATCATTCTAAAGGCAGATATTTCCATAGTAAATATTCCCAACTGCTATCTTTGGAAGAGGTAATTTGATCAGTGTTACTGTGTTGAATTGCATTACAATTGGTTTCTTCAAATAATGTATATTACCTACATAAAGAAAAAAAGAAATCATAAACTAATGTCTAGTTGATCCGCTTGGCACGAAAGTAATGGCAGGATGGGGTTAACAAGTTGTTTGTGGAGAAATAACAGGGAGTGATGAGCTCTCAAGTTTTGATGTTTATTAAAGAGTTTATTGGAATCTCATAGAGCAGTAAAAAATGATCTAATAAAACAAATAAGATTAAGCAGTTCCAGTAAACAAAATTATAATAAAATTCCAGAAGCGTAGATGCAAACCATTTTTATTTTTTTTAATTCTTGCAAAAAAAATCATATTAATATTTCCAAATCTCATAAAGAGTTTTAGAATTAGGACCCCATTTGAGAATGGGCATAACTGCTCTAATCACGACCAAGTCATTTATGAATTCACTTAATGGACTATTTAGCCACGTTAGCAAACTTTCTAAAGGAAAATAACTTTTCCTGGCCTGAGATAAGGGGAAAACTACTGAAAATCGATCAACAAATAAATGGTGTGTGCTGGCACAGTTTTGTTGGAAAATGAAAACCAAGTAAACAAGCTTGAGTTGAAGAGAAGAGGTGGGGGTTGAGTTAGGGAAAAAAAACAACTTTCTGAAGGAAGAAAGGCTTGCTGAACAAACTTATTAGACCTTAGGAGATGTTACCAGCAGCCTCCTTCCTTGCAAATCTTTAGAAAGGGAGCAAATGGCTGCAGAACAATTACAGGCAGATAGGGCCATGAATAGCCTCCAGGGATTCTCATATCTAGCATGGCCCAGAAGCAGTAAAATGATTATTTTGGCCAAAACAAGGTCCTGGGTAACAGAGCAACCAGACTGAAGGAGCTAACTGGACAGGAACAAAGTACATCTCAGTAGCAAAGGTGTGTAGCCATGTCCCCATAGAACAACACACATCTTCTATGCACAGATAAAATCAGACACCAACTACTCCCTCAACACTCTGGTGTTATGTGAACCCTCCCACCCCAGAACTTAGAAGGTGATAATATATTGACTAATATTGAGTTTCTAAAACGCTGGCAGAGTGGAGACTTTTAGTGGCATTATAACAAGCTGAGATACAGGAAAATAAAAGTTCTATTTCTTCCCCACCCCTGAACAGTTCCCCGGGGTTCATACCTGCTACGTGTGGGAATCTTTGTGCAAACGTATCTGCACCAAGGGTTTAAGGTCAAATTATTCTGAGACGTTCAGCCAGATGTGCAGCATGAGGTGCACTAGAAGCAACTATTGATTGTAAAACTATTGAGGGACTTGATGAGAGTGAATTTGAAAGACTGCTGCAGCATGCTTGAACTCTCCTGGGCAGGTGCCAACAGACTGGTAGAAGTAAAGGAGAGAAGGTGAATGCAGCCTGGTCAGAGATGGAGGGAATTTGTTGAGACCGAGAAAAGCACCTGGAGAGGCAGCAGCACCAACAATGATTTTTAAAATCTCACCTGTATTCCTAAATTTCTGGATGGGGAAGAGTGTTATGAATTAGATGTTTGGTCCCCCCCCCCCCCACCAAATTAATATATTGAAAGCCTAACTCCCAATGGGACAGCATTAAAAGGTGGAGACTTAGAGTGGTAATTAGCTTTAAATGAAATCCTGAGGATAAAGCCCCTGTAATGGGATCAGTGCCCTTATAACAGGAGAAAGAGACTAGCGTGTGCTCTTTCTCTCTCTGTCGTGTGAGATACAAGAAAGCAAGCCATCTATCAACCATGAGGAGGATCTTCACCAAGAGCCCAACCTTGCTGGAACCTTGATCTCAGACGTCTAGCCTCCAAAGCCGTGAGAAATAAATGTCTGTTGTCAATGATATTCTGTCATAGCAGCCCAAACTAAGACAAAGGGCAATTCCAGGGATGACATGTGAATCTTGCAGTTGGTGCAGATCGTTAGACTGAGGTTCCTAACTGCTATCCTGAGACTGAGCTTAGAATTTTTATCGCTGAGCTTCCTGGCACCCAAAAGAAATGAGAAATATGAGTGGGTGATTCACATGTTTTTTAAAAAAGCAGTATATGACAATTTTTGTAGATACCAAAAAAAATTAAAGAAACATATTATTTATGTCCTTATTTCATGGATATTGCACAACATAAGACACAGTACTCCCTATGACAGTTTTGCAGAAAATAAAGGTGGGATTTCCATGATTTTTTCTGGTTTCAACCCTTAATAAAACCTTAGATCTTAATATTGCCATTCATCTTCACTATGTTTATGTACGTATTTTTTCTGAGAGATTAAGTTTTATGCTAGGATAGGGTCTGTGACTTATTACAGAAACCAAGTTCCTAGCACAGTGGCACACGTGAGGGCTTCACAATGTGCATTTTAACCAAAAGCAAGTAATGCAGCAGAATTCCTTTTGATGGAGAGAAGGTACCAACCTAAACTAATAAGCTCCAGACATGTAAACTTTAGGGATCTGTCTCAATCAGCTCAGGCTGCTGTAACAAAATACCAAAAAGACTGTATGGCTTAAACAACAGATACTTCTTTCTCACAGCTCTGGAGGCTTAAAAGTCCAAGACCAAGGTGCCAGCAGACTCAGTTCTTGGAGACGGCACTCTTTCTGCCTTGTAGAAAACCACCCTCTCACTGTAAATCCACATGATGGAGAGAGGACACCCCAGCAGCTCTTCCTCTTCTTATGAGGGCACTGATGCCATCACGGGGGTTGCATCCTCATGATCTCATCTAAACCTAATCATCTTCTAATACTATCAAACTGGGGCCAGGCCCTCAACATATGAATGTTGGGCCAGATACAAACATTCAATCCATAACAGGATCTAACCTGAACTATGGACAAAACCTAAAGCACCTAGAGTTTTCTAAGCACATAGCCTCTTAACACACACTAAACAGAAGCTAAGTATATCTACAATTTCTTTTCTAGATATGTAGGAATGTTTCCTTATTTTGCACTAGGGCTATGAGAGTCTCCCTACATTTCTAGATATTTTTTTTTTAATTATGGCTCTGGGTCATTTAGAAAATAAGATTTGCTGAGTCACGGCAAAAGCATCTAAGTGTCTTAGAAATAAAGTTCAACTCAATGTTTGAATGTGTAAAGGAATCTATCTTCAAACTTCAGTCAGTTACACAGCATGGACACTGATGAGGCAGAATGGATGTCAGCTGTAAACAAGTGTTATAATCATCCGGTGTGTGGCAGGAAAATATCTGTGGGTTACAAAAGGGCTTAAAACCCAAAGTGCTCAACAGATGATGAATACATTAATTAATAGTTAATTAATTATAATTTTATTCATGCAGAGCTTTCTAAAATTGACAGCTGTAAGAACATTTTATGATAATCTAAGGTCTTTGCTCAGGTGAAAATTGATTTTTTTTTACTATTGAAACCGCCTAGCCAATAAATTTATACGTGTAATTTGAACCTCAAAAAGGCATTCAGATTTCCCCCATACAATTAAATGTTGGGATTAATGAGGCGGTGACAATATTTCCTTTATACAAACAATTTTTCAATTATACAGGACAGTGGCATCTAATGACTGCCACCAACACAAAATCACTGGGCAGCCAGCTTCTATTTTATGCAGCAAGGTTAGCAATTACTCTGTAACACTTAATTTCCTGTTACTAATGCTTTCCCAGAAGCACTTAAGCATGATGGCCTTATGAATATAGTTATTAGTGGAACTGTGTTTGGTGTTTGGATTCTTTTGGAAATCTGATAAAGATAATATTCCTCCAAAGGTTACTGTCCAGATTACAAGTCATTTTATCAGCGGGCCTGAGTTCCAGCCAGCTGTCATTAAGAGTGTCTCGTTAGCCAGTGAAGGACTTTGTAGCTGGGTCAGGGCTGTTGAAGTCTGGGGCAAGGTTGCTAAGGTAACGAATCTGTCCAAAGACTTCCCTCAGCATCAACCTTTCATCTTGTTAAATTTATATAAGCAAAGCACTGTGAGGAGAATGCTAATAGACCAAATGACAGAAACAGTTACACAAAGATATTTGTAAGCTTGATAGGTATGTATTTAAGCTCCTTTAGAAAGATACAACAATATGTGTGGGTTTAGAGATGTTCATGGAAATGAGCTAAATTACCCTGGGTCCATATATTGTTTACATTAGCATGTGAAATATGAGGCTCTACAAAGCAGAATTTATTTCAACAATGCACATGGATGAAGAGTCTGCTTGATACCTGAATTTATTTTTCAGTGTAATGCTGGAGTCTGAGAAGAATTAAATTCTACGGGAAGTGAAGCTTAACATGTCTTCCAGAAAGTCCAGACACAGCGAGGTAGAGGTACTTCAATTCTTGCATTAGGAAGTGATGGCTATGTGGAGGTAGGATGTTATATTAAAAATATACAGGATATCAAAGACTAACGGGGTCATATCAAAGGGATACAAGAGCCGATTTAAAGGGCTCCCTCTGGCCTAAGATGGGACAATTCGAACATCAAAAAGAATAATAATAGCAATGGATCGAAATACCTCAAATATATAAAATTCTATGAGTTCCTAATGATACTGGGGGAAAAAAACATTTCATTGACCAAGATTAGGGATTGCTAAAGCCACCAACTCATTACTGAAAATTAACAAATAATAAATTATTTGTATTCCTCCTTTTTTATTAGTCAATATTCTCTAAAGTTTTTACAGTGAATATGTAAGGATAAGAGCTATTTTTTAAGAGTGAAAAGAAAGAACTTTCTAAACATTAACTTCTACTACTCCAACTGTGCTCAATTGTTCTTTCATTCAATCTGGGTTTATTGTACCCTATTTCCTCACTGATGGAACATAACAGGGAAACCACAGCCCTGCCATTTCTACCTGCTGGCCCCACCAAGAGCCCTAGGGAGGAGACTTACTGGTAGCTGGCCACTAAGTGTGGAAAGTCTTTATCACTCAAGTTGCTATACTTAGCATTTCATTTTATCTCACAACTATTCCAGCAGTACCAACACCTCTATTTTTACTCCCTTGCTAAAACTAAAACTCAAGCAACATGGCACCCCTGTGCCCTTCTCTTCTCTGTCAATAGTCCCCTATCAGAAATATCCTGCCACCAAAAGACCCATTCATCTAGCCTGACTTCCATTCCAATAAATGCTTAATCTACTGGGTTACAATTTTTCCATAACCTTAAGCTCCTATTTCCAGGACAAATCTATATTACTTCTTAGCTGTATCCATTTGGGCCTCTTAAAGGCATAATATCTTTTTCTCCCATTTGGTAAATCTGTTTTAAATATTGGAGTTTAATAAACAGCTTTTAAACATAGAAAATAATTCTTTTCTCATTGGAGGCTATCCTATTTCCAAACAAAGACATACTTTTAAAGCTCGATCCTTATAATAAAAAAGTTGCTATTAAGGTCATAGAAATCAGCTAAATTGGACACTGTACAAAGCATATTAAGGAAGTTTAATCACTGCCTTCTGGGATCTTATAAATTCGGGCAAATCATCCACATTTGTATCGTGTGAATGTACAATTCCATACACTCATTCAACAAGTGTTTGTTGGATGGCAACTAGTGGTCAGGAACACACTTCCCATCCAAGCCCTTGGGGTACAAAAATGAACAGGCATGGATACAGCTTGAGGAGTTTAGGGATTAGTCAGGGTCATAGAATGTAAGTAAGCAATATAATCCAGTTGATGAGTACAATAATGGAAATGTGTATTGAGTATCCTGCGTCCCCATGGGTTCACTTAATATTCACAAAAGGAGATTTTTTCAAATGAGGTGTTACTCTAAATGTTAGGTAATAGACAATAAAATGTTTCCTGAATCTTGAAGTAGACTAGGTTAAACAGAGTTAAATATGCTTCTTTACTATATAACTTATCAAAGGTTTATTTTTTTTTTCAACGTTTATTTATTTTTGGGACAGAGAGAGACAGAGCATGAACGGGGGAGGGGCAGAGAGAGAGGGAGACACAGAATCGGAAACAGGCTCCAGGCTCTGAGCTATCAGCCCAGAGCCCGACGGACGCGGGGCTCGAACTCACGGACCACGAGATCGTGACCTGGCTGAAGTCGGACGCTTAACCGACTGCGCCACCCAGGCGCCCCAAAAGATTTAAATGTCTAATGTTCAATGTGTCTTTCCAAGAATAAATTTCCAATTAGAAGAAAATTGGTATACAGCATATCCCAAACTTATTTGACCATAGAACCCTTTCTTCACAGATCACCTTCATCAAGAACTTTAAAGTTTACAAAGGGCTCTTCCATAATATATGGTTTCGTGTGTCCAAGACTGTTAAGCTTCTTATAAGGAGAAATTGGAGACATATGTGAGATCAGGAATAGAAGCATATCTCATTCATCTTTGTATCTCCAAAGTCCAGCATAGCATTCAGCATATAATTAATGGTTGATGAATTTGTGAGTCAGTTCACCCTTCAGATTGAGACAGCACAACCTGGGGATATGTTCTAACCATGTATTATCCTCATTTTACAGAAAAGAAAATACGACCCAGGGACATTAAATGACTCAACCAAGATCATAGAGAAAGACAGTGATACAACCAGGATTGGAAGCCTGATCTACTCCCAAGTCCAGTGCCCCTTTTCTTATAACTGCATGACTATACCATTTAGGTTTTCTATATAGTGTTAAATTCAGGCATTCTGTTCTACTTTTAAACCAGGTCAGGTAACATCCTGGGTTGTTGTTTGGAAAACATCCTCCATAAATACAACTTTTTATGTCTTATAGACATAAAAAGAATAAACAGCTACCTAACAATTAAGGAAACATAAAACACAGTCATGATATAGTAAAATTCACATGATATTAGGTATGTGTGATTAAATAAGAATGACCTTGAACTACACTTTGGGTATTTGGGGGAAAGAATGCCTATAATAATGGGAAGGTCAATTTTCAGTTCATATTCTAGACAGGAATAACCACAGCCTAGCAAAGATGCTGGGAGTTCCCTCCCACATAAACAACACCCAGAAAGAGAAGACACCCTCAAGAATTGGATGTAGACTCTCAAAGATACCATAGACACAAAGCACTGACCAGTCATTCCACAGCTAAGAAGGCTGGTGGCATCCCAAAACTACATGTCAGGAAAGCATACAAAGACAAGACCAAAGTGGAGTAACAAATTCACTGAAGCAAGAAATCTAAGCAGCACAGACTTTGTGGTATAATAGAAAATACTCCCTGGGGCACCTGGGTGGCTCAGCTGGTTAAGCATCTGACTCTTGACTTCAGCTCAGGTCATGATCTCACAGTTCATGAGTTCAAGCCCCACCTCAGGCTCTGCACTGACAGTGTGGAGCCTGCTTGAGATTTGCTCGCTCTCTCTGTCCCTCCCCTGCCCATTCTCTCTCTCTCTCTCTCTCTCTCTCTCAAAAGATAAATAAATAAACTTGCAAAATGTTAAAAAAAAAAAATAGAAGACTCCATATCAAACCAGCACTAGGACTACTGGCTCAGCCACACAAATTCAGTGCTACTGCTGGAGGAGAACAAAGGTGTCTGTCAGAAGGACCTCTGTTCTGGAGTCAGAGACCCTCTGAGTTAGAAACCTGCCTCTGCTCTGATACTTTGCCAAGTAAAGTTATCTCTACAAATCTTCATCTGTAAAATGAGAATAGTAATTTTAGCTTCCACACAGGAAGCTGTAGATGTAGATGTAACCCATCTACTATGGGTTACATGAGATAAAAGGATCAAATGCTTACCAGAGAACCTAGAACATAGTGAGACCTTAACACAATTTTTATTCTAAACAGGAATTATCTTTACTAATTAAGAATTCTAGTATCATCACACATGTCACACATTAGGTTGTGCAATCGTTCCCGTTACCGAATGTAGATTAGTCATCCTCAAGTGAGCCCTTTTGTCTTCTCCTTAAAGTTCTCAGTTCAAGAACCTTTCCAGGAATCAATAGAGAAATTAAAGAAAGTGGACCCTATCTAAATGGCACAGTCATCACTCTGAGACCCAGAATAGGTAAAACCATAGAAGTAGCTTCATCATAGAATGCTGCTTCCACAAGGCTTAGTTCTATGTGGAAATTCCAAATTATAAATAGGTATTGGTCCAAATGACCAAGATTTCAGTCTGACCTGGGACAGCATAGTTATAATAATGCAAATAGCCTCTATCTGCTATTCCTTTCAGTCAAGATCATCTTTCTCATTGAGCACAATTACACTAACCCATAAGAAAGTGGTTCTTTTCTAAGGCTAGGATCACAACACAGGTTTCTTGGGCCACAAGGTTTTGTCTTACCTTAACACACTATTTCTTGGGGTGCCTGGGTAGCTCAGTTGGTTAAGTGTCTGACTTTTGATTTTGGCTCAGGCCACGATCTCACAGTTTGTGGGTTCAAGCCCTACCTTAGACTCTGCACTGACAGCTCAGAGCCTGCTTGGGATTCATTCTCTCTTTCCCTCTCTCTCTGCCTCTCTCTCTTTCTCTCTCTCTCTCTCTCTCTCTCTCTCAGAGATCTCAAATAAAGAAAGAAAATAAATAAATAAAATAAAAATTTAAGCCCACTATTTCTTTATTATAGTTACCTTATCTGAACATAAACCCATGACAAAATTTTTTAAAAAAGAAAAATGAAGGTAACAGGTTGATGAGCATTGCCTTGATCAGTCAGCATCTAATTCCTGCTGGGTCTCTTCAATCTAAGCCGTGTATTGACTAATAAGCACCCCTCCTGTCACATGCAATGGCTTGTGTGCATCACAGAGTTATTTGCAAGTTAATATATATTAAAATCACATATGCCCACACACATTACTTCTGTGTGTCAGGGGACCTCAAGAGATAATACATCCATCTTCATTTGTGACAGTGTATGCACCCATAGTTCATAAATGGTGATAAATGAATTGTCATACCGTCCCAGTGGCATAATACACTTATCCCCTATTCTCACCATATTAATACATGTTCATTTCAGCACCAACCAAATCTTTAAAATGAGTGATCCAACATCTGCCTCCTATTGGTACCACGTAAGAATGCTAATTTCACCTCCCAGTATAATTTGTTTTGTATGTAAATCAACAGCAGAGGAGAGGAACCAAAAAAGTAGTTAATAATAATTTCAACTCATTAGGCCTCTCTATATGCTGAAACAAATTGAGAAGGAACATGCTTACTTGGATTATATTTCAGTAAATCCAGGAAGTGATTGCCCTCGGCATCTGACCCACCCTAGAACATTGACCAACATGGGGAGGAGGGAGGGTAAAGTAGGGAGAGGAGTTCAGGTTGATGAATATGCCTGTGAACTGTTTTTAAACCAGCCTAATTGATGTGTTTATCACTTTAGCATCTGCCTTGTATCAAGTGATTATTCATTAATAATTGCCATCCTTGCCTTGCTTTATACAACCACCTCTCCAATTTTTCAGAGGCTAATGGTAGTTTGTAACTTAACCCTGCCCACTGTGTTTTAAAGTCTATGCAATACCTTTCAGCCACGTCACAGCCCGTAGCACCTGCACCCAGAGGTGGCTGGCAAATGGAGACAGAACCTATGGCCACTAAACCTCAGGGCTGGAAGGGAACTTCAAGGTCATGGACTACATGCCACCCTCTGTCTCCTCTTCCACCTCTCCCTGCCTCCTCTTCCCACCCTCTCAGCCTCCCTCCCTCACTCTTTCCCTCTATGCCTCAAAGCTTTTCAGTTTGTTTGGCTGGTCAAATAATATTTAGGACTAAAGAAATAAAACAAACGGCTATGTGAGGCATTGCATTAAAAGTGAATCTTGTTAACTGGTACTCACTAAGAAAGATGACTCTGCACTAATTAGTTGTTTCCAAATTTTTCTGATCATGCACTCTATGGGTAAAAAAAATTTAGGGGTGCCTGGCTGGCCCAGTTGGAGGAACATATGATTCTTGAGCTCGGGGTTCTGAGTTTGAGACCAAGTTGGGTGCAGAGATTCCTTAAAACTCAAATCTTAAAAAAAAAATTAAAGCACAGACCATATGTATAAATAACTTCTATACATAAAGGACCGTTGATACACTGTATGTTTAAACTGATACCAAAGGGACATAAAAATAAGAATTGATATGCTATTTTTTTCTTTTCACGAGCACTCAGCTTGAAGACCTCAGACTCGAACCACTCCCTTTCCCGAGCATGTCCCAGATCCTGAATGGTTCACTTTGCTACTGCGAGTGTTGCTTTATGAACAGACCCTTGGATGCACTCCTTTCGGTCAGAATTCTGCAGACACAGACAGCATAGATTTTGCTTAAGCCCTTGTTTGCCTGAGGTTTGCATTCCAAAGCAGTGTTCTGTTTTCAGTAAGTTTGGGAGGAAACTTACTTGGAAAACAGGAGTCAAACCTTCCGAAACTATATACACACTAAAAATGAATGTTTTCTCAATCACCTCTCTATTTGAGACTAACAGGTGGCCCTGGGACAAGGCCAGGGCCAACTTGAGGCTTTAGTCAAAAGCCAACAAAAAGCAGGTGAAGCTTCTCAAAGGGGTGGTCTCTGGGGCTGCTGTCTGCACAACTCTCAGAGAAAAAAAAAATGCCGAAGGAAACACTGAACTGACAAAGTCAGTGATTTATAATCTCTCATTCCCATAAAATGACTCTCGTTATTCTTGGGGGTTTAGACTCTGAAGCGAGCTGTAATGGGCCACTGGGCTAAAAATGAAGTGCAGATTTATTTCTATAATCAACACCAGCCAAACCCTTCCCTGGGAAATAACTAGCTTGGCTTTTAAAGTGCTAGGATACCTTTAGAATGCTTGAGATTTATCTTTGGGATTGAGTGCTTGTGTTGCTCTGGGAAATTCTAACTATCTGAGCTATAGATGCCCCCATCAGTGTGCTGGGGAGTATTGGAAAGACAGCAGAGAAGCGAGATCTGTTTCCCTTTCACGCTCAGTTCTGAGAAAATTCTTGTGTCTTGGAGATGGGGGTAAGTAAACAGCAATTACAAGCACATCAAATACTGAACCAAGAGACTCCCAGATACAGCTGCTATCCAGGAGACCAAATAAGTTTAGCCTCAATGTAAATTTAAATTTTGAAATTGAATTTGACTTATGGTAGCCGCAACACTCATGGATCTTGGCTGGAGGTGGGGTGCTTTCCTTGCTAGTCAACGAATCGTTGAATTTAGAAAATATTCAGATAAAATTATATAGCCATGAATCTCAAGAGTTAAGGTAAAGGATACATACAAAATAGTAAAACAAATAACTAAATAAATAAAAACCACAGGATTCTTAGCATAATTCTAGTTGCTAGTGTATTATATAATACTGCCCTTAATCTGGCACACAGGTGATCAAGCAGCCACCGCTGTTCTCATTAATGCTTCTTGGCAGATGTCTTAACTCATAACAAATTCATTTATTGCCTACATGCATGCAAATGTCCTTTTCCTGACTTCCTTCTCCTTCATCTTTAATGCATCTTCCCAACTCTTGACTTTGTACAATGCAAAGGGTACTTCAGGCAGTCTCTGGAACTGAAAACTGTAAATCTCCGTTCGTGGTATTACCATTATGCTCAGAGCATAACCCAAAAATTGGAGAATTTTAGAACTGGAAAGATTCTGGGGGAACATTTACACACCGCTTTTATGAAAAAAATGTTGAAATCCAATGGAAATAAGTGAGTTACCCAAGGTCACCCAAGCAGTCAGGAGCAATGTTGAGAGTAAAATCCAGTTCTTCTAGTTCTGCCATGATGCCTCCTTAAAATACTTCAAAGGATTAAAGACCCTGAGGAATGACAGAAGAAGAAAGATACTTCTTTGCTTTGAACGGGTCAAAGGTCTGAGCAAGTCAGAAGCTATTTCCAGCACCTAGAGTTTCACCCCTTAACAAAATAGACTGCCAATATTTGCTGGGAAATGGCCTTTCTCTCACTAGCCAATTCATTTTTTTAATGATTTATGATGATTCTCAAACAGAATGCTTTTCCTGCAAGAGGAATTAATATGCTGAACTTAAAATATTTGCACTAATTAAAACAAAGTGGGATTGTTCAGAGACATTAATCAGAGGTCCTAAGGGAATGGAAATATATTGGACAAATAATGGGAAAATCTAATCAAAATATTGGGGAAGGTGCACTTTGTTGCTTATGCGATTGCAAACTGGAGGAAGGACATTCCCCCTTAAATCTAGACTAGGGGTCAATGACGACTGGCAAATAATAACCATAATATCAAAACCCCTCACTGGCTCTGAAGGCCCTTCAGAGAAACTCCAAAGTCAGTTATTAATATGGTGGATAAGACTTTTCCCTATCTGATCCTACCTTTCTCATTTCTTCCCACCATTGTTCTCTTCTATCCATCCACTCTGGCCTTCTTTCAGTCCCTCAAACCTGCCATGCCTCTAGAACTACACACTGGCTGTTTCTCCTGCCCAGAACAACTCCTTTCTTTGTGCCTTTCTTTGGCCAATAGATTGAGGCAGAGGTAACATGTGCCAGTTCTGCTCATAGGCCTTAAGAGGTCTTGTGTATTTCCACTTGCCTTCAACATGGTTGCCATATGCTGATCCCAGGGTGAGGATAAGAGATACACAGAGCAGAACTACCCAGAGAATCTTCATCAACCAAGCCCAGACTAGATCATCTGTTCCCCAGGTGACCCATGGACATGTTAGCAAGCCCAGAAAAGACCTGAAGAGCTGCTCAGCCTAGGTCAGCCAATCTGCAGATACTGAGAAATGACAAATGATTACCGTTCTAAGCCACTGATTTTGGGGGTGGTTTGTTATACAGCATAAACATAGCAGTTATCAAGTCTTATTACAATCCTAGAATTAATTTTCTCCGTCTTGAGGATTGTATATTCCAATACAATTGAAATTATACTTATCTTCTTATATTATTTCAAGCTTTAATACAGGCTATTAGCTCATAGTAGATACCCATTAAATAAATGGTTGTTGAATGAATTCTTTATCACTGCAAAACATTTTCCACTGCCATTCTCCAGTCTCTTTCTAGCCCTGACAGCAAACTGCCCATCTACACTTTTCAAAGCCCTCCCACAGCAAGTACAGCACTTTAACCTGACAACCATTCTGCAAAGCAAATTATGCTTATTTGATCACATGCTAGACAGAATGATTGTGAACACAAGGCCCTATTTTGCTCATCTATTATTGTTTATCTCATTGTGGTTTTACAGTCAGCACTAAACAGATGGATGAACATTTACAAATAAAGCATATTCTTACATTTGGCATCTCATTCTCTGTTCCTCCAAATCTCTCCAACCTGTATAAATTAGATTCAGAGTCAGACTGAATACATGAAAACCTGTTAGGAATTAAGATCCTGTTCTTCTGTAAATGGTTATTGGAAACCTGAATACAGTAGTGAAAACTGCACTTAAATAGTCATCAAAGAGACCATCTCATGCACCTGTTTCCACATGGTGCTTTGGAAAAGAGGGAGATGCAGAGAATTTAACAGTCCTTTGTTAATCCCTTGTGCCTTTATATCACATCCCAACTCTTCACTTGCATTGAATGTTCATAATTGTAACAGTTTGAATTGTCAAGGGCTCAGCTACCATGAACTAAAAAAAACTGGAGATTTGATTCATTTAGCCCATTTTTTTTTACTTTTTCTATTATTGTGGTAACAATACGAATGTACTTAATAACACTGAACTGTATACTCATTTAGCCCATCCTTGCTGTTGTATGATCCCAAAGTCCATAACCTCTACGTCCTTTAAAATAAGAGAAACTGATTATGTTTGAGAGAAGAGACTATGGTTTCCACCACTGGAGAGCTGTACTTTCCTCT
This sequence comes from Felis catus, assembly GCF_018350175.1. Lineage (NCBI taxonomy): Eukaryota > Metazoa > Chordata > Mammalia > Carnivora > Felidae > Felis > Felis catus. The sequence goes on from NC_058374.1 coordinate 119,061,430, forward strand.
TATCAATAGTCTCTCCTTCATGATCTTCCTCCCATTGAGAGGGGAGAGACAGACAAATACCCTCTGTGCTTGAACATTCCAATCAATCATGAAGACTAAAACCCTCTTGATATAACCACCAGCTCCTGATGTGACCTAAAGAGAAAAATCATCTGATTTTTCAACATCACTGAATGAGCCAGTTCTCTTATGAAAAGAGCAATGTATCCTTAGCATCTGTTGAAACATATCTTCAGTTTCTGGAAATTATTGTTGCAATGCCAGGAATCATATCCAAAAAATTTCTAAAAATACATAATATCTTCTTTGGAATATATATGTTAAGACTAAAGGGGATAGGGAAACTCCATCTCCTAGGGAAATACCAGCCCCTCTAGAACTCTCTGAGCTGGTTCTTTTAGTAAATGGCCAATGAGATCACAAAGAAGTGCACTAGGAAACAGATTTTCCCACATGCTCAGTGCTCACCACCTAGGGGCGTAGTTCAGTGTTTGGTGTGCTCCCAAATCACCGGCAGAGCACGGAAGAGTGATTCTGATTCTGTTGTTCTCAGTCCAGCATCTGCATTTTAAACAAGCCCCTAGTCCATCAAGTTTTGTTGGTCTGTGCACGATGCCTAAGAAATGTCTCCATCCTTTTCCTGGAACCAGAGCAGAATCAATGCAAAAGGAATCTTTTCCTTCCCCGGGACCCCGTGAGTCCTGTGTGGAACCTGGAAATAGTAATGGCATCTATGGCAAAGTGTGGCTGTGAGGATTGGACTAGATAATGCATGTAAAGACTCAAAACTTTGCCTGGCCTCTCGAAGGCTCTTAACAAGTGTTATCTATTATTATTATGCAGACTTTTATACATATTGATTCCTGAGGTACCAACAAGCCACTAACATCTTCCAACCCTACAATGCAAGAAGGTAAGAAAACTCTGTTTCTCCGTCCCTCATTTGCCTCATCAACTCCTGCTTTTTAAAGATTCTTTTCAAATAATGCCTCTTGTGAGGGGTCACCTCACCTTGCCCAGAGGTAGGCCCTCCCTTCTCTGAGGTTACCTGAGCACTCACACTTTCCTCCATCACAGCGTTTGTTATATGGCACTGGAACGCTTTGCTGACTTGTCTGTCTCCCCACTGGATTGTGATTGGCTCCAGAAAAGGGTCCATCATTCCTCTAAATAAATATTTCTGGGTATGGATCTGCAGCTCCCAACTGCACAGTACAGTGCCTGGAACACATAGATGTGCAGTACCTGTTCGAGGAAAAGTGAAGAAACAGACACAGATACTTAGACTAGAAATTGTAGATGTGGTGATGGGTCTAACATATCAAAGGAAGGAAACAAGTTGAAAAGTCCACGTAGGGGAACCAAAGTCTCTATTCAGAACTTAAAGAAGGGAATAGACCCATGTAGGGTCTGGGCACATAGGTAGGGGAGCATAGTGGGTAAGGGTACTGGTTCTGGAGCCAGCCTATCTGAGCTTTGATCCAGGCTCCCTGCCTTACCAGCTGTGTGACTTTGGACAAGTTAGTCACAGATGAGCCTCATTTCCTCATTTGTAAGATAGAAATAATAAAAACACTGATACTCTCACAGGATTCATGTGAAGATTAAGCAAATTAAATCACAATAAGAACTATGTGCCTGGCACATAAAGTCCAGAAAGTGTTAAACTGCTATTGTTGTTACTAATGGTCAAAACTACAGGTTCTGGATCAGACAGACATGGGTTTAAATCCATGTTGTAGGGGCACCTGGCTGGCTCAGTTGGTAGAGCATGTGACTCTTGATCTTGGGGTCATGAGTTTAAGATCTCTGTTAGGTGTAGAGCTTACATTAAAAAATAATAATAATAAATTAATCCATGTTCCAGCAACTACCAGTTGTGTGATCTTGAGCGATTTGGTTAAATTTTGTCAACTTCCATTTCCTCCTCTATAATATGGCAATAATACCTGTATCAGGAAAATAATATATTTGAAAGTGGCCAGCACCATGATGTCTGGCACTTTTAAGTTCTCCAGAAAGGATCGTTATCATTAAGGCAGCAGGTACCACACAAAGTTCAAACTGGGGAAGGGACAGAGAATGAAATCCAAATAGAACTAGGAGCAGGCCAAAGAAACGGTGTCATCAGTCTACTGAAAGAGGCTCGGTTGCCTTATATCTGGCTTAATGCATGTGGACAAGGATCTAGGTGACTGCCACATTCCAAAGTGATACAAGACTCTGGGGGCCTGACATCCTCCTCCACACCCCAGGTTGGGCATCCTTTGTACTCCCATAGCTTACTCTGATTCTTCTACTTTGTTCTTAAAGGTATCTATGTGGGTATCAGCATCACGTCTCACCTCCCTTGGCACCCCTACTGCCTGGCATATTTAATGTCCATTGAGTTAGCACTGGAAGCTAAAGAGCACTGGGAGAAGGCTGGTAGCTCTGAAAGGGTCTTGATTCCAACAGTTAGAGTCTATAAGCCTCGATTTAAATCTTACATTTATACTTGCTTGCATTATTTCTTTTACTTTAAAATTTTTGAAATTATCTTGCCCCAACTACAAAGTAAACCAGTTTAAACACAACCTCAGACTTTACATAAAATTTCTGAGGTCCACAAACCTAAGAGAAAAGTGAAACTGCCTCTGTCCCTTTCCCACTCCACCTCCTGCTCCCCCAACAAAAGTTTCTACAAAATCTCACTGATAGTACATCAAGCATTAAAAATGGCTATTTTTTAACATAGTTTTCTAATCCATTGTTTTACAGAATAGGGGAAGAAACCAGTGTTTCCTAATCGTATATACATACACCACAAGAAAACTTAGTTCCTCTTAGTGAAGTCGATCTCTGTGTTTGCAAAAACTCAATTTGCAGCCTGGGAAAGTGATATTTATTTGAAGGAGCTTATTGCCGAAAGTGAATCATAAATCTGCTGGCTGTTGAGACTTCAAGGCAGGAAGAACAAAGGCAATTATTAGTCTGAATGTTCCACTGACGATATGAAATCTTTGTCTTTCAAAGCATTTGTTTAAGTAAGAAAAAGTTTGCCCAGCCTGGAGAACGTTCTATTGTGGGATATGAAACTTCTGAAGCCTCCAAAGCTTATTTATATATTTGCCAGGCTTCTCTCTGCCAACTTTCTCCTCTCCCAGAGCGTCCGTTAATGCTAAGAAAAGCCTCCAAAAAGCACACATTATAAGCAAAGAAAAATCTTAATGAATGTAATATATTTGGCAAATCTGTTTTATCTACCAAGGAGATTTCCTTCCTCTCTTCATCACACATTTCTTTTCTTTGTTTTTTTTTTTTAAATGTTCTTCTTCTTGATTCATCCTTGGGAGTTTATTCTTCTCTCCTCTCAAAAATAAAAAGTAAAAATAGAAACCCAAGCAGTCTTTTGACTTTCATTCTCTTCCTGTCATTTTCCATTTCTTCCTACCTATTTAATTTTTTTTTCTTTTGGGAAACCAAGGAGAGCAAGGAGAACTTAAGAGCCCTGTGTTAATTTCCCTTCTCTCGCTCAACCAGAGAAGAATCCATTGCAAAACCCAGCTCCCAACTATGCACATGTGGGCAGTGCATGTTACGGACGGTCCTTGGCCAATGTGCCTGCCAAGCTCGCCTCCCCTGCCACCCAGCATACTCCTTCCCTCAGCTGGTGTCTGTTGAGGAATTGCTAGGCCATCTTAATATAGACCTGAACAGCCCCACATCAGCTGTCAGCTATAGAAAGAGAATTTTTCATCAGACGAAGCATTTCAAATACAAAAGGTTTAGGAGTTACCTGGACCATTTCCTCCAAATGTTAGTGAGGTTAAGTGTGACTTCACTGTATTTGCATATCTTTGTACAGAATTTGATTCTATTGAAGCTGTGCTACCTGAAGCACACCTGTGACCTGAAATTCTCTTCACACCTTGGGCACGGTGTCTGGGCCAGCAGCATCGGCATCATCCAGGAGTTTTGTAGAAATGTAGCGTGTTGGGTCCTATCCCTCTCAATCTACTGAATCAGAAATTTCACTTTAACAAGATTGCCAGGTGGTTCACGTGCACATCAGGGTTTAAGAAGCTCAGTTAACACCAAGTGCGTACGAGGCCCCTGGGATTTGGGTTGGCGAAATGATGGGGACTGCACCTGCTAAGCCTGCTGCTTCTGTTGCACGCTCCCTCTGCCGGGTGGTTTGTATCTCTGGGGTGTCACCAGGCCCCCCCATCCATTCCGCGTCCCTAACTGTCTTTGCCTCTCCATCTGTTGGCTACACTGGACTGCTGGGGCGTTGGTCTCTACAAACGCAGGTGACACTGGTGCACGGGCTGGCCATGCTCTTCCCTCCCTGCCAGTCCGCCCTGTACCTGTGTGAGTTGTTGTCACGGAGACTGACGACTTGACATTTACAGTTCCTTTCCCAGAGAGGAGCACAGACATTTCACAAAAGCTGCATGTAATCCTCCTCAATCCCCTGCAGAAGGGGAGGGAGAATGCATTTTAAAATAATCCCATTTGATTCATCCCATCTATCTGGTATTCTCTTCCCTTTTGGAATGAATGGAAAACAAATAACTAAAGATGCACTGCCCCTGAGGGAAGTGTGTGTGTGCATGTGTGTGCGCATGTGTGCGTGTGCATGCCATATTTTTTAATTTAGACAAGGCATCTAGGTTTAATCAACTTCTGAGACAACTTCAGATTCTTCATAGAATTTCTTCCAAGTCTGTGATGATAGGCATTTGTCTGGCCATTCCATGGGCCACACTGTAAACCCGGGCTACGTCCCCAAAGCCATTAACCCCAAGCACACATATTCCCACAGGTGCATGGGCGGGAGACCATGTGTAGTGAATGGGTCCCTTGAGCCTTGGGCCAGCTTCACACTGAAGATACAAACGCAGACCACATCGCTCGTCTGGCAGCAGGGACTCTCCATGCCGAGGCTGTATAACCACTTCTCCAAACACATACCTGTGCATCTTAGTGCCTCTTTTTATCTGCATGTCTCATACTCCCAAGCAGCTTCCAACACCAGGCCATTAGTTTGGAATCCTGAGTTCCTCCTTTCTTTTCTTTCAGGCCGACAAGAACGTGGTGGGACAGCCCCTGGCTGGCACAGGCAGTGAACTTCTTCCAGACATCAAAGGTTCCGGTCAGTTTGTTGTGGTTTTGTTCCTCTGAATGACCTGACAGGGTCCTGAATAACCTCAGGCTCATCTGCTTGACACTCAACACCTGAGCCCAATGAGGAGCACAGTGTCTGGAAGCTTCCAGAGGGATCACATCTCCTGTCGGGTCATTGTTGGGCATCATGCCTCCTCCCTGCAGCACTTGTGAGAGATGTCAGAGTGTGTGTTTCCTGACAGGTGGCATCGGGCCCAGGATTTTAAAAATACCTGCAAGAACAAAAAAGAAATGCACTATCCTTCTACCTTAACGTGGCCACAGACAGTTTCTCATTAGCCTTCTAGAAGTGCCAAGTAAGAAAGATGGAAACGGGCAGCTAAGGAATAGGACCGGATCTCTCACAGGCCCCTGTCTGAGGTTGTTAAATGAAGTATCAGGCCCTCTGAAAGTCTCTGGGGTAGCCTCTGTAAGAACAGAGCCGCCCCTGCCCCGAATGCAGCACTGAGCTGTATAGGACATTTGCAAACTCTAGGAATCTTAGTTTCTCTCAAGAAGCTCCCACCTATCACCAGATTGAAATAAGAGCTTTCTCTCCTAGCCACAGAATGCAAAGTGGACTCTCAAAAATGAAACATTTTATTCCATTTAGTTTAAATCCAGTTAATCCAGCAGAAAGAGAGAGCATAGGCATGTATTCCCAACAAGGAGGAAGGCCACTGTTGTACTGAGTTCCAACAGGGAGGCGGAACTGAGACTCTGGCCCAGTATGTGACTTTTCTGTGAGTTTCAGGGGGTTGAAAAAAAATCCAATTTGAATATTTTAAGATCCTCAGGAGGATCTGGCTGGTAACAGGGAGTGACTTGCTACCCACAGATTAACTCAAATGGAAAATAAGGTCAGTCTAAATGACCCTCATGCATATTTCTGGAATAGTCCCAAAATGGAATGTCCTTCTCTCACACTGCATTTTCTAACACTGTTCTTTAAATCTACTAAAGAACAAGATCTAAGAACATACCTCATTTTAGGCCTTGGTCCTAATTCTGCCCATATTTAGCTACCAGATTGGACAGCATGCAATCTTAGATTAATCACTGCAATTTCAGTTCCGTGCAACAAATATTTGCTGTCCCTACTGAGTGCCTGGGAGCTCTGTGGAGGATACCAGAGTGTAAAACCCAGTTTCCTACATGAGGGTGTACGCCATGTAAAGCCAGGCTGGCCTTCCTTACCTAGCAGTCAGCCTTAGTCTGGAGTCTCATTCAAAGAAATGCAGCCGGGAGCATCTGGTTGGCTCAGTCGGTAGAGCATGTGACTCTTGATCTCAGGGTTGTGAGTTTGAGCCCCATGTTGGGTGTAGAGAGTGCTTAAAAATAAAATCTTTAAAAAAGAAAAGAAAAGAAATACAGCCAGAACTAACCAAGAAGCAATTTTTATCTTTACTGAAATCTATTAAAATTGTCCAGAGATCACACTGGTAACACAACACACACCAAAACTGACTGAAACCACCTTTTCTTCCAGTTTTATCCACAGAAGAATCATATTTGTGTGTGCATTCATATGCCTTGCACCTGCCTCCAAAGACCCTCTTTTCCCTCTCCAAGATCCCCAAACCTCTCAAACTCAACTCCCACAAAATGTCTTCTCTGTCTCCCCTCCCACTGTCTGTATCCACTACTTTTCTCTTGTCAGGAGTTCTTTGATATTTCCAGTGTAAACCTGGCTGGCTTCTCCCAACTCGTCTGGTCTCCCCATCATCCACAAGCAATAAGTGCTGGTCCAGGAGCCTGCCTGGCAAAACACAGTTGTCCTCAGGGAAGTAGCACCACAAGCTGAGGGCAGAAGGGATGCTATGAGTATTTAAATGAAAGTTTTTCCCTATTAGGAGGGAACTATTTAATAAATATTAATTGGATACTTATTTTAGGGGCTGAACCACTGCCCAATATGAACTTTATTGATAAAAAAGACATGGTCCCTGCCCTCAAGGAGCTTACTCTCTACAGGGGAAGGCAATTCCCAGTAATTGAATAATTACTCGTGTGATGAATCCTGCAGCCACCAGCGTGGTAAGACCCTAATGTAGATGTCCCAAATGATGTAAATTAAAGAGGTCACATCCCATTCCATACCCATTGTTAAGTGCAGAGACCTCTTCAAAATGTCTGCAAAATTCCCAGGGAGAGGAAAATGGAAGAAGGAAATATATGTTCCTGCATCTGCTGATTTCTCTCCCATTTCCTGCCTCTGCTGAATCCCTGTTCTCTGCTCTATGCATTGAGGTCAACCCTTTATCTCCCTGATTCCCCACTGAAGCAACAAGGGAACAATGCCTGTGGATGTGTAGCAAAACTTTTGCTAAGGTTTTCTAGGTCACCATCAAAGAGTTATATCCCTGCATGACACAGCGAATAACTTAAAACTACATACTGGTCATCTCATCCTAAAAGTCCTTTTGGCCACCATGGCACAGGGAGTTTGTAACCTCTCTATTTCAGTTAGCACTTAGACACTGACCATCTTGGTGTTTCTCATGTGTGTGTGTCGATTGCATGCAAATGTACATGCACGCATGCACACACACACACACACACACACACAGTCTAATTCTAAATTCCTCTTACTGTATTATGCACAGAAATTCAGCTCTCTTCTCTCTTTATACCCAGACTCAGTCCCAGCCAAACCCTAGATAACAAAAACCTTCAGGTAGTCAGATAAGCAAAACAGCTAGCTATATGTTCAAAAGCAAAAAGAACCACAAATGTATATAGTCTTTCCTCTAATAGGATCTACCCTCTTTTGTTAAGTAACAAAAAAAAAAATTTACACCAACACTGAATGATATAAAAGTTGTCCCTTTCTACGTAATAAGATTAGACCAAATACTCTCTAAGACCCACTAGAATATAAGCTCCAAAAGTGCAGAGACAGTGTCTCTTATTCTCTGCTATACCCAGGATCTACAATTCTATATCAACAAGTGTTTTTTAAATAATTTGTTAAAATCTCTTTTGGTGCTGACATTGTGTTATTCTTTAATATTTGCAATTCTTCATTTTTATTTTTCACTTCATACCTTTCTCACATATGGAGAAAGAATAGAAGAAAAGTTTTAGTCCAAAGAGTTAAAGCATTAAATTTTTTTTATTACTGTATCAGGATTATTTCAGCTATGAGTAACTGAAAAACCAGCTAAAAAAGGCTTAAGTGATAAGGAAATTTATGATTTCACTGAATGCAGAGTTTAAAGATGATATTGCCCCAGGATTAATCAAGGCAGCAGCTTGGCAACATTATCAATATTCAGGTTCTTTTCATCCTTCTACTCTGCCATCCTCAGTGAGGTCCTTAAGAACATCTCATAGCTGCAAAATGGCTGCAGCTGCACCAAACATCATATTCACACACAAAGCCCTTCTCTGGGTCCTTTGTGAGGAACAAAGATAAACTTCCCAAAAGCCAGTCTGTAGACTTACCTCATATTTCACTGGCCAAAATCACATTCCATGCTCAGTCCTAAGCCAATCAATGGCAAGGGAGATAAAAGAACAGTAGATGCCTAAGACCAATCAGGATTCAGTTCTGGAGTTGAAACACCAGAGTCCTGGAAGATCCCAAAGTCCCTGAAGAGCACGGCCACTTTCTACCCGAACAAAATTAGGGTGGTAGCAAGAATAAAGGAAGGCATGTTGCTGGAGAGTCAACCAACAGTATATGTCATAATTACTATAATAAAAAAGCCATTGGGAATGTGGTGAGAATTATTTTGGGGGGGAGGGGTTCATCACTGATGAACCCAAAATTGTCAATATTGATACATTAATCTCTTTTTCCACAAACCTTTAATCAGATTTTATGTCCAAAGTAATGGGGAGTATGAGAGAAAAAATTGTTAATGTCTCCCTTACTTTCATTATATTATCCTGTTTTAACTGAAAACTTTCTGAGGAATGTATCCCCATCCCCTATGCCATGGCACTGAAACAAACAAAAACCATATGCAATGGATTGCACCAAACTCTAGGAGGCTGTTATTTATTTCAAACACCATATAACCCCCCTCTCAAAAATATTATCTTGTGAAGTTTCTCTCCTGGATTCCAAAATAGAACACATAAGAGCTGGTCATTAATTCTAGTGACCACAGCAAACAGTGACAGACAGTGAGGCTGTAAGTACAAAGTGTCAGGCCATGTAGTGGAGATGCAGAGAGAAAGACAACAAACCCTTCTCCATCTCCACTGTCCTTGATAAGTCAAAGACTCTCCTGGATGCAAGTGACAAAAATCTGACCTGAATCATCTTAAATACAAGACTTGCATCAATTTATCAAGACATTCTCTGTGATTCTCCATAAAAAGGAAACTTCTTCCTAGTTCAAATGTTTGTATCATCTTCTTTTAGGATTTTTTCTGAAAGAGCAAAAAGTTTAAAAGCTTCCTACTTGCCAAATAGCACAGCATGATAAATATTATAGCACCCAAATTACCATCAGCAGAGTCCCAGTCGCTTGCATCTGCTTGTGGGGTTCCCTTTACAATCAATCAGGTGTATTGAAAAGGTCTTTGTGATGCAGACAGGAACAAAAGTCACCTGTGTTTTTCAGTTTACTCTAATTTGTACACAAGATATAATTTGCTACACCGCAGGTCTCTTGCTCAAAGAGATTCAAAACAACAAAAGCAAAAATAATCACTACTATTCTGAGAGTGAGATAAGTGATAAAGAACCTAGCTGTGATCAGCTGGGAATTACATTAAATCTAAACCATACAAAGGAGCAAAGATTTTTAGTGGAGGAAAATGCCTAAAGGTTTATCCACTGTAACCCCTCATTTCATAGATGGTGAGGCCAGTGGCCTTGTAGTTAACATGGCCAATTGAATACATAAGTTGATTTTCGCTCCCTTTTCATACCCAATTAGACTATTAGTAAAGGAACACAAAAGGTGTAAGCCCACTAGGAAAAGAGAACAGGAGAAGAGACATAGTACACAAGAAACCACAGTGGAATAGACGAGTGGTGGTAGGTTAGCAGACAGAGAAATCTGGAAATTAAGTGCCTCTAGAGGGAAATCCAATGGTGAGAAAACCTGCTTGTGCCTCTAAACTCCCAGAAAGGCATGGGAATTGGTGATACCAGTTATCTCAGAAGGCATGGGAATGAAGATCCAGAAAATTGATTAAAAGTCAGGATAAGGAGCTGGTGTATTTCCAAGGTCTCCTTCCCAACTCTTCTCATCCTCCGCTTTGTCACAATGTGGGAAGCTACCACTCTAGAAACACTGAGCCAGAGGAGCTAGCTGCATACTAGGGCAACGGAGGGAGGGATGAGGCACAACAGGGAATTACACTGGATTAATAACAATGACAACAATGACAATAAAAATGGGTAACTTACTGAATACTCATTGTTTCAAATACCTCAGGCACTTTATAGATATTAATCACTTAACCCTAACAACTATCCCATAAAATAGATACTGTTAGTGCCCTCATTTTACAAATGAGGGCACAGGTAAAAACAACTCAAAGTGACCAAGCAGAACTTTATATCTTTTTAAATTTATTGATTTTTATAAAATTTACATCCAAGTTAGTTAGCATATAGTGCAATAATGATTTCAGGAGTAGAATCCAGTGACTCATCCCCTACATATAACACCCAGTGCTCATCCCAACAAGTGTCCTCCTTAAGGAGGACACTACCCATGCCTCTACCCATTTAGTCCATCTCCCCACCCAAAACCTCACCAGCACCCCTCTGTTTGTTCTTTGTATTTAAGAGTATCTTATGTTTTGTCCCCCTGTTTTTATATTATTTTTTCTTCCCTTCCCTCATGTTCATCTGTTTCGTATCTTAAAATCCTCATATGAGTGAAGTCATATATTTGTCTTTCTCTGACTAATATCGCTTAGCATAATACACTTTAGTTCCATCCACGTTGATGCAAATGGCAAGATTTCATTCTTTTTGATTGCCAAGTAATACTCTCTCTCTCTCTCTCTCTCTCTCTCTCTCTATATATATATATATATATATATATATATATATATATACCACATCTTCGTTATCCATTCATCTGTCGATGGACATTTGGTCTCTTTCCATACTTTGGCTATTGTCGTTAGTGCTAAGATAAACATTGGGGTGCATGTGCCCTTTCAAATCAGCATACCTCTGTCCTTTGGATAAATACCTAGTAGTGCCATTGCTGGATTGTAGGGTAGTTCTATTTTTAATTTTTTGAGGAATCTCCACACTGTTTTCCAGAGTTTGCATTCCCACCAGCAGTGACAGCAGAACTTTAAAATCAGTAAGTCTGACTTTAGCATCTGATTATTAACCACCATAAAGAGGATGATCATACCCCAGTCGTGGTTTCCAGAAAGCCATGATTCAGATGTACAGGTCCAATCATAAATTCAAGTGTTCATCATTATAGAGGTTGAAGAACCACAGAGAAAAGACCTACAAGTCCTGCCTGATCAAAGTGACCAGTCAGCCCAACCCACCAAGCACCCTAGAATTATTACTCAACTTATTTAAACCTTACAACTTAATATGAACCGACAACCAAGGACACCATACGTTTGAGGAAAGTCTGTAATGTGAAAAAGAGGAACCAAAACAAATTGAAGAGAGGCAGTTCAGAGAAAACAGAAACAATGTGCAGAAGAAAATTTTTAAAAAACTAGAATATTCTCAAAGAAATAAGAAAAACAATAACATCCCAGAAAGAAATGAAGAATGATATTTAAAAAAAAAAGAAATAGAGGTGCCTGGATGGCTCAGTTGGTTAAGCATCCAAATCTTGATTTGGGCTCATGGTTTGTGAGTTTGAGCCCCATATCAAGCTCCATACTGACAGCATGAAGCCTGCTTGGGATTCCCTCTCTCCCTCTCTTTCTGCCCCATCTCTCTCTTTATCTCTCAAAATAAATAAGTAAACTTAAAAAATAATAATAATAAAAGAAATATACATGTAAACAAGAAAAAATCTTTTAATTTAAAAAATGACGCCAGAAATTTTTAAATTTAAATAGAAAAATTGGAAGTCAAAGTTGAAGAAATTAGAAAATAAATAGATACATAAACAAATAAAGGGAAAATAAGACAAGAAATCTGCATAATCAATCTAGTATTCTAATATTCTATCAGTAAGAGTTCCACAAAGAATCCTTCCGCCACCCACCCACCCACCCCCCACACAGAGAAAAGGGAGGAGAGAATTATCAAAGAAATAATACAAGAAAATATCCCAGAACTGAAAAAAATTTTGAAAAGGGCCTATTGACTATCCAGCATAATAAACAATAAGAAACAACTCCAAGGTACATCATTTTAAATTTCAGAATATCAGGGATGAAGAAAAGATCAAAAGAACCTTCACAGAGCAAAAAAATAACATGTATAAAGAATTAAGAATCAGAACAACATTAGATTTCTTAAGAGGAATTCTAGAAGTTAACAGACAGGAAAGAAATATCATCATAATTCATAATTATGAGGGAAAAGGATTTCCAAACTAGCTTTTGCTGTTTCTCCAACCTGTCTTGCTCTGCCTTGGCCAACCCAATCAAACTTGCAACCAGCTTCAAATCTGGAAGAAATTAAGTAAATCTCCAGGAGCACCTGGATTGGCCTGTACTGGATTTGGCAGGTATGGCAACACAGGCCAATCCTGGAACCCACCTCTGCTGCTGTTGCCATTCCAAAGAATCAACTCTGGGCACCTTTTCTGTGGGGATGTACATCATCTCTTGCAGACCCAGACTATTCCACCTTTATGATAGATTTTCAAAATCTGACCTTTTGGAGCTAGTAAATTAATTTTTCTATTTTTAATTGCTACCCTAACCAACTACCACAAATACTGTGATTTTTTTTTAATATACATTTTATTGTATTTTTTTTTAATTTTTTTTCAATGTTTATTTATTTTTGGGACAGAGAGAGACAGAGCATGAACGGGGGAGGGGCAGAGAGAGAGGGAGACACAGAATCGGAAACAGGCTCCAGGCTCTGAGCCATGAGCCCAGAGCCTGACGCGGGGCTCAAACCCACGGACCGCGAGATCGTGACCTGGCTGAAGTCGGACGCTTAACCGACTGCGCCACTCAGGCGCCCCAAATATTGTGATTTTTAACAACACAAATTTATTATCTCACAGTTCTGTAGGTCAGAAGTCCAAGTAGATTAGACTGCTTTCTCAGCTGTGGGTCTCAAAAGGCTGAAGTCGGGTGTAGGCCAACCCGAACACTTTATCTGGAGACTCTGGAAGAGAATCTGCTTCTGGATGCATTCACTTGGTTGGTAGAATTCAGTCCCTTGTGGATGTGGGGCTGAGGTCCCCATTTCCTTGCAGACTGTCAACCAGAAACCTTTCCCAGCCCCTATAGATCTCCCTTTGTTCTTTGCACAAAGCCCCCTTCATCTCAGGGTCAGCAACAGTGCAAGTCCTTCTCGCCCTTCGACTCTCACTGATTTCTCCTGCTGCTTCTCTTCTACCTCCAGCCAAAGAAACTTCTCTGCTTTCAAGGATTCATAGGATTAGATTGGGGTCATGCAGATAATCCAGGATGATCCCCCTACCTTAAGGTATGTAACCTTAACACACCTGCAAAATCCCTTCCACCACGTTACATAATGTGCTCACAGGTTTCATGATTAGGATGTGGACATTCTCAGGGGAACCATTCTGCCTATCACAGTTTGTAAAGAAAATGAACTAAGTTTACTATGGCAATAGATAAATCTATTTGGTCCCTGGCTCGTCACATTGGAATAGGAGCATTTGTACTTTCACATGTATATGGTAAGACCAGCAATTACTAATACAACAAAATCTGAGTGCCTACTATGTGAAAACACTGGTAACCATTGGGAACTCACATGATGAAAACACAGAGTTCACTCTCAAGATTCTCACAATCCAAGAGAAGAGACAGAAAAGTAATCATAAACGTATGTGGAAAATACAGTGTAAGATAAACTAAAGGGTTTTTGAAAGCACAGTAGTGGGGCACCACCCCAGCCTTGGGATGGGGAAAGGTTTCTTTTTTTTTTTTTAATGTTTATCTATTTTTGAGAGAGAGAACGAGAGAGAGAGAGAGAGAGAGAGAGAGTGTGTGCCAGCACATGAGTCAGGGAAAGGCAGGGAGAGGAGGGAACAGAGGATCCAAAGTGGGCTCTGTGCTGACAGCAGGGGCTCAAATGCAGGGCTTAAACTCACGAACCCGTGAGATCATGACCTGCACCAAAGTCGGACAATTAACTGACTGAGCCACCCAGGTGCCCCCAGGGGAAGGTTTCTTGAAGGAAGTAACACTGAAATGAATTTTCAATTTTCAATGATAAGCAGGAGTAAGCCAGGAGGGCTATGGGGATTAGAAAGTTAGAAAGAGGGAAAAAGCAGAAAAATATAAACGTTCACATACATATACATGCAAGTATTTTAGAACTCAAAATGAACATCTGGAAAGCAAGGACTCTTCTCTTACAAACACTGTAGGATGTTCTGGACAGAGTTCCTAGAGAATAGTATGAATATTAAAGAAAACTACGTCTCCTCTAACAATTTAATAACACATTATATTAATACAGCATCCCAATATTTTCTGAACACTTGCATACATGTCATTTTATATTTCATCAGCCCTGTGAGGTGAGACAAGCACGTATTGTTATTCCCATTTCATGGATATGAAATATGGAGTTCAGAGGAATTAGGACTTGATCAGAGGTGACCTGTCTGTCTCCTGACAGGACTCCAATCAGAAACCAGACCATCCAGACCCAGTTAGAAAATCCAGTATTTATTTTTCACTGCGCTGGGCCACATTCTATTTGACAAGTTCTGTTCAATTTGTTAGCTCTTTGCTTCATTTTTTAAATGCATGTGATATAATTATGGATTTATGAAATACCTGAAAAAACACCAATTGATTCTTACTTTTTGCCTTTGAGCTTATCACACAAAAAGGAAGCAAAATTATACCCTTACTTAGACATTATTGCTTTGTTGATTTTTATGTGTCCCCAAAATGAATAATTTTTGTTGTTCTACTACAGTTATTAAAAGAAATAGAAGATCTGATCCACAGAAACACTGTGATTGTCGCAGGGAAGCATATCCTAGAGGGCATGCAGGCTATTGATATTCTCTCCTCAAGCCGGAAACTCTCTGGAGATCCATGAGAAACACAGAATCACAACAAAGACTGGAAAACAAATGGATGGAATCAGAGACGGTTGCAGACACGTAAATAGCTTTTCACGCTGTTGCTGTTTCAGTTTGAATTCTACCTTAGTTTTGCAAATTGATGGGGGGGAAAATCTAGTTTTTATTCCAGTGTGTTTAACTTTTCAGTTAAAGACCAAAGAGTAGGTTTCTACACTCGAAATGGTTCCTTTTGGTTGCTTTATTAAAAATCACAAAGCTCCTTCCCCCCCAAAAAAAGAGGCCCATTCGTTATATTGCAATGTTAAGAGCAAAATCAAAGGAGAATATGTGACTTTCTTTGCACAGAAGTTTTAATATTTTCATAAGGATCCTCTCTTCGGCTCCTCAAGCATTTGCCTTTCATTTTGTTTTATTGAATTAGGCTGCAAAGCACTCGAGCATGAAACTCTTTGTCATCTCTAACCAGGCTTCCATTGATTCCACGTATCCATATGCCTCGTCTTGGTATATTAATCTATACATCTATTGCACTGAAAGAGAGAATTCTCTAATTTATTATGTAAAAGGATAAGCCAACTCCAGAGCCCATTTGCATGCAGGTATGCTTAAAAGTAGATTTGTTTCCTCAGACTTAGAGCTGGCTTCTTTAGTGGCATTAAACCAAGGGAAAAATGAAATTACATTGTGATTTTTACGGTGGATTATACTACAACTATGACAAAAGCGGGCCAATATCTCGGCTTTTATTTCTTTAAATATAAGCAAATTTGAATACAAAGAATTCTAGATCAGTATAAGCAAAACTCTGCACATACACCCCCTCAGAAATGCAAATCACACAATTAATTCACCACCTGCTTCTCATTTGGGTCGGATTGCCCACAGCCCAAGCAAAGGATTTGCTAGGGTGGTGAAGATCTTTATGTGAGTGGCCAAAAAATTTTTCCTCCTAAATATTACTCTTCCAAATACTACTGAAAGAAATATATAAAATAGGCAATAAAGAATTTCAGAGTCAGAAGACCTTAGCTATTGTTTACAACATATCGTCAGCTTAACCTTTCTTCAGTGTTCTTGCATCCCAAGCAACATAATTAATACGTCCTGAAGGCCCTCTCCTTGGTTAAAGAAAGTTTTTAGGTATGCTTTTAAGCTTCTCTTTTACTTTATTCTGATTCAGAGTCATCTTCTCTGCTAACAGTAAGTACCTGGTTTGTCCATCACACAAATATTTATTGAGTGCCACCTCTGCACTAGGCACTGTTCTATGTGCTGGCGGTATAGCGATGAGCAAGTCAGATGAGAACCCTGCTGTCATGGAAGATGGACTGCAAACACATGAATACATTAGAAAAGGGATCTGAAGAAAATTCAGTATGACAATGTAAAGACACTGTCTTCACTCTGCCTACCATAGTTTCTAAAGAAACCACCCCCCATTAGATGGGGGGTAGTCAGCAAAGACCTGAGCTGAGACCTGAATGACAAGAGCCAATCAAATGCAGTTGGGGATAGAGGATGTACTCTAGACAAGGCAACAGCCAAGTGCAAAGGCCTGAGGTATAAATGAGACCTGAGGCTGGTTCACTCCAGCTGGACAAGAAAGCAATACATCCACCACTGAGCCTCTGAATACAGAAGTGAAAACTTCTTCTATCCTCAAAGAGCTCAGTCTAGTGACAAAGATAGGCAAACAATTTGAATATAATTCAGTAAGTGCTCTGACAGCAGTGTGTACATGGTGTTATGGGACAGGAAAGGAGAGATCAGGTAGAGTCGTGGAAGCTGTCATAAGTTAGGTGCCAGCCAATGCGGGTTTTCATCCTGGATCAACCATTAATTAGCATGAACTTTGGCAGGTGAAATTTATTCATGTATTCATGCACTCAGTCAACAAATGTTGAGTAAGCATAATATTCTAGGACTATGCTTATGTAGGAGATCTACATTAATTATGCTTTTGGTTAAGAGGAATACAAAGTCAACTGAAAAAGCTCAAAATGGCTTAAACAAAAGAGATTTCTTGATTTGTATAACTGAAAAGTCCAGGAGTTTGGCTTCAAGTATGGGCTAGTCTAAGTGCTCAAACAATAAATCTATCTCTCTTTCTTTCCACTTCTTTCCCTCTTTTTCTCTCCCCCCAGATCCCAACTCTACTTTTTGTATATTGTCTTCAGTCTGTGGAAGGAAGTTTGATGTGACTTATATCCTCCCAAATTCAAATCCAGAAGAAAAGAAAAAAAGCTTCTTCCTCCTCAGCAGTTCCAACAAATGTCCTAAAATTGACGAGACAGGTTTAGTCATACTTTTGTTCCTAGAACAATCACTCTGACCAGGGGAACTATTGTTCTGACTGACCAGGTCTGGGTCACATCCTATCCTAGGAAGTCAAGGATTCAGTAAACCTACGTGAACCAAATGTATTGAGATGGAGGCAGAGATGATTCTCCAGGATATAGATTACAATACCAGAAAACAGGGCAAATGAAAGCTGGGCAAGCAAAACCCACAAATGTCTATTATAGGACTCAAGGCTAAATGGTCATTGTCCCTAGATCAAAGAACTCAGTCATGTGACAGAAATAAACTACTCCCCCCAAAATCATAATATAATGTGATACATACCTTACTAGCTGTCCACATTTAAGCTTCAAGGGTGTCTTTAATTCTTGCCAGTGTTGGGTACATGAACTGTCTTTCTTTTGTGTCTCCCTCCCTGCAGGACCCATTCCTCAGATTCTTCTCAACCTGTGCGTTGGGATTCTCAATACCTTCCCACCAATTCTGCTCCCCTTTCCTTATCTTTCCCTCAGTTTTTTCTATAGGTCCTTTTAATCTAACATTGAGAATTATTAGTTAAAATCAATAATTTTACTTTCTTGAATTTTTCAAAAAGACAAGTTTAAAAAACAACCATGTCATCCTGTCCCATAGCCAAAAACTGAATAATCCCTTTACCCACAAGCATGTGAAGATAAAGGACCTCTTCACCCACCATATCTAGCTACCATTGCTCAACCTGAGACGTACAAAACTGTGGGCCTCCAATTACAGATAACCTTGCTTACATTTTGCACATAATTAAAATTTTCCTGCCCTTTGCAATTGTATTCCATCTCTCAGCTTGATTTCTTTAATTTGTCCCGTATCTTAAAGGGGCTCTGTTCAACATTTGATATTTGATAGATCCCATGGGTCTTTGTTGCTGACAACAATGCTGCCATCTCTATGCCTGTTTTATAGTCAGATACATATGTGTCCCTAATTGCTTTCATTTTTAATGGAAATCTGATGAGGAAAGTTCTCAGATTTTCTAAAACATTCATCATAAAGTAACTCCCTGTCCTAGAATTGTACTCAAAACCGTAAGTCATTTTAAGATAGGCTGGCTGAAGTATGAGTTTTGTCCATTCCCATATTTGTTGAATATAAAAATCAATAATGCCACCACTCTGCACATTTATCTAATGTAATAATCAATACTAATACCTTTCCTGATATTTACTTAATATAATAATCAATAACAATACTGTTTGTTTATTTGATGCCATTGATCAAGGAAGAAGACCAAATCTATGTGTTTTATTCACCCTATGTACATTCAGACTGGGCCATCCACTGCTAATACCTCCCTTCTTTTTCTTACTTCCCACTCTCTAGACCTGAGCAGAGAGAGCATCCTTCCTTGTGAAAGGTGACAGTCAGTAAATTATCATTTTTTTGTGACGCAGTCAGAAATTGAGCCTCTCTCCACATTATTCTAGGTACTGTGAAGGAAACAAAGAAATATAGTGTAATTTACTCCACATCTGTTAGAGTAAATAGTAGCTGCTACAACACATAAGCTCCCAAAGCCAAGTGGCTGGAGTAACTTGATAAGTTGGTTGCTTACCATAAAACAGTATAATGTTTTATAGTTGATGGAACACTTCCATATAATACTTCAGAGACCTAGGCTTCTTCCATATTACAGATCCACCCTCCCCTAGAATCTCCCAATCCTCTGCATTCAGCCAGCACATAGGGAAAGAGCATGGAAAACCATGTGTAGGATGCTTTAATAAGTCAGACTAGGTGTAGCATTGATTCCTTCTGCCTACATTCCTTTGGCTAGAACTCAGTCCACATCTAAATGCAAGGCAAGGCAAGATAAGAATATGGTCTAGCTATATGCCCAAGAGGAAGGGAAAGGATTTGGTCAACAATTAGCCAGTCTCTGCCACCATCTCATCTTTGAGTTCCTTATAATTCAAAGAGGAAACAAATGAAGTATTATACACATGATTAAAAGGGAGAATCATTAGAGACTGGATTAGTCAGGGAAGGCTTTCTAAGGAAAGACTTTAAAAATAGGTAGAATTTGGAGATAAATAGGCAGCACCATCCCAAGAAATAAAACAATACAGTATATGCAAAAGAAGAGGTAGAGAGATAGGTATGCATTAGGCAGAGGAATATGAGGGGGCCCATGCAGACAATTTTGCAAAGTCTATGTCGGGAAGGAAAAACAACATACCTGGCTAAAAAGACTGGATAAAACTACCTCAATTAGGACCATGATTCTGCCACCTTGAACACATGTTTGCATTGCATTAGGATTCCTCTGGTCCAGCCAAAGGGCCCAGTGTACTTTACCACCTTTTTCTAAGTAATCTCTAAATCTCAGCTGACATTTCAAGTTTGAGTGGAAAATGTTGACACTACCTAGAGGGTGTCCCTCACTAATTTTGAGCTTCTCAAAGAACAAAGAAAAAACAAATAGCAAATTCTAAGAGACTATGATTAACCTAAGTAATCATCTCACTTGTGAATTAAACTACAAGTCCTTGTAATACTATGAAACTAAGAAGTCATTGAGAATGAGACGTTTCAGTTGAGAACACATAGGAGTAGATAGTTAAATATCTTGACCATGGGCATGACATTACCGCCAAATTCAAGTAGAAATTAAAAGCCAGTAGTTCTCTCTTTGGTTTATCCACTAAATAACCACAGAATTAGGGAGACCACCACTCTAATCAAATCTTCCCTATAAATTAGGAAGTTCCTAAAGATTAATTCACACATGGTCCCAGTAGAAGTCCTTATGGCTGGCTGTGTGTGTTCCTACACCTTTTGAGGAGTACTTTCTTGTTGCCGTGGGAACATACTTCTGCCCCCATCTGCTCTGACACTTGCTCTAATACTCCAATGTGTTCCAGAGCTCATCTTATTAAACTGAAAACCACATCTTCAACTCCATCATGTTTTGTACTCCATGATATAGTACACAAATCAGGACTGTCTTGCCCCCTTGTAGAAATTTTAGGACAGTGGTTAGTTACCTTTAGAGGATTTTGAATAATTTTTAAAACCCAAAGGAAGCTATGCCTCCTGCCCCTTCCCAAGAAAAATTCACATATGCATAGAAGGTATTTCAGTTATATGTGAGAGAGGCACTCTTAAGAACCTCTTATAATTTAAAATCCCTATTTTCAGCAACAGTTTCCCATAGGAACACCTTAGACTCCTATGGGACAGCATAGCACACTAATAAAGACTATCTCTTCCTATAGCAACTCAAACTTCCCCATCTTACAGATGAGGAAAATAATGCATAGAAACGTTAGGCAACTTGTTATCATCACTCACCTCTGAGAAGTGACAAATCAGGCCTGGAAGCCCATCTATCTCCCTCCAACGACCTTGCACATATACATAACCACAATGAGATACTGTCTCCATTCCCCACCCCTATTCTAATAATATATCACTTTTATTTAAAAATTTTAAAAAAGAAAGAAATTTTTATCCATACTCCTGAGCCTAGCTCTTGACAGTATGGAGTATGACACATCACTAGCACTCAATCTCCCCGCCCCCGCCCCCACGCACTTTGATCAAGTTAGCAGTGGGGTTTACTTTCACACAGCCTTAGGAAGAATTCCTTACTTTCCAAAACTTAGGCAGATGCAGAATCAAATGCTGTGCCTTCCCTTTCCTAAACTCAAGCCAGGCTACTTGGTTTCTTCTAATCCTAATAATTAAACCATCAATAAGAGGTCCCATATTTCTTTATTTTAGTCTTACTCACTTTAAGGCCATACATCAAGACAAGATCCTCCTGGACCTACTATTGTTTTACACTCTCCAGACATTGTCACAAGAACAGCAGCATTCTCCTCTTCATTTGTTACAGCTCTGGACTGCCTAAGGTTTATAGTTAGACATACCACTAGTCAGGGAAAGACTATAATCAAAGCTCTTTCAGTTCAAGTTAATAAAAACCTTCTTTAGTTTTTAATTTAAATGTCTTCCTCTTGGTTGTATATGAGGCTAAAAGTTCAGAGTCGTATCAAACTAAATTAGGAGACAAATATTTTGATCGACTTGCTTATTTTCTGTAATCTTAAGCAAACTCACACCTCACACTTTATTAGGTCAACTGTGTTGTAATTCACAATAAACCTAAACATCATTTAACACTTTTAAAATTTAATCCAGATGCATAGGTTTTAAAAGATATGCTTACTAGGGCGCCTGGTGGCTCAGTCAGCTAAGCAACTGACTCTTGTTCTCAGCTCAGGTCTTGATCTCATAGTTGTGAGTTCAAGCCCCACAATGGGCTTGGCACGGGGCCTGAAGCCTACTTAAAAAGTAATAATTACAAAAATTTTAAAAATAAGTAAAAGTTATGTTTATTAAGAGTTCCCTCCTGTCACCTCTCCAAGGGCTGATAGGTTTCTTTATTTTATTCCAGACTGGATATCTAGCTGCAACCACAAGGAGAGGCTTAAAATAATTTTCACCCCACCATTATCTGTGTTGGTACTTCTCAATCTACTCCAAATAAACACATATTATAAGTAAAACCACCATTCTTACTATTTAGTACAATGTAAATCAAATTTCCATCAGCCTACCCCCAAGCTATTACAAATCAACATGTAAATCTAGCAAAAGCATTGTGTTTGCTATGTAAATTGCAAATACAACTTTAATATAGTTTCTTTTTTTATTTTTTTAAGGTTTATTTATTGTTGAGAGAGAGAGAGAGTGCAAGCTGGGGAGGGGCAGAGAGAGAGGGAGACACGTAATCCAGAGCTTGCTCCAGGCTCTGAGCTGTCAGCACAGGGCCTGACGCAGGGCTCAAACCCACAAACTGTGAGATCATGACCTGAGCTGAAGTCGGGTGCTTAACTGACTGAGCCACCCAGGCACCCCAATATAGTTTCCTTAACAGGCTCTACCGCCCTCCAAATAGAATTTTTATTTTATTTTTATTTTATTTTATTTATTTGTTTTGAGAGAGAGAGAGAGAGCAAGTAGGGGAGGGGCATAAAGAGAGGGAGAGAGAAATTGTGAGCGGAGGAGGTGCAGAGAGAGAGACGGAAAGCAAGAATCCCAAGCAGGCTCCACACTGTCAGTGCTGAGCCTGACACAGGACTCAAACCCAAAACTGTGAGATCATGACCTGAGCTGAAACCAAGAGTCAGATGCTTAAATGACTGAGCCGCCCACGTGCCCCCAAGAAGAAATTTTAAAGTTCATATTGGCACCACTTTTTTTTATTGCTGACCTCAGCTTTTTTTTTAAGTTTTTATTTAAATTCCAGTTAGCTGACATACAGTGTTATATTAGTTTCAGATATACAATATAGTGATTCGACACTTCATACAACACTTGGTGTTCATCACAACAAGTGCACTCCTTAATTTCCATCACCTATTTAACCCATCATACCACCCACCTCTATTCTGGTAACCATCACTTTGTTCTCTGCAGTTAAGAGTCTGTTTCTTGGTTTCCTCTCTCTCTCTCCTCTTTTTCCCCTTTGCTCGTTTGTTTTGTTTTAAATTCCACATGAATGAAGTCATACTTATCTTTCTCTGACTTATATTGCTTGTATAATACTTGCTAGCTCCATCCATGTCATTGCAAATGGCAAGATTTCATTCTTTATATGGCTGACTAATATTCCAATGAATATATATATATACCATAACTTCTTTACCATTCATCAGTTGAGGGACACTTGGGCTATTTCCATAATTTGGCTACTGTAGATAATGCTGCTATAAACATCACAGTGCATGTATCCCTTTGAGCTAGTATTTTTGTATTCTTTGGGTAAATACAAAGTAGTGTAATTGCCGTATCATCGGTAGTTCTATTTTTAAATTTTTGAGGAACCTCCACACTGTTTTCCAAAGTGGCTGCACAAGTTTGCATTCCCACCAACAGTACAAGAGGGTTCCCTTTGTTCACATCCTCACCAGCATCTGTTATTTCTCGGGCACCAAACACTCTTAATAGCAACTCTATGGCTTAATTCCACATTTTTCTGACCTAAAAGTACTGGGTGTCAGACCTGAACTTAGACATTATATAAGTGATGTATAAATTCATAGCCAGAAAACACATATAAAATAGTCCAGAACTATTGAAAAAAACAGACCCTTAACAAAGACTTGGGTGAAAGTGCCCCAGAAAGGTGTCTCCTCAACTGAAAGTACAAACAAATCTCCTTTAAAATATATGGAAACCCATAGCCCTGAGACAGAAAGCAAACACAACAAATGGGGAGATCTACAACTGGCAGGAATTGAGGTAATAGAACAATCTAATGTGAGATATTTAAAATAAGTATACTAGTGGGGCACCTGAGTGGTTCAGTCAGTTGAGAATCTGACTCTTGATTTCAGCTCAGGTCGTGATTCCAGGGTTGTGGGATGGAGCCTCATGTCAGGTTCTCACTGAGCATGGAATCTGCTTAAGATTCTCTCTCTCTCTCTCTCTCTCTCTCTCTCTCTCTCTGTCTCTCCCCCTCTGCCCCTCTCTCTCCTCACACACTCTCTCTCTCCATAAAAATAAAATAAATAAAATCGCAACACTTTTCTTTAAAAAATAAAAAAATAATAAGTATAGGAAAAGTATTAACAAGATCAAGATGCTATGAAAAAAGAACAGATAGACTTAAGAAAGAAAAAAATATTCTAGAAATCAAAACCGTGGTCATTGAAATAATCAAGTGATGCCTTAAACAATAGACTAGTCATAACTGACAAATAAGTGAGTTGGAAGGTAAAGAAAACCAAAACAATCACTGAGAATATGAAAAAAAGTAGTTATAACATACAAAAAACAAAATAAGAAGCTTTATTCAGTACACATATAATAGGGGTTTCAGGAAGAGGAAAAGGTTAATTGTAAAGAAGTAATATTCAAACATAATGGGAAAGATGTTTCCATAAATGAATAAAAACATGAGTTATCAGATTTTAAGGGACATGGCGAGTTCTTAGCAGGATGTTTTTTTAATTATGCATCATAGTAAAGCTTCAAAAAATCAGAAATAGAGACAAATTTTTAAGCTAACTGGGGAAAATGACTATTTACCTGCAAATCAACCATCAGACTGGCAATAGCTGTTTCTCTACTGAAACAGCAGAAACAGATTCCAAGAAACAAAGGAAAAACATATTCAATGTTCAGAGTAAAATAACTGTCAACCTAGAATTCTCTACCCAATGAAGCTAACATACAAAACAATGAGAGTAAAATGAAGATATTTTTAGACATACAAAAAATAAAGGATTTTGCTACTCATAGACCCTCCCTCTCTACTAAAAGAGCTACTAAAAACTAAACCTGAGGGGTGCCTGGGTGGCTAAGTCGGTTAAGCATCCAACTCTTGATTTCAGCCCAGGTCATGATCTCATGGTTCATAAGATCAAGCCCCACTTTGGACTCATGTTGATGGCATGGAGTTGACTTGAGATTCTATCTCCTGTCTCTCTGCTCCTCCCCATGCACTCTCTCTCTTTTTCTCTCTCTCTTTCAAAATAAATAAACAAAACTTTATAAATAAATAAATAAATAAATAAATAAATAAATAAATAAATAACTTGAGCAAAACAGTAATAGGCAAAAAATAGAGTGGAATGCAAGAAACAATGGTAAAAAAAGAATTCGGTTTTCATTTGCAAATCTAAATATAAAAGACTTTGTAAAATAATAATCATCATAGGGTTGTCTAAAATCACAATAGAGGGGCGCCTGGGTGGCACAGTCGGTTAAGCGTCCAACTTCAGCCAGGTCACGATCTTGTGGTCCGTGAGTTCGAGCCCCGCGTTGGGCTCTGGGCTGATGGCTCAGAGCCTGGAGCCTGTTTCCGATTCTGTGTCTCCCTCTCTCTCTGCCCCTCCCCCATTCATGCTCTGTCTCTCTCTGTCCAAAAAATAAATAAATGTTGAAAAAAAAAATTTTAAATCACAATAGAGCTAAAATATGAGAACAATAACATGAATGATGGGGAGGGTTTAAATTAAAATTAAAACATTCTAAGATTCTTGCTTTCTTTTTTTTTTTTTAGGAAAATGATAGAGGGAAAATAAACCAAATAGCATAAGGGAGAAAAGGCTATGCCTTAGTTATGTGTGAGTTATGTGCAGAGGAAAGGTAGTTAAAAATTTTTACTAAAGCTTCTGACAATAAGATTATATCCTTCTCACATGATTAATACAAACTGCTTTAAAGATATCTTTTCTTCCCATTAGAACATATTAGTACTTTTCTATAAATTGAAAGAGAATGGCTTTAGTCCACAACTGAAGAAAGATAGTCTGTTTCCTCTTTACCTATTTGTGAGCCAGTTCACACAGAATTAATTGTACTATTTAGTATCCAAGATTAATATCTGTTTCTGTGACCTAAACTCTGAAATCCTCCATCAATCCTCCAATAATTCATATACTTTGCAAATCAAAAATAAAAATATACCTTTGCCTTAAAATTTAAAGTTGTAAACATCCTCAAAAATAGCATCTCTTATAGTCACCTAAAAATTTTTCTCAAATACTCCTTTTACATTTCCTGGAAGGGTGAGGGTGAGGCCTTAATTAATTAATGTTAATTATAGTTTATGAATTAATAATTACCATGATCAGTGCTGCCCTCCTTCCAAGGAATTAACTTGGAAAGTCAATTGCAGACTCTACTCTCACCTCAGGGGGAAAAAATGTGCATCTGGTATTCTGGGAATTTATTTCACTAACCAGTGTTGCCTCAAAGAATCATTCTTACTCAAACACAAGTTGCTAAAAACAATTTTGCTTTTTTTTATTTGGTTCTTTTGAGAGACTAAATTGCAACCCACAAAGACAGCTATTAAGGTCTGAATAGAAAATGTTTAGATTAAGTATCATACTCACATTCAAGAATCACTGCAATTGGTCCATTAAACAGCAGCATTGCAGTGTGGTCTATATTTTTATTTGCTTCATTACTTAAAACTAAATAGCAGTTATTAGCTATATCACAGTGGTTAAAAGTTCTACAGTTTACATTGTTGATGCTGAAATTTAGTTTTGTATCAACTCACTGACAATGTCTTCTATTTGTTTAATACTGATTAAGTGATAGATGACGGTTTAGTCGAATTCTCTGCTCTTCTATCAAGTTTTTTAAAAAAGAAATTTGGAAAGAATCCAATGAGAAGGGTGTTTGTATTAGTCAAAATATATGGGTTATGAGCAATAACAATTCCAAAATCTCAAGAAAAATGAAGGTTTATTTTTCCCGTGTGTTACATGTCTATTGTTGGTTGGCCATGGATCTGCCCCCCCATGTCAGCTTCCCTCTAGGACTGAGAATGACAGAAAAACCTTTATCTGGGACAGCACAGATCTCCATAGCAGGGAGAAAATAAAGACACAACAAACCATGAGATGGCTCCATAAGCTTCTGTTGGAAGTGCCACACATGACCTCTTCTCTTACTTTATTGGCCAGAGCATACCATGTGACCAAACCAGCCTCAGCAAGAAAGAAAATGTATCATCCTCCTGCAGGAAGAGACACCACAAAGAGGAGCACCAAAATATATGGTATACAGTCATATGATACACCACAGTGACTATACTAATATTTTTCATAAAAATCAGGGAAGAATCACTTCAGTATACTATTTGTTTTCCAAGGCAATATCGGTCATGTCTATTCATTGAAGAGAAAACGTGACTCTCATTTAAGGAAAAAAATTCCAGATAAGCTAAATTTATTGACTTGAACTACTAAATAGTATGACAAAGAATGAAAAAGTTATTTTCACCTGAAAAACAAATTTGGCTCAAGATTACAAAAACTAATTTTTGTATTTTCAACAAGGAATGAGAGGAATCAAATGTCCACTGTGACAGAGAACTTTATTTATTTATTGTAACAGAGAACTTTAAAGGATGCTGTAATCATTTATGAAAAGAAATTTTCCAGAGAAGTCTCCTAAGAGCATTTCAGCGAAAGAAGCTTACATTTCAATTTCATTTTGCATTAGGGATGGAGAATATGCTTAAGAGGCAGAGTCTAAAAAAGTAAAGTTTAACTAATTTTGACAATTTAACACTGCCCAAATCAATTGCCTCCTCAGGTGCCCTTATGATTTGTACTTCAAAAATCTTAAGAGGTTTTAGAAAGCTAAGAGTATTCACTTAAAGTCTTAAAAATGTTTTAGTGTTGTGGACAATATTTTTTAAAAACCTAAATTGTTGAACAAATTGTCAGTGTTTAAGGCTATTTTTATTTTTATGCAGGAAAGTAAATTTTACCACAGTAGTTTCATATGATTATTGGAGCAGGATCACAAATTAGAAGCTAGATGAAGCCATGTCCCTGGTTTGTTTAAATGTCAATAATGTTTTGCTATAAGTAGCTTTGTAAATTTGGTGACCACTGATACCCTGTCTCTTTTATGACTTTATGCCAAACCCAGAATTAAATTAACATGTGCCTAGGAGGACTTCTTAAGGTTCAGATTCAGAAGGATATAGAGAAGCTTTTAGCACTAAAATCACAGTGAAGATCAGGAATTAAAAATAAGTTCAAATGTGTAACTCACCCTGAAGCCCATTCATTCAATAAACATTGAATCCTGTTAGTAAAAAATTCTGTTCATCCTTGTAAGAACTTTAACATCAGCCACATCAGCTCTTCCCAGAGTACATCCTATAAATTGGTAGCTCTCTAGGATTCAGTTGATGGTTATGTGACAAATAGATTCCCTAATCAAATATGTTTGGGAAACACGAAGTTAAACAAAACAAAATAGGTTTATTTATTGAAAAATTCTCAAAACTATTAAAAGACCAATGTACATCAAAAATCTCCAAAAGAGGACTATAGCACGTAGCACCTCCCAAACTTATTTTCAATGAATACTTTTTTTTCCCCAAGGACAAGTGGGACTGGTGTTCTATGGAATGCACTTCGAAAAGTTCTCAGTTAAGACTCTTGCAGATGTTTACATTAGATTATTATTGTAAACAGTGTCTGCAGTTAGTGCTTTAGTCACAGTATCTGTTCAAAATTATGAAATTACTCCCTTTGGACCAAAAATGACTAATTAATCCGTAATGACCATTACACAGCTGATTCAACCATGACACTGCAAATTTCCTCTTTCTCTATCATATTTTTTTTGAGAGAGAGAGAGAGAGAGAGAGAGAGAGAGAGAGAGAGCGCACAAGTAGGGGAAGGAGAGAGAGAGAGAAAAAAAAAATCTTAAGCAGGCTCCATACCCAGTGGAGGCAGACACAGGGCTTGATCCCACAACCGTGAGACCATGGACTGAGCCAAAATCAAGAGTTGCATGTTTAACTGACTGAGCCACCCAGGCACCCCTCTCTATCATCTTAAGGCCAAATTTAAAGAACTATTTGACAGTGTGACAACTGTTTCACTTTCAAGAATTTATAAACAGAGGGAAAAGAGAAAAGGACAGATTGGTCAGTAGATGTTTTCATTATCTGCATCATATTTTGCCATCCTATAGTACAGACCCAGCCAATGTGGACCCAATCTCAGAAGTCCTTTCAATGACACTGAAAAAATACAGATAAATGACAAGAAGCAGAGGTTTTCCCAGAAAACCAATCTGGCTGGAATGAGATTGCTCACATTCTGTAAGAAGGATTTCCCCCCCAAAGGTCAAAGGAGTCAATAGGATTGAGATGCTGATAGTAAAGAACATAAGAGCTGAGCATCAACAGCTCTCTTAGCCCATTTGGAGAGAAGAAACTGATGTCAGCTGACTTATCTTCTTTGCCAGTGAGAGGTATGGCATACAAGACAAAGTGATGACACAACGTCTCTAGTTAATGACATTCTGGAACTGTGAAGGGCTGTTGGCCACCAAACCAAAGTATCTTCTCAGTGAGGCCTACCCTGACCACCCTATGAATACTGCAATCTGCCCACCACCGTGCCCCTGGAATTCCTACTCACCTTATCCTACATTTTTCTATAACTCTGGTCACAACCTAACACATTATATAGTTTGCATTTTGTCTGATTACCCCACTAATTTAAGCCATTAAATTTAGCACCTGTGTAATCTTCAGTCAGTTGCAGAAGTTCTCTGAACCCTAATTCCCTCATCTGTGAAATGAGGTTAGCAATGCCTAGTTCACAGAGTGTGATGCCTCGTATATCCAATAAATGAAGGCCATTACTATGCATTGTGGAGGCTTCTGGGAGCAGAATATTTGTGCAAATACTTGTCAGATTAATGAAATTAATTAATAAAAATTTAAAGAAAAATAAATGGTCAGAACTTTGGTCCCAGGAAAGTTTCCCTTATAGGACTTCTGAAGTTGACCATCCCAGCGGTGCCTGTCTCTGCCTACATATTCTCCATGAGGGGAAAAAAGAATGGGGAAGACAGCTGAGATTCCATCCCCAATTCACTTGCCAGTGCTGAGGCCATTGTCTGCTACTACCTTCACCGTCCTGTTACTCACTCTTTTTAATCAAAAAGGATTAGAATGAGGAAAAGGGCAGAAGAAGTCTCTCTTCTGACAGTATTCTCTAATCACCTATAAAGCAGCAGAACATAGTGCAGAAGACTCCTAACTGGAATTCTTGCATCTGTACCTCTATCCAGTCTCTTCTCAACACAGCAGCCAGAGTGATCCTTTGAAACAGAAGTCAGTCACATCACTTGTCAACACAAATGGTCCCCTATTTCCCTCAAACTAAAATCCAGAGTCTTCACAATGGTCTGTAAGACTTTATATGATCTGGCCTTCCATTCCTCCTCAGACCTCATTTCTAATTACTATCCGCCCCCCCTTCCCTTCACTCCACTCCAACCTCCTCACTTTCTCAAACATGCCAATCATTGGGGCTCCTGGGTGGCTCAGCCAGTTAAGCGTCCAACTTCAGCTCAGGTCATGATCTCGCGGTTTGAGTTCGAGCCCCGCATCGGGCTCTGTGCTGACAGCTCAGAGCCTGGAGCCTGCTTTGGATTCTGTGCCTTCTTCTCTCTCTGCCCCTCCCCTGCTCCTGCTCTCTCTCTCTCTCGCGCGCGCTCTCGCTCTCGCTCTCTCTCTCTCTCAAAAATAAACATTTAAAAAAAAAATGCCAATCATGCTCCACCCCACAGCCTTTTCACCATGAATGCTCTCCTCTCAGCAGCTATCCACATGGCTCACATCATCACCTCCTTCAAGTTTTTGTTCAGGTGCCACCTTGTCAGGGAAGTCTTTCCTGACTACCATACTGAATACTGAAATCTTGTCCCCCACTTGCCCCTACCATGTGCCTGCTCTCTCTTACCTGCTACATCACCTTCTTACTTATCATACACAGCCCACTTAAATAATTTACTTACTTATCATGTTTATTGTTTTAATTCCCCCACTAGGATTTTAAAAAGAGAGAGAGAGAGAACTCTTCAGAATGGCAGAAAATTTTTTGCGATTTTTCTTCACTTTTTTTGTCCCCAAAGCCTGGAACAATAGTAGTACATAGTGAGGGGCACCTGGGTGGCTCAGTCGGTTGAGCGTCTGACTTCAGCTCAGGTCATGATCTCATAGCTTGTGAGTTTGAGCCCCGCGTCAGGCTCTGTGCTGACAGCTCAGAGCCTGGAACCTGCTTCGGATTCTGTATCTCCCTCTCTCTCTGCCCCTAACCCACTCGCATTCTGTCTCTGTCTCTCTCAAAAATAAACATTTTAAAAAATTTTTTTAAATAGCACATAGTGAGTATGCCACAAATTATCTGTTGAATGAATAAAAAGTGGTTAAAATAATGCATATTGGTTACACAAACTGAATTTCAATCCTAGCGCTATCATTTATTAGCACCTGTGTAATCTTCAGTCAGTTGCAGAAGTTCTCTGAACCCTAATTCCCTCATCTGTGAAATGAGGTTAGCAATGCCTAGTTCACAGAGTGTGATGCCTCATATATCCAATAAATGAAGGCCATTACTATGCATTGTGGAGGCTTCTGGGAGCAGAATATGAGAGCAAATGACCAGGGGTACACTTTGAGGAAGGAGGCTGATATTATGCTGGAGGTAGGAAATGGAGAAACAATGTGCTTAGCTCTCACACATCTCTGAGTACGTACATGTAAAACCAACATATATTAAGGACTAAAATGGACATAATTTGACCAAAGAAATCTACTGTAAAGTGAATTTGATGAATAATGCAGATAACAATAACAAGGGTAGCTGACCAATATGATGGTTTTAAAAAGGTGAGGTGGTTGCTCTAAAGACTCCATAAAATATTGTTGGTATGCACTATAAGGCATTTTTCTTTTTAATACGTCAGAATCAATACCTCTATAGTATCTCAAGGTTATTCAGGTTGTCTCCATTTCAGGCATTCTGGATGTCATTATTGACTTTACACTTGCCATTCTTTCCTGTTTCTGTTAGTTAGACTGGCCTTGGCAACAAGGGAAGACCATATGGTGCCCATCCATATGGATGGGCTGGCTGGCTTTTAGAATCTTATTCCCCATTGATGTTCCTGTTGTGTGAACAGAATAACTTCTATTTAAGAGTAGAAGATGTGGGATTCCAGCCTTGCATATTGTATCAGTTAGAAAATGTGTCCAATGTGGGTAGCAGAGATCTGAAAAACAAGGCTTAAACAAATTAGGTGTGGTATGGTGGCTCCACGACCCTATCATGGACCTTCTCTATTCTGCCATCTATGGCCTGTGGCTTCCTTCCTCAAGCCTGCCTCACCTTCACAAAGTGGCTCCTGGAACTCCAGCCAGCATTTTCTCATTCCAGATAGGAAGAAAGAAAGACACAAGAAACAAAGAGAGGATACCAGATGAGCCATTGCCCTTTTTTTTTTTTTTTCTTATTATTAATGTAACTTTACCAGAACACCCACCTAATAACCTCTCCTTATATCCACTGGCTAGAATTCAGTCATATATCCTTCCCACCTTCTGGGCAAGATGGAAAATCTAGCATATTTTAGCTAAGCATGATGCATCTCTAATAAAATCAGGATTCCATATTTTTAAAAAGGAGATAGGGGATACTGTCTTGCCCAATTTATCTAATACTAATATCAGATACTTAATTTCTACAATAAACAGAGGAGTCATCTTGAAAAAGATGACTGTCATAGCTTGCTAATTACCTTTGCGCCCCCTAGAAATTAAAATCTTTCTCTTAGTTCTCCAGAGTGGTTTATAGAGATTATCTTCTTAAAGAGGCAACCCTTCCATTGGTATCTATTCCACCCTGCCAGGACTCCAACTTGGCTTTTGCAGATCAGGTCTTCATTTAGCTGACTACACAGATGATTCCAATTATTCCTCACTGGCCTCTGTAGGAGGAAACACTTCTCAGAACCCCATCATTAGGATCACCATTGCTGCTGGATGGCCCCAGGATCAGAACCCTGCCTGCCTATTGCCTCTACATAATACATACTGTAGAATTGATATTTGGGGAACCTTTTTTGTTTTTCACTTAGAAAATTTTCTAAGAATCCTTTAAGCATTCATTAGCTCTTTCAGGCTCCCAGGGAGCAATTTTGGTACATTTCACCCTAGCCAACAACTTCTGTGAGTACTATTCCAAGGACTAATTTACTAAATGGTCCCTCAGTTGCCTGAAAGACTTACACAGCTTCAGAAAGTGCCTGACTTACTCCCATGGAGTGGCCCATCCACTGAGAAGATCTAACTGCAAAAAAAAAAAAAAAAAAAATCATAGAATTCCTGTTGTTGCTAATTATTTTCTAATACTACTTGAGGAATGGGTAAGTATGAAAGTCAGCAATTTGTCCTAAAAACCAAATGTGTAGCCACCTGGGACAGAGCCACAAAAAAACAGATACATACACATACTCCACATCTTTCCCTCTCGTCCAAGTCAAATGCTTTCCTTTTGTTTTCTAAATAAAATTGAACTTGCATCCACTATGAGAAAGATAAGCCTTCAATTTTGGTTTGAATTTTTTTTTCCTCCTTCATGGAAATGGCTCCATGAAGCTTTCAACTTGTCAGATATAATCTGTTTTGGCCACACAGTCTTGAGGGGGTGACAGCCACAGAATCTGTGGTGTCAGATGAAAACTGCACAGAATGCAAAGGCAAAGGCATCACAGAGGTGATGAACATGAAGTTCCCCCTCTCTGAGAAGGAATGAACAAGACACTGGACCTGGAAGGAGCAGTGGCAACAAATGACATGGGCCTCTGTGGACAGAGTGTAGCCCAGAGCCTCAGCTGGCCATGTGGACAATTCCCTAAGGCTGCATGTCCTCACGTCCCTCTTGTCACTCCCACTGAGACATTTTGGAAAGAAGGCCAAATCATCCTTCATCAGGGTATGCTGATTCAGACAGACAGCTAAGCTGAGATGGCTTTGGTGAACACACTCTATGGGATGAAATGAGTTCCCCTGTGGTCTGCTGCCCTGTTGCTGTTAAACTGAAACCAGAGAAGCTCAGAGTTGCTAAGAGATTGTCATCTTGCTGGGGGAAGAATTTACACGATTGGCGCCCTCAGGCAAGTAGTGCTGAATCTGTCAGTATTCAAGATTGTGTAATTTTTTCAACTATTTCTTTATTTTAGCCTATGTACAGTACAGCCTTCTCTTCGCACTCACGGAGTGGGCATTTACAGCACTGTCAGTTCTGAAGAAGAGCTCAGATTGCCTACCAGAGGTGTGGGTTCAAGGGGTGACCTAGGGGCAAAACTGGGGAAAGAAGGCAAACTGGCAGCTCCGAGAACGGACAGGAAAAGCATCAGAAAACAGATGAGCTAAGGCAATAGTAGAAATGAGGAAGTCTTCCTAGAAACTGGGAGTCATGACAGCTAGGGTCTGAAATTTGCAGAGCAGTCCAACAGTGAGTTTTGCACTAGGAATAAAGGTCAGATTAAATGGCAGGGCAGAAACAAGATGTATGTAGGTTGTATGTTGCTCAATGTGCCCTTCTTCTTTTCTGCTAATCAGAAAATTAATGTCCACATCCCCAAATGATGGAGCAGGGGCTAATGTAGGCCTCACACACCTTTGCCATAACTTGCGGGATCAGAGGAACATCTGATTCAAACACAGCAAAATCACCAGCAGCCATCTGATTCGCTCTCTCTCTCTCTCTCTCTCTCTCTCGAATTAAAATAAAAGATACTTACTGATTGCAGCTAGTCAAATAGTGTTGGGCACTAGATCTCTAAACTCATAGAGAATTGGGACCAGAGTCAATGCCACAACAATCCAAAGTCACATGCAAGCCAGAGTCATGGGAGAGCAGAAATGATGAGCCTTTGAAGGAAGTGGGTACGGAAAGACAAACTAAGATATGCAGGGAGTAACAAAAGTGAGAGCCCGTGTGATCCCAGAAAAAAAAAAAGGAGAAGTGGGGAAGGTAGCTGTCTGATGGTTTTCCAGTTCCCAAGAGGTATGAATCTTATTCTCTCAGTTGAGTTCCCTGAGATCCCCTACATCCTTATAATATAACCAAAAGCCTTGATCCTGTGTAGCCCCTGACACTCAACATACATCTCATTGTTGTAACAAGCCAGTCATCGCAGACAGATTCTTTGGATTGCAAAGAACAAAGACTCACTCAGGCATCCCTAAGAGAGAGTGAATTATCATAAAGATATACAAAGAAGCTTCTGAGAACCAAGACAGGTTAAGGATGAGCTTGTCTCTGTTTCTCTGCTTCTTGTAGAGCCTTCACAGTCTGTCTCTGATGGTGCCTCTGTCCCTCACAGGGCCTTGCTCCATTCTCCTGTCTATACCAACTGGTTTACTCTTTCCCTCCACTCTGCAAAGCTTTCCTCTACCTCAAAGATTCTGCATCCTCATAGCTTTTGCTTCTTCATAACCTCAGTCTGTTAGAACTCTTCATGACCCTACGTTGCCTCACAGCTTCTCTTTATAGATTCCTTCTTCTTCAGATCTCATGCTAACAGTATTTTCTAGTTCAACTTCAAAAGAGAGAATATGATTAGCCATGCTTATCCTTTTGCACCAGGTCATGGGTTGGCCAGCCTCTGGTTTGACTATTCTTGGATCAAAGCCCAACCCTTTTATACAGCCAGCTCCAGAGTCCCACAATACAAAACATGACAGTCTAGGCCTGCCTATTTAGAATGGGCTCTAAGCAAGCAGATACCATGACAGACATTTTTAATATGCCAACCCCTCCTTGTCACAAATATCTTTGATACAGCCCACTGTCTTCCAAGAAGTAGTTAATTATGTGATAAAGCAAACTACCTTGTGATATTAACAATCACAATATTAACAACTAACAATCATGTTGTAGTTTTTTTTCT
Source organism: Felis catus (assembly GCF_018350175.1). NCBI lineage: Eukaryota > Metazoa > Chordata > Mammalia > Carnivora > Felidae > Felis > Felis catus. The sequence continues at coordinate 119,097,321 of NC_058374.1, forward strand.
TTCCATTTTTCAAATTTTCTAAGTAATATGTCTTACTTTTATAATCAGGACTATCACATTATGTATTAAGAAACAGATATAGGGGCGCCTGGGTGGCTCAGTCGGTTCAGCGTCCGACTTCGGCTCAGGTCACGATCTCACGGACTGTGAGTTCGAGCCCCGCGTCGGGCTCTGGGCTGACGGCTCAGAGCCTGGAGCCTGCTTCCAGGTCTGTGTCTCCCTCTCTCTCTGGCCCTCCCCCGTTCATGCTCTGTCTCTCTCTGTCTCAAAAATAAATAAACGTTAAAAAAAAAAAGAAACAGATATAGCATCATTCATATAAAAAGTATACATTGAGCATCAACCATGTACCAGGCTCTATGCTAAACACTGCAAATATAGCAGTGAATGGGGGGGGGGGGGAGGTGGGGGAAGCTTTCATCATGAAACATGGATGATCACATAATTTACCAGCAAATCAGGACACTTTTGAGAGTGAAAAGGGGGTGCTATTAATAATCAGACCAGGACAAACATGAGACTGTGCTGAATAAGCCAGGACATATGGCAGATGTTGCCACTTATGTATGGCAGCTAACAGTTTAACATTCCTGTGTATTTGAGCAGAAGACTACCACATACAAGGCCTTAGCTCTCTCCTCAAAAATTAATTTCTAGGGGCGCCTGGGTGGCTGAGTCAGTTGAGCGTCTGACTTTGGCTCAGGTCATGATCTCACAGTTTGTGGGTTCGAGCCCCACACCGGGCTCTGTGCTGACAGCTCAGAGCCTGGAGTCTGCTTCAGATTCTGTGTCTCCCTCTCTCTCTGTTCCTCCCCTGCTCGTGCTCTGTCTCTCTCTCTGTCTCAAAAATAAAGATTAAAAAACATTTTTAATACAAATTAATTTCTAAAATCAAGAAATTCAGAGAATATGACAGGCAGGTATTCGAGGACCGGGAAGACTTTAACCATCCACATCTCAGCACCCTCATCCTACACTTTAGAAAACATCCAGGGTTCCAGCTCAACCAGGAAGAGCAAGGAAAGGAATGGGTAGAGAAGGGACCTAGCATTGATTGATCACTTACTAGATGCCAGCTACAGGGTTGGATACTTTCCATATGTAATCAAAATTAATCTCATGACAACTCTGTGATGTGGGTATTATTATACCCATTTTGGTGACGAAGAAACAAAGGCTCAGGGAGTTCAATTACATGGCCCAAACGAACACATCTAGTGTTGGGACTAAAACGTAAATCTAGACAACTCTACTACCTCTAGCCACCTCTCAAAATTAAATTTGAGATCTTAAAGTACAGAAACATTATAACCCCTAGTGTCTCCTAAAGTAAATGTGAATAGTGATGCGGCTGTCATAAAAAGTCAAGTTTTAGTGGTCATTTCTTCCATATTACCAGTTTCTCAGCTTATGCCAAGCAGAAACGGAGAAAATGAGCTTAACTGGATGCTGTTTCTTGGAGCATTTCTCATGGTCTCATGTAGGTGGTATCTGAATTTGCCATGTAATTTGAAAATGAAATTTTTGAAGGCAATTAAAAGAAAACTACTGAAGAGTGGGGTTAGCCCAGGAAAAAACACCCAACATGCTGAAAAGCATTTGGAACTAATTTCCTATCAGTTGAGTCAAAAGAGAATAATTCCAGTGATACCAGATTGGTTAATTAGACAGAGATGTCAAATTCTGTTTTGACAAATATCATCACAGGTCAAATCTCTGTTCACTTTAATGGGATTTGACCTGTATCAACTTTCTCCAAATCATGAAAGAGTTTAAAAAGTAGATTCGCTAGGAGGATTTTGCTGTTTGTTTGGGCCTTTCCAATTGTTACAGTCTATACATATTGCCAAATTAAAGGCACTCTGAATCAAAAAGTCACAGAGGGGAGAAAGATTCTCAAAAAAAAAAAAAAATCACTTCTAAGATGTTTTTCACTGCCCCGTGCTAGCAAAAATCATTTACAGACTAACATTAAAAGAATGTCAAAAAAAAACAAAACAAAAAACAAAACAAAACATAAAAACAGCACAGAAAATGAAATTGCATCTGTGATTTGTTTCATCTCTGCTTCAGATCACAATCATGCATTTTGGACTAAATGTCCTTAGAGGAGTCGCACTGTAGATACCGCAATTGGAAGACCCCTTTGTGACATAGAAAGTTTCTTTTTATCCTAACATCTCTCCTGAAACAAAAGGACCTTCACAATAATATGTTTTGAAAATGTTGCAATTAAAGTTCAGGCTTATATCCTTATTGTACTTAAAATTTGGGAGATGAGGAGATGGAAGAAGTTTGATAAGGAAAGGAACTTTAAGATTTGAATGTTTAGGTTCAGAACAAATAAAATGGGTAATGTCATCTAAGGCAAAAGGAAAACAAGATCCTTTTGTTCCAAATAGGTAACTGATGTATCCATTCCATGACTTGCACTGTTCTTTACCTTTTGATCTCGGGGCTGCAATTCAAGCCAATGTTTTAAAATACTTAAGGTCTTTATACTCACTCAGTTTCTTACATTAGCTGGAAAATACAATCTTCTTTCGTGTTGTGTAGCTGATAACAAAAACTGGCTACTGCAAGAATGCCCCCACCGAATTCACAGTTGGCTTTGCAGAGCTGAATTGTATAGAAATAAATGTAACTACTTACTGTCTTGCTGAATTATGGATTTTAGAAAACTGTTTAATAATGAGGAAAACACTTCAGACAGCTTCTATTGAATTTTGCATGCACAGAAAACTAATGTGAAACAGGAACTGATAACAGATTTTGTTGGGAAAGTTAAATTGTAATTTTATGATCATTTAGAAGTGGGAGATAGCTTCACAAGGACAAACCCCACAATTATCTATATGTTAGGTGTCTTGGACGTATGTAATTATATTTTTAAGCAGGCAAATTCTTCTTTACCTGCAACGTTATAACTTTTGATACTTCAGGGTCTTTTATTTAGTTTCTCAATCTACAAAAAATAACAACCCTCCAAATGTTTGCTACTTCAATTGCTCAAATGTTCAGGAGACTGGATTATCACCAGAGTCACTGATTATAAATTCCTCAGATGTATTCATCTCTGTATCTTCCAGGAAACTTAGCAAAGTTACAGCCACAAAGCAGACCCTCATAAATGTTTTCTCACTTATATTTGAAGTCATATGGCAAACCTACAGACTCACAAGAATTCTGTTTATTTGTTACTTTTAAATTATTTATCCACTTAGATTTGCTGATAGTTCACTAAATGTCACTTTGCAAAGTGACTAGGATAAACCAAGTACAGTCTTCGTGCTGTGGCAGCTCCCAGTCTAATGTGAGGGAAACAAATTAGGAAACCAAGAAATCATAAGACTGTGTGTGGTAAATCCCAAGCATGATGGAAACATATGAGAGAAGCTCCTAACTTATTCAGAGGAGGACCCAGAGCTTTGGTGGAAGTGATGTCTAACCTGAAACTGTATGCACAAGCAGTGAAAAGAGAGGGGAAAGAGTGTCTTGGCAGAAGGAAAAACATATTGCAAAGGTCAAGACTTAACAGAAAAGCCATGTTTTGGGGAACTGCAGACAGCTCCGAGTGGCTGGAGAATAGAGTGTGCAGTGAGTAGGGGCAAAGGCTGGTACTGAGGTGGAAAAAAGGGAGGAATTTTGGAGAGTGTTGGGAACCAGGCTAACTCATCCTTTACATACAACCCAGAATACAAATTTTGGATATCTCTGTGTTCTTTTCCATTGCAATGAGTTTGGACTTACCCTAGCCCCCAATCACTAGGAGACATTACTAGGGCCAAGAGAAACAAGAATATGCTTTAAAACTGAGTAATATAATTCAGAAACTATTCTTTGATTCCAAATGGTTTCAGCATATGGACACAAACACGTAATATACTTCTTTTCCTTCTTCCACTCTCCCTTCCTTCATCTCTCTTAATCCTCACTAAATTCTGATCCTAAGTATGTAAGTAACTGTATGAAAGGGGGAAATTGTGTAAGGCAAGATAGGTATAAGAGGATATTAATTTTGAAAAGGTAACTGTGGGTACACTCTACCCAGAAGTCTACCTCTATGAGCCCCCAAACTATATTTTAATAATCAAATCTCTCTGTTCTATATGCTGAATCCACATGGAATTTTCAATAAACTTTTGCCAAATCATAAAACATAAACACTAATATTGCTTTTTCATCAAACTAGATATACCCACAATAAGTCTTTGCTGTTAAGCAAATAAAATGACCTGACCTCTCCAGTGAACAGATTAATAAAACATACCCAAACCTTTACATTTTTTCATACCATTTTATCCTAATTTTTACTTCCAGGAAGTTAAGTTCAAGAAATAAATAAGGACATGCACAAGATATGGCTAAACATCATCACATTTTGAAGACCATCATGATGAACATTACAATGATGAAACATCATCAAAAAATATTCCCATCATGGCCAATTTCTAGCTACCAACATGAAGTCACTGAATACAGAATTAGGAAGAGACACACATATTGGCTCCAACAACACCACTACAAAGAAAACACATGGACACATCTTACACACACACACACACACACACACACACACACATACACACACACACACACACATTAGAATTAGTCTTGTGGTCTTCCAAACCGCCACAGGATCCAGAAGGAAGAAAGTGGATATTGTGAGCACATTGATGTTCTAGGGTGTTCTCTTTCAAACCTGGCAAATCCAACAGAGTTTTCTTTTTTTTTTAATTTTTTTTGTTTATTTATTTTTGAGACAGAGAGAGACAGAGCATGAGTGGAGGAGGGGCAGAAAAAGAGGGAGACACAGAATCCGAAGCAGGCTCCAGGCTCTGAGCTGTCAGCACAGAGCCTGACGCGGGGCTCCAACTCAAGGAACGCAAGATCATGACCTGAGCCAAAGTCGGACGCTCAACCGACTGAGCCACCTAGGTGGCCCCCAACAAAGAATTCTCTTAAACAAAGAGAATTATCTCTCTAAAAGAAACTCTACCAATAGCTTTAAAAAATTTATTTGTTCTCACTTATTCCATACATGATACACAGATATAAAGAAAAATAAAATTATTTCTGAGTCATTGGTTTGGGAATTTTTTACTTTCTTTTGGTTAATCTATATTTTCTAATTTTTCCATAATAAATACTGATTGCTTTTATAATAATAAAAATTATTTTTATGTTTGTGTGTGTGTGTGCCTTCCTTGAATAATTCTTACAAATTCTTCTTATATTAATCTAAGATGAACGGGAGAGGCAGAATACACAATCATTTTGGTCGCCAGGTTTCTGGTCATTCCCAGCACCTGTGACAATCTTCCTTTATCTTTATTAGTTTCTCTTCATTTTGTCTTAGAAACCTTACTTGGCATTGACTGGCAAAGTTCCTTGGAAATCTACTTGTTCTTATAGGTTTCCCTTTACACCACTGCCTCCTCCAAATCTGTGCCTCAGGCAAATCTGATTAATGTCCTCTCAACTCCTCCTGTGGCCACTGGTTAATGTCAAAAAATGGAAATACAGTAATTCTTCAAGGAAAATATTTTTTCCTGATTTCCTCCATTAAGTTGTCTGAAGAAGAAAAATACTTTAATAAAAAAATTGGTAGTCAGTTCTTTGATTTTCATCTTCCATCTCATTTCCATGATCTGAAATTTAATCCTCAGGGTACATAAGAAGGTTTTCTCCATCTATGAAAATGCAGAGGTTGAGAGGATCATTCAACTGGGAAAAATACCTTAAATGAGCAATGTGCATGAGTGTACTTCTAAAATGTAAGGCTAAATAAATATAAGGTATTATTACAACATTGTAGTATATCTAATATTCATTTGTACTTAGTATACATGAGTTTTCTAGGAGAGGTTGTTATTTGTGTACAAACTTCTATTTATTTTAATATCATCCTTCAGCATATGCATTTGTAATTGATTGCCCTTAGTATTAGAATAATAAAAATTTTCATTTACATTTTTAACTGGAATAAATTAATTGCAATTCTTCCTAATTGTCTGCTTATAACCCAAGTTATTTTTCAAAGTGGATTCTAAAATAACAAACACATAAATCCAAATTATTCTACTGAAGGCAAAAATAAAGCATGAGAACAAAATTATAAGCATTTTAGAGGACGTTTGACACAACTTTATTAACACTGTGATATTCCCCTACATATCAGGTAACTTCATCCCAGGCCTGAGTGTTTTGTCAGATAATGAAGGAATATTCACCAAATTGAAAAGAAATGGAGTACGACATTAGATTACAACTTTCGTATACAGGAGAAGTACATCATAGCAATGCCTTTTCTTCCTTTTATCTGCTTCCTCTTTCCCTTCAGGCAAAAATATAAATGAAAAATGCCTTCTACCTTCAATCAAATACCAAAGATAAAATGCCGATTGCCTGCCTGACTGCTTACAATGGAGGTGTAACAAATGTTAATCTATTTCTGTGGCCAACAGAGAGGGGGAGCTGGGAAGAAGAGAAGGGGATTTGAAGAGCTTTTCCTCGGTGGCATTTCTGAGACTTCAAAATGCTCTTAGAAGCTGCTTAACAACAAAATCAGTTGATCCCATTGTTGTGGCTCAGAATCCTGTTTCAGTATATCAGCCGAGTGAGGAGGCTAAGGTGTTGGAGTGGTATTAATACATTGCCCATGGATATTTCCAAAACTTTTAATTACAGCACTTTAAAGAAGCGTTATGAACATCCTCCAGCCTGCCACAAGCCGGGCAAGGCTCACCACTGGGAAAATCAAAGCCCAGATCTTGACCTCAGAGGATCCCACCAAGTTTATTTCTGAAACTAACTCTGCTCAGCTTTAGTTTCAACCCCTCTTTATGGTGGGAGTATGTAGAGGACACCCTCTCCCTTTCATCCTGGATTCCATACCATAGGGAAGGGGGCTCCCCATTGTGCTGCTTTACTATCTAGTCGTACTTCTTTGCTGCAGCTGCCGGTGTCCAGTCCTGAACACTAACACCCACCAGGGCAGCCCTGATCCACAACCATCACCTCTGAGGGTTCAGATCCCACTTGGTTCTTGGTTGAAAAGAGAAAGAAAAGGAGGAATGTGACAGAGAGCATCCTTCCTCTTTTCCTGTGATGGTTAATTTTAAATGCCAAACTGACTAGGCCATGGTGCCCAATTTTTTGCTCAAACATCAGTCTAGATGTTGCTATGAAGGTATTATTTAGATTAACATTTAAGTCAGTAGACCTAGAGTAAAGCAAATGGACCTCTATAATGTCAGTTGTCCTTATGCAATCAGCTGAAGGCCTCCAGAGAAAAGACTGAGGTCCCACAAAGAGGAAGGAATTCTGCCCCCACACTACCTTCAGGCTCAACCTGCATCATCAACTCCTACCAGAATTTCCAGCCTGTCCGGCTGCCCTACAGATTTTAGACTTTCCAGCTCCCACAATTGCATGAGCCAATTCCTTAAATTCCTTAATTCCTGTTTGTTGTGCTTGTCCTATTGGTTCTGCTTCTCTGAAAATTTCTGACTCATACACTTCCCCAGAAGATTTCCCCTCTTATGGGACAGCATACAGGGCCTAAAAGGTGAACCTGTTCACTCAGGATCCCAATTGCCTCAACAAATGGATCATCCAAACCTGCAAGGTACAGGTTGTGAAGCCCAATCGTGTGACTCCATTCTGACCAGCCTCTGGACCTTTGACACTGACCCTAAGGCTTGAAAGGAAATCAGGAGCAAGAGACCTTGCCATATTGCTGCTTCACACTCAGTGACCAGGGGACTTTGGGTCTTCTCCAAACCCAAGGAGATATTCTCCTTCTCTCTCCCGCCTTGGTCACTGCTCCTGAGGACAAATAGCTCCTCCGTTTAGCGAGAACCTATCATCTGACAGACTATGGAACTAGTAAGTAGGCCACTTCTGGACACATGTCTGTATCCACCATACACTTCATAATGATTGATCCTCAATATAGACAATAAGACCAAACTGTAGCATGATTCCATTTCTCTGCTTGCCTTGGAATGAACAGGAGTTTGGACAGGAAAACACACCCAGTGTCTACCTTGAGGCTTTTCATTCTCTCTGGCTGTTTAGTCTGAACTCTGGGCTGTTCTCTACAGGCATAAATCAAACTCTGGAATCATTCTTCTAAATTCATTAATAATTCGGAGTCCTGACTCTCCAAACCAGGATGTCTTCCTGATCTATATTCTTTCCATGTGGCCTTAATGTGTTTTACTATTCTTCCTCATTTAAGAGCAAAAACCAGTTTTTCATATGCTTTTTTGAGAGGGAGGGGATAGTTCAAAGTTTTTTAATTGCTTATGTTCAATACAAACCAAAGCATCTAAATTCACAATACAACTTTCATTAGTCTTGAGTATTTTTATATTATTTATATGAGCACTATCAGTTTATTAACACCTACTATCTTTAGCATACACATGCAAATTATTTTCTAGCTATTGCTAATAGTAAGTGAGGTAGGGTATTCTATAAACACTAAATTATCAGGGCACCTGGGTGGCTTAGTCAGTTAAGCCTCCGACTTTGGCTCAGGTCATGATCTCATGGTTCATGAGTTCAAGCCCTGCATCAGGCTCTGTGCTGACAGCTCAGAGCCTGAAGCCTGCTTCGGATTCTGTGTCTCCCTCTCCCTCTGCCCATCCCCCGCTCATGCTCTATGACTCTCTCTCTCTCTCTCTCTCTCTCTCTCTCTCTCAAAAATAAATATTGACAAAATTTAAAAATAAGTAAATAAACAAAATTAAAAAATAAATGCTAAATTATCATTCAATGAGTTATTTGCTGCTGTTCCTTTTCTGCCCTTTCTTGTTGGTGAATTGTATCTTGGGCCACTTGCTGCATTTTCTTCAGTTTTTCCAGGCTCAGAAATTTTAAGGGTTAAAGTTTGGGTTTACACAGCACCATTGCAGTTATATCTTCCACAGACAACTTTATTTGGAAGAATTTTCTGGAACATTGACTTCACTTGGCCATATCTGAATTGCTGGATACAGCTAAGTTTTTTCCTGAAATTTCTCCTGGTCTTTTTCATGGGAACGTTAGGCATCCAACCTGGTGTTACCAAGATGACTGACAGTTCTTGACTCAAGCTTACAAGAAGAAAGATTCATCTCTTCCCAGGTGGCTCCAGTTTTTTTTTTTTGTTTTTTAATTATTTTTTAATGTTTATTTATTTTTGAGACAGAGAGAGACAGAGCATGAACAGGGGAGGGTCAGAGAGAGGGACACACAGAATCTGAAGCAGGCTCCAGGCTCCAAGCTGTCAGCACAGAGCCCCACGCGGGGCTTGAACTCACAGACCATGAGATCATGACCTGAGCTGAAGTCGGATGCTCAACCAACTGAGCCACCCAGGCGCCCCGGCTCCAGTTTTTCATATGCTTTGTTTCCCTGTTCTCTCTTTACCATTTTCCCTTTCTTTGTTTAGTCTCCCTCCAATATGGATTTGATCTGAATTATTCCAGTAACTACATTTTCCTTCTATTTCACATTTGCTCTATAGACCAAACTTCAATATATTTCTTTTCCATTCACTGTATTCTGGATTTTTTTTTTCTCTTACACCATAAGTTAAGGGACAACCTGGGAGAGTTTGAATTACAAGTAGCCAATTGGCTGATCTACCTCATCTATACTTATTATTTTTATTCACACAAATAGGGCACCAAAATTCTCTGGGAAATCAGCTGTGTACTGTCCAGGTACAAGAAAGAAGTTGTGTAAGATTCCCTGAGAGATTTAAAGCTATCATCATGGTAACTTAGAAATAACCAACTGCAACTGTTCCATGGAGGCCCAAGACTCAGTTAATTACCACTGCTAAATTAATCCAAGAGACTCTAACCAAATGCCCAACTGAGTTGTAAAAATAATCACTAAATAACCAAAAGGTCTTCCAGAAGACAAGAGAGCATCACTTGGACCTGTCTATAATAGCAGACGCTGAATTTCTCCTTTCTGGTTTCCTTCTAGTTCACCGGAAAGCTGGTTATCCCTAAGGAGAAATGGAAGGAAAAGGATTTCTGACCACAGGATCATCACCCAAAAATGAGGCTCTCCTTAGAGAGTGAGCCACACTTCCTGCAGAAAACACAGCAGCCCATGAATCATGAAATAGAAAAATCTGCAGGCTAACTGATGACTTGGCCTCAGAAAGAAAAGGAATCATGGGTAATCACCCTGGCAAAATGTATGAAGCTTTCCTGACAAAGCTAAAAGTAGAATTTACTGTCCAGCAATGCAAAACAATTCTTAAAAATGCAAAATATAGACATGATCTGAGTTCAAATTCTGACTTGCCATTTACTAGATGTGTCATCTTGCTGAGCTTATCTAAGCCTCAGTGTGCTTATCTGTAAGTGGGAGTAATCATAGAATTGTAGTAAGGATTAAATAAAATCATCTAAATTAAGTACTTAATTAAATAAGTTGCACATGGTACATGCTCTTAAAATGTCATGACTGACTATTATGTATGAAAGATCCTTTTAACAGTGATCCCATGCACCAACCACTCCCAACTTGTGCTGAGAAATTTGGAAAACAACTGTATCATCAGAAAAAGCCTTGGGTTTTAAGATACTTCTCAAGGACTGGTCAAAAAACTGAAAGAACTGAGGGTAGCATCAGTGTAAGAAATTTGAAAGATGAAAGAGGAATCAAAATCCAGGAAGTGAGGAGCTGGTGTTATTAGATGGTGTCAGAGAATGGGTTTTGGCTTTTTGAGTGACTGTTTAAGATCTCAGAGCAGGGGCACCTGGGTGGCTCAATCTGTTAAGCATCTGACTCTTGATTTTGGCTCAGGTCATAATCTCACAGTTGGTGAGTTCAAGCCCCACATAGGGCTCTGTGCTGACAGCATAGATCTTCCTTGCTGACAGCGCAGAAGGATTCTTCCTCTCTCTGCCCTTCCCCCGCTTGCACTCTCTCTGTCTCTCAAAATAAATAAATAAAAATGTAAAAAAAAAAAGATCTCAGAGCAATGGATACCTGGCCAGAGATAAGGCTGGTGTATGGGAAAACCCACTGTGCATCAGTAGGAGAATGAAAAACATATGGTAGTCTATTCATATGATGGAATACTACTCAAAAAATTTTTAAAAAGTACTAAATACACAACACTTGTATGAATTGCAAAAATATTGTGAATAAACGAAGCCAAGTACAAAAGTATATACTGCATGATTCCATTCCTATGAAGCTCTAAAAGAGTTAAAACTAATCTAATGACAACAGAAAACCAAACAGCAGTTGTTTCTAGAATGGAGATGGGGGATGGGATTGACAGGAATAGGGAATTTGGGGAGTAAAGGAAATGTCCTGTGTGCTGTTTTGGTGGTAGTTTATCAAAATTCATTGAACTGAGCTATTTGTATTTTACTATATCCTATTATCACTCAATTAAATACAATATAATGAGAGCAAAATAAAGATGTTTCAGATTAACAAAGACTGAGACTGAAAGAATTTACCATTCACAGGCCCTCCTTGAAAAAGGTACTAAAGGATATTCTTCAGAAAGAAGAAAATTAAATGAAAAATGAAAGTAAATGAAGCAAATGAAATGAAATGAAATGAAAAAATGAAAGTAAAGAAGCAAAAGGAACTAGGGAAGCATCAAGAATGTATAAAAGAATGCCAAAAATATTCACTCACCTTATGTGAGTATGGTTTTTTTATGTTTGTTTATTTATTTACCTTGAGAGAGAGAGAGAAAAGGAAAGAGGAGCAGAGAGAGAGAGAGAGAGAAAGAATCCCAAGAAGGCTCCACACTGATATATTTAAGAGAGAAATATATATTTGACTAAATATATTTGGCTAAATATGACTAAATGTATATTTAACTAAAAATATTACTATGTAGTGATAAAATGAATAATGTTTTCAGAAATATATAATCATCTTATACCTATATATATACTGAATACCATAGCTTTGAAATATATAGAGGGGCACCTGGCTGCCTCAGTCATAAGAATATATGACTCTTGATCTTGTGGTAATGAGTTTGAGCCCCATGTTGGGTACAGAGATTACTAGATAGATAGATAAAATATATTTAGAAAAAACTCACAAGTAAAAATGAACAAAACCATAATCATTGGGGAAAGATTTTAACATCTTACTATAAATGCTATATAAAAAGCAGTAAGAAAAGAAGCATAATTAGTACCAGAACAATTAGCAAACTTCACCAAATGAACTACAACTTATATCCTACACCAAAATTTAAAGAATACATTTTGTTTTCAAGAATATATGAAAAATTTACCAAATATTGACAGGATACTTGCTCACAAAGCAGGATTTAATAAAGTCAAAACATTCTGTACCATACAGACCACATTTTGTGACCAAAGTACTATAATATTAGAAACTAATAGTTTAGAAATAAACCTCAAAACCATGAATGTTAGGAAATTTTAAAATATCTTGTACATAATTTATAGAACTGAAAATAAATCATAAAGGACAGTATCACTATTCAAAACTGAATGACAATAAAGGTACTACCTATCAAAATTGTTGTATGCAACTCAATACTCAGTACGAAGAGGTAATTGTTGCCTTAAATGCATATACTAGATAAGAAGAGAAATCAAAAGGCTATGGCTTCAGCATCTAACTCAAAAAATTAGACATTGAAAACAGAAACCCAAGTTAAGGAGTAGAAAAAAAAGAAATGAAAATGAAAAGAGCAGAAATTCATCATATAGAAACAAAGAACAAAATAAAGAGGGTCAACAGGACCAATGCCTGAGTCTTTGCAAGGATCAAAATGAAGCCAATCCTCTAGCAAGACCAAATAAGAAAAAGAACCAAGGTACATTGATCATATTAGACTTTAAAAAAGATATAAAATTACAGATACATTAGAAATGTAAACTGTCTTAAGAGAATGCTTGAACAACTTGATGCCAATAAATTTGAAACCTAAAAAAAGGCATACATTTTTCAAAAACAACATTTAAATTATCAAACTCTCATAAAAAAATGTAGAAATCCTAAACAGACTTATGATTACTAAAGCACTTGAATCAATAACTAAAAACCTATGATCTACCCTCCCTCCAAAAAAAGGGCAACAATGATTGCACAAGTAGATGCCAAACCTACAAGGAACAAGTATTTCCTAATTTATACAAATATTACCAAACATATAGAAAGAGAACTCCCCAACATGGAAGCCAATGAAAATGAAAACACAACAACCCAAAACCTCTGGGATGCAGCAAAGGCAGTCATAAAAAGGGAGTATATAGCAATCCAGGCCTTCCTAAAGAAGGAAGAAAGGTCTCAAATACAGAACCTAACATTACACCTAAAAGAGCTGGAAAAGGAACAGCAAATAAAGCCCAAAAACAGCAGAAGAAGGGAAATAAAGATTAGAGCAAAAATCAATGATATCAAAATCAAAAAAACAAAAAAAAAAACAAAAAAAACAGAACAGATCAATGAAACCAGGAGCTGGTTCTTTGAAAGGATTAACAAAATTGATAAACTCCTAGCCAAATTGATCAAAAAGAAAAAGGAAAGACCCAAATAAGTAAAATCATGAATGAAAGAGGAGAAATCACAACCAACACTGCAGAAATACAAACAATAATAAAAGAATATTGTGAGCAATTATATGCCAACAACTTGGCCAATCTGGAAGAAATGGACAAATTCCTAGAAACATATAAGCTACCAAAACTGAAACAAAAAGAAATAGAAAATTTGAACAGACCTATAATCAGTAAAGAAATTGAATCAGTAATCAAAAATGTCCCAACAAACAGGAGTCCAGGGCCGGATGACTTTCCAGAGGAATTCTACCAAACATTTAAAGCAAAGTTAACACCTATTCTTTTGAAGCTATTCCAAAAAATAGAAATGGAAGGAAAACTTTCAAAGTCATTCTACGAGTCCAGCAATAATTTGATTCCAAAACCAAACAAACACGCCACTAAAAAGGAAAAACTACAGACCAATTTCCCTGATGAACATGGATGCAAAAATTCTCAACAAGATACTAGCAAACCAGATCCAACTATACGTTAAAAGAATTATTCACCACGATCAAGTGGGATTTATTTCTGGGATGCACAGCTGGTTCAATACCCACAAATCAATCAATATGATACATCACATTAATAAAATAAAGGATAAAAACCACACGATCCTCTCAATAGATGCTGAAAAAGCATTTGACAAAATACAGCATCCTTTCTTGATAAAAGCCCTCAAGAAAGTAGGGATGGAAGGATCATACCTCATCATCTTAAGGCCATATATGAAAGACCCCCTGCTAATATCATCCTCAATGAGGAAAAACTGAGAGCTTTCACCCTAAGGTCAGGAACACAACAAAGATGTCCATTCTCACCACTGTTATTCAACATAGTGTTGGAGGTCCTAGCCTCAGCAATGAGACAAAACAAAGAAATAAAAGGCATCCAAATTGGCAAGGAGGAAGTCAAACTTTCACTCTTCTCAGATGACATGATACTCTATGTGGAAAACCCAAAAGACTCCCAAAAAACTGCTACAACTAATACATGAATTGAAGGATATAAAGTTGAAGGATATAAAATCAATGTACAGAAATCAGTTGCATTTTTATACATCAATAATGAAGTAGCAGAAAGAGAAATCAAGGAATTGATCCCATTTACAATTGTACCAGAAACCACAAAATCCCTAGGAATAAATCTAACCAAAGAGGTGAAAAAATCTATACACTGAAAACTATAGAAAGCTCATGAAAAAAACTGAAGATGCAAAAACAGGAAAAACATTCCATGCTCATGGAGTGGAAGAACAAATATTCCTAAAATGTCAATACTACCCAAAGCAATCTACATATTCAATGCAATCCCTATCAAAATAACACCAGCTCATTCTTCACAGAGGTAGAACAAACACTCCTAAAATTTGTATGTAATCACAAAAGACCCTGAATAGCCAAAGTAATCCATAAATGAAAATCAAAACTGGAGGCATCACAATTCTGGACTTCAAGCTGTATTACAAAGCTGTAATCATCAAGACAGTATGGTACTGGCACAAAAACAGACACATAGATCAATGGTACAGAATAGAGAACCCAAAAAGGGACCCACAAATGTATGGCCAACTAATCTTTGACAAAGCAAGAAAGAATATTCAATGAAAAAAAGACAATCTATTCAGCAAATGGTGTTGGGAAAACTGGACAGTGACATACAGAAGAATGAACTTGAACAACTTTCTTACACCATACACAAAAATAAACTCAAAATGGATGAAAGATCTAAACATTAAAACAGGAAGCTATCAAAATCCTAGAAGAGGAAACAGGCAAAAACCTCTTTGACCTCAGCCACAGCAATTTCTTACTTGACATGTCTCCAGAGGCAAGGGAAATAAGAGCAAAAAATGAACTATTGGGACCTCATCAAAATAAAAAGCTTCTGCAAAGCAAAGGAAACAATCAACAAAACTAAAAGGCAATGGCTGGAATGGGAGAAGATACTTGCAATGACATGTCAGATAAAGGGTTAGTATCCAAAATCTATAAAGAACTTATCAAACTCAACACCCAAAAAACAAACAACCCAGTGAAGAAATGGGTGAAGGACATGAATAGACACTTCTCCAAAGAAGACATCTGTTCAGATGGCTGAACAGACACATGAAAAAATGTTCAACATCAGTCATCATCAGGGAAATACAAATCAAAACCACAAAGAGACACCTCCTCATACTTGTCAGAAAGGCTAAAATTAACAACTCAGGCAACAACAGATGTTGGCGAGGAGGTGGAGAAAGAGGAACCCTTTTGCACTGCTGGTGGGAATACAAACTGGTGCAGCCACTCTGGAAAACTGTATGGAGGGTCCTCAAAAAATTAAAAATAGAACTACCCTACAACCCAGCAATTGCACTACTAGGTATTTACCCCAAGGAAACAGGAGTGCTGATTCGAAGGGGCACATGCACCCCAATGTTTATAGCAGCACTATCGACAATAGCCAAAGTATGGAAAGAGCCCAAATGTCCATCAACTGTTGAATAGATGAAGAAGATATGGTATATACATACAATGGAATATTACTCGGTGATCAAAAAGAATGAAATCTTGCCATTTGCAACAACATGGATGGAACTAGAGTGTTTATGCTAAGAAATATAAGTCAGAGAAAGACAAATATCACATATTTTCACTCATATGTGGAATTTAAGATACAAAACAGATGAACATCTGGGAAAGGAAGCAAAAAATATGTAAAAAGAGAGAGGGAAACAAACTATAAGAGACTCTTCAATACAGAGAACAAACTGAAGGTTGCTGGTGGGGTGTTGGGTGGAGGGAAGAGCTAAAGGAGTGAGAGGCATTAAGGAGCACACTTGTTGGGATGAGCATTGGGTGTTACATGTAAATGATGAATCCATTCTATTCCTGAAATTTTCTTCCTGAAATTATTGTTATACTATATGTTAACTAGGTTGGACTTAAATTTAAATAAATAAATAAATAAATTTTAAATGGAATAGAATAGAAACCCTGGAATTAGACCCACAAAAGTATGGCCAACTAATCTTTGACAAACCAGGAAAGAATATCCAATGGAAAAAAGACAGTCTAACCAATGGTGCTGGGAGAACTGGACAGCAACATGCAGAAGAATGAAACTAGACCACTTTCTTACACCATTCACAAAAACAAACTCAAAATGGTTAAAGGACCTGAATGTGAGACAGGAAACCATCAAAACCCTAGAGGAGAAAACAGGAAAAAGCTCTCTGACCTCAGCCGCAGCAATTTCTTACTTGACACATCCCCAAAGGCAAAGGAATTAAAAGCAAAAATGAACTATTGGGACCTCATGAAGATAAAAAGCTTCTGCACAGGAAAGGAAACAACCAACAAAACTAAAAGGCAACCAACGGAATGGGAAAAGATATTCGCAAATGACATATCAGACAAAGGGCTAGTATCCAAAATCTATAAAGAACTCACCAAAACCAAATAATCCAGTGAAGAAATGGGCAGAAAACATGAATAGACACTTCTCTAAAGAAGACATCTGGATGGCCAACAGGTACATGAAAAGATGCTCAACATCGCTCCTCATCAGGGAAATAAAAATCAAAACCACACTCAGATATCACCTCACGCCAGTCAGAGTGGCCAAAATGAACAAATCAGGAGACTATAGATGCTGGCAAGGATGTGGAGAAATGGGAACCCTCTTGCACTGTTGGTGGGAATGCAAACTGGTGCAGCCACTCTGGAAGACAGTGTGGAGGTTCCTCAAAAAATTAAAAACAGACCTACCCTATGACCCAGCAATAGCACTTATAGGAATTTACCCAAGGGATACAGGAGTGCTGATGCATAGGGGCACTTGTACCCCAATGTTTATAGCAGCACTTTCAACAATAGCCAAATTATGGAAAGCGCCTAAATGTCCATCAACTGATGAATGGATAAAGAAATTGTGGTTTAGGAGGCTAGTCAAGATGGCGGCGTAGGAGGACGCTGGGCTCACCGCGCATCCTGCTGATCACTTAGATTCCACCTACACCTGCCTAAATAACCCAGAAAACCGCCAGAGGATTAGCAGAACGGAGTCGCCAGAGCCAAGCGCAGATGAGAGGCCCACGGAAGAGGGTAGGAAGGGCAGCGAGGCGGTGCGCGCTCCACGGACTGGCGGGAGGGAACCGGGGCGGAGGGGCAGCTCACCGGCCGAGCAGAGCCCCCGAGTCTGGCTGGCAAAGGCGGAGGGGCCTGGCAGACTGTGTTCTGACAGCAAGCGTGACTTAGCGTCTGGGAGGACATAAGTTAGCAGCTCTGTTCGGAAAGCGGGAAGGCTGGAGGACAAAGGGAGGGAGAGCTGCTGAGCCCCCGGACGACAGAGCTCAGTTTGGCAGGGAACAAAGGCGCTCGCCAGCGCCATCTCCCCCACCCATCCCCCAGCCAAAATCCCAAAGGGAACCAGTTCCTGCCAGGAAACTTGCTCGCTCCGCACAAACACCCAACTCTGCTTCTGCGGAGCCAAACCTCCGGCAGCAGATCTGACTCTCTCCCGCTGCCACAGGGCTCCTCCTGAAGTGGATCACCTAAGGAGAAGCGAGCTAAGCCTGCCCCTCCTGCCCCCGTGCACCTTGCCTACCCACCCCAGCTAATACGCCAGATCCCCAGCATCACAAGCCTGGCAGTGTGCAAGTAGCCCAGACAGGCCACGCCACCCCACAGTGAATCCCGCCCCTAGGAGAGGGGAAGAGAAGGCACACACCAGTCTGACTGTGGCCCCAGCGGTGGGCTGGGGGCAGACATCAGGTCTGACTGCGGCCCGCCCACCAACTCCAGTTATACACCACAGCACAGGGGAAGTGCCCTGCAGGTCCTCACCACGCCAGGGACTATCCAAAATGACCAAGCAGAAGAACTCCCCTCAGAAGAATCTCCAGGAAATAACAACAGCTAATGAACTGATCAAAAAGGATTTAAATAATATAACAGAAAGTGAATTTAGAATAATAGTCATAAAATTAATCGCTGGGCTTGAAAACAGTACAGAGGACAGCAGAGAATCTCTTGCTACAGAGATCAAAGGACTAAGGAACAGTCACGAGGAGCTGAAAAACGCTTTAAATGAAATGCAAAACAAAATGGAAACCACCACGGCTCAGATTGAAGAGGCAGAGGAGAGAATAGGTGAACTAGAAGATAAAGTTACGGAAAAAGAGGAAGCTGAGAAAAAGAGAGATAAAAAAATCCAGGAGTATGAGGGGAAAATTAGAGAACTAAGTGATACACTAAAAAGAAATAATATACGCATAATTGGTATCCCAGAGGTGGAAGAGAGAGGGAAAGGTGCTGAAGGGGTACTTGAAGAAATCATAGCTGAGAACTTCCCTGAACTGGGGAAGGAAAAAGGCATTGAAATCCAAGAGGCACAGAGAACTCCCTTCAGACGTAACTTGAATCTTCTGCACGACATATCATAGTGAAACTGGCAAAATACAAGGATAAAGAGAAAATTCTGAAAGCAGCAAGGGGTAAACGTGCCCTCACATATAAAGGGAGACCTATAAGACTCGTGACTGATCTCTCTTTTGAAACTTGGCAGGCCAGAAAGAATTGGCACAAGATTTTCAGGGTGCTAGACAGAAAAAATATGCAGCCAAGAATCCTTTATCCAGCAAGTCTGTCATTTAGAATAGAAGGAGAGATAAAGGTCTTCCCAAACAAACGGAAACTGAAGGAATTTGTCACCACTAAACCAGCCCTACAAGAGATCCTAAGGGGGACCCTGTGAGACAAAGTCCCAGAGACATCACTACAAGCATAAAACATACAGACATCACAATGACTCTAAACCCGTATCTTTCTATAATAACACTGAATGTAAATGGATTAAATGTGCCAACCAAAAGACATAGGGTATCAGAATGGATAAAAAAACAAGACCCATCTATTTGCTGTCTACAAGAGATTCATTTTAGACCTGAGGACACCTTTAGATTGAGAGTGAGGGGATGGAGAACTATTTATCATGCGACTGGAAGCCAAAAGAAAGCTGGAGTAGCCATACTTATATCAGACAAACTAGACTTTAAAGTAAAGGCTGTAACAAGAGATGAAGAAGGACATTATATAATAGTTACAGGGTCTATCCATCAGGAAGAGCTAAAAATTATAAATGTCTATGCGCCGAATACCGGAGCCCCCAAATATATAAAACAATTACTCATAAACATAAGGAACCTTATTGATAAGAATGTGGTAATTGCAGGGGACTTTAACACCCCACTTACAGAAATGGATAGATCATCTAGACACACTGTCAATAAAGAAACAAGGGCCCTGAATGAGACATTGGATCAGATGGACTTGACAGATATATTTAGAACTCTGCATCTCAAAGCAACAGAATATACTTTCTTCTCGAGTGCACATGGAACATTCTCCAAGATAGATCATATACTGGGTCACAAAACAGCCCTTCATAAGTTTACAAGAATTGAAATTATACCATGCATACTTTCAGACCACAATGCTATGAAGCTTGAAATCAACCACAGAAAAAAGTCTGGAAAACCTCCAAAAGCATGGAGGTTAAAGAACACCCTACTAACGAATGAGTGGGTCAACCAGGCAATTAGAGAAGAAATTAAAAAATATATGGAAACAAACGAAAATGAAAATACAACAATCCAAACGCTTTGGGATGCAGCGAAGGCAGTCCTGAGAGGAAAATACATTGCAATCCAGGCCTATCTCAAGAAACAAGAAAAATTCCAAATACAAAATCTAACAGCACACCTAAAGGAACTAGAAGCAGAACAGCAAAGGCAGCCTAAACCCAGCAGAAGAAGACAAATAATAAAGATCAGAGCAGAAATAAACAATATAGAATCTAAAAAAACTGTAGAGCAGATCAACGAAACCAAGAGTTGGTTTTTTGAAAAAATAAACAAAATTGACAAACCTCTAGCCAGGCTTCTCAAAAAGAAAAGGGAGATGACCCAAATAGATAAAATCATGAATGAAAATGGAATTATTACAACCAATCCCTCAGAGATACAAACAATTATCAGGGAATACTATGAAAAATTATATGCCAACAAATTGGACAATCTGGAAGAAATGGACAAATTCCTGAACACCCACACACTTCCAAAACTCAATCAGGAGGAAATAGAAAGCTTGAACAGACCCATAACCAGCAAAGAAATTGAATCGGTTATCAAAAATCTCCCAACAAATAAGAGTCCAGGACCAGATGGCTTCCCAGGGGAGTTCTACCAGACGTTTAAAGCAGAGATAATACCTATCCTTCTCAAGCTATTCCAAGAAATAGAAAGGGAAGGAAAACTTCCAGACTCATTCTATGAAGCCAGTATTACTTTGATTCCTAAACCAGACAGAGACCCAGTAAAAAAAGAGAACTACAGGCCAATATCCCTGATGAATATGGATGCAAAAATTCTCAATAAGATACTAGTAAATCGAATTCAACGGCATATAAAAAGAATTATTCACCATGATCAAGTGGGATTCATTCCTGGGATACAGGGCTGGTTCAACATTCGCAAATCAATCAACGTGATACATCACATTAACAAAAAAAAGAGAAGAACCATATGATCCTGTCAATCGATGCAGAAAAGGCCTTTGACAAAATCCAGCACCCTTTCTTAATAAAAACCCTTGAGAAAGTCGGGATAGAAGGAACATACTTAAAGATCATAAAAGCCATTTATGAAAAGCCCACAGCTAACATCATCCTCAACGGGGAAAAACTGAGAGCTTTTTCCCTGAGATCAGGAACACGACAGGGATGCCTACTCTCACCGCTGTTGTTTAACATAGTGCTGGAAGTTCTAGCATCAGCAATCAGACAACAAAAGGAAATCAAAGGCATCAAAATTGGCAAAGATGAAGTCAAGCTTTCGCTTTTTGCAGATGACATGATATTATACATGGAAAATCCGACAGACTCCACCAAAAGTCTGCTAGAACTGATACAGGAATTCAGCAAAGTTGCAGGATACAAAATCAATGTACAGAAATCAGTTGCATTCTTATACACTAACAATGAAGCAACAGAAAGACAAATAAAGAAACTGATCCCATTCACAATTGCACCAAGAAGCATAAAATACCTAGGAACAAATCTAACCAAAGATGTAAAGGATCTGTATGCTGAAAACTATAGAAAGCTTATGAAGGTAATTGAAGAAGATTTAAAGAAATGGAAAGACATTCCCTGCTCATGGATTGGAAAAATAAATATTGTCAAAATGTCAATACTACCCAAAGCTATCTACACATTCAATGCAATCCCAATCAAATTGCACCAGCATTCTTCTCGAAACTAGAACAAGCAATCCTAAAATTCATATGGAACCACAAAAGTCCCTGAATAGCCAAAGGAATTTTGAAGAAGAAGACCAAAGCAGGAGGCATCACAATCCCAGACTTTAGCCTCTACTACAAAGCTGTCATCATCAAGACAGCATGGTATTGGCACAAAAACAGACACATAGACCAATGGAATAGAATAGAAACCCCAGAACTAGACCCACAAACGTATGGCCAACTCATCTTTGACAAAGCAGGAAAGAACATCCAATGGAAAAAAGACAGCTTCTTTAACAAATGGTGCTGGGAGAACTGGACAGCAACATGCAGAAGGTTGAATCTAGACCACTTTCTCACACCATTCACAAAAATAAACTCAAAATGGATAAAGGACCTAAATGTGAGACAGGAAACCATCAAAACCTTAGAGGAGAAAGCAGGAAAAGACCTCTCTGACCTCAGCCGTAGCAATCTCTTACTCGACACATCCCCAAAGGCAAGGGAATTAAAAGCAAAAGTGAATTACTAGGACCTTATGAAGATAAAAAGCTTCTGCACAGCAAAGGAAACAACCAACAAAACTAAAAGGCAACCAACGGAATGGGAAAAGATATTCGCAAATGACATATCGGACAAAGGGCTAGTATCCAAAATCTACAAAGAGCTCACCAAACTCCACACCCGGAAAACAAATAACCCAGTGAAGAAATGGGCAGAAAACATGAATAGACACTTCTCTAAAGAAGACATCCGGATGGCCAACAGGCACATGAAAAGATGTTCAGCGTCGCTCCTTATCAGGGAAATACAAATCAAAACCACACTCAGGTATCACCTCACGCCAGTCAGAGTGGCCAAAATGAACAAATCAGGAGACTATAGATGCTGGAGAGGATGTGGAGAAACGGGAACCCTCTTGCACTGTTGGTGGGAATGCAAATTGGTGCAGCCGCTCTGGAAAGCAGTGTGGAGGTTCCTCAGAAAATTAAAAATAGACCTACCCTATGACCCAGCAATAGCACTGCTAGGAATTTATCCAAGGGATACAGGAGTGCTGATGCATAGGGGCACTTGTACCCCAATGTTCATAGCAGCACTCTCAACAATAGCCAAATTATGGAAAGCGCCTAAATGTCCATCAACTGATGAATGGATAAAGAAATTGTGGTTTATATACACAATGGAATTCTACGTGGCAATGAGAAAAAATGAAATATGGCCTTTTGTAGCAACGTGGATGGAACTGGAGATTGTGATGCTAAGTGAAATAAGTCATACAGAGAAAGACAGATACCATATGGTTTCACTCTTATGTGGATCCTGAGAAACTTAACAGGAACCCATGGGGGAGGGGAAGGAAAAAAAGAAAAAAGAGGTTAGAGTGGGAGAGAGCCAAAGCATAAGAGACTCTTAAAAACTGAGAACAAACTGAGGGTTGATGGGGGGTGGGAGGGAGGAGAAGGTGGGTGATGGGTATTGAGGAGGGCACCTTTTGGGATGAGCACTGGGTGTTGTATGGAAACCAATTTGTCAATAAATTTCATATAAAAAAAAGAAAAAAGAAATTGTGGTTTATATACACAATGGAATACTACATGGCAATGAGAAAGAATGAAATATGGCCTTTTGTAGCAATGTGGATGAAACTGGAGAGTGTTATGCTAAGTGAAATAAGTCATACAGAGAAAGACAGATACCATATACTTTCACTCTTATGTGGATCCTGAGAAACTTAACAGAAGTCCATGGGGGAGGAGAAGGGAAAAAAAAAGGTTAGAGAAGGAGGGAGCCAAAACATAAGAGACTCTTAAAAATGGAGAACAAACTGAGGGTTGATGGTGGGGTGGGAGGGAGGGGAGGGGAGGGTGGGTGACGGGTATTGAGGAGGGCACTTTTTGGGATGAGCACTGGGTGTTGTTTGGAAACCAATCTGACAATAAATTTCATATTAAAAAAAATAAGAAAGTAAACAACATACTACTAGAATAAAAGAAGAAAGAAAGAAAGAAAGAAAGAAAGAAAGAAAGAAAGAAAGAAAGAAAAGAAAAGAAAATCATGGCATCAAAAAACAAAACAAAACATGGGGCGCCTGGGTGGCGCAGTCGGTTAAGCGTCCGACTTCAGCCAGGTCACAATCTCGCGGTCCGTGAGTTCGAGCCCCGCGTCAGGCTCTGGGCTGATGGCTCAGAGCCTGGAGCCTGTTTCCAATTCTGTGTCTCCCTCTCTCTCTGCCCCTCGCCCGTTCATGCTCTGTCTCTCTCTGTCCCAAAAATAAATAAACGTTGAAAAAAAAATTAAAAAAAAAAAAAAACAGAAAAAAAGAAAGAGAACTCCCTAACTCATTATATGAGGCTAATGCAACCTTATTGCCCAAAGTGGAGAAGGATAGTACAAAAAGAGAAAATTACAGGCCAAGCTCACTCATGAACATAAATGTAAAAGTGCTAAATAATTTATTAGCAACCAAATTCAGGGAAGTATTTAAAAATAAATACCCCATGACCAAGTAAAGCTTATTTCAGAAATGCAAGGATGAGTTAATGTTAGAAAATCAATAAAAGTAATATGCAACCCTAACACATAAAAGGAGAAGACATAATCTCAAAAGATATAGAATAAGAACACATGAAATGTAACATCTACTCAAGTAAAAATTCTTAGCACCCAGGACTGAAGGGGAACTTTCTTTACTTGATAAAGAGTATCTATCAAAAAACTTCAACAAATATCATGATTAATAGTTAAATGTTTAGAACATTCCATTTTTAAAAATAAGGATGGCCTTTAGCATTGTATTCAGCCTTTTCTTGGATGTCCTGGCTAAAGCAAAAAGACCGGGGGGGGGGGGGGGGGAGATGTAAAGATTAGACAAGAACAATCAAAATTGTCATTATTCACAGATGATACGATTGTCTGCATGGAAAAATCTATGAGATTATATAAAGAAACCATTAAAGGCAATAAGAGTTTGGTGGATACGAAATAATGTACAAAAATCAATAACATCTCTATATATACCAGCAACACACAATTAAAAATATATTTTAAAAATCATATCAGTCACAGTAGCAACAAAAAATATAAGGTATGTATATAAGAACATAGCTGACAAAAGACATTCATTAATATTATGGAAACAGTATAAAATTTTATTGAAGGGTGTAAATTTTTAAAACCTGAAAAAAATGGAAAAATGCAGCATGTTAATGGGTAAGAAAGACTCCCATTTTTTAAAGATAGCAATTCTCTCCAAATTAATCTGTAAAGTCCATGCATTCCAGTCCGATCTTCCTAGAAGGTGTTTTGTAGACCTCACCAAGCCAATACTAAAACTCCCCTGGAACAACAAAGAGCAAAGAATAACCATGACAATTTTGAGGAAAATAAATGAAAAGGAATGCACTTTAGAAGATACTATTTTTTTATAAAGTTGTTTCATAGAGCACAGTGAGACAGTGGACAATTATCCACAAGATAGAAAGTCTGGAAACAGACCTAGCTTTCTGCACTGGAACCTAGTGTGTAACAAAAGAAGCCTTAAAAATTAGCAGGAGGGGCACCTGGGTGCCTCAGTCCATTAAGTGTCCGACGTTGGCCCAGGTCATAATCTCACAGTTCATGGGTTCAAAGCCCTACATCTGGCTCTGTGCTGACAACTCAGAACCTGGACTCTGCTTCAGACTCTCTCTCTCTCTCTCTCTCTCTCTCTCTCTCTCTCTGCCTCTGCCCCACTAGTGCGCTCTCTCTTTCAAAAGTAAATAAATGTTAAAAAAAAAATTTAAACTTAGTGGGAAAATAGTATAATCTGTTTTTCTCACAATATAAATAAAATCATTTTAAATGGTATATCTATTAACACAAACTATTGGCAAGTATGTGGGAAATGAAAATTCCTAGGTGCGCTCACAGGAAGGCAGAGTACCTAGTAAATTTGAAGTGCTGTTCACTCTGACTTAGCACGTCCACCCTCTGTTCTCTACCTGAGAGAAACCTTGGCACATGCACGCAATGAGAGTGCACACAAAGTCCACTCTACTCTTTGTGAAAAGAAACAACCAGAACAAAGTGCTCATCAGAACGGACTATAAAATGTGTGGCGTATTCATAAAATGGAACACTTCAGGGGCTCCTGGGTGGCTCAGTCGGTTAAGTATCCGACTTCAGCTCAGGTCATGATCTCACTGTTCGTGGGTTTAAGCCCTGTGCCGGGCTCTGTGCTGACAGCTCAGAGCCTAGAACCTGCTTCAGATTCTGTGTCTCCCTCTCTCTCAGGCCCTCCCGCACTCATGCTGTCTCTCCCCTCTCTCAAAAATAAATAAACATTAAAAAAAATGGAACACTTCAAGCCATTACAATAAACTAAATCTTGATAGAATGCTAATGGAAAAAATAAAATTGCAAAATGATTTGCACAGAATATGCAGGTTTGTGTATGTACACTTACGTAAATTTTTAAACACAAAAAAAATACTGCCTGTTAGTAAAAATTAAAAAGCAAGCATGGGAACGATACCCAACTCATGTCAGGATGTGGAGTTTTCTTCTGCTATTTCCTTTCACAATATGAGGTAAAAATATAAAATGTGAACCTATGGTTCATAAATTTGGGCAATAGTACATGAGTGCCTTGATAAATTATTTACTGTACATATTTGTATGTTTGAAATAGGTGAGAATAAGCCTCTGAAGAAGTAAGTAAAGAATCATCTGTGGGGGGCCTGGATGGCTCAGTCGGTTAAGCATCAGACTTCTGCTCAGGTCATGATCTCATGGTTCGTGAGTTCGAGTACTGCATTGGGCTCTGTGCTGACAGCTCAGAGCCTGGAGCCTGCTTCAGATTCTGTCCCCATCTCTCTGCCTTTCCCATGCTCACTCTCTCTCTCTCAAATATAAAATTGAAAAAAAAAAAAACATTTAAAATTTTTAAAAAAAGCAATCATCTGTACAGATGTGACTAAGACGATCTGAGAAGGGCTAAGGTCAATTAAGGTAAAATGAAGGTGAATTCAGGTGGGCAAAATGGAAGGGTAACTATGTGAACTGAGACTTAGAAAGATGGGAACCAGACAGCTGGAACTTGCCAGAGGTTCTGTTCTCCTGTGCAGGAAAGAGAAGCTGAGAGCTCTGCCCCTTTTTTCTGGAAAAGGAATAGTTCATTGGACCTCACCTTAGAAATCTTTATAAGCTCATACTCCATCAAAAGTCTTTCCCTCCCTTTTCTCAATTCCATGTTTAGTTAGCCACCTCTGGTATTAATTCAGCTTCCCAGGTACCCTAACACTCTACTAGGGGTAGTCGGGATGACATTCACAGGAAAGGAAAATTCCTCCCATTGAAAGTATGATGGAGGAATTATGGTTTGGCCTTTGGATTAGGATCCAGAAAATCCCAAACTCAACTCCTGTTCTACCAATAGCTGTCTGACATTGGGCAATTTAGCTAAACTCTCTGGGCCTCAGATTCATCATCTTCAAAATGAATAGAACAAGAATACTTGCTTCACCAGGTTATTCTGAAGTTTAAATAATATGATACATACAAAGAGGTTAGTACATTGCCAGTCATATAGTAAATGCTGAATGGACCAGCAACATCAGCATCACTTGGGAACTTGCTAGAAATAAAAAATTCTCAGCTCCACCCCAGGCCTACTGAATCAGAAACTGTAGGGGTGGAGCCCAGCAATCTGTGTTTTTTTAACAAGCCCTCCAGGTCATTCTGATGACACAAAAGTTTGAGAATTACTGCGTTCAAATAATCAGGACCTCCCTTAAAGCTGAGGTAAATTAGCCTCCTCTCCATGGGTTGCATGGACACCCAAACAAAATTAATGTGCTTTTAGGAAAGGGGATGGGCAGTGCTAGGTAAGCCGCCAGATGTGCACTAACATTCCTTGAGTATTTACTATAAACCAACCTTAGGTTAACTACTTTGCAAACACTGCATAACCACCAACAAGGCAGGCAGTATTTTTATATGCATAATAGATTCAAAAGGTGAAGCATAGAGGGTTTATGCAACTTGCCCAAGATCACACAACTAACCAATGACAGATTAGACTCTAGAGAGTGCCTTCTAAGCCACACTACTACAGGGTTTTTTTCTTTTCAAAGTTTCCCTGCTTACAAAATGAAGGGCTATCTCCTATGACCCTCATCTGGCCTGGAGGAAGCCAGCTGCCCTAGGTAACATCTGTAGCTTGCCTCACTTTACAGGTAAGGAAACTGAGGCTAAGAGAAACTATTATATGCCCCAAAGCCACTGAGTCACCAGAACTTGAAACCTAGTTTTCTTAGATAAGATTTATCATATCTGTTAAAGGTTTATCTATCTTAGCATTGGGGGAGATCTACTTCCTTTTTATATTTATTTAATTTATTGTTAAATCTGGAGTTTTAAACAATTGAGATATTAGCAGCTTCTTGACTGGAGTAGAAACTGCTGAAGAGAAAAGATCCTAAATGAGCATTTGCACTTAGAAAGAAAGGTCCCCTTCTCCCTTCAGAACCCTCTACAAAATTGCCATCTGTGCTGTGGTAGCAGCTGCTCCATTCTCATACTTGACTCCATTGGGACTAACTTTGGGCTCCTTTTTTAAAAATTGGAAATCAATGTCAAAGCAGGTGATGGAGAAAGCCAATGAAGTTCTTTTGTTCATATTCCCTTGCTAGGGGGTACAAACACTCTTCTCATCGGAGCATTGATCTGATAGCACACAACTGTCTGCATTTCTTACGTTGGCATACTGAGGTCCTTATGGTACTCTTAGCCTGGCATGGGCTAGACTTGCTTTGGACTAGAAAAAAGAAATCAATAATTCTTTACAAAACCTTTACTTGGGACAGTATTCAGAAGCCTTCTATTTCTGCCACTTTGGTCAAAATGGAAGATTCAATATGAGACATCCACTCTATTTTCTGTAAGTTGTTGCCCTTAAATTCCTAAATTGATCAAGAAGTAGACAAAAACTTAAGGCAATCATTCAGCCAAAGAAAAGGTCATCAGAATAACTGCTTCTTCTCAAATTATCATTCTCTGCAATTTGGGTGCCTAATTTACCAGTGTGTCATTTTTCAACTTTATGACATGTTCTTTCATTTCTCACCCTCTAGAGGTGGATTGAATGATGAATTCCAGTCCTTCACCCCCCTTCTCCATGGCTTTGTTATGGCCAGAATGTATTTCCTGGCCTTAAACTTGGGCTCCACCACATGGCTTGCTGTCATCATTGGCAGGAGGAAAGAAAGGACAGTCCAGGGCCTAGACATGAATATTTCTGTTTGCCATCTTGCTCCTCTGCTATCACTATGGGAAAAACTTGCCCCTCTAGGTGGGGCTAAGTGGCTGCTTCAGGGAGGAAGACAGACGCGGAATCTATCTAGCCTAGACCTACAGTGAGACGTGGAGCCACCCCCAGACACTGCAACTGGACCGTTGACACCCAGCTGAGCCCAGCCCAGTTGAGCCAACACTCACCTAACCTACATATCCATGAGTTATACATATCCATGAGTGCTTATTATGTATGCTACTATGATTTTATGTTGCATTGATGTAACAATAGTTAACTAGCACTCTTTTAGAAGAAAATGATATAATTCTATGCATAAGATGAGACTATAAAAAACATAATCGCTTTTGAATCAACCCTGGCGATCAATGGGGTGACAGATGTCGCAGCCAGATCGCCCTCACATCCAACATAATTGCTTTTGAAACACACACACAGAACATGGTCAGATACATGAATTTGTCCTATTTTTCAAAAGAGTTGGGGAAATTTTTTTAAAAATTGCTTTGGGGAGGTGCCTGGGTGGCTCAGTTGGGTTAGGCATCGTCCAACTTCGGCTCAGGTCATGATTTCGCAGTTAGTGGGTTCGAGCCCCGCATCAGGCTCTGTGCTGACAGCTCAGAGTCTGGAGCCTGCCTCAGATTTTGTGTCTCCCTCTCTCTCTCTGCCCCTCCCCCGCTCACATTGTCTCTCTCTCTCTCTCTCTCTCTTTAAAAAAATAAATAAACATTTTAAAAAATCTTAGAAAATAAATGTTTGGTATAAGTCTGAATTATTTTTAAAACACCTCTGGCCATGTGTTTTTTATGTATATTTTACTTTATCTGGGCTAATTACAGCTTCCAGAGCATACACCAATAAAATTGTGATTCGGGTATCTCTGTTTCCTCTGATATAAAAGCTGGAGTAGGAAAATAGTGGCAGAAAAATGCAGTAATTCGAGGAATTGGAATTAGAAAGTTTGATCAGAAATATAGAAGGCATGAGTCTCAATGGGTGGCTTAACTAATCTGTGGACACAAAGGGATGATGAGTGTTTGATGAGACTTTGAATGAAAGAATGCTCTACTTTTTTTTTTACATTTATTTATTTATTTTGAAAGAGCAGAAAGAGCAGGGTAGGGGCAGAGAGAGAGGGAGAAAGAGAGAATCCCAAGCAGTTTCTGTGCTATCAACACAGAGCCTGATGCGGGGCTCAGTCTCATCAAATCAAGAGTCAGATGCTTAACCGACTGAGCCACCCATGTGTCCCAAGAATACTCTATTTTAAACCATTTCCAGATGGTTTTTCTGTGTTCATTACACTGAGCTTTGAAGAACTAGAATGTGTTTGTGAAGTTTTAACCCCTGCCACCTGACATTTGGGCTCAGTGAAGAAACTCCACAGGTTAGTGAAAACTTTTGACATCCATAAAAATCTAGAATTTGAATGGGGTCCAAATTCTGCCATAGCCACATATTTAGTGCCACTAAATATGGTTTCTTCCAGACCATGGCCATATTTCTGTACAGATAGTCACGAATTCTTTGCCTCCAGTTCCAAGGAGTGGCCCTAATGCCCAAAGATGAGTCAGAATCAGCAAAAACGATGAGCTACATTTCACAAAATAACTTTATTTAGCACCCAGTGAAAATCTATTTGTGGAAATGAACTTGTGATAAGCCTTTATATAAAATGGAATATTTCTGTTTAAGTCAGTTTCTTTAAAAGTTTATCCTAACCTTTGCATGCAGTTGTAATTATGTTATGCCTACAAACTTCTTTCCTGTCTTTAATATAATATTTGCTCACAAGCATATGATTACATATGTTAACGATTGAATAGTATTCTCAAATCAAAGCTATCCCATTTGTTTAGTCATTCTCTTATAATTGTATATTTCAATTTTGGGTTTTTTTTTAATAAAGAAGAATGAAAGGGATATATCTGTGCACACTAATTTCCCTTGGTTGCACATGTCAGTTTCTTGTGAAAGATTCCTAAACATAATACCATTAGATCAACAGTTGTGAACATTTTTTAATGTTTTATTTATTTTTTGAGAGAGAAAGAATGTGAGTAGGGGAGGGGCAGAGGGGGGACATGAGTGGGGAGAGGCAGAGAGAGAGAGAGGGGCATGAGTGGGGAGGGGCAGAGAGAGAGGGGGACAGAGGATCAGAATCGAGCTCTGTGCTGACAGCAGAGAACCTGATGCAGGACTCGAACTCACAAACCCCGAGATCATGACCTGAGCCATGAGCTGAAGTTGGACACTCAACCAGCTAAGCTACCCAGGTGCCCCAACAGTTGTAGACATTTTTATGGCACTTTGTAGATAGTGAGATGCTGGTTTCTATATGGTTATGACATTTTCACTAGAGTGAAGAATACCAATTTCACCAGTGTCACAAGTATTAGATATTATCATTTACAAATCATTTTTGCTGATATAAGAGGCAAACAAGTTACCTCTTTATATTTTCAAACCAGCATTGCCTGATTACAAGGCAAATTGAGTATTTTTCCATTTTTATTTGCAGTTGTATATCACATGCTCATTTGCTAGTTATCTTTTCATGGTTTTTGTTTGTTTGGGTTTGTTTTGTGAGGTTTTTTTTTTTTCCTACTTTTATATTTAGTAAAGAAAAGACATCAGCTAAAGAATCAACAATTTGCTGGGTGTGGGGGTAAGGGGGAAAGACCAAAATAAAGAGGCGATTGTGCAGAATCATCTTTAATGATAAATTCACTGAAGATGACCCCACCTTCAAAATGTCCTTTGATAGGGGCGCCTGGGTGGCTCAGTCGGTTGGGCATCCGACTTCAGCTCAGGTCACGATCTTGTGGTCCATGAGTTCGAGCCCTGCGTCAGGCTCTGGGCTGATGGCTCGGAGCCTGGAGCCTGCTTCCGATTCTGTGTCTCCCTCTCTCTCTGCCCCTCCCCCGTTCATGCTCTGTCTCTCTCTGTCTCAAAAATAAATAAACGTTAAAAGAAAAAAATTTTTTTAAATGTCCTTTGATAATTGGGGGTTGAGAGATAATAGAGGGAATTGTGTTAAACACACAGAATATACTAGACCTAACTGACAAAATGGAAACAGACAATGTACATGCAGTAAATAACAGCCACTCAAAAGTGAAACTGGAGCACAAATGGGCAAAGTAAAAGCTATGGCTGCACCTGATATCCGTGGTAAGAACCTGCCCCCGAGGTTCAGTGCACCCGATGCTGAGGAGAGGCTGGGCCTTACAGGTTAAGCTCATGTGCACATTTGGGAACACAGATATTCAGTGGTGTCCTCAGACCTACAGAGATGACCCCTATTGAGGACAGTGATAAGGATCCCTGCAAGTGGGGAGAGGGCGGGGAGGGCACAAAGTGGACTGGTTGAAGGATAAAGATTTGGTTTTAATCTCATGACCTTCTAGCTGTGTGACTTTGAAAATATGACTTCCTCTCTCTAACCCTCAGTTCCACATGCAACGGGAAGGAACTAACTGCACTCATCCCATAAGACTGAGAGTTCAATGAGACAACGCAGAAACTGCCTAGCTCAATGCCCAGCCCGGATTTAGCTCTCCATAAATCTGATTTATTGGGTAATTATTATTAATTGTCTGTAAAAGAAATGTATACATGAATAACTCAGTTAAGAAATGGGCAGAAGATATGAATAAACAGATTTCCAAAGAAGACATCCAGATGGTTAACAGACACATGAAAAGATGCTCAACATCACTCATCATCTGGGAAATACAAATCAAAACCACAATGAGATACCACCTCACACCTGTCAGAATGACTAAAATTAACAACACAAGAAATAACAGGTGTTGGCAAGGATGAGGAGAAAGGGGAACACTATTGCACTGTTGGTGGAATACAAACTGGTGCAGCCATTCTGGAAAACAGCACACGGGTTTCTCAAAACACTAAAAATAGAGCCACCCTACAATCCAACAATTGCACTACTAGGTATTTACCCAAAGGATACAAAAATATAGATTCAAAGGGGTACATGCACCCCACTGTTTATAGCAGCATTATCAACAATAGCCAAACTATGGAGAAAGCCCAAATGTCCATTGACTGATGAATGGATAAGAAGATGAGATACACACACACACACACACACACACACACACACACACACACACAATGAAATATTACTCAGCCATCAAGAAAATGAAATCTTGCCATTTGCAATGACATGGGTGGAGCCAGAATGTATAATGATAAGCGAAGTAATTCAATCAGAGAAAGACAAATACCATATGATTCCCACTCACATGTGGAATTTAAGAAACAAAACAGATGAGCATATGGGAAAGGGGAAAAAGAGAGAAGTAAACAAATCACAAGAGATTCTGGACAGAGAACAAACTAGGGTTGATGGAGGAAGGTGTGTGGGAGACAGGCTAGATGGGTGATGGATTTTAAAGAGGGCACTTGTGATGAGCACGGGGTGTTATATGTAAGTGATGAATCACTGAATTCTACCCCTGAAACCAATATTGCACTGTATGTTAACTAAAATTTAAGTAAGATAAAAACTAAAAAAAAAAGAAATTTATCCACGAATTATATCTTAGAGTTATTTAAAAGACTAAATGAGACAGAGAAAAAAACAGCTATAATTGGCCAAGTCTGGCCTTGCACTTCTGATCTGGCTAAACTGCCTGGCCTCCATCATGCAGCCAATGTCCAAGAAGACCACATCCACTGCAATGTGAGCTTATTCCCAGCCCGTTTTGAATTTCACAACGAGTTATAATTTAGCATTAATATATTAACAAATTTAATAACAGAATTAATAATCAGTTATTAATTAAAATCTTGATTATCTGCTGTTATCAGTTATTGTGGCAAGTATTATATGTTGCAATAATACTGCAAGGTAAATAGTAGCAGTAGCAGTAGTACTCCAATGTGGAAGAATGAATAAAGGATTCTTTTTAACAGCTGGCATCAGAGGGCCTCTTGTGGAGGGACTACCCTGGTTAATAGCCACTTCCATAAAAGATAGATAGGATACACCCTTCCCCCATTTTCTTATTGCTCCTTTTCTCCTTTCTGCTGCTTGGCGCTAGGAGAGATGGCTGGGACTCCATCTGGGGCCATGAGGACAGGAGCCACACCCTAGGTGGAAGGAAAAGCTGGAAGCAGCCTGAATCCCCCATGGTTAGAGCCACCATGCCAGCCCAGAACTATCCATCACTGGACTTTACTAGGGAAGAGAAAAAACTCCTCTTTTTGAGCTAGTGTTTTCAAGTCTCTATCAATGACAACCAATCCTAACCCTGACTGATAAAAGAGGACATAAGACTTTACCCAGAAGCCAAATTTATTTTAGGGTCAAAGAACACAATCACTTCAGCTGACATCTGGGTTACAACTGTTGTAAAGATGGGGAAACAGAGGGTCAAAGAGATTAAGTGACCTGCCCAAAGCTAAATATATGGTAGAACCAAATTTGCATCAAGATCCACCTGGCTTAACGCTTGCATTTTAACTGACTATTTTCCTCCTGATTTCTGCCTTTTCTGTGAAGCTGATACTATACAGCTTTTTGGATACTAAACTTGTCTCCCTTCTCAGTTACAGTCTGCACATTCACTATTCCCAGCGGTGGTCGGCCTCCACCACCTTGACACTGATCCTTTCTCCATTCCAGTGGAGACTAGCTCCCTTGACTCTATCCCAGGGTAAATGCACATAAACCAGTATCCCCACTAGAACTCCAATAAGAAGGAATGAGACATTAATTCAGCCATACTTTCTATAAGACTTTCATTAAAGTTAGACACATGCATTTTCTCCTTCAAATTGAGTCACAATGAGATTCAAGAAGAATTTCTAAAAGTATGAGGATAATATATTCAAATCAGTTATTAAAGAAAGCTAGAGGTGTTTAGGGTATGTCCTTCAACCTCCTGAGATTGATACCAGGGGAAAATATGCCCTTTCAACAAAGATTCTAGAATGCCACCGTGAAAGAGAGAATGCTAAGCTGGCTGACCCTTTTGGCATTTCTTTATATCAAGTCTAATAAATTCGTTCTTAAAATAATTTTTTTCTCTTATGAAAGTAGTTCCTGTTCATTATAGGATAATTATAAAATAAAAAAGGATTATAACTCAATAAGAATCACCGTTCATATTTTGGTATTCCAACTTGCAATCTCTTTGCTTCATCAATGTTTTAAATCTTTGCAATAATATGACATATAAAAAACTTATATAGAGTGACTGTTAACAATAGCTATTTTTATTCTTCACGTTATGAATACAGATTGCAAAATTTAGAAAACAGAAGGAAGTATGGAAAAATAAAATCACCCAAAATGTCAATGCTCAGAGAAAATTAATGAAAGCATGTTACTGTTTGTCCCAGCAGCCTTCCTATTGTATATTTTTACATGATTGAAATCAAACTGTAGAGGCTAGATTTTTAAGTAAATTCAACACAGGAACACCTAGGTTCTACACAGAAGATGTCGCAAAGAGTTTTTTTCCTTGGAAATCCAATGTCTAAGTTCATTACTATGAATTTTTTAAAGAAGCAGAACACCATTGCTCAAGTACTTTGACAAAGAAAATCACTAATATGTTGCTCTTTGCAACTCTGATTTTGTGGAAAGAAAGAAAAATCATGATTTGTTTAGTAATTTTTCTGGCACAGTATCCGCATGTAAATAGTTTTGTCATTCTTGGTAAGTACTTGCAGAATAACACCAATAATTGTTTCAAGTGGTTTCAAACATGGCAACAATGACCATCTGAACTATGGAGGGAAGAATATGGCCAAAAAAAACCCCACGAAAAACCACACGTCCTGGTGCTGTAAAAAGAGTAAATGCAAAAAATGAAGAGCTAAGAGACCCCACTGTCTTAGGGGCTATAACAAAATGCCACAGACTGGGTTGTGTAAACAACCCCCTAGTTTATTTCTCCCAGTTCTGGAGGCTGGGAAGTCCAAGATCAAGGTGCCAGCAGACTTAATGTCTGGTGGGAGACAACTTCCTAGTTCACAGACAGACATATTTTCACTGTGTCATCACATGGCAGAGGGAGCAAAGGAGCTCTCTGGGATCTCTTTCATGAGGGCACTTATTCCATTCTTGAGGGCTGCACTCTCATGACCTAAACCATCTCCCCAAAGCTCCACCACCTAATACCATCACACTGGGCATTAGGTTTCAACGTATGAATTTTCCAGGGGGAAGGTGCACATTCGGTCTATAGCACACACTTCCTTCCTTTTCTTCTTTTCTCCTCATGTCCAGGAATACATCAGCTGTCTTTGTTCACAGAGGACATGACTTCCTGCTACATCTGTTGTTTCCTCCTTCCGACTTCCTGTTCCCATAGTGTTCTAAAGACTGCATTCTCTGAATACATGCAGTCAGGTGGCAGAGGCAATAATTCATACTGTGGACCTATACAGAGGTGCAGCTGAAACCCTGGCACAAGGATCCCCAGAGTTCCACAACTCTGGAATTATATTTGTAATAAAATTAGTCCAAAAAAAAAAAGCCACATGATCACTGCATGCCTTGAAACGTCAGTCCATTATATTGGTAATGCATATGAAGCCCCAAATCACAGCTCCCAGCAGCATCATGGTTAAGGAAGCAAAGCCCAGGAGTTTGTAATCTTCACTCATCTCCTTCAAATATTAAAAATTTTTTAATGTTTATTTATTTTTGAGAGAGAGAGAGTGCAAGCTGGGGAGGGGCAGGGAGAGAGGGAGACACAGAATCCAAAGCAGGCTTCAGGCTCCAAGCTGTGAGCACTGAGCCCAATGTGGGGTTCAAACCCACGAACTGTGAGATCACGACCTGAGCTGAAGTCGGACACTTAACCAACTGAGTCACCCAAGTGCCCCATCTCCTTCAAATATTAAAGGTTCTTCACAGGAACTCATTAAAACTCTCAGAAGTGTCTCTCTCCACTTTCCCAAAAGATATCTCTCTGTTTCCCTCCCTCCCTCCCTCTCTCTCTCTCCCTCTCTCTCTCCACCCCCTCCCCACCCATTGCTATCAGCTTGGCACCTCAGTGACCTGTCCCCTCCTTGCCCTCAGGAACAAGCTCTTGGCACCCTGTCTCCCACTAGACCCCCAGGGAGTTGTCATTCTTCTAGGCTTCTTTATTCTTGTGAGAATACAACCTAGAGTTTCTGATCTTTTTTTTAGAAGAAGGAGTGGGGAGCTAAGAGGACAAAGGGCAGATGAAAGAAAGCTGTGAGGGGTGCCTGGGTGGCGCAGTCGGTTAAGCGTCCGACTTCAGCCAGGTCACGATCTCGCGGTCTGTGAGTTCGAGCCCCGCGTCGGGCTCTGGGCTGATGGCTCAGAGCCTGGAGCCTGCTTCTGATTCTGTGTCTCCCTCTCTCTCTGCCCCTTGCCCGTTCATGCTCTGTCTCTCTCTGTCCCAAAAATAAATAAACGTTGAAAAAAATTTTTTTTAATAAAAAATAAATAAAAAAAAAAAAAGAAAGCTGTGATTTTTATCCTATTAATAATATGGTCCAGGAATTTATGACCTAGGAAGAATGAGATGTTGGCCATGTCAGGAAAGGAAACCAATGAGACTGGAATCCAAGGCATCACCACTCTAGGGCACAGAGGAGTGCAGAGCACTCTTCTAAGTCATGTCCATCCTTCTCAAGAAGAGAAGATTCTGGGTTTGGGGACACTGGGAACAAGTTCAATGCAGGGGCAAAGTTCACACAGGGAGTATGTGAGAACATAAACCACAGTGGAGACACAGCATGTACGACAATCTCCACCAACCCTCCACACCTCCACTTACTCCTCAGCTGCTGCCACCACCAGCATCACATGCACCAGCACCACGTGTAAGTTACTATTTTTTCCTTTTTAGAGAAAAACTTAATATGAAAAATATACAGAATAAAAATACCACCGAGAATAGATCATTGTCAGTACATTGTCATGCGTTTAGGGTCTTTTTTTTTTTAATGATTTTACTTTTATGCTGAGTTGGTGAGACATCCACATGGTTCAAAATATAAAAGGTAAGAAAGGGTATATACTGCAAATCTTCCCCCCCATCCACTGTTGCCCATACATCCAGTTCTCTGCCCCCAGAGGCTACCATGTTTTAAATACTTTTTAAATAAAAGAAATAAAACATTATAGATACAGTTGAAGTCTCCTTTTCCTCATTCTCTTTCAGTGCCCCCTAGAGGCAACCATTATCATGAATTTGATTCATCCTTCCAATGCC
The DNA here is from genome assembly GCF_018350175.1 of Felis catus. Lineage (NCBI taxonomy): Eukaryota > Metazoa > Chordata > Mammalia > Carnivora > Felidae > Felis > Felis catus. Next base: position 119,135,695 of record NC_058374.1, read on the forward strand.
TTTTTATGGTTGTTACATCCATATGCATGTATTTGTGAACCAGAGAGAATTTTGTGCTGTTGTGCTTTTTGTAATTCACATCAATGGTATCATACCTTAAAGCACTACCCCTAGGCTGCCAGTTCATTACTTTTAACTGCTATATGATATTCTAGTGTATGACTAGACTATGTTTTATTCATCCATTTTCCTACAGATAGGGAATTTTCTCCTGTTTTTCAATAATATAAACAATGCTACTCTTTGGAATTTTCTAAATTAAAATAATACTTAAGGCCATGTCTCCCCAGATGAATCTATAAATTCAAAATAATTGAGCCAAAACCTACTAGGATGTTTTATGAAAATTAATCAGCTAATTCTAAAGTTCATCTGGAAAATAAAACAAGTAAGAATTGGGTAGTGTTTCTTGAAAAGAGTCAGGGAAATTTGCCCTGTAGTTTTATAATCTGCTTATTTTCACTTAGTGTATCATGATGGGGAAGGAAGGATCAGCTAGCTGCCTGGGTACTTCTAACAAAGAAAAGATAGACCTTCTTTTCCTGGAGGTTGTTCTGACTAGATGAGAGGCTGGAAATGGTGCCTGAGAATGAAGTCAACATGGCAAGGTCCAAACAAGAAGAATCAGGAGAGACTGAGCTAGACCCTGAAATACCATAGCTGGAACCAGTCCTACCTTTACACTGGTTATTTAGATGATAAATGTCCTCAATCGTATACTTTATTTAAAGGTGCGGGGGGGGGGGGGGGGGCGCAGGGAGGATGTCCTGTCTGTAGCCAAAAGCATACTAACTGATATAATGGCTTATAACAATGTCTGATTTAATCAATCATGAGCTGTTGGATTTTTAAGTGATTTTCAACATGCTTGCAACCTCCCCAAACAAAAAACTGCAAGGAATATCTTCATTGCTAAATCTCAATGCAAGCCTGATTATTTCCTTAGCATAGATTCCTAAATAATTCCTACTCAAGTGGAATTACTCAAACCAGAATATGGAAAGAAGAGGTTTGTTTGGTAGAAAAAATGTAACAAATACTAATTCAATAGAGAAAAGTATGGAAACCAAAATAACCTCTGAGTCCTAACCCTATATATACTCAATGTCTTCTGCTTCCCTTACCATGTCAAGAGGGTCAGAACATCTTCCTGTCTCAGACCTCAAGGCCTCTAGTCTATCTGCTGCCAGTGCAAGAACAAATAACAACAGTAATGATAATAGTTAACATTTATTAAGCATTTATTCCCTGCAACAAAGAATTCATATATTATCTCATTTAATCCTCATAATAATCCTATTCAGAAGATATTTCTTAAGTTATTATTCCCATTTTTCAAATGGGGAAACAGGCTTAAGGATAATTAGTGACTTGTCTGGTATCACACCGCTACCTGAACGAGCTGGGATCCCAAACTGGCCTTACTGCTCCCAATGCTGCTTCTCTGACCTCTCCCAGAGTCTCCACCAAGAGCTCTCCTTGCAGATCTGTCCACCCAGTTTCTTAGCTTGATTGTGCTTTCTTTTAGTTAACATTAAAAGAATAAATATTGAAAGAATATCCAAAAAATAAATGCCAGAGTTGGCAGGAAGCAAGTAAACAGACATGTTCCCAGCAGCATATCCTGTGCCCTCAGTTACTCCAGAGGTGTGGAGGCTCACTTGGAGGGATGCCTGGGCCTTGGTGGAGCTAAGTAAGGGATCCAAAGGCAAGCCAGGCTTCAGGTGAAGCTGCCATTGCATGGATGGAAGGCAAAGCAACAACATGGGGGGAAATAGTCTGATTCCTTGAAGATATCACTGACATATTGGATCAAGTTTTACCCCAAGCCTGCCCTCCCTCTCAACTTGTCAAATACATGAACTAATAAATTCCCTTTATTGTTTCAGCCAGTTTGAGTGAGGCTGTTTGTTCACTGCAACCAAAAGTGTTCTACCGGCTTCCTCTCCTATCTGGACCTTCCGAGCACAGAACTTGTATCACACAGTCTCCTGATAATAACAAAGCTGATATTTACATAGAATTTACCATGTGCCAGGCTCTCTCCTAAGTTCATAATGCATTTTGATTTATTTAGCCATCACAATAGTCCTATCGAGGTAGGTTTTTTGGCGTGTTTTTGTTTTTAGCCTATTTCAGAAATAAGGAAAGTGAGGCCAGAATCAGGTTAAATTAACTGGCACAGCCAGCAGGTGGCAGAACTGAATTCAAATGTAGTCGTCCCCTCCAGCTCCACAATTCTTGATCTTAACCCCATTGCCTGCAGTTCACTCACTGCTGTCCTGGGTTCTCTCATCAAGTAAGACAAAGAGCATCATCTTGGACTGACAAAGGGTGGAGTGAGGTGTGGGTGGGGCATATGCAGATGTTCATCTCCACTTAGTTTTAGGAAACCTGAAGGTGCACATGTCAGTTTGCATTATCTCAAAAGCCAGTTGAGAATTTGACTATGTCACTCTCCTAAGTCACTAATGAAACTTCTGCCAGGTTATTTCTCAGCTGCTGACAGTGGTTGTCTATGGCTGAGTCGATATTTTCATGTCTACTCATAATCCTGTGTGTCAAGATCACTGAAAAATAAATGCCAGGATTTTTTCTCCGTGTTCTAGCGGCTGCTTTGATTTTAGACACAAAGTCTAAAGTCTGTCTCCCAGGTATTATGTGTATAGAATCCAAGAGGTGTAAATTTATGTAGAATTTATTCACATAAACATGGAAGTATTCTCAACTATTGTGCTTTTTGAAGAAAAGCAGCCCATGTATCATCTGCATTTTGCTGAGGTAGCTGTGGAAGCTTCAACCAATGACACTTGGGTTTCAAACTATGCCTTTATCTCCATGCCAAATACTCTTAAATTTTTCATTAAAAAAAAAAAGAAAAGAAAAACCAGAGAGCTGCAAAAATTCTCTTTGCTATCAGGAGGTTATGATATTTCAGGCTAATAATAATCTTTAATGTAACTGAATGGGAACTATTTTCTTATTACTTTCTCTTTCTCTCTCTCTCTCTCTCTCTCTCTCTCTCTCTCTCTCTCTCTCTCTGTTGGTTTTTTTTTCCATTCTATTTTTTTAGTTCAAGTGTAAAAACGGCTCACTCAGGAGGCAAAAGAAAAAAAGAAGAAAATTGTGGACCGTACTTCCAAGTTCAAAGACTAAGTGTTGGGAAATCACAGTTCATTACAACTAAAAGTCTATGATGAGATGTTTGCATATGTACATCTCAAAGTGAGCCAGAAACCTTTCCTTGGCAGCCTGAGAGGAAAGAATGTTTCCAATCTTCTTGCCCTATACCAACGATTCTCAGAGTAGTCTATGGAATTAATTAGACCACTGCAAAAATCCTCAGTTTAGACACAAGTACCTATCACAACCCTACTTTTTGTTTAGTAGTAAAAGCCTCCATTTTTTCATACTTGTAATTATTTCCTTTTTTCCCAGTTTTATCGAGATATAATTGACATAAAACATAACTATTTCTTTACTGATCATTTCATCAAAAGCTTTCTCCCTATACACCTCCATTTTAGTGAAGCTGAAATCTTTCTGGAAAATACAGATTTATTTTGCACCATGGGGGGGAAGAAAACATAAAACATGTCTTCTCAGAAACTTCCTTTATTTTTCAGCATCCATATGTAGGCCAAACATAAATGGACATGAAGTGAGATCAATTATTGAATGTCTATTAAATACTAAGTTTCAAACAAGGTACTTTAACATTCCTTGCCTCATTTAAACCCATGAAAGCTCCTGGAATGTTAGTCATCTCATTTTAAAAAGGGCAGAACTGAAGAATCTTGAATTCTATCACAGTAAGTGACTGATAAAGACCCACAACTCTTCCGATTGATGCACTTTCTGCTCCCATGTTACTTCTTCAGAACAATTAAAACCCAAATATACATAAGGCCACTGACTTCAACATAATGGACAAGACAGTGTGAGATAATTCTCAGAAAGGAGATTGTTCTCTCTCATCATCAGATGGCCATAGAAGTCAGGTGGGTATATTTGCAAAATTAGAATTTACTAAAGTTCCAGTACTATATATATAAATGAAATAACTACTAAGAATAGGAATATAACCAGTTTATTGAAAAGCAGTTGATGAATATCTCATGCTTTAAATCTAATCATCCAAAATTTACAGACGTGGAGGCACCTGGGTGGCTCAGTCAGTTAAGCGGCTAGACTCTTGATTTCAGCTCAGGTCATGGTCTCACCATTCATGAGATCAAGCCCCGAGTTGGGCTCTGTGCTGACAGCACACAGCCTGCTTAGGATTCTCTCTCTCCCTCTCTCTCTCTGCCTCCCCCCATCCCACTCGCATGAACAAGAGTTCTATCTCTCTCTCTCAAAATAAATAAATAAACATTTAAAAAACTACAGATAAAAAGATCAACAAGTCTGCTTCCTACATCAGCTTGGATATGTGCAACATAGGTCAGAATGGGGTGCCAAAACTGACAACACAGTCAGATTCAAGATGCCAAAAGAAGAAAAGGGTCCAAACAGGACTGGGACGTTGCCCTTATATATTTAATTAATACCTTAGTATACAGGGGTTGGTAGAAAATAGTCATAGCTCTAGCCTATGGCACTATGTTTATCAGTATAATTTGTTTGCAGTTTAATGTACTTGTTATGTAGACTATATCATTCTTTCTTTAGGGTGGATTCAGCCACTCTCAAATAATCACTGGTGATCTTCTAGAGTTCCATGTTAAAAGAACCACTCCAAATAAGGGAGGAGTACCAGAAAGTCAGGGTGCTGCTTCCACTGCTGCTGCTGATAGTGATCAGACCCAACTGACAATTGCTCTAAAAATTCTGATCTCCGGAGAAGTGACAATGTAAGCAGCATTAACTCTTCCTGAACAAGCTTCATTGCCTATGAAATAAGTAATATTTCTTAAGCCTACAGTGCTGAACATTAGGCTTATCACAAAACCTTTACTAACTTACTAATATGCTTGAAAGCCTAATTCTTCCACAGATAAATCAGAGGTTAAAATGTATGTTTTTCTATTATTTTCCCAAAGCTTTGTAAGATCCTGGAAGAAAATGTACAGGAATGTATAGATGTCCAAGAACGTTTTGTACCATGAGTGGTGGCTGAAGAAGATGCCAGATTTTTCTATAACCTATTTCATCTTAGAATAGCTTAAAAGTTTGTGCATATACATTCCTGGTTTCGCTTTATGAAGCGTGTCCTTTTCAAGGCCATCTTCAGATATATTAGCCCCACGCCTGTCACCGGTTTTTTGACACATTCTCATGAGTCACTTGCACACTTCCAGAGTGTAAGCCTTGGAGAAAGAGGCTTTGTTTTGTTTTATGCAAAACCCTTGACTCCTATAATGTGCGGTTCACACCTTTGGTGTCAGATAAATGACAAATAATCATTGTTAAAAGCAGTAACACATTAGGATGTGAAGTTTTACAACAATCCCTGTTTTCCTTGAGCTGCCAGAATCATTAAATTTATGACATTGGTGGGTTAGTAGAACTGTATGCCTCTGCTCTGTTTACTTAATTTTTGAATTGACTGGAACGTGCTTTTAATGTGGAAATCGTATTATGGTGTTCAAATATCTTGTGCTCTGAACAAGATTATTAGCTGTAGAAACCAAATGGGATTTTATCCATTGTCACCATCCTCTATTTTTCCTTGACATGTTCATCCCATCTATCGGCAAACCAAATTTGATGTCAGAATCCGCTCCAAAATACCAACAACATGTTTTGTAATTGCAAAGCTAACACCTATGAATAATAAAATTGCAAACAAGCAGAATGCCATCAAAAATTCAGGATGATTATTTTTTAATGATTGTATTACTTCTTGTGTGTGATAGTATACAAAGCATGGAGCATTGTCTTTCTCAAGATTGGATTCTAGTGAGTTTCTGAGCCTAAGGACCATGGGGGCAGAGGCAGTATTTTTTCCGTCCGTCTAATAGCAACACATGTCATGGAAGGCAGCAAGCTAGGAAAGAGAAAAGGATTCTTGGTTCATTTCTCATCTTCCCTCAAACACTTTTAAGCTGATTATATGAAGAATGCATGAGGAATTAAATGCCCTTTGCCCATGGTGCTAGTTCAAAGGAGTGAGAAGACAGAATTCCAATTCTACTCCTGTCATTGATCTGTTGGACTTGTTAACATACCCTTTAAAATCTGTCTCAATTCAAGTTTATCCTAGAACCATGAGATGTTAGAGACCAATTAGTAGTCTAACTCGTTTGTTTTTGAGTGAAGAAACCAAGGCTCAGTTTAGAGGACTACCCCAGAGTCACCCTCCTTGACTCTATATGGTTTGTTTAAGCTCAGTCTCATCTCAATGCCACAGAGCAGACCTCCAGATTCACCTTAGATTCACTGTCTTGGTCCCAAACTACTTACCCTGACCCAGTTGGAGCTCCACACCCAGCTCTCTTTCTACCCACAGCCCTTTCCTGTTACCACATTTCCTTCATCTCCAGGAACGGCACTAATTTCCTCTAAGCCACTCTGTTAAATTACAAATGCCTTACCTAACAATGTCTACCATTTTGTAAATGCTTTTTAGGCACCAGACACTACACAGGCATGCTGTAAACACTCTTACATTTAATCTTCACAATATTATGATATTGGTATCATTATACAGATGGAAAAACCAGAGGTCAGGGAACATAATCAACATGCTTAAGGTCACATAGCTGGTAAATGGTACAACCAGCATTTGCACCTGCCTCTGTCTGGTGCTCTTAACCACTGTGGTGACTGTCTGCCACTTCCTCCCAAAGCATTTGGTCATTCATTCAATGCACATTGTTCCAACTTCAAAATATGCTGGACACGGCACTGGAAGAAGAGGGAATGCAGGGATGAAAGAGCAATTTGGGACATGAAGGGGAGCAGTGGTACCTGAGATCCTGAACAATTATTCCCCAGAGTAGTGACAACGGCGCCTGAGCCTATTCCCCCACAGCTCCTTGATCTGCGGAAGCTACCGGCTCCCTCCACCTGGGTCTGTGAGGCTAGGAAGTGCGGAGTTTCTTCCCCTGGCATACCTGGACAGGATGCTCAGCAATTTGCTCCTGTCTGTTTTTATTTGTTATGTACTCGCACTCTGTGGGTATTTTATAAATCGCTAATGTGTGCAGAATTTGCTTTTCTGGCTGCTTCTCTGCCTCTTCCCTCGTTCCCCGACTGCCGATGTAGCGGCTGTTCTTCCCCTCATATTTGAACATTGGCTCAAGCTTCCTCTTTTAAATTACTTCTGCTGTCAGCTCATTTAGCGGCTTCGCTCATCCATAGTTTTGGAGTTTGCTTTTTTTTTTTTTTATTAAACTTCTTCCTTCAACAAAGCTTTTGAAGATAGGGTTCCAGGCTTGTCACGCTGTGTTCTGGTCATTTGGCACTTGCATCTCAAATGCATTTCATCGACCATATGCTTTTTCTACTGCTGCCTCACCTCCTCAGACTTCTGAAGTGTTTCGTAATGGGCTATGCAAGATGGGGTGGTAGAGGGGGGTGAAAGTACCTTGCCTTTTGTTGTGATTTCTCATTTGAGTCTCCACATTTGTCTTAAGTAGGTTCGTTGAGCTTGGGAAAAACAGCAATCAAAGCAACTAAGTATCCGTGAGATATAAGCAAAGCAAACCAGTTAAACCCTACAAAGATGAATTGTGATTAAAAAAAAAAAAAAAGATGATTTACTCATAGCAAGAAATTAAAAAGTCAAATAGAAAAGGAACAGTGAAGTGTAAGCAGGAAATGCTGACAGCTAAATTACCCTTCAAGTAAAGAGAGATAATCCTCCCGCCATGGCCTACACATGGGGGCATTCATGCCAGAGCTCAAATTTAAATTCCTATGGCCCTGTATGGGCCTTCGGACCATTATTCTCTCTCCCGTATTCAGTTATCGGTTCTTTCTTATTACAATAAATGTTTGGATACATTCAGCCAGAGGCTTTTTGGATGATGAGCACATTTCTACAAAGCAGAAAAAATAAACATGATATGGTTGCTGCCTATTTCAAGAACCCCATATGGCTGCTTTTAGATGGGCGCTGTCCACCTCTGCAGGCCAACTTCCCATTTGCAAGGGTATTTGGCTCAGCCTGAGACCAACTTTATAAATCAATTACAAAATTCCAATCTCATTCTGTCATTCACTTCAGCTGTACATGAAAATAAAGGGGGAAATTTTTAATGACTCTGGAAAGTTCCATATGCATAAAAGCTGAAAGCAGCAAATATTCATTTTCTTTTTTGGCAGATGACTCTGGTAATTAAGGTAAACTACTAATAACCCTTTTCAGAGTGCAGGATAGATTGTTCCCAAACATATTGAGAGGAATCACATTGAGCAGCTTGAAGCTCAAGCAGATCCTTAAAGAGAACCCTGCCAAAAACAAAACAAAACAAAACAAAACAAAACAAAACAAAAACAAAACTGCCCGCAAGGAAAAAAATAAACCTGGAGAAGTCAAAACCCAAGTCTGTACCAAGGTTTTAATCTGCCTCATGAGTTCTATGCTGCACCCCTTTCCAATTCTTCTCAACAGTTGATGTACGTTTGACCAATCCTTTTTCAAAACAGGCATTTTAATGATTGCATCTGCCAAAAAGTCTTGAGCAGCGCTTGACAATCTTTTGCTGGAAAGGGCCAGATAATCAATATTTTCAGTTTTGCCAGTCATATTGTCTCTCTGGCAACTAACAACTCTGCTGTTGTGGCAAGAAAGCAACCATAGACGATAGTAAACACAACACATGAGTATGGCTGTGTTCCAATAAAACCGATTTTATAAAAATGGGAGTGGGCCGTATTTGGCATGAGGGCTGTAGTTTCCTTATCCCTGCTCTTGAGGATAAGGTAATAAGGTATGACACAGAACAAGCCAGCCACTTCCCCTTCCCAGGGTACAGACTTCCTTGTTCCAGACATGAGCTGTACCACCCAGAGAAGATGAGCTCATTCTATGGGGAAAACAACCCATTTTAAAAGTCTAGACTTCCTGAGCCCTCTGACAACTATGATACATCACAGCATTATTTAGTCTCCCGCTCATTTATGAGTCACTGCTTGATTTGCAAGATTCCCTACTTCAATGGTAATATTGAAAGCCCACTAATATTAGTCACAGCAAGAAGCTGCCCCCAAAACTGAGAGAGGAAATTACTTTACAGTTTTAATTTCAGGCTATGAACTAAAATGACTATATATCAAACAGTTTTTAATGCTGCCTTTGGTACTAACACAAACAAGAACAATCACTTTCAAGTCCTGTTGCTCTCCATAGCACAACATTGTTTGGAGTCTTGAATCCAAAGACTTGAACAGACATGCCATACAATACAGAGGAAAAACATGGGATCTGGACTCAGACAGACCTGAGTTCTAACCTCTGCTCTGCCATTCAGTAGCCATGGAACCCAGACAAGTTGTTCAACCTCTCTCAGTTTGCTTCCCTGTTTGCAAAATGGTACAGTAAGCCCTGCCCTGGCTCTCTCTCTACCTCAAAGAATTGTTGGCCAGGAATTAGGGTATTGGGGGCTGTGAAATGAGATAATGGCAAAGGAATAGCTTTAGAAAAGCTGAAGAAAAAAGGTATACTATGATTCTAACACAGGAAGGGGTGTGATTTTCTTTTTAATGGAACCAGTTATAGAGTCGAGAATCCCTTTACTCATATTGCATCAATTTGTGCCTCTGGTGTGATCACAGAGTAAATATACCCATTGAAAATCCATCTAGTCTCATGGATTAAGTTCACCGGGAAGCATCCTGTGGGCCAGGCAGGCACTGATAGTGAGATACGTTGGAACTCAGTCCTCCTGCAACAATTCCTACCTTCAGCTCTTAGGGCAAAAAAAATCTGAGATAGGAAAACAGGCAGGAAGATAATGCAGGCTCAATAAGGGAGTCTCCTCTGTCCCCATTCTGAACTCTTCTGTCTCTTGTACATTCCATCCCAGAAATCTGCAGGAAGATGGTACACCCCACCATTCTCTTGGTGACTGACTGTATCTAGGCCAGACATTCTTCTTACAAGGAGATTTTTCTCCTCGATTCAAGATGTCCCGTTTTGATTTTTTTCCATCTCTCCTATTATTTTTTTTAATTAGTAATTTACTTCTTGCTATGCATGATAATGTGCCTTTTCAACAGTCAGAGGCAACTGGTCAGTCTGAGATAGGCCTAGGGGATGAAGTATCATTTATCAAAAACATCCTGTAGAGAAGAAAATGTAATTTAAATGGGGTGAGCAGTGGGGATGCCAACCCTGTCCCTGACTGATAAAACTAAACATCGTCAAGGTATCTATTTCTTACCTAATTAATTTCATTTTTATGATTTATGTAATCCATAATCAAAATCGGAGGGGGATTGTTTCATATACTTTGAGAAGATTGCTCTAAAGTTCATGTGGGGGTGCCTGGGTGGCTCAGTAAGTTAAGCATCTTAGTCTTGATTTCGGCTCACATCATGATCTTGCAGTTCATGGGGTTGAGCCCTGCATCGGGCTATGTGCTGACAGCACGGAGCCTTCTTGGGATTCTCTCTCCCCCTCTTTCTCTGCCCCTCTTATGCATGCTGTCTGTCTCTGTCTCAAAATAAATAAACTTTACAAAAATAAAGTTAATGTGAAGGAATAAACAAATGAAATGAGCTAAAGAAAGTTTTAAAATGAAGAATGAGAGAGAGAGAGAGAGAGAGAGGTAGAGAAATAGATAGATAGATACATGTTTGACCTAACATTTCTAATTTTAAAACTAGTGATACAAACAAAATAAAAATTGAAAGCCAGATCAATGGAAATAGATTCACAGTTAAAAGATCTCAATGTATGTAAACTAAAGTATAAGAGTAAATGATAAAGCTAAAAGGATTAAGAACTGTCTCCTACAGGAAGCCTTCCTTGATTATCTCAGTTCTAGATTAAATGTCCCTCTTTGGCAATCATAGTATTCTGTGAATGCTTCTAGATATATATATACATATATATACATATACATATATGTATATATATACACACATATATACGTATATATGTATATATACATATATGTATGTATACATATATGTCTGTGAATGCTTCTAGATATATATACATATATATACATATACATATATGTATATATACATATACATACATATACATATATGTATATATACATATACATATATGTATATATACATATATATGTATATATACATATATGTATATATATGTGTGTGTGTGTATATATGTAAGTATGCCATACAGTTGAGCACAAAGTATTAGGATAAGTCTCACCTAATTTCCACAAAGTGAATACACCTATGTAGCCAGCACCCAGGTCAAGAAAAAAACAAACAAACAAACACTCTATCAGAATCCCAAAAGCCCCCTTCATTCCCTTTCTGGGGACAATCTGAACCTCTAACACCAAGGTCTCTGATGGTCACTACTATCCTGATTTCTAGCAAAGAGATTACTTTTGCCTATTTGGGAACTTTCTGCTAATGGACTCATATAATACATACTCTTTTGTGCCTTGCTTCCTTGGTTCAATATTATTTTTGTAAGGTTTATCCATGTTGCTGGAGTTCATTTTTTCTCTAGTTCATTCCTATACATTATTCCATTAAGCAAACATACCATGATTTTTTTTCTAATTTACCATAGATGATATTTGTCTTGTTTCAACCAGGGGGCTATGTGCTGCTATGAACATTCTTGTGTAAGTCTTTTGGTTAAATGCACATGCACATTTCTGTTGGTATATGCCTGGAAATGGAGGTACTGAGCCATAAAGTATATGTTCTTTTATTTTTAGCAGACAATGCGAAATAGCTTTTCAAAGTGGCTGTACTGATCCCCATGTCCACCAGCCGTGCATGAGAGTTTCCTTTGCTCTACATCCTTACAAACCCTTCATATTATCTGTTTTGTTTTAGCCCTTCCAGTGGGTGTTCTGGACATACATCTAAAAGTACACTGGTATATTGGGATGAGCACTGGGTGTTATATGGAAACCAATTCGACAATAAATTTCATATATTAAAATAAATAAATAAATAAATAAATAAATACAATAATTAAAAAAAAATTTTAAAGCACACTGGTATAATTTATCTGTTTCCTTATCTATCTCCCTCGCAGGTTTGCGGGAATACATTCTATAAACTAAGAAACCAAAGCCCAGAGAAGTTGTGAGATGTGCCCAAGGTCACAAATTATAAATATTCTTTACAGCACAGATGTCCCAAACAGGCAGCATTCATAGGACCGAGGAGGACAGGCTGCCTTCTTTAAAAGTGTTGAAAAACCTACTTCCAGGTAATCAATGCAACTTGCTCATTTAACCAGAGAGTTGCTCAGACACATGCATATGTACACACACACACACACACACACACACACACACACACACACACATTCAGCACTTCGAAATGGAAGGTTTAATTTTGAAGCACACTGCTGTTAGTTAAATGATCCTGCAACCAACAGCCACGCATCTCTCCCTTATCTCTCTTTGGTTAAATGTTTTGAAATGAGTTTCAAATGGGGTTGGCTCAAATGACAGCTCTTCATTTCACCTTGCTTCTGCAGATGCTATTTTGCAGGGATGTTTTATGGTTCTGTTAATTACCCACGTCGAGACATTATTTTATTGTTTCTAGAGAAGTAGAGTTATAAATGTAAATATTCTGAGGCAGCAAATTTCTTCAGCAAACTAAAAGAGTTACTACGTGAATCAATGCATATATTTAAAATGTGCATTATTTCAGTTATTACTGGTATCCTAAACTATTTCTCAGGTACAAGTCTAAGTGTGGACAAGCTGAGGCTGACTCTGTGCTATAAAAGCAGACTGGAAATCCAAAAGATGTAGATTTTAACCCCAGCTCTAGCATTCAGACAACACTCAATTTCTCTGGACTTCACTTTCCTCACCTCTGAAATGGGAAATGATAATACCGGCTATCTGCTTGTGTTGTTACAAAGTTAAATAGACTGTTGTATAAAAAGACCTGACAGTAATAAGTGTACAATTATTGCCTACTGATGAACAACAGCTGAGGAATTCTGCCACAATGATGAATGGCGCAAAGAGCCTATAGCATCTTGGCTGAGTTGAAGTCCTGGAGCCGTACTGCCTGGATACAAATTCTGACTTTACCAGCTCCCAGCTATGCTACTTTGGGCACATGTTTAACTCCTCTGTGTTTCAGCTTCTGCATCCATAAAACGGGTAGCAATAGTATCAGTTTCATGTTGTTGTAAAGATTAAATTAGATGATCCATGAAACCTGCTCAGAGCAGAACTTGACACACAGTTGAGTGAATAATAAACGTTAGCTGCAAGCAGGTGCAGGTTTGTCCAGGGATGATTATTTACATTTACCTTTCTGACCTGATAGTGTGGAAATAAGGCTGATTTCTTTCCTTTGTTGCATGTCACTTGTCCCAACCCAGCCAGCACCCTTCCAGTCTAATTTTTCTTCCGCTATGTTCCTCGAAATGGAAAACAAATGCCTTAATTATGAATAAAAATGGAATGTTTCTCTCTTAGGTGTCATTAAAAATGATTTTTTTTTTACTGAGGAAGAAAATACTCGTTAGCCCTCCTGGCAAATCCCAGCGTTAGAGCCTTGCTGTGCTCAGCATGAGGGGCTTGGCGCTTGCTAGGAACCGCAATGTGTATGCGCCTCAGCAGCTCTAACCACAGCGAGGGGCCTTGGCACCTCGGGCAGGCAGCGCTGGGAGCAGCTCGACATTCAGACACAGACCAGTGCCATCACAGAGGCTGTACAGAAAGGGTGCTGGAGACGACAGACTCTCGGGCCATGGCTTCACATGGCAACATGGCGCGACCACACCGCTGCCTTGCTCCAGGAGGGGATGCCTCGATTCCAGTACAGGAAGAAAAGCCTAGATTTCCAAATCAATCCCACCTGGGTTCAAATCCCAGCTCCATCATTTAATACAGCATGACTCAGAGCAGATTATTTACCCTCTCTGACTGCAGGCTCCTTGTTTGTAAAGTGGGAATAAGAACACTCACCTCAGAGGTAAGCATGAAGAATAAGTGAGATAAAGGAGGTTTGCAAAGTGCTTCTGCCCATAGCTGGCAGGTAGCAGCTATGATTGTAATTTTCCAGACCTCAGCACTAATATATCTGGACCATTCCACATATGATTTCTCCAAGAGCAATGTATTGGGAGGCTCCTGCAAAGGGCTTGGACTGCATCTTACCTCCTACTCTTTGGAATCAGAAGCAATTGGCTGTTTCAGTCCTGAAGGGCCTCACATGATCAGACCCTCAGTCAGTTTAGGTTGCGGGACACAGGTGGAGACAGCAGAAATTTCTTTAGCACAGCTCAGTTACCTTTCATCTTTGCTTACAAAACGGCCAGATTTCTTCTAGAAGTTTGCTAAAAATGTCACGAAGCAGCCAACGCTGATATTCTGACCTTTTTCAACCACTGCCCCTAAAGGAGCAGGCTCCAGAGAGTCACATTCTCTTTCCCAAGGCTGTCCCAGGCAATAGTCTAAATGTTTTACAACATCATAACAAGGGTCCCCAACTTCCTAGCCTGCAATCTCTCCCTATTGTTGACCAACACCAGGCACCTGCTTAGGAAGCCAAGACTACATAGTTGTGGGGTTTTACAGCACTTCCAATTCCATATTAGAAAGGACCCAGGGGTTGGGGCGTCTGGGTGGTTCAGTTGGCTAAGCGTCTGACTGTTGATTTCAGCTCAGGTCATGATCTCACAGTTTGTGAGTTCGAGCACCACATTGGGCTCTGCACTGACAGCGTGGAGCCTGCTTGGGATTCTCTCTCTCTCTCTCTCTCTCTCTCTCTCTCTCTCTCTCTCCCCCCCCCCTTTCTCTATGCCCCTCCCCAGCGCATGTGCCCTCCCTCTCTTCCTCAAAACAAATAAATAAACTTAAAAAAAGGATTCAGGTTTCAACTACACTGACATATCAGGAACTGAAACAAGGGGAGCAGGTTCTGGAGTCAGACAGCCTGGTTGCAGTATAGACTCCACCATTTACTGCTCTATGATCTTAGACATATTATTACTTAATTGTTCTCATCTGTAAATGGACACGATAATCATAGAGCCCTCCTCATGGGGCTGCTGTGAGCACTGAATGAGTTGATGTATGCAAAGGACTTGGCACCAGGCATGTGATAAACTCTCAACAAATGTTACCTCTCATTATTATCAAACACCTAGTATGTTCTGGGCATTGTACTTGTTATTGAGAAGATCTTGGAAGATCATGGCTACAGGTTGTCCCTGGCCTCATGGTGTTTACAGTATAGAAGCAAAATATTATACATATAATTATCCAGATAATTATTTACATTGCCAGAACTATAAATGCTCTAAAGATGTTCCAGAGTGTATATGTCCTTGGTAAACTAGAGCTTCTGAATTGAAGATTTGCTGAGATGATCTAATGAATACAGAACCAACATTTGTAGCATTCTGCATGGAAAGTAAATCTAGAGTAAGTTGACTCTGCTCACTGATTCCACTTTATATAATGCTTTAAGTAGTTTGCTTTGCATTTTCACATCTGATGAAGGCAGGATGGTACTGTGATTAAGAACAGCCTCAGCAAGCAGACTGTCTGGGTTCAAATTCAAGCTTACCATGGACAATCTTTGTGACCTCGGATAGTTTCCATACCTCTCTGTGCTTCGGTTCCTCGTCTGTAAAATGGACATGATAAAGAGTTCCACCATGTTGATGGGAAGGTTAGCTAATTTAGGTGATACCCATAAGTTAGTTAGAACAGTGCTTAACACATAGTAAGCACCGAATAAATAGTATTTCTTATTATTATGTGATATGAACTTCTCAACAACACTGCAAGTAGTTATTACCTCCATTTTATAGATAAGAAAACTGAAACCCCAAGAAATAAGCCTGTAATTCACAAAGCTGGAACTAAACCCAGGTCTCCTAGCTCCATACCCATTGTTATTTCCCCTACTCCCAACAGCCTCTCAACTGGCAAAGAAAAAAAAACAATCTTTGAAAATTCAACATTTAGAGGGTGTGGATTCAAGTGTTTCATGAAGAGAAAGAGTATTGTGACATAAAACTGAGTAAAGCAGCAAAAAGAAAGCCAAAAGAAGCCAAAGGTTTTATTTTAAAAGATAAATGAGTAGCAAACCAGCTGACTTAAAATGAGAGGGTTAAGAATATTTTCCTGTATAATTAAATCTCTAAAGATTTGGTTAGAGTGCCATAGTTTATATCAGGTTAAAACAAAAGATCACATTAGCAATTGCACAAGTTTATGTGCAGTGCTTATCCACAAAGCAACATTAGTAAGTTGATTTCAAAGAGTCTTATCAAAACTGTTACTTATAAAATAAGAGAAGCAGGACATTTAGGGGGCAAGACTTCTAACACAGCACCTACCAAAAAAAACGTATATTTATCCTATTACCAGCACTTACCCAGGAATTACATTTTTTAATTTTTTATTTATTGTTTTAATTGTGGTGAGATACACATAGCATCAAATTTACCAACTTAATCATTTGTAAGTGTACACTTTCAGTGGCACTGAGGATATTCACATGGCTGTGCAGCCATCACCACCGTTTATTTCCAGAACTCTTTCCGTTTCACCAAACTGAAATTTTGTACCCATTGAACAATAGCTTCCTATTCCTCCCTTGGAATTATGATTTTTAAATCAAGTAAGTTTTTAAATCAGGATCATTTTCCTTCAACCACTTAGCTTTTGTTTCTTAAAACAAAATTTGCTACAATTTACAAGATGGCTAAGAATTCAAGTATGATGAAGTTTATTCTAATTAGAAAGTCATCCTTAATCACTTCAAAGTATTTGGAGACAGCCCTCTATCTAATGCTCTTCTGTCATTTTTATGGCCCCATCCATAATTTTGATTTCAGAAAGTCAAACAACAGAAGACAGCTATTTGTAAATCCAGACTGGATGACAAGGACAGAGGTTTCTAACCATAGGAACAGCTTCTCACTTGATGTCAGTCTCATTTCCATTGAAACAGGGTAAAGGAGAGGAAGTTTCCTGCATACACAAAACCCGTGGACTATCTGGTAGGTCTGGGAGAATGTGCTGGTCACCCCAGCACACATCCCACACTTATGCCTTCAAGCATGTTTGTCACAAGAGGCAGAATATTCTAGCTGCTATCAGAACCCTCAAAGAGACTTCATAACATCCAGTTCAACAGATAACAAGTCACAAAGAGACACTATTCTTTGCAAATGACAATGAATTTTTCATCTCAGGCTTTTGATGTGTAAGGACATATATTTAGAAGGAAAAGCTTTTATTATGGCTAATCAAAGAAAAGGTGCTTTTTTAAAAAAGAAAAATTTATCGGAGTTTCTTCAGGACAAACGGTACGACCCAGGGCTTTGTTCCTGTAGATGATGTGTCTTTCAGGACAATGGAAATTGCCAGCGGATTGTCTGATTACCCCCCTCCCCATCAGCACAAGGCAGCCCCTTACAAATGGACGCCAGCCTGTGGAGGTAGTGATGAAAATAGTCTATCACCTCACATTTTTTGGCATCATGTGGTTCCCCTGGGTAGCATTCCTCTGCTCCGAGCTTTGTAGACACTGCTGATGTTCTGCCTGCTAATGACATTAACAGAAGTATGGTGTCTCATCTGTGAGCAGTGGCTACTTTTAGCAAAAGCACATGGTCTGGAAAGCTCCAAATTCACTAAATATACACATGAAAAGGGTTCCCTTAGAACAAACTGCTATTTGTACCCGATTTGATTTTTAAAAGAACCGAGGTAGAAATATCTGTGTTTGTGTGTGTATGTGTCTGTGCAAATGCATGCAAATGAATTTGGGGGGTGGGGAGGGAGGGAAATCATGGAAATCTACAATTAGAAAAAGCAGATATATAATGAAGGAAAAACAATTTAGCCATATTCTTTGTATTACAAGGTCGACTTTCTTTGTAATTGTGTGTGTGTGTTGTCCTGTGAGTCCTGATTACTGATTTTGTGTTGAGCATTTCAACTCTTTTACCTTTTCTTAAGGAAATTAGGTCAGGGCTCTGGGTAACCTGACCTGCTCACCTCTCAGGTGAAGCTGGCCTCCTTAAGCTCTGGCCACAATAATTTTTTCCATCTGCTGGACTCAAAGATTCAGTGAAAATACAAACATCAGAAGCATCTCAGTTCAGGCAATGCTCCTTGTGAAGCGTTCACTTTAATGACACTGTAATGTCACGCCCCTTGGTGCACCATTTTATTGTGAGACTTAATCAAAGGCAAAAAGAAATAAAGATGTCTGGCCTGGGCGCAGGTGCTTCTTTGTCAATGTGGCTTCCTGGGGGTAGGGGGGGAGTGGTCCACAGACGCAGGGGCTTATGCACAAAGGCTGAGCTTCCCAGGGTCTGAGCGGTTGTTTTTACATGAGTTCAGAGTTTTGCTCTATGTCTGTGTGTGTGCTTTGTGTAGTCCAATATATATGGACCCTGGGATTAAGAGAGAAAGGAATACAATACAGAGACAGAGACACACACAGAGAGAGAGAGAGAGAGAATGCGTCAGGGAGCTTTCTATAAATCTGCATTTGGCCCTGGGTTACAAGTGTATGCAGTGTTACATATATCTGTCCACGAGTATTTGGTGGAGTTGGGAGTTGAGACTGTTTGTGTGAGTCTTCTGTATGTATGTGGTGTACATGCGTGAGGTGTATGTGTTCATGTGTTATGTGTGTACATGTGGAGGTGTGATGTGGAACTACATTTATCATATATATTTGTATGTGCAATGTCTGCATGGAGTACGTGGGTATGCACAATGTGTGTTTGTGCATGTGATACTGTGAATGTGTTCACTGTGCATATGATGTGGGTGTATTTGTACATAGTATATGCATGTGGTAGCAGGTGTGCATGTGATAGGTGTGTGAACACATGAATGTGCACTTACATGTCCATAAATACATTTTTTTTTAGTTTTTTGAGCATAGTTGATACATAGTGTTACATTAGTTTCAAGCTGTACAACATAGTGATTCAACATCTCTACATGTTATGCTATGCTCACCATAAGTGTAACTACCATCTGTCACCGTACAACATTATTGCAATATCATTAGCCATATTCCCTATGCTGTGCTTTTTTATTCCCATGACTTATTCATTCCATAACTAGAAGTCTCTATGCCCCACTCCCCTTCACCCAATTTGTCCATCTCTCACCCTCTTCTCTCTGGCAACCATCAGTTTATTCTCTGTATATGCAAGTCTGGTTCTGCTGTTTGTTTGTTTATTCATTTGTTTTGTTTTTTAGATTCCACATGAGTGAAATCATAGGATATGTGTCTTTCTCAGTCTGACTTATTTTACTTAGCATAATACCTTCTACATCCATCCATATTGTCACAAATGGCAAGGTCTCATACTTTTTTACATATATACATGTAATCTGCAGAGTCCTTTATAGGTCCTGGGATTAAAGTGTGTACATTGTATAGAAGTGTCTTATATTTGTGGGTACATGTGCCCATTTGGTTGCCTGTGGCCCTACATACCATGTATCATGGCCAACCATGACTATTTAAACGCATTTGTCATCTAAGCTCATAGTGGTTACTTGGTTTAGTAAATGTTTTAGTAAAGAAAAAGAAAATTCCAAAGAATCTCACAATTAGGATGTTTACATTGATGTGGATATTGGGATTTAAGAGATGATACTATTTAATCACACCTCTTCTCTAGTAGGTTCTGAACTCATTATGGAGATAGATCCAGATCTACACAGCTGAAATGATCAGCTTTATTTCCAATAAAGCTAACTTGGAGAACTTGCCTTGACCTGTGACCAGAACTGATTTGCCAACCACAATGCCAGGCCTCCCTCCAAAAAACAGATCCACTCTACTGAGTTTATGGTACAGACGGACAGAGAATGGCCATGTGAGGAGAACAGGGTGCTGGGAGACAGCCCAGATAGATCAGACTTTCAAACACAATGACTCTCTTCCCAGCCAGGAAAGGGGACAGAAAAAGGGACAGAGGCTCCCTTCACAAGTCTCCCATTCTTTCATAAAGTAGATGTTCCTATTTTATGGATCAAGACAAACAAAACAAAACAAAACAAAAACAGGAGAAGGAAGGATTTCTCTTATGACTACAAAAATTTTGCTCTCTTAACCAGCCAGGCTTAAGCATCCAGGCCATGGACAACCAAGAATATGTGCAGAGACTATGGAGTGAGCCTCATGGGGGAGCAGATAAGTGGTTAACCAGGACATACTCATGAGGCCACTTTTCCAATGCCAATCACCAGTCCATTGTGTTTCTTCCTGAGATTGCTGGTGAGCACTTCAGCTTTTGCCTTCAAAATGGGTGAACCCGGTTCATTAAATAACTCCTGTGGGGCAGTCTGGACAGATTTTCCTCCCGATTCTATTCTCATCTTCAATCATATCCAGCCATGTCAGGGGAAATCCATTTCCTTCTCCTTGCATAGCTGCATGTTTCTGCACCTTTCCCATAGAGTAAAGCTTGTGACATGTCCTACCCCTTTTACCCCTTGCTACTCCCCTCCAAATGGAGAGTATCCATACATCTGATTGGATGGATAGGAAGAGTCCACATTTATTACCGGGGTGGGTTCCCTCAGGTGTGCACCCTTTGTCCACACCACCAGGGACACCATAGTTGGCCAGCACAGTAACTGACCTAGACTCTCCCTGTGATGCATTGTCCCAAGTTCTAGTTTTAGAGGAAATATGATAGGACCCTGCTTGACAATGGTCCAGAGCTGTGTCTTCCAGTCCACTGCCGCTAGACAGCAATCCAAGGTTTTGCCTCCCTATAAATTCTACATTTATTTTTCAATTGGTTTTTAGCTCAGAGATCCCCTTCAACCTCAACAAAAGATTCCAGTTGCATGGATTTTAGGAAGCAAGGGAGGCAAGTCTGGATTTACTTTGGAGTTGGTGATTATAATGGTGATGTGACTGTTCCCAGTGCAACTCAGGCTTACAAAGCTCTACTGATCCTTCATAACTCTCTTCAGATCTCTCACTCTCTTACGCTGATTCCTCTTCTCTTCCATCACTATTTCTAGGCCTTAATTGCCTTTCACCAGAATTTTGCCACCACTTCCAAGTGGGCTCCAGGACACTAGCTATCGGTTCCCAACCAATCCAGCTTACACATAATCGCCCATTTAGTTTTCCAGAAATTTTTATTTTCAAATGGCAATTCCCTGATCAGGCATATGCAAAGACACCAACATGCCAACCTAAAAGATTGAGCCCTTGTCCTGTACATTACAGTCTTCCACCACCTAGTCCCTCTCCAAATTTATCTCTAGTTCCCCCCAAATCCTCTTCTCCCAACAAACCCAAATGTACCCATGTGAATCCTCATAACTCCATTTGTACATAATGTCTCATCTTAAGTAAGTTACATTTATAAGAATTCAGTCTTCATGCAATCTTCCCATACCCTAGTCACTCCTCCATTCCATTGTATGGCACATGAGACTTACACAGATTTGTGTTTCCTTGTCAAATGAAGTTCACTCTGCTACCTACTTCCCTCTCCTCAAACTGAACATCAGCACCTTAAACTACCTCCTCAATATTTAACATGCTTTTGTATCAGCTTATCTATGCACATCGGAAGTGTAAATGTGATCATTCCTCCATGCTTGAGCTCACTTGGGCTTGTCCTCAGCAGACTGAGATAGAGCTTAAAGATGTCAAAGAGCTGGCCACATAGGCAAGGGACCACTTCCTTGTCCTTTACCAATCCCCAATACCTCATATTCCCAATAGCAGAGGCATCTTGCCTCACCTAGTTGACTTTAATGATTAAAGCAGTGCTATTTTTGTTTAACACCCTCTCAAAGGCAAGCCAACTATAGAAATTTGAGGGCTGAAAGAGGCTCTGTAGTCCAAAGAAGCAGCAATTAGTGCTAACTCTGCAGGGAAAAGTGACTTACTGAACTTGAAAGGTGCATGCACCCCACAGAATCGATATAAGAGCCCATACGCTGTTGTCTACTTAAGGAAGATTTGAGAGTAAAATATGACTTTCCATATGTGTATTTTATGTTTATATGCCCCTCTTTTAAATGCAACCCTTGCATTCCTGTAACACTACTGTACCTACTCCAAGTGTCCAACCCACTCCCCTCTTTGTTTCAATTGCAACCCAACTGCTGTCCCATCTACTCCTCGGTGCTGTCTCCCTTTTCTGGACTCAACTTGATACCCCTACCATTTTCCTGGCATGTAATTTATGTAACCTTGCATCATTACCCATCTGGTTATGGATGGCATATGAGAATGCAGCCATCTCTCTGAACGGATTATAAACCCCTAGAAGACAGAGACCTTATCTCTTAGTCTTTGCATTGCTAGCAGCCAGCCAGAATAAATTCTGGGTAAATGTCTGTAATGTCAATGAAAGAACAAAAAATTTGGTTCTTTGGAAAGACTCCAAAGTAAAAATGCCAAGAAAAATGTTTGCATGGTCTGTCCACCTAGAAAAAAATGCCTGCTCGTCTTTAATGATCCAGATCAAATTCTGGCTCCTCTTTGGTATAGTTGAAACAAACACAGGCTTTGGAGTCAGTGAGGCAGGGATTCAAATCTTTTCTAGCCCACAACTGGCTGAGTGACTTTGAATGGCAAGTTGGCATCAAGCCTTGGGTTCTACTTCCATTAAATACAAATACCGACATCCACCTTAGAAGGCCAGAATAAAATAACACACAGACAGTGTCTAGAACAAGGTAGGTATGGAATACATGGTAACTATTAATATTTTCTTCAGCACGCCTTCCTCTGGGCCCCCACCACACTTTGCATGTGTTGCTGCCACAGTCCTTATACGCTGCACTGTGAATATTTAGGTCTATACCTGTCTTCTCCACTAGGGCTAGGAGCTTTTGAGGGAGGGATTATCCTACCCTCACAAACACTTATTTCAGGCCAGGTTCTGAGACAGGTCCTATCTCATTTAATCCTCACAACAAAAACAATTACGTCCATTTGAATTTAATCCCAATAACATTTAATCTCCACAACAACCATCTGTTATCCTCATTGTAAACATGAGGCAATTGGCCTTGGAGGGTTTAAGAAGCTTGACACAAGTTCACACAAGTACAAGTAACAGAGGTGATCCCTGCACCCACATCTCCCTAAAGCCAAGTCCATATCCTTAATCCCTTTATTTCATTGAGACCAAGGATGCCTTAGCTATCCTGTGTCATCCCTCCAGTACTTACTAGCATATGAGTGGCATGAATCAACATTTACAAAGTGATTATTTAACAACTAAAAGGATTCTGACTTCATATAAATGAATTTCTACATTCCACCTTGAGATGGACCCTATATCTTAGAACAGTGCTTGAGACATGCTTTCAATGGCATAAGCAATTTTTTTTTTCAGAAAAGGGCTCTAAAATTACCAGCTTTCTGTTTCATAGGAGGCACACATTTTCTATATAAAGAAAAATCGTGGTTTATATCCCAAAGATTGTCTCCCAAAGATCCTGTGGGAGGATGTTCATTGCAGCATTATTTGTGGCTATAGGAAACTGGAGAGTCAGCACTAGGCGAATAGAGAGGCAAAATGTGATGGATGGTCACAGCCATCAGAAGAATGGATCCTAAGTAGACAAAACAACATGGGTACTTTTTACAGGCAAAGTGTTAAGAAACTAATGAGATTTATAAAAGTGCCATTTACACAATACCATTTACACAAATTGAAAACACAGACACACAAAGAACAGTGCACATTTTGGTAATGTGATCAAGAGCACGGATTCAAGAGTTCAGCTGGTTGGGTTCAAATCCCAACCTCACTGCTTAGTAGCTGTGTGACCTTAGGCAAGTTACTTAACCTTTCTGTGCCTCAGTTCTTTCTTTTATTAAATGGAGATGATAAACGTCCTTAACTCCTAAGTTTGTTATGGCAATTAAATAAATGTTCATAATTATACATACAGGACTTAGAACAGAGCCTAGAGCATACTAAGTTCTATACAAGTGTTATTTATTATTTCATTTTTTAAAAAACACATACAGAGAAAAGATACACATGACATGATAGTCCAATAACTATCTATAGGGAACAGAATGGGGATGGGATAAAAAGGAACATTTAAGTATCTACTATGTACAAGACACCAAACTGGCTACAATGACGCAAAAGAAAGTCATTAATGTAAACTTCTAAATACAAAATACTAAATTCAAGGTCAAGTTGATGGCACCAACTACAGCTATTGAAAGCCATTCAAAACTTCTTGCAACGGAAACACCAGAGAAGCCTTCACAGAAGTGGGAAGCAGAGTTAACCTCATCAGCTACTTGAATAACTTCTAATGGATCCCCTTATAAGGAAGATGTTTACACTACAAATCAACCAAGGGCTATACATAAAGGGAAGACTCATGTAACAAAATAACTGACTGACTTAGCCTCCAAGGTAACAAACACTTCATAATATATAGTACTACAATTAAGATGGGCTCATTCTCTAGTAGATAAGCCACCAACTACACTGTGGACAGCAATTAAAAATGAAGCAAATTATTATTCCAGAGATGGGGGGGAGGATTTATACCAATTTCTTTTGAAACCTATCAAATCATTAGTAATTATTAAACTATCAATAATAAGATACAAATGCAGTCATAGGATTATGCTATAGGCAGAGTCCTAATTTTTAAAATGTGTGTTTTAGTAAGGAGGTGTCTGGATGACTCAGTCAGTTAAGTGTCCAACTCTTGATTTCAGCTCAGGTCATGATCCCACAGTTTGTAGGATTGAGCCCAGCTTCGGGCTTAGTGCTGACAGCATAGAGCTTGCTTAGAATTCTCTCTCTCTGCCCTTCCCCCACTTGCTCACACGAGCATGCTCGCTCTCTCTCTCTCAGAACAAATAAAATAAAAATAAAATAAAATGTGTGTTTTAGTACAAGCATCCAATACACATAATTGCACTACCACAAGCCATCCAAAATCCATTCTAAAAGGAGACCTGTTACTGTAATACTACTTATCAGGATTCTTAGCAATCCTAGACAGCCTTGGTCCAAAATGATAGAGAAGTTTAGAATACAGTAACTTGTCCATGCTGACACTGTCTATGTCTTTGTCATTGATGAATATTATGAAATCAAAGCTTTGACTTGGCCAGCCTTTGTACTGGAAACCAATAAACTTGGTTGTTTTCTTTCCTTATTTTGATGGAATGTTTTTTTTTAATAAGTTCTTTGAGGAACTCACATTCTTTCTGGGCCTTGACTTTGTCTCCTAAAATGTTCAGGTCCCTTTAAAGCCCTGTCTTCCAATGATTATATCGATGATGAAATAATTATCAGGATTGGATTTTGCTGTAAGGGACCAAAAGCCCAAACAGCAGTGGCTTTGAAAAGACAGAGGTGTATTGTCTCTCCAATAGGCATCAGCAGTCCAGTGTTGATATGGTAGCTCCATAGTCATCAAGGACCCAGGCACCTGCACTCTCCAGTGAGGCCCATGCCATGAGTCCAGACAACTGGTCCATGCAGCCATCACATCGGCATTTCAGGCAGCAGAGAGGAGGGAAGGAAGAGACACTCTATTTCTCTTTAAGAAAATATCTGATAGATTTCACACTCCACTTTCCCTTATAGCCCGCCATCCATGGCCACACCTACTACAAAAGGGGCTGGAAAATGCAGTTATTCTTCTAAGTGGCCATGGGCCCATCTAAGAATGATGGATTCTATTATAGTGGAAGAAAAGGAAATATTCATTTCTTATCTCAGGATAACTATTCTAGTATTCTGTACATTTTCTAAGTGTGTTACTATTTCTGTCACTAAAGAATACAAGAGGAAAATAATACTGAAATACTTCCAGTGTTCAGGAAACACCGGGCATTGTGTTGGTGCTTTCACATTTGTTACTGCCTTCAGTTCTCACAAGGTAACATCCTCATTTGGGGAAACTAAGATTCACAGCACTAATATGTGAAATGGGAGTATTTAGGCTTAGAGCCCCTCCTAGCTTTCTCATCTGTAACATGGATTTCATTAAATTCTTCTCCTCCTTATACTCAATCAACAACTCCTATTCAACTCTCCCCACAATCAAGACCCTTGTGCTGAAACATCCGTAAATAAATCAGGATTCTGCTATGCATCTGTGGAAAGGTGAATGCCAACATTTGAGGTGTGGAACAGAAATCCCCAAATGTTTTAACTTACGTTCTTCATGCCCTCATCATTAACTAGATGTTTTATTTTACCATGTGCCATTCAGAAATGCTACATAATGTTAGCACTCGCTCTGGTGCCACATAATATTGGAGTGGTTTTGCTTGGCTTCCACCCCAGGAAAACACCCAACTTTCAGGATGTGCTCTAGCAATCCCTCCTTCCTTTCCCCGCTGGAATATGTATCATCTGTACCACTGGAATTTCAAGGCAAATTGAATTTATAATTGTAGCAGAAGATATTTATTGAGTGTTTAATACGTGCCAATGATGTGGAAATGATCTATGAGGTACAGTGGATTGTTATAATTATCATTATCCCCATTTTATGGATGAAAACACAAGGTCTTAGAAAGGCTAAGTCACTTGCTCCAGTTCTCATAATTAATATGTAAAAGGGCTGAAGCTTAAACTTGCTTCTCTTTGACCAAGTAGCTCATATTCTTAACCTGCCTACAATGAACCAGATGTCAGCTGAGGTGCCAAAACAGCAGTTGTGAGAGAGTCAGTCCCCGTCTGCCAGCAATCACAGTCCAGTGGAATAAACAGCAACATGCTTTCAATTCCACTGTGCTGTGACAAGTGGTAGGCTTGACTGAGACAGTTTCTCAGAAAAAAAAGAGGAGTGGCTAACCCCACATTCAGAATGTAAGACCTGGCACTGTCTCCTCTCCTTTACGCGTATGGCATCTCCCCTCCTGGAAACCAGAGTCTCATACATCTTTGTTTCCTTAGTCCCTACCACAATTCCTAATATATAATAAGTATCCGGAAAGTGGCCCATGCTACAGGACCGACTCTGCACAGCCCAGAATGAGGAGTGGGTACCCTGACAAAAAAGGCAATTTAAGACTAAATCCACACTTTCTAGCTAGGACGTTAACTGCTCAGATTTACACCAGTATCATTGTTCACCTAGTGGTATTTGAAGACACATGAACTAGTTGGACAGAAAAATCCCAGAGTGAGTAGCAGCTGGACTGTTTCTGATCCCGAGGGTAGCTCCTGGCAGGGTGAGAAGTACAGACATTGGTCATGTGACTGAGAAGGCAACCACAAGGCAGAGATGTCTGGGCAGTGAGAAGACACAGCAAGTCAGCCTCGTGGGAAGTCAGAACACCATCTCTAGCAACTGGCCCAGGAAGCCAATCAGCAACCCTTGAAACAGTTGGCTCCAAATGGCCACAGCTTGATTAATAACTAACAGCTTTCCTGATTTTCATCCCTACTTCCAACTTAGGACCAACTAGAGTAGAGTCAAGTATATACCCATAACGAATCCCATAGGATGCTCCAGCCTGACTTCAGCTTCCTCATGCCAACAGCTTCCAATCAGGGCATCCCCGAAGCCATCTCTTTTATCCACTATAAAGCCTTCCCACTCCTCTCCCTGCCTTTGAGTCTGCCAAATGCAAATGATAATGGCTAACTTTCTTACTATATCAAGCTCTGAATAAATAGCCTTTGCTTGTTCTCATTTGATTGGTCTTCATTTATTTCCACCCTGGTCACCATGTATTTTCTCTGGGCTGTGCTAATTCTTTCATGTCCCACACCAATCTGCTTTCCATGCTAATTTATATGCATTCATGTTTAACTGTTCTTTTTTTTTTTTTATTTGAGTTAACATTCCAACTGCAGAGATTTCTCAATCTCTCTGTCTGAAATTTCTCACAGTGCAGACTTAAAGCACTGTGACTTCATCAACTGATCAATTGTATTTCTCTAGCTTTTGCTATTTCTGTTCCAACCTGCTACTGCAGTGACCTATCCTCCAGTTCTCTCAAATGTCCACTTGGTTGCATAACACCTTACTCTTTGTTGCTGAAGAGACAAAAAAGGATGCAACATAATAAGAATCTCATGACAACCTCTGAGGTAGGCACCGTAATTATGCCTGTCTTAGAGAAAAGAAGACTGAGACAGAGAGGGATTAGTAACCCAATGGTCATAGTCATACTCAGGATCCAAGGAGAAAGCTTAGCGACTAGGTGGATATTTGCAGCAAAGAAGGATCTGTATGGTCCCATTAAGAACACACTACAGAGAGATAGATGCTTATGTACAGATGAACCAAGAGGGTAAGACAAAAAAGTTTACAACCAAGTTGTCTTTTCAAAGTTTTCCCACTTACAAACTGTTGGTATCTTCCACTGTAGCACTTAGGGAACCATTGAATATAGTTATGTTTGCTTCCCACATTTTGTACTCAGTTTCTCTAAAGTGTTATTCACTTTCCTGTGGGAAAAGATGCCCAAAAGAGGCAAATTATTCTTTTTTCAATAGGACCTAACCTCCCCATCTTTCCTACAGCCTTGGCCCCCAAGGTCCCTGGGACCTCATCTAAGCAGCCAACACTAGGGCAGGCTTTGTTTCAAAGAGACTGAGTTCATGTTGTAGAAGAGGTGCAACCACTAAAAATGTTTGCTTGATTTAACAAGGCAGTTTGTACCTTCTGGAATGTACAAGTTGTTAATAAATTGTATTTCTTCCCTTTTTATAGAGTACATTCCTAGTGTGGTGTTTTGGTTTGTTTTATGATAGGTGCTATAGTTTGAGTGTTTGAATATGGGTTTCATTAATCCTTAATTTGTACCTCTACCAGAAGGAACTGAGTATTCTAGACTTTGTGCACAGTGCCCTCTCCTGGATGAAGTGACATCTTCTTTCCTGATTTGCAAAACTTAGAAGGAAACGGATGCTAAAAGACAAGGGAAGGCCCAGGAGCCCCTCAAGGTGGGGACTGTTGGTCTCCCTTAGGGACACAAAGCGAGGTTACCATGCCCAAGGTGGTCAGCAAGACCTCAGCCCAATCCTGTCCCAGTGAAAGGTGAGAGAGCCCCAGACTTCTGTGGCTATAAAGAAAAAAACAAAGCCCAAGGGAAAGATGTGGTCACTCTGGATTCTAGAAGTCTAACCAGAAATCTAAATACCAAAGAATGAATTAGATGGATACATTTAATCTCACTTCAGATTGGTGCAGGGATTCAGAGCCTTGGTGGGCTTAAAGAAAAATATCACATATTTTTAATGTTTAGAATGACAAGGGGAAATTAGATCCTGTTCATCTATCAAATTTGTTTAGCTCCCATCAAAGTGACTGAGTTGTAAAATACAGAGATTGCATTTAAAGAATGCCTTTGAAGCACTGCTAGTCTAGAAGTTCAGGAAATACTGGCTTCTCTAAAAAGAATAGAGGAGGATGGTGCGATCATTGGTGCTGTTCACTGTTACTTCCAGTTCTCCTTTCAGGTACAAATGAAGACTGTGCACTTTAGTACCATGAAGTTAGGCATGGCCACGTGACTTGCTGTGGTCAAGGAAATATGAATGGAAGCTAAGCCTTAAACAATTGGTGCAAGATTTGCCACTTTTCCTTCCTCTCCCCACCACTAGATGAGCAAACTACACCCACATACAAAATCCAGCCCACTGTCCATTTTTATAAATAAAGTTTTATTGGAACACAGCAATGCCCATTCCTTTACATATTATCCATGGCTACTTGTGCACTATGATGGCAAAGCTGAGTAGATGCAACAGAGACCATATACTCTCTAAAATCCTAAGATATTTAGCATCTGGCCCTTTACCAAAATAAGTTTGCCACTCCCTGATCTGGATGGTGGGACTCTTGACAGAAAACATCATGGAGCATAGCCCATGCTGGACATGACAGTCATGTAGCATAAGAATGAAATAAACCTCCACTGTTTCAAGCCACTGAGATTTTGAAGTGGTTTTGCTGCCCCAGCATGACCAAGCCCAATCCTGACTGACACACAGGATAGAGAAGGATCTCTAACAAAAATAGAAAAAGAAAAAGTATACTCAGATCCTAAAATATCTTAAAAGAAACTCTCCAAACATTAATAATGGAAAATATGCATATTCAGTGTCATTGACATTGTTCTTTTAACCAGGTGAGAAATAAGCATGATCCTACATGCAAATGAGGCTATTTATCAGATAAGCCAAAGATGTGATATTTTCCCCTAAATTCAAAATAAATTAATATCTGTATCTAAGGAAGGACAGCCAGCTTTTAATCAGACACTGATTTGTTTTAGCAGAGGAGTAAAGAGGCTCATTACAGCAAATCCCAGGCATACATTGATAAATTCCCAAACTTAGACTCTCATAAAACTCGGGAACACACTTCCCATTGCCTTCCACACTTCTGAGTCACTGAGCCAGAGGCAGCTGCCTGATTTGTGACCTTCAGCTGTCCGCCATCCCTCGTAGATCATTTCCACCTAATAGAGCCTTAAAATTGTCATCATTTTCTTTACTTCAACATTTGAAAGAAACGTTAAAGATTGATCCACCACTGGGTTGGTTATTTTGAAACTTCCCCCAGCTGGTTAAGAAGAAAGTCATTGTAAATAAGTGCAGCTTTCCTGGACATTTTAAATGGTAGCAATCACAGCAATTTCAGCAATACAGACAGGAGGAGAGGGGAAGTGAAGAGAGGACTATATAAAATGGGCAATGGGCAACACATATCATGCTTAGGGAAACAAGGTAAAGCATTTCCCAGTTCCCTTGGATTGAAAGTTGTAACCACCTATAGCTTGGAGCTTGGAGAAAAAGGAGCACTCCTTTCCCATGTTTTCCATAAGCCTTGATCTCACATCTGGCTAAATCTAATAGCCCCTTCTGTGTCCCAAGGCAGGATGATGAGGACTGAAGAGGCGTGGCTCCCTGTTGACCCTCTAGCAGTTTAGGGGTGGGCCCATCAGTCAAAAGAGACAGCAAGTATCCACATAATATCACTGCACATAAATAGGGGGCTTCAGTCAAAAAGGCATCTGTGAACCTAGGAATCAATTCATCTGAAACTGGGAGTGGGACAGAATAGGTGGCAGTAGAGGTGTGCTCACTCCCAGGCATCAGCCTCCAGGCATTCTGTGAACAGCTCCATCCCCTTGATGCTATGGATCTGTGCTGCTCAGGACTGCTTCATCCCAACTGAGCTCAGAACGGAAATTCTCCTAAATAATACAGAACTCCACATTCCCTCAGGCT
Organism: Felis catus; assembly: GCF_018350175.1. Classification (NCBI taxonomy): domain Eukaryota; kingdom Metazoa; phylum Chordata; class Mammalia; order Carnivora; family Felidae; genus Felis; species Felis catus. The sequence continues at coordinate 119,166,998 of NC_058374.1, forward strand.
GTCACAAGTGTTCTCTACAGGCCCAACAACTAAGGATAAAGAAAAGAAAGGTTTTTTTTCTTTGGCCATTAGTGCCAGCCTTCTCTGTGAAACCCTGCCTGATTCCTTCCTATCAATTCCAGGACAATAAGTAGGAATCAGCTTTCCAGCTCCAGGTAGGAGTCATAAGAATGGAAACAGAGCTTGGGACCTTAGTTGAGGGGGTTGAACAGGTCTAGGATTTTCATTTTGTCACATTCGTTTGGGGTTGCTTGTTAAGTTCGTACACAATTTGTAACGAGGGCAGCAGCTGAACACACTGGAAAAACAGAAGTTCAAAATGGCCTCACTAAATTACAAATGGGATCCAAAGCCACCAGCAAATGAAGGTTAGTGGGGGGCCCTCTACCACATCTTAGATTAAGGGAGGAATGATTAAACTGCCCATGGATTTGTGCTGCTTGGGACTGCTTCATCCCAGTTCAGCTCAAACAGCTCAAACACTTTCAAACAGCATTTGAAAGTGCTGGCCATAGGTGTGTATGGCAGAGGAAAATCTAAAGGTCTTAGTGGACAAGTTCATTGAACCAGCAATGTAATAGAAGTGTTAAGTAAGAATATGAAGACAGATAAAATGAAAATAATCTCCATAAATTCACGCATCCTTTTATTGAACAAAATTACTGACTGCCTACTATGTAACATGCACTGTGCTGGGATCTAAAGCAGCAGTCAATAAACTGGCATGTACAGGCCAAATCTGGCCTGCCAGCTGTTTTTTCATGGCCCTTCATCTAAGAATGATTTTCACATTTCCATAATGTAAAACATAAAAAAGAGTATTAGCCTTTCAGAGAGAAGAGCTATTCAAAAAGTAGAGGACATTGCCTCTTGGCTTACAAAGCCTAAAATACTTACTATCTGGCCCTTTTCAGAAGAACAAAAAGGTTTGCTGACCCCAAATCTAGGGGTACAAAGGTAAATGAGAAATGACCCCTGCCCTCAAGGAACTTGCAGTTTGCATGAATTCAATAATCAGTATCATAGTACTTTTTTCCTTTACTGGCTTCACAATTTAGAAGCAATACAGAAAATTTGAAGAAAGCTCATGAAAAGTTAGAAAGATTAATAAAAGAATGGAAATAAGAATCTATGAGAAAAGTTTAAAGGAATTTGGATTATTTATTCTTGAGAAAAGGAGTCTATGGGGAGACTTAAGAATAGTCTTCAAATATTTGAGAGGATATTATTAAGCAAAAGGCTTTTCCACTGTGGACATAAAGATTAATAGAATGTAGGCTAAAAAATTTTATCATAGAGATGGAAGTATTTCCTGGAAGGCTTTTAAACTTCTACAGTGAACTGAGAAATCCATTTTCTTTAATCCTCTACAACTAGTGTATTTTCTCATCTGTCTGGAGTTGTCAAGTATTGTTTGAGTGTTGTCTGAGCTAAAGGTGGAGGTGGATAAGAAGCCCTGCATTTGGGTTAGTTCTCTCATTCTTCCACTCAGTTGGGGCTTTTCAGAAGGAGAAAGTCTTATTCCTCCCCTGGGCCTCAATTTCCCCCTCTTACAAAATGAGAACCCAACATGCTCTGAGTCTGTGATTTCTTGAGCCAAAACTTTGAAATGGTTCAGCACCTAAGAAAAGCAAGGGAGCTTCGATGATCTCATCTCACAACAGAAGAGGCAATAAATGCTGCTTTAATCTTGATGTGAATAGAAAATTTTATACTCAACAATTGTTTTAATTTAAAGGTAACTACTAGTTGGAAAAAAAAATAGACTGTGTTCACTGGAGGAAAAAAGACCAAAGAAAACTTGAATAAATGACTAAAGGTCATAAAAGAATAAAGGGGTGGGGGTGCCTGGATGGCTTAGTCAGATGAGTGTCTCACTCTTGACTTTAGCTCAGGTCATGATCTCACGGTTGGTTCATGGGTTCCAGCCTGGCATCAGGCTCTGTGCCGACAGTGGAGAGGCTGCTTGGGATTCTCTCTCTCTCCCCCTCTCTCTCTGCCCTTCCCCTGCTTGCACTTTCTCTCTCAATCAAAATAAATGAATAAACTTTAAAAGAAAAAAGAAGAAAGGGGGAAATGTCAAGAAGGCATACACACAGAAAGATATAAAATAAGAAGCCAGAAGTAAGAACTGGCATTCCATAATCACAATCAATGTGATAGGGTTATAGGCTCCTCTTTCAAAGATGTACATGTACACTTAGATTAGATCTAAATCCCAAAGTCAACTACATGCTGTTTAAGAGAGCCACTGGAAACCAAATGACCCACCTATGTAAAAACTCAAGGGTTTAATATGGAACTTGGCTAATGATATGCGTGCTGAAGCCTTTAGAGGTGAAGGGTAGTGATGGCTGCAACTTACCATGGGATGCATCCAAAAAATAAGATGGACAGATGAATGGATACAGGGAAGAATAGAAAGATATTTTACAAAGGAAATACAGGAAAATATTAATTGTAGGAGCTAGGAGGTAGATGTATGGATGTTTACTGAACAATTCTGTATGTTTAAATTTTTTTATACAAAAAACTTCAGAGAAAACATTAAGGATTGGCCAAAAATAAACCAAGCAAGTATACAGAGTAAGGTTTCATTTTTTATGAATTCTATAGATGAATAAAGAAGAAGAAAGCATTAAAAAGAGGTGATATTTAAAGTAGGCAGAATCTGAGTTATTTGGGCTTCTTTGCTCTGCTTTGTTCATGACTTTGATAATAATTCCAAGGGCCAAACTAGGAGATCAATTTGTTTTGAGGTGCTCTGTCTGTGTCCAAATGTGACTGACAGTCCCTTGCTTTTTAGGGAAGGTCATAAAGAAGCATGGTTTAAAGACAGCTTTTAGGAACTGATACTATTAGATACTTCTTCCTTTATGCTGATCTATATCTAGAACTCTCCATCAGTAGAAGGACATTGGTCCTAGAATCAGATAGAATCATCACATTGTAGCTATGCATGTGTGAATTCAACACTGGCATTTAGTCAAAGAGAAATATGACATAACATTGGATATGTTATATGCTACATGATAAAGGATATCATGTAAAGGATAAATTGGATATGTTATATGCTACATGATATGACACCCTACATCTCCACTCATATATCTAGTAAACACTTTACATTTGTCATGTTCAAACCAGAGCTCCAGATTTTTTACCTCAAACCTGCATCTCCCATAGGTTCCCCATCAATAATGGGGAAGTTTCTCTGGCCAAAACCCTTAAAGCCATCTCTTTTCCTCTCTTTCTTTCTTACCCCACATATGATGCAAATCCTGTTGGCTCAACTTCAAAAGATACCCAGAATCAGATTGATTTCACCATCGCCAATATTATATCTCTGCTGCCAGCCATTATTTTTCCTTTTCTGGATTATGCCTTGGAATTGGTCTCCTGGGTTTAACTCTTAGCCCCTCTAGTTTAGTGTCAACACAAGAGCCAAACTGATCTTTTAAAAATATGTCTGATCAGAGGTACCTGCATGGCTCAGTCGGTTAAGCATTTGACTCTTGATTTCAGCTCAGGTCATGATCTCATGATTTGTGGGTTCAAGCCCCATGTCAGGCTGACAATGCAGAGCCTGCTTGGGATTTCTCTCTCTCCCTTTCTCTCTGTCCCTCCCCCTGATTGCACTATATTATTTTTGTACCCATTCATTTTTACTCTTGACAAATAATGACAAAATAAACATTTTAAAATATACGTATTTTTTTTAAATTTTATCTGATCATATCACTTGTCTTCAAAATTCTTCAGTGGCTCCCCATCTCAATCAGAGTAAAACCCAAAATTCTTCAGTAGCTTACAAGATCTCCCTGTTGCTATCTCTTCCAGCTCCCCTCTTGGCTCACTCAGCTCGAGCCATACTGGTCTCCATGCTGTTCCTTGAACTTGTCAAGCACACACCAATCCCAGAGCATTTTCTCTTTGTCTGAAACTCTGCTGCTCCTGATATCCACATAGTTCACTCTCTTCCATCCTTCATGGATCTGTAAAACTACCACCTTACCTCTTAGACCTTCCTTGCCCACCCATGTGAAATGGCAACACCCATACCCCCATACTCCCTTACTCCCCATAATGCTTATTTATTCTTTTCCACAGTGCTTATCTTTCTCATGCTTTCTTGTTTCCTTATTGTCTGTAGCACCTGTCCCTCATACCTAAGCTCCAAGAGGCTAAAAGCCTTTGTTTCAGTCGCTACTGTCTACTCATAAATATTTACTTTCTTCTCAATAACATTTGTTGAAGGAATACGAAAGTGCTCTGAATACAAAGCACTAAATACATGGGGTAAGGTATTATTATTATTTACATGCGTAGGCCAAAGGAGAGCCTTAAAAAAATCCCCAGTTCATTTTTCTCCTGAATGTATCCTCTTTGTTATTTGATAGGGAGATTCTTTCTCTACCATCCACAGACCAGATACTGCCAAATGTGGTCATGTGACACCCAGAGGTGATGTTCAAAACAGTTAACAACTTGTTCTTTAGGAACCCATCCAAATGGATACAATAACCCATCAAAATAATGCCAGCTGAAACTAGCATGTACCAGAGCAACATCAGCTTGGAGAAACTTATCATCAATGATAGTTCTACTACACTGTTATCTTTAAAAACTAGTAGAAAAATAAGCATTTAATTAGGAATCAAAAGAACCTGGGTTCATTGCCTCACCCTTCAACTCAGAGTTTCTCAAACCGAGCACTATTGACATTTTGTGCCATATAATTGCTTGATGGAGGGAGCTGTCCTGTGCATTGTAGGATGGTTAGCAGCATCCCTGGCCTCTACCTACTAGATTTCAGGAGCATTTCCCCCTAGTTGTGACAAAAACGTCTCCAAACTGTATTAAGCATCTCCTGGGGGTTGAGAACCACCACTCCAGTTCCCAGATATTAAAGTTGAGATAAATTAGTAAACCCTTTAGGGAGTTAATTTCCTTGTTTGTAAAAGAGGACCCGTAATATCTAATGCACGGGGTAGCTTTAAGGACTAATAAATAATGTAAATAACAAGTACTTGGAAAGTTTTACTATATTATTTTTATACCCATTCATTTTTACTCTTGACAAATAATGAGCTATTTATCTTACTTTAATAAATGACTTTGCTTATGTAGGCTACACTGATGATGGGCATACTGCATTTCAACAATCATAAAGTTGAGCTTTTTAGTGCCTTATCAGGTCACACCTGCAACACACAAATTATCTCCAAATCCATTCCCTGGTTGGTTTCTCTCCTTAAAGAGCATGCCCTTTAAAGAGTGCATTTAGAGGCAGTCTGCTCACCCATGGTTAATTTTATGGGCTGTTTATCTACAGTAGGATTTACTTGAGTCTATCTTGGCAAATGTAATGAAGCCTGGGTGTGCTTTCATGAGGATGTGAGGTGAGGCTAGGGAGAGCAGAGACAAGCCTTGGGCTAGTTTTAGAAATGTCATTTCAGAATCACTTAAATTGGAAAAGTTCTAGACAGTTCTACAAGAAGAAGTCAGTAAACAAACCCATCATAACAAATAAGAGAGAAAACCCACATCTGCAATTTGGAAGCAGAGAATAGTGCAGCATTTGGTGTGGATTCTACCTTGGAAACTATTAATAACCTTCTCTGCCAATTTTTCAGTCCCCTCAAGGACTAGACAAATACACTGTACAGTAGACTTTACTGTTATATTAATTTATTTCTTTCTCTGGTGAAAATATTTAAGTGAATGGCAGGAATCTAGAAGGGATAGATAGAATTACCCTCATTTTACAAACAGAAGAGACTCAAAGAGGCTTAGTAGCCCATACAAGGTCACAAAGAGGACAAATGATGGACCCAAAACTCAAACTCAAGTCAGCTACCTTTAGATACCAGCTCTTTTCATTAAACTACACTGAAATACCTCAATATTCTTGGAGTGCATTACCTGCCCTCCAGGATTTTACCAGCTGCCCTACAACAGAAAGCAATGGCAGGAAATATAGTTAGGTTTCAACGGGATTAACATATTTACAAAGGACAAAATCCAAAAAGCTGAGGAAAGAAGTTGGGTTAATGACAAGAAAGACTATCAGCCCCCTCCTTGGAGCAACTGTTGGTGAAGGAATACCAGGAACAGTTTATGCATCTAAATTATCAGGATGAGGAGCACCTGGGTGGCTCAATTGGTTAAGTGTCTGATTTCGGCTCAGGTCATGATCTCTTGGTTCGTGAGTTCGACCCTGCGTCAGGCTCCGTGCTCACAGCTCAGAGCCTGGAGCCTGCTTCGGATTCTGTGTCTCCCTCTCTGCCCCTCCCCTGCTCATGCTCTGTCTCTGTCTCTGTCTCTCTCTCTCTCTCTCTCTCTGTCTTAAACTTAAACTTAAAAAAAATGAATTATCAGGTTGATTCATACATTCTCTTATAGAATGTTGAGGTTTATTAAATCCTAGCCCACCAGTTGGGATGAATACAATGAAACTACTTCCACCCAAGGATGATATTCAAAATATGTACACCCAATACAGCAAAGAGACCACCCAATGGGAGCAGACACAACCCCAGGGATTTTCTGTTGTAGTATCCCTTCTTTAGTTGGTTGATCATGGGGTAGTCGGGCAGGGGGCTCTCCTGGGTGTACCAACACCCAGAGAAGCTTGTGATGACTACTTACCCACTACAATAAGAAAATTTTAATTTTTAGTATTGAATGTTAATGACCTGCCAGATGTTCTGGTACATCTAGCCCTGCTCCACACCTCCTAGATATGTGACCTTACACAAATTACTAAACCCTTCCAAGGCTTCATTTCATTTATTTGTAAAGTGAGGGTGATGATTACAGTGCTTACCACCCAGAATCATTGTGAGGATTAAATGAGATGCAAATAAAGTGCTCTGTACTGCTCCTGATACATATCAGATATCCATTAACTATTAGCACTCATTATTATTAAAGAAAAAAGCCTAAAATATGCAAAATATCAATTAATTTTAGCAAAAATGTACCTGAGTCTCCTATATTAGGTGTAACTATTTCCTGAAGCCCAACAAACACGGGTTAGTCTGTCTCCCACTGAATCACACCTTCCAACCCTCATAACTGAATCAATTGGATTCCTTCTTGGTTCTATTCCAGGCACTGGTACTAATTTTGTTCCCAGATAATCCAAATAGCATGACCTCTCTATAAACAAGGTACCTTATGGAGTCAATCATGATTCATTCTATCAGTGACTGAATCCGCCCCCCCCACCCTTACATCTCAAGTTTCCAACTGTGAAGCCCAAACCTCCCAATAACTAAATATGGAGTCCTATGTACCAGCCCTTAATGGCTATGTTTCCTGTCCCTTAGTGCCAGTCATCAGCAACCTGACTGCTGATTGCTGGCTTTCCCAACACTCATTGCCAGCTTGATCAAAACTCAGCATCCTCAAAGCTGTGTGAGTCCCAGGCCAAAATATCTTCCAGACCTCAGTTCCTCTATAGCCCCTGTATTAAAAAGGTCAGAATCCTACATTCTTGTTCTTTCCCTAGACGTGGCTCCTCATGGTGGATCTTCTAAACGTTTTTGCATGCCAACCTTCACTGTGCTATATTTGGACCCTGTCTTTGGCTTACCTAGACACCAGGCAGTAAAGCATGGTGGTTATGAACACAGTGCTAAAATTTCATAAAGGAGAGTTCGAATCACCCCAGATCCACCACTTACTAGCTATGTTGTCTTGAGCAATTGTTTACACTCTCTGAGCCAAACTTACAATGGGGAGAAAAATGCATATCTCCCAGAGTTGTTGTAAGCATTGAAAGAAATAAATTAGGCATAGTTCTATAGTTGGCCTATAGAAGCATTCACTAGATCGGTGTTATTTTTTTTTTTTAGTTTATTTGTTTATTTTTGAGGGAGAGACAGAGAGAGTACACACAAGCAGGCAGGGTAGGGGCAGAGAGAGAAAGAGAGGGAGAGAGAGAATCCTAAGCAGGCTCTGCACTGTTAGTGCAGACCCCAACATGGGGCTCAATCTTACAAAGTGTGAGATCATGACCTGAGCCAATATCAAGAGTCAGACACTTAACCAACTGAGCCACCCAGCTGCCCCTGAGTCAGTGCTATTTTTTTTTAAGTTTTTTTAACGTTTATTTTTTTTTTGAGAGAGAGAGAGAAACAGAACAAGCAGCAGAGGGGCAGAGAGAGAGGGAGACACAGAATCTGAAGAAGGCTCCAGGCTCTGAGCTGTCAGCACAGAGCCTGACACGGGGCTCAAACCCACAAACCATGTGATTGTGACCTGAGCTAAAGTCAGATGCTTAACTGACTGAACCACCCAGGCACCCTGGTCAATGTTATTTTTGATGGAAAGTAGTACCCCCCACTCCCCACTACAACCTGATGTCTGGCCATTCTCTACCTATTTAAACCAGCTCTTTAACAAAACTACTTAGAAATTACTCAAAAGCCTAGATAGCTATTCACACCAATACTTACAGGTCTCTCCATCAAAATGAGGAAAAATCAAATGGGGACGCACACTGTTATTTACTAGTTGCTTACAACTTCCTTCCCTCAACAAATATATAGTGAGCATCCATCATCTGCCAAGCACTGAGCCATGTGAAGAAGACAGACCTGATACATACCCTCATGGAGGTTACAGTCCGGTGTTCCCTAACCAGAATTAAGGGACCTTCTTTTGTGGAAAACTCTTTACTAATCCGGGACTGTGTCTAGCACAGCGCTGGCTTGTGAAATAATTCTATTGCTAGTACTTTTCTACATTTTCCAACATCTTAAATGGGAGCATATGCCTCTCAAAATTTTTAAATTCATTAAAATTGAAAACACTCACTGACTCTCTGAGACATGCATGAAAGTAATCTGTCAGACCACCTTGTGAAGCAGGGGAAGTCCTGACCATCTCACTGCAATAGCCTTGCAGTTCTCCCAGGTAAACTCCTGAGCCAACAGCCACCGCTGACTCTTCATCTGCTGCCTGACATCTATTCTCTTCCCTCCAGACACTTTACCACTTTTCTAGCCCTGAACCACCCAGTATTCCTAAGTAAGTACTGTGTTTAAAATCCAACCAATTTCCTCTGCAAATTTAGAACAGACACCAGTTACTTTGGATTCTTTAAACGAGAAAAGACTCCAATTGCTATAGTCAGTCTTTTAAAAAGGAAAGAAACCTCTCTCTTTGGGAATCGTTACGTATGATGCCACTCCATTCTAAAGGGTCTTGGATAAGTCTTCAATTTTGTGAAGTTTAGAGATTAATAATACCTTAGGGGGGGAAATGCTGAAAGGTAGGCAGGTCTTGTCACAGTAAGAGAAAAGATTCTTTCCTGCTTTGCTGTGATTAGCTACATAAATTGTAGTGCGAATTCCAGAGCTAAATGAATTAGTATGCATCCCACTCAGAGTTCTTTATTTGTTGAAGTAAAATGCTTATAATCTTTGCTTGGGGGAGAAAAAGAGGGTATGTCATTGAGTGAATATGAATTAATCAGTACTTTATGGACAGAACCCATAATTTTAAGGCAGTGAAAAAAGGCGAGGCATTTATCAGGGTTCCACTCAGCAATCTCCCTCTGTCATTGCTAATAAATCTTTTATGAAATAGAGTTTTGCAATCTTTGCAGGAACCTTCCCCCCCCCCAACCACCACCTTTCCTTGGAAGAAAAAAAAAAGTTAGCATTCATCTTTAATATTTTTTTCCTCCCTTCCCTATTTGAATTTCCTTTACTCAGAAAATCTCTTTATTTTTAAAGCTTTCTTTCCAAATTTATAAGTTCAAGACTTCTTTCATTGGAGGAAATAATTCATATAGACCTCCTCCCAAGATATTGGAAGACAAAAGCTTAGTTTTAGGTGAGGAACACAATACTTTAATAAGTATCCTATCCTGGACCTGCTAAACAATTAATATTTATAGATGGAGCAATACATTCCACAACAAACTAAAGGAATTTGGAGATAGATAAGAAGATAATTATACAACATTCCAATTCTAATGCTTTATAATTTTCCTATAACTACTCATAGAAGTAAGATTCTGCCAAATTATAAACAGCCTGCCAATAACCTCACGATGCCCTGATTTAATTAGTATTTTATGCTCCTACTTGAAGGTTAGGTTCATTAGCTGTGAAATACACTACTGCATGTCTGGATTAAGATTTAAAGGGAACCCTAAGTGTGGAGTGGCATGTAGCCACTTTCTAGCCATTTAAACTGGGCAAACGGATGTGTGATCATCCTCCCTGAGGTTGGTAACTTTTTATTTTTAGCCACAAATCCACAGGCCATCTCTCTTGGTTAGGGATGGTGCCTGATGGCCAGTCGGAAGCTTAAAAAGGTACATGACTGAGAAACAAGTTGTTAAGAGGCTATAATGAAGGGTTGGCAGGAGGGGGGTAGGATGCCAGTAATGATTTTGCCATTAAGCTTGCGTTCCATTTTACAGCTTGGATTTATTTATAACAACAGGTGGTGGTATTTGTAGGGAATTGCTTGTTTTTTCATTTGAGAAGGGCAGCTCCATACATCTGCTAGAAGGCGAAACAAAACCTTTTCCAAACACTGTTTCCTAGCTTTCTGCATCACCATTAGGAAGGAAGAATTTGTAGCAAAAGGCCACCCTGCCATTATTTCTTCCTGATGACACTCATTTAGCAGCCATTAAAATGCAAATAGAACTATGATTTTTAGATCACAAAATTAACATTAACGGTTGGATGATTGATTAAAGGTCATGGTGACGGTATAACTTAATTTCTTAGATAATTGTGTTCGGTTTTCTGCAGACTGTTTGGGTTTCTGAATTAATTTTATCTGTTGTTGAACACTGACAGGTGCAGTAATTGGCAGAATCTCCTTTGGGCTCATTTCTTCCCGTGAACCGCACCCCCTTCTCTTCCTCGAAGGCATTACCTAAAACAGAAGACAAGGCCAAACCAGCCAGCGCACGACCAGCAGACTTACGAGTCTGGGCGAGGTCACTGGAGGGGTTATTGCAGAACTGCAAAACCCCAAATAGAATCCCATTCCATGGCTAACGAGTTTTCCCCCTTAAGAACTTCCTGCATCAGGCTCACAGTGGTATAAAATGACCCCTGGCCATCCCCTGGGGCTCAGGCTAGTCTGCTCGGATCCCTGGCTGAAGGATCCCATATCAGACCTGTTTTTCTTTAATGGAGGCAATAAGCCGCAGATAGAGGTAATAATAACACCACCAGCTTTTTGTGTCACCTCTATATGTGAGAGTTCAGCCAGTGATCCAATAAACTGAGATGGGAAGGGGCCAGAGATTGGGTCCATCTGCTCAGCTTCTCAAATGTCAAAAAAATAAAAAATATATAAGGTGCTTACCTGGCAGGTTAAATACCTTCCTTAATCCCAATAAATATGGAACTCTGTACTACAAAGACAGGAATTCACAGGAAAAGCACCACAGCACTGAGAGAATCAAGTTAAACTTCATCGTTTTTTTTAATTATTATTATTATTATTATTATTATTATTATTACTATTACTATTGCTATTGCTATTGCTTTGGCATTGTCTCTTAATTACTCTTGAAAGTTTCAAAGGACTTTGTTTTATCATGATGGATTGACTCTATTTGGCAAACTTCTGTCCATCAGCTTCTGGATTCTGACTCAAATTAGGTCCTTTCATTCTTGTGAGTTCTTAGACTAAGATTGTGCACACAGTTCATAACTGACAAATCCCACCCTCTGAGAGCTAACAGTCTAGTAGACAGACCTCTGAACATGAAGCAATTAAAGAATAATGCAAAGCACTATGTAAAACAGTTACCAGACATAAGCTCCTCAAGGTCCCAACCATGTCTCATCAGGCTTTACTGCAACACAAGTATTCATTCAACAAATATATCTTGAGCACCTACTATATGCCAGATTCTGTTCTAGGGTCTAGGGATAGTCTAATAAGGAGGACAGACAATGCCTTCAGAACATAACTTAAAGCCTCTGATGAAGTACAGGAAAGGGAGAACAAGCAATGAACAAAAATTAAAAGTGGGCTAAGGGCTACAAAAGGGAAAGGAAAGAGTAAAGAAGCACTATGAGCGCTTATAGTAGGCTTTGTATTCCCAGAGCCTTTCACAGGGCATACTAGGTCCTAAATTAATGCTTGGTGAAGCCATCAATCTCTTTATTAATGAGTCAATAAGAGGATATAAGGATATAATTCTGAGGAGTCATAGAACAGTCCATGGGAAAAAAGGGGACCTATAGGCCACCACACCGGCCATTGTCAGTGCCCCAAACACAACATACCTCCCCTACCCCAGAGCCTTCATACGTGCCACTTTTACTGTGTGACACTCCCCTTCTTTATGCCTAGTTAATGTCCACTTGTATATCAAACTTCAGCCCAAAGGCCAGGAACACAGGGAAGGCATCCCTGATCTCCCCTTCCCTTTCCCAACTCCAGATCAGGTCCAGGGCCTGGATATAGAGGCCCAGTCAGATGTCCAGGTGCAGGTTCCCACAGACTCTACCACTCCAACCCCCTACGACACCCCTTGGGTAGTGGCCCACATTACACAATTCATACTCATTTGAATGATTATGTGATGGACATCTCTCTCCCCACTCCAAACTCTAGGCTCTAGGAGGGCCTCACAATGTCTGTCTTGTACTATTGTGTCCACTACAGGCCTTCAGTAAACAGTTGTTAAATGCATAGATGGAGTTTGCTGTGTTGGGTCTTGAAAAGTGGCAAGTATCTGAACAGGCAAGGAAGAGGAAGAGCAAGCACAGAAGGTGGGAAGAGTGCACAGTAGGCCCCCCGGGGCTGCACAGGGTGGATGCCAAATATTTCACCAGCTGTCCAGACTGGGCTCAGACCATGCAGAGCAGATGGTGCTGAGGCTGGTGTCTCCCTGCATTGCCAGGTGCTAACCCTTTCCTTCCTGGGATGTGGAAGGGTGGGTGGGTCCCAGGCAAAGGTGCACCTGAGAGAGTAGGAGGGCTCCTCAGGGCAGCAGCTACCTACCAGCATTTTAGCAAGCTGAAGATTCCATCTGAGAGCACCAGCTGACAGAGCAATTTCAGAGGTGAAATGTGCCCCCTGGGGAGAGGGGGTGGCTATTCCTATTTGGTTAGACAGGGAGATAAGCTAATGTATGAGAAACCTTAAAACTCCGGCATAGGCTTTTGATCTCATTGTGGGCTACATAAGAAATCACTGCGGACCACTAAGAAAGGGAGGAATGATGAAGGGCGTATTTTTAGAAGGAAAGATTTCAAAGTTCAGGCCAGATGCTGTGCTAGGCACCATTTAACTAAAAGGTAATACACAGACATTAGGCTTTACCCAAATTAAGTTTCCCATTTCATAATGCTCAGGGCTGATCCTGAATTCCCTGAAGAGTTAGTCCCCATATTCAACTTCAATGAGGCTGGCTTTAGTGGTTTCCTCTTCCGGTCTCTGAGCTCCCAAAAGACAATTTCTTACATCCTTAGTGATGAGGATGGTGTCTAGCCCTTGGTAAATGCTTGTTCAGGGGATAAATGAGTGAATGGCTTTATTCAAAATAAAAGCATAAAAAGTAGCCCCCAAGTCTGTGCTATCATGCAAATCCTCTCTCTCCCCTCCAACTTTCTCAAACAGGTTTTCCCAACTAAAGAGTATCTTTCATCAGCTTTGCCAAAACCAAAGACAGTCTAAATGTTCCCCTTCCTTGCCTGCAGTCTAATAGAGCCCCAACGTTGGGTGCAATTGCCTGCACCTCTCTGAATCCAAACCAGTCCCCCTTCTTGGCAATCACTGACTTGGTAAGCTGTATTTCATGAAGTTAACCAGGCTTATTACAGAGAACATATTTCCAGGAAGAGAGATGTTAATTTCTTCCTCATACAAAGAACAAAAATCAATATCGTAAATCCAGGAAATCTCCCCTAAATGTCTCCCCCATCATCACTCTCTCTTGTGCTCTGTGTAAATACCATCATGACAGGTTAGCTATATTTTCTACTCAGGCAATGTGATATTGAGGTGACAGCAGGACCAGTCATGCTGCTGAAGTAAGGAGTATTGGCTGGGAAGTTATTCCTCGAGGTATTTTGTGACATTGGAATTCCGTCAAATGGAGCTAAATGTACATTTATCTTTCAAACAAGCCTCAGTTCCAATCCTCAACCTGCTTAGAACACACTGAGCTTGGATGGTGACCTATAGATTTTCTACATGAGTTAAAGGTGAATGAAAAAGGAAGCAGTTTTCTATGGCATGTTTGCATCTCAATAGCTGCATTTACTCGAATGTGTAATAAATACCAACTGCACACATTGTACGAGTGAGACATAAAAAGTGGGGACACTAGCACCAATTATGCAGGAATTGACAGTCTAAGTAAGCAAACAGAGTTTAAACTAGGACTTATGGTTAATTTTAATACACATACATATCATACCCTAGTAAATCCCTGTGCAGAAATGTGAAATCTCCAAGTAATGCTTTTCCTACCACCTTTTGGGGGTCCCTTAACCTCATGCAGCCCCAGAGGGAGGAGACACAGCATCATCTTAGGAGTAAACAAGAATCTAATTTTAGAAATCCTCCAAGATGTTGACCTTTGTGTAGGGATCTGTCAGCCTAAGACCCAGGGTCTTAGATGGGTTATTATAAATTAAAATCTAATACTCCTTCCTTCTCTCTGGATCTATAATGCCCCATTCAATCAGCAACGTCCAGCTTACATGTGCAATTCAGCTCCAAGAGGTAGACAGCAAAACCTAGTGACTTCAACATCCCAAGGGCATAGGCAAAATTAATTAAGGCATTGCTGCTGAATATTAGCCCTCCTTGAGTCCTCCCTCCCAGGTTTATTTCTAATTATCTCCCATTGAGTCATGTCCCCAGTGAGTCAAAATTTTTATTAGATTTTTAGGAGCTGATCTCCTGACAGCTTCAAAGGATTTTTATATTTTAGCATAGTTGATTCCCTCTAATATGCTTCTATCTCTTAACTAATCTCTGTCCTGAATCATATTATAAAACCATAGAGTGGAAAGAGTCCTTTGAGGTCACCTAGCCCAATTCCATCTGATTATAGACAAGGAAACTGAGGCCTAAGGAAGTTTAGCATCTTGAATAATATGAGTAAGTTAGCATTGCAAAAACTTGATGCTACAGAGACCTACTGTTAGGTCCTATCAAGACCAAACTGGAAATGGTCCTACAATAAAGGCCTGCATATTTTGGCTTTGAGGTTATCCCATCAAAAGGTCATTCTGTATTCCAAATACCTACACAAAGTCCCCTCGTCAACAAGCCAGTCCATGCATTCTGAGCTTTTAACCAGTATTTCAGTTCTGCCTCTTTAATGTGGATAGACAAGGAGCCATTATACATAGGAATAAAGATTCCACCATGAGAGACATGAAAGCAAACTAAAAACAAACAAAAGAAAAGGAATCTACAGACAACAGAAAATCCAGAAAACAGAAGAAAATCTCTAAAAAAACGTATCCTCAGAGCCATATTTTATACATAAAATATGATGCCATGAAAGTGAATTTATTAAAGAACAAGGAGTTCTTAGATATTAAAAGTATGAATGCAAATTTAAAAACTTAATAAACAAGCCAAAAAGACTCACAAAGTAAAATAAAAAGATAAAGAGAGAAAAAGCCGGCCAAAAATATTATAAGAATGCTATGGAGATTAATCCAGAAAATCTACTCTGCAACCAACAGGAGTTCCAGAAGTCCAGCATAGAGAAAATTAAGGGAAGGAAACTATCAGAGGCATAAAACAAGACTATTTCCCATGACTGCAAGATGGAAGTCTGCCTCAAGGAACAGACTCATAGCTATAGACAGAAAACTGATGGTTACCAATGAGGACATAGATGGGGGATGGGGGAATTAGGCAATTAAGGAGAGTACTTGTGATGAGCACCAGACGATGTGTGGAAGTGATGAATCACTATATTGTACACCTGAAACTAATATTACACTATATGTTAACTAACTGGAATTTAAATTTAAATTAAAAAAAAACACAACATGGAAAAATAGCAGATAGAAGTCTGCCTAAGAGAGCTTCCTGAATGCCCAACACCATGGTACAGCTGTGTGAAATTTCGAAGGCCAGGGATAAAGAGGAGATCTGGAGAGCTTTTGAGAAGAGAAGGAGAGTTTTCATCAAAGGACCAGGAATCAGGATGGCTTTGGATTCATAGACATTGGAAATAAAAGAATAATGGAGCAATGCCTCCAAAACTCTGAGAGAAGACTATTTGAAACCAAACTTTCTATACCAACCAAGTGGTGAATCAAATGTAAGGATGGAATATTGACAACTGCACACAAGCAAGGTTCAGAGCATGCATCTCTGATGCACTGTTTCTTAGGAAATTACTGAAGTTTTGGGCTTCTCCAAAAGGACAGAGATAAAAACAAGAAAGAGGAAAATGTGGCATTCAGTAAGAGATCCAACAGAGGAGAGTAGTAAAGGGAAAACTGTGAAGCAGGCCATGGGAGGAAATAGCTGGACAAAAGATGAAGAAGGAAGGTGTCCAGGAGGAAAAAGGAATGAATGGATAGATTCCTTGCTGATTTGAGAAAGAAGAGGTATTCGGGCCATTTTTCTCTTTCCCCACACTACTAGATTTTGTTGGGGCTGCAATCTGTCCGGTTCCCAAGAGGGACTGGGATTGGCCTAAATCAGTCGGGGAGTTCTATACCCAAGTTCCAATAGTTCGTCTAATTTATCAGACATGTGACCAGTTCTGGCCTATGAGATATTAAGCAACAGGCATCAGGGGAATTCTAAGAAAGAATTTGTACCCTAGTAAAAGAGAGCAAAGGGCAAAGGCTCAGTTTGAGCTCCTGCCATCTTCCTTTCTGCTCCAACCTGTGTGGTATAAGGACACGCTCTTCAGAGCTGCAGCAGTGGTCTTCGGACACCCAAGACATACAGCTAACATGCTCAAGTTGGCAGAAGAGAAAAACAAGAAGAGCCGGGTTCAAATCTGCTTCTATACCTACCCTCGAGCCCCCTACTGCCATGATTCTTATTATGTGAGATAATTACATGTCTTTGTTATGTAAGCTACTGTTTGTTGGTGCTCTGTTACTGGAGGCCAGAAACATCTTAGCTGGTATGGAAAATATCGTGAGCAATCTTTAGCAGATGTCAGAACACTTGTTTGAAAAAACTAACAATACCTTAGTTGAAATCTGAGCAAATTAAAAATGAGACAACCATTTACAAGGAATAGCCAATAAACATAAAAAGATGCTCAGCCTCACAAGTAAAAGGGAAATATAAATTGAAATCACATTTACATACCATTTTATGCCAATGAGGTTAGAAAAAAAATAAAAGTCTGACAATTCTGGGGCACCTGGGTGGCTTAGTCGGTGGAACATCCAACTTCGGCTTAGGTCATGATCTCACAGTTTGTGAGTTCAAGCCCCACAACAGGCTCTGTGCTGACAGCTCAGAGCCTGGAGCCTACTTCAGATTCTGTGTCTCCCTTGCTCTCTGCCCCTCCCCCACTCATCTTTGTCTCTGTCTCTGTCTCTCTCACACAAAGTAAATAAACATTAAAAAATTTTTTTTTAAGTCTGACAATTCCAAGAAAACATTCATACAGTGCTGGAGGGCATTTAATTATTTCAGCCATTTTGAAGAACAATTTTACACCTAGTAAAACTACCAATGCATATTATATACTAAAACCATATTTAGAAAACTCTTCCACGTATGCCCAAGAAGATAATTAAGAGAATGTTCACTGCAGCACTGTTTATAGTGACAAAAATGGATAAAAATATAATTTTGTTTATCAGTAGGAAAATGGATTTATATACTGTGTGGTATAGTCATGCAATAAAATACCGCATATTAGTTTTAAAAGCCAGAGTTACATGTATCAACATGGATAAATCTCAAAAGTGAGTGTTGGGGAGAAAAGTACACACAAAAGGCTAATCAAAGAATTATGCCATTTATATCAATTTTAAAACACAGCAAAATAATATACCATTTAGGAATGCATACATATATAATAGAAGTAAAAAAATAATTCATGCGTGGACAAACATCAACTTCAGTATCGTGGTTATTCTAAAGTTATAAGGAGAGAGGAGCAAGAATGAGTTGGGGAAGACAAACCCAAAGAGTTTCAACTGTACCTGTAATGCTTTGTTTTAGGCCTGAAACAAATGTGGCAAAATGTTAGGTTATGACTAAGAGAGATAATAGGCATCTGGGTGTTCATGATGTGTTTTTCTATTTCCATTTGCTTAAAATTTTCATAATGTGATCGTAGTGCCCTAAGTGGCTCAGCAATCTCTCCATAGTCAAAGAAATGTCAAAACAGATGATTGAATTACCTGACTTTGTCATATGAAAATATTAATAGAAGAGAAAATAGAAGGCATGAGAATTCTAGCAGAAAATAAACAGAAAATGTTCACAATTTTAAAAGGAAGGAAAATATTAAGCTTATTATTTAGAAATAAAAACAGTCAATACCAAAAGTTTTCAAAGTTGAAGTGATTGGCTCTGGCAACTCAATAGGGAGAGTTTTGGGGGAGGGAAAGTTCTTGTTATGAACAAATGACTGATGACAAGTATGTGTTATTCTAGTTCTCCAACAGGAGATGGATTCAGTGATTTTAATGTCATTGCTGTCAAAATTATCTGATATGGTTATAAGGAGAAAGGATGTATTATGTATTATGTATTATGAGCACTTTTGGAATGGGGTAGTGATAACCAGGACCCCTGAAGTGTTTTCTAAGATAAATTTAGTCTGTTTTATCTCTCCCTGAAGGGGAGATAAATGAAAAAGGAAGAGAAGGTTTCACCAAGAAGGCAAGTTAGAAACAGATATCCCAAAGAGAGGCAAAGTGGATTCAGTAAACTGTTGCTGGCTTTCAACTGGGCAGGACAAGAGTCAGGAGTGAGGGTGAACAACAAGAACAGTATTTCCAGTATTTCTAGTCACTCCAAGGACAAATATCAGATACCAGAGAATGCCAAGATTTCTCAAGATACAGGAACTGGGGACTTGAAAAATCTTCCAAATGGCTTCTTCTCCCAGCATGGTTTTTACTGAGCTATTCATATATGCAATATATCTCTTCCCCCCAACCCCACATAATCTCAAAGGCATTGCTTGGCCCATGCTCCTACTTCAATAGTCCTAACACAAGCAACACATTGCTTTCCAT
This sequence comes from Felis catus, assembly GCF_018350175.1. Lineage (NCBI taxonomy): Eukaryota > Metazoa > Chordata > Mammalia > Carnivora > Felidae > Felis > Felis catus. Next base: position 119,186,197 of record NC_058374.1, read on the forward strand.
TATGAAGAACAGCTAAACTAGATGGTTTGGCTTCTACCACTTACTAGCTCTGTGACACTGGGCAAGTATTTATCCCCTCTGTGCCTCAGTCTCCTCAACTTTAAAATGGGTATAATAGGGGCGCCTGGGTGGCGCAGTCGGTTAAGCGTCCGACTTCAGCCAGGTCACGATCTCGCGGTCTGTGAGTTCGAGCCCCGCGTCAGGCTCTGGGCTGATGGCTCAGAGCCTGGAGCCTGTTTCCGATTCTGTGTCTCCCTCTCTCTGCCCCTCCCCCGTTCATGCTCTGTCTCTCTCTGTCCCAAAAATAAATAAACGTTGAAAAAAAATTTTTTTTAAATGGGTATAATATGGGTACCTACCTCATAAACTAATGTGCTTATCAAAGGGCTTGGTACATAGTAATCATTCAATGAATCTCAACTGTAATTATTATTAGATTTGGATAACAGGCCTCAAAAAAAGACATATATCACCACTGACACACTCAGAGGAAAGCAAGCAGGTTGGTAAAGGAAAATAAAATAAACTCAAGTGAGAAACACTAGAAGGAAACTAACATGCTATCATGGCTTGCTTAGTTGAATCCTTGGTGCCAAGAAGTAAATTGTTTTGGAGAGTAAAGAAAAGTTCTAATAAGTAGCATAGTTTGAGCAGCTACTCTCTTCCAGGTGTTATGGAAAACATTCTGTGGCAAATTCTATTAGTTTCTATTATAGTTACCATTACTAGTTAAAAAATGCCCCCAGAATTTAGTAGTTTGAAACAATAACCATTAAATTATGTTTCTAGATTCTGTGAGTCAGGAATTTGGACTGCATGACAAGAATAACCTGCCTCTGTTGCACAACTCCAGAGCCTCAGCTAGGAACACCCAACGGTGGGGGACTGGAATTATCTAAAGGCTCATTCACTCACCTGTCGGGACCTGAGCCGGGATAACTAGAAGATTAGGACTGCCGACCAACCATCCACATATGGTTTCCCTGTGTGGCTTGCTTTCTCACAACATGGCAGCCCCAAGGGAGTCCATCTTCTTACAAGGCATCTCCACACTCTAGACGCAGGTGTTCTAGGAAACAAGGTAGAAGATGCATGGTCTTTTATGACTCAGCCTCATAAATCACACGGCATCACTTCTAACATACTCTATTGGTTACAAATGGGATTTGAGGGGAAGGAACATAGATCCTACTTCCAAAAGGGAGGCATGTCAATGAATTTATGGACATGCTTTAAAAATCACATAGTTTCCTATCTAATGTTAACCCCCTATTTCGACCTTGCCGTAATGGACTGTGTCCCCCAAAATCCATATGTTGAAATCCTAGTCCTCAGTATGATGGTATTAGGAAGCGGGGTCTTTGGGTCATGGGGTATAGCACTAATGAATAGGAGTAGTTCCCTTATAAAAGGAACCTCAGAGAGCTCTCTTGCCTCTTTCTGGACCGTATGGACACGGCAAAAAGACAGCCATCTATGAACCACTAGTAGGCCTCATCAAACACTGGATCTGCTCGTGCCTTGATCTTGGACTTTCCAGTCCTGAGAACTAAGAAATAAATATTTGTTGATTTAAAACCACCTAGCCTACAGTACCTTGTTATACCAGAACACCTACCAAAACAAAACTGCAATTTGGTTCAGAGCAGCAACGCACCCAGCCCAAGGTGATGAATCATTAACAATCCTATTCTCTTTGACAGTGATTTGTTATGCCAGCTCTGACCCAGCTCTGGCCAATAAGACATAAGGATAACTCTGCTGGGAGGCTTCTAGGAAATGTTTTGCTTTCCTGATGAAAGAGTCAGACTTGGCCATTAATGACACTTCCCTTTTTATTCTTTCTTTAAATGCACATATAACGTTTGGAGCTATGGCAATGATTGTATGACCATGTGGCAAGAAACATGAGAATTAAAAGTCAATAAGCTAAGAATAGCAGGGAAGAAGATATAAAGAACTTGGATCCTTGATTGCATCAATGAGCAGCTGAACAAATGCCAGCAGCCAGTCCTTGTTACACAGAAAGTAGAAACTTCAGTAGTTTAAGCCAATTTTAGTCAGGTCTCTTTTACTTACATCTGGAAGCATTCCTAGCCCATACAAACCCATAATTTCATTTAATTCTTATAATAAATTCATTAGGCATTATTGATTTAGGCTTTATTATCCCCATTTTACAGGTTGGAACTTGAGTATCACTTTTCCGAGGTCACAGAGCCTCAGATTTGAATCCAAAGATAATTGCAAAGCCCAGAGTTTTTCCTCTACTCCTCTGCTACTCACAGTGTGGTGCTTAAACCACGAGGACAAGCATCACTTGAGTGCTTGTTGGAGATGCAGAATTTCTGACCCCATGGAGATCTGCCAGATCAAAATGTGCAATTTAACAATATCCACAGGTCTTATCCAAATGGCCCGAGGGGAAAGAATGAAGATCACTGGTTGAAACCTACAGGAGGTCAGATTTCAGCTCAAAGAAAATGAGAAATGTTTAAATAATTTAAACTACCATGGGGCGCCTGGGTGGCTCAGTCAGCTAAGTGTCCGACTCTTGATTTCGGCTCAGGTCATGATCTCACGGTTCATGAGACAACCCAGCTGGGAGCAGAGGAAGAGCACAGAGGCTGGGCATCTGTTGAACCTGGGACTGCAGGCAAGTAGGGAAGGGGCCTCAGGGCCATGGTTATCAGTGGCCCAGGAAGCAAAATTTGCGCAGTACCCTTTTGCTCAAGTAGATACCACTTGCCATTGGGCTTGAAGCTTCCCTCAGCTTCCCCTGCAGTTTTTTCACCCCTGACTGAGCCCCAGGCAAAAGCTACAAACTCAAGGCAGATTTGGAAGCGTATACATGTAACCACATTCTCACCCTTTTGAATTTAATTCCACAGTATAATTAAACACATATACTGCACATGCACAGCTATAATACAAGCTGTCGGTTCAATTTGGAAGTGTGCATTAAACAAATCCAAGTGAGGAACAACAATCTCTGAGCCTGAGGCCTGGGGCGGGGGGAGGAGCCTGCCCCATAAAATGAACATTTCATGGGACATACTGCCATCCAGTGGCCACCAGGTAAATTGTCAATACCAGGAAGCACAAGGAAGCCAGTGTTTGAGGGTCCTTGGATCCCCGGCGTCTGGCAAATGTTCCCAAATGTTTTGGAGTAAAGTGAAGTGAAGTGGATAAGCAGAGCATGGATAGGGTTATGCTGGGACAATGACCAGTATTTGACGACCTATTTCTGAACCAAGGAAAGCACAGTATATTTTAGACCAAAGGGAAAGATCCTCCCTGAAGCTAGCATCAAAGAAAAGGAGAGAGTTTTGCCAGAAAAGATCTTTTAAAAGTTAGGCCTCGGCTCAAATGCTAATCAGATGTGGTCTATCAGGACTACAGTATAAATCCTGTTTCTAACACTTTACAAATATATATGTAGTAAATAATTAAAGAAAGAACTATTGAAGACACCTGAGTGGCTCAGTCATTAAGCATCTGACTTCGGCCCAGGTCATGATGTCATGGCTCATGAGTTTGAGTTCCACATCTGGTGAGCACGAGCCCCACCTCAGGTGAGCAAGAGCCCTGCTTCAAGTGAGCCCCGCTTCTCTACCTCTCCCTCCCTCCCTCTCTCTCTCTCTCTCTCTCTCTCTCCCTCTTCCCCTCCTGGGATTCTCTCTCTCCCCACCCCCTGTTCACTTGCACTCTCGAAAGAAAAAGAAAGAAAGAAAGAAAGAAAGAAAGAAAGAAAGAAAGAAAGAAAGAAAGAAAGAAAGAAAGAAAGAAAGAAAGAAAGATTGATTCACATACAAACAAAATATGAACTCAGACCCTTAATAAACAGATCAAAACAGAAGTAAGTTTTCCTAACTACCATCATCAGTCTCAGGAGCCCTGTCCTTAATGTCCAACTGCACCCGACATCCTAGTCCCCTTCTAGATACTTCCACATAATGTAGTAAGGGTGGAATTAAAGGCCTCTGTCTGCTGTGGGCTGTGAATTTTCACAGGAGGCTTTTGATGCTATGTGCCTAGACCATGCCCATCACTTAATAGATAAGAGAGGAAAAGAGGGTAGAAAGGAATGGGGGGAGAGAGGAAGGAAGGCTTCATTACCGTAGTACTGATATAAATTTCAACAGAAACCTTTCTTTTGTCTGCTTTGGCAGGCCTGTGGCCTCTTGAACAGAGCTTCTACAATTATCCTAAGGCTTTGGAGCCCTTGAAGTAACAAGATTTACATGCTCTCCAAGTCCTAATGCTATGGACTGAATATTTGTATACTCCCAAAATTCGTATGTTTCTCAATGTGATGATATTTGGAGATGGGACCTTTGAGAGGTGATTAGGTCATAAGAGTGGAGCCTTCATGAATGGGATTAGTGCCCTCATAAGAAGAGGAATAAACTCTCTCTCTCTTTCTCTCTCTCTCTCTCTCTCTCTCTCTCTCTCTCTCTCTCTCTCTCTCTCCTCCCCCTCTTCCCACCTGCACCACGTGAGGACACAGCAAGAAGGTGGCCATCTGCAAACCTGGAAGAAGGTCCTCACCAGGAAATGGATCATCTGGCACCTTGATCTTGGACTTCCAGCCTCCAGAACTATAAGAAACAAATTTCTTGTTTAAGCCACCTACCCTATAATATTTTTATTATAGCAGCTTCAAAGAGATCCCCCACTTTTTCCTTTGTTTTTGTTTAATTTGTTCTAGTTTCTGTTTTTAGGTAGCTTCAAAATGTGGAATAATAATGCTTAAAGTGCTTTACACTTTACAAACATCTAATGTGGGATTAATAAGACAAGGGTGCCATTTTACAGGTGTGGAAACCGAGACCCCTCCACTAGATCACACCACCTTCACACCTAGAAAATTTTACAAATTTCAACAGAGAGGTTGTTCTAGGCTCTGATCTGAGAATTATTTTCAAGGTGTTTTGTCTTTGCCGTTTAACAGTCTGCCCATGGAAGCAAGCATTGGCCTTGGCAGCTACAACCAGCCTCTCATGGAGGCTATAGTGTGGACAGTGTCTCCCGCTCGGGCTCGGCCTCTCCGCACCTCACAGACCCACTTGGCCGCTGCCGAGTCATCCTTCCTAACCCACTTCTCCCTGTGGCATCTACACTCAGAAAAAGCCCTTCGAAAGCCATTTAAAGCTTTTTCTAAACTTCATCCCATCACGGCCATATAGAAAATGATTTACCAGTGACAAACTCCCAAGAAGAAATTTTATTAAACCAGGTACGAATCACACATGAGGATAATTTTTACGAAGCATGAAGGCCTTCTAGGGAGAAAGGAGGAACAGGGAGTCTTTGTGGGGAAGAATATGTAAATTAAGATTTTCTTTTACAACACCAATGAGTCCAAAATTGAAGCAACTGCCATGAGAGCAAGCTATATCTGCATATTAATATTTTTACTTTCATCTCACTTTTCTTAAAAGATTCATGACGTACACATACGCACACTCCTCTGTCTACCATGAAAATTCCACTCTTATTTCAAGATAGTTCAGGGCTAACCAACTCTGTGAAGCTCTTCCAGCTTGTCCCTTAGACAAGCCAAAGCACCTTTCCTTCCTGCAATGTTTGTATTGCCCCAAATTCATGCACTGAAATGAATCCCAATGTGCTGGTATTAGGAGGTGGGGTCTTTGCAAAGTGATTAGGTTATGAGGATGGAGCCCTCATTTATGGGATTAGTGCCCTTAGAGCCCAGATTGCTAACTAGGTGCAGAAAGCTGAGGACACAGAGAAAAGACAGGGAAGAAGACTCTCACCAGAACCTAACCTTGCTGGCACACTGACCTTAGACTTCCAGCCTCCAGAGAACTGTGAGAAATAAACTGTTGTTTCAGCCACCTGGCCTATGGCAATTTCTACAGCAGCCCAAACTGGATAAGACACTCCTTCTACCCCCTTGCACACCTTGCCTCATCACTTACCTTGACATTTTGATTGTCTCACTAACCTGTAACCTTCTTGAAGTCAGGAATACAGTGAAAGCATAATTCAATCCCCCTTTGGAGTTCAGAGAACAATCAAGATGATTCTACAGAACTATGAAACCAGACATAGAGGCTCAGAGCTCTACCCAAATAGTGCACTGGACCTGACTTACTGAGTTGAAAACCAAATCTCTTATATGTACATCTCAGTTACATGCTTGTGGCTATTTTCTAAGGAAAGAAAAATATCCCTCTGTGGTGCACTTGAAGGATATCACAAAGAGCCTTCTTTTAAACATGAGAGGGGTTCATCTGTCACCAACTAACTCTAGAGTACTCTGTTTTTAACCCTTACTAAAGCTCTTATCCCACTCTCCCTGGCAGGGTCAATTTTCAGGCTATGCATTTACAAGATCCTTGGGGGCAGGGAAAGATCCTTCTACTAAAATGAACCAGTGACTCTTAACCTATGAGATGTGAGTTTTACAGAACCCAGTATATAATGCCCTGTATTCTCCTCCCAAACCCCAAATCAAGGGAGAAATAAGGTACAGGAGTCATCGAGATCAAAATATAAAAGCAACTATTAATACTGTGCTCTAGGAACCATAAGCACTTAGATGTGTTAAGTCATTTGATAGTATTACAAGCTAGGAGATGGAGGGACATGAGTTTGAACTATTTGCCCATGGTCGTGTCACTTATAAGTGGAAGAATCAGGTTTTACACCCAGCAGTGGTGCCAGGGCCCATGCTGGTAACCATAAACCAACACTGCCTCTCAAACACCTTCACGTGTCAGTGAGGTTAATGGGAGAGTAAGCTTGAGTCTGTGGCCAAATGGGCTTCCTAAAATATCCCCCTTAAATTGATATTTACCCTCCAAAACTATAGGCCTCTCCTCACAAGGACAGAACCTTCCCCTGAATGGAGAGCAGATGATATGGGCCTCCTATCCAAGACCAGCTACATAATTTGCAAGGACCAGCACAAAATGAAAATGTAGGGCCCCTTGTTCAAAAATTATTATTAATTTCAAAATGGCAATAGCATAATGTTAAACCAAGAGCAGGATCATACTGAACAAACAGACCCATGTAACTGCATAGGTTGCATACCCATGAATCTGGCCCTGCCTCTGTGGCAGGTAGATACCATCAAGAGAGGCCCAGGAGGCTCTTAGAGGAAGACACTCAGACTACCCTCCAGGGGAGGGGTGAGCCAGGTTGTTGAGAGAATGAAGGCAAGAATGGTCTTCCCATCCTCCACTGCTGGGAATTAGAATAAAAATTCATTTCTTCTCCTCAACAGAAAATGAAGAATTGGGAAGAAATAAGCCACCTTTCAGGGATCTTTTTTTTTTTTCAATGTTTTTATTTATTTTTGGGACAGAGAGAGACAGAGCATGAACGGGGGAGGGGCAGAGAGAGAGGGAGACACAGAATCAGAAACAGGCTCCAGGCTCCGAGCCATCAGCCCAGAGCCTGACGCGGGGCTCAAACTCACGGACCGCGAGATCGTGACCTGGCTGAAGTCGGACGCTTAACCGACTGCGCCACCCAGGCGCCCCTCAGGGATCTTTTTTGAGAAGATAGTGGAAGCTATACACATGCTCACTACCTTTTGTATACACTTTAGTGGGCTTCCCAAACCCCTTGAGTATTATCTTAGCTCAGGCAACTATAGCAAAATACCACAGACTGGGTGTTTAATCAATGAACATTTATTTCCCACAATTCTGGAGGCTGGGAGGTCCAAGATCAATGTGCCCTATGATTCAGTGTCTGGTAAGGGCCTGCTTCATGGTTTGCAGATGGCTGTCTTCTTCCTGTATCCTCACATGGCAGAGAGAGAGAACTCTGGTATCTTCCTCTTCTTATAAGGACACTAATCCTATTATGGGGACTCCACCCTCATGAATTTGTCTAAACCTAATTATCTCCCAAGGGTCCAATTACCATCACATTGAGGGTTAAGGCTTCAATATATGAATTTTGGGGAGACACATACATTCAGTCCATAGCAGGTGTATCTCTGCAAATCCACCGCCTTAAGCAGTGGGAGATGAGTACACAAACACACACATACACACACACACACATACATATGTACACATATAAATACACATACATACATATATACACAAACATACACACACACACATACCCCCCCCCAAGTCCCTTCCAGCTCTCAAATTGATCTTCCTGAAACTTTAATCCCAGCAGAGCTTCATCTGGCTCAGGATGAGTCAGCTCATTTCCTTCCCAGGTAAAGGTCAAACCGCCTCCATTGTTTGTGCGCAAGAATCTTCAGTCTCTGTCACCCATGGCTGTCAATCCAAAGAGCCAGATTTACACTCAGTGTGGTCTAGGTTCTCATTAACCTTGAATTGCTTCCCCCTACACAGAGCCATGACATTTAAAATCCTATCAAAGTAGCCTAAAACAACCATCAGATTGAACCTTTGGGGAATAAAATAAATAACCCATAAGCCCAGGATGAGAAAGAAATAAAAATAGGTCTTAAAGAAGTAAGGTTTCTATCGAGCACATCACTCATAACACATCACTTTGTGTTGGTCTGTTTGTGGAGTACCTGAAGTTGAATGATATTCACCAAACTTAGCCCTTCAAATGTAATTATGATTCCAAATGCCACCTTGAAATACTAAACAAAATTTCCAAGAAAGCATATTGTCATTTTTAATGGGTTTCAATAAGTGTTACATAAATTACAAAGACAGAGGTCTTATAAAAAAAAATAATAATTCATGTGAGCCATTATAAAATAGAGTGCTCCTTCAATATTTCTGTTTTGTTTCATCTTTTTTTGTTTTGCTTTTTAATTAAAATATAGCTGACATACAGTATTACTTTAGTTTCAGGTGTACAACATAGTGTTTTTGACAATTATACATTACAAAATGTATTACCATCTGTCACTACGCAAAGCTATTACAATATCATTGACTACTTTCCCTATGTTGTACTTTTCATCCCCATGACTTACTTATTTTATAACTGAAATTTGTACCTCTTTCTTCTGCTTCACCCATTTCACCCATCACCCCACCTCACTCCCCGCTGGCAACACCAGTTTGCTCTCTGTATTTGTGAGTGTATTTCTGGGGATTTTGTTTGTTTGTTTGTTTGTTTGTTTGTTGTATTCCACATATCAGTGAAATCAATTTTCCATTTTTTTTATACTGCATCAAATATGTCTCTTTCCCCACCAGGCTGATAAGCAATGTGTATCACTTACACTCATTGATTGGTTGAAATTTTATTGAGAATCTACTGTGTTTGATGATGTGATAGCAACTAGAAATACAAAGACAAATAAAAACTAGCTTCTGTCTTAAAGGGCTTTCCGGTGCAGGGAGGAGACAGTTATATGGCGATAAAGGCTGTAACAGTGGCATGTTCATAGCACACACTCTAGAAGGACCAAAAGAATCTGGAAGGAGACATTTTGGTGGGAGAACATTCCCAGGATAGAAAAGGGGGTGCACCTGGGAGCCCTAAACATAGTCCAGTGCTGTGTTGGAAAGATGAGTGTCTTTTCTGCCATTTGCTAACCGCATGACCTTGAGTAGATCACTTGACTTTCCTGAACCTCAGGTTCTTAATCTCCAAATTGGGATAATTATCCCTATTCACAGAATTCCTATGAGGTTCTAATCAAACTGTATATAAAAATGACTTGCAAATCTGATGAACTATACAAATGTCAGTTGTGCTTATCTTTCATTATTAAGCCTACTGTTTCTCTTTCCTCTAATCACAAATGCATAGACTCTCAAAAGGAACCTCATAGCCCAACCTGTTCAAGTTACTCATAAATAACACAACTACAACCCAGAAAGATGGTTGCCAGCATCACCATTACCAACATCAAAAGCTTCAGTGGGAGCATCATAATTGTCATAGCTACCATTTTTTAATCCTTACCACATAGTGGGCTCTGTGCCAAGAATTTTATATATCCCACCTTATTTATGACACCCCCCCTCCCCATGAGATCAGACCGATAGTTATCTCCATTTGATAGAGCTTGGAGAGGTTAAATTGCTTATCCAGCAACTCCAAGTTAGTAAAGGGCAACGTCAGAATTGGGACCCAGGTTTGACCACGTGACTGTGGCCCTTCACATTATGGTGTAGATCCTCTTCTTTTACTTTTCCTCCTTTCTTCTCTGTCACTTCCTTCCTTGACAATAAAGTAGGCCACTCCTAAATACCCATCGTTTTCAAGGAGAAACTTTTCTAGGAGGAAATGAAGGGAGGGAAACTGGTAGACAGGCCCCCAGCTGCCAGCGTCAGAGCCCTATGTGCCTGTTGCCAGGCGTTCACCATGGGGACGCAGAAGGAGCTTCTCCCAGAATTAGAGCTGGCACTCAAAGCAGAAGCCACGCAGTGAGAATTTCCAGCAAACAGCAGGTGAAACTGCCTGTGCAGAACTTTCCAGACCCATTAGCCTTAGCATGTGTGTCTCATCCGCAGGGAGGAGGTAGGCGGTGGGAGAGGCTCAGCAGCAGCGGGCTGGCCCTGCTTTTTTTTAAACCACTCAGCCAGTCCTCCCTTCTAACAGGTTCTCTTCCTCCTCATAGGTTATTTGCTTCCTCCTTACGGACTTCTTTTTGTTTGTCCTACCACCTTTTTACTTCTGGAGCGGAATCATTTCCCGCCTTTCTTATTACAGTACAACAGGCTTTTCTTGGGGTTTGGGAAGAAATCCTCTGTTTCCACTGTTGCCTTTGGAAGGCAAGGGACCCATGATTATCCCTTTGTTAAAACCCTTGTATTCCAGGAACCAATTTCAGGCACCATTGCATGATTTCATAAATAAGCTTGGGCCCACTGGAACACAAACCAAAAGGTAAAATAAAATGTAGAATCTCAAAAAAATTGAGCCATCATTAGTTTCAGTGCCAGTGTCCCAAAGGACAAGCCAGAGCCTGTGGGGAAACAGGGTACCCGGCCTGTGAGGAAAGATTAGACTCCAGCATTGACTCTGCAGTGGATATGCTTCAGGTTCCCTTCTTCATAATCATACCAAGTTTAAACCACTCAACTCTAAGCCTCATGACAGTAGAGTTGATCAGAGAGACCCAGAACCTGGTACTAAATAGCTCCTAGTAGATATTCATGGAACAAATGAATGAATGAGGACTCTGAAAGTCCTAGTAAAAACACAAAAATGTCAAGTAAGTGGCACATCGTACTCTCCCCACCAAGAATTTGGAATTGCCCTCTGCAATGCAACAGAACCTAGGTATGCAAATCATAGTAAGAGAGAATGGACTCTAACCAGACTTGACTTAGGACCCAAGGAAAGAAATCAATGCCATCCTACATGCCAATTCCAGCCAATTGTGCTCCCTTGGAGTGCTGTGTACAGGAGAATTTTTGAGGCTTCATCTGAGCCCAGGGGGAAAGATAGCCATAACCAGTTAGCAATGTCTGCCATGCACACAGGAAGGGGGATAATGGCGGGATAGCATATATTTGTCATACTTTGTTGACACATCCAAAAACTTTAACCAGAAATGGGATTGATCAACCACAGAAGTATAGAAAAGGGGAGCCACTAAGGTGGATGTGGCCACTGCCCAAAGAAGCCTAAATCAAGTAATCCTCTAATGTGGAAGGGTACAAAGTAGATGTCAAGTCATCAAGTGCTCACCACCCTAGAACTGATCCTAGGCCTCCCAAGCAAACTCTTCTTTGCCATCTCATGTAGCATGCCTTTAGGGAAAGGGTGTTCTGGGTCAGGACACACCTAGAAGCAAGCAGCCAGTTCCCTTGACATGTGTAGTTCTCAGTAGACATTATGAGGATATCTTTCTGATTTCATTGATTCCTTTCTGCAGCATTGGTTCATTTGTGCCCATCACAGAAAGCTGAATCTACAGTCAGGGTACTCTGGGCCAGTCAAGAGTCTACAGGCATGAGGACTAGATCTGCAGACTGCGGTGAATTCACCAAGAGTCCTCTGTCAGGCCTCTTCCTGGGCTTGCAGTAGCATGCCCTTCTGCATGCCATGTTCATTTGACAACTGCCACACGCCAAAAGTGTTTTGGAGCACAATTAAGTCACTAGCATGTTCTCAAGAATCTGGTTAACAGATTAGCTAAATTCTGAAGGTTGTATTATTCATTTTAACAAAGACAAAAAGAAAGCAAGGTTTCTGATGGCTGGAGATTGGAAAGCCTGGAGCCTGTGAGCTCTTTAAAGGCAGAAACCATGTCTTATTTATGTACCTATCTATCTTCAGTGCATGTCACCACCCTGACACATGGTACCCAATAAGTATTTAGCAAATAAAGAAGTTGATTGAATGGGCAGCAGAGGTTTGCAGAAGTGCTGAGGAGAAAAAATTGTTACCAACCAAAGAGCCAACAGGGGATGCTAACAACAAATCACCTGCTTCACAATGTCACCTTGAGCCTGATGGGCCAGTTTAGGGAGTTTTCACCCTCAAGCCAGCATTCTCACTGTTGGTATGATAGCCTTGAGCCTTTGCATATGCTATTCCCTCTTCCTCGAATGCTCTTACCACCACCCCACCCATCCTACCCCCCCCCCCCCGCAGTCCCACTCACACACATTTCACATGACTGTTTCCTTAATTGTTACCTATTCAAAGCAAGGTCTTTTCCAACTGCTCTAAATTCTCCACCCTCCCAACTCCCTAAGTTAACTTCTGTCTCAACATCCCACTTATTTACTTAATATGTGTCACCATCTGTAATTATCCTAAAGTGTATTTTTACTTGATTTTTTAAAATGTTTATTTTGAGGGGGGGGCAGGGGGGGGGCACACACAGGCAAGGTGGGAAGGAGCAGGGAGAGAAGGAGAGAGAATCCCAAGCAGGCTCCATGCTGTCAGTGCAAAGCCCAACTTGGGGCTCTGTCCCACAAACCATGAGATCATGACCTGAGCCAAAATCAAGAGTTGGGTGCTTAAACAACTGAGCCACCCAAGCGCTCCTTCTTGCTTTTTGTTTGCCTCCTTCTCCAGGTTATAAACTCCATGATTATAAGACCATATTGCCCTATTGTCCCTATATCTCTAGCATCAAGCTTAGCATCTGGTTGTAGCAGATGCTCAATAAGAATTCACTGGATGGATGGCTGAATGGATGGATGAAAAGTGCTACTTCATTCATTGCCTTATCAGTACAGCAACTAGCCCTTTATGAGTTAAGCTTCGGTAGAAGGAAACACAAACCACCACTCTAGTTATTTTAATAAGGATTTAATGAGGGAATTTGATGTTTACGAAATTGTTGAAGGGCTGGAGGTGTGAGCTCTAGAATGGGACTCCAAGAATGACCACCAAAACAACACTGTTTTACTGACCCCCACTTTGCCACAGCTGGTTGCAGTGGGCAGTCAGGAGGATACCCCTGGAAATGTTTAGTTCAAAGACACATCACTGAGGCTACAATACTAAGATAGGTCAGTCATTACTGCCACAGCGGTCTCTCAGCAGCCTTAAAATTAGGGAGTAGGCCCTAAAACATCACTGCAGGAGGGGAAAATGTCTCCATAATTGGGCTTATGAGCAAACAGCCAAAACATTAGGCAAATGGCTTCCACCTAACTTCCATCTTCCAAATCATGAGCTGTTGGATCTACTTGGAGATCTACTTGGGCAGCTCTGGCTGCAAAGGAGTCTCGGAAATATAGTGTTTACCTTTCCAGCTCCTCTAGTTCAGGAGAGCACCCTATCTCCTCACACATCCTCACCCTGGATGGTGAGGAGTTCCAATCTACCAAAACACCACAGGCCTTGGAGGTAATCAGGGAAATTTGCATCATCTCCACTTTTTAAAGATGGAAAGCCTAAGTCTTGGTGAAGTTAAGTGATAGTCCCTGTTTATTAGTTCTCAAAATTTTTTGTGAAATGAGTGAGAATAAATTATTTTTCCAGAGTCAAAAGGCAAATTTATATTGTCCTTTAAGACCCCAGTGAAGGGGACTTCTCTATGACACTTGACCTTACTCCCAAAGACAAGGTCAACGTTACTGCATATGTACACACACACACACACAGATGTCGATATTTTCATCATGTTGCCTACTATAATATATATGTGTGTGTGTGTATATATATATATATATGTATATATATATATATATATACATTTTAATGTTTACTTATTTTTGAGAGAGAGACAGAGTGTGAGCAGGACACAGAGAGAGGGAGACACAGAATCGAAGCAGGCTCCAGGCTCTGAGATGTCAGCACAGCCCAACGTGGGGCTCAAACTCACAAACTGTGAGATCATGACCTGAGCCGAAGCCAGATGCTTAACGGACTGAGCCACCCAGTCTTCCCTATGGTATATTTTTAGGATCAGTTTACATGTCTGTTTCCCTAAATAGAATGAAATTCTCAAAGTCAGGGATGGAGTCTAATATGCTTACCACTGTGTTTATTCACTGTGCTTAATTCATAGGAGGCAAAATCAATAATTGGTTCATTGACTTAATAAGTGAAAAGCTCTGGGCTTTTGACTCCAGTCCAGTGCTCTTTCCACCATGCCACACTACTTCTAGCCAACTTTGCCTGAAACCCATTGACTTTGTTATTAATTTACTCACTCATGCAATAATATTTAAGCCACTGCAATGCATCTGTGTTTAGCACAGGAGATGCAATATAAGCAAAAAGAGACTGAGTTTCAGCTCTCATGGAGATTACAGTCTAGCAGAGAAGACTAATATTAATCAATTGGTCACACAAAGAAATGCAAAACTATAGTAAGGCTAATGGTACCACAAAGGAGTTTAAAAGAAAAACACTTTGTCCTCTACTTACAACACATCTGACACTAGATGTATGGGTTTTTCCACACCAAGCAATTCTCCAATCCTCAGCTGGCACCAACTGTGTGTCCTACAATTTAACTCAATTCTTACACTAACTGCTCAGAATTAGCACAGACTCCACAGGTTAAAGATTCAGATCCACAAGATTGCCCTCACTTCAGATGCCAGTCCTAAGTCCGAGGTTGTGAACTGTGCTTCTGACCAACTGGCAATAAATTGGGGGTTCCTACAACCCCTTCCTCGGGTTCAATTACTTTTTGGGGTGGTTCACAGAATCCAGAGGAGCAGTTTACTTACTATTGCCAATGTATTATAAGAGATACAATTCAGGAACAGCCAAACGGAAGAGATGCATAGGGTAAAGTATGTGGGAAGGGGCACAGAGTGTCCATGCCTTCCCTAGAACACCCCCCTCCCAGCACCTGCATTCACCACCCCAGAAGCTCTCTAAACCCCACTGTTTAGGGATTTACAGAAGTCCCAATTTTTAGGCATGATTGATTAAATCACTGGCCATTGGTGATTGAATTTATCCTCCAGCCTCTCTTGAAGGAAGGGGGGAGTGAAAACTCCAACCCTCTCATCACACGGTTGATTCCTCTGGCAACAGGCCCCAACCTCCAAGAGTCACCTCATTAACATAAACTCAAGGATAGTTGAAAGCGGCTTATAATAAATAAAAAATGCCCTTTTCATTCTATCATTCAGAAATTCCAAGGGTTTTAGGAGCCTTGTAGCACAAACTGAGGACAAAGACCAAATATATATTTCTTACTAGATCATAATATCAGAAGTGCGGAGTGATATGGGAGCACATAATAGAAGGCTTGGACTACACAAGGATATCAAGGAAGGTTTGCCTAAAGCAGGGATGATAGCTGAGACCTGAACCATAGCAGGGGCTACATGATGCAAAGAGGGTAGGGTAGTATATTCCATGAGAATGACAAGAGTCGTGCAAAGGCCTTGTGGTAGGAGAAGCTGAAGGAACACCAGATGGTTCTAGATGGGGCTGGAAAGGGACAAAGGAGTTAGACCCTGCAGGACTTTCAGGGCAAATTAAGGATGTTTTTCTTTATTTACTCGGGAGAAAGGGAGTGACTGACATGCTTACATGTGTGCTGCAGAAAACCTCAGTATGTATGATCACATACATTCATGTATTCGACATCCCATGGTGCCCCACTCTGTGCAGGCAAGGAAAGGTGAAAAGAGCCGCCTTCAACAGTAGCTCCATACTCTTGTTCCATCTTTCCGAGATTGAATAATATTTTGAACACCATACAAATATATGCTATGCACACACACACACACACACACACACACACACACACACACAAACATGCCTTTCCAAAGAGCACTTTGGAGAGAAACAACTTGGTTATATCACTAACATACAGAAGCACGGAGAGATTTATATTGGCTTTTTGCACTTAATTTATTTTGCAGAAAGAAATTTAAAAGTCTTTGGGATTGGAGGTTTCCTTTGAACTAACATCAAACCAGCAGACCTGCTAAGGAAGGTTCAGCCAAGCTTTGATATGCCTCAGCACACACACACCATTGCTTCTGCTTTGGACATGAAAAAATAGCACTGTGCATAGCAAATCACTCCTTATTAAAAATAATTAGCAGAGATAGTGCATAAGTCACTTTTAAACCCATCATTTTCACTAATGATCCTCTTAAATACACACCAAGACCAAATCACTAAACACTGCTTTGGATATTTTTTAGAAAATATCTTTCACTTTATCCAATAAGAGCATAAGCAAGAAACTGCACTCAGGCCAAACAAAATAATATTTAAACTGACTTTTTTCCTTGTTTTTAAATATCTCTTCCTTTCACTCTTAAATTTGGGGTTTTAGCTGAGAAATAAATTGCTTCCCTCCAAATTATAATTTCATTAGAGGGTGTGGATTAAGTCAACAATCACCATTAAATTCTTACGGGATTTTTAAATATTTCTGGGGATTAAGTAGAAATATTACATAAAACAGGAAAAATGTACTTTGTGGGATAGATTTTTTTAAGTTATCTTAATGTTTATTTATTTTTGAGACAGAGAGAGACAGAGCATGAACAGGGGAGGGGCAGAGAGAGGGAGACACAGAATCTGAAGCAGGCTCCAGGCTCCAAGCTGTCAGCACACAGCCCAACGTGGGGCTCAAACTCATGGACCGTGAGATCATGACCTGAGCCGAAGTCATATGCGTAACCAACTGAGCCACCCAGGTGCCACTTTTTAAAGTTATCTTAACCTTGACTTTATGTAAACTTGAAATTAAAACCAATAAAATCCATTTTATGTTCATGGTCACTCTAACCTGGCTCTGTTCCTTCCCAACCACATGACCTTGACAAATCACTTAACCCATCTGAGGTTTCATTTGCTTACCTTTCAAATAGGATAAAAATCAAGCTAAGGTTTAAGGACAGTTTTAAAGCAAAAAGTGAGGCTATCAGACCTGTGTTTCTGAGCAACACTGGGAATGCTCTGAATTTTCCAGAACCTTGGTACATTAGTCTCTAGCACACTTGATTCCCATTGCACTGAAAAATGAGCCATGCTTTTCATTGCTCTGGTGCTTCTGCACCCCTCCATCTGAAATTCCCCAACTTCCATATCCCGGGTTGATCACTCCCTACTCTTTGTTTTCATGATCTTTCCACGGCTTATCTCACCATATTATAATTATTTATTTATGTCACTGGCTCTCTCAACTAGGCAGTTTGTTCCTTAGGGCAACAAGAATGTGTTATTCACCTCTATATCCTTAGCCCCCATCAGATTTCCTGGCATAAAATATTCATTCACTGAATAAATGAATGCACAACGATATGTAGTAAGTCTAGCTAAAACATGTAAGTTACAGGAAAACTAAGAATTATAATACTATATATCAAGTTTACTAATTACTGGTTTATCTCCGTTCAAACATCAGCCATTCTACTTGATGGCAGAAACTCCTAGAGTGAAATCTGCCTTTAACCAAATCCACTCGGTCTAAAGTTACCCTCTGCCTCTTATTGTTTCTTGCCCTTTGTTTATTTCCATCCCAAAAATAATCACAATTTGTAACAATCACATCTAGTTGTTGCTAGTTTTTCCCCACTGGAAGTTCTCAATGGCAGGGGTTTTCTCTGTCTTGCTCATTGCTGAAGCACAACTCATAACACACAGTAGGTACTCAAAAAAGTTTCTTCAGGAAATGAGTGAAACCAGCAAGTATGGAATAAACTTTTATAGAATCTCTGCATTTTGTCAGCTACTTGTATTACATTTTCAACATGATTAAGGGAAGTCATGATTCCAGCCTTGTTGGAGCCTAAAGGGGGGCCCATTAAATAGCACTCTTTTCCCCTTTCTTTTTTTTTTTTAAGTTTATTTATTTATTTTGAGAGATAGCACAAGACAGGGCAGGGCGGAGAGAAAGAGAGAGAGAGAATCCCAAGCAAGGATTGGGAGCTGGCAGCACGGAGCCCAATGTTGGGCTCCATCTCATGACAGTGAGATCATGACCTGAGCCAAGATCAGGAGTCAGATGCTTAACTTACTGAGCCAGCCAGGTGCCCCCTTTTCCCCTTTCTGAACCAGTTGAGAATTGAAACAAAAAAGTTGGTAGTTAGAAAATCAAAATTTTACTTTTATTAACAATCAAGCTAAAATCAAAGAGTTTGGCAAATGAGTCCATGGTACTAAACCTCAGAACCCTATAAAGCCATACCCTAATCTCTGGGCAGTCTCTGCTTGGGAGTGGAGCAGCTTCCCTTAAAAAAATATGGCACATGCCACAACATGGATGAACCTTGAGTACATTACTAAGGAAATAAGCCAGTTAAAAATTATAAATAGTATATAATTCCACTTATATTATGTACCTAAAATAGTCAAAAACATAGAGACAGAATGTAGAATTGAGGTTGCCAGGGACTAGGGAGAAAAGTGAATGGGGAGTTATTAGAAAGGATGGAATTTTAGTTGTACAAGGTGAAAAGAGCTCTACAAATGGATGGTGATAATGACTGTATACCATTATGAATGCATTTAATATCACTGAACTGTACTCTTAAAAATGGCTAAGATGGTAAATTTTATGTTATATGTATTTTACCACACTTTCTTAAATGGGTGGGGGAGATAAAAAATTATATTATGGCAGAGAAGAGCAGAGGAAAACAGTTTCCCCACAGACAACTCAATCCTAAGAGCAAGTGTGGAAGGGTTTGGTCCCAAATGCACAGCTTCTTTGTCCACACTCACTGATAAGAGACAACACTCCATCTCCCTCAGGCAGAGGGAAGGAGGAAGAGGTCAGTAAACAAAAATGGTTCCCAGTTCCTCCAAAGGAGGAAAATAACAGGAGTGAAGGAGACGTTTCCCCTCACCCGTCCCCAACTAGCCTGCACTGCAAATACACCTATTTTCAGACTCTCTCTGTCAAGGTTCTGAATATAGCCACATGCACAAAGTCCACTTGGTCAACGTTAATGATTAGAAGAGAGAGCAGATAACATCACTGTCATCAACGAAATAACCAGAGGCCCAGGCAACCTAGTTAATTTAGTCATTTTCTATCAGTTTGGAGATCCACAATACTACTGGCCAGTAATATAACTTAGAAAAAATAATAATAATACTTTCTAACACCTTTCATGGGTCCAGCTTTGATCACATGACTTAATCTACAACCTCCCAGCCACTCTGTGCCCTGATTTGGCCCAAAGCACTCCCGCCCACTGAGCTGCCAGGGAGAGTAAGATCCTTGCCTTTGTCAGTTGAAGCCACATAGGATATTCTTAAATATTCAAGATCCTTTCTGTTGAAATCATTCTTTTCCTGGGTGGTCAGTGGGCCTAAGGAAGTCTCCGGAAGCAGTGGTCTCTGGATGGCAAAGCTAGACAGTGTAAGGCAGGTGAAGAGCAAGGAAGAGACCCTTAACTCATCAAAAATACTTCTCCAGGATGCCAAAAAGGAGAAACTCTGAAAGGCATTTTCCCCAGATCTCTCAGGCTACTGGGAGCAGATCTGTGGAGGGGGTTAAAGAGAATTTATCATTTGGCCAAAACAGAGAGAAAAACCCAAATATAAATGTTTGAAGATTTGGTCTTTTCAGGTGCCTGCCTTTTGAGCTCAAAGAGGAAAAAGTAAAGGGTTGGAGGCGGGAGGCCCTTAAAACTACTAAGTAATTTTTTTTTTTCTGCTTTGCTTTTCCCCTGTGTAGAGCAAACTCTTATGTTACATCCCAACCTGGAATAAATCTTCTGGGCTGAATGATAAATCAGGGATTGTAATGGAAATCACTATTGACCTTTAAAAGGGCACTGTCTTTATATTTTCACACTGTGCTATTTGAAATGTCGACTCAGAATCGGGAAAATAATATGCCATCGATTTCTCTCCATACCTCTTACAACAGAGCTTGAAACTGACCTGGAAAGCATCGGTATGGGTTTTCTCATTATGGTTTCAACATCATCAGAAATGGTGATTAATGATTCAGTCCTGGGAACAGCATTGTTAGACCTTGTAATTACTTTGTGAATCGTGTCCAAACGGCAACTAGCTTACCCTGTCTGCCACCCCCAAGAAGTGGGTGCATTTTCACCCTCATGTGGTAAAACCCTGTGGTTCTTGATTACAAACCCATGCAGGATGGAGATACTATTTCCTCATATTATTATTTATCTTGTTTATTGTCTTCCCCTTGTCGAATTATTCCTTTTTTATTTTTCCTTCCTTTTCCTCATATACCAGGGCTCTCTAGCAATTGGTTAGTTGTAGTTTTTCATTCTTCATTCTTTTTATTTCTAATTTCTCTCTTTATTTATCCTCCAATTTCATAATCTCTTTAATTCACTGGTCTTTTTCATACCTCCTATTTCTTTTTCTGGCTGACTTATCCATTCCATCTCTCATTCACTTTAGAAGAACCTTTTAAAAACCATCTAGATTCTCTTAGCCTTGCCAATTTTGACAGAGTATGGTATGTCTTCCCTCACCTGCCTTAATCTTCGCATGTCCTGGCCCATGCAGAGTGGCTGAACTGCCCACAAGCTGTCCTGTGCAGCCAGCTCTCCCAGCAAGCTACTGTAGAGAGATAGCTGTAGACTTTCATTTAAACATGGAAGCTGATGAGCATGACCTCTCTTCATTTTAAAAGTAGCTAGACAGAAATGATGAATATTTTTCTGTTAAAAAATTTTTAAATAGCTTCTAGTTGATGTAGCTCATCTGAGCTGCTCTGAGGTGTCTGTTGTAGCTATTCTGCAGAAGCAGGAGGAACTTCCACTCAAAAGTTTTTTTGGATGTCAAGACTGATGATGCCACACTTATGCCAAAAGACTATGGAAAGGTTTATTATTTATGTAATTGAGGCTTTTCTGGGGAGGATGGGGCAGCCCCCCCCCACACACACACACACACAATTAGGTCCAAAATAGCTTAAGAACACAAGGAAAGTAGGTTTGGTTGGGTTAGATGTTGTGGAGAGGGCCAGAGTGAGGGTTCCCACATGCTGGCTGGGGCTGGCATGCTTTCAATATCCCACCAGTGCCAAGGGAGAGAGCTTCCTGGCTTTCTTATCAGGTTGGCCAGATATGGGGCAGAGAAGAAGAGGAAGAAATGAAGCTTACAAGCCGTCAACAGTTGAGCATCAGAAAATGGCGCCAGACTCCTTGAAAGATCTTTGACCAAGACAACTAAAAGTAGGCTGACAGTCTGAGACCTAAACCACAACTGGATAAAGCCAGAGAGAGAGAGAAAGAGAGTTCTTCATAGAATTTCTGGGGCTTGGAAAACAGAAATGTCACACACACAGGGTGAGCTCATTCACACAATCTCTTTGGCCAAAGGACACACAGGAACCTAAAGTCTTACCCAAGTTAAAAAGTGAAGAAGAAAAGCTCACCCTGCATTTAGATGAAGTATTGGCCACACAGAAGACATGATTTGAACTTCACAAAAAATGTTCCCTTTGCCCAAAACATCTTCTGTCTCGTGGATGCCCTAGAGTCACATACACTCAATCAGCCCTCCATTAAATTCAGGGGTCAAAGATTCCCTTAACGCTTAGAATAGCACTGAAGAGGAGCGCCTGGGTGGCGCAGTCGGTTGAGCGTCCGACTTCAGCCAGGTCACGATCTCGCGGTCCGTGAGTTCGAGCCCCCCGTCAGGCTCTGGGCTGATGGCTCGGAGCCTGGAGCCTGTTTCCGATTCTGTGTCTCCCTCTCTCTCTGCCCCTCCCCCGTTCATGCTCTGTCTCTCTCTGTCCCAAAAATAAATTTAAAAAAAACGTTGAAAAAAGAAATTAAATAAATAAATAAATAAATAAATAAATAAATAAAAAGAATAGCACTGAAGAGAGAGCATATTTTGTGGACCTGGATTCAAGGCCCCCTTTTGCCACTTTTGTGATCTGGAGAAATACACACATTTCTGAGCCCCGGGTTCTGCTTCTGTATAATGGGGATAAATAATACCTACCTGATTTTATCAATTCTAAAATGTACTTTTTCCTTGCATTTTGGCACCTCTGAAAACTAGATACAATTAGGGGCTCTTACAAATTTTAACTGGAAGCTTTTTTTCTCAGTGGCACATAAAATAACGATGCATCTTATGATCAATGGCATCTTAATGAAACACAGTACTTCATAGGGTTTAGCAAATACAAGTGAGAAAACACTTCATTCTCTTTAAAGTGTTTTAAAATATACATCTTTGAGCCTCAGTTTTCTTATCTGTAAAATGGAAATAATAATGGTACCAACCATATGGAGTTGTAAGGGCCAAGTACATTAGTACATATAAAGCGTTCAAAACAGTGTATGGCTCAGGGAAGGAGACCTTAGTATTGTTATAATTCCAAGACTTCTTATGCATTTGAAGGCAAGATGGTTTTTTATTTATTCCCCAAACATTGACTATTCTGTGGGTGCTGGCCAGGCTCTAGAATTAGATTCAATGGTTCTGAATCCTGACTCTGCCACTGACTAACTCTAAGCAATTTCCATACTTGCATTTAGTGCCCTCTTTAGTATCTGCGAAATGGGAATCACAGAACCTGCTTCAGAAAGTATGGGTGGGCCTTAAATGAGTCAGTCCACAAAGAAAGCCTAGCATAGTGCGGGGCAAGTGGAAGTCTTCAGTGCGTGCTAGTTATTATCTTTAGTAAGCAATTCTGCTTTGAAAAAGCACCTGGTCTAGTTATAGAAATGGCCCAGAGAGAGAGAATTACAATACCACAAGTGAAGAGTGGCCCCTCTTCACACACTGTCCTTGTATAAGTCATGCCAATGTCCTCTGGTCCAAGACCATCCAGGAACATGCCTGAGGTCAAATAGAGTTGGGGCTGCTCCCTGCTATGGGGACCTCACATCATGAGGAATCATGAAAAGTGTCTCAGAAAGAGGGTATCAGGAAGGGCCTGCTCTAGAAGTTGGGCCTGTGTTCATTGATTTGGGGGAGGGCTCAAGAAGGTGAATTGGGACCTTTCAGAAAGTAGGGAGATTTAATGATTATTTTTATCTAATGGACAAGAGGAAAGCAGCAAGGCTTGAGTAGTCATTGAAGAAGAAAGAGTTGTCACTCCTGTTAGCCAGGAGAGGGGGTTGTTTGGTCATTTTTGCAGTTGCATGATGTCTGTTTTTACCCTGGTTCAAGCATAATTATGGACTTGTCTTGTTTTTATCTTATTCCAGCATATCCATGAGAGTCCTCATCTGATGTTGATAGTCTCTGAAACTACAAGGGAATGGTATGACCTAACTGGTGGCAAGTAAGCCAGCTACTAGCTATCAGCTGTGGGTGATCAACTTTGCCTGGGTCTGAGGAAGCCCCAGACTGAGTGACTGGGACACAGGGCTTTCAGTACTAAAATGGAGACAGTCACCAGCAAACAGGGACACATTGGTCACCCTAGATATCAGGGCTGACGTTTTGTTTCTCTGCCCTTCATCCCTTTTGATAAAATAACCTGTGAATTACCTAATTTATACTTTTTGATTGACTCATTTGTCTACATATGAGGAGATGCTTTGGAGACAAAGTCACAGCTGTATCATCTACTATCCACATGGCCTTAAGCAAATTATTCAATGTCTCTGAATCTGTTTCCACTGCTCTAAAATAAGATCGGTAGGCTTGAGATAACGACATCTTCACCAATGCCTTGCACATCATGGGCCGCCACTGATGTTTCTCCTCTTTCCGCCTCCACCCCTACCCCATTCCATATCAGCAATGTGCCATTTCATGCAATGGCCTTGGATTAACAATTATATCTTGATAACCTTATTTGCATAGCTCTTGGCATGGTTCCAGGTGCCTATAAACACTTAAAAAATTATTTTAATAGTATTATCACTGTTCCTTTTTCTTCTCTACAGTACCTCCACCTGTTTCTTATGCTTCTCAATTCCCTTTTCCTGCAGGAAACTTAGACTTGTAAGTAATGAAAATAATAACAAACTCTGAATTGCTGGAACACTTTATAGTTTACAAAATGCATTTCATGAAAACAAACAAAAACCACACACACAAAAAAAATCTGGGAGACAAGTATTATTACTCTTTTGTTCACAGATTAGCAAACTGAGGCTTGCAAAAGCCATATGCCTGATTCAAGATTACATGGCTAGTAAAGAAATAAAACCAGCCTTCTGAGTCTCCCCTGTGCCCTAAAACAACTTTCCCCAGGGGTTCAAAAACTGGACACCAAAGCATCCCCATTCCTCACAAAGCAGAGACCCTGGATAGGGCCTTTGGACCAGATGTGGCTATTGAGGTAAGCAGCTGTCATCTGTAATTTCCTGTGCTGTCCCCTGAGTCCACAGCTTAATTTCACTTTAAATCCAGCATGGCTCCTGCCAGACCCATGAGACAAGTCCATTTGAAGTGGAACCATTGAAATCTGATTCAGAGCTTTCTGCTGAGTCTTCCTCTGACTATCAATTCAGCTTCAGCTTGGCAGCTGGGCTCAGCTGGGGCTGGATAATTCCAATTCCCTTTGACTTGCCATTCCCTTCCTTATTGCCCCAAGAAGAAATGCGAAATGGACTCACAATTGTCGCACTTTGGAATCCTTTAAGTGGCACAGCATAAGCAGAAAGTACAAAATAGGGTTTGGTATTTAACTCAGATAAGTCTGGAGTTCTTCCGTGGAAAAAAGCATTTGCAGTATGCAGATGGAGGGTGTGGGCCTGGGAGGGGACCCAGGAACGCAAGATTAAGAGCCTTGAGTCCTACTAGCTGAAGGTGTGTGAACACAGGATACCTTTTCAGGGTATTCAAAGCCAGTGGGACTTGTGGTGAGGCAGAAAGAGGCTAAGGTTTGGGGTCAGCTGACCCAGGTTCAAATATCAGTTCCCATGCTCCACACTCAGTCTCTCCAAGTTTGTGCTCTTCTTTGTAACAAGAAAACAATAATGCCTGCCCAGCTTTTCTCTTTAGGGTGGTCCTGAGCTAACAGACATAAAGGCACTTTAGAAACTGGAAATCACTAGACAAGCATAGGCTGTTAATATTACAGTGCAGCTGTCTAAAGTGTGCAATGCATTTTCCAGACAGAGGTTCACTATGCATTCCAATTCTCTTTAGTCTTTGTTTTTCCTTCCAGTTCCTTTGATCTCCCTACACAAGCTCAAAGTAGCCAAAGAACAGGTCTGCATTGGTTTCAAAATTCACACAGTGATTCAAGCCAGTATGTGGTATTCCAACCCAAAAAGTCCCAGAAAGCTTAAGTGACTGAAAGGAGGGGAAAACACTTTTCACTCAAAATATGCTTTTTGGTTTTCATTCCTCTAATCTATTAGGAAATTTTATATTTTGATTCAGAGGAGAAAAAAAAACAGGAAAATAAGAGAACTTGAGCACTGGAAAGGAAAATTACATCTCACACACTTAAGGATGCCTAAAAAGAGATTATATTTATAAAGTTAATTGGTAATGTAAAGTAGGAGTTGTGAATACACAGCCATAGAGAAATAAAATCATCAGAGTTCCACGTCTTTGCAAATCTTTGCTAAGCAGAGATGAATTTGCTTATCAAAACTCAAGTCACAATTCTAGTAGATTCTTATCTTTTCCTAGGAAAAGAGTCAGAAAATACGACTCACCTGTTCTTTACATCTTAATAATATTTCTCTTTCAGGGTTACTGGAGGGGTTATGGGAGGCGGATGGACTAAATGGGTAAGGGGCATTAAGGAATCTACCCCTGAAATCATTGTTGTACTATATGCTAACTTGGATGTAAATTTTAAAAAAATAAAATAATAATAATATTTCTCCTTCACCCACATAGGGGTGAATATGTTTTCTAGGAACAGACTATACTGTTTACAAGCAATCCACAAAGGACTGAGACTCAGAAAGTCCAGAAATATCTTTCTCTGTGTGTGTGTTGTCCTTCCAACCTGGCCCTGCTTCTGTTCACAGTAGCCCCCTGTTATATGTTTCCAGCAGAATCCTTATGTTTCAAGTCTTGCCATTTCAACAAGATGATTGATAAGTTGAGCCTATCTGGGAACAGGTGACAGGCAGGACATGTGCATACATACCAACCACATCACATGAAATCCTCCTACAACACCAACCAGCCCACAGACAATGGAATTTGGATTTGGCGGTTGAATCTTGGACTCATTCCAGAAGATTAAGTTCAGGAAATACCAAAGGTCCTCCCCACTATTGCTTCACTTTCAAGGCTATGCCTCAGCGTGAAGGGGGTGCAGTGTAGGCAAGCTTCCAATGCTGGGTGTCAGAAACTGGAAACTTTCCTAATTGGCCACAAGATGGCCTCACTGTTCAGAACCCCCACCCCCATTATATGTTTAGGTTGCCGTTTTAGTCCTCAGAGCAGATGGCAGGCACCGAGGTGTAATTTTTTTGTTCCTTCTTTTTTAATTATTATTATTCTCAAATTAGTTAACATACAGTATAGTCTTGGCTTAAGGAGTAGAACCCAGTGATTCACCACTTACATATGACACCCAGTGTTAATCCCAACAGGTGCCCACAGAGGTGTATTTTAAAGATTGCCATCTAAATCATTTTGGAAGTGACAGCTTTTCTGTTGGTGTCTAGATTTCTCATCTAGCTAACAAATCCCAATGTAGGTATAGAGTCTGGAGGGGAAGAAAAGAGAATATTATGCATTTTTAACCCTGCAGAAAAGCCAAAATCTTTTCTGTTCAGCATTATATACTTGTGTTGAATTTCCCTGGTATCTCGATGCATAACGATGGATCCACTACTTAATAAGTATATTCCCATATTTTTAAAAAATATATATACTAAAGACTAAACACATCATAAATTGCTTCTGCAAAAGGTCATAACTACCTTCTATCAAGTATATCTTTTTTTTTAATATTTCTTTTGTGGAAGATGTTCCCTTCTAGGTCTCCCCATGTGGTACACCAGGGTTTGGGTAAAATTTCACACCATGTGGCATGGGCCGAGGAATAAGCCTAATTGGATAAAGAAAAAATTCCGAGGCCAGGGTCAGCATGACAAGGGCCCATCGTTGCCCCCCTCGCCCCATGAGAGGCCTGCCAGGGCTGCTGGAGTCAGCTCCTATTCCTTCTTCTATGACGAGCATGAGAGAGCAGCCATTATCAGCTTGCCAAGCCATCTGGTCTGGAGTGCCAGCTATTTATAGGAGTTATCTTACAATGTCAGCTTCCCAGCCCCTGTAGACTCTGGTGCCTCAAGGATATTTCAGTTCAGTCTCTCCCAGGGCAGGGAGAGGAAGCTCAAGTTCCATGAGAAGGTGAGCTTGGCACTGCCCCTCCAACTGGGAGAAGAGCAAGGCCCCGGACCCTAGGTAGCCTCTGGCCCAGAAAGCCCAAGTTTATTAATGTGCCAGAGTTGCCCAAACAAAATACTACAGTCTGTGTGGCGCTAACAAGAGAAATGTATGTCTCACAGTTTTTCAGGCTGGAAGTCTAAGATCAAGGTGTTGGCAGGTTTTGTTTCTCCTAGGCCTGTCTCCTTAGCTTGCAGGTGGTGGCCTTCTCACTAGGTCATTAGGTCCTCAATGTGGTCGTTTCTCTGTGCACCTACACTTCCGCTGTGTCTTCCTCTTTTTATAAGGACATCAGTCCTATTGGATTAGGGCCCCACCTTATGAGTTCATTTAACCTTAATTATCTCCTTCTGGCCTTATCTCCCAATACTGTCACATTAGGAGTTAGGGCTTCAACCTGTGACCCTTGGTGGGGGGTACAATTTAGTCCATAATGCCAAGTAAGCACACAGGGTTATTTGGGATGATCCTGCTCCTTGTATAATACTGAGTCAACTGATTAAGCAAAATGTGGTCTGACAAAATGGTTTTAATTCCCATTTCTTTGATTACTAGTGAAATTACATGCCTTTTCACATACTTATTGATCAGTTACATTCCTTCTATGATCTATTTCTGCACTTTGCTCATTTTTTTCTTTACTCTTTAGTATATACTCTTTGTCAAATATTTTTATATAGAATGCCTTTTACTCCATTAAGTTTATTATGTGTTTTCTATTAATTGGATATGTTGATGACATATTTTGCATTAATATAAAAAATATTTGTTGGTTATTTCTCCAATATCCACCTACACCCCTTTCCTGTAGCCTCCTAATACTTGTCAGAGGATCCAAGTTGTTCCAGAAAAGCTGACTCTACTCCCCACTCCAGGTGAGGCAGAGAACTTGACCAAGCCAACCAGCACAAGCCATGCCCCATGACTGATACAGGCCTGGGATGTGACCTAAGTCAGTCTAATCAAGATGAATCTCAAAGGCCTTGCTCTAAATGCTAACACAAAGTATCCCTTATTTCTTGCCAAACAAGAACACTGAAACACACAATCTCAGGAGCTGCTGTCAACCATCTTGGGGACTCTGTTTAGGATGAAGCTCACAGCCAAAGAAAGCAGACCAGAAAAGAGATCAACTGAGTGTTTTGGTATATTGTTCAACCACCACATCAAGCCTCACCTGAAGGAAGCCTGCCTTAGGGTTTTTTAATTCCATGAACTCAGGCATATATATTCACTTGTACACACTGGAATAGCCATTCTGTTGTATGTGACTGGCCATCCATTCCTATTAGTTGGTTATCCTTTATAACTGGTCAGTACCCATGCTGTACTGGTTGTTAAATATTTTTAATATCATCCCTATATGTGCCAATAATTGTCTTTTATTATTAAATTGGTTTGAGTAAGATTTGATTTTGTTTAATGTGTTAGCTAGGGTTTGTCTAGTATAGCAGCTAGTGCTGCCTTAACCAGTATATAGGGAAAGGTCTTTCTTTGAATATCAGTTTGCTAATTAGAATTCTGTACTGGAGCACCTGGGCGGCTCAGTCAGTTGAGCATTCCACTCTTGATTTTGGCTCTCAGGGCATGATCCCAAGGTTGTAAGATCAAACCCCACATCAGGCTCTGTGCTGAGTGTGGAGGCTGCTTACGATTCTCTCTCTCTCCCTCTGCCCCTCTCCCCTACTTGTGCTTTCTCTCTCTCTAAAATAAAAATAAATAAAAATTTTTAAAAAGAATTCTGTACTATCGTTTTTATGTAAATCAAATCCTTAATGCATTGCTATTTTCCCATTCAGTTTCTTTAAAGAAGAGAATTTTAAGTTGTGCATAAAGTAATATGCGTGAAGATTTCTTCTAGACTTTTGTATCTTTTTCCCAAATTTTATAATTGTCTCATCCTCACCTAACTTAATTTTTTAGTGACTCACTTGTACTGGGTTCTTCCAATACATTCAATTTAGCTTTCACAGGAACAATTCTTTGTCCATACTCATATTTCATCAGTGTACATAAATATTTAATTAGATTACATAAGTACAGTTGACATAAATTGGATTGAAAGCCTATTACTATCAGAGCAAAATTGCAAGAACACACCAGAGCAAACTGGTCATAAGCATTCATTCTCTGTGGACATCAGTCAGTGCATTTTACAGAGGAAATGATAAATTTTTCTTACTCTGATGAATTGATTAAGTGGAGATAGATCAACTGGATGCAACTGAGTTCAATTTCCTTACTATTTCATTTCAAAGTTTTCCATATATTTGCATATAAAACTGCTCTGTGCTTTGATATTTTCATTGTTTACATATCAGGTCATAGTGGTAATGTGCTAGCTTTATAGAATAAATTTGATGATATCATTTAGATCTATATAATTTATAGAACATAAGAATTATATGTGTCTTCGGATACCTAGGTGGCTCAGTTGGTTGGGTGTCTGACTCTTGACCTTGGCTCAGGTCATGATCTCACAAGCATAGGATTGAGCCCTGCATCAGGCTCTGTGCTGACAAAACAGAGCCTACTTGGAATTCTCTCTCTCTCCTTCTCTGTCTGCCCCTCCCCTGTTCATGCTCCCTCTCTCTCAAAGTAAATTATGTGTTTCCCGAAGGAATTCATGAATAAAATGGTCAGATTTGAGAATCTCTTTTGGAGGTATTCTTTTATAATTTCTTCCAGGATTGTTGTTCTAATCTGATTTTCCCCTTCTTGAATCAGTTTTAGAAATGTGTTTTCTCAAAAAACCATCTACTTCATTAGGGAGATTTCCAAACATATTAGCATAGAGTCAGGTATAACATTCTCCTTTTAACTCTTAATTATGGAAAATGTAAAGCATACATAAAGGGAGGAAAACCGGGTATAATGAACCCCCATGTACCCATTACCCAGTTTAAACCATAATCAACATTTTTGCCAATATTCTTTCACCTATTCCCCTACCACTATTTTAAATGCAGCACTGTATTTTAAAGCAAATCCCAGATTTCCCATCATCCCAGCTATATAAACTTGTGTGATTCTTCTTACAGAAAGGAACTTTTTTATTTTTTTTTTATTTTGTTAATGTTTATTTATTTTTCAGAGAGAGACAGAGTGAGAGCAGGGGAGGGGCAGAGAGTAGGGAGACACAGAATCTGAAACAGGCTCCAGGCTCTGAGCTGTTAGCACAGAGCCTGATGCAGAGCCCAAACTCATGACCCGTGAGATCATGCCCTGAGCTAACGTCGGACGCATAACCGACTGAGCCACCCAGATGCCCCGAAAGGAATTTTTTTATATAAAAGTTTAACCTCTTCTATGTCTACCATTTTATGTCATTTTTCATTTTTATATATTTTTCTCTTTTCTTCTCTATTTTCCCAAGATTTTCTTAAAGATATTGGTGTTCCAGTGAATTGGCTCTCAGATTAATGCATCAATTTTACAGTGTTTCTGTTTTCTAATTCAAAGATGTCTATGAATAGTTTATTTAACTATTTATTTAATAGTTTCATTCTTCCTACTCCTTTTCTTACATTGGTTCAATTTGTCTTTCTTAGATTGAATGCCTGCTTTGTTGGATAATGAGGTCCCTTTAGAATATCAGTTTGCTTTTGAATACAACTTTGGCCTCATCCTTCATGGTGTTATCGTTTTCCACACATTCTATCTAAAAAGTCTATAATTGTGGTTTTTAAGGTCTGTCTTAAATCATGAGTTATTTAAGTAGTTTCTTCTTTTTTTCCCATTTCTAAGTGTAGGTGAGTTTATTATTTAAAATGCATATATTAATTTTGTAACATTCGTTTCCTCTCACCCACCTCCATGTTTTAGTGTTTACTGCTATATCACTTATTGTTATAACACTACATTCCCAGAAAATTTCTTATTTTTAAATTTTATATATATGTATATATATATATATATATATATATATATATATATATATATATTCATTTTAAAGAATTTTAACACATTCAGCTTTGTAAGTATCTACAATTAGTTAATTAGTTAGGCTTTAATAAATTTTGGCACTCTTCACCAACTCTGTAATAACTTTCATTCTAACACATGTCCTGGTCATCCGGTCATTTGGACTACATCTTTAAGACACTTCTCGTCAAAACACCACAGTAAGTATACATTTTGAGGTCCTCTCCTCTGCTCTTTTCCATAATAGATGAAATATAGAAGAAAATAAAAGTCATAGTTTTGTGAACTAGATTTAACATGGTGATCATTTCACAATACATACAAATATTGAGTCATGGCATACACCTGAAGGTAATATAATGTTATATGTCAATTATATCTCCATAAAAAAACTTTTTTAATTAAAAAAAAAAGTCACGGCCATGTTCAAAAACAAATGAATGTATGTATGTCCAGAACTGGAACAGAAATCCAAAGCAGTAAATGGGCCGCCTGGGCCCCAGGTCAGAAGCAATCAGAGGTGGCCAGAAATTCAGGTTCCATGGGGTGAGAGTCCAGATGATATTGATAATATTAATAAGTAGCACAGCACAGGCAGCAACCAGAGAAAATGGATGCGACAACCAATTAGAACAAACTATGGCTGGAAATAAACAATAGGGCCACTCCAGAGCTTACTTACTGCTCACAACCTTACAAACAAGAATAATAATACCCTACAGGAGGCTGAGCCCTCATGGCTTGAGACCCAGGGGTAAAGGTGAGGCTCTCCAGGTCAACAAAGGAGTCTGGAAACAGCTACTAAGATAGCTGCCTGTGAACATGGCAGTTTGCGAGTTTAGGAAGGCAAGCCTCAGCCTCTCCTCTTGGCTTCCAGGCAAGTCATTGATGGGCTCAGTGACTGTATCTGTGATTCCCCGACATCACTGTGGGGCAAGGGCACCAAAGAGCTCATATAAGACCTGGGGACTCCACAGATCAGGTGGAAACAAACCTCAAAACTGTAAGAATGGTGGGGAATCAGAGAGAAAACAGAAAGAATAATAAAAAAACAAAATCTTCCATTCAAGAAGGGCCTGCAAACTAAAATCCAGACAGAACAACAAGAAAAAAAACTAATGTTAAGAAATTTAACCAACTATAAGTAACGTAAATGAAAAGTGCAGCATAGAGAGTATACTCAATAATATTGTAATAGCATCCTCCAGCAATACCTACACAGTACAAGTAAGGTCATACCCTGCATTTTGAACCAGGGTACAGACAGTTGAAGACTGATAAAACATGTTTTGAGAATTATTTTTTTAATGTTTACTTAGTTATTTTTGAAAGAGAGAGAGAGAGAGCACACATGAGCAGAGGAAGGGAAGAGAGGGGGAGAGAGAGAGAATCCATGCTGTCAGTGTAGACCCCGATGCAGGGCTCAAACTCACAAACCATGAGATCATGTCCTGAGCCGAAATCAAGAGCCAGATGCTTAATTGATGGAGCCACCCAGGTGCCCTGAGAATTACTCTTAGGTAAAAATACTTGCTCTGTTTCAGGCCACACTGTATTTCTCAATGCATTCCCATTAGCTGTTCAGTAAATGGAAATTCCCCCAGATCTGCCAATACATTGAGAGTTTATTCTAGTTTTTCAAAAATGTATTGCCTTTTTTTTTGAAAAGATATACCAGCAGCTTCTTGCCAGGTACCATTTCCAATTTCGATATAAGCCAACCCAAGCTTAATTGAAAGCATACTTACTTGTCTAGCCTTCCACCCCAGAAGTTATCTCAAAGAAAAATGCCAAATTTCTCTTAGCAACTCACACAGGAGCCTAGATTACTCACATATGTTCACTGAAAATGGCTATTTAATTAGCATGTTTAACTAGGACTTGACCACCTTTATAAAAATGAACCAATTGTTAATGTAATCTTGACCGTCAGAGATAGGATAGAGAATGTGGAGAACGATACCTATTTTTTTTTCTGTTCAGGCATCATAGAGAGACCCACATATACATTTATATATATATATATATATATATATATATGTAAATATATATATATATATATATATATATATATATATATATATATATATATATAACTAGTGCTTGTTCAGGGTAAAGTGACCCATGTGTAATATGACTTAAAATCATGTCATACAAGGAACAATGAATAGAACTAAAGATGTTCATCCTAAAGAAGAAAGGATTTGGTGGCAGGCTTCAGGGAGAATAGAAATATAATGGTCTTCCAATATCTGAAGGCTGACATGTAGAAGGGAAAATGGCCTTGTTCTAAAAGGCAAAAATAAAGAAAGAACCAGAATCAATAGATGAAAACTTTAAGAAAGCAAATCATGGTTGTGGACTTCTTTATAGTGCTGGGCCCAATTTAGAACAGACTGTCACCAGAGATGACTTCATGCAGAAAAAAATTATTCATGGGAATTTTAATAGAGGAGATTCAAGAATCCACAGGGCCATTCATCTAAAAGATGTTTACTGTCCTTTCCAATCCTAAAATGTAATGATACAGGGAAAGATGATGGAGAAAACTATGAAGACGTGATGAATGAATGTACTATGAGATCTTGGGTTGGATCCTGGCCAGAAAAAGAACATTCATGAGAAAGCTGGCAAATTACAGTAAGACTTGTAGAATAGTTAATAGTACTGTATCAATGTTAATTTCCTGATTTTGATCATTACACTACAGTTATATAAGACGTTAACATGAGGGGAAGCTGGGGAAAGGTATGTGGGAGCTTTCAGCACTATTTTTGCAACCTCTCTGTAGTTGTAACATTATTTCAAAGTAAAACCTTTTAAAAAATTAAACAGCAATATTGGAGTGCCTCCAACTTTGGCTCAGGTCATGATCTCGTGGTTCGTGGGTTCAAGCTCTGCATCAGGCTGTCTGCTGTCAGCACAGAGCCCACTTTGGATCTTCTGTCCCACTCTCTCTCTGAGCCTCTCCAATGCTCTTGCTCTCTCTTGCTCTCTCTCTCTCTCTCTCTCTCTCTCTCTCTCTCTCTTGCTCTCTCTCTCTCTCTCTCAAAAATAAATAAACATTTTTTTAATTAAACAAAAATATCAAAAGCTTCCAAGGGAAAAAGTGTCCATAATACCAAAGTTCTAGGGCATAGTCTGTTGCTCACCAATCCCTTGGGGCTGGCTCCCTGGAATCCATCAAGCAAGCTAATTCAATTGTGTACAAACCAAAAACGGTGTTATTTTTCTCTAATCACTCCCTCCCAAAATGCTGTATCAAATCACCTTTCTCCCCAGCCCTGGACAACATCTCCGGCATATCTTGTACTCAGAGATTTTTAAGTTACTTTCAAGAATTAAAACTCATTAAAAAGTCCTACTTAAAACTTCAATCCCATACCCTATTCAGAGTCCCTCAGCACCACCACCCCCCCCCCCACCAAGCTCTACCCCAACCTATGGCAGGGAGACCACAGCCCTACAGTGGCCCTATTGTCTGTTTTTCTTCCATCTCCTTCATTCTCCCCTCGGCCACCAATTCTGGCTTTGCCAGGGTCAAGGCAGAGAGCAGGAGAATTAGAGGAAAAGAAGCAAATATATCTCTCATGGTAGGTGCTGTTAAAATATGGTAGACCATGGCCTTGATGTAAGAGGGGCCCATATGCTTGCTCTCTCCAATGGGATGCATTTGTCGGCTTTCAAAGGCTCACTGTAGAAACCACTTGGTTGAAAAACCCCCTAAAAGCAAGTGTACTCTCCCACTTCTCACAGAAGTTTCTCACATGCTTCTCAGCTCCTGCCCAGAAATACACCATGCAGCAGCTTGTTCCTGGGGTCCCTTCGCCCCACAGGTAACCCTCCTGGTCGAAGGCCAGCTATCTTCCATCATGGCCCTTGGGAGACACATATGTTCAGCATTACAAACTCTGGTAGCGCAGACAGCTCTCACTGTCACCCTCCTCACTTGCTTAGAGTACTGTCGTTGGTCCAACAAGCCTCCCACATTCCACAGTCATCAGGCAGGAAGCAAGCATCAGTTGCCATTAACTTATGTCCCTAAAATGTCCAGAAGACACATACCCACTTCTCCATGAATTCTCTCACCCTGCTCTATTCCAATCATGGGGCACTGATAGAGCCTCCAATTTTCTTGAGGGCTCCCCTCATAAGAAGAGAAAGGGAAATTCCACAACACTGTCCACTACCTCCAGAAACTCCTTTTAATTCCCGTTCTCCTGCAGCAGCTGGAGGTGTATGATGAAGGTTGATACCAATTTTGCTGTTTTTTCATACTTTCTGCCTGGATATATCTAGTGCTAGCACCCCATTCATAAACGTGGGGATACTTATCACCTTTCATTCTCACCTTTGGGACTTCAGATGAAATTTCAAGACACCATGAAAAGTCCCATTCAATATCCTGCTGCACATAAACACACCACGACGCCTTCCCTATGAACCCTCAGTCCTTTTTCGGGGCTATCTGCAGCATGCACAGTTGGAAACAGAGAAGCTGTGATTTTTGGCAGAGTCCTGCGTCTGGGCTGCTGAGATAAAACTTTTATAAAGATTCAAACCACAGACTTTTGCAATAGTTACACAATCACTTCCGGCCCACCCTCATGCTAAATGCATTCCAGAAAACTGAACATTCCTTAGGTGGCTATTATACAACTGTAGTAGAAAGGGTTGTAATTTGATATGTAGGACTATCCTTTGGGGGCTGAAAATATATCAGATGAGAAGGAAAGATGTAATTAGGACAAGATGGCTTCTCTACCATTCTGTAGAGAAGGGATTAAATCATTCTAAATCATTCCAAGGACATTTTATGGAAACCGTAAGGAAGCCAGTTGGGGCCCAATAATATTCATTCATTCGCTAATTCATTCCCTTGTTCATTCGCTGAGTTTCTGCTATGCTCCAGGCTCTGGGTTGGGGTTGGTTTTGTCACAATGCATAAGATTTGGTCCTCGCCCTCAAGAAGCTAAAAAAAAAAAAAAAAAAAATTCTCCATGTTTGAGCAAGCTGCCAAAAGAAGTAGGGAGATTCCCAATGGATCACTCACATGCATATCTTTTTTTTTTAATGTTTATTTTTAAGAGAAAGAGTGAGACAGAACATGAGCAGGGGAGGGCCACAGAGAGGGAGACACAGAATTGGAAGCAGGCTCCAGGCTCTGAGCCTGACATGGGGCTTGAACCCATGAACCGTGAGAAGATGACCTGAGCCGAAGTCAGATGCCTAACCAACTGAGCCACCCAGGCGCCCCTCAAATGCATATCTTGGATGACACTGAAGAGGGATGATTCAAGATTGAGGAGGGGAAGGAAAGAAACAGTGGAACAGCTGAGCCTTCTAGTCCCTTCAACCTTTCCAAACCCGAAGTTCTATCTATGTGTGGTAAGGCACAGAACAGACATGATGTCCTGCTGGCAATTTGCATAAAATAGAATGAGTGAGGAAACTGACTTGGTTGCAGAAATTAATTTCAGACACATAATAGGACCAAAAGTGTACAGAGTCCAATGTGAAAGATGTGTTCCTCAAAACACAGAGGACAATCAGTACTAGGATTTCCATCAAGGAGATTTAGTCTGGCAGAGGAATTCAGGCAGCTAGAGAGTAATGGAAATATTTAGAAATGGTCTATATGCACTTTCACTGAAATGCAGAACCAAGGGACAAAGATTTATGATTGTTATTGTCCAACAATGTTAAATGGGACTTTTCCTGCCTCTACACTGTGACTAGGGCAAGCGTGCTTAAATAAAATGCTGACTACACCAAGACATCCACTTCCAGCCTATGCTTAGGAAAGAGTACCAGCAAAGTTGTCAGTCCAGTGGTTTTAGAAAAGTATACCACTGTCTTCCCAAACTATGTGGGAGAAGCTTTAAGAAATGCAGTGGGAGAGAATGAAGGTAGAGATTCCCTGCCAAGGGAAGGACACAGTCTCACCTCCTACTTACCCCATGTTTACCAAGAAGCAGACTCAGGGAGAAAATCTGGCGGAGAGTATATTAGTTTTCTATTGTTACCATAACAAATTACTCAAAATTAGTGGCTTACAACACAAACTTATTATCTTATAGTCTATAGGGCAGAAGTCTATTAGGAGTCTCAGTGACTAAAACAAAGTTAGCAGCAAGCTCATATTTTGGAGGATCTAGGGAATAATACATTTCCTGCTCACTTAGGCTACTGGCAAAATTTAGTTCCCTGTAGTTGTAGAATTTGGGTCTTCATTTTCCTGCTGGCTATACCTGAGAGTCATTCCCAGCTTCCAGAAGTCACCACATTCCTTGGCTTATGGCTCTCTTCCTCCATCTTCAAGCTAGCAATGATGAAGAGTGTCCCTCTAGTGTCACAAGTCTCTGCCCTTCTTCTGTAGTCACATCTCTTTCCCTGACTACAGCTGGGATAGGTTCTCCACTTACAAGGACTCATGTAGTTGGGTGATTAGATTGGGCCTACCTGGATTACACGGGATAATCCCCCCATCTCAAGGTCCATGACCTCAATCACATCTGCGAAGTCCTTTTTGCCATGTAAAGTAACACATTCCACTGGAAGCCCTAGTCAGAGCAATCAGACAACAAAAAGAAATAAAAAGCTTCTAAATTGGCAAGGAAGAAGCCCAACTGTCAACGCTGATAAAGTGTGGACCTTGGCAATGAGCAGACACAGGTAGATGTTACCCCCCCCCAAAAAAAAACTGGAATTGTTCCTATCATTGATGGGATGCAATGGGGCTACTACAAAGTTTGGGGGAAGGGAAAGCTCCCAAAACAGCCTGCTATCATGAAGGCCAAATTCTTCAGTAGAAGAGCTAAGGAGAAGATTAAGGGTATTGGGGGAGCCTGCGTCCTGGTAGCCTGAAGTCACGTGGAAGGAGGTTCATTAAATGCTAACAAGTGCTCTGGGGTACCTGGGTGGCTCAGCTGGTTAAGCATCCAACTTCAGCTCAGGTCATGATCTCATGGTTTGTGGGTTTGAGCCCCATGTCAGACTCTGTGCTGTCAGTTCAGAGCCTGGATATTGGAGCTTGCTTGGGATTCTGTGTCTCCTTCTCTTGTGGCCCCTCCCCTGCTCACGCTCTGTCTCTCTCTCAAAAATAAATAAACATTAAAAAAAAATTTTAAAAACAAAATAAATGTTTAAAATGCTAACAAGTACTCTTCTAAAAACAATTTAAAAATTAAAAAATCAGATATGTGACAAGTCTTGATTTAAACTGGGCTGGAATTGTTAATGGCTCAAATTGTTCTAATCTCCAGTGTCTAGAAAAACAAAAGCCTTAGACACCATCCCGGAGCTTGGCATGGAGGTTAGTTAAGGTTTTATTTAAAGGCAGTGGTGAGAAAGAATAAAGTGGTTTCCTCTTTGCACAGCACAGCCACTACATTCAATATACAGATCACATTTGTGGGGCACCATCTAGAGTTCCTTAAGAACCAGAATGCTGCCCAACAGATTTACCTGCTCAACGAACACATAAAGAGAACCACCCAGGGCTGGAGGGCTGGAGAACCACTCCAGCTCTGAGAGGCTGGAGCAGACTTTGAATGATAAGATTCTGCCCAGAGACTTAACCTATGCAGTGGCACCAAGACTCCCTGGGACAGTGAGCTCTATCTGTGCTTTGTTTTGTTCAATGTCAGGCATGAGCTGGGATTTGATAAGTGAGTTCGGTTTTATGTGAGGAAAGGAGGGAAATCATCCCAGGAGGGAAGCATTAGGCTAGAAGGGGCTATACACCGAATGTTCGTGTCACCCCAGAATTTATATGTTGAAACCTAATCCTCAATGTGATGGTATCTAGAGGTGATTAGGTCATGAGGGTGGAGCCCTTCTGAATGATTAGTGCCCTTATAAAGAGATTCTAGAAAGCTCCCTTGCCCCTTCCAACATGTGAGGACACATCTATGAATTGGGAAGCAGGACTTCAGCAGAATCTTAATCTTCAGAACTGAATCCGTAGGTTCTTTAATCTTAGTCTGCCTAACCTCCAGAACTCTGAGAAAAGAATTTGTTGTTGATAAGCCACACAGTCTATCACATTCTGTTTTGGCAGACCAAATGGATAAAGAAGGGAAGCAAAGGCTTAATAGGTGGGAATAGGGCAGTTGCAAAGAA
This sequence comes from Felis catus, assembly GCF_018350175.1. Lineage (NCBI taxonomy): Eukaryota > Metazoa > Chordata > Mammalia > Carnivora > Felidae > Felis > Felis catus. The sequence continues at coordinate 119,225,845 of NC_058374.1, forward strand.
ACCAGAAGGACTTGGCTAGAGCAAAAGGTGAACATTGCAGCAGCAGGAGAAAGAGTGTTACCTAAGTAGGGCAGAGTCATTAAAGTTGGAAAAAGAGGGGCACCTGGGTGGCTCAGTCTGTTAAGCATCCCACTTTGGCTCAGGTCATGATCTCGCAGTTCTTGAGTTCCAGCCCCTTATCAAGCTGAGTTCGAGCCCCGCGCTGGGCTATCTGCTGTCCACAGAGCCCACTTCAGATCCTCTGTCACTTCCCCTCTTTGCCCTTCCCCCACTTGCATGCTCTCTCTCAAAAATAAATAAACTTTTTTTTTTAGTTGGAAAAAGAAGTTTGGGCTTGCTACCATGTATTACAGAGAACCATTAGAGTTTCTGAAACTAAGCATTGGCACATAAATGTGCTCTTTTTATTTTAAATGAAGATAAGCAAAATGGAGAAGAGAAGAATGAGGTTGAGAACCCCAGCTAGAAATCCACTGCAAAATTCCTATGGTGACTCTACTTTTTGAACAGAAGTTACAACCTGTGATCTGACAAGTTAGGAGTGAACATAGATCAACAAAATAGAATACCTGAATTAAGGATGTTCCAGAAAGTCTTTAGTTATTGCCATTGCCAGGCAAGTGGCAATGAGGTGGCATGATTTTTTAACCCCTCCTTGTTTGTTAGAACATGTTGTAAGACAAGATCTCCCCGATCCTTCTGAAATTGGTCAATTTGGGGGCAAGCAGGAAATTATTTAGCAACAGTTGCACCATTATGAGATTTCATTCTTTCCCAGAGCTACATTTTAGTTAGACTTCTATTTACAACGAATTCATCTCGAACAACCAACACAAAACAAAACAAAACAAAAAATTACTCTGAACATGAATCAATTTGTTGGCTACCTCCCTGAAGCTAAATTTCCCGAAAAGTACCACACTCCACAGTCAGGTTTCCTGGATGCCAGCCAAACTGAAGGTATTAATACTTCTTAGAAAGGACAGTATAATTCTTCTGTGGGAAAATGTTTCACACACACACACACACACACACACACACACACACACACACACCATTTAACAATACAACTATCATAAAACCTTAGCTCTATCTGTCCTGATTTCCTTACTCAACTTCCACTCCCACTAACTTCTCAGCATGCCAGAGCGCTAGGACCTCAGGGGGTTTAACACTGAGCTCAGCTCAAATGTCTGGAGTAATAACTTTCTAAGTTTTGAAGCAACAAAAGAAACTACAAATGAAATGATCAATAATTACATCATTAAAAAATTCAAAAGTTGTGCTAAACAAAAACTATACTGGAAAGACATACAGTGGACTAAATAATATTTATGGTAGTTAAAGAAGGAAACGGTTAAAATCTACATTAAAATGAGCTTGTAAAAACTGTTAAGAATATTATTCAGGCTCTCTGGATATATGAGAACATATGAAATAACCAGACGATCTGCATAAAAAATAGAAATTATAATTAGTAATCACAAATATGAGGAAATGTGCAATCACTCTAATAGTCAAAGAAATACTTATTAAAATTATAACAAGACACCATTTTATACCAATTTGATTTCAAAATCAAATACTCAGGAATGGTGAGGTGGTGTACTTATACCTGCATAGAATAAATGGGTATGATAATGCTTTTTCAAAGAAGAGTTAACATAGTAAAGAGCTATTAAAATGTTATGTACCTTGATTCAGAAATCCTATTTCCATGGATTTATTCTGAGGAAATAATCCAAAAGTATTTTCTAAACTTGCATATAGATTTCCATAGCAATATTACAATATCAAAACAAAACAAAGCAAAACAAACCTGGGTCTGTGTGCCTTACAGTTTAGAAATGGTGAATAAACAGTATTCTGCCTAATTAATGGAACAAAAGAATCCTAAAAAGAGGGGCACCTGAGTGGCTCAGTCGGTTGAGCATCCAACTTAGGCTCAGGTCATGATCTCACGGTGCCTGAGTTTGAGCCCCGCGTCAGGGCTCTGTGCTGACAGCTCAGAGCCTGGAGCCTGCTTCAGATTCTGTGTCTCCCTCTTTCTCTCTCCTCCCCCGCTCATGCTCTGTCTCTCTCTTCTCAAAAATAAATAAACGTTAAAAAAATTTTTTTAAGATTCCTAAAAAGAAATGAAAAATGAGAACAGATGGATTTTCAGTGAGTAGGAATGTGAGAGTATTGGGTTTTTACTCTCATTTTAAGTTCTGTTGATGTTGTTATAACAATGTTTGTATAAATTCTTTCTTGTTTTTAAGTTTTATTTATTTATTTTGAGAGAGAGTCAGAGAGAAAGACAGAGAGAGACCGAGCATGAGTGGGGGAGGGGCAGAGAGGAGGAGAGAGAGAGAATCCCAAACAGGTTCCACGTTGTCAGTGCAGAGCCCAACGCAGGGCTGGAATGCATGAACTGTGAGATCATGATTTGAGCTGGAAATCAGGAGTCGGACACTTGACCAACTGAGCCACCCAGGCACCCCGGTTAAATTCTTTCTTAATCAGTGAGCTAGTACTCATAATAAAGAACCTTCATTTTTTTCTTTCCTTTTTCCTTTTTCTGTAACACTGGCAATTCATAACAATCATAAGGAATCCTCAGTTTACACTGTAAATGCTCCATGCAGTGCTATCAAGTAATTTGTCCTCAGATTTCCACTCTCCAGACCAGCCTATTTGGAGCTTCCTCTGAGGCTTTTTTTGTTTTGTTTTGTTTTGTTTTGTTTTATTATTATCTGTCAATTAATTTCATTTTGCTTTGGGAAACTATCACCCTGAAGTAGCCTGTCTGTATTTTACTTCTAAACACAATGAGAAAGACATGTGTGAAAAGTAGAGATATTTTCCTGGAATCATCAACACTTTACTTACACAATTCATTACTTTTTAGACTGAAGGGGACATTCTGAACTAAGTCCAAAGAACATGATACACAGTAAGTTAATAGGTCCCATAACATATAAAGCTCCTTTAAAAGGCATTCCTTGCAAATGAAATCGAAAGTACTAAACCACGGTTTGTTTTGTGAATCACGGTCTAAAAGTAGCTCAGAATTTCTCAAGAAAGTTGTGCCATCTAAAACCAAATCATCTTAATGCTAACAGAATTTATTCAACCAATAAAGAGAGGTAGCATCCTTGGGAGATTCAACAGACTTAACCAAAAATATCTTTGCAAGCACCTCTATATACTTAATATTGAAAAGAAATAGTAGAGCTGAGGTTTTTATAGGAGAACACTAAATGTCTTGAATTAGAGTTTCTAGAAGCCTGAGACAGAATTACAGTCCTCTTACTTGCATACGTTTTGAGAAATTCATGCAAGACATTACATTTTAAAAATCTATTTACATCTCAAAGTCTTATTAGTTTCATACTAGTTCATACAATATCATGAGAGTTACCACTAATTTTATCATATTACTGATTCTTTCTCATCAACAAAATGGCCTCTTGGTCAGTAAGAGCCCAGGTCCATTTCACAAGCACCATGTTTCCATAAGGGAATTTGGACTAGAACAGTGGTTCTCAATCTTTGCTATATATTAGAATCAGCTGGGGCCCTTTAAAAAATATATAAGGTTTCACCAAAAACCTATTAATTCTGAGGGAGGGGCTGGGAACTAGCATCAAACTTTATAAAAGCTTCCTATGAAATTCTAATGATCATCCAGAGATGTGAGTCACTGTAATAAAGTGATATTTCTATCCTTTCTCTTCTTACCTTGCTGACTCATCCCCAAGTGGGAAATTTACCTGCCTTGGGAGTGTTTAGAGTATAACATACATTGCTTCATGTCCCTCTGTTGGTTGGAATTACTGTTTTAAAAAGCAGCATACCATTTCTTACAAAGTCAAACATATACTTACTATGTGATCCAACAATCACACTCCTGGAAATGTACTCAAGAAAACAAAAATGTAAGTCCACACAAATACCTATAGAAAAATGTTTACAGCAGCATTATTCATAATAGCCAAAGACTGGAAACCCAAATGTCCAGCAACCGGTGAATGGATAAACAAAATGTGATCCGTGCAATATAATATGACTCAACAATAAGAAGAAACAAACTAATACGTGCAACAACATGGATGCTATACACTGTACAATTCCATTTATATAACATTCTCAAAGCAAAACAACAGGGACAGAAATCTGATCAGGATTGCTAGGGTCCGCAGATAAGGCTGAAAATGAAAGGAGATTAACTACAAAGGCATAGGAGGGAACCTCTTGCAGTAAAGGAAATAGTCTATATCTTGATTTTGATGGTGGTTATATGATTCTATATATTTACCCAAATTCATCCAACTATACATTGAAAATCATTAATTTTGCTGTATTTATATTTACTTTCACTTTTTTTAAAAAAGTACACAACTTAAAGGGTTTTTCCTTTTTCTGCTCACACTATTGGTGTTCACAGAGTGTGAAGCAGCAATTCTGGGTATGTGAGTTGCTCTAAACACTCAAACTCTCTCTCAGGTGAATTAACCCAAGTTCTAGAACTTGGGGAAAGGAAGCCCAACAGTGGATCTAACTGCATTTTCCAATCCACTTTACAATAACAATGCTGGTATGTCCATCTCCTGAATGACCCCTGAATCACTTCTTAAATAGTTCTAAAAGGAATGAGTGAGGAGGTTAAATCAATCATCATGCCAGCTGCACCCTGATGGACATATGCATTAGGAAATCTTGTAAGATCAATACTACACTAGATTAGGACAATTGAAATAAAACATGGAAGATGGAGGAAGATAGGAGGCCTTTAACTTCAGTACTTTTATGAGTGTTGACCATTGTAGGCTACAACACATTATATTTTGGCTGGCATTTACAGACACAAGGCAATTTTCACTGGCCTTAGTAAGAAGTTTTTTCTGGCAGACTTAGATCCAAGCAGGTTGACTGAATCAAACATCAGCGTTGCAGAAAAAAGTATTTTCATACCATGTAAGACATACAAACTTTGTTGTACAAGATTATTATGTATTGGTGGAATAATTTTTGCTCCCTATAACCTGTTTCTTAGAAAGGATAGCAGACTAGGGCTCAAAATTACAAAAGACAGTTAAGTGTACATAGGCCATAGACAGCTGGCCTTTTAATTGTAGCATCTGGGCATTAATAGGTGACAACAGATCAGTAGACCCAGGTTCTATTCCTATCCATCTTGTTTTGATCTTTTACAGATGTAGGACCAAGGAAGGAACTGAGTATAAATCTCTTGAAGTCATTTGGCTTGTCCACTATAATTTGTTAATGTACATAAGTCCATTATGGCTTTTTTATTTTAAAGACTCAAATTTTGGCTTCAAATACAAACAAGTGAGAAGTATTTTAGTAGATAAATAAAAAGAACTAGAATGCAGTGCATGAGCTTTTACGCAGTGCATGAACTTTTTCAAAATCTGTTTTAATAACCTATAAGAGACATTTTGGGTAAAATTTGAATATGGACTGAATATTAGGTGATATTAGGAAATTCACTCCTTTTCTTTGGTGTGATAATGCTATTGTGGCTCTGTTAAGAGACTATTCTTATTTTTATGTGATATATGATGAAAAATTAGGGACAAAGTGTCCTGATTTCCATAATTTGTTTTTAGGCAGTACGTAAAATTACATATTTTTCATGTTTATATATTTATATATATATTCATATATTTATACATTTGTAAACACAAAAATATGTAAATATATTTACGCACATACATACATACATAAGATAAAATAAATACAATTAAATAATATTGTTGAATGTAGGTATATGAATGAACATTATACCTCTCTTTCAACTTTACTTTAGATCTAAAAATTTTCATATTAAAAATATAGAGAATGTATGGGGCGCCTGGGTGGCTCAGTCGGTTAAGCGTCCGACTTCGGCTCAGGTTGTGATCTCACGGTCTGTGAGTTTGAGCCCCGCATCGGGCTCTGTGCTGACAGCTCAGAACCTGGAGCCTGCTTCTGATTCTGTGTCTCCCTCTCTCTCTGACCCTCCCCCATTCATGCTCTGTCTCTCTCTGTCTCAAAAATAAATAAATGTTAAAAAAAAAATTTTTAATAGAATACAATAAAATAAATAAATAAATAAAAATATAGAGAATGTAAGTATTCATACTATAGGGGATATGTCATCTTCTTGGCTTAAGGAAGAGAAACAATTCAATGAAATTGTAAATCAAAGGTTAAAAATAATTTAAACACAACGTTAAGATACTTTATATATGGAACTATACACTTAAAAATGGTTAAGGTAGTTAATTTTGGGGCGCCTGGGTGGCTCAGTCGGTTAAGCGTCCGACTTCAGCCCAGGTCACGATCTCGCGGTCCGTGAGTTCGAGCCCCGCATCAGGCTCTGGGCTGATGGCTCAGAGCCTGGAGCCTGCTTCCGATTCTGTGTCTCCCTCTCTCTCTGCCCCTCCCCCATTCATGCTTTGTCTCTCTCTGTCTCAAAATAAATAAAACGTTAAAAAAAAATTTTTTTTTTTTAATTTTAAAAAGATAGTTAATTTTATGTGTACTTTACCACACTTGTTTTTCATTCTTCTGATTAAATTTTAAAATGAAGAAAATAATAATTTAAAAGGCCTCTTCCTGGCACACTGTCTCTGGGAATCAGTTTTGCCCAGGAAATAAGAGAAGAAATGCATTGATTTTAAAGGACAGGCATCAGTTTTCCTAGCAGAGTGTGAACAGAGGGGAAAACACAAAAAATAAAAGACCAGCGGTTGGTCAGGTTACACTCTAGAGGAAGAAAGAGAATTCCTTAGGAGAAAGGGAAAGGCCCTAGAGAAAAACCTTAATGGATATAAAAGGAAAATAAGAAATCTTCAAAGCCAAGCTAGAACACCTAAAAAAAAAAAAAAAAAAAAGATACATATTCTAATCTAACTGCCCATTAAAATTATACTATAAAATGAGAAGATGAGTTGACACTAGAAAAGAGAGGATGCCTGGGGTACAAAGAAACCTTATAGAGGAAGGGTCAAGGTATGGGAGAGAAGCTTGAAATGAATTGTGTCCAAAATTACATATGTTGAGGTCCTAACCCCCAATATCTCAGGATGTGACTTTATTTGGAAATAGGGTCCTTGCAGATGCAATTTGTGAAAGTAACATTAGGTCACATTAGATTAGGGTGGAACCCTAATCCAATATGGCCAGTGTCATATTTGGACACAAAACACAAAGACACAGAGAGAAGACAATGTGAAGAGACACAGGGAGAAGACCTCCATCTACAAGCCAGAGACAGAGAGCTGGAATGGCTCCTTCCCTCACAGCCTCAGAAGGAACCAGACCTGACAACACTCTGACTTCAGTGAACTCCTAGCCTCCAGAAGTGTGAGAGAATACATTTCTGTTGTTTAAGCCACAGCAGTTCATTATAGAATATGTAGGCAGATTGGAGAGGGAAGACTGAGACTGGCAGGGCAGAATTCTTGAAACCCATTAAGTTTCAAGATGACACAGCTATTTTAGGCATGCCTGGGTGGTTCAGTAGGTTAAGCATCCAACTTTGGCTCAGGTCATGATCTTACAGTTTGTGAGTTCGAGCCCTGCATCAGGCTCTGTGCTGACAGCTTTAATTAAAAAAAAAAAAAAATTGTTTTTTAATTAAAAAAAAAAAAGAAAAAGAATGACATGTCTATTTTAAGAAGAGACACAAGTATTGCTTATATCCTGAGGAAACAAGCCGAGGAGTTTTATAGTTAGGACTTTAAGAGGCAGAAAAAAATGAGACATGCTAAGGGTGAGCCAGGCAAGACAATCATATATTAAGTCCAGGCCTGGACAGATGCTCGTCTCATGGAAGAATATTTCATAGACAGAATTCTATACTTTAACAAGTTGAAGGCAGATGCATGTCACCAATGAATGTTTCAGGCAAAGCAGAACTCCTGGATTTCATCTCTCTCATTATGAAGAAAAGCCACAGTGAAAAATCTAGGGGAATGTGTTAGGAAGAGATGACTGGCTCGGCAGGAGGGGTTAAAAGGTAAAAAGACAGTCAAAGAAGGAAGTGGTTTTTTCCTCTGGAGTATCAGAAGTTAGTCAAACCCAGAAAAAAAGTCAAAAACAGACAAAGCAAGGTCCAAGATAGAACCTACTCTAGAACTATTCATTTTCAGTGGGCCCCTAGGAACACATCAGAGACATTAGCAAGAGTTTCAAGTCAAGGATCGGCTGAAGGAGGCAAAACATATGCCTAGGCTAGTAGTCAGCAAACTTTTCCTGTAAAGGGCCAGCTAGCAAATATTTTAGTCTTTGTAGGTCACGCAGTCTTAGTTGCCACTACTCAACTCTGCCTTAGCATGTCCAAGAAGCCATAAGCAATACAGAAATGAATGAACATGGCTGTACCGCAATAAAATTTTATATGTGGACATCAAAATTGGATTTCGTGTAATTTTCATGTGTCACAAAATGTTATCCTTTTGCTTTTTTCAACCACCTAAAATGTAAAAAAAAAAAAAATTATACTTATTAATGAATGGAATAAATTAATTACGTTTAAATATAAATGTAAATTTATATTTTACCATATAAAAAACAGGCAGCCGGTTTGGATTCTGCCCAGGTACCATAGTTTGCAGACCCCTAGCCAAGGCAATTCCAAAGCAAGAGCGCAAGGCAACAGCCATTGTAGTAAAGGACTAGAAGTGCCTCTCATTGAAAAAAGTGGAGGTAATGTCCTAAGAACCCACATTCAGTTCTACCCTAGTGAAACAGAGATGTAGGCCTCAAAAGGCAGATGGGACTAAGCAGGTTTTGAATATACTGAAGGATACATCAAATAATTGTCTGAGCATGTCACCTTTGTAAATTTCTAAATTTTACAAAAGCCATTCTCTGAGACAGGATGCATTATGCATAGATAAATTTTGCCCAAGATGCAGTAAACACAGGGCATGGTGCCATAGTTAATCCATAATTAATCTCTTGAGGAACATTTTCCTGAGTTTCTATTTATCGGTCATGGTCTCCAAGCAACTGACACAGACTGACTATATCCTGGTGAGGCTAAGACTAGGATGGTCTCTTTACACATGTGTTTCCACTATCTCCATCCTTCCTTCAAATACTACTGAACGGCTGGTCAGGAACCCATCAAGCTTGGGGTTCAGGGAAGATCATTTTGCTTGTAATAACTACTTAAGAGATAAGAGATTTGACTATGTTTTAAATTTTTGACAATTACATTTATGCGACCCACTCAGATTTTAGACTTCTTAAAAAGTGGGACTTTTGAAAGACTATATTTAGGTTGAATTAATTCAGTTTCAGTATCCTGAGAGAGTACATCAGTCATTATGAACTAGGTTATTACACAGAAACAAACAATTCCAAAACACAATTTTCATAACAATGACAATTCATTTTTCAGTCCACACTACATGTCTTTTGTAAGTCAGCAAGGGGATTCTGCTTATAATAAACCAGAGACCTCATCTGTTGCATATTCCTTCTCAACCCAATACTTCCACACGTGCCAGGGAAGAAGTATAGAGCTAAGCAAAGTGCACACTGGCTCATAAATTTTCCACCAGGAGGTAACACATCATTTCAACTCACGTTTCACTGGTCAGTGTGAGTCATATGACAAGGCCTAATTTCAAAGGCAGTAGTGAAGTAAAATCCAATCACAGGCCATTAAAGAGCAAATACTTAGTTTGCCGTGCTGATAACTCTCACAGTGAACAATATCCATTCCAGTGGGAAATGCCAAAGCTGCCAATAGTAAAGAACTTGATTCTACCCAGAGTCTGAGTGAGACCTCTCTGAAACTGAACAGAATGACAAGTTAGTAAGAGCTCTAATTTCTTTGTGCTTAAATTTATATAAAGGAAAGAAAATTTAGTTATTAGACTTTTGATCTGGGGGCTGTTTTTATATTGCTGATATTATATTATTTGAAAATTTTATGTTGTCATCTGTGCTCATTTCTGATATTCTCTAACATAGCTGGGAATAAATTGAAATAAGAAATAGAATGGGGACTGATTTTCAGGCAAGAATGCAGAGCAGCTGTGCTGATCATTTAATTCGTGCTCCTCTTCTGTCCCATTTCAGAGCCTTCTCACGGCAAAAGAAAATCCACATGATTCTCAGGGAAGTTGTGGCTGGAATTAGAAGTCTGCTCTTAAGAAGGAAGAAGCAAGACCATCTGGAGAAACTGACCATCTCCTCTACCAAGGAAATTTGCCACACTGCCCATGGAAAACCTTAAGAATTAATAAAAGGTCAAAAAGCTGAGGACTATCAAGGAAAGGTATTACTCCCTGGGGTGAGTTGTCCTAAAGTTGAGTCTTGGAGGGATGATATTGGAAAACCTGATTGTTGCCATGGATCCAGGCTGCAGTTCCCAGTTGAGCTTTACCAATGATAAAGCTGATTTTTTTTTTATCTCCATCAAACTATTGCACTTAGTTCTCAAATGGCTTGAAAGTTGGAAGAGTAAAAGATGTGATTAAAACCAGAACAGATACTTACAAAACCTTAAACCAGAACACTTCTTTCAAATATGTCTTACTTTTCTTTCTGCACCCGCTCTCGTGGCAGTGGCAGCAGGTGCGCCCTTGACATGCAGACCTATGCACACAAGCTCATGGACCTGTACTGGCCATGGAAATGCTCCACCAGCAACCACCATCATCACTGCCAAGGACCACATGTCCATCCAGATGAATGTAGTCACAGGGTTACAGGCAGGTTCAACCATCAGTTTAAAACCTACACTACATGTGGGGCCATTAGTAGGATGGGTGAGTCCGATGACTCTCTCCTCTGACTGGCCAAGGTTGATGGCATTGTTTCCTGGAGAAGATCACAGACGTGGAGTATTTGTCATAAATAAATGGCAACACCCCCATAATATATGTATATATAACCTTAGAATCTGAAAATATAAAACAGATAAAAGTGGAATTATTTTAGTGAAAGAGGAGAAAATGAAGCTATGAAGCCCATCTACTCAGGTGCCCCTCACTTTCTGTGGGGCCTCTGAGTGCTCCTCAGAGCACAGCTTGAAAATCTCTGCCTTAAAAAAAGAAAGAAAAGACAAGATGAAAAGAAAAGAAAAAAAAAGAAGAGAAGAGAAGAGAAGAGAAGAAAAGAAAAGAAAAGAAAAGAAAAGAAAAGAAAAGAAAAGAAAAAAGAAAAGAAAAGAAAAGAAAGAAAAGAAAATCACTGCCTTAAAAAATTAGAATCACCAGCCACTTGATACAGAGGATGAACTGGCCATTTTTAATTATGCTGTGACCACCAGAGGAGCGTAATCTCTACATTACTCCATAAAAAACATTCTGATCTCTCCTTTCAAAGTATCCACAAAAATGAGGACTCTCCTTATCCTCACTGACCACACTGGGTACACTCTCCTGAAGTTTAATATATATAAAAAATCGACTAGGATTCCTGTCTTCAATACAGATTCCTGGGCCCCACTCACAGAGATATCATTCCCTGTTTCTAGGGAGGCTCTTAAGAAACTACTTTCAACAACATCCAAGTACATCTGGGTCAGGTGTCCTGAGGACTACACTTTAAGAAACACAGACTCAAGATGGAAAATGTGAAAAGGAAAATGATTGGAAAACATATTAAAAGCATCCATCGCCCTTCAATGAAGGGCCTTCAATGACAAATGAAGACATTTAAACTTTATTCAATTAATTTCAGGCAGCTATTGAAGTTATTTGAGCAGCAGAGGGACATGATAAAAGATGAACTTTAAGAAAGTTAGTATGGAAGGGGCACCTGGGTGGCTCAGTCAGTTAAGCATTCGACTTCGGCTCAGGTCATGATCTCACAGTTTGTGAGTTCAAGCCCTGTGTTGGGCTCTGTGCAGACAGCTCAGAGCCTGGATCCTGCTTCAGATTCTGTGTCTACCTCTCTCTCTGCCCCTCCCCCATTTGTGCTCTCTCAAAAATAAATAAATGTAAAAAAAAGAAAAAAAAGAGAACGTATGAAAGCAGGATGTGAAATCAGCAGAAATGGGAAAAATATGTTAAAAGGTTATTTATTGTAAGGGTCTAAGAAAGGCATAAGGAGTTTCCGGATGTGAACAGTTACAGTGAGAATTAAGACAAGGGAACAGATAATAGTCCAAGTTATGGACTGAATGTGCCCGCAAATTCAGACATTGAAGCCTACCCCTGATGGTATTGGGAGAGGAAGTAATAAGGGTTAGATGAGATTATGAGAGTAAGGGCCCTCGTGATGGGATTAGTGCCTCTATAAGAAGAGACACCAGGGGGCGCCTGGGTGGCTCAGTCAATTAAGAGGTTAAGCATTGGACTTTGGCTCAGATCATGATCTCGTGGTGGTTCGTGAGTTCAAGCCCCGTGCCGGGCTCTGTGCTGACCACTTGGAGCCTGGAGACTGCTTCAGATTCTGTGTCTACCTCTCTCTCTACCTCTCCCCCACTTGCGCTGTCTCTCTCTTTCTCTCAAAAATAAACAAACATAAAAAAAAGAGAGAGAGAGAGAGAGACACCAGAAAGCTTGCTCTCTCTTTCTTTCTGCCATGTAAGGATATAGGGAGAAGGTGGCCATCTGCAAGCCATGAAGAGAGGCTTCATCAGGACCTGACCATCCATGCTGGCATCTTGATCTTTGACTTTCCACCCTCCAGAACCATTAGAAATGAATTTCTGTTGTTTAAGCCATCCAATCTATGGTATTTTGGTATGGAAGCCTGAGCTGACTGACAGTCTACAAAGAATCAATGTGACTTGGCAGGTACAAATTGGAAATCAAGAGAAAAATGGATTCAAATATGAGACTAGGTTTCCCAACTAACTGGAAAGCAAGACGGTTGTTCCTTTAACCAAAGGGAAAGATTGAGCTTCCCTTTGGGGAAATGCTGGGCCTGTGCTGGTCATTGTGCTTGCCCTGATGAGGGGCTTGCAAAAGGGGTAAAAGGCAGCCCTTGGGGACCACATAACCCCTCCAATCATAACTGGTTAAACTTGTGTTAACATCTGAACCAGACGCAGCCAACCTATAGTGTCATCAGGGACCTATGAGCAGCCCTGCCTCTAAAACCTGAGCACAGCCAATCAAATACTTATCTTGGGAATCTGGAGAGAAATACACACGCAAGGAAATAAGGCTGTTAAATGTAGGTGACCCTGAAAGGATGCCAAGAACGGTCATCAACTTGAGAAGAACCACAAAGCATAAGTAAAATGAAGAAGCGAAAGCCGTGAGACGGAGAGAAAACTTATGCCAGCAGTTACAACAGAAGGAAGCAAAACACACAGAAAGTGAGTCCTGTGAAGACTGAATCACTAGAGTAGAAATCTCCCAACAGCTACAGCTGAGGCCCTTCACAGGGTGTTTGGGATTCCTTTCTTGTTCAGCACATAGTAAGCACTCAAGAAACAGGTGCTTTGAAAATTTAAAACAAAAGCCATTCAAGTCTTGTTCCATCCTCCTGTCCCTGCTCTTCTTGAAGCCTTGATATTTGTTTTCACCAGGTTCTCACGTGCATTCTCCTCACAACATACCCCTCATTGCTTGGCAACTTGAATGGAAATTTGTTCACACCATGACAAGAGTGTGGCTGAAGCAGAAATATACTGGATTTAGGGTCTTTCAAGAAAATTGAGGGGTAGGGGATAAAACTGAAATACAGAACTGAATGAAGCTCAGGACAGAGGGCAAAGCAAATGTCGATTTGAAGGTGATGCTTCTGAAAGCATTATATTAAGACTAGATAGCTTGACAAAGCAGATCACATAAAGAAGAGAGACAAGAAAAGTCCTGAGGAAATCCCTCACTTAGACGAGAAAAGTCAGAGGAGGCAAAAGAGACAGAATCCATACTTTCAGAGGTCTCCGCCTGTTTTGCATCAGGCAAAATATGATCATCTGCATTGACCATTTGAATAGGGCTGCTTTTATCCTGCTTTAAAGCCATGTTTAGTGAGAGACCTCTTTCCCTTGGCTTCATGTTTTCATGTAGAGTCACTATAGCAAGAGTTAGCAGTCCTGGCTTCTTGCTCACCCCCTTACACCTTCCCAAGAGAGGAGGAATGACTTACCTAAATTGATGAACAGGTTACAGGCACAGCTATAAAGTAGACTTAGTGAGGCACTCTGAGTAAATTCGATTGGGAATGACATATTAGCAAACCCGTTGGGCTCTCAGAAGTAGCCACATTCTCTAGTCTCCATTCTTCAGTAATCACCCTAATGAGATCTCTGTCTTTTGGACCCAGGTGCCAATCTCTCTGTTGGTTCTGAAATTTGGACAGGGCAAGGAAATATTTTACTTTAATTTTCACCCTGTTGCAGACTCGTGACCCAGGAAGCAGACTCTGAGACAAAAGTTAGCATGCAGGAAGTTGGTTGGGGAGTGCTCTCAGAATCAACACCTGTAGAGTAAGGGAAAGAAACAGGCTTCCAGGACAAGTTAGATTGCAATGCTTCATAGGGCTGCCAAATTTAGTAAATAAACACACAGGATGCCTAGTTAGAATTTCAGATAAACAGCAAAAAGAATTTTAGTAGCAATATGTCCCATGCAGTATTTAGGACATACTGATTCTAAAAAAGTGTTGTTTATCTAAAACTCAAAGTTAACTGGGCATCTGTATTTATTTTATCTGGCAACCCTAAAGCCTCAGCCACCCAGCAGGGAGCTCAGAAGCTGAGAAAGCCCTTTCACCGTGATCTGAGTCGGACAAGGAAGCTGGGATTTTACAGCCCCACACAGGCCAGTCATTGGATGCAGCTGCTCCTGGGAAGGAAGCAGAAGCTTGAGCAAGGTGGTTCTTTTCAGCCACGAGCAATTCCTGAAAGGGTCGGAAGCTGAAGACTGTCAGCCCACCATCATCCCAGCATCTGGGGGGATAAATCCTTCAGTCCTGAGAGCGGACCTGGATGGTACAATACAGCTAACATGACTCTCTCCTCCCCAAAACCCTCTAACAATGATACATTATTTATTTAGTCCCTTCTCTGTTGGCAGTAGTGTGCTAGGGCCCTGGAGGCACTTCTCCTTTTATTGAAAACTGTCAGTTGATGAAAAGAAAGAGAAGCCAATCTAAATATTTGGTGAATGAGTTCTCAATTCTTCATGTTGAGATTCTCATACTTTTCCTTGGTCTTTTGAGATGGATAGGCCCTGTCACAGTTTTTCTTTCAAAGATAGTTTTTTGAAGACACATCTTCTATACCCACCCCAAACAGAAAATTTATAATAAGCTAGGAAAAAAACATACTTCCTTAATTTGAAAAGGGGTTTCCACCAAAAACCTAAAACAATTCTTATTCTTTTTTTTTTCACCACTATTTTTTCATTTAACCCTTTATTATGGAAATTCAAACATATACAGACAGAAAGAATAATGAGCTCAGTGTGTCTATCACTCATCTTCAACAATTACCAACATTTTGCCAATTTCCAAGTATTATTCTGAAAAGTAAAATAACTGTAAACTATTCTGTAGAGTAAAATACCACGTCCCCATAAAAGTCAGGAACAAGATATAATGAAACCTCCTTTTACAGTCAATACTTTTGCCCTCAAGTTACTGGTCAATACAAAAAGATCAGGAAAAAGAAATAAATATGAATTATTTATACATAATTAATAAATAGATATATACCCAGAAAATCCAAGGCAATCACATATTTCTAGACTAATTAAATTTTCAGAAAGGTAGAAATAAGATTAACCTATAAAAATCTATAGCCTTTCTATAATTAGCAACAACTAATTTAAAAATGTAATAGAGAAGAGAGTTATAATTCATTTCCAATGAAACATTGAATTACCTAAAAAAAACCTTAAAAGTATGAAATTTATTGAAGACAACCATATAATTTTAATGAAAGCCATAAAAGATATTCCTAGATAAAAAGATTCAATATTATACAGATATTAAAGCTCCCTACGTTAAATAATACATGTGATACGATGTTAATCAAAACTCCAACAGGGTATTTTATAGAATTGGCAAGCTAATTCTGAAGTTCATCTATGAGATGTGCCAAAAAAAAATCAAGATTCTTAAGAAAAAGAACAAGAAAAAGGACTTATGTTACCAGATATCAAAATGTACCATAAAGTCAGAATACTCGAAATAATGTGGTACTGTGCAAAATAGGCAAATAGATCAATAGAACAGAATTAAAAGCCCAGAAGAAGTCATACATATATATGATCTTAGCATATGATAAATGAGGCATTTAAAACCAGTCAGGAAATGACTGAGTGTTTAATAAATAGTGTTAGGAGGAGTTATCTATTTGGAAAAAATTAAAATTAAATGCTTTCCTCATAGTATGCTTTAAAATAAATTCCAGTTGTTTTTAAAATGTAAATTTTTTGAAAGGATAAAAAATGGGTAAATATATTATAATCTTGGGGGAAGAAAGCTATCTTGATAAAACATAAAACCCAGATACATTATGGTATGACAGAGGACATATAAAGAAGGTCACTTAACTATTGAGAAGAAACTGATGGTTACCAGAGGGGAAGTGGTGGAGGGATGGGTGAATGGGTGATGGAGATTAAGAGCATACTTATCATGATGAGCACTGGGTGATGTATGGAATTATTGAGTCACTATATTCTACACCTAAAACTAATGTAACACTATATGTTAACCATACTGCAATTTAAATAAAATGTCAGAAAGGAAGTAAATTATGTCAGACAATATTTGCAACTGATATGACAAAATTTTATACCTCATTTTTTACAATGCATACATATACATCTCATTTTATCTTAATTATCTAAACATAGATTAATATTTTATATAAACATATATTTATATAAAGAACCTATCAGTCAATAAGAAACAACCCAGTAGATAGTTGAGGTCTATCCCCATGGCTTAGACCTATAGACTCACATTGTTGAAAATGCCTCATAGAGTAACTATGTGGTTTTGCTTTACTCACAGACCCATTTGTTACATCTGTGGGAAAGAACTACAAGACAGAGTTGCTAAATGTATGAAAGACCAAATGATTAAATACTTTGACCTTAGCTATTGGCATATCCCATAGTCTATTCTTGGGTGTGATAGCTGGGGAAGGAATATGATTTGAACTCATTTATGTTTGCCAGGTGTCTGAAATAGAGAACTAGGCAGATCCATGTACTCTAAACATGGCCCTAAAGAAAATCACTTGAAGAAATTAGATCTCAAAGACGCTAGGTGGGGAAATGTTTGAAGTATGTCATCAGTAATGTCCATATTCAAGTGGAGATAAAGAATTGTGGACTGAATGCAGGACAACTATGAATTAAGCATAGGTTCTTTTTTTTTAATGTTTATTTATTTATTTTGACAGAGAGACAGAGAACACTATGAATCGGGAGGATCAGAGACAGAGAGAGAAAGAGAGAGAGAGAATCCCAAGCAGATTCCATGCTATCAGCACAGAGCCCAATGTGGGGCTGGATCTCATGAACCATGAGATCACGATCTGAGCCAAAATCAAGGGTCAGAGCTTAACCAACTGGGTGGAGCTTAACCACCCAGATGGCCCAACCATAGTTTCTTTTCAAAAGACCTATCTGGAAGATAAACCCTGACTCAAGCTTTAGAGGAACTACCAAGAACTCCATGGGCAGTGGAAGGAATCACAACATGTAAAATTCCTTAAAAAATGTATTGATTTTAGATAATTTTGTCTAATGTTACACATAATTTTGAAAAACGCTTTACACTGTAGAAAAAGGAAAAACAGTAGAAATCTTCCATCCAGTTAAAAATAACCCAACTGCAGGGCACATGGGTGGCTCAGGTGGTTAGTGACCAACTTTGGCTCAGGGTCATGGTTCATGAGTTCAAGCCCCACCTTGGGATCTGTGCTGACAGCTCAGAGCCTGGAGCCTGCTTCAGATTCTGTGTCTCCCTTTCTCTCTCTGTCTCTCTTCCACTTACACTCTGTCTCTGTCTCTCTTAAAAAATAAACATTAAAAACAATTTTTAAAAAATAACCCAACTGCTTCAGCGAATGGTGTTGGGAAAACTGGACAACAACGTGCAGAATGAACCTGGACCACTTTCTTACACCATACACAAAAATAAACTCAAAATGGATGAAACACCTAAACATAAGACAGGAAGCCATCAAAATCCTAGAGGAGAAAACAGGCAACAACCTCTTTGCCCTCAACCACAGCAATTTCTTACTTGGCATGTATCCAGAGGCAAGGGAAACAAGCAAAAATGAACTATTGGGACTTCATCAAGATAAAAAGTTTCTGAACAGCAAAGGAAACAATCAGCAAAACTAAAAGGCAACTGACAGAATGGGAGAAGATATTTGCAAATGACATGTCACACAAAGGGCTAGTATCCAAAATCTATAAAGAACTTATCAAACTCAACACCCAAAAAACAAATAATCCAGTGAAGAAATGGACAAAAGACACGAACAGACACTTCTCCAAAGAAGACATCTAGATGGCTAACAGACACATGAAAAAAATGCTCAACATCACTCATCGTCAGGGAAATGCATATCAAAAGCACAATGAGACACCACCTCACACCCGACAGAATGGCTACAATTAGCAACTCAGGCAACAATAGATGTTGGTGAGGATATGGAGAAAGAGGAGCCCTTTTGCACTGCTGGTGGGAACGCAAACTGGTGCAGTATGGAGGTTCCTCAAAAAATTAAAAATAGAACTACCCTACAACCCAGCAATTGCACTACTAGGTATTTATCCCAAGGATACAGGAATGCTGATTTGAAGGGGCACATGCACCCCAATGTTTACAGCAGCACTATCAACAATAGCCAAAATATGGAGAGAGCCCAAATGTCCATCAACAGATGAATGGATAAAGAAGATATGGTATATATATATACAATGGAATATTATTCAGTGATCAAAAAGAATGAAAATTTTGCCATCTGCAACAATGTGGAACTAGAGCGTATTATGCTAAGTGAAATAAGTCTGTCAGAGAAAGACAAATACCATAGGATTTCACTCATATGTGGAATTTAAGATACAAAACAGATGGGGCATCTGGGTGGCTCAGTCTGATCTCTTAAGTGTCTGACTCTTGATCTCGGCTCAGGTCATGATCTCACAGTTTGTGAGTTTGAGCCCCCCATCCGGCTCTGTGCTGATGGCCTGGAGCCTCCTTGGGATTCTGTCTCTTCTTTTCTCTGCCCCTCCCCAATTTGTGCATGCATGCTCTCCCTCTCTCTCTCTCTCTCTTTCTCTCTCTCTCAAAATAAATAAACATTAAAAAAAGTTTTTTAAAAGGATACAAAGCAGATGAATATAGGGGGATCTGGGTGGCTCAGTTGGTTAAGTGTGCAACTTCAGCTCAGGTCATGATCTCACAGTTTGTAGGTTCGAGATCTATGTCCGGCTCTGTGCTGACAGGTCAGAGCCTGGAGACTGCTTCAGATTCTGTTTCCCTCTCTCTCTGCCCCTCTCAAAAATAAATAAACATTGAAAAAAAAACAGATGAACATAAGGGAAGGGAAGCAAAAATAATATAAAAAGGGCATTATAAAAAGGGTAAAGGGCATTAAGGAAGACACTTGTTGGGATGAGTACTGGGTGTTATAGGTAAGTGAGGAATCACTAAATTCTATTTCTGAAATTATTACACTATATGTTAACTAACTTGGATTTAAATCTTAAAAAAATAAATAAAGTTTAGTTAATAAATAAATAAATAAATAAATAATAAAAATAACCCACCTGATGGGGCACCTGGCTCAGTCGGTTAAGCGTCCGACTTCGGCTCAGGTCATGATTTCACAGTTCATGAATTCAAGCCCTGCGTCGGGCTCTGAACTCACAGGACAAAGCCTGCTTGGATCCTCTGTAACCCTCTCTATCTGCCCCCCTCCCACTCACACACACTCTCTCTCAAAAATAAACAAAAATAAAATGTTGAGATACAAATCAAGTTAATACAACAATGAGACATCAGTTTTTGACCATCACCCTAAGTCAGAAAATGCCAAGGGCCTGCAATTTTACCCTACCTGCAAGCTAACAAGTTAGCTTACCACAGCATTATACACATTTTGACAGAAGACTATAAAACACCCTAAAAACAAAAAAGTGCTCTGGTGAGTGAATACATGTATAAAATCTGGTTGGTGCTTATGTTCCTAATTGAAAACAATTAATTTGCATTCTGGCATATACATCAGTCTCTTAGAAGTTTGGTTAGTATGAGTCAATTGCCAAGTATATGATCAACTCTGAATATTGATTAACTGACACAGTAAAATCCTTGAACTTTCAAGTCTGGGAACAGAGTCAGGACCCGTAGTGATTACACCAAGGTATGGTCAACCTGATGAACAGTCAGTCCTTCCCAAAGACATCTATCTCTCTGGCCCCTTGCACATCTTCATTAAACCAAAACATTTTCACCTGTTCCTCCCTTGAGATCATTTTCATCCCCTATGATTATCAGTCAATTCCAGTTTGTTAGTACCTGTTAAAAAGTATCATCCAAACTTGAACATACTATTATAGATACAATCTCAACAATACAGAATATACCATACATACTGGACCCTATTTTTGCATGAATGTACCCTAAATATGAACTTTTTCTCCAGCTGTTGTACTTGTAGAACCCTATCACATTTGTATTTAACTCCCTAATCCCCAAGTCTTCTTTACAGGTGGAAGGAAGCAGATGAGAGCTTGTGCTGTGAAATCAAACTTCCTAAGTTTGAATTTTTGCTCTGCCGTGTGCTGAGTGTAATGGTGGGAAAGTTATGAATGTCTCTAAACCTTAATTTTCCTACCTGTAAAATAAGAGTGATAATAAGAATACTTAATTCCAAGGGTTGTTGTGAGAGGATTAGGTAAGTTACCTCAGGAGAAATACTTGGTACAATTCAGGCTATTTATTTCCCATGCATCCCACTGGGTAGACATCATTATTTTTTTTAATTTTTTTTCAACGTTTATTTATTTTTTTGGGACAGAGAGAGACACAGCATGAATGGGGGAGGGGCAGAGAGAGAGGGAGACACAGAATCAGAAACAGGCTCCAGGCTCCGAGCCATCAGCCCAGAGCCCGACGCGGGTCTCGAACTCACGGACCGCGAGATCGTGACCTGGCTGAAGTCGGACGCTTAACCGACTGCGCCACCCAGGTGCCCCGACATCATTTTATTTAATTCCCACAGGAATGCTATGATGTTTACATTACTGCATCCATTTTACAGATGGGTAATCTTGAGGTTCATCCAGTTTAAGTATTAGGTCAAATAGGTGCTAAGTAGCAGAGCCAGGGTTGTAATAAGACCTGCCTGACTCCAAAGACCAAGTTCTGTTTCTTGCACAATTTAGGGGCATTCTTCCCCTTCCTGTATTTCTACATTTTTTAGGTTTTCACACACTGTAAAAAGGAGGTTAAGAGTACAGGCTTCCAAGGCAGACTGCCTTGTTGGATGATCTTGAACAAGTTAATCTTTATATATATCTTTTATATATTGCTGTTTCCAGCCAAGTCTACTTAAGAAACCTTCTAGAGTGTTCCCAGGGATCTGCATCAAATTTACAAAATATCTCTGAACTTTCCTAAATACATACTTTCCTATATCTAAGATATGTCAGATTACATCTAGAGGTTTTTTCCTCAGTTCTATGAACTCTGGATGATACGATTGAAAAGAGGGAGAAATAAAGGGCATCATAACCCATAAAATGCATTAGATCCAGGAATAACAGAAAGCTGACCAGCTATGACTCATCAAGGGTAAGTTCCATCAGTTCCTACTGCTATACCACAATTCACTTCCCATACTGCTCAGCCCTATATATTTATCTCTTGCAACTCAGTTTTGAGGGCATTTGATTACAAAATGTTCTTTTGTATATCAACCCAGCTGCCAGGAGCTCCCCCTGGCCCCACACTCAACAAAATTCGTTCAAATAACTAAGCTTTCCATATTTCAAGGCTGAAGGAAAAGGAACTTGTAAGTTTTGTGGGATAGTTATTACTGTCCCCATTTTAGTGGGGCTTCTCAAGGCCATTATTTTGTATTTGTATTTGTACTTTACCGACAATCACAGAGCTGTTTAGGGGTGGAGACCTTCCACAATGCCACTCCAGATAGAAATAGCCCATGGGCTGTAACAGCAACGCCTCCAAACTGGTCCTCATGTTACCCACCTCAGTTTTACAGTATCTTCTTGTCTCCTAAATTTTACTCTTTTTAATCAATGCACTTTTTGCTACCTAAATAAATTTAGAAAATACTAGTCTAAACAGTAATAGGTGTGAAATTACAGGCTTTAGACACCACGTATATATTATGCATAGGTTGTTTCAAGTGCTATTTCAAGTAGGTAGATGTAGCTTATTCCATGATTCATTGTTTTCTGAAATTAGTAGCTGTGCACATACAGGTATCTGTGGGATTGTATTCAGAGATTTTATTAAGTCTTCTCTCCATAGAGACAACTGAAGAATCTTAAGGTGGATTTGCAATTTAAAAGAAGCCATTAGCTAACACCAGGTACTGTGAAACTCCATTTTGTGCAGGAAGACACGCAACCTAAGAACATTATAAATAGGAATCTAGAGTAAGCCCAAATTTTCAGCCCAGAGAAGGATGGAAAGGAAAATTTATTCTCAGTGGCCTTTATGGGACCTAGACTTCCATGTGAATCACAGACTGAATAAACTTGGGTTTTTCCATTTGAGAAGACCTTACTCTTCTAAATGCACTTTCTATAAAAAGTATGCATTGAACAATAGAAATTAAAGGTATCAGGAAAGCCTTTTTTATTAATCATACTTATTTTTAATTTAGATCCTTTTTTTCTCCAAATAATAAACATTACATTTATCAAAAACATAAGAGGGTAAACTGTCTTTAATGAACAATTATCAGATGGTGAAAATCAATTATTATATGGGCTCCATGCAAAATATTATAAAAGATGCATAAGGGCAGATGCTGTCCCTGAAACACCTAAATAAGCACATTTCCATAAACACATATGGTGTAGGAGCTCTCATACACATACCTCAGTGTTTGTACCAAGTTAAATAATTCAAGATGGTGTAACCAGCTTACAGAAATGTGATAAAAACACTTCCAATAAATTGGATTCTTGCCATGACAAATAACCTAAGCAAAAGAAACAACACCAATAAAACCCACCAAGACAAGAGAAGGTGGAGAAGTTCCCCAAACTGAAAGGTTCAGTATTTGTTGGCAAAAACTCAAATTCCAAGATGTTACTAACCTATACCTTCTGTTTCCACCAACAAATATATCTTAAAGAAACAACATAAATTGTCACGTATAAATGGTTGCTGGCCTTCAAATAGTATTTGTCACTATATGACTCAACCTCAGCCAGCACTATCGCCGACACCAAGAGCTTTGTGAAACTTCCTTTGCAGAATTTCCTTAGAGACTGACCACTCACCTCACAAGAACATGTGTTCCTTTAGTTTTTAATCACTCCCAGGCTTTATGAGGTGAATTGCCTAAATGATTAGGAAGGCTTTGGAGAGTCAAAGACAAACATCTCCAAATGAAAATATTGCTTTGCTAGAAATGTACATTTTTTTTAAGTTTATTTATTTTTTTTTAGTAATCTCTACACCCTATGTGAGGCTCAAACTCACAACTGCGAGATCGAATCACATGCTCTTCCAACTGAGCCAGCCAAGATGTGTACATTTTTAACAGGAGACAAGAAGCATTCTGATAAGCTTTTAGAGGGAAAGAAGTGGGGGGTGGGAGTGGGGGTAGGGAAAGGAGCCCACTGGAGGAAAAATTGGGAATGGGAAGAAGACCTAACAATTGTAAGCATTTATGCGCCAAATGTGGAAGCACCCAAATATATAAATCAATTAATCACAAACAGAGAATGAGAAAGAAATTGTGGTGTTATTTACTCTACTTCCCTTTCAGAGATTCAAAGCAGGTATCATTGTACTAAAAGTTGTATGGATACACTGCAGGAAAGGAACTTATTTAACTTGGTTTAACATATCCTCTCTCAAACTGACTTGATTGCAAATCCCCTTCTCCATGTAGCAACCTTCAACATCCCAATTCTACAGGATGCGTTTTGGGAATACAGTAGCCTAAGACAGCTGCAAGGTGGTCCCCAGTTATTCTCACCTTCTGGCACTCCCATCTTTGTGTAGTCTCCTCCCACATTTAATAGAGTCAACTTGTATAATGAAAATGATATTGCAGAAATGATAGAGCATAACTTTTGAGGCTGGGCCATTAAAGACATTGCAGCCTTCACCTTGCATTCACTTGGATTGCTCACTCTGGGAAAAGCCAGCCATCATGTCATGAGGACACACAAGCTGCCTGTGGAGAGGCCCACATGTGGAGGAACTGAGCACCATGTGAGCAAGCCATCTTGGAAGTGAATCCTGCAGTCCCAGTCAAGACCTCAGATGACTCCAGCCCCAACTGACAACTTGACTGCAACCACAGGAGGGACCCTGACCCAGAAGCACCCAGCCAAGCCAGTCCTGAATTTCAAACCACAGAGGCTATAAGATATCATAAATAATTTTTGCTGTTTAAGCCACTAAGTTTGGGGATAACTTGTTATGCAGCAATAGATAACTAGTACAGGGAGTATTAACGTGAAGCATTTGGTATCAGTCATTTTGGTTTGTCATTTAATCAGCATGAAGCTGTAGTGTGGAATATGTTTGTACATTATTCTACCTCTCTAGACATAGTTAATTGCTTAAGGATAGACTCATACCTAAAGCCAAGCCAATCAGAGTCATTCCTTAGGATTTCTGTAACTGAAGCTGAACAAAGAGATTTATTCTCTGGTAGTAAGGCCAAGAGATATGAGACTCAGGAGCTGCCAGTGGCCATATTTCATGCTGTGTAGAGACAGCTTTTCTAAGAGAAAGAATTTGGCAACACAGAGTGAAGTGGGGTTGAGAGATTGAGAAAAAATTACCCATAAGCATTTTGGTCCCTAGTTCCAGTGACCACTGATATTACCTGCCCCTCACCCTTCTCATTGTGAGCCTTCCAATAAATTCCCTTTTTGCCTAAGTTGATTTAAGTTGATTTTCTAAACTATGCCTCCAAAAGAATCTTTTTTTTTTCCAGAATCTTTCCAAGAATCTTGACTGATATTCCCACATAACTTCATGCTTTACTAACACAGCACTGGTAACACTGGGCTGTAATTGCTATTGCTTATCTACCTTCCTGTCCACAGAGAGTGATGTTCAAGTTCACAGCATTCTGCCCTTCTCTGGAAACTGCACTCAAAAGACAGGGTAGGAATCTGACAATCACGTCTGTATCTCATAATCTTGGGCCCTGAACCGGAGTTGATTCACTCAGGGAGGACCAATCAGATTCTCCCTCTATGAATTTGGAACTGATACCCACAGAGACTGGACATAGAAACCCCTTCACACTAGCAAGAGTACTCTCAGAGAAGGTGGTTAACCAGCAGGTAAAGTGCCCCGAGCAGCCTTAGTCCCCATCTCTTCTGTGAATTCTCTAAGAACCTCTAGTATTCTTCCAACAAGCTTACAAAGTCATTTGGCTTCCTAAAGTCAAAAGAAACTTCATGAATACATGCCCTCACCTACTGCAGTCTCCATGTGAGCAGGCACCACTTGTTCACCATCGTATCTCCAAAACCAGCACAGCCCTACTACACAGTCAGAACTCACTAACTACTGTATTTCATGAATGACTAAAGCTCACTGAACTCAGTGGGAGATGTTCTTCTTCCCACCTAGATGGGTAAATATTAATTGTCTTTACTCTCCTGTCTTCAAGGCCCTGAACTCCTCTGTCCTGGCCTTGGTTCTCCCTGTGCTGTCAGCTATAGGGACCAATGAGTAGTTTGTAGGCAGTACATCACATCCCTGATCAAGAATGCATTTTAGATACTAGAGATTCCAGACCTCCCATAATCCAAGAAGCTTTACCTTTACTTCATGCCCGGGTCACCAGTACTTTCATCCTGTTTTTACTGTCCATCTCATCTATGCTAAGCTAGAACCATTCTGACCAGATGGTTTCCATGGCCAAAGCTGGTTTTATCTTGACAATGTCATGGTTCCAGCAGGCTCTGATTCTTAGGTCTTATTATTCCTCTGGTCTTTGCTTGTTAGCATCACCTCATTGCTTTTGATGGGAAACAATGAGTTTCAGGGAAATTTCCACCTTTAATAGAACCATCTCTCTGAGAACAGATCTTGTATATGAATAGAAAAAGAAGAGTTGGTGGAGAATGGAAAAGAACATGGGGATTATAAATCAAGTTCAGGAACTTCAATTACAAGAAGAGAACCTAAGAAGTTGTGGCTAACAGAGGAAAAAGAAGCAAAGTCAATTGTTGAATTGACTACCTAAAATTCATTCTCCATTTTCTCCTGTTTCTAAAAGAACCCAGAGTTTCCTCTTGGGAGCTGCTGCTCCTCTGTGCTTAGCTAAGGATGGAATTGATACCTCTTTAGCTCCAGATCCAAAAAGCCTGAGCCAATCACCTCTTACCTCAGTGATCTATCATCATGTGGCATTTCTCTGTCACAGCAACTGATGAGCACATAACCTAAACTGCTATAATCAGAATGAAGCCCAGCATTTTCTTTGGTATTTGGAGGAGAAAATCTATCTTTCTCTGACACGAAAGAAATATGTACACCCAGAAGCTGTTGGCAGCCATCCTGCACCCCTGAGGGCAGGCAAACGTTGGGTAAAGCTGGCACCATGAAAGGTGGAGTTGAAAATGAAAATGAACGGGGGAAGAGGTGGCTGGCTGGCTCAGTCAGTTGAGCATTCGATTCTTGATCTCAGGGTCCTGAAGTAGGAGCTCCACGCTGGGGGTAGAGTTTACTTAAAAAAAAGAAAAGAAAAGAAAACTAAAAAAAAAAAAAAAAGAAAACAAGCTGTCCTGGGTGACATCTTTGAGCTCCTAGCTCAAATTAATCTGGAAGCCCATTCTACCTCTGGACTTTGAGTTTCATAAGCCAATAAACTCTAAGAGGTTACATTTTGAGTTCAGTTTTCTGATACTTAAACTCTGAAAAGTATGAACATGAGGGCTAACTAGCAATCACCACATGCAAAGTTCTGGGCAGAACCATAAAGATGGTCTTCTACTAAAGAAAGAACTTTTTCACAGTCTCTCAGCCTTGCTCCTCAGTAGGTAAAAACCCACTGGTTTTAAAAGGGTGGACTTAGAACCCCAGAGTTGACAGAAACTCATAGAATAGCTGAAATGCTTATAATAACTCTAAAGCTTAACAGCAAAAAAAAATGCCTTGTAATTTGGGCTATATTTAAAGTTGCCACATCTAGTATGCTTTATTTAAAGCAAATAAAAATTTACTAGCTGAATTTACTTCCAAATTTAATTGGGAACTAACAGAGGCTACTACCTTCTACTGAACTATAGAGAATTTAGGAGTATCTTGGGTTTGTCCAGTTTGGGGAAGGGAGTTTTTGAGGAGTAAAAAAAAAAAAAAAAAAGAATTTCAGCACTATAGGAAAATAAACAAAGTCATTTGTTTTCCTGAAATCCCAGCAAGCTGGAAGCAAGGTAGAATGCGTGTGTCCTTCTAGTGAACTCTCTCCCACAGACCTGCATTTGATCCCTCTCTGGGTGTGTTCCACTTTCCCTGCATCACAGCCTTTGATAAAGTTGGCCTCATGAAAGGTTGTACCTAGTGACCACTTGAGGAGAGTGATGCTGCATCAGGCTGTGCAGAGACTGGGCAAGGCTCTCAGAACCCAGGCAGGCCTTTTATCCATCCAGCCCTGGTTCCATTCCCTTCACCAGTGCCCTCTAGCTCATCTTTCCATTCTCTGCTGGGACCTTGATCCAAATAGTATCTGTGATTTCCCCCTTATTTCCAACTTCTTCTTTTCTCCTGACTCTTCCATTTAATCTATAAACATGCTCAAATTGCTCCCCTCCAAAGGAAAGAAAAGAGAGGAGGGGGAAAAGGGAGGGAGAAAAGTAGAAAAGATAATCCTCCTAGGGGCGCTTGGGTGGCTCAATGGGTTAAGCATCTGACTCTTGATTTTGGCTCAGGCCATGATCTCGTGGTTCATGAGTCTGAGCCCTGAGTCAGGCTCAGTGCTGACATCATGGAGCCTGCTTGGGACTCTCTCTCTCCCTCTCTCTCTCTGCCCCTCCTCTCCTTGTGCCTTTCCCCCACCTCCAAAATAAATAAATAAACTTTAATATATATTTAAAAAGAAAAGACCCTCACATACAGATTGAATAGTGCCCCCCCCACTGTCCCCGCAAATTCATGACTACCTAGAACCTCTACCTAGAACTTCAGAATGTGACCTTATTTGGAAACAGGGTCTTTGCAGATATAATTAGTTAAATTAAGACGAGGTCATACTGGATTAGAGGGACCCCTAATCTAATAACTAGTATACTTACAAGAGAAAACAGAGGCCCAGA
The DNA here is from genome assembly GCF_018350175.1 of Felis catus. Lineage (NCBI taxonomy): Eukaryota > Metazoa > Chordata > Mammalia > Carnivora > Felidae > Felis > Felis catus. The sequence continues at coordinate 119,254,287 of NC_058374.1, forward strand.
GGATACACACAGGGAGAATATCATGTGAGACACAGGCAAAAATTGGAGGGATGCTCAAGGAATGTCAAAGATTGAAAGCAACCACTGGAAGCTAGGAAGAAGCAAGAAAGGACCCTCCTCTAGAGCCTTCAGAGAAAGTGTGGCCCCACCAACACCTTGATTTCAGGCTTCTAGCCTCCGGAACTACATGAATAAATTTCTGTTGTTTGAAGACACCCAGTTTGTGGTAATTTGTTATGGTACCCCCTAGGAAACCAATACACTTCCCATTTGCTTATTTTTCTTCTTGCTCATCTGAATTTTCTAATTTTTCTACAATCAACATGGATTATTTGGACAACAAAAGGTTAAAAATTGATCCTGCACCCCCTTGCTCCTTCCCTTCCCTCAAGGTTGTCTATCTCACTGTCTCTATTTGCTCTCCTCTCAAACACTTCTCAATCTACCCACTGCTCTGGCTTCTGCCCCCACCAGCCCAATGAAACTGCCCCCAGCAAAGTCTCCATGCTGCTAAATCCCCCAATTTTTAACTTTCTTATTGGCTATCTCTGACACATCTGTCAAATATTCTTGCCTTCTTAAAAAGCTCTCCCTCGGGGCGCCTGGGTGGCGCAGTCGGTTAAGCGTCCGACTTCAGCCAGGTCACGATCTCGCGGTCCGGGAGTTCGAGCCCCGCGTCAGGCTCTGGGCTGATGGCTCGGAGCCTGGAGCCTGTTTCCGATTCTGTGTCTCCCTCTCTCTCTGCCCCTCCCCCGTTCATGCTCTGTCTCTCTCTGTCCCAAAAATAAATAAAAAAAAAAAAAAAAAACATTGGAAAAAAAGCTCTCCCTCAAATACAAATCAAAACCACACTGAGATACCACCTCACACCAGTCAGAGTGGCTAAAGTGAACAAATCAGGAGACCATAGATGTTGGAGAGGATATGGAAAAACGGGAACCCTCTTGCACTGTTGGTGGGAATGCAAACTGGTGCAGCCACTCTGGAAAACAGTGTGGAGGTTCCTCAAAAAATTAAAAATAGATCTACCCTATGACCCAGCAATAGCACTGCTAGGAATTTACCCAAGAGACACAGGAGTGCTTGATGCATAGGGGCACTTGTACTCCAATGTTTATAGCAGCACTTTCAACAATAGCCAAATTATGGAAAGCGCCTAAATGTCCATCAACTGATGAATGGATAGAGAAATTATGGTTTATATACACAATGGAATACTACTTGGCAATGAAAAAGAATGAAATATGGCCTTTTGTAGCAACGTGGATGGAACTGGAGAGTATTATGCTAAGTGAAATAAGTCATACAGAGAAAGACAGATACCATATATTTTCACTCTTCTGTGGATCCTGAGAAACTTAACAGAAGACCATGGGGGAGGGGAAGGAAAAAAAAAGAGAAGGAGAGAACCAAATCATAAGAGACTCTTAAAAACGGAGAATAAACTGAGGGTTAATGGGAGTGGGAGGGAGGGGAGGGTGGGTGATGGGCACTGAGGAGGGAACCTGTTGGGAGGAGCACTGGGTGTTGTATGGAAACCAATTTGACAATAAATTTTGTATTAAAAAAAAAAGCTCTCCCTCTTGGGGACCTGGGTGGCTCAGTCTGTTGTGCATCCAACTTCCCCTCAGGTCATGATCTCACAGTTTGTGAGTTCAAGCCCCACATGGGGCTCTCTGCTTTCAGCACAGAGCCTGCTTCAGATCCTCAGTCTCTCTGCCCCTCTCCCAATTGTGCACATGCACAAGCATGCTTTCTCTCTCTCTCTCTCTCTCTCTCTCTCTCTCTCTCTCTCATAAATAAATAAACTTAAAAAAAAAGCTCTCCCTCTAACAATACACATCATGGAGTGTTTACAGCAATTAAGAACTATTGGCTATATATATATATATATATATATATATATATATATATATATATCACAGCAGACATGGGTGGATTATGAAACCTAATGTTCAGTGAGAAAAGTAAGAAATGAAAAGAGATCTCTAACACATTATTTACATAAACTAAAAATATATACACAAAGTATCAATATACATTTTTTCAAAAAAAATTAGAATGGTTCCCCTGTGGTGATGGGGACAAAAGGAATAAACAGAGCAAGGTCTTACTCAGACCAATGAACTGTTCACAGTGTGCCATGAACTGGAGAGTACAGTTAGTTCAACCCTTTATACCTGGGCTCACCGCCCCTACCTCCCAAGAAAAATCCATCTCTCTTCTCGGGGCTTTCATGATGTCACACTCACCTGGCTTTTTCTTCCCTTTTTACTTTTGTTCCCATAAATATTGTAGCTCCTCAGGATTCCTCGGGGTCCCTTCTGTTCTTGCTCAGTCTCCCTGGATGATACTACCCACAATTAGGCCTTCATATATCATCAAAGGATGATGACTCTCATATCGATATTTTTAAATTCAGGTCCATAAATCTAACCTACTTATGTACCAGGAATACACATTCAATGAATTTACCAGAGCTAGAATGAGCTTCATGATCAAAATGTAGCAGCTGAGATTAAAGCCTAGAGTCAACCTTACACAGGTTAAGAGCATGATATGATGCAAAGCACAAAAAGTAAGGCTCTCTTTTCATTTTTTCACCTGGATTTTTATTGCTTACTATCAGGCAAGCAGGTAGACACTGCAATCATTTAACCTAAACAGTAGCTGCAATAACAGATAAATCCTAAGATCTCAGAGTCGTATTATAATAAAGGTTATTTCTCACGCACATCACAGATCAACTCAAGTGTAACTGGTGGGGCAGTTACCCCTACCAGTGATCTAGGGACTGGGTTCTTCTTGTGACTTCACCAACTTCAACATATAGCACCCAAAGTCAATCTGGGAGGATGTCTCCATACTAGCCATGCAGAAGACAAAACTAGTATTGAAAATGGTCTCTGGGAGATTTTTACGGAATAGGCCTGCAAGTGATGGTCATCACCTCTGCCCTTATTCCACTGGGCAAAACTCAACATATGACCACATTTCACTACAGAGGAGACTGGAAAATATGGTCCAGGTATGTGCCCAGAAAGAAGAGGAAATAATTCAGGCAGCACATAGCAATCTCTTTCACAGTGCTTTTCCTACATTATCTCACTTAATCTATCTACAGCCTCTTTATTATCTCGATTTTACCAGTGAGAATATCAAGTCATAAAGTAAAGTTAATGGGGAGCCCCAAACACTCGATACCCTGAAGCATTTTTTCCTGGCCAGGCTTACCAATCAGGAAGCTAATCAGAGCTTCAAGATCTGATTACCAAAATAAATCCACTTAAGTCAGCAACATGTTGCTAAAATCCTTAAAGATGGCATGAACTTCATTCAGTTAGGAAATAGTAGACAGTCCAAGAGTCACAATTACCAAGCTGTTTTTCTCTTTCTCTTTTCAGAGTTTAGAGTTTGAACACAGTGATATACAGATGACCAGTATAGAATTCTCTTCTTGTGTAATAGTGGCTGTGTGCTGTGTTTTGATGGTCTTGGTTTAGAGACATATTCCTTACTCATTATGTTCAGGTACCTTCCCTTCCAGACCTACTGATGAAAGATAAATGATTCACTTAGCCAGCTGAGAGCTGACATCTAAGCATTGTTCAATGCACTGAATTCCAATAAGCAGTTCTAAATTCTTTGAAATAATGCACTTGATTTACAACCTCTTTTTAATTCCAGTAATGCTAAACCTAATGAAGTTCTTTACCTCCCTCTTAAAGTCTGATCACTGCGTTCACATAGGTTACATTATTCATAATTCTTCACACAAGACTTTCTGCCAATAATCCATTGTGAGAATAGGCCACAATGACCTTGTAGAGAAAAAAAAATGTTATGTTTGTTTATTCTGTTCTCATGATGAGACACTGGAGTTAGTGGACATCTGGAGGAGTTGAAAGTAGTCTGCCAAAAGAAAATAATTTCCATTTTCAAACTTGACACAAGCCATGTTACCCTTATCTCTCAGAGTCATGTTTTATAAACCTCAAATAATAGGGTTAAAGCTATCCCACAGAGGAAAGCAGACACTCCCTGTCCTTCTGGAAAACAGAGGGGCTCTTTTGCAGTTAACAAAGTACAAGGAATCTCAATGAAATTTCCCCTTGGGGCCTACAGTGTAAACACTGACATAAGACAGTTGTCTCATTTAACTTTATGTTTCCACAATACTGCATGCTTAAGAAGTGCATGAGTATTAAAAAATACTGAATTGTTTTGATGCTATACCATTTCATCTTATAATATCAAAACTTTAGAACTCTGTATAAATTCAGTAGACTTATTCAGAATACTATTCCTTTATTATTGAGACAATAAAAATTGGATAGTGTTTTCACATTTTCAGGAATTTGATATAAGAAAAATATTAAAAACTGCAAGGAAATTATTTTAATAGAATTTCTTGCAATTGATTTTTATAGAATGAAAATGTTTCTACCCTCATTATTGAAACTTAAAAAACAATCAATGAACATAAGCCTTTGGAAATCAAAATGTTATTTAAATTTTGTGTTGGCAGACAGGTCTTAAGTTCTTAGAAAAACAAAAAACACTGAATCAACAGGTCTATTTAAGAAAAATACATCACCTGTTTTTCCCCTCTAAAAGGTTTCACATCTAGATGACTTCTTTGGCTTAAATTCTAATATTGTACTGATTTCCGCAGTCTGTAGGCTTCCTCTGACTCTCCCTTTATTTAAGCTTTCCAAGTGTTACAGTTGGTTTAAAACACCAAAATCAAAACCACAAATACACACACACACACACACACACACACACACACACACACACATTCTCTTTTCCAGAGCTCTCTGGAAATTTATTTTCTGGGAGATTGGCACTCTAATTTATTTTCAAGGAGATTGGCACCTCCAAGGGAATCTTTTCACTTTTCTCCCTATGTTTGGTTGTCCAGGAATGCCAAGCACTCCCTCATAGGTGATGTTGGACAGGCACGTCAGCCTGGCAGCAAGAACACGCTCTGGCTGAACAACTGCCATAAGACTGCCAAGAACAACAGCACCCCCATCTCCCTTCCCTCAGGGACTAAGTGAGCCTGAACCAGATTTGTCATCTAGACCAAGATCCAAACTTTTAGCCCAGAGCAAACCAATTGCTCCAGGCCAGGCACCGAGGAGTCTTCTGACCTGGAATGGCTCAGGATTTGGCAAGTTACCATCCACCAACCTAAATTAACCTAAACCAGGGGCTGCCTCTGAATTAAAGCAGCATCTACTCTTCCACCAATGACTTAATTAGCCTCTGATAAAATTAGAGACTCAGGTGGGTTGTAACTCCACTCTTCTAAATATACTCCCTACAGCAAAAGTATTTTATATGGTGCTATAATGGTGGATACACACCAACAACACCAAGAGTGAACCCTAATGTAAACTATGGACTTTGGATGATAATGACGTGTCCATGTGGGTTAATCAGTTGTAAAAAAATGTACCACTCCGGTGTTGGATGTTGATAATGCGGGAGACTGTGCATATGAGGAAAGAGGGAGGACAGCAGAAGGCAAGAGATTTATGCATTATCTGTACTTTCCACTCAATTATGCTATGAACCAAAAACTGCTTTAAAAAGTAAAGTCTAATAAGAGACTCTTAAATACAGAGAACAAATTGAGGGTTACTGGAAGGGTTGTGGGATGGGAATGAGCCAAATGGGTAAGGGGCATTAAAGAAGACACTTGTTGGGATAAGCACTGGGTGTTATACTTGTTGGGATAAGCACTGGGTGTTATACCTAGGGGATGAATCATTGGAATCTACTCCTGAAGTCATTATTGCTAACTAACTTGGATGTAAATTAATTAATTAATTAATTAAAAAGTCTAGGGTGCCTGAGTAGCTCAGCTGGTTGAGCATCTGACTCTTGATTTCAGCTCAGGTCATGATCTCATGGTTCGTGAGATCGAGCCCCATGTTGGGCTCTGTGCTGACAACCTAGAGCCTACTTGGGATTTTCTTTCTGCCCCTCCCCACCTCTCAAAATAAATCAATAAACATTTTTTAAAATTTTAAAAATAAAACCGGTTCTTTAAAATAGTCTATTAAAAAATAATAAATAAATAAATAAATAAATAAACTCCCTAAATATCCCATTGGTAACACATACTAGTATTTAATTGAGTGCTATTATATTGTAGTAATTGAAATTTTATCCTGGCATTATTTGACATATTTTAAATCTTGATTTTTCTACATGTGGATTACATGGATCAAAAATTTTAATCTTATAAATTATAGTATAAAGTTTAGAAGTGTGATATAAGAATTTGATATAAGAAAAATATTAAAAAACTGAAAGGAAATTATTTTCATTTCCATTCAATTTCTTTATTCATTATTTCATTTCCATTCAATTTCTTGCAGTTGAACCCCAAAAATAACATTATCAATGCCAACATGCACTGGAGTTGTTCTTTTTCTACTTTGATTTTTATAAGGGCATATGTTGACTTATTGCTGCCATTCTGTGACGTAATGATGGACAAATAAAGTGGGGAGAATATATAGGAAGATGGTGGGCATGACCATCTTCAGAAATTGATCATTTATCAGGATATTGGTACTAACCCCTCTTCTATTTTTTGTTTTTTACCCACAAAGAGGTATCTGCATTTATCACCAAAATAACTCCTGGGACATACACTATCAAATGGTTTCTATAAAGGTTCAATTTTATATCCTCAGCTTTGATTGTCCTTACATCAGCTATAATAATACCAACAACATCAAAGATAATAATACGAACTTCTAATTAGAGAATGTTCACCATATACCACGCACTAGGTTAAATGCTTATGCTTTACCATGTTCCATATTAATAGCACCTCTACAGTATCTCCACTCTTAGAATCTGTAATTTACAGAGGAGGAAACAGGCTGAGTAGCTGACCCAAGTGACTCAGTGAAGCTCTGGAGCTGGTCTTGAACTAAGGCCCATCTGACTCTAAAATCCATGCTCTTAGCCACTTTTGTCCTCTTTCCGTTTGGCATATGCCCTCTTCATGGTGACCCTGCATCTATTGTACATTCTTCCTGTTGGAGAATTTCCCACATGATGAGTCCTACTCTCAAAGACAGAAATCAGAGACACGCTTTCTCAGTCTCTCTTGCAGCTAGGGTGCTGATGTGTGACACAGGCTCTACTAATCAGACACATCCATAGGAAAAGTCAACTTGCACAACAATAGGAGGAAACAGGCTGTGTACTGAGTCCATGCTTCTGGGAAAGGTGCAGGTGGAGTAGCCAACATCTGGAGGCAGCAGTGACATGTTCCAATGGAGGTGTCTACTGTAGAGAGCAGGAAAGAGCACTCTAACAGGGTCTTCAGTGGCTGACACTGTTCTGGAGTCTTCAGTGTAGCCACCACGTCATTTGTTTCTCGTCGTGAGGCCACCATGCCTGACACACCCTCTCAGAGTTTCTCTGAGCTATCAGACCTTAACAAAGAACGTTTCTGCTTAAACTAGCTGGTAAGTTCGGCTACATGGGACTAAGAACCCAACTGGCACAAACCCTTCAGAATTCAACAAATATTTCACAAGGAACTATTCTACAGTCTGTTTTGTTTTTCGCAAGCTGCATTCGATTTTATTATTAACCATTTATTTTGAATGCATACAGCTTTTTCTAAAGTGGATGGGTTCTCTAATAATTCATTGAAAGCAGCAGGACTAAACCTCCTCAGCTATGCAAAGCAGTCCACTGACTCTCTCACCAGCTGAGAGCCATTTCTTTCTTGAGTAGAAATCCCAAAAAACTTCAAACATGGTTTCTTTCCATTTGAAAGTATTTTCTCTCTTGGCTTTTTTCCTATTAATATGAATGTGATATATCTGGTTCTAGCTGTGAATTTGATCAACTTCTTATTCCACTGTCTTAGTTTTATTCCTAAAGCCAAGCTCTAAAACTTTTGCTCATTCTGGCCAGATATTTCATTCTTATAAAATATTATCCTGATCCTCCACCTCTGTTCTACTGAGGGATTCATCACTGCACCTTAAATGACATTATATATAAATTGCAATCAAAATACTTTTAATCTGATTTTGCCTACTGGTTGTCACCTAATAAACAGTCTTCAGGGTTTACATGTGGTGTGCTTCTATCAGGAACCTGGCAAACAATATCGGTTGCCTACTGACAGCCAATTTCCCCTTATTTCTTACTCACGGAGCCCCCAGCTTGTGAAGGCAAAAGGAATACATATGCCCCCAAAATGGTGGGTTCTTCCCCCAACCCCAGCTATGAACCCCAATGGTTTCCCTTTCCCTTTGCTGTAATTGATTTAGGGGTGGGCATGTGGTAGGCATATAAACCTGACCCATCAGACTGAGAGGAGGTCTAACTTTGGAACAACTTATTTCCTGATAAAATCTCCTTTCCGGGGAGCCTAGGTGGCTCAGTCAGGCAACTGACTCTTGATTTTGGCTCAGGTCACGATCTCAAAATTCATAGATCAAGCCCTGAGTCAAGCTCTGCACTAACAGTGCAACCTGCTAGGGATTCTCTGTCTCTCTCTCTCTCTCTCTCTCTCTCTCTCTCTCTCTGCCCCTCCCCCACCTGCACTCTCGCTTTCACTCTCTCTCTTGAAATAAATAAACTTAAAAAAAAATTTTTTTTTAATTAAAAAAAACTCCAGGGCGCCTGGATGGCTCAGTCGGTTAAGCGTCCGACTTCAGCTCAGGTCACGATCTCATGGTCTGTGAGTTCGAGCCCCGAGTCGGGCTCTGTGCTGACAGCTCAGAGCCTGGAGCCTGCTTCGGATTCTGTGTCTCCCTCTCTCTCTCTGCTCCTCCCCCATTCATGCTCTGTCTCTCTCTGTCTCAAAAATAAATAAACATTTTAAAAATAAATAAATAAATAAATAATAAAAAATTAAAAAAATTAAAAAACCTCCTTCCTTCCTGTTTTGGATGTAGTAACGTGTGGATGTGATGTCAGGATTTGCAGCAGCCATTTTGTGACTTAAAAAAAAACACACACACATAAATCCATAAGGTCTTGAAAAACAAAAGAGAAGACAATCACAAGAATGTTGGAAACTAGAAAACTGATGGAGGAGGAGTAACAGCAGACTCAGGGGAGCTGAATTCTAAGCTGGCATCGAGAAAAGCTGAGAACTAACCTGATTAACACTTCAGAATCCTCAAAGGTCTTAGGAACTGGTAGCGTTGTCGAAAACTACCTCTGTGCTTTGAAGCCCAAATATAACACGAAGACAGAGTTTGGGATAAAGAGGAACAGTAACCTTATTGCTTTGCAAACAAAGGAGGCAGCAGCAGGCTATGGCCTTCAAAACTTGCAAGCCTGTCCAGAGGAAGGGGCCGGGGGGGGGGGGGGGGGGGGGGGGGGGGGGGCTTAGGGAAATACAGGTTTGGACAGGAATAGTGTAAGTGCTGCCAACCCCATTAGTCATTTTCAGGGTGATACCTGAAAGGCTGAGAAGGGAGAGGGTGACGTTTGAGGAAGAGAGCAAAACAGATACTAACTTTAAAATCGAGTTTTGCTGAAGCATTAGTGCAGCCATTTTGATTTTTGTTCAACTGTATGCTTTTAAGTAGTTTCAGTAATACCAGGGATCTCTAGAACTAGTGGTAGGAGAAGATGATAACATAAGGAGGCAGCAGGTAATCCCCAAAACCTTTACTCATATCATATAGCTAGGCCAATGTCCATTTTCCACACCAGCAGAATACTGATGCTTTATTCACTGGAAAAGATAAAATGGTGTTCTCTAGAGTTGAAGACAGTTGACATCATGGATACTATACTGAAATCAGATGTGTTAAATAACTGTGTTCACTGAAGACTGAATGCTGAGACCCTCAGCTCTCTTTCCTTATTTGGCTTCCAAAACATTGGCAACCAGATCTGAGTAATCTAAGCAGCTCAAGGGGAAAGAGCTAAAGATAGTCACGAGAATAGAGAATGGTCACTCAGGACACATACACAGTGAGGCTTCCAAAGTGAACAAGATTTACCCATACTCTCAAAAGTGCAAATTGTCTTTTGGGTTCTCCGTCTTTTTTTTTTTTTTTTTTTAACATTAGTTTATTTTTGAGAGACAGAGAAAGACAGAGCATGAACAGGGGAGGGGTAGAGAGAGAGAAACACAGAATCCAAAACAGTCTCCAGGCTCTGTCAGCACAGAGCCTTACTCAGGGCTTGAACCCACGAACTGTGAGATCATGACTTGAGCTGAAGTCAGACACTTTAACTGACTGAGCCACCCAGGTGCCCGGTGTTCTCACTCTTAATCAGAAGACAACCCAGGTTTTCCAATCATCTGAGAAAAACCTGTAGCATATACACTGAAAACCAAACAAACAGAAAGGAAGCAACTTTAAAGAAAGAGAACAGAGAGGAAAAGTTCAAAAAGACTCTAAAATTCTGAGACAGGGGTGTCTGGCTACCTCCATCGTAGAGCATACGACTCTTGATCTCAGAGTTGTGAATTCAAGCCCCACACTGGATGTCGAGATTACTTAAAAAATAAAAAAATCTTTTAAAAAATAAAATAAAATAAAGTAAAATTCTTAGAAAAGAAAATGTTTTGGGGGTACCTGGGTGGGTCAATTGGTTAAGCGTCCAACTCTTGATTTCAGCTCAGGTCGTGATCTCCTGGTTCATGGGGTTGAGCTCCACATCGGGCTCTGTGCTGACAGCATGGAGCCTGCTTGGGATTTTCTGTCTCCCTATCTCTCTGCTCTTCCCCTGTTCTCTCTCTTTATCGCTCTCAAAAAATAAATAAACTTTAAAAAATTAAAAAAACAAAAGAAAATATTTTGTTTCCACAAAACAGGAACTAAATGCTACTTTATTTGAAGCTTCCTCAAAAAGTTAAAGATAGAATTACCCTATGATCCAGCAATTGCACTACTGGGTATTTACCCAAAGGATACAAAAATATAGATTCAAAGGGATACATACACCCTGATGGTTATAGCAGCATTATCAACAATAGCCAGACTATGGAAAGAGCCCAAATGTCCATTGACTGATGAATGTAGGAAGAATATGTGGTGTATGTATGTATATATATGTACAATAGAATATATATATATACATATATATATATATGTGTATATATATATATATAATGGAATGTTACTCAGCCATCAAAAAGAATGAAATCGTTTGCAATGATGTGGAAGGAGCTTGACTATATCATGCTAAGTGAAATAAGTCAGAGAAAGACAAATACCATATGATTCCACTCACGGTGGAATTTAGGAAACAAAACAGATGAACATAAGGGAAGGGGGAAAAAAAACGAGAGAGGGAAGCAAACCATAACGGCTCTTAATGATAGAGAACAAACTGAGGGTTGATGGAGGGGAGGTAGGTGGGGGATGGGCTGAATGGGTGATGGGTATTAAGGAGGGCACTTGTGATGAGCATTGGGTGTTATATGTAAGTGATGAATCTTAAATTCTATTCCTGAAACCCAACATTACTCTGTATGTTAGCTAACTAGAATTTAAATAAAAATTTGAAAAAGAAATAAAAAATAAACGATACTTAAAAAGTATAATCTGAGAGGTGCCTGGCTGGTTCAGTCAGTAGAGCATCTGACTCTCAATCTCTGGTCCTGAGTCCAAGCTCCTCATTACGCATAGAACTTACTTAAATAAATAAATAAATAAATAAACAAACAAACAAACAATCACACACACACACACACACAAACTGGAGCACCTAGGTGGCTCCGCTGGTTAAGTGTGCTGACAGCTCGGAGCCTGGAGCCTGCTTCAGATTCTTTGTCTCCTCTCTCTCTGCCCCTCCCCTGCTCATGCTCTGCCCCTCTCTCTCTCTCAAAAATAAATAAACATTTAAACATTTTTAATAAATCAATAAATAAGCTAACTAAAACTATAATCTGAGTGTAAGAATGAGCAATTAAAAATTTTTAAATATGCTAACAGAATTAAAAACTCAAAATAAAGGTTGGAAGATAAATTTGTAGAAATCTCCCAAAATTAGAACAAAAAGACAAAGCTATGAGAAATTTTTTTTATTGTTTTTTTCATTTATTTTTGAGGGAGTGAGAGAGCCACAGAATGCAAGCGGGGAAGGGGCAGAGAGAGGGAGACACAGAATCTGAAGCAGGCTCCAGGCTCTGAGCCGCCAGCAGTGAGCCCAATGCAGGGCTTGAACCCACAAATCACGAGATCATGACCTGAGCCAAAGTCAGATGCTTAACTGACTGAGCCACCCAGGAGCCCCTATGAGAAAAATTTTAATGTTTATTTTTGACAGAGAGAGAGAGAGAGAGAGAGACAGAGACAGAGCATGAGCAGGGGAGGGGCAGAGAGAGAGGCAGACACAGAATCTGAGGCAGGATCCAGGCTCTGAGCTGTCACCACAGAGCTCGACACAAGGCCCGAACTCACAAACCATGAGATTGTGACCTGAGCCAAAATCAGATGCTTAACTGACTGAGCCAGCCAGGTACCCTGAGAATATTTAAATTAGAGAACTAGCCCAAGAAGTCCAACATCCAGATAACGGGAGTTACAGAAGGCCAAAACAGAGAAAAGAAACAGAAGAAAATAATCAATTCAGAAAAATGTCCTAGAACTACAAGGCACCAATCACCAGATTGAAAGGACTCTCTAGAAGCCATATACCATGGACAAAAACAAAACCACTCATGAAAAAGTCACTGTAGACTTTCAAAACACTGAGGGTCAGAGAGATGATTCTAGTACCCACCTCCCATAGGAAAAAGGGATCACATATAAAATGTGAAGAATCAAAATGGCTTTAGATTTCCAACCAGCAATGCTGAAACCAAAACAACTGTAAAAGTCAGGGTTTGCCCAAGAAAACAGAAGCCACTCTTAGTACATAAATTGGAAGGGTTTTAACAGAAGGAATGAGAGGCTTATACAACTAAGGGTTGAGGGTATGAAGGTCAGCAAGAAGCCAGTCGAAGCAAGTGATTCATAGAACTTCACCTGCAAGCCACAGAACACCTCAGCACTGTAAGGGGAGCCACTGCCTTTGGTCCCAGCTGCTGCGCAAGGATCTGAGGGCCACCTTTAAGAGCTGAGAGCGGTCCCCACTGACAGCCAGCAAGAAAATGGGGACTTCCATCCTATTGCTGCAAGGAAATGAATTCTGCCAACAACCTGAGGTAGTATGGAAACAGAGCTTTCCCCAGTCAAACCTCCAGATGAGATACAACCAATCGACACCTTGATTTCTGCCTTGCAATATCCTGGGCAGAGGAGCCAGTTAAAATGTGCTGAACCCCTGATCTGCAGAAACTGTGGCATAAGTAGGTGTTGTTTTAAGCTCCTACGTTTGTCACAGGACAGTAGAAAACATACCCACCAGGGCCTGCTGTCTGGGTGAGATGAAGAACTTCACTTCACCCCACAGAAGGGGTCAGCTTAGATTTCCTCTCAAGAACAGCGGAGAGGCCACAGAGAGCAAGAAAGCATCAGCCAGAGAGCTGCCTATCCCGACTATATTTCTGCGGATGTCCGTTACCTGATGCAAACATACTTCTACCAGGTGTCCCAGCCGTGGCATAGCCTGTGCTTCCCAGAACTCACTCTTGATCCTGACCCCTGACCTCCCAGAAGGAGCTCATTGATTCTCTGAAGAACACTGGGGCTAAACTTGACCCAGAGATCAACTCAGCTTCTCTTTCAAGAGCCTGTGCCTACGGTTGTGTTTGCTACTCAGTCGTCAAGGATCCAAACAATGGTATTATCCAAGGATATATATATAAGTGGTAAAAGCATAAATCAAAGCAAGGAATAATTCCCAAAAAATCAGGATAGTGGTTACCTCTTGAGGAAGAGAATGGAGAATATGATTAAAATAGAGCCACACGAGGGTGGCTCAGTGGGTTAAGCATTTGGCTCTCAGTTTTGGCTCAGGTCATGATCTCACAATTTGTGAGTTTGTTTCCCACATTGGGCTCTGTGCTGACAGCATGGAGCCTGCTCGGGATTCTCTGTCTCCCTCTCTCACTGCCCCTCCCCCCTCTCAAAATAAATAAACAAACATTAAAAAAAAGAAAAAACCCATAAACAAACTTAAAAAACTAGGAACAACAATTTATATTCCTACAAATAAGACTCATAACTTAATCGAAAATGGGCAAAGGAAATGAACAAAAAGTTCCCAGGAAAGGTATTCCAAATGGCTTTTAAACATAGAAAACTGTGCTCAATCTTCTCCATAGTAAGAGAAATGCAAATTAAAACCACCAGATTGTCAGATTAAAATTTTGATAAGACCATGTAGACGAAGGTTAGAAAAACAGATGCTCTCACATACTGCCAGTGGGAGTGTAAACGGGCTCAACCCCAATGGAGAACAATTTGACAATATCTATCAAAATCTAAAATGCATATTTTGGCAGGCACCGTTAGTTGTGGACCCCAAAATCACTCCTCCATATTCCTCGTTGACAGAATCCAGTTGCTCAGGTGGCAATGTGCCAAGCTCCAAGTAATGAGTTTATTTATTGATTCATTCATACTTAAGCACTTACTGTGTACTAGGCACTGTTCTAGGCTCTGGGGATACAACAGTGAAGCAAGGAGACCAATTCCTAGTCTTCGTGGTAATCCTGCACCAACTAATGGAGATTCCAGAGCCAAATGGCAAATGCAATATTTCAATGTATATTTCAAATTAGAGGTGACTGGCTGTGTGATTTTCATCTAAATTGAGGCTGTTTTGAGAGTGAATAGAGTGCTAGTAATAAAAAACACACAGGGATAGCAAGTGTGAACTAGGATTGTTCCAGGAAAACTGAGAAATACGGTCATTCTAGCAATCCTGAGAAAAGGATGATACCACCACTGTCTCATTTGCTGATCTAAACAATGCCCGTCCATTCTAACATGACTGTCCCAGGAGTCCTCCAGTCACTCTGGAGGAAAAATAGGACCCAAACCAGCTTTAGAGACATACAAATGACAGATAAATATGAAAAGATACTCAACCTCTTTAATAATGAGAAAATTAAATCAACAGTAAGAAGCCTTGGCCTTCCAAGGCTCAAGGCTCAAAAACAGTAAGGATGTGGTCAGAAGGCTTTCAAAACATGTGCCTTTGATTTAAATGTTAATACAATCTATAATTTTCTGGGCATATCTCCAGGAATAAAACTGACTAAAGCATTATTGGTAAGTTAAGGAAAAAAAGTATTATGCTAAAAAATTTAAATTCTTAAAAACAGCACAGAAGACTAGTATACTGAAAACTGATATTGTAATCACTACTCATTTCCTTTTGCCAGACAGTCACTTTCCCGGCCTCCCTGCGATATCCTAGTGGCTAAAGAAACATAGGAAAACAACCTCCAGGTGCTTCTAGGATGGCTTTCTTCCTGTTAAAAGGGACAAATTCAAAAGGAGCATTTGTTGGAACTGCCTCCTCCCTCATGCCCCAACCTTGAAAGTGGCTATGACACCTGGAGCTGCAACAGCTATCTTGTAACCATGAAGTGACAATCATGAAAAGAGAAGTCAACTGGCATAGGGCTGGGGTGCCTGGGTGGCTCAGTCAGGTAAGCAGGTAAGCGTCCAACTTCGACTCAGGTCATGACCTCACAGTTCATGGGTTCAAGCCCCACGTCAGGCTCTGTGGTGACAGCTCAGAGACTGGAGACTGCTTCAAATTCTGTGTCTCCCTCTCTTTCTGCCCCTTCCCCACTCACACTCTGTCTCTGTCTCTCAACATAAATAAACATTAAAAAAAAAATGTTTTTTAATTTGCATAGGCTTGCCAAGAAGGAAGACCAGAGCAAAAAGAAGAATCCAGAGTTCTTGATGACCGTGGTGAGCCACTGAACCAATCTTCACATCACTTGGGCTGAAAGACAGACTTTTCCTCTGTATATCCTTTGGTACTTATTTAATTTCATATTTTGTGCATGAATTGCCTATGAAAGTTACCAGAATATGCTACCCAAAACATGCCCCTTTGGCATAAGAATTATTTTGGAAAAATAATTTGGAAAACAGCAGGTTTGAGAAGGGAGCTTTGACCTCCTTTTTCCCTTCCTAAAAGCAGGAGATAAAACTCCCCCGTGAAAGATATCCTTCCTACACCAAAAGGAAAGAAATATGTTTGTCACCAGAGATGAAGTGTCAAGCTGACAGAATTCTGTACAGATTTTGTTAAAATAACTCTTATCTTCCTTTAGCCTCCCTATATATTTTGGTTCCTTGTCCACAATCACCTCTCTTTGTTTGGCCTGGTATATAAGCATTTAGGTTTTGCCACTTTTTTGAGCCTTCATTTCCCTATGGCAGGCCCCCATGCACAAGTAAAAGCTGTATGCTTTTCTCCTGTTAATCTGTTTTATGTAAGTTTAATTCTCGGGCCCAGTGGAGATCTTAAGAGAACAGTGGTAAAGTTTTGCCTTCCAAACACCTATTCAAATAAAATTTAAAGAGTGGGATCTTGGGGTGCCTGGGTGGCTCAGTCAGCTAAGTGTCTGACTTTGGCTCAGGTCACGATCTCCCAGTTTGTGGGTTCGAGCCCCGTGTCGGGCTCTGTGCTAATAGCTCAGAGCCTGGAGCCTGTTTCAGATTCTGTGTCTCCCTCTCTCTCTGGCCCACCCCGTTCATGCTCTATCTCTCTCTCTCTCTCAAAAATAAATAAGCGTTAAAAAAAAAAAAAAAAGACTGGGATCTTATCAATTCATAAATATTTAAACCAAAAATATTATTTGCCTGCATTGGATTGCTTTCTGGGGCTTTTTGTTGTTGTTGTTGTTTTTGTTGTTGTTTTATTTTTTTCAGTGGAAATGTAATGTTTAAAAATGCAATGCAAATAAGTACAGACAAAAAGGACTTTTAGGGGTGTCTGACTGGCTCAGAAGGGCATGCGACTCTTGATCTCAGAGTCATGAGTTGGAGCCCCATGTTGGGTGTAGAGATTACTCACATACATACATACATTCATAAACAAACTTTAAAAGAAAAGAAAAGGACTTTCAATATCAACTCTCATAATATACTGATAAAGCTCAAAGTGGCAGAAATCATTATCAGGAGTCAATCTAAAATCTAAGTATCCCGACCTCTTTCACCTAATGTGTTGACAATGAATCCAAAGTATTGACTTGCTATGATTATAGAACAAAGTTTGACTTTCTTAGTTTTAGAAACCAGAAACCTGTCTGAATCCTTTCAGAATTGACTTATTATTTAGATTTCTTTTAAATATGCCAATGCTGATTTTAAGTGTTTTTTAAAAATCAATAGTTTCAAAGATTAAACCTACAAAGCTTGTTGGTGTGTGATTCCTTCCTCTAAAATACCAGACATTCTCGTCTCCAGGCATCACCATTTGGGGAGAGTGTTGTGTGAAAATGGCTGTGATCTTTGTGGGTTCTGTCTGGTTATACCTCACTGGACACCAGAGGGCGCACGGAAGGCCGGCACTTGTTTTTCTTTAAATCCTGAATCAAAATCCTTGCAGCGAACAACAAAAGACTGGGAACACAGGGGCCGGAAGACAAAGGGACGAGGGGAAAAGGCTGCACGCCCTGTTTTACTAACGTTTAAGTTTGCTTCCTCGTCCCTTCACCTCCCTGCCTTAAGAAAGTAAAACAATGTAAAATGCAAAATGAAATCAACTAACAAGGAAAATCAGAGTAGAATAGTCACTATAGTTCTAGGGAAGACCATCACAGGTGTGCACGTAAGCTATTTGCTTTCCTTGGTATTAGTAACTTTAAAAAGTCACTGTTTCTCTATGTTCAAGAATAATATATGCACATAGTAGAAAACTTGGAAAATATAGAAAAGCCAAAAGAACAGGGATCATCAATATGTTCTAACCCAGATATAACTATTTTTAACATTTTCACGTATTTCTTTCCAGACTTCTTTCAATATTTATAAATGCAGGGCACCTGGCTGGCTCAGTCTGTGAAGCATGCTGCTCTTGATCTCAGGTTTGTGAGTTTGAGTCCCACGTTGGGTGTAGAGATTACTTAAATAAATAAACTTAAAAAAAATTTAATATTTATAAATGCACATAAAAATAGTACTCCACATACTATTTTGTGCTAGTTTTCCCCTCATTTATTGTACTATCAGCTTCGTTTTTAACAATAAATTCTAATAACCTTCCTAATCACATGAGTCATTCACAAATAAAAGTTAGAAATTTCAAAAGTGCTACAGGCAGCTGTTTCCTAAGATGGCACTTCAATGCCAGACCTGAGTAGTGCATTTAAAGTGGGAATTTTTCTGTTGCTTTGCTTTTAGGAGAGGTAACAGGTAAAGACTAAAGTAAAGAAGTAGACACTATTTCACCCCACCCCAAATAAGCAGAATGGATTTGTCCTTCCAGCTGCCTGAAAACTGACCCCAAAGGGCTAGGGAAAAGTGTGGGTCAGTGGGACCCAGGGGTCTTCCCAGTGGGGTCAGTGCTTGCCTTAAGGTCAGACAGATCAATGAGCACAATTACTAACACCAGCAAGCCAGTAGGTGGTCAGCAAGGCAGGAAAAAGTCAGAACAGAAAGGTCAACGACCTCGAGGCTTGAGACAAATGCCAGCAGGTGCTTTCCTCAAAGGAAAAGAAGCTGAGACCAGCCCAGGGAAAGATAGCCACAGGGAAGATGATGCCAAGATCTGGTGCCCTGGATTCCTTTGCATCACTGCAACAAATAAAGGGGAAAGTGGTGACATTCTTGGCCCTAAGAATTAGGGAAATCACTGGAGATCTCTGGGCCTCAGTTTCCTTACCTGTATAAATGAAAGGATTGAAAAGATCTGTAAGGTTCCTGCCAGCTCCTCAAAGTCTGTGATTTTTACCTATCCCCACTGTGCATTATAATGAATGCTGAAAACATTTCCTGCCTCCTGCAATCCTATCCCACCAGCAGCAGCCCCTCTACTTTATGAAAACCCCACCTACTCTTCCTTTCTTTTTTTAAAATTCATTTATTTTTAAAGAGAGAGAGAGAGAGCAAGAGAGAGAATAACTGGGGGAAGGGCAGAGAGAGGAGAGAGAGAATTCCAAGCAGGCTCCACACTGACAACGTAGAGCCCAACGGAGGGGTCAAACTCATGAACAATGAGATGAATGAATCTGAGATGAAACCAAGAGTCAGACACTCAACCAACTGAGCCATGCAGGCGCCCCTTCCCTTCTCTTTCAAACCTCATCATCATCTTTGGAAGGCTGAGCTGAAAGTAGGTTTTCTTTGAAAAACCCAGGCAGAGCCAGTCCTTCCTTCTCTGTAATCCCATAGTATTTTGCACATATTTCCATCTCTTTCTGTGTGACCTTAACTGTTTTGTGACTCAGTCTCATCTGTGAAAGTGGAAGAATTACTGCACCAAACTTACAGGATTGAAACAAACAGTAAATAGTTATCTTATGTAAAACACTTAAAAGAGAGCCTATTTGTAAGCATGGACTATGCCTCCATTATAGCACTTAACAAACTATTAGTAAAAGAGTCCAGCAGTTACCCCACCCCATGAAATCTGAGTTCTTCAAGGGCAGGAAGTGATATTACTCATATCTTTGTCTCCTATGCCTAACTCCATGCCTGGCACAAAGAATAGATCAATACGGTTATCTTTTGTTTGTTGGTTTTTTTGTTTATTTGGTCTTTTTAATGAGAAGGAAAAGACTAAACTTGATTATACTGGAGGGAGAAAGATACTTGCCTCTCAGCTTTAACTCTGGATTATTTAAGTAAGTCAGGCTGTTAAACAGTGAAGTATGAGCATCCTCAATAGAATTTTTTTTCCCTTAATATTCTCAACTTGCTCCCAGTTACATCTGTCTTCCAGGCCCAAATCATAAACATTCACCTTTGAATTTGAATTTTAATATTTATGGAGGGTTAGTTCAATATTTGCATAGGAACTTTTGCATTTTAATAAATGGAAATCATGTTTCTGTGAATGAATTATTATAGAATCCAAAAACTACCCAGGAGGAATTTAGGCTTTTCTTTAATTACGGAGGAAGAGGAAAGGAAAAAGAGATTGTTGGGTAGTGTGCTGGCACAAGTTCTTGTTTACATTATGTTCAAAGGTTGAGTTGAGGAAGTGAAAATAATAGAGAAAAAAGGGAAGAAACACAAGAAACCAAGTCATGTATGCTCTGATGAAATCAAAAATTCTTTAAGAGAATGAAATAAAACAAGACACAGCTTAGGAGAAAATGCATCTCCCAAGATATTTTATATATGTGTTGATCTATCCCAAGATATATAACAGATTTTAAAAAACAAGAAATCAAAAAAAAAAAAAAAAAGGAATCAGAATACATTTAAAAAACTTTCAAAATTCAATAAGAAAACCACCCAACTGAAAAATAGGCAAAACATTAAGATGCTTAAAATAAACCCATGAAAATATGCTCAACATCATTAATCATTAGGGAAAGTTTTATTAACCACAGAGAGATCCTACTACATTGCTTATAGAATGGCTCAAATAAAAAAATACTTATAATATCAAGTGAGTGCTAGTAAAGATGTGGAACAATAAGAATGTTCCTTTGTTGTTAGTGAGAATGTAAAATATTCCAGTTAGGGAAACAGTTTGGCAGTTTCTTATAAAGGCAAACACACATTCACCCTAAGACCCAGTTAGTTATTCACTCCTAGTTTTGACCTAAGAGAAATGAAGATGCAAAAACCTGTATACTGTTAAAAAAAACAAAAATCACCTGGGTAAATTTGAAGATCTAATTGGCTTTTTTCAACAATTTATAAATTGGTAAGCATCCCATCCAGCAAGTAGAAAGGAGCTGCAAAGAACTGTACCAAATAAATTTTATAGACAAAAGCAGGAAGGTTGTTAGCAAAGGAAAGGATTGTTTCAGGCAAGTTCACCTTTCCCTTAAGGGGAAGAGCAGGCGATCTTAACATGCAGATTACCTCACAAGGGCTGATTAGGCAATTCCAGACTGATTGGTTTAAAATTTCACTCCTGGGAGACACAAAAACTGCAACTAGGTTAAGTCTTTGTGGAGTATAACAAAAGTGACTCCATTTTGGCCTATTGTTTCTTTTTAACGACAGGAATGTTTATAATAGCTATATTTATAATAGTCAAAAACTGGAAACAACTCAAATGTCTATCAACTAGTGATTGGATAAACATCCATACAATGGTACACTAATCAACAATGGGAAAAAATCCCACTGATAGAAGAAACAATGTGGATGACTCTGAAAAGCATCATGCTAACTCAAAGATGCCATATTTGAAGGGTTACAATCTGTACATTTCCATTAATATGGCATTCAATTCAGGAAACCGGAAATCATATCAGTGGTGCCTGGGGTTGGAGGGAAGGGATTGACTGCAAAGGGGCATAAGGGAAGTTTGTGATGAAAGTGATAGGAGTAATAGAAACAGTCTATAACTTAAAAAAAAAAAAAAAGAAAGAAAGAAATAGTCTATAATTTGATTATGGTCAAAATTCATAAAACAGTACACCTAAAAAAGAATGAATTTTACTATATGTAAACTATAACTCAATAAACCCTAAAAATAATAAATAAACATTTATTTTTTTATTATTTTTTTTAGAGAGAGAGCATGAGTGGGGGGAGAAGGGCAGAGGGAGAGAGAGAGAACTGGGGCTCCATGTGGGGCTTGATCACATGACCCTGAGACCAGGACCTGAGTCAAAATCAAGAGTCAGGTGCTCAACCAGCTGAGCCACCCAGGCACCTCCAAACACATTTATTTTAAAAATTATTAAGAGGCCAAGGAAAAGTTAACACAGCTTGAGAGATCCTGTATCACCCACCCTACTCCCATTGGCCTTTCAACCTCATCATTCCTATGAACCTCCTCACGATCTCTAGCCACTTCCAACTTCTTTCAACCCCTCTACTCACCACATTTCTTCAGTTCCTATAACCTTTGCAGTACCATCTACCAAGAAATCTCTTCCTTCTGCATCTTCTTCTTAGTAACTGTCACAATTGTAATTTCACTTTTTTGTTGTTGTTTAATTATTCTTTGATTAAAGATATGTCTCCTCCCCTCAAATAAAAGTTCCTTGAGTTCAGGGTCTTTGTTCATCATAGCACCTCCAGCACCCAGTACAATGACCTCTACAATGAGTATTCAACCATTATGTTCAACTACCTACTCAATGTCTCACCCTTAACACAGCCAAAACTGAAATACTTATTATCCCTAAAAATACTGCTCCATGTGCAGAGCTGACATATTGCACACTTCCAAGGAGTGCCATCCACAGAACATCTGTGTGAATGGTGCCCTGCCTCCTCCTCAGGGTGCCCTTGTTAGGGGCCAAGAGCAGGCTGTCCTGAAATAGGCCACTTTGGCATTAAGATTATTTTGAGTTAAAAAAAAAAAGCAATCCAGGGGCACCTAGGTGACTCAGTCAGTTAAGCATCTGATTTCAGCTCAGGTCATGATCTCATGGTTTGTGGGTTTGAGTCCCCTCTCGGGCTCTGTGCTGGAAGCTCAAAAATAAATAAACATTTTTTAAAAATTTTAAAAAAAAGCAATACAAACATAGCTGTTTCAGAAAAGACTCTTTAGCTACCCTATAACTGCCTAAAAGAATTGAGATATATGTAACTACATTACAATATGGTAGACAAGGAGGAAACCAGGAAGGCCTGTTTAAGTCTTCTCTTTGTCCCATTGTTTCTGAGTGGCCCAGCGAACATTTGTTTACCAAATGTTTTCTCTTTTTCCAAATATTTACTGTTTTTCATGCTTCCTGAAGAATACATCCCTTCTCTTTGAAGTCCAAGACCCTTACCCCCTTCACCTCAGTTCATAATGACATATATACCTCATTTTGTCTGTCTTTGGAATCTCCATGTCTGTATGGATTCCCTGTGTGTGCTATTAAATTTTATTTTTTCCTATTAATATGTCTCATGTCAAGTTGACTCTTGGTCTACCTAGAAGAGCCTTAAAAGGGCCAGGAATTCTTGCTTCCTTCACGTGGACTATGAATATGGTGCCCTCTGAAATTGTGCACTATTCTCCACTTCAGTTGATGGCAACTCTGTTCTTCCAATTGCTCAAGCCAAAAAGTTTAGAAGCGTCTTTGATTCATCTTTTACTCTTACACCTCAAATTCATGGTGTCAGGAAGTTCTACAGGCTCCACTTTCAAAATCTATCAGCACCTATCCCATTCTCTACAACTCCCACACTGGCTTCAACTACCTCACCTCCCACATTGGTTATTGCAATAGACCTCACTGGTCTCCCTGCTTCTGCTCTTAGCCCCCTACAGTCTATTCTCAACCCAGTAGGCAAAAACTCTTTAAAACATAAATCAGAACAGGTCACTTCTCTGTTCAAAACCCGACAGCAGCTCATTTCTCCCCAGAATAAAAGTCAAAGTCTTTACAACAACCTTTCAGGTCCTACAATCATTGTAGCTAGCTATATGACTACACCCCTTACTTCAAGTCTGTTCGAATGCTACCTTATTAAAAGGAGGCCTGTTTGACCATTGTATTTAATTTGCCCCTCTCTAGACTCCCCTTATAATGCTATTTTTTTTTTCTATTTACACTCTTGTCACCATCTAGCATATTCATTTATTACATTCATTGTTTATTGTCTTCTTTCTATTAGGATATAAGCTCCCCAAGAACAACATTTATCCATTAAAACCTGCCCATATGTCTAAAACAATGTCTGGCACATTTTAGGTTCAATAGTAAATGAGTAACCACAGTGCCTAAGCAATTAGAGATTAGTGGATATTAATACAGGAACAAGCATGACACATATGTTGACACTAGTGGTAAGATTTTCTCTCCATAACACTTATTTATTAACATACAACTATGTGGAACTATACAGCAGGATGAGTTTTGCACAAGATTTGCTGTCAAGGCTTGGGTGATTCCTAGCCTATTACCACTTCCTATCTGTGTGACTCTACAAAATTCTCTTTATCCACCTGTAAAATAGGGATAAAACACCTGCCTTATTGACCTCACCGGACTGTTGAAGAGATGAATACAAATGGTTCTACAAGCTGTGATAAGCTAGACAACCAGTTATTTAGGTGGATCAAGATTTGAAACGTTCAATAACATCGATTGTCATCATACTATTCACTTCCTGAGAGTTCTATGCTCTCTCTACTGCCAGTCAGATTTTAACCTTTACTTTCACCAGTGCTGACAGTGAGGAATCTCTGAGCTCCCTTACCCTGTTCAGGTTAATTATCCTCTCTTCCTTTCCATTTTAGGGAAATGGACAGCAGGTGCTGAGTTTCCTGCTCCATGATCTCTGCTGACTCAGGCTGCTTCTTCATTTCCCTAGGGAGGAAAAAAAAAAGTAAGAACACAATGTGTGAACACTGGCATAGCTTTATCACAGCTTAGGTGGAGAGGATGATGTCTCTTCTGAAGGGACAGGATTAAGCCTCTTCTCCTACCAGGTGGGGGAGGGGTGAAGACAGGCGGTTTTGCCAACTGAGAGACCTGGGACAAATCCCTTCAATCTTACAAGGAAAAAGCCGTCAGCATAGTTATCACAGTGCCCTTTGGACTTCACAAAAGTTAGTTGAAAATCAGAAGTAGGAGGAGGCCACAGACCGTGGAAGTTTTTTGAGGCCTTTGGTGTATTTAAAAGTGGAAAAAATATGCCAAAACAGGCCTCAGAAATTGCTATTTTTCAAAAGTCTGGATTAAATAATCCCTTTCATCAGATGGAAAACACCCTGTAACCTATGACCAAAAAAAAAAAAAAAAAAGAAAAGAAAAATAAAGTAGAAATTCATAGTACACTACAAGGAATGGATTCCTTAAGACATGTAAGCTTAAGTTCTACAATGAAAACTTTCAGTCATGTCTGCGACTCTGTGAATTTGCATTAAAGATAATGTCAAAAGTTTATGTGTAAGGTCCTCCGCAGAACAGGTTTGATCCTGTTTATGAAAAAGCTAAAGACGGCACAAATTAGCACACCTTCCTAACCCTATGTTTAATTAATGGCACATCCTTGTTTTGAATTACTTAAATGTATTATTATTTTACCATTTACGTGTTTGTCATTTTCGAGTAAACTGTAGACGCCTCAGGAAAGAGACCGAAATACAGAAAAAAAAAAATCAGCTAACAGGATTTCATCTGGCCTCAGCTGGTCCAATGCACGAGCCCTTTGGTGTAACAAAAGCTTACAAATTGTTTGAGGAGGCACTGTACTGTGGGACAACCCTGGCAGCCCTGGACATCTGGCAACCATATGATATCCTTGGACTTCGACTTCTGAATGAAAATATAAG
Source organism: Felis catus (assembly GCF_018350175.1). NCBI lineage: Eukaryota > Metazoa > Chordata > Mammalia > Carnivora > Felidae > Felis > Felis catus. Next base: position 119,279,574 of record NC_058374.1, read on the forward strand.
TAAGTGAAGGTAAAGTTCTGCTTCAACTCACATCCTCTTGGTCACTATTAAATAAAAAACTCCAACAAGAAACCTAAGTCATCTGGAAAGTATAAAGAGCTCCGGAAAATTATTTTCCACAATTCACCACCACTAAAACTGGAAGCGCATTTTGTTTCACTTATTCTAAATAATTTACTCTTTCCACGGACGAAGAGTCCAAGGTGCCCAAAGGGGATAGAGAGCAGGCAGAGGTCCAGGTGTCCGGATTGTCACACTTCCGGGTGTCAAGCGGAAAGGAAAATAGCCTAGGGAGGGAATCTTTTCTACTTTTGAAGAGATATTTGGGAAGAATAAAGGCGACAGCTCCTCGTTAGTATAGTGGTTAGTATCCCCGCCTGTCACGCGGGAGACCGGGGTTCAATTCCCCGACGGGGAGAGCAGTAAATTTTATTAATCCAACTGCTCACCTATGAGGTGCAAACCTGCTGACATATACAATACATAATATTCTCTGTAAGCGCATCTTTTAAAAATGGTACTTTTAAGCTTAACACTCATGGTGAAATAAAACCATACCCTGAGAGCAATGCTTTATACAACTGGCGCTAGCTACCAGGGACTAGCTGGCAAAGACGTGCGCTTGCGCAGAAACGCCCGACAAATTCCAACTGGAGGTCACGAACTCCGCGCGCGCAACCCAGGGGGGAGGGGAGAGGGAAGGCGGAGTTCCGCGCCTAAAGGGGCGGGTAAGAACGGAAATTGCTTGCTATAGAAGAGGAAGGAACAGTTTCCCTTGACCCTGGGGACTCGACTGAAAGGGAAACTCCGTTCTCCCGCTTCCTTTGGTTCCTCCCCAAGTTAGGTAGAGGATTAGCGGTCAGTAAAATTTGGGTGCCAAAAGGATCAGTCTCCAGTTCCAATCTGTACTGGGTGGAGGGGCAAGGAGAGACGTGAAGAAAAAAAATGCGTCCGGGAGAAGCGCCATGATACTTGAGTCCTAAGAAACTGCGCGAGCCACAGCCCAGCAGGACCTCGTGGCGCAACGGTAGCGCGTCTGACTCCAGATCAGAAGGCTGCGTGTTCGAATCACGTCGGGGTCATGAGGCTTTTACTCTTTTAAGCCACTAACCTTTAGAGACCTAGGATTATTCCCGCCATTTTTTAAAAATGCCTTTAATTTTAAGATTAAATCTTCCTCCTTCAAATGTTACCCTAGTAATCCTTAGTCTGCGAAAAGACAAATCTGTATATTATAGAGCTTAAGGCTAGTGGCTTTGTACTGTTTTGCTTTGTAAAGTGAGTTTTCTGTCATTTAATGTGCATGATACATAGAAATATATGTATGGACCATTACTACTGTGCATTAGTGGGTGTATCAGCCCAACGGCCTTCACAAGAAATGAACAAGCCATTTTTCCCAAAACGGTATTAGACCCTTTGCCTTTCGAAAGCAAGTACAATAGAGTAAAATTTTCTAACTTTGAATATCATGGCAGTTTATATGTCTTAGCCTGTGTGCCAATAAACAATCTTACGACGTGTGATTAGTATCCTACTATTACAAACTGGCACACGCAGGAATAGGGACCTGCCAAGGGTCACCAAAGTTTCCAGACAAGACTGGCTGCATATCCTTGTCTTTACTAAATGTTTTATAATGAAGGTGGAAAAAATGTCCAGAGAATGTGCTAGAAACCATTGGACTTAAGTGACGTATTGATGCCCCCTTTATATTTTCACTAATTCAGGTGAGTGGGGACAAAAGTCAGATATTCAACTTTCAACTATTAATCTTTTTAATAAGGAGCAAAGCTTACTTATTCACCTTTGTAAGTTCCAGCACTCTTAGTACTGAATAGTGCCTTACAGGCATCTGTCAAACATTTGTTGTACAAAAAAGATGAATAGCAAGATGAGAAATATTTTTAGATTTTTATTGGCTATGTTCCATAAAAGTCCCGGAGTTTTTCTGTTCAGTGTTTTGAAAACATCAAATACTAATTTCTTATGATTTAACCTAATGTAGCCAGTATAGCTGGACATTATATTTTCACTTTGTGTAGTTTGTTCTTTCTCCTATTTGGATGGATGAAGATTAGACCATCCATTTCAACAGATATGGCCCACCAACTATGATGAGCCTAATACTGTGCTCAGCACTGAGGAAAAGGATACACTGAGTAAAGTACCCAAATACTGTAATATATTGGGCTAAGTACCCTGAAAATAAGAACAGAGTAGTATGGAGTTGCTAAAATAAGGACATTAACTCTGCCTTGGTTAGTAGCTCAAGAAAGCCTCATAAAGGAGGATCTTGAAAAATAAAATTTTCCTATGTGACTTTAAGACATTTATCCAGTAGACATATTTGAATGCCTTCTATAAGTTGAGCACTGTCCATAATGTCCCTCAGATCTGGTTTTTTCAACCCGAGGTTTATATGAGTTTGCTAGGACTGCCTAGGAGTTCAAGATCAAAGTGACAGCAGGGCTGTTTTCTTCTGAGATCTGTTCTTGGCTTATAGATGGCCACCTTCTCACTGTGTCCTCAATGATCATACCTCTGCATGTGCACACCTCTGATGATGTCTATGTGTTCAAGTTTTCTTTTATAAGTAAACTAGTCAGTTTGGATTAGGGCCTGCTCTAATGGCCTCGTTTTAACTTAATTACCTGTTAACAGTCCTTGTCTCCAAATATCGTCACATTTTGAGGTACTGGGGGTTAGGGCTTCAACATATGAATTTTGAACATATTCAGTCCATAATAGAAGTTATGTTCCCTCTCCCCCAGCAACCTTTGCATACATATCATATATCTGTAACAATACTTGCTTGATCTTAGCTTGGATCAAGCATGTTATCTTATTTGTACAAAATCATACTCTTGAAAGGTGAACGTGTAATGTTACCTGCTAATCATTTTGTTATGGCAGCCCTAGCAAACTGATACAGCTTCTTTGGAGTACTGCTAGTTCTCTAGTATGGCTGGAGAGAAAGAGAAAGCTATAGAGGTAAACAGGAGTCAGATCACTCAGAACCTTCTAATTTAGATTTTATTCTGAGGGCAATGCAAAGCTATTATTCAAGACTGTGACCAGCTCTGGTTTTACAAAGAGTGAAAAAAAACCCAAAAAGGTGGCTTAGAGCTGTTATTTCCAGACAGTTTCCTATGAATAAGTTAGAAATGCAAATATTCTGGCCCCACCCCATACCTACAGATTCAGAAAAATCCGGGGACAGGGCCTAGCATTTAACCACCAGTGTTCACCAGGCCTTCCAGGCCTTCTGATCCCAGCTAAAGTTTAAGAACCACTGGCCTATACAGCAAGGCCAGAATGGAGGTCCCACTTACCTCACAGAGTTGTTAAGAGAATCAAAGCACAGCATAGGGAATATGGTCAGCAATATTACAACAGCATTGTATGGTGACAGATGGTAGCTACATTTGTGGTGAGCATAGCATAAGGTATAAGAGAAGTTGAGTCACTGTGTTGTACGCCTGAAACTAATGTAACACTGTGTGTCACCTATACTCAAAAATATTTTTAAAAATAATCAAATGAGATAAAATACAGAAAAATGTTGTAAAGCAGTACATACACGTCATTATTTATACTGCTACAGCTCTAAAGCAGTCACTTCACAGGTTCCAGCTTCTTTCCAAGTTTGGACGTCTGTACTTTCTTAGAATAGCCCATTTGCTAACTTGCTATAACCTTGAAACAACTTAAAATCCAACGCTTTATTTTTTTAATTTAAATTTTAGTTAGTTAACATACAGTGCAATATTAGTTTCAGGAGTAGAATTTAGTTATTCATCACTTATGACACCCAGTGCTCACCACAAGAAGTGCCCTCCTTAATACCCATCACCCATCTAGCCCATCCCCCACCCACCTCCCTCCATCAACCCTCAGTTTGTTCTCTATCGTCAATAGTCTCTTGCGGTTTGTTTAGCTTTCTTCTCTTTTCCCCCTCCTTCCCATATACTCATCTGTTTTGTTTCTTAAATTCCACATATGAGTGACATCATATGGTATTTGTCTTTCTCTTATTTTGCTTAGCATAATATATTGTAGCTCCACCCACATCATTGCCAATGGCAAGATTTCATTCTTTTTGATCACTAATATTCCATTGTAAATATATAAACCACCTCTTTGTATATACACCACCGATATTTGGGCTCTCTCCATAGTTTGGCTATTGTTGACAATGCTGCTATAAATATCAGGGTACACATACCCCTTCAAATCTGTATTTTTATATCCTTTGGGTATAGAGCAAATAGTGCAATTGCTGGATCATAAGGTAGTTCTATTTTTAGTTTTTTGAGGAACTTCCATACTGTTTTCCAGAGTGGCTGCACCAGTTTGCATTCCCACCAACAGTGCAAGAGGGTTTCCCTTTCTCTGCATCCTCGCCAACACCTGTTGTTTCTTGTGTTAATTTTAGCAATTCTGACAGGTGTGAGGTGGTATCTCATTGTGATTTTGATCTGTATTTCCTTGATGATGAGTGATGTTGAGCATCTTTTATGTGTCCGTTAGCCATCTGGATGTCTTCTTTGGAAAAGTGTTTGTGTCTTCTGCCCATTTCTTAACTGGGTTGTTTGTTTTTTGAGTGTTGAATTTGAGAAGTTCTTTGTAGATTTTGGATACTAATCCTTTATCAGATATGTCATTTGCAAATATCTTCTCCCATTCTGTAGGCTGCCTTTTAGTTTTGTTGATTATTTCCTTCAGTGTGCAGATTTTTTTCTTCTTCTTTTTTTTTTTTTTTGGCAGAAGCTCTTTATCTTGATGAAGTCCCTGTAGTTCATGTTTGCTTTTGTTTCCCTTGCCTGCAGCAACATGTCTAGTAAGAAACTGCTCCTGCCAAAGTAAAAGAGGTCGCTGCCTGTGTTCTCCTCTAGGATTTTGATGGTTTCCTTTCTCACATTTAGGTCTTTAATCCATTTTACATTTATTTTTGTGTATGGTATAAGAAACTAGTCCAGTTGCAATCTTCTGCATGTTGTGTCCAGTTTTCCCAACACCATTTGTTGAAGAGACTGTCTTTTTTTCCATTGGAAGTCTTCCCTGCTTTGTCAAAGATTAGTTGACCATGTACTTGAACACTTCATTTTAACTTCTACAACCATTATATAGGAATGATGTCAGGAAAGAAGCTCTGAAATACAGATCCATATTTGAATTCCCACTTAATAGACCTGTGATTTTGCTCTGTTTCACTAGAAATGTTCCAGTCATTTATCCTTCCAAATGAATTTATCCACTGGCATAGAATGCTCCGAGCATTTATTTCACCTGTTTAATAAATTACGTTTCTCTTTTGAGATTTTTTTTTTTTTTCCTAGAGAGAATGTGAGCAGGGGAAAGTAGCAGAGGGGGTCGGGGTGAGAATCTCAAGCAGGCTCCACCGTCAGCATGGAGCCTGACACAAGGCTTGATCTCATGACCCTGAGACCATGACCTGAGCTGAAATCAAGAGTCTGATGTTCAACCGACTGAGCCACCCAGGCCCCCCAAGACTGTTTTTAATCAGTTTCCTAAGACTCATGTACTCTAGATGAGCTGATAAAATGGAGCCTTTGGAAATACAAAACTGAAAGACTCTGAATTCTGATAAGCCAAGGGATTTTCCAATTTCTCAAACTAATTCAAAAAGAAAAGTAGTTATGTTTATAAAAATCATGTGTTCATTGTGGAAATCTTGAGAAACACAGAAAAAATAAGAAAGAAAATAAAAATCATTTGTGCCCCAACACCTAGATGAAATTACCACAAACATTTTGGTCCAGGGGTGCCTGGGTGGCTCAGTCAGTTAAGCATCTAATTCTTGGTTTCAGCTCAGGTGGCTCAATCAGTTACAAATCTGACTCTTGGTTTTGGCTCAGGTCATGATCTTGTGGCTGGTGAGTTCACACCCTGCATTGGGCGCTGCACTGACAGCGCAGAGCCTGCTTGGGATTCTTTGTCTCTCTGCCCCTCCCCTGTGAGTGTGCTCTATCTCTCTCAAAAATAAATAAACATTAAAAACAATTTTGGTCTAGGGGTGGCTGGGTGGCTCAGTTGATTAAGTGTCTGACTTCATATCAGGTCATGATCTCACAGTTTGCAAGTTCGAGCCCTGCATCGGGTTCTGTGCTGACAGCTCAGAGCCTGGAGCCTGCTTCAGATTCTGTGTCTCTCCCTCTCTCTGCCCCTCCCCCATGTGCTCTGTCTCTCTCTCTCTCTCTCTCTCTCTCTCTCTCTCTCTCTCTCCCTCTCAAAAATAAATATTAAAAAAAATTTTTTTGGTCTATGTTCATTTAGGTTTTTTTCTATGTGTATATTTTTAAATATACACATATCCCTACACACTTCAGTTTTTATAGAACTGAGATCTTACTCTGATATGGTTCTCTACTTTTTTATACTGTGAACATCCTCTTATATATTTTTTTAATGTTTTTATTTTTACTTTTGAGAGAGAGAGAGAGAGACAGAGCATGAGCAGGGAGGCACAGAGAGAGAGGGAGATACAGGATCCAAAGCAGGCTCCAGGCTCTGAGCTGTCAGCACAGAGCCCGATGCGGGGCTCAAACTCACAAACCATGAGATTGTGACCTGAACCAAAGTCAGACATTCAACTGACTGAGCCACCCAGGCACCCCATCCTCTCATATTATTAAAAAAAGTCAATAATGTTTGTCATCTGCTTTGAGGTGACACTTTTAAATTCAGAACCAAGCAAAACGAGATAATGAAGAACAAAAAAGTCAGCTCTATGTTAATAACATTAAGAAGTTCAAAATGGGAAATAAAGGCAGTTAGTTATGCAAGTGATTTATGAAAAAATCATAAGTTTCAGAACAGTTTTCTGACAAAGTAATTCCATTGATTTATTTTTTAAGCTGTGGCTTCACATAGGAATATATTTCCTGTTTCCGTAGGTTTTGGGTATCAATGCTATAATTTTAAAGATTTTTTGTAATCTATACCAAGATAAATAAATAAATAAATAAATAAATAAATAAATCCTAATACCAATTTCAACAGAAAATATAATATAAAAAATTTTTATATTATATGAATAAAACAAAATAAAATGCCAAGTCTTTTTTTTTTCCCAATTAAGAAATTTCACAGGGCGGTACAGCATGTGACTCTTGATCTCAGAGTTGTGAGTTCAAGCCCCATGTTGGTCATGAAGCCTATTTAAAATTAAAAAAAAAAAAAAAAGTAAGAAATTTCACAGATGATGACTCAACAAATCAAGTCCTTGAGCAGGAGAGAAGGATGAGATCCAGAGTACAAGTGAAAGAGTTCTCTCTGATAGTTCTCTCTTCCATTGAAACAAGAAAAATGCATTTGTATGGAACCACAAAGACCCCGAATAGCCAAAGCAATCTTGAAAAAGAAAACCAAAGCAGGAGGCATCACAATCCCAGACCTCAAGCTATACTACAAAGCTGTAATCATCAAGACAGTATGGTACTGGCACAAGAACAGACACTCAGATCAATGGAACAGAATAGAGAACCCAGAAATGGACCCACAAATGTATGGCCAACTAATCTTTGACAAAGCAGGAAAGAATATCCAATAGAATGAAGACAGTCTCTTCAGCAAATGGTGCTGGGAAAACTGGACAGCAACATGCAGAAGGATGAACCTGGACCACTTTCTTACACCATACACAAAAATAAACTCAAAATGGAAAAGACCTAAATGTAAGACAGGAAGCCATCAAAATCCTTGAGGAGAAAGCAGGCAAAAACCTCTTTGATCTTGGCCACAGCAACTTCTTACTCAACACATCTCCGGAGGCAAGGGAAACAAAAGCAAAAATGAACTACTGGGACCTCATCAAAATAAAAAGCTTCTGCACAGCAAAGGAAACAATCAGCAAAACTAAAAGGCAACTGACATAATGGGAGAAGATATTTACAAATGACATATCAGATAAAGGGTTAGCATCCAAAATCTATACAGAACTTCTCAAACTCAACACCCAAAAAACAAATAATCCAGTGAAGAAATGGGCAAAAGACATGAATAGACACTTCTCCAAGGAAGACATCCAGATGGCCAACCGACACATGAAAAAATGCTCAACATCACTCATCATCAGGGAAATACAAATCAAAACCACAAGGAGATACCACCTTACACCTGTCAGAATGGCTAACATTAACAACGCAGGCAACAACAGATGTTGGCGAGGATGTGGAGAAAGAGGATCTCTTTTGCATTGTTGGTGGCAGTACAAGCTGGTGCAGCCACTCTGGAAAACAGTATGGAGGTTCCTCAAAAAACTAAAAATAAACTACCCTACAACCCAGCAATTGCACTACTAGGCATTTATCCATGGGATGCAGGTGTGCTGTTTCAAAGGGACACATGCACCCCCATGTTTATAGCAGCACTATGAACAATAGCCAAAGTATGGAAAGAGCCCAGATGTCCATCAATGGATGAATGGATAAAGATGTGGTATATATATACAATGGAGTATTACTCGCAATCAAAAAGAATGAAATCTTGCCATTTGCAACTACGTGGATGGAACTGGAGGGTTTTATGCTAAGTGGAATTAGTCAGTCAGAGAAAGACAAAAATCATATGACTTCACTCATATGAGGACTTTAAGAGACAAAACAGATGAACATAAGGGAAGGGAAACAAAAATAATATAAAAACAGGGAGGGGACAAAACAGAATAGACTCATATATATAGAGAACAAACTGAGGGTTGCTTGGAGGGGTTGTGGGGGGGGGATGGGCTAAATGGGTAAGGGGCATTAAGGAATCTACTCCTGAAATCATTGTTTCACTATAAGCTAACTAATTTGTATGTAAATTTTAAAAAATAAAAAAAGAAAATTAAAAAAAAGAAACAAGAAAAATGCAAGAGCAAATGGGTACAGATGTGACCTTCTGAAGTTGAGGCATTCCCTGTAGATGGTTTCTAGTTTCTTAAATATGATGCAAGTTCTCTGGCTGAAAATGAGGACAGGTGGGGGAAAGGATATGAGAGGTGTGAGTAGAGAAGTCAAAGTATGAATGATTCATCCAGAGAATGAATAGTTTTGCCAACCAGTTGAAGTGCTCCCATGAGGTATGAGGTCATAAATTAAAACCAGTCAGTCCTCTCGTATGATTTTTCTATAGCAATCTTTGCTACTTGGATGCAAGCAATGGAATGGAAAAGTTTGTTTCAGCAGGGCTTAGTCCAAGCAAGACTGGGTTTCTACTTTGAGGTTCGTCCAAGTGAGAAAGATAGAGACATTGGGGTAAGAGAGTTGAAAATGTTTGCAAAAGAGCAATTACAAGGATTGATCAAGGACTCTACGTTGGGTGAGTTGGAAGTATTGATGATGTCAGAAGCATATTAATAGACTTTTTTTTAAGTGTTGGGCTTAATGGATTGAGGGTGTTAATAGGTCAGTGAGAGTATATTAAATGAGCTGAGGGGAAAAGGCTAGTGATTGACAACTGGTATGCTTGAAATGGACAGTTAGAAGGTAAAAGAGTTATTGATGACACCGTTCAGAATATTACCACTTGGAGTGGATGGATGAAATACAATAGAGGAACAAATTGTTGGAGATGAAGAGGTCAAAGATCTGAAAGGCCAAGTGCTAGGAGTGCCTGGCTGGCTCAGTTGGAAGAGCATGTGACTCTTGAGCTTGGGGTCATGAGTTTGAGCCCCATGTTGGATATAGAGATTACTTTAATAAATAAATAAACTTAAAATAAATAAAAATAAAAGGCCAAGTGCTGGTTGCATGGTCCATCTGTAAAAATGTTAAATCCACAGAGAATATAGACAGGGATGGTGGAGAAACCTAGAGCAAGGAAAAACAGCCTATAATATCTGAGGGAGAGTGGTCAGGTTGATAAATGATAAAGATGGTAAAGGGTGATTTAGTCAGGTGTATAAACTTCAAATGTTTTTGAAGGAGGAAAGAGGAGAAATAGTTTTGAAGTAGTCATTGGGAACAGAGAGGCCACCCAGGCTCTGTCCTCTTGGTCTTAAGATACATGGAGTATGAAGAAAAAAATAACTTCTACTTAGGAGCCCTACAGCAGAGTAAAAGCAAAAGCTACCTTCATCACTAAAAAATTAATAGTTCTGGGGATATACCTGATGTGTGTAGGACAATTCCAAGTCTGAATTTGACAAGTCATGACTTTGTGATGTAGAAAGGCAATCTCACTGTCTGATAGCTTACGATATCAACCATGTCTACTGACATGGTTGTAGAATCTGCAAGTAACCTTCAATTGATAGTGTCTAGAGATAAGAAAGAAGAGTTAATTAATGAAAGGGAATGAAAATTGTTTTTGCTCAAGGAATATTCATTTCAAGCATCTGGAATGTATTGGGGTTTTTGTTTGTTTGTTTGTTTAAAGATTGTTTCTTAAAGTAATCTCTATACCCAACGCTGGGCTTGAATTTACAGCCCTGAGATCAAGAGTCACATGCCCCCTAGAATGCAGTTCTTTGAGAATTACATTCTTTAATGTTGGCTTGTAAGGCATAGTATTGTGTCTATTTAAAACAACTTGATAACACAAACACCTTGCCGACTCAACAGGTGATTTTTTTGTGGGTTTTTTTTGGTTTGTGGTTGCAAAGCAGGGAAAATTATTGTTTCCAAGGATTAAACTGCATAGAAAATGGAAAAATATCTGGTGCAAGGACCCTATGAAAAAAGCCATTGCCCCATTCTCAGGTGGTTCTGTGACTTCAGCATTGTATTCTACTCACATAAAAATTTAGGTAGAATATTATCTTCAGGGATCAGTGATGCCTCCTTCTCTAAGGATCTATTTCAGGGACCAAGCTGCTCAGGTATCCTCAGACGACAGGGCAGCAGTCAGAGCCCAGAACTCTTCTATGTCCCACCCTGGTCACATCCTATATAGCCCTGGTAACTCTGACCCTTTTCAGGTACAGCAGCAAAACCTACCTCTTAAAAACTATTAGTACAGTCAGGCTAGAGCCAAATTTTTCCCCTAGCAAGTTAACAATATAGCAGGATAATTTGCTAATTCAATTAGGGTAGAATAGACCCATCATTGCTGAGATTATGGAGACTGGGGCTGTCCCACGTGCATTAATTAATTTGTGGGGTTACCAGTCAGTGCAAACTCATGGTCCTTTGCCTCTCAGTTCAGTTCCGCCTATGAAGATAAATGCAATTGCTTATGTGCCCAGGGAAGCCATGGGGAGAAAAATGAGATAACTTTCACAAAACATCCTAAAAATGTACAAAATAAATTGCTAGTTAAAATGTTTTAATTTGTATTACTGAGCTTATTACTATTGCTTAAATATCTGTAAAAACTGAGTTTTAGAAAATAAATATAAAATTGCCCCTAGCTAAAGAATCCATCATTAAACAATGTCTCCTCAATTTGAGCAAAATAAAATGACTTAACTCACAGGGAACATTTTTAGTGAAGGCATTTTTAAAAAACTTACCCAAATTTAAACAACCATGCAGAAATCAGATAAACATTTAAAAAAAATTTTTTAAGCAGCTTATAAAGCAGTCTGGAGGTCAGAATTCTAGGGAAATGATTCAGGTCAGTTTCTTTCTTGGAAGAAAGCATCTTGGAACATCTATATTCGTAAGAAACACAAGTATTCGTCATCAGTGGCATTTGTTTTCAGGAAGACATTTTAACTTCATGAAATTTGAGACTTTTTATATGAATCAGTAATATGGGTTTGATTAGGATTCCCGTCCTGATTATAGCTCACCAGGGTCCTCTGTGATTAAAATCTAGGTATGCACCATCTCCGTTATCTTAAGTTGCCCATTAAAGTATTCCTAGATGTTTCGCTTCGTCTTGCTGTATTATTTAACATTAGGTTTAAGTTATGGTAAGATACTTATGGGTATAAGGATCTAATCCAGAGATGCTCTCAACAAAAATGCAGTTGTGCCCCATCTGTTCAAAATTAAATAATTTATAAACGTCCCAACCTGTAGGCTAAGAAGCAAATAGAATATCTGACGGTACAATTTTGTCACAAATTCGGGGGCATTTTAAAGTGCCCAGGAGTCAAGCTTTTGCTTTTCCTGGATTTCAGGAACAAAAGAAGCCTTCGCAAGCAGAGTGAGGGATTTAACTGCTTGCTCTCCCCTTCGCTCCCCACAGGTAAAACAGATCAAGGAAGAGGAGTGCAGAAGAGCACGCGTCGCTCCTTTTCTTTCCCTTCAGGGCGAGTGTATGGGGAAGGAAAGGCTGCGGTCATTCTTCTGTAAATCAGTGTCCTACGACTGAGAAAGGCCCAGCCCCTGGTCCTCGCAGCTGGCGTGAAACTCGGCCCCTTCGAAGGCGATCGACCCTAGAGAGGAAAGGTTCTTCTCAAGCAGGGCGGGGGAAGGAAACCGCACACAGAAGAGTACTACTTGTCCCTTATCAGCGTCTTAGGGGAAGGGTGGAGAAAAGGGAAACAGAAACGGGCCAAGCCTCCAGGGCTCCCGCCCGAGCGGCTTTTAAACTGCGTTTCTACCACCTCTCGCACCGTGCGGTGGCTAATGGAACCCGCGCGAGGGCTCCCACCAATCACCGCTCGGCTTCCTCCCACCGCGGGCCAATGGCGGCGCGCGTTCTTGGGGCGTGGGCGAAACAAGCTGCTCTCGCCTCGCTTGTGTAGTGTGTGGGCTGGGGTTAGTGGGGGCTCTTATCTTAGCCGCACTTGGTCCGCACTTGGGCTCGGTGGGCTTTTGTGTCCGGCTTTTGCTTTGCTTTGTGTGTGGGAGTTTTTGCTTTGCTCTGCGGCGCTCCTCCCGGGCGGGAGCCGTGAGGCTCAGAGGCGACAGAGCGGTCCCCCCCGCCCCCGGGCAAGGAGCGAGCGCGCCGGCGTGAGCGGCGGGTGTGAAGGCTGCGGGGAAAGGGATTCGTCGCGGAGATGCCGGAGTTCCTGGAGGACCCCTCGGTCCTGACGAAAGAGAAGTTGAAGAGTGAGTTGGTCGCCAACAATGTGACGCTCCCGGTCGGGGAGCAGCGCAAAGACGTATACGTGCAGCTCTACCTGCAGCACCTCACGGCGCGCAACCGGCCGCCGCTCGCCGCGGGCGCCAACAGCAAGGGGCCTCCGGACTTCTCCAGCGACGAGGAGCGCGAGCCCACCCCAGTCCTCGGCTCCGGAGCCGCGGTCGCAGGCCGCAGCCGGGCCGCCGTCGGCAGGGTAAGGACGCCCGGCCGGGGCCACAAAGGCGGGCGATTGGCGGTTGTCGCCCTCCTCCCCCCACCTCCGCCGCCCGCGCGCGCTCGCCGCCCTCCCTCCTTGGCGCCCCCTCGGGCCTCCTCGGCGGCGGGGCTGCCCCAGCGCCCAACCGGGAGGCTGGCCTTTGGGTCTGCGGACGCAGGGTTCGGCTCCTTTGCCTCCTTCGCCGCAGGCTTGCAAGTTCTGGAAGGGGAGGTCGCTGGAGGGGAGAGTCGCGAAGTTGGGGTCGCGGGGCTCGCGGCTGTGTGTCTGGAAGGTGTGAAGTTGGCGTTTGGTCTTCTGTGACGGGGGTGATTGGTGCGCGCGGGTACCTCGGTGTTCCTTGACCGCCAACAAGAGTGGTATTTCGACGGCGACTTCTGTGCCGGATTCGAAAGCCCTTGAGGGTCAGCCTGAAACTGCTGTAGGTTACGTTCGAACGTTTTCCCGCTTTATTAACTGAAATGACTGGTAACCGAGGCCCAGAGCGCTCCCTGGAGGGCAATTTGTGACATATTCATTTCTAACCAAAATTTGAAATAATGAGATTCCCGCCTTTTTATGGTTTTGCATATGGAGGGCTTTTTGAACGGTTTTTGCTTTTCTTGTTTGTTACTGTTTGTCCAGCAACAGGCCGTCTTTTGGCGGGGCAGTGTTACTCTAAATTGAAATGAACACTTAACATCTTTAAGCAGTTATAAACACTCAGATGTTTGGAAATTCTAGTTTCTAAGGGCTTGGATTTTGTATTTTTTTCCCTTTTTGGTAAATTTTGCATGAGAAAAGGAGAGATTTCAGAACCAGGAGATACTTATTTCTTGGCATTCTGATATGTCAGTAACTGCAATTTGGAATATCTAAATCTAGGTAAATCTCAGATTGGTTCTGGCAGACTCATGTTTTGTTTCAGAATTGCTTTTCTGTGAGTTTTTATATGCTGCTTTGTGTGAACTGCCTACTTCTCACATTTCAAATCATGGTGAGAGTGTAGTTGAAACTAGTGATTGGATGTAACTTTGTAAGACATTGTGGAATTTAGAGTTGTTGAGTTTTGATAACTCAAAAGTACTGCTTCTTTCGAAGTTGTGTTGTTTAACTTTAGTTTTTAAAACTCTGATGTGTTTTTCTGGACTGCCCAGGTGGGAATGAGAAAGATGTAATAGATGTAGGTTTAACTGAAAATCTTAGCCTGGGCTCTAGAGAAATTGAAAATCTTATGTCTTAAGTCAGTGCCTGGCACGTAGTAGTGTCAAATATTTATTCATTAAATAAAAGACCAACTGCATCTTACTGCTTCAGATGTCTGTTTTTGTGGATTTGAAGAAAGCCAACTTACTTCTCCATAATAAAGAGAAATTTACTTTCAAAGTAAAGCATATCCATTGTCTCGTTTTTCTCCAACCCCTCTGGAAAAGATATTCAAATGACGTTAGTCAAGATTTTGTTGGAAGTGCAATCTTTTCCATTTAAATCAGCACACTTAAAAAAGTCTCTGTAGAACTCTATAGTGTCTCTGTGCAAACGTATTCTTGAGCCATGGAAGTACTTGGTTGTGTTTATGATAGGATTATTCATTCTTTTTTTTTTAATGTTTATTTTAGAGAGAGACAAAGAGAGCGGGGTAGGGAGAGAGAGGCTCCAAGCGGGCTCTGTGCTGACAACAGAGAGCCCGATGTGGGGCTGAACCCACAAACAGATCCTGACCCAATCTGAAGTTGGACGCCCAACTGACCCAGCCACCCAGGCACCCCTGTTCTTATTTTTAGGATTCATTTTAAACAGAAAACATCATCTTGGTTTTGATGTTTAGAGAATATTTCCCAACTAATATAATACCACGTTAGTTATACTTCAGTTTTTTAAAAAAGCATGTCCCGCCTGGGTGGCTCAGTCATGATCTCATGGTTCGTGGGTTCAAGCCCCACATTGGGATCTGTGCTGACAGCTCAGAGCCTGGAGCCTGCTTCAGATTCTGTCTCTCCCTCTCTCTCTGCCCCTCCCTGCTTGCACTGTGCCTCTCTCTCTCCAAAATAAATAATCCTTAAAAAAATTTTTTTTAAAGTATGTCCCAATCTACCCTGTTTTCTTGGGGGTGTAAAAATTTCAGTTATCCAACACTTTTGAGTTCCTACCAAGTGCTCTAACAACCAGAGATTGATTTCTGCAGACCCTGCCAACCATAACCATATAATTATTTAAATTTGTTGGGTTGTTTTTTTTTTTTGATATGTTAATCGATCATGTCATGTTTGTTATTTACACATTTTATCTCAACAAATTTCTCATGTTATCAGAGTTGATCAGCACCATGCAAATAAATCCTGGGTGAAAGGAATTAACATTTTAATAGAATCTACAATGTCCAGTGGCATGCTAAGCCCTTTATATTTCATTTAATGTTTTAGTCTGTATAGAGGAAAACTATTTCATAGGCATAGAAGCCATAGTCTTCTCTGCCTTGGGTATTTGAAACTCAAATACCCACGCCTTGGCCAGGCTTAATGGCATGAACAAATTGAAAAAGTTAATAGTGATTATTTGGTCAGTAGCATCGTTTTCTGCTTTAAAGCACATTAAGTAAAAGTGACTTATAATTTAACTTAGGAATCTGATAGACTTTACCAGGCATAGGAAAAATATCTTGAGTTAAGAGGAAAAGAATCTTAGGGTATCTATAATAATAGATGAAATTATTCTCCATGGCACATTCCTCTTATGTGTACAAAATTTTATATCATGGCAATTGTTAGCCTTATATGTAATAACAATATAGTTACATTTTTTAAAGAGTTATAACCTAGGAGAAAGTCAAATTATGTTGGAGAGTTGTAGATTAGGCAGATTTTTTAAGTGCTAATTTTTTTTTTAGTTTATTTAGTTTTTGAGAGAGAGAATGGGAGAAGCAGAAAGAGGATCCCAAGCCCACTCCTTAGTCAGTGCAGAGCCTGGTGCGAGGCTCGAACCCATGAACTGCAAGATCAGAACCTGAGCTGAAACCACGAGTTGGATGCTTAACCGATTGAGCCACCCAGGTGCCCCTAAGTGGTAAATTTTTAACTTTTTTTTTTTTTTTTTAAGTAGGCTCCCGCCCCATGTGGGGCTTGAACTCATGACCCTGAGATTGAGTCATGTGCTCCACTGGCTGAGCCAGCCAGGTGCCCCAGCTTTTAACATTTTAAAAATAAATCAAACATTACTGTGGATTTGACCAAAGATGTAGCAGTTGCCTTCCATTTAAACATGGGTTTATGAGGAGTTTTTTTTTTTTTTTTCTTTCTTAATGTTCATTTCTTTTAAG
This sequence comes from Felis catus, assembly GCF_018350175.1. NCBI lineage: Eukaryota > Metazoa > Chordata > Mammalia > Carnivora > Felidae > Felis > Felis catus. The sequence continues at coordinate 119,296,070 of NC_058374.1, forward strand.
AGACAGAATGCTAGTGGGGGAGAGGGGCAGAGGGAGAGAGAATTCCAGGCAGGCTCCATGCCCAGAGTGGAGCCCTACATGGTTCTCCATCCCACGACTGTGAGAGCACACACAAGTGGGGGAAGAACAGCGAGAGGCAGAGAGAGAGAATCCCAAACAGGTTCTGCAGTGTCAGCACAGAACTCAACACAGGGCTCAAACTCACCGAACTGAGAGATCATGACCTGAGCCAAAATCAAGAGTCAGATGCCTGACTGACTGAGCCACCCAGGGGCCCCAGAATATTTTTAATTAAAGGAGAAGCCCTTTCCATTTCAGCCATAGCCATGGTTTCTTAGATTCATTTGGTGTGATATGACAAAAATATTTGCATATTCAAAATTTGGTTTTTGGTTTTAGTTTTCTTTTAAACTTTTTATTTTATGCATCTTGATGACACCAGCATTTTTAGGTGTTAAAATTACCTGGATTGCCGACAGAAAAATAAACATTCAAAAAGTTGGCAATCTGCCTTTTTGTTCTAAGGTGCAAAGCAGTTGTAGCTATTTAGAATCTGATGGAGCATAGCATTCTTGAATGGTCTGATCAAGTGGATCATGAATTCTTAAGAAATATTTAAAGACATGGAGGACAACAGTAAAAAGTATGTTAATTAAATCATAAATTGACTACCATAGTCTACAATAAGGTGTTAAGTGTGGACTTCTGAATCAGAGTTATATAGTACATTAAATTTCCAGCTCTGACACTTATTCAGAGGACCTTCTTGAAAGATGAACATTGCCTATCAGATCAATTTTCACCTGGAAAATAGGAATAATCTAGTAACTACTAGTAGCTACTTAATTGAGGATTACAAGAGATAATTTGTTAAGGTGTCTAGTGCTCAGCAGTTGATCCCTATTGAAACATGTGATTTCTGAAATTTTTTGTGTTTACTTAGCGCCAGAGCAATACAATGTTACCATAATATTTTTTTTTCAGAATTGGATGAGGTAACTTTGTGAAAGTGATGTATGCATACTTTATTCAAATGTTACTATATTGCTAGAGTTAGCTGTGCATCTTTGAACTTCAGTGTCCTCTCTTGTAAAATGGGGGTGTTAGTATCTATTTCATAGGATCTTTAGGATTCTATAATACATGTAAGGAAGGTACTCAGAACACAATTTGGTACATACTAAGTGCTCAGTAGAATCTATTTTATAAAAATAATTATTGTTATACTAATCTTGCTACTAATGGTAGAAATTTAAAAATAGGAGTAGCTGGGGGCTCCGGGCTGGATCAGTCAGTAGGGCATGCAACTTTTATTAATCTCAGGGTCATGTGTTCAAGCCCTTCGTTGCTCATAGAGCCTACTTAAAACTTAAAAAAATGAAAATAATAGTAGCTCATAGGTGATATCAAAGAACTGTTGGATTTTAAAGTTGAAAAAGATGTTAGAGATCATCTGGTAGTTGGGAAGAAACTGGAGAACAGTGCCTGGCACATACTAGTAGGTACGTAGTATTTTTAACTGAATGAAACTAAGAGTATGTGATTTTACTTAAAGGAATAAAATTCTCATAGTCTCATGGTTTGTGAGTTCGAGCCCCGCATCTGGCTCTGTGCTGACCGCTCAGAGCCTGGAGCCTGCTTTGGATTCTGTGTCTCCCTCTCTCTCTGCCCTCCCCTGCTTGCACTCAGTCTCTCAAAAATGAATAAATGTTTTAAAAAAATTTTTTTTCGGGGCGCCTGGGTGGCGCAGTCGGTTAAGCGTCCAACTTCAGCCAGGTCACGATCTCGCGGTCCGTGAGTTCGAGCCCCGCGTCGGGCTCTGGGCTGATGGCTCGGAGCCTGGAGCCTGTTTCCCATTCTGTGTCTCCCTCTCTCTCTGCCCCTCCCCCGTTCATGCTCTGTCTCTCTCTGTCCCAAAAATAAATTAAAAAAAAAAATGTTGAAAAAAAATTTTTTTTTCTAAATGGCATTACATTTCTGGAACTTTTCTCCCTACAAATTAAAAATAAAAATCAGGTAGCCTGTTATGAACTCCTGCTTTGCTTGACTTTGCATAAGCTGGTTTGTTGGCCTCAAGATTTCTTTGTACAGCTGTAATCTTTCATTATGTTTTAAGAAAATATTAAGAGTTGGTTTTCTGCTTGATTTGATAAGCCCTTGTTATTCTTAAATTTTTTTTAATGTTTATTTTTGAGAGAGAGCACAGCAGGGGAGAGACAGAGAGGGAGACACAGAATGCAAAGCAGGCTGTAGGCTCTGAGCTGTCAGCGCAGAGCCCAACACGGGGCCCGAACCCATAAATGGTAAGATCATGACCTGAGCCCAAGTTGGACACTTAACTGAGCCACCCAGGTGCCCAACCGACTGAGCCACCCAAGCACCCCAAGTCTTTGTTATTTCTTAATAAGAAATGGGTTTTTAAGAATGACCTATTTTTCCCTCCCCAGATGACACTCATTAATTCATTCAAGAAAACAGCTATCAACTACCTACTCCTTTGTCAGTCCTTTTTAAATTTTAGATGCTTGGGATACATTATGAATATGACAGTGCCTCTTCTTTCTGCTACCCTCTTAAATGCTGCATCCAGAACACCTGAGATACACATTAAAATACAGATTCTCAGGCCCAAGATTAGATCTCAGAATGGGGTTAAGACTTTTTAAAATAGGGGTAACTTCCAGAAGTTTTGAGGTTTTGATAACAAGCCAGATTTAGGGACTATTGCTCAAGGAGTTTTTCTGGAGAAGATAAAGTATGTTTACAAATAGGTGGAACTGGGGCGCCTGGGTGCCTCAGTCGGTTGAGCATCTGACTTCAGCTCAGGTCACGAATCTCGCGGTCTGTGAGTTCGAGTCAGGCTCTGGGCTGATGGCTCAGAACCTGGAGCCTGCTTCTGATTCTGTGTCTCCCTCTCTCTCTGCCCCTCTCCCGTTCATGCTCTGTCTCTCTTTGTCTCAAAAATAAATAAACGTTAAAAAAAAAATTAAAAAAAAAAAAAACAAATAGGTGGAACTGGTGAGTGCCAAAGAAAGAGATTTCTTGAAAACCTCAGGCTTCTGTAAGAATTAAAATTTTTGAATGTTTTGTTGATAGTAGAATTTGAACATTCTTAGAGTGGGAGGTGATTTTCTTTTATTTAAAAGTATGTTATACAAGGAAGTTTTTCTTCCCAACCTGTCCACACTTTTTTGGAAAATTCAAGTAGGTCACTAACACAAGATTTGGTCTATTTGATTTTTAAAAAGTGTTTAAAGAATGCAAGGCTATGATGTATAAACTCTTAGATTCTTGGCAACTTTTGATATCAATGTGTAAGTTGCTTAAAGATTTGAGCCTGATCCTAAACTAGCACAATATGTGTATTAAAGCTTTCTGAAAGTACCATCAGTTTCACAGCCATTTTTTAGTTAAAAGATTTCTCTTGAATCGATATCATTATTCTTATTAGCAGTTATCTTTAAAAAATAATTTCTCATAATCTTGCTTTATATAAAATATTTCAATTTTTAATTTTGCTAAAAAATTACTTTTTGGAAATCCTATAACTTTATTTTTTTATTTATTTTTAAATATAATTTATTGTGAAGTTAGGTAATACACAGTGTGCGCTTGACTTCGGGAGTAGATTCCCATGATTCATCACTTACTACAACACCCAGTGCTCCTCCCAACAAGTGCCCTCCTCAATACCCATCACCCATTTTCCTGTCTCCCCTGCCTCTCCTCCATCAACCCTCAGTTCTCTGTATTTAACAGTCTTCTTATGGTTTGCCTCCCTCTCTGTTTGAAATTATTTTTTCCCTTTCCCTTCCCCCATGGTCTTCTGTTAAGTTTCTCAAATTCCACATATGATTGAAAATATGGGATACTTTTTCTCTGACTTATTTCACTTAGCGTAATATCCTAGTTCCATCCATGTTGTTACAAATGGCAAGATTTCATTCAGAAATTCTTTTATTTTTTAATGTTTGTTTATTTTTGAGATAGAGTGCCAGAGCACAAGCGGGGAGGGGTAGAGAGAGGGGGAGAGGAGATCCAAAGCAGTCTCCGTCTTGACAGCGGAGAGCCTGATGTGGGGCTCAAACTCAAAAACCATGAGATCAAGACCTGATCCAAAGTCTGCCACTCAACCAACTGAGCCACTCAGGCACCCCCAAAATAGAAATTCTAATACATGGCCAAATCATGCCTGATTTTTCTTTCTCCCCCTCAGCATCATTGAAAGTAAGCAGTCCATACAACTATGGTTTTCACCATTTTGCATAAAATATTTCTAGAATGCAGTATTTATTTTTAGTTTTTTAATGTTTGTTTTTGAGAGAGAGAGAGACAGAGCACAAGCAGGGAAGGGACAAAGAGAGGGAGACAACCCAAAGCAGGCTCAGGCTCTGGGCTCTTAGCACAGAGCCTGGTGTGGGGCTCAAACTCATGGACCGTGAGATCACAACCTGAGCTGAAGTCAGACACTTAACTGACAAAGCCACCAAGGCACCCCTAGAATGCATTATTTTTTCTTTTAATTAATCTCTGTACCCACCGTGGGGCTCGAACTCACAACCCCGTGAACAAGAGTCACATACTCTGCCTGAGTCAGGCAGTTGAAAGACACAGTATTGACTCATTTGCCTAAAATAGAAATTTGGCCCTAAACTGACTTTGATACTTGTAGCCATTATTCAAACAGCTATTTTTTGTTCAATTCTCTGAGGCTTTCTGGGGTTACTGAGGCATTTTGTAGGGCTATTTGCCATAACCCTAGAAGACACCCACACTTCTGCTTTCTTCTCTTGTTTAACCTTGGAATGTTTATATTTTTCCAGCAAATACTGCCATTGCTTAAGTTATGCTGAAAACTTCCTTTGAAATTTCTCTCAAAGCTTGTTCCATGTTCTCTGAACTTTTCTAAGTGAAACAGCCATATAGAACTCAATGTGCTGCCAGAGCTGTACCCAGAGGTGATAGTCAAAAATTTTGACTTCCTTCGTGGTCAGACACTGGCTACTAAAGCTACTGAATATTCACTTGGGTTTCATAGATTCTGATATGCTTGTTTAAAGGAAATCATTTTTAAATATAACTAAGAAATATCTTTATGGTAAAGTCGTAAGCTCTTACAGAATAATTTAAATTTTTAAGGATTATTTAAGTGGTCAGTAGTAGTAAATTGTATCTCTGATTATCTGGGTGAAAGTCTTTAAACCCTTGCTGTTTACTCTTGAATTTTTGATGACGCCACCTTCTCTTTAGATAGGTTAGCCAAAACTGTTTTTAATAGTAATGTTTACAAATTTGAGTTGTTACAATTAAACTTAAAAAATATCTTCAAATAGTGAGTTGCTCTTAATAAAATTGCTAAGGCCTAATAAAGCTATAAATTGGAGGGTGAATTTGCATGTTTATATTGTATACAGTGTGACTTATAAAATAGGTGAACACTTTAATTCATGTGGAAATGATAACCGGACTTTGTTTACAGAAAGCCACAAAGAAAACTGATAAACCCAGACTAGAAGATAAAGATGATCTAGATGTAACAGAGCTCACTAATGAAGATCTTTTGGATCAGCTTGTGAAATATGGAGTGAATCCTGGTCCTATTGTGGGTAAGTTGGTAAAATTTCAAGTTATCTTTTCTGTAAGTGCCCCAAATTGTTTTCCTGTCTTGTCTAGCAGTTAGAGTTTGGGTTCTAAGGACCAGTGTGTCATTAATCATTTATATGACCAGGACACAATTTCTTTAACTATAAATAAGGAAAATAAAATGAGAGAAATGAACTTAGATAATCTCCAGGATTACCTCTGTTGTTGAAATTGTTTCATATTGTGCTCATGTCACAGCTACCTGGTGAGACATAGGAGTCTTACATGACAATTGAGGAAAATTTGAAGTGACACAGCTGGCCAAATTCATCCAAGTTAATAAATTAGTGATGGACTTGTTAATAGAATTCAAGTTAGGGATGCCTGGGTGGTTTAGTTTGGTTAGGCATCCGACTTCAGCTTAGGTCACAGTCTCACCACCGTTCATGAGTTCCAGCCCCACATCGGGCTCTGTGCTGACAGCTCGGAGCCTGGAGCCTGCTTCGGATTCTGTGTCTCCCTCTCTTTGCCTCTCCCCAGTTCCCCAGTTCCCACCGTCTCTCTCTCTCTCTCTCTCTCAAAAATAAATAAACATTAAAAAAAAAAAAAAAAAGGAACTCCATCAATTCCTAGCATAGTACCCATTTTCAGTTATCATTAAAATTAACATTTTTAGGGGCGCCTGGGTGGCTCAGTCAGTTAAACGTCCAACTTCAGCTCAGGTCATGAACTCGCTGTCAGTGAGTTCGGGCCCCATGTCGGGCTCTGTGCTGATAGCTCAGAGTCTGGAGCCTGTTTCAGATTGTGTCTCCCTCTCTCTCTGCCCTTCCCCCTCTCACACTCTGTCTCTGAAAAATGAATAAACCTTAAAAAAAAATTTTTTTTTAATAACATTTTTAAAGTCTTGTTTTGACTGGAATTCAAGAATGATCCCTTAAAGAACAAACTAAAAGAAAACTTGGAACTTAATATAATATACTGGATTTCCATCATTTGGTTACTGTCAGTGATTTTGCAAGGCTGGTTTTGCTTTAATTCTGGAGGGTCTTGACAGTAACCTCAAGATGAGAAAGGTGTATTTTGGTCTTCTAAGTTATGTAAAGTTTTGAACACTGGAAATTTGAATTTTTTTTTAATTTAATTTTTTTTGGAGCAAGCGAGAGAGCATGTGTGCAAGCAGGGGAGGGGCAGAAGGAGAGAGAGGAAAGAATCCCAAGCAGGCTCCATGCTGTTAGTGTAGAGCCCAACACAGGCCTCTATCACACAAACCCATGAGATCATGACCTGAGCTGAAATCAAGAGTCTGAGCCACCCAGGTGCCTCTAGATTTGTTTTTTGTTTTTTTTTTTTCTATAGGTAAAGTTGCAAACAAGAATTTAGAATGTTTTTCTTTTGTTTTATTTAACATAGTACTTCCACATAGCTGGTAATAAGCCTGTGAATATAACTACTAACAGATATTTGATATTTAATTTTTTCATTTAAAATTCCAAAAGGGAGATGCTGCAAATATGTGTATTGTGTATCAATGTACGTATTATATATATTGGTATACCAGCTGTTCATTGTTTCCCAGCTTTATTGAGGTATACTTGACAAAAGTTGTATTATATGGTGTGTGTGTTTAACTTGATGTTTTTGTAGACGTATATATTGTGAAATGATCAACATGATCAAGCCAATTAACATCCATCACCTCACTGTTTTATTTTGTGTCTGAATGTGTAGTGAGAGCACTTAAGGTCTACATTTTTCACAAGTTTCAGGTGTATTCTTAACTATAGCCCATTCTGTACATTAGATTTGCAGAACTTAGTCATCTTGCAGAAATTTTGTACCCTTTGACAACATCTTTCCACTTTCCCCTCCCTAGCTGTTCATCTTGCAGCTACTTATGTAACATTTTGAGATCTGTGTTGTTTCTTTAAAAAAAAGTGTATTATCATTTTAATCATCTTTTTTTTTAAGTTTATTTCTTTGTTTTGAGGGAGAGAGCACGAGTGTGCGCACATGCGTGGGGGAGGGGCAGAGTGGGAGAGAGGGAATTCCAAGCAGGTTCCACACTACCAGTGAGGAGCCTGATGCAGGGCTCAGTCCCATGAACCATGAGATCATGACCTGAGCTGAAACAGAGCCAGAGGCTCAACCAACTGAGCTACTCAGGCACCCCGTCATTTTGTTCATCTTCTAGAAACCACAGAGGGGTGCCTGGGTGGCTCAGTCAGTTAAGTGTCCAGCTTTGGCTCGGGTCATGATCTCATAGTCCGTGGGTTCGAGCCTTGTGTCGGACTCTGCTGACAGCTCAGATTTTAGAGCCTTCTTCGGATTCTGTGTTGCCTTCTCTCTCTGTCCCTCCCCCACTCGCACTCTTTCTCTCTCTCAAAAATAAATAAACATTAAAAAAGAAAAAGAAACCAGAGGGACATACAGTTAGTGTAAAATAGAAAATAAAAGCTGTTTTTGGCTTTAAATTGTCATTCATGTTGAAATGTGTTAAAAATGTGTTCATAATCAATTTTACTTTGCTGTCTAATTGGTATACAATTTCTATTTTGTGGCACACATTTTCTATAAAAGGTCATTTGATCACAAAGTACTTATATCTAAATGTGATTTAACACCTTAAATTTACACAATGTTATATGAAAATATATTCGACTAAAAAACTGTAGATGACTTTTCTTTACCCATAACTGAATGGCTCTTTATAGGCATATTAATCTCTGAGATTTGTGGGATTTTTATCATAGTATTGAGAGGAATGCAGTCTGTTTATAAAAATGATTTTTTTCTATAAGGCAAATGCTATTTACATAGTACTGGAAAATGTACAAAGTCTAAAGCTTTTCAATCAAAAATACTCAGTCGTACATGGCTCTTTAGTAGGGGATCTATTATAAGATTATACCAGGGATGCCTGGTGGCTCAGTCAGTTAAGTGTCTGACTCTTTATTTTGGCTCAGGTCATGATCTTACTGTTTGTGAGTTTGACAGGCTCTACCATGACAGTGTGGAGTCTGTTGGGGATTCTCTCTCCCTTCCCTCCCTCCCTCCCTCCCTCCCTCCCTCCCTCTCTCTCTCTCTCTCTCTCTCTCTCTCTCCCCCCCCCCCCCGCACATGTGTGCTTACTCTCAAACTTAAAAAAAAAAAAAAAAATTTATATCAATCTGTGTATTCCATGTTACTAAAAGAAACATAATCATGTATGTATTAAAATCTCGGCAAAACACCTATTTTAGAAAAGAATCCTTTATATGGTATTTTTAATCACTTAAGTTTAGAAAAGTAAAGTGTTGGGGCACCTGGGTGGCTCAGTCGGTTGAGCGTCCAACTTCAGCTTGGGTCGTGATTTCACGGTCCCTGGGTTTGAGCCCCACGTCGGGCTCTGCTGGTAGCTCAGAGCCTGAAGCCTGCTTTGGATTTTGTGTCTCCCTCCCTCTGTACCCCTCCCCCACTCACTCTATCTCTGTCTCTCAAAAGTGAATAAACGTTAAAAAAAAAAAAAAGCATGAATGCAACATTTTAATGTTGGTAAATACGATAAGCAGGATCTTAAATAAGAAAATACAGATATTAAAGCAAGTTCTGCCTTCATACAGGAACAACCAGAAAGCTATATGAGAAAAAACTGTTGAAACTGAGGGAACAGGGAACAGAGTCAAGATCGTCAACTCCTCTGCCAACGATTTCTTCATCAGCAGAAAATATGAGACAGAATGGAAGTAATGACTCGGACAGATACAGTGACAATGAAGAAGGTAAAATTTTAAATGATATTAATCGAATATATGTAATTTTTTTCAGACTCCTAAGATACAGTAACCATGAAGAAGATAAAATTATTTTTTTGCTTATTTCATTTTTCTAAGAATAAAGTCTTAAAAATAACGGTGAAGTTTTCCCACTTACCCTTTCCAAGTATTATCAACACAGAAGCAACCGCTATCATTAATTTGGTGTTTATCTTTCCAACCCATTTTTAAATACTTTTTCATATGTATCTAATAACATGATATTATTTTGAACTTTTAAAAATGTATATAAATATAATGCTAAATCTTATTACTTGCTTTTCTCCATTCTGTTATACTATTGAGATCTCATCTTACTAATTTATTACTTATATGTCCATTTTATTTCTTGCAATTAATATATAGTGGTAGTATTTACAATACAATCTCTGTTTTCTATTGGTAGGCATTTAAATTTATAGTTTTTGCTAGATAATGTGATCTCAGGGCAACTATGAAAAGCAAACATTTTGACATGTTATTAGACTATTTTAAGAAAATTTGACCATAGTAAGTATTTTTTTTAACTAGTACATGAAACAATGACCTTTCTATAATAACAACTTGATATTTATAAAGTTTTAATTCATATGACTTGTTCGTCAATTTCATGATTATTTGATTTGACCCAAATTGCTTATATCTCCATAAGCATTGCCTGCCAGGGCACAGAGTGTCAGATTGGTTGTTCAGAATATGAAATATAGTTTTTTCCTTCAACAGCACTATGTTAGCAAAGAGGCAAAAAAATAAATCAGCTTAAACACAAGTAATGCTTAAACTTCCTGCCTCTTTTGCCTCTACAGGAAAGAAGAAAGAACACAAGAAAGTGAAGTCCACTAGGGATTTTGTTCCTTTTTCTGAACTTCCAACTGCTCCCTCTGGTGGATTTTTTCAGGGTATTTCTTTTCCTGAAATCTCCACCCGTCCTCCTTTGGGCAGGACTGAACTACAGGCAGCTAAGAAAGTTCATACTTCTAAGGGAGACCCACCTAGGGAACCTCTTATTGCCACAACCTTGCCTGGCAGGGAACAGTTGCAGAAGTTAGCCTCTGGAGGGAATTTGTTTACTTCCTCCAAGTCTAGCCATGATAGATGTTTAGAGAAAAGTTCTTCGGCATCATTTCAGCATGAACTCGCTGCCATGTTGGTCTCTGCTGCAGCTTCTCCTTCACTGATTAAAGAAACCACCACTACTTGCTATAAAGATATAGTAGAAAATATTTACCGTGGAGAGAAAAGTGGAATTCAACCATTGTGTACTGAGAGGTCCCATGTTTCAGATCAGTCAGTTCTCTCCAGTGAAAGGAAAGCACTAGAAGAGTCTGGGAGCTCACAAGTAATTTCTCCACCACTTGCTCAGGCAATCAGAGATTATGTCAATTCTCTGTTGGTCCAGGGTGGGGTAGGGAGTTTGCCTGGGACTTCAAACTCTACACCCCCACGGGATGTAGAAAACAGATGGAAGAGAATTGATCGATCTGATTTTCAAGAAACCGAATCTCTGTCTCCTCCACGAAAATTCCCTAGACTCAGTGAAAAGTCAGTAGACGAAAAGGATTCAGGTTCCTTTGTGGCATTTCAAAATACACCTGGATCTGAAGTTATGTCTTCTTTTGCCAAAACTGTTGTCTCTCACTCACTCACTACTTTAGGCATAGAAATGTCTAAGCAGTCACAACATGAGAAAATAGATGCCCCAGAACTATCTTTTCCCTTCCATGAATCTATTTTAAAAGTAATTGAAGAGGAGTGGCAGCAAATTGACAGGCAACTGCCTTCATTGGCATGCAAGTATCCAATTTCCTCCAGAGAGGCAGCACAGATATTATCAGTTCCAAAAGTAGATGATGAAATACTGGGGCTTATTTCTGAAGCGGCTCCACCCGCAGGTATTCAGGCAGCTTCTACTGAGTCTTGTGATAAACAGTTGGACTTAGTACTTTGTAGAACATATGAAGCTGCAGCATCAGCATTGCAGATTGCAACCCATACTGCCTTTGTAGTTCGGGCTCTGCAGGCAGACATCAGTCAGGCTGCACAAATCCTTAGTTCAGATCCTAGTCATATGCAGCAGGCACTTGGGATTCTGAGCAAAACATATGATGCAGCCTCATTTCTTTGTGAGGCTGCATTTGATGAAGTAAAGATGGCTGCCCATAGCATGGGATCTGCCACTTTAGGTCGCCGATATCTCTGGCTGAAGGACTGTAAAATTAATCCAGCTTCTAAGAATAAGCTGGCTGTTACTCCTTTTAAAGGTGGAACATTATTTGGAGGAGAAGTATACAAAGTAATTAAAAAGCGTGGAAATAAACACTAATAAAGTTAAGAATAAAGACACCTTATTTGATCTTTAATATGGGGAACATAGCAGCTTTTCTAAGAAGTTCAAGTACGTTTAATTGCTTTTTGCCAGGATTTTCTTTAAAGATCTTTTTAGTCTCCAGATTGGGCTGTTTTCAAAGTCAAACTTCTGCCTATCAAATTACAGTATAAAATTGCCTACATAGTACTGCCTTTTTTATTTTTTAAGTTGCTGTGATAGAAAAAGCCTGATATAAACAATTTAAAGAATCTTTGCCTCATATAGTTCACTCTCTCCTGTTTTACTTAAGATTTTACAATTCTCCAAAACTAAGGAAATTCCACTAAATAGAATATAAGTGGAGTCTTCACAGATTTAAATATTACTAAATATCTTTTCACTTTCTGGAACTTGTCCACATTTTTTTTTTTATTTCTCACTTTTGTTTTTTTTACTTCTGTATTCCTTCATAATATTCTAGATCAGTGCAATTCAAAGTGCCAGTCTGCAGACAGTCACTGATCTACAGACAAGATAAGTATGCACCAGAATTTGGATCTAGAGGCGCTTTTTAGATCAATGACAGGGTTTATTTTTGTGGCAAAATTTTATTGATGAAACAGTGTGCCAATTTTCATTCCAGTGCAAGTGTCTCATTTCTATGAAGGACTGGTAGTAAACAGTTCATGGACCATGCTTTGCAAAATACTGCTATAAACAGGGTGACTGGGTGGCTCAGTTGGTTAAGTGTCCAACTTTGGCTCAGGTCGTGATTTCACAGTTTGTGAGTTCAAGCCCTGTATCAGGGTCTGTGCTAACAGCTCAGAGCCTGGGGGCCGCTTAGATTCTGTGTCTCTCTCTCTCTCTGCCCTTCCCCCATTCATGCTTTGTTACTCTCTCCTTCAAAACTAAACATTTTTTAAAAATACTGCTCTAAACAATAAAATTCTAAAAGAGTACATTCTCACTATCACTGTAGTTTGTCAGATGAACTAGACACTGGAAAAGTGGGGCGCTTTCTTTTTTAAATAACACTTTCAAGTTATGTTGTGGTTCATGGATGATTAGACTTAATCTAAATTTTGAAAGCAAATTTGTTACTAGTTTTTAAAAAATTTTATAAGAAATCGTATTATACTTTGTTTGTATAAAGCAGTATATTCTGTTTTCATTTTTATGATTGTAAGATGAGTCTAACTGTAGAGGCATTTGATAATCAAATTTCTTTGTATTCTTATTGAAAATAGTAGTATTAAGTATCAGCAAAGTATAGTCCCTTTGGTACTCCTAGCCATTACTATATTCTTATTATACGTGTCCATCTTTGCAGCTTCTTGGGAGTAATTTTGTTTGTTATTTGTCTTCTGGAATGTACATGTATACATGTACCTACTAAGTGCAATGTGATTTTTTTAAATGTATTACTGTAGAATGCTTCTGCAAATTCAATAAAGTTGTAATTTGAACAGTATTGTGTGGTCTCCAGAAACATGTTGTATGTGTGTTTTATTCTCAGAGTTGCAACAAGTTAGGTATTTGTGGATGAACATCCCTTTTCCATTTCTTCATTGAAACTCTCTTGAGATTCCAGTGGTATAGTTGAAAATATTCTAAGTATTATTTTGTGGTTTTTCTTCTGTTAAACACTATGTTTTTATTGGCTGTTAGAATTTAAATTTGTGAGAAGAATTACTCTGTGACCAGATACCTTCATTGTTTTATCCATTTCTGCTCAACTACTACTGGGTTCGTTACTTTGTGATTTCTAATTTTTAGATTCTGAGTTAATAAAATATAAGGTTTATAATGCTAAGGATTATCCTAAACATAAATATATTAATAAGTCCATTTAATAGAAGTTTGGGGTTGGGGGGTAGTGTTGGTACCTTAATCCTAAGTAAAGATTGAACTATTTGAGCTAAGATGGTAAAAATCACTGTTTATTTTTGGGGAGACTTGCAAGTAGACTGTGGACTGACTAGTACCAGACTAGATAATTAGCAAAAACATACCTATCCTGACTACTTTTTTTAGCACCAGTGCATTGGGTTCATGCAAAACTAAGCTTTTTGTTTAAGAATTGACTCCCATTTCTGTTTCTAGTAGGAAAATAATCTAACTTAAATTTTTGGTAATAGAAGTTTTAGTAGTAACAGTGACATTGATTTTGCTATACTTTGATAAATGGCCACAAAATGTGGAAGTTAACTAAAATTTTTACAAGTCTTTAAAAGTCTAGCTCTTCTGAGGCACCTGGCTGGCTCAGTTGGAAGAGCATGCGACTCTTGGGGTCATGAGTTCAAGCCCCATGTTGGGTGTAGACATTATTTAAATAAATAAAACTTAAAAAATCTAGCTCTTCAAATGGTGACAAAAAACGAAGGCTAGGTGAATGGAACATTGAAGACTATATAAGATATATTTGAGTTGTTGGCATCGTGGTGATATGCTAACTAATATATATGCACTAGCTTCTCTTCAAAGAAATGTTTTTTATTATGGAGAGAAGGAGGAGAAATGACCTGTGAGTTTTATTTTATGTAAGTGGGATTCTTCTAACCTCAGTTGTACCCAGGTTTTTTATAATCACATCAAATCAGAAGGGAGGACTTTTAAACTGCCCTAAAGTATTAATGTCACCACATCTATTTATTATTAGAGGCTTGATACCATGCAGGTATTTTCAGCCTTAAAATTCCCTATAGCTTTTGTTCTTCCATATTTCAAATTTTAATAGCTAACCTTTATTCATATAGTAGTTATGCACCGTATGGACAAAAGAATGGTAACAACTGTGTTTTAATGTCCTTTTCCCACATCCAAGCTGTTTTGAGTGGAAAGCCTCCATGGGCAGTTTGAATTCACTTTATGTTTTAGGCTACTAGATCCAGAAAAAGGAGAGGAGAATAAATCGTAAGGAGTGGGGGAGATAAACAAATATGAATAAAATATGAATGGGGAAGTAAACTTTTTAAAGACAGAAATTACAGTTGAACAGTTGTAGTCTATTGAGGTAATAACCAGTAGATAAACTTGTTTTACATAAGAATGTCTAAAACGAAGGTTCCAGAGTAGTGAGGATGACATTGTAGTTTATTGTGTAGTTCCGAGAGTAATGTTTCTCCGATGTTATTTCCAGACTCTAAAATAGAGCTCAAGCTTGAGAAGAGAGAACCACTAAAGGGCAGAGCAAAGACTCCAGTAACACTCAAGCAAAGAAGAGTTGAACACAATCAGGTATCTTTAGTTTTCTGATCGCTGTGTTCAGGTATAAATAATCTGACAGCACTAATTTGCTTATGTCCTCCCCTTTGGTTAATAGTTGACACCCAAATTCCAGCCCTCAATGAGGTGTTCATTCCATTGTTCATTAAATGGCCTTAGAAATCTAAACTTCATGTTTTTTGTCAGTAGCGTAGCCTGTACTTAACTGCAAGAGCCTAGTGTTTAATAAATGTCTCATTTGTGTTTGATTCTGTGCTAAGTGTGATTCAAAGCCAGTCATACTTTCAAGGGAAATATTTTAAAAGGTTGGAAATGCCTAAGCATTTTTTTTTTTTAAAGGAAAGGATGGATTTTATATTGTATCTTTGTCTAGATTTCTAATTTTGCTTCTACTTTTGCTCGTCTTCTGTGGCTTTTCCCTCAACTCTGAAGCTAGTCTGTTCTTAAAACCATACTTTTCTTTCCTTATTTGAGGTGAAAATTCTTTTTCATTTGTGGGTGAGGCAGGGTACAGTTTTTCAAAAGGAAAATGTAGGAAACTAAAGAGAGAACTAATAAGCACAGGTATAACTGAACTAACAGAGAACAAATTATTGACTCTAATCTTGCATTGATTTGGCTGACCTTTACAAGATAGCTATCCGTAGAGTCATTTTCCTTATCCTTAATTTGTCTAGCTGGAAGATTTGTCTAGTTGGTTATTTAACTTTTCCATCTTCTCTTTGGCATTTTAAAGTCACACATCCTCAGAGGAAGTTCTTGATTGCTTAAGCTATGTCTGCCTTAGTTTGATGTACTTGATAAGTTGAATTTCAGAACTATTTGTTAGAAATAAGCTTGGGGATTGCAGAGAATGTATAGAGCACTCAATGAAAGATTTTGTTTAATACAAAACTAGTACTGGAATAAACATATTATTGCCCTTTTATTTAGCAGCAGGGACATGCTGAAGAATAAGGAAATAACATGAAAAAAGAAATTAGGAAGAATCTGGTGACGGACAATGAAATAGACCAGCATGGAGAATTTTGGTTCTCAGTATAAAGGCAGGATGGTATAGTGCCATCAAGAATGCTTGACTGGTCAGATAATAGGTAAAAGGCAGGTTGGAGGATGGTATTAAGTATGGTTTAATTGAGTTGGAGAATCTAAACTGAGGGACAGGATAAATACAGAGTAAATTTAGGAGATGATAGTGGCCTTCTACAAAATTCAAAACATCAAGAAAATTGGAGGGAAGTGTTTAGGGACCCTGTACTCAGAGAGTGTCACTTGTTTTAAGCGTTTTACCAGTTTTGTTCATCTTCCCGTGTACCCTCTAGCTTTTTAAGTTCCTTTTGGTTTTATTTTGCTTTTACTGTAATATATTAAAGTGAATCTCTAACATAATTTCATACATTAAAATGTCAGTACTTTCAGTATGTATCTCGAAAAGATAGCTGTTTCATATATACATATATAACACTGATACTATCACACCTAATAAAGTCATTAATTTTTTCATATCTGTTCAAATTTCTCCAGTTTCAGAAATACCTCTTTTATGATTAAATTACTCAAATCAGGATCCAAGTAAGCTACACATACCATTTGGTGATTTTTGTTTTGTTTTGATCTCACAAGCCTGTAGCTATCTCCACTCCCCTCTATTAATTTGGTGAAGAAACCAAGTCAGTTCTCCAGAATTTCCCATATTCTGGGCTTGGCAGATTGCTTCTTCAGTTGTCATTTAATTTCCTGTTCTGTAACCCTATATGTCCTGTAGACTGGAAGTTAGACCTGTGGTAGGGCTGTGTACTAGGCTTTCTGTGATGATGGAAATGTTTTTTATATCTCTTGTCCGTTGGGGTAGCCATTGGCCACATGTGGCTATTGAATACTTGGAATGTGGCTTGTGCAGTTGAGAAACTAAAATTTTAATTTTATTTAACTGAAATTTAAATAGCCACATGTGGCTGGTGGTTACCATATTGCACAGCATCAGACTAGAGGATTGGATAGATTCAGGTTCAGTTTCTTTGACCAGAATACTTCATAAATGGTGTGGCTGTCATACTGCATCATTTCAGAAGGAAAACAATGCTAAATTAGTAATAGGTTCCGATGTTGAAAGTATGACCCATCCATTTTAAAGTTCCACATCACCCTTTCATTTAATGGTTATGATAGCCATTTATGATTATTGCCTAGAACCACTATGTTGTTTGAGGTTATAAGGTAGTGATTTTTCTTATTATTCCTTTACATCTATAAACTGGAATTCTTTTATAAAGAACTTTTATGGGGCTCCTGGGTGGCTCAGTCGGTTAAGCGTCTTGACTCTTGGTTTCAGCTCAGGTCATGATCTAGCCTCTTTGTGGGTTCGAGCCCCGTGTTGGGCTCTGTACTGGTAGTGCAGAGCCTGCTTGGGATTCTCTCTCTCCCTCTTTCTCTGCCCCTCCCCCACTCAAGCTGTCTCTCAAATAAAAAAAACAAAAACAAAAAAAAACTTCTTTCATGACCTGCATAATTACCTTGAAATAAAATTCACACAAGATGGGGCGCCTGGGTGGCGCAGTCGGTTAAGCGTCCGACTTCAGCCAGGTCACGATCTCGTGGTCCGCGAGTTCGAGCCCCGCGTCAGGCTCTGGGCTGATGGCTCGGAGCCTGGAGCCTGTTTCCGACTCTGTGTCTCCCTCTCTCTCTGCCCCTCCCCCGTTCATGCTCTGTCTCTCTCTGTCCCAAAAATAAATAAACGTTGAAAAAAAAAAAATTTAAAAAAAAAAAAAATTCACACAAGAGAGCCAGCATACTTTGCCAACTTTCAAATTAAAGTGCCCTAGTCACTTTGAGAGGTGATCAATAAAATATTTCTTAACTAGCATGGTTTTCATATATTTCATTTATGAATCAGTTACACTCATCATTCTTTTTCCATGTTCAAATTGTGTCATCCTTATTCAGTGGGAATTACTGAGTTGGTTTCTGTGTCCTTTTATTGACGCTGTTTGTCTTTGATAGTTTGTTTTCTAGCACAGTAAGATGTCCCAGGCTCATGTATATTTCCTGCCTTTTACCAAATCAGACATTTTTTCCAAAGAACCCTAATCTTTTTCATTGAAAACATTTGGAAGCTACCTACAGTGGATGCTAGGTTGTGCATTTCTGCTGGGTTGTCATTGCATTCAGCCCTTTTTACTAGGAAGAGCTAGGAGTACTTATTTTTTAGGAAAACATAAATCATGAATTCATCAAGTTTGTGAATGCTGTCTAACTTATGGATGTTCTATCTGTATCTCTTTTATGCTGTCTTGGTTCTTAAAACGTGAGTTACTTAGTTTCACTATACAGATGTTTCTAAATAATACAGTACTCTTGATAATAAGGCAGGTAAAACGCAGTTTGGGTTTTTGGTTTGTTTGTTTGTTTGTTTTGGCAGTTTTTCTTGTCGTTAGGGCATAAAATCAAAATATTGTGCTTAAAGTCACGAGTGAATTTTTTTTCTTTCATACAGATTTTTAAATGTATATGGTTTTATTTAGGCATAAATAAGAGAGTCAGAAATCTGGACTTTATCTTTGTTCCTTTTATTTATAAGTAGCTCTTTCTGTTAACTTTTGGTTAATATTTTCTTTTTGAAAATATTCAGGGAGCGCCTGGGTGGCTAAGTAGGGTAAGCTTCCAACTCTTGATCTCAGCTCAGGTCTTGATTTCAGGGTCGTGAGTTCAAGCCCCGCATAGGGCTCCATGCTAGGCATGAAGCCTACTGTATAGATGTATACATTTATTCTTGCTCCTCTTCTTACATAAAAGGCAGTGAATTTTGCACATTTCTACCTGTTAATCTAAACACATATCCTGGGGATCACTTCATATCAGAATACAGTATGGCCATCGTCCTCATTGCTCTGTACCACTGCATGTTATTGCATTTTATAGATGTACTGGGATTTATTCAGCCACTTTACTTTTGGTGGATATTTGGATGATTTTCAGTTATGCTGTTTCCATAATACAAAGATGAACTGATGAACAGCCTTACACATATCATTTCATATTTTAGCCAATTTATCTTGGGGAAATCTAGAAGTAAAGTTACTGGGTAATTTTGCTCGATGTTATCAAATCTCCCACATAAGAGTTAAAACATTTCACACTCCCACCAGCATTGTATGAGAGTACCTTTCTCTAATGGAGGAATAGGATTCTGTGTTTTTTTAAAAATTAATATGAGTAACCATATTACTCATATTTCACCTAAATTAATAGTTATTCAGAGTAAGGTGGCTTTTAATTAATACTATTTCTTTTTATAACTTCGTTTTGTGTAAATTTTTGCTTAGAGCTTGTATTTTTACTGACAGATCTATAGCCTTTTTTTTATAGCCCAGCTCCTGCATTCTTTTGTGCCTCAACTGCCTACTGTCTTCCAAATAACTTTTTGCCTGATAGCATATTGAAAGGCAATGCAAGGTTTTTGTTTCTGTCTCCTGTTTTTCTCCTGATAAATTCAGGAGTTGCTGGAGAACATCTTGCTGAAAGTAGATGAAAGTTGCAGTTAGTATTTTGGCAACAGTATACAGCAATCATGTTAACTACTAATTTTACATAGGAATGTTTTTCATTCTTTTCAGTCAGTAATCGTCACTTGTTTATAGTGGATTCTGATCGAAAAAATCTTCAGAATATTTTTTCTGGTGTGTGAAGAGTTCTCCATTAGTTTTCTGTGAAGATGATTAATTCTCAATTAGATGATGATAGTCAAAGAACTAATAAAATTAGTTGATAGTCCTCAACCAAAGAATTTAATAAACCTGGACAAAAGGAAGTATATATGATTTATAGTGAGAAGTGTCTTTCCCACCCCTTTCCAGCTATTCCCACCCCTTTCCAGCTATTCCCACCCCTTTCCAGCTATTCCCACAGGCAACCAAGGTGTTTCTTGTGTTTCTTTCCACAGAAGAATATAAAGAATATTTAAATGGAACTTGACCTTTAATTCAAGGATAACTAATAGAAATGTAAACATGTAATTTTTTTTTTATTAACCATAGTAGTTTCAGTAGATGTTGGTAAAATTTTTGATAAATTATTTCAGTTCAAAATATAACAAATGGAAAATCCTGGAATTTGGGAGACAACCAATTTTAAGGAAAGGGGATATTTTTCCACATGCCACCTTCATGGCTGTAGATAAAATATCTGGTCTTTATATTTTATCAGTTTTATTAACCCTTTCAAGAAATGTAATTTTTAATTCTTTGGGGAGTTTCAAAATAGTTAATATACACTGATAATACCAGATACACTCTCAAACCATAATATTTTTAAAATACTGGTTCTAATTTTATTGGCATTGAGCAATTGACTATTAAAGAGGAAGCATTACTGAAAGTAGTTTTAAGAAAATACTTTGAGATAGCATCATAAGTCAGTTATAGTATCTTAAACCGGGTGTCCTCAACCCTGGCTGCACATTAGAATCCCCTCAGGAGCTGTAAAAATTAACTATGCCCAAGCCCCTTCTAGAAGAGATTCTGACTTAACTAGACTAAGGTGGGGTTGGGGGCATTTGATATCTCTTAGAAGCTCCCCACTTGATACTATGCTGCCAGGATTGAGAACCTCAGATTAAAACTATTGTTCCCTTCTATTCAAATAATCAGGAATTTAACTGTTAATAAACATTTATCATATTTGTGTGTAATTTGTTTACACATTTGTCTTTTGATCAATCTTAAGTTTGCATTCAGCACATATTTTCTGATAGCAGGAAAAGGAACCCAGAGTTTCTAATTATGAGTCAAAGAGAAACTCTTTAATACTAATCCCAAATATAGATAAATAAAAAATTAGATAGGAGACTATGTTTGTACCTTGTGGGGTTTAGGTAGTAATGTTTCCAGCTAAATAAGCATGCTTACTGGATGAGCGCCCTTGTCTCAGGATGAGAGTAAAATACATCTGTCTTTAAAATTAATAGGCACTGAGTTGGATATAAAAACCTCAGTTATCTAGATAAAATATTAGCTTGAAAGCAGAAGTGACAATATAAGCACACTTTAGTATAATACTAACCATTGATAGATGTTCTCTGGTTAATTTAAAAGAATCATCTGGTAATTGTGGCTTCAAAGTTGAGTAAGTTGCTACTTGGAATGCAGAATCTCAGGTCCTGCCCCAGAGCTGCTGAATCAATAATCTGTATTTTAACAAAAGCTCCAGGTGATGGATATGCACATTAGTTTGAGAAGTACTAGTCTAGTGGTTTTCAAACTATTATGTAAGAACTACTAAATTATTTTTTAAATGAGGAAAAATCAATTGGCTTTTCAGGGAGAAAGGAATCTGGGACTGGAAGGTACCAGTGGTCCCTCACTACTGCTATCTCTATAGTGAGAAGTGTAGGTTTGGCACTTGACATTATAGGCTTGTGTGTTTGTGAAAGAGGTAACTTACCACCAGGTTCTTCTTGCTCAATTTTAGTATCTGTTTCTAAGAAAAGTTTGACACCTGGGAACTTTTACGTTCAGATAGTTGTGTGTGGATTATAATTTAAACTGAACCTTTAAATAATCCTACTTGAAAAGGACAATGTTTAATTTATGTTAACAATTATAAAATTTTATTTTGTTTTAAAAGGAAATGGGCTTGTTATAATAAATGACTTTATTATAGTCATGATCAGCCTGCTTTTTGTTTAGACAGCCAAAGAGGTGCAGTTATGAAACAAGAACCAAATAGCAAACAGCAAGTCACAGAAGGAGCAGTGATAAAATTATGTGCTTTTCTCCCTCTCACTCATATTACAATTTGTAAGCTCCTGTAGTTGGATGCTTTAATGTATTTTACCATACTTTTTAGCACTTTCCAATGCCTACATATTGGTTTAGTCAGTACGTTTAGAAATATGTTGACGGCATAGCATTGTTTGCAAATGCTGGCATTTGGAGATTTTTCATGACTTCTCACTGTGCTAGGTAATGTGGCCATTATTAAGGTGTTTGATGTTAGAATATGACTTTTTAATGTGTCGATACTTGAATAGAGCTATTCTCAAGCTGGAATAACTGAGACTGAATGGACAAGTGGATCTTCAAAAGGCGGACCTCTGCAGGCATTAACTAGGGAATCCACAAGAGGGTCAAGAAGAACTCCAAGGAAAAGGGTGATGCAAGGCTTATTGCTTAGAATTGGGTTTTCAGATTGGTAGGGCTTTAGTGATTATTTTATATTTATTGTTTTTGTTTTGTTTTCAAACTAACAGGTGGAAACTTCAGAGCATTTTCGTATAGATGGTGCAATAATTTCAGAGAGTACTCCCATAGCTGAAACTATAATGGCTTCAAGCAACGAAACCTTAGTAAATATGTTTCATAAACTATACAAGTGGTATTCTTTGTAAATTATCCTTTAATTAGAACTGGGGAGGTGGTAAATTTGGCAAATCTCAAATTTGTGTTTTTAAACATTATATTTTAAACTCATTTTCCCCATTCTGAATTTTAGAATTTTTCAATATAGTCAATTTAAATATATCAATTTGTACAAGAATCCTACCTAAGTATTATAAGGAAACTTTTTTGCTAAAATATTTAAAAAGTGCTAAGGCTTCACATGTGAAGCATTGAATATGTTCATTTCTAGGTTCTTTTGCCTAAATTTTTATTAAGAGAAAGTACTGAATATTACAGAAATAGAGTATCTTTTTTTTTCTTTTTACGTGTCTTTGTTATGTTTGGATAATTCTGAGTCTGAATAATTTGAATCTTGGCAGGTTGTCAATAGGGTGACTGGAAATTTCAAGCATGCAGCTCCTATTCTGCCAATCACTGAATTCTCAGACATACCCAGAAGAACACCAAAGAAACCATTGACAAGAGCTGAAGTAAATGCATAAAATTTAGATCGATGCTATCATTGATCTTTTAAAGAGGAAATTTTTTATATTTGTCTTTTGCAGTGGGAGGGAGCAGAGCTTTCTTAATTGGGTGGGTGTGTGTGTGTATGTGTATGTGTGTGTATATATATATATATATATACATATATATGCATATATTATTTTAAAGACATACTTTTAGTGACAGTCGAAAGTAACTAATATAGTATGATATGCTAATACTATCAGCTTGCTACCATGTGCCTCTTAAGTTCTACCTTTCAAGGGAGTATTCATTTTTGTGCTGCTTCTAATGTGTTCTCTTTGTTATGGATGTGGGTTGAAAGTGTTTCTGGGCTGTTGGGGAGGCTATTCTATCTTTTCACTGAAAGGTCAAATAATGGGACTTTTAAGTGACTTTGTATGATGCTTGAATTGATTAACTCCTGTATACTTAAGCTTTGAAGTACTAACTGCATGATGCATTATAATTTTAATGAATTTGTACTGAAGGTGGTTCTGATCTGGGCATAAAGGTAAACAGCAAAATAAGCAGGTAATTTAAAAAATCATTTTGTGTTTTTTAAGTTAGGAAGATTGAATCGACTCACATATACTAAAACTTTTAAGGATCCATGTTAATTTGATATCTTCTGTATTTCATCAGTTATTACAAAATTCTTAACGGAAGAAGAAACAGTGTACTCTTAATATTAATGAAAAAGCATGGGAAATCCAGTGGGGGGAACTTAACGCTGCCATATTAACTATACTGGATTTTAGTTTGAGGGTGGTTTGGGGTTGTTGTTTTGTTAGCTTGAATGTGTGGCAGTCCCCTGCCCCCATTACCACATTAACATATCTCCACAGTGAAGAAATTTGAGGAGAGCTTTGGAAGTGTATGGATGCTTGAGCAATGATGGATTTAGAAAGGGGAGTGATAAAAGCTGGGGCAGACTTGAATGCATTCTGTTCTCTGAAACTTCTTTTTTAAATTGTGTTTTAATTGCACATTTACACTGTTAACTTGTGGTTGTCTGTTTCTTATTAGGTGGGAGAAAAAACAGAGGAAAGAAGAATAGAAAGGGATATTCTTAAGGAAATGTTTCCCTTTGAAGCATCTACACCAACAGGAATTAGGTATTCAGATACATTAAAACAAGTATTAGTGTATTCTACTAGGGTATTTTTATTTATTTACTTATTTATTCCCACCTTTATTGAGGTGCAATTGACATAAAAGTTGTATCTACTTAGGATGTACAACATGATTATTTCATATGCACCTACAGGAATTTTAACCTTTTATTTTTAATTGAAATATGGCTAGCATATAATAGGGAAATTATGATTTTTATTCTTCACAAGGTTATTGTACCCATGTTTTCAGAAGTAAACTGTTCTTTTGAGAGCAGTGTAATTCCAAGTCACCAGTTCATATTCTTGAAAGTTGAGTCAGTTTCAGAATTAACTTTGATAAGCTGAAGTATTATAAATAATTTGCCTACTATCTAATTCTCCTTTTTCTAATTCTCAGTTTGTTATATAAACAGAAACCTCGAAGGAAGTAAAAAAGTTTCCCTTTTCTAGTTGAAAAGGCTGTGTTTAGAGAACTCCTGAATTATTTCCTAACTGAACAAATCACACCAAAGTACCTTATTTTTTTCCTCTCATCCTCTAAATATATTGGCTCTGAAAAGCCTTTAAGGAAACAAGTTTAGTGAATGTCAGTGTTCTGAATATTTTCTAATAGAATGAACATCCAACATTTTAAATGAAAAATGTACAGAAATTTTAAATAGGCTGACTGACCTCACTGTTTACATGTGACCGTTTTCTACTCTTATCTCAAGAAATGTGTTTGAAATTAGGAAGTGGTAATGAGATTTTATATTACATATCAGAATCATGACTTTTATCTAAATTTATTTTTTTCTTCCTGCTTTTACTCCCAACAGTGCTAGTTGCCGCAGACCAATCAAAGGGGCTGCCGGCCGGCCATTAGAACTCAGTGATTTCAGGATGGAAGAATCTTTTTCATCTAAATATATTCCTAAATATGTTCCCTTGGCAGATGTCAAGTCAGAAAAGACAAAAAAGGGACGCTCTATTCCCATGTGGATAAAAATTTTGCTGTTTGTTATTGTGGCCATTTTTTTGTTTTTGGTCTATCAAGCTATGGAAACCAACCAAGGAAATCCGTTCATTAATTTTCTTTCTAATAGCTCTGGAAAATCCAACTGAATGATATCTCTTTGGCACACTCAATTTGGTCTCCTTATTTTTTCTAATAACTGTATAAAAAAAATTTGTGTATACTTGTTGACTTGAGAACTAAAAATAATGTGATTTCGCCTGAATAAATGTAGTATTCCATTGAAAAGCAAAGCAGGATATATAAATGGACTTCATTTAAATGTTTTGGACTTTGGACTAGTAGGAGATCACCTCGTGCCATATAATCTTTTTTAGCTCTGGAACTTTTTTGTAGGCTTTATTTTTTTAATGTGGACATCTTATTTCACTTTTGAGAAAAATGTATATTGTTTTTGTGTATTTGGGAAACAAGAAGGGCAAAACATAGTATAATGTGAAGCTACACATTTAAATACTTTGAATTCTTACAGAAAAGATTTTAAGAATTCTCTGCTGTATAAAAACTTTACAGATATGTGAAACATGAAATTTGGTAAGAAAAAACATAACTTGGGTTGTACTTTTTGTAATTGCCATAGGTTTGATTTGTTTATGGGGGAACATACAGCAATAATCTCTTCTGTAACTTTTATTAATAGTAATTATTATAGCCCTATTGTACTCACTTTTTAAAAGATTTCTAGTATCATGAATGTCCTACTTCAGTAAGACCCATTTAAATGCTGTTGATATTTTAGCAGGGATCTTTAGCGCAACATACATGTTTTAGAGAACTGTTAGCTGGCTGTACATGTTTTTAGAAACCGTTTAGCTAGCTATAAGGCTGTAATTGGAAACCTGTACTTTTTATTTACAGTGAGACATTCTGTCCAAATATTTCTTAGATAAATAAGTGTGTGTCTGTTTAGAAGTTAGAAACTTTAAACACTGGTCTTAGGTTCCATTTGGGTTTATTATTGCATTGTCTTCTGTTAACCAAAAACAAAATTTGCCTGGTTTTTTTTGCCCAATATTTCCCAACAAAATTTGATTTAAGTGCAGAAAGTATTTACTTTGAAATGACATAGTAAACTTTTCTTAGATACAAAGTAGTTAATACATAAATTTGTAAACTTTGAATATGAAGTGGGCATTATGATTTTTGTATACTCTTGAAATGGTTAACTTATCTTTGTGGTTGATTTATTTTATTTTTTAGCTAAAACTTACCTCATGTATAACTTGGTTAAGTAAAATAGTAGGTAATTGAAATTTTAGTAGAATCAAGTAAAACAAAAATCATTTGAATTTCAACTTCACAGTCATTGACCATAAAGCACACTAAAGATGTAAGTTATTTTAAATATCATCTGGAATAAAAAGATACTTTTAAAGTAAAAAGCTTAATATGTATATTTAGACCACACAATTTTGATTTCATTAGCTGTATTCTGATATTTAGCTTCTAAATATCTTGTAGACATTTTTCACTTACTTTACAGTTGATCGGAAACATTTGGTAGGTCTGGTCCCACAGGGGAGTGGAAAACTTACTCCTAGATCAGAAATGCTTGCCTCTTTGAGTAAAAGTGTTTCTTTGAAATGAGCCACAGAGGGGGCACATTTTACTCATCTTTTCTACAGTACAGTAATAGCAGTCTAGTTTTTCTTGTTTCTAAACTTTGCTTCCCATATAGTTTTCAATCTTTTTTTTATTATTAGAAATTGTGAGAAACTACATTTAATGATTAAAAATATGGGAAGATAATCAAACTTATATGTGTGTAAGATCAATTTTCTAATAGGAAAGGTATGGTCCAAAATAGTAAAAAGTAGGACCAGGTAAAATATTTAGTCTTTTTTTTTTTTTTTTTTTTTTTTTTTTTTTTTTTAATGTGTACTTGGTCTTTTGTCTGTGTCTGTTTTATTCCACTAGAATAAATGTGTCCTTGATGTAAATGCAAAGCATTTCTTCCTGATTAAATTGTAGATGTAGACTTTACAATATAATTCAATAATAAAAAAGTAATTAACCTCTAGTTTTGTCATTGTAATAAATGCTTTTTAGATAGCACAAACTATAAGATGCCTGATAACATTTCTTATGTGATGTTTATGGATTGTTGAGTTTTAGTTCTTGTTTCAGTTTGCTCCTTAATGTTTTGCTTCTAGTCATTTCATAATCAGCTCCTCGTTTGTTCACGGGTAAGCAGTGTATAGCCATTATACTCACAGAATGATACAGGGAAGCTTCCAGAGGCACCTCCCCAACTCTACAATATAGTGATATAGAACAATATAACATCCTTTTCTAAGTTAGTACTTAATCTCTGACACTCATTGTTAGTCTTGCTTTGGGATGAAGCAAAGATGTTGCCAAGGTGTAGTTAGCATGGAGCTATGATCATAAGATGAAAGTTCTCTCTCCATTCATGTGTTCCCCAAAGGTGATTTTATTTAGTGATTTTTAAAGTAATGTACACACACATACATATACATACTATAATTAGTACATAGCATTAAAGGCTTACCATGCTTATTAGATGCATACCATGTGCTAGATACTGCTTTATGCACTTGATAGATATTGACTTAATCTTTATGGTAATCCTATGAAGTAGATATTTTCTTACTCATTACAAATGAAGAAATTAATGCTCAGAGGGGTTAAGAAATTTGCTGAAGTTTGAACAGCTGGGATGTGATTACATATGATAATTGGTCTGATTACATATAATATGGCAGAGGGGATATGAAAGACTAACACTCTACATACACACTGTATACCAGTTTTCTTGTTCAGCCTTGCTTCTTCTACAGTTTTGGTGCCTCTAAGTTGCAAACTTCATTAGGGATTCTTTAAGCTTCACTTCTAGTTTTAATCTTTCTCTGCAGCCATTTAAGTTTCATTCCCTTTTACTTAAAAAAAAAATAAATTTGACATAATACATTGTATAAATTTAATGTGTATGTGTTATTTTTATACATTTATATATTGTAATATGCTTGCTGTTGTAGTGATTTATCACATTATGTAATTATGGTGCAATATGGTTGTTTATACTGAAGACCAAGCATTCTTCATAAATAATAGAATCTCTATTCAAAGTCCAAAGTTTGCTGAAAATTATTTTTAGTTTGGCATCATAATCATAGTACCTTAAAATACATTGATCAGTATCACCTTATCATGAATTGTATACCAACTTTTAATTGCACTTTCTCCTTAAATTTAAAACAAAGATCTCAGGGGTGCCTGACTGGCTCAGTTGGAATTGCATGTGACTCGATCTCAGGGGTTGTGAGCTCAAGCTCCACGTTGAATGTACAGATTACTTAAATAAATAAACTTAAGACTTCAAATAAAAGACTTTTTTTAAATAAAAGACTTCAAAATAACTCTTGCGATTAAATTATATTAATTTCCTTACATATTTTCTGATTTATATTTGCACACCCCATTTTTTAAGTTTCATTTTCTTGTTTTTTGTTTTTTTTAGGTTTTATGTATTTAGTTTGAGAGAGAGAAAGCAAGGATGGGTGGGGTGGACGGAAAGAGAGACAATCCCAAGCAGGCTCCACACTGATAGTGTGGGCTCAATCACGACCGTGAGACCACAACCTGAGCCAAAGTCTGACACTTAACCAAGACTGAGCCACCCAGACACCCCTTCTATTTTTTTTTTAAGTTTATTTATTTTGGAGAGGGAGAGCATGGAAGAGGCAGAGAGAGGGAGATAGAATTCCAAGCAAGCTCTGTACCATCAGTGTGGGGCTCAAACTCATGAACTGAGATCATGACCTGAGCCGAAGTCAGACGCTTAACCACCTGAACCACCCAGGGGCCCACATTTTTTTAAATTAATTGTTTATTATTTTTGAGAGAGAGTGCACAAGTGGGGGAGGAGTAGAGAGAGAAGGAGATGCAGAATCTGAAGCAGGCTCCAGGCTCTGAGCTGTCAGCAGAGTCTGATGGGCTCAAACCCATAAACTGCGAATCATGATTTCAGCCAAAGTGGGATGCTTAACTGACTGAGTCACCTAGGTGCCCCAATATTTAGTTTTGAAAGAGAGAGAGAGCAGGGGAGGGGCAGAGAAAGAGGGAGACAGAATCTGAAGAGGCTCCAGGCTCTGAGCCGTCAGCACAGAGCCCGACACGGGACTCGAACCCACGAACCATAAGAGCATGACCTGAGCCCAAAGTTGGACACTTAACTGACTGAACCACCCAGGCACCCACATTTTCTTTTCTTTTTTTTTTTTTTATTTTAATTATGGTATAGTTAATAGTTCCAGGTTTACAATATAGTGATTTGATAGTTTTATGCCTTCTCAGTGGTCATCAAGATAAGTTTACTCATGGAGTTCCTAGGTGACTCAGTTAAGCATCCAACTTGATTTTAGCTCAGGTCATGATCTTGCGCTTTGTAGGGTTGAGCCCCATGTCAGGCTCTGTGCTGACGGCGTGGAGCCTGCTTGGGAAATATCAGTGTACTCTTAATTCCTTTCACCTATTTCACCCATCCCCTACCCACCCACTCTGGGAACCATCTGCTTGTTCTCTGTGGTTAAGAGTCTAATTTTTGGTTTATTTTTCCCTTGTTGATTTCCTAAATTCCACATATGAATGAAATCCTATGGTATTTATCTTTGACTTTCATTTAGTATTTTTTGACATTCACTTTTTTCACATTTTTGACTTTGACATAGCATACTCTAGATCCATCCATTTGTTGCAAATGTTAAGATTTCATTCTTTTCTATGGTTGAATAATATTCCAGTGTGTGCGTGTGCACACACTACATATATATACACACCACATCTTCTTTATCCATTTATGTATCAGTGGACACTTGGGCTGTTTCCATAATTTGACTATTGTAAGTCATGTTGTGGGGTGCCTGGGTGCTCAGTTGGTTAAGTGTCCAACTCTTGATTTCAGCTCAGGTCCTGATCTCTTGGTCATGATTGAGCCCCACATTGGGCTCTGTGCTGAGCTGAGCGTGGAGCCCGATTAAGATTCTCTCCCTCTACCCTTTAAGTTTATTTATTTTGAGAGAGAGCACTAGCAGGGAAGAGGCAAGGAGCGAGAGGTGGAAAGAATGAATCCCAAGCAGACTCTGCACTGTCACTGCAGCCCCACCTGGGGCTCAAACTCATGAACCCACAAACTGTGAGATCATGATCTAAGGTAAAATCAAGAGTCAGACACTCAACCAACTGAGCCGCTCAGGCACCCCACTGAGTTTTTGATTTAGCCATTCGGACAGGTGTGAAGTGCTATCTCATTGTGGTTTGGGATGCATTTCTGTGATGATGAGTGAGTGATGAACATCTTTCCATGTGTCTGTTGTCTATGTCTTTGAAGAGATGTCTGTTCATGTCTTCTGCCCATTTTTAATTAGATTACTTGGGGGTTTTCATAATGAGTTGTATAAGCTCTTTATATATTTTTGATGCTAACCCTTTATCAGGTAATGTCATTTGCAAATATCTTCTATCAGTAGGTTGTCTTTTGTTGATTGTTTCTTCTGTTGTGCAGAAGCTTTTTATTTTGTTGTCCCAATAGTTTATTTTTGCTTTTGTTTCCCTTGCCTCAGGAGACACCTAGAACAGTGTTTCTGTGGCTGATGTCAGTGAAATTACTGCTTGTGCTCTCTTCTAGGATTTTTATGGCTTCAGGTTTCACAGGTCCTTAATCCATTTTGAGTTTATGTACAGGGTAAGAAAGTGGTCCAGTTTTATTCTTTTGCATATGACTATCCCGTTTTCCCAGCACTATTTGTTGAGACTTTTTCCCATTGCATATTTTTGCCTTTTTTGTTGAAGATTTTCTATTTCTTAATCTTTTCCATTTTCATACTGGGTTTTGAAATATATTGTCTTTGACATCTCACTTCTCCCGGTTTTCATCATTGTAAACATTTTTAAATTCCCTTTAGTAATAGAGTCTCAACAGAAAGTGGCAACTTGATCAGTCTTTCACCTTGAATTAGAAGTCACAGAGTGCTTTTCAAAGTTTATATACCATCTTCCTCCCACAAAGATTTGGGAAGGAGGTAGAGAAGGAGACCCCGAGTTTTGAGTGCAGGGTGACTCCCAACAGATCAATTCTGTTTTGTTCTGGTATAGAATCGTGAGTTTAACTGACATTTGATGGCATTTATGCTACATGCACAGTGGGTTTTTTGTTGTTGTTTAATGTTTATTTATTTTTGAGAGAGAGAGGGAGACACAGAATCTGAAGCAGGCTCCAGGCTCTGAGCTGTCAGCACAGAGCCTGATGCAGGGCTGGAACTCATGAACCATGAGATCATGACCTGAGCCGAAGTCAGATGCTTAACCAGCTGAGCCACCCAGGCGCCCCAACATTCACAGTGTTTTTAAATTGATTGTAAAATTTTATCACCTACTTCAGCAAATATTTATTTGATGCCCCTGTGTCGGGTATAATTTTTGGCTTGCAGGATGCAGTTTTAGAAATGTCTTTGAACTTGTCTTAGGCACTCTTATGAGAAGTAGTTTTGTTTTTAATGTTTTAATTTTTTTTTTTTTTTTTTTTTTTTTTTTTTGAGAGACAGAGACAGCATGAGCGGGAGAGGGGCAGAGAGAGAGGGAGACATAGAATCTGAAGCAGGCTCCAGCCTCTGAGCTGTCAGCACAGAGCCTGATGCGGGGCTCAGACTCACAAACCACAAGATCATGACCTGAGCCAAAGCCAGCTGCTTAACCAACTGAACCACTCTGGCGCCCCGAAAAGTAGTTTTAAAAAAGAAGAAAAAAAACCATTTGACTGTTTCAACTAATAGCAATATAGGTTTATCAGCAGTTTCAATATTGTTGCCTATTTTCTTCACCTAATTGAAGGACATTAGTAATGTTTAACCTTTGTAAGTCAAAGGACCAAAAATTTGTCAGAGCTTATTGGGAATAAATTATGAAAATACAATTCTTTTTTTTTTTTCATTGTTTTTAATGTTTATTTTTTGAGAGAGAGAGAGAGAGTGCAAGAGTGGTAGGGCAGAGAGAGAGGGAGACACAGAATCCAAAGCAGGCTCCAGGCTCTGAGCTGTCGGCACAGAGCCCGACATGGGGCTTGAACTCACAGACTGCAAGATCATGACCTGAGCCAAAGTTGGAAGCTTAACTCACTGAGCCACCCAGGTGCCCCTAAGAAAATAGAATTCTAATCAAATGTTTTTATACTAAATCACTATGGACTTTATTGTCCAGGATTTAACATATTGATCTTGTGACTGAATAATTTGAAATTGTGAGGCAGTGTAAAATGTATCTGTTTTGTCTTAGTAACAGAAATTAGCGTATCATGGTTATGGCTTAATTAGAAGAAATAAGTTGTTAGTATGTAACCTCAAGACTTAGCAACTTAAGACAATTTTTGCCATTTGTATGGGTCAGAAATCAGGCAGTGACTTGGTTGTGTGGTTTCATGACTTTGTAGTTAGAGCTGCAGTATCATCTAAAAGCTTGATTAGGGCAGAATCTTACTCAAGCTCACAGGATAGTGGGTAGGCCTGAGGTTCCTTACTGAGTTCCTCCAGCTGTTGGGTGGAGACATCAAAGGTTACCTGAGTGCCCTCATGATGTGGCCGCTGACTTCTCCCAGAGCAATCCAAGAGAGACAGTGCACCCATGATTGAAACCACAGTATTTATATAACCTAGTCTTGGAAATGACACACCATCACTTTTTTCTATATATTCTGTTGGTCTTACAGAGAAGTGAAAATACAGAGAAAGTATTAACAAAAGAGTGAGGACCAAGAGGCAGGGGTGATTAGGGTGCATCCTGTGTGGTCTGGCTACCACAACTGTCTTAAACTGACAAGTTATATGAATATTTAACTTGGTCATTTGGAGACTGTTAAATACTGCTTTGGAATTCATATTGACGTTTTCTTTGTTCAGTTTCATATGTTCATCATTCCAAAAATTGATTATAAAATTAAATGAATGAATAGCAATAAGGCTGGAGAGAGAAGTAGATTTATCACTCAGAGGTAAATTCAATAGACTTGATTAATAAGATGGTCAGAGAGGACTAAAATTACCTAGAAATGTTTTACTTGGTTGGCCTAGTGGAAGGTGGTGCCAGTCACTGAAAGAATTCTAGAAGAACACTAAATATAGGAAGAAGATAGATTTTGGGTTTGAATATACTGAATTTGATAACCCTATGAGAAATACTAGCATCTAACACAATACTTGACATGTAGTAAGCACTCAGATACTATAGGAATAAATCTAGATGAAGATCATCTGTTGGCAGTTAGGATCTGAAGCTTAGAGAAATTAGGAATAGTTGGGGGTCCATAGAAAGAGATAAATTCTGGGGCACCTGGGTGGCTCGGTCGGTTGAGCATCCGACTTTGGCTCAGGTCATGATCTCTTGGTCTGTGAGTTTGAGTCCCACGTTGGGCTTTGTGCCAACAGCTCAGAGTCTGGAGCCTGCTTCAGATCCTATGTCTGCGTCACCCCTGCTCATGTTCTGTCTCATTTCATCTTTCAAGATTGAATAAATGCTAAAAAATTTTTAAGAAGAAAAGAAAGTGATAAATTCCAAGTGATGGGAATGTAATATCCACAGATGTGGAAGTGTGAAAGAGCTAAGGATGATTATCCATATTTAAGGAATGGAATGAATGATGAAGGAAGACTAGGAGCATGCAGTTGTCACTGAAGAACATTTTTTAAAATTTTTATTTAAATCCAAGTTAGGTAACATATAGTGTAGTAATCGTTTCAGGAGAATTTAGTGATTCATCACTTACATATAACACCCAGTGTTCACCCCTCCAGCAATGTTCAGTTTGATTTAAGAATCTGAAGAGAGCATTTTAAGAAAAGTAGGTCCATAGTAATGTGGAGTAAATATGGGCAGAGAAATGATGTCTACTAAATTTACCATCAGATGACTTTGGTGAAAATTTCAGTGTTATGGCAGGAGCAGAAGTGTAGATAGTTCTAAGAATAGTGGGCAGTAGCTTGAGACTTGGCAATATGTTAAGGAAGGGCTTTGGTTTGTGCCTAAAATGAGAGACTATACAGCCCCACACAGTTCAAGAAACAGTATTACCAATCCCCCCCCCCCCACAGACTCCTCTCCCTTCTAGTTTCTATGCCTCCCCAACACCCCACCTAGAGTAACCACTGTGCTAACAACATGGATTTTTTTGTTGTTCCTTTGTAAATAAAGTCATACATTAATTATATGTATTCCTTTGGATTTCACTTAACATTGTGAGATTAATCCATATAATTATATGTAGTGGTAGGTTGTTTATTGTCATTGGTATGTTGCATTTCATTGTATGGATATAGTATAATTTATCCATTTAACTTTTAATGGGTATTTGGGTTGTTCCAAGGTTTTGGCTATTACCAAAAAATGCTGTCATGAACATTTCTTTGTATCCTTTGGTGGATACATATATATGTATTTTTGTCTATTGGGTTATAGAGTCTGCTTATGTGCCAATGACAACTTTCATATTGATTTGTAGTTCTTAAATGTTCCGGATACTAGCCCTTTGTCAGCATACCGGATTCTAGTCAGGAGGCAGAAATGACATCAGTTATTTGAACAGAAATAATTTAAAGAATGACTAACCAGAGGCACCTGGCTATCTCAGTAGAGTTTGTGACTCTTGATCTCAGGGTTGTGAGTTTGAGCCCCACATTGGGGACAGAAATTACTTCTAAAAAAATTACTAACCAGTCATAAAATTATGAGCTAGGTAACTGAAAAGGTAACAAGAATTTTGACATAATATGGATATGGCAATTGCAGCAGAAATATATGTATCACTTCATAATTCATTCATGCATTTGTCAGTGAAAGGATGGTTTTTAAAAATAAATATAGAGGGGGCACCTGGTGGCTCAGTCGGTGAAGCATCCAACTCTTGATTTCAGCTCAGGTCATGATATCATGGTTTGTGGGATCGAGCCCCATGTCAGGCTCCATGCTGTCAGTGCAGAGACTGCTTGGGATTCGCTCTCTCCCTATCTGCCCCTCCCCTGCTCACTCACGTGCTCTCTCTCTCTCTCTCTCTCTCTCTCTCTCAAAATAAACGCTTAAAAAAATTTTTTTTAATGTTTATTTTTGAGAGACAGAGAAAGAGAACGAGAAGGGGAGGGGCAGAGAAAGAGGGAGACACAGAATCCGAAGCAGGCTCCAGGCTCCGAGGTGTCAGCATAGAGCCCAACACAGGGCTCGAACGCACGAACGGTGAGATCATGACCTGAGCCAAAGTCTGACGCTCAATCAACTGAGCCACCCAGGCGCCCCAATAAACATTTTTTTAAAAATAACAAATATAGGGAATAGTCAGTGACATTGTAATAGTGTTGTATGATGACAGACAGTAGCTACACTTGAGCTAACTTAGCATACATATGGACTTGTGTTGTACACCTAAAACTAATGTAATGCTGTGTCAACTATAAAAAACATGCCTTAGAAGAAAGCTCCCCAGTGGGATTTCAGATACAATAAAATATTCTCTCACCCAAGCATCAACAGAACCACATGGTATTGTGTTCAGCACATCACAAAGCCTTTTAACACTTCCGTTAGAGTCATTGAAAGTATTCACAAATACAGACCCAGACATGCAGTGTAGTTTTATGCTTCTGAAGTTCAGTTGGCTGGTCCTACATGCCCATTATGCTATTCCAGTAAATACAAGCTAATCATTGCCAAGTAAAAAAAAAAAACAAAAACAAAAAAACAGTGTCAGAGAAATAAGGTCTCTACATAGGAAAAACTTAACCCCTAACTCCTATTATGCACAAAAAATTAATTTGAGGTGGATCATTGACCTAAATGTGAAAGTTAAGTCAAGCTCCAAAAAAAAAAAAAAAAAAAAAAAAAAGGTAACATCTTGACCTTAGAGTTGGCAAACATTTTAAAAATAGGATCCAAAAAGCACTGACCAATTTAAGAAGTATAAATCAAAAAGACCTTGCTAAAAAGTAAACGAATGAAAGAATAGCAGAAGATGTTCTGGATACATGTATTTAAAAGTCCCACAAATCAGTAAGAAAAAGACAACCCAAATGAAAACTAACAAAACTTGAAAATCCCTTAAAAAAGGAATATCCAAATAAGCATTTGAAAATGTTGAAGGCTGACGACATCAAGTGTGAGACCGCTAATGGAGCAACTAGAACTGCAGCACAATGACTATTTGGCATACTATCTGGTAGTACTGTATAAATGCTAAATGATGTAGCAGTTCCAGAGCTGGACGTTTCCTCCATGGACTGCACAGCTCCTACAGGTGCTTTTCTAGCCTGGACACTCCTCCCCAGGTACTCCTCTGGTTCAGGTGCAGATCATCTCCAGCGCTAGCTATTCTTTTGACAGGACTCTGCTCCAGGGCTGCCTGGCATCTGGGGGTCTCCTTGGAGCTAAAGCTGTTCTG
Organism: Felis catus; assembly: GCF_018350175.1. Classification (NCBI taxonomy): domain Eukaryota; kingdom Metazoa; phylum Chordata; class Mammalia; order Carnivora; family Felidae; genus Felis; species Felis catus. Next base: position 119,332,421 of record NC_058374.1, read on the forward strand.
GTAGAAGCTGAGGCTCACTGATGTCTTCAGCTGCCTCCATGAGTGAGGCAAACCAAGGCATCGTGGACCCTCAGAGCCTGGGCATGGCCTATGCTGGTAGGCGTGCTGGGGGTTGTGGTCCTCTCGTTTCACTTGCTGCCAAGTGCCACCTCTGCCACAAATACTGTGCCAGCTACCAGCACTGCCTGCTGCCCAGGACAGGAAAGGGGGTCTCCCCGGAGGTGGGTGAAGACGAGGATGATGGCTCATCGAGGACAATTACATTCAGCTTGGGGCTGGTGGGCAGGGGACAGAGGGTAGCAGGGACCAGTTTTCCTTCTTGATCCCTGATCTTCAGACACCCCACCTACCCATACCTGATAGCTTGAGGATAGTGGATACTACATGGGGGCCACGAGCCTCAGGGACAGAGGTATCTAGGACTTAAGGGCTAACCAGGGCAGGGCAATCTTCCCTTCCCTGACACTAGCTACTAAAGTGGCAAATCTCTTGCTCAATAACCCGCAGTGGCTCCTTGCTGTTCTCAGGACAACTACCAAGGCCCAGCTAGGGGAAATAAGGCCTCTGTCAGCCTCTTGGTTCCCTTTCTTTGAGTTTCCCAACTTCACTCCCTACTAAACTACATGGTGTTTCTCCATGCACTTTTTGTTCACACTCTCTTCCCAGCCTATACTGTCCTTCTGTTCTCGCAAATCCTCTATGACAGTGATGAAGATCCCTGGCCAATAGACCCCTTATAGCCCACCTATCTGCCAGCATTTCAGATGTGCCCAGATGATAACATTTTAGCAGGTGAAAAACAATGTGCCAAGCTTCTTACTGAAATTTTTTCTTATCAGTAAAGTGAACAATCTAAATTGTTATACTCTATTACATTTTTCACGGGTATTAATCTATTTTCAAAAACAATCTTTTCATTTAAAATTCTTTTATTTTTGAGAGAGAGACAGACAGAGCACCAGTGGGGGAGGGGCAGTGAGAGAGGAAGACAGAATCTGAAACAGGCTCCAGGCTCTGAGCTGTCAGCACAGGGCCCGATGTGGGGCCTGAACTCACGAACCGTGAGATCATGACCTGAGCCGAAGTCAGACACACAACTGACTGAGCCACCCAGGCACCTCTATTTTCATTTTAAATGAAAGTAAGAAAAAGTTAATAAATGATGTAGCAATTCCATTCAGGTATTTACCCATGAAGCATGAAAACATCCACCAAAAAATACTAGCTTCATTGGTAGATGCCTGTAATAGTTTTTATTCATAATATCTCCCCTAGGATATAGTTCACATGTCTGTCAACAGAGAATAGGTAAATGTAGAATGCACATAGTGGACTATCAGATAGCAATAAGTAGTCTACAGTTTCATGTAACAATGTGGATGAATGGCCCAGACATCATGTTGAATGGAACAAGCCTGGGACTCCCTTAATATGTGAATGGTTAAACCATTCATACCACGGAATCCTTGGCAATAAAAAAAAATACAGACTATTGCACAATTTGTATGGAACTCAAGAGATCATGCTGAGTGAAAAGACAATCTCAAAAGGTCTTATACTATGTGATTCAATTTATATAACACTATAAATGACAAAACTGTAGAGATGGAAAATAGGTTAGTAGTCACCTAGTGTTGGGGAGACTGCTGGAGGAGAGTGAGTGAGTGTGACTGAAGGCTCAAGGAAGATATCTGTGGTGATGGAATACCAATGTTTCTTGACTGCAGTGGTGAGTCGACACATCTACACGTGTGATGAGATGTTCTTACTGGGCATTTGTATATTGTCTTTTATGAACTGTTTGTTTAAATCTTTTGCCCATTTGGGGGGTTGTTTTCTTACTGAGTTGTAGGAGCTGTTTATGTATTCTCAATGCTTCCCTATGTTGTTTTAAGCAATTAAGTTTTATATTTCTTTTACTGTATAACAGTTGATAACTGATATGTATAGAACACCTCATTACAACAAAGAAAGAATGCATGTTGCTTTAATTTTCTATTGCTACCATAACAAATAACCATAAATTTAGCAACTTAAAACAATAGCTATTGTTTAAACAACTTAAAACAATAGCTATTGAGCACCGCTGGCTCAGTCCATAGAGCATGTGACTCTTGATCTCAGGTCATGAGTTCAAGCCCCACGTTGGATGCAGCGATTAAACAAAAATAGCCATTTATTATTTCAGTTTCCATGAGTCAGAAGTATGGGCACAGCGTGGCCCAGGCTGAGTTCTCTGCTTAGGGTCTCAGAACACCAAAATCAAGGATTCAGTAGGGGAAGTCTCTGGGGAAGAATCCACATCCAAATACCTTCAAGATTGTGGCAGGATTCAATTTCTTACGCTTTGCACCTGGCCCCTCTTCATCCTCAAGCCAGCAAAGACTGCTGAGTCCTCACATTTTGACTCTGCCTTGTTCTGCTTTTAAGGGCTCATGTGATGATAGGCCTATTTGGATAATTCAGGATGATCTCCCTATTTTAATCATTATATCTTCGCAGTCCCTTTGTCATATAATGTAACATATCCACAAATTAACATGAGGAGGTGAAGGAGGAGTCAAAATTCTGCCTATTGTACATGTTCTTTTCAACTGGAACTGGAACATTAATCAAAATTGACCATAATGTTGGGCCATAAAACAAAAATCCTCAAAGTTTTAAAAGACTGAAATATTTCATAGCATATTCTCTGACTATAGTGCATTTGAGCTAGAAATCAATAAAGAACAGTACTGAGAAAATCTGTTATTGGAAATTAAACAATGTACTTTCAAATAACTTATGAATCAAAAAAGGGTACGATAGAAATTAGAAAATTTTTGACCTGAGTGATATTAAAGATATGACTAGGAAAACTTGTGAGGTATAATCAGTGATTAGGTAAAATTTTGAAAGCTTTCCATTGAAACCAAGAATTAATGTCTACCATCATCATTTTTATTCATCATTGCACTGGAGTTCTTAAATAACAAGAAGACAGAATAAATAAAAAGGGAAAGCTGGAAAGAAAGAAAACTAATTACTCACAGATGACATGATTGTAGAAAAACCAAAACAATTAGAATTAATAGGTTCATTTAACAACACCTCTGAATATAATGTTATTGCACTGAGATCAGTTGTGCTGCTGTATATCAGCAAGAAAAAAATTGAAAATGAAATTTTGAAAAAATACCACTTAAAATAATACAGAAAGCATCAAAAAACATGGAACTTGATCTAACAAGTAATGTAAAAGACCTTTCACTGGAAACTACTAACTTCTCTATTTAAGAGAAATTAAATAGAAGTCCAAGTAAATACCATGCTCATAGATTGGGAGAGTTAACACAAAGATGTTCTTCCCCAACTCATCTATAGATTCAATATAATCCCATTCAAAATCCCAGCAGATTTTTTGATATGAAAATTGACACAAAATTTTGATTTCACTGATTGTAATATTTAGACAGCAATGCAAAGAGCTAAGAAGAGCTATGGCAATTTCAAAGAAGAACAAAGCTGAACAACCACACAGCTAAATAACAGTTCTATTATAAAAGATATATATATATATATATATATATATATATATATATATATATATACAAAGCATATTATAAAAACTGTGGGAATTTAGACATGTGGTTTTGTTCCAACAATGGACAGATAAGTCAATGGAACAGAACAGACAGGTTGAGTACAGTCACCTGATAGATGACAAAGACTATATTTTGCTGTGTAGTGCAGAAAGGATGGTCTTTTTAGTATGGGTCAACTGAATATCCATATGGAAAAAACATTAAACTTAATCCCTACCTCACAATCTATAAAAATTCTAGATGGGTTATCCTTAAAATTAGAAAGATAAAGCAATAAAGATTTTAAAAGAAAGTATAGGGAAATATATTTATGAACTTTGAGTAGGTAAAGCTTTCTTAAATAAGACATAAAAAGCACCAACCATAAACAAAATAATTGATAAATTGAACTCTAGTAAAATTAAAAACTTCTGTTCACCAAAAGACATTATTAAGAGAGGGCAAAGGCAAGCCAGAGAGTGGTGGAAGATATATTAGCTATATGTGCATCTGATAAAGGGTTCGTATCTGGAGTATATGAAGAATTTCTAAAGATCTACCTTAAAATTTTTTTTAGTATTTTATATATACATAGAAATTTTATATACATTAAATATATCATTTTAAATATATATATATTTTTTATTAATTTTATTTTTTAAATTTACATCCAAATTAGTTAGCATATAGTGCAACAATGATTTCAGGAGTAGACTCCTTAGTGCTCCTTACCCATTTAGCCCATCCCCCCTCCCACACCCCTCCAGTAACCCTCTGTTTGTTCTCCATATTTATGAATCTTTTATGCTTTGTCTCCCTCCCTGTTTTTATATTATTTTTGTTTCCCTTCCCTTATGTTCATCTGTTTTGTCTCTTAAAGTCCTCATATGAGTGAAGTCATATATTTGTCTTTCTCTGACTGACTAATTTCACTTAGGATAATACCCTCCAGTTCCATCCATGTAGTTGCAAATGGCAAGATTTCATTCTTTTTGATTGCCGAGTAATACTCCATTATGTGTGTGTGTGTGTGTGTGTGTGTGTGTGTGTGTGTGTGTGTATATATATATATACATACATATACGTATATATATATGTATACACATACAGCATCTTCTTTATCCATTCATCCATCAATGGACATCTGGGCTCTTTCCATACTTTGGCTATTGTTGATAGTGCTGCTATAAACATGGGGGTGCCTGTGTCCCTTTGAAACAGCACACCTGTATCCTTTGGATAAACACCTAGTAGTGCAATTGCTGGGTCGTAGGGTAGTTCTATTTTTAGTTTTTTGAGGAACTTCCATACTGTTTTCCAGAGTGGCTGCACCAGCTTGCATTCCCATACCTTTAACATTTTTTAATATTTATTTATTTTTGGGAGAGCACAAGCAGGGGAGGGGCAGAGAGGGGGACAGCGGATCTGAAGCAGGCTCTATGCTAACAGGCTGCCAGCAGCGAGCCTGATGTGGGGCTTGATCTCGCAAACTGCAAGATCATGACCTGAACTGAAGTCAGATGCTCAGCTGACTGAGTCATCCAGGTGGCTCCTAAAGATCTATCTTTAAAAGAAGCAGCCAAGGGGTGCCTGGGTAGCTCAGTCGGTTAAGCATTGGACTCTTGATTTCAGCTCAAGTCATGATCTCACAGTTGGTGAGTTTGAGCCCTGCATTGAGCTCCACACTGTTAGCCTGGGATTCCCTCTCTCTGCCCCTCCCTGCACACACTGCCTGCACTCTCTCTTTCTCTCTCTCAAAATAAATAAACTTTAAAAAAATTAAAATTAAAAAAAGCAACCAATAGAAAAATGGGCAAAATACAAGCATTTCACAAAGCAATATGCCCAAATTTCCTGTGTGTGTGTGTGTGTGTGTGTGTGTGTGTATTAAGACTTAATATATATATATTGACTATACATATATATATATATATAGACTTTAACCATAAACAAAAAGATATAATTTTGACTACATTAAAATAAAGACCTTCATTTCATGAGAAGACCTCATAAAGAGAGAAAGCACAAAACATGAAAGAAAATATTTACAACATACATGGGTGACAAAAGGCAATCTTGAACATAAAGAATTCCTACAAATAAATTAAAAGACCATCTTTTGCCAAAAATGAGCAAAAGTCTTTAACAGGGAGTTCACACATCAGCAATAAACATAAAAAGATGTTTGGCATCATTGGTAAGTAATTAGGTTCGTGTAAAGCAAAACCACAGATACTATTACACATTCACCAATCTGCCAAAAATTAAATAGTGTTACACCAAAAAAGCATGTGAAATAATGGGAATGTCCATGAGCTACTGATGAGACTGTAAGTTGGTACAACTTTGAAAAACAAGCTGACATATGTTGAATATACATGTACCCTAAGAATGAGCAATCTACTCAAATATATACCCTGGATAGACTCTTACACTTGAGCATCAAGATGCATGAAGGGGTGCCTGGCTGGCTTAGTCAGTAATGCATGCAACTCTTGATCTTGGGGTTGTGAGTTCAAGACTCATGGTGGGCATAGAGATTACTTAAAAAAAAAAAAAAGATACATGTAAAGAAGGTGTATAGGGGCGCCTGGGTGGCTCAGTCGGTTGAGTGTCCAACTTCAGCTCAGGTCACGATCTCGCGGTCCGTGAGTTCGAGCCCCGCGTCGGGCTCTGGGCTGATGGCTCAGAGCCTGGAGCCTGCTTCCGATTCTGTGTCTCCCTCTCTCTCTGCCCCTCCCCCATTCATGCTCTGTCTCTCTCTGTCTCAAAAATAAATAAACGTTAAAAAAAATTTTTTTTAAAAAGGTGTATAAATAATACTGAGAGTAATTACCAAAAACTGGAAACTCAATAAAACTGTCTGTCAGTAGTAAAATAGATGGATACATTGTGGTATATTTATATAATGGAATATTATAATGTATGAACTATAGCTAGACAGCACAAAAGAATTTCACGATGTTGAGCCAAAAATGAAAGTTAAGGGGTGCTTCGGTAGCTCAGTTCATTGAGCTTCTGACTCTTGATTTCAGCTCAGGTCATGGTCCCAGGGTCGTGAGATCAAGCCCAGCTTCGGGCTCCAAACCAAACTTGGAACCTGCTTAAGATTCTCTCTCTCTCTCTCTCTCTCTCTCTCTCTCTCTCTCTCTCCCTCTTCTTCTCTCCTCTGCTTACACTGTCTCTGTCTCTCTCTCCCTCTCAAATAAATAAAATGAGAAAAAATTTTATATACAAAATGCAAGTTAAAATAATAGATAATATGATTCAAATTAAAGTTCAAAAACAGGTAAAATTACATTGTTTAAAGATGTATATTTAAGTCTTAAAACTATAAGGAGAAGGAAATAATTTTCAGGAAAGGCTGAATAGTGGTAACCTCCTATGGAAGGAGGGGATTGTGATCCAGAAAGAACACAGAGGCAGGGAAGCAATTGCGGGTAGTGTTGTATTTCTTGATGAGGATGGTGGTTTTATGGTCGTGAAATTGTTTATTTATTGTATGTACCTTCTTTACGGTATAGTTCATATTCTTTTAAGTCCAAAAAGCTTTCCAAAGTCAGCTAAAAAGTGGTAGAGATCAGGGCGTCTGGGTGGCTCAGTCAGTTTAGTGTCTGACTCTTGATTTTGGCTCAGGTCATGATCTCACAGTTCATGAGATCAAGCCCTGCTCTGGGCTCTGTGCTAACAGCATGGAGCCTGCTTGGGATTCTCTTCTCTCTGCCCCGCCCCCCCCCCCCACCAACAAAATAAATAAAACATTAAAAAAGAAAAGTGCTGGAGATCATAAACATGAGAAAGTGATTTTAGCGATTATAAATGTTACATACTTGGTTTTTTAAAATTTAGACCCTGAACAAAATCTTGAAAAAAAAACAAAGTTGGAGGTCTCATGCTTGCTGGTTTCAAAATATATTACAAACCTACAATAATTAAAACAGTGTGGTACCCACATAAGCCAGACATATGGACCAATGGAATAGAGTAGAGTCCAGTAGTGAATCCTCACACATATAGTTAAATGGTCGCCAACAAGGTTGCCAAGACGACTCAGTGGTGAAAATCCTTTCAATAAATAGAGTTTGGAAAACTGGGTATCCACATGACTGAAGAATGAAGGTGGACCCTTACCTTACACCATATATAAAAAATAATTCAAAATAAATACTTAAATGTAAGATATAAAACTGTAAAAATCCTAGAAGAGAACATATGGGAAAGCCTTCATGACATTGGATTTAGCAATTATTTCTTGGAAATGACACCAAAAACCACAGGCAACACAGGCAAAAACATACAAACGGGACTAAAACCAAACTTTCAAACTTCTATGCATCAAAGGATATAATCAGGGGCACCTGGGTGGCTCACGCAGTTAAGCATCTGACTTTGGCTCAGGTCATGATCTCATGGTTCATCAGTTCGAGTCCCATGTTGGGCTCTGCTCTGACAGCGTGGAAGTTGCTTGGAATTCTCTTTCCCTCTCTGCCCTCCCCTGCTCGCATTCTTTCTCTCTCTCTCAAAAATGAATAAATGTTAAAAAAAAAAAAAATAAACAGCATCTCAATGTCTTTTAGAGGTGCAGTTCCAAACAAAACAAAACAAAACAAAAGGATATAATCAACAGAGTAAAAATGCAGTCTACAGAATGGGAGAAAATATTTGCCAATCATACATCTAATAAGAAGTTAATGTCCAGGGTGCCTGGGTGGCTCAGTCAGTTGAGCATCTGACTTTGACCCAGGTCATGATCTCACGTTCATGGGTTCGAGCCCCGCGTTGGGCTCTGTGCTGACAGCTCAGAGCCTGGAGCCTGCTTTGGAATCTGTGTCTCCCTTTCTCTCTGCCCCTCCCCTGCTCACACTCTGTCTCTCTCTTTCAAAAAATAAAATAAAACATTAAAAAAAATAAAAAGAAAGAAGTTAAGGTCCAAAATATATATCTTTAAAACTCCTACAACTCAACAGCAACAAAAAACCCCAAGTAACCCAATTTAAAAATGAAAAGAACTTGAATAGATATTTCTCCAAAAAAGATATATAAATGGACAAGAAGCATATGAAAAGATGCTCAATATCACTAATCACTACAGAAATGCAAATCTAATGAAATATCAGCTCTCACCCATCAGGATGACCATTATCAAAAAAACCCCACTATGTTGGGGGGCTCAGTTGGTTAAGCGTCTGACTTTGGCTCAGCTAATGACCTCATAGTTTGTGAGTTCAAGCCCCATGTTGGACTCCATGCTGACAGCTCGGAGCCTGGAGTCTGCTCTGGATTCTGTGTCTTCCTCTCTCTCTCTCACCTTCCCCAGCTCACGTCTGTCTCTCTCTTTCTCAAAAATAAATAAATATTAAAAAAAATATATTAAAAAAAAACCCACTATGTAAAATAACAAGTATTGGCATGAATGTGGGGAAAAAAGGAAGCCTTGTGCACTGTTGATGGGAATGCAAACTATTGTGGCCACTGTGGAAGACAGTATGGAGGTTCCTCAAAGGTTTTAAAATACAACTACCTTATGACATGGTATCACACTATCGGGTATTTACTCAAAACATATGAAAACATTAATTCGAAAGGATATATGCATCCCTATGTTTACAGCAGCATTATTTACAATAGCCAAGATATAGCAGCAGCCCAAGTGTTCCTCGATTAATGAGTGGATAAAAAAGAGGTGGTATATATGTATGATGGAATAATATTCAGCCATAAAAAAAGACTGAAATCTTGCCATTTGCAACAACATGGATAGATGTAGAAAGTATAATCCTAAATGGAATAGTCAGAGGAAGACAAATACCATATGATTTCATTAAGTGTGGAATTTAAGAAACAAAACAACCGGGGGCAGCTGGCTGGCTCAGTTGGTAGAGCGTACCACTCTTAATCTCAGGGGCATGAGTTTGATCCCCACATTGGGCGTGGAGACTACTTTAAAAACAAACAAAAAGAAACAAACAAACAGGGGCGCCTGGGTGGCGCAGTCGGTTGAGCGTCCGACTTCAACCAGGTCACGATCTCACGCTCCGTGAGTTCGAGCCCCGCGTCGGGCTCTGGGCGGATGGCTCAGAGCCTGGAGCCTGTTTCCGATTCTGTGTCTCCCTCTCTCTCTGCCCCTCGCCCGTTCATGCTCTATCTCTCTCTGTCTCAAAAATAAATAAATAAACGTTAAAAAAAAAAATTAAAAAAAAAAAAAAAAAAAAAAAAAAAAAAAAAGAAACAAACAAACAAAGGAGAAAAAGACAACCAAGAAACAGACTCTTAACCATACAGAACAAACAGATGGTTGGGGAGGTGGGAGGGTTATGGGATTAAAGAGCACACTAATCATGATGAGTATTGAGTAATGAATGTATAGAACTGTTGGATCACTATATTGTATACCTGAAACAATATGACACTGTATGTTAATTATACTAGCATTAAAATTTTAAAAAACTTAAAATTAGGGGTGCCTGGGTGGCTCAGGCAGTTAGTTAAGCGTCCGACTTCGTTCAGGTCATAATCTCACTGTTCAAGCCCCTCTCTGGGCTCTGTGCTGACAGCACAGAGCCTAGAACTCGCTTCAGATTCTGTGTCTCCCTCTCTCTCTGCTGCTCCCCTATTCATTCTCTGTCTCTCTATCTCAAAAATAAACATTAAAAAATTTTTAAACTTAATAAAATGAAAACAAAACAGTAATAAGTGTTGGTGAGGGTTTGGAGAAGTTGGTACCCTTGTATACTATTGATAGGAATGTAAAATAGTACAACCACTATGGAACAGTATGGATATTCCTCATAAAGTTAAAAATAGAATTAACCATATGATCTAAACACCTTTGGATACATATTGAAAAGAATTGAAAGCAGGATCTTGAAAAGATATTTGCACACCCATGTTCATAACAGCATTATTCACAGTAGCCTTGAGAAGAGGGCAACCCAAATATCCAGAAAAAATAGATGAATAGATAAACAAAATGTGATGTACATAGAGTGGAATATTATTCAACCTTGAAAAGCCCAGAAATCCCATCACACGCTACAACATGGATGAAACTTGAGGACATTGTACAAAGTGAAGTAAGCCAGTCACAAAAAGACAAATACTGTATGATTCCACTTACATGAGGTATCTGAAGTAGCCAAATTAATAGAAACAGAAAGTAGAATGGTGGTTGCAGAAGCTGCTTGGGGGAGAGGGTAATGAAGAGTTCTTTAACAGATACAGAATTTTGCAAGACAAAACAGTTTTGAAGATGTATTGCACAACAATGTGAATATACCTAACACTACAGAACTGTACATTTAAAAATGGTTAAGGAGCACTGGGTGGTTCAGTTGGTTAACCATCTGACTTTGGCTCAGGTCATGATCTCACAGTTCATGAGTTCGAGCCCGTCATAGGGCTCTCTGCTGTCAGCGTGGAGCCTGCTTCAGATCCTCTGTTCCAAACCTCCTCTCAAAAACATAAAAATAAAACATTAAAAAAATTATAAAAGTACTACTTGTTAGGTTTTAAAAAATAAAACTAAAATAAAAAAAGATCACAAATATGTGGGGGTTTTTTCTACCACAATTAAAATTCTAAAAAACTAAATCAGTTGCATCTGAATCACTGAATGTTGAAATTGTGTCCTAAGGAAAATGAGTGGGGCAAGCATAGAAGATGTTATTTTAATATTCTCTTGTTATCTGTGCTAATTGTGCAATTTTTGTTCTAATTACAAATGGTATACCATGTTTTCAAAGTTTGGCCGTTTTTGTGAGTTGTTTTTATTTGGTCCAAAAAAGCATGAACTCATAATCCTGTATCTTTTTAAGCATGTTGCTCCTTATAATTTCAACTATGCAATCTCAAAAGATACAGAAAAACCATTCAATAAAATTCAATGCCCACTTATTATTTAAAAAAACAAAAACCAGGGGAGACGGGTGGCTCAATCATTTAAGCGTCCAACTCTGGATTTCAGCTCAGGTCATGATCTCATGGTTTGTGAGGTCGAGCCCTGCATCAGTCTCTGCCCTCACAGTGTGGAGCCTGCTTGGGATTCTCTCTCTCTACCTCTCTCTGCCCCTTCCCCCACAGAAGTAAATTTAAAAAAAACCAAAACTTTAAAAAACAAAACAAATTTTCAATCTAGCAAAAGAAGGGAGGGTCCTTAACTGATAAAGGTTAACTATCAGAAGCCTATAAAAACCCACAGTGAAATACTACACTTAAAAGTAAAACAATAGGAACTAAAAAATAGTTTCTAAATAGTTACTTTAGGAACTAAATAAGAATGCTTACTGTCATCACTACTTGTTGATCTCTAGGAAAGCTGATTAAATCCTCATTTAGCTGCTGAGAAAACTATAGCCCAAAAGGAGTAAGTAATTATCAAGAGGCCACATAGCTACTAATCAAGACTGAAGTTTTGAAAGCGAATCTAACCAAAGGGTTTATATTTTTACTTGTGATAACAACGAAGGAATGTTCAACCAGGCACAACCAAGTAACTCCAAACATTCAGACTCAATTCCTTAGTTAAGTGAGGATTTGGTAGATAGCTTTGATTAATAGAATGAGGGCGCCATAATCAGATAACAGAATAAATCCAATTTTCTCTTTGGTTAAGGGGGCAGAAGGGCTTCAAGGGAAGTTTGTTCAGTTAAATTGGATTAGACACATAACACTAAGGTATTCGTTTTTCAGTTATCATAGTAATGGCGACACTTTTCCTAAGACAATTCCAAATAACTATAACAGGAAAAAGTTATATGGCATTATCAGTAAATAGTCATTTATGGATCATTTTGTCTTTGTAAACGAATCACTTTGGAGCTATTTGGACCTTTTTATCATACTAAATAGAACGTTAGTACTGCCAAGGCATACATCTATTACTGTCTGTTACTCCTTTACTAGTCACTCAGGTGATTTCTTAGAAGCTTCTCAACATTCTACAAATAGAATTTATATATATTATATATATAATATATATAAAGATATTTTTTTAAGTAATCTCCACACCTAACAGGGGGCTCAAACTCACAACCCCGAGATCAAGAGTCACATGCTCCACTGACTAAGCCGGCCAGGAGCCCCTACAAATAGAATTTTTGTTGAATGTACAGAGGTCCCTTTTATAACATTTTCCTATTACAGTATCTTGAATGAGGCAGCTTTGAACTGAACAGTTCTTAATAATTTAAACATTTACAGATGGATTAAAACTTCTTTAATTTTTTCCCAATAAACTATGTAAATTTTACAGTAAATTTGTAAAACAATCAAACATAACTTTTACAGTGCAGTGTCACCTGCTGTAGTAAATTCTAGTCCAGCTACAATATGTACCATGAGAACCCCAAACAATACCACATTCTGTACTATAATCTAAAAAATGATAATAAGGATTAATAAATAGACTTTCGTTAGGCTGTTTCCTTCAAGACTTCAAAAATAGTGCCTAGTCATAAGGCCACAAGCTACTCTATCAGAAATATGCAAGACTAAGCAATTTTACAAGAAGGACACACTAGATGTCGCTGTGGAACTCACTGTAGTTTGTAATACAGGTCCCTGCCCTGCCCCCTGCATGCCACCAACCCCATCCAAAAGGTTTCCTATCAAACCTTTCATAAACCATTATGGCTTAAAGTGAAGAAGCCATTACCATTTTGTAAAAACAGAAATCCCCTTTGGATTTCTTTTGATTAGGGAAAACCAGGCACAAAGGCAGGTATTTTGTAAAAGCAAAGTGGCCTAAAGCAAATTTTGGGTAGAGGAGGAAACCTGTATTTCTTACTATTGGAGGACTTTACTAAGTAGAGTCTGTCACTTGTAAATAACACTTAAAATGTTGATTTGCTAGGGGTTCCTGGCTGGCTCAGTTGGTAAAGCATGTGACTCTTGATCTCTGGTTTGTAAGTCTGAGTTTTACATTGGGTGTAGAGATTACTTAAAAATAAGATTTAAAAAAAAAATTTTTTTTTTTTTACATTTATATTTGAGACAGAGAGAGACAGAGCATGAACGGGGAGAGAGGGAGACACAGAATCGGAATGAGCATAAAGGTAGACTAATAGAAAGTCAATAAATAGGAAATAAGCAGCCTTAATGATGCCTTATAATTTCCAATATAATATAACTTGATTATCAAGATTTTTTATAAATTTTTTTTTCAACGTTTATTTATTTTTGGGACAGACAGAGACAGAGCATGAACGGGGGAGGGGCAGAGAGAGAGGGAGACACAGAGTCGGAAACAGGCTCCAGGCTCCGAGCCATCAGCCCAGAGCCTGATGCGGGGCTCGAACTCACGGACCGCGAGATCGTGACCTGGCTGAAGTCGGACGCTTAACCGACTGCGCCACCCAGGCGCCCCCATTATCAAGATTTTAAAATCAATTTAGGATAATTTACTAATGACAGCATAACTCTTTTATTATGTTTGTGATTTTTGACAGATGGACATTATCAGGACAATATTTATTTATTTATTTATTTATTTATTTATTTATTTATTTATTTATTTATTTTTGATAGAAACAGAGCACAAGTGGGGGAGGGGCAGAGAAAGAAGGACACCCAGAATCCGAAGCAGGCTCCAGGCTCCAGGCTCCGAGCTGTCAGCACAGAGCCCAACACGGGGCTCAAACTCACAAACTGAGAGATCATGACCTGAGCCAAAGTCGTCGCCTAACCGACTGAGCCACCCAAGCGGCCCAGGACAATATGTCTTGATAGCTAAAGTATTCTTCCTCTTTCCTCTCTGCACCCCCTTTTAGGGTGTGAGATAAACAAAAATACAATTGACCCTTGAACAACACAGGTTTGAACTGCGCAGGTCTGCTTACAGGATTTTTTTTTGATAAATACAGTAGTGTACTGTAACCAGAGCCATTTACATTACTAACTTACATATAGTAAATCCTGGAATATCCAAAACATCAGGGTAATCATTTTTTTTTGTTTCTTTTTTCTAAAAAAAAATTAAAGATTTTAAAAACTAATACATATAAATGGTTCAAAAGTTTAAATATATAAAAAAAAGATATAGTGAAAAGCTTCCCTCTTGCTCATGACCTCCAGCTATTCAATTTTCTACTGTATAGGCAACCAATGTTATTAGTTTCTGTGTGTATATCTTTGCAGAGACATTATACACACACACACACACACACACACACACACACACACACTTACCCCTCTTTAACACAAATGATACTATATTGTGTTATTGTGTATATATCTTACTTTTTCATTTGACAGTATTTTGGAGATCTTTCTACATCAGTACAAAAGTTTCCAGTTCTATCTATCTATCTATCTATCTATCTATCTATCTATCTATCCATCCCTCCATTCATCCACAGTTGCACAGTATTCCATGTATGGCTGTACCTGAACTTATTTAACCCTATTGGTGGACTTATACATTGTTTCCAATCTGTTGTAGTTATAACTAATATCACAATGAATCATCTTGTTGCATACATTGTTTTGTTCCTAGAAGTGAGATGACTGGACTAAAAGGTAGATGCATTTGTGATTTTTAATAGATGGACATTGTCAGGATGTCTTGATAGCTAAGGTATTCTTCCTCTCTCTCTCTCTGCACCTCCTTTTAGTAGTATGTCTGTGAGATAAACAAAAATACAATTGACCCTTGAACAACACGGGTTTAAACTGCTCAGGTCTACTTAGAGGATTTTTTTTTCAATAAATACAGGGTAGTATTGTAAATATACTTTCTCTTCCTTACAATTTTCTTAATATTTTCTCTAGCTTACTTTATTGTAAGAAGAGAGTATATAATACATATACAAAGTATGTGTTAAATGACTATTTTATTGGTAAGGCTTCTGGTCAATAGAAGGCTATTAGTAGTTAAGTTTTGGGGGAGTTACAAGTTATACTCTCATTTTAGACTGTGTGTGGGGTCAGCATTCCCAACCCCAACATTGTTCAAGGGTCAAACTGTATGTGTAACCATGTACCATGCAAAGGCATTTAATCTTAAGTGGGACTGGAGCCAGCTGTATATTTTTAGTTTATGGGTTTTATTCTCGTTCTTCCCTTTATTACCTATTATTTGTCATTTGTCCCTCCTTGTAGTTGTCAACTGACTTGTATAACAGCTTTTCTGTTGCCCCTTCCTATTCTCACTTCTAATCTTTCAGCAGCTTAAAAAGCAAGTCTCCAAGTTTATTAGGTTTCTGTCAAGATCAAACTATATTCACTAACTTTATAATTTGTTTCTCAAATCAGAGGTCAGAATTCTACATTTGTTTTGAATCTGTAATCTGAGTTATTCAGATTTTTTATATGTAGTTCCTTCACAGTAAGACAGCTCTATATCTTAATATTCTTTCTAAATTATCCATATAGGGGCACCTGGGTGGCTCAGTCGGTTAAGCGTCCGACTTCGGCTCAGGTCATGATCTCACGGTTCGTGAGTTCGAGCCCCGCGTCGGGCTCTGTGCTGACAGCTCGGAGCCTGGAGCCTGCTTCCAATTCTGTGTCTCCCTCTCTCTCTGCCCCTTCCCTGCTCATGCTCTGTCTCTGTCTCAAAAGTAAATAAACATAAAAAAAATTAAAAATAAATAAATAAATAATCCATATATATCTTGACGTGACTGTAACAATTGTTAAACACAAAGAATTGAGGTTAAAAATACATCAAATTGGGGTGCCTGGCTGCCTCAGTCGTAAGGGCATGCGACTCTTCTTTTTAAAAAACAGCCAGTGATTATCAATTCACCTTATTTTTTTATTTTTATGTTTTTTTAATGTTTATTTTTGAGAGAGAAAAAGAGTGCGTGCATGTGTGAGCAAGGGAAGGGCAGAGAGAGGGAGACAGAGGATCCCAAGCGGGCTCCTCAGCTGACAGCAGAAAACCCGATGGGGGCTCAAATTCACAAACTGCAAGATCATGACCTGAGCCGAAGTTGGACGCTTAACCGACTGAATCACCCAGGCGCCCTGAGCATGGCAACTCTTGATCGTGAGTTCTAGCCTAGCCCCACTTTGGGTATAGAGATTACTTAAATATATATGTAAAATCCATCAAGTACACATTCAAATGTTCTATAGATAGCATAGCATCTCAGAGTATAAGTGTATCAATATGATTCTATAACTATTGTGCTACCAAGTGATTGTCTCTTGGCTCTAAATCCACTTCTCTTGGCTCTAAATCCACTTCTCTACACTCACTCAGCCGTAGTACTGACAGGAGCAAGAAACTATTTTATGTTCCACCAGTAGGGGGTGCTAGAACAGAATGAAAGGCAGGACTAGGGAGTTGGGAGTTTGCTGTTGTTCCCGTTAGAATCCTTCACATCTTCACTCCTTCACTCTGACAGCAATAGTTATTTCCTGTTCCCAGTTTTTTCTAGCATTTCCAGAACCAGGCTTATTGAGTCCCCTCAGAGACACCAGCAGCAGTCAGGCAGTGCCTTCTCAGAGGTTTGGGTCCCCATTCCAGAAGGCCCCTCCTCCTAGCTGCTAAGTTCTAATATCCCCTGCCTCTTTACTGTGTTCCTCCAGCAGCAGGGGTAGTAAATGCTTTCTGTGGTTATTATCTGTGACTTCGGTGTTTTTGTGCCTTTTCAGTTCTCCAGTGCCTGTTTAACCAATTCCCATATTAAATATTGTTAAAATAACTCATGTGGGTTTTTTTTAATGATAAAATGACTGTAGTTTCAGTTCATCAAGGAAAACAAGCATAAAATACTCAACCATCCACTTTGAATGAACACTTCAGTCTTTATAAAATGTCCATACTGCCTCATTCTCAGTAAAAGGAATGACATTTATTGAAATCACTCCTAGCTATCTAGAAAATCTTGAAAACAGGACAGTCTTGAAAAAGGGACAATGAAAAATTTTTGTAGGTAGACTGAACTGTTGGCTTCTAAAAATAATATAAAAACATCAAGGTAAATGGCAAGACACATAATCTATTTTAAGCTATGAATCTGTCGCATGACAAGTGGTTATAACAAATGAATGCAAAGAATGTGACTACTCTGTAGTGATCCTTGAACTTAAAATTGAAACCATATCTCTAATAGATTTCTCTAAGACAGGCTTGGCAGCATGTAAACTGTTCAGCAAATATTTATGGAACACTTTTTATATGCACAGCTGGTGCTCTAGGTGTGGAGAATCCACTGATGAGCAAAACAGACCCTTGTAGAATGTATGAGCTCATAGACAATGTAAAGTAGGTAAATGCTTTCTCAGCCTCAGCAAATGGAACGAGTTCAGTTCTGCAGTTGGGAATGCCCAAAATAAGTAGGATTCAAGGAGAAATAACTAACTCCAGGACTAGGGCATAAAATGAACAAGTGAGCCAGGAATACGTTGCATCAGAAAGTAAAGATGTACTCAGAAAGTGATGGAACATGTTAAAAGAACACAAAAGCCAGGTTGGAGGGGCCCTCACTGGGATAATCTGAACATCAAAATAACAGTAATGTGTTATAACCAGAATCCATGGTAATAGAATCCAGAGTCTACACTGATAATAAACCAACAAAAAACAAATAGTAAATAAATAAACAAGGAAAACTCATTGTTAGAATGGAATGGTCAACCACAAAAAATGTGAAGGAACAAGGATTTAGAAAATATCCATTTGGGGGGCTCCTGGGGGGCTCAGTCAGTTAAGCGTCCAAACTTTTGGTTTTAGCTCAGGTCACGATGTAACAGTCTGTGGGTTTGAGTCCTGAGTTGGGCTCCACACAGGCTTGAGATTCTCTCTTCCTCTCTCTGCTCCTCCCTGGCTTGTGTGTGTGTGCATACACACTCCCTCTCAAAATTAATAAGTAAACTTTAAAAAGAAATGTATTCTGAAGTATTAGAGGTAAAACATAAGTCTGCAAATTACTCTGAAATGGCTCAGATTATATAGATGAATGGATGGACAGAGGCATCAATAGATGGATAGATAGATTAAAAAGAAACTTAAAGTGGTTGCAGCAAGGGGCACATGGGTGGCTCACTCAGTTAAGCGCTGGACTCTTGATTTCAACTCAGGTCATGATTCCAGCATCATGGGATAGAGCCCTGTGTCAGGCTCTTTGCTGAGTGTGGCGCCTGCTTAAGATTCTCAGTCTCTCTCCCTCTGACCCTCTCCTCCACACGCCCTTTCTCTCTCTCAAAAAAAATAAATAAAATTGTGTGGTGTGTGTGTGTGTGTGTGTGTGTGTGTGTGTGTGTGTGTGTGTGTGTTTTCTTCACTTCATACAGCCAGGGTCAACAGGATTTGTAAGGTTGATGCCAAGGAGGCGGCCGGGAGGACTGGAAAGTTGGTTACATTCAGGGGGAATGAGCGAATAAGAGGCAATATACTGAAGATAATGAAAACCGGTTTCATCTCTATCAGAGAAGGGAATTATAAATGTGGAAAGGAAAAAAGGCTAGAATGAATCCTGTGGTATTCTGGTTTGGAATTGGAGATATTAGCATGAACTCATGGTTTTAAAAGAAAATATGAGAGATTGATTTAAATGTGTTTGTGTGTGTATGTATATATGCTGAGAGAGCCTAGAAGCAATAACATCCCAGAGCAATAAGCACATTTTGGTCTCGGATCAAATGTTATTCTCCTCTAAAGAGAACCAGAGCTCTTTGGAGAAAAGGCTGATTCCAGAGCTGGGGGAGAAAAAAGTAGATGAGTCTGGGGGAAGGGGTGGAAGGGTGGGTGAAATAGGTGATGGGGATTAAGACGTGTACTTGTAGTGATAAGCACCAGGCATGGCATAAAAGTGTTGAATCACTATATTGTACACCGGAAACTAATATTACACTGTTAAATAACTGGAATTTAAGTAAAAACTTAAAAATAATATTTTTTTAATGTAAATAAATAAATAAATAAATAGGAGGAATCTGGTACATTTGCTGTACCACAAAGTAACAAAGTGCTCAAAAACTGATGGGGACTTATCAAAAGAATACAGGATCAGCTTAAAGGGGTTTTATAGGCCAAATCTGTGTTAATATAAATACCAAAAGAATGTTTGTATTAGATTATAACTCATTGAATATGACAGGAATCCATTAGTCCACACTGATATAAATAAATAATTAAATAAATGAAAGAAATATAAATAAATAATTAAATAAACGAAGAGGAAGTAAAGCACTTCCTTACTGTAGAATAATAAATATAGAACTGATAGAGTTAGGAAATCACCATTTGGTGCACCTAGGTGGCTTAATCAGGTAAGTGTCTGACTCTTGATTTCGGTTTAGGTCATAATCTCACTGTTTGTAAGATTGAGCCCAAATCGGGCTCAGGCTCTGGGTTGATGGTTCGGAGCCTGCCTGGGATTCTCTCTCTCTCCCTCTCCCTCCCTCTCTCTGCTGCTCCCCCCACTTCTCTTTCCATGTCTCCAAATAAATAAGTAAATTTTTAAAGAATAAATAAGTTAAAAAAATTTTAAGAGTAATTATATTTCTATGTACACAGACTTCAGGTGTTTTTCATATTTTTAAAAAATGTTTATTTATTTATTCTGAGAGAGAGAGTGCAGGGTAGGACAGAGAGAGAAGGGGAGAGAGAGGATCCCAAGCAGGCTCCGTGCTACCATCACAGAACCCGACATGGTGCTTGAACTCTCAAACTGTGAGATCATGACCTGAGCTGAAACCAAGAGTAGGACGCTTAACCGACTGAACTACCCAGGTGCCCCTATCATATTTTTTTAAAAAATAAAAAGTCGGTTCCTAAGCTTCAGCCATACCACTTAAATAATGAAGTGAATAATATTGATTATTTAATTCAGACATCTAGTCTGATCAAACACCCAGGAACAAATTATTCCACCATATAAATTTCCTAGGTAAGTAAATTAGGCAGTTGACAAAACCCTATTTTGATTTTCTCCTACTTTGTAATTTAAGTGATAGATGATTTAAATATTTTTCAAATTGACATTCTTGAAATCAAAAGAAGGAAAAAAGTTTCTTTCCCACATTTCCAAGCAACACAAATGATAGAAAATTTGAGTAATTGCTAGTGTTATGTAAGTTAACTGTAATTGTGTTAAGAGTCAGCAACATTCAGTTTCTTTCAGAAGAATAAAGTCAGTCAGTTAATTCCACTAACATTTGAAGTTATGGCTCTCTAAACAATGTGTTTGATTCCCTAAAGCTATTCCCAATGGACTCCCTTCCAAGTTTAGAGATATAATAGAATTTTCCCTGAACTTTCTTTATGTTTACAAATTTTAATTTCATTTAGGGGTTGACATTAGGTTAATTTCATTTAGGGTTGACTACAATGCAACTGTACTCATTTGTGAATAGTCCCCTTAGTTATCTAGAGCAAAAATATTTCATAAGTGACATGAGGTTTGAATTACCACAAAACTACAACACATTTCAGTTCATGATGACCCACTGCATAAACTTAGGTGTTAAGTATACTCTGTCCTACATCTCTAAGGCTGAATGGAACTATTTCTACTCCTTTCAGTAAAGCTTAATTCCTTCATTTTATATTCATTACTTTTTTTATTAATTTTTTTTAACATTTATTCATTCCTGAGACACACAGACAGAGTATGAGGGGGAGGGGGGCAGAGAGAGAGGGAGGGAGACATAGAATCCGAAGCAGGCTCCAGGCTCTGAGCTGCCAGCACACAGCCAGATGTGGGGCTCAAACTCACAGATTGTCAGATCATGACCTGAGCCAAAGCTGGAGGCCCAACAAACTGAGCCACCCAGGCGCCCCTATTCACTACTTTTCATATTTGCTGTCCTTTGAGTGTATATATTTCTCTCTAAAATTTCTTGTATTGTTACTAAGCCTGTGGCTATTGTCCATCTTTGAACCACTGATATGCCCTGTCTCCTTTTATAGTTAAGCAGTTGCCCCATTTTGTACAGTGCACTGATGGTATACACCACAACTGTGCACGTGGTTCTTGTGCGTGCGACAACAATGTGAACGGTTTGAAGCAAACCAGATCTACGGAGATTCCCTTGTAGTAACTGAGCACTTTACATCCATGGCAAACCAGGTAACTCAGGATGTTGTCTCATTTTAGGGGTAGGAAACTTGTGTCAGACTCGTTCTATGGGTTCACGCTTTGAGTTCCTTAGATTATTGGTTCCTAAACCTGGCTGTTTATAGGAATCACCTGGGGATCTTAAAAAAATGGCAGATTCCAGGACTCCTCATCTGACTTAGTAAGTAGAATCTTTTGAGGTCTGAGAACATCTGTGTCTAAAAAGCCCCCCAGGTGCATTGATGAGAAACCATATTTGGGAACTTCTAACTTGTGACCACAAGGCCTCACTTAAAAGTTGTCAGGGTGGAGGCACCTGGGTGGCTCAGTCCGTTTAGCGTCTAACTCTTGATTTCAGCTTAGGTGATGACCTCAGGATTTGTGTGTTCAAGCCCTGCGCTGGGCTCCTCATGGTGACCATGAGGAGACTGTTTAAGATTCTCTCCCTCTGCCCCTCCCCTCCTCTTCTCATGCTCCCTCTCCCCTCCCCTGCTCAGGCTCCTGCACTTTCTCTCTCTTGCAAAATAAATAAATAAACTTTAAAAGCTGTGAGGGTAGGGGCACCTGGGTGGCTCAGTCAGTTAGGCCTCCAACTCTTGATTTCAGCTCAGGTCATGATCTCATGGTTCACGAGTTGGTTCGTGAGTTCAACCCCTGCACTAGGCTCCATGCTGAGCCTGCTTGGGATTCTCTCTCTCTCTCCCTCTCTCTCTGCCCCTCCACTCCCCTGCTTGTGGCTCTCTCTCTCTCTCTCTCTCTCTCTCTCTCTCTCTCTCAAAAATAAATAAACTTTAAAAAAAAAGTTTTTAAAAAGTTGTCAGGGTAGTAGATTATAGCCACTGAGTGACTAAAGTTGCCATCTATATGTGCAATTTCTATGAGGACTATTTTAGGGTCTGACATATCTAGGTATGCTTCTCCTCTGAGATAAAACATATTTTATGCTTTTAATTGCAGAAAGAAGGAAATTTCAAAATATCAAGAAATAAAGACTAGGTAAGAGTATTCCCCTGCCTTTATTTCCTATAAAATACAATATCCCTGAATATGCAGATAGAACTGCCACAGTTTTCATTCCCCTGCACCAAGATGGGTAACTTCAAGTGTCTTTACCTGGGCGCCAGAGCTCAGGGTGCACTTTGTACTCTTGGGATGTACTTTGGTAAAGGGATAGCCTCCAGTCTTACACCACGGTACTCTAGGCTCAACCTAGGATACCTTTCCAAAGAAGGATGGTGATCATTGGAACTTTTAAAACTTTTCAGAATGGAAATTACAGCCCCATTGTGAAGTCCATTTTATCTTATTTCAGATAGAAAAAGATAAATTTCTCCCTATTCTCTTTATGGAGACATGAAAATAAACAAGATTTCTAATCAGGAGCACGTGGGTGGCTCAATTAAGCATCTGACTTTGACTCAGGTAATGATCTCGGGGTTTGTGAGTTTGAGCCCTGTGTTGGGCTCTGTGCTGACAGCTCAGAGCCTGGAGCCTGCTTCAGATTCTGTGTCTCCCTTTCTATCTGCCCCTCCCCTGCTCGTGCTCTGTCTCTGTCTCTCAAAAATAAATAAACATTAAAAAATTAAAAAATTTTTCTAATAAAAAAGACAGTATCTAAGGTGCTTGAGGATATTGGTTTTTTCCCCCTTTTTTAGGAAAAGGAACTTCAGTCTACCTTGCATAATTTATTATATCCCTCTATTAGATGGCTGTGGTAGGAATTATGTAAGGATTTTCTGTGATTTGCCCATGCAGGGATGATCCTCAAATCGATAAGTGTTAACCTCTAGTAAGTTTACAAATGCCTGTTGGAAAGTTCTACTTGAATGTCCTATTTCTCTAGCATCTCCAATTCTGTTTATCTCTCAAATATGGTTCTGTGTTAGAATTGGCCACAAGGGAAATCTGTGCAGGATTTCAAAGGCAGAAGTGAAGCACTTACGCTCTGAAGGTCAGTGTAAGATGTGAGGCGCTACAGCAGCCCACGCACACACATGTTGATCTGCTGGCTTACCTGGGAGTGGAGCAGTGGCCAAGTGAGGAACTCTTTCAGCAACTCCAGGACCTTCTTCAGTTTCTCTGAGCCCTGGCCCAGATGCATGTGCAGCACCTTGGCTCCTATGAGCACTTGCAGCATGGCTCCTGCAGGTACCTGCATTTTTGACATGGTAGGTAGTAAGAAACAGATGCATGGTCTAGTTTATCCTCTTGAGATCCAGTTTGTCTTTGTGGGTTCCAGTTTGTCCCTGCTCATCCTCACTTCATGTCCAGCTTTCCTGCCTGATTGTACGCTCTATCGATTTATTGCAATTTCAGATGAAACCCCAGACACAGAGGAAACTTCTTCTCCAACTCCCACAATTTTAAAGACCTAGTCTCTAAAATAAACCTTATTTCATATGACTCATAGTGATTATGCTTCTCTGGTCAAACTCCGATACAGACAATGGTATTGGAAGTAATTCCAGAAAAACTAAACCTTCAAAATGGGTTCTATGAATTTGTTCTGGGTTATCCGATCTGATTGGATTTAAAGGCTCTGATGACCAGTTGTCAATGATAAAGGTGACACTGGTTGTGCATGGGATTCATTACTAAAAACAGTTTCTTAAATCATCACCTATGGTGACGGACAACTGTAATCAAGTGCCTAAATAAGGCAAGGCTTTGGATAACCATGTAGATGCTTCTATAAATTTTTAAACAAAAATAAGAAACACAATGGAGTTGGTTGGTTTATCCTAATTATGTTGGATAACTGCGGGAAAAGAAATGTGATGAGCTTAGGGCTTTAAATGTTCAGTTCTAGTAAAGGATCAGAAATCTTACCAAATCCAAAATCTAATCCTGATTTACAACTGAATTTCCAATCTTGAAGGTCTCATGTTAAAATTAGTTTTTGTTTTTGTTTTTGAGCAGCAGTGGGAGCCTGAATATTGGAATGGTAATGGGCACCTATGGGCAGATTGATGACACTAAGATCGTGAACTTCTAAATTTGCTGACCTCTTTTGCCATTAACAGCCCTTCCTCCTTTGCTTGAGGAGTTTAGTCTCTCCTTACCTGTAAAATCTGTAATGACCCATCCTGAGGTAGTTAGTTGCCTTGTAGGGTCTGCTGATCCTCCTCAAGATTTATTATCAGCACCTCTCACATCTTTTATACACATTGCAGGAGATCCTAGAAGATAAATAGTATGCAAAATTTATATTGACAGAAACCTGGGCAACATGTATGGGGATGGAGACAAAGAATGCTGGTTTGGCTGCATGGTAGTCACCCTCCAGGATGGCCCAAAGATGCCTACCACACTACCACATTGTATCTGGATTGGTCTGTGATCAATAAAATACAGAAGTGCTGGTGTGTCATTTCTGAGATGAGGTTACAAAGGTCACTGCAGCTTCTCTCTTGGTTGCTACTGTCTTCCTTGAATTACTCACTCTGGGGGAGCCATGACATAAGCAGCTCTATGGAGAGGTCCATTTGACAAAGAACTGGAGTGTCCTGCCAATGGCCAAGTTAGGGGGCTTGGAATCACGTCTTCCAGCCCTAGAGACCACAGTCCCAACCAACACTTGACAGCGAACCCATGACACACCCTGAGCCAGGCCATCCAGTTGAGCCTCTCCCAGATTCCTGACCCTCAGAAAATGTAAGATAATAATTGTTTATTGTTTTATGCTCTTAAATTTGGAGACAATTTTATAAGTAGTGATAACTAAAATGGAACAGAATGAATATAATGGTAGATAAAGCCCAATTTATTTATTTTTTAAATGTTTATTTATTTTTGAGAGAGATCGCAAGTGGGGGAGGAACAGAGAGAGGGGGTCAGAGAATCGGAAGCGGGCTCCAGGCTGACAGCACCGAGCCCAATGTGGGGCTCAAACTCATGAACTGTGAGGTCATGGCCTGAGCCGAAGTCAGACGCTCAACCGACTGAGCCACCCAGGCACCCAGACCACGCCAAACTTACTGATATGGGTACAGTAAACAGTGTCTCAGTCCATCGTTTTAGCTCAAATTGCTGAGAGGGACTTTGACAGTTGAGCTGACATTTAAATTCACTGGTAGCTCATATTAAATGAAATTAAAATGCCAGACTTGGTACACTGAATAGGAAAGGTTTTTTTAAATTATTATTCTTTTATAAGCAGGCTCCTTGCACAAGGTGGGGTTCAAACTCATGATTCTGACATCAAGAGTCACATGCTCTACCAACTGAGTCAGCCAGGTGCTCCCTGAATAGGAAAGTGTTGACAAAGATTCTCTCCTTGACCAGACCTTAGTTAGGCTCCTCTGAGCTTCCTTTTCAATTAGGACTGTCCTTGGACATGTCCTCCAAGAGCCCACCTATAGCAAGAATTCTGTCAAAAAGAATGAAATCTTTCCATTTGCAACAACATGGGTGGAGCTGGAGAGTATAATGCTAAGCAAAATAAGTCAGAGAAAGACAAATACCATAGGATTTCACTCATATGTGGAATTTAAGAAACAAAACAAATCAGCAAAGGAAAAAAGAGAGAGAGAGAGAGGGACAACCAAGAAATAGACTCTTAACATCAGAGAACAAACTGATGGTTACCAGAGGGGAGGTGTGTGTGGGGATAGGTGAAATAGGGATGGGGTTTAAAAGAGTACACTTACCATGATGAAGAATAAATAAATAAATAAATAAATAAATAAATAAATAAATAAAATGGGGGAAAAAAAAGAATTGTCACCTTAGTAACTTAGGTTAGCAAAAATCTCCCAACCTTGTTATCTATTTAATTTACTTATTCTTTTAGTAATCTCTACACTCTATGTGGGGAATGAACTTACAACCCTGAGATCAAGAGTCACATGCTCCATCAACTGAGCCAGCCAGGCACCCCACCTAGGCATGATATCTGATCACCCTCAATACCTTATCAAATTCATCATCCCCCAAGTAATATCTGATTATCTTGGCCTGCCTTCAGTAAGAATCCTGTTAGGTCAATTTAGCAAGATTTCCCCTACCTTCTTAGTAACTTACCATCCAATGACCCCTTCACCAGCTCTAACCCTAACCCTAAAATCCCCACAGTTAGACATTGTCTCATTGAGTTCTCATAAACTCTGCAAGATGGATGTTACTCTCATCCCAGGACCAGGTAATTTGTAATTTGTAATTTCAGTGCAAAATGAAGGCCTCTTGTTCACAAATTATTAAGAATTCCAAAATGGTGACAACAGAGCATTAAATCAAGCACAGGCTCTGTACAACGGTACAAGCCGATGGGGCTGCTCCCTGCTTCCATGCTACTTTGAAGAAGCAAGTTCAGGGGTGCCTGGGTGGCTCAGTCAAATGTCTGACTTCAGCCTGGGTCATGATCTCATGGTTTGTGGGTTTAAGCCCTGCGTTGGGCTCTGTGCTGACAGCTTAGAGCCTGGAGCCTGCTTTGGATTCTGTGTCTCCCTCTCTCTCTGCCCCTCCCCTCCTTATGTGTTGTCTCTCTCTGTCTCTCAAAAATAAGTAAACGTTGAAAAAAAAAAATTTTTTTTTTTTTAAAGAAACAGGTTTATAGAGATCAAGTGAATTCCCAAAGTTACTTTATCAAGAGCCAGGACAAGGTCAGAGCCAGAATTCTAACAGGAGTTTAAACTACTCAACTCCCCCAGTTAACTGAGTCTAATGATGGTTTTCTAAATTTATTGAACAAATCTTCTGCCAATCACTTTCAATCTGGCTTATCAAGTAGTGTTAAAATGCATTTATTGAATGTTTTAATATGTCATATAAACTATTG
The DNA here is from genome assembly GCF_018350175.1 of Felis catus. NCBI lineage: Eukaryota > Metazoa > Chordata > Mammalia > Carnivora > Felidae > Felis > Felis catus. The sequence continues at coordinate 119,359,765 of NC_058374.1, forward strand.
TGATGAACCCCCAAGCTGTCTTGTCTAAAGAGTTCTTGTTGCACATTTTCTTTTGAAATACTTTCCTGTGGTCTATTGGAAAATGCAGACATGTCTATGTGTAATGTCAATGTATGGAACTTAAAAAAAAAGTACCTTAATGGCAGACGTTGTTAACACAAAATACTGCAGTAACATTCTAACTGCAACACCGAAATAATGTATCATCCATCATTCAGGGTTTTTTTTTTCTGTTTGTTTAAATGACTACCACCCTGGGACTCATCTAAATGTAAAAGTCTGGAATTCCTGCGTCAAAGAAAGACTCTTGAAGGTGAAGGCAGACAAAAACAGGAGGTCACCGAGCACTACCGCACACCACTCAAAAACCCGGCCCCGGAATGTGCGCCTGCGCAGAACGAATCCTCCGGCGCAGAAGCCGGGCCGGAAGTGCCGGGGCAGGCGGGGGCGGGGATACGGTTGCTAGGTGAACGTGATGACGCCACGGCACCGGCACTCTTCTCCGCCAATGGGTGCCCCAGCTGTAGTGACGCGTAACGTGCGTCACGCTGACGAAGCGCGAAGGGCACAGATCTAAGGGCCAGGAGGACGTTCGGCCTCTGTGAGCCGCAGCCTTTCCGAAGGAGCGGTTGTGTGTTCGCCATCTTAGGAAGTGAGTGTGCCGGGTCTTCCCCCCAGTGGGTGCGGGGAATGGAATCCCTGTGGGGGGAGCTGCTTAGACTGCAGGCCTGGTCGACCTCCTCCCTTGTGGAGGCCGCCATGACCTCCTCAAGGGCGCGGAGGCGGGCAGAAGGAAGGCCCGTGTCGGGGTCCTAGGGTGCCGGTGACTTTGGCGGTCTGACGGGTCTCTTTGCCTTTCTTCTGACCGCTGCTCCCTGTTCCCTTAGGAAGATGTTCTCGTCTGTGGCGCATCTGGCGCGGGCAAACCCCTTCAACGCGCCCCACCTGCAGCTGGTACACGATGGCCTCGCGGGCCCCCGCAGCAGCCCCGCGGGGCCTCCGGGTCCGCCCCGCCGCTCCCGCAATCTGGCAGCAGCCGCTGTGGAAGGTGAGTTTAGACCCTAGCCCGATTCGGTCGTTGTGTTCGTCGTGGCTCATTCGGCTTTAGTGGCCTAGAGGACGGAGAAGGACACACTTGGTGTTCTGCACCACAGGACGGCGCCCAGTTGCTTGCCCTAGGATGTCAGCCCTTTCCGCCCTAGGCCGTGTGTCGGATCCTTGGCCCTCTCTCAAGGGCGTGGAACGGCCTAGGCACAGTTCCTCTGTGACCTCCACGTCCTCGAGAAAGTAAAGCTATAGAGGCCGTCACTAGCGTCTTATCTTCTCCTCAGTAACCTGCCTGGTCAGCGGGCTAAGTATTGGGTGAACTCTCCTTCGTAGCTGCAGGCCACCTGCAGTTCTTTCTAATTGTATTGTCTGTTACTTGATTTGACTTTGGTTATTAAAAATACTCCTTCCTCTCATAAGTATTCCCAAAGTCTAATATTCCTTGACCCAAGGTGTAAGAGATAATTGGGTCTCTTGTTTTAATGTAATTGGTAGAGGAGGTGACAGCAGCCCCAGATAGGCTATTAAAAGGCCATAGTAATTGGTAGGGATCCCTTTAGTCTTATCTCTCCGGATTCTTTTTGGTTAGACTCAACTTTAGCTTAATTGTGTTTTGAATCCCAGCGGAGTGTAATGTACAGAGAAATCCAAACACCAAATTATAGGAGTCCTGTAGATGTTATCTATATCGTGTGCCTGTAAAATCTAAACTTTTTAAATCCTTTATGTGTTTTGTTATGTCTTTAGTGTGGATAAGAAAGTCCTTATACTGTTGTGTAGTAGTAAATGTATTTGACTGCAGGAATTTGTTTCGTTTTATACTTATATGAATCCATAGGTGGAGATAGTATTGGTTAGTGGCTGGGGTATACTGAGAAGTTTGCAAGCTTTTTACTTGTCCAGTGCTCTGAGTTTGTACTCTGAAGTGTGTTTTTATTAGCACTTAATAACTTGAAGTTTAATTTTAATTGGAAGAGCTATTAATGTTGTAGGAAACATTTAGTATGGCAAAATAGGTAATAGGTAATGTCTCATAGTACCTTCATAATCTAAATGATTCTTTGATTTTGGTAGTAAATGTCTTGTTAAACTAGGTGGAAAATTATCTTTCAACTTAATTGTAAACAGTGGCCAAAGTTGTTCAGTTGTGATAGCATTATCTCCCAGGGAATCTTAGTTCTCTTTCATTCCCATGGCCTTAGTCATCTCTGAAGAAATATTTACCTGATTTTTTTTTTCAACCAAACAGAGCAGTATAGCTGTGACTATGGATCTGGCAGATTCTTTATCCTTTGTGGACTTGGAGGAATTATTAGCTGTGGCACAACACATACAGCATTGGTTCCTCTAGATCTGGTTAAATGCAGAATGCAGGTTTGTTTTGCATGCTGGACTAAAAGTGTATTTTTGAAGCATGGCTTTTAAGTTGTAAAACATAAGCATCTAACAAGCTGCGTGGAAACCTAACTGTCCAGGAGGTAAGTTGATAACCAGTAACATGAGATTTATATTGAAATGCATGGTGTGTCTTGTCTTACTACAGAGTACAGTTGCGAATATGGCTCCATGAAGTTTTATGCACTGTGTGGCTTTGGTGGGGTCTTAAGTTGTGGTCTGACACACACTGCTGTCGTTCCTCTGGATTTAGTGAAATGCCGTATGCAGGTTTGTATTGAGACGGCAACATTGAATGTATCTTCCATGTGTGATTTAATTGCAAATACTTTTAAAGAGCTTCACAAATTTGAAGACATTACAACTGCTAGAAACTTCAGGAAACCAAACCCAAATTTTCTTAACTCGTGATCTTTATTTTAATTGGTTTTGTTTGTTTTGTTTTGTCTATTTTTTGAGAGAGACAGAGACTGCTTGAGTAGAGGGTGGGGGGCAGAGGAGGGAGAGAGAATCCCAAGCAGGCTCCACACTGCCAGCACAGAAACCGATGTGAGGCTTGAACCCGTGAAACTATGAGATCATGACCTGAACCAAAACCAAGAGTCAGACACTTAACTGACTGAGCCACCCAGGTGTGCCTCAAGATTTTATTTTTAAGTAACTTCCAACATGAGGCTCAAACTTAACCCTGCAATGAAGAGTTAGTTGCATGCTCCATAGGCTAAGCCAGCCAGATGCCCTGGAATGCCTCTCTTTGAAAAATAAAATTGTAGGCAGATTTTTGGATCCCAAACCCTGGCTATAAATTTTTTTTTTTTTTTTTGCTGCTGGACTGTTTTGACTAGAGTTCCTCTTCAAGGCCTGCTGGTTCTTTATGCTCCCAAATTGTCATTTTATAAGCAGTTACATGACAGAGTGGGTAATCATTTGTGTATTTTTGAAGTAACTTCATGTCCCTGTTTACTGATAAGATCAGGGCAGAACATTATGTACATTTAAAAAATACTCATTATTTTAGTGTTAAAATTATGTAGGCATAGCTTCTTGTATGTTTACATAAAAGTTTTTTGCAATTAGAATATTTTAAATTAGGATTATTGAAAAAAAATAATCAAACGTCAAAAATTTATTTGCCCCAAACAGGATTAGAAGTCCACTTACCTAAAAGAGAGAGGAAGGTGAAGTAAAGGAAAGTGAAATAATGTTAGCAGGCAGGAAGGTGATATATACCAGCCATTTTAGTACTGGCAGATATAGTGAAATAAGATTTTTTTTTTCTTTTCCCATTAGTTAATAGAATGGATATGAAATACACCTTTGCTGAAACTTAACGCACGTCTCTTGAAGTGAATTTAATTTCTTAAGTCAAAAGATAAATTCTCATTATGTCCATGTACCTTCTCAGCTTGTATTTTTTTTTTAATTTTTTTTTTTAACGTTTATTTATTTTTGAGACAGAGAGAGACAGAGCATGAACAGGGGAGGGGCAGAGAGAGAGGGAGACACAGAATCGGAAGCAGGCTCCAGGCTCTGAGCCATCAACCCAGAGCCCGACGCGGGGCTCAAACTCACGGACCGCGAGATCGTGACCTGAGCTGAAGTCGGACACTTAACCGACTGAGCCACCCAGGCGCCCCTCAGCTTGTATTTTTTAAATTTGTCTTAACTTCATAAAACTTCGTAGTATAAACTGCTTAACAGGCTAACATACATTAGGGATATAGACTTATTACCTAGGCAGTAGCTTTAAAACTAAATTTTTTAAAGTGGTAGAGTTGGATGGTGAAAAATCTGAGTCAGTTTTATGTATTTTTCTAGGAATTTTACCATCTTAAGTAATCCTCCAAATTAATTCTGACTGAAAGACCTTAATGTATAAAGTTACATTTACAAAGATAATTCTAGATATTCAGTTGATACCATGCAGTGAACTTGTATTTATCTATCTTTTGTGTAGTTACTGAAGTTTATTATAGAACCAAAAGGAAAGACTAATAGCAAAATTTAATATTTATGAGAAGTGATAGCTCTTTGGTTAAATTAATTTTTTTCTTCTTGTTTTAAATAAAGGTGGACCCCCAAAAGTACAAGGGCATATTTAATGGATTCTCAGTTACACTGAAAGAGGATGGTGTTCGTGGTTTGGCTAAAGGATGGGCTCCGACTTTCATTGGCTACTCTATGCAGGGGCTCTGCAAGTTTGGCTTTTATGAAGTTTTCAAAGTCTTGTATAGCAACATGCTTGGAGAGGTATGTAATTTAACTTTGAAATTGAAGTCCTAAGCTTTAACTTAAAGTTTAAGACCAAAAAGGATTTTTTTTTTTTTTTTGTCTTGCTCACCTTATTTTAGAACTGAAGAAATGGTCTCAAAAAGGGTAAGCAACATGCTTTAAATCAGGAGAGACCGAATGAGAAAAAATACATTTTTTAAAATTTCAGTGCTGTTTTTATTCTACTGTGCTCATTCCCAAGTAAGTTGGATTTTGAGTTTTTTAAAGAGGTCTCGGATTCCTTGTGTAGTTCAAGGGCCAACTAGATGTTGGCACCTAGATGTTCAAAGAATAATTCACATTGTACTATGGTTGATAAGGTTATGAGAGATTATAAACTTTCAGTCTCATCCTGAAATGTAACTATTTCCTTTAATTGTCCCTTAATTGAAAACAGCCAATGCAGCAGCAGTACATGTTCCTTCTTACGCTTTTCAATTAGGAGAATGCCTATCTCTGGCGCACATCACTGTATTTGGCTGCCTCTGCCAGTGCTGAATTCTTTGCTGACATTGCCCTGGCTCCTATGGAAGCTGCTAAGGTTCGAATTCAAACCCAACCAGGTTATGCCAACACTTTGAGGGATGCAGCTCCCAAAATGTATAAAGAAGAAGGTTTAAAAGCGTAAGTAAACATTTGTCTAAAGTTATAGTGTAAGAAGGGAAGTGCTTTTGTTAGCAGTAAACCTACCAAACTTTTTTTTTTTAACTATTATGTTATTTAATGTCTGTTTCTCCCTTAAGTAGAACCTAACAGGCAAGGACAAGTTGATACATAGCATGAGCCCTGAATTACAGGTTTTTCTTAAGAAAGAACTGGTCAGTCTGCACATAACTCGATACTTGACATTAACTGTTAACTTCTGGGAAGAGCTTGTTAGAATTGTCATCTGTGTTTACCAGCTAAGAATTGGTATATAGTCTGGCCACAACATGCTTCCTTAGATCCACCTTTGTGGATGCTAATCTTGAACTGAGTTCTACTTGTAAACTTTCTGTTTCTTGTAGTTCCAGTCAGAGAAACATCCAGCAACTTCTTCGGTTGTATAGTCAAAGGTGCTTGAGTCATTGGCATGTGAGATAAATATACCTGCATGTTAGTCCTAGGTTCTGATAGAAATGACACGCAATTGTGCTGCCATTTTTTTTTGCTATCAGGACTTGACTGGTGTGCGGACACTTCTGTTAATAATGAAAATCTCTGCTAGGTGAATAAAGACAGCTGAGTAAAATAAGTCTCCTGATTTCCTAGATTCTACAAGGGAGTTGCTCCTCTCTGGATGAGACAGATACCATACACCATGATGAAATTTGCGTGCTTTGAACGTACTGTTGAAGCATTGTACAAGTTTGTGGTTCCCAAGCCCCGAAGTGAATGTTCAAAGCCAGAGCAACTGGTTGTAACATTTGTGGCAGGTTACATAGGTATGAATTATTTAGAGCATGTTTATGAAATTAAGAACAAATAATCATTTCCATTATTGGCCTCTTTTTGTGAGGAAAAAAGTATTCCAAAGAAGTCTTCGCATAGCATTTTATATGCCTTCTAGGATTCATAAATGCTTGTTAGCTTCTGAAAGAATTGTTTTCTCGTTTGCATGTCTTAAGTTTTGGCATGTATTGATTTCACTCCCTCATCATTTGGGTTTTTGGTTTGTTTTTCAAGAATACTTTTTTTTTTTTTTAATTTTGAGAGAGAGTGTGAGCGGGGGAGGGGCAGAGAGAGAGAGGGAGAATCCCAAGCAAGCTCCACACTGCTAGTGCAGAGCCCTACGTGTGGCTTGATCTCAGGAACCACGAGATCATGACCTGAGCTGAAATCTAGAGTCAGACTTTCAACTGACTGAGCCACCCAGGTGCCCCTCAAGAATACATTTTAAACACAAAGAAAGTGTTGATTAAAATGTGAATATAAAGACTTTTGGAGGATTGTTTTACATGGGGTAGACTGCCATATAACTTTTGTCAGTCTCACTCTAAATTTCATTTTTTTTTAAATAACTAAAAATTAGGAAAAGGTTGTTGGTTGTCTTAATGAATTTTTTAAATTGATCCCATGCTGGATTATTTATCTTGACTTTTTTCAGCTGGAGTCTTCTGTGCAATTGTTTCTCACCCTGCTGATTCTGTGGTATCTGTGTTGAATAAAGAGAAAGGTAGCAGTGCTTCTCAAGTCCTCCAGAGACTTGGATTTAAAGGTAGGATTCTTTTTTGCTCCTCTAAACCAAGAGTAACACTTAGGTATATTTCATTTCTCATTCATGTGTTATGTTTCAACCAGGTGTATGGAAGGGACTCTTTGCCCGTATCATCATGATTGGCACTCTGACTGCGCTACAGTGGTTCATCTATGACTCTGTGAAGGTCTACTTCAGGCTCCCTCGCCCTCCTCCACCTGAGATGCCAGAGTCTCTGAAGAAGAAGCTCGGGTTAACTCAGTAGATTGATCAAAGCAAATGTGGACTGGATCTGCTTGTTGATCAGTGTTGAGGAAAGTGCAAGAGAAACTTTTATATATTTGACAGTGTAGGAAATTGTCTATTCCTGATAGAATTACTGTAGTACTCTTGCCTAAGGCGAGAGTTTCAAACTTACTGTTGAAATAAACCCAGCTGTTCATGATTTGTCTGTGACTTGATGGTTATTTTGAAAACTAGTTTCTAAAGATTTAATGCTAAAATGGAAAGGATTAAGTGTTAAAACCTCAAGGAAAAAAATGCAAATTAACCACTGTTGGTTTAGTACTCTGATCCCTACTCATAAATTGTCGTGTGTTTCAAGTTTTGTCAAACAAGAGAGTTCCTATATTTTTAAGAAACATACCTGAATTTTCAAAAAACTTGATTTAGTTGTAGTTAAATTGAAATATGGATAAATATTTGTGGTTATATTTTGAGAAGTAAATTTCAGCATATAATCAGATTTTTGCAACACGTACTATACTTTAAAAACTCCTAATGAGTTTGCTAATATCATTTGTTTTTATTTTATTATTTATTTATCTTATTTGGGGGAGAGTGCAAGTGAGCAAGGAAAGAGAGGGAGAGAGAATTTTAAGCAGGCTCTAAGCTCAGCCCCTGAGTCTGTCACAGGGCTCTCAGTCTCATGACTGAGATCATGATCTGAGCCAAAATCAAGAGTTAGGAAGCTTAACTGTTGAGCCACCCAGGCTCCCCAACTAATCCTCATTTGTAAATCTAGGGGTCCCTGGCGGGGAGTTGGAGGAGTGGTTGTGAGTTTGAGCCCTACATTGGGTGTAGAAAGTAATCTAAATTAGACTGATTGTTAGAATGATAGTTATTTTTTGTAATTTTATTTCAAGATTTTATTTTTTGGAAGTAGTCTCTAATCCCACACCCAGTGTGGGGCTCAAATTTAACAACTGCAAGATCAAGAGTCGCGTGCTCTACTGACTGAGCCAGTCAGGCACCCCTAAAATGATAGTTTTTAAAAGGACCAAAGCACGTGAAAGCCAAAACTACTTGAGGTAACAATTCTCTTCATACAAACCTGACTTTCTAAATTACAAAAAATGTAGCTGTAAAAGCACCTAGAAAGTAAGCCACTGTTGAGGTTCCGCTTATATTTGGTTAGGAAGTGTTAACAGCCCAATCTAACATTTTTCAAGTCTGATTATTATTTACCTTGGGGCTTCCAGTATCTGGATTGAGTTGACAACGCTTGTGTAAAGTATATAGATGGGGCCTCAGGAAAAAACTTATAAAGAGTCTTGAGGGAGAGAGATGTTTTCATTACAAACCCATGTTGTAAGGTGAGTGAACTAAGTTTAGGAACCAGATACATTGAGTTGTGTGTTAACTTCTCTGTGTCATCACTTGTTTTGTTTAAGATTATAGACTTACTTTACCAATGTTGCAGAGAGAAAGGGTTGTGGGTGCAGTGTGAGCCAGACTTAAAAGGTACAGGTGTAGTCTGAACCCACATAACTGGCATCACCAGTGTGTGTTAGTATTGCTGTGTAACAAATCAGCTGAAATCTAATGGCTTCAGACTTAAAATCTCAGGTCAGGAATTCAGGAGCATCTCTGCTGGACTCTTTGCTTTGGGTCTTATAAAGTTAAATAGTCAGGTGGTAGCTCTGAGGTCCTTTTTAAAAGCTTTAACGCTGAACACCGGCTGGCTTGGTAGAGCATACAACTCTTTTTTTTTTTTTTTTTTAATATGTTTTTAATAAAATTTACATCCAAATCAGCATGTAGTGCAACAATGATTTCAGGAGTAGATTCCTTAATGCCCCAAACCCATTTAGCCCATCCACCCTCCCCACAATCCCTCCAGTTCGCCTGTTCTCCATATTTAAGAGTCTCTTATGTTTTTTCCCCCTCCCTGTTTTTATATTATTTTTACTTCACTTCCCTTATGTTTATCTTTTGTATCTTAAGTCTTCATATGAGCAAAGTCATATTTGTCTTTGACTAATTTCCCTTAGCATAATACCCTCTAGTTCCATCCATGTAATTGCAAATGGTGTAGAGCATACAACCCTTGATCCCAGGGTTGTGAGTTAAAGCCCCACGTTAGATGTAGAGCTTTAAAAAATTTTTTTCCTTTTTAATTTTTTTAATCTTTATTTTTGAGAGACAGAGTGTGAACAGGGGAGGAGCAGAGAGCTTCCATCTGAAGAAGGCTCCAGGCCCTGAGCTGTCAGCACAGAGCCCGACACAGAGCTTGAACCGTGAGATCATGACCTGAGCCGAAGTTGGATGCTCAACTGACTGAGCCACCTAGGTGCCCCCCCCCCCCAAAATTTTTTTTTAACTTATCTGGGCTATAGAGCTATTCTAAGCATCATCTCTCTGTTACTGGCTCAGTGTTTCCTTAAGATCTGCATCATGGTGGCTCCAGGGCATTTGAACATAATTTCAGGGCTTTGAGGTGGAGCCAGGCAGAACCTGGATCTTCTTTAGTACTTAGCACTGTGGAAGTCATAGCATCACTTCACTATACTCTGTCATGACATCAGAAGTCTCAGAAGACTAAATCCCAGCTTCAGGGGAAAGGAACTTCTGTTGGGAGGAGTGTGAATCATGTAAGAAGAACCTGTAGGGATGGAAATACACATATTTTAAGCCAATCCAAAGATAGATTGGACTTGAAAACAGGATATGCAGTTCAGCCAGCTCTCCTTGTAAGAGTTTTATTTTTATTTACTAAAAATACATTTTTTTTTCAATGATTATTTTGAGAGAGCATGAGCAGGGCAGGGGCAGAGAGGGAGACACAGAATCTGAAGCAGGCTCCAGGCTCTAAGCTGCACAGAGTCCAACGCGGGGCTTGAACCTATGAACTGTGAGACCATCACCTGAGCCAAAGACAGACACTTACCGACTGAGCCACGCAGGCGCCCCTTATTTATTATTTTATTATTTTTTTAATGTTTATTTTTGAGAGGGAGAGAGCGTGAGCAGGAGAGGAGCAGAGAGAGAGGGAGATAGGATCCAAAGTGAGAACCACGATGACAGCCGGATGTGGGGCTCAAACTCATGAAGTGAGATCATGACCTGAACCAAAGTTGGACGCTTCACCGACAGCCACCCAGGCACCACAAGAGTTTTATTTTCAAGAAAGACAGATTTTATTTGAGGGTATTTACAAGTGTACTGTGTTCAACTTGTTAAGAGTCACTTGTTATCTGTATAGAGATATATTTCAAAGCTATTTCTGAGAGAAAGCCATTTCAGCCTAGAAATTCAAGAAAAATGCCCACTTAAAGTTTTGTGATTCTCATTTTACATTTTAAAATTTATTCATACTGAAATAACATGACATTTTAAGAGCATTGTTTTTCACATTTGGTTTAAGAAAATGTCCACTCCATAAAGCAGAACTCAGTGGAATGAGTATATGTGATTAGTTTAATAGAATTATGTTGTAATGCTAGGACAAGATAGAATTGCCTAGTAGTTTCCAGGAGGGTCAGATATGTTTCAAATTTTCTTTAAAAGCAATTAAAACTGAGAAAACTTGATTTTTGCTAAATTATGAATACTTTATGACACAACAAAATTGAACAGAAGTAACAGCTGAATCAAGTCATCTTTATTGTGTGAAAGCTTGAAACGTTTCACCATGTTTTAAAACAAGTTTGCTAGTTCCTACCAAAATAACACCAGCATTTTTCACAGAGCTAGAACAAAGAATTCTAAATTTGTATGGAACCAGAAAAGACCCCAAATGCCAAAGTAATGTTAGAAAAGAAAGCCAAAGCTGGAGACATCACAATTCTGGTCTTCAAGCTGTATTACAAAGCTGTAATCATCAAGATAGTATGGTACTGGCACAAAACCAGACACGTAGATCAATGGAACAATAGAGAACCCAGAAACGGACGCACAAATGTATAGCCAACTAATCTTTTACAAAGCAAGAAAGAGCATGCAATGGAATAAAGTCTCTTTAACAAATGATGTTGGGAAAACTGGATCACTTTCTTATGCCATACGCAAAAATAAACTCAACATGGATGAAAGACCTAAATGTAAGACAGGAAACCACCAAAATCCTAGAGGAGAAAACAGGCAACCACCTCTTTAACCTTGGCCACAGCAACTTCTTAGTAGACCTATCTCTGGAGGCAAGGGAAATAAAAGCAAAAATGAACTATTGGGTCCTCATCAAGATAAAAAGCTTCTGCACAGTGAAGGAAACAACAAAACTAAAATGCAACTGACAGAATGGGAGAAGATATTTGCAAATGACTTTGCGAATGACATCTGATAAAAGGTTATCCAAAATTTATGAAGAACTTATCAAAGTAAACACCCAAAAAACAATCCAGTGAAAAAATGGGCAAAAGACATGGACACTTTTCCAAAGAAGACATCCAGGTGACTAAGAGACACACACAAAGATGCTCAACATCATTTATCATCAGGGAAATACAAATCAAAACTACAATAAGATACCACCTCACAGCTGTCAGAATTGCTAAAATTAACAACACAAGAAACAACAGGTGTTGGCGAGGATGCAGAGAAAGGGAAATGCTCTTGCACTGTTGGTGGGAATGCAAACTGGTGCAGCCACTCTGGAAAACAGTATGGAGGTTCTTCAAAAAATTAAAAACAGGAATACCCTATGACCCAGCAATTGAACTGCCAGCTATTTATCCAAAAAATACAAAAATGCTGATTCAAAGGGGCACATGCACCCTGACGTGTATAGCAGCACTATCAACAATAGACAAATTATGGAAAGAGCCAAAATGTCTATCAACTGACGACAAATGGATAAAGAAGATGTGGCATATATATACAATGGAATATTACTCGGACATCGAAAAGAAATCTTGCCATTGCAACAACGTGGATGGAACTAGAGTGTATTATGCTAAGTGAAATAAGTCAGAGAAAGATACATGTATGATTTCACTCATGTGGAATTTAAGAAACAAATGAACATAGGGAAAGGGAAGGAAAAATAAGATAAGAGGCAAACCAGAGACTCTTAAATACAGAGAAAAAAGGTTGCTGGAGGGATGTGGGTAGGGGGACGGGCTAAATAGGTGATGGGCATTAAGGAGAGCACTTGGGATGAGCACGGGGTGTTATATGTAAATGATGAATCACTAAATTCTACTCCTGAAATCACTATTACACTGTGTGTTAATCCACTTGGATTTAAACAAAAATTTAAAATTAAAAAAAAAAAAGAAACTTAGAAAAATGAGTTTAACATTTCTGGGATACCATTTTTGGGATAGAAAAAATGTCCAAAATGTTCATGGTGCATAGCAGTCTTGCTGCTAAATTAGGAATTGCATACTGTTTCTTTAGCATAAGAAATTATATATAGTTGACCGTTGAACAACTCAGGGTGGTGGTATTAGGGGTGCTGATTTCCACCACACCCCCACCCCCGCCATACATACACTGTCAAAATCCCATATACAGCTTTGACTTACCCAAAACTTAACTAGTAGTACCCTACTGTTGACAGGAAGCCTTATTGAAACAGTCAACATATATTTTGTAAGTTATATGTATTGTACTGCATTAGGATGTACTATTGTGATACCCTGTGGGGTGTAGAGCTATTTCCAAAAAAATAGTTCCATACCATGTAACTTTTGTTGTATTAGTTAATGGCTTTGTCCTTTATTAGATGTGCCAGGCACTTCAGATATGTTAATGGTGGGGCTCCTGGGTGGGTCAGTTGGTTAAGCATCTGACTTTTGATAATCGGCTCAGGTGATGATCTTTCGGTCATGGGATCAAGCCCTGCTTCAGGCTCCGTGCTGAGCATGAAGCCTGCTTGGAGTTCTCTTTCTCTCTCCCTCTCCCCCACCTCCCCTGTGTTTCTTTCTCTCTCTCTCAAAATAAAATAAACTTAAAAAAAGGAATAACATCTTTTAAAAAAGGTATGTTAATGGTAATATTCACAGCAGTCTTGTGAAGCAGAAATTGTTGTCTTTACTTACAGATGAAGAAATTAAAGTTCATATACACTAAATTTATTTAAAGCCACAGAGCTCTGTGGTGATAGAGCCAAGATTGGACCCCAGATCTCTCTGATTTCAAAGTCTCATGTTGTTTCTACTATATTTCTATTATGTTTCTACTGTATATGTTCCTACTAAATTAAATCAGACATGAGCTAGTCAACTCAGAGTTTATGAATTCTTATCCTAGAATGGCTGGTCCCTGTGCCTTGGGCTTTTTGTCATGGAAGTTAGCTACATACTCTGACTAGTTCTGTGCATCTGCACACCTTTCATGCCAGGCATTTGAAACTGGGACTAATGGTATGTGGGTTTTTTTTTTTTTTAAGATTATTGTACTTTATTTCACAACTTTATTGAGGAATAATGTAGAATAAACACATATTTAAAGAATACAATTTGATGAATTTTGACACATGTATATACCCGTGAAACCATCATCATAATAAATACCCTTTACTCCTTAAGATTTCTTTGTGCCTCTTTGTGATCTGTACCTCTCACCATCCCTAAGCAACCACTGATCTATTTTCTGCCTTTATAGTTTGCATTTTCTAGAATTTCATATAAGTAGAGTTACATAATGCTGTTTTAAATGTTAGAATTTTCTTCTCTGCTTAGGCTGCTCTAGTCACATCAGCACCATATGAGTTGTGTTCCTTTGGAGCACTCTCCATCTGAGGCTTGGCAGACCCCCTGCAATCTGTGATGCCTCTCCCTTAAACTGCTCTAGCTGCCACTTCCCTACTCTATCTTAGATAATCTTTACTTGTTTCTTAAAGCCATGAAAGACCCAGGAAGGCTTACATGATTCTTTTCCTGAAGCTCGCTGGCTATGACCTTTCTAGTTTCCCTTCTAAATGGATAATGAATGCTACAGTTCTGATCCTGATAGGCAGTTCTCCAGTTAGGGCCCAAACCATACATACTATGCTCCCTGGCAGTCAAAGGTCAATGAGGGCAAGTGGGGTTCAGATCCTGCCCCATCTAGATTTCCCAGTGGTAGATTGGCAGATCCTTTCTCCCAACTTGTCTGAATGTGTGTGTATGTGTGGGTGCACGCGTGTTGGGTATGCATAGGGTTCTTGCTATATAAAGTTGCAAGTATATGTATGAGCATATTAATTTTGGAAAATCAAGTGCTCAACCCTTTAAAATATTTTGTTTTTACTGTACAAAACAGAATCCGTTAATCTTAAAACAGCCGGCTATTTCACCAGCAAAATGGGTTTATTTAGGAATAACAATTGCAATTTGGGACATGCAAGCTATGGCAAAACGGTAGGCAATCCTGGAGAACAAAGGAGAGGACTACTTTTTATAGAGGAAGGGGGGCTGTTGGGAGGGATTGTTATAAACAAAGAGTCCATTGGAGTAACCTGGGAGTTTGAAATGTGGTGGCTTCTCATTGATTGAGTTGTGACAGTCTCTCACTGGCTGGGCTGCTGCCTCAGGGAGAAAATGTTCCTTCCTCCTGCTGGGGTAGTCAAGTATAGGCTTCTTCCTGTTTGGCAAAGGGCTACGAGAACTCCCCCTTCTGGCCTCTCAACTCCATTTAAATGAGGTTTCCTTTATTGAGTTTCACAAATCAAATACAAAATGATATTTGCTCCAAAATTTCATTATTTCTGAGTCATAAGTATTTTTATGACATGACTAAGGTCATGTTATTAAAAAAGTTATTTCAGTTTAAATAATTTCAAACTAATCCATATCTGAAATGTGTGTTATTTCATCTTTCATATCCTTAATCTCAGCTCGGACTATTGTTAAATTAGATATTTTTTCATTTAAGAAAGCAATTTCTTTCTCTCGTTGTAGTAAGTCAGTAACCAATCTTCCAATGCGTAGTGTTAAATCATTTACCAATGGTTCCAAACGGGAAAAGTCCTTCTTTAGATTATACACCTTTGGTTTTAGATCATTTGCAAAAGTCACGGTCTTCATAACTTTAGCTCTATCACTTTCTAAGCTTAAAAACCTATCTGTGTGCTTGTTGAAATTATTCTTTAGCTCTGAAAGTATCTTCTTAATAGAGTTAATTTTTTGTGAATTTTCAGATGCTGTCTTCCGGAGCATTGCTGTTCGATCGATGCTACTTGAAAGAAGATCACCTATGTTTTTTACTGTATCTTTTTCTATTTTTTCTATTTTATTTTCTAATTCTTGCACAGAATCTGTCAATGATGTTGCATCAGTTACTAAACCTGAAATACGTCGTATATCTGTTTTTACAGTTGTAATCTTGAGACCAACATCTTTTGCCATGGAAGTTGTACTTTGGTCTACTTTTGTTACATCTTGAGAAAGAGTTGTCAAATTGTTGTTCAGTATATTTTGTTTTTCAGTTATCCTGTTGGACCAAGTTTTCACTTCATAAATTTCCTCCTGTAGACGCTTCAGATGGGCAATTATTTGAAAAGACTTCCACTGTTCCACGATAGCTTCAGACTTCTGACACTATAAGAAAATATAACACCACAATAATTAACTTGATTAAAAGCTTAATATTTAAAATTCAACTTAAATTTTAGGTGCTATTTATTTTGTTTTTTAATGTTTATTCATTTTTGAGAGACAGAGAGTGAGGTGAGGATGGGCAGAGAGGGAGACACAGAATTTGAAGCAGCCTCCATGCCCAGCACAGAGCCCTATGCGGGACTTGAACTCACCAAATACGAGATCGTGATCTGAGCTATAGTCAGATGCTTAACTGACTGAGCTACCCATGCGCCTCCATAATTTTTGAAACATAAGTTTGTAGCTATTTCAAGTGCTAGAATGAAGGGGCCAATGCCCAAGACTCCATATGCATATCTTTATTGTCCTATTACATTTAAAGATTTTATTTTTAAGTAATTTCCACACCCAACATGGGTTGGACTTACAACCCAGAGATCAAGTCACATGCTCTACCAACTGAAAAAGCCAGGTTCCCCTCTCCTATTACTTTTATGAATAATTTCCTGGGGTATCTATCCATGAATAATTCAATTAACTAATTCTTAAATTCCTAGTATTTTAGGCATACCAAGTGTGAGGGACATAAAGATGAGTACAGCTTGGGTTGTGACCTCAACTCAGTTTAGCAGAGGATAGATATGTAAAAAGCAAAACAACCAGAGAATAAAAAAACTATCTCCAAAGTTCTAAAATCCTGTGATTTCAAATACAAGTGGTTCGCAACTTTTGTATATTTCCATGCCATCCTCCCTCCCCACCATCCATTGTAATACTGATATCTATAAATTGTCATTTTGGTTTAACTTGGATACATTAGTTGCTGAACATTTTTTCCCCATCCCATCCAACCCCTAGTTGATGAACATTTTGAGCCACATAACTGCCTGGCAGCTATGACAAGCTGAAATGTAGAATAGTTAACTCATAGTAGTGATTCCCCCTCCTTGCCCATATGTTTGATTTCAAAACATATTTTAGGACTTTTCTCCTCAGTAGGTTTATGCTATGTTATTTAATGGTGGGGAGAGATGGCCCAAAATATTTTTTGGTAGTGAAGTTAGAATATGAAAATGTTATTATTGGTGTGACATTAAAGAGTAACCACAAACCGGAAGGAAATCAAGTAGTGATTGCAAAAGCACTGTTTTTTTTTAAGGGAAAGGTTTTGCAAGTGTATTTGCTGAAACAGAGCCTCCAAAGGGTGAAGAAAGTAGATGGCTTATTTCTTCCATTTCATTATTAGGTTATTATTTATTAACATATCTACTCTGGTAGAGTAAATGTAGCTTACCAGCATTACACAGTTAAGAGTCCTCAGAAAGAGCCTACTTTATTTTTTAATTATTTATTTATTTTTGAGAGAGAGTGAGGGGAGAAGAATTCCAAGCAGGCTCCACCCTGTGAGGGAAGAGCCCACCTAGGGGCTCCACATGGGGCTCAAATTCAGGAGCCCATGAGATCATGACTTGAGTTAAAATCAGGAGTCAAATGCTTAACCCACTGAGCCACCCAGACGCTCCAGAACTTTATTTTTATAAGGATCAGATCATTAAGAAACTGCTAGTAAGGCTCTCTTTCACTTGATAGCTTATAAAAGCAATTTATCATGAACTTCTATTGATCTTTACTAACATATTAACTGAACACAGTGTAGGAATAGTCTTGAAATTGTTTCACAAAATTGTTTTTAGAATTACTTAGGGCTTGTTTAAATTATTTGCCTAGAATGGACAGAAGAGTTGGAGAGTCTACCAAAAAGATTCACAAGATTCAGTCAGAAATTTAAATATTTACCAAATTCCTATCATATATGCAAGGTACTAAGCTAGATGCTGTCCTGTAATGGTCAGTATTATCTCAATCTGCAAGTGGAGCAACATGGTTCAAGGGAATGATGTGGGTCCAACTGGTTTTCCCAAAACTTTGATAAAAGATCTTTGAACTATAACTAAAGGACCTGGAAATTTTATTAATCTCTAAAATTTAAAACCATGTAAAGCCAGAAGGGGTCTTAGAGATTAAAAAAATATTTTTTTTTTAATGTTTATTTATTTTTGAGAGAGACAGAGACAGAATGCAAGTGGTTTGGGGCAGAGAGAGAGGGAGACACAGAAGCAGAAGCAGAAGCAGGCTCCAGGCTCTGAGCTGTCAGCACAGAGCCCAACGCGGGGCTCGAACTCACAAGCTGTGAGATCATGACCTGAGCCGAAGTCTGACGCTCAACCGACTGAGCCACCCAGGCGCCCCAGAGATTTTTTGATATAATTCCCTCATTTTACAAATTAAAAATCTAAGCCCCCAAATAAAGTGCCCAAGAACACACAGTTAGTGGCAGAGCCTAGATTGGAAGATTCTGGCCTAAGGCTTTTTCTCCATCTCGCTTTCCCACTCTTGCCTAAACATTTATCAGTTCCTTCTTATGCCCAAGGCCCAAACAATTTTAGGTCATAGTTACAACCTTTGGGTGACTTACAGTCTTGTTTAATGGTGACATGGAAGAGACACATTTGGCAGAATTAGTTTTTTGAATTCTCAAGATGGTTCTATTGACAGATTTCTTGTAATTTTCTCCCCATGATTGAACAGTAGCAGGTTGCATTGTATAGTGGGAGGTCAGTAGCCTCTGGAGTTAGACAGACGTAGCAGTGTGACTACAAGTTTTCTAACCTTGGTAAGCCCCAATTTCCTCATTTGAATAATGGGTGTCAAGGCTAGCAAAGTTGTAGTGGGAAGTAGTGATAATATGGGTCATGGTAGGTACTCAATACACAGAGCTGTTACTGTTGACAATGATGAACATAGACTTCCTAGCAGCATTTGACACATAATAGACTCAAAATGCTAGTTCTCTCCTCCCTTGCTGTGAAAGCTGCGATGGAGCATTTTGATTCATATTAAATTAATACTTTATAGCTGAACTAAAAAAAACAAAACAGATGATGGGCAAATTTGCAGAGCTTTTGCCACCTGTGCAAATATGAAGTAAGTATATAGAGAAATGAGTTTTTTCCATGTGTTTGGTGAATTTGCAGTATCATTATTTTTAATGACATATTAATCTTGGATCACGATTATAGATTCATAGAAAGGTAATCAGGTTAAGATGAAAAATAATGCCATTGACTTTGTATCTTACTAGTTTTCCATTAAACCATATGGATAATAAATCAACATTTTTATTTTTCATTATAAAATATAAAAGTACACTTAGTCAACAGCTTACAATCATTAGGCAAAATTTAAGGAAATACATATTTTTTAATTTTTTCTTTGACGTTTATTTATTTTTGAGACAGAGACAGAGCATGAATGGGGGAGGGGTAGAGAGAGGGAGACACAGAATCTGAAGTAGGCTCCAGGCTCTGAGCTGTCAGCACAGAGCCCGACGCAGGGCTCGAACTCATGGACTGTGAGATCATGACCTGAGCCAAAGTTGGATGCTTAACCAACATAAATAGATTCTTTTAAGTTTATTTGAGAGACAGAAATAGCACACACAAGTGAGGGAAGGGCAGAGAGAGAGGGAGCGCGGGAATCCCAAGCAGGTTCTGCACTGCCAGCACAGAGCCCGACAGGGGACTCGAACTCATGAACCATGAGATTACACCTTGAGCTGAAACCAAGAGTTGGACGCTTAACCTACTGAATCATCCAGGCACTCCATAAATAGATTTTTAAACTTTGCATCCAGAAGTTAAAAAAATTAGGTGTTTGTTTTGTAAAAGTGATTTACTTGTACTAAATTAAAAAAATGGACCCAGTACTCTATCAGAAATTAACTGATATAAAATTTGTTATCAATTACAAAGATACAAAAATGTGTTTTAGAGTATGGTAATCTTCCTTAAAGGAAAGACTAACAGTATAATTTAATATTTGATACACAGGAAGTTCTTGAAATTTCAAGGATCTGTGTTATATAAATGAATGTAAGAAACAGAAGACAAATCAGGTACATCTAAATCTGACAGGTTTTTAGAGGAAAAACTGAATAAAGGAAAATATAGATATGCACATGTACATAATATGCATATACATGTACGCAATAGTTTTCTCGTGAAATACTTAGAGAAAGGCAGTTTTTGATTCCCTTGTAACTGTCACTATAGAACAGAATGGCCATCTTGTTTCCATTCATTTTCTGTAACCAGTACTATGGTATATACAAGTTAATAATGATGTATCAAATATGGTAATAGGCCAAATAAATAAATAAAACTGAAGATCACATCTGACATGTTGGGTTGGAAGCTGAAATAACAAAGTTCTAGTGAAGTTCAGAATCTATTTTATTAGCATTAAAATAAAAGTAAACAAAAACAATTTTGTCAGTGCACACAGATAAGAACTTAAGACATTCAGAAGTCAAGGGATTTAATGTTAAGATTCCAGAAATTAATGCTATGCTTTTAATAGTAGCATTCTTTCAGGCTTATCTTTATGACCCATGGCTGTCTACCTACCATAGGACCTCCTAAACCCAAAATAGAACTTGTTTGGGATTTTAAAAAAAATGTGCAAATTTACATAATAAAACTACCTGACCACAACTACTTTTCACAATTGACTGCTTTCAAGTTCTTTGTGTTTATTTTTTATAACTATGATCATGCATTTAAACTTATTTTTTAAAATTTATTTAATATTTTAATTTATTTAAAAAATCTCTACACCAAACATGGGGCTCAAACTCGCAATCCCGAGATGAACAGTCACATGCTCTTTCAAGTGAGCCAGCCAGGTGCCCCTCAAGCTGTGTTTAATTCCACTGATATTACATAATAAAACTGGGACTATAGTTGGTTATTGGCAAGAATACACAAGTAAGAATAGTACTTCCTTCCATATGCAATTGACTCAGTTTTCAATGCCAAGCTTGGACACTTTGATACATCAGTCACCAATAAGAGTCTTATGTGTTCCCCCAACCCTGAACATTTTCCGATTATCATTATTTGAAAAATCTGACTAGATCTCCCCTTAATCACATCTCAGTATGTCTACATCTTATTCCTTATGACTCCATTATATGAGTTAGAATAAAATAAAATCACTATGTAAAACAAATTGGCATGGGTAGTTTGGGAGCTCTTTAAAACAATGACATATGCTTAATTACCTTATAGTTACCATAATTTCTCATTATGTTGCTTTTTCCTCTTTAAAATAGGCCACAGGTGTATTGGTATATTTTTATTGTAGATAAAATAATTTATCTAGAGACCATGTATCTAGCAAACTCAAGAGTCTGTAACACAGATAGAACCTTTGAAAAAACAAAGCCCAGGTATACAAAGATATTCCAACAGTCCATACTTCAGAGGATACACACTTAATTCATAGGGTAAAAACTTCAATAGAAACATCTTTACTTTTTTTTTTTAATTAAAAAAAATGTAAATAATCCCTATGCCCAACATGGGGCTTAAACTCATGACCTTGAGATCAAGAGTGGTATACTCTATGGACTGAACCAGCCAGGCACCCCCATATTTACTCTTATTTAAAAATTCTTACAAGTATCTGTAACATATTTTAGAACCTTAATAAAAAGTAAAAATGTTTCCCAGGCTCCATAGTTTTCAAAAAGTACATATTAATCCATAGCAAAGCACCTTAAGTTCCTCCTTGGGCATCTTATTTTTCATTTTAGACAAATTCCCTATGCACTTGGTGGTCTGGATCTTGGCTTGCAGTAAATTACAAAGGAAATGCAGAACTGATTAGGGCAGGCACATTCCCACCCAACCTTGGGCCAATGGGTCGCATCTTTAGGTGGTAATAAAGGTATAAGAAATAGACATAAGGTTTGAAAATATAGCAAACTAGGGTCATTTAGTGAGAAGGGAAATACTCCTCTATAGCTTCTAGCCATGTTAATATATTTGGGTCCAATATAATAGGTGAAATTCACAGTAATGCCCATTAATTATTAGAAAATCATTTAAAAATATTAAGTATATTGCTTTAAAAAAGTAGAGAAGTTATTTTGGAAATATTTCTATTTAAAATGGCCAAAATGAAATAAATTTTATTGCTTAAAAGGGTAAGCTTTGATTATCTGGATAATCCAAGTGTGTGAATATCTCACTTACTTGCTGGTAATGTAGGATAAAGTGAGGCATATCAAAATAACATAAAAGCATGGAAACAATAAGTTTACGTATAACAATATGGTCATCAAAATAAATGTAGTGCATTTAAAAATCATCATCAATTCCTTTATTTTCTAGATTATATTCTTCTAAAGTTCCCTTTTCTCTTGTATTTGAATATACCATAAAATCATGAACTTTTCCTTTTAGAACATCGAGTTCATTTTGCATCTTTAATATGCTATTATCATACTGAATTCCTTCAAGGGTTTTCTGCATCTCCATTATTTCAGATACTGCTTTCAGCATATCATCTTCCATATTAAACATCTGAGTAGTCAAGTCTTCTATTTTTTTTTCTGTCCCTATCAGATCCTGAGAGACCCTGAGAACAGAGCGAACAGCACTTTCAATTGCTGGCAAATGTGTCTTGCATTCTTCAACTTTGGGTTCATAGCTGGAAAGCTTATGAGTCAGGTCTTCATCTCTGGCAAAGAGAGCATGCTGTTCCTCTTCTAACTTTTCAACTGCTTTTGTATCAGAGCCAAGCTGCTCTTCTACTCGCAGAAGATCCTCTTCTTCTTGTCTTTTTACTGTTCTAATATTTCTTAGTGTGCTATCTTCCAAATCTTTTAGCCTTTCAGTGAGCAATTTTATTTCTTGTTCAGCTGAGTTAATTTGGACCGTAACTTGAGAATGTATGTGTTTTGATTCTGATTTGAAAGTGTCTGTATTAACATTCATTTCATCTAGGCTTCTTTTCCAGAAATCTGAAACATTCTGGAATTTCTCATTAAGGCTTTGCATCTTTTGGGTGAGCAGCTCTTCACTATTTTGAATGTCATGCATGGTACTTTGCAGGCTGGATACTTCCTGCTCAAACTGGGTCACCAAGGACATGGATGATGTAGCTTCCTGCAGGATACTTTCAGTAGACTCAAGCTGTATTTATAACACAAAACAATTCCCAAAGCTACTTAATAACTTTTATATTAGGGAAACACACTTTAACAATCACATCCCCAGTTCAAATTCTGAATATGTCTAAGATATCCAATTATATAAGAAGCATAATGACAGAAAAACATTTTTAAATAAATGTGATAGATTAGCACTATGGTAGAAAAACATACACCTGAATTTATAAATCTAAATATTTCCACATTTTCATGGAAGGATATTCAAGAAAGAAATAATGTCAAAGAAGCCTGAAGTATATCACATTTCCTTCTTTTCTTACTCCAATGGAGAGCAACCTAGTTGTCATTTTTATAAGTTATTTGGCTTTTTTTAGAAACTGTAACCTAGGGGCATCTGGGTGGATCAGTCAGTTAAGCCACCGACTTCGGCTCAGGTCATGATCTCGCGGTCTGTGAGTTCAAGCCCCGCGTCGGGCTCTGTGCTGACAGCTCAGAGCCTGGAGCCTGTTTCAGATTCTGTGTCTCCCTCTCTCTGACCCTCCCCCGTTCATGCTCTGTCTCTCTCTGTCTCAAAAATAAACGTTAAAAAAAAATATTAAAAAAAGAAACTGTAACCTAGTTAATTCTAGTTAATCACAGAATTCTAGTTAATCATAGAATTCTAGTTAATCACAGATTTATTTCTTAAGTTCTATGATTCTGGAAGAGTTTGTGCCTGAAAATTTCTTGACTGACCTCTTACAGAGAAGGTACCAGAATCAGATCTTATAGCTATAACAAAGGCAAAAATGAATAAAAATCATGTTCAGTGAGGCAACTCACATCAAATAGTAATCTGTGCTAATAAGTATCTATATTGCAGTAAACTTTCTGGCATCTCCTCATATGTGCCTAGAATAGAGACGGGTCAAGCTGTAGACCTCTTTTAGTCTAAACTTACGTATAGATAACAGCCTTAGAGACTACAGGAAGGTCTAGAATGATCATTAACTTATTAAATATTTCAGCATAGTGCTGAAGACATAATACTATAAAAGACATGGTTCTGCCCTTAGGCAGCTTAGTTTAATAGAGGAGAAAGCCAAGTCTACGTGTGTTATGACAGGGGAAGAATTATGGAAGCACTTACATGGGGCACCAAAACCAGACTTCAATGATCAAGGAAAATATTCCAGAAGTATTATCTAATGTCTGCTTCTAGTTACTTTTTTAAATCATCCTACACACTAGAGCCAAATTAAGCTTTTAAAAACTGCCATGAACATGATGGTACAACATTAAAAAACCCACAATGTTTCCTAATACTTCTAATATGATAAAGTCCTAAATTTATCTCTATATGTTATTCTTCCCTCCTTGTTGCTTAGCTAAGTTCTGTCTTTCCTTTAAGGTTCAGACCAGATCTCACCCCTCAGTGCAGCATTCCTCCACAGCCCTAGCCCTGACAGCCCAAACTCCTGGAGCACCTATTGTGTTGTGTAATTTGACACCTGTTTGGTACTTAGCACACATAATTAAAGAATTTTTGAGCGTTCGCTCTGTGCCAGACCTCGTGCTACACACTAGGTATGAAAATATAGACATAATATGGTTCCTGACTTTATAACAGGACAGAGGAGACAGCACTTTGGATCTTTTACATCACATTCTGGAGATCTATTAAGATTTATTGATCATCGGGGTGCCTCAGTCAGTTAGGCGTCCGACTCTCAGTTTTGGCTCTCATGATCTCACAGTTTTGTGAGTTTCAGCCCTGCGTTGGGCTCTGTGCTGACAGTGCGGAGCCTGCTTGGGATTTTCTCTCTCTCTCTACTCCTCCCCTGCTCATGCTGTCTTTCTCTCAAAATAAATAAATAAACTTAAAAAATAACAGATTTCTTGATTATCCTTTGTTCCATTATTAGGCATCAGGGGTATAGAGATAAAAAACACAGTGTTGGCTCTAAAGAGCAGTAAAGGAGGCAAATTAATGACAACAAAAACTGACAATAGATTATGATTCGTGTCATGACAGAATTAGCATGGGGAGAATGGATGCTTTGAGGGGAGATCAGCAGTCTGAAATGAGGAAAGGCTTAGAAGTGACTCCGAAATCTGACTCTTCAACAGACTGATGTTATTAGGTGAAGATATGAAAGCTTCTAAATTCCTTGGGGAAGAGAGCATGTCTAATGCTTTTTTGTAGCCCCTGTAACTTATGGTATAAAAAACATGTTTGTTGATATTTAGGAAGAATGGCCATAAACCTTCTAGGCCTACCCAGTCAAGATCTGAAGCAATCCCAGGTGAAAGCTAGGAACAATGTGTGACCAAATATAATAAAACCATTCTGAAGCCTTGTTTAAAAATTATTTTGATGGGTGCCTGGCTGGTTCAGTCAATAGAGCATGCAACTCTTGATCCCAGGGTTGTAAGTTCGAGTCCCACATTGAGTGTAGACATTACTTAAAAATAAAATTTTCAGGGGCGCCTGGGTGGCTCAGTTGGTTAAGCATCTGACTTCAGTTCAGGTTATGATTTCACAGTCTGTGAGTTCGAGCCCCGCGTCGAGCTCTGTGCTGACAGCTCGGAGCCTAGAGCCTGCTTCGGATTCTGTGTCTCCCTTTCTCTCTGACCCTCCTCCGTTCATGCTCTGTCTCTCTCGGTCTCAAAAATAAATAAACATTAATAAATAAATAAATAAATAAATAAATAAATAAAAATAAAATAAAATCTTCAGGGGTGCCTGGGTGGCTCAGTTGGTTGAGCATCTAATTGGTTTCGGCTCAAGTCATGATATCACGGTTCGTGGGTTCGAGGCCCATGTTGGACTCTTGTGCTGGCGGTGTACAACCTGCTTGGGATCCTCTCTCCCTGCCCCTCCGTTGTTCACATGCTCTATCTCAAAATAAATAAACTTAAAAAAAAATAAGATCTTTAAAAAATTATTTTTAATGTACACATGTAGCTATAATACAAGATCCTTTAGAAAATTTTTTTTAAATTTTTTTTAACATTTATTCATTTTTTGAGAGACAGAGACAGAGCGTGAGTGGGGGAGGGGTGGAGAGAGAGGGAGACACAGAATCCGAAGCAGGCTCCAGGCTCTGAGCTGTCAGTACAGAGCCCGATGCGCGGCTGGAACTCACAAACCGCAAGATCATGACCTGAGCCGAAGTTGGACACTTAACCAACTGAGCCACCCAGGTGCCCCTAGAAATTAATTCTGAGAAATATTTGTACATCAGTAATACTGTTAGTTGTCTTAATATCAGCATTTTGAAGAGGTAAGCTTATCTTCACCGAAGGTAATTTCCTATTTAGGCTGTTTATCAGACCATCATTGTAAGACCCCAACCAAGTACAAGATCAACTTTTCACCATAGTAAAGGTCTCAAGATTTAATCTAAAAATACATGGTGTTTAGCATGCTACAATAATTTGCATTTAGGGGCTGTCAATGTATCCTAATAGTTTTTTCATATTTTTTGAAAAAGGGCTTAATACCTTAAATTTATTACTATTTAAAGTTTACAAAAGTTTGCATATACATTATATCACATCTGATCCTCATAAAAATCCTGTTATTCTCATTTAATGAGAATAGATGAAATAGAGGCCAAGAGAAGTTAAAGTGATTTTTCCAAGGTCACACAGTTGTGATGAGAGCCCACATCTAGTTGTTTTCCCCTCCTACTGATTATGCTGGCCTTTAGGACCAGCTTTGCGAAAAGGCAGCTATTGTTGAACTACTCCTAGGGAAGACTGGGAGAGAAAGAGTTTTGCGAAGACTGAATATTTCTTGGATCCCATGATGATATTTTAAAAATCTGCCTCAAAAAGCATTTTAATTGCCACCAAATTTTTCACTTAAAAAGGAAGTCTTTCTTCAAAATTTATTTTCAATAGCTTTTAAGTACATGGAGTTCCTATCTCCTGGGATTTTTTTCCCCATAATTTTTCTAATTGTTTTCTATAAATATGTGTGTGTGTGTGTGCGTGTGTGTGTGTATACATATATATATATACATATATAGAGCATGCAACTCTCGATCCCGGGGTTGTAAGTTCGAGTCCCACATTGGGTGTAGACATTACTTAAAAATAAAATTTTCAGGGGCGCCTGGGTGGCTCAGTTGGTTGAGCATCTAATTGGTTTTGGCTCAAGTCATGATATCACAGTTCGTGGTTTCGAGCCCCATTACATATTTTATAATTTTATAGCCCCAACAAGTACAACCAGATTCCAACTTGAGCCCTATGTCAAAATACCCATTCTTGCAGTCCTATGCAGTTTCTTTCCAAGGCCCCTAAGCTTACCCTCTACGGAATCCCCTGACATATGTGAGAGGTGTATAATTTTCATCCATGGCTTTTCTCTTCTGGGGGATTATATACTAATTCTGTGCACGAGGCTGCAGGAACTCAGACCCTCCATTTCATTTGTCTATTTTGTAAATCCTTGTTCACCTTGGTGCCAAGCACAAGTCCTTGTCTACCTTATGACATGAGTAAAGGTTTAGTGAATGAATAAATGAACAAAGAAGGCATGTTTCCCAGTGATAGCTTGATTTCTGTTAGCCAGACAAGACCTCCATGATGCTTTATTGGTTGCAGCTGACTTCTCCTGAGAAGCATGGCAGTTAAAATTTTTTTTATCTGTCTCACATATCTAAGAATTCCAGCAATAATGCATCTGCATTTGCAGGTTTAAGAAACACAACATACACATGGATTTTAATTTTCATTTGGCTACAGAATCAAAATTTATTTTTATATTAGTCATTATTATATGCAGATGTATGTAAATTTACGAGCTGGAAAGTGAAGAAAAAAAAAAGCAACTGATGGATCTTTGCCCAAAAAGTCCATTCCTATTCTAATTTTGTACCTACCTAAAGAACAATTATATTTTCAGTGCCCTAGACA
Organism: Felis catus; assembly: GCF_018350175.1. NCBI lineage: Eukaryota > Metazoa > Chordata > Mammalia > Carnivora > Felidae > Felis > Felis catus. The sequence goes on from NC_058374.1 coordinate 119,387,324, forward strand.
CTTAAATAGAAATTTGGAGTCATATCAATATGAGAATATTGGTCTTTTTAAACAGTAACATATATTACATTAAAAAAAATCCTTTCCTTTCAAAATAATCTGAGTCTAAATTGGATTAAAGGGGAGAATGTAATGATGTAGGAAAACCAGTGAGAGTTAAGACAGTAATGGTCTAAAAGGCAGGAAAAAGGAAATTATGAACTGGGGTAGAAGTGTGGTAGTAGGGAAGAAAAATGGGAAAATCTTCCCAAATAAGCCAATTAATAATTACCTTTTCTGAAATTAAACTGATTTTACTTTGAAGTCCTTGGAACTTGTTGGTTTCTATTTTCAGTAACTGGTATTGGCTTTCCACCTTTGCAAACTTTTCCGACTGCTGAAATACAAACCTGGAAAAGAAAAAAAAAATTCACTACCTCCTAATTTATATCCATTTAAGTTAGAATTTTTTAAAAAAGTTTATTTATTTATTGTGAGTGTGTGCACAAGTGAGGGAGGGGCAGAGAGAGAGAGAGAGAGGGTTAGAGAGAATCCCAAGTAGGCTCCATACTGTCAGCACAAGTCAGCACATACAAGTCAGAGCCTGACTTGGGGCTTGATCCCATGAACCCTGAGATCATGACCTGAGCTGATATCAAGAGTCGTATGCTTAACTGACGGAGCCACCCAGGCCCCCAAGTTTGAATTTTGAAGGAACATTTTATACTTCTGGTAAGGACAACATAAATTCTGGTATGAGTGGTGACAGCCTTTAGTAGTTTATTTCAACAAATTAATAGAAAGTGAAAACTATTCCTGTTCAAGTCTAAGTTCAGGAGTGAGATGGTGTGATAGTTGTATGCACAAGAAATATTTTGGAGGAAGAAACGATGAATTATCTAGAACAAGATATGGGATCCCTACTATTTTTCTCAAGGCTATATATGGGTAATATCTAGAAAATAAGTGTTTTCATACTGAAATGTAGAAGAGTTACCTGTATAAAAAAAGTATTAAAATTTTTTTTAATGTTTATTTTTGAGAGAGAAAGAGAGTGAACAGGGGAGGGGCAGAGAGAGAGACAGACACAGAATCTGAAGCAGGCTCCAGGCTCTCAGCTATCAGCACAGAGCCCGACGTGGGGCTCGAGTTCATGAACTGTGAGATCGTGACCTGAGCTGAAGTTGGACGCTTAACCGACTGAGCCACCCAGACAAACCCCCAAAAAGGTATTTTTAAACTATAATGTAGAAAAGAAAATAAAATTGGAATAGGACAGAGAGATGATGATTAGAAGTCGCAAAATAACAATAGTTAAAAACTATGAAAACAGAGGTCATTGTCAAAGTGGTGATATAACGCAATGCCGGGAGTATAAGCTCTACAATTAATTATACTCAACACTACGAGTCATATAGGTGTACTTTATTTTCTATATAAGTGTACTTTAGATAGATGCCATTTTAAAATTGGATTGTATTCTTCATCTGATAAAAGTAGCAAAGGGTAGAAGCATAAAAAAGTTATCCAAATCTTAAAAACAATAAATAGAGTTTGTATAGGACTTGAAATAAGCAAACACAAAAGAAATGCTTTGGATCTAATACCATTTTGGTTCATCTACTTTGACTCAATTCTTTGGGCTCAGAAAAAGCAGCGGTTAAAATTCTTTGTGTTATTTATTGAGTCATCAAAAAGCAGTGGAGCAGAATCATATGAAGAAAGTACTTAAATCATAGTACATAGACCAGTGGTTCAAAAGCTTTGCTACATATTGGAGTCACTTGTCTGCTTTTAAAAAGTCTCATGCCTGGATCCCACCCACAGAAATTCTGACTTATGTGGTGTAGGATGTGACTTGGATATCAGAAATCTTCAAAGCTCCCCAGATTATCTGAGTATTCAGTCAAGCTGAGAACTACTAATTGATAGTGTTTTATGAAATTGACTTCCATTGAAAGACAAACATTTAAAGATCCCAAAACTCAAAAGAAAAATGAAAGACTTCTGAGGTTTGCGTACCATTGCTAAGGTGATGTTTCAGACTCATAAATGTCATTATTAGGCTAACTTGCTATAAAACTATCTAAAACTAAAATGAACTTTTTGCTTTTTGAACAAATGTTTACAATACTGAATGAAATAAGTTTCTTTTGATGATGGCTAATCTCTGTCCTATGAGATAACAGTGAATTGAGTAAGCCCAGGTTACATAATTAGTATAGATTGACTTTCCTCCTATGTGCTAATATGATTTTTATTTTTATTTTTTTAAAGTTTTTATTTATTTTGAGAGAGCCAGAGAGAGCACGAGCAGGGGAGGGGCAGAGGAGAGGCAGACTCCCAAGCAGGCTCCATGCTGTCAGTGCAGAGCCTAACATGGGGCTGGAACCCGTGAAACTGTAAGATCCTGACCTAAGCCGAAATCAAGAGGTTACTCAACTGACTGAGCCACCCAAGTGTCCCTAATATGATATTTATTTATTTAAATGTTTATGGGGGGGAGGGGCAGAGAGAAGGGGACAGAGGATCCAAAATGGACTGGGAGAGCAGAAAGCCTGCTTTCTGTTTGTGAGGCTCCAATTCACAAACTATGAGATGACCTGAGCTGAAGTTGGACGCTTAACCAACTAAGCCACCCAGGCACCCCCCTAGTATGACTTATCATTTAAAAAAAAAATTTTTTTTATAATGTTTTTATTTATTTTTGCAACAGAGAGAGACAGAGCATGAGCAGGGGAGGGGCAGAGAGAGAGAGGGAAGCACAGAATTGGAAGCAGGCTCCAGGCTCTGAGCTGTCAGCACAGAGCCCGATGCGGGGCTCGAACCCACAGACTGTAAGATCATGACCTGAGCCGAAGTCGGGCGCTTAACCGACTGGGCCACCCAGGCGCCCCCCCCCCCCCCCAGTATGACTTAAATAAATTTCTGGTTATTAGAAAATGCATTATCCTAATTTTCAAAGATGAATGTATAGACTTCTTTTTTATATTGGCTGTTTCATTCTTGGATTTTAAGAGATTCTTTTCAGAGTATAGGCTTACTGAGATCAGACAGAGACCAAGGATGGAGAATACACTAATGAAATAAGTCTAATTTCAGAGATTAGTTTTATCATCCTTTACTCCAGTGTTACTACAGGGATTTATCCTGTAGATCCATGTGTTTATTCAGAATAAAATCATTATAAGAGACTTTTGTGAAGGTTGATCCACTACTATAACACATTATAGCACTTTTCATTTTATTAAAACTTTTAATGCTGGCTATTTCTGGACTTCTCTTTAACATTAAAATATTAAGCAAAACCTTGGAGAAAACTATGTCATGTTAGTGCAAATATCTCTGATGATAATTTGTAGGTTTTTTTTTCATGGCTAGCTTTTCAACAGATTAAAAAAAAAGACCATTGCTACATATGAATAATAATGCATGTAAGTAAAAACAAGCATAAGGATGGGGCGCCTGGGTGGCTCAGTCGGTTAAGCGTCCGACTTCAGCTCAGGTCATGATCTCATAGTTCGTGAGTTTGAGCCCTGCATCGGGCTCTGTGCTGACAGCTTAGAGCCTGGAGCCTGCCTCGAATTCTGTGCCTCCCTCTCTCTCTGTTCCTCCCCCACTCATGCTGTTTCTCTCTCTCTTTCAAAAATTAATAAAAACATAAAAAAATTTTTTTTAAGCTGATTTTGTGCTAGTAATGAAAAAAATGAAAAGTGGTTTGAATGGTGCTGAGTTAAAATACATTTATTTTTTACTTAGATGTGCCAGGCACTATTCTAAAATGATTCATAGGGGTGCCTGGATGGCCCAGTTGGTTAAGCATCTGACTGGCTTAGGCCATGATATCACAGTTCATGAGTTTGAGCCCTGCATCGGGCTCTGTGTTGACAGCTCAGAGCCTGAAGCCTGCTTCAGATTCTGTCTCCCTCTCTATCTGCCCCTCCCTAACTTGTACTCTGTCTGTCTCTCAAAAAAAAAACAAAAAACAAAAACATTAAAAAATTTAAAATGATTTATAAATATTAACTCATTTTAACATTAAGGAGGATGATTTTCTAGAAGTCAATGCTGACAGAAAGTAGCTTCAATCCTGAAAAACTAAATTTTTGAAATTGGCATCCAGAGTAGTGTCCAAAGGGCTTTGTCAGAGGCGTATTCTAACAGAAGTTCAAGGCCCCCCTTATTCCCAATCTTCCTCAGTTTAGATGAGACAGACAGGGTCTACTAAGGGCTATAGCTTCTAGTTAGAAAAGGACTATAAATAGTTCTGGACTAGGGATTTTTATTTCTAGGATCTTGGCCTCTTAAGGATTAGTATCAAAGGGAGGAAGCATATCATACTGGTTAAAAGTATGGAGCTGAGGGGCACCTAGCTGGTTCAGTAGCTCAGTTGGTTGAGTGTCTGGCTTTTGATTTTGGGTCAGGTCACGATCTCACAGTTCATGAGTTCGAGCCCCATGTCAGGCTTGGCAGAGCTGCTTGGGATTCTTCCTCTCCTCTGCCCCTCCCCTGATCACACATGCTCTCTCTCTCAGAAAAAAAAAAAAAAAAAAAAAAAAAAAAAAAGGTATGGAGCTGAGCAACTTTGGCTCTGCTGTTTACTAGCTGTATAATCATCTTGGGCAAGTTATTTATCTTTGTTATAGTCTCATCTGTAAAGTGACTTCATAGGATTGTTGTAGAGAATTTAATCTCTATAAATTTATGCAGTTAGGACACTACTGCATTCTCTCAGCTATTCTCTTATATGCTGGCCCTTTCTTTCAGACTGCTTTGTGGAGCTGCTTTTCATCCCTATGACAAGCCTATAGTAGTATGAAGGATCAGCTTTCTCCACTGCTTACAGTTGATGGAAGTTCCACATCTGTTCACTGTTGAAACCAGGGTTGGGTTTATAGTAAATGAAAGATGGAATGGATGGATTAGACCCTTTACAGGAAGAGAAGAACACCCTTACTGTTTTTCGGCCTCTTCTCATTATCATATAGGAAAAGATACAGGAGAAAGGGACCCAGGTTAATTGGCTACTTTAGTGTTGGCCTTACAAAAGGGTTCTTCAACTCCTTCATCTATCTATTGTTGTCTACAGACACCTCAGATTCAGGGCCCAGTAGCACAAAACAGTGTTCATTTCCTTAGGGTGTTGATTCTATGTAGCTCCTTTAGTAATCTTAGATGGTGGCAGATAGCTGACTGAGGACTTACAGGGTTTCTCTGGCTTTGTTTCAACTTAGTAATGAAAAAGAGGCAAATAAGCAAAGGAAGCTGTTATAATGGACCTTATGCAAGAAAGGGAGTTCCAGGGCCACTAAGGTCAGTATCCACTTAGCCTTCTGTTTCATACTACAGCTTCATTTTCAGGCACAATACTGAATGTTCAGGAAAAGAGTAACCATATTCCATTTTTGAAAATCAAGGCATTTAAAGCATAACCCTTTCAGATAAAACTTCACTAACAAGAAACAACGGAAAAAAGATGAAAAATGAGGTTAGTGAAAATTTTGAATGTAACTTGTGTCTTTATTGTGAGCACTGACAGTAAGTTCCTGCACTAAAGTGTCTACCTTTCAAGTTTTCCTTTATAGATTTGTTAGTGTGTTTTCCCAGAATAGTAACCAAATTACTGAAAAGTTGAACATTTTATGATGTAATTTGTCTTCTATGAATATGGGTCTTTGGATAATTAATGAGAATAAATTCAGTAACTAAAACCAATTGTATTAGGTTTCAGAGAGAAGGAAGCAACATGTACAGATGATTCCCAACTTAAAATGGTTTGACTTAAATTTTTTTGACTTTTTGGTCATTCAATACAAACTGTACTTTGAATTTTGACCTTTTCCTGGGCTAGCAATGTGATCCTGATCCTCGACTTAGTAGGATCCTCTCTCCTGATGCTAGGCAGTGGCAGCCTTAGCTCCCTGTCTGCCATGTGACTAAGAGAGTATACAACTGATTCAAGTACAACCATTGTGTTTTTTCACTTTCAGTATTAAGTTATATAAGATATTCAATTCTTATAAAAAAGGCTTGTTAGATGATTTTGCTCAAGTGTCTGCTGATGTTAAGCATTCTGAACACATTTAAGGCAGGCTAGGCTAAACTATAATACTTGGTAGGTGAGATGCATTAAATGCATTTTCATCTTATGATATTTTCTTTTTTTTTTTTTTAATTTTTTTTTTTTCAAAGTTTATTTATTTTTGGGACAGAGAGAGACAGAGCATGAATGGGGGAGGGGCAGAGAGAGAGGGAGACACAGAATCGGAAACAGGCTCCAGGCTCTGAGCCATTGGCCCAGAGCCTGACGTGGGGCTCGAACTCACGGACCGCGAGATCGTGACCTAGCTGAAGTCGGACGCTTAACCGACTGCGCCACCCAGGCACCCCGAATCTTATGATATTTTCAATTTATCATGAGCTCACTGGGAAGTAATCCCATCCTAAGTCAAGAAAGATCTGTATCTTTTAGCCTATTACTGAATAGCTTTCTCAGTAAAAAAGGATTCTTATTTACCTAAAGAAATTCATGCATTTTATTTATATTAAAAAGTTCTTTAAATGTTCTTATTTTTGAGAGAGAGAGAGAGAGAGAGAGGAGCACAGAGAAAGGGGACACAGAATCCAAAGTAGGCTCTGAGCTGCCAGCAGAGTCCAACGCTGGGGCTGGAACCCACCGTCTGGGGGATCACGACCTGAGTGGTGGTCAGAAGCCCAACTGACTGAGCCACCCAGGCACGGGAGAGTCATGTATTTTAAGACATAAGAGCAGTTTATTTACAAGAGTAAATTTAGTCTTTAAAATCAAAATATTACATACACAAAATATCATATTGCTAAGATGAATGTCTTTTTTTTTAAAGAGCACATTCAATAACATTCAGTTTATTGTAACAAATCTTTTAACTTCAACTCAGTCACCAGTAGAGTATAATTCAAAATTTAATACCATCAAAAATGGTCTAAAGGACATCCAGGGTCCCTTCTAGAATTCTTTTACTCTTGAAGATGAATAACTATCTTCTAAATACTTTAAAAATCAATTAAAAGTGGAGGAAATTTTAATTTAAAGCATCAGTCCTGTTATTAAGATGAAACAGGTTATTCCTCAAGAAAATGGGGAAAATACAATTAATAAGTTGGTTTTAAGGTTATTTCTAACATTAATTTTTCTTATAACAATGTATGGCTATTTGCTTGGTTTAAAAACTATAGATGTTCAGTTTTCGGTGAACACCAGAACTACACTTTTGTCATTTCACAGTAGTAAAATTCAATCTGGAATTTAGGAATACACCGTAAATTCATAACGCATGAACGATGATCAACACATGAGAAATCCTCCAAACTCTGAGGTTATCATTAACCGCTTGTTGCCCTGAGATCATAATAACTTCTTTAACGGTTGCAAACCCTGCCATTAGGCAGTTATGGGGTGAAGGTGGGGCAACGGAGTCCAAGACAAATAAATGTACAGCGGACAGGAAATGGTGGGTTACACGAACGGAAAAGCTTTCGACGCGTAGCAGGCGCTTAATAAAGTTTGGCCAAATCTGCATCTCTTAAGAAATGGCCGACTGGTTCCCAGGCCTTAGTTTCAACTCCAGTTGAGTGATCAGGGCACATTACTAATACAAAGTAAAAATGAGTTGGAAGAAACGAGCGAAAAGGGAAAAAAAAAAAAAAAAAAAAAAAAAAGTTGGGCTGTCCTTTTTTGAGGCAGAGGAACCGAAGCCGCAGGTCTGAGGTTTGGAGGTCAGCGGGATGCTGAACCGCGCGGCGCCCAGGGAAGAGCGGGGCGACCGTCGGAGGCCGGACCCAGGGCCCAGGCGGCCTCGCGTCCACTTACCAGGCCAGGCCCAGGCACGTCCCCAGCGACAGCAGGCTCACGCCGGTCCGGGGGTCCGCCCAGCCCCCGCCTCCACCGCCCCGGGCCTCGGGGTTCTTCCCACCGTCGCTCCGCTTCCCCGGCTCCGAGGGGGCTCCCTTGGGTCCCGACTTCTTCCGGCTCTTCACCTCGAACATGTCTGGAGGTCCGGAGGACGACAAACCCAGAGAAGGTAGCTTCACCCTGGGTGAGCGGGACGCCTCAGCGGTGACCGCGCCCCCTCCTGGACTTAGCGCCGCCCAGAAACCTGTCCCCTCCTTTCCCGGCCGTTCTCCAGCTTCACAGACTCCTCCAGCCTCCCGCCCCCTAGTTCCTCCAGCTAAGGCACCTGGTGACCTTATTTCCCCTTTCCTCAGCATTAATGCCACAAACCTGAAGAAATCTTGGATTCCGGGCGCGCACGGCGCGCCCCGAAGGGAGGGGGCGGGAAAGGGCAGCGCGCGCCACGTGGAGCGCGCCGCCGCCCTCCTCTGTCAAGGGAGGGCGGCGGCGCGCCCCCGTGGCTTAGCCACGCCCCCGCCATGGGGTGGGGCGGAGGACGCATCCTTAGGCGCGCGCGGCCACTAGCAGCAGCTGGAGCGCGCTCGGAGTGTTATTTATTTGCGTGCGCGGGCGCGCGCTGTCCGGGCTGGGCGGGCGGAGCGGGCTTTGACTGCTCCGCGGTTCTGAGGCGAAGAGGAGGAGTTATCAAGTGGACGCTGATGCTGTATTTCTGGCCTGAAGGGGCGAGGGAGCAGAAGGTGAGGAGTCTCGGCCATCAGCGACCCTCGAGGACTTGAAGCCGCGGCGGCGTCCGGAGGGACGCCAGGCTCCGCTGAAGGGAAAGAGCGACTGCCCGAGTGGCCCTCCTCCCTTTGTGTCTGGGGTGGGGTCCACCCAGAGGGCGACCCTCGGACCCGGGTTCACCTCGGCGCCCCGGGCCTGTGTGGTCGGCCTGCGGGGGTGACATCTACCTTTCCGCCAGTCAGAGGTCCCCGGGGATGGGGCGGGGGGGGGGGCGGGGGGGAGAAATTCATTCAGGCGCCCCGAGCTACGGAGGCTCTGGTAGGCACCTGTGAGGCCCGAACTTGACCCGGGGCTGCGCGCCGCGCCCTACATTCCTTTTAGGAAGCCCCCATTGCTTCCCTCCCCAGACCGCCACCCCCACCTTGACTTCCCAGTCTGTCCCCGCAGGGCTGCTCTTTCCAGTAAGACCATGGTACACAGGTTTGGGTAAGTTTGTGCCTCGCTTTTCTGCCCGAGCTGGGTTCTTTGGAGGTTCAGTAGCCGATTTCAGGGACGCAGAATTCTGGGACAAGGAATAATTAGTAACCATCCTGCTCCTGTACCAGGAAGAGAGATTACTGAGAGAGGAAGTAGCCAACTATTACAGGTTTCCTGGATGAAATTGCCCTTTACTTTCTTTCTATTTAACATCTTTGAAGAGTTTGTTTTTACATTTTGATGCGGTTACAAAAGTGGGACACTGAATTTTTTTCAGAATATTATGATTTGTGCAGAGTTTAAAAACGTGTTTAAAATTTACATAATGGGGATGGGTAAAGTTGGAAATTAGTTTCAGGTTGCCAATTTGCTTAGCAATTCGAAACAACCTAAAAAATTAACTAAAAATTAAGGGACGTTTTATGTTCAAAAATTTTTTAAAGTTTATTTATTTTGAGAGAGAGAGAGAGAGAGAACACAGGGGAGGGGCAGAGAGCGAGAGGGAGGGAGAGAGAGAATCCCAGGCAGGTTCTGTATTGTCTGTGTGGAGTTGGATAAGGGCTTGAACTAACAAATCGAGAGATCATGACCTGAGGTAAAACCAAGAGTCGGAGGCTTAACCGATTAAGCCACCCAGGCCCCAGAGGGGACGTTTATGTTTAAATTGAGATCATAAAATGTTATTAATGTTTAAAAAATATCATAGCTTTATTCCAATCATAACTTTGTATTATCATTTAGTTTCATGCTAATACTGGACATTAGCATGCTGGACATGTGATGTCAAGGTGAACCTTGCCAAGTATAGGCACATGCTCTATTTCCCTATGTTGCAAGTGCCACGGTTGTGATTTTAAAAGTATATAGTCATTGTTGACACTTAATGATTATCCCTCCTCTCTGTGCACCCCAAATGATATGTACTTACCTGTATTTTTGCACTTAGGACATCACATTCTAATTATCTCTTTAAGGGGCACCTGGGTGGCTCAGTCGGTTGAGCGACCGACTTGGGCTCAGGTCATGATCTCGCATTCCATGAGTTGGAGCCCCGTGTCAGGCTCTGTGCTGACAGCTCAGAGCCTGGAGCCTGCTTCGGATTCTGTGCCTCCCTCTCTCTCTGCCCCTCCCCATTCGTGCTCTGTCTCGGAAATAAATAAACAATAAAAACATAAAAAATAAAAAAAAAACTTCTGTGAGTCTTTTAATTATCTCTTAAATTTTTCTCTCCCACTAGATTGTGAATTCCTTCAGGGATATGATTTAATCTCTGTAGACTTCAGGGCGTGGCACATAGGGGCTCAAATGTTTACTGAATCAATAAATTAATATATTTAGACACTCACTGTATTACATTGGATAGAGTTCTGTTAATGTTTTAAAAACTTGCAAACATTCTGATCTGGATTTTATACCCATGGAAAAATTTGTGTTGTATCTGAAATAAAGTTGGTAGGAACTTAGAATATTATACTGTAAAGAATATTCTTTTTTTGTGTCCCCTTAATCCAAGGAATGACACCAAGGAATATTTTCTGTTGCTTTGTCATACTTAGCACAGCCAAAACATCAGTGGAGTAAGCATGTGAGAAATATGTTTTAGATGAAGATCTAGAGCTGACACTCACCTTGAGTGAGAACTAATGCTCAATACCAACAATGCTGTGGTTAGTCTTAATGTTTAATACAAGTTTCTAAACACTAGGATTTTAGTACGATCACTGTTTATAAAAATCATAAGTTTTTTTTAACTCTTTTTTTAAATGTTTTATTTTTATTTTTGAGACAGTGCAAGCAGGGGAAGGGCAGAGAGGGAGACAGAATCTGAAGCAGATTTCAGGCTCTGAACTTTCAGCACAGAGCCTGACGTGGGTCTCAAACACACGAACTGCAAGACCATGACCTGAGCCACCCAGGCACCTTTTAAGAAGTTTTTTAAATTGTAAAAATGATAATGTGTATTGAAAAAATTAAGACTATATAGAAAAGTACAAAAAAGAAAAAGGGGAAACGCACCAAATTTTGCTACTTGGAAGTAACCCAAAATGTTTTTCGTTGAGTAGATTTCCCAATATCTCCCAATATGTTTATATGATACCAACACATATTTTGTGCTGTTTTGGGGATCATGTTTCTCATTTTTTTAATCAGTTTGTGGTGAACATCTTTACATGTCAGTGTGTGAAGATGTGTCTTGTTTTTTGTTTTTAAATATTTATTTTGAGACAAAGAGCAGGGGAGGGGCAGAGAGAGAGGGAGACAGAGAATCCCAAGCAGCGTCTGTGTTGTCAATGTGGAGCCGGTGGCTGGGCTTGAACTCACAAGCTGTGAGATCATGACCTGAGCTGAAATCAAGAGTCCGATTCTTAACCAACTCAGCCGCCCAGATACTCCATAGAGATGTGTTTTGTTTTAAATGGTTGTATAATATACCACTTTACATACATACTCTAATTTTTTAAATCCATACTTGGTGGGCATTTAGGTTGTTTTCATTTTTTTGGTGTGTCTATTAAAATGTTTATTTATTTTGAGAGAAAGGGAGAGTACGAGTTGGGGAGTGGTAGAGAGAAAGGGAGACGGAGAATCCCAAGTAGGCTTCTTGCTGTCAGCACAGAACCTGACACAGAGCTCGATCTCACAAACTTAGTGGAAATCAAGGATTTAGACGTCTAACCAGCTGAGTCACCCAGGTGCCCCTCATCTTTTTTGTTTTTGATTTTGTTTTGTTTTCATGTTTTTTTCTTACCCAAACATTCTCTCTTAACTTTTTTTTTTAAGTAGGCTCCACACCCAATTTGTGGCTTGAACTCACAGCTCTGTTAACTCTTTTTTGTGTTTTGTGTTTGTTTTTTTTTTTTTTTTTTTTGATATCTTTGCATACGTATGTAAATGTCTCCTTAAGGTAAATTTCTGGAAGTGAGATTTTTGGGTTAGAGACAATACTTACCTTAAATGCTTTTATATCTTATCGCCTTCCAGAAAAGTTATATCCATTTTGTACTCTCCTCAAGTGGTGCATATGAAAACTCATTTTTTCACACCTTTGAAAGCGTTGGGTTTTGTCCAGTTTTAAAAATCTTTGCCAAAAAAAACCTTTTATTTCTTGATTACCAGTAATGTTGCACATCTTTTCATATCTTTATTGACCTGACAAAAATTTTGATGTTTTGTCTATAGCTGATGGTTGACAGCTTAGAGAAAAATTTGAGAGAGGATGGATGCAAAAGCTCGAAACTGTTTGCTTCAACATAGAGAAGCCCTGGAAAAGGACATTAAAACGTCCTACATCATGGATCGTATGATTAATGATGGAGTTTTAACAGTATCAGAGGAGGAAAAAGTAAAAAATGAGGTAAAGCCCTCTGAAGCAGTCTTTGCTATAAAGTTTTTTTTTCTTTCCAATTTTTATTTAAAATGTTTGGTATAATTATTTGATGATTTTAAAAAGTTTTCTTAAATTTATTTCAGAACTTGCACTGGTCTCCACTAATTTATGTTGCAAACATACTCTTTTGTAGTATACTAAACTACTTATTTTTTTTAGCCCACTCAGCAGCAACGAGCAGCTCTCCTAATTAAAATGATACTTAAAAAAGATAATTATTCCTACATATCATTCTACAATGCTCTAATACATGAAGGGTATAAAGATCTTGCTGGCCTTCTTCATGGTGGCATTCCTGTCATCTCTTCTTCGAATGGTGGCAAAGATTCAGTTGGTGGAATAACTTCATATGGTTTGTATTCATTATATCTTATATCACGTTGCTATGACAGTGCTACATTGCTGCAGTTTTATCGTATTTTAAATGGAGTCTGTTGAAGAGACTGGTTCACTGAAAATGCATGTGAAAAAATTATAGTTAGGTTTTCCAATTTAAATATATTTACTTGTACCTATGTTTACTCACATTTTCCTCTTGCCCAGGGAGCTGTCTACTGCTGAGGGAACAATACACATTTTTAGGGATTAAAAAGACAATTTTTAGGCTTTTATTTAAGCTCTTCTCCAGTTCTGTGTTTATTGAGCTCATGCATAGGAAAGAATAAGAATCTTTAGAAATCTATGTTCTTGAAAGGAACTCCATATTCCTTTAGACCATCCTTTCCAGTCTTTAATATGAGAAAAAGAGATTGGAGAGTTAAGGAGGAATAGGGTGTATAAGGGCAGATGCAGATGGAGCTTTCCATTATCTGTAGTCATCTTGAAAGGCCTATGTTTGTTTTTGTTATGTTCTGAGAAATCAGAACATTGAGGTTAGTATGCTAGCCACATCTTCTCTTGGAAGTTCTGAGGTTAAAGCCCCAGCCTTGCTTTCTTTGGCTTTTATGGTATGACCTGAGTAACCATTTCAAAGTTCTGTTCATTCATACTTGTTTTGTTTTGGATTTCAGTAAGGACAGTCCTGTGTGAAGGTGGAGTGCCACAGAGGCCGGTGGTCTTTGTTACTAGGAAGAAACTGGTGAACTCAATTCAGCAGAACCTCTTCAAACTAAATGGTGAACCAGGATGGGTCATCATATACGGAATGGCAGGTTGTGGGAAGTCTGTTTTAGCGGCAGAAACTGTTCGAGATCATTCTTTCTTAGACGGTAAGTTTGATTACCATGTGTTGCTGGTTAAGGAAGCATGGTATTAGTTTCCTGTTGCTGCTGTAGCAAATAACCAGAACTTTGGTGGCATAAAACAACACAAATTTATTATTGTACAGTTCTGGAAGTGAGAAGTCTAAAGTAGTTCTTACTGGGCTAAAGTCATGGTGTCAGCAGGGCTGAGTTTCTTTTGGAGGCTCTAGGGAAAATCCTTTCCCTTGCATTTTCCAGCTTCTAGAGATGGCCTGGACTCATGGTTCCTTCTTCCATTTTCAATGCTGGTGGTACATAACATCTTCAGATCTTTTTCTCTCTTTATGATCTTTGCTTCTGTCACTGCCTCTCTTTCTCTGACTCACCTTTTTGCCTCCCTCTTCTAGGGGCCCTTGGATGATCCAGAATAATATCATCCCCAAATCCTTAATTTAATTGCATCTGCAAAGTCCTTTTTTGTCATTTAAGGTACTATGATTACAAGTTCTGTAGGTGAGGATGTGAACATCTTGGAGAAGCTGTTATTCTCCAATTCCAGGCCAGTATTCTCCAATAGCCAGCCAAAGAGGCTTGGCTAACCAGTCTAATAAATTCATTATTAGATGGCACTTATTACTGGATTGAATCTAGTTCCCTTGTATCTTAATAATTGAGGGGATTGTAGAGTTGAAAAAGGATTTTGAAAGGTTGTCCACTTTATATCTCTGTCTTTTAAGCAGTATTGGACTTACACGTTCCTGTCACTTGAGTGCTATAGAGAAGGAGAGTTTTGGAAACTCATTTCCATTAATGATTCTCCTAGTGGTGATTCTCCCATGTATTTGGCATCCTATGTTAAACTATTAATTCCATTTCTGTAATTACTTCCATCAGTGGTCTATCTTTAAAAATCTTTAGGGGCGCCTGGCTGGCTTAGTCAGTAGAGCATGCAACTCTAGATCTCAGGGTTGGCAGTTTGAATCCTATATTGGATTTTCGATATAGAGATTACTTAAAAAATCTTGAGGGGAAAAAAAAATCCTGGCTTCTCTTAAGAAAAAAGTTTTTAGTAACTTGTCTATTTTATATGTAATATCCAAGAAAAAGAAAAAAATGGGAATTGACTATGGCAACCAATGGGTTTTTGCAGATAGGCCTTTTTTTTAATTTGCTTTTTTTTTATTTTTAAAAATGTTATTTATTTTTGAGAGAGAGAGGTAGAGAGAGAGGGAGACAGAGGATCTGAAGCAGGTTCCATGCTGAAAGCAAGAGAGCCTCATGTGGGGCTTGAATTCATAAACCATGAGATCGTGACCTGAGCTGATGTCAGATACTTCACTGACTGAGCCACCAGGCACCCCTAGGTTTTTTTTTTTTTTTAAGAAATCACTACACTCGGTGTGGGGCTTGAACTCACAACCTTGAGATCAAGAGTCCCATGGGGCACCTGGGTGACTCAGTCAGTTGGGCGTCCAACTTTGGCTCAGGTCACAAGTTTGGGCCCTGCATCAGGCTCTGTGCTGACAGCTCAGTGACTGGGGCCTGCTTTGGATTCTGTGTTTCCCTCTCTGCCCTCCCCCACTCGCACTCTGTCTCTCTCAAAAATAAAATAAATACAAGAGTCCCATGCTCGACCCACTGAGCCAGCTAGGTGCCCCTGTGGATAGGCTTTATAGATTCATTTGACATCTAGTGACTGACTTCTTGCTTCAGGTATTCATGTATTCAGCAAATGTTTGAGAGCCTACTATGGAGCTTGGCAAAAAGGAAGGTCCAGTCTGTGCGTCTAAGAAATTTATTGACAGTCAAGTAGGGGAGACAGACACGTAAACAAATTATATGTGACAAACGGAGCAGTAGAAACAAGTATGTGGTACAAAGTTAGAACAAAGGAAGGAAGTATTATCTCTCTGGGGGAAGAGGATGAACAGGACAGGCTCCTCTAATGACATGACATTTTAGCTGGAGTTTGGAGGAATAATCGAAGTTTGCTAGGTAGACTAGGTAGGGTTGGGAGAGTAGCGAAGGTATTGAATAGACTGGGGAAGGGCATACTGTGCAAAAGAGTGTTTAGGACATGTCGCAGGTGTACTGCTGACCTTAATGAATCTGGTGGGTTCTCAAGGTATTCATAGTTAGACAGCTCCATCAGTCTTTGGTTGCCTTCATTCATTAGTAACTTCAAGTGGAATTTAAAGATGGTTCTTGACTTCTAGCTGTTAATAATTTTTTTGTTTATAATACATAATAAGTTAAAAGAGTTTATGATGAGATGACAAAATTAATGATGGAATAAATAGTAAGCGTTTAAGAGATTTAGAAAGATGAAGGCTAGGGCACATCTGTTGTACTCACCCTGCTTTGGTGTATACTTCACAGCCCTTGTCAGCAGTATTGATATTCTTTTGTTAGAAAAATGCCCAATTCCTTGGTTTTTCCCTGTTGTCATTAGAGAGAAGTTTGTGGGATTCAGTTCCATCCAAGTCTTATGGCTAAGGTTTTATTTGAATACTTATTTATTCATTCGCTCACTCTACTGCAAAGTTGATCACTAAGGGTATTTCAGAGTAAAAATTGGTTTAAGTTCTTTTAGTGTGAAGAAATGCATTTTCCTTACAATATTATGATGAATTTCCTTTAAAAACATATTTATAGCTTACTAATTTAAAGGTTAGAAGTATGCTGCTCAATCAGTTTAAATCACTCTAGATTACTGAAGTGAATTTTCAATTTTAGGGGTTAAAATTGACCAATAACTTATGGAATTAATTACCCAGGAATCAGATGGTATAAATTGTGGTCTCAGAGTTTTAACCACCTTGTTTTGAGAAAATGTCAAAGATACTGGCAATAGTCCAGTGTATAATGTAGTTAATATCTTTCATATACTTTTTTGAGATTTCATGTTAATGTATAGAGGATTGAATTAATCATTGTTTAGTTCACACCTGTTTTCATATTGGGTCTGTGTAAGACTTAGCTTTTTCTTTTCTTTATTTTCTTTTTCTTTCTTTTTTTTTGGTATAAGACTTAGCTCTTAGCTACTATGTTTGTTTTCCTTTAAAAATTTCCCATTCTCGATAAAGAAATTGTGGTTTATATACACAATGGAGTACTATGTGGCAATGAGAAAGAATGAAATATGGCCCTTTGTAGCACCGTGGTTGGAACTGGAGAGTGTGATGCTAGGTGAAATAAGCCATACAGAGAAATACAGATACCATATGTGTTCACTCTTAGGTGGATCCTGAGAAACTTAACAGAAACCCATGGGGGAGGGGAAGGAAAAAAAAAAAAAAAAAAGGTTAGAGTGGGAGAGAGCCAAAGCATAAGAGACTCTTAAAAACTGAGAACAAACTGAGGGTTGGTGGGGGGTGGGAGGGAGGGAAGGGTAGGTGATGGGCATTGAAGAGGACATCTTTTTTTTTTTTTTTTTTAATTTTTTTTCAACGTTTTTTATTTATTTTTGGGACAGAGAGAGACAGAGCATGAACGGGGGAGGGGCAGAGAGAGAGAGGGAGACACAGAATCGGAAACAGGTTCCAGGCTCTGAGCCATCAGCCCAGAGCCTGACTCGGGGCTCGAACCCACGGACCGCGAGATCGTGACCTGGCTGAAGTCGGACGCTTAACCGACTGCGCCACCCAGGCGCCCCAAAGAGGGCATCTTTTGGGATGAGCACTGGGTGTTGTATGGAAACCAATTTGACAATAAATTTCATATATTAAAAAAAAAAATTCCCATTCTCATTTTCCGTCCATTCCTTTAATACACACTTTTCCATTGTGTCTCCTCTTCTGTTTCATCTCCACAGTAATTCTTTAAGACCAGCTGGGTGTTCTACAGTTTAACTCAATTCTGACACTATGTACCTGGAGATAGTGGCAGATCCCACAGGTTAAGGGCTTAATCTTGCAAGACTGCCCTCCTGCCATCCCTCCCATCCTTCAGATGCTAATCACAAGTCCAGGTTGTTAGCTGTGCATCTGACCAAATGGCTGTAGATTGGACTTTCCCTCTTCTTGGATTTGATTAATTTGCTAGAGTGACTTTCAATATATATATATTTTTAATGTTTATTTATTTCTGAGAGAGAGAGAGGGTGACACAGATCTGAAGTAGGCTCCAGCTCTGAGCTGTCAGCACAGAGTCCCACGCGAGGCTCAAACCCATGAACCGTGAGATCATGACCTGAGCTGAAGTTGGATGCTTAACCCACTGAGCCACACAGGTGTCCCTAGTGTAGCTTCAAAGGAAAACATTTTATGTACTAGATTACTTGTTTATTATAAAAGCATACAAAAGAGGAACCGCCAGATGGAAGAGATGCAGTAGGGGCAAGGTATGTGGGAAGGGGTGTTGAGCTTCCCTGACAACTCTAGTATACCACTCTGTCTACACCTTCATTGCACAGGCTGTCTATACCCCCCTTTTGGGAGGCTTCATTAAAATGAAGGTGATTAAATCATTGGCCATTAGTGATTGAGTTCAATTTCCAGCCTCTCTTCCCTCTCTAGAGGTCTGGAAGATGTGGGGCATGGGGCTGGAAGTTCCAACCCTCTATATGGTTGGTTCCCTGGCAGCAGTCCCCATTTTTCCATTATATTGAGCCTTTTCGAAAGTAATTTTATTAACAAACTCAGGTGTGGTTGAAAGTGTCTTATATGAATAATTTTCACTTTTATACCTCTGGCATTATTTCAGGAACTGGGAACAAAACTAAATATTATAAAAGGTGTCCCTATGGCTCTTATTTGGGAAATTACAAGGGTTTTACAGCTATGTGCCAGGAACAGTGATGAAGACCAAATATATTGATCACTGTATCACCTCCCCATAGGTGATCACACCTCCCCATAGGTGATCCTTCCAGTGTATTTAATGTATGTTCTTTGTAAGCATATTTGTAATGTATGTTTTCTTGTAAAACGTGTTGTTTGTAGGCAGGTATTTTAAATTTGTGTAAATGTTATAGCGTTATTCTATTTCTTACCTCTCTTGACACTGTTTTTAAGATTTATCTTTGTTGCTGGGTATATATCTTATTTGTTACACCTGATTGCTATCCTACATGGGGTGCATCTAGCACATTTTATTGTTTATTCCCCTAGTTAATAGATACATAGATGGTCTCCAACTCTTTGCAGCCCCACTAAAGCTGGGCTGAACTTTTTCAGAAGTGAGAATTTTTTGAGTGTATGTATCTAGGAGCAGAATCACTAAATTATAGAAAATGGTGACATCAGATTTGATTGCCCTCCAATCTGTATGTTCCCACCAGTAGTGTATGAGGGATCCTATAATCTCACTTCCTTATTGACACTAGGTATCATCTAGATTTATAATTTTTTGCTAGGTCAGTAAGTATAATCTTTTAATTTGCATTTCTCTGATAACTTGAGTTTGACTATTTCTAAGGAAGCTTTTTAGCTTTTTGGGTTTCCTTTTTTTAATTTTGTTTGTATCATTTGTCTGTTTTTCCATTGAGATTTCTTTTTCTCTTTGCTCTCTAGGAGTTTCTTTTATATTCTAGATATTTGATGCTGTTGGTTTTAGATTATGTAAATATCTTCTTTTTATTTGTCTGTATTAACTTTGTCCTGGATGTCTTTAACAGAAATCTTTAATTCTGATATAGTCAAATTAATGAATTTTTGTGTCTTCTAATTTGTGCTTCTTGAATTTTGCTTAAGTACTTCTAATACGGTATTATTATTCAGATTTAGTTCATTAATGTTTTTGGAGTCTGCTTTAGTATATCCACTAATTCAAGAGTAGATACTTTACTGAAGATAAATTTTAGTCACTGGAGTTCATTTCCATTCTAAAATATAGGAATCTTGGATTTTTGCCATTTAATTGTAGTATGAAACCTTTTTTTTTTTTCTTTTGTAAGTGTTGATAGCTGTAAGGTTTACAAACTTTATTAACACTGTGGTTCTGGGGGCACCTGGGTGGCTCAGTTGGCTAAGTGTCCGACTTTGGCTCAGGTCATGATCTCACAGTTCATGGGTTTGAGCCCCACATTGGGCTCTGTGCTGACAGCTCAGAGTTGGGAGCCTGCTTTGGATTCTGTGTCTCCCTCTCTGCCCCTCACCTGGTCATGCTTGCTCATGCTCTCTCTCTGTCACAAAATAAAGAAACATTAAAAAATTTTAAAAAAAGTGGTTCTTATAGAATTTTTGTTGTCTTAGGGTGGTGTTTAAAGAAATTATTAAAATTAATAAAGAATATTAGATTCTTAACTATTTATGCCTATACATTTTTAGGTAACCCAATTTCCTTTTTTTTAAAGTTTATTTATTTTGGGAGAGCTTGAGTAGGGGAGGGAAAGAGAGAGAGAGACGAGAGAGGAGAGAGAGGGAGAGGGAGAGAGAGGGAGAATCCCAAGCAGGCCCCTGCACTGTCAGTACAGAGCTGACAGGGGGCTTAAACTCACCAACTGTGAGATCATGACCTGAGCCAAAATCAAGAGTCAGTTGGTTAACTGACTGAACCACCCAAGGTGCCCCGAGTAGCCCAGTTTCCTTTCGAATGTTCAACCCTTTATTTATTTTGGGTGTGGGTAGGAAAATAGGAGTTCACAGGTGTTTTTAAAAATTTTTTTTTAATGTTTATTTTTGACAGAGAGAGAGAGAGAGAGGGAGAGGGAGGGGGACAAAGTGTGAGCTGGGAAGGGGCAGAGAGTGAGGGAGACACAGAATCCAAAGCAGGCTTCAGGCTCTGAGCTGTCAGCACAGAGCTCAATGCAGGGCTTGAACTCACAAGCTGTGAGATCATGACCTGAGTTGAAGTCGACGCCCAACCGACTGAGCCACCCAGGTGCCCCCCCCCTTTTTTTTTAATGTTTATTTATTTATTTTGAGAGAGAGAGGTAGAGAGAGCATATGTGATAGAGCAAGGAACAGAGAGAGGGGGAGAGAGAGAATCCCAAGCAGACTCTGTGGTGCTTGAACTCACAAACTGTGAGATCATGACCTGAGCTGAAATCAAGAATCGGACGTTTAACCTACCGAGCTACCCAGGTGCCTGGAGGAGTTAACATGTTTATAAACCATTGATATCGCTGTGTATATATGCTGAGTTTTTAAAGCATGAAAGCTTTATCTGGAGGCTGTCTACTATTCGTTCTGTCCTTCCTAAGATTTCTTTGATGCTATTAGATTTTTGATTGCTACCAGGACAAATCACATGTGAAAGTAGGATGGGGTTACTTTTCTCTGATTAAAGGCAGTGTTTTTGTGAATAAGTTCCCCTGAATGAATTACAGGTGTAAGCCTCATTCAAGGCTGACTTGCTCCCTCTTGTGCCCATAGTCAAGATGTTTACATTCTTTCTGAAATGTGGAATTAATACTGTTATACCGTGATGGTAGGAGATTTGCAGATGAGTTGGTCATCTGGTCTCTTTGTTTTTCTTTGTAAAGCTAGCAGTGCTTTATTTTTTCTTGTATGTGTTTCTTTCTTTCTTTCTTTTTTTTTTTTAAATCTCTCTCTCTCTCTCTCTCTCTCTCTCTCTCTCTCTCTCTCTCTCTCTCTTTTTAATTAAACTGTGTACCCAGCATGGGGCTTGAACTCATGACCCTGAGATCAAGAGTCACATGTTCTACCGACTAAGCCAGCCAGGGGCCCCTTGGATATGTTTCTAATGCCCTAATGTTTTTGTTTTAAATTTAGGAGAGAAAGATTTTTTTTTTTTTTTTTTTTTTTTTTTGCTTTTGAACATATTGTGCCTTTATTTTTTAAAAACTTTGTTTTTAATTGAAGTATAGTTGACACAATGTTACATTAGGTTCAGGTATACAACATAGTGATTTGAGGACTCTACACATTATCTATCACCCCAAGTATAGCTACCATCTGTCACCATACAGTGCTATTATAATACCATTCCCTGTATTCCCTATGCTGTACCTTTCATCTCCTTGACTTATTCATTCCATAACTGGAAGCCTGTACCTCCCACTCCCCTTCATCCATTTTGCCCAGTGTCTCCACTCCCCTCCCTTCTGTGAGTTTGTTCTCTGTATTTATGGGTCTCTTTATGCTTTTTGTTTGTTTATTTGTTTTTTATTTTAAAAAAAAAATTTTTTTTTCAACGTTTATTTATTTTTGGGACAGAGAGAGACAGAGCATGAACGGGGGAGGGGCAGAGAGAGAGGGAGACACAGAATCGGAAACAGGTTCCAGGCTCTGAGCCATCAGCCCAGAGCCTGACACGGGGCTCGAACTCACGGACCGCGAGATCGTGACCTGGCTGAAGTCGGACGCTTAACCGACTGCGCCACCCAGGCGCCCCATGTTTGTTTATTTGTTTTTTAGATTCTACATTTACGTGATGTCATATGGTATTTGTCTTTAGGAGAGAAAGACCTTTGGTCTAGGTAATAGGTACTTAAATTTAAATGTGAGGAATTTATTAGCTAGTTACATCTGGACACTTTCCATTGTCTTTTACTCTGGGATGACTTTTTTTTCCCCCCTAAGTTCTTTATTCTGAGAGAGAGAGAGAGGGAGAGTGTGCATGCACACAATGTGTGGGGGAGGGGGTGCGGGGGGAGAGAGAGAGAGAGAGAGAATGAATGAATCCCAAGTAGGCTCTGTGCTGACAGTGCGGACTTTGAGATCATAGCCTGAGCTGAAATAAAGAGTCAGCCGTTGAACCAACTAAACCACTCAGGTGCCTCGATTTTTAAGAAATTTCAAATGGACTGCACACATTGAAAAAAACAAAACATAAAACCTTAGGAGCAACAGGTAGTTTAAAATCTGTTTTAAATGTTACAAAAGTAGGGGTGCCTGGCTGGCTCAGTCAGTAGAGCATGTAATGCTTGATCTTGGGGTTGTAAGTTTGAGCCCCACATGGGGTGTAGAGATTACTTACAAATAAAATCTTTAAAAAAATTACAAAAGTAGTATTTTCATTTAAAAAGGAGTAAAAATTCTTTTCACTTGCTTTTTTTCCCTTTCTCCTAAATTCTAAATCCTTTAGCAGAGGTAATTGTGGTTAACAGTTTACAGTGAAGTTTTCCAAAACTTTTTTCCTGTACATTTACAAACCTGTGCACACACAGAATGCAGCTGTAACACTAAGGGAAACCTCAGGGATTTACTATTTCATAAATGTAGACTTATACTGAGGGGAGTCTAAGGGAGCTTGCAGAAGCTTTCACTGATAATCAAACCATGCTCCACAGCACTGTCTTTACCCTAGTTCCCTGCAGAATTCTCTATCTTCCGGTCATTTGTTATCTTTTAGATTCTCATGCGGTTACTAGTTAGTACATTGCCAATTCTGATCTAGGTTTCCTCCTCTCATTCCCAAGCTTTTCTGTCTTATCCCCTAGGTTTTCTCCTCTGTGATCAGGAAACTCTTCTATCTTATCAACCTGTTCTGAGAGTGTTTATTTCCTTGCCTTATCTAAAACTGGGCATTCCCCCACTGCTCCCCCCTCCCCCCTCCCCCCCCCCCCCCAATACCACATTCTCCATAGCTACCTTCCATGGTTTGGCAACTTTTTTCCCTTTACACCCTATATACTTAAGCACTAGGAAGTGTTTGATGTTGTCCTTGCTTTCTGTTGCCTCATCCAGACCATTAATACTCCCTTTTCCAGCTAAAGTCTTTGTCCTTTGAAGTTCACTTCTCTGATCCTTCCCAGTTATGATATTGTTCTCATTCATTGATGATTGGAGTTCTTAATTATAAATTTAAGCTCTTCTGTTGACACTCTTAGTAAGATCAGTTGACATTTATATAGATGAGTCATCCAAAACCTTGGCCTCTCAGTTTCTTGATTTCTTTATCTGCAGTGACCATTGTCTTTATTTTCCTTTAGCCATTTGCTTCTTTGATCACAGACTGGACCCTTGTCCTTGCCAATACTGGAAATGATACTACTTTTGAAATCTTAACGTTAAACCTGTTCTACCCTTTGCCCACCTCCATCTATTCTTCAAGTTCACTACTACAGTTTTCTGATCTATCAAGACTGACTTCTTTTTGATTCCATAATATCCTCACTATTTATCCCGTTAGCACCCTCCTAGGCTCAGACCTAGGTTTTTATTGCCCATTATTCAGTTGCTTCACAGCACATGCTCTTGGCTCTTCAGTTTCTCCTTACTTGGCTAAAAGCTGATTGCTTCTTCTCTGCTAGGAGATGGGATCTAATTGCTTACTCCCCATTGCTTCATCCAGACAGTTACTTGCTTATTCCACATTGCTTCATCCAGACCATAATTTCCTTCCTCTTTGCTGAAGAAAATCACCCAACTTAGTTCCAGTGTAAATTTATGACCATAAACCTTGGCAATTTTGCTAGGTTTAGTTAGTGGATGTTTAATTATTGCATTGAAGTTTATAGGGTGTAATCAAAAAACAACTTTTTTCCCGTGTTGCCTGTTCAAAACTTCCCTGGGACTGATTCTTTCCCTCACCTTGTACAGGTTCAGAGTCCCCAGGTCACTTCAAATTTTAAAAACAATCTAATTTTTTTTAAGTTTTTATTTTAATTCCAGTTAGGTAGCATACAGTGTTGGATTAGTTTCAGGTATATGATACAGCTATTCAACAATTCTGCATCATCTGGTGCTCATCACAAGTGTACTTTTTAAAAAAATTTTTTTGATGTAACTGTAACTTTATTCTTTACAAGGTTTTATTTATTTCAGGTATGCAGTATAGTGATTCAACAGTTCCATACATCATCCCAAACAAATCCTATCACCTATTTAACCCATCCCCCCTCCCACCTCTCCTCTGTAACCATCAGTTCTCTATAGTTAAGAATCTGTTTCTTGGTTTATCTCTCTTTTTCCCTGTGCTCATTTGTTTTGTTTCTTAAATTCCACATGAGTGAAATCCTATGGTATTTGTTTTTCTCTGATTTATTTCTCTTAGCATTATACTCTCTAGCTTCATCCATGTCATTGCATATGCCAAGATTTCATTCTTTTTTTGTGGTTGAATAATATTCCATTGTGTATATATACATCTTTATCCATTCATTAATCGATGGGTACTTGAGCTGCTTCCATAATTTGGGTATTGTAGATAATGCTGCTATGTATCCCTTTGAATTAGTGTTTCTGTATTTTTTGGGTAAATACTCAGTGCCATTGCTGGACCATGGGATAGTTCTGTTTTTAACTTTTTGAGGAATCTCCATACTGTTTTCCATAGTGGCTGTACCAGTTTGCATTCCAGGAATCTAATTTCAATAATTAAAATGTCAAGGCCTATTTAATATTCCAAACTTCATTTATATGTAAGGTTTTCTCTTTCCTCAGTTGGTCCTGCCTCAGGCTTGGGAAGAGGTGGTTAGGGTGGACATTGCAGGTTGTTTCCAGCTTTTTTCTGTTGAAAATAGTGCTGCAGTAAATATCTTTGAGGAGGTGGAATAGTTTAGAATGAGCAGTGGTGCTGGAGGTTTGAATCCCAGCTCTACTTTATTAACCTGTGTGACTTTGGACAAACTACTCAATCTTCCTATACTTCAGTTTCCTTATCTATAAAATGGGGAAAATAAGTGTCTTCCTGATAGTTTACGATGTGGATTAAAAATAGATTAATATGTAGAACCCTTAGAATATTTGTCATAAGTAGGTCTTTGCATTTATACAGATCTTTCTTTTGGATGGTTAAGGTTTTATAATAGTGATTTTTGTACTTAATTATTTGTAAATACCAGTAAACAAAAATTGCCCTTTGGTATGTTATAACTTATTAATCTTTATCTATTTTTTGTATTTTCTTATACTATTTATGATTACCTAATATAAATCTTTATGGTTAATGCCACTGGTATGGTCTAATGCTACTGCTCACCATATTTTACACACAGGAACCCTTCTTGCATTTTTTTTTTTTTAAATCTATACACGGAGCTGATTAAGTATAGTCTATGAAGGCTTAAGATTTTTGGCTCCTGATACCTATATAAGTAAAAATATGTATTGTAAGATACACTGTGGCTTAATTAACAATGATAATGATGTTAACAGTTGAAAGTAACAGTAATAATAATTTCCATTCTTAATATGGTGCCTACTACTTCAAAGCTTAATATTTGCAGGGTGCTCTCAGATTCATATCACTAGTAATCTTGTCTGTTATAATACCTTATGGTTAACAACATAGCAAATTTACATGTTAGTAATTTCTCAGTGTAACTCTGAAATAGGTAAGGTAAATAATACCTTAGTATACGTCAGTATAACAAATGAAAGTGAGGTTAAGTGATTTGCTAAAGATAGCATAGCTAGTAAGCAGTAGAGCCAGACTTGAACCTAACTTCTTACTTTAAGTTTCTATATGAGAACCATAATGAGTGAGTTATGTGTTCCTGGATATCTGTGGTTCTCAGTCAGAGGCAATTTTGCCCCCAGGGGGACATTTGACAATGTTTGGAGATATCTTTGGTTGTCCTAATCAGGGAGGAGGAATGCTACTAGCATATAGTGGGTAGAGGCCAGGGAGACTGTTAAACATCCTACAATGCCCGGGAAAGTTCCTTACAATAAAGAATTATCTGGCCCAAAATGTCAAAAGTACTGAGTTTGAGAAATTATGTTTTACAGTGATCATTGATGACATAGGACAAAAACTAAATTTTAATTTGGTAAGATTTTACTGATAAACAGATTTATTTCATACTTCAGTTTCTTCACATCTTCAGCTCTTCTTAGATTCAAGTTATAAAGCTCGACAGTACTCTACAAGCGAAATGTGTACACTGAATCAAGAGAAATTAAAGATAGGATGAGGTTGAAATTGGAGCAAATCTAATCACCAAAATCTTTCAAAGGAGGACACCTGTTCAAAGGCCTTAAGTTTATTATTATTATTTATTTTCCTAGGTTGTTTCCCAGGGGGTGTGCACTGGGTTTCAGTTGGGAAACAAGACAAGTCTGGGCTTCTGATGAAACTGCAGAATCTTTGCGCACGGTTGGATCAGGATGAGAGTTTCTCCCAGAGGCTTCCACTCAATATTGAAGAGGCTAAAGACCGCCTTCGCATTCTGATGCTGCGTAAACACCCACGGTACAGATAGACAAATTTAATGTATGAAGTCCCAATGAGACTTAACTGCTGACAGTTTGAGAACATCATACCCTTTTCTTGCTCTTCAGTAGAGATCTAAGAATGAACCGTTGCTTTTCTGCTGTTCTTTGTCTTGTATTAAAACAAAGGTGGCTGCCACTGGGCAAAAATTGCTACTTTTCTTTGCATTCTACCTACTGTGTCTCTTATCTACCACTGGGGTGCTCAAGAAGTATTTCTTAAGAAGGTGAGTTGGTTAGTGATCTTTGCTAGAAAATGCAAGCTTCTTACCTTGAATCCATTCTTTTTATTTTTTTATGTTTATTTTTAGAGAGCGAGCATATGTGTGCACCAGTGTGTGTGCCAGCAGGGGAGGGGCAATGAGAGGGGGAGGGAGAGAAAGAGAGAGAGAATCCCAAGCAGCCTCCACACCCAGCACAGAGCCAGATGCAGGGCTTGATCTCATGACTATGACATCATGACCTGAGCTGAAATCAAGAGTCAGAAGCTTAACCAGCTGAGCTACCCAGGTGCTCCTGAATCTGTTGTTTCTGATGGATAACATTGAACAAGAGACTGAATAAATATAGGCATCTGGTAAAAGGGTTATTTATTTAATGGGACCCTTCTGTTGTGTTGTATTAATTTTTGGATATATGTATATCTAAGTTTTCTACTTTCATGTACTTCAAGAGTGTGTTTTGTTTGTTTATTTAAATAATTCATTCAATAAATAAGATTATAATTATGTGCCAGGCGCTGTTATCAACTGTTTTGCAATTTTCATTAGCCAGAAGGGAGACAATAGCTTGGTTGCTGCTTATGTTAACAATATAATCATCAATAGTTAACCAGCTGGGATTCAGTCATCACTTTGATTTCCCTGATCTAACAACCATTCTTTCATTGGTTCATTTAACCAACATTGAGTGTTCTGCCAGGTTCTGGGTCAAGTGTTGCAAGTACAATGATGAATAAAGCCTTCCTTGAGAGTTCAGCAGTAAATTGGGTGAGAATTAGGTAATGGCGCTGAACTTTTTTTTAATGCTGCAGTGTAGCTGATGATGCAGTACACTTTCATATGTAACAGTGGTGAGTATGGCAGTGATTCTTAAATTGGTAAGGGGATTAATATCAGAATATTGAGTGAGAGTAGTAATTTGGGAAAAGCCTCGTAGTTGATTCTTAATGGATGCATAATACAGAGGACAAGCTCCCTTCTCTCTGGCTTCTTTCTCTTCCAGATCCCTCTGTTATTGCCCCCTTCCCTTGATAGTCACTGGTATCTATTTTCCTGGAGGAAATGGGATTGAGACCACTAACTAATACTCTTTTCTTGTGTAGTAACTTCTCCCTAGCCCTGCTTCCCTTCCCTATGAAAGTAAAAGTGATTTCTGTTTAGGAATACTGTAAATGCTAACACATGTATCAGGCCATGGCTTATAAAGTCATTCATTTTGTTTTATTTTTTAAATTGTTTTAAAATTTATTTTTTAATTTAATTTTTAGAAAGTGTGTGTGTGGATGTGTATGAGTGGGGGAGGGGCAAAGAGAGAGAGAATCCCAAGCAGGATCTGCGCTGTGAGTGCAGAGACTGACATGAGGCTCAGTCTCACCAACTGAGAGATCATGGTCTAAGCTGAAATCAAGTGTAGGATGCTTAACTGACTGAGACACCCAGGCACCCTGTCATTCGTTTTGTTTATCAACATCATTGTGGTTTATGCTTTGGCAATTTGCCAGGCTGTGTATGTACCCAGAGTCTTTTTTTGTAATGCACAGAAGTGATGTGCCATTAGTATAAAAATGCTAGTGTATAATTACCCTATCAGCTTTTAGTTGTATTTTTTTCTCTGTATGTTCTGCTGAGTTCAAAAAAGTTTTTGGAGAAACCAATTAAGAATTGGCACAGAGGTTCATTAGGAATAAACAAACTGACTTATAGATGGAAAAGACCCCCACTAGTGTACCAAATGAAAGGTAATATTCTTGCTAGTGCATTATGTTAGAACATATGAAATTGCTAGTTTTGTAGGTAAAAAAAAAAAAAGGCTAAAATGGTCATTGTTATATGATTGATTCTAATGCTAACCTTGAGCTCATTTCTCATTTGGTTTTGGTACTTAAAGACTAAATTAGAAAAACCCCATTACTGGGGCGCCTGGGCGGCTCCGTCGGTTGAGCGGCTGACTTCAGCTCAGGTCACGATCTCGCGGCCCGTGAGTTTGAGCCCCGTGTCGGGCTCTGTGCTGACAGCTCAGAGCCTGGAGCCTGTTTCAGATTCTGTGTTTCCTCTCTCTGACCCTCCCCCGTTCATGCTCTGTCTCTCTCTGTCTCAAAAATAAATAAAAAAACATTAAAAAAAAAAAAGAAAAACCTCATTACTTGGAAACTTCTTTTAAGGCACTTGGTAACCACTTTTTAATACCTACACGGTTCTGTTTTTATAGGTTTCTTAACTTTAATATACATTCATTGGGGTGCCTGCATGGCTCAGTTAAGTTTCCAACTCTTGATTTTGGCTCAGGTCATGATCTCACAGTTCATGAGACTGAGCCTGCCAGTGTGGGGCCTGTTTGGGATTCTCTCCCTCTCTCTGCCTCTCCTTCTCCCCTGCGCACACACACCCTCTCTCTCTCTCAAAATAAATTAAGTAAACTTAAGAAAATAATAAAATGCATTCATTGTTTTGGGTTGGAAGAGAGGAAAGTCCAATTTTTTTTCCTTATTTGTATCAGTATATTGTGAAACGAATATAGCAAAGGGGAAGAGCCATAAAATACATATCTTTTATTTTGTAAATTTTAGAAGACATTAGAAGGAAGCTTTAAATAAATGTCATTAGTGACTTAATACAAGTTTTTGTTTTTTTAAAATTAGGTCTCTGTTGATCTTGGATGATGTTTGGGATCCTTGGGTATTAAAAGCTTTTGACAATCAGTGTCAGATTCTTATTACAACCAGAGACAAGAGTGTTACAGATTCAGTAATGGGTAAGGGTTAATATGCTTTTTACTACCTTTATGTTTTAATTCAATTAGATTTATATATATTTTAACCAAATTACTTATATCGTGTGATTTTGTTACAGGTCCTAAATATGTAGTCTCTGTGGAGAGTGGCTTAGGAAAAGAAAAAGGACTTGAAATTTTATCCCTTTTTGTTAATATGAAGAAAGCAGATTTGCCAGAACAAGCTCACAGTATTATAAAAGAATGTAAAGGTATGGTTATTTATTTTGTGTATGAGAGGGTTATAGAGATACTAATTTTATCCTTTTGTAAATTAAGCTAATAAGTATGACAGTTTAGCACATGAACATCCAGAAACTTTACTAGAATATTGTATTCTAGAACCTAGAGTATTTTAGGTTTTTCTTTGATACCCTAAATAGATAATAATATTTTGGTATTCATTTATTCATTAAAATAATATTTAATGAACACCCATGATATGTTAGTGGGAGACGTTAGATAAAGACATGACTTTTGTCAAAGAATAAAAAAATATGAGAATCAGAGTTTTAATTTTTTTTGGTTGATTTTATAAAAATAGTATTCTAATTTTGTATGTAACATGGTGTTCTCTTAATTTGCATTTTTTATGAAGTTAAGTGAAGTTAAACTTTTTACTTGTTAATTGACTATTTATTTGCATTTTAAGAAATTATCCTTGACTCACTTTTCTTCGTGATAGCAGATTTTTAATTGACTTTTGGCACTCTATTGAAGCTATTAGCTCTTTGCCATTTTTTGTAAATACTTTCCCCAGTTTTTTGTCTGCTTTTTAATTTCATTTGTAGTATTTTATTTGACATACAGAAATTTAAAATTTTAAATAGTCCTATCAGTTCTTAAGATTATTTCTTCCACTGTTGTTAATGCTTCAACAGACCTTGTTTTAAATTCTGCCATCAGATAGATAGTTCGTTTTGAGCTAATCGACTTAAAAAAAAATTTTTTTTTGAAGGTTTATTTATTTTTGAGAGAGACAGAGCATGAGCAGGGGAGGGGCAGAGAGAGAGGGAGACACAGAATCCTAAGCAGGCTGCAGGCTCCAAGCTGTCAGCACAGAGCCTGACGTGGGGCTCGAACTCACGAGCTGTGAGATCATGACCTGAGCCGAAGTTGGGCGCTCAACCGACTGAGTCACCCAGGTGCCCCTGAGCTAATTGACTTTTAAAAAATATCTTAGAAAAGAATACTTCATTTGTATTCTAATTGTGAAGGTGATGTTTGTCCATTTTGAAACATTTATTATTTTTTAAATTTTTTTCAAGACTTAAAAAAAAATTAAAAAAAAAAATTTTTTTTTTTTTAACATTTATTTATTTTTGAGACAGAGAGAGACAGAGCATGAACAGGGGAGGGGCAGAGAGAGAGGGAGACACAGAATCCGAAGCAGGCTCCAGGCTCTGAGCTGTCAGCACAGAGCCTGATGTGGGGCTTGAACTCACAAGCTGGGAGATCATGATCTGAGCCCAAGTCGGACGCTCAGCCAGCTGAGCCATCCAGGCGCCCCTATTTTGAAACATTTAAAAGATGTGTGAAATGATAAAGAAAAAAGAGAAATTATCCATAAACCTGATAATTATTATCATCACGAGAGTATTTCAGTCTTTTAGGACATATAAAACTTTGAAAAAAATATTCAGGTTACAATGGTATACATAATTTAAATCTTGTCTTTTTTCATATAACAAATCTTGAATATTATGTCATTAAGTATGTTTTGAAAAAAGTTATTAGTGGCATAATATTGTGATAACTTAAATTTATTCAGTCATTTCTCTATTGTTGTTTAAGATTTTTCACTATTTCAGGGGCACCTGGGTGGCTCATTTGGGTATGTGACCAACTCTTGATTTCAGCTCAGGTCTTTATCTCATGGTTTGTGAGTTCAAGTCCCACATCTGCTGCATGCACTGATAGTGTGGAGGGAGCCTTCTTGGGATTCTCTTCCTCCTTGCCCCCCACAAATAAATAAATACATTTTTTAAAAAAAGATTTTTCAGTATTAAAAAAATTCTTTTTAAATCTTTGTTTTTGAGAGAGAGATAGAGTGTGAGCAGGGGAGGAGCTGAGGGGAGGGAGACACAGAATCAGAAGCAGGCTCTAGGCCCTGAGCTGTCAGCACAGAGCCTGATGCGAGACCCAAACTCACAAACCGTGAGTTTAACCGACTGAGTCACCCAGGCGCCCCAGATTTTTCACCATTTTAAATAATGCTGTGTTGAGGGACACCTGGGTGGCTCAGTTGGTTAAATGTCCAACTTCAGCTCAGGTCATGATCTCATGGTTTGTGAGTTCAAAGCCTTTGCATCGGGCTCTGTGTTGACAGCGAGGAGCCTGGAGCTTGCTTTGAGTTCTGCGTCTTCCTCTGTCTCTGCCGTCCCCCACCCCCCCCTCCTGCTCACACTCTGTCTCTCTCTCAAAAATAAACATTAGAAAAATAAAAAATAAAAAAATAATGCTGTGATGGATATCCTTAAAGGAAATATTTCTTATTTCTAATGCCTTCTTTAGAATAAATACATAAAGTGAATCCAAGTTTTATAAATATTTTAAGGGTTTGGGTAACATGCAGCAGAAATTGTTTTTTAAGAATAATGTGACTCTTAGTGGTAATTTTGAAACAACACAGTATTAACCCAGTGACTTTGTTTTTTGTTTTGTTTTATTTTTAGGTTCTCCTCTTGTAGTGTCTTTGATTGGTGCACTTTTACGTGATTTTCCCAACCGTTGGGATTACTACCTTAGGCAACTTCAGAATAAGCAATTTAAGAGAATAAGGAAATCTTCATTTTATGATTATGAGGCTCTGGATGAAGCCATGTCTATAAGCGTTGAAATGCTCAGAGAGGACATCAAAGATTATTATACAGATCTTTCCATCCTTCAGAAGGATGTTAAGGTGCCTACAAAGGTAATAGAAGGACCAGCAATCCTCATCATTGGGTATTTTTGACATGGAACTTTTGATATAGTACCAAGGATGTTGTCATAGAGGATACTGGAAGGTTAAGACCCATGTTACTGAGGAGGTGTGGGGGATGTAAAAATCCTGCTGCTCTTAGTCTCCATCAAGAGCTTGGTGTTGAACTCAGATTAGTTTCCTATTTCTCAGTTCTAGTGAAGCTGGAGAAGCATCTGACTTTGTTATCTCTCTTTTCTATCTTGACAAATAGTTGAGCTTCTTCATATGAAATTGAGATGCTGTTATTCAGGGCTTTATGATATGATTTGTGTGTATGTTTATGTGTGTTAACATCTTATCTGCAATCCTGGTAATTGTATTTTTGTGATACATTAAATGCTTAAAATGATTCCCAGGTGTTATGTATTCTCTGGGACATGGAAACTGAAGAAGTTGAAGACATACTGCAGGAGTTTGTTAATAAGTCTCTCTTATTCTGTGATCGGAATGGAAAATCATTTTGTTATTATTTACATGATCTTCAAGTAGATTTCCTTATAGAAAAGAATCGCAACCAGCTTCAGGTACTTGCATCTCTGTGCATTTTTTTTTTAATTTTTAACTTTGAAATTTTAGGGTTATAGAAGTTGCAAAACTGTCTTTAGGGTTAAAGAGAGTTTTATGCATGTACCTTCATCTAGCTTTCCCCAGTGTTAACATCTTACGTAACTATAATAAAGTTATCAAAACCAAAAAATTAACAATCACAGAATATTGTTAGCTAACCTACAGATTTTATTTGGATTTCACCAGCTTTCCCACTAATGCCCTTCTTGTGGTTCAGATCAAGACCCCATATTGCATAATAATTGTCATGTTTCCCTGGTTTCCTCAAATCTATGAAAATTTCTTGGCTTTCTTTATCTTTCATGGTCACTTTTGAAGAGTACTACTCAGTTATTTTGTATAGAGTCTCTTAGTTTGGTTTGTCTGATTGTTTCTCCTGACTATATTTAGGTTATATTTTTTTATCAAGAATACCACAAAAGTTATGTGTGTCTTCAGTGCATCATATTAGGAAGTCGATATGTCTTATTGTCAGTGATGTTAATGTTGATCACTTGGTTAAAGTGGTACCTGCTAGTTTCTCCAGTGTAAAGTTACTATCTTTTCCTTTTGTAATTAAGTATTTTCTTGGTTGATTCTCTGCACATTTTTAAATAGCTTTGTAAGCTATAGTGATACTTAGGTTATGAAATTGTTTCTGTCCTCTAAAATGTTTCATTTGTGTTTCAGGATCTACATAAGAAGTTAATCACTCAGTTCCAGAGACATCACCAGCCACATACTCTTTCACCAGATCAGGAGGACTGCATGTATTGGTACAATTTTCTGGCTTACCACATGGCTAGTGCTAACATGCACAAAGTAAGATGACCCACTTAAAAATTACTATTTTTTATCTCACTTTTATTTCATCCTATGTTTAGAATTTTCTTTTACCTGTAAAAATAAGATTAAAGTCTATGTAAGTATTTTTGTTTTTGTTACTCTTTTTACCTACAGTGATTTAAAAAGGTACCTTAGTAAATCTAGTAAATGAACCACCTAAAAATTCACTCTTTTCTTACCAGTAGCTATCTTTTTTGGGCAGTATGGATTTTAAACTTTGAGAGGAATGAAGAATGGGAAAGTATATTCATTCATTCAGCAAATATTTATTGAGTGCCTGTTAGGTACTGGTATTGTTTTTCATTGTGAGGATATACCATAGGCACAAAGTCCCTGCTCTCGTTGAGTTTACATTTTCTAGGGAGACCAATAGTGGACAAATAAATTTATGCTATTTTGGGAGTAGTAAGTGCTCAGAGAAAGAAAACATGGAAAGAGAAAGTGATGGTACAGAATCATCATGATTTGTTGATGGAATTGGTGTGTATTATAAGATTACTCCAGACTTGTACAACAGAAAGAATGGAGTTGATACGAACTGAGATTTGGATGTCTGTCAGGGGGTGAAGGGAGTGTTAGGAACTCATTTTGAATATACTGCTTCTTATACTTTTAAGACATCTGACTGGAAATAATGAATATGTAGTTGGATATATGAATATGAATTTCTGGGGAAAAATTATAGATTAACGTAATTTTAATATAACTTAATTACAGTATCCATAACATTATGGATAACATTTGGGTATTATCACCACATGGATGATATTTGAAGTCATTACTTCAACTAATTCAAAATGTTAACATTTTGGAAAACTGTATGTACTTTGAGTAATTTGTCTATGCTTAGGTATGTTATCTCTTGGTTAAAAAAAGGGTGTATTGTTGTACTCTGTTTTTTTTCACCTAGCAAAATACAGTTTACATTTAATAATCTGCATTGGAATGAAGATATTCTGATAAATATCTGTGCCAAATTTGCTTTAACTGTTGCACATTTAGGTTTTCAGATTTTTGCCTTTATGATGCTTTAATGAACAATCTTGCTTGTCTTTGTACCTACATTATTTCCTTCAAAAATTTTTTTGAAGTGGGATTATTGGGTCAGTGCATCTTTTTAAAATTTGGCATGTCTGATAGTGTGACAGGATTCAGTTTTTTCTCACCATTTTAGACTTTTTTTCCTGATTTTTAAAGGTAATTTCTAATATTTAATGTTTTTCATTGGAAAACTTTAGGAAAACTAAAAAGAAAATGAAGATGGCAATTATTGTTAATGCTTTTTTGTATAATTTTCTAAGTTGTTCTGCTCAGATACATATACTTATTCTTTAAAACCAAAATAGGATCATAATAGAAATAGTCTTGGGGAGCCTGAGTGGCCTAGTCAGTTGAACATCTGACTCTTGATTTTGGCTCAGGTCATCATCTTTTTTAGCTTGTGGGATCAAGCCCCACGTTGGGCTCTGCTCTGACAGTGTGGATCTTGCTTGGTATTCTCTCTCTCCCTCCCTCTTTCAAAATAAGTAAACATTAAAAAAAATGAAATAGTCATATCTTTTTTTTCTACTAACCTACATTTCATGGTCATCTTTTTATGTCAATTTATGTAAGTGACAAATTTTTTTTTAAACATTTATTCATTTTTGAGACAGAGCATGAGTGGGGCAGGAGCAGAGAGAGAGAGATACACGGAATCTGAAGCAGGCTCTAGGCTCTGAGCTGTCAGCACAGAGCCTGACGCGGGGCCCGAACCCACGGACCACAAGTTCATGACCTGAGCTGAAGTTGGATGCTCAACTGACTGAGCCACCCAGGCGCCACATAGAGTGACAAAATTTTTAAAGCTTCATACTGTTTCATTGTATAGTGACCAATTGGCTTATAGATAATTAGATTGCCGAAGGACACTTGTCTGATTATTTTCTTAGGACATATTTAAAAAAAAATTTTTTTTAAATGTTTATTTTTGAGAGAGAGAAAGCGAGAGTGAGGGAGGGACAGAGAGAGATGGAGATGCAGAATCTGCAGCAGGCTCCAGGTGAGCGGTCAGCACAGAGCCTGATTTTCAGGGCTCAAACCCCACAAACCGTGAGCTCATGAACGGATACTTAACTGACTAAGCCACCCAGGTGACCCAGGACATATTTTTATAAGCATAGTTTCTGGGTCAAATGGTATGTAGAGTTTGTATTTTTTTTTAAGTTTATTTATTTATTTTGAGAGAGAAAATACAAGTGGGGGAGGGACAGAGACAGAGAGAATCCCAAGCAGTATCTGCACTGTCAGCACAGAGCCCAGTTTGGGGCTCAAACCCGTATATGAGATCATGACCTGAGCTGACGTCGGACATTTAACTGACTGAACCACTCAGATGCCCCTGCAGTTTGAATTTTAATATAGATTACCAAACTGCCCCCCAGAAGGATGCTCTGAGTTACATCACTGCCAACAGTATGTGAGAGTGTTCATTTCCTCTGATTCCAGCTAATCCTCTTATTACTGCTTTTAGTCTTTAGAAATTTGATATTAAAAAAATGCTGAATTGGGGTGCCTGAGTGGCTCAGTCGGTTGAGCGTCCGACTTCGGCTCAGGTCATGATCGCACAGTCCGTGGGTTCGATCCCCGCACTGGGCTCTGTGCTGATAGCTCGGAGCCTGGAGCCTGCTTCAGATTCTGTGTCTCCCTCTCTCTGACCCTTCCCTGTTCATGCTCTGTCTCTCTCTGTGTCAAAAATAAATAAACATAAAAAAAAAAATGTTTAAAAAAAAATGCTGAATCTTTGTTGTTTCATTTAGATTATTGGTGAGGTTTTTGGCCATTTGACCTTTTATTCTGTGCATTGCCTTTACCAGATTTTTCTGGTGAGGTGTTTATCTTATTTTATTAGAATTTTCTATAAAATAATAATATTGAGCCCTCATCATAAGTGTCATAAATAAATATTTTTATTTTTTGTCAAATTTTCTTTATATTGTTTACAACTATATTAAAGGTTTGAATTTTTATGGTAGTTAAGTGCACTTCTTTCTCTCTCTCTCTTTTTTTTTTTTTTTTTTTTTTGTATTTTTGCTTTGGTGTTATGCTTACAACCATTTCCTTCATTCTAAGGTTACAAAAATATTTGCCTGTATATTGTAGTATTTTTTGAGGCTTTCTATTTTATATTTAAGTTTTTAATGTTTCTTTGGTTCTTTTTAAAAAACTTCCTTTTTTGTCCTTAAGTTCTAGTTATCTGCTAAATTTTGTTCAGTAGTGTTAGGATAGAGTTATAAAGTGGTAGAGTTAGAATTCTTTGATGTCTTTAACAATGTCCTTCTCTTACTTTTTTTTTTAAAGGAACTTTGTGCTTTAATGTTTTCCCTGGATTGGATTAAAGCAAAAACTGAACTCGTAGGCCCTGCCCATCTGATTCATGAGTTTGTGGAATATAGGCATATATTGGATGAAAAGGTATAAATTAGTATGAATAAGTCCCTAAAGGGCATCTCATTTTGTCATTTAATTCTAGTTTTAATAGTGGGGATGAGCAGCACAGAAGGGGCAAACGAGATAATTTCCTTTTTTTGATCCTTGATTATTCTAATTATTTTGCTTTCTTCTTAGCCTGTTGGGAATGTGGATGGAATTGAGGTTTGAAAGATGGGGAAGTGAAGTGTTCAGTGGTATTTTTTACAAAACAATGTATTAAGAAAGTAATAGTTGGATAATGAGATTTTTACACTTTATTTTATTTTTTTAATATGAAATTTATTGTCAAATTGGTTTCCATACAACACCCAGTGCTCATCCCAACAGGTGTCCTCCTCAATGCCCATCACCCACTTCCCCCTCCCTCCCACCCCCCATCAACTCTCAGTTTATTCTCAGTTTTTAAGAGTCTCTTATGGTTTGGCTCTCTCCCTCTCTAACCTTTTTTTTTTTTTTTTTCCCTTCCCCTCCCCCATGGTCTTCTGTTAAGTTTCTCAGGATTCACATAAGAGTGAAAACATATGGTATCTGTCTTTCTCTGTATGACTTATTTCACTTAACATGACACTCTCCAGTTCCATCCACGTTGCTACAGAAGGCCATATTTCGTTCTTTCTCATTGCCAAATAGTATTCCATTGTTACACTTTGTTTAAAAGTTTAGAGAGGGTCACCAGGTATTTATTACCTAATGGTTGGCTATTTAATTTTAGCTCATATAGAGAATATCTTCATTTAAGCTTTTAAACTGACAAGATCATAGAAACAGAAAAATGTCAGATCTTGGTTCTGGTTATATTTCTAAGAGATTTCAGTTTGTTCGTAGGATTGTGCAGTCTGTGAAAATTTCCAAGAGTTTTTATCATTAAATGGACACCTTCTTGGACGACAGCCATTTCCTAATATTGTTCAACTGGGTCTCTGTGAACCAGAAACTTCAGAAGTTTATCAGCAAGCTAAGCTGCAGGCCAAGCAGGAGGTCGATAATGGAATGCTTTACCTGGAGTGGATGTAAGTAGGTTAGGAGAGAAACCAAAGGGGAGCAGAGTGCTAATTATGTCATTATTTTTCAGGTAGTGAATAAGTTCACTCCAGGAAGATGTAACTACTTTGGAAAAAGCTGGAACTTTTAATAAGCATTCTTACTTACTGAAAAGTTCTGGAGAAGTAAGCATTGGAAAAATACGTATTTTCAGAGTCCATAGAAATAGATGCTTGCCTATAGGCATTTTGACCAGTTGTACTAAATATTAACATCAAATGGTTTACTTACTATAACATAGTATATTAGTGAAAAATATGGGCTTTGAAACCGCAGACATTGGTTCTAAAACCTGATATGTTTGGGGCACCTGGGTGGCTCAGTCGGTTGGGTGTCCGACTTCGGCTCAGGTCATGATCTCGCAGTCCGTGAGTTTGAGCCCCGCGTCGGGCTCTGTGCTGACAGCTCAGAGCCTGGAGCCTGTTTCAGATTCTGTGTCTCCCTCTCTCTCTGACCTTCCCCCATTCATGCTCTGTCTCTCTCTGTCTCAAAAATGAATAAACGTTAAAAAAAAAAATAAAAATAAAACCTGATATGTTTTTGTGATTTTGAATAAGTTACAGGTTGCTTTTCTTTTTCATATATAATAGAGATAACAGTTTTTTGAGGTATTATTTTTGTGACGATTGAAATGAGATCTTGGATATATAGTGATTAACACTTGCTTTTCACATAGCACTAATAAAACTTCCACTGAATTTTGATTCTTATTCCTAAAAGAGGCTGTTCAGTTTTACTCT
The DNA here is from genome assembly GCF_018350175.1 of Felis catus. Lineage (NCBI taxonomy): Eukaryota > Metazoa > Chordata > Mammalia > Carnivora > Felidae > Felis > Felis catus. The sequence continues at coordinate 119,426,627 of NC_058374.1, forward strand.
TGCCTTAATCTTACCAATTAGAAAAATGAAAGGGTAAACTATCATCTATTTAATGCCTGTTACACACGATATGTGCACGTTACTTATCTTCAAACCTTATAAATATTCTCTATTTTACAAATGAGAAAATTGCAGAGATGTTGAGACTTGATTAAGCTCCTGTAGTTAGTTGAATGGGATTTAAACCCTGGATCTGTTTAGGGGTGCCTGGATGGCTCAGTTGGTTAAGTGTCTGACTTTGGCTCAGGTCATGATCTCGCAGTTCATGGGTTTGAGCCCCACGTTGGGCTCTGTGCTGACAGCTTGGAGCCTGGAGCCTGCTTCGGATTCTCCCTCTCCCTCTCCCTCTCCCTCTCCCCCTCCCTCTCCCTCTCCCCCTCCCCCTCCCCCTCCCCCTCCCCTCCCCCTCCCCCTCCCCCCTCTCTCCCCCTCTATCTCTCTCTCTCTTCCCCCCCCACTCACTCTGCCCCTCCCCCATTTGCACTTTGTCACACTATCTCTGTCTCTCCAAAATAAACATTAAAAAAATTTAATAATAAAAAAACCCTGGATCTGTTTAGCTTTCTTTTTTTAATATTTATTTATTTTAGAGAGTAAGAGAGAGTGTGAGCATGAGTGGAGGAGGGGTAGGGAGAGAGAGAATCCCAAGTAGGCTACACACTCACTTGGGGCTCTATCTCACGATGGTGAGATCATGACCTGAAATGAAATCAGGAGTCGGACACTTAACTGACTGAGCCACCCAGGTGCCCCTGTCTCATTTTATTTTCTATGCACTTTCTATATGCCATGGTTCTCTTATAGCTAATGAATGTGAATGGTTGACTTTTCACATGTATAATTTATATCTGAATAGAACTCTAGGTTGATCTGAAATATTTATTAGTCCTGGGCCCTCTTTCCAAATAAGTCAGATTGCCATGGGTGATTGCCCTAATTCAGCTTAGTTTAACAAATATTTGAGTTTGTCTAATGTACTAATATTAAGCACTGTTACTAGGTGCTAAGGCTCTCTTGAAGGAGCTTATAATCTATTAATGAAGAAAAAAGTTGAAGCAAATAATTAAACATAATGTGATGAGTGCAACAACAGAAATGTGTATAATATAGAACTGAGAAGTGGGTTATTAACTTGGATTGGTGAGGAATTCTGGGAAGTTTCCACAAAAGCGTTAAAAAGTGTTTTTAAAATTAAATATTAATTTTTTGTTGGTTTTATTTTTATTTTAAAGTAATCAGTGTTTCTGCTTTTTTTAAAAATCAAATAATACTAGAGGGATATAAAATGAAAAGTCAGGGATGCCTGGGTGGCTCAATTGTTGAAGCGTCCGATTTCAACTCAGGTCATGATCTCACGGTTCATGAGTGTAAGCCCTGCATCTGGCTCTGTGCTGGCAGTGTGGAGTCTGCTTGGGATTCTTTCTCTCTCCCTCTGCCCCTCCCCCACTTGCACGCATACTCGCTCTCTCTCAAAATAAACAAACTTAAAAAAAAAAAAAGACAGACTCCCCATCTTTTCTCACCTTCCCATTTCCTGGAGTTAACTATTCTTTTAATTCTTTCCTGGGAAGAAGTTCTCTCTCTGAAGCAGTCTCTTAACTCATTGAGGCTAGGGTAGACCTGTCTGTATTCTAGAATACTTGCACACTTTATCATAGCATTTGTCTCACTTTATGGTGATTGCCTATTTTTCTCTGTTACTAGTCCATACGTTCTGTACTCTGGAATAGTTTGGAGGTTAAAATAACAGACTTTGGCTTTAGATTGCCTAGGCATGAAATGCAGCTCTGCTTTATTAGTTGTATATAACCAGGGAATTTATTCAACTTCTCTCACCTAATGTTCCTATTTCATAGCATTATTGAGAAGATTAAATGACTGTGTGCATACACACACACACACACACACACACACACACACACAGTGCTTAGAGCAGTACCTCATTCACAGAAAGTGTTTAATATCTAATAGTTAATTACTAAGAATAGCATTTTGCCTGGCCCATATAGTTGGTACGCACTAGAAATTTGTGGAGGATTGACGGCATTGGTGTTTTGGTGAGTGGTTGAAATAGAATTTTAATACAAGGTCTAATAATCAAATGGGCATAGGTTTAGTTCTTGTTCTCTTGCGTTGTTGAGTTTGTTTTTTTTTAATGTTTCTTGCTGTTTTATTTTTGTTGGGTTTTTTCCCCATTCTGTCAACTGTGTTTCAACCCATGGTGTTCTGTCACAGAATCGTTAGTCATTCATAGCTAAATTTTTTAAGTGGGTTTGACCAGATCATAGTTAAAGAATGCCTTATTCCTGTACTAGAAAATTTCTTTTTCTGTAGAACGGTTTAGGTGGATAGCAGCTTAAATTTAATTTAATTTTAGCTTTCAGAGAAATCATTTGTTCATGCATTCATTTGTTATTTCTTTAATACTTTTTGGCCATCCACTATATGCCCATCACTGGGACAGGTCTGACCCTATTTTGGGGAATTGAGTAGTTAGATCAAGGGGAGAGAGAAGAGTATTTTTAATCTAATCCTATAAACTTTGCTAGTAACTTACCTGGTTTTCTTCCAGGTTCTCATTACTCTAGTTCTTATTATTATATTACAGTTATTTGTTTTGTTGTTTCTAGTAAATTATAATACTTTTTTTCAAATGTTTATTTTTAATAGAGGGAGTGTGAGTAGAAGGGGGTAGAAAGAGGGAAGGACAGAGGATCCGAAATGGGCTGGGCGCTGACTGCAGCGAGCCCAATGTGGGGCTTGAACCCACGAACCATGAGATCATGACCTGAGCAGTAGTCAGACGCTCAATCAACTGAGCCACCCAGGCACCTCCTGAATTATAATACTTTCTAAGTAAGGTCTAAATCTGATTTACCTTTTGTGTTCCCTTATTTCGTTTGGCCTAACTTCTGTGTGATTAATTTTTTTTAAAGAATAATAACAATAGCATCCTTATGTGTCAGAAACTGTTTAGAGCAGGTACCCTTACTCCCATTGTACATATGAGAAAATGGAAATGTGTTAGGTCATTTGCTTAAGTTTACACACTTAATAAGTAGTAGAAGTAGGGTTATTCATTAGGTTTATCTGACTATTAAAATAAGCGTGATGCCATTTAACATATTTAATTGTATTCAAGATGACTGGGGCATATGTGTATGAAATTCTGACACTGTTCTTTTACCCCTTTAGCCCATGAGAAATAACATATTACCTATACTAGTGGAATAGTATTCAGTAGACTAAAATATAAATAAAATGACATTGCTTGATCTTTTTTTCTCTATACCTAATTGTGGTTAGAGAAGAACAGTTTTAAAGTACATTATCCTAACAGTGGGTGTAGTGTTGTACTTTAGTATGGCTTCTTTCCTTTTAAAAATGGAGATTTTTTTGAGAGTATTTTTATATAATGTTTTCTCTACACATGTTATCATTAATGTATCAAAGGAAAATAGAAAGCAACATGTATTTGATTAGATTTCTCCCAACTCTGTCATTTCCAACATATGACAGGTTGCTTGATAGAGGGTAGAATTTCTCTTAAAAAGCCACTTTTGTTATGCTTTTTTTTCCTTCAGGAGATCTATGCTGTCAGTTACAAGTTGGTAACTTAATTTTAAGAATTTTGTATTTTTGGCAACACAACGTTAAAAGACAGTTTACTTCATTATTGAAAAAAAATTACTTTTACTTATTGGGTTTCTGTTCATTTTCTCCTTGTATGTAGAAACAAAAAAAACAACAAGAATCTTTCCCGCTTAGTTGTCCGCCCCCATACAGATGCTGTTTACCATGCTTGCTTTTCTGAGGATGGTCAAAGAATAGCTTCTTGTGGAGTTGATAAAACCTTACAGGTAAAACAAATCTCTTGAGAAAAATTGGAAGAGGCATATACCTGATACTGTGCATATTAGAATATATTTAAATACTAAAATTGAAGAAAATTGTACATTAGAAATAGAGAAATCTAACTCTCTGGAATATTTTATGAAAACTTTCTCTGGAGATTTAAAAGATAGGGTTGTGCATTTTCATTATTTTAAATTTGCCAAGTGGCATGAAAGTACCTTTTACCCTAGCAATAAGTTTCCGTCATCTGTGTACCAGCTAGGGGTAATGAGGAAATGAAAATTGTTAAAAGACATAAGGACTCCCTGGCATAGTGAACTGGGCTTTGATTAAAAAAGTTATTTAATAAAATACCTATTTTAGTACAGGCTCAGGCATAGATTTCTGACTGTAAATAGGAATTGGACTAGATTATTTCTAAGGTGCTTGAAGGAATTTCTTAAGTTCTCATTTCTTTTCAGAATACATGAATGAATGCTTTTCTTTAAATCTGTACTGTGCCTTTTGGTTTGGAAGGAAACAGGATCAAATTAGTTAAAACTTTGATTTTCAGACTAGGTTTAGTCTTTATAAGATTATGACTGGAAACCTTATTTTTATATGTGTATTTCATTATTTAAAAAAAAAAGAATTTGCCAAACTAATCTCAAGAACTGAAGCTATACTCTGCTAGCTCTTTTTATTGATATTAAAAACATTTAACAAGGGATAGTTCTCTATGTTCAGGCATATAAATTCTGACGGATATTTCTGCTGTTTGGACTGTTTTTGCCAACGTTCATTCTTATTGCAAAATAATACTGAATAAGATCTTTAAAAGAAAGATTTTTATTGAATGGTGGCCAGTGGTTTATGGTAAAAAGATTTTATTTTTGCTTGTGCAGGTGTTCAAAGCTGAAACAGGAGAGAAACTTCTGGAAATCAAGGCTCATGAGGATGAAGTGCTTTGTTGTGCATTCTCTGCAGATGACAGATTCATAGCAACCTGCTCAGTGGATAAAAAAGTGAAGGTAGGGAAGTATTTTTCTCTTGAGTTGTAATTACCACAGAATTCATTTTCTTTTTCCATACTAGAGGGACTAGGGTAAGTAGGGATAAAAGACTTGCCTATTGATTACTAACTTGAGGCAAACCAGTTTCAACTGTAAATTAACACTGTCTAAAAAATCTTTTTTTTTTTTTTTTAAATGTTTGTTTATTTTTGAGAGAGCGTGAGCAAGGGAGGGGCAGAGAGAAGGAGACACAGAATATGAAGCAGGCTCCAGCCTCTGAGCTGTTGGCACAGAGCCTGATGCGGGGCTTGAGCCCATGAATCTTGAGATCATGAACTGAGTTGAAGTCAGATGCGTAACAGGTGCCCCTAATAGTCCTTATTTTTAAGCACCAGCAAAATGCCTAGGTTTCTCAGCCTGAGATATTTACAAGGCAGCTAAGAGAAACAGTTACAAATTAATGAATATGTCTGCCATTTATTGATCAGTCTATGGGATAAATACCAATTAGAATCTTTGAATGCATTGTGATTGGAAGTGTTGCTGCACAGAATTATTGTCTGAGATTGGATTTCTGTTGTAAAATGCTTAGTCTGTGAAGGGCAACCCAGGTTTTTTTTTTTTTTTAATTAAAAAAAATTTTTTTTTAACGTTTATTTATTATTGAGAGACAGACACAGAGCATGAACAGGGGAGGGATAGAAAGAGGGGAGACACAGAATCTGAAGTAGGCTTCAGGCTCTGAGCTGTCAGCACAGAGCCCGATGTGGGGCTCGAACTCACAAGCTGTGAGATCATGACCTGAGCCAAAGTCAGTCGCCTAACCAACTGAGCACCCCAGGAGCCCCCCAGGTTTAAAAAAAATTTTTTTTTAACCTGTATGAACTACATTCACTGCAAATCTAGATGCACGAACAAACTAGCAATTCAGTTACTAGTCTACAAAGTAAATAGAGAAAAAAAAGTAAACACAGGTTAATTTTTATCTTTGTTATTTTTTTCCCCTTTTTTTCTTTTTTTTTTTATTCTTTCTTGTCTCTTGTTCCTAAATTTGGCTTTCTGCTAGAGCATTTATGTGGAATTTAGGAGAGACCGAAGTCCAGGGGAATGTTTTTTTCTGATAAGTGGAGGGGGATCCTCACTTCAGGCTTTAAAAAAAATTTTTTTTTAATTTAATTTTATTTTTTTTTATGTTTATTTTTGAGAGAGAGAGAAAGAGCAGAATGAGGTAGGGCAGAGAGAGAAGGAGACACAGAATCTGAAGCAGGCTCCAGGCTCTGAGCTGTCTGCATAGAACACACGAACTGTGAGGTCATGACCTGAGCCGAAGTTGGACATTTAACTGACTGAGCCACCCAGAAGCCCCAGCCTTTTTCTTTTTCTTTTTTTCTTTTTCTTTTCTTTTTTTTTTTTTTTTAAAGAATGTCGTAACTGGTTAGGTGTGTAACTGGGTCTTAGTGGACCTGGGAGCAAGAAAATTGGCTTGGAAGTTTTCCTAGGGTCTGCATCCACTGAAGAAGACTTTGGAGTGTTCAGACTAAATTCAGGCCTTGGAAAAATCTACTTCTTGATAGAATGGACTCCCAAGTGGCTTTACAACCAACTCGTTAATTTACTCCATAGCTTCTACTCTGAGTCAGACTTGGAGTTGGCCATTCCATGTAGTTCCACAGTCAGAGCCAAATGGAGTAAAAGGAAATAACACTGTGTTTCTGCTTTCTAAGTACTCAAAAACAAAACAAGAGGCAGAAATGTGTATTAAATAAAAATAAACTTTTTGGGCCTCTGGGGAGTGCTTTGACAAGATAAAATGTGGGGCGACTGGCTGACTCAATCAGTAGAGCACATGATTCTTCATCTCGGGGTTGTAAGTTTGAGCCCTATTTGGGTATGGAGCTTACTTAAAAATTAAAAACAAAATGCTATAAGAGGCAAATTAGTACTTCTGAAAAATCCAGAGCCCAGTGAAGATTAGATAATTTATTTCTTTCATTTGATAGATAGAACACACTGCTTGGTTGTCTTACATAGTAACTAAAATGATTATTCTTTTACTTGGGAATTTAACACCTTGTGAAGCTTTATACTGAATACTTTGTTGTATTACATTATCAATTTCTCACTACAACTTGTAAAGTAAGTATTTAACAGATGAGGCAACAAGTTCAGAGATGAAGTCATTTGTCCAGGCTCACATCAACTGATAAGTAATGGAGCCAGGGTTGAAAGCTTAGGTTTCCCTCAGAATCAGAAGCCTTTATTTTTTTCACTGAGCTATTTGTCTTTACTTATTTATTTATAAGTTCAAGTCAGAAATCTTAGCATGTCCTTTATCTCATTAAAAAAAAAACTTTTTATTTTTTTAAATTTACATCCAAGTTAGTTAGCATATAGTGCAACAATGATTTCAGGAGTAGATTCCTTAATGCCCCTTACCCATTTAGCCCATCTCCTCTCCCACAACCCCTCCAGTAACCAACCCTCTGCTTGTTCTCCATATTTAAGAGTTTCTTATGTTTTGTCCCCCTCCCTGTTTTTATATTATTTTTGCTTCCCTTCCCTTGTGTTCGTCTGTTCTGTGTCTTAAAGTCCTCTTATGAGTGAAGTCATATAAGATTTGTCTTTCTCGAATTTCACTTAGCATAATACCCTCTAGTTCCATCCACCTAGTTGCAAATCGCAAGATTTCATTCTTTTTGATTGCTGAGTAATTCTCCGTTGTATGTATATACCACATCTTCTTTATCCATTCATCCATTGATGGGCATTTGGGCTCTTTCCATACTTTGGCTGTTGTTGATAGTGCTGCTATAAACATTAGGGTGCATGTTTAACAACAGCGGTGAGTGGACATCCCTGTTGTGTTCCTGATCTCAGGGAGAAAGCTGTCAGTTTTTCCCTATTGAGAATGATATTAGCTGTGGGCTTTTCATAAATGGCTTTTATAATGTTTAAGTATGTTCCTTCTATCCCAGCTTTTTCGAGGGTTTTTATTAAGAAAGAATGCTGAATTTTGTCAAATGCTTTTTCTGCATCGATTGACAGGATCATATGGTTCTTATCTTTTTTATTAATGTGATGTATCACATTGATTGATTTGCGAATGTTGAACCAGCCCTGTAGCCCAGGAATGAATCCCACTTGATCATGGCGAATAATTCTTTTTATATGCTGTTGAATTCGATTTGCTAGTATCTTATTGAGAATTTTTGCATCCATATTCATCAGGGATATTGGCCTGTAGTTCTCTTTTTTTACTAGGTCTGGGTTAGGAATTAAAGTAATGCTGATTTCATAGAATGAGTCTGGAAGTTTTCCTTCCCTTTCTATTTTTTGGAATAGCTTGAGAAGGATAGGTATTATCTCTGCTTTAAATGGCTGGTAGAATTCCCCTGGGAAGCCATCTGGTCCTGGACTGTTATTTGTTGGGAGATTTTTGACAACTGATTCAATTTCTGCACTGGTTATGGGTGTGTTCAAGCTTTCTATTTCTTCCCGTTTGAGTTTTAGAAGCGTGTGGGTTGTTTAACATAGTGTTGGGAGTTCTAGCATCAGCAATCAGACAACAAAAGGAAATCAAAGGCATGAAAATTGGCAAAGATGAAGTTAAGCTTTCACTTTTTGCAGATGACATGATATTATACATGGAAAACCCGATAGACTACACCAGAAGTCTGCTAGAACTGATACATGAATTCAGCAAAGTCACGGGCTACAAAATCAATGTACAGAAATCAGTTGCATTCTTATACACTGATAATGAAGCAACAGAAAGACAAATAAACTGATCCCATTCGCAATTGCACCAAGAACCATAAAATACCTAGGAATAAACCTAACCAAAGATGTGAAAGATCTGTATGGTGAAAACTATAGAAAGCTTATGAAGGAAATTGAAGAAATATAAAGAAATGGAAAAATATTCCGTGCTCTTGGATTGGAAGAATAAATATTATTAAAATGTCAATACTACCCAAAGCTATCTACACATTCAATGCAATCCCAATCAAAATTGCACCAGCATTCTTCTCGAAGCTAGATCAAGCAATCCTAAAATTTGTATGGAACCACAAAAGGCCCCAAATAGCCAAAGTGATTTTGAAGAAGAAGACCAAAGCAGGAGGCATCACAATCCCAGACTTTAGCCTCTACTACAAAGCTGTAATCATCAAGACAGCATGGTGTTGTCACAAAAACAGACACATAGACCAACAGAATAGAATAGAAACTCCAGAACTAGATCCACAAAAGTATGGCCAGCTAATCTTTGACAAAGCGGGAAAGAATATCCAATGGAAAAAAGACAGTCTCTTTAACAAATGGTGCTGGGAGAACTGGACAGCAACATGCAGAAGGATGAAACTAGACCAGTTTCTTACACCATTCACAAAAATAAACTCAAAGTGGATAAAGGACCTGAATGTGAGACAGGAAACCATCAAAACCCTAGAGGAGAAAGCAGGAAAAAACCTCTCTGACCTCAACCGTAGCAATTTCTTACTTGACACATCCCCAAAGGCAAGGGAATTAAAAGCAAAAACGAACTACTGGGACCTTGTGAAGATAAAAAGCCTCTGCACAGCAAAGGAAACAATCAACAAAACTAAAAGGCAACCAATGGAATGGGAAAAGATATTTGCAAATGACATATTGGACAAAGGGCTAGTATCCAAAATCTATAAAGAGCTCACCAAACTCCACACCCGAAAAACAAATAATCCAGTGAAGAAATGGGCAGAAAACATGAATAGACACTTCTGTAAAGAAGACGTCCAGATGGCTAACAGGCACATGTAAAGATGCTCATCGTCAGTCCTCATCAGGGAAATACAAATCAAAACCACACTGAGATATCACCTCATGCCAGTCAGAGTGGCCAAAATGAACAAATCAGGAGACTATAGATGCTGGAGAGGATGTGGAGAAATGGGAACCCCCTTTTACTGTTGGGAATGCAAACTGGTACAGCTGCTCTGGAAAAGTGTGGAGGTTCCTAAAAAAATTAAAAATAGATCTACCCTATGACCCAGCAATAGCACTGCTAGGAATTTACCCAAGGGATACAGGAGTGCTGATGTATAGGGGCACTTGTACCCCAATGTTTATAGCAGCGCTTTCAACAATAGCCAAATATGGAAAGAGCCTAAATGTCCATCAGCTGACAAATGGATAAAGAAATTGTGGTTTATATACACAATGGAATACTATGTGGCAATGAGAAAGAATGAGATAAGGCCTTTTGTAACAACGTGGATGGAACTGGAGAGTGTTATGCTAAGTGAAATAAGTCATACAGAGAAAGACAGATACCATATGTTTTCACTCCATGTGGATCCTGAGAAACTTAACAGAAGTCCATGGGGGAGGGGAAGAAAAAAAAAAAAAGGTTAGAGAGGGAGAGAGCCAAACCATAAGAGACTCTTAAAAACTGAGAATAAACTGAGGATTGATGGGGGGTGGGAGGGAGGGGAGGGTGGATGATGGGTATTGAGGAGGGCACCTTTTGGGATGAGCACTGGGTGTTGTATGGAAACCAATTTGACAAATTTCATACTAAAAAAAACATTAGGGTGCATGTGCCCATTTGAAACAGCAAAACTGTATCCCTTAGATAAATACCTAGTAATGCAATTGCTGGGTTGTAGGCTAGTTCTATTTTTAATTTTTTGAGGAACCTCCATACTGTTTTCCAGAGTTGCTGCATCAGCTTGCGTTCCCACCAACAATGCAAAAGAGATCCTCTTTTTCCACATCCTCGCCAACATCTGTTGTTGCCTGTGTTGTTAATGTTAGCCATTCTGACAGGTGTGAGGTAGTATCTCATTGTGGTTTTGATTTGAATTTCCCTGATGGTGAGTGATGTTGAGCATTTTTTTCATGTGTCAATTGGCCATCTGGATGTCTTCTTTGGAGAAGTGTCTATTCATGTGTTTTCCCATTTCTTCACTGGATTATTTGTTTTTTGGGTGTTGAGTTTGATAAGTTCTTTACAGATTTTGGATACCAACCCTTTATCTGATATGTCATTTGCAAATATCTTCTCCCATTCCGTCTGTTGCCTTTTAGTTTTGCTGATTGTTTCCTTTGCTGTGCAAAGGATGAGGCCCTTTGATGAAGTCCCAATAGTTCATTTTTGCTTTTGTTTCCCTTGCCACTGGAGACGTGCTGAGTAAGAAGTTACTGTGGCCAAGGTCAGAGAGGTTTTTTGCCTGCTTTCTCCTTGAGGATTTTGATGGCTTCCTGTCTTACATTTAGGTGTTTCATCCATTTTGAGTTTATTTTTGTGTATGGTATAAGAAAGTGGTCCAGGTTCATTTTTCTGCATGTCGCTGTCCAGTTTTCCCAGCACCATTTGCTGAAGAGACTGTTTTTATTCCATTGGATATTCTTCCCTGCTTTGTCAAAGATTAGTTGGCCATACGTTTGTGGATCCGTTTTTGGGTTTTCTATTGTGTTCCATTGATCTGAGTGTCTCTTTCTGTGCCAGTACCATACTGTCTTGATGATTATGACTTTGTAATACAGCTTGAAGTCCAGGATTGTGATGCCTCCTGCTTTGGTTTTCTTTTTCAAGATTGCTTTGGCTATCCAGGGTCTTTTCCGGTTCTATACATATTTTAGGATTGTTTGTTCTAGCTCTGTGAAGAATGCTGGTGTTATTTTGATAGGTATTGCATTGAATATGTAGATAGCTTTGGGTAGTGTTGACATTTTAACACTATTTGTTCTTCCTATCCAGGAGCATGGAATCTTTTTCCATTTCTTTGTGTCTCCTTCAATTTCTTTCATAAACTTTCTATAGTTTTCAGTGTATAGATTTTTCACCTCTTTGGTTAGATTTATTCCTAGGTATTTTATGGTTTTTGATGCAGTTGTAAATGGGATCAATTCCTTGAATTCTCCTTCTTTTGCTTCATTGTTGGTGTATAGGAATGCAACCGATTTCTGTGCATTGATTTTATATCCTGCAACTTTGATGAATTTATGGATCGGTTCTAGCAGTCTTTTGGTGGAATCTTTTGGGTTTTTCTTTTTTTTTTTTTTTTTTTTTTAATTTTTTTCAATGTTTTATTTATTTTCGGGACAGAGAGAGACAGAGCATGAACGGGGGAGGGGCAGAGAGAGAGGGAGACACAGAATCGGAAACAGGCTCCAGGCTCCGAGCCATCAGCCCAGAGCCCGACGCGGGGCTCGAACTCACGGGCCGCGAGATCGTGACCTGGCTGAAGTCGGACGCTTAACCGACTGTGCCACCCAGGCGCCCCTGGGTTTTTCATATAAAGTATCATGTCATCCCCAAAGAGTGGAAGTTTGACCTCCTCCTGGCCTATTTGGATGCCTTTTGTTTCTTTGTGTTGTCTGATTGCTGAGGCTAAGACTTCCAAAAAGATGTTGAATAACAATGGAGAGAGTGGACATCCTGGTCTTGTTCCTGACCTTAAGGGGAAAGCTCTCAGTTTTCCCCATCCTTTATCTCATTTGATAACTTGAATTGTGTAGGACAGGTATAAGTATCCTCATTTTATAGAAGATTGGACTGTGATACAGATAAATTAAGGACTAAAGGACACACAAATAATAAATGGTAGAGCCAGGTCTTGGACTTAATCCTTCTGATCTAAAGTCCATTATTCTATACTTCTTATTTATTTAAAGTTTATTTTGAGAGAGAGAGAGAGAGAGAGAGAGAGAGAGAGAGAGAGAGAGAGAGAGAGAGAGAGAGGATCCCAAGCAGGCTCTTTGCTGTCAGCGCAGAGCCCAACTTGGATCTTGATCTTCTGAACCCATGAGATCATGATCTGAGCTGAAATCAAGTGTAGGACTCTGAAATGACTGAGCCACCCACGTGCGCCTTCCATAGTTTTTATAGCACTTACATCTCTGCCTGCTGTCATTCATATGAACATGTGCAATCTTGCCCTTGAAGAATGTAATGTTTTCATGAGATTCTAATTATGCTATAGAAAGGTCACATGTATACACTTGCAAGTAACTTTTTTTTTAAACCTGGAAAAATACGTATTTTAGAGAAGGCGGAGGTGTTCATTAGCCTCATGTCTGGGAAAATCTGCCACCAAACAGGTGATGTTTGTTTGCTCCTCTGTTCTCCCTTTGAAAATAAGGGGTAGTTGTAAATTTTATTTTCTCTATTCTTTTTAGATTTGGAATTCTATGACTGGGGAACTAGTACATATCTATGATGAGCACTCAGAGCAAGTCAATTGCTGCCACTTTACCAACAACAGTCATCACCTTCTCTTAGCCACTGCGTCAAGTGACTGTTTCCTCAAAGTAAGTGTGGATAATGAGAATTACATAGACAAATTTGATAGATGCATTAGAACATTTCTTTTGATTTTCTCATGTATTAATCAGGGTTCTTTTGGTTGCAGTGATAGAAACTTCCATATTAGATTAAGCAAAAAAAAAAAAGATATTATTGGTTTATGTAAGTGAAGAGTCTAGAGGGAGCATGGCTTCAAGCATAGCTGATTCCAGATGTTTAAATTATGTTCTTAGACTCTACCTTTTATCTCTAGACTTTGTTTCCCTCTTTGTTTGGTTTAGGCGTTGTTCTTTCAGTGTGGCAGGAAATATGGCTATTCTCACCTCCAGGCTTACATGGGTCTTATAGTTTATAGTCACAGAGGAAATCATATTATATATATATGTGTGTGTGTGTGTGTGTGTGTATATATATATACACACACACACACATACATATATTATATACATGATATATATATAATACACATATATGTATTTTATATATATACAACACACACACATACATACATACATATAGGATCTACTCTTTCCCAGATCCCATAGATTTCATTTTAAAGAAGACTATTTGACTTTGTTTGGCTTATATGCTCATTGTTAAATAATCCTAGTCGCCTGTAGGATGGAATCCGTGGATTGGCCAAGGATCACAAGTGTAGCCATGTAGAAATGGGACAAGTGAGGTGAGGTCAGCTCCACTGAATTATATAAGAGGGACTTGATTCAAAAGAGAGGTTCTGTTATTAGGAAGAAAAAGAGATGCTGACAGGAAAAAAAAGCTAAAACCAAAAACATACTCATTTCATATATGTTTGGTAATGCTTTATAATTATAAATTATAAAAGATTTTATCTTTTTTTTGGAGTTTATTTTGAGAGAGAGAGAGCGAGCACGTATGCGCGAGCAAGCAGGGGAGGGGCAGAGAAAGGAGAGAGAGCGAATTCCAGGCGGGCTCTTTTTTCCCCTGTTAAGTGCCATATTAAAGATAGCTAGATTGAATTTTCTGGGGTCCCAGAAAGATTCACTAACTTCTTTTAGAGTCTTTTTTGGATTGATTTCTGCCCTTTGTCCTCCTCCTCCCTTTTTTTTTTTTTTTTTTTTTTTTGATGTTTATTTTTGTGAGAGTGAGAAAGAGCAAGTGCACAAGCTTGGGAGAGCGGGAGAGGGCAGCAAGACAGGGAGAGAGAATCCTAAGCAGACTCCATGTTGTCAGCACAGAGCTTGACATGGGGCTTGAACTCATGAACCATGAGATCATGACCTGGGCCGAAACCAAGTGTTGGACGCTTAACTGACTGAACCTCCTAGGTGCCCTGCGCCCTTTCTGTTTTTAATGTCACACTATCTTTGTAATGGGACATTATATTTTTGGGAAGGTTCAGCAAAACATTTCAGTTTGGAAAACCTCATACATTCTGTTTGATGTTTAAGGTATTTGAACAACTTTAGAAAATATTGAAAGTTGTCCCCCCTATACCCACAGGTTATTTCCCCCAGTAGTTCCTTTCAGACACGTTTCTGGAATCCCCAGGGCCCTGCACAGCTCAGTTTGAAACACTGGATTGGGTTAAAATAACAGCCTAACATAGTCTTACAGTCTTAGCTCATTTTTACTCAGATATGCTTTACCCTACTGAATAAACCCACCTCTAAAAAATAAGACTATTGTACTATTTAAGAAAAGCTTTGCTCTATTTGAACAATCCCAGCTCTAAAAACCCAAGACCTTTTGTTATGACTAATTTTTGATGTTTCTTTTTAATATTTTAGAGGGTGAAGAAGTTAATATTTCCTCATTTTAATTACAGACAAATCCTCTAGGATGTGAGAACAAAGAGAGATCTATGGGGTATATTGGTTAGTCAACAGTTTTAATTAAGGACACGTTATGCTTTAAGACCTCCCATACCACACCTGTATTACCATGTAGACAATTAGAACTCACTTCTTTTGTCTCTTGAACTGAGAGAAGCCAATGAAAATATGTAAATCTGGGGGTGCCTGGCTGGCTCAGTTGGTGGAGCTTGCAGCTCTTGATCTCAGGGTTGTGGGTTTGAGCCCCATGTTGGGTGTAGAGAATATTTAAAAATGAAATCTTTTTTTTTTTTAAATTTTTTTTTTAACATTTATTTATTTATTTATTTATTTATTTATTTATTTTTAAATTTTTTTTTTCAACGTTTATTTATTTTTGTGACAGAGAGAGACAGAGCATGAACGGGGGAGGGGCAGAGAGAGAGGGAGACACAGAATCGGAAACAGGCTCCAGGCTCTGAGCCATTAGCCCAGAGCCCGATGCGGGGCTCAAACTCACGGACCACGAGATCGTGACCTGGCTGAAGTCGGACGCTTAACCGACTGCGCCACCCAGGCGCCCCAACATTTATTTATTTTTGAGACAGGGAGAGACAGCATGAACAGGGGAGGGTCAGAGAGAGGGAGACACAGAATCTGAAACAGGCTCCAGGCTCTGAGCTGTCAGCACAGAGCCCGACGTGGGGCTCGAACTCACGGACCGCGAGATCATGACCTGAGCCGAAGTCGGCCACTTAACCGACTGAGCCACCCAGGCGCCCCAAAAATGAAATCTTTAAAAAAAATATGTAAAATTGAAGCTGCCCCCATGTAACTTGCCTTATCTGAAAAATTGGATTTACCTAGGACTGGGATAAAAAGGAGTGTAGGATGGAGATGGACGTGAAGAATAGGACGTATCTCACTGGTCATTTGCAAAGGATTTTTACCAAGGTTAATCACGGGGATGAATGAGTTCTTCTTCTGTGTTTAATATAGTTAGCATAAATCACCAGAGGTGACTAGTCCTTCTTATTTACATTTAAAAAGAAAAATTTTTTCTTTAATGTTTATTCATTTTTGAGAGACAGAGATAGAGCATGAGTGGGGAAGGGGCAGAGAGAGAGGGAGACACAGAATCCGAAGGAGGCTCCAGGCTCTGAGCTGTCAGCACAGAGCCCGACATGGGGCTCGAACTCACAAACTGCAAGATCATGACCTGAGCCGAAGTTGGACACTCAACCGACTGAGCCACCCAGGAGCCCCTTTTTAATTTACATTTTATATACTTTTCAAACATATCCAAAAGGAAAGAGTACAATAATGAACCCTTGTGGTATCCATTGTTTAGCTCTAACTGTACTATTATCAGTATTTTGCTAATTTTATTTTATTGTCCTCCCCGGTCCCCCATCCCCATTTTTTTGGGGGGGTGGTGGTGGCTGGGGCACGTTGCAACAAATCCCAGGTATTATGTCATTTCACCCAAAATCCTTCAGCATGCGTATCTGAGGTCTTAAACATACATACCATGGCATTATTACCCCTAACATTAACAATGGTTTTGTAATATACCTGGTTTGTGCTTACTTCTCCCCATTATTCTTTTTCTTTTTTTAAGTTTATTTATGTTTAGTAATCTCAACACCCAATGTGGGCTTGGACTCACAACCCCAAGATCAACTGACCCAGTTAGAGGCCCCTTCCCCATTATTCTTAAA
This sequence comes from Felis catus, assembly GCF_018350175.1. Lineage (NCBI taxonomy): Eukaryota > Metazoa > Chordata > Mammalia > Carnivora > Felidae > Felis > Felis catus. The sequence continues at coordinate 119,443,275 of NC_058374.1, forward strand.
AACATACCTTTCTACCATGAGTTTGTTGGAATCAAAATATAAATTTCAGGTGACATTTAGTGCTATGTCTTAAATCCCTTTTAATCTGTAGAAGTTTCCCTTCTCCTCCTCTTTTCTTATGCCATTGATGAGAACTTTAGTCTTTTGTCCTGTGGATTCTGAATTTGGTTGGTTGCTTCCTAGAGGTGTTTACTTGGTCTTCAAGCCTGTTACATGTCCTGTCAAATATATTTATGTCTATCTTTGCTATCTTTGAATTTTTTTAGTCATTTTTTAGAGCATTAATAGATTTTAGCCTAGCTAGTATACTCAAGGTTTGCATGGGGAAATCTTAGAAATGACCATTTGGGTAACCTAGCATCTAAAAAAGATTGGGGATATTTTATTTTACAAATTATTTATTATAGATCTAAGTAAAAATAGTAATGATTCCAAACTGCTTTGCTAAAATGGGCAGTGATTAGTTATTTACATAACCTTTGGTCCTTTAATAGATGTAGGTGCTGATCTAAGGGCGGCTCCATTACTTGGTAATCACAATTCACCTTTGTATTTGATACCTTTGTATTACTATGAACATTTTTCTGTAATTGAAAAAACTTAAATGGGAGGGAAGAAAAAATGTTATGTGGTTTCTAACTTCCTTGTTCAGGACTAGTTTTGTAGTTATCTTTTTATCTTTCTCAAATAGCTGTGGGATTTGACCCAAAAAGAGTGTCGGAATACCATGTTTGGCCACACAAATTCAGTCAATCACTGCAGATTTTCACCAGATGATAAGCTTTTGGCTAGTTGCTCAGCTGATGGAACATTAAAGGTATGCTTTTGTTATCATTAAAATTGGTTGTAATTTTGTAGTTTTATGATTTGGTTATAGAGATAGGTTTCTGTTTTTCTCATTTCTACAGGAAGAGCTTCTTTAATTTCCAGGAGCATGTTTAATATAACTGTAATTGCTTGTCATAATGATTGTTTATGAATGGTTTACTGCCTTATGCTTTAAAGTTTATATAATTTGAAATCTTAATTTTTTAAGCATATATTCTATTTAAGACTTCATAAAATTGAGACCTGTGGGGTCGAATTTGTAAAGGCCCTGCTTTATTTATTCTTTATTCTCCCTTTCATTTTATATTTTCCTGTTTTTGAGAGCTAGGAAAAAATGTTTATTCAGCCTCCTGAAATCTATAGTCCTAAAAAAAACTAAATTCTTTACATTTTTAAGATCCAAATCCTACTTTCTTTATTACTGCTGTCTCCACCATCATTCTAGCCTCCTCTTTATTGATTCTCCTTTTTTCCTTTGGTCTTAAGTCCAATCTATCTTTGACCTCCTCATCTTTTTGTCTACTTTTCCCCCTCCCATTCTATAGTGTTTGCTCTGGTTCATGCTGTCATCTCCTTATGTCTGATAGCAGCTTTCTAAGATGTATTCTCCATCTCTCCTAATTCTGGTACAGAACTGCTAGAATAACTTTACCTCTGTTTTCATCTTGCCACTTTAAGCTGGAACACAAAAGTACCACATTATAAATTGTGATAAACCAGGCTTATCAGGTGCACCTCTGAGTCTCTTTACCTTTCATCATTCTGCCACCTCTGTTCCTGTTCAGTTTGTTTCTTCTAATACACTTAACACTAATTGTTTTGGGCAAGATAATTTGGGGGCTTATGTCTGGTACTGTTTTCATACATATATTTCAGTAGTTTTTTGGCAGAATTTTGGCCTCCAATCATTTAACCATACTTAAAAAAACCTTTTTTTACATGTTTATTTATTTTTGAGAGAGAAAGATGCTTAACCTGCTGAGCCACCCAGGTGCCCCTAACCATATTTTTTAATGACCTTTAAACTTTTATGCAAAACCTTCTTCAGGGATGCCTGGGTGGCTCAGTCGGTTAAGTGTCCGACTTCAGCTCAGGTCATGATCTCATGGTTTGGAGTTCAAGCCCTGTGTTGGGCTCTGTGCTGACAGCTCGGAGCCTGCTTCAGATTCTGTGTCTTCCTCTCTTGGCCCTCTCTCCCTTGCTCACGCTGTCTCTTTCTTTCAAAAATAAATAAATATTTTTTAAAAATTTAAAAACCCACTTCTTCAGAAAGTGTTCTCTTATAACATCCATGTATCTGGTTCTGAGTGCACCACCCATCCTTCTATCTATATTTATGTATTTTGATAGGAACTGTTCAGTTGATCTTCTCATTTCCACTTGTAAATATGTTGTGCTGTTCAGTTCAATCATTTTCATATGTCTTTGATAAGATTGCATATAGATTTATGATCTGCAGAGACCTTGCATCTTGTACTCTCTGCAGTTCATAGTACAGAATTGTACTCAAAACACACACTCAGTAAATTTTCTTGACATATTTTTTTCCAGAGAAATGCTTGAACCCTCCTGGGCACTATTTTGTTTGTTAGAATCACTAGAGAAGATTTTTTAATTCTGATAGGTAACTCCTAAGTTACAGAAAGTTACAGAAATCTCTTGATGGTGATTCTCTGGTTGAATCTTTGATTTATCTTTGTTGGCTGAAGATAACTTGTTTTGTAGAAATTACTTCAGGGCATCTAGGAACCCTTTCTGGTTAGAATTCTACTTTAAAGAATTTTCTAGCTATTAGTAGATGTTGGGAGCATTCTTAGGTAGAATATTCAAGTAAATAGATTTTGACCTCTATGACATGTTATCTACGAATATTAAATACTGTCTCTTTCTTTAGGACAATCCATATCAGAGGAGGTTTTTCAGAACACATTTGGATGGGTTAAGACAACCCGTTTCTGAGAGATTCTTTTAAGATCTTCTCTTTATGCCCCGTATTTTTTCTTTTTAAAAATTTCATGATAACGTGCTGCGTTGGTGTGGGTTTGTCTTCATTTATTGTGCTTGGCACTTGGTGGCTTCTTTCAATTTGGAAATTCATATACTTCAGTTCTGTAGTCTTCCCTTAATTATTTGATGTAATTTTTCTCTGCTTTTTCGTCTTAGAATGGCTGTCTGTTTTTTTGGTTGTTTTCTTATTTTTCTGTCCTTCTCTTTGTCTATTTGCCCTCCTTTCTAGAAGATTTCTTTAGCTTTATTTTCTAGCTTTATTTTCTAATCCTTCTATTGGATTTTTAATTTCGCTTGTCGTATCTTAAAGTACTCATTCTTATGATCAGTTTCCTTTTTGATTTTATACTATATTTGTCATAGATGGAGTTTCTTTAATCTTTTTGTGGTGTTAACAGTTTTTTATTTTTTATTTTGTAAATATATATTTTAAGAGCTGCATCTTTTTTTTAAAGTTTGTTTATTTTGAGAGAGAGAAAGAGAGCATGTGCACAAGTGTGGAGGGACAGAGAGAGAGGGAGAGAGAGAGAATCCCAAGCAGGCCCTGCACTGTTAGCTCAGTGCCCAATGTGGGGCTCAATCTCAGGAATCATGAGATCATGACCTGAGCCGAAATCAAGAGTTAGATGTTAACCAACTGAGCCACCCAGGTGCCCTTGTGAATAGTATTTTTTTTAATTTCATATTCCTATATAGTTGCTGTTTTCTTTGTTGGTTTCAGTTTCTGTCTGTATTTTAGAGGTATACGTCAGCTATCTGATCCTTGGGTATAGCTACAGATGTTTTCTGACTTACGATGGTTGACTTAGGATTTTTCAACTTTATGGTGGTGTAAAAGTGATATACATTCAGTAGAAACTGTACCTCGAATTTTGAATTTTAATCTTTCCCTTGGATAACTATATGCAGTCTGATACTGGTGATGTTGGGCAGTGACAGGGAGCCACAGCACCCAGTCAGCCATGAGATCACAAGGGTGAACAAGGGTGATACACTTACAGCCTTTCTATATCTGTATTGCCATTCTCTTGCTTTCTCTACAGTATTTAATAAATTACAGGAGATATTCAACATTTTATTATAAAATAGGTTTTGTTAGATGATCTTTGCCAGCTTTTGGCTAATGTAAGTGTTCTGAGCACATTTAAGGTAGGCCAGGATAAGCTATGGTGTTCAGTAGGTTAGGCATATTAAATGCATTTTCAAATTATGATATTTTCAAGTTATGATGGGTTTATTGGGATATAACCCCATGGTTAAGTTGAGGAAGATCTGTATATGTATTAGATATATAAATCCTGCTCCTATTTAGGAGTGTAGCACCAAAAAGCTGATAGGGAATTGTAACCTTGCTTATTATGAGTTTCCCTGAAGGGTTGTCTGGGAAACTTCTAATGTCAGACTTTTTAGATCTTTCGTCTTGATCTCGTTGGATATTCAGAGAAAAATCTTTAGTCTCCTACCTCTAGGGTATAAGTCTGGTTGGCAAGTTCTGAGACGATGTTGAGGTAGATATCTCAAAATTTGGAATATAGACTTTCTTTTAATTTCCCAATTTTCAGAATGATGACTTTGCTCTCAACTGTGATGGGTCTAGAAAAAACCTCTACTCTTCAGCCAAAGTAGGGACACAGCAACCTGGATTGCATAGTTTGGGAGGGGGTTTTAAAGGATTTGTAGTGATTTCTCTTGATTTAGCTCTACCCTTAGAAGGTACCCAGTGCAACACTTCCTTCGCCTTTTAGGAGTTCTGTGGCATGAATTGGGCTGCTTCTTGGCTTTCCCTGTGGTGGGCTCAGGACTCAGTATTTAGGAGTCTCCTTATTGCTTGCCTTTTTGCTTTTTACCCTTTATAGTTTTGTTGCTATTATCTCTTCCTCCTTTCTCCTTTGCCTTGTGAACTATGCCTATGAAGAAAAGTTCTCTTTACTGTTGTTTTATGTGGTTTTGGGAGGTATGAAGATGAATGTTTGTATTCTATCTACATCTTTAATCTGAATCCTATTTCCTTCAGTAACACTATTGTTTCTACTCACCTATGCTTGAAACATGAGAAGAATCTGTCTTTTCACTTAAAATGCATTTTTTGATTATTTAGTGAATACTTAATATGTGTCAGACACTGCACGAGGCATTTGGGTTTTAAATACTAAAAAGAAAAAAACAAACAAAACATGAAATATTTCCTGGCCTGAAGTTGTTCAATTCCAGTTGGAGAAAGTGGTAAGGGAATAGACAAGCTGTGGAAATGGTAAAGGTGCTCTGAGAACAGATGAGGGTTGTGTCCAGATGTGTTCAGGCACCTGGTGCTGCACCCAAACTGTAACCTTTTCTCCTTTTTCATGATCTTTGTTATCCCATTTTATGTGTCACTTTAGCTTATGCTGACCCTTTAGCCTAGAGTCTAGGCCATAGAGTGTTCCTCTTGTCTTTTTAGTGTTGAAAATCTCTCCATCCTAAGTTGTAGGCTAATCTTCAGGGAGGAGACTGAGATGTCCACCTCTGCAAAAACTGTTCCCTCAAGCCCACAGCTTGGGTCTAGCATTTCCACTGTGCTTTATCTTTTCCTCTCAAAAGACACATCTGATGTACTTTGTCTTAGAGTCACTTATGGGCTTGTCTTACCTCCTTTAATGGCCTGTAAACTCCTTGAGAGAGAGGTATCTATACCTGATTTATTTATGTAATCTTCCAAATGATGAGCATAGCGGTTAATGTGTTCACGATGATAAACCTTTTTTGTGTCCCTTCAAATCAAAGTAAGACTTCTCCAAACTCGAAAGAAAAAAGTGTTAAAAGTCTTCAGGGACAGGATTTTGATATCATGTGTGAGTATCAAAATGTGATTGTAGAGCACAGAGCAGTAGCAGCAGGGGAGAGACATTATTGCACTCTTGGTGAGAACTGCCGAGTTTGTGGCAGCTTTCCCACAGTGCTATTAAGGCAGTATCGTTAGCTAGTTCGTGCTGATACAGTGACGTGTAGTAAGCAGAGGTCCTGTAAAATGATGTTGGATAACAGCATCTCAAGGTCAAAGTCTTCTCAAAGCCATTGACTTCTGAGAGGATGAAGAACTGTAAAATTATTTCCTGCCCCAAATGGCTCTGTAATCTTTTAAGCATTTTGCAGGGTATCATGTTGATAAGCATGTGTTTTTCAGGCCTTGTTGATAAACTGTTTCAAAATGTGACTTTTATTTAAAATTGCCATGTAAACCACACAAAGCCCAGGGTGCACATGGGCCCTTGATACAGTATAGTGACTTGCTCAAAATCAAATGCTTGTATTTACTTGGTCCCTCGATGTGTGGAATTTCATCATTCATTGGATAGGAGCTGAAGTCAGGTCCAGATGCAGAATGTAGTTTAGACAGGTTTAATGAAATTGGGTTTTGTTAGGTTTGTTCTTTCTTACTTTCTTTCTTTTTTTTTAATGTGTATTTCTGAGACAGAGACAGAACATGAGTGGGGGAGGGGCAGAGAGAGAGAGAGACACAGAATCAGAAGCAGGCTCCAGGCTCTGAGCTGTCAGCACAGAGCCCGACAGGGGCTCGAACTCACAAACTGTGAGATAATGATCTGAGCTGAAGTCGGTCGCTCAACCGACTGAGCCACCCAGGTGCCCCCTTTCTTTCTTTTTTAAATCCTGGCAGTGGTGGCTTGGGAAGCAATGTGATTTCTCATATATGTAGTTGATGTGACTGAAACTTCTGGCATTTATGTATAGGCTTTTTTTTTTTTTTCCTCTTTAAGTACCAAGGAAGGCTATTGTATTATCTGATGTCTTTTACTTCATCCACTTTATCCACATTTGTTGCAAGGGTAAAGGTTTTGGTATTGGTTATATTCCTTAGTGTATATAATGTGCCTCTAAACTTGAGATTTAAATTTTTTTTTTTTACATTTATTTATTTTTGAGAAACAGAGACAGAGCGTAAGTTGGGTAGGAGCAGAGAGAGAATGAGGCACAGAATCCGAAGCAGGCTCCAGGCTCTGAGCTGTCAGCACAGAGCCCGACATGGGGCTCGAACTCACAAACCGTGAGATCATGACCTGAGTTGAAGTCAGACGCTTAACCGACTGAGCCACCCAGGCGCCCCTCTAAACTTGAGCTTTAAAAAATGTGCTTGGTGAAACAAATCTGGTTTTATTTTGGAGGTGTTCTTTGGAAGCTGAGTTAAAGCCTAAGAAGCAGGTTTTTTGTTTTTTTGTTTTAATTTTTAATTAAACAAAAATTTTTTTTTTGTCGTCCTTGACCAACCCTTGGTCTGGGCATGGTAGTCATTATCACTCTGTGAAGCTCAGTTGCTGTTTAAGGCCCAGGGGAGTGAAGATGGGTCTTCTTGAAGGCCTTTGTCTTTTGTGCTGCTTAAGTGTATGGCCCCACAAATACATAAGGTGCCTTGCTTCCTTTTAGCATATTCTTTGTTTTTATTTTCAGGGACTTCCTTATGTCCCTGGATACTCTTGCTACGTTTATAACTTAGCTTAGACTGGGCCTTGTGTGGTGTCCAGGTTGTGCATGCAGTAGATAGATGGAAGCAAACTTCATGCCTGGCACAGCAGAGGGCAGCAGTGGCAAGTCGTGAGTCTCACCTTTCTTCCTGTTCTCATTCTTATTGTCACCACCTAATCTTTAGCTTCCTCCACACCATGCAAGGGTTTTTTAGCATTTAGTTTTACATTCTGCATTTTGCATTTCAGGCAGTGCTTCTAGTTTTTTTTTTCTTTTTAGGAAGGTGCTGAATGAAACTGGAGTACTTAATTTGAAAGCTTTATAAAAAGTCACACATAAGTGAAAACAGTTCATTAGAAAAAGTGAATAATTTGTGTGAAATTTAATCCCGGTAGAATTCTAGATGTGTGATTTGAGATTAAAACAAACTTAAACTTTTTTTTTTTTTTAATTTTTACAATCTGAAGCTTTGGGATGTGAAATCAGCAAACGAGAGGGAAAGCATTAATGTGAAGCAATTCTTCCTAAATTCAGAGGAGCCTCAAGAGGATATGGAAGTGATAGTGAAATGTTGTTCATGGTCTGCTGATGGTGCTAGCATAATGGTGGCAGCAAAAAATAAGATCTTTGTAAGTATCCGTATTTTAACAAGCCAAAATTAGCCTGATTTAAAGAAAATGAAAACATCTATTGATTTTTGCATTTTATACTGTGTATTGATATAAATAATAAAATATAGCTATATGATTTTGGGTAGGCTCCCTAACTTCTTCGTTCTCAGAATTGTGTTCTAGGGGATGTTGATTGGCTTTGTGAGGAAAGGTTTCCATGGTCGCACAGGTTTGAGAAATGTGTATTCCTTTCCTTATTAGAGTCACTCAGTGTATACTAACATACCTAAGGCCTCCATAAGTCCTATAATACAAAAATAATTTATGTTGGTTAGTCCAGTGTTTCTCAAATAGATTTAAAATATGGAATACTTTCTGTATCACTTTTTTTTTTTTTTTTTTTTTTTTTTACAATTTTGAATACATTGATTTAGGTGATTTTCAAAGTGCTTCCTTACTCCTCAAATTTATGATTTGGTGACTGTGATAGAAAAACTTATCAACAACTGAAGAATATTGTGAGATTTCTATGATGTAAATGAGGACAATATGTTAAAATAGTGAATGACAAGGAAATGTAGTAATAGCTTACATTTGTATTCAGGGTGCCCTCACATGTTTCTCTTGATATAAATGTCCAAGAGACGCAGCAGATTACAATATATCTATGCTAATAATGAGGCAGCTGAGGTTCAGAGCAGCCAAATAATTTGTCCCAAGTTATACCATGGATTTGGAAAGATAGATATTCTGATTTATGGCTCAGGGACATTTCATTCTAATAGTAATTTTAAAAGACTTGATAAGAGATACTACAGTTCTATTTTCAGCTTTATTGAGGTACAGTTGACGAAATTGTAAGATATTTAAGGTATACATGTGTGAATTAATATGTGTATGCATTGTAAAAGGATTCTCCCCACATGGAGTTAAATAACGTATCTGTCACTTCATGTATTTACCTTCTGTGTGTGTGTGTGTGTGTGAGAGAGAACATTTAATTTCTACTCTTAGCAAATTTCGGTTATACCATACAGTGTTAATCAACTGTAGTTACCGTGTTATACATTAGATTCTCAGATCAATTTATCTTGAACGGAAAGTTCGTATCCTTTTACCAACCTCTTCCTATTCTCCACACCCAAGATAGTGCAGTTTAATCATTTGTTTATCTATCTATCTATCTATCTATCTATCTATCTATCTATCTATCTATGTATTTATGTGAATGTTTTAATCATTTTTGTTTACAACCGAAACTCTGGGAATTCTAAATTAACATCCTTGCGTGTGAGCTTCTTATAGACACCAGAGAAAGTTTCAACCTTGTGTTCCACATTGTTCTGCTGTGCCTTATCCAAATGAACCTTTATGAGTCATCCAATTTCACATGGTTCTCTTGCTCACAATTTCACTTGAGAAAATCAAGTCCTCCAGGATCGTGTCATGCATGGCTGTCAAAGTGTGGCTGTTGGGTCACTTTTCCTTATTTTTAATATGGTTTTTTCGAGTTGACATAGGTAGAATTCTCTCAGCAATAAAGACAGTGTGCTTTCACTGAACTTTTTCTCCAATTCACAGACTAGCTAGACTTAGATTTTCTGGGAAGATTTCATTTGAGGAACAGGAACAAAGATGATGATAGCTTTCTGACAACTACTAACTTCAATTTCCTTGGCTGCTGTTATATTCAGCTACCTTAGCTGGGCTTGGAGGTCTGAGTCCATCTCCAGCTCAAGGAGAGCCTGGGAGATGTCGCACTTGAACTTGTCCAGCTTCTCGCCATTGGGCTTCATGATTTTTGCACTTGAACTGAACACTCTTGCACTCTTCTTCTTGAACTTGCACTCTTCTTGGTGAGAGTGCTAGCTTAGGAAGAGGACTTAAGTCTCATGAGAGCTCCTCAAATCCCCTGAGATAGTACAATTTTAAAGAATATAACTGAAATATACTGTATATTTACATAAAAACTGACTGAGGGCCCATTTATATTGTTTTTGATCTAGTCATTGATCTGTGACCCTTCGATCTTGGTTGCATGTCAGTTTATACTCCTTTAGCATGCAATTGAAGAAAAAAATAGCAAACTTTTTAAAGTTTGTTAAAATTTGTAGGAACAGAAAAGGAACCATTGCGTTTATAAGATTTGAAGATTAAAAAATTTTTTGTTGTAAAATATATGTAAAATCTGCTACTTTAGCCCATTTTTAAATGTATAATTCAGTAATATTAATTACATTCACAGTGTTGTGTAACTCAGCACTATTTGCAAAACTTTTTCTTCACCCCCAAACAAATTCTGTAACCAGAAACTAGTAACTGCCCATTCCTCTCTGCCCCCAACCCCTGGTAACCTTTAATCTATGAATTTGCCTGTTCTGGATATTTCATATAAGTGGAATCATATAATATTGGTCCTTCTGTATCTGGCTCATTTCATTTAGCGTAATATTTTCAAGGTTCATCCATGTTGTAGCATATATAAACTTCATTCCTTTTTATTGTCAAATAATATTCCATCATATGGATATACCACATTTTGTTTATGCATTCATTTGTTGATGGACACTTGGGTGTTTTCACCTTTTGGCTGTTGTGAATAATGATACAGTGATCATGGTGTACAAGTATCTGTTTGAGCCTCTACTTTCAAATCTTTTGTGTACACACCTAGGCATAGAATTACTGGGTAATTCTAAATTAGCTTTTTCGAAGAACCACCAAACTATCTGCACCATTTTGTATTCCTGCTAGTAGTGTTACAGGGGTTCCACTTTTTTCTTGCCAAACCTTGTTATTTTCCATTTTTTTTTAAATTATAACCATCCTATTAGGTGTGAAGTGGTGGTATCTAATGGTTGTTTGACTTACATTTCCTTAATGACTAGTGGTGTTAAACAGAATTTGAACATTTTAAAAGATCTGTTCCAGTGATAGAAGAAAACAACTTTATATTGCATGAAATCTGTTTTTGTTTTAAAAATCTAGACGAGGTTTTTATTTTACCTGCTAAAATAAAACTACCCTAAAATTACCCTTAATTACATGTAGATCCCTATTTCTTACTCTCTGGTTTCTCCATTCTCCTCCTTCTGGTTTCTTTCAAACTCTTTTGTTGGCCTATTCCAATTGTTAGGGCTTTACCTTTTTACCACTTAGTAATTGGTGGTAATAGGACAGATGCCTATTTCATACATGCTAAGTTTCCTCTGTCACCCTCCACCATTAATTTTTAAGAACAATCTATCCTGGAAAACTATATTTTAAATATGGTTTACTATCTTTTGTTGTTGGCCCCCGATGCTGTGCTGCTTACCATCTGTGCATACTTGCAGGGCTGTGTGCATATTTATGGCTCCCGCTGGAAGCTTTTTTTTTTCCCCTCCTAAAGACTATACCTTGGTCTTAAATCACAATACTGTATATTGCTATGAATGTTTTTATCGTTTAGCAAAAACTTCAGAAGAGTATATTCAACATCTAAAAATTTTTCAAAAGTTGAAGCTTGCATTACACAAAAATAGCTTTTTTTAATTCAAAAATGGGAAAATGATCAAAATGGAATAATCTGATAGCACTGAAGAGAAATAGAAATGGTTGAACTAATTTAATTTTAGCAAGCCTCTGCTCTATATTATTTTGATCATCTTCATTTATGAGTATCCATTTTCCTCTTTTGAATAAACAAGCATTCAGGAGAACTTCTCTGTATGTTAATTTGGCTAGTCCATTCATTTATTCACAAAGGTTTTATTTCTCCCTAGGCCAGCTTGAGACATCATCCATGATAAATTTTTCTTTTTTAATGTTTATTTTTTATTTTTTTAATGTTTATTTTTGAGAGAGAGAGAGAGAGAGAGAACTTGAGCGAGTGGGGAGGGGCAGAGGGAGAGAGAGACAGAATCCGAAGCACACTCCAGGCTTCTGTCAGCACAGAGCCTGATGTGGGGCTCAAGCTCATGAACCATGAGATCATGACCTGAGCTGAAGTCTGATGCTTAACTGACTAAGCCACCCAGGTGCCCTGATAAATTTTTCTTTATAGGAAACATGTTACAAGATGAGCAGTATTTTAAAAGTATGTGTATATTGATTTATATCTTATTTATGACTGTTAACTATCGGTAATTGTGTTTTGTCAGGACTTATAAATTTATATTGTTTGAATATAGCTTATTTTTAAAAGTATTTTATTTTCATAGATAACCTATTTTATGTTGACAGCTTTTTGACATTCATGCCAGTGGCCTGTTGGCAGAAATCCATACAGGCCATCATAGCACCATCCAGTACTGTGACTTCTCCCCACAAAATCGTTTGGCAGTGGTGGCTTTGTCCCAGTGCTGTGTAGAGGTGAGTAGTTCACTTACTCTGTGAAGTTTGAGTCTCCAGAGGTACAAGGATGCCAAAGAGTGGGCTACTTAAACCTTTAACTACTGAGGATGTTTGAGAAATGAGTGGCTGTATTAATTTTTTCAAAAACAGTGAGTTCCTTATATTTGTTTTCCAAAGATGGATTAGTTTTTCCAAGCTTTGTTACTATTTATTTCTTGAGTGGGTCTTACCATCAGGTAATTTGGAGACCCTTGTGATGACAGTCTAAGAAGGTGGGTATGGGCTTTTATCTGGAAAATAGACAAATCCACTTGGTTCACAGGGTCTTCTCAAAGGAAGCTTGACTACTGCAAGCACTTCTTTAGTGTTCTGTGCTTATTTCAGCAATTTTTAGTGAGTTTGACAATCTTGCCCCTTACTGTGAAGATGTTGGGGAGAGTTTCTGAGGTATAGCCCTTCAGCATGGAGATATCTTCAGCATGGACATATAATAGGTGAGAGTGAGTGGGTAAGCTCTGTAAGGTCTACTTACCTCCAAGTACAGAAGCAATGCAACTAACACTGAAGAACTTCCCTGCCGAGAATCTTCCCATTGGAAGCAGAGGCAGTGAGTGTGGGCAGGCTCCAGTCCTATTTGAAATGATGGGAAGAAGTAGGGTGCTGTGGCAGTGTTCTTGTCAGTGGAGTCCTTGAATTGAAAAATTCAGATGTGCTAGATCTTTCACCTTATCTATAGATCCTCAAGGTAGATGTGGTTGGAAATTTCCTCTTTGTGGGTTTTTGTCAGGATTTTTAGGAGGAGTGGAGGAGCAACTCTTCTTTCAGCCTTTTCTGTCACTTCTAAAATCCCTACCCTTTCCTATTAGAAAGCTCGAGGAAACATTGTCCTTTTTCCTAAAATGGGGGCTCTAATAAATGATGGGGTAGAACTAGAAGGGAAAAGGGAAGGATTTTCAATGGAGATTTCTTAGTTATGGAACCATTTTCATTTGTGGCCTTTAGCTTTGTATGTCCATAAGAGCTTGGACTCTAGTGATAAGGCAAAGAAAATTTCATACAATTAATTTGTAACCATAGAACTCACTGATTGAAACCCACTGGGCATGTGATGAAGTACTTGTTTTGTCCATGCTTATTCTGAAATCGTAAAGTGGGTCTGTCATTCAGAGTGTAATGAGAGGAACTCAGGCACATATGGTACTTCATTAGACTGGAATATATTTGAATAATTTATAGCAGAACTCAGGACAAAATATAGCCAGGGTGGCAGACATTTACAATTGATAATAACCATGAATAACAGAAGTGTGTACATGTACAATTAGTGTATTCATTTATTGTACGGTTTTGCCATTGGTTGAAATGAGAATTAGATGACAGTGGAAAATAGTCTATTTTTTTGATGACTTATAAAAAAATAGATAAAATGCATGATTCCAAAGTTTTGTAATAAGCTATATTCAGAGAAGTCTTGTTTTCATTTCTATCCCTATCCCTTTTTCTAACTCCTGCCAATAGGTAGCTGTTTTTGTTTTTGGTTTAACATTCCAATGTTTCTTTTTGTGTATATAAGCAGATATCTGTATGTATTTTGTATAAACAAAATCTCCATGTCTATATCCATGTATATATCGGTATTTGTTTTTCATCTCTTACACAGTATAGTGTGTGTATCCAGGTGTGTGTGTGTGTGTGTGTGTGTGTGTGTAAATATATACATATACATATATAGTGTAATATATATATTTTTTACATAGAAGTATATATGCTCTTTGCTTATTTTCTGTAAATCTATCTCGGTGACTAGTCATTGTCTGGGTGTTTTTTATAGCTATATAATATTCCATTATGTAGTTTATTCAGTCAGTTCTTTTTTTTTTTTTTTAAGTGTTTATTTATTTAGAGATAATGAGCAGGGGCAAGGCAGAGAAATAGGGAGACAGAGACAGAGACTGACATGCGGAGCCTGATGCAGGGCTTGAATGCACAAACCATGAGATCATGACCTGAGCCCAAATCAAGAGTTGGACACTCAACTGACTGAGCCACCCAGGTGCCCCAGTCAGTTCCATATTGATGATCCTTTGGGTTGTTTGCAATTTTTGCTATTAAAAATAAGATGCAATGAATAATTTTTACACAAGTCATTCTGTATTTTTGCTAGTTTATTTTGGACTATATTCATAGAAGAGGATACTGGTTTGCTTTTGCTATTTTCAATATTCTTGATATGTTCAAAATGCTTATGAATGTGATTTCCTATATATTTATTCTGTAGTTGTGGAACATGGACTCGTGTTTAAAAGTGGCTGACTGCAGAGGACATTTAAGTTGGGTTCATTGTGTGATGTTTTCTCCTGATGGATCATCATTTTTGACATCTTCTGATGACCAGACAATCAGGGTGAGAAATATTGACATTTTCATTCTAGACATTTACTGATCATAAACCTCCTAGAAACTAAGAAAATTGATGGGCAGTATTGGGGGCAGTAAAACAAGAAACTGCTAGATTCATATTTATCCTTGAAAAGTGCTATTACATGGACTATAACAGTCTCATTCATTCCATATGTGTTCATTGAGTATTATCATGGGCCAAATGTTGAAGTCCACTGATTATACTCTATTTTGATTCATTTAAAAATATACTACTAGATAATACATTGACTTAATTTTTGACTCTTTCCTCCATCTTAAATTCCCCCATCCAGTTATTTGCCAATTCTAATGGATTCTGCCTTTCCATTTTCTGTCATTTGTTTCTACCTTTTCATTTCAAATTTAGGTGATCATTACATGTTGTCTCTCTTAATGTATTAGTGTGTGCCACAGTCTTGTCTTTCTTGGTTTTCTACATGCTGCTTCCAAGCTATTTTCCTCATGTACAATACAGCCATGTCATTTTTGCTTAAAAACTACTAAAAGTAAGTAGGTAGTCCTAAGTTTATATTGAAATTCTCTACAGTATGGTTTCATTCTGCTCCAGTCTTTCTTTTGGTTTATTCCTACAGGTAACCTATACTGGACTGCTCACATTTTCCCAACACCCTGTAGTTCCCTGCTTCTTTTGCTTTTATGGTTTCTTATGTTTGGGATACTCTATTTCCCTGTCTCTCTCCTTGTTGGAATCCTAACAGTCTTACACATTCCCCTCAGGCTTTCTGCAAAGCCCTTCCTAATAATCCATTTGGGAGAATGTATCTTCCCTTTAATGCCATATAACTCTATGTCCTTTTCTTATGGTACTAACCAAATTCTGCTTTGAGTGTTAAGTACAGATTTGCTTTACGTCTCACCTTCAGTTCTCCACTGCTCCTCTAACTTGTTCACACATTTTTTATTATTTTTTAATTTTTTTAATGTTTATTTATTATTGAGAGACAGAGAGAGATAGAGCATGAGAATGTGAGGGGCAGAGAGAGAGGGAGACACAGAATCCAAAGGAGGCTCCAGGCTCTGAGCTGTCAGCACAGAGCCCGACGCGGGACTCGAATTCACAAACTGGGAGACCATGACCTGAGCCAAAGTAGGATGCTCAACCGACTGAGCCACCCAGGCGCCCCTACACATCTTAAATTACAAGGCCTTTGAGGCCAGGGACCCTGTGGCATCTAATATAGTACTTTATATACATTGTAGCTAAAGTTTTTTTAGTATTTACTGTATGCTAGACATTGTGAGAAGTACTGCTCTTATATTTGCTAGTTCTGATAGCAGTCCTTTTTGCAGGTGAGAAAACAGTCACAGAAAGGTTAAATCAGTTTTGCTTATAGTGCCAGTCTGAATAAACTTGAGCCACAATGTAAATCAACTTACCTCTTTCTTCATCAAGAAGTCTTCTTAAAAAAAAGATCAGTCATATCACTTAGCATACTGTTAATGGTGTGTTAGTGATATAGTTGATTTAAATTCTAGTACCAGTTCCTTATCTTGGTATCAGTTTGAAGACTGGCAGGAGTTCTTATTGTGAGAAGCACTGTATTAAGTAACCTTCCCAAAGTCACAACTTTAGGTGGAACTAGAATTCATGGTCGGGCACTCATTACTCTTAATACTAACTACTACTCACTGTAGCATATAATTTTTTTTTTCTTTTTTTGGTGAAAAATTTTTTTTATCTTGTTTTATTTTTTATTTTTTTAAATTTACACCTAAATTAGTTAGCATATAGTGCAACAATGATTTCAGGAGTAGAATCCTTAATGCCCCTTACCCATTGGCCCATCCCCCCTCCCACAACCCCTCCTGTAACCCTCAGTTCTCCATATTTATGAGTCTCTTCTGTTTTGTCCCCTCCCTGTTTTTATATTATTTTTGTTTCCCTTCCCTTATGTTCATATGTTTTGTCTCTTAAAGTCCTCATATGAGTGAAGTCATATCATTTTTGTCTTTCTCTGACCAATTTCACTTAGCATAATACCCTCCAATTCCACCCACGTAGTTGCAAATGGCAAGATTTCATTCTTTTTGATTGCCAAGTAATACTCCATTGTAACTCCATTGTATATATATACCACATCTTTATCCATCCATCCATTGATGGACATTTGGGCTCTTTGCATACTTTGGCTATTGTTGATAGTGCTGCTATAAACATGGGGGTGCATGTGTCCCTTTGAAACAACACACCTGTATCCCTTGGATAAATGCCTAGTAGTGCAATTGCTGGGTCATAGGGTAGTTCTCTTTTTAGTTTTTTGAGGAACCTCCATACTGTTTTCCAGAGTGGCTATACCAGCTTGCATTCCCATGTAGCATATAATTAATAAGTATTTATTGAATTATAATCTAATAATTGAAAATTTCCTGGCATCATATGTATTTTGAGTGTGAAGCATGGTTTGTATGTTGCTTTAAGACTAAGGCTTCTCTTTACATATTTCAAAGGATATGACTATCTTATTTTAGTTTTTTTAATCTTTTATTTAGCTCTGGGAGACAAAGAAAGTATGTGAGAACTCTGCTATAGTGTTAAAGCAAGACATAGATGTTGTGTTTCAAGAAAATGAAGTGATGGTTCTTGCAGTTGACAATGTAAGACATCTGCAGGTGAGTATTTTTTAGAAAACAATTGGAAAAATTGTGTGTGTGTTTTTTAATGTTTATTCATTTATTATTATTTTTTTAATGTTTATTATTTTTTTTTTGAGAGAGAGAGAGACAGAATACGAGTGGGTTGGCAGAGAGAGTGGGAGACACAGAATCCGAAGCAGGCTGTAGGCTCTGAGCCATCAGCACAGAGCCCTACATCGGGCTCGAACTCATGAGCCGTGAGATCATGACCTGAGCCGAAGTTGGATGCTCAACCGACTGAGCCAACCAGGCGACCTGTTTATTCATTTATTTTTGAGAGAGAGCACAAGCAGGGGAGGGGTGGAGAGAGGGGACACAGAATCTGAAGCAGAGAGTCTGAAGCAGGCTTCAAACTCTGAGCTGATGTGGGGCCCGAACTGATGAACATGAGTTTTCTACCTGAGCTGAAGTTGGATGCTTAACCAACTGAGCCACCCCGGCTCCCCAAAAAATTTTGGTTGAATTTCCAATTCACATTTTTCTTGTTCAGTTTTGAATTTGGGAATCAGGCATAAATGTGTGATATCTAATAGGTGCTCAGTAAGTATTAGTTGAATAAATATGTGGGTCTTGAGCTGAGGCTTAAATATGCTTAATATTTAGAATTTTATTTTATTTTATTTTATTTATTTTTTTTTTAATTTTTTTTTTTTAATTTTTTTTTTTCAACGTTTATTTATTTTTGGGACAGAGAGAGACAGAGCATGAACAGGGGAGGGGCAGAGAGAGAGGGAGACACAGAATGGGAAACAGGCTCCAGGCTCTGAGCCATCAGCCCAGAGCCTGACGCGGGGCTCGAACTCACGGACCGCGAGATCGTGACCTGGCTGAAGTCGGACGCTTAACTGACTGCGCCACCCAGGCGCCCCAATATTTAGAATTTTAAAAAGTGAACTTTGCCTCACTTCATTCCTCTCCTGTTGGTATCTGTAATCACATTCCTTGATTTTCATGGAGTCCGGGAGGGGAACTTGAGATGGAGTGACTGAGGGTAAGACAGAGCTTTACAAGCTTTGGAGCTGCAAAGCCCAGCTTGATGTGATGGAAAGAACAGTGACTGTTCACTCAGGAGACCCACGTACAGTTTAGGCTTTATTGTCAGTTGTGTGATGTTTGAGTAAATTATACACTTCCTCTGAGCCTCACTTTCTTCATCTATATGGTCCTTTTTATCTTGAAAAGTCTGAGCTGGTTGTAGGGTGAAGGTGGAATCCAGATTCAGGAGACAGATATCTGGGAGTAAACAGTCTATGGCATGTGGTAATTTCTCCTTGTCTCCTGTCGGGGGTCAGAGTCAAGGTGTGAGGCACCCATTAATATGGCTTGTTCTGTATTTTACAAGCTACACTATCATCCTTAATATATTGATGGGGAGCTCCTAATGCCCTGTATTTCTGGGATAAATTGATGTGTGAAATTGAATGTGCATGCCTCGTTACTGATTTTTAGCAGACTTGGGATATTTTCTGTTGCAGTTTTCTTGTCAAATTCAGTGTCCTCAGGCTTATATTACCTTTATTAAATTTGTGCAACCTTTCTTTAATAGTTGTCATAACTGTGAGACTTCAAAAAGAAGTCATACAGCTATAAAAGTATCATTTCATTCTCTGTCAGTGATTATGGGAGAGTTTAGGGGATAGTTAAACTGACAAATATAGTTCCATTTAAGTGAACAAAACATGTTTTAGTCACTATTAGAAAAATATGGAAATTTATTTTTGAGAGAAAGAAGATAAATTCAGCTTTTAGCAATTCAGTCTTTATTTTGAATGTCATTGTGAAGAAAAGGCTACCTTGATGGATACCCTGTAATCTTTGTGCCTGAAACAAATATGACCATTAGTTCATGGTGGTGAAAAATGATTTAAGACTTTTAGGTTGTCAGAGAGAGAGGTAGCAGACAATTGATTTAAGTTTGAGAAATAGGTTTAGTTGAGCAATAAGCCATCTTTGTTAATAAGACTTAAAGTAATTGTTAGCATTGGTACGTATTATAAAATTAGCTAATCTTAGATTAAGCATTATAAATCCAGTCACCCATATTATGCTTATGGGTTCTTCTCCAAAACTCCCTTCTCCCCTGCTTAACAAAGGAAAGAATCTTAATTTAAACTGTTTTGTGAGTGATTAGGGGATATAAACCTCATTTTAAAGATTTTTTTAAAAATGTTTTATTTTTGAGAGAGAGAGAACATGAGCAGGGGAGTGGCATCGAGAAAGAGGGACAGAGGATCTGAAGCAGGCTCTGCACTGACAGCAGTGAGCTCGATGTGGGGCCCAAACTCAACGAAGTGTGAGATCATGACCTGAGCCAAAATCAGTTGCCCAACCGATTGAGCCACCCAGGTGCTCCTAAAACTCATTTTAAGTTGAATTTGACTTTTTATATGATGTCTATCTCAGTCCCATTTCAGTAGCCCCCTTGAAAAATATCAGAAAAGTATACTTTAGCAAATGATAGCCTTACTAAAATGGGCTTTGTAAAGAAATGGAAAACAGGGTGCAGAGTTAGCTGTGGGATTATAAATTCATGTGTCTCAGGTGGTGGGCACAGCAGCTGCTTTTTAAACCTTTTAAAGCTCATTTTATTTTATGAAAGTGTATTTGAACCACAAAAGTGAAATGAAATGAAAGCGTGAAGTGCTAAATGCAGCTGCTGAGACTAGGATAGGGCTTTGTTGTTCCCCTGGGAGATCTTGTTGGTTGTTTTCTGTTTCACTTATGTTTTCAATTGAAGTCTCTGTTCTAAAGAACAGAAATTGCTCTTACAGCCTAACAACTGATTGTGCCTTATTTTTCATTAGCTCATTAATGGAAAAACAGGTCAGACTGATTATCTGACAGAAGCTCAAGTTAGTTGCTGTTGCTTAAGTCCACATCTTGAGTACATTGCATTTGGAGGCGAAGATGGAGCCATTGAGGTATTATTCTGTTCTAGTCTTCAGAATCCTTCTGTGCAGGAGACTTATTTATTTAAAATTGTGTGTCTGGCATTGTAGACTTATACTAAATAAATCTTTTTGTGGTATATCAGTCATTCTTCTGCTAGGCTAAAATCTTAAAATCCTGTTGGTGATATATTTTTCAGATTGCCTTTACTATGGTTTCTCATACTTTTTGTCTTTTTGTGTTCTTATGGTCTATCTAGTTGTTTTGCTATTCTGCAAGAATATCAAACACTGTCAGAGATTTAGCTGACCATGTAAATAGCACTTTTTTCTCTCCTTAGCAACTCAGCCTTTGGTGTAAGTTTCCATTTTGGTACTGATAAGGTTCCTTGGAAATGTCTGTGCAGGGTTGTCCTTTGCTTACCTGTTTCACCAACCCTTCTGATACTCTTTTGGTATTAGAAGTATACCTCTTCACCACCTGAAATCCTTATTAAAGAAGACCAAATGACTTAAAAAATGCAAAAATGTGTAATAAAATGATTTCATCACAAAGCACATTGTCTTTAGCTGTGTAATGGTTTTCCAAAGAACATTTGCTCCTTCTCTCACCTTTTTCTCATCCAAGCTTTTTGGAATTATTTCTTAATTTAGTAATTGTGGCACAGGCCACATTTATTTTACTTTGGATTTATTTTCATAAGGAATTACACAAATATTCTCTAGTCCATATTGCCCCACAAAGAGGAGACTATATGTTTACACACAAAATGAAGGAAGAAGCTTTTAGAAAGTGATGCCAGTGTTATTATATATTTGTCGTGGCCATTGTGGCATGGATTCAGAGTTAAGGTGTTTTTTTCATTGTGAAAAATTATTTATCATGAAGATGAGTGCTATTTTGAAAAAAGTATATTGTGAATGTTTTTTAAGCAAGGGATGGTTCTCCATTTGTGAGTGCACCTTAGTCTTCCCTCTCGGTCTCATCTTTCAAACTGGTGTATATTATTATTCATTCTTAAAGGATCCTTGCTTCCTCTTTTATTTTTACCTTGTTGCCAAGCCAGCACTACATTCTTTTTGTTTTTACGATCTGAGTATCTTGAAATAAACCTTAGTTTAAGGAAATAATTCACAAAACACACATGTACCTCATCCATATCCCTGTCCTCAGAGTCATCAAATAATATAAATAATATAAAATGAGTCATATGAGATTACCAATATTTGACTGTATTTAACTTGTAAGATAGCATTTTCATGTGGTTGAGTCTAGTATCATCAAATAATAAAGGCTACCATTTTTAGGTATTTATCGACCAGATTCTCTCATGGAATTATTATAATACTTGGATGTTAGATGTTGTTATTCCTGTTTTACAGATGTCTAAACTCCAAGTTTCCATAACTTTGATTAAATCAGTAAGTGTCAGAACTAGGATTTAAGCCCTGGTCTCTGAGCTGCTGTGCTATGATGCTTGCCTGCCTTTTCCCTACAGCAGTTCTAAGATTGTTCTGCTCATTAGGGAACGCTCTCACACAGTTCCCGTTTGCCTTCTAAAAGGAGCATTTTATCAGACATGCAGGTTAGGCTTGAATTTCTACCATTTCCTATATTAGCATCATTTCTATTTTCCTTAGGCTTCCTTGAGGCATTTTAATTTGGACAAGAGAACCATATTTACTTTTTTTTGCTTTGTTTTTGGTCAGTTCACTTGAAAGCCTTTTTGACATAGTCATTAGTTTTTGAGTTCTGTTACCACTTTTTTAATCTCTGCATTAGGCATATTCATCTTTAGATCCTTTATGTGTTCTTGATATACTTTAGAAACCTACTCTTTATTCTCTTGTCTGTTTCCTGTCTCTCTCATTACCCCCCTCTTTCCTTGTCTCTGGTGTTTTATAAAGAGCTTGTGTTGTCAGTCATCCAGAATTTTTCTTCTCTCTCATCC
This sequence comes from Felis catus, assembly GCF_018350175.1. Taxonomy (NCBI): domain Eukaryota; kingdom Metazoa; phylum Chordata; class Mammalia; order Carnivora; family Felidae; genus Felis; species Felis catus. The sequence goes on from NC_058374.1 coordinate 119,465,427, forward strand.
ATCTTACATGTCCTTTTCTTTTTGGAGGCTGAGTTCAGGCTGCCACTTGTTTGATGAATTGGGTAGTTGAGTTCTCAGAAGGACCACTGGTTCCTACTGCTATCTGGTCATTCCAGTGAGTTTTATTTTAGGGTGTGTGTGTGCATGCATGTGTGTGTGTGTGGATACACTTGTGCATATATATGTTCCATTCATTTGTGTGTCTTTAATTAAAATGAAAGCACTATGAGATGGAAATTCTATACCCTTCTGTATCTAATTTAAATTTAATATCTTTGGGGTGTAATGCCTGGGTGTTGCTGAATTTCTTGGTGCTAATTTTCTGTGGTTTTCTATTTTGAAGATTTTAGAACTCCTAAACAACAGAATCTTCCAATCCAGAATTGGGCACAAGAAAACTGTACGGCACATCCAGTTCACAGATGATGGGAAAACTCTTATTTCAAGCTCTGATGATTCTTCAATTCAGGTGAGGAGAATTAACTTCCAACATATGTCATGCTGACTCTAGCAAAGGAGCACTTTGGTTGTGGCTCATATCTGGTGTGCATTTTAAATATTTCCTTAAGATCATATTACTTTGGGGATACATTCAGATTATGTACATAGATTTAGATAAAACCCATTCACGTTTCATATTTTTCTGTGGGTGAGGCAGGCAATTTGACTTGGGAACCCTCTACTGGAAGGTTGTTTATTTTGAAGATCAAGGAGTCATTTGAGTTCTCCCATCTGCCTTATATTTGGATTTGCATCAATAAATAAACTTTTTTGCCACATTTATGTAGTTTCTCTTTTCTTTAAAGTTGTAAAATCTGAAATAATTTTATTCTTTTAAGAAAAGGATGTATATTATAGGGATGAAATTCTTTAAAAAAAGAATAGTTTGCCATAATGAAGGATTGTGGATATGGAGGCCTTACGCCTATTGTATGTTCTTTAAAAATTAACTTTGTTTTTATCAAAGTTCCAATGTACATACTTTTAAAACTTAAATAGTATTACAGAGCTCATTATGGAAAACAGACATCCCCATTACTCATTCTCCAGAAGCACTTCTTTTAGCTTCTAGATACTTCTTTTGATATTTACCTTCATGCCCCCATATCTCAAGCTTATAATGTTTTTAATTTCTATGTTTGAGAACTTATCTTCTGAAAATTAAGATGAAAATGTAGCTTTTTTCTTCTCCTACCTGTGCTTCCTTTGACATAGGCACACCCCTTTTTATCACCCCATTATTCTAATACAGTTATAATAAAATTTTGTTTTGGTCATTAGTGTCATCAGAACTAAGTAGACTAAGTGTACTATGAATGTGCTTCCTGCCTTAATGCAATTTAGGACAGTTCTACCTTTGGATGTAGTTTGCAATTATTTTACCCTAAAACTTTGAAGACGTTGTTCCATTTTCTCCCAAGGTTCCAAAGCTCATACTGAGAAGTCTGAAGCCATTCTGATTCCCAATCTTTCTCTCTGGAAGATTTTTGGATCTTCTCTTTGTCCCTAGAATTTTGAAATTTCATGATGATGTGCCTTGGTGTGTATTTGTTTTATCCATTGTTTTGCCTATTTGTGGTCCCTTCTCAATTTGGAAACATTTTTTTAATGCAAGTAAACTTAAATTTTTCTTTGATTCCTCCCCACCCCAATATGCTTTCTTTTTCTTTAACAACTATTATTCAGATATTGGATCTCCTGGACTGATCATGTAATTTTCTTTTTCTGCATTTCATGATTTTAAACCATGCTGTGTTTTCTGAGTTTTCTTCAGCTTTATCTTCCAGGTCTTTAATTGACTTTTTTATGTGTACTATTTTTTTTTAAATGTTTATTTTTGACAGAGAGCGAGAGACAAAGCATGAGCAGGGGAGGGGCAGAGAGAGAGGGAGACACAGAATTGGAAGCAGGCTCCAAGCTCTGAGCTGTCAGCACAGAGCCCGACGCAGGGCTCGAACCCACAGACTGCGAGATCATGACCTGAAGCAAAGTCGGATGCTCAACCAACTGAGCCACCCAGGCGCTCCTTATTTCTACTATTTTTAATGCTGAAGAGTCCATTCTTATTTCTTTAGAAGAGCACTGTGTTCTTGTTTCAGAGATGTAATACCTTCTTTGAGGATGGGTGGATATATAAATAATGTACAAATTATAATACACATATATGTATATATGTATGTATGCGCATATATATATATATGTATGTATATATATACACATAATTTTTTCCTCAAAATTGCATTTTCATGCATAGTTGCTATTTCTTCCAAGTTTTTTTTTTTTTTTTTTTCTGTGTGGTTGCTTTGGCCTCTTATTTTAAATGTCTTCCTCAGCTGTGTGGTGATACTAGCTACCAGAGGTGGACACTAAAAGGCTGATTGAAAGCTCTGCATGTTGACTGAGACCTTTTCTGAAAAGTAGTCTGGATGGGGAATCTTTGTTGTCAGTATCTTTAGGTGTTTTGTCATGTACTTGTCAGATTACTAGAGAAGAAACTTCTGGTCTTTCTGACTGGAGGTTATAAATCTGGCTGACAGGTTCTTAGAGCTAAGTGGGGAGGAGAACTGGGGGGTAGCTGTAGGGTCTTGTCATTTAGTGTGTAAACCTTCACTGGATCCCTCTGTTCTCAAAACTATAATTCTGTCCTCAGTTGTGCTGGTGCCCTTTAATTTAGAGTCTTCTTTCTGGTCTATTCCCATTGTCTGTAGGAGCATTTTCTACACTTGATTCTCTCTCTCTCTTTTTTTTTCATAGTAACTTTGTTTCATTCAATGATGTTTCTTTTCTTTTTTACACAAAATTAGTTTTGCTGAACTTTTTGAAGGAGTAGGTAAGGCCAACGTTTCTAGCTTTATAGCTCTACAGCTTCTCCTTCTGTTGTTTTCATGAAACATTAAAAACATGGCCTTGTTCTTATGAGATTGCTTTGCTCTATCCTCTTCCTTTGTTGTTTTTTTTTTTTTTTACACCTTCACTTTCCTTTGCTGCCAAAATCCTTGTTCCACTCAATTTGGATTCTATTCCCAGCAGTTTCTCCTCATTAGTATAGGATTATCCTGGTTAATTTTGAGAGTTCATAGGTCCCAGACTGCTCCATCCCTTCCAGACTGGACCATAGTTGCCTTGCATTCAGTGTGCTGCTGCTGTCCCATTGGTCTACTGAGCTTTCCAGTGAATGTACTTGGCTCTTTTGGAATTCTCTTTTTAGGTTTGTCAGACTCTCCATACTTCTCTATACTTGCCACATAGATTCTGGGATGCAAGTCTTGCAGCTCTCAGTTTGTCCCTACTCACTTGTATCTTGGGGTTTATGGAAATACTTTGTCAGTTAACAGGGTCTTGTTGTCAGTGTTGTCTGTGCATTTTTGGTTTTGGTATTGCAGTTGCTTTGTCCACTTTTGATGGAGGCTTCAGAGAGATTAAAAAAAAACAAAACTCACCTGCACTGTTGCCATCTTCCCAGAATTCCTAATAGTTCTGGTCCTATGCCCATCCTCATTCCCACCTCTGGATGTACTCAGTGACCTAAGTTTCTGAGCAATTGGTGAATTCTGTACTGTCAGTTTTGTTGCTTCGGTTTTTCTCTAATGCTTTTAGGATTCTGTTTTCTTGGTTCTGCTATTCTCTATTTCTTGGTTCTGCTCTTTTCTTGGTTCTATCATTCTGCTTTTCAGGCTCCAACATTTTTGTTCCTATTCCCTTTAGCTTGTCATTGTAGTAGGGTTTTAGAAGTGAAGGAGATACAAATACATATGTTCAATAGAAGTTACTGTATGTTCTTTTATTTAACATGTGTTTCTTGCATTAGCAATATTTACAGTATTTAAAACTCTTTTGACAGGGTGCCTGGTTGGCTCATTTGGAAGAGCATGTGACTGTTGATCTCGGGGTCATGAGTTCAAGTCTTACATCGGGGATAGAGATTACTTAAATAAAAACTATTTTGAAAAAAAATATTTTTATGTTATGTCTTTGTGAGTTCTATATGATTGGAATGAAATTTGGTTTCAGTGCAGAAAGTTACTATAGGCTCTCATGATATTGTTATTAGCATTAGCTATGAAACTCAGTGTAATATTCACCTTTCTTCCTCTCTAGATTGCTTTGAAATGGGTGAAACTACATCTGATGAGATTCTGTTGAGACCTTGTATACTGTATAGTTTTTCTGTCAGAAGCTAACATCATAGGTTTAATGACCTGCTTGAACATCAGGTATTCTCAGCCAGAGAGAGAAATAATTTCTAGGAATATTTTTAGGTTCAGAGTTAGATTATTTTAGAAATATGAGTTAAGTGGTGTTTCATCCTCTTTTTTTGCTCTATCCAGAATACTTCTTACATTTAAAATGTTTTAGTATAGGGGCGTCTGGGTGGCTCAGTCGGTTAAGTGGCTGACTTTGGCTCAGGTCATGATCTCGTCATGGTCCATGAGTTCGAGCCCCGCGTTGGGCTCTGTGCTGACAGCTCAGAGCCTGGAGCCTGTTTTGGATTCTGTGTCTTCCTCTCTCTGACCCTCCCTGTTCATGCTCTGTCTCTCCTTGTCTCAAAAATAAATAAAATGTTAAAAAAATTTAAAAAAAATTAAATGTTTTAGTATATATTCATGTAACAAAACTCTTGCTGGGTATTTTGAAGAATTGACTGGTTGGGTTTTTATTTTAACTTTTTAATAAATAATTAATTGGAAGTTTATGCCCCAGCCCTCTTTGTTGAAGTGTGACAAAATTGTATATGTTTTGGACATACATTATGATTTGATATATACACATTGTTAAATAATTACAATGATCAAGTTATTTAATGAATCCACACATGTCACATAGTTATCATCTTGGAGGTTTATTTGATTCATTTTTGTATCCCCAGTGCCTAGAATTTAGCAGGAGTTCAGTAAATCTCTGTTGAGCTGAACCAAAGTTATTTCCAAAATTTAAAAATCAATTCACTTGATTGATTATAGCACCTAGCATTGTAAAAATTGAGGTCTACCTTTGGTAGTTTTTGATCCTTTTTCTTGAGATAAATATAGCCCAAGTAGCAGCCATGTTCACCTGAGCTATGACACTATATTAATTCTTACAGGTATAAGAAGATTCTTCAGCATTTTTAAAATTTAAATTTTACCATTTATATAGCTGAAAACATTCTGTAGTGTACATACATTGCAAAAATTATAGCTCATGGTAGGGACATCCCCAAACTCAATACATTTGGTTAATGCTGGTGAAAGTTTAGCTGTTATATAAGGTAATTCAGTTAGTACAGTGTGTTTGAGTCCAGTAAAAAAGGTCATCACTGCCTTATCAGAAAGCTTTTGCAACAAACCGCTAAGGCTGTTCTTGATCTTTCCTCAGTCATTGTCAAACTTTTTGTTCTATCTGCTCAGGAAGGATCTCTGACTTCTTGACGTGGAGGGCAGCAGTAAGAACCCAACTCAAGATTGAACATTGAATCAGACACAGCTGGGAATGGCAGTACTGGTCACTGTACTGGAAGAGCTGTTAATGTAGTCACTGATTCTCAATTGCAGTAATGCCCAGAAAGTAGGAGCAACCCAGAAAGTTCCTAGTGGAAATGATCTAGGTGTATTTTATGCTTAGTCACACAGGGTGCCTTTCTTTTCTGATATGATTTGGGGAGCCAGAGAAACCTCTCTTTATTCCTCCTCCTCAACATGTCTCCTTGAGTTCTTAAAATGCTGAAATTCCTAATACATTCTCTTTAAAATTCCTCTCATTTCTAACTCCTCTTCTAGGGTCCTCTTGCTCTCATACAGATACCCTGCTCCTGATATCCTCCTTCTGTGAATGAGCACTTGGAGACAGAAGAGATCTGAGAGCCAGGGCTCGGTGGTGAGGGGCGGGGGGGGGGGGGGGTTGGCTGCTTAAGTGTGGATGATAAAGGAGTAAAGAAAGGGGATAAGAGAAGTGTCATTTCTTTTATAGTTTTGCCTAAGCCTGACAGGAAAAGCCTAAAGATATTTCTACTGTTGAACCTTCACCAGTCAAAAACTTGACCCAGAATATCACTAATGTGCATACCTGTGGTGGTTACTGATTTTTCTTTATCTTTTTATTCCTGATGTTAAAAATTAGAAGAAAAATCCGTTCTAGTCTACTTGATTGCCCACAGCTCAGAAGTCCAACTTCATCAAGCCCACTGGACTTATTATTTTTTTAATATCTTCCCAACCTTATTTTTCTGATTCTTCTGCTTATCCTGTATTTCAGCCAGATTGAGCTATAAACTGGTCCTCATAATCTTTCCATGTTTTCCTGTTCCTGTGCTTTAACTTAAGCATTCATTTCCTTTATTTGAAAAGCCCTTCTCAGGTTGTGAATCATACTTCCAGCCCATACCTTACCTCAAGCCTATTTTGAATGCACTGTCTCCATCATTTCAATTTCTTCTCTTCCTTTTGTGCTTGAGGAATTCTTCCTGGAGCTCCATATGGAAAATAATGTACTATATCACTTTGTCAATTTGAGGATTGCATTAAGGGGATATTTAATATCTCTAAAACTTAGACATTCTGTGACTTGGTTTGAAGCTGCTCTAGTCAGCTGACCTTCCCAGGCATTAGGGCCCATAGGACTCAGTAACTTCAGTGGAGCTAGTATGTATGTATGTATGTATGTATGTATGTATGTATGTATGTATGTATTTACATCCAAGTTAGTTAGCATATAGCGCAACAGTGATTTCAGGAGTGGATTCCTTAATGCCCCTTAACCATTTAGCCCATCCCCCCTCCCACAACCCCTCCAGCAACCCTCAGTTTGTTCTCCATATTTATGAGTCTCTTATGTTTTGTCCCCCTCCTTGTTTTTATATTATTTTTGCTTCCCTTCCCTGTGTTCATCTGTTTTGTATCTTAAATTCTTCATATGAATGAAGTTGTATGATATTTGTCTTTCTCTAATTTTGCTTAACATAATACCCTTTAGTTCCATTCAAGTAGTTGCAAATGGCAAGATTTTATTTGATTGCCGAGTAATACTCCATTCGTGTGTGTGTGCGCGCGCACGCGCGCGCCTGTGTATACACACATATACATACCATGTCTTCTTTATCCATTCATCTGTCAGTGGACATTTGGGCTCTTTCCGTACTTAGGCTATTGGTGATAGCGCTGCTGTAAACATTGAGGTGCATGTGCTCCTTTGAAACAACATACCTGTATCCCTTGGGTAAATACCTAGTAGTGCAATTGCTGGATCATAAGGTAGTTCTATTTTCAATTTTTCGAGAACCTCCATACTGTTTTCCAGAGTAGCTGTACCAGTTTGCATTCCCACCAGCAGCGTAAAAGAGACCCTCTTTCTCTGCATCCTCGCCAACATCTGTCGTTGCCTGAGTTGTTGATGTTAGCCATTCTGACAGGTGTGAGGTGGTATCTCATTGTGGTTTTGATTTGTATTTCCCCGTTGATGAGTGACGTTGAGCATTTTTTCATGTGTCGGTTGGCCATCTGGATATCTTCTTTGGAGAAGTGTCTATTCATGTCTTTTGCCCATTTCTTCTCTGGATTATTTGGTTTTTGGGTGTTGAGTTTGATAAATTCTTTATAGAGTTTGGATACTAAACCTTTATCTGATAATGTCATTTGCAAATATCTCCTCCCATTCCGTCAGTTGCCTTTTAGTTTTGCTGATTGTTTCCTTCGCTGTGCAGAAGATTTTTATTTTGATGAGGTCCCAATAGTTCATTTTTACTTTTGTTTCCCTTGCCACTGGAGACGTGTTGAGTAAGAAGTTGCTGTGGCCAAGGTCAGAGAGGTTTTTGCCTGCTTTCTCCTTGAGGATTTTGATGGCTTCCTGTCTTACATTTAGGTCTTTCATCCATTTTGAGTTTATTTTTGTGTATAGTGTAAGAGTGATCCAGGTTCATTTTTCTGCATGTCACTGTGCAGTTTTCCCAGCACCACTTGCTGAACAGACTGTCTTTATTCCATTGGATACTCTTTCCTGCTTTGTCAAAGATTAGTTGGCCATACATTTGTAGGTCCATTTCTGGGTTCTCTATTCTGTTCCATTGATCTGAGTGTCTGTTCTTGTGCCAGTACCATACTGTCTTGATGATTACAGCTTTGTAGTATAGCTTGAAGTCTGAGATTGTGATCCCTCCAGCTTTGGTTTTCTTTTACAAGATTGCTTTGGCTATTCTGGGTCTTTTTCTGCTTCCATATATACTTTAGGATTGTTTGTTAGTGGAGCTATAATCTTCAGTCTTGGCCTAACTTGCGGGCTTAGGAAACTGTGAATATGTAATGGGGATACTTTTCTCTGGAAAATTTAATCGGATGGAGAGCTCACTAGCATATTGCGGCTTTTCTCTATCTTCTGGTGTAATTAATTGCTCTCCAAGAAACTGAAGAAAGTGATTTTTTTTCTAAAGATTTATTTTAATTTGTTTAGAGAGAGTGTGAACAGGGGAGAGGGGCAGGAGGAGAGAGAATCTCAAGTAGGCACCACACTCAGCCCAGAGTCCAACATGGGGCTCTATCCCATGACCCTGGGATGACCTGAGCTGAAATCAAGAGTCAGATGCTCAACTGACTGAGCCACCCAGGCACGGAAAATGAGTTTTATTTAGGAGGAAACGTATTTTATTTTGTCACTTAAGTTAATTAATCCCAGCTTTTCTCGGTCTCTAAAATGGGAACACCCTATTTTTTTCTTGGTATTCTTCTGTGGTTTTCTTTTTTTATTAATAATTTATGTATTTTTTAATTTACATCTAAGTTAGCATATGGTGTAACAATGATTTCAGGAGTAGGTTCCTTAATGCCCCTTACCCATTTAGCCCATCCCCCCTCCCACATACCCTCCAGCAACCCTATTTGTTCTCTATATTTAAGAGTCTCTTATGTTTTGTCCCCTTCCCTGTTTTTATATTATTTTAGCTTCCCTTCTCTTATGTTCATCTGTTTTGTATCTTAAAGTCCTCATATGAGTGAAGTCATATGATATTTGTCTTTCCCTGACTAATTTCACTTAGCGGTATTCTTTATTTTACTGAAATGCCATGAGGATAAAAGATGTTAGGCTATTGAGCACATACTACCCCACTCCTCCAATGGGATATCATGGGAAGAGGGTTATAACAGACTTACTTCTTTGATAATCAGGTGTGGAATTGGCAATCAGAGGAATATGTCTTTCTACAAGCCCATCAGGAAACAGTGAAAGACTTTAGGCTTTTGAAAAATTCAAGACTGCTTTCCTGGTCATTTGATGGAACAGTGAAGGTAATTTGAAGCACAAGGTTTTTTTGTTTTTGTTTTTAAAGTATTCTGATATTGTAATGATTATATTGTGATAGCTAAAAGCAGATGGGTGGTAAGTAACTACCTAAATTTTTAAATTTCTGTTTTCTCATGGTTGTTTTCTGTTTACTGCGATCACCTTCATCTGTGTGTTTAAGGGCACTTAAAGAGGTCAGAACAACCATTGTGCTAAAGCTCTTATTTTATAGATAATATATTCTAGATGATTATGCTCAGTAATGCAAAATGTTCTTTTTCTAATTTTTTTTAACGTTTATTTATTTTTGAAGGAGAGAGAAAGAGTGTGAGTAGGGGAGGGTCAGAGACAGAGGGAGACACAGAATCCAAAGCAGGCTCCAGGCTCTGAGCTGTCAGCACAGAGCCTGACACGGGGCTCAAACTCACGAGCTGTGAGATCATGACCTGAGCCAATGTCAGATGCTTAACCGACTGAGACACCCAGGTGCCCTCAAAATGTTCTTAAAAGTGTCAGCTTCTGTATTTCTTTTTGAAGGTGTGGAGTATTATTACTGGAAGAATAGAAAAAGATTTTGTCTGTCACCAAGATACAGTACTTTCTTGTGATATTTCTCCTGATGCTACTAAATTTTCATCTACATCTGCTGACAAGACTGCAAAGGTAGGTCAGTTAGTTGAAATATGCATGTATAAAAGTTAGGTATTGGTTATTTATTATGAGTCCAAATGATGTATAAAATAGTAAGTGTCTATGTGTTCCGTTTTGTGGGTTTTTGACAGATGCTCATTGACATTTAGTGTGTCAAATAGATTAAATGAATAACATTGAGGACTTTTGATTTCTGCCTTACTAATGACTTTTTTATCTATTACTGATAAAATGCAATTTCTACCATATATTATAGGCGGGAAAAAGCACTGAAAGGGATTTACATTTAATTGCGTATCCATTGTAAAAGTTTATGCAATTAATGTAAGTTGATACTTTGGAAAATAACATTCCAGTGAAATGCTGCCTGGTTGGGGACATTGACTATCCATTCTCTTCTTTTTTATCCATCTTTGTTAATGACCTCATTACCCATTTTTCCAAACTACAAACCTTGGAATTGGCTGGACTCTGTCCTGTCTTTCATGTTCTGTTGATTACTTCTCAGTGTTTCTTGGCTCATTCTTCTCCTCCTTATCCCACTCCATAAGATTTGGTCTCCTCCTTCATTGGTGAACCTTTCTTTGGTCTGTGCCTCCTCCAGTTTATGTTTCTTACTACTGCCTGAATCTCCTGTTGAAATACCTTCTGTGACTTGATGGTTTTTATGCCAGACTCCTTTGCCCTTGACCGTCTCTTTCTGCCGCATTGTTTCTTCTGTGCCAGGCTACTTTTACCTCCATCTTTTGTGCACTCAGTTCACTTTGGCATGACACAACTTCTCTTTTTTTACCTCGAAGCATTATGACTCATTCTTTCAGAGGAAGATTTGATGTCCGCTTTTCAGTGAACCCTTTCCTGCCTGTCAGGCAGGGTTAGCTGCTCTACCTTCAGTGTTCCAGATTACTCCAGTTTCTTAGAGCATTTACTTCATGTAACTCTTCACTTAATGATTCGTAAGTCTATATACCTGATTATAGAGTTTTCAAGGACAGGGAGGGTATCCAGTTCATCTTTATACCACCAGTTCTTAGCTCATGGTGTCTGGAACATGGCAATTACAGTACATTCTTATTGAATGGTGATGACATTGAACCACAAAGAATATTGGAAAGAAAAAAACAGTATTTTGGCTGCCAAGACGGTAAGATAGTGATCTTTAAAGAACACTTGTCATATATTAGGCCTTGTGCTAGAATTTCACTATTATCTCACTTAATCTTCACACCATAGGTACTATTACCCAATTGTACAGGTGCAGAAACGAAAGCTAGAGAAACTTATATGAGTTGTCAGTACAAGGGAGCCAGGACTCACGCTCAAGTTGGCTCTACTCTGTAGACTGTTCTTAACTGATTTGCTATTCCTTTTACGTCTAAAGTTAAAGAAGCTGTGATTTTGGTCCTTGAGCTTAAGTTAACATAAGTAATTAAAGGGAAGATAAGGAAAAAACAATGTTGCAAGTTGAGACTTGGGCCTCTAATGAAAATTTATTGAACTGTTGAATGTTAGAACTTCCATATGATTGAATTTATGGCTAGTCAGCCCCAAGACAGGGTTTGCAGGTACTTATTTTGAGTGTATTTACTATTCTTAAACAATCTTAATTGCTTTCCAGATTTGGAGTTTTGAACTTCTTTCCCCTCTTCATGAGCTGAGGGGCCACAAAGGCTGTGTGCGCTGCTCTGCCTTCTCTGTGGACAGTACCCTGTTGGCGACTGGAGATGACAATGGAGAAATCAGGGTAGGGTGTTTGCTGACATGAAAAAGCGCTGCCCTTTCTGTAGCTTTGGTTAGTGCTCTGTACCACATGGGGGAACTTTGTTAATGTGACTGAGAAGTACAGGCCCTGGGGTTCTGGTTGGGTGAGACCTTGTTTGCTTTATTTCCTGTGCACAGTGTGTTCACAGCTGCGCTTCTCTGCAGGAAAGAATTAGTTTTAGTTAGAATGAAGTGTATGAGTTAGGGTTTGTGGGGGCACCTGGGTGGCTCAGTCAGTTAAGCATCCAAATCTTGATCTCGGCTCGGGTCTTGATCTTTGGGTCGTGAGTTCAGGCCCCATGTTGGGCTCTGTGCTGGGCATGGAGCCTACTTAAAAAAAAAAAGAAGAAGAAAAAAAATACAGTCTCTGAATGTGAGGATGCAAATTCCTGAGCTGTTTGCACTTGGTTGTCTGCTTTTAGCTTGAGAATGATTCATTGGGATTGTTGGACCTGAACCAAAGGTTGTTTATAGTGGCAGAATTTGAATAAAATAATTTATAAATCATTAAGTAGATTATAAATGAATTGCAAATTCTGCTCTTTTGAGCACTGAAAGAATCACTTAATGGAACTATATCCATTGGATAGTCAACATTTATAGTGTGGCCTATTACAGTCCTCATGGGATTGCCTGCCTCTGGTTGTGTTAGAAGGATTGGGCAGTTGATGGGAAAAATTTGGGTGTTGGGATGGCTGTTTTAGTAACCAGTGTATTTGAAGAATGTCTTTTTTTTTTCTTTTTTTACAAAGGAAGATTTAAAATTCATGACAGAGTATTCAGTTTGCAGGAATAGAGGAATTATCAGATGGTCTTTCCAGGAAAATTAAGATTCTCCTGCTTGAGGGCTAAGTAACCAATCTTCTCTGTACTGTTCTAATAAATGCCATGTCAACTGAAGTGGCAGGGCTGCTTTGGGAACATTCATTTTGCTCTGACTTCTCATCTTAGATGAAAAGGGCTCCTTTACTGGTTATGAAGGAGTATTTCATTTTTCAGAAACGCTTGAGGAAACAAATTCTCTTTAATTTATTTTTTAATTTTTTTAATTAAAAATTTTTTTTAACCTTTATTTTCGAGAGAAAGAGAGACAGCGTGTGTTGGGGGAAGGGCAGAGAGAGAGAAGAGACACAGAATTCAAAGCAGCCTCCAGGCTCTGAGCTGTCAGCACAGAGCCTGATGTGGGCTCGGGCTTGAATTCAAGAACTGTAAGATCACGACCCGAGCCGTAGTCGGCCACTTAACCCACTGAACCACCTAGCTGCCCCAAATTCTCTTTCTTTAAATGCATGTCATTAAAAATTTTTTCTTTAGTACATTAAACAAAATTTTTTTCCTTGATTATTTAAAATGTAGCTGTTAATTTTTTTCTCTCTCTGTATATATGTATCTCTGATATTTAGCTATCTTACTAAATTCTAATGAGTCTGTCCATTTGATTTTCTTGGATCAAATGTTTCTAGGAAAACATTTACAAATGATGGTTTTGGTCATTTTCCTTTGCTGTTTATGCCTCTTTGTCTTACTCTGTTGTGCGTTTATTAGAGTACTGCCCATGTATTAATTATCACTGGAAATAAATGGAAATATTAGCATATGTGATTGGGTTGTTCATAAGGATCTAGTAAAATAATCTTTATCTATATTTGTATCTTTATATATGTGTGTATGTGTATACACACATACACACACACACACACACACACACACACACACGTAAAACCTTAAGGCATTTAGTGTTTAAATATGTTTGAATGACTTTAGGTGTTTGAATGACCTCTGTCAGCATTTTTCATGGTAGATCCTGCCCTAGAATTCTATTTTTTTTTTTAATAGTTTGTTAAGCCTTCTTTGTTTACTCCTTGCTTCTCCCATTATTCTCTTATTAAATGAAAAGGATCACAGTATTCTGACCAATTGTTCTAAATTCTCTTGTTTTATTTTTTGGAATATGGTTAATGATAAATATTTTATTATTTTATAATAATAAGTACATTTTTATTATAGTGAGTGGCATTTAAAAAATTGAACAGGAGAGAATGCAATCTAAAAAAATTCCTAAGGTATCACTGAATTGTAATTATATTTTTGAGAAAGATTTCCAAATATGTTCCAGATTAGATGGATAGATATATAAAACTTCTGGGTGACCTTGTTAATGCATTGTGTATTTTGTTTGTGTAGATATGGAATGTCTCAAATGGTGAGCTGCTTCATTTATGCGCTCCGATTTCAGTAGAAGAAGGAGCTGCCACCCATGGAGGCTGGGTGACTGACCTTTGCTTTTCACCAGATAGCAAAATGCTTGTCTCTGCTGGAGGATATCTTAAGGTAAGAGTTCCTCAAAGACTGTGAAAGAAAAGAACAGCCTGTGTACTACTTTCCAAGCTATTTTCACTTCCTGTTTTTCAGTTGGGCCTCATACAACCCAGCAGAATGGAAGGGCAGTGACTGTTATCCTCATTTGGCCTAGATGAGACAGATCTGCAAGGCTACTTTCCTCAGTTCTCTTGGAAGTTTTGATGATAGTGTTAGGGATGTTCTCTGTACACAGCTCTCATACTGCCCCATACTTAGATGATCAGAATGACTAGAAAGTTGGATGTTTAACTTAATTATATTTTCCACTGATGGTTAACTATTTTGGCTGAAAGTCTTGAATTATTTGTGAAAAAAATTTGTGAAATTTCCTTTTTGTCCCCTTAAGTTTATTTATTTATTTTGAGAGGGAGAGAAACAATCCCAAGCAGGCTCCACACTGTCATTGCAAAGCCCAGTGTGGGGCTTGAACTCACGAATTGCGAGATCATGACCCGAGCAGAAACCAAGAGTCGGACTGTTAACTGACTGAGCCACCCAGACACCCTGTGAAATCTCTTAGGTACTACCAGTAGCATTTGTAATAATAGTAGCAACAGTATATTGCTTTATTTTATAGCCTACAAAATGCTTTACTTACATCATCTCATAAGCCAGCTTTGTAAGCTTAAATTTCATTACGCTTGGCTTATAGATGAGGAAACTGATGTTCATTGTGTGTGTTGTGGTGCCTCCGGGTCCTTTTTTGGTGCTTGCATGTATTTATCCACTCGGTACGAATGTGTTCTGTGCCCACTGTGTGCTAAGTGGCACAGAGTTTTAAGACTTGATTTTGCCTTTCAGTGACGTATAGTCTGGGGAAAGCAGATAGTGAATAAATAGTCTGTAAAATATAGGAGGGTTCTGGGACATGTCTGCATAAAGATGGAGTTAGCAGAGGCTTCGTAGGGAGGGGGATGCTTGAAGTGAGTCTTTTGAATGGTGGTACACTTGTGAAAGGGTTAAAGATACTATATATTGTACTGACCACTTAAAATAGATCCCTAATAAATTAGATCTTATAATACTTTTATTTCTTACTGAAAAAATCCAAATGTAGGAAATGATTCTGATTAATTGTCTAACACAGTATAGGTGTTCAAAAATATTTGAATAAATGAATATAATTTTTTGGTTATATGAGACCCACATAATTACAGTTTTACTCAACATAAAAATGTACCTTATAAGAAAGAAGACAGTTTTTAGCTCTGTCAGAGGATGTTTGTTACAAACACTTTTTGAGTTGCATTGAGAATGCACTGCTATTTATAAAATGTTGCATTAAACTATACCTTTTTGGTATAGTTTATTTAGTTACTGGGAGGGATCTTGAAACTGTCACCATCTATTTTCCTTTAATGTAAAGATAAACTGAGACTCTTAGTCTGCTCTGAGGATGATGCTTGGAGGAGCAGCATTGTGATCTTTGGGTTGGAAGCAGGGGGCCTTGAGCCCAGTACCTGTTGAAAAACATAACTGCTCAACTTTGACACTGAGCTTCTAGAGACCATGTCATTTGATACTCTGGGCCCCAGAGAAGGCTGTCACATAATCATGAATCTGGCTTATAAGGTGTATAGCAATCAATGACAGGATTCCCAGAGTTCTTGGAGAACCTTGAAATAGAGCAACAGAATAGATGTCTGTACTGTAGAGGCTATGTCTTAAGGGAGTAAGAACCCATAGCCCATACATTCAGTCTGTATATTTAAATGACAGTCAAGCTGTTCTTCCCTCTGGTTTGATTACTAGCATGGTTAAACTGATTATGATATAGCCCAGCCTGCATCTACTCAGCATGTTAATGAGACTATCAAAAGCACAGAGCAAATTAGAAGTAAAAAGGAACAGCTGCTGTAGTGTCCAAAGGAATGAGCCTTTTGAGTCTGTTTACTAAAGAATCTAAGCTATATAAATCGAATGTCAGTAGGATAAAGTAGATATCCAGTAGCTAAAAAGCTCTTAACTTTCAAAATGCTTTCTTTTTTTTTTTTTTTTAAAGTTTATTTATTTTGAGAAAGAGCACGAGTGGGAGAAGGGCAGAGAGAATCCCAACCAGGCTCTACACTATCAGCCCAGAGTCCAACGCGGAGTTCGATCTCACAAACCATGAGATCATGACCTGAGTCGAGATCAAGAGTTGTATACTTAACCAGCTAAGCCACCCAGGCAGCCCTCAAAATTATTTCTATCATAAAGTTAAAAAATAATATAATGTAGCTGTTTACTTGTGTAATGCCATAGAATACATAAGTTAGAATGATAGGAAATCGATATTAATTCATACTTACGAGAAGAAAGCTGGTTTGAAATGTGGAATACATGGTGATAAAAGCAGGTGTGCCATTATATAGAGGAAAGAGAACGTAATAGTCAGGAGAGTGAGCCAGGGCAGATTGCCCAAAGTCAAAGCCTGTCTCTGCCACCCATTAGCTTTGTGATTTTGCATGAGATTATTTAATCTCTCTATGCTTTGATTTTCTTATTTGTAAAAATGGGTATAATAATAAACTCTAGCTCATAGAGTTGGGATGGTTAAAGGAGTTAATGCATGTAAAGCACTCTTACATAGAGTCACATAGTGTACCTTGAGTAAATGTTAGATATTTTTTAAAATTCATTTTATTTATTTTTTAAAAATTTTTAATGTTTTATTTATTTTTGAGAGAGACAGAGCACAAGCAGGGGAGGGGCAGAGAGAGGGAGACACAGAATCCAAAGCAGACTCCAGGCTCTGAGTTGTCAGCACAGAGCCTGACACAGGGCTTGAACTCACGAGCCACGAGATCATGACCTGAGCCCAATTTGGATGCTTAACTGACTGAGCCACCCAGGCGCCTCAAATTCACTTTATTTTTTAGAAAGTACAGAGTTCTCATATACCTCCTGCCCCCACACATGCACAAGCTTCCTCCACTGTCCATAGATTATCAAGAGAGTGGTACATTTGTTACAATTGATGAACTTACATTGGCATGTCATTAGTACCACTCTTGGTGTTGTTCATTCTGTGAATTTTGACAAATGTATAATGACATGTGTCTACCATTGTAGTATCATACAGAATAGTTTCATTGCCCTAAAATTCCCTATATTAGCTATTTTTTTTATTAAAAAAATTTTTTTAAGTTTATTTATTTTTGACAGAGACAGAGTGCAAGCATGAGCTGGGGAGGGGCAAAGAGAGAGGGAGACACAGAATCCGAAGCAGGCTCCAGGCTCCAAGCTGTCAGCACAGGGCCTGATGCGGGGCTTGAACTCACGAACTGTGAGATCATGACCTGGGCCGAAGTTGGACGCTTAACTGACTGAGCCACCCAGGCGCCCCTATATTAGCTATTTTTAATGTCATCGTTTTTTAGTCAATATTCAACTTAGTGGCTTGATACAATGTTTCTAAGCAGAGTGGTTTGTTTCAGTAGAGGGAAAGGTAGTGGCACTAGATTAGGTACCAGAAACAGTTCTGCTTCTGCCACCTGCTAGAAGTATCATCTTAGGTGACAAGACCTTTCTTCTCTAAGAACCCTGGTTTCCGTATTTATAAATGAGGCAGTTGATCTAGCTGATCTTTAAGGGCCTTACTGTCTGTGTGATTTGTTTCTAGGGAAATGGAAAGTAATGAATTTTCTCTCAAGTAGGTGGAATGTGTGCTGTGCAGTCTTGATTACATTGCTATTTTATAAAGCAAAATCACCACTTCTGGAAAATTTCAAGTTACTACAAGTTGCTTTAGTGAGGTTTACTAAAGTCCATGGGGTATACTTTTACCAGTTACTATTACTGAGGAAACATGAATAGTTTACCCAGTCAAGCACAGAATGTTAGGCACTGCCCCCAGTTACAAAAATGAGTGACACCATTATTTTGTTCATGATACTCTGAATCTTGATGTACCTGACGCCTTTTCAAAAGGTGTTTATGTTCATTTTCTCTTTTACCCTCATTTTAGCTGTGAGATACATGGGTAAGCTTTATGAATATCTCCATTTGGTAAATAGCTGTAAACACTGTTATAATTTGAGCAAATTCAGTGATCGGGAGGAGAAAGGAAGGATTGGCCAGAGCACCTGCTGCATGCATTTAAGATGTTTAATATTTATTTAGCAAATAAATGTATAGACTCTTATATAGAGGAACATGGTCATAGGCTCTTGAATCATCCTGATTAAAAGGAAGATTAAGCTGGGGCTCCTGGGTGGCTCTGTCGGTTAAGCACCGACTTTGGCTCAGGTCATGATCTCACGTTTCGTGAGTTTGAGCCCTGCTTTGGGCTCTGTGCTGACATTTCAGAGCCTGCTTCAGATTCTGTGTCTCCCTCTCTCTCTGCCCCTTCCCCACTTGTGCTCTGTCTCTCTCTGTCTCTCAAAATAAATAAACATTAAAAAAATTTTTTTTAATTAAAAAAAATTTAAAAATGATTCAGTAGAGAGAACATTCTGTCTGGTGTCCTATAATAAGAAATAGTCTCAGTGTCTATCAGAATACCAGTCTGTGTCTGCAAAGGAGCATTTTAATTTTTTTAATTTTAATTTTAATGTTTATTTGTGAGAGAGACAAGGTGCAAACGGGAGAGGGGCAGAGAGAGAGGGAGACAGATTCTGAAGCAGGCTCCAGGCTCTGAACTGTCAGCACAGAGCCTGATGCGGGGCTTGAACTCATGACCTGCAAGATCATGACCTGAGTCGAAGTCGGAGGCTTAACTGACTCAGCCACCCAGGCACACCTGCAAAGGGGCATTTTTAAAGAAAACAGGGTTATTCTGTTCATTCTAGTGAGAAAGATATGCAGGCGGCAGAGTTCAGTGCAGTCATGGCCATAGTTTACTTTGTATAGCCTTGTGTTTGTAGCTTTCTGTAGGCTGCACGTTTTTCCAGCATACCTTGCAGTGGGGTTAGGTGTTGCATAACTGTGGGGCAGTCACCAGGATTAATCAGGAAATAGTGACTAGGTTGTTAATATTAAACCTCAGACATTTTTCCTACAGTTTGCCGAAGTTTGGGAGTGGGTAGATGATAGGGTGAAGGACCTGGCTGGCACTAACTGCAGTTGTCACACAGAGTAATTACCAGTCTAATGAGAATTTTGTTTTTCTCTGAACAGTGGTGGAGTGTTGACACTGGGGAATCCTCACAGATCTTCTACACAAATGGAACCAATCTTAAGAAAATACACGTGTCTCCTGACTTCAAAACATATGTGACTGTTGATAATCTTGGTATTTTATATATTTTACAGATGTTAGAGTAAAGTAGTTAAGGAATAATGTAGTTGAACTCTTTAATTTTGAATTGGAAAAAAATTCTATTGAAACTTCTGTATTTCGACTTTTTATAAAGCTGTGAATTGTTTTGCAGTACTGCATTCATTATGAAAGTGTTTGTGGTTGGGTGAATAATATTAATGTAGCCTTTTCCCAAACGAACACACCTTTAATCTTGTTTTTCATAATCATCATCATTATTGTTAACAGTTTGTCCTTAAGATGCAAATGAAAATGTAAATATGTACCTTGTTATACTGTTGGTAAAATTCTCTCTTGATGCATTCAAATTGGTTGACATAATTAATGAGAATAATTTGAAGGAAATATGTATTTTAATGCTATTATTATGCAGGCTGTGCCTCAGGGTAGCAGGCCTGCTTTCTGAACCACATTACCCCAAGGGATATAGTTCTCTCAATTACAATCTTGGAGCTTATTTGCACCCCTTAAATTTGCTTTAAAAATATTATGTTTGTGTGCATAGTTTGCAGCATTTCCTTAAATTCACTAGATAAGTGAGTGTTGGATTTCAAAAGTTCTTGTGAAGCAAAAATCATAGGACTACCTTTTTCTCACTAGCTAATGGCAGCCCTGTGCCGCCACTGGACTCTAGTTGTCAATCTTTGAGTTGGGTGCTGTCTTGCTTGCTCTGGTTTTTAACCAGACTTGTTACTTGACTGACTGAACTTGACCTTCCTTTATAAAATTTTTTTTTTATTTCAAGAGAGAGCGAGAGAGAGAGAGAGAGAGAGAGAGAGAGAGAGAGAGCCAGTGAGCGTATGCACATGTGTGTGTGTAGGGGAGGAGCAGAGAGACAGGGAGAGAGAGAATCCCAAGCAGGCTCCACACTTAGCACAGAGCCTGATGCAGGCGCTCAGTCCCATGAATTGTGAGATCATGATCTGAGCTGAAATCAAGAGTCGTCACTTAACCAATTGAGCCACCCAGACACCCCTGAACTCAATGTTGCTTAATCCTCAACTTTCTTTTCTTTTCTTACAGTTGAATTTTTGTAAATTAGAATAATTGGAGAGGACCAATTTTCATTATGTTCTAGCAGAATTTTTCTAAGAAATATAAAATAGTAAAAAATCATTTTCTTCCAAGTCTGCTTACTCAGATGAATGGCATCTGTTTACTCAGATGAATTTCGAGAGAATTCTCTATGCTTTTCTATGTAGTAACAGAAGAGTCCTCGTGAATCTGGAAACTGGTCTGTCTTCCAACTGGTATTCTTCTCTCCTCTCTTCTGTTCCCTTTCTTCCTCCCTCTTTCCCTCCCTCCCTCCAAGGTTAATCAGGAACGGTAGCTCTTAACAGAGAAAAAGTATATCAGCATCAGTAACTAGCTTTTTTGACTTTCTGATTAGGAATTTTAATTGCATTAAAGCTGCATTTTTGCCTGACAATACATTATTAAGGGAAATGGCAATAAATTAATAGATGTGGTTCACATAAGAATAACCAAAATTCAAGAATTTTGCTGCTGCAGCAGAAAGTAAATCAAATGAATATTAGTATTAACAGGTAAGCAGTGAGCCAGTTTCTGTTGTTGGTGTGTATTAGATGTGGTATTGATAGGGGGCCTAGACCACTCCGGATGTATTTTAGATTAGATATTACTATTTAGCATTTGAGGCAGTCATAAGTATAACAAATACAATCTTTTACATTGTTAAGGAGGTTCGGCTGTTTGTTTTTTTATGATGGGTTGAGGTACTAATTTATAGGCTTACTGTGATTTCAGCAAATGTGATGTGAAGATCTTAATTTTATGAAAAAAATTATGTAAATGATGTACTTAGAGTAAACCATAGTTTGATTTGCATACAATGTTTAGAAACTATAGCTCAGACTATAACGTATTAACTTTTGGAATTAAAAGCCACTTGACTGTTAAAGTATAGAACAGACATTTGGCTTTTACCTTTGATTGGCCCTTGTCTTCAAATAAAAAGAAAAATGGGAAGAAAAGGTAATGACAAAAAGGCAATATCAAAAAGTTGAGAAGACAAGGTAACTTGAGGGAAGAAGAGAAACCCAATATGAGGGAGCTATGTGTTTCATGGCAGCTCAAGTGGTCAGTCAAGGGGAGGATTTTGTTTTCTACTTGCAGATGAGCATTTTCAAGCATTTTCCCTTGCTTTGTTTTTTGTAATGGAAATTACATTGCATTTTGTATATATAAGGATTTTTTTTTACATTGTATGTGTCTTGTATGGTTTGAAAATTCTTAGTTTTATACATTTATGATACAAGTCACACAATTTCTTTTGCCTTGGTATACATTTTAATACATGAATTAAAAAATTTTATAAAAAATAAAATTCCTAAAATATTTTTGAAAAACATTTTCAGATTATTTCAGGCTCCTTGTCCTTTGTTGGTTAGAAAACAGATGTGAAAGATTCTTCAAACTAAAGCTACCATTCTTTCTATTGCTTTATCAACTATGTCTAATTCAATTTTATTAAAGTTTTATCTCCTCAGTTTATCTCTGATGATTGCTACCTGGTGTGGCTGTCATGGTGCATGGTGATGATCCTGTAAAGAAGAGAATTAATTAATTTTTTTTTCATTCAGTAAATATTTATTGAGATCTACCATGTATCTGGCATTTTTGTAGAAATTAGGTATATAAAAGTGAGCAGAAAAAGTGAGTCTTTGCCCTACTTCAGAGCCAGGGAGAGGCAGACAAAAAGTAAAATCTATAGTGTATTATAGTATGTATATATGGTATGTATAAATGGGGGGTTGGGAGCGTTACAGTTTTAGGTGGAGTTGCTCACTGAGAAGGTGACACTTGAGTACAGACCTGAAAGATGGAGGAGTGAGTCATACAGGAATCTGGAGAGATTCCCAAGCAGAGTGCACTAGGCACAAAGACAGAATAGTGGATGGGTTGGTCTGTTACAGAGCTGGCAAGAGGCTGGTGTGGCTGGCAAAGACTATGTGAGGGGAGTGTAACAAGAGGTGCATCACCATGTAGGGCCTCCTAAGCCATTGTAAGTACTTTTACTTTGAGATAGGACCTACTGGAGGAGTTTGGGTAGTGGAGTGATCTGACTTAAGCTTTATTTTATTTTATTTTTTAGAGAGAGTGTGAGCAGGAGAGAGGGGAAGAAAGAGAAAGAGAATTTTTTTTTAAGTTTGTTTGTTTATTTAGAGAGGCAGACAGAGAGGGAGAGCAAAAATCCCAAGCAGGTCCCATGCTGTCAGTGCAGAACTCAGCATGGGGCTCAAACTCACAAACTGTGAGATCATGACCTGAGCTGAAATCAAGAGTTGGATGCTTAACCAACTGAGCCATCTAGGTGCCCTGAGAGAGGGAGAGGGGGAGAGAGACAGAGAATCTTAATTAAGCTCCATGCTCAGCATGGAGCCTGATGCAAGGCTTGATCCCACGACCCTGGAATCATGACCTGAGCCAACATCAAGAGTCAGATGCTTGGGGTGCCTGGGTGGCTCAGTCGGTTAAGCGTCCCACTTCGGCTCAGGTCATGATCTCATGGTCCATGGGTTTGAGCCCCGCATTGGGCGCTGTGCTGACAGCTCAGAGCCTGGAGCCTGTTTCAGATTCTGTGTCGCCCTCTTTCTCTGACCCTCCCCTGTTCATGCTGTCTCTCTGTCTCAAAAATAAATAAATGTTAAAAAAAAAAAATTAAAAAAGAGAGTCAGATGCTTAACTGACTAAGCCACCCCCGTACCCCAAGATTTAATTGGTTCCTCTGGCAGTGGAAACCAGTTGAGAATTGGTTGTAAAGGGGCACAGACAAGGGTGAAAGCAGGGATACCAGTGAGAAGCTCGCGCAATAATTCGGGTAAAATGAAGGCAGCCAGATGAGGGTGGCAGCAGTAGGGGTTGTGACAGTTGGATTTTGGATATATTTTATTTAAAAAAAATTTTTTTTTCCAACATTTTTATTTGTTTTTGGGACAGAGAGAGACAGAGCATGAACGGGGGAGGGGCAGAGAGAGAGGGAGACACAGAATCGGAAACAGGCTCCAGGCTCTGAGCCATCAGCCCAGAGCCTGACGCGGGGCTCAAACTCACAGACTGCGAGATCGTGACCTGGCTGAAGTCGGACGCCTAACCGACTGCGCCACCCAGGCGCCCCATATATTTTAAAGATAATAGGATTTGCCAGTGGATTGGATAAAAGTTGTGAGAAAGACAAGAATGATACCAAGGTTTTAGCCTCTTTGGCTTGAACTATGGGAAGATTAGAATTGCCTTTAATGGAGATGAAAACGATTATGAAAGGAGCAGGGTTTTGGACATAGCAAGTTTGAGATGGCCATTAGGCATCCAAGTGGGGATGTTGAGTATTGGTGGTCAAATAAAAGGGTCTGGAGTTCATGGGAAAAATCTGTGATGCAGACACAAATCTGAGAGTTATCAGTGACTTTAAATACATCAAATGTATTTAAAACCACAGGATCAGATGAGATCAGCAGTGAAACAGGTGTTGATAGACAAGACTGGAGTCCTAAGCTGGAATCCAGGACAGTGTGAGGTTGGTGAGATGAAGGACCAGCACAGGAGACTGAGAAGGACCAGAAAGATTAAGAATTGCAGCTTGATGTGGTAAGTATAGTGAATGCAGTGGGCATGGGTCTCTTAATGTGGTCTTGGGCAAAATTTCTTTAGTGGTTTGTTCAGCCACCGGCCTATCCTGAATGGCTTCGGTATCTAGTGTGTGCCAAGAACTATTTTAAGCAGCAGCCAAGGCAATAAAGAAATACATTTTAGTTGTTGGGAGAGATTGAGGACAATGGATAATATGAAAAAAAAATATCAACAGTTGTCTTATATGTAAAATGGGTATCTGTTCTTCCTTCTCATGGTTGTCATAAAGATTTAATAAGGTAATGCTCATGAGGTACTTACCTCCATGCTTGGATGAAGAAAGTGCTCAATGAACATTTCTTGGTGTTATTCGCGTCTTGTCATCTTTGGCCTGGCAACAGTTCCCTGACTGCTGTCTCTTGTGCCACTCTGCTTTATTTTTCCAAAGTGCTCATTTTAATCTTGTCGCTTCTCTTTAAAACCCTGGACCTGCTCTGTGCTCTCTTGCTTCTTTGTATATGCTGTTCTCTCTCTTATACTGCCTTTCTCCAGCCTAATTTTTTCCCCTAATTCCTTCTTATCCTTCATATATTTTGAGATGACCCTTCTGCTGAAGGTTTGCCTTGCCCTCTCATAGTGCCTTCTTTTCTCCGCCATGACTTTTTATCACCCTGTATTGTTTACTTATTAGAGTCCCCGATTAGGTCATAAGCTCCATGAAGCCAGGCCTGTGTCTTTTACACCACATTTAACATAAGCCTGGCTCCAGTTGGAGCCTCAGTAAATAGTTGTTGAATGATTGAAATTCTTGTATATACGGTTGCATGTCCAGAGCACATTCTCTGTCCTCCCTCTGCACCAGGATATCAAGAGGCTAATTAAAAAGTAGCATGTCACTAGCATTTTCTTTATCTTTCTGTTTTAGTTTGGCATTTTATTGTGAAGCATCGTTAGAGGAAAGTAAAACTTCACTTGAATAAAAGATTTGCTCCTAGATTATATGAAATGAATAAACATTTCCCTGAAGTGTTTAAGTTGGTAAGTATGGCAATCTATTATTCAACATTATGTTAGTATAATTTACTTACCGGCCTTTTGAGAAGGAGAAAATGATTTTCGAATAATTCTTGGTCTCTGAAGATTGTCACTTGAATAGATTTCCTTGCTCATAACCCCTGCCTTTAAGACTTTAGAGATACTATACAGTTATTTAAATGCTGGAATTAGAATATCAACTGCTATGGGGCTATGAGTATAACCATAGAATTACAACCACAGAATTATTGTGTAGTTGTGTATATTCATAGGGAAGGGGCAAAAAAAAAATATGCATCAAACGTGGGACTCATCAGAGACCAGGTCTTTGAAGTCATTTGGCATCAATAGTGTATTACTTCTAAGCCAGATGATGTAAGAAGACCAAAACTTGGGAAGTTTTCATTTCAATTATGATTCAGGAAAATGAGCTGCTGGTGTTCACTGTAAATTCATTTATGAGGTCAGGCCTTCAGAACTGGGAATACTGCTTATCACAGAGATTAAAACAGAAATCTACCTCTGTAATTTCCCATCACCCAGGGCAAGAATAACTAGAGAATGCCAGGCCCAGGTTTGGATCTGGTGGTTCCGAACGAGCAGCTGATCAAACTGGAGAGCACCCAGCAGCTGAATGAAGCCTCCTGCTTAGTACAGGGTGGCTGTTGTGAGTTGGAGCAAAGATTCTCACCGTCCATTCAAATCTCCATTTCGTCCCCACTCAGGGGACTGGCCAGCTGTTATTTTATCTTCACAGTACTTTGAGTGGATTTGCAGACTGTGCAATCCTAGCTTATAGAGGAAGAACTACACCCCAGGCAGTTAATCAGCAACAAAGCCAGGGCCACAGTCCAAATCTGATTTTCTTTACTTTATGGGGAGACCCAGACCCACTGGGCTACAAGTGGAGTGGCGGTTTCAGTTGAAAGTGGAATCCTCCTGGGTTTATGGCAGATGAACACCAGTCCTAGGGGTCAAGGTTTAGGTTTCAGCAGCTGGGGAAGATTTGAGAGATCTGTGTTTCTCATCTCTGATTCATCTTCAATTAGTAGTGATTCTAAACCTTTCACCTTGTGTTGATTTGCCCCATTCTGTCAAATAACTTTCTGAGAACTAATAAATCCTTTTTTTTTCAAGGAAACAAGGAGGAGCTTTTATTTATTTATTTTTTTACCAGCATTTTATTGTGTCAGGCCCTATGCCAGGCACTTTATACATATTATTTAATTGAATCCTCACAACAAGGCTGTAAGGTATTATTTCTGTTGTCTAGATGTGGAAACAGCCACAGCAAAGTGGTGGAGCTAGGGTTTTGGTCCATGTAGTTGGCCTCCTCACCAAAGCCCCTGGGTGAGAGGATCCAGGAACGTCATTTCAATTATGCACTTTAATTCATTATTCATTTCACCCATTCACATCATGCATTGTGACTGATCCTAGGTCCTGAGCTGTCAGAGGTGGTCCCTGTACTTGAGGACCTTCTACTTTTGGTATTCTGGTTAACCCATCTCTATGTCAATAGAGATTGTTCTCTGAAAAGAATTTGACAGCCAAATGCAAGGCAGAGGTTGGGGAATGCTTTGGATTTGTCGGCACTTGGCCACTACCCTACCTGGTCTCAATTTTCAGATGATTCCGACATTGAGCAGGGAAGGTGGCAGCCCTACCATGGTCTGTTCCCTGGAGATGCCTGTTTCTACATTGGAACTCTTAAGGTGTTCATTTCAAATTAGTGGCAGCCCTGGAGTTAGTGTGCCTGTCACCTTAATTTCATTTCCTTTTCTCCTTTTCCTTTCATCTGAAAAGGTGTAGCCTCTCAGAGTCTGTTTTCCTATTTGTAAAATAGGGACCACAACACTTAATTACAGAGTTTTTTGTGAAGCTTGAAAAATATGTCAAGCACCTGACATAGGTCTCAATGGCATTATCATCTTCGGTCTCAGCTACAAAACTCCATTCCTTTGCTGCCCACATTTCCATGGTTTACAAGGTGGGACCCTATGACTTTTGCTTTCTCTAGGAATCCTTTTCTACCTCATGGTAGATCTGTCTTCTTGGCTATTAGCACCCAGGAGACAGACTTTGCTCAGCAGGAAAGCTGTCATCTGCTTTCTTCTGAGTTGTCTCAAACTTTCTTCTCTTTGGATATGCATGCACCCATGAGTGATAGAGGATTGGGAATGAGAATGGTAAGACCTTGGGCTTGGTGCTTGGTGCTTGGGCTGGTGCTTGGGCGGTGGAACTCTGGCTTTGGCTGTCAAGTGTATCCAAATTCAAATCCTGGCTATAATAACGTCCTAGCTGTGTGACCTTCAGCAAATGTTTTAATTGTCTCAAGGACCTGTTTCCTAGGGAGCCTCTGGTGTGGAGACTTACATGGATTGCCCAACATCTCAGGGGATCAGGAGGGCCTCATCCATCCAGGAGTGAAGCTTCTTATACTTGTCGCACCTAGAATTACCTGGAAAACTTAAAAACTTCCTCAAACCTGGACTTTATCTAACCAGGCCAATTAATTCGGAATCTCTGGAGATGGGACCCAGGCATCCATATTGTCTTAAAATTTCCCAGTGCAGTATTCCAGAGTGCAGTGGAGGTTGAGAACCTTGATGACCAGGCCATCGCTAGTTCTACTCCTGTCCAACTGCCACTGCACTTGTGATGGCTGCTTATGGTGTGTTCCTTCACACCTGCTCTGCCATGACATTCTCAGGTGTGTTGCTGGGCAGCACAGACGTTTGGTGTGCATATTATATTAACACAGATGTGAGGATATTTCCTACTTGGATTTGATGGCTAATATATAGAGCAACTCTTATAGGGTTATTACCATCAATTCCTTCTCTAGTCATGCCTTTCTCTGTCCAGATGTCTCACCTCTGTGTGGGATGTGATGATTCCCATCATGGCAGGCACTGTTGGTGGCCATCCTCATATCCAGTCTCTCTCCCTTTTCCTCACTAACAACTCCTGGATTGTTGGGAGCTGCAATGTGCTTAGCTAAAATCAACAGCTACATTTTCCAGCTGCCTTTGTAGGGGTGGCCAATGAGATGTAATTAGAAGCTGTGGGGTGAAGCTTCCAGGAAAGCTCCTAAAAGATTGCCTTACTCAGTTGGGAGGGAGGAGAATTTTTGTCCTTACCATTCTTTTTACTGTCTGGAATGTGGATGTGCTAGATGATCCTCCAGCAGCCATTTTGTGATCATGAGGTGACCTTCCAGATGGATGCCATATGCTAAGGATTGGTACAGTAGGAATATAGAAGTAGCTTGTGGAGCTACCATTCCAGCCATCCCAGCCCTGTACTGTATCTGAAATTCAAGCTACAGAGAAAAAAAATTCAACCTTTCCATGTTTTAAGAGCCTGTTATTTCTGATTTTTGCTACTAGTCCCTGAATTCAGTTCCTGCTACTGAATAAACCAACCTGGTGTATAAGAGTAGTTCAACAAATGTCAGTGATTCTGCGTCTCTGCCTCCTCCACCCCCTCACTCTAGCCACAAACACACTGTTCCTCCTCTGATAAGTAACTGGACATCTAGCTGTGAGGCTGTTGAAACCTGATGGAATCTCAGAAAGTCACAAAGAAGTGAGGCATGGATCACGCCCAGCCCACAGATGAGTTGTATTTGGCCCACATGTATTTTTTATAATCCTGAATTTGTTGCCACCATTTGAAAACCTGGTGATTTTGCATAAATCCTGATTTCTTAGAAAATCTTTTGACCCAGGGTCATTTCTGCCTGGCAACGATCCACTGAAAGTAAGTAGCAGCTGCCCTCTGAGATGAGGCAGGTGTTCTGTGGATCACCACAATGCCCCCTTCACTCATGTCACCTGTGTGGCCCTGAAGGCAGCTGAGTTTGCAACCTTCCACCTCCCTACCCAGCCACACACCCGAGGAATGGCCTGTTAAAATGGTATTCCTGAATTTTCTGTGTCTTTCTCCTTTCCCAATCTCCCTTGACTCAACACTTAGCACATTGGGGTTTTTGTTTTTGTTTTTTTTTTCTCAGAAAACTTAGCATGCACTTTTGAGAGTTGGAGAGAAATCAACCTCTCAAATGCCAGAAAACAGCTGATGTTGCTTCTTGGAGGCATCTTGACTTCCCTTCTCACATGTCTTACTGAGGAGAGGCAGTAAGAGGGAGAGCTGCAGGCTCCTCAGGGAGCAGATGTTGGGATGCTTGATTGAGGCACTGAGACATCCAGGGGACAATTAAATTGAGTATTGAATATGGATTGCTTTTGAATGGCTTTTTGAATGGCTTTTATTACCATGTCACGAGTAAGAATGACTCCAGCTCAGCTTTTACATTACGTCCTCTGAGACATAACTTAGAGGTTTCCTAAATGGCAGGACTCGGAAGATGTGCATTAGTTCCATTGTGCTTGTGAAGTCTGTTTTGCGACACATGTGCTCCTCAGTTGTCTGAACCCCTGAGAAAACCTCAGCTGCTATGGCTGCCACCTTCAGCTGGGGTGACCCTACTGCAGCTGTTAAATGGAGAGTCTCTGTTTCAGTCTGATGTAAGTCTTTATGTCCTTGGTCATTAACTTGGAAAGTTAAATGCTCGTGTAGCTTTTACAAACATAGTTCTTTGGGGTTTTGGGAAGTAAAACAAAAGCTATTTTGATAATAAATAATTTATAGTTCTGATTTTTTTTTTTCAACGTTTATTTATTTTTGGGACAGAGAGAGACAGAGCATGAACGGGGGAGGGGCAGAGAGAGAGAGGGAGACACAGAATCTGAAACAGGCTCCAGGCTCTGAGCCATCAGCCCAGAGCCCGACGCGGGGCTCGAACTCACGGACCGGGAGATCATGACCTGGCTGAAGTTGGACGCTTAACCAACTGCGCCACCCAGGCGCCCCTATAGTTCTGATTCTTTATGAATTATACAGAGTACAGTATGTTGGGTCAGGAATGATCATCTTTGCATTAGCAATTCTAAGTAAAATGGTGCCATGCTTAACAGAGCAAGTTCTCAGTAAGTAGATTGGCCTGGGATGCAGAGAGGAAACAGTAGAACTGGCATTCCCAGGTCCGCACCAAATTCTTAGGGTTAATACCACCACAAAAATAAGTCCTGTCTCTTGGATACTAATGGAATTTCACAGTATGCAGGATAGTGATTGGGCAACAGGCCTAAGGAGAATCTCTGCCTGCTTTGGAGCTGGTTTCTGGGGGAAGCTGGGGCACAGATAGGTGCAAATGAGTGTGGGGTGTGCTGGGTATTGGGGGAGACAGGAATGCAGTAGGGGACCAGCCTGATGGAGCATTGGGGCAGGTAGATTCTGCTGGCCTATGTTGGCTGGTTCTCCAATTATAGTTTAAGAAAATGTGTTCTGTCTGATCTCTTAATTTTCAGAGGAAACCTACTCAGTGAATACCTTATATAAAAAGAACTAAAAAAGTTAATGTCTTAAAAAGGCTTTATTCCATATAGACTTTTGAACATGGTTATTATATTCCAATTCTGTGGGAGAAGAATGAACTCTGGAGGCTAGCCCACTTATCAGATTTTCATTTCTTTCCAGAAGTAGTTTAGGAGCAGTTACTTGGGGTCCAATTGTGAATTTTTATTTTTGAGATTTTGGCCATGTGTTCGTTATCTAAGACTGTTTTCTGCCCCATTGTATCCAAGCATTATATGCACCAGTAATATTCCTAACTAGTCCAACAGAAAATCTGGTATATCTTGAGAAGAATCACTGCCATAACTTAATGGATTAACTAGGCATAATTTTTATAGGGTTCATTCATCCAAATTTATCATAGAATAGAATTTAAGAAAAAAATGAGTTAAGTCCTTTTTTGGAAGGGATCCCTATCCCCTATGGATACTGCAGTTAGTGATGTGTCAGACTTCTCCTTCAAGAAATTAGCTGCAAATCCTTTCTTCATTATGTGAGCACTCTTCTGTTTGCCCCTTAGAGCTCTCCTCCCTCTTCCCTGCCCTGTGTAGACCATATCAGTGGGCTCCTTGTCCTGGGCTTCTGGGTTCAGGTAATGCAGGGTGGAGAGTGAGATCAGGGTGTTTTAATTCCTGGCTCCCTCTTAGAGGGCCACCACAGCTGGCCATGTCCCTCAGCCTGTCTGGCAGCCTCCTCCACACAGCCTTCTCCCTTCCCATTCTCCCTTAGGCAATTACCAGCCCAGGGACACTGTTCACCCGTCTGTTTCCCTACATGCTGCCAACACCTATGTAAGTATTCTATTTATTAAACTCTAAAATAATCCCAATTGGAGTGTGCCATCTGCCTCATGCTGGGACTGTAATGGATACAAATAAGCATTTGATCCACAGAGAGAGGACTGCTGACCTGGTAGTTAGCAAAGATTAAAAAAAAAAAAAAAAAAGAGGGGGGAGGAGTGCAAACTAGCCCAGTTGAAGCTTTACCATCTAAAAAAATTGTTTTAATGTTTATTATTGAGAGAGAGGGAGGGAGAGGGAGAGAGGGAGGGGGAGGGGCAGAAAGTGGGAAGACACAGAGTCTGAAGCAGGCCACAGACTCTGAGCTATCAGTAGAGAGCCCATTGTGGGGCTCGGACCCGCAAACCACGATATCATGATCTGAGCCAAAGTTGGACGCTTAACTGACTGAGCCATCCAGGCACCCTGAAGCATTACCATCCAAAACCCCAGCCCAAATCTTTCTTCAGGAAACCTGTCCTTTCTGCCTCTCTGAATGTTACCCCATCTCAGATTGTTTCTAGTGTTTTCAAAGCCCTGTGCATGCGTCTGCTACAAGCACGGCAGGCTTGTAGCACCCCAAGATTGTTTTAGTGTTTCAGAGTAACAGATCCAGCAGTGCAGGGGAGATCTCCTGAAAGTCATAGGATATGGAATGTGAATCTTTGATCTTTCCAGTTTCTCTAGCGTGGCCTTATATCACTTGACTTGCAGCTGGCACGTATGTTTTAGGAAAATGGAAGGATGGATAAAGTGTATGGAATGTTTTGTCCTCTCAAAATTCTTACGTTGAAGCCCTAATCCTCCAGTGTGATGGTATTAGGAGATGGACCTTTGGGAGATAATTAGGTTAGATGGAGTCATGATGGTGGGGCCCTCAAGGATGGGATTGGTGCCTTTATAAGGGTAGACACCAGAGAGCTTGCTGCTCCCCCACTCTCTGCACACATAAAAAGAAGAGGTCATGTGACCACATAGTAAGATGGCAGATGCCTACAAACCAAGAGAAGAGCTTTTGGAGTGAAACCTATCTGTTGGTACCTTGATCTTGGACTTTCCAGCCTCCAGCAATGTGAAAAATATGTTTGTTGTTTAGCCACACAGTCTATGGTATTTTGTTATGGTACCCTGGGCTGACAGAGATAAACATGTAGATTTTTTCCAAACGTGCTATCTGCATTGTCTGAGACAAGCAATCTACTTGGGTGGCCCTTGCTCTTTTAGAAATTTGTTTGGCGATTCCTCTTTATAGCCTACTTTAATATTTAAAGGCAATGGGGATTGTTTTGGCTGAAATTTAAGCTTTAAAGGTGAAAGTATCCTTATCAGACTGGTTTAACTTAGAAATGAGCAAGTTTTCTCAATTTGGCCAATTAAAAAAATACCTTTAGTATGGATGCTGAGGAGACTAGGCCTTTGGTTTTGATTCTAAATGGAAGTGGGGAGGTGCTCACAGAACGATGCCAAGCACCGGTGGCTGTACAATTTCTGTTTTATTTTGTGTGCTTTTTTTTAATAGGATATAAATAATGACAAAAATTACAAAATTTATAACTGGAAGCCCAAGCATATTTACACATGTTTCTGTTTCAGCAAAGCTACTATTTACTTTGCTCCTATACAATTACCTTTTGGTACCATATTTCAGTGTTATTTTATTCTCCATTTACTACATACATATCAACAGTGAATAGGCAAAATATATACAAGGAACTGTTCAGGTCAAGTAATTTAATATTAAAATTCTTCAACACTGAACTAAATCCATATACATTTGTCAGTTTGAAACAAAATTTAGTTATCCTTCTTTAAAACTCACCAACTGATGAATAACTGATAAGCCTCGTTTAAAATAATATTGGTTAATAAAAAAAACATTAAGACAATCCCACAATTTATCAATATCGCTATAATGAACTTCAAAATGATTCACAATATGATCAGTTAGAACAATATACGTTAAAATGTTATTTTTTTCTATAATGATATTGGTACTGTTTATATAATTTGATTCTACATAAATATACATTATGGTATCATACAAATACTCCACAGAGACATTAAAAAAATTAAAATACCTTAAAGAAATGTAAGTAAATTTTATTTAATCAAATAGTAAGCAAACATTTATTTCAAGAAAAGAGTTTTATTACTTTGGAATCTCTCTCTTTTTTTTTTTTTTTGTATTTTTTCTAGAAAAATTTTTGCAATAGAATTTTATTAACACCTTTCTCAAACAAGGTTTCCATGACAGAAATCTTGACAGCAGGAGCCCTAGATTTTTTTTTTTAACGTTTTCTTTAAAACACTGTGAAGGTTAAAAAAAAAAAAACAATCTTTGCAGCTTATGGCTGCATCAGCACTTTCGGTTGGATGCCAGTCTGCTTGCCCTAATCTCCTGCTCTGGGGAGCGTCATCAGTACTTTGCCACACCCAAGCCAGTCCTCTCAGTGGTAGCAGTAAAAATTTAGTCATTTGAAATGAAACCAGAAACAACCCTCACAACTAACCTACTTTTCTTATCAGTGCATTAATGAAACATTCTTTTAATAAAAATATTTAATACAAGACACATTTTTCTGTGCATAATAAATTCCTGTTTTGAATCATTCTTAAATTTTGAATCAATCCATAGATGTAAAGTTTTTCTTTATCTGACATGGTTTATTACATATAAAATCCACAAATATAGAAATTGGGAAACAGGATTTCCTGGCAATCATGGGGGTGGTTTTTGTCCTTATGCATGAAATGATGCTCAGTGATGATTTTACAGGTGTTTTATGGGGGTAGTTCTGTTCTGATTCTACCTTTAAAACTGCTGACTGAAAAAATCCAAGATTTTTATACTTTTAGGCAGTATTAGAGATCCCCTGTACTTTTTTTTTTTAAAGGTATTATCCCCAAATTCAGCAAAGCAGTGTTGGGGGCAGAGTCATTAGAAATACCTTGGGTGGTGGTAGGGAGGGGAGCCGGGAGAGTCAGCAAAAAACCTCAACTCGTGCCTCTCAGGGGTTACGGCTGGAAAGTCTTGGTTGCACACTTTCTGTTACTGGTGCAGAAAGAACATCCCCAGGAATGGCCAGCGGCCTTTCGCCCGTGACAAGGCCACACAAACAGAGCAGTCTTCCTCCTGGGCTGGGTGGAAACGGAGGCGCGAAGGGAAGCCTGCTCCGGGACTGCTCAGCGTGCAAGGCACCGCGAGGACAGGAGGATGGTGAGTATCAGAAAATTGTGGTTTCATACTTGGTATTAATTCCTCTCTTGGCTTCTTGTCCTGGCTCCACAATCCACGGCAGATTGGCCAGAGTCTTTTGTTCAGAGGGGTCGATCTGCTTTAAAACAGAAAGGCTGATGCCTGTTATACGGTACCTGTACTCGGGTGCAAACATGCTTCTTAAAACTTTTTGGAAACCAATGCTATGCTCTGACAGGACTGCAGGGATATTGATACATGAGAATCTTGTGTTTGTCCTTTTAATACACATTTATTGTATAAGGACTATATGCAAGGCACTCAAGGGGTGGATGGTGAATGAGACTCAGCCTTTGCTCTTGAAGGCACACAGATGGAGAGCAAACACAGAATTCTGCACTTCAGTACTGAGAAGGGGGAAGGAGGAAGAGAGGATGCTCTGTGGTCAAGGAGCCAGGGGACTTCCTGGAAGAGGTGAACCAGGTTATGTCACTCCCCACCTCTCAAGCCTACAGTGGTTTCCATCACAAAGTAAACCCTAAGTCCTTCAGGTGAAGCCCAGCCACTCTGGCTTTGCTTCTCCCTGCATGCCAAGCCTACACCCAGGGCCTTTACTCACATCATCTGCTCTGCAGGAATGCCTTTCTCCAGACACCTGCATGTCTTATACCCTAATGTCATTCAGGTTGCAGCTCGAACACCACCTCTTCACCTGTTCACTCCATACAAAATAGCATCCTAACTTTTCTGCTCTTTTCTTTATAATCCTTGTGCCACTTACATTATCTCATGTTTATTAGTTCATCCTACACTGCAGTGTAGGATTTTGTTTTGTCACTGTTTCCCCCAAACTTAGAAAAGCTCCTGGCAACCCAGTAAATAATAGTGGGCACACAATACATACTTATTGGATATTATAAAATAATGAGGTAATATCTGAACAGCTGGAAGATGAGCAAGAGTTTGCTTGGCAAGGGGGCAGGGAGAGGGGGAATAGCATGTGCAAAGCCCCTGAGGCAAGGAGAAAGAGCTGGTTGAGAGCTTGCAGTTTGCAGAGTGGGAGACTGGAGGGTAAATAGGTAAGCAGGGCCAAGTTAGGCTGAGCCTTGACCAAACTGAACTGAGCTGTAAAACAGTTAAAACCATTTTAGCCCCTGTGCATACAAAGTCAAAAAAGGCCACTCGTCGGTAAGGCTTGAGCTGTATGCTCTCAGGCAGGGCTTTCGCAGGGAGTTCTTCCCCACATTGTTGCCTCATCTTTTCCACATCTGCCCTGGCCCTGGCTATGTGTTCGGCTCAGGAGTGCTGGAGCAAGGTAGCCTGGGAAGGCCTCATTTCTCTTGCATTGTGAACTTTCGTGCCTGCTGGAAGGCTGTGGGATCCATGCCCTTTGGCTACCTTCCAGCATGATTTGATTGTATCTCCACAAAGCTGTGGGGAGGACTTCACATGTTCTTAGGAATCATGGAATATTTTTGAGTAATAAACAAATAGACCTGAGGGAGATGGAACATGGACATCAGCTGAGGGGGATGGGATGCCGAGGCAGTTAAAGAACATTAGTATTATTCACTGTATATTTTCATCATTTCTCAGTGAAGGGTTTTAGGTGCATATTCTATGAGCGCCCATGGCATCCATCCCAGTTGTGCTCTCTTGGAAGAAGTCTTTGGGGACCAAAGTCTGATGGAGGCACCTGCCTTGAACAGATTTATCCAGCCCATGTGAGAATGAATTACAACAGTCTAAGAGATAATCCAAAAAATATTCTGAAAACTGGACATTTAATTTACAGTTCTGTGGGGGAAGATAGATTATGAACAAATCTCCATCAATACTACACAGAATTAAAAGCAGGTATATGCTTGAGTGTGCCTGGGCATCTACCTCAGATTGGGCAGCCCAGGAAAAGCTTCATGTAGTGGAGACCTGAATGACAAGTGGGAGTCAGCTGTGCAGAAAATATGGGGGATACTATGCCAGGTGGAAGGAACAGGTAGCACAAAGGTCTTGGGTAGGAGTGAGCTTTGGTCTGTTTGAGGAATAGGAAGGCCTGAGCATCATAGAGAAGTGTGGTGGGAATTAGCTTTTGGAACTTGGGGCAGTGGTGCCATGATCTGATGTGTTTTTTAGGATCACTCTGGTTGCATGGAGAAGAGAGACTGTTAGGACATGTACTGCAGTAGTTCTGTAGAGCAGTGGTGGTAGCCTGGATGAGAAGACTGAGGAAATGGAGAGGAGTGGACAGATCTATGTTTTAAGGGTTGAGTGGATGGAACCTGCTCATGGTTGTACATGGTGGTGAGAGGAAGACAGGAATTAAGGATGACCTCTGGATTTATGGCTTAAACAATATGGTAAATGGTTATGCCATTTACCGAGCTGGGAAAGATTGAGAGTGTAAACATAGCTTTAAGGGGAAAATCAAGAATTTTATTCCAGGGACTTCCAGGGAAGATGGTGGCCAAGGAGAATCCTAGGCTCAACTCATCCCATGGATACACCTGGATAATACCCACATCAGTGTAAATAACCCAGAAAATGATCTATAGACTGGCAGAACAGACTTTTCACGGCTAAATATAGGAAAGAGGCCACACTGAAGAAGGGAGGAAAGGCAGAGATGCAGTTGGAAGCCAAATGGGCCTGTGGTACCTGAGGGAGGGATGCTGTGGGCCCAGAGGGGAGAGGAGCAGATCCTACACCAGGCACCCAGGCACAGGGCACCTGCCCTGGGGAAGATGAATTCCCATAACATCTGGGTTTGAAAACCAGAGGGGCTTAACACACCTCGAACTTTGAAAATCAGTGAACCGGAGACTGATGGGAAACTAAGTCTCTGCCCTTAAAGAGACAGCATAACAAATAGCCCCACCAAGATACAGCATAGAAGCAGCAGTTTGAAAAATGCCTGTAGTATACGGAAGGGAGGGAGATTTATTAACTAATCTCTGAGCATGTGCTAGAGGCGCAGAGATCTTTGGGAGACTTCTCTAAGAACAAATGAACTGGCAGGCACCATTTCCTTCCCCCAACCCCCAGCCTACATACAGGTATACCCGTGTGAACCAGTGCAGCACTCTACCTAGCTTGCTAACAGCATGCCCTGCCCCATAGCCTCCTGTAGACCCACCTCCCAACCTGGCCTTGTTGAGTGCATCCAAAGCAATACCACAAGCATGGCAGTATGCAAGCAGGCCTGACAGGGGTCAGCACCACTGCAAAGCAACTCCTGCCCTGGGGAGAGGGGAAGAAAACCACACACAGCAGTCTGTGGCCCCAGGAGTGTGCTGGGAATATTTAGTCTGACTATAGGCCCCATCCCCCAACAAAAACTTCTCAGGAGACAACACAGAGTGCCTTGCAGTGTGGTGCTCCTGTAGCTCTGGAAAATACCTGGTCTATTCCAACTTAAGCCCAAGGCAGCCCAGACTAACCCCCTAACACAGGGGACCAAACCCTGCCCACAGCAGGCAAAGAGCCATAGCAGACAACTGGACTGAAGGCAAAAACAGCTCAGCCAGAACAGTGAGACACATGCAACAGAGAGAGGAGACACCCCAGAAGTGCCAGATTCTGGTGAACAGGGGACACTACACTGTAGGGCACTATAGGACCTCTTCTTGTTAGGGTCACTACTTTCAAGAGCAGAACACATAACTGACTTTCCTAATAGAAACAAGACACACAAAGGCAAAATGAAGAGACAGAGGAATAGGTCCCAAATGAACTAATAGGACAAAGTTACAGAAAAATAGCTAAAATCTTGGAGATAAGTAATATGCCTGATTAATACTTTAAAGTAAAGGTCATAAAGATACTGGACTGAAGAGTAGAGGACCTCAGGGGCACCTGGGAAGCTCAGTCTGTTGAGCATCCGACTTCGGCTCAGGTCATGATCTCACAGTTTGTGGGTTCAAGCCCCGCATGAGGCTCTGTGCTGACAGCTTGCTCAGAACCTTTAGCCTGCTTCAGATTCTGTGTCTCCTTCTCTCTCTCTCTGCCCCTCCCCTGTTCATGCTCTCTCTCTCTCTCTCTCTGAAAAATAAATAAAAGTTTAAAAAAAAAAAAAAGAGGAGAGAACCTGAGACCCTCAACAAAGATAGACAACATAAAAAAACCAGAGAGATGAGGAACGCAATTAGAAATTAAAAGTACATTAGAGGGAACAAACAGACTAAAGGAAGCAGAAGAATGGATGTGTGACCTGGAAGACAGAGTAATGGAAAGCAATCAAGCTGAACAGGAGAAAGAAAAGAGCTTAATAAAAAATGAGAGTAGATTAAGGGAACTCAGTGAGACCATCCAGTGTAATAACACTGCATTATAGGGATCCCAGGAAGAGGAGAGAGAGAAAAAGGGGCAGAAAACTTATTGTAAGAAATAATAGCTTAAAGCTTGGCCAATATCGAGAATGAAATAGAAATCTAGATCCAGGAGACACAGAGCACCCCCGACTAAACCCAAGGAGGGACACACCAAAACACACAGTAATTAAAATAGCAAAAAGTAGTGATAGAGAATTTTTAAAGCAGCAAGAGAAAGGAATACAGCTACATACAAAGGAAGCCCCATAAGGCTATCAGCTGGTATTTCAGCAGAAACTTTTCAGGCCAGAAGGGAGTGGCATGACATATTCAAAGTGCTGAAAGAAGAAAAAAGCCTGCAA
The DNA here is from genome assembly GCF_018350175.1 of Felis catus. Lineage (NCBI taxonomy): Eukaryota > Metazoa > Chordata > Mammalia > Carnivora > Felidae > Felis > Felis catus. The sequence goes on from NC_058374.1 coordinate 119,504,378, forward strand.
CCAAGAGTACTCTAATCGCAAGGCTATCATTCAGAATTGAAATACAGAGATAGAGTTCCCACAGGCAAAAGTTAAAGGAATTCATGATCACGGGGCACCTGGGTGGCTCAGTCAGTTGAGCATCCGACTTCAGCTCAGGTCATGATCTCGTTGGGCTCTGTGCCGAAAGCTTGGAGCCTGGAGCCTGCTTCCGATTCTGTGTCTCCCTCTCTCTGCCCCTTCCCCGCTCATGCTCTGTCTCTCAAAGATGAATAAACGTTTAAAAAATATATATATTTTTAAAGGAATTCATGATAACGAGGCGCCTGGGTGGCTCAGTCGGTTGAGCATCCAACTTCGGCTCAGGTCATGATCTTGCGGTTCGTGAGTTCAGGCCCCAAGTTGGGCTCTGTGCTGACAGCTCAGAGCCTGGAGCCTGCTTCCGATTCTGTGTCTCCCTCTTTCTGCCCCTTCCCCACTCATGCTCTGTCTCTGTCTCTCAAAGATGAATAAACGTTAAAAAAAATTTTTTTTTTAAAAAAAGGAATTCATGATCACTAAACCAGCCCTATAAGAAATGTTAAAGGGGGGCGGGGGGCGCCTGGGTGGCTCAGTCGGTTAAGCGGCCAACTTCGGCTCGGGTCATGATCTCGCGGTCCGTGAGTTCGAGCCCCGCGTCAGGCTCTGTGCTGACAGCTCAGAGCCTGGAGCCTGTTTCGGATTCTGTGTCTCCCTCTCCCTGACCCTCCCCCATTCATGCTTTGTCTCTGTCTCAAAAATAAATAAACGTTAAAAAAAAAAATTAAAAAAAAAAAAGAAATGTTAAAGGAGACTCTGAGTAGAAAGTAAAATTTTACTCCTTCTTTAGGAGTAAAAATTTCCTACCTTTATTTTTTTTATTTTTTAAAGTTTATTTATTTTGAGAGAGAACATGCATGAGCAGGGGAGGGACAGAGAGAAGGGGAGAGAGAGAATCCCAACCAGACTCTGCACTGTCTGTATGGAGCCCAAAAATGTGGGGTTCCATCTCATGAACCGTAAGATCATGACCTGAGCCAAAATCAAGAGTTGGAAGCTTAACCGACTGAGCCACCCAGGCACCCCAGATTTTACTGCTTTTAGAATGGGTTCAAACTTAAGTACCCATCTACTTAATATAGACTGCTATATGCACAGGATGTTATATACAAACCTTATGGTAGCCACAAATCAAAAGCTGGTAATAGATATCCAAAAAATAAAGAGAAAAGAATCTAAGTATATCACTAAAGAAAGCCAGCAAACCATGAGACAAGAGAGCAAGAGAAGAAAGGAAAAGAGAAGAACTACAAAAACAACAGGTAACAAAATGGCAATAAGTACATACCTATCAATAATTACTTTGAATGTAAACGGACTAACTGCTCCAATCAAAAAACATAGGGTGGTGGAATGGATAAAAAAGCAAGACCCATCTATATGCTGCCTACAAAAGACTCATTTTAGACCTAAAGAAAGACACATGAGATTGAAAGGGAAGGGATGGAAAAGCATTTATCATGCAAATGGAAGTGAAAAGAAAGCTGAGGTGGCAATGCTTATATCACACAAATTAGACTTCAAAACATACTGTAACAAGAGACAAAGAAGAACACTATGTAATCATAAAGGGAACACTCCAACAATTAGATATAACAATTGTAAATATTTATGCACCCAACATGGAATCACCCAAAAACATAAAAGCTCATAACAGACATAAAGGACATAATGATAGTAATACAATAGTAGTAGGGGACTTAAATGCTTCACTTACATCAATGGATGGTTCACCCAAACAAAATCAATAAGGAAACGGTTTTACTAGATAGACTTAACAGATATATATGGAACATTCCATCCTAAAACAGCAGAATACACATTCTTTTCAAGTGCACATGAACATTTTCTACAATAGATCATATTAGGCCACAAGATAAGTCTCAACAAATTAAAAAATACTGAAGTCATACCATGCATCTTCTCCAACCACAGCACTATGAAACTAGAAATCAACCACAAGAAAAAAAGTCTGGAAAGAACACAAATATGTGGAGGTTAAATAACATGGTATTAAATAATGAATGGGTCAATCAAGAAGTCAAAGAGGAAATAAAAAATACATATGAAAATGAAAATACAGTGGTTCTAAATCTTTGGGATGCACCAAAAGCTGTTCTAAGAGGGAAGTTTACAGCAATACAGACCTAACTCAAGAGGCAAGAAAAATTTCAACTAAACAATGTAACCTTACACCTAAAGGAGCTTGAAAAAGAAGAACAAACAAAACCTAAAACCAGTAGCAGGAAGGAAATAATAAAGAGAGCAGAAATAAATGAGATAGAAAATTAAAACACCAACAGAGCAGATGAATAAAACCAGGAGCTAGTTCTTTGAAAAGATCAAGAAAATTGATAAGCCTCTAGCCAGACACATCAAAAATAAAAAATAGAGAGGACTCAAAATAAAAAATGAAAGAGGAGAAATAACAATGGATACCACAGAGATAAACAAGAATTATAAGAGAATATTATGAAAAACTATATGCCAACAAAATTATATGCCAACCTAGAAGAAATTGATAAATTCCTAGAAACATATAATCTCCCAAAACTGAATCAGGAAGAAACAAAATTTGAACAGACCAATTACCACCAATGAAATTGAATCAGTAATCAAAAAACTCCCAACAAAGTCCAGTACCAGACACCTTCACAGGTGAATTCTACCAAACATTTAAAGAAGAGTTAGTTACCAATTCTTCTTAAACCTTTCTGAAGAATAGAAGAGGAAGGAAAGTTTCCAAATCCATTCTCTGAAACCTGCATTATGCTGATCCCAAAACCAAAAGACACTATAAAAAAAGAGACCTACAGGCCAATATAATGAACATTGATAAAAAAGTCGAGAACAAGATATTGGCAAACTGAATTCATTAATACATTTAAAAAAATCACTCACCACAATCAAGTGGTATTTTTTCCCCCGGGATGCAAGGATATTTCAATGTTTGCATATCAATCAACATGATACATTACATCAACAAGAGAAAGGATAAAAACCATATGATCATTTCAACAGATGCAGAAAAAGCATCTAACAAAGTGCAAAATCAATATTCATTATAAAAACTCTGAACAATGTAGGTTTTAGAGGGAATATACCTCAACAAAATAAAGGCCATACATGAAAAACTCACAGCTAACATCATACTCAATGTTGAAAAACAGAGCTATTACCCTAAGATGAGGAATGATGAGCTTGTCCACTCTCACCACTTTTATTCCAGTACTGGAAGTCTTAGCCTCAGAGCAATCAGACAAGAAAGAGAAATGAAAGGCATCCAAGTTGGTATGGAAGAAGTGAAAATCATTTTTTGCAGATGACATTATACCATGTATAGAAAACCCTAAAGGCTCCACCAAAAAACTAGAACTAATAAAATCCATATACAAAAAACCACTGCGTTTCTATACACTAATAATGAAGTAGCAGAAAGATAAATTAAGAAAACACCCCCACTTAAAATTGCACCAAAAATAATAAAATACCTAATAATAAACTTAGCCAAGTAGGTGAAAGATCTATACCCTGAACTATAAAACACTAATGAAAGAAATTGAAGATGACATAAACAAATGGCAAGGTACTCCATGCTCACAGACTGGGAGTTTACACTGCCTAAAATAATCTGTAGATTTAATGCAATCTCTATCAAAATGCCAACAGCATTTTTCACAAAACTAGAAGAAATAATCCTAAGATTTCTATGGAACCAAAAAAGACCCTGAATAGCCAAAGCAATCTTGAAAAAGAACAAAACTGGAGGTATCACAATCCCAAATTTCAAGGTATACTACAAAGCTGTAGTAATCAAAACAGTATGGTACTGGCACAAACAGATACATAGATCAATGGAACAGAAGAGGGAGACTATAAATAAACCCATGATATGATCTATTAATCTTCAATAAAGGAAGCAAGAATATGCAATGTGGAAAAGAATCTCTTCAAAAAATGGTGCTGGGAAAACTGGACAGCTACATGCAAAAGAATCAAAGTGGCCCACTTTCTTATATATACACAAAAATAAAGTCAAAATGGATTAAAGACATAGATGTGAGACCTGAAACCATAAAAATCCTAGAAGAGAGCACAGGCAGTAATTCTCTGACAGCAGCCAGAGCAGTATTTTTCTAGATGTCTCCTGAGGCAAGAGAAACAAAAGCATAAATATACTATTGGGGGTATATAAAAATAAAAACCTTCTGCATAGCAAAGAAAACAATTCACAAAATTAAAAGGCAACCTACTGAATTGGAAAAGATATTTGCAAATGACATATCTGATAAGGGGTTAGTGTCCAAAATATATAAAGAACTTACACAACTCGACACAAAACAACCAAAAATACAATTTAAAATGGGCAGAAAACATGAACAGACATTTCTTCAAAGAAGACATGATGGCCAACAGACACATGAAAAGATACATGCACCCCTATATATATTGCAGCATTACTTACAGTAGCCAAATTATGGAAGCAACCCAAGTGTCCACTGATGGATGAATGAATAAAGAAAAAGTGGTATATATACACAATGGGATATTAGTCATAAAAAATAATGAAATCTTGCTATTTGCAACAACATAGATAGATCTAAAGGGTAGAGGGGCGCCTGGGTGTCTCAGTCGGTTGAACATCCTACTTCGGCTCAGGTCATGATCTCACAGTTCGTGAGTTTGAGCCCCGCGTCAGGCTCTGTGCTGACAGCTTGGAGTCTGGAGCCTGCTTCGGATTCTGTGTCTCCCTCTCTCTCTGCCCCTCCCCTGCTCACACCCTGTCTCTTAAAAATAAACACTAATAAATAAATAAATCGTATAAAGTTAAGTGAAATAAGTCAGAGAAATACAAATACCATATGATTTCACTCGTGGAATTTAAGAAACAAAACAAACGAACAAAGAAAAAAACCAGACTCTTAACTATAGAGAACAAACTGATGGCTGCCAGAGGGGCAGTTGGATTGGGGGGGGGGTGGAGATGGGGAGAATAGGTGAAGGGGATTAGGAGTATTTGAATGAGCACTGAGTAGTGTACAGAATTGTTGAATCACTACACTATACTCCTGAAACTAATATAACACTGTATGTTAATTATACTGGAATTAAAATGAAAATAATTATTTCTGGACATGCTAAGTTTCAGATGTCTGTTACATATTAAAGAAGAAATTGAACATACAAATCTGGATTTGTGGGAGTGCATCAGGATTGGGAGCCAGTGGGGCTGGGTAGGTGCAGAGGTAGGGAGAACATGGTGTGTGTGTGTGTGTGTGTGTGTGTGTGTGTGTGTGTGTGTGTGTGTTTGTTTTGACCATGGTGTTTGAAGGGAAGATTTTCAGAGGACATGCAGTAACTGGTGATGTTCAGATGAAGGATAAGCATGGGAGCTAATGGCTGGGGTGGAGTGGCAGTGAGCCCTCAAGGAGAGAGGCCAGATGTTGGAGGGATTGTCTCCATGGATGCTGAAGCTGCCAAGAATGGTGACAGGAGTAGAGGCCCAAAAGAAGATTGTAAACAAGAAGCCACATGGTCACAAAGGGAGGAGCTTCAAGATTCTACACTTTCCCTGTGACCCCTTGGGCAGAGATGGTAGGGAGAAGAGAGTTAGAGGGATATATGGATATGAGAGCAGGGCATCTGGGGGCGCCTGCCTGCCCCATGCCACAGAGTTGCTAGGATGCCATAAGGCAGCTGGAGCAGAAGCCAGATGGGAGGCTGGTTGGGAATGCTCCAGCTTCTGGGTATTGCTACTACCAGCGGAGGTCGCTTTGAAGTCATGAAAAGTCTGTTAGGACAGGATGTCTACAGAGCTTGTGGGAGGGAGGGGGAGGAAATTCCTGGAGGAAGGCAGAGGACAAGGAGGAAGGAGGGGCTGCACCTTCTGAAGAGTCACCACTCTGTAGGAAGTCTCAGCTGCTGGGAGAAAGCCTGCCTAAAGCTGGCATCTAGGCCTCCAGTGAAGGGGAAGAGGGCTGCTCTGCTGTGATGCACATACAGCCTGTGCACCTAGCTTCCTTTAGCTGGGTACCTGGGACACCTTGCTGTGAACCTCTGCCAACCTCTCCAAGGGCTAGTGGCTTGCAAGAGGCTCTGGCCCCTGTTGTGATGGTAGTGGAGCCTCAGGGAACATCATTCCCAAGCTTTACTGGACCTTTAGGAAAGGTTCGTCAAGGAAGCAGCAACACCCAGTACCCCCCCTCACAGGGCTGCCACAGGTGACAGAGTGGAATTTTCTTGGGAGCCTCTAGGTTCAGAGAGACGGTCCCCCAAGACTTTGCAGGAACCAGGCTGGGAGGATGAAGGATGCATGCCAGGAGGAGGCCAGGGGAGACAGAAATGCAGGTCCCACACCACTCAGGGCCCACTTAGCAACCTCCTTTCCCTCTAGCTCAAGATTTTCAGAACATCTGTTATCTTTTCTACTTACCACCGATTTGCGAATGCTGACACGGGGCTTGGGGATGGGTTTGGAGGGTTTGTTTTCAAAGCTTTCCGGAAGTGTAGAGGAATGCCCCCCTTTTCTTGCTTGTAGTGCAAGCTGGTAAGCGACTTCAAATGCCTGTCCCAGTGTTAGGATGATTTCGTAGGCTAAATTCTGCAAGAGTAAAGAGAAAGTGTTTATTAGGTTGTACTACAGGGTGGCCAAGTTGAGTGGCTGAGGAGCACTGTGGGAGGTGAACTAGCAAGGACCTTGAACTACTCTACCTATTGTGGCAGTGAGTCAGTGGAAATCTGTGAAAAACAGGAAACTCTAGGTCCAATTTGGAGTCTATATGTCATTAATCAGCAATGAGATGCCTCTCTTTCAGCCATACTAAGGAGCCGACCCCCAACTTCACCCCACAGGGAGCAGGCCCCCACCCACTGGCCCCAGGAACCTACTCCATTCTGAGCCTCCTCATGGGCAGCTGGTTTGCTCCCAGGCCTTGGAAGATAAGGGGTTACTCTGGTCCTTCATCTTAGTTCTGGGAGCGCCTCAGCTGTGCCTGTGAGGACTAGCCCACACACTCCACAGGAGGTGTTCCTGAGAAGTTTGGGTCTTTTTACCTCAAACATCTGTGATTCAGTGAACATCTCTAAAGCACAATCAAAATCTAATTTAGGCGGAGGGGAGAGGCATTAGTCATGCTGGTGTGGCGTCTCACAGTTACAGCAGCCAGCATGCAAACAGAGCCAATTATCCATCTATTTCTTGAGGCGCTTGCTCTCCCTGTGGGTCCACTCCATATTTTATCATCAAATCAGCAAGAGACAGGAGACTGTGTCAGGCCTGAATGCCATGCCAAGCAGTGCCTGGGAGAAAGGTTCTTTTCGTCAGACCTTCAATCATTCCTTCAAGATGACTTCTAGCTTTCTTTTCTCTTCTCCCGATACGTATTTTCGATTTCTACCTTCTCTTCCCAGCACAGCTCCACCCCATCTTCTCTCACTAAGAAAACATGATGTTGTGTGACCCCAAGGAGACAGGGTCTCGACAACACCCCTGAGGTCACAAGTGCACCGAAGAGGTAGATGCCTATCAGTCATAGAGAGCTTTCTTAAAATCACTGCACAAGCAGAGAGCAGGCATGGTTTGTCCCAAGTTTTCATTCCGATCAGTGTCCCTGGAATGTGTATTCATGGTTTCTCAAAACACAGAAATGGCATTCTGCTTATGCTGCTTTTGCAACTGTGCCCATCTCTAGCCCCTCTAGTCAAGCACATGGAACAGCTCAATCCCCATGATTCTGGGGAGAACTGTTTGGGACTATTCCCACTTGAAGATGGTGAAGGAGATACAGGATCACCTTCAGAGGCCATGTGAAAGAAGCCTGTGGATTTCTGGACAGACCAGGTTTCAGATCAATGCCAGACTGTTGTGGTCCTGGACCCAAGTAGGGAGAATGCCTCCGAGCTTGAAAACTGTTTTGACAGAAGCGGTGTCTTCTTCTTCGAGTGACATGTTATGAAATGATGGCCCCACAAGACAGACGTGTGCTTGCTGGAGACACTGAACCTCGCACAGCCAACTGAGCACTTCCTGCAATGAACACTGATCCCGTGTTTGCCTCCAAGGATGAGTCAGACTAGTAAATTAGCAGTGCACCAACAAATGATAGTGGAGGAGGGCTGGCAGACAGCTCCGGCCATCATTGTACAAAGAGGGCTGAACCCTTCGTCTGCCTACACTTGGCACTCATGTCATCATCAGCCTTGCCTCCTTGTGTGCAGATGGGACCCCTCTGAAAGGCAGACTGGGGTTTCTGATTTCTGCAGTCTCCATGTGAAGTCACAGGCTCTTGGTCTTGTTCAGCACGACTGTGGAGATGGTTGATGTCCATCTGTCAGGGCCATGTAGCACATATTCATGCTCTGGGTGGGCAAATGGACTAAGGGAAAGATGGCAGATTCAGCAATTCTATAATGTTCAGCTTTTAGGTCCTGGAACAGTGGAGCTTAATGAGTGTGAATTCCTTTATCATTAACCTAAAAACAAATTCCTGAAAGTGAGATTTACTTAAAGCTCCAGTGTCTTCAAATCAAAGCTGAAGATGCTCATTTGAGCAAGTGAGATTTTTCACATGACTATTATGGGAAGCCTAAAGATTCTGAAAGGTACTGGGTTAGAAGCCCTGCCTTTTCATTTTTAATTAGTTCCTGGTGTTAGGAAACTGCTCAAATAAGACACAGAGACCAGACTGTGCCAAATGGCCTCTCCTGATTTGGCTTGCATTCTCTTGACATCTTGCTTTTCATTTCATTTTAGAATGCTTTACTGAGTTATTCTCCTATGATTATGTAAAGAGTTGGACACTGTTACCTTTCCTATCTTTTCTATCACTTCAATGTTTGAGGTGGTGATTATGGAAGCCAAGAAGGGTCCATGGGCATGAGACAGGAGCAGTGGTTCTGATGGGGCTTCTGAATGCTGAGTGCCATGTTACTGACATACCAGGGCTCTGAAGGGAACAGACACTCATCAGATGGGATCTGTAGACACATGTTTGACTGGAGAGGAAGGTTCATATCTCCTGCCTCTCCTTAGTAACATTCCCACTATTTAAATGGCAGAGGAGAATTACTGTGGGAGTAGGAGTCTCTATTAGGACAAAGCCAGAATACTTCAGCATTCAGAATAATGCAGCCATTAATACTGCAATATCAGAAAGGCTTAGGTGGCCATCCCTTGCTTCCTCCTTCAAGCCAGGCTTGCCAACCCCAGCAATGCTGGCTGGCACTGAAGAGCCAGCGATGCTGCTCAAAACACCTGACAACCCAATTACTCTCTGTTTTCAATGTATTATTATCTTTGCAACTGTTGGGGAGGCCAGTGCCTGAAACTGTGCCTGGCATACCACAGGCACTCAGTAAATGCTTGCTGAATGCATGAATGAATATCCAAAGGACAAACCAGAGAAATAGCACTACTATAGTTACACTAAAGTTACACTATAATATGGTATTATAGGCAGCATAGCTACTATTAAGGGAGGACTTTACAGGTGTTAGGAATCAACTGTGCCAAGCACTAGATTTATCTCATTTAAGTATTATCACAGTTATTGCAAAATATCATTATCCTTATTTTACAGGTAAGGAAATTGAGGCTTAGAGAGGTTAAGTAACTTGCCTGACATCACAGAGCTAGAAAGTTACAAAGTTGTGATAGGAACCAATATTTGTGACTCAAAGCCCATATTCTTAACCCTACCCATGTGTGGTGGTTTGTCTCCAGAATGGCTGCCATCAGTTCCTCTCCTCTGTGTACATGCCATGACCTTCTCCTAAGAGGGGGAGTCTGTTTCTCTGCCTCCTTAAATGTAGATTGACTTTACTGATTTTCCCAACTAGCAGAATGTGGAAGAAGTCACACACAGGGGGACCTCTGAGATTCAGTCACGAGGAGCCTTACAGTTTCTACCCAGGCCTCTTGGAACATTTGCTCTGAGGGAAACTAGCCATGTGTAAAACATCTGACCACCCCCAGGTCAGCATGCTATGTAAATGTCCAAGCTGGTCAAAGGCAGAGGCTGCCTGGAAAGAAACAGCAGTTGCAGTCATCCCAGCCTAGCTTCCAGATACACAGTGAAGGAGTCATACTGGACATTCAATCCCTAGGAGATGCCACAGAGACAGGGCCCAAGACCCCAGACAGATGGCCCAATAGAGCTGTCCCATGTGGACCACCTCAGTGGAGGCCTCAGATACTGCTAAGCAGAAGAGAAGAGCAGAGCTACAGTATTCTGCCCAAATCCCTAACTCACAGAATCATAAACATAATGAAGTGGATGTCCTCCTATGTCACTAAGTTTCGGAGTGGTTTGTTAAGCAGCAATAGATAACTGGAATACCACACAATGCTACAGAAGGCTGGTTCGATCCTCATTCAGGTAGCAGGAAGAGGAACTTCCAGCCTTGAGCTGGGATGAACAGTATGTAGTCATGGGGAGTTACTCCTGGAGCCACCTACCCTCAGCCCTGGCTGTGGAGAAGCTAGATGTAGGCACTAAGGTGTACCTTCACACATGCTAGCCCAAACCACAGAGCGCTGGAATGTCCTTTTAAGTTGGCACAACGATGTCCTCATCTCTAGCCACTAACTCCCTTGAGCATAAATTCAATCTCCTTCAGTTTTACATTCACTACCTTACACCTTTTAAATCCTGTAACTCGGCTGGTCTCTGACCTTGGCTCTTTCTGCTCCTTCTAGCTTATTGGAAAATACCTGCCTTGGCTTTTCCAGCAGGAGTCTCTTTCCAGAATCATATTATGGCAATTGGCCTTGAGCCAATGATTACTGGGGAGAGCATGCTCTGAGCCTCATTTTTCTTAATATGCAGTACCTACCTTGCTGGATTGTTTAGAGAATCACTCATGATTACACTTATCCAATGACAATTCAGCCAACACTCATGATTTCTGTGTGCCATGCACATATGACATGCTTCACATGGACTATCTTATTGAATCCTGACAACAACTCTGTGGGCATTATTAATAACTTTGGGGTTATTATTATTCCTAATTACATGTGAGAGAATTAAGCTCAGAACAGTTAAATAACTTGGCCATGAAGCTAGCACCAGGCAGAACTGGGATTTGAATCCAGGTGTTGACAGGCTATGCTCTTGACCACTATACCTTAGAACTAGACTTAAGGTAAATGACTTCTGCAAACTGTTAAAAAGTAAAAGCATAAAAACATTAAATACAGAAGCTCCCGGGTGGTTGATGCATCTTGGCTGGGATGAGGGTACCTAAAGGTACACAATTTGCCTGGGTCTCAGGCCAGAACCAGGCAGCTTCCCGGCAAAGGGTGTCCTTTGTGACTTAACACGATCCATCATCACAGGGATTCTCAACCAGTGGAAGTGTCCCTTTCATGATGAGGGATGCCAAGCAACACTCCCTCTCCAGCAGAGGCTCTTTAGGATGAAGGCAGGGAATCCCAAGTCAATGGGGACAACCACCCCTAGGGAAACATCACAATCTCTAAACCCCTTCCTGTTTCTCCTGGGGTCTTTGATCTGTGAATTAAGAATTACTACATTAGAGGAATTTGCAGAGCCATTGTATTTTAAGGACAGATCTTAACCGTAATCAAGGGACACAAACTGGAGATGTATAGGCAAGCTTGCATTTACTGTGAGCTCTAGACAGTCAGGAGTATAGTTGACCATCACCTTGGATACTTACTGAGCTACTTCCATGTGTCAGGGGCTGAGCTCCTGATGCCTAGCCCATGCCTGGTCTGTAGCAAGTGTCCAGGAAGTGCTCACTGAATGATGTGGATGAGGGGAGGCTCATGGGGAGACAAAGAGATGTCCCCATTGTCCTCCTGCATCCTAGTCACTGAGGCTGTGCCTAGCACATTCATCAGTTTGGTGTTAGAAAAATTTCAGCATAGATATGGACAATCTGTCCCCTAGGAAAAATTCTGGCCACTCAGGTAATTAATTTATATTGACTGATGCATCACTAGGATTTTTTTTTCTGCTTTATAATTTTGTGTTTTATTTGAAAAATTAGTACTTATCATTTCCATAATATAATAATCATTATAACAAAGGAAGAAGTGAATACATCAGATAGCTTATAAAGGAAGAACCAGATCATAAAAGTTAGAAATTTTTTTGAGAGAAAGAGAGAGCAAGTGAGCAAGGGGCAGAGAGAGGGAGGGAGGGAGGGAGGGAGAGAGAGAGAGAAAGAGAGAGAGAGAGAAAGTGAAAGAGAGAGAGAAGCGGGGCTCATCTAAAGTGGGGCTGGAACTCACCTGATCTGGGACTTGAACTCACAAACTATGAGATCATGACCTGAGACGAAGTCTGATGCTTAAGGACTGAGCCACCCAGGAGCCCAAAACTTAGAAACGTTTAAGCACACTGGACAGTAAATATGCTCTTGCCACATGTACAGAACATCAGCAGGTGGGATCTAAAATGACTATCCCAGTAAGCGCAGCCTCAGCCTGCATCCCCTCCCTCCTATGAAGAGTTCATCCTTCCTTCCTTGTTGGAAAAGCTCCAAACAAATTCAGGAAGAGCCTGGTTCCTGACCTTGCTTGCCCTGGGAATCCACCATGTCCTCCTGCATCTATCTAGTTTGGGGTTCTGTCTGATGCCCTGTTTCAGGGGTGCCTTTTGATTCTGTCCTAGCAATAAGCTTTATCTCCATCCCTAAGAGCCAGGTCACTGCCAGGCCTGGAGGAGCAGCTGTGGAGGTGGCCTGGGATGGGATTGGAAACAAAAGCATTCTTTCATTTTTAGAAGGAAAAAAAAAACCCCAAGCATTTTTAGATAAAGTGAGGGTTTGAACATTTTTTTACGCTGAAGGGTTCAGTGGCATATTTGCAAGAATACTATAATATTTAACATTTTCATAAATAGAGGACGGATTAGGTATACTGCATAGATCCACACAGTGGAACACTAGGCAGCCAACTAAAATGAAAATTCAGTCATTAAAAAAAACTGGTTAAAAGACTCTAAGTAAAAATATATGGATATATACAAACATAGATGGTATCTATGTGCATAGAAAACAGGGATATATATTAAGATGTTACTAATGGTTAACACAGAGTGTTGAGATGATGAATGAGTTTTTATGTTTCTTTATGTTTTGAACTTTATTCAACTGAAGATGAATAATTTTATAGTCATAAAAATAAAAGCCTGTCAATTTTAATACTTAAAAGAAACAGCTCAAAAAAATCTTACTTATTCATTACCCATCACCTTGGGGTTCTGAGTGCCTCTGCATTCTCTGGCAGAGAGGGCCGGAAACTATTCCAAGCAAAACCCAGGCCCTACTGCAGATGTTACTGTGGCTCACCTCCATGTACCAGTAGGGCTGGCCATCCATTAGGCCAAGAATCTAATTTAGGCTCTTCAGTTTTCACACTGGATGTCAATTCTAACATCTGCTCAGTTGAATTTTAGACTACCTAGCTCTTCCTTTAACCTGGAACCCCAATACTTCTTTCTACTCTTCTAAGTACAAAGAGTTGAACCTTCTACTGTCTAATTTCTATCAAGCTCAGCTGAAAAATGTTGTATGTGGACATTAACTTATAGATACACACTCAGTACATTCTTGCAGCTGTGCTAGGTTTTACTGCTGTACCGAGTCAGACCACCTGTGAACCTGAACCACATTCTATTTCATCTCACAGAGATGATAAAGCAGACCTAGCAGCAACTAGCACATGACATTGCTTACTATGTCCCAGGGACCTGCTAAGTACCTGATGTAGATTACCTAACTCTCAGAGCTACCTTAGAGAGGGAGAATTATCGCCCCCAATTTTATGTGTGAGAGGTTCAGGATTAGTGTGATTGATTAACCTGGCCAAGTTCACACTGCTAGTAAGGGGCAGAGCCAAGATTCAAACCCAAATCTGACCTCAGATGAGCCAGTATTTTGTGCCACTCAGCTCCCTGCCTTGTTGCTTTTCGTGAGTCTGCTGGTGTTCTGCTTTCACCGAGGGAAACTTGTGTTTTGGAGATTCACTGTATGAATGTTAGTGAGATACTATCAGACAATATTGTGTCATGGAGAGACTCAGAACAAAAAGTTCTTTCAGACTTCAGTCTCACTGAAGTTTTGTTTTCTGAGAGGATGGGCTCTACTCCCCAATACAGAGACATGTATTTCCCTATTTGCTTTGACCTCCAGGAAGCTCAGAGCCAAATTTGTGGCTTGGCTCTAATAACTACATACAATTCTGTGGTCTGCATTCTGATGTTAAATCTATTCCCTTGGTGTTGATCTTCCTTTTAGTCTGTATTTTCCCTAATTCAGATCTGTGTGTACCTCTATTTTTAGATCTATCGTACCCATTTATGTAGGTTGCCTTAAATCCTTGATGGAAGAAGGCATGGTATAAATGATGTCCATTTGTTCATGCATACATTTGCGAGCTCACTTTGTTTAACCCGTTCCTACCAAAATGGCTGACAAGCTACATCATATGTGGCCTTCTCATCACCTGGTGAAAGTGACACCTCAATAAGTGAGCGAGCTGAGAAGGGATGGGACACCACAGGGAGAGAGGGCCCTGTTGGTCCAGGCTGGTAAGCTACTGTTTGCAAGTAGACCATTCTGATCTATTTTCTGGCACTTTCTGCTAGCATTAAAAAAAAACACAAAAACACCACATTTCAGTAACTGGAATTGAAGGAATAAACAAATGTTAGTTCCAGAGCCTTAGGAAACTATGGGCCCATACCTGGCTATTCTTTGTACTCTGGGAGTCAGCAGAGCTACTTCCTGAGGTCAGCAAAGGTTACCCACGCCTGAAGAGGATGCCAACAGAGACATTCAAAGAAAGGGTTATCTCTGGGCATTGAAGCCCTAGACAGGGCGGAGGAGTCACAAGCATTATGAGGAGCTTCAGAGGTTTGCCACACCAGCACTGGTGACTAAAGACCATGCCTACATCACCTGCATGGGCTAAAGCTACCATGGGCTACCTACCTGTGGCACCAATCACTGCCACTGAGGGGACGACACTGAGAATGGGGTCTGGTCCAGGTGACCTTTAGGTCCCTTTCCACCCTGAGAGATCCAGGATTCTAATTAGAAGCTGATGTCTCTTACTGTGGATTCAGTTTAGAGATGTACATATAGTTGATCCCATGTTAAACTGTAGCATATTACGCAAAGACCAGACTGCAGGCCTTGACAATCCACCAGCCAATGCTTAGAGAGGCTATAACCAAGGGGCTGGCCTTCCTCCCAGAGGATGTCCTCATTGCAACAATCACCCCTAAAACTATTCCAAATGCTCAAGTATTTTGTCTATTATAAAATGACTATTTTAGCAAATAGTCATTTTGTCTATTATAAAATGACTCTTTTAGCAAAACACCCTTTCCCCGTCTCTCATCTTTGGCTGGTAAGTTAATGCTCACCTGGGGCACTGTATCTTCCAGGAGCCTTCTCTTAATCCCCTTTCCTGACCCTCTGGCTAAGCAAGGTGCACATTCTCAGACAGCCCTGCAGCATCTTTACACAGCTCTACTTCATGGTATTTACTAGTATTTTCTCTCATTTGTCTTTGTGTCTGTAGGGCTTAGGGTACATTAGCTGCCTGGTAGGTCCCTAAGATCAGAGGACATGCACCTTAAGGGTTAGATAAGGGTGACTATGGATGGCCAGAGCCAATTCTTGCCTTCTCTTTTCTCTCCCGCAGGTAGACCTGGATGAACAAAGGCCAAACAAATACGTGCAATGCCATCGGGGCCCTGAAAACAGAGGAGAGTGATTTTCAATCTGGGTCCTTAGCAGGGTCTCCAGAAGGAAGCCACAATTCTCTTTTGACTGTATTTTGCTTGTACTTGTTGTTTTTTAAGACCTAGGGTAAGCTTCATCTACAAGTTGCTTCACCCACATCTTGAAGCAAAAATAACTCTTGAGAATATTCTGGGCATATTCACAGAATTCATTGACATCTCTTTAACTCCACCTATAGTTAGTTCTCTCAAGTACAAGCCAGAAATTAATCTCGATAAATTGTATCTGTAAAAGTAAATACTGCCCAATCACAGTCTTTAGTATTTAGAAATAAACATTAGGCATTTGGCTAAGATGTCTATCTGGTTCAGGGCTGACATGCAGACTGACCAATATACAGACAACCTCTTTGGGGTAATTTCAGCTCACCAAAAGAATCATGAAATTAATATTTCCCCCTAATTATAACAGGGGTACATGTATACAATTTTGAAAATATATAAAGAAGAAAATAGAAAATCACCTGTAAAATTCTGCTGGAATATAGCCAATACTGCGTTTTAGTTGGTTTTCTTTTTGCATTCATATATATACAAATACTTTGATATGATATATGAATATTTACATATGTGAATTAAAAAAATTAAAATCACACTTGATATGTGGTTTCATAAGCTTCTTTCTCATGCAACATTAAATCATGAATAGTTTTTGCCTGCTACCAAATGTTCTTCAAGAATCAGATTTTTAAAGGTGGCAGGGCATTATTCCAGCATTACTCGCTAAGGTTTAACTTCATGCCTCATCCTGAGTACATGAGGGCACACTGGCTTAGCAAAGACCTAATTAGCCAGGAGGTTGGGCCCTCCTTCCTTAAGCCATGACTTGCTTTCTTGTAACATTCAAGGTTCTCCATGGAGATCATGCACCTGTGCCCCGTGTTCACCTGTCCACATGAAACCATAGCCTGAGTTGGCTGGATAGCAGGCATCCACAGGGACTTGGAGAAAGGGTATGCAAAAGAGAGATTTGCCCAATTTCAACCTCTCCCCACTTTTCAAAAGTAAATGCTCCTAGTGGAAGCTATAGTAAACCTTTACTAAACTGTGATGCCTTTGAAAAGGGGCACTTCCCAAATCCAAAACCCTTTTTATTTTAACCCTTCTCATTGAAAATCTTTCTCAAATGGACAAGTCCATTTCCTTAACTTAATAAAAACAGTAAATATAAATGGCTTCTTGCTTATTGCAGGTGTGTGTAATACTCTGAGCTCTCCACTCCCAAGTGAATTAATGAGTTGTCATGCCTCCAAACTTATCACATGTTCACACAAAGTAAGCATTCAGCTTCCAGACCAAGCACGCCTCCTCTGAGAGCCCCAGCCCTGCTAGGTGTTGGCACAACTCCAGGGTAGCAAGGGTATGATTTCATGGCAGCTATTTGTTATGTCCCTACTTCTCCTACTGAACTATGAGCTTCTAGAGAGCAGGGACCTGTGCCTGACTCATAGTAGGCACTCAATAAATGTATTTAAATGGACTTTGACTTTGTTCCTCAAGTGTGGAATGCTGCTGCAGCAAACACATGCTGTAAATGAAAAACTGGTTTTTCATACAGGTTCTTACAACAAGAATACAACTGCTACTACCCTTCTCCTTCCTCAGCAGCTGAGAATAGCTGAACACCCTGTGGACACATATTATCTCATTTAATTCTTACAATAGTCATAAGTGGTGGGTACTATTGTTAGTTCTGTTTTACAGATGAGGAAACAGGATTAATTCTTGGCCAGACTATAAGTCTAAGAAGTGCTGACCTGATTCTAAAAGCTACACTTCTAAACAGGACACCTGAGTTTTAGTTCTTTGCAGGGAGGCTATATGGACACAGGTATGAATGCTGCCAGACAATCTGCGAAAAAAAATTCAGAGTGCCTTTCTTAGATCTAACTTTACAAAAAAATGGGGTTGATTTTAGGCACTAATAACATCCATCCCTTCTTCCCCCACAAAAAATAGGGATGAAGAGAAAAAAGTGATTATTATTCTTTGAATATCCACCCACCTTTGACTTTGTGACTTGGTTAATTCTCAATGATTTATGCCAATGGAGAAAAGATACAGATATAATGCACGTTGGCAGTGTTAATTTATTCCTTTTTTTTTTTTTTTTTTTTTTGGTGAGGGAACAGGTGGTGGTGCATAGGGACCACTGGGCTGGGAACGCTGCCTTTTTATATTCAATTAGAGCCACTCACTGCTCTCGGGAGCAGGATCCCTCCTGACCCTGACTTGCCGAGGAGTCTCAGTGGCTTCAGAACCAGACTTTCACTTAGGTTGCTATCATAAGTGGGAAATAAGGCAGGGAAAGTGGTAGAGTTCCATCTAAAGGACTCTATGCCCTTTAAGGTTGCCTTCTATTGCCATGTACTTTCATATTTCATAGTCTCATAGTCAAAGAGGTTGAGGGCCATTTTCAGGTGGAGAAAATGAGAAACAGAATGACAGCTACAGCTTGGCTCCACACACAATATTAACTTAGTTGTCAGAGGTCAACTAACATCATCACCACTACCACCAACAGTTTTCTGCACCAAGTTCCCACTTTGTTGGATAACCTCTGCAACACAAGTCCTAAATACTTCTCACCAGGAACTTTGAGCTACCCTGTATATTCTCACGGTTTACAAACAGGCAGTATGGATGAAGGAGGTCAAAAGGTACACACTTCCGGTCACAAGTTCTCGGGAATGTCAAGTCTAGCACAGTGACTACAGTTAACAATACTATGCTGTATATTTGAAAGTTGCTAAGACAGTAGATCTTAAAGTTCTCATCACAAGGGGAAAAACTGTTTAACTCTGAGGTGGATGGATATTGACTAAAGCTACTGTGGTGATCATTTCACAACATACACATAAATCATTATGTTGAATACTTAAAACGAATATAAGGTTCTATGCCAATTATATCTCAATAAAACTGGAAAAAAGGGGGCTCAGGACTTTTAATTTTATTAAACAGATGAGAAAACCAAGAAAGAAACTCGTTGCAGAGCTGAAGTCAGAAGCTGGCATAGGTCCCATTGGTCAGGACAGTGTGCTTGACTGGACTGTCCTTTTCTGTCTATGCTTTGTTTGCTGGGACATACTGGTGGCACAGTACTATCAGATGCTGTCACACAGTCCGCCAAACTTGTCTGCCTGCATTTCATCATCTCTGCTTCTCCAGTTTAGTTCCTCTCATGGCCCACATTCAGCCAAGAAAGCACAGGAAAGAGGGAGCTTTGTCTCCCACATCCACCACCCACCAGCATCATGACTCCAACGTTGCCTGCACATTCCTGAGCCAGTCTGTGCCATACCACGTGCTGCATGCTCAAGATTACAGAATTTGGGAGTTGCACGTAAGAGCAAAATGAGCATGGTTAAAAATACCAAAGACTGCAAATATATTCTTTATAGAGAAATGAGAATTAGCAAGTGTCTAACAAGTCATGGCTTTTAATTCTATTAAAAAAAAACCCTTTCATATTTTAAAAGTATTAAATGAAGTCCTTTCTAGATTTTTACAATAAATCTGATAGTTCCACAGAGAATGCATTGAAATCTTTCTGATTTAGCCCTCTCATTACTTAGAAATCTAGAATGAGTGAACAGTATATAGAAGATGACAGTTTCCAAGGGGCCTTGATTATATCTGTTTCTTACCTATAGCATCCTCCTAAGGATGATCACTGCAGCTTTGGGATCTGGTGGCCACTGAAACACTCATTCCCCCCTTGCAATCCTTCCTGCATGGTATCCCCCTTCAGCCACTTGAGATAAGGCAGGAGGGAGGGAAAGTGGGATCCATGTTTTCAACCCCTGTAGCCGGTCTCATGACACATCCTTCTTTTCTGCCCAGCCGTATTGCTGCCTCCTCCTCTAAGTTCTCACTGCCTGGACAGTGGGCTTTGGGAAGCCTTCTGTTCTATGGCAGATGAGATGTGTTCTGGGCCTTCCAAGTTAAGAGATGGGAATAGAAATCTGCTGCCATGACAGTGAGAGTCTAGAATGCAAGGAGGTTGGTGCTTGCTAATAGGTACATCCTGGTTTTTTTTATGGGGACCTGCCCCCTAATTCTGCTTTTGCTCTAGTCTTCTTATTTGCATCGATCTACCTGTCATCTAAAACTGAAACAATCAGAAGCTGAATAACTTATTATAGATTCTAAGTAATGGAAACAGGCTTAGAGATCCTAAAGTATAACATTTCCTAAAGTTCTGTAGAACACCACCCATGCAAAGTGCTCTCCGAAAACAGTTCCATGGTCAGGTGAGCTGGGGAGACGTGGCGCAGTCCACCCCCTCCTGGCATCTGAGCGTATTAAAGGCTTGACAACGTCCCTTAGTAAGTGAACTATGTTAAACTCACATGGTAGATTTGTAGGGGGACTTGGGCCTTCCTTCCCAGATTTCTATGGGAAAACACTCTGAATTTCAAATCTAATTCCCCATAAATTGAAGTGTTCTAGACATCACTGAATTTTCTTGATGGCAGATACTCATAAAAACATTGTTTTGACCTGTAAAAGCTTTGCAAGGTCAAAGCAGCAATAACTTTGCAATAAAAATGTGTATGTATTCATATATATCAGCTAAAAGATAAAATGTATACTTACAGCTTTTTTTGTGTGTGCAATTTGAGCAGCCCAGGGGAATGACTCATACCAAAAAATTTTAAGGCTCCAAGACTAGACTGAATATTGAACTGCCCTATATAAAGATACAAAATCCATGCTCAAAGAGGCTTTTTTTTTTTTTTTTTTTTTTTTTTTTTTTTTTTAGTGCAAGCAAAGCTTGTTGTGTCTCAAAATTGCTCAAAGGCCCTGGTCAAGTCTGGTGGCCTTTGTTACTATTTTTGAAGTTAGACAAACTGTGTTCACCTAGAGAGGATTAAAATGGTGGATTTGTGGTAGATGATGAAAATCCTTTGGAGCTGATACCAGCCAGAATCCTAAGCCTGTGAATATCTACAGTAAATCAAACATCTGGGTGAAAAGCTAAAAGATCAAGCAATTCTTTGCGTGCTTTCCAAATGTATCAGGGCCATCATGAAACTGAAACTAAACAGTTGCCTATCTTCCCCCCACATTTCACCTTGGTATTCTGGCATCACACATACATTGCTAAAAACTCAAGGGGGCAGATGACCTATAGGTATCATTTTTAGTTTGAATATAGGACAATATTTGGGGTATGATCATAAAGGCCAATTATATGTTACTTTAAGAACTAATTTAGAAAGAAGTGCTGCAGTACTCAATGAGAGGCTGGAATTCATCCCGAAGAGTATCACAGTATTAATGTTGACACTTAGTGAAAACATTGCATGAAGGCAATATACCATTATAAGGCCTGCAGAGTCAATATTTTCTTTCTCTTGTTTCTATTTTATTTATTTTTCACTTCTATTTTTTCGGTTCTTTTATAAGAGCAGTGGGAAAACTCTAGGATCATAAATACACTTTTGGCAAATCTATTTTATGTCTTTTAGCAGAAAGAGGGCCAGGCTGTCAATTGTGATGTAAACAGGCAAGGAGAGGGAAGAGGTAGGAAGGAACATTGAACACCTGTTATTTAGGAGGCACTCTCCATATGTTCCTTCATTTCAATCCTGATGAAAACCTGTGAGGTACAAATCCCTGTACCTGGGTTTATAGACAAAGGAAATTGAGGCTCAGATAAGTCCTACAACTTGTCTAAGACCAGGGTGCAGGAAGCAGAGCTGGGGTGTGAACCCTGATCTGCCTGTTCTTTCTATGACACCAATCCAACTCCCATAGTGAAAGGTATTTCATGCAAACCAAAATATGTGTGGATAGAATGGAATTTTCCTCTTTACAGAAACAACTGCATTTCACAAGAATGGAAATTATGTTTAAGGCACCAGAAATCTAATGCTGAAATGACTTTAATCAACACCATTGATCTCATGTAAACAAACACAACCAGAGATATTCAAAAGCAGCTTTCCAGGGCTTTGCTTTCTAGTCCTTACTATGATCACATCCCACTTCCACATACCTTCCAAAATGGACGGAAGTTTTTAATAGCACATGAACATTCTTTCCTATTTTTGGTCTTCAAAAACTGAAAGACATGTGCCACTTGCTCTGAGCAAATGCTCTGAGCATGAGCCTGATGTACCTTAGAATGGATTATGGTGGTCGTTGGTCCTTCAGTGTTAGCCAGAGATGAAAAAGATTGTTCCAAGAAGTTTCACCCATGACACAGAACTATGGGCTGGCCTCCCAAGAATATATTTATTATATTGCAGTTTCTGTGTAATTATTTAAATATGTATATTTCACATACATTGAACAGGGCAAAACTGTCAAGTTAAAGTGACATTTTAGGAGTCTTCTGATTACAAATTATTTCATGGTTGCAACCATATCTGTCCTCGCTGCTTCAAATGCAGGATGGCTAGTGTACTGTATTAGAGATTCTTAGAGATATCCTCAAGAATTGGTACCATACTGAGGGTATCTATTTATCTTAGTGGAACACTTGTTTTCTACCACTGCTTTCATTTTTCAAGTTTGTAATATAAGGTCTAATGTTTAGTCTAATGACAAATAGGACTATAAGTGGTATAATATAAGTATGTCATTACCAGACTAATTCTGAATAAGCAAATGAACCAAACCTTGGTGTTCTCAATTATAATTTGTAGGTATAAAAACTGTTTGACTACTTTTCAATATAGAAAACCACAAATAATGTGTGAGGCACTGAAATTTATTTTTCTTCCTAACAAATCTGGACTACTGTGCCCTACTATTTAAAAATGGCCACCAGAGAAACCAACAGACATTACTATGTTTTGGAACCAAAGAAAGAAAGGGATTTGTCAAATATGAAAAAAAATCAAGTTAGTAGTTGAACAATAGCAGTTCAGATACCAAGGAGAAATAGAATTCTAAATTTAATGGGTGAGTGAAAATATAGAAAAAGCTCAGAAAAACTTAGTCTGCAAAATACCTTACATTAGGCATATCTGAACACTTGATAAACAAACCAAGTATCTTAACTGTAAGTTGAGCTTTCAATAAAATGCAGGTGTATTGGGGGAAATATTTAATCTGTTCAAAGATGGTAGTTACTCACCACATCGAAGGCAGTAAACACATGACAGTAGTGGTGATTGGACTTCAAATCTTTTGTGATATAAGCAAATGTTGAGAGGTCTTCTGGGTCCTGGGCAGCACAGGAGATATTACGAATTTCATGCTCGGCAATTATGTTCTGGAAGAAATGACATAAGTGACCATTATTTTCCTTTGCAAACCAGTAAATTTTAGAACCAAGGCAAATGACTTGGGAATCAGTTGCCTTCCCCCTTTCTAGAATGTTCTAGACCAGCAACATTCAAGGTGACCCAACACGCTATCTGTGGGTAAATGAATACCAGATCTGGAAGGAATGTTTTCATTTAATTAAAAACAACCTAATATAGTCATATCCTGGAGCAGTGGTTCTCACCAGGTGCTGTGAGCAGAAGCAGTCTGGGTGGCAGACACTCCTTAAAAAGATAGTAGTTATGAAGCATTTTAGTGTTTTGATTCCCCATATACACCTATAGATAGGCAGTGCTGCCTTCTGCTAATTCTGTCTGGAAAGGATCACCTGCCACATTCTGCATGCTGGGAGAAACTCTTCCCCATCTTGCTGCTCACTGTCTTGTGCCCTGCTCCTACTGCCCCAGAGCAAAGGCAGGTATAGAAGGAAACGGGCAGGTGGAAATGTCAAGGTGCTATCTTTAAAAAAAAAATTTTGGGGGGGTGTCTGGGTAGCTTAGTTTGTTAAGCATCTGATTCTTGATTCCGGCTCAGGTCATGATCTCAAGGTTGTGAGATTGAGACCCTACTTGGGATATTCATATTCTCTCTCTCTCTCTCTCTCTCTCTCTCTTTCTCTCTGCCCCTCCTCCCCACTCATGCTCTCACTCTCTCTCAAAATAAATAAACATTAATTTTTTAAATGTGAGTTTAGTTGACACTGTTACATTAGTTTCAGATGTACAACGTAGTGATTCAACTTCTCTGTACATTATGCTATGTTCACAAGTATAGCTACCATCTGTCACCATACAATGTGACACTGATAATTCTGAATTGCTTACTCAGAATCAGTCTTGTAATGACATACTTACGGTATTATGCCACTTACAGTCCTATTTGTCATTAAGTCTAAACATTAGCCCTTATATCACAATTGACTATATTACCCATGCTGTGCCTCTTATCCCCATGATTACTCATGCCATAAGTGGAAGACTGTACCTCCCACTCCCCTTCACCCATGTTGCCCATCCCCTCAGCCCCTTCCCTCCGACAACTCTGTTTGTTTTCTGTATTTATAGGTCTGATTCTGCCTTTTGTTTATTCAATTGTTTTATTTTGTAGATTCCACATGAGTGAAATCCTATCCATTTGTCTTTTTTGGTCTTATTTCACTCAGCATAATACCCTGTAGGTCCATCCATGTTGTTGCAAATGGCAAGATCTCATCCTTTTTATGGCTGTGTAATATTCCATTTTGTGTGTGTGTGTGTGTGTGTGTGCGCGCGCACAATCTTCCTTATTCAATCCTCTATTAATGGACACTTACGTTGCTTCTATATCTTGGTTATTGTTAATACTGCAATAAACATAGGGGTGCATATATCTTTTTGAATTAGCGTTCTCATTTTCTTTGGGTAAATAGTAGTGGAATTACTGAATCATATGGTATTTCTATTTTTAATTTTTTTGAGGAACTCCACACTGTTTTCCACAGTGGCTGCAGCAATGTACATTCCCACCAACAGTTCAAGGCGCTCCCTCCTGAAGACTCTGTGGAGGCTAAGGTGTAGAGGTACTATGAGGGAAACAACCACTCTGCATTATTCAGGTCTTGGATTCCCTGCTTGATGCAGGGCCCTGTGGATGACAATACCTTACTAACTATACCCACTGTGCAGAATTATGAGTGGGCGCTGTGGCTATCATTATTATCTTACAGGTGGGGAAGCTGATACTCAGTGTAAGCACCTTATGCAGGACAGGTGGTAGAGTTAGGACTAAAATGTAAGGTTGTCTGACTGTAGAGTTCAGGCTCTTTCACACACTGCAGGGCCCCTCATTGCCACCTCTCCCTCACTGGTTTAACATAATGTCATTTTTTTCTCTCTAGCATTTCTTCATGGCATCTCCCTGCCAGCCCCCTCATTCCAACGTGCCTCTAAGAATAACTGGTGGGAGGTAAGTGAAGAAAGGTTTAAGTATTATTATCCTAAAGCACAAAATAACCAAGGAGCATCATCTTGGCTGCAAACCCTGCTAGAAATTTCTTTTGATACACAGACGTATTTCAAAGCAAAAAAAAAAAAAATTCCCATAATTGTGCAATCATTTTTTATCTTATAATATCCCATTTACATTTTTTCCAGTTGTCATAGATCTAAAACCCTCAATACTTTAGTTACGCTAATTACTTTTTAATTGCACAGTCTTAAATAACCTGTTGGCAATAAAATGTTCCGCGTATACCCATCAATGCCTAAAAATGCTTACAAAATGTCCTTCCCTGCCAGCACCCCCAGCAAGTGCTTCATGGCCCCCACTCTACTGAGCTGTGTGGCTGAGAAGCAATTACAGAATTAACACATAAAAGAAAATTAAGACATTCTTCACTGTGGCCCTGTATGTTGACACTACACACAGCACTCTGTCAAAAATAACTCAATTTGAAATTGGAATCCCATAAACAAATAACATTCTATTGCAAGATACAGTTTCAAAATAGAAGGCCATGATCTTCTTCTGGCATTCAGATAGGTTTTCAAGTAGAAAACTAAATGAGGAGCTAGTGAGTCTTAAAATGAATTTAAGAATCTACATGGTGTCAGGGCAACTGGGTGGTTCAGTTGGTTAAGCATATGACTCTCGATTTTGGCCCAGGACATGATGTTGGAGTTGTGAAACTGAGCCCCATGTTGAGCATGGAGCCTGCTTAAGACTCACTCTCTCTCTTTCTCTCTTACTCTCTCTCCCACTTATGCTCTAAAAATAATAAAAAATTAAAAAAATAAAAATAAAAAGAATCTACATAGTCTTCACAGGGATGTTTGCAAGTGCTGAGAGTCTCCACCATCATTTTAATTGGGGGCTGCCATGACCTTGGGGAGTGTGGATTTGGTCTCACCTATCCAAGATCCACTATCATCAGAAATAGAACATTCGCTCTGATTTTTAACTAAATTGGCATTTTGTGTTCTTGAGATCCTTTACTAGCATTCGGTAGATTGGAAGATCAACTTCTTGGGAAAGTATTACACTGAAAAACTCCCTGTCATTTTGAAAAAAGTTATTTTTATTTGAGACAGAGAGAGAAAGAGAGAGAGAGAGAAAGCAAGCCAGCAAGCATGAGTGGGGAGGAGGTGCAGAGGAATAGGGAGGGAGAGAATCTCCATGATGAACTCGGAGCCTGATGTGGGGCTTGATTCCATGACCTGGGATCATAACCTGAGCTGAAATCAAGAGTCGGATGCTCAACTGACTGAGCCACCCAGGAGCCCTGCCCTCTGATTTTCAATGTACTGAATTTCCTGAATCACTTCTCAACTGTCTTCAGTGGTGTGTGACAGCATCATGACCCTGGGCAAAACTATAAAGTAGGTAAAGTATATCTTTGGAGATCTCTCTTTATTACGGACTGCATGTCTGTGTCCTTCCCAAATTCATATCTTGAATTCTTAGGAACCTTGAAATCTTAAGCCTTGATGTGATAGTATCTGGAGGGGTGGGGAGGCTCTGGGAGGTGGTTAGGTCCTGAGGATGGGGCCCCATGATGGAATTAGTGCCCTTACAAAAGAAGAGAGACCTAGCTAGCTCTCTCTGCCATGTGAGGACACAGCAGGAGGATGCCCTCTATGAGCCAGGGAATGGATTCTCATCAGACACTGAATCTGCCTCCAGTACTGTGAGAAATAAATGCATATTACTTAAGCAACTCAGGCCATGTTAATTTGTTATAGCAGCCCAAATGGACTAAGACATTTTCCCTTTCTTGCCATTCCCCCAATTTTCTGGAACCCCCCACTTCTGTATTTCCCAGGAGCCCAGGGCTTTTAGCTGCCCATTGAGACTGCCCTCTTCTGTGTTGCTTCATGTTCCCAAATCAGCCTCCTCTCCCACTACTGAAACTCTGTTGCTATGATCTAGAGGGAAGGTGGCTAATAAATGTATTCTATATTTCATTAAGAGTAACCTATGTTTAATCATCTTAACTGGCACTTTAAAAATATGCTGTTAATTGAATTCACATTGATGGTTTGTGTAGGGAGGGATTGTTGAACAGAACTTCCTGATCTTTCTGCAAGGCCAGGATGTGGTAAGCTCGAGGTCTCACTATTGAAACACTGCCACCACTCTGCATGGTCTACCTTTGCAGAATGATGAGGCCAGTTCCCCATGTGTAAGATGCATCTAAGACCAAGGATACCACAGCTGGAGACAGCATGGAGACTGGATGGCTGGTTTCCTCCTTGGAGAAGATGTCTAGGAGGGACAGATTTTTTTCTACCTCCTGTTACATATCAGTTGGTGGCTCCTCCATAAATTAAAAGCAGACGACAACATAAGGTACAGGTGATGTACCTCAGTTTAAGATGGATTCCTTTTATGTTGCTCAGCCTTCATACCTCAGCACATTCTAAGGAGACTAGCACTTTGAAAAGACTCAAAAGAAGGAGTGAGGAGGGGCTTATCCTGCCCCTTCCTTGGGATAGAAAGTTTGGCAGCCCAGTCCCTTGCAACAGGGAGAGATTGTTTTTCTGGTCTGTTGCCTTTCATCATGTTGAGAAACAGCTAAACAGGTGCCTGGCTGGTGGGTGTAGAGTAGAATTGTCTGGTCTAGCCAATTAACAGAGAGGTTCTAAGAAGGGCGTGTGATGCTGAAGTGATACAGCCAAGAAGTCAGCTTCCTCTCCCTCCCCCCACTCATGGCTATGACAGGCAGGCCTTTCTCCGGAGTCTCTTCCTTAGGCCTGGCCTTTTCAGAGAATGCAGTGCCCCTGCAGAGAAGGGGTAAGACATAAAGGGAGCAGCCCCAGCCGAGGGCTGCCTGGAGGGGACCTGTAGAGAAGCTGATGCAGATGAGAACAGCACACATGCTTAATGGGCTCTTAATCTGACTCTGAGCTTTTTAGAGGGAGAAGTATGTGCTATTAAAAAAAAAAAAAGAGCACTTGTTTAGGCAAATGTTCTGAATTATTTTGTGCTTAAAAAATAGCATAAGCCCTGTTTGAAGTTGGCATTCAAAAAGCAAACAAACAAAAAACAAACTCCAGCACTGCACTGTTCCTAATTTAGCTTGATGGGAAGACTGAGGAGGGGGTCAGAACAGGAAGGCAAAATGCAACCCATTCTTAGCCAAGCGTTGGATATGGGGACTGTGTCACCTCTTGCAAAACCCTGCTGGTCTCAACACAGGTCTGTAACCAGTCAGAGACCTCTGGGCCAAATGCCATGCTAGAATTATCTCTGGGCTATGGATCTACAAAAAGTTGATGTGCTTCATCTACAACATTTAAGGACCAGATCTATTCCAAGTTCTATTTAGAAAAAAATTTTTTAATGTTTATTTTTATTTTTGAGAGAGAGAGAAAGAGAGAGAGAATGAGCACAAGTGAGCAGGGGACATGCAGAGAGAAGGAGACACAGAATCCAAAGCAGGGTCCAGGCTCTGAGCTGTCAGTACAGAGCCTGATGCAGGGCTCGAACTCACGGACCACAAGATCATGACCCAAGCCTAATTCAGACGCTCAACCAACTGAGCCACCCAGGTGCCCCTCTAAGTTCTATTTTTAATTCAAGACTGTTTTCTACTTCTTCCTTCTTAAATCAGGATTAGTGGTTTAAATTGTTTCCTAAGTTTCTAGGCAATAAATACACTTGCGAGTTTCTACCTAGGCACCTGACTCTTCCCCACGAAGCAGCCAAAATCACTTATTCATTGGAGTAAAAGGAAAGAAGTGCTTTGCTGGAGGGCTCATCTATCACAGTCTAATGGGCGGTAATAAGAATGGAAGAGGAGCACACACTCAAAATTAACTGGTGGATGGTGGCTGTGGAGGAACAGAAGATGTGTTAGAGAGTCAATCCTTTTCCACGACCAGCTGGCTGTATGACTGTGGGGCGGTCACTTAACAGAGACTCTGAAGTCTTCCATTCCTCTCCCTGTGCCGTGCAGGATGAACAACCCCCTCTACCTCTCTAGGGCAGAGTAAGAGACATGCAATGGTCAGGAGGGGACTGTCTAGGAACAAAGCACAATGGAAGCATCAGATATGAAAATTAGGTTGTGACTTTAGGTTGTGCCTTATTACAGGCTTAGTTGGCCACTAGTACCTCATGTCGTGAGGTCTTCTAATATGTCTCCCCAAGTCCTTCAAGTCAAAGTGGCCCAGTGAGACACCACCCCCCATGGGAGAAATCTCTGGCTTAAACTGCAGTCAGGGCTCTGGAGTTTATCACTCTGTTCCTGTCCTGTTATGAGCGTTAATCAGAAGTTGGCCTTTGCTACAGAACAAGGTGGCATACGAAGATGCGCTGAGGACACTGCTGGAGTCTAGGTGTCTGAGCACAGCGCCCTTCACATCACAACTTGAGAATGGTCCTTCAACAGTGGCTCTTCTATGCTTTCTGGAACCAGTCCTTCAGCCCTGGCTGACGGTAGTGTTTCTCAGCTTTCTGCAGTCAAATCCCACCAAGGTAGCCTGACACTATTTCTTTCTTCTACACTTCTAACACAATCTCTTTCCTTTGGCTTCTCACACACCAACTATCAGACTGTGGCCCTGAGTCATCCACTCTCTCCCCATCCACTGCTGGGTCGGGGTAGATCAGTCACATTGCAGGATACTGGAATGGGGACACTGTATAAGTGTCAGTGTTAAAGCCAATGTCCCCCAATTCCTGAAAAAGCCAGGCACATGTTGTCATGGAGAGGTTGGCTCTGCCTGCCACCAACATAGGCACTTTGCCTTTGCTCTAGATTCTGAAAATATGCTGAGGACCACACTACAAGAACTTGGAAGATATGCTGGCCTTCTTTAGTGTTCTAATTCACACAGAATTATCTTCTGCATATTTTTCAGTGCTTATACTTCCAGACAACAGTCATCAGTGGGCAGAGATTTATGGCTAACTCATGTAGTTACTGGCAACTGAGGCAGAAGTCTCTCCTTTAGGTTTGGGGGGATCAAGTTCTATAACACTGATGTGTCCGTGAGCAAAATGCAACAGAACCGACAGAGCTCTCTTGCCTGTGGTCATGGAGACTGGAATAGAGAGGATGCTACTGACACGGATGCATCCAGTCACACCACCAGCTTCACAGAATGATAGCCTTAAGACTCTGGAAACTTCTCAGGGCAAATACCACTTGTTTAGAAATTTTCAGAATCCACTACTGCTTAGGTTGTTAATCTAAGAGTTTCAGACTCTTATACTAGAAATAGACTACTATTCATGGTTTTCAAATGCAAATGGGGTAGAGACAGTTGCTCTAGGTTAGGGGAAAATACCCAAATGCCAAAGCCTTTCTTGAAATTTAGAAACAGTGATAGCAATGAGGTACCGCCAATGAGAGTTCCATAAAGTTCCAAAACTTTAAAAACCAACTGACTATAATTTAAGGATACAGAAAGTTTGTGCACCGGTAACTGAAGTTGCTTCCAACTAATAAAAGAGCAAATAGGTCTGGATTTTTCTGATTAGAATCTCCACAGCTGTAATCCAACAATAGTAACTATCAGCAATATATTGCAGACTTGAAACTATCATTCCACGTAAGGTAACTGACTCTGTGCTTTGGAGATCCACAGCCTACTTAATCATGCTGGGTTATAAGCTTTCTGCTCTGGTTTCAGAACTGTTTCTAAAACTGGAAGGTTGCTCTCCTAAGTAGATCTGGGGAGCCTGGGCTTGTCTGACTGCTGATATAGCAATCTTCTTTGTTACAGAAAACAAATCAGGAAAATCCGAACTGGTTGAATCAGATGCTCAGGTTTATTATAGTTGCCCAAGAGTCACTGCCCATGGGACTTTCCCCTGGTGGCTAAATCCAGTTGCCCTGGCCCTAAATTACTACTGTTTAGTTCACCTGTTTCACAACTTCTGTTCCCTTTCTCCAAAGTGGAGTGGGTGTAGGTGAGGGGACTCGGTAGGGGGTCCAGAAAAGAAATGGTATTCACCAATGGGGATCACCTCATTTCCCCTCTTTCTAGAGCTTATCATCTGGGAGGGTACAGGAATAAAACACAAGGACATCTGGGGGTTCTGTGAGGAGGAGCCCATCAAGTTTGACTGTTTGTGGGGAGTGACAGTGGTCACACCCAGGAGCTCTAGTCTAGCACCGGCATTCTGTCATCTTCGCCAAGAAAGGAGCTCTAGAACACTTAAGTGAAATGCAACCCGGCTGTTCACACTTGATCTTAGAGCCCATGAACTGTTTCCACTGTGAGTACAAAATCACAACAGAGTCACAGTGTGGCCTGACCTTCTTTGTGATTATTTCTTCTCAGAAAACAATACAGCTGAAACCCTCTGTCCCATCTCAAGTGCTGAGAAGAAATGCAATTATAAAATGTAAAAGTCAGAGAATGTGTTCCTTGTGTCAGGTGTTCATTACATATATCCAAAGAAAGGACATGTATATCTCTAGACAAATGGGAGGACGAACGTCCTAGTCCTTTAGCTAGTGACGGTTCCTCTGGTGAAGGGGTGATGGCTTTGTTGCATTGTCATTCTATACATGACACCCCCGCAGTGCATTGTCATTCTATACATGACACCCCTCCCCTTTAATGCACTGTCATTCTATACATGACACCCCCTCCTTGTAATGCATTATCATGCTATACATGACACCCCTCCCCTGTAATGCATTGTCATTCTATACAGGACACCTCCCCGCCTTGTAATGCACTGTCATTCTATACATGACATCTCCCCCTTGTAATGTTCTCTAGAGCCAGAGGGAAATGCCATATACTAAGTGGCCACAGTCTATGCGAGAAGGCACCACAGAGAAAGCAAAATATGTATAGGAATCCTAGATCAAGTTCCCCAGATGAAATTTGTCCTTTTGTATACATGTATGAGTGCGTGTGTGTGTGTGTACACACGTGCATGGGTATATCTATGGGTGTGCAGAGAGCAGACAGGTGGGGACAGGAAGTGAATAAAATGAGAGATGCTGGGCGTGACGAGACACAAGGATTTTAGATCACATTCCCAGGGCTGTATCTGGTGTCTAAGGCAAAGAGAGGTGCACTACTCACCTTATTTGTTGCATCAATGAATTTGACTCCTTTATAAGAGACTGAAAGAATAATAGTGGGGACCTTCTTCATTTGCTCTGTAGACTTCTGAAATTAAAATTAGAAAGCTGTTAGAGCGGTTTGTGTTGCATGGCAACTGAAGCACATAATTTCTCCTCTTGGAAGATAAAAATGAGCCCAAGTTAAAAACAACACATATACACACAAACACACACCAAACACATTAATTTAAATGTAGGTCTCCCTTCTCTTGGGCTTAGCTGTGGTTTGGGGTTCTAAACTATCTGTCTTGCACTTGAGGATCTAAAAACAGCCTGTTCTGCTGCCTCCCGTGGGTGAAGGAATACTCCTTTTCCCCGACACCAAAGGGAGAAATGGACAGCTCTGTCTCCTACTGCAATTTCAAGCAACGCTTCTTTGACTAGAGTTAAACCATGTCAGTGTTAACTCCAAGGGTGAGTTTAGCATTAGCAAAATATATGCCACTGCTCCCCCTTCTAGTCACTCTTTCTTCAAGGCATGACGTATGTCTGAATGTGTGGTTAAAATAGGGATTTAAAATACATCATTGTGAATTTTTCTCAAACCTGGCCAAATCCGTAAGAGCTGATATATTTACAGCACCATCGCTTGTGACCATGCGGGAAACAATACCACCCTACAACAATTAAGCCCTCCAGGAACAGTCTGTATTTTGAGCCACAGCAAAACTGGACAGTCCAGGTAACAACCTACTTTATCATTTAGAGCTGCTAGATTTCCTTAGGCTATGTTCTTATGACGGATGTTCACACTGGCTTAATGTGCCCAGAGTCTTCAGCTTCTATAGTTTTATGCATCTGCAAAAAGTTTCTCCACAATTTAGTATGAGTCTTTTCTGTTTAGCTTTATCATTCATCACGGGTCACCAACAGTCTGTGTACTTCATTTCCCACTATGGATCCTCCTAATAATCACATTAAACATCAAGAAGAACCTACCTGACAGTTAGCCTGATGGGTTTTCCAGATAAGACAGGTGGGAACAAAATAGGAGAGAAAATACATAAAAAAGTGAGGAAACCATTTCAATAATTCACCAACAGCATAAAGTCATTAAAAAGTGAATGGAGAATAGGTTTTATCGATACATACAGATGCAGTGAAACTGTTTTAGGAATGGCTGTGGGCTTTTCCAGACCTCGTCTGTCCTTGTTTTCTAATTCCCGTTTACTGCATTGCCTAGCCTCACGACCGGCACACCAGAACCCTCCACTTCCAGTGTCCCACAACCACCTACCTGTCTTATGGATATTAAGGGAATCGGGAGAAAACATTACCCAATTTTCCATTTTAAAATTCTGAAATGTGACCAGAATTAAAGAAGGCTTTTAGTTGGATAGAGTGACTGAAACTCATTGAACTCTAAAATCATAATTGCATTACATCTTTCACTTGAGCCATGGAAAAGGTGTTTCACATTTTCCTGACTGTTTTGACACATCTTTTGGAGAGCTACTGTACTGGTTTCAAAGATGGAGCAAATGGATCAGTAAGAGTGTTACTATTTAGTATTCATTAAGTGTTTCACACGGTATAGAAAAAAAGCACTCTTGAAGTGCTTTTTAACTAGTTTTAAAATTACCCAAGCTTGTTAGTTTTCTTCTGTGTTTGCCAAAGAGATGCAGATACTTTTGTCTTTTTAATGCCTTACCCAACCAACTTTTAAAAGTGTGCAAGGTAAATCAAAGGCAAAGCTAGAAGAAGTAATGCTCAGTGTGCCAATTTTAAGGCAAAGTTGTGGGCTGAGCTCTGGAAAGAGAGAGCTATAGCCGGCCGGCATGGGTAGTGGCTTGGTGGACTGAATGTGTGTGTGAAGAATTCTCTGCAAAGGGTAACAATGGATTTCAACAAATTACCTCCCTCATTCCTTGCCATGAATACATTTCTCTCAGACACATCTATCTATACCATCGAACAATATAAGATTAAAATATCAACATTTCATTTAGTATTAAGAAAGCCCCAAAGGGAGAAAGCAAAACCATTTGTCATTCATTCAGCAATTGAGTGGTTATAGTAGGCAGCCCACTGTGCTGGGAAAGCTCAGAGTCTACTTCAGGGCACGTCAAGCAGACCTCAAGCTGTGTGCAAACTACAGTCTGCAGCAAGTGGCGTCCTGAGTGCGGTATTGAGAAAATTGTGAGCCTGTGTCTCGGCTCAGTGGGAAAGAGGTTGGGAACGAGGTCTGCCATGGGACAGGGAGAGGAAGAGGCAGCACAGGAGCTAGCTACACACCACGTTCCTGGCCTGGTCTGCCACAAAGAGAAGCCACAACACAAATGCTGATAAATGCAACAGTGAGAAACAGAGTACCTCCAGAGTACTGAGCAAAGAGAGCTTCACTTTGCAGGAGAGAGTAGGGCAAGTCTTCATTATTCATTTGACAAGCAGTGACTGCCTGCTAGGGCTGACTGAGCTGTTCCAAGAGGATGAATGGGGATTTTCTAGGGGCCAAAAGAGGAAAAAGGAGGCTTTTTAGCAGAAGAATCAACATACACACACTCCTGGAAATGAGAAATAATGGGGTGGGTTTGGGTAATTGGTGGAAGATGAGGCTGATACAGTAGGTTTGGAAGGTTGTGACTTACTCTGCCAAGTTAGAATTCCCTGGAAGCTTTTAAGTAGGGAGTGACACAGTCAGAGCTGGGTTGCAGAAAGCCAGTGCTGGTGACCGGATGCACTGGAACAGCTAGAGACTGAATGCAGCAAGGCTGGAAGGAGAGGTACATTCAAACAGGAGACCCTAAGCACCCGAGCTGAAACAGAAGTGCAAGCATGGAAGAGGGAGCCATAACTCTGATGAAGAAGATTCGAGAGGCTCTGCTAACCCATCTGCTATGAAAGATGAGTGAGCGAGAAGATGTCCGATGAAGAGACCCTCAACTGAGATAAGGGATACTACATAGGAGCATGCTTTTGCATGAAAACCCCTTGAACATTGGTAAGCAGGTGGAGATGTCCAGTAGGAAATTAGAAGTAAGAATCTGATCTGAAATCCATGTGCACAGCAGGGGTGCCTGAGGAGATGAGGTGGCTCAAGGAGTGAACAAGAAGAGGGCTAAGAATCTCCTGTCTGGGGAAGATAACCCTTAAGGAGTGGGGAATTAAGAGTCAATGAAGCTGAAACAGAGTTGGAAGGTGCCTGAACACAGTATGGCAGAAGTCAAGGGGCAGATTCCTTAGAAGGTGGGAGCCGTGCCCGACGCCAGGAGGGCTGAAAAAAGCTAAAAACTGAAGCCCGACATTATGGCTGGCAG
Organism: Felis catus; assembly: GCF_018350175.1. Lineage (NCBI taxonomy): Eukaryota > Metazoa > Chordata > Mammalia > Carnivora > Felidae > Felis > Felis catus. Next base: position 119,539,828 of record NC_058374.1, read on the forward strand.
GCAAAGCGGCTGCTACATGTATTGGGTCTTCTGGGCAAAATCCTGGGCTTCAGCGACTAGAAAAGTTTGTTGCTGATTTTATTAAGAGCAGCGTGAGGAGGAAAGAACAGCAGACAGAGGAAAGAACACAGAGGGGTGTGCAGTGATTGTCAGCGAGAGGGAGCGGAAGGCTGGGACAACGGGCAGGCCGGGACACGGGCTCTCAGGCTGAAATGAGGGCATCAGCGATGATTTCTGTCCCGATACAAGGATTCTACGTTATACGCTCAGACAACATGGACAAAGAAGACAAGAGAAAAGGTGGTCATTTTTTCTAGGTGCCAAGAGCCCCTGCTCTCCCAGCTGAAGGCCACGCTGGTGTGCCCCCGCTGCAGGCTGTGTGGACGGCAGCGCTGGGGGTGGCCACACAGTCCAATCTGGAGCCCAAACCGAGCTTCTTTCCCACTGCGCGCCGTGACAAGATGATGATGGACCCTGGCTGGCCACAGAGTCACTCTGGCAGCTCTTCAACGTAATGCCCCTTCTTTAAGGCATTTAAAATTCTAGGAGATAGAAATCCAACCTGTTTTAGGGGATTTTCTGTTGGTGTACTTTGACAGAGCTTTCAAAGAGGTCTTTTCAGACGCTATTTTAATGAAAGGTTGAAGACGCATAGAAGAAAGCTAATATACCGAGTCTTCAGGGAGAATAATCAGGCAAGAAATCCAATAAGCGCCTACTTCATTTTGTGAAGGCCGTACAGATACCGAAATATGAGCAGGGCTCCAGTCCAATCACAGACAGCCCACATCCCGCCGTCTCCATTTTCTCTTACATGTTGAAATTATTGTTTTCTTCTCCTTCCCAGGGACGGAGGCACCTAGTCTGGCCATCACTGCTCAAGTTACAAAGCACTCAGCTGCAGGTGACACTGGTCTCTATGACTTATCTGCAAGCTTTGCTGCGATTCTGGTAGTTAATACTCCCATATATGTACGTATGTTAAACATTCAAGCCTTATTGATCTGTATAAACAGAATTCACTTCTTCAGGCTCTTTTCCCCAGTGAAATGCTCAGGGCAAACCTTATGTTATGGTTCTCTTTTGTTTCCAGTTGTTTTTTTTTTCTGCACCATATTCTTGGTGGACTTTCTGAGCCTTCTCCAAGCCCTCAAATTCCCTCCCCTTCAGTGCCAGCTTTATAGGAGAGATTCACTTGTAATGAGGACCTCTGGATACCGAGCAGCTGAATACTCATGGGTAATGCCCAAAATTAACTTAACCTTCATAGCATCTTGCTCTCCTGCTAAGAGCATTACAGTGATATTCAATTGTATTTTGTTCACAGTTTCCCAAAATAAGATTATCATCCTTTTATTACTCTAACAGAAACAGTATTTAGTTATAGAGGGAAAATACCTACCTTTCTGAAATCCAAAATAAAGTGCAACTTTTGAATCTTAAATGCAAAGCCAGCTTTACATTTAGCACTTGGGTTTATATTATCTGTAAGCATTTACACAGAATACAGACTGTAATGTCATATCTGGAGGTGGGCACCTGAGATACTGTAAAGTAACTGAACACTTTTAGAACCTTTTTTTTTTTTTTTAAGAGGGATTGTTGGACACACCAAGGAAAGTAATACCATCTTTTAATCTTTTTATCAAGTCAGAGATTGCTGTTGGTACTTTTATTTTATCCTTATAGCATGCCCCGAGAAGGGACAGTTTCTCCTTTTCTAATGCAGAGTCAACAGTCTGAGAATATCCTTTTGAGACTGCAGGGATGCTCTGGTGTCAGAGCATGGCTTTCGTAAGTGTGAGTGAGAGCAAAGAGGTTTACAACAGGGAGCACTTCAGCTGTGAGCCGTAATGTTGCATTGGAGTCCGGAGTGATGTTTATGTTCCTAATGAGAGTCATTTGTGCCCCATAACCAGTACAGAGAGGGAACAGAGTGAGGCAGCCCATGGGGAAGAGATCACCAACCCTTCATTCTTACAATACCCTGCTCATTTCCAGTGTATTTTAAACGCAGACTGGGGAACAGATTTCTGGATGGGCTACTGCCATCCAGCTCACAGTATATTTTTAACCTACACGTGGCTACCCTGAGAATGCTTTCTAGTTAGATATTCAGCGCTGAGTCGTAACTATTAATTTTGCCATATAATATTTTCTTTAGATCATTTCAAAGCTTAATTATTATATTCAGTCTCAACAAGTAAATTAAAATAGGATCAGACAATTATGTTTGGTAGCCCTCAGTGCCTTTCAAATGATTTAAAAAATGTAGAAAACAAGCAGTGTTGTATTTTGTATTTAGTGATACTAATTATGTTGCAGAGGTTCTAAGAGATAGAAAGCAGACCACAGATCGGCTATTTGAAATGCACCTTTACCCTCCAGAACTCAGTTTCAACATCATTTTCTGGGAAAGCCTCGTGTGGCCTCGCAGCCTGACAGGATGGCCACCTCTTACCCCAGGTATGCCCTGTGAACCTCTGCCACTCTCCCTTAGGTTTCGCTGCCATGGGTCTCAGGTTTGTCTCCCTCACCATACAGGGAGTTCTTGGAGGATGGCCCACATCTTTCTTGATTTGTCTCTGATCTCCCCCATAATGACTAGCACATGGTCTCAGGTTTAGCCCTATGACACTGCCATTTTTTATGGGTCAAAAAAATGGTGAAATATCAGCAATTTCATAGGGTTCAGTCTAACAGCTGCTGAAATCCATAATTATTAAGTGAATGAACAAACAAATGAATGTATGGTAACGAGCACAAAGCCAGCTTTATAAAGAACCACAGTGCCAGCCTCTCAGTGCACCAGGAGCTCAGCAGACTTTTCAGAGAGCCCTGGTGCCCAGAGCCAGGCACGGAGGCCTTGAAAGAACTTGGAGGAGAACCACAGATGTGATTAGAGATAAGCCAGGAGATTCCTATGGGATGGGAAAGCCTTACCGACCTTGTGATTTGTCAGCCTCAAGGAGAGAAGGGTTAGGTCTTCATTTTTGCAATAGGGAACTGGTTCAAATTGCAAGTGCTGAGAAGGAAAGACTTTTTGAAACAGCAGGAGGATTATTAGGGGCAGCTGCAAAGTTTTCCCCTCTGGATGTCTTTAAAAATAGTCTGGACTCTTATTTGTCACTGATGACTTAGGGGTAAGTCTCATTTGGCTGAGAAATGAGGCTAGATGACCTCTCAAGGGCTTTTCTGGCCAGGAGAAGCCTGACACAAGGGCTGGGTGAGTACAGAGCCTGGTACGACCATGTGACAAGAGCAGACGGTGGGCAGGCAGCCATTCTAACTACTCCCTTGGCACAAGACATGGCTATTGTACTGCCAAGTGTAACTCACACACCCTGGCCAAATCTAGTACAGCGCAAAGCGATGCCCTCTATCTCTACTCCTCTGGCCCTGGCTGCTTTCCAGGCCCCATGGCAGAATGATTCCACCAGGGCAACCTAACTGCATGGCAGACTTAACAGGAATGCCCAGTGGACCAAGGCAGCTGTTCTCAAACTTTAGTGGGCATTGGAATCACATGGAAGGCCTGGTAAATAACAAATCGCTGGGCCCCACATCTACAGTTTCTGATGCAGTAAGTGTTATGAACTGAAGGTCTGTGATCTCCCAAACTTCTTATGTTGAATCCTAATGCCCAAAGTATTAGGAGTTGGGGCCTTTGGGAGGTGCTTAGGTCATGAGAGTGGAGCTGTGAATGGGATTAAGTGTGCTTATAAAAGGTATAAAAGGGTCCTCTTCCATCATGAGAGGGCAGTGAAGATGGCCATCTATGAGCCAGGAAGAGGGCTGGCCAGTGTCTTGACTTGGGGACTTCTCAGCCTTCAGAACCACAAGAAATAAATTTCTCCCAGTCACATGGTATTTTTATTATAGCAGCCTGAAAAACTAAGACAGTGAGTCTGAGATAAGGCCTAAGACTTGCACCTATAACAAATTTCCAGAAGCTACTGCTGTTACCACAGTTTGAAAACTTCTGTTCTAAAAACACAGTTGATTTTGGGGGCTCCTGGGTGGCACAGGTGGTTAAGCATCTGACTCCTTGTCTTGGCTCAGGTCATGATCTCACAGTTCATGAATTCAAGCCCGGCATCAGGCTCTGTGCTGATGGTGTGGAGCTTGCTTGGAATTCTGTCTCTCCTTCTCTCTACACTCCCCTGCTTCTGCGTGCTCTCTCTCTCTCAAAATAAATAAGTTAAATAAATAGTTGACTTTTGATTGAAAGTCACTGTCAGAACTGTTCTCTGCTGCTATGCATGTAAACTCAGTTGTACCGCATCCTACATTAATTCAGAGAGAAGCTAATTTATCAAAACACACTATCCTCCACTTGACAAGTGATTTCCAAAAATCCTTAGTTAGCACTTAGTTACAGATCTTGGTCTTCAGAGCAAATAACAAGAATTAAACTTCCATGGTTTCTCAGGGACTGTGAAAGTAAAAAACATCCTTCACATAAAATAAAGAGTTCAGGTCATAAAGATAGATTCTAGAGGTACTTCTAGAATAGATGTTGATCAGACAGAGCTGACAGGCCCAGGGGTAACGCTGAAGATGTATGGTTTCTCATAAAAGTTCCCCAGTTCTCCCTCAACTAGGAGCACATCCAAGGTATTAAGTATATACCTTGAGAGACGTGACGAGCAAACACCAACACACTTTCGTGTACTGCTTCCGGAAGTGTCAACTGGAACAAGGTTTTTAGAAGGCAGTTTGGCAATTTTTACCCAGAGTTTCAAGATGTGTATACTTTTTAAAAAAAAATTTTGTTTTCTACGTTTTTTATTTTATTTTTGGGACAGAGAGAGACAGAGCATGAACGGGGGAGGGGCAGAGAGAGAGGGAGACACAGAATCAGAAACAGGCTCCAGGCTCTGAGCCATCAGCCCAGAGCCTGACGCAGGGCTCGAACTCACGGACTGCGAGATCTTGACCTGGCTGAAGTTGGACGCTTAACCGACTGCGCCACCCAGGTGCCCCAAGATGTGTATACTTTTGACCTAGCCAGTCTATATTTAGTGGCTAATTCTAAGGAAACAATCAGACCCGTTGCAAAAGATGTAGGTGTAAGGATGTTGCCCACAGTGTTGGTTATATTTTGAAAAGATTCAAAATGACCTAATGACCAACAAGGGGAACTGGTTAAATGAGTTTGGTTCAGTTATTGATTGGAATATTGTTCAACCACTACAAATAATGTTGAAGATAAATATTTATTGGAACAAAAATATTTTAAAATATGTTATGTTAAAAATAGATTAGAAAATAGAAAACAGTAGGCACAGTATATTTCTATTGCTTTGTAGAAAAGAGATGCCTATGAATGCATGATTAATTAGTTTGGAGGATTACATAGGAACAAGGTGTTAACAGAGAGGTGTTTACCATCTCTGTGTGATAAAATTACAATTTTTTTTAATGTTTATTTATTGATTTTTGAGAGGCAGAGAGAGAGAGAGAGAGAGAGAGAGAGAGAGAGAGAGAGAAGGAGAATCCCAAGCAGGCTCTGTGCTATCAGCTCAGAGCCCGATATGGGCCTCGATGTCATGAATTGTGAGATCATAACCTGAGCTGAGATAAAGTCAGATTGCTCAACCTACTGAGCCACCCAGGCGCTCCCTTTTTATTTCCCCTTTCCCTATCTATGTTTTAAAACTGGATAACAATGAATGTTTATTACTTTTATAATAATAAAATGAGAAGTTTAAAAATGTATATATTTTTTTAGTTAAAAAGCTAATTGTATGGGAATGTAAACTGGTGCAGCCACTCTGGGAAACAGAATGGAGGTTCCTCAAAAAATTAAAAATAGAACTACCCTAAGACCCAGCAACTGCACTACTAGGTATTTATCCAAGGGATACAGGTATGCTGTTTCGAAGGGGCACATGTACCCCAATGTTTATTAGCAGCGCTACTGAAATAGCCAAAGCATGGAAAGAGCCCAAATGTCCATTGACAGATGAATGGATAAACATGTGGTATATATATATACAGTGGAGCATTATTCGGCAATCAAAAAGAATGAAATCTTGCCATTTACAACTATGTGAATGGAACTAGAGGGTATTATGCTAAGTGAAATTATTCAGTCGGAGAAAGGCAAGTATCATATGACTTCACTCATATGAGGACTTTAAGATATAAAACAGACGAACGTAAGGGAAGGGAAGCAAAAATAACATAAAAACAGGGAGGGGGACAAAACAGAAGAGACTCTAAAGTGTAGAGAGCAAACAGAGGGTTGCTGGAGGGATTGTGGGAGGGGGGATGGGCTAAATGGGTTAGGGACATTAAGGAATCTACTGAAATCACTGTTGCACCATATGCTAACTTGGGATGTAAATTAAAAAATAAATAATTAACAATAAAATAAAAAAAAACTAAAAAAAAAGCTAATTGTAAACATGTGAAAAAACACACCGACTTCTCACTTATGATAAGTTCAATCCATCACTTATAAGAACAAGTTAAGAGTGTGTTTGTGTGGGGCTGCCTCGGTGGCTCAGTTGGCTGAGCGTCTGACTTCGGCTCAGGTCATCATCTCACAGCTTGTGAGTTCGAGCCCCATGTCGGGCTCTATGCTGACAGCTCAGAGCCTGGAGCCTGCTTCAGATTCTGTGTCTCTCTCTCTCTCTGCCCCTCCCCCACTCATGCCATGTCTCTGTCTCTCAAAAATAAAAACATTTAAAAAAAATTAAAAAAAGAGTGTGTTTGTGTGCACATAGGTATGGTCATGTTGAACTTATGAAGAGACCCACTGATAAGCTCCTTCTCCAGGAGACACTGTAGTACAGTGAATAATAGCACAGAAGGGCATGTTTGGATTCCTGTCTTGGCTCCACTGTGTGTCAAGATATTTAACCTCTATGTCTTAGTTATTTCATCTGTAAAATGGGTATGTTAATACAGCATCGACTTTGTAGAGCTGTGAGGATTACATAATCCAGGGCCCAGCATGTAGTGAGCATCAACAAATTTTAGCCATTGCTCTTATTCTGAGGATGGATGCTTTCACTTATCTGCTTTCCAAAGTACATCCTCCCACTGGCAAGAGAGAGTAGAAGCAAAGTCAACATCTGTGAGCATAAGTGAATAATCTCTGGGCTACATGCTAGGATAGTGATGAAATGGTGGTTCCAACAATGAATATTCAGCAGAGCAATATATCTGGACCAATGACAATGGACTCAGTATGTTTAGAAAGAGAGCTTCCGTGGGCATTAAAGGCAGAAGAGGGCCATGAAACCTTTCAGTGATGTGCAATAGTGAGGGTGTATAAAGATGATATAGGATGAGATGATCAAAATTGTTCAGTCTTCCTTTGGGAGGACCCCTAGGAAATCACTCACAAAGCAAAAGTACAAGTGAGCAAAGCTTAGCAGTGAGCAGTTAGAAATGCTGTTGCCTTGTGTATACTGTTATTTTAATATACACTCATATTTATGGGCTTAGACCTGTACTGACCTGCAGTACTTGGGAGGGAGCAAAAAATGAAATATTTTATTCCTCCCTGAAACTTGAGCAAATGGAGACTTTTAAAAAAAACAGCTGTTTGCACATTTCTTCCAAGCCTGGTTCCTAAGTAGTAGTCCCTGAAATGATTTCTGGAAACCATCCTAATAGACAGGAGTTGTAGAAGGAACTAAACATGACTTAAGTTTTGAGTCTCTTCTTTTTCTTTTTAAAGTTTCTTTTTATTCCTTTTGAGAGAGAGAAAGAAAGAGAGCACACAGCAGAGGGGCACAGAAAGAATTCCAAGCAGTCTCCATGCTGTCAGCATAGAGTGCGATGCTGGGCTTGAACTTACAAACCACGAGATCATGACCAGAGCTGAAATCAAGACTCAATGCTTAACCGACTGAGCTACCCAGGTGTCCCCAGTTTGAGTCTCTTGTAAGAGCATAGAGACAACATTTCCATCTAATTCTAAAATCTGATTTCAAGCATTCCAATCCATTCTCCAACATTATTATTTTTTTTGACAAGCACAGAAAAAAGACAGTCTTCACACTTCAATCAAGGTACATTTGGAAATTTATAGATTTGAAAATTCAACTTTAGAATTGTTTCTAGATTGGAAGTTTAAAAATGAGACAAGGTCAGGGGAATGGACTCAATAAGAAACCTGAACTATGGTGTCTGAACTATCTAAGCCCTTTGGGAAAGAAAGATTCCCTAATTTAAATTTGCCAGAACTGCTTACTCCTGACAAAAAAAAAAAAAATATATATATATATATATATATATATATATATATACATATACATATATATATATTTCCTAATTTGCATTGAGAAGGTGGATTTCTACCTGATTGTAGTTGAAAACAGGTATTTTTCTTTTCTTAAAAGAGAAATTGCCTCAAGCACAAACACCTGTGAACAATACTCATCATCAACTATGGGATTAGAGAAAGATTTTAGAGTATGAAATTGAATATAATAGCCTACCTCTTATAGTAGCAGATGTTTCCTAATAGTATATTTAATTAGGGAAGTGACTGAATACTGTATATTAGTGATAATTATACCCTGAGGCAGAATTCGGGGCTGGGGGATGGGGTATGTGTAAGTCTCGGGAGGCAAAAAGGAATAGTAGAACGTCATCTGGCCAGAGCAAATCCCTCATTTGAGCAACCACTGTGCGTCTTAGAATCTCTGAAGTGGGAATTACTCATACCAAAGAGAACACTGAAAGGCCAAAGCAACCTATTTATTGCTTTGTAAAGTTCAGTCCTGTGAACACATTATTTAAACGAGGCAAGCTAACTCCCAATCGATTTAGGAACCAAGTTACTTCCCCCAAAATATAAAACTGCAAAATTACATTTACCATCTTATCAACAGTTTCCCATCATTTTCTCTTCCTCTTGGTGATGGCCTTTAAAAACTGGAACTAAGGGGCACCTAAGTCAGTCAAGTGTCCGACTCTTGGTTTTGGCTTAGGACATGTTCTCAATGGTTCATAAGATTGAGTCCCATGTCAGGCTCTGTGCTGACAGCACGGAGTCAGCTTGGGATTCTCTCTCTCTGCTTCCTCCATCAACCCCCCTCCCACACATGCACACACTCTCTCACAAAAATAAATAAACATTTAAAAAAATAATAAGAGTGCAGGATTCCTAAGTTTTTGAATACTTTCTTACATATTGTGAATGCAGAAAACCAGGGTAACGACTGCAATACTGATGTTATAGTTGAGTAAAAAATAAATGAAATAATCCAAAGCAAATCTATCAATTTACTTGTTCAAACATTTTGGAGGAAGAGGTCAACGTGTTTTGAGGTTTTAGTGAACTAGACCCTTTACAGGCATCACTTTATTGATCACCATCAAAACCACCCTAAAGGTAGCTATGTTATGGCAGGCCCTGGGGTGACAATATACATGGTTCCTGCCCTCTAAGGGCACGGGGCATGAGCAACCAGGTTTATACAGTGGTGACATGAGGTGTGACAGCAGGAAGGTTCTGTGTTCCATGGGGAGCATGTTGGGGGCATCATATTCAGGATCCCAGAGCTAATGCTTCCCCTCAGGAATCCTTTCAGAAATGCCTGTCTCTGAGCACAGATTTAGCTGGAAAACCTAACTAGTAACATAAAAGGCAGCACTAAATGAATATGTTCAGATCAAATAGATACTTCTTACAACTTCTCACATGTTACTAATATATGTTTTTAGACTTTAATTTTAACAGAAATGCCTGTAAAGCTGTCACAGTAAAGGTAATAGGCAGCCAAGTTGTACTACTGAAGAGCAAAATAATTCACAGAAATCATTCGTCCTAAAAGTATGCCTCAATATCAAGGCATATCTAATCTCTTGGGCTTTTATTAAAGAAAACTCTGAAAGAGAAGACAAAAACTGCAATTCTACTTAAAAAAATTATCAGGGTTGGGGCGCCTGGGTGGCGCAGTCGGTTAAGCATCCGACTTCAGCCAGGTCACGATCTCGCGGTCCGTGAGTTCGAGCCCCGCGTCAGGCTCTGGGCTGATGGCTCAGAGCCTGGAGCCTGTTTCCAATTCTGTGTCTCCCTCTCTCTCTGCCCCTCCCCCGTTCATGCTCTGTCTCTCTCTGTCCCAAAAATAAATAAAAACGTTGGGGAAAAAAAAAATTAAAAAAAAAAAATTATCAGGGTTTAATGTAAGTTCCTATTGATTCTTCTTCACTAAACACAATTAAGAAGATAATTTTAAGAGGGTGTGGATCCAGGAAAAAAAAAAAAAGTCTTAAGACGAAAACCTGCATACAAATATTTATAGCGCCTCTGTTCATAATTGCCAAAATCTGGAGGCAACCAAGATGGCCTTCAATAAGTAAATGGATGAAGAAACCGTGGTACATCCATACGATGGAATATTATTCAGTGATAAAAAGAAAGAGCTATTGGGCACCTGGGTGGCTCAGTCGGTTAAGCATCCGACTTTGGCTCAGGTCACAATCTCATGGTTCATGAGTTCGAGCCCTGTATTGGGCTCTGTGCTGACAACTCAGAGCCTGGAGCCTGCTTCACATTCTGTGTCTCCCTCTCTCTCTGCCCCTCCCCTGCTCATGCTGTCTCTGTCTCTCTCTCTCAAAAATAAATAAACATTTAAAAAAAAAAAAAAGAGCCATCAAGCCACAAAAAACATAGAGGAAGGAAGCTTAAAAGCGTATTGCTAAAGAAATGAAAGAGGCCAGTCTGAAAAGGGTACACACTGTATGATTCCAACTATTTGACATTCTGGAAAAGACAGAAGACAGTAAAAAGGTTAGTGGTTGCCAGGGGCTGGGGGGCAGGGGAGAGGAGAGATGAACAGGTAGAGCACAGGGGATTTTTAGGGCATGAAACAATTCTTTTGTGACACTGTAATGGCTGCATTTGTCAAAACCCCAAACACTGTATAACACTGAGAATGAACTCTAATGGAAACCACAGACTTTAGTTAATAACAATATTGTTCGTAATTGTGACAAATGTACCACATCAATGCATGTTAATGTGCGAAACTGGGAAGGGAATGGTGGAGGGGGTATGTTCAATAACTGCACTTTATGCTTAATTTTTCTGTTAACCTAAAACTGCTCTAAAAAGTAAAGTCTGTTAGAAAAATTATAAGGCAGTTTGAAGAGGAAAAAGGCTGGCTGACCTGAACAGAATGATGTGAATTACTACCATCTCACATACATTAGCTTATGATGGCCTATTTTTGACTGAAATAATAGGAGTATAATAAAATACCAGGACATCAGTGTAGAATTATCTTGGTTTCAGAAATGGAGGGGACCTTAGAGATGAATAAACAGGCTTAGATAAACTTAGAAATTAACCAATTGTGACCACCAAACACTCCAAATGTTTCTGAAGGGGGAACATTGTGTTTGGTTTGTGCCGGGGCAAAGTACATGTATTTAAGTATTATGGAAAAAAATATAGTTGCTTAGGATGCAAGAAAAACTCTCTTAAAATTATTTAGGTTAACATATTGGAATGTACCCCAAATTACTATATATATCTGTACCTACATGGTTTAATTTAGCTAATTTTACAGACTCTTTGAGGGTTCCTAAAGCTCTTTGTCAACATAAATGATCCACATTTTCAGCTATTTTATTTTGTTTTTAATTTTTTTAAGTTTATTTCTTTCTCTTCAGAGAGAAAGAGAGGGAAGGGCAGAGACAGAGGGAGAGAGAGAATCCCAAGCAGGATCTGCACTGCCAGCACAGAGCCTGATGTGGGGCTTGAACTCACAAATGGTGAAATCATGACCTGAGCTGAAATCAAGAGTTGGATGCTTAACCAACTGAGCCACTCAGGCACCCCTACATTTTCAGTTATTTTCAAACTCCGGGCAATAAATGTTACAAGGGCTCATTAGAGAGGTAGTGCAGCCTAGGGTTTGGAGTTCGGTGGTGGAGCTAGATCACCTGGGTTCAAACCCTGGTTGCACTGCTTGCTGGCTAACCTTGGGTAAGTTACTTAACTTTCATTGGCTTTTGTTTCCCCACATGTAACATGGGGACAGTAGCAATACTCACTCATGATTAAATGAATTAATGCACATAATCACATGTGCAGGGCCTGGTCTACAGCTGTCAAGTGTTAACTGCTATTAGTATTGAAAAACTGATTTTAGGAGACCATGCTTGCAGGTCACTTTGGGGATCATCTGTGATGATCCTGCAGGTTGATGGAAACATGAAGACTACGCTATAGTGAAACTTCTCCTACTTTGGGGGAATTACATGTTAACTTGTAGGATTTCTCTACTGAACTGTGAACTCAGGGAGAGCAGGAGCCAAATCTTAGTCATCTTTGTTAACAAAGTACACTAAGGAAGCATTTCTCAGAATAAAGAACCGTACTGATTTACTTCTTACTGGGAAAGAAATTTTAATTTCAGCTAAAATGCATACTGTTGAATTGAAAACGTCTTTTTTTTTTTTTTACACCCAAAGAGTTAAAAACCAGGTAAAGTTTTAATCTACAGTAATTTGGCCTAATGATATTACTACATATCAACTTCTAAGATCACCAGTCCTAAAGTATTTCCCCTGGGTAGACCTGATCATTCTGGGACTTTTGACTGCAATGCTACCATGTTGAAAACAGATAAAACAGCGTCTTGAAGTTCAAACTGAAAATTAACTGCCAGTTGAGATCCACACCATTTTCAGTTGGTGAGAGTTCTAATTCACAATACAATAGTCCCAGATAACAGCAAACCTGAGTTTCTCCTTTTGAAAGGCTCTAATAAATCCACTGAGTGCAACTTCAGCCACTGTACCAAAGACTGATATTTGTTTAATCAAGATGGGAGATAAGGGTTTGTGATATTCTAAGAAGCAATGAAGTCCCTATTTTCATGTAAACTACCCCAAATAAACACCAAGGGCAGCAAACCAGAAAAACCCCAATGAACAGAAGAATGGATTCTAAACAGAAGGCCTTTTCTGTTTCATTTTAAGCAACAGACAAGTATTTAACTAAATTATTCTCCGCTGACACTATTAAAATGGCTTCCCTGTTATCAGAATGGAATTTCAGATCCACTTAATTTCAAGAAATTGAAATTCAAATCACAAATCTGGTTTTAAATGGTGCTATGTGCTGTATGCACTATTTATGCGGATTACAGCATCGAAGTAGCTGGACTCAGATAATTGAGTTAATAGCATTAAATCAGAGATGCCAAATTAATTTCTTAGACACGTTCATAAATAGCTCTAAAATTATTATGAGGCTTGATGATTGAAAAATGTTCCCATTTTATTGTTCACTGGTGACATAATTTAGAGCGGATATATATTGAGAATACCAGATTCCCAGAATTATAAAACCGTGAACCAAGACCCCTACAGGGCACCTCGTCCCATGTCCTCATTTTCTAAGTAAGAAAACGAGGCCCAGGGGAAGCAGGCAAGTGCAGTAGTTAAATGCTGGAGTCAGATCTGCGTTCTAGTTCCAGATTGGCAAGTTATTCACTATGTGACCTCGGGAAAGTTACTTAACCTCTCTCAGCCTCAGCCTCTTCAAGAGTAAAGTGGGGGTAAGGACACTACTAATCTCTAGGTTTGTGATAGGATTCAGTGGGATAAACACACAAAGCACCCAGCATAGAAGACTGGCACATTTTACCTACTTGGTAAATATTAGCAGTTATTATTATTATGACTAAGAGTGACTTCCACAGCATGTAAGCAGCAAGAAAACCAGAACATAGAGTTCCTGACACATACCACAGCTTTTTTCATCTAAATATAGTACCTGGGATAAAGATTCTTTGGCACTGACAATAGAAGTATAACTCTACATCAAATAGAAGGATAACTATTTTCAGTCTTCCTGTTACTGAGCTGATCCAAATATTAAATCAGTGATCACATACTGAGGTCTCAGTTTCATGAAGATTCACACACCCTCAGCCTTCCAAGAGCAATCAGTATTACATATTTGCCTTCATAACTGTTTTAGTTTAATTCAATGCTTTTAAATGTTTCCCACCCAACACTGCTCATGTAAAATAAATGATGATGTAAACTGGCCGCAAATAAGAGTTAGGGTTCACTTGCTGACAAACTTAAATTTGAGTGTTAGTTGCTATATGGAGTAAGCCTACTATTCTCAATCTGTACTGTCAGTCAGCGCCACACCCCTCTATATATCTGCTATGGAGGAAGCAAGAATAAAGGATACAGAAAAAAAACAAAAGCTAAAGTGGGTGTGCAGCAGGAGTAAGACTTGGTCTGGCTAATACAGCTTCCTAGGAACCCAGCAATCACCAATCACAGGCATTTGCAATTGCCCTTTTTGTCAACGTTTACTGCCCTTACATGATTTAACTCAGAGTTGAATGGTTTTTTTTCTTATACTAAAAAACAACAACAACCCAGAATAATTAAGAATTAATACTCATAAAGAACATTAGCTTTATATAATATGCTCTCAATACTTTAGCATTTGATAATTTTTTAGTTAACTGGTGGTCTTTACAGTAAATGTTCTCAGACTGACAGGTAGGTGCTTAAAGCATTTTCTTGCAACCAACTAAAGACCATTTTTCTCAATCTGGAGAATGACCAGTGTATATACAATTAACTTTAAATTTTTAAAAATAATAAATGTAATATGGCACAAATACATAAATATATCCAACGGATATCAACTCAAACTACAGTGAGATAAACTCAAGTATAAACATGAACAAAGCCCAAACACCTTTTTATGGAACAGCAATGTGATTCAGCAGACCAACAGATGAAGAAAATAGTCATTTGAAAAGTGGCAATTTGTAACCATACCCGGTATTTAGTATTTCAGCGACTAGAAATAAAATTGTTTGGCAAACTTACCCTCATTTTTGCACAGGCATCTTGGGTTGATTCTGTCCCTCTGAGCTCTTTTATCAGCATAGAACCTAAATACTAAAATACAAAACATTTCAATGATTTATGAAAAAGAGTATAAATATGAGTTGCGATTTAGAAACCAAACTGTGGAAGTCCTATTGGCTGGGTTTCCTGGCTGAAAGTTGCTGAATAACTTTAAAAAACTAAGAGTAACTAATCCTAATAAATGCCTTTAGAAAGAGAATGCCGTAGAATTAACTACAGTTCTGAGGGCTGTAAATTGCTCTTTATAATAAAACTGCAGCATCTTCTAAAGATGCCATCTTTCAAATCATATTTAACTGCAAAATGGGGGCATCTAAAAATGTTTTCCTTTTTTTTTTTTTTTTTTGAGGCAGCAATGTCTGCAAAAATAAATCACACTACTCTCTACGTAATTACAGGGTTGTGTGAGACAGCTGAGAAGCTAAGCAACATGCACCCCATTTGGGCTGACTTGGCTGCGTAGGTAATTAACGTTAGGCTGTTCTCGGGCGGAGACGCAGTTTGGGGTCTTTTCATTCACAGCTGCGCGCCCCGTGGTTGATCCACCTGAGAACGGGATGGGCGCGGGATGGGAGCCAGCGGGGAGGGAGAACGGCATCTCGGTTGTTCCCGAACAGAAAGAGTTCGGTCCCTGCTGCAAACCCACACGGAGGGCTGAATGGGGGAGGGGGAAGATGAGAAAAGTCTCCTCCCAGGAATGACTAACCACCGTGCGGTTAGGTGATCAGATCCAATACCGCCTCGGGACAAAACGCCACTCAGGCTCCATGTTCTAGCTGCGGGGCAGTTTGTAGCAAAATGCCTCTTTGCCTTTCCACCAATAGACTCCTCTTCAACTCTTTGAAGCTTCAGTCGGTTTCCTTTGTCATTTTTTTCCCTCCCTAATCTCCCTCAAAAAAAAAAAAAAAGAGCTCTTATGTGTTGTTGTTGTTGTTTTAAAAAAGTGAATTAAAATAATTATTTTCCTGACATGACTGAAGAAACGCTGGCACTCCGCAAAACCGCAGTTGGGAATCAGGCCTGCAAACCAGGAAATTGCCGACTGGAAGAGGGTGAGCCCTTAAGGGCTGGAGAGCAGAGGGCGTGGTTAAGGCCTTGAAAGGAGAGTTTCCAAAGGCTCAGGGATTTGGTGTTTGAGCTTTGGAGGAGGAAGGAGGCATTTCAATCCTACAGTTTTGGAAAGATTACTGCTGAAATAAATCCAGTGCTTCACAATAAGTAGGCAGTAAAAAAGGGATAGATAACAAAATGAAAAAAAAAAAAGGCCAAATTGCTATGCAACAACCAGAATGCCCACATCTTAATCAAATTAAGAAAAATGAATTCGGTGAAATCCTTGTTTTTTAAGTTATCAGAGAAGTTTACCCTAATTGAAACATTTCTTTGTAAAAGAGGTGATTTTCCTTCTCCAGCTGTAGTCATGACAACCATCACCTGCCCCCGCCCAAACCTACAGTATTTTTTCAACACCTCCCTGTTTATATTGCATTTTCAGCTAAGCCTGATTCTCTCTTCTATTAGAAAAAAAATACCCAGTATTATAATTCTAGTGAAAAAATCTGGTAGTAGAGCCAATGTTTTGAGATCATTAGTGAGTGAGTGGAGATGTCTGTATGCGCTATACTTCTATTCATATCCATTTAAAGATCATGCTTTATCTCATTTAAGATATACAACTATATACAAAATAGATCTTAAGCTCACAAGATTCAAAGGGATTATAAAGCTCTATTTACTTGGACTTTCTCTGTATAGAAAAGGCTACTTTAAGAATAAGAGAAGGGACAGGGCGCCTGGGTGCCTCAGTCACTTAAGTATCTGACTTTGGCTTGGGTCATTGACCTTGTGGTTCATGAGTTCAAGCCCTGCATTGGGCTTTATGCTGATAGCTCAGAACGTGGAGCCTGCTTCAGATTCTGTGTCTCCCTCTCTCTCTGCTCCTCCCCAGCTCGTGCTGTCTTTTTCTCTATCTTAAAATAAATAAGTAAATGAGTAAGTAAATAAATAAGACATTAAAAAAAAAGAATAAGAATGGGAGAATACTTTAAGAGTTTCAGCAGGGGACATTTTGGTATATTTTCAACATAAAAGTAAACAAGCCAGAAACACACCCTCTATCCCCTCTGGAACCCAAATATTGAATTCATAGTAACTTACAAAAGCTTTGTAATCACACGATTGGAAGATGAGCTTTTCTGGGTGGTGTTGCCAGTACTGTACTGGAGTGGAGGCTGTGGCTTCATTTGGAGGTCGCAAGGTAATGGAAGGTTCTCCCCAGTCTCCTGTCTGAAAATCACATTTATTCTAGACGTAATATGAGCAGTTGGCCAAGTTCATTCCCTATAGCTAGCCTGAGTTCTTCTTATACACGTGTGCTGGGATGTGCAAATGCATTTGGGTGTATTATGTGCACATAAATACTTTTACTGTTTATTACGGTTTTATATGTGGTAGCATCATATTTCCCAAAGCTGAGTTAATTTTTGAGGTGTGAAAGAAGTTACTCCATTTTTAGATTGACGCCCTAAGCTAAGTAATTTTAAAATAAAACATAGAGATCTTCATAAATGAGGCACTAATTCATAGTTTTCTGTCACAACAGAAAAGAACATACAACTTTGAAAAGACTTTTCTGTTTTTAACCTTGATTATTTGAAATTTTTAGTTTGAACTGCTTTTACATTCAGGATACACAGTTCCATGAATTTCAGTTTCCAAATGTGACATGTACTGTGTTCTTGGGATAATTTTATATCTCTGGAGAAAAGGTAGTAAAAGTGTGACTCTAAACAAAATTTTAGAAGAAAAATTACGAATGGATGACTAGTTTCCCTCATCTGAATTCATTTGGATTGATAAAATGCCACTGTGACTGTCTTGGATGTATTCAGCTACCTTTCTCAGAAAACCTAAAGCACACATGAATAATAAACACTTAAATACCAAGTTTGGTCATATGTGCAAATGATTCACAAATACAAGCACGTGCACATATGATGGTGTATCATATAACGCATATGCCCACTAAGACCTGAGACAGAAGGACATACCGTAGTTTCATTTACCGTTTTCCATGAGGTTAGCCTCATATAACGGTTTAGTGTGAGCATCTATGAAGTGAGAGGTCCATGCTGGCAGGTGTTTGCTGGGCTCTAGTCAATTTAGGTATTATATATGGGAGATTTCTCACTCTCTTCCCTGAAGATTCTCATTTCATGAAATTCAGCTCTTTGTTCTCAGATGGACATTAACAAAACTAGACAACAGGCAGATTTCCAAAGCCACTCTCTTTTAACCTGGATTTGGCTGGTCTTGTGGAATTATAAGGAATTACTCTTCTCAGGAGTTGAAAGAATACAAATAGGTCTCATGAACTCCAAAAACAAGTAAAACTTTGGTTAGAGACCAAGTTTCATAGAAGTACTAGCAAATAGGTTGATGCTGTAGGGTTTCTTAAGGAAGATTTTCAAGGAGTCTAGGATAAGAATGCAAAATTGTGGATGGAGATGTATGTTTTGGGGAAGAAAAAGTCTACAGCTTTCATTAAATTCTTTGAAAGGATCAGAGACCCTAACAGGTTAAAAACCACAAGTCTCCAGGAATAGCTTAAATAGGATGTGTGTTTTGGGGAAGAGGACCAGCATTTCAGTTTTCTCTGTTCGGTCTGGACTTACATGAGGTGGCTGCTAATGCTGGGAAGTGGTAGGCATAGGCTTTGCCTTCGGAAGTTTCTAACAGGCTCTGGAAAAATGGAAGAAAATTCTAGAGCCCCTCAAGAATGCCTTTTCACTGGGGCAGAGAATGTGAAGCTTTTCTCTTTGAGATGGGTCACTCCTAATCTCAGGAAGAGCAACGTTAGTATCATGCTAGCTCATTGTTTCTCACTGGAGTGTGTGACCTATCAGATTTTCTCGAGCTCTCCCTCACGCTCCAGTCTAAGCTATTCTTTGTACTTGAAGATGGCTCGGTTCTCCTGTCTCCTGTCTGTTGATACAGTTAAGACTTTACCTGGAATGATTACTTTAGCATTTTTTGTGTGCCTTAGGACCCATCCTTGACTCATTCTTGAGTTTTCTCTTTATATTTATATGAACTTTTATTTTGTAAAAGCAATGACTGACTTCAATTAATTTTAGGAGTAAGTTTTCCTCTGGCTGCCTATTATGATCTTCTCTTAGCCTTCTCTTTCAAACATCTGGTCTTAATTATGTCTCTAGTCTTTAATTCAACGGGCTGTAATTTGCTCTTTAAAAAAACTAGTAAAAATTGAAAATGTAGGAAATGTGGATTTTGATATTATTTTGAAGGTGAGTGTAATAACCTTTAAGTGATAATACCTATAGTTAAAGCTCTGGAAACATGCAGCTATGAGTTCTTAATTAAAAGCTCTCCCCAAATCTGGCAAGTCCTCTAATCTGCCCCATTAACCTGCTTCCCGCCCCCCACCTCGATAAAGCAACAACAACATAGCAAACAGGTGTTGTACATTTAAGTCACAGGTAACACTGTTAATGGAACAACAGAAGTTTGCACGCAACTCCGTGGAATGATACAAAAAGAGGAGCTCGTTGATGTTATAAGATCCTTCGATCCAGTGTTTGCTGAGGTGACAACTTAAACCAAGCATCAGATCTTCACATGAGACCTGTCATAGTTCAGCTGGGTACACCTTGGCCGAGCTCAACAGGCAGTTTTCAAAACAGTCTGAACAGACATGGCAGGAGATGGGGGTACCACAGGTTGCGGGGCAAGGGTTGGGAATAGGGCTGGGGGTGGGGAGAAGTGGGGAGAAGCTGGGGTTATGGGGACATTTCAGGTATTAGTACATTAAGCATGCAAATCATATGCAAACTCATTCTCTAACTGTTGAATTAACTCAGGCACGTTTATAACTAAATTTCAATGTGAGTTCCGTACATTTAAAGCAGAACTACAGCCAAATGCTGATCCAAATATTTACATCATCCACATAAGTCGTAGCAGCCATTTTGGGAGTAACAAGCCCCAGCACATACCAACTCAGTCTGGAATTCATCCCGACCTCTTATTTGATAACCACTTGAAGAAGTTCGTGGCACATCCATTTAACTCTGTTTAGGCAGCGCCATCATCTGCTCTTCTATGACTCCACTTTGTCCAGAAATCACAAGCCACCTGCTTTGAATTCAGAATGATCTGACAGGGCCTCCCCTACGTGCTATGGGGGAGGGAGGAAATTATAGGGAAGATAAACACAGTCCTTACTTTATTTTCTTTGTGGCCTTGAAACATTGCTCCAGTCCAAATATTTTTAAATTCTCTATACAGACTGAATCTATCTTTCTGGAAATAGACACTGAGTTTTGTCACATTTAGGACCATTTGCAGAAATTCATTTTCAGATGAGGGAAAAGTGTTGTTAAGATTGAAGGTATAAAAAAAATAAATTTATTTTCTTCCTGGAAATTCATCAACTTATTATTATTGTTTTTAACCTTGGATCAAAGAATATTTATGAGACTCAATTTATAGGTGTTGATTCTTCTCTTTGGAGTTAATTTTATGAGAATGGACAGACTTGGTGACACATTACTACAAAGGGCAGGAATGGCCTTGGCCTTTGGGTTTGTTCCAGCTTCAACTGGTCAGCTGACAGTACAAGGGTCCAGAGAACAAGGGTGCCTTTGGGCTCACCCACCTCGGAGGCTGGACTGCAGCAGGAATGAGCTAGGGAGGAACTGAGTAGGGCAATATATTGTATGGAATAGCAAAAGAAACCAAAAAGCAAATTAGGGTTTCTTCCTTAGCTATAAAATAATTCCACACTGTGAGGCCCATTGTCAGGTCTTGCCAAATAGTATACTCGTATCAAGATGGAACCTGTATTTCTTCAGGTAAATTAATAAAATTAATTTAATAACTTCCCAGTTTTTAAAAAACGTTTAATATGAAAAAAAAATCAAACAGATGTTTTGCCTCAAAAAATGGTTTATAATCAAAACTTACATAATCAAACCTTATCCTCAACGAACAGATCTGAACACAGGTAACAATGACGCAGCAATATTTAAATAGAATAAAAAAATACAAGAGGAAAAGGTTGGGGTAAAATTCTATCTTAAACTGTTACTGACAGTACTCCTTTAAAGGCTTCAGCAATTACAGCAGAGAAATGATTCAAGGCACTCTTACTAGATGTCTTCAGGCTACTTTTTTGAGCTGAAAATACTTACACCTTTCCTTTATGTTCATGTACTGAATGATCTTAATATTCCAAGTATTTGGTCATGGCTTAAAACCTCATTTACTTGATATGTATGTGCCTATGTACGTATGTATGTATAGGATATTACCAACAAAACAAAGGAAAATTAACATCATTAAGTGTCCTTTTGAGCTCAACTAACCTTTGAAGATAAAGGAAAAACATAATTTGAGATTAGAGCTTTAAACGGAAAATTGATTCTATTGAACGGGTATTTACCAACTGCGAACCAAAAGTGCATAGTCTGGCCGAGTTTGAAGGACAGGTAGGCCATACTTAAATGTCTTTCATACCACCAGCTGAAAGGTATAAAACCACTAACTGAATTTAGTATCTATATATACTAAGTAGTATATATACCATAGAAAAAAACTCACAGAAGTCTACCGATAGATTTTTATTGCATGGCAGAGTCTAAAATGCAGCTTTAAAACTTTGCCTTATTTCAAAAGATGGTAAAACCGTATGACTTTTAGTTCATATGCACCAGATTCATAAGGCAAATGCTAAAATATCATAGTGTGTAGCTTTCTCCCTGCAAACTGGAAACTGAAGAAACTCCATATTCTATATGCTCCGTGCATACAAAGGGAAACACTGTCGATATCCTCATTCTCTTCTTGATAAAAAAATTTCCTAAAGATGTCAGTAAATAATTACGACTTAGATTATTATCACTTAGATTCCTAACATGAACAGAAAGGTACAGTATTTTCCAAGCCTTGTATTATTCCTTAAAAAATTTTTTTTAAATTAGGATTTAATTGATTTTTTAAAATAGAAGCTTTTAAATCTTTTATACTAGGAACTGTTTCCACCTACCTGCTTATAAATTTAGTTCTGAATATTAACAAACATTATTCTCTATTTCTTCAGAACACTTAATGAAAAACTAAAATGATTTTAAATGACAACTGTTATTTTAAGGTTTCACTTTCAATAATTCTGACAAATATCAGAGATGGGCTACCCAAACATTCATAAGTTATACATGATTACATGTATTTTCTGTCATCTCTAAGGCTCTGAAGAATGTTACATAGAGCTCTATGCTTATAAATATGTATACATATATTTGGATGTGAATGTAAAGAAAGGCCTCCTACAAACATTCACACACACATAAAAGGAGGATGCCACAACAGTTGTTTTAAAAATCTTCAGGAATAAAGAATGCTAGTTTGGTCAAATGCAGTTGGTTATACTAAATTTGTTCCTTTTGATGATAAAGAGCAGAGATGGCCACTTCTGAACATGAAAAAGCACTGGTTAGCATTTACGGGTTCGGGAGGGACCACTGGTTCACTGAAGCATCAGTACCAGGCAATGTAGAGACCCCAAGATCCCAAGAGCCAGAAGTCCCATGCACAGGAGGGGTGTGCCTGATGTGGCTCCCCTTAAAAGGCCCTCACATGCCACCCCGAGAGCTCTGCTTAGTGATTCTCAACCAAATGTCTCAACCTCTCAGACAGCTCAGACAGCAGGCTATCCAATGGCAAAAATTTATTCAACAGGATGTGAAAACAGGATTGTATTTTAAAATACAAAGCAGAAAAGACCAAACATGAAAATGTCTACTTTCCAAACAAAAAGTGATTTTTTTAAAGTATGCAAAGGTAAAATGTGAATATTTGAATATTAGGTGGCTCAGTGTAAAATGGGTCATGATTTCAACACTTTCCAAAGATCAATTCAGAATCGTCAAATGGAAAAAGGCTGAGAACCACTTTGTAGCCGTAACAGTGCAGCTCCTGGCTATACTACTCCCACACTTGCATAAAATGTATACAGAATATCATGCAAATCATACTCCAATATTTCTCACAAGTAAAGCACACGAACCTTTGAGAACTGTTAGACACAATGGGTTGAATAGCCCATGGACATGGGGAAGTACAAGATGAAGAAGAGTAACACCGATATATACATGTGTGTGTATATATATATATATAAATATATATCAATTTACCCTTTTCCTTTTTCCTGTAAAAGCAAATTAACACAGACACCTGGGATGAAAGTCAAAACTCACATGGGACAGATTTTAACTGCAGACTTTAAAACCAAGTATGTTTCTCATTTTAGGACAATGTTTGCACGTCAACTAGTCACAAGGCACAGTGAATGAAATATAATAGACAAGATCTCAGGAGTCATTAGACATCACGAATTTTCTGCATTGCCCAGGACACAGTACCTGTAGCTATTGACAACACTTTGCAACACATTACAGAGCGCAAGTTCAGGAAAGAAAATAACCATTTGTAACCTTACATTATGAACCTGATGGATGGCTGAGAAAGGAAATCCAGCGTTCTGATTCGTCCATATCTCACAGACAGACGACTGCTGATATAAACAGAAAACTATCTCATCTTGTCAATATTTAGAACATGGCAGCTACCATGGTAGAATCAAGGAAAGGAAGGAGGAACATAATAAAAAGCAAAGAATCACATTTCTTAAACACTGACTCACGCACATACACACACACACGTGCACGCGCACACACAAACTCAAAAAATGTTTTAGGATGCCCAGGTTTAATAATTGGCTTCCAAGTCATTCTTTTGCTTAAAAGCATTTTGGGTTGGCTGAAGGGGGGGGGGGTGGGTAAGAAAAAAAAAACACTTATGCATTAGTTTTATATCAAGGGAGATTACCAATAAATGCACATCTTGGAAAAAGCAAACTGTTTTACATTTGCCAAAGAGAACGGAAATATCTTCCCTCTTCACATCATTCATTTCAGAGGATAAATAGTTTCATGAAGTTCAAGATGGGAAAAAAGCCTTTAACGCAGAATAAATGTTTTTATTTTCTTATCTTCAATGACCAAAAGCAAACAATGCAATAAAATGACTTTCCTGACTTAGTCATTGCTCCACTTGATAAACCTAGAAGATCCTTCTCCCTCCGGAGTTCTCAAGGGCAAAACTGCGGTTGACATGGAAAGAAGCATCAGTCTGCCACTCAGCAGTGGAAGTGTGTGTGGTGGGGGAGGCAGGAAGGAGATTAGAGCAGGGAGGGGTTGGGGCCAGGAAGCCGGGGTCTGTTACTGAAGCAGACGCTTTGGTGAACAGCACTGGGGAGCCTAATGAGTCAGCTCCGTGATCTCAACTCTCCACCACACCATTAACAATTAAATAATTAACAATTATTAAAAGGCAATAATGTTTGCTTAGAACCAAATGCCAAACTAAGTCCCCTCCCGGGAATTACAGCAGAACCACCAAATAAAGCGAAGAGACTCCTGGCTTGATCTTTATAGAGTTCTTTTCCTGAATTCCACCATTCTAAAAGACACCATGAAATTGAATCACAGAAAATGGCAGCATGCCTAAACTTACTCAGTAAGCACTGTGAACATCCCCAGAATTCACAAGCAGGCCGTACAAAGATCATGCAGGAAGGAGATAAGAACATAACCACAATATGGTTTAGAAGCCCGGCAAAGAACAATCGCATCAGCAAATGAATTATGGAAAAGAAACTTATCCCTGGCTAAATGTCTTCCCTACCTCCACCCTCCCAAAAATGCTCACCAGAAATTTAACATCTCTCTGTCCAGTTACAGTGGCATGTCCCACCCACACACAAACATCTTTGCTTTCCATCCCTTCTGTCATCTGGATGACTTGCTGGGGACGGATTGTTAGGTAACTGGCATTTCCTTAAGGAAGTCAGATCCCTGGGGGCCTGACCAAAGGCAACTTCAACCACCTCCCACTTTAAGTGGTTTAACCAGGTTTGCTACTCTCAGCTCCCTCTCTCAACTCCATGCTATTTCCTCCACAGGGGATCTTCCTCTTCCTACCTTTCAAAAATTAAAACTCTAGCAAGCTAAGTGTTGCCCATTAACCTCCCAGCCTCATCTACAATAGCTGCCATCTGATTTAAATATACTAACTCCATGCTTTGGTGGGACTGCCATCTTAACTGGCATAAAACATACTTCTAGGATATCCTTGACCTTTTCAGTACTATCATCCACAGTTCTGAGCTAATTCTTTTACAACTTTCAGAGACTTTTAGTGCTAGAAGTAACCCAGGGACCGCTTGTCATCTGCCAGATGAAGGCGCTGAACTGACATTCAGAGAGGGTAAGTGGCTTGCTCAGGTCACACAGGGGAGGGTCACAAGTCAGCCTGTGGGGATGGCTGGGAAGGAGTGCCAGCTTGGTACTGACTTCACAGGAAGCCAAGGAAGGCAAAGGGAGTCTCCAGTTATATGGAGATATGTATTGTTTTACTGATCCTGGAACAAGTGTCTGTAAACGTAACCAGTTCAACGAAGAGTCTCAACTCCATTGGAGTTCAAATAACCTGAATGTTTTATTGTTTTCCAATCCTTATTCCCAAATGGGCCAGCCCAGTCTCCCCTCCCTGATGGGCATCAGGCCACTTGACATTTTGGGCAGATCTCCTAACTTCCTGGTCACTGTGAGTCACTAAGAATCCATTTTGTATGCAACTCCAGTATCATCTGATTCGAACTTTGCCTTCCCTTACCACAGGCCAGTCTTGAGGCTTAAAAAACCATGGTGGCTAAAAGAGATTTGATTTGTACTTGGTCCTCTTCTCCTTTGTTCTTCCTGTAGGAGCAGGGAGGAGTGGGGTGGAATGGTCAATCCTGGAAACCCAGGACCCAAGCTCTACCTCCTTCATGCCCTTTGTTGGGGAGGAGAGCACAGGACAAGGACAAGGGCCTCTTTTCTTATCTGGCTATGGCTAGATTCTCCGTTGGCTGCACTGCTTCTCCAGGTGACACTTGTGTAGCTGGTGCTTCTCCAGGTGACATCCTTGTGTAGCTGGTGCACCCACCCTGCCCCACCCCCACACAGGTTCTGCTGTATACCCCTGTGAGATCTTTGGAGGGCTCTGCTGAGGAAGGGGAGTGGGTCCCCACTGCACAGTTCCTGATGTGAGAAATACGTCCCCAGCTTGACTTCCTCTAACCTCTGCTCAGCCCTCCTAGCGTCCATGCTGGCCCCTTGGATGGGACGCAGGGGACAGGGTATAACCCAACCTCCTCAGGACGGGCTTGCTCTGTGACCACTCCCCTCTCTGCCAGGAGATGTCCCTCCAGTTCCCTCTTCTTCAGCTCAGGCTGGTGTATCTGCTTGTCAGAATTCCAACTGTGGAAAGAGATGCCAGTTTCCCCTTCTGGTAGGTTCCCCCACTCTGGATAGACCTTCCTCTTAGAGCTCTTCTCACTAGGCTTAGAGGGCACGGGGACACCTCTCTCCTCTGCCACATGCTCTCCTCAATGGCTCAGACAGTTCTCAGCCCTTCCCAACACCAATCTTCTGCCTGTGCAGACAGGCAGCTGACTGGGCAGGGCAGGACTCATTACCTCTTGGTCAATCCTGAACAAGGTATCTGGCTCCATTCTCAGCAGCTTTCTCTTGAGAATGTTTGGTACTTAGTACCTACATGAAATTGCCCACTTAACATCTTGTTACACGAATATTATCTTCCAACAGTCCCAGAAAGTTACCACAGTTAAGGAGGGAAGAGACCATCTCATGCATCACTTATTTTATTTTTAGAAATCCATATAAAATTTTTTTCAATGAAGAAAAAAAACCTACCTCTAGTCACATACACTGAAGAGACTTTGCATATGGTTTATATACATTTTAAAGACGTTACAATAACTATTTTCATGTATAAGCTATGTCTTAAACTTAGAAAAAATAGAACTTCTATAATTTCCAACAATTAATTGACTCAATGCAAATGGTAAAAAGTCAGACTTTTAAAAAAGAGTTGAAAGTAGATGCAGTTAATTGAGTTTTAGTTATGGAGGTTGTTGAAGAAAAAGCTGATAATTTCAGATACCGCAATAATTCTGTTGGCAATAAATAATTCGTGAGGCTCAAAGAGCAGTTACTTCAGGGGGATCAGCTGTAACTGGTGTCTTCATAATATAAAATGGCTCTTCTTCTAGACACAATGGTTATTAGACTGAGTGCCAGAATGATTTTTTTAAATGCAAAAGAGTTTCCACCACAGAATTTCACTACATTGATGAAGATAATATTTCGGGGTACAACTTGTACTGAAGTGCTGAGTTTTGAACAATTCTGAGAAAGAAAATACTGGTGATAAGATTTCATCTAGGGCCCAAATTCCTAGAACAGTAGTAACTTAAATCTAAGCTTCGATTAAGCGTTAGAGTGTCTTCATCTGTGAAGAACAATAATAGTATTTGACCCACTTATTTCATCAGGTTGTTCTGTAATTCGTTAAGCTTCATGAGAGACGGAACTTTTTCACAGCTAAATTTCTAGGACCTGGAAAGTAGAAGGCCGTCAAATGTATTTACTGAATCAGTGGAATCATAGAATGTGTTCAAAAGTTTCTTGGCAAATAGTAAAGCACTACAGGAACATTAATTACTGCTGTTCGTTATCATTTGTAATTGGTCCGCTTTGTTGTTGACACTTGTGCCTTCCGTCAACGACGTCACTGCTGACGTATTTCTGGTAAAAGGCACCAGAAATTAACCTTGCAGACTTTTTATTAGAACACTTCTCATCTTTCCTGATAAAAGCTGACAAAGGGCTGCTCACTTCGTTGAAGACAGAAGGAACATTTGTAATTAGTACACCTCTATGTTAAAGGCCAGCTTATACAATTCTATAAAAGGACGTTAAACATCCCTCTGCAAGTTCATTTGCTTATTTCTCAGGCTAACTTAGCTTATCTGAACCTGAATTACCATGATATCCAAATAAATGGGGATTAAGGAAAGATGTGTAGTAGTCTTATAACTGAGATATAATTAATAATTTAATGTTGATTTCCTTGATGAAGTGAAGGTATATAATTTTATCATTAGTGTAGACCTCTCTCCTCACTCTGGAAATGTTTTCTTAAAATACAACACACAGCTCACTCATTCTTGTCACCGTCCTGTATCTCAGGTTACCAGGAATTCGGTTCAGAAAATACAACACGCTTGCATTCAAATATACTGACAAAATGGAAAGCGCATTCTCTCTCTTCAAGGTTTTCTTCCTAAAGGTGGACTTCTTTTCTGCTCAACTGGTAGCAATCCAGTAGTTTATAGTATATTCTCTCTTCCTCCTCATCTATTTCCCCCCTCTTTACCAGAGCATTCTCAAACAGTGCTATAACATCTTCTACTAAAAGCCAACAGACTCCTTCCCTTGATCACCTACTCAATTTCTGCTCTTCTTTAAGAACCACAACACCCCAAGAGGTGCCTATGCCGTCTCCATGTTCCCTTTTCCTGTCCTCACTTGAGTCCACCTTTCTCCTGAGCTCCAGACTCAGACACCCAGTTGCCTTCTTGGCACCTCTACTTTGATGATTAATAGGCATCTTAACCTTAAATGTCCAAACCAAGCTCCTGCTTACCTCACCTTCTTTTTTAAGCCTTCTTGTCTTAGCAAATGGCAAATCCCTTCTTCCAGTGGGAATCATCCTTTTGCTCACATTTCCCATCCAGGAGCAAATCCTGTTGAATCCACTTCTACAGCCTTCTCATCCTAACACTGCCTGATCCAAGCCACTACCTTTTCTCACTTGGATTATTCCATGAGCTTGCAAACTGGTCTCATTGCTTTCACCCTTGCCTCCTTGGTGCTTACTCTCAATACAACAGCCACCATGACCTGTTTGAAATGAAAGCTGCATTGTGCTGCTCTGCTCCATTTAACTCACAGGAAAATCCAGAGTCCTAACGATGGCCTGCAAGCATCTCTGTCCTCTGCCACCCATCTCCGCTTCATCTGTCCACCCTCCGCTCCTACTATTCTTCTTGCTGGTTCTGGACAGCAAAGCACACTCCTGCTTCAAGCCTTTGAATGTGTCTCCCCTTCTGCCTGAGATGTTCTTCCTCCAGCTACTGTGGGACTAGCTCCCTTATCTCCTGCAGGCTCTACTCCAATGTCACCTTCTCAGAGAAGACTTCCCTGAGCATCTGGCATATTATATCCAAATTAAGTCTATGTTTCCCCCACTGTAAACAGATTATTCTTTCAAGCGGAAGTTGAACGTTTAAAAAAAGTTTACAGCATAGGAATCTGTCTCCCTGGCACCCTGACATCATTCCAGGATAGCTACTGCATCTTCTGAGCGCAAGGCATGGGTCACAAAGTAAGTAGGAAACGGTTCTGCTTTTTGTCACTGTTTATGGAATGCAGACTGTTACAGACACAATCCCTTTTCCACTGTCAGGACCCGTAGTAAACTGGGATTCAGAGGCTGATGGTGGGTCTTGGAATGGAGCAAGCTGACAGTAGCTCCGTCTACCCACCAACACCAATTAGGCTCTGAAAACCTGCCAACACTGTGTAGTTAGTTTAATAATAATAAAAAAAAAAGTGTGTGAATAGAGCCCTCTGGTCAGATTCTACCAGAGATGAAATTTCCTGCCTTGTGCTGGCCCTGAAAAAGAAAATCATTTTTTTCTCGGTTTCTCCCTTACTTTTGTCATAATTCTTTCACACTTCGGGTTGTTCAGAAATTGACCAGAAAGAATCCAACAAGAAATAAGAAAGGTTCAGGGTGAAAGCTAAAGGTATAATGAAGCCCATTCCTTCTCTTGGATGCCAGCACTTCTAAAATAAAACAAAAACAAACTTGAAGACTGAACAAAACAGCTTCAAAGGCAAAAGAAAAAAGGGCACCCTAACAAAGGAAGGCTCGGGCAACAGCCAGCGGACTTGGCGGCTCCTTGAGCAGAGACTAAAATGAGATCCATCAAAAGATGGAGTCAAAGGGACTCAGTTCAGGCAAGGATTGATGCACCAAACACCTCTGTCTTTTCTTCCAGCAGTGACAGCCCTGCAGCCCCTTCCTCCAGGGGCACTAACGGAACGCTGCCTGGAAATCAGAAAACTGGAACCCTCTGTCTCTCCAGAGTTGTCCAGAGGCTGTGAGGCAGCCTCGGATCACTTCTGTCCCTCTGCTGTTGATACAGAAAAGGTGCTCCTCTGCCCCATGCACATGGCCCTCAACTGTATGTGATTCTTCTTTTTCAACTATACTTGAATGTCTCAAGTTCAAGTTTTTTTGTTTTGTTTTGCTATTTATTTGCCACCGATGCTTGTTCTAAAAGTTTTCAGATGGACTGTTTCATTTGCAGGGGACGCTGGACTCGAGAAAATCCTGCTTCCTGTCATTTCTCCACCTTTCTGAAGAGCAGTCCTATCAAACCTTCGTGACCGTGACCTTCCCCTGTGTCCACAGGGAAATTCTTGGACAGATCACCTGCTGGAAGTGAAAAGTCAGGCCAACAGTTGTTCTCGGTGTGAGATCCACTATTGCTGGTGTCAGCATTAATCCATCTAGCAAAAGTGGGAAGGACTAAATACCATTTTTGGTCCCATCAAAAGTCCATTGGTACGATAGAGATTCCGATTATAAATTCCTATTGCTTGCCCAAATTTACAGGTTTCTCTCTTTCCCTCCCCTCCTACCTTCCTTTCTCCTTCCCTTCCTTCCTTGTTAACTGATTCTGCTACTGACAGCACATAAAATCAGCCCTCAGCTACCAGAGTAGGAGAGAACTATAGGCTTTATGATTTCTGTTATTCATTTGTAGAGATAATGTATAACCCGCATTCCCTAATATGACGGTTGTAGCCCTAAATGACAATACACAATTATTTATGATATCTCTTCAAAAAAAAAATAAAGCAGGGCAAGAAAGAAGGAACATTGCACAGTCCAGATCTTATTGTCCCAGTTTCTCTGGATATTGTAGGGAATTTAAGTCAAGTGGGATCATGCTGCTTATTGCAATATGGGCTATTTGTTCTGCCTCAGACTTTGGATGCCACCATTACTGATACATTTTTCAGAACAACTAAACACCTAAAAACCAGAAATATTAATAACTCATTCAGAAAAGCAGCGATCAGCTT
Source organism: Felis catus (assembly GCF_018350175.1). Classification (NCBI taxonomy): domain Eukaryota; kingdom Metazoa; phylum Chordata; class Mammalia; order Carnivora; family Felidae; genus Felis; species Felis catus. Next base: position 119,570,856 of record NC_058374.1, read on the forward strand.
TTTTATCATAACAGGAAATGCTGCAAAGGAACTGGATTTTGCAGAGTAATACTGTTCTTTGCCTGTAACATCTTTTTATACATTATGCTCCTTTCTTGTAAACTGACACTGTCATTTTCTTTATTTAAACCCGTTTATTAACTAGATGCTCAACACTGCTTCTTGCATCTGGTAACAAAGATGTATTGGATAAAGCCATTCATTCACCAACGTTGAGACCCACTATCTCCTCATATTATCCTTATGCGAAATATGGACAAACGAGGTCTAGTTGAATGATTATCTTAAATGATGCCCATCCAAGAGGTCCCTGGCAGAAGACTGCATTTTTTTTCTTCAGTTCTGCCTGTTCAACACTGAAATCAACACATTGGAGAAATTACTTGAAAGGCATACTTTTTCGAGGTAAGGTTTTTAAATTAGCACATTACAAACTTGGGAAGGATCACTGACACACTGAGTGTTGACCAAGCTTTACAAAACATTGATACTCTAGGACTATTGGATAAACAACTTGATAAAACTGTTTTTGCTGGAAAGGAGTAATGTAAATGTAAAGTCCTGCATTAAGGTTACACACACACCATCACCACCACCACCACCGAGGGCTGAGAAAAGACGCACGGCTTAGCTCGTGGCCATTGGTAAAGGCTGGGAAATTTTCATGAAGGAAAGCTCAGTAGGAGTTAACGATATGTTAATGTTGTCGAGCATGAACATCAAGGAAGCAGATGTGCCCAGAGCTGGAGAATCAGGATGCTGTGAGGCCCATATCCCACTATCAGAATGATATTGGCAAGGCGCTAGATATGATTAATAGAGTAAGGGGAAAACATCAAATTGTCTATAGTCTTAGCTATTCTCAGCAAGAGGGAGCAGATTTATCCTTCATGTTTTCTGAAGATAGCACTAACTATGTAGTAGTTTTAGGAAGGCTTATTTCAATTCAACATAAGGCAAAAGTTCTACCAGTTAGAAATTTTACGATGCTGATAGGGGCTGTTTCACAAAGTGGGGGCCACCTTTCCAGTGACAAATTTAAGCAGAAACTTGTGGCTGTCTATTAAGGATGTATGAGGAGGGGTGCTGTAGTAAGTTATAAGACTAGATACATTTTCTGGCCCCTTCCCGTTCTAAGTTTCTCTGTTTTTCTTTAACAGAAGTACAGAAGAATCTTCTAGCCATTAACACAAGTTACTTCAAATTTTTGTGATGCTGCATTCAAACCTCATTAGAGACCCTATCATGTCAGGGCATCATGTGGTTCAGTTGGTTTAGTGTCTGACTCTTGATTTCAGCTCAGGTCATGATCTCAGGATCTCATGATCCTGTGTCAGGATCAGTGTTAACAGCATGGAGCCTCTTGGGATTCTCTCTCTCCCTCTCTCTCTCTCTGCCTCTCCCCTGCTTGCACATGGGTCTCTCTCTCTCTCTCAAAATAAATATACAAATATTAAAAAGAGAAAAAAGGGGTCATGTCATTTTATAACTGTTTACATGAAGCAACTGTTTGCTACTCCTGATTTGTAAAGAATGTATGTCAAAAGCGAAGGATTTTCTTTACAAAGTTTATCCATGCTCCCTTAGAGGTTCAGTTCTCTATTAACCTTGCATTTATATAAAACATTAAATATTATTAACAGAATTTGTCAAGGATTCAAAATATTGGACTAGAGCCATTTGGGGTTCTAGAACTTTGGAATGTGTTATGTCTGCTGGTACTCAGTTTGGTTAAAGACAGCATAGGTTGTTAATCAACACAGTGGTTAAAGCACAGGTTGTGAAGCCTGACTGGGTCCAAATCCTACCGGTACTTCTTACAATCTATGAAGCCTTGGGTAAGCAACATAAGCTCTCCATGCCTCAGTCTCCTCATTATAAGTTGTATTAATTGGTACTGCCTCTGACGATAGTAGTGATGAGCTAACTACCAGATCTAAGCTAGGCAGGAGGCATGCTACTGTTCCACACAGTCTCTCTAAAAGATTTGAAGCTATCCCAATATGTGTCTAATCTGGAGTCCTAGAAACCTGCGGCTTTGTGGTGCCTATAACCTTGTGTAAATTAATCTGGCAACAAGTATTTACAGAGTGCTTATTATAGTGAATTTTCAAATGGTGAAAGAAGAGTCAGGCTTGCTGTTACACAGTCAACATACACTTCATTATAAAAGAAAAATAATTTTTTAAAATATAAAATATAATGATAGATTTTAATATATGCTAACTCATAAAGTATTTAAAGGTATTTAAATAGGGATATCATCCATAAATCCTTTCCAAAGGGCTCCAATAATAATTGGGTTATAACATAGACAGGAACTTCTTGTTCGAACTAAGCACTGTTGTTTCCATATCATTGGAGGGGTATCAGTTTGGGCTTAACAGTTGGAAAATAGAAATAGTTTTGTAAAACTAAGTTAAATATTATGAGCTTTACTCTACAGTGCATTTATTCCCAGTTGTTTTGAAAAACATAGTGTAGAAGTTATCTCAAAATAATGATACTTTCTAATAAAGCCACCCCAACATATAGCTTTAGAGTTTATAAAATACTTTGACAGCTGCCACTTTACTTATATGTCTCACAACAATAATGTGAGATGGGCATTAATTTCATTTTAGGAAGAGAAAACTAAGACTTCGAAGGGCTAAGAGGCTTGTTCAGGGTTATAGAAGTAATAGATAACAGAGATGGGATTTTTAACCCTGATCTCATGACTTCAAATCCAATTTGTTTATTTAAAGATTTTATTTTTATACATTTATTTTATTTTTTAACATTTACTTATTTTTGAGAGAGAGAGAGAGAGAGAAGGGGGGCAGAGAGAGAAGAGACAGAGCATCTGAAGCAGGCTCCAGGCTCTGAGCTGTCAGCACAGAATCTGATGTGGGGCTTGAACTCATGAACTGTGAGATCATGACCTGAGCTGAAGTCGGACACTTAACTGACAGAGCCACTGAGCCTCCCCTAAAGATTTTATTTTGAAATCCCTACACCCAATGTGGGGCTCAAACTCACAATCCTGATACCAAGAGTTGCATGCTCTGGGTGCCTGGGTGGCTCAATCGTTTGGACATCTGACTTCAGGTCAGGTCATGATCTCACGGTTCATGAGTTCAAGCCCTGCATCAGGCTTTCTGTCAGCACAGAGCCTGCTTCAGATCCTCTGTCTTCCTCTCTCTCTGCCTTTCCCTTGCTCATTCTCTCTCTGTCTCTCTCTCAAAAATAAATAAACACTAAAAAAAAAAAAAAAAAAAAAAGAGTCATATGCTCCACTGACTGAGCCAGCCAGGCACCCCCAAATCTGGTATTTTAAAAATCTCATCGGGGGCGCCTGGGTGGCTCAGTCGGTTAAGCGTCCGACTTCGGCTCAGGTATGATCTCGCGGTCCATGGGTTCGAGCCCCACGTCGGGCTCTGTGCTGACAGCTTAGAGCCTGGAGCCTGTTTCAGATCTGTGTCTCCCTCTTTCTCTGACCCTCCCCTGTTCATGCTCTCTCTCTGTCTCAAAAATAAATAAATGTTAAAAAAAAATTAAAAAACATCTCATCAAGTTTAGTATGAAACACTGAAATCAATACTTATGGAATAAAACAATTTTTCTGCCAGACATTCTCAGAATGTCAAAATGGGTTTATTCAGGTGCCTACTACTGATATTTCTGCCTGCATAGAAGACATTCCCATTTCTGGTCATGGCACTCTGTCCATGGGAGGGGGCTCCTTTTCCACCCCTCAATCTGTGTGGTGCATGTGGAGCTAAAACCACCTCCATGCAAACTCACTCTCTCTCTCTCTCTCTCTCTCTCTCTCTCTCTCTCTCTCACACACACACACACACACACACACACCTTCTTCTGTGATTAGCTTTGGACAGATAAGTGATCCAAAACAGGCTGATCTGAACAAATGGGACCCAATGACGGGACTTTGGGGGGAACTCTTGGAAAGATAAGCCCTCTTTCTCATAGTTTCCAGTTGAACAGGAATTGGATTTGAAACTCCCTCATACAGAGAAAGACTGTTTGGGAAAAGAGCCAATCCAGAGGAAGCAGAGCTGAGACACGAAGAGCCAAAGAGCAAGACATCATATGAGCATCTGGACCCAGGTCTACTTGGACTTGGCAGTGAAATAATTCAAACACATGCCCTTTTTAACTGAAGACACCTTGAGTTGGATTTTTGTTAGTTGCACGTACATAGAAGAGTCCCTACTGGAATTTTACTTTAGTCATATACAAATGGAATTAACTGAGACAGGACCGCATAATCAGCCAGATTTCTAAAAAATTTTGTCTTCATTTTTTTTTTTAATTGGAAAAAGAAAAGGAAGAGGGAGAGGGAGAATAAGAAGATTCTCCTACCCTTGAAAATTTATCAAGGTCAGATCAGAAAAGCCAAAACTCTGACCTGTGGACCCAAGAACTGGACTGAATATAATGAGAAACATTCCAAAGATTTAACAAGTGGAAAAATAGCCTGGTGTGGCTCTTTGTGAATAAGCTGCTCCCTGTTAGCAAGCCTAAGGCACCACTAAATATCACGAGGTCAATTCCACTGAAATAGGGTTTTTATATATTGTCAGATTTCTTATTTATTCAGTTGAAAATAGGATCTTTTATACCGATCTTTCTCTTAAAAAAAAAATCCATAGTCTGTTTTTAATTGGGAACATTCCCTTTGGTTAAGGACCAGGACATGGAGGGAAGGTGGAGGCATCAAAGCTTCTCTAGCAAAATGAACGGAGCTATTTAGGTCTGACTGGAGTCTGTCAGAACAAATTCCTGGTCGTCTAATTTGCCTCACTGATGGACTTGACAGAGAATGAAAGAATCCAGACTTGTAAGATGAGTACCAAAATCTGAAAACAAACCCATCTGAGTGCTTTTCCCACTTCTTCCCATTATTTTTTTTTTAATTGAGGTATAGGATAGACGGTAACACTTCAGTATTTCCCAAAAGACACTAAGCACATTGGAATTTCTAACCCCAAAGTTGTGACAGGGAGAGCAGTATATATTTTGAGAAGAGACAATTAGCTGTCCACGTTAATAAACAAAGGGTGCACACATCAGGTTTAAATTCCAATTATGAAAGCAATGTTTTCCACTTTTGCTTGGTGTGATGCCTTTGGGAATAGATGGCTGGTGGTCTCGAATTCCTGGCTTGAAACAGGGCACAGATATCATCAACATCCCAAGTTATCTCTGAAGCTGGTATGTCAGCTTGTCAACTCGACAAGCTGTCAAGTCGGAAGCTCCTGATGGAAGAGCCTACCGAGTTTATTCTTCACCTTCTTTTTTTGGTTATACGTTATCTGTCTGTGCTTAAGTATCAGGAGTTGCTCTTTAGACCTTCATGGAAGAAAATTCTGAAGTCATGGACAGGCTGAACCTTTCTGAGTAGCGGCTAGGTGATAAGAATCTAAATTAAAAACCAGCCATTAACCTATGGGCATTAAAAAAAAATCTGATGTTAACACAGTAATAAGAAAACTTGTTAGTTTTAGGGAAAAATCACTCTGTAAAATGTTATTCCTTTAACATAGTTGTGCTATTTTCTAAAGGCTGATTCTGTAAATTCCCATAATGCCAGAGCAGTGGGCAGTATTTCTAGAAACAATAGACTTTCTCTCCCAGGGAAAAGTATGATAGAATCAATTACCATCTTCCTTCTTTCCCAAAGATGGCTAAGCATTTGCCTCATGGCTTTTTGAGATATTCATGCCTCTCTAGCTAATTTTGTGTACTGTACATTTCAAGCAAGTTGTAAATTTCATTTAAGGGAAAAATAATCCCTTCTTTGTCACTTAATGTTTTTACCTCACCATGTTAAAATAATAATAACATGCCATTACTGTAAGATATTCTTTGCTACATACTTTCTTTTAAAGTTTTTACTTAAATTCCAGCTAGTTCACATAAATTCCAGCTAGTTCACATATTAGTGTCAGGTGTACAATATAGTGATTCAACACTTCTATACAACACCCAGTGCTCATCACAAGGGGGGGGGGGTGAGGGAATGGGTTAAACAGGTGATGGGGATTAAGGAGTGCTACCTACTTTTGTAACCTGAATTTGTAGAGAATTATTCCATCTATCTTCTGCTTCTCCTGGCTTTGTGATCACTACACAGATCCCTTCTCCATCATAAGACACTTCTTGGGAGCCTTCATATTTATATAATTAAAATAATAAAGAGGAAAATTCCAATTCCATTGTATATTATATATTCTAAGCATGGATAATACTAGAACAAAAAGATGGTCTTTATAGAATGCTACAACCATCTGAGTGAGCATTTACCTTTCTGATATCTTTGGTATTAACTGGCCCTTTGATGAACCAGGGACCCACGGGTGATACATCTGAATTGAGAGTCATATCATCTATGTATTTACACATAAATTTCTTACCTGATACATACAAATATGCTTTCACATAACTTATCTTATCTGATACACACAAATCCCAGAGGCAGGATTTATCCACATTTTAAAGAAAACTGATGTTCAGAGAAACCACATGACTTGGTACAGGTCACACAGCCAGAAAGAAACCAAATCAGAACTCCAAATGAAGAAGCCACTAAGGAAACAGCATCTACTGTTTGGAGAAACCACAAACAAGGACCTCTCTGTATGCACAGTAAACCCCACCCACATACAAAGCTTTCACAAACATGTGTACAGGGCAGAGTTCTACCAAGCTGTGCAGAGAGGGTCTCCACCAAAAGGCTCAACAAATAACCATTATAGTTTTGCATTAAAGGGTTTTATGATGATTCATCAAAACCTGATTCAATAAGTTTCCACTAAACTACTAGTGATTTTATCGTCATTCTTCTTGCTATACCCACATGAGTATAATCTATTACAGCATATAAGTTTGTATTTGTTGAACTGTTATGAAAATGTTTTATGTCATTTAAAAATATTTATACCATTCAGGGGCTTATATCAGTCAGATAAGTGTCTGACTCATGGTTTCGGCTCAGGTCATGCATGATCTTGTGGTTTCATGAGTTCGAGGTCTGCACTGGGCTTTGCGCTGGCAGCTTGGGATTCTCATCTCTCTTTGCCCCTATCCCACTTACACTGTCTCTGTCTCTCTAAAAATAAATAAACTTAAAAAAAATACTTATATCATTTAAAACAGATACCACAAGGTATCAAGAGCCATAGAAGAACCAGGATACAGTCAGGTAGACAGAGCTTGAGTGCTGACTCAAGCCATGAGGCACAGCTCTTACCCACCCAGGGTTCCTCGAGTACAGGAGGGACATTGTGAGGATCAGATAAGATAAAGCACATGGAATCCCAGGCACGGATTTGGCTGTGGCGGGGCTTCTATCTGACTCCCTTTCCATTTCTCTTCTTTTAACAATATCAAAAGAATGAACATTTGTAGAACTTATATGTTAAATGCTTTCAAATAAAGAAGTAATTGGTCTAGTCATACTTATTAAGTGATACTATTTGGATCAAGAAACACTGGCATTTCAACGGTATCAACAGTACTGATTTAGGAGCAATTCAGACCAAGCCTTTGCAGTGCCTTACATAATGCCCTAGGTGAGTTCTGATTCAGTTCCTTTCTGGCTATGTGACCCAGACCACACAAGTCATGTGGTTTCTCAGTTTCCTTGTCTTCAAAATGTGGATAATGCCTGTTTCTCAGGTTTGTGTGCATCAGATAAGGTAACTGCCCCCAAATACTGGTATTTTTATTTAGATGAGAGCCTTAACGACTTCTACAGTATGGATTTTCCTCATTAATATCAAGCTAAAATTTGTTCAAAGATATGTATTTCTTTTACTATTTAGGAGTCCTTTTTATTTTTGTGAAACTAGAAGCATCATTTCATTTTTCCATAAGTATTTTCTGTAAATGAAGGCCTTCTATAAATGGTAGGAAGTTTCACATTGGGAATTTCTTGTTTCTTAGTAACTTTGGAGACTGTGGTCCCTTAACTTGATTAGCCCCATTACTCTCTTTTATTATTCATTTTCAGAGTATTCTGACTTCTAAATAAATATCACTTGAGAACATTTCTAAAGATGGCGAGTAGGCCCTAAATACTGGAAATATTTATCCCCCTTCTGATCGGCTTTCCATAGTTTCACTTTATTTTCACTCACTACAGAACTCGGACTGAAAAGCTGATCAGCCACATGCTATGTGCACAAGAGCAATTGTGTAGGATACTTCGTTTGTACTCAAATGAGATAATAGATGTGAAAGTACTTTGAAAATTTAAAAGCTCTATGGGCATTAAGTTATTATTATACAAATGTGAGTGTGACATTCATTTATTAGAGGCAGGGAAATATGGGAGCATTTCAGAGCTTCTGAGCTAATGAGTCCAATTTAGAACTGTAGGCCAGAAAAGTGATGTTTTCAGCATGACAGAAACCCATTGTCTAGATGTGATTATATCATTATGTTCAGTGGTTTAAAAAATGTTATTAGTACTGAACTCAATTCCATCTCTCACATACTCATTTAAGACAATTTGATGCCAGAATATTACTTATATCAGAATAAAAGCAAACAATAGCCACAGTATTTAAAAGCCACTGGATTCCAAGACAGGTATTTTTCATACTAGTTCAACCTGAACACCGATAATTAAACATCACTCTAGTGTTACTTTTGAAAATCATTTGCCAATGAACAAACTTCATAGTGGAACGGACATTAAATGTATCTCAATTTAACTGTAAGCATTGGTTTTCTAGGTTAAGCAAAGCACTTCCAAACATCTACTGAGTAGATCTTAAGAGGGCAACACTCCTATGAATTATTGCAACCACCAAGAACTTGAGGTTTCTGGCCTATGACTAGAATTCCAGATCACTCTGGTGGAGTCTCTGCTGAGAACAGATTTTCTGACCTGGTGATTTTTCTCTTAATTGCATTTTCCTTTCTTTTAGTAAATTAGCAAGCCTGAAGACGGACTTGTGTTGTTTGGTTAGGTGAGCCTTACCCATGCAACGAAAGCCCCTTGGGAGAAAGGTCCTGGGAAAGAACCTCAGGGACCAGGCTCCTGGTTGGATGGAGGTGTAACTAGCTGCTTGCCTACCGAAATTTTAAATTCTAATCCAAGTCTTTAGGAAGACCCAACTTTATTGGCTAAGCACATAGCCTCGGGGAAGAAATGTGGCATGGGGAGAGCATGACAGGTTGTTAAAAAAGCAAATGGATTTAAAAAATCATCCTAGCAAATGACCAGAAAAGAAAGGATAAGAAAAAAACACCAATTGAGCGGTTGAGTGATAGAAAAGCACTTTAAAAAAAAAACAAAAAACTGTTCAACAACAAAATCACAGAGTATTTCATATTTTGACAGGTTAAAGCTTTGAGACTATTTTTAAAAGGTACACATTCATTTCTCCACGATTTCTGGCATTTCTAGACTAGGAAACATTCTCAAGAGAAACAAACAAAAAACTGCAATTAACACAACCGAAAGAGTTGCAATCCCAGAATTCCTTTTTCTTATTGATTAGTTTCTTGTAGTGCCATCTCCTATTTTCTCTGCTTTCTCTGCAGCCAAAGTGCTGTATTGAGCGCAGGATTTCAGAAAGGTCTAATATGCTCCTGGCTCCTGGCCTATGTCTACATCAGTCATTCGATTGCTGTGAGCAGTACACGTGAGGAAAACAAGCATATCCACACAGACCCTCTGTGGCTCACCGCGTCCCATCCACCCTTTTATCTATCCTCTCTCTGCTTTTGGGCCTTTCTCACCTGGCCAGATACAAGTTCATTCAACTTTCTCAAGGATAGGACAATTCTTGAAAGGGATGCCTTCCAATTGGAGTGATGGGAAAAACATCTGGGCTATTCAACAAGAAATACTAGCCTTTGAATCTCACGAGGGACCTAAGGGAGAAATCTTGCTAGATTATCTCTGAGTGTTCACACGCAGGCAGAGGAGTAATTAATTTCCTCTTTGAAAAAACTGTGCTGTGTGCAGAAATGTCATAAATTATAGGAGGATCTCAGATAGGTGATTTTGTTTTTGAAGTTCGCATAGTCAACAGTAGCTAATGCTCTTTAAGGAAGGATCCTCCTTTACCCAGGAAATAGAAAGTTTCAGAAAATACCCAGTTGGTACTAATACATAAAGACTACATGGGTCAAACTTAAATCATGTCTCTGAAATGCTGTCATTACAGAAATTTAACCACATATATGTGATCCACAAATACTAACAAGTAGCAGGAAATATATGAACAGCTTGGGGGAAAAAAGCTTTCAGACTCTAAAAGAACATCAGTGAAAACAAGAATAAGGATTAAAAGATAATACTTAACAAGAGAGAAAAGGAAAATTATTCATTTCTTGTAACTTGTACATTTTCATCTCCCTTCAAGAAAAGATTCTCCATAATCCTAACATTGCCATTCCCTGCACAAAGATCCCAGAGAACAATTCAATATTGAGAGAGCTAAAAGGAGTTGCAATATACCAGACTCTCTCTCTCTCCAGGGCATCTGCAAGCAGAAAAGTCATGGTTTCCAGAACATTCTCTTCACATTTTTCTTTCATGAGCGGCAGCACAGAATGTTTACCAAAGGCTTTTCAAAACAGAATCTCACCAAACAGTTGAGAAAAATATTTAACAAGCAAAGCAAAGCAATTACAGTCGAATTTTCACCTCAAGATTCTCATCTTAGGTGTGGGAGGCAGAGAGAAAACTCTTAACACACCAGTCTGAACCTGGAAGGAGGATGAAAACAGTTGATTCTGCCAGTTGTTGTCAACAAATCCAAATCTTTGAATCTCGAGGACAAACGCTAGAGCCTTAGCTGCCCCCCTGGACGTGTGTTAAGAACAGTTCCACTGTTGGGTATGGCTGACTCATGTTTCTGAGCGGCAGTCTGAGGGCAGGTGAGGCATGGACACCTCTGCCAAAACCACAGAGAGGGCTAAGCATGAAAGATCTCTCTTTTCAGTTGTGTCAAGCAGCATCATCACCTTCAACTACTCAAGGTGACACTGTGAGACGATGCAACCAGTCCCGACAGTGTGATACTGTTCAAATATGTTAACCCGGAAGGAAATTAACAACATCACGAGGAGTTACTACTTCCCCCCAACTTCTGCTCTGTCATCTAACCAATTTACATTTTATAACCCAGACTTTTGTTATTCATTTTCATTATGATTTCATTCTTACGCGGGATGATTCCCTTTGGCACAAAGACTTTCTGGGTGCAATGGGATCAGACAACTTCTCCCTTAAGAATGGATAACAAGGACCTGGGTATACAAGCCATTCCCGGAAGGTGTGTTTTCAGTCTGGTTTGAGCGAGTAGGGAATGAAGGCCATAGCATAAGATGGTAAAATTCCAGCTGGGTGGACAACAGGCATCCATCGGCTCACTGCAAGCTAGTGTTCAATATCAGAATGCATTACTCGATATGGGTGAAAGGCAAAAATATCACAGAGGCTTTTAACACCTTACCTGGGCCATCTGCCTCTCCAGTTTTGATCGGGGAATATCATCAAAGTAGTTTTCATTTCTTCTCCTCCTTGCATCGCCCTGCATGATAATGTGAGGAACGTCTAGGGAGCCACCAGTGGTGTAAGTGCTTTGGCTAAGTGATGGAGACAACTGAGGAGGAGTGTGATTACCACTGGGATCCTGAATGGAAATACATCATGAAATAAATACCATGTTCTTGTGGCTAACCTTTGGTTTCACAATTGTGAAATACTGACAAGACACACTGCAGGGGTGGGGAGTCATTTCTGAATCACCTGCTAAGGAATGGGTGACATTCTACCATTTTATTAATGGCGTGTTCTAGGCAATACTTTCCCCCCTAAGTATTTCAGGTCAAAGTTTTCAAGGATAATGAGTCAGGCCCGGCTTTCCTACACCAGTGCTACGGAGGAGCTCAGGAGAGAGGCACCCGTATGCTGGGCACCCCTGACGCGATTGGGTGTGTTCACAAGGGAAGAGATGCATCTCCTTGTGGACAGAGTGTCCTCACTGTAGTGACACATGACAAGAAGGCCCCAGTAGGACCTAATGGGTCTTGATTCTCCATCAAAGGGTGGTCTGGCAATCAGGCAGGGAAGAGGACACAGTATGGAAACACAGCATGTCACACGCAGACTGCAGAGCAATGCATATAATGACAGGGGACGTGTTTCAACGGCAAAGATGACTCAAGCTGAGGGAAACTGGTCAGAAGTCAGATAAGGGGTGGCAGACGGCTGGGCTCTAGGGTTTGCAAGTCAGAGGAGGGTTGGATTGTGCTGAGTCTCCAGGCCACTTCTCCCCCAGATGTTCTGGGCCTCCTGTGACAGATTAAGATCCTGCACTTTTTCTTGGGAATCTCTGTCTTTGATCTGTTTGTTGTTCTCCTAAATCTCTTCCAGGGAGCCGGAGGGAGAGGTTCAGGAGGGGAAGGAAAGAGAGCAGAGTAAGTAGGAGGAAGTTACTCGTCTACAGAGGCATTTTAGGATGTTTACACTGAAGGCACCTACATCTTTACCTCCTTTTGTGTAGCGAAATGAAGGTAAGACAATAATCACTTTCTAGTCTTATTTTCCCCCTAATTTATTTGAGGCTTCCCTTACTGGGAAGAAAAACACGTCCTGTTTTTACTTTCACTGCTCCCAAAGCCCCCAGCTGGTTGGTCTCCAAATGTCCCAGTGTATCCCAATTTCCCTAGTGCTCAATTTTCCTGCTGGTTCCCTCCTCCAGCCACATCTCTTGTATTCCCTGGAATCGTTGTGTATCTTCTTCTTTAAAATGGAATCAGACTCACAGTCTTACCAGCTTCTCTCCCACCTGACCCTCTGCTGTCCTGGCAGTAGTTTTGCTGTTTTCTGAAGTTCACTGATAAGAGGCTTTCTACTGCATTTCATTGTCGGCAGTTACATCTAAGTGCCATGCTTGGGTGTACTGTTTGCTATTGCTGCCTTTGCTGACACGTGCAGAAAAGGGATCAGAAGCCAGTGCGGGATGAAATAAAGAGAACAGAGTTGGAACTCTCTAACCAGTCATGGAGATCCAGGCTTTTCGATGAGTTTTTGAGAAGTTCCAACAGGGCCTCATGGAAACCAGTGACTGTTGGCTGCTCCTTCCCACTGCCATTTTGCCAGCAATCAACTCTCATTTTCTTGTTCTCTCTGCTTTGCCCTTCTTGCCTTCCTTCTCCTTCCACGTTATCTTTGTCTCCATTCTATACTTTTCTCTCTAGTTTTTCTGCCCCAGAATTCTAAAATATAGCTGCAATCATTTATTAATGTTCTGGATTCTCTATTCATAATTTCTGAAGGAAGTAAAGCTGACAAATTTGTACCTCCTAAAAAAACAGGAGACCCTAAGGTTAACTTTCAATTTATCTTTCCTTAACTGTGGTCCTTGAATGATTTTCGTTCTGTGGGTTTGAGGAGTTTGACCTAAAACTCATCTCCTCTCACTTGGTGCAGATGGGAATGTGGGAAGGGGGCAGAGGGAGTGGTTCTTTAAAAGTGCTGGTTTGTAATGTGTACATCTAAATCTCAAAAGCATACGCTTAACCAATTGAGAGAAACAAATCTCATCTTACAAAACACAATCAAAACTGCGATTGTTTTTATAGAAATAAGGTAAACCACATGGAAAACAGCCTGTACTTCTCGATCCATTGCTTCGATCATGTCATTTTATTGCACACAATAACTTCTGAGGATAAGAGTGGAGGCGGAAACGAACAAGCTGGGCACTTACCCTGAGGGTGATGGACCGAGGGGGCTTCTGTGGTGGATCGTCGTGCAGCCTGTCTCCCAGAGATGCCAAAATACGTTTCCTGTGGCCAATCAAATTGATTTTTAAAACCTGAAACGACATATATTTGGGTTAAATATTTCATCTGAGAAAAAGATGTCCTAAAAGATGAAAAGTGAAGGGATCTGTGCAGTTACCTCTGCACCATGAGAGATGTGTGAAATCAGGGTGAGCCCTCAAGTCCAGAAAGATGGGAATGGCAGGGGCAGAGTCCAATGTGGCTGTGGAGTGGGGGTTGGAAAAGAGAGCAGAGGCACGGCTCCTCCTGCTGGTGCTGCCCTGGAGTCTAGATCTCCTCTCATCAACCACCACCCTTTCCAGAGGATAAGTCACTTTAACCTGCACCAGCAGAAAACTCTCCCATACAGAGTCTATTGCCCTTAGAATAAAATCAGAGTCCTGACCTGGCCCCAAGGCCCAACAGGGCTGGTTGCCCTCTGCCTCCCTCTGTGTCCCTCCATTCAGGATGTCCACACTGGCCTTCTCTGTTCCTTGAACATTCCATACTCATTCTTGCCTTAGGGCCTCTATCCCTTTTGTCCATCTGCCTGGAATGGTCCCCTCAAGATTTTCAAATGATGCCTTCTCATCCCTCTGGGGCTCAAGTGTTATCTCCTCACAAAAGCCTTCTCCCTCCTCTCACTAAAAGAACCATGTCCTCAACCCCCATCACACTCTACCGCATGATCCTCTTTTTATCATTCTATGAAATAACTTTATTTATAGGTTCAGTGTGTGTGTGTGTGTGTGTGTGTGTGTGTGTGTGTGTGTGTACCCATCTCCCCTAGGTAAACTTCCTGCAGGCAAGGCTCTGGTGTATCTTTATCATTATGATTTCCCAAATGCCTAAAGCAATGCTTGAAATAATAGGGGTTCAATGAATATGAAAGAATGAATTTTAATGTAGATGAAGGTAGCAGAGGAGGGTTGGAGTCAAGCACTACCTACCTGGGGGAAGACTCAAAGTCTCCCCAGGATGGGATTTTGAGTCTGAGGGCCCTACAAGGCACACTGTGGAAGAGGTGACAAAGGAAACCAAGAGTTGCAGACAGTCTCAGTTCCCACCTCTTCCTGGAGCTTTGCAAATGCTACTTTTTCAACCATCCCAACATCCCTCTCTGGAAGGGGTTCTTCTTGCTTTACAGAAGAGGAGCCTGAAGTTCAGAGTGGTTAAGTAGTCTATCTAAGGGCCAGTACGTGGTGGCTCTGGGATTTGAATGAGGTTTGCCTGACTCCAAAATTTGTTTTACTTGAAGGTAAACTGCAAAGTTTGGGCACATCTCCAAATATTACTGATGTTTTAAAAGAGCATATTATAAATCCATTCATAAGAAATGCATTTACCTCTTCTCTGCCCACGTGTAGTTCCAGGACAGAACTAGAACTATTTGGGTCACTAGTTCCTCAAGTACAATACCCATAGTGTAAGTGATCTAAACAAAATCTCTCTTTTCAAGTTTTAAAGAGGAGAGGTGGGCATTCTCTGGCATTCCTCCTGCACTATCTTGAATTTTTATTTGCCTATTTGTCAGTTAGCCATTTGACTTTCTGCCCACACTGATTCAGATTTTAAACCAGCAGTATGCTCTATTCCTTTCACATCTACTCTCTGATCCATGTCTGTTGATGATGGGGATAGCAAATGTTCATCAAGGTGAGTGATCACATGCACCACCTCCCTATGATTTTGTAAACCTTTATCTTGCCTGGCTGATGCATCCTGATCTTTGCAGTCACCCCCATAAAGCAGCTCCTCTTCCCCACACATCATTCTAGTCAATTTCTGTACCTTCTCCTACCCCTTTACAGCTGCTTAAGGTTTGTCCAGCAAATTACAACATTCCAGGTGTAAGTGAACCATGGCTTTACATCTGAGCAGTACACTATTTTCTGCTTTGAATGTACCCTTTTAAATGTCCCTCTCTAAGTACTCCTGATTCTGGCTGGCCTTTCAGCCATGGGAGGAAAAACCAGGGGCAAAAATACACACTGGCTGTAAAACCTCTTAACTTTGTTACAGCTGATAGTTCAAAGCCTTTTAATCTTGGAAGGAGGGCTTGTATTACTTCTCCCTAAATTCCTTATCCTACAGTCGTCCATGCAGAAACCCATTTGCCGTCCTTCTCCATACTCACATAACCCTGTGTTATCTTCCTGCATGTATATTAGCCGGTGTGGCATTTCACTACCTGGAGGAGTTTAGCAAGTTTTGCAAATCTAGAATTTCACCATACGCTCCTCAGATGATTTAGAAGTATGCTTAATAAGGATGGTCCCAATGTCCATGACTTGCAGGCAATATTGTTTACACGATCCAGAGAAATGCCCTTGTATTTTTGCGTTGTTTCTTTTCTTTCTTTCTTTTTTTTTTTTTTTAAAGAGTATCAAGATCAAAGAATTCCTCCATTTCAGGGAAATATAACATTAACCTTTTCAAATGTATTTGCAAGTCTAAAAAACACTACATTCTTCTCATTCTCTTTTATTCTTATTCTCAATTACTTTGCCAAATGCTTCTATTGAATATAAATTCCTCCCATAAAATCTCCACTGCCTTCCTCCCAATAGCTAATTGGACCTGCTGCTGCTGCTGCCTTGGGCCCCTGGGTCCTGCTAAGTAACGTTTTTATCGTAATAAATGAATTCAGAAATACTTTGTCAAATAACTGACACTAAACAACAAATAACTGTGGTAAAACTGAGCTGGTGTCCCCTCCACTGCTGCTTTCAGTTTACTCTCCAACAACTCAATTTGGGGCGAGATACCTGAGTCTCTGATCTCCATTTTCTCACCTATAAAGTGAGGAAGTTAATGCCAATCCTAATGTTGGGAAGATGAAGAGCGAGGTTATGAGAATAACCAGCACAGGGCCTGGTGTAGAGAAGATACAACCTTCACACTGTGCTTCTTGCAGTTAGTGGGCTCTAAGGATGTATGCAAATCCTGACCCCGAAAGACAGGGACTATGTGATTTTCAGAAAGTTAATCACATCAAACAAGTCTGCTGGTGCTTTGCATGCAGAGATTTGGCTAACCTTGGAAAAAGTGCCCACTGAAGTGACATGTACTAGTAGGAAGGGGTCTGGTTTCTAGCTGTTAAATTTATTCCTAGACCTAATCTAAAAGAATGCATGCTATTCTCCCATGCACATTATTTAATCCCCAAAGGAGGTAAGCTGAGGCACTCTACACTGGAGGTCTACTGCTGCCTCCTCTACAGAACCTTCCGGAAGAGTCCAGATAGATAGATAGATAGATAGATAGACAGATAGATAGATAGATGGAACAAATTAACACAGAGTGATGAGTCATGTCAAAAACATGTGGGTAACCCTCATTTATTAGAAATGATCCCACATTACAGAAGATACTGATGATTACCATTTACTTAACATTTGCTATGGTCTAGTTGTGCTAGAAACTGTGCCAAGTACATTATATATGTGTAAATATCTCATTTAATCCTTATAATAACATTCTCATTCTCATTTTAGAGGTGCAACCTGAGACACAAATACTGAGTAACTTGTTTAAGGTCACACTGCTAATGGCATCATGACAGGGATGTGCACCTGATTCTTAACCTGCTCTTTACCACTTACCAGGCTCTTCTTGCTATCAATCTCTACACCGTCTGGCTTCAGCTACACTATAAATCACGTGTCATAAGGCTTCTTAAAATGGTGTTTTGTAAATTTTGAGTTATGTTCAAAACATTTATAATGGGTTTTGATCATCTGAAAACATTAAAATACTATAGCTTCAATTCTGGACAAGGTAAAGCAGTGTTAAAGCTTCAGGTCAAAAGAGCTCAGGTGGGTACCTTACAGAATTCCTTGTGAAATGCATATATAGACAAAGGATAGGAAGTCCTCATCAATCCAAGATTCAATCCAAGTTGGCTAATATTAGAGTGGTGGTGGTGGTGGGGTGACGTTTGGCTTCAAAACTCCCAAGTCAACAATAAGAAATCAAATTGGCCAGACAGTAACAGAATATTCCAAAGAAAGATAGTCACTATGAAAAAGTCAAGTCCAAAGGCAAGTGGGTTTGCCTTGGATGAGAACAACTTAACTAACATACGGTCATCATTGGAAGCAGACAGGGAAGTAGTGGAATCCTATCACTTTAGGCACCATAACTGATGACCAGTCAGTCTGCAAACCTTTGGTTTTTAAAAAGCCAGAGCAATGATTACTGTAGTAGAGAAAAACTCTGTACGGGTTTCATTCCTGTGTGGGTGGAAGTGAACTGCATATAAAAGAAACCCCATGGGTATAAAAGGTAAAGTAATGGTAATATATTGGGGATTTAGTTATTCTAAGATATTGAGCCAATTCCGCTCAATTCAAACACTGATATTGAGTTTCTGCCACAGATTATTTGGCAGTACAAAGAGGGAACTTAGAGAAACGGGACATGAATAACTACACAGTCAAACCATTAACTAAGAAAAAAATTATTATACATATGAGCCTAAGAATGTGGTTCCAGCTGCTGAATTCTAACAGATATGAAATAAAAGTTACTGCATATTTTCTTAACGGTTTTTATTACAACTACTATGAGAAATGTGAGCCAAAGGCAAGGAGTGGTGTTGAACCGACATGAGCTTTCCTCATATTGGGACCCATTCATCAGACCAGTAGCTGCCTCTAGGAATTTTCTCTAGTATCATCAATTGAACAGGACATCTTCAGAAATCCTGTCACAGATCCCAGCAAGAGGAGAATAACTGTGGAGTGACAATGCTGCAATGTTATGTCACTGTCTTTTATGCTTCTGGGTCTGGCTGTGGGAATTCTGCTAGACAATGTCATGCCATTACCCTCACACTGAATAGGCTCGCATCAGAATATATGTCACAGCACCAGGTAAAGTCAGCATACTTAGACTTCTTTTTTTTTCTTTTAAAATTTAACGTGATATATGTTAAACGTTAAATTTAACATGATTTAAATTAAATATGTTTTTTCTTCATCTGCTTTTAAAATTAAACAATGTTTGGATTGTAGTAACAATACTGCTCTCCCACTGTAGAGACAGAAAATACAGAAAAACGAGTAAGGGGACAAGTTCTCTGTAGGCTATTAACATATAGATATGCTTCCTTTCATTTTGTCCCCATGATTATATTTTATAGAAGCTGTAACATAAGTTCAATTTTCACCTTAATTTTTTTCACTCAATATTAAAGCTAAAATACTTCCCTAACATATCCAACTCTCAGTAGACATTTTAAGTAACTCCATATTACCATATTATTGCTTTAGAGAAGCATGGCATAATTTACTAACCATTCCCCTTATTGTTGGAAATTTAGATTGTGCTTCTTTTCTGGATATCAAATATTCCATGGACTAAAAAAAAAATCCTATCATCCTACAATTTCCATTTTCATTGCCATGTTTGCATAGACACCATAGAAAAAAAAACACTGGAAAAAGCTGCGACAATGTGCATGAGTCACAAAGAAAAGTCATGTAGCGACAGTCTGTCTCCATGTTCCGCATGAAATCTCAATCCATTTATTGCTGGCTGGACCAAGTCCTCCAGGGAAAATCACAAATCCACATAATGTTCCTCAGTGTCACATTTTGCATTCGTTATATTTTGGAGTTCAGATTTAGCTGACAGACGTGAAATAACACATGTAGCTGAATACTCCAGAGACTACACATGCAGCAACACTGAGCACACAAGCGATTCCAGTCATCACCACCATGGGACTGCATCCTTTTTATTTCCAGTTTTTTTATTTAGAGGGGGATTTTTATTTAAATGGTACTTAAATGAAACAGCTTTATCCTGCATTTGGAACCCTCTTTCCATTTTAACAAGGTAGATAATTCCCCTTTCCCTTTTCTAGATGTTTGCTAACTACGGAGAGCAACTCTAGAGCATGCATCTGGCTTCCTAGTGGCCTCTTCTAACAAAACTGCAAGTGTTCTGAGGAGTTCTGGTGTTCTTAAAGACCCAGAATGGAAGTTGAGCTAAAAATTTATCTGCTTTGTTCTCATCTGCAGAACTAAATTCTGCATTTAAATGAGAAAGATTTCCCCCCTCTCTGGTAATTTCTAAACACTTTCCACCTGGAAGCGTCAAGGCAAAAGTGCCTGTGTGTCATCCAATTTCAACTCCCACAATGCCAGAAGTCCTCATTTGAACTTGCATTTGATTTTTGACTGTGACATGTTCTCTCTGATTTTTTGGGCTGTAATAATCCATGCCTGGCATAATATGGTGGATAGAAGGACCTCTGAAGCAGAATATCATGACATTTTGTTCTTCCTCTGATTCTTCTTCCAGCTAGCTGATCTTTTTAAATATTATTATTATTATTATTATTATTATTATTGAGAGAGAGGAGGAGAGGGAGAGAGCATGTGTACATGTGTGCACAAGCATGGGAGGGGCAGAGAGAGAGGGAGAGAGAGAATCCCAAGCAGACTCCATGCCCAGTGCAGAGCCTGATGCAGGGCTCGATCTCGTGACCGTGAGATCATGACTTGAGCTGAAATCAAGAGTTGGACACTCAACCGACTGATCCACACTGATGACCCAGCTAGGTGATCTTTAATATCATTAAGCAGTGATATTAGAGGGATAATAATAATCTTACACAACAAACTACTGGATGTCTTTCACATGTAACCCCCATGTTATGCAATTAGTGAGCCACAAAGAAGAAAAAATATTCAGTCCTCTAGGGTTCTCAATATAGTAGTTGGAAAAAAAAATTTAAAAAACAGGTGTGTATATCTTCTTGTCTATTATGTATGTATGTATGTATGTATGTATCCATGTATCCACCCATCCATCTACCTATATATCATCCATCCATCTATCTAAATATATGTGTCTACACAGCCTGCCAAGACTAAAAAGGGTTTCTGTGGATCGAATGAGAATGACTAGGAAGCTGCTCTGGGAACCATGAAGCATTGAACTAAGGCATGATTTCTCTTTTAAGTATAACAGAAACTTTAAACTTGTTTTATCCTATCCTTGAATAAACCTACCAGCAAAAATTTTACTATTATCTTTGTTATTTAAATGTGTTACTATAGATATCTCTGGGTAGATTCTAAATATTTTTTTAACGTTTATTTATTTTTGAGACAGAGAGACACAGCATGAATGGGGGAGGGGTCAGAGAGAGAGGGAGACACAGAATCTGAAACAGGCTCCAGGTTCTGAGCTGTCAGCACAGAGCCCAATGCGGGGCTCGAGCTCACGGACCACAAGATCATTACCTGAGCTGAAGTCGGACGCTTAACCGACTGAGCCACCCAGGTGCCCCTCTCTGGGTAGATTCTAGATCAAGAACCCTGTCTTTCACTTTTCCAGCCTTCTCTCCTATTAATCTAAAATTTCTTTAACTCCAGCCAAATCTCCTCCAGGTCTCCAACTGTGCCATGGACATTTCTTTGACTTAAATATACAACACTTCTGCATATTCTATAAATATGGATATAAATATCACACTCTCCTTTTCATTAGAATCTTGGAAGGATGAAGTCAAGATCCACCTAAAGTTTTCCTTGCTCACCTTGGATTACTGCAACCTCTCTCTCTGAATTTCTGTATTATCTGTGGGCTGCCGTGGGCTGGTAACACTGGATGTATCTTGGCTTGTACTGCTAGCTCTCTTTTTACATGTCTGTGTCTTACCTGTTCCACCTGACTGCAGGCTTTGGAAGTCAGGTAGGTACAGTGTTACTGAGTCCCAGAGTTCCTCATAGCATCTAGCTCACAAGGACATTTTAGAGGGGTATCCCTAAAATCTCAGATCTGATCACTTCTGCTGTGGGTAACAAATGACATAGGAGAACTATCTCTGAAAGCAAAGAGAACACTCGTGTCCTATTGCTTTTTCCTTTCTACTCTCTAGTTTTCTGTTCTTTCTGAGTCTTAGCCCCTGATTCCTTTACACAGTCTTGCCATGAGTGATGGAAAACTGGCTTACCTCCTACCATCTGTAACTCTTTCCCTTTACCTCTAACACTTTAAAAAATCCCTCTGACAAGATTTGCCACATTTTCTTTTCCTTCTGCTATTACTTTTCATAGCAACTACTACCAAATAATCAGCAAACACCAGTTTGTATAATACATGTGACCAAAATACAACTGTGCTAACCTATGGGGTGGAAAAGAGGTTCCAAGTTCTATGGCCCCAGAGAGAGCAAAGGACAGTGCGAGAGTGAGGGGGGTCCCAGGGAATGTAGGTTTTCTCAATACAGTCTGTCTCAAAAAACAGGAAACACTAATTAGGAGGAAATGAGATAATCTTTGCATGGAAAGAGAGATTTTAATGGTATAATTGCTTCTGAGCATTTAAGGGTTCTGGAAGTAGAAAGCCTTCTTTTGTAATCAATGAGAATCTTAGGTTTATTTGTAAAGCTCTCTGAATTACCTCTTGATGAAGGTACTAATTTTCTGATTATATTTTCACATAAACATTGCTCCAGAAGATTAAAACCAAGCAAGCAAGCAAGCAACCAACCAACCAATCAGTTCCTAACTAATTTCCCTGTAAGTTACTTTTAAAGTACAGCTTGCTGCAAATTAGGTTTTCATAGGAGAAATTTGGTTTGCATTGCTCAATAACCCAATCGTTGGGATTACTGAAGAAAAAATTTGTTGCAGAAGAATATGGGAAATATGCGCTATATCCCACATCTGAAGTTATTCTTGGAGATGTGATGATGAGCTAAAAGCGTTTGAAAACCGCAAATCTCTTTGCAGTATTATTAATACATAAAAATACTCTACATCTTAAGAAGTAGAGAGGCCACAGTTAGGCTTATCTTTTGCTAACCATGGGGGATATTCATGGCTACTGAGGGTATTTTTCAACTTACCTTATTCATTCAGTTTTTGAGATCATAAAACTTATGATCTATTATATTGTATGACCCATGGTCTCAGTATTATAAATGATACTATGTTTAAGAAAGTTCATTATTAACATGTCCACATATTGTAAATTAAACGGAATATGCAAAGTACTTGACTAAACACATATTTGTAAACAGAAGCTTTAAGACAAATTGCATTCCAAGAGACAATCTTAGGTAAGTAAGGGCCTGGTTATTCAATTTTTGGG
Source organism: Felis catus (assembly GCF_018350175.1). Classification (NCBI taxonomy): domain Eukaryota; kingdom Metazoa; phylum Chordata; class Mammalia; order Carnivora; family Felidae; genus Felis; species Felis catus. The sequence goes on from NC_058374.1 coordinate 119,593,767, forward strand.
TTATAAATGGTCTTCTTTTCTGCTCTTTTGCTACCTCCTTTGTGCTGTTTGCTACTTTAATGACATAACACCCTACATCAGTGGGTAGGTAGAATAGTGAAAGATGCAATGAATTCAAGGCAATCAATTCTGTTTCTTGTCAGCAGCTCTGATAAAAGAGTTTGGTGTGGGAGGAGGTAAAAATCTACTGAAAACTAGCTAAAATTAAGGTTTAAAAAGTGCATCCATGGATTTTACTTAGCCCAGCTAGCTACTACTGCACTTTAGAGTCAGGTGTTCGCCGTATTTCAGCCCATGTGTGGAGGGAAAAAGAATGTCAGGGGCTTAAAAAAGTATTTCTAAGGAAAGCAGATGTTGTTAGTCCCAAAGACAGGCTCAGGATAAGAAAGCAGGATGATAGTGAGGGACAGATTTTTAATAATCCACTTACTTCCTTTGTTACCTCACCCCATCTGCTTCCTTATCTCCTAGAGAATCACATAACAGAATACAACTCGGAATCACTATATACCCACTAGAATGGCTGAAATAAAAAAGACTGACAATACCAAGTGATGGTAAGGATGTGGATAAACTAGAAATCTCATATTGCTAGCAGAGATATCAAGGGGACACATCTACTTTTTGGAGAACTGCCAATATCTCACATTATGACCCAGTTTCTTACCATATGACCCAGCAAGTCCACTCCTAGGTAGCAGTCCAAGAGAAAGAAAATTACATGTACACACAAAGATTTGTAAATGAAAATTTAACCAGCATTATTCATAATAGCTAAACCCAGCAATCCAAATATTCCATCAAGTAGCCAACAGGTAAGTAATATCTAGTATATTCATGCAATGGAATACTACTCAATAATGAAAAGGAAAAGACTACAGATAATGCTACAGTATGGATGAACCTCAAAAAACATTATGCTAAGTGAAAGAAGGCATACATGTTGTATGACTCCACTTATATAATGTTTCTAAAAAAAAGCAGATCAGTGGTTGCCTATGATAGGAACAGGAGTGAAGATGACAGCAATGGCTGTGAAAGAACCTTCTAGAGTGATGAAAATATTCTAAAACTGGATTGCATTGATGGTTGGACAATTGTATAAATTTACTAAAACTCATTGCAAGGTATACTTCCAATGGGTGACTTTTATGATCTGTAATTATATTTCAATAAAGGTGTTAAAAAAAGAAAAACACTGGGAGGAAGCAGTCAGTATTCAGTATTCAATAAGTGTAATATAAATAAAGCCATTCCTGAAGGCTGTAATTCAGAATGCACCAGACAGAAACCACTGTTCTTCTGGAACAGACTAGTTACCAGTTAGACTAAAGGGTAGGCAACACAGAAACTGCATGCTGTCCGGTATATTTCAAAGGAAATGTGACCACAAGGCTGGTCCTATAGGCTGCTTGGTGAGTAGGATATTCTTTGTTATATGTGTTTAGTACACTAGTACTTATGACTTACCATACATATATTTTAAGAGTCTTAATTCTCCTAGTCATGACAGTTTGGTAAAAGTGCTCATGCTTTCTAAATGGTTACCACAAGAGTTTGTGCAGGTATGAAAAGAAGGCAGTGATCACTAGGAACCCAAATAGATTCTGTAGGGGTAACGGGTGGTGATAATGAGATTCCCTCAAGCACTTGGGACCAGGCTTGCATTCTAAGCACTCAATTAATCACACCAACAATGTGAATGGAGACAGAATGGCTTTCTGGCCCAGAAAGAGCCAATGAAATAGACTGGCAACTGGACTATCATTTAATCATTGGTACTGAAACCCAGCTAAACAAAGAAGGTGTGTGCCAGATTAGGGCGGGCATGGAAACAAGCACAGACGGCAGATTCAAACAGTGAAACAATGGACAAAAGACAACGAGAAAGCCCAGCCTTGACAGCACTGTTGGGAGAGAGGGCTTGACTCCAGAGAAGGCAGGCTCCTTGATTACCTAAGAGGTATTCTCTGCCACTGGATGGAGGCTATTTCATCAGACCTCGTGTTTGATCACTTGAGCTATCCTTCAAAACTCCCTTTCCTCCAACTCCACATGCACCAGGTAGCACAATCAGAATCCGTTTTCTCGGGCACCTGGTTAAGCGTCTGACTCTTGGTCTCAGCTCAGGTCATGATCTCACGGTTCGTGAGTTCAAGCCCCACATCGGGCTCTGCGCTGATGGTGCAGAGCCTGCTTGGGTCTCTGTCTCTTCTTCTTTCTGCTCCTACCCCATCCTGTGCTTGCTCTCTCTCAAAATAAATAAATAATTAATTATATACAGAATTCATTTTCTTGATGCCCAGATACCAGGAAAGGAAGGGCTGAAGATAGGTGGTGGGGAGACTTTGATCATAGTTAGAGAATTCTTCCCACCATCGGTTAACAGATTGGAAATTTTGTTCTCTCATCAATTATCACCACCACTGAGGCACAAGAATCTGCTCAAGAGGGCACAGTGATTAAGAGCCAAGACTGGATGTCAGGGTGATGTGGGTGTGAGCCTTGATTCTGGCACTTTCTATCTACGACTTTGGGTCAACTATTCAACACCTTCAGCTTTAACTAACTTGTCAAAATAATACGGTTAAAAATGGGTATTTACCTCTTAATATAGGAATTAAACGAGATATATGAAAAGCATGTAGTGCAGTGTCTGGCATAAAAAGCATCTCAATAGGGGTGCCTGGGTGGCTCAGTCAGTTGAGCATCTGACTTCAGCTCAGGTCATGATCTCACACTCCGTGAGTTTGAGCCACGTGTTGGGCTCTGGGCCGACAGCTCAGAGCCTGAAGCCCGCTTCAGATTCTGCGTCTCCCCCTCTCTCTGCCCCTCCCCTGCTCATGCTCTCTCTCTGTCTCAAAAATTAAAAAAAAAACATTAAAAAAATTAAAAAAAAAGCATCTCAATAAATACTAACTTTGTTTAGCGTTTGATTAAATCCAGTTTCTGAGCCGGCTCCTGGCATGTGGTCAGTTCCTCAGTGCAACGCCACAGCTAGAAGCATGCAGCAGCTGGCCAGGTGTCCTTCCTCTGGGACCCATCCCTGAGCCATCAGCCACTCTTCTTTCCAAACCTCATTGGTTTCATTGAAAATAAGTTTTTGCTGCACTATTTTAATTTCCCCCTTTTGACAGAGTTATTAGTATGAGGTTGACAGACCAGAAGAATGCCACGGACACAGTGTCTTTGATTTCAATAAAGCACTTGATGAAGTCTTTCATTATCTATAAGATGGTGGGCTCTATGAGAGAAAAATTAAGTGGATTCACAGCTGGTTGTACATATGCACCCAAGAGACATGATGAATGACTCTGTCACAGTCTGTAGGGGGACCTCTGATTGAATGCCACAGGGCTCTGCCCCTGGATTCTGCTCTATTCAATATTTTTATTAATGGCATCAATGTAGACATACGAGGAACGTTTATCAGATTTCTCAATGCCATAAAGCCATGAAGGATATTTAATACAGTAATAGACTGATGCAAAATTCAAAATTCCCTCAACAGGCTCAAAGGCCATGCTGACATAAAAAAGGTGCAACTTAACAGGGACAAATGTAATGTTCTACATTAAGGTTCCAAAAGAAATCAACTGTGCAAGTTCAAGATGGGGGAAGATAACACTTTTTCACAGTTCAAAGAAATATCTGAGTTTTCAGCTGAACACAAGAGGAGGTTTGGTAGAAAACACAAGACTGAGGGTCAGAGAACACACATATAATACAGACCAGCCCATTTACCTTACCATGTCAGTCTTACAAGGTTGGTAATTATCTTCATTTTAGAAATGAATAAACTGAGGCTGAGGAATTTTAAGAACTTGCCAAAGTAGGTGACAAAGCCAGGATCTGAATCCAGTTCTAACTTCAAAAATTCATGCTCCTTATATTCACTCTATCGGGCTGCCATTTCTCCCCCAGAATTCTCATGAGGCCCAAGTGAGATAATTTTAATAGAAGTGCCTAGCATGGTGCTTGTCCCACATCTGCTCAAAAGTTGTTGATCTTTTCTCAGAGACTCATTTAGCCATAAGGTTGTGAGCTTCTCTAAGTGACTGGTATTTTATTTATTACAGTATGGGCCCTATGGTTTGTCTTAGTCTTTTCAAGTCTATCCATTAATATACCCACCGCAGGAACAATTCTATTTTTCTTCTATTCCTTTCACTCTCTCACTCTTGTTCCAAAACCCTTAATGCCAGAAGCGGAAGCTCTGGCCAGTAAAAGGTAGTGGGAAATTTGAGGGCAGTTGGAAACCTGTGTCAGCCAGTAATGATTCCCACATAATGAAAACATTTTTTTTTTTTTTTAGTTAAGGTAATTTCCAAGGGCTGCATTAGTGGTTCAATACTGCAATATTTACAAGATAAAGCCGCAATTACCTTTAGATAATGAGATGGTGTGTTAAGTAACCTTGGTAAAATGATATGCATATAGAATATACAAAATTTTCACTTAATTCAATTTTTTAAATTAGTGTACCTTATTGCCAAATGATACTTTTTTCCTCACCGTTGTTGGAATCCCTATTGGAATTCATCTATCTATCTATATACACACATACACACACACAATGTTTTATATACATTATATAATATTTGTAATTCCAAATATTACATAATATATAACATATATTCTTCTTAAATATATATGTGTATATATATATCCAATATATATGGTATATAAAATATTTAGGAAGAATTCTAAATATTACATAAAATATATATTATATGTAATATATATATATAATCTATATATGTCTAATACATATATATAAACACAGTCTTTTCCTCCCTTGCCTAAGTGCAGTTTATTGATTGTCCTTAATTTTTTTGTGGATATTTGGAATATTGCATGGTGTCTGAGTTAGGCTCTGTGAAGACAATTTGTCACTGGGCCACAGTGCTGCCACAGAAGGTGGCTGAGGAATGCACACTGGCCCCAGCAACATCCCAGAAGGTTTTGCTCTTTTTAATACATGCCTAGGAGTCATTGTTTGTCACTGTCTCTCACACTGAAAGCAAGGGCTGACAATATCAGCTATCTAAAAGTTCCAGTTAATGGAGTGTTTACTGTAAAAAAATCACCCTTTGGGGGGTGGCAAACTCCTTTTAATTTTCTCCCTGCCTAGGCCAGCCATGATCAGCAAGGCTGGAGAACAGAGAGTCATTAAAAAGACGGAGTCATTAGCTGCTGATGGTGGTGGTCCTGTCCTCCCATACGGCACAAAGAGGAACGGTCATGGTGAGTGCCCAGGCTGACCACGCCATGGATAAGCTGAGAACCTTTGCTGTATGCTGTCTGTAAAGATATGTAAAGAAGTGATGTTTCTGGGGATGGAGGATTCTTTGGGGATTAGAGCATTTAATCTGTGATAAAGTGGGACACTACCTTCAGGTTTTTAAGGCGTATGAGCTACACCTTCTTTTTGAATGCCTGTCACCTCTTCTTTATCTGGTGAACCCCTACACATCTTTCAATATTTCAAGATCAAGTCAAATACTACTTTTGTGAAAGATGAAACTTCTACCAACACCCTTGTCATCTATTCCCTGTCACCTATCTTACTGAGCTACAGCTAGGTGTTTATGTGTTTCCTTTAGGCAAAAATCTCCTTTTTTTTTTTTCAACGGTTATTTATTTTTGGGACAGAGAGAGACAGAGCATGAACGGGGGAGGGGCAGAGAGAGAGGGAGACACAGAATCGGAAACAGGCTCCAGACTCTGAGCCATCAGCCCAGAGCCCGACGCGGGGCTCGAACTCACAGACCGCTAGATCGTGACCTGGCTGAAGTCGGACGCTTAACCGACTTCGCCACCCAGGCGCCCCAGGCAAAAATCTCCTTGAAGGCAGCAATAAGCCTTATTCTCTTTGTATTCCTAGCAGGTAGTATATTAGAAGGTGGTTCAAAACTAAACCAGACCAGACTAAAACAAAGACATCTCAAAACGAATAACAGCAACAGACCTTTAAATGATAGCATCAAATTAGTGATGCGCCAAGAGAAAAAAAACTACTTGGTATACTGTATAAAAAATGAACTACAGTATATTTATTTTGTATAAGGTTTGTAAGCTTGTTGATCAATTTTATGAGCTCAAGACAAAAAAGCAAAAAAGAACAATGCTTTCTAAAAACTAGATGATGAACTATCAAATGCAAAAGTAATATCCCCACTTGCCAATATAATTCATTATAATTTATAAGCCTCCAATGAAAATCAAGCAATAAACAGTGATTTAGTATTTGGTATAAAATAGTTTAATGTACAATTGTCACTGAACTCATTACCTACATATAATGTCCTTCACACAGTGAGGAATTACTCATTTTTTACTTCAACATAATTACAACATTAAGCTGGACACAAAAACTATATATGATGAAAAATTGGTAATTTATTCTTATGCTGCCCTAGAATGATGAGAGTATGGGCGTATCATTAATTAATTAATATGTTATTCACACAGTGGACACTTGAAATCCATGAAATGCATAATTAATGATGAAAATGCTTCAATGTTATTATCATATGTATTGATGTCACCTTTTTTTTCCGACCATGCTTAAATTCAATCTTCCTGAAATCCCTGGTTCAATCTTTAGAGGATTCAAGTAATTTAGGATTTTTGGTGAAGACTTTAAATGCCAAAGTTCACTTCTAGTCTATAAAAAATGATTGTTTTCTAATCTCAACTTTTACAGGAATTTCCCAACTTTATTTCAGGCAAGATGTTTCAACTATTAAAACCTCGTATTTTAATTCTTTTTCTTTTTAAAAATTTTTTAATGTTTACTTTTGAGGGAGACAGAGTGAGAGAGAGAGCGAGCAGGGTAGGGGGAGAGAGAGAGGGAGGCACAGACTCTGAAGCAGGCTCCAGGCTCTGAACTGTCAGCACAGAGCCTGATGCGGGGCTCAAACTCACAAACCACAAGATCATAACCTGAGCTGAAGTTGGATGCTTTACTGACTGAGCCACCCAGGAGCCCCTCATATTTTAATTCTTTGAGATGAAAGGGGCTTCCTTGCCCCAGTATTTGTTTTTATTTAGGTTTAATCTCTTCTCTTACCAAGATTCATAAAAAATGAGATTTATATCTCATGAACATGGACAGAACATGTTGAAGGCTCCCTGAGGGAAAACAATGAGCAGACGTAAAAATCATTGCAGGATTCTTGGCTCCTTAACTGCAGTGTCTCTTAGGAAAATGTCACGTATGAGAAATGCTAATTGAGGAGGCTGGGAGAAAAGAGACGCTACCTTTCCACACACAACATTTAAAAAACAAGTATTATTAACATAGTGGTTTATGAAGCACTTGAATCTTACATAAGTGTAGCTTATTTTTTGTTTCCTAAAAAAAGACTGCATTTGGGCAAACCAAAAACTGAATAATTTAAATTGTGAATTTGAGAGAAAAAATAATCACATCTAGCTAGAAATTTAATAAAATGCAACTTTTCAAACATTTTTTTTTTCTATTTTGTAACCATTTACATGGCTATTTGCAAAAGCTCTAGTCATGTAGAAACTGAAGAAGATGGGCTTAATTTTAAAATAGTAACAATGCCCTCATTTATGAGGATTTTTGCAGGGAGAAAAGGTTCTATAAACTATTCGTCTCAATATAAAAGGGCTTAAATTGAAGAGTGTTTAAAGTTAGAAGTTGAATATATTACTTGTAATGGCTTCATGGCTAATATCTTGTCTATATGCAAGGTCAAACAGATGTATGTCTCTGGTTAATTTGGATTGACCGCCAAGCAATTTATTAGGAAGCCGGGGAATCTGAACGCATCACGAAGACAACAGAACAAATGAGCTTTGTCTGATTAGTTCAGTTTACTTGATGATTAAATCTTCATGCCTTCAGAAAATTTACTGGACTTCCAAATGAGACAGACAGACACTCCATGACATACTTACTATTTAGAACCCTATCTTAATTAAATGGAAAAAAAAATCAATTTCCAAAAGGTCAGCATTAAACATCTTTTGTTGCTTATGTCTTTGCTGAATTTCATCTCAGGAAATAGAAGAGCTTCTCATTGCCATACTTCCTGATGACTGTCATATTTCCCAGAACTGGTGACTTTTGGGGAGATGGATAATTGGGCATTAAACATCAAATATTATAAGTGCCTGGTCTTCCTTTAGCAAATACTCCTTTTCCAAGAGGTCAGTTTGATCTTTGATTAAATTTAGGCAGGAGGCTTCCTTTGGAGGCTTGTAAGTTATCTTCCACATAACGGCAGTGATGGACACCAGAGAGGCAACATTTTAGGGGAAAAACAAAGCTTCTCTCCAGCTCTCTCTGCCTGGCTTGCCGATGCCCCCATTTTCATAGCACCCAGGCTAGCCAAGACCTAACCTTCCACGGAATAAGGGAACAATGTTAACCAAGCATGGAGTTCTACTACTTTTGCTACTTAAAGTGCAAAACACGAAAGAAAGAAAGCTTATGAAGGAGTCATGGCACGTTTTATAAAAGTTGGTGCCTGTGCCCTTGATAGAATTGTTACACTCCTGCACTTCCAGGTCTGTACTGGCAGTTCTGTTCTGAGAGTCACGTTGTGGTGTGAGACCCCAACAATGCAGTCTGTAGTGTTCAGGTATTCATCAGAAATCCGCATCCAGGGTTGACTGTGTCAGTGATGCAAGGTTGTGTAGGGCACACACAGTGTTATGAAAGCAGAGGGTCAGAAGTGACCTGATCCAGGGGGAGCTGCAGATGATTTCATGGTGTCGGAGGAAGACTTTCAGGGATGAGTTGGATTTCCAGGTAGAAAACTAAGGGAAGGGAATTCCAGGCAGAGGAAATACCATGCAAAAGCTCAGAGGCATGCAAGAACACAAGAACATGACATGTCCGTGTATGGTTTTAACATCTGATTGATTTTGGCAAGAAGAACTGGATGTGTGAGTGGCAGGGGAGGAAGTGGTGGGGGTGGGCTGTGGCCAGATTTAAGGGTATTCTAAAGGCATTTGGTCTTCCAACTGAATTAGACAATACATGTAAAGTGCTTAAAACAATGCCTGGCCCATAGTACAGGCTCAGTAAATACGGGCCGTTTTTACCACGTTGAAATCTTTGGGAAACCAGTCACGGTTGTAAAGAAGGCAAAGGATATCAGAATTGAGGAGATCAGAGATCAGTATTGCTTAGGGCAATAATTTTGATGCCAATACTGAGAATGGACTGGAGTAAGGAGACACTGTCTGTAGGCGAGTAAACTGAAATAATTTGAGTGAGGATGAGTGCCAGGAATTCAGGCTTGTTCCCTCCTGTTTTCCCAGAGTCCAGTGTAGTGGCTGCAGGTAGTAGGTACTCAACAGTCACTGAATGAATAAATGAATGGCAATGAGAGGAAGGAGCGGATCTGAGAATTGTCTAGGCAGCAGAAAGGGCAGGGATGGTGAGTATCATTTGTAGGTGGTAAAGGAGAGGGAGGTTTTTTAAGGATGACTCCAGAAAACTGGGCTTGGGAGAATGGTGTTGCAGAAAGGCGGAGGAACGGGTTTGGCGGGGAAGGCAAGCCTCTGTGAGTACTACTCTTTACGCAGCTGCTGGGCTCAGCCTCTCCTGAGTGTTGAGGAAAAAGAAAGTGGCCAAGGGAGGGCAAAGCACCTTCACATAGGCACTGAGCTGGGTGCTTTCCTTGTTACCTCATTTACTGCCCAAAAACCCTTTTCAAGTTTGGTGTTGTTATCACTGTTTACAGGGGTAGGGGGGCAGGGTGTGAGTGGCGGAAGCTGAGGCTTAAGATGGCAGCGCCCTGATTAAACATGCACACGTGTGCACACACACACCCATCCCTTTTCGTCACAAAGCCTGTATCTTTCATCACTCCATCATATTGCCTACCCTGTTAAAATGAACATTTGGAGTAAGACATATTCCATATTAAAAAACAAAAAAGGTATATTCTGTATTCCACAGAAAACTCATGGCTGGGGAGGGGGGATACTTTGCAAAGAAACCAAAGCAGAAGTTCTGTTAACTTTCTGCTTCATTAATGCTTCAAACCTGTCTTCTTCATTCACAGAGTTTTTATGAGGAACCAAAAAAGATGTGAAAGTCTTTTGAAAAATATAAACCATTCTATAAAAACAAAGTGATAGAAAAAAAAAAAACAAGAGGAAAAGAGGTTAGAGTGGGAGAGAGCCAAAGCATAAGAGACTCTTAAAAACTGAGAACAAACTGAGGGTTGATGGGGGGTGGAAGGGAGGGGAGGGTGGGTGATGGGTATTGAGGAGGGCACCTTTTGGGATGAGCACTGGGTGTTGTATGGAAACCAATTTGACAATAAATTTCATATATTGAAAAAAAAAAGAAAAAAAAGAAAAAAAAACAAGAGGAAAATATGTCAGATTCTTGTTAAGGAATTCTAGAAAAGTGCAAAAGGTGATAGGAGCTGGATACTGTATTAGGACCATTTGACTGGCAAAGGTATCTTTTCAACCATGGTTGAGAGAGCTTACTGAGTTGTTTTTCTGTCTTTCTGGGTCAATTTACCTAAAACATGAAGATCTGGATGTGAAGTATGGGAAAGAATGAATTTTGCCTTCCAAAGTCACAGTTTACAACTTTACTGCTTCCAATGCTTTTTCAGAGAGGTGTGGTTCTTGAATAAGCCTACATTCATACCACTTGTGTCTACAAAATTCCCTTGGGGACTGGGTGGGGTGGTCACTGGATGGAGAGTGACCCCACCAGTGGTCACTGGGTGGGATGTGCTTTCTCCTTGTGCTGGGCGAAGCTTTTCGATACCACCAAGGACCCAGGGAGAGTATGGTAATGTGTCTTGGTCCTATCGTTGAGCAGAGGCCGCGTTCTCACGTCTCGCAGTAGCCACAGCACCCAGCATGGAGGGCTCCCTGTGTGTCACTGAAACTTACACTGTTTACACGCTTCCCAGTGCTGGGTCCTTCTATACACTCAGGACTCAGCCAGATATGCTTCATCAGAGGGGCCTTTCATGGCCACCCTCTTTAAGTAGGTCCTTCCTCCACTCCCCTAACCATACTCTGTTCATTTCTCACATGGTTCTTTTTAGAATTTATATTTGCTTGTCCACTTATCTGTTGTCTCCCTCTCAAACTAGATTGCAGGCCCCACGAGGGCAGGGGTACATGTCGACTTGATTCAGCCCAGAACCTAGCATGTTGGCATGCTAGCATGTTGGCTTGGCATGTTGCAGGCTGGTAGAACCTATTTGTTGTTCTAACGAACAGATAATGCCAACCTGGGGATGGTGAAGACAAGTGACGGGAAGACAGAAGACCTAACACCTGGTGGATCTCATTCCACGCGCAGGCTGAGTTACGATCCGGGTCCAGGAATGAAGCGACGGGTTTGCTCATATGTGGATGGAGGCCACCTCTTTGGTCTCGTCAGCAAGACACGTCAACCAAACTGGTCCACACGCAAGCCCCACAGGAGAAGCACACAAACATCACTATTCCTCAGCCCTGGAGTAGTTTCCGTGCTCTCCTAATTAAATATGTATGGCATGTAAAAATAATTGTGCAGACAGAAGGACTCACAGTTGCTCAAAGTAGACCAGGAAAGTGTTTGAACCATTCAGTGGGTGGTGTGACTGCCAGGGGAATCAGGAATGTGTCAGGGGGTGGGAAGAGAAACTACTCCAGGAAACGGTACTGTAGGAAACAATTTACATATTTTAGGGCAGGAGAGGTGCTTTAACTGCATTTGTTCCCTGTAGTTCTACCACCGAAATAAATTGTTAAGACTTAAAAGGAGTAGATGATAATGTAGTGATAGGGCTGGAAAGCCATATAAAACTAGTTTACAGGCCAGGCTTTATGCATAATTTATCACATCAGATCCTTACAACCTGTATGGAAAGTGATATTATCCCCTATTTCACAAATGAGGAAACAGGTTCGGGGAGGTTATGCAAGCAACGAGGTCTGTTAGATTTCAACACTTGCGCATTCTTTACCATGGAGCCAAAGCCAGGTGACTGTTTAGAATAGAATTCTAAGTTCCATACTGCAGTGGCCTTTCTTACATATTTCTGACACGCCTTTTAGAAATCAGGAATACACTTCGGATGGCACAAGAGCGTTGTAAAAATGGTGGCTTAAAAGTGATGGGGTGCATTTTCCATTTGGAAACAGAATGAGGGGAACAATTGTTTTACTTCCTCAGTGTTAACTAAAGTGATAGTCATTGAGGATTTCACCCATTTCCCACAGAGTTATTTCAATCCTACTAAACAGTTCTTACCCTTTAGAAACAATCTCTTTACAGACTCCCTCCTTGCAAATTACTTATTTTTCAGTAAATACCTTCTCTGACAATTCTAAAGATAGGTACATGAATTCTACATCCTTGCTATGGTTGTCAAGAGAGGTGAAATATGCAGTAGCCATATTTATAGTGCCCAAACCTGTTCTTCTGGTGTTGCATTTTGCTGATCTGCTCATTCCGAAGGGCTTCAGTGCCTTAAATATCCCCACACGTCATTTATTGCTGCTTAATGTGATTATTCATCAATTTTTGAAAGTAGAAGCATATTTTGGAACATATTTAATTTTTTGATGTTGAAAATAATTGCTTCTGGTTCTTCACCCAAACTATATGAAATACCTAGCACATAGCTGGTGCTCAGTAAGTAGAGTATTGCTAGATGAAGAAAATTAAGGAAAGCTAAAATAATCAGTTTTTTTTCTCCATAATTCTACCTGTATATAATTTCTAGGATTCTAGTGGCTTAAAATCTTGGACTGCTTATATAAATATATAATCAGTATGAAAAGTTTGGGAAGGGGGGAATATGGAATTCAAAACTGGCTCTCAGCCCATGAGTTTTTCAGAGACAAGGTCTTCAAATATTTTTGATCTGCAAAATGCCTTTGCTGTCTTTCCCGTCTTCTCTTTACAACTGGCATTGTTGTATGAGCATGGTGTCCCTTCCAAATTACTCTGTTGTTTGGGATCCTTATGGGGAGTGTCGACTTTGTTCCTGAAAGACAAACTGGTTGATGTATTGTGTTTCTTCAAAAAGCGCAGTTAGTCAGACCTATACTTTGAAGTCCAGGATGGGGTGATGCTCTGGAACTCTAGAATTCTGTCCTTTGGGAAGGGTCTGCTCTTCTCTGGGCCTTGATTTTCTTATCTGAATCATGGAGTGTCCTCTAAGAGGAAGGTTACAAACATAAATAACTCCCCAGTGAATAATGTTCTTCTGTGAGGTGCATATATCAGCAGTTAGGAACATATGTGAGGTCTTATACATCATGGCTTAATAAATAATTTATATTTTTATGATGTATATACAGTGTAGCTATGAATAATCTACACAGTCACACATACAGGCCATACAATCATTAATATTAATCGATTTCCCCTATTTTTGAAGCAGTTTGCATAACAGAATGAATTGGCTTTGATGCAAGGCAGACCTGAGTTTAATTCCTAGCTCCAATATTCAGAGCTGGATCTCGGGGAAGATATTCACCTTTCCCAGCTTCCATTTCTGCATCTGTGAAATGGACATGATAGTAATACCTCCTTCATAGATCTACTGAAAGCACATAGTGTATTGACTATATGTATATAAACTGATGTTAACAAAACGAGATGATTTATATGTGTGTGTGTAACATGTACATGCGTGCATGTGTTTGGTGCAGGATTAGTAAATATTGTCCTTTCCTTATGCTTTACTACTGAATATGACTGTGAGGTCAGTGGCCAGTGCAATTATTTGCTTCTTTCTTCTAGAGGTTACATGGGGTCGGGTGGTGTAAGATGAGGATAAGGGGAAGGGTAGCCACAGGCAGATACTGAATAATCTCTGTGAGCCTAGGAGGACAGATGATTGCAACTAGCTAGGGACAAAGAAGAAAAGCCAAAAGACTTATTAAAGCATATTTTCTTCTATGTCTAGAAGAACCATTGGGAAGGCACATTATCAAGAGAAAAAGTCTGTCTGAGAACACAAATGACATGATATGACATGAGTATTTACTTTTATCAAGTCCTACCTGGTGAGAGGAAAGAAAGCATAATTATTCCACAAACATTTGTTAAATGTCAATTATATGAGAAAGCCATGCAATGGAGATAGAATGAGTCATGGTGACATAACCCTTGCATGCAATGAGTTCTCAATCTAATGGGGAAGCATGTGTGTACCTAACACACCACCCTGTCAGGCTGTGATTGGTACTATATTCAAAGACAACAGGTCTTGGGAGCACAGAATGGAAAGTAGTTTTCTGAGAGGACCAAGGACATTTGGAGGCAAGGATATGTTAAGCTAGGTTTTGGAGGTGAAATAGGATGTCCACAGGGAAAAGGGATGCATGTTAAGTACTGATACACCTGCATGAGTCAGAAATGGGATATACTGCGAGCCAGGCCTAGACAATTGCCGTTATTGTGATACTGCAGAAGCACAGTGATCTCAACCACGGGGAGATGGGGTGACACTGCAGGAAGCCATGAGGCTACAAGGAGAGAAGAACAGATTGGTTTTGGAGAGGGAGAATGGGGATGGGCCTGGGGCACAGACAGAATGGTTAGCTTTGGAGTGAAGGAGAGACACATGTTTCTCTGCACAGGTAAGTCTAGGTGCTACTTGGTTATGTCTAGAGATAGAGAAACTGTAAGTTCTTTCTTTTTAAGCTACGTTATCGAAGCATGATTGACATACAAAAAGCTGTGCTTATTTAATGTACATAACTTAATGACTTTGGAAATAAGTACACACTTGTGAAATCATCACCACAACTATGCCATAAGCCTATCCATCACCTCCAAAAGTTTCCTCCTACCCTCTGGCAGTACGTTCTAAGAGAAAATGCCTAGTTACCTTCATGGTCTTGGTGTGGTGAAAGTTGGTGCCACTGATTGATTGGATGAATGAAGCTGACTAGGGTAGAGGGTTAGTAAGCATAAAATAAAAGCTGAAGAGCTATTTATGGGGATCAGTACACAGGAAATGAATGAAGGTGTGGCTTCTGATCTCAAGGTATTTGCAAGTCAGTTGAGGACACGTGTAAGGACATCATATGTGAGAATATCATACAAAATTTAAAAACAAAGTTAAATGAATGGTTCATGAAATGAGAGTGTTCAAACGGAAACGTAGGTAAACAAGTTTATAGCTACATTTTGTAATGTAACACTATGGTCTTTTCCCCTCTTAATGTTAAAAAATATCATAGACCACCTACCTGACAATAGTTACACTTTAAGTTGTATTCAGATTCCTGACAGTGTTTGGTGCATAGACAGTTTTGGGCAATGTTAGTAATTCAAGGCACTCCCCTACCTTCTCCCTGCACTCCTCCCTCCATCCCCAGGGCCTGAGAAAGAAAGCTCCAGGATCAACAAAAAGGCATAGTTCAGAGTAAAAGAGAGTGGCTGGATTGTACATGGTGTGTTTAGAGGAAAAGTTGGCCAGTTGAATGGAAGAGAGGGTTCTTTTAGCAGTGCTTTGAGAAGTGAGGCTAGAACAGTTTGGGGTTGGACTCTGTCTTAATCCTTGCTAGGGAATCCGACCTTCCCTCTACCGCGGCAGTAAACGGCCACGAAACAGGGATGGGATTTTTCTTTCACACTGAAAACTGCGATGTCCTATCTGGGCTCACTGGCAGATCTAACTGGGCTCTCTGGCAGATCTAACGAAACGCAGCGTTAGCATTTCTGCTAGTTTTCCTGCAGGAAGTGAGTCTTGCGCAGCATCTGTTTCCCATGGAGTAAGAGGGGAACATATATTACCCAATTATATTAAAAAGACTCTGGCTTCTTGTAGGATTATCATCTCTTTCTGGGATCTCCAGCAAGTGAGTAAATGCATGTTTCCGTGGACTTTCTGTTTACTAAAAAATGTTGGGTCTAGTTTGTTGTGATACATTTTGCTGAAGACATTCTCATTCCTGTGAACTAATTTGGTTCCTGAAGAGGAGAAGGGCTGGGTTCTGGAAGAGCTTTTGGGTCTAATGCCAGAACTTCTAACCTGACAAGTAAGAATGGAGCTCAAGCCACCAAAAATGACTTCAATAAAACATTCACATATGTGAGGGTATCAGAGCCCAAGGTTTCAAAGAGAAATATTTTGAAAATTTTCACTGATTTCTGGCAAGAACAGCAAATCCTGATTTTAGTTCTTTATAAAAATAAGAAAAGACTAACAATTTAAAACCTGGCATTAATCAACTATTTAATAATGCCAACAAATGAATTGAGTTCTACTGTAATTCACTGTAGGGAGATTAGAGAAACCTAAGAGCTACAAAGAAGCCATTACAAACAGTTTATAGCGATTGAACACATGAGCTGTGATTAATCATGAATCAGAAGTAAAGCTATGAATGACAACAAACAGAAAAGACTTGTTAGATTAAGAATTTTATCAGAAAAGTATAATTTGGATGTTGATTCAATGTTTCCAGTGGCAACAATAGAGAAAATAAATCTTTTATGCAATGCACTGTAGTTGACCAAATTCAAATTGATAATGTATGAGACAACATTTAGATCAATACAGCCCAGGAGATGTAAAAGTATAGGCTGTGTAGTCTTCTAAACAATTGACATTTACATATTCCATTTTTCTTAAGATCCGCGTAAGCAAAATGGAAAAAGCACCCTAATATCTTGGATTTTCTGTAAGGAGACTTTTCAGTCTTGCTTATATTTAGGTCAATATACGGACATCTTGACTTGTGATAAAAACATTTTCAGATCCATATTTTTGGCTCATATTTTCTTTATTACAAAGAAAATAATTGATTGCACAGAGAAGCAAAAGCTAAATTGAATTGATTTTATAAGCTGCAATAAGCACAGCTCTCAGAAACAAATGCAAATGGAATGAACAGCTCGAACCATATGTTTCTTGTAGGCTACTCACGTTTTCCTTCATTCCAAGATGATTTTGAAAACCTGTTCTGTTAATGTATGCATGCAATTTCTGCAATCTTGAAGATTTAAAAACCTATGAGTTTTTACAGTCTTGAGTGTCCTAATACACCTGGATGCTGAACACACACACACTGAAATATATTCTATGAACAAAGGAAGTTGAAAGGGACCATGGATTTCTCATTGTATGCTGATGCTGTCTATGTCCGCTCTTCACATAAATGCCAAACTCAGGGCCTTTGAAATTTAAGAAAAGATGCCATACTTTTATTTCAGTAAGTTTGACCCTTTGTTGTCTATCTCTGCTCCTCGGAGATACAGGCACACCTTGCGCTAACTGAATGAATACTAATGTCTTAATTACACCTTGATAAAGAAGCATGCTACAGCCTGCACTTAAAATGTGCACAGAATTAGAAGGGGAAAGAAAGAGCAGGATGCTGTAGGCCTATCAAAGGAAGAAGAAAACCACAATGTCAATGGTGCATTGGCAAAGACTTCCTCAAGCTGCTTATCCACTAAAGGGCCTAACAATGAAAATTGCTTTCATCTCCCTTTCATTGACATGAGTTTACTTATTTGTTTATTTATTTTTATTTTTTTCCAGAGGTGAAGGGGCAATGGAACAGAGTGGTTTTAAGTCCATAAAAGGATTACTGACAGGGGCACCTGGGTGGCTCAGTTGGTTGAACATCTGACTCTTGACTTCAGCTCAAGTTACAATCCCATGGTTCATGGGTTTGAGCCCTGCGTTGGACTCCACACTGATGGTGCAGAGTCTTCTTGGGATTCTCTCTCCATCCTTCTCTGCCCCTACCCTGCTGGCACTCTAAATCTCTGTCTCACACAAATAAATAAATATTAGAAAAAAAGGATCACTGACAGATCTGACTCACTTCACCGTTTCTCCCATTCCCAACCCCTCTCATTTCCAGGGTTAGGTTAGGTGGGAAGGATCCCATATCTTCACATTAGAGTCTCATTACATTTCTATAGCTATGGTAAAATTCTCAGTAAAGTTAACACAGCTTCTCTTTTGGAGTTATGCTATTTCATAATTTCCAGTTCTCAGTGGAGATGTTGTTAATATAATTGTATCAGGCTTCATATCCTGATTTTGGCATTTCTCTTATCAATTTTCTGGGAGGACCTTCTTGGAGCCTAATTTTGGGAGGACCTTCTTGGAACATCCTTGTTGCTTGTTGTTCTAATGGTTCCCATATGGCTCTGTACTATGTGCGGGATCTGACAGTGTCTTCTGGAGGAGGAAGAGAAGACCTTACCATCTACAGCAAATGACCAAAGATCTACTGTGATGGTAGAGTTAATGTGACCAATTAACAATGTTTGAAAAAAAATGTCTGCCCAGCTGTTGATCTCATCAAGAGAAAAAATAAAACCCACAAGAATCATCTTAAAAAAGAACATAATTAGTTTTGATTCGAAGACAGCATGTAAAAGTTCTGCACTAATTTCTAGTCTGAAGATATTCATAAAATATTAGAGCTGGCACAAACTCTGTTGATTACTGGAAGAAAAAGGTTTTAAGTTTGTGGAAACGGAGACTCAGAGGGTGATGTGTTCAAGGTCACCCAGAGTTAACAGAAAAGCCAGTAGTGAATCTTGGGTTTTCTGAGTTCTGATATGCCACTTTTTTTTTTTTCCTGCAAATCACAGCATCTGAGATTCACACTTTGAAAAAGAGTGACATAAAATAACATGTCATTTTGAGGTTAGCTTTCTACTGTGACAGATGATTAAAAAAAAATCCTGACCTTCCTGTTTCCACATGTTTAAAATGCTATCAATATTTTAAATTTAATTTTCTTTTAAAAATACAGTAATGATTTTTGAGAGACAAATTTGCTGTATCAATTTCTAAAGGTTAAGAATGTGTGTCAGTTCTCTTTTATTCTAAATTGCTTGAATCATCCCTTGGTGTAATAAGATTTTGGGGTGGTTATGCTGATATCGAAGTTTCCTTTTCTTAATGTAAGACTGATGACTTGGTCTCGGCATGGTGCAAGAGCACAGACCGTGGGGTCAGTCGGACCGAGTTCAGACTCTGCCCCACCGCTTCCCAGCAGTGTGGGAGGGTTACTGGAACCCTCTGTATTATCGTTTTCTCATCTGTGAAGTGGGAATACTCAGAAGTCCTAGCTCAAAGGACTGTTTGGAGGAGAATCAAATGAGCTGATACAGGCAAAGCATCTCAACAGTGAGCAGCACAGAGTAAGTGCTCAAGACAGCTAGCAGCTATCCTTATGATCCTTATTCAAAAAGAAAAACTGAGAGATCATTTTATGTAATTGTTGTTTATTTTAGTAGGAGGAACTCAGCTTTACAACCACAAGACTATGAAATTTCATCATTAAAACTGAGCAGACACTTTTACACAAAATCCTTTGCTCAAATAATGCCACTTGGCAATGACTGACTTTTTGATATTGGGGGAAATGGATTAATAGGAACAAATTTGGCAGTCTGAAAAAACCCGTTTATTGAAAAAAATATATAACCAAAGAGTATAGGCTCTCAGTCTCAAGCATGAATCAATAAGGTACATCCCCTTCTCTCCCGCTCCCCACCAAAAAACTGTTCAGAACAATCTTGCTTTACATCTTATTTATATAAAGTAATACACATTCAAGGCTCATTTAGAGTTCTGAAATGTGACGTGCAAACTGAGATTTTTGATAGGAATATGTTCCCAAAGACCTTTCTTTGGCCACAGTACAAAATAATAACCTTGACCACAGACAGTTGCATTTAATGACCCAACATATTTCCTACATGAAAACCAACAGATCATTCAACATGACCTCCAATGCAGTCTGAAAGCCATTCACGACATTGCGGGTTTTCACCAAACTCTTAGGTCCTTGACTTATCTGTGTCGTCATAAAGATATGCTTTTTCAAAGACCTTCAAGGATACAAGCAACTCCAGTCTCGCCCTGTGTAATAGTTTTTATGCTCGGGAGAGTGTAGTTCACCCCCCTCATCCTATTAGAAAATATTTATTAACCATAATAACCATAACAAAGAGGTTCTGTCCTCTCTCACCTGAGAAGAACATAACAGCTGGGTTTTCCTGCAGCTCTGCGGGACCCCAGCCTCTGTGACCTCTGCTGCTAATGGGCTCTCCACAAGCAAGATGAATAGGAGACACAAGCCATGCAAATTAGAGTGCCGATGTTCCTTTTGGCTGTAAAACCCAAATGGCTCAGAATATGAGCCAAGTGAGGAACAAAGTGTGTTGGTTGTATAGGTTCAACATTGTGAGGAGGAGGGGAAGGGGCATTCTTCTATATAAATAAAATCTGTCATTCTTCTTGTCATGTCAACTTGGTTGATAGATAAACAAAATGTGTTGTTTTTTCATATCAACTATGGACCACTGACAACAAACCAGAACAGAAACAAACTGGCCCATTAGCAAGTGAGGAATAAAATGCTAAATGGGTAACTGGAGAAATTCTTGAGGTACATATGTTAGTGAATTCTGTTTCCATGGTCATCTTGACAGAAAGCTAATTGTAATGTAGATGATGCAAAAGGGTTGGGTAAATATCTTTTAATATTCTCATTGCCTACCCATGCATGCATTGCACCAGATTTATCTTAAACATAAAAGTAAGTCTATATTCTTGGAGGTAGCCTGGAAGCATGCTGAGCTTACACCATCAGCATTATTCAGTTTGGTAGCCATAAAAGCCAGTATCTTCCCCCACACTCTATGGTGCTCAAAGGAAGCAACTATCCTGGCCTTACTGCTTCCCCAGTGAGATGCTCCCCCAGTGTACCTATGATGGTTCTTCCACAAGGTGCCCGGTCCTCAAGCAGGCTTTAGGGACCCTCTCCTCATGCACTGCTCCAGAGTCATCTCTTGCCATGCTTCACCTATGCTCAGTGCTTGGCCATGTGACCTGAGATTCACTGAACATACTGTGTTCTCTCTGGCCCCTGCGCCTTTGTGGATGCTGCTTCCTCTGCCTGGAACATTCTCTCAATCCTCCTTCGCCACTAGGTGCAACCTTCCTCCTGGGAAGAAGTATGGCCTGGCCAGCTCACCCTTGTCTCCCTTTCTCCCTATAGCGTCACTTCCTACAGAAAGTTTCTCCTGACCCTCCTCTCTCTGGTTGAGGTCCCCTCCACTACGCTTCCACCAAAGCTGCAGCAATTTCATACCGTGGCTCCATGGTCTCTTTATTTCTTGGTCTCTCCACTAGGTTTAAAGCAAGGGTGGAGTGCATGCTTTTTTCTATATATATTTATATAGCACTTGGCTTAGACACATAGGAGGCGCTACACAAATGTTTGTTGAATTTATGAATAATCCCCATGTGGAAAGTTGAGGTTATACAGGTGGATTAGATAGGGAAAAAATAAACGTAGAAACTGCATATGACTTCCTGTGAAGAGGGATTTCTTACAGAAGCAGGATCTGTAACCACAAGGCAGCCATCCAGAGAAGCCGGGTAATGTTTTGTGCTGTTCCTGTCACTACGGGTTAGGATGAGCTTTCGGGTCAAATGGATTACCCTGATCCCTCTTAGAGCCATTACAATAAACCTCATCTCAAGAACAGACTTTTCTGGCACCTGATCTCTTTTGTCCTCTTCAGTCCACACAGTGTGAGACCATCTCCCTGCAAAACAATCTCTGTGGTTTCACAGACAAGCAGAATGTAATCCATTTCCAACATGTGACAACAAAAGAAAATCTGAAATGGCATAAAAATGTAACGGTAATATCATACAGACAGGAAGGAGCTGAATCAAAATGAAATACGACCAAATGCAATCAGCGACTACCAGTAGGAAAAAGGCAGCTGTCATCTTCATTCCTTCCATAAACTTTGTAAAGCAAATTATGTCTCCTGGACTGTAAGTCAGCTCTCTTTCTGGATATTACCTCTCAATGCTGCTGCCATTTACAGGAGGTGAAGCCTTCTCTGCATCCCCTGAGTTAGAAGCGGACTCTGAATCCCACTTGGGTGTTTTATTCCCGAGGGCCCACCTTCTCTTAGCTGCTAGAACATCTTCCCCTGATGCCTCAGTTTGACAGTCTTCTCCTTTTGTCTCCATTCACACCACTGATTAAAATGCATTCTGCATTGATGTTTCAGCAGCTCTGGGTGCTCTGATTCTAGAGGGAAAAAGGCCTAGGCTCAGATAAATAAAACTGTAATTCATGGCAGAGCACACCCTGGGCCCGAGGGGGCTGGAGGAGAGGCGCCAAGTGTGGGCTGCGCATGGAACGGGAACACTGGTGTTAGGTGTGGGCTGCTTGGAACGTCCCAGGAGTGGCTTGCCTCATGTTCCAGACTAGGAATCCAGCTGTCTGGAGGTGGAAGAATCCATGGATGGTGCATATTGCTGAGACATAGTTTCAAAATCTTTTGCAGGATGCACATGTCAGGAAAGAAGTCCCCAAAAAACAACAACCAAAAAACCCTCTAATGGCTTTTTTGAAAAATGTTTATTTATTTATTTATGAGAGAAAGAGAGAGACAGAGCGTGATTGGGGGAGGGGCAGAGACAGAGCATGATTGGAGGAGGGGCAGAGACAGAGAGGGAGACACAGAATCCAAAGCAGACTCCAGGCTCTGAGCTGTCAGCACAGAGCTGGATGTGGGGCTCGAACCCACAAACTGTGAGATCATGACCTGAGCTGAAGTCGGATGCTTAACTGACTGAACCACCCAGGTGCCCCATCTAATGGCTTTAAATGAACATAGAGCATTCAGATATTAATCTTTGGCTGTGTAGACAAAGTGCTTCCCAAATTATCTCAAATACTGATGGCATGACTAATTGTCTCTTGGGAAAAAAAATACCAAATACACAGGAAACAGACTTCCCTGAATGTGCTGCTTATCTTTCGGAAGGAAGAGAAGAACCCAAGCAGAGCAGAAGTCTGCAAAATGGGCTGACATAGTAGCCACACTTGGCATGTGACCTGGTCCTGAATGATAAATGCTTGACAAATGGGGGCAATTATTACGATGACTTCTTGCTAGTTATCCAATCTCTTACCAACTGAGCACTGTGATAGGAAAGTCCTCTGTACTGGAACAAAAACATTCTTGTGACGCAAGAGAACTAACCTTTACTCCATACCCTGTATGTCTCAGGCACTCTGTCAGCTTGATGTGCTGCTTTCCTTTCATCTTCCACACAGTCCTTTCAGAGACATATTGTGTACCTCTTTTGTAGAAGGAAAACACAAAGACTCTGGAGATGTTAAGTGTGTCCAAGGGCACAAAGATGATTGGTCAGGAGCCCCACTCAGCATGTCCCAGAGAGGCTTGTTCTCTCTCTTTAAAAAAAAAAAAAATTGAAGTATAGTTGACATACAATGTGACCTTCGTTTCAGGTGTACAACACAGTGGCTCCAGTGGCTTGTTCTCTTGCAGAGCAATTCTTGCACCTTCTGCTTCTCCCATGGCATGTCCCCAAGGACACTCAGAGTGTATGCCCACGAGGATGCGAATTTTCATGCTTTCTTCATCGTTAGTTATATCCTCGGTGCCTTCCACGGTGCTCAATAAATATTTACTGAGAAGTGACTAGACTCAGGCCTGGGGGAGGAGATTTCTGCCTTTGGCCCCACTTTTCATCCATGCAAGAGAGAGTCACGGATCCAAACATTCCTGGGAAGAGAACTTTTTGACTGAGGAGTTTAAGGACTGTGAGTCAGGACAAGACTTGTGTCAACCCGGATGACAAAGGAGCTGTGAATCCCTGGATGTAGCTACATCCCAAAGATACACGTCCAGGGCCCAATCTTTCAGTGTTTAATTCCCAGTTCTGATAAAAATTAAAATAACCCAAATCCCAGATATCTAGATGTTTCCAGAATTGTGACAACCATCTTTAATAGGATGAAAAACCATCAATCCAATTAAAGTTCCACAATATTCTGATTCTGAGCTACAAATAGCACAAAATAACACGCACATGCACATGCACACACACAAATAAATAGGTTATTTGCCAACTTTTGTCTTGTGTGGGAAATTTGAGTTTGAAAACAAAAAAGAAACCTTGTCCATTACTTCTTTTCTAATAGTTTGGCTAGTTAGCCACTCATTGCCATTTAACTCCTCTGAGTATCACTTCTTTCTGTAAAATGGGCATAATGAGACCTTCTGCTTCATGTGAAGAGCTCATGATGGAATATGCTAAAATATCCAGAAAACCAGAAAGTAGTCTTGTCAACAGCAGGGCTCTGCCTATCATTTTCACTTTGTGTGCAGGTAAGTAAGAAGGACACTCTGGGCCCCAGCCCTCGCTTGGTCACCTGTGCTCTGCAGGGAGTTTATAAGAGCTGTCACCTTGGTTTCCCTTATCTGTAACAGAAAGGTACTAATGCCCCCAGCTTCTAGAGGTGGTAGGGAGATACAATGAGAACACATCTAAAGCGCTTAGAAGAAACCCAGCATGTGAGAAATACTAAAAAAAAAAATGTTAACTGTTTTATTGCTTGCTTTCAGGGTCAGCATACAAATGTTGATTCTAGCCAGTTCCACGCTTCCTCAGCAGTAGAAAGGACTGTTGGCAACTGTCCTCAGGGGCAGGCAGGGGTGAGGGGTGGGCAGAGCCAGGTCTACAATCCAATAAAGGTGGCTATCCCAGAAGGCATTTGCCAGACACAAAGGAACCAAACAGAAAAGCTTTTGGGGGATATGTGTTCTTTATTTTCTTTTTCTCCTTCCCTTCCATCCTTCTATCCTTCCTTCTTTTTTTCTTTCCTATTTAAGTAAGCCACAGAGCTCAGGAGCGCTTGGGAGGAGATGTTAGGGCAGCTGTGAGTCCAGCTGTGAGATGATGAGCAAACAGGCTCAGGCCCTGCTGTTCGACCCCATCCGCTCAATCTTCCCCAATTAACTGGAAATGGAAATGGTGGTCCCCTAACCGAGTTCCACTTCCCACTACTAACAAGGCTTGTTCAACAAACGCAAACACTTGGCTGTCCATGTCCACCAGTCTGGATAGCCATCACACTCTTGAGCATCTGCGTCAGCATCCAGGAGGCAGGAGCAGGATTCTGACCTCTTTTGTGCTGTGCTCAACTCCGTGCTGGAGCCAGTGGTGGTTACAAAATACTTGTGCATGACGATAACAACAATGGTCCCTTATGGGAGATTTTATAAGAGGACACTTCCTCTGTGCTCACCTGTGTCCTTCCTTTGATGACTCAGACCTGGGGTAGGGGCACTGAAGGTGTCACCATTTCATTTCTTCCTTCCTCAGTGGATCTAAATTTCCTCCTACCTCTTTGAACTGGGCCTAGGTCTTTTTCCCTTTCAAAATTTGCCTCAAAGACATCTTTTTCACTTTACCTTAAGAATGACTTTAATGGTCTAATTTTTAAACCATTTCTTCATGGAATATAGGTGATCTGTGAGGTTTCTTATATCTGACACCTTTTGAATTTCAAATTTTTTTCTAAATCAATTCCTTCTTGGCAAGGCATTCTTACTTTCTGCCCATATAAATACTATCATCCACAATTTTCTCTCTTCTACCATAACGCAAGATTTATATTAACGTTTAAAACTAAGTTCTGATATTTAAAATCTAAGCATTGTCTTGCATATTAATTCAACAACATAATTCCTACACTGGAAAAATGCACAAGAGTATAAAATATGAAATAAGTTTGATATATATAATCACATGCTTTTGACCAAGGAGAAAACAAAAGCTTAGGAAAATTAAATGCCTTGCACAAATCATGAAGGAGTGAGTGGCCCAGTGAAAATTAGAATTGACATCTTCTGATCATTACACAGCTTTCCTGTCAGACCACCACAGGCAACACTAGAAAAATTGTGAGTGTCTAAAATGCAAAGACATTTCAAATTCTTTCATATCTAACAAAATATATATATAATTTTTTTTCCATAAAGGAGATCCAAGAAGCAGTTACATTTTTGAGAAGCTGTTTTTTTTTCTCAAACTATATTCTTATCTACACTGAAATTCTATATAATGATCCATCTAAATAAAGATAAATGAATTTATCTCTACAGTGGGAACAAATTACTAGATTAAGCAATTTAAAGCATAGTCATTTCATCAGTGATTATAAACGTGATGTGGCTTCCACAGCAGTACTGAAAGGGTTCATACACTGTCATGTGTCTTGGGCCTTTAGGGACAAAGTTTAGTGTTTAATGAGGTATGGCTTCTGTAATATTTTAATTCTAAATGGAGCTACATGGGAAATCTAGGGTATTTATAGTAACACTTAGAATAAATTTAAAACATTTAAACAGCTTTGCTCAGCAGATAACAGCTCATCATATATTCTTTTAGTTAAGTCCAGTGATTCTGAAAACCAGTTATACCATTGGTTCAAACACTACTACAGACTTAATACAAACTGTTATGGGCTGAATTGTGTCTCTTCCCCAAACCCTCACCAAATTCCTATGCCGAAGCCCTAATCCTCAGTACCTCTGAATGTGACTGTATTTGGAGATAGGGCCTTTAAATAGGTAATTAAGTAAAAATGGGGTTGTCAGGATGGTCCTCATCCAGTATGTCTGATGTCCTTATATGAAGAAAAGATTAGGACATAAACATCATAGACAGAGAAATGGCCATGTAAGGACACAGTAAGAAGGTAGCCATTTGTAAGTCAAGGAGAAAACCTCATAAGAAACCAAACTTTCTGTCACCTTGATCTTGATCTTAAGCCTCCAGAATTGTCAGAAAATAAATTTCTGTTGCTTAAGCCACCCAGTCTGCGGTATTTTGTTACAGCAGCCCTTATAAACTCATACAGAAATATAGTACTTATTTTCTTCCCTCGGCCTCTGTGCCTGTGTTTCCCACAGACTTTTAGTTTCTTCTTGATCTGCCAATAATATAAAGATGGGCAGATATGGAAAGAGGAATCAGAGTAAGTTGAGAGTACCCATCTTGAAAGACTACATCTTCCCATGAAACACCATTTCCCTTCTCTCTTGTTTGCCTATGAAACTCATCCCGATTCCCCCAGAACTACAATTAGATTCTTTTTCTTGAGAGCCTTCATCTCTTCAGGGTGGCACCCCTATTGGACCTTGTAAATATACCACCATCATAGTATGCATCACACTGCGTTAGAATTGTTTCCATTGCTGACTCCTTCCTGATCTTGTGAATGTTAGCAAAGGAGGCATCATTTTGTAGCCCAGTATCTGACCACTTGACCACCAGGAGGTACTTACTCATTAAATGTTGGTTTAATAGGGGCACCTGGGTGGCTCAGTCGGTTGAGCGTCCGACTTTGGCTCAGGACATGATCTTGCGATTTGTGATGTCGTGCCCTGCATCTGTGCTGATAGCTCAGAGCCTGGAGCCTGCTTCAGATTCTGTGTCTCCCTCTCTCTCTTCCCCTCCCCTACTCGTACTCTGTCTCTCTCACTCTCAAAAATAAATAAACATTAAAAAAATGTTGGTTTAATAAATGAACAAATGAATGAATAAATGAAACAAAAAGATCTCCACTCTCCAGGAATAAGCATGAGATAATTAAGTCCCCAACACAGTTTGAGGTATAGTTGTATTTGTTGAGGGAAGAAAGGTATTAAGTGATACAAAGCTAAAAAATAACATAATAAAATGTACAGAAAGAAAGTACCTATTGATGAGTTTATAAACAGTGAAGAAAGTAATTAAGGATGAGAAAATGGGAAAAAAAGAAGCAGAGACCTTAGAACAAGATAATACAATCTAGTAGGGCTATACCTGGGTGTAGCCTGGTTAGACCCAAGAGAAGGAATCACAGGGGCTGCTGTTCTGAACCAGGCCCTACAGCATCCAACCTGAAAACAACGCCCGCATCATGAAATAGAAAAAGCAAAAATTCAAATAATACTCTATGGGTGGTTGAAAGACAGTCATAGTCCTGGAGGTAAAAATAACTTTACTTGTCAACAAACAGAAACATGAGAGAAAAAAACCAAGCAGATTGAACTAGGTGTGAGTTCTCTTCTAAAGGGCAGCAAAAGCAGATGAGCTAATGTGAATAGAACATGTAAAGGGGAAAGCAGGGTATAGATCACAGAACCCAGGAATGGAGCTGAGACCTGGTGGCTAGTAAGAGGGAAATGATGAAGTCAGTCAGGATGACTTGGAAATGGTGTGGGAAGGTGGCTTCAGACAGCTGGCAGCAGGGAGGTCATCCTCTGCCTGTTTCTCCTCATGTTTACTGCCATCCTCTGTAAGTAATGGATCTGGTTAATATAAGGTATGTAGAATCAACAGGAATCCAAATATTTATGCACCACAAAATGAGGCAAAAGGAAAAGAGAGCCCTGATTTTCAAACGATGAAAGTGACCCTGAAAATTGTAATTTGGCAAGTTTGCAATATCGTGAGAGTAATAAAAAATCTGTTAACATCCAGAGGAAATAAACCCAAAAGTAATAAGAAGCTGAGCTTTATGAAGGAAAAAAAAAAAGGCATGCCAAATTTGATTGCTTTTCTGATGGAATTACAAGATTACTAGTTTAAGGGAATGAAGCAGATGTGATATATTTGAATTTTATTAGAGCATTTGGAAGAATGTCTCACACAATTTCCTTCACAAAACTAAGTGACTTTGGCTTGAACATGGACTGAGGAGATAATAAATGAAGGGTAACAATACACCGCAATCAATCTCATTAGAAGGAAGGTGTTTAAGAGGTGACACAAAGGCTCCTGCTTTTATGGTAGACAGAATATTCTTTTTAATGTTGTGTGAAAAAGGAAGAATGAGAGTGGCAGACAGGAAACGTGGAGATTTATTGGACAAAGGAATGAGAAACTTGGTTAAAATGATCTGTATACAGAGAAAAATAAAAGCTAACAAATATTTTTATATATTTAAAGTGTTTTAACATTTATTTATTTTTGAGAGACAGAGCATGAGTGGGGGGAGGGGCAGAGAGAGAAGGAGACAGAGGATCTGAAGCAGGCTCCAGGCTCTGAGCTGTCAGCACAGGGCCTGACATGGGGCTTGAACTCACAAACTGTAAGATCATGACCTGAGCCGAGGTTGGATGCTTAACCAACTGAGCCACCCAGGTGCCCTGATAAGACTCTATATATTTAGAAAAGGAAATACATTTGGAAAATATTTGTAAAAATACACACATAAAAGGAGAAAGAATCTAGAAATTAATAACACTGAAAAGTACCTAGAAGCCCTTTGCTGTATATCTGAACTGTAATACTGATACAAAACAGAGATTTTAATGACTTATACCATGTCATAATGAAGAGACCTTATATGCCTTGCCCCAAAAAAATTTTTCAGGTGCAAAAGGGCTGATTTTTACTCATCTTTGGATTTTGCCCTAACGAACTGTAACCCTCAAATTTAGTAATAAAACTATTAAAACAGGTGAACTATTCTGGGGTAGGGACAGTTTCTCTCCGTTTTTCTCTCTCCGATGCCATCTTCAATGAGGTCCAACTTGACTGTAACTATTTCTGTATAAATGAACTCTCTCCAGTGTGGTCATGACCGATTCTAAAAGGATCTGGAATGCCACTGTGAAGGTGTTGCTGCTTTCAGAAATCTCTTTTCAAAGTTAAAAAAAAAAATCCTTTAAACAAATGCTCCTGAGCAGTTTTGAAAAATAATGATCATGTCCTAGACTTGTCCACTCTTCATGTATTTGCTCCAAGCTAAGTGAGAAGCTCTGAAGCCATTATGCCTCGGTTCAAACTCCAGCTTAAACGCCTGTGGCCAGGCGACCTTGGGCAAGTTACTTACCATTTCAGTGCCTTAGCTCACTTGTCTAACAAGGGGATAACACCAGTAGCTATCTCACAGAATTAAATAGTTAAATGGATTAATACTACATGAAGCATACAGTGAGCCTTTCATAAATGTGAGCTATTCCAAAATAGAGCCACTGTGAGCAGACAACACATTTCAAAGACACAAGCTTCCAAGAAAAACTTTGCATTTGGCCGTAGATAGTCATCAATGGCTGCTTGTTGAAAACCAAAAAATGAATTCCATTTTGCTGGGAACAGCATCATCTAATGACGTATCTTCAAAGCCGACAATGCAGGCTACAAGCAGGGAACAGGGTGAAGATTCCAACCCCACTCGGCCACACTAGCTTTGTGTTTTGTGCATGACAGATTTGTATCTATAAAATGAGAATGTTGCCACTTGTCTAAACTTCCTCATAGGTTCTGAAGGAAAAAAAGAGGTGAAAATAATTTGCAGGACTGCACAGGGCTTATAAAAGGAGTTTCATTTTTTTGACCAGGTATAAAAATGAGCCAAGGAGCAGAAGGCACATTGAGGGTAATACAACAGCAACGTGGCATTCAAATGCAGCCAAAAGTGTAACTCCATTTCACAACAGTGGCACCCACTGAAAAACTCTGCCATCTGTGGACTATGGCCCATCTTTTTTCATCCTTGACTTCGCCCTCTTATACATCTCCACATCCACTGAATCTCCAACCTCCAGCAATTTTGCCTCTTTGCCTCTCTTTAGACCCATCTTTGTCTCTCGATCCATAGATGTTAACTTTGTTACAGTGCTTCCTTCCTTCCTTCCTTCCTTCCTTCCTTCCTTCCTTCCTTCCTTCCTTCCTTCTTCCTTCCTTCCTTCCTTCCTTCCATTCATCCCTTCCTTTCTAATTTTAGAGAGAGAGAGGAAGAAGGGCAGAGGGAGAGAGAGAGAGAGAGGGAGAGAGAGGGAGAGAGAGGGAGGGAGGGAGAGAGAGAGAGAGAGAGAGAGAGAGAGAGAGAGAGAGAGAGAATCTTAAGCAGGCTCCACGCTCAGCACAGCCCAACATGGGGCCTGCTCCCACAATCGTGGGATTGTGACCTGAGCCAAAATTGAGGGTCAGATACTCAACTGACTGAGCCCCCCAGGTGCCCCCCAGCACTCTTTATTTGTTGCTGGTATCACTGTCCGAGCTCAGTAAGAGAGGGAAACAGAGGTAGTTTTCCTGTCTCCATCTTGTCCCTCTCGAACACACTCACCCTGCTCTCATGACAATCTTTCTGTGGAGCTGGCTGTGTTAACTCTCCCTGTTCAAAACCCTCTGGTGGCACGGTGTGCAAGCCCTGGAGGCCCAGGTCCCCTGCGATCTCTTCGGCTCCTTCCCTTATCAGCTCTCTCCTCCTTCTCCATGCTTGGGCCTGAAGCACTTGCGGTTCTCAATAGCTTGTTTGTCTATTTGCCTTGCACTTTCACATCCCTGTCTGCCCTTCTTTGCTTCCTCCTTTGGGAGACACAGATGCCATCTCCTGCAGGAGGGCTTCCTGGTCTCTGTTCCCTCCTTTCTGTTCCTTTAGTTTCTCTACTGTGATATTTATTGTACTCTTTTGGAATTGTTTATGTGTCTGCAGATGGTGGCAGGCACGTCTCACTCTTTTGTGATGCCAGCCTGGGACACAGAGCAGACCCACAGGTGTCTCAGTGAGTGGACCCACACCACCAGACCATGAACATACTCAGGTACTGCATCCATTGTTAAGGCAAGTCTAGGCTTATGATCAACAGCTCGTTGGTTTTGTGAGCAGTGTTCAGGAGGAAGAAGTGGCCCATAAAAGCACTACAGTTATGACACAACCTAAACATTGCTATAACAAGCCAGGAGTGGGTGACCTGTTGGCCTGTGACCCTTAAACTCAGCCTTCCTCAGCTCACTGGCCTAGAAAATGTGATAGTTTAGATCAAGCCCTGCAGGAACAACAATGGAAACCGAAGGACGGGGTGGTCTTTAAACACAAACAATAGAGCAGTGGATGAGGAATGCACGTTGTACCACATGACCTCTCCCAGCTACAAATATAATCACATCACCTCTGTTCAAGATACCTTCGGTGGCTTCTCTTCACTGGCAGGCTGACGTCCAATAGACTCATCAGTCTCCTCCTCCTCTTCACCCCCCATCCATGCTCTACTATTAGTGGTTCCCACCAGGCACCACATGGTGCATACCTGACTTTACATTTGCCATTTTCTCTACAGAATATGCCCTTTCCTCTCCATCCTCTTGTTGGCTTTCCCTGGTGAGTTCCTCATCATCCTTAACGTCTCATCTCAACTGTTGCTTCCTCTGAGAAGTCTTCCATGAACTCTCTAGGTAAAGTTAAGTATGTTTCCTTAGTGCCTCCAATGAACCTGTCATCTACTATGTAACTGAACAGACTGTCTGTTCACATGCTTGTTCCTTCCTCACATCGCAGCCTTACACATCTTTGTATTCTGGGATTCTAGCATAAAGCACATCCCAGAACTCAATAAACTACATGTTGAACTTAATTCGTTGAATTCACATGGAAGAGAACACTGATCTAAAGCCTGAAAAGCTAAGGTGGTTAATCTTTTTGTTTCACTTGACAATAGGGAACATCATTAGAATGAAATAAAATGATCATGAATGTGCAGAAAGACCTTCACAACCAGAAACTATGGGGATACCAATTTTTGTAGTTAATTAAATTGAAAACAAGGGCAATCACAGAAAATAATATTTAATGGCTTTAGGGTACAGGTAGAAATCATAGGATATTTTTAGCTTGCTTTCTTTAAAAATGCATCAAAGCACTGTAAAAAGCCTAAAACAGCCTTTTAGAAGTGGTATTTTACAGCAGGTATTTAAATTCTATTTTCACTGTGAGTTTATTGTACAATAAAGAAAAGCACTTGGCCTTCAGGTCACTATACATATACAGCAAATCATGCATAGTGACCTGAAGGCCAAGTGCATATATAGCATAAATTATGCAATTAGATGACATGTAATCAACCGGAATAGCAACAGAGCCAATCTAATGGGGCCAATTTGGGTCTGAGTGACTCACAAAAATATTATACAGTTAAGGGATAGGCAGCCTACAAGGTTACTGAGTTGTGGTCTACCTACACTGTAATGAATCTCTCCTGTGACTACAGAGCTAATGGAAACAGAGGTCTCAGATGGGGCAGATTAACTAGAAATTCTGCCCAAGAAAGAGCTGATTTTTATTATTCCAAACTCCTAAAAAGATAGGAAATCTCTACAAACATACTGCTGTCAACATTATCAGGTTGACTTTACATTACTAGAAATAATAGGAAAACAACATTAACCAGAGCTTATTTTTAGTCAACTTGAAGAAATACTTTCTGACCTATCACCCAGGTAGTTCAACAGATGGAATATTTAGTAAGTAAAACTAGTGACAGAGGAAGTCCAAATTTTCTTTCTTCCTTCTTCTTCAATGATTTATATATGGCAAGCTTGAGTGAATTAATAAGGTCACAAACAAGAAATGCTATTTCTTTCTTAATGATCAAAGTTTTTTGTTATTGTGTTTTGTTTTAGGGGGGTGGTTTTAGTCTTGTTTGCTTGTTTAAAATATGGAAACATTTCAAAGGATTCAAGCTAGGAATAGGAAGGAATCCTTTAAGAATTGTCAAATTACCCTTACTCTTACATCAAGAAGAATCCAACAAATGTCATACTTGCCAATGTGACATTTTTATTCTTAAATTTAAGAAATAAAACAATGTAGCTATTAGACACCTGGGTGGCTCAGTCTGTTAAGCATCTGACTTCACCTCAGGTCATGATCTCACGGTTCATGATTTTGAGCCCCACACTGGGTGAGCACGAGCCCTGCTTTGGGCTCCATGCTGACAGTGTGGAGCCTACGCAGGATTCTCTTTTGCTCCCTCTCTCTCTGCCCTTGGCTCACTCTACCCTCTCTCTCAAAAGTAAAAAATAAAAACCAAAAAACAATCTAGCTATTTATTCACAAACCCATCCCTCAATCCCAACATGACTTATTCTGTACATATTTACTGACCATAAATTTAATAGGCCTCAGAGGGAATATAAAGGGTGTCAAGACTCAGTACCCGTCTCTAAGCAGCTTTCAGTCCACCAGAAGAACCAAATCCATCACCCAATCTTTATCTTCCAATTCAAAATGGCTTGAGTATATACAATATATTGTAATATTTTAATTAAAATTGCATACATAAGAACCTGGAAAGATACATACTGAAATGTCATCTGGTAGAGGGATAGCAAATTATATTTTTTGCTTCTTTGTATTTTCCAATTTTTTTTCAATAACGAGAATGTATTACTTGCATAAAAAGGAGAAAAAATTTATTTTACAAAAGACGAGAAGAAAATCCCAATTTGGATAGTTCTGTATCTTCTCCTTCTTTTGGACACTTAAAAAGCCCCACTGCCTAAACTGTGGAAGAGCTAACCGAGGGTTTTATTGATGACCATATCTGTTAGAATTGCTTATCTACTTATTTGGTTATCCCCCAGCAGTGAGGAAGCTCCTTAAGGGCAGGGACCCTATGTTGTTTGTTGTTAGAACTAATGCCTAATATGGATTGAGGCACTTCATAGATACAGGATAAATATGTGGGGAAAAAGACTCAATGACAAGAGAGGAGGAAGAGAGGGAAAAAGGCTGAAGGCAAACGTTTCTTTTTTTTAATGTTTATTTATTTTTGAGAGAGAGAGACAGAGCGCGAGCAGGGGAGGGGCAGAGAGAAAGGGAGATGCAGAATCCGAAGCAGTCTCCAGGCTCTGAGCTGTCAGTACAAGCCCGATGTGGGGCTTGAACTCATGAACTGTAAGATCACAGCCTGAGCTGAAGTTGGATGCTTAACCGACTGAGCTACCCAGGTGCACCTGAGGGCCAATGTTTCTGATGCTTTTATTAAAACCAGCTGTTAATGGGGCACCTGGGTGGCTCAGTAGGTTGAGCATCCAATTCACAATTTCAGCTCAGGTCATGATCTCACGGTTTGTGAAACTGAGCTTTACATCAGGCTCTGTGGAGCCCTGCTTGGTATTCTTTCTCTCCCTCGCTCTCTGCCCCTCCCCCACTCACCCATTCAGGTTCTCTCTCTCTCAAAAAAAAATCCAAACAGTTAATGTAACCATTTTGGTGAAACAAAATCAATTCAACAGACTGGAGGCATGAAGAGACATAACTGATATGATGACCAATATTTCTTATTGTTCAATCAACTCTACTGTTGTCCAGAGCACTGCCTTGAGAGATGAGGGCTCATATAAGGATACTTTAGCCAATAAATCTGGAAGCAAGTTGTTAAAATCTAAGTAAGTAGTTTTAGAAGAACAGAAAACATTGTCATGCCTTTTTATGTTTCTTTAAAAGGAGAGACTAACGAAGATCTAATAACTCAGGCATGATATTGTAGATCTTGTCTGTGGGAGTGGTGGCCCATGGCATGGTGCAGAGGACAACCTGCCACTCCAGCTTTGCCTCAGGCTTTAAGTTCTTGTCCTGGCTACCATTTGTGGATCTGTTGGTTTGAAAACACTATTCATGGTCCTAACTTTGGTGACATATTAATATCTGGAGGCTAAGGATGAAAGAAAAATGTCTGTAGTGAGTAAACGTCAAAAAAAAATAGCAGCTAGGGTTTATTCAGCACCTACTGTACATCAGAGGTCCATCAGTCTATCTAAATCTAGTCCTCAGACAAACTGTGCAGCGTGGACATCCTCACCGTTTTACAGATGAGGGAAACAAGGGTCGGAAAGGTTCAGATTGGTAATTTTTCCCAAAGTGTGCCAAGCTAATGGACAGTGGGGCTTAGGTGCAGCCAGAGATCTGACAATCCCATTCCTCCCCATTCCTTTGAAGAAATGTACCAGGGGGCGCCTGGGTGGCTCTGTCAGTTAAGCATCCAACTTCAGCTCAGGTCCTGACCTCATGGTCTAGGAGTTCGAGCCCTGCATCGAGTTGTGTGCTGACAGCTCAGAGCCTAGAGCCTGCTTTGGATTCTGTGTCTCCCTCTCTCTGCCTCTCCCTGCCCTCAAAAATAAATATTAAAAAAAAAAGAAATGAACTAGGTATTCTATTATACAAATTTAACCTTTTTGCTCTTCCTCATTTTACCTTATGTATTTCTCCTACTTATTTTCTGCCCCCACACTACCCCAAATTCAATTCTTATTCTTCCTGTGTTTTTGTGGCATCTGATAAACCATAGCTGAAAAATTTTTTTAATGTTTATTTATTTTTGAGAGAGAACGTGAGCAGGGGAGAGGCAGAGAAAGGGGGACAGAGGATCTGAAGCGGGCTCCACGCTGATTGTAGCAAGCCCAATGTGGGGTTTGAACTCACAAACCATGAGATCACAACCTGAGCCAAAGTTGGACGCTCAACCAACTGAGCCACCCAGGCACACCTGAAAATTCTTTAAACAGTGTCTGCAGGTCTTCTGAGAAAAAGTGCCATAAAATAATCTTTAAATACTTACAAATAATTTTTATTCCCTATAATATTGATATTATGGATAAATATATTTAGGCTTTCAGGCACCCTGAATATTAGACAAATTTTCTTGGAATATTCATATTCATTCTCTCTCTTTCACACACACACACACACACACACACACACACACACACTTAGAATCATTTGTTTTCAATCAGAAATGAAATTTGCTTTTGAAATGATTATTCAATACTACTCACACCTCAGCCAAGATTTCCACAATGCCTGTATAAACAAAAAAGGAGTTCAATACTGAGATTCTTTGGCTATTTTCTTTTTCTGCACAGTATGATAAATAATGATTAAAAGCATAAAATATATGTTAATAATACAAAGTAAAACCATGTCCAGTGCTTTGCAGACTTCATATCCTGGGGTGCTGACCTTCCAACAAATCTGCAAGTTGTATTTTTTGTGGCCATAGAGACTTTTTAGAACAGGAGAGCCTAAACGTGAGACAATAACAGCTCATATAGAGGATTACCTGGTTTCTCTACAGGGGATGGGCTCAGGTATCAAGAGGGAAAAGAAAGATTTCCGTGAATCATTTACAATGATTTAGCAACAAACACAAAAGACACACATGATGATGAAAGTCCACTTAAATAACAAGCATTTACAACAAGACACAAAGGAAGGCAGCAGTCACATGGAGCCGTGTTTCACTAACAATGTGCTAACTGGAAACAAGAAATACAAAGTAAATCAACCTTAACTGGAACACCCAGTATACCTAGCTTCACAGGATAGATAGGTTCCTAAAAAGTTCCGTATAAATACAGTTTTTTTCCTCCCATAATTACAGAGAGAAAGAGAGAGAAACTATTAATATCTTCCAGTAAATTCCTTTATAAGGAGAGAAATACTGTTATATGGCAAACAGACATCTGCTTTGATTCCCTGACAGAAACGATTAAAAAAAAAATGTATAATACGTGATGATTTGTATAACGGCATGTTTTCTATTTTTTAAAGATTTTTTAAAAATGTTTACTTATTTTTGAGAGAGAGAAAGGTAGAGAGCAAGCAGGGGAAGGGCAGAGAGAGAGGGAGACAGAATCCTGAGCAGGCTCCATGCTGTCAGCACAGAGCCCGACATGGGGCTCAATCTCATGAACTGTGAGATCATGACCTGAGCCAAAAGCAAATTGGAGGGCTTAACCGACTGAGCCACCCAGGCACCCTCTTTTT
This sequence comes from Felis catus, assembly GCF_018350175.1. Lineage (NCBI taxonomy): Eukaryota > Metazoa > Chordata > Mammalia > Carnivora > Felidae > Felis > Felis catus. The sequence continues at coordinate 119,631,156 of NC_058374.1, forward strand.
TTTTTTAGATTTACAAAAATGTTTATTTATTTTTGAGAGAGTGTAACAGCATATTTTTTAAAAACAAGGCAAACCTGTATGTCACTATGGATATGAAAAGTGGAGAAGAAACCAGAAGGCTGATTTCCATTTTACTTTTGGTATTTAAATGCCATAGTGATAACTGAACACTGTAGTGCAAAGAGTCAAACAAATTATTGGTAAATTACCTTGTAAATTACTTAGGCCTTCAGTCTGTAGTCAATTAAAATATATACCTTGTCTCTCGTTTACTCAAGACCACAGAAATTCAGAATAATCAATCATTCCAGGTGGCTTTTTATAGCTTTCCAGGCAGTGAGCACTGTATTTTGTTGAATGCAGGCATTTAATTAGTAGATAGTAGTAAAATGCAATTTTCCACATTAAACTATTTTCTATATAAACTAGCTTTCTGGATGCTGACTTGTAAAGACAGGTTATTGTCAGTTCATAGAACAGGTAATAACTCATTTTTGTCTCTGTTTTCTGATTCTATAGAAGAATGCATCCTTTCTGCTGTCATCAAAAATAATTTCTGAACAAATATTCTCCAAGATTTTTCTTTTTTATTAAGCTTATTTATTTTGAGAGAGAGGGAGAGAGAGAGAGTGGGGGAAGGACAGAGAGAGAGAGAAAGAGAGAGAATCCTAAGCAAGATCTGTGCTGTCAGCACAGAGCTGGATGTGGGACTCGATCTCACGGATTGTGAGATCATGACCCAAGCCGAAATGAAGAGACACTTAACTGACTGAGCCACCCAGGTGCCCCTTTCCAAGATATTTCTTATGTTACTGTCCAATAAATTAAATGCTTTGTAAAAAATCATTTTATTTTATTTTTTTCATCATGGTAAGTGTACTCTTTGACCCACATCCCCTATTTCCCCCATCCCCTCACCCACCCCCTGCCTGGTAACTGTCAGTTTGTTCTCTATAGTTAAGAGTCTATTTCTTGGTTTGTCTTTCTCTCTTTTTTTCCTTTGCTCATGTTTTGTTTCTTAAATTCCACTATGAGTGAGATCATATGATATTTGTCTTTCTCTACCTGGCTTATTTTGCTACTGTCTAGCTTCATCCATGTTGTTGCAAATGGCAAGGTTTCATTATTTTATGGCTGACTATATAAACTAAATATTGTCAGACTAACTTGAATACCAACAATACCTATTGTGTTATTTCTTATGCTATAAAGGAAACTGTACCATGATTTCTAATTATCCTATGGTTGATGAGCTTATTACAGTCATCCTACCACAAAAGTGCAAAGTTCAATAGATAACTTTTTTCCCCATTACAGTATAAAACAGCATTTTGACTTTTATTTGAAAAAGACTGTGACAAATGGCTATTAATTCAATGCATACAATCTATCTAATACGATTTAAATTTACCAACACAAATGACAGGAAGAAATTCCCATGGTTCTTGGCATACATGAAGAAGTGTTTAAGTAAATGAATCTAGTTGATGAAAGGCAACTATTATGGACAAAATCCACAGTGGAAAAGGGATTATTTTTTTCCTTGCTCACTATGGAAATTCGCTGGTTACAGTTCTTAAATTGCAGATCTTTTCTTTAATGGCAACTTTTGTAAAAGATCTCTAACAAGACACCATTGCTGATTATGTAACCTTGATGCCACACTGCTATGATTTCTCAGTTCTGTGCCAAAAGACAAAAAAATAAAACAACAAATTTTGTTAATGTTTTAAAATAAGAACACCTTCTAAATCAACTGCTACCCGTCAGTGTAGAGCCAGATCTCCTGAAAGATATAGTATGAGAAGTGACAAGCAGTATAAAGAGTAATAACGATTTTCACAAAAATCCAAACTTTATAACATCTGAATGGACAACATCGAAGAACAAAGCACCCCTTCCCAGAGAATGTGCAGTATAATTAGTCAGAAAGGTGCGGCGCTGCTTTTGGTTGTGATCAGTCGGTTGGAAGGATCATCAAATAAACAATCTAGCTATTGCGGCTTTGCAAGGAAACTGATCATTCTTAGTGGTGAATATTAATGAGCACTTTTTAAAAAGGTTAGAGCAAAACTAGCTTTGCAAATCACTGCACACTTTGTTGCAATGCACAGTTGGTAAATCAAGAGTTTATCTAATCATTATCAATACAGCATACTTTGATATATTGGATATAAATAACTGTCACTAAAAAATCATGTGCTGTGTGTTCAGATAAAGCTATAGAGATCTGCCTTGTTACCTAGCAACTGAGCAAGTAACTGCCATACTGCAAAAAAAAAAAAAATCCTCTTTTAGGGAGAAAGGATGTTCACAAGACTCCACATAAAGATATTAATAAAGCCAAAGTATACATTAAGGTACCATTGCCAACTATTTTAGATACATCCATGGCCTATGTTTTGAAATACCATGCAGTAATGAAAATGGTCAATATTTAGATCTAGTATTTGAACTGATCATGAACAACAATGCTCTGCACAGTTGTTGTTTTTTTTTTTTTTTTAAGAATCACCATATATCACTAATTTTTTATTTGTAGTTTCACAGACACAGGAATTCCAACAAGAGCTTATGTACAGATTTCTATTTATTGAAAGGGTGATGTTTGATTATTTAAAATAAAATAATACTGTTCTGAGTAATTAGTTCACTGTCAGGGATCCCAATTACTCTTACATTTCATAAAGCAGCATAACGCATTAAATTTATATCATTTGGGGGAGTCTGGCTTGCCAGCTAATCTAAGTTCTGGTTTAATTTTACTAAAAAATCTGGATTCCAGGACTGTCTGTACATAAAATCTCTCTGTAAGAGCACTAGATAATTGGGACAATTTTATCATTTGACATCTTGGGTCTACATAATGCAGCACGTGACCAGTCTTCATGCCCCAGAGTGGAAGCAATTCCCTCTGGGGTACAATGCAGGTGACTGGCCGTGGCCTGCATGATGGTGGTCATGTGAGAGAGAGGAAACTGTGTGCCGATGACTCTGCAACAAGCAGAGAACGTTCTGTGGGCAGATATGGCTGTGACTGCCAATGTCTCCACAGTACCTCAAACCTACCGCTTACGCTGCATTCCTGTGTTGACATAACATACAATGCTTTCATTTATATTTGTGTGGACAGAGACACAGTTCAGAAAAGCTCTTCAAATGATTACATGGAACTAACATAAAGATGCATAATTTAAAAAATGAAATTATAAATTAGGTACTTGGTAGTGAAATCCACTAAACTGTTTTCATTGGATTTTACTCATTCTCACATTACTACCAAAATCATCTTCTTTGATTTGAGAAGTACTCTGCATTAAATGTGCTAAATAAATCATATTTATTCAAAATCAATATGAAAACAGAAAACTATCTGTTTGAGTTTGAGGTGTGGGTTTTTAGGGAAGGCAGCAGTTCATAAACCCCAATGTTTCAGAGAATTGGTTGAAGATATCTGGTCATATGCCCACACATCTTGCTTGAGAAGCATGGAAATGTTTTATAAGGCTCCAGGGTGTTTTTCTTTTCACAAGTACTTCACATATATTAATTTCATTCAATGCTCACAGCTCTGTAATACAGGGAACATCCATATCAGTATCACCATTTGATTGATGGGAATCCAAGCTAAGACAGCGACCCACTGGAAGGCCACAGAAGCTGGTAAATAACAGAGCTGGGATCCATGTCTTGATTGCCAGATCAACATCTATCATAAAATATTATGCTTTTTGTTTGAATAAAATGGTTTCACTCTGTAGAGAATAAGCCTAAATTTTGTTCACTCTATGTACCCTGTCCATATATAGACAACTGAATTTAAAAAGTGATGAATGATGTCATAAAGGTTATTGTCCTTGCTCTCGAAGAGCTTAATGTCTCATAGGGAATATAACATATGTATGCAAATACCCAAAAACAAGGCACAAAAAACTGGGTGTGCAGAGAGAGGCCGGATTATTTCTAATTGAAAGGCTGCAAGGAAAAAGTGGCAGACATGACCTGGCACAAAGGGTAGGATCTGAAATAGCATGAGGAAAAGCATAAGGGAAGATGTTTGTGTTGGAGTCTTCTTAGTCAACCAAAACCTCCATAATTTACTCTTGATGCTAGTTAACCTTTGTTATATAATGGTTCATCTTCCCCTGACTATAAAAGAGTCTATTTCCATTTGCTTTGGTTAATAATATCACTAAAACATTTTTATGTTTCTTGATATAAATTGTATAACTGAAGACACATTATGCTGAATTTTAGAGCTAGAGGGAAGACTGGCTTTACAAATGAGGAGCCTAAAGTCCAGAGAGATTAAGTAGCTGGAGGCAGGGTGACTACAACTTCTTAAAAAAGTAAATATATGCAAAGTGCTTAGGACAGGGCATGTCACAGTGAAAGGATTCTGTGTGTTTGATATTGTTATTTTTTTATCATTGTAATTTTTGCTGGAGGAGTTGGATCTGGAATCTGTTTCCTAATCTGGAATAGTGTTCTTTCCACTAAGCACATTACTTCAAAATATAGCACTTCTTTACAATGCACATCTTCTAAGAGCAAAAGCTGTATTTTAATTACAAAACTTATTAAATAAAAATGTATATAGATTCACCTTGAAAACAGAAAAATTGAGTCTTTACAAAGAATAATCTATAGCTTTTTGTTTAAAATCAAATCTTTATCACTTTGAATTATATTTCATTGAAGTGTTAATAGCTAAAAGCAAGTCTCAATGATCTTTGAAAGGCAACACTTCAGTTACTAGTTACTGTGTAGATCTAGAAGTATAAAATTTCCCATCTCTAAAACGTTCTCTTGTCTACATTTCTCACTAGTTCATGCCAACCATTAACCTGATATGTTCATACTGAAAGATTTCAGACATTTGTTACACTAAGAACAGTTTATGCTGAGCCTAAAGAGTTCATACATGAACACACCTTGATTAGTACATATTCATTGTAGGATTCCCTATGTTTACATTCTCTCTTCCTAAGTGATCTCATCCAGGCACATGGCTTTAGGTACCACCTATATGCTGAGCATCTTTCCTCTGAGTTTCAGACTAGTTGATCCAACCACCTGCTTGACATTTTCATCTGGATGTCAAGTTTCTCAAACTCAAAATGCATAAAACAGAATTCTTGATTCCTTCTCCCACCTTAGTCCAATCTGTTCATCATCTCCCAGTTGCTAAGACCCGAAATTTAGGAGTCATTCATAGCTCCTTCCTTTCCTTCATCTTTCAAATTAATTCATCACCAAGATGTCTATGTTCTATCTCCAAAATATATACCAGAGTCTGATTTAAGATGACAAATTTAAATTGCCTCACAGAACTTCCCTCCTTAAATAAATGCCTAGCAATATGTGAAGAAAATGAACATTAGTAAACAAAACAAAAAACCCAGACAGTTACCAATCAAGAAAAGGCATATACGTATGAACAAACTTCAAAAAACAGTATCCAAGGAAAGAAACAGAAGATTCTGGAGCAGGACTTAAAAAAAAAAAAAGGGCACAGTGTTGCTTGGTTTTTAATCCTGTTCTCACTCCCTAGAGAGGTGAGTCAACAAAATTCTGAAAGTTTTCACTAGTAATCCTAAATTTAGAGAAAAGTACAGTCAGTGAATATCCTTATCGGTTTCTTCTCTCTAATGGAAATGTGTGAAATGGGAGAAAGGGAGCAAAGAGCTGACTCTATGGAACTGAAGATGGCAGGGCTGCCCACAGTAATGAGGAAACCCATGACATCATAGGTTATCTCCAGAGTAGCTACTAGCTCCTACAGAACCCTTTAGTTAATTACAAATAAATAAATAAATAAATAAATAAATAAATAAATAAAAAGCTGTCCTTGGTATTTCCCACCCATCCTCTCCCAAGTTGGTGAAAAGAAGGCTGATGAGGACATTGAGCAAAATGTGAGCTAGCACAGCCCAGGAAATCTATAACCCAAACTGCACAGAGCATGAGCTACCTCTCTCTATAATTTCTACCCACTCAAATCTCTTCAGACTTCAGGAAAGTGGACAGACCCAGATAGTAAAACATAGTTGAAAGAGGAAAGCAAACCAAAAAAGTGGGAAGTGATTTAAGAGGTTACTTTACACCATGTCTAGGCAGAGCTCCCCAAGCATCAGCAAGAAAAACATTATGGCCAATCTGCAAGGAAGGAGGATAGGAGAGCAGAAGAGAGGATGAAAAGAAGGAGGGAGAGAGGAAGGAAGGGAGGAAGGGAAGAAAATAAAATGTATGGGTCACAGCATAAGAAACTAAATCTAGAAGTACTTTATTCAGAGAAAAAGAAGGAAATCCTCACACAAACTTTCTATTCTAGAAGAATGGTTTCAGTAAAAACTGAAGCTTACAGACCGATTGATGAAACAATGAAATGGGATGAAAAGAGAGACTGCAGACTGATGGAAACAAATAGAGACCAAAGAGCATCATTTCAAAATCAATCAATAAATTAGAAACATCAGGAAACACAGTAGACAGTTCTGAAAATGGAATTACTGACACAGGAGAAAGGATTTTCATACTCACTGTGAATGCAGATGAAAATAACAAAAAATTAAATTATGAGGAAATTAATAAATGTGGAAGAGAGACAAAGATGATCCAAAATAAGGATAAGTGATGTCCCTAAAGTAGATAACAATACAAATGCAACAGAAAGTAGATTCAAAGATAGGACACAATATCAGCAGATTTAAAGAGCATATTGTAATGCAGAAAATTTTGACACAGAGCATTCAACACCTGGATATATCCTAGCAATGCTACTGACCTACGAAGAGGAAGAAAGAATTTTTAGGGATCCAGGCAGAAAAAAGGCAAATCATTTACAAAGGGTGGTCTCAGACCGCACAGAAATAGTGAATGCTAGTAAACAATGGCTGCAAAATTATAAAGGAAACAAAGCATAATACAAGAACATTATACTCATATAATATATACTGAATATCAATACTCACATATTGTTCAGTTATAAAAGTAGTAAGAGGACATACTCAAATATTAAAACAAAAACAAGAACAAACCAAAGCCCTTAGAAATGCAGTAGCCACTCATCTTTCTTAAAATCAGAACAAAAAGCAATTAAGGCAATTAAGAGATGAATCAAAGAATTCAGTCAGGAGCTTATACTACAGAATGGGGAAACACTGGGTCTGTTTTAATAAAAGAATTTATACTAAACAAACTTAGTACTAATGATTATAGAAAAGAAAGTACTATAAACATGGTCAATATAAAGTAATTAAAATTATTAGCTGAGAATAGAAGATGGGCAATAATGCCACTGCATTATCTTATTGCAAAGAATCAATTTAACATATTTAAAATTGGAATATGTAGTTTTACAAAACATAATGATTCCAACTGTGAGGTGGGTTTACTGTATGGCTACTGAAGCTTAAGTTTCCAGGCCCTTCATCTACTTGGGTGATTTGCTTTCTCCCGGGCCCCAGCGGTGGGAGGGGGGTTGTTTCCACAGCAAAGCTTTCATAAGATCTTGCTTTTGTACAATTGGTAAAATATACTCTATTTTCTTTTTAAACATTTTATTAGTTAACGTTACTTAAGCTTAGTAATTCTTTAAACCATGAATTGGGCAACAAACCAAAGTGGTATTAGCCCTACCACTGACTTTGTTGTTTTTGTTTTTTAGTTTTTTAAATTTGAGTAGAGTCGACACACAATGTCACATTAGTTTCAGGATACAACATAGTGATTCAACGTCTCTATACCTTATGCTGTGCTCACCCCAAGGGTAGCTACCATCTGTCACCATACAAAGCTATTACAGTACCATTGACTGTAGTCCCCATACTGTACCTTTTATTCCCATGACTTGCTCATTCCATAACTGGAAGCCTGTATCTCCCACCCCCCACCCCCTTTCTTCTGGCAACCATCAGTTTACTCATTGTATTTATAGGTCTGATTCTCCTTTTTGTTTGATTATTCATTTGTTTTGTTTTTTAGATTCCAGAAGAATGAAATCGTATCTGTCTTTCTCAGTCTGACTTACTTTATTTACTTAACATAATACCCCCAGGTCCATCCATGTTGTTGCAAATGGCAAGATCTCATCTTCTTTATGGCTGTGTAATGTTCCATTGAAATATACTCCATTTTCTTGAAGAGGAGTCCTAAATTCTCAATTCTTAAGTCCCACAAAAGCTCAGTTGACTCTTGCTCAAACCTCCTAGCAGTTTTCATAACCATTTCTCTTAACCATCAGGGGAGATCTTTTAGGAAATAATTCTTGTGGTAAAGAGATATTTGAAGTTCAACAGTTATTTAGCTTTTTTTTTACCTCCATTTTTTCTGCTGTTAAATATAAGAAATTAAATTAAAAGCCTCCTTCTTTTAAAATAGCATTTCTAGTAAAATTCCACTGTTGCCATTGTTATAAAAGTATTTCTTTCCTTCATGCATCTATTTATCAATCGCTTTGCATATGTGCATAGCGATATATGCCACCAGAGCGACTGTAATGGTGCTTGCAGGTAAAGACAGCCTAGAACACTGCTGAGGGATTCATAAACCTATCAACAGATGGTGTTAACCCATTTTATTTCCTAATTTCAGTGTCTGAAGTTGTCCACCAGTTTTCTATGTACAGTTTACAGCATGCTAAAACACTTTTGTTCAGTTCTCTGTATCTGTAAGCAGCCATGTATTCTCTGATGGTTACCTGCAGTGGCACCCTGTATGAAAATAAAGACTTCTTGCCATTAAAAAAAATATGTCTTCCATGATTATCAGTCTCATGTTACAGATGGTTATTTCTGAGTGGTGGGATTTAGGGAAATTTGAAAATTTTAATATTTGCATTGTGCACATCACCTGAGTAATTATGATCACATATAAAAATATCAAAAATAATACAGTGATTATTTTCCTTAAAAATACCAAGATAATAACAGATGTTACTTTGGATGGTGAGAACTATGGAGAATGGCTATTTCCTTCTTTGTATTTTCCTGTACTTGCAGAATTTCAAAACACTTTTCACTCTTTGAAATTGCGACGCTTTCCACATCTCTTCTTTGTTTACTGCCACAACCCAGTCCAAATCATGATCATTTCTCACCTGGACTACTTTAACAGTCTTCTTATGGTTTCTCTGTGTCTATTCTTGCCTGAGTAGTATCCAGTCTTCACAGAGCTGCAAGTGTATTCTTTTCAAAGGTAAAGCAATCACGCTTCTGCTTTAAATTCTCCATTTGTTCCACACTGTTTTTAGAATAAAACCCAGACTCTTTGCCATGACTGATAAAGTTGACCTGCAACCCCACAGGACTGCTCTCAGTTGCCTAAACACACTGCATTTCTTTCCTCAAGGGCTTTTCCACATGCAGTTCCCTTTGCCTGCCTGGGAAGCTCTTTCCCCAGAATCTCTGCATGGCTGGTTCCTGCTCAGCATTCAGGTCTCTGGCTGAGGGGCACTGTCTCAGGGACACCTTCTCTGAACACGTTTTTAAAGTAGCACCCTTCCTCTCCAGGAAACTCTCAAGCACTTTACCTGTTACATGGCCTTCACAACACTTACTACTACCTGAGATTATTTTCTCCATTTATTTATCTACTTGTTTGTATCACTCCTTCTCAACTAAATACCTGCTCTAGAGAACAAGAACCTTGTCTATTTTGTTCACTATTATATCTCCTGCCCCAAGAAAGCAGACATTCAATAAATATTTCTAGAAGACAGCAGACAACCAATAAATATTTCTCAAGTGAAAGAATACATACAGAGATTGTTTCTTGGCTTAAAAGGAAGGATTTTTATATGCAAAGCTGTCTTTTAAGCCAGTTGCTTAGAATTCAGAATGCATATTCCTTCAAATAAGCTACAGTATAAATAATAATTAAATATTAAAGTTAGCTCACAAAAGTCTACTAGACCCACAATGGAATAAAATTCTGCATACGTGCAACAAAAATTCAAGCAAATCAACATGATGAATTATCATTGGCATACTGTACAATTAAAAAGAAATATTTTGATTAATTTAAATGTGAACAAATTACAAATATTATTTATCTTTCATATGGGTGGAGATATTTGTGGGTATTCTAAAAGGGACCTCAGGGCATTCTGAGGGCTCTAGAGCTTTCTGGTCCTGGTTTTTTATTAGATATAAGCTCACTCATAAAATGTATAGCTTTTGGCTCCTTTCTTAACAGACATATCAGACCCTGAATGCTCATCAGTCATGACTTGGGTCATTGTTTTTTTAAAAAAAAATTTTTTTTAATGTTTGTTTATTTTTGAGAGAGAAAGAGAGCGTGAGTGGGTTGGGGGCAGAGAGAGAGGGAGACACAGAATCCGAAGCAGTCTCCAGGCTCTGAACTGTCAGCACAGAGCCTGATGTGGGGCTTGAACTCATGAACAGTGAGATCATGACCTGAGCAAAGTCGGATGCTTAACTGACTGAGCCAGGCACCCCTTGGGTCACTGTTTTTATAAAAAATGTAAAAGAGGAAAAAACAGAGCAGTATTCTGGAAGTACTGGGAGAGGGGACTAAGGAAAAGGATTAAAGAATGTGTGTGATCTGAAAAAATACCAGAACTAAGAGCCGTGAATGAGAGGAAAGAAAAAGTCAGGGATGAGTGGTCAGGAGAAGATGGAGGAGAAGAGGTTCTCCCATTAGTGATGAAGAAATTTCACAATCTAAGACAGGTTCTCTGACTGGAGAACTTCAGGGTGGGTAAAAGAAGGGAGAGCCAGTGTGTAAACAATGTTGAAACTTGGGAGGGACTATATATTTTTAATTTGAAGCTTTGTCCCAAATTTGGTTTGGCATGAGTGTTTATGACTAATCTACCAGTAGGGTGAAATAAATAGCATCATTCATATCAGGAGTATCAACCAACCCTTGGGAGATGTTGGGGAGGCAATGCCAGACCTTCCATTCCTGAGGGATAGCTATACTACAGGAAAACAATTTGAACCAATTATTTTTATACTAAGTTGACAGTTAGGACAGAAAAAAAAATGCATTAAGAGCCAAGAGATACTGCATATGGTCTGCAAGTCTTTTCTGGAGAAGTGAATCATGGAGATACAGAGAAGCAGCTTATTTTTGCAGTTACATTTTATATTTCTAGAAAAATAACTACAACATGGTCGTGATTTCTAAACACAGGGAAATGAGACTTTTATGAAGCTCACACAACACAAAACTCACCACCTGTTGCAGCTACAACTATACGCGAGTCACTCCGAAGCCTTAATTAAAACCAAGAACAGACCACAGAACTTATGGCAACCAAAAAATTACCTTAATTGAAATGTGCTAAAATGAGAGGATGCTCAAATAGTCTTAACATACAACTTTCTCCTGCCAAGAGTCTTGGTTTTAAAATGGCCACAAAACCCTCACCTGACTAATGTTACTAAGTACCATTTAATAAACATACAGCCAAGCAGCACTGAGATTATTCTGGGGGCACCTGCTGATTCTAACAGTCTTCTATGCACTGCAAGGGCAGTTGTCTGTAGTGACAGAGGTGTCTCCAGGAAAATCTCAATGCAGTCATTGATTTTCCAGACCACATCCTTGTGGTTAGTCCTGGGAGGTTAGCAGTTTCAGTTTAGTTACATTAATTCCAAGCCCCAAAGGATGTATCCATAAAAGTCATTTATAGAACAACTTTGTTTTGAGATTTACCTAAAAACATATTATCAAGTATTCGGTAACCAAGGGGAAGCAGAAAATGCATTTTTGCTTTTTCCAGTTCAAGTTTTGGTCTGACCTTCTCTGCATTTCCTCCTATTCTCATATAAGAAAACTACCAGTTTACTACCAGTAAACTTTGCTCTGTAAATACCAGAACTAGGAATTTTTAGGAAAAATTTTTAGGGAATTAATCTTGGAGTTTCATCTAAACAAGCTAATATATACTCACAATTAAAAAAAAATGACTCAGCTTAATCATATTTTGACTTCTAAAAAAAAAATCTTACAATGGCATGAAGAGAAAAATCAGATGAACAAGAATGGTTTTCATCTCACACTGGAATTATAAGAAAGGTTAATTTTTACATGAAAATTACATCTACATAAAAATAGATTTCTGGAACAATGCATTATTGACAGTTATGTGGGAAGATAAATGCACTCATGTAAATGTTCTTTCTCAAGCAAATTATTAAATATATTGACAGTACTGCACTTTGAAAGCAATCATTTTAAAGAAATCAAATATTAATACAAGTGTAAAGATATCACAGCTAATGTAATCTCTAATTCAAAGAAATATGTATGCAACAATTTTTTCCCAAGGCTTATCGATATACACTGCTATTAAAGTCAATGGCAAACATTTATGCTTTGTTATTGTTTATTGTCCATGGAAGGAAAACATAGCTGGCCAATTGGTAAATCTGGATTCTGTTCACACATCTGTTAATTACTGGTGGCTTATGAAAGACCTTGTACTTTGATTACTGGTATTGGCACTTGTAAATACTAAGTAAGTCTGAGTTACTGCTGTAGGTCCAAAATATGTAAAAATCAAACATATCTATGGAAATGCAAATGTTTTGCCCATGACCATTAATGACTTTAATCAAGCAGATCTCCAAATTAATTTTGCTAATTGTTCATTCCTCCCGGGACATTAAGTGGCTTGATGGATATTCCTGTGACATGTGTTGACACTAGCATCTGCTCAGAAATAGGGACATCAATAAACTCTACCCTGTGTCTCTATAGACTCTGCCAGCGCTATAAACACTGACAATGCCAAAGCATTGATTTCAATATAACATTTGCAGAACATGTCTGCCTTACATTTAGAGAAAGGATAAACCTGCTTTAAAACCCATGGCACTCAAAAGTGCTTACTCAATGAATGCTGCAATGAGAATGACTTGATAATAAACTGTAAAATATCTCCCAACATTTACAAGAGGATAATAACATTACAAATGATTACTGGGAATGCCTGTCCTGTATAATGTACTGTCTACTAATTTATACTCCATTTGGAGCATGTAGAGTAACTTTAAACAAATACTATTATCTTAAAGAAAGCAATTCCTTAACATTTCATACCTGCTATACCATTTGCAGTAAATTAATAGACAAGAAATATATCAGAAATCAATGTATGAAATGTATGAAAAATTGGTTAAACCTGCAAACTTTTAGATTGTTAATAACAGTGATTATCATTTTAAATTGCTGACAAATAAATGCATTTATACAGTTTTGTTAAAAATTCATTATCCTAAAGTATCTTACTTAATATTGCACCATGCTATATTTCAAAATTATTCTAATGGAGATTTGATCTCCAAGTAGAGGCAAAACACTTTGTTCTCTCTCTGGTTCCCCTTAGCAGAACTGTAACAATGTAGGGTCTCTCATTTCTGATATACCAATGAATGGTCACTTTACTATCACTGATTAAGGAAAAAATATTGCTTCTACTAAAAGTGCCAAAGTGCATCAAGCAAAGTAATTCCAATGCGGTAAAATTAAGTTTGGCAATCAGCAAAGGCAGGACTAAGTTCCCATCCTTGAACACGAAGCTCTAATTCTTCTTCACTGCTTTTTCCAAAAATCATTATCTCCCCCTGCATTCGGAAGCTTCTTTGTAACAATGTTTTTGTATGACACCATCACTAGGTCTCCCAGGTAGCATACATCTGTTTTAATTTCATTTGTACCAGACCAGTTACGTCTTTCTCCACCACCTGAGTCCAGGAGGATCACTGCCATCACACCAAGTCCTACTCAGGACTGACAGAACAACAGAACGGATCACTTCTGAAGAAGGCTTTATGGTGGAATAATGCCAGCACAAGTCATTATAGCCTATTCTGTCACACAGCCATCAACAATACGGACTCAAATAACCAAGCACCATTGGCATCTTCTTGCCGGAGCTCATCCGCTGAGTACAAAGAACACAGGTTTTGAAGCAACCTCTAAGACGTTTTCTTATTTCCTTTCCTCTTTCCCTTTCGGCTCCAAACTTCAACAGGACTCTCGGAGGAGAATTATAGACTCCCTTGATAACTTGTGTCAATGTTCAGACAAGTCTTCGGTTGGACCTAATTCCTCATGTTGCCCTTCCAACACTGTTGCCTCTAATTCTGTCTTTCCAGATTCAAGAGTCCCCATAACATGTATACTAACCTAAGTGTCTAAGAATCATAGAGCTCAAAGTTCTTACGCCTTCATTCTACAGATACAACATATTGGGTATATATATGCAGCACTGGGACTGAATTTTTAGTCTTCTAAACTAACATCTCAGTGGCTCAGGGAGGAGAAATGATAACTGCAGGGAGGACTAGCATTCCTGGTCAATCTCTGAAAATGCAAAGCCTTCCTGAGCTGCCCATTTATTTTAGGGGCTCATGTTTGCAGACAGCTGGTTTTGGGGAGAGAGGGAGAGAGGGAGAGAGAGAGAGAGAGAGAGAGAGAGAGAGAGAGAGAGAGAGAGAAACAACTAACCAACCAGCCACACAAAAAACCGCGGCAGTGGCAGTATCCTTATAAAAACAAGTCCTTGTTTAGCTTTGGCAAGTTTTAGCCTGGAGTAAAATTACATCCAAGTTACAACCACGGAAATTGGGATTTCAATAGAAATGCTGACCCGACCTTGACGAAAGCAGTAAACTGCGGTCTCTGCTGCTCTGTTACTGTTCTCCAAGGCGTACCACTGGAAAGTCCATGCCGACGTCCCCCTCCGATTAATCAATGTATGAAAAACACGAGGGGAGAGGGCACGCTCAACATCAACCCTTCCAGTGTCTATTCTTCCTGCTACTCCTCAGAGGTGATTCAAAGCGCACCTGAAAATTACATGGCTTTTTAATTTTGAAGACAAATGACCTTTGGAAAATATATACTCATGAAAGTCAAACCATTTGGAGAGACATCCAGTAATTTACCGCTTCAAACTCCTCGCAACCGCGAAGACGAGGAAAGGAAAGGGAAAACCAATAACCAAACCACGTTAGAAAAAAAAAGAAAAAAAAAAAAAAAAGCCCACACAGTAGAGACCGCTAGCCCGGGCTGCAACAAATGCCCCTGCAAACCCTTTCCGCAGCACTCCCAGATTTTCCGACCCGGCTTCCCGTTTGCTTTCCTGCCCCAGCTGCAGCACCACTTCTCACAACCGCATCTTGGCGAGCCGGGGCCGTGGGCAGCGGGGGAAGCCGTGCCCCGCGCCGCCCGCTGCCGCCCCGCTACTCACCCGAGCCGGTCGGCGCTAGCGACGGCAGCGGCCGCGGGCTTGGCTGCGAGCCGGGATCCGCGAGGGCTGGCGGGCTCTGGCCCCCGTGGACGCGGACATGTGGCTGGAACCTCCGCTCCCCTAGCCGTTGCCTCTGAGCATCTTTCTGGGCGCCCCCAGCGCAAGCGAGCGGCGAGGCGAGGGCGAGCGCGCCGAGGAGGGGCGGGAGAGGCGCCGAGCCTGGCCGCGCCGCGCCGCGCTGCGCCGAGCGCCGGGCTCTCCCCGCCAGCTCCCCGGGCCCGCGCGCGCGCGCGCCCCCCGCCGCGCCCCCCACCCCGCCGCGCGCCCTCGCACGCGCCCGGCCCCACGCGGCGCGCGCCAGCCCGGGCGGCGGCGGCGGCGGCGGCAGCGGCAGCTGCGGCGGCGGCGGCGCGTCCTCCCCCGAGTGCCGTCTCCAGGGCTGCTGGCGGCGCTCTCCATTGTTCTGCCGCTGCTTCCCGGGGGTGGGCGGCTGGGGCGGTGGGAGGTGTCGGCTTAGTTGCCGGGGAGGGCTTACCACTCAGTCGGACCCTAACTGCGAGAGCGACGCGGGCCCGGGCGCGGCGCGCGGGGGCTGCAGGGCGCCTAGCACCGCGGGCTGCCGGCGCGCGGGGGCTTCCTCCTCCCGCACTCGCTCCTGCTCGGCGCCGGGCGCATCCTGTGTTACTATGGATATTCTCGCTCTTCGCCGCCCCCTCCTCGCACTCCGAGAGGCCGCCGCAGCGGCAGCAGCCAGGCAGCTCCGCAGGCGCCCAGGTGACCAGCTCGGCAGCGGCAGCGGCAGCAGCAGCAGCAGCAGCAGCAGCGGTGGCACCAGCCGCCACCGCCGCCGTCACTGCCGTCGCAGCCGCTGGGGAGAGGAGGAGGAGGGAAAGGGGGAGAAGGAAGGTCCTGCTCTACTCCTGAGGCCACCTCGGGTTTCCTACCACCAACCGAGCTGCTACGAGTTCACGACTCAAGAGAAGAAGCCACAGCAACCCTCAACTTGTGTGGACTGGTGGCACCACCCGAGAGACTAGAGTTCCACCTGTTCTCGGAGGGGAATGATCAGCCCCCAGTAGACCTGGAGGGCTACGGTTAACATTCGCCCTTTATCCCTGCCCCGCCCCCCGCCGCGCCGTTTCCACTAGTTACCATTGTACTACTACAAACAGTTGTATGTATTTATGCTCTTCAAAATTATGCCAATTAAAAGAAGGACACCTTACCTTAAGTGACAAGGCTTTTCACCCATTTTTTTTTAATCCCAACAGTTCTTTCTTGCCATAAAGAAATAAAAATTATGTGTGGTTTACAGACTGCTTAATTCCATAACATTTGAATGAACATATCTGGCAACCCACGCACTTCAGTTCTTTGGTGTTCCAACGTTCCATCCAAAAGTGTGAGTTGCCCACTTAGTCTGGGATGAGAACCACAGATTCCCACAAAGGATACCCATCGTCTGAAAACAAAGTAACAGCACCCCACTGTCTGTGAAAAATAGTTTGGAATGAGATACTTTAAGTATTTAAGGAAATGTATAACATGATGATGAACTCCAGTACTAATCAATCTGTTTTTTAGGGTACTTTCAGTTTCTGAACTTTAAAAGTGCATATTTATTGCTTTAAAACCAAAGAAAACAAAGACTTTGATCAACTGCAAAAAATAGCTACTAAAATAGAAATGTGAATCAATTTTCAAATAATAGGCAACACTTATTGAGCACCTATGATCCGCCAGCCATCTGTGAATTATCTCATTTAATTTTCAGAACTCTATGAGGTCAGTTTCATTATTATTTTCACTTTACAGATGAAAAATAACAGGCTTAGAGAGATCTGCAGCTAGTAGTTATGGGACACCATTCACTTCCTTAAACAAGAAACTCTAAATGTCTACCGTTTTGTCTATTTTCATGTCATTGTCTGCTTTTGTGAAGTTCACATTAATAGTATACTCTGAAGCCACCCTGCTAAGCAAGAGGCAGGGCCAGGAAAATAAACCCCAGGCCTGTGAGGCTCCAAAGTGTGAGCACTTATGTGTATAGAAAGGTTTCTCATTCACATAAGGAGTTTGTGAAGCCTTTTGATTTTATAGGTTATATATTAGAGAAAGAGAAACAGATTGGACATGATCTACCTTCTTGACTGGGGCATGTTTGGATCTCTCTGGGTTTTGGAGATCAGCACGCTTTCAGTGGGTTTGGGATTCAGGCCATTTAGTTCTATCTCTCACTGTGCAACCAAACACATGAGACTTGGGGTGGAATAGGTGTTTTCTTGGTTTCCCAATCATGTGAATGACTGAAGAATCACATTTCCCAGGGCATCATTCTCTTCTGAGTATTTTTCTCTAGCAACAATATTGGGCTCTGTCAAAAAGATGCTGTTTGTTAGCGATGAACTACAGGCTCTTTAGAAAACAGGTGTGCTCTCATTTTTGTATCATCAAGTCTTCTGCACTCTGGACTCATTTGGGACCTATAGGCCTTTTTGTGTCTGTACCACCTCAAGAGAATGGTGGAAATCTAATTCTCTGTTAGCATTTATGCTTGGCTAAGTGCAAGCTCTTCTTGAGGGAGCTGAGAAAGTTGCTGTCCATGGTGGCTGGTACTGATGCTCCATTCAGCAAAATCAGCTCACATGTTAAATACTATAGACCTGGAAATTAACTTCATCCTGGCACTAATGAAATTTGGCAATAACCTCCAGATATGCATATCAAAATATAAAGGTTTTACCAGTGTAGTCTGGTTTGGGTAGAAACATTAAATAATTCACAGAAGAATGACTTTTTACTGTTTGGCACTAAAATAGCCCCTACTTGCATAGTTGAAATTTTAGACATTTTAATGCTACAGAACAGCATAAAAAATATAAGAGATCATCTTCTGAAACCATCTAATATTGTAGAAGAGGAGATTGAGGCCAAGAATGGTTAAGTCACTTGCCCAAGGACCTACCCTAACTACAGACAGGAGCAAAACCATGAATTCTTGCCACTTGTTCACACACTTACCATGATATTATGATGACCCAGGGTAGTCAATATCAGACTTATTTTTTCCCAGGAATTTTACATTTTTGCTAAAAATCAGTAAATTTACAATTTATGTTATTTAAGATGTTAATAATACATAGTCTTATGTTCTTTTACTTGGGGGATCTACATTTCATTTTTAATACACTGGTTA
Organism: Felis catus; assembly: GCF_018350175.1. NCBI lineage: Eukaryota > Metazoa > Chordata > Mammalia > Carnivora > Felidae > Felis > Felis catus. Next base: position 119,649,581 of record NC_058374.1, read on the forward strand.
TATTAAGTAATTTATTGTTCCTTGCAACATGAGACAATTTAGAAAAAAAAAACTCTTATAGTACCAATTCTCAACTTCCTTATATCCTAGTGAAAAGTAAAGCATCCATCCCAAGTCATCAGGAATACAACCCTCTCCAACATACACTATTTATTTAAGAACAGCAATTTTATATCAGAAAGGACTAATATTTGGGATTCCCAATCTCCTGTATTCTTTCTTTGCGTTAAAAAATATTATCCAGAAGACCATGTTGAATATTTTAGTCTCACAAAGTCTAAAGATGGTGGTATATTCTGAAAGAGATATGTAAAACACTAATATGAGTCCATTTGTGTAGATTTAGAGGAATAAAATTACATTAATTGATTCCTTTGTTTTGATGTAGTATTGTGCAGTGGTTAATTAAGCTTTCAATTTTGGAATCAGACCTATGGGTTCAAGTAATGGCTATTCCACTTAACAGTGTTATAATCTTGAGTAAGTTACTCAAATTTTTTGAGCCTTATTTTTCCAACTTGTGAAATGTATGGGATAATAACAGAAATTACTTCGCAGAGCTGTTGTTAGGAGGAAATGAGATTACACACGTTTGGTGCTCTTTTTGATGTGCCATTTTGGCTTGGTTATAGTACCCATTTACCTAATCAAACACTAATCTAGGGGTTGCTGTGAAAGTATTTTGTAGGTGTGATTAAAGTCCATAATCAGTTGACTTTAAGTAAGAGACATTATTCTAGATAATCTGATTCAATCAGCTAAAAGGCCTTAGGAGCAGAACTGAGGCTTCCCTGAAGAAAAAGCAGCTCTATCAGTGAATGGCAATTTCAGTCCCTGCCTAAGAGTTCCAGCCTGCCCTTCCTGATGTCCTGCCCTACCGATTTCAGACTACCTAGCCAGTCCTCACAATTACATAGGCTAATTCATTGCAATAAATCTCCTGGTATATACTTACTACTGTTTTTGTTTCTCTGAGTAAGCCCTAACTTATAAACTTTGTAAAGTACTAACTGTAGAATCTGGCACATAATAAACACCCCAGAATGTTAACTCAAATGTTTTTTATAAAAACCTTTACTGTATACCCCTCACATTCACAGCATCCAGGTATGCACTTTGATAAAAATGTCTCAGAGTTCTGAAATAAAATAGGGATAGATGCCTATTACGTTCAATGATAGCAACTCTAACCAGGAAAGGATTTAATGTTTTAGTAAAATTTCCAGGAAAACAAGGGAAATGAACCAACCAGGGCTGATTATTTTATCTGGAGCTATGTAGGAGAATCATGCAAATCTAGTATGATGATGTTTCCTGGGTTAGGAATGAATAAAAAATGAATAAAAAGGTAGGCACTCCTTTCTCAATAGATCCAGATATATTTAGCATCTAACACCAAAAAGATCAGTTTTCATGGATCAACACGTAATTCCATGGTGTAATACAAATTTATTTATGACTATTGGTCTCTAACCAACTAGAATTATACATTTAAGAGAACTGCTTTGAATTCTTGGAGGAAGAAATACTCTCATACTTAAAAATATTAAAGGAAAAGATCAGGTCAGTAAACAAAGTGCAGGGAGGAGTTCTCAGATATAAATAGGATTAAAAGGTGATGGGAAAGTAAGAGAGAGTGAGAACCTTTTGACTTTATATTAAAGCTCTGATAACTTAGATTCCATTTTAACAAATGCACATGTTAAGTCTTGTATTTGTGTGTGTATTCACTAGAGAGAGCTGTCCCATGATCCTTTATACCACATTAATGATTTTTTTAAAGGTAGTGACATAAAAATACTTCTACTCAGGGGTGCCTGGGTGGCTCAGTCGGTTGAGTATCCGAATTCAGTTCAGGTCATCATCTTACAGCTCGTGAGTTCAAGCCCTGTGTCACTTGGAGCCTGGACCCTGGAGCCTGCTTCAGATTCTGTGTCTCCCTCTCTCTCTGCCCTTAACCCACTTGCATTCTGTCTCTGTCTCTCTCAAAAATAAATAAACATTAAAAAAATACTTTTGCTCATTATATCAAGATTTATTGAATGCATGTGAGGTCAAACCTTGATTTGGGAGCTGAGGAATAGAAAGGTAGATTACAGATGGACTCAGACTTTGTGGAACTCTTTCTCTAGGTAACTCTAGTTTATTTTATGGATTTCAACAAATATGTATCTTATTCCAGGAAAATGATTATATATCTCTTGTCCTACACTGGCCTAGGCAAAATTCCTTTGCTCTCATAGTAACTTTGCTTTCCCTAATAGAGAATTTATTATTTTTGGTAATTACTTGTTTAGTTATGGCTCTCCCCATGAGATCATGAAGTCAAGGATCCTGCTTGTACTATCTTCTACTTATGTTCACTCCTAATATGCATTAGGAAAATATTTGTTGAACAAGTAAAAGAAAGCTTGGGACATGTCAAGTTTTACTTGTTCTCCACATAGACACATACAGAAATTAAATAGAATATAAATCTGGAGCTCATGAGAGAGATAAGGGCAAGAAATATAGATTTGCTATCAGCTGATTTCCTGGCTGGAAGGCTTGGAAATGGAATGCCATCAACTAGAACTACGTGTAGAATTATCAAAGAACTCTGGACAGCTCCCACATTGTCCATTTTACATGGTGGGATGAAACACGACCCACTGCTAGGCTAGAGAAATTTTAGAACTCCATACCCAAATAAATCTTTTCAATCATGTGGACAAGTTTCTAATAAAAAGGTATTTCAGAACTAAGCTATTTTAAAGATATGAATATGGATTTAAAATCATGATATTGTGGAACCTTACTTTTCAATGTGTAGAAAGCAGAGTGTTGAATTTTGGGAAAAAATATTGGTGTGTGTAGATAGGGAGCATGGGACACAAGCCAGAGAGACAGAACCTGTGTACTGGTGAAGACACAGGATCAAGGAGTTCTACAAGAGGTAGGCATCAGGGAAGGCTCTGAGTAGTGGGCATGTGTGTGTGGCTATTCATGGGGTATGTCTGCCATAGATGCAGTAAGATTCTCCCTAACCTCATGGCTTGCTTGTCATTAATGAGATAAATAAGGTATAGGCTGACTTCCACTGGTCATACATTTTATTATTTGTATTGCATGACCATACTTTTGCTATGGAAAAGATTCCTTTATTTGGATAGCAAATTTAAAACAGTTTATAGACTGCCTATTAACCATGGGCATATTTACAGATCTAACTACCAAGCTAACACAACCCAGAGTGAGCAGAAGGGATTTACACTTTTTCCTGAAGGCAAGCAGGCTTGGAATCCAGGGGGAATGAATGTAAACAGGGAGGCCCATCTGCCAGGAATGTTCTGCCTCAGTCTTCTGAATTAAGACCTGGGGACTTGTTTTGGATGTTAACTACATTCAAGGCCTGTGCCACATACAGCTCCACTGAGCCATAGCTAAGACATTCACTTGCAGCCTTTACTTATACAGCACCACCACCACCCCCACCGCCCCGTCCCAGGAATCAATCCAGCCACACAACACAAGTGTTAAATACCTCATCCTTCTAACACCTTTAACCAACAGCGCAGCTGTGCTCAACACTCACAGCAACTTACAAGGTTATCCATGAGAAGGTAAGTCTCCAGTAACCTGATCTGGATGTCTGTTTCGCTAAGTGGGCCTACATTCCAGACTTCCCAGGGCAACCCTTTTTAAGCGAGTCAGACCATGAGAGACAAATTTTGATTCAGAAAAATATGGTTTATACCACCTGGGACACTGCACTTACAGTCCTTAAGGTGGTAGAATGATGTAGAGAAAAAGGTCATAGGCTCAGACCTAGGTTCAAATTTGACTTTATCATTTAATACTGAGCAATGGTAAATATTAATTTATTGAACAGCTTGCTTAATCTTGCTGTACGTCAGTTTCTGCATCTGTGAAATGGGAATAATTGTTCTTTAAGGATTAAATGAGTGCACCTGTGTAAAAATCTAGCATATTACCTGGTGCATAATAACAGTAATTATTCAACCAGAGAATTAAGTTCACCTTGGTATTAATTCATAGGTCTTTAGAATCAAGAGGCCACTCCAACTTACCAACTCAACTAACAAAGCTCTTTCTCATAGTACCTTCTAGTGTGCTTCTCAGCTGTGTAAGAGCTCATGCACCTAGAAGCAGACAGAAGCTTTTTCTAATGTAGACTCATAAAAGAAGTTTTTTTTTTCTCCACAGGATTTTGTAGAGGACAAGATAACCTATCATTTGATGGTGATTATGTCTATCATTATGCTAATTCCCCAGCAGTGTCCATTAAGGGTGTTAACATATACTAGAGGGACAAAGGGAGAAAGAATTACATATAAATATCAAAAATAATTTTGGGTTGGAATAATTGAATCTTAGGATGAGAAGTTGCGGTTACTGTCCACTGTTTTTCTTGCTTGACGCCTAGTCCCTTCTATTTCTGTTAGCAATAGTCTGGTTTTTTCATTGGAGACCCACTTCTTCAGCCCTCAGCCATGAAATCCTAGAAAATTCTAGAAAAGCTGGCCATGGAGAAGACCCATGATCCACTGGCCGGTCAAAGGATTTTGTCACTCAGCCACAGGGGATCTTTCAGGGAAGGTCAGGACCATAACTCTGCTGGAATACTAGGAAAGAGAAGCCGTCTTTTCACTGAGGTTTCTGGGTTGTGATACTGACATTGCCAGGGTGCTGGGCTTACTGCCTGGAGCTACCAAGGGCCATCTTGTGGAGAGGGTCTGCCTAAGGGTAAAGCCAGTGCAGAGGAAAGTAGAGCAGTGACACAGAGCAAGAGACTGGGTGATTCCAGTGATAGCTTTCAAAGCTCTTTTAGTTCTGCCTGAAAGAAACCTCCGGGTTTTTTTCTATGTGAGCCAATACATTCCTTGTTTCGCTTCAGCCATTTTGAGTTGGGTTTCTGACACTTGTAACTGAAAGCGTCCTGACTTATTCAGAAGAGAACTAAAATACAATTAATGCTGTTTGAATCTCTTCCACAACTTTTAATGAAGAGTCACTCAACCAAGACTTGGACTCTTCCAGCATTAGGGAAGCTCATTACCAATTGAAGAAGCATATCCTATCCTTGGGCTTTTACTACCACAAAAGTAGTACATTGAGCCAAAACTTCTTTTCTGAAACATTTGTATAGTTACCATTTATTTTGCACCTACCAGGGGTCAGCAGCCATGTGCAATGTTATGTTAATAAATGTAAAATTTATTATCTCATTTAATTCTCAATACATTATGATATAAAAATTATTTTGAAAGCCCACTGCAGAAATCCAGGTGAGAAATGATAATGGACAGGATGAAGTAAGGGGCCATGGAGATGGGGATAAAGAGGATGAAGATGGGCCAGAGATATAAAGGTGTAGCATATCAGTGACTTGGTGACTGAATGGAGGATGAGGCAAGAAAGAAAACAGAGCCTAGGATGACCTCCAGAAATCAGATAAGTGGTGAAGAAAGTAGGGAGGACAACTTGGGTGGGGAAAGATGAAGCTTCTGCTAGTTATCTCAACAGGTGCAATAAATTGACGGGGTCAATGACAGGGGCATGCAGCTCTATAAATTTTAAAATACTTTAATGGGATCAAGTTTAATGTTAATTAAGAAACCATCAAGAACAGAACTGGATGCACAAAAAAAGCAAATATTTTAAAAGTATATGCAATTTTTTACATAGCCCTTTATCACACAAGTGGATGTCAGAATAACATGCTTATGTTCAGCCCTCGAGACTGGTTTTTGTCTTCTCTTCTCCTGCCAACACCCTGGGAGGCAGAGGAGAGGAGCCAGAGAACTCAGCATGGGGATGCAGAAGAGTTTGCCTGAGCCTTGGGTGACAGGAGTCCGACTTTGAGGTCCAGGATCCAAAAAGAAGTGAATACCTGTAGAAGAGGCTTCTGGGAATGCGAGAGACTTGAAGGGAGGAAGAAGCACATTTGTCGTGTACCTACTTTAATTATATAGATATATATTTTTTAAAGTAATCTTTACACCCAACATGAGGCTCAAACTCATAGGCCTGAGATCAAGAGTAAACACACTCTACTGACCAAGCCAGCCAGGTGCCCCATCTAGTGGACCTACTATGTACCAGGCCTTTATATGCATTACCTGAACAATGCTGGAGGGCTTTTATTATTACGTTAGTACCACCTTTTTTTTTTTTTTCCCAGATGAAAAAACTGTGGAGGCTCTGAGAGGCTAAATATTTTTCCAAGATCAGACAACGCTAGAATTAAATCTGAATGTATGGCTCTGAGATCCATGATTTCTTCATTATGCCATGATGTTTCGTTAATTAACAGTTATAAGATGTTTCCTAGTTGACAAAATATACATACATGCTATTTTAATTACTTTTGAAACCATAAACCAGAGGTGGGTATTGATAATATTGTTTTTATTTGATAGATGAGGAAACAGAGTCCCTGAGAGGTCCGTTGACTTGCTCAAGGTCACAAGCTGGTAAGTAGCATAACCATGGCTAGAATTCAAAATTCCTAACTCCCAGTCTCATGCATTCTCCCATGACACTACAGCTGCTGCATCAGGCAAGCTGCTATGAAGTGGCGCTTTGTCAGAACAGTGACTGGTAACAGCTTTGCTCTAAAACATTCTCCCTTGCAGAGCAATGCTCAGCTTGACACTCAGTGCTGGTGTCTAATGCCACCCTCACTGGCTCATAAGAGAAAGACCCCAGGAAAGAAGGAACGCAGGCTCCCTGAAGTTTCTGATGGGGGCAGGAAGGAGGTTGGGAGTGGGATGCTCCCAAAGGAACTTCAGCCACTCCCTTTCTATTGAACATTAGGGCAGGATCTGTAGTGCAGTGCTGAGAAAATCCACTCTTTCTGCTAGGTCTATATACCCTCTCAGGGTCTCAGGACCTAGGATAGGATGAACCAGAGTGCCCTTGGGGCAGAAATGGCTCTCTGGGTAGAAGTAAGGTGGGAAGCAACATTAACTCTTTCAGGACATTAGACTACCATTTGGTTATTATGACTTTGCTCTAAATGGGTCCCTGGTGAGTATGGAGGATCAGAATGTTCTAATTTGCATTTTCTCCCATTTCTCTCAGCTGCTTTTTCCAATTATGATGTAGGCCAAGAAGCTGTATAATAACTGGTTTATTCTGGATCACTGGATACTCTTATAAATATAAAAAATGCCCCTGCAGATCTGCTATATTGAAATGTATAGAATTCAATCTATGCATAAGGTGTGAAGGTGTGAGGACTGCAGGACTGACCAAGGCAGTGGGACATCCCTGAGATTGAAATTCTGAGCTAATGGGAAGTGTGTGACAGAGAACCCCATGTTCCTGGACGGCTGGGGTGGTGGGTGGAGGGAAGCAGATGCTGAGGCAAGTTCCAGGGTGGGAGTTTCTTTTTCCTGCTTAGGGGAGGATCCATGACTCTGATCTGAGGAGGAGCCAGGGTCTCTGCCTGACATATCTATTACAAGGGAGGTTTGTGAGGAGAGCAAGATTGTTCCCTGGAAACTCTGATTTCACCCAATCACTAAGAATGGGTGACCTCTTTCAGTTGAAGGATCTGGAAAAAATTTTTCCTCCCTGGGGGAAGAGCAAATGTATCAGAGCTCTCCTTTGCTCTTACAAGTTTGGGGTTACTAAGTAAATGTCCAACAGAGTTGCTAGGACTTAATACTATTTTTTTGCATAATGTTGATTAACAGCAATGATGCTTTACATTTATACAGCATTAAAAATTTTTAAAACACTTGCATATTCATTGTTGATCAGGGTTGGCTCCATGGACATGTAACTAGGGCTATCCTACAGGGTCTGGCTCTCAGAAGGGCCCTGCGCTTGGCTTAATGCTCTATGGTTGGGGGTTTTGTAATTGCAAATACTTTTAACTTTGGATTTGTGTTTTGTAAGTGAAGTCTGATGGGATTATTATGGACCATGTTGTGGGGCTTAGAACCTCAGCTCACATGGGGTCCTGCCTTCCTGGGATGAATTTTTGGCTGTCTGCTCCCTGCTGCCCAGGGCATTGCCTGCTGATGCCCTCTCTGGCTCACCCCACAACCACCATTGCTCTTTGCCTGGGGTAGCAATTAGGTGGCATTGATGGGGTTAGGGTGAGGCTAGCCTTCTTTCAGCCCTTACCCTCCTCCTTCCCTTATGGTGGTGGGCAGCCTTGGTGTGGAGGGTCACCCGCCCTGTGGCTTTTGGGATAGGCAAGGCAACAGCCATCCCTGCCTTGAGCTGCAACTCATGGTGTGTTTGGTGGGCAATATGGTAGATGACTCCCAAGGGCCTCTCACTTGCATCCAACCCAAATATCAAGCACCCACTGGCCTAGAGATTGCTATCCCTTGGCGGGAGGGGGGTCGCTCATCTGCCATAGGTTGGGGTTGTGGGCCTGTGGAAAGGGGAGCCTGACTTCCCTACCCCTGGCCAGGCTTCACATTTTGCTTCTGTACTGGGTCCTGCAAACTATGCAGCCAACCCTGCTGTTGACATTCATTATGCTACCATCAAGCTAGTCAGGACAAGGGTATTGCTACTATTATATTTTTTGCTATTATTACTTCTGTTACTGGAGGTCCCCATTCCTTGCTTGCGACTTGTGCTGGGGCAAGCATTTAAGAAAATTCCACCTTATTTAGTCCTCACAACAAATGTATGAGCTAGGGCTTATACATTGGGGTGGTCCCCAACTTCTGAGTTTTAGTCTTCTCATCTGTAAAACTGATACAAGACTACCTTCACAGGGACATTGTGAGAATGGAATAAGATGGTGTGTGTATAGAGAGATGGGGAAACCTGTATGCACCTGCATTACTATAGCACTGCATTTGTTTGGAAGAAATATTTTGATAAGCTCTGTGAGGAAAAGGGTGAAAGCTCTCCATAGACATACTCAGGGAACCCAAAGACGTTGCTTAACTTCTGCATGGAGTTTGCATTGTTCTCAGGAGGAAGGTGATAAAGAAGAGTCACTGAGGGCAAAGGCTTTGTTGGGGAAGAGAGCAAATCCCAGTTAGGGATCAGAAATATTGAATGAGGCTTTAAACAAATCATTTGTTCTGGGTTTGTGCTGTAAACACCCCCACCTTCCCATCATCATGAAATCTTCAGTAAGGACTAAGTAACAGAGTAATGCTTTTGTATTTGATTAGATTAATAGGGGGAGGGTCTCAAAGAGGTATTGAGGTTCTTATCTATGTTGGCACAAATGAAAATAGACAGCACATGGGGGCGCATTTGCCAGAAGACGAGTATAGAATTGGTGCTGGGTTATAATATTATTCTTTGATTGTTTCCTCTGGATGATTTCATTTTTTTTGTTCAGGCCATGCACTTTGAGGGGTAAAACAGCAGCTACATATATTTTGTTTAGTTTATATTTTTCCATGAGTCCCATCACCAAGTTCTGCACACAATATACACTCAAATGTTGAGGGCTCATCAATATTAGTAGTAAGCTAGTGTGATCATTTCAACAACCTTTTAATGTAGGAATTAGTGTTTCCAGTTTACAGATGAGGTATCTGAGGCACAGAGATGCCAAGAAACTTGCTTGGGTCACACAACTACTAAATGGCAAAGCAGAGGTACAATTCCATGCTTAATACTTGATGCCTCTCTGGTCAATGAAACTTTAACAGACTGTCTAGAGTTTCCGTGTCACATGAACCAAACATTACACGTTGTGTATATTTTAAAACCCCATTTAAATCACAGGAATCAGACAAATTGACTTTAAACACATTCCTAGCAAATAAAAAGTAGAAAGGGGGAGGAAGAACAACATAAGAAAAAATATATATATAACTTAGTTATCCCATAGATAATTGTAGGGTTGTACTGATATTACTCATTGTACTGTAATGACACCAAAAAGGAAAACTGTGCCAGGTAGATGCAACATTTATGCAAGCAAAGGCTGTCTCAAATGTGTCTGAAAGCATGGTTCTTCCTCCAGCCAAGTCAAGTCCAAAGGAGCACATGAATAATTGGCTACAGCTATCCTTTAAGCAAGTGCCAGCTCCCCCTGCTCAGGTTGATACATCTCCAAACCTCAGGGAGTCAGGAGTCAGCTGCCAGCAGCCAATGGGCTTCTGAGCATTCATAACCAGACCAGGTGCTGATCCATCAAGCTAATTAGCAGCCTGTGGGCCAGTGTTAGCTGGGAAGGTAGAGGTTTTTTAACTTTTCCTGACAGACTCTGTGCCTATCTGTGCTTTTGAACAAGATATGATCACAAAATACTATCAGCAGAACCACAAAGAAACAAAAAAACACATTTAGAATTCAAAGGAGGGAGGCCAAAAGGAAATATAGGTTTGCCTTAAATAAGATGAGACATTAACAAAACAAAGGAAATGAACTTCCACACACACAGTGTATGTACAGTGATTTTTCCATTTTATGTATCTTCATTTTACTTAGCATAGCATCATTACTGCAGAATGGTCATTTAATAAATGTTTGCCTTTATTGATAATAATATTTAAAGCATAAATAATAAAAAGGGACAAAATGGGACTGAACTGTAAAGAAGCAAATATATAGCTTATTGGTACCTAAACTGCATTTCATTATCAGGATCCCCAAAGAACAGAAGAAAAAGAATTAGCTTCAGTGGAAAATACAGAAAACAGTGGAATGTTCAGAAAAACAGAAAACTTAGTTTAATTAGGAGATGGAATACATCAGAAATAGTGTCAATGCAAACTATAAAGCAATGTATAAACCAGCAGAGGAAAGAATCCAGTTGATTTTAATAAATTTGTAGAAACTTATTATAAATAATGCATCTAAAATTAGTTTTAATGTAATGGTCAAACAGTATAGTAGTAACCATCAATGAAACCACAACCATTCCAAATATCTTCATTGACAAAAGAGAAGTATTCTACAGCTAATCAGTTCAATATTTCTTGACTTTAGTGTGGTTTTATCATGGATCCAATAATCACCAATGGAGCAGTGCCAATACATGACTTGGAGATACGAAATAACAAAGAAGCATCCTAGTCCTTGAAGTAGCCAAGTGTGAAAATCATACAGAATGGTAAGGCAGAATGCTGGCATAAGTCTTAAAACACAGAGGTAACATTTATGGAGATATCTGCACGAGCTCTCTGTCAACATATGGAGAATTGAGGAAGGGCTACGGGATTTCAATGACACCCCCATCACCACCATCTGGAGATAAAAATCCTGCAGTAGATTTTCTTTTAACTGTGATATCTTACTGATGAGCTTTATATTAATGACAAGATCCTAGCCAAAGTTCCCTTGGATTACTTACTATAAGAGTATTTACTGCTTGGTTCTGGGGTTAAAAAATGAATTTATGCCTTTGTAAAGAACAGCTGTCATTGTATTTGCAGAATCAGAGTCAAGATAATGATACTGAGATGATTCCAGAATCTTCAGGGACCTAAAGAAAGCATTAACAGCAGGGGGAGGTTTGGAAGTACTGGCTGTAATGTAAACTGTGCTGCCCCAAGTAGCTAATCTACATGTTGAGATTATGAGAGCAAATCTCCCTAAATATTTGCTGACTAAAAACATAGGGAATGTTTCCTTAGGAAGAGCAGGAGCATGAGTTGGATTACTTTTGCTGTAAGAAATTAATGCACTACCCTGGACTATAATAAATTTCAGGATTGTGGTCTTTTCAGCAGAAGACAGCAGTTTATCCAGGGTCGATGAGCCATTGGATTCATGCCAAATGAGAATTCTCCATAATGCTTCCTACAGTCTTGTGTGTGTGAAGCAGATGAGGTCACCAGTCTGTTCTATGGTTGGTCCCAGTTATTGCCCTAGAAAAGCAACTCCCTTACCTCCTACCCACTGCCACAAACTGTCTCCCTCTGGTTTGTTCAGAGCCAACCTTTAAGTTCTTCCTAAGACATTTCTTACCAGCAAAGGTAGAAAGAAGCCTATGATCCTGATCGTATCTACCTCTCCAGCCTAAACTGTGGTGTCTCTTCACTTGAACCATTTGATGCATTTCCAGAGCCTGGGGTGTGTGTGTGTGTGTGTGTGTGTGTGTGTGTGTTTCCACCTGTGGGACTCTCTCTGCCTTTAACATCCTTCCATCAGTTCTCTACCTGGGAACTGTTCTCTTCCTTTATGTGTTACCTCCTCTTAAAAGCTTTCCCTGATAATAACAACAAACACATAGCCCTTACTTGGTACCGGTTACACTTCTAAAAGCTTTATTAAGCACATTTAATTCTCCCCAGAGTCCTACTAAGTAGGTACTATTATAATCTCCATCTTCGAGAGAGAGAAACTTAAAGGCAGAGAGGTTAAGAAATTTATTCAAGGTCACTGGTAAGTGGCAGAACTGAGATTATGAACCAAGGCAGTCAGGCTCCTGAGTGTCTGTCATCACCACTACTCGGAGTATAGGAGTCCCTAGCACTTGCCATGGTAGGCCCAGCACTCACCACCAGAGAACTAACTGCCCAGCACTATAGCACTGCAGTCATCTTTACAACCCTCCCCTCTTTCTGTGCTCTCAAACTTCAATTAATCCTTCAATACTCAGCCCGGAAAACATTTTCTTTTTTTCCTTAAGCCTTCCTGATCCTGCTCCTCAGCAGGGTGAGGGGCATCCTCCACTGTCCACACTGTGCTTCTCTGTGCTATAGCACAACACCACATATCTTTTTATTTGTTCATCTTCTCCATTAGTCCATAAACTTTTTGAGGGCAGGGATGGTCTGAAATGTTGTGATAAATAACATAGGGCCTGCCATATATAGAACTGTTGCTTAATAAATATTTCTCTGTTCGATGGATGGACACTTGTGCTGAGAAGTCTCCATTCTGTGACTGGTTTCCAGCTTTTACATCAGATTAAAACAAAAAGGATTCTATCACAAATCCTGGAGGAATCACGACAAATGCTTAGCTCCAGTTCAGAAAGAAGCAAGACTACTTATAGCTTAGGGGCTCAACATTACATGACCTGGACTTAATTTTTCCTCACAGCTTAGATCTGTAGAACTCTAGACTGGAAGGGTCCTTGGAGATCATTTATTCCAGGCATTGCAAACTGGTGGCCTTGAGATAAGTTTTATTTGACACTTACTATTATTTGTTTCTATTTTTATTAGAATACCTTTAGGCAAGACATTTCCTCTTTATTTCTCCACCTTCTGCACTATATCCTATCATAATGTACCACTTCATGTATTTATATCATCTACCTCATCCTTCGAGGCATTTAAGTATGAAATACCACATTTTAGTTCAACCCCCTTTACAGTAAAACTCCTTAAGTCTGTACTTGTGGTCTCCAATTCTCTCATTAACTTGTTTCCAATCAGGTGTCACATCCACTGATGTGTCAAGATGACCAGTGGCCTCCATGCTGCTAAATCCAGTTTCCAGGACTGACCTGAGTACCCCCTCCTTGATTTTCAGGAACATACTTTCCTGGTTTTCCTCCCACTTCTCTGGCCTTTCTTTCTCTGCCTCCCCTAATTCCTCCTCATATCCTTGTCCTCTAAATATTGGATGGCCCAAGGTGCAGCCCTTGGACTGTTCCTTCTCTCTATCTACTCTCACTCCCTTGATGAATAAATGAGTGAATTAATTTTTCCAATGGGGGGAAAAAAACAAAAACTGAAGCCCAGTGAGGGTAAGTAACTTTCCAGGAGCACACGGTGTTAAACTGGCAGAACCCACATCCAGCTTTCTTACCTCCCCATCTAGCTCTCAGCCATGACGTCTTGATGAAACTTCAGTCTGTCAGGTGCATTGAATACACTGCTGAGAGCAAAGGAGATCTCTGGAGTTCTCTCACCATGTCTTAGGTCTCATCCTTTCTGCTTTCCTACTTAGCACCACCCCCTGCATCATCACATAGCCTGGGTAAGTCATGGCTGGACAATTATTGATGTGTCTGCCAAGTGTTCTGATTTCCTCCCAGAGGAAAACCCTGTGGATGATTCTTCCATTATTCAGGAAGTGACAAAAGTTATAGTCATAATATATAAGAAAAAAGAATGATTCACTGCTGAGCCACTGAGCCACAGGGAGCAATCCAAGGTTTAGAGTAGACAATCAGCTAAGATAAGTCATGATGATGTCACAGCGGAACATACAAATACCTCAGTGGGCTGATCCAAAAGAACATGGCAATTAAATAAGCTTGCTGTTGAGCACTTTTCCACATCCATGAAGAGCTGCTCTCCAATCTGACAGCCGCATTTAAGGAGAGGCAATAAAAGGAGGTGGCAGGAGGCAGAAATCTATCCAACATACTCCATGGAGGAAGAAATGATTTCAAATTGCTACAGAGTAAATGAATTTAGTCACATAGAAACATTCTGAAAGAAGTCAAACATATTTGGACACTCAACCCAACAGGTCAGGAGCAGTGTTTTCTTTCCGGAAAGGAATTACAGTGTGACATCGTGCATGGAAAACTGATTATTGTTGCATAATATCAAAGACATTTAACAAAATATAGACAGCATAGGCCATCAATGGCCAGCAAAGCCTTATCAGTATATAGTAGTTGAACATGGTACTTGGTGAAACTCACTCAGTTAGCATAGCACAGATGCTTTTAACCTCTCTGGACCTCAGTTTAGTTTCTTCATCACAGGGTGATGTGTCTCAGTGTTGTTACACAGATTAAAAGGGTATGTTTGTGAAAATGTTTGTACATATCAAGTCTTCAATAATAATAGAAAATATTTACATGTCCTTATTATATAACAGGTATTGGCAAATGCTAATTAATCTAATCTTAAAACAACTCTAAGACTCAACTATTATTATTGCCATTTTACAGATGGAGAAACTGATGTATAGGGAGGTTAAGCAACTTTGTCAATATCACATAGTTAACACATGGCACGACTGGATCCCAGGGGCTCAATCTCCCCAACATTACACTCATAAATGTCAGAGTTTCTCCCTTGCACTCTATGCTACAGAAAGCCAGTGTTCCTGCAAATCAAACCAAAGTTTCACTGACTCAGTCTCAGTTAAAGGAAAGTTGACAGTACATCACGGTCTGGTGGTCAGTAATTTAGCCCTTCTGTCTTTCTCTGCTTAGCCCCCATATGCATGAAGACAGTAAAAAAATACCCAAAAAAACAAACAAACAAAAAAAACCCACAGTCAAATTAATACAAAAGGTAAGATCACAAGTTTGAGAGGCTTTTGTTCTGTTTTCTATTTGGTATCAACTGAACTTCTCTAGGCATTCAGGGTGAAGAGTTATTTATCCCAGTTAATGAATCTCATGGTAACATAAATGTCTTCTGTCTCTGAGATTAGTGAGTAGTTCTTGTCTGGGGACCACTTAGTGAAGCAAATCCTGCATGAACAAAAGACAGATGAGATTTGGGAGAATGAGAAGGGGAGAAGGGAGAGAATGAGCATTTGTTGAGCGGCTACCTCATGCCAGGCATCACACTAGGTGCTTGACCTTCATTATTTCCATTAATTCTTGTAACAACTCAATCATCAACAAACACTTATTGAGTGCCAGGCCCCAGCATTGTGCTGGGATTACCCAGTTGAACAACGCATGGTCCCCTGCCCTTCTAAGTAAAATGAAGAAAGAAAACAAGCAGAGTAGCCAGTTGAGTTCAGTGTGAGGTTAGTTTGGTGTGGGTCTACACAGGCGGTGGAACTAAACAGGCCAACGTGGTACTGGCCCTGTTTATGACCCCTTTGCACAGGACTCTTTCCTGCCGGGGCAGCTGTGTTCCCAGCTAGGTGATACTACCACTGCTCCTCTGTGCTGCTTTCCTTACCTCTTCACAGAGAAGGTGGTAAATCGGCTTGGTGAGTGAGAATCTCTCCCTTAGGAATTTACATTTGGAGGCAGAGAAAGAAGTCAGAGATTCAGTTGTAGGGACAGAAACAGAGAAGGCAATCAAAAAGGAGTCTAAAGCAGAGTAGAAGGAGGCCGAGTGGGACCAGGGGCGAGCAGAAGTCCTACGTAAACAGAAGCTATGAGTAAACAGGAGCTGCAAGGCACACAAAACACCCAGTAGTGTGTGAGGAAGCTAACTGGTCGCAGGAAGAGGATGCATCGAAGGAGAGTGTACTGTGTGTGATATATGTACCAAAATTTGTTAAACTATCCCCCTAATGTTAGATCATTTTCATTTTTTCTGTATTACAAGGAATCCTATGATGAATATCCTTGTACGCCAATAATTGTAGCATTTCTGATTGTTTCCTTTAGTATGTTCTTGGATCAAAGGCTATACACATTTTAAAGCTCCTATGACAGTATGAATCCTTTTCCACAGAAAGGATTTCCCACTCCTTTCAGTGATAAATGAAAGGCTCTATTTTAACACATTCTACCAACACTGAGTCTTGGTCAATTAACCATTAAAAATTTTATTTTCTCAATTATTTGCATATTTTTCATATGTTATGGGGCATTTTTATTTCTTCTTTTGTGAATTGAGCTTGTTCATGTCTTTTGTTCATTTGTCTATTGGAGCATTTATATTTTCCTTATTGACTTATAAGGACTTTTCATATAACAAGACCAATGCTCACTGACATATTTTGCAGATGTTTCCCCATACTTTGCTGTTTGCCTTTTAATTTTTTTTTTTAATTAAAAAAAATTTTTTTTTCAACGTTTATTTATTTATTTTTTTTTGGGACAGAGAGAGACAGAGCATGAACGGGGGAGGGGCAGAGAGAGAGGGAGACACAGAATCGGAAACAGGCTCCAGGCTCTGAGCCATCAGCCCAGAGCCTGACGCGGGGCTCGAACTCACGGACTGTGAGATCGTGACCTGGCTGAAGTCAGACGCTTAACCGACTGCGCCACCCAGGCGCCCCTGCCTTTTAATTTTTATTTGAAGTGCAGAAGTTTTATATTTTTCAAATATAGTCAACGAACTTCTTTCCTTCCTTCCTTCCTTCCTTCCTTCCTTCCCTCCTTTCTTTCTTTGTTCTCTTTCTTTCTTCTCAGAAAATATTTTTCTCCTTTCTAGATCAAGAAAATACTTGGCTCTGTTTTTTTTTCTCTTAGTTTCAAAAAAATGTTTTTGTTTTTACATTTAACTCTTTTGTTCATTTAGGATTTAATTCGGTGTATTTGAGTCTTTATGAAGGAAAAATTTTAAACTAAAAAAAATAGAATTGTGTCATCCTGTTCCAGAAAGTATCAGTTGTGCTAATGCTAGTTCTCTAGCAGAGGCAACCATCAATGAATTTCAATAACCAACCCAATTCTCTCAAAGTAATGGTGTATTAGTTTGCTAGGGCTGTCATAGCAAAAGACCACAAGTTGAGGGGGGTGGCTTACACAATAGAAGTTCATTGTCTCACAATTCTGGAGGCCAGAAGTCCAAGGTGATGTGTTGGCAGGATTGGTTTCTTCTGAGGGGTGTGACTGAAAATCTGCACCATACTTCTGCCTACCTTCTGATGGTTTGGTGGTAATCTCTGGCATTCCTTGGTTTGTAGAAGTGTCACCCTGACCTCTGCCTTTGTCTTCACATGGTATTCTCCCTTTCTGCATGCATGTCTGTCTCTAAATTTCCACTTCTTCTAAGAACACTAGTTTTATTGGAGTAGGACCCATCCCAGTTACCTCATTTTAACTCAGTTACATCTGTGAAGATCCTATCTCCAAATGAGATCACATTCCGAGGTATTGGACGTTAGGACATCAACATAGGAATTTGGGGGAACACAATCCAACCCACAACAAATGGGTAATACAATAACCATTGTACTAATTACTCTGATATATTGGGTCGAATATGGGCATGTCAGGAGACAAATTGAGTTTCAGTCCTGGCTCTTATTAGATCTGAAAATTTGGGAAAAATCCCTGAACCTGTTTCCTTGACTGTAAAAAAAAAGAGCTGGATTATGGTAAGGGTTTATTCATCAATTCACCAAATGACTGTCCACTAAGCATTCAACTCTATGTTAAATGCCCAGTATATAGTACACATCCAACATGTGTTATTTCTCTTTCCTTACACATGCTTGAATTATTAGAATAATCTGAGGGATAATAGTGTTAACTAACCCAAGTATTAATGAATGACATTAGAAAGCAATGGAAGTACTTTTATTTTCATTAAATGATTTTTTATTGACAGAATGTATTTCTATGTTTATGATATAACATTTCAATTTGGTAAGCTTTTAAAATATATTTGATTTGTTTTTTGTTTTTGTTTTATATTTTGCTGTTGTAGAGGGAGGAAGTTGGAAACCCTTTATCAGTTAATGACTCTCCAAACTTTCAAAGATACAAATAATTGTCTGGACATGCAAAATGACTACAAATGGAGTAGACTCAATGGATTGACCCAGGTCTTTTTCTTAATATAGACGAAATTATAACTGTAATTTATTTATGTCATTTATGTTTACTTTCTGTAATATGTGATCCACTTTGAAACCAAGCAAAAGATCATGAATCAATATTTCAAGAGGATTTGTAATATTTCACTGTTCAGTAAATTTGATATTTTATTCACTGAACCATGTTTCCTACAATATTGCATTAAAAAGAAATATCTTGCTCAATTCTCCATGGAAGGCTGGGAAATATGCCAGGTAGAAAACTCCCTGTTTAGAAGCCTTTCAAAATTTCTTTTTACCAAACATTTGCCTTTGCTGGGAGCAAGGAATCTTGTTCTCCCTGATAAGGGTCTCTTAGAAGAATCTCTAGGGCAGTGAATTTTAAACTTTAAAGAATTATTATTAACTTTCACAGTGGAGTGATGTTTTCCAAAGAAATCATACACAAATTTCTAGATCTATGGAAAATGCAGGGTAGAGGTTCTGGAGAGCCTTTCTTAGTCCGGTTTTCCTGTGATTTAGAGGACGTTGTGCCCAGGTGATGGCTGCAGAATCCCAGCGTTCATTGGAACACAGTTTGAAGCCACTATATTAGAGCTTGATCTGTAGAGGAACGAGGGCATCTTACCAAGTAAGTCTTCTCCACCCTATCTGACATCAAAATGTAAGAATCACAGGAAGAGAAAGAGAACAACATTGATATACATGTCCTATGATTCTCCTGGAAATTGTAGCAGACAATGATTTCTGATGACCATGTATAGGCTTCTTTTCCATTAGGTGAGTGGATTTAGTTTTTGAAACACTGTAGGATGCATATGCCAGTCTCTCTAAGGAGTACTCACTCATTCCACAAATTGTGTTGTGAAGCACCAGCTTGTAAATCCACAGTCACCTGTTATTGTGCTGATATTATATCTGTATTGTAATTGACAGTTTTGCTCACTAGTTTGATATTCCAGTAGGCAAACTCATTGAGGTTAGAAGCCATAACTAATAATAACGGTTCTTATTATTTTTAAAGCAACTAGAATTTTTGAGCACAGTGCCAGACACTATTCTAAGTACTTAATATATGGTGTCTCATTTAATCGTCACACAACCCAGTTAAGTTGATTCTATTATCAGCATCCCATTTCTCTGGTGAGGAAACTGTGGCAAAGAGAGGTGGGGTAATTCATTCAGCAATATTTTTTGAAGACTTCCCATGTGCTATTCTAGGCACTGAGAATATATGGTGATCAAAACCAAGCCCTTGTGTTTATGGTTTACATAGTGAGATGCTTTCTGAATATGTGCAAGCAAATAGTTGCTAATGAGTGGATTGAAAATTATATTTCTTTTTCTTTTTTGAGAGAGAGAGAGCAGGGGAGGGGTAGATGGAGGGAGGGAGAGAGAGGAAGGGGAGAGAGGGAAAGAGAGAGAGAGAGAGAGAGAGAGAGAGAGAGAGAGAGAGAGAGAATCTCAAGCAGGTTTCAGGCTCAGCACAGAGTGCAACACAGGGCTTGATCCCACAACCCTGGGATCATGACCTGAGCTGAAATCAAGAGTCAGATGCTCAACCGACTGAGCCACCCAGGTGCCCCAAAAGATTGTATTTCTATTAATACTACCACTTTACAGTTGAGATGACTAAATCTCGGGGAGCCAAGGAACTCTTTCAAGGTCATACATCTAATCCATAGTAGAGCCTGATTTAAACTTGGTTCTGTAACCTCTGATCCCTAGGCTTCAAGTCAGTGTATGTAAAGTGGCCAAAGCAATCCACATTTACTGAATGGGTTCTGTTTTCACAGGATTCTCAGGGATAGGGATAGAGATTTCATAACATCTGCTTCACTTCTAACCACACTTTTGCTTATACTAAGTCTGTTTCTTCCTATTTGATGCTTTGTTATCTGTGACTTCCTTATATATAATAAAGAACTTAACAAAATACACACACACGCACACACACACACACATATGTATATTAGTTTATTTATTTTGTGAGAGGCAGAGACTGCACAAGCAGGGAAGGAGAGACGAGAGAGAGAGAGAGAGAGAGAGAGAGAGAGAGAATCCCAAACAGGCTAAGCACCACCAGCACAGAGCCAGATGTGGGGCTCAAATTCACAAAACTGTGAGATCATGATCTGAGCTGAAAGCAAGAGTCAGACGTTTAACCAACTGAGCTACCCGGCGCCCCTCCTTATAATATTTTTTTTTGACATATGCACTAATTTGGCCCAAGTGCTAGATGAATGAAAGTCGGACTATGATACATACCGGGTAACATAGTGAGATATATCATGCCTGAGTCTGCCTACTCTGTTTTAGCTCCCCTACAAATATCACATCTTGAAGAACAGAAGACTGAAACCACACAGATCGCTCAGATTGTTTGAAGAAAGCGCTTTCAGATGTGTTTCAAAGGCTGGCTTCTAGATCTGGATAAAACTCTGTGGGCTGTTGGGGCCTGTTGTTTGAGGGTGAGTGTGGAGATGTGTCTACTCCAAAAAGCCGTGAGTATTACTAAGCACACAGAACACTTAGCTCATCAGCCGCTTGCAGCATGAAACAGTTGGCTGATTTGGCAGTGAACTCTCCTTAGAGGTGTATCTTCAGACCATCGATCTCAATGCATACCTTAAACCTGAAAGTCTGCTGCTTTACTAAGTGCTAAGTAAATTAAACTCCACAAGACTTAGCGAGCAATTTCATCCCCGGTAGAAGCTGTGGATGGCAGTAAGTTAATACAAACTTCAATTTTCAAACAAGATCTAGTACATTTATATAATATCCTTGGCTATTCCAGGGGGACAAAAAATAATTACCAGGTCTTGTTAAACGTATTTCTTTCTTCCTCCTCCTGCCATCCATTCTTCCCTCTTTCTTTCCTTTTTAAATTCGCCTCTCCCTGCCTCCCTTCTTATTTCCTTATTCTCTCCCTGTATGGTTTCTATTTACTCAACAAATATTTAAGGAGCCCTTAAGGCATGGCAGAGCTTATACCATATGCCATCATGCACCCCTAAATCCTGAGATAATATAACTCCTGCCCTCAACAGACTCAAGGTCTAATAGAATTGCAAAGTTGCCTGATGGGGGAGGCCTACAGTGCTCTTTCTATGGTATAGGGTGATAGGAATTATCTCCGCTATATTGAGTGCATTCTATGATTTTCCTCTTTTTTTCCCACCTGGGATTCATCTTAATAGCCCTATTGTAATGTTACTGCCCCTTCAAGTGGCTCAGTGTGTTTTCTACAGACTGTCAGTTTTTGCTGTGTTCTAAATGAGGTTTTAAAGCAAATGCTTGACTTTAGGGGCTTCTTCATTCTAAAAGGAACACCACCTGACTCCCATTGTACTGTGACTACATTTTCTACCCTCTGACACAGAAAGCGGAGAGGGTGGGGGTGCATTAAGAGTCACTAGATGGTCCACTGCTATCATTTGTTTACCTGCTTTGGTTGAATCTATTTAATGGATATGTTCACTGAAGAAATTAATTTGAGGAAAGTGATTATAAATGAAGAATATTTCCATATATAAAGATGCTAACTGTAAGAATTAATTTGAAGGGACTTTTTGACATTTAGTATAGAACCTTCCTTTCAGTGAGCTTAAAGTCCCAGATTTTATTTTATTTCAATTTTTTTCTTTTTCTTTTTTTAAATTTAAATCCAAGTTAGTTATAGTATAATAATGATTTAAGGAATAGAATTTAGTGATTCATCCCATACATATATAATATAGTAATGGTTTCAGGAATAGAATTTAGTGATTCATCCCATACATATAACACCCAGTGCTCATCCCAACAAATGCCCTCCATAATGCCCATCACCCATTTAGCCCATCCTCCGTCAAACACCTGCCCAGCAACCCTCAGTTTGTTCTCTGTATTTAAGAGTCTCTTATGGTTTGTGAAAGTCCCAGATTTTAACAAATTCCACAGCCTGAACCAAATTTCTATACCTTTCAGAATGGATCTGAAAGGAAAAACATCTGCAAAACAAAAATATTTTCCTTCTATAACCTCAAGCAAATGTGAGCGCTCTTTGCTCTTAGAATTTTTATTACTTCAACACATCAACAAAGAAACAATGATTCAGTTAGACCTTTCCTTTTGCACATTCAGAATTACTCTGGAATTGCTTGGTGCTGGTATATCTACCCTCAAGTGGCATCTTTGCTTGAGAACTGTATTTTTCATTATTTAGAGTTTTCTGTAATTTTATTTTGTGATGTTAATATTTAATAATATCATACCCCAAGTGGTATCTTTGTGAACTTTCACGTTTACACAACTTGTTCCTTTTTATAACTTTAACTTTTATTCTTTTAGCACTCTGAATATAATGGAATCTATACACTTTTTAGTGAAGGGTTTTTTGCTAGTCATTGTGGGTTTTCCTTTGACAACATAAATGCCTGCTCCCTGTACATTGGTTCTAATTACTTCATCAGCAAGGTAAGTATACATATGTCATGCTTAAGAAAAGGAATTAAATTGATATCTCTCTCTCTTGAGATCACAACCTAAATGTTGCACTTACACACTTCAGTTCTGATTTATTTGTGGACTTTTGTGTAAAAATAAAATTTTCTTAGAAATTCCTGGAGAAACATACATAATAGTGTTATGCATCATAGTCCATTCCCTGAGAATTTCCTTTCTCAGCACCTAAGAAGAGCTTGAATACCAAAAGTTGATCTGCTGATGTGTGAAGGGAGGCTTTGATTTGCTTGCTATAACACAATTTTTGTCGATAAACCCAACATTTCTTAGAAGTTTAGTTTCTGATGAGTTTTATTCTATAGGTCACACAAATGCAAAAAAAAAAAAAAACAAACCGTATTTTTTGCCTTAATAGGGGAGGAACGCTATAAATACAGAGTGAATTTGTAGAAACCGCTTTTTGGACAACTGATAAAATGGTTGCTGATCACTTCATCACTGCTTGCAGCTACCAGTCAATAGAGAAGAGAAAAAATCCCCCATCTACTTTGACCAGGGGGAAGAAGTAGGAATTTCTTGCAGCATCAAGAGGAAACAGAACCTAATAGAGTTATCACTTAGTTTCCTAATAAGAGCCATTTTTCATTTCTCGTTTTCCCTACTTTTATCAGGGCATTTTTTTCTAATGCCTCTCCTCTCCTTGCCCATTTTTGTTTTTAATATCTCTAAGGGACACCATATAAGTCATTTATTTCTGCATTCATTAAAAATAAGTTTATGTTGGAGTACCTGGGTGGATCAATTGGTTAAGTGTCCCACTCTTGATTTCAGCTCAAGTCATGACTTCAATAGTTCATGAGTTCGAGCCCCATGTAGGGGGGTGCAGAGCCTGCTTGGGATTCTCTCTCTCCCCCTTCCCCCCACCCCCCTGCCCCTTCCCTGCTTATGCTCTCTCTCTCAAAATGAGTAAATAAACTTAAAATAATGACTTTAATAGGGGCGTCTGGCTGTACTGACAGCTCAGAGCCTGGAGCCTGCTTCGGATTCTGTGTGTGTGTGTCTTTCTCTCTGCCTCTCTCTCTCAAAAATAAATAAAAAACATTAAAAAAATTTCTTTTAAATGACTTTAATAAAAAAATAAGTTTATGTTGTGCCTTCTTGTTCAATTCCTACTTGGGCTGCAAGTAAGTAACAGGTATGAAAACAATTGAGTAGTTGGGCATGGTGGGCCCCAGATATAGATGTTACCACGTATTTCTGGACTCTCCCTATTTCCCCCATTTTTTCCTCAGGACAGGAAAAAAGTGGACAGCAGTGCTTTAATTAAAGCAGGGAGCCACCACTGCAGTGTTGATGTGGCATGCAGCCCCCAACTTCACAAAAAGGCTTAACATAATTTCAGGATTAACTGCACCAATAATCCTTCTAGGTTGCTATTTTTCACACATTACCAAAGAATAACCTTCTAGTGTTTAAAAGAAGTGTCATTTATTATTATTATTATTATTATTATTTATTTATTTTTTTTTTTAACTTTTTTTTTTTTTAATTTTTTTTTTCAACGTTTATTTATTTTTGGGACAGAGAGAGACAGAGCATGAACGGGGGAGGGGCAGAGAGAGAGGGAGACACAGAATCGGAAACAGGCTCCAGGCTCTGAGCCATCAGCCCAGAGCCCAACGCGGGGCTCGAACTCACGGACCGTGAGATCGTGACCTGGCTGAAGTCGGACGCTTAACCGACTGCGCCACCCAGGCGCCCCTATTATTATTTATTTTTAAGAGAGAGAGAGAGAGAGCACACACATGTGATGTGCAAGTGGGGGAGGAGCAAGAGACAGGGGGAGGAGCAAGAGACAGAGAGAGAGAGAGAGAGAGAGAGAGAGAGAGAATCCCAAATGGGCTCTGTATTGATAGTGCAAAGCCCAACACAGGGTTCAAACTCACGGGAAATGTGAGGTCCTGACCTGATCTGTAATCAAGAGTTCGATGCCTGATTGACTGAGGCACCCAGGAGCTCCAAGTAGTATTTTTAATTGTTATTTATTTCTATGCTCAATAAGGTAGATAAAATGGGTTTTGGAATATAATTTCTTTTTCCTCATTGGACTTTTTCTTTCCCTTTCTATTCCCTTCTATACAAAAAAGCTGTATCTACTTTTAACATGCATACTTATTCCAAGTGTTTTTTAGCATATTTGACTTTGGGAAAACCAAGTAGCTTCTCCCAAGCCACCCTCTGTCCTTCCTTTGTATTTTGTTCCCTATCAGCCAATTTTACCTTGTTCTTATACACGACCAACCTGATGATGCATTGCCTTAGAAACAAAAATACAGAATTGGTATAGTTTTATTTTGAGGTCACACAATCCTGCTAAATCTTAAGAATGTCTGATTGTGTCAGAAGAAAATTTCTTTTTATAAGAAGGCTTTCAGCGCTATTAGAAGGGAATTCAGAATCAAAGCTGGTTCCTTTTGTTTCTTAATCAATTCACTAAATAGCTTCCATCATATAGGAAAATTATTCTCCTTACCCCTAAACTGAGATAGTATTTTGAAACAGATTATCAAATCATAGTGCAGACTAATTTCCATAGTTAAATGAGTAGGAAGGCAAAGTACATTATTTGCTAATGTAAATGCTGAGCCTATTGCAAAAAATTTAATATTCAAAGTCCAAGCAGAACAAGGAGACACAAAAGTTATTGCTTAAAATTTTTCCAAACCAAAGTGACCTATAACACACAAAATATGGTTCCATTATGTGCAAGTGACACTTTCTTTGTTAAGAATAATGAACTACAGCAGAATGGCATAATGTAGAACTCCACAGCCGATAAGCTTTCTGCATAAGAACAGAGAGAGTATGTTTCTTAAACAGTTCTGCATCCAATGTTTGCCTTGAGGAGGCACTTAATGGTTATTACTGTTAATAGTAACAATATGAAGCTAATTGGTTTATAATGAAGCAGCAGAAAATACTGATGGTGAAATTGGAGTATATAAAGGGAAAAATAAAAATCTGCATTCAAGCTACATAAAAGCGATGCTTAAAATATAACTTAATCTTGATATTTTATTCATAATGACAAATTTGTTCATTGTAATGAACATTCCCTAAGTGACCCATCAACTCCATCTCTAAGCTTGATACTGTCAAATTTTTATACCCAGTTCTGACTTCTCTCCTAAGCACTAGACTCAAATATCCAGCTGCCCACTTGACAACTGCACTAACAGAGCTAATTAACATCTCAAACTTAACATGCCTCAGTCCAAACCCCTGATTTTTCCTTCTGCCCCTCCTCCTCTTTTCCATTATCGGCACCACCATTTATTTGGTTGCTTAAGCTCACAACCTAGGAATTGGCCTTATTTTTTTCCTTTCTCCTAACATGCCTCACCAAGTTCTATAGCTTTATATTTAAAATATATCTTAAATCCAAGCACATCTTTCAGGCCACTGTAATCTCTCAAATAAATTGTTCTACTCTTGTCCTTCTACTGTCCATTTTTCATTCAGTCAACCAGTGACCTTTAGAAAATGTAAATCACATCATGTCACTTCCCCGCTTAAATTCCTCCAATGCTTTCCTACCTTGACTTACAGTAAAACTAAAACTCTTTACCCTGGTCTACAAGGCCATTATCTAATTCATGCTTTTTTGTTAGATCTCATCTCTTATCACTCTCTCCCTTACTTTACTCCCAAGTTTTCCTATGTTTCTTTGAAAATGCAATTCCATTCTTGCCTCAGGTTATTCAAACTTGCCATTGCTCCTCCATGGATTTGCAGCTCCTTAAAGTTTTGAATGGTTTCCTCTTATTTCAGTGATTGTTCCCTCCTCAGAGATGGCTTCCCTTGACTGTCCCTACATGGCCACCTCCTACGTTTCAGGCTCCAAAGCTGTCTCCAACCTTCCCTTGCTTTAATTCATAGTACTCATCCCAACCTAAATCTGTATTATATATTTAATATTTTTTCCTCATTGTATTTCTTCCCTCCCAAGACTGTAAGCTTTATGAGGTCAGGACTATTGTCCTGCTCACTACTTCATCCTCAATGCATACAACAGTGTTTGACATACAATAGAAAATGCTTTTTTGTTGAATAAACTAATAATTAAATGATTTCTCTGTGCAAGAACTTTCTATGATTCTCCATAACCTAAAAGACTAAAGTTTAAACTTCTTAGTCTTCCTTGGCCAAGGCCTTCCTTAACCAAAGTCCCTCATCATCTTACTTTATGTTCCTTTTCCAGCCGTAACTTCTTTCTGGGCATTAGTCACCCTGTACTACCAGGTCCCAATACTTTATGGGCTCTAGGGATGCTGTCTTTGCCTGGTTTCCTGCCTTCCTTCTCTATGTGGCAAATTACAGCTCATAAGTCATGCTCAGCTCTTACATCATCTCCTCAGATACTTTGCACTGAACTCATTTGTCCCATCAAAATTGGTTATTATGTTTATTATAATAAATGTCACATTCCCAGGACATTCGTTGAAACAACCAGCAGTAATTTTTTAACATTGCAGCTGCCAGAAGTAGTGATACAAGTTTGGGCTAAATAGAGGATTACCAAAAATTTTATGAAAAAACTGGAGAATAAGACATCCATGGGGAATTTTCGAAAGCTCCAACATGTTCCTGATATAGAGGTCCATGCAAATGTGCACAGCTGTGAACATGCCTAGGACAGATCTGAGAAGGCCATAATATATTCCCTCTGGCTAACCTGAAGGCTCTGTGCAAGCAGGATGTGGAAACTAAGGCAGAGTTGTAAACTGCCTGCTAGAGCATTGAAGTCATAGCCCAATACACACCTACAGTCCCTTGGTAGTGGCTGTGAGACTTATTTGTTCAAGGCATTTAAGGAAATATCTGTCTAATCGTTAGTTGGCTACTCAGCTATCCGAGCACAGATATCTGCAGCTAAACTGACATAAAATACAGATTTTCAAGAATTAATCCGGAAAAGTCACTAAATAAACAGCAGCAACAACAACACAGATCAACAAACCCTAAGGAGTAATCTTCTATAGTGTTACATCACATTATTTAAAATGTGTAGAGTTTAACAAAAAGTTACAGGACATGTGAATAAAGAGCAAAATGTGGCCTATACATGGAGGTGGGGGCAGGGGGGAGCTGTCCCTGGATGGGACTTAATAGACAAAGATTTTAAAAGAATTTTTTTAATGTTTATTTATTTTGTCGAGAGAACATGAGTGGGGGAGGGGCACATAGCGAGAGAGAGAGAGAGAGAGACAGAGAGACAGAGAACCCAAAGCAGGCTCCAGGCTCTGCACTGTCAGCACAGAGCCCAATGCAGGGCTCAAACTCACAAAACTGGGTGATCATGACCTAAGCCAAAGTCAAATGCTCAAGTGACTGAGCCACCCAGGTACCCCAATAGACAAAGACTTTAAACTACCTATTATAAATATATTCAAATACTTAAAGGAAACCACGTCTAAAACATTGAAGGAAAATATGAAAATATAGTCTCACCAAATATAGAATGTCCATAAAGAGAAACTATATATAAAAAGAACAAACTAGAAAATTTGGAGTTTATCACTACAATAACTGAAATGAAAATATCACTGGAAGCATGAATAACAAAAGAAAGAAAAAGCAAACTTGCAAACAGATCAATTTAGATTAATGAGTTTGAGAAACAGAAGGTAAAAAGAATGAAGAAAAACAAACAGAATGTCAGAAACATGTGGAATGCTATCACAGTACCAACATATGTACAATGAAGTCTCAGAATAAAGGGGAAAGAGCAAAGAGCATAGAGAATGTCTGAAAAAATGATGGCTGGAAACTTCCCAAATTTCATGCAAAGATTAATATGCACATCCAAGAACCTCAATAAATCCAAGTAGGACAAAGTCAAAAGGATCCACACCTTGACACACCATAGTCAAACAGTCTAAAGCCAAAGCCAAAAGACAAACAAAATCTTGAAAATAGCAAGAGATAAGTGATTCACCAAGTTTAAGGGATCCTAAATAAGATTATTAGCTGACTCTCATAAAAAAAAGTGCCATAGTGTCTCAAAGGCAATGGAATGAGCTATTTAAAATGCTGAAAGGAAAACACTGTCAATGAAAAATTTTATACCTAGCAAAGCTATTTTTCAAAAAAACAAAGGAGAAATACAAAATTCTCAGATAAACTGAGAGAAGTCATTACTGATAGACATGCCCTATGGCAAATAGCAAAGGGAGACCTTTAGGATAAAATAAAAGGACACTAGATGGTAACTTAACTGCATATGAAGAAATACTGCCAGTAAAAGGTATTTTATTTTATAAAAATAAAAGATAGTCTAAATGTATCTTTTGCTTATAACTATTTTCTTCTTCTATCTAATTTAAAAGACAACTGCATAAAAGAATAATTATAAAGCTGTATTGATGGACTTATAATTATGAACATGTAAGTTATATGACAATAACACAAAGGGGGAGGACAGGAATTGGTGCAATATTTTATATATCATTGAAAGTAAGTTGGTATTTATCTAAACTAGATTGCTCTAAGTTAAGATGTTAATTGTAATCCCTAGGGTATAAATTTTAAAATATAGCAAATGAGAAACAAAATGGTACATTAGAAAATATCTATTTAACACACAAAAAAGATCAAGGAACAGAGGAACAAAAAGATATAAGACATAAAACACAAAACATAGAGAAAGCAAATAGCAAAATGACATATATAAATCCAATCTTACCAGAAATTACAGTAAATGTGAAGGCTTAACACTCCAAACAAAAGGCAGAATGTGGGATAATAGATTCAAAAAACAATTCAACTATATGCTGCCTCTAAGAGATACACTTTAGATTGAAAGATACAATTAAATTGAAAGTAAAAGAATGGAAACAGATATACCATGGAAGCATTAACCAAAAGTGACCTAGAATGGCTATTCTTCTATCAGACAAAACAGATGTTTGGACAAAATTGCTACTAGAGACAAAGGAGGAAATTTTATAATGACACAAGGGTCAATCCATTAGGAAGACATAATAATTATAAATATGCATGTACTTAACAGACCCCTACAATGCACAAAGCAAAAAATGGCAGAATTGAAGGGAAAAATAAATAATTCAACACTAATAGTTGGAAACTTCAGTATCCTACTTTCAAGAATGAAAAGAATAAATACGCAAGATCAACAAGGAAGTAGAAGACTTGAACAAAACAAAACAACTAGGTGTAACAACATCTATACAACATTCCACTTAACAATAGTAGAATATATAGTCTTCCCAAGTGCAAATGGGACATTATTCATGATAGACATATGTTAGGTCATAAAACAAGTCTTAAGAAGTTTAAAAAGATTGAAATCATTCCAAGTAAATTCTCTGACCATATGCAATAAAATTAGAAATTAACAACAGAAGGATTTTTGGGAAATTTGAATATATAGGTACATTAAATAGTACACTCATAACCAATGGATCAAAGAAAAAATCACAAGGGAAATTAGAAATATTTTGAGATAGTGAAAAGGAAGATATATCATACCAAAGGTTATGGGATACAGCTCAAATAATTATTAGACAGAAATTCATAGCTATAAATGCCTATATTAACATGAAGAAAGATATCAAATCAATAACTTAAACTTCTCCCTTAATATACTAGAAACAGAGGAGCAAACTAAACCCAAAGCAAGAAGAATAAAAGAAAGAAAAACACACTAAGTAGAAATAAATAATACAGACAATACTATCATAGAATCAACAAAATTAAAAGTTCATTTTTTGAAAAGATCAAGAAAATTGACAAATATTTATCTCAGATGAGTAAGGGAAAAATAGAGAAGACTGAAATTACCAAATTAGAAATGAAGGAGAGGATACTGACCTTTCAGAAATAAAAACCATTGTAAGTGAAATCTATGAACAATTGTATGCCAACAGATTAGACAATCTAGATAAAATGGACACATTTTTAGTGAGGCACAAACTATTGAAATGGACTGAAAAAAAATAGAAAATTTGAATATAAAAAGTATAGAGATTAGGTGAGTAATAAAAATACTTCCCACAAAGAAAAGCCCAGGTCAAAATGGCTTCACTGGTGAAATTCTAACAAATGCTTAAAAAAGAACTAACACCAATCCTCATAAGCTCTTCCAAAAAGTAGAAGAGGAGAGAATGTTTTCATAGTAATTCTATGAGACCAATACTACCCTGTTACCAAAATGAGACAAAGGCATTACAAGAACACTATGGACCGCTAATCTCTTTTGAACACAGATATAAAAATTCTCAAGAAAACTGAATCCAGCAATGTATTAAGAGGATTATACACCATGAGCAAGTAGAATGTATTCCAGGAATGTAAGATTGTTCAACATACAAACTTCAACCAATGTAATATTATTATATTATGCTAATAGATTAAAGAAAAAAATGATGTGATTCTCTCATTAGATGCAGAAAATCATTTGACTAAGTCCAACACTCCTTCATAGTGAAATAATTTGACAGACTAGAACAAAAAGGGAATTTCCTCAACCTGACAAAGTCCAGCCATATACAAAAACAGTGCTGCTAAAATCATTCTTATTGGTGAAAAATTGCATGCTTTTCCTCTAAGATCAAAAACAAGGCAAGGGTGTATGCTCTTGTCACTTCTATTCAACATTGTACTAGACGTTTCTAGTCAGGGTAATTAGGCAAGAAAAGGAAATAAAGAAATAAAATGCATCAATATTGACAAGGAAGAAGTAAACTGATCTCTTTGCAAATTATATGATCATATGATTATATGATTATATAGAAAATCCCAAGGAATACACACACACACACACACACACACACACACACATTATTAGAGCTAACCAGCAAGTTCAGCAAGGTTGCCTGATATAAGATGAATATACAGATATTAGTTATATTTACATATATTGTCAATTGTTCACTCAGAAATGAAATTAAGAAATAATTCTTTAACAATAGCATTAAGAAGAACAAAATAATTAGGAATAAATTTTTAAAACAAATGAAAGACTTATACACTAAAAACTATAAAATATCATCAAAAGAAATTAAGTAAGTCCTAAATAAATAGCAATGTATCAAAAGACAATGTTGTTAAGAGGGCAATATTCCAAAATTCGTCAATAAATTTAGTGTAATCCCTATCAAAATTTCAGCTGCCTTTATTTGTAGAGATTGATTAGCTGATCCTAAATTTCACATAGAAATACAAAAAAATGAAAAATTTAGAGTTAAAAAAATTTTTTTAATGTTTATTTATTTTTGAGAGACAGAGCACAAGTGGGGGAGGGGCAGAGAGAGAGAGGGAGAGACACAGAACCCAACATGGGGCTTGAATCCACGAACTATGAGATCATGATCTGAGCTAAAGTCGGACCCTTAACCAACTGAGCCACCCAGGTGCCCCAAAATTCAAAGAGTTTAAAAAAATCTTGAATAAGAAGAACAAAATTGGAGAATTCATACTTCCCAATTTTAAAACTTATGACAAAGCTACTGTAATCAAGACAATGTGGAACTGGCAGAGGATAGAAATATAGAACAATGGAATAGAATAAAGAGCCCAGAAGTAAACTCTTAATGGTCAATTAATTTTTGACAAGGGAGCTGAGACAACCCAATGAAGGGGAAAAGGGCAAACAAATGATTGGGGACAACTGGATATCTACATTCAAAAGAATAAAGTTGGATCCCTATCTCACATGATACACAAAAATTAATTCAAAAAAATCATAAGCCTAAATGAAGGATCTGACACTATAACATTCTGAAGAAACACACAGAGGGGCGCCTGAGTGGCTCAGTCGGTTAAATATCTGACTTTGGCTCAGGTCATGATCTCACAGTTTGTGAGTTCGAGTCTCCTGTCAGGCTCTCGGCTGAGAGCTCTGAGCCTGGAGCCTGCTTCAGATTCTGTGTCCCTCTCTTGCTCTGCCCCTCCTCCACTCTTGCTTTGTCTCAGTCTCTGTCCCTCTTTCTCTCTCAAGAATAAATAAACAATAAAAAAAAGAAAAACAAAAGAAAAACACAGAAATAAGTCCTTATGACCTCGAATTAGGCAATGGCTTCTTAGATATGATGGCAAAAGCATGAATGACAAAAGAAAAAATAAATTAATTAGACTTCATTAAAATTTAAAACTTTTATACTTCAAAGGACATCATTAAGAATGTAAACAGACAATCCATGGAAATGTAAAAAATATTTTCAAATCATAAATCTGATAAGAGACTTCTACCTACAATATAGAATATATTGTTATAAGTCAATAATAAAAAGACAATGACCCAATTAAAAAATGGCTAGAGTATTTGAATAGACATTTCTCCAAAAGAGATAAACAAATGGCCAATAAAGACATGAAAAGTTGCTCAATCTGACTAGTTATTAGGGAAATGGAAATCAAAACCGTAATGAAATACTACTTTGCACCTATTAAGATGACTAAAATTAAAAAAAAAAGATAATAACAAGTGTAGGCAAAGATATGGAGAAATTTAACCCTCATACATTGCTGATAGGATTGTGAAATGGTGCAGCCTCTTTGGAAAATAGTTTGGCAGCACCTCAACAGATTAAACTTAGATTCACCATATGACCCAGCAATTTCACTCTTAGGTATATACCCAAGAGAATGGAAAACATGCCTCTATATAAATCTGTACATGAAGATTTCTGGCAGCATTATTCATCATAGCTGAAAAGTGGAAAACAGCCCAAATGCCCATGAACTGATGAATGGATAAATAAAATATGGTATAGCTATACAATGGAATAAAAATTTGTCAGTAAAGGGCATAAAGTATTACATATGCTACAACTTGGATGAACATGGAAAACATTATGCTAAGTGAAAGAAAACAGTCAGAAAGACTACATATTGTATGATTCTATTTATGAGAAATGCCCAGTATATGGGATGGAAAGAGGAATAGAGAGTGACTGTTAATGGGTACAAGGTTCTTTTTAAGGATGGTGAAAATGTTCTCCAATTAGATAGTGGCAATGGCTGCACAATTCTGTGAATATACTAAAACCTACTCGATTGTAACCCTTAAAAGATTAAATTTAATGGTGTGTGAAGTATATCTTAATAAATAAAGCCATTATGAAAAATGATGTGGTGTAAATTTGGGTGCTTGTAGTTTTCTCTTCTTTTTCTTTTTTTCTTTTTTACCAGTGGGACAATTCAGAACCTACCATGCTGGCACCTTTGGCAGAAAATGACGGTGACAGCAAATGACATTTCAGGAATGGCTTTTAAGACACCGGGAGCAATAGCCCGAGGATAATCAGAGTTGTTAGGCTACTCTCCTACCCTGGGAAGTGAAACCAACCTGATTCTGTCCATCATGGATACTGGTGACTTGAGTTGTTGATAAATGCTCTGTAAAGTTTAACATCCCCTGTTATACTTTAAATATAGAGACTAATCAACAATATCTTTCAAACTCAGTCTATTTTGAATATAACTAAAGCAGAACTTTAAAATTAGAGGAACTTGAGATCCTCTGGTCACTGGCCAAAGGGGAAAATTCATTTTTTATGATCTGGGAATTTATTTAGTATTACAAGAAAATAACTTCTTTATATGAGAATAAAGGAAAGACCAAATAACCAAATTTGAGGTTCTGGGTTACAAAGCAACAAGTTAATAGAGACTCCATTCTCCTTTTTTTCGACTGGATTATATTTGGGGATAACATGTCTTCATCACATAGTGGCTCTGTATACTTCAGAGATAGATAGGTTAAGTCTTTAAAATTTGAGATAGAACACCCTATATTACTGTTTTAAAATTTATACTGATATCTTGCTAGAAACTTTTTTTTTGTCTCTGGGGAAAAAAGGAGAACCCAAACTCAGCTTATTATGTTGTCAAATATTTCCTAGACACTTTTGTATGTGATGGGAAGGGAAAACCACTCATAGCTGCTTTCTCAATTAATGTTGCCCTTTATCACTGCATCTATCCCCTCCAGCTTCACCTCTGTTTTCTGATTTGTTTTTCAACATTCTAAACCAAAATTCCATTTCTTTGAGGAAAGTGTATGTTGGCACTTTTCCCAGATAGAAATTGATGACCCCAATTGTACTTTCTCAAAGGCTCTGTGGATTACTGGGAAGGGACATACCTATGCATCTAATCTTAACAAGCTCTAAATCTGTATTGTGTTGTTCAGCGGCTGCTGGACAGAGTACAGTGCAATAGAGGCATAAATGCACCAACCTCAGCCTTCCTTGCTTTCACTGGTGACAACCCCCTCCCATCTCTCTCTGATTTCTCCCCATTGTCATGTCCTTCCTCTCTAGCCTCCAGACCTCACCAGGGGACCATGGGGAATTGCAGATTAGCACAGCGTGCTCCTCTCAGTCTTGTGTGCAGTTTCTCTTTGCAATTCCCTACTGTGGTAGGCAGCACTCATCAATCAGCCCTGCAGCTCTACCATCGAGAATTCACTATAAGGAGCAAGATTTCTTTAGTTATAGCCGCTTGTATAAGAAGAGATGTTTTCTCTCATGAGTTGTTTGATATGCAGTACAGTCATTCCTCTGTTCTGAAAAATCTCACCTGAATAGGCTGGTGTAATTCCAGAATGTTCAGACTGTAATACCTTTAGTTTTGTCTTTCCAAAACAAATTTTATATTTGTGAAAGTGACCAAGCTTGATGAGTAGAAAGGCTTATCTGTGTGGAACTGTTGCTATAGAAAAAGAGCCATATAATCTTCCCTGTTCTATACCTAGTAAATCTTCCAAAGGGTTAGGAAAACAGTATCTTATCTATCTTTGTCTTTCTGATAATATCAACATGTCAAATGGAAGTTGTCCTGTGGTTTCTTTAGATAAGCATATCCCAAACTAGTGGTTATTGAATATTTGTTCCTGGGTGATGTTAATATGTATTCCTGGAAACAAGAAAGGTTTCCATGGTCAAATACATTTGTGAAATTTGAGTTAAATAAAAATAAATTGGTTTCCTCCCTGCAGAGCTTCACAGAATCTTTAATAATACAAAGTGTTTTTGTGAACTTCTCAGATGAAGCTACGGTAAACAGTCTTCATTCTGGAATGAATGTTTATATTTCAAAAAGTTAGTGTTCTGTGAAAGAGTTTGCAAATGAGGTTTTAGATTCATACTCTTTAATCTAATGTAATAGTTAATGGAGAAGATTTTGAACAAACAGGACTGGATTCTAGTTGTGGGCCCTCTACCAATTAACTTCATTTGTAAAATGAAGACAAGAATACTTGCTGCAAATTGTGTGGTGAAAATTAAATATTACTTGTAGACTAGCTAATGAAATCCTTGCACCTAGTAGGCTTTCAAACAATTGTAGCTATTATTCTGTATACAAAAAACTAGTTGTGTCAACAGTCTTTCCAACAAGAAGCATTTCTTTAATTTATAATAATCACTTATTGGAATTTCTTTTTTTTAACTTGTTTTTTTTTTATTTTTTTAAAATTTACATCCAAATTAGTTAGCATATAGTGCAACAATGATTTCAGGAGTAGATTCCTTAGTGCCCCTTACCCATTTAGCCCATCCCCCCTCCCACACCCCTTCCAGTAACCCTCAGTTTGTTCTCCATATTTATGAGTCTTTTCTGTTTTGTCCCCCTCCCTGTTTTTATATTATTTTTGTTTCCCTTCCCTTATGTTCATCTGTTTTGTCTCTTAAAGTCCTCATATGAGTGAAGTCATATGATTTTTGTCTTTCTCTGACTGACTAATTTTACTTAGCATAATACCCTCCAGTTCCATCCACGTAGTTGCAAATGGCAAGATTTCATTCTTTTTGATTGCCGAGTAATACTCCATATATATATGACATCTTCTTTATCCATTCATCCATCGATGGACATTTGGGCTCTTTCCATACTTTGTCTATTGTTTATAGTTCTGCTATAAACATGGGGGTGCATGTGTGCCTTCAAAACAGCACACCTGTATCCCTTGGATAAATGCCTAGTAGTGCAATTGCTGGGCCATAGGGTAGTTCTATGTTTAGTTTTTTGAGGAACCTCCATACTGTTTTCCAGAGTGGCTGCACCAGCTTGCATTCCCATAATAGAAATTTCTAAAATGCCTTCTGCATGACCCAAGTTGGATGGAATTATATCCAATGTTCAGTCCGATTTTAGTGGTTAGCACAATTTACGGTATTCTATTTGTTGAGGAATGGGAGGAAAAAGAGCATCTACTGAAAGTTTATTTAATATTCACATCAGTCTTAGGGGGTAGAAATTATCCAGCTCCAGAGTGGTGAGTAAGCTTAAGCAAATTGCCCAAGCTCATGGAAGGCATATTAAGTGGCAGAGTTAGGATTCAATCTCAGATCCCTGCCTGCAAAATCAGTGTTCTCTCCATCTGCCATGCCATATCGCCTTCTTTAAATGTCGATAATTCATTCTTACATGTACATGGCAGCTCTTTGTTAACTAAGACCATTCTATTCCTCATTCATTTCAGATAAATGACTCCTTTCCTTGATCTCAATATAGTGGTACCAATTCGATCTCATCCTAATGATGTTTTATGGTTCCTTTGTAACAATCTCTCTCATATCCTGGTAAGATGGAAAGATCACGTAATTGAATACAGCTATATCTTCTCCAAAGTCTCTTGACTTCACAAAAATTGTGGTGAGGAGTACAGCTCAGGGGAGCTACTTTGAGGGAGTAGGAGAACACTGGCCTGTGTCTTCAGTGTGAGTCCTAGTCCTCTCTATGCTATAACTAGCTGCATGACCTCGAGAAGTCATTCTATATCTCTGGGGCTTAGTTTTTCTGTTTTTGCACTACCTACCTTACAGGTTCTGTGAAGTATAGATTAAGTCACTTTGTTGACTCTCCAAGTCTGTTGTAGTGATCTCAAAGTGGGGTATACACATCCAGGGATGGGCAAGCTGATTTACTGGAGTGAAGGAGGACAATATCAGAACTTCCATTTATAGTTGCTTTTAATCTTGGCCTTTTAAAAATGTCTATCTTTGGCATATGTTTTGTAGTATATTAATATGGTATTACATATACGTAAATTATAAATGAATAAACATATGTTGGAAGTTTTGCTAAAATTTTTTATTGATGGGTGTGTGATAAAAAATGTTGGAGGTCCAGTGGCCTCCAGGATAAAGTCCAAATTCTTTAGTGTAGAATTTAGGTCCCCTGTGAATTCTCTAGACCCATTTCTTGCTCCTGCCGCTCCTCTTACCTAACTAACCAAACATGCCAGTATGTTTCATAGCTTCATTATCTTTGCTTATACTGCTCCCTTTGCCTGAAATTCTTGGAATCTCTCCCACCCACCCCCACCTTCCACTTGGAGACCCCTTACTCATCTTTCAAGACTCGCAAAGGAGTAACCTCCTGCATGAGTCCTTTCCCAAACTTCCCACATATACCAGATGACTCCCTCCTTGGACTTATCATACTCTATGGCACTTGCAACTTGTCTGGAAGTGTATCTGTTTGATCTCATTTACTCCTCTATATGTTTTTGAAGGACAAGGGTCATGTTTTTTTTCATCTATTTTGTTCTAGCACCTAGTATGGCCCCTGATATGTATTTCATAAATATTGATTGATTATGCAAATAGTAAATGAGTTGTGAAAGTACTATAAAATGTTAAAATCTCTAGGCAAGTACAAAGAGTCATTAATATTAATATATATTAAATTCCCATGGATTTAAATGGAATATCTTTCTTAAAAATCTCTTAATTAATTAATTAATTAATTAATTCATTCATTTTGAGAGAGAGAGTGACAGAGCACAAGCAGGGGAGGGGCAGAGAGAGAGAGAGAGAGAGAGAGAGAATCCCAAGCAAACTCTGTAATGTCAGCGCAGGCTCAAACTCACGAACCATGAGATCATGACCTGAGCCAAAACCAAGAGTTGGATGCTCAACCAACTGAGCCACCCAGGCACCCTTCTTTCTTAAAAATCTTGATCAAGTGATATGAGTGAAATAATCCTGATACTTTTAGGAACTGGTTCTCAACCCTGCCTGCACATTTCACGTGGGAGCTATATAAAATATCAATGCCCTCCTCACAGGAATTTTTATTCAATTGATATGGGATGAAGTCCAAGCTTCTGTGCTTTTAAAAGCTCTCCAGATGATTTTCATGTGCAGGTAGGGCTGAGAACCACTGCTCCAAGTGTCATGGATAGAAAAAGAAAAGGGCTCAGGAAAACCTGGGACAGAATGAATGCTTTTCCTAAAAATGCAAATGCAGTTGTGAAAGAGACTTTACTACCCAGGCTTTGAAGGTTGAAATCCATTCTCATGGGGAAAACACACACACAAATTGCAGTTATTTACTGATGCCAAACTACAGAGTCACTTGGATGAAAATGTGAGGGTTTAAGACTCCCCAACACGGTTCACTAAGAATAGATCGTGTCACAGAACCTGAACAATGTCTTGGATTCAGGGATGGCTGAAGATATTGACAAAGAGGATGAACTTTCTGTGAGGTCATGGAGCATGGAACTCCTCGTGAAGACCTG
The DNA here is from genome assembly GCF_018350175.1 of Felis catus. Taxonomy (NCBI): domain Eukaryota; kingdom Metazoa; phylum Chordata; class Mammalia; order Carnivora; family Felidae; genus Felis; species Felis catus. The sequence continues at coordinate 119,688,897 of NC_058374.1, forward strand.
AGGGTTGCGCAAGGTGGAAATGACTTTGGGGAGAAGGTAGACAGGGTGGGGGTGGGGGTTTCTTTCTGACACACTCTCTGGGAAAGAGTGAGTCTCAGCTAGGCTACACAGAAAACAAAGAGGCAAAAGTTTATGAACTCTGATTTTGTAACTAACACCTTTTTTCTCCTTCTCTTTTTCACCTGGAGACTGTTAGAAAGCTGGGTGAGGTGCCAAATTAGCCTCAAACTGCTTCTCTGAGTGAAAACTTTAGGTGAGCATCAGCTAATATGAGCTCAGAGTGTATGGGATTTGAAGTCTCTGTAAAGGTGTTTTTGAGAAACCTTATTAGGATTGTTGCATATGTTGTCAACATAGTGTGTTTTAGAGAATCACAGTGTATGGCTGGTAAATAAGTCACTATTAATATGCATCCTGGATGTCAAGGCCTTCAGGATAGAAGTTACTTTTTGCATTGCATACTAATTTGGGCATTGCTGCTTTGGAATTGATGACAATTTAGCCTGTAACCGGCTGAAGTTTCATTCGTGTTGAGAGAATTTGCTAAGCAAATTCGTGATGTGCCAAAGATTACTGCAGTTAATCTTATTTTAAGAGAATAAATATGTCCAAGCACTTAAGTGGCATGTGTTACAAATCACACTACTCAGGGACTAGTTACAAAGACTGCTTATCTGTTTGTTGAAGTAGGGTAGGCAGGACCTCTAGTGGCAATGGCTAGTTAGCAGTTAAGACAGTGTTAATCGTTTAGAAAGTATAAATCGCATTTCTTTTAAATTCTGCATGATATAATTCAGACTGATACTCCCCCAATAATCACATTCAAATTCCTTGATGTTCTCATTGTCTCCAGTTTGGTATACACATTTGTTGGAGATATATCCTCAAATAAAATGGTTTGAAAAGATTTTCTGGCAAAGTGGACACTTGGACCTCTTAAAGTAAGGCTGCTCTTAAGGTGTGCAATGAGGTCAACTAATGGTTTTAATTGGTTCTTGACTTGAATACTATTGACTTGTTCACACATTGTACACCTAATACCCATAAATGGCCATTTGCACTCTGAATTTGATCTTCCAAACAGTAGCAAAGGATGATTTTGAGTAGCTGCTCTACTGGGAAAAAGGGCATGGTGGTGGTGGGGTTTGACAGTATCTGTGGTGGCCCCAGACAGTGCTAAACTGCAGTGCATCTGTTTGCCTTACCCTGCAGCTGAGTCCAGGCCCTACCCTGGGCAGGCCTGCAGTTGAGAAGAGCCCCTCTCTTCTGCCAGCCTGGTCCTGTGGGGTCTGCTGGCTGCTACATACTGAACCCCGTCCAGGCAGACATATCCTTTAGCTTAGCCCAATGGCTCTCCTACTCCTCTTCCCTCTAGGGGTGGGGGTGGCAGAAAGGGGTAGTGGGTGTGGGCAGGCAGCTAGATGGGAGCCTGACCTTGTGGTCACATGCACACGAGGGTGAACTGTTGATGCACCGTTGGCTTGTGCTGTGGGGAGGGTGAGGAGGGAGAGAAGAGAGAAGAAAAACCTTTCCTTCTACCTCTAATGTAGGAGTCTAGTACAGTCTGGTCCTGAGTTCTTTCAGGGCTCAGCTGAATATGTTACTTATCAGGAAATTTCTCCCTCCTCAAGATCAGGCTCTCTTGTGTCCTCTTGTAGCTTCCTGTCCTTTTCCCTACTAGCATTTATTACTATTCTAATGAATTATTTGCGTGAATGCTTATTATCTGTCCCTCTCAGTTGGGCACAAACTTCAGGATGACAGAAACTCCTGAGGATGGATGCCGATTCTGTTTATTTTTGTATCCTTATGCATGAGGCCTGGAATATAGTTGGTCCTCAATAAATGTTTGTTGAATGGATGAATGAATAAAAAACACAAAAATGAATGTATAAGAATGATCTTTGGAAGTAACCTAACATCTAGCAAGAGGGAAACAAATCAAGGAGACAGTTTGGTCAAATAAATCATTAAAACCATATTTTAAAAATATGTAATAATATTGAAAGGTGTTCAGAATGTATGTTAAATGAAAAAAAAGGTCAGATAAAAAATTAACATATTGTATGACTTTTCTTCTTTGGCATAAAGAAAATACAGAAAATTATTAGTATTTGTGGTAGTTTTGTTCTATATGAACACTGAAGTAGCCAATATTGAATCACTGCTCCTGGGGAAAATGCAACCTCTGGTCACAATGATTTTGTCAACTGATCAATATATTATAACATTGTTTTATGCGTATTTCCATTTAAAGACACCTTATTTAATATATGTTGTTGATTCATTAACACTGAGCTCATGGCCAACAGTGTGAACAAAGCTTATCTAATTCATGTATTTTCTCCATGTGCTTATGAACACAAGAGAACACTTAAGCACTATGCTGTTTGTTTTTGTGTGTGTGTGTGTGAGAGAGAGAGAAGGAGTGTGAACAGGGGAGAGGGGCAGAGGGGCAGAGGGAAAGAGAGAGAAAATCTTAGGCAGGCTCCACACTAAGCATGGAGCCTGGCATAGGGCTTGATCCCACGACCCTGGGATCATAACCTGAGCTGAAATCAAGAGTCAGGGGCTCGATCAACTGAACCACACAGGCACTCCTCAGGGTCGTTTTAAACAATTAAATCACCAATGAAAAGCCCAAAAATGCTAAAAACATGGCACTAAGTAGACTACAAAAAGGATACTTGTTTACAGCCTGAGAGCTGAAACAAGAAGGCAGAGCATTGCTCTGCTTAATTAACCTCAGCACCCTCAGCTGGGAACATGTGTGGTGGGTCTCAACATTTTTGCTGCTGTGCACATACAAGGGCCCCTGACTGACTGAGAAAGCACTGAGAGTATTGGTTTTGGGGTTACAATGAAGTTTTAGTGAATAGGTGAATTAATAAATATGGAGTCTGCCAATAATGAGGATTGATTGTATAAAAAACTGAGGGCAGAGATGCCTTCAGAGTAGTAGAATCATGGTGATAAAATTATTTTTCTTTATTCTTTTCTGCACTTTCCCAGATTTTTTAAATGAACTTATATTCTTTTCTTTTTAAGTTTATTTATTTATTTTGAGAGAGAGCATGTGTGCGCATGAGCAGGGGAGGGGCAGAGAAGGGGGGGAGAGAGAATCCCAACCAAGCTCTGTGTTGTCAGCACAGAGCTTGATGTAGGACTCAATCCCACAACTGTGTGATCATGGCATGAGCTGAAACCAAGAGTCAGATGCTAAACCAACTGAACCACCCAGGCATCCCTAAAATGAACTTGCATTCTTTTATAATTAGAAAAATATAAAATTTTACTTAAAAATAAATACTATTTTTCTTGTGTTAGGAATTAGTAAAATGTGATAGGCAAGATATGTACAGGGAAAGGTTAGCAAAAGGTTTTTTGGCCATCCGTGGCTGGCATAACAAGTTTCAAAATAAAAAGCCAAAACTATATCCATATAGTAGTTTAAAAAACATACCGAGCCATAATTTTGAAGAATGTTTTGAATTTCTCCTTACAACATATGTTTGAATGGGCAATGTGCCATTTACATTCAGGAACAGGGTGACTCCCTGAGCAAGAGATTCAAACTGACCAGGAGAAAGAGACAGAAGAATAAGACCCAGCCCTGCAAACATAAATCAGCCATCTGATGATGGCTGTACCAAAGGGCCTGCTTTCTCTAAAAATCCTTGCCTTCGGGTATTCACCCCCTACTCCCTGTCATGGCTGAGTTAGGTGCCCCTAACAGCAAAGTGTCCTATTACAGAACTCCCCACACTGCGTTGTGATAACCCTCGTACCTGATTTCCCAACTAGACTTTAAGTTCTGGGAAGGCAAGGGCTGAATGTAGATGGTTCACTATTATACTCTGCTGCCTAGGGCAGTGCTTTGAGGACAGTGAGGGTCAAATGAGTATTTGTTCAATATAGATGGAATGATTACGCATCAAGCATCCCAACAGAGAGTGGTTCCTGTCGGTTATCTTTAAATATGAAAGTCAGTGTCAGAGACAGCACCAAAACTCATCCAAAAATACGGGAGTACAAGTGATAAAATTTCAGTCTTAAAAAAAGGACAAGATTTCTTATATTTAGGCAAATAGAGATCATAGAAATAAGAATCTGCCTCTGCATGAAAAGCAAATAAAATTCTTGTTTCCTTTTACATTCTTACAATTGTACATTCTGTTCAGCAGTCTTCTGGCTTCTGATTATCGGGGAATACACTGCTTGCTATTTCTTGAAGTGTCCATAAACACAGATAGCAGAGCTCAATTCCTGAAATGTGTTCAGGTTTGATAAGGCGGATTGGACTGGATCTTGTTCAGCCTTTAATCTATTGCCTTCGGCATCTGAGAATGTTCCAAACTCAAGGCTATTTCAGTACCTTCTATTTACAATATGTGATTCTATAAAATGATATTTGTATTAGTTTTCTATGGCTGCTGTAACAAGTTACCGCAAAATTAATGGCTTAAAACAACACAAATTTATTTTCTAACAGTTCTGTAGTTCAGAAGTCTGACATGGATTTTACTGGGCAAAGCTCAAGGTGTCAGCAAAGGTGCATTCTATCCTGGAGGCTCTAGGAGAGAATCTACTTTCTTGCATTTTCCACCTTTAGAGGCTGTCCAATTTTCTTGACTCATATCGATCTTCCTTCATCTTCAAAGCTACCAAAGTCAGACTGAGTTCTCATGGTGCCCTCTGGTTCCCTCTTCCTACAGTCTCTTTCAACTTTAAGGGCTCTTGTGCATATTTTGGGCCCACTGGGATAATTTTAGAGTTAACTTTATAACAGAGTTATTTCCATCTGTCTGTACCTTAATACATCTTTGCCATGTTACTTAACATACTTACAGGTTACAGGGATTAGGATATACGTACTTTTGGGGGCCATTATTTTGCCTGCCACAGATGCATGTATACAGTTATATATACGTGCAATCTAGGAAATATAGTAAGTCATCAAAAAATGTTTTTAAAGTTTATTTATTTTTGAGAGAGAGGGAGAGAGAGAGAGAGAGAGAGAGCGAGCAGGGGAGTGGCAGAGAGACAGGGAGACACAGAATCCGAAGCAGGCTTCAGGCTCCAAGCTGTCAGCACAGAGCCTGACACAGGGCTCAAACTCATGAGCTGTGAGGTCATGACCAAAGTCGGACGCTTAACCAGTTGAGCCACCCAGGTGCCTCTATAGTAAGTCATTTAAAACCTGTGTCCCTATCCTAACTCTGTTCCCCCCAACTGGTTAAAAAAAAAAAAGATTAAAAAAATACCCAAACAATCCAGAGAGTCAAAGCATAGAATGATATAATTTTGGAGTTAAAATTTTCAAATTCTTCTTTTGCTATGTGGGTTTAAGAGATTAAGATCTCCACTGTATCACTTGTGTGGGAGTTTATGTATAGGAATCTAACTGCTAATAAGTTATTTCCATGAAGTCCCACTCACAGTATGAATAGATATAATCTTGTTATACTCTGCCCACTGTTTGCCTGAAATTGTGCATACAAACTGTATCTAAACTTTTTCTTCTTAATCATTCCTCTCTCAGAAATTTTGTTTAGCTTTCTAATTTGATTAGACAAGGTTTTCTCATTCCCCACTGCTTTTTCAACAGATAGCATAAAGATAAACTCTTGCCAAATCCCAGGAGGAATGATCACTGACTGGAAATCAGCAGCAGTGATAAGCTTTTCTGAGTGGTTTATACAGAAGCAAAAGACTGCCGAAATATCAGATTTCATGTCCCATATGTCCCCATCTCACCCCACATTGTGCATTTAATAAAAAGTAACAGTTAGCTGCATTCCATATTTCAGTCACTCTTTCCCCATCTATAGACTGTAAGATTATGCAATATTTGTTATATTTGGTTTTCAGTGAAACCAGAATCAATAACAAATTTGTTTCATATTCATTCCTAAACATATTTACTGTGTGAATATGGATCAGCTGGGATGGTATGAGGCTGTCACACATGAGCAGGGCTTCTGTGCAGTCCACAGCAACCTTTCCAATATTCCTGAGTAAGTCCAATAAGTCATAAAGCTCATATGCTACTGAATTCAGAACATCACCACCAGTAAAATCAGTTGAGATACTTTTAGAATGTTCAGTTTTCCAGCATCTCTTTTTTGACCAAATCCTTTCCCCTATTCCTTCTGTCTGTCTCATCTGGTTAACTTTGAGAAGTGGACACAAGGTTTTCCTCCTCTCCATCTATCCCACTCCTCTTCCCCTATTGTGAGATGACCGTGTGGTTGAGGTGGGTTTTGATTAATTTTAGCTAAATCCATCCTGATCTTTCCATCCCTCTTCTGAGTGAGGCAAAGCATTGCACATCATTCCACTGGGAACATAGAGTGGTTCAGTTTGGCCCAATTAGATGGTAGAAGTTTGCTGAGGCTTCTAGTTAGTGTTCTCACTCTGAAAAGAAAGTTTCGAAGAGTCATCCTCCCCCTGCCCATGGACCACCCCAAACTGGTTCTAGAACTTTTGCAACCATGTTATCAGCCTGATGAAGTAACTGATCTAGAAGAATCACAGGGAAGCAGAGCTCCTTCCTGATCCTCTGTCAAATACTTCTGAACTTCCAGTCATATGGATACTGTTTCCTTTAGGGTTAAGCCAGTTTGAATTGGATTTTCTGTTATATTTACTCATTCATTCCATAAATAATTACAAATGTCTACCGTGTACCAGACACTGTTCTAGACATTTGGGTTATATCAGGGAGAAAAACAAAGGGGCCCTGCCCTCTAGTATGAAGAGATTAAAAAAAAAGAGCAAATGATAAATATAATAAATCAGGAAACTTACTTCTTAGTGAGTTCTAACATTCTTATGTTAGAAAGTGATTAAAGAAAGATGAAGGAACTGGGGAGCAACAGGAGCAGAGATGAAAGATGGGAGTAGCCAACTATAATTTTAAGGGTGGGCAGGTTTCACCTCATTGAAAAGGTGCAGTGTGAACTCTCAGGTGAAGTGAGCATGGATGGATATTTGGGGAAGAAATTTCTAGGCAGAGACAAGGGCCAATTCCCTAAGTTGGGGGCTTCCCTGGAGTATGGGAGAAGAAAGGAGACTGATGTGGTAGGAGTGAAGAAAAGGAGGGCAAAAATTAACAGGGAGCCCTGTGGGCCTTCTAGGCCAGTGAAGAAGGATTTTGGCTTTTACTCTGAGTGAAATGGGGAGCCACTGACGGGTTTTGTGCAGAAGAGTAGAAACCATCACTCTGGCTGCCATTTTGGGGAACAGGTTTTGGAGGGCTTAGGGAAGATGCAGAGAGCCCACAGTCCTATTTCAGTGTGGTGGTGATGGTGGTGAGGAGTGGTTTCCATTCTGGATAGGCTTTGAAGACAGAGCCAACAGATTTCCTGACAAAGCATATGTAGGATGTGGAAGAAAGAAATCAGCTACAAGGATGACTCCATCTGGAAGCAATGTAATTCATTCTCTCTTAAATTTGCCTGGCTTGCCTATCATCTACTATAACAGTGAATGTTATGAACCATAGGAAAATCCAACAAAACATAGGGTTCACAGGCAGACCAATAATTCTATATTAAGAGACTTATATTTTCTATTCACCATCTCCTTCACTTAAAAGTGTTTTTCTTGGCTGCCTTTTAGAAATAAAATTATCCTTCATTGTGTTTGAGTGTACTCAGGTAGGACTGAAGTGGTGATAGTTCTACCCTGTGAGGTAATGTCCTCGCCCTTTGTGTGACGTGGCTTCCCTTTATCTGGAGATTTCCGCTCCTGGATGTGACAGTGATGTTTCTTCCTTGTCAGTGGATTCAGCATCTGTATATGGGATATTTCGACTCCAATTCTGCTGCTGCATCATCCTAATTGTCTGGTTGTTACTGCCTTGTCACGTACCAACCGGTGTGAGATATTCTTTAGCTCTTCATCTGGAACAGAATAACAGCCTCTATCTTTAGAAATGATATATGCCGCGGATTATTCATGTTTGTAATTACAAATCTTCTTGCAGAAGCACAATTATTAAAAACCTTTGGAAATGACATTTCGTCTCACATCACAGGATCTGCCATTAGCCTCTTGTGCTGGTCTTGCTTTTGTTGCTGTAATTTCCACCTTCACTTCAATTGTAATTTAACATTATCTCTCTTCTCGGTATCTTTCTACCTGGCTGTAATAGTTAGGTCTCCTGCTGTTTATCCTTAAGTACTTTCCCTTCTGTTCTGAATCTTACTGGGCTATTTTCTCTGGTTACAACCTAGAACACAGCTGCAGCAAACTTGTTGCACTGTAATAACTCAGAGAAGGTTGGTTTACCTCTGGTGCAGATACAGTGAGGGAAAGAGCTGGAGGGAGATCATTTATACAACCTTATCATTTTAAGAATGAAGAAACTGAGGTTTTAAGTGGTTAAGTGAATTTGATGTTGATCACCTAGCTTCTTATTAGTGGATTATGCTCTGCAGTAGCAGTTATGAATGCATTCAGGGATAGATTCTAAGTCCTCGCATCTTGCAATGTAAACTGACTAGCCAATGATCTGGATAACAGAGCTGGAGAGGGGAAGGGAAGTGACACTGAGTGCTTCTCCTGAGCCAGACACTGTGCTAGGTGTTTTGTATCATGGACCGCATTAATATCCACAACAACCTGGTAAGGTAGGATTATGCCCATTTCACCAAACAAACAAACAAACAAACAAACAAACAACAAAAAACCAAACAAAACTAGACTAAAACAAAAACAAAGAAAAAGAAAAAAAATATTGAAACTCTTGGGAGATTAAGAGGATTAAAAGCACATAATAAGTAACTACTTGATCTACCTGACTTCCCACCCTTTCTCTTTCTGCTACATCAGGAACAGAATAATAGGTAATATTCTGAAAGCTTGAGGTGCAAGCAGGAGCTACTCTTTAAGTGGTTTGGAAAGCTAAAGTGTTTGGAAAAATGTGAAGATGGTGTTGGAGACTGTGCCTCATGATATCTGCTGCTTCCTAGACTTGTGCAGCTTCCATTCTTCTGTCCTAAGCAAACCAGACCTGGCTAACCATTCACCCGACCCAACCCACCCACCCGGGAAAATCAAAACTAGGAGTTACCAAGTCAGAGAATTTGCTCGGTACTCGAATTTTCAGTTTTGACTCTTTGAGGTTGTGTTGAGTCTTTTTGGTCCATAGTGCTCCAAAGTGGCTCAATTTGGCTGGTGAATAAGAAAGAAAGCTTGACTCTACAATACGTTCTCTTTCTGAAATAACCAGGAACACTGGACATTAGAGATATACATTAAATGACTGCCTTCTTATTCTTTAGTTCTTTAGACGTTAGCTATTTCCATTGCTTCTTTCTTTTTTTAAAAAATCTTATTTATTTATTTTTAAATTTACATCTAAGTTAGTTAGCATATAGTGCAATAATGATTTTAGGAGTAGATTCCAGTGATTCATCCCCTATGTTTCACATCCAGTGTATTTCCATTGCTTCTGCAGAGACAGAAAGATGGATAGAGAATCAAGGTCAGGAAATAGTATGGAGGTCAGGATCAGTTAAGGGAATCTGCCTAATTCCTGATCCATGGGGTTTTCTGAATGAGTCACCTTTGAACTGCAGGAGGATATCTAGTAGAAACCCCAGTATGCCTCATTCTTAAGAGATAGCCTCTAAAACACTGGGATTAGCAGTAAGCCCTGAAAAGTCAAGAGTCATGATGATGGTAATGGGGCCAGACACTTTAACTTCAAGCACAGTGGAAAAGGTTGGGATTGTGAAAGGCCGAAGGAAGGAATGGTTGTCTTCCAAGAGGACATGGTGACCATACTGAATGAAAGGAGCGAATGAAGATGCACTGAGAATTCAAGGTCAGGTTTAAGTAGTAACTCTCTAACAGTTGAGCCCTTTAGTGACATATTGAAGGAGCTCTACTAAGATCTTTAGAAACAGCAGAGTGTTGCACCTGCATAGGAAGGGTTATAGTTAGCTGTTGTCCCAAAAAACTAGATTAGAGATTTCAAAACCTGCTTTCTTACCACAATGACCTTGGTTAATTAAAAATTCAGATTTTTTGAGTCCTGCTTCCAAAAAGTCTGATTGACCCATGGGAATAACTTCAGGTCAAGGAACCTCCTTGGAAACATCTGGGGTAGGTAATCCTGACTTCTGTAATTACGAGTTTTTATGTGCTACTTTTTATGGTATTTCTGGGACATCATTAATTTTGTCTTTTCCAGCTCAGAGATTTTTTTAATGTTTATTTATTTAATTTTGAGAGGGAGGGAGAGAGAGAGAGAGAGAGGGAGAGAGAGGGAGACATAGGATCCAAAGCAGACTCTGTGCTGACATCAGAGAGCCCAGATGTGGTGCTCAAACTCACAAACTGGGTGATCATGACCTGAGCTGAAGTTGGATGCCTAACTGACTGAGCCACCCAGGTGCCCCCCAGCTCAGAGAGTCTTAATCTGAGTTTCTGGGGCTCAATGTATAGGGCTTAGGGGGTCCGTGAACCACTTGAAATTATATGCAGAATTTCACATATATATGAGCTATGTGCAGTTTCAAAGGAATCTCTGGTCCCCAAAAGGTTTAGAATCACTGCTTCACTTGTTCTGCCCATCACCTTTCTTCCTTGACTCACTGGAGCTGGCACATTGCTTTCTGTCCTGGCCAGTCTTCCTGGCTTCAGTGGACAGTATATCTATTTTGGAACTTTACATTCAACTATAAAACACAGAATTATTAGGAAAAGAGAAGCGTGAATTCCACGTTCCTATTGCAATTAATTTTGGGGGAAAGGATATGCTTGTAGCAGTTTTCATAGAATACTGCTGTCCCCTGCTTTAATGAGCAACTAAAAAATATCCATCCATTTTGGTAATTCTACTGTCTCCATTTTTCCTTGAAGTCCGCCCTTTTTGCTGAACCACCTTAAGCATGGCTCCAATTGTTTTATTTTGCTTCTCTAGGTCCTTTGTTGCCCTCATCATGCTCCACTGTCCACAGAACAAAGTCCTGACTGCTTGGCCTGGCATCTGTGCCCTTTACAATCTGACTGTCTCCTGCTGCTCCCCTAATTGTTCCATGTTCCAAGCTAACTGTGCTACTTGCCTTTGCCCAAGCCCTGTCTGTACCCTCTTCCCTCTGGGCCTGAATGGGATGCCCTCCCTTTCCTCTCCATCTGTTACAGTTTTACTCTTGTTTAAGGCCCTCTTCCTCTCTCTCTGTCAGAAATTTCCTCTTCTCTGAACATCAGTTGGACTTGGTTCATATGGGTCTTACGGCATTTGTAACATATTAGTTCATGTTTTATCATTCATGATTTCTGTTTCTCTTCTTCCTTACCAGATTCTAAGTCCTTTCGAAGCCGGGCCCATGCTGACTTTAACTCTGTATCTGGTGTGGTGACGTCACAGTACTGAACACACCATAAGCCCTTAATAAAATCTGGTGAATACATTTAACAACCTAGATCTGACTACTTCAATTTAGGAAAATAATTCTGTTTGTCTTTTTTCCTGGTAATCTAAGTTGGGCAATGTCTTGAGTATGGCATTAAAATTACATTTATTCTTGATGAGTTGGAAATTCATCTTCATGCGGTAGTGCAGTGTTTTTATCCCTTTTGACTGGTGATGATTACACTGAGGTGAGAGGTTAAGGGAGTTGTCTAAGGCTGCCTGCAGGCAGGAGACAAAATGGGCTAGAACCCAGGCCTTCTGAAGACACATTAGCAAAAGCTTAGCATTGACTGTGCCAAGAATGGAACATAAATGTGTTTGCACATTGCCAAAGTCAACAATCCTATGGGTCAAAAAATTTGGTTCAGTGTAGACACTACAGGTGATGGACTATTAAAAACAATTTTTTTTTTTTTTTTTTACAACTCTATTTTGGCATGGTTGGTTTATTTGGTCTTTCTGTTCCCTAAATAAGAACATACCTTTAAGTCTAGTCCTTGGCCCTCTGCTTTCAGCCCTCTCCAGTATCTACCCTGGGGACCTACCCCTGCTTCATGGTTTTAATTATCACCACTCTGACTTATCTAATGCCTTGTCTGTAGTGGTGACCCCTCCCCTGATCTCCACCTCACAGCAATTATAGTTTGCTGGAAGTTTCCCCTTGGAGTTATCCCAACACTTTAAACTCCTGATACCTAAATCCAGACTCATCACCTCTGTGACCAAACTTAACCTCCTCCATATACATTTGTTTAATGACCCCTTCTAATGATCGAGGTTTGAGTCATTGTTATTTTAAACTTCTTCATTCTTCACAGTTTATTCATTAAGTCTTATCAATTCTTCCTTCAAAGTATTTACCATGTCCATTTGAGAATCCAGAGGTTTTTTGGCAAAGACTGCATCTTTCTTTAGAGGCTCTCACCTTGCACACGTTCTTTTCTTTCTATTTCCATCACCACATTTCTAAGCCAGGGCAGGTGCTGCCTTATCCTTAAACTACAGTAATAATACAAATAATAATATTTGTAAATTGAATTATGTTATTTCTCCCCTCTGCTTTCAAATTCCATTGGTGTTCATTTGATCATAGGATAAAACCCTTAATCTTCAGCTTGGTGTACCAAGCCTCCCATAATATGACCCAACTGATCATTCCATCAGTATAGTCTAATGCCCTCCCCTTCCCCTCCCCCCCCCCCCCCCCCCCCCAGAAATTCTTCACCCCGGGCAAAGTCTTCTGTTCACTCTCCCAGAATTTATCTTCTACTGCCTTGCTTTGGTACTCAGTTTACTTCTTTTTATTTTCCATCTTTTTCATCCAAAGCCCAACTGCTGTCTCATATTTTGATATGGTTTTTCCAAAAGATTTAAATCCACATCTCCAAAGTTGTTGGGCCCTTATTGTTTATGTCTTTGTCATTCAATGTGTTGTCAAATGATTTGCAGCAATGGCACCACCTGGAGGCTGCCTGGAACTATAGAATCTCAGGGACCCACGTCAGAGCTGTTGAATTTGAATCTGTATTTTAGCAAGATGCCTGAAGGGATTCATGAAGGTTGAGAAGCTCTGGTCCACTCCACTTGCACATGTAAATAATACTTAATAATACATTGATTTGTACACTAATCTGTACTCCTTAAGACCCTTGAAATCTAGAAAACTTTTATTTCTTTTGCATCTCTCTCAAACACAATTTCATGGCAAAGTAGGTGCTTAATAAATAAACTTCAATGTCCTTTTCTTAATTGTCCTATTAAGAGGGGGAAAAAACCCCAAGACTCCTAGAAAGTGAATACACTACAAGCTTTGGCTATTGAGTCCATCTACAGTTGGCAAAGAAACAGCGACAGGTTTCTCATGTGGTGATCTCTTTGTACCCTTGTAGCACCTTATTCACCCCCATTATGACACCTTTCTGTTTGCATTACTTCTGTGTACATGTCTTTCTTGCCACTTAGACAGGTAACCATGTCTTAGTCACCACCTCATCAATAGCACCTTGCCCATCAATGGCAATAGTCAACAAATGTCTACTGATTTGAATTAATAAATGAATGAATAACTTGTTACATGAATACATTATAGAGATTAAAATCTAGGTCTCTTCTGGATGTTTCTTACTATAACTATATAGTAAATGTAGTTTACATTTACTATATAGTTACTCACTATAGTGTACACAAAGAATATGCATTTATCACCATACTTTATACAACAGGTAAATTAACAGACTTTCCAAACTAGAGATCTCCTTCTTTACTTCCACCCCATTGCTACCATATTTCGATTTTTGAGGACTGAAGATGAGAAACATGAAGACTGAAAGTAGAAGCAAGAATGAAATGCAAGAATTTTATGTGAAGAGTCTTTTACATTCAACTGACAATGACTTAAAGGGAGCCCAAATAAAAAGAACCTTTCAGTTATAAATGTCTCAATATTCACCTGACAAAGTGTTCTCCTCTAACAAGTTCATCAAACAAAAAGGAGTGATATGGTAAATGACTACAGAATAAAGTGGTGTTTATGTAGCTTGGTGGTACATGTTATTTCACAATTTTGTTTTGTGTCTGAAAAACATATGAGGTTTGGCTGAGATTAGTAAAGAAATGTCTGGTTTTTGGCAAATATTGTCCATCATTGAAGAAAAGAGAAATCTGAGAACAGTGTCAGATTTCTATAGTCTTCCATCAGCCTAAGTTTATAAAAGCTTAAAGAACACCGTAGTGTTATAGATGACCCAAGCATGCATTTGTACAGTTTCTTAACTTTTTGCATGGGAACGTGTCTTATTTCTGCCAAAAGACTGCAAGGATGGTAGGGATATTTATTTTATAATTCTGTCCATCATTGATAATGGTTAGCACATACAGCTTTAATCTATCCTTCCTTCCTTCCAGCAACTTTTTTATTGAGAGATTGAGATGGAATATTGAGATATTCTACCTGTAGAATAGAATATTTTATTTGAGTGCAATCATAAATGCTAGGGAAAAGAACCACTCATCAAAACAAAACTCCTTCTCTTCACAGAGCCTGCATTCTAGTGGAGCAAAAAAAGACAATAAATAAAATAAGTGAAATACATAATTAGATCACAATATGGACTGTAGGAAAAAAAATTAGAGAAAGATGTTGGGGAAGTGTACCTTTAAATAAGGAGTTAGGAAAGACTCTCTGTAAGAAAGTGAGATTTATGGAAGGATGAGAAGAAGGTGAAATATATAGCTAACCTGCTAAGGAGGATCCTCAAGAGTGGAATAGCAAGTGCAAGGGGCAAGAGGTAGGCAAGCGCTGGTATGAACTGGGAACAGCAAGAAAGGTTTCTTGGGTTTGGAATACAAGGCACTTAGGGATGCATAAATGGAGAGATGAGGTCAGATCTTACATGTTAATAGGATCTCTGTGGCTGCTAAGCAGAAAAGCCTGAGGGGAATAAGGGTGGAGGCAGGAGACCAATTAAGAGGCCACTGCAGTAATAACAGACAAGAGATAATGCTTGTTTCTATCAGAGAGGCAGCAGTGGAAGAAGTGAGGAGTGGCCACATTTCTGAATATAGTCAGAGGGTAGAGGCAACAGGATTTGCTGGTAATTGGATTTGGAGTTATGAGAGGCAGACAGGCATCCAGGACCTAGACATTCATGATTTTTGATCTGAGCAACTAGGAAAATGCAGTTTCCTTCAGATGAAACAGGGGGAAGGGTGTCAGTGAAGTTTTTCAGGGAATATTGGAAATTTAGCTTGAGCCATGTTGAGTTTGACATATCTTTTAGACCAGTGAAGATGTTGAGGAGGCAGTTGGATATTTGTGGAGTGAATGAATAAGCAGGATCTTAATCAAGTAGTTAACTCCCTCTTAGACAGAATCAACATTTTCCCTGACTAGACCTGCCTGAATTCCATACCTAGAGACCTGACCACCTGCTAGTCATCTCCCCTTAGATGTTCCCTAGACCCTCAACATGTCTAAAATGAAACTCACTCTCTTTCTCCCAAACCTGGTCTTCCTCTTTGTGAATATAGTCAGCGGTACCACCAGACATGCAAGGATCCTATTCATTTCCTCATGCCCATGTCTGCTGGCCACCAAACCTTATCAATCCTGCCTTCATGCCATCTCTAGAAGCCATCTCTCCCATCTACCTTCACTGTTGCCTTTTAAAATTAGGTTCTCATCATCTCTACCTGGATTATGTCAGTCTTCTACTTGGTCTCTCGGTCTCTAACTTACCTCCCACAGTGATTTTCTGAAATGCAAATGTGTTCATATTACTTGTCTACTTAAAAATTTCTCAAAAGCCTCCTTTGGTCTATAAAGTAAAAAATTCAGAGCTTGGCCTGCAAGGATCATCATAATCTGTCCCTGCTTGTCTCCCAGATTTATTCTCACACATACACATCACTCCTATGCATTAGCTATACTGTTCTACCCGTAGTTAATTGATTTGTTCATTCAATATTCAAATATATAGAGAGTGCTTCCTATGTTACAAGCAACTATGCTAAGCTCTGGGGATACATTGCTAGATGTGGCTAACTTAGTTCTTGCTTTCATGGAACCACACTTTCTTAATTCCCATGCCTTTGCAATTTGATCCCTCTGCCTTGAATTTATCGCTACCTTCCCCTCCCTGCACCTGAGTACCACTTAGAGAACACCAACTCACCTTTTAAGATTCAGCTCATGTCACTTCCTTGTATTAGCACTTTTCGTAACCTCATTCTCTTCTAAAAATGTTTCTTTTCTCAAAAGGTATTGAATAACTTAATAGCTCTGGAAGTGAAGATACCTCTAAATACATTCTAGGTTCTATTCAGAGTATTGTATTTTATATTACACTAGGAGATCACAGCTCAAAGAATAGGATTTTCTTCTTGATTCTAAGAGGCAGAAAAGCTTCCTTTTTCTGGATTTGTCCCTCTGACCTTGGTCTCCACAAATGGGATAAGTAATTGTTAACTTGCTGCAGAGTGACTAAACCCAAATGCACTGGATTACACACACAGTGGCTGCTCCAGAATTTTTATATAGTAAAACCTTATGTGTGGTGATCACATTGGTAAAGGTGCTGGGAAACTTGTAGCTTGGTGGGTAACTGATGAAAATGTGTTTAAAGGCTCCTTTATTTATTTTAAAATTTTTATTATTTTATTTTATTTTATTTTATTTTATTTTATTTTATTTTATTTTATTTTATTTTTATCTTATTGAGAGAGTATGAACAGGGGAGAGGGGCAGAGGGAGGGAGAGAGAGAATCCCAAGTAAGCTCCATGCTCAGCACAGAGCCTGATGCCATAACCCTGGGATCACGACCTGAGCTGAAATCAAGAGTCAGAGGCTCAACTGACTGAGCCACCCAGGTTCCCCAACTAAGCCATCCATTAGTGTTACCACTGTATAGAAAGTCTGCCTTTTATACAGCTGCCCATACTTCCTGATCTACCCTTCTTTGTAGCTCCTACAGAGGGTACACAACTTGGGAATGAAAATACATATGGCTTCAGAAATGTATAAAGAGATGAGGGAAGGCAGTAGGTAATGAGGAGGAGTATCAAGAAAAGTAAAAACCTTCCTCATTTGTTTGTACCCATCAGCTAAGAGGTGCTTCAGTATAGGAGTGAGCATTTGCCTAAGCTGAGAAAACCTAGAAACTCTGCCCCCAACCTCTGTCTGTATCTCTTCTCTCTTCTTTCTCTTGTTCTCTCTGTTTCTCCACCTCCCCACCTCTCTCTGGATGCAAACATATACACATTTAGATAATTTTAGAAAGCTCCATTGGAGAATATATTTTATAAACATGCAACAGTGCTAAAACCAAGTATTCCAGTAAAAGAGCCTAAAAAACTCTTGGTTCTCTCCCTCTGACTAACTTAGGCTGTACATGGTGGTGTATCTTATAATAAAGTAATAACAATAAATATCTGTGGGGCACCTGGGTGGTTCAGTTAGTTAAGCGTCTGACTTCAGCTCAGGTCATGATCTCACGGTTTGTGGGTTTGAGTCCCACATTGGGCTCTGAGCTGACAGCTCAGAGCCTGGAGCCTGCTTCAGATTCTGTGTCTCCCTCTCTCTCTGCCCCTCCCCAACTCACTCTCTCAAAATTGAATACGTATTTAAAAAAATTAAAAAAAAACAATAAATATCTGATACTTTCTTGCCTCACCTCTGGTGTAACTAGGCAGTCAACAACCAAGTTATCACTGTAGTATAAAGTCATTCTGCCTATGATAAAAACCATAGCCACCCAACTGGTATAGGAGGGTGAACCTTCCATGATGACTGCTAGCCCATGCTTGGTTACACACATTTGCCCACATATGCACACACAAATACACGCATTTAAGCATTATAACCAGATTAGTCTTTGCTTTTTGTATTGTATCAAACATTTAAAGGTAATATTTCATCAGTGATTGTCAATCAGAGTTATAAAATCATATGAATATATTTATCAACTTCACTTTAAATAATTTATTAAGGACACCAATTTGCTGTGCAGAAGAGCTAGCACAGCCACTGGTAATGTGTTTAATTTATTTAAAGAGAAGCCTGTTCTGTTATTGCTTAAAATATAGTTACATCTACATGTAGATGATTGTTTATTAATTTGTCACAACATTTAAATATATCAATGAGACATTTTATAAATTAAAATCATATCAAGTAAGGGGATTATATCCTGATTATAAAGGCTTATGATTAGGTGATGATTATGAATGCCTAGCTTAATAATTATAATGGCTTAATGACTCTTGTGGTTATACTTTATAACAAAGATTGCACATTTAATAGTATGGGTATGGTACGTAGTAAATGGAGCAAGAAAAAAGTGTCAATTTTGAAGCTTTAAACTACATTCCTATTGATCTGATGTATGAAATTTCCTTGCTATTTTTTCATGGTTGTCAGTCTGTATTATTGCATGCTAGTGACTTTACTGGCTGGGTATAATAGACAGGTTTAATGCCAGAGTATGGGCATAGAAAGAGCTCAACATTTAGGACTTGGACTCACTACTGAGATTGCAAATTTATTCACTGTCTTTGTCCTGTTCAGAAAGCTGAGCTGCAGACTTGTGTAAGTGCCTCAGGCATGTGCCAAGCTAAAGGTGGGGTTGTCCTGCCTGTTATCTGGTAGAGTCTGGGTGGCATGTGCCTCTTCCACAGCCCCTTAGCCAAGATTTAAACATCTGCTCCAAGGCCAGTCATTTGAACAGTAATATCTAGTGGATAACATGAGCTCTGGAGTCAGATTCATTTATTCATTCTGTCATTCAAAAAGGTATTTATTGAGTGCCCGTGTGCCAGGCATAGTTCCAGGTGCTGGGAATACAGTAGTGATCCTGTCTTCAGGGACTTCTACTGTAATGATTGCTTAAGTTCAAATCCTGACTCTACCTGTTAACCTTGGGCAAGATGTTTTACTCTCTGAATTTCAGTCTCCTAATTTGTACCAGACTTATATAAAGCACCCAACATTGTACCCAGCATATTGGAAGAGTCAGTTATTTTTATTGCTGGGAAACAGTCAAATGCAAACCATTTTCCTACCACTAATTAATTGGTTGTGAATGTGATCTATTAGTTTAAATGACTGACTCTATGGTTTTTAGTCTAGTCTGAGCATCACTTACAATACAGTAATGGCCATATGACAATTAGAATATTATTATTGTCTTCTTAATAAGGTTTTGCCTTTTAGGAAACACACATGAAATGAATATCCAAACTCCTTTCCCTTCAGGGCACTGAAAGTAGGAATAGAAGACAATTTTTCTAAGAGCTGTGTACACATTGTATGAGATACAAAAATGGAAAGGAAAAAAAACCCTCAAGACAATATTTTATTTAAATGTTAAGCAGTAGTATTAAAGGCCCAGGGAATTTTGAAAAGTAGAATCTTCCTTATGTTAGAAGAGGTTTCTCAGATTCTGAAAGAATCTGAGAAAAGGACAAGAGAACCTGTTTGGTTGTCAAAATGTAATTAACTATGGAGCTGTGTCATGCTACCTAATAACTGAGTTAGTTGCATCAAAACTATGAAGCACTTTCAAGTGTTGAAATGAAGGCACTAAACTGATAACCTAAATTATGTACTCTTTTATCAAAATGCCTGGAAACCTGTTCAGGCTGGAGATTGGGTTAATGGCATACACCAAGCTGTCCCAGGGAGCACAGACTTGTTTTCCTATGTTAGTGGCTGAACTCCTCTGAAAGACAGCAGAGAGCATTGCCACACCCTGTCCCCTGTAGGCTAGGGGTGAGGTGAGCTCTGAAGGCTATTTAAGAGGATATTTTTCGGAAAACAGGAGGTGGCACTAGAGAGCTTATGGTGGAAAACATAGAAAGTGCTGCTCAGCTGCATTCCAAAGACATCCCAGGAGACAAGCTGATTATCAAAGGAAATCTGACACTTAATAGCATCTCTTAGGGTTTGGAAGAATCACCTAGAAAAGTGTTAAAAACTAACCTAAACCAACCAAATGAATATCTCTGGGGCTGGGATCTAGCATTCAATTGTCATTGATCTAGTCTTTAAAAACAAAAACAAACAAACAAACAAACAAACCTCTCCTAGATAATTCTAATGTAGCCAGAGATGAAAACCGTTGCTTAGAGGCCAGTGCTTCTCATGGTCCCCAGACTATTATCACCTGGGTATTTGTAGAAATAAATGCACATTATCAAGCCCCAACCCATACCTACTGAATCAGAAACTTTGGAAGTGAAACTCAGCAATCTGTGTCTCCAAGGTGATTCTGATGCTCACTCAAGTTTGAGAACCACTGTTCTGGATAAGTCACGTCAGATGACAAAATCAAGAAGGCAGTTAGGCGGAAATGCCTGAGGTTGGAAGTCCACAGTGGTTTCCTTTTGGACTTCTAGAAAAGAACTAAAAACACACACTCTTCATTCCCATAGAGCCTCTGAAAGGAAAGGGGATCTAACTTTGCAGCTTTATCTTCCTCAAACCTCCTAGCAAAGAATCCTAGACCTCTGGGTTCCAGCTGGGTCATATGACTTTAAATAAAATGCAGAAACTAATGATGGAAAGCTGTCAGACCACCAGAAAGACCAGTTGGCCCTTGGACCAAGAGGGGAAGTGAATGGGGAAGGGGAGGGCTTTCCAAAACCCAGGAAAGAATAACCTAAAAATGAAAAGAAAATCATTAAAACTGCACTTTGCTTTACTTTTTCCTTTCCTTTCATGAAAGCATTTTTTTTTTTTTGGAACAGCACTGATATGTTAATAAAATTGAATAATGTCCCTTGTACTAAGTTTTCAGTACGAGATGAGAACTGCATAAGAACATGTTCTAATGATGCGTTGGTTTTTCTCACAGTAACATCCAGCCCCCAGAACATTCTCCAGCAGCACCCACACTTTCCGGTCCTAGTGAATAAACCTGGAACAGAGCTGAAAATCTGAGCTGTTGCCACCTGGATGGTGAAGGATCTTCCCGTGAGCTGTATGTAGCCTGGCTCTGTTGCTGACTTCGATGAGAGTGTAGGGAAGTCACTTAGCTTCTCTGCCTTCAATTTTCTCAGGCAGAAACTGACAGAAACCACCTAGATGAAGTGAAATGTCAAAGTGATCTGCACGGGACTGGGAAGAGGGCCAGGTGCCATAGCCTAACAAGAAAAAGAAAACCGCACAGGCTCATAGTGTCACCTCCTGGCAAATGGGCAGAATGAAATTTAAGCTGAAACACTGAGAAGTTTAATTACCAAATGTGGGCCAAACCCTTTGTGACTTTATTAATTGTCTTTTCTTCCCTATACACATATGCTCTGCAACTATACTGCCTTCACCAACCAATAATCAAAGTAAACCATATGAACCATTATAGATGAATCATATTATATAAATAAGGAAAGAACCTCAACCAAATCCCAGAGGATGGATTGATTTTGTGGAACAGAAATATCTTTTTTGCTTACTTTTTAAGTTCATTTGATGAAAAAATACCACATGGAATCATTATTTTAAGCACAAATTGCATTTAAGAGGAAATGCCTGGTAAGCCTTCTGGGGATGTACATAAGCTAATTTCATTCGACTAAAGGCTATGCAATGCATTTCTGGGAATTATCGTGCAGAGACATACTTCCAATGCTTTATAACATGGATTTTACTGGGCTTGGAGAGAGAAATGGCATCCTATTCACTGTACTTGTTATTAAACTGAAGCTCCTCAATGACCCAGGCTCATTTTATCTAACTATATAGCCAGCTTTTCTGGATTTACAAAAGATGAGATTTGGGGGAAAGAAAATGAGAAACAATGAATCATTCACACAGGCACATAACTAGCAATTTGAAATTGGTATTCAGACCGTCTGATCTTTACATCTGTTCCTTTGTTCAGTCGTATTCCAGCCTCCAAAAGTTTCCCAGGTACTAATCATTGTTCTGTTCAATCCAATTACTGCTATGTTCAATTACTGTCCTCTGTTTCTCTAATGGAGGTTTGCTTTCAAGACCAGTGGCAACTCTTCAATATATATTTCTGTTTTTTTCATTTCCTCATAAAAGTTCCATCATTTTTTTTCTTTTTCACTATGTTTTTTCTTTAATCACTATCACTTTATCTTCCTTTTTTTTTTTTTTTTTTTTTTTTTTTTAGAGAGAGTGCATGAATTGGAGAGAGGGGGAGTGGAGAGGACAGAGAGAGAGAGAGAGAGAGAGAGAGAGAGAATTTTAAGTAGGCTTCATGGTCAATGCAGAGCCTGATGTGGGGCTTGATCCCAGGACCCTAGGATCATGACCTGAGACTAAATCAAGAGTGAGATGCTCAAATGACTGAGTCACCCAGGCACCCCTCTTTGTTTTATCATCATGTTTTTATTCTCATCCTTTTTTTCCTCCATGACATCTCTCCTACCCTTAACATTATTCTCTAGAATGCTGTTAGATTTCCTATCTTTCTTTTTTATTCATACAAACAACTGTGGCATGGAAAGGGCCATAGAAACTTGCCAATATCAGGCTAGTTTGGGCTAGCACAGTACCTGGAAATTGGGAGGCACTCAATCCATATCTGTTCAATAACTGCCTGGATAAATGAAAATAGAAATGATTCCCTCCCTTTTCTTTTTGCTACAATCTTAAGCAAAATTGTAAACTAATAACTTCCACCTCTTCAAATGTGTGTCAACTTTTTTTTTTTTTTTTTTGCTAAGCCACTTTATTGAGGTATGACGGACATACAAAAACCTACATATTTAATATATACAACTTGATAAGTTTGGAGATAAGTACACACCTGTGAACTGTCACCACAATCTGTGTCATAATGTACCTATTGCCTCCAAAAGTTTCCTCCTCCCTTCTTTATTATTTTTTTGTGTGTGATAAAAACACAACATAATATTCAGGCTCTTAGCAAATATTTAGGTGTACAATACAGTATTAACTAGAGGCACTATGTTGGATAGCAGATATATAGGATTTATTTATCTTTTCAAAAAAATTTTTTTAATTAATGTTTATTTTTGAGAGAGAGAGAGAGAGCATGCACAAGCAGGGGAGGGACAGAGAGAGAAGGAGTCACAGAATTCAAAGCAGGCTCCAGGCTCTGAGCTGCCAGCACAGAGCCCAACGTGGGGCTCAAACTCACAAACCGCTAGATCATGACCTGAGCCGAAGCTGGATGCTCAACCGGCTGAACCACCCAGGAGCCCCTATTCATCTTGTATAATTAAAATGTTGCATTCTTTGACTAATATCTCCCCATTTTCCCCCTCCACACAGCCTCTGACAACCACTGTTGCAGAGTGACAATCACTCTGCTTCTATGAATTTGACCATTTTAGAGTCATCATGCAAGTGTATCGTGTAGTATTTTTTCTTTGTGTCTGGCTTATTTCACTCGGCATAATGTCTTCCAGGCTCATCCATGTTGTTGCAAATGGCAGGATTTCCTTCTTTTTAAGACTGAATAATATTCTGCTGTATGTATATATTACATTTTCTTTATCAGTTCATCTGTTGGTGAATATATAGGTTGTTTCTACATTATGAACAGCGTGCTATGGACATGGGAGTGCTAATCTCTCTCAAGATCCTGACTTCATTTCTTTTGGCTAAATATTCAGTAGCAGGATTGCTGGACCATATGGAGGCTTTATTTTTTAATATTTTGAGGAAACTCCATCTCCACATTGTTTTCCGTAGATCCGTAGTAGCTGCACCATTTACATTTCCACCAATAGTGTACAAGATGTTCCAACTTCTCCAAATCCATGCCAACACTTTTTTTTTAAATTGCTAATAGCCATTCTGACAGGTGTGAGGTGATTTCTCATTGTAATTCGATTTTCATTTGTCTGCTGATTAGTGATTTTGAGCTTTTTCCCATACACCTGCTGGCCATTTGTACGTCTTTGGAGAAATGCCTACTCAAGTCCTTAGCCCATTTTTAAAATTGGGTTATTTGGTTTTTTGCTATTAGATTGCAACAGTTCATTATATATTTTGGAGATTAACCCTTTATCAGTATTTTCTTCTGTTCCATAGGTTACCTTTTCATTTTGTTAATTGCTTCCTTTGCTGCACAGGAACTTTTTAGTTTGATGTAGCCCCCCCATGTCTATTTTTGTGGGGTTTTTGCCTCTGCTTCTGGTGGCATAGCTAAAGAATTATGGCCAAGATGAATATTATGAATCTTCTCCCCTGTATTCTCTTCTAGGAGCTTTATGGCTTCAGATATTATTTTTAAGTCTTTAATTCAAGAGTTGATTTTTGTGTATGGTCTAAGATAAGGGTCTTATTTCATTCTTACGCATGTGGGTATCCAGTATCCTGTGTTCCCTTTATTGAAGAGAACATCATTTCTCCATCGTGTATTCTTGGCACCTTTGTTGAAGATCAGTTGAAAGTATTTGCATGGATTTATATCTGAGCTATTTTACTCCATTGTCTCTGTGTCTGTTCTTATGCCCGTACGATACTGTTTGATTACTATAGCTTTGTATTATATTTTGAAATCAGGAAGTATGTGGTCTCCAGCTTGGTTATTCTTGCTAAAAACTGCTTTGACTATTGAGTGCCTTCTGTGGTTCCATATGAACTATTTTTTAAATTTTATAAAAAAAAAAGGTCACTTGGATTTTGATAAAGATTGACTCTGTAGATTGCTTTGGGTAATATGGACATTTTAACAATATTAATTCTTCCAATCCATGAACACAGATATCTTTCCATTTATTTGTATCTGTTTTAATTTCTTTCATCAGTTTAAGCCTTGACAGTTGGCTTTTCTTTTTGAAATGCAAGTGCTTGACTTGAGCTTTGATTGCCCTGGCATCCACTTCACAGGGGACTCTGCTTCAACAAAGGCTATCTTGAATAAACACACTACCAGGCACACGTAGAAAAAGAACCAGGCTGCCTTCCCACACTAAGGCCCCTTTGTTTTAGAGATTTTAGCTGATTTTGATAACTGACCATTTGGGGCTGCTTTTTCCCCCCTCTTCTCTTCCTGAATTTCAGATTTCTGCTTCATGTTTTAAATTGACCAATAAAGGGTGAGTCTAAGAAACCCTAGACCCCCACCCTCAATAAAAGCAGAATAAAAATAAAACAAAATAAAATAGCCCCAATAAAAGCAGAATCCCAGGTCTCTGCTCTCTGTCTCTGGTCTCTCTGTCTCTCTTTCTATTGAAGACCTTATTTTGTGCCCTCTCCGTGTGCCTTATATGTTCTATGACATGTAAATAATACATTATTTTTTTCTTCAAAGTTTCCTAATGGTTATTGCTAAAGGGCATCTTGCAATCTAGAAAAGACCACAAGGATCAGGTCAGTGCTAACATTGGTTTAGAAAGGGGAGCTATCTTTGGGAAGCTCACTGGAGCTTAGGTGTGTGCACCCAGCCATTTCTTTTCTTTTCTTTCTTTTTTTTTATTAACTTGTTTTATTTTTAATTTTTTTTTAATTTACATCCAAATTAGTTAGCATATAGTGCAACAATGATTTCAGGAGTAGATTCCTTCGTGCCTCTTTCTTTTCTTTCTTTTTTTAAAAAATGTTTATTTTTGAGGGAGGAGAGAGAGAGAGACAAAGAATCTGAAGCAGACTCCAGCCTCTGAGCTGTTGGCACAGAGCCTGACATGGGGCTCAACCCAAGAACCAGAAGATCATGACCCGAGCCAAAGTCGGATGCTCAACTGGTGAGCCACCCAGGTGCCCCCACCCAGCCATTTATAGCCAATGGCATTACTACCAGTAAGCTGAGCCTGGCACAAAACACAGTGTTTTAGTGGTTTTCATTTAAAAATCTTCCACCTCCTTGGTTAAGTTTGTTCTTAAAGTGTTTTATTCTTTTTAATGTCACTGTAAATTAAAAAAAAATTCCTTTTTGGATATTTTATTCTTAGTGTAGAAATGAAACTGATTTTCATTTGTTGATACTGTATCCTACAACTTTGCTGAATTTGCTTATGGATTTAATAGTTTTTGTGTGTGTGTGTCATCTGCAAACACAGATAATTTTACCTCTCCCTTTCTGATTTGGATGCCTTCCATTTCCTTTTCTTGCCTAAATTTTTAGGCCAGTACTTCCAGTATTATGTTGAAAAGTGGCAAGAATGGGCATATTGGCCTTGTTCCAGATCTTAGGGGAAAAGCATGCAGTTTTTCACTGAGTAAAGATGCTGGCTGTGTGCTTTTTATTTATGACCTTTATTGTGTTGAGGTAAGTTCCTTCAAATTAACTATTCTGATTGGAAAAAAAATTTGGTTCATGTAGATAAAAATTGAGTCTATATATACTACAGTAGGGTGTAGGTGTGCCCAGATTTTAACATGAGAGGTAAGAAATTTGGGAACTCCATCTATGAGTGAGGAGTAAGCACATAAAAAATCAGTAATTAGGATGTAAGCTCCTGGGGGAGCAGATATTTTCATCAGTTTCATTCTTTGCTATGTGCTCAGTGACTCTAACAGTGCCTGGCACAGAGAAGATGCCCAATAAATATATATGGAATGACTAAGAATGGATTACCTTTTACCTTTTATATGTAACTCATGATTTGTCACCACTTCCTGAAAGGTTACCCATTACTGAGAAGACAGCACTTTCAGACACTATGACAATAGTACACAGCTTAACAGTAAGGGTTAATCTAAACTCCATAGACCTCTAGGGGTTGAGTTTCAAAAGGTCTGTTAACCTCCTGAAATTATATGTATTATATAATATGTGCATATAATAAACATATATTCTATCTTTCTGGGGAGAAAGCCAGATGTGTTTATTTAATTAGGCTGGAGAATGAATGATCCCGTCTGTGTTCCTGAATCAGATTTGAGCAGTTTTCATCAAGTGGCTACTCTGTTTCAAGCCCATCCGTTATCTCATTTAAGCTTCATAACAACGTGGTCATGTTGACTGTATTATGATTTTCATTTATCAAATAAAGAATCAGAGGCTCAGAGAAGTTGAGAACACTACTCAACTGCACATAGCTGTTAAGTGGTAAAGCTAAGAAGAAACCAAGGGCTTCTGAGCCCACTTCCTCTTACATTTTACTAAGCTGTGCATTTGTGTAACAGGATGGTACTTCAAAAAATGGTATTCTGGCTGCCAGAAGGAGATAAAAACAAATACTAAAGACAATATTATTAGAAATGGAAGTCTGGATGTGCCAAGAAATGCCTTTAATGCTACGTAATAAGAAGGCTGGTATTTAGCTTGATACAAGTGTCTTTTAATATCATCTGCTCCCCAAATGCAGCCTAGGTGTTTCTTGTAACCTCCTCTGGTGATCCTAATGAAGTTTATGTCATTTTCAGCATCTACAGAAAACAAAGTAAAATTGAAAATTATGGGGAACCTGAATTTTATTGTTTTATTTTATAAAGCAAATGTCTGGTCACAAATAAAAATTTAAAACAGATATCAAAATTTCTTGGCACTCATTTCTTTTGTTTGATAGACAGACATCCGTGCAAAATATCCAAGACTTGTATAGATAGAGCAAATTGAGGGGGAGATTAACTTCTATTGTGTACTTAATGTTTACCAGCCATGTTTACATACTTCGCTCTCTTTAAATCCTTGGGAAAATCTTGTAAGGTGGGCAATATTAGATTCATTTTAGAAAAAAAAAACAAAAAGCAAACAAATAAAAAAAACAGATTCAGAAGAGTCAAATAAGTTACTGAAAGCTGCACAGTTGAGATGTGGCAAAGCTATGCTTTGAACCCAGATTATGTTTTTTTATTTTATGATGCTGTCACATAGATGGTAAGAGCCACAGAAGGTGATATGAGCAGCGTAGAACATACTTAAACACAATATTTTTGCTGAAACAACTCACTGTAAGCCTGTTATGAAATGTTGGAGATGGAGAGCATTTATAGATTGTGTAGTCCAACCTTTTGATTTTATAGGTGAGGAGAGTATACCTTAACTCTGAGTTATTAACTGAGAAAAGTTAAGAATATTGTCTACGATCACAGAGGAAAGGCAAGCATCTATGTCTTCTAAATCCTAGCTCAGTGCTACCTGTGTTACATCAGTATGGATAACTGTTAAGAATGTGGGCCTTAGAGCTACATTACCCATGTTCAAAAACTGGATGATTGGGGAAAGTTATCCAACCCCTCTTGACCTCAGTTTATTCAACTGTAATATGAAAATAATGGTACTTCATAAGATTAATTAAATGAGTTAATACTTGCAAAGTGCTTAAATCAGTGCTTGCCCATAATAGATACTTAACAAGTATTAAGTGTTATAATTCTCACTTTGTCTCCCAAGACCCAAGCCCACTATAGAAGCTTCTGGAATGGTTGAACTGAAAGAGAAATATTATAAATAGTATAAGAAGGCAAATTCTTCTTTAAAAACATCATGAAGTAGCATCCTGTAGAGATAGTAGGGGATGGCACACAAACCATGGAGAAAATTCCATAGAGACTCAGCACCCAGGAATTCATGAGGGTGGAGATGTAGGTATGCCTCACAGGCTGATCCCAAATGAAATAGCTCAGGAAGCCATGGAGTGTAACCAGCAGCCACCCTGACAGACTGTGACAGGAACTAGACAACATTCCACCTTGAACATTCTTTACCTTCCCTCTCTTCCTCCTTCCCTGCTTTCCTGCTTGCTTTCTTTTCTGCCTTCCATGCACCAAATATTTTCTGAATGTCTAGTGTGTTCTGGGCACTAGTATAATGGTGCACAAGATGAAGTCTCTACCCTCATGGAACTTACTTTCTAGTGGGGGAGACGGATGAAGAACAAAGATCCAAATATGTAATATAGTGGAAAGGTCTATGAAGGTGTATAAAGTCATAGGGGGTGCTATTTTCTTAAGGTAGGGTGAGCAAGGGTGCCTCTCTGAGGAGGTGGTATTTGAACAGAGACCTGAATGAAGTGAACGAATCAACAATAACTGTCTGGAGAAAGAATATTCCAGGCTGAGAGGAAAGTGAGGCAAAACTATGGTGAGGAAGCTGAATGTGATTTGCAGGATAGCATGGTCAGTGTGGTTAGAGCAGAGAGAGCAGAGAATGGAGACAGGGGCCAGATCCCCTAGTGCCTGTAGATGGAGGCATAGCCTATACACGGAAGCTTCACAAATGATAGGGAGGTCCACCAACTGTGTGCACTGAGGGTCATGCTAAGTAGTCTACCCACTTCCAAAGTATGTCACTGGCAATTGCTTCTTTGTAGAAACAAATGAATGACACTTTATAAAATTTTTTTTTCAACGTCTTATTTTATTTTTGGGACAGAGAGAGACAGAGCATGAACGGGGGAGTGGCAGAGAGAGAGGGAGACACAGAATTGGAAACAGGCTCCAGGCTCTGAGCCATCAGCCCAGAGCCCGACGCGGGGCTCGAACTCACGGACCGTGAGATCGTGACCTGGCTGAAGTCAGACGCTTAACCGACTGCGCCACCCAGGCGCCCCCCCTTTTTTTTTTAATTTTTTTTCAACGTTTTATTTTATTTTTGGGACTTGAATGACACTTTAAAAAAGAATATGGATTAGCCAATTTCTATGTGCCCAAAGTGAAAAATAATTGAAGCTATAAGAGAAAAAGAAGGAAATAAATTTGACATGCTCCATGTACCTGTTATTTGCATCATGTTAACAACATGTTAAACATATCACATTATTGGGTGCTGTTTAATTCCAGCTGAGGAACTTATTCCCAAAGCAGTAACCTGGGTAGTGAAGGTTGTAGCAGGGCAGGCCTGCATTCAGAGAGACATTCCCCAGAAGCATAGTTCTTGGACTGGGCATGCTGAGTCTAGTCTAAATATATCTGGAGGTCCTTGGGAAAATAGTTACTTGAGTCTCCTTGATTTTTTTCACTTTATTACAGAAGATGCAACAAAGAGATGATGCCTAGGCTAACCTTTTTAGTGAAAGATTATCTTAAGGACCTTGTCGAGGCAGGGGTTTTTGAGTCAAAGAAGAGCATGTATGAAATGGACTAAAATTGAGCCTGGCTAGGTGCTCTTTTTCTTTTGTGATTACAAAGATACTGATTGAATAATACCACCAAACTGTAGGTGTTGGGAGAGGAGAAGTTACAGTGACAAAGTCTTATAGAAAGAAAACTCACAGTCCAGCAGACACATTTCTGTTAAATAAAGATTGGAGAACATAGTTTATATAAATGCCACAAAATTTCACTAGTTAAAAAATGCACAAAGCTTATGGAGGAGTCACAATTCCAGACTTTAAGTTATTTTACAAAGCTATAGTAATCAAAACAGTATGGTACTGTCACAGAAACAGACACATAGATCAATAGAACAAAATAGAAAACGTAGAAATGAAAACACAATTATATGTCGATT
The DNA here is from genome assembly GCF_018350175.1 of Felis catus. Taxonomy (NCBI): domain Eukaryota; kingdom Metazoa; phylum Chordata; class Mammalia; order Carnivora; family Felidae; genus Felis; species Felis catus. The sequence continues at coordinate 119,719,159 of NC_058374.1, forward strand.
AATATTCAACAGAGCAGGAAAGAATATCCAATGGAAAAAAAGACAGCTTCTTCAACAAATGATGTTGGGAAAACTGGACAGCAACATGCAGAAGAATGAAACTGGACCACTTTCTTAAATCATACACAAAAATAAACTCAAGATGGATGAAAGATATAAATGTGAGACAGTAAACCATAAAAATCCTAGAAGAGAACACAGGCAGTAATTTTTTTGACATTGGCCTTAGCAACTTCTTTCTAGATATGTCTCCTCAGGCAAGGAAAACAAAAGCAAAAATAAACTACTGGGACTACATCAAAATAAAAAGCTTCTGCACTGAGAAAGAAAGAATCTATGAAACTAAAAGCAACCTACAGAATAGGAGAAGATATTTGCAAATGACATATCTGATAAAGGGTCAGTATTCAAAATACATGAAGAACTTATAAAACTGAACACACGAAAAACAATCCAATTAAAAAATGGAGAGAAGACATGTATAGACATTTTTCCAAAGAAGACATACAGATGACCAATGGGCGCATGAAAAGATGCTCAACATCACTTATCATCAGGGAAATACAAATCAAAACTACAATGAGATATCACCTCATACCTGCCAGAATGGCTAAAATCAACAACACAAGAAACAATAGGTGTTGGTGAGGATGTGGAGAAAAACCTTGCACTGTTGGTGGGAATGCAAACTGGTGCGGGCACTATTGAGAACAATATGGAGTTTCCTTGAAAAGTTAAAAATAGAACTATTCTATGATCCAGCAATCACACTACTAGGTATTTATTCAAAGAATACAAAATTACTAATTCATAAGGCTACATGCACCCCTATGCTTACAGCAGCATTACCTACAATAGCCAAATTACAGAAACAGGCCATATGTCCCTTGATTGACGAATAGATAAAGAAGACGTAGTGTGTGTGTGTATGTGTGTGTGTGTGTGTGTGTGTGTGTGTGTGTGTGTAGTGGAATATTTTGCAGCCATAAAAAATAATGAAGTCTTGCCATTTGCAATGACATGGATGGAACCAGAGAGCATAATGCTAAGAGAAATAGGCAGCCAGAAAGAGAGAAATAACATATGATTTCACACATATTTGGAATCTAAGAAACAAAACAAATGAGCAAAGGGGGTGGGGGGGAAAGAAAGAGAGGGTCAAACCAAGAAACAGACTCTTTTTTTTTAATATATGAAATTTATTGTCAAATTGGTTTCCATACAACACCCAGTGCTCATCCCAAAAGATGCCCTCTTCAATGCCCATCACTTACTCTTCCCTCCCTCCCACCCCCCATCAACCCTCAGTTTGTTCTCGGTTTTTAAGAGTCTCTTATGCTTTGGCGCTCTCCCACTCTAACCTCATTTTTTTCCTTCCCCTCTCCCATGGGTTTCTGTTAAGTTTCTCAGGATCCACATAAGAGTGAAAACATATGGTATCTGTCTTTGTATGGCTTATTTCACTTAGCATCACACTCTCCAGTTCCATCCACGTTGCTACAAAGAGCCATATTTCATTCTTTCTCATTGCCACGTAGTACTCCATTGTGTATATAAACCACAATTTCTTTATCCATTCATCAGTTGATGGACATTTAGGCTTTTCCCACAATTTGGCTATTGTTGAGAGTGCTGCTATGAACATTGGGGTACAAGTGCCCCTATGCATCAGTACTCCTGTATCCCTTGGGTAAATTCCTAGCAGTGCTACTGCTGGGTCATAGGGTAGGTCTATTTTTAATTTTTTGAGGAACCTCCACACTGTTTTCCAGAGTGGCTGCACCAGTTTGCATTCCCACCAACAGTGCAAGAGGGTTCCCGTTTCTCCACATCCTCTCCAGCATCTATAGTCTCCTGATTTGTTCATTTTGGCCACTCTGACTGGCGTGAGGTGATATCTGAGTGTGGTTTTGATTTGTATTTCCCTGATGAGGAGCGATGTTGAGCATCTTTTCATGTGCCTGTTGGCCATCTGGATGTCTTCTTTAGAGAAGTGTCTATTCATGTTTTCTGCCCATTTCTTCACTGGATTATTTGTTTTTTGGGTGTGGAGTTTGGTGAGCTCTTTATAGATTTTGGATACTAGCCCTTTGTCCAATATGTCATTTACAAATATCTTTTCCCATTCCATTGAAGAAACAGACTCTTAACTATAGAGCACCAACTGATGGTTACCAGAAGGGAGGTGGGTAGGGGAACGGGTTGAATAGGTGATGGGGATTAAGGAATCCATATTTTGTGATGAGCACTGGGTGATATATGGAAGTGTTGAATCACTATACTGTACACCTGAAACTAATATTACACTGTATGTTAACTAACTGGAATTTAAATAAAAACTAAAAAAAATTGCACAAAGCTTGGGAAACCATTTATTGTCAAAATGGAGCACATAAAGGCAAGATGAAATCATATTCATTTTTATAAACAATACCAGAGTCTAAATTGATAAAGCTTCTCAATTGGAAAAGTTGTTCATTTGTAGTTTGGGATTTAAAGGCTTTTTATTTATTTATTTTTTGTTTTGCCTTGAAGTAGTTAGCTATTAGACCTGCTAAGGTATTTTCTTTTCATGTCAGGTATAAAATGGCTTCAAAGTCAAGACAAGGTTGGATGGAAAGGAAGTGAGGAAAGAAAGTTAAAGGAAAATACCAACATTTCTCAAACAAGCAATCAATGAAAATGTGTCAACATTTATGAGCATCTTCAGCTGGCAATAATACAATGAAAGTAAATAATGTAAGGAAAAGAGCATCACTGGCTATTCATAGTATGTATTCACTATTGTACAATAAAATTCTGAGAGTAAAAGATTTAAGGTGAATGAAAATTATCATTTCTAATACTTGAAAATTCTAGCAGCTCAGTGAATATTTTTAGTATGCTTTCTGTGTCCAAAATGTAAAATTCTAAATTATTTTATTAAGAAAATATCATTCAATCTTTTGAGAAATTTGCATTTCACTGCAAAGATGGAACATAGCATCTTTAGCTGAGTTATTTTCTGTAGAAGTCAGATTCATTTTGTGGTATATGATTAGCACATTCCTAAAGGCAAAGATTCCAGAAAGTTTAAATTTAGTTGTAAAAAACTGAAGGCATTTATCCATTCATGTGGAACATGAAAATGTAAGCTTCACTTTCTGTATGTTTAAATGCCACATATTATAATGCAAACTCAGAAAGGTGATCGCCAAACTGATTTAACATTTAGAAATCAAATAAAACAGGGGCTGAGACCATCAGATCTGATACCGCCCCCCCCCCCAAAATGGTTGTCATAGAAGAACAAAAAACCCTTCTGCTTTGAGGAAAGTAATATACTATTCTTGATGGATATCCTAGGTCAGTAGATTGTAGAATCTAAGTATAGGAATAAAATCATTTATAGATTTATTCCTAAAATCACTAAAATTGAGATATCACAAATAACAGTTTAAACTTCACGAGCATATAGTCAATAGACATTATTGGTAGCTTAAGAAAGAACCTGGTGAGCGATGATAGATAAATATAGATTCAATAATATTTAAGATTTTATAACTGATGAGCTTATCATATCAGGATACATTATGGTAAATGGGAAAGAAATCAATAAAGACCTTAAATTTCCACACAAGGAAAAATAGAGCCTAATTTGTTTTGATCTATGTCTTTATATTTAAAATTTTTTTCATAGTATACAGTTGGGCATTGTTTTTTTTAATATTTTAATGTTTTTTATTTTTGACAGAGAGGGAGAGACAGAGCATGAGCAGGGGACGGGCAAAGAGAGAGGGAGACACAGAATCCAAAGCAGGCTCCAGGCTCCGAGCAGTCATCACAGAGCCTGACGCGGGGCTCGAACTCACAGACTGTGAGATCATGACCTGAGCTGAAGTCGACACTCAACCGACTGAGCCACCCAGGCGCCCCGGGCATTGTTTTTTCAAAAATGTTTTAATCCAATACTTGTCTTTTAATTTACACTTAATATAGTTATTGATATAGTTGAATTTAAATCTATTATCTTGGTATTTGCTTTCTATTTATTTCATCTATTCTTGTTCCTTTCACCTTCAGTTTCTGCCTTATTGTTGATTAATGAAGTATTTGTTTTAGTATTCCGTGTTATCTCTACTACTGACTTATTAACTATACCTCTTTGTTTGTTTATTTATTTTTAATTGTTGCCCTGAGGTTTACAATATGTGTTTTTAACTTATTATAATCTATCTTCAAATATTACACCACTTGAAGTGGTACATACAACCTTTACCATAATTATAATTCCATTCTCCCATCCTTCATGCTATTACTATCATACATTTTACTTCTATGTATGTTAAACCTTATGATACATTGTTATTATTTTTGCTTTAAACTGTCAAGTATCTCTTTTGTAAATTTTTAAAATGAGAAAAGATTATTTTATATTTACGCTATGTTTACTATTTCCAACACTTTGTTTTGTGTAGGTTTTATTGTCTCTGGTATCATTTTCTTTCTAACAGAAAGAAACACCTTCAACATTTGTAACAGCATAATCTGCTGGAAATGAATTATCTCAGATTTTGTTTGCCTAAAAACATTTCATTTTTAGTTTGAAGGATATACTTATTGGATATAGCACCTAAATTTATACTTTTATTCGTTCAGAATTTTAAAGATATTTGTTCCATTGTTCTCTGGTTTGTGTGATTTATGACAGAAGCCTGCAGAATTCTTTCTTTGTTCCTCTGTCTGTAATGTGTTCCCCTCTGCCACCAACCCCCCCTCCCCGCCAGATGTTTTTAGATTTTTAGTGATCTGATTATGCTTGGTTTGGTGGTGGTGGTGGTGGTGTGTGTGAAGATATTACAAAAAAAAATCTTCTATTTTTCTCCTCATGTTATGTTTCTCTTTAAATATTTGCATGTAGTGATAATAGATATTCTAACATTCTTGTATGCCAGTTCCACCATCTCTGCCATTGCTGGGTCTGTTTCTGTTGGATGATTTTTTTTCTCCTGGTTGTAATTTGCCACATTTTCTTGCCTCTTGGCTTGTATAGTAATTTTTGGTAGGATGCCAAAGATTAAAAATGCTATATTCTTGGGGCACCTGGGTGGCTCAGTCAGTTAAGTATCTGACTTCGGCTCAGGTCATGATCTCAGGGTTCATGGGTTTGAGGCCCATGTCCAGTGCTGTGCTGATAGCTCAGAGCCTGGAGCCTGCTTCAGATTCTGTGTCTCCCTATCTCTCTGCCTCTCCCCCCGTCTCAAAAATAAATAAACTTAAAAAAATGCTATATTCTTGGTTGTCTAGGTTATGACTTCCTTTAAAAATGTTGATTTTGGGGGCGCCTGGGTGGCTTGGTTGGTTAAGCGTCGGACTTCGGCTCAGGTCATGATCTCACGGTCTGTGAGTTCGAGCCCCGCGCCGGGCTCTGTGCTGACAGCTCAGAGCCTGGAGCCTGTTTCAGATTCTGTGTCTCCCTCTCTCTCTGCTCCTCCCCTGTTCATGCTCTGTCTCTCTCTGTCTCAAAAATAAATAAAGGTTAAAAAAAATTTTAAAAAATGCTGATTTTTGTCTTGGTAGGCAGCTAAATTATGTATTAATCAGTTTAATTACTTCAAATCCCTTTGAGAGCTCGGTCAGAGTGGGGCAAGAGATGTCTTTTCTCTAGATTGAGTCAGCCTTACTATTCAAGTGATCCTTTTGGGGTCTCCACTTAATGTACCAGGTAATCATAGAAGCCTCTCCACACTGACTGGTCAGAGATCTAATGTCTTCCCGCCCTGAACAAATTCTGGGAATTGTTCTTGCAAATCTCTGGTTCAATTTTTTGTCTGGCTTGTGGAATTTATCCCTATTCATGTATGGCCTAATACTTAGCATGTTACCTGGCAGATTTTTTGAAGCTCTTTTTTTTTGCACAGCCTTTTATTTCTAGGTATCTGTCCTGCAACCCTCTAGCCTCAGTCTCCCTAAACTCTATCTCTGTCTTCTGAGTCAGCAAGGAAGCCAAGCTCTTCTGGTTCTTCTGTACATGGTCCATTACAACTTTGAAGGGCAATTGTAGAAATCACTCCATATGTTTCCCTTCTTTCAGAGATCATAGTCCTACACTTCTTGTAGGCCAGTATCTGAACACAGGTGCTTCATATATTTTCTCCAGTTTATAATGGGGGGTTGTCCAGACCTTGATACTCCACTATGGCCAAAAATATTAAGTCCCTAGTCTGTTATAAATACTCTTAGGCCAAACAATTCCTATAGACAGCACAAGAGTAGAAATTATTGTATCATAATTATTAAAAGTCTTATCCAGTTAGTGTCAAGTGTAATATAATCTAAGGAAGTTGATTTTGATAATATGTGTATCTCGTTAGAAGAGGCTACTTCAATCAGCTGAGATATTGAAATGAGTACCCCAAAGGAAGGGACATCTGAAATGAAATGACATCATCATCAGTCATCAATCATTAATTGAACAGCTATTCTGTGATGGGTACTGAACTGGGCTCTAGCCACAGTACTTTGCTGCAGGCATCATTGTACTTATTTTTGATAGAGAACTGCATGCAGTAATTCTAAGAAGAAGAAACTATATTTCAAAGATCTAGATGCTGAAATAACTGGTAAGTGATATCCAACATGAGTGAATACTTTAAAATAGTTTTTATTAAATACGAAAGAAGACTTAACGGAATTCATGTATTTTAAATTTTAAAGTGGTGATTCTCAAACTTTAATGCTCAAACAAATCACCTGGATTCTTGTTAAAATGAAGATTCAGATTCAGGCAGTCTGGGTGGGACCATTTCTGCAGTTCTAACAAAATCTTAGGCGATGCCAATGTTCTCTGCTCAGCAGACCATCCTTTGAATAGCAAAAGTACTGCTGATACAATGATCACCTGTATACCCACCACCAGTGTAAGAAAAAGGACATTATCATTATCCCTGCTGTCTTCTATGTGCCCTTCCCTGATCCCAGCCCGTTCCCTCTCTCGTCAAGGTAACTACTCTCCTAGTTTTGTTATTATCTTTTTGTTTTTCTTGATAGTTTCATCACATATGCTCGTCTCCCTAAATATATGTTGTTAGGTTTTGTGTATTTTTGAATGTAAGACATTAACATAAATGGAATATTTGTATATATTCTTTTGCAATTTTTTTTGGCACCACATTAAATTCCCGAGTTTAGTTCATATTGTGTGGGTTAGCTAAGTTTGTCCATTTAAATTGCTGTGTGGAATTCTTTCTTATGACTATACACAATTTATCTATATTTTTTAAATGTTTATTTTTGAGAAAGAGAGAGAGACAGAGTATGAATGGGGGAGGGGCAGAGAGAGAGAGAGAGGGAGACACAGAAACTGAAGGAGGCTCCAGGCTCTGAGCTGTCAGCACAGAGCTCAATGTGGGGTCAAACTCACAAACTGCAAGATCATGACCTGAGCTGAAGTTGGACGCTTAACCAACTGAGCCACCCAAACACCACCACAATTTATCTATTTATTGTTGATGGACTTTGGAATTTCAGTTTTATATGAAAATTTTCATACAATTCCTGGTGCATATATGCAAGCTGTAATCAGATTATATACATAGGTATTGAATTATTGGTTCACAGTCCTATTGCTGGTTTGTTGCTGGTGTAGTTTCTAATCTTATCACTGTACCTTTCATCTTTAAATGTTCTACATGCTATGCAATCTGGTAACCTATTTAATCTTCACAACCACCTTGTGAGGCAGTACAGTTCTCCCATTTATTGATGAGAAAACCAAACCACTGAGAAATTAACCTGCTGAAGTCACATATCTAGTAAGTAATAAAATCCAGGAAGTGATTCTAGGCAGTTTGGTTCTAGAGCTTAAATTCTAAACCACTAGTATATATACTATCTACATAGTGTATATTCTTTCTCACACACACACTCACACACACACACACACACACACAACTTATCAACAAAGCACTGTGGGATCTATAGATAAGAACATTCAGTCTTGCTGTTAGAGAACTTATAATTTGTTTGGGAAAATATACTGTTTACATGTAAAAAGATAACAATAGGAAAGAGTACATATGAAGTGACAGATGGATGGCATAATCAAATCAGGCCACAGAAGTTGTGGAGCATGGGCCAGGGGCAGGTTACAAGACAGATGGTCTCAAACTGATGGACAAGACCTACTGTATGATCTGGCTCCTGCCCACTACTCTGTACTTATGTCTCTGATATCCACCAAACTCTAGCCACATCGACCTTATTTTATTTTTTTAGTTAAAAAGTTTTTTTTAAGTTTTACTTATTTACTTTGAGAGAGACAGAGACAGTGTGAGAGAGGGAGGACTAGAAAGAGAGGGGGGGAGAGAGAATCCCAAGCAGGCTCCGCACTGTTAGTGCAAAGGTTGATGTGGGGCTCAAACTCATGAAACCATGAAATCATGACCTGAGCCGAAACTGAGAGTTGGACCCTTAACTGACTGAGCCATCCAGGTGTCCCTTGACCTTCTTTTTGTTACTGAAAATGTCATGCTTGTTCCTATCTAAGGGTCTTTACATTGCTATGCCCTCTGCCTGGAATGTTCTTCCTCCAAATCTTGGCAAGGCTGGCTGTTTTGTTAACATTATGAACTCAGCTCAAATGCACTCTTGTTAAAGAGAATTCCCTTAACAACCCAACCTGAAATACTGTTCTAATCTTGCTGCAGTCCATTAGTCTGTTTATTTGATTCCCGACAATAGATGAGATGAAATGATCTCATCTATTTATTTACCTGATTTTATTGTTTCTTTTTGCTAGAGTGAAAACTTCACAAACAAGATCTTGTTTGTCTTGTACTTGTGTTTTTTTCTTCCCTCAAATAGTTTCTGAAGTTCCTACTTCTGAAGTTCCTACTTCCTAGTTTTGAAGTTCCTACTACAAAACCTTTGTAAAGCTATGAGGAAATGTCTCTCTTTGACCTATTTTGATGTCTTTGGCTTAATTTATTTGTAAAAAATAAGATGTTTTTAAGTGTTTGTTCTTTCCCTCACATTTTCAAAACATGGAAGAAACATGGTTCCTAAGGTTTTTTGATTTGCCATCATCCTTGGGAGTTATCGATGAGTAATAGAAAAGGCTGGTTCTTTGTAGTTGGTTTCTTTTGAAATGTCTCTCTACTTTATAGGTCATGCTGATGGCATTTCCTTTGCACTCATTTTTCTAAATATTTATCAGCCATTAGAGGCTTTTCTTGCTGCTTGAAACTTAATTGAATGAATTCTTTGTTTCTTATGAACAGATGAACACAAATGGATTTCTAAAATACTCCAAGGAAACAGTGAGCTGCAGGAAAGATTTTATTCTTCACTTATGATATATTTTGGTAATTAAAGAGTCATTTCTTTCGTTAAGTACTAAGAGCAAAGTGATGAATATTGTGCAGGATAGAGCTGTGAAATATAGAATACCTTTAACTCTGTTTAAAAATCCGATTAACATTAATTTTACTTTATTAATTTGCCCTGTGAAGTAAATACATTACTAATTACATGCAAAATGATATTTAATCTTCCTACTGGAGTCTACTATATTCATTTTAGCCGTCTTCATAGAAATGTTATTTGAAATGCCAAAGTAAATTATAATTATATTGAAATAATATTGGTTTTTAATTATGAAATACTTTTTATATAAAACTAATTTATTAAATATCATAAATACCTATAATATCTTACTTTTACATATGCTTCTGTTTCTGAAAAGTATGCATAATTAACATATAAAATATATAAAATTATGTATTCACCGATATAGGCCTATAGCTCTACAGATTTATATCTACATTTATATAGCTATATATCTATATCAGTGAGGCTTAAAAATTTGCCTTATAACACAATGATAGCGGGAGATCATGAAGATAATAATTGTGGCCTTATTAATATCAGGTTTTAATTACTAGGATACTTGTATTAGTTTACTGGGGCCGCCATAGCAAAGTGTCACAGACTGGGTGGCTTAAATAACAGAAATTTATTTTCTCACATTTCTTCATACTAGACATCTGAAATAAGTGTCAGCAGAGTGTTTTTCTTCTGAGGCTTGTAGATGATTGTATTCTCTCCCTTGTCTTCACATGGTCTTCCCTCTGTACATGTCTGTGTCCTAATTTCCTTTTCTTATAAGGACATTGGAGGTAATGGGTTAGATCCCACCTTAAGGACCTCGTTTTAAATTAATTATCACTTTTACTACCCTATCTTCAAATACGGTCACATTCTGAAGTCCTGGGGGTTAGGACTTCAACGTAAGAATTTGAAGGGGGGGGGAATACAATTTCACCCATAATACTTGTGTAAATTATGAAAAAAAGCAGTAATTAATACATAACTTCTTTTAACTTTTCTGAGGGAATGAATTAAAGAAGCTATCTGAAATAGGATGTGCTATTGTAGCCAAGAAAATAATTTCTCACCATTTATGGTTTGTATCTTGAATAAAATTTCTTATTTATCTAACTTTTAAATAATTTGATAACCTTTATTATTTTGATAATAATCATACTGCCTACCATATATGGATGCCAGCACATCAGAATGGCTAAAATTAACAATTCAGGAAGCAACAGAGGTTGGCAAGGATGTGGAGAAAGGGGAGTACTTTTGCACAGTTAGTGGGAACGCAAAGTGATGCAGTCACTCTGCAAAACAGTATGGATATTCCTAAAAAATTAAAAATAGACTACCCTATGATCCAGCAATTGTATTACTAGGTATTTATCCAAAGGATACAAAAATGCTGATTCAAAGGAGTACATGCACCCCAATGTTAATAGCAGTGCTATCAATAATAGCCAAATTATGGAAAGAGCTCAGATGTCCAATGACGAATGGATAAAGAAGATGTAGTGTAGGGGTGCCTGGGTGGCTCAGTCAGTTGAGCATACAACTTCGGCTCAGGTCATGATCTCATGGTTTGTGGGTTTGAGCTCTGTGTCAGGTTCTTTGTTGACAGCTTTCTCAGAGCCTGGAGCCTGCTTCAGATTCTGTGTCTCCTCTCTCTGCACCTCCCCCGCTCATGCTTTGTCTCTGTCTGTCTCTCAAAAATAAGTAAATGTAAAAAAAAGTAAAAAAAACAAAACAAAACAGGTAGCACACACACACACACACACACACACACGCACGCACACACACACATGCAACATGGATGGAACTAGAGTGTATTATCCTAAGCAAACTAAGTCAGATATTATAAAGAAAGACAAAAGTAAGTCAGATATCATAAAAGAAAGACAAATATCATATGATTTCACTCATATGTGGAATTTAAGAAACACAACAGATGAACATACGGGAAGGGAAGGAAGAATAAGATAAAAACAGAGAGGGAGGCAAACCATAAGAAACTCTTAAAGACAGAGAACAAACTGAGGGTTGCTGGAGGGGATTGGGGTGGGGGGATGGGATAAATGGGTGATGGGCATTAAGGAGGGCACTTGTTGGGATCAGCACTTGGTGTTATATGTAAGTGATTAATCACTAAATTCTACTCCTGAAACCAATACTACACTATGTGTTAACTAACTTGAATATAAATAAATAAATAAATAAATAAATAAATAAATAAATAAGAATGGTTCAATACCCAGAAATCAATGTGATACACCACATTAACAGAATGAAGGATAAAATAATATGATCATCTCAATAGATGCATAAAAAGCATTTGACAAAACTCAATATCCTTTCATGATAAAAGTTCTTAACAAATTAGGTATAGAAGGGACTTAACTGAATACAGTAAAGGCTATATATGAAAAGCCCACAGCTAACATCATACTCAATGGTGAAAAAGTGAAAGCTTTTCCTCTAAAATCTGGAACAATGCAAGGATGCTCATTCTTGCCATTTCTATTCAACATAGTATTCAAAGTCTTAGCCAGAGTAATGGGGCAGAAAAAGGAATAAAAGGTATTAAAACTGGAAAGGAAGAAGTAAAATTATCTGTGTTTGCAAATGATATGATCTTATATGTAGAAAACTCTAAAGACTACACACACACACACACACACACACACACACACACACACAAAACCATTAGAACTAAGAAACAAATTTTACAAAGTTTCAGTAATCAAAATAACATGCAAGAAATCAGTTGCACTTCTATGCACTAAAAACAAATGAGACAAAAGGAAATTGAGAAAATAATCCTATTTACAATGCACTAAAAAGACAAAATACTTAGGAATAAACTTAACCAAGAAGGTGAAAGACTTACAGTGAAAAGTATAAGATGCTGGTGAAAGAAATTAAAGCAGATACAAATAAATGGAAAGATATTCCAGGTTCATGGATCAGAAGAATTAATATAGTTAAAATGTTCGTACTACACAAGGCATTCTACAGATTCATTGCAATCCCAATCAAATCTCAATGGCATTTCTTACAGAAATAGAAAAATAATCCTAAAATTTGTATGGAACCACAAAAGACCCTAAGTAGCCAAAGCAATTTTGAGCAAGTAGAACAAAGCTGGATGTATCACACTTCCTGGTTTCAAAATATAATACAAAGCTGCAATAATCAAAACAGTACAGTATTAATATAAACACAGGCATAGAGACCAATGGAAGAGAATAAAGAGCCCAGAAATAAAACTATGCAAATAACTGTCAACTAATCTTCAACAGATTGTCAAGAATACACAATGGGGAAAAGGTTGTTCAGTTAATGGTATCGGGAAAATTGGATATCCACATGCAAAAGAATGCAATTGGACCCTTAGACGATACACAAAAATCAACTCAAAAGGCATTAAAGACTTAAACATAAGACCAGAAACTATAAACTCCTAGAAGAAAACATAGGGAAAAGCTTCATGACACTGGTCTTGGCAATGATTTCTTAGATACAACACCAAAAGCACAGGTACCAAAAAGCAAAAATAAATAATTGGGATTACATCAAACTAAAAATTTTCTTCGCTGCAAAGGCAATAATCAACAAAATGAAAAGGCAACACATGGAATGGGATAAAATATTTTAAAACCATATATCTAATAAAGGGTTAATGTCCAAAATATACGAAGACATCTAAACTCAACAGCAAAAAACCAAATAAGCCAATTAAAAAATGGGCAGAGGACCTAAATAGTCATTTCTTAAAAGAAGAGATACAAATGGCCAACAGATTTATGAAAAGAGGTCAATATCACTAATCATCAGGGAAATGTAAATCAAAACCACAATGAGATATCACTTCACATCTATTATTTTATCAAAAAAACCTAAAGATAATAAATGGTAGGGAAGATGTGGAGAAAAGGGAATACTGCATACCATTGTAAGAATATTAATTGGCACAGCCACAATTTTGGTAAGTTCCTCAAAGAATTAAAAACAGAACTACCATAGGATCCAGAAATCTTGGGTATGTATTCAAAGGAACTGAAAGTAGGATGCCAAAGATATGTGCACTCCTATGTTCATTGCAGCATTATTGACAATAGCCAAGACATGGAAGCAACTAAATGTCCATCCACAGATGAATGGATAAGGAAAATGTGGTATATACATACAATGAAATATTATTCAGACTAAAAAAGATGGAAATGCTGTCATTTGCGACAATATGGGTGGATGTGGAGGACATGATGCTAAGTGAAATAGGCAGGCACAAAAGGATAAATGCTACATGATGTCGCTTATAAGATGAATCTAAAATAAACTCATAGAAGCAGAATAGAATGGTAGTCACCAACGGCTTGTGGGAGGAGGAAACAGAAAGGTATTAGTAAAGGGTATAAAGTTTCAATTATACTAGATGAATAAGTCCTAGAGATCTACTGTTCAGCATAGTGCCTATCATTAACAATACTGTATCGTATACTTAAAGATTTGGTAAAGAGGGTAAATCTTATGTGACATGTTCTTATCACAAAATAAGAAAAATAATAATAAATATGAAGGCAGGAGGGAACTTTTGGAAGTGACATATGGGTTTATGGCACAGATTGTGGTATAGTTTCATGGGTGTAGACCTTATCTCCGTCATCAAGTTGTATACATTAACTATGGACAGGCTTTTTAATGTCAAAAACAATTTTTAAAAATGAATATCTGCTGGAGAAAATTAATGTAATAATGGCATACTTCTTGGTTAAAAGAGTTGTGTATAAATACAAGGATTAAAACAATATACATAATATATTTCCATTATTCTTTTAAAAAGAAACAAACCAGGACGCCTAGGTGGCTCAGTCATTTAAGTGTCCGACTCTTGATTTCGGTTCAGGTCATGATCATCTCACAGCTTGTGAGTTCGAGTTCTACATCTGGCTCCGTGCTGACCGCACAGAGCCTGCTTGGGATTCTGTCTCTCCCTCTCTCTCTGCCCCTCCCCTGCTCATGCTGTCTCTCTCTCTCTCTCTCTCTCTCTCTCTCTCTCTCTCAAAAAAAAAAAACAAAAAACTTAAAAAGAAACATACCAAAAATAAGCTAAAAATGTACCCCCAAATATAACCATCAATATATTAAAATGTACCACACATCATTATATGCTAGTTGCCATTTAAAATTACTAGAAGGCTTTATAACAAACTATTGTTAAGAGATGTTACTTCTTTCTTTAGGGACTGGGATTGGGCAAATAGAGGGAGTAAGAAAATGGCAAGAATTTGCCATTTGTATTCTATACATTTGTATTCTATACATGACTGTGTTGTTTAAGTTAATGGAGGCAAAAATTATTACTTGTCACTGAAAATAACACCAAATATTAAAAATCGCAATATTCCTATTGGTCACATTTTCTAAATATGTATGTGGTAAGTAACCAACAAACATTTAGAAGATGCTTAGTTTTTATTTTCCTACCATCTCAGAGAACTACATTCTATCTTTTGATATTTAAATGCATTTCAATAAATTCATATAATGTTTATTGAAATTTCTCTAATTCCTTTTGTTAAAAAGGTTCATTTCAAAGTTCTTTGGAGTTTGCATTCATTTCTGATTTGGCCACATTTCTTTTCTCTTAAAATGAAAAAATATGTTAATTTTAACTGCCACTGATAATGTCCACGTGTACTGCCTTGGCCTGTCTTCTGGTTTGGAAACTTCTGAAGGGTGAATGGATATTTATCTGGTGTTCTATGTGCAACCTGTCCTCTTGTCGCTTTTCTAGTGTCACAGGGAAGGAACAGCTGTCATCTGTCCTGGGGATTCAGCCTAGAGCCTGGCACTGTGGGAATTTACTGAGGCTGCTTTGGGGAAAGATGTGAAACTTCATGATAATCATAACTGGATACTAGAAAGACACTGGAAGGAAGGAACTGGAAGAGTTAAAGGGAAATCTCACAGAGGATTATGAATTTGAGATGATTTTTGGAGCCAGACTGATCTAAGCATATTTTAAGAGTCAGCTTTATTTATTATTATATTCTAAAACATAAGAGATTTTCTAGTAAGGATTCTAAGAGGAACTTGTAAACCTGGAGCATGCTTAGATAAGGTTACTGAAAATTATAATGAAAACAATCACCAAGAATGTTAAAAATGAGAATCATTGCTTTGGGTTGAAGGAAAGCTGCACGTATGATAATATGTTTCATCGTTTGGAAGTCGTGTTGGTGTATGAGAGAGATGGCCAACTGGGTGGTGAGAAAATGGTGGTACATATGTCGTAAGAGCATAGTTACATAACTTAGTACATTTTATTAACCATAAAAATAAAGTTAAAAGATTAAAATGTAGCCTTTGTGTGTCTATGTAAAAAAAGAGACAAAAACTGTTAACAGTCTAGAGGGGATTAGTCTCTGATCAAGCACTACAAATACTAATCTATTCACATATAATATAGAACCAGTGTTAAATAACAACAACGAAACATTTTCACTTTCATATTTCGCTTTACTTTTGGAATACAAAGTGATGGGAGAAAGATATTCAGCACTGGTTGTGTCTGGTTAGAAGAACACCAGAACCACCTAGTGGAGTTTTCATTTACTGCACAGCCCTTGTGCTTTAGTACTGGTTGTAGTGGCTGAGATAAGCCACACAGCGAAACCAGTGGTTAGGATCTCTCTGCGGCTTACAACAGGAATAGTAATTGTTAATCTGCAACACAAAAGCTGTCCCTGAATAGTTGAAGAGAAGTCCCTACCCACCAGACACTCACTAACTAACACACTGCTGCTTTTAGAAGCACTGTCAGAGTTAAATATTTGGCTGTTCAGACGATAGGAAGTGCACCTGGAGCTTTAAATTTTCGGTGAAAATTGATGAGCAAGGTAACCTGTGGAAATTCATCTGCATTCATGGTACAGTCATCCTTTTGATAAACGAGAGTAGAGAAATCTACAGAGCATGGCCAAGGAGTTACACCAGCAGCTTGACCTTTATATAAATTTGTGGATACACAAGCTGGAGCTTATAATCAATTGTGGTTTTGCAGCAAAGTAGCTCACACGGTTACAGTGTGCCCGGGCCATTCTGGATCCCATGACTGAGCCTGCTGGGCCTCTGTGTCTTGGTGACAATGACAGATGTTTCATATACCATATTGGAATTTGGGATGATAGGTCAGACAAATAACAAACATTCTGGGAAAAGATACCTTGGTGAAATGCAAAGGGTTATAAAATGGCAAATTTTAGTAAATTCTGATGCCGCATCAAAGATTAATTAAATATCATAATTTATTATGCATCAAAAGAAAAAAACACACCAGGATGTAAGGGGAATGGGAAAGTTGATGCAATTTTAACCTGTGAGTGGGTAGTTTAACTGTTGAGCAGATGGTAGGCTTCGGGCTATGAGGGGGTGCTTTTCAGCCAGGCACCACATGTGAAGGGCACGTGGATGGGCTGGGCTCTCCCAAAGCTTCATGGCTGCGGCTGGCTGCCATCAGGAGACATGGGCAGTGGCTGAAACTGCTACTCATCTAGTCTACTAACAACTCATTACAGTGTGAAGGAAGCTAGGTGGGCACTCTCTGTGGACTGAAATTTCAGACTCTGATTTTTATGAAAGTGATGACCCTTTCCTAACACTTTAGAAGCTAAGGTAGGAACAATTTCAGTTCACAAAAATAAAGCCCAATTCCTCTTTTTGTTGGACTATCCAATAAAATGCTAAGTAATGTGTGAGGAGAAGAAAAAAGGAAGAAGAGGAACAGAAAGTAAAAAATGAAGAAAAAGTTTGGAAGGACAGAAAAAGATGATGTACACCAACAATTACAACACCAACAATAATAAAATGGAGGGTAGAGAGGGGGAAGATAGGACTTCAGAGAAGTCAAGGTGAAGGGCTTCAATATAAAGAATTTCATTTCCCAAGATAGGCTCCTGGACTTCTCAGGGCCCATGAGGAGAATAACAAGAGACTGTTAGCTGTTTTTAATATTCTGAGAAGCCTCTTATTCCATCTCTTAGCACTTACAGGAACTTGCAATTCTAAAGTTACCTGTGCTTCTTTGTTTCATGGCTCCATAAAGTCAGGACCATCCTTGGAATAACCAACACCATCATTGTGCAGAAGAGCCTGCTGGTAAGAGCTGTGTGCTCTAGAGGACAGACCTCCTGGGTTCTCCCACTGCTCAACCCTCACTACCCATGGCATATGTCCTGCCAATTGGCTGACCTAACAAACATTCCAAGATCCCTTTTTGCCTTGCTGCCTTCTGTTCTAGGGGCTTGAAAAAAGAAAGAAAACTTGAATTTTACTTTCCCAGGTCTCTTCCCAGGACCTGGCTAATGAGAGGTGAGGAGAAAGTGATAAGGGATTCTGGAAAGATTGACTTCCTGCTGAAAGGGGTAGTGCAGGTGTCACTGCCTTTCTCTCTCCCTCACATAAATGTGGATGTGATGCTTGTATACAGGGCAGCCATGTGGGCTCGGGCAGAAAATGTCAGGCAGTTCTCGGAGATGCTCGCCCTGACGTCTTTGAGCCACAGAACCAACACTAGGAGCAAATGACCTCCCAGCTCATCATGGTATGAGAAAAATAAATGTCTAATGGTTTCAATCACTGCTAGTTGGGCTTTCTGTTACTTTTACAAAAAGCATGCCTGTTCTAACAGTTGTGTGACTTGAAGCAAGTCACTTTACTGTTTCAATATCCTCATTTGAAAACAGGGATTATAGCAATATCTTCCTGATAGGATTGTCACAAAGATTAAATGAGATCATATACATAAAGAGCACGAAGCAAGCATTACACAAGGGTAAGCTGTTATTTTTATTACCATCTTGACAATGGGTTCTCAATCATCTTGGTCAAATGAGTGAATGAGCAGAGTACAAGGTCAGACCCAAGGGGTATAGCATGAATCCAAGAAGCAATGTGATGACTCATTTTCTTTTCTGCTTGAGAAAAATGAAAAAAGGAGGAGGGGGGGGGCAAATGAGGGAGAGCCCAAGAGGGGCCAGGTGGGTGCTGTGTGGGTGTGAGATGGCATGAAAAACCTCCTGTGGCGGATGGTTGGTGTGCTGGTGCTAAGGCTCGAATGTAAGACCCACGCATACCAGCATCAAGTAGACACTGAATAAACATTTGTTGGCTCACTGAATAAATGAATGAACTGTTAGGGTGTTCACTAAAAAAGAAATTGCTATCTCTTCCTTTAAACTAAAGAGATAGAGGAGACAGAAGGTTTTTTCCCCAGTGCCATCTGCGAGCCTTTTACAATATTTGCCTGAAATTATGTGGGTGAAGATGTATTGCTCTATAATTGCCTGTGCCCTCGCAAGGAGCCGATAAGAACATCCGGTGGGGGCAGAAGCAGAAGCAGAAGGAACAGATTTCCCACAGAGTAAAGTCTTCTGTTGTCATAAAAAGCCCCTTGCTGTAACAAATGAGAAAATGAAGAGGAGAGCCTATGGAAGAGAAGCAGACACCGCCTAATAGGCACATATCTTTGCAGTTTCCCACCAGGAGCCAGCTGTTCATTAAACACGGAACAAATGCGAGAGCTTGGTTATGACCGGCTCGTCTCCACGCCCAAGCTCTGGGGCCACTCGGCATTTGTAAGAGCATCGCTTTCCTGGCCTCGGCCCCGTGACAGCCAGGCTGTCTTGTCAGAATCACCTTATATGAACAGCTCCTCTGCATCTACATTCACCCAGGTCGGCTCGGAGGAGGCTCAGTGCATTTCTAATCCTTCCTAAAAACGTGCAGAAGGCAATGGGAATCTGAAACGTGTAAAAGGCTTAGTCATGGGATTTTAAAGTGGATGCCTCCGCATGAAGGATTAACTTTGATGGCCATGTTTCTGAACATTATTTGCATCACAACTTGACACGGATGCCTCAAATCTTGTCTTTTTTTTTTTTTTTTTCTTCCCTATCCCCTGTTTTCATCTCTCCTCTCTCTGGATTACTTTGGCCTGAATTTTCCGTGCATTTTTGAATGCAGTAAGCAAACAGAAAGAAAGACCCCATTTGAATAGTGAATGGACTTGCATTCTGTTTAGGGGTGTGCTTTTGCCCTTGGGCTCTATAAGGACGAGACCCATAATAAAACGTTGATGCAGATGGGACACATAGTCACATGCGCACATGCGCGTGCACGCGCGCACGCACGCACGAGCGCACTCACACACACATGCCACCCGTTCAAAGTAGATGTGAGTCAAAAACATATGCTGATGAACTCGATTTGCTGATGACATTCCGCACAGTGAGCCCACTCAGTACAGCTGGGGGGGTTGGCACAGTAACTCTTCATGGGAATAAATAGATGGCTGAGATGAACCATGAGATGCTGAAGGTTTTCTTCCAGCGACTGAAGACATAGAAACCAGCTTCTCTTCTACCCTCTCCAAACAAGGTCCCATGGTTGAGCCTTGTAAAACGAGGGTCTTCTAAATCTGAGCATCATAGAGTCTTCTAGGTAAGACCCTATAATTTGGGTCATACTACAACTTGGAAACACTTTAACACAGACTACATGGGGCTGTGGGTAAAAAGCACAAACCTTCAAAATCATAGAGTTTTTTTTTTTTTTTTCAATGTTTATTTATTTTTGGGACAGAGACAGAGCATGAACGGGGGAGGGGCAGAGAGAGAGGGAGACACAGAATCGGAAACAGGCTCCAGGCTCTGAGCCATCAGCCCAGAGCCCGACGCGGGGCTCGAACTCACGGACCGTGAGATCGTGACCTGGCTGAAGTCGGACGCTCAACCGACTGCGCCACCCAGGCGCCCCTAGAGTTTTAATTAAAGCTTTATCTCTGTCTATCGAAGCCTTGTTTGCCCTAGCTGTAGCTTACTCCTTCCAATAGCACCAGCGCTTTGAGCAATTTACTGGTCCATTCACTCGCCAAATATTTATTGAATGTCTACCACTAGCAAAGTGGGTACAGCCCCTGCTCATGAGGGATTCGTGGTAACCAGAGCACTGCCCTGGGTAATGAAATTAATTCAAATTTGATTCCATATTAAAATAACAGTAGAGTACCACAGGTGGGTATGTACAAGAGGTTTACTCCCTCTTCCTCCTCATTCCTCTAAGCATTTACCTGGAGCCCATCTGTATGGGGGCTATGCTGGTGCAGTTCTATGGGGCAACACAAGTGAAACGGTGACAGTCTGATTCAATAAACCGCAGACTCGTGACCAGAAACAGATCTCCTCCCTTGTGCTGCAACTCCTGCCATTTGTGGCCTCATCCCCAAACTCCTTCTGAAATCCCAGAAATGAGTGGAGGCTAAGAATCTCAAAGATGCTTTGAGATCTGCCTGTAGATTTTGATAATCATGACACTAATGATATCAGGTAACATAAAAAGCTAATATTGTGCTCTTATTATGTGCCAGGCACTGTTCTAAGCACTTTAAATATCTTATTTCACTTACTCCTCTGTCATTTAGTATAAACCCTAACATTACCCCCACTATTCAGATGAGGAAACTGAAGCACTGACTTAAACCCACTCAATTTTAACTGCTCATCTATAAGGCAAGTGAACCCCAGAAGACACACAGATTCTTAACTATTAGGCTGTGCCACTTCTCAATCACTCTGCCAAAAGCTACATGAAACAGACACATTATGCCATTAAAATCCCAAACACTGAGGGGATATAACAAGGTATACAAAATAAGTTAGGGATTTTCTCTTGCTGTTGCTTCACTGTTTTCTCCAAATAAGCCCCGTTCTTTTTTTAATTTTTTTTTCAACGTTTTTATTTATTTTTTTTTGGGACAGAGAGAGACAGAGCATGAACGGGGGAGGGGCAGAGAGAGAGGGAGACACAGAATCGGAAACAGGCTCCAGGCTCTGAGCCATCAGCCCAGAGCCTGACGCGGGGCTCGAACTCCCGGACCGCGAGATCGTGACCTGGTTGAAGTCGGACGCTTAACCGACTGCGCCACCCAGGCGCCCCTAAGCCCCGTTCTTTAATCCATAGTCACCTTAAGGATGTGCTGTATGAGCCATCTACACACTAGCTGCTTTTAAGGGAAGATGGTCAGGAACTGATTAGGAAAGAATCCTATTATTTAATCTGGCACCTAAGTACTTGAGCAGCCATAGACCTGGTGAATTAGAAAATATGTAGGTAGAAGCGATGTCTCTATGGAAACAGATGCAAAGATTCAGCGAATACTAGGCTCATTAGACTTTTCATGAAGACAGTGGCAGCTTTTCTTACACATCTGTAGCCTGATGTGGGAGTTTGATGATGATGAGGGGCAAGCTAGAGGCACACTCTTCTTTCTAGTCACTGTTCCTAACTGCTATGTTGAATCTCCCACCTCTCCTAGATGACCACTGCTTGATGACACGTTGGGAAGACACCCAGTCACGGAAAGTTCTGTCCAGTCCAGTTGGATACTCCACTATCATATTTCAAGATTTCCCACTGCTCCATCGATGGATAGACTTGTGACTCAAGGGGCTGATATGGGGGGTGTTTGGGTGACTTTTCCACCTGGGAGTGTGGCATGGGGCTTCTTTGGTTCTAGGATGCCTCCTTCCACCTCCTGCAACACACAATTCCTCCCATTTTGGAGGCTGGGAGGGAGGATGGGATGGGTTAAAATCTCTTTGTTCCTTCCATTGTTTTTGCTGCTTCTCTGGCTTACACCAGTAACTGTTGAGACTCTCTGTGAGGCATATGTCCAGGTGTTAGCACTGGACATATGTGGGCTCTTTGGGGTCCCTCCCATGAGAGATATGGCTCTGGTTCAAACGTGTTTAGTCCCCCTCAGCTACCTCAGCCACTAGCAGCTATTACTACACTGCCTGCATTTTCCTGTCTGGTGGGCACCTTACGGGCACATGCGTTGGACAGTGGGAGGAGAAGCACTGATATAGTAGAAAGAGTCTCACCACTTCTTAGTGAGCCCTGAAGAAGTTATCTGGTAGCTGCTCTGTTTGTAACGTTAAATACTTAACTCCCTTTCCCCAGCTTTGAGCCCTAGGAACCAGTTCTTAGACAAAAAGAAAAATTCTCTTTTACATCCTATTATAATAACAAACTTTGATCAAAGCCTTAGGATAAAAAGCATCAAGAGGTTTCTCTCCTCTTCCTCCTTCCCTTCTTCCTTTCCCTTGTTCCCCCTCTTTCCTTTCTTCACAGCCTTCCTTCTCTTTCCCTCCCACCCTCCCTCCATTCCTTTCTCCAAACAACAACCATATAAACTAAAATATGAGGGACAAAAAAGCCTAGAAAATCAGTATTGTCTTAATGCCAATGACAGAACTTTAACAGAGCAGAGGAATTTGGAATATTAGAAGATAGGAAACAGTTTTAGTTTCCTGAGAACTTTGGTGGCATTTCTACCTGCCCCAGTCTTGGACAGTATTTTTCCATGCCTGGGAAGCCTCCTGCAAACCAGTTGGCATCGCAGTCAGCCAGACAAAGCAGATAAAGGGCTTTATCACCCTCTGAGCTCAACCTGATTATGTCTGGATCTGAGCTTTCCAGTTCTGAATGCTTGATCACTGGTCCAAGAATGTAACTTGAGTAGACATGCTGAACTCACATCCTCCTCCTTACAGACTGCTATTGAAATGCTTTCAAAAATATAGAAGAAAAAATTTACAGAAACTAAGGAAGGATATTGTTCACATGCTAGAAACATCAAAGAATTCCTGCAAGATTTCATGCTAGAGAAGATGGTGTGAAGACAGGGCCAACTTGCTCTATGTTCATCACTGAGGAAGGAGAGACTGCATGGGAAACCCACCAGTGCTCTTAAGCTCAGGGTAGCAGGGTTGAAGATGAGAGCTAGCACCAGGGAAGATGGCAGTGAAAAATATTTATACCGCTCTGGACTCCCAAGTATTACACTGAATGTCAGAACTGGCCTGAATTGGGGAATACTGTTAGTTCCGTCATGGTTTACATTTGCAAAGGATGGTGCATTAAGAGATGGTGGAAGACATGGTCAAGATCGATGCTAATGGCCATTCCTTATGGAGGAGTTACTGAGCTTCCTTCAGGCTACCACAAAAGGTGAAGAAAAGGATCTGTTCAAAACAACTTGTTCAGCTGCCTCAGTTTTCAGCTACCTTTTTGACATAGGCATCTAGATCACTCAGAGGTAAGAGAAAAATAAAGGAAATCTAAATGTTCTTCTTTTAGTTGGACCTAAGAGATTTGAACACAATGTCCTAGTAGAATCTATTGCAAATACTGGAATCTTTGTAAGGATGAACAAACAGAGAGAAGTTACTGGACATAATGACTGTAGTTCAAAAGAAGAGGGTCAGGATGAGGAACTGATTCTGAACTCCTGGCTCTATGTTCCCCAAACTTCCTTCTTCAGTTATGGTCCCTCCAAGACTCAGCATCCATTGTGACTCTCCCTTATCAATTGAACCCCCTGTTCTGTAGAGGACAAGCATATTTTCTATTTTTTAAAATGTTTATTTATTTCATATTTTCTATTTTATGTAGCTCTCCAGCTCAGTGTCTCCTGTAGTCAGGGATTAATTAATCCTTTCCCCAGCTCCTAGCCTTGCAGAACTCTAGCTCTCCATGGGGCACAGTGGGCCTCGTATTCAGGAAGTCAGGGATGCTAGGCAGAACTTGACATAAGTGAAGAGAATTGAATGATGCTGGGAAATCTCCTGTCAAAATTTCCTCCCTCATGTTATTCTACCATTTGCTAATTAGCTCCCTGATTCATAAAGGATTATGTCACTTTTTTGTTTAAGAGTTGAGTCATCTATGCAAAGGAAATACTGGGTGAATTAAAACTAGAAATCTTTATTAGCTTCTGCCTCAAGAGCAGGAGCAATTAGAGCAAAGCTCACTGGGAATGTGTGTAGGATAAATAAGGTGTTGGGGGTAACAGCAAAAGAGACAGTAAGCAAGGGGCCAGGAACACAGGAGGGAACTGAAGAGAGGCAGGAGAACCCCAAGAGCAATCTTTGTCAATTGAAAGCTTACTGGCCCATTTGGTGTTCTCAGTTATTCTTGATAGAGGGCGAGCAGTGGACTTTACAGCTAGCCTGCTGGTTCAGAAAGGCTACAGCTTGGCTCTGTCCCATTCTACCTCAGGAACCTCAAGGTAGGTCCCTCTGTACCCCAGTTTCTTCATATATAAAACAAGGATAATATTGGTGCCTGCATCATAAAGTTGTAAGGATTAAATGAGTCAACACATACAAAGTATTTAGAAGAGTACATGGCATAGAGTAAATGTTAGTTGTTACTAGTATTCTTCTGTATCACAAAGGTACTTCTAATGTCAGAACTCTCACACTTAGAAGCCACCAGGGCAGGAGTAAGGACCACTATATCCTGAGTATCCATGCTCCAGATACTGTATATAAAATATTTCATTTAAACCTCACATGTTTATGAAATACATACTGCCCCAAATTTGCAGGTGAGAAAATTGTGTTTCACTCTCTCTGAGGGTGAGCTCTGACCCAAGGCCATAGAGCTAAAAAATGATAAAGTTGGCTATGGTATCTCATGTCATAATTTACACAGTTCTATTTGGAAATAAAAATGTAAATAAATGGCATAAGCAGCTAAAAACACCTCTGGCACTAAATTTCTATAGTAGTTATGCTCATAACCCTTATCTTCCTGACAATGCTCACATTCACCGCCCATCTTAACTATAGCATAATGTTTCGGCAGATAGTAGACTTTTAGTCCAGAAAGTTTGTGTGTGTGTGTGTGTGTGTGTGTGTGTGTGTGTGTGTGTGTGTATGTGTGTGTGTATGTGTGTGTATATATGTATATATATATAATATATACATATATTAACTGAACACTATATGAAACACATCAAAAGGGAGGAAAGCAGTCCTGTTCATTGTGTAAATGTAAAGATAAATACAAATGTAAACTATATAGTGAAAGAGAGGTGTGTTTGGAGTTGAATTTCCAGGCTGGATACACATAAGAAGGCATCTTTCCTCTATTACTTAATTAGAAGTAATTCAATGAGTATCCAATAGGTGAGGCTGCTTTATCAAAGGAAATTAAATGCTTGAAATAGTTCAGATTTTTTTTTTAACGTTTATTTAGTTTTGAGACAGAGAGAGACAGAGCATGAACAGGGGAGGGGCAAAGAGAGAGGGAGACACAGAATCGGAAACAGGCTCCAGGCTCTGAGCTGTCAGCACAGAGCCTGACGCGGGGCTCGAACTCAAGGACTGCAAGATCATGACCTGAGCCGAAGTCAGACGCTTAACCGACCAAGCCACCCAGGCGCCCCAAAATAGTTCAGATTTTTAAAAACAACCTGACTGGGTTTCAAGGTGCTTCCTCACTGTACTTTTCTGCCAGGATGCTAATAATAATAAATATGCACACATTTGGAGGAGGCAAAGAGCATGGATAATTTAACTACTGTGGTAGGCAGAATTCTAAGATAGCCTCTAAGATTCCTGCCCTTGGTACACACAGCCTGCATAATCCCCTTGAGTGTGGCAGGATCTGTGAATTTGGTGGGATTGTCACTCTTGATTAGGTTAAATGACAAGGATGAAGACATGTTTCAGATGTAATTAAGATCCTTAATCAGTCGACTTTGGGTTCATTTAAAGGGAGGTTATCCTGAGTGGGCCTGACCTAATCAGGTGAATCTTTAAAAGAACATGAGGCATGAGAGAGATTATTCACTGGCCTAGAAGAGACAGACATCTATGTTGTGAACTATCTATGGAGAGGAGTGGTCTCTAGGAGCGGAGAGTCTCTGTCCTGTAACTATAAGGAACTGAATTCTCTCAACAAACATTTGAGCCTGGAGGAGCTTCAGATGAGATCTCAGCCCCACCTGATACCTCGATTGTAGCCTATGAGACTCTGAGCAGAGAACTCAGCTTAGTTGTGTCTAGACTCACAGAGCACATGGACCCAAAGAAACTGAGAAATCTATTTATGTTGTTTTAAGATACTAAATTTGTAGTAATTTGCTACACAACAATAAAAACAAAATAGATCCTGAATTATTAAATCATTATCAAATAGTCCTGAATTATTAAAAATTGGTTGCATAAGTGAAAGAATAAATGTATATTTGCATTGGAAGATTTGGAGTTTCCACATGAAAAATCAAATATGATTGAAATAACCTCAGAGTAGCTATTCTGGAGGTCTGTTACTCAAATACTTGCTGGCTGAAAGAGTGCTATGCTTATGGACATAACAATTGTTGCAGCGTGTCAAAACTTCCTGTAAGGGGCACCTGGGTGGCACAGTCGGTTAAGCGTCCGACTTCAGCCAGGTCACAATCTCGCGGTCCGTGAGTTCGAGCCCCACGTCAGGCTCCGGGCTGATGGCTCGGAGCCTGGAGCCTGTTTCCGATTCTGTGTCTCCCTCTCTCTCTAACCCCTCCCCCGTTCATGCTCTGTCTCTCTCTGTCCCAAAAATAAATAAAAACATTGAAAAAAAAATTAAAAAAAAAAACTTCCTGTAAGTGTAGGAAAAGATGAAGCTCTAGCTGTAAAAAAAAGTGGTATTTTTATTTTCTTGAAACAACAGATACTATTCATTGTGCTGCCATAGTCAAAATATTATATTAGAAATTACAAAGCACTTTCACATGCAGATATTTCTGTTATTATGCAACTTATATATTTCAAAAAGTCACCGTGTTCTAGAAATAAGTAGTAAAATCCACAGAGCTTCTGGGAAAACTGGGGGTAGGGACACAATACTCAAAACTTTGTCAGTGACACACTAAAAAAAAGATAGCCTGATAAAAAAGTGTAGCATAGTTTTACCCATGTCAGATGGTTAAGAAATACAAACACACACAAGTAATATATGAATACTACAATAATTATGACACTTTGAAAAAGATCTTAAGTTTACTTGTGGGTGTGGAAGTTGGAAGGGTTGTAGACTGTGAGTTTTTGTGAAGTGGTGGAAGAAAGGTGATCTGAAATCAAAGGGAAAAGTATCATCAGTTGTGGATGGGTGTGGTTCCCAACACAGGTGGTGAACTGAGGTAGACAGTAAATGTTTGAGCTGTGTGCATGCCTGTTTTGTGTATTCTTATGTGGCTGGGCTCAGCTGGGTGCAACTGTGTTCACCTTGTGCTTCCCATGGTCTAAATAATGCATAAGCAAAATGAAATTTGTATTATGCTAATTGTTCTCTAATAACATTAATTATTTTGGAAACACTTGTCTTTGAAACAAGGGTTATAGCAGAATTGGCTGTCCATTATGTTACGTGATTCTTACAACAACAGCATGAAATTGGGAGGTAATCGAGACGAAACCGAACTGCAGACACAAAGCTAGTAAATAATCAAGCCAGACTGAACTGAGATCTTCTGACTCCGGTTCTGTGTTC
The DNA here is from genome assembly GCF_018350175.1 of Felis catus. NCBI lineage: Eukaryota > Metazoa > Chordata > Mammalia > Carnivora > Felidae > Felis > Felis catus. Next base: position 119,746,894 of record NC_058374.1, read on the forward strand.
TTCCCCCATATCACTCCAGGAATGCCCCAGTCTGGCATGTCTGGAATCTGCATGGTATTTTCGTTTCCTTACTCCAATTTTTAAGACTTTATATTTGCAACAACATGGATGGACATAGAGGTATTATACTAAGTGAAATAAGTCAATCAGAGAAAGACAAATACCATAGGATTTCATTTACATGTGGAATTTAAGAAACAAAACAAATGAACAAAGAAAAAAACAGATGAACAAAAACCAGACTGTTAAATACAGAGAACAAGCTGGTAGTTGCCAGAGGGGAGGTGGTTAGGTAATGGGTGAAATAGAAGAAGGGATCAAGAGTACACTTATTGTGATGAGTACTAAGTAATGTATAGACTTGTTGAATCACTGTATTGTACACCTAAAATTAATATATATGTTAATTATACTTTAATAAAAAATACTTCATATTTTCAATTACAAATTTCTTTTAACCCCTAGAAGTATCTTGATCCATAAGGTAATATCTTCTCAGTCATGGAGAATTCCTCCAAAGACAACATTCTATTTTTATTAATGAAAATGTAAATAAAACTGTGTATTACAAAAGATTTAAGATTTTATTAATTATTTTCCAAAATACAATTATGATGCAACTCAAAAATGATTTCAAAGTTTTTACTCTAGTTTTCTCTCTTATTAATCCTATATATATATATATATATATACATATATATATGTATATATATATATATATATACATATATATATGTATATATATATATATATATACATATATATATATACTTTTTTAGTAACTTCTATCCCTAACGTGGGGCTCGAACTCACGACCCTGAGACAGAGTTGCATGCTCTGCTGAGCCAGTCAGTTGCCCTGTCAACATTCATCCAATATTAATCTCATTTTATTTTCCTGTAATTTGGTTATATTTTTGAACTATTGATTATGTCTACATTAATTATATAATGATATTCATAATTTGTAAAAAAAAGATAACTACCTATAAGACACTTGCACAAATTCATTTTGTAATTTAAGGACTCAATTCAGAATGTTGAAACGCAGTCGTATAAAAGGATAGTTTCAGTTCCTAGGAGCAAGAGGATTATGCTTGCCAGAAAGAGCCCTGTAGAGGTCTTTTACTTCCTCCCTGGCTGGCTTAACTTAAATTCTCCAGGGACAACTTTTAGATGCACTCAAAGCAGGCCAGACTTCATTTTCAAATATTTGTGAAGTGAATGAGTAAAAAAAACCTAGAAAACACATACTGGCTCAGGAAAGGTGAGGGAAAATGATGATTTTCAGCTGTCCAAAATAGCCATCCTGGGACTTATGGTAGGTAAAGTAGGAATAACCCTAACCCTAACAATCATGCAGTCATCAATCCTAGGTACTGAGGCATATTTCACCAGAGGATTTTGGCAACAAAATTTTATTTTCCTAATTCTGAGCAGAAACCAAGGATAATTTATTAATTGATCAATCTGTTTATCATACATTTATTAAACATTTATTTCCTAAGAACTGTGCCAGATGTTGGGGGGGGGGGTAGATATTAAGAGCTTAAGCAAACAGTTCCAAATTTGTAGATCTATAGATATTCGACCTGGGACACTGAATAACTTCTTTAAAATCATAGGACTAAAAATATTAAATAAGTTACTGGGTGAAGAGGTTATATGACTTTATATTATTGAAGATTTCTATTTCTTGCTAACCTGTTTATTTAAAAAATTTAAATGTTTATTTTTGAGAGGGAGACAAAGAGAGAGATGGAACATGCATGAGTGGGTGAGGGGCAGAGAAGAGGGAGACACAGAATCTGAAGCAGGCTCCAGGCTCTGAGCTGTCAGCACAGAGCCTGACACGGGGCTCGAACTCAAAACCGCAAGATTATGACCTGAGCTGAAGTCAGATACTTAACTGACTGAACCAACCAGGTGCACAAACTAACATGTTTATTTTAATAAATTTCTCAGGATGGGTTTTATTAATGGCCTCAAAGAAATTAAGACTTCATTTTCAGGAAGAGCAACCTTATACTCACCAAAAAAGTATAGCCAATACATTACTTTGCTAGGTATTTGTTATGAATGATCCTTGAGAAAATTCTGTATGAGGACACATGACACACCTGTTATGGCTATGCTGTTATTTTTCATTCTCAACTGAACAGATGAGTTTCTTAAGCAGAGTAGACCAACCATGGTTGATGGACCTTCCGTGATTTGCTGAAAGTGAATGTATAACCTAAGTAAAACCTTGTTAGAAGCCTCTTTGTTTAAACATTTGTATCTTAAATAAGGGGAAAAAATGGAAATGAAACAAGTTATAATTAATTTCACCATTGGTTTACAATATTGCTTTAGACAACATAATAGTAGGGCCAGAATACCCTCTCTCCTTGCTGGAATTGGGTCTGACCCTACAGAGTTGGCTGTAGGGTGGCAGGTACTTTCCCTGTTATTTGATCCTAACCACCAATGGAGTAATTCCAGCTCAATGCCCAGGAATCACTACTGAAGAGTCTCGCTTTCAGCTTGAAGGTTGAAAGAGGTGGGAGCAATATCTAAATACCATTTGGGCACTGAATTTGTTGGGATGTAAAGAATCTTCAGAACATGCTGACTAGTTTATTTGTGATGAAAACAATCAAATATGGTCTGGCCAAGAAAGGAATAGTTGGTAATATTTTGTTGCTGGTCTCCTAAGTAGGTTCAAGTTCCTCTGGTGAAATATTTTACATGAAGAGCAAATTAAAATTGAGATAATTTTCAGTCCGGACAAAGTATAGGAGTGAATACTCTATGGACTGCCTTTGGAATGATTAGGTTTTAGGTTATGGATTAGATTGAATCAACTCAGTATAGATTCTCTGTCACTTATATTCGAGAAACATATTTACTGATGATAACCTGAGAGTATTTTCATATATGGCAACATTTTGCAATATGGTTGTGAAACAAAGTGTTGACAAAACTTGCCTAAATGTAATCACAGTGAAAACATGTGTCATCTATCAACTGTGCCATTGTGCTGTTTTGTTTTGAGTGTTACAAGTGCTGGCAACAAACCAGCTTAGACCTTTACATTGAGGTTGTATGCTCTAATTTAACTTTCTATTGAGATTCAATACTGTTGTAACTTTTCTGTTCAGTATAGGCTTCTCTAAGATGTGATCATCTTTTAAAATGTCTATAAAACATATTCAAAATTTATATATTATATATTTAAAATATAAGTATGCTTCTGATTTTAGTGTATCTGATACGGTTAAAAAATAGTAATTTAGTGGGCGCCTGAGTGACTCAGTTGGTTGGACACCCAATTCTTGATTTCAGCTCAGATCATGATCCCAGGGTCCTGGGATTGAGCCCTGTATCAAGCTCTGTGCTGAGCATGGAGTCTGCTTAAGATTCTCTCTCTCTCTCTCTCTCTCTCTCTCTCTTTCTCTCTCAATCTCTCTCTGAGGGAGGCAAACCATAAGAGACTCTTTTATTTTTTATTTTTTTACATTTATTTATTTTTGAGACAGAGAGAGACAGAGCATGAACGGGGGAGGGTCAGAGAGAGGGAGACACAGAATCTGAAACAGGCTCTAGGCTCTGAGCTGTCAGCACAGAGCCCAACGAGGGGCTCAAACTCAGAGACCGCGAGATCATGACCTGAGCCGAAGTCGGCCGCTTAACCAACTGAGCCACCCAGGTGCCCCAGGAGACTCTTTTTTAAAAAAATTTGTTTTACATTTACTTATTTTTGAGAGACAGAGAGAGACAGAGCATAAGTGGGGGAGGGGCAGAGAGAGAATGACACAGAATCTGAAGCAGGCTCCAGGCTCTGAGCTGTCAGCATAGAGCCTGACGTGGGCTTGAATTCACAAACCATGAGATCATGACCTGAGCTGAAGTCGGATGCTTAACCGACTGAGCCACCCAGGCACCCCTAAACCATAAGAGACTCTTAAAGACAGAGAACAAACTGAGGGTTGCTGGAGGGGTGTTAGGTGGGGGGATGGGATAAATGGGTGAAGGAGGGCACTTGTTGGGATGAACGCTGGATGTTATATGTAAGTGATGAATCACTAAATTCTACTCCTGAAACCAATACTATACTGTATGTTAACAACTAACTTGGATTAGAAAAAAAAAAAAAAGATTCTTTCTCTCCCTCTGCCCCTCTCCCCCACTCACGCTCTCGCCCGGCTCTAAAATAAAATAAAGAAAGTAATTTAGAGTCACAGATGACTCCAAATAAGTCAATTAAAACTGTTCAACAACTGGAAAAAAGGATACAAGGCATTAGTGGGCAGCAATATTTGACAGTCGAGTCATCATAGTCATTGAGTACTTGGGAGAATCTAATGATACTCAAATTATCACAGCAAGCACTTAGAAGAACTGCATCATGTGAAATCCCTGACAAAAGGGATGCTTTAAGCTGACATCATTCTGCACTTAAATATAACAAAAATACAACAATAAAGTGAAATAATAGCTTTGATATTTGGCTACAAGATCAAGGTACCTAAAACAAAACTACATATTTTCAAAATAGGGACTAAATATTTTCTCAGCTTGAGCTCTTTCTCCAAAAACTTTATCTGCATGACCTTTATATTAATGTCTAACTTTTTCTAACATAAAAGCCATTTTCACAAGTATCATGAGAACTGAGGGAAAAAAACTGAAACATTCAAATGACTCATTCTCAACTATACCTGAAAGATTTTGCCTAAAACTACGTTGAAGGGTTAAAATTCTTTTTCTTAAAATAGAACTTATAGAATTACAATATTCAAAAAGTAAGATTTGTCATCCTGGGTGGTACCATTGTGAAAAAGCATAAAAAGAATTGAGAAAGAATTATCAAATTGAAAATTATTTTGCTGCTGATGTAATCAAACAAACATGCCTGGTATTTGTTATGGCTTAAAAGACTGTATTTTCTTTTTGAACATTTCTCGATCTTTTCTTTTTTTTTCCATGGTGGTAAAATACACATAGCATGAAGTTTTTTATTTTAATCATTTTTAGGAGTACAGTTCTGTGGCATTAAGCACATTCACATTGTTATATAACCATCACCATCATTCATCTCCAGAACTGTTACTCCTTCCTCCACTGAAACTCTGAAGCTACTAAGCACCAGATCCCTATTTCCCCCACTCAGGGGGTCCCTGGCACCCCCATTCTACTTTCTGTTTCTATGAATTTGGCTACTCTAGGTACCTCATATAAATGGAACCATATATGCTCTCTTGTAATAGGCTTATTTCCTCTACCATTTTATTAACACAAAAGTATTTTATCTATCATTAATTTTATCTAGTCAGAAACTTGAAATGTTGACAGCATTTTTGATTGAATGAATTACATTACAATTGACAAATACTGCTCAACTGTAAGTGCTTTACTAAAATATGGAATGTGATGTTTAAAATTAAAAACCTTTTTGGGATGAGCACTGGGTGTTGTATGGAAACCAATTTGACAACAAATTTCATATATTAAAAAAAATAAAATAAAATAAATTAAAAAATAAATAAATAAATAAACATTTAAAAATTAAAAAAAATAAAATTAAAAACCTTATAAAACTGTAACATTGGTCTGAATTGCAGTTCTTGTCATTTTTCCTTGTAATCAATGATTACACTGAGCATCCATTAAATAAATTTGTATAAAATGTATTACTTTTCCATCTACAGCAGATTTAATTGTTCATTATGATTCAGCACATAGCAGTTATATACTATCCTAGGTTTGTTTTTTTTAAAAAAAGAATGAATGATATAAAGGTATATAGTGCAGAAAGTTTTATTAGGGTGAATTAGCAGGTTTGTTAGAACATGGTTTTATCCAAGTCTTGGAGATCGATAAAATATAGATCATTGCAGGAAAGTATAGGGAAAGGGAGAGTGGAAGACAAAAAGTTGCTACCACATGCTACATGTCAGAGCTACAAAAACATAGGACTTAATACACTGTAATAATAGTGGCATAGTCAGTGAATATGAACAGGACACATAACTAACATCTACTGATACCTATGATGCCAGTAACTTTGTATAGGCTGCATTTAATCCTTACGATAATTCTCTGAAGTATATAATATCTCTATTTTTTCAGTGTCTAAACTGAAGTTCTGAGATGTTAAGAAATTTGCCCAGGTTACAAAACTAGTGAGTATCAGAAAATTCCAAGTCCAGATGGTTCCAAAGCTCATGTTTTTCCCATTACACCAAATTGTTAAAATGTGTTTTACTGACTCTGAAGGCTGTTTTTTTTTTCTTTTTTTGGTCTTAAAAATACAATATCTGAAGGAAATGGGGAAATGTTGGTCAAAGGATACAATGTTGCACTTATGTAGGATGAATAAGCCTAGAGATTTAATTTTAATGTACAGAATGATGTCTATAGTTAATAATACTTTATTTAATGTTGGAAATTTGCTAAGAGAGATGATGCTCTCATTACAGGCAAAAAATGGTAACTCTGTGAGGGGAAGATATGTTAGCTCAGCTGTAGTATATGTATTTGTGTGTGTGTGTGCGTGTGTGTGTGTGTGTATAAAATCATGTTGTAGGGTTTAAATACATATAATTTTTATCAAAAAATAAAAACTACAATATCAAAAACAATTTATATGCTAATCTTATTGCCACTAGAAATTTACAAAGCATTTGTTTTGAGACTAGAGTCCAAAGTATTTATAAAAAATAAGAAAATTAAATTCCAGAAGAACAGGAATCTTGTGAGCAATTTTCACATTGTGGAGGCTGGCTTTCAGGTGATGGTAAGGAACACCTAAAGACTGTTTCCCATTTAGAGACTTCCTACAAGCATTGGCGATTTCTGGTAAAGTAAGGGTCTTCTTTCACAAGAAAATCAAACTGGAGGTACTGTATAGGTGTAGTCAAATCATAGGGGTCATAATAAGGTATCACTACTTTCACCTCCCAGGAGAACTTTGAAATAAGGAAAATGAGATTGCCCAAAAAGGGTGATATTTTATTATCAACCAAAATATAGCAGAGTAGAAAATAAAAAGTTTCATTAAAGAGATAAAATAGCTGTCACTGACTGCTCATATGAATATATCAAAATAAATAATGTATCAATCAAAAGTACATGTGATAGATAGTTGCTCTTGTGGCACATTCTGACTTGGTATTATCAAACTTTAAAATTTTTCATAATTGGAAGGGCATGAAATCACTTGATACTGTTGTTTTAATTTATAGTTTTGTAATGACGAATGATGTTAAGCACATTTTCATACATTTATCATTTGAGTATTCTCTTCTGTGAACTGAAAGTTCATACATTATGCAAATGTCCACTCTATAATATCTAATCTTGTGGAAGTTTTCTAACAAATGTAAAAGTTTGTGTGCAGATTCTCTTGAACTTACTGCACAGAAAGTATGGCAGAGACAGAGACACTTATGAAACTCATTTCCTTTTCTTCCCAGGCACATAGCTACACCCTACATTTCCCAGTTTCTTTGGTAGGTGTTCTGCCACATGACTGAATTCTAGAAAATGTAACGTGGACAGAAATGGTGCTATACTGAGTCCACAAAACTTCCCACATACAAATATCCATTTCCTTTTACCATTTGCCAGCTGATTGGAGGGGACCCATAGGCCTTAAGGAGGTCTTTATCTGCCTCTAATACAGTATTAAAAAAAAAAAACCTAACTGATTAAGGAAATTGGTTGATTGAAAAAATAGATTGAGAGAATGAGGAAAAAAAGAAAAACAAATGAGAATGGTATGATCCTTTGAAAAAAGAGAAGACAGAACTTTCTCCTTGTGTGCTTTGGAATTTTAGATTGTGAGCTTATAATTAGTTTTGAGCTCATCTGAAGTAATCCTATGTGTATCAGTCAGGAGCTGATCTGGAAACAAATCATTATGAATGAAATTGAGTAATGGATTTATTGGTGAAATTACACTTTGTACATTTGAGGAGCTGGTTAAGAAGTATAAGTCTAATGCTTTTGCATGTGATGTTGGACCCGAGGTCCAACATAGATAAGTCAGCGAGGCAGGCAATCAGGAAGGAGAACTACATTTGAAGTAGAATAGAGCAACCAACAGGAATCCACAAGGTCAGATTAGAATCCATGAGGACAAATTGGAACTTGATACTATCTCTCACCATCTCCAACTTTAATGATGCTGATGACTTGCAAAAGGCACACCCTTCACCAGAGAGTTGTCCACACTTGACCCAGGACTCAGGGAAGCCAAAGAAGGAAATCCAGTGGGAACTGAAGAACTATGGGCCCAGGTGGCCTCAGCACCAATAGGATGAGCAACAACATGTGCAATTTGCCAACATTTGGAGTCTTATACTGACTTTCAGAGTGTAATGGCTGCTCCTTCATTTGTGCCTTTTATTTCTCAAGTTCATTCTCTTAGTGGTTGACTCCAATCCCAAAACACAAAAGGAAAGGAATTGTGAGAAATGTAGTTCCAATCTAGCTAGGTTGATTTGGTATAAAGCCACTATGCTATGCTACTTTAGTTGAATGTATGAGCCTTCAGAGGTGTTTTGTTTATTTCCCTTAGCACCTTGAGGCATTTCTGGCCTTAGATCAATTTTTATGTAAATTTTGTCAGCTCAGAACTTTCTAGATTAGTAAGTCAGATTTAAAAGGAAGTGCTTGTTCATGGGTCTGGGTTCTCAAGTAAGACTGTAAATTCACCTACTCTGAACCCAGGCTGAGGAGACAAGACACCTCGTTACCTCCTTATGCCAACAGGCAGATTGTTTTTGGTCCATATTTATATTTTCTTTGTTTGTTTGTTTTTTAATGTTTATCTACTTATTTTGAGAGGGAGAGAGTGTGAGTGGGGAGGGGCAGAGAGAGGGAGAGAGAGATTTCCAAGCAGGCTCCACACTATCAGCTCAGAGACTGACGTGGGGCTTGATCCCACGAACCATGAGATCATGACCTGAGCAGAAACCAAGAGTGAGTCAGATGCTTAACTGACTGAGCCATCCAGGTGCCCCCATATTTATATTTTCAGTAAAAGTGGAGTTCTTCTAGGGTCCAGACTATGTGGGTACTCAGTTCCAACTACCTACCTCAAAGGGACAGCAGGCCTTGTCTCCTGACCCTCAGTGTAAACCTGTAGATTACCTAAAGGGCACTCCCCCAAGTAGGCATAGAGTCAGATCTGGGCTTTATTGCTTTGATTTTCAGTTCTTTCCTGGACTCAGGCCTCTGCAGTGCATTAAAAATACAGATATATTGGGGCACCTGGGTGGCTCTGTCAGTTGAGTGTCCAACTCTTGATTTTATGTCATGTCATGATTCCAGGGCCATGGGATCAAGCTCCACATTGGGCTCTGTGCTGAGCATGGAGACTGCTTAAGATTCTCTATCTCCCTCTGCCCCTCTCCCCTGCTCACACACACTCTCTCTCTCAAATAAAAAACATTAAAATATTTAAAAAGCCATATGGATTTGTTTTATATTATCTAGATTTTTAAAATATGGTTTTTTTAGTAGATGTTTTCAGGCTAACTATTCTGCCATGTCCCCTGAACAGGAAATCTATTGTTTTGCAACCAAAAATTTAAACACAGAGAAATCTTTTTACAAGTAAAAGATGCTTTAAGCAAATTCATATTTACAGGAAAAAAATTTACAAATCTACAAATAGATCAATAAGGGGTTACTTTACATAGGATAAATCACAAAGGATTCACAGAGGACTACTTAAAATAGCTAGGATCTCATAAAGTATTTAGAGCATTAAATAGAATGTGTATTGTATAAAGCTATCTGGCTTGTAGTTAAAGAAATGCTAGATGAATTCTTCTGTAAAACAGAAATCTTTTTTGTAATGTGAATGATCACCCTCTAATTTACAAGTTTGTAAGTTTGAGTCTTTGTGTTATCTGGGTCTTTTCATTTGGCTTTAATAATAGAGATCTCAAAAAAAGGTACTTCAAATGTTTAACATATGCATTTCTATATAATTTCCCATGGGTTTTGCTATTAGAAATATGTTGAAGACATATTTTCCACATAATGATTGATTTCTCTTGATGTAATTTACTTAAACACATAGTAAAAAACATCTTGGCCAGTAACATAATTGCTATTTTACTGTTTTCAACATTATTTGTTGAATTATTAATCATGAGTACTAAATTTTACTACATTGTATGTACATGGATTTTCCTCACTATTTATTCTATTTATTGGAAAACCAGTACTATAAATGCTGAATAAAATGAAATTATTTTCCCCTTTCATTTAAATTGAATATGATGATTGCAAAAAAAAAAATCTCATTGTCTTCATTCTGCTTCTAGAGTTTTATTTTGATACATCATTAAGTATTTTAATAGGGTAGCATATGTAGTATACAAGTTCTAAGGAAAACAGGCAGCTAATTTTATACTACTGCTTATCTGGTTAAAAAGAATGTAGCTCTGGTTCTCCGGCTGGGCTGGACTTTGGAAATCATCAGCGGAGCTTTCAAAAATACTGATGCCTGGCTCCTGTTCTAAGGATTTTGATGTAATTGTTCTAGGGTGCAGCCTTGCATTAGGATTCTAATGTGTAGCCAGAGTTGAGAGCCACTAATAGAGTCATACCTCAATTACTCAAACCCACTTAATCAGAATTCTTAATGAACTGGCATTGAGGAAAGGGAATGCTAGACTGGGTTGCAGAACTGAATTCTTTTTTAAGAGAGAGGGAAAGTCACTTTAAAATTTCATATCAGACATTTATTCTAAAATCTGCTTTTGAGAATGCTCTGAAGCAAGGTTCCATATATTCCAAACTCCTGCACTTACAATGCTAGGCAAAGATAGTGCTATAGAACATTGACCTTGATGTACTACTACCATTATAGATAACAAAGATTCAATTTTAGTTTAATCTACTTATTGTGTTGTTGACTCATATATATGGGTATAAAATGAGTACATTGAACAGATGTGATTCATGGTTGTAATCCCACAAGGCAATTTTTCTCCCCAACTATTACTTTAAACCTTTTTTTTCAGTGGGGATAGTTGCTACCTGCTGCTGGATAAAAACTTGGGCAGTCTTACTTGCTCTCAGGTTAAGAAGCAATACTGTGATCACCTTAGATAGGAAAATGCAATTTCAGTTTACGTCATGAATGTTCATTCCATGTAACAATAAAAAACCCCAATCTTGATTTAAAGTTGAGACTTCTCCCCTTTCCACCTTGGACCAATGCAAGGGGGAGCCTCTAGTCAGGGGAGGTGAATGTAGCTGGTATCTTCTCTCTTTCCTTCACTCTCAGGACTTATTTACACTTTACATTTTAGCAATATTGAAAGCTTAGTGTTCTCTCAATACCCCACACTGTTTTATACGTCTGTACAGCTAATTGTTCATTCCACCTGGATTACACTTCCCTTCCTTGTTCACCTTGGAGACTCTTATTTGACCCTCAACAGCAGCTTGGACATCTCTCCAGCTTTAATTCCCTCCTTATTCAGCTTTATTATTAGTAGCCAAGGAGATAGTAAGAAAGAAGTCAGAAATAATACAGTGGAATCTACTAGAGAATTATCTGAAGGCTTCTATGTGCTGATCAGTCAGAAGTCCTTAGAGATCAAGAATCAAAACCCTTTAGTTTCCAGATGAACAACCTAGGGAGGTTTCACGGCTGCTTAGGGGACTGCAGGTTCAGGGCTCTTTTCAAGCATGTTACACTGCTTTCTCCAATTGAGTGGAAATATTCCATTAAACTAAAGAGGTTTTCAACTCTGTGGATGCAAAATTTATGCCAAAGAACCATGATTCACTCCTGTGGGGCAGTAGACTGAGTTGTAGCATGACGCAAAACACAGAGACATGGGATCAGACAGGCCTGTGTCTGTACTTCCCACAGTGGCCTTAGGCAATTTCTTTAACTTCCCTTGAGCCACAGTTTCCCCATATGCAAAGCAGAAAATTAACACTCATCTTTCTTCCTGAAAGGGGACTGTTAGAAATGAATATGATTATATAAGAGATGTACTTTACTGTATAATCTTCAAGATGCTTTTAATATGTCAATTGCTATAATTATTGCTATAGCCACTCTATAGTATATATACATCAAAAGATTTATTTTGCAGAATAATCAAGGAATAAGTTGTTAATCCCCTTTTCAGAAGTAATGAAGAAAAATCTAGACACAGTTTAGTTTAAAAATTTTTTTCAAACAAAACAAAACAAAACAAAACAAAACAAAACAAAACAAAACAAAACAGAAACAGACCTGAAAATACAGAGAACAAATTGGTGGATGCTAGAGGGGAGCAGGTGGGAAGATGGACAAAATGAATGAAGGGGAGTGGGCAATATAGGCTTGCAGTTATGAAATGAATGTAATGGGGAAGAAAAGTACAGCATAGGGAATATAGTCAAAGGTATTATAATAGCGATGTATGATGATACATGGAAGCTACACTTGAGCACAGCATAATGTTTAGAGTTGTCAAATTGCTACGTTGTACATCTGAAACTAATGTAACATTGTGTGTCAACTACACTACAATTAAAAAAAAATTTATGGTTCAAAATGATGTCCAGTGTCATTTGCAATACTTACCCTTATCTAAGTGGATTACTTAAATAATTAATAAGTGATTAATATATGTAAAGGAATTAGAAGGGCAATTTGCATATAATAGAAGTTTGATAAACATTTGCTATTGTTTTTTATATCCTCATACTTTTTTTCTTTTTCCTTCCATTGTGAAAGTTGAACATAATTTTCTAGACTCTGAATTTCATTCTCTATTGCTTGAGATAACAAAGATATGGGTGGCTGAAATGCAAGCATTATTTTTGCTACTGGGAAGAACAAGGTGTTGCTTTAGGGAGTAAATGTATTTGGCAAACATTGTTTGTGATGACTGCTATAGCTTCCAAAGACAATGTGGTTTTTGAATGTACATATGTATTATACATTTTTCCCATGTAGCTTCTCTTATAAAAGTCCTGAGGCATTCTATGGCCGTTATTCTGTTTATGGATTCAGAGGCCAGGGAGATGATGACACCAAAGTTCAGAGAGAAAATTTTGTCATTAAATTGAAAATTATAAGCCTTCTCTTACTGAATTATTTCCGTCTTGAATTTCAGAATATGGTCACTTATGAAGATTATTATACTTAAATAAAAAGAATTGTTGGGTGAGGAAGACAATAATCATATCTGTACAAAAGGAAAACAGAATTTAAATCAGATACAAAAATTCACATATATTCTCCAAATTGCTTACTATGTAAGGCAGCTCAGAAGTAGGTAAATAGCTCCCTGTTCATGGTCAGGACAGCAACTTTTGCATGATATACAGGTGTTTCGATATGAACTTCAATTGGTTTTTAAAGAAAGAACAATTAGAAGAGGTGCAGCTTTGGGATTTTTATAACTCTTTTAACAAACACTAAATGAAATTTTATCTTTAAAAGAGACTGTGGGTACCTGTGATTGCAACCAAGTTCATTAAAATAAAAATTTTCATGCAGCAGACAGAAAACAGTGTAAAGAAATGAGAGAAAATCCAAACTGGGAGTTATACTTACTGTCTGTGCTCAATTAATCAAGTCTACTTGCAAATATGCATAATTATTTTTTAATGAAAAAGAAATTAAGCATTTTGCTGGCTTAACCAATGGTAGGTAATTATACTACAAATGACATTAAAGTAAGCCGCTGTGTACTAATTCATGCTGCTTCTCTACTGAGGTGGGATTATCCAAATTGAAAAATAAAACCCCTATTTCCCTAGCAAGGTACAGATAGTACAAGACAGAAATCTGCTGTTGACATGGGAAATAGCCAGTAAAACCACCTTTTCTTTTCATGTGCTCCCATCTTGAGCCACAGGCTGTGTATTAAATAAAGTACTCAACTTCGTTTCCACTGGGGAAGGGCATTACCGCCCACTTGATCCCAGGGGAGAAGAGGGGGCGGTGATCATGTAGAGCAAGTGGCCAGGACTGGTTACCTAGGCAGGAAGGTAAATTGCTCATGGTTTGGAACCCAGTTTCCTTTCTCCCCAGGCACCCCTTCAACAACACAATCCACAGAGAAGTACATGCCAGGGTAAGTGGTGGGGAAGGCAATTATTCTACAGCAGGTAGAGTAAGAAAACATGGAGCAGAAGAAAGCTTTTCAACAGAAAACTAGCAAGATGCAAGAAGGTTATTCTTTGAATCTTTGGCAAGAACCCCAGAAACGTGAGGTGTACTTATGTTTAACTGAAGTTCTGAGAGAAGGCAACTTTAAATATGATGTAGTGAAGTTGAAAAGATTAACTATAGGGATGCTGGGGCTTTCTGGAAAGAGACTTGGATGCAGCTAGACCTGGCTTGATTCTGGCTCTACCACCTTCTAGATGTACAGATGCCCCTTGGTGTCCCCTTCCCTCTGAAGTAAAATGGAAATGAGAATACTTATCTCCCTCGATGGTTCTGAAGAGACAGCCATCTGAGATGTGGGAAAGTTTTGTCAATATAAAGCATCATTAAAATGTTTCTGGAAATAACGGGAATTTATCCTGACTTCCTGCTTCAGGGGACAGTCAAGGAACTGAAAGTTGTTCCCAGTTCTTATGTTTTTTTTCCTTCAGTCTCAAATGGAGGGGCTTTTCTCTGGGTCTCATGATGACTGGCTTGCTCCTGTTTTGTGAGGTTGGGTGACTGTGGTTGTCAGCCTGGGCATACTCCAAAGACACCACGTCATGTCTGTGACTGTGGTCACCATGCAGGCAGCCTTCTCAGCTCCACTACGTCCTCTGCCCTTGCCCTTGGGCAGGCTCCAGGAGAAGCTGGTGCAACCTAGTGTTGTCTCATGCTGCTCTGGCCATGATGCTGGCGGGGCAGCTGGTGCTTCCACATGTCCCGTTTCTGATGCTCTATTTCTGGTCCTTCAAGTGCATTGGGTCAACAGCTCACTGCCCTCCTTTTCTCCCCTACCTATGCTGGCATTCTCTCCCAGCTTCTTCTGAGGAAGGAATTAAATTCCTATCTCAGCATTCAACCTAGCTACAGCTTTCTCCCAACTGAGCAGAATCCTCCTTTCTGCCTTCTAGCCCTGTAAACCTCGTCCAGGAAAACATTCTTAACCCTTGTCCTGCCCTAGGCTTGTTTTAAGGTCCATATGGTATGTGTTCATATGTAGACCTTGAACATGGCACTTTCTGCACAGTGTTGTACTTTCTCCCTTTCCACCATGTGAGCTCTTCAAAGGGAGGTCCTTTGGTGTGACTCTTAACTCACTGGTGTCTCTCCAGGACTTAGCATAGTGCTTGATGGTAAAAGACTATGAAATGGGCTGATCACACTCTCTCTCCTCTGCCAACTCTCACTGACTCACAGTCATACGTATGCAAAGAAGGGTCATTTTCAGGCCATGATGTAACCAAGATAAACATTTCTTTCCAGCTTTCTGGCTTGTCTCTTTCTGTATCCCTCTAACCTAGATCATTCATATGTCTGCAAGAAGGGCCAAGGAGAGAACAAAATCAGTAGGACAAAAGTGCCACAAAATCAGCCACAAATTAAAGTCTTCCTTCTTTGTTTTTCCATTTCTCTTCTGTTCTGGCTTCCGAAAGGAATTTCAAGATTTTTCTCTTTTTCTGGTGCTCTTAGTCTAAAATAGTCTCTACATGGATAAGGGATTTGAATAATTATTAAAGTTTGATGGGGTTATAGGGAAAGTTTGGATATCATTTCATAACTTTTAGAAATATTCCAAGTCAAACTAATTAGAGAAATTTACTTTTCTTCTGCGTCATTTACTCAGAAATTCAGGGCTTGAGGATTTTTCATTCAATCCATATTATTGACAGATAGGATTAGAATTTTCCAGGGTACCCACAGTTTTCTGAGAGTGGTTTTTTTTTTAGCTCCATGGCAGATGCTGGGCAAAATTCATTTCAATTTTCTCTCCCTTGCCCGCTTGCCCTTACAGAGGCTGGAAATACTTTCTCAGTCTCCTTAAAGTTGGACATTGACACAGGCACAGTCTGGCCATTGGGGTGTAAACCCAAGTCTGCTGGAAAGTTTCTGGAAAAGAGTTTGATTTCCTGATAAAAGGGAACACATATGTCTATCATTGCTCCCTTTCTCTTCCCCCATCTGTGTGTGCAGGTGTAATGCCTGGAGCTGCTGTTGCCACCTTGCAATCATGAGGTGAAAAACCAGGAAAGCCTGAGGACAAAGCACCATCACACTAAGGAAAGCAGAGCAAAAAGACAGAAAGGACTTGGCAAGTGTCCACTTCCAGGCCTCTTACTGATTGGCGCAATACATATCAGAATTATTTAAACCGCTACAGGTCAGGTTTCAGTTACTTGAAGCTGAAAACATTCCTGACTGATTCAAGCCACAAATAAGAACATTACCATAATAATGAAACTGAGCTTGGTTGCCTATGGAAAGCAAAACATAGTTACCAAACTGAATCTTAAATATTTCTCTTTATGCCCACAATCAGGTATGCCCCTCTCTGTATCTGGCTCCAATTCCTTTAAAGCCCATATTTCTATGGCCCAGCAATATGGTGGAGGGGAAGAGGTCATGTACCATCTGTCATTGGGATCATGATTTACAGTTGACTGAGGACAGTCTCCATTTAACGTAGGCTCTATTGCAACTTGTAGTTCCTTTAACAAATTCTGGGTCATAACATTTAAAACGGATACCATAGCTACTACTTCAAGAACGTTATTGAAGTCATTTCCTAAGGCTGCTATACAAATTACCACTAACGTGGTGGCTTAAAATCGATGTTTATTATCTCACGGTTCTGGAGGCCAGAAGTCTGAAATCAAGGTCTCAGCAGAGCCATTCTCCCTTGGAGGTCTGTAGGGGGGAGAATTGTTCTTTTCCTCTTCCAGCTTCTGGTGGCTCCAGGTGTTCCCCGGCTTGTGGCAGCATCTCTGCCTCATCTTCACGTGGTTTCTTCCTCTGTATCTTCTCTTTTGTCTGTGTCTTGACTTCTTCTTATAAAGAAACTTATTTGATTAGAACCCACTCAGATAATCCAGGATTGTCTTTACCTTCAATAACATCCACAAAGACTCTTTTTCCAATTCGCAGGCTCCGGGTGGATGTACCTTTTGGGGGGCCACAATTCAGCCCACTAGAATTATCTTCCTTCCTGCTCTAAAAGTATTCCTTTGTCTTGCTTTTCTTTGATGGGTCTCTTTAGCTTTGAATTTTTCTAACCCATGTGAAAAATGTTTATGATTTAAATCTTGGATTAGAATTTAAGGTTGTCTCTTGAAATATGTGTAGCATTTCATATTTTATGAGACCGAGGACTCGGGACAATTTCATATTTTAAAGTAAAGAATTATATTCATTATTACATTCTAGACTTTATTTCTCATGTTAGGTACAAAATAGATGGCCTAAGATAGGTAAGTACATCATGGCAGTAAAGTATTTGCCAGATTTAATATCACCCAGGCAAAACATTTCTTGTGATTTATTAACCACAATCTTTAACATAGACTGGATTACCATTATTATTTTTAGGGCATGAATTGCTTTCTACTTAGATCTGTGGTTTTTAACCTTGCTTATACATTATAATCACCCAGGGACCTTTAAAAAATATATATGTAGGTCCTACTTCAACCAGTTAAATACAAATATCGGGGATGAGCCTGGCAATTCACAGCATTTAAAAGCCCCCAAAGTGATTCCTATGCATAGGGAAGATTAAAAACTGACCTAGATTCTTGTTAATGGTTGCATTCTTCAACACCATTCATTTATTTAATCAAGTAATCATTATGCACTTTCTAACGCATAAGTCTTTGTGGAAAATATAAGGATATAGAAGACATGTTTCTTATCTGTAGGTTTACAGTTAAGTAGTCATGGTGTATGATATTTTAATGTAATGTGCCATTTATACTCCAGGGTCTAGGGGCCAAATGTCTATAGAGAATGTATCTCCTCGTCACTTTACAAAACTCAAATCCCTTACTAAGGTAACTTGTATCATTATTGCTTTAACTCCCCTGCACATACACAGATGCCTAGTAATAATCAGCCCAAGAAAAGACTCCTATCCTTGACTGTCATCAGCTGTAACTTCTACAAAGTCAGAGCTTTTAATGTATGTTAGATTCCCTTCCACAGAGTAGAAATCAATATAAACTTAAAAAAAATCAGTATTGGTAGTGATTCCTATTAGTAGGAAAAACTTCAGAAGTAAAGTTGTGTATGCCCTAGGGAAATGCTAAGGACTGGAAATTCTCCCAGCTTCTAGTCACTTGGGAAGAACCTTGGGGTGCTGAGTCCACACTGGCGAGCATGAAAGGGAATGGCAGTGGGGATGAGGACAGGGACTGGCAGCCCATTAGCAACTGCTTTGTAGGAACTCATGTTAGACACTGGTGCTGTTGCTGCCCATTTAGGCATTCACAGACACCTCACAAACAGGTCACCAGAACTGTGCCGTCACACAAAGCAGCAACAGGAAGAGAGAAGCTGTTTGTCAGGAAGGCCCTGAGCATAAGATTATGGCAGAGACCAGAGTAGATCTGGAGTCTACACCTGTGGGTCAGCTTTCAGGAAAGAACTGGACAGTGTAATCTAAGGAGTCATGGAGTCATGTAGGTGTGAGGTCTTGTTGATGAAACTGGGAAGAAGGAGTGGAGCTGGAGAATAAGATATTAAGCCAGATGCTAAAAAAACTACTGATGAGATAGGAATCAGGTCGTGTTTATTCATTCATACATTAATCAAATATTTATTGAGCATCTTCTGTGTGTTGGGGATGCAGAGGTGAATATATGTTCTAGTGATGGAAATGGGCCATTAGCAAATAGAAAAATGACTCAGGGCTATAAAAACAGACAGACAAACAAACAAACATTCTGGATAACGTGAAAAAAACTGATGGAGAATGGGGAGATACTAGTTTGAATGATCAAAGAAGGCACTGATCCTAGGAGGTGACATTTGAGCTGAGATGATGCAGAAGGAGGAAGAAGATGTACATAAAGTGTCCAGGCAGAGGGAACGGCCACAGTAATGGCCCTGAGGTGAGAACACATTTGGAGTTTGCAAAGAATCAGACGATATCTAACTAGTCTGGAATCAGAGCACGGGCATGTCAGGAAGAAGTGGAAAAAGCAACTGGGTTTGATGATGAGCTAGTGGCTGGGCTTCTAGAAAGGTCAGGCTGCAGGTCTTTCTGTTCTGGTCTGAAAGGGACTGAAGTCCCTCTGGGAAAGCTACTTAGGGCTGTCCTGATACAGACAGCCTGTCACCGTGACAGCAGCAATCCTATCCTCCTGGCTGTAATGAGGTACCACGTTGGTTTTGCAGTTGCCTTGCTTGGAATATTCCAATCACACAGGACCTGCACCTCCATTCCCTAAGGGTGGTTTTGATAGTTTCACTACACGCACAGTGATTTTAAAGCAGGAGATACATGAGGAATTGCAGCAGCATAAGTCAGTGATGTCAATCCGTGACAAGTATCATGACCGAAAAAGTCAGATTCCTGAAGTGACTTTATTTATACTGCCACATCCTGACAGAACCTGAGGTCTTTCTTGGTAAATGAACACAATATCATCTCATATCTATGGAAATGAAAAAGAATATGAGACTTTTTTCCTAAGAAAAGAAAAAAATATTAACTCAGGACCTAACTCTGTTTTATTGACTTTGCACTCTTCCCACAATGCCTTGCTTATATCATATTTCACTGATTTTAAGACCCACGCTTTTCCCTCCTTTTGCCATCTCTGAACTGGTAATGCATCTTACAATCAGCGGTGCCTCATAATTGCTGTGACATGACTGTCATCACCTGTGCAGGCAGACTCAGTCATAGCTATTCACATTGCCAATTGAGTCCACTTGCACTGTTATAACTACACGTGGTGAGAATAGTTAGCATTTAAGCTGTGTTAAAAAAGATTACACTAGATTTTGGGATTCACATGAACATTTATATGGTACTTAGAAAGGTACAAGTGGGGAAGAAAGATTTGTGATATTTGTGAAGCAAATATCTTCACTGGAGAAGAGATATAATTACATACTTTATTTAAAAGCAGCAACCCTGTGCATTAGGGAACTGAAGAAAGGAAGATATCCATAAATAATACATGAAGTCATATTATGCTTTGTTACTGTGCTGCATGAAGAAAATCACCTATTATGTGCCAAGGAACCCAACAGTCAGGAGAAACTGGCAAAATCCTCTAATTGAAAGAAACGTCAAAGCCATACAAGGTTACTACAGAGTTGTGTGTTGGATGGAATCACCATAAGGCACTGAGACTTAGTTCAATTTTTGGTATTAATTTTCTTTCTTAGGGACACATAAAATAATCGTGTATCTCATAATAAAAGGCATTTTAGATTATTTAGAAGACAGCAGATGTTTTTATGTTCAGAGGACTAGTGCTGTGCAAACACTAGATCCCACTTACCTCATTGAGTTCAAAGTGTCCCTGCAGCCCATTTACAAATTAGCAGAGATCGGTCTACTTGAAAACTTGTAACTCACCATTGTGTCTCACATCTATGGTAGACTGAACAAAACATTCTCAGGGCAACTTGATAGCCTTGGTTAGTAAGCTGAATTTACTGAAAAGCATCTAAGTACTTAGGTAGATGTGGGGCATAGACAGATGACTGTGAAATAAATGATCTTAATGAAAGATAACTTTACTAAGGCAATCATTTAAAATTTAATATAAGAAGGCCATTGTGTTTTAATGTCTGATTTTGAAAAGTCAGGGCTAAAGGTCCTGAAGTTCTTTTTGCCTAACGGTGCTCTCAGATCAGTGTGAGAAGGCAGATTGGGAGGAGAGTCAGCTGGACAGCTAAGAAACAATTCACAGCCCTGCTGTGGGCAGGTTGTCAATCACTGTGTGTGAAGTCTGTGCTGTTTTTGTTTTTGTTTCTGTTTTTGGTTTTGGTGTGTGTGTGTGTGTGTGTGTGTGTGTGTGTGTGTGTGTTTAGAGTCCACAGTCATTCTCTTATTTCTACTCAAGGATACCATCTTAAAGACGTAGTCAAGTTCCTTGACAAATAGCAGGTCAATAGCTGAGGATGTGCCGCCTGGTGTGTGGTAGTGGGGAAAGGGCACAGTCCGCTGCCCAGAACTCCAGGCCTAGTGTTTGTTGCAATAGCATGTTCTAGAGAGAGAAAACTTCTGCATGAAAGTGTGGCCTCATGTAGGGGGCAGAGTGCAGACATGAGTTTTGGCCACACCTAGATTTTTCTTAGGCATATATCATAAATATATATTCCAAATGCAAAGAAGAGCTGAAGTGTTACATACTCCTATAAATAAATAAATATATGTATAATCTATATATTTAAATATATTTTATATAACTATAAAATTGCTTCTGGACATTCTACTTGGAATGTGTGGTAGGTAGTTCAAACTTACCATGCTTGACAGAGCTCTTGATTTCTCCTCCCAAATACTCCCAGTCTTGGGAAACAGCTCGGGCCAAGGACCTTTGGCTTATCCTCAATTCTTCTCATTTATTTTACAGTCAATGTCTAATGCACCAGCTCTGTCTCCATTGTACATTCTGATTTGTTGTCCTCACCACAACTTTGGCACAAGGAACCATCATCTTGCTTCTGCTGTTGGCAGAGTCTCTGAGCTAGATTTTCACTCTCCCTTTGCTGAAACCCCCTGACCCTGGGTCTGTCCTTCCCACGGAAGTGAAATAAGCCTTTAAAACATAAACCAAAACATGTCACACTCTCTTACTCTGAACCCCTCTGAAGGCTTCTACCTGCACTTCAAATACAATTCAATCCTTCTACATGACCCACATGGCCAGGTCCTCCTTGGCATCGTTTCCTACCAGGCTTTCCCTGTGCTCATGCTGTTATAGCCCCACTGGCTTCCTTACTGGTCCTCAGTCAGGCTAAACATCATCCTGCCTCAGGGTATTTGCATTTGCTGTTCTCTCCATCTGGAATGCTGATCTTTTGCATGGCTTATTCCCACATTTCATTCAGATCTCTGCCAAAATGACACCTCCTTGAAGATTTCTGAGTAGCCTCTTTAAGATCTAGTCACTTTCTGTTCTCTTATCCTGCTTTATGTTTTTCCATGATATGTGCCGCAAATGGTTGCCTCTTCTAGGCCCCCCACAATCAAGTAGGTGAAGTTTGGACTCTGACAACTTTGCTTCCTGTGGCTCCTTCTGTCTCTTTTTTTTCCCCACTCTTCCCTTGGAAGCAATGTGGTCTGTGAATATTTTTAAGTACCTTCTTTCTGAAGGGCATTGGGGGTAGATACATAGCTGAGCCTACAGGTCCTCAAAGAGTTTGGTGTCTGGCAGGGGTGGGGGCGATAAGGATGAACCCAAATAAATAAAAGGGCTATTACCAGGTTAAGTGGCTTACCCCAGAGGAAATAAGGAACTAGAACTTGAATTTTGGTCCATCTAAGTCTGAGTCTAGCCTTTTCCACTCTGCCATCCACGCCCGCTTTCCCTCTGATACTTCCAGATATTTCTAAGTTTGCTCTAAAGCTCTCTTCTCCCCTTCTACAAAGCACCAAATCCTGCACTTCTTGGTGAAGTTATATGTTAGCTGATGATCTGGTCACAGTAGTTCAGTAAGTGAGACAGTAAGTGAGAATGACTATAGATTTGGTTCTCTTAGCTGACGTTTGTGTTGTAACTTGTTCTTCACTGCTGCAGCCAGTCTCAGGGAGACATGAGGGAGGGATGATCTCTTTACTTTTGGAGGGTACTGTGGAGGAAAGGATACGACCTGGGGTCTGCTTACTTACTTTGAGTCTTTCCATCTTGTCCTGCCTGTCTATGCTTTCAAGGACCAATGCATGAAGTAGGTCGGGCAAAGGCTTTTCTTTAGTACAATTTCTGAAGGAGAGTGGACAATCCCATTTTGGAATTTGGGAGGTGGTAAAAGAGGAACCTCACCCTCTCTGTTCTCTCTCTCCCTCTGTATCTGTGTGCACAGTGTATATAGTGGTGATATGAGATCATTTATGGCAGTGCACCTGAAAAATTGCACCCATGTTCATTTTGAGCATGGCCTCCATGGGGAAGAAAGGGAGCTACCTCAGGCAGCCATCATGACTAACGTTGTTGGAAGATTGCTCTTTAAGGCTGAGAACACGAGGGAAAAGATTGTGAGTGTTCATTCTGTGTTAGATGTATCTCTGTTTCAAGATGAGTGTAGTCTGGCTCCTGTCAGGGCACAAGACACTTGTGAATGTAAAATAGAAAGGACTGGTGGCTTTTTCATCAAAATTCAACCAGTGCTTTTCTTGCTACTTCATCTGAGTCAGATGAGGCTGTTGTGACAAATTATCATAGAGTGGATGCCATAAACAACAGAAATGTATTTCTTGCCGAAGATCAGAGCACAGCATGGTGGGGTTCTGGTGAGGGCCCTCTTCTGGGTTGTAGATTACCAGCTTCTTGTGTGACATCTTATAACGGCTCTAATTCCATTTATGAGGGCTTCACTCTCATGACCTAATGATCTCCCAAAGCTTCTACCTCCAAATGCTTTGAGATTAAGGTTTCAACATACAAATTTAGAGAGGGGAGGACTCAAACGTTCAGTTCACTGCAATCTGTTAAATGGGAGTGACAATAGTGTGCATCTCATAGGATGAAAATGGGATGAAATGTGTCAGCATATGTTAGTGGTTAGAACCTTGCTTCATGCATAAGCATCCTTAGGTCAGTTGGCAAATAATTATATGCCACCTACGGTGTGCTAGGCATTGTTCAAGGAGCTAGGGATAGAGGAGTAAACAAAATACATCTATGCCCTGATGGAGCTCATGGCGGTTAACAATCATGATAACAAAGACAGAGCCAGGATGAAAATCTTGCTGTTGAATCTAGCACCAGAGCCCACTGTCTCCTCCATGACTCCATAGAACCTCTTATTCACTGAGAGAGAGACAAGGTGAATGAGAAATTTATGATGTTGTGTGAACCAAGAGCCGGAACCTCAGGAATAAAGCCATAGATGTGTGTCTGGCAGCCATCAACTTGAAGGTGCCAGCTGAAGTCTTTGCATAGGTGATATTGTCCAAGAGCCTAGCATTGAAAAAGAGGAGATCTGAGGACAAAACTTGTCAATCTTGAGTAAGACTGACATTTCTTAAAGGGGAAGACGGAGGAGAAGGTACTAAACTTTTACTATTATACTATTGTTATTATTGCTCTTACTCTCGTGTCTGTCTGGAGGAGTCAACTAACTTAAGGAACCACATTCAATTAAAAAAATTTTGTTGTTGGGCCCCTGGGTGGCTCAGTTGGTTAAGCATCCGACTCTTGATTTTGGCTCAGGTCATGGTTGGACGAACTGTGAGATTGAGCCCCGCGTCAGGCTCTGCTCTGACAGAGTGGAGTCTGCTTGGGATTCTCTCTCTCCCTGCCTCTCTCTGCCCCTCCTCCACCCACATTCTCTCTCTCTCTCTCTCAAAATAAATAAATAAACTTAAAATAAATTTGTTGGTAAGGTAATCATAGGACTGACATTCCATCACATTTGCCGTGTTCTATTGGTTAGAAGCAAGTCAAGCTTGTTCTTGACAGAATACCTGCACTCAAGGGGAAGATGATTATACAAGGATGAAGCTTCGTAGGAACCACTCCAGGGTGTGTTCATAAGTTCATAATTTTATTTGGTTGTCTATCTTTTATTACTGAATTTGAGAGTTATTTATACATTCCAGAGGCATGTTTTTAAATTAAATATATAATTTTCTCCCTCCTCCACAATACTTGTTGCATATCCACTCTGAGCAAAGAGTTGATGTGCAACAAACATTTGAGCAGTGACATGAGAATGATTTTCCATTAGACAAATACATTAGCATTTAATTTTCTAAAATAATTTAGTGTAATGGCCAATTAATTCACCAATTTTGAGCTTTTTATAGATCTAGCAAATCCATTATTATACAGTGTATTTATCATCTGAGTTATTATCCCTTATTAAATGTTGGGGGGGGGGTTCTGTCTCCAAGTTTTCCATACATTTAAGTGCTCTATCCATTTTTTTCCCTGTGGGTTCCCACACTTTACACCACTAATCATTTTAGATTTTCTGAGGTGGTTTTGATTTCATGTATTCTGATTGGAGGCTTAGAAACAATGATAAGACAATCCATACTTCTAAAATTCTCTTTTCTCAATTTTGTAAATTTCTATTTTGTGATGGGTTTATTGTACTAATAATCTCAATTTTTGTCCTGATTGCATCCAAGCCATTTACTATGTTCATTTTCAGTTCAACCTCCCAAGAGGTGAATTATAGTCTCCCTTCTTAACTTAATTCTGAGTTGGTCATGTAACTTCCTTTGGCCAATTGTTAGGAGATGCTTGAAAATACACTTGCACATTTTTGTTTCTTTCTTTTTGTCTTTGCCATAGGACATGCCTGGGAAAGCACGTTAGAGGATGGGGCACATGGAGAAGAGCCAAGTTGCCCAGTTGTCTTAGCTCACAGATCAGCAGACCAGAGCCAACTGCCAGATGTGAGGGAGCCAACTGAGATCAGAAGAAATTTCTAGCCACGTCCAGCTTAAATCACTGACCCACACACTCGTGAGCTAGACAAATGCTTATTGCCTTAAGCCACTGCATTTCAGACAGATTGTTGCACAGCATTGCTGTGGCAATGGATAACTGATAATGTGTCCCATAAATCTTGGGAATTTGGAAGCTGCCCCTCCATTTGGCCTCCATGAAACAAAGATTGAATGCTTTCTATTTGCAAAGCATTGTACAAAATGCTCTGTTAGGTTATTTTAGTTAATCCTGACAACAATATTACCTAGAAGATAGATAATATTACTCAAATTTTAGTGGCAAGGAAACTTTAGAGGCAAACTTAGGGAAGGTTAAGTGACTTGCCTAATATAGCTAAATGATAGGAAATAAAATGGACAGTTAAACCCTGGAACACTGCTTTTAGAGCCTCTGTGCTTTTACTGTAGATGCTTACTGCTTATGTTACTGGTACCCTCATCTCATCTTTTCTTCTGTCCACCTCCACCTCCTTCAGGAGAAGATCTTGTGTTCCAGTTTGGGATGCGGAGACCATCTTTATGTTTAGCTGCCCTTAATACTACTTTCTTACAGCTAGTGTAAATGGCCATCTTCCCCATTAGCCTGGAAGTTCTTTTGAGTAAGTAAAATACTTACTGTATTTTCTCCTATAGCTACTGTGAAATAGAATTTTTAAAAAGATAATGATCTTATTTAAGTTTGAGAAAATCTAGTTATCTCCCAAAAGCAATTTATACTGAAGTAAGACTCTGAGAATATATATATTTATATGTTAAACACACACACACATTTAAAAATGGCACTGTTATCCCAATCAATCTAATTGGTGGAATGCACAGCAGAGGTTCCCCCCCCCCACCTCCATTTTGTTGGACAGCTTTAGGCATATGGTGTTTGAATTTGGAGTTTGATGTCTACAAAAATAAAACTCTCCTGTTTCATGTTTTATTATATTAGTATTGTAAACAGGGATTGATATAAAACTGGCATCAAATTTGCAATTAGTTTCTGTATTTAAGAAATTGTTTTATAATTGTCACTTGCAATGTACTTTAGGTATGCTGCCACCAGGTGGCGGAAGAGCGCCAGGCAGGTCTCTACAGTAAGGAATTTACATGTTTTCTGAGGTTCAAGGTAATAGCTTTTTGCTTGAGTTCAAAAATAATTTCAGACCACAGATATTCAACTTAACATAATACATGTCTGTAGCAAAATAGCTAGACTTAAACTCTAAATCAATCTTAAACATCTTTAAAGCAGATATAAATCCCAAGCTACAAATTCACCTACCTAATCTCTCTCCTTTTCAGCATTTTAAATTATTTCCATAATGGGCTGATTCTAACACAAATCTTATATACACACTTTAGTAAAAATGTTAATCTTTATGATTTACTCTGAGTCTTTATTTATTGTCGATCTCTTTCATCATAGCTTATATGTCAGGCTTCAAAATTCTTAATAATTTTCTTTTAACAAAAATACCTCTTTGGCTTCCACTTCCTCTAAGAAGACAGAGGCTCATCTTTTCAGTATGATCTCAGATCTCCTCCCAAGGAAGACCCAAAGCATTTCTCCATCAGGATAGCATGAAAAGTGTATTTGCATTTTATGGAGGATTTTTTTCCTTTTTATTTTCTACACTATAGGAATAATTCATTAGAATTTTTCCCCTCTCAAAGCTCCACAGAGCTAGTTTACTGTATTTACCTATTTAACTGCAACATCAATGAATCTCCTTAGCAACAGGCTAAGTATCTCCAGAGAAGAGTTCTTAAAGAAATAAAAGTCTTCAAACCATATTAGAAATCTAAGCAAAATGCAGAATAAAAAGTTAATGGACTTCATTATAATTAATAATACTGTATATTTACAAGGAGCAATTTCAATGTAAAGAAAGTATCAACTACTTTGAGCAGCAGTCAGAAGTTCCCACTCTATGGGTCATCAGGCAGAAACTTTGGAACAGATTCTAGAAGGTTTAAGATTATGGATGATAAGTTGAGAATGAGTACACCCCTATACTCTGAGCCACTCCCCTGCTCTGCCCTACAGTGTTTTGTTTCAAGAATAAAGAGGACTGAACGGCTGAGAATCAAGGGTCAGTGCTATGTAGTTGGGGGAGAAAACAAAAAGAAACTAGCAATTCTGTACCTCAGGGTGGTCAGAAAAAAAAAAAGTTGGGGGGAGATCCTCAGCAGCTTTATCCTGAATGTTGCTACACGAGCTGAGAGTCATTCTCCCTGACATTCACCCACTCCTAGAGTGCAGATTTTGAGCAGTGCTAAGCAGTGAGGGTTTGGGTGGGGCTGGTAGGGAAAGATGCTATCTGTTGAGAGGGGGAGACTGAGAGGACAGCACAGCAGAAAGGGGCTGGAGTTGGGAAGACGGCAAGACAGAGGTTGAGCAGTGATTCTTAGAGACTGGACTTTGCATATTAAACAGGGCTTTCTGGGTTCCAGAAGGTGAGGACTGAGAGTGAGAAGCAAATGGCAACTAAGCTGTGAATGCAAGCTCCAGGAGAGCTGGCCAGCAACCAGCCTAACTCTGGGAGACAGAGCTGAGGAAGAAAGAGAGAAATTGAGGCAAAAGAAAATAAAATAGAGAGGGAAGAGAAAGGGATGGGTGGTAAAACTCTCATATGATTTTGAGTCTCACAGAAAACCTGTGAAGCCAGTGCGCTGTAGACTGTTAATGGAGGCCCAGAGTTGGAAGTGACTTAAGGTCACACACTGAGTGGCAGAGGTAGCACTCCAAGTTGAGTGACCTGATTTCAAGATACAGATGAAAGAAGGGAGGGTGCATTTGAAACACTGACACATACCACATGTCCTACCTTTACTTTATAAACAGTAACTAAATTTTTTACATAACCAGGGCTTAGCTTTTTAAGGGTCAAACCTGAAAAGTTTTAGCCACTATTGAAAAGCATTTCTGAAATGTTTTATATTTGTCCTAACCTTCTTTGAATACTGACTATAATTTTCCCTCTGCTTGATATGAGGGATATAGTGATGAAAATTGAGTCTATATTTATGTATTTCCAATTGAGAGATACTCCCAGGTTCTAAGGAGACAGGCAGATTTTATTGCTGTCACGCCTGATACGTTTGTGGCTTGAAATAGCTGATAGCTGTATGGCAGAATCAGCTGACTCAGCTCCTTCCCTCCCAGTCAGTTCTTCTTGAGTGTTGGCTTCTGGCCCCTGCCTACTCTTCTGATCATGTCATTCTCCTGATTAAAATCTTTTTAATGGCTCTCCACTGATTATAGCCATGGTTTTCAACCCAGCAGCACATTAAAATCACCTGGGGAGCTTTTAAAAGACTCCAAGTGCCCAGATGCCATCATCAATGATTTCAATTCAATTGTTTAGCTATGGGCCCTAGTTTATGGGGATTAACCAAAGTAGCATGGATTTGGGCTTCCCGCCAAGATGGAGTAACAGGGATTGGATTCATCCGCACCCTGCTTTCACCTGAAACAACTAAAAAGCCTGACAATATTTGAAACATTGATTTTGAAGATGTTGGAAAGAGGCAATGAAGGGCCTTGATCCCTGAAAGATGAGAAACATAGTGAGACCTACAGTTGCCCCAGTTTACCACCTTGAGAGAATTCCCAGGCGATGATGCAGGAGGAGGAGTCCAGGGAGCCTGGAAGACTCTTTGAATTGAGAGGCTGGAGATGAGGGTCTAGGGAGACTGAAGTGGCTGCTGTGTTTTGGGCAGAGTATTAGAGCAGAGGAAGTACTGATCAGCACATGCATATGAGGGAACTATCTGAGGCCAAATTAAAAAAAACACCTACCTGAAAAGATTAATGGGGATAGTAGACAGAGTTCAAATGGGGTGGGTAATAGTTTGCACTATTCAGACTGGGAAATCTGGAAATTCATAGGACATTGTTAGAATATTCAGAAGCATCTTGTCCCATTAATGGAAGTATTAGCCATGGACTAAATAAATGATGCTCTAGGCTTGCTTGACAAATATTCAAAGCAAGACCTGAAAGGATCAGAGTATATCCACGGAGCTTTTCTATGTCCCAGAACAAAGGTCAAGAATATTTACAAGAGTACAAAAATATCCTACACCCAACAAAGTAAAATTAACAATGTCTGGCATGCAATAAAAATTATCAGGCACGCAAAAAATTGAGGAGAAAAATAAGTCAACTGAAACCAATCCCAAACTGATAAGAGATATTGGAGTTAGAAGATGAAGGCATTAAAACAGTTAATGTAACTGCATTCCATATGTTCAATATGTTACAGGAAAGATTGAGCATGTTAAATACACATATGAAAAAAGATAAAAAAGACTCATGTCTAACTTCTGGAGATGAAAACTATAATCACTAAGATAAAAATACACTGGGTGTTAATAATGGCAGATTAGATATTACAAGGAGAAAAGATTAGTGAACTTGAAGTCATGTAATAGAAACTATCCAAATGAATCACAGAGAGAAAAAATATTGAAGAAAATGAACAGAGCATTGGTGAGCTGTGGTCCAACTTCGAATAGCCTAATATACATATGATTGGAGTTTCCAAAGCAGAGGAGAGAGAATGTGGGACAGAAAATAGTATTTTAAGAAATAATGACCATGGTGCAGCAACTATGGAAAACAGTATGGATGGTCTACAAAAATTTAAAAATAGAATTACATATGACCCAGCAATCCAACTTCCGGGTGTATATCCAAAAGAATTACAAACAGGATCTCAAGGAGATACTAGCACACTGATGTTCATTGAGACATTATCCATAATATTCAAGAGGTGGAAGAAACTAAATGTCTGCCAACAGATGAATGCATAAAGAAAATGTGGTATATACATGCAATGGAATATTATTCAGCCTTAAAAAGAAGGAAATCCTGTTATATGCCATAACATGGATGAACTTTGAGGGAATTAAGTCACAAAAAGACAAATACTGCATGATTTTACTTATGTGAGGTTATCTGATGTAGTAGTCAAACTCTTAGAAACAGAAAATAGAATAGTGGTTGCAAGGCATGGGGAGAGAAAGAATAGGGGAATTTTTGTTCAATGGATATAGTTTCAGTTTCACAAGATGAAAATTCTAGAGATCTGTTACACAACAATGTGCATAAACCACTGTACTTAAAAATGGTTAACATGGCAAATTCTATGTGTTTTTGACTACAGCAAAAATGACTGTGGGGATGGTTGCATAACTGTGAATATACTAAAAATGATCGAATTGTACACTATAAATGAGGAAACTGTATGATATGTGGATTACATATCAATAACGCTGTAAAAAGTTCAGGATATTACACAGTAATGAGAGAGAATAAATAGTCCCACAACTATGTGCCATGTGATATAAACGAAGAAGCTCCATGCGAGAACACACCATACAAAAGAAGCAAACTGACCTCTGCTGTTAAAAGTAAGGAGGGTAGGGGTGCCTGGGTGTTTCGGTCAGTTAACTGTCAGACTTCAGCTCAGGTCATGATGTCGTGGTTTGTGAGTTCGAGCCCCGCATCAGGCTCTGTGCTGATAGCTCAGAGCCTGGAGCCTGCTTTGGATTCTGTGTCTCCCTCTCTCTCTCTGCCCCTTTTCCCTGCTTGCTCTCTATCTCGGTCTCTCAAAAATAAATAAAGATGTTAAAATTTTTTTTTTTAAAAGTAAGGAGGGTAGTTGCTTTAGGGGACTGTGGGGAGATTAGTGACTAGATAGGGCCATGAGGGGCCTTTTGGATGCTGGTAATTTTCAGGTTCTTGTTCTGGGTGCTAGTTACATGTGTGTAAATTTTTGGCAAAAATACAATGACATACAGTATATGGATTTTTGTGTGTATGTTATACTTCCATAAAAAACGTTTTGAAAACTTGAAGGGAAAAGGAGAAATACAAGAATTTAAGGGGAAACCAAAGAAATTAAAAAGAGAATGACCCCAAAATTTCCAAAGTTAGTGAAAACTATAGACCTCATATCTAAAAGCTCAAAAAAAAATTTACACACAAGAAACATGAGAAACAGTACATCAAGATATATCCTAATCAAATTTTTCAAAACCAGTAATAAAGAGAACACCATTAAGTGCAGTCAGAGGGAAAAAAAGACAAGTTATATACAGAGGAACAGCAACAACAACAAAACCGAAAAAAGAAAGGATAACAGCAGATGTCTCGTCACAAATAATGCAGGAGAGAGGATGGTGGGTCTACATCTCTAAAATACTGTTACTCTAAAATTCTATATTCAGCAAAAACAGTTCTTTAAAATAAAGGCAAAATAAAGTCTTTCTACCAGCAGTCCCACAGAATAAAAAATGTTAAAGGAAGGTGTTCGGGTAGAAGGAGAATGACAGCAGATGAAAATATAGTTATAAAACAAAGGAATGAAGAGCAGGAATGGCTTTGTGGGTGTGTGACCTGTGAGATTACACAAGAGCCTGTTCTTCCAAGGAGTCTGTGCTTGGCTTAATGTTCTGCTGTCATTGTGTTAAAAGTTTCAAATAAGTTTTGAACAACGGGACCCCTATTTTCATATTTCACGGGACCCCCAAATTATGAAGAATTAATAATGGTCCTAATGAAGAGAATACTTTGCAGCCCATGAGATGAGAGTGGGGGAAAGGCTGGGACGCTGAGCTTGGCTTAGGTCATAGGTTCAGGCATGGAATGTGGAAGGCTATAGGAAGCTCCTTTGGAGGAAATTAGGAATGTTTTGATTTTTTTTCTCTTTATTTCCTTTATTAAAAAACTTATCACTTCTTAATAATTATTATTTTTGTTTTTTGTTTTTTGTTTATTTTTTTTTATTTATGTTTTTTGTTTATTTTTTGTGTATTTTGTTTTTTTATATATGAAATTTATTGACAAATCGGTTTCCATACAACACCCAGTGCTCATCCCAAAAGGTGCCCTCCTCAATACCCATCACCCACCCTCTCCTCCCTCCCACCCCCCATCAACCCTCAGTTTGTTCTCAGTTTTTAACAGTCTCTTATGCTTTGGCTCTCTCCCACTCTAACCTCTTTTTTTTTTTTTTCTCCTTCCCCTCCCCCATGGGTTTCTGTTATGTTTCTCAGGATCCACATAAGAGTGAAACCATATGGTATCTGTCTTTTTCTGTATGGCTTATTTCACTTAGCATCACACTCTCCAGTTCCATCCACGTTGCTACAAAAGGCCATATTTCATTTTTTCTCATTGCCACGTAATATTCCATTGTATGTTTTGATTTTAATCAGAAGAGTGAATGAAATCTGGGTGGGGAAAAAACAACAGTTGTCCACTAAAATAACTTTTTTTACAGTAGACATTTCTAGATAGAACATGATTTTCTTTTTTGTACAGAGGTGGTTCATAAATGGCTATGATCAGAGGGTTTTAGTTCTTCATGAAATTCATTTGTTTGCTGAGTGCTCTCTTCAGGCCCAAATACCTTGTTTAGTTTCTCTCTCTCTCTCTCTCTCTCTCTCTCTCTCTCTGTGTGTGTGTGTTTTACTAATTCTGACATCAACACTTCAGTAGTGCCTATTCCATAATATTGACCCCGAGGCACTACAAGTTTGTAAATTTACTTTGAATTCAAAACAAAAGCTATATTGCTTCCAGTGAAGTTTTAACATTTAAGTGTATTCTACTGTAGTATAATTCAATCTGAGTGTAGAGCAAGGCTCTAAAGTTGAAAGCAGCATAATAGGTGCAGATATGCAAAATATGCTGAAAGGTAGTGGAGCCAATAATGCCAGAATAGCGCATCACCACCCCCAGGCCATATATGAAAGGGCTAAAAACCACTGGAACGGGGGTATTTATTTGGGAGACGATTATTCCTCTCATGTATGGAAGGGAAAAGGGTGCTTTTTCCAAAACTTGAGCCAAATGAGGGAAGCTTCCAGAGAATTCCTAGAAGAGCTTGCAGTTTAGATGCAGGGAGTAAGAGTAATAGAGTTCATGAGCTTTGTCTGATACGGACCTGATAAAGTCTGAAGCTAGCTGTCCTGAAGTCTTGTGAAGAGCAAGCTGTACTATATATGAGTGTAAGTGAAATATTAAATCCACAGAGAATTTGCAAAGTTTGTTCTACACTTGAATACTCATATCCAGTTATTTAGTTTAAAGCCTTTGGCTTTGATTAAAGTTGTTAACATTTGAAGTGTTTAATAATGTAGCCTCCCTAGTGTGGAAATATGAATATTTTTCTCATTGATTAATGTCCTATAGTGAAGACATAACCTTTTACTTAAAATAATTGGTTTGGAAATGGAATTATAACATTTATCTTCCCCTTACATCGCCTTCAATTTATGAATTTGCTGATTATTCTTCTTGGTTGGGAGTATAAGTTACCATTTGCCTTTACCCAATACATGTACACAGACACAAACACACACACTCATACGATGCAAAAAAGACTTTCAAAGAGTAATTTAATTGCAGTTATAGAAATAAGGGTAGGATAGAAAGGAGTGAGAGTTTATAATGCTGATCATGAAATAAAAACATCAAAGTAAGTAATGAGTCTAAATTTGATACTGATGGGACTATATTTCTATAGCATTTAAAACAAATTAAGTCACCAAAGTAAAGATTTAACACAAAATTAGAATATGAAATTTGAAAATTCTTAGTATATCTCCGAGTGATTAGATTATTATGAAATTTCCCTGGAAAAATAGAAATTAAATCAACAACGCTGCAACAAAAACAAAAACAAAACCCAAAACCAAAAAACTGAACAAACAAAAATCTGACAGTCCTAAATAAAAGCATGATGAAAGTATAGTTTCAGCAGCTACTACGCAAGAAGCAAATGATCTTCTAATCAAGTTACTGCTGTAAAAATAAGTTAAATGATTTAAGAGACACATATGGGTATTGCTACCTGAATTATTTTGATTCTACCCAAAGGTATTTAAAACACAACCACTGGGATAAAGGACCTGAATGTGAGACAGGAAACCATCAAAACCCTAGAGGAGAAAGCAGGAAAAGACCTCTCTGACCTCAGCCTCAGCAATTTCTTACTTGACACATCTCCAAAGGCAAAGGAATTAAAGGCAAAATGAACTATTGGGACCTCATGAAGATAAAAAGCTCCTGCACAGCAAAGGAAACAATCAACAAAACTAAAAGGCAACCAACAGAATGGGAAAAGATATTTGCAAATGACATATCGGACAAAGGGCTAGTATCCAAAATCTATAAAGAGCTCACCAAACTCCACACCTGAAAAACAAATTATCCAGTGAAGAAATGGGTAGAAAACATGAATAGACACTTCTCTAAAGAAGACATCTGGATGGCCAACAGGCACATGAAAAGATGCTCAACGTCGCTCCTCATCAGGGAAATACGAATCAAAACCACACTCAGATATCACCTCACGCCAGAGAGGCCAAAATGAACAAATCAGGAGACTATACATGCTGGAGAGGATGTGGAGAAATGGGAACCCTCTTGCACTGTTGGTGGGAATGCAAACTGGTGCAGCCGCTCTGGAAAACAGTGTGGAGGTTCCTCAAAAAATTAAAAATAGACCTACCCTATGACCCAGCAGTAGCACTGCTAGGAATTTAACCAAGGGATACAGGAGTACTGATGCATAGGGCCACTTGTACCCCAATGTTTATAGCAGCACTCTCAACAATAGCCAAATTGTGGGAAAAGCCTAAATGTCCATCAACTGATGAATGGATAAAGAAATTGTGGTTTATATACACAATGGAGTACTATGTGGCAATGAGAAAGAATGAAATATGGCTCTTTGTAGCAACGTAGACGGAACTGGAGAGTGTGATGCTAAGTGAAATAAGCCATACAGAGAAAGACAGATACCGTATGTTTTCACTCTTATGTGGATCCTGAGAAACTTAACAGAAACCCATGGGGGAGGGGAAGGAAAAAAAATGAGGTTAGAGTGGGAGAGAGCCAAAGCATAAGAGACTCCTAAAAACCGAGAACAAACTGAGGGTTGATGGGGGGTGGGAGGGAGGGAAGGGTAAGTGATGGGCATTGAAGAGGGCATCTTTTGGGATGAGCACTGGGTGTTGTATGGAAACCAATTTGGCAATAAATTTCATATATTAAAAAAATTAAAAAAATTAAAAAAAACACAACCACTGTAGTTAGATTTTTAAAGCTATTCTTGTACTTCTGAGCAGAGAATTAAAAATGCTCTAAAGCTGAATTTTATTTATTCATTTTTTTGATGGGTACTTTTATCATTATCAATATTGTAGGGTATCATAAGCATGGGTTAGAATTATTTCCTTAGTAAATAATGATAAAGCCAATGGAAAGAAATGAATTACACGTTCTGCACTGAAATTCACACATTAATAAATTTAATTTTTAATTTTAATTTTTTTTTAGAGAGTGAGTGTACACATGAGCAGGGCAGGGGTAGAAGATTAGGGAGAGAGAAACTTAAGCAGGCTCCATGCCCATCACAGAGCCCTATGCAGGGCTTGATCTTACAACCCTTGAGATCATGACCTGAGCTGAAATCAAGAGTTGGACACTTAACCTACTGAGGCGTCCCTACACATTAATAAATTGGGCAGTGTTAAAATTTATTTCATCTAACCAAATCTCTTTAGTAGGTACACAGTGGTAAAATAAGTTAATGTTGTTTTTCATAACTGCAATACTTTTTTTTGTTTAGGAAATGGATTAATTTCATAATTATCCATACATATTTCATGGAGGAAATATGTAGTCCTTTTATCTAACCCCCCCCCCATGTAGAGTTGTCGAGGTTATCAATAGCAGTAGGAACTGTTGTGTACACTTGGTAATACCTTGTGCAAGGCCTGAGTGACCTTCTGAGTAAAGAAAATTCATGTACTTATGCACTGTTAACAAGTTTTTAGCTCTCTTAACAAGCCTTTGGAGAAGACTATAATTCAAGGTAGAGATTTATCCCACAGGCATCTGCAGAGGGAACAATTTGCCTGACAATTGTCTCCATATATTCATAGAACATGAAAATATCAATACAAAAGTAAAAGTAGTATTAATGATGTTATTAATGATAGTAGCAGACACAGACAAAACAGAGCTATTAATCAAACAGCTTCTGAATAGGAAGCATAGATTAGGTAATAAAAGGAAGAATTATTGGCATCTGCTCAATTCTCTAAGTCTAGACACACATGGGCCTGTAAAACCTTACGTCTTAAAAGTTTCTTTGTGCTTGATTCCCACTACTGAGAATGCTGATATTAAGAAATAGGATTTCCACTACTCTCTCATCCCTATACTTTGGGTGGTGCTGTGACCAAAATCTTCTATAGATTATTCAAAAAACCTTGTTTTTCAAAGGCAATAATGCACTCTGACAAAAGAAAGATCTTTGGGGTCTTTTTGAAAGATTACAATTTCAAATGTATTTGTAGTTTTCAAATCACAATTTTGTATAGTTTTCATTTTTTCATGGAAATACTTCAAATAAACTTATACTCACTGAGTTACTGTTTTCAATATCAAGCAAAATACCATGTGGCATTGGAGGCTTAATCGATATGATTCAATGATGCTGAAGGTATTAGTAATTATAGCAGCAGCCAGTCTCCCCTCCCTTTCCTCTCCTCCCCTCCACCAGCAGACCTCTGTATCAAAGACAGCCTACCCTTGCACTTTTCTCTTCACTTTATACACAACAATAGTTATTGAAGTCATTTGGTTTCCTTAAAATGAAACACTCATTACAAAGATTCAGGATGTGAATTTCTCTAAAAAGCTGTGCTCTAAATCAAAGTAACTGCACATTCTCTTCAGGCTAGAAAACCACAAATTATGGATACTTAATATAGAATTACTGGGCCCATATATTATATATGTGATTATTTTATATTTGGATGTCTTCCCTCATTATTTGGGATAAATTAAAGTCTTTAATTTGAGACCAAAGCTTTGTAAGCCAGAAGGCACACATTGTGACTTTCTTTCATTTGAAAACCCAACAACCCTGAACCATCAAATGAACTACCCTTGTAGCAGTACCAGTGAGCATAAAAATTTTGTTCTCTGATTTCCAAGTCTAAAGGTGCAGACCAATTTTTGTTTATAATAAAAATATCGATGGAATTAAATGACTTGCGTAGCCTCCTCATCAAGGGATGAACTTGCCCATATAGATGTCGTAAACTTTAAATTCCATCAGCTTAAGGAAAATATACTGGGTTGGTGTCAGATGCAGATGCACTCCAGGCCTAAAGAACTGGCCTCCAGAGCTAAGACACAGTGACTATGTTGTCCAATTCTGATACAATGCTTGTGACAGGCACTTGTCCCCAGATTGAAGTCAGACTGTATTACAGCAAATGTAACCAAAGGGAAAATACTTAAAGACTCTGTATGGTGGAAAAGGCTATTATTCTGTCCCAGCTTAAGGTTGGCTGGTGTATGGGTGGTGGTGGATCAATCTCTGAGCCCTGACATCAAACCTGGGGCCTCAGAGCACCACTGACCCACAGTCATTGTAGCCATCCTCAAGGGACACAGTGATTGAACAAGGATGCCTAGGCTGCTGGCACTCCCAGCACTGGGAAAAGTGTGGTTCAAGCTCACATCTTAAATGTTAGCCCTGGCATTTGGATTTTGAGAGACTTATCAACCTGCTTCAGTGATCCTTGCTTCAAAGAAGACATTTCATAATAGAGTTCTATTGGAATCCCTTCTTTTCAATGAGGGATTACTGCTAATGCCAGTTAAGTGAGTGACTCATGTGCTATCTAAGTATTTGTTCTTCAGTGGGGAACAACAGTATTCAGAAGATGATATACAGAGATATTTGTCAAGTTGTATCATTACCATTGACTAGAATGTCACTTAATTGGAAACATGTTTGTTTGATCTATGGAAGGTGCCCCTTTAACAAATGGCTAAGAGTAGTCATCAAATGAATATTGGATTCTCAGTGGAGAACTGAAATCTTCTTGATGCAACTAAAATGCAATACAGTTTCTGTTAGTTCCACTGTGTTGCCACACAGACTAAGAACAAAATTAATCAGAGGCTTTTAGTCAGACAATGGGTTTCTTCTGAAATAATGATAGCTTTTGTGAGGGAGTAAGGACAGAAACCAAAGAGGAGCTGATGGCAAATTGGAAGAAGCAGCCAAGAATTTGTCCATTTAAAGTGATTTTTGGATTAAAGAATAGTTTTTAGTGGATGTTCTAGAAAAGATATTATTTTTAAAACAGACTTTTAAGAGCAAAGAATAATTAGTTACTTAGTTACTACTAATAACGATCATTTAAAATAATTAATGACATGAAATATGTGGAGACTGGACTTTTGGAGAGAAAGTGGCATAAACAGTAGAAAAAAATCTCTTTTGAATGATTAGGTATTTATATGCTTTATCTTTCAGTTTATGAGTGTTTTTCTTCAGTTTTAGAATATAAAATTTAAATCTAAGAAATTCTCTAAAAGATTAAATGATTTTTCACTGCCTTTAGCAAAGAAATGTTCATGATGCCAAATATAATGTGAAGGCAGGATAATTACATGTTACCTCTTCATTTCTTTCATTCCTTGATGCCATTAGAAATAAAAGAGCAGTAAAAATGAAATGAGTAAAGTATCAGCATTAAAACTATTTATGCAGACCTAGTTGATCTCTTTGGGCTTGAATACATTTAAAGCAGAAGGCATATCTGCAAATTCTTGATGGATGTCCAAACAGCAACAAAGAAAGAAAAAATTACCCACCTACAACAGGAATTTCATTTACAAAGGGTGAATGAGAAGGTGTCTTTAAGAGACCAACTTACGTTAATAAGTTCAACCTCCCAGATTTTTTTCAACAGGTCCATCGATGTGTAGCCATTAATTAGAAAGGCTTTGGTGTAGTCACCTAGTTCAATGGAATCCAGCCACTCAGCAACAGAAGTGGGATGATAGCCATCATGGCCAATGGGTCTCATCTGTAATTTAAAAAATCACATTAGGATTAGGTTACTTTGTGTTCTGTCAAACAATGGATTATGCCACTTGGAAATTCATCTGATGTGAAGCAACAGATCTTTTTGGATAAGAAAATAAGGAAAACCAAAATACTTTACGCACAATTCTAAATCATTGATAATTATCACGCTGAATTAGTTTTCAAAACTGCACCCAGAAATTTCTAATGTAGTCGCTATCTCCACTCCCTATTTGAGAAAACAAAATATGTCAAATTTCTGTTATAAACATTATTGACATTCTGTTGGATGGAATTTAAAATCATGTCAGTTGAGCAGTATTAAATTCAATGCTGAAGGCACAGGAAACTGTGCTCCCAAAATGTAGATGATAATTCTCATATGTATAACATCAAAGCATGTGAAAATAATGCATGACTTAAACATCCAAAGGAATTCATGCTTATGCAAGACATGTATTGTAGGTAGTGCAAACACGCTGGAGAAACATACTGCCGTGTGAAGCAGTGAAGAAGAGGCTTTTGGGTGTTTAGAGACCATGTGTTCTGCATAGACTCTACAGTATGTTAGACATGAATAGAGAACTTGCTGGCAGACAGGTTCCTATTTTTTGTCAGCTATATACAGATTTTTTTTTCTTTAGGAGAACAAAGAAGTGTGACAGCAGCATAATGTTTCTCAGTTTAAATTGGAGTGTGAAAGTAATTTAAGCAAGAGAAACTTCTGGGTTTAAAATTTTGTATGATTATTCTAGTCTTTTAGCTTTTATTTGGAATTTTAGTTGAATTTGTGGTTCTTGGATTTTGAAGTAACTCACTTCTAAGGCTTGGCGTTGCTCTGGATGCCATGCGGTGTATCTAATACTTCAGCTATTATGGACAGGTGGTGCTTCAGCAACCGGATGTGATCCTTCAGTGAAATTCATGATGGGAATAGCAAACTGGGCAAAATACATAGATTTTCCTCTCCCTTCAGATTCAAGGAGATAAATATTAATGGAAATCTAGATGATTCTGATTTGTTAGCAGAGAAAAGATTAGTCTGGCTGTCAGGGATTCAGATTTTAATCCTAAACATGGTAGGCTTTCTGTCACTATGCAGCATTCTCATTTTGGAGATTCTTCTCACTCTTCCATTTGTTATTTTGGATTCAAGGTGTTCATTAGGGATCAACACCTGTGAAAAGGAGGGATGAGAAGCAGAGTTGGGCAGAAGAGGAGACGGATTGTGATGGGTCCTGGTGAAGCCTCTGTGGCAAAGGTCATGTTATTCAAGGTCAAGTGCTGGGCAGCCTTTGTGCTCCATCATTCAGCTGGATATGGCTGCCATGGGAGAAGCATGACTCTAGCGAGGCTGCTCTCCATAGCAGAGGCAGACCCTGCAGATGCTGACAGCTGGAGGCTGTCTGCTGACCACTCTCCCTGCTGCTGGGCAAGTCCTTCCTTGATGACAGAGCCTGGAGGAGCATTTCCGTGTTTTCCAGAATATTCTGGACCCGGAGTCACCTAAGGTTAACGTTTTGCCACATTTGGTTTCTACCTTTTTCTCTACACCCACTTCCTCATTCACATGCACACAACACACTTTGTTTTAGGTGAACCATTAGAAAGATGTTTTTTCCCCTAACACTATTTGCAGACATCATGAAACTTCACCCCTTGATGCTTCAGTATGCATCTTCCAAGAATAAGGGCATGCTTCTACATAGCCATAGTAGCATCACACTCAAGAAGTTTATCATTGATAAAGTTATATTATCTAATATACAGTCCATATTTAAGTTCCCCACATATATGCCAAATAGAACTTGTAGCTTATTTTCCTTCTGGACAAGCTCAATCAAAAGTCAAGGCAATTATATTTTTAAGGATTTCTTCTGCCTTTTTCTCTCTTATTCTTCTGGGATTATGTTTACTCTATCATTTTTAAATTACTTTTTCTTCTTTCCTCTTTCCTATCGTTCCCAATCTATTTTCCATTTTGAGGCTTAAATGTCCTCTATTGGGAGTTATGGTGTAACTCATCATTTGCATGACAGTCTGAACTGCATCAGGCTTTTTGTATGTCACTTGTACATTGGACTGACCCAGTTTAACTACTCACTGAATGTTTGTTCAGTAACACTTAACACAATGTTTATTATGCAGTAGCTACAAATGTAAATGACAACTCAGGGTTTGTAAAATGAAGTTTAGTGGCAGTTGCAAATAACTGAATGTTGTGTATGTGTAAAATTGAAGATTAGGATCCAAAGCAGAGGCACAAAGTATTAAGTACCTCATATTCTATAGAGTTATAAAAACATTGGGCTAGGGATATTCTCCAGTACTTATTAAGAGGTGGTTGATCCAATGCTACTATGCTGGTTACTCACTGCAGCTTAGGAAACTCCCTGACTGTCCCAGTTGACAGAAGGAAATAACTGGAGAAAGGGCAAGAAGGAAGGAAGAGAAGCTCATTGGAGTTGAAATTAGCAACTTGGCAAAGGTCTTACTGTTAGCCATCCAGGATCTGATGACCCCAGCAGCAGATACAGGGATAAACCTAGGAAGCCTTGAATCAGTCTGGGGTGGAGTCAGATGTCCCATACCAGAGAACTCAGCGTGCGCGCGCACACACACACACACACACACACACACACACACACACAACTCCTTTGAGAGAGCAATTACTTGTCATCTGCTACACAGAGGTTGGATGATGATCAGAGTTGGCCAAAGAGTGGTGGTGGGGATACCAACTAGACCTCTTCAAAGCAAACCCTATTAGTGTAAAAAAAGTTTGTTTTCCCCTCCAATCCCTCCTTCTTGCCCCAGTGGCAGCAAATTTAGAATCAGAAAAGGGAAAGGTACCAGTCCCTTGGGGTAAGCCTAAACTTGGGAAGGGGAAGGTCAAAGGGAATAAAATTAGAGGCTTAAGTGGATTGGAACTGAGTTTTCAATATTTTACATGACGGGAAAGTTATTGGATATGTCTGAATGACATTAAAAATGACAGAGCAGCTGAACTTGGTTGAAGGTAGGATTGAAAAAAAAAATAAATCATATCAGTATCTGACTAAACGCAGACTGCTAAGTAATCTGGTTACTCCTGTGAGGCGAGTTCTCCCTGAGCAACCTTAAGGAGGTGAGAGGGAGGAACGTGTTTGGTGGGAGAATGGGAGATGGGAACAAGGTAGAGAGCAAGAGTGACGAGAACCTGGAGATGAACATGCTGATGTGTACGGGGGCAGCGTTGATCCAGCCACTGACTTGATAAATATTTAGTCAGTGTCTGTTCTGATGAATGTTGTGGAACAATACAGAACAAAACAGTCATAGTCTCTCCCTCAGGGAAATTAATAACTCTTAATTAGAAAGTATATAAACAGATGACCAATCAATTATGAAGGCTCTGCATACCTGAATAGAGGAAAGCATTAGAGCCAAATGAAGTTACAAAATTAACTTGACACGTATTTAATGGTATGCAGAGTGGTTACTGTGCTGCACAATAATTTCTTTAGAAGCAATTCTTCCATCTGTTCCTTCATTTCTGTTCCTACTGTCACTACCCTGTTTAGGTTCTTGTTAGTGCTTACAAAAACTAACGCAAGAGCTTTCCACGTGGCCTCCCACTTTTGGTTTAGCTTATATCATGCTGCTGCATCAGTTTTCCAAAAAGCCAGGCTTTTAAGTCAATGCTTGCACAAAAACCTATAGTGGCTCCTTCTCGGTAAAAATGCAAATGTCCTATTCCAGAATTCTAGGACAATTGCGATCAAGTACAAACTTATGTTTTCAAATTAATCCCATACTACTCTGCCATGTGTACCCTAAACAGTATATTAAGTTGCTAGCCATGCCATGAACATGTGCAAGACACTTTTGTATTTTTGCTAATATTATTTTCCATGCTTGGAATGCTTTGGCTTCTATTTCTATAGTGTTTCTTCAGGATTGGTTTCTCTTCTTGAGCTTGAAGATACAAATTTCCAAAAATTTGCAGGATTTCTCACATAGAGGGCCTATAGCTATCACATAACACAAGTCAAAAATGTATCTACTTCAGCTCACAACCGGCCCTCCCTCTCAGTTTCCAATCTCAGGGGGGAAGTATTACACCATTTCCCAAGTAGATGCTCAGGAGTCATCTTACTTTCCTCCTTCTGTTTTACTATCATATTTAATTAGGCAACAAGTCTCATAAATTTGATTTTAGTTCCCTCCTTCCAAAGTGGACTTTGGAACCTGCCAATAATATCTACTTCAAGTGTTGTTGTAAAGATTATATGATATAGGGCATGTAAATTGCCTATCACAGTACTTTGAATATAATACGTCTTCAATAGCTCAGTTTTCTTTCTTCACCACTGCTCTAAATTAGGTTCGTGCTTATTTTTATTTATTTATTTGTGTGTTTTTTTTAGCCTATGCTTTGAAACTGCATAATATTGAATCCTTTGGCTGCTAATCCTTTCAACTTCTAATCAAGATTCTTCTTTCCTCTGTCATCCCTCTCTTTTCCTCACTTCATTCCTTTCCTATCTTGTTTTAAAAAGGGTTTATGCCTGCTAACCTCTTTATACTCTGCCTTTCCCCAGCAGATAGCTACTTTTCAGAAATTCATCTAACAAGGCCACTCAAGTAGATTGAATTGTTATCTATAATTCCTCACTTTCTTCCTGTATTAGAATTATGTCTCTGTGCCCTTTGCCAAGGGATCTGCATTGTATCCACTGTGATTGGAGTCACTTCTCCATCCACTGATGTTGGCCATGTACCTGCTTGGCCAATGGTACAGGTAGAAGTGTCAGTGTGACAATTTAGAGGTAAGGAAGGCTCT
This sequence comes from Felis catus, assembly GCF_018350175.1. Lineage (NCBI taxonomy): Eukaryota > Metazoa > Chordata > Mammalia > Carnivora > Felidae > Felis > Felis catus. The sequence goes on from NC_058374.1 coordinate 119,791,205, forward strand.
GTACTTCTGTGACCTACTCCTCCTTTTGTGTTTTTATGCTCTAGTATAAGAATAACAAGTGGCTGAGCAGTCACATAACTGCTGGTCCCAGGAGAAAGATGAAGACTTGTGGAGCAAACCTAAATGTAACCCAGAGCTTACAGTCTACCCTGGGTCACTAGAGTTTGGGCAAATCCAGCTGAAGTTAGATGAACTACAGCTGCCCTACAAACTTGTAAGAAAAATAAATGTATTTTTTCGTTGCTGTAAAGCTTTGAAATTTTGACATGTAAGGGAAAACTAATACAGTCATTTTTAAATTTCAAAATCCTTGGTATTTATATGAGCCAGGGTTCTCCAAATAGAGCTAATAGGATGTGTATACACACATGAACAAGTTTGAAATCTGGCAAGTCTGAGATCTGCAGGCAGGCTGTCAGACTGGAGACCCGGGAAGAGCTGATGTTGCAGCCCAAGCCTGAAAACAGTCTGGAAGCAGAATTCCCTCTTTTTCTGTGGAAGACCTCAGTCTTGGTTCTTGTAAGGCATTCAGTTGATTGGATGGAGTCCCTCCATATAATGGAGGGCAGTCTGCTTTACTCAGAGCCCACTGATTTAAATGTTTATTTCATCTAACTAATGCTTTCATGGTGACATGTAGGCTGGAATTTGACCAAACATCTGGATATCATGGCCTAGCCAAGATGACACATAAAGTGATCCAAATTGTTTAATTTACGAGTCCAAAGGCATCTCCATGAGACTGAGAAAGGCCAGGGATGCAGAGCTGAGCTAACATCAACATCCTTCCCAAGCTTTCTGGCTGTCATCTAGTAAACATCTATGTCCTGCGGCTTTACTAATCCAAAACTCAGTAATTCTGGATCTTAGGAGTATGATTTCAGGGGGCATAATCCATTTTATAGCTCACATACCTCTGTACCTTTGCTCAAGCCATTCCCTCTGCCAGGAATACTGTTTCTCCTCTGTTCTCCTGTTGAAACTCTATCCATTCTTAAAAGGTCTTATTTAAATATTGCTTCTTCTGTGAAGGCTTCTCCAATGCTACTCCTACTCCCAAGTCAAAATTAATCATATCTTCCCCAAGATTTTTGCAGTAATTTTCATATAATTCTATTATAGCTAGAGATGTGAGCATCCATCTTCTTCATTAGACTGTCACCCTTTTGATGAAGAAACGAGGTCTTAGCCATTTTGTCATCTTTTATGTGCCTAGTGGAGCATCTCATACATATCAGGTATTTGCCAAATGTTTATTAAATTAACTGATTTAATGAACACATGAAGATTAAGTGACAAATTAACTTTAGTGGCATGGAATCCAGTTGTAAAGGATATTTGTATTTTGTACTACATATTATGAACATGAGGGCTATATTTATGCCTAACATTAATGTTGCACAACTACTTAAAATGATTACAAACCAAGACCCAGTTACAGGTAATATGCTGTGTTACAAAATGCATTGGGCTTTGTTTCCATAGCCCAGCATCTCAAATCTTCTATTAACAAGCTGTGTAACTGAGGGCAAGTTACCTCACCTCTCCAAGCTTCAGCATTCTCATCCATAAAATGATGGTGTTGGGCAAATGATCTCAAAGTTCCTACATAATTCCTAAATCTTGCAATTCTATATTTTGTAAGTTAATGTCAAATTAGTGTCAGATTTATTTATCCAGTAAAGAAAATAAGAAGCCCAAAGGCAAAACTAAAAAAAATAAATTAAAATAAAAAATACAACACAGGACATTTAGGCTAAAGATAAGATGGCATCCATACTTGTTTCATGAGTCTCCAGAAGCATCCACAAGGAGCACTGTGACTCTTTTTCCAGCAGGAACATCTGGCAGGACAGAGCTAGACAGAGACAGCTCCAGTAGCTGCCAGGCCTGCAGAACTGCTGAATATGAATGGGAGCTAGGCACAGTCTGTAATCTGAGAGGCAGAATGGTGGGTAGGCAGTAGGCATTCCTAACAGAGGGTCACAGCAAGGCCATCTGATTCAACACGTTGAATCCCAAAGTGTGGGGAAAATCTAAGCTGGGACAGAAATTGGAGTCAGCAGTGAAAGAAGCTTCCAGGTCACCTTCAATCAAAAAGATAGGTTCCTTGCTCTAGAGTTGCCTTTTTTTTTTGTCTTCCCATGAGCTGGAACATAAAGTGTCTGTAGCCCAGCTTTGACTATACAGGCAAAGTAATACCCCAGAGTTTGGGAATTGCTTCTCAAACTTTAATGTACAAAAGAATCATGTGGGAAATCTTGTTAACATTCAGGTTCTAATTCAATAGGTTGGATGGAGAATTTGAGATTCTGTATTTCTAACAAGCTTCCAGTAATGCTAATGCTGTCAGTCCGTGGACCATACTTTGAGTAGCAGTGCTTTAGAGGATGACAGAGCAACAGATGGAGGGTCCTGGGTTCTTCAAGAATTGCATAGAGCAGAGCCAACTTGTAAACCTGGACTGCTTACTTCAAGATTGTTACGTGGGAGAAGTAAATGTTCTATTCTTTAAACCACTACATTATGGAGGTTTCTATTCTAGCAGCTTAGCCTTTCCTCTAATACAAACAGAATTGAAAATAAGGGAATTTCATACATAACATTTAAGGAAGCTTATACTTCCATTTGACAGTATGTTGCACTGTCTCTTGTTTTGTGAAGCCATTAATTTTCACATCCGTTGCCATTAAAAGAAACCTCATTTCCTTTTACTGTGTTTGTTGGCATCTTTTTGTCAATCACACTGTCATCCCTTTGTGATAAACTATGCAAGCGATAAGAGGGGGAAGTTGTGGGAAAACCTCAAGTATCTAGCTTTGACACCTTGTATCTGGGTACATGGTGATGTTACTAGCTGAGAAAGAGAAGAAAATAGACTGAGGTGACGTGCATGATTCTGAGATATGAGAAATTATAGATGCTGTGGAACTGTGCTCTAAATTTGGGGGAGAAGTCTGAGGAGACGTAACTTTGGGCCTCATAAGAGTATAGGTGGGTGTCTTGGCTCCTCCACTTATTAGCTGTATGGAAGCTATTAGCTGTAGGGAAGCTACTCAATCTTCCCTAGCATCCATTTTCTTATTAGTAATGTGAGAGATAAAATTAACATCTACCTCTGGGGGTAGTCATAGGCATTCAGTGAAACAATGCAAGTAGAGTTTAGCACCGTACTTGGCACACAGAAACACTCAATAAATCTTAGTTATTTTTACCGTAAGTGGGAGCTGAAATCATGCATGGATGAGACCGCAGAGGGTGTGTAGTGTGAGGAGAGAAGTGGTGTGAGGACAAACCAACACTTGCAAAGTGAAAGATAAGAAGTATACTCAGGAGGCCAAAAAAGGAATAGTCAAGACAAGAAGGAAAGTGGGGGAAATTTAGTTTCAAAGAAGGTATAGTCAGCAGTGATGGAATGCTGCAGAAAGGTCTACTAAGATGAGGACGGAGAAGGGTTCATGGAATCTAGCCTGAGGCTACGCTGCCCTGGGTTGAGGTATAGGTTAGAGATGAGAAAGTAGAAAGTGCAATCAGAGCTATTTGAATTATATAAATGGAGTCTGCATGGAAAGAGAAGGAGGGAAATGGAAGGTTTGAGAAAGCACAAGGAAAAGGCATTGGAAAAAAGTGAGAAATGAGGACTCGGAGTTGAGGAAGGTCTGAAATACGAGGGAATATAAGTCCAAGGGTGCTATGGAGATTGAGATGACATAGAGGGCTTGTCTTTTGCTTTGGGATTTTGCTAGCCTTTCTTGGAGATTATAGGATGAGAGACATAGCTGGAGTAACTTTGGGGTTAATAATCTTTGTGTTAAAACAGTTGTAAGGGCTTGGACTTGGTGAGAGCTGGATCCTTGTATGTGAAATACTGGTAAAGATCCTCCCATAGTCAGGGGCAGTCATCCCTGGAAACAAACACACAAACATGACCATCATTTATGTAAACCTACTGGTTGCAACAGCCCCAATGGACCAGTCTCAGTGAGACTTAAACTTGCCTATGAAGCTACAATGGACTGTGGCTTCTCTTTTCCCACCTGGATGTACTTTGTACTCACAGACTCCTGATACGATTTTTGTAATACAGACAGCTGATGTCGTCCAATGCCCCCCTCTATTCCTGCTCCTTGTTCTAGCCTCTTTTGCTCTGTCCTGCTGCTACACAAGACTCAGACTAACAGCAGCCCTGAAAATAAACCGGGACAAGCAGGGCTAGCAGGTGCATGCTGCCCAGTCCAAATGCAGGTCCATCAAGTAGTGTGAGGATCAGATCTCCCATAGGCTTTGAGACTTGGGCTTAGACATCACTGTGCTGTTTCATCAGTGGCTCTTAAAAGACTGACTGAACATGAAAGAGAAAGGTAGATCCACTGACCACAGGGCCCCGGAAAAAAGTCTATCCATTGCCATCTAAGTGCTATTGCAGTGCAACTTTGCTAGGAGAGATACGTCTGCAGAATGGATAGGACTATTAATGATGAAAATGTCACCTAACAATATGAGACTTTGAAGACCCCAGAGTGCTCTCACATATGTTATCTCATTTGTGAGGGGTTTTAGGAGATCTTCAGGAAAATATCCTTTACGGAGTTTGAGACTCTGGGTGCTCCATGTAATGAGATTCCTTCTGTGGGAACCAAAACAATTAAAACACTGTGACTACTGTTAAGAAATGAGGTGTGGCAGGTCTCTGGCTGTACATGCAGCAGGTGAGGGAGACATGTAACACGTACAAATCTGTGGCTTGCAGTCCCTTTGTTTAGACTCAGGCTCTGTTATGGGTATAATTTCTATAGAAGAATAGGAAGAAACTTAAACCCTCAGAGGTAAGCAAATTGTGTTTGGATGTCATCATGCACTTACAGTTGCATGTAATGGTAGCGTCTATATTTTTTCCCATCAGCAACTAAGCCTTGCCAACATGGGGTCTCTTGAGTAATCAGACAACTGAAGACTCCTTGCTTTAGGCACAGGGCAGGAGCAGTGTAGGAGTGATATCCGGATATTACTTGGCACCACATTTTGGGGGAGTAAAGGTAAAGTGCTTTGGATGGTCTCTTAACGCCCTTTGATTATTATCTCAGGAATAAAAGAAGCAAACTAAAGTCTTTCCCAGAGAGGGCCTGAGGTATCCCTTATTTAGACAAACCTTAGACCATGTACTAAACTGCAAGTGAAGCAATGAACAACAAAGTATGAGTTATTAAAAAAACATTTTCAAGACACAGAGGTGATCAACTTCCAGTAGCACAGAATAGTAAGCTGGTGAACTTCAGGGAATGATGTTATTGGCCAGACCAGTCCTACCTCTGGCCATCAGGGTTAGGGGGCAGCCCATTAAAAAATTTTTTTTTAATGTTTACTTATTTTTGAGAGAGAGAGAGAGAGAGAGAGAGAGAGAGAGAGAGAGAGAGAGAGAGCGCGCATGAGCTGGGGAGGGGCAGAGAGAGAGGGAGACAGAATCTGAAGTAGGCTCCAGGCCCTGAGCTGTCAGCACAGAGCCTGACATGGGGCTCAAACTCACGAACTGTGAGGTCATGACTTGAGAAGTTGGGCAGTTATCTGACTGAACCACCCAGGTACCCCTAGCACCCCTATTGATCAAAGGCACTGGACTCACCACAAGTTTAAGAAGTGAAGCTTCCCAAACACACAACCTCTACAAATCATGCTAGGAAAAAACAATGGCAACAATAGCAACAACTACACAACTATCTCTTTATTGCTTTGCAAGCACTATGCACACATCGAGTAACTGCTATCAGCAGCATCACCAACAACCTGGCAGTTATCCGCCAGGTAAGATCTGTGGGGTTGTGGTGAAGAGACCAAGAGAGCCACCATTCAGTACACCATAAACATGGTTATGGAGTTGAATGATATCATTGAATAGTTTTAAAACTCTGAAGTTTTTTTGTAAAAGCTTTTTTTAAAAATTCAGTGAAAGGACATTTTTTTAACCATCTTTTCATTTCTAAAATCCTTGTGGAGATAATTTTGACCCTAGATACTTTTGTTAAACATCACTATTTATTTTGATGTATTTCCTTGCTTCAAAGCTCTTCTACGAAACAAAAGCTCAGATTAAAGATGAAGGGGATTTACTGCAAGTAGAGTAAGGTGCTGAACAATGCTCACCATCATTCACATTTTCAAGCTCCACCAGTGATATGAATTATATTTGGAAAAAGATACAGGATCACTTTTTTCCTCTGATGGTACATATCTTCTGACATTCATGTAGATATTTAATGGTTATGTAGCACACTGCTTTGCTCTTAAAACAGAAATTTTAAATGCTACTATCAGTCAGGAAAACTGTTTGCATGTTATTCATCTCAACAAAAAAAAATTCCCCAAACTTGAGTCTTTAGAAAATAATGAATGTTCTGAATACCAATTCTATTTATTTGATATTTAAAAACCATGTCCTTTCTCAGAGCCTCCAGGCATATGCATAATAACATCACCCACCGAAGTACTTCAAACAGATAAATGTGCCATAAAACCAAAGTTAGCAGTATACAAATGAGTAACTTATGTTCTGCCTGGGTAAGGAAATACAAAGGATATCATTCACATGGTGGCCAAAAATTAGTACAGGAATTACAAATTTGGGGACCTACCATACATTCATCCATCTGTCCATCCATCTATCCATCTCTCCATCCATCTATCCATCTATCCATCTATCCATCTACCCATCCAACCATCCAGCCAGCCAGCCACTCATCTATTCATTCATTTGTTCACTCAGATACTTATAGCATCCCTACTATATTCTAGGTACTGTTCTGGATGCATCAATGAACAAAACATATAAAAGTGCCAGTCCTTATGGGGCTTACCTTCTAGTGGGGGAGACAGATAACTAACACACATAATAAATAAGGAAATTAATCAATACGTGATGTGTTGTGAAAAAAGAGAAAGTAGAGTAGGAGGATTGGATATGTTGGAGTGTCTGTGGAGTAAGGAAGGTGTGGAATTACACAGGGTGGTTGGGGAAAGCTTCACTCACAAGGCAAGATTTGAAAAAAGATTTAAGGATGGTAAAGTGGTTGTGCTGGCAATTAGGGGGAGAAGATTCCAAGCAGAGGAAACAGGTGAGGCAAAGACCTTCAGGAAGGAGTGAGACTAGAGACTAGTACCTGTTCAAGGAATATCAAGGAAACCAAAGGGGTGAGAGCAGCATGTACAGGAAGAGAGCAGGGGGGAGCAAGTCAGAGAGAGGTAATCAGGGGCCAGAGAAGGTACAGCTCTGAAGGACTTGGAAAGCTTTGGCTTTCATTTGGAGAGAAACAGGTAGCCAGTCCAAGAATTTGAGCAGATGCATAACGTGGTTTAGCTTCTGTTTCAGTAGAGTCACTCTGGCTGCTTTGTTGAGAATCATTCACAGGGAGGCATGAGTAGGAATAGGGAGACCTGCTGGGAAGCTCTGGAAGTAATGCAAGACATTACTTGGCTTGGACAGGGAGCTGGAGTAGAGGTGATGAGAAGAGGTCAGATTCTGTATGATTTTCTGAAACACAAAATAGAATGTTCCTTGTTCTCTAACATAGACTGGGAATCTGTCAGCTTGATGACCACAGCTGTGTGCATGGATTTCAGTTTGAATAGGACTGTGTTCATCTATCATGTGTGGGAATGTATGGATAACTGGCAGGATTGGGCTTGCACGGGTGTGCTTTCAATTAGGAATCCAGAGTCCTCAAAAGACTCTTCTGCTCAAAGAAGGTGGCCAATGCATATGTATTTGATTCAAAGGACAATAGACAAGTGTCACAGGGAATGCGTTAATCCGAATGGATTTCAGGATCTGGTGCTCTGACTAGGCCCTGGCCTAGCTCCAATGGATCAGCCTTAAGAAGAAGCTTCAATAAAAAAGCTGCATCATGGAACATTTTTGGGACATCGGGAACAAAAGGAGTCAGCATAATTGGCACCAACAACTTCATCAGCAAGCAGAGATGGTGCTATATTTTAGACATCGGTGCCCTCAACCATTGGGCACCGGCCACTTGGTGGTGGTGCCCACATTGGCAGGCTTCAGTGGCACTGGCAGAACATTCAGTTGGCACTGGCTAAGGTGCTTTTGATGGGTAGATACTGGGCATTGTAGCCAGCAGCAGAAACATCAGTACCTTTGACACTTTGGGCACCTGCAGCTATGAAGCAGCCTTTGGCAGTCATTAATAGCAGATTTGGCACCCTCAGTGGGTATTAACAGCATTGAGAGCACTTTTGGTAAGTCCTGGTGGCACTACTTCAAGCTTTGGTGATAAGCTAGAGCAAGAGAGGCAGAAAAGAGCAGATGCCACATGGTCAGTGAGCAGTCTGGTTAATGGTGCATGTGTGATATGAGACACCCAGAATGAATTAGTAGGAGGGATTTCAGGAAGGGTTAGAAGACGGAGAAGTGTATCCCCATTTTGAACCTCTGGCTCAGTTGCTGAGAACACCTTTTATATTTATGGTGAGGGAATAATCTAAGAACTATTTCACTACAATTGAGGTGAGAACAGCAGTCACAAAAAACAATATCTTAGCCCTTATGAAAATGTTCCCAGCCTCATTGTCTTGGATTTTTTTTTGTCAGTTTAGAAGTTTTAACTGACACAGACATTAAAGTGACTTAGAATTTTCAGCTGTACTCATGTGAACCCCCAGTGGAGTCAGCTCTTAACAATAGTTCTAATAGTTATTATTTATTTATTTCAATAACAACTTTTAATCCCGAAATATATATGTCATATCATCCTAGGCATTATCAAAATGTAAAAGGGTCTAAGGTTCCTTCTTTCCAGGAATATGTAATTTCCTTGGGTATATATTTGAATATATAAAAAAATTAAGTGTCAATGTTTTTATAAGCTACAGAAAATAAAAGGACCTTGAGTGGATGGGAGAAATTTGGGAAGTGTCTCTTCTGTAATTTCTCTTGGGGTTAATATATGGGGGAGGTAGTGACTGTCCCTGTGTGTGTGTGTGTGTGTGTGTGTGTGTGTGTGTGTGTGTGTGAAAGTAAGCATGGATGCACAAGAGAGGGAGACAGAGAGACAGAGATGCAGTGAGAGATAGAGAATGGATGAATATGGGCATCCATTTCTCCTTACTGTCTCTAGACCTAGCAGGAACACGGGCAGCAACTTCTGGCTGGACTGACACACTCAAGGGTCTATTTGGCTAAAAATACTAATTTTTTGAGATTCAGCTCAAGTGCCATCTACCTATCCAGAAAACCTTCCTTGACCCTCATGTATTTAGCTTTAACCTCCTCTGTAGTAGGACTTCTTTCCCCTCTCAAACAGTAGTTTAACTTTTTACATATTTATCTGTGTCCAAAATGTACGTAGAAATCCTTGAGGCAGGGACCAAATGTTATCCATTTTTGCATCCTCATCTCCGAAGCTAGCATAGGGCCAAAATGAACTGACTGATTGAATGGATGTACGAATCATAGATTCACTGATGAACATCTGGGAATGTGGGTGTTTGCATACATTATGTGTCTGGAGTTGCCCTAGACCTCTTTCATCTGGCTCAGTCTTACTAGGGATACTAAGAAGTGAGGTCAATTGTTACTTTGCATCTACATCAGTAGCACTTAGAAAAGTGCTCTGTCAAAAATGGACACCAGAAATGTTGATAGATGATGATGAAATTGAGTCCCAGAGGTAAAAGGCAGGGAAATCAATCTTTTCCATATCTATGCAATAACCTCTTATACTTTTGTGGAGAGAATTTCACATTCAAAAATTTCTATAATACATTTACCTCTCAGTATTAGTAAAACTATAAATACAACCTTTTCCCAACAAGCAATAGTCTCTAAGTAAAGAAGGAATTGAGGGTTAAATCTGGTGATGCATTGTAGAAAAGACTTTTAACCTGTTGGGACTCTGTGGCTTATAAATTATAAGCTTAAAGATCATTTAAAGTTATCTATTTAGCATTTATACCATTATCAATGCATAGAACAAGTAAAGCTAAACTGCATTTTCTCTTGAAGACACGAAAGAAGGAATCTGATAGTTTATTGAGCACTCATTTACTCTGATAAGAACAGTAGTTATTTGTTAAAAAAATAAAAGTTAAATTTCTACTCATTAAAATGGAGGATGCTAGATCTGTGGGAGGTAATGAAAATAGTCACTCATTTTTTCAAAGGTGAAGGCATTGATAGGCTATTCCCAGAGCACAGACATGTGATACTCTGGTGATAGAAGCAGTAGGGGAAAGCAGCTAAAAGCATAGACTCTGGAGCCAGGCTGCCTGGTTCAAATCCCGACTCTGCCACTTACTAACTGTGTAACCTTAGGAATGTTACTTCACTTTTCTGTGTCTTACAGTTTCTTCAACTGTAAGATAGAGAATAAATTTTAAGATTTAAATGAGCTAATGTGTAGTTAATATAACAGTACCTAGAACAGTGCCTGGCACACAGAAAATTTGTGTTTAAGTGTTGGCTATTAACATAGGTGTTTGCCTATGGTGTCTTTCTGAGCATGTTTAGAAACTCCCAGGGGAACGTGGATTCTTATGTAGTTCTACCATGTTCACTATGGATCTACAGATCAAACATCAGATTAGAACCTAAAGTCAAAAGACAGAAATCTAAAATCTCATTTACCGCCAAAAAAGAAAATTATCACAAAGAAATACCAGGTAATTAAAAAGTGCTTAGCTTAGGGTGGGAGAATATTAACTCTGTTACTGGTTTAGCCTGCTCCATTGAAGCCGAGTATAGAAAACTGCTAGGGTTTGAAGTAGTATTTGACTTATTATAGCTTGAAGGGCAAAGTGATGGATGAAATTCGTAGCTGGATTGATGGCACTGGCTGTATTTCAGAGGATGGTTATTACAAATGAGAAACAAATAGCGTATCTATCTGCCTGAACAAGTAAGCAAATGCTTCGGGTCACTTTCTGCTCAGAGTACCATGAGCTAGATTTCCTGTACATGAGAGACCTCCCCTTACACTTAACATTCAGAGCATGTATTTTTACTTCTATTATAGCTGTTCACACTCTGCTTTCACTTGGATATTGGTTCAACCTCCTTTGCTAGACTGTAATCTCTCTGAAGGCAGATACTGTATAATCTCAACTTTTTTCTCCTTGCACTGTGTCTGAGACATAAGTAGATGCTCACTGCATTTGCAGATATAAATTGAACACAGACTTCTCACTTGAGTGCTGCTGATCAAAAATAAGAAATACAGCCAAATTATATTCAACTATTAAATTAGCACTTAATTCAATTATACAGTAAGGGGGAAGATGGCTCATTCAAAATGGTGGATATGTTCTTTTAGATCTCATCTATAAATTTACATAGTTCTGCTTTTCTACGAAATCATAATGCCTTTAGCAATTTAATGGAACTGCACTGGCAAGTTCCGCCCACTCAGCTTCTCAGTTCACTTCTGTGCTATTATTCTATGCCACGTATCTTTATTGAGCTCTTGCTGTTCAAGGTACTCTCCATATATATGTACTCCTCTGCCACTTTCCATGTGGTGCTGGGAACTGATTACGTTACCTCTAAGAGATGCAGTCAGGATGCCCTCTCAGCCCTATGTTTATTCACTTAATTTCTTAAATAGGAAGGTCCTAGTTATGACTTTAAACACCTTTTCTTCTAGTTACTAGTGGGTTAAACAATAATCCTAAATATAGTAAAAAAATTAATTTAGTGGATGATGATCAGATTTGAAAGTTTTGCCTTCTTCTTATCTAGAAAATGAATAATCTGCCCTTATGAGAAATCCATAAGAATGGGAAGCCCACTATGCAATGCAGTCATAGGCATTTTTAGGCATAGGCTTATATCAAGAAGTGAGTCCATTTTGTTTCTACGTGGACCCAGGCAAGAGCAATGGCAATAATTCCTTGAGTTTTGTTAATTTAATGAGCATTACCGAACAAACACAGTAGCTACAACTAGTATTAATTTAGTGCCTCTAAATGCCAGGCACTTCATAAGGAGTTTTAAATTTACAATGCACAATAACCTAACATGGTAGGTTCTGCTATCATCCCCATTTTACTGATGAGGAAACTGTGGACTGGAGAATTTAATAGTTTGCCCAAGTGATACAAGTAGAAGGTGGCTAGACTAAGATTAAATTAGGTTAAATCAAAAGCTTCTAAGAGTACATTTTTGCCAAATTCCAAGTTCCTTGAAGGTGCCCTGGACTTGGACTGTTTAGCTTGGTCGTTTCAATATCTCCTTAGTACCCGTATTGTGCTTTGAAATATAGCATTTAGACAACACGGTGAGGTGGTAAAGAACCTCAGGTAAACTGCCTGGGTGTGAATCCTACTTTGTCCATCTACAATCAAAATTTTGAACATCCTCTTCACTCTGTCTACTCCCTGTTTAATATTTCTCTATAGCATTTATCATTACTTGAAATTATGTGTGTTTACTTCTTTTTGTCTGCACTCCCCTCTAGAATGTAAGCTGCAAGGGGACAGTGACCATGTAGGTTTTGTTTCCTAACATCAAATCCTCAACATCTCAAACAGTTCCTAAATGGTAGGTATTTCATAATACATCTATTGAATGAATAAAAGGAGACTCACTCTGCTTGTTGTGTATGCCTGGACTAGTAATTTTTGGACATAATTAATGGGATGAAGGAACCTCACCTTTTTCATGGTTTACCTTCAGTCTTTTAAAAAATTTTATTTAGTAAACATAAATATAGCACATATGATACACCAGGGTCTATTTTAAGTACTTTATAAATGTTGACTCACGTAAGTCTCACAACTCCCTGGTGAAGTAGGTAAAACCAAACTTGGGGATTCTGGCTATATTCCCAACCATGACACCATGCAGCTTCCCTGTCAATTATTATAAAAATGTCATCTCCGTGGAGCTTAATGCTCTAAAGATGTGTCTTCATTGCCCTAGAGAGTGCCCTTCTATCTTGCCCATCTTTCCTTCCTTTCTACCCAGATTAAACAAGAAAATAAATGATTTGTTATTTTATTTTATTTCATTATGCTTTTCCTTCTTTGAAACAGCAATGCCTACTGTTAATAAAGCTTTTCTAAGGCCACCTTCAGGGGTAAACAAGTGGTTTGACTCCCACGGGCCACTGGACAGTGGACATGGTCTATGTCTGCCTTTCTTCTTTTTCATGTCTGTTTTCTTCCTGCTTTTCTAGAGCTTTTGGGTCCCTGGAACAATCCTTCCCTTCCACCCTTGAAAAGGGAGTTTAGTGATGTAGGGAGGTTGTAAAAACTACCTTTTAAACATGAAACTTAAAAAAAAAGCCCAATATTATAAATAATTCCTTTTCTTATGTTTAGTCATTTGGTCCTTTCTTGTCCTTTTACAGTTTCTGTCCCTGATACACAAGCATCCTCAGAGCCTTGGGTCTCTGATAGAGCACAGTATTCACCCAGGAGGCATTGTCATGAATACAGACTCTTGGGATTCGGTGCCACTTTTGTCACTTAGAAACAATCTGCCTTGGGGCAAGTCATTTAATATGACCCAGACTTGGTTTCCTCACCTGTGAAAGACTCAGGAGAGATATTGAGCTAGATGTTTTAAGGTCTTTTGCAGCTCTAAATTGTGATCTTCTTCGAAGAATTATGTAAGGAAGAGAAAGTGCCCAGATATTAGAGTTTCTCTTCTATTACTACTGATTTTGGCATCATTCCAAGGGAGCCATTGTTCTTTATTAAATGGGGGTGAATTTCTCAAAATTGAAGGATGACAGTTGCTGGGGATGGCAATAGATCAAAACCTATTTACTTACAGAATTCCTCCACTTTTTCTCTATAAATATTGGGGGGGGATTATGAGTAAAAATGATATTTTAGCTCTGTGGTCTACATAATGAACTATTCCAAGATAAATTCATTTAAAAGAGAATGTTAAAAGACCTCCCCGCTTTAGCTTAGGAAGACTGCAGCTGTCATTTTGCCTTCTGAAACTGCAGAAGGATGTTGGTACATCGGTGAACATGTTAGAATCGCACTTCTCTCACATTCAGCTTCTCTTTGGATATCTGTCCAGGCCAAACAGCTATAGTTATTTTATACACTGTATGTACTGGGCTTTGTCATTTGAAAGGGCCCAGAGAACTTGAGGAACATCAGTCATGCCTTCTCCCAAGGTACCCCTGAAGAACAGAGTAGTTACAGGCTCCATGTATGAGCAGAAGGCATGAAGCATGAGGAAAATGCTTCAGAGGCCATCAGTTTCTAGGCTAAGAGATAATAGAAAAGATCTGAATGATTTGCTCTCACTTTAAGATTTACAGACTACAAATTACCTAAGTTTTTCACTTTAAGGTCAATTAGTCTTTCTGCCTTCCCTATTCTCCAATGGCACCAACACTTCTCCTGAGAAGTAAGTAAGCTTTTACACTGACCTAAGTGAGCATATCTGTTTGTCCCAGAATCACAAGACATTTGCAGAACTAAACAGAACTTGAAAAGACTCTCAGACCACCACAGTTTGTCTCACCAGACCTAAAGGAAGTAGAATACTCTAGACTCTGGGTCCAATTGTGTATTAACTTTAAGTTAAGACCCCTAATGCTAATGGTGCATATATGTGTGTGGGATTTTGTTGAAGAGTATATTTTCAGCCAGATGTTCATAGGCTGGTAGGTCAACATTGGGTGGCACAAAGTTTAAGATGCCAGTTGGAAAAAACAAAGAAATGCAAGTAAAAAGAATGAGGGTAGATGGAAAGTGAGTGATGGCATGGGAGAATGAAAAGTTACCCTGTCAAATGTACCTTGAGAGCTTCTGTGCCTACAGCCTACATTTTGTCATTGCCCTTCTGAAAAATACCAGAAGAAACAGGAATAAGTGTCTGTCATTTTTCTAAGTGTCAGGGAAATAGACTGAACCTTCCATTTTAGACTTCTAAAGAAATTATACTGGTTAAACACTTTTTCCCTAAAGCTTATACACATCTTCATCAACCATCAAGACTAGAATTAACACACATATGAATTTTAAGGAACTTGAAAGAACTAGAGTCTTTTTTTTAAAAAAAATTTTTTTTTCAACGTTTTTTATTTATTTTTGGGACAGAGAGAGACAGAGCATGAATGGGGGAGGGGCAGAGAGAGAGGGAGACACAGAATCGGAAACAGTCTCCAGGCTCTGAGCCATCAGCCCAGAGCCTGACGCGGGGCTCGAACTCACGGACCGTGAGATCGTGACCTGGCTGAAGTCGGACGCTTAACCGACTGCGCCACCCAGGCGCCCCAGAACTAGAGTCTTTAAGAGAAAAGTTTTGGACAGGAAGCCAAACTGAGATAATGTCACATCCATAATACTTCTCTTGATATCTGAAATAACCTGTGAATCCATTGTGACAGCTATAACCAACTTTGGTCCCCAGTGCTTTGTTTTATTTATAAAGTCGGGGGAAAAACATAGTATTTTGGGGGGGGGGCAGGGCTTGTGTTCTCTATTTCACCACAGTTTCTACCACTCCCTATGTCCTGTCCTTAAAAGTGTTTGAGTTCTCAGTCCCTGCCAGTTTATCTCTACAGTCCTGCTCACCAGCTGGTTTGTTTGTTTGTTTGTTTGTTTGGTTGGTTTCTTTGGTCAACTGTTGCCTTTTTCTATTTGTTCTGATCAGGCTTAAGGTTACATGGTCCCTTTTACTTCTAGCTTTGGTTGTTTTTAAAAATGTGGGGCACCTGGGTGGCGTCCAACTTTTGATTTCAGCTCAGGTCATGCATGATCTCACAGGTTGTGAAACTGAGCCCTGCCTTGGGCTCTGCACTGACAGCACAGAGCCTGCTTGGGATTCTCTCTCTGCCCCTACTCTGCTCTCTTTCTCTCTTTCTCTCTGTTTCAAAATAAATTTAAAAAATGTGTTTGCTAACATCCTTAACGTCTTGTCCAATAGACTTTGACCAATTCACTTTCCTAATATAGATGGAAATATGCTCCTTTCAGTGGTGAGGCACCAATAAAGACTAAACATGTTTTAAGAATTTATAATGTTTTGTGGGATTTCTGATTTGTGTGTTATCACTTAGATTAGTGTTGTTTAGATTGTGAAGTCTTTATGTGTATTCATCTCATCTCCAAGGTCTCTGATTTGTGTATGATTGTATGATGCTATTTCACACTTGACTCTACAGACCAGAGACATGTGTCTCTTTTTTGAGAGGCAATTGCAAATGTGGCTTCTAAATCATCTAACTGTGAATATCACAGCCCCATGAAGATAAATTATATTAAAAAACAAAAAATAATAAAAAATAAGCATTTAGTAAACAAAGAAACAAATATAAAAAAAAGATGGCCCATGGAAATAAAAGAATCTTTTTTTGTTGTTATAACTGATGGGTTACTCCACTTTAACCACAAATGTAGACATGGAAACTAGACTGTAAAGTGGATCAGTATAAAGTATATTTGCAGTGAGCAGTCTTCTGATGTGGTCCCCCAGTGATCTCACCTCCAGGTATTTACAGCATCTGTAAACACTTCCTCTTGTATGTGGGCTTAATCTAGTGACTTGGTTCTCATGAATAGAATATGGCAAAAGGATGGCATGTTCCAAAGACCGTGACTTCCATCTCCCTAGCCCTCTCTTGTCCTTTCACTTGCTGTACTGTTGGAACCAGATGCCCATTGTGAGATACTTTATGGTGAGGCCTATAGGACAGGAATTGACAGAGGCCAACAGCTTGTGAAGTGTTAAGACTTCTGTCCAAAAACCCTTGAGGAACAGAAACTTGCCTACAACCACAAGAGTGAGCTAGGCAGTGGGACCCTCCCACTTGGGTCTTGAGATGACTATAGCTCTGTGAGAGACCCAGAACCAAGGACCCAGTTATGCAGCTCCTGGATTCTTGGCCCACAGAAACTCTGAAATAATAAATGTTGTTTTTATAT
Organism: Felis catus; assembly: GCF_018350175.1. Taxonomy (NCBI): domain Eukaryota; kingdom Metazoa; phylum Chordata; class Mammalia; order Carnivora; family Felidae; genus Felis; species Felis catus. The sequence goes on from NC_058374.1 coordinate 119,808,104, forward strand.
GCTACTAAGGTTTGGGTAATTTGTTATATAGCAATAGATAACTAGCACAGAATCTTGTTTTTCTATTGAAATAACAGATAGCTCTGTTTTGTTTTTTTTAACCAAAATCTTAAAATGAGGTTAGGAAAGGTGTTTTTTAGTCCAACCAGAGGTGTTCAGCGTCATTCGTGAAAAAATAATTGAAAATATGTAGCCCAACAAATACTGGTTAAATTGAACTGAACTGAGAGATAATGAGCAGCTGAAATATTAAGTATTTGTTACGCTGTAAAGTAGAAGTAGTCTATGGCAATGATGAACCAAACAGTGACTATCAGAAAATGTACTATGATCAAGAGTCCTGTGATAACAACGTTTACTGGTCACTAAATATTGTTGAGTTGGGAGTTTTGAGGAACTCCAACATTTAACTGAGGAAAATGCACAGGGGAGGAGAGGGAGTGTCAGAGATGCATGAAGATAACCAGATATTGGAGAAGCCAAAAGACAACAATAAGACAGTTAACATGAGTATGAGAGTCTACTACAGCTAAAGCAAGTGAAGGTGGAAGGGGGTATATGGACTTTCTTCCCTACTGGTAACCTTAGCACTGGTTGTGTGCAGTGGTAGCAGAGGAACTAGTTAGACCCAAGAAGGTTGAAAAATTAATGGGAGCAAAAAAAAAGGGGGGGGATAGTGAGTATAAACAACTACTCAAAACATCCAAAAGATAAAAAACATAAAAATATCAGGAAAGGAAATATTGAAAAAGAAGTGGGCAGGTGACATAAAAGTTGCTAGTGTGCCAAGAATACATTTGATTCAGGATGACAGAGATTAAGACAGCTGACATAATATGGGCTTTGACACAGTCTTGTAAACCTTTAAAATGAAAAGTGTTTTTGAATTCCTGACTTCCAAGTGTTATATTGTCAAAGGACAAAAGACATTATGCCTTTTTAAAAGGTTTTTAGAGGATTATCCAAATACTTGGTCACATGGAATTCTTACCTAAGGAAAGGTAAATTATGTGTTGCAAAATAAGTAATCAGATAATTTCCCCAAGTCTAGGGGACAGAAAAAGTCTAATATGCTTACAGTTTCTAGGAGAGTGAAAAATAAGTCACATTCTCATGTTATGGTTCCTTTCTTAAAAAGAGAAAAAGGGTGGAATTTGATCTTCAGAAGTCCTGGGAAACTTTTAGACCTAAGAAAAGACTGAACTGGGGTTGATGAGGAAAGTGGATATTGGGTGAAACTGGATAATTAAGCTTTGCTACTAAAGGTCAAGCATTATAAAAGACAGAGGGAAATAATGAGTGGAAGAGAGGAATTCATGTGCTTAATGCTCTTCCTATGTCTGCGCTTAGAACACTGGAATACTTTCCATGTGTTTGATGTATCAAATGTACTCGAGAACATGCAGACCTTTGCACTGGCCAATATTTCAATATTAAAAACAATACAGGAAAGAAAAATCACTATTACCAAAGGAATAAACTTTTGTCTTTGAAACTTGAAACAACAAATACAAATAAAGCATGAAAAAACATGCTTTGAAGTGTGCTAACAGATCAAGATTGCATTTAGCAAACCACCTTTTCTCTGTTTAGGAACAATCTCACGGATTCCAAAACACAATATGTTAATTAAAGGATTTCAGGTAGCAATCATGGAATATTTTTCGTGACAGATGAAGAACAGATACTCTGAACACTAAAATTGCATAAACACAACAAAGAGACATTGTGTCCCTTTTGCAGCAGCGCAAAGTTAGAGTGAATGCAAATGAATGTGCTGGCAGTAAAATTACACTATTAACCATCTGAAGATTGGGCTCATTACCTAAGAAGGCAAAGCATCAATTTGTAGCATTATAACATTCTGTTTGTGCTGCTGAACACGTGTGTGGATGTTTTTATATATTCTCTACTCATTTGGGTGCATGGTAAGCACTTTCGCATCAGCCTCTTGATAAAAGCTTAATTTTGTATTGTTTCGGTTACATTGTTTTCTCTAATGGGAATGATATTCTGTCTTAAAAATAAACACTCCATTTATTCTCCAAATAATTCTGAGTTCAGGTTCTTCTGTTTCTCATTATCAAATGGCCTGTACACTATTACAGATATATCTTATTGAGCACACTGATTTGAAAAAATGTATATTTGAATACCATGAGGAATATATTCATTCAGTCAGTCACTCATTCTTTCACTCTGCTAATGCACATGTATTGGGCTAAGAACACTGGGAAATTCACGGATGGATGCGACACTGTCTCTGCCTTCAGGATGTTTCTAACGTCACAAGTGGTAGAGTGTTATTAGTACCTTCAGGACAGGCATAGAGCTATCGAATATCCGAGGAAAGAGACAGCAGTGTATTCCTGCCTTCTACAAACATTTTTTTTTTTTTTGACCACCTAGATGTTATTGGCACTGTTCTTGGGCTGGGTATATAGAAGGGAACAAGATAGTCAAGGTCCCTAAACTCATGGGTCCTGAATTTTGGGAGAGAGATGAAAAAAAAAACAAACAAATAAACAATGTAACTTTGGATAGCCATAGGTGCCATGGAGAAACTAATGCAGGGCAACGGGAAGGACAGTGATAGTATGTGAGGAGCGTGACTTTGAGGTCTGAAAGCCTCCGTGAGGAGATCGTAGCCGAATAGAGGTTTGATGATGTATAGGAGCAAGTGTGAAAATCTGAATAAAAGGCTTTCCAGACAGAGACCAGTATGGAAAGGGCTTGAGGCAAAAATGAGCTTGGTATATTCTGGAACAAGAAGAAGCCACATAACTAGAGTTTAGGGAAATAGGAGAGTGAGAGATGAGGTCATAGAGGTGGGAACGGGCCAGATCCTATTGACTTCTGTAGGCTACGATAAGGATTTTATTCTAAGTGAGAAGGGAATCCATTGGATATTTTAAACAGGGTGTGGCATGATCTGATTTACATTTGAGAAGGAGAAGGATCATTCTGGATGCTGTGTGGAAATTCAAATGTAGAGTCATAAGAAAGGTAACTAGTACAGAGATTAGGTGTCTATGAATTAATTATCCAAGCTAGAGAGAACCAATGAGAAATTGACTCCAGTAGTCGAACTTAGAGATGATAGATTAGAACCCATCATGCTAGTCCAGTTAGAGGTGGTTGGTTTGGACTAGGGTGATAATTACCAATGTGAGAGGAGTGGTTCCCTTTTAGGGGAAGTTTCACAAAGGAAGTGATATGGAGCTACTTGAATTGAACTTTAAATGATGGGTAGCATTGTGACAAGGGGGTAGTCACTTAGTTTATTGAGTGCCTATGATGCACTGCACACTGGACTGGGTGTTGGAGATACAGTAGTGCCGAAGTCCTTGTAGACAATGAGGAGCAACTTGCTGAGGAAGTAATATTTTAAGATACAAAAGTAGTGAGGTGAACAATACGCTTATAAGAATTACTTCTGGAATTAGTTCTAAGGTCGCTTTATTGTTTTCCTTTTACTGTAGAATATTGTATGATGCAACTCCTTTGTATGCTTAACTCTCCTTGAATTTGCAAAAGTGTTAACTTTCTATCAGTAGAAACTCAGTTCACTGTCAGTTGGCAAATTTCATCAGATCACTTCCTTAGAAACAGTGGTTAATATTTATCTTTCTCATTCTGAGAAATTATAGCCTCATTAGGAAGGAAAAGAGCAGAGGAGAATACAAAGTATATAAGTTTTCATATCTAGGTGTAAGTATTACTGCTCATCTGCTTTCAGTCTTGCCCCCTGAATCTTTTCCCAGCTGGTTGACCCAACTTCAACTTTTCCTCCTTCTAATGCCTGTTGTATACTGCCTCCCAAATTGACTGGCCTAAAGCAGTCCAGTCATGTCTGTTCCCTAGTGTCTACAGAACAAATTTCAAATTCCTTAGCCTGACACAAACTAACCCAACCTACTTTTATTGCTTTATCTCTGACTCTACTCTCTACTCTCTAATTGTTTTAATTACACTGGATTTTTTTATTTTTCTAAAAATTATTAAACTGTGGTGAAATAATAAAACATAAAATTTACTCCCTTAACCATTTTTAAGTGTACAATTTAGTGGCAATGATTGAGGACATTCACATTGTTGTGCAAATCCCATTGCATTTTAAATCACACAGTATTGCTATTCCCCTAATACTCCTTGCAATTTATATTTATATTTATATGATTTCTGCTGACCTCTGAAACGTTTTCCCTTTCCTTATCAGTTAAAGTCCTACATATCTTGCAGACCAGTGCTAGGATCCTACCTCTTGCTTTAGGCTCCTATGAAACCTTATCTGGAAACAGAAGGTCAACTCTGTTGCTAGGTAACAGTGCTTACAGTTAAAATGCCACCTTGGTTGGCAAATTGCATCTTGACTGGGAGGATTTATACATGAACTATAAATACCTGATGGGGATGTGATACTTTGGTCTTTCTTGAGTGATGACACTTATAATTAGGTAGATTCCTTGCCCCTGGAGGCTAAGTTTACAGAATGGTACAAGAGATATTGCCTGTTATGGGACATGACACTTCAAATCCAGGACCATTCTCACACTCATCCAATATTGATCTTGTCTTCTTGTACCTGAGCTGTCACCTGAGAGGCCTGTGCTGATGTTTGTACCAATATAAAGGACTCTCACTGAAGAGAAACTCTGAAGGTGCCCTGATGGTCAGTGGAGTTTCCTCTGTGACATCCTTCTGGTAAACCTAAAGCCAAGCATGGCCCATAGTAGTCTTGTGAGTCTGAATGTTTGGCTGGACCTAATAAGAACTGCTTTTGGGAGTTGCATCAAAATGTAGAAATGTTGTCCTAAGTACTAATAACCCTTGCACATCTGGACTCAAAACTGCTGTACATAGGGCCAGGGTAAGAAAGCATTGCTTACCTTTGGAAGGAGCTGGATTGCCTGTAGAATTCTTTGTCTGTGCCCAGAATTAAGGATTCCAATTTCCAATAAATCCTGATCTTCCATAACATTACTTCCCTGAAACAAAGCCAGAAATGTTACAAGTTAATTCAGGCATTTTTACTATGGGTAAATAATGATTTATTTAATGCAGAGAAAAATAACCAACAAGTGATCTGATTTCTACATACAAAACAGTCATTCTTCAGTGAGGGTGAGGGCAAGTAAGAGGTCACCTATGTGACTGAGTTGAAGGTTCTGGGAAAGCTTCCTTCCCCCCAGAAATGCTCTCATGACTTACTATTTATGGTTGGGTTATCTGCATTGGGGATTCATTCCTGTGGCTTCAAACTCTGTTCCTGGAAGAATGTAAATGCTTCTAGGAAGAGCTGCTGTTTAGGATCATCAGTGATCTGCCTATATGTTGATATGAATGAATCAGTTTTGTCTTCCCCTAAAAATAGATTTTGAGGGGCGCCTGGGTGGCTCAGTTGATTAAGTGTCCGACTTTGGCCCACGTCATGATCTTGCAGTTCGTGAGTTTGAGCCCCACATTGGGTTGTCCGCTGTGGGCGCAGAGCCTGCTTCAGATCCTCTATCCCCCTTTCTCTGCCCCTTCCCCACTTGTGCATGTGTTCTCTGTGTCTCAAAAAATATATAAATAATAAAAACAATTTTTAAAATAGATTTTGAGAAGAAAACTGATTAAAAATTATAGCATACTAGGCAGGTTAAAAGTGAGAATTAATAATTAATCTTAAAACACTGAATGCCAGACATCTCTGATCAAGATATGGCGATACAACAATGAATAATTTGCAGGCCCCTGTCTTTATTCTTTCCATTCCAGGTATGGAAACAGATTTTCAAACTCAGTTAAGATGCTGTGAATATGCTATGGTGGTAGCATGTGCTTGGGGGCCCTGGATCCGGGATGTGTTTTCAATTGGAGATCATGACTGAAGCCTGGTTAGGACCCAGCACTGAAAAGAGGAAGAACAAAAGTGGAATTATGTGCAATGTCCTATGGGTGAGAAAGAACACAGCACATTTGGAAGCACTGGCTTCTTGGCTGAGTTGGAGAGAGGAACAAAAGGTAAGGCTGGCAAGGTAAGCCAAAGCAGACTGTTCAGACATTGTACACCAGGCTGAGGAATTCAGACTTCATCCTGACCGTAACAGGAAGCCACGGACAAATTTTAAGAAAAGGAGTTACATGATGATATTTCAAATTTGGAAAGATCAATTTTAGATTCTGTGGCTGGGCCTCTGTTTCCTTACCTATAAAATGACAAAGTTGAGCTACAGGGTCTCCAAGGACCAACCTAATCCTGAAATTCTCTGATTTCAATGATTTTTTAGGCCTTTGATTAATATTCTAATACAAAAATTTATAAATTGCTTATTTTGTACCTAAAGATTTTAGTCTTTTGTAGTTTGTAAGCTAGAGTTTTCCTTTAAATTGAGAGGTCTGTAGAGAAGCTCAGAATTGGATCACTCCTCTTCTGAACAAATCAAACTGTCCTACTAATGTGTAACACAAAAACACTTATGAGTAGAAATTACAGAACACATATTTATGGAGAGCAGTGGTGCTGATAGTTAAAGCAAAAGAGAGTGAATTGGAAAGGGCAATCCTCAGAGCATGGAGACTCTTGGGAGGCTATTGTGGTTGTTCTAGAGACAATGTGGGCTTAGACCAAGGTGGTGACCATGGGAGATAGAAAGAAATGGGTGGGTTTGAAAACTATCAAGAAGCTTGATTCAGTGACTGAATATATTGAATGATGGAGAAACGCAGGACACACATTAGTTCTAGTCTTGGGCAGTGGGGGTGGATCATGATGCCTTTTCCTGAGATAATAAAAGAGGATGGGCCAGTCTAGTGTGGTACAAAGTGAGACTAATATCTTTCTCTGTACAGGGACAGAACAGATGGATATAAACAATTTAATATCACACTACATTATAATGGATAATTGATTGTTCTTAGAAAGATTAAAGCTGTAAGAATGGTACCATAGTTAGAGATTTAAAGTGGGCATTCACTGGACACAAACATTCCACCTACTCATGGTATCATTCCTATGCTTAAGCTACCCTGGCCTTCTCAGAGGAAGCAGAACGAGCCAGGTATATAGCAGCATGATAATGAAAAGCCTAATGAAAAACAAATAAAGCCAGTCTTGGCAAAATGCCACAGGAAACATTGCTCTCAAGAAATTACTCTATGCACACAATAGAGCATGGCTAAGAATATAAATGGCTTCATTTTGAGAAAGTGTTTTTATTTTCAGAAATGGACTAGCATGTCATGAGTAGGATATATGATACCACTCTATATTTGACTTTTAGTCTCTAAAGGGTTTTCCAAAAGGAGTTAAAAGGATCTTAAAAAACAAAAAACAGAAGACAAAAAATAAGAAACAAAAAACATTGTCCATCTATGTGTTAGATCACTACCAGGTTTTCCATGGGCTAAATTACCAGCCTACAACTTCAGCTCATACAAAATGTACTGGTTTCTTTGTGCATACACAAGACAGACCAGAATTCTGATGTGTCTTGTGTTTGTCTTCTGTCTGTGTCTTCTGTTTCAGTAAATATAGATACCTAGTATCTATAGGTAATCCTGAGAATTTGTTTTTAGTGTTTGAATACTGAAATTATTTGAAGAATTAAATCCTTAAAACCACTGTTCTTCTAAACTACCAATATACTGTCTTCTCTATCTTCAGTAGGAAGAACCTTTTTGAAAAATTGTAGGGAAGTTAGACATCTCTTTGGGGCAAATTTCCTAGCATATGGAATAATTACCAAACACTTTTGAAAAATGAGTGAAAATTTGGGAAGCACAGTGCAAATGGTGAGAATGTGCCCAAGGGGAAATGGTACTAATTTTGGAAACATAAAGAAAAGGATTCACTGTCCCCAATGAGGCATGCTGTTAGAAATTTTCTATTTTCTCTCTTATTGTAATATATAGAGATACCAGAAATATCCTGTGCATCATCTAGCCAGTCTTTTTTTTTTTTTTTGAAACACCAGTAGGCTTGGAGTCTGAAGATCTGGATCTAAATCTTGTTTGGGTAAACTTGGTTAAGTCATGTATTATTTCTAGGCCTCATGGTCCTCACCCGTAAAATGTAGTTCAATGAATACTCATTCAGTTCTAAAGCGGTATGATTTCAGTCATGTCCAACTTTTGATTAGTATCCTTATATATAAATATAGATTGTATAATTTGAAGTTACATTTACATTGCAATTACATTTTAGTGTTTCAGAACTTGCAACCTAAAGATAGCTTTAAGAAGTACAGTTGACTCTTGAACAACATGGGTTTGAACTGCAAGGGTCCATTTAAACTTTGATTTTTAAAACAAATACAGTACAGTACTGCAGATCTATTGGCTTTTCCTTATGACTTTCTTAATAAAATTTTCTTTTCTCTGTTACTTTATTATAAAAATACAGTATATGATACACATAACATGCAAAATCTATGTAAATTGACTGTTAATGCTATTACTAAGGCTTCTTGTCAACAGAAGGTATTAGTAGTTAAGCTTTGGGGGAATCAAAAATTATATGCAGAGTTTTGGCTGCACGGTGCAGGTGTGGGGGGTGAGGTCAGCACCCTGAACCCCTGCATTGTTCAAGGGTCAACAGTAATTACAGAGAAGTGCAAGAATGCACTTTTTTTCTTGACAAATTAATCTCAGGACTAGGTAGGAATTTATAACATTTCTTATTAAAATAAATGATAGAATACCTTAGTTTTGTAATATCATGGATTCTTACAGCTTTTTGGAGAAAAATAAAATATTTCACGTCTTGCAACTAACCATTTCATTTGCACTTGGGTAACAGATGTGCCATCAAGGACAATAAACATTTCCATTCTTCCTGGGGAGCTGGAATTTATTCTCATGTTATCACCTGCCTTCACTAAATGTTAGAAAAATCCCAGCTTTTTTTCCCCTCAATAATAGCTGAACGTAAACTCTAGCTTTCTCCCTCCTCCATTCATTTTTCACATGACTGCTAGATCAATGGTTTTTGGAGTAGAGCTTCATTATGTGTGTCTTCTGCTTAACCATCTACTATACTGCACTCTCTACCTCCTCATCCCCAGTACGCGTGCTGTGTCTACTTCTGCATCTCCCATTTACTTCTCAACCCACCACAATAAGCCTTTACCCTCACTAACTCCATAGAATGTCTCTGCCAAATGGTAAGAAAGACTTCTAAATTGCCATATCTAATTGATTCTTTTCAAACCTGATTTCAAAAAAATGCATTGGCCACACGTGGCTGGTGGCTACAATACTGGACAACACAAACAGAGAATTTTTCTGTTATCTTAGAAAATTCTACTAGACAGTACTTCTCCACAATTAAAGGCATTTAAACTATAGTTGAATCACAGAGATGGGGCAAAAATGGGGATTGCAAGGGAATCAGAACAGGGAGTCAGAAATACTCATGAGTCATCCTTAGGATATAATTGATGTGCTTCTTAGTCAAAGTTCATGAACATAAAATTTAAGGACGTTTAGCAAATTTTCTTTTGATTTTTCAGTCATTAAGAAAAAATAGTAGCCATTCTATTTTCATTAGTGTTTCTTTATTACAGGGCTAGAAATATATGCTATCAAAATGACAAGCCCAATTGAGGAGTAATTTATTATTTGTTAGCATGCTACCAGGCACATTGCACAAGGCGTTTAGGGAATAATAATGAGTAGATAAAGTTGCTTAGTTAATGACCTAATAGAAGGATCAAAGGCCCAAGGCAGTGTTTTTAGAATAGCTGTTCTTTTACTGACAAGAAATATCTAATCCAGGGGGTCTTTATTGCTTTCTTAAGTCATGGAATGAGGAAAAATAATATATCTTATGCACTGAAAACTGAAATTTCTCTGACTCTGGGGAGCATACTTTATGTATTAGATTTTTTCCAGCAGTGATAAGCAAAGAAGATGACCAAACACAATAAAAAGCAGTGTTTTGTTCTTAATTCTACATAAGAAATAGAACAGCTATTTATTGAAATCATCTCAAATATATCTAAATTAATCATTTGTTTCTCTCAGAGCTCCTCTTATTTTCATAACCTCAGTATCATATCATATTGATTTAGCAAACTTTCCTTCACATTGCATATTATATATAATAAATGCCTACAAATGCTAGGGAAACATATTTAAGCACTATAGGGAACTTGTTTCTTTTTAATATAGGCTTAAGTTGGATGTTATTTATTCTCTCTCTTTAGTCAAAGACTGAAAGAATCAAGAGGATGCTGTCAATTGGAGAAAATTTCTTTTGCTCTATAATTAACTAAACTAGATTCTTCTCCACAATTTGTATGGCCTGAAATATTCAAAAGAGAATATTTGTATAATAGAATGATAGTAAGATCTTGCAAACTCACACATGGAGACACACATATAATATTCTTGGAATAATGCTACCTCTTAGCCTCTATAAAGGCTTTGAGTCAATTTGATATTAACTTACAAGTAAACCCAATACATGTCTTTTCTGCATGATTAGGATGGTAACTATTGGGATAAGTCCCAGATTTATAATTCCCCTATCAGTGTTGGAACAAAGCTTTATTTTGTTTATCAGACAGAAATACGGGTACCATAAGCGATCAGATAATGGATGATGTGCTTCTTCCAATTTTATTTTTAAAAATTTAAAAAGTGTGTGTGTGTGTGTGTGTGTGTGTGCGCGCGCGCGCTTCTTCCAATTTTAATTCCCTCTCTTACATGAATGAAATGACAGTGGAGGAAAATAGTGTATATTTTTTACCTCTCTACCTTAGCCCTCCATTTGAAAATATTCTGTCTACTGCAAGGGAATTTCTTGCTCAAAACTTAACTAAATCTTCACATTCTTAGCTTAGGAAGAGAGTTTTCTAAGTTCTTAAGACCACATGGATTATTGATTCAAGTAAATGTCACATCACTGAGCAATAAGTTAGAGAGAATCTTATATATGTAAGGTATATATTTTAATAAATAACTTATATCTTAGAATTAGTTTTTAGGATCACTATTTAGCAGCGAACGTGATTACAATGCGTTTTATGCTATCAGTTTCCCCCTCTTTATCTTTCAGGCCTATATCCCCTTTGAAACATCTGTTCTGACGCTATGGAAAGACAGAGGGGGGAGGAAGTTAAGTAATCATGTATTTATTTTCAAAGTATTATGCAAGGTTTGATGATATCATAAGTTACAATTCTAATTCCTTTGAGACATGTCTTCATGTAGATTTTAGAATTATGCATATATATAAAATACCTCAAAGTCATTTATACAGTAACTTGTACTGTCTTGGTCAAAAGTTTCACAGATGCAAGAGAAAGCCTATTCAATTTTAAGGATGTTAATCCACAAGTCCTACAAGAAGAAATGCTGATGTGAACAAAACGTATTTGTATGCTCTTACTTTCTTCCAGATACATTCATATGAAAATATAAAGCTTATGAACACCCACTGTCTTCTTTCGATTTTCACACTAATAGCAGTTCGTGTAAGCATAGAGTAAATTACACACTTACTGAGTTCTTATTCTGTGCCAGGCACTGTTCTTATGCCTTAGACATATCACTGTATTTAATTCTCACCATAGTTCTCTGAGGTAGGCAGTTAACTTGCTTCCATAGCTAATGGGAGCCTTTCTTATAACTATTATCTGGTACCACCTCCAGTGCAGTTAGTTTAGGAGAGAAAAGGTTCAGTACAAAAATGTAGCTAGACCGAAACCATTTGCATTTTGCTTTAGAGCCATATGAAATTCACATTTGAAAGCAAGTGTTCCAACATAGTTTACGTTTGATTTCACAACGTTTGAGTAACAATGACTTTTTCTTTATAGAACAGGATTTGGAAAGCTGTCTGACCTATTCTTCCCTCCTCTGCTCCAGTCCTTTCTGTTCACTGAATCATGGAATCAGGGTTGGCAGGGACCTGGGGGGTTTTCTTGTCTAAACGTTCCCTCACTAACTGCAAAGCTTTAACTTCCCTCTCTCTTTTGAAGCGTGGTGTCTAGCTGGGTTACACCATTCCCAAAGGGGTAGGGAGGATATTAAATGTTTTAAATGGTCTTTCCCAATAGCTGAATCTGAGCAGGAGGGTGGGATGGGGCTGGAGGGCCACCTCAGTCCTACTCTTTTAGTTCCCACTGCGTTGCAGACTGAGTGTGACAGGAGAGCTATTAGAAGAACATGCCAAAAGTAGAGATGAAAACAGTTAGCAGCTGTCCTGTGTCCTTTTCCAATCATAAGCTGTGAAGTTTAAAAAAATTTTTTTCCTTGGGTAGGCTGTACATAATCTTGGCAGGTATCTGAGTTTTGTTCTTCCATCTAATATGCTGAACATTCCCCAGTGCCTCACAAGAGAAAAATGAGCAGCAATTAGGTTAGCTTGGACACCCTGCTCTTAACAGAAGAGGAACATGGCACCTTCATATTTGCAACAGGGTCCTCTTCAAGTGATCTCTCACTGGTGATACAGAGCCCTAAAAGGAAGGCTTCTCTCTGGTGAAACAACAAGAATTTGGTCCTGAGTATAACCAACATACAGCCACACAGTATGAAGCAGGAAAAAAGTGCCTAAAATGATTAATGTTAACTAGCAGCCATTGAGCATTCAGTGAGTACCAGGTACTTTGTCCACCTTATTTAGAACCTTAGTAAGTTCTAAGTTCTCCACTTGATCTTAGCCAAAAGGCCGAGAAGCAATATAAGTTCTAAGTTCTAAGTTATAACACAGGAGGCAGTATCTTCATACTGCAGACAAAGAAACTGAGTCCCACAGCTGTGAAACCTGAAAGAGCTTCTGGGCTGACAACAGAGAGCCCAATGTGGGGCTCGAACTCACAAATCATATCATGACCTGAGCTGAAGTCAGACACTTAACGGATTGAGCCACTCAGGTGCCCCCCAGAGCTGTGAAACCATTTAAGAAGTTCACACAGTTAGTACACGATGGATCTGAGATCAATGTTTTACTCTTTCGGATTGTGACACTCCTGTTTCCTTCACTACCGAAAAGGAACCAAATGTTCAGTAGAGGACACTTTCTAGATGGAGATTCCAGTCAAGGATGTGTAACACTGCCAAGAAGTAACTCCCATGATGCTATTTTCAGCCACAGCCTTACATATATATTGACACACCACTGGGATTGACTGCCATGGTTTCTCCAACACATTTTATTTCAAATAAATTATTTACCTTCTGAAAGGTTAAGCAGTTAGTTCTTCCAACTGCCTTAGTGTAATCTAGAGCCAAGCATGTTATTATAAGTGATAGAGTCTGGCTAAAGCACCAAGTAACTTCTCATGTTCTGAGCCAGGACTATGCTAGTAGGTGGGAAATAACATCATGACATCAATTTGGCGTTTCTCAGCTCTTCTGTAGAGCCTTGTCAAACTATCTGGCTGGTCAACTGGGAAAGGCCATGTTTGCATTTCTTTTCTTTAGGTCTCTTTCAAAGCCAGGATTTAGGGAGGGGGATTTCTGAAAATCAACCAGTAAGGTAGAAAATGTCTGGGAATGGATAAAGGACATTTGTGTCCCTAATTTAACATGTTCTGAATCTGGAGAAAAGACAGTCCATTGTAGTCTCCTGAGAAGCCTGTCCAGGCTGAAGGAGGCTGGGATGCTGAAGGTGGATAATTTAGTCCTTTGGGCACTGGTAGACTGATCATAAAGACGACTTATTAGTCCATTAAAGAAACAGTTGTCCTCAAGGAGCAGATATCTCCAGATTTAAAGATGATGAGGTCACCTGATACTGAGAGCTATATTCAGAAACAGTCAAATAAACTTAGGAGGAGAAGAGCAAAGAGGAAGAGAAAGGCAGGGGCGGAGAGAGAGAGAAAGAAAAAGTATTGCTTGTTAAGGGTGAGGGTGGTAGTGAGGAAAGTAGGGTTGCCAGATAGAACATAGAAATTCCAATTTATCTAGGATTTTATATTTTTATTTACTTAATCTGGCAGTCTCAGAGAGGAGGCTACTGAACACTGGAAATGAGCTACTGGAGTCCAGTCCAGAATTGAAACAACCACCGATGTAGGACTGCCTTTAATTTGTTTATTCAACATATATTTGTTCACCTAATATGTTGTGAGCACTTACTATGTGCCAGACACTGGGCTAGGTCCTGAGACACAGTGAGAGCAGAGCAGATAGGCTCCCTTTGCTTTTAGAGCTTATAGTCTAGTGGCGAAAACAGGAAAATAACAAAGTAAAAAAAAACCCACAAGTAATTATTATTTAGCCAAGTTTTATATAGGCCACGAACTATTAAGGGCTTTATTTTGTTTATTGCTTACAACAACCCCTGTGGTTGTTACAATTATTACCCTTATTTACAAATAAAGAATTGAAGGCACAGAGAAGCTAATAATTTGCCCAAGTGTACATGCTTAGTAAAATCTGCCTTAAGGAAAATTAATACAGTGCTGTGGTTAGAGAAAAAATTACAAAGGAGACTTATGTTAGAAAGAATGGTCAGGAAAGCCTCTCTGAGAAAGTGACATGTAAACTGACACATGAGTGATTAAAAGGAGCAACCCAACCGTGAGAAGAGCCATTAGATAGGCATTGTAGAAGGAAGAGCAGGTGCAAAGGCACTGAGGTGGGAAAAGAGCCAGGTAGATTCTAGGAACAGACAGAAGGCTAATAAGACTAAATTTAGTGATTGAGGGTGAAGAGGACATTGGAGGGGGAAATAACACATTGGAGGGGCATAGATAACACAGACCCTGATAAGGGCTTTGATTTTATTCTAAGTGCAATGGAAAATGTTGAAGGACATAAACTGACTTACATTTTTTACTATACTCTGGCTACAGTGTGAAGAATGGATGGAGGAATTGGGTGACATGGAACTTGAGGTAAACAGCCTATACTGAAATAATCAATAGCCTGGAGACACTGAAATCTGAGGAAAATGTGATGAAATGTGATCTGTTGGAGAACTACAGGAACTGGTCTCACTGGAGAGTCAAATTTCCAAACTACATACAATCTTTCATTTGAATCAAAAAGAAAAACCAGATGGTAAAGATAAAAGTCGTAATTGCTTCTGACATAGGGTCCAAATTGAAACAACCATGGATAGAGATTGAATAATACCAATCAAATGTAAACATCTATACTCCATGGACTCAGCATTTGTATTACTAGGTTGTGGTAGACATTGTTGGTAGGCTGATCCCCTCCTTTGCAATCTCCTACCATGGTGTTTGGACAAATTAAATGTTTCAGCCTCCCTTGAAGCTATGGGTGGGCATGTGACAAAATGTACCCAGTTAGGAACTTCTGGAAAAGCTGTTGCTTTTCTGATTAGAAGGGAGAAATTCATCTGGTATCCTAGTGTGTCCATAAGAAACTGGCTGTGGACTTTCTCCCAACGAGTGGAGTCAATTGTTCATATAAAGTGACAGAGATGGGTTCACAGTCAGTTAACCACCAAAAACAAATAATCCTATTGATATCTGTAAGTGGGCAAGCATGAATTATGGGAAAGCTAGTCCCTAAATAAGAAAGGTTATTTAAAGCTATCTCCAAATTTGCATACAAGTTGCTCTGGCCAGTGTTGATCTGTTGTTTTGAAAATAATGATGAAGATGTGGGCTATGGCATGTAATAGAGGTCATAGTGGAGACAGCAGGGTATTCACAATTTATTTTAGACAGACCTGGTGTGATAATCACAGAGAAGAACAGAGAAGGATATTAGAAAGAATGAAAGTTATGAGAACAAAATTGGGAGGGTGTGTGTGTGTGTCAATCTACAGAACTGCCTGTTCTAATTTTGACTTAAAATTATGAAATCTCACAGAAATAATTACTTGAAGGGATTTTCTTCCTATGGATTTTGGTTTCTGTTAACATTCAGTGGATGTGAAATTATCAAAGTGTTCATGGGGTTGACAGATTTTAAGTCTGGGAGTGGCTTTTAGCTTCTAATTGAAGATGACAGGCATCTAGAGATTGTATAGTCATCGTGATTCTAAAGGGAGCACATTTTTACATAAATTTGATTTTTTATAGGAAAGAATTTTTACACTTAAAACTTGAACACATTATAATCTTAACAGAGCAGAAACAGTGAGAACATTTGGGGGTATGTTAGGCTGGCCTCAGTGTGTGACTTTTCCTTGAACTCTTGAGATGTCAAAGTTTGTGGTCAGGTCCTTTGTAACTTGGAGTGCCTTCGGTGAGCAGTGAATGGTGATTACCTATTGAAACAGTTGACCAGAATAATCCTGACTTTTCTCCACATTTATTTTTGGTTTTAGTCTTGGTTTTGAAGACATTTTTCTTGAAATGTTTTAGTAGAAAGTATTTGTTTCCCCCATGAAAACTTTGTTTTGGCTTGCTTTATTTAAAAAAGCATGGTGGGGATGCCTGGGTGGCTGTCGGTTGAGCGTCTGGCTCTTGACTTTGGCTCAGGTCATGATCTCATGGTTCAAACATGGTTTGAGCCCCATGTCGAGCTCTGTGCTGCCAGCTTGGGATTTTCTCTCCTTTCCTCTCTCTTTGCCCCTCCCCTACTCATGTGCTCTGTTTCTGTCTTCTCAAAATGAATAAACTTAAAAAGTAATAAAATACTAAAATAAAAAATGTGGTGTTGGGAAAACTCACTGAATGTTTGCGTCCCCCGTCCCCCAAATTCATATGTTGAAACTTAATTCCCAGTGTGATGGTACGTGTAGGTAGGGCCTTTGGAAGGTGCTCAGGTCTTGAGGGTGGAGCCCCTTTGAACGGAATTAGTGCCATATAAAAGAGGCTTCAGAGAGCATCCTTGCTCTTTCTGCCATGTGAGGACACAGAGAAAATATGGCCTTCTGTGAACTAGGAAATGGGCCCTATCAATCACTAAATCTGCTGGTGCCTTGATCTTGGACTTCCAGCCTCCAGAACTGTGAGAAATAAACTGCTGCTGTTTATAAGCCAAGCAGTCTATGGTATTTTGTTACAGCACTCTGAATGGACTAAGACATGCAACAACACTGGAATTAAGTATGAGGAGATGGTCACTGTGGGTTAGACAGGCAGGAGGTTATTAACCCAACCAAGGGGCTAAAGAAAGCTGAGCAAGATCACAACTAAGAAGAGTCCTTTGGGCTGTTGCAGAGCTATCTAGCTCCACCATTTCGCCTTGGGTTAAATACAAAGGGAAAATTTGTGCAAGGGACACAAACACCTCTGTTCTTTCTTTGGCATCTATACTATGAAGAATACTCTTTCCTCATTTTCTCCCACCATTTTCTTCAATAAATAATACTACTCAATAAGAACAAGAGATAGGAGAAAGAAAAGGGAGACATGCTTTCTCATGATGAATATTATTAAATGTCCCCTTGTCTAATTTTTCTAATTAAAGAGAGAAGCTTTGGAGTTTTATTTCCAAAATATTCAGTTGGTACCACAACCATTACAAATTCCTTCATATTAATTTGAGCATTATTAACAATGGACCCATTTTGTATAAGTTAAAGCAGATGCTAAATAGGCCATAGAATTTCTTATTTCTTTCTATTTGGTGTTACATACCCTGTATTCCTCATTTAATAGAAAAATTTGGGGGAGAAATGATCATGGTTTAAGCATCTTTGCATCATCCCTATTACCTACAGTCTGCCAAACTTTTGAATAAAACAAAAACTTGAAAGAATGAATGCTAAGTGGAAACACGAACCATAAATTTATAAAAATATACAGTCTAAAGATCACTAAGTTTGTAGCAAAAGGGTTGAAAATTTTGGGCTGAAAATTCTAATATTCAGGATGTCTGATTTTTTTTTCCTAATTGAAGAAAAGATAAAGATGGAATTTCCGGTACACGATAACACCAAAATGTTCTTAATTTTTTTCAGTTTTGCAAATTCTTATGATTTGACTTTCATCCAGGACTGTCAGTTGAGACATCTGATAATCTAAAAGCATTCAGAGAATTAGGATCCCATATGGCTCAAAAATATTTCCTCTCCGACAAGGAAAAAGAGAACACAGTGTGAAAATAATACTGGTATAGCCTTTGGTTTGTGTATAAGGAGCACAAATGAATTTAAATCATTGTCGATGGCATAATAATCATAATGATCATCAGAGTCAATTACAGTGAATAAAATAAGAAGAATATATATTTCTCATACACAAGCTGCATTGTGAAAAAGCAGAGGTATACTTCAAAGCAATGATAGCAATGGAGTTACGTTTAGTTGTGTGGAAGGAACGTTCATTGGAAATGAGCACTGAATTAGGAGTCCTGACTTATCACTAATTCATTGTGTAAACCTGGAAAAGTCTTTTAATTTCCTTGGGACTTAGTTTTCTCAGATGAACAATGATAAAATTGGGCCAGATGTTCCTTTTTAACACAGCATCTGCTCTGGAGGTTCTAGCTGAGAGTAAGTCTACTCATATACCCATATTGTTTGAAGCATATTTCTCCTTGTTTGGGGGAAGTCATTTTCTTTAAATGAGTGTTGAGTACTGAGGTACATTTATAAAATGATGAGAGAGGACAGAGACAACTTGGGCTCAGCCAATTGCACCCACTTAATTAGTAATAATAACAACAGCAATAATAATAATAATAACAATGACTGTCAACATTCCTTGACTATTGATCGTGGGCCAGACATTGCTTTAATCTTCAGAAAAATTCCATGATATAGATATTACTATTAATATCTCCATTTTACAGATGGCAAAGCTGAAGTTCAGAGATAACTGGAAACTTGACTGAGATCCCACGGGAAGTGGTAGAGTTGCTGTGGCAACTGAGGTGGCAATAAAGGGGATGATGGAAACAGGTAACTGGATGCCCCCACATCCCACGGTGTCCAGACAAGTGTCTTCCCCATGGAATCACCTCGCAGAGATCAGATGGGGAAAGTCTCTTCTTAATAGCCCCGTGGTCTGCATTAACCCTCTTTCCTGCAATCTCTACTAAGGAATTGGAGATTAATAAAGAGAATGGAATTTGGAGCTCCTAGGTTCACATTGCCGTTTTGCTTTTTAATAGCTGAGTGACTCTGGGCAAGTTAGCTTCCTTTCTTTGTCTGTAAAATGGAGGTAACAATGACGCCTCCCTTTTAGGGATGTGGTACATAATGTTTATGAAATTGCTTTATAAACTATAAAGTAATATTGCTAAAAATAAAGCATGCCTGCTAGGAACTACTTTTTCCCCCATTTTTTTTCGTTAAGAACATAGAGCTATAAATCTAGTTTCATGTTGTTTTTGCCAGAAATAGTCTATTCTGAAAGAGGCAGCATGTGTGGTGGGAAAAAAAAATGTAGGTTTTATTCCTAGCTCTGCCATTTACTTAGCTTTGTGGCCACGGGCAAGTCGCTTAATTGGGCATCCCACCAGGCCCCAGGCTCAGAAGGGCCCTGTGCTTGGGGTTTTAGTGCTCTGTGGTTTCTGCTTAAAATTCTTCAAATTTTTTTCTTTGAATATGTATTTTCTAAGTGAAGAACTGATGGAATAATGGAGTATGTGTTGGGGTTTCTCACTACTTCTCAGAGATGGGTTCTACTGAAAACCTCTTCACTGCTTCCTGGGCTCACTGGCCCTGGGACCTGCTTGCCTGTCCCCCTCTCTCGCTGTTCTGCTCTCTATTCCCAGCATGGTTGTGGGCATCCACAGCGGGGTTAAGATTAGTCATTCATACTCTATAGCACCTAGGGGTAGGGTAGGGGGTACCTAGGGGCAGTACCATGGCATGTCTGGTGGGCAGTGAACCAAGGTTTACCCCTGATCCAGGTACCAAGCATGTTCTGACACAGATTTAAAAATCTTTGGGGGTCCACTGTCTCCCATAGGCTCAAGTGATGGGGTCCTAGGAAAGGAAGATGTCTGGCTTGACTTCTCCAGACCCTGCACAGTTCAAGGTGCTGTGCACTGGTGAGAGGGTGTTGGAAGGTGGGGCTCAGCAGGTATCAGGCTCTGCAGTGAGACACTTTGGTCTGCATTAGGAAGCAGGGTCCTAGGTGCTTATGAGTGTCTGCACTCCCTGCCAGTATCTTGTGCCTGGAAGTGCTCCCTTGGCTGGTTTCATGCCTGGAATCTTCTCCTTCCTTCCTTCCAACCTTCAACCTTCCTGGGTTTGCCTTGTGTTTGTCTCTTTTAGCCGGCCCAAAAGCTCTTTGGATTAAAGCTATGAAACAGAAGTTGTGTGATTTTGGTGATTCTGTGTATGGATTAAATGCTTTGATATTTGTGTTTAAAATTGGCATGTCACAATATAAAAACAAATGGCAAAATTCATGCTAATAACATACAATTTTAATTTTTCCTTACTCAGAATATTAAATAGTAAATAAAAAACACCGTGGTAAGTCCAGAAAAAAACATAAGGAAGAAAGGAAAAAGCCTTTGTGTATCTTAATGGCACTTTTACTCTCACTTTTTAAATAAGGGGCCCTACATTTTCATTTTGCACTAGATCCCACAAATTATGTGGTTGGGCATCTCCTACTCCACCTACCCAAGCTCGACATAATCACCTGGTTGCTGCATCATTCCATAGTCATACTTGTAGTGTCTGTAAGCTCTAGGGAACATGGCTGGACTGATCCATGAACAGTTCATTCTCTATCCAGTTATCTGTGGCTTTATCTTTACCTTTTCAAGAAGGCAGAAAAGGAGAAATGGGGACTATTACCTTTGAGACTATGGAGGTCATTTATCCTCACTAAGAATGATGCTTCACTAGACATTAACTAGATACAATTTCCATTTATAGATCTGGGGATTGGCTTAAAAATTATGAAAATAATTGTAATTTGCCTGGTCTTCTGGGGCTCATTCATTAATTCATTCATTCACTTATTCTCTCATTCATTTATGCTGTCATTTCACAATATGTGCTGAATGTTTACCATGTTGCACACACTTTGTTAGGCACTGAGAATTCAAAAGCGATTAAAATGATCTCTCTCCTAAAGGAGCACAGCCAATGAGGGTGGGGGCAGGGAGGAATACAGCACATAGGTAATTATTTTCTGTGACAGGAAGTGCAATAATTACAGCTGTACCAAAGAAAATATTTCTGAAGGACATAGGTATGAATCAAGAAAGACATTTTGGGGCGGGTGACATCTCTGTTACCTACTAAGCGATTTTATAAAAGTTAGCCAGGATATAGAAAAATGGGAGAGGCAGGGAGGAGAGGGAATTGCACGGATGGGTTACAGCATGAACAAAGGCACTGAGATAACAAACAGTGTAGTGAGAGTGAAAACCAGCAAGTAGTTTACTGTTATTCAAGGAAAGACCAAGTAGCGGCCTTTGTAAACTATGATACTAAGTGGGCTTCATCCTGCAGGTCTGGGAAATTGGTGAATGAATGCTTTTATAGTTAGAAATGAGATGTTGGATTTACAATTTAGAAAGCATACTCCAGTGGTTATTTGAAGTGTGGATTTAAAGGGATAAAATTAGAGATTAGAAGCTGAAGCCTGTTTAAAAAGCTCTTACAGCAATAAAACAAGAGACAATGAAGGTCTGAACTAGCGTAGTAGTAGCAAGGTTGGTTCTGAATTAAAGAAACACTAGAGAGTTAAAACTGGCTGGACTTGATTATTGATTAAATATGGGAGTGAGTGGAAGGTAGGAGCAAGGATGATTGTCACATCTCTTGCTTGGGGTGATGATTAAGGGCTCAGAGAAGAATGACTTCAGAAGGAGACAGACTTTGGAGGTGGAGTGGGGAAGAAGGGTGTGTTCTGTTTGGATGTGGTTAGGGGCTATGGAGTTGACAGGTGGAAGCATTTACAGACATTTAGGCACGGCTGAAGTTTGGGGAGAGGTTTGGCCTGGAGTTGTAGATTTGGAGATGACCAGAGTCTAGGTGGTAACTATGTGATGGACAAAAACACGCATTGGAGACACCATGAAAGAGAGAAGGACATGACAAAGGTAATGAGGATAAGGAGAGTATGTTGCCGCAGAAACCAAAAGGGTAAAGAGTGTCACAAATGAGGACATGAACCAGCTGTTAAATATGGCAAAGAGATCCTAAAAGAAGTGGAAAATTTCCTTTGATTTGGCAATACAGAGCAGCTTGTGAGGGATCATAGGAGGAGTCTTTTCAGGACAACTATGGGAACAAAACCAGATCTGAGAGGATTGTGAAGTAAGAGAAGTAGAGACAGTGAATACAGACTACTCTTTTGAGAAGTCTGAATGAGTAAGGGAGGAGAAAATTTGGAGCACGGCTGCGAAAGGAGCAAGATCAAGGGAGAGTTGCTTTATTTTCTTCTTTCTTTTTTCTCCTAAGAATAGGAGACACTTAAGCAAGTTTCCAGGCAGAAGGAAGAAAATACTAGTGGGGAGGGGAAGTTTGAGATACAGGAGGGGAGGAGGAAAACTCAAGGTGGTGGGTAGGCTTTGAGTAAGATGGTGCATCCTCGGCACCTGCAGGAAGGGATGTGAGGGCACGTGAGGATCCGGCAGGCCTACACTGCTGGTACATCTGCCATCACTGACCCATGTCAATTCCCCAGGCTGTCTTTACTACTTACTCAAACTGAGCTTCAAAACTGTTGGGAAAAGTTAGGAAACTGTGCTGAATGAATTTTCTAAAGATTCACATCATTTAACTGCGGATATACTGCACTTGCATGGCAGTCTTCTTCTCTTGGGAGTTCCTACAAAAATTCCTTGGTGATGATCCTCCAAGTCTCTAATCTTACCTTTACATCCTTCGGTCTTACAAGATGCCCTGCTATCTATCGTAAATGGTCTGAGGTTATCTGTCGTGAACGCCTTCAGCATCTCTCCTTTCTTTCTCAATTTCTTATGTCTTCACCTTCATCTCAAATTTTTTCTTATAATATTCAAAATTCTTTTGATCTTTCAAAGTCCAGCTCATGTGATATCCCTTATCTCTGTTCTACTTTCATCTTACATATACATTTTTAAGTCATTTGGTGTCTTTTATGTTATTTTATAAGCTATTTTAAATACTTTTTAGAACAAGAAAGGGATTCAATCATCCAACCAATTGCCCTGATGTCTTTTTTAAAAAAGCTTGTCTTCATTTTTGTCTTCTTTATCTTTTTGACTTATTAATATCATTCTTCTACTAAGCTATTAAATCCCTGAAGGGCAGGTGAATTTTTCTTTTTCTTCTTCTTTTTTTTTTTTTTGCATCTGTTCTAGCAGTAACAATGCACTGTAAATAGCTACCTACTGCAATAAATGGATTATAAGTTCCTGGAGGATGGAAAGAGAGAGAGAGAGATGATAGATAGATAGATACACGTATATAATATTTATATCCTCTAGAATACATCAACTTCATCCAATACCTAATAGACACTTACTTGTGAGCAATTAAGCAATTTTATGAAGATAAAACTGTCTCTGTCTTCCAATGATGCAAAATCCAGTAGGGCATTCTAATATATATGTGTGTGTGATTAACACTAGTACATAAGCACTAATAAATATTAGGAATGGGCTTTTAGTGTGAATAGAATTTTAATGGGAAGAAGGCACAAGTCTATGGCAGACCATGGCCTCAAGAAAGGGTGAAATGGGCAGAGGGCAAAGCTAGAAATGCAGTCTGGAATCAGAGAATGAGAGAGCTTGAATGGCACACCGATGAAAGTACATTTACTCCATAGGAAACCTGGCAGCTCTTAAAGGTGTTTAAGCAGAGAATATTATTAAATATGTACTTTTAAACGATTACTGACAGCAGGATGGAAGGCAAATTTGAAAAGAAGATTCGAGGTCAGTAGATCTATGAAAAGGTTCTTTTTTTTCTTGAGGTAAAACTGACAAATAACATATTAGTTTCAGGTGTACAACATAATGATTCGATATTTGCATATATTGCAAAATGATCACCATCATAAGTCTAGCTAACATCAGTCACTGTATGTGGTTTCAAATTTTTTTCTTGTGATGAGAACTTCTAAGGTATACTCTTAGCAACTTCCAAATATGCACTTTCAAATACAGTATTATTAACTATTAGTCACCATGCGGAACCTCACATCCCCATGACATTTTATTTTATAACTGGAGGTGATAGTTTAGGTGAGAGATGATAAAGGTTAAACAAGGGCAACTTGGTTACAGATTAAATATGAGTGTGTGTATGGTGTGTGTGTGTGTTGATGGGAGGAGGTAGTGAGCAAGGTTAAGTACGTGTCCAGAAACCGTTTGTTGATATTACTTTTTAAAAGATATTAAATGGCCAACAGCAATAATGAGTATAATTTATTGGATATTTGGTAACACATTTCTCTAGAACCAGACAATATCAATATTTCTCCTTCACCACATATTATCCCCTAGGCCTGATTTTGGCAATTTATCCAATACAACCAAGTGTTCTTCTCTTAATGTTTCAGATCTTAAGTTTTGAGCACCCCATGAGCTCATATATCCTTCAGGGAAGGATACATATAAGTATGCATCTTTTAACTTTTCATAGTACTTGGAAGAAGGTTAGGAAAATAGTGGACCAAACAAATAGTTGTTATATTGAATTAAATGGTATCCCCTGGGGTTTACTGAAAGTTGGATGTCCTCACACTCTTTGGCCCTGCAATGCTACTCTCTGTGCCTAGAACCCTTTCTCTCTCTTCACTCTCCCTCTACTATCTTTACCTAGTTTTGCTTTACTAGTTCCTTTTCATCACTTCCTCTAGGATTTCTTGATTGATTTGCTTCCTTTGGGTTAAATACTTTTGCGAAATAGCATTGTCTACTAACTTCTTTTTCTCCCTGTTAGCTCCATAAAGGCAGAGCATCCTTTAGTAATTTGCTCATCATTTATTTTATCCCCAGCTTCAGCACAGTGCCTGGCATATACAGTGATGGCTCAGTAAATATTTGTTAAATAAAGATGGCTTTGTGTAGTTTTTATTTGTGAATGTGAACACTTTGATATTTTAATCTTTAAATACTTGGATACAAAGCCCAGGATTCATGATGCAAAAAAGTGTTGGGAGAGATCATCTAGAAAAGTATTTTTCTTCTTTATGCTCTTTTTAAAATTATTTTTTGTTTTTTTATTTTTTTAAATGTTTATTTATTTTGAGAGAGAGAGGGAGACACAGAATCCAAAGCAGACTCCAGGCTCTGAGCTCTCAGCACAGAGCCAAGTGCGGGGTTTGAACTCACAAGCCCTGAGATCTTGACCTGAGCCAAGTCGGACGCCTAACTAACTGACTGATCCACCAAGGCGCTCCTATTCTTTATGCTCTTAAATCAAGTTAGAAATCAATTAGACATTATTATATTTTTGAGCACTTTTTGCAATTATAATTCTGGAGGGAAAACACTAAGACAGCTCAAGGGTCACTTCTCTATACTACCTCCCAGGAACACACAAAATATCTGTTTGGTTGCCTATTTTCTCACGTATACACACTACCATTTTTAGTTTGTAAGTTTCTCGGGGGGTATAAATCATTTTAGCATTAGGAAACAAATGTGACTGCAAAATACAAAGAAATCAGAAAGCAAGATTCCATTTTAGAAAGCCTCAGAGGTGCAGCTTTAGTGTTCTGCAGACAATTCAAGATCACAGGCAATACAATCCTTTGCTCTGGGGCATTTATTTTAGTCATACAATAACATTTGACTTTTTACTGCCTGGTACCATTTTTGGCCCTGGAGACAGAGGTGTTAAGACAATCAGGCATGGCTCTTGTTCTCGTGGAACTTAGTGTCTAGGAATGAAAGAATTGGTGGTGACCTGATTTGAAGAGGTTGGCTCAGATCAGGACCCAGTTTTGAAACTGGTCCCCAATAAGATGAGTGGTTTCTGAGAATACAGCTCTGTACAAACATACTCATCCTTATCTCAGGGGTGGGCTGTGAGATAGGCTGTGACTTGGGGTGAGGAATTCTCTCTAACAGATCCATTACCAGGAGTCTCTGTAAGACTCAGATCTTTACTTCAATACAGATACTTTTTGTTATTTTCCCAATAGGCACTTCAAGGGGATCAATTACTACTGGTAGCCTTATTTCCCAGAAAAAGAAATTTCCCTGATTCTAGTTTCTTCAAAAGTCTACTATGTCTTCTTTAGCATCATCAGCAACCATCATGGTGTAATGGAAAATACATCCTGGAATGGCTAAAAAGGACTAGATTAAAAGTAGGGTGGGAAAAAAAGAAGGGAGGAAAACAAACCACAAGAGACTCCTAACAAGAGAGAACACACTGAAGGTTGATGGAGGGAGGTTGGTGGGAGATGGGCTAGATAAGTGATGGCTATTAAGGAGGGTATTTGTTGTGATGAGCACTGGGTGTTGTATGTAAGTGATGAATCACTGAATTATACTCCTGAAACCAATATTGCACTGTCTGTTAACTAACTTAAGTTAAAAAAAAAAAAGGATTCATAGTTTATAAGCCACTATGTGCACCAAAGTCTAATTGTGAAAGTGATTGAGAGGTTACTGGTTCATTGTTAAAAATCTAAGATTGGGACAAGGGTACTCATCCTCCTACATCAAGTGGCCTAAAGCAGTGTAGGCTTCTAAATCCTATTTTGGATTATGTCTTAACAGATGATATTTTAAAAGTGCTGAGCCTATGTAGTTAGACAATTGATATAGTATATATGGTAGGGCTGGTTAAGAGTGCCTTTAAAGTTGTTGCCAGTTTCTAAAGTGTCTTTTTTTTTTTAATTTTTTTTCAACGTTTATTTTATTTTTGGGACAGAGAGAGACAGAGCATGAACGGGGGAGGGGCAGAGAGAGAGGGAGACACAGAATCGGAAACAGGCTCCAGGCTCTGAGCCATCAGCCCAGAGCCTGACGCGGGGCTCGAACCCACGGACCGTGAGATCGTGACCTGGCTGAAGTCGGACGCTTAACCGACTGCGCCACCCAGGCGCCCCTAAAGTGTCTTTTTTTTAAATTTTTTTAATGTTTTGTTTATTTATTTTTTTTTAATTTTTTTTTCAACGTTTATTTATTTTTGGGACAGAGAGAGACAGAGCATGAACGGGGGAGGGGCAGAGAGAGAGGGAGACACAGAATCAGAAACAGGCTCCAGGCTCTGAGCCATCAGCCCAGAGCCTGACGCGGGGCTCGAACTCACGGACCGCGAGATCGTGACCTGGCTGAAGTCGGACGCTTAACCCACTGCGCCACCCAGGCGCCCCTTTTGTTTTTTTAATTTTTTTTTAATGTTTTGTTTATTTTTGAGACAGAGAGAGACAGAGCATGAACGGGGGAGGGTCAGAGAGAGAGGGAGACACAGAATCTGAAGCAGGCTCCAGGCTTTGAGCTGTCAGCACAGAGCCCGACGCGGGGCTCGAACTCACGGACGGACCGTGAGATCATGACCTGAGCCGAAGTGGGACGCTTAACCGACTGAGCCACCCAGGCGCCCTCTAAAGTGTCTTTTAATTGTTAGAACTCGATGACTCATTGACAATAATAATCAGAATCATAACTTATATGCTGTAGAGCATTTTTCAATTAAGACTTCAGTTGTATTATTTCATTGGGTAGCAAAGACCATTAAGTTAACTGGCTTGGCCCTGATTATCTTAAGAACAACTATTACAGCAAAGATAGTGATCCAGATATCTGCTTTTGCTGCAGTGTTCCTTCCACCTCCACTATATCATAATGATGGAGACTGTAGCTAAAAAATTTAAACTCAAGATATTAAAATAAATTAACATGTTGTAAAATATAATGAATAGTAACCCCATCTCCCACTTTTAGACATGTTTCTCAGGAGCAATTTCTTATTTTTGAGGGGTAGTTGCTACACCCTAACTATTTGAGTAATGACTTCCTATAATAGTGATATGAATGGGAAACTGGCATATTCCTGCACAGAGAAGCCAATTGGAGTACCGGATGATAAGTTAGGAACCTTGACCATGTTGTTTTAGACTTATAAATGGAGCAAACATTAAAACGTTAGCTAGATGTTCTTGGCATATCCTAACTTTACAAGCTCTGTCTTTGGGGATATCTATTTCTATAGAAAGAACACCTGGCATTCCTCTTTGTAGTATTAGACCAAAGTATTGGACAATGAAAACAGAAATGCCTTATGCAATGTTAAACTTTTTGTACTCAGAGGGTTCAACTGAAGCTAGTGACTAGATAGGATTTGCCTTGCATCAAGACTGAGCCTGCCAGGCCTGGCTTGTAGACTAGAACACTTAAGTGAGTTCTAACACAGGCTCACTTGCAGGCCAGCTATTATCTGCTTGGGACTCAGTTTCTTCCTTTCTGAGTCCACCATAAAAAATGAATTCCTGCAAGAAAGTACTTCCAGAAAGGCACAGAGAGGTCTGAGTAGATAAACAACATAGATATCTAGACCACAGAAACTAGAAGAAGAAGGAAAACATATAATAGACTTAAATATTTATTAACTACAGAGACATTAAAGTTAATTCATCCTTTAAGATCCAGGATATCTCTATCTCTATCTCTATCTCCATATCTCTGTCTCATTGACACTTTCTTTAGTCCTCCCAGGAAAAATAGAGAGAATAAAGAATTGATTCATTCCCCTACAGATGAGATGTGAGGCTCAGCAAGGTCATTAACTGCATAGCCATTAACTGCAAGAGCAGCATTTATAGCCCCTATGACTTATGCCCCAATATTTTTTTCATTGTACCATCATGGTAGATGATAATTCTTAAATAGCTACAGTAGGTTCAGTGAAGATAGCTTGTGAAGATAACCCTCTATGACAGAAAATGCACTTTGTGCAAGCTTCCATATACTTACTACAATGCATTTTAGCCAGTGGTCCAGGTTTCTATCTCTCCAACTAGACTGTGTGCCTTGGGGATAGAAACTGTCTTAGTCTATCCAATATCTCCAGTGGTTAGCACAGTAAACAACATATAGCAGACAGTCAATAAATATTGAAGAATGAATAAATGAGTGACTGAAAGCATGATCTAATCTGGAAAATTCGCTTTTGGGGATTGGGCTCTGAGAAAAAGAGTGAGGTGCATGCAAAAGAAGATAGAAAATGTGGAACGATCATGGTCATTGAGTTGAGTACTAATACTGGAAAAAATGAAATAGAACAGATACTGTAAGATAGATTATAAATAAAAAAAGAAGTCATGTTCATTTTGTTTTGTTTGTTTTTGCTTCTAAAATCCACAATTTTATATACAAACATTGTAATAGTATTTGAGCTAAAAAGAGAACAGGTAAGAAGGTAGGTTAGTAGAGGAATCTTTCATGAAAAAAAGTAGGAAGCAGAGTTTAAAACATGGAAAAAAGGTAAGAAGGGAATTGAAAACATAAGTGACAGGGAAAGGAGAAAAGAATAATTTTTTAGGAGGGCATTCTGTGGGCACTACTCTAGGGAATTTCAGAAGTTGAGAGATCAGAGGGGAGAAATTAGTCATGGAATGGACAAAAGCGATGGGAATGTGAGATGTATGGCAATGATCAGTTGTAGGGAAATAAGAATGGAAGAAAATGGCCTCAAAACAGAAATGCCTGTCATCAAGCAAGAAATTCCTTCTGTCATGAACACAGAAATCCAGGCCAACTGTGAATGAGTGGTCTGTCTTCAGCTTTTTCCTTTTACTTTGATACCTGCTCTCAGGGCTGCAACCTGACTGGCCAGGCTGCCAGGAATTTTCCCAAGCTCTGGGCCTTACTTGTTTTCAACCATCAGAATTTTCCCAGCCTCTATCTTATTCTCTCAGGATACCTGTTTCTACAAAAAGACAAAGGAAGCTAACTGGTTCAAGTAAAGTAATTCCTATTGCAGGCTTAGCTATCTTACTGCTTACCTTGCCTAGTGCAGTGGAATTAACATAAAGTAAATGAATAGATGGAATTCCTTGTGTGCCAGGCCCTAAGCTAAGATGTAGCAAAATATAGTAATGTAGCACACGGACTTTGGAGACAGACACACCAAAGACAGAGGTCCAATCCACAATTTCCTGCCTATGTGCCTACGGAAGTTATCCTCTTCTCTCTGGACCTTGAATTCTTTATCTGATTGATTATTTGTAAGGAAATGATTTTTAGCCTTCATGAAACAGAGATAATGTTGCCTATTTTGTAGGGTTGTCTAAAGATTCAAAATATTGATTCAAAATATGTGTAAATGTTAATAATGCTATTTACTGTTTATTCATTTCTTAATCTGCGTACCCCCTCTTTTAAAAGGGAAAGCTGAGGCACAGAGAGGTAAGGTGGCATGACTAAGTTCATACAATTGGGAAATTCCAGACCCCACATTTAAGTCTTCATATTTTTTTTTTTTTAGAGAAAGAAAGACAGAACGTGAGTAGGGGAGGGGTAAAGAGAGAGGGAGACACAGAATCTGAAGCAGGCTCCAAGCTCTGAGTTGTCAGCACAGAGCCCAACACGGGGTTCGAACTCACGAACTTCGGGATCATGACCTGAGCTGAAGTTGGATGCTTAACCGACTGAGCCACCCAGGGGCCCCTTGTCTTCATATTCTTAACCAACACACTTAATCATCCAGGTGAACAGATGCTTCCACCTACAGTGACATGACTATGACCATTTGTACAGCTCCTCACAGTGGTGAAGCACTTTGATAGTCACTAATCTCATTTAACCCTCACAGCAACCCTGTGGTAGCATTAGGTGAGGAAAATTAAGCCCAGAGAAAGTAACTCACTGGCCAAAACCCAGATAACAGATTAGTGGCAGAACCTGAAGTTACATGCAGCATTTATGACCATGAATGTAAACATAAGAAAGAGAGCCAGCCCTGAGTCCAGGATAGGTACCCACATCATCCATGTTTATCTAGGTCTTTTTGCATTGCTTTTAAAGTTCTCTGATAGCAAAGCTGAAGCTTGGCAAGGTATCTTTAGATGGATGAGAAACCGAAAGTGAAAGCATGAGTTCATGAGTAGATTTGAACTCCTTACCACAGGGATACTGGTCAATTATCTCTTACTGAGTGGTGCTATCAGCCCAGGTTAAAACAAATTGGATTTTTAAGAAGGTGTAAAATTGCCACTATAAAATCAGATAAGCCTACTGCAGTTGGAAATAAATTCTATCATAGAAATACATCCTGCCTGATATCAAAGGCAGCCAAGAAACTGTGCCAAGAGTTTCTTGGATGAACACTGACATTTTCTGCTGTAGAGACAGAAGTGGAAGCACTGATTGGAGAATTACATTATGAAGAGTTCTAAAATATTTATCATCATTCTAGGCCATTTATTCATTTACCCTTTTAATGCTCATTTCTTTTGTGCCACTGGGTCGAGCTTAAAAGCAAGAATAAAAATTTATTTTGTTTTTATACATTAATATAAAGAAGGAAGTGTGTCTGTTTTTGGTTTGAAAAATAATAGCATTTCTGAGAAATATTAGAACTCTAAAATGTTTTTTTAGAAATGTGAATTTTGTCATTAATAAGGATGCTAGATTTACCTGAGTAGGTTATGAAATTTTGCTTTTTGGGGGGCAGCTTCCTGAAACTTGAATATTTCAAGAAGGGGAAAAAATGATAAAAACCATTACCTCACTGCACTGCTTACTACATCATGTTTCCTTCTAGACTTGACTCAGGCATCTCTTTCTCCAGGTGGCCTTTTTTTTCACTGTGCATTAGAATTGAGATGTCCTTCTTCTATGCTCCGGGAGCACTCTGCACAAACTGCCATCCATCACTGCCCACAGCACACCACACAGAAGCTATCTGCCTGCACATCTGTGCCCTCAGAAGATGATCAGGACAAGAATCATGTCTTATATTCACCTGGCATCATCAGCACTTGGCTCACAGCCAGAGCTAGGAAAATGTTGACCGACAAACACTGAATTTTAAAATGACAACCTGAGTATAGAAATACTCCCTCCACCCACATAAAATTCATTATTTCAAGTGTATTGAGTACATTAAAAATGCCATTTTCTAGTGGAATCAAAGGCTTGTAAATGAAAGAAAAAAGTAAGTTGTATGTCAGCTATACTTCAATAATAATTTTTTTTTAATCAAAAGAAAAAAAAAGAAAGAAAAAAGTGAGTCTTATTTTCCAGGTCTTCACTATTTGGCTTATATAATATTAAAAAGTATTTCTTTAAAGTATCATTTCTATTTCTCAGGCTGGAAGGATACTTTTGCTAGTGTCCTCATAGCTTTCTATTTTGGCTCTGAATTCAGAGACATGAAAGAGGCTTGACTCAGCTGCCGCTTAATACTGCACAAGCTTGAGAGAGAAGACTATTATATAAGCTAATGTGTATTTTAAGGTTTTTTTTTTAAATTTTTTTTTTATCCAGTACCTAAATGCCACCTTCCAACCTTATGAAAGTGCTGGAACCCAGTGTGTGGGAAAGTGATGTCCCCTACTTGCTCTGTATTCCTTATAAGTATAAAAAAATAAAAGCAGTTGATTAAGGGTTAGCAATTTTCTTTTCTTTCTTTACACGTACTTGTAATTCATTTAATGCAGGAAGTGGGCTGAATTTTCTTGTTCTTTCCAATTCAACTGTCAGGGAGCTTTCTTGCCAGCCTGCTATGGTTACTATGGCAACAAGATGATGGTGGCTGTAATATGATCTCATGTGCCTTGTGTCAATAGCATCAGATCATCATGCTTGAGGATAATTTTGACAATAAGTTTAGTTATAGATTTAGGATTTATTAGCATTTGATTGATTTACTGGAAATATTGAGCAATTATAGCTCTAAACTGGTGATAAAAGCATGTTCACAACGGTTAGTATTTTTCCCTACAATGACATCTTATATTTTATGGCATTCTAGAATTTGTAAAGTGCTTTCATCTCGTGTATCTACTTCGATTTTCATTAGGCAGGATAGACATTATTAACCCCATTTTATAGAGAAGGAAATAGAGGCTCATGCAATATGCTTGTGTAAAGTAGCAAAGCAATTCTGCAATGGAGCTAAAACTTCAACCTGGGGCCTCTGGCATCAGAATCACAATTTTCCTTATGCCCATGTTGAAAATTGATGGGTATTAGGAAATGTTCTTAGGTGCACCGGTTAGACCCTGAAGCATCTGAATTAAAACTGTTGAAGTGTGTGTATGATAACAACTACACGTAGTTTGAAAATACAACTATTTTACATTTGGGTGATGCTTCATACTATTTACATCTCCCATGGCAACCTTCTCTCTTAAGGCTTCTCTGATACTGTTTATATAAATAGATGCTTCTGCTTCCCTTTGCTCACTGACCACAGCCTTGCTTTTTAAAAATTATTATTAGTTGCACGTATTTTCCCATTGTGAGTTCCTTGAAGGCAGGAATCATATTTATTCTTGGAAGGTCCTCATTCCTGGCATACTACCTGGTACATAATAGATGAACCGTAAATGCTTGTTGCTTGTTAAAGTTAACTCATCTGACTCTCACAATCCCAGAAGGTAGATAAAGCAGGTATGATGATCAACCATTTTAAGAATGAGTAAATAGGGGTCACATATGTAATGATAGGAAATTTAATTCTACTACCACAGCCATGTGTTCTTTCCATATTATCCTGTTTGCTTTATTCCTTCATTTATTTCTTTATTCAGTCTTTCATCCATTCATGAAACATTTGTTGGTTGCACTTCATATACCAAGCACTGTTATAGATGCTTGGATACAAAAATAAGTAAGACACAGTTCTCACCATCACGGGACTCACAGATATTACAGGTAATTTTCTGCCCGAATAAGTAGGTAAAATAAAATGTTATATGAAACACTGAGTATGCATTAGATTATTTCCCAATTTAGTTGGCCTTTTAAAAAATATCGTCGGAGTATATTTTAATTCACCCTTTAATACACCCTTTAATACAAGGTTTTAGAACCAGACATGCTTGAGCTGTTGCCAATATAGGATCAAGTAATAATTCTGTCTGTTGATTTTTTTCTTGAGTGTGAAATCACCATTTCCAACTTACCACAGAATCCTCAAACTTAATATGTCTGAAATGAAACCTAGTATCTGCCCTACACAGCTGGGGTAGAGTAGATGTAGGCAGACGAATAGGTTGGACTCCTGACTCTTCTGACTCTGTGTGACATGTCAGCTTGGGTTAGTTACTTACACTCTCCAGGTATGTCTTCATTTGTATCTGACACAAAACACAGTGCTCAAAATATTTCCTAAGTGAACGGATTAGTGAAAACATTGTCAATGAGGATGAAAAATGATAAACATAATATTAATACCTGGAATAGTGCTAGCATTAGGAGGTACTCAATAAATATTTGTTAAAATGAGTGGGCTAAATAAATGTGATTGGATTCCTTTCCTGCAACGTACTCAATTGCCTAGACAAAAATTCTGAATATCTTTACTTTTTCCTCAATCTCCATACCATGGAGTCAGGTGTATTTTACCTCTGTAATGTCTTGGACTTGTTCCTTTCTTTCCATCCAATGCCATGCTTTGTTCAGCTCCTTTCTCAACCAGACTTTTGTAGGAGGTTCTTGACTGAACTTCTCTCTTTTCATGCTCTCCCATTCCAAATTATTGCCTGAACTGTTATTTTTTTAAGCACAAATAACAATGTATATCTCTTCTGGTCAGAAATTTTGGATTTATACTCATATATATTCTAATTAAGAAATCTTTCAGCATGGCAATTGGGATCCTTCAAAAGGTGACCTTCTGTTTCATTTATAATCATCTCCCTCCATAGACTTTTAGCTTTTCAATTCCCTAAACACACTTTTGGACTTCTGAAGTTTTTGCCGTCATGCCTAGTTAGTGAAATGATAATAGTTCTATAATACTTTGCACATGCTTTGCAATTTGTAAAGAATTCACTTCTGTATATGTTGAAACTTCATAATAACCCTATGGTAGGTAGATATCATTTCATTTCACTGATTAGAAAATTAAAAATCAGAGTGGTTAAATGATTCATCATAACCTTTAAAAGAATTAGGTTGGAAAATATTTTTGTCTGTGATAATGGTTAAATAATAAAATAATTAAATCAACATATTTAAAATAACAACTGTGACTTCAAAATGTTAATGTTCAACATTTGTTCGTCTCTTTATCATGGAGGCTAACAGTGATAGCTCTGAAACCAAACTGCCTTGGTGGGAATCCTGGCTCTACTCTTTCCTAGCTGTGTGGCCTTAGATGAGTTACTTGATCTCTTTGTCGTTCAATTTACTTATTATCATAATAGGGATA
The DNA here is from genome assembly GCF_018350175.1 of Felis catus. Classification (NCBI taxonomy): domain Eukaryota; kingdom Metazoa; phylum Chordata; class Mammalia; order Carnivora; family Felidae; genus Felis; species Felis catus. The sequence continues at coordinate 119,843,211 of NC_058374.1, forward strand.
CCAATAGCCTCTATTGCACAGAATTGCCCTAAGGGTTGAATGAGTTTAATAAATGTGGTCTTAGAATTATCTCATACATAACAAATATTCCCAAATGTTATGACTGTTGGTCCCTTCAAATATACAGCATAAGAATTTCTTTTTTAGAGTGTTCCCTGGTCTTAAGAAGCAAAATTAACTGCTTCCTTATTGGTGATTCAGTAGCATCTTGTTTGTATCTTCTTTGTAGTGGACACTATAGCTGCTGTAAGGTATTGGCTCAGGATCAACGCAGAGAGCTTACATCTACTCCTTATTAGGACCAGTCACAGTTCACCATGTGGGAACACCAAGGTAACAATAGTGTTTATGTAAAAGGGTTATGGCAATTGTACTGTTAGTGCACAAAAGGCCCTCAGTGATTGGAATAGAGCGAGTGCTCAATAAAATTTAGCTAATATTAACTATTGCTCATATAAATATCTCACCCATAATATTTTGAACTTCTTCTGGCTAGAATCTGACTTTTTTTGTTGTTTTCTTTACTCCTATCTTAATTCTTCCTATGCAGTGCAATTTTAAAACTAAACATTCAAGGGCACATGGGTGGCTCAGTCAGTTAAGCGTCCGATTTGAGCCCAGGTCATGATCTCACAGTCCGTAAGTTCGGGACTCGCGTCGGGCTTTCTGCTGACAGCTCTGAGCCTGGAGCCTGCTTTGGATTCTGTGTCTTCCTCTCTCTCTACCCCTCCCCAACTCATGCTCTGTCTCTCTCTATCTCTCAAAAATAAGTAAATGTTAAGAAAAAATTAAAAGTAAAACCAAATATTCAGGTACAGGGACTTTTAAATAAACTTGACTTAAGTAGAAAAATGTAACTTAATCTTTGTAGAGAAAACCCCAAATTCTAAGTTGATATATAGTAGGATTCAAAAGAACAATATTAAATTCTAGGAAAAGCCATTTTTAAGTATCTATTCTACTTATTACACAATATAGATCTGGTGGTGGTCTGGAAAATATGAATGCATATAATATGCATACAACTTATAATATATCAGGTTTAGATTATAAAATTTCTATTATCTTGTCCAAAAAGGAATCAAGAGTATTTAGATGACTTTCTAACATTAAAAAGTTTGAGAATTTTCTTCTGTAAGTTGGCATATCTCAGTAAGGAGTGAAGTTGGTTATACTGCATATGAGAACATTTTAATGCAGTAATTTTTTTTTATTATGCAGCTTTATATAGCACCTTTCCCTGAAAGAGTGACTATACAGTGTCTAGTGCTAAATTCAGTAGCTAACTCAAGTCTTTTCACTTTCATAAAGAGGTTTCAGAAATGAAGTTAATATTCTGCTTAGCAAATTAAAATATAATATTATGTGTTTCAATGTTGTGTGCCCACCCACCTATCAGACTGCTGATGAGCTGTTATTCATATGTTCAGATTAAGTACTATGCATATTTCTAGCTCACTATCAAAAGTGATGGCATATACACACAAAGAAAGAGTAGAAGAAAATGAATGAGCAGCTAAAAATGATTATAGTCAACTTTAATAATATTAAATCAGGCATTTTGGACAAATACTCAATTTGGAATTAACTAATCTCTTACTATTAGGATTCAAGGGCTGGCAGGAGTGAAGAATTTCCTGGAATTCTCGTGTTTGTCCAGAAGTGTTGGATCAAAGTTTTTGGTCTCAGGATAACAACAGTAGCAGCACCAAAAAAATAACAGCAACCACCATTCACTGGGCATTGACTTTAAGCCAGCACTTATATAAGGCTTCAGCTTCTGCAGTAGGCTGAATAATGGCTGTGAAAGTAGCAGGTCCTAATCCCTGGAGCCTACAAATACTACCTTATTTGGAAAAAGAAAGTTGTAGATGTGATCAAGTTAAGAATTTGGAATGGGGAGATTATCCTGGATTATCTGGTTGGGCCCTGCATACAATCACATATATCCTTACAGAGGCAGAAGGATATTGGACAAACAGAAGAGTAGGAGGCAATGTGGCCACAGAGACAGAAATTGGAGTGATGCAGCCACAGATCAAAAAAATGACAACAGGAACCAGAAGCTAGAAGAGATAAGAAACAGATCCTCCTCTAGAGCCTCCAGCAAGAGAGAAGCCCTGTCCATGCCTTGATTTTTGGCCAAGTGATACTAGTTTCAGACTCCTGGCTTCCAGTACTTTAAGTGAAAAAATTGTTTCTGTTTTAATCCCCAGCCCCCAGTTTGTGGTAATTTGTTACAGCAGCCACAAGAAACAGATTTTTAAGGATCCAACCATAGAACTAATATCAGAATACTGCTGAGATTCCTTCACCAGACTCCCAAACTCTTGATTTTTTTTTTTGTTCTGTGGGGGCTGCTGCAGGTGAGAATAGAGCTATTAAAGCATCCTTCCAATGTTAAGCATCACTTGCTGACATTTTTGTAAAATCTCTTCCATTGTCAGCTCTACCTACTTATAAGTTGGAATTGACACAGAGGTACAATGAGTCAAAGTCTGACGTAAATGCCTTGTTTTTTTCCCTAAGTACATTTTCTTAAATGTAGCATCACAAATCCTGTTATTTCACTGTTTGTTTTTTAAATTTCATTCACTCATACATTTTTAACCTACTAATAATCTAAAAAATAGCAGTATCTGTAAGCATAAGAATACATAAGAAATGGATTTATGGGTTTATCGTTTCTTTTTACCAGCAAAATTGTAAGAACCTGTATGTGTAAGTCTTGATTTAGGCCCTAGAGATACTTTTTTTTTTTTTTTTTGAGAGAGAGAGAGAGACCATGAATGGGAGAGGGGCAAGAGAGAGGAAGAGAGAGAACTTTAAGCAGGCTCCATGCCCGGTGCAGAGTCTGATGCAGGGCTTGATGCAGGGCTTGATTTCACAACAGTGAGATCATCACCTGGGCCAAAATCAAGACTTGGGTGGTTAACTGACTAAACCACCCAGGCCCTAGAGATTTAATGGTAAACAAGACACATTTCCTGGCCTCACTGAACATTCTTGCTGAGATAAAAAGAAATAATATCACACAAATAGTAAAAAGCAGAGTGTGGAAAAACCATGAGGAGAGAATGCAGACAACGTTGGCACTCAGGTTCCTGGCTTGGATAACTGAAAAAAATAGTGGTGCCATTCACTGACATGGAAACTGCAGGAGAAGCAGATTTTGGAAGAGTGATGAACTTGAAGCGCCTCTAGGAACATGCACATGGAAAAATGGATCTGGTGTGAAGAAGACAGATTCAGTACAGAGTTATAGATTTGGGAATTATTTGGATACTGCTGGTAATTTAAGTCCTAGGGATGGAACTGATTATCCCTGGACATTGTGTTCAATGTACAGGCTCATAAAGCATGTACAGGCTTATGAAGGGAATGATAACTAAATGCATTTGAGATAAAGGGGTCTGATGTATCAACTTAAAAAGTCTTTCCAATGTGGATGGCCATAAATGCCAGACTCAAAGTTTAGACTTTTTTCATAAGTAATAAATAGGCGTTTTGATTAGGGAGATGATAGGATTATACCCATGCTTTATAAGGTGAACCCAGGATATTGTGAGGATGGATGCTGGAAAGAAAAGACTGAAGGTGAGGAGTTTAGTTGGAAGGTTAATGTGATGATGTAGGATAAAAGGTAATGAGGTCCTGGAATATGTCCCAAATGTACTAAATAAAATTGGTATCAAAGTCACATCTTTGAATGTTTATTTCTGCATTAAAGGTCTTGCATTTTCTCCAAATGTGGAAAAAGAGAAAAGTGACATGTCATGAGGAAAAATTCGGTGTATGGCATGACCCAGATTATTTACAAGAACTTTGTGGAAGCAGGATCAGTGAGACATGCAGTGCTGTACCCTGGCAGTTGAGAGGAAAGTTAATAACAACCATCTCCACAGGATGGATGGCGCTGTTCACTAAGCATGTTGCTAAGGGCCGGCAAGAAGTGAATGAAAAGAATTATCCCTTCATTCCCTTTATGGAGATGCTGACAAATGAGGCGTGCTTAAAACTCAATGAACTATGAAGTCTAAGGGTAACTAACAGGTTTATTTGGAGATTTGCTTCCCGAGGTCACTGCTGAGCTGATATGGATGGTAGGCATTGTTACTTTGATCTTGGAGTTCTTAATATCATTTTCAGACTTGACCAAGAGTTGGTAAGGTGTAAGGACTATCCTAGCAAAGGCACCCAAGGTTCTATAAGTAACCAGGATGATTTCTGGAATATTTAAAAACTTGCAAGGTAGTGTGAAACAGTGAAAACATATATTCTTTGGAGTCAGACAGACCAGAGTTTGAGTGCCATTACTACTATTCTGTGATCTTGAGAAAATTATATAGTCTCTTTAATTAAGCCTTAGGCAAAATGGGGATAACGTTGTGAAAACTTCATAAAATAATATATGGAAAACTCAGTGCATGAGACTTAATAGACACACAATATGTGTAAGTTCCCTTCCATATTTGAAATTGCATCAAAATATTCATCAAGACTGTTAACTAGAGGTCTTTGAAAAAATAAAATCAATACAGGAAAAACGGAAGGAAATTCCTTAAGAAACAAAATATAAAATTTTGTTGGGGTTATTCAATTTGCTTAGTTTGTTACAACTCTGAGAAATTTTCTTATTTTTTTACATGAATCTTTGAGAATTTTTAATCAGCACATTTTCTCCTAACTTCCATTCAGTTTTTAGTTGGATGATGCAGAGATGTAAGTATTTAGAATAACTAATAAAATCCCTTTCCAGAGTATATTGCAGGGTACCCTAACGTTACTGTGTATGCAACATGAATAAATTCTAATATGAGACAACAAACAAAATGCATGTCTAATCAATTTAGAAAAATGTTTAGGAGGCTCTATAAACATGTTTTTGTAAAAGCATACTGCCTGCCAACTTGCCTGACTTTAAGAGTTGCTATAACAACCAGGAGTCCTCTGAGCAGCTTTGGCACGCTGCATTCTGAGATTTTTTAATTTTTAATTTTATTTATTTTTTATTTTTTTATTTAATTTAATTTTTTTTTCTGAGAAATATTCTTACCTTGTCTGGGCCTGTTAGCTCAGTTGTTAAAAGCACATTATTAATAAAGCCAAGGTAGGGGATTTAAAAATTCCATCCATGGGCCCTCTTCCAAGGCAATTTGTTCATTCATTCAAAAATATTTATTGAATGACTGTCATATACCAGACTGTCCTACATGTAATGGATAAAACAGTAAAACAAGAACAACAAAACAAATAAAAAATAATGAAAAGTGATTGTAATCACGTATGAAGGGTATGGAGATGACAGACACTAAACAAGCAACAATAAATACACATGTAGGGATATAGGTAGGACAATATGTACCACGAAGACAAAGCAAGAGCAACAAGGGAGAAGTGCTACTTTAGGCCTCTTGATGTGGTGATATTTGAGCAAAGATTTAGACAAATTGTTAAAAAAAAAGTTGTAGATAACTTGTGGAAGACATTTTAATAAGAAGGATAACAAGTGTACAGGCTGGATTTGGACCAGCGAGGAGGCCTGGGTGATTGGAATGGAGTGCTCAGGGGAAGAATGATAGGTGATGAAATCAGAAAATGAAGAGAGAATCTATTCACACAGGATCTTGGAAGCCACTCTAAGGATTTTAGATTGTATTCTAAAATGGGAAACCAGAGAGGATCATGAGCAGAGGAGGAATATGATCTGATCTATGTTTTAGGAAGGAATACTTTGGCTCCTGTGTGAAAAAGAGACTGCAGGAAATCAAGATGGGAGGGAGATGGGTGAGGGAGGCTATTGCAATAATACAAAGGGGAGGTGATGATGGCTTAGAGCAGAGGTGAGAAGTCAGCAGACTCTAGATGTACTTTGGAGGTAGAGCCAGTGGGAATTGGTGATGGAATACACATGAGGTAGAAGAATTAATTCAAGGATAACTCCAAGGATTTTCTTAAGCACTAGAAAAGTGAAGATAATATATTTTTTTTTCAAGAAAGACTGAAAAATAAAAGCAAGCACAAGCAATTATGTGCGTGCATGCGTGTGTGTGTGTGTGTGTGTGTGTGTGTGTGTGTGTGTAAGGTAGAACTAGAGTGGACTTCTGGACATGTTAATTTTGAGGTTTTTGTGAGACATCTAAGTAAATATGTCAAGCAGGCAATTGGATATATAAAAAAATTCCTTCATAGATTTCAGAGTTCAGAGGAGAAGTTTGGTCTGAAAATATAATTTTGAGAGTCATCAGTGTACAGATGGAATATAGGAGCTGAATGAGATCACCTAGGGAGTGAACATGGGTAGAGAAAAGAAGACAAAGCACTGAAACTTAGACAACTCCAATGTTAGAAGTCGGAAAAATGAGGAATGTCTAACAAGACAGAATGAGAAGAAATGGCTAGCAAAGTAGAAAAAGCAAGACATAACAAGGTATTGGAGGAAAATTCTGTCAAGATGCAAGAACTTATCAGCTGAGTCAATACTACTGATAAGCCATATAAAATGAGGACTGAGAATTGGCAATGTGGAAGTCATTGGAGACTGTTTCTAGAGAAGTTTTGGTAGTATGATAAAGAGATACATCTCTTGTGCAAGAGAGAACAGTAGGGCAGGTAGTTACCACTGGCAGGTCTTTTGAGGGATTTTGCTATAAGGGGAGCTGAAAAATGGGGCAGTAACTGGGGCAATGTAGGGTAAAGAAGGGTTTTAAAATTCAAGTTAGGATCTATTAAGACATGTTTGTATGCTGATGGGGATAATCAACAGAGAGGGAGAATTTGATGATACAGGACAGAGGAGGAACAGGAAAACCTTTGAGTAAGCAAGAGGAGCCATTTATTTTTTTTGTTTTTATTTAAAATTTTTTATGCTTATTCATTTTTTGAGAGAGAGAGAGAGTGTTAGTGGGAGAGGGGGAGAGAGAGAGAGAGAGAGAGAGAGAGAGAGAGAGAGAGAGAGAGAGAGAATCTGAAGCGGGCTCCAGGCTCTGAGTTGTCAGCACAGAGCCTAATGTAGGTCTCGAACTCATGAACCATGAGATCATGACCTGGCCTGGCCGAAGTCAGACACTTAACTGACTGAGCCACCCAGGTGTCCTGAGAGGAGCCATTTAAATGTGATAGATTTCATTTATCCATTCAAAAAAATTAAATGAGCATCTATCATGTACTAGATTTACAGCTAAGTACAGGGGACACAGAAATGAACAAAATATGTTTCCTGTTATCAAAGGGGTCATTTTCTTGAGAGAGGAAAGAAGTACTTTTATAATCTAACCATTCACATTTAATGTAGCAATGGTAATGTCTGAGAAATGTACCCAGGGCTCTGTTCTGGACCCTTTTCATCACGGCATGCTTGGTCTACCATATAACTATAAGCTAATTCAAGTTCTTCATTGTTACAATGCATTGACATTTTCTGGACTGAACTACTGAGTTCTGAGCATGATTTGGTGCTGTGGCTGCACAGATAACATTAATGGTTACAGGTCTGAGAAATGTTCAGAGGTAAAAATCAGTAATACTTGGTGACCAACTGATCTGGAGTACAATAAAGAAGAGGGAATCAAGGATGATGTCAGCTTTCTCATATTTAAGATCCTGGAGGTGGGGCTGCTGGGGAACAAATTATTAAAAGGTAGCATGTGATGGATGAGAAGAAGAATCTGGGGACTTTTCTTTAAAAGGAAATTTAATGTCTACCTGATACTTTCAAAAAGCTTTAAAAGGAGCCAGATATTTCTGTCTATAAAGAGAAAAAATAGGACTGCTCTCTATATAATATCACAAACACAAAAGAAAACTAAAAGACAGGAAAGTCTAGAATACTTTTTGACACCACATGAAAGACAAAAAAAAAAAGAGCTCCTGAATTGATGTCTTTATTTTTTTCCCCATAGAATAGCTTGAGAAATTCAATGAAAATTAATTGGAACGTCTAGTTGCAGTTCACAGTGGCCCCAGACTTTATGAGCCCTATGAAAACATTGTAAGTAGTCTTGGAGTTTGGGGAGAAGAGAGCATGGCTGACCTAAGTGCCTGCTTTCAGGTTAATTCTGCTAAGCGGTAAGCTTCATGGTGGCATCAAGTACTTTCAAATTTTTCCACTCAGGAGCTCCCATTGCCAGAGGGAGGAGAATGAGCACCCCTGGATGACAGATGAGGAAAGAGTAACCTGAAGCACCTAGTTGCAAACATGAAATTTCTCTGAAGTATGGCATTTTAATTTTAACATTTAAATAAATTTTAAATTCAATTCCCTAAAATATCCATTCCTTAATGCAAGAATAGATTTTACTCTTTCTCCCACCTTACTGACCCTACTTCAAATCACTGAACAAAACTGATGCATTGGAAAGATATGGCATGTTTTGTCCAATGACTTTGATTATGTCCTTGTATCTTGCCACACCCCCCAGAGCACACTGAGAAGCCCAAGGGAAGGGGAAAGAATACAGAACAAAGTTTCAGGATGCCTGGGCTCTTCTATCCCAGCTTTGAATTTATTTATTTTATTTACTACTACTTCCAATAGGAGTTTGGAGTAGCTGTGTGACTTTTGGAAAATCACAAACACTCTGTGCCTTGGTTTCCTTATTTATAAAAACAAGGGGGTTATTTTATATTATCTCTAAATTCATTTGTAAGAGATAAAGATTCTAGCTCCTTTTGGTGCAAACAAAATGGAAACAGGGGTTAAGTGGATGATGACATCATGGGTAGATTAGTAGATCCAATAAACATTTGGGGGAAAAATAAACATTCAGCTAAGGCTTGCTTGAGTCATAATGAAAACTTTGAATTAAAAAAAACCCTAACCTTGGGAGATGATTATAGCACAGAATTCATATACTTGACAGGTGCTATAAGAAGAGGTTATTTCTTGAGAAATGGAATTGCAACTTTCTGTTGAAAGATATCAATCCTCCAAGGCACCCTCAGCAAGCCCACAGGCAAACTCCCACCTCAGTAGACTGAATAATTTTGCCTGTAAAATATCACATGGAGATTGATATGCTGAATATGGTGGGGAAAAGGTTCACATAGGAGGGGGCCTGCACTGGAGATGCTCACGGAGATGGCAATGGCAAAATGACATCTGGGACGACTAGCACCATCCCATTATCAAGTACTTCTCTCACTCACTCATTTTTTTTTTTATGTTTGACACCAATAATGCTGATACTTCCTGCTTCTGGGGTAGTAACAATGATCCAAATTGATTCTTGTCATTTATCAGCATTCACAAGAAAGAAAACAGTTAGCTCTGAGTTTCTAGGGGGAAAATCCCTAGAATCAGAAAAATAAAGGGTACATGATGCTTTATCCAGTGAAGACTTATAAAAGTATCGTTGTTCCCTTTAAACATAATATCACTCTGAAAGGATTGCCTCCCATGAGGAATCATTGCCTGCCTGAAGGGAATTCATTGGCAATGCCCAATCGATAAACCTGGCTGTATAAAAGGCCACATGGTCTTGGAAATACTTAGCTGGCCTCCCATTCTCTTTAGGAATTTTGAAGGTCCAATTATCCCTTACTATGTTTGTATGCCTTCTAGGTCTCACAGTGTATGCCATACTTCTCTCAGCAGAGGGTTGAGAAGCCTTTTTTTTGGCCTTGTCTACCACTTCCCTCCACAGATCACACTTACTTTTATGAAACTGAATCTTCTTTTGCTGACACAAGGATGAACAAAATTTATTTGAAAAGACATTTAGGGGCACCTGGGTGGCTCAGTCTGATTAAGTGTCTGAATTTGGCTCAGGTCATGATCTCATAGCTTGTGAATTTGAGCCCCGCACTGGGTTCTCTACTCTCCACTCTGTCTCCCTCTCTCTCTGCTCCTACCCCACTTGCTCTCTCTCTCTCTCTCTCTCTCTCTCTCTCAAAAATAAACAGTTTTTAAAAAAGAAAAAAGAAAAGATGCTTATAAAACATATTATAAAAAGATGCTATGTTGGAAACATACATTGAAAACTAAAAATTAACATCACTTACAAAGAAACTCTAAATCCTTTCCATCTGTTGGTTGAATGACCTTGGGCTAGTCATTTAAACTCTCTGAATCTATTTCTTCAACTATAAAATGTGCATGATATTTTCTTGCTTCATGGTACTAATTAGTTAAAAACCACACAGTAGCTGCATACTGTAATGGATTCTGAAAAAACCTAGTTCAAACGCCAACATTCTATAAATAGTCTTGTAGCTTGCCATATGAAGAGACAGCATCATTAGTGTCCTATCTCAACCACATGGTTGGTGAAATTAGGACACATACCATGAATAGGTTGTCTAAAATTCTGATTCAGACAGCCAGGCAATAGGGAAGGAAGCCTTTATCTAAGAGCTTGTTATTTCCTATTAGAATGTTGTTGTGCATGCTTAGAATTGTGTTGAAGCCCTTAGCCTCAATTGATGGCCTATTTGAACCTGTTTGAATGGCTCCAGAGATTCTAGTCAATAAACAGGAACTGGCCTGTTCATCTGTACATTCCTCTTAAATTGGTTGAAATAAATCTTCAACACTTGATTTTCTGACCTGGTTCTCAGCCACTCAGCACCAGCGTGTGGTCTGGCATTATGAGAAATTTTCCAGTCTGTTGGGTGGAAGTAATCCAATCCTGCCACTGTTTGTGGTAGAAGGGAGGGAGAGTACAGAGGCAAGATCCAAGAAAACAAACAAACAAAAAAGTTCTGAGGCCTAGGAGAAGTGGCATTGCGCAGTAGTAATCTGGAGAAATGGAGTAGGAAGTGACTGAGAAAGTCAAAATATGCAATGTCCCAGAGAATATAGCCACTTTTCAGCTGGGGGCTGAGAGGATGGTTAAAGAGTAGAACACCTTATGTCTGGATTCTTCTGTTCATGATCAGGTACTGCAGCAGGATGGGGCAGTGAGAGAGTTGTTTCAGGGCCAGGAAAGGGAGCCTTAATCCTCCTGGGACCGAAAGAGGGCCAAGGAACTGATTCAGTTGTAGTTGTAGTTAGAGGAGGTTGAGTCTAAGGGTAGAGTATGGTGCCCAAGGGGAGTATGTCAGTAGTAGAGCACAGCGCAAGCAGATAGTTCCAAATGGTAGCCCAAGATAAAGAAGCATTCAAGTGCATGCATGTGGGTGATGTTTCCTTTTCACTGGCATATAGGATTCTGTGTTAGGCAATACTCATAGTTCCAGACAGAAGGGCAACAGTCTGTCAGTGGGTTAGCTCAAAGTAAGCCCTTGGTTAAAACCTTTGACAAAAGGAAATGGACCATATGACATGGAGGGTGGACCAAGAGTCAAGGAGGGAGCTGAGATTAGGGCTCAGGAATCAGATGAATGACACAGGGCCCCTGTGGTGATGAGAACAGGGGCCCTGCAACCAGGCCAGCTTAGCAGCGAGAACGGTTTGATATGCAGTCATAGAAAGTAGGTTAGAGTTTAGTTATCTGCAGCTTTAGGTATGGCTTGAACTTGAGAGTGGGTGGAGGGGCAAGGCTCGGTCTTGAGATGGAGAGGTGGTGATTCCACCTGTGGTGAGGAGGAGGTATGCTCAAATTTAGAACTCAGATGGGGAGCATACAAGCTGAAAGGTAGTTCTGTCTCCTCCTCATGCTCTACCTTGCTGTCAGTCTCAAAAACCGAGACTCAAAAACTGGTTTAATACTTCTAAGTGCATCTGCCTAATTTGCATATGAGATAAACAAGGTAATACTGCCTAGTTAAATAGGGGAAGAACCTTTCAAATGGTGATGATCAGGTCACTTAATCATTCATCTCCTCAGCATTTATTTTTTAATTTTTAATGTTTATTTATTTATGTTTGAGAGAGAGAGAGAGAGAGAGAGAGATCAAGCAGGGGGAGGGGCAGAGAGAGAGAGGGAGACAGAGAATCCCAAGCAGGCTCCGGGCTGTCAGCATAGGGCCTGATGCGGGGCTCGAACTCACGAGTCATGAGATCAGGACCTGAGGTGAAACCAAGAGTCAGATGCTTAACTGACTGAGCCACCCAGGCGCCCCGTATTCTCAGCATTTCAAAAGATGTTGGTATAACATTTGGACTTTAAGTGATGACTGCATCAAAAATGAAAAAAGCAAAAACTTTAAACTCTACGTTTAAACAGAACAGGATGACTGCCCACCTAAGATTTATTCCTGTGTTTATTATTTGAGTAAATCACAAGTAATAAGCCCTACCCAATTTGGGATTTTAGTCATGGTTAATTTTAGAGGAACATGATAATTCCTTTTAAAAAATCTTCTGGCCAGTTACATCAATTTTGTCAATCTATTATGTAGTCTTACCGATGCTGCTGTACGACCTCTGCCATTTGCCACAGTATGATGTGTTTAAATGGCACTTCAAGGTAGACTGATGGTTGCCACTTGCTTACGAACTTTAAAAATAATCTTCAGCAATTCGTTCCACTTTTATATCTTAGCATGCGATTTTTCTTTGTAAAACACAAAAGATAAATCTTATATTTAGGAACCATGTGGTAGGGATGCTGGTAGAGTAAAATTTAATTGACTTTTTTTCCCCCTGCAGCTCTTGAAGAAATAGGATGTGAACCCAGATTAGGTGGTAGCAAACATGTTTTTTTTTTTTTTTTTTTCAACGTTTATTTATTTTTGGGACAGAGAGAGACAGAGCATGAACAGGGGAGGGGCAGAGAGAGAGGGAGACACAGAATCGGAAACAGGTTCCAGGCTCTGAGCCATCAGCCCAGAGCCTGACGCGGGGCTCGAACTCACGGACCGCGAGATCATGACCTGGCTGAAGTCGGACACTTAACCGACTGCGCCACCCAGGCGCCCCTTTTTGTAAAAGGAACTTTTACTTGCTCAAGCTGAATTTATACTCATAAGCCTCAGTCATCCTTGACTCCTCTTTCTTACTCCCAAGGTCAAATTTTACCATGTTCCATCCATTCTTCTGCCACAATATCTCTGAATCTGTCTTTTCTGTCTGTCACTAAGGCAATGACTTTTCACACCCCCTAACAGCCCTCCTGCTTAGAGTCCTTCTCTTCTCTCCATCTATCCTTGATATTGCCACTAAAGTCAGAGTATTAACACATAATCTTATCAGGACACTATGCTACTCCTAGCATTTTTTACATAATTGAGTTTAAACCCCATCAGATGGCATTTGAGGGGCTGGTGATCTGGTCCTAATTTAGGTTTTTAACCTCCTTTTCTGCCTTTCCCATCCCTGACACACATACCCTGAGCCTCTAGCAACATCCTTGTATTTCTCAACATGCTCTGCACAGTCATATCTTCATGGCTCTTGGTTAATGCTGTTTCCTCTTCTCAGGAATTCTTCCTGGGTTTCTGACCAGCTGACACCTTCAACTCATCCATTAAGGACTGGTTCAGAGACCCACTTCTGTGAAGTCTTCCCTCCTTCCCACAGTCAGAGCTAAGCAAGACCTTTACAACACTGGAGAGCATTTGGAGGGCACCTGTGTGGAAAACCAGCTATACTGCATTGTAACATTTTGTTTATGAGTCTGTCTCTTCCACTCAGCTGGGAGCTCCAATGGCCATTGCTCATTTATCTTTCTTTTAGGCTTCCTCCTGCTTCCCCACCTGCTCTTCTAATCTCCAGGGTCTAGTATGGTCCCAGACACTCCAAAAAACTTGTCGGTTTAAAGAATGAGTGATTATATTGCATGGGATTTTATGAGTCCCTTTAGATAGCTTTCTTAACTAACTTAATGCTTATTCAGGTAAATTCACTTCCAGGTCTACTTTACTGACTTTTTGATTCCAGTTCTCAGTCATTTCTCCCCTTTGGCACAAAATTGATTGCACAGTATATACTGAAGTCCTAGTCTTCAAATTATATGACAAAGTCTGAGAGTCCCAGGCTTTTTGCCAAGCTCAAATAATACACTTCTTGAAGCCATGGACTAAACTTTGTGCCAGTGAAAATGTTCTTTACTTTATCTCAGTTGTTTCTGCAGAACAACCATTTCTGTAAAGCTCTTTCTCTTAATTTTTAGCTTAAACTTTTTCATTAGATACAGGCCATTTCTCCCCGTCTCATCATCTTCTGAGACCGTACATTATCCTGTTACTTCATTTATAATGGGAGCATATTTATTTTCTGTGATGATGGCTCCCCTGAGCCTTCCTTTTTCTTAGCTACCTACATAAAGTTAACTTCCTCAGTGGCAAATTAAGGACAGATTACAAGCAGCCTGGGAACCAGGCTCTGTCACCACAGGGGGCCGCCCACTCAGCCTCCTGTTCAACCATCCGAAAGATGCAGCTGCTAAGCCGGCCTGGTACTGGGTTGCTCTCCCCCTGCCTTCTCTTTATCTCATCGAGGGAGCGGAGAAGTCCCTTTCTCCATCAGGAACTGGTTGGGTTCGGATCCCGAGTTCTCTAGGCTCTCCTCTTCTCCCCCTCCCACCCCAGCTGCCTACCATCTTCCTCCTACACCAAGGCCAGCAGTGACTGTGCTCCAAGACTCCCCCTCCTTCCAGAACTGCCTCTCGGTTTCCACAGCAACAGAAAATGTTGGTGGGAAGCAAAAATGCTGAACTGCAACTAGTGTTGGGGCTGAGAGGAGGAGGTGAAATGTGGGCCTCTCTGGAGGTTGCAGAATGGGGAAAAGGGGAGCACCCAGGTGACCGGCGGTGGGGGCGGGGGAGGGGGGAAGAAGCCAGGTGAGGAGCCTGGAGGACAGGAAGACAAGAGGAATGTGCTCAAGGGGAATGTGCTCAGGAGGAATGTGCTCAAGGGGAAGGTGCATTGGCAAGCGGAAATCACATTGGTTAAAAACTCTAGCTGAGAGGAAGAAACAGGAAGAAAGACATGGAAAAAGTAATGCAGAATTCTAAATATAGTGAATGATTGAGGGGTTAGATTAGGTATCACACTGGGAATAGGTGATTTTTATTTCAAAAGCAAGTAGTGGAAGGCAATAAGTATAATGCAAAAAGAGGAGGTGTTAGAGCTAAATAATAATATGTAAAAAATAAAAGCAATGATAATGTACCTGGGCTTGTAAATTGGTGCCTTTAATCATTGGTCATGGGTTACTTATCTTCTCTGAGCCTGAGTTTGCTTCTCTGTTTGCTCATCTATTAAAATGGAATTATTATTGGGGTGCCTGGGTGGCTCAGTCAGTTAAGTGTCTGATTCTTGCTTTCTGCTCAGATTATGATCTCACAGCTCATGGGTTAAAGCCCCACATCAAGCTCTGCACTGACATCGTGGAGCCTGCTTCGGATTTCTCTCTGCCCCTCCCAGCTCGCTCGCTCTCTCTCTCTCTCTCTCTCTCTCTCTCTCTCTCAAAAATAAAGAATAAATAAGCATAAAAAATGGAATTTTTATTATCTACCTACGGAAGTCATGGGGATCAAAGGATACTGAATGGCCACTCACAGTGGATAAGATAGTTTGGTCTGTTTTGTTTTAACCGTTGTTTGAGGTTGAGGAATGGTATTTCAAAGAGGATTTGAGGTTGGAAATTTAAGCTAAAATTCATTGCAAACGGAGCATTGTTATATGGTTTCTTTGTGCATTTATTTCAATTTTCCACATCTCCTAAGTTGAAGGTATCATGGTTATATGAACCTGAGTGCATGGTGCCATAGCAACATTTAGTTCTAGCCCTTTAGTCATGAAAATGGGAATCATCCCTTTCCTTCAAACAACTTCATCTCAGCTTTTAAAAAATCCTCCTTATGATATTTGCTCATTTCCTTTCCTGTACAGCCACAGTACTGTTAGCCTCATAATTTCTCATTTCTTTTCTTTCAAGAGGTTGCTGCAAAGGTAATAGTCCATGTCCACAGTCATGTTCATTTTTTGAATGAGTGATATTTTGAATGAGTGTCCATGCCATCACTTCCTTCAGGACTCCAAAGGCAAGAAAAGATAGAAAAGTTGTGGCCTAACTAGAGATGTCTAAAAGTCGATATACAACAGGCTGACTGTGCTATCTTAGAAAGACATGATATTACTGCAGTGGCTCTATTTCTCTGCCTCCTTGTCCTGACATTGGGATGATAATAGCAACAATGATAACGAACACGTGAGCTTGTTGTTCCAAGTGCTTTATATGGAAGAACTAATAATCCTGATCTTGAGCCAATGGGGTTAATATGCAGTTAGTATCATCTCTGTTTCCATATGTGGAAACTGAAGTACATAGACAAATGAAATTTGCTCAAGGTAACATAACTTGTAAGTCTCAGGGCTGGTCTTGCAATCTAGGCAGAGTCTATCCTTTTAATCACTGCACTGTGCCACTTCTCCGTGGAAGAAATATCTGGGCTCTGTTAGGAACTGTGGCTTAATGCTGTTACTACTGCTTTTTAGAGACAACTGTTTTTAACTCACTTGGTATCATTTAATGAATAAAGTAAGAATGTGTGACTATGCCCCCTGGCTTCCATTTCAAGATGTGTACTGAGCCCATTGGTTTATTCCCTCCCCCCCCACTCCCCCTCCCTCCTGGTTTAGGTCCCAGTAAAAATCTGGAACAGGAAGAAAATCTCATAATCTTACAACAATGAAGATAACTGGAGAAAAGCTATATGAGGTTTTAATAAGTCTCCAGAGGTCAGAAAGAGCATGGAAAAGCAAAAGCATTGAATGGTGCACTGAAGTGGGGGTAGCTTCAGCCTGAGGTGTTCTCTGAATCAAAAAAGGGAACCCAAGTTGCCCATTGGAACCCCAGAGGTTTCAGCCTGAAAAAAGGAGGAGGGTAGAGTGAAAGAAGATACTGAGAAGTGGACAGAAAATGGGGACAAATTAATTACCTGTGTAAAGAATAGTTGCCTCCTTATCCCCACACTCATTGCCCACCCCCCCACTCCCCCACCCCCCCGCTTTTCAGGCATTTATCTCTCTCCTCAGGCTAAGAAGAAAATGGATGCTTATTCTCTAAAAACATCTGAAAAACCTTTCTTCAGAGAACTAGAACAGTTAGTGTGGTGGTATTTGGGACACCCTGATCCTGCTCACTACAAAGTGAAGCCTGGAAGTAAAAAAATGTGCCTATGTGCACAGAACTTCCAAGTTAGGTTTTCCACTGCTTCTTCCTGAAATATGAACAGAAAACCACAAGCTACTAGTCATTGAAGGAGAGCCTGTGGTACGACTGAGGAAGATCAAGCTAAAAACAAAGCACAATAGAAAGACTAACTCTACAGATAATTCAAAGGAGAGAATTTCAAAATAAAAATAACCTCTGACTGGCATCCTTTGACAGATTCAAAGCAATGTTACATGTAAGGAAAAAGAAAAGGGTGCCATGAAAAAGGAACAGAGAAGAAGAAAGAGCTTTGGGAAATTAAACATTTTATTGCCAAAGTTAAAAGAATCAATTTAAAGATTGCATTCAATCTCTTACAGTATTAGATAAAAATAGAAAGAGATGGTAAATGTCAGAGAAAAGATAAGCAAAATCAAGGAACAACTTAGTAAGTCTAATATCTGGCTAATAAAATTCTGCAAAAAGGCAATAAGAAAATAAAAGGATAGAAATGACCAAAGGAATAACAGAATTTCTCAGAATGTATCTTTATATTTAAAGTGCCAAACAAGTGTGAAATGGGATGAAAAATATACCCACTTAGTCACAAGTTAGTGACACATGAGGACACCAAGGATAAAGAGAAGATCCTGAAAACTTCTGAGAGGGAAAAAGGTCACCCATAAAGGAACCAACCTCAGATTTTCCCACAACCACATCAAATGCAACAAGACAAAGGAGCAATGTCCTCTAAGATCTGAGAAAAATTAGATACAGCCTGGAATTACACACTAAACCACAATATTAATCAACTATGGGGGCAGAATATAGGCATTTTTAGAGTCACAGGGGCTTAGAAATTCACTTGTCATGTCTTTTTCAGCTTTTTTTTAAAAAGTTATCTGAGTATGTGCTCCAGTAATATGAAATAATTAAATCAAGAGAGAGGAAAACATCCAAGAAACAATGGATTCAATTCAGGAGTGTAATGAAGAGAGTTCCAGAATGACGAATATGAGGCAGCCCCAGAGAACAAGTGCAGCTTGGGGCAGGAAGACTGGGGAAAGGGGGTCCCTAAGAAAAAGTAGGCCAGAAAAATAGACATTATGATGGAGACTGTAAAAACCTAAGGACAAATAAGGGTAGAAATGCAAGAGAAAGGAAAAGTAATCATAAGTAACAGGAAAAAGCAAACAATTATTAAAAATAAAAGGTAAGTTCTAGGATAATTCTCATAGTTCATTCAATGTGTGAATGGTGTATGGCCATGATCATTGATTCCCACCCTCATCAGGGTGGGAGTAGGAACAGAGGTATGCTCTGTTAAGCATTCCCATACCCCATGAGAGGCATGGAAGCAGAGAAACACTATACTTCATGGTACCACAGTAAGCTTGGACAATGAAGACTTTTGCAGGGACCACCACAAAGCACAATTCCCCTATTTGTCTGGCAACACTTGGGTCTCTAGTATCATGGGTCTCTAGTATTATCAGAAGCCAGTACTGATGGCAGTGGAATTTTATACTAGCTCTAGCATGGAGACAAAACTAAGTTGATTTAATACATTAAAAAGTTATATTTCAAACCTGAGTTTGTGGGCCAAGATTCAATCTACAACTCTACTGGGGATGGGGCAGGTAGAAGAGAGAAAAGATGATGGTATAAATGAGCTAAATCCTCACCTCTCATAGTGTTTACTCTGTCAGTAAATGACGTCTAGAGTGAGAACTGAGGATATATGCATCTCATATAGAGAGAATTTCCAGAGGCACTAAGCACAGAAATGTTTGTTTCTGGAAACTGGGGTTAGGAGTGGGGAGAAGATATAGGACATCGTTTGCATTTAAGTTTCATTTGTACATTTGTTTCGATATATATACACATATATGTATACATATATGTGTGTTTGTATATATGTATATATCTATATATAGCTATACCTTCTAAAATTTTTAAAAAGTATGTCCTTTTATGCCAATCCTACTGTCCAAATTCCCTTGCTACAGTGGAGTTGTTTAAATTGTTTTTAAGTCTATTGTAAACCACCTTCTTGGAAGAGGGTGAGGCAATAAATCAAATAATTAACCAGTCATGGGCATCCATTCATCCATTTTCTAAGCCTCTTCCTCTTTTTCATTTCCAAGAGTGCTCTCTAGGACACGAGGAAGACCCTATTTAGTCCTGTCATTGTCTTGGTTGTGGGGTAACAGGAAGCTGAGGAGCCTTAATTTTTAGCATCTACACTTTGGCTCTGAAGACTGCTATTGAAATAGTAAGCTCTGATTACAGCTTTTTAACGTGCGCTGTTTTCCTGGAGCTAAAGAACAATCTTCCGAATTAGTATCAATAAAATGATTTCTAACAGGATCTCTGACACCAGAAGTTGCCACAGACACCAATGTAATTACTATTTCCAGACCCTGGCCTTGCCAGGCAGCACAGATAATCACCAACAACCACAGGCTGATGATTAGCTGGTCAGTCAACTGACACTGAATGCTCACTGGGAGGTTCTGTAGGGGTGACAAGGAAAGAGAAGACCCTGCAATGATCTTACTCCAAGGCACAGCAAACTAAAAGGAGCCAAGGGTGAGGAGCAAGGAAGAAAAACAGAGATTCACACATATCAATGGACAGAAATAAATAAACATATTCTCAGTTACACACACAGGGCCCTGGAGATCCAAGTTGGGTTGGAATAAAAATGGATTCTCCCTGATCTGGCCCATGTTGACCTCTCTGATTTTATGTATTACCTCTTTTTGTTTTTGCCCCCTGCCTTCCAGCTGGACCTAAACTACTGGATGTCCCCTTCTGTGCCTCCATGCTAATTACATGCTGTTTACTTGCCTGAAAGGCTGCTCTATCACTCAGCCTTTGTCAGGCTGTGAATTTTCCCAATCCATCAAGAGTTAGTGTAAATCTGAACTCTTCTGTGGAGCCCTGCCTGAGCCACTTGTTTTCATGCTTCCACTCTACTCTGAATTATAGCTACAATCCATTATTGTGCTGAAGTAATCTATTTTCAGGTTTGTTTCTCTAGTAGATTGTAAGCTTCAGGAGAGGAGAGACTGGTGTATTATTCATTCCAAAAGAATTAAAATAGTTAATATATGTAAAATACTTAGAACAGTGCCTAGAATATAAGCATATAAGCTTTTATAATTATTATCATTATTATTATCATCATTATTATGATCAATCTTTGTGTTTAGGAGCTCCAACATAATGTCCGGCATGTGAAAGTGGTGGCTAAGCAAATACTTCTTCATTTGAATTATTGGAACATTTCAAACAAGCTGAGTTTTAGAGATGAGGAGGTTGGTAGGTGTCTTGGCAGTGGTCATGGTTCCATAGTGAAAGTGAGAATGATTTCTTTAAATATCGATAATGTAAAGAAGAGAATACCTTTGAAGAAGCAAAGGATCTAACAGGTGAATAAAGTTAGTTATGGAGGATAAGAGGGTATTTCAGGTGACATGAGACTATTGAACACAGGTTTGCTGTTGGCTTTGAAATAGTATACTAGTCCTCAGAAGATGGGCTTGTTTGGAGAAACAGTTAATGCTACTCAAGTAACTTTGTTTTCTTCAGGATTACCTGGAAATAGAAGGTCAATCAGCCAGACAGATGTTTCTATGCTCATCCTCCTTTGCTGTCTGTATGTGTGATGTGCACGTGTGTGCTGCCATCTGGGTGAGCCTATCTGGGCACAGATAGGATGGATCATTAAGCTGTCTTTCCATATGGAGCCTGAGTAGCATCTGAACCATGATGTCACAGGTAGGTAGCTCTTTCCTTCACAGAGGCATTACATGATCCCTAGGGTTGTACCAGACCAGTCATTTCTTTTGTTCAAACCCTACATGCATTTTGCAATCCTACCACCTTTGTTCATGATTTTGTTTAATCTTATATCACTGGTCCCATTCTTCCCTGTTTACACAAATCCTGTCCAAGCTCACTTCCTTCAGAGAGGCTTCTCTGACTACTCTGGCTCATAGACCTCTCCTCCTTTTCAGGACTCATAGAAATTCATAGATTCTAACATTTATTTCTCCCATAGTTATGTTCTATGCTGTGAAAACACACTGTTGTCCTTTATTGCTATTTGAATGTGTACAGCTATTTAGCTCCCTGAGTAGACCACAGGATCTTTAACAGGAGCCTGTATTATGCCTCTCTGTAGTCTCTGCCACAATTGGCACAGTTTGATGAGTATAGTAGGTACACAATAGGTATTTCCTTACGAATGAATGGATAAATCTCCCAGGAAGTCCATTCAAAAAGATTTTCCTGGGAACCCCCTTATAAATGCTTACCTTCTACTTTAGATTGTCAACACATGTTAAAGGATAAAACATTCAGGTTTAAAACACATGGATTTAGGGGTACCTGGGTGGCTTAGTCGGTTAAGTGTCTGACTTTGGCTCAGGTCATGATCTCATGGCTTGTGGGTTCGATCCCAGTGACAGGGTCTGTGCTGACAGCTCAGAGCCTGGAGCCTGCTTCTGATTCTGTGACTCCCTTACTCTCCGCCCCTCCCCCACTCATTCTCTCTCTCTCTCTCTCTCTCTCTCTCTCTCTCTCTCTCTCTCAAAAATAAACATTAAAAAAACATGGACTTATATTTCAAAATGCTTTAGTCTTCATATTCTTTGTTTGTTAATACACTTAATAATATTTATTAATATACTTTATAGTCCGGATGCAAATTTAGGCTAGGTACACTTGAGGACAAAGCTACTAGACTCTTGAATATTTAAACATACTCCTAAAAATTATCACAATTTGATCAACCATAATTAAGGGAACATTTTATTGCTGTGAGCAGGTGAGTGTCCTTGAGTATGCTTCTTAGGGAAAGCGCTAAATGCAATGTGGTTCCTTGCAAGTCCCATAGTACTCTGTCAACAGCATGCACTGCTGCATGCCCACTAAACCTGAAGGGTTCAATTCTTTGAGTGTATGTATAGTCTAGATTAATCAAGGTCTGTGGTGAATAAGAGTGAATTAAGGTGGCATAGCTTTCCAATACCTGTTAATATTAGGTCATGAGATAGGTGGGTTATAAGTATTTTGGTGTTCCTAGCATAATTCATGTAAACGTTTTCCTTATATCCAGTGTATTATGAAGGCAAGAGAAATGAAGCCTTATGGCAATTTCTGTGTATCATTGTGCTGTCAGTAATTCCAAAGTGGCTTAACAGCTAAATGGAACAAGACTCTTATCACCATCATGATTCACTGCTTACCGGAAAGCACAGAGCTAGCCTTAATCTGATTCTCACCACAACCTTGAGAACCAGGTAGTACTATCTTTCTATTTGCACTTGGGAAACTGATGCTCATGGAGGTTAAGAGACCAGCCCATGATCTCACACCAAGTAGGAGAAACAGCCAGACTTCGAAAGGCATCCTGTACCTTAAAGTGTAGTCTTCTTTCTAATTCCTACTAGCATAATGAAAAATCTCAAATAAGCCCTTGACATAGCCCTATAGTTCTACTTCATTTTCCTAGTAAATTCCCTTCCCCATTTTCTGAAGTGACTCTTTATATCTCCTCCATCTTCAAATCATCCACATCCTTGTATCATAATTCGCTAGAAAATAGAAACCACTAGAGGAAATATATATCCATATTTCATCTCTATAAAAAACATTATAGTTCCTATCTTCTGTCTTCCTTCCTTTACAATAGGAACATCCCCATCAAAGACAATTCCTCTACTTATCTCTGGATTCCAACCCCTCTCACCTTCATTCATTCATTCAATCCTTCTTTCTTCACCAATATCAATATCTCCCTTTCTTTTTAAAAAAATTTTTGTTTATTTATTTTTTGAGAGAGAGAGCAAGCCAGGGAGGGGCAGAGAAAGAGAGAGGGAGAGAAAAATCCCAGGAAGGCTCTGCACTGTCTGTGCAGAGCCCGATGCGGGGCTTGAACTCATAAACCATGAGATCATGACCTGAACCAAAACCAAGAGTCGGATGCTCAACTGACTGAGCCACCCAGGCACCCCTCAACAATATCTCCCTTTCTATCTGATCATTCCTTTTAGTTGCAAAACATGACTCCAATCTCCCCAGTTTAAAACCATCTTCCTTTGTCCTCCAAATCACTTACTTGCTAATTTCTGTGCTCCCATTCTCAGCAAATCTTCCTTCAATAGTTGTGCATTCTACTACATCTTACACCCAATGTAATATGGCTTCTGTACCCCTTACTCCACTGCATGTGCTCTTGTTAAGTTTTCTAGTGGCCTCTGAGTGGCCAGATTGGTGGTTCTTTCTCTAGTCTCACTTCACTTGATCCTTCATCATCATTCTGTTCAATTGATCACTTTCTCATGGAACAAGTTTTGGGGGAAATATCTTTCCACTTTTAGACACTTTGAGTTGGAGGTGTCAGACAAGATAGAAGTAGAAAATTTTTGCCTTTGTTGAGTATAAGTGAGGTAATCTAAGGTGAATGTGTGGAGTGTGAGAGAAGAGGAAAAGGGCTAAACCCTAGGGAGGTAGAGGCAAAGAGTTCTACAAAGGAGCCAGAGAAGGGGTGACTATCAGGGCAGGAGATGCTGAGGATACAGAAGCCAAGGAGGAAGCAAGTGTTCAACAGAAACAAAGACCATAGAAAGATGAAGTAAATAAGGATTGGCAAGAATATATTGTACTTGGGGAATTAAAAGTTCATTAGTCACCATGTATAAATAATTTCAGGATGTTGACAGAGGCTAATTGTATCAAGGCTTGATTATATTGAGTTGAAGTGCAAGCCAGCAATTTAGACATTTCTTTGGAGAAGCTTGGTTGTGAAGAGAAGAGAAATCAGGTAGCATCCAGAACAGATATAGGATTGAGGGAGGGTTTTGAAAAAAAATTAGGTTATATCTGAGTTTGTTCAGAGATTGCAGAGAAGAAGGCTTGCCTAATGTTATGCCATTTATGCTAGAACTAAAAATAGAATTTATTTATATTGTCTCCCAGATTAATTGAGATAATATATGTACAAGAGTTTTAAAGACTATGAAGTGCAACAGGAACTTAATATGGTATCCTCATTTCCACTACCTCATAATTAATTACCAGGAAGTAATTGGATTACATTTTTTTTACTGTATAACATACCCTCCATTCCATTAGCCATCAAAAGAACCTCATTGTTATTTATCCAGCAGTTCTTAAATGATTGAATTGATATGAATGATCTTCTGCTTGCTTTTTTTTTTTTTTAAGGAGTAGGGGATATCTGGAATAGATATTGGCCAGCCTGTATTTTCTGTTCACTTGTTCTGAGCTAGCAGATAACAGGATGGGTTACATAGTTATAGGCCTGATGAATACTAAATGCTCAACTCCTTCTCTATAGGATTACTCCTTTCTGATAAAAGAATGTATAATATAACTCCTGTCAAATAAACTTGAGATACTTTAGATTCTAGGCCTGGTATTCTCAGATATCCTTCAAAATTCTGGAAGGACAAACCTAATTCTTCTTGCCAGCCATCTAAACAGACATTGGCTTATAAACCCAAGTTGTTCCACAATGCTTTGGATATGAATCCTAATCATCTTTACTCAGTCTGACAGAAGGTAAAAGTTTAACAATCTGAAATTTAATTCTGTGGACTCAAGGGGCAGAAATCAATGACCTGATATTCAGAGGCCTTTATTAATTATTCATCGTATTTTTCTTTTCTCCTAATATGCCTCCATAACTTCTAAGTAGAGTTATAAGGACTCTTGTTTCTCAAAACTCTTTTAGATCATATGCTGTTAAGTGACTGGATAGTTTCCAATGTCTATGATGTGCATGGTACGTACAGACCAGATGAGGAAGTCTGGGATGAAGTCAGTAACATGTCCAGGCAATGACCTGGAAGGTTATTTCTGTGTTCTTTAGCTTGAGTTTTCTGGTGGATAAAAATATGTAGCAATTCATAATGACAACTCATTACACTTTAGAAAAGATTATTCTGAAAGGTAAATCATGGCTTCCATGAACACTACTCCTGTTTGCTGTGGTGTCTCATGTATGCATGGAATGACTCCCACTTAGGTAGTCTCATAGTCTCAGGACAGACTTGACCTGGTGGTGCATGATTTTTATAACCCTATTTAGGGTGGGAGATTCCTTAGTCTGGATTTCCTCATCTCTACATGAGGCAAGGTTTTTCTTCTCTCTCACCTCTCTTCTTGGTACTCTGAATAATCCCTCCAAGAACAAGGGATGCTTATGTTATTTTTGTTTGTTGAGAACCCATACCTTTCTTAGCTCACCTACATTATGTTTCCCCAGCAAATCTTGATTTTTTTCCCCTTTGGACTGTGACCAGGGTTTGAATCTTGAGTGCTTTGGGCCAGATATTTGGTCTCTCTTTAAGTTTTGTAATTGGTAAACTGGAATAATACTACATACTTCATAATATTTGTGGGAGAGGTAAATAGAGTGTAGTAAAAATATATATAACAATTTTGTGATAAAATAGTAGTTATTTTATTAAATTGGTTATATTTTCTTTTCTTCCTATAAAACATGGCTTATCTAATCATCTATTCCCTTAGGCTTTTCTACCAAATAGTTATCAATAGTCATCATAAAGATGGCAAACAAATGAATATTTCCTATAAATGTGATTTATTTAGGGGCCAGCAGAGCTGCAAAGTATAATAGAAAGAGTGCAGGGCTAGAGAGGTAGGAAGTTCTCAGCTGTGGCCCTGCTGCTTCTCATGTTGACTAGCAGTGTGACCTTGTACATGATTACCCGTGCGTGCAAAACTATAAGTTATCAGGAAGATTGCATTTATCATTGATGAAAGAATAACATCAGATTCTTTGAACATTTTAAATCTCATGTAAACCTCAAGTACATTAAGATTAATTCAATTAATCAAGTACTTATTGTGTGACCGTTATGGACTGTGCTTGGCAACATGAAGGATAATAAAGGATATGCATGTACACATATTTATTAAGAACTTTTATGGGCTTAATTGTGTTCCTCATAAATTCATATGTTGAAGTCCTAACCCCCAGTCCCTCAGAATGTGACTTTATTTGGAGATAAGGTCTTTACTGAGGTAATCAAGTTAAAAATGAGGCCATTAGTGTGGAACCTAATCCAGTATGACTGGTGCCCTTATAAGAAGAGGAAATTTGGACACACACACACACACACACACACACACATTTGTGATTTGAAAACACAGGGAGAAGACTACTGGCAAGTGAAGGCCTAGAACAGAGCCTCCTCTCATATCCCTCAGAGGAACCAGTCTTGCCAACACCTTGACCTTGGACTTCTGGCCTCCAGAACTGTGACAATAAATTTCTGTTGTCTACAGCACACAGTTTGTGGCAGTTGGTTAAGGCAGCTATAGCAAACTATACAAGGACCTATTATGTACTAGGAAAATAATACTGACCAAAACATTGTTCTTTCTTTCAGGGGAAAGAGGTAAAGAAGCAGATAATTCTGCCTGTGTGATAAGCCTGCTTCATTCAAGGATGTGTATAGGGTGCCATGGGAAGCCAGTGAAGGGTAGTTGAGCAATACCACAACAGAATTTGTAAAAGGCTCCCAAGAAGGAACCTCTGATCTGGGCTTTTGAAGTAAGGGTTACCAGGCTAAGAATGAGTGCAGGAAGGGAACTGAGTAGAGAACAGTGTGTATAAGATGCTGTGTGCAAAGACTTGGATGTGTGATTAGGTATGGCTCGGTTGTAGAATTGTAATAATTCAACACGGCCAGAGCTTAAGAGGGGTAAAAGATGAAGCTGCAGAGGTGGGCAGGATCCAAATCAGTAGAAGAAGTCTCCACAGAGGGGGTGATGTGAGGGGCAGGGCCTTGAGGAATGGGTTTTTCTTGAATAGGCAATTTGGAGGAGATAAGCTATGTTAGGTAGAAGGGAAATTATGAAGAAAGTAAAGGTATATATTTGGCAGTGAGTGTTCTAGTCTGATTAAAGCAGAGGCCCTCTTGAGAAGTAGTGGGGATGAGGTAGAAAATTAAGAAGTAAGATAAAGAAGTACCTCCAAGGACCAGAAGTACAACAAACTGGGAGTGCTTCAAGGGCAGGGCTGGTGTCCTGTTCCATGTCTACAATTTAACAGGGGCTCTCTTAACAGTCACTGAATGAGTGATAGGAAGAATGATGAAATAAATGTGGTCTTAGTGAATTAAGCAGGGACTTTTAGAATAAAAAGGTTTGGTTTTGAAATCCAGGTGGTACTGGGCAATTTTTTTTAACCTTGTTGAGTTTCATTTATGAATATAATAATAATAATAATATTAAAATAATTCTCTTCATTTATAACTATGGAGATACTAATACTTACTGAAAAGGATACGGTGAGAATTACAGGGGATAATTTATATGAAACCAAACAGAACTTTAAAATTCCATCCAATCAATGTTTATCAGAAGCCACTATATGCCAGGTACTCTACTAGGCTTTAGGAATACAGAGATAAATAAGACCTGGTCTCTGCCTCTAAAGGAACTCATGTTTTAGGGTGGGAGGTAGACATCTGAACATATAACATAATTACAGCGCAATATAATACAGATTAGCATAGGGCTAAGAGCAGGGTGCTGGGGTGCACAGGGACAGAGTGATTATGACAGCCAGATGACTGGGTGGTATAAGGAAATACTTCCTGGAGGAAGTGATGTTCAAGCTGAATCATGAACAATGCTGCACAATTAGGTGAAGAAGGAAGATAAAGGAATTCCAAAGAGTGTGAACTACAGGCTCCCTTTGCAGCTGTGTTTTTCTAGTTCCTATGCCTGTGCATTTCCCTTGCTGAAAATATACTCCCATCTGATTGGTTAGAGCAAAAACACCCTCTCTAGCTCTTATGAGACTCCTGAAGGCTGGCTTTTGCTCTGAATATCCTCAGCTATTGACTGGGTTCTCTTTAAACCAAACAGGCCTTCAGGAACCTTGCTGTAGTCACTTGCCAGATTCCCTTACTCCCTTTTTCCTTCTCTCTTTCTTTTATTCATCCTTGTTTGCTTTTTTCTTCCTCCTTTCAGCAAACATTTACTGTGCCTACATGTGTAAGCCATGGGTTGTCTCTGGAGATACAGAGGATCAAAATATATTTCTAATTCTCAAGGAGTTAAAAATAATTGAGTACATTAATCAAGCAGCAAACTATGGCTCTTTGACCAAATCTGCATTTTTGTAAATAAAGCTTTATTGAACATAGCCACATCCATCATTTATATATTGTCTATGGCTCTTTTCATACTAAAACAGCAGAGGTGAATAGTTGCAACAGAGACCATATGATTATCAAAGCCTAAATTTATTTACTATCTGGCCTTTGACAAAACAAGTTTGCTGACCCCTGTTCTATTATTTGTGTGTGTAGGTAGGTGGACATGTAAATAGCTAATATGGCACAGTAAAAAAAGTTGTAAGAAAGGGAACTACAGAAGAAGCATTCTTGACCCATGCTTGGAGGGTCAGAGAAGAAGTGACAGCTAAAAGAAGTGACAACCAGGCTGAGAACTAAAGGGTAAAAAGGAGTTAAGAGGGGAAGGAAGGTCATTCTTGGCAGAGAGCAGCAGGTGCAAAGGCCAGGCAGTGAAAAATAAATACATGGTTCCCTAGAACTGTAGAGAGAAAATGGTAACAGAAGAGGCTGAAAATTAAATTGGGGCCATAAAGGATCCTGAATATGAAAGCCATATTAAGGATTTTGGAAACATAATCTCCCGTAAGTAACTGAGAATCACTGAATTATTTTAAGCAGAGTAGTGCTAAAGCAAACGTGTGCTTTAGAAAGAGCACTCTGGCTGCAGTAATACTTAACATTTGTTGGGCATTTGTTCTATGCCAAGTCTGTGCTAAATGCTTTGCATGCATACACGTATATGGAAATGTTTATTGAGTAGCTGGACAGTATTGGAAGCCAGGTAGAAAGAGGCAGAGTAGGGACAGCTATGGATCCATGAGAACTAATGATCTCTCTAATGGATGGACAGGTAGAGCACCGTGCACATTTGGAGGTGGGAGGAGGATTAGGAACAGGAATGATTGGAAAGGGCAGTGTAATGTCACAGAACCCTAGCAAATATCAATAAGGGAGTAAATGTCAATAAAGAGTGGGTGCTGAAAATAAGACATTGTAACGAGGGCAAGAGAAATGAAGTGAGAAGAAAGGGGGCTGGGATTTGGCAAGAAGCAGGTCACAGCTGACTTCAAAGAGAACAATTTTAGCAGAAGATCTGGGAAGCAGGCAGGATTATAGGGGTTAAGGAGGTGATGGGAGTGAGAAAATAGAGGTCATCGCCTGTGAACACATGTTTGAGAGAACTGTCTTTTTAAAGAAGCGAAAAATATAATTGTGGCTGGATTTCTTAAAATTAGTCTGTAATTCAGCAGTTTGAATAAGTTTTCTGATTCATGAAGTAAATTCTTCATCCCAAATATCTGGTCATTTGAAGCAATACTGGAGATGAAATTATGCAAACATGCTACATGACTAAATTAAAGGCCAATTCATGTGAGCAGGAGTTAGTAATGGGAGTCGTAGTACTGCATTATTAGAAAATGGGGCAGCTTATTTTAATGCTTAAAAAGGTAACTGCAATAACATCTAGGTGGAAGAAAAGGCCTCCTCACTATCACCAGATTAGAATTTCAGCTAATGTTTTTTTCTGAAAGCCATTCTTCTAAGATGGTCATCCCTGAACATGCCTTCATTTCTGACTTTCCACTGCACAAGCAATCAGTGTCCTTCCATGGCTAATGAGATCTACAGAAACAATTAACAGCTCTGCCAGCACCAATATTGTACCCTGAAACTTTAAATGGTTCAAAATATTAAATAACAAGTCCAAAGAACATTTCTCCTAGATCCCTCATTAGGTTGATTTTACAGATGAGTAAACCGAATCATAGAGAAGCAAGGCAGTGGAAATGAGAAGTCTTACTTGAGTTCTCTCTCACACCACTGCGAGGCTGTTGCCTATTACATTTGTAATTAAGCTGTTGTCCAGATAAAGAATGACTCCCTCCTGGCTTTGACTTTTGGATGCCAACAGACTTTAAATGCCTGTAGTTGAAAAAAGAATAATTTTTTTTTATTTTGCAGAAGTGGATGTGTAACTACTGGACTGAGTTTGTAAAATTATAGCTGCACATTCACCATAAAGCCACCCACTTCAGAGCCTAGACTGTTGCAGAAACAGGATGAAGTGGAGAGTGTGGCAGGTATTTTTCTCTTGGACCTTGAAATATCAGTAACTTTATAAAATTTTCTTAAGAAATATTTGAAACAAGAAATCATCCTGGCCTTTAGGGACAATTTATTTTTCTGCTTCACAAGTTTAACTTCTTTCTTGGATCATAATGCTGCTAAGACACATGAAAGGTCATTTTGTCAGGTCAACTGCAAATGGTGCTCTTACTACAGAAAAGTTATGTAAAAGAGGAAAAGAGAAGTAAGCGCATTAGCATATAAAATGCACCACAAAATGGAGAAGGAAATTTCAACTACATACTTATAAGATGACTCTTTCTTAAATCTTTTGTCCAAATGGATGACTTCCAAGAGCTCTGTGGCTTTACTTCAGTTTCTAATAGGCACTACTCATGCTGACCTTCAGGAAGTCCTTTATGAATGCTACTCACCCAAGTGTACAAAAATGCCAGACCACATAGGGCTTCTGGAATTATTTTTATTTTTTACTCTGTAAGGGCTGCATTTTGGACATTTTAATAATGGTCAAAGCATCCTAAGCCAACCTAGATGGCAACTGCTAGAAACATAGGAAGTGTTAAAAAAATGAGTTGGCATAATTTCATTTTTTCCCTTTTTTTGATTAGAGTTTACAAATATAACTACTAGCTAGTTATCCTGGTGAGGATATGAGTCAGTCCTCCTCCAATAATATAAACTTCTTGATTCAGTTTTTGGACCATAAATCTACCATAACACTGTCAGTGTTTTGTTGTTATCAGTATCTTTATCTTTCTTTACCCCCTGCTATGAGAAATTTTATTTCTTCCATTGCCTACTGTAATTTATTGCTGGAAAAGCAATTGTTAGTAAGTAATGTGCAGAAGGATGGTGATTATATAAAAGAATGAGGGCAAGATCCCTGTGATAGAGTGTATGTGTGTGTGTGAGCACATGACAGAATGAGTGTCTAACGTGCATGCAAATGATATGTAGGTCTGAGAGCAATATTGTAACCTAATACAGGTCAAGAAGCATGTATTGTTCATGGTTACATTCCCAGGAATTAACACTGTTCCTAGCACATACAAGATGTTTAAGAGTTTGTTGCATGAATGAATGAATGAATGGGGCTAAAACTTCATGTTCCATTGGTAAAACAAGGCTTCCAGTTTAAACAAGAGGCTGGTGATCCATCTACAACAGTCTGCTGTGTATCTAGTTGTCATGGGATGATGTTTATATACACAGCATTATGGTAGGACTTGTGATAAAGGCAAGGCAATTGAACACACAGAACATGGACTTGAAGAGTTTCTAGTCTAGTGGGAGAGACAAAATATATACAAGTGAAAACTTATAATTCTAGAGAGTGAATAATGGCATGCCAAATGTAATTTTTCATACTGAATACAACCACTACATGAGTTCAGAGAAATGAGAGGCTCCAAAGGACTAGCGTCATTAAGGAAAGCTACATAAACAAGGCAGGGATTGAGTTGGACCTTTGAGGATAAAAGAAAGAGGGAAAGGAGAGGAAATAGCTGTAGAGGATGGGGGGAGGAGAGTACAAATGAGCAGTCATCAAGATAAGAATAGATAGTTTGAGTCTTAAAATTTAGCAAGCAGTCATCAGACTTGGAAAAAGGAGAGGATGATAGAAACTTGCACAATAAGGAAGTAAATAAGCATATACATTTTGTACATTAAACACTTCATATCAAAACTCCTTGGTTTAAAAAAAAAAAGTAACATTGAAACACATATATTTTAGGGCCCCGGCAGCATTCCCAGAGGCTAGTGAACAGCATATGTCTTACAAGGGGGGAGCTGATGATGTATGACTTCAGAGGGGATGAGCAGGTAAGTGGGGCTTGGAGAAGTCTTCAGATGAAAAATTCTGTGTTAAAGGGGCTTTTGAGTGCAACATAGATCTGACTCTCCCAAAGTCTTAGGTCACCTGATATAGTTTTGTAGTTATTTAATTGGATCAATTTCAATTTATTTTATATATTTAAGGATACAAGAAAGTCAAAACTATGTGCACAAATGTCAGCAAAGCAGGACCAGGTACATAAAGAAAAAGTTTGGTATTTTGATTTTAGGCACTGAAAAAAAATTCATGCATCAATAAAATCATGGATAAGCATTAAGGGCCCAAAGGAGAGGCAATAATTGATAGAGATACAAAAATAAATGGGAGTCTTGCTTTTTCTAACTATGTCTAGGAATTGATATAAGAAATCTTTATTACAGTTAATCATAGCCATGTGGATAAATCACCCATATATTGTATTTACGTGTGAGAGTATGTAGAACAGAGTTGGTAAAAAATATTTAAGCTTTCAATAAATACTTTGGAAGTCACTTATATAGAAAACATTCAATAATGGAATATTGATTAAATAAAAAGAATAACTCTTGAGAATGTTTCCTAAATAAAGTATAACTATGCGCGGATGTACAATGAAGTTTCAAGCAACATTAATTATACCCTTTTGATGTCTCTACTGTCTTGTTCTAAAAAGCTAATAAGACCTGCACTACATCACAGTTAATGGGAGTGTGGTGCTTGTTGCTTAGGCAACAGGATGAATAAATGCAGGTCAGAATGTGCTTCAAGAAAAATAAAAGCTAGAATATGATACTGAGTGGAGACTAAACAGGTCTAACAAATTTTTCACCCCATTAATGAAATCTGTTTCTTAAAGTGGGCTGATTATATTGGTATACTTAACTAAATTCATAATTAAATAAGTTTGATTATGGAAATCAATCAATAAATTTTGTAAATGTAGAAACTGATTTTTTATGACACTAGTAGTAAATAGTGTATAGCAGCAGATAAAGCAACAATTGATGACACCATTTTATGATTTGCTCAATTTTCATAATTAACTCCTCTAAATGATCAAAGTTTTTATTTTTTTAGTTAATTGTCTCATGAAGAAAGTATTTGACTTATTTGCATTAACTGTTTTCTAATTTTCTGGAAAATTATATATAAAACTTAGAATTGAAAAAATAAGACAATAATCTATGGAGAAGCTCAAACCTTGGTTTTGTCACATATACCCAGGATTTTTGCCTCCCAGATACACTTTGGAATGCTTATACATAATTCATTCCTGAACGTTGTTTTAAGACCTCCAAATGCTTATTTGAAACTTGTTTAATTAACCTTTCAGTTTTAGGCTTTCAAAAAGGGGTTATATTTGCTCAAATGTGTTTAATATTCAGAGGAAAATTATGCTGAATTAAAATATTTGGAAGTAGCCAGAATCCAAAGACCTAACTTCTCATGGGATCAGAATAAATTTGGACAAGAGTATGAAGAATGGGAATGAGAAAGTCTTATCACAGGTAGAGTCAGAGAGAAAGAATAAAGACATCAAAATGTACAGTAAATATAAATAACCATGAAAAGATCTCCATCCTGTTTGATAGTTCCCCAAATGCTTAGTATTCTCTGTTTAGTGTCCTAAGCCTGTCCTAAATCTTCTCAGTGTCCTAAGACTGTCATAGCAACTGAAGACATTTCACTTTTTTTCCTGTTTCAATACCCACAATATCTTGTCTGTCTAATCAGTGACAGTTCTCTTTAACATGAGAAAAATAACAGTAGCTGCATATCCTATTATAAAAAACAGGTTCATAAAGAGTTCTATGTATACAATTACTTCGAGCTCATACATCTTCTTACATTTATGTAGCTTTTTAAAAAAGCTCACCGAGGATACACTTTTTTTGGAAAAGAGGCAGAAGTTTAACAATTTGACCAATTTTTAAATCTATAATAGTCAAGTTAAGCTCGGAGAAAAGTCATCTCAAATGGAAATTAAAAAAAAAACATAACTAGCTGTCATATTCTGTTACCAGTTCTCCTATGAATAAGCTTCAGATGTCAGCCCCAGCATTTTATTTAGAAATAGCTATTAATTATTTCTTCAAGCCATTTGTGTGCTATATGCTTATATTATGTAGCTGTCTCTAAATTTAGGGATCAGTAATATATGTGATGGGAACTTAAAAGCAAGGAAAGGTAATAAGGACTGTGACGTAGCTTAACAAGGGAAACTGATGAGCACTGGGGGAGATATATGAATGATTAGAAAGCTGTATTATGGGTCCGCACATCTCCCCACCCTCCTTCCTCGCCTATGTTCATCACAGTGAGAAGTTTGCACACACCGGGTTTAGACTGCATGCAGACTAGTATTTAGAAGTATATGAATGTATTTGGTCCATCAGCCTCTCTTTCTAAATAGACAGGTAATTGATGGAAGTGTTTGTTTTTTACCTAAAGTAATAAAAAACACTTCAGTGCTCTTCAATCAGCATATGTAAGTAAGTGAATGTTCTCCATAATTGACCATCTGAAGCAGTTTGCTAACAAATTAAAGGTCATCCACACAATTTAAACTGCTTATCGAACAATTATCAGAAAAAAAAAATAATCTTCACACCGTAAACATAACAGATTGTCAAATTAATCATTAAATGCTGATGCTCACATGAAAAAAAAAATATGTTTTAGGAATCTAGAATTGACCGAAGAGTACTATAATCTAACTGGGTATTCTGAGATTACAAATTTATAAAAAGCACACAAAGAATGACAGGGAGAATATAAATGTTAATCTTCTTTCACTGCCTATAAATAGTACTCTCACCGGTTCATTCATATAATACATATGTATATGGATGCCCGTAGATCTCATTTTTCAGCAAGTGTCTATATGTACACAGTAAGTTCAGTCCTAAGGGCATCCAATTTTCTGATGCAGTTACATATATAAATTGACCGGTTTGGTGCAAATCAGGCTGCCTCTGAGCCGTGTAAGACACATAAGAAGCAAAGACAGACAAAAGGCAGCTCCATGGACACAGAGAGCGTCTTACCATAAACTGTACATTGTCAAATCCATTAGCCATCAGGTGGTTCTCGTACTGAGGTAGCCCAATGCTTTCCAACCATTGTCCCACTGTTTGGACGGGGCATCTGGGTCCTGTAAGAGGATGAAGAGGGAAGCGTTTAAGCAGGGAGTAGCCGTCCACTGGGTAATAGCGGTAGTCCTGGGCTGAGAGGTGGCATTGCCACATCATGCTCCTGGGAAAGTTGCTATCAAAGGAGCCCGCCAGCTTGACAGATTAATGTTCTCAGCGAGAGAGCAAAGTCAGAAGTAAAACATAGTTTGCCAGGCAGGCTGTGGAGTATGACTTGATCCTAGCTCCACATTTCTTACATATTAATCTTTACTACCGACCAGTACGTCATACAGCCCCCAAAACCAGGCAGCAGAAGAAGGCATATCAAGCTGTCAGCTTAGGCTGGTCTGCGTTCTATGTGATTGTTGGAGTACTCCACAATGAGCAATGCACGGCCAGCAGCCAGAATTCTTTTTATCAAGTACTCCTACACTCATCAGTATGCAGCTCCATGCTCCCTGCTCCCCCTCGCTCGCTCCCCTTCATTACCCAGCCCAGGCTACACCTCGCATTTTCAATAATAGCCATCAGATAAGGCAGATTTTTTTTTGTCTGCAAGCTGTAAGCCTGCTGCTGCTGCTTCCTCCTACACACCCATCCAAGCGTCAATCCTGAATGATGAGAGCAGTCAAAACAAATGCAGAAAATAGCAAGATTCAAAAGCAAACCAAAGTGCTTAAATCTCAATTGAATCTTCATACTGGTTATACGTTACAGGGCTATTTGTTGTGGAATTTTACGTTTCAAAAGACACCAGGAAATGTAAAGCTTTAACTATAGCTTATAGCGGAGCTCACTACAGGTTTCTTTTTTCCTCTCCTTTTCTTCTCTTTCCTTTCTTCTTTTCTAAATGCAACACAGATAAATGCTTCTGATGTAAAGCTTTACAGGGTTTTGAGAATAATTATTCTCTTTCTTTAACATGCTGTATCAAAATGAACCTCTGTGAGATATTTTTTTTTTCCTTTCTGAATTACTGCAAAATACAGAAACTGCATCGCAATCTTGAAGTCAAGATAATTCATTTCTCATTTGCAGGGCTTATTCCAAACAAAAATATTATTAGGCACAAGAAATCCCTTTCCCCTCTGATATTTATAACCCAGTCTACCAGGGTTAGCATTCTAAATTAGCTATAAAGGTAACATTACTGGGTAGAGATTTTTAATAAAGAAGAAGAGCCCTAACCAAAAATAATTCAAGAATAACAGATGCGAATGTGTGAGTTTTACTGAATGGCAGACAGATTGAGTAATTTATTTAATAATTACAAGAAACCAGAGATTAATAATAGAACCCACAGGACCAGATCATAGGAAAGAATATATGTTCTTACTTAAGACTGGGAGAGAACTTGTGGAAGGGTTAGTCTAACCTCTCTCTTAAGGCAGAAATCCCTTGTCACAGAGTGCCCGGAAGATTACCATCCAATTTATGCTTGAATACTGCCTGGAACAGAGCTCTTACTACTTATCAGGAAGCCTCCACTTATTAGATTTTTTACTTCCTACCTGGCTCCTACTCACTGGCTCCAGCTCTGCCTTTTGGGTTACACAGACTGGGAACAGTGCCTTTTCTACATAAAATGTTTTAAAAATCAAACATAATTCTCATCTCCCCAGAAACAGTGTCTGGCACATAATAAGTGCTCAATAAATATTTATTAAATAAATTAAACATTATTTTTCTTCTTTCCCTAAACCTTATTTTTCTCTTTTTAAGAACATTGTCAGCTTCCCTGGCACATAGACATCAAACTTCAAAACATCTTGCACTCCCTCTTTCACTGCTGACAGGCATTCTCGAGTTCTAGTTACCCCTCACCACTGTCTCTTGCATCCATTCCCTGGATTCTATTTCCTGTTTCATGTTTATGGAACTGCCATCTACTTTGATTCTGTTATCTTAGTTTAGGCCCATGTGGCCTAATGTAACAATAGCATCAAGGGGTGCCTTCGTGGCTTAGTGGTTAAGGGACTGACTCTTGACTTCAGCTCAGGTCATGATCTCACAGTTCATGAGTTTGAGCCCCATGTTGGGCTCTGTATTGACAGAATGGAGCCTGCTTGGAATTCTCTCCATCTCCCTCTCCTTCTCCCTTTCCCCTGCTGTCTCTTTATCTCAAAATAAGTAAATAAACTTAAAATATAAAATAAAACAAAAGCCTCTATGTTGGTCTTCTATCTCTGATATTTTAAAATCTATTTTATACATGGGTGTCAGACTAATCTCTCTAAGACAGTTTTAGTTATTATGCTTTGTTTCAACCCCCCCACCCCCGTGGTTTTCAGTGGGCTTCAAAATAAACTCACAGCTCCTGTGATAACATTTGGGGATCTCCACAATCTACTACAAATCATCTGCATTTATTTACTTTTCTCTAGTACTCCAGTCAGGTAGGATCACTGGCTGGTCTCTAAAGGCAGCCTGTAACATACTTGGGTTGGTTTTGTTATGTCCCTACATTTTTTCCCCTTCGTTGGCTTTGGATCAGATAACATTTCCTTTCTGAAATCTTTTATAATCCCTCCTAACAGGAATAACTCTCTTATTTATCTGTTTTAAGTGGCATTATTAGATCCTCTATTAGAACAAATATTTTCTGTGTAATATTGTAGTTATTTTGTACAAGACTTATTTCTCCATGTAGAGCTATGTCTTGCTAATACTGCTTGAAGTAAGGACTCAGTATGCACCTGCTAAACCAAATAATATAATTTTTATGTCATAATCCAAACTACATAAAATTCTAGTTTCAGATTTAAAATTTCATTTAAAAATTCTATCCCAAGTCTCTGAATTCTTTTTTTTTTAAATTTTTTAATGTTTGTTTATTTTTGAGAGAGACAGAGAGAGAGAGAGAGAGAGAGAGAGAAAGCAGGGGAGGGGCAGAAAGAGATGGAGACACAGAATCCGAAGCAGGCTCCAGGTTCTGAACTGTCAGCACACAGCCCTAGATGGGGCTCAAACTCACAAACTGTGAGATTGTGACCCAAGCCAAAGTCAACTGACTGAGCTCAAGCTCAAGCCAAAGCTCAACTGACTGAGACACTCAGGTGCTCCCTGAATTCTTTACTTAAAAAATAATAGGATTTTATTTAATTTTTTTTTCATTTTATTTATTTTACAGAGAA
Organism: Felis catus; assembly: GCF_018350175.1. Classification (NCBI taxonomy): domain Eukaryota; kingdom Metazoa; phylum Chordata; class Mammalia; order Carnivora; family Felidae; genus Felis; species Felis catus. The sequence continues at coordinate 119,881,514 of NC_058374.1, forward strand.
AGAGAGAGAGAATTTTAAGCAGGCTCCACACTTACTGCAGGGCCCAGCATGGGGCTCAATCTCATGACCCTGATTATTATGACCTGAGCTGAAATTAAGAGTTGAATATTTAACCAACTGAGCCACCCAGGTACCCCAAGATGATAGGTTTTTAAGTAGAATTTTTAGGTCTGGATTTTTAACATCCTCATTCTCTTTTTTACTTGATTATAGTTTATTTCTGATTGGTCCTAGATCTTTTAAGGTCAAAAAGTTTGTAGCAGTTTGGGAATCAATTTTAAGGGATTTTGGCTGCTCAACATTACCTGTATGAGAAGTTGAAAACAAGACACTATTTGTCTTTCGCCATCTCTAAAACTGGTATGAGGTGGAATTAAAGGCAAATAAGAATTACAGCCTTTCCCAGGGTCACATGGTGACCATGGTCACATGGTTTCTCCTGATCATTTTGAATTATGAGCAAGTAGACAAACTACACAAAGATCGTGTGAATATAATAATGTTTTGGCTTAGTAAGGCAAATATTTATTGGCCAGCTCCTCAAATCCTATCTCATTTCTTAATCCCAGGGACCAAGAACCTAGAAGAGTGCCACACACACACAACCTAGGCATTAAATCAGTTCTGTTAAATAAACAAATCAATGACATTGGAAATGGCTTTCATAGGCTTTTCATTTCTTGAGAGAGAGAGAGAGAGAGAGAGAGAGAGAGAGAGAGAGATGCGAGAGTTACTTCAAGGTCCAGACTTCTGTACCAAAGCATAACTTGCTTGCATACAGGCCAATATCCTTGATGAATATAGATGCACTAACCCTCAACAAAACATCAGCTAAGTGAATTCAACAATATATTAAAAGGATCATTCAAAGGATCATTCACCACAATCAAGTGGAATTTATTCTGAGGACACCAGGATGGTTCAATATCCATAAACCAATCAACACGATATACCCCATTAATGAAATTAAGAATAAAAATCATATGATCATCTCAATAGATGCAGAAAAACCATTTGACAAAATACAATGTCTGTTCTTGATAAAAACTCTCAACAAAATGGGGTTAGAGGGAACACACTTCATCATAATAAAGGCCATATATGACAAACCCACAGCTAATGTCATACTCAATTGTGAAAAACTGAGAGCGTTTCCCCTAAGATCAGGAACAAGACCAGGATGTCCACTCTCGCCACTTTTATTTAACCCAGTACTGAAAGTCATAGCCACATCAATCAGAAAGAAAAGAAACAAAGGCATGCAAATTGGTAAGGAAGAAGTAAAACTGTCATTATTTGCAGATGACATTGATATTATACATAGAAAAACCTTAACGATTCCACCAAAAAACTATTAGTAGTAATAAATGAATTCAGTAAAGTTGCATGATAAAAAATTAATACCCAGAAATTGGTAGCATTTCTATACACTAATAACAAAGTAGCAGAAAGAGAAATTAAGAAAGCAATTCCATTTACAATTGCACCAAAAAGAATAAAATATCTAGGAATAAAGTTAACCAAGGAAGTAAAAGATCTATACTTTGAAAACTATAAAACATAGATGAAAGAAATTGAAGATGACACAAACAAATGTAAAGATATTCCATGTTCATGGGTTGGAAGAATTAATATTGTTAAAAGGTCCACACTATCCAAAGCAATCTATAGATTTAATGTAATCCCTATCAAAAGACTAATAACATTTTTCACAGAACTAGAACAAATAATACAAAAAATGTATGGAGCCACAAAACACCTGAATAGCCAAAGCAGTCTTGAGAAAGAAGAACAAAGCTGGAAGTATCACAATCCTAGATTTCAAGATATGTTACAAAGCCATAATAATCAAAACAGTACTGGCACAATAATAGCCACAGATCATGGAACAGAATAGAAAGCTCAGAAATAAAGTCACAATTATATTGTCAATTAATCCACAACAAAGAAGGCAAGAATATACAATGGGGAAAAGACAGTCTCTTCAACAAATGGGTTCTGGGAAAACTAGACACTAGGTGCAAAAGAATGAAACTGCATTACTTATACCATACACAAAAATAAACTCAAAATGGATTAAAGACCTAAGTGTGAGACATGAAACCATAAAACTCCTAGAATAAAACATAGTAATCTCTTTGGCATTCACCTTAGTAATATTTTTCTAGATATGTCTCGTTAGGGAAGTGAAACTAAAACAAAGTATTGCGACTACACCAAAATAAAAAGATTTTGCACAGTAAAGGAAACCATACACAAAACAAAAAGACAACCTAGGCAGTGAGAGAAGGTATTTGCAAGTGATATATCCAATAAGGGGTTAATATACAAAATATATAAAGAACTTAAAACAATTCGACACTAAAAAAAAAAAATCTGTTTAAAAATATGCAGAGAATCTGAATAGATATTTTCCCAAAGAAGACATACAGATGGTCACAGGCACATAAAAAGATGCTTCACATCACTAACCAACAGGAAAATGTAAATCAAAACTACAATGAGATATCACTTCACACCTGTCAGAATGGCTAGTATCAAAAGACAAGAAATAACAAGTGTTGGCACGGAGGGGTGCCTGGGTGGCTCAGTCGGTTGTGCATCCGACTTGGGCTCAGGTCATGATCTCGCGGTTTGTGAGTTCAAGCCCTCATCAGGCTCTGTGCTGATAGCTGGGAGCCTGGAGCCTGCTTCATATTCTGTGTCTCCCTCTCTCTCTGCCCCTCCCCCGCTTGTACTCTGTCTCTCTCTGTCTCTCAAAAATGAATAAATGTAAAAAAAAAAATAAAAAAAACACAAGTGTTGGCAAGGATGTGGAGGAAAAGAACACTCATACACTGTTGGTGGGAATGTAAGTTGGTATAGCCACTGTGAAAAACAGTATAGAGATTCCTCAAAAAATTAAAAATAGAATTACCATATGATCCAGTAATTCCTCTACTGGATATGTACCCAAAGAAAACAAAAACACTAATTCAAAAAGATATGTGCACCACTATGTTTACTGCAGCATTATTTACAATAGCCAAGATATGGAAGCAACCCCAGTGTTAACAGACAGATGAATGGATAAAGAAAATGTCTCATATATATATGTGCAATGGAATATTACTCAGCCACAAAGAGGAATGAGATCTTGCTATTTGTGACAACATGGATTGATCTAGAGGGTATTATGCTAAGTGAAATAAGCCTGAGAAAGTCAAATACTATAGGATTTCACTTATATGTGGAATTTAAAAATCAAAACAAATAAACAAAAAAAGCAGAAACAGACCCATAAATACAGAGAACAAACTGATGTTGTCAGAGGGGAGGGGCTGGCGGGATGGGCAAAATGTGTGAAGGAGCATGGGAGATACAGGCTTTTGTTACAGCATAGGGAATATAGTCAATGGTACTGGAATAGTATTGTATGGTAACAGATGGTAGCTACATTTGTGAGCGTAGCATAACTTATAGAGTTGTCAAATAGCTGAAATACATGTACACCTGAAATAAATGTAACTCTGTGTGTCACTATGCTTCAATTTAAAAACAAATAAAGCTTGGAGAGAATACTGGTTACTGATCACATTACAAATCTTTGTATAGACTGTATTTTATTCTTTATTCAGTCATTCAGTTTCTACTCAGTAATTCTCATATGTTGGTGAAAAGCTATAATGCAGGAGGGAAGAGAGTTGGGAGAGAGTTGGGTAGGGTGAGGAGGTGAGGGAGAGAGGAAGAAAAAAGAGATCTTGAGTCGTGTTGTCTGTGGTTTGGTTATTTTCTCATGAGCCAAACTTATGAAAGAACCTTGGTTCAAGTCTAAAGATCACTTTTGTGTAGTAGTTAAGTGTATTTCTTACCTCAAGTATTACTTGAAATACTTTCTTGGAGTCTTAAAATTCTTCAAGCATAACAACACATTACCTTTATTCAATAGAACTTCTCTAAGTCCCCAAAGTGAGATAAATGGAGGGAAAAATAAATTAATAGTTATTCAGAGATACTATGTCCTACGTAGTGTGATATGGATTATTAGCCCCGTTTCAGATAAGGAAACTGAAACTCAGAGAATGTGATAAAAGCAGGAATTTCCTTTGCACAGTCTTTTTATTTTATTTTATTTTATTTTATTTTATTTTATTTTATTTTATTTTATTTTATTTTATTTTATTTTCAATATATGACATTTATTGTCAAATTGGTTTCCATACAACACCCAGTGCTCATCCTAAAAGGTGGCACAGTCTTTTAAAAAAAATAATCTGGAGGTACTACTTTCAGATTCGCAATGTGAAGAGCTCCGTGGACCTGTTCCCCAGCAAAATGGACATAACTGGTGAAATTGTATAATAAGCAATATCTGTGAATTGTTCTAAGAACATACAGAGGACGAAAAAATACTTATTCAAGAAAATTTACTGGGCTACCTGAGCGGCTCAGTTCGTTAAGCGCCTGACTTTGGCTCAGGTCACGATCTCACTGTTTGGGCTTATGAGTTCCAGCCCCTCATCGAGACCCTCATTGAGCCCCTCATCAGGCTCTGCACTGGTGTACGGAGCCTGCTTGGGATTCTTGCTCTCTCTTCTCTCTCTGCCCCTCTCCAACTTGTGCTTTCTCTCTCTTTCAAAATAAATAAACTTAAAAAAAAAAAAACCTTGTACATACGTACAAATACACACACATTTGCAGATATTGTTTCATAAAATTATAATCATATTACCCTTGCTTTTCTGAACCTTACTTTTTTCATTCAACAAAGCCTTATGGAAATTCTAACAAGTAAATGATAAGCTCTAATTTATTCTTGTAAATATCTACATAATAGTCCATAAGGTGGATACCCCATTCTTTTTTCAGTTCTTTGATATCTCTAGACCCACCCCTCCATTGTCTTTTTTAAAACTTTATTTTGAGATAATCATAGATTCACTAGTAGTTATGAAAAGTAATAAGAAAGAGAGATTCTGGAAGCACCTGGGCGGCTCAGTCAGTTAAATGTCCGACCTTTGCTCAGGTCATGATCTCACGGTTCACAGGTTCAAATCCCGCATTGGGACATGGAGACTGCTTGGGATTATCTCTCTGACCCTTCCCCACTCATGTGCGTGCTGTCTGTCTGTCTGTCTGCCTCTCTCTCTCTAAATAAACTTAAAAAACAAAGAAAGATTCTGTATAGGCTTCATTCGATTTTCCCCAATCTTAATATCTTTTACAACTATAGTACAATATCACAAACAGGCAATTGGCATTGATAAAATGCATTGATATTATTTGCATTATTATATTGCATTATTATATTATTTGCATTATTATATTATTATTTTTCACCAGTTTTACATGCACTCATTTGTGTGTGTGTGTGTGTATGTGTTTAGTTCCACACAATTTTATCACACATAAATTGTGTGACCATCATCACAGTCAAGATAAAGACAGTGCCATCATAAGAATCCTTCCTGCTATCCTTTTATGACCATAGCTGTCTCCCTCTCTCTCCCACTCCTTAACCTCTGGCAGCTACCAATCTGTTCTCCATCTTTATCAATTTGTCATCTCAAGAATGTTATATACATAGAATCATATAGTATGGAAACTTTGGGACTGGCTTTTTTTTTTCTTTTTTTTATGTTTTATTTATTTTTGAGAGAGAGAGAGAGAGAGAGAGAGAGAACAAATGGAGGAGGGGCAGAGAGAGAGGGAGACACAATCTGAAGCAGGCTCCAGGCTCTGAGCTGTCAACCCAGAGCCCAATGTGGGGCTTGAACTCCTGAACTGCGAGATCATGACCTGAGCTGAAGCCAGAGGTTTAAAGGACTGAGCCACCCAGGCATCCCAGGACTGGCTTTTTTCATTCAGCATAATTTTCTTGAAATCCATACAAATTATTCTTGTATCAATAGCTCATTCCTTTTTGTTTCAGAGTACTATTCCATGATATGAATATACCACAGTTTGCTTAATGACTCACCCATTGATGGGCTTTGGGTTGTTTCTACTTCTTAGTTGTTACAAATAAAGCTCTTATAAACATTGTGTACAAGTTTTTGTATGAACATAAGTTTTCATTGCTCTGGGATAAATATTCAAGAGTGCAATTACTTGCTCATATGGTAAGCACATGTTTAGTTTTATAATAAATTGTCATATTATTTTCCAGAGTGGTTGTATTATTTTATATTCCCACCAGCAATGCACAAAAGATTGAGTTTCTTCACATCTCACCAGAATTAGTGTTATCACTATTTTTTTAAAATTTTAGCTATTCTGATAGATGCATAGTAATACTACATTGTGGTTTTAATTTCCATTTTCCTCATGGCTAATAAGGTTAAACATATTTTTATGTGCTTATTGCCATCTATATATCTTTTTTGGTAAAATGTCTGTGCATGTCTTTTGTCTATTTTTTTAAAAATTTACATCCAAATTAGTTAGCATATAGTGCAACAATGATTTTAGGATTAGATTCCTTAATGCCCCTTACCCATTTAGCCCATCCCCCGTCCCACAATCCCTCCAGAAACCCTCTGTTTGTTCTCCATATTTAAAAGTCTCTCGTTTCATCCCCCTCCCTATTTTTATATTATTTTTGTTTCCCTTCCCTTATGTTCATCTGTTTTGTCTCTTAAAGTCCTCATATGAGTGAAGTCATATGATATTTGTCTTTCTCTGACTAATTTCGCTTGTCTATTTTTGAATTGGATTGGTTGGTTTTATACTGTTGAGTTTTGAAAGTTCTTTATATATTCTAGTTAGAGGCATTTCTTATATTTTTGATTTGCAAATATTTTCTACTAGTCTGTAGTCTATATTTTTATTTTCCTCACAGAATTTCCTGTAGAGTTAAAGTTTTTAATTTTGAAGAAGTTCAATTTATCAATTTTTACTCTTATGAATCTTGATTTTGGTGTCTATCCATTATTTTTAACTTTTAAAATGTGACTGTTATAAATAGTTTATAACTGTAATTATATTTTAAACTGGAATTTAAAAAACTAGTCTAGTGGTTTGCACTTTAATGGATAAGTACAATTTTGCATAATGACAGTCATGCTTAATTTTAATCATTCCATCGTATTTTCTATTTACATTTATGTACATTATTGTTTCTTCATTTTCTTTTTTGAATCTTTGTTGGTCTGGTGACAGACCTTTGTATTCTATTTTTCTCTTTTTAACTTCTAGATTTTGTGATACTTCTCTATTCATAGATATTATATCTTTCCCTGCTCTATTGACATATATACTTTTCTAGGATTATTTCAAAATAGGATATCAACTCTTTCCCCTTCCATAAATCTAGTTAAAACCTTCCAGAAAGAAAACTCTAAACCTCATCAATGCCTTCAATGGTGAATGCTACCCAATGTATAAGGAAGAAATAATACCAATTCTAAACAAACTCTTCCAGAAAACTGAAAAGAATACTTTCCAATTCATTTTATGAGGTCATAATTACTCTGATACAAAGTCAGACAATGACATCTTGAGAAAAGAAAACTATAGACCAATGTTTTTATGGATATAGAGGCAGAAATTCTTAACAAAATTTGGAAAATAATATTCAATAATACATAAAAGATAATGAAACATGACCAAGTTGAGTTAATCTCAATAATACAAGTCTTTTTTTCAACATTAAAAAAACAAAGAGCGCCTGGTGGCTCAGTCGGTTAAGCGTCCGACTTCGGCTCAGGTCATGATCTCACGGTCCGTGGGTTCGAGCCCTGCGTCGGGCTCTATGCTAACAGCTCAGAGCCTGAAGCCTGTTTCAGATTCTGTGTCTCTCTCTTTCTCTGACCCTCCCCTGTTCATGCTCTCTCTCTCTCTCTGTCTCAAAAATAAATAAATGCTAAAAAAAATTAAAAAAAACAAACAATGTACCTCACCATATTAATTTGTAAAGAAAAACGACATGATCATCTCAGTAGAGGCAGAAAAAGCAGAAAAAAAGATCATTTGACAAAAGTCAACAACTATTCCTCATAAAAACTCAGGAAACTAGAAAGGATTTTTTCAAACCCGATAAAAGGCACCTACAGCTAGCATCGTACTTAATTGTGAAAGACTGATGCTTTCCTCTAAGATTAGGAAACAAGGCAAGGATGTCCACTATCACCACTTCCATCTAATATTGTACTGGAGGTTCTAGCCAGCACAATAAGACTGGAAAAAGAAATAAAATCCATCTAGATTAGAAAGGAAGAAGTTTCTGTTGATATATATGATATAATATGATATAATTATCTGATATAATTATATATGATATAATTATCTGTGTATAAAATCTTATGAGATCCACACAAATGCTACCAGAATAAGTGCGTTTTTCAAGGTTGCAGAATATAATATACAAAAATCAACTGTATTTGTATATACTATCAATAAGCACATAGAACTTGAAATTTTAAAAATCATAATTTATCATAGCATCAAAAACTTGAAATTCTAAGGCATAAATCTGTCAAAAGATGTTCTGGACCTGTACACTTAAAATTACAAAGCATTGCTGGAAGAAATCATATAAGACCTAAATAAATGGAAAGATATACTGTATTCATGGATTAGAGGACTCAACATTGTTAGCATGTCTGTTCTTCCCAAATTTATCTATAGATTTAATGTAATCCCAGTCAAAATCCCAGGAGGCTTTGTATGTGTGTATGTGTAAATTGTCAAGTTTGTTCTAAAATTCACATAGAAACACAAGGAACCCAAAATAACCAAAATAACTTTGAAGAAGAACAAAGTAGGAGAAGGTATACTACTTGACTTTACTTATCATAAAGTCATGGTCATGCTCATCAGGACAGTGGGGGTGTTAGTGTTAAGACAGATAAATAGGCCAATGGAACTGAAGAGATGGTTTAGAAACAGACTGACAGAGAATCAATTGATTTTTGATAAAAGTGAAGGGTAATTCTGTGGAGAAAGGAGAGACTTTTTAATGAATTATGTTGGAATAATTGGGAATTCTATATACACAAAAAAATGGATTTCAATCTATATCTCACAGCGTATATAAAAATTAGCTCAAAATGTATCATAGGCCTAAATGTAAAATCTAAAACCATTAAACTTCTACAAGAAACAATATGGAAAAAAAATTAAGAAAAATTTTGAACTTGGGTTAGGCACTAAAATCACAATTCTAAAAAAGAAAATGATCATTAAAATTAATCAAAATTTTAAAACTCTGTTCTTTGAAAGGCAACATTAAGAGAATGAAAAGACAAAACTATGGACTAAAGAAAAAATATTTGCAAATTATATCTGATAACAGACTATATCACAAATGTATAAAGAACTCTAAAAATTCACTAATAAAAAGTTGTTTTTTTATTTTTTTGAATTTTTTTTTACATTTATTTATTTTTGAGACAGAGAGAGACAGAGCATGAACAGGGGAGGGGCAGAGAGAGGGGGGACACAGAATGGGAAGCAGGCTCCAGGCTCTGAGCCATCAGCCCAGAGCCTGACGCGGGGCTCGAACTCACGGACCGCGAGATCGTGACCTGAGCTGAAGTCGGACACTTAACCAACTGAGCCACCCAGGCGCCCAAAAAGTTGTTTTTTTAAATGGGCAAAAGATTTTAACAGACTCTGTCTGTTCAAAGAAGATATACAGATGTCACATAAGTACATGGAAAGATGCTCAACATCATTAGACATTAGGAAAATGCAAGCGAAAACACTTATTAATATGTCTAAAATTAAAAAGGCTGACCACACCAAATGTTGACAATGATGTGAATCAGTGGGACTCTCAGGCACTTTTGGTGGGAATGTAAAATGGTACAACCTCTTTGGGAAATAGTTTGATAATTTCTTGAAAAGTCAAACATACATCTACTATATGGCCCAGTCATTCTACTATTGAGTAGTTACCCAAGAGAAATGAAAGCATATGCCATACAGAGACTTGTACAGGAATGTTCCTAGCAGCTTTATTTGCAATAGCCAACAACTCAAAACAGTCTAAATGTTCATCAACAAACAAGTGAATAAAGGAATTGTTGCATATTCATATAATAGAATATTACTCAGCAATAGAATGGAACAGTTCATTAATGTAACACATGGATGAAAGTCTAAATAATTTTACAGAGTAAAAGAAACCAGACTTCCCCCAAAAGACTACATTCTGTATGATTCCATTTATATACATTTCTAGAGAATGCAAAATTATCTCTAGTGATAGAGAACCGATCAGTGGCTACCTGGCAATGGGAGAAAGAAGAATGGGAAGGATTAACAAGTGACAGAAAATTTTTGGAGATGATAGGTGTTTATTTTCTTGATTGTGGTAATAGTTTCAAGGTACGTCTACTTGCCATACATCAAACTATACACTTTAAGTTTGTGCAGTTTATTATAGATCAGATATACCTGAATAAATTTAGTTGAAAAAATTGAAAAAATAAGGAAGGGAAAGGAAATAAAGAATGATGATGAGGAAAGTTACTTATTTTAGGTAGAATTGTCAGAGAATGCCCCTCTGAAAAGGTGAAATGTGGACACAGACTGGAATGTAGTGAGGGAATGAGACAGTTTGATACCTAGTAAAAGAGAATTTGAGGCAGTAAATTTAAATTTTTTTAATGTTTATTTATTTTTGAGAGAGAGAGAGAGAGAGAAAGAGCAAGTGGGGGAAGGACAGAGAGAGAAGGAGACACAGAATCTGAAGCAGGCTCCAGGCTCTGAGTTGTCAGCATAGAGCCCGATGTGGGGCTCGAACTCATAGACTGCGAGATCATGCCCTGAGCTGAAGTTGGATGCTTAACTGACTGAGCCACCCAAGTGCCCCTGCAGCAGTAAATTTAAAGGCTAATGTCCTCTCTATATTGTAATGGCATAGTGATACTGGCAGGGTAGAGTGCTAGCTTAATTTTGACATGTTCTTAACTGTTCTGACTGTATATCATATAGCCACAGAAGGCCTAGGAGACTGAGATTAGTATGTGCTTGCTCCAGGATATAGTCTGAAAACTGTTATAATTGTATTAAATAATTACATGATATCAGTTTAGGTTTCTGAAGTTAATTTTCTCTTTCAAAGTAGAAGGCAACTGATACTCTGATTAATTTCAGACATCTCTTAATAAGGTTCTAGTTAATTGGAGAGGAGGATACTTCTTCCCATACTTTATTCATTCCTTCAGCATTGACTGATTTCTTCAGTAAATATTATAAAGTGCCTCTTGTTTCAATCATTTTTCTAGGAAGTGGAGATATAGCTTTGGACATCCCTGCACTTATGCAATTTAGAGGATGGGGGGAAACTGATTTGCCACTTAGAAAACGTCATTTGATAGGAGAAGAATTAAAACTTACAAACATGACTACTTCTTGTAACTGAATAGAGAGGAAAAATGAATTAGAAAAAAACACTTAAGTCGATGGCAGTTTCCATGAGCAAAAGAAAAACCTAATACACCATCTGTTTCAATAGGTGCTACTCCATGAAACTGATGAGAGAGATAAGGTGGGTAAAATGACTTAGCAGACGCAGTAGTTTTCAAATTTGTGAAGTAGGAAAATGGCATTTAGGAAGGGATAAAGGAGAGCCTTCTAAAAAAGTTAAAAAAAAAAAGAAACTAACCCCTCAAAAATGTAACAAATACCTATTTATCCTTACACCAAGGTAACTGACGTATGGTACATACTTTTCAAAGACTGTGAGTCTTTCCAGCAATCTAAGCCATATATAAAGGAAGGGAGCTAACATTTATTGAGCAGCTGCCATGTGTCAGGCCTTTAAAATATTTCCTTATGTAAAATAAAGCAAACATGCATTTCCTGTGGTCAGGTTCTAAATGTTCTACGTGTACTGACTCATCTTATTTTCATGACAACCTCATGAACTAGTATGGTTATTGTCTACTTTTACAGGGAAGGAAAACAAGATACACAAAGGTTACGTGTTTTCAAAGTTGCCCAACTTTAGACTAGTACCCTGACAGCCTCGCTCCAGAGCCTAAGCTCTTAGCTGCTACTCTATCCTGCTTCTCTCTTCTAGATGCAAAGGACAGGAAACTTGCCCTTTTCAGGAGAATATTCACACATACCCATCCCAGCAAGATTGTTTTAAAAGGGTTTCCCAGTTTTTCCTGTTTGTTCTCCTTCCCACCTTCATCTTACACTCATTATTCTTGGCTTCTGAAGTGTAAAAACAATGAGAAAAGGGGGGATGGAACAATGAAAGGTGGAAAGGGGGTAAATCCTATCATTTGGATATTTTTATTTCGCTTTAACAAAGGGCTTTTCTGTGATTCTAAAAGACTTCAACTTCAGTGTTGTTTCCACATCAGGTGCTCAGCCTGTCTGTTCTGCAATGCATGGTTGTCTCTGTGTGTGGGTCTAGGAAGGTGCTGCCTCAACAAGAGGAAGTGCACATGGTGATTAAGAGCCCAGGCCCTGGAGCTGGTCTGCCTGGGTTTGAATCCTGTCTATTCTCCACTATGAAAATATGTGTTGCTTCGATTCTTGAGATGGAGCATGGAACAGTAAAAAGAGTGCTGTTCTGCGTGGGCAAGTTTGGGGGGCTTAGTTCCTCATCGACAAAACGAGGGTGACATTTCACCCCACCTATTTTATGCTTTTGTTTGAAGTTGAAATGAAATTTATGTGAAAAGTCAGTATGAACTATAAAGAGCTATTGAAATGCTAGGCATATCCATACTGTCAATAGGATCCATACTGGTGTTGCTCATTTGGTCTCTCAAAGTGCTTTTCCTTGCATAGTTCTTCTCTTTGTTTCAAACACATAAACTGCATGAAGTGAGCAGTGTGGCCAAATAACAGAGGAAAGTTCACTGCACTGTGAAGTGATCAGCATCCCCAAACCCATGATTTCATTAGGGCCTTTGTCTTATCTAATATGCACCAACACCTAGGTCTGCAGCCCCCCAGCAGCCTGTCCTCACATGCGGCTAAAAGTGAAAAGAGAAGAAAGGTGGAGCAAGAAATGGCAAGAAAGGATAATTCTTATTCCCAGCTTTGTAATCAACAAAAGGCATCATTAGTTATTTATTCCAACACATTTCAAATAAAGATTGGTCATTTTTGAAGAGATTGGTTAAAAAAAAAAAAGCCCACTGAACTTAAGAAAACTAGGCCCAGGGGCACTTGGGTGATTCATTCGGTTAAGCGTCAGACTTCCGCTCAGGTCATGATCTCATGGTTCAGTTCATGAGTACCATCCAGGTGTGGGGCTCTGTGCTGACAGCTCAGAGCCTGGAGCCTGCTTCTGATTCTGTGTCTCCCTCTCTCTATGCCCCTCCCTCACTCACACTCTGTCCTTCTGTCTCAAAAATAAATAAAAACATTAAAAGAAAAAAGAAAACTAGGCCCACATTTGGGAGAGAAATTGCACATTCAACTAATGACTATAGTGTTGATCTCCACATGAAGCTGCTTTCCTGTCGTTCATATCCTGTAATACAGGTATAGGAACTGGAGTGAACAGTGCTCGTTCCTGTAGAATAGTGTAAGAAAGATCCTGACAAACAATTCTGTTTTTAACGAAAAAGTATCAGTATCTCATTTTTCCAATCCTAAATGTCCTCTGAGCTAAGCATCATAAACTACATATCTATTTCTTTATGGAGAAAAGTTGACAATGAAAGTTAGCAGAACAGAGATAATACAATACAAACAATGCTTCTTCCACTGATAAAAGGACAACCATTCTGAAGCACAAAAACAGAAATAGAAAGCAGAGGTGGAAGACAACAGAAGAAGGAAAGGAATTAGTCATTTCAGGAATTGTGGAATGTTGTCGGTCAATAGCGTTCTGGATCATAAAGCCAAGATTTCAATAGGAAAATACTCCAAGATCATACTTTGGTGTTTAAATGCTAAGGGAATTCAGGAGCTCACATTAAATTTTCCCTAAGGCCTTAAATTTTATTTTGAACTAAAACTTCATGAAGCACTTAAGAAATACCAGCCTTTACAAAACAGATCTGACAACTTATGCGCTGGGGTATGATCTAAAATAGGAAGTGAAATTTAAGCTTAAAATGCTAAAATCTTCTGGCAGACAACAAAAAATACATATATATATAGGCCATACCTGATTGGAAAAAAATAGTAATTCCGTTGATTTCTTTCCTTTTTTCCTTCTTTTAAGGCTTCTGGCAAGTGTTTGAATCTTCTTTGAGGAGAAGCTAATTACAGCATTAAGTCATTGAGGTCTCCTGTGCACCAGTCACTGTATTAGGCCCAGGGAGGCAAGGCAAACTGTACTGCTCTCAAAGATCTTACAGGATAGTAGGGATAAAATTACCATGCAGATGATGAATGCTATAATGAAGATGTGTACAAGATATAAAAAATGTAGAAGGCAAGGAAGGATGCTTAATTTTGCTTGGGTAGAGAGCTTACAGAAAAGTTCATTTTATGTGAGATTTGAATATTTAGCAGGAACTTGTAAGGCAAATAAAAGGAAGATGGTTCTGATGGTTAATTTTATGTGTCATTTTGACTGGGCTAAGGATGCTCAGGAAGCTGGTAAAACAATTATTTCTGTGTAAGTTTGTCACAGTGTTTCCAGAGGAGATTAACATTTGAATCTGTAGACAGAATAAAGAAGATGCCCAACATGTGTGTGTATCAGCCAATTTGTTGAGGATCTATTAGAACAAAAAGTTAGAAGAGGGGTGGGTTTACTTGAACTGGGACAGTCATCTCCTCCTACACTCTGACATTGGATCAGGACTTATATTGACAGTCCCTGAGAGTCTTGGGCCTTCAGACTAGAACTAAATTATACCACTGGCTTTCCTGATTCTCCAATTTGCAGATAGCAGATTATGGAACTTCCCAGTTTCCATAATCATGTGAGCCAATTCCTATAACAAATATGCTCTTTTGTATATATCTATGTCTGTCTGTCTATTTATCTATCTATCCTATTGATTCTGTTTCTCTGGAGAATCCTTTTTTAAAATTGTTTTTTATGTTTATTTATTTTTGAGAGAGAGACAGAGACAGAGCATGAGTGGGGAAGGGCAGAGAGAGATGGAGACATAGAATCCAAAGCAGGCTCCAGGCTCTGAGTTGTCAGCACAGAGCCTGACGTGGGGCTCGAATCCATGATCCGTGAGATCATGACCTGAGTTGAAGTCCATGCTTAACCGACTGAACCATCCAAGCACCTCTCTGGAGAATCCTAATACAGTGGTATCCAGGCAGAGGAAATAGCATGGGAGAAAAGTATGTTTGAATAAAACATGATTGAAATGATTCATTATTGCTGGAATTCAAAAGTTATACATGCACGCCTAAGGAGGAGAATGACACAGGAAATAGGGCAAGTTAGGTAGGCAGGAGGTAGGTCGTCAAGGAACTTGTTTGCCAAGAAAAAGAGTAACTATTTTCTTTCTGAAGAACAGAGACATATGATCAAATTTTTATTGCACAAACATCATCTGGGAGGATGTGAGAGATAGAATAATGCAGGGAGGAAACTGGAAGGAAGGAACACAGGAAGCCTGTAAGTCTCTCCCTGTTATAGAGAAAAGAGACAAAATGACCCAAGTAAATATTTAAGAGACAGTGTATAAGTAGAGAAGATTCCAAATATCCTCAGTCTCTTAGAAACTTTCAAAGCAAGCCCTGGTTCAATGGCTGAGGGGATTTCTTGTGAAAGCAACTTATCCTGCCATTCCTCAACTGCAGACGTTAGATATGGGGTTGATTCTTCACAATGAGAAACTCTTGTCTAATTGATAGTGATGACAAATAAACTCTTAATACTCAAATTCCAAGTGTTCTGTGCATGTATTACAGAGTGGTGAAAAGGAAATTAATACACTATTTTTTTAAAGGTAATTGCCCTGAAGATCAAAAGTATTGGTAATTATGAAAAGTGCTTACAATGATAATTGATATATAGCATGAACTGAACAAATATTAATGAAAATAATAATAAAAACATTTTCTATAATAATACATATTAGCTATACATTATTAGCTATATTAAGTATTTATCCATAATAAACATAGTACATATGTTTACTATTGTACCTTTATTAATATAATTGTTACTGTTATTAATATTATTAATAATAATTGACTCTCCAAACATAAATTTCAAAAAATTAACTTGCTGAGTCAGTCAAGTACTGTATCTATGAAATCCATGATTTTGAAATAAATCTCTCTCAAAGAAACTCTGGGTCAGATTTAACACCTATCACCCTCTAACAAATGATTATGACTAAGTATGAAAACAGATGAGACACTGAATTCATCTCTTCATCTTAGTCTGACAATTTTAACTATTTTGAAATCTCATGGGTAGGGTAAATACCTTTTGCGATGGAGACTTATTTACTTTCTTGATACAGCCAACTGCTAAATCTATGATTTCTATAAAACAGAAGCCTCCTGCCCCCAAATATTTCTAACCTCAAGGTTAACACTAATTTCCATTTTCTACTAAAATTCTGAAAATTCAGGACTAAAGACTTGGTTTTGCTTCATTTTCCCAGCAACCATAAAATGTTTTTTTTAGGTAAAGTGAGATGGGTGTTGAAAGAATTTAAACCTCAAGCCTGTGTCTAATCCTTCACATTTAAGATAATCTCAGCAATGCCACATAATAGAAATTTTAATCTATTTCAGATAGAGGCATTGGCTGAAAACTATAACATACATCAAAAATAAAAAAGGAATAGAAGTGGCCTAGAAATGTTGAATTAACAAACCAAAACATCTTTATCCCATAATGCAAACATACAATTAAGTAATTTAAAATAAACATTGAGATTCATAAAGATTCAGAGTCATGGAGGTAGAAAAAGAGCTTTCTCTTCTGTTTTCTGTACAACTCTGAACCAAACCAGGGAATGTGATATGAACAGCTACATTCACCATGTAGCATCCATCTCCTTCTGATAATGACCAGTTTTCCTTGGGGCCCTTACCACCTCCCTCACTTCCAGTTCCTGTGCTTCGGAAACAATTTCTTGCACACTGTCTTCAGGGATGGACACATGTTGTGGTAGGTGGCTTGTAAGCTGGCCCCATTGATTATTTTTTCCTGATATTAATGGCTTTATGCAGTTGTCCCTCCCTTTGAATAGCTTGCTTCTAACCAACAGAATACCTCAACACTGCGACGATGTCACTTTGCAAAAATCCTGACTTCCACCTTACTAGGAAATCCCCTCCCTTGATGGTTTTGATGAAGCAAGTTGCTATGTTGAGGCCCATGGCAACGTATTAAGGAAAGCCGCTGGCCAAAAGCCAGCGAGGAACTGAGGCCCCCAAAAGAGCTGAATCTTGCCAATAATCATATCAGTGAGCTTGAAAGTGGATCCTCCCACAGATAAATCCCCAGCCCTGGCCAACATATTAGATTGAAACCTTGTGAGAAAGTAAAAGTGTGAAGAACCCAGTTAAGCCTTGCCCAGATTCCTGACCACAGAAACTATCAGATAAAAAAAATGTGTGTTGTTTCAAGCTGTTAAACTTTGTGGTAGTTTGCTATACAGCAATAGGTAACGAATACATCTGGCCACTTATGCTCCCCTGGCCAGTGTGTTTCACTCAGGGTTGAGCACATGACCAATTCAGGACAATAAAAGTTAAACTCAAAACAAGAGAATTTTGTTAATCCACCTTCCCCATCGCGTAACACTGGGGAGGTGTAGGCTTCGCTGTGTTGGCAGCCAACATTGGCACTGCTTTGTGATACTGTTTTGCTATGGTCACCATTTGTTTTGTTTTTTAAAATAACATGCAGATGAAATTTCCAACATGTTGCTTTCTGCTGTGTCCACGGAATACTTTGTTCTATGTTGGATTCTTCTAGCAGTCAAATAACATCTTTAAGTTCCCATGAATATTTAGCAAAGTCTGCCCAGATTGTATTGTAGTGGTATTAATATGGGAAAATATTCCTGTGCTTCCTGTTTTTAGGTTCAGAGCCTGAAATTTTACATGAATGTATCTATGTTTTCAGTCTCAATATGTATGTTTTGTTTAATGGATTTTGTTTCTTTCATGTATATAGTATTTTATCTAGAACTTCTATTTTCTTCTCTATTGGTTTTGACAAAAGTGGCTTTCTGCTGTGGACTGTATGAAATATGGTTTAATTGAGAATAACTGTGTACTCATAGTTCACCTAATGGGTCACAGATAAGTAACTTAGGACCATGCATACAATAAAACAACAACAACAACAACAACAACATCATTGTAGTTTTAGATGTGCTTTGAGTAAAACAGTAGGAACACAAAGTTTATGAAATCCTGTCAAGACCAAATGCTAGCTCAATTATAGATCCCAAACCAGGTATCTCTTCAACCTTTTCCCGATTCTCTGAATTCATACTGAATTACTAACTTCATACTAGGATAATAAAAATAATGCTTTATTATGACACACACACACACACACACACACACACACACTAAATACAGACAATGTAGGAAAAGAGGTTAGCAATAATATAATAAACCTTAGATTGTACCGTTCATTTATATCAACCACAGTGAACATCTAAATCTAATGCATGTTCTGGATTAACTAAATGTCATCACAATAAATGGGTTTAGTAGAATATATGCCTAATCTCAGTAGAATTGTCTATTTTAACTTAGTATATAGTCTAAGATAGAACTGTACATTCTTCCTGCCCTTGATTTCAATAGCCTTTTGTAATTAGAGGATGGTTTAGAGCCTTGTAACAGCTTACTTAGCATATGAGCTCTGGCAATTTTTCCAAGTTTAAGAAGTAAAGAGGAAACTCCTATATGACTATGAGCAAAACCTGTTTTTAGATCCATTTCCTTGCCTATAAAATTAGAAGAATCTAAAAAAATAAGTATTTACCTTATAGGGTTATTGAGAAATTAAATAATACTTAGAATAGTCTTTGGCATATGGCAAATCCTCAATAAATGTTAACTACCATTAGTATTAGCATATTAAAACTATGACTATTGGCATTTATTATTAGAGTTATCATCATTATATGGCTTTCAAGTCTCTTCATTATTTGGGCTTAATCTGCCCCAACTTCATCCATATTCCGTTCTATCCATATTAAGAGAATGCCTTCTTGCACCCCTCATTTTGCTCATGCTATCCTCTCTACCTGTTATATACTGTGGCTACCCTCCTCCTCATTTCCAATTTCCTCATGGTTTTATTCTATTGGTCCTTCAAGGTCCTTCCATGTCTTGTCTAAGGCCTTCTGGGATACTCTAGTAGGAATAATTTCTTCTTCCCATAAATTCCCACAGCACATTATTTGTGCCTCTTACATGGTACATTTCACTTTAGTTGCTGTGTAGTATTTATGTATATGTCTTTCACCAGACTTCAAACACCTAAATGATGGAAGTCATGCCTTAATCATCTATTTGTCCCTGTAGTACCTAATAGAGTGCCTTGCACAAAGTAGGGCACATTTTTTTTGTTTTATTCAAACACATATATATACAGTGCAATATTGGTTTCAGGAGTAGGATTCAGTGATTTATCACTTACATACTGCGTCCAGTGCTCATCACAAGTGCCCTCTTTAATACCTATCACCCATCTACCCCATCTGTCACCCAATTCTCTCCATCAACCTTGTTTGTTCTCTATCAAGAATCTCTTGTTGTTTCCTTCTCCCTCTTTTTCCCCTTTCCCATATGTTCATCTGTTTTGTTTCTTAAATTCCACATATGAATGAAACCACATGGTATTTGTCTTTCTCTGATTGACTTATCTCACTTAGCATAATACATTCTAGCTACATCCACATCGTTGCAAATGGCAAGATTTCACCCTTTTGACGGTTGAGTAATATTCCTGTGTGTGTGTGTGTGTGTGTATACACCACACCTTCTTCATCAATTCATCAGTTGATGGACATTTGCCCCCCCACCCCCAGAGTTTGGCTATTGTTGATAATGTTGCTATAAACATTGGGGTGCATGTACCCCTTCGAATCTGTATTTTTGTATCCTTTGGGTAAATACCTAATAATGCAATTGCTGGGTTGTAGGGTAGTTCTATTTCTAACTTTTTGAGGAACCTCCATACTGTTTTCCAGAGTTGCTGTGCCAGTTTGTATTCCCACCAGCAGGGTGATACGGTTTCCCTTTTTTTGCATTCTTATCAACACCTGTTGTTTCTTGTGTTGTTAATTTTAGCCATTCTGACAGGCTACAGGTGATATGTCATTGTGGTTTTTATTTGTATTTCCCTGATGATGAGTGATGTTGAGCATCCTTTCATGTGTCTGTTAGCTATCTGGATGTTTTCTTTGGAAAAGTTCTGTTCATGTCTTCTGCCCATTTCTTAACTGGACTATTTACTTTTTGGGTATTGAATTTGATAAGTTCTTTATATATTTTTGGATACTGACCCATATACAATGATTCTTTCAAGGAATCAAGGATAGAGGCTAACACAAGGTTTGTTGAAGTTTGTAAAGTTTGAGATAATAAAACGAATAATGTAAAATGAGGATTCAGTGGTCAAGTAACATCAGGAAAATAGGGAGAAAAGAAGTTAAACAGGTTTCTTTAATATAGTTAAGATAATAATAAGATTTTCTATGAGACCTTGATATACTGATTTGCATCATCAATCTCAAAGAACGGGCATATAGCACTGATATCTCTAGACCTCATATAACCAAAAGTTACTCTCCACTTTTTTATCAGAGCACCTTGAGAGGCTAATGATCTATGAAGCACAATTTGGAAAATTTATCCTTGATATTACCCAAAGGAAGTTAATGGCAACAGTCAATGCAAAATTAAATATATAATGGGGTACCTGGATGGGCTCCCTTGGTTAAGTGTCCAACTCTTGATTTCGGTTCAGGTCATGATCTCATGGTTTGTGAGATCAAGCCTCACATCAGGCTTTATGCTGACAGAGTGGAGGCTGCTTGGGATTCTGTCTCTCCTCTCTCTGCCCTCCCCTGCTTATGCTTGCTCTCTCTCAAAATAAATAAACATTAAAAAAAGGAATTAAAAAAAATAAAGTATTACTGGGAGGAACACCAGGAGACAACAGAGTAATCATGTTAAGATTCAGGGTTCCGAGATTTCACCTCTCTAATTCCATCAAGACTTACTGCAAAGCATTCCATACAGTGTGTCCTTAATAAAAATTTTTTTTCATAAGAGAATAACTGGAAGAATGAAATTAGACAAACCTGAATCTCTTCTGCCACTTACTAGCTGTGTGAACTTAGTCAAATTACTTAGCCATCCTGGGCCTTGGGCTCCTTTTCTTGGAGATGAAGGCTAAAAATCATGCTATATCACAGTACTGTTTTGCATTTAAATGGAAATAATTCATGTAAAGTGCTTACATAGTAGCCAACATAGTAGTTGGTACATACTTTTTAATACACATATATTTTATAAATTGAACAGCTTAAGAGTACTAAGTAGATATAAAGTACAGTGACTGTATTTTTAATAAAAACCATCATATAGAAGAGAAGGAGTAGTAAGTAGTATGCCTAATATGTAGTTGTGACCTGACGTGTGACCTGTCAACAATTGCAACAGAATGGGACCAGTGACACATAATGCATCATAGCATCACTAAGACTGTTGGTTTAGAAAAAAGGAAGTCATTGACTTTGATTCTTCATAAGGACCCTAGGTATTATGTCATTTTAAAATATGTACAATAATGTAATGGCATTATATGGTGATGGATGGCAGCTATACTTGTGGTAAGCATAGCATAACATACAGAGAAGTTGAATCACTACATTGTACACCTAAAACTAATGTAACATTGTGTGTCAATTATGACCAAATAAAAAAATTAAAAATTTTTAATGTGCAATAAAAACAGAGCTCAAAAATAATATATTATTTTTAATATTATATATTATATGTTATATAATATATAGTGTATGTTAAGCCTCAAAGGAATGAATATGATGAACTAAAACTGACATTTTATCACAAAGAAGATGTCGCTCATGATGATAATATTGATAATGTTAATTATTTTATACATTTTTAAATTGGCTCATGTTCTATTGGGAGCAAAGGGAATGTTATATAACAAGATCGTAGCAACAGTAGACATTTGAGATGGTACTCAGTGATTCTGAGGAACATCCATCGACTTTGATAGGAATTTTATGGTTAAAAATCCTAAAACGGCTTGAAATTTTCCTTCTATGATTTTCCTACTATCTTTGAAGTATTTTGAAGGAGGGGTTCAATAACTCAATAAGATATATAGATTATCTAGTGAGAGTCTATTTATTTCTCCAGGCCATTAAGCTGTTGGCAGCCCATCAATTCAATTATTTATGATTCGTTCTAATTAACAAATTTGTATTATCAAGAAGATATGTTCAGTCCTATTCAATACATTATTAAAGCTACAAAATCTGTTCCTAAAAACCAGAGTTGGGTGCATAATTATTTCTTTCTTTAGCATTTTACAAATATAAATGGGCTCATTTCCAATAACAAAAGATTAACCACTGCACAAGGCATGCTAGAAAGGAGTGCTTGTAATATCACATTTTAAATAATTGGAAAATGTATTTAAATATATTTTACCCAAACTAAAGTGTGACATAAACCATCTGTGTATAAAATTGCATCTGCTTAAATTATATGGCTACAGATTATAGTGACTATTATATAAAAGATTACCAAATTATTCTAATAGTTCTATTCTTCAAAATCATTAAAAAGTTTTCTGACTTGTTTTCATTATACAACATAATAAACAGGATTGGGGTGCAATATTTGGTAAGGTTTTTACATGTTACTTTACATAATAATTGCATATACTACTCCACTCTTAATATTGAAAGCTAGAAACTTTGAAATTAACCCTTACTCTTTCCTATCTTTTATCTTTTAGACAATTTGTCATCAAATTCATATATGTCTTCCTTAGTTCTTCAGATTTTACTTTTCCTTTGGTTCTCATTGCTTATCTTATACCTAGAATAAATTATAAATATCTTCAATATGTTTAATACTTGTGCATAATAACTGTAGATACTTAGTACATAGTAGATGAAAAAATTACTCTTCTGACTTTCTTCAAGTTCTCTCTATTCAGCCAGTGAATCTCTGGAAAACCAGTGTAAGGAGACAGATTTTCCATTTATTATTTATTTCAGACTCTGTATGTGATATAATAATTTTTTTAAAGATAAGTTTAACCAGAATATATCTATTCATAAAAATATATCTTATACCCATTTGAAGACTGACTTTAGCTACATTTGAAACTGATGTCTATATTGCTTAAACACAGAAATACATTTTTGGTTTAACATAAAGCAAATCCTCGATAAATATTTGTTTAATGAATGAATGAGTGAGTGAGTGAATTTTACACTCAACAGAAATGAGTTTAGACCATTTTCTGATGACCTCAAATGGCTCATCAGTGTGCTAGATGCTAGGATTTCAGAAGTGAAGAGACTCCACACTTTCCTTCACACAGTTTATTATGGCATTGCCTTTAGTTTAAACTAAAGGGATTTAATTATTTTAAAAATTGAGTTTCATGTTGAGAGACGCCTTTTATTTATCAACAAATAAATTCCAAGGAACAAAATAAAAAGAAATGTAGTGTGAACTTATATATTAAAAGAGTCTTAAGAGACCTATCAATCACTTGTAATATATTTATATCCTCAGCAACCTGATTCAAACAACCAAAGATTAAAAAATAAACTGAGACAAGTGGAGATTTTGAAACATCAAGTGGATCTTGGATTATGTTAAGGAATTATTTTTTGATTTTTTCTTTAGGTGTGGTAATGGTATTTTTGTTATATTTTAAGTCCTCTTTCAGAGTTATACATACCGTAATAGCAGATAAGATGATACAATCTCTGAAATTTTCTTCAAAATAATTCTGGGTATTTATAGGGAGTGAATGGTTGGTACAGAGGAAAACAAAATTGGTCATGTATTGGATAGGCTTTTAAGCTAAGTGATGGGTACATGAGTGTTCATAATATTATTCTCTTTACTTTTGTATATGTTTGAAATTTCCCATAAATAAACTTTTTAAAAAGTCATGTTGGGGGCGCATGGGTGGCTCAGTTGGTTGAAGACGTCTGACTTCGGCTCAGGTCATGATCTCATAGTTCATGGTTTCAAGTCCCGCATCAGGATTCTCTGCTGTCAGCACAGAGCCCACTTTGGATCCCATGTCCCCATCTCTCTGCCTCTGCCCCACTCTCTCTCTCCCTCTCAAGATAAATATATAAACTTAAAAAAAAAAGCAGTTGTGTTGAAGGGGCGCCTGGGTGGCTCAGTAGGTTAAGCGTCTGACTTGATTTCGGCTCAGGTCATGATCTCACAGTTCACATCTCACATCAGCCTCCTTATTGACAGTGTGCAGCCTACTTGGGATTCTCTCTCTCTGCCCCTCCCCCATGCTCTCTCACTCTCTTTCTCTTAAAATAAATAAATAAACTTTAAAAAAAGTCATGTTGGTAAAACTATAGGAGAAACTTTGAAACATGATTTTTAACCTTTTAGGGAAAAAGTGGCATGAAATAAAATGATGTTATACTTTGTTCCCTAAATGCTTTAATTGAAGCATTTTATTTAAATATCTTTACTATATTAGCAAATTCCTAGTTGGCTAAGGAAACATATTAAATGGTGGAATCATGACCTGTAATTTGCCAATAATTTTCTATTTTCCTGCTTTTATTAATTGTATGTTTCTCATAGATACAGCATTTAGTCAGACAAGTTGTGGAACTCTAATACCACAATAAAAACAATATTAGTTTCCTCATATATATAAAACTCTTCTGAGCATCTACCTTTTGGTGATTTTAAACATGAACTTCTAATAACTGAATGTCATAGTGTCAAATGTTGACACGAAAAACGCTGTTTTTGACTGGATCAAGCAAAACATTTCCAAAAGTGCAGCAGCAGCACAATCTGTTATATTTGCAATGAGAAAAAATTGGCAAGGATTATAAAAGTTACTTAAGAAAGAACTTAACAGGGAGATGAAGCACAAATGGAAATGCCATAGAATGTAGGGCAAATTCCTGAGGAGATCACAGAGAAATAGCAAAAGCTTGTAGGAGTTGGGTCAAAAAAGCTCAGTAGGAAACAGGATGCCACATCTAAGAGACATAAAAGGAAACAGAAAAAAAGAATTCTTTTACTATTTCAGGAACAAAAGAAAGCTAAATGACATACTTTGCTCCTTCAGTAGAGGGAGAGGGAAAGCCAATTGCTCGTGATAGTAAAGATGCACATGCAATTGGTAATTTCAAAAAATCCTCCTTAAAATAAAGATGAACTTGAAATAGAGTTACTAGCACATTGATTGGGGGATACAAATTTAAGGTACAAAAATGGGCAATCTTTTTACAAAGTTATCCTAACATAATTTACTATTATGATTTTGTAATATATACTCAAAGATATCTAAAGAATTGACCATCCACATACAATGGTATAATGCACAACCAATATAAGTCATGTTTTCAATGATATTTAATGACAAGAGGAACTGTTAACAATATAATAATAAGCAATATATGCAGAATCATATTACTGTCTGGAAGGGAAGGATCAAATCCACAGTAGTTATTTCTAATGGGGTTATTGGTGATTTTTATTTTCTTTATTTATACATTTGTTGGATATTCTACATTTAAAATTATTTACTTTTATAATCAAACATAGCAATAAAAATATTGTTTAATGCATTAACTCCTCAACCTCCTACAGTTCAACTCCTACTAGCCCATTTAAGTAACTCTGGTTAAGAATGCCAATAATCACCACTTTGCCAAATCATATGGTTGCTTTTTGCTTTTGTTCTCTGAAACATTTGACATTGTTGGCTACCCCATACTAGAATTCTCTGCTCCCATGGCTTGTCTGCTGTAACTGAACCACATATCAGCTGCTACATGGAAGATTTAATGGCTGTCTTTACCACAAGTTATTCTGTTTGTTGCAAACCTGGCCACATCTCTTTTCCCCCTTTTAGAGCTCTCACCGCGTGTAAGGTAAGTTACTCAGGACTCTCAGCTGCAAGTCACCCATTGAAAAGAAAAGGAAAGTTTCAAGTCCAGGAATTTAAATCAGATTTCCATCTTTTGCTTCTGTTTGTCTCTTAGGTAGTTGCATTTCTTACAAGCAGATGAGCTTCCTCTCAGTGACTGGGATGAAAGGGAAAGGCCACAGATAATTGCAAGCTTTTATATCATCCCAGCTGGCAACCTCAAAGCCAAGAGAGATACTTGCTCTCCCAGTATCCATGACATCCAAGGCAAAGTCTTTAGTTTATTGTGTCTACACAAAGGCCAAGAAGGCAGGCCTGAGTTCCACATGCAATTCCATGGATAGAGGGTAATATACTATGATTGGCAGCCTGATCAAAACCACAGTATGTGGTATGCCCAAGGGGAAGTTTTACAAAGGAAAACAGGGACTCTATTAGTAAGAGAAAGGGGTGAGGAAAGCTGGGCAAATGAAAACATAAATATCTCCTACACAAGGTAATATTTAGTCCCCTTAGTTTAGCACTCTTGGATTTTCTTGGGCTGGCTACTGCTGCCTACTTTTCTAGCCTAATCTTTTTCCATTTACTCCCAAGAACTCTACAGTCTATCTATGCTGCACTTCTGGCTCTTTTCTAAATAGGCTGTACTAGGCAGAACAGTGGCCCCCAAAGTTACCTATACCCTAATCCTTGGAATCTCTGAATATGTTACCTTACAGGACAGAAAGAATGCTGCAGATGTGATTAAGTTTAAGGATCTTGAGATGGGGACATTATCCTGGATTATACAGCTTGGCCCAATATAATCACAGAAGTCCTGAGAAGTCCTGAAAAGCAGAGAATTTTTCCCACATCAGAGAAATAAAGAGATGTCAGTGTGGGAAAGATCTGCCCCAAAATTGCTGGCTTTGAAGATGAGGGGAGAGGACCACAAACCACAGAGAATGTGGGTGGCCTCTAGAAGCTGGAAAATGTAGGTAAATGGAGTCTTCCCTAGAGCCTCCAGAAAGTAATGCAGTCCTACTGACATTTTGATTTAGCCCAGTGAGAATTGTGTCAGACTTTGGACCTAATAGGAAGAGAATAGATTTATATTGTTTAAGCTACCACGTTTATGGTAACTTGTTATAGCATTACAGAAAACTAATACATAGGTCATACTATATCAAGCTTTGGTAGAGGAGTAAGAAGTTTTCTTTGACTGTCTCAGGGTCCATGGCAGGGTCTGAAAATTGGCAAAGTGAAAATTAACAGGAGAAGGGCATAAAAGTTTATCTAACATACATTTTATATGACACAGGAGCCTTCATAAGGAAATGAAGACCCAAAGAAACAGACCTGTGCACAGTTGTGGAGGAATATGATAGATCAAGGGTTATGTAGTAGTTGTAGTAACCTGGGGGAAATTTAGTGAGGCCTATTTGTTAGGAATTTTTTTTGATATCCCTTTGTCTTCAGAGGTTAAGATGCTCCTTATACCCAGAGGGTATATGACTTGTTCCAGAGAAGAAAGGTGAGAGGGGAGAAGGTCAGTGACCTTCCTACTTCTGTTGTTTTCTCAAACTCTTTCAGCTTAAAATATTCAATATGCCAAGGCACTACAGTTTGGAATAGTGTGTCCTGAATTCCATAACTTTCTTGCTTTTGCATATCTGGTCATTTCATGCAAAGTGTCTTCCCTACTGAACCATCTCATCCAAACCCAGTCCATTTGGTGAATTCCTAGCAATGTTCAAAGTATAACTCAGGTGTTATCCTCTCTCTGAAGCCTTCTTTAGTATCAGCCCCTGGGAAGATATGAGTTCTTCTTCCCTATGGCCACACAGTACTCTGTGCATACTTCTACTACAGTATTAACCATACTGTATTGAACTTGTCTTAGAATTGATGTATCTCTTCCATGGTACTATAAATTTCTTTTAGGCCAGGGACTTTAACCTTGCCTCAGTGGATACTACAGGTCAAACAATGTTGGGTACATAGTAAATTTTAATAACTGTTGGAGAATGCATGAAAAGTCACTGCATTGATTACTTTGAAATTTACATAGGCATGCAAAAGAGTTGGAAACTGGAAAATGTCCAATGTATTATAAAAAGAGAAAATTAAGACAGCATTCTAGATTTAACTTCCATCACCATAAACATACTGGAAATCAATCAATACTAGCAAAATTTTCAAATACATTGAAGACAGAAGGCACATTTTTATTATAAGAAAATTTTATCTTAATTACTTACTACAATCCTCCTATGTCACTGGCTGAACTAATAAAGTTAGGGGTAAGAAATTGGTTATAATTAATCTTTTTTGGTGTAACAAAGCTTTGGATAGAATCCATACATCAATGAACTTGGGAAATGTGGTCTTTAATGGCATTAATTTATAATATCTAATGTTGTGTCCTAGAATCTGGCCAATACATTTATGTAGAGGTAGCCTGCAAGATGGCCCCCAAATAATTCTTGCCTCCTGCAATTCAGTGCCTTGGGTATTCCCCTCCAAGACTAAATAGGGCTAACCTATGTGACAAAAGGACTTTGTCAAAGTGACAATGTAGGGTTTCTTGGGCTAGATCATAAATGACATTCCTGCTTCCACCCAATGCTGTTGAATAGCTCATTCTTGGGCAAGAGCTTCATGTCATGAGGATGCTCAAGCAGTCTTGTGGAGGAGCCAATTACAGAAGGACTGAGACCTCCCAGCAGCAACTGGAACCAAACTGCAGCTGTATGGAAGCTGATCTCCCAACCCCAGTCCAACTCTCAGATGACTGCTTGCCTAGCCAATTTCTTGACTGCAACCTCATGAGAGACCTGGACAATAATTACGCAGCTGAATGGCTCCATAATTCCTGATCTCCAGAAGCTGTGAGAAATAATAAAAGTCTATTGTTTTCAGCCACTAAGTTTTGGGATAGTTTGTTAACATAGCAACAGACAACTACTATACCACTTGCAATAGAGAACATAAAGACAGAAGTCACCATAAAGCACTTCCTTATGTTGTTACCTACAGATTAAAAAAATGTGATTATCCTTTTACCACCAGCCTTAGGTTTCCAAACCATTGAACTGAACGGTCTCAGAGCAGAAGAAAGATTACAGGGCATATCTATTTCTTCTGGATTTTATACTAAAAAAAAAAGTGCCAGCTTTGACACTCCACTGCCAGTTCTCAGTGGTCAGTGGCAAGAACTGATCACATCTTCCCTTGTCTCCAGATTCTTTTCTGCCATTGAAGCATGAAGTTGGATGGTGTGATGGTTAATTTTGTGTGTCAATTTGACTTGGCCACAAGGTGCCCAGGCATTACTCAGACCAAACATTCTAGGTGTGTCTTTGAGGATGTTTCTAGGTGGGATTAATAGACTGAATAAAGCACATTTTCCTTCCTAATGTGGGTGGACCTCATCCAATCAACTCAAGACTTGAATAAAACAAAAAGTCTAAGAGGGAACTCTTGCCTGACTATTGAGTGGGACATTCAAGGTCTTTTACGACCTTCGGATTTAGACTGAAACATTGGCTGTTTTGGGACCTCAAATCTGCTGCCTTTGGACTCATATTGGAAACTACACATCAACTCTCCTAGGTCTCTTGTTTGTCAACTACAGCTCTTGAACTTCTCAGCCTCCATTATTGTGTGAGTCAATTCTTCCCTTATAATAAAGCTACCTATCTATCTATCTATCTATCATCTATCTATCTATCTATCTATCTATCTATCTATCTATCTATCATCTACCTATCTATCTAACTATCCATCCACCCATCCTACTTCACTATATATGTTACGTACTCTACTACATATGTATGTATGTGTATATATATGTGGCATTTGAAGAATGTGGGTGTTAGGGTTTTGGTCCCCCAGACAGTCAAAAATTCACATATAACTTTTGACTCCTCAAAAACTTAACTGCTGGGGCACCTGGGTGGCTGTCGGTTTATCATGTGACTTTGGTTCAGGTCATGATCAGTTGGTAAGTTCAAGTCCCTCATTGGGCTTGCTGCTGTCAGCCTGTCAGTGCAAGCCCACTTTGAATCTTCTGTCCTCCTCTCTTTGTTCCTTCCTGGCTTGCACTTTCACAAAAATAAATAAACGTTAAAAAAAACACCTGCTAATAGCCTACTGTTGACTGGAAACTTTACCGATAACATACTTTACCGATGAACATGTATTCTGTATGTTATATGTATTATATACAGTATTCTTACAATAAAATAAGCTACAGAAAATAAAATGTTATTAAGAAAATCATAAGAAAGAAAAGATACCTTTACAGCAATGTATTGTATTTATCAAAAAAAACTCTGCATATTTGTGGACCTGTGTAGTTCAAACCCATGTTGTTCAAGGGTCAACTGTACATGTATGATAATATAGAATGTATATTATATATACTACATATTATATATAATAATAAATATAGAATATATAAAACATCACTATATACATATATATGTATATATATAGTGAGTATATTCTACTGGTTCTGTTTCTCTGGAGAAACCTGACTCATACAGATGGTGAGATTCATAATGTGACTGCAGAAAATGAGAAAAGCATGACACACAGTCAGTCTTTCTCTTGATAAGGTCCAGGAGAGAAATAGACCTTTTGGGCTTTTTTATTTTCCCAAAAAAAATGAGAAGGCATAAAAGCAGGTAACTTTCAGTTCTGATTTTCCTGTGTCTCATCCTATTTTTCCTATTTTAAACAGTCTGTGGACAGACACATACTCAGTCTGTCTCTACGATTGCTGCTCTAAGTGTGACCATCACAGAACAAATGCCTTGATGTCATCTCATCTAAAGCATCAGAGAGGATGTTTTAGGCAGGGAGGGGAAGGGGGAGGAGAAAGAGAGTGATGAAGGTCAAGGGAAGAACAGTACAGACCTAACTGTGGAAACAGAAAGCAGTGAACTGGTTCAGGCACAGACCAGAAGTGTTCCTTGGTTGTTGGGTTAACACAGATGCACTCTTGTTAATGCCCTAAAGATGAGGAATTAAATGAAACACTTCAGTTCTAAAGAGAGCTGTTTCTGCAGAAGGGCAAGATGGGGCACAAACATTAGAAGAAGACTTGCATTCTAGTTTAATTTATTCAGTTCTGAGAAGCTAACACATTATAGTTGAAATGTTTCCTCTTATAAAGTAAATTTTGAATTAGATAAAATATTTATGATTCTGAAAAACTTTTTCATATGAATCTAAATACCTAGCCTAAGGTTTATTGCAATCATTGTTCCCAAGTCAATGAGAGAATTTTTGTAGCCTTGCTATAAAACTGTTTCAATAGAATGGCTAGGTGGTTATCTTTAATATCCTGAAATTTAATAGTAGAGCTATGTAGTAGAATTCAGTCTTTCTAAGCAGGAATGGCAAAATGGTTTCAAATTATTATTTTTTTGTCATCATGTCATTAGTACTTTAATTTTATAAGTGTTTATCAGAAGTAATTTTTTTTCCTTGTTCTGCGTGTAGGTAGGGAAGTTACTGACCTCTGCAGGGATGATAGCAGGAATAAATGGGGTATAGCTAAGACCTAGTGTTATCTCCTCAGGTTGTTTAAATTCAGGGAAGTCACTGTAGAATAAAAGAGGCACAATTTTACAATAGAATGAAGATTCTAGACAATACTTAGGATCAGGCAATAAATATAAACTCCACAAGGGCAGAAGTCTTTGTTCTTTTTCTTTCTTCATCAAGCCAAAGCATCCATGCATCCAATAAGCATTTGTTGAATGCATGAAGGTGCTAGGAAATGCTCAGAAGAAAACAGGTGAAGAAGTGACGTCTGTAGAAGTGAGGACTCTTAACAGCTCAGGGAATTGCTACTTGGTTCCTCTTCTGGGCTGGTTTTTGAACTTTGTAGCAACAGATCATTTATTGGTATTACCTCTAGATTAGGGTTTTAATCCCGAATCTACAGATTCTAAAGAGGTATATGAAAAGGCTTCAGGTGGTCAGTAAAGCTCCCAAAATGACATGCAAAATTTTATATGCCATCACACATTTTTCTGAGATTTCTTACCTTTCATCAGATTCTCAAAAGAGTCTGTGACCCATAAAATGTTAAGGGCTATTGCTTAACAAAGAAAGTTAGAAGGGGACAGCCTCTCCCAAAGTGCCATTTGAGAAGACATTTGAATGTAAGTTGAGCTATGGGGCTGCCTGGAGGAAGAGTTGTAGGAAGTGGGAGCAGCATGTTAAGGGCCCAATGTGGCAGTGAGCTTAGTGAGTCTGAAGACAGTAACAAGGCCTTTGTTGTGGGGCAGAGTAAAGAAAGGCAAAACAGTAGGAAATGGATAGGAGACGTAGGTGGGAGTCAGATCATGTGGAGTCCTGTAGGTCACTATAAAAATTTTATCATATTCTAAATATGATAAGATGTTATTGATTAAAGAACACAGAGAGCTGGAATAAGTATTCACAATCCATGAGAGTGACAGACTGTCTTTACAACATGTTATTTTTTGGTAGAAAAGAAAAACTAGGAACTCTGAAGATACAGTCAAGTATCCCATAAGCACTGAATAAATACTCTTAACTCACTAGTAGGTGGATGTGTTTGAAAATGATTAATAAGGAACATACTGTGTTCTTATTCAAGCTATCATAATGAGTATTGATTTAGTTCTTTAAAGAAAGCTTACTTCTGGAGAAGTTGAATAAATTTATTATATTTCCCAGAGACCTACTCCTTAGAAATAAAGTTATTTTAGTGTTATGCCATTACTTAGGTATTTTCACTTCGGTGATCTGTCAAGTGTGTAGAAAATTTGCATAATAAATTCTGCATGTGTGTATCTCCTCTCTCCTTTGCTGCAAAAGAAGCCAAGTAATAAATAGTCTTCTTTGATAAAGGGTTCAACAAAGGAAAACAAATATTTAGAATAGTTAAATCACATGAAGTCTGTGATAAAGAGAGGATGATAGGCAGGCTTTACCTATAGTTTATGCCAAAATTTTTATCTGAAGGCAATAACTTGGCTGGCTATTTCCAATTACTCAGTAAACAAGTACTTACTAAGAACTATAAGGTTAAATAAACACTGCTGAGTGGAATAGGAAGGTTGTAAAATTTTGAACTTCATTCATCCATGCATTTATTATTCATTCATTTGCTCAAATCAACTGATATCAATCATGCATGTACCATGTACCTGCATTTGCTAGGAGCCAAACATAGAAGAAAAAATTTTAATTTCAACAGATAGTAAGAACTCAACAGATTATCAGTGGCTTCTTCTAATTCTACTTCTAAATAAATTTAGGGTCAGCATATTTCTTCACAGTTATGACAACTGGGCAATAGACTGTTAATCCCTAGCCTCTCTTTGGATTTACTCTGCTCCCTCTCTGCTTTGACTTTGCTTGAAAGTGATTAAGACTATCAGTGTAACTGGATACATCAAATGACAATCTGACTGGACAAGTGCCTAATTCTCACAGTCAGTTTAGATGACCACTGTCAGTCCCCTTCTGCTCATCCTCTGGAAGTGATGCAGAACTCACTTCAGTGATGTATCATCTATAATCCCTTTGCAGTTCTTTGGATGTGTGCACCCACTGACTACTTAATGGAAAGCCCTATCTCTCTGTTAATAAAGCAAGTACATGTGACTAAAATGATGATTAACTCTCACCTCAGTACTTAAACATCAGGCAATTAGTTCACTCTTGCTTTGCAATTTGGAAGCAATCCATTCTACACTGAATCCTTAACTGGTAAAAATTCTTAAGTTGTTAACAAAATGGTAGACTAAAATGGTAATTGAGAGGGTAATAATTTCTCTAGCACACAGACATTTCTCATACTACTAAATGTGTATTGTATTTATATGACTTTTAAAATACACTTTGTTTTCAGTTATCTGTTACTATATAACAAATAACCCCTAATCTTATAGGATTAAAACAATACACATTTTATTTCATCATTATGTTACAAATGGGCTAGGCTCAGCCAAGCAGTTCTTACACTGGTCTTGCTGGAGGTCATTGGTGTGGATGTATTCAGCTGCTAGTGTCCCTGGGGATCACTGTGCTTCTTGTGTTTACCTGTGGTCTCAGGCTTCTCTTTCTCTGTGTCCTGTGTGCTGTCTACATTTGTCTCTCTGCAGGTTGGATGGCTTTCTTCACAGAGCACCTCAGAGCCCTCAAGAGTCCTAAGACATATTAAGGCTTAGCCTTGGAACTAGAACACATCAATTCTACCACATTCTATTGGTGAGAATCCTAGGGCCAACCCAGCTTCAAGGTGAGGGAACCACACTGGGATGTGAATACTCAAAGGCATGGTTCAGTGGAGGCCTCTAATATAACAACTACAACTACCTTGAACTGAGTAATCTGTAAACCTGTACTATACATTCAGGTTGGAAGAGAATGTTAGAATGGTAGGTGTTACCTCCTTAGCAAAGCAAAGTGTCATTAATTCTTCATAATCAGGGTCCTACCTGATTTGCACTTTGTGGTTCCAGCAGTACTTATTTTCTGGAAATCACCTTTAACAATCCTGGTCACTTTTTTGAGAGAAATTTCCCTTCCTTTTGGCATCTGGCAAAATCTCTCCTTCCTCAAACTTGAGCTCAGGTTACTCTCCTTCAGGGAGCCCTACCTGATGATCTCAAATTCTCTTAGGTCCTTGCTTCTAAACTTCTAGAACATAGCCTATATTTATCTCTTTCACAGAACTTACCATACTGCCAAATGTTAATCAGGCCATATTAAAATGTCTGTGAATTTGTTTTAAGAGTGTTTGCCCAGATAGACTAGGAACATCCTGAAGGCAGGTGTTGAGTCTTATTAACGTGATTTCTTTCACTATGTAAGTACCCAGTAACACTGGTAAAACAGAATTGCAACCATAGGAGCATATCTTGTGCTATCCAGGGTCACCAAATTATTTTGAATAATGCAAAGCACATATTAGTGACAATAAAACTGTATGGTTGATTGAATAAATAAATCTAATTCTCTTAGTTACTTTATATGAGATATAAATTCTGATCAGTGACCTGGTAAATTTTCAGTAAGCTTTATAAGTATTTCAATTCCTAGCTAGGAACAAAGAAGCAATATGCCTTGGGCATAACTTTTCAAGTAATATCAGTGTTTAAAAGCATAAACCTTTCAGGTGGGGGCATATGGCTAAAAAGAAATCCATATCCATCTAAGGATGCTGGCTAAAATTCTGAGGACATGTGTTTGTGCTACCAAACACAAAAATGTTCTCTTGCTTCTATAAAACAGAATAAAACCTGTAGGAAACCAAATTACTTTGCTAAGTGTGACAAATCCAAACTGTTAGAGAGCAGGAGATAACATAAATCAATGGGTCTCAGAGGCAAACACTGGGAGTTATTTTGAGGTGAGTAAAATGTAGTCTTCATCCTAAAACTACATTGCGTTCCCATAGATCAAGCTTTTAGTTTTGTGTTATATGGGAAAAGATTTACACACAATGATTTCAGCCACCTGAAAGCCCTAAATAAATATAATAGCAACAGAGAATCACTCAAGCGCATGCCTACATTTACTGGCCTCTCTTCCTTTTAAGTACTTTGTAGTGAGCTGTATGCCTGTATTTGACAATTTTCCCTTCTAAAACCTAAAAGCAAAGACATTTCAGGGGTTTAGATTACCAGGTGACTCACAGTGCTTGAATTTGATATGCCGTTGCCAAGGCAATGAAATCTCAAACATATTCTACAGCTACCATCTTTTTCCTGTTTTTAAAATCAGTTGCTCTAAGAGGAAGGGATAAAATGGTAAGAACTCTTGATTAGAAGGCAGAAGAACTGGGTTTAAGAGTGGCTCTGAAATTTCTTAGCTGTGTTAACTCTGGACAAATTACCTGACCTCTATGGGTTTATGATTCCTCACTGATAAAATACCACTGGAAAGAAAAAAGAAAAATCTCCTAGATGTCCACTGTTTTTTCTTTTAAGAATATTTGATTTTCCACAATCCATGGTCCTGGGACCTTTTATAACTGAGGATTGACTTTAGAATTTTATTATTTTAAATCATGCTTACAATTTGGGTTATTAGGATTTTCTGGCTGGTAACTTTGACAGATGAAGTCTGTCCTTCAGTTGTGGCCCCTGAAGTAATAATTTATAAAAAACTGAATTAGGAGTCAGGAAATCACAGACCAATTGCTTAAATTATCTGGCTTTAGTTTCCTCATCTATCAAATAAAAGGAATGGGTTTGATGTTCTAAAGCCTTTAACCAGCCATAACAGTCTCCCCTATGAATCTTAAGGCCTATGTTCCCTCATTTTAAGAGATGAGTAACTGAAGTCCTGAGAGACTGTGTTTGATCCTTTTAATTTTGAGGTGTAAGTGACCTACAATATTATCTGAGTTTTAGGTGTACAACATAGTGATTTGACATTTGTATACATTGTAAAATGGTTACCACAATGTCTAATTACCATATGTCATCATACAAAGTTAATCAATATTATTGACTATATTTTCCATGCTATACATTACATTCCTAGGACTTATTTTGTAACTGGAAGTTTGTACTTCTTGATCCCCTTCACCGATTTTGTCCTCTTCACCTTAGCTCCCTCCTCTCTGGTAACCACTGATCTGTTCTCTGTATCTATGGGTCTGAATCTGAGTTTTGTTTTGGTTTTTAGATTCCACATATACATAAAGTCACACAGTATTTGTCTTTCTCTGTTTTATTTTGCTTAGCATAATACCCTGAAGATCTATCCATGTCATCACAAATAGTAAGATTTCATTTGTTTTTATGGCTGAATTATATTCCATTGTATATATACCACATATTCTTTATTCATTCATCCATCAGTGGATACTTAAGTTGGTTCCATATCTTGGCTATTGTAAATAATGCTGCAATGAACATAGGGGTGCATGCATCTTTTTGAATTAGCCGTTTCTTCTTCAGATAGATACATAGTAGTGAAATTGCTGGATCATATGATAATTCTATTTTTAATTTTTGAGCAACTCCATACTGTTTTCCATAGTGGAAATAGCCCCAACTTACATTCCCACCAACAGTGTATAAGGTTTCCCTTTTCTCCATATTCTCACCAACACTTGCTATTTCTTGTCTTTTTGATACTAGCCATTGTGACAGGAGTGAGGTGATACTCATTGTGGTTTTGATTTGCATTTCCCTGATGATTAGTGATATTGAGCATCTTTTCATGTGTATGTTGACCATCTGTATGTTTTCTTTGGGAAAATGTCTATTCAGGTCTTCTACCCATTTTTTTTAACAGACAGTTTGTTTTCTGTTATTGAGTTATATGAGTTCTTCATATATTTTGGATATTAATTTCTTATTGGATATATGATTTGCAAATATCTTCTCCCATTCAGGAGTGTGCCTTTCATTTTGTTGGTGGGCTCCTTTGCTATGCAGAAGCTTTTTAGTCTGCTGTAGTCCCATCTGTTTATTCTTGCTTTTTCTTCTCTTGCCTTTGGAGTCAGATCCAAAAAAATATCAGTAAGACCAATATCAAGTTGCTTAGTATCTATGTTTTCTTCTAGGAGTTTCAGGTCTTAATATTCAAGTCTTTAATCCATTAATTTTTGAATGATAGTAGTTCAGTTTCATTCTTTTGCATGTAGGTATCCAATTTCCACATCACCATTTATTAAAGAGACTGTTCTTTCCCCATTGTATACTCGTGGCTCTTTTGTCCTAAATTAATTGACCATATATGCATGAGTTTATTTCTAGACTCTCTATTTGCTCCATTAATCTGTGTTTCTGTTTTTATGACAATACCATATTGTTTTGATTACTATACTTTGTAGTATAGTACAAAGGAAATCAAGGAGCATGATACTTCTGGTTTTATTCTTCTTTCTTAAGATGATTCAGTTATTCAGTGTGCTTTGTGGTTCCGTGTGGTTCTAAAATAAAGGCCTATTTCTCCTCATTTTAAGAGAGAAGTAATTGAAGCCATTAGAGACTGTGTGTGTGATTTGACTGAGGCTACACAGCTGTTTAAGGAAACTTCTAGTAGGCAGGGGACAACCTCAAGATATTAGATCATGTTAGTTTCAGGAGATCCACCAGTATCTGGGTTGCCCAGGACCATTTGGGTCTTCAGGACTTCCAAGGATCACTTAAGTAGTTGATAAGCCTATGATTCGAGTTTCTAGAAAAAATTGCTCTACAAAAAATTGTGGAACTTTATCCAGTAACTATAACAAAGTAACACTGCAACTATTATTGTTAATTTACCATTTACTATAAGCCAAGCTCTTCATTAAGTAAGCACATTACATGCATTATTTATTTAAATCCTCACATGAATTCTATGAAATAGGTGATTGCCATCACTGTTTTATAGATGAAGAATAGAGAAGCTAAATGATTTTCGGTCTCACACTGCTAGTAGCAATGTTAGCAGAAAGCTGTATCCAGGTCATTCTGACTGTAAAGTCAATTATACTGCTTCCTATGACTAGTCACATTTTAAAATTTTATCTCTTCCATATTTCCTCTTTCTGTATTGAGCACCACCAATAAGTGAAATTTAGCTCCTCTGAACTCCTAAAGCTCCATTATGTTCAACCCATGAGAATTTGTCAAACACTATCTTGTTTCAGTTACTTGGGTACAAGTCTTTTTCCTAAATGAAGCCCTAATCTTCCTGAGAACGGAAAAGTTCTCTTAGATTCCTTCTGCCCTTCAAGATTCTTTGCATACAGTTAAATTCTTAGAAATATTTGTGGTTGAAATGACTCTGCTGGATTAAGTTCAGTTCAAAGGAGAGATACTGTCTTATTTTAACCAGGAAGGATCCCTCAGTTCTGCCTACTAGTTGATCATTCTCATCTTTGGATTCTTTAGCTGTCTGAAACATAAGAACAAAGTGGAACAGACTACATCCAGTGGAGGGCAAGCCATGCTAATTTTTGTTGACTGGCCCATTGAAGTGGTAATGAGGCAGAATTACTGCCTTGGGTCAGAGCAGACCTGGAGCTCTTCTGCCTTATTATTCATCTTTTCCTGAAGGATTAGCAACCCAGGCACACAGTTTTGTTTTTTTTTTTTTCTGCCAGGCAAACCCTAAACCTTGTGGTGAAGTGACAAGAAAATATTCACCCCCATGTGCATCTTCCCAAGAAGACCTAAGGCAAAGTGCTGGCTTTCTCCATAGTTCCCAGGCAATCTAATATGTCATAAAGTACAATACAGAGCATCATGCTACAGGGAAAAACAAGCAAGCAGAAAAGAAAAAAGTCCATTCTGCATACTGATTTTGTCTAATGTGGCATTTGCACACATGGGCGGCCACAGTTCTTCCATGCTGCTGCCAGATTAATTCTTCACAAACACTGCTCTGATGATGAAACTGTACTAGCTCTGCCTCCTGAAAAAGGCAGCCTGGGAATGAAAGGTTTGCCACAGTTTGGCTCCAACCTATATTTTCATCTTTTGTTCCTATTATTTCAAATGCCAACCAACAATCTCCTATGTTTTATTCTATGCTTTTCCATGCCCTTATATGTACAGGGTCCTCTTCATTTGTAAGTTAAAAGCCTTGCTATGCTTCAAATTCTAGTAGCTCACTTGCCCCCCAATACAAACCTACTCTGACTGTGCATGTTGGCAGAAATATTTCCTCCTTCTGCTAGCATTAGTTTGCTCATGGCATTTATATTTTTTCTAGTCTGGCTCATGTTTGTTCAGTCCTCAGAACTTAGTCTAGTGCCTAGCACATAATGGGCATTCAGTAAATGTTTGTTGAATGGATATAGATTTCTACTTATGTGGTCTTTGCATTGATGGCTGCTTTGGAAATCAAATATAAAATTTACACAGACTCATCATTTTCTTTCTTTCTTTTTTTTTCAAAATCATCATTTTCAAGAGTCAATGATAATTCCAAGTTTTCAAGGAATGAGGGCTCTGGACTCCCCTCAATGCTTTCAGGGCCTAGTGCTGCACGAGGGTACCTTGATACTCCCTGTTACAGGCAGGTAACACTAAATAATATTAACGTGCTGGATTTCCTGAGTGCCCACTTGGTGCTACATCACTTCCCATTCTCACCTCTAGTTCTCCTGGTGACATACTGATGATGATGGCTATCTCATTTTTAGAGAAGGCAAATGAAGGGTGCTCAAAGATCAGCATTGCTGTGCACAGTCTCACTGAGGGTGAGCACCAGAGTCGGGATTCCCACCCAGGTCTGTCTGGCTTCAAATCTAGCTTTTCCCCCATGTTCCATCTTTGAATGGCCCAGCAGGTTCTATGGAAGTTTCTGCTATTTTCCTATCACTTCTCCGAGGTTCATTTCCCACTCCTGCAGCTTCACAAAAGGCAAATTACGCCTGCCAGTGACCTGCTTCCTCTAATAGGATTTCCGATGGCTGTGGCGCCATTTCAGCGTCTGCTTCTCTCTGCCCAGAGCAGAGCTCCCGGGAGACTCTGGCAGTCTGGCAGCAGGTCATTTCAGCAGCTTGTTTTGCTACCCTCTCAGCCCAAACTGCTTATTTCAAACCTTTCTGTGATATATCACTCACCTGCCCTGAATTCCCCTTTTGCCT
This sequence comes from Felis catus, assembly GCF_018350175.1. Taxonomy (NCBI): domain Eukaryota; kingdom Metazoa; phylum Chordata; class Mammalia; order Carnivora; family Felidae; genus Felis; species Felis catus. The sequence goes on from NC_058374.1 coordinate 119,922,088, forward strand.
CCCCTCAGTCTATCTCAGAGGACTGCAAGTCACAATTGTGGCAACTCTCAAAGCATCAGGGAAGAGTAGAAACCTTATTGTCAGGCTTACTAATTGGGCTGTGGGGAAAATTCCACCGAGACCCATCTAATGAAGATTACCTTTGAACTACCTATGAAGAAATGGCTTGAGGAGATCCATCATAGGGATATGTGTGTGGAGACAGATTGGGAGGCTCTAAAGTAAGCAGGCAGAACGATTTGTAAACACCAAAGCATCCCCTTGAATACAGTTAAAGAACCAAATGGAAGTATTATCTCATAGATTCTAAGGTGCACTTCTCTCTTTTTAACATTTGAACACTCAGTAATTGGAATATGGCTAACATTGATAGCTGTATAGTCATTGTTGGGCAAAGAGCAGTCAGCATAGTTGTCATTGTCTTTGTCTATGTAGTTATCAAATGCACCAGCATCAAAATTTGCAGAATGGGTGAGAAAGGTAGACTAGCTCTATATAATTGCAAAGCCAACTTAAAAGCCCAAGTTTTTAGTTCTTTTATAGTTTATTTTAGGAAATGCTTTATCACCAAAGCTCTTGGTAGCACAGAGGACAATATTATATGGGAAAATATGAACCCTAATGACTGAGTCAAACTGAACCTATGCAGAAGAGTCATATTTGGACACTGAGGAAGTTTTAGAAAAATCTGAAGCAACTTAACTTGCTTATATTTCCTTTTTATGTATGCCCAAACATGATATATGATTTTAAAAAATGTCTAAGTATATTAGAGCTCTTTTAATAAATATAGAATAAAAATTCTAAGTGATAAAATTCTGTGTGTCATAGACAAATTGATGTTTTTCTCTGATGCAGCTTGTAAGAATGTTTAAGTGTACATGAAAAAAACTTTACTTTTGCATTAGATAGGGTTGGGTTTAAATTCTGGTTTTACCACTTTAACAGCTCCAGGACTCTGGGCATGTTACTAGGTCTCTCACTGAGAGAGTAGAATTCTTAAAATTTTACTTTTGGTGTTCTGAATACATTTGGTATTCTGCAAGCTTTATTAAATCATTTCTTTCATTTTGCAAGACTTTGTAAACATTTAGTTTTAACTTTTTTTTTTACTAGGAAGTCAAAAATACACATTTCTTTAAAAAATCTATAGCTTACTTTGTTGATTTTGTAGTTTCAATAAAGTAATGTGTATGTTAGAAATGAATTTTTCTGTCACTTAATAGAATAGGAATAAAACAACAGTCCAGGAGGTTTCGTAGAGTCCAAGTCTTGATGGAGACCAGTAGGTTTCCTCTAAATACTAGTGGAGATATAGTGTCTGGCAAGGCTCTGACTTATCGCCTGTAAGAAGGCATGATTTGGCACAACATCATAGGTCCATTGAATTCTGTTTTGGTGTCCATGAAAAAGTTTAGCGATTTTAATTAATAGTGAGAGAATTTTTGGTGGGCTCATGGCTGCCCAACCAAAGACTACATCTAGCTTCCTTTGTAGTTTAGTATGGCAGTGTGACTAAGTTCTGGCCAACAGCATGACAGGAGAAATGAGGTGTGCAACTTTGAGTTGTGTCCTTAAAATGAAAATGTAGCCCTCTTTTCTTGCCATTATTTCGAAGTGAGTGGGTGAAAGCTGAGGACCTTATCTTGGGTCAAAGATGGAAGCTATGTGTTAAAGTTGGCAGAACAACAAGATAGAAAGAATGAGGGCCCTGATGTTTTGGATGATTTTTGCCATATCACCTTAGACCCCTGGCCCAACTTTAATGTGAGAGAAGTACACCTTAAAAAAAATTACTTGTGAGGTGGTGGTGGGGAATGAAAGAGCACGAACAGGGTAGGGGCAGAGGGGGAAAGAGAGAGAGAGAGAGAGAGAGAGAGAGAGAGAGAGAGAGAGAGAGAGAGAATCTTAAGCAGGCTCCATGCTCAGTGAAAAGTCTGATGCAGGACTTGATCCCACAATGATGAGATCATGACCTGAGCTGAAATCAAGAGTCAGACGCTCACCTGACTGAGCCACCCAGGCACCCCAGAGAGAAGTAAATTTTATCTTGTTTAAGCCACTGTTATGTTGGGTTTCTCGGTTACAGAAGCCAAAAAAATTATGTTAACCTCTCTACTTTCAAGGTCCTGTTCCTCTCATTCTCCGCTCTCTCTGAGTGTGACTTTCACACATGTGTACCACTCTTATAAAGGGGCTCCTTTGATCTACATTCCTGTGCTCCTATTTTGAGGACCTACTGAATCTTCTTGAAATCTAGTTGCTTTGCAGCTGCTAGTCCTCCTCCCTTGTGAGTCCTGCTTTATGTCTGGGCCCTAATACCTATGGAAATTGTTGCTCAAAATCTGGTTTACCTGAATCTGACTACCTGAATTTTCCATTATGCTTCCTGTCTCCTCTTAAGATTCTTTAACACTCTTTGGACATCCAACATAAATTGGACAACCATAAGTGGTCTTATCTTTTCTTTACCAGTGTGATCCTTTTTGTTCACCACCTACCACCGTAAAGTCCACAGACAGCTGTTTCTATAGCCCTAGAAAACAGACCTGGTCCCTGGTTTCAATCTTATCCGGCTTTGCTCTGAGCTCTTCAGCTGAAGATGACTGGAAGAAACTGAAGCATACCTAATATTCCTAAATTGTTCAGTGACAATTGTATAAGTAGCACTTTTTAGATGTTACCTCCAATCCTTATAACTCTAAAAAGAGTTATCCCCCTTATACAGATGAGAAAACTAAGACTCAGAGTGGATAAATGTCTTGCATAAGATACCTCATCTGATAAGTTATGGATCTTTAATTAAAATCCAATCTACATTTTCCCCTCTTTATGTATTATTGCCCCAGCCCAGCGATAAGACAAAGGGACAAAGATGAGGGCTCAACCAGAAAAAAGAAAAAGTAATCTATAATGATTGCATCTTGGCACAGGTACACAGACTTCAGAGAGGTGAAGGGACTCTCCAGCATCCTGCTCTAGGGTCCACATTAACACTAGGATGCAAAGATTAACATTTCAAAGCTGCTCAGAAAAAAAAAAAAAAAAAAGGATGCTCTCCTAACTTCTGCTCTTTGGATTTAAAAAAAAAAAATCTTTTTTCTCACCTTTCCTCTCCCAGCATTCTTCTATTTCCCTGACCTTGACAGATGTTTCTCCCTAAGTCCTTTGAATTATTATAGAGTAAAATGGCTTATTTTAATTTCCCTAGCTGTCTTTATTGAATTCTTTCACAGTGCTTTATGGAAAATATCTGATTCCTAATTCATACAACAGACTATTAAGGGATTCTGTGGTAAGTGGTTGCCACAGTGGTGTTCAGGCTGGGGAGCCTCTACAGTCACTGGTTCTGACCTGCTGCCCAGAGGCTCAGAAGTCTGGAGACCAGCTAAGCTCCAGGATCTTTCTGTTTACCTTATTATATCAACTCCTGAACAATTCTTAAAAGAAAATAAGGCCCTAGCCCCCTGGGCAAAACTCTTGAAAGATTAGAAAGCAAGGCAATTTAACATAGAAGGTAAAATCTTGGGTTCTGCAGCAAGAGTGGGTTTAAATCCCATTGTTCCCATTTAAATGACCTTGGGCAAGTTTCTTAATGTTTGTTCCTCTGTTTTAGAGTCTGCAAAGTAGGAGTAATAATTACTTCATAGAATATCTGTGGGGATAATATGAATTAACATAAGTAAGATGCATACAACAGTGCCTGGCTCATATTAAGTGCCTCCTAAAAAGTTAATTAATTACTACTCTTATAATTAAGAGTAAGTCTTATGAAACATGGTACAAAATACTATAGCATGTGAAGGGTTCTATGAGTATCTGCACTGCCTAGACATTTTCTGGCCTATGTATGTAAATGCTCATAAACATGAAATCACATGAAACCACTATACTTAGCAATGTGATTCCTCTAACTCAGCTTGGTTGACAAATATAGATGATTCTCTCAAACAAGAGGGTGAATCTCCATTAGAGGTCTGAGAATTACAGGCAGAATGAGTTACTTAGTGAATAGATTCACTGTGGGTTAATGTCCCCTTAGCTTGACTAAACTTTAGACAGATTTCTTCCTCACCATAGGCCCCTAACCTCCCTTTCCTTAGAGTGCTTACTTCAGAAAATTTACAATTGTAAATTATTTCTCTGCTTCTGTGAGCTGTAAATCTTCTCCCAGTTTCTTGCTGGTTTTACAACCAAGACAAGTCTTTCCCAAGTGCCTCAAAGAGATCCCTGTGAAATGCAGTCATCAGAATGATATTGCCCCTATCTCCCAGGCTTGTGGGAGGGTAGGAGTTAATTTCAATAATCATCAATTAGCAAACACAGATGGCCTAATTACATTGACCAACCTTTCCCCATAACTGTTCTACTTTTCCACTAGCTCATCCCAGCAGTAAAAATCTCTCCCACCTTTGTTTCAGGAGTTAAATTTATTCTTTCTCCTATTGCAATAGTCTTTAATAAAGTCTTCCTTGACTGTTTAACTCCATTCAGTGCAATTTTTCTTTGATACTACTTTCAACAGGTAGAATCCAACCATGAAACAAATGTTTCTAGGCATAAGGAATGGTGACAATATAAAAGTGGAAATGAAGGATAAAAGAAGCCTTTTGTCTTCCCTGCCAGGCAACAAACAAATGGACAAACAAACAAACAAATAACCAAGATTTTGCTTTAAAGTAAGGGAGTATGAAAGAATTGAGTTGTAGAGAGTGATGACTGCGGCTCAGATTTAAGCAGAAAATCAACTATAGTTATCACAGAGAAGTCACAATATATGCTCGTCTCAGAGTTTGGCTGGGCTTTGAGAAGACCAGAGAAAGGCCCAAAGTACTTTTGTGAGAAAGTACACAGAATGATTCCTCTAAACATGACAGGGGATGCCTTGTTTTTTTGTTTGGTTTTTTTTTTAAGCTTCAGGTGCAGACCAGCCATCTCAGTCTCTAAAGACCCGACATATGTGCTGGGATCTTACCCCTACTTAGAAAGCTTCTAAGAAGTCAATATTTGAGCATAGCTGTCAGCTAGAAAGAAAATTCTGGCTAATGTCTGGGTCTGCAGAACTGGGGTCATTTACCTGCACTTCGAGGATAAACTAGACATGTTTACACCTTAAAGAAACAGAGAGGTGGTGCATGGTGAAATGGGACACAAAGGCAGAATAAAATGTCAGATAAAATTAAATTTCCCTATAACCTGAAGCTCATTGACAAATACTTGAGATACTTATTCCTCTAGGAACTCCCTCCTGTCTTAATGTTAATGCTTTGCTAGAGGGAAAAACAACCTTAACTTGACAATAGCTCAGCCTCCAGGACCCTGTGAGTCTTCTTTAGCATATGAAAGCCCCTTTGGAAACTTCCCCTTGCCTTTACCTCCCCCTTCTCCCAAGTATATAATCAGTTACTCCTCACAATCCCTGGACAGCTCCTTTTGCCCACAGGTCCTGTCCCTGTGCTTTAACAAAATCACCTTTTTTGCACTGAAGACGTCTCAAGATTCTTTCTTAGCTATCAGCTCCAGACCCCCACCACTCAAAAACCCTATCAGGTGGTGTTCAAACCCTTAAAAAGTATTGGAATGTCATCATGAATTTACTAGGTAGGAAAACACACGCACTCTAAAAACAGATACTAACATACATTATAAAGTGTAAATAATTAAACACTGTGGTGTTGACATATGGATAGATACAGGTACATGTGGGGAACACAATAGAAAGTAGATAAAAACCAAAGTATCATTGGACATCAAGCATACATAATAACTGTGCATCTCAAATCAGTGAGCCCACATGGACTATTAATTCTTTAATTGATGTAGAAGCAATTTGGCAGTCATCTATAAAAATAAAGTTTGATCTGTACATCATCTATAAGAAAAAATTACATACAGAGCAAATTTAGAAAAAACAAAATGATAAAAGTACTAGAAGAAACTACAGGAATATTCTTATACAATGCGGGGGTAAGGGAAGCCTTTCTAATAATAACACAAAGCTTTGAAATTGCCAATTTTAAAAAGTCTTGATTTAAATCAACTATAAAACAATTTAAAAACTTTGCATGGCAAAATCACCATAAGTTAAGTCACAAGATAAATGCAAAATTGGGGAAAGATCACTGTAACTCATATCATATACACAGGGCTATATGCCTAATGATAAAGAACTTCAAATCAATAAAAATAGTCCAATAATATTCCCCAAATGAGCAAAGGATATGAACAGGTGGTTCAGAGAGAAATGTAAATACAAATGGAACTTAAGCACATGAAAAGAAGCTCAACTTCACTCATAACATAAGAAATGGCACAGAGATAGTATTTTTTACCTGTCAAATAAACAAAGGTCCAAAAGTTTGAAAACATGTTGTATTGGTCAGGACATAAGACTTTTCCATATATTGGCAGTGATGGGGTAAATAATTATAACCCCTAAGGAGGGCAATTTGGCAATTACTTGTCAAAAGGACAAGCATACATGTGCCTTGAATAGTAATTTAACTTTTGGGAAAATATACATCAGATATATGGCTGCACATGTAAAATATAAACAAGGCTACTCATTACAGGATTGTTTATAATAGCAACATACCAGAAGCAATATGGGAGATAGTGACATAAATTATAGTACATTCACACATTTAAATACCAGGAAGTGCTCTCTGTGCTGTTATGGAAAGATCTCCATTAATTTAAATTAATAAGTTAAAAAAGCAAGATGAAGAACAGTGTGTAGAGTATGGTACTATCTGTTAAATAGCTTAAAAGGGAGAAGTAAAGGGGAAAAAGAAGATACATTCTTATTTGCTTGTACTTTTGATCAAATATCCCTGACAGGATATATCTGACACTGTGGTTGCATACGAAGAGGAGAAATGGGAATCTGAGGTTGATGGGGGAGCATAAGGTAAGCTGAGCTCAACGTACAGGCTAACAGCACTCTCCACCCCCACCCCAGGTGTGATATGTGTGATATTCCTTGGATACTCCTGGCTGCCCAAGAGGAAAGATAGGAAAGAAAACAAATGATTGACAGAGATCATAGCCATGCAGGACAGGAGTCTCCTTCAGTTTATGGATAACTTAGTAAACTGCAAGAAAAAGGCAATCTTATCCATAGCCTAATCTCCAGAAACCTATAGACTCTGTTTCTTAAAGCCCTAATATCACCCCCATCAAGATGTAAGGGGGTATAAGTGCTTGCCATGGTGATGTGGGAAACAAAGGCAAATGAAAAATTAAATTCTCTTACTGCCTACAGCCCATTGACAAGTCCTTGAAACTGGCGGAGTGACCTTCCTCTAGAAGCCCAGCCACCTTGATGATGACACCTTGCTAGGGACAAAAGGGTATCTTGGCCTAACATTCTTCTGACCCTCCAGGATCCTATGGGGCTCCTAGAACACATAAAAATTCCTCTGCAAACCTCCTTTATCTGTAGCCCCCAAATATATGTTGGCAATTATACTCTAGGCATATGGCCCCTGATATACTTCTGAAGGGTCTCATGACTGAAGTTTTACTAAACAGTAATAAATGACGTTTTCTTAACAACAGCTAGCCCTGTTGGCCCCATTGGCTCCGAATCCCCACTATCACCCCAAAACCCCATCAAGTTAACAGATGCTGTAAAGAGATTTTCTTCACTGAATATTGTACAATCATTTATGCTTTATTATTTATAAACCATGAATCAAATACATTACCTACTATAAAAATCAAATAAAAATATGGAGAAAATTTCTCAGCATTAAAAAAAATCAAGGTAAAAAATGATGAACATTTTTAGTTTTCTCCAGTCTAGAATCATAAAGCTAAAAATATATGTGGCCAATAAAGAAATTCAAGATATAAGAGACACATAGGTTTATAGAAATAGAAATCATTGTTAGCACACAGGGTCAGCCTGGCATATCCCCTGCCCTATGTATCACTGTATTGAAAAATGTGCACAAAATTACATTTGATTCAAGAATATGTGAGCAAATAAAATGTATCTTCAATTTGTATTAGATATCCCACACCTACACACACTAAAACTCTCTTATTTGACATCTCATAATTTGAAATGTTTCATTTAATCCCTTTCCAAATCTCCTCTGGCTGATGTTTATTTAAGATATGAACTATTGTTGATTTCATGGTCAGATCTTCCCAAATGGAACAGAGACTCTACATGGTTCTCTGATAGACTATGGTGATATTTTTAGCACTAATCATAGGTATGAAAACTTTCAACTCCAGAAAGCCAGGGTTTGGAGTACTCTCAGGAATGTGAAAAATCTTTTAGAAATTGATAATTCTTCACTAATGCTTGCATTTCCTTTGCCCGCAAGCATTTTTCTTTTCTCAAGACGGATATGTGTGTGTGCACACACATATCTATACATACGTTCACATATGTATGTAGGAGGGATTGGAAATTATTTTCTTTTAAAGTGTATTTGCATTTTTCCTGCAAGAGGCCTTATAGTTTCCAGGAGACTCTCCAAGCAATTGGTGACTCAGAAAGGGTTAAATATCAGTAAATAACAGACATCTCTCAGACTCCCCTTTCTCTTTTCCTATAGCTATTACTTATGTCTAGGCTGTCACTTTCCCTGGGGTCTGGATGACTGTGACAGCAGCAGAGTTGCCTGTTTGCTGTCAGGCTCTCTGAGCTCCAGACTATACATACAACCAGTCAGTCAGCATAACCTTTTGAAAATAATTTGTGGTCTACTTTATCAAATTTGTTGAGGAGAGATTGTACTACAAATTGAACCACAGTCCAACCTAACAATTACGCTGTAAGAGTACGTGTGCATGCACACTTGGTCTTTGTTCATTCTCCTGGAAATCCTCTCTGTTCCTATTAGTGGAGAAAATGGCCTTATTTGTTTTGTTCATAGAGTAAACAAATTTTTCTTTCATATATAAAGATGAAATAGAATATCTATTTTACTGGTTACTTCTTCAAGAAGAAAAGTCTATTTTTGTTTTTTTCGTGGTTTTTGTTTTTTGTTTTGTTTTGGTTTTAGAAGTCTTCCAGAGAGTGAATGGTCTATGCATGAATACAAAGCAACTATTTTATTGAGTGCTTATAAATTTTTTTTAATGTTTATTTATTTTTGACAGAGGGAGAGAGAGAGAGAGTGTGCAAGCGGGGGAGGGGCAGAGAGAGAGACAGAGATGGAGACACAGAATCTGAAGCAGGCTCCAGGCTCTAAGCTGTCAGTACAGGGCCCCACATGGGGGCTCGAACTCATGAGATCATGACCTGAGCCAAAGTCGGAGGCTTAACCAACTGAGCCACCCAGGTGCCCTTTGAGTGCTTATTAACTGCATTCAATTGCTTGGAGAGAAAAGCCCAGTGACCTCTAATTTAAAGGCAAGGAGACTTCTGGAAAGGTAAAATAATAATAACTAACAGACCTTTGCAGTTTATAAATGCTTTCATGCAAATTATCTTACTTAATCATAATAAGAAGTAAGAAATCTTTTATTCTCATTGTAAAGAATAAGGAAATGAAGGCTTCAAATGATGAAGTAACTTGTCCAAGGTCATGCAGCCAGTAAGAAATGGGGCTGTGACCCCAACTTACATTTTCTGACACTGTATTTCACATTCTTCCACATACAATTAATAGCCTCCCAGTCTGTCATGTGACATTTTAGTGAGGTAATTTTATTAAGTACCTCTGAAATCCTGGTACTCAAGTCATTGGCCCACATAACAGGTTAAATAAAGAGGGCCTTTTTTGAAAGAGTAAGAAAAACAACATTGATATTTTAGAACTAGTGCTTGTTTATGTCATGGAGAAAGCTAAAAATCCTCCATAGAAAGGTCTTCACAGAGGTACTACCTTATCACTGCAGTATAAGTCACAGGTAGAATACCCCTCCTTTCCCTAATGATAGGATTGTTCCTAATCTAGCTATCTATCTTTTATAAAATGACCCTTGGGGGAATTTCCTTCCAGAATTTCAAGCTAGGAGAGTTCCTTTCTCTATATACTTTGATAATATTTCTCTCATAAGGACTGCTCTGTAGCCCACTTGTGTCTTGGTTGCTAAGAAGCTTCGAGCCATGTTGTATGCTTAGTTGCAGTCATTCTCCTTAGGTTTTCTGGAATATTTTCTTTCCTTTTTCTCTCATCTAAAATTTTTCTTTTAAACTATCTGGTTCATATCTTTTACCATTGCTTTAATGCAGTCTTATTTTACTGTAATTGTATCTTTTTTTATAAGCCTTCTCAAGTCTTTTTTGAAGATAGACAGAGTATAAATATACAGAGTCCCACTCTGAAGTAATACCAGCAAGAATATGTGCACTTATTCCATTGAAAAAAAAAGTAACAAAAGTATGCCAGGTGCAAATGGTTTATTTAAATGCTTGAGAAGTTCACACAGAAGACATTTTTGTTGTGAATGCACGGGGTAATAGAGTCCTGTTTTCTCTCCTGTATTCTTTGTTTTTGTTTTTTATTGTGGTAAGAACATTTAATATGAGATCTATGCCCTCTTAACAAATTTTTAAATGCACAATGCAGTACTGCTAACTATAGGGTACAATGTTGCACAGCAGATCTGTAGAACTTACGCACTTTGCAAAATGAAAATTTATACCTGTTGAATAGAAACTCCCTAGTCACCCTCCCCCAAGCTCCTGGCAAGCACCATTCTAACCTTTGTTTCTATGAGTTTGACTGTTTCATATACTTCATATGCTATAGACTGAATATTCGTGACCTCCAAAATTTATATGGTGAAGTCGAGTCCCTAATGTGATGGTATTTGGAGGTGGAACGTTTGGGAAGTGAGCCCTCATGAATGGGACTAGTGCCCTTATAAGAGACACAAGGAGAGCTCCCTTGCCCCCTTTTGCCATGTGAGGACACAGTGAAAAGACCACTGCATGTCATAGGAAGTGGGCTCTCACCAGGCACCGAATTGGTTGACTCCTTGATCTTGGACTTCCCAGCCTCCACAACTGTGAGAAATAAATTGTTTATAAGCCATCCAGTCTATGGTATTCTATTAGAGTGGCCTGAATGGACTAAGACATGATGTAAGTGGAATCATGCAGTATTTGTCCTTCTGTGACTGGCTTATTTCACTTAGCATAATGTCCTGTAGGCAAAGAGGTATATAAAAGGATGCTCAAGATCACTTATTGGGAAAATGCAAATCAAAACTATAATCAAGTATGACCTCACACTTGTTAGGATTGCTATTATCAAAAAGAAAGAAAGAAAGAAAGAAAGAAAGAAAGAAAGAAAGAAAGAAAGAAAGAAAGAAAGAAAGAGAAAGAGAAAGAAAGAGAAAGAGAAAAAGAAAAAGAAAAAGAAAAAGAAAAAGAAAAAGAAAAAGAAAAAGAAAAAAGAAAAAAGGGTGCCTGGGTGGCTCTGTCCTTAAGCATCTGACTTCAGCTCAGGTCATCATCTTGTGGTCCATGGGTTAGAGCTCCTCATCAGGCTCTGTGCTGACAGCTCAGTCTGGGGCCTGCATCAAATTCTGTGTCTCCCTCTCTCTCTGCCTCTCCCCCACTCATTCTCTGTCTCTCTCAAATAAATAAATGTTGAAAAAAAATTAAAAAAAAAAGGTAACAAGTGTGGTGAGGAGGTGGAGAAAATGGAACCTTTGTACACTATTGGTTGGAATGTAAAGTGGTGCAGGTGCTATGGAAAACAGTATGGAGGTTCCTCAAAAAATTGAAAATAGAACTACCATGTGAGCCAGCGATCCCACTTCTGGGTATTTATCTAAAAGAATTGAAATCAGGATCTCAAAGAGATGTCTGTACTCCCATGTTCATTGCAGCATTATTCACAATAGCCAAGATATGAAAACAACCTAAATGCCCATCAATGGATCAATGGATAAAGAAAATGTGGTATATACCTAAAATGAAATACTATTCAGTCTTTATTTTTTATTTTATTTTATTTTTTTAATTTTTTTTCAACGTTTATTTATTTTTGAGACAGAGAGAGACAGAGCATGAACAGGGGAGGGGCAGAGAGAGAGGGAGACACAGAATCTGAAACAGGCTGCAGGCTCTGAGCGGTCAGCACAGAGCTTGACGCGGGGCTGGAACTCACGGGCCGTGAGATCATGACCTGAGCCGAAGTCGGACGCTTAACCGACTGAGCCACTCAGGCGCCCCCTACTATTCAGTTTTTTTTTAAAAAAGAAGAAAATATTTCCTTTATTTTTATAATAAAGGCTCAATGTCACTATAATGAGCATTTCATATGTCAGCAACAGTGATAAGGTATTTGGTATTGTATGTTACACTTTTATTAGGGGCACCTGGGTGGCTCATTGGCTAGTCATCCTACTCTCAGTTTCAGCTCAGGTCATGATCTCATGGTTCGTGAATTCAAGCCCCGTGTTGCAGAGCCTGCTTGGGATTCTCTCACTCCCTCTCTCTCTTCCCCTCCCCCACTCACTCTTTCTGTCTCTCTCTCAAAATAAATTTTAAAAAAAGCTTTAGTATTTCACTTTAATTTTATGACTATAAACATTTGGTATGATATAAGAGATAATGGTGGAATTTTCTCAGAAGACTGATATAGAATTGTATCGCAAATAGATACAGAAATCAATCTGTATATATCTCACATATATAATTATGTCACATACATGATTATGATTATTGCAGGTATAATCCACATGTCATACACACATAACCACATATAAGCATGCACCCATTTTTCAAAACACTGGCTACACAGAGATATCATTTAGTATATAGTCTTTGAGGATCAACACTGGGGGGACACCATTTATGGTGTGATTAACACTGACAGGTGAAAAGAAAACTGGTTGAGAAGGTAAAAGGTGAACCAGAAAGACCTATGAAATTTTTAGTGCTGTCAAATAAGAACAAATCCAGACTTAGGCAAGTGGAGACTTAAGAAGATTATTATAATACGGAGAATGTTCCTCCCTCAGGACTTCAGGCATCTCAAAATCAAACAGAAAACAGCTTTTTTTTTAAAAGTTTATTTATTTATTTTTTTGAGCAAAAGCAGGGGAGGGGCAGAAAGAGAGGGAGACAGAGAGAATCTCAAGCAGTCTCCACGCTGTCAGCACAGAGCTGGATGCCAGGCTCAACGCAGGGCTTGAATTCACAAACCTTGAGATCGTGACCTGAGCTGCAATCAAGAGTTAGACGCTTAACTGACTGAGCCACCCAGGTGCTGCAAGGCCTTTTCTTCCATAGGGAGGGATAAAGCAGGACTATGGGAACTTCGAGGGGAAATGGAGCAAGCAGGTGAAGCTGAGCAAACAGCATGAACAGTGTGGTAAAATAGGAAATGTTTTTCCCTGCTGTCAGCTGATTCTGAACAGACTTTTAAGGGAAGATGTCCTGCATTTTAGTGCTTGCTTAGATTTGGGGGCAAGCCAAAGTTCAGCACCCTGTGGAAAAGAGAGACGATCAAATACAGTCTGGTTAGGCCAAGTCATTGGGTAAGAAATAGGCCATTGTGAGCACTTGGTCAGTATCTGCAACCTAATGAAAAGTATACACTATTGAAATGCTCACTACTTTTTTTTGCCATAAAAATTCTTATAAGAAGCTTAGTGGATTCAAGAAGCAGGCAAAGTATAGTATCAGAAATTCTGCATTTATTCCAATTCACATAGCTAATGTGCACATGAGTTCAGCTAGTCATTTAAGTCTCTTTCAAATCAGCAGAAGTTTTTTTTTTTTAAAGAGCTGAGATGCTTAGGAGAAAATAGCTTTTGCTTATAAAAACAAAGAACTTAAATATCTTACACACCTATATCATTTAAATTATGCATTTATTATATTATTATATTTAAAAAGCAGCGTAAAATGAGGATCTGGCAACATTCTTAGAAGAACCTAGTTGAAATACACATACTTGAGATTTATTGGCCATTTGTCCTTAAGAAATTAAGAAGTGGAAAGCTTTAAAGAAGGACATTCTGCCAAAGCACAACCCATTAAAACAGAAGATGAAAGTATGAGTCATGGAATTATTGAGTTGGAAAAGATCTAGTCTTACATTTTAATTTTCAAGTGAGGAAACTGAGGCTCATTGTGAGGTGTTGTTTTCCAAGTCACAGAGCAAGTTAGTGCAGAGGTTGGAATAGCAAACCAATCAGAGCTCTCTTCCTCTCAGGGTGAAATTCATGAGTACAATTTTATTTCACAGGTTATTTACTTCACTGATTATAAAAGTAAGGTAAAGCTATGACTTATTGTTGAATGAGAATAATAGGTTGCAGAGAAACGTATAAAGTGTGATTTCTTATTTTTAAAACACAAGCAACATCTATCTATCTATCTATCTATCTATCTATCTATCTATCTACCTATCTATCATCTACCTACATGCCTACCTACCTATCATTTATCTGTTTGTGATTGCATGGAATTGGAGAAAAGAGTAGAAGCATATATACCATGCTAATATTGGATATTCACAGGAGGGATAAAGTAAGGAGTGGGGAAAAATGTGAGAAAATAGAATTTTGTGAAATGATATGTGAAAATGAGGATTGCAAAATTCTATCTATAAAATTATTATTAATATGTGGAAATGGAGTGTGCACATAGACAAGGACTAGAGTCTCACTAGAATATGCACACAGACTGACAATGGACATAAAAAAATAATTTTGATCAGGGGTTGGGTTATGAATATTTTAAAAATTTGTATAGTTAAAAGATTTTGTATAGTTAAAAGATTATTTTAACTCAAAACTGATAAAAAAGACTTAATCATGTATTCATTAATAGTATTCACTTGGCAAATCTTTAATTATTACATTGATAATTTGCTTAGGATTGTATATATTTGCTAAATTGACATATAACTTTTTATTTTACAAAAATAAAAGTAATGTATATTCACTGTAAAAATTTCAGAAAATTTAGGAGAGAAGATCATAATCACTGATTAAGTTTACCCAGAGATATCCCTAGTTAACCTTTTTGCATACAGCCTCCAGATCTTTTTCATGAATGTGTATTCAAAGATGGGATTATAATTTACTTTGTTATCTATTCTTTTCACTTAGTAATAAGTTATGACCGTATTTCCATGGTAATAGATACAGATACAATGTCATTTTTAACTAGATATTTAAAATTTCATCATAGGGAATTACAGTAACTCATTTTATAAATTTTCTATAAATGATCATTTGGTTTGATTCTATTTTTTGAAGCATCATAAACTGTGTTGAAATGAACATCTTTATATGCACTTATTTTGCTCTTGTCCTATTGCTTCCTTAGGATACATTTCTGTAAGTGATATTGTTGGGTACCATTGTTCTTAAACTTATAAAACATTTCATTTCCTAATTCTCTAGAAGATTATACTTGAGTATCAAAAACACAAGTAAATGAGAAGCCTTATATTATCATAACAGTGTATCATAGAAACAACTAGTATAAAATACAAAGTTTTTTTCATGGGTAAGTGACCCATGTTTATCACTTAATTCATTCTATTTTAGCAAGACAAATTTGTATTTAAAAACAATAATGATGATCCATAATTTATGAATATCTATTAGCTATATTTCAGATTACTCTTAATTATTTTTACCTCTGTAAAGGCTAAGGGCAGGCTACCTAAAATGTGCCACAATGGCATACTGATTATTTTGAATTGAAACTACTTGGGAAACAGCCAGTACAAAAACACTCAGACCATCCCCTGTACCCCTGAGAGCAAGAAATAAATCTCCCACATGGAAAGTACCCCTCCCTATATGAAGAAATAAAAACATATCTTCGTCATCAGAGATAGGAACTTTAAAGCCAAGAAAAACTGTAGAAACAAACCTTGTTACTTTTTTACTAATCAAACCCCTCAGCCGAAATGCTGCTTAGAATCCCTTACTAATTAAAGCTCTCAAACATCTGTTTTCTTTATCTTTTGTCAATTCCTCACAAATTTATTGTCTCTGTCTAATAAGTATAAAAACTGTCTGCCTTAGATCTCCGTTTCATTTTGGGGCCTCCATATGCACATAATAAAACTTTGATATTTTTCTCCTCCTGTTAATCTGTCTCATGTAAATTTAATTCTTAGTCCAGTTGGAAGACCTTGAAGGATAGAATAAGAATTTTTCCTTCCCTATGCCTCCTACTCTTTTACCAGTATGAGGTTATTAATGGTAGACTTTGCAAAATGCACTGATATTTATATAGAAATTGTTCAACTAGTTTATTTAAATATTTATTTAAAGTTTATTTATTTTGACAGAGCACACAAGCAGGGGAAGAGAAGAGAAGAGAAGAGAAGAGAAGAGAAGAGAAGAGAAGAGAAGAGAAGAGAGAGAGAGAGAATGAATCCCAAACAGGCTCTGTACTGTCAGCATGGAGCTCAATGTGGGGCTCAAACTCATGAACCATGAGATCATAACCTAACCCAAAATTAAGAGTCCAATGCTTAACTGACTAAGCCACCCAGTCACCCCTTAACTAGTATTTTTAAAGTGTCTTACAGTGAAGACTTTTTGCAGCTGTTTTCTAGCTTTATGGTGAATGTGAAAGAAGTATAGCCTATCAAAAATATCATCCATATCTTAAAGATACTTATATGTATTAGAAATAATGGGCCATTATCCACCCTTTGTTTCTTAGGAAAAAAGTTAAGAGAATATAGATAGAAGAGAGAAGAGAAATCAAAGAGGGGAGATGTCATCTATTACTGTATACTATGTACTAGAAATTTTGCTAACTACATCCTCATTTAGTAATTAATTAGATTTTTCCAATGATGCTGAGGGAAGGTAGATATTATTTGTTACAGTTATTTTCTGTATGAAGAAAGGATGTTTAGGCTGATGAGATGATTTCCAAAAGTCACAATACTAGTGATTGTTAGGGTGCATATTCAAACTTATGTCTACGTAGGTGACATATTTCTTACTCAAAAAATAAAGTTTTTAACAATTTGAGCTTCCCAGGGATAGGATATATTTTCTCTGGAAGTGGTGAGCTCATCATTATGGGAAGTGTGGGAGCAAATGTTGGTTGATCATATACGAAAGAGGCTATGGCAAATATTTCAGTAAAACTGAAAGATTGTACTTGCTCACTTATCTAGGTCTCTTCTAGAAGGTTAAATATTTTGTCGAATTGAAAACAATTGTACCAGTTCTAACTACTGATATATCACAGGTAAATATTAGGCCACAGAATAATACTCAACTATTTCATAATTCAGAGAAACCTAATTTCACAGTTGAATATTATTTGAATTTTGAAAACCAGAAAATCTCAGCCATATTCTATCGATCAAAATCTATATTATGTAGGTTATTTTAGTTTTTAATGACTATTCAGAATGAATAGTGTTAAGTAAATTTTAGTGTCTACTTTGCTAAGAATACAATTGTTTCATTGATTAAATACTGTCTCTTGATAAAGATTAACTCATGCTAGCCTAATGATTACTGTAATTCACATTTTTACATAGCTATTCTATTATTAAGGGATTTCATAGATTTAATCTATCTGGAAAAAAGCTAGTGAAGTGTTATATAAAACATAATAAAAATAAGTTCTCTTAATTTGGACAAAATAGGGTGCTTCTATGCTAACGTATTCTACTACCCACCTTCCCCAGTTGGTTCTATTAAAAATAGTGCTGCAAAAAGAAATAAAAATCAAAAATAAATTTTGCCCATTGCAGAGCTTCTCACAGAGAGGTTTTTAATGTGCAATTTAACAGTTCATGGGAAAAGGAATATTGCTGGAGGCAAGGAAAAATCTTCCTCTGAAAATAAGTAAAGCCCAGGTCATTATCAGCATTTATACATTCACTTTGGGACATAGGAGATATTTGGAGCTGTGGTTCATTTAAATATGACCACATCACGTGTACATTGGGAGGGCTTTGGGGGTGGAGCTGAAGCTTTCCATATACCAATAGTTAGGCTTTGCTAAGAGGAAGTGGTTAATTCTACACTTAAATACCCTCGCTTCAGTGCTCCCTTTAGTGCATATGAGCATAATTTAGGGCTCCCTTTAGTGCATATGAGCATAATTTTAGCTAAAGAGAAAGAAGCAAAGGACTGGCT
This sequence comes from Felis catus, assembly GCF_018350175.1. Classification (NCBI taxonomy): domain Eukaryota; kingdom Metazoa; phylum Chordata; class Mammalia; order Carnivora; family Felidae; genus Felis; species Felis catus. The sequence goes on from NC_058374.1 coordinate 119,940,151, forward strand.
TCCATTGTTCTGTGTAGGTAGCATACTTCATTGAAAGGATTATGGATTTCAGGAAGAAGCAAACATACTTTTTGAAGCAGTTGACTTGGACATATTAGTTACTTTTTCTGAGCTTTTCTTCATCTGTCAAATGGGTATAATAATACCTCACCTAGTTATCTTGAGAATTGAATGAAAAATGTTCACAGGAGAAAAGTGCACAGTATCTGATACACACTAAGAAGGGATTCTTCTTTCCTCTTTGTCATTTCTCTAATAGGAGAACTCTGGAAAATTGTAAATACTTTTTTAAAAAAGTGTTCTCCTAGAGTTTAAGAAATTATATTCCCATCAACAACCACAGCAGAAGAACAGCTATCAGCTGCACCTGATGCTTATCTAGAGTTATGTGAGCAAATATCAAGGGCCTGAGAACAACCAAAACATCATGGAAGAGCAGCTTCTGGGGCTGTAGAGACCTGTGCCCTAACCACCCAGAAAAGACCCTCTTTGGGGAAAGGGCCATGTGAGCACTCTCTGTTCTTGCAGACTACAGCTACGGTGGAGCTTAGATCAGGAGTAGAGAGAACACTTATTCTGCCTCAGTGAGTTCCTAAATTCCTAGAAACTCTCCATGGAGGGTCTCTATAGCTATGAGGGACTCTGAACTGTAACTTGGCCCTCAGACTCTTGGATGAAGAGGAGCAAAAGCTTAGAAAGTGAAGTTGCAGATTAATGTTAGTGACGGTTTTCAGAGCTATGAACTCTCCAGAAAATAGCTTCAGAATTATGATTCATCTATCCAATATAGACAGTGTATTTGATGCTAAAATCTTTTACAAATTCATTTTAATAGCTTTCATTTATAATTAAAATCTTAATGGAATTCATATCTTGGCGAAAGTAGGTTTTTAAAAGCTAAGACTCTAGAATTTTTCTCTTTGAATACAATTTAACCTTAAGTATAAGAAAAAAAAATACCTCTTTGCTAACTGCTACTTTCTATATTCATGTACTTGAGATGATTCCAATGCAGTAAGTATACCTGTAGTCTGCTTAGTGTGGCAGGAGATCATTAAAGACAATTTAGAAATAGGAGGGTGTTGATAAGATAATTTGTCACTCCTGTACTGTAAAATCTGCGCAATTACTTTGAATATTTGCTGTACATGTGTAATGATCAGCAAATCCTATGGAGTCCATTATTGTCTCAAACTTTACTTATATTTTTCCTTAATCTCGTGAAGAAGATCATCAACATGATTCTTAGCAAGTGTGACAATTTTGAGGTAGTTACAATGAAAATGGTAAATTTCCTAAATTGAAAGTGCTTCCTTGTGATACAAGGACAATGGTTAAGAAATAAAACTTTAAGAAAGACTCATGAAAGCAGCTTAGAATATGAGTAATTACATTTGAACTAAAATCTTCACTGATCAAAAAGACAAGCAAGGGTTCCTAAGTATCTTCCCGTGTAGTATACATCTAGTTAGAAAGATAAGTCATGCATACTTGGATAAGAAGGCAAGAGAATTACATTTGTTGACCACCTGCTATGTTCTAGGCTATAGTAGTACAAGTACATAATTTAATCTTGCAGAGGTCTTATGAGGTGGTTGTTAAAAATCTGAATTTACAAGGGAGGAACCTGAGAACAAATAGGTCACAGAGCAAGTGAATTGCAACTCTGGGATCTGAAACTGAGTCCACCTAACTTCAAAACTGGCTCTCTGAGAAAATCCTATATGCGTATGTGATGATGTAGAATGTACTATCATCACATCATGTATCCAGCATCACCAAAGAACATGATGGATGTTCTATACAATATGAGGTATTCAATATAATTGAATCCTACTGCCAATGCCAATTTCTTTGGCATTTGAATCTGATTTCAAGTGGGAAATCAGAAGTTATGTTCATGAAAATTGTCTACTAATATTATTATGAATGAGAACCTAAAAGAGTGACAAAACATAGATTGAGTAAACTTTATTTACTGTTATTTCTATCTTAGTCCTGGATAGCTGGAGTTGTCAGATAGGTTTCAAACTACTATAAAATTTCTGAGGAAATAAAAAAAAAAGAGGAAATGGTTTTCTATGAGTGGAACTAGTTGATGATTCACAGAGCCTGCTCAAACTTTGATCTGGTTCCTATTTTTAGGCGTGAAGATGAAAGTGTTCCAAATCTCTTACTGGTCCAATAAATATTTTGTTTACAAAATACCTGAAATTACAAATGTGCAGGTGGTGGGAGGGGCAAACAAGAACATTGAAACAAAATAGGAAAGAGCATGGAAAATGTAATGCTCATCTTTGATACATCACTGCTTCTGATTTTATTCTCCCAATCATCTTCTGAGGTTTTTAGCCACAAATGTCACAAAACTCATAAAGTTGTGCAGCTCTGTTAAAGCCAGGCTTGGTTCAGTTGCCTTCCAAAGCAAAATCTAGACACTGACAACACACACTAAGTAAAGTAGTATTTCCTCTCACTTATTCTAAATATACCTCCTGTTAATTTCATTGCAAATCTCTTCCCCATTGTCAAGAAAATAGAGAACATCCAGATTTCATAAAAGTAATTAAATCAAGTCTAGATTTTTCTCTTTTCTTTTCCAGGGTGCCATGGAGTTTTATAATCTCTTTTAGTAATTACTCTTCTCTGGTACCAATTGACTGTTGGGCTTCTTACTACATGTAAAACAACTGACACACCACTATTCCAGGGAGGACAGGAAATTAACCACAAAGACTATGAAACTAGCTGACATCATGAAGTTCTTAAAGGAAGGGTAATGTGTGTTTATCTTGATATGTCCACAGTGTCAAACACCACATCTCTCTCATGGTAGGGCAAGGTGGGGAGCTGAAATATAGTACATATCTACATGTGTCAGACTCTACCTATATGCCATTAGACACATCTCTACAATTTTCCTATATTAATATCTTAATTTCTGTTAATGGGGAAACTGAATGAGTTGCCTAAGATCAAACACTTGGTAAACAGCAGAACTGAGATTTGAATTCATGTCTATCAGGAGCTCCTGGGTGGGCTCAATCAGTTGAGCCACTGACTTCGCTCAGGTCATGATCTCACAGTCCATGAGTTTGAGCCCTGTGTTGGGCTCTGTGCTGACGGTTCAGAGCCTGGAGCCTGTTTCGGATTCTGTACCCTTCTCTCTCTGCCCCTTCCCTGTTCATGCTCTCTCTGTCTCTCTCTCTCTCAAAAATAAAATTTAAAAAAATCTTAAAAAAAATTGAATTCACATTTGTTTGATTTTTTTGTTTCACCATGTGATTCCCTGACTACACTTGGTAACCCAGTACATAGTCATAGAATGTATTTTCATGGGGTTGTCACCTCTCTAGTTCTATCTAGCCTCAAGAGGGAAAAGCCTGCAGCCCAGTAAAGTTGTAATTCACAAATGACCTAAAGGACAACTGGAATGCCACATGGTGCAATCACTTAGTGTATAATTAATATGTAATTAAAAGGCAAAAATTAAGGCACATACAGAACCAGTCTTTGTTAATAGTAATGAATCTTTGAGGACTAAGTCTCTACTTTCATTTTCATTATCACTGTAGAAAAATAATAAATAAAGGCAGGGTGTAGGATGGTGGTATGAACAGTAGAAAGAGGAGAGTTAGGGGTAATAATCTGTGGATTTGTTTACTACTAAAGTACCCTTAAAAGGCAGCTTTGCCTGAGTGGCATTTTTAATTAACACTTACCCTTATTATAGCATTAATCTTTCATTATAATCATGTTTATTTTTTTATAATTCTAATACTATCTGTTTGAAGAATTTTAGAGCATTAATGTTCAATGTCACCTAAATCTTCCAATACAGAAGCACTATGTCTCTGCCTGAACATTCTCAGTATCAGGGAATTTCCTATTGGTAAAAAAAAAATAAATTCTTAACTTCATATCAATTAAAAATCTGTATTCCTATACTTTCTTCAAATTATTTTGTAAGCATGTCTGAAAGAACTATGTGGCAACATATATTCCTAGGCTAGTTCTTTGGATACTAGAAAAATCCTCAATGTTTATCAGCCTTTCTGTGTGAGAGACCTGGCTATACATGCTATCCCAGAGCTAATGTCATATTTGTGTCATTAGACATATGCACATAATTTTATGTTTTTCATAATTTTTCAGTTTTAAAAATCTAAAACAAATATGCATTTCAGAAAAAAAATTGTCCAAACTTTTAAAACAATTATCACTTAATTAACATGGGGTCCAGCCATATTGGAATAATTTCTTACCTGTCCCAGCATAGAAGAAATGAGTAAGGTGTTCATCTAGGCCTGAATATTCCCTTCAGTGGCTGCAACCCCAAATTTCAATGTTGCTATTTATCCACCCAGGCCCAGTGCATCATAAGAGAGCCATTTTCCAACTTTCTTGTGCTTAAGAGTCACTAGGGATACTGTTTAAAAGGCCCTGGTGACCAAAGGGCTACAAAATCCCATAGCTGTTTATTCTATGCTATATCTGGACTTCTCTCTTACAGATCTTAATCCTATTATCTCTACAAAACCATCAACTATCATTACTAACTTAAACATGAGTTCTTCTAGAACTTAGCAATCACTTGTTTTAACTCCAAATTTTGTAGACCTGTATAATAATCTACAGTTATACCACTACTTAATGGCTGGATAGAAATGAAGCCAGTTCTTTGACTCTATCCAGAATAGTAGATTCTTGAGCATGAATTTGACTGTTATTTTTAGGTTTAGCTGTCTCGTATTTGACATCATCCATCAGTATGAAGGAAAAAGTCTTCAAAGAAAGTTTCAAATGGAATTCCACTCTGAGCTTTAGTTATAAAGAAGAAAATAATACTTCACAAGGGCAATATGTTAAACAGCGATTGCAAAACTGTGAAACATTCTGCTAGGTATTCTGGGATACATGAAGATAAGTAACACCTAGCTCTTGCCATACTGGAGCTTGTAACTTGGGGGTAAGTTGTTAATCACTTTGGCCAGAATGAATGGGACATTTCACTGAATGGGAAATCGTAGTGTATTAAGTCATCATACTCTATAACACTTTGAAGTGCTGCATACTTAGCTCTACACAAAGTTGAAACTCCATTAATGTTAACTGCCGTAGCACCTGGGGAAAAAAATCTCTCAAGTTGCTAAATCATCACACTTACAACTCATATTTAGAGGTCATGGCTGTTTGATGTGAGTGTAAGGAAATAATCTGTAGATACTATCATTATAATAAAACATGGAATTATCTAAAGATTCTTACATTTTCTAGCTAATTCTTGAGCACATTTATTAATTACAATGTAGAAGATAAAGGTTTCCTTACTTGTGGTCTCACCATTCATTTCCTTAAGTTCACTGTTAATTCCAACATCTATGGAATTCATTATTTTGTCAATCTGTGAGAAACAAAAGCCATATAAATAAATTATCAATTCACTTTTAGCATCACATTTTAAAACAATTTCCAAACTCCAGAAGCATACATTCTTGATATTATTACCTTTGCAATACCACAATTAAGAGTCTGGCTGAGAAAGGTTTAAAAGGAAGCAGACAATTTTTGAATTGCTTTTAAAAATATAAATTATGCTTCCCTTCCTTAAACTTTCAAAATCAGACTGCCTTTTCTTTATATTTCCTAAAATGAACTTTGGACCTTCGTGGGTCCGTAAGTTAGGAACTGTGTATTCTTTAAACTCAGAAAGTGATGGGGCTAAGGGATAAGTTCATGTGAAGATGTTCATTCTGCCAGGCATTCTTCCTCTTCCATCTGAGAGCATGCATGTCTTTTGACCGGTGAAAGGGTGGGTTTCATCTGTGGGTATGGCCATTGGAACCAAATGGCTTGACCAGCCACAAGCTTAATTTGTGGCATGGCATGCAATCACAAGAATCCAATTGTAGAAACACCTTAATTCTAAGAGATAAGTTCAATGTTAATTAATTCTGCTGCATTGCAGAAATGATATCAGATGTTATTCACGGAATTAATAAATATAAGAAATGGGGAGACTTGAATAAACTATCAGTCAAGTAGGAACAGTATTTATAGGCAGATATGACTAAGTTTTAGTCATTTATGGTTTAATCCCACTCATCATCCTAGCAACGTGTGTAAGACAGCAGGTTTCAGAAAGGGCAATAAGCATTACTTAAGTGCCCTATTTTGTCACCCTGAAACAGATGCAGAGAAATTAAGTGGTTTTCCCAAATAGCTCAATTCAGAATGTCAATATCAGACATCTCTAGGTTTCAGGTTTCGGAATACTAGAGTGACCTATTGTGCTTCAAAACCCAATCCAACTGGCGCAGTCTTTTGAGAGAAAAAAATGTGAAACATTAGAGTGAAAGGCTAAGTGGGAATGTGGTCCATTCTCTAAAGAAATTCAAGAAAAGGCAAGGAACTTCATTATTTTATGATGTAGTCCTCCTTAGGGACAAAGGATGATATTTCATAACCTTTCAAGGGCACTTACTTTCTGAGTAATTCTATAAAATGGAAGACTTTGTCTTTAAGTACAGTTTGAAGTTTTTTTTTTTTTAAGTGTTTGTATTTATTTTTGAGACAGAGAGAGACAAAGCATGAACGGGGGAGGGTCAGAGAGAGGGAGACACAGAATCTGAAGCAGGCTCCAGGCTCTAAGCTGTCAGCACAGAGCCTGATGTGGGGCTCGAAATCACCAACTGTGAGATCATGACCTGAGCCGAAGTCAGATGCTTAACCGACTGAGCCACCCAGGCTCCCCTAAGTAGAGTTTAAATTAGTGATACTCGATCTCAACATCTTTTTCCTTAATCTCTCTGGTAGCTGTAAAAGGGAAATATTAAGTAATTTGGGTTTGTTGTATGGAACTTGGGGAAGAGCCAGAACTATTCCGTTTACCATTAAGGTTAAGATTATAAGGAGCTCTTCTGAAAATATAAGATACTTTAAAGAAGGGAGACAAGCTAACAAAGAATTCAGTAAGTAGCAAAATGATACAGAACATCAGAAATACAAAGACTTCTCAATTTGTCAGCTGCAGTGCTTGGTAGGACATACTGTGAACATTCTCTTGTACCTCATAGCTAGTTATTACTTCTGCTTGATATCAATTTCTATGGAAACAATAGATTTCTCCACACGTGTGGAATTGTGTTTGTTTTTACAATAGCTGCAAAATTATCATGTATAACCCCTAGAACCTTGCCCTTCTACTTGGAACTGTATGCATCTGCTTTTTTTTTTTCTTTTTTTTTTTTTTTTGCCTCTGAAAGACTTAAAACTTAAAACCTTCCCCCAAACCTCCTTTGACCCCAAAGCCTTATATAAAGAACAACAAGAACAAGTCTTACTTCTTCCCATTCAGAAGTGAAGGATGGTGTTCTTTCAGAATTCCCTTTAGAAGTATGTTCAGCAGGTGAAGATTCACTCCAGTTAACTCTTGGTGTTTTCTCATTTGAAGGGTATGCAATGAGATCAGAATCCGATTTAGAGACATTTTTTGATAAATGCATGTCAATCAGGGCTTTTGGCAATGATCTTATTCTCCCCAGGGTACAGGCTCTTTCCACAAATCCTCCCGTGTTCACAATCCACTGGTCTCCATTCCGGGATCCACTTCTAGTTGTTCTGGCGCCAACAATAGTATGGTTTTCAAGTTGGTTGCTTTTTTTGTGAAAAATTGTTCTACTGACCACTTTGGGTTTAATTTTCTTTACCAAAGGTTCTGAGTTATTTGCTATTGGAGACTTCTTGAAAGGCAAAGGACTGTTTGCTGAACTGACTTCATCTTGTCCTTCTTCACGTTCATCTCTTTTCCCATAGAGATGAAATGGATTTTCAGGGGACTCACAGGCTGGAGAGGATCCATGCAGAAGGCCTGCAAATTGCCCAGGATCATATTCTTTTGGAGGATCGCTATCCTCCTGTTGAGAAGGGTCATCTGCAAAAGAGAAGGGCATCAGGATGGCTGTTTATAAAGACTCCAAAAACCCTGATACAATAGCAGTGCCTTTTAAATTTGTGCAATATCCAGACATTTAATTTGCTGCTACACAATGATATCCTCACCCTATGAAACACCCACGACCCCATAGTACCATGTATAAAGTGAATTCGTGTGTGTGTGTGTGTGTGTGTGTGTGTGTGAACCAGATATTCCTGACATACCTTTGGATGTATTTCAAAGATATGAATTGAGTATTAATTGAGTAATTGCATACTGTTCTTCCTTGTCCCCAGAGCATATATTTTATATTGAATACTAAAACTGGGTTTTCTTAATTTGAAAAAATTCCCGTGTCTAAACCCTCACAATAAATGAATCATTGTGCAGTAGGAGGACATCAGACAGGTAAATCAAGATCATACATAATGATATCCCTTTGCCCTTCTCCCAGAAAATAAATTCAGAAACAAAATCTTGAAAAGAAACATAATTAGAAGTTATTTAAATAGTATCACTTTAATAGTATCACTTTAAGTATAATATTAAGAATAATTCTATAAATTATAATTTAGACAAAAAGGATTTGTTCAGGCTTAACATAAGCAAACAACGTAATCCATAATATCACTAAAAAGCCAGATGCTTTTAAAATAAACTGATGTTGAGTTATTAACACAAAGCCATCTTTTTCTTTCTTCTCTGAAATAGCATCAGTTATTTTTTAATTTCTTCAGATCTTTGAAAATGTAATGCAGAAAAGAAAAAAGAAGAATTTATTGCTTTGTAAGTTTTTAAAGATAAAACATAAATGTTCTCTGAGACTTAAAATATACCATGCTTTTTTATGACCTAATTTGTCTTTTAAAGATATAGTGTGTAAAACCCTGGCCAAATAACTTAGCAAAGGAAGTCAATATACCTTTTTGATTGGTCATTTTAATTCATATAGCTAAATATGTACCACAATCAAAAGTTAAATTACCTGATAAGCCTATAACCCAATCTTGTGAAAGAGTCAAAAATAGCCAATATGGTAGATAATAACAACAAATCCAAAGCTGACTTGCTGACTTACACTTTAAAGAAGTTGGTTAGTATTATAAACCCCAAACACCAAAGTTTTCATAAATTAATAAGTAACATTTAACAGGTATGTGCTATTTACTAGGCACTGACTTAGGGATTATATTTACAAGATCTCATTTGATTTGTATAACAATTCTGTGAAATGATTAATAATAATCATGAGTATCTGATAGAGATATAACCAGAATATTGCATTCATATATTTAAACAAATTGGCAACCATAATTAAGTCTCAATAGATATTTGCCCAGAGGATGCCTCATACAAATCAACTTTATGGTAGCTTGGCCCCAAGTCCCTATACTGTTCTATCCCTACGATCTGATGAAGCAGGTTTGCTCCTGGCCTTGAATATCCCTGGACCTAACCCTCTTTCCTGCTGGGCTTTTCCAAGCAGACCATGTCCCCCTGCTCCAACCTATCACAACAATATCTTGAGATGGAAGAGAGGAGTGCTAGGAAGAGAGGTCCAAGAGATAACAGTCTAAAGGAGGAATACTCTGTGCCCACCCAATGCTATAATACTCACTCTGTCTTCCCACAAAAACTGCATCCCTTTCCAGTGTAACAACACTATACCCTTGATAACTCCTGTCCTTCCCTCATGACTGAGACCCTTCCTGAGGTAGAACAGTGAATGGAGAGTGAGTTAAGGCACCTCTGAACTCTCTCTAAAGGCTAGAGTTTATGGCCTATTATATCCATTTTTTGGAAGTAAAAATGAACACTTAGGCAACTTAAGTTCCTGAAGTTTCTAGCTAGTAAACAGTTAAGCTGAGATTCAAACTAAGATCTAGCAGATTCCCATATCCAATGGCCTGGAAAATAAATTACCATTCAGATAAAAGAACAATCTACATTTCAAAGACAAGCAAGTAAACCCTTTGTGGGAGGGGACTTATTTTCTTCTGTTTATGACTGTTCCTGGAATTTGGATAAGTGGACTAAAAAAGGTTTTTTTTCACCACCATGAAGCAAGATAATACCAAGAGGAAATAAAACTTGGCATTCTGTTCCAATGTATTTTCTTTTTCTTCCTACGCTACTTGGATCCATAGTCCTTTACAACATAACAGGTTGGTTTGGATGACAGTAATGGGTAAACAATGTGAAAGGAAGGAGGAATTCAGAAATAAGGAAGTTTAGAATTTAATTTGAAACTTGCTGAAGAAGGCTAAAGGGTGTGATTATGAAAAGAAAATTGAAAATAATCAGCCTATTGTGGGAAAAAAGGTTCTTTCAATCTCAGTCAAGAGGTTTTTGACCATATTCATGATAAATAAGAGTTTTAGGGGCATAATATTATTTAAAGTTTTCTGTGAATATTATTATTAGGTTATCATCCCCTCTCTGGTTTCACCAAAATGATGATAATCACAACCCCAAAATGCTTTATACTGTCCAAGTCCTCTAGTGATAAGCAGTGACTTTCCTAAGTAAAAGAAAATTTAGTTATTAGCATATAAGCTTTGTATTTTGAATAATAGTTCTTAGCATCATGATAGTTGGTAACATCTTTGCTAAGAGTTGTCAAAAGGCAACTTGCTTATTTCAGTGGCCAAACTCTAAGGATTACTCAAATCAAAGAGAATGAGAAGTTGACATAAAACCCCCTGAAATGCGTATTTGGTAGACTGATGGCATGGCCCAAATCTGCAATGGCTCCCAAAGCCACACCCTACACTGTATCCTTTCCTCCCACCTGACTCTGGGTAGGGACACATACCTTGCTTTGGCCAATGGAGCAATTGTACATATAATATAAGCAGAGACTTGAAAAGCACTTGTGCATTAGGGCTTGTTCTCTTGCTGCTCTTGCAAACTTGCTGCCATGTGAATAAGCCCAGACTTGTCTGATGGATGATGAAATACATTACTCAGCTATTTGAAATTGTAGGTTTTATTATTTTCCAAGTTTGATAAGGCTAACAGATCAGGAGACAATTGCCATTGAAAAGATAAATTGTTATAGATCCCAAGAGGAGGAGGACAGGGGAAACACCAGGGTTGGTTAGGAGGCAGAATGAGCTGGGGAAAAGGTGAGCAAGAGCCTTTGTTGTGATTTTTATATGAAGGAGTGGAGAAACAGGGTAAACAGGTTTAGGAGTGGCTAGTTTGAATCATTTCAGCAGCTTCTAGAGCATAGGAACTGTCCCTAGTCGTCTGGTCCTGGTGTGAAAAGTGCCCCAGAGCATGAGAGCCTAATAAAGATAGTAGGGGGTGGGGATATGGCTGTGGATTGTTTGGTTTGCATATGAAGGCCATGTTGACTATCTCTAAGATTTAGCTAAACTTGGGAAGGGCAGTTCCTCCAGGGTCAGAAAGGTCCCAAGATGTCAAAGAATCAAAAACAAAAACAAAACAAAACAAAACACTCCCAAAATAAAAAGGCATGGTTAATACACCAGCCATTTCTGTCATCTTAGACAACAGTAAGCCTACTTCCAGACATTTGAGTGAGGTCATCCATGACTAACCAATCTTAGGCCAGTATGCCTATTGACCCAGCCAAGATTAGCTGAGGCTGACCCAGACCAGAAGAAAATACCCACTAGAATCATGAGCTAAATAAATGGCTGTTAGTTTAAGCCATTAAGTTTTGGAGTGGTTTGATATTCAATGATAGATAAATGATTCAGCCTGTAACCCAGTTTTCAAAGAAGAATTAATACACTGTTCAAAATACATTCTGACAATGCAGTGTTTATATTTTCATATCTGCAAAGATAGTAATTGTGTACACCTATAAGTGTTGTGAAGACTTATTAAAATAGTAGAAGTATGCCAATGGCATAGAACACATTAAATGTATGCTTATGTTATTTCAACAATTTTTAATCTAAAGGATTTCGTTTTTACAAATAAATGTAGTAGTAGTGATTATATTAAACACTCAGTAAAGATTGTTATTTTGACATGGCAAATATATGGGATTTACTTCTTTGTTTATGCTTGTGTATTTTTAAAATATACTTTGGAGAGGATTTTTGCATTTTCTTACTATTTATTTAGATGTAATTGAGGCAGAGTATATAGATTAAACTGTTTTCATAACTTGTCCTATTTAATTTCACACTTCCCTGTTGATAAGTGTATATTTCATGCCAAGGTACAGAACTAAATATGTGTGAATTTCAATCTGATAGTTACTCAAAGCATCATTAGCATTTCAAAGAAATGTCAGAAAAAGTATCAAATAGTAAGTAGTTCAATTTCTTTTTACCCATTTTTGCCCCTGATCTTTATCACCCATATAAATACCTGAATAGCAATAAAATCCCAAATTTCATGTTAAGATAAAAACAAATAATGGAAAATGAGTGATTTTTTTCTTATATTATAAATCATAACTTTTGTCTATTGGGTCATTTTATTCCTCTTTAGAATATAAAAAATTTCTCCATTTCCAGGGATTTGAGCGCTGATATTAATAGAAAATCTGTGATGTTGGTTGTTATTTTTCCTCTCTCATTTGTGACTTATTTATTTGGGTCCTTTCTCTTTTCTTTTTGATAAATTTGACTGGAGGTTTATCAATTTAATTTTTTCCAAGAACCAGCTCCTGGTTTCATCGATCTATTATTTGTTTAGTTTCCATACCAGTTATTTCTGTTGTAATATTTATTATTTCCTTCCTTCTGCTGGCTTTAGGCTTCATTTGTTGTTCTCCTTTAGATATAAGGGTAGGTTGTTTATTTGAGATTTTACTTGTTTCTTGAGGTAGGCCTGTATTGCTATATACTCCCCTCTCAAAACTGTTTTTGCTGCATCCCACAGGATTTGGGCCATTGTGTTTTAATTTTCATTTGTTTCCATGTATTTGTTTTTATTTCTTCTTTGATTTCCTGGTTGACCCATTGATTGTTTAGTAGGATATTGTTTAATCTCCATGTATTTGTGGTCTTTCCAATATTTTTCTTGTGGTGCACTTCTAGTTTCATAGCATTGTGGTCACAAAAGGTGCATGGTATGATTTAAATCTTTTTGTATTTATTGAGGCCTGTTTTGTGATCATATATGTAATCTATTCTGAAAACTGTTCCCTGTTCATTTGAAAGGAATGTGTATTCTGCTGTTTTAGGGTGGAATGTTCTAAATATATCTATTAAGTCCATCTGGTCTCATATGTCATTCATGAACAAGAAAAGCAAAGGTGGAGGTATCACAATTCCAGACTTCAAGTTATATTACCAAGCTGTAGTGACAAAAACAGTATGGTACTGGCACAAAAACAGGCACATAAATCAAGAGAACAGAATAGAAAATCCAGAAATGAACCCACAACCACATGGTCAATTAATTTTTAACAAAGCAAGAAAGATTATCCAATGGACAAAAGACAGTCTCTTCAACAAATGGTGTTGGGGAAACTGGACAGCAACATGCAAAAGAATGAAACTGGACCATTTTCTTACACAAAGCACAAAAATAAACTCAAAATGGATCAAAGATGTAAATGTGAGACCTGAAACCATAAAAATCCTAGAGAACACAGGCAGTAACCCCTTTGACAATGGCCATAGTAACTTCTTTCTAGATGTGTCTCCTGAAGCAAAGGAAATAAAAGCAAAAATAAACAATGAGGACTACATCAAAACAGAAAGCTTCTGCACAGCAAAAGAAACAATCAACAAAACTGAAAGGCAACCTATGGAATGGGAGAAAATATTTGCAAATGACATACTTGATAAAGGGTTATTATCCAGAATATATAAAGAACTTATAAAATTAAACACCAAAAAAAAAAAGGAATTTTAAAAATGGGCCAAAGATATGAATAGACATTTTTCCAAAGAAGACATATAGATGGCCAACAGACTCATGAAAACATCCTCAAGATCACTGATCATCAGGAAATGCAAATCAAAACTTCAATGAGATATCACTTCACACCTGTCAGAATGGCTAAAATCAACAACACAAGAAAAAACAGGTCTTGGCAAGGATGTGGAGAAAAAGGAAACTTCTCACACTGTTGATAGAAATGCAAACGGGTACAGGCACTGTGGAAGATAGTATGAAGCTTCCTCAAAAAGTGAAAAATAGAACTATTCTATGATCCAGAAATTGCACTACTAGGTATTTACCCAAATAATACAAAAATACTAATTCAAAGGCATACATGTACTCCTATGTTTATAGAAGATTATTTATAATAGGCAAATTATGGAAACAGCCCAAGTGTCCATTGACTGATGAATGGATAAAAAAAGATGTGGTGTATGTGTGTGTGTGTGTGTGTGTGTGTGTGTGTGTGTGTATCTATACCTATAATCTATATATAGATATATATCTATATAGATATAATGAAATGTTAGTCATAAAAAAGAATAAACTCTTTCCATTTGCAATGACATGGATGGAGCTAGACAGCATTATGCTAAGAAGAGTAAGTCAGAGAAAGACAGATACCATATGATTTCACTCATGTGGAATTTAAGAAACAAAACAAATGAGCAAAGGTGGAAAAAAGAGAAAGAGGCAAGCCAGAAGCAGACTCTTAACTATAGAGAACAAACTGATGGTTACCAGAAGGGAAGTGGGTGGGGGATGGGTTAAATAGGTGATGGGGATTAATGAGTACACTTGTGATGAGTACTAGGTGTTGTATGGAAGGGTTGAATCACTATAATGTACACCTGACACTAATATACTGTATGTTAACTAACTGGTATTTAAATAAAAACATATGATAATGGAAGGATAAAATGAGCACAGGACAGCGATAAACAAACAAAAAATCAACTATGGGTGATATCTTTAATAAAGCAGGTATCAAGGAATCCCTGTGACCCTGGAAAATGGATGGCAAAGCCAAATCAGGTGATAGTAGCAAGATCCAGAACTTGATCTGTGAAGCTGTGAAGCTGTAGTGGTGAAAAGAAAATGAAATTGGATGGACCTTGCAAGCCATGAAATTGCCATTAGACTCTGATTACCAAAAAGAGAGGGCCCAGCACTGAGAAGGGTGGTAAGCGATAGAATCTGAGGACAACCAGCAGAACTTGAAAATATCCTGCAAAAAGACAACAAGAAGTAGTTTATACCCTTGAGAGTCTCAGAAATATTCAATAAAGACGTGCTCTTAGTAGGTCTAGAGACTCTGTCTGGAGAAAAACTTTCAGGAGCAGAATCCAAATTGAACAGGGTGCAAATACCAGAGACCTTAGGGGGAAAAACACTTTATAGAAGGGGAGGTAGGAGTGGTATGGGAGGCAGAGGTCTAGAGGAGGGAGGCCTTGGACATAATAGTAGCAAAATATAATATTCAACTGGGAGAGTACTACTTTGGAAAGCAAAGTGCATGGAGCTCTGGAGAACACTGAGGTAATGGCAGCAGGTCTTCTGAATCAAGAGAAGCACCCCTGTTTCTTAATACTTCACAGTAACCACAAAGGAGAAAGTCCTTGAACAGTGAAGTGGGTAAAGCTACTTTCATATGGTATAGCTCACGCCTACTCTCATACAAGAACCTTTTGTGCTTGAATAATCCAGGACATCTCCTCTCATTAAACATGAGGAAACAAACAAACAAAAAAAGGATTTTAATAAAACCTCATTTAAAGACATGTAAGAAAAAGAAATGAAAATGAATGTTTAAGAGCTAATGAAAACAAATAACAAATGTAGCCCCAGAGAATTTGAAAACAGTAAACTAAAATTAAAAAGTATTTAAAAGAAATTAAGAAAATGATACAAATTCTGAAGGAACAACCTATACAATAAACAGAGGAGCTCAGATATGAAAAGGCTGCTCATTTCCTTTCTCCTTTCCCATTCACTCCAGGGGCAATTCAGTCCTAAAGTCATTAGATGAGAAAGAGTGAGAAGGCATCCATGCCTTCAGTGGAGAGTGGAGGTTTGCTGTGACTCAGAGTTGAAAATCAGCGCCCAAGCAGAGTAATGGTGGTGACTATGTTTGGGGGTAAACACAGCATGGCATCTTGGGGCCCACACAGTGTTTGGTGAGTGTGCACACAGGGAGTAGCCTGGTATGGAGTGTCAGGGCTCAGGTGAAGGTAAGGAGGTAATCTATGGAAGGGGAATGGACTAGCTGAAAGAGTCAGAAACTGAGCAAAACAAGGAGGATATCCCTGCAGAGAGGTAGCCTAGCAAGGAGATCAAAACCCAGACGGTGCAAGGAATGTGTCCATGTCCAGAAGAGAAAAGTGTTCCTCCATGAGGTGGCCTAGCACGGGATGTCAAAGCCCAATCAGGTAAAGGAGGATGTTCATGTGTGGCAATGGCCTGCCATAAGGTGCTGTCCCAGGAGTGCAGGCAGGATGTTTACAAAGAGAGATAAACTGGCATGGAGACTCAAGTCTCAGTCAAGGTGAGGGGCACCTGGGTGGCTCAGTCAGTTAAGCTTCCAACTCTTGGTTTCACCTCAGGTCATGATCTCAAGGCTTCGTGGGTTCGAGCCCCACATCAGGCTCCATGTTGACAGCACAGAACCTGCTTGGTATTCTCTCTCTCCCTCTCTCTCTCTCTGCTGCTCCACCACTCATGCTCTCAAAATAAATAAATAAACTTAAAAAAATATATATCAGTCAAGGTAAAAAAGATACCTGAGTGGGGAGGAGGTAGATCTGGGAGATTGGTTACATACAGAAGGGTTAATCAAATAAGCAACTACATTAAGGATAATGGGAGCCAGATTTCTCACTGTTTAAGAGAGAATTTTAAATATGAAGAGGAAGAAAACTAGAGTGAACCTTGTGATATTGGGTTGGAATTGGAGATATCAATATTTTCAAGACAGAAGACATGTAAATATGTATTTGTGCATATATGTATTAACACATATATATTACCTTATGTTAGCTACCTCTGTCTATTAAGAGGGCCTGGGAAATTGAAATCCCAGTAGCAGTAAATAAAGCCTAGATTTTTGCTTCTAAATATATATTCCACTCAAATAAACAAGGATCCATTGAGAAATGACTGATATCGGTGCCAGTGCACGGAAGGTGCAAGATGAGCCTGGAACACCCTGTGCCAGAAAGCAAAGAAGTCCTCAGAGTGATGAGGCATGTTAGGAGGATACAGAAGCCAGCTCAAATGGGCCAACTGGTTAAACTGAGGACAGTTTTGGGAACAAAATACATAATGACAGTTAATAAATTATAATCTATTATAATAAAAATAGAAACACATGAGCCCATAACAATATATAAAAATACATGAATGATTCAAAAGTTTTATTAGGAATGGGAAATTTAAATAATTTCAAATCACTTCTCCACAAGATACCTATTAATTACAAAGCATAAAGACTAACTCTATGGTGAAGAATTCGGGGGGCACTACCTTAATCAAATGATCAAGGTGAACATCACTGGTAATAGAGCAAATAAAAATCTTGCCCCACCTGATAGGATACAATGAGAAAAACAAAGAATCACTTCTGGATTTTTCTGCCGAAGATGCATAACCTTAATCTACTCATGCGGAAATATCAGATGAGGCTAGTTTGTGAGATATTCTACAAAATAACTGCTTTGTATTCTTCAAAAGTATCAAGGTAATGAATGCCAAGGAAAGTCAGAGGAACTGTTCAGATGGAGGGAAACTAGAGACATTACAGCTATAAATGCAACATGGGATCCTGAGCTAGTTTCTTTTTATCGTGAAGGTTATTATTGGAGAGAGTAGAAAACTTGAATCAAGTCTGAGGAATAGATGTTAGTAATGTATTAATGTTAATTTTCTGACTCGGTTCCATTGAGATTGTGCAAGAATGTACAATTGCTTGTAGGAAATGCTATCCCACAACAATGTTTCTCTATGTGTTGTCCAGGGATGCTTGGGGTCCCCGAGATCTTTTCACAAGGGTCCTATGAGGTCAAAACAGTTTTCAGACTAATACTAAGGGCATCTATTTGCCTTTTTCCCTCTCATTACCTCATGAGTGTTCAGAGGCTACATGATATATCTTTCCACAGTGGAAATGGGTGATGGCTCTTCAGGTCTCACTGTGGGAACTGGCACATTATCACTTATTCTCTCATCTACTGATGGAATAAAGTCACGTGTCTAAAACTAATGTAAATGGAATGAGGATGTAAAGGCCACCTACTGTCCTGCTGTACAGTGTAACATAGCAGAAAAGGGAGTGAAGAGTTGAGAGCAGTAATCAGATCTACCACAGAATACCTCTGATTCCCTTTTAAAATGATGCTTTTTCTAATTTTTGGATAGATATCATTTATTAAGTATGTTCTTTTGTATTTCAACTTTGCTGAGAATTTCAGTTATGATTGAATATTGGGTTTATATCAAATGGTTTTCTTCACCTATTGAGTTCATTATGTAGTTTTTCTCCTTTAATCCATTAGTGTGAATAACACACCTTCTTATGTTAAACATGCTGGATGTTAATGGGATGAATTGGTCATAATGAATTTTTTTTTGCTGTCCCACTAGATTTGGTTTGCTAGTATTTGGTTTATGATTTTTGTATCTATGTTCATGAATGGAATAAGGCCTTTAATTTTTTATTTCTTATGCTGTCTAGTTTTGCTATGAAGCTTATTAGTGTTATAGAACTAGATGGGGAAAATTCCCATTTCTTCAATTGTCTAGACAGGTTTGTATAAGATTAGAATGGTCTGTTTCTTAACAGTTATATTTGTTACTTTTTTTTTTATTTAAAAAAATTTTTTTAACGTTTATTTATTTTTGAGACAGAGAGAGACAGAGCATGAACGGGGGAGGGTCAGAGAGAGGGAGACACAGAATCTGAAACAGGCTCCAGGCTTTGAGCTGTCAGCATAGAGCCCGACGCGGGGCTCGAACTCACGGACCACGAGATCGTGACCTGAGCCGAAGTCGGACGCTTAACCAACTGAGCCACCCAGGCGCCCCTATTTGTTACTTTTAAAATAATCTTGACTCAACATATTCTTTGTGGAAAGATTTTTCATTATTCATTCAATTTCTCTAATAGCCATACGACTATTTGGGGTTTCTATATCTTTTTGAAGTTTTGGTAGGTTATAATTATCTAGAATTTATTCATCTCTCTCAATTTAAATACCTGTTGGCACAAAGTCGTTCATATTTTTTACTTATTATCTTTTTATGTAACTGTAGTTATATTCCTTCTCATTGCTAATATAGTTTGTTGGTACAGTCTTCCTTTCTTCTATAGTGTTCTTAGTGGTAATTACATTCACTTTTAAGTATATAAAATATTCTGCTCCTGATTTTGTATATTCGTTTCTGTTCTACTTCATTAATTTCTGTTCTTTGCCATTTCCTTTTCCTACTTTTCTGTTTTTTTCCTATCATTTATTATAAAATTTTTAAAATTTGCACTTAGCTAATTAGTCTTCAGCATTTCTTCTTTTCTTTTAAGTTTATTTATTTATTTTGAGAGAGCGAGTGAGAGAGGGGCAGAGAGAGGGAGAGAGAGAGAATCCCAAGTAGGCTCTGTACTATTAGCATCCCCATGGAGCCGCACGGAGCCTGATACAGGGCTTGATGACATGAACACTGAGATCATGTCCTGACCCAAACCCAAGAATTGGGCACTTAACTGACTGAGCCACCCAAGTGCCCTGTATTTCTTCTTTTCTAATATAAGAATTCAAAATTTCTTAGTTCCACTTATGCTGCTTTCACCATGTTTGATATCTAGTATTTATATTTTTGTTTAAATATAAACATTTTTAAGTTAGAATTATGGTGTCTCAACTCATTTTTCATGAGTGATTTAGAGGTGTGTATTTAAATACACAAATTTATGAGGATATATATGGGAGTCTTTAACTTAATTGAGGTCTTGTCAGAAAATGTATATATGTACCTGAGTCTTTGACATGTATTGAAACTTTCTTACAGCCAAGTCAAAATCAATTTTTATCAATGTTTCATGAGAATCACATGTACTCTCTAATTGTTGGGTACCAAGCTGTATGTCTTTTACTACATTAAATTGATTAATTGAGCGGTTAAAATATTCCATTAATTGAGGTATGTTGAAATCTCCTGGTTTTAGTGGACTTTTGATATTATATGATGTATATCATACGGATAATTTTTCAGTGCATACATGTTTAGAATTTTTATATTTTCTTGGTGAATTGAATGTTATAATATTTCATAGTAACTATATCTTGGAAATGCCTTCAGTGTTAAAGTCTACTTGGCTTGATATTGATATAGCTACCCAACTTTCTTTGGGCTAATGCTTCTCAGGTATAACTCCTTTCATCTTTACCTTTTTTGGGTGTGTAGATGTGCCCTTAGCTATAGATGTACCTATTTTAAAGAGCATAAAGCTGGATTTTGTTTTCCTACTACTAAACAATCTCTTCCTTTTAACTAGTGAAATTAGCAAATTTATGTTGATTTCAGTGATTACATATTTAGACTTTGTTCTGCTATACATTTTGATATCTTTTTATCTTTCATATTTTTTTCACCTCTATTCCCTTTTTTGTTCTTTTTTTCTCATTACTATTTTTTTCCATGTCTTCGATTTATATAATTTATTTTTATCCTTTTGGTACACTTAAAATTTTACCCTACATTTTAGTTTTTAATTTTTTTTAACATTTATTGATTTTTGAGAGACAGAGCGAGATAGAGCATGAGTGGGGGAGGGGCAGAGAGAGGGGGGAGGACACAGAATCCAAAGCAAGTTCCAGGCTCTGAGCGGTCAGCACAGATCCTGACCTGGGGCTCAAACTCACATACCGAGAGATCATGACCTTAGCCAAAGTCGGATGCTTAACCGACTGAGCCACCCAGGGCCCCCCTCCCCCCCCATATTTTGAATTTAAAAGTCTAAAGTTGAACAGTACCTTATCCACTCACTTCCTGAATAGTTTTAAGATTTTAGATCACTTGAATTCACTTACTTGTTCTGTAACAAATGCTGTTGTCAGTGTTTTCATTTTGTTTAATAATTTTTCCTAATCAGATGTTATTATTTTATTCAGATTATTTTTATTTTAATTTGCATATATGCTTACCATTTTATTTATTCATTATTACTTCCTCAGAATGGCCTAAGATCATTTTCCCTCTTGAAGTAATCCTTGAGATTATTCTTTTGGAAAAAATGTCCTGGTAAACCCTTTTGTTTTTCAACTATATGACTTTATATTACACTTTCATTTATTAAGAAAAGGTTTTTAAAGTTCACCATTTGAGATCGAGGGTTTTCTCTCATACCTTGAAGATATTATTGTGCTCTTTTTGGCTTCTATCATTTCCTTGACAAATTGGCAATCATTATATCTGTGTTTTTGCTGCAGGTGATCCATCATTTCTCCACCTGCTTTGAGAACCTTCTCTGTATATTTCAACTTCACAATAAGTGTATTACTGTGGATTTCTCTCTTTTTTTAAAATTTTTAACATTTATTTATTTTTGAGAGACAGAGAGAGGCAGAGCATGAGCAGGGGAGGGGGGGGGAGAGAGAGAGAGAGAGAGAGAGAGAGAGAGAGAGAGAGAGAGAGAGATACAGAATCTGAAGCAGGCTCCAGGCTCTGAGCTGTTTGTTAGCACAGAGCTTGATGTGGGGCTCGAACTCATGAACTGTGAGATCATGACCTGAGCTGAAGTTGGATGCTCAACCGACTGAGCCACCCAGGCGCCCCAGGATTTCTCTTTTTTTATCCTGTTTGGAATACAGTGTGTTTCCTGGACCTATGATTTAATGTTTTATTAGTTGTGGGAAAAAATTCAGCCATTATCCATCAACAAATTTCCTTTCCTATATACTCTTTATTATTTCATCTCAAGTCTCTGATTTTTTTTTTTTAATTTTTTTTTTCAACGTTTATTTATTTTTGGGACAGAGAGAGACAGAGCATGAACGGGGGAGGGGCAGAGAGAGAGGGAGACACAGAATCGGAAAGAGGCTCCAGGCTCCGAGCCATCAGCCCAGAGCCCGACGCGGGGCTTGAACTCACGGACCGCGAGATCGTGACCTGGCTGAAGTCGGACGCTTAACCGACTGCGCCACCCAGGCGCCCCTCAAGTCTCTGATTAAGTGCATGTTAACTCTCTTATTCCATCCTTCATCTCTTCATGTTTTCCATATTTTTTGCTTCTTTGGCCCTTTGTGCTACACTGTGGAGAATTTCTTCAGATTTATTTTCCAATTCATCAATTCTCTTTTCACCTCTGCCTAATCTGGTAATATATAATTCTATTCATGCAGAATTTTAAAAATAATTTCAAGTGTTATATTTTTCATATTTAGAAATGCCATTTATTTTTCAAATTTGCATGCTATTTACTGATAGTCCTTGTTTTTATTCATCTTCATGATTGGGCATTTCTTTCTTTTCTTTTTTTTTTAATGTTTTATTTTTATTTTTGAGAGAGAGAGAGAGACAGAGCACAAGCAGGGGAGGGGCAGAAAGAAAGGGAGGCACAGAATCTGAAGCAGGCTCCAGGCTCTGAGCTGTCAGCACAGAGCCTGACGTGGGGCTCAAACTCAAAAACTGCGAGATCATGACCTGAGCTGAAGTCAGATGATTAACTGACTGAGCCACCCAGGCACCCTGGGAATTTACTTCTTTAAATATATTATAGTTGTTTTGTTTAATTTATCATTGTTTTACTTCCGATTTTCAGTAACAATACCTATAGTCACTGGGGATTAGATATTTATTTGCTATTTTTGATCATACCCACTTATAGTGATTTACTTTCTAAGGTGATTGGGAATCATTAATTGTTACCTCATTACTTGTTCTTAATCTATGGAAGCTTGTCAATCTGATCAGAGATTCCCCCAGAGGGAAATTTATATTTGCCTTCCATTTCCCTAAATAGTCTTGACTCAGCCTTCCCACTTCACCACTGAACAGGGTACAGTATACAAACAGCAATGGTGTTATTGACATCTGCACTCAGAGCAACATTGACTCTCTTGTCTTCTAACACATATTTTAGAGAGCAAAGCTTGTTAGAGCAGGCAATGTCTCAAAGAATGTGTCCTATTCAGAATATATTTGTTCTCTCAGACAGATGTCTCAGAGCACTTAGTCTGCCGTAATACTTTGTAGCAAAATATTTTTATCATAAAAATGTACGTTCATGAATATTTCAATTCAAAAAATCTAGATCTAGTTTATTGTGAGTTTACTAAATAGGTAGAGTTAATAATAAATTGCCTTGCCATGCATGTTAATACTTTGTAATGTGTGATACAATATATAAGTCAATAAATTATCCTGAGTATTATATAAATGAAGAACAAGCTTACTGTAATTATGAACTCAAATAAAACAAATCCTTTTTAAAATAAGATCCCCCTAAAATGTATATTTATAAAGAACACAAAAGAAATTCATGGAGTTTTGGTAATGTTTAAAGCATTCCAATTAGTCCATGACAATTACTCCATGATATTCATTTAAAAAGATAATCATGCAAAATAATCACAGAGTGTGTTTTGTATTTAAATCCTAGATCACTTAAAGAGAACTAGGAGCTAAACTTTGGTTATATATATGGTCAATATGGCTCAACAATCTTTTAAAGGGGTACTGGGTCTTATCAGAAATATTTGTGAAACATGTTATCTATTTTTTTGCTTATTTATTTAAAGTATATTTTATTTATTTATTTTAAGAGAGAGTGTGGGGGAGGGGCAGAGAGAGGGAGAGAGAGAATCTTAAGCAGGCTCCCCCATCAGCAAGGAGCCCAATGCAGGGCTCAATTTTATAACTCTGAGATCATGACCTGAACTGAAATTAAGAGTCAGATGCTTAACTGACTGAGCCACCCAGGTGCCCCCTGTTTTTGTTCATTTATAATGTAATTATATAAACCTTGTCATAGTTTATTTATCTGCCTGTTTTCTTAGTTATAGCACTCATGTGCTCTGGCTAGTATGTTCATTTACATCCAAATATTAAGAATGTCTTTTCAGGTTACATATATACTAAGACAGAAGTATGAGTCAAACAAATAATAATAAGCCACAGAGGCAACTATATAGAGCTCATATTCTCTTAATTCCCTAAGTCAAAATCAATTAAAGTTTCCAAAGATATATGAAATTAATTTAAATAAATACAAATTCCACACTTATTTCAAAAATTAAAAAGGCTAAGATTCCATACTAGGAAAGGGGAACCAACATTTATTATTTCTCTTCTATGTTCAAGGTTATTCTATTTCATTAGGTCAATCCTCACATAAGTCTCTGAAGTAGGTATTATCATTACCTTTAAACTGATAAGGAATAGCTAGTAAACAGAGGAGACAGTGTAGGATATAAATCTGGCTAGTCCAAAACCTGCCTCTTTCCATTCCATTACAAGGTTTCGTGCTTATGGTTTACCCCAGAATTTCCTATGGCTTCAGCACATGTCCTATTGAGACAGTATAGGGAAAGCAAGAGGGACTTAACTCCTATAAAGCCACTGGTCTGAGGCAAGGGTTAAAAGTTTCCATACTTAGAGACAAATACCTCCTTCTGGGAAAGAGAACAAATGAGAGATAACAGCCATCAAGGAGTAATGGTAGTCTGGGCAAAATTAGAAGTAACAATTTAGGGGCATCTGGGTGGCTCAGTCGGTTAAGCATGGGACTCCTGATTTGGGTTCAGGTCATGATTTCATGGAGTCATAAGATTGAGCCCCATGTCAGGCTCTACACTGGGTGGGGAGCCTGCTTGAGATTCTGTCTCTGTCTCTGTCTCTCTCTCTCTTCCCCACTCATGTGCTCTGTCTCTATTTAAAAAAAAAAAAAGTAACAATTTAAAGCCTGCTTGCACAAGTATTTCTATTTTCCAGGAACCCTAAAACAATGTTGACCATTGTAAAAGGTATCCTGTGATTGTTTTACGTCCACTAAAAAGTAATGACCATAAGATGGGGTGCCTGGGTGGCTCAGATGGTTAAGCATCCGACTTTGGCTCAGGTCATGATCTCATGGTACCTGAGCTCAAGCCCCGCATCAGGCTCTGTGCTGACAGCTCAGAGCCTGGAGCCTGCTTCGGATTCTGTGTCTCCCTCCCTCTGCTCCTCCTCAGCTCATGCCCTATCTCTCAAAAATAAATAAATATTAAACAAAATTTTAAAAAAGTAATGACCATAAGATAATGACTATGGGACTGAAGGACACTTCCTCCCTGCCCTGCCCACCCCTCCCTTTGGAAAAGTGCCTTTATAAGGCTGCATGCTACCCCTTCAGGGAGTGACATTCCTCTTTCTTGCCAGCTCCCTTGTATACATTCTATCTCTACTAAACTCTACCTGTTTTCTTTCTCTTGAGTTCAGTGTTCATTTCTGTAACATTGAGACTCAAGAACCTCTTCTTTGGGGTCCCGAAACACTGTCTTAGTATTACTGGAGTTGGAAAACCACCCAGTGGGTCCCTCTTCAGATATCAGCAGTGACCTTTGGGTATTTATTCTGATTGCACAATTAGCCCAAGATCATTGCTCTGCTTAAATGCTCTGTAGCGTTGGACCCAGCATGCAATAAAATCCCCTCCTCTAAACAACTTAAGATCAGCAACTGCCTTTCTGAAAATGCATCCATGTAAACGCTGTTATTTCCTGGCCTTTTAGCCCCACACTCTGCCAAACTCAGTATTTAATACAGAAGCCAGAGGCTGCTAGAGTCCTGGCGGCTCCTGGACCAGAACAGACCAGGCTGTTTGGCTCGAATTTCAAACATTTATAATCTTTTCTCTTGCTCCCTTTGCTCAATATAGGAGAGAGGCTATCAGCCAATTTCCCCACCATTTATAGCAAATCCCAAGGCTCCCTCGTTTCCAGCTGCTAAGCTGCCTGGGCAGACTGTATTACTAAATTATTGTATCTTTTTGGTAGAGTGCCTGATCTGTCTTGGCATGCGCTGTGCATTGAAAGAAGCTCCTGTTGCAAGCAGAGGAAGCTAGCTACATTCACCCTTCCCACACGCCTTTCCTCTGTTACCATCAACCACTAACTTCTTTGTTTCCTGTGTATAAACCAAGTTCATAGGGGCAGTTTCTCATCTATCTCTGATCCCCTAGGGAGTTAGGGATTTCAAAGGGAGTTCTGTGCTAGGAGTAATTCCCATAGCCTAGAGCCAGATGAATAAATGGCCTACAGTGAATAACTACATTTGGAACCAAGAGGTTTTGTTTCTCTCTTACCAAAATGTATTTCTTTGTAATACTGAAATCACTGTAACCATGTATTTTTCTAAGTAGACGAAAAAGACTATAATGAGGGAAGAGGAAAGAACCCCTTTAACTCAAGTCCATTGTTTTTAAGGTCCTTAGGTTTTAACTTATTTTAAAAACAACTTCTGTTTTTATATTCTCCCAACTGGTTGTGAAAGAGAAACAAAGAAGTGCTCTGGAAAAATGAAAAAAAAAACCAATTAAAAAGTAGCTTTATAATATTTAAATTAAAAAAGCAATTTTGCAATATAAAAAGGGTGGAAATTGTTTTTAATTACTCTAAAATGAATAATCACTCTGATTCAGTTTTCAAAAGATCTATCCTGAATTTGAACTCAAAGTCACCCAAACATCTTTAATATAAGCTCTGGAATGTAAAGCATTCAAATGTGTTCCCCTGAGTTTTCTATTCCTGCAAGCAATGAGCATCCTAGATTTTTCTCACACACATCTCAAGAGATGTCTCATTTCAAAAGAGCAGGAGAGTCATCAAAAGTGTAATCCTATTAACAAGACACACCATAGAAAATACACAGAAATGTTAAAGATAAATTATATCTAGTGAGTTGTGTTTTAAATCAACACTGCTGTTGCTATGGCAAGAAATATTTCATGTAAAATAAAAATCTTCTATAAGGGTTTGGTGCTATAGCCATGGCAACGATGATATGATGATTGCAGTACTGCTCAACTCTGCTAATGTTTCCATCTGATTCAGACAGAACTAGATGTGCATTAAATGTATGTAAAATAGCCTAGAAAATCGATCATTTATGGCTATCTTTCACATGATTCCACAACTGACTAAAGAAGACACTGCAAAAATAGCAGTCAGAGAGCCTAAACAAAGGATCTATGTATTTTAGGGTTTCT
The DNA here is from genome assembly GCF_018350175.1 of Felis catus. Lineage (NCBI taxonomy): Eukaryota > Metazoa > Chordata > Mammalia > Carnivora > Felidae > Felis > Felis catus. The sequence goes on from NC_058374.1 coordinate 119,967,198, forward strand.
TATGGTCATGGAAGCTGGAGAGATCCACTTTAGCTGAAGTGTTGGTAGATGGCATATTCATTAGCTAAATATCTCACTGCATTTTTCAGGATGGGGGCACCATGTAATTTTCCATGACTAGGAAAAAATGAAATGCAATCAAATTGCAAGTTCTGCCACTTAAATACAGAAAGGGAGGTATTAACTTAAAGTAAGAAAATACGGGGGCGCCTGGGTGGCGCAGTCGGTTAAGCATCCGACTTCAGCCAGGTCACGATCTCGCGGTCGGTGAGTTCGAGCCCCGCGTCAGGCTCTGGGCTGATGGCTCGGAGCCTGGAGCCTGTTTCCAATTCTGTGTCTCCCTCTCTCTCTGCCCCTCCCCCGTTCATGCTCTGTCTCTCTCTGTCCCAAAAATAAATAAACGTTGAAAAAAAAATTAAAAAAAAAAAAGTAAGAAAATACGGAAAGCAGTGTTCCAGCTCTGAAGAAAAGAGGGTAATTCTAATTTCTCTCCTCCTAGCCTCTGAAATCCATTCCAAATAGTCTTTTGTTCCATATTCCTCCACTGAAAAGTCCATCATAAATGTCAGCAAAACCTCCATATTGCTAAAATGAACATTTCTTAATCCTCATCCTACTCCATCTGCCAGCTATACAATTAACACAGTTAATAACCCCTCCTGTATGAGACACTTTCATTTAGGTCCTAAGATACCACACTCTTCTGGTTTTTATCCTACCTCACAGGCTGCTCCTTCTCATGCTCATTCCTCCTGACCTCCCCAGTGTCAAGGCACTGGGGGTGCCTTACACTGAAGGGCACCAGAGCATGGCTCAGTTGGTCCTCTTCCCTTCTCTGTGTACGTTTATTCCCTTGCTAGTCTTTTTCAGTTACAGGGCTTAAAATATCATCTAAACAATGACAACTCCTACATTTGTATTTTCAACCTGATTTCTCCCTTATCTCCAGACTTGAATATCCAGATACATTGGAGGCATCCTCATGTCTCATTTTCTCTCACACCACATACCCAATTATACAGTGAATCCTGTTGGCTCTACCTTTAAAATAGACCTGCAACCCATCCACTCATCTTTACCCTGGATTGTTGTAATAGTCTTCTAGCTGGTTTCCCAGGTTCCACATGTGTACCTCTTCAGGCAATCCTCAACACAGAAGTCTGAGTAATCCTGGTAAAACCATGTCAGATTATGTCACCTCTCTGCTCAACTCTCCACTGGAACCTCAATTCATTCTGAATAAGACCAAAACACTTAGAATAGTCTATGAGGCCATACAACATCTCACCCCAATTCTGCAACCTAAGCTCCTAGTATTCTCCTTTTCATTTACTTACATCTAGCCATCTTGTTTCCCTGCTATTCCTTCAACACATTAGGCATTCTTCTGTGTCACTATCTTATTACTTTGTACTTGTAGTTCCCTCTGCCTGGGACTATCTTCCCTTAGGACGCTGCATGGCCCCCTCTAACATCCTCTTCAAGTGCCTATCACTAATGAGGCTCTACTTCATTATCTTCTCAGTGAGGCCTCCATACATCACTGTATTTAAAACGGTAATCACTTATCCTTATCCTGTCCCCTCCTTTATGCTTTCTCCATCAATCTATCAATCTCCATCAATCTCTATCAATATCAAAAGTGGGCATTTTATATATTTATGCTTCTCTTCCCCAACTAAGCTTCAGGAGGGCAGAGATTTTTCTTCTTCTCCTTCTACTTTTTTTTTTAGCTGCTATATCTAGAGATTAGAACAAAGATTGGAACATAGTAGATAATAAATATTCTGTGAATGAATTAATGAATTAAATATATATATATAGGCATGTGAAGAGCAATTCTAAAGTAATATCCACCTCAATGTTAGCAGTGGTTAATAATAAAACTATTTAAATATAAAATAATCTTTTCTATTTATAAAAATGATAAATATCCATTATAGGTATTAGTGAAAATAAGAAAAAGAGAGAAGAAAATAATGCCCATAATTCCAACACTTGGCAATGATTATTATTAACATTTATATACATGAATATACAGATTTTCAGTCTTTTTTTCTATGCACATATATTTCCCCCCAACAAAACTGTGATCACTCTGCATATTTTTTGTAATGTTTTCTTTTAAAGTTAAATGTCACCTAAACAGTGAGAACATGTTTATTTTAATGTTCCTATGGTATTAATTCTTGAAATATTTAAATACGTATATACTTAATCTTGTTTCTTTTTATAGGGTCATTTGATCTTTTGTAATTATTGGAGGCTATATGTATGTGTTCTTTTAGTTATTACTTTTAATGTTACAAAACTTAACTTCAGACCTATTTCCTCCATTTATCAAGAATATCTTTTGATTTTTCTCTTTCTCAGTTAATAGCTAATATTCACTGAGTGCTTATAGGTGCTAAATACTTTATATGCATTATCTGATTTCACTCCTACACAACTCCAGGGTATGATGGTATTCTCATTTTATAGGTGAAGAGCCTAATGCTTAGAAATGTTAAATAACTCCCCAAGGTTACACAGCCACTAATTGGTAGAGCAGCCTATGAAACAGATAATTATGTTCTTGACTGCTAAACCATTTTGCATCCCTAAAATGAGAAGATTAGCATACTTATCTCACTTTTCCAAACTCTCTGCCTTCCCAATTTATATTAAAATAATCTGGAGTTTTAAATAAAATGTCTCTACTTTTTTATATTTTGTATCTTTCTTTTTTCAAAAATTTTTAACATTTATATTGTTTTAAAATCATAATGAGAATCATTATTTGAAAATATATTCTTTATCTTACAAGTTTCATTTTATATCCCAGAATCTTTTATACTGATATTTTCCTTACTCATTAATGAGATTTGTATTATTCAACCTTAACTGACTAAAGTATATGTGTGAGCAATTATTTCAAAAGGGTAGGGTATTTTCTTTTTTTTTAATATATATTTTTTTAATGTTTATTTTTGAGAGAGAGAGTGCATGCACACACTTGTTGGGGAGGAGCAGAGAGAGAGAGGGAGACCAAAGGATCCAAAGAGAGCTCCACATGCTGCCAGAGAGCCCTATGTGGGGCTCAAACTCAGGAACTGTGAGATCATGACTTGAGTGGAAATCAGATGTTTAACCAACTGAGCCACTCAGGCACCCTGCATAGGGTATCTTTTAAAGTATGTATCTGAAAATGACTTATCCCCTGTGATCTTGCACACCTTGGCTGGGCACATAATTCTTGAATCAAGTCCTAAAATTCTATACACAGTTCTCTATTGTCTTCTGTATGCTTAGAATTGAAGAATGTTTGACATCAGATTAAATTTTATTCCTTTAATAGGTAACCTGTTTTGTTTTGGTAATGTCTTTCTAGATTCTTATAGGACTTTCCTCTTCTCCTTGAAATTTCAAAATTTCCCAGTATAAATCTGCTTTTTTTTCCAGAAATTTTAACTATATTTATTAAATCTGCAATTTAGTACTGAAAATTCTTTAGCTCAGGAAAGTTTTCTTTTATTGATGCTTTTTTATTGTAATGCTTTTCTGAAATTTCTATATCATATGCATACTTGATCTCTTGGATTTTTCTTCTTTGCTTTGTCTTGTCTCTTACAATTTTTCTTTCTCTATAAATGTCTTCTATCTATAGGGCACCTGGGTGGCTCAGTTGGTTAAGCGTCCAACTTAGGCTCAGGTCATGATTTCAGGATTGGTGAATTTGAGCCCTGTGTCTGGCTGTAAGTGCAGAGGTGGCTTCAGATCCTCTGTCCCCTTCTTTCTTTGCCCTCCCCCTGCTCATTCTCATTCTCTCTCTCTCTCTCAAAAATTAATAAACATTAAAAAACCCCCCAAAATTAAATGTCTTCTATCCACTGAATATCTTGAGTTACTCTTCTCCACTGACAGGTTTCCCATGATACATGTATTTTTACTTCCAATACAGTTTTAGTTTGACCTGAATATTATTCAACTAAAGGCTTTATGATTTTATAATTTTGACTTGTTCATACATAACTGCTTATTCTGGTTTCACATAGCATTAGTCTGCTAATAATGTTGAGATCCATTTTGACATTAGTTGTTTGGAAAACTCCTTTTTCTTAAGAGTAATTTTATTTTATAGGATGGCATTGTTTTGATTCCTCAGAACAAGCTCCCTTTTTTGAGGTAGCACTTAATATATCTAGTTATTTGTCTACTTGTTCACTCTTATAGAAGAAGGTCTTGACTTGTCTACTTTGGAGAATTAAAATGAGTTTTGTCAAAGATTGAGGCACTCCTTCTTCCCATCTCTTAGGAAGAATGGAAAATCTTAGATAAACTGCCAGATCTGCCATACTGCACAACTCTGGGGCCACCATTCATAGTGCAAATATGTCTCCTGCAGTTGTGTATGTTCGTGGCCCTGCTCAATGAAGTTTTACTTTTTAATCTAGTGCAGGGCTGTCCAATAGAATTTCCCATGATAGAAATGTTCCATGTCTTGTCCAATATGGTAACTACTAGCCACATAGTGCTATTATGCATTTGAAATGTAGCTGATGAGAATTAAGAATTGAATTTTGAATTTAATTTTATTAATTCAAATATAATTTTAATAGTCACATGTGGTAGTGGCTATTGTTAAGGGCAGAGCAGGTCTATAGCAGTGGTTTTCTTTTTTTTTTTTTAATTTTTTTAACGTTTTATTTATTTTTGAGACAGGGAGAGACAGAGCATGAACAGGGGAGGGTCAGAGAGAGGGAGACACAGAATCTGAAACGGGCTCCAGGCTCTGAACTGTCAGCACAGAGCCCGACACGGGGCTCAAACTCATGGATCGCAAGATCATGACCTGAGCCGAAGTCAGCCACTTAACCGACTGAGCCACCCAGGCGCCCCTATAGCAGTGGTTTTCAAAGTGTGGTCCCCAGATTAGCAACATTGTCATTTTCTAGTAACTTATTGGAAATTCAAATTCTTAGGCTCTGCTCTACAACATCTTGGGGTGAGGCCTAACAATCTATGTTTTAACAAATAAATGCTCCATGTGATTCTGATGCACATTAAGAATTAAGAGCCACTGGTCTACTCTGATCATGAGTTAGGAGAGAATCAGAACTAACAGCTGTCAAACCAGAGAGTTTTCTCTCTGTTCCAATGTTCCTTTTCTGTATTTGAGGTTAGCAGCCAGGAATTAACTGGGACAGTGTCCTCGTTCTTTACCTGTAACAGTTGTCCTCATTAGGAGCCAACTGTGACAACATCTCCCCTAAGTGTAAGTGTGGAGTGATCCTGTCATCTGATCCTTTTTTGTTGATTTTTGGCAATTGGTGTGCTCCCAGTGGCACCTGGTAGGATCCAATGAAACCTCCTCATGTATGTTTTCTTTTCTTGCCCTTAATTTCCTAATTCTTCTCCTTTTACTACTTTAGTGACTTGTTTCTTCACATATAAGGAAGCATGTATATGTCTTCCATCTTGTTCACTTTGCCTTCTATCTTGCAGAAACTCTTGAATTACTGACATTTGGATGTCACCCATTACTAGTTTCCTTTGCTGATATAGGTTTATTCCTCCTTATTTTCATATTTTTTTATAATTTCTGAGGGCATATTAAAGGAAGTAAACAAGAAAAAGTGCATTCAAGCTCCTGCTTTTCAATGAAGTCTCCTGTATGCTTCTTGATACTTTACTTTTTCATGTAATTCTACAGTGATCATTCAAATGTATCATCTCAATTAATCCCCAGAGCATTCCTCCGATATGGATTTTATTATTCCTATTTTACAGATAAGGAAACAGGCTTGGGATGGCTTAAGTGATCTATGTAAGAGGAATAGGTAGAGTATCTGCTTTGTAAGGGTCACTGATATGCAGAAAGTGATGGCTAACATTTATTGGATCTTTATTATGGATCAAACATTGTATTAAATGTTTCATATCCATTACCTTATTTAAGCGTGATGACAACCTTATGAGGTCTACGCTATTATTATTTCCACTTTACAGATAATGGGTAAGCCTAGGGAGGTTAAATTACTTGTTCAACTTACACAGTTAGTCAGTAAAAGTGCTAACTTTTAGGCCCTGGTCTCACTTTACAGTCTGTGCTCTTACTGGCTATGCTATACTGTTTTCTTAGGCTGGAGAGTAATCAAACGGCATGGGCATAGTAAAGAGTATTTACTTTAGAAAATACTTTACTTTCAGAAAGCTTTTTCATATCTCTTCTTTTATCACACAGTGGTATGTTTTGTTATTTCTTTTCTTTTCTTTTCTTTTTATTATTATTTGAGAGAGAGCATGCACATGAGCAGGGGAGAGGGGCAGAGGGAGAGAGAGACAGAGAGACAGAGAGACAGAGAGAATCTCAAGCATACTCCATCTCAGTGTGAGCCTGATATGGGGCTTGGTACCACAACCCTGGGATCATGACCTGAGCCGAAATCAAGAGTTGGACACTCAACCGACTGAGCCACCCAGGTGCCCTTACAGTTGCAAATTTAAAACAGAGAACTCCATCTTCAGATGGAGTCTAGTGTCATCTAGACATATACATCACTATTGAGGACAAGTATCTACTCTTACTACCCAGACCAGATTGATATGAATGATTCAGAGGTAGAAAAGCTGTTTTCAATTGACCAAGCAGTGAATTTTCCATACAATGCACCTTCTCATAGTCATCATGATCAAAGGGATACTTACCAAAGTCTGACTCATTACACAGAAGACTAATTTTATTCCTAATATTTATTTTCTCTATTGACTCTGTTAGGATAAGTCAGTTCTACTTTAGCTCCTCTCATAAGATAGTATTACATTTTTGTAGCACATTATTGTTTAAAGAGGATACTAATTTACAATGTCTAAATAAATATAATATTCAGGGCAATCTGTGAGGTAGTTACTATTTCTCCAGTTTTACCAATAAGAAAATAAAGATTTCTTTGTTCATTCCTTCATTCATCATTCATTTAATTTTTTAACAGATACATGTATCATACCTAGGCACTGGAGTAGTAAAAATTAATCAAATAAAGTTTATTCTACTGAAGAGATTATAGTCATAAAACATGTAACTAGATACTTTATAACATATGTACTATTAAAGAAGTTTTGTGAGCTTCAGGGGAAGGAGAAATAAACTCTTTTTCAGAAAATATTTGAGACTTGGAGAATGGGTAGAACTTATATACGTAGAAATGAATGATAGATATTGCAAGCAGAAGAAACATACCTAAGCAAAGTTATAGAGAAAGTCCAGATGGCATGAAAAAACATAGTAGCTATCCTTGGATTGCTGGGAAAGTACCCAGAGAAAAAGGTGGAAAATAAGGTGCAATGGTAAGTTGAAATGTTTGGAGGTGTAAGTAATCTAACCCAAGGGACCAGCAGGAATGGGACTTGATCCCAGGTTCTTTTATTCTGAGGTTTGAGGTCTTTCTCTCATCGTCTATTAACTTTCTGGTACTATATTCCAAATTTATTAACACAATATATAGCTCAATAAGCTTGAATAATAGGTATAGAGATATGAAAGCAACTCTTTACTTGCTTTTGAAACTTGCCTATGTAAATCTTTCATTTAAGAACTGGAAGGTGTATATTTTATTATTTTTTTTAAATGTTTATTTATTTTGAGAGAGAGAGAGAGAGAGTGAGCATGAAAGGGGGAAGGGCAGAGAGAGAGAGAGGGAGAGAGAGAATCCCAAGCAGGCTCTGTGCTGTTAGTGCAGAGCCTGATGCAGGGCTTGATCCCACAAACCATGAGATCATGACCTGAGTTGAAATCAAGAGTCAGCTGCTTAACTGACTGAACCACCCAGGCACCCCTTGAAGGTGTATATTTTAAAGCAACTGTTGGGAGAATTTCTATAGACAGCAATCTCAGTAAATGTCATATCAAAAGTAACTCGTTTTTCTGAACACTTAGGATTCAGAGCAGAACCACTAGGTAACTGTTTTGAGCTTCGACAAGAGGGCCAGGAAGCCCTGAGTTCTCAAACAGTTGCTATCCTGTGGTAGATCTTATTTACTTTATTGTAGGTGGAAATGGGAATCTTGGTTGAGTAAAAATCAAATCACATTCATTCTCAGTTCCATTCATGTTTAAGGTACACAGTTGGTTTAGCTGCTTTGTTTGTACCACTTTGGCCCCTTCTGTGATGGCCATTACAGAGTTTGCCCCCTTGTGGTTTGTGACTCTATCAGTATTCACTACCTGACTCAGACCTTTGAAGAGTTAGAGACAAAGATAATGGTCATAAAATGGCCTATATGGTAGTGGTATAACGTGAAAAATGTAATATAAAAACATGCCATTTTTTATTCTAAATTTAAAAAACCAGTTTCCAGTTTTATGCTATAGCTGACATCAGTAGTAGAAAATTTAGAAGTGCAAACTTCAACAATTATGAGAGTCAAGGGTATGGATTCATTCAAGACAAAAAGAAGGAAGGATTGAAATTTCCAAATATTCTCCACTTTAATTATCTTTTCCATTGGGGAGCTCCTTTTGAGACAATGAGCTTAGTCTCTGAAATAAAACCTAGCTTGGGGAGGAGAATGAAATTTATACTCATTATTAATTTATGGTGCATAAAATCAGGTGCCATTGGTTGTTATTCAAAGGCTTGCTGAAAAGTATTAAAAATACACAGATGAGTAGAATTTTAATATTACTTTAAAATCAGATTCATATTGAAAATAAAATCCCCACATTATTTATAAAAATACATCCTCTAATTCTTATGTGGGAAATAGCTCCTAAATGAACAGATGATACCTTTGCAATTTGAATTTACGAGATGTTTATTTACCACTAGGGCAGTTAATTTTGATTATGCAGTGTTTGGTTTATATCAAGCAAATACATTTTTATTTTCCTGCTTTAAATATTATTTTCATGGTTGCATTTATTTAGGGAAAATTATCTATGGTTTGCAGATAAAAGAGAGGCATCAATTGAGTAAATTACGGCATTCATAATTAATTGCTTTTTGTATGCAGCCTCCAACACTGCTAAAGGAAGCCATCACTCCAACATAATATTGAATATATTTAGCATAAAACTGCATTAAACAAAACCTTGGGGATTTTATTAATTTATTTGGAATGAAATCTGCAGATTTGTTTTGGTCAAAAGTTTTCATTAAATTCACTAATTCAAAAGCTCTGTTCATGGCTTCGAAAAGCATATTCTACATGGTCGATATCAGGGTGGACTTGATAACCAAATGGGCCATTGTTTTATGTGAGATAAAAATATGCAGACATTTCCAGTAAGAACTTTTGGCATTAAACCGAAGTGTGATGAATAGTAAAATCTTCACAAAAGATAGCTTCAATATTCAAATATGTAACAGATTATCAAGTTGGTTAATGGAGAATTAGAGTGAAAACAAAGTAAAGCAATATAGAACTTGGAAAAAGCCCCAATTATATCAATCAACAGAGTTCTGATAAATAACATAACTTTAAAATTATGTAATCCTTGATTCCTCTTTGTCTCTTACCTAGTTGGTATCTGAGCGCATCTTACTTTATCTCCTAAATATTTCTAAAGACTAATAGTCTCACTCTCTCCTACTCATGGCTGGCTCCTTTTTATTATTGAGGACTCAGCTCAAATTTCTCAGCTCAGAGGCCAATTCTGGTCTCTAAAATAACCAAACCCTCCATCCTTACTCTATCCTCCCCATCCTCAATGCCCCCTACCTACTTCTGTCAGCTACTCTAGAATGCATCATCTTCTTATTTTATTTACTTGAGATTACTTATCTTTATTTTCTTGCTTACTGTTTGACTCTTGCCACCCCCTCAACTAGAATATAATCTTTATGTAGGCAGGGACTTTGTCAACCATGTCAACTGTTGAATCCTTAGTACCTAGATTCTTAACTGGTACCTGGTATGTAGTTGAAATAACACCTACTTAGGATGTCCTAATTCAGACATTAAGGATATTTTGCCTGGGTAACTATAAGAGTTCCCCAACTGGTCTCCTTGACATTAGTTTCATCTTTAAATCCATTTTCTACACTATTGCTGGGTTGTTCTCTATAATGAAAATCTAATCATATCTCTTCCCACTACTCAGCTCTTTGGTGATTCCTCATTATCCAGATAAGTGTTCTCAAAACAAACAGAGTGAGTGGTATGTGGTATAAACCCATTAAATAGCACATTAAGCTCATGATTTCACAGATATTATTACTGAAAATGAGAAAAAAAGAAAAAAGTATAAATCCACTTATAGACATTGCAAAAATAAATGTGTCCTCAACTGAGTTTTGAATATCCTGATCTAAAAGTCTTCTGTCATTTCAACCCTGCCTACTTCTCTAGCATAATATCCACAACTTCTCCCCATTAATCACACTATTTATTGCCTCTATGCTTTTAGTTCAACTGTCTCCTGGGCCTGGAATGCCCTTGGTTTGATCTCTTCTTTTCTACTATCACCTGGGTAACTCTTTTCATCCTTAAGTCTCAGTTCGTGGATCACCAACTCTAGTAAGCTCAACGTTTGTTTCCTCTTCTTCAGTCATGGTTAGGTACTATTTGCTGTCTTAATATCCTACTAAAATGTTTATCTTTTCACAGGTGTAGGATAACCACTATAGACACATTCAAAAAGAGGGAAAGAATGAAATCTGGCTATTTGCAGCAACGTGGATGGAACTGGAAGGTATTATGCTGAGTGAAATAAGTCAGTCAGTGAAAGACACATACCATATGTTTTCATGCATATGTGGGTCCTGAGAAACTTAACAGAAGACCATGGGGTAGGGGAAGGGGAAAAAAAAGTTACAGAGAAGGAGGGAGACAGACCATAAGAGACTCTTAAATACTGAGAACAAACTGAGGGTTGATAGGGGGTGGGGGAGAGGGGAAAGTGGGTGATGGGCATTGAGGAGGACACCTGTTGGGATGAGCACTGGGTGTTGTATGGAAACCAATTTGACAATAAATTATATTAAAAAATAAAAAAAAATTTTTAAATTAAAAAAGAGGGAAAATGGAGGAGGAGTTAAGATGGTGGTGTAGTGGCAGGGGGCACGCTCATCCCATCCTTTGAACACAGCTAGAGCAACTTCAAATTATTTTGAACACCTAGGAAATCAATTGAAGGAGTAAGAGAACATTCTACATAATTTGAGAGAGAGAACGTGGCAGGCTTATTTTAACAAACAAATCAAAGCACACTTAGTTAAAGGTCCAAACACTTCCCATTGCAAGCAAGGAGGAATTCTGCAGAGGACTGACTGAGGGAAACAGCAGTCAAATTACCACAGTAGAGTGTACACAGCATATACTAGAAACACTTCCTGAAGTTCCAGGCCTTGGACAGTGTATGACCCCATCTTATTATAGCATTACTCTCAGGAGCAGGAAAAATAACAAGCTTTTGTAGCATGCAAACGACAGAAACCTAGACAAAATGACAAGATAGAAGAATTATCCCCAAAAGAAAAATCAGGAAGAAACCACAGCCAGGGATTGGCTCAGAACAGATTTAAGCAATATATCTGAACAAGAATTTAGAATAACAGTCGTAAGAATACTAGCTGGATTTGAAAAAGGCATAGAAAACATCAGAGAAATCCTTGCTGTATGGATAAAAGACCTAAAAACTAGTCAGGCCAAAACAAAATAAAACAAAACAAAAATGTTATAACTGAGATGCAAAATCAACTGGATGTAATTAAAATGAAGATGGAAGATCGGGGCGCCTGGGTGGCTCAGTCGGTTGAGCGTCCGACTTCAGCTCAGGTCATGATCTTGTGGTCCGTGAGTTCGAGCCCCGCGTCGGGCTCTGGGCTGATGGCTCAGAGCCTGGAGCCTGCTTCCGATTCTGTGTCTCCCTCTCTCTCTGCCCCTCCCCCGTTCATGCTGTGTCTCTCTCTGTCTCAAAAATAAATAAACGTTAAAAAAATTATAAAAAAAAATGAAGATGGAAGAATAAGAAGAATGAATAGGTGATACAGAAGATAAAATTATGGAAAATAATGAAGCTGAAAATGAGAGGTTAAGAAAACTATTAGATCACAAAAACAGACTTAGAGACTTCAGCAATTCTATAAAGCACAATAATATCTGTATCACTGGAGTCACAGAAGAAGAGTGGGAAAAAGGGACAGAATGTTTATTTGAACAAATTATAGCTGAGAACTTCCTTAATCTGAGGTAGGAAATAGGCATTCAAGTCTAAAAGGCACAGAGAGCTTCTCTCAAAATCAATAAAAATAAGTCAACACCAAGACATATCATAGTGAAACTTGCTAAGTACATATTTAAAGAGAGAATTCTGAAAGCAGCTAGGGACAAAAGGTCCTTAACCAACAAGGGGAGACCCATAAGTTTAGCAGCAGACCTGTCCACAGAAATTTGGCAGGCCAGAAGGGAGTGGCATGATATTCAACATGCTAAATGGGAAAAATATGCATCCAAGAAAACTGTATCCAGCAAGGCTGTCATTCAGAATAGAAGGACACATAAAGAGTTTCTAAGACAAGCAAAAACTAAAGGAGTTTGTGAACACAAAACCAGAGCTGCAAAAATTATTAAAGAGGACCTTTTGAGTAGGAAAGAGAGACCAAAAGCAACAAAGTTTTGAAAAGAACAGAGGCCATTTACAGTAACAGCAACTTTGCAGGTAATACAATGGCACTAAAGTCATATCTATCAATTATTACTCTGAATGTAAATGGAATAAATGCTCCAATCAAAAGACATAGGGTATCAAAATGGATAAAAAATAAGGCCCATTGCTATGCTGCTTATAAGAGACTCATTTTAGACCCAAAACACCTCCAGATTGAAATTGAGGGGGCGGAGAACTATTTATCATGCTAATTGATGTCAAAAGAAAGCCGGAGCAGCCATACTTATATCAGACAAACTGGATTTTAAACCAAAGACTGTAACAAGAGATGAAGAAGGGCACTGTATCATAATAAAGGGATCTATCCAACAAGAAGGTCTAACACCTGTAAATATTTATGCCCTCAACTTGGAAGCAGCCAAATATATAAACCATTAATAACAATCTTTTAAGAAACTCACTGATAATACTACAATAATAGTAGGGGGCTTTAACACCCCACTTAGAGCAATGGACAGATCATCTAAGCAGAAGATCCATAAGGAAACAGTGTCTTTGAATGGCACACTGGACCAGATAGACTTAACATATATATTCAGAGCATTTACCCTAAAGCAGCAGAATACACATTCTTTTAAGTGCACATGGAATATTCATCAGAATAGATCACATACTGGGTCACAAATCAGCCCTCAAACAGTACAAAAATACTGAGATCATACCATGCATACTTTCAGAGCACAACATCATGAAACTTGAAGTCAACCACAAGAAAAAATTTAGAAAGACCATCATTACATGGAGATTAAAGAACATCTTACTATAGAATGAATGGGTAAGGGGTGTTTGGGTGGCTCAGTTAGTTGATTGTCTGACTCCTGATTTTGGCTTTGGTCATGATCCCAGAGTCATGGGTTCCAGCCCCATATCGGGCTCTGTGATGAGTGTGGAGCCTGTTTAAGATTCTCTCTCTCTGCCCCTCTCCCAGCTCACTCTCTCTATCAAAACAAAATACAACAAAACAAAACACCCCCAAAACAATGAATGAGTTAAGAAATTAAAGAAGAAATTAAAAAACACATGGAAGTCAATGAAAATGAAAACATGACAGTCCACAATCTTTGGGATGCAGCAAAGGTGGTCATAAGAGGGGAGCATACAGCAACCCAGGCCTTCTTAAAGAAGGAAGAAAAGTCTCAAATATGAAACCTAACCTTACATGTAAAGAAAAAGAACAGTAAATAAGGTCCAAAACCAGAAGGAAGAAGGGAAATAACAAAGATTAGAGCAAAAATAAATTATACACATTAAAGAAAACAGCAGAACAGATCAATAAAACTAGGAACTGGTTCTTTGAAAGAATTAACAAAATTTATAAACCCTTAGCCATACTTATCAAAAAGAAAAGGGAAGGGACCCAAATAAATAAAATAAAAAATGAAAGAGAAGAGATCACAACCAACACTACAGAAATACAAACTATTATAAGAGACTATTATGAGCAATTATATGCCAACAAATTGGGCAATCTGGAAGAAATGGATAAATTCCTAGAAACATATAAACTACCAAAACTGAAACAGAAAGAAATATAAAATTTGAACAGAACCATAACCAGTAAAGAAACTGAATCAGTAATCAAAAATCTCCCAAAAAATAAGAGTCCAGGGCTGATGCCTTCCTGGGGGAATTCTACTAAACATTTAAAGAAGAGTTAATACTTACTCCTTTGAAACTGTTCCAAAAAATAAAAAAGGAAGGAAAACTTCCAAACTTCCAATTCTATGAGGCCAACATTACCTTGATTCCAAAACCTGACAAAGACCCCACCTAAAAGGAGAATTACAGACCAGTATCTCTGATGACCACGGATGCAAAAATTCTCAATAAAATACTAGCAAATTGATCAAGTGGGATTTATCACAAGGCTGGAGGGGTGGTTCAACATCTACAAATCGAACAATGTGATACAACTCATTAATAAAAAAAGGATAAGAACCATATGATCCTGTCAATGGATGCAAAAAAAGCATTTGACAAAATACAGCATCTTTCTTGATACAGCATCTATTCCTCACGAAAGTAGGAATAGAAGGAATATACCTCAAGATCATAAAGGCCATATATGAAAGACCTACAGTTAATATCATCTTCAATGGAAAAACTGAGAGCCTTTCCCCTAAGGTCAGGAACATGACAGGGATGTACACTGTTACCACTGTTGTTCAATACGGTAATGGAAATCCTAGCCTCAGCAATCAGACAACCAAAAGAAATAAAAGGCATTCAAATCAGCAAAGAAAAAGTCAAACTTTCATTCTTTGAAGATGACATGATACTCTACGTGGAAAACCCGGAAGACTGTACCAAAAATTTGCTAGAAGTGATACATGAATTCAGCAAAATCTCAGGATATAAAATCAATATACAGAAATTGGTTGTGTTTCTATACACCAATAATGAAGCAGCATAAAGAGAAATCAAGGAATTGATTCCGTTTACAATTGCACCAGAAATGGTAACATACCTAGGAATAAACTCAACTCTGGAAACTATAGAACACTTTTGAAAGAAACTGAAGAAGACACAACGAAATTCAAAAACATTCCCTTCTCGTGGATTAGAAGAACTAACTTTCTTAAAATATCTATACTACTCAAAGCAATATACACATTCAATGCAATCTCTATCAAAATAACACTAGCAGTTTTCATAGAGCTAGAACAAACCATTCTAAAATTTGTATGGAACCAGAAAAGACCCTGGATATCCAAAGTAATGTTGAAAAGGAAAAGCAAAGTGGAGGCCTCATAATCCTGGACCTCAAGGTGTATTACAAAGCTGTAATCATCAAGACCGTATGGTACTAGCACAAAAACAGACATAGATCAATGGAACAGAATAGAGGACTGAGAAATGGACCAAAACTATATGGTCACCTCATCTTTGACAAAGCAGGAAAGAATATCCAATGAAAAAAGATAGGCTTTTCAACAAATGGTGTTGAAAAAACTTAACAGTGACACACAGAAGAATGAAACTGGACCACTTTCTTATACCATCCACAAAAATAAGTTCAAAATGAATGAAAGACCTAAATGTGAGACAGGAAACCATAAAAATCCTCTTTGACCTTGGCTGTAGCAACTTCTTTCTAGATGATTCTCTGGAGGCAAGAGAAACAAAAGCAAAAATGAACTATTAACACTTTATCAAGATAAAAAGCTTCTGCACAGCAAAGGAAACAAATGGCAACCAATGGAATAGGAGAAGGTATTTGCAAATGACATATCAAATAAAGGGCTAGTATCCACAATCCACGAAGAACTTATCAAACTGAACACCCAAGAAGCAAATAATCCAGTTAAGAAATGGGCAGAAGACATGAATAGACACTTTCCCAAATAAGACATACAAATGGCTAATAGACAAATGAAAAAAATGCTCAAAATCACTGAACATAAGGGAAATACAAATCAAAACCACAATGAGATATCACCTCACACCTGTCAGAATGGCTAAAATTAACAGCTCAGGAAATAACAGATGTTGTGAGGATGCAAAGAAAAGGGAACCCTCTTACGCTGCTGGTGGGAATGCAAACTGGTGCAGCCACTCTGGAAAACAGTATGGCGGTTCCTCAGAAAGTTAGAAATAGAGCCACCTTACAATTGCACTACTTGTTACTTATCCAAAGGACACAAAAATACTGATTTGAAGGGGCACGTGCACCCCAATGCTTATAGGAGCACTATGAACAATAGCCAAATTATGGAAAGTGTCCAAATGTCCATCAACTGATGAACAGATAAAGAAGATGTGGTAATACAACAGAATATTACCAGCCATAAAAAATAATTAAATCTTTCCATTTGCAACAATGTGGATGGAAGTAGAGTGTATTATGTTAAGTAAAATAAGTCAATCAGAAAAAGACAAATACATACAATTTCACTCCTGTGGAATTTAAGAAACAAAACAGATGAACCTATGGGAAGAGAAGGAAAAATAAAATAAGATAAAAAAAAAAGAGAGGGGGGCAAACCATAAGAGATTCTTCACTCTAGAGAACAAAATGGGAGTTGATGCAGGGGAGGTTGTGGGGGATTGGCTAGATGGGTGATGGGCATTAAAGAGGGCACTTGCTGTGAAGAGCACTGGGTGTTGTATGTAAGTGATGAATCACTAAATTCTACCCCTAAAACCTATACTATACTATATATTAAGTAGCTTGAATTTACATAAAATCTTGGATGGAAAAAAAGAGGGGAAAATGGAAGGTGCACAGCAGTTTCTGGTCCATAGAAATTCTGAAATCCATCCAGATAGGGGTTGCCGAATTCTTTATTAGGGTTCAGTCTTCTTGCATTGGACTTGTTCACTGTTGCTCTTGGTTCTACTCTCTGGGTTCTGGTACTTCCCTCTGAATGATTCTCCTTTTCATGTAAGAAAACATGACTTTTTTTCTGTTCATAAAAGCTTAGGGGCCTGAAAAGCTCTTTACATATTGTATTCTCTCTCTTTTAGCTCAAGGTAATGATGCTTCCATCAGAATTATTACTCTAAAAGTTGTGGAGTTTGCATTTATTAATTTGCAACCCATACCACTAGATAAAATCCATATTCACACATCTCTTAGAGAGAGCCTTTCGGTTCTCTTCCCTGCAAGGCTGCTGTGTGACTCCCTATGATGCCCTTAAGATTCTCAGAAGTACCACTGTTTAGTGGAGAGGAGCCTCAAGGCTTGCCCTTGAGATCCTGAACTTCCTGTCTGAAAATTTCTATAAGGCACTGTCTTTGATTTATTGGAGGACTTAATAAAGGGTTTTATAATCACACCCTGGGATTCATCCTAGACTATACTACCTTGATCGTGCCGTGGATCTGAACTCTTCCCAGAAGGCATTTATTAAATTTAGATTCATCTGGCACCTGGAAAGACTGAGGGTAAAATCAGTTTTGTTTTTTAACATAGAAAGTCTTGCCTCCTTTATATTTAACAGTTCATTCTTTCACTTATCTCTGGCCTTCTACATTTTATCATAGAGAGCAAGAGGTAGCTGGGTGACACTTTTAATATTCTATATGGAAATCTTACTAAAATTATTATTAAGTACTTACTATTTTTCATATTACTACAGGCAACAGTGTTGCCAGATGTTCTCCCACTATATTACAAAGGTCTCCTTTACTCCAGCTTACAATCAAATTTCTTTTACTTTCCTTTAAACTCCCACTGACAGCCTACTCAAGGTGTTTCAGACTTCTGCTAACACTTGTCCTTTTAGACTTTCACCATGATTTTTCTAGAGGCCCTTTTAGACTTTCACTAATGGTTTTCAATGTTCTTCCAGTGTCCACTTGCTATTTGGCTCAAAGTCTAATGCCATAAATTTTAGGATTTTGTGATGATAGTACCATATTTCCAGATACTAAAATATTTTCTAGTTATGTACAGTATATAAAATAA
The DNA here is from genome assembly GCF_018350175.1 of Felis catus. Lineage (NCBI taxonomy): Eukaryota > Metazoa > Chordata > Mammalia > Carnivora > Felidae > Felis > Felis catus. Next base: position 119,985,257 of record NC_058374.1, read on the forward strand.
TAACTTTAAAAGCCTGTTTCAGTAGGACAGTGGTAGAACTGGAGTCATTTCAAAGGTTTTTTTCACTCACATGTCTAGTGGTGATGTTGGTTTTCAGCTGGAACTTCACTTGGGCCATCAGCTAGAGTATCTACAGATGGCTTCTCCACATGGCTTTTTGGCTTCCTCACAGCATGGTGGCTGGATTCTAAGTGTGAGCCTCCCAAAGAACCAGGAAGAATCTACACTGTATCTTATGACCTAGCCTTGGAGTCATTTAGTGTCATCTCTGCTATAATTACTGGCCATACCATATTCAAACATATGAAATATAGATCACATCTCTTGATAGAAGAAATGTCAATATCATTGTGAGAAGAATGTGTAGATGGAAAGATATATTGTTATCATCTAAAATATAATCTGTCACAAAAAATAAGTACAATACAATACAATTTGTCACAGGCTGACATAGCTAACTTGCTAAATTCATCTTTAATTTTAATTTTTCATGATAAGAAGTCATTTTGGGTGACACTGGATCCTATGTAAATAATGCATTTTAAAAGTTAAAATGAATTTGATGATGCTTTCACAAGAGTGCTAGAACTAGTTTATTTAAAAAGTAAACTTTTAAAGAGATTAATCTGTCCTAGATCCAAAACAATTAGAATACAAATAATGCCTGCTCTCTATGCCATAATTATGCAGCATGCTTGCCATATTAATCACAGTGGGTCCTTACTTGGTAGACAAAAGATGAAGTTTAAAGAAGCTCAGAGTGAATACTTAATTTCATTAGGAGGTTCGGGGCATTAAATCACCTATCTACGTACTGGATATAATGTGCTGGACTGCTGGACTGTGATGCAGTACAGTCGAAAGAGACCTGAAGGACAGATGTACTTGAGTTGGAATCTTGGTTCTTCCATTTATAAGTTACTGTCCATAGGTAAGAAAATTAATTTATCTGAACTTCAGTTTCCTTATCAGTTATGGGCTGAATTATAATCTCCCAAAATTCATACGCTGAAACCCTAACTCCCAGTTCTGAAGTCCTATTGACTATATTTGGAGTTAGGGCCTTTATAAAGGTAGTCACATAAAAATGAGGCCTCATTTAATGAGGCTATTAAGATGGGGCCTTATCTGATCTGATCGCTGTTCTTACAAGAAAAGAAAATTGCGAATTAGTGACACCAGCAGCACACATACAGAGGGATGACCATGTGAAGAGGCAGTAAGAAGGTTGCCATCTGCAACCCAAACAGAGGCCTTAGAAGAAAGCAGCTCTGTCAGCATCTTGATCTTGGACTTCTGCTTCCAGAATGGTGAGAAAATATTAATTCTGCTGTTTAAGGCACCCAGTCTGCAGTATTTTGTTATGGCAGCCCTAGCAAACTGATACACTATCTTTAATATGAAGATAATAATGCCTATTTTATAGGGCTGCTCTGATGATTGGATCAGACATTTATAAAACACCAAACAATGCCTGACATTCTACAGGCAACAGATGAAGAAATCACCCTCTCTGGGATAAGATTGTGCTACATATCTGAAATTAGAGAAATAAAGTTGAAATCTCAACAAATACTGAGACCCTTTCATAGTTCTTGAATGTTTTACTTCTCTGGGTAAGTTATGTGTTCTCTCTATAGTTCCTTAATGTTGTATCAGATAAACACTAGGATTCCTTTTTGAAGTCGGCTAGCTTATGTCTATATTCCCTTCCCCTGATGAATATTATTAGGTTCCTTCTCCCCTGTCATGAAGACCTTCCTCCATTGATGACCACAGGCACTTCTTGGGAGGGTTCTTGAGACATCTTCATATATAAATGAGAAACCTCTAATTTTGGTGTGTTAAGAAACAGGGGTGTGATGATCTCCAGGCTCTGTCTCAACACTTCCTCTCATTCATTCCTAACTGCCTTATGGTTCTTAGTAAATGACAAAGTATTTGAAATTTGAGTGTTTATTTCCCACAAGAACATCCAATGAAAGGAAGATCACTCCTACTTATCCTTACTCTGACCAGAATTAAATACAAAAGCAAAAACAAAACCAGAATTCCTGGATTCCTTGACAGACCACATAAGAACTACATTATTAAAGCAATTTTGATGCCACTGAACAAAATAGCCACTGAGAATCCAAGCAAATACTAATTTTACCAGCAGAAAAAAGCCTGAAGGAATTTTTAAAATATCGTTTATTGGAGAGAAATATAAGGTAATAAAATGGGGGGTGGTGTCTAAGGCTTCATGAATACATGGAACATGGGAGATAGAACCAAGGATGCACTTATAACTTAGTAATGAATTTCTTCCCTTTACTTTTGAGGTTAGCAGGTTATACAAAAGATCCATGAGTTCTCAGCGTTGTTCAAAAGCTTGCTTGCAAACCATATCTAGACCCTAGACAAGCAGGATCTAGTTCATGACACTAAATGACTTAAAACTGGTTTGTCACTTATTGGTGCTGGGTCTTATATGAACTCAGATGGATAAAGAAGTGAACTCACTGTAAGACTGAATACACATTTTATGGAATGGAACAGACCATTGTGAAGTTTTGCCTTGGAAACTACTTCCAAACAGGTCTCATCTAGTAGCTTGCATAATGCATGTGTGTGTGTGTGTGTGTGTGTGTGTGTGTGTGTGTGTGTGTGTATTTTACCCAAGAGATAGATAACCTGAACATGCTTTGTGCGTCATTCTCAACAAATTCATTTAACCTGCAAGCATACTGAAGAGAGCAATAATAATCCATTAATGTTATTGTACACTTTGTGACATAAAAGATAAAACTATTCAAGTGAGAATGTCAGAAATCAAGACTTATATTCTCTTCCATGGAATGGGGTGGTTATCTTGCTAAGAAGCAGCTGCCTATCAAAAAATTACATTTTCCCAGCCCCCATGCATTTAGATGGAACCAAGCAATTAAGATACGGCCAAGAGAAGGCAGGCAGAAGTGATGCAGACTACATTCAGGCCTGGTTCAGGTAAACCTCCACTCTTTTTCCTATCTATTGAATGGATATCAATACCCAGGGTGACCTTGGCAGCCATATGTTCAAAGTCTCTGAATAAACCCCTGCATCTAGGTACTATAATTTGGACTTTACATGAGCAAGAAAAAAATTGCTGTGATGTTAAGCCACTAAAATTTTGGGGGTGTATCTGTTCTCAAAGCTACAGTTTATCTTAACTAATATGGAAGAGGCATAGAAAGAAGGAAGTTCTTCAAATAGTTTGTTTCCTTATCCTTTTATGTACGCTCTTCTGCTGTTTACCCCCTTCTGTGATCATTACTTATCCTTTGAGACCAAAGACAGGTATCACCTCCTGTAAAAAGTCTTTGAGACCTAAATATAGAATTCATGTGATGGGCTAAAATCCTCTGTGTACATGACCATCTCGGAATATCTAACAACTTTACTGGCATATATTTGTTGAATTAATATAAATTAATGAAATAAATGGAGAAACAGAAATACTTTGACTTAAACATGAATGTGGAAAGTATAAGCTCTCTTGAAATTAAGGAAGTAAAATATCCACCAGTTGTGGAAAATGCAATTGCCTTAAATATTAAAAAATACTTATGTATATAAGTCTTCCTCTTGCTCTATATTACCTTATATTAACCTAAATTATAGCATCTAAAATGTAGCACATTGTGCTTATGCAAGTCTGACTCCTTTACTAGATTATGAACTTCTTGAAGACAGAGGCCATGGTTTTATTTGTGTTTGTATTTCCAGGCCCCAGGAAGTTCCTGAAATAGTGTAGGCCCTCAATTGATGTCTATTGACTGTCTTTTTGTCTAGGTGACTGGCTAACTGATAGTTTAAGAGGTAATCTCAAAGCTTTCATCAATAAGAAAAGTTAAGCGAATTAGATTAGCTCTATTATAAGAAAAAAAAGGCTATTTAGATACAATCTATATCACCCTAATGTGGCAAGCCTCATCCAATAAGTTGAAGGACTGAATAGAACGAAAGGGCTGAGTATGAGGGTACTCCTGCTGCCTGACTGCCTTGAGCTGGCACATTGTTTTTTTCTCCTGCCTTTGAACTCAACTGAAATAGCAGATCTTCTGAGTCTTGAACCTGCCACCTTTCAGACGGGAGCCATACATTGACTCTCCTGGGTCTCCAGGTGCCAAATGCAGACCGTGGGACTTATTAGCCCCTTAATCTCAAGAGCCAATTCCTTATAATACATCTCTTTCCATATATATTCTGTTTCTCTGGAGAACTCAGACTAATATATGGGCCCAGAAAACAAACCCTCCCACAGAGAGTTCCTGCTTTCTTCTTTAATCCACTAAATGAATAGAGAGGATTTTAAGGATTTAGGGGAAGGTAGGGACACAAAATGGACAGTGTCTCATTCCCTGAATACAGAATGAGAAAAGAGTGAATCAATTAGCCTGCACTGTACTGCAACATGAGTGAAAAATAAACACTTCTAGAGTTGATCCCCTAAGATTGGGGAGTTGATCTGTTATAGCAGCTAGGATTATTAACTGTAGCACACATTGCATGCTGGATTTTTATGGAACTGAAGGCAAATCCATTCCAAACCAAAATGTAACTAAACATTAACTATCTCAGTTGAATGAGTAACATTTTTTCTTGTGAACTTTCAAAATTACCACATGAGGAAAATCTGAGTCATAAACTGATAGTAGAGGAGTTCTTTACCATTGCCAGCTACTGGTTCACATGAAGGCCATGAGACTAGCCCAAGTAGCAGGATTCAGGGGCACTGCTTGGAGTTCAGACCTGATTCATGTAGTCTGGCATTTCTTAAGATACAAAGAACAAATCCTATATGTTGGTAGGTAATCCCATAACAATTAGCAGCTCAAGAATACTTTCATTATTTTTTTCTAGCTATACAAATGCCTATAACTAATATACCAAACATTGTGACCTTGAATAAATTAAAGAACTTCCTAAAATTAGGACATATTTTACCATAAATCAGCCTCAAAATAGGTTTAATCCATTCATCAATTAAATGAGTCTTTATTGAGAACCTAATGTTTAAATTGCACTATGAGAATACCAATATTTAATCCTAATTACCTGTGAAAAATAATGGTTTCATATGGCTTAACCTAATACGTGGCAGACACTGTTGTAGGTGCTAGGCATTCAGTAAGAATAAAACAAAGTCCTTATTCTCATGGAACTTATGATTTAGCAGTGAGAGACAGAAAGAAAACAAGACAAATGTATAGTTATGTCTGGTAATGATAAATGCAATAGAGAAAAGGAAGACAAGAGGATGGGGTGTTGTGAGGGGAGGAAGTCGCTACTTTATAGTGGTCAAGGAAAGAATCTCTGATTAAGTAATATTTGTGTACAAACTGTAGGAAGTGAGAGTCAACTATATGGCCAACAGGAGGAAGAGAATTCTAAACAGAAGAAATAGGAGATGCAAAGTCCCTGGGGCATAAACGTCCTTAGTATGTTCAAGAAACAATCTTGACTGGAGCAAAGTGGGCAAAGGGGAAAGCGGTAAGAGGTAAGGTCATAGAGCTAGTAGAGCCAGCTTATGTAAACCTTGTACTACTTTATAAGGACTTTGGCTTTCATTGACACATGAGATGAAAAACCTTGAACACTTTTGGGGAGAGAAGGGACATCTGTTTTCAATCACTCTAGCTACTCTGTTGAGATGAGACTGTAGGAAAGACAAGGTAAAAGCAGATCAATTAAAAGGCTATTGCCATAATCCAGTTAGGAGAAGCTTGTGGCTTGGTCTAGGATATTAATTGTGCAGCTTCTGAGAAGTGGTTAGATTTTGCTATATCATGAAGGTAGAAATAAGGTTTTGCTAACGTCTGGTTGTGGAGTATGAAAGAAAAAGAAGTTCCAAGGATGTTATCAGCAAGTGAAAAGGATGCAGCTGTCATTAACTGAGATGGGGAAGAGCATAGGGGGCACAAGTTTTGGGACTTGTGAGAATTAGGAGTTTAGTTCTGGACATGAAAAATGTTAAGATGCCTATTAGACATTAAAGTAGAAATGTCAAGTAGGCAGCTGAATACCAAAAGGAGAGAGAGAGAGAGAGAGCCAGATTAGAGATACAAACTTGAGTCCTCAATATGTTTAAGACAATAAACTTCAGGATGAATACCATCTAGAGAGAGAGAAGACAGTTGAGAACTAAGTCTGGGGCATTTTGATATTTAGGGGTCAAAGCACCAGCCAGAGGGAATGAAAGGAACAGCTGGTGAGGCAATATCATTTTGAATGCAAGTCTCCAGTCTTATGTAACCTCTCCAAGTTTCAGTTTCACAAGTAAAAATGCAGATAATAATCCCTATGTCATAGGGTTGCCAAAGACTGAAAATAGGTAGCATGGGAAAACATAACACAAAACCTAGGTTGCTCCTGATCTTTGGTGAATTTCTGAATAAATGCCAAATGTCTCATGTTTTCCCTCCATTTTTTGCCTTGTAGTAAGATCCTCAAATATGAATCCTGTAGTACAACAGTATTGGCCATGCAAGCAAGAGCTTCAATTATTCTTCAATTATTCATTATAGATTTTTCAATCACAGAGCTCACTATTATTAGGTCTTTGTCATTGCTTTTCTCTCCTTTTGTTTTATAAGTGAATTTAAGGTTAAAGAGGTTGTGATCACTAGAATGGGTGAGGGGTGGATTCAGGGGATGGGTGTGGTAATGAATTCTTTAATAGTTGGCATTAGCATATCATTACTTCAACATTTAACTTGCTCACCAAATAATTTCAGAGGATTTGTTCAGTGCTATGGAAGAACTATCTGTATATAAATAGCTGGGTTAAGTAGACCTTTTGCTGCTGCTGTTAAAACCTATTGTTGTAGCTAGACACCTTGTAGTGATTCAAGATCATCTGTCTTTGAAGAAAGTCTATGCTTTCTTTGATGCAAATGTGGGTTCTTTTATCTCTAAAAAAAAAAAGAAGCTTTACTTAGGATGAGTAAAGAAAGTGTTTATTGAATAAATCAGGGGTAGCTGAAATAATACTCAGCCACAATCATTTGCTTTTATTTCACTTCTCTGTTTTCAACATATATCACTAAATGCTGACTGAAAGAATGAATGGGAAAACTAAAGGAATGAGCTAATCCATAGATGAATGGATTTTCTGTTTTTCTCTTGTCAGAATCTTCCTATATAATTATAGATAAGTTCTGCGTTACCCTGGTATCTATCCTTCACAACAAGAATCCCTAAGTAGGGATACTTTTCATAAAGAAGAAAAAAAAATGCAGAGCAACACCAAAACTTATCTAGGATGGTAATTAAGTAGTCTGTAAGGCATCTCAGGGCACTCTCTGATCCCAGCATCATGTTCAAGCACATTCTTTTTTAAATTCCTGTCTTTCTTCTCTCCCTCCACCTTCCAGAATCAGATTCAAATTCTACATAGCCTTTTTGGGAAGGAGGACTGGGTAGCAATAAAGAGGAAAGTAAGGCCCAGGTGCTTTAACCCAGTGTTGTTACATGAGTGCCCAATATAGAGTAACTAGAAAACAGGCTACTAGTAAAGTGGACTATAGGACAATGGAACTGATGTGTCAGGTAAGCTAAGGCTCAGACTACAACAGTGCTTTGCAAAGAATACTCCAAACCACACATCATTAAATTTTTTTAAATCCAAAAACCATTCATATTAGTAAGATTTTATATTTCCCTATATCTTTCTCTCTATCTCCACACCTACCACCTCAGTTCAAACCATTGTCTTCTCTTGCCAGGACTACTGCAAAGCCTTTTTATCAGTCTCTGCTGCCCATCTATAATTCATTCTTCATGTAGCAGCTGGAATGACCCTTCTAAAATATAAATCAAATTCCCACTCACCTCAACAGACATTTAAAATCTTCCAACGGCTCCCCAGGGTACTTGGAATGAAGCCCCAAATCCTCCCCATGGTCTTTTAAGGTTCTATGTGATCCAGCCCTTGTCACCTACCACCTCTCTGATTTCTTCTGGGACCATTCTCCCCTTCACTACTCTCAGGTACATTCGATATATATATATATATATATATATATATATATATATATATATATATATATAGTGTGTATAATATATATATTATTACTATATATATAATGCTAATTAAGTAAAGATATATCCTCAATTAGCATATAATAAACTGAACACATTTAAAGTATACCATTGATAAGTTTTAACATTTGTATACATGTATGAAACTATAATCACAATCAAGATAATAGATAAATCTATTATCCCAAATTTTCTTTTGCCCTTTTGTAATTTCTCCCTCATGCCCCTCTTTGTCCTCTAATCCCCAAGGCATCAAATGACCTGCTTTCTGTCACTATAGATAGGTTTACTTTTTCTAGGATTTTATGCAATGAAATAATACAGTGTGTCCTCTTTTTTTTTTTTTTGTCTAGCTTCTTTTACCCAGCATAATCATTTTGAGTTCATCCATGTTGTTACATCTGTAGGGGAGGGAAAATTTTACTTCTTACCTCCAAGGTTCTTCTAGCTGGTTTAGGAATTAAGTTGACATGAGACAGACTATCAGGAGAAAAATCCAGTTTGTTATGTGCACATGGAGGCCTAATGATGAAATTGAGAATCCAAAGAAATGACCATGGCAGGCAGTTTTTATATATTTTAGACAAAATACAATAAATTTGTGAGGAACTGACAGGAGCTTTAATTCATAAGGAATTCTAAGCAGAACTTGAGCTGAGGTAGTAGATTAATAAAAAGTAACAGTGTCTGTTTTTATAGACTTCTTGACTTTAAAGTCCCTATCTCTGGTGATTGGGATCTGTTATTTCTATATACAGGGAGGGTACCTTTTGTATGGAAGTTTTATTTCCTGGTTTCAGGGGAATAGAGGATGGTCTGAGTGTCTTTGTACTGGCTGTTTCCCAGGTAGCTTCAATTCAAAATAATCAGTATGTCAATGTGGCACATTTTGGGGTCGTCTCCTCTGGACCCCTAAAATGCACCACTATCAGTAGTACATTCCCTTTTACTGCCAAATAATGGATATAGCACAATTTGTTTATCCATTCACCTTTGGTGAACATTTGGGTTATTTCCAGTTTTGGCTGTTAGAAAATAAAGCTGCTATGAACATTAATTACAGGTTTTTGTATAGACATATGCTTTCATTTCTCTTGGGTAAATATCTAGGAATAAATGGCTGGGCCACATGGTTAGGTATATGTTTAACTTTTTATAAACTGCCAAACTTCTTAGGTTATACCATTTTACATGAGAGTTCCAATTGCTCCACATTCTCACCAACACTTGGTATGACTAGTCTTTAAACTTTGTAATAGATGTGTATTATACTAATGACTAATGACGTTGAGTATCTTTTATTATGTTTATTTGCTATCCATACATCTGTATATCTTCTGTGGAGAGGGTCTGTTGAAATCTTTTTCTCATTTTTTAAATTGAGCTGTTTGTTTCCTCATTATGGGACTTCAAAATTCTTTATATATTTTGGATCAAGTCCTTTATCATATATGATATTTGGAAATATACTCTCCCAGTCTGTGGTTTATCTTACTGTTCTCTTAGCAACATCTTTCTGAAGGCAGAAATTCTTAATTTTGATCAAGTCCAAATTTATCATTTTCTTTTATGGACTATACATTTGGTGTCATTTTTAGACATATTTTTGCCTAACCCAAGGTTACAAAAACTTTCTCTAATGTTTGCTTCTAGAAATTTTAGACTATTAGGCTTTTGTTTGTATTTATAATTCACTTGAGGTAATTTTTATGTGGTATCTGATATTACCAGGAATATTTGTTGAAAAGACTTTTTTTCTCTGGTAAATTGCATCTTTGATAAAAATCACTTGGCCATATAAATGTGGATTTATTTCTGGACTCTGTATTGTGTTCCATTGGTCTATTTATTTAACTTTAGACTGATACCAATATTAGAGATTGTGATTTTATAGTAAGTCTTGAATTAGTATGAGTCTTGCAACTTTAACTTTTTTCAAAGTTGTTTTGGACTATTATGCATTCTTTACATCTACATGTATATTTGAAGATCAGTCTGCCAATTTCTACAAAAAAGCCTGCTGCGTTTTTGATTAAAGTAGTATCTGTCTGGTCTCTGAAACTGAAGTTTATTATCACTTTGAGACCTTTACATTTGTTGTTGTTGTTTTCTCTTTACACAGATTTCCACATGGCTGGGTCCTTTGCACCATTCAAGTTTCAGTTCAAAAGTAATATCCTCAGAGACAACTTTCCTTGACTACCCAATTTAAATGAACACCCCTCATCTCTTTATATCAAAGCATTCTGTTTTATTGACTTCACAACATTAACTAGAAGCTGAAATTAATTTCTTCCATTTGTTTATTTACTTGCTTATTATCTGACTATACACCTTTGGAATGTAAGTTTTAGGAGTAGAGACCTTGCTTGTCTGAAAGCAAGCAGTTTGTATCTCTAAAGCTGAAAAGTGCCTCTGACAAGCAGACACTAAATATTTGTCAAATGAGTGATTGACTATTTGACAAATGTGCCTATAAGTAAAAATTCAACTAGTATGGAACAATCATAATATTCACTAGCACATATTAACTTACTAATGAAATATTTATCTGAGCAGATTATGGGGAATGTTATGGTTATGAATGTTTCTCAAAGTTTTAGTTCTGTTTAAGGTTTCCAATTGTGCTTTTTGGGCTAGATTATGACATATCAGAAATATAGATTTTTTTAAACCACACTTTCATTTGGCTCAGTAGCTCTTTTAGTATATTTTAGAAGAGATCTCATATAAGAGGGAGATAAAATGCACATGATTTTAGGAAAATGTATAAACTTGAAAAAAATAAAATCTTTGCCTAAATATTATACAGATAAAGAGTAGAAAGTTTCAGGTCCATGAAGAATTATAGGTATTTGCAAAATAATATCTGATTTAAAAAGAAAAGAAACTAGCCACAGTTTTGATACAACAGAGAAAGCAGTTATAAAAGTATTTTATTAATGTGCTTGATTTTTTAAAGTAACAAACAACAACAAAATCAATTTATTGAATCCTATCCATGTTTCAAATGTATGAACAGGATTTTATCCTTAAGAAGCTCATACAACGCTAGTATATAGCCTAAAGCTGTATACTAGTCTAAACATAGAATTTTCTTTCCTCACTGTACTACCTCCCTTACTCAGAACTGTCATTCATTTACTCTACTAAACTTGTACTAAGCACCAACTATGTGTTGGGAACCATGTTAGGCAATGGTGATAAAAACAAATAGAGTCCTAAATCTTCAAGAAGTCATAAATTTTATAACTTTGATTGCCTGAAGGAAAAAGAAAACACAATTGAAAAGACTGAAAATCATGAAAATGATTAATTTCTTTCCATTATGGTCCTTATGTGACCTTCATTCAATACTTATGCCTCATGGTGGGCTTAGCTTTCCCCTTCCTCAGCCAAGTGACTCAGAGGCAACTACAGATCTAGTGTTCTATTATTAGCTTTCTCAAATCTGATTATTCTAAGAAGCGCTTCCCACTGGCAACATGGTAATCATGTTTAAATATAACTCTCTATGATCAATCTAAATCTCTAAATTTTTAACCAACTTTCCCTGTGGCTTAGAGACTCTATTATTGTTGTTATTATTATTATTATTATTATTATTATTAATCTACATTTTTATGATCTCAGGTTACTTTAATGGGTAAGAGGGGTGTGTGTGTGTGTGTGTGCGTGTGTGTGTGTGTGTGTGTGTGTGTGTGTGTGTGTATTTGAGTCTATTCTTTTACACAAAAGTGTTAGACAGGGACTCTTTGAATAAAGACCTTTGGCTCTTCTTGGTGGTTTTCCCCTTTTCCTATACTCTTTCCTGCGCCTTCTCCATGTTCTAAAGTTAAAGTTGCCAGGATGAGATCTAATAGCATGTTTGTATAACAACTCATAACTTATGGCTTGTATAATTATAGAAGCTAACATTTATTGAATATTTCTTATGTAGAAGGCACTAGGCAACATATCTGCTCTCATTTTATCTTTGCATTAATCCTGTGGGATCAGGGTTCTTATATCTCCATTTTACCAAGTAAAATGAAAAATTTCACCCAGATTACAGCAAGTATAGAATAAGATTTTAACTTAACCCTGTCCAGTCACAACGTATATACTTAGTCACTACCTGAACATGAAGGTATACTTTAAGGTTAGAAAATACTAGTATTAAATACTAAGAATGATTTCTATATCCTTTGCAAGTCTGTTTTCCAGGCTTTTAATAACCAGGGCAATGAGAATAAAATAGCTTGTTTTCCATCTTCATAGACTTTTTTTTTTTAAACTAGCTGTTAGTAGAAAACGTTTGCCTCTGCGGATCTGGAAACACAAAGCTATAGCTGACCTTTCAGTTATTTTTGCAATTTTGACCATAGGCCATTTATTCTATTTCATGTTTATAGCTTCTGAAGAGTGGGAAGGAAAGCTTATGAGTTAACATAAAACATAAAACTGTCAGTATCATATGAAATAAAGGCATAATTTCATAGCAAACCATTATACAAATTATGTTACTCTTTTCCTTTCAAACTATCAAAAATGAAAACTATAATTACTTTTCAATTTTTCTTGGTCCTAAGCTTCTACCCTATTACTTTTGAATACTGTATTTGTTTGTGGTTGTTTTTAACTATATAAACATAACTTTAAGTTATCTAACTTTCAGAGTAAACAGTTGCCCAATTTTCCAAAGATCATACTCTGACAATTGTATTTAGGACTTATCTATATGCATGTCCATATTCAGGAAAAAAAAGGATTAATTAACTGATAAAACATATTTTCCTAATAAGTACTTTTCTAAAAATCTCTCCTCCCCCTTTTTTGTTAAGCACATTGTATTTTCTTTTTGATATTATATGTTGACATCCTCCTGGCCACGTAGCTTCAGTGGTGGGCACTTGTTTTATTGATTTTTTGCTTCTCCGAGAGAGGGACAATGAATGATCTAAATATACTGCTGTTACCATCCTTGGTAAGCAAATCACAGTTCCTCTAATCTGTTTATTGAGCTTGTCTTTATAATCAATACAGATGGCTATAGTCAAATCAATTTTGAGATAAGCTATATTGAATGCTGAGAGTCTGATTTGAATGGTTCAACATAACAGACGATGAAATCTATGCAATAGCTAGTCAATCAGTATGCTTTAGGAAAATAAAAATGTCTTAGTTAATTTATTAGGAGGGAAAGAAATCTATACTAAAAGGAGTAAAATTAAAAATCCAATCAAGAGATTAAAATCCCAGGAGTGTTTGGCCTGAGTAGTGGATCCCTATAAGATACCTATATGATTTCATACAGACCTACAGATCATCTAATGAGTGGTTGTTTAATATGATAAATACAGCTCATTATTATTTTCAAAGGATACAAATTATAAATAATTACAGGTAAACTGTCATTCCAATACTTAATGTGATGTGGATGACACATTACACTGGGCCTTTTGTTTTTTCCACTTATTGAAACTCTACTGAGATTAGAACATCACAGAGATTCAGATTTGCAAATGAAGAAAAAGAAACAGATCTAAGCCTATTAAAATAAACTCCTTGAAACATCTACGTTTTGGTTGCAGTACCATTTTGTTTTGTTAACATATCTAGAAATCACTTTCCCATTATAAGGAGGCTAGAGACAAATAAAAAGGCTCATGCCGATCTGTTCTGAAGAATTTTAGTAAGTAAAACATTGTGTTCAAAACTTGTATGAAATAAAAAAGAAAAAAAACCTCAGTAGGTGCAGAAAGGAGTTAAAATGTATATAGCTCTACTTTTGCTTGTTCTACAAGTGAGCCTTGGTCTTGATTGGGTGCACAAATGTAAAAGTTTAGGTGTAAAGTTTGATTGTATAGTTTAGGTCAGAATTTGATGTGGATGTGAAGACTGGAAAAAAAATGAAAAAGTAAGTGACACTTGGTGACAAGAAAAAAAAGTCAGTGAAAACCTGAGTCCTCTTCTGAGTGCATGGGTAGAATGATCACTTATGGGATATAGAAATAAAGGGATATTGGTTAGAAATTATGTACTGTAGTAATGCATTTGGTGTACCACTTTAGGCTTATGTTAATGGAGTGATGGGAAACCCTGTGATAAAAGAGATTTTATCACTTATTTATTAAAATACATTTATGTATTAAATGTGTATAATATATTTACTCATTCATTGATTTATTCAATTACATTTAGTATACACTATGAGCTAGGCACTGAGTGAACTGAAGAGACTCCACCTCCTGATGGAATTTTAAACTGGATACAAAAAAGATAAGCTCTTGGGGAAAAAAAATACAAAAAGAAAACATAACCATTATACTCAATAGGAAATACCAAAATTCATACAAACACTGATAACTGTTAAATATTGCTTGTATAAAGTAGTTAGTGTTGTACGTGAGAAAGATATAAATCAATAGCAAGGCATTGGAAAGACAAGGATCAAATGAAGTTAGTTTGAGAAGGCCAAGTAGGATTTGGCATTTAAAAGATGGGAAAAGACAGAATTTGCTCAAGTGGAGTGGGAAAGGCATATCAGGCAGGACAAATAGTTTTGGGTTGGAGACATGTGTGTGATGAAAGGATTTTTTTTGGCAGACACAGAGAATATCATTAGTTTTTAACTCTGTGTCAGTTCCTATACACAAAAGAGATTCACATGTTTATCGATGCAGAGATTCTCTTTCCAATGGGACAACAATGCAGATTTATTCCACTGTGAAGAGACTTCCTACGTAAAAATCAGATTTTTTTTAGAACAAATGAAGTGCTATTTATTTGCATACCAAAATAATTATTTGACTTACAAGGAAATTTGCCACAGTGTTATTTAAATAAATTCCTTTTATGTAGTAAAAACATAAAACTATTTTCTAAAATGTGTTCAATACACTCTTCTCCTGGGAACACATGTATTATACAAAAGAATGTATCCATTTGCTTTTCAATAAGACAACAGCAGCCCTACCATTTAATATTATTTAACTATTAATAAACATGTCAAGAAGGCTCGATTAAAATAAGATTTTTCTGGTTCCCTTGAAAACAGTCTTTGGAGATCAATGGGGGCTGTACACAGATTTTTAGACAGGAATTGAGTGAAGAATAAGTATGACATTGTTTTTCATTAATGTGCCAGGCATATGAATTATTATAGTGGCTTGAAAGAAAATAATTTCATCTAAGAATCTTTCTAATTCCCTTCCATTCCATGGCTTTCTAGTGTCACCTAAAAAATATTTCAAACCAAGACGGCCACTTTATTAAGTGACTCAAAGAGTCAAATTTGGCAACATATATTTGGCTTTTTCTCTCTTAAACAAATTATAAAGTTGTGACTATAATCTCATTTGGTTTTGACTTCCTTCTTGTCAGTCATCTAATCAATAAAACACATTTTATATAACCCAAAGCATGCTGAAAGTAGAGATGACATTAAAAATTACAATACTAAATTTTATAAGGACTTAAACTACAGTGCCACAAGAGGTACAGAAGCTTAGTTATCATATTCTTTAACTAATTGGATTCAAATGTTTGCTTCTGAGAAATATGCAGAAAGGCAACTTGGTTATCAAGCAATTTTAGCAAATGTACATACTGGTCAGCATGGTCATGTTTGAAAAAAAGTCACATAATACGTATATGTGGCAACAGAGCAAACTCCAAGAGAGCCGTGCCATTGAAAATTGAAATATACATTGAAAATGTATATTTCAGTTATAGCTAATCTAAAACAGTATATTTGTTACATGAGGAAGACATGCACATTATTGAAAGTTGTGAACTTGTGTTAAAAATCTAAATTTAGAAAACCTATCATGAATGAAATGTGGGTTCTGTCAGTCATTAACCATTATCCCAGATTAGTTTTCTGTTTCAGGAAGAAAAACAACCTATTCTAAATATTTTCTTAATATACTTTCCTACTTAGGGCTCCAATCACCTATTAACCAATCATCTATATATCTATCTAAAACAAGTATTTATTAAGGGTATACTATATTGTTCTGAACCCTGGGGTTCCAGTAGTGAATCACACAAGGTGCCTGTACTCAGTCTAGAGAGGTCAATAGACTATAAGAGAGTAATCAAACTAATAATGTCAGTATTGATAAGCTGTATGAAGAAAAAGAAAGCAAAGTAGGAGGAGACAGAGACTATTGTAAATAGAGAGCCAGAGAAGCCCTTCCTATCTGGGTAGGTTTCATTTGAGGAGAGGATTCTTGCTCCCCTGAGCACTTCCTGTGCAGTGCTGACTCTTGGCTCTTCTCTCTTCCTACTGCTATTATTTTTACTAGTTTTTGCCTCTGAGAAAGAGAAAGGTAGGAGGTGAAACTTGAGTGTGACAATATTGTTATTGCTGACAGCTCTACAGAGAGGTTTGGTTCAAAAGCAGACTGACAAGAATGGATAAAATGAGATATTCTTGGATTCTAACAATGTACTTTTTCTATGCTACCCTGAGCTCATGTATCAATAGATAATTGAGAGTTTCCTGATTTTCTGAGTAATCTCAGTGTATCATAGACTCTGGGGATATGTCTGGCACTGGTCATTTATAATACATGAAATATTATGGCTTAGTAGTCAGTTTTAATTGGTTCATCTCTAAATTTGCTAGAAGTCATCTTGAATCTTTAGCAATGAATCTGTAGTTTCATACTCTTGAATTAGTAAAAAAGATGAATGTATCTATTTTACATGTTATATATATTCTGATATTAATTAATTAATTAATTTTTTTCCAATATATGAAGCTTATTGTCAAATTGGTTTCCATACAACACCCAGTGCTCATCTGATATTAAATTAAATTAAATTAAATTAAATTGTTTCCTAGTTCCTTGACTCATATAATAAGGACTATCACTAGATTAATTGCAAAAGCTATGGATGATATAACAGTCTCTAAGTACTATTTACTTAGGATGGTGGAGCCTCCTACCAATAAGATGAAGTCCTGTGGGAATATCTTAGATCTAAAAGTAGTTCTTTGCAGTCACAAGGGCAGAGAAAAATGTTCATATTTCTAGAGAGAAAGAGATGCAATATATAGGCTTGACTCAGAGTCCTTGGAAATACAAACACAACAAGGAATTCTTGTTTATCAAAATTCTTCTTAGGAAGCTAAGTGATATTCTACAACTAAAATCAAAAGTGAAATCTCTGTCTTAGGGTATTCTCTTGACCTACATCAGTACTCAAGAAAGCTTGAAATACCAAGAAAAGTTTCCTAGAATCAAGAAGCCTAGGGTAAAAAAGGATCTTAAAAATCACTAGTCCAATTCTCCATTGAAGACCTGAATCATTGGGCAACTTCCCTGCATACAATATTCAGACTCAGTAATGGAGAACTCATTTCTTTTTAAAGCAGTGTATTCCTTTAATGAAAGAGTACATAACTGGTAAAACACTCTCCCTTGTCAAGTTAGAATCTATTTCTCTTTAACTTCTATTTCCATAACTTCAATTGAACTATTCTGTAGGGGACTCTACTTTTATGGAACATTTGACTACACACAAGTATTTGCTGGAGCCATAATTTAGATTTTAGACCCATAATTTAGATTTTGGGGAGGCATGGTGGGGCAAAGTGGGAAGAGCAAGAGGCCTTAGTCTTGTCCTCCAATGCAGAACTACTGAAGTTCTTCACCAAAGTTACTGGGTATTCATGTGGATCTGCTGATAAAGTGGCTCTTTAATTTTCACTGTGCTGTTTCTTGTGTACTTTTCCTCAACAATCTCAAGTGCAAGTGGGCATTGCAACCTCAGAGATTATCTAGCCCAACCTTTCTATTTAACTCTAATGGAAGGCAAGTTCTGAAGAGACTAATTCTTGCCCAAGGTCACATTGCCAGCTTATTGAAGAGTTGAGACTAGAAAATCTATCCTCTTAATCACTGGTTCAGTACTTTTTCCTATGGAAGAATCCCAAGATTAGTATCTCAAATAGCTTAGCATCAACTAAACCCTGCTCTTTATCAACCTAGTCTACCTTCTCCTGGCAGTTCATTAAGCAAATGATTGAATGAACAGATGAATGATTATGCCTTGTTTAACCATATATGCACTTGAAGGTAACTATTTAACTCATTTTTACATTAACTTCTTGAAAACATTTAAATATTAAAATTCTATAGAACAGTATAAGGAATAAGTATCAATACATTCAGTACACAGCTTTATAAATTTGCTTCAGATTATTAAGACCCAATATATTAAAGATACATTTGAAGCTCCCTATGCATCACTCTCTAATCTATTTCCATTCCTAAATTTGTTGTTTTTAATTTCCATGGACTGGATTGGTGAAGTGGTTTACAAGAAGCTTTATTTACTTATTTTCTTAATGAAGCAAATACTGAAAACAATACTTTCTTATGCTGAGTAGATACTACACAGGTGTCTGTCCTTAAATTTCCATTTATGCTCCTGGGCTTCCTTTTCCATGTCATCACCACTTTGTCTATTTCTTCATCAATTCCACATCATCTTAATTACTATAGTTTCAAGATACTATCTGGCAATGCAAATCCTATCATAGTTTTCAAAATCATTTTGACTTATTTTGATTCTTTGTTATTCTTCATTAATTTTAGTATATGATTATCAAATCTCATAAAACACTGTTATAATATTACAGTGGTTTAGAACTTTAATTGGAATATAAATGCCATCTCCACAATAGTGAGTCAGCCCATTTTGGATATGGTCTACTACTTCATTTATTCACATCTTTAATATCATTAAAATTGTATTCTAGTTTTTTTTCCACAAAGATCTTGCACATCTTTCATTAGGTTTATGCCTAGGTAATTTATAGATTTGTTGATATGGTGAAAGAAGGCATTTAATATATGTGAGATGGGATGTAGGAATGTCATTGGTTTTTGTATATCAATCTTATATCTAGCAACTTTGCTGAAATTAATAGTTTGTAGTTTCTTTTGGATATTCTATGGATACAAACTTAGAGACCACATATGTCAGTTTATGTTTGCCTTTTCAAACATTATGCCTCTTATTTCTTCTTATTGCACTGGTCAGGAACAATATTTTTTAATAGAAGCAGTGATATATATTTGGTATATTTGTAGACAAATTTGTATCAGTTTAAAGGCATTATCTTCCATTCATAGTTTGTTAAAGATTTATGTTTTAATCTTATGGATATGGAATTTTATCAAATGCACCTTAAGCACCTATTTGGATAATTATTTTTTTTCTTCTTTATTCTGTTGATATTAAGAGTTTTCCAAATGTTAAAGTATTCATGTATTCCTACAACCAGTTAATTCTTATGGCCCTGTGAAATCTGGTATTATGACCTGAATGTCTTGCTTGGGACAGGATTTCCAAAGTAGACTATACAAAGTATGAATCTTGCCATTAGGGATCAAGTTGTACATTTTAATGTATGTGTGTATGTGCATATGTATATATAAAGATTTACATAAACACATATATAGTCATATATAAACAAGTATGTATACACATATTTACACACACATATAGAGTGGAATATAAAGGTACTTGTACTTTGTACATTTTATTTCAAGAAAATCACTAATGTTCTCATTGTTAGCAACATTGATTTCTAATAACCATTTATAATAACTATATATAAATTAGTATAGCAGTGATAAAAAATTAAGTGAGGCTCTATAGAATTTTAAATAAATCTAAGCAATATTATGAACATTCATTTTGGCTGAACACCATGATGTCCTCTTAGAAACATTACTTACAATTTTAAAGCTCATTTTCTCTTTAGTAATCATGAGTTTAGAGTAAAGTTGCAATGTAGAGAGGGAACAAACTTACTATAAATGGTATTTGAAATTTCTTTATGTGGATCTACATAGTGTTGCTAGGGAACATGGATTCTTAGCATTTGAAAACCTAGAAAACCAAACCTCTTACTGTTTTTGGCCATGATTTTTATGTCAGGAATCTGATTTAAGATAGTTTAGAGATGAATTGCCTTCAAAATATTTGGATACTTATATTTTATGATCAACTATCTCTAAAGAAATAATTACATGTTTTCAACTAATGTTTGAAATAGGATAATATACAATCTAGTAGATTTAATTATTGGGCTACTACATAACTATGAAATATCAGAATTGAATAGTGGTTAAGAGTATTGTGATGGTTAATTTTATGTATCAACTTGGCTGGGCCATAGGTTGGCTAGATATTTGATCAAATATTTTTCGAGGTGTTTCTGCAAGTTTGTTTTTGGATGACATTAACATTTAAGTTGGTAGACTAATAAAGCAGATTGCCCTCTCTGATGTGGATGGGCCTCACCCAATCAACTGAACATCTGAATAGAACAAAGAGGCTGACCCTCCCTAGGGGAGGGAGAATGATTCTTATCTGAATGCCTTCAGACTGGGACATTATTTGTTCTTCTTGGTCATAAGCCTGCCAACCTTTGAATGGGAATTATATCATTGGCTCTCCTAGTTCTCAGGCTTTCAGACTTTAACTAGAACTAAGACATTCATTTTCCTGGGTCTCTAGCTTGTCAACTTACTTTGCAGATCTTGAGACTTGCCCACCTTCATAATTCTATAGGCTAATTACTTACAGCTCTCTCTCCCTCTCCCCTTCCCACACTCTCTTTCTCCCTCTCTCTCAGGTTTTTCTGCAGAACCCTAACTAATACAAGCACAAACTCTATAGCCAGATTATGTAGGTTTGAATCATAGCTTTCTTGCTTACTTCTTATGTGACTCTCAGCAATTTACTTAAAAATCTATGTGCCTTGGTTTCCTCATTTTTATTTTTTTTATTCAAGTATAATTAACATACAGTATTATAATTAGTTTAAGGTGTACAATATAATGATTCAACAATTCCATACATTCCTCAGGGCTCATCAAAATAAGTGCACTCATCCTTAAAAAAGGGAAAACAATAGCACCTATCTAATGGGTATTTGTGAGAATTAAATTTTTACATTTAAGATGCCTAGAAGAATGACTGACCCCATAGTAAGCATTCAGTGAACATTACCTACTAATTATGTTGTGGTTATAGTGGCTGTTATCATTTTTAAATTAAAGAATGTGTTTTTAGGTAGCACCATCATCATAAATTCCATACTTTCTTGTACTCTTACTACTTCTAAGCAAATATACTCTCATAAATGTTAATCTAGAGATAGATAGCCTAGTGAGGAATTTGCAACACTTTGCTAAATAGGATTCCTATAATATTGTCAGGAAGTCTCTCAAGTTGAAAACTATAAATATAAGAAGAAACACATGTGGACTATGTGGTAAGTGGGGACATCTACAGAGTTAAAAATAAATGGGAACCACTGTAAACAGGGCCACTGGATATGCCTCTTAAATGTGTTTTTACTTTTTAGAAACAGTTTACATATGAAGACATAAAGCATATAGTTCTCAGCTTCATAAAAACTGCTGAGTATGCAGAGAGACTAATGTCATAATCAGGTATCAGTATAGAAATAAATACCACCAGAATTTAGAAATGGAAATGAAGAACAGTTATATGTGCAAATTGGAAACACTAGGAGGAACCTAGGTAAGTAGAATATAATTACTCAAATTTGAAAGTGCTCAGATTGCTGGACTAATAATCTGTCCACATTTTCAAAAATAGCCAGGCATTTTTGAACAGTCAAAAAATTTTCAGAAGTGGGGAAGATGGTAGAGTTGGAGGATCCTAGGCTCAACTGTCCCATGAATACACCAAGACAATACCTACATCAGTGTGAACAACCCAGAAAATGACCTGAAAACTGGAAGAAAAGACTCTCCACAGCTAAATGCAAAGAACAGACCACATTCAAGAGGTTAGAAAGGGTGAAGATACAGTCCAGAAGGAGATAAATGGACCTGTGAGACTTTTTTCAGGAAAGAGGGATGCTGAAGACTGAGAGAGGGGAGAGGAACAGACTCCAGACTAGGCACCCCATCCATGGGGGGGGCCTCACTGGGAAGACGAATCCCTATAATATTTGGTTTTGAAAGCTAGAGGGGCTTAACTTCATGAGTTCTTACAACCAGTGGGGTTTAACACCTGGAACTTTAAAAATAAGCAGGCTTGGCTCTGGGAGAGCTGCAAGAGTAATAGGAAACTAGTCCCCATCCTTGAGACAGCACAATAAATAGCCTCACTGAGATACAGCATGAAGCTACAGTCCAAAAATTCCCATAATATATGGGAAGATTTATTTACTAATCTCAGAGCATGTACTAGAGGGGCAGGGATCTTGGAGAGACTTCTCCAAGAACAAAAGAGCTGGTGGGAACAATTTCTCTCCCCCATCCTTCATTCTAGATACAGGACAACTGTGGGAACCAGTGCAGCATGAACACTCTTGATTTAGCTTACTAACAACACATCCTGCCCCAACACTCTTTTGTGGACCTGTGCCCTACATCCCTGCCTCAGCATAAGTTTTCCTGGGCTGCAGGTTCCCTCTTGCAGTGGACCATAATGGACCTTCCTGGCTCCATGCAACCCACCCTTGCATCCTCCTGTGGACCTGCCCAATCTGACATACCTTTGGCAGGAGTCCATTTAAAGTGATGTCAAAAGCCTAGCAGTGTGCAAGTAGCCCTGATGGGAGTGATTACCACTCCAAAGTGACTCTTCACCCAAGAAGAGGGGAAGGTAACCATACACACAAGTCAGACTGTGGCTCCAGCAGTGGGCAGGGGGCAGACAGTGGGTCTGACTATAACCCCTGCCCACCAGTGAAAGTTTCTCAGGGGACATCACAGGGATAGTAGTACCCTGCAACTTCACACTACCACATCTCTGGCAAATGCCTGTCTGACTCAACTCAAGTCCAAGCAACCCAAGAATGGCCCACTAACAACACAGGGACCAAACCCTACCCACAAGACAAAGAGAGCCATTGTAGCCAACTGGACTGAAGGCAAAAGTGGCTCAACCACAACACAAGGGTGCATGCAACACACATGCAACACCCCTGAAAGCACTAGGTTCTGATGAACAGAGGACATTGCACCACAGGACACTACAGAACCTCTTTATAAGGCCACTACTTTCAAGAGCAGGAAGACATTGCTGACTTTCCTACCACATAGAAACAGACAGAGAGAGTTAGACAAAATGAGAGACAGAGGAATATGTCCCAAATGAAAGAATGGGACAAAAATCATAGCAAAAGAGCTAAACAAAACAGAGATAAGTAATATACCTTATAGAGAATTTAAAGTAATAGTCATAAAGATAATCACTGGTGCCGAGAAAATAGGGGGGATCTCAGTGAGACCCTCAACAAAGAGATAGAAAATATAACAAAGAACCAACCAGAGATGATGAAATCAATAACTGAAATTAAAACACACTAGATGGAATAAATAGTAGACTAGAGAAGGTAGAAAAATGAATCAGCAATCTGGAAGAAAAAGTAATGGAAAGGAATTAAGCTGAAAAAAAGAGAAAAAATAATATGAAAAAATGGAAATAGACTTAGGGAACTCATCAACACCATCAAGAGTAATAAAATTCACATTATAGGGATCCCAAAATGAGAAGAGAGAGAAAAGGGGGCAGAAAATTTACTTGAGGAAATAATAGCTGAAAACTTCCTGAATCTGGGAAAAGAAACAGACATCCAGATCCAGAGGACACAGAGAGCCCCCAACAAAATCAACCCAAGGAGGTTCACATCAAGACACACAGTAATTAAAATGGCAAAAAGAGGTGATAAAGAGAGAATTTTAAAAGTAGCAGGAGAAAAGATAGTTACATACAAGGGAAACCCCATAATGCTATCAGCTGATTTTTCAGTAGAAACTTTGCAGGCTGGAAGGGAGTGGCATGACATATTCAAAGTGCTGAAAGGGAAAAACCTGCCACCAAGAATACTGTATCCAGAAAAGCTATCATTCAAAATAGGGGAAATAAACAGTTTCCCAGACAAACAAAAGTTAAAGGAATTCATGACCATGAAACCAGCCCTACAAGAAATGTTAAAGAGGACTCTTTGAATGGAAAGGAAAGACCATAGGCAGGATTAAGAAAAGTAGGAAGCATAAAGCAATAAAATTAAGTATACCTATAAAAATAAGTCAATGGACTCACAAAAGAATGTAAATTATAATACCATATACCTAAAATGTCACGGGGAGGATGGTGGAGGAATAAATTTAGTGCTTTTAAACTGGGTTCAAGTTTAAGCAATATCAACCTAATATAGACTTCTATATGCAGGAAACGTTATATATAAACCTATTGGTAACCACAAATGAAAAACTAGTAATAGATATGCAAAGAATAAAGAGAAAGGAATCCAAGCATAGCACTAAAAAAAGCCAGCAAACCATGAGAGAAGAGAGCCAGGGAATAAAGGGACACAGAACCACAAAAATAACCATAAAACTAATAAACATGACAATAAATACATATCTATCATTAATTACTTTAAATATAAATAAAAATAAACACTCCAATCAAAAGACAAAGGTGGTGGAATGGATAAAAAAGCAAAACCCATGTGTATGCTGCCTACAGGAGACTCGCTTCAGAACTAAAGTCACTTGCAGATTGAAACTGACGGGCTATAAAAAGCATTTATCATGCAAATGGAAGCAAAAAGAAAGCCAGGGTAGCAATACCTATATTGGACAAAACAGAGTTTAAAATAAGGACTTTGCTAAGAGACAAAGAACACTATATAATTATAATGGGGACAATCCAACCAGAAGATATAACAATTGTAAATATTTATGCACTCAACATGAGAACACCCTAATACACAAAGCACCAATAATAAACATAAATAATCAATAATAACACAGTAAGAGTAGGGGATTTTAACAACCACTTATATCAATGGATAGATCATTCAAACAGAAAATCAAGGAAACAGTGGCTCTTAATGACCCATTGGAATAGATGGATCTAAAAGATATATTCAGAGCATTCTATTCTAAAACAACAGAATATACATTCTTTTCAAGTATACACAGAACATTCTCCAGAATAGATCACGTTAGGCCACTAAACAATTCTCAAGAAATTCAAAAAGATCATCTTTTCTGACAACAACACTATGAAACTAGAAATCAATCACAAGAAAAAGTCTGGAAAGAACACGAATACATGGAGGTTAAATAACATACTAGTAAACAAATGGGTCACCAAGAGATTGAAGAGGGGGAAAAAAAGAAATCAAAGAAAAAATTTAAAATACATGGAGAGAAATGAAAATGAAAACACCACAGTCCAAAATCTTTCTGATGCAGCTAAGCAATTCTAAGATGGAAGTTTATAGCATTATAGGTTTACTTCAAGAAACAACAAAAATCTCCAACAACCTAACCTAACACCTAAAGGAGCTAGAAAAAGGAAGAAGAATAACAACAAGCCTCAAACCAGTAGAAGGAAGGAAATAATAAAAATTAGAGCAGAAATAAAGGAAATAGAAACTGAAAAAACCATGGATCAATAAAAGCAGGATCTGTTTTTTTTTTAAAGATAAACAAAACTGATGAACTGTTAGCCAGACTCATGAGAGAGAGAGAGAGAGAGAGAGAGAGAGAGAGAGAATTCAAATAAAATCAGAAATTAAAGAGAAGTAACAACTGACACCACAGAGGATTATAAAAGATATACACACAAAGGATTATAAAAGAATTTTATGAAAAAATATATGCCAACAAACTGGACAACCTAGAAGAAATGTATGAAGCCTTAGAAATCTATATAACTTCCCAAAAGTGAATCAGGAAGAAACAGAAAATTTGAACAGACTGATTACCAGCAATGAAATTAAAAGAGTAATAAAAAAAAATCCAGGACCAGACAGCTTCACAGGTAGATTCTACCAAACATTTAAAGAAGAGTTGATACCTATTCTTCTTAAACCATTCAAAAAAAAAAAAAAAATAGAAGAGGAAGGAAAGCTTCCAAATTCATTAATTCAAATTCATAAACTCAAAATGGATTAAAGATCTAAATGTGAGACCTGAAACCATAAAAATCCTATAAAAGAGGATAGGAAGTAAGTTCTTTGACATTGGCCATAGCAACATTTTCCTAGATATGTCTTCTGAGTAAGACGAAACAAAAGCAAAAATGAACCATTAGGACTACATCAAAATAAAAAGCTTCTGCACAGCAGTGCTGAGAGAACCTACAGAATGGGGGAGATATTTACAAATGGCATAACTGATATGGCTTACTATCCAATATATATAAAGAACTTATACAACTCAATACCATAAAAACAAATAATCAAACTTAAAAATGGGCAGAAGACATGAACAGACATTTCTCCAAAGAAGACATACAGATAGCCAACAGACACATGAAAAGGTGCTCAGCTAATATAATACTATGTTATTTATACTGGAATTAAAAGTTTTTTAAATGTGCAGAAACTTTTCATTATATTTTGTAATCACAAAATATTTTTAAAGTGCATGCAATGTACAAGTTGGAATCATACCAATAATAAGAGTAGGGTGGGAGGGAAAGAGAAATATAGTATTTTTATTATATAGATTTCATCTTTTTATACTATTGAAGAGTTTTAGGTTTAACTAGTATGACAGAAATGAATGATTCCCTCTTGACAGGTATAAATTTTAAAGTATTATTTTTCCCTCAAAGCAAACTACTATTTGACTCCCCTTCACAAGAAAAAAAAAGTATGATAATGAGTTATTAGAAAGGAATACTTGAAATATTTGGTGGAATTTTCAGAATGGATTTTGCTAATGGCAAGGAAAAATATCTTAAGAATGATTTCTACAATTTTCTAGGCAGAAGGCTGTGGGCTAAAGGAGTCATTTTTTAAAGCCATTAGGTTTGCCTTTGTATGATGTAGCTGTTTGCACTAAGGGCTGTTAGGGCCAGCAACCAAGAGTCTTGATCTTAAAAGAAATGATGTCAGAAACGTAGGCTAATCAACAAAGTATATTGGCAACATCTAGGGACTTTTATAAGCAGTGGACAGTATTGGTTCTTTCATTTTATAATATGAAAGTGCTCACTCTTACTACCTACTGTTCTCAAATAGTGAGTTGGTAACAAGAAGCCCTATATGGTACCTACATAGAAAATGGTGAAATTAATGTTTGCTTGTCTCCAACTGCTGCTTTTTATCAGTCTGTTCCAAGTTACAGTGAGAACAGTAAATCAGCTTGTCTGACTCTTCATAAGGTGCTATTCAAAAATTACTATATAGACTTTAACCTTCACCAAGGAGCCTTCCTATCTTTTATTAACATTGAATGAATTAGCAAATTACACAATAGACAGAAGAATAATGGCTAACCTAATGAATGCATGGATAAGTATCCACATCTACTTTTACCTCTTCATGTCTTGCTATTCACTGTTATGAGTACCCTGCAATCCAACCATATCAAATGATTTGCAGTGTCCTGAATGCATCCAACTTTCGCTGTGTTTACACTTGCCCTGCCCTCAGCTTGGGTTGCACTTCCTGTAGGTTAACCACCAAGAAGACTTTACTTATCCTTTAAGATTCAACTCAAGTGTCAGCTCATCTATATAACCTCTGGAAAAGTTAATCATCTCCTCGTGCCTTAACTATTTCTATTATAACAATGTTACTGTACTATAATTATTTATCTCCACTAGAGAGTAGCTCCTTGTATGAAAGATATGTAGCCTTTGTGAATAATTAATCTTTGCATGACATTCATGTAGCCATATTTCTTTTCTATCATTTCACTATCAAGAGTTAAATTTAATGGCTAAGGATGTTCATTTCTTACAGCTCTACTCCTTTAACCAGCATAAATTCCTGACATGATTTCTTCCTATCCCCAACAGGGGCATTGACTTGAATGCTTTTCATGCATGAAATGTGTTGACTAGAGCTATTTCTTTCATGTTTTATTTAAACATACTGCTTGCTTTATTTTTAGCCTTTAATGAATGAGACTTACCTGATTTGTCACATTTGGACTAAATAAATTACCTCATTTTGACTGCCAGAGTTAAAGCTTAAGGCTAGTTATTAAAGCCATGCAAGTAAATTTTCTTTATATCATGAGTCACATGGAATGGGGAGAAAGGGAACTCTGAATAAAGTAAGGTATTGACTATGTCTCTATGAAAGCTGAGTAAGAAGGGGAATGAAGGCTTAGAAAAATAGGTTGCAAAAGCAGTGAAATGGGAATCAATTGGTTTAAATTCTCACTTTGCTTTGTTTCTAACTTCCTGTATAATCATTTTTTTTTATCTTTGGCCTCATTTTCCTCATCTGTTAAGTGGGGGCTTTATATCTAAGTCATTTGTGTACCAGCAGTATGATTTTTGCAATATACACATGCAACCATATTGGTATTTGCTTAATTAAAAATTAATGTTTTTAACTTTATGTCATAACCATAAATGATCTTAAGGAACACTATCTATATATTACAAATTTAATGAGATAGTTATATATTTTTGAGTACACATTAAATACATGGTCAATGCTTTTTAAATTCCATCCATATACATCTAGAATAACAACAGCTAATATTTCTTTAAAGCTTACTCTGTGCCAGGTACTCTAAGCTCTATATTTACATTAACTCATATAATCTTCAAAACACTATTTTAATTATGATTTTACAGAGTGGAAGTTGTGGTCAGAGGGGTTAATAACTTGCACAAAGTCATGCAGCTTGTAGGTGACACAGCCAGGATTCAAACCCAGGCCGTCTCTGGCCATACTTGCAAAACGATGCATTAGAAGACATCTGTGGTCCTTTCCAAAACTATGCCTTACTGGTTTTGCTTTCCTCTGGAGCACAATCTTCTGAGTTCTTAAGAGTGTACTTATGTATTGGGATGCCTGGATGGCTTAGTCAGTTAAGCATCTGACTTCGGCTCAGGTCATGATCTCACAGTTCAGTTCATGAGTTCAAGCCCCACATCAGGTCTCTACTGACAGTTCAGAGCCTGGAGCCTGCTTTTGATTCTGTGTTTTCCTCTCTCTCTACCCCTCCCTTGCTCATGCTCTGTCTCTCAAAAATAAATAAACATTAAAAAATTTTTAAAAAAGAGTGCATTTATTTATCTACTTAGCTTTCTTTCAAATACAGTCTATTTTAGACTTATTCATTCTATTTTAGACTGTATTTTATTTTTAGCCATTTTACTATCTTTTATCTCTTTACACAAAATTACTTACTTAGCAAGTTATGAACAACTGCAAAAGTCAAATTTCATTGCACTCCCAGAAATCATTTTATTTAACATTTCCATAGGAAAACATTCATTCTTGACTTTCAAGAGGCTGTATAGAGTTACCTCTTTCCAAGGGAATCAGTCAGTCCTTGAAATTTAACCACCATGTAGATATTTTCAAAACAAGAGCAAGCACAAAAATTCAGAGTTGGAAGGAGGTTAGATATTATCTGATCCTAAAACCAAGCAGTGATATATCCCTTCCCAGCCTCACTGAATGCTGGACGTTCAGTTTTTGGTGAAATGTTTCTAGCAGCAGGACCCACTATCTACTTCATTGTGTATTTCATTCACTGGTAAGTATACCTCATTCCCTTCATGAAATCAGATATGCTTTCTTTTATGTCTATGTCACTCATTGATTTTAGTGTTATTTTCAAAATAGGAGTTTGATTTCTTTTACCAAAAGTTATATATACTTATATGTAACATTTACTTTTAGTAAAATTAATAAATTTTAATACTTGAAAACAATTTAGAAAGTATGAAGATGAATACAAATCAGACGCAATCCCTGGGATTAATACTTCTGCTAATATTTTGATATTGTTTTCTT
Source organism: Felis catus (assembly GCF_018350175.1). Lineage (NCBI taxonomy): Eukaryota > Metazoa > Chordata > Mammalia > Carnivora > Felidae > Felis > Felis catus. The sequence continues at coordinate 120,015,105 of NC_058374.1, forward strand.
CTCTTAATGTGAATGTGCAAGCATGTGCTCACTTTTTGCATACATTTATTTACTTATTTTTTTTTATTGAAGTATAGTTGACACACAGTGTTACATTAGTTTCAAGTGTACAACATAGTAATTAGACAAGTTTATACCTTATGCTGTGCTTGCTACAAGTGTAGGTACCATCTGTCATCATACAACACTATTACAATACCACTGACTGTATTCCCTATGGTGTACCTTTTATTCCCACAACTTAATCATTCCATAACCAGAAGCCTATATGTTGCATTCTCCTTCACCCATTTTTCCCATCCCCCAAACCATGTCCTTCTGGCAACCCTTAGTTTGTTCTCTGTTTTTATAAGTCTCTTTCTGCTTTTTGTTTGTTTGTTTATTCATTTTTGTTTTTTAATGAAATCACACACTATTTGTGTTTCTCTGTCTGACTTATTTCACTTAGCATAATACACTCTATGTCCGTCCATGTTGTCATAGATGAAAACATCTCATTCTTTCTTATGGCTGAATAATATTTCATTGTATACATATACATACCACAACTTTATCCATTCATCTATTAATGGACACTTAGATTACTTCCATATCTTGGCTATTGTAAACAATTCTGCAATAAACATATGGGTACATATATCTTTTAAAATTAGTGCTTTCATTTTCTTTGGGTAATACCCAATAGTGAATTACTGGATCATATGTTATTTCTATTTTCAATTTTTTGAGGAATCTCCATATTGATTTCCACAGTGGCTGCGCCAAATTACATTATCATCAACAAAGCATGAGGGTTCCTTTTCCCCCATACCCTCACCAACACTTGTCATTTCCTCTATTTTTTATTCTAGCCATTCTGGCAGGTGTCAAGTAATATTGTGGCTTTGATTTGCATGTCCCTAATGATTAGTGATGCTGAACACCTTTTAACATGTCCATTGGCCATCTGTACATTCTCTGGAAAAGTATCTATTCAGGCCCTCTGCCCACTTTTAATCACATTATTTGTGCTTTGTTGGTGTTGAATTGTATAAGTTCTTTATATATTTTTGATACTAACCATTTATCAAATGTGTCATTTGCAAATATCTTATCCCATTCTGTAGATTGTCTTCTCATTTTGTTGATGGTTTCTTTTGTAGTACAAAACCTTTTTATTTTGGTGTAATCCCAGAAGTTTATATTGGCCTTTATTTTCCTTGCCTTATGAGACATATTTAGAAAAATGTTATTATAGACTATATTAAAAGTTACTGCCTATATTTTCTTTTAGGAGTTTTATGGTTTCAAGTATCACACATAGATTGTTAATGGATTTTGAGTTTTTGTGTATGGTATTAGAAAGTGGCCCAGTTTCATTCTTTTGCATGTAGTTGTTTGGTTTTTCCCAGCATCCATTTGTTGAAGATACTGTCTTTTTCCCTTGTATGTTCTCGCCTCCTTTGTCATAGATTAATTGACCACACAAGCATAGGTTTATTTCTGGACTCCCTATTCTGTTCTATCAATCTATGTGTCTATTTTTGTGCCAGTATCATACCATATTGATTAGTATAGTCTTATAGTATATTTTGAAATCTGGAATTGTGATACTCCAGCTTTGTTCTTTCTCATGATTTCTTTGACTATTTGGGGTCTTTTGTGGTTCCATACAATCTTAGTATTACTTGTTCTAGTTCTGTGAAAAATGTTGTTGGTATTTTGGTAGACATTGCATTGAGCCTGTAATTGCTTTGGGTGATATGGACATTTTAACAATATTAATTCTTCCAGTCCATGAGATGGAATATTTTTCTATTTGTTTGTATCATCTTTAGTTTCTTTCACCAATGCTTTATAGTTTTCAGAGTATAGATCTTCCACCTCCTTGGTTAAGGTTATTCCTAAGTATTTTATTTCTTTGATGCAATTGTAAATGGGATTGCTTTCTTAATTTCTCTTTCTGCTACCTCATGATTAGTGTATAGAAATGCAACTGATATCTGTGCATTAATTTTGTATCCTTCAACTGTACTGAATTCATTTATCAGTTCTAATAGTTTTGGGGTGGATTTTCTATGTATATTATCATGTCATCTGCAAACAGTGAGTTTAACTTCTTCTTTACCAGTATGGTTGCCTTTTATTTCTTTTTTCTTGTATTATTATTGTAGCTAAGACTTTTAGTACCATGCTGAATAAAAGTTATGAATGGACCATCCTTGTTTTGTTCCTGATCTCAGAGGAAAAGCTCTGTTTTTCACCATTAAAGATAATGTTAGATGTGGGTTTATTATATGGCTTTTATCCTTTATTATGTTGAGCTATGTTCCCTCTAAACCCACTTTGTTAAGAGTTTTTATCATGAACGGATGTTGATTTTTGTTAAATGCTTGCATATACTTATTTAAAACTAATTTTGGGATTATTTAGACTCTCAAATTTTCTGTGTATAGTGAGGCTTCTCCTTATACTGTACTATATACAGATAATCAATTTCAACAATATTTTGGAAAAATAGACATCTTCCAGACAAGAGGCCAGATTTGACCTCCTGCCTAAAATAAGAAGGAAAAAAGGTAGAATACATGAAATGATGGTTTGCAAGACATAAGATATGTGGAATGAAGCACAGACATCTCAGAAATAACAAACAAGGTGAGTCCTATGCTTATTCAGTTTACTGCCTTGAGATAATTTCCAGGTTGTTGTACAAGAAAAGGGAACCTAGGCAAAGTGGTAGACTCCAGCACAGGAACAGATGAACCTGAGAGTGTGAGAAGACCATGGTGACTAGAGTTGTCAGGGAAGAGTATGTAAAGGAGAGAGCTGCACAGAAACAAAATGTCAAAGATCTCTAGAGGGACAACTTTGAGTATTCAGCTGAGTAATGATCAGCACAGGCATACAAGGAAACAACTCAATGCTGGTGAAAGAACTACTTGAAAGAATTAGTGGTAACAATACCAGTGCTTACCCAGAGCAGGACTAATGTCTGCTCCCATCAGTCAGATTAGAATTAGGTAATGTAAACAGAAAGACCTTGCTTAGTAGTAGAGAATAATTAGCCTTAGATGTAGTACTGCTATATTCTAACTTAATATAATTAAACAGTAATACCCAACGGATCAAACTGTTTTAAAGTAATTCGCACCCAGAAAAAGATCAAGAATATTTTTGGAACAGAAAAATATCCATCATCAGACAAAGAAAAATTCACAATATCTGGCATCTGATAAAAGTTACCAGGCATGAAAACAAGGAGGAAATATGACCTTTTGAAGAGATAAATTAAGCAATTAAAACTAACCCAGAACTGACAGATGTCAGAATTAGCACACAAGAAGATTAAAATATTAACACATACTATAGAAATTCTATTCCATATATTTAAAAAGTTAAATAAACACACACACACATACACACACACACACACTTCAAACTTCTGAAGACAGAATTCAAAGTCTGAGATGAAAAGTACATTGGATAGGGTATAGAGAAAATTAGACATTGCAGAAGAAAACATTAGTAAACTTAAAGACATAGCAACTGAAAACTACCCAAAATAAAACACAGAAAGGACAGTAAGTATTTGAAGAAGTAAGAGCTAAAATTTTTCCAAATTTGATGAAAACTGTTCTCATTTTTTGAAACAACATTATGTTGCCAAAATTTTTCTTGGTCCCTATATATCATGTGTAAACAAGGTTCTTAAAGAGTATAAAAATTCCCTCTTATGGGTATATTATGATTTATCAAGCCCTTTAATTATGTTTGTAAATGTTTGTTTATTGTCATTTTTCGTTATTGTAAATGATGCTATAATTAACCTTTTTCTCCACAAATATTGATTTGCATCTGATCCTTGATATACATTCTCTAAAGTAGATTTACTAGGTAAAAGGATCTGTGCACATTTTAGTTTCTTAATATATACTTTAAAGCAATATTTCAGAAAGATTATACATATACAGTATATAAATTTTAAATTATAGTATATTTACCACATTATAGTCAATAGATAACATTATAAAAAATAAAAAAGGTATCAATGAAAAAAGTGAGAGGAATTGAGTTATTTTTATAGGTGAAGAATATAAACCCTCTAAAATCTGCCTTTCTAGTATTATTAATAGTTTAAATATGTTTCGTGTTCATTGTAAATGCTAGTTCATGTCTTTAGGCCATTTATCTATTAGTTTTAAGTGTTTTTCTTAGATCAGTTTGCATGAACTCTTTATATGTTAAGAATATTTTTCAAACATTAGTCTAAGCCTCCATTTTTACTTCACGTAACATAATTTCCAGGGTTATCACCTTTGTTCACATTAATCACTATTCATAAGTCCTAGACTTATGCTCACTTCTCCTTGAAACTGGTATTGGTATTTTGGTGGTAGAATAACCTAATAATCAAAGTACTTAGTCCTTTCATTTGTAACAGAATCCTGCTCTACTTAACCTCTCAGCTTACCTTATCTAAGAAATCTCTTTCACCTCATAAGAGAATTAAAAGTAGTTCAGATTCAATCCAATGGCTAACGACCAGGGGAAAGCCTGTGTATGGAAGGGAATTTACCTTCACACAGAGAGCTAGCTGTCAGTTACATTTGCACTTATTCTTGCAAAAGTTAATGCTTTATTTCTGAAATATGTATATTAGATATCTAATTAAAGTCTGTTAGATTTATTCAATAAATAATGGTAAAGGAAAGATTTCTGGCCCGAATACCAGGAAGTGCAGTTTCGACGTGGCTGTCACCTTCCAGAACTCCATTTCCTTACCAGCTATAAAACGAGCATCAAACTAAATGAGCTTTAGAATTCATTTCAGCTCTGAAATTCTACAACTTGTAATTGTTTTCTAAAAGAAAGATTGCATTTCCCCCCAAAGAATTATCTTCTGAAATTGTGTGTATCTGTTTTAGAAAGGCTGGGAGTGGGGAGGGGTCAATTTTTAATGGCTGCAGATGTTTTACAGATGCTGAAGATACATTGTTTGTGCTGATAGCTGGGTTTGAAATCTCAAGAAAATAAATGCATATTTACAAGTTTCTAGCATCCATATAGTGAGTTTGGTCTTTCATTCTTCAAGATGTGAAAAGAAACCAATGTCTCCTTTGATGTCAGTGGAAGTTCTAAACTCAGCTTTAGTATGTGCCAGCTTAATACTAATAGAAAAATTGGGCCAATTTTCATCCCATCAGTGCAAAGTTGATTAAACAACTCTATTTTTAAGTGGCATGTAAAGCATTTAACTTAGTATTGCTTAGTATTAACTAGGATTAACTTAGTATTAACTTAGGGTCTAGGTTACATGCATAGATTGAAGGGAATATTAAAGTGTATGACTTAGATTTCAAACACATTATTTTCATGCATTTGAATGTTATTATGTAAACAAGGTACTGATGACTCCTTGGATATTTCTGGGGGGAAAAAAGCTTTGTAATCACTTAACTTTCTTCCAAATAATAAAATTTTATAATTTCACATTTATAAATTCTGTAAGTAAACTAAATTACAATCATGTATATGCTTGTGTTTGTGTGTGTTTCTGGCAACAGTGGCTTATAATTTAAGATGTCAAATGGTTTTATAAGATGTTCATGGTTTCCTGGATTGAATCTGAAACCTCTGGAATTATTTAATATCTTGAAGAAAAGAGACCATGCTATAATATGGAGATAAATATTACTGAAAAGTCAATTGGTAGCAGTAAATGTCAAAATTCACCTTAAAATGGCACCTCTAATTGTAAATTGACACTAGCAAAGCCCTAGCAGTTTCCATGATATTACATGCATTCACAAGCTCCTTGCAGCTGCCGGCCAAATCTCCAGTTTGTCTCCTTCATTTGCTTTTCCTTTATGACATTTGATCAGTCAACAGTAAGAATGCTGGTATTCTCCTAAGCCAGTCTACAGTTTAAAATCCTGACTTCTTCATGTTCTTCTGAAAGTGGGGTGGGGAGAGCCACAAGTCTTTCAGAATGAGATCTGTACTTATCAATCACAGCAGCCACAGCTGGGAAATTGGCCTTTGCAGAGGTGAGGTTGGTTCATATATTGGAAAAGGAAAAGCTGTTTCTGATTAAAATGGAGGCAAAACAATTCAGGCAGCTGGAGAGGCTTCTGAAAACTGGAAAGATTGGATTTCCAGGGTTTGGACAATGAAACAGAGAGAACTTAAGTTTATGAAAAGTAAATAGGAGAACAGGTTCAGGTCAGTTTAAAAACAGAACCTGGGGAGTTCTTATACAGAGAAAATCATACAGGCTGAATCATAGTAGGGGAGTGAATGAAGGAAAAGCCTGACTCTGAGAGATACATTGATAGAGAAATAAAGAAAGTTAAGATAAAACCCCAAGCCCTAGCATAGACTCTCAAAAAGCCTGCCTGGATATGTTCACAGCTGGGTAAACCCTGTGGCACCACTAAGTAGTTCTCCCTTCTGTTGAGCTCCTTCTGGGGCTTGTCTCTCCCCGGAACCTCTCAGGTGAAATCCCTTCCTCCTGTGTCCTCTATAAAGTGTGGTCCGAGGACCAGGAGCACTGGCATTTCCTAATGGGTTCTGCCTTAGAAATCTAGAATTGTGACTCTCCAACACAGACCTACTGAACAGAATGCCATTTTTTCTAAGATCTGCAGTTGATTTGTATGCACATTAAAGTCTGAGAAGCACTGTTCTACAATATACACAGTGTGCTGTTTCTGTAAGAGAGGTTTTACTGTTGCATGTACAGATGACATAAAGATTTTAAGTATCCATCATTTATCCTTTAACTCAACAGGTATTCATTAAGCACAATGGGTATAGCACAGGCCCTATTCTCAAGGAGTTAGCACTTTGCTACCATTTATTGAACACTTTTCTGTGTTCTGGACTGTGTGCTGTGCTTGGGTTGCAAAGGTAAATGGGACATAGTCCCTGCCCTTAGTGAGACTGTAGACATGTAAAAACATGCACCTGGTACTGGGGTTATAGGAGAAAGAGTAGTGGGTGTATGTGAGGAAGATGGTAATCAAGTTTTATAGAAATGGAAAGGCTTTTATATATGAGCTGAATCTTGGAAAAAATAATAAGGGTTTTTTCCAGGTGGAATATGGCGGTATTGAAGACAGGAAGATGGTAGAAGTAGGAGGAAGTGTGCAAGGCAGAGGGAACAACTTTAATAAAGGCTTCAGGGCAAGAAACAGTTTGGCCTATTCAGACAGTTTTAAGTCGCTCCATATGATTGGATTTCAGGTTTTGAGGAGGGTAATTTGGGGTCTGGTATTGAGAGGAAAGGCTGGAGAGCTTGACGGGGCCAGACTTAGAGGGTCCTATAGACTAATAACATTGAAGTTGATCCTACAGAGCAGCTACAGAGAAAGTCCCTGAAGGGTTTTCAGGTAGGCAATAAAAAAAAAAAGGATTATGCTTGTGTTTTAGAAACACCATTCTGGAGGATGTTTGGGGAATGATGATTAGACATCTTGGTTTTAGCATAAAGTACATGGAGAAAAGTAATGGCAGATAAGGCTGGAAATTTAAGTTTGGCTCCAGATCACAGAAAATATGACTGCCATGTTTTGGGCTTAATAGGCAGTGGGAAGCCACTGAACAGTTCCAAGCAGTAGAATGAATGCTTTAGATGGGGAAGAAATTGAAGACTAAAGGCCAAGTTAGAAGGTTGCTGCAGTAATTGAGGCAAGAGGTAATAAGAATCTGATGATTCTGAGAACAGGAATAGAAGCAGGTGCATAATTATAAGCATAGTTTCATTACTCATTTTAGGATGGCACAATTTTATACATAAATCAGATTTTTATAAATGTCTCCATTTTCACATCTTAATATAGCTTTTACTTTTGCTCCAATCACTGGGTGAGATGCTTTTAAAGTTTTTTGGGTCTCCATTCAACAAAAGCTCTTGTCGACTTAGCTCTAAGTCCATAGTTCAGCTCTAAACAGGAATTGCACACACCAAGTTACTCAAACTCAGAATCATAATCTTGTTACATACTTGTTCCCAATCTGTCTCTTTTTGTTGTTTCCCAGCCCTGATTATGTTTCTAGGGAGGCTTCTTGGTTATTCCTTACTCACCATCAAGAAAATGCCCCTCCCTTTTCTAAGTTCCAGCCCCTTTCTACTCCCACTGTTTTATTTACACTTCAGAATCACTGATTCCACTAGACTACAGGGAGGTCAAAGTCACATTTCCAGTTCTCAGTTTCTTTAAAACAGTGTGAGTTGTAGGGAAGGTACAACTCGATCACAACTTCATACACATGACAGCTCAACCACTGCCAGACTTAGCTTTCATATGATTTGGGCTATGGAGCTTTTTGTTGGTGTTAGATTATTCTAAATTCCTTCTGAAAGTTTTTACAAGTGTTTTAGTTTCACAATATAGAATATTTATAACCTCAGTCAAGCATCATGCTTGGTCTGACTTCCAAAATATACAATTTCAAATGGCCATTTTCTCATTAAAAAAAAATGTGTGTGTGTGTGTGTGTGTGTGTGTGTGTGTGTGTGTGTGTGTGTTTAAAAAGATAGGATGAATTACTATATTCTGTTTCCTGTCTATCAATTTTCCCCATGTGACGATTTGCCTTCTGGCCTGATTGTTCTATTCTTTCCAATTCAAGACCCAATAGGCTTAGAAAATGATTAGAAACATTCACACTGTAATATTAACACTTGCAAAATCCCACTGTTCTTATCTGAGCTTTTCATTTCTGTTAAGATGCTCAGCCAGAGTGGAAGCTGCCCACACAATACTTGTATGAAAATTATACTTGCTCAATAATATTCATATCTCCACCCACTTTTGAGTGGAACAGAGCAAGCATTACGATATGCATGTGCACATTTGCATGAAAATATACCTTACACAAATTCAGGTTTGCATGCCCAATTTCAAATGCATATCCCCAGAGAAATGCACATTTAGAAAAAGCATAAATTCTCAATGTCCAGACATTTTCCTCCCCAGAAGGTGATTTTTTTCCCCTAAAAGGGAAAGATAATGATAGCCTTAATTTATGTATTATTTTTTTTCCATTCTTCTTCTCTATAAGAAATAGAAGTGGGGTGTTTTATGGGCAGCTTTAAAAAAAGCATAAATTCTTTCTTCTTTAACATATAGATCATAAAGTGTCCCTGAAGACTGGTTCTTTAGGCAATTTCTAGAATAAAGTGGAATTTGTCAATATATTCTTTCTTTTATTATAGTCTTTCCTTTTCTTAAAGTTACCCCAATTCCTTGCCAACTCCATAGCTTACAGCCTCCTTTGATGATCTCCCAGACTATTCTTGCCATTCCCCATCCCATAGCATGACATTTTTAATTCAAAAAAAGAGGCTCACATAATCCTGTGCAGTGCTCACAACAGTCTTGTAATTCTGTAAGCTAAGAGAACAGATACTGTTAGACCCATTTCACCAAAGATTTTCTACTTCTAGCAGCTCTAATTTCTTTTTACTCTTTACCTCTTATAGTTGTATTTCTTTCATTTTCTTATTAATAATTTCTTGCTTTTTCTAAACTAATTTTTTAAATCTCTTCAGGCTTTTAAAAATATCTGTTAGAAAGTGTTCCATGACATTAATTTATCCAAAATGAATCAGGTTTTGGTTGTTGATTTTGTAGGCTGTACTTCTTAGTTTTATGTATTTTTTTTCTTAGTGTATTTTTGAATTTTGGTTTTCAGGCACCCATTCTCCTACTGCCTGCCTTTCTGCCAACCCTGACTTTTAAGAGTAAGCTTGGATCCTATCTCCAGTTTTGTATAGAACACTTTTAGTCCCTTTGCCATACAAACTGAACTACTGGATCAGAGTCAGAGCCCCCAGTTCTCAAACCTGTGTACTACTTGGATTTCTATTCCATTTATGGTTCACTACAATGTTTACCTCATTTTTCAACTTGCCCTTGTCTTTTTGATTTTTAGTCTTATACTTTATTACTCATTGGTATGTACTGTGAACTCATAGGGCCATCTTGACCAGAAGCTGATGGTATTCTCACTTTAAAGATAGAAGTGAAATGAAAGAGACTTACTGCCTTGCCCCCAGTTGCAAACCTAACTAATGGTACAGTCTAGGTTCCAATTCAAGTTTTTCATTTGGCCTTGATAATCAAAATTTATTTCATCTTATAGAGAGCTGCTCTCAATGAACTGCTGATCAGCTAGTGTAAAACAAGAAAGCACATGACTTAGAGTCAGAAGACCTGTATTCAAGTTCTGATTAGGCCAATTATTACTCTCTCTTGGCTTTTGTTTGCATATTGTATAATGGCAATATTACCAAATGCCAAGCAGAGTTGTCATGAGCTCAGTGCATATGAGAACGTTTTTAAAAAATGAAAGGACAATACAAATGGAGACATATTAGTAGCTAAAAGACTTGCCTTTTTTAAAGACATATAACTAATATGTATTTATTTCTTAGAAATAATAAAATATGGATGAAAATGAAGAAAAAATAATATACTAAAGCAATATATTCCTCCAGATTTATATCTATTTATATTTTTAAGTAGCAGCTTAATTGAGCACTTGTCAAACATTACCTATACCTATATGTACCTGTTAATCAATTAAGAAACTCACTCCTCAAGGAATGTGAGGAAGTGTATTGATACAAAATCAGAGAAAGTAATATTAATGTAGTATTGGCTGTCTTAGTTTGATTTGCTAGTCTTTACATTTCAATCCCAAGGACAAAGCTTCCATTTATATTTAATCTTTTGAACAAACTATTAGTGACTAGATCTTCCAGATTTCATTGCTGAAGCATACAAAACCTCATTTAGCTATTTGAAGCAGAAATGAGTTTATTCTAGGAATTAAGTAACTCACAGAATCTTTGGGGAACTAGAGAGTCAAGCTTGGAGTTTTGCAATCAGAAATAAGGCACCTAGGGTTAAAGCCAACAGAAGTAGTAGTCACTACTCACACTTCTTGACCATTGTAGAAGACCTACTCATTGATGTCACCCATGAGGATCAGTACCTAAGCCTAGATTTAAGACGTTTCACTGGAATGGTCCCAGAAGAACTAGACATCTCTACTACCATGCTTGTCACATGTGGCTTCTGCCTTTTCAACTCCCTTCTGCCTCCAACTTTCTCAGTGGGCCCAAGTTCCAAGCAGAACTTACCTTCAAGGGAATCTAAAAATGAAGTTTTTTCATTTTGGGTTTTTTTTCAGGCTCTATGTTAGGAAAGAGAGAGCCAGAGTAGCAAACTGCCCTAAACTCATTAGAATATACTGATAGTCCACCTTAACACTTTAGAATTAATCACCTTTGTGCACACTGTGGATTCTATAAGGAGAATAGTAGAATGGACCCAATTATCTAACACCTGAAAATAAAATGGTAAAACTAACAGAATAATTTAGTATCATTAAAATGAAACAGATGGTTTTTTCTCCTCCTTATATAGCCTTTGAGATAATATTTTGTCTTGATGATTATACAAAAATCTTTAGAGCTTTGCTGAAAGTTTCTTTTCAAACAACGGGTAATGCACAAAATGCTTACATTAAGAATACTACAGGGGGGGCGCCTGGGTGGCGCAGTCGGTTAAGCGTCCGACTTCAGCCAGGTCACGATCTCGCGGTCCGTGAGTTCCAGCCCCACGTCAGGCTCTGGGCTGATGGCTCAGAGCCTGGAGCCTGTTTCTGATGCTGTGTCTCCCTCTCTCTCTGCCCCTCCCCCGTTCATGCTCTGTCTCTCTCTGTCCCAAAAATAAATAAACGTTGAAAAAAAAATTAAAAAAAAAAAAAAGAATACTACAGGGAGGAGCTAAGATGGCAGAACAGCATGGAAGTCTTTTTGCATCTCGCACCCATGAAATATAGCCAGATTAACATTTAAGCCATCATACACACCTAGAAAACTGATTTGAGGGTTAACACAAAAATCTGCACAACCTGAACCACAGAACTCAGCAGGTACATGGCACGGAGAAATGAACTGGGGGAGAGAGAAGCCACAGAGGGCAGGGAGCTGTTTTTGCTTGTGGAGAGAGGACATAGATGGCGGGGGGGGGGGAGAGTATGGGAAAGGCATCCCCCCTAAAAGCAGCTGGAGAGAAAGTGGAAAAGTGGAAACAGCTGCAGGGACTGAACTAAAAAGGGAGAAAGAAGTTTAAATTCCATTAAGACTCTATAAACAGGGGGAGCACAGAGTCTGAAACTCCATAGCTCAATATCTGGTGGTGCTCTGGTGGGAAGGGCGAATCCCCAGGAGCAGAGTAGGGTCCAGGAGGTCCTCACGCCACACAGGGAGAAGTGGTTCCACTGTTGGAAGGACATTTGGTAGAGGCTGTGCAGCCACCCAGTCCCAGCAGACCCCAGAGAAAAACCACATTTGCTGGTGCTGGAACAAGGTCATTAACGGTGAAGCCTGGTGCCAGATGTGTGTTGTGATTTTCCATAATCTTTGAAACACTGTTGTTACATGATCACGTGATGTTTTTGGGGGGTGGGTTGGCACCCAGCCAGTCTCTGGGCATCAGTAGCAGCATGGTCCCCCGAACATTCCTGGGTACAGCCAGGACCTGGCCATTGCTCAGTGAGAACCTCCCCCAGAGGATCTGAGTGGGTCAAAGCTGCAGTCCCTCAGAAGTGAGGGGTCAGGAAACACAGCTGCATCTGAGATAAAACTCAGGAGGGAGGGGCCACCTGGCAACTGACGGCTTGGTCACAGACAGTGTAAAAGCAGGGAGTGGATGGAAGCCAGAGACAAAGGACAGGTGCATGATTGCTGGTTGGGGAGAGCACAGAGTTCTGATACTAGAGACTGGGTAGCTGGGTGACGCCATTTTCACCCCTCCTGCACATGTGCATACACACCTAAAGTACACAACAATGTACCCTCGGAAGCTAAGTGGCACCATCTGGTGGAGAATGGAGTCATTACACTAAGCCCCACCAAACAGGGCCAACCTCGCTCTTCAGGAACACCACAAATCTCTCTACCTGCTTAGTTTGCAGACTATAAAGTGCTTCATAATTTGACTTCTAGGGGAAAATGATGTAATTTCAATTGTATTTCAGTCTGTTCATTGGTCCATCTATTCAATTTTCTTTTTTTTTCTTTCTTTTTCATTTCTTTTCTTTTTCTTGAATACAGAAAGAGAAAAAATTTATTTTTATTTTCAAATTTTATTAAAAATATTTTTAGAAATATTAAATTTTAATATTAATTTTATTTTTAAAATATTAAAATTTAAAAAATTTAAAAAATTAAATATTAATTTTAAAATATTAATTTTAATTTTTAAAATATTAATTAAAAATTTTTTTTCTACTATATCTTTTATTTTTTTTGTAAATTTTTAAAATTCTATTTTACTTACCACTTCATTTTATTCTATTTCATTGTATTCATTTTCTCAAATTTTCAAATGTTTTTTTTTTTCATGTTTTTCTTTTTTTATCTTCTCTTCCCCCCTTTCTTCTCTAATATATCAAGCTCCTTTCAGTAACCAGACCAAAACACACCTAGGATCTATCATCATTTATTTGATTTGCTTGTGTGTGTTGTTTTTAATTTTTTTAATTTTAATTTTTTTACCTTATTAACTCATTTTCTTCCTTCAAAAGGATGAAACAAAGGAATTAACCTCAAAAGAAAGAGCAGGAAGAAATGACAGCCAGGGACTTACAACACAGATACAAGCAAGATGTCTGAATCAGTATTTAGAATCATGGTAATAAGAATACTAGCTTGGGTTGAAAATAGATTAGAATCCCTTTCTGTGGAGACAAAAGAAGTAAAAGCTAGTCAGGATGAAATAAAAAATGGCATAATTGAGCTGCAATCTCGAATGGTTGCCACAGCAGCAAGGATGAATGAGGCAGGGCAGCGAATCAATATAGAGGGCAAACTTATGGAGAATAATGAAGCAGGAAAAAAGAGGGAGACTAAGGCAGAAAAAAGCACAATTTAAGAATTAGAGAAATCAGTGACTCATTAAAAAGGAACAACATCAGAATCATAGGGTTCCCAGAAGATGAAGAGAGAGAAAAAGGAGTAGAAGTGTTATGTGAGCAAATCATAGCAGAAAACTTTCCTAACCTGGGGAAAGACACAGATATCAAAATCAAGAAAGCACAGAGGACTCCCATAAGATTCAACAAAAACTGACCACCAACAAGGCATATTATAGTCTAATTCACAAAATACTCAGGCAAGGAAAGAATTATGAAAGCAGCAAGGGAGAAACAGTCCTTAACCTACATGGGAAGACAGACCAGCTTCGCAGCAGACCTATCCACAGAAACTTGGCAGGCCAGAAAGGAGTGGCAGTGATATATTCAATATCAGAAAAATACACAGCCAAGAATTCTTTATCCAGCAAGGCTGTCATTCAAAATAGAAGGAGAAATTAAAAATTTCCCCGACAAAGAAAAATTAAAGGAGTTCATGACCACTAAACCTGCCCTGCAAGAAATTTAAGGGGGAGTCTCTGAGGGGAGAAAAGACGAAAAAAAAAAAAGACCTAAAGCAACAAAGACTAGAAAGGACCAGAGAACACCAGAAGCTCCAATTCTACAAGAAACATAATGGCAATAAATTCATATCCTTCAGTACTCACTCTAAATGTCAATGGATTAATGATCTGATCAAAAGACACAGAGTAACAGAATGGATAAGAAAACAAGATCCATCTATATGCTGTTTACAAAAGACCCACTTTAGACCTAAAGACACCTTCAGATTGAAAGTAAGGGGATGGAGAACCATCTATCATGCTAATGGTCAACAAAAGAAAGGTGGAGTAGCCATCCTTATATCAGAAAATCTAGACTTTAAAATAAAGGCTGTAACAAGAGATGAAGAAAGGCATTACATCATCATTACGGGGTCCATCCACCAAGACGACCTAACAATTGTAAACATTTATGTGCCAAATGTAGAAGCACCCAAATATATAAATCCATTAATCGCAAACATAAAGAAACTCATTGATAATAATACCATTATAGTAGCGGACTTCAACATCCCACTTACAACAATTCACAGATCATCTAAACAGAAAATCAACAAGGAAACTGGCTTTGAATGACACACTGGACCAGATGGACTTAACAGATATATTCAGAACATTTCATCTTAAAGCAGTGTAATATACATTCTTCTCCAGTGCACATGGAACATCCTTCAGAATAGACCACATACTGGGACACAAATCAGCCCTCAACAAGTACAAAAAGTACAATAAGGACAAAAAGATCAAGATCATACCATGCATATTTTCAGACCACAAGTTTCTATGAAATTCAAAATCAACCACCAGAAAAAAATTGGAAAGATAACAAATACTTGGAGATTAAAGAACATCCTACTAAAGAATGAATGAGCTAACCAAGAAGTTAAAGAGGAAATTAAAAAGTACATGGGAACCAATGAAAATGATAACACCACAGCCCAAAACCTCTGGAACGCAGAAAAGGTGGTCATAAGAGGGAAGTATATAGCAATCCAGGCCTTCCCAAAGAAGGAAGGTCTCAGATACACAACCTAACCTTACACCTTAAAAAGCTGGAAAAAGAACAGCAAATAAAACCCCAAACCAGCAGAAGACGGGAAATAACAAAGATTACAGCAGAAACCAATGCTATCAAAACCAAAAAAATAGTAGTAGAACAGATCAATGGAACCAGAAGCTTGTTCTTTGAAAGAATAAACAAAATTGATAAACCTCTAGCCAGTTCAATCAAAAAGAAAAAGGAAAGGACTCAAATAAATAAAATCAAGAATGAAAGGGGAGAGATCACAACCAACACAGCAGAAATAAAAACAATAATAAGAGAATATTATAAGCAATTGTATGCCAATAAAATGGGCAATCTGGAAGAAATGGACAAATTCCTAGAAATATATACACTACCAAACTGAAACAGGAAGAAATAGAAAATTTGAACAGTCTCATAACCAGTAAAGAAATTGAATTAGTAATCAAAAATCTCCCAAAAAACAAGAGCCCAGGGCCAGATGGCTTTCCAGGGGAATTCTACCAAACATTTAAGGAAGAGTTAACACCTATTCTCTTGAAACTGTTCCAAAAAATAGAAATGGAAGGAAAATTTCCAAACTCTTTCTATGAAGCCAGCATTACCTTGACTTCAAAACCAAAGATCCCACTAAAAAGGAGAACTATAGATCAATTTCCCTGCTGAACATGGATGCAAAAATCCTCAACAAGATACTAGCCAACCAGATCCAACAACACATTTAAAAAAATTTCACCACGATCAAGTGGGATTTATACCTGGGATGCAAGGCTGGTTCAATATCTGCAAAACTATCAATGTGATACATCACATCAATAAAAGAAAGGACAAGAACCACATGATCCTCGCAATAGATGCACAGAAAGCATTTGACAAAATACAGCATCCTTTCTTGATAAAAACCCTTAAGAAAGTAGGGATAGAAGGATCATACCTCGAGATCATAAAAGCCATATATGAAAGACCCCACACTAATATCATCTTCAATGGGGAAAAACTGAGAGCTTTCCCCCTAAGGTCAGGGACAAGACAGGGATGTCCACTCCCGACACCGTTATTCAACATAGTATTGAAAATTAGCCTTAGCAATCAGACAACACAAAGAAATAAAGGCATCAAAATTGGCCAGGAGGAGATCAAACTTTCCCTTTTCACAGTTGACATGATACTCTATATGGGAATCCCAAAAGAGTCCATCAAAAAACTTCTAGAACTGGGGGCGCCTGGGTGGCTCAGTCGGTTAAGTGTCCAACTTCGGCTCAGGTCATGATCTTGTGGTTCACAAGTTCAAGCCCCGCGTCGGGCTCTGTGCTGACAGCTGGGAGCCTGGAGCCTGCTTCCGATTCTGTATTTCCCTCTCTCTCTGACCCTCCCCCCATTCATGCTCTGTCTCTCTCTGTCTCAAAAATAAATAAATAGATAAATAAATAAATAAATAAATAAATAAATAAATATTAAAAAATAAAAATAAAAATAAATAAAAAATAAATAATAAATAAATAAATATTTAAAAAAAACTTCTAGAACTGACCCATGAATTCATTAAAGTCGCAGGACATAAAATCAATGCAAGAAATCAGTTGCATTTCTATACACCAATAATGAAGCAATAGAAAGAGAAATCAAGGAATTGACCCCATCTACAATTGTACTAAAAAACATAAAATACCTAGGAATAAATCTAACCAAAGAGGTGAAAAATCTATACACTAAAAACTATAGAAAGCTTATGAAAGAAATTGAAGGTGACACAAAAAAATGGAAAAAGATTCCATGCTCCTGGATAGGAAGAACAAATACTGTTAAAATGTCAATACTACCCAAAGCAATCTACATATTCAATGCAATCCCTATCAAAATAACACCAGCATTCTTCACAGAGCTAGAACAAATAATCCTAAAATTTGTATGGAAACAGAAAAGACCCAAATAGCCAAAGCTATCTTGAAAAAGAAACCTAAAGCAGGAGGCATCACAATACCTTCAAAGACTTCAAGCTGTACTACAAAGCTGTAATCATCAAGACAGTATGGTCCTGGCACAAGAACAGACACTCACATCAGTGGAACAGAATAGAGAACCCAGAAATGAACCCATAAACGTATGCCCAACTAATCTTTGACAAAGCGGGAAAGAATATCCAATGGAATAAAGACAGTCTCTTCAGCAAGTGGTGCTGGGAAAACTGAACAGCGACATGCAGGAGAATGAACCTGGACCACTTTCTTACACTAGACACAAAAATAAACTCAAAATGGATGAAAGACCTCAATGTAAGACAGGAAGCCATCAAAATCCTCGAGGAGAAATCAGGCAAAAACCTCTTTGACCTTGGCCGCAGCAACTTCTTACTCAACACGTCTCCAGAGGCAAGGGAAACAAAAGCAAAAGTGAACTATTGGGACCTCATCAAAATAAAAATCTTCTGCACAGAGAAGGAAACAATCAGCAAAACTAAAAGGCAACAGACGGAATGGGAGAAGATATTTGCAAATGACATATCAGATAAAGGGTTAGTATCCATAATGTATAAAGAACTTATCAAACTCAACACCCAAAAAACAAATAATCCAGTGAAGAAATGGACAAAAGACATGAATAGACACTTCTCCAAAGAAGACATCCAGATGGCCAACTGACACATGAAAAAAAATGCTCAATATCACTTATCATCAGGGAGATCAAATCAAAACCACAATGAGATACCACCTCACACCTGTCAGAATGGCTAAC
The DNA here is from genome assembly GCF_018350175.1 of Felis catus. Taxonomy (NCBI): domain Eukaryota; kingdom Metazoa; phylum Chordata; class Mammalia; order Carnivora; family Felidae; genus Felis; species Felis catus. The sequence goes on from NC_058374.1 coordinate 120,033,339, forward strand.
ATTAACAACTCAGGCAATGACAGATGTTGGTGAGGATGTGGAGAAAGAGGATCTCTTTTGCATTGCTGGTGGGAATGCAAACTGGTGCAGCCACTCTGGAAAACAGTATGGAGGTTCCTCAAAAAATTAAAAATAGAATTACCCTATGACCCAGCAATTGCACTACTAGGTATTTATCCAATGGTTCCAGGTATGCTGTTTCAAAGAGGCACAGGCACCCCAATGTTTATAGCAGCACTATCAACAATAGCCAAAATATGGAAAGAGCCCAAATGTCCATCAATGGATGAATGGATAAAGAAGATGTGGTATTTAGGGGTGCCTGGGTGGCTCAGTCAGTTGGGCGTCCGACTTCGGCTCAGGTCATGATCTTGCAGTTCATGGGTTAGAGCCCCAAGTTGGCTCTGTGCTGACAGCTCAGAGCCTGGAGCCTGCTTTGGATTCTGTGTCTCCCTCTCTCTCTCTGCCCCTCCCCTGCTCATGCTCTGTCTCTGTCTCTCAACAATAAATAAATGTTAAAAAATTAAATTAAAAAAAGATGTGGTATAATAATACAATGGAGTATTACTCGGTAATAAAAAAAATGAATTCTTGCCATTTGCAACTACGTGGATGTGACTAGAGGGTATTATGCTAAGTGAAATTAGTCTGTCAGAGAAAGACAAATATCATATGACTTCACTCACATGAGGACCTTAAGATACAAAACAGATGAACGTAAGGGAAGTAATGCAAAAATAATATAAAAACAGGGAGGGGGAAAATATGAGACAAATATGGAGAACAAACAGAGGTTACTGGAGTGGTTGTGGGAGGGAGGATGGGCTAAATGGGTAAGGGGCATTAAGGAACCTACTCCTGAAATCATTGTTGCACTATATGCTAACTAACTTGGATGTTAAATTAAAATAATAAATTAAATTAAAAAACAGACAAACCTATATCTGAATTTCTGCCCTGCCCCTTACTGCTTTGTGAATTTGAATAAGATATTTAAGTTAAAAAAAGAATACTGTGATTTCTCTTTAATATATTTTTAATCAAATAAAAAAATCAAAATGACCTATTTCTGTTCAGAAAAAAATGCAATTGCATTTCATGTTTTTAAAGTTCTTATTTAAATTCCAGTTAGTTAACATACAGTGTAATATTAGTTTCAGGTGTACAATATAGTGATTCAATACTTTCCTACAACACCCAGTGCTCATCACAAGTGCACTCCTTAATCCCCATCTTGTATTTCATTCATCCCCCCCACTCACCTCCCTTCTGGTAACCATCAGTGTGTTTTGTATAGTTACATAGTTTGTATAGTTTGTATAGTCTGTTTCTTGGTTTGCTTCTCTCTCTCTCTCTCTCCCCCAGCTTCCCTCCCTCTGTTTCTCTCCTTCCTCTGTGTTCTTTTATTTTGTTTCTTAAATTCCACATATGAGTGAAATCATATAGTATTTGTCTTTCTCACTGACTTACCTCATATATTTCATTTCTTAATATAGGAAGAGTCCTTAAAATTATTCTACAATATCTAATACAAATTATTCTACAATATCTAATACAAGTTTTCAAACTTTCAGAGCTTTACCTTGTTATATATTTCAAAGTAATGTCTAAAATTATAGATGTGTATCTTTTAAGTCTATAAATGAAACACCTGGCTCTTCAAACACATTCAGTGAGCAGGAATGGAAAATTAAATAGCCTTTGAGACTCCTCAAGAATATATTCAGTATCTCATGATTCATAATTGTTTTTAAATGGATGGTTGGGGCACCTGGGTGGTTCAGTTGGTTAAGCGTCTGTCATGATCTCGTGGTCCGTGAGTTTGAGCCCCGCATCGTGCTCTGTGCTGACAGCTGAGAGCCCGGAGCCTGCTTCAGATTCTGTGTCTCCCTCTCTCTCTGCCCCTCTCCCTTTCATGTTCTCTCTCTCAAAAATAAATAAACATTTAAAAAAATGGATGGTTTATTTCTCTATTATTTGAAATTTGTTATCATAGACATATATTTGAACCTCAAACAGTGTCCTTGACATTTATGAAAAAGCCTTAAAGTTACTTTTCCTTTTCTCATTTGCTTCTCTCCCAGGTCAATGGACAAAATGTTAAGACCTCTACTGCAAGGCTATTCCTTTTATCTGTCCTCTGAATCTCATTGCCTTCCGCTTATTTTGGATTTCACTTACTCAATTATCACTCTCTTCTCAGCATCTGCAACCTTTTCCTCTAAAGTAGTTCTTTCCCCTCAGCATATAATCATGTTCAATTCTCTCCCATGGTAAAAATAGACAAAACAAATCATAAAATAGCCCCTCAAATATGTCTCCTCTGATCTATAATCCTTGTTTTCTCTTTTCCTTCACATCCAAGATTTTTAAAGATTAGTTGTTTCCTAGCATCCCTCAGCTAAAGTGTGGCTTCTGCTCCTGTGCTCCAATGAAGCTGCCTCTGAAAGTATCACTAGTGACTGCTTTGTTGCCATACTCAGTGGGCACTTTTGAGGTTTTTTGGAGTTAACCTCTAGGCAGCATTTGATATCATTAATTAGATACTTCTGTAAGTTGATGGCATCATGAGGAGGAACAAGCCACGTTCCCAGACTTACCACATGGAAGCGTGCCCACCTTACATTCAATTGAACTATTATGTGTGCAAGAAATAAATTTATGTGGTATTAAGCCACTAGGATTTACAAATTGTTATAGCACCTAGCATTATTGCCTGACAAACACATGGGTCTTAGTAGGTTATTCCTTATCTGGTCTCCCCAATTAGTCTCAACTGTCTCTCCATGAACTCTGTGGTCCAGCTATAGAAACCACTCTACATGCATGCGTGTGTGTGTGTGTGTGTGTGTGTGTGTGTGTGTATGTGTGTGTATGTGTGTGTGTGTGTGTGTGTGTGTATGTGTGCATGCCCTATTGCCCATACTATTCTTAATTCCTTTTTCCATATTATCTGTTGACATACTTACTCTTTTAGCCTTACAGCATCCGAGAAAGTTTTCCCGTTCCTGACAAGCATATTTATTCCCATTGCACCTCATATACCCCCTGCTATGGGGTAATGTTTATATCACCCCAAAATTCATATATTAAACTTATTCTCCAATGCGATAGTATGTGGAGGTAGAACCTTTGGGATGTGTGTTGTGAGGATAGAGTCTTCATGAGTGAAATTAGTGTTCTTTTAATAAAGATCCCAGAAATCTCCTTCATCCCTTCTGCCATGAGGACATAGCACTAAGATTGCCATCTATGAACCAGGAAAAGGACCCTCACCAGACGCTGAATCTGCTGGCACCTTGATCTTAGAGTTCTCAGGCTCTAGCACTGTGAGAAAAAAATTTGTTTCTAAGCCCCATCAGGTTACATTTTTATAGTAGTCTAAGCTGACTAAGACATCCCTCCATTGTAGCACTCATAACATTGTATCAAAATTGTTTGAGAGTAGACACCATGTATTTTAGGCAGCATTCCCACCACCTGTAACAATATCTGCCACTTGATAAGGTTCTTGGGTTTGTGGAATATAGGAATTATAAGAATTGCAGGGATGCTTTGTTAAACAAGGTTCAAAGGATAAAATACTGGACCCATAAATGAAATTTTACATGAACATTAGATTCTGGCAAAGAAGAAAACATCTGTAATCTCATTTAAAGGAAATAAAATATAAAGCTATTTAAGGTTTATAACTTTCTAAACAGTAAACTCTTACCTACCACTGTTTTTAAAGATTAGTATGGGCAACAGCTACATGATTACATATCCTTTGTATCTAATTTTTTCAGAGGTGATTTTCTATGCACAAAAATAATACTTGCATATGATCAGTCACATTTTTTTTTGTATTCCAGTTGTACTAATATTTTAATTAGCTATAAGCAATAGGAAAGAGATTTATCTAGTCTGCTCTGGAAGTGCTAATATGATTTTTAAAAAACAACTAAGAGCCCTAATTTTGTTGTCAATTTCATATCCTTATAATTACCTCTTAAATAGGTGGCACTTTTCTCATGGTAATCATTGCTGTTTTCAAATTGCTTAAAAAGAAGAAAAGCATTTAAGCTAATTCTTAGAACAGATAAAACTGTTTATTTTGACACTTGTCAGCTATGGACCATGTCCTTTCCAATTCTGAAAAGGACAACCTGGAAACTTATGCGTTAAGAACAAATAATTTAATAATTTTAGGGGTGACTAAAAATGAAACCACTTTTAGGTGTCAGATAAGATGATCCTAATTCCTCTTCTCTCAAAGGTACTGGCCAGTGACACTGGTTGGGGTATTTTCAAATGGTTACTGTGCCAGTGGCTCAGTAAAGCAGTCTGAAGAGTCAGATAGGTAAGATCTAGGGGCTTGAGGAATAACTCCTTTCTTCCTCTCTAGATTTCTCTACAACTGAACACTTGATAACAGGAGGAAATGTAGGAAATGTTTTAGAAGAGGTAATATTAATTGGAAAGTAGACAAAACCGTTTAGCAAGTGGGTTGTAATGCAAGAAATAGCTTGGAGGAACAATGGAAAGTGATGTTAGTATAGTTAAAGGTTCAAGTTGCTAAATATATAGAAAAAGAACAGAAGAATATAAAGATTCCAAACTCTGTCAGAAGGAATCATGGAATTTGAAGAGTATAAAAGACTTTAAAGAGACAGCATTTTAGCTAAACCCTTTCATTTTAAAGAGAAGGAAACTGACCTTTAAAAAGGTTAAATCACTTGACCCAGGTTGCACAGAGAGTTAGTGAAAATAGTGTCTGTGGGTTCCTACAGTGGGGATGGGGAAGAACATATAAGGGAAGAAAGGAAGTGGGTCTCTTTTCATTCTGATCCAAAAACGCAAATCCTTTAAAAAGGTATGCAGACCTTAAAAAAAAAATCTGGCATTACCTGCAGAGCTGAACCAAATGGTTAGTATCCAGGCTAGGCCAGAAAAATGTACTTTGTGAAATTTCTTTTTGTGTATGGATAAACCTTCATTAAATTAGTTCATGCTTGCGTTTAAATTATTTCACACCTGTCTTAATCACTGGGTAGAAATGGCTTCATGAAGCATTATATAAAGTTTGTAAAATCGGCTGAGAGCCTCACTGGGCTGAGAGATATTTTTCCGACTGACTTGGATAACTCATGCTACATAATTCAATTTTAAAACATGGGTATGTTCTTAAAATGTTATTGAGAAGTAATACTTGAAACAAAAACATAAATGAGAATGAACTAAACATCAAGCATTATGGCGAATATCTGAAAGGAAAAATCTTTACTAAGACAGTGAAATACTGAAAGACTTCAGAAAAACTACGCAGACTTGAGGCCTGCTATAATCACTTTCTTGCAGCCACCAAAAAGTCAGCTTTGTCTTTAATGAATGTGATGAAACTTGCTTTCTTATTTTCATTATCTCTTGTAATCTGTGTTGCATATAATAAAAAGGATAGATTATCAAAAAATCAAGATATCTTGAGATGCCACTCCCATCAAGCAAAAGACTCAGCTGGAAATAAAAATCACACTATAACAGTCTTAGAGAGATCTCCAAAGTCCACTAATTATTCACTTAAAAGATTAAGCATCTAGAGATTATTCGAGTTCGCCAACCATCAATGGCATTTTTGTTTTGTATATTGGTCCCCTAAACTTTTCCTGATGTATATGAAGGGTGTTTCTGTTAAGAATCTAGATTTTTTCTAAATATTTAATTTATAGAGTATTACAGCTACAGCAAAAGATTCTCAATAATTCTTAAAAACTTACTTTATGAGGCATTTATGTGAAGGGTAGGGTTGACCCTGTAATTTGCTTTATAATTCAACTGTAAATTGACTCCCACTCCCACACAGGGGTCTTATCCTCTTAAGTTCAGTGTATACAAAACAGAACCACACTACCCAAGCCCAGGTTACCTTCTCCTAACTGGAATCTTTGCTTCTCTTCAGTATAAATCTTACAAGGATATCGGACAAATCTCATTTGAGGCAGCATGGAGTGATGTAGTCTTCAGAGTCAGATATATATGGGTGAAATGCTTGCTTTACTCCATTTTATTGTGAACTCTTAGATGAATTGATTTCCCTTAAGTCTGTTTCCTTATCTGCAAAACTGAGATAATACCAATCTCATAAACTTACGAAGAGTAAATGCATGTACTGCCTATAAAAATCCTGGCATATGGTAGACACACAATAAGTGGTAGTGCCTGTTACTATTATCATCTTATATCACACTGCTTTCTCATGTCACTTCATACTCAAAAACCTATGAGTCCCTCTGGCCATATAAAATTAAATTTAATCTCTTCTGTTGTGCTTTTTAATGCTTTCTATATTCTGGCCCAATTTCATCTCCTCTCCCAGGATTCCAGAGCATAAACCATAACTCTGGTCAGCCTAGTTTCTTTTTGGTCTCTCATTCAGCATGTCAATTTCGGGATGTTGTCACTGTTCTTTTCCTTCACTTTGCTTGCTATGTCCTCCTTCCTATGCCAGGACCTGCCATTCCTTAAGTTTCACTTCGTGTCCCATCCATTTCCTCTGTAGAACAGTCCCTTGATGACAGTAGTCTACTGCTTTCTTCTCTAGCTCCCAGGGCCAGCTGTCAAAGGAACTGGGAACTTGGTGACATTTGTCTCTAAAGTACTCTCCTTTTCCCTATCAGAGACTGCCTTCTTTCTGTGTAATACTACCACTTCAGGCATCCATCAACTAGAAGACCACTATTTGAAAACCAAAATAATTTTCTTTTCCATTGAGGTTCCTAGGATTATAGTCCAATGAAAAGATGTATTTATGTTTATGTAGACTATCTTGATTTCAGCTAAGCTCCTTATTGACACATGGGTTTCTCCTCTGCCTCATATAAGATAAAAGAAGTATCTCACAAATCTTATGAACTAGATACTAATATAAGTCATATAATAGCATAATGTGAAATACTTTATCAGGAATATATTAATAAATGATTCTATACTACCAGGAAGGAAATCTTTCGTTATGCCACAGGGGTCTGATGTGAGCCACAGACCCTTTCCTGTTCATTAGGGACATCATGAAGTAATACAGCAATTCTCAAATACAGATTCCTGGGTTCTACTTCAGATCTGATGAATCAGACATTTTTGGGTTAAAGCCTAGGAAACATAATTTCTTCTCATGTGACTTCTGATGCACTATTAACCATAAATATGACAGGAAAGCATGTGCTTCAAAATAAAAGATAAAGATTTAAAGTCTGTCTGTTTCATTCTACATGATGTAAAACTTCTCGGAGCCTCAGTATTTCTTCATGGTGAGTATTAAGTAAGGTGATAAATGTACAGTGTCTGGCACATAATAGGTACTTGTCAAATAGGAGCCACTTCTCTCTAATTTGGATGAATACCCAAAAGAAATGCTTATCAAATTCATGGTTGTGACAATACTGGGAAGGAGAGTTAATGCGACAAATGCCAAAATGACCTTAAGTCCTGGACCACTGGGCCAAACACCCACAGTATTAACATGGATAAGATTAGACAGTGGGCTTTGGTTGCAAAATCAACTGCACAAGTAGAAGATAGGGGGCCTGTGAGGTAACAACATTGTACAGGAAAAACCCACAAAACTTTTGTTTCTGTTGACTTCAAATTGAATGAAAGAGAAGTATGTGATTCAAATAATCTGGGATAGAGAATTAAGAAGTTGGGAGGAGGGGTGCCTGGGTGGTTCAGTCAGTTAAGTACCCGACTTTGGCTCAGGTCACACTCTTGTGGTTTGTGAGCTCAATCCCCACATCGAGCTCTGCACTGACACTGTGGAGGCTGCTTGGGATTCTCTCCTTCCCTCTTTCTTTGCCCCTGTCCTGCTCTCTCCCTCTCTCTCTTAAAATAAATAAGTAAACTTTATGTGTGTATATATATATATATATATATATATATATATATATATATATGTAATTGGGAGGAAACCAAATAAAGACTCCACTAAACAACAGAGCTATAGGCCAATATCTCAGATGAACATAGATGCAAAAGTCCTCAACAAAATACTCGCAAACTGAATTCAACAATACATTACAAAAATCATTTACCATGATCAAGGGGGATTTTTTACTGAGATGTAAGCATGGTTAAATATTTGCAAATCAATCCATGTGATAAATCACAGTAGTAAGAGAAAGGATAAGAACGATATGATCATTTCAATAGACACAGAAGCATTTGACAAAGTACAACATCCATTCATGATTAAAACCCTCAACAAAGTAAGGTTTAGAGGGAATATAACTCAACATAATAAAGGCCATACATGAAAAGCCCACAGCTAATATCATCCTCAATGGGAAAACACTAAGAGCTTTTCTCCTAAGGTCAGGAACAAAACAAGGATGTCCACTGTCATCACTTTTATTCAACATAGTACCAGAAGTCCTAGTCACAGCAATCAGACAACAAAAAGAAATAAAAGGAATTTGAGGTGCCTGGGTGGCTCAGTTGCTTAAGCATCTGACTTCAGCTCAGGTCATGATCTCATGGTTTGTGGGTTTGAGCCCTGCGTCAGGCTCTGTGCAGACAGTTCGGAGCCTGGAATCTGCTTTGGATTCTGTGTCTCGCCCTCTCTCTCCCCTCCTCTGCTCATGCTGTCTCTCTCTCTCTCTCAAAAAAAAAAATTAAAAAAAAGAAATAAAATGAATACAAATTGGTAATGAAGAAGTAAAACTCCCTATTTGCTGATGACATGATACTAAATATATAAAACCTAAAGACTCCACCAAAAAACTGCTAGAACTAATAAATGAACTCAGTAAAGTTGTAGGATACAAAGTCACTGTACGGAAATCTGTTGCATTTCTATACACCAATAATGAAGCAGCAGAAAGAGAAATTAAGGAATCAATCTCATTTGTAACTGCATCAAAAATAATAAGATACTTAAGAATAAATCTAACTGAAGAAGTGAAAGATCTGTACTCTGAAAACTATAAACAATGATGAAAGAAATTAAAAATGACAGAAAGCAATGAAAAGACATTCCATGCTCATGGATTGTAAGAACAAATATCCTTAAAATGTTTACACCTCCCAAAGTAATCTATACATTTAATGTAATCCCTACCAAAATACTAACATCATTTTTCACAGAAATAGGACAAACAATTCTAAAATGTGTATGGAACCACAAAAGACCCCAAATAGTCAAAACAATCTTGAAAAAGCAAAGCAAAGCTTGGGGCATCACAATTCTGGACTTTAAGTTATATTACAAAGCTGCAGTAATCAAAACAGTATGGTACTGGCTCAAAAATAGCCACATAGAACAATAGAATGGCATAGAAAACCCTAGAATCACGATTACATGGTCAAGTGATCTTCAACAAAGCAAGCAAGAAAGGGACAGTCTCTTCAACAAATGGTGTTAGGAACATTGGACAGCAACCCACAAAAGCAAGAAACTGGATCACTTTATTACACCATACATAAAAATAAATTCAAAATGGATTAAAGACCTAAATGTGAAACCTGAAACCATAAAAGTCCTAGAAGAGAACATAGGCAGTAACCTCCTTGACATCAGCCTTAGCAACGTTTTTCCTAGATATGCCTCCTGAGGCAAGGGAAGCAAAAGCAAAAATAAACTATTGGGACTACATTAAAATAAAAAGCTGCTGCACAGCAAATGAAACAATCTACAAAACTAAAAGAAACCTACTGAATGGGAGAAGATATTTGCAAATGTGTTGTCCAATAAAGGGTTAGTATCTAAAATCTATAAAGAACTTATCAAACTCAACACACACACACAAAATAAGCCACTTAAAAAATGGGCAGAAGACATGAAAAGGCATTTTTCCAAAAAAGACATACACATGGCCAACAGACACATGAAAAGGCATTCATCATCACGTTGCATCAGGAAAATGCAAATCAAAACCACAATGAGATATCACCTCATACCTGTCAGAATGGCTAAAATCAACAACGCAAGAATCACAACAGGTAAGGATGTTGAGAAAAGGGAATATTCTAACTGTTGGTGGAATGCAAACTGGTGCAGCCACTCTGGAGAACAGTATAGAGGTTCCTCACAAAGTTAAAAGTAGAACTACCCTACGATCCAGCAGTTACACTACTGGATATTTACCCAAAGATTTAAAAACATTAATTCAAAGGGATACATGCACCTCTATGTTTATAGCAGTGTTATCTACAATAGCCAAGATAGGGGAGCAGCCCAAGTGCCCATCAATTAAAACAGAATGAAATCTTGCCATTTGCATGGACATGGATGGAGCTAGAGAATATAACACTAAATGAAATAAGTCAAAGACACACAGATACCATATGGTTTCACTCATGCAGAATTTAAGAAACAAAACAAATGAGCGAAGGGGGAAAAAAGAAAAAGAGAGACAAATCAAGAAACAGACTCTTAATTATAGAGAACTAATTCATGGTTACTAGAGGGAAACGGATTGGGGGGATGCATTAAGCAGATAATGGGGATTAAGAAGTGTGCTTGTGATGAGCACCAGGTGATGCATGGAATTACTGAATCACTATATTGTACACCTGAAACTAATATAACACTGTATGTTAACTACCTGGAATTAAAATAAAACTTAAAAAAAAGAAGTTGGGAGATATAAGATATAATCTTTATGTCTTCCACCACTCCTAGTACAGTTTCTTTATTGGAAAAAAACCTCAAAGGCATTTTGAACAAATAAATAACAATGGCTGATGCCAATAAAAGGTCAATATGATCTTTGGCTGTATTAATTACCAATAGTATATTTTTAATATTATTGTGTGCACATTCCATGCAAGGCAATATGTTAACTGTTTCATATATATTTTTTCCTTTAATTGATAAACATTTTATCTCAAAATCCTTGCAAATAATCACTCCTTTGAATCCCCAATTTTAAACCCAGGCCATATGAAGCCTCATCCAGTGGAATTTCTACATTATCACAATAACTCCCATGAAATAAGGTAAATGTGCTTCAGGTTTCATAATTGGTAACTGCAGATTAGGATAGTGCTAGAATTATTTCCTTAGTTTTTATGTAAATTTCTCTGTGTAATTCATTTCAATAATTACTTCAGATCTGCATTTGCAATTTTATTTATTTATTTCTCTTGTGGCAAATTTATTCCTTAACAAAAGTTCAGGTTCATTCTGTTCTTTTTAGTTTCCTTTAAATAAAAGGTGAGTAATACTAATTTGAGAGAATCATATTCAGAATTAGATAAGCACCACTGCCCTGCAAAAAAGGAGCTCACTTTTGTTTGCTTGGTATTCCAATTTGGTGGACTCTGCATGGAGATTCAGATTTTATTTCTCATTTGCATATATCATTTTGTCTTCTGATAGTTTCTTCCCTCTAATACTTTGTTTGCTAATAGCTCTGTTTTCATGCTGCTTACCATTGCAGAAGAAAATATTTTTCTTTAATACCTTATATTTCCTCCCTCCGTGCTTAAGAGATATTTACCCAGCTTACACCATGTACTTGCTCCTTTGGAGTTTTATACACTTTGTGGAGACTTTCTTTATATCTCCTTTTCCATACTTGTATAATTATGGTTCTTGACTTCTGTGATAAATATGCCCCTTGCGGGGCGCCTGGGTGGCTCAGTCGGTTGGGCGTCCAACTTCGGCTCAGGTCACGATCTCGCGGTCTGTGAGTTCCAGCCCCGCGTCGGGCTCTGTGCTGACAGCTCAGAGCCTGGAGCCTGTTTCAGATTCTGTGTCTCCCTCTCTCTCTGACCCTCCCCCATTCATGCTCTGTCTCTCTCTGTCTCAAAAATGAATAAACGTTAAAAAAAATATGCCTCTTGCAATGTTTTAGTGATATCCTTCACCTGTTTTTTAGCGAAAAGAGGAAAATGAAAATTACAATAAAATTATCAAAATGTACAAAATCCAGGTGTATCAGTCACGGTCCAATTAGAAGACAGAAACTATACAGTAATCTGAAAATGAAAAGTTTAATACATAAAGATTGGTTGGAACAGGGGATTGGCATATTGTAGGACTGGCTAGTGAAGAGTAAAAGGAAATCTAAAGAATACAGGAATTGCAAACATAAGGGGCAGCCACTGTAGTCTGTGGCTGAGATGGAATACCCAAGGCTGATCCAGACCTGTCAGGAAGGGCACAGCCATCACTCACGGAATAATAGGTACTGTATAGGGTGCCATGCCAGAGTAAGTTGCTGAAGATCTGTGCTCCAGGACTTGCTGGGAATCTGCTCTCTAGGATGCCAGCCAAAACTGTTCATAGGGAGGTATCTTCCTGGAGTCACTCCACCGTTGAAACTGCCCAAGATGGGTGCTGTAATAAGCTGCAGGCTGCTGAGCGCTGCTGCCTACCATGCACTGCAGGGGCCTAATGCTGGAGCATCCTCACACTGCAGGAGTCAGCTCAGCAAGCTCTACAAAACCAGGAAGAGAGAGCCCACCACTTTCTCCTATTATCTGTCTGCAGTGCCCTCAACTGACAAAGGCTAACTAACACTGTGCAGGTTGGCAAAGGAAAAATATTTAAAGGGCTTATCTCCAGTTTTGCAGAGCAGCCAATGGGATATGAATTTGCAGCTAAGAGATGATAAATTAATGCCTGGAATACTAGGCAACCTGTATCTAACAGAAATCTCAGAGGATCATCTACTTCAATTTCCTATCTTAGAGCAGATTGATGCCTAAGCCATGGAAGACTGATGGTTGTTAATTCTGTTTAAATACAGGTTCTCTTTAGAATCTGCTGTGCTCTAAAAACCGAAATCAGTTAACTCTATACATGTTCACTAGACAGTTTTTATTTTATACTAATTTAGAAATTTATACTAAGAAGCGTAACAAAGAAAAATATACTAAACCACAATTCCAGAATTTAGAGAGAATTACTGCTAGCAATTTAAGATGGATATTCTTTTAGGCTTTCTTTGGCCATTTATTCATTCATTCAATTTAAACCTATTTATTATTTATTAGGTCCAGGAACGGTGGTAATTGTTAGGTGGACAGTGGTAAACCAACCAAGCACTATCTCATCAACTCAGAATCTAGTGTGGGATACAAATGTTAAATGAATATCCATACCGAAATGTTATTTGTGAATATATAAATATATATAGTATACACATCTCTATATGATACTTTTTAATAATAAAAGTGGATTCATTGTATCTGTTGATTTGTATTCAACTTTATTTAATATTGTTTACAAATATTTCTCACATCACAGAAGACTTTGTTAAGTCATTTTTTCTTATCATGGCTGAATAAAATTATATTATTTAAATATAGATTAATTTCTTTAACTTTTTTCTGTTATTGGATAACTTTGTAGCATTATGTATCCCTGCATAGCTGTTAACAGTGTGAGTTTAATGATACTCCTGGATTTAAATCCCATCTCCAGCATGGGCTGAGTGACCTTGAGGAAAATCATTTAACTCCTCTATCTTTAAATAAGATTGTAATAGCACTTGCTTATCAGGTTGTTGGGAAGATAAAATAGTTAATATGTGGAAAGCACCTAGAACAGTACCAGAAAACTTAACCTATTTAAATATTAGCTATTATACTTATCATCAGTTTATGTGTCTGGATGGCCGTCTGTGATGCAAGTACTTTGTTTTGTTTACCATTGTATCCCTAACATCTAACACTGTCCCATTCATAGTTGGAATTTAATACAAATTTATTCAACCAATTACATTAAAAAAACTTTCCATTTATAAACCACATCTTAGGCTGTGATAGGATGAATTCCTAAAAGTGGAATTGCTAGTTCAAAGAATATGAACATTTTCAAGGATTTTGACATTTGCTAAATTATATTACAGAAAAGTATCAATTTCTATTCCAACCATAGTACATGAAAAGAATATAGTCCTTAGCCTACTCCTATCAGCACTATTACAATTTAAAAAATTGTTCTAATTTTTAATATTATATTGCTGCCTTAATTTGTATTTATTAATTATTTAATTACTAGTGAAGTGAAATATGTTTGTCCAATTGAATATATTCGTGGAATTGTCTTTTTTTTTAACCTAACTTCCTACTGGCATGTAGGTATTTTTCTTACTGATTTTTTAGAATTCCTTTTATTAAGATAGTAACTATGTGTTAAAATTTTTTATAGTGTAAACATTTGTCTCTTAATTTTCATATGTTGCTTTGTGGCATCTAAATGATCTCAAATTTTTGTAGTCTAACATATTGATCATTTTATTTGTGATTAACTCTACTGCTTTTGTTATGAGAAATTCTTCCCTATGTAAATCAAAAATGTCATCCATACTTCATTCAGTGTTGTTTTGAACATAAATATTTGATCCAATACAATTTTAATTCTCTAACTTGTGACTATTACCAATATTATTTATATAGTAATTCATCCTTCTCATGGAATGCTGGCATTTTCCTTATAAAATATTATATTTTTTATATTTAATAAGGTCTTTGGATTCTATCTGTTAAGTTTCATAGATTTCTACAATTTACTGGTACCATAATTTTTAAAGTGGTTAATTCAATCTATTTTTATTTTTAGTAAGATCTTTGAATTCTATTAGATTCCATAAATTTCTAGGCTCTACTCTATCACACTTTTTAATGTGGTAAGTTTGATTCATTCTAATATCTTGTAGGAAACTCTCTAACTCTCATCATGCATGTTTGTGTGCATGTGTGCACCTGCCGTTGTGTGCACAAGTATGTGCACACTCATGCACAGTTCCACTCCATCACACTTAATTCATCCAGCAAATACTTTATAATACCTTATACGTAGCTAGGAATTGTGTCAAATGCCATGAATAAAACAGCTGATAAAATTGACATGGTCTCTTCTCTATGGAGCTAAAAGAGTGTAGATATGGGACTAGACAAACAAGTGGGCAATTATATAACAGATAGGCTATCATAGGGCAAGTATAGGATGCTATGGACAGCAACTGGTCATAGAAAGAAAAGCTTACCAAAGAATTAAAATTAAAGCTAAAATCAAAAGGGTGTAAAGTGTGAAGAGGAATTGGCTGGGCGAAATGTCAACATTAGTAAAATGAAGTTGATCTCTCTTCTTTTAAAAACTTTTCTTAAACATATTAATCCATCCACTCATTCAAGATGCTTTGATGACCCAGTTTCTTATTTTGTTTTGGAGGCTAAGAATGAAATACCCCTCTATTATCCAACTTTATGCGTTCCCTCTACAATTCAGGCACTTGGAGTAAGCTTATCTACTATTCTACATATGGCATCTACATGCTTTCTCCCCTTTCCATATCTTCCTATTGTTGTACTTAACCTAGAGTGCTGTTTAGATAGGAATGCAGTCTTGCACTCCTCACTGTTCTCCCGAGTCTATTGCTTGCTTCCCATGTGACTTGCATGAAATCACAGATAATCATTTTTAAAAGATTGAAAAATTATTCATAGTCAAATGTGCCAAGAGCATGAAAATTAAGCCAATCAGAATGATATGATTATTATTGCTATAGAAATTCTGAGGCTTATGAAAATGGTTTCTTACTATTAAAAGAGAGATTTAAAAGGTTTGTAAATGAGTATTTTCCTTATGTATAATCAACTTTATAGTACCTTTGAAAATTGTTTGCTTTCATAGAGGTAGCACTCAATTTATGTAATGGGAATGCGCAACATGATGTTTTAACCACTCTAACCAAATGTTCCCAAAGAAAATTAATTCTCCAAGTATCAGTCAACATTTAATAGACTCTGCTTTTTATTTATTTGTTTCAAGCAGTATAGTAGTTAATCTCAGTGTAAACAACTTTTAATTATTTTTTATTTTATAACCCTGATAGTCATATAAATATCAATTGTACTGTATCCTGTCTTATTTTTCTATTCTTCCAGTAGTTTTAAAATATTAATGTTTTGTTATATTTTTGACTTGTATAGAGAGCTTGGTGCAGAATTCAGCTCACTCTAAGTGGTCAATTAATTTTAGAAGAACTGAAATTGAATTGTTAAATCTTGCCAGGATGAGAAGGGAGGTCTGGTAAACTCTTAGCTTTCCCACTATGAATTTGAATTTTAATTCTTTTTTACTTCTCAAAGAGTACCTGGGTCTAGACTAAACAATTAACCAATTGGCAGCATAATGCATTAACTGTGAGTAATGGTAAGTTGGGTTTCACATCCATCTTTGTCAGGAACAGAATCTAATCATGGGCAAAAGTCTTTCAATATCTCCAACTATTTTATCTATAAAATGAAGCAATAATATTATAGACTCTTCAAAGTCCCTTCACCTCCAAAATGTTAAAATTCTATGACTCTATCTTGTACATAAAAAGACCTGATGTTTCAAGTTTGAATCTGGGGTTCCTGAAGACCAAATGTCTTACGTGAAATAATATAGGTACTCCAGAAGACTGCAGTATTTGTTCACAATTATTTATCTCCTCCTTCAGCAAACTTCTCAGTGTACAAACCATAGTTCTGTGCACCACTGACTTAGTGCTTAGCCATGTGACTTGCTTTAACCTATAGAGTGTGGTAGAAGGGCCATTATAGTGATCCAAGGAGAGGCTTTAAGAAGCACTACATGCCTCTCCTCACTCTCTTAAGATTATTCCCTCTGCCATAAGCACAGTATGTGCAAAATAGTGGTTGCTTTTTCAGCCTAGGTCCCTGAGTCAAGACACATGGAATAGAACAACGCAAACAGACCCAAACGCATCTGAGCCTAGCCTTGCCCAGTAGAGTCCAGCTAAATTGCAAAACTGTGAGCAAGAAATAAATCTTCATTGTTGTAAGTCAAGATTTTGTGGTTTGTTGTCACAATAAAAGCTGACTGATCAAGTGCTAAATGTACTTTTTATTAAACTAATGAAAAGAAACTATTTTTGAAAGTCTCATTCCTAACACTTTATTAAGCAACTCCTTATTATCAGGGCTTTTGTTCCTTCCTTGATGCCTGGTATTGTACTGTATCAGCTAAAATAAGCCATAGGAAAGAAGGGAAGGAAAGGTATACTTGTAGGAAAGTTACCAGATGTATCTAAAACTATTTCTCAGAATTAATTCTTTAAACATTTAGGTGTTAATGGTACAAACAGAAATTTTGGTGGCAATAATTTAGTACTATTATCAACATACAGCCAATATGATTTGGCTGAAAAATTTAGTGATTTAGTGATTAGTGATTTAGTGAATTTTCTCTGCCTGAATGGTCAAAGTTGAATATCTGTATAGTTTTTTCTAATTAATTGGATGGAATTCATTAGTGAAACCTCTAAAATTATATAATCTTTGGGATAATTGGTGGTTTATTCTGTATAACAGCACTGCCAGTAAGAGAAATGCTAAGCATTTGACTTCACTTAATTCCAAAAATATTAATTGTAAATTGTGTGTTATATATCTATCTTCATATTTCCTTTATATTTGCATATGTAACCAAGGAGATGACTAAGTACCTATGTCAATATACAAAAGATTCTATAAATTCCAAATGACAGGAAAAAAGGTGAAGCAAAACATATATATTACATAGGAAAAATAACAATTAGACATTTTCTAAGAATGTTATCATTCTGAAATAATTATAAGGAAATTCTTAATATTCTACATCACTATAGACAATATCCTAAAGCATCACAAAGCTATTGATTGTATAGTTCAGTGAAATGAAATGGCATATTGCTAAAACTGACTAGCACATTCAAAAGTAGAGGGTATTTAATGGCAGCTATAGCCTTAGCAATTTTATCTCTGCCTAGGAAATAACCGGACACAATAAAACCTTGTAACTGGTACCACTGAATGACCTCCAATTATTTGCCAGTCTCTCTGCTAAACACTTTACATATATTATCTCATCTAATCTGCTCCCAAAACATCTATGAAGTAGATCCTTACTTTACAGACAAGGCAATGGAAGCTTAGAGACATAAACTACTTTGCTCAAGGTAATAAGTGGCTGCAGATCAGGAAATATGATATCAGAATCAAACTCTTCATGTTAAAGCGCATCCTAATGAATGGAAGAAATAAATATGTCCTTTAAGGTCATAAGCCTAAAATTCATAACCAAATATCATATCCAAAATCATACAGGTAATTAGAATCAGAAATAAACAAGAACATGAGGCATTCCCCTCCAAGGCCTTCTAACACATTATATCGCATATTTATGAATGTATCTTCTATAAAGGTCTTGCAAGTTTATTTCTAAATGTGTATGCTATCTACCAAGCTTAAGTATAATTTTTATAGTCACATACTTTAATAGAATCAATCAATTTATCTGCTAATTTATGCAATTTATCCTGTGAAGAGTTCAATAACCTCTAACAGACACATTTTATCCCAGCAGGAGTCTAAGAGTATGAAAATAATGAATTCTTAAAATGTCTTTGTTATTTTATTCATATTTGATTACTAAATTAAGGAAATTGTGAGATACATGCCCAAAGTAAGGTTATCTCAGATTAAATAATTATGCATTCCCCTAGAGTCAAATTATATATCTCAATGATGTCTAAGAAGTACTAGAACCTGGAAGATTACTAAAAATCTCCTCTAAAAATCACCAAATATTTTACAATGATTAAGTGGATTTTCCTCTCCCCTCTCTATGGCCAATGCAGATGAAAGACACATTCCTTTAATTTGCCATAAATAAATCTTTAGCAGACTTCCAAAATTCTACTTTTAGTAAAAAAGGTAAATATAGTAGGGTAGGAAGGTCGATGTTAAAGGAGAAAATAAAACTGGGGAAGAAAAAAGGAAGAAATTATTTCCCTTATAACAAATATTTAAATAAAATTTATTCCATAAATCTTCAACAGACGTATGTATTATTTTATAGTGACTTAGGTGAAATCACAGATGAAATGTTAGTTTACAAATGACCTGAAGCCAAGAGGAATAAATTATATAGTGTATAACAGATACAGGATTTCAAGATGAAATTTCAAACAAGATGAAACATTTCATCAAGATGAAATTTCAAAGAGATAAACATTTTGCACTGATTGAGAATTAAACAAAATTGTCATTCCAGCAAAGGCAGATTTACTGTGAAGCTCATGATGCTTACGCTTCAGAACCTCTGATTTACACCAAGACCTTCCAGAGCCCTGTACCCAGTTATTTATGTAATATTTTCTTCCTTTTTATATTTTTATTCTTGAAGAGGACCTTCAAAATTATATAAGCTCCAGTCCTCACAAAATCCAAATTTACACTTGAGTTTCAATTCTCACAGGATAATATAAGCTGCCTTACTGGATCACTCCACTGTTACACAACAAATCTTTTATATCAAACGAAGGAGAGTAAATAAAATCACCATAACTCATGCAAGAGTATAATTTGGACACAGAGTCTACTTATGTGTAAATGGAAGAAATAATCATCAGAAACCAACCATGTTAGCTCCAGAGTCCTCACCTGGTGGGAATTTGCACATACAAGAGGGGAGTAAGGTCAATTTCCCATAGTAGTAAAACACAAGGCACCAATAAGCATTTCTCCCAAAAGAAGAAGGTCCAATTAGGACCATCCATAAGGTATGTAAGGCCTCAGTTAAATATTTTAGATCTGGGGGGAGCTCTTGTCTATATATAGGGCTTAATTTAAACGCATTACAAAAATGCATGGATCCATGTAAATTACAGTGATTTATCAAGAAAGATTTAGAATGATGGATAGAGAAGAGGTACTTACATCCTTATTTATTGTATAATCAGCGCACATGAAGATTCTTTATAGTGTCTGGTCATTACCTCTTTCTGTTCAGATCCAGGAACCATTTCCTCATATTCTTTATTGTTATATGTACCATTTCTTATCTCCCACCATGAGAAAAGGTAATAATATGGTTGTTATCATTATGGCTCTTTAGAGTCTGGGTATATTCAAACAATACATACCCTTTTTCACATGCAGTCATAACACCATTTACTTAATATAGGTTATACCATTACCCATTACACTGCATCATTTGTGAATTCTGACGTCAATGACTCTCTCAAAGTTGTTACTGTGATTCACTGATGATGATAATGAATGCAAGGCATTCGCAGGCTATTCCAGAAAATGAGAATGATAGTTTGTTTTTGAGTTATATTAAACTTACTGACTGCAATTTTATAGCATAAATTCAGTGTATCTTCCAACTATGTTTCTCCTGAACTGCTTATGCTAAAATCACTGCATTCCTTAAAACGGTATCTTTCAATATTGTCTATACTCTCATCTTCCACAAAATGCCACCAATGGTGAAGATAAGCAAGGGGCCTATAGACAGTGTGAGAAAAGAAGTTCTATTTGTGCAAAAGGGATGTCCATCCTTCATTCAGCATGGCATAGACTTGTCCCTGAAGAGCACATCACTGCAATTGGAGAACATTGGTCAGAAGGGCCCATGATAATCTGGAAAAGTCTCAAGGGACAGCAGCATGGCCAACCCCAGAAGGCTACCTAACATGTGCCATGGAGCCTGCAGAGTTGGGGTAAGCATACTGGATGCGAGTGGCCAGGAGTACATAGGGTTAAGGATGCTTCTTCCTACAGTCCCTCCAGTCCCCAAGTGCTGTGGACTGGAGGCAGCACAGTGGTCAAACACAAACCAATGATAGCTGATGCACAGACCCACACCAGAGCTCATGCCCAAGGGTGAGTGACAGACAGTTGGTAGCCCAGAGCTCTAAAAGTTGCCCTGTGTCTGATGTGAGTGACTGTCAACTAAATCAGCATGTCGGCACTATTTTGGTAGATCAGTTTCATGTGACCTCACAAAAGACATATTGTGGTGGCAAGCAGGAATGATTCACTCACCAGGCCACTCTCCTAGAACGGGGACTGGCCATAGGTCCTTGGGACAACTCAGAAGTATGTCAGTTCCAGAGTTCCTTGGGGGCATCTGATGATTTCATGTGCAGAATAGAGAGTTACAGAGTGCTTCAAAGGCAAGCAATGGGGACCAGGGCTCACTGGTTCAGGGAGCCAAGGCCAGATAACATTGTCAGACACTGTCAGCCCTGGTCAATCCAAGGCACTAAGGAGAACCTTGGAAAAATTTTGAATTCTAATTCCAATTCTAAGTGAGAAATATTCAGAACAAGACTGAGATCTGGTAGCTCTGAGTGCCGAATACTGGAAAGTTGGAAGAAAGGAACTTAGACAGTGGCAAGATTGGAAGATGTCTCTATCAGGTACCTCTCCTGATGGAGAAGGTGGCACTCTAGATAGTTCAGGTGTTCCTTGAAGGTTCAGTTATAAATGGGGAAAAAGAAAAGATTAAAAGAAGGGGCATACTGAAATAAAAATAGGTAAACAATTAACAAAAGATAATCACAAAAATCCACGAAAGAAAAACAAAACAGACAAAAAAAATATATCACATATCCACAGAAGTGGCCTCTGAACTAAGAAAGCCAATATTGCTGGGCCTGGACTTACCTGCCTTTGCTCTTCTGTTCTCTGTATCACATGAGGCTGACCCCTGTGGGCTGTTTTTCCCAGAACTCCAAATCAGCTGGTTTCTGGGTAGAATTTAACAGCCAATGGGAAGCTCTTAGGAAGGGAGAAGCCAGGGATATTTCTTTCCTTCTCTTTCTGCCTTGGGAAGCATCTCCATTAGGACTGTTTCTTTTCCAGGGTTCCATTATTATATCCTTGGTTTTGTTGGTCCCTGGGCTCTGACAATACCTTGAACTCCTTTTGTCTCTCAGCCTAGGGTTGCTAATGGCTTCCTGCTTTTGCTAGTCTCTAGGTCACCTGTTTGGCTTCTCTACTCTTCCATCATCTGTATAACTAGTCCTCTGCTTCATATTCCCTCTGTTGTAAAGCCTCTATAATTAAAACAGTGTGGAATTGCTCCATGAGTAGACAGAAGGACAATGAAACAAATGAAAAGTCCAGAAATAGACTCAGATATATATGGAAATTGGGTATATGATAAAGTTGGCACCTCAAATCACTGCAGGAAAGGATGACCTTTAGAGCAAATTGTATTGGTACAGCTTGATAGCCATTTTAAAAAAGCAAAAACAATTGAATCATACTTCACATATTACCTCAAAGTTAATTCCAAGATGAATTTTACATAAATATAAAATTACACATGTTCAAGAAGAAAATAATGAATTCTATTATTACCTGAGAGTTGGGGAAGTCTTCTAACTATAATTAAAATATGAATAAGAAAAGAGTGAGAAAATGAGCTACTTAAAAAAGACAAAACATGCTAGTAGAAGCAAAATCAGAGGACAAATCAAGAGGAAATATTTGCAATTTATATCACAAAAATCTAACCCAGTGTTTTTCAACCTTAGCACTTTTGACATTTGGGCTACATAATTCTTTGTTGTGGGGGTCATCTTGTGCATTGTGGAATGTTTACCAGCCTCTTTGGCCTCCACCTTCTAGATGCCAATAGTACCCATTCCCCAGGTGTAACAACCAAAAATGCTTCCAGACACAGCCAAATGTCCTGGGGAGGGGGGAAGAGAAGGAGGCAAATCATTTCCAGTTGAGAATCACTACTCTGTTATAATATATAAAAAGATCTCAAAATCCTAATAGAAAAATGAACAAAAGGCACAGATAGTGGATACAATGACTCAAGTGGCTCTTGAGCACCTGAAAGGATGCTTAACCTCACTCATAATAAGAAAAATGCAAATTAAAACTACACTGAGATATTTCTCACCTATCAGATTGGCACATATGAAAACACTGGAAACAACTCGATGAGACATAGATTACTGATGGGAGTACAAAACAGCATAACCTCTTGGAATCAGAATTTAACAATATCTAACAAACTATCATAAACTATGACATATACACCCAAGGAAGTACACTGCAGACATTAAAGGAAACGAAGACTATCTCTCTGTATTGATATAGAATAAGGTCCAGGATATATTGTTAAATGGGAAAAAAAAGGTGCAGAACAGCGTGTTTCTTGTGTTGCAAAAACAAAACTTTTAATAACCTCCAGCAGATAAATGAGAAGAATGAAGTAGGGGGTAGATGGAAGGAAGCAAGCATTTATTAAGTACATCTTCCTTCTCACAGTTTTTGAATTTTGAACTACCTAAATATCAAATATATAAAAGATTTTAAAACCTGGAAAAGTTAAACCCTAACATTGGAGAGAAAAAATAAAATAAATACATGTAACTCTATTTTAAATTAGTGATATAACTTAGAGAGAAAAATCATTTCAAGTGACTTTTGACACAGTACAGGCCACTTTATTGCAGTGGTCTGGGATGAAATCCACAGTATCTCTGAGGTACTGCGGATTTCATCCCAGACCACTGCAATAAAGTGAATATTGCAAAAAAGTGATTCAAATGAATTTTTTGGTTTCTTAGTGTATATAACAGTTATGTTTACATGATACTGTGATCTATTAAATGTGCAATAGCATTATGTCTAAATATTCTATTGCTAAAAAATGCTAGCCATCATCTGGCTGTCATAATCTCTTTGTTGGTGGAAGGTTTTGCCTTGATGTTGATGGCTGCAGACTGACCAGGGTGATGGTTGCTGAAGGTTGGGGTGGCCGTGGTAATTTCTTAAAATAAAACAACACTGAAGTTTGCCACATTGATCAACTCTTCCTTTCACGAACAATTTCTATGTAGCACACAATGGTGCTTAAAACCTTTTTACTCACAGCAGAACTTTGTTCAAAATTGGAGTCAATCCTCTCAAACCCTGCCTCTGCTTTATCAACTAAGTTTATGTAATGTTCTGAATCTTTTGTTGTCATTTCAACAAACTTTACATCATCAGCAGGAATAGATTTTATCTCAAGAAACCATTTTCTTTGCTCATCCATAAAAAGCCAACTCCTCATCCACTAAAGTTTTACCACGAGATTTCAGCAATTTGTTACATCTTCAGGCTCTACTTCTAATTCTAGTTCTCTTGTTTTTTCTACCACATCTGCAGTTTCTTCCTCCACTGAAGTCTTGAACCGCTCAAAGTCATCCATGAGGGTTGGAATCAACTTCTTTCAAACTTCTATTGATATCAATTTTTTTCACCTCTTCCCATGAATCTTGCATATTCTTAAAGGCATCTAAAGGGTGAATCCTTTGCAGAAGATTTTTAATTTACTTTGTGCAGATCCATCAGAAGAATCCTATATATGGCAGCTACAGCTTTACAAAATGTATTTTTAAATAATAAGACTTGAAAGTCAAAATTATTTCTTGATCCATGGGCTGCAGAATAGATGCTGTGTTAGCAGCATGAAAACAACACTAATCTCATCCATCTCTGTCAAAACTCTTGAGTGACCAGATGCATTGTCAATGAGCAGAATAATTTGAAAGGAATCTTTTTTCTTGAGCAGTAGGTCTCAACAGTGGGCTTAAAATATTCAGCAAACCATGTTGTAAACAGATATGCTGTCATTCTGGCCTTATTATTCCAGCGATAGAGCACAGGGAAAATAGATTTAGCATAATTCTTAAGATCCTAGGATTTTCATAGTGGTAGATGAGTATTGGTTTTTACTTAAAGTCACCAGCTGCATTAGCCCCTAAGAAGAGTCGGTCTGTCCTTTGAAGCTTTGAAGCCAGGCATTGACTTCTTTATTAAAGTCCTCGATGGCTTCTTCTTCCAATAAAAGGTTGTTTTACCAACACTGACAATCTGTTGTTTAGTATAGCTACATTAGTCAGCTAGATCTTCTGGATAACTTGTTGCAACTTTTATATCAGTACTTGCTTATTCACCTTTTATATTATGGAGACAACTTCTTTCCTTAAACTTCATAAACCAAACTCTCTGTGAGCTTCAAACTTTTCTTCAGCAGCTTCCTCACCTCTCTCAACCTTCATAGAATTGGGGAGTTGGGGTCTTGCTCTGCATTAGGCTTTGCTTAAGGGAATGTTGTGGGTGTTTGATCTTCTATCCAGACCACTCAGACTTTCTCTGTATTAGCAAGAAGGCTGTTTTGTTTTCTTATCATTCATGTGTTCACTTTTAATGTTAAGAACTTAACATTAACTTAAGTCAAAGTCATGAAAAAAAATAGCATCAAAAATCTATAAAGAACTTAACAAACTCAGTACACAAAAATCAGATAATCCAGTTAAAAAATGGGCAGAAGACATGAACAGACATTTTTCCAAAGAAGACGTACAGATGGCTAATGTACATATGAAAGGATACTTAATATCACTCACCATGAGGGAAATACAAATCAAAACTACAATGAGATACCACCTCACACCTGTCAGAATAGCTAAAATTAACAACACAGGAAACAATAGATGTTGGCAGAATGCAGAGACAGGGGAACCTTCTTACACCATTGGTGGAATGCAAACTGGTGCAGCCCCTTTGGAAAACAGTATGAAGTTTCCTCAGAAAGTTAAAAATAGAACTACTCTATGACCCAGCAATTGCACTGCTAGGTTATTTACCCAAAGGATACAAAAATACTGATTTGAAGAGGTACATGCACCCCACTGTTTATAGTAGCATTATCAACAATAGCCAAACTATGGAGAGAGCCCAAATGTCCATCAACAGATGAATGGATAAAGAAGATGTGGTGTGTGTGTGTGTGTGTGTGTGTGTGTGTGTGTGTGTGTATTGGGATATTACTCAGCCATCAAAAATAATGATATTTTGCCATTTGTAATGACGTGGATGGAGATAGAGTTATTATGCTAAGTGAAATAGGTCAGGCATAGAAAGACAAATATCATATGATTTCACTCATATGTGGAATTTAAGAAACAAAACAGATTAACATAGGGGAAAATAAAAAAGAGAGAGAGAGAGAGACAAACCATAAGAGAGACTCTTAAAGATAGAGAACAAACAAACAGGGTTGCTAGAGGGGAGGTGGGGGAATGGGCTAGATGGTTGATGGGTACTAAGGAGGACACTTGTTGGGATGAGCACTGGGTATTATATGTAAGTGATGAATCACTAAATTCTACACATGAAACTAAGTAAAAACTTGAAACATTAAAAAAAATATTGAAAAAAAATAATGTTGAGTATTTTTTCTAGACTGAAAGAAACTAAAGTGATGTAGCAACCAAATGAAATATGTGAATTTTGACTGAATCCTGGTTTGAAAAAGCAGCTTAAAGGGTATTTGGAGGGGGAAACTGGGTAAATTATATAGACTGGTAGATTAGATACACTGATTACATATCAGTTGATTAACAAATCATTACTAATTATCTTATGTGCTACACAGTATTGTGTTTATGTAGGAAAATTCCCCACTTCTGTATGCATTTTGAAATATTTAGGAGTAACATTACCTCTGAAATTTAGTTTCATGTGATTCAGCAAGAGAGATATAGATGATAGCTAGATAGCTAAAGCAAATATGGCAAATGTTGACTGTTGAATATAGGTTGTTGGATGGTGGGCATATGATCATTGTACTACTTTTTTTAGCTTTTCTGTTCAAAAATTTTTGTAATACAAATATGGTTTAAAACATCATACAAATATAGGATGAGCTATGGCTGAACACAAAGAAGACTTGAGTGTGTAGGGGGTTAGTGGGACACGATTATTCTATCCCTAGACTATTAAAAGAGGCACAAAAAAATTACTTAGTCTGAGACAGCTGATGGTATGGAGATGCTAGGGTGGCACTATATTCAGCTTCTAGAGCCACAAAGGCACTGGGAGCTGTCTTAGCTGTTGGTGCTGACAATGAAACTGACTAGACAGATATGTATGGATCTAGAGCATCTGGTAATGACTTACAAAAATAGGTAGCAGTAAGTGGTCATGTTTGTAGGGGAGAGTCTACCTTAGCTACTATTGTTATTGGTTTATGGACAAAGTGCTAGCAAACAACAGCAAGAAATCTAGAGGGGAGTAACTGTCATTGGGAGACCTATTCACTGGAGGGATTTAGGCTGAGATTCAAACAAAGGGTATAAATGAACTAGATAGAAACCTAGGAAGGCTGATAGATCCAGATAGGTCCTGAGAATCTCTTTAAAATACAGGCAATTAATTCATTGTTAAAATAATGTAGTATAATTAAATTGATTATTTATTAATTGTATAAATGTATATTTAAAATTATGTAGTTAAAGTTCACTTTCCTAGTTCCAGATGGTTTTTACCCTCTGGGTGAAAGGTAATGAATGGTTTGTTAGTAAATACGTGGCTTCATCACACATTAGTTTCAGGGATAAAAGGAAATATTAGTTTAATTGACTAGTTGAAAATTTCGTATCTGGAATTTAACTACCTGCCAGAACCATACAGGTAAGATATCACATTCTCATGACATTTTAGTATCTTTTTTAAATGACCATAATCTATCAGAATCTTGGTGGAAAACTGTGTATTGAAACAGCATAGGTATTGGAATATAACTAATTCTAGGTTGAAGAGACTTGAAAGTACTTAGATGGACCGTTATTGAAGTTTAGGTGAAAAAGAAGATTCTGTTTAAGTGACAAGAATGAACTGAGCTTCAAAATTCTCTATTGTCTTCACGTTTTACAGTCTAGTTTGTTTTGGATTCTAGGAAAAATCTGAAGGTGGATGAAGTTGTTCTTTGTGAAATTATCCCCGCTTCTTTTCAGAGTTAGCTGGCTCTGTGTGGCATTTGGAGCCTGTCTGTCCTACTTTACCTCTTAGTTATATAGGGCTTTGGATTGTTTTCCAGGTTTTAACTTAGTTGTCTTTGTCTGACACCATATGTGTTCAGGGTAACATATTGTACTGCGTGTTGTATCTACATTTCAACACAAGATTGGGCTCATAGGAAGTTCTAGAGTCTTGGTGATAGCTTGATGAATATGGGAGAACAGGACTAGATTTTTCCTGGTCCATGAGCCTTAGAGATCCTTGTAAATTCATAGTTTAAGAGATAAGATTAATGAGGAGAGGTGTATTTGCAAAGGCAAGGACTACGGATCAAATAAGTTAGTTACTAGTCTATTTATTAGATAAGTAAATTTACCTTCTTGGTAAGCTTTCTCATCTGTAAGGACCCTACAAAGTCTTCAGTTTTATACTAAAAGAACAAATCTTTGCTGCTAAATTCGTGACTGAAAATAGCCCTCACTATTGAGGACACAAGAATTTCTATGAAAAATTTTTTCCATTTCTACTGATAATGCAAGGAAAATACACCAGCATATAGTAACCATAAATTCTTATTAAGCAGCATCTTAATTAATAATGCTTTACCATTTGTTAAAATATTCCACAGTGCTAAAGACATGCAGCCACATTAGCAAATGACCCAAATTAACACCAGTATTATTCTTTTAAAAGTGATAACCCAAGTATGAATAAAAGCTGAATTACATAGAACTTCAGGGTTTAAAATCAACTTGCACCATACTGATACCACTTGGGGTTCCTATCATGCTGTGTTCCTTATGATTCAGTTGTAATTAGTCAGAATATACTGCAGCTGCTTGTGATTTCAAGGAAGAATGAGATGTTTATATAGAGAAAATGTTTCATTATCTCTGCTTTTTGAAATTCCTTTCTTTGTAAATGGTATTTTACAATATGTTTTCCCATCATTTCAAATCTTAAACAAGGTTGTTAAATACGGTTTTATCATACATTGAAAAATTGCTACATATTAGTTTTCTTTTCCTCTTCCTCTTCCATCTCTATACATGCATACACAGCATTTACACACATTAGTTTTATATATGACAATTTCTGGCTCTTCATAAGATGTTAATGCAAAAAATGCATTGTGTCAGGTTTTCTCAGCTTTTTACGTTTCTACTTTGGTACCATGGCCAAGGTTTCAGGTGCACTATTGCTTCTTTTAGTTTTTTCATTTTAGTGGCTATTTTGAAATTAAGGATCATATCTCAGCAGAATATTTGAATGTCTGCAATCCCTCATGATGTGTGCCTTCTATATTACTCTGGGATGCCGTATTTTTCCTGCTTTGATTCTCTAATTGCTTTGTGATACTGGAATCAGTCATGGATATCACAGTGAGGGTTTGTGTTAAAATTAAACATATTACTTCTACATATAACATGGAATTTTGAAGTACCATGAAACATGATGTGAAAAACACCTTCTCAAATATCTAGAAAGGCAATTATTAAATGTCAGCTGTAGTTTCACCCTTATTTTATAAGTATTACATATACCCAATTCCTATCCTTGGATTTCCACAGAGAAGGTGGTTCCAGGCATTTCCACTAGTGAGAAAAAAGGAGGGAACATGGGGTAATATAAGGAGAAGACAGGAATAGATCACTGTGTGCACGTGACAGGAAAAGACTGGTAGAAGCATCAAGAAGTGTAGTATGAGGGGCACCTGGGTGGCTCAGTCAGTTGAATGTCTGAGGTAGGCCCAGGTCATGACCTCATGGTTCATGGGTTTGAGCCCCATGTCAGGCTTTGCACTGACAGTGTAGAGCCTGCTTTCAATTCTCTGTCTGTCCTTCTCTCTCTGCCCCTCTGCTGCTCATGCTCTCTCTCTTAAAAATAAACATTAAAAAAACTTCTAAAAAAAAGAAGTGTAGTATGAAAATGGGAAGATGCAGAAATATATTTTTACAAGTTTCAAGATAATCAAGAGAGGAAAAAAAAATGCCAGTATAGTGGACAGCTAGTATTTTTGCTTGACTAGAATCCTCCTTCATCTAGAAACAACATCATGATTCTTCTCTGAGAAACTACCCCTATCCTATGAGATGGGTGAGGGTCTCAATTTCAGTACCTTTTTCTCACCTGGCAAAGAGTACAGATTTGGCCTGACCAAGGCAAATCAGATTTTTCAATTTTCCTTTAATTTAGGGACATAAAGAAGCAAGATTTTTCAAGCTCACTTATCTCAACAATAGTATTTTTAAGAGACTTTCCCATCAGTGTCTGTTCCCTAGATCTCCCTTGTTGCTCTAGTTACTGTTCTCTTTGAAGCCTTGTTTTTTGATCCTACTGATGCCTGTTGCTTGCAATGTTACATCTCTGATACATCCAGACCAAGAAACTAGTTCTCTTTAGTGATATGGAGAAGTTAGAAAAAAAACTAACTGTGATAAAAGGTAGACTAAAGAATGGGGACGTTGTGTAAAATAGTAGGGAAGGACTTTGTCCAGAAATGAACTGGACCTCTAGTCCACCTTGAGATAAGAAAACTAAGCCAGAATGTAAATCAATGCTCTGCTTCCGTCTTTAAAAGAGCCATATGCCAGCTGCACTGTGTTCTTACTGAGGTGTTTGGGTTTACATTATGCTGTTAGTTCCTTGTATATTTTCTGTTCCAGTAACTCTGGTCTGGACTAACTTATTTTAAGTCAAAGAATGTGCTGTTGATAAATTTGTTGGAATATTTAGAACTAATCATATGATTTACCTAAGTATAGAAAGTCTTGGAAAATAATATAAATCAATGGGGGAAAACACAATTTTCTAGCTGAAAAAATTATAGCAATGGAAGATTTCCTAACTTCATCTTAAAATATCTAAATTCACATACCTTCTTTGTCTTTCTGCTATTTTCAGTTTTGTCTTTTACAGTTTTATAATGTAAACTTAATACAAATTTGACTTGGGTTCTTGTACTTGATTAAACTGCAACTCATATGTTTATAAATATTTAAAAGTATATTTTCTGTTGTCAAACAATAAAGATGGCTATTTCACAATGGAACATATTCTATTTTCCAGAGTCAAAGAATTCAAATTTACCTGTAGCCTATACATTTAGATAGGTTTTACCTTGACAAAGTTTACATGGTAAACAAAGACATAGTAAACAAAGACAAAGTTTCAGGATAATCCGTTGACTTAGAAAAGTGTTTGGGTATATAAGCGTTTATCAACCTTGGCACTATTGATTTTTGGAGCTGGATAATTCTTTGCTATGAGTGGCTGTCTTGTGCACTGTAGACTGTTTTCTGGTATCCCTGGTCTGCACCCACTAGATGCCAGTAGCAACCCCCTTAGCTGCCAAATGTTCCCTGGGAGGAGACAGAAAAGTTGTCCCCAGTTGAGAACCACTGGTGTGTCTCATGGTGGTTCAGCATGTTGGTTTTAGAGCCTAACAAATCTGAGCTCCACTCCCAGGTCTGCTACTTGTTCACCGTTGACCTGGGAAATTACTAATTTTCTGCATTTGTGAAACGCTGATTGTAGTATGGCGACCCCCTACAATACTTGGATGAGATAAGGCAATGCACTTAGCTTGGTGATTTACTCATAGTAAAAACTCAATAAAAGTAATCATTGTCATTAATAGCACCTATATCATAATTCCTGATCCTAAATAAAAATTCCCTGACTCAAATCTGCATAATAATGACTAATTACATTTTCTTAAAAATTTTTTTATTATTATCTTTATTTATTTTTTGAGAGACAGAGAGACAGAGAGACAGAGCATGAGTGGGGGAGGAGCAGAGAGAGAGGGAGACACAGAATCCAAAGCAAGGCTCCAGGCTCTGAGCTGTCAGCACAGAGCCTGATGGGGCTCAAACACATGAGTGTGAGATCATGACCTGAGTCAAAGTCGGACGCTCAACTGGCTGAGCCACCCAGGAGCCCCTGACTAATCACATTCTTAATTGTGTTGTTTTATAAAGGTATAATGAACTAAAACTTTAATATAAGTAAACTAAGCTCTAAATACAATTAATTCCTAAATAGGACACAGATGACCTTTGTAGCTAACTCTTTGAACTTCAAACCATATACAGAGAAATGACTGGAGTAATATTGCTTTCCATACATGACTGCTGAGGAAAAGCATAGCTAGGAGAGAGGAAATTGAATAAGAGTTGTATAACCAAAGCTCTAGGACCTAAGAAGAAAACCTTGATTTCCTTCCTCTTCCTCTAAATCCTTAGGTGTTAGCAGTGAAAGACACCAAGAAAATGAAGAACTAGAATGTAGAATATTGTCACACGGAACTAACATAAGAAGTACAACCAAAGACAAAACTTAAATGAAGAAATTTTGTATGTGTGCACCTCAAATGCTCTCAACCACAAAATTAGAGAAATAACAGATGAATACATGGATTGTCAAAGGACTTGCTGTACAAAAATAAACTTCTGAACTTTAGTGTTTTGCTCAATAGAAAATCCTTTCTTCACTCACTTATGACCTCAGACATTCATCAGAACTTAATGCACATGAAACAACAATTCCATGCCAAGTTTTGAGACTGTGAAAAAAATCCCGAGTAGAATGACATTTAAAATGCTAATTTAAATTACCTTAACATAAAATTCAACCATCTGGGAATTTTATATACTTTCCTCCTGGATTCTGGTTGCACACTCAGGTAAGTACAGCTGTTAACCATAAACAAATGGTTGTTCTAAAGGGGTGGTTGTATAGCCTTTTTAATTCCAAGTTCACTTTGTCTGGGGATGTTCAGATAATGCTTTCATTTGGAGGGTTGTGGAAAGGGTAAGCTATGAGAAGCTTAAATATTTTGTTAGGAGATTCTGCTGAGAAGAGGAATTCTAATTCTTGCCTTGTGCTTGCAAGTATACCAATAATAGGGCCTTTCAGAAACAAGTCACCTGAGACTTTACATAACAATGAATAATATTAGAAATATTCTCCATGAAAGTAAATTTCATGGTCCAAGTAATGTGCTACTCTCCTACTATGACTTGTGCCATGATTAAACTTGTTTTACACTAAAACACTAAATTGCACAAGGATGCCTTTTAAATAAAAGATATTCAACAAACAATTCTTGATGACAGTCCCATCTCCCCTCAATTCAGCAAATTAAAATGAAGTTGCAAAATCTTTAAAGTCACACAGCTACTTAATTGCAGAGTTTGTCCAGAAAACACATGCCTGAATCTCATTCCAGTTCTGGGTTGGTGATTAAATCATAAAACACGTTGATTGATTTGATGAAAAAAGTTTACATATTCATTTAATCTAGGACATCCTTCACCTCACATATACCATCTATGCATATATCTTTATTTAACTTTTTAAACATTCGATTATAGTTGACACACAATGTTACATTAGTTTCAGGTGTATAATTTAGTGATATTTAACTTCTCATTTAGCTGAAGTGTCAAATGATTAAAGCACTTTGTTATTGTTCTTTAGGATATCATTCTTTTTTTTAATTGAAGTATAAGTCACATACAGTGTTACATTAGTTTTAGATGCACAACATTGATTCAACAATTCCATAAATCACTTCACTATTGATATAATGTTACCTATGGGTTTTTTATATATGGACTTTATTGTGTTGAGGTATGTTCTCTCTAAACTCACTTTGTTGAAAGTTTTTATTATGAATGGATGCTGTATATTGTCAAATGCTTTTTCTGCATCTGTTGCAGTGATCATATGTTTTTTATCTTTCCTGTTTTTAATGTGATGTATCACACTGATTGGTTTGCAAATATTGAACCACCCTTGCATTCCTGGAAGAAATCCCATTTGATCATAGTTAATGATTTTATTAAGGTATTGTCAGTTTGGCTTGCCTATATTTTGTTGGGGATTTGTACATCTATTTTCATCAGAGATATTGGCCTGTAGTTTTCTTTTTTGTGATATTTGTCTAGTTTTGGTATTGGGATAATGCTGGCCTCATAGAATGAATTTGGAAGTTTTCCTCCCTCGTCTATTTTTTGGAGTAGATTGAGAATAATAGGTATTAACTCTTTTTTAAGTGTTTGGTAGAATTAACCTGTAAACCCATCTGGTCCTGGACTTTGGTTTGTTGGGAGATGTATTAACATTTTTTTAAATTAACAAATCAATTTCATTACTAGTAATTGGTCTGTTCTAATTTTCTATTTCTTCCAGATTCAGTTTTGGAAGATTGTATGTTTCTAGGAATTTATCCATTTCTCCTAGGTTAAATTATTAGGTCATTAATATCCCTGGCCTCTAATATCTTGCTACTTGAAATGTGAACTATGGATCATCAGTATCAGCATCACCCAGAAGCTTGTTATAAATGCAGAGTCTCAGCTCCAGCTCAGACCTAATAAGTCAGAATATTTAAAAGATACTCAAGTGACTTGTATGCACATTAAAGTTTGAGAACGCTGTTTTAATATATCAATGTAAGTGTAAATATATGTGTAATGTGTGCCTATCTATCTATTATCATATTTATTTACATCCCCCCTCTCAGGGTTTTATGTATTACTTTACTAACCCTGGTAAAAACAGGTGAGCTCAATAAAATAACCTAACTGCATAAATTCTACATTTTTGCACAAATTACCAGCTATTCCCCAAAGATAACCTAAGTATATGTGGCTGTGAAGAATTTTTACAGAAGTAAGTATCTTATTAAGATAAATTTTGATTATTACTATAACCTATATTAAGCAGCACTTAATTTTTTTCTTTTAAAGAGACTTTGCACAAACACTATACTCTTATAACCAGTATAACTAATTCAATGTTGCCTCCTTTAACTTAAATTTTAAACTTTATGAGTCATATTCACAGTCTTATTTTTGGTTTTGTATTTGTGTATTTATGGCAACATGTATTAAATGACCTGTGCCTGGGGGGACATTCCCAGGAGATGGAACTTTCAGTTTTGAAACCAAGAAAATCATGGACAAACCAA
This sequence comes from Felis catus, assembly GCF_018350175.1. Taxonomy (NCBI): domain Eukaryota; kingdom Metazoa; phylum Chordata; class Mammalia; order Carnivora; family Felidae; genus Felis; species Felis catus. The sequence goes on from NC_058374.1 coordinate 120,067,897, forward strand.
GTCACTTTTTCTGTAATAAAGCTTATTAGGACTGATCATAATTTTAAAAAATTGCAATAAGTCATTTTTCATTTGGAATAACATTAGTATGTTGATTAAATACTGATTTTTAAAAATCACAGAAGGTTTTAGTATAAGCATTGTAACATTTTTATAAAAGAGTAAGTTTTAAAACATCTTCATTTTTTTTTAGACAGCTTTTAAAGCAATCAGAAAAGTCTGCTGTCATGTACGTCAGGTGCAAGTACTTATTTGACAGAAAACTCACCTTCTCTTAATGTACCATGATAATGACTGTCATGCGATTCCTTAAAGACCAACCTTGAAAATATAATACAACTTTTAAAAAGGACTTATTTCTCTGCTGATATTGCATAGTTATTCTAACTAGTAAAGTAATAAACTAAAGTGGTCCATAAAGGAGATTGCCATTGCCATTTTCATTTTGTGTTTCTACAAGTGTCTAAAGACTGACAACAGTAGCATGGAGGTAAAAATGTATTTCTTTTCAGATACCAACTTTCATTTTTAAACATAAAAGGAATAGTGATAGTACAAAATGAAAGGAAGTCTTTGGACCCTAGAACTAGTATGGGCAAGAATCAAACAGAGAATGTTATTTAGTTTTATACAGAGGTCATTTATTATAAAAAGAAAGAATGACAAAGAGGGGATAAGAACCCAGAGAGCAGAGCCAAGAGCCATGGAGAACAACTCACAGGGAGCAGAACTGAGCCCTATTCACAGAACAGGCAATGTGTACTTGGCTGGAATTCAGAATTTCTTTGGACTGGTGGATTTTCCATATTTTTTTAAATGGAAGTGCCTAGTGTGGTTAATCTATGCTTGTCTGATCACTTTATGATGGATATGTCAGTGGCGGATAACCTGCTCTTTAGTTCATTAGTTCACGGGTCTTCTGACCAAGAGGAATGGTACTTAAGTGCTTTGTTTAAGGTACCTTACCTAAGGAGACTCAACTGTATATAGATTCAATTGAGATGATGAACCTCACGCCTGAGACTAATGCTAAATGGGATGAAACTTTTGAGAGATCTTGGGAAGAGGTGAGCATATTTTGCCTATGGGAGGGATGTGAATTGTTAGTCTAGAGGGTATACTGTGGAAAACTGAATTTTATAGTGATAGCCACAGCTATATCCCCAACCTCACATGTTCATCTAGATCCCTGCCACTCCCCCATTATGAAGTAGAATCTACTTCCTCTCCTACTGAATCTGGGTAGATTTGTGCTTCACTTGGAACTAGCAGAATGTGGTGGAAGTGATGCTGTATGACTTCCGAGGTTAAGTCAGAAAGGCAATGCTACCTTCACCTTGCATCTGGAACACTAGCAATGGAGCCCTGCATCACTATGTACATAGTCCAACTGCCCTGAGACCAACATGCCTTGAGGAAACTCAAGCTCCCCTACGCAGAGATATGCAGAGAGACCTCATGAAGAAGCTCATGAAGTGGACTACTTAAAAGAAAGAGATACGTGGCTAGTTTCCAGCTTCTCCAGGCCCCCACCATTTTAGCTCCAGTTACAATCTGATTACAACTGTATAAGAACACTGAAGCTGTATCAACCAGTGAAGCCTGTCCTGAAACTATAATATAATAATTCCTGTAGTTTTAACCTATTAAGTTTTGGGGGTGATTTATTGTATAGCAATGGTAACTGAAACACCTCTTCCAAATTAAAAAGAGATTTTAAGTTTAATTCCACTTCTTTAAAATAAGAGAACACACTTGTAGATTCTAGATGTTAATTACACAGCTTTATTTGAGCCTGTGTGTAAGATTTTTAAAAATTAGGTATCTGCCACCAGGAGCTCTAAATTTGAGGTCAAAATAGGTTTGAATCCTCTTTTTTGTTATTATCAGTTATTACCATGGACCACAGAAATTTACTTAGTATTTTGTTTTCCCATCTGCTAATTGGTGGTAACATCTATTAGAGACAATTAGCATACAGATTAAATTGATTGATTAATACATGGGAAAGACCCCTACAAGGTGTCTGACACATAACTACCTGACTCAGTTCTAGGGTCTACCTGGTGACAATCCACTGGGATATCTCTAGGCAAAAGACACATGTCATCAAGATGGTATATGCAATGGAGGGAGATGAATAGAGGCAATGGCACTTCATCAGTGAGCTGTCATATTATCTTATTCCTTTATTTAAAGTACCAGACGTTTCTTCCCTTCACTCTGTCAGCAATGAGATATTTCATCTCTCCAGTAAGCAAAACTTCTTGGACTTTGAATTCCCTTTAGGCAAGGACTAAACTTTTATGTCTGTATCACAGTGCCTAATAGTGACTAAAACAAAGGAAGTGCTCCATAAATACTGGCTGAATAAAGGAAAAAGTAGTTCTGTAACTAGAAGTTCCTTCCTAAACATACTCAGGTGCTGCCAGCATTATGGGAATCAAAAAGAAGAGGTCTGCTTCTTTAGGTCTACTTACACTCTCAAGAATTCTGAAATAAGGGATCAAGTTTACATGAATTAATAACAATTGCAGTTAGCAAAACTGGTATGTATTTTTTTAAGTATATTACAAATATGGGGTACTTGGGTGGCTCAGTTGTTTAAGTGTCAAACTCTTGAATTCAGCTCATGTCACGATCCCAGGGTTGTGGAACTGAGCTCCACCACTGACTCCACACTATGTGTGGTGCCTGCTTAAGATTCTCTCTCTCCCTCTCTCTCCGTCTTTCTCTTTCTCTGCCCCCTCACATGCTCTATCTAAAAAAAATTTTAATAAAGTATATCACAAATATGATATAATAAAATTATTGATAGGCAGGATAACACAGTGGTTAAGAGCACAGGCCCCAAGTCAGAATGTATGGAAGCAAATTCCTGTTCCATTCTCTTCTGGCCATATAAAGGTAGGCAAAGACTCCATGCTTTAAATCCCTATCTATAAATCAATAATACTTGATATATAGTACTTACTATAGTGTCAATAGTACTTACCTAGGTACTACTGTTGTAAGGATTAAGTGAGTTAATATATGCAAAACATGTAAAACATTTCTTAGTAATAATAGAGATTATTTGCTTACAAAAATCTAATTGAAAATGACAATTTTTATTGCTAAAGTGAAGGAAAACATTTTAACTACTCTAACATTACTCATAATTCAAAAATGAATCTTGTTGCATGAAGGAAATTGCTATACCAGGCCTTAGAAGTGGTTACATAAGTACCTAGAGGCCCCCACACAATACGGTAAAGCTAGAATCCTCTGCCTTGAATTTGTCAAAATGAAGTAAAAATAGATGGAGAATAATAAATACTAAGCCGTGAATGCTAGTGTCTACTTGGGATAATTTAGTGACAATAAATCTAAGCAGACCCACTGGATTATGCCAAGACATTTTCCTAACTGAATCTAATTTGGTTGACTTGTTCTGTTTAATTAGTGAATATTATAATTATGTGCTCTGAAAGTTATATGAATTTAATACCATCAAGTAGCACTAAAGCAAAGTAAAGCAAAATACCAAGACAGAATTTCTTTTGAGGACTTGTCTTCTTGAAAAGAATACAATTAACTCCCTAGAGTAATCCTTATTTGCCTACATAATGAATGCTGTGGGAGAGTGAAGCACTTCCTACTTTTCTTCTCATCAATACTTATATGACCGAGTCTTATTTAGTTGAACCTAGGGCATTTTCAGTAATTACAAGCACAGGGGTCTACCACAGATTCTCCCATGGGAAAAAATTTATTAGTGTAGGCAAAGTGGTTACAACTCTGCATGTCTGACCCCTTTTAACTTCTTGGCTACCTAAATATTCAATAAGAGCCTTTGCCAGTTATATATGTCGAGAGGGATAAATGTTTTAAAAGGAAGCAGATACAAATTAAAAGTGGTACTTTCTGTCATTATTTCAGGCTGACATCTGGAGATATTTTGTTAGCATATAAATAGGGTTTTTTTCTTTCTTTTTCTTTTCTTTTCTTTTCTTTTTTCTTTTGTAATTAGACTGCTAGTGATTGCTTAACCTTGTCTTTGTTGGAGATATGTTCAAGAAAAATTTAGGAAACAATATCATATCCTGTACTATCAACAAAAGCAGGATTTTTTTCATTAATAAAGAAGGGGTGAAAGGATCCAGTTACAAAAATAGTCAGTGGGAATATAACTGTATATCCCAACATCTGTGGTAACCACAGCATTTTTTTCTAGAATATAGAAGAAATTATTGAATTAGCTTAAAGTAAGGTTTGACTAATTATTTTTGTTTTTAATTGTTTTACATTTATTTATTTGTTTTGAGAGACAGAGAGAGAGAGAGAGAGACAGACAGACTGAGAGAGAACAGTGTGGGAGGTATGGAGAAAGAGGGAGAGAGAATCCCAAGCAGGCTCCACACCATCATTGCAGAGTCCAATATGGAGATTGAACCCATGCATCATGAGTTCCATGACCTGAGCCGAAATCAAGATCCAGACACTCAACCAACTGAGCCAGCCAGGCACCTCAGGTCTGACTAATTCTTAATGTATTTTGCTAGTACAGTGACTAGAAAAAATAATATTTGGCAACATTTTAAAAATTCACACCTAAACTTACTTTGGTTTGCTTATCATTTTTTTTATTAGCTCTTGTTGATTAATTGCTTTACTTCTTTCCTTCATCCTTCTCTTTAAAAAATATTTGTTAGGTAACAATTCATTTACTGACACTGTAGTAGGTGCCAGAGATACAGTGGAAAGGCATAATCTCTATAATCATGAAGCTTATGATATAATACAAACAAAACAAATAAATAAAGATACCTAGGGTGGGACCCCACATCCAATGGCTGGTGTGTTTATAAGAAGAGGAAAGGACATAGAAACACAGGGAAGGGCCCGAGGAGATAAGGACAGAGACTGGACTCATGTTGCTACAAGCCAAGCAACACCTGGAAGCTGCAGAGGAAAGGAAGGATCTTCCTGAGAGCCTTCAGAGGTAGCATGGTCCTGCTGACAACTTTATTTCAAACCTCTAGCATTCAGACCTGTGAGAAAATAAATTTCTACTGTTTCAAGCCATCCAGTTTGTGATAGTGTTTTGCAGCAGCCCTGGGAAAATGACACAGACATGTGGACTTTGAAGTATCTGTGGAACATCTAAGTGGAGGGGTCAAGGAAGAAGATGAATTTGGAGGTTTGGAACTCAAGTTTGGACTGGAGACAAAACTTGGAGGAACATCAGCATATGATTGAGCAATGAAGACATATAAGTAGCTGAGATCATCCCGGGGCAGTCTGTAGAGTAAGGGAAGAGAAACTAGTCTAGAACCCTGAAGAAGAGTAACCTTGTATTAGTGGGTAGAGAGATAGAGGTACTTACAAAGGGAGACCAAGACTAGAGAGGTAGAAGGAAGACCAGGAGAGTGTGGTGTCAGAGCCACATGCAGAAGGTGCTTCACAAGTTCAGTGTGGCAGATCGGTCAAGTAAGATAAAGGCTTTGTCCATTATGTTTAGGAAGAGATAATCCTAGGGACCTAACAGATTCCAGTGCAATAGTGGAATAGCTTTTGAGGAGTCACTGAGACATGAAAAAGTGAGTCCAGGAAGTGTAGACAACTCTTTCTGAGAGGCTGAAGGTGAAAGGGAGGAAATCTACTGTAACTAGATGCAGACAGAGGATCAAGGAAAGTCTTTTCACATGCCTTAATTGTATTTGAGTTTACTTCTAGATGCTTGTGCTTTTTTCTAATGAGGCACCTTGATATTTAGACAGTGATAATAAAACAAGTAGAATGGCACCTTATTGTTGACCATAAAACTGCTCACTAAGTTATAGCAAAACAACTAGAACATGTTTTACAGATATAAATCTAAAAAGTCAGTAAATGGGAATCTGTTGTTGGTAGAAGTTTTCTGCATAATTTATAAAGAGGGAAATTGTAGGCAGGATAATGTTTTGAAATGCAAAACATCTGACTCACAGTAGAGATGAAGAGCACTGAATGACCCATGAGAGAAACTTATCTTATTGTTCATACAGGGTAGAGAAAATTCAAAACCGATAAGGCATCAGACATTGCACAGCAAAACTACTTTAATGAGGGTGAGTCATGATGCCACCCAGGGAAATGAATCAGGTGCCCACATGCCCAATCTTCTTCATAACTACAGGTTTCCCCCCTTTTAAATTAAAACTAGTCAGGTAACAACTAATGTCCCTGTAGAACAAATTTAGCCAAATGGAAATATACAATGGCCTCAGAAGTAAATGAGAATATCAAAGGGACCCAGTTTTTCCAGTAAAGAAAGAAACATTACTTTAAGTGTAATGTCATGCCCACTGGCTCCAAAGGACTTGTAAATGTTTTTATTGTGTTCTCTATTTCAGCTTATTTGGACACCTTCCCACTGTGGAATATCTCCAATAGCTTCTCCTCAACACTGAAATCTTAGATACTGTACCAGAGGCTCCTATGGTTTTCTGCCCAAGCCAGGAGAGTGAGGAGCATCCCTGTCTCCTCCTGTTCTCCTACCCTCTTGCTTCCAAAGTCAATCATAAGTCCTATAAATTCTACTTCTTAAACATCTCTCACTTATCTTCTTCCCCAGAGCTACAGCTCTGATCTAAGCTGCCACTGACTCACCTATGCCAAGTCTCACTTATCCTGTCTTGCACCCTCTAAAAGAAGCTATAGCACAGCTAGACTGAGGAAGGAAAAATAGAAATTAGATACCATCCTGCTGATTAAAACCTTAGGTGGTTTCCCAATAGGGCCACAGCAAGCCTGTATGGGCCTTTGTGAGGAATTTGAAAAAAGAAAAAAAAAAGAAAGAAAAGGGTAATCATTCCCTTTCTGGGATAAGCAGAGTTAGATTTCAGACCCAATTTTCTCTCCTGGTCAGGCTTTTATGCAGTGCAGAAACTATGATGCCCTTTGTCCTTAGAATAAAATCCAGGCTCTTTAAGAAGGTTTGTACAGCCCTCTATAACCTTGTTTCTGTCAGTCTCTGTAGAGTCACCTTTTGCCACACTTTTATTCATGCTCTCTGATCCTGCTATCCTTGAACAGTTTCAGTTCCTTGAACATGCCATATTCTCATTTAACCTTTGCCAAACCTTCCACTGTTTAGGAAAAAAACCTCTGCTCCTTTCTGTCCAGATAACACCTTCTCATTCTTTAGGTCTTGGAAAAACTATTACTCCTCCTTTATAGGACTTCCCAGACCCCCTCTGTTAAAATAAGTCTTCTTGCCACACACTTTCCTGGAGCACCTAAATGTGCACTTGCATAACACTCAATAGGATTTATTGAAACTGCTGATACAAAGTCTGCCTTTTCTGATGGACTCTCTGTTCAATGAAGGAAGGCTTTGTTTATTTGCTTCCCACTGTATTTTCTATGTATAATAACATGTCTGACACTTAATAGATGTTAGAGACATATTTACTGGGCAAAAAAATAATTAAATGCATGGGAAACATCTGGAATCCTTGTTGCAGTATAGTGGGGAAAGTTTGTCAGAAGATACAGGTTTTAATCCTGGCTCTGCCACTAACTACTTAGTTGTGTAACCTTAAGCAGGTTTCCTTAACCATTGTAAACCTACTTTCCTCATAATTAGAATGCTATAATACCATCTGTCCTATCTACCTACAAGAAGCTCGAAGGAGGTAAGAAAGGACAATATTTATTGAGTGCCTACCATGTGTAAAGTCCTATGCTAAGGATGGCCATTTACATTATCTCGAAAGAAATAAGGCAAATCTCTAAAAGATTATCATTTACCTAAAGATCACAGTAAATGGCAACACACGGACTTACATCCAAATTTCTCTGGTTCTAAAGGCTCTACTTTCTCTGCCTCTTTCTCTGTTCCTTTTCTTCTTCACCATGTTCCTTCAAAATCCATTGATAAATTCTTCAACTCATAGGACAAGTATTATTTGTTCTATGAAACCATCTCTAACTCTCTTAGGTAGATTTATATGCTCCTATCTCTAAGTTCATGGTATACTAATATAATAACATTATACTTTGGTTATTTGCATACCACAAAGTTTTTCAGAAAAGGGACCATATCTTTCCATTGTTGTATACCTAGTATCTTGACTGGGCATTAGTACATTGTAAGTGCTAAATGAGTATTGGTTAAATGAATAAATGAACATTCTCTATCTAGTATTATTCATAAATTTGATAATACAACTAATTTTTCTTTAGTGTTGATATGTAGTTTTACATTTTATACATAACCAAAAAATATTAATCCCTCAACCATAATTGCTCATATGCTTGAGGTTGCTAAGATAGTGTAATAAACATATGACACCAGTTCTTACCAATCATAAAGATCTGGTTTTAGATAAATATATTTAAGATTATTATTTTTTATTTTAGAGAGACAGAGCACAAACAGGGGAGAGGTACAGAGAGAGGGAAACAGAATCTGAAGCAGGCTCCAGGCTCTGAGCTGTCAGCACAGAGCCTGACATGGGGCTTGAACTCATGAACTGTGGGATGGTGACTTGAGCCAAAGTCAAACACTCAACCAACTGAGCCACCCAGGTGTCCATATTTAAGATAATTTAAAAAAAATTTTTAATGTTTTTATTTGTTTTTGAGAGAGAGAGAGAGATACAGAGTGAGAGTGGGGGAGAGGCAGAGAGAGAGGGAGACAGAATCTGAAGCGGGCTCTAGGCTCTGAGCTGTCAGCACAGAGCCCGATGGAGGGCTCGAACTCGTGAACTATGAGATCATAACCTGAACCGAAGTTGGACGCTTATCCGACTGAGCCACCCAGGTGCCCCTAAGATTATTTTAAAGACAAGCTACTAATTGCCTGAAAGGGAATATATCAAATATGAGGTATGGATAAATCATTCAGGTTTATTTTGTAAATTTTTTTTTTCAACGTTTATTCATTCTGGGGACAGAGAGAGACAGAGCATGAACGGGGGAGGGGCAGAGAGAGAGGGAGACACAGAATCGGAAACAGGCTCCAGGCTCTGAGCCATCAGCCCAGAGCCCGACGCGGGGCTCGAACTCACGGACCGCGAGATCGTGACCTGGCTGAAGTCAGACGCTTAACCGACTGCGCCACCCAGGCGCCCCCATTCAGGTTTATTTTGAATTTGATACTCTATTTTAAATTTTCTATGTGGAAACTTCAGGAAACAAATATATTGCTAGTAAATAGCAAATTATTTAGCTTAGAGAATTTGACATATTATTTATTATAATGTTATCCTGTTCTAGAGGATTATAATAGTAGAAACAAAACCCAGTTGCAAATTAGTGGCCTATGGCACATCAGTGGGCTAAGAGACTAAAACAGAATTGAAGGTTTCCTTTACATTTAAATGAAGATGAATACTATTTACTCAATACTCAAATCAAGAAGAAATACAAAAAATACTTTGAAGCTATGCAATATGTAATATAAATCCTTCATCTGAGACAACAGCTTGTCAAAATGCTAATCATTAGGAACTGAAAGGTTTGTTTGGTTGATAATGCTTCCTTTCATGTGTGCTATGTGCTTTCCAGAAGGAAATATGAAATCTATTATTAGCTTTACATAGTCAATGCATGTTTATCTGAGTTAATAAAAAGAACATAGACGTCTGTGCTAATACAAAGAACACAGACATATAATACACCTGTTTTAGATCTAAAAGGGCGAATAATACAAAAATTATATCTTTGACTCCGGAGGAAATGCTGATTCTTTGCAGCATATTTGTCTTCTACTATACTCTATTAGCTTTTCTAAGAACTATGCTATGGAAAACTCACATAAACACACAAGTAAGAATTCCCTCTAGATCCTGGGAACTGCTTGCCAGAGGTTAGAATTCTGTCAGTGGTATTCATTCTGCACACTGGATTCTGATCATCACTAATATGTTGAAAGTTCTCATTCTCAAGCCTCCAGGTCCTCATACAATATTCTCAACCTCACACATGGCTAATGAAGAAACTAGCACAAGAAATGGTGAAGAAAAAATTAGTTCTGGGAAAAGGAAAAAGGAAAGTCATGCTATGCCTTGCTCTGACATTGTGAAAGAACAGGGAGCATTAAAGTTATTATTGTTATTTTTTACATGAAGCCTTAGAAATTGGCCTACTAAAAGAAAAAGGGGAAGAAAATTATAAATTAGTGTACATTGTCAGATGCATTGCTTCCTAGAGTGATATTAATGATTTTGACAATGCCGGGTCAAGTACTTTATAATTATATAAGAAAACTGAATAGCCTCTCAATGTAAATAACTGCTATCTTTTCATCTGTGAAATCAGATCAATTATGTAACAAAAATTTACATTAAAAATGACATTTCTCTCTGAGGCATTTTATAAAATAACCAATGAAAGGTGGTCTCCATGGCTCAGAAAAAGCAATGTAGTTAAAGAAAAGCTGGTCTGGCCTTATTATAGAGATAGAGATGGTACCTAGTAGTAGATAGTAGGTAGGAGAATTCCAACAAAGCAAACATTCAGTTGTCCAATCACTTACCATTTAGGGAGCAACTATTGTAAGTCAGTCACTCTGCTAGGCACTGGAGATACATCTTATTTGAGACATAATCCCTTCATTTAGGAGCCCACAGACATCTAAACAAATACTATAAAATATCTACTAGCAGAGTTTTGTGAAGGGTGCTAGGGGGGCACGTGGATGAAAGAGTTGTTGGAATTAGAGAAGACTTCACAAAGGAGGTAACCCTTAGCCTAATTCATCACAGGAACTAAAGTTTACCAGGTAAATTAGATGAGAAGGCATTCCAAGGTGACAGAAAAGTACTCTATGAATAAAGAATCATGAACTCTAAGAACAGTGTACTTAGGAGTACATAGTATATTTGGGTAGAGGTAAATAAACTCAAGTTAGAGCCAGGTTATCAAGGACCTGTTGTACATGCTAAGACATTTGGACATTCTTATATAGTGATAAGATATAAGATGATCTTAAGCAATGAAGTGGCATGGTCAGATATGCTTACAAAATTAACGCTGCTAGCTTTAAGAAAAAGCTAGCTCTGGGAGGAGACATCAATAATTTAAGAACTTCAGGTTTGTATAATCCCTAATATAGTCTCCCACCCTCTGGCTTATGTCATAAGATTTCGCTTTTAGTAGCTTCACAACTAGTACTGATTAAAATAAAAGCTACGGTATTTTATTAGCTAGAAAATGGTATTACAGATAATACATAAATGCATTAATTGAGTTGGACTCAATGTGAGGTGACAGAGACAATTATTAAATTTATTATTAAATTATTAAAATTTTCAGTCTCAACCATGTTAATAACCTCAATGAGAGCAAGGGATGCTGATCAGGGAGGTTCCTCTGGAGCCAGGGAAGATGGAGACAGTCTTCTTTTCTCCCAAATCAAGGGAACACTGGACATTGTATTTGTTGTCTACCTCTGTATAACAAATAAAAAACAGTTTCTTACAACATGTATTTATTATCTCACATTTTACATGAGTCAGGAGTCTGAGCACACATGAATTGGTCCTCCGAGAAGGGTCTCAATCAGGCTGCAATTCAGGGATTGGCCAGGGCTGCATACAAACTCAAAGAGGGAGCAGGAATCCGGGGTCATCTTAGAATTCTGCCTAATAACAGCTTCCACAAGTTAAGTACAAAAGTTGAGATTACTAGAGCCTAGAGCCAGGTAGGCAGGGAACAACTGGTCTATCAAGTAGGTAGAAAGTTACTTGGGAGAATATGTGGAGCAAGCCCCGTCATGGGCTTGCTCACTATGTCACGATGCATGAAAGAGAAGCCTCCCTCTAAAGAGCTAGGGCCCAGATAGACCCCACACAGGCACCACCCCAAATAGACAAAGTATAGAGAAGAAAAGGGAAAATGTTCTCCCAAAGAAGATTGTAGAGATAGAAGATGTAAATAGAGGAAAAGATCTAGCAGTTTGGAAACTGTTTTCAATTGAGGGTAGAGAGGGGAATTCTCCATAGCATAGACCTGGAAATAACTTTTTCCCTCCATAAAAGAAAAAAAATTACCTTTTTTCCTACCATATTATATATAATAATATAATATATAACTGATAGCAGGGAGATTTTTCAAGAGATATAAACAGTCTGGTAAAGAAAATCTATCAAGCAAACTAAAGCAGACAAGATAATTAGATCTATGTAGCAATGGATCTGAATTGCAAAGAAAATTCCAGATAACAAAACAGTTGTATTTTCACACGAATTAACACAGGGTAAAAGCAAGAGAAAATTGAGTTAATGAAAGATTAATTAAAAAAAATATTTTCAACACAAAAACTCTGGAAGAGTTGCTCTCTTGCTTCTGCTGTAATTTTGGATAGATTAGCACTTGTAGAAGTCTGGCTTTCTCCAGCAGTAACACAACTCTAGCTTTTGCTGTCCTCACACACTAGAACACATAAAACAGAACAAACAGAAATTCCAATTCTGCCCATCAGCAGGTCAACCTGCCAGTTCCAAGCAACTTTGTGGATTTAAGATTCTGGTTGCCGGCTGGACTCCTAGCACCTGGCTGCTCTATATTTGTACTGAATTCTTAGAGTCTGGGCTCTGTTTGTTGCCTAAACATACAGTAATAGCAGCAATACAAATAATAATAATGGCCACAGTTATTAAGCCTTTATGAAGCTACATTAATTAAGCATGTGTTACATTCATGTATTTTCTCATTTAGTGGCACTGGCTGAGTGTAATAGAAATAGCATTTTTCAAAGAAGATATTGATATGTCTCCATTCTTAAATTTTGTTCATTGTGAACCTCTCTTCCCCCAAGTCTATACTGGAGACTTAATGCCCAGAAGAGGAAAGACATACAAGTTTCTGGAAAATTTTGGGAAGAAAAATGCTGAATGAGATAGGGAGGATAGGAAAATAGTTCTACATTTGTGTCCTAAACTTTTCTTTCCAAGCTTTATCTGGAAAGCCTGTAATATAATAGGTATTGGAAGAACATGAAGAAAGAGGGACCTAGAATCCAAATCCCATCTACATTCTGGGCATGGCCAATTCTGAGTAAACTTGGTAGTATGGACTGGCAAGGTCTTAACAATAAATTTTTCTGAGCCCTGTTCAGTGTCCTTTGAATGAGGCTCAGAGGTTCCTGTGGCCTCCAGAAGGGGGCCTCAGAGGCATCTGGGCTAAAAGCCAAGTAGGCTGCCATGGGGCCAGCTTGGCAAGGAGAGAGGAGACTGCAGCAGAGGCCAGAGTAGACAGATGGCAGATGTGGCTGATGTAGAGGCTCCACCTTACTAGTGAGAGATGAGCTGAGGCGAGCAGCCAAAAAGAGCTGGCCCTGGTGGCAATGATCTTGGCCTATATATATCACCCACAGGCTGTAGGTACACTGGGAGGGATACTCACATCCTACTGTCCCTTCTACGTTGCCTTCAGGGCCCACATATTAACCATTTGTTAGGAATCTGAACAAAAAGCTAATTTAAACTTTTTCCACTTTCTTCAATGGTCTGATCTTTGCCCTCATTGACCCCTTACCAAGGATGACTTTGCTTCTAGTTCATAGAGAAAATAGGAGCCATCAGACAGTAAAATGCAAATTAGATCATTTCTCTCTGCTTATTAGCCTTCCATTGCTGTCATTGCTCTTTTAAGTCTCTTTTGGTCTTAGGATAAAGACCCAAATTCTGAACAAAGCTTATAAGGGCTGCGTGATTGGCCTTTTACTTCCTCTGTGGCCTCAGCTCCTGCCACCTCTCCCCTTTGTCTGGAACCTCTAGTTTCGTGTTAATTTCTACCACAGGGATTTGTTTTCAATATGCTAGTCCTCCTTTGAAGAATAATCTTCCCACCCCACTTTGGTCTAGTTAATTCTATTTTGTCTCTCAGAGCTCAACTCTTCCTGGCAAAGCTCTGCAGATTCTTGTACGAGATCAGTCACTCAGAAAGTCTCCCGGCCACACTCTGAGTTAATATATTTATTTTATGAGGCCCAAATATATCAATAGTCTTCTTTCAACTAATTTTATTGAGAATAATAAGTTCCCAACCTGATAGTTTGCACTAAGCCATATTACCCCACCATTTGACTATGTAAGGTATTTTCATATTTTTAAGTATCAAAAAACAGTCAATATTTTCTTTGTCAAGCATCTACTAACTTATATTTCTTGCCTTCTGTGTGATGTGTGATGTGTGTAGAAAGGCACTGGAGAAAATTCATGAGATTCCAGAGGGGAAATAGGAAAAGAGTAAGTATAGAAGAGGCATTTTATGATTTATCAAAAACTGATAAGAATATATTTGTACTATTACATATATATGATGTTTGAGATTAAAAGCTTTCCGAGAGATAACAGCTGGGAAGATGGCGGTGTAGGAGGACGCTGGGCTCACCGCGCATCCTGCTGATCACTTCGATTCCACCTACACCTGCCTAAATAATCCAGAAAACCACCAGAAGACTAGCAGAACGGAGTCTCTGGAGCCAAGCACAGGCGAGAGGCCCACGGAAGAGGGTAGGAAGGGTGGCAAGGCAGAGCCTGGCAGGAGGGAGCCGGGGCAGAGGGGTGGCCCACCGACCAAGCAGAGCCCCCGAGTTTGGCTTGCAAAAGCGGAGGGGCCGGATGGAGTGTATTCCAACAGCAAGCAGGACTTGACATCTGGAAGGTTATAAGCTAACAGCTCTGCTCGGAGAATCGGAGGGCTGGAGGACAATGGGAGGGAGAGTTGTTGAGCCCCGGACGACAGAGCTCAGCTTGGTGGGGAACAAAGGCGCTTGCCAGCGCCATCTCCCTCGCCCATCCCCCAGCCAAAATCCCAAAGGGAACCAGTTCCTGCCAGGGAACTTGCTGGCACCGTGCAAACACCCAAAGCTGTGCTTCTGCGGATCCATCCCTCTGGCGGGCTGGACTCCCTCCTGGTGCCACAGGGCCCCCCCCCCAAGCGGATCTCTGGAGGAAAAGCGAGCTGAACCTGCCCCTCCCACCCCTGTGCACCTTGCCGATCCACCCCAGCTAATACGCCAGATCCCCAGCACCACAAGCCTGGCAGTGTGCAAGTAGCCCAGACGGGCCACACCACCCCACAGTGAATCCCGCCCCTAGGAGAGGGGAAGAGAAGGCACACACCAGTCTGACTGTGGCCCCAGCGGTGGGCTGGGGGCAGACATCAGGTCTGACTGCGGCCCTGCCCATCAACGCAAGTTATTCAAGACAGCACAGGGGAAGTGCCCCGCAGTACCGCACCACTCTAGGGACTAACCAAAATGATGAAACGGAAGAATTCCCCTCAGAAAAACATCCATGAAATAACAACAGCTAACAAACTGATCAAAAAAGATTTAAACAATATAACAGAAAGTGAATTTAGAATAATAGTCATAAAATTAATTGCTGGGCTTGAAAACAGTATAGAGGACAGCAGAGAATCTCTTGCTACAGAGATCAAGGGACTGAGGAACAGCCAGGAGGAGCTAAAATATTCGATAAACGAGCTGCAAAATAAAATGGAGACAACTACGGCTCAGATTGAAGAGGCAGAGGAGAGAATAGGTGAACTAGAAGATAAAATTATGGAAAAAGAAGAAGCTGAGAACAAGATAAAAAATCCAGGAGTTGAGGGGAAAATTAGAGAACTAAGTGATGCACTAAAGAGAAATGATATACGCATAATTGGTATTCCAGAGGAGGAAGAGAGAGGAAAAGGTGCTGAAGGTGTACTTGAAGAAATAATAGCTGTGAACTTCCAAGATCTGGGGAAGGAAAAAGGCATTGAAATCCAAGAGGCACAGAGAACTCCCTTCAGACATAACTTGAATCGATCTTCTGCATGATATATCATAGTGAAACTGGCAAAATACAAGGATAAAGAGAAAATTCTGAACACAGCTAGAGATAAAGGTGCTCTAACATATAAAGGGAGACCTATAAGACTCATGACCGATCTCTCTACTGAAACTTGGCAGGCCAGAAATGAATGGCAGGAGATCATCAATGTGATAAACAGAAAAAATATGCAGCCAAGAATCCTTTATCCAGCAAGTCTGTCATTTAGAATAGAAGGAGAGATAAAGGTCTTCCCAAACAAACAAACACTGAAGGAATTTGTCACCACTAAACTAGCCCTACAAGAGATCCTAAGGGGGATCCTGTGAGACAAAGTACCAGAGACATCGCTACAAGCATGAAACCTACGGACATCACAATGACTCTAAACCCGTATCTTTCTATAATAACACTGAATGTAAATGGACTAAATGCACCAACCAAAAGACATAGGGTATCAGAATGGATAAAAAAAACAAGACCCATCTATTTGCTGTCTACAAGAGACTCATTTTAGACCTGAGGACACCTTCAGATTGAGAGCAAGGGGATGGAGAACTATTTACCATGTGACTGGAAGCCAAAAGAAAGCTGGAGTAGCCATACTTATCTCAGACAAACTAGACTTTAAATTAAAGGCTGTAACAAGAAATGAAGAAGGGCATTCTATAATAATCACAGGGTCTATCCATCAGGAAGAGCTAACAATTATAAATGTACACCGAATACAGGAGCTCCCAAATATATAAAACAATTACTCACAAACATAAGCAACCTTATTGATAAGAATGTGGTAATTACAGAGGACTTTAACACTCCACTTACAGAAATGGATAGATCATCTAGACACACGGTCAATAAAGAAACAAGGGCCCTGAATGATACATTGGATCAGATGGACTTGACAGATATATTTAGAACTCTGTATCCCAAAGCACCTGAATATACTTTCTTCTCGAGTGCACATGGAACATTCTCCAAGATAGATCACATACTGGGTCACAAAACAGCCCTTCATAAGTATACAAGAATTGAAATCATACCATGCATACTTTCAGACCACAATGCTATGAAGCTTGAAATCAACCACAGGAAAAAGTCTGGAAAACCTCCAAAAGCATGGAGGTTAAAGAACACCCTACTAAAGAATGAATGGGTCAACCAGGCAATTAGAGACGAAATTAAAAAATATATGGAAACAAATGAAAATGAAAATACAACAATCCAAACGCTTTGGGATGCAGCGAAGGCAGTCCTGAGAGGAAAATCCATTGCAATCCAGGCCTATCTCAAGAAACAAGAAATATCCCAAATACAAAATCTAACAGCACAGCTAAAGGAAACAGAAGCAGAACAGCAAAGGCAGCCTAAACCCAGCAGAAGAAGAGAAATAATAAAGATCAGAGCAGAAATAAACAATATAGAATCTAAAAAAACTGTAGAGCAGATCAACGAAACCAAGAGTTGGTTTTTTGAAAAAATAAACAAAATTGATAAACCTCTAGCCAGGCTTCTCAAAAAGAAAAGAGAGATGACCCAAATAGATAAAATCATGAATGAAAATGGAATTATTACAACCAATCCCTCAGAGATACAAGCAATCATCAGGGAATACTATGAAAAATTATATGCCAACAAACTGGACAACCTGGAAGAAATGGACAAATTCCTAAACACCCACATGCTTCCAAAACTCAAACAGGAGGAAATAGAAAGATTGAACAGACCCATAACCAGCGAAGAAATTGAATCAGTCATCAAAAATCTCCCAACAAATAAGAGTCCAGGACCAGATGGCTTCCCAGGGGAGTTCTACCAGACGTTTAAAGCAGAGATAATACCTATCCTTCTCAAGCTATTCCAAAAAATAGAAAGCGAAGGAAAACTTCCAGACTCATTCTATGAAGCCAGTATTACTTTGATTCCTAAACCAGACAGAGACCCAGTAAAAAAAGAGAACTACAGGTCAATATCCCTGATGAATATGGATGCAAAAATTCTCAATAAGATACTAGGAAATCAAAAACAAAACAAAACAAAACAAAACAAAAAAGATACTAGCAAATCGAATTCAACAGCATATAAAAAGAATTATTCACCATGATCAAGTGGGATTCATTCCTGGAATGCGGGGCTGGTTCAACATTCACAAATCAATCAACGTGATACATCACATACATCACATTAATAAAAGAAAAGATAAGAACCATATGATCCTGTCAATCGATGCAGAAAAGGCCTTTGACAAAATCCAGCAACAATAAAAACCCTTCAGAAATTCGGGATAGAAGGAACATACTTAGAGATCAAAAAGCCATTTATGGAAAGCCCACAGCTAACATCATCCTCCATGGGGAAAAACTGAGAGCTTTTTCCCTGAGATCAGGAACACGACAGGGATGTCCACTCTCACCGCTGTTGTTTAACATAGTGTTGGAAGTTCTAGCATCAGCAATCAGACAACAAAAGGAAATCAAAGGCATCAACATTGGCAAAGATGAAGTTAAGCTTTCACTTTTTGCAGATGACATGATATTATACATGGAAAATCTGATAGACTCCACCAGAAGTCTGCTAGAACTGATACATGAATTTAGCAAAGTCGCAGGATACAAAATCAATGTACAGAAATCAGTTGCATTCTTACACACTAATAATGAAGCAACAGAAAGACAAATGAAGAAACTGATCCCATTCACAATTGCACCAAGAAGCATAAAATACCTAGGGATAAATCTAACCAAAGATGTACAAGATCTGTATGCTGAAAACTATACAAAGCTTATGAAGGAAATTGAAGAAGATATAAAGAAATGGAAAAACATTCCATGCTCATGGATTGGAAGAATAAATTTTGTCAAAATGTCAATACTACCCAAAGCTATCTACACATTCAATGCAATCCCAATCAAAATTGCACCAGCATTCTTCTCGAAGCTAGAACAAGAAATCCTAAAATTCATATGGAACCACAAAAGGCCGCAAATAGGCAAAGTAATTCTGAAGAAGACCAAAGCAGGAGGCATCACAATCCCAGACTTTAGCCTCTACTACAAAAGCTGTAATCATCAAGACAGCATGGTATTGGCACAAAAACAGACACATAGATCAATGGAATAGAATAGAAACCCCAGAACTAGACCCGCAAACGTATGGCCAACTAATCTTTGACAAAAAACATCCAATGGAAAAAAGACAGTCTCTTTAACAAATGGTGCTAGGAGAACTGGACAGCAACATGCAGAAGGTTGAAACTAGACCACTTTCTCACACCATTCACAAAAATAAACTCAAAATGGATAAAGGACCTGAATGTGAGACAGGAAAGCATCAAAACTCTAGAGGAGAAAGCAGGAAAAGACCTCTCTGACCTCAGCCGTAGCAATCTCTTACTTGACACATCCCCAAAGGCAAGGGAATTAAAAGCAAAAATGAATTACTGGGACCTTATGAAGATAAAAAGCTTCTGCACAGCAAAGGAAACAACCAACAGAACTAAAAGGCAACCAACGGAATGGGAAAAGATATTTGCAAATGACATATCGGACAAAGGGCTAGTATCCAAAATCTAGAAAGAGCTCACCAAACTCCACACCCGAAAAACAAATAACCCAGTGAAGAAATGGCCAGAAAACATGAATAGACACTTCTCTAAAGAAGACATCCGGATGGCCAACAGGCACATGAAAAGATGCTCAACGTCGCTCCTCATCAGGGAAATACAAATCAAAACCACACTCAGATATCACCTCACGCCAGTCAGAGAAGCCAAAATGAACAAATCAGGAGACTATAGATGCTGGAGAGGATGTGGAGAAATGGGAACCCTCTTGCACTGTTGGTGGGAATGCAAACTGGTGCAGCCACTCTGGAAAACAGTGTGGAGGTTCCTCAAAAAATTAAAAATAGACTTACCCTATGACCCAGCCGTAGCACTGCTAGGAATTTACCCAAGGGATACAGGAGTACTGATGCATAGGGACACTTGTACCCCAATGCTTATAGCCGCACTCTCAACAATAGCCAAATTATGGAAAGAGCCTAAATGTCCATCAACTGATGAATGGATAAAAAAAATTGTGGTTTATATACACAATGGAGTACTACGTGGCAATGAGAAAGAATGAAATATGGCCCTTTGTAGCAACATGGATGGCACTGGAGAGTGTGATGCTAAGTGAAATAAGCCATACAGAGAAAGACAGATACTATATGGTTTCACTCTTATGTGGATCCTTAGAAACTTAACAGAAACCCATGGGGGAGGGGAAGGAAAAAGAAAAAAGAGGTTAGAGTGGAAGAGAGCCAAAGCATAAGAGACTCTTAAAAACTGACAACAAACTGAGGGTTGATGGGGGTTGGGAGGGAGGGCACCTTTTGGGATGAGCACTGGGTTTTATATGAAACCAATTTGACAATAAACTTCATATATTGAAAAAAAAAAGCTTTCCTTTGGCTACCTAAAATCATGGTGTATTGAAAGCACTGAATTTAACAATCAATAATTCAAGCAATTTGTTTATTGCATATTTTTAAGGAAATAAACCTCGAAGATAAGATTACACATCACTTTCACTAGCCCTTAACTTCCTCTGTATCAGCTCACCCTAAATCTCAGCATGGAGCTTAACAATCACCTCAGCAGCCTGGCTTTGGTCTTCATGCCAGCTGGAGACCAAAGTCCCCCTCAGCTGCCTATGTCCAGTGGCTCCTGGAATAACATTGTCTCAGCTTTCAGGAGGTCTATTTTCAGTCTGGTGAACTAATTAAAAGGAAGGCCTTCGTTTGTCTTTCTGGCAATCCCCGAGCAGCGTGAAAGGTCCATGCCACCCTCTCTGTTCTAATTTTAGTTTTCCTCTAATGTTTCTTCTCCCTTGCAGAAAAGCATCCTGAACTGCTAAGCACTCAAAAGCTTTTGTTTTTTGTTATTTCTTCCATTTGGGTTAAAGCACTTTTTTACCTTACTCTTTTTAGATCCCCTCCCCACAAAGGTTTTCTTCAGCAGGAGGTGATGTTTGAAATTACTAACAAAACTAGAGCTAATTAATTACCTAGGGTTGTTAACTTTCTCAGCAAGTCCCCAAAGGGGCTAGCCCACAAAATTTTTTATACATAGAGCTTTCTGGATATAACTTTTCATAAAGTGGAACTATCTTTATGACTGGTAATTCCTAGCTTCTTTTCCCCCAGTAATTCACAACCCACCTGTCCAGGACATCTTCATTGCGGAACTCAGATCTCACAGGTCACTCTTTGTGAGGTAAAGCACTGTTTCTCAATCTTTTAAAACAGATACTCTTACTCTTGATAAACATAAATTTATCACATAGCTTCCTCCCACCATACCCTACCCCACTGTCTCAACTATCTACTTGGCTTGTCTACATAGATACCCAATAGTGTCTCAAATTTAAATACCTAAATTAATATAAACTCCATCCTTCCAATGGTCAGAAGCACCCCAAATACTTGAGTTACGCCTTTGGTCTCTCATTTTCTCACATTCTACATCCAATCCATCAAAAAAAAATATGTTGCCTCTACCTTTAAAATAGATGCAGAATTCTACCACCTCTCACTGTCTCTATTAAAAAAAAAAACCCTGCTACCTGAGCAAAAAGAACACATTGGCAACTATTAAGAGTACCCCAAAGACTGAAATACCTTATCAGATGGGCTCTCAGGTCATTCAAAAGTTTCATTTGAGAGGAAGATGCATGGTGGTCAAGAGAACAAGTCCCCTAAAGGAGCAATCCTCAATGGAATACCACTCTCAGGGGGCCCTAGGCAGCCAAGGAATAACATAAGAGGTCTTGGCATCTCAGGGAAGGGTGGGAAAAAGTACAGAAGAGGTGAACCTAGACAAATGGAAAGACTAATTTAAATATTATGCATGCAGATCAATGTAAAAATACATCAAATATTTCATCTAAAAATTGTACTGATTTAATCACATTATTTAAGGCCATTTTGTGGAGGGATAGGCTAACTCAGGTGCTCACCTTCATAGTCCTAAGACTCTGTAATTACCAGTAATTATAATTGTTGCTGGTTTCTGGTGCACCCCCTCTCTGAATTTCCCTCTTATTATTCCAGTCCACTTCTTTAGTACTTGACTCCAGCAATTCTTTGACCCCACTGGAATCTCCAATTCAAAGATCCTTTAAATTTTTCACTGTTACTTGTTCCCTTACTGTCCTCTTTTTCTTACTTCTCCCTCTTAAATTTTAGAGTCAAATATTACTCTCATCTTCTTGCATTCATATTTCCTTGTTCTTTACTTCAATATATCCATTTGACAAACCATAATGTAAAGTTCAACTCTACAAAAACGATGTACCTGTGCTCCTCCACCTGAACTGAACTGGAGAAAAACAGAGAACCACATTGGCCAATCCAACTTTGAGTTTATGAACATGAACCTCAAATGGGACCTTAATGCCGCCAGGCAATTACACTGCACCTTCATTTTCCATTCACTGTCTCTTTCTCCCAAATAACTCTTTTATTCCCTCTTCTCTTTCCTCAAACTCCACATCTTCTTCTCTATCCTTGTTCTCAACTGATACTGCTGCTTGCCTCTTTATAGAGAAAATAGAAACTATCAGAACACATGTTCCTCAGATTCTCACCACATGGAACCTGTCCAGCATTTGTACTCACACTGAAAACAGCTGCCTGTTTCCCATGCTCCTGTCTAAAGCCAGTCTCTCCTCTTAGGAACCCATTTTCTCTTTCTCCTCCTTCATCACAACTTTATAATTCTCCTTGGAAGAAATTTCTTGAAAAGTCAGTTTATATTTGCTCTAGAAGTCCTTTCCTCCCATTCCCTCTTAATTTTTTTTCATGTTTATTTATTTTGAGAGAGAGAGAGCAGGCAGGGGAGGGGCAGAGGGAGAAGGAGAGAGTAAATCCCAAGCAGGCTCCATGCTGTCAGCATGGAGCCCAATGACAGCTTGATCTTATGGAATGCGAGATCATGACCTGAGACAAAATAGAGTCGGATGTTTAACCGACTAAGCCACCCAGGTGTCCCCTTTTTGAAGACATTTTTTCATCCTGTCTCTTAAATCAATTATGTTCAGCTTTTGCCCCATCAATTTCAATAAAATTGCTCTTGTTAAGGTCAATAATAACCTCCACATTGTTAAACCTGCTAGCCAATTCTGACCCAGTCCTTATCCTATTCAACTTGGTAGCTACATTTGACAGAGATGATAACTCTTTCTTTCTTAATAACTCTCTTCATCTGAATTCAGAACACAACACTCATCAGAATATTTCCCCCAACCTAACAGGTTATTCCTTCTCAGTATCCTTTGCTGGTATTGCCTTTTATCCCCTCTTTCATCGAGTTTGGGTTTTGATCTTCTATCTACACTCATTCCATATCATCTATATACTGATATTTGTATCTTCAGACTGGACCTTCAGCTGCCTACTTGACACATCTATTCAGATACCAAGTAGTCAAACTTAAAGTGTACTCCTGGTACACCAAATTTCTCCCTGTTCACCAAATCTGCTTTTCTGACAACCTCTTACATTCAGACCATAGTAAATCCATTCTGACAGTTGTTTTGGATAAAAATCTTGCAGTTTTCCTTATTTCTTTGTTTCTCATATACTACATCCACTCCATCATGAAATCCTATTGGATTTCCCTTAAAAATATGACTAATATCCACCCATTTCTCTATACCTCCACTTTTCACTTTGATCTGAGTTGGCTTCATCTCTCAACTTACCACTATAATAACCTCCAAATCAGCCTTCTTGCTTCCACTCTGTTCCCCTTCTTCAATCCAGTCTCAACACAATAGAATAAAACTCATAAATTGAAGTTAGATAATGTCACTCTTCTCAAAGACCTGAATGTGCTCCTCATTTCACTCCGAGTAAAAGCCAAAGTCCTTATAATGGTCTATTAAGTCCTACATGATCTAACTGCATCCCCTTCTTACCTACAAATATTATATATTTCAGGGAATGGTAACTTGATTTGACAAGTGTGCTTAAGCATCAGAAGCTCTAGAGGCTTCCTTGAACTTTTTCCCTTTACCATCATACGTCCAATCAGTTATCACACCCTGTTGATGACTCTTTTCCTATATCTTTCAAATCCATTTACATCTTTCCATTGCTGATGACACTGTTTCTCCCCACCTCCAGGCAAATCTATCTCAAATCTATCTACCACATTTAATACTAAAGTGATCTTCCTAGTTAAATGTAAACCTATTTATATCATTCACGAGTCTGTACAATTCCAAAGGTCTTTCACTCTAACAACTTTCTTTGATGATTCATAAATTGATACTTGGATTATATAAGACAGTGCCTTTCAAGTAGAAAGCTTTAGTTATAATTCAAGCTACTTTTGAAATGTCTATTATAATAAACTCATTGGGTCATTTACTCAAAGTGTTTTTTACAGCATAAAATTCCTTTTTTGAAGGTATATTAGTCTTTGTTCTGTAAATAACATTTTGTCAAGATTAATTCTTGTGCATGTCATCATTTATAAAATAAACTATAGATTTATCTAATAATTTAGATTATTTTTTTAATTCAAGAAAAGGTCAGCTACCCTGGCATAAGTACAGACCTATGTACAGACCTAGGCTATTTCTATCTTAAGGTTACTATAGATTTCAAACAATAATACTATGGAAAAAAAATAATAATATTAAACAACAATGATGATAGTATTAAAGAAGAATATTAGTTTCTATAGTTTACAAAATGTATTCACATAAATAAAGCTAATTTATTACTACAAGTACTCAAGGAGTAGATATTATTTCCCCTTTTCAGATGAGCAAATTGGAGATCAGAGAAGATAGGTGATTTGATGAAAAATATCCAGCAAATCAGTGACACTATTGACTCTGGAATTCACTCTCTTTCAAAGCATATTATGTGGTAGTGCCTATATGTACAGGTTTTTAAATACAAAATATAATAAATCATCTATGTATAAGACATTTTAAGTTGATGAATGCCTACCTTAAAAGTTTTAGTATAAAATTCAAAGTTTTATCTCTTCATATAAAACAAATCAGCATTGTCCTACCACACTATTACTAAATATTAGTTTATTCTAAAAAATTTAATGTAATATGGAGGCGACATCTTACATTAGGAAACCATAGTAACATGCTGTTTGAAACCATTTCAACCTTTAAAAGGTTAGATTTCAGTTCTGTTCAAAGGTCAGACCTGAAAATACCAATTTTGGAATGTGTGGCAAACTACAATTTCTCCACACATTTTGGATGGTACCAGTGGAGTCCTGAAAGCAGTAAAATGTGTGTGTTTTTATCTTCTTACTCTGGTGCTCAGAGGTTTGGGAATAGACCTATCATTTCTTTTAGTCTTAATTTTTAAGTCAATAAATAAATAAATAAATTAGTTAATTAATTTTCTATCTACCTCAAAGGACTGTTGAAAAAACTCAAAAATTAATCATCCAAAGAAACATTTGGTGTACTAACTGAAATGAAGCTGAGATTTTCCTAAAGCAAGAATCAGAGTACTTGTCATCTCTCTCATTTTAGAATTTTAAATCTGGTAATAGTCATTCAAATCAGTGTTAATTGAGTAATAATTATATATACAGACACTTTCTGGGATCCACATACCATTTTTATTCACAAATCATATCCCATCCTTCCTCTCCTATAAAGTTGAATCTGGTGCATGGCAGACATACAATAAATGTTCACGTTCAAGGAATTAATGCTAGTCTTCGTTAATATCATAATGACTACTACTAACATGTATTGAGCATTAACTATGTGCCAGACACAGTGCTAATTACCTTATGTGCATTACCAGGCTATAGAGTAAGTTAATATAATTAATTAATTGGTAGTTTAATTCTACACCTAAGAACACCATAGCATAAAGAGGTTAAGTCTTATAGCTAGGTATGATATTTAGTTCATTGTTAGTAAACAAACTTAGGCAGCCTGACTTAGTGCCCACAATGTATCAGGGATCCATTCATTTATTTTACAATTCTAGAAAGAGAAGAGAAGATAATAAAGAAATAAACAAATGAAGAATGTAATTTTATGTAATAAATAAGAATCTGGAAAAAGGAAAGAGGAAAATTTGACCGAAGTGCCAAAAACAATGTTGAAAAGTGGTTAAGAACATGGACACTACCACCAAGTTTGAATCCCAGGTCTGCCATTATGGGCTAGTTAGCTATTTATCTTCTATCTGTGTTTCCTTGTCTATCATAATAATACCTAATTCACATATCAGTTATGAGATTTAAATGAGTTAATACACATAAAATGCCTAAAATAGTCTGTGATACATAACGTTAAAGTATTTGCTTGAAACTTATTGGTTATTGATGTTACTATGATTGTTCTTTTTGCATCTTTGCTATTATAATTGTCATCACATTGAGGGCCTTACTCGAAATAAGGTGATCTGGGCAGGCCTCTATGAGAAAGTGTATTTGAGCCAAAACTCAAATGACACTCAGACACATGAAAATTTGAAGACAGAGATTCCAGGCAGCAGGAACCAATGTACAAAAGCCCCACAACTAGAATGCCTAGAAAAGAAGGCCAGTGTGGTCCAAGATGAGTTTGCTAGAGCTTAGGTTAAAGAGCTGGTCAGAGCTAGGTTATATTGAACTTCACTGGCCATGGTGAGAAGTTGAATTTTATTCAAAGTTCAGTGAGAAGCCACTGAGCTTAATGATGATAACATACTTTGATTTACCTTTTATAAATATCACTCTGGTTGCCATGAAAAGATTAGACAACAGCTTCCATAAAATATCAATGTCACCACTTTCATTAATCATTACTTTTTAAATCTTAGTTTTCCTAGGGGAAAATAATTTTCTGGATATTTTTGGACTGTTTTGTATCAGTGTTCTTAAAAGTACAGTCAGAGTAAAGGACTTACGTAGAGTGCATACATTTATACACATACACAATACTCATTTTGAACAAAGGTTATACAGAATACCCATATAAATGATACCTTATGATTCTAAAATCCATATTAATCATATCTAGTGGATTTAAAAATCATATCTCTTTGAGGGAAAGTAGAATAGTTCACTTACTTTAATATAAAGGGAGGAAATTCTTTAGGTCCCACTTCTCATATTTCTGTCATTTGGACTTACAATTATTAGCTTCTTGCCCCCAGAGAAAGGAAACATTGCAAATCCAATTGGGTGGAACCAGGTATGTGTTAACAGTGGGTGTGGTTACTTTCCTTAATCTTCTCCTTACCCCCAGCCTTATTTCCTCACACTTCTCCTCTCCAAGTTCACTTTGGTTCAAGTAGATTGAAAGCCCACTTAGGCCAAACCGTCCAACTCAATCTTACCAGGTTGATGCAGGTTCTGTGGCCTCAAATCAGCTATTAATAAAATCCTATATTGAGTTGATACCACTGTATGGAGAGGGGTGAACAGCAGTGGAAGAAAAGCATTTCCAGGTCTCTGGTTCTTTTACTGCCATAATAGCATTAAATTATCATCCTTTAATATGTAATACCTGAAAGACCATTAATGTATTCAACAAGAATATTATATTCACACTCTGACAAAAATTGTAATGCCCTACATTGTTATACATGTGGGTGAACGAAAAGCACAGTGCAATTTGTAGGAAGATTCCTCTTAATTCCTTGAACTCATTAAGGCTTTAGTTTTAAAAGTTCAAAAATATAGCTGCATAAAGTGAACTGCTTTACCTGTATGGCTAGTTCCGTTGTTCTTGACTTCTGTGGTTCCCACAGAAGAGGTGGGCGGACTAACAGGAGGGCTGGAAGTAAAGCTTGCACACCCTGCAGATGTGTTGATTTCAAAATATTCTTGGTTGTGATTCATTCGATGAAAATCCAGAGAAGACACAATAGATGTTCGTTGTTTAGGCTAAAATAAATGGGCATGATGAGAGTATTAATATGATCATGTTCATCTTCAGCCTAATCTCCCCATTGATTTAATCTAACTGATGATTTTATCAAACTATCTGGTTTTTATACTCAAAATATAATTGTACCTTACAGAGAGACACTAAATAATCCCTTGATTAATTAAATAATAAAAAAATTGTTTACTGAAAACATATTTTGGCATAGCTGATAAAATAACTTAGACTTTTTGTTAGAATTCCCCAGAAGACTGTACAGATATAGTACCCAATTTTTTTCTTAATAATCAATTCAGAAAGTTGAAATTTTAGACACCTTTCATTTAACTAACATTTATTAAGCATATGGCATTTTCCAGACCCTGAGGATATAGAGTCTAATAATAAAAGAGCTCTTAAAACGTTGAAGCATAATTAAGGCAGTTCTGTTTTGTCGTTGTTGTTGTTGTTGTTGTTCTTCTTCTTCTTCTTTATATAGTCCAAAGAATTGATAGCATTAGATATTTTCCCCAAGTACCATATGCTGGAATTTGATCATCACAATTAAGTTATATAGAACATTTCCCAGGACTTAAGAATCTACTTGGTATTTGTAGTGAACTTTGATTTCCTTTTTTAAGGATTGTAATTAATCCCCAAATAGAAAAGTCAATTTAAACATAAAAGTTAAAATCATGGAGTAATAGATATAATTTACATCCTTTGTCAGTAATGAATTGCTCCCTATAGCAGTTTTCTGGGGTTTTTTCCCCATAGTTTTAATTACATACACTTTTCTTCCTGACTAGCAGAGCTTCTAATATTATCCTTGGCAGTCTTTTTGGCGCTCAGAATTGTGTGCATTTCCCAAGATTCAATCCAAGTTTTCTTTCTTTTTATTCTCATTAATATTACTTAAATATTAACAATATCCTATAATAATTAGCAAGAGATTAACTTCAATCTCTTTACAATAAATTTTACTGTACTTTACTACCCCCAAAGTACAATAAACTTTTGGTTTATTTTAATCACTGCCATCAAATATTGGTTTATTTAACCAATGTACTCCATAGATTATTTTCCTGCAAAATATTCAAGTTACCCTGTCTCTTCCAGCTCATCATGTTTTTTTTTAACATTTAATTTAGTCTATAATTTAAAATAAACAATGATAATGAAAAGGTCTCTATTTTACAGTTTTTTTAATATAAGGGGTACAAATGATCACAATATTCTTTATTATCTCACCATTGCAATACTTTTATGAAAGAGTTTTAGAGGCACTGTTATACAAGCAAGTCATTTATTATTATGACACATCAATTCAGTAGTAGAATTCAAATTAGTACTCCCATAGGATTCAGTTGCTTTTGAATTATGAAAGATTGGGGTACAATGTCAGGCTTGGTTTTTCACAAAATTTCTGTCCTTAGGGCTACTGAATCTCAATTTCACATTCATGTTCTTTCTACTAGACTATATAACAGCAATTAAAAGGCATGAAATATGACACTAGCTCCAATGGAAACTCAGGTATGGTCATCATCTTGGTTTTGTTTTATCGTGTTGTATTGTGATTTTGTTTCACTTCATATATAAGCAATGGGCCAAATTTGTATGATGTTCCTTCTCATAAACTTTATAAAGATCAAGTCAACTGATACATATGGCTCCTTTAGTGCTGTTTCTTTTTTTAAAGTTTATTTATTTATTTTGAGAGTGAGAGAGAAAGAGAGAGAGAGAGCACAAGCGAGCAGGGGAGGGGCAGAGAAAGAGGGAGAGAGAGAATCCAAAGCAGGCTCTGCACTGTCAGCACAGAGCCTGATACAGGGCTCAAACTCACAAACCATGAGATCATGACCTGAGCCAAAACTAAGAGTTGGACGTTTAACCTAGTGAGCCATCCAGGCACCCCTTTACTTCTGTTTCTTAAATACATGTTTCTTGACTACAGAAAGCTCTAATTATATTAAAATCAGAATTTGTTATGCAATCACAAAAGCAAACAGGTTATTTTTTGTTGTTGCATTAATTCCTTCCAAAAATATTTGTTTAGTATTACTAAACTGTAGATACCTTGGCAAGCAGTGTGATAGGAATAAGACTAATGAGACATTGTCCTTGTTCTCCAGGTGATTATAGAGCTGAAGTGGGAAAAGGATGGTGCATGAGGGAAGAAACAACCCAAGGATTATGCATTAGTGCAGTACTATACAGTGATAAGGACTAATGTAAGTGGAAGCACAGAATATAAATGGTGAGTCTCTACTTTAGAAAGGGGATCAGGAAAGGCTTCCACAAGCAGGTGATTGATGGCTGAGTTGAATCTCAATGAAGCAGAGATGGTAGGCAGACAAAAGAGGATGGGGAGAAGAAAAATACAGACTGCATAAAGTTCATAATGGCTACAGTGCAGAGTATGTGAGGTAGTGGTAGGTACAAGCCATGAGATATTACAAGTTGCAGGGTCCAAATGATAAAGGGTTCTAATGCCATGTTAAGGAATTTGACTTTAGCTTGAATATTTTAAGGAACCACTGAATGATTTCTAAGCAAGAGGATTTGATTTCATGGTTGGGCGTCCATCTTAATAAACTCATTTTAGCAGTTTAGAAAATGGATTGGTCAGGGCTGGATTAGAGGAAGAGAGACTAATTAGGAAGACATTAAAGAGTTCCAGCCAAGACAAAGTGAGGTCCTGAGGTAAAGCAGTGACAACAGTGTTGGAGATAGCAGATGTTTTTAGGAGATGCTAATGAGGTTAGCTCTTTAGGTCTTGGCATCTGATTGGATGTGAAGGTTGATTTTAAGGAAGAAGTCTAAGGCGACTCACAGATTTCTGCTTGGGTGAATGCTGGAAGATAAGTTTGTGTGTGTGTCTGTGTGTGTGTGAGAAACAGAAATATACTAAGCCAGAAGTATACAAGATGTAAGATATACTATTGGGATTCAGTATAGACTGCTTAATATGCGGTTATGCAAATCTACATGAAATTTCCCTTTCTTTCTTTGAGCAGAATGCTATAATCTCACTGTAACATGGCTTCAAATAAAATAAATGGAGGGAGGGAGACAGGTGAATGGAAATTCCAAAGGGAAGGAACCATGGATCCATGATCATCTAACTGCATTATTATTTGCTTCTTCAGAGCTGTCTATTGGTTATTATTAGCCAGCTTAAGGAAAAGTCATTGGGGGAGTTATTACTCAAAGCTCTCTGAGTATCTGAGATGATGAAAAATGAGAATCATTATATGTTAGTCATGCTTTAAGAATGGGATTATAAAACTCTGGCCTGTGGCCCCAATCTGACCTGCCTCTTGTTTCTGAAAATAAAGTTTTATTGGGACACGGCTATGTCCATTCATTAATTTATTGTCTATGGCTGTTCTCATGCTACAATGGCAGTGTTGAGAAGTTGTGACAGAGGCCAGAGTATTCACAACTCTTAAAATATTTACCATCTTGTCCTTTAGAGAAAACATTCATTGGCAAACCCCTGTTCTAAAGGATCATTTTGCACATCATTTTAGTGGTCAACAAAACCGTAAGTATAGCTTCCCATTTGTTTCCTAGCCTATGTGCATTTAGGTTGGGGGCATGTAACTAATTCTGACCAAATGACTATTAGTCTCTATCTCTCTTTTACTCTCCAGAAGATGTAGCTATAAGATGAAGGAGGGTCATTCACCTCACACTGCGTTTTAAGAGAAGTTGAAATAAAATTCCTTTAGGTTAAACTGCTGAGATTCTGGGTTTGTCTGTTGTGGCGGCTAGCATTACTTACCCTAACTAGCACAATGCAGTGGCTCAGAGAGGTTAAATAATTTATGCAAGATTACATAAGTAGTTAGCAGGAGGGCTTAGATTAGAAGGAGGTTTCATGTGTTCAAATCTAGAGACAATTGGATGGTGCCTCAAAGCACAAAAGACAGAGGTGGGATTAAAAAGACATATCTATGTGGAAAATGAAATAACAGCAATGGGAAAAAAGAGTAAAGAGATAGTAGCTCTATTAAAAATGGAGATTAAAGAGGATGAGATTAGAATATTCACTCAAACTTAGATTTTAATACATTCCAGTTTTCTAACTATTCTGATGGAATCTTGCTAAGCCATGCAGTACAAAAGAAAAGTGTTTTCACAAATTCACTGAAATTACAAATAAAATTTGCCAAGTTTCAATGTGTAAAATGAGTTTCACTTGTGTTCCCTATGGCTACTCCTCTAAAACATCGTCCCCATGTGGTCCAACACTTGTATCTCTACTTTCCAAAGGACTTGTTCCCACACATATTTACTTAACCAGAGCCAGCAAAGTACAGATCATGGGCCAAATCCAGGCTTCTGTTTTTGTAAAGCCTGTGAGCTAAGGATGGCTTTTATATGTTTTTAATGGTTGAAAAAAAACAACAAAAATAACATTAGTGACAGGTGAAAATTATATGAAGCTCAAATTTCAGGGTCTATAAATAAAGTTTTACTGGAACATATGAATGGCACGCCCATTCATTTACATGTGGTCTATGGCTGTTTTCACACTATCATAGCAAGTTGAGTAGTTACAACAGAGATTTATGACCCACAAAGCCTGAACAATTTTATACTCTTTAACAGAAAAAGTTAGTGACCCCTTCTATAGACTGATTAGGATATGTCTCTGAGGAGGTGAAATGGAACAGCTCCATAAATGACTGAAATAGTCACAGCCAGCTCCATAGAGTTGCTGGAAACAGTGGCAACATGAGCGATGCCCTTTGTTCTACAAAGCAGGGAAAAACAACATTTTCCTGTCTTCCATGGTCTTATTTGCTACTTAATATCTTATTCCCTTGGGCGTGGGGACATTCACAGGGTGAAAGCACATCCTCATAGGCACACAGGTGTTCTGCCCTGCACATCAGTGCATGCACCCAACCTCCATCCTCCTCACGCTCAAGGTCTCACTGCTGTATCAGCAATTACTAGCTTGGCCAGGAACACCAGGATTGGGGGAGCAGGTGGCTAAGAATCCCACCTAGTACAGTGGGATGATGGTAGGAGGTGGGAACACAGATGAGCCCAGGCTCCATTTTCCCACAGACTTCACTTACAAAACACAAATTCAGAGATAAAAATCAGTAAGAATTTTAGACAGCAACCCAAAAGCATTAAACTCTAAGCATGGGACCCTTCTTCATGTGGGGTCCCACATCCATGAAGCCAGTGCCATCTTAGTCCCTAAAAGAAAATGTGTAAATTTACTGATATAATGTACAGGATGGCATGAATTTCCTACACTTATTATGGATTCTCTTAATCAGAAACTATTATCATAAGAATATCTGTATGCTCTATAAAGATATAAATGGAATATAACATATTCTGATATAACTTGACAAATTACATGGCATTTCTGCAACCCAGTTAGATGTGATTCACATATGAATTAAATGAGAACACATAATTCCTGACTAGGATGAGATTTAGGTAATGTGTACATTTACTTCCAAATATCCTCTAGATTGGAATCTAAGTTTCAAATATCCACTTTTATGTTTCCTCTTCTATTGTTAACTACTGTATGTTTTAAAAATCCACTTGCTTAGATCTAAGTGGATTTTAAATAATTTGAATGCACTTAATTATAAAGGAACCTCATCAACCTCCTAATAAAATGTCAAATAGGACTAGAGGGATACTCTGATGTCAGTACAAAGAAAAAGTAGTACTAGCAAAAGTCAGTGGTTATATTAAATCATCCAAGCAAAAGGAGCATTCAAAATGAGTTCCCAAAGACAGCTGAATGTCAGTAAATTAGCAAGTGACATCAGTAGAAATATGTGGAAATGACAGACTTTCCAGACACTAGCCCATTGATAAATTATATCAATATGAAGCAAAGTCCTGTCAAGTCAGTGGTAATAAATTTAGGTGCCTTCTTAAATACTTTTTAAAATGAGGATGAGATGGGTGATAAAAATGGGAAGCTAGATCAGTAGTATTTTCTTTCAGTACTTTAATCAGTCTGAAATATTTTGTGTATATAATGAAAAATTTAATTCTAAGCATTTTCCCCAAATGATAACCTACTGCCTAACAGCATCATTTCTTCACTGATTTGAAATGTCACCTTTATCATATACTAAATTTCCATATATAAACTGGGCTTACATTTTTGGATTGAACTATGTTCCCATTGATCTACCTGTCTATTCCTATGCTAATACCACATTCTCATAATTACTATTTTGGCTCCTCCTCCTACTTCTAGAACTCTTAGTTAATGGATATTGGATCTCTTTGATCCCCTTTGTTTTATATTCTGGGAGTATTTTACAATTTGGTATTCTAAAGCACTTTCATTAATCTGTTCAAAAAATACTACTGACCATCAGCTATGTGTTAGACACTGTTCTAGGCTCTGGGGATATGTCAGTGAACAAATAAGACAAGGCACAAAACTTTTAGTCATTTTACTATGTCTTTAGGTGTAACGATCCTGTTTAATTTTCAATAAATAGTTTTTTTCCAAGTATTCAATTTTAAAAGTAACCTCTTTTTTTTTTTTTTTTTTTTTTAATTTTTTTTTTCAACGTTTATTTATTTTTGGGACAGAGAGAGACAGAGCATGAACGGGGGAGGGGCAGAGAGAGAGGGAGACACAGAATCGGAAACAGGCTCCAGGCTCTGAGCCATCAGCCCAGAGCCTGACGCGGGGCTCGAACTCACGGACCGCGAGATCGTGACCTGGTTGAAGTCGGACGCTTAACCGACTGCGCCACCCAGGCGCCCCAAAAATAACCTCTTCTTTATGAGTTCATAACCTCTCAAATCTTCTAAGGATATTGATTTTCAACTTTTTCAGTCATTAATTGTTTTCTCAAAGGTCATTTAATTGTTCATTTTCGTCAAGTGTCTGGTGTTCTTCATCAACCATTTTGATTACCTAGGACACTACCCCATTTCTCTCTCCTGTTCCAATTCCCAAGGGAGGAGCTTCAGTGGACTCTTCCCCTTACTGAAATAGG
Organism: Felis catus; assembly: GCF_018350175.1. Taxonomy (NCBI): domain Eukaryota; kingdom Metazoa; phylum Chordata; class Mammalia; order Carnivora; family Felidae; genus Felis; species Felis catus. The sequence continues at coordinate 120,102,604 of NC_058374.1, forward strand.
TATTAACATCTGGTAGGAAAACAACAAAGTCAATTGTTCCATGTATAAGATGCTGAGGTTTGTCAGTTGCTGTGATTAATCTGTCTAAATCCAATGCCATCTGTCTTTATCTTTCAGAAGTTCTAAATGCTTCTGATAGTACCACTCACTGTTCTTCATTACTGCTATGGCTTTATTCTTACTTTTGTATCTATTTTACTATTTTAGATGCATGTACAGAAAGAGAAGATGTAAAAAGTTGAGATCAGTTCACCTTCCTGAGTTAAAATTCTCATACTTCTCTGTGTTGATCACTTTTAAAACAGCAAAAAGAAAGGATCTGAGGGAGTACAGATAACTCAATAGGGGTAGAAATTATCAAACTTTTTATTACATATGTCATGCAAGTTGAAAACAATTTCTATTTTTTTCTTTTCAATTAAAGGAGTAAAAATTTTTAATGAGGTAAATGTTTTTATCACGGATACAATAATTAATATGATTAAGACTTATTCTAAAAATGTAGAGCTTCCTATCTTTAGGTACGCAAAATACCACTCTGCTGTACAGTTATGGCCAAACATAGAAAAAAAAAAGTATGACACTACAAAGGAGATAAAGTGGGTGTGAGTAAATACCAGGTACTTAAGAGGAATATACATTCCTCTAGGAACTTGAGATTTGTTATCACATTTAAGCCTAGAATTTTGGTATTAGAAGTAGTTATTAACTCTTTCTGTTTTACAACGTATTTGAGATTTAGAGATAGTTTCACACTTAAAAAGTAGGAGAGCTGAAATTAAAACATGATCTATGAAATTTCAGATTGATTGCATTTCACCTAGGACATCATACTACATATAAAGCAAAAAAGAGTAAGCATAAAGTTACAAGTAAAGCCAAGAACCAAATAGCTCTCGAGTATCTCATCTTTACATCAATGAGCATTTTTCTACTCTATTGGAAGCATTTTTTTTAAGTCATTGTTTTAAACCTGTTGAAGAAAGATACCAAATATACAACCTAAACTTACACCTAAAGGAGCTAGAAAAGGAGCAGCAAATAAAGCCCAAAGCCAGCAAAAAAGGGAAATAATAAAGATTAGAATGGAAACAAATGATATAGAAACAAACAAAAAACCAGCAGAACAGACCAATGAAACTAAACCCCTAGCAAGACTCATAAAAAAGAAAATACAGAGGACCCAAATAGATAAAATCATGAATTAAAGAGGAAAGATCACAACCAACACTACAGAAATACGAACAATTATAAGAGAGTACTATGAAAAATTATATGCCAACATACTGGACAATTTGGAAGAAATGGACAAATTCTTAGACACCCACACACTACCAAAACTCAAACAAGAAGAAACAGAAAATTTGAATAGGCCCATACCAGCAAAGAAATTGAATCAGTTATCAAAATCTCCCAACAAATAAGAGTCTGGGGCCAGATGGCTTCCCAGGGGAATTCTGTCAGACATTTAAAGAAGAGTTAATACCTATTCTTCTCAAACTGTTCAAAACATAGAAACAGAAGGAAAGCTTCCAAACTCATTCTATGAAGCCAGTATCATCTTGATTCCAAAACCAGACAAAGACCCTACTAAAAAGGAAAATTACAGGCCAATATCCATGATGCACCTGGATGCAAAAATTCTCAACAAGATACTAAAAAATCAAATTCAACAGTACATTAAAAGAATTACTCACCATGATCAAGTGGGATTTATTCCTGGGCTGCAGGGCTAGTTCAATATTTGCCAGTAAATGATTGTGACACACCACATTAATAAAACAAGGGATAAGAACCATATGATCCTTTCAATAGATGCAAAAAAAGCATTTGACAAAATACAACATATTTCTTGATAAAAACCCTCAAGAGAGTAGGGATAGAAGGAACATACCTCAAGATCATAAAAGCCATATATGCAAGGCCCACCACAGCTAATATCATCCTCAATGAGGAAAAACTGAGAGCTTTTACCCTAAGGTCAGGAACATGACAACAAAGTCCACTCTCCCCACTGTTGTTCAACATAGTACTGAAGTCCTACACTCAGCAATCAGACAACAAAAAGAAATAAAAGTCATACAAATTGGCAAAGAAGAAGTCAAACTTTCACTCTTAGCAGATGACATGATACTCTACATAGAAAACCTGAAAGACCACCAAAAAACTGCTAGAACTGATACATGAATTTGGCAAAGTCATGAGATATAAAAATCAACATACAGAAATCAGTTGCATTTCTATACACCAATAATGAAGCAGCAGAAAGAGAAATCAAGGAATTGATCCTATTTACAACTGCACCAAAACCCATAAGATACCTAGGAAAAAACCTAACCAAAGAGGTTAAAGATCTGTACGCTGAAAACTATAGAATACTTATGAAGGAAATTGAAGAAGACACAAAGAAGTGGAAAAACAGTCCATGTTTATGGTTGGAAGAACAAAGTTAAAATGTCTATACTACCCAAAGGAATCTACACATTCAATGCAATCCCTATTGCATTGAAGGGATCCCAATGCAAGAATCCCAATGCATTCTTCACAGAGCTAGAACAAACAATCCTAAAATTTGTATGTAACCACAAAAGACCCAGAATAGCCAAAGTAACATTTAAAAAGAAAACCAAAGCTGGAGGCATCACAATTCTGGACTTCAAGTTGTATTACAAAGCTATAATCATCAGGACAGTATGGTACCGGCACAAAAGCAGACACATAGATCAATGGAAAGAGAATAGAGAACCCAGAAATGGACCCACAAATATATGGCCAACTAATGTTTAACAAAGCAAGAAAGAATATGCAATGGAGAAAAGGCAGCCTCTTCACCAAATGGTGCTGGGAAAAAAGCACAGCGTCATGCAGAAGAATGAACCTGGACCACTTTCTTACACCATACGCAAAAGTAAGTTCAAAATTAATGAAAGACCTAAATGTAAGACAGGAAACCATAAAAATCCTAGAGGAGGAAACAGGCAGCAACTTCTTATTATACATGTCTCTGGAGGGAAGGGAAATAAAAGCAAAAATGAACTAATGGGACCTCATCAATAAAAAGCTTCTGCACAGCCAAGGAAATAATCAGCAAAACTAAAAGGCAACTGACAGAATGGGAAAAGATATTTGCAAATGACACGTCAGATAAAGGGTTAGTATCCAAAATCTATAAAGGACTTATCAACCTCAAAAGCCAAAAAACAAACAACCCAGTTAAGAAATGGGCAGAAGACATGAATAGACACTTTTCCAAAGAAGACATCCAGATGGCTAATAGACACATGAAAAGATTCTCACCATTACTCATTATCAGAAAAATACAAATCAAAACTATAATGAGATATTACCTCACAACTGTCAGAATGATAAAATTAACAACTGAGGAAACATAGATGCTGGTGAGGATGCAGAGAAAGGGGAACCTTTTTGCACTGTTGGTGGGAATGCATACTGGTGCAGCCACTCTGGGAAACAGTATGGAGGTTCCTCAAAAAATTAAAATAGAACCACCTATGACCCAGCAATTGCACTACTAGGTATTTATCCAAAGGATACTAAAATGCTGATTTGAAGGGGCACATTCACCCCAATGTTTATAGCAGCACTATTGACAATAGCTAAATTATGGAAGGAGCTCAAATGTCCATCAACTAATGAATGGATAAAGATGTGGTATATAAACACAATATAATACTACTCAGCCACCAAAAAGAATGAACTCTTGCTATTTACAATGTGGATAGAACTAGAGTGTATTATGCTAAGTGAAATAAATCAGGTAGAGAAAGACAAATATCATATGATTTTACTTATATGTGGAATTTAAGAAACACAACAAATGAACATGGGGGAAGGGAAGGAAAAATAAGATAAAAACAGAGAAGGAGGCAAACATTAAGAGACTCTTAAATACAGAGAACAAACTGAGGGTTGCTGGAGGGGAGTTGGGTAGGGGGATGGGATAAATGGGTGATGGGCATGAAGGAGAGCATTTATGATGAACTCTGAGTGTTGTTATATGTAAGTGATGAATCACTGAGTTCTGCCACTGAAACCAATATTACACTGTATGTTAACTAACTTGAATTTAAACTAATTTTTTAAAATGAAAAATAAAGAGTGTTGGAGAAAATTCAGATGGGTGGAAAAGAGGAACAAATAGAATCTAACTCTGCTATATATTAAACTCTTACAGTTACTAGGTGTTTAATTAAAAGAAAGGCGGAAATTAAAAAAAAATTATGTTTTCTACTTTTACCACTTCATTTTATTTCATTTTTACATGGAGATATTTGCCTATGGATTAATATATAAATTCATCTTGTATTAAAAGATACACATTTATAAAACTCTCAGTATATTCCTAGTAGCATATATAGGAATGAGTCTAAGACTTTTAAAATGGAAAATCTATAATATAGATTTCTCCATATGAGCTAGTTTCTTCACACAAGTTATTCAAACATTAACTGGAAAGACTACATATAGCCATGAGAGAATAATAAAGGCTGTGGCTTTTATTCTAGTTTTATTTGATAAAAGAGTTAAATAGCTCTGGACCCAAGGAAGATATTGAAGAACAGGAGAGCCTTTGACTGCCAGACTATGAAGATAATTCTTGTAGACCCTTCTCCCAGAAATAAACTACTTATAACTATCTTGCAAAACAGTATTTTTTAAATTAGGCATTTCAAATATTTATGCATTAATATTTCAGAGATGCTTAAGTAAAATTCAAATGTGTGTAAAATTAAAAACAAGACTAGTTTCATTTCCTACATTTAGGTTCTTTAAAAAAATTAAATAATTTGTTTTAGTTTAAGAGCAGAAGGAAGTAATTATACAAAGGGTTATAGAATATATGTTCTCAGCAGCCAAAACAGGAAGTTCTTATCACTGTGTGGGTGAAAGAAAGAAATTTTTACAAATTAAGGTGCAAGTTGCCATTTTATTTATTTTTTTTTACAACTTAACATTTGTAATTAAATTTTGTTTTGGAAATAATTGTTGATTCACATGAAGTTGTGAAAAATAATACAGAGAAATCCCATGCTCTTTTTGTAGTCTTCTTAATGGTATATCATCTTACTAACCTACAGTACAACATCACAACCAGGATATTGACACTGATACAGCCAAGAAACGTAATAATTCCATTCCACAAGGATCCCTCTAATTGCCCTTTAATAGTTACACCTACTTGTCTCCTGTCTCCACTTCTTCCTTAACTGCTGTCAACCACTAATCTGTTCTCTTATTTCTATAATTATGTCATGTCAAAAATTATATAAGATAAGTAGATATATGATAAATAGAATCACACAGTATGCAATTTTTGGAATTGCTTTTCTCAGCATAATTCTCTGGGGATTCATCCAAGCTATTACGTGTATCAATAGCTTGTTCCTTTTTATGCTGGGTAGTATTCAACGGTATGAATGTACCACAGTTCACTTAAACATTCAGCTATTGAAGGACATCTAGATTGTTTCCATTTTTCAGCTATTAGGAATAATGCTTCTGTAAATATTTGTGTACAGGTTTTTTGGTGAACTTAAATTTTAATTTAGTTGGGATAAATTCTCGGGAGTACAAATGCTGGGTGATATAGTAGTAAAGCATTTAATATTTTAAGAAACTGCCAACTGTTTTCAGATTTGCGGTAACATGTTACATTTCCACCAGCAACGTATGAGCTTCTCCATGTCCTGGCTAACATTTGATGCAGTCACTAATTTTTATTTTAGCCATTCTCATAGATGTGTAGTGATATTTCATTGTGGTTTTCATTTGTATTTCCCTAATTGTTAGTAATGTCAAAAATCTTTTTATTTGCTTATTTTCCATTGTATATCGTCTGCAGTGAAATGTTTTTTCATGGCTTTTGTCCATTTTTTAATTGGATTATTTGTTTTTATACTGTTTATAATGTTCTTTACATGTTCTAGATATTCGTTCTTTATCAGGGTGTGGCTTACAAACATTTTCTTCAGTCTGTACTTGTCTTTCCATTTCTTAACAGAGTTTTTCACAGAGCAAACATTTTTAATTTTGATGAAGTACAACTTATCAATTTTTACTTTTATAGATCATGGTTCTGGTGTCAAGTATAAGAACTCTTTGCCTAGCTCTAGATCCTGAAGATTTTCTTCTATGTTTTTTTTTTCTAAAAGTTTTATAGTTTAACATTTTACATTTAAGTTGGTTATCCATTTGAGTTAATTTTTGTAAAAGGTGTGAGACTCAGGCCAAATTTCATTTTTTAGCTTATGTATCCCCAATTACTCTAGCACCATTTGTTGAAAAGACTATCTTTCCTCCATTGAATTGCTTTTGCAACTTTGTCAAACAATAATTGAGTATACTTATGTGAGTGTATTTCCAGGTTCTCTCTTCTGTACCATTGATCTATGTGTCTATCCCCCTGCTAATAATACCATACACTTTTCAGTATTGTAACTATAAATCTTAAAATTAGGTAGACTAATTCTTCCCAGTTTATTCTCTTCCAAAATTGTTTTAGTTATCCTAGTTCCATTACATTTACATATATATTCAAGAATAATCTTAACTACGTCTTCAAAAAATCTTGCTTGGATTTTGACAGGAATTATATTAAACTTGTGCGTCAATTTGGAAAGAATTTACATCTTTACTACAGTGAGTCTTCTAATTCATGAATACTATCTTTCCACTAACATTTTTTTCTATTTCTCTCACCAATATTTTGCACTTTCCAGTATACAAGTCCATACAAGTCCTTTAGGTTAGATTTAGATCTAAGTATTTCTTTTAATTTTCTGTGTGTGATTATAAATCGTATTGTATTTTTAATTTTATTGTCTACATGTTCATTGCTAGTTCTTGGAAATACAATTGCTTTTAAAAATTTTTTTTAATCTTTATTTATTTTTGAGAGAGAGATAGAGTGTGAGCAGGGGAGGAGCAGAGAGAGAGGGAGACATAGAATCCGAAGCAGGCTCCAGGCCTTGAGCTGTCAGCACAGAGCCCAACGCAGGGCTCTAACTCACGAGAGACCATGACCTGAGCCCAAGTCGGATGCTCAACCAACTCAGCCACCCAGGCGCCCCAATACAACTGCTTTTTTAATGTTTATTTTGCATGTTGTGACCTTGCTGAATTTACTTATTAGTTATAGGAAGTTGTTGTTGTTGTTGTTTGTAGATTTGTTAGTATCTCCTATATGGACAATCATGTCATCTACAAACAGGAACAGTTTTTTTCTTCCTTTCCAATCTGTATACTTTTATTTCCTTTTTTCCCCTTATTGTACAATCTAGAACTTCTCATACTATGCTGAATAATAGTGGTGAAGAGATCAGACATCTTTACTTTGTTTCCAATCTTGGAGGAACGCATTCAAATTTTCACCATTAACTATTATGTCAGTTGCAGATTTTTTGTAGATGTTCTTTATCAAATTCAGGAAGCTCAAAAAAAAAAATTCAGGAAGCTCTCCTTTATTTGTATTCTTTTAGGAGTTTGTTTGTTTGTTTGTTTTTAATCATGAATGTATCTTGATTCTTGTTGAATTCTGTTTCTGCTTCAATTGATGTGATCGTTTTTTTTCTTTATTAAATTTCAAATATTGAACCAGTCTTGTATCCCTGGAATAAATTACACTTGGTCATGGTGTGTAATTCTTTTTCTATATTGCTAAATTCAATTTGCTAATATTTTGTTAAGGAATTTTGTGTCAATATTCATGAGTTGATACTGCTCTCTAGTTGTTGCTTTTGGTGTTGTTGGGCTTTTTCTTTGGTTGGTTGGTTTTGTACTAGCTGGTTCAAGTATCAAGGGAATACCAGCTAGCTTGAGAAAATGAATTACAAAATATTCCCTACTCTTCTGTTTCAAGAAAATATTATTTACTATTGGAGTTACTATTCTTTAAATGCTTATTACAGTTCTCCAGGAAAACCATATAGGCTTAGAGATTTCTTTTTTAGAAAAATTTTAAATTATGAATTAAATTGCCTTAATAGTGATGGGACTACTAATGTTATCTTTTTCATATTAGGTGAATTGTGGTAGTTTGTGTTTTAAGAAGAATTGGTTCATTTAAGTTAAATTGTCAAATTTATGTGGGGAGAGTGGTTTGCAACATTCCTTTTGATGTCTGCAGAGTCTGTAGTGATATTCTCAGCTTCATTCCTGATTTAGGTACTTTCTTAGGTGTCTTTCTTTTCAGTTTCAGTTTAAGAATAGTAGGAAGTAATTATATAATAATTTACAGAAGATATGTTCTGATCAGCAAAAATAGGAAGCATACATCATTGTGTGTATGAGAGAGGAAGTTTTTACAAACAAAGGTGAAGTGTGTACTGTTTTTTAACTGATCAGAAGTCATTCAGTGTAGTTAATTCTTAATTTATATCATTACTTTACTAAAATATCTCTCATTTAATACATGATGTGCCAGGTATCCCACATATATATACTTTTTCATATAAATACCACAACTCTGCAAAAGTTAATACCACATTTTAAAAATGGGTGAAAGAAAACTTCCCAAAGTACACTCTTCTTTCAAAGACAGCTTTAGAATCTAAGTCTCTCAACACTTCAAAACAGTGAACACACTTTCTATTGCACCATGCTGCCTCTTCTCTATAATTACCCAAAATGTTTTTCTATATGATAAAAATAATGGTGTTTTTTGTTTGGTAAGAAAATGAAGGTTTAAAAGAACATTTTCCCCAGGGAATCTATAAAAGCAATTTTTAAAGAGTTTATCACCAAAAAGCAAATAAATTGGAGACAGAAAAAAGAAGTTATGGTTTAAACCAGCAATATGTGACAATATAATTACTTATATGGATGAATTTAAGATGATGTAACATTTTAAGAATAAATACATAGAACTTCCCTTGGAACAAAATGCAATCCGTGTCACAGGAATTTATGTCATGGGATAATGAAGGATTTTTTGTTTCTTTGTTTGTTTGTTTGTTTGTTTTTTAATGATGATAAGTATCCAAATTAGTTTTGGCTAACAATTGCAACTCCTCTTTCCATTAAGTGTTTTCCCAAAACACTTACCAGAATACACATTTTAATAAAAGTTTTTCCTTTTTCCCTGTCCCATCTCTGGCAAAGGAATGCTCAAAAGGCTAACAGAAAGGGATATACAGGGAAGGGGGGGCACCTGGGTGACTAAGTTGGTTGAGCATTTGGCTCAGGTCATGATCTCGAAGTTTGTGAGTTTGAACCCCACATTGGGCTTGCTGCTGTCAGCTCTGTGTCAACACAGAGCCTGCTTCAGATCCTGTGTTGCCCCTCTTTCTGCCCCACCCCTGCTGGTGCTCTCCCAAAAATACATAAATATTTTTTTTAAAAAGAAAGGTATATACAGATATAAAACAAATATTAAAAATAATAATAAACTGAGTAATTTCTAAATAATCAAGAATTGGCTTGATTTATATATAAATTTTGCTTAAAGTTCCCTTGAAGAAATAAAATCATTAAATTGTGGAACATTCTGAAATTCTAAAATCCCTTTCTTCATCTTAATATCAATGAGCAATTGAGCACTCAATTCATTAGTGTCCCAAATTCAAAAGCACCTGTAAGTTTCCTCTTAGTTCCTATGGATAAAATTTATTGACACCTGTTTATAAGTCAGAATGGGATTTGGAACAAGATAGAATTGGATTCAATTCCTAATGCCAGTATTTACAGTTCAGTATTTGCATCTATAAATGGGGAATAATATAACATGCCCTGTAGAATTGTTATCTGGATTGAGATAATGTAAATGAAGTACTAGTACTTCAGAGTGAATAATTGAAAAATATTCGTTCTCTTCCTTTATTGCAGGATAGTAGAACCTGACTGAAAGAAGGCACTGGTGAGTTAAGTCACAACACAACTATCCTGATAACTGACAAAAATCACCAAATTAAGTGGAGAAGACAGTGACAGGATCCCACTGATACATTATAATTTGCAGAGGTAAGAGTTGAAGGGAAAAGGGGAATCAGGTTTGGAGAAAAATACAGCAAAATGACTTATTTTACCAGTATTTAAAATAGCCGGCCATGAAAACTGTAATGACTGCCTTCAGCAGAAAACTGTCAGGGGAGCCTCTGATGGAAAATAAGTGGCAGAGACCTTGGAAGAACCTCTTTAACCATCCATCCATCTCAGATTTGAAGGGATGATGGATCAAGGCAATGATGGACCATAGTGCTGGAGAGAAGAAAGAGAATGTGCACTCCAAATAATCTCCATTACTCCATTGTGGATAAACAATTTTAGAAAGCATGGTATTCAGAAGTTCAAGAGGCTCTGTGATGACTTTATCAAAGCAAAAGTTAGAAGTTGTTAGGAGTTTGAATAGCAGGCACCAGGTTGCAGCTCTGGAGAAAGAAGCTAGTCATTAGATACATTTTGAACCCAAATAATACATATTGTTCTCTGGTATACTGGCTTACCAAACAGAGAAGAATCAGTAGAAAATGGTTTCCTTGCTAGGGCTGCTCATGCTTGGCTCTGTTATCTCCACTTACCAGATTAAAGAGTACTAATCAATATTAACTAAATAATAATAAATAGGCACAGTGCCTTCCTCCATGGGCCTCATTCTCGTGAAAAAGATAGACAAGGAGTGGAGAAGTGAAAAATGCTATGACGAAGTAGAGGGTACTGGGAAGACATATAATGAGGGATCTGACCTAACTTCGGGTATAAGAAAACTTTAAAGAAGTGATATTTCTACTGCTACCTGAAGGAGGTGTAGAAATTAGCTAAGTAAAAGTAGCATGAGTGGGGTTGAAATTAAGAGTCGAAGTCAGAGGGAACATCATAAATATGCCATGATACTGAAACAGGAAAAAAAAACAATCAGCAGATATAAGAAATGAGAAGGTGGTTGGTCTGTTTGGAAGACAAAAAAAGGTGGGGAGCAGAGTGAGTGAGGAGACCTTTTTCCAGGATGTAAAATAGAAGAAAATTGGTATGCTCCAGGGCCAATGGAGATATTCTTATGATGGCATTGATTTGAGCTGATGGAAAAGAGGTGATAAAAAGATGTTAAAGAGACAAGAACCAAAAGGAAGTGAGAGTACAAGTTTCCTGGGGAGACAATGGGTGTAATTTTAAAAACATGTTGGAAGTTTGGCTTCAGAGAGGTAGAGGAATACCTCCATTTTAGTAAGAAAGAAGAGGTAATGATGGGTTCAGGAAGGTTTTACAATTTTTACTGGCAAAATGTTGAGGTAATACCTCATCGATGACTTCCAATTTCTCTATGAAGTGGAGGTGCTGCCATCTGTAAGAGGCAAGGAGGAAAATTGGGTATCTGAGAGAGTAGAACTCCAAAGTCTTTGGGAAAGTTTGCCTGCAATCTGCCTGGAGAAATTTAGTCTGCTGAATAATGTTAAGGGCCCAACTCAGCCTGAGAACCATAAATTTATAACAGTAAATTAAGATTATGTGTTGATCTACTTAATTTCTCTATATAGATATTTTTTCTATTTTATCTGAAAATGGCTTGTTAGTCTCTCACTATTTGCTCTTGTATTTTATTCACTTATTTTGTGCCATATATATATATATATATACACACATATATATATGTATATATATATGTGTATATATATAGTGAAAATATATATATACGTATATATATATACATATATATATATATATGTATATATATATACGTATATATATATAATGGGGTTGGGAGGCCAACAGAGGAATTCTCACACGTTACCACTCTTCCTCAGTTACAGAAACAACAGGAAGAAAGGGACCTTGCAATTTGATACTACTTTATTACCCCAGCAAAAGGAAGAAATGTTTTATCTTCCAACCCCCACCCCCGCAGTAGCCCAGCCAATGGCAGACTATCACAACTCAGCCAATGAAAAGCCACTATTACTTAGAACCCTGTTTACTCTAATGGACTTTTTGTTTATAAGAGCCCCTCTCAACTCCCCTTTTCCTCTATAAATAAAGCATTCCTATCCTTTGTTCTCCAGAGTTGCCAATGGTTTTGCTGTAGCTCACATGTCCCAAATTGCAATTCTCTGCTTTTCTTGAATAAACCCATTTTTCCTGGTAAAATAATTGACAGTTTTACTTTTCTTTTGATTTTGAATTCACTTTTTACTTTTTATTTTTTTAATATAATTTATTGTCAAATTGGCTTACAAACAACACCCAGTGCTCATCCCAACAAGTGCCTTCCTCAATGCCCATCACCCATTTTCTCTCTCCCACCCCCCTCCCATCCACCCTCAGTTTGTTCTTTGTATTTAAGAGTCTCTTGTGGTTTGCCTCCCTCCCTCTCTGTTTGTAACTATTTTTTTCCCCTTCCCTTCACCCATGGTCTTCTGCTAAGTTTCTCAAGATCCACATATGAGTGAAACACATGATATCTGTCCTCTGACTGATTTATTTCACTGAGCAAAATACCTTCCAGTTCCATCCACATTGCTGCAAATGGCATTATTTCATTCTTTCTCACTGCCAAGTAGTATTCCATTGTATATACAAACCACATCTTCTTTATCCATTCATCAGATGATGGACATTTAGGCTCTTTCCGTAATCTGGCTATAGTTGAAAGCACTGCTAAAAACATTGGGGGTACATGTGCCCCTATGCATCAGCACTCCTATATCCCTTGAATAAATTCCTAGCAATGCTATTTCTGGGTCGTAGACTTTTTTTTTAAGTTTATTTATTTTTGAGAGAATCAGAGACAGAGTGAGTGGGGGAGGGGCAGAGAGTAAGGGATAGAGAGAGAATCCCAAGCAGGCTTTGCACCGCCAGCATAGAGCCCGATGCGGGGCTTGAACTCACAAAACTGGGAGATCATGACCTGTGCTAAAACCAAGAGTCAGACACCTAACCAACTGAGCCACCCAGGCACCCTGACAGTTTTACTTTTTAAAGTTAACAGTGTATATAAATGAACTTATTCCTGTTGTATTTATTTTCAGTGTAATAGGCAGGGAAATAGGTTTGCAGTTACTATATATTTATTATGGACTATGTACTTTATTAATATTAAAAAATCCTGTTCATTCCTAATGCCTTTTCCCCCATTTTTCAAGTTTTTATCTAAATTCCAGCTAGTTAACACACAGTGTAATATTAGTTCCAGGTGTAAAATTTAATGATTTATCACTTAAATACAACACCTAATGTTCATTACAACAAGTGCCTTCCTTAATATGCATCACCCATTTAAACCCATTTCCTTGCCCACCTCCCTCCCAGTAACCTTCAGTTTGTTCTCTGTAATTAAGAGTCTGTTTTTTGGTTTGCCTCTCTCTCTTTTTTCCCTATGTTCATCTGTTTAGTTTCTTAAGTTCCACATATGAGTGAAGTCATATGGTATTTGTCTTTTTCTGACTTATTGCACTTAGCACAATACTCTCCAGCTCCATCTGCATCATTGCAGATGGAAAGATTTCATTCCTTTTGATAGCTGAGTAATATTCCACTGTGTATATATGCTACATCTTTATCCATTCATTAGTCAATGGAGATTTGGTGGCTATTGTTGATAATGCTGCTATAAACATTGAGTGCATGTGCCTCTGTGAATCAGTATTTTTGTACTAATGCTTTTTATCTAGGATTCTACTTTGTTTTAAATATTTTTGACAATTGCATTTTTGCATATAAATGCTTTTTCCACATTAAGCTTTCAGCATTTTTCTTTCACTTTTTAAAATATGTGTCACTTGTAAACATCATAGTTACCATTTTCATTTTGATACAAAAACCTTTTTTTCAAAGTGAGATTAACTTATTTACATTTATAGTGATAGCTACCCTGTTTAATCTTACTTCTTTCTTCTTAATTTATAATGATTATTTTTGGTTTTCCTTTTTTGCTTTTTACTTTTGTTTCCTTCCTCTTCCTACTCCTTCCCTCCTTTTCTTTCCTTCCTCCTTTCTTCTTTCTTTCCTAAATGATTTGGATATCCTTATTATTTTGCTGTTAATAGTGGCTTTAAAAGCATAAGAGACTCTTAAAAACTGAGAACAAACTGAGAGTTGATGGGGGTGGGAGGGCGGGGAGGGTGGGTGATGGGTATTGAGGAGGGCACCTTTTGGGTGAGCACTGGGTGTTGTATGGAAACCAATTTGACAATAAATTTTTAAAAAATGGTGGCTTTAAATTTCCCCATGTCATTAAACACTGACATTAAACATAATCTTAAGGATTATTTGGAAAATACATTAGAAACTATATATCCATAATGTTCCATGGATATTGTCACTACCTGTGACCTTTTTATTGACTTTAAATACATGATCTTCATTTCCCAGTATGATTCCTCCATACAAATAGAATGCCATGATCAAGTTAAGAATCAAAAGCGTGTGACAAATAGGAAACCCATCTCTTTCTAGCAGCAAGCTCCCACCAGCAGCAAATACTATAATGCTTGTGCTGAATATATGGCCGTGTTCACTGCTACCTTCAATGCCCTACAGAAGACTGAGGCTCACCTAAAGAATAAAGTCAAAAGGGTCACCATCTCTGTCCCCGTACAGATGTCCCCATGTTTGTGATTATAATGAACTATGAGGACTGTGATAACTCCCTCAAGATTGATAGCAATGCTTTCTGCATCACTAACTGCTTTTGCCTTCCTCCTCTGCCAAGGTCATCCATGACAACTTTAGCATTGTGTAAGTACCAGTGACCACAGAGCATGCCATCACCACCCATAAAAGACAATGGAGGGCCAACTGTAGTATATGGCCCGAGTGCTACTCAAAATATCATCAGTGTATCTACTGATCACTGACATTGCAAAGGCTATGGGTAAGCTGATTCCTGAGCTAAAAGTCCACAGACATGGCCTTCCAAGTCCCCAAAGTCAACATGTTTGTTATGGATCTGACCTGGAGAAAGTTGCTAAATATAATAACACCAAGAAGGTGGTGAAGCAGATCTCAGTGGGACCCTTATGGAACATCCTGGGCTACACTAAAGACCAAGTTGTCTCCAGTGACATAACTTTAATAATAATATCCTCTCTTTTGCCTCAGATTCTGTGGCTGACATTGTCCTCAAAGACCACTTTTAAAGCTATTGCCTGATAATGGCAATGAATTTGGCTTCAGAAACCATGTGATTCCTGAACCACAAACCTCAGAAAAAACACCAAAGAAAGAGAGATCCTTAGTTGCAATGGAGTCTCTCCCCATTTTTATTTACAAATTTAGTGGAAAATTTCCATCTTTGACAATTTCTACCCAAGGCTCCCTAAAAAACGAAAGGGATTTAGAGTATCATCAGTACCATGCACTATGGACTATTATATCTAGCAACAAAAACAAAGAAAATAATATTTATTTCCTGACATAAGATTAAAACATTTTAGTGAATTAATACATCATGGACACATAAGCAGGTATTAAAATTTATATCATATGAGAATATATCATGATAAATCTGAGAATATATTCTTTAGGTGGAAAAACAAGTTACAAAGCAATATGTACATTATAATATATGTTTCTTAATATACATGTGTGCAACAAGTCTAATTGTTAATGATGACTATAACTGAGGGATGATTTTTTTCTTTATGAATTTCTGAGTATAATTATCCTTTCCATCATACCACACTGAATACTTTTAGTTGCAAACTATTCATTGGATAACATTAATTTTCTTGGACTATTTCTCTAGTTAAAATTAGATTTTTACAGAAAATTTTCTTCTGTAACTTGATGCTATTGCTTGATTTTGGTGGGGCTTTCTTGTCAGAAGAGTTTTAAAATATGGGCAGCAAAGTAAGTGACGAAATTGAAATCAGCAGATATCCGGTAATAGACATACACATAGTCAACAAATATATATTCCAAAATAAATTGAAGTGGAGGGCAAAACAAACAGATTAAGTGGATAAAAAGTTACAATTTTTGAAGAAATCAAACCTTCAAATTCAGTGTCAGGTGAAAAGAGGAATAATAATAAACTGCTTAGTTTTAGGGTGTCATTTGGAGAAGTTACTTGTTCTTAAAAATTCAAAAAGTATGGTGGCAAACACTCTAGTACCTGGGAAAGGTTAACTCAGGAAAAGGAGTCATAGTGATAGGAGGGAGTAGAGGTATGGTGTTAAATTACATTTTAAACTGTTTAAAGGAACCTTTAGGGAGTGCAGTCATATTTATAGTCTTTGCATTTATCTACTTCTTTAAGCTTTTTATTGAATATTAAATATCCTTATGATCACAAACTTATTTATGCCAACTTCTTTAGTCATTCTTTCTACAAAAATTGTGGAGTCTCTTTCTTGTGTAGGAATGGGGAGGCAAGTTTGGGCATTGTATCACAGTTTGGAGACATCAGAGAAGGTCTCCTTGAGAAAGTGATATCTCAAGTGGAATCTGAGGTATAAATAAAAGATAGTCAGACCAAGGAATGAGAAATGGAGTATGGACAAAGTTTGGAAGAGAAACATTGGCATATGTTTAGAAAGAGCATGGTGATTTGGAGAAAATAAAATGAGCTCAAAATTGGGATGAAGGTGTGAGTGTATACAAAAGAGAAGAGGAGAAAGGCTCAAGATGTCACTCTAAAAATAGAATCCTAGTCATAAGGCCTAGTAAGTTTAATGGCATTAAGTTTGATGAGGCAATAGTGATCAAACCTGCTTTAAGGATTTTAAATTAAAAAGTGAATGAACAGACTGAGAAAAAATGGTACAGCACTTGGAGAAACAATTGGGTTTTACATGTTCTATTTGATTTGAATAAATTTCACTTCCTGTATAGGCACCAGAAGGAGATTTAGACAACACCTACACAAGCATGCACATGCATGAATACACACAGAAAGAAATTTAAATCACCTATTTTATACACATACACTCATATATACATATACATATACATATATACCTATATATTACATATTTGCAAATAATATATTCAGATTCCAGTTTATTTTACAGTTAAAAAATTAATATTTTTGAGGCTATCATATAGTTTATAGTTTCTTATCTGATTTAATTAGTTTTTGAAAGTAATCTTTTCAATTGCCTATCTTCCATTTGAATACAAAAATTTCCACTCCAATTATCACTATTAAAATAGGGCTGTCAGGGATTGCAAGATATGCTACAAAGCTGTATAAATCAAAACAGTATAGTACGGTACAAAAGAGTAGCCACAGATATCAATGGAATAGGACAGAGAGCCCAGAAATAAACCCACTCAATGGTAAAAAGGTGAAAGCTTTTCCTCTAAGTTCAGGAATAAGACAAGGCTGCCTCCTCTCAGCACTTTCATTTGACATAATATTGGAAATCCTAGTCACAGCAGTTAGGCAAGAAAAAGGTTTCCAAATTGGTAATGAAGAAGTAAAACCACCACTATTTACAAATAACATGATACTATATATAGAACTGTAAAGACTACACCAAAACACTATTTGAACTAATATAAATGGATCCAGTAAAGTTGCAGGATACAAAATTAACATACAGTTCTGCTAGAACTGATACATGAATTCAGCAAAGTTGCAGGATACAAAATCAATGTACAGAAATCAGTTGCATTCTTATACACTAACAATGAAGCAACAGAAAGACAAATAAAGAAACTGATCCCATTCACAATTGCACCAAGAAGCATAAAATACCTAGGGATAAATCTAACCAAAGATGTACAAGATCTGTATGCTGAAAACTATACAAAGCTTATGAAGGAAATTGAAGAAGATGTAAAGAAATGGAAAAACATTCCGTGCTCATGGATTGGAAGAATAAATTTTGTCAAAATGTTGGGGCAGTCGGTTAAGCGTCCAACTTCAGCCAGGTCACGATCTCGCGGTCCGTGAGTTCCAGCCCCGCGTCAGGCTCTGGGCTGATGGCTCAGAGCCTGGAGCCTGTTTCCGATTCTGTGTCTCCCTCTCTCTCTGCCCCTCCCCCGTTCATGCTCTGTCTCTCTCTGTCCCCCAAAAAATAAATAAACGTTGAAAAAAAAATTTTAAAAAATGTCAATACTATCCAAAGCTATCTACACATTCAATGCAATCCCAATCAAAATTGCACCAGCATTCTTCTCGAAGCTAGAACAAGCAATCCTAAAATTCATATGGAACCACAAAAGGCCCCGAATAGCCAAAGTAATTTTGAAGCAGAAGACCAAAGCAGGAGGGATAACAATCCCAGACTTTAGCCTCTACTACAAAGCTGTAATCATCAAGACAGCATGGTATTGGCACAAAAACAGACACATAGACCAATGGAATAGAATAGAAACCCCAGAACTAGACCCGCAAACGTATGGCCAACTAATCTTTGACAAAAAACATCCAATGGAACAAAGACAGTCTCTTTAACAAATGGTGCTAGGAGAACTGGACAGCAACATGCAGAAGGTTGAAACTAGACCACTTTCTCACACCATTCACAAAAATAAACTCAAAATGGATACAGGACCTGAATGTGAGACAGGAAACCATCAAAACTCTAGAGGAGAAAGCAGGAAAAGACCTCTCTGACCTCAGCCATAGCAATCTCTTACTTGACACAACCCCAAAGGCAAGGGAATTAAAAGCAAAAATGAACTACTGGGACCTTATGAAGATAAAAAGCTTCTGCACAGCAAAGGAAACAACCAACAGAACTAAAAGGCAACCAACGGAATGGGAAAAGATATTTGCAAATGACATATCGGACAAAGGGCTAGTATCCAAAATCTAGAAAGAGCTCACCAAACTCCACACCCGAAAAACAAATAACCCAGTGAAGAAATGGGCAGAAAACATGAATAGACACTTCTCTAAAGAAGACATCCGGATGGCCAACAGGCATATGAAAAGATGCTCAACGTCGCTCCTCATCAGGGAAATACAAATCAAAACCGCACTCAGATATCACCTCACGCCAGTCAGACTGGCCAAAATGAACAAATCAGGAGACTATAGATGCTGGAGAGGATGTGGAGAAACGGGAACCCTCTTGCACTGTTGGTGGGAATGCAAACTGGTGCAGCCACTCTGGAAAACAGTGTGGAGGTTCCTCAAAAAATTAAAAATAGACCTACCCTATGACCCAGCCGTAGCACTGCTAGGAATTTACCCAAGGGATACAGGACTACTGATGCATAGGGACACTTGTACCCCAATGTTTATAGCAGCACTCTCAACAATAGCCAAATTGTGGAAAGAGCCTAAATGTCCATCACCTGATGAATGGATAAAGAAATTGTGGTTTATATACACAATGGAGTACTATGTGGCAATGAGAAAGAATGAAATATGGCCCTTTGTAGCAACGTGGATGGCACTGGAGAGTGTGATGCTAAGTGAAATAGGCCATACAGAGAAAGACAGATACCATATGTTTTTACTCTTATGTGGATCCTGAGAAACTTAACAGAAACCCATGGGGGAGGGGAAGGAAAAAAAAAGAAAAAAAAGAGGTTAGAGTGGGAGAGAGAGCCAAAGCATAAGAGACTCTTAAAAACTGAGAACTGAGGGTTGATGGAGAGTGGGAGGGAGGGAAGGGGAGGTGATGCGCATTGAAGAGGGCATCTTTTGGGATGAGCACTGGGTGTTGTATGGAAACTAATTTGACAATAAATTTCATATAAAAAATAAAAAAAAAGACTGTTTAGTGAGCCTTACTGCAAAGTGATAGGATAATGGAAAGCAGGTCTATGAAACAAGAACATAATTGGGTTCAGGCATTGAGATCTCTGGTTGTGATGGGTAACATTTTAAATAATTTCTAGATGCCAAAAACTTCCCCAGCACTTATCATGCATTACACATTGAATACAACAACTCTGAGGATTATTATTCTCATCCTTATTTTATAAATTAGGGAACTGAATACAGAAAGTTTAAGTATTTTGCCTCAGATCACCTAGGCAGAAAGCAGCGGAGTTCATATTCAAACCTGGGTAATGTAATCCCATAATCTGTACGCAAACACTATGCTGTCCCTGGTTTACTTTCAGGTAACCCACGAAGGTATGTGTGGACAGTGTGGACAGCATACCATTTTTTAAAAATACACAAATACAACTTCTTTTGGCAAAATTTTTAATACCTTTTAGTGGCATTGAGGCCAAGGTTTAATTCTCTAACAAGTACTTAAAATATTTTGCTGACTGTAAGACTAAAATATCCAGACCTTCATACACAATTTGAAGTGATGAATACATAGTACACCCCATCCAGTTTTCATCTAAACAAAACTCATTTCTATTAGCAGTACGTGCTATATACTTATGTGCTAAATAACCATGTGATAGGTTTGAATATTCCAGGTTAATTTAGCTCACTACTTCACAAAACAAGCTACTCCTAATTATAGGTTAGCTTTAGGAGCTAGAAATATTTTTATGATACAAATTGATTTGACTTTCAAAAGGGGAGTAGTTTATAATAGACTAAACTTTCCCTAGATAATTGTAAATTCTCCAAAATATATAAATATAAAAAACACTATTTGGAGGCACTAGAGAGTGACCAAAAGCAGATACAAGTGATAAAAAAACATACAGAAATTGGTTGCATTTTATACACTAATATTGAGCTATCAGAAAGAGAAATTAAAAGAATCCAGTTATAATTGCATCAGTGAAAAAGAACTAAGAAAATCTGATCAAGGAGGTAAAATACCTATACTCTGAAAACTAAACTAAAAGGTACTGATAAACGAAAGATGATGCAAATAAATGGAAAGGTATTCCTTGCTGGAAGGGAAGGGGCTGAAGGGACAAGCAAAATAGGTGAAGGGGATTAATAGATACACACTTGCAGTTATAAAATAAATAAGGATAAGGATAAAAAGTATAGTATAAGAAATATAGTCAATAACATTGTAATGACATCATATGGTGACTGATTATAACTATAGTTATTGTGAACACTGTATAATATATGGAACTGTCATATCACTACGCTGTACAGCTAAAACTAATATAACATTGTATGTCATCTATAATTCAATTTAAAAAGTTTTAAAAAATAGTGCTGCGATCGATATATTTTACAGATTTTTTTCCTTTTTCTGAGCATTTCATTGGCATGGATAAGAAATTACTAGATATAAAATACTATATTTTTTTTATGGTTCTTGATTCACATTACCAAGAAGATTTATAGAAACATTTCCACCTTCAGTCTATTGAATGCCTGTATCACCATGCCTTTATCATACACTTACCACAGGATTTTTTTAGAAAAAGTTTTAATCATTTCTTCAACTAAAATGTTATGATTTTATTTTGAACTTCTTTGATATACAGGGCTGCTAAACATTTCTCCTTTTGTTAGATATTAATTTTTTTCTTCATGAATCATTTATTCCTATTTTTTGCCTGTTCTTTTCCATGGACATATTAGCCTTCCTTGTGGTCTTGCAAGACCTCTTTGCATATTATAGTAATAACAATATGATTGTTTATATTTATCATAAATATCTCTAACTCATTTGTTACTTGTTTTCCATTTTTCAACTTTATTTATTTATTTTGAGAGAGAAAGAGATAGAGAATGAGCAGGGGAGGGACAGAGGAGAGAGAGAGCATCCCAAACAGGGTCCATGCTCTGTACTGACCCCAATGAAGGGCTGATCTCACCACCATGGCTTCATGACCTGGGATGAAATCAAGAGTTGGACAAATAACCAACTGAGCCACCCAGGTGCCTTACTTGCTTCCTATTTTAATTGGGGTTTTTTGATGCAGTGTAGCGTTCAATTTTTATGTAGTCAAGGCTATTTATCTTTTCCTTTGAGATTACTTTCACAGCTTTTATGTTAAGTGAATGCTAGTGTCTCTAAAATTAAGTTTGAAATATTGACGGTATCTCTATCATTTCAAACATTCTGTTAGTTAATAGAGAAATGACGGCTGAGCTAATCATTTGTAACTGTTCTGACAGAAAAGAGAAAAAGGAAGGATAGGGATGAGAAGATAGAAAATATCTCTTTAGAGTTATTAACCACTTATCAATATTTTGTTAGAGTGTATTGCCTAATGTTTGTTTATATAATTTAACGTATTTAAAATTACGTCTTGTCTTGTCTCTCATCAACTTAATGATGCTCTTAATGTATTATTTCAATAATTGTAATTATTACATAGATATCTTTTTGTGTTGGCATCTTTATTGCATTTTAATGGAATACAATGAAAGATATAAGACAGTTTTAGAGTGTCTTTCTGATATTTAAGAGACATGTGAGAGAAAAGTAATCGCAATTAAAATAACAATATGATTTGGTACCTGGCTCAATTAAATTTAGTATTTATGGCCTGCTGTCACATACAACTTTCCTAAGCAGTCATGTCAAATTACATCAGTTAACCCTATGTTCACACAGCAAATAGTTATTGTCAAGTTCTTCACTAAACATCAGGAAGCAAAAAGAGGAATTTCACAGACTACTGGGGGATTATTTTCAATTTATGCTTTTATAAAGAGTAATACAATTAATATACTTTTCATAAATTTTCTCATCTCTTTGATGCATATACTTTTATAATACCCATATAAAAATGATATAGAAATAGACACATAATGCTTAAGGAACATAGTGGAAGGGCTAGAAATGCTTACATCTAACCATCTACTTGATACCTAGAAGGTATCTCAAACTTTGTATAGCCAAAACACAATTTTGATCCTTGCTCCTAATCCCTAGCAACACCAAAACAAAACAAACACACCAAAAATCCCTAGATTCAACTAGATCTTGCCATTTCAGTAAATGATACCATAATTTGTACAGTGGCTCAAAGCCATAAACCTAGGCATGCTTGATTCATATCCTATATCCCCTGAATTCAACTCAATAATAAATAGTATGGTTTCTACTTTGAAAAGGTGTCTCAAAACCATCTACCTCTCTATACCTCCACTTTACCCCCCGGATCCAAACAACTACACTCTCTCTCCTGAACAAACCACAAAACCCTAATTATTTCTCTTGCTTTCAATTGCTCTCCATAAAGTATTCTCTAACCAGAGTGATCTTTTTAAAATGTAAATCAAATCGCATCATATCCTTGCTTAAAGTTCTTTGTTGGCCTCTAGCTGTACTTGGAATAAAATCTGCAGACCTACTTGGTTCCCCATCTTCCCAGCCTCATCTCAGTGCATATGTCAGGTCTAATATGTCAGCATAATGTATACATTATCTGCTCTTTCATGGCAAATTCACCTTATAGATTGCCTGTGATGGGGTAGATGCATGTTTAATTCAGGAGCAAAGTTACATCAAGCACCCTTGGCCACTTATCTAGAATCACACTGTTCAAATCAGTTTTATCAGTAATAATAAAAAATATGAGATTTGATTTTAATTTGTCCAACTTCTGCAATCATCTCTCAACTGGTTCTGAATGGGGAGAGAAAGAAAGCAGTGCAATTTGTCTCCTGAAACCTATTATACAAACTTTTTTATACCTCATAGTGCCTAGTATAATGACTGAAACTTATTGAATTGAATTCAATCAATGTAAGGTAGATGATGCTAAAATAATACTATATTACAGTATGAATGAAAATATAGATGCTTCTATATTGAAAAATACAGATGAAAACTATAGTGAAAAACATTGATCCTTCAAATTATTTGCTTTTCAGTTTTAATCATTTAATAGCATTGATTTAAAACTTGTTTTTCAGCATGGTACAATACATGGTATACTTATTTTATACTTTTCCTCATACATGAGGTAGGAATCATAATGGCCCTATTATCTCACATGGTTGCTCAGAAGATTAAGAGATATAGCTACCACTCTGAACATGCTAAATGAATGACACATATTTCTTGCTGAGTCAGCGTGGCTTCCTTTCTCAACAGCATGAATTTGTGCAGAATGAGTAGAAAAATCAAACCAGAAGAGAATTGCTAGGATAAGTTATAAAGAAACATATCCAGTGACCTAGATCATGTTTCCCAAATTGTGTTTTGTGGATCACTAGTTGTGAAAAATATTAATGGGTTTCTAGGGGTAGTAGTGAGAGAGGGCTATAAAGAATCCTTTCATGAAGAAAAGTATTTAACCCTGTGTTTCCCCAATATATGTGACCACGGAAATCTTTTTTGCCCTCAAGATTATTATTCAGAATTAGTTTCCATAGAGATTAGGATATTATGATTGAGGGGAGTAGGTAGACTATCTGGTGGCAACCTCTAGATTTATTAGAATATTCTGGTGAATTTGGCATAGCATTAAGTCAAAAAATTGTGAATGCCTTGCTTTTCCTATCCTTATCCCTAGACCATAGATCTACCACGTCATCTAACAAATTCCTATTCAAATGTAAGTTCAGTTTGAGTACTCCCTTCCAAAAATAGTTTCACTGCCCTTCACCCAACCATACTCACTGAATTTATTCAGATACATCTATTGACCATTAATTATGTATGAGGTATTGTTCTAGGTGCTGGGACTGAGCATTTAATTAAACATCATCATCATCATCATCATCATCATCATCATACAACACAGTTCTCCTCATGGAACATCCATTCAAATCGGGAAGAAAGACACTGAACAAATCAACACATAAATACTAATTCAGGAGTGAAAAATGCTATAAAGGAAAAATAGCATAAAGGCGATAGAAATTATTCAGTGGTCAGAGAAGTCTTCTCTCAGAAGGGTGGCATCTGAATAATGACCTAAAGAAAGAAAGATAATGAGCCATGAAGCCTCAGGGAGAAAGGCACTCCAGACAAGTGAATGATGAGTACAAAATTCCTAAAGCAGGAACTGTTTGGCTTATCTGAGGTAATGCAGGCAAGATGGCATGGACAGCATAAAGTAAGCTAGGCAGAGAATGGAAGGAGAGAGATCAGGAGATTAAGTAGAGTCAAATTATTTAGGACACTGTATGCTTTTACACTGAGGGAGAGGGGAAAACATTGGAAGGTCAGCCAGGTGAATTGACATGATCTAATTTATAAAACTCTCCCAATTTGCAAAAGGACAATAAGGGCACAACATTCAATGCCAGGAACAGGGTAAGAGGCTTTTTCAAAAGTTCAGGCAAGAGATATTAATAGCTTATATGAGAGTGACAGAGAAGAGATGGTAAGAGAGTCCTGAGTCAAGAAATATTTTGAAAGGAAAACTAGAGGACAATTTTTAAACTTTTTGATCTCAGGATCCTTTTGCATCCTTAAAAATTATTGAGAATACTAAAAAGGTTTTATTCATGAGGGTCATGTCCATAAGTACTTAATATATTAAAAACTAAAACTGAGATACTTTTAAAACCTAAGAATATACAAGTGCACATTTCGTTAGCTATAAGAGTTATGATACCACGGCACATCATAGCACAATGATGAAAAACTCCACGGAGCACTCATGCACAAACAAGAGTGAAAAAGACAAAATGTCTTTGTATTACTATGAAAATAGTTTTGACTTCACAGACCTTCTAAAAGGGTCTTGGAAACTATCAGGGAGTCCTGAACCACACCTTAGGAGTTGCTGGTCTATAGGGTTTTCTGAAGAATTGCAGGTGGGGATGTGAGAGAAAGAAAAGAAACAAGGATGGCGTCAAGTCTTTTAGCCTGGGCTGCCATTAACTGAAATACAAACTTCAGTGCTACCCATGTTAAAGTTAAAATGCTCTTTAGACAATCAATTAAGATTTAGAGGAGGTGGCTGGATATGGGCCTGGAGTTCAGGAAAGTAGTCAAGGCTGGAAATATAAATTTAGGAGTAATCAGCATACAGATAGCACTTAAAGCTCTGGAACTGGATGTGAGTACATAGGGAGGGAGTGCAGATTGAAAAAAGAGGTCTGAGAATGATCCCTGGGGCATTTAATCAATGAGTTCCATCAGTGAAATTCCAAACATCTGTTTAGAGCATAGTCTCCCTCCACTGATTAAATGTTATTTTATGCGTCTTCATAATCAAATCCCCCAGCATATAGTAAGCACTGAACTATATTTATTGAATTAATGAATAAATAAAGTAACAGAGTAGTCTGTGGTACTTTCATAGCTACATTTCACGATATTAGAACAGACAAGGTTAGGAAACTGAAGTGATTAGTTTCAGATTTATACATCAGGTATACTATTCTTCATGTGGTCAAATAGGTTTCCATGAATTTAGAGGCAGCGGTAACTGGGGGCTTTTAACTTTACCCAGTGTGAGTCAGTAACAAGTGACCTAACAGGAGATATGAGAGTAGAATTCAAATTGTGGCCTGCCACTTAAGACATTTAGGCAATAATACCAACTCTACTTTCTGGACATTTTTATTTATTTATTTATTTTTAAATTTTAGTTAGTTAATATTCAGTGCAATATTGGTTTCAGGAGTAGAATTCAGTGATTCATCACTTACATACAACACCCAGTGTTCCTCATAACATGTGACCTCCTTAATACCTATCACCCAAATAGCCCATCTCCCACCACCTCCCTCCATCAACCCTCAATTTGTTCTCTATCATTACAAATCTCTTGTGGTTTATCTCCTTCTCTCCTTTGTCCCCTCCCCTTCCTATATGTTCATCTATTTTGTTTCTTAAATTCCACCTATGGGTGAAATCATATGGTATTTGTCTTTCTCTGACTGCCTTATTTTGCTTAGCATAATACATTCTAGTTCCATCCACTTTATTGCAAGTGGCAAGATTTCATTCTTTTTGATGGCTGAGTAATATTCTTTGTATATATATGCCTGTCTTCTTTATCCATTCATCAGTTGATGGACATTTGGGCTTTCGCCATAGTTTGGCTGTTGTTGATAATACTGCTATAAACATTGGGGTGCATGTACCCAATTGTCCAATTGCTGAATCATAAGGTATCTATCTGCATTGTTAATTTTTTGAGGAACCTCCATACTATTCTCCAGAATGACTGCATCAGTTTACATTCCCACTAGCAGTGCAGAAGGATTCCCCTCTCTCTGCATCCTTGCCAACACATGATGTTTATTGTGTTGTTAATTTTATCCATTCTGACAGGTGTGAGGTGGTATCTCATCATGATTTTGATTTGTATTTCTCTCATGTTGAGTGATGTTGAGCATCTTTTCATGTGTCTATTAGACATCTAAATGTCTTCTTTGGAAAAGTGTCTATTCATGTCTTCTGCCCATTTCTTAACTGGGTTGTTTTTTGGGTAATGAGTTTGATAAATTCTTTATAGATTTTGGACACTAACCCTTATATGATGTTATTTGCAAATATCTTTTCCTATTCTGTAGGCTAACTTTTAGCTTTATTGTTTCCTTCACTGTGCAGAAGCTTTTTATCTTGATGAAGTCCTAATAGTTCACGTTTGCTTTCGTTTCCCTTGCCTCCAGAGACACATCTAGTAAGAAGTTGCTCCAGCCAAGTTCAAAGAGGTTGCTGCCTCATGTTCTCCTCTAGGATTTTGATGGTTTCCTGTGTCACATTTAGGTCTTCAATCCATTTTGAACTTATTTTTGTGTATGGTATAAGAAAGTGGTCCAGTTTCATCCTTCTGCATGTTGTCCAATTTTCCCAACACCATTTGTTGAAGAGACTGTCTTTTTTCCTTTGGGTATTCTTTCCTACGTTGTCTCAGAATAGTTGACCAGATATTTGTGGGTCCATTTCTGGGTTTTCTATTCTGTTCCATTGATCTATGTGTCTGTTTTTGTGCTAAAACCATACTGTCTTGATGACTACAGCTTTGTAATATAGCCTGAAATCCGGAATCATGATGATTCCAGTTTTGTTTTCTTTTTCAGGATTGCTTTGGCTGTTTGGTGTGTTTTGTGGTTCCATACAAATTTTTAGAATTGTTTGTTCTAGCTCTGTGAAGAATGCTGGTGGTATTTGATAGGGATTGCATTAAATGTGTAGATTGCTTTGGGTAGTGTAGACATTTTAACAATGTTTGTTCTTACAATCCATGAGGATGGAATGTCTTCCCATTTCTTTATGTCCTCTTCAATTTCTTTCATACGTCTTCTATAGTTTTCAGAGTAAAGATCTTTTACCTCTTTAGTTATGTCTATTCCTAGGTATATTGTTTTTGGTGTAACTGTAAATGGATAACTGTAAATGTAATTGAATTCCTTGATTTGTTTTTCTGCTGCTTCATTACTGGCATTTTATTTTTAAGATAATTTTTCCCAGAGAATTTTTCATCTATGTATTCTTATTCAGACTGCCTAGAGACGCTTAGAGAAACACATGTCAAATAATGGAATCCACTGAGATTTTTATGTATGTGGAAGAAAAACCCTGAATAACACAAAAGAAAGATCCCATTTAATAAGGGCTGTCACTGTCAATGGTATTCTGGGTACAAAATTCAAGGATTACATTTCTTGCTTAGAAAAAGAGATGAAAATTATTTTTTACATGTAGAAAATATCAATAGCAAATAATTCCTTGTTTTTCTGATAGATAATGAAGGATTTCACCAAAAGAAGATAAACGAAAATGAATAATATTCCACTGGTGTATGAACGGCATGACCTTCATATAGAATGATGGTGATTTCAGTCATTAATAGAAGATGCAGTTCATAGAGGATGCTTTCTAGATTCTGGCTTTTTCCTCTCCTGCATTAGGTCAGGCTGACCCAACACTGTGCCAATTTATCTTCATTGGCTTCTCTCACATGCCAAATTTTAGGAGTTTATACTTCCTATTGCTCTCTTATCCAGAACTCTTAGGAATGAAATTCTGGAGTCAGTGATTACCCCATATTTGGCCAGCATCATCCTAGATAGATTCAAATGATTTGGGAAACTTTAAAAGTCTCCCACTTACATTTGTTAAAGTCCAAAGTTGCTATCATCTCATTTGTGAATGAGACCATAGGAGTAAGAAGATTGTCTGTCAAAGGCTGTATTTCAAATGTGGGCAAACATGATTTAACCACCACTGTAATAACAATTTGGGTTGCTATATGGTTTTGCAATTTATACCACACTGTGGCACATTTTATCCAGTTTGAGTTTTGCTAGGTAATCACATGAGGCAAATATCACTGACTTTACTGACAAACTGAGGTCATAAAGGTTACATAAGAGGCAGGTATGTGACAGAAGCATGATTAAAATTTAATTCCCATAAAAAGTCATATCCGAGAAAAATTTTATATATGATTCCATGAGTTTCATAGACCATCTACAGCCTATCCAAAAATACTGGGTTAAAAATTCTTGCCTTTAGAGATATTGATTTAATTGGTCTGGGATTAGGACCAGATATTTTTTTAAAAGATCCCAGGAAATTCTAATTTGTCAAGGCCTACTGGCCAATTGTTGGGGTCACTAAATTCTTTTTCATTTTTTTCCCTTTCCAAATTGTTATTTCTTTCATCTAAGATTATTTTCTGTATTTTCTTATCTTTCTGCCTTTAACCTTCTTTCACTTAGCTTTGGTGGCAAGACTCCAAATTATTGAATACAGTCTTCTTTGTTTCCCAATTTTGGGGTAAAACCGTTGCCATCTATGTTTCTGCTCTTCTTCCTTTTTCCAATCTATTATTCTCCTTTTAAACTTCATCAAGTCTCTGGAATATCAATATTCCACCTTTATCATTTTCTCCACAATGAACTAATTAACATTAATAGACTACTGGATTTAGGAGACCAGAGCTCTTCCAGTCAGTGGCTTTGTAACGCTGGGAATTATTCGACCTTCTTAATCTCGGCCCCAATCAGTAAAATAAAGAAAAAAAGTGCCTACCTTGTAGGGTTTTTATAAGAAATAAATGAACACACACACAATAATAAAAATAAATGGCTCAATACTCAACAATAAAAAAAATTTAAAGATTATTTCTTTGAAGGTCTTTTTATTCTTTATCTATTTTTGTGGCAACCCAATACAATGTTCTGTACTCTGAGTTATATGCCTTTGCTTTTTACATACCCACTCTTATTTCTAATTTTACAATTTAGCGTATGTATTTATAACCCCCAGTGCCCAGTAAAATGTTATTCTAGATTTGGCAGGAATTTTATGTAACCCCATAATGGAAGGGAGAGATACTATGGCTTATTATTAAATTAATTTATTACTACCTCATTAAACACACAAAAAATAAAGAAGAATATCTGAAATATTTAATTCCTTGAGGTTGATATATCACCTGATTTAAAGAGTCCATCATAAGCAGGAATTCAGAAGCAGCTCATCTTTCTTTTTTTTTTTTAAGGTTTTCTTTTTCAATATATGAAATTTATTGTCAAACTGGTTTCCATACAGCACCCAGTGCTCATCCCAAAAGGTGCCCTCCTCAGTACCCATCACCCACCCTCCCCTCCCTCCCACCCCCCATCAACTCTCAGTTTGTTCTCAATTTTTAAGAGTCTCTTATGCTTTGGCTCTCTTCCACTCTAACCTCTTTTTTTTTCCTTCCCCTCCCCCATGGGTTTCTGTTAAGTTTCTCAGGATCCTGAGAAGCTCATCTTTCTTTAAATTATCTATCTCCCTTAGTCTCTTGTGAGAACTGGACCCTTGACTTTTTCTTTTCTTTATCCCTAGGCCTGTTTGCTTCTTTTTGATAGGGTCCCTCCTTATCTACAGAAGAATGCAGCCTAAAGTAATTTCATTCTGTTGAATTCTACTTAGGATGGGATTTAAATTATGTGGTAGGATCTGGACAATACCAGGAACACCTCAAGACGATCAGAACTTTCATATTGATCAGGTTGACTTCTTGTTAGCATCTACCTATGTTCATTAAAATGTTATAATGTTCAATATTAAGTACATGCTTGGATGATCTCAGTACTATTGTACTAAGTCTCTTTTTCTGCCTCCACCTACAGCCACTTCTCAAATACCCTCCTCTGTAATTTTACACTTGATGTGTGTTATAAAACAGGAGAAAGAAAGGGAAAAACCCATCAGGCTAAAACCACCACCAAGGGCACAGCTCAAGAATCCAGTGCTCTAACAGTTAATGCTTTATCTAACATGTTTCTTGCATCCAGCAATGCCAAGAGTGTTTGTATTAGGAAGCTAATTACATTTATTTTTTTTTATTTTTTTTAACATTTATTTATTTTTGAGACAGAGAGAAACAGAGCATGAACGGGGGAGGGTCAGAGAGAGGGAGACACAGAATCTGAAACAGGCTCCAGGCTCTGAGCTGTCAGCACAGAGCCCGACGCGGGGCTCGAACTCACGGACCGTGAGATCATGACCTGAGCAAAGTTGGCCTCTTAACCGACTGAGCCACCCAGGCGCCCCGGAAGCTAATTACATTTAGTCAGTCCTCCCATTATGAAATTTAACATTTTAGTCCCCATCACTCGTCTCCCAAATCAACTTTTAGTTTCCTCTTTCTCATTCTCTACAACCAAGTTTAATTTCTTGCATCAAAAATAAAAGAAAAACTATTTCATCAATTTTGCCCTTCCTTCAACATACTGCCATACTACTTTCTTTCCTTTTACAAGCAAATTATTCAAAAGATTAATCTGCAGTCAATGTACTGCTTTTCCCAACTCTTCAACTCTCCATATCATAAGCTTCTACCTTCTCCACTTGAAGGAAATTGTATTCTTGAAGGCCTTTGCCCTCAAAATCACCAAATAAAGTGACATTTTGATCTCCCTTACCTTATCACCCTATAAGTTTTGACAATGTTGACTAATCTCTTCTTCAACTTTCTTTTCTCTTTTTATGTTCATGATAATGTTTGGCCTTTTCTCTTTTATATCTCTCAGTGCTCCTTCTCTCTTTTGCTAAGGCCTTCTTCCTGAAGTGTATGTGAAGAAGTTACTTAAACTTCCTGGTTCTCAATTTTCTCATCTACAAAATTAAAATAATAGTATCAATTCCAAAAATTTATGAAAATTAAATTATATATGTGCTCAACAAATATTATATTCCTTAAGTGTAAACATTTCCCAGCATTCTGTCTTTGGTACTATCTCCCTTCACCAGCAAATTCTATAAATGACTGTAAAAATCTTTACCCTAAACTCCTACCTCTCTCACCAGAGCTCTACTCCAATATTTCCAATTTGCATATCATGCCCAACATTCAACACATTTACAAAACCAAATTTATCATCCTTCTCCCTCACCAAAATGAACTTCTGCTCAAGTCTTTCCTATATCTATAAATATCATTCCAAAATCCCAGCCGACTGGGTTCAAGTCATTAGTCATCTCTGACTCCCTTAGATCTAATCCATCTCTCCGTACACTAATGCTTTGTCCAAATTGTCTTTTGCATCAAATACTACAGAAAAAGGATAAAACATCATAACCAAGTCATATTTATCCCAGAAATGCAAAGTTGAATTAACATTAGTAAATAAAGAATGTGACTTATCACATTGATGGAACAAAAGAAAAAAATTATATGATTATATAAATATATACAGAAAAAAAGAAAATATCAATACCTTTTTATGTTATAAACTCTCAGCAAAATAGGAGTATAAGGGTACATACAAAAAACTTATAGTTGATATTATGTTTAATACTGAATTCTTTCCATCAAAGTTAGAGAACAAGACAAGGACTTTTAGTTTTACCACTTCTACATCATTGTATTGTAGTCACAGCAGTAAGAAAAAGAAAAAGAAGGTATAAAGACTAGAAAAGAAGTAAAACCATCATTATTCTCGATAACAGAAAAAACTCTAAGAAATTAAAAAGAAACTACTATAACTTTTAAATGAAATTATCCAGGTGGTAGGACACAAGGATAAAATAAAATTCAATTGCATTTCTATGTACCAACACAATTGGAAAGTGAAAGTAATAAACAATACTAAAGCATTAAATCAACTCAATGAAGACAAGAAAGTCTTTTTCTGAGTAGGAAAGTAATGCATCTCAACTCCTACCTCACACCATACAACAACAATTTGAGATGAATCATAGAACTAAATGTAAAAGCAAGAACCAGAAATCTTCTGTAAAAAATATAAGTGCACATATTGGACAAGACCCAAAAAACACTAGCCATGAAAGACGACAATTGATAAATTGGATATCACCAAAATTAAAACATTCTGTTCACCAAATTCACCATTAAAAATATTTAGGTAAATCACAGACTGAGGAAAAATATTTGCAGTGCAGAAACCTGACAAAGGACTCATATCTTTAGGAATTACAAGACAATTTATAAATAATTACTACAACCAGAAATTTAAACAACTCCATTAAAAAAAACTTGAATAGGTGCTCCTCAAAAGATCTAAGAATGGTCAATAACCACAGGAAAAGGTGCTCAATATTATTAGTTACAAGAAAAATGCAAATTAAAACTATAATGAGAAATCTTTTCACACCCATAAGAATGATTAAAGTAAAAAAAATTTAAAAGTCTAATACACCAAAAGTCTGAGAGATGTGGAGAAACTAAAATTCTCACACCTTTCTCTTGTGATTATAAAATGGAACAACTACTCTGAAAAGTTCTTGGGAAGTTTTTTATAAAGTTATTTACTCATCTACTTTATGACCCAACAATTCTACTCTTTGGTATGTATACAAAAACATATGTCCATAAAAGGATTTGAATGTGAGTATTCACAGCACATTCGTTCAAAATATCAAACAGCAGGAAAACAACACAAGTATCAATCAACAGGAAAATGGATAAACAAATTGTACTATATTAATCCAAGAGAATACTACTCAGCAATAAAGAAACAATATGAGTGAATCCCAAAAACATTATGTTGAGTTAAAAAAGTCAGACATTGACATACACAAAACACACACACACACACTGGAGGATTCCATTTATGTAAAGTCCAAGAATAGACAATTCTAATCTATGGCAATAATAATCAGAAATAAGTTGTTTTCGGGGCACTTGGATGGCTCAGTTGGTTAAGGAACCAACTTCGACTCAGGTCATGATCTCTTGCTGTGAGTTTAAAGCCCCATGTCAGTCTGTGCTGACAGCTCAGAGCCTGGAGCCTGCTTGGGATTCTGTGTCTCCATCGCTCTCTGCCCCTCCCCCACTCACACTCTGTGTCTTTCTGTCTCTCAAACATGAATAAACATTAAAAAAGAAAGAAAGAAAGAAGTTGCTTTCAAGGAGGGAATGGGGGTAGTTGATTGAAAAGGGGCATGAAGCAACTTTCAGGGATGATGACAATGTTTTAATATCTTGCTTTGAGTGGTGATTACACCTACATATGCAATGGTCAAAATTCATTAAATTTTGTTTTATTCTTCAGTTGGGGAGAAAAAAAAGATGCTTCACCAAGAAAACATTTTAAAAGAAGAAAAGTTATTGCAAGAAGCATGTAATTAGTAGAAAGAAGAAAACTTGGTGGGTCAACAGACTTACCTAAAATTTTTTTCAACGGCAATATTTTTTCAAGTGTTTTGAAGTCCTTTTTTTGAGTTTCAAAATAATTATATTTTCAAATATAAGTAAATAAACCCACCCTTGTGAATTCAATTAAATAGAAAAACTCAGCCTTGTGGGTCAATATAGTGGAGAAAAACAAAGAATAACCAGTAGCATATAAATATTTCAGTGTCTGTTAATTGAAAATAGAATGCTTCATAATCTGGACATTTTTAAGACACGAAAGAGCCCAAAGAGGCAAAGGTAAAAAGATCAAACACAAGATGCAGAACTAACAGCTGTGACTTAGTGAGTTAATAAATATGCTGAATAAATCAAACTCAACAAAGCACTGCAAGTTGGTAGCTTCCAAGTAATTAACACACCAACCAGAAACACATGCAATGTGTAATCAGGCCTACCTCATTTTGACAGCAAGGACTCTTTGGTTATAATGGATATTCTCCATTAATAGGTAGTTATGGAAAGTATGTTAGGTAAAGGCATGCATGAAGCAAAGGGGAAGTAACATAATTTGCTCTATCTAAGCAGTCTTTGTTTGCAGTGAATGAGATGAAAGTTCTGTTTTCATTTCTATCTATTCTATCATTTCTATTTATTCTTTCTCATTCTTCTTACAATAAGACTGAATACATCTACTACTAACACCTGGGCAAATAAATGTAAATTCATGGATAACAGTTGTATTTATACTTTTGTTTCCAAGGCTCATCAACAGTTTCAAGAGTGAAATGATCATTTCAACCATGTTATTAATTTCTAATTAGTAAGTAAAAAAACGTATTTGAATACTACCACAAGTCATTCTAACTTCACATTTCCTACATTTCCACACATAAAGCCAGAATTAGCAGACACTTTAGAGGATTAAATCTGTGATCAAAATATAGGCTCTTATATAAGCTAACCAATAATTATCTTTTCTTTGAAACAGTTAACTCTTGACAATGTTACATCTCTGATACACCTGTGACTTGTCAGAGCACACCAGGGAGTCTGTTACACTGTCCATCTAGCTATCCCCATCCATGCCCTCTAGTCTCCAAACCCTTTCTTGAAATCATGTGTCTGACCTATACTCCCTCATAATTACCTCCACTTGAATCTTCTACTTCCTGCTCTCTGCCATGAATATGGAGCCCAGAAGATCAGAAGAAATAAGTAAAACACCAAAGTCTTTGAGACAAAAGTAAGAGTAGTCCAAGTGAGGTTATATTATTTTCCAACTATACACCTTAGCTGCTACTGTTCTATTACATACATACTTTCAGGCTGCACTGGTTCAAATTTAAATACCATCATCATTGGTTTCCTGAATTTCTCACTTCATTTTTTTTCCTTCCTAAATCCTCATTATAACATCTAAGAAAGGAAGGTAGAATCAGTTGCCTTCATAAACATTTAATAATGGACAGAACCAAGGAATAGAGTCAAAAGGAATTTCTGGCTTTCATACTACCAATACTTTTTTTCAGTTTACCTAAAATAAACTAAAATAGAATAGAGAATGCAAAGAAGGATTTACAGAGTAAGGTCCCTTAGAATTGGTTAGATTACAAATATGTAGAAATAAAACCTGCTTTTTATTCACTGAGTGGCTAAATGCATTTCCATTAGATAGTTTATGCTGATGTAAAAATAAATGTGTTTAGTAATGGATGTTAACATATATATAAGATAATCTCCTACCTAAGTAATTAAAAATGCTGAAAATGTAATGGCTGCACAATAACACTAGAAACACCTTCATATAATGAGAGAACAAGTGAAGATAAATGTGACATTTAGCATCTAAATCTGGCTTTAATGAGGTTTATGTCTTGAAGCAAATGAAGTAGATCAAATTTTTCTGGAAGAAAAGAAGGGATCTTTGAAGACACTTCCTCTTCCACACAGTTGGACACTGTGAAATGTTACCTTGCCAAAATGAACTTGTAAGTTCCATCCTCATACAGATGTTGTACAACCTCTAGAAGATTTTTCTAACCTCTGAGCAGGAGGAGACAACTATTATACTGAAGGGGAAAAAAGGAACTTGAATCAGTTGCACAATTAGCCCCTTTGTAGTGTCAACAGCTTTATTCATAACACAATATCACATTCCCTTGAAATTAATGATGGTTAAATGAAACTATTTATATGAAAGTGTTCTATAAATATAGTGAATATTTAAGGTCAAAATGCTATTTATTGATGAGGATGATTATAATGAAAATAAACTAAAATAAATCATACTGAAGAAGGTAAGATATTAAGCAAATCATTGCTCATTTAGACCAAAACAGTCTTAAAAACAGACATTTGTCTTACAAATTGGCTCAAAGGATTTGCTCATACTATATATCTAAGTGGATGGTGAATGGCATTGATTGGATCCAAAGTCCCCCTCTCTTGGATTTTATGAGGCCCATTCAGAATGAGCCAGGTTGAGAACACCACCAATTCCATGTTCTGAGTCCATCTGTTGGCAAAAATATAATGCAAACAGCTTTATAAGTGCTATTTTCAATGAAATATCACAGAACAGCTTGTCCCAATGATATTTCTAAAGCTTGCCTGCAAACCGCCTACTGGAAAATCCAACTGAAAGAGAAGAGGGAAGAGAAAGAAACCCATACATACAAGTGACAGAAATGAAAAAAGGACAAAAGGTAGAGAGAGACAAGCTAGAGAAAAGTGAGCACTGGAGAAAAATAAGGTGCAAAGAGGGGTGCAATATTAAACATGGACAAAAGGAGGGGCGCCTGGGTGGCTTAGTTGGTTAAGTGTCTGACTTCAGCTCAAGTAATGATCTCGCAGTTTGTGAGTTCAAGCCCTGCATCAGGCTCTCTGCTGACAGCTCAGAGCCTGGAGCCTGCTTTGGATTCTGTGTCTCCCTCTCTCTCTGCCCCTCCTCCTCTCACACTCTGTCTCTCTCTCTTTCAAAAATAAATGAATATTAAAAGAAAATTTTTAAACAAGGACAAAAGGCAACCACAAGGAATAGAGAATGTAAAGAAAATATATCAAAACAACTTAGGTTGGAAGATGGAGAGGTGATCACAAATAATGCAGCATGTCGAGAGAAGTGAAGACAAAAGGAGCATGAAAACCCAGAAAACATGTAATAGTTTAATAATTGGAGCATAATTATTAAAATGTAGTGAGAGAAAAGTGATATGAAATAGTCAATTTTCTAAGTTTCACTTGTTTTTTCACGTGATATATAAATTCATTTTTCCAAAAGCTAGTATGGATTTCAGTATCTGTCATCAACTCCAAGGTTAGGAAACATCCTCTTCCAAGTCTCTTCTTTTAATCTAAAAATCTATTTGCATATCATAAAATAGTCCAAGCACTGCAATATAAGCAGTATACATGCAATGATTCCAAAACAAAATACACTACTGCAGGTGATGTCATCTGGGCACTTACCTGGGGTCGAATAACTTTTACAATATTTTTGAGGGCAGTGTCAGGGGATGGAGGTGAGCAGTCGGGTGTTGGGCCTGTTGAGCTGTTTCTATGGTTACTACTTCCTGGAGCAGTAATTGCTACCTCAGATGCATTATCTGTGAATAAAAATAGAACTGCCATAAACCTTATCACTCAGTTTACCTTTTAAGACTTGAAATTACTTTAGTGAACATGAATTGAGAATTCAGCTTAAAACTGGTGTCAATTACAAGATCATAATGAGGAATATGCATAGCAGTATATTTTAAAGATAATGTTTACTGAATGCTTTACTTTCTTTTGTAATGGTAAATATCATACCCTGTAGTATTATTCCAAAAAGGAAGAGTATTATTATTCAATTCATGATAGATACCCAATACAGCTATTAAGAATGCCTTTACTATACAAAGGGCAAAACTTCACCTTAACTAAAAACAATATGATTTTTTTATATGATTGGGCTAACTTTTCCCCATAATCTTTCATATGGGTATTGATATTTATTAAAGTGGAAGTTTCATATCTTCCTGAGTCATAAAACCCAAATTCAAGCCTCCTGAAAGCACGTCCCCCAGAAATCCCTCAAACTATGGAGAACCATACCGGTGAATTAAAATTGAGGAAAAACTGACATGTGTGAGCAATGGTTTTACAATGTAGACTAACACAAAACAATCACACCGAGATAAACACATCTTCTATAATCAAGCTAATCGAATGAAATTTCAAAAATCTAAATTATTTCTCTCTTTTGCTCAGTATGAGGGTCAAAGGAAAAATAAAGTGATGACTTTAAAATCAGCAACATGCATAAAACTCTCTTCTTAAATTTTTATCAAAACAAAATAACAAAAAAGATGCAGTTTTAGAATGTTTAAAACACTTGGGAAAGGATGGGAAAGTTCCAAAAATAACTCTTGGTAGCACATAGAAGTTATATTATTTTAACAACAATTTGACAATCCTCTATAGCTTTGTTTGGAAACTGTTGCAAGCTCAAATCTAAAACAAATTACTTCCTTGTTATGTTTTTAATTAGTTCCCAATAAGTTTCTGTTCTAGACAGCTGAATTGATGCAAAGACTGAGACTGTCAATTCTTTATGGACCTGCAAGGTTTTGTATTCTATGGCCATTGCCTACAGTCCCAAGTAAAAAGTAGTAAGTTATGAAGATGCCTCTTGCTCATAAAAAGTGAGGGGATGAAAACTCTACCCACATAAAAACATAATTCAGTTTCACTGGGGAGTCCAGACATAGGCTTATGAAACAAAAATATATTTAAGTGTGATATATTGAATTAAATAGATCATTTATTAAATAAGCCTTAACAGTGTCCAGAGCTTACTCTTGACTCAGGTTTAATGGATAAGGTGAGATCTGAATTAGCATCTCAAGAAACACAGAGTTCCAAAAGACAGTAATATGGGGTGGTCTTCTGACTAGGATATAATTGGTATGAGTACTGAATCAGAGACAAAATATCAGTCAGCAAGACAATGAAAAGAAGTCCTGATTCTCTCCAATTTGTCCCTCCCTTTCATTCATTCAACCATACATCTAAAATCATTTATTTGGGGGCAACTATGTATCAGGTATTATGTTATGTTCTAAGGATAAATGGAAAAGAGCCTCTAGGCAGAGGGTAGAGGGTAGGGAAAGATAGGTGGAGCACAGAGGACTTTTAGGGCAGTAAAACTATTCTGTATGATATGATAACAGTGGATACATGTCATTATACATTTGCCTAAACCCATCAAGAGTGAATCTTAGCATAAACTATGGACATTGGATGATAATGATGGATCAATGTAGATTCACTGATTGTAACAAATGTACCAGTATGGTGGGTCATGTCCATAGTGGGGGAAGCTGTGCTTGTGTGGGGGCAGGGTACAAGAGAAACTTCGATACCCGATGCTCAATTTTTCTACAAACCTAAAACTGCTTTGAAAAACTAAGTTTAATAAAATGTTTAAAAGTCCATGCCCTTAAGAAGTATACAGTCAAATGTGATATCAGAATTGTAGACAAAGTATAATGCCATATAACTTGAGATTTTATAACAGATAAATGAAGCTTAATGAAAAAGCAAGGGAGGAACAATCATCAGACTGGCTGGGAAGGAAGAGGCTGTGAAAGGCTTCAGTTTTCAGGCAAGAAAGCTGGGACAGATCATAAAACATAAGGGCATGGAGATAAAAAGAGAATAGATAAAGATATTGTTTTATGTTAGGAAGAAGCTGGAGATAAGTTTAAATAAGTAAAAGGAAGTTTTGTTGGTATATAGTGTATATTTAATTCTGAAGTGATATAGTAATAATAATAGCTAATGTTTACTGAACTCCAGTGAAATAATGTTAGAGTCTTTATTTTCATTATTTATTCTCTCTTTTGTATATTCATTGTTGTCTTTCTGTGTTGCATTCTGAATAGCTTTTTATACTCATTTTCCAGTTTATTAGCTCTTTTTCGGCAATGTCGAGTCTGCTATCAAACTATTTTCTTAATTTCGCTGATACTTCACATTTCTAAAATTTCTATTTGGTTCTTTTTCAAATATGCAACATCACTATTTGGCATTTTTCAGTTTCCTAACAATTTCTTTTTTTTTTAATTTTTTTTTTACATTTATATATTTTTGAGAGACAGAGACAGATCATGAAGAGGGGAGGAGCAGAGAGAGAGGGAGACACAGAATCTGAAGCAGGCTCCAGGCTCCAAGCTGTCAGCACAGAGCCTGACATGGGGCTTGAACTCACAAATTGCAAGATCATGACCTAGGCCGAAGTCGGATGCTTAACCGACTGAGCCATCCAGGAGCCCCTAGCTTCCTGACAATTTCAAGCTTGTTTTTATTTAGTGGAAAATAGCAAGCAATTATTGTTGTTGTTGTTAATCTGTGCCTGATAATTCCAATACCTGAAGTCTTCATGGATCTGTTTCTGTATCTCTGGCTCTCACTCATGGTATTTCATTCCATTATCTGTCTCATCTTCAATTCTGTGCTATTTGCTACTCAACTTTTGTTAGCACAAGATAAACAACACTAAATCCAATTCTTTGCCTTTTAGCAAATGCTACTATAAAAAAGCATACAAACTTACATTCTAATACCAGATACTGAAGTCTGTGGAAAACTTGTCTGCTCAATGTTGGACAATTTATTTAACCTCTCTGGACTTCAGTTTTCTTAACTTTAAAAATGAAAATGATTAATAACTGTCTAGAAGAAAGTTATTGTTTATGTGTGCAGATAAAATGAGAGAATACATATGAAAAGTAAATAGCATGCTATCAGGCACATAGCATGGGTTTTATTTTTCCCTATGAAGCCAAATATCAAAGAATAAAATAAAACATAGAAGAGGAAAGAAAATTTAGAAAGAAAAGCAAAAAAAAAAAAATTAAACACTAATGCTTTACAGATAATACATCTAGAGTAAAGACTGTGACTACTTGGGTAGATTTTGAGACCAATATCTGTTAGCTATTAACACAAATTGGTAGAGACAGAATTTAATTCCAGGGATAAGAGATAATCCCTTGAGGAATGATTCACTGCAAGGGCTGGTCCTGGTGACTACCCTTATGACAAAGTCAGAAAAAGTGAGGCGTATTTCATGCAGACTATAAGGCAAAAGCTTTTTAATGTTTCTTATAAGTAATTTAATACATAGTACAAGACAGTGGGTAATCAAGCACTAAATTATTTAGAAAAGACTATAAATGTCTCCATCTTCTGAATCCACAATCTGTACCATTACACTGATAATTTGATTTCATAGTACCTTGTATTGTTCATTATCTCTTTCAGACTAGGCTATATTTTTGCAGACACTTATATTTTCCTTATACCCTCCGTGGCTCTTAGATTAATGCCTTTAAAAATACTAAATGAAATAAAGT
Source organism: Felis catus (assembly GCF_018350175.1). Classification (NCBI taxonomy): domain Eukaryota; kingdom Metazoa; phylum Chordata; class Mammalia; order Carnivora; family Felidae; genus Felis; species Felis catus. The sequence goes on from NC_058374.1 coordinate 120,144,252, forward strand.
GAATAAAGCAAAACCTGTGTGTCAATGGCAACCATCAAAAATGCCCTTGATTAAATGGAGAAAGGTGATCTGGCTTTTGTAATTCCACGGTCTTGTTTTTTGGAGAAAATCCAAATGAGAAGCATAATTTATATATCCTTTATTATATAATTTATAAAAATACCAATTATCCAGTGGAATTTGCAAAATGACAGCCTCTATCCAAGACAGTTTTACATGGTCAACCTACATTTTACACCTGCAGCTACAAAACATTGCTGATGAAAAGGAAATGAGGTGTGTAAAAACTGCTTAGAGAAAATTACTAAACAGACCTGCAATTTCGAATTGAAATAAGAGACCTATCTTTTAGTCAGTTTCTCTCACTACACATAGATTAGCATTATGACTGTCCGCGTTCTCTAAAATAACAAGCTTAGAAAACGTCTTCTAACTTACTTGAGCTTTTATTTTTTTTAATTATTTTTTTTTAATGTTTATTTATTTTTGAGAGAGACAGAGACAGAATGTGAGTGGGCTGGAACAGAGAGAGGGAGGCACAGAATCTGAAGCAGGCTCCAGGCTCCGAGCTGTCAGCACAGAGCCTAATGCGGGGCTTGAACTCACGAGCTGTGAGATCATGACCTGAGCCGAAGTTAGACGCTCAACCAACTGAGCCACCTAGGCGCCCCAAGCTTTTAGAAGTATTCTGTGAATATGAAATAATTCATGTACAATGTTACAGAATAGAATTTAACATCATTCACTAGCGTGTACTGAGCAGTTAAAGCACAGGAACCATGCTAATTGGTATGTAGCCGACAAACAGAACTGAGATTACTTCTGGCTGGGAATTCAAGAAAAGTGTCATGGCAGAGGTCTCTGACAGATTAGTAAAATTCATACATGAAGAGATGAGAGGGAAGGGCATTCCAGAGTTGGAAGTATGATGAGTAAAAGGTAGAGAGATAGAAAAGAATTAGGCACATTTGTGGAAGGAATAAAGAAGAGTTCAGTTTGAATAGGATATTCATGGAGGAAATACCAAGAAATGGAAGGGTCATAAACAACACACCTGAGCTTTGAAATCAGACGAACCTAACCTGAAATCCTGCCATATTCTTTTATGGAAGTATAACTGACATACAATATCCCATTAGTATTTGGTGTACATCAAAGTGATTCAATATTTTTACATATTATGAAATGATCCTCACAGTAAGTATAGTTACGAACTGTCACTATACATTTTTATCAATTCATCTATAGACACACAACCCAAGGGTTGTTTCCATATCTTGGCTATTGTAAATACTGCTACAATGAACATAGGGGTGCATATATCCATTTGAATTGGTGTTTTCATTTTCTTTGTACAAATATCCTGAAGTGGAATTGCTGGCTTCCATGACAGTTCTATTTTTAATTTTTTGAGGAACTTTGCGAGGTATTGTTTTCCATAGTGGCTGCATTAATTGATCCACATCTTGCAACATTTGTTATTTTTTGTCTTTTTAATAATAGCCAATCTGACTGGTGTGATATGAGTATTGCTACGCCAGCTTTCTTTTTGTTTCAATGCCTTCACTTTCAGTCTATGTGTGCCTTCAGATCTGAAGTGCATCTCTTGTAGGCAGCATATAGATGGGTATTTTTTTTAACCTTCAGACACCTTATGTCTTTGACTGGAACATTTACTCCATTAACATTTGAAGTATTCATTGATAGATGAGTACTTGTTGACATTTTGTTAATTGTTAATTGTTTTCAAATTGTTTTTGAAACAATTTTTCTTTTTTCTGGTCTCCTTCCTTGTGATTTGGTGATTTTCTTTAGTGTTATGTTTAGGTTTCTTTATTTTTTTTTTTTGTATCCATTGTAGGTTTTGTTTTGTGGTTACCATAAGGTACTAGCATGTGTGCATGTATGTGTGCGTGCGCATATGTGTGTGTGTGTGTGTGTGTGTGTGTAGTCTATTTTAAGCTGAGAGTTGCTTAAACACATTCTATAAGCACTACATTTCTGCTTTTCACCTCCCCTCAACATTTTATGTTTTGACATCATATTTTACATCTTTTATTTTGTGTATCCCTTAGCTACTCAGTGTACTTGTAGTTGATTTTGCTATTTTTGTCTTTTAATTTTCATACTAGATTTTTAAGTGGTTATATATATTTGCCTTGACCAATGAGATTTTTTTCTTTTATATATTTTCTTATTTCTAATTAGGGCCTTTTCTTTTCTGATTAAAGAAGACCCTTTAACATTTCTTGTAGGACTGGTTTAGTGGTGATGAACTCCTTTAGTTTTTGCTTGTCTGGGATGTGATACAGTAAGAGGAAGGTGTCAGTGAGAACAACAAACTATGGCTAGCTTCAACAATTTCGAAGACTGGATCCTTGAGCTATGGAGCCACCAAGCCAACCCCGGGCTTCTCATGCCTAGAATGTTATATGAGAGAGCAATATGTTCTATGGTGTTAAAGCCATAATTATTTTGGGTATCTGTAACAGCAGTCAAATTTATATCCTAACGAATGCATGGGGCAAGAGAGCTATCAGTGAGGGAGTAGACTGTCTTAGCAGGGTAAACATTTGCTATCTTGTTTTCATCCGATGCCAGTGAAATTTATATTTGATTATGACATTGTATAAGGGAAGGTAATCATTATTGTTATAATAAAAAAATGGTAAAAATCCTAACTAACAAAGGGGAAAATTACCAATAAGTCAATGAAACCAGAAAAATAAGAAAAAAGAATAAAAGAGAAAAAATAAACTAAAATAAATAAGAAACATAAAATGAAAGTAATAAAATCAAGTATGTCAGTTGTGGACATCAGTTCTTATGGAAAGAATTATCCCCCAACAAAAACAGAGATGGCTGCAATTTAGTGTCAGCTGGATCTATGGTTTCATCTCAGGTTTGACCGGGAACAGTTGGCTTCACTCACATGGTTGTTGGCAGCACTGGATTTTCATGAACTGTTGGGCTGAGAGCCTTATTTTCTCTCTGGCTATTGACTAGAAGCTTCCCTGTTCCTTGCCATGTGGGTCTCTCTACAGAGGCTCACAATGGGACAATGGCTTGCATCAGAGTGATTAAGCCAGAGAGCAAGAGAAAACTAGCAAGACAGAAGCCAGAGCTCTTTTGTAACCTGATCTTGGAAGTGACACCTATTATTTTTGCCATCTTCTACTCATTAGAAACAAGTCACTAGGTCCAGTCCACATATCAGGGGTAGGAATTGCACAAGGGCATAAATATCAGTAGGTGAGATAATTAGGAGTTATCTTAGAGACTTAATATCACAGTCCTGCAGGAAAAAGCTACTCTCAAACTACTGATGGCAACAGAAATGGATACAGCCATTTTGGAAAGCAATAGCATTAAGATCAGTGTCTCTTGATAGCACGGCCAACTTACCTTGGTTTGCTAGGTTCTTTCTCAGTTTTAAACCTGGAAGTCCTACATCCTGGGAACCCCTTCAGTCCTGGGCCTTGGTTAGTCACCCTACTCTGGAGCCAGGCTGTGGGGTTTAAATCATGACTCCACACTTACTAGCAATGTGAACTTGGGTAAGTTACTTAATTTCTCTGTGCCTCAGTTTCCTTATCTGTAAAATAAAAATAATAATAGCATATTTGTGGAAACTAAATGAGATAATACATGTAAAGTGCTTAAAGCAATGTATGGCACATAAAAAGTGCCCAATGATATTAAATATATTAAAATATACATATCCTTTCACTAGGGTATACACACAATTATTATCCAAACCGGGACACTTTTGATAGTGAAAGGGAGTGCTAATAACAATTATGCCAGGTCAAAAGCATAAAAGAGTATATTGAGGGAAAGTGGGATATATGATCCTTACATGTGACCTACATTGAAATGTATCTCATAGAAGTAAAAGCACCTCCATATAAGACAAGTGCACAATGACGTTTACTACTCTTTTAATGGTGGAAAAATAATGCAAAATAAAGTGAATGCTTATCAATCGAGGTGGAATAAATCATGATACATAATACCATCAAATTTTATGCAACCTTTAAAAGAGTGAATTATAGGGATAACAACTGACTTGAAGGAAGTCCTTTGAAATACTGTTGAATGAGAAAAATAATATTCAGGAAAATATATTATGACTTTCCTTTTTGTAAAACAAAAGGTTTACATTCAGAGGCAAATACTGAAGCTTGAACTTCAGGATCCCAAACTTTCATGGGCTTATTCCAAGATGCTGGGAGGGTCTCTGGAAATGTTTTTGTAAATTTGGTGTAAGTAAAATATTTTAATTGCAATAAGCTCAGATTTCTTCAAATTTCTTCCAACTCCAATTTCCTTGATATCACACTTCTGTTTGTTTTTGGTAGTATTAAAATGGCTGCAGACATTTTTGGAATCTGGCTAAGGAGAAGATTAGTTTCAGATAAATTTAGTTTGGGTTTAGTGGGACATATTTGCAAGGTTTAAGTCACTCCCTTGTATAGTCCAGATGTTAAAATGGCTTCTAGAAATTCTGCTAACATCTTCTGTGCAAACTCATCTGGTATGTGACTATAAGGTTTAGAGCACTACTATGATATGAGTGATATTGTGGTAAGAGTGTGGCCTAGAAATACTTGTGGTAAGAGTGTGGCCTAGAAATACTAGAAATACCAGAAATATTTGGTATGTACAGAAGTTAGTGTATGGAAAGTTCTTCCAAATCTTATAGCTTAGATATGAAAGAGGGTTTTTATCAAATTTGACAATAATCCTAAAAACTAGCATGGCAGTGCCAATAAGCGATTGTAAAGCTGAAAGGAGATTTTCTACAGACAAAAAAAAAAAAAAAGCCCTAATTTTGATCAACGATGCTAAACGAGGAAAAAATTCAACAAGGAAGGATTGAATTATTTTATTTTCTCTATGTTAGCATTGTCTAAAAGAAGTATAATGTGAGCCACATATGTAACTTTAAATTTGCTAGTAGCCACATTTTTAAAAGTTTTGAAAATAGATAAAATTAATTTTAATAATGTATCATTTGGGGCGCCTGGGTGGCTCAGTCGGTTGGGCGTCCGACTTCAGCTCAGGGCAAGATCTCGCGGTCAGTGAGTTCGAGCCTCGCGTAGGGCTCTGGGCTGATGGCTCAGAGCCTGGAGCCTGCTTCCGATGCTGTGACTCCCTCTCTCTCTGCCCCCCCCCCCCCCGTTCATGCTCTGTCTCTCTCTGTCTCTCTCTGTTTCAAAAATAAATAAAACATTAAAAAAATTAAAAAAATAATGTATCATTTATCTCAACTTATCAAAAATATTGCATTTTTATTATTAATAATTATATTTTACTTTCCTTTTTATGTACTAGCTGTTCATAATCTGAAGTGTAATTTACACTTTCAGCATGTGAATTCAGGTAGTAAACTTTCACTGGAAATACATGATCTGTATTTAGATTTTATAAAATTACAGTTGGAAAAGTAGATTCAACTGTAAACAAACTTGGTCTAAACATACTTAAAAGTTTTCAGATAACTGAAATGAGTAGCCAAAAATTATTTTTCCTTTAGTATTTGCATCCACATTCATATAATTATCTCATCGCTCTTAGAAGAATTGATTTGACTTTGACATAGTTTCAGCTTCAAAATTATATCTGCCCAAGTTAAGTAAGTTCCCTGAGTCAGAATTATTAATATAAAAGTCAAGAGCTATTGCATACATTTAAATTATAAGTTTGGAATCTGCTAAAAATGTTTTAAAATGTTTTATGGGACATTTAATTCTAATTTTAAGCAAATAATTTTCACTGATTCTATTTTCATTGTTGAGAGCAAACTTCTTACCAAATTTACTGTGCATTTGCTGGATGTACCTCTTACTACTTTCCACTTTATTATCTCAAAAAAAATTTTTTTAGACAACAAACATCTTTTTCAGTTTGCTCTGCCATGGCAAATTATAACTGGCATCATCATGAAATTTGTGACATATCATATTCCAGTCTCTCCTTTTTCCATTTAAAAGAATGCTTCAGTCATAAAATGTGTGCAAAGTGGAAAAGGAGATGAGGTGAGGGAACTGGGGAAACCCTAGTCATTGTAGGAAAATCCCAGTCCTTAGTGCTCCGGAACTTATGCATGGGGGCCCTCCAAAACTGTGTAACTACATCGGGAGGATCTACATGTTTCTACACCTAATTACCAACAGCAGAAAGGACAGTCTTTGCTTGCAGACAACTACAATCCTTATACAATGAAAGAAAAAATAAAATTGCAAACTAATAGGTATGGCATGATTCTATTTTGGTTTTATTTTATTTTCCTTAAAAAGAAATAAAGCCCATGTGTACACACATATACATGTTTGTCTATGCTTATATGTGTAAGGAGACAACTAAAGGATATATACTGAGCTGTTAGCATTGTCTAAATGAAGGTGGGTTAAGAAGTTAGCACAACTGGGTCAGGAAAAATGGTGAAAATGATCAGTATTGCCCTTATAAAATTGTGCATTGTATTATAGGTTTTAATTCAGTACTACACACATATATTTATCATTTGTAAGCCATCCAATACAGGAAAAACCTTTTTCAAATATAATATGATTTATTATTATTGTTGTTAGTTCATAATTTCATTATATTATAATCTGAGATTGGGACCTGATTCTCTGATATGTTAAGACTGCCCTTGTGACCTAGTTAAGTAGTCAGTTTTTATAAGTGCTTTATGTATGTGTGAAAGAATACATGTATTCTCTACTGATGGGTACAGAGTTCTAAATATATCTATTAAATCATGATTGTTAGTTGTATTATTCAACATAGTATATTCTTTTTTAATTTATTTTTGTATTTTTTAGAGAGACAAAGCATGAGTGGGGAGGGAGGGAAGGAGAGAGAGAGAGAGAGAGAGAGAGAGAGAGAGAGAGAGAGAGAGAATCTTACCCTGGGGCCCAACGCAAGGCTTGATTCCACAACCCTTAGATCACGACTTGAGCTGAAATCAAGACAGATGCTCAACCAACTGAGCCACCCAGGTGCCACTAACAAAGTATATTCCTTTTTTTAAAAATTTTCTTTACTGTTTATTTATTTTTGAGAGAGAGAGAGAGAGAGAGAGGGAGAGAGAGAGAGAGAGAGAGAGAGCGAGAGAGCACCAGCAGGGTTGGGGCAGACAGGGAGACACAGAATCCAAAGCAGGCTCCAGGCTCCCAGCTGTTAGCAGAGACTGACATGAGGCGCGAACTCACGAACCATGAGATGGTGACCTGAGTCGAAGTTAACTTAACCTACTGAGCTACTCAGGCGCCCCTAACAAAGTGTATTCTTATGCTTCTTCATTTATCAAAATTCTCAGTGAAATATATTAAAATCTTTCACAAATTGTGGATTTCAATTTGTCTTCAAACTCTTATCAGTTTTGGCTTTTAATATTTCAAGTCAATGTTGTATGTGAAAATGACTGAAAAATTTTGTGACTTTATACTTCTTACTATATTGTGCTTTATTCTTTTATTGTTATGTAGTATCCCTCTTTATCTCTTTTAATGTTTTAAGTTTCAATTATATTTGGACTGATGATATTGCTTTAATGCCTTTCATTAGGTTGTTTTCACTTGATCTTTTGTTTCTTAACCCCTTTGTATCATTTTTACTTATGCTCAACTCCTGGAAAATTAATATAGAAAGATTTTTAAAAACTGAATCCAGTATGATTATCTTTGTCTTTTATTAATTATTTTCTATTTTGTGGTTTTGGTTTGCCTTGCTTACTCTTGGCTTCACCTCTTTTTTTCCATATTTAAGGACATTTTAATTTATAAAAATTTCTTTATTCTTTTATTTTATACTACTGGTTTGGAAGATATAAATTATGTTCCTAATTTTTACTGGTTTATCTCAAAATTTTTACTAGAAATTTTGTAACAAAAAATTAAAAATTATTAAGTATCTTTGTCTAATTTCTTAGCCCACTTCACTTACTCTCTGATCATAACCCTCTATCTTCCTTGTTTTTATAGTCTGAAAATTTAATACACCTGACTGTACATTTTTAGAAGGAGGCATGATTTCTGGCTCCCTCTTGAAGTGGGGCTCTTTTAGATTCCATATCCCTGAAGGATGCAGTCTTCCTATGGATCCTGCCCATTTTGGGGCCCAGTCACCAGGTGGGATTGCTATTTAGGTTCCAATTTCTAGTTTGTGTCTCTGATCTAGTTGACAATAGAGATATTTTTTTTCTTTTTTCTTTTTTTTTTAGCACAGCTAGAATTTGTAACTTTCTCATTTTATATTGTACCCTCATCATTGTTTTTGATGCACTGGAAAATAGGGGAAGAGTTGCTTTAAAGTAAACCTGAAAGACCTTGCTGAGTTGACAGGTCATGTTATAATTTTATAATCAGAAAAATGTATAATTGATTTAAAAAATAAATATAATACAAGTCTATATACATCTAATGTTCATTCACATTTATATAAAGTTATACACAGGAAAAAAAATAACAAGAAAGAAATAAACCAGGATGTTAACATCAGTTACCCTGATAGGTAAGATTCAGTAAAATACTTTACTTTTACTTTTTTTACTTTTCACATAGTGAACAAAATTAACAAAATTATTTATTCAGTTTTATAATGAGAGCTTATTATAATAAGTTCTATATAAGTTCATAATGATTAACTTATTTTTAAAAGGCTACTAGAAGAAAATTTAGCATTATATTACTAGCTATATTAAAAATTATTATACTATACTAAAAAATAATAACACCAATATAACAGGTTTTCCTAAGGGAAACAAAAGATATTTAAAATGATTTCAGAGGTTTAGAAGAATTTCTGTGTTGCTAGTTTCAGAATTAGACATATCACTCCTTTCCACACTTGGTTACGATAATCTAAGTATGCTTCTATTGAAATGATGATCCAGGATCCTCAAACTTGCCTGTGACTTAATGTCTGCTTACTTTTAAAATTTTCTAAGGAAAAGAATGTTAGCTGGTTCACTGCTCTTGACTTGTTTATAGCGCAGTTTTTAACATTCCATTATTTTCTTTTCACTTCCTCTGTTCACAGGTGGGAGACCCAGAAGACACTAGATGACTATTCAGTAATTAATTGAAGGGTTCTATAGAAATGTACAGCATAGAACAACCTATGTGATTAAACGGCACCTACAGTTTTTTCTCTGGGTTCTGTGCATAAATAGCAGAATACGATAACCCACAGAGAACAGATGTGGCCAAGTTTGGCAGTAAAATATATAATTCTGGATGCACTAATGGTCTATTTGAGTCTGATTGACTCAAGAGGTATGTAGAATGCTTTAGACTTTTATTTTGTAATGTAGATAAAATCTCTCCTATTACTTTATGCCTAATGTCTCCTTTTTCTTTGTGTCTCATACACCTATGGCCTTGGAAAAGAGTAAGTCCTCAATAAATAGCTGTGGAATAAATGAATGAATGAATGATCTTATTAAAAATAGTTTTAAGCAGTAGGATGGAGCACAGGAGGAAGAGTTATGAATCACAGTCCCTTCTCAATGAGAGATTTACTTTTGAATTATCATCTCTTTCAACAAACTATTCATCTATTCTGACTTAGTTTCCTCAACTGCAATAGAAGATATGATGATAAATGTGATGAAATGATAGATCTAGAAATATTTTGTGCATTAATTCTTGGTGGAGTTTAAATAATGAAAATACTTTTAATTCTCTATTTTTCTGAACTATTCAAACCTAGTCTGTTAATTCCCAAAAATAACCTAAGAATAAGCTATTTTTGTCTTTTCATTTTTAATAAATTGCCTCTGAGAGGCAAATGAACAATCTATTATGAGTTTCTTGAATATGTGTATTCTAATATAAATGTGAAATGTAATACATTGGATGAAATCTAGAATAAAATATAGTAACAATTTTTTTTTACTTTTTAAATGTATAATGTGACTATAGTTGGGTGTTAGTTAATTTTGCTAATGTTAATTAAGACTGTAGGAGTACCTAAAGAAAGAACTAGTAGTTTTAGTATAATATTACATTAATAACATAGCATCTATGGAAAAGAATATAAAATAAATTAGTGAGTGTGCCAATTGATGTATCTGACATGTCTAAACAGTGTAGGGGGAGAAAAGATTAAATACAAGACTACAAGCATTAATACAAGATTTCTTTAATATTATACTTTCAGTATAATGTTATTTTCAACTTAATGCTGTATGTAGCAACTGATAAACAGAACAAAATTAGTGAGTCCAGGAAATAATAACTTAATCTTTAGAAGGGACTGAAATTACACAACTATAAATTCCCAGGAGCTATAACGATTTGCCTCTGTTAGGAGCACTGAGAATAACACTTGTCAAATGTTCAACCAGTATACAAAACAAGGTAATCTAAATTAAAATATTCTGAAGTATAAGCAAAAAGAGAAGTTAAAACCTATGTCCTTAATAGATAAAGTCTTATTGCAGAAGTTCAGTATTTTAGAGACAGTATCTATCCTTAACCTATTCAACTTTCTTTCTTCAAAGAGGAAGATCACCTACATATTTAACATTAATTAGATAAACATGAATTGTTTTGACATGATTTATTTTAACTTTCTAAATTACTAAGCTATTTTTAATTGTTTTCTAATTATAAAAGCAATATGTGTTTGTTGTAGAAAATTTGGACAATACAAAAAAGTATGAAGAAGAAAACAAAAATAACATGTAATCTTAGCATTCAGAGACAGTGTGATTATAGAGTACCTTTAAGATCCTTTTTTTCCCCAAGCACATACACGTTAATATTATTTTCAACTAAATTTGTATCAAATGGTAAATATTCATTCATTCATTTAATAGATATTCATTGAGAGGCAACTAATGCCATTATTAAAATTGAATAATTAGATATTATTTGAAAATATTAATGATTATAGGTAAGTCTACTCTTTGAATTTATCATTATTACTTGATTATTCACTTGTTTTCACTTTTGGGTTGTCTCCAACACATCCACTTATTTTAAATTGATTGAAACACCCTCTAGTACTATTCCACAGATGGGCACGATATATCACAAAACACTGAACAAGTTTCCAACTCTTCCTATTTTGTTTGAAAGGAAAAATTCAAGATTTATCCTGGAAAATTCAAAATAATACCAAAATGGCATGATTAACTAATTAAATAATTAATTCATGAACTGTGAATGTGGTTAAGAATATGGTCTCCAGAGCTGAATATCAGGTATTCAAATTCCAAAGCTGCCATTTTCTAGCAGTCTCTAAACTTTTTGTGACTTGTTTCCCTTATCTGTAAAATGGGAATGACAATACTAGCTACGTCATATATAGCTTAAGATTAAATAAACTAAGATGTACAAAGTAAGTATTCAATACCATTAACTATTATTTTTTCATTAATATTTATATGGCATAATATTTATATGGCAGTTGCTAGAAGCTCTGATTACAATGTAAACAGGCAAAATTTTGAACTTTTTAAGACAACAACTGAAACATTAAAATACATAACCTCAACTACACAATTTCATTCAAAGTAAGGACTACAGAAGAAAGGAAAATTAGAAGGTGTTGAAAGAAGAAAACAGAGGCATCCATATATTTAGTCTGGGGCATGAGTGTGTGTGGGTAAAGGGATTCTCCCTGAAGAAGTATAGATGTTATCTACTTGGGGGAAAGAGAAGGAAAAGGGAGAGTAGGATCCAACATTGGTTTAGGCATGTGAAGCCCACAGATAGGATGGAGCTCATCTCTATTAAAGAATAAAAGGAACTAAAAATGGCCAGTGTGGGAAGGTGGAAACTGACGACAGATGAAGCTAAAAATGAAAAAAAAAAGAAAGAAAGAAAGAAAGAAAAAGGACATCATTCAGGGCCTTATGAACCTTATTAGGGATTTGGGTCATTTTTCTAAGAATGATGACAAGTCACTAAAAGGTTTTAGTGATGCAATCAGATTTATGATTTCTAAAATTACTTTGGCTACAACATAAATAATAAATTCAAGGAAGGAAAATTTTTTTTTTATTAAAATAATCTCTAAGAGCACTTGGTAATAGTAGAGGAACAGGTGGATTTGAGGTTTAATTAGGGATAGAGAGTAAGTTACAGAATTATCTTCACCCTAACACCTATTGCCACTAAAAATTATAACACCTAGTGATTGAGTGCATCTAGGAGTTAGTGGAAACAGAGATGGCAAGAATGACAGCCAGGTTTCTGCAATCAGATGAATGATTAACTCACTTACTAAGATAAGGAATTCTGCATGAAGAGCAAGTTTGTGGGGAAAGATATGAGTGTAGTCCTGTGTATGTTAAGGTTAAGGCAACTTTGAGACATGTAGGTGGAGATATTCAGCAGATGGATGGAACAATGGATGAGCGTGGAATTGAGAGAAGTGGTAACGACTGGGGGGAAAATTTGGGAGTCTTCAGCATGTTGATTGTAACAGAAGTCATACTATGGGTGAAACAATTTAGGAAGAGAAAAAGTAAAAAGAATAGGGAGGACTTTGAGCCTTGAGGAACTCTCAACTTTTAAAGCCATACAGAAAAACATTAGCTGTCAACATAGACAGGGAATAGCATAATAAGATAAAATTGTCTTTGGACAGCAAAGGGAAGAAAAGGTATCAAAATGGAGGTGTCACTAACCTGTGGAATGCTGCTGACAGATTAAGAAAAATGAAGATGGAGAAATGTCCTCTCAATTTTGTGATACTAAGGTCACTGGTACCTTTAGAAAGTACATTTGGAAAGAGCAGTGAGGAATGGAAACCTGACTAAAATAGGCAGAGAAGTGAAAGGAAAGGAAGAAAATGAAGGTACTGAGCATGTGGAGGGATAGACAGAAGTTGAGGAGTCCAGGGAAGGGAGTCAGGGAACTTTTTAGTTGTTGTTAATTGCCGCTGGCTGCTATTTCACTGATGGCTGCTATTGTTGTTTTTGTTTTTCAGATGAAAAAGGCTTAAGCAGATTTAAATCTTTAATGTGTATGATCCAGTGAAGAAGAACAATTAAAAACAGGAGAGAGCACCTAATGAAAGAGTCACGTTCCTGAGAAGGCACAGGAAAAGGGAACTTGTTAAAAGGAAAATCCCTCCACTTTAACAGGAGGTACAAGCAAGAGAAGGGTGCAGGAAAGGTTGTATTTATAGACTTGGTGGAGGATGTCAACACAGTTCCCTCTGATGGCTTCGATTTTCTTTATTAATTAGAACATGAGGCCACCTGCTGACAGTGAGAGACAAGGTAGAAAAAGTCAGGCACCTGGATGGCTCAGTGAGTTAAGCATCTGACTCTTGATTTTGGTTCAGGTCATGATCTCACGGTTCCAGAGTTGGAGCTCTGCAGCACAGAGCCAGCTCGCTCTCTCCCTCTTTCTCTACCCCATCCTTGCTGTGCTTTCTCTCTTCTCAAAATAAATGAATTAAACTTAAAAAAAACAAAGGTAGGAAAAAGTATCTGAGGTTTGAGGAGAGTACAACAGAGAAAAAGTGGAATGTGATACAGTGTGAAAGCCCTGCTTGAATGTGGTGAGCATGAATTTATGAATTAGTGAATGTTTACCCCCTTTTATACATATTCTGACATTGTTCTATAGGATACAATAAATGACATAATAAAAAACCTAGACCCCCCCATCATTACTGTAATAAGAGTTTATTATATCTTTAGATATCTTATTATTCTACAGTTCATGTTATTCATAATAGCACAGGTAAACTTGATTTGATGGAAAAAGTATAATTTTCTTTTTGTTTAAGATGATGTTTTCCAAATATAGCCAACTTCCACCAATTTGAACAAATTGAGATGACTACATTTTCAAATTGGTAAGCTGTCCATATGGATGAAGGAAGCAATTAATTTACCAGGATTTCTCTGTAGGTACTGCTGCCCTAGTTTTCTCTCTTTGCCCCCTCTATAAACCAATAGTGGCTTACAAATTTACAATTTACTAGTTTAATAAATGGCTAAGACAGCACTGAGCACAGAGCAAATGCCAAACAAATAATTGCTGTTTGATAACAACGGTTCTTATCAGCAAGCCCAGTATTTGTATGTAAAAGAGTGCTTCCAAGGGGCTTAAAAATAGTTTGCTCTCTTAAATGAGTTCAACATACCCACAGAAATCATGTTGACACTACCTACTTGCTTAGCAAAGATAAACATTCGTCCTAGTCCAGTCTGAATTATTTTAATTGCAAAATTTTGGCATTAGAATTAAGGAAGCTCCACTATTTCGAAAAATATTTTGGTATAAATAAGTTACAGGCTCACCCGCACACTACTACCTCTCTCAGGATGTTGGGGGAGGTGCTGGGGGCTGTGGAGGATTATTCACCAGAGGACATCTTCATTTCAGGTTGACCACAGACCAGTAGGCACATTAGCAAATTGAACAGAAGTAAGCAAGACCCAAACTATCCTGGCATGAAACTATTGACTGTGTCCTTTTTATCAGAGATCATCTATTTTCTTCCAACAGGATTGGAAACAGTCTTCACTGGTGGTTATAAATTGCTCATTAATCAAAATGGATTTATTGAGCATCCATAGTGTGCAAAGCCTGCACTAAGTGATTCAAAATAACAGGTTGCCTAGTTACCATAAAATGGAAAAATTCCCCTGTGAAGGTTAAAATTAAATGAAAGGCAGACAAGAAAACATTATCTTTGATGGCATCTGACTATTTCACAGGACTTTTTCTGCCATTACAGCCATTTTCTCTTAAAGATAACAGTCTTTCACTCATTCATTCACTCACTTATTTTCATTCATTTATGTAATTGAGTCCCCACTATGACTATGTAAGATCCTTTGCTTGATGCAATAAGGCAAACAAACATGATTCAATTATGACTGCATAAGCATGAGTCTTAGCAAATTTACCAAGCAAGGACTGTACTTCTGTTGATCTTTATTTAATGAGCCTAGTACTAGAGCCTTCTTTATTTCATATGAAATCTGTAGGCACTGAAGCATTACTGAAATGCTCCTTGCAAATGTATCACTCATTTTCTTGTTGAACTGTAAAATCTTGTTGAATATAGATTTACTAATAAATTGCTTTCATATTTAAATTAAACCAGTGAATATGATATAATTTTTTTTCAGAATGAGATCTACTTTATACTAGCTTAACTAGTTAATAAATAGAAAAGACCACAGACAGGGAACTGATATGCATAGTTAACTGTGATTTTCTGTGAAAATGCATATTCTATATCCATGAATAGCATTGCCAGTCACAGCCAAGACCCTTAAGTGCATAGCCTCTGAAATGAGCAGGTAGCCAACGTCTGCCCACAGAGGCCCAGGATCCTCATTTGCCCCTCCCTTCTACGTATTGAATTTGTGTGCTCAGTTCTAGTCCCTGCAATTACTTCTTAGGGCTACTGTAACAAAGTACTGCTACCTGGGTGCCCTAAACAACAGAAATTTATTGTCTCACAGTCTGGAGGCTAGAAGTCTGAAATCAAGTTTGGTTTCATTCTGTGGGCTGTGAAGGAAAGATCTGTTTGAGGCCTCTCTGGCTTGTGGATGGCCATCTTCCCCCTGTGTTTTTTGACATTGTCTTCCCTCTTTGCATATCTGTCTCGGTGTCTAAATTTCCTCCTCTTATAAGGATACCCATCATGATGGATTAGAGCCCACCTAATGACTTCATTTTAACTTGATTACCTCTATAAATGCCATCTCCAAATTCTTCAAGTAAGGTCACTTTCTGAAATACTAGTGATTGAAAGACAAAAAGTGGAGGGGGGATAATTCAAGCCATAACAGTCCCCAGTTTCTCTAAAGACCTAGTCATCCCTCAATCATTTCTTCCTCTCTCTCGGTCTCTCCAGGATAGCTTCAGAATGCAATTCTTGTGTGTGTAGAAGTCCTCACTTTGTCCGTAAACCTAACCCATGTTATCCAGCACAGTTAACCAAAAACTATAGAACGCATTCCCTCAAATATAATTATTTAGCTTCCTTGGCGACCTATTTCCTAAATGGTAGAATTTTCAAAGGGAGAAGGGATAACTGCTCCTCTATACCCTCCCTCTTTGTTCCCCCTTCCCCTCTTTGCTGGCATTGCCTTTGTACTGGTCACCATAATGTTTTGCTGAAACTAAACAGCAATCTCCTAATTAATCTTCCTGTCTCAAGCTTCATCTCTTTCCAATCTATTCTTCACATTGCTTCCAGAGAGACTGTTCTAGAACAAAACCTATCACATGACGTCCCACTTAAAGTCTGTCAATGGTTCACTTCTGCTGTCAGGTGAAATCCAAATTTCTGCATGTCACCTTTTGTTCTTTTAATGCATTTTTCCTTAGTAGCATTCTATACTTTAACCATACTAAGTTGGGCATAGTCTCTGAATAAACTGTGTTCTTCCATGCCTCTGGATCTCTGCACACAGTTCTCATTCATCCATATACCATACAACTCCTGTTCATGTATCTGATTCTCTTTCTCTGAGGCTCCAATCAGGCAGCAAACTCCTACAGTAAGCTTCTACAAGATCCCTCCCCTTCTATCCTCCTGGAGCACTTATGCTCACCTCTCTCATTACACTTAATTACTCTTAATTTTAACACACCCTAAGCTCCTAAATATCAGAAGTTTCACTGTTTCCTCAGCAACATTTAGCACAATGCCTAGAACACTGTAAGTACTCAGTAAGTGTTTACTGAGTGGATAAGGAACTGTAGGGTAGCTACCTACCCAGTTCAGTTTAAGGGCCTCTAAAAGACTCATGTGCATCAAGAGATGTCTCCATATTCTGAAAGTCCTACCTTTATTAGTAAAGGACTTGGTAAAATGGGAAACATCAGTGGCATCAAGAGAGGTCAATGACTTCCCTGAGTTCATCAGCTTTAGTTAGTTGGTCCTGAGGGGAAAAGGCAAAGCTAGGTATGGGTCATGAGGAATCAGTAATAGCAGACTGAGACCTAGAAGTAATTGGATCCATACAAAACCTAAGCTACAGGTTAATGGAATCAACAAAAGAAAATAACACAGACTGTGTCCTCATCCAGATAGAAGACAAACAGTGATGTTGATCTTCTCTTCCACCTGCTAGGTTAATTATGGAGGGGAATTTTGTGTGCTTCACTTGATAAAGTTCTATCTAGAATTAGAACAGAAACTGCTCTGACTTGTATTCACCCCTATTCCTATCATTAAAGAGAAAAATTCTTCAATTTAAATTCTGGACTCCCTCACCTCTAGAATTTACAATCGTGGTAAAAAGTACAGACTACCAATCATTATGAATTAACCTGGGTCAACTGAGCAAACTGGATTCTTTTATATTGAAACCAGATGACTGAACACAATCATGGAAATCATATAGTCATGCAAATTAACTCTTACCCCTTGAAAACAGTACTGTTTTCTTTAAAAACAGTAACAGCAACAAACAGCTCAGGCATTATGGGAAATCTGTATTTTCCAAAAGAGGCTATAAGAATATCTTCTTATTTTTTTTTAATTTTTTTAATGTTTATTTATTTTTGAGACAGAGAGAGACAGAACATGAATGGGGGACGGTCAGAGAGAGAGGGAGACACAGAATCCAAAGCAGGCTCAAGGCTCTGAGCTGTCAGCAGATCTCACAGACCGTGAGACCATGACCTGAGGCGAAGTTGGAGGCTCAACCAACCCAGGTGCCCCAAGAATATCTTCTTATAACATGACTTTAGTAACACTTTTCCATAAAGGGTAGAGGTGATTAAATCCCTTGCACTTAAATATATGTAGGCCCTTAAATACCACAGAAGTGACATTGCCTTCTGAGTTAAGTCAAAAAGCAAAACAGCTTCTGCCTCATTCTCTTAAGACACTTGACTTGGAAGACCGTCACTTACCATGAGGAAGTCTACATAGGCCATACCAGACATATGAATAAGAATCAGTATTGAGAATGGATCCTTCAGCCCCACCCATGCCGTAAAGCTGCCACAGGTGATATCACTTGAGGCAGAAAAAAAAACTGTCTCTGTAGAGTTGTCCCCAAATTGTAGATTTACAAACAAAATAAATGGCTAATTTTTTTGAACTCACTAAGTGTTGAGGTAACTACCTCAATGTGTTGGATGTTATGCAGCCATCAATAACCAGAATAGATTCTGACATTTGGAAATGGGTGTTGCCATAACAAAAATCTAAAACATGTGGCATGAACTTTGTGACTGGGCAGCAGGCAAAAGCTAGAAGGGTCTCAAAGTGAATGACTGGGGAAGCCATAAGGGCCAAGGAGACGGTTCCTGGAAGCCCACAGAACTATGAGGAAGCTGTTGGTGAAGGTGTAAAGGAGAGCAAATGTAATCAGAAGCTGAAAGTAAGGCATCATTTGTATTGTAGTAGTGGCAGGTTTGGCAACATTGACATCTGAAGTAACATGGAAAATAGAAAATTAACCAAATGAACTCTATGATCTAAGGATGTTTCCAGGAAGAATATTGAAAGAGCAACCTGGCTTTGTCTGGCTGCCTGTGATAACATGCAAGCAGAGAGAAAACTGAAGAATAACCTACCAAATACAAAGGAGCCAGGAAATTCTGGGTTTCTTATTTGCAGTTGCTCCAAATGGCAAACAATTTTCAAATTAAGGCCAATGACCAAATCTGAGTGGGATGCAAGATTATTTGTTAAGGCCTGAGACAGCTCTCAGGTGGTGCTGTATAGAATCTTTAAGTCGGACAAAAAAACCCTCTAAGTATTTTTAAGGGCATGACTCACAGATTCTCCCTGTTCAATAGTAGGGTTTCTAAGAGTCTCAAGGATATTATCACACAGAGCTCTCATAAGGAGTCTTAGGTAGAGAAGAGCCAATCTGGAACATAAGCTTTTGTCTAATGAAGTGAAATACAATTGGAACACAAAAAGTCCACAAAGTTTTAAGAGAAATTTTATCAGCTTGAACTGGAAGGAACAGAAATATAAAACAGAGACCCTTTGACTCCTAATCTTTAAAAGACAGAAAAAGCAGGTAAGAAAGACACTCAGCTGTAAACACAGGCTACTTTATATGGAAAATAAAGAATGATTCAGAGGGTGGAACCCAGTGCCACAGAGAACAACTCCTATGCCACAAGACTGAGTCTTAATCAAGGAACTGTGTATGCCTGATTAGATTCAGAATTGCCACAGGCTAGTGACCACTGTATGCCTTGTTCTCCCTATGTTTGGATGGGAGTATCAATTATGGTTTCCCTATGCCTGATTCACTACTATATGTTGGGTATGTAGGAAAGAAGACTGAAAACTGGTCTCAGGTCATCACTGCCAAGAGCAAAGGCAGTCAAGAACCTGCACCACCAGAACTACACCAGGGAGATGCATGCACACCTGAAACTTGATTTGGAGCTTGTAATAATAGGCTAGTGTTTAGAAATCCTGAAGGTATAAACAAGTATAATTTCCATCGGAAAAGGATATATTGGGGCACCTGGGTGGCTCAGTCGGTTAAGCGTCTGACTTCGGCTCAGCTCATGATCTCATGCTCTGTGAGTTCAAGCCCCGCATCAGGCTCTGTGCTGACAGCTCAGAGTCTGGAGCCTGCCTCAGATTCTGTCTCTGTCTCTGTCTCTGTCTCTCTGCCCCTTCCCCACTTGCACTCTCTGTCTCTCTCTGTCTCTCTCTCTCTGTCTCTCTCTCTCTGTCTCTCTCTCTCTCTCTCTCTCTCTCTCTCTCTCTCTCTCTCAAAAATAAACATTTAAAAACAATTATTTTAAAAGACATTTTGGAAAAGAATATAAATTATTGTGCCCAAAGGGCAGATGATGGCAGATTTTATTTTCCAAAATTGACAGCAAATGTATCTCCCATTTTTATTACAAAGCACCATTGACACTCCTTCCATTAAGAAGTGGGGTTCATTGGGGCGCCTGGGTGGCACAGTCGGTTAAGCGTCCGACTTCAGCCAGGTCACGATCTCGCGGTCCGTGGGTTCGAGCCCCGCATCGGGCTCTGGGCTGATGGCTCAGAGCCTGGAGCCTGCTTCCGATTCTGTGTCTCCCTCTCTCTCTGCCCCTTCCCCGTTCATGCTCTGTCTCTCTCTGTCTCAAATATAAATAAACGTTAAAAAAAAATTAAAAAAAAAGAAGTGGGGTTCATGTTCTCTCCCGTTGAATCTGAGTAGACTTGGAATTATATAGTATAAGTGATTATCTGTGACTTCTAAGGCTAGATAGTAAAAATAACACCTGTTTTTTTTTTTTTTGAGTTGCTTGTTCTCATAATCTAGCCAGTATGTCATGAGGAAACCAAGCAATCCATGGAGAGGAAAAATGGTCCCCAGCCCATAAACCTAGCCAAACTCTAAGCTATCACCAACTTGCCAGCCATTTGTAGGCCATCTTGAAAATAGGTCCCTTATCCCCCACTTGAGCAGCCCCAACTCATACCAAGTGGCACAGATAAGCTGTCCCTGTCAAATGAACTCACCAAACTTGCATGTTTGTGAACAAATTAAATGACTGATGTTCCTGTAAGTAAGTTTGGGGATGGCTTTTTAAACTTTGTTTAACATTTATTCATTTTTGAGTGGGGTAGGGGCAGAGAGAGAGGGAGACACAGAATTCAAAGCTCAGGCTCCAGGCTCTGAGCTGTGAGCACAGAACGCAATGCGGGACTCGAACTCATGGACTGTGGCATCATGACCTGAGCTGAAGTCAGGCGCTTAACCAACTGAGTGGGGTGACTTTTTAAATAGCAATAGATAACTGACACAGACATCATCTCCTTCATGAAGTCTTCCCCAAGCTCCCAGGTGAAGTTAAGTTCCTTTTGTCTGTTCCCCAAATACTTGTATAACATTGACTTAAACTTATTACACTCTATTGAAATTAACTATTCACTTGTCTGCTTCCATGAGAGTGCAAGAACAGGCCTGTGCCTTCTGGAAAAATTAGCTCTTCAAATATGTTACTTTTGCCTCATTTTTCTCTCCTCTCCTTCTGAAGCTTTAAATAAACAAATTAGAATTTTCTAGTGTATCCTCCAAGTCTCTTACCTTCACATTAAATTTTCCATCTCTGTCTCTCTGTGCAACATTCTATAAAACTTCTTCTGCCCTAATTTCCAGCTCACTAAATCTCCCTTCAGCTGAATCTAATCTGATGTTCCACTTATCCAATGAGTTTGAAATCTGAGGTAGTTTGTGTGTGTGTGTGTGTGTGTGTGTGTGTGTGTGTGTGTGTTTATAGTAGCATGGTCATTTTTCAGCCTGCACCTGATAATTCCAATATTTGAAGTCCTTTCACATGTGGATCTCTTATTTCTTGTTTTTGTGATTCTGGTTTCAAGGTTTCTTTCCTTAATTATTGTACACTGCTAATATTAATCAGAAAAGTATTTGGGGCCTATAAAAAGAGTATATTCCTCTTTAGAGGCAGAGAGAGAATCCCAGGAGGGGTAGTGGAAGAGAGAAAGGAGGAGAGGGAGAGGGAGAGGGAGAGGGAGAGGGAGAGGGAGAGGGAGAGGGAGAGGGAGAGGGAGAGGAGCAGGGCTCACCCAATGTGGGGCAGGAGCTCAGTGAGGGTATTACTTTAAATTAAATTCATGGGTTGACAGTTTTTGGACCATTTAGGTGATAGAAATTTGTGGTACAAATTTGTGTGAGGACCAGTTTGTTGGTAATAACACCTCAGGAATTTCCCTCTTTGTTCTTCTCACAACAAATCATCTTTCTTTGGGGTGGGGGTTATGGGACAAGTTTATTTCTGATTACTGTGAGGTATAGCCCCTGGAGTCCCAGCTCTATGGAGGAAGATTTTCCTATTAGGGTCTCCATGCTGGACAGGCACAGAGATTTTTTTTCTCTACATAAACCTTGAGGTTTACGAGGCATTAAGCACCAGAATTCAACAGCAGGCTCAGAAAATTCCCTCAGTACAAAACAGCTTTAGTAATCCGCTGGTTTCCCACCTTCACGAATGTTTTGGTCTGATTATATCTTACTAACCTACTAACCCCAAAAAGTTTCCTAATTTATACGTTATTCAATTTTTTTAATTTTCCTGTTACCTTTTTTGTGCTTTTAAGTTTTTCTTTTCTGTATTTTTAGCTAGCATATTTAATTGTTTTTAGCAGGAGAAGCCTAATCAGCCTTGTTACCTGGGTCCATGTCTTTTTCATCCCTGTATCCTCAGCGTATAGAACATTGCTTGGCACATGAAGGAACTCAATTAGTTTTTGATTGTTTAGTGAATAAATCCCTGTCTTCTTTGACTCTTTCATTCCTGCCTCCACCGCCCACAACACATCCATATTTTCTGTGCCCTAATTAAAGCTCTTTTACATTTTATACATGTATGCCTTCTATTTTTCTATATTTACTGAGCTTTGCCCTGACCTCCCCAGTATTTCCTGGTTACCTCTCCTATGGAAGAGTTTTCATTCTTTTTTTTTTAATTTTTTTTTAACATTTATTTATTTTTGAGAAAGAGAGACAGAGCAGGAGCAGGGGAGGGGCAGAGAGAGAGGGAGTCACAGAATCTGAAGCAGGCTCCAGGCTTTGAGCTGTCAGCACAGAGCCCAATGTGGGGCTTGAACTCACGAACCACGAGATCATGACCTGAGCCAAAGTTGGTCGCTTAACCAACCGAGTCACCCAGGAGCCCCTGGAACAGTTTTCATTCTTGTCAACTGCCATAGTTTGGGATCAGCACTGACTTCACTTTTTGTGACTACTTCTGATAACTCACTATTCCACTTTTATCAAATATCTGCTGCTTTTCTGAAGATTATGCTATCCTATTATAACATTCTTTTTCTGATTTTGTTGCTACCTTATGTGAACTTCCAGTTATACCTCCACATTTCTTGAGAATTTCAGCATGTGGTTCACG
Source organism: Felis catus (assembly GCF_018350175.1). Taxonomy (NCBI): domain Eukaryota; kingdom Metazoa; phylum Chordata; class Mammalia; order Carnivora; family Felidae; genus Felis; species Felis catus. The sequence continues at coordinate 120,167,102 of NC_058374.1, forward strand.
ATTTCAACTATACTTCATCCCCCAATATAAAGTATAACATAGTATTTAAAAGCACTGGTTGGGGGCGCCTGGGTGGAGCAGTCGGTTAAGCGTCCGACTTCAGCTCAGGTCACGATCTCGCGGTCCGTGAGTTCAAGCCCCGCATCAGGCTCTGGGCTGATGGCTCAGAGCCTGGAGCCTGTTTCCGATTCTGTGTCTCCCTCTCTCTCTGCCCCTCCCCCGTTCATGCTCTGTCTCTCTCTGTCCCAAAAATAAAATAAAAAACGTTGAAAAAAAAAAAAAAGCACAGGTTGGACAATCAAATGCAAGTCCAAGACCTATCCCTTATTAATAAAGAACTCTGGGAAGTCACCTAATATTTCAGTGTTACAGTTTCTTCATTTGTAAAATGGTAATAATGATATTATTACCTGATACCATTGTAACAATTACATGCAATAAGGCATATAAAGTACTTAGAACAGTATCTGGCACTTAGTAAATGCTGAATAAAGTTGAACTATTTTCATTATTATGCTCTTACCTCATCCTAAAAATCCTCCTTCTGCATGCTTATGACTCATACAACACCCTTTGTCTCAATGCTTTCTCATTTGTCCACTTCTATAAAATTTCTCAGTTATTATCTAAAATGGCATTTCTGAATTTTACTTTAATCCTTCTCAAGATCTACCTCTTCTTTTCAGCCAGTGACTTTTTATCTGAATCCAGAAATGTAATCCATTTGGAAATACATAGTTCAGAATTTCTCTATATTCATAACAATGCTCTATCTTCTCTCTGGGGGAAGTAATGTCTGGGTCTTCTCTACCCATTGTGTTCTTTCTTCTTAGTTTTTATCTTTAATCTCTCCACCAGCAAATTTCTTTAACCTCTGAACTTGACCAAGGCTTACTTATTCTAAAATAAAACTAGATATTTCTCCCTTGCACCTCTTTTTTCTCATGTTACTATCCTATCTCTTCTAATCTTCTTGAAAGGGTAATCTGTACTCTCCCATTTTCCAGTGTCTCACTGTTAACTTCCAGAAATCTGAAAATTTTATTTCATCACTTATAAAACTTACTTTTCAAAATTAAGCAGCAATTGGATTGTCAAACCAAAAATCCCTCTATTAAGTTTCTCTTACACTTCTTTGCAGCATTGAATATATTGACCACCCACTTGAAACATTCCTCCATCATTAGAGTTCATGTTACTATCTTGCATTCTTTCTTAGAGGTGGTGGTGAAGTAACAGAGGTATAATGATAGTCAAATACTCATGTTCAAGAAAGGCCCCCTTATGTATTGATCTTAAATAAGACACTTAGCTCCAATTTCCTTATCAGTAAAATGGGCATAATATTTACTTAACTTGTACACTAATTGATAATGAAAATAAATAAAATAATGGATCTGAAAATAGCATGAAAGATATAAAATATATAAAGTACCTGAGTACATTTCAATAAACAGAAAACAGGATACAGAAAAGTATATTAAAAGACTTGCTACCAAATCTGCTACGAAGTTCTAAAGGACCTCAAGGTTTTTTTTTTCTTAAAGAACCCCAAGTTTTGCATCTGACCTAAAAGGTTTTTCACTTTTGCAAGGTTTCAAAGTGCCTTCACCAAGGCAGTACCACTCTTGTCAGGAAGTTAAGAGACATTGTATCAAAAACTCTGACTTCTGGGACTCACTTCAAAATGCAAAAAATGATTAGTGTGACTATACTGGGGCACTTTCATGTTTAAAATATTGTGGAAAATCAAAATATTAATGATGCCTCTTCACACACACAAGCATGCAAACTGAATTGGTCCAATGTAAGAAATATTACCCGTTCTACAAAAAAATTAATATTAGAAAAGGAAATATTACCAGTTCTTGGAGAAGGGGCCCTTGCAATTTCTAAGGAGCAAGGTTTCTTTGTAACTGCTATGTCCGTGAGATCACATAGAAAGTTCTCATTTTCTGAAGGAAATGTATCGAGAGAAGCAGATGGTACAATTTCCATAGTGTAATTCCTCTTCTTTGGATAGGACTCCTGAAAGGAAGGAGAAAAAATAAAAATAGCTTTGTGATAAAGACACAGCTTGTTTGATTTATAAAAACTAGAAAAGATAATCAGATTCATCAGTTCTTCCAAAACTGATTAAGAGATGCTGATTCATCTGTTTGAATAAGTTATATCATCATGTAACCCCAATATTATCAGTGATCTTTTTCGAAGAGTCCTGACAGTTCGGTTCCCCTGAATTTATCACTGACATACTAAAGTTCATGATCCTTTGTCATGATCTCTTTTTGTAGTATATGGCTATTTTCTAGTTGTGGCATAAACTGTTGTTTAATCAACAGTTATTCCCAAGACTCTACTCCCTTGCCAGCTTCCTAGGGATAGCCAGCCACGTGACTCAATTTTGGCCAGTTAGATAAAAGGGAGACTTCTGGAAAAATATTTTTCCCCAGAGAAAGAAACATGCAATGGGGCTCTTTCAGAGCCTTAGCCACCTTCAGTTTCCTCTCTCTGGATGCAATTTTGATGTCTGCACACAGGACAGGCATGTTGTGACCATAAGGTAACAACCTTAAGATCAAAAAGGTAATGGGCTAAGAATGGCAAGAGAAGGATAAAACACGCCTAGGACCTTGATGATATCACGGAGCTACTGAAAGAGCCCCAGGACTGAAAGAGCCCCAGGACTGAAAGAGCCCCAGGACTGGTTAGTTACTACAGAATTCTTAAATAAAAAAGTCCTTGTTGTTTGAGCCATTGCTAATAGGGATTTTATTTATTTATTTATTTATTTTTGTCATTTCAGGTTAGGATAAAATGAAGGTCCAATTCTATACTACTGATTCTTTTAAGCATTCTAAAAATAGGAATTCATTTCATTTCACAAGATCTTAATTTCATATACAAGGCATTAATTGGTCAACAGATATTATTTGGCATCTATCATATCTACTTAGGACTACACTAAGTGCTAGAGATTTTTAAAACCTAATAAGGTACAATCCTTGCCTTCAGAAAGTTCACAGCATACTAGAGAAGAAAAACAGATACCTGCATAATGAATTTCACTATTAATTATGTTTTGTTTTTGATGTTTGTTATTTTTACAAAGCATAGTTCACTATCAAAAGAAAAAGACAAGAAAAAAAATAAACTCATTTTCAAAAAAATCTCCCAAGATATGACCCAAGGTCAGTAAAGATTTAGTATAAGCTCCTATTTTTTCTATAATGGTATTTACAGTACTGTAGAATAAGTATTCAAGGTCAGTGTAATTGCTTTCAGACCATACCAGACCCTCACACATCAAAGAATCAATTATGTTCACTCTACTCTATTGAAAGCAGGAAATTGAGAGTAATTTATTTTTAACAACAAAGGGTGACAAAGTAGAAAGTATCCAGGGGAAAGCAATCAAGATGGTATATGATTTGAAAATCATGTCACAGATGAAATGATGAAAGGAGCTGCCATGTTCTATCCCGGAGAAGCCTTACGGCAGCATCATAGTTTTCTCAACACATTTGAAAGGCTATCCCTAAAGAGCTCTCCCACAAAGCAGGGGATGGGGAGAAGTTGCTATGGTAGATTATTCCAGAGTTCTTAAAGGCAGAACAAAGACCAACATTTATAAGTCAAAAAGGGCAAATCCGAGTCAGAACAAAAAAAAAAGCTCTATGAATTAATAATATTGCTTATCTTTTATTTTTTATTATTATTTTTAATATGAAATTTATTGTCAAGTTGGCTTCCATATAACACCCAGTGCACCAAAAGGTGCCCTCCTCAATACCCATCACCCACCCTCCCCTCCCTCCCACCCCCCATCAACCCTCAGTTTGTTCTCAGTTTTTTAAGAGTCTCTTATGCTTTGGCTCTCTCCCTCTCTAACCTCTTTTTTTTTCTTTTAAACAAAAATGCACTAATGTAACAATAGCTGAAAATACACTAGAAAGCAACAAAAGAAACTCCTAATTACTGGAAATCTTTAAGTAGAACTATGTATTGATAAAATTATCTATAAAACACATTGTAAAGTGAATATATCAGATGACTGTAAACTCCATGAAGGCTGGAATTTGTTTTGTTCACCACTCTATCCCCAGATTCTGATACAAGTCCTGCCATATAGGGGCAATAAATATTTATTGATCAAATGAACACTCTCTAATGTCCTTTTTAAAAAATTCTAACTATCAATTAGGGAGATGATTATGCCTTGTTCAGATATAAATTACTTTGCTCTGCAGTTTGGTTATTATTATCCGTTACTGGTATTGCTTACTGTTTTACATGTCAAAAGTAAAAACTGAGTTAATGATAATAAGATTACAAAGAGTCATGAAAAAAGTCCCTAGCTTAAACCCTAGTTCATCTTAAAATCAAATTAATCAGAACAACCCATTCTTCATGGATTTAGTTAGATTGGAATTTTACTCTGTTTATAAAGAATTATGAATATTTAATGGCCTTGAAAAATGCTCTGTAATTTAACCACACAGAATGCGTTACTTTGCTTTCTCCTTAAAAATGAAGTATATTATTCATTAGAGAAATATTAGAAAATATAAAGAAAGAAAAAAAATCACATGAAAACACAGCATGCTCAGGAAACTAATGGTAACATTTTGCTGTACATCCTCCCAGACTGCTTCCCTCTGTAAATGTGTGTGTGGACATGTGAGTGTGTGCAAAGGAAAGAAAAAATATTTTAAACAACAATGAAATACACTCTCTTCTGCTTACTAAAAAAGTGCCATCATTTCTCATTAAAGAAGGCACACTCAACAAAATATCTGACTAGTATCCCTCAACAGAGGGATGGATATGTGATATAATAAAATAATGAGATGAATCTATGTGTGTCCACTACTCAGTTTAGAACATTACCATGAAACCCAGGCTTCCCACCTGTGCTCCCCTTTCCAATTTCTCCTCCTCCCTCCCCAACCATGGCTAATATTTGTTCTGAACTTTGTGTTCCTTGAGTTGTTGTTGAAATTTAACTATATATGTAAGCAGCATTGATAAAGAATAAATTGTTTTGTACTACATGCTTTTGACTTTCATAAGAATAGTATAAAATATTCTTGCTCTTCTATGACTTTTTCAATCAATATAAAGTTTCTGAGTTTCATTTGTTTTCAAAGTGGTAATGGAATTCACTGTATAGGTATACAATATTACTTTACAGATTCTCCTGACAGTGGGTTTTAAGCATTTCCTAGGTGTTTTATTATTAAGCACAATTTGCTATTAACATTCTGAATGAGTCTTTTTGTACAACTAACCAAGGTATGTAGTCATTGGGCAGAGAGTCAAGAACAGACACAAGGTGAGAAAAATTAATGAAATCAAGAGTTCTACACATACAGGAGCTTACAGCAAGAGGTGATCAGGAGAACCAAGACAGGATATCCTGTAGGTTCTACAGAAATCTTGAGGAGGACACTGCATTTTCCCACCCAAAGTAGGATGAAGGTTCAAGGGATTTTTCACAAGACCTTAATTTCATATACAAGGCATTATTGGTCAACAGATATTAACTGGGAATCTATCATATATACTTAGAACTATGCTAAGTGCTAGAGATTGATATCAAGATATCCTTGTATCAAGGTATTATCTATAAATATGTATATGTATTATATGTAATGCTTTGTATTCTGATATGTATTTACTTCTAATAATGCATTCTGAACAAGTTTCAATGACAAATATGTGTCTACATGATAAATTTAAGGTTAAGTCTCAGTATACACATGGTCATGATTTATTTTAGTGAATCTTATCATATTGAAATTTCGATGTTTTGATTTTAAGGGAACATTCTTATGCATATACCTGTGTTTAAATATTCAACTATTTCTTTTGAAATAGAATTCCTGTAACAATAGGTATATACCATATGCTTACATTTAATTGAATCTGTTTCTGGATTTCTAATTGGTTCCATATGTCAATCTATTCTAGTACCAAAATCACACTGTTTTGATTGCTGAAACCTTAAAATTAATCTTACTATCTGGTAGGATAAGTCTCTCCTCATGTTCATCTCTGTCAAAACATTCACGATTATCCTCATGTTTATTTTTAAAAAACAATCTTTAAACATTTTGTCAACTTCTCCTCAAATCATTCCCTCTCCTTTGTTTCCTGTCAGTAAATTGTACTGCCATACACCAGCCACTCTAACAATTTGGGGCTATTCTTCCATCCTCATTCTTCCTCAATGCTATAACCAGTCAATCCCCAAGTCCCTTACTTCATCATTGAATTATACCTCAAACACTTTCATTTCTCTCCATTCCTGCTACCACCCTAAGTCCAGGTCACCACTGTATCTCATTTGAACTACTATAACAACTTCTTAACTAGTCTCCTTGCCTTCTCTGTTCCTCTTCCAATTAATTCACTTTCAAACACTAGCATAAGGTTACACTAGTAAATTATGTCAAAATCAACTCATTTACTTTCATCATAACTTTTAGAGAGAACATAAAATGCTCTAGTCATAATATATGTTGATTCTTTTTAAATATTTAACATGGCTTTTCATGATATCTCAGAGTTTCTACACTAAATGATTTCATTAGATGCATTAATGATCCAGATAGCATGCTAAATGAAATAACTAGATCTGGGAGAATAAACCAGAGGTTAAACATAATCCCATTAATCTATAAGATAAGTGAGGTTAATTTCTAAAGACATGCTTGTCTATCACCTAGCAAAGTACCATATTCATGTTAGGACTCTGTCAATACATACTAAAAATGAATATATAAAATAATTCATATTTTAGTTAGTATATTAAGGCCAACATCCTCCACTGGAATTAAAAAACCATAGAGGCAAGGACTATGACCATGATTTTCATATAGTATGCACTTAATAAATATATGTTGAATTAATGAAACCTGAAACAATGTCATTCAGAAACTATTATAGATGCAAATCACTGTAAGAATAGCAACTTACACTTGTTTTATAGTCTGCAAAGTGAATAGTATTTCATTTGCCCAGATGATTCTTATTAGCCCTCACAACCAGCCTACCAATGTTATTAGTATCTCCACCCAAAAAATAAGGCTTGGAATTCCTCAGTGACTTCTTCAGTATTCAGCATCTGGTTAATGGAAGTTTCAGGGCTCCAACTGAGGTCTTGTGACAGCTAGTTTAGTGTTCATATTATTGTATCACAGATTAAAAAAAGGACTATGACAAGATCTTTATTGTCAGAACTAAGGGAAAGAAAAAACCTCCATATATTATTAGGTAGTATATAGCCTAGCCAACTTCCTAACCTTTGCAAGCCTTTTTCCTTACAGAGGGAAGCCTGGACTTTGATATACAAGCTAATTATCAACATACTTTTGATGATAAATCCTGGTAATGGACTAGATGAATCAAAAAAAAATTGGCCCTACAATTTGTGACTCACCTTCAAGGCTCCATTGTAGTTAATTTAGCATAATTGGGCTCCAATTGGTTAGCAGTTTTTGTTTTTTTTCTTGATATTTAGCCTCTAATTATATTCTAATGCCTGGTTGCAGGATCCCAGACTTGTTTCTGTGCTTGTTTCTTGTTTTTGTTTTTGTTTTTTTTAAATAAGAGTAGCATACCTAGGATTGTGTTCTCTATCTTGGCGTTTGCCAGCTGTCTCTTGAGGGACTAAAAATGCTCTGTCCCTGAATCCTGAACAGGTCCCTAAAGCCCTGAGTCTCTGACTTGACAGCTCCCGAGGGAGTGTCTGGCTTCCATGTTTAGTCTACTCAGTCAGCTTCAGTGTATCTGCTATAGTTGATTGTGCAATGTGTGGACCCAACAATACTTCTTCAAAAAGATGCATACTATAAGCATTGAATAAATTAATAGAACATATGCTCCCCCCCAAAATAAACAGGAGTAATAAAATGCCTAAATAATATGCTTTCATGTGCTGCTTACACTGTGCTCCCAAAAGTTTCAAAATTCCAGTGGTAAGCTAAATCTAACAAGTCAAATTTATTAGTGATTAAATATAAAGTCTTTTGGTTTAGCACATATATTAGTTATAAAAATTTAGCTTGAGGGTATATAGATAAGCAATACCATGAAAAAAGTAATTAGGAGGTACAGCTGACAGTATGAATGACAATATAATATACTCAAGAGATAATGTGACATTGACTGATTTAATACAAGTTTGATATTTAGATAGCAATTGTGACAGCCCTTCCTTCATCTGTGCTAATTAGAATTGAGAATTATCCTGTTCGGTAATTTCATAAAAGACAGGCTAACTGCATCATGTTGACCATCCTTATTAGGTGGTGCAGATTTTATTCATCAAAAGGATTAAGGGATACTTGACTTTATGACTTATGAAGAACCTTAGCAACAACTTGGGGACCCAGATATAGGCACAATTGTTTCTCAAATGCACCAATCATGTGACTTTTTATCAGAAATAAGTCTACCCAGGGTGCCTGGGTGGCTCATTCAGTTGAGCGTCTGACTCTTAATTTCTTGATTTTTGGCTCAGGTCATGATCCTAGCATCATGGAATTGAGCCCAGCATCAGGCTCTGCACTGAGCGTGGAGAGATTCTCCCTCTCCATCTCTGTCTCTCTCTCTCCTTCTGTCCCTCTCCCCTGCTCACTCTCTCTCTCTCTAAAGGAAAAGAAAAGGAAAAGAAAAGAAAAGAAAAGAAAAGAAAAGAAAAGAAAAGAAAAGAAAAGAAAAGAAAAGAAAAGAAAAGAAAAGAAAAGAAATAAGGCTACCTTAGGTGCTTTTCTAGATTACTTTGGCACAGCATCTCTGTGAATGTGATTCTATTCTTAACCACATGGAGGAAATGGAAGCAGCTTAACACTTCAGTGTGACCACACCTGGTGCCCTCAATTTGGTACTGGGGCCTGCATTAGAAAACATGCAAAGACCAAATGGACTGTTTTCTCTAGACGTGGGTAAGAAAAGTTTGAGTATCAAACCCATGTCATATAAAAAAAGATTGAAGATGAAAAGGTACAGGAAAACATTTATCACAAGTATTTGAAAAGAAGAGTGATTAGAATTGTTCTCTATCACTGAGAGGGTAGAAAGACTATAGATGGACAGATGGTAACAAGGAGACAGATTTCAGCTCAGGATGGGCTTTCTAACAATTAATGCTTCCCAGTATGAAACTGGCTGCTGGGCTCTGCTACTGGAAGTCTTCAAGCCTACACTGATCAACACAAGACGTCTCTTGAGAATAGAAAATGGTGATTTGACTCAGATGAGTTTTAAGATGTTAGGTAAATAAGACGATGAGAATAAAAGTGTTGGCTTAGTATTATGATAAGCTACCTGCATACTTTTACTGCTTTCTGAATCCTTTTTCTAATAATGGGAGCAGTAATACTAACACAAGGGAGTGTGGGTTTATGGCTCTTTCAAAGTTAGAGATGACTCACAATCCCAAATGACTCAAAGTAGGCAAAAGCTTTTGGAAGTGGTCTTAACTGTTCTGACATGTATCACAATTATCAAGAAAATTATACCTTAGAGACTTACAATGACATTCAAATATGGAAGACTACAATATAAATATGGAATAATAAGAAAATAATAATGAGAATCTTTGGGTAGGAGGGAAGAATGAGTGACAGCAGGACAGCCCTAGGAAAAGGAGCATTGATAATTGTGGTAGGCACTATAATGGCCTCTCAAAGATAGCCACATCCTAATCCCTGGAACCTGTGAATATATTATGTTACATGGCAAAAGGGACTTTGCAGATGTGATTAAGTTAAGAAACTTGAGATGGAGAGATCATCCTGGATTATTATAGTCATTGTAAAGAGAAAAGAGTCAGTGTCAGAGTGATGCAATGTGTTAGACTTGCTTAGCCATTACTGGCTTTGAAGGTAGAAGGCAGCCATGAGTCAAGGAATGGGCGAGCTTATAGAAACTAGAAAAAGCAAGAAAATAGATTCTCCCTTAGAGTCTCTAGAAAGAAATGCAGTCTTACCAACACCTTGAATTTAGCCCAGTGGGCACCATCTTGGACTACCAGAAATGTAAAATAATAAATTTGTGTGCTTTTTTTAAAGCCACTAAGTTTACGGTAATTTGTTTCTTCAGCAATGGAAAACTGATAGAATAACCTAGCAGAAGGCATCTCAAAGGAGGCAACAAGGATTGAGAGAGATACATTAAAATGAAAATCCAATGGAAAAATACTCCTTGTTATATTATGATATGATTCAATATTTTAACAAGTGATTCTTTCACTTTCACTTCATCTTAAATGTGATGCAGTAATATTGCAATAGAGTTTTCCTCCTACTGCATCTTGGATCTTGACAAGTAATCCTACAGTAAATCTGGAAAAATAAATGTGTGACAATAGCCAGGTAACAATTTGAAAAGAGAAAAGTAATGGAGGGGGTGGAGATAAGCCTTTAGCAGATATTTAAATAAATTATAAATGGTTCTGGTACAATAATTGAAAGGCAAGAAAGGAGAGAATTTTAAAAAACAAAGCTCCAACACTTGTGAAAATTTATTTTATTATGTTACAAAGGTGTTATTTCAAATCAGCAAGAAAAAAACGGGTTATTTAATAATTGCCAGTGAGATAACTGACAAGTCATTAGAAAAGAAATAATAAAGCTGGATTAATATTTCATTCCTTATAACAAAATAAACTCCAGATAAGTATTTAAATAATAAGTAAATACCCTTCTAATAATAAGCTTACAATAGGAATGAACTTTGAACAGGAGCTATAACCAGACATACAACCAGAGCTGCAGAGAACAACATTGATGAATTTGAGTACATGCAAATAATAACTTTCTATTAAGCCACTAAAATATAAAAACAATTAAGATACAAATGATAGATTTGGAAAATTCTTTGACACATATGATAAAGAGCTAATATCTTTATTATATAAAGAGAGTTACAAATCGAGATGAAAGAGATCATCAACCTAGGGAAAAGTGGACAAAGGATAAGAGTAGTTGAGAAACAGCTAGAAATTTCTTATATGAAAAGAGCTTGATCTAATTTATAATTAAATATATATAAATTAAAGTAACACAGGGTATACCATTCTTGATCAAATTGCTATAGAAAATACACAGTGTTAATGAGGGTTTGGAAAAATGGGTACTGTTAGTTGAAGTTTGTATTGGCTTAAAACCTCTTCCAGCTAATTTGTCAATTGTTACAGGAGACCTTTAGAAAGCAAATCTTTAGATTGCATCAGCTTTTGGACTTTTGCCATGTTGAAATTTTTCTTCCTTTGCCTGGAAACAGATGGGATTGATAAACTGCCATTATTATTCCTAAAGCATGATATTATAAGGCACTATTTATATGAATTGCATAACTATCACTTATACTTTCTAAAAAATTATGTACATTTGCTACTTTTTATCTATCAAATAATGAAGTGTGTGTGTGTGTGTGTGTGTGTGTGTGTGTGTGTGTGTGTGTGTAGGGGGGTATGTAGAGGGAACCCTGTCTCCTATGAAGCCTCTCTCATGAATGAAAAAAGTTGTAATCAGAAGCAATCATTTGAGTTGTAAATGGTGGTCAGGATGTCAGGATAATGTTCCCCTTTGGAAAGTGTTATCAGTTAATGTCCATGTATATCTATTCTTAGTTAAGACTCTCTTGATCAATCACTTCAAAGTTGAAGGTGCTGAGGAGAGGAGCCAAGGTGGCAGAACTGTATGGAAGTTTTTTGTGTGTCTCACATCCTTGAAATACAGCCAGACCAACACTAAACCATCCTATACACCTAGAAAACTGATCGGAGGATTAACACAACAATCTGCACAACCTGAACTGCAGAATTGAGCAGGTACATGGTGCAGAGAGGTGAACTGGGGAGCGAGAAGGCGCAGGAAGGGAGGTGCTTTTGCGAGTGGAGAGAGGACAGAGACTGGAGGGGGGGAATACGGGAAAAGCACCCCTCCCCAAAAGCAGCTGGAGAGAAAATGGAAAATTGGAAACAGCCACAGGGACTAAACTAAAAAGGGAGAAAGGAGAAAGGAGAGGGTTTAAATTCCATTAAGACTGTAAACAAGGGGAGCACAAAGGCTGCAACTCTGAAGCTCAATAACTGGCAGTGCTCTGGTGGGAAAGGGGAATCCCCAGGAACAGAGTGGGGTCTGGGAGGTTCTCAGGTCACATGGGGAAAAGCGGTTCCACTGCTGGAAGGACACCTGGCAGAGACTGTTGAAGCCACCCAGTCCCAGCCGACCCCAGAAGGCAGCCACATTCGCTGGTGCTGGGGCAAGGTCGTTAAGGGTGAAGCCTGGTGCCGATGTGTGTTGTGATTTTCCATAATCCCTGAAACGCTGCTGCTACACTGTCTTACAAACATTTTCTGGGACGGCCTGGCACCTGGCTGCAGTCTCGGGGCACCGGCGACAACAGGGTCCAGTGGGCATTCCTGGGTGCAGCCAATATTCGGCCATTCTTCATTCGGCCATTGCTTGGTGAGACCCTCCCACAGAGGGGTGGAGCGGGTCAAAGCCACAGTCCTTCAGACATAAGGGGCTGGGGAAAACAGCCGCATCTGAGACAAAACTCAGGAGAGAGGTACTACCTGGGGCCTGGTCACAGAGAGTGAAAAAGCGGGGAGTGGGCCACAGCTGAAGACAGAGGACAGGTGCGTGATTGCTGATCAGGGAGAACAGACTGGGTAGATGGGTGGCGCCATTTTTACCACTCCCGCACATGTGCATACGCACCTATGAGCTCCATAACAATCCACCCCAGTAGGCTAGCAACACCATCTAGTGGAGAGCAGAGCTGTTACGCCACCCAACTGGACCAACTTCACTCTTCAAGAACACAAGTCTCACCTCTGATTTAATTTATGGACTATAAAGAGCAACATAGACTGACTTCTAGGGGAAAATGAAGCAATTTCAGTTCTACTGCAATCTGTTAGCAGGTTCATCTATTCAATTTTCCTTCTTTTTTTTTCTTTTTTATTTTTCTCTTTTACAATTCTTTTCTTTTTCTTGAATATAGAAAAAAATTCATTTTTATTTTCAATTATTATTAAAAATAACTTTCTTTAATTTTTATTACTATATTTTTACTTTTGTGTAATTTTTTTCAAATTCTACTTTACTTCCATCATTTTATTTTAGACTACTTCAGTGTATTCACCTTTTCAAATTTTCAAACAATTTCCTTTCTTTTTTTTCTCTTTTTCATTTCTTTTCTTTCTCTTGAATTCAGAAAGAGAAAGACTTCATTTTTATTTTCAATTGCTATTAAAAAATATTCTTATTTAATTATCATTACTATATTTTTGCTTTTATGTAAATTTTTTCAAATTCTATTTTACTTCCATCGTTTTATTTTAGTCTACTACAATGTATTCACTTTTTCAAATTTTCACATGATTTCTTTTTTATTTTTTATCTTTTTTCTCTTTTTTGTTTCTTTTCTTTTTTCTTAAATACAGAAAACTAAACAATTCATATTTATTTTTAATTTTATTAAAAATATTTTTCTTTAATTTTTTTCTACTATATTCCTTTACTTTTGTGTATATATTTTCCAATTCCATTTTACTTCCATTATTTTATTTTAGTCTACTACAATGTATTCACTTTTTCAAATTTTCACGATTCCTTTTTTTTAATCTTTTTTCTCTTTTTCATTTCTTTTCTTTTTTCTTAAATACAGAAAACTAAAAAATTCATATTTATTTTTATTTTATTAAAAATATTTTTCTTTAATATTTTTCTACTATATTCTTTACTTTTGTGTATATATTTTCAAATTCTATTTTACCCCCATCATCTCATTTTAGTCTACTTCAGTGTATTCATTTTTTCAAATTCTCAAACGATTTCCTTTTTTCCCCCCGCCCTTTTTTTCTCTAATCTGTCAAACCACTTTCAACACCCAAACCAAAACACACCTAAGATCTAGCATCATTTATTCAATATGTGTGTGTGTTTTTAATTTTAATATTTTTTATTTTAATTTTCTTTAATTTCAATTTTTCTATCTCATTAATTCCTTTTCTTCCTTCAAAATGACAAAACAAAGGAATTTACCCCAAAAGAAAGAGCACGAAGAAACAACAGCCAGGGATTTAACCAACACAGATACAAGCAAGATGTCTGGACCAGAATTTAGAATCACGATAATAAGAATATTAGTTGGGGTCAAAAACAGATTAGAATCCCTTCCTGCAGAGATAAAAGAAGTAAAAAATAGCTAGAATGAAATTAAAAATGCTATAACTGGCCTGCAATCACGGATGGATGCAGTGGCAGCAAGGATGGACGAGGCACAACAGAGAATCAGCAATATAGAGTACAAACTTAAAGAGAATAGCGAAACAGAAAAAAAGAGGGAGATTAAGGCAAAAGAGCACAATTTAAGAATTAAGAATCAGTGATTCATTAAAAAGGAACAACATTAGAATCATAGGGGTCCCAGAAGAGGAAGAGAGAGAAATAGGGTTATGTGAACAAATCATAGCGGAAAACTTAACTAACCTGGGGAAAGACACAGACATCAAAATCCAGGAAGCACAGAGGACCCCATTTAGATTCAACAAAAATCAACCATCAACAAGGCATATCATAGTCAAATTCACAAAATACTCAGGCAAGGAGAGAATCATGAAAGCAGCAAGGGAAAAAAAAGTCTCTAACATACAAGAGAAGACAGATCAGGTTTGCAGCAGACCTATCCACAGAAACGTGGCAGACCGGAAAGAAGTGGTGGGATATATTCAGTGTGCTGAATCAGAAAAATATGCAGCCAAGAATTCTTTATCCAGCAAGGCTGTCATTCAAAATAGAAGGACAGATAATAAGTTTCCCAGACAAACAAAAATTAAAGGAGTTTGTGACCACTAAACCAGCCCTGCAAGAAATTTTAAGGGGGACTTTCTGAGGGGAGAAAAGTTGTGTAAATATATATATATACACACACACATATATATATATTTATATATATATTTATATATATATACACATATATATATTTATATATATACACATATATATACACACACACACATATATATACATATATATATATATATGTATATGTATATGTATATATACACACACACACACACACACACACACACACACACACACACACCAAAATCAGCAAAGGATTAGAAAGGACCAGAGAACACCACCAGAAATTCCAACTCCACAAGCAACATACTGGCAATAAATTCCTATCTTTCAGTACTCACTGTAAATATCAATGGACTCAATGCTCCAATCAAAAGACATATGGTAACAGAATGGATAAGAAAACAAAATCCATCTATATGCTGTTTACAAGAGACCCACTTTACACCTAAAGACACCTTCAGATTGAAAATAAGGGGATGAAGAACCATCTATCATGCTAATGGTCAACAAAAGAAAGTCAGAGTAGCCATAGTTATATCAGACAATCTAGACTTTAAAATAAAGACTGTATCAAGAGATGCAGAAGGGCATTATATCATAATCAAGGGGTCTATCCACCAAGAAGACCTAACAATTGTAAACATTTATGCGCCAAATGTGAGAGCACCCAAATATATATAGTAATATATATTATATAGTATATTATATATATATTATATAGTATATTATAGTATATTATATAGTATAATATATATTATATAGTATATTATATATATAGTAATATATAATAAAGTAATATAGTAATACCATAATAGTAGGAGACTTCAACACCCCACTTACAGCAATGGACAGATCATCTAATCAAAAAATCAACAAGAAAACAATGGCTTTGAATGACACACTGGACCAGATGGACTTAACAGATACATTCAGAACATTTCATCCTAAAGCAGCAGAATATACATTTTTCTCCAGTGCACATGGAACGTTCTCCAGAATAGACCATATACTGGGACACAAATCAGCCCTAAATAAGTACAAAAAGATCGAGATCACACCATGCATATTTTCAGACCATAACACTATGAAACTCAAAATCAACCACAAGAAAACATTTGGAAAGGTAACAAATACTTGGAGACTGAAGAACATCCTACTAAAGAATGGATGGGCTAACCAAGCAGTTAAAGAAGAAATTAAAAAGTGTATGGAAGTCAATGAAAATGATAACACCACAACCCAAAACCTCTGGGACACAGCAAAGGCAGTCATAAGGGGAAAGTAGATAGCAATCCAAGCCTTCTTAAAGAAGGAAGAAAGATCTCAGGTACACAACCTAACCTTATGCCTTAATGAGCTGGAAAAAGAACAGCAAATAAAACCCAAAACCAGCAGAAGACAGGAAATAAAGATTGGAGCAGAAATTAATGCTATTGAAACCAAAAAAATAATAGAACAGATCAATGAAAACAGAAGCTGGTTCTTTGAAAGAATTAACAAAATTGATAAACCACTAGACAGTTTGATCAAGAAGAAAAAGGAAAGGACCCAAATAAATAAAATCAAGCATGAAAGGGAGAGATCACAACCAACACAACAGAAATAAAAACAATAAGGGAATATTATGAGCAATTATATGCCAATAAAATGGGTAATCTGGTAGAAATGGACAAATCCTAGAAATATATACACTACCAAAACTGAAACAGGAATAGAATATTTGAACACACCATAACCAGTAAGGAAATTGAATTAGTAATCAAAAATGTGCCAAAAAACAAGAGTCCAGGGACAGATGGCTTTCCAAGAGAATTCTATCAAACATTTAAGGAAGAGTTAACACCTATTCTCTTGAAGCTGTTCCAAAAATTAGAAATGGAAGGAAAACTTCCAAACTCTTTCTATGAAGCCAGCATTATCTTCATTCCAAAACCAGACAAACACCCCACTAAACAGGAGGCCTACAGACCAATTTCCCTGATGAACATGGATGCAAAAATCCTCAACAAGATATTAGACAACCAGATCCAACAATACATTAAAAAAATTATTCACCACGACCAAGTAGGATTTATACCTGGGATGCAGGGCTGGATTAATACCCACAAATCAATGTGATTTACCACATCAATAAAAGAAAGGACAAGAACCATATGATCCTCTTAATAGATGCAGAGAAAGCATTTGACAAAATACAGCATCCTTTCTTGATAAAAACCCTCAAGAAAGGAGGGCTAGAAGGAGCATAAAAGCCATATATGAACGACCCCACGCTAATATCATCCTCAGTGGGGAAAAACTGACAGCTTTCCCCCTAAGGTCAGGAACAAGACAGGGATGTCCACTCTCGACACTGTTATTCAACATAGTATTGGAAGTCTTAGCCTCTCAACAGAAAAGTGCTGAGAAACCAGTGTGGATACTATCTAAGAATGTCACTTTGGGTATATTATGGGGTAAGTTGTGTCTCCCCAAAATTCATGGGTCAATGTCTTAACCTGCACTACCTCCGAATGTGATCATATTTGGAAATAAAGTTGTTGCAGATGCAATTAGTTAAATTAAGATGAAGTCATTAGGGTGAGACCCTCATCCAATGACTGGTGTCCCACTAAAGAAGGGAAATTAAATTTATGTTTATTTATTTACTTTGAGAGAGACAGAGAGCATGAGTGGGGGAGAAGCAGAGAGAAAATCCCAAGCAGGCTTCATGCTAACAGTGCAGGGCACAATGCAGGGCTCCATTTCCATAACCATAAGATCATGACTTGAGCTGAAATCAATAGCCTGATGCTTAACCACCCAAGCCACCCAGGTGCCCCAAGAAGGGAAATTTAGAGACAGACACATACACAGGGAGAACACCATGTGAAGACTGGAGCTGTGCTGCTAACAACCAAGGAACACCAAAGACTGCCATCAAACCACCAGAAACAAGGGGAATGGCACAGGAAAGATTCTCTCATAATACTAAGAAGGAACAAACCCTATTGATATCTTGATCTTGGACTTCTAGCCTCCAGAACTACAAGAAAAGGGATTTTTGTTGCTTAAGCCATGCAGGTTGTGGTACTTTGTTATGGCAGCCCTAACAAACTAATACAAGGGTTAAAAAGAATAAACAAAAAGAACTGGTTGAAAAAAAAACTTTTAATTAATACTTTTCAGTGTTCTAAAATTTTTACTCCTTGGAAAATAACAAATGATTAAGTAAGGACAAGCAAGGTAAAGAGGATTATCTCTGTTCTTGATAAAATTCCCAAAAGTGTCAAAATTTTACATGCACATGCTCTTTTCCACCCAGGGATTCTAGTTCGAGAAATCTTTCCTACAATTAAACCAATAAATACAAATAAGAATGTACATATAAGGATGTGTACTGAAGTATTGTTTAGAATATTAAAGGACTGGAAACTATTTTTAGATTATCATTAAGAGACTGTTTAATAAATATCATTCATACAGGAGGCAATGTAGTCTAATGCAGAGATCCACAGATTTTAGACTACATAAAATCTACTTAGGCCATTTGTTAATAGTTCAGAGTTCTTACTCTCCTCCAAATTTTTAATAGATCAGAATCTCTGACAGTGAGCTGGAAATCTACGTTTTACAAGTTTCTCTGGTCATATTAATGCAATTGGTTGGTGAAATAGACTTGAACAACACTGGAATAGTAGTTAAAGAGTGTGAAGATAGAATTCCAGCTCTGTCATTTTCAGCAAAGTTGTCTTGGCCAAGTCTGTTTCAGCAAAGATGTCTTAGCAAAGATTACATTACTAATAGTATCTAATTAACAGTGTCGTTGGAAAAAATAAAAAATAATAAAATAAAATAAAAAAAATAAAAGTGTTGGTGATTATGAATGCGATGATAAAATTAATGAAATAAATTTGAAATAAAATAAAATGAATTTTACAAAATGCTTTGTATAGTGCCTAAGTGCCTAGCTGCTCAATAAATGTAACCATTATTACTAGGCATTCAAAACAATGAGATAAGTGTATAGGTACTGATATTTTGAGCTAAAACAAAGAAAAGAACAATATATATGTTCATATCTGTGCAAAAAGTATGTACATATATATTGTGTTTGCGCGGAATATTTCAGAAGGAATGATTTAAAACTTAGTGATCAATACTGGGGAATGAGACCATATTCTCTTGCTTTGCTTGCTCTTTTTTTAAAACTATATATACATGCTATTTTCATTAAAAAAAATTCTATGTCTAAATACCACCAGAGGAAGGTTCAAATATAAATGAACTTTAATTTTTATTTCTGGTACCATTATGTAGAAATTTGCATATCCCAGGTGAAATTGAAGATGGTGAAATCGCAAGAATAATCTCCTTAATAAATCAACAAATGCAACTGAAAACACGCCAAATGCCAGCAAAACTAAATAGGGATCAGCTCAGTACGAAGCCTCAATAAAAGACCAAGATAATCTACATAAGAAGTCAAAAGAAATAGAATGTATTTCACCAAAACAAGATGACAAAGAGAAAACTGCATCATATGAAGCAAATTTGAAGCTGAAAGACAGGAGTGTATTGTCCACAAAGCATTACTTGTAGTTTAAAAAGAGAAGAAAAGAAAAAGAAAAGAAAGAAACCAAAATTATATAAATAAAAGACTTTCTTTACAGTGTGAGGAGTCAAAAGCTTCATATTCTTTTTTGGAAAGAGGCAGAAAATAAATTATTAGAAAAATGGATAAACACTAAATAAATGAACTAAAAAACTGAATATTCAAGCATAAGTAAATAAACAGGCTTTACAACTAAGAGATAAACCATGTCAAGCTGTTAGAAAAATAACTAAGAATTAACTTAAGTATTGGCAAGACAAAGGACATCATCAGGTTCATAAGAACAAAATGCTGGATTTGATGTTGATGTTGCACAGACATATGTGTAGTGTTGGTAGTTCTGATAATTGTGAGAGGTAACTGTACTATAAAACTACGCTTGGAGCCTTTATTCCTAAAGTTAGCAAATTGGCCTAAAGGAACAGTGGCAAGGCAGACAGAATCAGAAATACACCATATTCTGCTCCCAGGATTTTTACCCGGTCACCTAGGCTCAAACTCTTGGAGACATTTGCTTTATGCTGTTCCGTCATGCTTACTGATATTGTTAAGAAGCAGTCATTAGCTTCTATAAAATCTGCACTTCATAATAACTCCTAAGCCCAGTATTACTTTTCTATTTCTGTAATTAACCAGCTGGATCAAACTTCATTGGCTCATACCTATGTTATTTAATAGCTTCCAGACTCTCATCCCTGACTCCACTCCATTTTTAAAAAAGGAAAGGGTTTCTACCATTTTGAATAGCAAAACAAGCTCTCAAAGTAAAAATGTTCACAAACCCATCTATGATAATGTTAGGATTAATTTAGGAATTTAGGAAGTATAATAAATGACTTCCTTATCCTCTGACCAAATTATAGATAAGAGTCCTGGGATGACAAGTCTTTTCTGTAAAGGGCCAAAGAGTAAATATTCTAGGCTTTTCAGGCCATATGATCTCTGTTGCAACTACCCAGTGCTACTGTTGTACCAGTAAAACATAACACACACAATATGTAATTGAAAGAGCTTGTCCAGATTTGGCCTGGATTGGGTCAAATTTGGCCCAAAGATGACAGTTAGCCAACCTGTGGATAAAACAAAGGGTTCATGCAATGGATTAAAATATCAACTAGGTTAGTGACAGAGCAGATACTAGAAAATGTGGTTTAGGTGCAATGCAAGATATAGGCTTCCTATCACTATCTTCCAAAATTAAATAGACTAGCATCAGGTTTCCCAAGCTGAGCAGATTGTTTACTAAACTTAACTGAACATCCTCTCAACAGGTAAGAAGATCACAAAAAGAATTAGTGACACATATTCGGTTTCCGCTCCCAAATTTACAAATGAATCAACTCCCTTGAGGAGTAAGTAGAAATAGAGAAAAGCCCAGTTAAATGAATCCGAAGTCTCTCCACATGAAAATATGAAGCAAAAAGAAAGAATCTGCCCAACTCCAATAGGTAAGTTTATACTTTAGGATCTCATTATTTGAAAAAAATACAAGAGCAAACTGCAACAATAAATTTCCATTTTATTAATCATAGCAAAACTATGCACTTTTGAAAATAATAAATATGGATATGGATATGTAAGATCTATTATTGATGCAATCTACAAACAAGCTTGGTGCCTATATGAAATTGAAAGCCCTTTAGAGTATCTCCATAAAGGATCCAGTTTGAGATCTATAGCTCATATCATTCCTAAAGAGTAGGTATTATAGCCCAGACATAGTATTATTAGAAGACAATAGTAATCATCCAATAAATTTTTTTTAAATAAGAATATGAATTTTGGGGTGCCTGGTTGGCTCAGTCAGTTAAGCGACCAACTTCAGCTCAGGTCACGATCTCTCACAGTTTGTGGGTTTGAGCCCTGCGTTGGGCTCTGTGCTGACAGCTCGGAGCCTAGAGCCTGCTTTGGATTCTGTGTCTCCCTCTCTCTCTGTCCCTCCCCAATTTGTGCTCTGTCTCTGTCTCTGTCTCTCTCAAAAATAAATAAACAATAAAATTTAAAAAAATAATATGAATTTTTAAAGAATTATTCTCTTTTAAAGCTTTCATTGCCTCCCAAAAAATACATTTCAACACAAACTCTCTGCTCCCTTAAGGCTGATATGTGCAGTAGCTCCCATCCTGAATGTCACACTTCTGCTTTTGCCTTTTTGCTTATGCTGTTGACATCACTTCTGAGGATCAGGGGGCTCTTCTAGGCCCATAGAAATACTGCTTTTCTTTCACAACCAATTGTAAAATTCTACTTAGTCCATGAAGCATTTCAGGACTATTCTTGCCTATATGGCTTTCTTTCTTCTCTAAATCTAAACACAACAGTAATATTCTGTATAGATAATTCAGTATCTCATGACACACTAGGTTTTCAGATCCTATATTCATATTTGGTGTTTATGTTCTTAGTTACTTCTAAATTCTTTTTCCCAGAGAGCAAGTGCTTCCATATAATGCTTTTTTGTACATTTCATGGAACTCAATGCAGCACAATTCTTGCATAGAGTAGATTTTCAATTTTTTTTAGATTTTTAAAAATGTTTTTAATTAATGTCTTAAGTTTATTTATTTTGAGAGACAGAGAGAGAGCATGAGCAGGGGAAGGGCAGAGAGAGACACACAGAATCCGAAGTAGGCTCCAAGCTCTGAGCTGTAAGCACAGAGCCACAAACGAGGCTTGAACCCACAAACCAAGAGATCATGATCTGAGCTGAAGTCAAACACTTAACTGACTGAGCCACTCAGGCGGCCCTAAGTGTTTTTTATTTATTTTTGAGAGAGAAAGAGAGAGAGAGAGAGAGAGAGAGAGAGAGAGAGAGAGAGAGAGAGAATAAGTAGGGGAGGGGCAAACAGAGAGGGAGACACAGAATCCAAAGCAGGCTCTCTTAAGTGTCAGCATAGAGCCTGAGGCAGGGCTGAAACCCACAGACCATGAGATCATGACCTGAGCCAAAGTCAGATGCTTAACTGAGTGAGCCACCCAGGCCCCCCTCAAAATGTTTTATTTATGTTAAATGACTGAATCGATCAATTTAAAAAGGATTAATAAATAAATAATATAAATAACCAATATTAAGAAAATAAAGCCTTAAAAATAGGGTGGACAACTTAAATGGCCTTCCAAAGCCTTCCCATCTCGTCTATTTTAACAGAAACTTTAATTATAAGAAATGTTTTTGTAATCATTTGTTTCTCTACTCACAGAGACAAGGAAGATAACATCATAATTTACTTTTGTTATTTTGGCTTCCAAATAAAGGTAAATGATACACATCTGTGACTTAATGCTTTAAAAGTTTAGAAGAACACACATATTGATGAATAATATAATTTAGAATACTGAAGAAGACTGGTGCATTGGCAATATGGAAATATGTACTGCTATATCCAGGTTCAAGCTTATTAGAAGTATGTACAGAAGTGAACAACTGAATGAGAAATAGGTTAGGGAAGAGTCTAGAAAGCTGACTTTAGGGGTGCCCGGGTGGCTCAGTTGGTTAAGCATCCAACTTTGGTTCAGATCATGATCTCACAGTTCGTGAGTTTGAGCCCTGTATTGGGCTCTGTGCTCACAGCTCAGAGACTGGAGCCTGCTTAGAATTCTATGTCTCCCTCTCTCTCTGCCCCATCCCCACTCATGCTCTGTCTCTCTCTGTCTTAAAAAAAAATAAAACATTCAAAAAAATTTTTTTTAGAAAGCAGACTTTAATCCCACACAGGAAATAATATTTTTCAATTATATAAAGTGATCATTTCATTAACAATCATCTCATTTTTCATTTATTGCTTTCTCTCCTCAAGGATTATGGAAAAATAAAGGAGGAAAATCATTTGAAAAATAATGATGATCCACATGCTGACAAAAAACCTTTGTGTTCTAAGTACAAGTAGTGCTTGAACCCAGGACTCTTTTATTTATAAAAGATGTACTATGAATACACATTCAAAGCTGTGAAACTATCATTTCTATACACCATAATTAAACTCCATTAATACAAAACCTTAGAATTCTTACATCTGCTTTCCCAGAGAATTACATGTTAGAAAAGTAAGTTAACATAATAAACATTTTGGAATATCTTTAGACTTAAAAAAAAAACCTTTCTTTCTACTTTTACTAAATTAATGTGATTTAAGAGGCCTCTTGATGATATTTAGCTTTGATAGCATAAAACCCTGGCTTTTAGTTAAATGAAGGAATTTAAAGATGTCAAAATAAAAATTTTCCACTTGTCTGCTTTTCCACTATTCTCATTACCATTACTCGACCAGCATCTCTGCAAAGCAGAGTAGCAACATTTATATCTTTTGAAATTCCTCTGTTCCTTACTCCTCAGACCCATCTATCATAAGTAAATCCCATGAGTCACCCTTGCATTTCTATATCCTTAGCTGCCATGTTAAACCAGGGTTCAGAACCACACAATGCAGATTATTGCCATTATCTCTCAACTCATTTCTGTTTTTATACAGCTTCACTTCATTCTATGTACAACCATTAGAATAATCTTCAAACATCATTATCCTCACCTTTTTCATGGTCCAAAAAAATCAAGTATCTTACAAGTGCTTTTTAATTTAAACAAAACTCTCCACCTTAACCTTCCACTCACCAATTTCACCTATGTTATTTCACCTTCCAGGTGACTCTATGCCAGTACTCTTCTTCACCTGAGTTAATCTGCTTATTTATTCATCTTAACACTGAATTTGAACCTGACTTACTCCCCACCTCTTAAAGGCCAGTAAAGAAGCACTTCTAAAATAAGTAAACATCTCCAAAAGTCCACTCCTCCATAAAAGCAAGAACACTCGTACACATACACACACAAAAAAAAAATTGTCAAAATCAACTCGTATAGAACTCTGGAAATTAAAAGCTTGTGACAATTCATGTTACAAAAAATTTGGAACTTACTCCAGAAAATGAGTAGAATCTTTGTACAAACAGTAAGCATTAAGACATTTTAACTTATCCCATTCCTATTTCCCTTTCCCCGGTTCTACAGTGAGAAAACTAGCAGCCTCATAATAATAGTAAATCTTAAAACCAGCAGCAAGCCATTGTCAGGGAGGACAGGGAAGCTGAATGGCTTCAAACCATTAAAAGCAATCTCACATCCAAAGAGAACTCTCAAGATTTAATAGCCTCTCTGGAAAAGGAATTATGTTAACTGTAATCATAGAATACCCCCTAAAATAATAGAAAAGAAATACCAAAGGAATTAAAATGATAAACTAAAAATATCTATTTAGCACGAAGAAAGGCAATAAATGAGTAAAGAGGAAAAAAAGATGTGACATAAGAAAACAAATAGCAAAATGGCAGACATAAATCCTACTTTAATAGTTACTATATTACATGTAAATGGATTTAGTAATCCAAACAAAAGGCAGAGAATGGCATAATAGATTGTTTTTAATAATTCAATTATGTACTACCTATAAGAGATACACTTTACACTCAAGGACACTAATAAGTTTAAAGTAAAAAGTTAGAAAAAGATACACTATAAAAACAGTAAGCAAAAGAAAGCTGAAGTGGCTATACAGTTGACCCTTGAACAATGTGGGGGTTAGAGATGCCAACTCTCTATGCAGTCAAAAATCTGCATATAACTTTTGACTTCCCCAAAATTTAACTACTAATAGTCTGCTGTTGACCAAAAGCCTTACTGATATAACATAGTCAATAAACACATATTTGTATGTTATATGTATCATACACTGTATTCTTACAACAAAGTGAACGAAAAGAAAATTTTATTAAGAAAATCAGAGAAAAAACATGTACAGTACTATATTGTAAAAAAAATCCATGGATAAGTGGACCCATGCTGCTCGAACCCATGTTGTTATATTGGGCAAAAGAAACTTTCAGACAGAAATTGTTATTAGAGATTTTTCTAAAAAATGGTCAATCCATCAGGAAGACACAACATATGTAAACATATATACACCTAATGACAGAGCCCCAAAACACATGAAATAAAAACTGATGGAATCAAAGGGAGAAATAAGAAGTTCAACAATAATACTTAGAGAATCCAATACTCCACTTTCAATAATGGATAGAACAATTGGGCAGAAGATCAATAAGCAAATAAAAGAGTTTAACAGTATCATAAACTAACCACATCTAACAAACATCTATAGAACATTCTACCAAACAATAGAATGCATATTTCTCTCAAGTGCACATAGAATATTCTCCAGAATAGACTTTATGTTAGACCATAAAATAAGTCCCCATAAATTTGAAAGACTGAAATGATACATGGTAAGATATTCTCTTACCATGAAAGAATGAAATTCGAAATTGATAATGGAAGGAAATTGGAAAACTCACAAATATGTGAGAATTGAAAAACACATTCACAAATAACCAGTGATTCAAAGAATAAAGCCCAAGTTAAGTTAGAAAATACTTTCAGATAAATGAGGGGATAAAAAGCCCACAACATCCCAAAATGCATGGGATGCAGATAAAGTAGTTCTTGGAGGGAAATTCATACTTGTAAACTTACAATAAAAAAGAAAACTCTCAAATCAATGATATAATCTTCAGAATACAAAAACTAGAAACAAAAAAAGGATACTCAAAGCATGCAGAAGTAATGAGATGAATATCTTTAGACTAGATGAAATGAAAATAGAGAATAGAAAAACAATAGAAAAAAATCAATAAATCCAAAAGCTGGATCTTTGAGAAGATCAACAAAATTGACAATACTTTAGATAGAGTGCCCAAAATAAAAGAGAGAAGATTCAAATTACTAAAATCAGGAATGAAAAAGGAAAGAGACAGCAGTACCAACCTTACAGAAATAAATAGGATTACATGAGAATAACAAGTAACTCAATGTCAACAAATTAGATAACCTAGATGAAATGGACAAATTCCTGGAAAGATACTAACTACCATAACTGACTAAAGAAGAAATAGAAAATGTGAGCATATCTATATCTAGTAAATAAATATAATTAGTAATTTTCAAAATTTCCCATAAATATAAATAGGCCAGATCCAGATAGCTTTCATGATGGAAGTCTATCAATCATTTAAAAAAGACTTAATAACAATCCTACACAAACTTTCAAATTATATAAAAGGAGTAATCAGCAAAATGAAAAGGCAACCCATAGAATAGAAGAACATACATCTGATGAAAGATTAATACCCAAAATATACAAAAAAACTCACACAACTCAGTAGAAAAAAACCAAATAACCCAATGTAAAAGTGGGCAAAGGAGGCATGCTTGAGTGGCTCAGTTGGTTAAGTGTCTGACTCTTGATTTTGGCTCAGGTCATGACCTCATGTTCATGAGTTCGAGCCCCATGCCAGCTCTGTGCTGACAGCATAGTGCCTGCTTGGGATTCTCTCTCTCTCCCTCTCCCTCTCTCTCTCCACCCCCCCCGCTTGCTCTCTATCTCTGTCAAAAATAAATAAATAAACATTTTTTAATGGGCAAAGGATCTGATTAAACATTTTTCCCAAGAAAATATACAAATGGCCAACAGATACATGAAAAGGTGCTCAACATCAACAGTTATCAGGGAAATACAAAAATGAGATTGTTCCTCACACCTGTTAGAATGGCTATTATCAGAAAGACAAGAGACATGGCTAGTGAGGGTTCACAGAAAAGGGAAACCCTGCACAACATTAGTGGAAATGTAAATTGGTTCAGCCACTATGGAAACAATACAGAGGTTCCTCAAAAAAATTAAAAATAGAGCTACCATATGACCCAGCAATTTCATTTCTGGATATTTTTCTAAAGAAAACGAAATCACAATCCCAAAAAGATATATGTATCCCCATGATTATTGTAATATTATTTATAATAGTCAAGATATAGAAACATCTAAGTGTCTGTAGACAGATGAATAAACAACATGTGAGATATATATACAGAATGAGTTAAAGGATAAACTGACACATATTAAACATTTTCAGTTTATCTGACCAAAAACCAATTATAATCAGGCAGCACCAAACTGGAAGTTGTTAAAAGTGCTACACAAAAAAAAAAACTTGGGGAGACTTTCATGGAGAAGAGGAAGAAGAAAAACAAGGAAATTATTGATTAGCTATAGCTTAAATCCTAGTTTGCTATTTGTCATTGGTTGTCCTTAGGTATCAATGTCATAATCTTGAGGCATTTACAGGCTTAGATCTTTGTTTGCTTACAAAGGTTTCCAGGGCATTAGAACTACCTCAGTCTTAGTTTAATTAATTTAAATAAATACATATTATGGAATATCATTCAGCCATAAAAAAGAAAATCCTGCCATTTGCAACAACATGGATGGATCTTGAAAGCATTATGCTAGTGAAATTAGACAGCAAAAGACAAATATTGTATGATCACACTTATATGTGGAATCTAAAAAAAAAAACATTTATAGACACAGAGCATAGACTGGCATAACTGGGTATTAGAGGAATTAAATGTATTATATAACCTGATATGAGTAAAACGTGCTTTTCTCCCCCAAACCATGAAAAAAAGAACTATTAGAATGAAGTTTAGACACAAAGAATTATAACTTTATTCATACCAGAAAATAAGATCTCTATATAAAGTCATATAATTTATTAAAGAGAATAGTCTTATAAACTCCCAAATGGTTTTGTGAAGAATTTGCTTTATTTTTTTTCATAATACCCAGAATCTCTGGGTTGTTCTGATTGTCTCTGGAACAGTGACCTGAGTTTCATGTATGCTACAGAATCACAAAATCATATTATCCTAAAATGCTCAATTTCCCTTCCAAAAGTCACTTTCAATCAGGGGGAAAAACCAGCAGCTACTTCTCTTTATGAATCTAGACAAACATTTTTTCAACAACTTACAAGTTCAAGATATATGAACACAGAAACATTTATTTTCAAAGCTATTCATGGACAGTTCAACTATATAAATTATAACTGAACTCGGCTTTGGTTTTATGATAAAAAAAAGATAGTTAAAAATTCAGTTAAGACCCTCTGTGAAATACTAAGATGTTTTTCTTAGAGCTCAGATTTCTTTAAAAAACTATATCATGTACCTGAAAGATAAATATTAAAAATTAAAAGGATAAAACTATCAAAAACTAAGAATATGAGACTAATAGTCACAGAGTTAAATACCATCACTGGTAACATAGAAGCAAACTTATTGCCAAACTTCCCCACCTAAATAGGAAGGTCTTCAATAATTCCCTGATAGAAAAGAATATGAAAAACAGTAACTCCAACATACCCTTAGAAAAAGCATGGCAATGTTACAATAAATTCATCACTGAACTGTATTTCCAAGAGCAGTTATAATGTAATAGGCTCAGTACCAACACAACTGAACAAGATGTAGTTAATTAGTCAAAAGCATTATATAGGTGATTATTCTTCAGTGTATTTATGTAGATGTGTGTGTTAGCAATTAAAAAAATAGCTAATGATGACTGCAGTGGACATGGCAGTCAGGTCAGAAAATGTCTCTAGGCATTCACCTTTTCCTGACGCTAAAAATACATGCAATCTCTTGGTAGGAAAAAGGAAGACCATTATGGGGCACCACAGCCAACAAGATACACTAAAATTAAATTATTAGTCCAGTAAACACAGAGGAACCTGTGGCATTAGCAAGACCAAGATCAAATGACATAAAAAGAAAAGTCAAGTCAGAATTTCATGGAAACCAAGATTTGTAAGCTGAATTTGAAGATGCTGCTACTACGTTAAGAAAAGAAAAGAAAAGAAAAGAAAAGAAAAGAAAAGAAAAGAAAAGAAAAGAAAAGAAAAGAAAAGAAAAGAAAAGAAAGAAGAAAAGAAAAGAAAAGAAAAGGAATAACTATGAAATTCAAGATGTTATAAGAAAAAGAAAAAAAGCAAATTATTTTCCCAAACATTATGTGTTTGGATTATGCCACCCATAATTTGAATAGTATCTTAATAAGTGTGGATATAGTTTGTTACCATGAACAAATATTGAAATCAATAAATCATATGTTATCAATAATTTCAATTCTCCCTCCTCAATTCTTGTATCAGTAACAATTAATCTGGTAAATTTTTTATTCCAATATGCCTTAGATTTTCACATTCATTTTCTCGATCAGGTTTTGAAGTCAAGCACCCCTGGATCCAAATCCTGTTTACTATACTTTATTATGTGTGGCAAATCACAAAAGCCCTAAGAGCTTCTTTTCTTCATTTATAAAATGCAGATGATATGATATCTTTCCAAAAAGTTGTTTTGAGAATGAAATAAAATATTCCATGTAAAAGATCTAACACCACTCCTAGAACACTATATGAGCTTCCTTTTAGGAACACTCCATTACCACTGCCTATGAGTCAAGCATTTCAAGCACTTCAAATTACCAAGCATTTCATGACAAGAGTTTCTGGAATATAAGGAGTCTACAAGCACCTATATATTTAGTTAGTTATAAAGCACATATATATTTAGTTAGTTATAATGACAGACTAAGTAACAAGTGCAATTGTTCCCCATCCTAGATGTGCATCTGGAACATCAGTGAAGCTTTTAAAAAGCATATAGGTCTGAACCCCACCCACTCCCTATCCCCACTGTAATTTGAATTCAGTAGCTCTTGGGTGGGGTGGAACCTCAGCATCCGTATTTTTGTAAAATTCCACATCTTATTTTGATGCATTATGGGTCCATGCTGGTAACCTTTCTACTGCATAAAGTCTTTTACAGTTTTCAAAAATGCTCTGAAAAGCCCTCTGTTTTCTTCCTAAGCTGAAAAAGCTTGCTATTTTAACCCTTCCTCTGCAAAATACTTTCTAATTATTTGTTTATTCTTGTAGCTCTCTTTTGAGGATTAGCAGAATTATTTGTCTTTTTGATTATGTGGCGCCATTTACCATCAAGTGATCTTACTGGAAGTGAGAGGGAAGGTTACTGTAATTCACCAAACCATTGACATACTCCCAAGGCACTGGGATATTTTAATTATTTGATCCTTTCTTCTTGAAAAGACAAAAAACAGGACACTCTAGGCACCTGTGGACTAGCTCTATTGTTACATCTAAAAAAGCAACTGGACTCTGTTTTTCTTTTCTCTCTCCCAAGTTAAAGCGTTATATCACATATCTAAGTTATGATGGAGTGTAGCAAATGTATTCAACATTCAACCAACATTATTGATTCCTTATTTCATCAGAGACTAAAAGAAAGCCCAGAACTTTTCCTGTTTTTCATTTCTTGAATTTTCCCTTAAGGGTATAAATAACCTAAAAAGAGAAATGAAATACAGAAAATATTCCTGTGAATTATTCAAGCTTTCTCTCACCATGCCACCTGGTGTGCGCCTTGTGAGTTTGGATGGGTTTTGATTGCTGGTTTAAGTGAATTTACTATTTGGGGGCAAAGGGGTAAGTGGGCTATAGAAGGTTGTTTGCTGTTTGATGACAGAATAAACCTACGGCAGGTATTCTTGCATCTGAGTTGTCCACTTGCTTTCCACCTTGTTTATTTTAGGCAAGTCACCTAACCACAACACATCATTTTCTTAGTCACTAAATTTTGTGTAATAATGCATACATCAAAGGACTCTTGTGAGGGTTATATGAGATAACACTGAGAAATGCCTGGTACTATTTATTCATTCATTCTATCTTTAATTTTGATATAACTTCTTACCTTAAGAAGTTTATCTTTCTACCAGGGAGAGATGACCCAGCCCCCATCTTCATAAAAAAAGAAACAAGAAGAACATGGAAACTTAAACACCTAATGGCCCTAAGTATGATCATGAGGCCCAGGCCTACAGGTGCTCTTTTCTAATCTACTAATGAGGCAATGGGTAACTCTGAGAGTATTCTATACTTTAGGGTATGGAATATGAGCTACTCTATTGAGTGGCAAAGTACCTTTTCAACATACTAACATTTTAGACTTAAATTTTTGTTGAACTGAACAGGTATTACCAAATAAACGAATTATCTTCAAGTCCCATGTGCATAAAATAAAGTCTGTAAGAAATACCTTGTTCAAATATTCTAAAATATCAAATACTGTTTTTCTTTTTCACTTAACATTCCAGAAAAGCAAGCCTTAAAAGTAGATGGTATCAGAGGATATTCTACATGTATTATAGTGGATACCTTCTTGTAAAATAAATAAGGGATTGCAAATTGCAAAAATGTTTGTAGGAGAGTTTAGTTTTCTTCTTAAATTATGACTCCTTGCCCTTCTCTGATCTTCTCCTATGCTGCAAAGAACTAAAACAAAAATCATAGTTACATGATATATGAATTATAAACTTGTAATAGCAACAAAATATATCTTAAATAATCAAATAAAAATAACCAAACTGATTGTACTGACCATTGCAGAAAAATATTAAATTTTATACTGCTTAGTTAAAACAATTCAGTTATCTTATATAATTTTTTTGCCTTCTAAAAGGTAAGCATGAAATATTATAAAGGCATATCATCAGAATTTATTCCAGTGACTGGCTAAATAACTTCTAGAAATTTTCCTGTCACCCTCCAGCTGAAGAGGGCAGTATCTCCTTGGCATGGAATATCAAGTCAATATTCCTCCACCCAGTTTTGGAAAGTTCTCTGCCAAATAACCCTTCTCTTTTCCTTGCATAATTTTTAAAACATTTTGCTTTCTAATCCCCAAAAGTTTAGCATATTAGATGCTCAAAAAATATCTGTGGAAATAAGGGAAGAAAGAGAAAGAGAGGCAGGACTATGAATGTGTTTCTTAGGAACAATAGGAACCCCACTCCATTCCACAAAATACTCTTCCCATCTCTGATAAGTGTATGCAATTTTATCATTAATGATGTGTTCTACCACATATTCTTGGAAGGTGAACATTTGTAAAGCAATTTACTCACCAATTAGCTCAAAAGAAAAAGTTCAGAGCCAAAACTAGAGAGGCTAATAGATATGTGAAGAGAAAAAGTAATGCACAAAGGGAGTATTCTGGGAAAGACAGTGCTCTTTTCCTCCATTCTTGTTAAACTTATTCCTTCGGTCAGTTATTCAACAATTATTAGTTACCATATAAACTAGGGATACATAATCTGATTATTATAAGGTATAAAAGTATTCATTCTACAAATATTATTGGGATCCTATTATATGCCAGGTGCATCACTGTAGGGAACAAGATTGTCCAGTGTAAACACTAAATAAATAATTAGTGTTTAGTGTAAACACTAAATAATTCCAATTGCGATGAGTGTAATAATGGAGAACTACCATGACAACATAGTGGGAAATGGAGGTGGGGTGGGGCTCAGAGAAGATCACTAATAGGTAGCAATTTACTGGTATCTTTTTTACCAGATATTATTCGTAATTGTGTCATGTCTATCAACTCAAATCCTTCAACCCTTCCTTAAAATGCTCACCATCACCAACTGACCACTTATTTCTCTCCTTTTGCCCCATTAGTAACTGAATTTTCAGTTTACACAACAGCTTATAAGATTGCCCATGTCCAAATTGAGTGATACAATATGTAAAATAAAAATATGAAAAATAAAATTTAAATATATACAAATCTAGATTTGCTATTCATTTTAAGAGGAAATTCTTACTTAGAAAAAAATCAGTAGCACTATCAACAATAGCCAAATTATGGAAGGAGCCCAAATGTCCATTGACTGATGAATGAATAAAGAAGATGCAGTATATATATACAATGGAATATTACTCAGCAATCAAAAAGAATGAAATCTTGCCATTTGCAACAACATGGATAGAACTGGAGGGCATTATACTAAGTGAAATAAGTCAGTCAGAAAAGGATAAATATCATAGGATTTCACTTATATGTGGAATTTAAGAAACAAAACAGATGAACACAGGGGAAGGGAAGGAAAAATAAGGTAAAAACAGAGAGCAAGGCAAACCGTAAGAGACTCTTAAATACAGAGAACAAACTGAGAGTTGCTGGAGAGGAGGTGGGTGGGGAGATGGGGTAAATGGGTGTAGGGCATGAAGGAGGGCACTTGTGATGAGCATGGGATAAGTGACGAATCGCTAAATTCTACTCCTAAAATCAACACCATGGTATATGTTAATTAACTGTGAAAGAAAGAAAGAAAGAAAGAAAGAAAGAAAGAAAGAAAGAAAGAAAGAAAGAAAGAAAGAAAGAAAAGAGAAAGAAAAGAGAGATAAGGAAAGGAAGGAAGAAAAGGAAAGAAAGGAAGGCAGGCAGGCAGGCAAGAAGGGAAGAAGAGAGAAGAGAGAGAAAATCTTTCAAATAAAAAGATACCATCACAGCTCAGCAAAAGCGACTATCAACAAAATTAAAAGGTAGCCTACTAAATGGGAGAAGATATTTATAAATGATCTATCAGTAAGTAGTTAGTATCCAAAATATGTAAAGAACATATAGAGCTCAATACCAAAAAACAAACAAAAACAAAAACAAAAACAAAAAACCGAATTCTGTTTTAAAAATGGGCAGAGGACATGAATAGACATTTCTCCAAAGAAAACACACAAATGGCCACAGACACATGAAAAGATGCTCAACATCACTAATCATCAGAAAAATGCAAATCAAAACCATAATGAGCTACCACTTCACACTTGTCAGAATGGCTATTGTCAACAAAACAAAACAAGAAATAACAAGTGTTGGCAAGAAAAGGGAGCCCTCAGGGACTATTTGTGGGAATATAAATTGGTACAGCCACTGTGGAAGCCAGTATAGAGGTTTCTCAAAAAATTAAAAATAGAAATATTTTTAATCCAATAATTTCACTACTGGGTATACCCAAAGAAAATAAAAAACACTAATTTTAAAAGATAAATTAACCTCTATGTTTATTGCAGCAACATTTATGCTAGCCAAGATAAGGAAGCAAACTGAGTGCCCACTGACAGATTAATTATATATATATATATATATGTATATATATATATATATACACACATATATATAATATACATATACATATATATAATATATATAATACATATATAAGTATACATTTGCATATATATCATATATATATAATGAAATATGACTCAGCCACAAAAAAGAATGAAATCTTACCATCTGTAAAAGCATGGATGGACCTAGACTATCTTATGCAAAGTGAAATGAGTCAGAGAAAGACAAATACCATATGATTTCACTATGTGGAATATAAGAAACAAAACAAATGAACAAATAGAAAAACAAATAGACTCATAAATACAAAGAACTGGTAGTTGTCAGTGTAGAGAGATGGGCAAAATAGGTAAAGAGGATTAAGATTACAAACTTCCAGTTATAAAATAAATAAATCATATGGATGAAAAGGATAGCACAGGGAATACAGTGAATAAGATTGTAATAACATTGTATTCTGACAGGTGGTGACAAGAATTATTGTGGTGAACATTGTGTAATGTAGAGAAGTGCTGAATCACTATATTGCACACCTGAAACTAACATAACACTGTATGTCAACTATACTTCAATAATAACTTTTTTAAAAGAGATACCATCACATAGTCAAACAGGACTTCTTTAAGAAAAACAGTATGTAAATTTTCAAAAATTTATTTAGTGCAAAATTCATTGTTAACAAGTGCTTTTTGTAGAACTGCTATTAGAGGTCATTTAAGGTTGTTTTATAAAAATATTCTGAAAACAAATTCATAGTTGTGTCTGTCTTCCAAACTACACTACTTTCCTCAAGAATTTGAAACCTTTATATTATTTATATAACTGATGTAAAAATACTATGTCTGACAAAAAGTCTTTGCCATTGTAATTCTTGTTATATTCATAGCTATAAGAACAGGAAAGGCTTATGGTAACTATACTGCTTGGAAAAAATAATTTGATTTTAACAAATGACAGCAAGCAGGTGAAGTTAACCAAATCCTATTTTGCTTCCATATGTTTGAAGAAGAGTGACCTTCAAACTGGAAATATCATTTAATATAAAGAAGAAATTGAGACTCAAGACAGGTCATATAACAGTTAAAGAGCATCAACCCACATAAGTGAAGTCCAAGTCTCCAGCCCACATGTACCATATCTCAGTGCACTAAAAGAACTTACATATACTGATTGCTGTATCTTCCGTAGTTCTTCAGAAATCACAGTGAATGTGATAGATAACAGAAGACTAGAGATGGGCAAATTTTTATTCCAATTTTTAAAATAGAATTTGAGGCAAAGAGTAGGAAGTCTGAGATCAGTCCCTGCCAAATTTTGTTGAGTTAAGCAGATGGATTTTAAGGTCTTAGTAAATAAACAGGTATTCATAAAAACCAGTGGAATTTGCTTAATTGGGTTATGCTATGATATCTATTTCCTTTTTCCTTCTTCCCTTCCTTCTTTCATTCTTATCTTCTTTTATTTCTGTTACTCAAAAAGTGTCTGACACCTCTAGGGATACTTGACACAGAATGTTTGACGAAGCAAGATGTTTGCTAAACCAAAGTATCTGACAAAGAATATTGTGTACAAGATGAAGAAATTGAGTTTAGTAATAGCAATGAGATAAAACAAATTTGCCTGAAGAACATGCATTCACTAGCTAATGAAAGATAAAGATCTCTAATGGTTTCCATTGTGCTCTGTCCATTGAGCTTTCTGTGTAATAATTTCTTTTAGCATTGTGATAAAATTATAGGAATCATAGACATATTGGTTATACAAAACAGTGGAAGGATTACTAGCACTTTTATGAGATCACCAGGGATACTTGCTCAAAATCATACTCCTAGCTGCTCCCCAGATTTACTTGATAGGAAGTTGAGGTGTTTTGTTTTCTTTGTTAAGTTTATTTGGTTTGAGACAGAGAGAGAGAGAGAGAGAGGGGGGGGAGGGGCAGGAAGAGAGAAAGAGAGAGACTCCCAAGCAACCTCCATGCTGCGCATGGAACCGGATGGGGGCTCAGTCTCAGGACTGTGAGATCATGACTAAGCTGAAATCAAGAGGCAGAAACCAACTGAGCCACCAGGTACCCCAGGAAACTGTGTTTCTTTTTTTAAAAAATAGTGTCATTAATTATTTTGCACACTTAGGTCTGGGAATCCTTACCTTCAAGACATGTTCCCTACCCCCAATCACTAATCCCATGTGTCTAGGAGCCCAATTCAAAAAAACAAACATGAGCAAAAAAGCATCTACAGAGAAGTACTAAAAGTTCTCAAAGAGGGGCACCTGGGTGGCTCAGTTGGTTAAGCGTCTGACTTCAGCTCAGGTCATGATCTCATGGTTTGTGAGTTCGAGCCCCACATCAGGCTCTGTGCTGACAGCTCGGAGACTGGAGCCTGCTTTGGATTCTATCTCCTTCTCTCTCTGCCCCTCCGCACGTGTGCTCTGTTTCTCTGTCTCTCAAAAATAAATAAATGTAAAAA
Organism: Felis catus; assembly: GCF_018350175.1. Lineage (NCBI taxonomy): Eukaryota > Metazoa > Chordata > Mammalia > Carnivora > Felidae > Felis > Felis catus. Next base: position 120,203,942 of record NC_058374.1, read on the forward strand.
CAAAATTTTTTTTTAAAGTTCTCAAAGATTCAGGGAATTTTTTTGCCCTGCAGTTGCCTTTTGTCTTGCTACTTGTCCTTGCTTAACCTCCTCTGTGATGTTCCTTTGATTATTACTTTATATACTATGCTCCAATATATTATTTGTTCAGAAGGACCCCTCTATTCTAAGGTTGTTGGTTTTTTTTAATGCTCCCGTGTGCGCGCGCACGCGCGCACACACACACACACACACACACACACACACACACACACACATACAAATGGTATTTTACTTCAAGCTCCACTCAGACTCCAGAATACCTTACCTCTGAGTGATTCAGCCTCTGGGGGCATCTGACAATTCACATGGAAACTGATAATTGTGATACCACCTTCAGTGGTGTAAACAGACACTTAAAACACCTAATTTTGGGCTACTTTAATTTTTCTCACCATTTCTACTGCCACCTCTATTACCATTCATTTCCACATTCATTACCACATAAAATAATTTGCAGTTCTTCAAATGCATCATTATGCTCAATAACATCATATCATCCAATAAATCTTTCCTGAAAACTAGAATTCCTGCTTAATTTCTATTTGTACTTCTTTGCAACCTCTGTCTCCATCAGAGCATTTTTCACACTGAATTATGATCGCCACTAAAAGTTAAGCCTTGAGGGGTGGCCTAGGTGGCTCAGTTGGTAAAGTGTCTGACTCTTGGTTTCAGTTCAGGTTATGATCTCACAATTCGTCAGTTCAAGCCCTGCATCAGGTTCCATGTTGACACCATGGACCCTGCTTAGGATTCCCTCTCAGTCTCTCCCCTGCTCCTTCTTTCTCTCAAAAATAAATGATAAATAAACTTAAAAATAAATAAATAGGGGCACCTGGGTGGCTCGGTCAGTTTAGTGTCTGACTTTGGCTCAGGTCATGACCTCACAGTTCCTGAGTTTGATCCCTGTATCAGGCCTGCTGCTGTCAACACAGAGTCTGCTTCAGATCCTTTGTCTCCCTCTTCTCTCTTCCTCTCCCCACTTATGCTCTCTCTCTCAAAAATAAATAAAACATTTAAGAAATAAATAAATAATATTAAATAAATAAAAAAATAAATAAAACATTAAGCCTCATAATGGCAAGAAGCTATATTTATGATATATCCCCATAAGCTAGCACAGTGCCAGATTCTTATACTTATTATGAGCTGGAAAGATGGATGGATGGATGGATACTATAGGAGTTCACGTCACAGGTGGGAGTATCTGAGAAAGGCAGGAAATAATTTCAGAAAAGTGAAAATGGAGTAGAGAAACTTAAGTGGGAGAACAGATATTCCTCTCCATCATGATGGCCAGTAACCTTTTCAAACCACGAAAATCTTGGACCTGAATGATGATATCAATTGAGGCTTACTACATTCAATATTTTCAGTCTCCTAGCCATTTTCTACAATTTAGCTGAAACACACTTACTAAAGTGAAAATCTGAGTATGGCTTGCCTCTTATAAGTTGCAAGGTTATTCATAACTGGCTACTGCTTACCTCTCCTGATTCACTAGTCAGGTCTCCCCACCTGGAACACTGTGTTTTAACCATATGTTTAGAGTTCCTGGCACATGTGATTTTTATTTTACCTCTGGCCCTTTCCACCATGAATACTCTTATTTTTCCTTGTAAAATTCCTAGGAACTGAGTTCATTCTGGACTCAGTTTCTACATAAGTTTCTATAAGAACTCAGTTTTTACATCATCTTCTTGGGAATAACTAAGTCAGGTCACCTAGCATATACTCTCTTAGCACCCTATATTTATCACAGTTATAACGAAATAACAATTTGTGAAATTCCTGTCTTCTAAAGAGATTACAAACTTCAAAAAGCAAGGCGGCAATCTTTTCCATGACTTCCTCTTCAATATCTATCATAGTGTCTAGCACATAGAAAGTGGTCAATAAATAGTTGTTGATCTAATGACCAAATAAAAATTAATGAGTGAAGCTCCTTAATTAAAATTACATTTTAAGCAAAATGAAGACTGATTCCATGTCTTTCTTATTCATCACTTTATTTCCATTGTCCAGCACAGTGTCTGGCACATGATAAAAGTCTCCCTAAAGAAACAACAGGTGTTGGTAAGGATGTGGAGAAAGGGGAACCCTCTTGCACTGTTAGTGGGAATGCTGGCTGGTGCAGCCACTCTGGAAAACAGTATGGAGGTTCCTCAGAAAGTTAAAAATGGAAATACTGTATGACCCAGCAATTGCACTATTAGGTATTTACTCAAAAGATACAAAAATATAGATTTGAAGGGGTACATGCACCCTGATGTTTATAGCAGCATTATCAACAATAGCCAAGCTATGGAGAAACCCCAAATGTCCATTGACTGACAAATGGATAAAGAAGATGTGGTATATGTTTATATATATAATAACATATATTTTATATTATTTATATTATATATATGTATATATCCTCTTATATGCTTTTAGTTTTCTAGATATTGGTACTTGATCATTTATTCATCCAGTTCCTTAAAAATGGAAATTTGGACTATTACAAGCTGGTTTTTTTACTAGTACAGTGTTATAATTAATACTTCTATGTATGTTGAATGAAAGTTTCTCTAGAATTCATACCTAAGTGTAGAATTGCTGAGTTCACAAAATTACGCCAAAATGCCCATACAAAAATATTTACTGCAGTACTGTTTACAAAGCCAAAAATTGGGAAGAGTCAAACTGTATCTATCAATAACAGAACAGACATATACATTTTAATATATGTATGCAATGCAACTAAAGAGAATGGGATAGATATACATGTACTGATATAAAAGGATGCCTCAAATTGATCGCTCAGTGAAAAAAATCAAGTTACAAAACTATGTATAAAATTACCTCAATTTTATGCAAATAAATAACAAAATTAATTTTAAATATATATATATATATATATATATATATATATATATATATATATATATATAAAACCAAAGGACAATTTAGGAAATTCATGTTAGTGGTTATCCATGGTATATAAGATGGACTTATATTTTTCTCTATTTTGTATCTTTGTAGTGTTAAGCATACATTATTTTAATCTATGCCTATAACCAGAATAAATATATAAATACAATTTATTCTTATCCTGAAAATGGCACATTTTGATTTTCTGACCATGAATATTCCTTACATGAACTACTTCTTCCACTAATTCCTAACTCATTTCTGGTTTTAGCACAACCAGTCAGAATCTGTGCTTACCTAGATTACTGCATTCTCCTTCCTGCTATGACTTCAGCTTTCTCAAATTTAAAATTAATTACATTTCCTAATACTGCTTTTACCAAGAACCCTTCTGACACTACAACATCATCTTCTCAGGCTGGGATCCTAATTACCTTCTAGACCAATTATGGGATTTCAGGTAAAGAAAATATAATTGTAGAAGTTTAAAGGTGTATGCACCAAAATAGAAAAGTTGCTCTGGAGAAATATTTGTGGAAGCCCAATGAAGTTTCCTTAGGTTGGCATTTACTTGGGTGAATTAACCATTATCTAGTAATCAGACTCTAATTCTTAAAGAATCATAAAACTTAACCTCCTTATTGTTGGAAATTGATCAGAATGATAGGTACTGATTCAAGCTAATAATGCTCACAAAGAATTATACATATTCCATAATCTGCTATTCACCAGGCACTCTGTGTGAGGAATTGAACACATTGTGGTAAATAAGACAGATAAGCTAAAAGTCCAAAATCTCATCAGCTCTAAGTCCGAAACCATATCATCTGAATTCAGGTAGGGATGAGACTTCTGGGTATAATACATTATTCTCAGCTCCTGGAGCACAATTCCTCTTCATCTATGGACTTGTGGAACTAAAGAGACAAGTTATCTGGTCTTCACCTACCCTGATAACAAATAAAACTAGGATAGGTATAGGATAATAGCTATCAACATTTCAGTTCAGAAGGGTGGTGGGGCTGGTGGGCTGGAATGTAAGATAAACAAAAAGGAGTCACTGTTCCAAAGCAGTTCTGAAATCCAGTGAACAAATGGGGGGTTCTTGATTAGGCTTCAGAGACTGGGAAAAATTCTCCTAGGCTCTCCCTTTTATTCTCCTAAGTCTCATCCTTCTTGGTTCTGCCTTATGGGTCATGTTTCCTTTTTTATGAATGGTAGCACACGTTTGTTGCCCAGTAGATTTATTAGCCTGCTTCCTGCCAGTAAAATTTGGGGGATTCAACAGCATCTTTTCCTTTTGTACTATCTCTGTCCCTTTCATACTAAGCTAGCAAATTTTTGCTGATATAAATTTCTCAAGAACTTTGTGAATCTTCCATGGATTTCCCAGGGATTCACTCCAGTAGAGAAAAGCCATATCCATGAATGTTTTTAAGATTGTTCCTTTTCTATGTCTTGGCCTCCTGCAGGGATGGCTGAAGGACAATGCCCTTAAGACTCTAGAGGTCCTCTGGTTTGATCTAAAAGATCAATGAGGCACACCCTTAATTTCTTGAAAGACGTCTTTGTGTGACTGAATACTCTGACATTTGATGTTTCTGAGGTTTTAGTGAAAAGCTGTATGGTCACACACTCAACTGTTTCTCAATGCCATACTTTTGGCAGCCATTTCTGAATTTTAGCATCTTTTGCCATCTGGAGAGGCTGAGAATTTTCAAAATCATTCAGTCCAAGTTCACTTTTGTTTAACATTTCTTCCTTTAATCTATCTCTCTCTGTTTGCATGTTATTATAAGCAACAAGAGGAAATCAGACACATCTTTGAAACTTTGCTTGGAGGTCCCCTCAGTTATATATGTAAATTAATATTTCACAATATTTCACATATTATACAATTTCATTAATATTTCTGCCAGGACACAACAAGGATCCCTCTTCCTCCAGTTTCTAATAACATGCTCCTCACTTCTGAGCCCTTAAGGCAGTGTTCTCAAAGTCTAGGTTTCTAAGAGTGTTGATAGTGATTCATAATTTCTTCATTATGCTCCTCAATTTTTTTCCAATAGGCTCTATTGCCCAATCCCAAAGTCACTTCTACATTTTAGGTATATGTTACGGCAGCACGCCTCTCTTGGTACCAAAATCTATACTACTTCTCTATTACTGTGTAGCAAATTACAAGATAACAAAATTATTCTTTTCTTCCAGTTTTTGTGACTCAGAAGCCTGTGCATGGCTTAGATCAGTCCTCTGCCCAGAGGACTGCATTCAAAGTATCAGCTGGGCTACAGTTATGTGATTCTAATCTAGAGTTTAGGGATCTCTTCTAAGCTCATTCAGGTAATTGGAAGAATTTTGTTTCTTACAGCTCTAGGAGTGAGGCTCTCTGTAAAAGCTTATGTGCTTAGGTTAAGCTCATCCAGTAAAATATTACTTGATTAACTTAACTGATTAGGAGCCTTAGTTACATCTGAAAATCCCTTTATATGTATATACACCTTTGAGTTGGGAAGAAAATTATGATGTCACTCCCCACTCCCCCATCATGTCACTCATACACATATATACACAAACACATATCTAGTTGTAGATCATAAAGTTTTCCTTAAATACATCTTTATGGTTTTCTGACTTTCTCCAAGTGATGTTAAACAGCCTTGGTTTAGGAGCAGTGAATGTTGGTGGTAGAACTCCAAAGAAAGAGGATAAAGAGGTGTCTAAAAGATTCTCAGTGAAGTAGTAGGAGACATTCAGAAAAGAGGAGGGGTCTTCATCAGACACTCATGGATAGATAGAGTCATCAGAACCAAGACACTGACATACTATAAAGAGCAGCCAATCAAACTGTAGTCTTAATGGAACAGAAACTTCAATGGGAAGGCTTTCCTAAGATGTTATTAGAGAACATAACTGTTCATATCCTACACTTTAACTCATCAAGAAATGATAATCAGACAAACCTTCCAGGAAAAAGCTTATGAACTGAGACCGAGCTTAATCTGGAGATGGACAGAGGGCTTTAAGGCAACCTGAGGCACACACACCTGAGCCCCCACCTTCTTCCAAGTGTGGTTCTCAGACTTGACAACAAGGACAACTTATTCATACAGACCAAGATCCACTGGTTAAATGGAATGACAGTCCTATTGCATTAGTTTCCTATTGTTGCTATGGACAACCTACCATAACTTATTGGCTTTAAAAACACAAATGTATTATTTATAGTTCTATTTGTCAGAAGTCTCACTGGACTAAAATCAAAGTATCCTTAGGGCTGTATTCCTTAAGGAGGCTCCAGTAGAATTTATTTTCTTGCCTTTTCCAGCTTCTAGAAGTGAATGCACTCCTTAGCTCATGGTCCCTTCCTCTACCTTCAAAGCCATCAGCATAGCATCCTCAAATCTCTCTCTCATTCTGATATTCCTATGTCCATTTTATAAGGACATTTGTGATTACATTGGCCCCACCTAGATAGCCCAGGATGATATTCTCATCTCAAAATCCTTAGCTTAATCACATCTACAAAGCCCCTTTTGTCATGTAAGGTAATATTTCACAGGTTTTGAGAATTAATAATGTGGACATCTTTGAGAGCCATTATTCTATTTACCATACCTGTCAAATACCTTCTTAATAATCAAATTTGATCAGTTCATTTGGCTGCTGACAAAATGCTCAGTAACGTATTAATGAGTTTGCTTATAATGTTTATTTATTTTTGAAGGAGAGAGAGACAGAGTGTGTGAAGGAGGGGCAGAGAGAGAGGGACACACACAGAATCTGAAGCAGGCTCCAGGCTCTGAGCTGTCAGCAAAGAGCCCGACACAGGGCTCAAACTCACAAACCACGAGATCAGGACCTGAGCCGAAGTCGGACGCTTAACCGACTGAGCCACCCAGGCGCCCCTTAATGAGTTTGCTTATAACGTTTCATTTGTAAAATATTTCTACAAATATTTATATTCTCTGAAAAAATTAGTAAAGGGATAGTAATTAACAAATTCTATTAGCTAACAGAAAGTGTTAAGAAACATCATGTTCTTAAGGAGTTGCTTCAAAGCAATCACAAGGCATCTAATCTATTCATATATTTGTCATTTAAGGTAAGGAGATTATCTTGATGAGTACTGAGTAATATACAGAATTGTTGAATCACATTTTGTACACCTGAAACTATTAAAACATTGTATTTTAACTACCCTGGAATGAAGGGAAAGTGAAAGACTACACACACTTACATTTATTTTAAATAAGCATATATTTTCAGCATAAAAAAATAAAGGGGAAAGTAGTTTTATTATAGTCGTTTTCAAGTATGAAAACTAAAGCATAAAATGAGTTAAGTAGCTTTCCCCAGATCACTCAGGGAGGAATACTGGAGGATCATGAACAGAACTCAGCTTTCCCTATTTCCATTCAGTAGTTTGAAAGGCTAGGAAAAATGGTTAGAATGATTCATAGTGATTATCTAGTGTTTTCTTTCCCAAAGCAGTGCAAATCAGAAAGAAAAATAATTATAAAGATATTAATATGCCTTTGGCTATTTTCTTGGAGGGTTTTGTGTGTGTGTGTGTGTGTGTGTGTGTGTGTGTGTGTGTTGTTTTTTGTTTTTCATCTCATGATTTCAATAAAGCTCTAAAGAAGTACAGAGAACATGTTCCAACCTGTTCAGGAAATCTACTCAAACCTGAGTTGTCAAAATTTGTTGATTTTTTTTTTTACCATTTACGTATTTATTTTCGAGAGACAGGGAGTGAATGGTGGAGGGGCAGAGAGAAAGGGAGACACAGAATCCAAAGCAGGCGCCAGGCTGTTAGCGCAGAGCCTGACACAGGGCTCGACCCCATGTACTGCGAGATCATGACCTGAGCCAAAGTCAGACATTTAATCAACTGAGCCACCCAGGCACCCCTCAAACCTGAGTTGTTTTAGTTGAATTTCAAATAGGTTTGAAAGGTCTTAAATAAACATGACTTTAAAATTTAAAAACATACATCACTAACTTAACTGGTAGATACAAGCAAAAAGCAGAGTAATAATACATGTACTGTCGGAGGGCTTTAATTATAAGCACTCCATCAGAACAATGCAGCTAGCACCTGTGCTGCCTTGTGGAAAGGGCTGGAAGTCAGAATTTGGATGAAATCTCAATTCTTCCACATCCATCACCTGTGTAACTTGGAGCAGCCAACCACCCTCTCAGATTCCTTACACTAAAAATAAGAGCTATCTTAGAGAGTTGATGTAAAGATTAATTTATGTAAAATACCTGGTATATAAAAGCATTTGATAACTTGCTACTTAGAAAAAACCTAAAATATAGGAATAGACTATCCTGCTAAAAAGTGTTTGGAGTGGATACTCTTATGTGCTGCCCAGATTCCAGTTCAGGAAGGAAGGATCTATTCTCCAACCTGTTGACAGTGCTACTGATGTAAAGCTATTTGTTGTCAGCCCCTCTGAGGACTGCCTTGGCTGAAGACAGCCTCCTCACCCCCTGCCCACCCGATTCCAGGGTCACTAGCTCCCAGTGACTGACTGATCAGATGGTCCATCATCCCTGATTACAATTTTCCAGAGGGTTGGCTGTGGTCTCTGTTAAGACAGCTTACCATCTCAACTTCTCCCTCTATCCAGTCCTGTCTCCTTTCTTTCACTTCATTTCCACATGTGTTGATCTCAACAGTACTCTCTGTAAGTCTCCTATTCCTTAGTCATTATTGGGAGTTGGTTTCCCAGGGAGCCTCACCCAGCAACAATGTTGCTCAGCCTCTCCTATGGACCTTGCCATCACCATTCCCCATAAGGACACAAATACACATGACACACCCATACACTGTTAGATTGCTCTTGCAGGGATTGCAAAGTAAGGATTCTTAAACCATGAACATTACTTCTGCTGTTGTTTACCAAGAAGCCAGAAATGTACGAGCCCTCTGCCATAGATCTATTTTCCTCTTTCTGAACATCTTTCACTCACTAGTTCATGTAAAGATTCAGCCTATTACATTGGAAATGTTTATCTCACAATTGAGGAAATTTTAATATGATTTGTAGAGTGAGTGATATTAATTAGTAATTATTGTTGTCTGGGATTTGCTTCAAAAAAAGAGGATAAATCAAACACAATTGGCAAAATGTTGGTCACTGATGAAGCTAGATGATTGGTACATGAAACTTTATTACACTATTTTCTCTACTTCTGTATGTGTTTGAATTTTCAATAACAAAAACTGAATAGTAATATGACTTAAAGAAGTACATATAATACATAATACTTTAATAATAAGTTTTTAAGATAAGTTTAATAATATATCTAAAGTCTCTTCTTCTTATGTTAAGCAAATAAATCTATCAAAATATGAAAAAAATTAGATTTTCCAAAGTAGATAAAATAGAGCTTGTTAGGCATCTTGCCAAGTAGTTCTCAAATTTATTTTTAAAAATTGCTGAGGCTTTCCTTAAAAGCAAACCCCATACGGCATTGCAAACTAAATTTATATTTTAAGAGATTTTTAAGAAATTTATGTTTCATTTTTAAGTACAGTATATATCTGTGCATTGTACAGACTTTTAGATTATGAAGACTTTATTATGTAATAGCAAATTATTGCAGTTATAAAATCTCAACTTTCATTTTTTAAGTTACTTATTTTGAGAAATAGAGACAGAGAGAGAGAGAGAAAGAGAGAGAGAGAGAGACAGCAAGTTGGGGAGGGGCAGAGATAGAGGGAGAGAGAAAATCATAAGCCAGCTCCCTAGAATCAGCAGGGCAGAACCTGATGTGGGGCCCAAACTCAGGAACCTGAACTCAGGAACCATGAAATCATGACCTGAGCCGAAGTGGGATGCTTAACCGACCGAGGTCGGTGAGGCGCCCCTAAAATCTCAGCTTTCTAAATGTCTTTTTTCAAAACAATGCATGTGAGTTATTATATGATTATATGATTATTATTATATGATTATATAATTATATGACTGAATCACTCCACATTCAGTCTGTGTGGAGTGGTATTATTCCTATTTAAGTCTCAAATGTTTAAGTATGCTATGATGAGGAAACACAGAAGTGCCCAAATATACTACACAAACATGTTTCTAATCTTTGTATTCTTTTACATTTCACGGTCTTTCGGAATTTTGAAGTCCCATTTATCTGAGGTGATTTGAGCCATCACAGGGGAATGCCATCACCCGGAAAATGATTTTTCTCAAAGGGATGTGATCATTGCAGTAATTATAGAGCTGATCAAAGGGCTTTCTGTAGCTAGGTTATAATTATATCCAAGTATAATAAGATTTGGTGGACCTGAAACAAAAAGAAGGGAATGGAGCATTCTACAGACAAACACATAAGTAGTATGAATTAGAAGTTAGTCTAATAGCCTGTGAAAGCTGAATTTTCACAGCATTTTACCTAGCTCTTTGGACTACCCACAAGTAAGCAAATAATACCCAAATATGCATAAAATATATCCACGTGGAGCCCAGTCCTTAGGGAACATGATGAATTTGAGGAGAATCTGGTATAAAATAAAATAGAATGAGATAAGATGACAATTAGGAAAATTAGATTCTAATCCTAGATTTATCACTAACTAGCTCTATGACTTGAGCACTTTTACCTCTCTGTTTCTCCAACAGCCTCCAACTGAAGGCTCCTTATAGTTATTATATTCTAAGATTAGGAATCAAGTATTATACTTTAAAAAAAATTAAGTTTATTTATTCATTTTGAGGGACAGAATGAGAGACCACAAGCAGAGGAGGGGCAGAGAAAACATAGAGACAGAATCCCAAGCAGGCTCCATACCATCAGCACATAGCCTGATGCAGGGCTTGAACTCAGTAACTGTGAGATCATGACTGGACCCAAGATCAAGACTCCCATGCCCAAATGACTGCACCACCCAGGTGCCCCTCAAGTATTATACTTACAATGTTAATAAGCAGTCATAAAAATTTTCAGCAATTGGGGGCACCTGAGTGGCTCAGTAGGTTGAGCATCCAATTTAATTTTGGCTCAGCTCATGATCCCAGGGTGATGGGATCAAGCCCTGTGTCGGCTCAGTGCTGAGCGTGGAGCTTCCTTAAGATTCTTTCTCTCTCTCCCTCTGCTCCTTTCCCCCCAACTCTCTCTATCTCTCTCTCTCTCTCTCTCTCTCTCTCTCTCAAATAAAAATTAAAAAATGTTTTCTCAGCAATTGGATTAAAATAATCTTCAATAAAAATTAAATAAAAATGTCAATGGAATTGTTCCAAAATGTGAAAATAAATGTTATTCATTATATTAGTTTAAGTTTCCAAACATATATGTTCTGTCTTCCATACCACATTTTCCTAAAATTTTCTGAAGGAACATGATATTGACCTTATGCCACGCAATTCAATGGGTGCTCTGCAAATCTGACTCTAAAGAAACTTGATAACTCAAATATGTCACATAAGTTTATAATTTAAATCAATTTTATAATTCTAAAGTATAATTAGTCAAATTTAACAGAGTCTCTAATGCTTAGAAATGTCAGTTTTAACCACAGTGTACAAAACTTGAAGTGTTGCATTCTAGATACTTGTGGACTTACTCAACAAGGAAACTACTGCAGGCTAGTAAAATAAATATAAAATTTTACACTGTAATATAATTTTGAGGTAACATTAAAATGGTAAAATTCAGGTGATAAGTTATCCAAGATAACTGTAGATACATGTAATTATTGTTATACATTATAAAAAGCCCTATATCTGTGATAATAGGAATTATAGACATGTAAAGCTTTAACTTATACAAATAATTGCATTCCAATATATCAAATATATAATATATGTCAGGCTCTAATTCTTACAGCATATTTTGAACATGCTATATCATTTAAGTCATAACAACAGAAGTTAGGCATGTTACCTCCATCCATTATTATAATCTCCATTTATGGATAAGAAAATTGATCATATAAAACTTTTAAGACAGCAAATAGGTTGCCTTAACCAGACAGAGAGAACATGGTGCTAAGCAAATCAAGCATACTTACTAAAATTCCCATGAGAGAAGCCTTACAAAATTAAACAACCATTCATGATAAAAACTCTCAACAAAGTAGATTTAGAGGGAACATACTTCAATATAATAAAGTTCATATATGACAAACCCACAGCTAACATCATATTCAATGGTGAAAAACTGAAGAGCTTTTCCTCTAAAATCAGGAACAAGACAAGAATGTCCACTCTCCTGACTTTAAAAAAAAAGGTTTATTTATTTATTTTGAGACAGAGAGAGCAAGATAGTAGGGGGAGTGCAGAGAGAAGAGGGAGAGGGAGAGAGAATCCCAAGTAGTCTTGTTACTGCCAACGCAGAGCCCAATTCGGGGCTTGAACCCAAGAATCATGAGATCACGAGCTGAGCCAAAACTAAGAGTCAGATGCTTAACTGACTGAGCCACCCAGGTACCCCAGGTATGTCCATTCTTCTCACTTTTATTCAATAAAGTAATGGAAATCCTAGCCACAGCCATAAGACCAGAAAAAGAAATAAGAGGCATCCATACTCGTAAAGAAGTTAAACTGTTTCTATTTTCAGATGACATGACAATATACACAGAAAACCCTAAAGATTCCACCAAAAACTATTAATAGTAGTAACTGGACTCAGTAAAGTTGCAGGATATTAAATTAACATCCAGAAATCAGTAGTGTTTTATAAACTAAGAACAAAACAACAGAAAGAGAAATTAAGAAAACAATTCCATTTACACTTACACCAAAAAGAATAAAATACTTAGGAATAAACTTAACCAAGGAGGTGAAAGATCTATACTCTGAAAACTATAAAACACTGATGAAAGAAACTTAACCAAGGAGGTGAAAGATCTATACTCTGAAAACTATAAAACAATGATGAAAGAAACTGAAGATGACACAAATAAATGGAAAGATAGTCTATGCTCATGAATTAGAAGAATTAATATTATTAAAATGTCCATATTACCCAAAACAATCTACAGATTCAATGCAATCTCTATCAAAATACCAACAGTGTTTTTTTCAAAGAACTAGAACAAATAACAAAATTTGTATGGAACCACAAAAGACCCCAAATAGCCAAAGAAATCTTGAAAAAAATTTAACAAGTTTGAAGGTATCACAATTCCAGATTTCAGAATATACTGCACAGCTGTAGTAATCAAAACAGTATGGTACTGGCACAGACACAGAGATAAATGAAACAATAAAAATGTTAGATATAAACCCACACTTATATGGTCAGTTAATCCATGAAAAGGGAGGCAAGAATATATAATGGGGAAAAGACAGTATCTTCATTAAATGGTGCTAGGAAAACTGGACAGCTACATGCAAAAGAATGAAACTGGGCCACTTTCTTACATCATACACAAAAATGATCTCAAAATGGATTAAAGACATAAATGTTGAACCTGAAACCATAAAAATCCTAGAAGAGAATGTAGATGATTTCTTTGACATCAGCCATAGCAACATTTTCTAGTTATCTCTCCTGAGGTAAGGGAAACAAAAGCAAAAATAAACTATTGGGACTAAATCTAAATAAAAACCCTTTGCACAGCAAAGGAAACTATCAGCAAAATGAAAAAATAACCTACTGAAGGGGAAAAGTTATTTATAAATGATCTATCAATTAGAGTTAATACCAAAAGATATAAAGAACTTACACAACTCAACACCAAAAACCAAATAATCCAATTTTAAAAAATGGGCAGAGAACCTGAATAGATATGTCAAAGACATATAGCTGGCAAACAGAGACATGAAAAGATGCTCAACATCAATCATCATCAGGGAAATGCAAATCAAAACCACAGTGAGATATCTTACACCTGTTACAATGGCTAGAACAAAAAAGACAAGAAATAACAAGTATTGGTGAGGATATGGAGAAAAAGGAATCCTTGTGCACTGTTGGTGGGTATGTAAATTGGTACAGCCACTGTGGAAAATAATGTGAATGTTCCTCAAAAATTAAAAATAGAAATACCATATGATCTAGTAATTCTACTACTGAGTATTTACCCAAAGAAAATGAAAACACTAATTCAAAAAATATATGCACCCTTATGTTTATTAAAGAATTATTAACAATACCCAAGATATGGAAGCAACTTGAAGGTCAATTGATAGATGAATGAATAAAGATGTAATGTGTAGTACACACACACACACACACACACACACACACACAATATTACTCAGCCATAAAAAAGGATAAGATCTTGCTACCTGCAACAACATGGAGGGACCTAGAGGGTATTATGCTAAGTGAAATAAGTCAGACTGAGAAAGACAAACACCACATGGTTTCACTTATATGTGGAATTTAAAAAACAAAACAATGAATAAACAAACAAACAAACAAACAGAAAGCAGAATCAGACCTATAAATGCAAGACCAAACTGATGGTTGCCAGAAGGAAGAGAGGTGGGTAGATGCGCAAAATGGGTGAAGGTGAGTAGAAGACTTTGGTTCCAGTTATGGAATAAAAGTCATTGGAATAAAAGCCTCAGCATGGGGAATATAGTCAATGGTATGGTGACAGTGTGTGATGACAGACAATAGCTACATTTGTGGTGAACTTAGCATAATGTATATAGAGAGATGTTAAATCAGTATGTTGTATACCCAAAATGCATGTAACACCTGTATATGAACTAGACTCAAATAAAAGAAATTTTTTTAAAGAGTGAAATCTTAGCCAATAAATCATAATAGATATTGAAATGATATTTAGGCCCAAATACATTTTCATTACCTAATATAGCTTTGCTTATCCTTAATTTATTGATGCAGTAGATTATACTGATTGATTTTCTGGTGTATAACTAGCCTTCTATTCCTAGAATAAATTCTACTTAGGTCATAGGCATTATCCTTTGATTAAACTGCTATACTCTCTTATGTAATATTGTACCTAAACATGTGTAGATATGTGAAAAAGTTCATTGTTTAAAATTTTGGCACTATATTAATTGGGTTTAGATGTCAGTATTACACTCATTTCATACAATAAAACTATATTTTTCTATATCCAGGAATAATTTAGAAGTTATAATATAGTGATGTTCATTTGTCACAATCATTCTTTTTTCTTTATTGTACTTACCTGGCAAATCCCTATCCTGGCTAAATCTAACTCTCTGACTAAAACAAAACAGAGCAACTTAACATGGTTTGTAGAAAAATTATTTTCCACTCCTCAAGGTGACTCTTTCATACCATCTTCTTTTTCCTCCAGCAAACCATTTCCCACATCAGTCTCAATAAATGGCCATGTTATTATTTCATTGAAAAAAAATAAAATCAAAATAAAACCTCTTTAGAGCAAGGAAAATTATCAGGGATACAGAGGAACATTACATAATGATAAAGGGGTCAATTCTCCAAAAAGGCCTAACAATTTTTTATTCTGTATACACTTAAAAATAGAGTATCAAAATATATGAGGTAAAAACTGATAGAAATACAAGGAGAAATAAATGCACTAACTATTATATATGGAGACTTCACAATACTCTCTAACAGAAATGGACAGAGTCAGCAAGAGAAAATCAGTAAGGAGTAGATGAACTCAATAGTACTATCAACCAACTGTATATACCAGACATCTATAAACAACTTCATGCAACAATAGAATACACATTTTTCTCAAGCTCACATGGACTTTCATCAAAACAGACTACATTCTAAGCCATAAAACATACTTTAAAAAATTTGTAAGAATAAAAATCACACAATATCTGCTCTAAGATTACAATGGCTCAAACTAGAAATCTATAAAAGAAAAATAGCTGGAAAATCCTCCAAATATTTGGAAATTATACAACATACTTTTAAGTAACATATAGATCAAAGAAAAAATCTTGAGACATTTCAAAATACTTTGAACTATATGTAAATGAAAATACAACTTATCAAAATTTGTAAGATTCAGTGAAAGCAATAGGTAAAGGGAAATTTATACTATTGAATGCATACATTAGAAAAAAGAAAGATATAAAATCAATCATCTAAGATTCCACCTAGGAAACTAGAAAAAGAATAGCAAGTTAAAGCCAAAGTAAGCAAAAGAAAAGATATAATAAAGACTGGAGCAGAAATCAATGGATATTAAAATAGGAAATCAATAGAGAAAATCAACAAAATCAAAAGCTGGTTCTCTAAAAAAAATCAATAAAATAGATGGCTTGTAGCTTGGTTAACAATTTTTTTAAAAAAGGAAAAAAATTACTAAAATAATATATGAAAGAGATGACATCACTACAGATGGAACATCAAAAGTATAAACAAGGAATACTATGAATTACACTATGCCCACAAATTTGATAACCTAGATAAAATGGACCAGCTCTTTGAAAGACACAACTGGCCAAAACTCACAAAAGAAGAAATAGACAATCAGAATAGACTTGTATGTATTAAAGAAATTGAATTACTAATTAATAATATCCCAAAACTAAAGGACTAGGCCCAGAATGGGTTCATTGGTGAATTCTCCCAAATATTTAGGAAGAAATCAAACCAATTCTCTATAATTTCTTTTAGAAGACATAAGGAGAGATAATACATCTAACTCATTCTATGAGACTAGCATTGTTCTAATACCAAAAATAGGCAGAAACAGAACAACAACAAAAGCTAAAGACCAATAATGTCATGAACACAGTTGCAAAATTCCTCAATAAAATATTAGTAAATCAAATGCAAAAATGTATAAAAAGAATTATACACCATAACCAAGTGGGATTTATCCCAGGCAAGGCCAGTTCAACATTCAAAAGGCAATTAATGTCATCCATCATATTAACAGACTAAGGAAGAAAAATCAGATGATTATATCAATAGATATAGAAAAAGCATTTAATAAAATCCAACATCCACTCTTAATAAAAACTCTCAATAAAGTAGAAATGGAAGAAAACTTCCTCAACTTTATAATGAATAGTTACAAAAAACCTACAGCTAATACACTTAATGAAAAACTCAAAACTTGCCCACTAAGGTAACAAACAAGGCAAGAAAGACCTTCACATCACTGTTTTTCAACATCATACTAGAAGCCCTTGTCAATGTAATTAGGCAAGAAAATAAAAATAAAGTTATATAGATTTAGAAGGAAGAATTAAAACTGTCTTTGTGGGCATCTTGGTGGCTCATTTGGTTAAGTGTCCGACTCTTGATCTCAGCTCAGATCTTGGTCTCAAGGTCATGAGTTCAGGTTCTGAGTTAAAAAAAAAAAACTATTTTTGTTTGCAAATGACATGATTATCTATGTGGAAAATTCAAAAGAACTGACAAAAAACTCCTGGAACTAATAAATAATTATAGCAAGGTTGCAGGATACAAGGTTAATATATAAAAGTTAACTGCTTTCCTATATAGCAGCAATAAACAGTGGAATTTGAAAGTAAATATACAAAACCATTTACATTAGCATTCTCCAAAATGAAATACTGAGGTATAAACCTAATACGTATAAGATCTGTATGAGAAAAAAATACAAAACTCTGATGAAAAAATCAAAGAAAAACTAAAGAAATGGAGAAATATTCTATGTTCATGGATAGGAAGACTCAACATTAACAAGGTATCAGTTCTTCCTAGCTTGATCCATAGATTTAACATAATCCAAATCAAAATTTCATCAAACTATCTTGTGAGTATCAATAAACTGATTCCAAAGTTTAATTGAAGGGGCAAAAGACCCAGAATAGTCAACCCAATATTGAAAGAGAAGAACAAAATTGGAGGGCTGATATTATACAGCTTTACTGTAAAGTTGGGGGCACCTGCATGGCTCAGTCGGTAAAGTGTCCGACTTTGGCTCAGGTCATGATCTCGCGGTCCATAAGTTTGAGCCCCACATCAGGCTCTGCACTGACAGCTCAGAACCTGGAGCCTGCTTCGGATTCTGCCTGTCTCTCTGTCTCTCAAAAATAAATAAAACATTAAAAAAAATTTTTTTAAGTTACAAAGTTAATAAAGAAGTTGAAGAAGACAGTATGGTATCTATGAAAACAAGACAAATAGAATGGAGTAGAATAGAAAGTCCAGAAATAGAACCATATAAATATAGTCAACTGATCCTTGACATAGAAGCAAATGCAACAGAGTAGAGCAAAGGTAGTCCCTTCAACAGATTGTGCCAGAACAAATGGACATCAACATACAAAAAAATGAATCCTAACAAAACTTTGTACCCTTTCCAAAAATTAAATCAAGATGGATCATAAACCTAAATATAAAACAGAAAACTAAAAACCTCCTAGAAGATAAAATAGGAGAAAATCTAAATGACTTAGGGTTCAGTCATGACTTCAAAAAAACAAAGAAATAAACACCAGAGGCATAATCCATGAAAAAAGAATTAATAAGCTGATTTCATTAAAGTAAAAAAATGAGATACCACTACATACCTACTAGAATGGCCAAAATCCAAAAGACTGACAACACCAAATGCTGAGAAGGATGTGGAACAAATAGGAACACTCATTAATTGCTGGTGGAAATGCAAAATGGTACAGCCACTTTGGAAGGCAGTTTGGCAGTTTCTTATAAAAGTAAACGTATTCTTACCATGTGATCCAGCAATAGTGCTCCTTGGTATTTACCTAAGGGAGTTAAAAACTTATGGTCCACACAAAACCAAAATGTGCTATACCCATAAAAAATAACACTACCAAGTAACAAAAAGAATGGACAACTATCAAATGGGTGAATTTCAAAAACAATATGCTAAATAAAGCCAAGATCCAAAGAAATGCACACTATATGACTCTATTCATATGAAAATCTAGAAAATGTTTAGCTATAATGAAAGCAAACCTCAAAGAACGTTTAAAGTCTTGGCACAAAGGGGATTGACTGCAAATATACATAAGGAAACTAATTCAAATGATAGGAATATTCTATATCTTGATTGTGTTGGTAGTAATATAGTACATACTTGTGAAAACTCATCAAATTATATATTACAATATATTAATTTCATTGTAACTAAGTTACATGTCAATACAAAAACCAGAAAGAAAGCATCAAGCACCAAAATTAATGTTTAGTATTTATTTTCAGAAAGGTGACAAGGCTATATTTCACAAAATATTTCACCCTACATTTTCCTGAAAT
This sequence comes from Felis catus, assembly GCF_018350175.1. Lineage (NCBI taxonomy): Eukaryota > Metazoa > Chordata > Mammalia > Carnivora > Felidae > Felis > Felis catus. The sequence continues at coordinate 120,223,052 of NC_058374.1, forward strand.
ATTTGGCCCCCTTTAGTGTATTTAAATACAATTTTATTTACATGTAGCCTCTGCAGGGACACATTTAATTTCACAAATGAGAAATGCTTATTATATCATGACCAAAAATAGTGCTTTGTCAGGAACCAAGTGCTCTAAGATTTAAGGCACATATGGGTATAACCATTAATTATACCACTAATTTTTTGTTACATGTATACCACATTACTTTGGGATCACCAAAGTTAATCATTGCAACCAAACTATGAGGGCTTTTTTTTCTCAATGCAAGAAATAAAATACAACTGAATATTCTTGGTGTATGAGCTAAGTAATAAAAAAAATCTAACAAACATAATATAAATGGAAATATATAAACTGTCATTTCTTTTCTTCAAAGTAGGTCTTGAATAGGGAAGGAGAATTACTATAATTAATTATAAACATTTAAGATTCTCAGTGGGCTAGGTAATAAATAATACAGTGGCTATATGAATGTGGCTGATTTAAAACCCATTACACCTAGCTTCTTTAGATTTCCAATAAATGAATAACACTATTTTATGATCAGTTCTAATTTTCTCCCTCACAAGAATTACTCCATTAATGAATGACTTTTTAGATTAAATAACTGTGAAGTAACTTATAAAACTATGTGAATCATAGATAAGCAACAGATAAATTCAGGGTTCTTTTTCTCCCCAATTAATGCCAAATTGTTTCTTGTGGAAATGCAGCATTTTCTAAAACTCCCTGACAAATTAGATCATGATTATAAATGATTATAAAACACCTATATTCAATAACACTATATTCCATGTGGGAGGATAGACAAAAATATTGTGGGATCCCAAGGACTTTAACTTTAGTTGAGGGAACAAAGCACAGACATAGAGTCAGGTATATCTTACTAACACCATTTTTGAGGACAACACTGGCACATAAATTAGCTCCCTTAAATCTACATGGCTGTTTAAAATTTACCTATCAATGTTTGGATTGACGTCTTGAGACCCCCTTCTCTGAAAAAAAATAAAATAAAATGAAGTGTATCATTCTGCTCTTTAACAAAGAAATAAGGTAAAAGAGCAGACAGAGAAGGAAGGAAACAGAAAGAATAGAGGAGTGAATGAGGCATTTAACAATTTATCTAGAATAGAATACTACCACCTTAATTTTATGTCATAGGCATATTCATATGAAAACTGGGTTAACAACACAAAGCCCTGAGAAATAAAGTATTGCATTCCAAATTCAAACTCCTTTTATCTGAAATTCTAGTTATTAAAATTAAAACATACTACTATTTTTCTTTTTGCTAAAAATTATTTTAATTGCACTCTAAGCTGTTACTGTTAAGAATAATTAGAAAAAGTGAGAGCTAGAAACAGAAATACAAAAAGGGGGTAAAGCAAATGGCAGCGCAGGTAAAGAAGTTTTTGCATTGAATGTTACTACTTTTGTTTTATGAGAAGAGAGGTAGCTAATACATGAAGGATGCTTCCAATATATTTAAAGATCATCTTACAAGGGTCACAGTGACAGCGACGTGGTAGAAAAGTGGAAGTCAATAATCACTAGTCATAGCATCAGAATTTGACAAAGGGTCATATACAGAAAAAGACCTCTTAGCATAAATATTACGTACAAAAAAGTAAAATAAATGTACAGTCATGGCACTGAAACTGAGTGAAACAGAAAGGCGAAGAAGTTTCTAATTGATCAACTGATTACAAATGGAATGATTTTACCATGCTCCTTAATGATTATTAAAATGTACAATATGTCATCTCTAATCCTTTATATAGTGTTCAGTCGTTATTGTTATATTTTAGTGAATCAAGCTTGTATATTAAATAAAGTCTCTTCTAAATTTATTTATGACCTCAGTAAAGATAAAATGGATCCTAAAATTAGGGCAGTAGCAATAGCAATGAAAATGGCAGATCACAGAAAATGCTGTGTGCTAGCTTCGTAATGGTGGATGATGAGCATTTAGGGCAATTTAGGGGGAAACAGAAGTTTCACATTTGGATATGTTGCAATATGAGGTACTTCTGGAGAATCCAGACCAAGATGCAGATAGCATAAGTAGTTTTAAATAGTATCTGTAGCTCAGGAAAAAGATCTAGGTAGAAAACAGTTGAAAACACGGGATAGAATTGAAGTGAATTATTAACATTTAGGGACTAAAAGGATAAAGAGTGGGCATGCAGTCCAGCAGTTAAGTAAAAAACCAAAATAGATAAGTATTAAAGGAGCCAAAAGAGGAGAGAGAATGACTGGAATTAACTAAATCTTCAGCCTATGTGTCCAAGGTACACTGGGTCAGATACTATAGTGTGTTGCCTAGCCTATCTGTTGTGGAGAAAGTCTTGAAATATTAAGGGTAAATATAATGAAACAATCAAAGTTCATACAAAAGAATAACTATCTGAAGGTTTCAGCTCTGGAAATGGAAAAAGAACAGTAGAATACTACCACTAAGTCTTCAAGATAAATTATAGCGCACATAAAAATGCTTTGAGCTAAACACACTTAGAATTAGTAAACTATCTAGTTATTTAATATAAGTTCACATAATTTATACCAAATATTCATCCATATTCTATAGAGTGAAGATAGCCATTTTTTTCTCTTCTTTCTAAAAGGGTTTTTGAACTCCAGAAGAAAGTTTATGATGATAATAGAGGGCTCTAGAAATTTGTGTTCAGAGAAAAAAATGTAATCTTTTATATATAAAGATGATACTTCAGGCCAACTATCAATAAAAAATATATTTTGAGTTGTTTTTTGCCAGAGAAATTACAAGTTATATTGAATTTTTGAGAACCTTCCTACATGAAGCATTTCGTACTCTAATTAAATGTTTACCTGGAGGTAAGCACAGGTAACCTGCTTCCAGCCTTTTTACACTTTCTGCTCACCTTGAGTTTAGTGCCATGATAAACTTTTTCTTAAGTTTTTATTAATTTATTTTGAGAGAGAGAGAGCAAGAGTGAGCAGGGATGGGGCAGAGAGAGAGGGAAAACAAGAGAATGCTAAGCAGGCTCTGCACTGTCAGTGGGAAGCCCAACATGGGGCTTGAATCCATGAACTGTAAGAAATGATAAACTTTTTAAATGCTGTATCTAATAATAATGTAACAGAGACAATATTTTGGAAATATTAAACCAATGTACATATGTTTCCATTTCCCCTGAATTATGATGCCTTGAATTTCCCTATTTTATCACATAGTCTATCAGATAAGATTAGACAAATCTCTGGACAGTGAAGTTGATTCCTCATTTTCCCTGGCACAAACTAGAAACATTTCAAACTCTCCTCAACAAAATGCTAGATAAGGCATTCTTCACCAGATGGCTGCCAGAGGGGCCATAGCTGCTCTGGGAACTTGGCAGGCACAGATTAGGAACACCCACCAGTGAGCTTCATTGTTGACCTTCTGGGATCTCATTCTCATGAGATCAGAACCTCTACAAAAGAAGAAGGTAAATTCTAAAAAAGACTAAGCACCAAAAGGCCATCTGAATAAGAGGATCTGTAGGTCTTGGCTGGAAAAGGCTGGCTAAGAGCTAATTTCCACTGAAGATATTATTATCCCTGTAAGGTTCTTGGCTAAAGAGAGTATCTCCAGGTAGAGCTCCTTTTTGAGAAGGGCCAGAGGAGAACTCTGCTTCTGAAAAAGAAGTACTGGTACAAGCAGCAAGAGCACAAGATAGAGAAGGATGCTATCAGGTCCATGTTTGAGGCCTAGCAGGAAGCTTTGTAAGAGCTGTGACTCATGTCCTAGGATCTCCATGTGAAGGCCATCAAGCCAAATCTCATTCTGTTAACCCCAGTCTGTTCCCCTTTGAGAGGGAAGGGTCAGATTACATGCCACCAGTGTCCAACTACCAACCCCCTGAGTCAGATACTAGGTATAACCAGGTGAAGACACAAATGGAGTTTAAGAGACAGAACTTCAGGCAGTTGTCCTCAGAACACATTGCCCTTGAGAGCCAGAATGACCAGGGGTCAAGCTTGTTTTTCACAGAATCATGCATGCTGTTAATAAATATAAATTTAACAAAGAAAAGCTATATACAAAACAGTTCAGAGAGGGGTCTGAGTAGAGAAAACATAGAATAGCCCCTCACAAATCTCCCACAGTTGTAGTGGGACAGCTTAAAGAACCAGAAAGGTATCCAGACTCCCAAAGCCCTTTGAAAGGTGAATGAAATACAGCTGAAATTTAAGAGTTAATGAATCAAGTGCTTAAAGTCACCAAGTTATTAATTTGACTTATGATATGTTTGACTCCAGAGAGTGTTTTATCCCACCCCTTTTCAAGATCCTACAGTAGCTCCAACTATCTGTTTTTAAAAGTTGAAAGTTTTCATTTAGTGTTCACCTGTCCCAAGATTTCCAACCCCATCCCTCTTTACTACACAACATAACACATGTGATTCTTCTCTCTTTTTTAATTGTCTACTTCTCACTTTGTGTCCTTGCTCCTGCCAGCCAGCATCCTTTTGATTAGGTCATATCCATTGCTAGTTTCAAAACCTAAGGAAATTATATAAATTGTCCCTCACTTTTCTGTAATACAACTTGACAATCCATACAAAAACCTTAAAAAAGATAATAACCTCTGTCCAGTGATTCAAATATGTCTGAGTAAATATAATCAAACATATAATGATTTAAAAAAACAACAACAAAAAAATATAATGATTTATGCATAAAGATTATCATCAGAACATAATCTGTAATAGTAAACTACTGGAAAAAATCTACATGTATGGTTCTGAGTCAGGAAAAGAGTGAAAATAAGAATCTCAATGGGGGGGGGGACTTAACTAATCATCCTGGTACATTCTTATAATGGAATATTATGTGACCATTAAAACATTTACTCACATAGGAATATGTTCAAGATATGTTAAGTCAAAAATGTATAGTATGTATTTATAACAATATTTCAATTTTGACCAGATACGAAAAGTGTATGTTTATGTATGTGATTTATGAGAAAAATGCACAAAAGTGTCAACTTATTCATCCATTGTTTCAGTAATCATTCATTTCAAACAAACACAGTGTGTTTAGTTAGTTTAGATAACTTCTTTAAAAAAACATAGTACTTATCCTATGGAGTTGATGGTCTAGTGAGAGAAGTACATTTACTAGTAATTGGAACAAAATGTCATGTAGATTGATTTATTTGGTTATTTGTTTCTTGTCTGTCTCCATCATAATTGCCAACTCCATGGTAATAGACATTCTGTTTACCATGTTTATCACTGTATTCCCAGCATCTACCACAGAATCCAAGAGCATAAATATTTCATGAAGGTAGAGGAAGCGCAAAGACTAAATAAGATAGCATTAGTAGGAGAACCTAAAATAATTTAGGAGGTTTGAAAACTTTTTTAAAGGCAAGTGCCATTTAGAATAAAGCCTAGGGACATCTGGGTGGCTCAGTCGGTTAAGCATTCGGCTTAGACTAAGGTCATGATCTCAAGGTTTGTGGGTTGAACTCCACACTAAGTGTAAAGCCTGTTTGGTATTCTCTCTCTTTCCCTCTCTCTCTCTCTCTCTCTCTGCCCCTTTCCCACTCACACTTTCTCTCTCAAATAAATATATAAATAAATAAACTATAAAGAAATATATACATACATACATACATACATACATACATACATACATAAAGCCTAAAGCCTAAAGGATGAGTAAGAATTAGTCATGTGAAAAGAGTTGGGAAACTTGTTCCAGGTAGAAAATGGCTACAGATAAAAGGAAAAGTGTTAGCTGAATTCATAGAGGCAAACTAGTTATCTTGGGTGAATGTTTATAATCAACTTATTTTTCAAATTTTCTTCACTACACATGTATTTTTGTAGTAATCAGAGAAACAACATTCTGAACAAAAGAGATTTAAAATCTCTGACTTCTTGGAAATCACCTTGACTCTACATATTTATTTTCTTACTTTCAATAGTCTCTGCACTTAACAGACAATACTGAACAAATTATTGCAAATTCAATGTTCTCTTCTAGGAGTATCTTATATTTCCTCCTAGAATCTACTCCTTTTAGATGAATTATAATATTTTTCTTTTCTTTTATATCTTCTGTAGCACTGGTACCATATTGTGTACCCAATATGTATTTAAAAGCTGGTTAAAAAACATATATATACAGATATAAACAGTAAGAGAGCACACAAAACCCATAATTCTGATCTTATTATCTAATGACTAGTTAGTTACTTTTCCAATGACTTTGCAGAACTAGTCCCAGAGGAATCAAAGAGAATTATGAAATTTCCCTTTAGATATTTTTGTTGAGGAAATCTCATTTGATACCAATACTGTGAAAATAAATAAGGAAAACCTTATTTAAAATGGAGTCAGGAAGCCCTGAAGAGGCTCTCATACACTATCACTCCTTGTAAAAAGCATATCTGACATTCCCCAACAGGAAGAAGCTTACTTTACATACCCCAGTAAGAGAAAGAAAAAATTTCTACTTGCTCAGGAGTAGCCCATCCAATGAGAAACCACTACACTCTTAAGCCAATGAGAAGCTATCACCACCCTGAACTCTTCTAAAGAGTCCCTCCCAACTTCCTCCTTTCCTCCATAAAAGCAAGCCCCTCTCTGTTCTCTGAACTTGCCTATAGTTTGCCACAGTTTGCGTGCCCTGAATTATAATTCCTCTGCTATTCTTTAATAAACTAATTTTGCTGCTAAAATAGCTGGATTTTGGGGTTTTTTTTAAATATCAACAATACTTTATTCTCGCATTGGAACAAAACTTAATGTTATTTATTATCCTAAAATGTCAGAAATAGATGTTTTGATTTCTTTCCAGGATAAAGTGGAGGAAAAGAAAATACTCTGATGGAAAGTAACCATGACTACAGTTTTAAGACACATAACTGTTACTTTCATATACTTTATGTTGGTTAAAATAATAATCTATTCTTAGAAATAAAATATGTTTTGGTGAATCTTCCTTTTATACTGCAACAAAATGCTTAAAATTATTCATCAATCCAACAAGTACCTTCTAGGAGTAATTATTTTTCCATAGTGTATAGAACTCTTAAGGGAGTAAAAGTATCCTGCCTCCAAAACACTTAGGATTGCTAAATATTTAAAGTCAATATTAAGTCATATTAAAATCATAAATCCTTTTTAACCTTGTTCTTTCCACTCTCAAGGGTAAGTAATAATTTTCAGCGTTACCATTCCACACCCAGTTATGAAGGGAAGCACAAATTTAACAGGAATTATCAGGGAGGAGGCATAGTGCAGTCCTAGTCAAAGCCAATGAGTCTTGCTCCTCCACACAAATGGAATACAAATCCTCATATTTAGGATGACCTTTCATAAATAGAGCAAATTATGTGTATAGTTATTTAAACTAATACTCTAATAGGTTGAAAATGGGTTCACATTTCCAAAAAAACCCCTCTGTGGATAAGTAGAGCATGTTACTATACTTTAAGACTGCCCTCATTTCATACTAATATAATGGTGACTTTGTTACTACGAGCAAGACTTTTCCTACCTAGGAGATCTTAGCTCTGTTCATTTTAGTGAAACTATGATTAGAACTATCTTAGTAAATGATATAAAGCAAAGAAAATGTCCTTTACTATGACAACTAGAAACAGGTGAATATGATTTCTAAAAGCATTACAATTTGAAGTGAATGATCCTGTCATGACAAAGTGCCAAATGGAGGGAAACTATTAACTCACTACTAAGTGGTGAGGGAATTTCATTCTGCTGTCTATCCCTCAAAGAGGGTATTTGACTTGTGTATGAACAGAGATCAGAAGTGAAAAAAAGTGAAAAAAATATTTTTTTTATCCTTGGCCAGAAATTAGAAAAGAGCTTTTGTAATATAGGTTAACAAAAGTTTGAACCAAAGAAGAAAACATGGAAGGGGCTTGGAGGAAGAGAAGGGAAAAAAGAAGATACAGATGAAGATGATATTGTAAGAAGAAAAAGGACACTAGACTATGAAAGTCCTCAGAAAGTAAAGTGGCATTATAATAGTCAATTAAAACATTATTAACTCAGAGACTGAATATAGATAACAGCAGTGAGAATTTTACAATTCAGAATTTTAGTGTCTTACTGAAAAATGTTTGAAATTCAGAAGTCCAATAAGATACTTTATGAAGAATACCCAAAATCATCTCATTAATTAAATATATCAAAAAGAAACAGATGTTCTCTGCAATAATTTACTCTTAAAGTATTTAAGAATTCTTCTTATGCAAATACTAGTAGCATACTAATGAAAAAAAACCCTAATTGACTTCAGCAAATGATCCTTAGTTAAAGCAAGTAGAATAATCAAGAATTATAAAACATGAATTGCTAACCTAGTAGCAGACAACTTTTACATTTACTTTTATTTGTTAAATGAAGCAAAATGCATAACTTGCTTCAAAGAATATTTCAAGAAATATATCACTAGAATTAGGATGTGATGATAGCATTTAAATTCCATAAAACTTATTATGAGGAAACTGTCTACCCTGACATTTCCCCAGTTAAAAAAAATAAAAAGCATTCTTATACATAATATCTAATTTTTTTTTACTCCTTTCCCATTTACAAAATGCCTATATACATATCATTTATGCTAACCACCGGCTGCATGATGGGTATTATTTATCTCTATCTTCACAGGGAGGCAGCACAGAACACAGGCTTTGATGCTCTGTCACTGAGTAGTTTGTGACTGAGCAAGTTATTTAAACTCTCTTAATCTCATTTTCCTCATGTGTAAAACGGGGTTTTATCTGCCTGATAGGGTTGTTATAAAGATTAAATGAGTCAATAACTGTGAAATGCTTAGAACAATAAGTGGTAAGTAATGAAGTTACTATGATTACTACAGATAAAATTGAGGTTAAGAGATCTGGCCTAATCCTACCCAGTAAATGAACAGAAGAGTCAGGATTCAAATTGTAATCTTTCACATAAAGTCCTGATTTTAAGCAAGCTTTAACCCAATCCAAATGAGGTTATGTTATTCTTGAAAGAGCACAGATTTTGGCGCAAATTTGGGCTCAAATAACATCACATAACAACATCACATAACAATTAGCCTTGGTTTTACCTATCTGTGAAATAGAGACATTAATACCTAATTCATATAGTCATATGAGGATTAAATGAGACAACTTCCTAAAATCAAAATGGAAGGACATTATAAACTGAAAATTGATTCTTTGAAATATTTGGCTTTGTTGTAAATATTTTAAATTAAGAGTTCCCAAAACCTATGATGCTACAGTTGCCAGCACAACATAGGACATATAATTAGAAGGATTTTAACAGATTTGTTACCTATTGCAATAGATAAAACTGTTTTTGAGAAACTCTAATGAGTGGACTCTAATGAGTATCTACTCTGGTTTTATTAGAAAATTGTGTGAGAGGGGCACCTGGGTGGATCAGTTGGTTAAGCATCTGACTGTGGCTCAGGTCTTGATCTCATGGTTTGTGAGTTCAAGCTCCACATCGGGCTCCACATTGACAGCAGAGTCTGCTTCCTACCCTCAGTCCCCTTCTCTCTCTGGCCCTCCCTGGCTTGCGCTTTCTCTCTCCCTCTCTCAAAAATAAATAAACATTAAAAAAATAAAATTGTGTGATGAACAGTATCATTGCTGGTGTATTTTAAAAATTATTTTCCTAGAAAAAAATAATGAGATAAATATCTCATTTTAAATGTTAAAATATGCAATACGTATTTTTCAGAAAATGAGAAAGCCTATCAATATTACATATCAAGTCATTTTAGAAAATACAAATCTAATTATGTTCAATTTAATAAATTAGCACTGCCATAGTCTAGCTAAGCATTCCAAGACTGTTCCTTTAATTACTGATGGGGTTCAAAGCAAGTCTCCCCAAAATGTACAACTTTGACAGGGGGATTATTTTGAGCTAAATGCATTTGAGAGCCTGCAGACTCAAGAGAAATTTTTGCCTCTCCCTTAACGCCTTAGAAGGATCCAAATTGGGGGTCTTTCCCAGAATTAGAGTTATTATCAGAGATAATTTATCTGAATGACACATCTGTATGGCAGGCCAAACACCTAATTACCAGAAACGTCTGCTCTTCTTAGTGTACTCTGAATTGTCATCCTCCCCTTTGAAGCCCCAAGCTCCTATCTCATTCCTTAGCTCAGGATGGTATACATACCACATTTTACCTTTCTGTTTGTGAAACCTTCATGTATATGGGGTTCTCATGCATATTAAATTAAATTTCATTTTCTCTTGTTAATCTGTGTCATGTCAATTTAGTTCTTACACTAGCTAGAAGAAACTTTAAAAAGGTAAAATAAAAGATTTTCTTCCCTACACCATATGATCCCATATATTAACTCATATTAAAGGAATGTTTTAAATAAATCTACTGGGATAGGCAAGTATCCCTATATGACATCTTTTAATACTTTTAAGATAAAACACATATGCTTTGTGCATAGTACATGGCATACATATTCTACTGTGTTGAAAGTCATAAACATGTAATCCTTCAATTCTACCACTAAATTAATCTTAGAAAACTTTCTCTTCAATTTCTAAATTACAGCATAAATTTTTGTAAGTGTCAATGATCAACCCAGCTTCATTCATTGGTAAATGTTTATGACATAAATTTAAATAGATGTACAGCATCTCTGTAATATGAGTTGCTAGGCTCCAAAGCTAGCTATGAAATAATTTCAAAGCCAGAAACTTGATTGCTAAAGCAAGTCATTTAATAGATTCTTTGATATAAATACACATGTATATTGTTATTTTCAATAAATGTATATTTGCTTCTTAGCAATGCCGTAACAAAGTACCACAAATTGGGTAGCTTGACACAATAGAAATTTATCCTCTCACAGATCTGAAGTCAAGATGTCAGCAGAACCATGCTTCTTCTAGATGCTTTACAGAAAGGTTCTTCCTTGTTCCTTCCTAACTTCTCATGATACCAGCAATCCTTGGTGCTCCTTGGCTTATACCTGCATTACCCCAATCTCTGCCTCTATAATCACATGGACCTCTTTCCTGTATGTGTGTCTCTATGTCCTCTCCTCTGGTTACAAAAACACAAGTCATATTGACTTTAGAGTCCATCCTACTCCACTATGATTTCACATCCACTCGTTACATCTACAAAGACCCTATTTCCAAATAAAGTCACATTTTGGAGATTACAGCAGACACAAACTTGGGGGGAATGCTATTCAACCCAGTATAGTAGCTTTACATTTATTTCATGTAATTTTAGTCTTTAAAGTATGATTCAGCTGTGAGATTGTGAGACCAAACAAACTAAACTATGTCTAGCACAAAAATGTACATTGGATATTTTCTCAAATTTTTTTCATAAAATGTGTATTAGTAAATCAATTGTTTTTATATATAAAAATGTCACTACCTGCTCATGCTTTTAGACTTTACTCATGTACATCTTTTAGCTAGATTACTTTGACCTCAGGACAGGACAAAAAGTAGAAGTAAGAAAGTGTCTATATTGTTGGGATTAAAGTGGAGGACAAAGGACAAACCAAGAGAAGATACTGTACAGCAAAGAATGGGATCATTCCTCTTGGGCAGATTCCCAGGAATAGAGTTTCTGGGTCATATGGTAAATTTATGTTTAACTTTTTAAGAAACCACCAAACTATTTTAGAGAACTCTCTATACAATTTTATATTCCTACCAACAATGCATGAGTGTTCCAATTTCTCCACAATATTGCTAACACATAGTGTTGCCTTTTTTATTGCATTCCCCAGTGAATAATGATGTGCCAGATAGTCTGCTAGGTAGTAGGTATAAAAAGTAAGTAACACATAATCCCTGACCTTAAAGCATTATTTAATGTCAGAGAGAAAAAGAGAGAGAAGTGAAGAGATAATAACATAGCACATTATATGAACACATGCCATTACATCATATTTTTTACTAAATAGTTTTAGGAAACTTGAACATACTCCCTTAAAAACAAAGAATATTCTGGAGACTCAACTAAACAAAGCCTAAGATTATATTAAAGTCATCAGCCTGTCAAGTATTTTTTCTATATACTTCTGATCTTTAAAGCAATCATGTAAGACATTCTATCAACTACTTCATTTTCATTTGAAAGGCATATGCAATAGTATGGAGTACAAAGTAATACTGCATTTAAGTTTCCTTAGGGGAAAATGACCATTATTATTTTAAGAGAATTTCCAGAAAGATGATCTCTACAATAGTAGGTTTCTCTAGTGAATGGTATTAATCATTTTGGCTAGACCTTTAAAAAAGTCAGATGGGTCCTATAAAATGGAGATTGAGGCAGATGATAGAACACTTCTGTTAAATAAAACTGAATAATTCTATACTCTGACTTCAAAGCCATATAAATGAGTTGTACACATGAATAATTTTAACAAAATGTTAAATTACTTTTTGTTTTAATTTCCTCAGATGGCCTACCTCTGAACCCAATATAAAGTGAAATAGAGGCAAGGAAATGTGGATCTCTTGAATTATATACAAAGTTGAAAAATATACTTAATGTCCCTACCAAGAAATAAGAATTATCATCTGAGTCTTATACCCATAAGAACTCCATTAGAAATGAAAGTTAATATACTGCCACATTCTGTATATATAAAATACAATGTCACATCTTTGCAGAATGAAGAAAACAAAAGTAGGCTTGTGGAGAGTTCCAAGTAAGAGAATAATGATTTAACAGCAAGACTTATGGTAAAAGACACATTTTATTCATTTATCCATTAAGTACTAATCAAAGTATTAGACAGGCATGTGGCATAAAAATAATTCTCCATTCTGGAAGCCAGGGAAGATGGCAGAGTAGGAGGATTCTAAGGTCACCTGTCCCATGAATACACCTAGATAATATCCACATCAGTGTAAATAATCCAGAAAACAATGTGAAGACTAATGGAACAGACTCTCCACAGGTAAATGTACAGAAAAAGGCCACATTTGAGGGTACAGAAGGTGGACACGTGGTCAGAAGCTAAAGGGACACATAGGACCAACCACAGGAGAAGGATGCTACAGGCTCAGAGAGGAGAAGGAAACAGACCCTAACAACACACACCAGGCATAGGGAACCTAAACACGGAAGACAAATCCCCATAACATTTGGCTTTGAAAACCAGAGGGGCCCAATTTCTTGAGTTCCTACAATGAGCAGGGCTTAATACCTGGAACTTTAAGAATCAGTGGGTTCAACTCTAGAAGAGTTAAAGGGTGAGAGGAACTGATTCCCCACCCTTAAAGAGCACAAGAAACAGCACCTGTGGAGATACAGCATAGAAGCAGCAGTTTGAAAATATGTCTGAGGTATGGGGAGAGAAACTGCTTACTAACTTCACAGCTGGTGATGGAGGAACTGAAATCATTGGGAGACATCCCCAGGAAAAAGAGTTGGCAGGGACCATTTTCTTAGCTTGCCAGCTCAAATACACAGATAACTGGGACAGTGTAAAAATTCTCCTACCCACCTTCCTAAGGACTCACTTCTGCCAATCCGTCCCCTCTAGCTCTGTGGCAGTTTTCTTTTTCTTTTTTTTTTAATGTTTATTTATTTTTGATAAAGAGAGAGAGAGAGCAAGTAGGGGAGGGGCAGAAAGAGAGGGAGACACAGAATCTGAAGCAGGCTCTAGGCTTTGAGCTGTCAGCACAGAGCCCAATGCAGGGCTGGAACTCCAAAACCACGAGATCATAACCTGAGCTGAAGTCAGACACTCAACCTACTAAGCTACCCAGGCACACCTCTGTGGAGCTACACTGGCTCCAGACCTGCAGGAACCTTGCTACCACCACACTCCAACCCCATATTCTCCTGTGGACCTGTCCCTATCAAAAATTCCTTGGTTAGAGACCACCAAAGTGGTGCCACAAAATGGGAGCCATCACCACTCCACAGTGACTCCTGCTCAGAGGAGAGGGAAAGATAATCATACTTCCCTATGGCCCCAGCAGTGGGCATGGGGCAGACATTGGGTCTGACTGTAACCCCTGCTCACCAATTAAAGCTTCTCAGGGACAACACAGGGAAAGTGCTCTGAAATTCCATGCTACTGCATCTCTGGCAAATGCCTGGTCTGACTCAACTCAAGTCCAAGGCAACCCCAGACAGGCCCACTAATAACACAGGGACCAAACCCTGCCCACAACAGACAACAAGAGCCATTACAGAAAACTAGACTGAAGGCAAGAGTGGCTCAGCACAACACGAAGGTGCATGCAATACACATAGGAGACTCCCTTAAAGCATGAGCTTCTGATGAACAGAGGACACTCCACCACAGGGCACTACAGGATCTTTTCTTCATGAGGCTACTATTTTCAAAAGTAGGAAACATAGCTGACTTTCCTAACACACAGAAATAGGAAGTTAGCCAAAATGAGGAGACAGAGGAATATGTCTCAAATGAAAGAATGAAAAAATCACAGCAGGAGTGCTAAACAAAACAGATATAAGTAAGGTGCTTGATAGAGAATTTACAGTAATAGTCATAAAGATACTCACTGGACCTGAGAAAACAGTGGACAATGTTATTGAGACCCTAACAAAGAGATATAAAAAAGAACCAAAACCAACCAAAGAGGAAGAAGTCAATAACTGAATTTAAGATACAATGGATGGAATAATTAGTAGACTAGAAAAGGCAGAAAAATTAATCAGTGACCCGTAAGAAAGAATAATGGAAAGCAATCAATATGAACAAAAGTGAGAAAAATGATAAATAATGAAAAATGAAAATAGGGAACTCAGCAACATAATCAAGTGTAATAACATTCACATTATAGAGATCCCAGAAGGAGAAGAGAGAGGAAAGGGGGACATAGTATGTATCTGAAGAAGTAATAGCTGAAAACTTCCTGAAACTAGGGAAAGAAACAGAATCCAGATCCAGGAGATACAGAGAACACCCAAAAAAAATCAACCCAAGAAGGTCCACATGAAGACAGAGTAATTAAAATGGCAAAAAAAAAAGTGATAAAGAATTTTAAAAGCATCAAAAGTAAAGGAAGTAGATATATACATGGGAAACTCCATAAGGCTATCAGCTGATTTTTCAGCAGAAACTTTGCAGGCCAGAAGGGAGTTCATGATATATTCAAAGTGCTGAAAGGAAAAACCCAGAAACCAAGAATACTCTATCCAGCAAAGTTATCATTCAGAATATGAGACATATAGAGTTTTCCAGACAGATGTCCATTCTCATCACTGCTGTTCAACGTAGTACTGGAAGTCCTAGCCTCTGCAATCAGACAACAAAAAGAAATAAAAGGCATCCAAGTCAGCCAGGAAGAAGTCAAACTTTTACTCTTTGCAGACAACATGATACTCTACGTGGAAAACCTGAAAGGCTCCACCAAAATATTGCTAGAACTGACACATGAATTAAGCAAAGTTGTAGGATATAAAATCAATGTATAGAAATCAGTTGCATTTCTATACATCAATAATGAAGCAGCAGAAAGAAAAGTGAAGGAATCAATCTCATTTACAATTGCACCAAAAACCATAAAATACCTAGGAATAAACCTAACAAAAAAAGGTAAAATATTTATACACTAAAAACTATAGAATGCTTTTGAAAGAAATTAAAGAAGACACAAAGAAATGGAAAAACATTGATGTTCCTGGATTGGAAGAAAAAATGTTAAAATGTCTTTACTACCTAAAAGCAATCTACACATTCAATGTAATCCCTATCAAAATAACACCAGCATTCTTCACAGAGCTACAACAAACAATTCTAGAATCTGTATGGAACCAGAAAAGACCCCAAATAGACAAAGTAATATTGAAGAAGAAAATCAAAGCTGGAGGCATCACAATTCCAGACTTCAAGCTGTATTATAAAGCTATAATCATCAAGACAGTATGGTACTGGCACAAAATCAAACACACAGATCAGTGGAACAGAATAGAAAACCCAGAAATGGACACACAAAGACATAAACAACTCATCTTTGGCAAAGTAGGAAAGAATATGCAGTGGAAAAAAGACAGTCTCTTCAGCAAAAGGTGTTGGGAAAACTGGACAGCGACATGCAGAAGAATGAACCCAGACCACTTTCTTACCCCATACATAAAAACAAACTCAAAATGCATGAAAGATCTAAATAGAAGATAGGAAGCCATCAAAATCCTCGAGGAGAAAATAAGCAACAACCTCTTTGAATTCGGCCGCAGCAACTTCCTAATAGACATGTCTCGGAGGTAAAGGAAACAAAAACAAAAATGATCTATTGGGATCACATCAAGATAAAAATCTGTACAGTGAAGGAAACAATCAATAAAACTAAAAGGCAACCAATGGAATTGGAGAAGATATTTGTAAATGATATATCAGATAAAGGGTTAGTATCCAAAATCTATAATAACTTATCAAACTCAACACCCAAAAACCAAATAATCCAGTGAAGAAATGTGCAAAAGACATGAACAGACACTTTTCAAAAGAAGACATCCAGAAAGTAACAGACACGTGAAAAGATGCTCAACATCATGCATCATCAGGGAAATACAAAACCACAATGAGATACCACCTCACACCTGTTCAGAATGGCTAAAATTAACAACTCAGGAACAAAAGATGTTGGCAAGGATGTGGAAAAAGGAGAACCCTTTTGTACTGCCGGTGGGAATGCAAACTGGTGCAGCCACTCTGGAAAACAGTATGGAGGCTCCTAAAAAAATTAAAAATAGAGCTACCCTAAGACCCAGCAATAGTACTACTAGGATATCTAAAGGATACAAAAGATATAAAAATGCTGATTCAAAGGGGCTGCATTTGAACTTTCTGATTCAAATTTATAGGAGTGCTATCAACAATAGACAATAGCCAGGGGAGCCTGGGTGGCTCAGTTGGATAAGCATCTGACTTTGGCTCAGGTCATGATCTCATGGTTCATGGGTTCGAGCCCCTCATTGGGCTAGGTGCTGACAGCTCAGAGCCTGGATCCTGCTTCTGATTTTGTGCATCTCTCTCTCTCTCTATCTCTTTCTCTCTCTTTCTCTCTCTCTCTCTCTGTGTCTCTGCACCTCTCCTGCTTGTACTCTGTCTCTCTCTCTCTCAAAAATAAATAAACATTAAAAAAAATTTAAAAAAAAACAATAGCCGATAGCCAAATTATGAAAATAGCTCAAATGTCCATTTGGACTGATGAATGGATAAAAAAGATGTGATATATATATATATATATATATATATATATATATATATATATATATAACAAAATAGATGAATATAGGGGAAGGGAAAGAAAAATAAGATAAAAACAGAGAAGGAGGCAAACCATAAGAGACTCTTAAATACCAGACAACAAACTCAGGGTTGCTGAAGCAGGGTTGAGTGGAGGATGGGCTAAACTGGTGATGAGCATTAAGGAGGGAACTTGTTGGGAGGAGCACTGGGTGTTATATGTAAGTAATTAATCACTAAATTCTACTCCTGAAAACATTACACTATATGTTAAATAACTTGCACTTAAAAAAAAAATTTTCCCAGAGAAACAAAAGTTAAAGGAATTCATGATGATGAAACCAGCCCTACAAGAAATGTTAAAGGGAACTGTTTGAATGGAAAGGAAAGACCATAAGCAGGATTAAGTAGGAAGCACAAAGCAGTAAAATTAAGTATCTATAAAATTCAGTCAAGGGACTCACAAAATAAAAGAATTTAAAGTATGATACCATATACCTAAAATGGTGGGGAGGGTTGGAGGAATAAATTTAGTGCTTTTAGAATAGGTTTAAATTTAAGCAACCATCAACCTAATATAGACTGCTATATTCATAAGATGTTATATATAAGCCTAATGGCAACCACAACTCAAAAACTAGTAATAGATATGCAAAAAATAAAGAACAAGGAATCCAAGTACACCACTAAAAAAGACAAATGATGAGAAAAGAGAGCAAAAGAAGAAATGAATAGAGAACTACAAAAACAACCATACAACTAGTAACAAAATGGCAATAAATGCATATCTATCAATAATTACTTTTAACTGTAAATAAACTAAACACTCCAATGAAAAGACAAAGAATGGTGGAAAGGATAAAAAAGCAACACCCATGTATATGTTGCCTACAGAAAACTCATTTCAGAACTAAAAACACATGCAGATTGAAACTGAAGAGATGGGAAAGCACTTATCTCACAAATGGAAATGAAAAGGAAGTCAGGGTAGAGTACTTATTTTGGACAAAATGGACTTTAAAACAAGGACTTTAAGTAGCACCTCGGTGGCTCAGTTGGTTAAGTGTCCAACTGTTGATTTTGGTTCAGGTCATGATCTTGTGGTTTGTCAGTTCAAGCCCCATGTCAGGCTCTACACTGTAAGTGTAGAGCCTGCTTAGGATTCTCTCTCTCCCATTCTCTCTGTCCCTCCCTTGCTCTCTCTTAATCTCTCTTTTTCTCTCTCAAAATAAATAAATATTAAAAAATATAATAAAACAATGACTTTAGTAAGAGACAAAGAACACTCTCTAATTATCATGGGAATAATCCAACCAGAAGATATAACATTTGTAAATTTTATTCACCCAACATGGAGGCACCCTAATACCTAAAGCACCCAATAACAAACATAAAGGAAGTAATCAATAGTAATACAATAATAGTAGGGGACTTTAACACCTCACTTTTATCAATGGATAGATCATCCAAAATGAGAATCAACAAGGAAAGAGTGGCTTTGAATGGCACATTGCAACAGATGAATATAACAGATATATTCAGAACATTCCATCCTAAAACAGCAGAATACACATTCTTTTCAAGTGCACATAGAACATTCTCCAGAATAAATCACGTTAGTCCACAAAACAGTCTCAAGAAATCCAAAAAGATCAAAGCCATTCCATGCATGTTTTCTGACCACAATGCTATGAAACTAGAAATCACCCACAAGGGAAAATCTGGAAAGAACACCGACACATGGAGGTGATATAACATGCTACTAAATAGTGAATGGGTCAACAAGAAATCAATAAGGAAATAAAAAAATACATGGAGACAAATAAAAATGAAAACACAATGCTCCAAAATCTTTGGGATAGAGCAAAAGCAGTGCTAAGAGGGAAGGTTATAGCAAAGAGGCCTACCTCATGAAGCAAGAAAAATCTCAAATAAACAGCTTAAACTTATACCCAAAAAAGCTAAAAAAAAAAGAAAGACTAAAACTCCAAAGCAATGTTATGTTTTAACAAAGAATAAAACATAAATTAACAACACAGAAACTAAAAAAAACCAACATATCAATAAAAACAGGAGTTGGATCTTTGAAAAGATCAACAAAATTGATAAAACTTTAGCCAGACTGATGAAAAAAAAGGAGAGGACTCAGAATCAGAAATGAAAGAGAAGAAATAACAACCAATGCCACAGAAATCTAAATGATTATAAGAGAATATCAAAAAATTATATGCCAACAGAATGGACAACCTACAGGAAATGAATAAATTTCTAGAAATATATAACCTCCCAAAACTGAATCAGGAAGAAATAGAAAATTTGAACAGATTGATTACAGTAATCAAAAGACCCTCAAGAAACAAGAAAGTCTAGGGTCAGAAAACTTCACAGATGAATTCTACTAAACATTTAAAGAAGAGTTAATATCTATTCTTCTCAAATTATTCCAAAAAAATAGAAGAAAAACTTCTGAATTTATTATATGAAGCCAGCATTACCCTTATTCCAAAATCAATTAAAGATACTACACAAAACAAGAACTACAGGCCAATATCTTTGATGAACATAGATGCAAAAATCCTGAACAAAATATTAGCAATCCGAACCTAACAATACATTTAAAAAATCATTCACCATGACCAGCTGCAATTCATTCCTAGGATGTAAGCATGCTTCAATATTTGGAAATCAATCAACATGATACATCACATCAAGAAGGATAAAAAGCATACAATTATTGGAATAGAAGCAGAAAAAGCAGGTGACATTGTACAACATTCATTCATGATAAAAACCCACAACAAGTAGAGGGAATATACCTTACCATAATAAAGGTCATATATAAAATACCCACGGCTAACATCATCCTCAATGGTAAAATCTGAGAACTTTTCCCCTCATATCAGGAACAAAACAAGGATGTCTACTCTCACTACTTTTATTTATTCAACACAGTACTGGAAGTTCCCGGCTACAGCAATCAGACAAGAAAAAGAAGTAAAAGGCATCCAAACTGGCAAAGAAGTAAAACTGTCAATGTTTACAGATGACATGATACCATATATAGAAAACCCTGGATTCCATCAAAATCAACTACTGGCACAGGTAAATGAAATCAGTAAGGCTCCATGACTCAAAATTAATACACAAATATCTGTTGCATTTCTATACACTAATAATAAAGTAGCAGAAAAAGAAATTAAGAAAATCCCATTTACAACTGCACCAAAAATAATAAAATACCTGGAAAAAATTTAACCAAGGAGTTGAAAGACTGGTACTTTGAAAACTATAAAACACTGATGAAAGAAACTGAAGATGGCATCAAAAAATGGAAAGGCATTCCATGCTCATGGATTAGCAGACAAATATTAAAATGTCTATACTACCCAAACCAATCTACACATTCAATGCAATCCTTATCAAAACAACACCAGCACTCTTCACAGAGCTAGAACAAACAATCCTAAAATTTGTATGGAACCACAAAAGACCCCAAATAGCCAAAGCAATCTTGAAAAAGAAAAAAACTGAAGGAATCACAATCCCAGATTTCAAGACATACTACAAAGTTGTACTAATCAAAACACTATAGTACTGGCACAAAAACTGCCACATAGGTCAAAAGAACAGAATAGACATACCAGAAATAAACCCCAATTACATGGTCAACTAATCTTTGACAAAGGAGACAAGAATATGCAATGGGAAAAAGTCTTTTCAACAAATGATGTTGGGAAAACTGGACAGCTACATGCAAAAGAATGAAACTGGACCACTTTATTATACTATGCACAAAAATAAGTTCAAAATGGATGAAAGACCTAAATGTGAGATCTGAAGCCATAAAAATCTTAGAAGAGAGCACAGGAAGTACTTTCTCTGACATTGGCCAAAGTAACATCCTTCTAGATATGTCTCCTGATGCAAAGGAAAAAAAGCAAAAATAAACTATTGGTAATACATCAAAATAAAAAGCTTTTGCACAGCTATGGAAACAATAAATAAACTAAAAGTAACCTATGGAATGGGAGAAGATATTTGCAAATGACATATATGATAAACGGTTAGTAGCCAAAATATATAAAAAGCATAAAACTCAACATCCAAAAAACAATCAACATCACTAATCACCAGGGAAATACAGTGTCAGAATGGCTAAAATTAACAACTCAGGAAACAAGTGTTGGCAAGGATGTGGAGAAAGGCAAACACTCTTACGCTATTGGTGAGAATGCAGACTGGTGCAGCCACTCTGGAAAACAGTATGGAGGTTCCTCAGAAAGTTAAAAATAGAACTACCCTATGACCCAGCAATTGCCCTACTAGGTATTTATCCAAAGGACACAAAAATACTGATTCAAAGGGATATATGCACCCTGATGCTTATAGCACCATTATCAACAATATCAAATTATGGAAATAGCCCAAATATTTTTCCAGTGACTGATGAATGGATAAAGAAGATATATATATAATGGAATATTACTCAGCCATCAAAAAGAATGAAATTTTGCCATTTGCGATGATGTGGATGGAACTAGAGTGTATTATGCTAAGAGAAATAAGTCAGTCAGAGAAAGACAAATACCATATTATCTCACTCATATATAGAATTTAAGAAACAAAAAAAATGACCAGAGGAGGGGAGAGACAAATCAAGAAACAGACTTTTAACTATAGAGAACAAACTGAAACTGAGAGCTACTGGAGGGGAGGTAGGGTATATGGGTCAAATAGGTAATGGGTATTAAGGATGGCACTTGTGATGAGCACTGGGTGTTGTATGTAAGTGATGAATCACTAAATTCTACCCAAAACTAATATTACTAGTTATGTATGTTAACTAGCTGGAATTTAAATAAAAATTTGGGTAAAGAATAAAAAGATTCTTAATTATTCAGGGATAAAAGGAAGGGATGGATAAGATATAAATATGACTGTCACTGACTGACTGCAGAGAAAAGGGGGTAATTTAGAATAATTACAAGAGAAGGATTTCAATTTTTAGTTGTGTACATATATATTTGGAAATTAGAAACTTAGATTTAGGAATCATTGGCCATGAGTATTGTTAAATTATTAAATGGTAAATAATCAATTTTAGTAGAATTTGATTGCTAGTACCAATGTGTTTCAAGGCAATTCCTCCATAATTTTTATGCTATGAGTTTTGGCCACCTAGACTGTATCCAATTAGCTAACTTTCTTTAGATACTGACTACCATTCTGGAAAATTATTCTTAAAGTCTACATCAGAGAAAACAAAACATTTATTGTTCTATTTATGTCTGATGATATGTACTTTGGGTCCAGGTGCTAGAGACCTCATAAATGCTGAGGAGAACTACCAATCCTAAAGGCTTCGGAAATGAAAACTTACCACTTACATAAATCCTCTAGGGAACTGATGAAAAATTACCTTAGCCCAGTGGTCCTTACAATTTTTCTATCCCATGACTTCCCAATCCCTACATCTTTTCTCTCTTAAACCAAATCACATAACTGCAGTATTTTTGTGCTTCTGGGAAGGAAAGAAAGAGATTATCATTTTTATGAGAGCACAGGGTACACTCAATAAATGTTGAAAAAGAGCACCAGGCACAGACAGACAACAAAAAAGCTACAGGAAGACTGTGGATCATGAGGATTTGACAAGCAGGTGGTTCTGTGGTCATCAAATCACTATTCATAGATGTGTTGTTCTGGGCCAGAGATTCCTGTTCTGAGAAAAATGCCTCAGCCATTTCCCCAGGGGACATCAGTCATTCATGTCAACACACAACTCGGAAGGAATTCAAAACTTAACTGGGTTAAAAATTGCTTCTAAGTATGTTTTCTTAATCTAATTTAAAGTTTAAGAAAATCAAAGGAATTCTAACTCCCTCCAAATTCCCTACCTACATCTTCAGCCCTATTTTTATTACTTCCATTTACTTCCATTTTTCAAGTACAAAGTCTTTTGTCTCAATGTAAAGTGGTTTATGAATTGCTTCCTTTAGGATATAAGAATGCCTTCCTACCTTCTCACATCCCTCCTTCTATCTGAAAAGTCTTCCCTTGTCTTTACATTCAAAGTTCAGTCTTCAGCTTAGGTTCTACTTAATTCCTGGAAATTTTCTAGGAACATGTCAGCTATCAGTCATAATGCCTCTTTAGTATTGCTACTATAAAGTAAAGCCCTTTTGGATAGAGTCAGCATATAATATCTTATTGTAGTACCAGTGTCCAATAGGTCTCAATAATGAGGATGATAAAGATCATCTATAAGCAGATTCCAAAATATATTTCAGCCCTTTATTCTAGGCTATGAAGATGATCTTTTTAATCAAACTTTGTATTCTGTGTAAACTTTTCCAATTAAAATTTCCACTTCTTTCCTACCGATAAAGTTTTATTTTCATAAATGAGACTTCCTTGCTATATTTCCTTTAATAACTACTCTATCTCTCAAATTTTAACACTGCCTTAAAAAAAGAAAGATCATTTTTCAGAGTAAGATTGTATCTTTAGCTTAATGTTCACAGTATCCCATTATGTTAATGCATTTAGGAAAAGCATAAAAGTAACTAAGAGATTGCTTTTTGTGGCACTTTACAAGTACAATTTGCTTTACACAAAAAATAATGCATCCTAATTTGAAAAGTTAATTTATAAGATTCAATCTTTTTATATCAGAGATGCCAGCTGGGCACAGGCTTGTGACAATGAATGAAAACAGAAAACAGAGATTTTTATTATAGAACTATTTTCAAGGAAGTCAAGAATATTAATGATTATGCCTTTATATATTCGACAACTTACCTAAAGTTATATTAGCAAATGCAATAGAATCAGAATCAGGAGGTATGTATAAGATAATCTAGCTCAGGAGTTCACAAATGGTATTCCCAAAATAGTGTCACTACAAAAAGTGACACTGTAGCTACCTAAGTTTAGGAAACTCTGCTTGTTCTTTTCTCCCTTTTAGAGATGCATATACACAACACCGAGAAGTTCAGCAGCAAAGAAACCTCTTCAATTTCAGAAATATATTTGATCATGGAACATTTATACCAGTAATGCCTGCTAACAGACTAGAAATCAGAACTAGTCATCATACTATTTAGAAAATGCTGATCTAGTATAAGACTTTTATTTTATAGGTTTTTTTTTAAATCAGAGTCATAGCAGTTAAATAGCTGTCAAGGTGAGACACTATGGAGAGCAGCAGAGTCAACTCAAACTCAGGTCTCCTAATCCCACCCTTCCTCCATGCCTCATTTGTTATATATACAAAACACATTTAATATAACCATCACTTTGCAATTCAAAGTCTCTCCATCACTGCTAAAATGCAAGTTTTTAAAAAGCATACACTAATATGTATTTCAAGCATACCCAGAGTTTATCTATCACTTTGCATAAATTTCTCTTTTTGTTTTTAAAATTAAAAAGGTTGAATCTGATAGCAAATAATCTGAGACATTTGTGATAGGTGGGACAGCACCAGAAGCCCCTGAGACTAGGTTTAAGATGTGTCCATCCAGATAAAATCTCAGATAAATTTTAATATAACAAAGTACTTATAAAATTATTTTTAATTCCAGTTTGAGATTTTAAAACAATGATAGAGATTTAATGAAGGCATTAGAAGCAGAATCCTTAATTTGGCAATATACAAGAAAACATGAATTCAGAAGGAAGGTTTCTGTGATTGGAGAAGCCATGCATCATACTTAATGTATGTCTCAGGAATTTATTATTTAAAGAAAGATTAGTGAAGTATCAATCTGTGAAATTCTACAAGAAATTCATTTTATAACTTAACTGATATTCCTATCATCAGTAACTTAATTTTTCACACATGAGTTCTCATTTAAATGTTCTGAATGTCTAAACCAATTGTACTTCAGTAGTGTGAAAAATATTCTATATATTTAGTATTCATGATATTCATTTAAACAAGATGATTAGAACAAATTTGTCAGTCTGAAAAAACTGCCAGTGGTATTTAGCTGGATTGGGGGAACATGATCTGAAGTCCAACACCTCCTTTTCTCAAGCCTAAAAAGAATGTAAAGTCATAAAATGTATGCATTCAAAAAAAAAAAAGAGAAAGAAATACAGAATTCATAGAGAAAAATTCTTATTCCAAGTAAGAATACCTTTCATTTTATTTATTTGTTAAAGCTCTATATCCAACTTGGGCTTGAACTCATCAACTTGAGATCAAGAGTCGCATGCTCTACCTTGGAATAACTTTCATTTTAATGAAGGTAAAATATTTCTGATATATTTCTATTTGACATAGTTTTCACTTTAATACTATTTCACAGTATTTCACTTCATTTTATTTTAGATCGTTGTCACAAAAATGATCTATGACTTCTTGTATATCACCTACTGCTACAACACAATAGCTAACACATCTAAGACTCATTGTGTACCAGGTGCAATTCTAAATACCTTCTATACAGTCACTCACTTAATTCTCAGAACAACCCTATGAGATAGTACAGTGATTATCTCCACTTTACAGATATTGAAACTGAGGCATAGGGAGTTTTAGTAACTTGCCCAAAGTCATACAGCCAGTAAGAAACAAATATAGATGTTGATGGGGGGTGGGAGGGAGGGGAGGGTGGGTGATGGGTATTGAGGAGGGCACCTGTTGGGATGAGCACTGGGTGTTGTATGGAAACCAATTTGACAATAAATTTCATATTTTTAAAAAATGGTCAAAATGCTTAAAAAAAAAAAAGAAAAGAAACAAATATAGATGGAACCTGAATCCTAGAGGTCTAGCTCCAGAGTCTGTAATGTTTGAGCACTATATGCCAAGCACTATGCTAACTTCTTTGCCTTACTTTATTTTGATATGCTGATTTAACTTTATTTTTAGAATAAAATCAACTGTAAACTTGTTTCTCTTTTATTTACACATTTGCAAGATATGTGGCTACATTCCTGAATTTATCAATAAATCTCTAATATATTTAAAACCAGCTGTGTTCCATTTGAAAAGTTAAGTTGGGGCATTATTGTCTGTATTGCATAAATATTTAAGTATGAAAAAGCTGCCCACTTCATATTTCTCTGGCCTGTTTTGATTAAGTAGCTATGGGAAGGAAAACAGATAAGAAAAAGAGATATCTCAGGATGCAGCTTACTCAATGAGTGAGGCTACAAAAGAAGGAAAAGCAGAGAGGCACTTCAAGGAATGGATTAACAAGCTCTGTCTAGTGATAGCCCAGAGCCAAAAGCAATGTATTAAGTATGTATCCTCTGTTTAACTGAAGTGTCTGCAATAAAGCATGGCATCCTTAAAACTGAAGAAACTTCTTTGTAGCATTACCACCTGCCTTTCCTAAGTAGATTTAGTCACTTCCTTTTCAGTGAAGCTAACCAAATTAATTCTCTACCTCTGAGTAAGGAAGCCATTCTCAGTGGAGAATATCCACTTTATATTCACAGGTAAACTATTCCTACACATGTGCTCCATCGTTTTTTTGAAAATTGATTTTTCTTTTACACGTAGCACCTTTGTGGGCTCTCTCCTGTCTGACCTCCCTACCATGTATGTTTACACTGAAACCTTTCTACTATCAGACCTCCCTACACATGTTTACACATGAAACATGATCATGTTTATGGTTTACTATCATGTTTTGCCCATGTCTCATTATTTATCTCATCTCAAATCAACAGTAATATTTCCAGGTTTTCCATAATTAAAACAGACTGAAAATATACTTTTTGGTTCTCTGAAATCTTTCTCAGAAAAAAAAATGTTGCTTTGGTTTGGTCTTCCCCAGTCTACTAGGAATAGAATATAAAAAAATCTAAAGGATGTTCAATGAAAGGGAGAATTCTTATCTATCCTTGTACTCCATCTTGAAAATACTTCTTCAGCAATGTTTCCATCTCTTAGTGATACACTCTCATTAGAAATAATGGTTTATAAAAACTATGAACATATGGAAAATGTTTGTTCAATAAAAAAGCAGAACTCCAAAGAGTATATACAATATAATGACAAATATATATGTGTATGTATATGGGTATATATGTATGCCTACCTGATTATATTAAATATGTATCTGTGTTCATATGTATTTGTAAAGACAGTGTATATACAGTATACGCATATACACATATATACACACTTGCATAGAAAAAATCAAGAAATTCATCAAAACTGTTTTGTTTGAACAGTATGACTATCAATAATTTTTTTCTTCTTTACACTTTTCTTCATTTTCCCATTTTTCCAAAAAAGCACATAATACTTTTAAGTATAAAAAAAAAACAGAACATTTATTGTGTAGGCTATTAACTTACAAGGCAGGGAACAAAACATCACTTTCTCCCAAAATACTGGGATTTCTCTGAATCTAGCCCTAACACCAACCAAAACTTCCTAACAATTTAATGTTCTGCTTGGGTAGTTTGCCTTTACAAATACATATGAACACAGATACATATTTAATATAAGCAGGTAGGCATATACTACCTGATTTTTTTAAAAAATTTAAATTAAGTCATATAAACCCTTGCCTAAAACCCTCTTAATGACATCTGACTTGAATGAGAATAAAATCAAAACTTTTTACCCAGATCTACAAAGCCCAATAAAATTTGGCCCCAATCTTGACCTCAATCTCTAACACATCCCTAAGTCACTCTAGGGAAGCCCTCTGCCCTTTGACTTGTGCTTCACCCTGCCTGACACAGTTCTTCATGTGGCTGGTCCCTTCCTGTCATTAGGTTTCAACTCAAATGTCACCTTCTCAAGGAGCCCTTCCTTGACTACACAATTTAATGTGTCATCTATTTCTCACTCTCATCACTCATTTCCATCACCTTTAAAACTTTTGTCACACAGCATTTATCACTATCAAAAGTTCTTGCTTCTTTCTTTACTTGCTATTATTTGACTCCCTTACTAGAATACAAGATTTTCTCACTGTATCCTCCTTACTTAAAACAGTGTCTGATATATAGCAAGAAAACAATAAATACATGTTGAAGGGATAATTACTGAAAAAAAGGGAATGATGAGAATAGCAATTGTCCATGGTACAAATTTTGGTTTAGGACCCTTTTTACAAACATATACAGATTCCAGTCTTAACCAATATCATGGTAACGGTGCAGCTGATATAAATTAATATGTATAAAATAAAGGTAAGTACTTCTAAATAAAGCCAAGAAATGAAGAAACATTCACAAAGAGATGATGGGAACATAAGGGTTTTGTTTATCACAGGCAGTAGGGAGTAGAGAAGGAATGGAAGCTCAGTTCAATAACAGCAACAAAAGGGTGAGAGTTTGGGTGATGATAGATGACCTGAGAGAACTGGTTTCTAGTGGTGACTAAAGCATGGGATTAGTTCAGAAAGACTCCTTGCAGAGGGTGGATACTTGGTTCCATGATTTGGTCCGCCACATGTCAGGCAGCTTCTTACTCAAACCTCCAGAGGAATGGCTGAAATTAGGACATTTAAAGTCCTCAAAGGATTCTTTTTTTTTATGGTCTATCAAACTGTTATACAGACTATATTATGATTTGTTTTCTGCTATGTCTGCAATGCTATTAAGCAGAACCACATGAAAAAGGAAGCAGAATGGTGTAACTCATTTCTTACAGTCCACAAGACTCAGGTCCTTTGGGATACTGGACAATGATCAATGTCCCTAGAATTAATCTTGCCATGTGCCCCAATATCAAGCTATTATGGAAGTGTTTTTAAAATTAGTGAAAAAAAATTTTTTAAATGAAGTAAAAACAAAATATATAAGAATATATTTTAAAGTGACTATAAATTGGGGCGCCTGGGTGGCGCAGTCGGTTAAGCGCCGACTTCAGCCAGGTCACGATCTCGCGGTCCGTGAGTTCGAGCCCCGCGTCGGGCTCTGGGCTGATGGCTTGGAGCCTGGAGCCTTTTTTCCAATTCTGTGTCTCCCTCTCTCTCTGCCCCTCCCCCATTCATGCTCTGTCTCTCTCTGTCCCAAAAATAAAATAAAAAACGTTGAAAAAAAATTAAAACAAAAAAAATAAAGTGATTATAAATTAAAAAACTGTGGGGGCGCCTGGGTGGCTCGGTTGGTTAAGCCTACAACTTCAGCTCAGGTCATGATCTCACAGTCTGTGATTCGAGCCCCGCCTTGGGCTCTGCGCTGACAGCTCAGAGCCTACAGCCTGCTTTGGATTCTATGTCTCTCTCTCTGTCTCTCTCCTGCTTGTGCTCTATCTCTGTCTCTCAAAAAGTGAATAAACGTTAAAAAAAATATTTTAAAAAACTGTGAAAACAAGTTAGACTTAGGAAATTATAAAATTCATGTTGAAACTAATATAAAAATAAAATTCTTAAGCCTGATCAGTGCTGGATTACAGGGTCTCACAGAAGGGTTATGGTGCATTATCATACCTACACACATAAACACGCCAGAAATAAAGAAAAGAATAAGGTTAGTGATATTTTTCATCTCTTTAAGGCTGTGTCTCCTTTTTAGTATAAAATATGCACTAGTCATTAATAGGCTGTAAAAAGATAATGGACACCACTTTTCCTTTTCTATAAATTCTCTTATAAATGCTGTTAATTTTACCTATTTTCAGAAGGCAGGAGCCTAATAAGCAGAAACAAGTCCTAATTTGACCACAGAATCAAAGCAAGAAATAAAATTCCTTATAAGAATTCATTCAAATTAAATATAGCTTTATTTTTGCTACAATGGTAACTGTCAAAAGAACTGGGTAAAATATTTGTTGACACATGCAGAAAACAACATAATAACATCTCTTTAATTCACACTCAATAGAGATGTTATCTGCCTTTTTCACATCATTGACATTTACTTATTAATGTATTAACTACTCATTTTTAGAACATTTATATCATAATATAAAATAAAATAAAAAGAAATTTAATACATCCATTAGATATAATAAAGGCTAAGGTTTTATGTGCTCAGGTTTTCTGTTTAGGCACTTTTGTCAACTCATTTAATCCTCACAAAATAATGCAGTGTTGGAATGATCCTTATTTTATAGATGAGGAAACAGAGCCTTGATTCAGAGAAGTTGAGTATATTGTTAGCAAGTGATCAAGTCAGAAGTAGAACTCAGATTGCCAGAGAGAATACTTTTTACATCATTACAGCATATCTCCCTACAGACACTGAAAGAAAAATTCAGAAAACAAGCATAGACTGAGTGCCTACAGCATGCAAGGCATAAAGCACAGTGTGCTGGAAAACATAAATATTTGTGACACAGATACTGCCTTCAGGCAGCTCACAATCTAAAAGAATAGATACCAGATAACTATATAAATAACTATAATAAAAGGAAGAAAAACACAGATGTCAAAAATAAGTTAGTTGAATATTAAGAGGAAGGATATTGTTTCTGGCAGGGGAGCATTAATTAAAACTGTAGGAAGGAAGTGGCATTTAAATTGAACCCCAAAGCCTATAGAATTAACAGTTTTGTAGCAACGGGTTGCATGCTAGCATTTGGAAGAAGTACCCATCTGATATACCACAGAAGGTATACATCTCATTTAAAAATTAGTTTCTAGAGGCACCTGGGTGACTCAGTCAGTTCAGTGTTCGACTTCAGCTCAGATCATGACCTCACATTCATGGGTTCGTGCCCCGCTTTGGACTCTGGGCTGATGGCTCAGAGCCTGAGCCTGCTTCTGCTTCTGTGTCTCCTTCTCTCTCTGCCTCTCCCCCACTTGCACTCTGTCTCTTTCTGTCTCTCAAAAATACTAAATAAACTTTCAAAAAAATAAAAAAATAGTTTCTAAAAAAGTCCAGAGTTGTTCTATACCAACACTAATCTGGTTTCAGTTGCTGAGAAATGTGTTTAAGCTGAATATCTAAAATAATCTCTGTGAAATTGTGCTGTAGAGCTTAAAAGTTTAGCTTGCTAAACTTTGGAGTCTTGTTACATATGCACAGAGAATGCATTTTGTGGGTTCATTTTTGCCATTTCTCTAGGCTTCACTTCCATTTTTTCTGTACAGGATAAAACATTTTCTCACCTGAAAATATTTCCAAATAGAATGATTTTATATGAATTTTATTATAAGTATTAAGGATCTAATTTCTTTATTCCATAGACCTGAGATTAGTAAACTTCAGCAAAAATCTAGCTTACTATCCATTTTCATAAATAAGGTTTAATTAATACACAGCCATGACCATAAATTTTCATATTGTGAAAACATGCTACAATGGCAGAACTGAGTAATTGTGATGGAGATCATATAGCATTAAAACTTAAAATATTTATTATCTGACCCAGATACATGTACAGAGAGTGTGCAGATCCCTGCCAAAGACAATTAATTCAGCAAATATTTATTATGGAACCACAAGGATAGGTAAGCTAGTAGGTGGTTAGTATGGGTTGCTCCCTATAAGGCTGTAGCCTCATCAAACCAAGTTAAAAGTTCACATTACATTATAGTCAATCATCACATGTAAGTAAGAACTTGAACAACTTTTGCTGTAGAAAAAAATACAGTAGGTGACTCGGGCTGTAATATATTTGTAAGTGCTCTACTCTTAGTATTTATACTATGAGCTAACATTTATTGAGTATTTATTGAGTGCTAGACCCAATTGTAAGCACTTAATAGAAGCAATATATGTCATTTATTCCTCACCACAAGCCTAGGGGGTAGGTACTATTATTATCCTCATTTTACAAATGATGAAATTAATACTCAAGGTGATTTATTTCTGAAATTCCACAGCTTATATTTGTTAGACATGGAAATTTACAGAACATGCTTTCATCCATGTAGATATTCAAGCAGAGACTGGATAACTTCTTAAAAGATATAATAGTTTATATTTTTTAAAGAGAGCAAAAAAAAATAATAATGACTACCATATGGGTCTGGCATTGTTCTATGTGCTTTAAACCCATTCTCCAATTTTCATATCACCCTACAAGGTAGGTACAAGTTCCCTCTTTTAAAAATAATGAAAAACTATTGACAGGTTACCAAAGACATAAACCTAGTAAGTTGTAAAGCTAAGTAAAACTTAGCTCTACCTGACTCTCTTGATTATCTCAAGCTATTTCCATTTTTTAAAAACCCTAGCTGTACTTCCATCGTATATGAAAAGGAACCACCTTTAAAAATGAAAGCAGCAGATATTCATTAGTTAAACAATGCAGTATCAGGCAGGAAAAGTAAGAAAGAATAACCTATATAATTAAAATAGCAGAGAAAAATAGGGAAATATGAAATATATTTCTAAATATAAATATAGAATTCATTCCTAATTGCAGCTAAGATCAAACTCAGAATAAGTCAAAATAGAATTTGATGGACACACTAAGCCTTCATTAAAGGAAATTTTTATTAATTCTTCTGCTAATAGAAATGAAGATCCATTAACATTTAGCTGATATCTCTGACATCATCAGATATCCCTTTTTCCAAGGGAGGAGAGTCCCAGTCAACCCATTTCCACACTATTGTTGAAGGAACATCTGAAGACGTAAATGTGAACAATACTCTTTTCTTAGAAGGCATGATCAAATGCTAAAGAGATAAAAAAAAAAAGGAGAGGTTCTGAGCATTAGGTCCAAATGACCTGAGTTGGAATATTTACCCCTGCTACTTCATAATTTTCACCATAAACAAGTTAATTGACTTCTCTGCACCTTGGTTTTCTCACCTATAATGCTGCTTGTGTGAAATGCTGTACAGGGCATCAAGTATGCCTCCTTACAATACATTCAACCCAAGGAATTCTCCCAGTTATACAATCATTTTTTTCTCAGAGAAGGTCTTCAAAAGAAAATATTATTTTCTTACTCATTCCCTTTCTTAATCTGCATATAGACTCCATCCATATGTCTTTTTGGTTTGAAAGGCATGACAAGAATATTCACTGCGTACCTACTATGCATGGGTGAGTTAATAAATGTTGAAATGAGGTACTGAGTGTGAGTATCAAACAAATCACATTCAGGACTTTAACAAACTACACAAAATGATATTATCAAGACTTAAAACTTGAGGGGCACCTAGGTGGCTCAGTCGGTTGAATGTCTGACTCAATTTTGGCTTAGGTCATGATCCCAGAGTGATGGATCCAGCCCCACATCAGGCTCTGTGCTGAGCATGGAGCCTACTTAAGATTTTCTCTCTCTCCCTCTGCAGTCTGCCTCTCTCTCTCTCTCTAAAATATTTTTTGATTAAAAAAACACAAATTTTGAGTACCAAGATTTTCAGGGTACCAATTTATGCAACTCCCATTGAAAGCAACCACTAGGTAATCACCCACTCTGGTCTCAGCTCACATTTCTAGTACCAATTTGCAGAGCCAAGCAATGGCATATAGACCTCAACCTAAAGAGCAGCTGAAATAAACTAGGATTTAAGGTTTTGGGCTCTAGAGCCTCTCTAAAATATCAGCTATATGACTCAGCCTGCATGACATAAGAAATTCAAGCCATGAAGCTTCAGAAAAAAGTGCAGATCAAAAAATGACCAACAGAACATCTATAGAGCTTATGAGGTGAATCTAATCAATATAATAGTCAAATAGATTAAAAAAATGTACATTATAGCAAGATATGGCAAATGATAGAATGGAGAAGAAAGATAAATCATTCAATATTAATGCTAGATATATTCTCCTTCCTCTGGACCTTGAGTCTTGATAGAAAAGTAAATTTAATTTCAGCATGCTATTTGTAAACATAAATATGTAAATGTGATTCACTCGCTAAAATTTTGTAGTGTAAGCCTATGAACAAAATATGGGAAACTTGGCCAGTGACACAGGATAGAACATAAATGTGAACAAGCATGACAGTCTATAAGTCTATAAGGTAGCAGGTGAAGAAGGGGAGGAAACATGAAAAAAGCAACACAGGAGCTAATATCTTAATTTTCCCAAATAGGAAGTCAAGAAATACTGCCTAAAGTTGATGAAACATAACACAGAAATATAAAAGTATTATCTAAACAAGTCAAGAAATACTGCCTAAAGTTGATGAAACATAACATAGAAATATAAAAGTATTATTTAAACTCCTTTTTTTTTTCAACGTTTATTTATTTTTGGGACAGAGAGAGACAGAGCATGAACGGGGTAGGGGCAGAGAGAGAGGGAGACACAGAATCGGAAACAGGCTCCAGGCTCTGAGCCATCAGCCCAGAGCCCGACGTGGGGCTCGAACTCGCGAACCGCGAGATCGTGACCTGGCTGAAGTCGGACGCTTAACCGACTGTGCCACCCAGGCGCCCCTAAACTTCTTTAAGTATAATATTATTTGAAGTCACCAAGCTAACCAGTAAAAAAAACAAAAACCAAAAAACCACACACCTAAAATTTATCATAAAAAATAACAAACATATGTAGAAGGATTGGAGACAGAGATAATATAAGTGAGCTAAAATCCTTACTCACAGAGAAATAAGATACATCATTTAAAGCTGATCAATCAAGAATTGAGATATATTATTTAGAAATATGGTAAGCTTGAGATTCACTCTAGTGTGTGACACATTCAATAGTTATTGAATACCTGCTATGAAGCAGGTATTGTGATAGGTATCAAAGATTTATAGGCAAATATGAAACATTAATATAGAAGTGCTCAGTTATATAACTAGAAAATTAACATAATATGTCAAGTGATATTTTAGTAATAATGTTAAAGGCCTTTACTATCATAGAAACTAAACATATAGTGCACACAAAATAAAATTGAGATCCTAAAACTTATGCCCCACAACCAAAACTCTAGGAGAAAGAACAGAGATGGAATAACACTTAGAGGAGTCATATTAGAGATATTATTTAAACATATATGGCAGTGTTTAGTTTCTAGACTGATGAGTCCAAACTATCATTATCTAATGCTGTAATGCTGGGTCCAATCAATTCAATATGAGAAAAAAAAAATCAAAAGATCATAAAGATTGAAGATTCAGAGACATAGTGGCTATTATTTGCAGGTTATATAATTTCCTAATCAGAAAATCAAACTTGAATATTTATATAAACCATGGTGTGATTCCTAAGATGACAAAAAAAAGGTAGAAAAGTTAACAGCTTTCCTATCTACTAGCAGAAACCAGTTAGAAAATACAATGGGAGGGGCGCCTGGGTGGCGCAGTCGGTTAAGCGTCCGACTTCAGCCAGGTCACGATCTCGCGGTCCAAGAGTTCCAGCCCCGCGTCAGGCTCTGGGCTGATGGCTCAGAGCCTGGAGCCTGTTTCCGATTCTGTGTCTCCCTCTCTCTCTGCCCCTCCCCCATTCATGCTCAGTCTCTCTCTGTCCCAAAAATAAAAAATAAATGTGGAAAAAAAAATTAAAAAAAAAATACAATGGGAAAAATATTCACAATAGAAACAAATATGAAATAATAAAAATAAAACCATTAAATGTAGAAAACTACATATAAAAAAAACTAGATGCTACTTAACAACATAAAAAAGGACTTGAAAACATAGAAATTTATGTTATACTCCTGAGAGGGAAGATACAATATTGTAAAAACACCAATTTTCTCCTAATTAATCTCTAAATTTGACATTTTTCCTAGCAAAAACTCAGGAAGTAAGATCTAAAACTATAAAACTCTTAGAAAAAAAATGGGTGAAATCTTCATGACATTTGATTTGACAATAATTTCCTGGATATGAAACCAGAAGTATAGGCAACAAAGGCAAAAGCAATAAACTGGACTACATCAAAATTTAAAACTTCTGTGTTTCAAAGGACACAATTGACAGAATAAAAAGGCAATCTATGAAAAGGGACAAAATATTCACAAATCATATATCTGACAAGGAATTAATATCCAGACTATACCAAAAACTCCTACAACTTAACAACAAAGAAACAGTCCAATTTTTAAAATAAAGAATTTAAATAGATATTTCTCCAAAGAAGATATACAAGGGCGAATAAATAAGCACGTGAAAAGATGCTCAACATCACTTAATCATTAGAGAAATGCAAATCAAAACCACAATGAGATGTCACCTGACACTATTATGATGGCTACTATTTAAAAAAAAAGAACATAAAATACAATAAAAGTATTTATGTGGATGTGAAAAAATTAGAACCTTGGGCACTGGGTACTATTGGTGGAAATGTGAAATGCTACAGCCATTATGGAAACAGCATGTCAGTTCCTAAAAAAATTTCAAATAAAATTACCATATGATCCAGCAATTTCACTTCAGGGTATATGTCCAAAATAATTGAAAGCAAGGTCTCGAAGAGGTATTTGCACATCCGTATTCACAGCAACATTATTTGCAAGAGCCAAAAGGTGGAAGTAACCCAAGTATCCACTGATGAACTAATGGATAAGCATAATGTGATATATACATGCAATGGAATATTATGCAGCTTTTAAAAAGGATATTTTGACACATGCTAAAGCATGGATAATCTTGAGAACATTAGGCTAAGTGAATTGAGTCACAAAAAGACAAATACTAGATGATTCCACTTACTTGAGATACGTAGAGTAGTAAAAATCATAGATATAGAAAACAGAATGGTAGTTGCCAGGCGCTACAGGTAGGAAGAAATGGGGAGTTATTGTTTAATGGGCACAGAATTTCAGTTTTGCACGACTGAAAAGTTCTAGAGAATGATTAAACGATGATGTTAATAAACTTAACATCACTGTACTGTCTGGCTAATATTGCAATATCTCTGTTATGGGTATTTTACCACAGTTTTAAAAAAAATTAAAAAGGGAAATGAATGCAATATAACATTTAAAATCAAAACAAAAAGGCTAGGCTATTTAATAAATGGTGCTGGTACAACTAATTATTAATTTGGGGGTGAGGAGGAATCCAAGATAAATTATAGAATTAAAAATACACATATATATATGTGTGTGTGTGTTTATTTATACAGATAAGTTTGTTTGTATATCTCTCCAAAGTTAATAATTATACACTTATATTATACAGTTAATAATTATATACTTATATTATATATTATTTATACATTGTATTTATTTATACATATATATGTATTTTAATTCTATAATTTATCTTGGGTTCCTCCTCACCCCCAAATTTTATATATATATATATATATATATATATACACACACACACACACACACACACACACACACACACACACACATACATATAGTAGCTCCCTTTTATCCACAGGGCATATGTTCCAAAACGCCCAGTGGATGCCTGAAACCATGGATAGTACCAAACCCTATATAAACTATGGTTTTTGCTATACATACATAACTATAATAAAGTTTAATTTATAAATTAGGCACAGTGAGAGATTAACAACAGTAATAAATTCGAGCAATTTTAACAACATACCATAATAAAGGTATGTGAATGTCATCTCTCTCTCTAAATACCTAATTGTACTGTCCTCATCCTTCTTGTGATGATGTGAGATGATAAAATGCCTACATGATGAAATAAAGTGGGGTGAATGATGCAGGCATTGTGACATAAGTGTTAGGCTACTATTGACCTTCTAACAAATCCATCTGAAAGAGGATCATCTGCTTTTGGACTGTGATTGACTGTGGGTACCTGAAACCACAGCAAGCAAAATCACAGGTAAAATACACATATACAGTAAAACTTTGGATTGTGAGTAACTTGTTCTGTGAGTGTTCCACAAGATGAGCATTCCTAATAAATTTTAACTTCATAAACGAGCAACGTCTTGCAATACGAGTAGTACCTGACACCAAACATCACATGATTACAACTAAACCAATGGTTCTTGAAATTTGCTTTGATATACAAGTGCTTTGGATTACAAACATGTTTCCAGAATGAGTTATGCTCACGAACCAAGGTTTCACATAAAGAAAAGATGGCAAACTATTTTTATGATTGTGGAGTTGGTCAAGGTCAGCCTAAACAAGACACAAAACGCAGAAGTGTTAAATAAATGTATTTTAAAATCTTGGCTTCATGAAGATGAAAACTTCTGCACCACAAAAAAAGAAACATAAAGGGCAAGCAACGAATTGAGGAAACATTGTTTTGAAATATTTTTCACAAAGTTTGATATCCCGACTATACAGTGAATTCTCACTTTCACAGTAGTTTTGTTTCACAAAGTCACCATGACCACTGAATTAGCAAATACTGAATCACTGCTCTTAGGAGTAATACAGGGTTAGGTACCTGCAAGTCTTTGGTCACAGCATTTTCATCAACTGATCAATATATAATTTGTTAGATATGTGTTTTTATTTAAAGATAATTTATTCAACATATATTTTTTGATTAATAAACACAACTCACAGCCAATAGCACTACAACTTATGCCTGAATGAAGCTTATCTGACACACATATTTTCTCAGAAGGTACATCAATCACAGCCTTCTTGAGATCCGGGAAACTCTAGGCACAACTTCAGCACCATACTGAGAGTAATTTTAAACAGTGAAATCCCCCCCCCCCAAATAGCACAAATTGTTTAAGTGGCACTAAATAGGCTGAGAAAATGAAAACTGCTTATGCAGTTTAAGAGCTGAAACAAGAAGGCAGAGCTTTACCTATTCAACTGGAAATGTGTGCATCAAGAGACTCAAAATTTTCAGTGCTCTCTGCATGTCCATGAATGATCTGAAAGCATCACAAGTATTGACTTGAGGGTTACAAATAAATTTCAGCAAGTAGGCACATTCACAAGTACATAATCCACAAACAACAAGGATTAGCTGTATTAAAATACATTTATAAATAAATTCTTCTAAAAATAAAAAATGTTAGGGGTGCCTGGGTAGCTCGGTCCATTGAACTTCTGACTCTTCATTTTGGCTAAGGTCATGATCTCATGGTTCATGGGATTGAGCCATGTGTCTGGCTCTGTGCTGACAGTGGAGAACCTGCTTGAGATTCTTTCTCTCCCCCTCTCTGTGCCATTCCCCTGCTAGCACACACGTTCATGCACTTGTCCTCTTTCTCCCTCAAAATAAATAATTGTTTTAAATAAATAAAAATTAAAATTAAAAATGGCAAGCCAAATAAACATGTAATTCACACAAAAAGAATACCAATGTCCAAAAAATATTTGGGGGAAAAAATTCCTTCTCACTAATAATCAGGGAAACGTGATTTAAAACAATGAGAAATAATCATTGATGTCATTAATAAAAATTATGCAAAGACAATCCACAAACAATTCATCCCACAGTGTCTTCCAGCTGTCTCTACATAATCCTCTCAAAAGAGCAATTTAAAATTTAAAGACAACTGCACCAAAAATGTCTCGAAAAGTATAGATTTACATGAAAAATTAATTAATGAATGAGTGAATTGATGGGATTGGTGAATAAATAGATGGATGGACAGATGCAAGCAATTATTTTCAAACTATTCTATGGGGACTCATGGTGACATAAGGAATTGGCATGACTTTTTACAACTCATGGCATTTATTTTTTTCACAAAATATAAAACATTCATTAAAAAATTAGATTGCTTATTATAAATAATCCAAACAATGTTTAAGTATATAAAGTAGGAAGTTAGAGTCCCTCTGATATATTAAGGATTAGATTTAACTATTAGATACAACTATAACAACTATTAACATAGTATTAGCATAGTATACATATTGCCAGGCTTTCGAAACACAAATAAATATTATTCTTCTCTTAATGCACTTATTATGAAGTTAGTTTGCACTCTACATACTCTTCTGCAAACCCTATTAAAATTGCCAGATTGTTATTTTCAAAAACCAAGAACTGAACAGAAAAAGATCAGTTTGCATTTGTATAGGAAGGAATTTATACAGAAACTTACATTTATGTTTTAAAATCTTTATAACAATCCTATAAACAGAAAAATAGCCTTCTCATTTTAAATTATAGGAAGCAAAGCATAAGTTACTTGTCTAAGATTATACAACCAATAAATAGCAGTCAGGATAATGACCTGAACTAAATCTTAAGGTTAATCAGGGCAGAAATCATATATAATCCTTATTTTATATCATTCACAGTTACCTGGCACAAAATTTAAAACAACATGAGGGCATGATGCATGTTTATATTGTTTAGTGCTCTATACCCTGCATGTAACAAATGGTCAGTAAACATTTATAGAATAAATACATGGATGAATGTATAAAAGAAGAGAAAAATGTGGAGGGATTCTAAATGAACAGAGATTCCTATCAAGCCAACAATTTTTTAATCTTTAAGATAAATAATAAATATCTTTAACAGATCAACTACCCTGGAAACACAATGTAAGATGATAAATCAATTGAATACACACTAAGAAAGAGTGACATCAGTAATTACTGATATACTCTTCAACAGAGAAATGCTACAGTGGAAAATACTGAACAGTAGACAATATGCAGATTTAGCTTACTGTGAGAAAATGGGCCCTTTAAAACTTTTTTTTTAATTTAACAAAGTATTCACATGGGTTTGGATCAAGCATTATAGATATGCAAACTTGCGGAAGTTACTTAATCTCTTGAAACTCAATTTTCTCAAAGTTAAGTGAGTGAATAATAATAGAATTGTGGTGAAATTTAGGAGATATAGGAATGTAAAGTGCCTCTCACCATACCTGGCATGGGCTAGTCATTCAATAAACGCCAGATATTATTGGGTTTTTTTAAGTTTATTTAGTTGTTTTGAGAGGGATGGGGAGAGTCAGAGAGAGAAGGAAAGAGAATCCCAAGCAGGCTCTGCACTGTCAGCAAGGAGTCCAATGTGGGGCTCTATCTCACAAACCATGAGATCATAATCTGAGCTGAAATCAAGGGTCAGATGCTTAACAGACTGAGTCACCCAGGCACCCCACATGCTAGCTTCTACTGTTAGCATTACTATTATCATTATCAGTATGATAATAATTTCCTAAAAATATACAAAATGAAGACTTTCCAATGGTAAAGTTTTAGTCCAATTATTTTAAGTCATTAAAATGACTCATAAAATCATAAAAACCTAGATCAAATGAATGCTTGATATTAAAGCTAAAATACATTCCTCTGTAAATGCCCACATCTCATGCCTTCTGCCTATACACAAAAAAAACATGCTTCTGTTATTTGAATGAGTAGGTAACAGATGAAAAGTCTACTACTGACCTAATTTCCACAGTCACTATATTAGTCTCCATTACCCACTGTAACAAATCACCACAAACTTAGTAGCTTAAAACAATATTAATTTAATCTCAGACAGTTACTGAGATCGGAAGTCTGAAAGGAGTTTTACAGGGCTAAAATCAAGGAGTCAGCAGGGCTTATTACTTCTGGAGGCTCTAGGAGAGAATCTGTTCCAGACTTTTTCATTTTCAAGACGCCACCTACATTCCTTGACTCATAGCTCCTTCCTCCATCTTTGAAGCTAGCAATGTAATATTTAATTTTTTTTTCTCTTTCTTCATCATATCATCTTCCCTATTTTAAGGACCCTTATGATTATGTTGGGTCCACCCAGGCAATACAGGATAATCTCCCCATTTTAAGATCCTTAGTCACATCTGCAAAGTCCCTTTTGCCACACAAGTTAACATATCCACAGTTTCTAGATATTAGAACATGGACATTTATAAAGAGAGGGGGACATTATTATTTATTATATTTCATCCCCCCAAAGATCACATTCATCCACAGCAAAATCCATTCATCCCCATCTCAACATTCTCCCAAGTCTCAACCCATTGAAGCACCAATTTAAACTCAGAATCTCCTCTAAATCTTATCAGCTCAAAAGTCCCAAATCTCATCATCTAAGTAGGTATGGGTCAAGTTCTGAGTATAATCCATCTAGAAGGCCAAAATGATTTTCACTGGGCAGAGCTTGTTCTTTCTGGAGGCTCCAGAGGAGAATTCACTTCCTGCTTTTTGGCCACCTGCATTCACTGATTTGTGGTTGTATCGCTCAACCTCTGCTTCCATCATCACTTATCCTTCTGACTCTGACCTTTTTTTTTTTATAAAGACCATTGTGATTACACTGGACCCATGTGGGTAATCCATGGTATCTCCGCATTTCAAGATCCTGAACTTAATTGCATCTGCAAAGCTCCTTTACCATGTAATGTCACAGAGTCAGGTTGTGAAGATCAAGATGTGAAATCTTTTGGGGAAACTAATCTGCCTACCACAGCGGATAAACAATGTTCATTAACTAAACTGTATCTAAAATGTTTAACCCGTATGTTCAATTACATTGTTTTAAGTACTCCCCTCATTCACTGCCCAAATTACTGAGGTAATATTTTGTCATTTTTACATTTTGAATGTTGATTCTTCTGAAAGTTTCAGCAAGAAGTTCAGCAACAGAATAAGATTTTATATTGAATCATACAATTCCCAGAGCTGTTGAGATCTGAATAATTCCTCGACTAATTATTATTGTTTGGAGTATTTCCAAAGTACATAGAAGCTTCATTACAGGCAGAAAAAGTTAAACCCCTATAATAAAAATCATAACTATTCTCAAGCTGAAAGATACCTAACGAATCATTTCAATTTCAAGGATG
Source organism: Felis catus (assembly GCF_018350175.1). Classification (NCBI taxonomy): domain Eukaryota; kingdom Metazoa; phylum Chordata; class Mammalia; order Carnivora; family Felidae; genus Felis; species Felis catus. The sequence goes on from NC_058374.1 coordinate 120,265,812, forward strand.
AGAAAAATAAGACCTCGGGAAGTTAAATGATTTACTAGATGACACAAACTCTAATGTAGAGGACAGTGAGAATAAACTTATTTTAATAATATCTAATGCTGAACTGCATGGAAATCTGTTCTAAAAGCAAGCCTGAAAAAAAGCTACTGCATTCCTGGGGCACCTGGGTAGCTCAGTCAGTTGAGTATCTGAGTCTTGATTTTGGCTCGGGTCATGATCCCAGGGTCATGGAGTCAAGACCCTCAGTGCAGTGGGCTCTGTGCTGACTGTGGAGGCTGCTTAAGATTCTTTCTCTCTCTCACTCCCTTTCTCTCTCTCTCTCTAATCTCTCTCTCTTTTCCCCTCTCACTCTCTCTCTAAAATAAAAAATAAAACATTAAAAAAAGAAAAAAGAAAGCTGATGCATTCTCATAAAAAGAATTCCTTAATCTCAGGTTTAGGTAGCTTTTTATTTAGCCATCTGAACTTCTTAAATATTGAGGCAAATATTAATAAGGTATTTTTCTAAATTGCTAGGGGAGTCTGATAAACTATATCAGACTAATTAAAATTAGAGATATTTCCCAGAATGCTACACATCATGATCATCAGGATGATTAATAGCAGTTCTACTGTTGTTGGACTAATGACTGGTTTGGAAAATTTTCTGAAAGTTCATAGTCCCTATAAGTATTATAGTTTCTTATTTCCCTGGAGACAAAGCAATTAACTCATGCTCTAATGTAACCCTAAGATAAATATCTTGCTAATACATGTGCATGGCATAAAAGTGCTTTTAAGAAAACAGGTATATCTTCACTTAATTTTTTTAAAGCATCTAAATTAAATTATATAGTGCCCATTGTTACTTATTCTTTTCAAAAAACACCAAAACTAGTGCAATATCTTTAAAATGTTAGTTCGATTACTAAATGTATATTAGGCTTATTGATTTTTCTAATTATAAGATAAGTAATATGGACATAAAGTAGAAATTAAGATATACAGACCTTAAACAGGCCAGTAAACATTGTTATTGATACGTGAAAATCTTTTTAAAGTAAAAATACTCATATTAACAGAAATAACCAGATATTTCAATATGAAGGGAAGAAAAATGTTTGTTTTGACCTACAGAAAAAACTAAAGTCTCAAAAACTATGGCTTTTCATATGTATGTGTATGTGTGTGTTATGTACACCATCATGCCAATAGAGAGATTTTAATCTTATTCAATTGACAACATTTATAATAGTTGGCAAAATTTCTCAGAGTTTATATACATACATATATATATATATATATATATATATATATGTATATATATACACACACATATAATCTGATAGTGGGTAAGGACAAATCATAAATGTAATCTTTAAGGCTCTTTTCACTGTAAAGTCAGAATACAGATGTCTAGGAAAAAGTTTAAATATCTCATCAGCAATGTGAGGGTGTATCAAAACATAAAATTTATTGTGGCTGTAAAAATAGACATTGTTAATAAAAATATTTTTATTTTTCCCACTAATAGAAATAATAATTATCCTAATAAAAATATAAAGTGTAAAGAAAATAAAAATTACAGTACCCAGAGATAAGCACTTTAAACATTTCACTGAACATACCCTCATATGCAAACATGCACACAGATGATCTTACATAAATTGGACCACAATTTATGTAGTTTGAAATGTTTGCTTTGCTCTTTTTAAGAAAAAAAAAATCTTTTCATGTCAAATAGGGAACTGCATAATGATTTTTATGACTGCAGAGTATTCTAGCATAGAATGCTCCATAATTTATTTAACTAAACCCTTATTGTAAGATATTAATCTGGTTTATAATCTTTTTTTGCAACAATAAACCTTGATAAACACCCTGTACTAACCTATTTACCAACTTGTCCGATTCTCTCTTTGAAGTAAATTGCCTACAATTAGTTCTAATTGGCTACAAAACTGGATAAGAGAACGTGTATATTTTCTGTATAACAGAAACTTTACCTAAACCTTTTTGAAACCAATTTGCCAATATGTATTAAGATCCATAGATGGGGGAGGGAGATCCCTGGGGGAGGGAAGTGTGCTGAGCTGTGGCAAGCAGGGTGGGGTACTGAGCACAGGTGGGGTGAGGTGGAGAGGACAGTGTCCTTTCTCTGAGGGAGGGGCTGTTGGGTGACAGAGACAAAGGAGTGTGGGGTAAGCACAGGTCACAATGGGCAGGAGAGGACATAAGGGGTCCTTCAGGGTGGTTTAGGCCTAGGTGGAGGCTTAGGTTTGGGAGGAGAGGAGCAGTACGAATACAATTGGCGGTGAGTTGTGGAATCCAAAAGAGCAAAGGTTATTGTGAACCAGTGTGTCAGGCTCAAGAGGAGGCCCCTCCCCACTCCAAGTGAATACCAACATCTGCATGCCTCAACATCTGTGCACTCTGACATCTACTGGAACCCCAACATCTACGTGCCTCAGCATCTGCAAACCCTGACATCTACTGGGGTCTGGATCTCTTGCTTCTCCACATCTGCACACTGTAGCATCTACTGGGGCCTAACCTCTGTGGGCCTCCACATCTGTGCACCCTGACATCGACTGGGGTCCCAACATCTGTGCACCTTGACATCTATTGGAGCCCTGACCTCTACTCCTCAACATCTGCATATGGTAACACCTACTGGGGCCCTGGCATCTGTGCACCCCAACATCTCCATTCTCTAGGCAGAGTGCAGTATGGTGCAGATACAATAGTCTCTAGCACTGAGAAATTGGTAATTAGCACCCCCACCCTGTTCTCAGTTGCTCAGAGACAAAAAAGCCTGCAGAAGACCACTGCTAGCCCACTTGCTAGAGAAACCAGGGAAAGAGGACACCCTGCAAAGTGTGGTAAGGTGTGGAGGACCCCTAGGAGCTGTCGTGGCAAAAAATAGCCATGAACAGCCAATTTAAGTTACCACATTACACAGCCCAAAGCAGCCCTGCAATGGGTATGTTTAATACCTCCATGGGGAAACTGCAGCAACAACTGTACAAGGGGGAGTATAGTATATTCAAGTATGCACCAATGTTTGAGAGTGACTTTATACAGGTCAGCAAAAAAGGAGAAGTGATTGATGTGCACAACCGTGCCCGAATGGTAACTGTGGGCATCGTTCGCACCAGCCCCCACTTCACACTACCTGATGTCATGCTGCTGGCCCGACCAGCTGCTATGTGTGATGACTATAACAGATATGGCCCTGCCACCCTGGAAAAAGGTTACAAGCCTACACAGATCTTAGAGCTAACCAGGCTGCTTCCCTTGAAGTTTGTAACGATATCCATCCATAATGGTAAAAAGCAACAGCTCCACCTGAAGCTTGCCACTGGCCGCTCTTTTTACCTTCAGTTGTGTCCCCCTTCCAACACAAGAGATCTTTTTGTCCACTGGGAAAACCTCGTTTACATTCTGAGACCACCAGTAGAGGCTTACAGTGGTTCCCAGGCCATCCCAATTGGGAACACACTGGACATAACTGGGTTTGAAGAGAAGAACAAGAGCCCAGGGGTAAGTCTGCGCAAAGACTCTAAAAGATGGGGGCAGAGTGCTGAAGGAGAAGAGATGAAAGTCCTGCAGAGCCATTGGTACTGAGGCTTACCTAGAAAATGCATTGCATGTAGATGGTTCAGGGCCACAAGAGCCTCCATTTGTAGGCCATGTCACATTGGGGAGTGCTTCAGAGTGTTCCCCAAGGCTGTATTTCAGAGCTTCCTTAGCTTCCTTAACTCTTAATTTCATATCCAATACTGTGTCGCCATGTGTGGCATCCTGACCATCTATTCTTGAACATACACTGCTACATCCAGGTAGGCTGATATGTTGTGGGATGTAATGCCTCTACCACCATGTACTGATTTTGCATACATCAGTGGCAGAGGGATGTGTTTGTGTGCATGTTTAGTAGCTATCAGAATATTAAAGTGCATACCATTTGGCCAGCAGAAATACTAACATAAGGGTATAAAAAGTAGTCTATGAGGATATTCACTGGTGAATTATAACAGTGCTCTCACTGGCACTGGAATTGTATGAGCAAAACTGGAATGATCATCATGGTCATTGTAGAGATACTAAAGAGCGGAATTCCTGCAACAAATGGGAGATTGGATTGAGACCTCAAAATTCTTATCATAAGCCCCTGTTGTTTAGCTATAGGAATAAAAGAAACAGACCTTTCTGCCCTCACTTTCTTTATTTCACTTGTTTGTCTTCCCCCACAGGCAAATGTCATTCATGTCTATGGAAGGGATCAAGATCAAGTTGGCATCAAGACTCTTCACATGAACCCTACAGTGTTTGGGACCACCTATTATGGTTATGCTGGGGAGGAATGAATTCATCAAGCCTCCCACACATACTGCATTCAAGAGTTCACATACTTCTGCAGTCACAAAGCCTATAGCATTTGATAAAAGGGCAGGGATGGCGACAGGAGCAGCCTTTACAGATCCAGGAGGAAGCACAGCTAGAATAGCCACAATGGGTGCATTCAACATGTCTTAATACTATTGTTAGCAAGGGCTGCAAGCCTTTCTTGTCTTGAGAGGGTACTTCCAGCACATCAGTAGGAGATACTGGCCTCTTCCCAGAGGGCAGAATAAATATGGTGATTCCAAGAAGAGAAACTACTGGCAAGCCCATTGTAAAGGCAGCTAACAGCTCAGTATTGGGACCCTTTATTACAATCTTGCAGAGTGAAGGCTACATGAGTGAACAGGATGGAAGTCAGAGACCTCCACTCAGCAGGATTGACTCTTTCGGAAATAGCCTCAAAGTCCTATACTGCACGTGGTGCAGAGATGGACACCTTATCCAAGACTGTGGAGGAAAGAAATATCACCCACCCTAACACAATTCGACTCAGATTCTCTGCTCTAATGACATATGCTCTGTTAATAGGGAAAGGTAGTAATAAAAACAAATGGCAATTTATTATCAGGCTCTGAACTATCTTTAACTTCCTCTTAACTTGATATTTGTGATTACATGCAGATGACAGAATAAAATGTTTAAGATTACTCTCAGAGACCCTCCTCCATTTATCATCAATATGTATTCACCAAAAAAAAGTCTAAAATTTACTAAATACATAACCAGGAACAAAAGCAAATGATAGTGATGATGATGATGATGATGATGATGATGATGATGATGATGATATTATTGTCAGGCATGTTGAAAAACTATACTTTACAGAAAGAACTTCATTTCCTCAGTCTCTTTATTCTTGTTCTTTGCCCAACTTAAATATTATTTAACTGCTTTGAAATTATACTAAAGTACCCAACATATTCTATAAGTCTTTATTTTAATTCCTTGATGTTATTTAAAATTCTAAATTTCTTGAAATTTTTACAAGAAGCAATTCCTTTTAAATTCTAAAACTTAGAATCCTAAATAACATCTAGTCACAATGGAAGGATAAAATGCCATATTAAAACTAGAAAAACAGAAAAATGAGCTGAATAAAAGCTCAATTTAAAATCTAGACAAAAACTGGAGATTAGATAATCTTAGAAGTGTAAGATCTACAGGATCAGCCAATGTTCTAATTTTTGCAAGTAAAAAATCTATTTAAGACTCTAAAAGTAATACATCACATAGTTTTAATTAAGTCTGTATTTCCATAATCCTCATGTTTCTGAAGCTTAGCACCATGCTTTGAATGAAGAAGATATTTGACACATATGTGCTGGATCCAATTAAATTAAGGGTTATAAATGTGAAATAAATATATATTATTCTAATCCAAAAGTCTGGGTATATGGAAATTTGCATAGCAGCATACTAATTCCACTGATCCCAAAGGCTCCTACACCAAACTGTAAGGTAATGGTTTTCCATGAGGCCTTAAAAATCATTAAGCCAAGCACTGTGCATATGAGGCCTCATTTTTTGATGACCCCTCACTATATTTAAATAATTTAAATGATACTTAAATCATTTATTATTTAATAAAATCACAAATATTTAAATATTTAAATGATTTTAATGCCCTCCCCCCCACACACACACAATATTTCAGGTCTAAAAAAAAAAAACAGCTTCAAAATAAAATCCTGTTATTCATGAAATTTATGAAGATTTTTAATTTTGAAGCTGGCCTGGAAAATCCTGAGTTCAAAGCTATTGCAAGTTGTAGGATAAATTTACATTTGACATGTCTCCAATGTCACGAGAAATGCATTAAATTTTATCGTAAATACATAACATATGTTATGTATGTTAAAGGAGAGTCCACCAACAAAGTGAAAACATTAGAAGTCCAGATGGGAATATTAGTAAAAGAATTCTACTTTTGATTCATTATATTAAATACAGTAAAAAAAAAAGATACTACATTTCAAGTAAATTTATAGATGTGATGCAGTAACAAAATACCAATAAGGATACTTTTATAAAATATAAATTTTTAACAGCAGACAATCATGTCAGCTAAATAATGCAATCAAGATTTCTCCTGCCGTGCATTATATGTAAAAATATCAAAACTGAGTCATGTGGTTTTAAAAATAGGACAACAGAAATAAGAGATTGCAGAAGAACACCCAAGCCAAACACGATGCAATATAATGAGAGGAATGAGAGTTATCTCTAGATAAGGTGGATTAAACAAAAAAATAAGACTAAGAAGTTTAATGAACTTGATAGTTTGAAAAAGTACACAGAATACACTCACACACACAATGTAAGGGGGGAAAAGCCACAGCCTGGGAAACATTTTGTAGTAAATGTAACTACTAAATATTATTTGCCAGTCTTCACAGGAAAATGGCCAAATAAAAGTATCCAGTAATAAAAAAATTGTAAACCAAAATCAAGTTACTACCAACCCTACTACCAAGCCTAATAAAATGAAAAAAATAAATGTTTAGGAAGGTGGTAGAGAAGAAAATTCTAGTCATATATTATTGATGGCTTAGAGCCCTAATACTTTATTTTATGAAACAGAAAAAAAAGAGATAAAGGCATTCAATTTACTGGTAAACGTTAAGCAGATAAGGTTATATTAATAAAATAAAACCAATGTTTCTTGCTGTTCTTTCTCCTATATCTTTATAGATATGATCTTTACGTGAGGAAATGAAAGCATCGAACATACACATTGCTCATTGTTTTACTAATTATTAATACTGACAATATGTCAGGGACTACGGCCTTAGAAACAGATATTAAGCAATACATAGTCTCTACCATTATGGAACTCATAGTCCAGTATATATTGATAACAATTCTGATTCAGATTGGATTAGGATACTGTCTTAAAGTCCTATAAATAGTTCGTGTTAAGATGAAGAGATTCCTTAAGTACCATATGCTGATTTGATTATCTCCATAATAAATTCATATGGGACTTGAGTGGCTATGATCAATTTGTGACATAAGACATGAAAAATATGATTTTTTTCTTGGACACAATTGCTTCTACTTATTGCAAAATAGAATATAGTATTTTTGAAATTTAACACTATCTTGGACAATTACTGTGAATGATTTTTTGTCCTAGACTGTTTTTCCACCTATGCACTAAGTAGTTACACATACATACCTTAACCATTACACTGTCTTTTGTATTAAGTGTTTTTTCATATTTTCATTGTGGCTTTAAATTTCCTAACTCTGGTTAATTTTACTTAATTCTCAAATTCCTCCAGAGACTTGTGGTACAAAACATAAATAGGAATTTGAAGGTGATACAATAGAATAAAATTGACTTAATGAATCATGAGATGATTTCAAAATTATAGTCAATGTTTTTAGTGTTCTGGTATAATTTTGGATTGTACTACATAATCTTCAGTGGTAAACATTATTCTACAATGTTTCATTGTGTTAAAAAATTAAAAACCACTGACAATGCTTTTCAAGAGCCCCAATATGTTTCCTTGTAAATAATTTTTATTATTTTAATAAAACTTATAATTTGAAAATAGCATTCCTTAAAATGAGCTATTTCTAGATCATAAATATGAAAAACCTCATAAACAACTCAATTTTTCTGGAAGTAGCATCATGATCAAAATAAAACCACCACATAAAATGATGTAAAATATGTATTTGCATACGCATACATGTACAGCAAGTTAGATAAACATCTTACTGACCTTTAAACGAAGAAAAATTATAGGGTGAATAAGATAGTAATTGGATTTCCAGGAAGAGAGAAAAGATTTCCCTAAAAACATAAACTATTTTGGTGTTTTATTATATCTTAAGAAAAGCAAACTGTTACCTGTGCAAGAATTGGGAAGCCAAGGTTCCTACATCCATTACAAGGAGTTAATGCTTCCCAGAGTCCTGAGGGCCCACAAGTGTTTTCATCATCATCTTCTTCTTCCACTTCTCCTGGTGACAGATTTATTGTAGATGAAGTCCTCTGAAATTAAATGTATATTATACCAATATATTATATCAATGTTATTTAGATATCTTAATATCAATTAAATTACATTAGTTTCTTATAGTGTACGTTAGCAAGCAAAATCAGCTTAATATTCACCATAGTTATATGGCTATGCCATGTGACTAAGCAAAAACCATGCATAATTCAACCTGAATGTTTAAAAAAATTGAAAGTGAAAAAACAGATGAAAAAGGATAGGATACAAAAGGTTCATAATGAAGAACAAGACATGAAAATGACCCAAGAAAATATCTCAATAGCAACAAATGAGAAAAATCTTATGATTTCTAAATGCAATCAGATGAGTAGCAGGAAGATACATTACTGAAACAGGAATTGCTAAAAAGCCCATTTTTTCACAATGTCTTCTTTTCAAAAAAATGAACTTCATAAAGCTTTATATTATACGTGTAATAAAGGCAATATTTTTTAAATTAATAGTGGGATTTCCATGTTGAACCTGCATATTTACTTTTGCTATTTCCCAAATCCCATTAAAATGACAGAAAAGGGCTTGTAAAAAATGGTCTAAAGCATAAGGACAAGGACAACAGGAAAAAGATTAGAAGAGCAATAACAAGAAAATTTTAAGAGAATGATAAAGAAATGGGTAGGTATTACCTGATTTAGCAAACTTAAAACTGAAAACAAAATGTTGGCAAGGAGGAGGAATAAGAAGCATGTCTAGGTATGACTTGACACCATTAAAAGGGCTTAAGAATTCTATATTTGAAAGAGACGCTTAGACCCATCTTCTCAAACGGCCAAGAAACTAAACCTTCACCACTAACAAGAAATTGGAGGCTTATTTTCTGGTGAGATTGAAGCAACGGATTATGAATTCTAACAATCCATGCACAGTGAACAGAGGGTGTCTGTAAAAACAAATAAATTAACTGAATATCTAGTAGCTGTAGACTCCTAACCTACCCCAGGGTCTGCCTACATTTGCCTTAAAGAACATGGCAGCTAGGTTTATATCCCCCAAGTAGGTAGGAGATGAGAATGTACTCCCCTCTGTAGAAACTGACCTCCCAAGAAAAAAGATCTATAGGTACCTAGTAAAATGATAGGGGTCTATGCCTTAAATCCTACTATGAAGCCCATCTCTCAAAAAAACTACACTCATATAAACAGTTTCTAATTTTTTTAGGTAAATATGAACAAGAATCCAAGCACCATCACACATTTGAAGGAAGCCTTTAATAGAGACCAAAATAAATATACAGAAAAAATTAAAAAATAGTATTCACAAAGAAATAGAAGATCTTTGCATCCATCAAATAAGAACAATGCTACAAAACTAATAAACACATAAAACCCAATAGAAGAGATGGAAAATAAGGCTGCAGAAACTCCCTAGAAGATAGAACAAAAGATGAGGAGAAAATAAAAGTTAAGAAAACTATGGGATCAAACTAAGAGGTCCATGTAGATAATGGGAGGAAATTATCAAAGAAACAATGCAAGGAATTTTGCCAGAACTGATGAAAATTCCATATTCAAAGAGCCTGGTGAATGCTCAGCAAACTGAATTAAAGAAAAAAAAAAGGTAAAAGTCTTCAGAAAGCTGGACACAACACTGATATATCATGATTATTGAAGTTAGTCAAGACACTGTATATACTAAATTATAAATGGCCCACTTGCCCCTCAAAAAGTTGTTCCTTTAAGCAATAAAATATATGACTTTACAATATAAGACTTTGTTTTTCTACATTCACATCTTAAATTTCCCTTCATCGATTTTCAGTAACTGAGAAATCATAAACTTAAAAAGCTCCTTAAGCAGTTACAGTTTATAAGGTAACAATAATAATAACAGCTATAATCTATTGAACATTTACTATGTGACATTATAAGATCATATTATTCACACAAACTAAGGCACAGAGAGGTCAAGTAAAACCAAGATCACAGAACTGTTAGTGGCAGAATAGGATTCTAATCCAGACTACCTGACTCTAGAGCTGACGCCCCCCCACCCTTAACCACTATGTTACGTAGCTTCTCATTCAGCACAATGTTGCTGTAAAAAGCAACATAGTGAGTAACTGAGCTGATGCAACTGCAGTTTAAATTTCAAAAGTATATTTGTTAATATATTTCTGCTACATAAGGATATGCCTGAAAGCAATTTGCTATCTGTGACAACAGATCTGTAATTTGTATCTGTGTATCTGTAATTTGATACACAGTAGCCCATACTTTCATAAAAATACATTTCTCAAATCAGTAATAAAAGATGATTATCACAGGGATTTTTCATCTTACAGATACCCTGGTGAGAAAATCCTGGGGCATCTAAAACTTTATTCTAGCAAGATCAATGTCTGATCATGTCTGATCAATGTTGTGTACAAACCAGAATAAAATAACCAATAGGCATCTCATTCACCAACTCATGATCAGTTGTTGGTTTGTTTGGCCATCAATGTTGACATGGCATGGCACTATAAATCATTATATACATGGCAAGAATTATTATCATTTCACAGATTAATCAGTTCTTTTCTATTTTTGTTAATGGTGCTATAATTATTTGATCTAATCTTACTGAGAACTTCCTCTATCTCTTTCTCTACCCCAGAGAAAAATTCTCTTTTTGTCTCTTCCCTACTCATACATCTCCAATTATTTCCCACTGTGCAGTAAACAATATCCAAATTCCTCAAGGTTATAGGGTCAAACTATTTTTCAACACTTTTACTTACTCTACTGTACTCACCTAGACCCCAACCAAGTAGAACTGCTTATCCTTCCTTAATCATGCTCAATACATTTATTCATGCCTTCCATCTTATGTCTCCAGGAAGCATATTGTACTGGTTAAAAATATAGGCTCTAAAATTAGTTCTGAATTTTTGACTTGCCTACTTATTAGCCTACTTATTAGGGTGATTTTCATCAGATATGACCACTGTCAGCCCCACTTGCCTTATCTGCACAATATAAAATAATATGGCAGGACTCCTCTCAGATTTTTTTCCTGATAATTAAATGAGGTAATGAACATGAAGTGCTTGAAACATAATAAAGTTTTAACAAATATTAACTATGATTTTAGCTATTATCTTCCTATAATCACACTGATCCCTCTAAATACAGTTCAGATTTCACTTCTTTCCAGATTTCCCACAAAGAGAAATGATATGGCTCTTTTGTAAATGTCTATAGCCCTTTGTGTTTGAGTATTATGATATTTCACATATACCTTGAGATGATAGATGGTATAGTGGCAAAAACAAGCGTCTATGAAGTCAGATAGATACATATTTAAATCCTGTCTCTGCTATTTCCAAGCTGTGTGACTTCAAGCAAGTCATATAATCTTATTAATCTTAGTTTCCTTATCTGAAAAGTAGGAAAAATAGTAATTCCTCCTTGATAGGGTTGTATGAGGATAAAATTAATTGCATGACAGTGATTAGCAAATAAAAAATAATAAATATATATTGCTATTTTTTATTATTATCTTTATCCTGAGATACACACACACGCGCACACACACACACGCGCACACACACACACACAAACCCCAGCTTATTTATCCCAGTTAATTGTAAGTTATTTGAAAGCAAACATTGTCTTACATTTGTATCTCTTACAATGGGTATGCATAATAGAATTTAATAATTATTTATTGAATGAATTATCAGTGAATTTCAAACTATCATTTTCATTTAACTACCTAGAAAATTTTACTAATATTAAGGGGTATATGCAATTGCATCACAAATCTCATTATAGTTACTTTGGTTTTATTTTATATTAACCATTACCAGCAGCATTAGCAGAAATAACAAAATTTATCAGTGGTTTAGTACTGCCCCCTAAAGACAGTATATAAATTAACTGTGTAAAACAATTTTCCGAGTGCTGCTTTACAATTTAATATGCCTGGAAAAGATTTTTATCAAGCTAAATATAATCTTCAATTATTTATGAAAAAAACCCATAAACACACTTAAACTTGGGAGCTTCCTTTATTTCAAATACCTTTGAATATTTTTATTGGAGATCCAACTGTGTTCCTAAAGTTCCAGAAATTCTTCCATGAAATATAGACCTAAATTGTCATGGTTTGAGCCTATTATCTTTCCTGTTTAATACACAGTAATTATGTCGATGAAAGATTGGACCAGTTCTACATTGTCACAAAGGACCAAACTCACAATACATAAATACCATGGGAAGACAAATTTGAACTCAATCAAAGAAAAATACTTCTGGAACAATTATATCAGTCTAACATTAAAGAAATGTGATTTCTTGGTGAGGATATGTATTTATAGATATATATATCATATTTTTTCATTGTGGCATAAACATAATAATGTACTAAATATCTGTAATGATGCTTTATAGTTTAAAAAATGATTTCAGATATAGAATAGTCCAATAAAGTAGGGTAGGGACTATCCCTATTTTGCAAGTGAAGAAGCTGATGCTCTTGCAATGTTATTCAATTTGCAAGATCATCCTACAAATGAGGCTACATTATAATCCAAGTCCTTTGACTCTAGGTGTTATAATCTTTCTTCCACACCATGGAACCAAGCTCCTAATTAGTAGAGCTCTTCAAAGGTACAAGAGATATTCAATTCAAGATGTTCAGAATATCCACAAAGAAATTTCTTTGTTATGTGACAGTTTGTAATTGATGGCCTTTCAATTATTTTTTAACTCTAAATTTCTATAAATCTATGCAGTTAAAGTATAGGATTAAGGGCCAGTTATGATCCCATAGAGACCCTTTAAATCCTTATCAGTCAACTCTCTAATGCATGTCTTTATAAACATGGTGGTGAGAGGGGGAGGGAAAGGTCAAGGATATCCATGTCCTGTCCAAATGTTCCTGGAGGAGACCTTAGGGGCTCAACTTATCCAGAATATAGGACAGCGGTATGTGTGTGGGGAAATGGGATGATGGAATAGACAAGACTCATCCTATAAGAAACACAAAATGAAAAAAAGTAGGAAAACCATCCCATTGAACTGTCAATGCAAAGGGACCAGGCAGAAAGAAAGCCAGGCCCCAGGACATAGGCAACCATCAGAAATGGAGATCAAAACAAAGGAAGACCATTTGGAATGGAAGTCAGCAATCTGGATGACTGTGGAGCTGAATCAACAAGTCTTTTTGTTTTTCAAAAAATAAAATTGATTTACGGATTTTTTAATAAAATTTAAAGCAATACATGCTTATTGTAAAACAAACCATTCCAAATTAAAAGTTAGTTATAAAGGAGGAAATGACGTTTTCCTAAACTCATTCCCACTGTAAACATTCAGTGCATGTCTTTTCAGATTTTGTACTTGCCTGATGATTTTGCTAGGACAAATTCATAAATATGCAGTTGTATGCCAAAAAGCACACCCATTGAACTTTGTATATACTGCCAATGTTGCCTCTATAACTTCCTCTCCACACAGTGACCAGGGAAGTTTTTCATTATGACAACAAGATCGTGCTACCATCTTCCTTAAAAACATTCAATAGTAAAATTCAAAATTCTTCATGATCCAAAAGGCTGGATATGACTTGCCCTTACTCGCCTCTCCAATTTTGTCCTACCACCAACCTTCTTCCTCCCCTTTGCTCATAACATGTAAACAAACTACACTGTTTTCCTGGAATGTATCAAGTTTCCTCCTACCTTGAACTTCACATACCATTTCTCTAGGAGAGACTGTTGTCTCCCAGAAACACATTCTTTCCTCTCCTATTCGTCTTTAGTAACAGAATATCTAGCTTCTTTTTGTATGATTACAAAACCCTTTTAGTTGGGCATATGTCTGCTTTGAAGAAAGACATTTCCCAATCCCTGTTGCAGCTAGGTGTGGCCATGTGATTAACTCAGAACCTTACAGTATAAAAGTGTTAGTAGAGTGATGATACATGTATTCCTTCCTCCACTTGCTTTTTCTCCTGATGGGAATGCTAACGAAATGGCTGAAGCTGGAACAGTCATCTTAAACCATGAGGTATCCTTGGAACTAGAGAACATACACAATGGAAAAATAAAATAGAAGAATCCTGGATTCCTCTTGCTGGTGAATACTACCAGCCTTGGACTGGCTTAGCTCTAAGCTTTGTAAGTGGGAATGAAATAAACTTCGTAAGCCATTTGTTATTTTGGATTTTCTGTTACTTGCTATTGTACCAAATCCTAATAAATAAATTGCGGGAATGTTCTCTTCTCGTCTTTGTCAGGATTAATCTTATTTGTGCTCGAGGTGTGAACTTAATTCCCTTCCTTTGGTAGGCTTTGGTAGGTCAAAATTAGTTTCCTTTCTTACATGTTTTCACAGTATCCTGCTTTTTTAAATAACAATTATTACAAACATAATTTTACAGTTACTTGTGTGATTTTGATTCAGTATCTCCTATCCCTACTCAGTTACAAGCTGCCTGATTGCAGAGATGTCTGTTGGATTAGCTACCACAAGCACTGCACTTAGCACAAGTGCCTGGAACATTAAAGAATTTTTCATTCCATAGGTGTTGAGTGAATAAATGAGTTAAGGAAATAAATGCCAGCTTACCTTCAAAAATGTTTTATTAATGTGAACATTTACACCAATTTAACTATAGCCCAGATCTTAGTGTCCTTTATCTTGACTCCCCTGAATTCACTTGCTCTCACTGTGTTCATCTTATATTCAAGCTAATGTAGAAGTCAGCATCTATTTGATTTCATTAAAGAACACATTCATACCAGTCATTAGCAAGCATTTTATATTTTACCAAAAACTTTGTAGCAGAGAAAGAGAATGGGCTTTAAATTGCACAATTTAACCTCTCCTTCCCAACAAGTATTTTTCTCCTTGTAATGATGGTCTGGTAGGAGGGTGCTTTTCACCCCATCCACTAAGAAGTGCCCAGCTTCCTTGATGTTTATTTCCTCCCACAAGCTTATTCCATTAGTTCTTCAAATTCCTCTCTTTTATTATGCAGAGCAGTTTAACTCTAGCATACATTTTATCTCCAAATTACACAACTAATCCCATTACACAAGTGACCTTATACAGGGAATATTATTTTTTGTCAATTTGAAAAACAAGAGAAAAAGATATATCAAAAATATTTTATTTTTTATAGAATTTTAAAAATTGGGGATCTAAGGGCCTACTGGGATATTGAGAGAGGAAAGAAAATTGCAAAGTGTTAAACTGGTTTATTTACACCAAAACTATGACAGTGCCAATGATCGAACAAATACAGGTCAATGATCATATTACTCAAAAAGGAGCAAACTCACGTATCTTAAATTCAGTCTTGAGAAAGAGTCCACCTGCTACAATTTCATATATAGCAATGCTCAGTAAACTTAGTGTAAAATGAAATATCCTCATTAGCTTATCAACACTTAAACATCTGTTTGATTTTCTGAAAATAACTCTGCAGGGTTACCCTACACTAGCTTTGCACCACAGTCACTCCAGGTCAGTGTAAATTCACAAAAACTATAATATTTAAGTGCTCTGAAAAACAAAATTTTTCTCACATTTATATGGAGTTACCTGGGAATCCTGAATAGCATTTATATCTTCAAGGAAAAGAAAGGAAGAAGAAAAACAAGTCTTTATGCCAACGAGCACACTGAGTCCACCTAGTATCCACACACCAAAATGATGTTTTTCTGTACAATAAATAGTATTTTAAACTTGGAGATTTGCCAGTATCAAAAGTATTTCACACTTACTGAAGTATGGACTTACTATTAAAGCAACTATTTTCAGTTGCAAGAAATACTGAAGAATAGATTAAGGAGAGCTGTTCTCTTTTTAATAGGACATGAGACATTGCAATTCTCTTTTTTATTTTTATTTTTTTTCCAATATATGAAATTTATTGTCAAATTGGTTTCCATACAACACCCAGTGCTCATCCCAAAAGGTGCCCTCCTCAATACCCATCACCCACCCTCCCCTCCCTCCCACCCCCCATCAACCCTCAGTTTGTTCTCAGTTTTTAAGAGTCTCTTATGCTTTGGCTCTCTCCCACTCTAACCTTTTTTGAGACATTGCAATTCTTCTAAAATGCTCAGTTCCAGCTAATTTTGTCCCTACCTGCTACCAGCCTACAGGGTTGACATCCTTTGCATAGCCACCTGGAAAGCTTCAAAGAAGAAAGCACTTAGTTTGCTATTCTACTTTCATACAATCAGTTTGCATGTTCTTATTATCTCTTGAAACTTTACTTATCTGTCTCTTGCTTAATAATTGATACTGTTTGTTATTGCAAAATTAGAGAGAAGTCTAAACTGATGTCAAGTTTATGCACAAGTTTATGCACAGTTCAAATAAGTTAAGGTTACTTTAGAAAACTTAGTCAAGCTCTGTTTTTTCAGCAAGATTTAACATAAAAAGCAAAATGTATAACTTTTAAACTATTCTTCAGGACAGAATATTTTATAGAAACAAATACTAATTCTCAGAGTTTCCCTTTTAAAAATCAAATTTATTAAAGTATTCCATAGTATGCACTCATTTTAAATGTACAGTTTGACAACTTTTAATAAATGTATACTGATGAGGGACCTTAGGGCAAGCTGAGGGCAAAATACAGGTTGGCACATACCCATCACCCCCCCACCCCAGGTGGAATATGTGTAATAGTCCTTGGACACTCCTGGCTACCCAAGAACAAAGGTAAGGAGTTTAACTGCTTGCCATGGTAATGTGGCAATGAAATTAAATGTGGGCAAATGAAAAATTAAATTCCCTTACTGCCTACAGCCCACTGACAAGTCCTCGAAACTGGCAGAGTGATCCCCCTCTAGGAGCTCAGCTGCCTCAAGGATGACACTTTGCTGGGGGAGAAAGAGAACCTTAAGCTTAACATTATCCCAGCCTCAAGGATCCTGTGTATCTACTTCCTTTATCTCAACTGCCCCAAGATATATGCTAGCAATCATACTCTAAGCCTATGGAGCCCTGATGTACATCTAAAGGGTCTCATGACTGACATTTTATTAAATGGTAAGAAATGGTGTTTCCCTAGCAATAGCTAGCCCCTCAAAGTCCTGGAAACTTGGTTCCAAAATACCTTAGAGACTTACTTTATCCCTAAGAGTAAAGCCTCAGAAACCTTTTTTCTGTCACTGAATTAGACACATCTTTTCTAAAACTTCACAAAAATGGGATCATAAGCATGTAATTTATATCTGGCTTCTTTCACTCAGCATAACGTTTTTGAGATTTATCTCTATTTTTCGTGTATCTATAGTTTATTCCTTTTTAATGAAAAGTAGTTTTCCATTAAATGGATAGTTTTCCATTTAATGGATACGTTAAAGTTGATTACACTTCTCTGTTGATAGATGTTGTCTATCAGTTGTCTGTTGATAGACGTTTAGGTTGTTTCCAGTTTGGGGTCATTATGTATAAAGTTGGTGTGAACTTTCATGTAAAAGTCTGTGTGTGGACATAAACTTTTGTTTCTCTCTGGGTAAATACCTAAAATGCCAGGTCACATGGTATATCTTAAACTTGTTAAGAAATTGTCATAATGTTTTCCAAAGTGTTTGTACCATTTTACATTCCCATTAGGTGTATATGAGAGTTCAAGTGCCTCCACATTATTAGCAACACTGAATTTTAGCCATTGAAATGGGGGTGGAACACTTACCACAAATTTTAGTTTCCATTTCTGTGATTACTAATATGTTAAGTGTCTTTTTCTGTGCTTGGAAGCAATACATACAGTTTTTTGGTTTTTTATTTTTATTTTGTTTTTTGGTGAAATATCCTTTCAAATCCTTTGCCTATTTTTATTGGGTTAATTTGATTTCTTATTTTGAATTTTAAGAGGTTCTTTTTTTTTAGAGCAGTTTATGGTTCACAGCAAAACTAAGAAAGGAACAGAGATTTCCTATATCCCCTACCCTCACACATGCATAGTTTCTGCCATTATCAATATCTCCTACCATAGTGGTACCTTTGTAACCGTTGATGAACCTACATTCACACAACATAATCACCCCCAAGCCTGTAGTTTACATTACATTTTTTTATAATGACATGTATCCCTCATTATGGTATCATACAAAGTATTTTCATTGCCCTAAAGATCCTCTGTGCTCCACCTATTCATCCTTCTATTACAACCACTGTTTTTGTTTTTTACTGTCTCCATAGTTTTGCTCTTTCCAGAATGTCATATAGTTGGAATTATAAGGTATGTAGCCCTTTCAGGTTGGCTTTTTTCATGTAGTAACACATATTTGAGGTTACTTTCTGTCTTTTCATGGTTTGACAGCTCATTTCTTTTTAGTGCTGAATAATGTTCCACTGTCTTGATGTACCACAGTTTATTTATCCATTCGCCTACTAAAGAACATCTTGGTTTCTTCCAAGTTTGGAAAATTATTAATAAAGCTGCTATAAACGTCTGTGTGCAGGTTTGTGTGGACATAAGTTTTCAACTCCTTGGGTAAATACTAAGGCATGAGAATGCTGGATCATATAATAAGAATATATTTCATGTTGTAAGAAATTACAAAACTACCTTCCAAAGTGGTTGTACCATTTCACATTCCCACCAACAATGCGAGTTCCTCTTGATCAACACACTTAGCATCTGGCCTTGTCAGTCTTCTGGATTTTGACCATTCTAGTAGGTGATTTGATTTGTGGTTTTATTTTGCATTTCCCTGATGACATGTGCAGCATCTTTGCATATGCTTAGTTGCCATCTATATATCTTCATTGTCTTTGAAGGTCTTTGGCCCATTTTTAGTCTATTGTTTGTTTTCTTATCATTGAACTTAAAGAGTTCTTTATATGTTTTTGATAATGGTCCTTTATCAGATTCATGATTTACAAATATTTGTTCCTTGTCTGTGGCTTATCCTCTCATTAAGAGCAAAAGTTTTTAAACTTAAGAAACTCCAGCTGATCAATTATTTCTTTCATGGATCCTACTTTTAGTGTTAAATCTAAAAAGTAATCACCATACCCAAGGTCATCTAGATTTTCTATGTTTTCACCTAGGAATTTTATAGTTATGTGTTTTACGTTTAGGTCTATGATCCATTTTGAGTTAGACTTCGTGAAGAGTGTAAGGTCTGTGTCTAGCTTAATTTTTTTGCATGTGAACGTCCACAGTTGTAAGCTTTTTTAATATTCTATATTCTCACTATATATCCTTTGTGTTATTTACTTAATATCTAAGAAATCTTTGCTTACCCCAAAGTCATAAAGATATTCTCCTATATTTTCTTTTGTAAATTTAACGTCTATATTTTTACATTTTAGTCTTTGATCCACCTTGAGTTAATATTCATGTAGAGTAGGAAGTAAAGTTTGAGATTCATTTTCTAAAATATGGACCAAGTTGTTCTAGCCCTGGTGAAAAGATTACTCTTTCCCATTAAAGTGCCCCAAAACTTTTTTGAAAATCAATAGACCATATATGTGTGGGTCTATTTTTGCAATTTCTCTATTCTGTTCTACTGATCTGTAATTCTCTCCCCATGCCAATACCACATTGACTTATTATACCTTTATAGTAAGCCTGAAATCAGAATCCTCCAAATTTGTGCTCTTTCAAAATTGTTTTAACTATTATATTACCTCTGACTTTGCAAAAAAAAAAAAATTACAATGCACCTGTCAATATCTGGGGAAAAAAAAAAGTCCTGCTTGGGTTTTAATTGGAATTGCACTAAATCCACAGTACAAGTTGGGGAGAAGAGATAACTAAACAGTATTTAGTCTTCTGGTTTATGAATACAATATACTTCTACATAAATTAGGTCTTCTTTAATTTCCATCTACAGTGTTTTTATAGTCTTCAGTGTACTACTCTTGTACACACCTTTTAAAATCCACATGGATAAACATGCATTTCACATTTTTGGAAAACATTTTCAATGCCATTATCAGATTAATTTCAACATCAATTATTCATTTAAAAGTAGAATTCATTTTATTTATTGACCTTGCATCCTGCTAAAGATACATTTTAGTTCTGACTGGTTTTTTGCATATTTTTAAAGAATTTTTTAAGTAGACAATCACAAAATCTGTGAATTACCTTTCCTTAAAATCTGTATGCTTTTCTTGCTTTTCCCTTATTAAACTGTCCAAAATGTCCAGTACAATATTGAATAGAAATGGTAAGAGCAAACATCTTTGTCCTATCTCCAATCTTAAGTTAAAAGTGTTCAGTCTTTTGGGGTATTCACTTTTGAATGCCTGCTCTCTGTAAAAAGAGCTTTCATACTATTCTTACTTTCTAATCTTATACTCTAATAAACTTTGGACTGCTGTTCATTAAAAAGAAAAGCACTCTGGGGCGCCTGGGTGGCGCAGTCGGTTAAGCGTCCGACTTCAGCCAGGTCACGATCTCGCGGTCCGGGAGTTCAAGCCCCGCGTCGGGCTCTGGGCTGATGGCTCGGAGCCTGTTTCCGATTCTGTGTCTCCCTCTCTCTCTGCCCCTCCCCCGTTCATGCTCTGTCTCTCTCTGTCCCAAAAATAAATAAATAAATAAATAAGTAAATAAATAAATAAATAAATAAGAAAAGCACTCAGTCTTTCAGCATTATGAAATATGTTAACTATAGCATTTTTGTAGAGGCCATTTATAAAGCTGAGGAAGTTCCTTCTATTCTCTGGTTTACAGAGAGTTTGTATCATGAATAGATGCTTTTTCTACACTGTTTATATAATCACATATTTTTCTTCTTTATTCTATTAATATGATAAATCACATCAATTGATTTTAGATTGTTAAAATAACTCTGCCTTTCTAGTATATACCTCATTTGGTCATGATCTTTTCAATATATTACTTATTTATTACTGTTTTGTTAAGAATCTTTGGTACTGTGTTCCTGAGTGATATTGTTGTAAAGTTTTCTTCCTGTGAAGAAAGTTTTCTTCCTATCTTCAGTATTGCAGTAATGCTGACTTCATATAATAACTTGGGAACAATGCTAATCCTTTATTTTCTAAAAGGGTTTTCATCAGTGAACCATCCAAGGCTGATGGTTCACTGATGGTTTCCTTGTGAGTAAATTTTAATTAATATAAGTATATAAAATGTAATTATATTACATAAGTATACAATCAATTTTATTGATTAATTATTTATTCAATTCAAATTTCATTGCTTATATCCACCATTTCAAATATATTCATTTAAATCGTTAAGCTATCTGTTGTTCAACAACTACTGTCAATAAGACTAAACTTGAGGGTGAGGAAAGAGAAAGGCAAATGTCATCAACTCAGAACTCAAGGTGTAAAGAGATATGTATATAAATAACTAGACGTAAAAGTAGGCCAAAACTATGAGCCTTACAGAGATATAGAAACAAAGTACTAGCAGAACATAAAGAAGGAGTCATTTGTGGAAGAAAGAATTCAAAAAACTGCTTGCAGTTAAGCAGCAGTAGTACCTCATGAGATAAAAAACTGACAAGAGGGGAAGAGGGGGAATAAGAGTGAAGTGGAGGGGTTGCATGATCACGGCAGTGCCAAGTGCTTACTCTGTTTGGCAAATTAGGTATGAGGAAGTGCATAGTGAGATGATGACACAGAAAAAATAAATTGAAGTTCTATTGAGGGATGGGTAGTTTAAAACAAGTTCAACATTTGCCAAGGCACAATTTTCTACAACTAATGCTATGATGATGATAAACCAGAAAGCCCCTATGCTAGGTATGAAGGATACAGTAACTATTTCTCTTTTCTGAATTCCACAGTGCAGACGGTCCTGACAACTCAATCTATTGTTTTGAACTATCTGTTAGATGTCACATAAAGTCTATCTTATCCTTATGATTATAGAGCCAATATGTCCTATTATTTGTGTAACCCGAAAAATTACTAGCACAGTTCTGGGCATATTCTGTGTATGCACTTTTCACTCAATAACTCTGGTCCTTTCTCACTTTTAATTTCTTCTTTGAACAATTATAAAATAGAAATGCTAATGTGCTGTCATGTATGTAAATATGTATATGCTCATGTGTATGTGTGTGTATATGCATTGGACATATACACAGAAGATAAAAGGTTTGTTTGATCAGGGAAACAGGTCCAAAAAGGGTTTTAATAACCCCACAACCAAAACATAAGATAGCAATATTTTACCATTTTAAATATGTAATAGCATATTACTTGCTATTCCTCACATTTATATTATATATACTGTTCACTTTATTATACTATATTTTCATCCATTTTGGGGGGGAAGCAGTTGTTCGGTAATATGAAAGTAAAATTTTGGAAAAGCAAAGAATGTGATCGAAAGTATATCAATTAAACTATCATAAAGCAACAAAACTTACAACTAAAACATTTTACATTATTGAAAAGTAAATGAATACAAATTAGACATTAAGTTTGTTAGATGAGCAGAAAACTGATTAACTCTAGGTCATAATGACACTAAATCAAAGTAGAGTAAATAAAATAGGAATATAAATCAGGGATTTTTCACAGTCTGTTAATATTAATACAGCCAAGGGTAGGTTAAGGACACATCATGGCTAAGAGATGTGTAACAGATGGTTTAGACTAATAACTTGATACTATTGGGCAACTACCATAATTCACATTATTGGTTGGAGGAAATTACATAATAAGCAATGGCCTTCAATTTATTCTTAAAATGAGAAAATACATTTAACTGCAGAATATAATTTCTTAACTTTATCATCTCACAGGAGAATGGAAATAAAAGACTAATACAATGAGTTTGGGCCCATGAAAAATAGAAAGCCACAGAAAGTAAGAAGAAAATATTAAATGTTTTAAAAATACAATAGATGCTAGGGGCGCCTGGGTGGCTCAGTCGGTTAAGCATCTGAATCTTTATTTCAGCTCAGGTCATGATCTTATGGTTCATGAGATTGAGCCCCACATCAGGCTCTGGGCTGGCAGTGTGGAGCCTGCTTGGGACTCTCTCTCCCTCTCTCTTTGCCCCTTCCCTGCTCTCTCACAGACGTACTTTCTCTCTCTCTCTTTCTCAAAATAAATAAAACATGAAAAAAATTATTAAAAAAACACAATATATGTTAGACATGTTAGCGTTTGCAAATTGAACTGCAGATCAAAATATTCTTTTAACAACAATAGACAAAATCTTGTGGGGGTGGGGGAAGCTAGGAAGTTAAAAAATGCATGGAGAACAAAGGAAAACAATAAGTGATCAAAAGAACAATGGATACAGACTCTTTAAACACACCCAATTAGGATGTTTTTAAAATGCTTATTATTTGCAAGTGATTTCATTAACAATTACTAAATATTTATTAACATAATGAAATAAAATCATAATATGTCTGATGAGATACATGCGCTATTAACTACTATGAATTGATGTTACTATTGTAGGGTATTTTGGGTTCTAATAGCAAAACAGTTTCACTTAAAATACTTTTACTTACACAACTTCAGACCTAATGCGTTAATTTGCATAAAGAACTATGAAAACTGAAGCTCAAATAATTACAAAAGAACAAGTTAAATTTTCTTTATAGATAATAGAGTTACAACAACTATATGTCCAAATAATCCTTTGCCAATCAGAGCATACAACCTACAGGATCTTCATAAGTTTTGCAAATATTAGCAAAATAAATCTCAAAACATCTTCAACAACAGATATTATTTCCATTTTTTCAGTTTATACACAAAGACAGATCATGCTAATCCATAGATTGAAGTATGCATATAAAGGTGAAAGATGTGTAAAAAACTGGAATCTAGATCACAATTTGGATCTAGATCACAATACGTATATACAAATATATATATCAACATATATATATACGTATATACATATATATATCAACATATATATATACGTATATACATATATATATATACATATATACGTATATATATTACACCTGGTGAGCTTGTTTTCTAGTGCAGAGAAGTTATATTATTTATTAGGGTTTTAAAGCCATTTGTCTTGACAGAAATTTTCTAGGTCTGTGTTCTTGGTTTATAATAAACTCATGCTCAAAATAACTTCAGATTTAGGATATTTTCTAATCCTAAAAGAATTTTCATCAATTTTGCCCAACACAGTGAACATGAGAGTGTGCATACTGGAGAAAGGAAAGGGTCTGAATGAAATCTTCAGAAGCAAACCCTTGAGGTTAATTTTTCACCTCAAGGCCCAACTTTTACCTGGTTGACTTAAAGGCATAAACATACTATCTAAAATAGAATCCTTTGCCAGGGGTAACAGCTGGTAAAGGGGGAGGTCTATATCTTACTTATGTTTTTACTTTGAGGATCTGGAGTAGTATATGGCACAGAGTGGATATTTGAATGCTGGATTTAATATGCTTCTTCTATGTGCTCAGCAGCACCCAATAAATATTTTTTTATTGCAAAATTTCACTAATTTATACTAGCAAAGAAGAACAAAACTAATGTTTTCTCCCCCACCAAAACTATCTTTAATTAATAATCAGAATAACAATGCTTGGGCTTAATTAAAGGGAACCTGAGTGGCTCAGTCGGTTAAGCATCTGACTCGATTTCAGCTCAGGTCAGGATCTCATAGTTTGTGAAATAGAGCCTCACATCACAGCACAGCAGAGCCTGGAGGATTTTCTCTCTCCTCTTTCTGTGCCCCTCCCTCCACCAGCATATTCTCTCTCTCTCTCTCTCTCTCTCTCTCTCTCTCTATCAAATAGTTAAAATAAAACAAAACAAAAAATAACAAAATAAAACAATGCTTGAGCCTTTTTAAAAATCCATCTCTTTCTTGAAGTAATTTTTTTAAGTAAAAGAGAACTTTCCAGATGCACCAGGACAAGTTAAAAAAAATATGGCAATACCCTTCAACCTGTGCAACATTTTTGCCATCTGGTAGCATTTAATGGATCTCCCAGATCCAAGATCAGACACCTGAATTGGAATGCCTGAGCCACATTCTGTCTAGAGCTGGCACTGAACCCATGCTGGATAAGTCAACTGTCTGATATATTAAAGTGGGGGGTACCCATGACAATCAAAAACATCAGCAATTTTTGATTTACCAGATGCTACTGCGGATTCATTCCCCCAGTGTTCTGCCTTGCTCACCCTAATGGCGAACTAATTTCATCTACAAAAAAAAATTTTTTTCTGCTCCTCAGCTATGGACTTCCACCATCTGAAAAACTCGTTCAGAGACACACAGTTCTGGCCAAAAAGAACTACTCCAAACAGATCTGCCTGAGTACCATTAAAGCTGTCACTTACATAACCAGAGAGTTCCATCCTATCATTGCCTAAAGTCAAAGTATCTTCCTGGAACAACCTGCATCTAATAACTGGTCGATAAAGTCCAGTCATCTTCTCCCAACCTAGGACAACTCTGAAGGGCCACCCCAGCTTCCGAGCTCCCTGTGATGTTGGCCAAGACTTAAGGGACCATCCAGTGGGCTTCAACTCTACTTTCTCCAATGAGGTCTGAATAATAATCTTGTGAGAGGGCCTCTCTTCCAAGTTTGTCTTTCCTTGGTATTCTCCTTCAGCCATAGAATACCTTTATATTTTGTTCTACATCTTTTAGTTACTCTTCTACCAGTCTTACAATCTTTTATGTTAAGATTTACCTGTTTGAATTGCTATGTGACATCGGTCTCCTAATGTGACTAAGACTAAAACAATACTTTTTATGTAAGGATAGCTCCAAGCATGTGCCATGGTTGAAAGCAGAAAGCAATGAATTGTGCTGAATCCTGGAAAATTCAGTCAGTTACTTAAAAGCATACTGAAGAGCTGGAGCTCTTCACACCAAAGTATATTTGATTTAAAGTACAACACTTTTCAAAAGACAGAAAACTGTATTTGATTCCCTAGCTAATTCTAACAAAAGCTAGATAGAGTAAGAGGTTAATTTCATTCTAGAAAATAATCTCTCTAAATGGATGCTTGCTAGACATCACAAATTAGGTGCTCATACCAACCTATTCTTAAAGTTTAGATGTGAGAATGGGAACCTACTAGACCCAAAAGTAAGATGGGATTAATAACATCAATGACCAGTTGGAAATATAAGGTTTATATAGCTTTACTTCATTTAAAAATGAGCACATGGCAAAAAGGTTCTCAAATGGGAAGAGACTATTAAAACATGTTACAGCATACAAAGGAAATATTTTCCAGGATATGTTTTTATCTCTGAAATTAATTTTATATAAGGAACAAAAAAATAGATCTAGTATCTTTTAAAACATTTTTAAAAAGTAGCCATATGAAACTGTGCATAAAAGAGGTAACATCGCATATCTGACTATCCTTTGAAAATTTGCTTACAAGGGCACCCCTTGGCTGGTTGCTGGGATCTTGGATCTCTGAGGAATTCCTATCACTCTGACAAGAGTGGCTCACTGTGCCTAAACTGAAAAAAATGATTTCTGCTCACCATCTGATTTCCTTTTGGGAGTGTGAGATCGTGGTACATGCTAAGCAGAGGGTGTCTACATCACTAGCCCCCAGTAGAGATCTGGGATCTGAATCTCTAATGAGCTTCCCTAGCTGGCAACATCTCACAAGTGCTGTCACAACTCACTGCTGGGAAAATTAAATGCATCCTTCCTAACCTCCTGGAAGAGAACCCTTAGAAGCAAGTGCTTGTTTTCTTCCCAACTTTCCCATGCATGTTTTCCCTTGTCTGACTTTGTTTTGTATATTTCTCTGTAATATAACTGTGAGTGTAACTACTTGCTAAATCCTGTAGGTCCTCCTAGTAAAACCTGGAGGTGACCCTGGGGACCTTCAACACAAAAACCTAAGCAGGGAATGACAAGAAAATAAAAGGTTAATGTTGAGACAAACATACAAATAAAACTGGTTGAAAACAGAAAATAATGGATTATAAAATTCATATTCTTTTCGGGAAGTCTCTAAGAGCCAAATTGATGTTACAAAATGTCACATTAGTGTTTTGATCACCAAAGTGAAGAAACTGGCCCAAATCCACAGAAAAAGAATAAAAATACGTCAGAAAATATGGTGCATCAAAAAAAACAAGAACCCCAATGCAGTCTAGAGCAGCTAATCTTAGATGAATAAATCTCAGTAGTGGATCCAGAGGAAATCATCAAAAATAGAATATCAGAAAACTTTCTAGAATCAAGAAAGATCAGGTGTCTATAGATGCCTGGAGAAGAATTGTGTCTGAACATATTCTGGCAAAATTCTTTCAAAGCTCTTCAGGCTTTCAGAATGAGCATTCAGACTGCGCACTGTACTAGTGAGAATTCTTGGATACAAATAACAAAAACTGACTCTGGTTAAATGAAGCAGAAAATACATTTATGTATTTAGGTAGCTTTTAGAATCAATAAGAAGCATAAAAATTCAGGCACAAGAAGACACCCCTGGAATCTCAACTCTGTTTTAACTGTAGTAAGCAATTTGGAGATCCTTGCCAAAAGGAAAGCTTTTACACCCTAAGTACCCAGAAAACAAAGAAAATTTAAAAACCCAATACCTACCATATCTACCAATGGACGTGCTGACCTTATATTTTTGCAATATTTTCATTACTAAAAGCATCAGATGATAGAAAATGTTAACAGAGTATTCAGAGTGCAGAGTTGTAACTCAAGAATTTTATACCTAACAAAGTTACTCATTGCACTTAAAAGCAAGGCTTATGAAATTCACCTCTCAGGAGTAATTCTTGAGACAACAAATTTATACTATTTGAGAATAAATCCTATCCTAACAAGATACAAATTAGAGAATCAAAAACATGTAATAATACAATATAAGGATAATCATGGAATATTTAACTCAAATAAAAATTCTAAATATAGTATTTTTGTTAATATGGTTATAACATTGAAAATAAAAGCCAAAAAAAGGTTTAAAGAATTAAAAGAATTATGTTAAAAGGACTCTAGTCTCAGATCTAATTAACAATAATGTAGGATGGCAAATAGGACATCTTGTTAAAGGAAGCTAAATTTCTCATCCTAGTGAAATTTCTAGTTTTGTTCTTAAATTTGATAATTGGAAATATATGTTTTAAAAAGAGTATTGAATAAACTGTAAGCCAATAACTATTAAAAGTAAAATAAGAATTTCTACATTCTAGTTCACTATAAAAATAAATAAAATGTTGCCTATGTAAGGAAAGGCAAAAAAAAAGTCAACAATAAAATGCAGAGGGTATAAAAGAAACCAACAAAAAAAATTAGAAATATTAATTATAAGTAAAGTGAAATAACAGTTTTTAAAAAGTTTTTATTCTTTATTTTTTTGTAATGTTTATTTATTTTTGAGAGAGAGAGAAAAAGAGTGCAAGCAGGGGAGGGACAGAAAGAGGGAGACACAGAATCCGAAGAAGGCTCCAGGCTTGAGCTTTCAGCACAGAGCCTGACACAGGGCTTGAACCAATGGACTGTGAGATCATGAACTGGGCTGAAGTCAGACACTTAACCGACTGAGCCACCCAGGTGCCCCTTTAAAAATAGTTTTTAAAAGAGTGGGCCTAATTATTGTATGCTACAGTTAAAAATTATAACAAGCAATCCTAAACATTAGGTTCCAAAGACTGCCATTTACTGAATGATTAATATACGTAAGACATGTTGTAAGTTGAAAATAAAATAAATAAAATGTTGCCTATGTAATGAAAGTGAAAAAAGGCCAACAATTAAATGCAGAGGGTATATAAGAAAGCAACAGCAAAAATAAATTGGGAATTATTAATTATAAATAAAGTGAAATAACAGTTTTTACAAATTGTGATTTTAATCAAATAACAGCATCAAAATATAAAGCAAAATTGTGAAAATACAAAGATAACAGATAAATAATTATAATGAGAGACCATTCTGCATTCCACCCTATTGTCAATCTAGGAAAGATAGAGAAAGCAAATAAAATAAAATATGACAACTGAATAACAGAATTAACAATGAAAATTAACAGCATGTATAGTTGTTGCAAAGATGTAGATGCAAACAAAACCCTCAACTAAACATTTATGGAAGGAGCAACTGGGTAGCTCAGTTGGTTAAGCATCCTACTCTCCATTGCGGCTTGGGATTCTCTCTCTCCTTCTCTCTCTGCCCCTCTCCCATGCTTGCTCTCCCTCTCTCTCTCTCTCTCTCTCAAAATAAATAAATTTTAAAAAATATTTTAAAAATTCATGAAATATTTATAAAAATTTACCTTAGAATATTCAATAAAAAAAAACCCATTCCTTAAAAGGATAAGTTTTATTTCCTCTCATCATGATGTCAAAGCAAAACAAACAAAAGAAAATCTCTGGAAATTACTAATACATATTAAGCTTGGGAAAAAAAATCCTACCTACTGCAGATTTCAAAACACTCTTTTAAATACCTAAGTGGTAACTATTGGACTGAAGGGGAGGGATAAAACTGACAATAATTAAATATTGTTTAAAGATTAAAAATAAGAAGTTGGTATGTTAAAGCCTATAATAAACTGCAAAGAAAAGCTCAATGATAGATTTAGGTTAAATCAAGCATCTTTACTATTAAAAAATAGAATGAAATTACTTTACATCTAAAAATCCTAAGTAAAATATTAGCGTGAAAAACCCAATAGCATATATAAATAATAATATAATATATAATTCCTTTTTGTTGCATTTTTTTCAGGTTTTGGTGTCAAATAAATATTGATCCATAAAATGAAAATAATAATAATAATACAATATAGATTTAAACCAGGAATGCAACTGATCAAATAAAATGTAAATTCCCAATAGATGTCAAAAAAGTTATTTAATAAAACTAAAAAACAACAACAACAACAACAACAAACAAAAAAAAACACTTCTCCATAAAGACATCTAGGTTGAAATTTAGCTTCCTTTAACAAGTTGCCTTATTTGCCATCCTACGTTATTGTTAATTAGATTTGAGACTAGAGTCCTTTTAATATAAAAATTATTTTAATCCTTTAAAACTTTTTTTGGCTTTTATTTTCAATTTTATAACCATATTAACAAAAATATTATACTTAGGATTTTTATTTGAGTTAAATATCCCGTGATTATTCTTTATATTGTATTATTACATGTCTGAGAGACAAAGGAAAACTAGTTAAAATAGAGAAATACCATAATCTTGACTGAGAAGACTGAATGTTCCCAAGTTGACAAATCATCCTCAAATAAAGGCATGTTGGTTATAATTATAATCAAAATCTCTATAGACTCTTTCTGTAATTTAAAGTAAAATGAAGGCTGAAGTTGTATCACATATAATTACATGAGACTAAAACTGCACATAACAGATCATAGTTGAACAATAAATACTTTTTGATGAGTGGTTAAAGTAATAAATTGATCTTTGTTGGGTCTGTGGGGAAAGGTGGCAAAATGAACTGAAAATTCACCAGGATAAAGAGAAAAAAGCTAAGGAAATTATGAAAAAGAAGATAAGTACTATAAAAGGTAAAACACTATAGAACTTGTGCAAGAATGATAGAAAAAATAGCACTAGTTCAGAACTTAATACATAATCTTTATTATGTAAATACTTAATACATGAAAAAGGAAGCATCAAAAATCTACAGAAAATGAGTGGATTACTCAACAAACTACGATCGGAAATAAATTTAAAATGTCTGGGGGGAGAGAACTTAAACTTCTTTTTACACACCACATTAAATGAAACAATATAAATTAAAGTCTTTTGTAGGGGAAAGAAAAGCACTTTCTTTTAAAGGACTTTCTAATAAAAATAGTAAAACATCCATAAAAATGATTTAGAGACATCATTTCATAAAAAATTTAACCCCTGTATTTGAACAACATTCTTAATAAAATTTTAAGATAAATTACAAGCACGGAAAATTATTTACAATAAATGCCACAAAATAATAGCATCCTTAATATGCAAAGACCCCACAAATCAATAAGTAAAATAGCATAGTATTCTTAAAACAAGTAAAAGGCTTGAAAAGATCATTTTAAAAGTAATAAAACTGGCCACTGATCATATAAAAAGTGTTTATTAGTATTCAGAGAAACAGAAATTCAAATATCAGCTAGCTAGCTTTCGCTGATCAAACTGGGACTTTTTTTTTTTTAAGCATACAATGCAATGCTGATGAGAGGCATTTAGGAGTATAAATTGATTACATCTTTTGAAAATAAGTTGGCAGGGGAGCCTGGGTGGCTCAGTCGGTTAAGCATCCGACTTCAGCTCAGGTCATGATCTCACAGTCTGTGAGTTTGAGCCCCACGTCGGGCTCTGTGCTGACAGCTCAGAGCCTGGAGCCTGCTTCTGATTCTGTGTCTCCTTCTCTCTCTCTACCCCTCCCCCGCTAATGCTCTGTCTCTCTCTCTCTGTCAAAAATAAACATTAAAAAAAAAAGAAAAAAAAGAAAATAAGTTGGCAGTGTGTATAAAGAACCTAAAAAACAGTTTTTTCTCTTGTATCTCTTTTAAAAATTCCACTTCTAGGTATCTATACTAGAGGAAAAATGTGATATTTAGGTTAAAGGATTATATAATTGAAAGAACCTAACGTGTAACAGAAAAACAATGTTAAATAAATTAGGTTATATCCATAAGATGAAATATTTAACTCTTTACACATCATATTTTCATAAATTAATAATATGGACAATTTTCATTTTAATACATTTTTTAAAACAGTATAACAAACACTGGGCACATTATTTTGGTTTTTAATATTTTTTATAAAAGTTATCTCTAAATAGTGAAATAATGGCCAATTCAAGTATTTTTTTCTTTACACTTTTCTGAATTTTGCAAACTTTCTACAATCACCTGGAAATACTTTTACAAGCCAGCAAATATTACTGACTATATGCTTTAGCAATTTATTTTAACTCTACCAATCTGATCACAAAAAAGGTAGGATATTTATGTAGGATATTTACGATCAAATAAATTTGTAAGGAAACTAAATGCTTAACCACAGGTAGCATGAAATCATGCTACCTCCATATGCTGGAATATTATTATAAATAAAATTTTTGCAAAAGTTATTGGCATGGAAAAATTCTCATGATAAATGAAGACCTAAATTGCTGTTTCATTTTTAGTCACCTACATGTGAAAAAAAATTAAAATAAAATATATCTCTGTATGACAAGTGAATTTTCATTTTATTTTCATACATTGCCTATTTTCCAAAATGTAAGAAAGAATAAGTATCTTTTTTAAAAAAAAGAAAAATGAGAAAATATTACTCCTTTTGTTATTCCAGTAATGATACTAAGTTGGTTAAATGTCTATTGGAAAGCAGAGGTGATCATAAGAATTTAAGCAAATTTTAAAATTTTCATATCTTATCTTCACATTTTCTATTTTCCAAATAATTTATAAATATAAGCAAGACTTAATTTCATTAGGCTTATTAAGAGAAATCAAATAAAGTGTGTTAATTTGAAGTATTCAAATAATGTTCTTTCCAACTTGAGTTTATAAAATGTACTCTTGGTTTTCATTTCTTTTTAGGTCTTTCACTTCTGGAAATGTTAAAATAACATGATTACTAAATATACTTCCACTTCAAAGTGCCATCTAGCTACTCTGAAGGCAAAATCTGGAAAACAAATGAGAAAATGTAATCCTTACTGTTGGCAAGAAGTATTGTTCTATAAATGTAAATTATAAAATGACACAATTTGATTTTTAAAAAAAGAAGGAGTATAAGGGAGAAGGAAAATGTGTTGTGAGACACAGGAAGAAGTGAGGTGTAAATCTTGATAACATATATGCCAAATGAATCAAAGCAAACTCAATGCTGCATGTGTCCAGATTAATAACATCTATCCAAAAATAATGTTAACACATTCTTTAACAAGATTCCAAAATACTTAAAAGGACTTACAAAAGTGAATCTTTAGCTTTTTTCTAAAACACCTTGCTCCACAAATCTTTCCTCTTCTCTATCTTTCTTGGCCTATACCCCATTTCTAGTTTTCATTCTCATCTGTTTCCAGGCCCTGCTCAACGGAAGTGTGATCAGGAGAGCCATACATCATGACAAAATTGGTATGAGTAAGGTCTTAACAGCAGTATCAGTTGCTCCCCCAAAATATTTTTTACCCTTAGGGTTATTCAAGAAAGCAGCAAATAATATAGCCTTTAAAAAATACATAATTTAGTGGGGACTTTTTTGGGGAGTGGGGGTATGGAAGGAATGTGATTACTGTGTTTAAAACTGTACCAGTGGGAAATAATTTCTAAACGCTTTCCATAAAATACCTTATAATTAGATTCTCTTCTGAAACTACTAGGACTTTGAAGTAAAAGAAAGTCTGCTGCTGAGAATACTGTTGAATTGCAGTTAACTCCTACTGGGAATCAAAATGACCCAGTCAAATCTCCTTCTGCTTCTGTTCCTCTGAATAAATTCTCCATTTTTTTATAGATATGCCAAAGAAAAAAGTTCACTTAAAAGCTATCTAATAAAACAACTCTCTCTTGGCAAAGTTACACTTCCCCAAAGGCAGGGATATTTGGTATGTTCCGCAAGTATTCTGTGATGTATCTTACCAGACAACCAAATAAGACAGAACCTAATTTCTGCTGGAAAGTTAAGGAATATGACTCTTGGAATATGACAGCCTATGTCCATACTCTCCATTCCTTCTCTTTCCTAAGTCCCTGGTGGGGCCACTCAAGCTCAAAAAGAACTGATGCCTACTCTGGAGGCCGGAGAAGAACCTAGAATACCTAGTATCTCAAGTCCTAAGAGGGAAAATACAGTTCTGGCCTGACATTTACTGGCCAGGAGTCAGAGAGAATAGCCTTTAGGTTTCCATCTCTCATAAAACTTAAAACAAATGTCACAGATCCGTGGATATCACTGGGTTAGGAAGGAAACTTCTCCTGCTTATTTGTATAAAAAGGCCAGATGTTAATTTTCATTAGAGAGGAATTATCATATTAGGCAAAGTTCAATGTACCCCTGATTGCACTGAAAAATATAGATCTCCCTTTATAAGCTAAACAAGCTTTCCACTAAAAGCACTCTAGTGTTAAATCCTGCCCTACTATTTTTTAATTATCACTTTCCAAAAGATTCCAAAAGCCTGGGCAGTATAGGTGTTGAATTATATGAATAGGCAGAGAAGGATCAATAAGCCATTTTAAGTGACAATGCAGCTAAAAAGAAGCAAATTTAGATGATCAACAAGACAGTGAAGAGAAAAATAATGGAGGACAGGGGGAAAAATTAAGAAAAATCTATTGTGATCCCCTAAGGATACACAATTAGAATATGTGAAAAGAGACTCTAGAACTAAAATAAAGGGTACTTGAATTTCAAAAATCAGTCAAGAAAATTAAAAAGAAAAGGGCACTGCCGAAAAGCAATTTAGTGTTTTAGAAAACCAAGTGGAGACAATGCAGAATAAAAAGAAATAGAAAACCTAAAAGGTATCAAGCACAAATTTAGCATTTTGTAAACAACAGAATAAAAACAAAGATGTAATAATAAAGAAATAATAGAAAAAAATTTTTCTGGTCTAAATTTACATTGAGATTAAAAGAGTTTACTAGTTCCAAGAAGGATTAATTAAAAAGTGACACATATTTAAAGGTAACTTGCATTTAAAGGTAAATGGTAAATGCAAGGTAAACTTGCATTTAAAGGTAAATGGTCAATTATATTTTAAGGAAATATTTAAGGATTAATTAAAAAGTGATACATATTTAAAGGTAACTTGCATTTAAAGGTAAAAGGTAAATGCAAGGTAAACTTGTATTTAAAGGTAAATGGTCAATTATATTTTAAGGAAATCAAAAAATAATTAGACAATTGCCGTCTACGTTTTCCCACACATTTATCATTCTGGAGCTTTTCATTTTTTGGTGGATCAAACTTCCATCTGATACTTTTTTGCCTTCTACCTAAAAAACTTTCTTTAATCTCTCATGCTAGAGGAGTGTTGACAGCGAATTTTCTATTTGTTTGTCTGAAAGGTTTTCATTTCACCTTCATTCCTGAAAGATATTTTCACTGAGAGTAGAAATCTAGGTTGGAAGCTATTTCTTTTAGTGCTTTAAAGATGTCATTTTATCATTTTGTCATTTGATACTCATCAAATATCAATCTTGTCATATAGTTTATAACAAGTCAGCTTTCATTCTTATCTAATGTGTCTTTTTTCTCTGGATGCTTTTAGGATTTTTCCTTTCATCACTGGTTTTCAGTAATTTCATTTTATTATTTTTAATATTTATTTTGAGAGACAGAGAGCATGAGCAGGGGAGGAACAGAGAAGGAGAGAGACAGAATCCCAAGCAGACTCTGCATTTTCAGCGCAGAGCCCAACACAGGGCTGCTCGAACTCATGAGTCGAAATTAAGAGTTGGATGGACACTTACCTGACTGAGCCAACCAGGTACCTCAGAAATTATATTTTTATATGCCTTGGTATGACTTTAATATGTCTTAAGTTTACTCTACTAATGGCTTGTTGGGCTTCTTGGAACTATGAGTTTTATAGTTTTCACTGAATTTTGAAAAAATCACACATTTTTTTCTCTGCTAATTTTTCTATCGTTCAACCCCTTTCTTAGACATCAAGTATGCATATCTTAGATGCCTGAGATTGTCCCACAGCTCACCGATGCTCTGGTCATGTTTTTGCCAGTCTTTTTTTTTTTTTTTTTGACTTTGTGTGCTTTATTTTAGTTTCTATTACTGTGTCTCTAAGTTCTTGATCTTTTCTGCTTCACTCCTACTTAATCGATCTCATCCAGTGTACTTTTCAACTCATCTATCATATTTATTATCTCAAGAAGTTCCATTTGAGGTTTTCCTCCTCATCATGTTCATGAATACACTTTGCATGCTTAAGCATATTTATTACACTTACAATAGCTGTCTTAAAGCCCACGGCTGGTAAATCCATTGTCTCTTTCATTTCTCCATCTGACTGATTCTTTTTTAATTTTCTCTGAGTTATGGCTTCTTTGCATGCAAATAATTTTTTTATGTTTGATGAACATTCTGAATTTCACATTGTTATGTGCTGGATTTTGTTATATTCCTTTTTACTGACACATAATTCACTTCCAGATCAGCTTGATTATTTCAAGTCTTCCTTTCAAGCTTTGTTAGGATGGTTCCAGAACAATCTTTATTCTAAGTCTGCTTTATCATCTTTACTAAAGTGACACTCTTCTGAGTACTCTATCAGGTGCCCTGTATCTTAGAAGTGATGAAAATTTTTTCTGGCTAGTAGAAATACAAATATTTCCAACTCTGTGTGATCTCCTAGAATCAAGAGAATTGCTCTCTTGTTCTTTCTCCACATTCTTGAATGTGCAAATCAGTACTCAACCAGAACTCTTGGAACCCTTCTGCAGATGTTCAAGTCTCACTGTACACACTTCCCACCTCTACAGGACACTATCCTATGAATCCTGGCAACTTTGACCTACTGAAATCTAAACTCTGTCTTCTCAACTTATGGAGATCACTGAGCTCTGTTTAGGTTTCCTGCCTCTGCTATTGCCCATAAAGTGCCTCCAGACAGAAAGCAGGAAGATGGTACAGCTCACCTCATTTGTTTCTCTTGTTTCAGGGATCACAGACCTGTGCTGCCTAACATCCAACAACTGAAAATAGCTGTTTTATAGATTGTGTCCATTTTTCTAATTCTGTACAGTGGGAAGGTAATTTTCAGAACAATTAATCTCTCTTGGCAAAACAATGATTTTTTTCAAAATGTCAATCTACAGAAAACACAAATTACAAAAGTTATGAATTTCTTAGGAGCAATATAAAATATTTAATGATTCAATGTACAAAAAAAATCTTATCTATGTGACCTTGGGCCAGTTGTTTAGTCCAAATTTCTCATCTCTCACTCCTCCAGGATGAATTAAGGGAGTCCTTCTGTATGCTTCCATATTATTATACAGTACATCATTTGCACTACTGTGAGTTGTAAAAACTAAGCCACTTTCTTCATGTCATTAGTATACGGCCCAGTGTGACACACAGTAAGTGGTGAATAAATGTTTTCTGGATAAATAGAGTTGCAATGTATACAAATCTGGAATCATTATGCTTAGTTTTGGGAAAAACAGTTTCAGCAGACATCTATCATAAGCTGCCAATTATTTTTATATAAAATCCACACCCAATAAGGGAAATACTAATATCTCCAATGGATAAATAGACAAAAAAAAAAACAGAAAAAAAAAATCACACAAAAAATACAACTGTTATACATATCAATATATGTCTAAGGTTGCTAATTGTCAAATAAATAGAAATTAAAATAATGAAGTACCATTTAATTCTTATAATACTACTTTCCTTCCAAATTTTAATACATATATATGCATTGTATTATATATGTATATGTATAAACACACAAACATATACTGGTGAGATTATGGTAATAACATATGCAAAATCTGGTGGTGGCAGTAGAATTCAGTATAATACTTTTTAGAAAGCTAAGGTTTAAAACCAGTTCTTTCTGACTATGAAGCTTTTTAAAAACTGATATACTATACTTATTGTGATGGTTAATTCTGTGTATCAACTTGGCTAAGCTATAATACCCAGCTGTTTGGTCAAAAAGAGCCTAGATGTTGCTGTCAAGGTTTTTGTTTTGTTTTGTTCTGTTTTTTGTTTTTCTTTTGTTTTTTGTTTTTGTTTTGTTTTGGTTTTGGATGAGATTAACTTAAATCAGTAGACTTTGAGTAAACAGATTACTCCTACACAATGTATGTGTGCCACATCCAATCAGTTGAAGGCCTTCAGAGAAAAGACTGAGGCTCTCCAACAGGAAGGAATTCTGCCTTCAGATTATTTTCAGACTCAGACTGCAACATCAACTCTTGACAGAATTTCCAGGCTTGTGTGACACATATGTTCTATTGGTTCTATTTCTGAGAACTCTGATGAATATACTTATAAAAATGTATCCTAAAGAATATACAAAAGAAGGTGAAACTTATACATATGTGTTTTAATTTTGGCTTACCACTTGCCTTAAGCAAGTTTCTTAAATTCTCTCTTAGTTTGTCATTGTTAAATGAAGATTAATAATACCTTTTTTATAGGGTTGTCACAAGATTTAATAAGATATATAAAGTACCAAGTATAGTTCCCTAAATATAGCAAACACTCAAGAATGCATAAGTGTTACTACTGCTTGAATTATATCTATCATAATTGATACAAATATTGATGAATAAAAATACTGATATATATCAAAGAAACAATGGCAAGTAAAGGGAAAGCAACTAATGTCTAGTAAGCAGCCATGACATCCTGGGCATTTTTCATAACTCCTTGAATTATCGTAACAACTCCATAAGCAAGATATATTAACGTCATTTTACAGAAAAGGAAACTGGGCATTGAAAAAGCAAATAATTTGACCTATACCACACAATAAATATATGGCAAAATGAGACTCAGTCAAAGTCTGTTTGATTTCAAAATTCAGTGTTCTTTTTACTATATTGTACTTGCTCTTATAGAAAGGTATTTCTTCCAATTCAAATATTATTGATGATAATTAGTAAAACTATGTAACAGCACATAAAATGCCTACAGCAAGTTAGATAAAAAAGCATGACATAAAACGTATGATTATTATGAATGAACCAATATAAAATATGAGTGCAAATGGAGAATGACTAATAAATACACACAAAAAGTGAGAACACACAAAGACCTTTTAACTTTGAAGAATATGGCTGAAATTTTTGTGAATTTACAAATTCTTGAAACTGAAATAATCTGTCATTTTCCCCCTTGCATGAAGCAAAACATATCTGAAAACTGAAAGTTTTATTTGGACTCTAAGTGCACCTTTTTTTACAATATGGTAATTCAGGGCCACCTGGGTGGCTCAGTCCGTTAGCATCTGACTCTTGATTTTGGCTCAGGTCATGATCCCAGGGTCGGGGATGGAGCCTGGCACTGGGCTTCACACTGAGCACGGAGCCTGTTTACACTCTCTCCCTCTGTTCCTCCCACCCCCACGACTTGCACTCTCTCTCTCTCTCTCTCTCAAACAAAACAACAACAAAAATAAAGTAAGTTAATTTACAGAGGAATTAAAATAAATAAATTCTGCCACTAAAACAAGCTCTATACTACATCATTCATTTATTCATTCAGGCAGTAAATACTGATGAAGGTACTACTTTGACTACAGGTAATATAAAACAGTAAATAATATAGAAGCTCCACCTAATTTTAATGTAGTTTACACTCTAGTTGTGAGGATAAAAGAATAACAATTGACAAATAAACCAGTAAATAAATAAAAGAGACTATCAGATAATTAAAAGTTCATGCAGAGAACCCAAACTCAAAATGACTGCATTACCTCCTTAGATTATATTGTTAGGACACAACTCTGTAAGAAGTTCCTTTTAAGATGAAACCAACTAATAGTTAGAGTCACCCATGTAGAGACTAAGAAACAGGCAGAAGGACACATAAGGCAAAGGAGAAAACAGAACTAAGCTTTGTGTGTGTAGTAGGCAGAATTCTAAGATAGCCCCTAAGATTTCCATTCCCTGGTTAATATATCCCCGTATAACTTTGAGATTATATATAATATATATATTACACGTAATACATATATATACACACATATAATACATATATAATATATATGAATATATAATATATACACATATAATATTAAGATGTGACTAACTTAAATCAGTAGACTTTGAGTAAAGCAGATTACCCTCCATAATGTGTGTTAGCCTTATATTATATTGTATTATCTGTTACTATATAATAATAAATATATTAAATATATAATTATTATATATCATATAATAATGAGATATCACTCCTATGATTATGACATATAACAAAAATGATTTTGTAGATGTAACTAGGATCTCTAATCAGTAGACTCTGAATTAACCAAAAGGGACACTATCTTAGTTGGGCCAGACCTACTTAAGTTAGTGAATGGGGGTGTCCTTAAGAGCAGAAGGATTTACTTGCTTTGAAAAAGTAAGCTTCCGTGTTGTGGGAAGGCCATGTGGCTAGAATCTGGGACCAGCTTCTAGAAGTTGAAAGCAATTCCAGTATAACAGACAATAAGAAAACATGGATCTTAGTTCTACCACTGTAAAGAAATAAATTCTACCAACAACACATGAGCTTGGATAAGAACACCTGAGTTTCAGATGAGACTACAGTCCTGGCTGACATCTTGACTGCAGCCTTGTGAGACCATGAACAGCAAACTCAGTTAAGCCATGCCTAAACTCCTGACCTACAGAAACTGTGAGATAACAAATGGCTTGTGACACTTTAATTATGAATTCAGCTATTTTTTAAAAGATCTACATACACTCAATAAGATATGCCATTTAAAAGTAAGCTTCATAAATTTCATGATTTATGAATGAATGAATATATGGTCCATTGTTCATCACATGGTAAAATTTCTTAGAAAACTTTCAAATTTCATGAAGAAGATATCCATAAAATTATATGAAGTGACTTCCAGGATATACTGTTAAGTGAAAAGAAAAAACAAACCCTCATGTATCTCATGTATACTCACCTTTAAGACTCATGATAAAGCTAGAATAATTAAGACAGTGTGTGGTATTGGTGAAAGAATAGACAAATAAATTGTGGAACAGAATAGAGAGCTGAGAAATAGACCCACACAAATATAGTCAACAAGTCTTTGAACAATAGCACAAAAGCAATTCGATGGAGAAAGGATAATCTTTCAACAAATGGTGCTGTAACATCTGGACATACACATGCAAAAAAAGTGAATTTAGACACAAGCCTTACACCTTTCACAAACTAACTCAAATGGATTAAAAAACTAAATGTAAAACATAAAACTATAAAACTTCTAGAAGACAACAGGATTAAGTCTAGGTGACCATGGGCTTAGTGATGCTATTTTAGATACAATGCCAAAAGCATGGTCCATTAAAGGAAACAAATTAATACACTGGACTTCATTAAAATTGAAAAGTTCTGATCTAGTAAAAATGCTCTTAAAAGAATGAAAAGACAAGCTATAGACTGGGAGAAAATACTTGAGGGGTAGGATATTCATACAATTTCTCAAAGGATTTCCCACAAATTACTTTATAACTTAGGGTATAGATGTAGTATTTAATGAAGAAATGTGGCAGATACAAGTGAAGGTCAGCAAGTGATCAACATCAGCATTATCATGATGAGACTAGCCACCTGAAGTGATGTTTTGAGGACACATTAATCTATGTAGAATTCTTTTTTTTATTTAGATCATATTTCATTTTCTATCTTTTATATACCACACATACCTCATTGAAGGAAATATACCAAAAGATTTGATAAATAAATTGCTGTTACTGCAAAAGAATCATATTAATATAAATAATTATAAATTTCATATAAATGAATAGGCCATGTTCTGTTAATACTAATGTATTATACATTATATGTTATACAAATATTAGTTTTATCTTACTACTTTGCAAAATATTTTAGCCTTGCCCGTTTTTTCCTTAAGCCTCAGTTTTTTCATTTATAATTTAGGGACTCACCTCTTTTTATAGAGTTATCAGAAATTAAAATATTTTGCTAATAAGAATTGTCCTTGAACTCCTACCAACAAAGTAAACTCACATCAAACACAATGAGATTTATTTTTTAAAAAAAACAGTTATTCTGAATCTTACAGGTAACGTTCTAAAGTCAGAGTCCAGATCATTCTTTGTGAGGGGCCCCGTGGGGGATAGATACACTGTCAATGAGCAATTGCTGCTCAGTATTTTTCCTCCAGTGTTAGAGTAGATCATGATTTCTTTGGTTTGAACACCAGATAAAATTTGTAGTTGGTTGGATTTAGAATCCATCTATGTAGAATTCTTGCCAAAAACTATGTCTAACCTCTAAGGTATTATTTAAATGTGCTCACTTCTTTCCCTCAGCACTGGGATTTTCCATTTGATGCCATCAGCATCTTGCATCTGGATAACTGCAATGCCTTCCCAAATACTCTGCTTGTCTTTAGTCTCCGCACTCCATTCCAGCCTGTACAAGGCAGCCAGAGTGCTGTTCCTAAAATTAGATGTGATCGTGTTGTATAACTGACAGTGCCTTCCCAATGCCTTCAAAACTAAGTCTCAGTTTTTTAATATGGCTTCACAAGGACTTCCATGTCATTCTTTATCTCTCCAGCTCATTTTTCCTCACTTCCTCAGTACCTACCCTTTTGTAAATTCCTTTTTATGTTAAGCCCTTATTTTGATGAACCTAACCTTCTCCCACCTGCAGGTAGAACATATTCTTCCCTTCTGGGAAAAATTTTTCCCTCTCTTTACCTGTTTGATGCTTACTCATTCATTGTCAATGGTTCATCTACATATGACCACTCTGGAATGTAATAAATGATTATCTATTTATTGCTTATTTAAGGCCTTATGATAGTTTCCCACTATTTAATAGATCCCCAAATAACATGATCTGCCCAGAGGTAATTATCAGATTATGCTGGACTATCTTATATAGCTTGTTTTTTCCCCCTTACTGCCTTTGTTCTTTTTACTATTTTAAACAGACTTATTTCCAAAATTTATTCATGCATTCATTTGTTCATTCATTCAAATTCATTCAACGACACAGGCAATGTGTTAATGATTCTCTCAAGTTTCATCCTATACTTGGAAATGCATCAATGCTCCTCCTTGACCATGGATGCACACATGCATGCACACACATAGACAAATACATAATACATATATACAGTCTTCAAATTCTACTTGTTCCATAAGACTTCTCTAATTAACAGAAGAGAGGTAACCATCTTTCCCATGTGTGTTTTACTAAAACTGCAGTACCCATGAATCTACCTCTCAAACAACTGATTCTTTTTTTATTTTAAATTTTTTTAATGTTTATTCATCTTTTGGAGGGAGAGACAGAGCACAAGTGAAGGACGAGCAGAGAGAGAGGGAGACACAGGATCTGAAGCAGGCTCCAGGATTTGAGCTGTCAGCACAGAGCCCAATGTGGGGCTTGAACCCACGAACTATGAGATTACCACCTGAACCAAAGTTAAATGCTTAACAGACTGAGCCACCCAGGTGCCCCGAACAACTGATTCTTTTGAGAAATATTTTACTTATTTAATTCATGTATTCACCCAGTTCTGCTCGTCTCTGTCTCTTCAGTGTTGCCTTTCTTAAGCTATAAAATCCTAGAGAGTAAAAAATATGCCTTTTCTTTCCCCAAGTTCTTAGCCCAGTAATTGAGAAGGCTTTCAGTAATATTTGATGGATAATGCTGCAGCATTATGCACAATGCATGCACAATAAATGTTGACTGGCAGAAAGGAAATAATATCCTTGAAAGATGCTGAAGGAGGGGCCCTCTTGTTGCAGTTTTAAGTATCTTATAACTTCTGGTCAAATCCCTTTACTTGCTAAAAGATGCAAAATTTAAATAATTGGTAAGACTTGCTCAAGATTTTACACTTCAGGGAGAGAGTGTATATTCATCAATGCAAGTAAATGAAACATAGAACAGTAAAATGAAAGAATTTTGACAAAGTTACTGCATTTTAATTTCAACAAACAGGTGCCAGCACTGATAAATGGAACCTGAAGATTTAATTCAGTGAAATCTTCTCCTTCAAGCATATTTAAAATAAACTGTA
Source organism: Felis catus (assembly GCF_018350175.1). Lineage (NCBI taxonomy): Eukaryota > Metazoa > Chordata > Mammalia > Carnivora > Felidae > Felis > Felis catus. The sequence goes on from NC_058374.1 coordinate 120,309,847, forward strand.
TGCATTTTCCTGCATATGATTATTATAACCCTGAAAGCATCTTCTTAATAGGGACTATAAATCCAGCTGCTTTAAAATGAAACTAAAGTAGACCCCCCTCCCAGTCTTTAGTAAATAAGAAACTGATGTAACAGAATTATTTTGAGCTTAGAGGGTTAAACCTTCTAACAAAATAACTCATGTTTAATTTTTCAATGTATTGTAAGTTTACCAAAGTTTTATAGGAGATAATATTTTAAAGGTTAAAATATTTAATGATGCTTTATTTTTTAATGCTGTAATTTTTCTATTGTGTTATTACTCCTCCAAGAGATACATTTCACAAAGGAAGGCACCCCCTCCATCAGGCAGGGCATGCTCATCAAAGTGCTTGGAATGAACTTAGGGAATCCAAAAGCCATGATATTCTGGTATTTACTTTTTTAATGTTTATTTATTTTTGAAAAAGACAGAGCACGAGTGGGGGAGGGGCAGAGAGAGGGAGACACAGAATCTGAAGCAGGCTCCAGGCTCTGAGCTGTCAGAACAGAGCACGATGTGGGGCTCAAACTCACTGACCGCAAGATCATGACCTGAGCTGAAGTCAGACATTCAACCAACTGAGTCACCCAGGCACCCCTATTCCTAGTATTTCTGAGATATTTCCATTCTAATTGCCATGATCCACAGTTCCTAATCAGAAACTAACTTCAGAGTGTGCTAGAGAATTTACCTGCTTCCATTCAGCAAAACCTGCCCTCAACAGTCTCAGATCATTGGCTTGAAGGAGAAAAGGTTTGCTTAATTCTATCTCCTATCTGCTGAACAGGTGCTTATCTCTCACCTGCAATATCTAATGAGGAATGCAAGACACTTACAAACTCTACTTTTCTGAATATTTCCTACAAAGTTGAGCTTTGGTGGGCATGCAAAGTCCTAAGAAATAATGCTGCAGTTTAACTTTGTTATCAAGAACTATTAGTTTGTCAACCTGGGACAAACTAATACGTTCTTCAAGAACTTGCTCCTGATTCACTTTGCTTATTCCATATTTTAGAATTTGTCAGTTATATACCCAATTCCAGATACCAACAGAGACACTTTGTGGTTGCAAGTGAGAGAAATTTAATTTGAACTGGCTTAATCATAAACCAAAACTTACTATCTCTCAGAATCCAGGAAAGGATTAAACAATAAAATGTAGATGAGCCTCAATAAAAATGAATCCACAAGATAAGTTCCTGCTTCTTCTTGCAGTTTAGGCTCATTCTTTCTTATTGTGCATTTTCTTTCTCCACAAGGTAAAAAATATAACCAACAAACATTAAGTTTTGTATTTCAAAGTTTATTCAGGCATCAGAAAGATACACTAACTCTCTCAATTCCAGTTTTGAAATTTCTGAAAATAATTCTGACTTATCTGAGTAGAATTAGGCCAATCTGAAATATACTATCATTGAGAAGGTATAATGAGCAACTATTCTTGCCTACTTGGAACTAAGGAGTTTCTTGAGCACAGAATTTTCAGGGATAAAACCTGTATAGTCCAGGGCAAACCAGGATGGTCAGCCATACTAAGTCATGTATGGAGGTCGATATATGTTTATAAGGGAGTGGGAGGCAAGGTAGTAAGAAGCTCCTAGAACTATATAGACAAAGTCATAGATGTCCACTAATTTAATAAAATTACTGATAAGCTGTGATATATTACACAGTGGTCACAGCACTTTGGAGCTACATTAAGAACTGGAGTCTATTTCTCTACTCCTTGAGTGTGGGTTGACCTTGGGACATGTTCTGGCCAAAAACTGTGGTGAAAGCAATACTGTGTTAGTTCCAAGCCCAGGCTTCTTGAAAGCTTTGACAGATCCTCACTCTCTTAAGACCTGAGACCACATTATGAGCCATCCCTGGTTAGCCTGCTGGAGGGCACAAGACCACATGAGAGTGACCCTAGGTGTTCCCACTCAGCTGAAGCCATCATTAATTTGGCAGCCTCAGCTGACACACCAGCTGGCTACAGTCACATAAATGAAGCCAGCCAAGACCAGCCGAGCTACCCCACACCAGAAGAACTACCCAGCTGATCCAAGCCTAGACAGACAAACTGTAGGTATTAAGCTTTAAAATGGTTGCTGTATAAAGCTATGAAGTTTAGGATGGTATGTTGCACAACAAAAGCTAACAGACACTTTGACCTAGAAGATTTCAGTTGATTATTTGTAATGGTAAATGTAACATGTCTAATGTGTTCAGAGTACTTAGAATCTTTCAAAAAGAAATTAAATTAACTAAATATCTTCCATGAGTCTCCTCAAAATGTCTCTATATTTTAATAGGTATATATAATATATATGGGCATCTCCCTTTATACTTCATTATTCCCAGAACACATAATCCTGTTCATGCCTCATGTCTTCACATATGCTATTCCTACCCCTCCCTCCTTATTCATATGTCATAATCCCCCTCTTCATTTAAACTCAGTCCAGTCACCACTTTTGTGAAGTCATTCTGAACCCCGCTCTCCCCCACTGGGAGATTCCTTATTGGTACTCTATTCCCAGGATACACTTCTATATTTATTTCACAATGCTGTATTACAAAAATTTATTTACAAATGTGTCTCCTCACCATCCCATGAGGTCCATCAGGCCAAACCTTTGTATTCCCAGTAACTAACAAAGCTGGCATAATATAAGTGCATCATGATAGTCTGATAAAACTGAGTAAGAAATCTAAAGTAAGATTATTTTTAATTTGGTTTTGGCATAAGGTATTTTATATTATTATTTCCGTGATCAGTCTGTGAATAATAGCCATTATAAATGACATTTTTTGCAGCTGACCCTTGAACAACATGGGTTTGAACTGTGCAGGTACACTTATTTACAATTTTTCCAAAGTACAGTACTGTAAATGTATGTTGTCTTCCTTATGACGTTAATAACATTCTCCTTTTAATAGCTTAATTACATGAATACAATATATAATACATATGACATACAAAATATGTGTTAGTTAACTATGCTATCAGTATGGTTTCTGCTCAACAGGCTATTATAGTTAACTTTTGGGGGGGGGTTAAAAGTTACACATGGACTGTCAACTGTGTGTTAGGGGGGTCTGTTCCTCTAACCTCTGTGTTGTTCAAGGGTCAACTGTATGAATATTTTAATTACAAAAGACAATGGATCAAGAAGAATAACAGGATTGCTAAAATCAGTAACACAATTTAGCCTTTAAAGAAGTTAAATTCAAGCTTGACTTTGCTGTAAGCCCAAAGTTTATAACTTGTTCCTAAATAGAAGTTAAATAATATCAAAATAGAAGTGTAAATAAGAACAGAAAGTATGAACATAATCAGCCCAATTCTCTGACAGGTGGGTTGGAGGCTGGGATGCATAAAACAGTAAGGAAAGTCCTCTATGGGCTAATGTGGGAGGGATAATTTGGCTTCTTTTCTCCACAGGCAGATGGAGGCATTTTTCCTCTGCATAGTTTCAGAGAATGCAATGAGGAGGCATGATTGGGAGGTTCATGTGGAAAAGTATAGTATTTGGCTTAGGTTACAAAATAGAATGAGATGAGTATCCCCAGGGAGAACTAACTTACCCAAGACAAGACATTTCAACATTTTTATACTAATTACCCTGCTACATACAGTAACGGTGGGCGCTAATATATAATATATAAATATAAACATATGTAATATATTAAAAATATATACTTTATAAATATTATATATATATATGTATATATATACCTTCTAAGGGAAACTGTGCCAATTTCTAAATAAAGCTAAATCAGATTTCAATTCTGCCTCATTAGGAAATGAGGTTCTCCAGATTAGTACTGGCATTTCTAAGCCAGACCAAGAAGGTGGGAGCTAATAAGCAGTCTGATATTCTCCAGTTAAATCTCTAGAGGGGTAATACATCTCTGACAGACCTTTAAATTAAAGTAAGTTTCCAAGACTTAGTAGGAAAAATGGCAGATTAAACTCACACATGCACGGGCGTGCACACACACAGACACACACACACACACACACACACACACACACACACACACAAATAGATAGCTATTTTCCTTTCCTTTCAAAATACCATTAAAATGACAGAAATGTAAAAGCAAAGACAAATGTAAAGACAAGAACAGGATAGGAAATTACAGTAACAAAATTCTGGAAGCTGTAGACAAAGGATTACTCAGACTTGAGAAAAACACAATCAGGCCATAGGAAAAACTAAAAATCATCCTGTCAATACAAAAATGTCTCATGAATTTCATACCAGGTATGTCTGGAAGCAGAGGTGAGGAGAAAGGCAAAAAACTAAAGAACTATTTGAGAGTATATTTAAATAGCAGTCATATTCCCATATGCCTTCCTCATTCTTTATAGCCTGATAACTACCTCTCCCTCAATCTTGCAAAAGACTGGAAGTTTATTCTCTGGGAAGAGTAAAAGAATTGTCTAAAACCAGTCACAGTTACAGGTAGGGTAATGTACTGAAAATAGGTTGATTAAGAAAACAGACATATTGAGTGCTGACATTCCTGAGTCCTCTTTCCCTAATTGGCTCTAAGACTTCCCATTAGAAGCTTGAAAGTGACCTTCTAAGATTATGTCCAGCTCAAGAGGAAAGATCTAAAGATACTAACATCACAGTTTCCCCAACAAAACAGCTCAATTAAGTCAACCTAAAGCAAAAATCACAGTGATAATGGTATCTAGAAGACAGTATGATAACTGCTTTAAATTTTTCAGGGAAATTTAATTCCAACTCTAGAATTGTATACCCAGTGTAACAATCAGGGGTAAGAATAGAATAAAGATATTTTCAGGAAATTACTAGAAGACGTGCTCTATCAAAACAAGAAAAGTAGGGGCACTGGGTGGCTCAGTTTAGTATCCAACTCTTGACTTGATTTCAGCTCAGGTCAAGATCCCACAGTTTGTAGAATCGAGCCCTGTGTGGGGCTCTGTGCTGAGAGCAAGGCACCTGCATGGGATTCATTCTTTCTTTCTCTCTCTCTCTCTCTCTCTCTCTCTCTCTCTCTCTCTCTGCCCTTCCTTTGCTCATGCACATGCGCGTACTCTCTCTCTCTCAAAATAAATAAGTAAATTTAAAATAAAAACAAAAATAAAAAATAAAAAACAAGAAAAGGCACGGGATAGAGAAATCAGGAATCCAAAATACAAGAGAGGTGATAGGAATCCCTGAATGATGAAGAGAACTCTGAGGGAGATTCCTGTGCAGAAGGAAAAGAGGTGACCGGTCCTGAGTTGAGCAAATAGAAACAGTTAGTTGGCATTCTTCAGAGATATAAAATGTATAGAACACCTAATACATCTGAATATTTTAAGGAGCTATGAGATTGGATTTGTATTGACTATATATACATAAAAAACTAATCACAATGAAAAAAAGACAATTATTAACTCTAGAGAAAACAAAAAGTTATAAAGGAAAGGAAAAGGAATCAGAGTTTAGTGTATGGAAACATTATACTGTTTTTCAACAAACATAATAAAGTAAAAGGAGAAGATCTAACTCAAATTATGAAATTAATATACTGGAAAGATGGTAATGGGATATACGTGTATGTACTTATTTGTGCTTGTGTGACGTGTGGGGAGGGGAATGAATCCTCATATTCCACAGTGGGAAGTCAAAAGATAATACCCAGAAATAAAAAGTGGCAAAAAACAGGTTAGAATAAAGGAGAACTATCAGGATCATTATATGAAAGATGAAAGTAACAGGGAGATGAGAGGAAGATGGGCAGGAAACTGTTGTTTTCAATAATAATAAACTGTATAGAAATATGTGACACTTTAATCATGTCCTTTAAGGCACTGTGGTCATTTTGACTAAAACTAAAAGACAAAAGTATTCTATAACTGATGTGGCAGAAAGGGCTTGAGAAATCCAGCCTGGCTTTGGTCTGGTAGAACTGCATGGCAGCCTCCTCACATCTCCAAAGAACCCAAGGTAAAAATTATGATAAAAAGGGCACTAAATGTGGACCTCAGTGTTAAGCAGCTACTGGTTTTGTTACCATGATTTTCTACTTCTCCAACATTAAGACTGCCTGTTTTACTTCCTCACAGAAATGTTGTGAGGAAAAAAATGAAACAATGTCAGCGAATGCTCTTTATGTATAAATGGATTTACAAACATAGCATACGTTTTATTCTTCAAACATTTGAGTGCCTACCACATATAGAGCAGGGTTAAGATTATTATTCCTTTTGACATGATTTGCATAAATTTAAAGTGTCAATTCTTACTCATGAATACTCTTGGGTAAGCTAAAACACGAAATGTTCAGTAATCCCTTGTAACTTCCTTCTGTGTTGGGAACTTGTGGTAGACGGACTCTAAAATGACCCCCATTTACCCCTACCTTGTGGTATTCATGCCTTTGTGTAATCCCATCCCCTTGAGATTTGCTTCTAACCAACATAATATGGCAAAGGTGAGAACCACCTCCACAGTTATATTACAGAAGTTTGTAACTTCCATTTTGCTGGTAGTTTCTCTCTGTTGACTCTTTCCCTTTCTGGCTTTGATGAAGTAAACTGTCATATGGACAGGTCCATGTGACTGGAAGACAAGGGAAGCCTTCAAACGAGCCCCTTAGTCAAGGAACTAAGGGAAGCCAGCAAGGAGTGCAGACCCTTAGCTGACAAACCACAAGGAACTGCCAACACATGTGTGTGCTTGGAAGTGGATCCTTCACCAGTCAAGCCAAAACTCCAGCCCTGGCTGACACCTCAATTACACCCTGTGAGAGACCCTAAAGTAGAACACCCAAACCATGCTTGGATTCCTGAGATACAAAAACAGTAAGATAATTATTTTTTGCTTTAAGCCGCTAAATTTGTAGTAATATTTTTGGCAAAAGATTAATATATGACCTAACCAGAAGAGACCATGACCTCAGTATGTCAACAACTTTTTAGGGTTATAAAACAAAGGTTGTTGACTTTTGCGTGTCACAGAAATATGAAACCTTATCATGAAGGTCCAACCTCTGGCTTGTTTACATCTCCAAGCCACACACCAGGATCAGCACTGCAACCACAGTTGACTTCATTCTGGGCTATATCATCAGGAAGCCACCAAATTATCTCTAAATACTAAAGAATTTAAACAAATTACTATTTTTAGTAGTGTCAATCAAATGTCACTCAAAAGATAAAGTAATATTCACTTTAGTATTTTAGAGGAAAAAGCCATAAGAGGTAACCCTGACAGAAACTTTCTATTTAATAAAATGTAACAGTTAAGAAAAAAAAGCAATGTCTTGGGGCACCTGGGTGGCTCAGTAAGTTAAGCATCTGACTTCAGCTCAGGTCATGATCTCACAGTTGGTGAGTTCGAGCCCCATGTTAGGTCTGTGCTGACAGCTCCGGCCCTGAAGCCTGCTTCATAGTCTGTGTCTCCCTCTCTCTCTGTCCCTCCCCTGCTCACACTCTGTCTCTCTCTCCCTCAAAATAAATGAGCGTTTAAAAAAAATTTCTTTAAAAAGCAATGCCTTAAACCTCCAAAAAGTATATACACTCTAACTATAATATATTAAATATTTAATATTTAAATTTGATTTAATATCCAAACCTGGATTCTGGGTGAATGGAAAGGAATTTTCCTTTGCTTTTAATCTAGAATAAAAGGTGATATGTGGGTGGCAAAATGGTGAAGCTTACAGAACATACATTATTGTACAGGAAGAAAGGGCAGCAGGGAACTAGAATTATAGAAGCAGAAAAAATGATGTGACAACTAGGGAAGCAGCAGTAGCCATTTGACTCTCCACCTACTAGCTCTCATAGACTTCACTGCTTTAGAGTCATCATAACTACAATGTTAAAGAAAAACTAAGGCCATTTGTTGTTTAGATGTCCTTACAACACTGACTCAGAAACTGTGTGTATGTGGGAAAACTTTCAAAAGAGAATCTACATACAGCTGTGAATCATTCACCTGAAGAACAATGAGCTGAATGGGCAATCACTGAGACAGACTGTCACTTATCAAAACTCCTGTAAGCAATGTGAAGGTTAACAGAGGGGTCTGACTCTGTCAGCTTCTTGCAGCTGTCACAATTGGGCAAGCTGTCTCCATCCTGAAATAATGCTTGCAAGCCAGATTGAACTGAGTGGCACTCATAAGAAAAATCTGAAATTTGACAACAGGAGCGTTTCTACCTAGACAGTTTCATAATAAAACTGGTGACAAGGGGTTGGCAATGACAGAAGGCAGAGTGTGGAAGTCTCTCTATCATGACCTCTTGTCATGAATAAAGCCTAAAGAGCAAATACCTAAATACATATCCTTCGTATTTAACATTATATTGAGGGTTAATATAGGTTTACATTATTCCCAGCAGATACCATTTAGATCTTATTTTTACTTTGCTGCTATAATAAATAACCACAAACTTGGTGACTTAAAACAATGCAAATTTATTCTCTTACAGTTCTGGAGGACAGAAATCTAAAATCAGTCTCACTGGGCTAATGTCAAAGTGTTGGCAGGGCTGCTTCCCCTGGAGGCTCCAGGGGAGAATCTGTTCCTTGCCTCTTACAGTTTCTAGAGGCCATAGGAATTCCTTACTGTCTGTGGCTCATGGTTCCTCCCTTCATCTTCAAAGCCAGCAGTGTAAGTATCTAATTCCATCATCACATGGCCTTCTGTCTTCTGCAGTCTGCTCTCTCTCTCTGCCTCCCTCTTATAAGGACAGTTGTGATTCCATTCAAGGCCCATCCAGATAATCCAGCATTATCTCTGCATATTAACATCCTTAATTGAAACCACATCCGCAAACCCCTTTTGCCATATAAGCTAACATTCACAGTTTCCAGGAATTAGGACCTGGATATCTTTGAGAGCCAATGTTCAGCCTCACACAGGTTCTATCTCATAAATATCTTAATACAAACCTCTTTGCCCATGGTAAGGTAGCTATTATTCACATACAAAACCATCCAAAATACAATAAAATTTGAACTGATTGGAGATTGTAAATCAGTATTATTTTGGCTCCCAAACTCTTTAGTAAAAATGTCTGATTCATTTTTGTGCACAAAAATGAAAAAATTTCTGATTCACATTAAGTGCAATGTGGAAAAAAAACAAGAGCGAATTTAATGGATCTATTTTGTCTTGGAAATCTCATGAGTACTGCATAAAAGCATACTAGAGGTGACTACTTGAAGGATTCCAACGATACCTGCAAACTGTATGCATGGAATGATTCATGGTATAATAACAACTATAGGTGCTAGAATATACGTAAGCATCAGGCAAGTTTAATCCAAAAGACTTCGAGCAGGTTTTGAAGCAGTTGCTCTGACACCTGAGGGTGTAACTATGTTTAAAACTGTGTGGGATGTGGAGAGGAGAAGGAACTCACTTTATTAAATGGTACTATGTCTCAGGCACAAAGCTACAGATTTTACAAATTTTAATGTTAATTCAATTAAGGCTCACAACAACAGATGATGTAGGTATTCAAAGAAAAGGAAAATAATACCCAGAGAGGATGAGGTAATTTCTCCAAGTTTGCCAGCTAGCAAATGGTATACCTGAAATTCAATCCTACATTACTTGAAATCTAAAAATCCATAATGGGCCTTCCAGTATACTGTAACAGATACAGAAGAGGTCAAGAGTCAAGAAAACAACAATGGTTCTTTCAGAAGTGCTCCTCCACCCACCCAAAAAAAAGGATGAGATAAGGGAAAATTAAGAAATATTGGGGCGCCTGGGTGGCGCAGTCGGTTAAGTGTCCGACTTCAGCCAGGTCACGATCTCGCGGCCCGTGAGTTCAAGCCCCGCGTAGGGCTCTGGGCTGATGGCTCAGAGCCTGGAGCCTGTTTCCGATTCTGTGTCTCCCTCTCTCTCTGCCCCTCTCCCGTTCATGCTCTGTATCTCTCTGTCCCAAAAATAAATAAATGTTGAAGAAATATTATCACACAATCATGAACTGACAATAGGAGTAGTCATAATGGCTTAATAATCATGTGTTGGACCCTTTGCACTGATGATGTCACAATATATAACACTAAATCAACAGTGTTTCACACTTCCAGGTTTCCATTTCACTGTTCTGACCCTCCCCTCTTGCCTAGACACAGAAAATTCATGGGATCATCTCTCCCCATAAAATGGATTCTACAACCAGCCTAATTTCTCACTTCATCTCATACATAACCTTATATCTTTAATTGAATTGAGATTAACTGCATGGATTTTCCATTGTGGGTTCTGGCATTTTTTTTTTCCTATTATAGTATCTACTTTCTAAAGATGATTCAACTGATGGGGCGCCTGGGTGGCTCAGTTGGTTGAGCATCCGACTTTGTCTCAGGTCATGATCTCACGGTTCGTGACTTCGAGCCCCGTGTTGGGCTCTCTGCTGACAGTTCAGAGCCTGGAGCCTGCTTCAGATTCTGTGTCCCCCTCTCTCTCTGCCCCACCCCTGCTTGTGCTCTGTCTCTGTTTGTCTTTCAAAAATGAATAAACATTAAAAAAAAATTAAAGATGATTCAACTGAGATCTAATATTCCAGCACAGGCAACTACAGAGATGACTGCTAAAAACTGATCTGACAGGAATCTGAGACATTACCAAAGTGAGAAAGCATTTTACTATGATGTTGATATTGTACCATCAAAAAGACAAGGTCTCATCATAACTGTCATTTCACCAGACTTCCCTTTGACTTTAGACCAGCATTCTTTGTCAATGATGGGATATTTGGAAGAAATCTGAAGAAAGAACCATCAAGATACAGGTAATTCCTCCAACCGAAGCTTTCGGGCCCATCCCTCCAGGAACACTTAAAGAAATGACTGTTTGAACTTTGATTCAGCTTAACTAATCTAAACTTCACTGGATAAAAGAGACAGACTTGAATGATAAATCCAGGCCAAGCCTTGACTGAGATCTCAAATCTATGTATCTGTATATATGTGTGTTTCATTAGGAATGGGTTAGGAAAGGCGTGTCATGAAAAGAACTGAGAACCAAGTTTTCTTTCTTTATAATGCTCCAGTAGCACAAGTCTCCTCCTTCATAAATATGGTCCCTTTATATCCTACACAGTCATAAGGAAGCATACATCTCTGGTCCTTTCAGTCAACGTCTAATAAGAGCTGAAAAACAATGCAATAAGAACTGTTTCCCAAAACTCCTGTTTATATTTCAGTTTATTTACTTTTAGACCCATACAGGCCAAAAGCAATCTGAGACAAATGTCACTCATATCAGTAACCTTCAGGGGTGCATCACAATCAAGTATAATTGTTTGCTTTATGTTAATTACTATTTTTATAACCTCCCAAACCCTTCTCTTAGAATTGAAATTACCACTGTCCAAACCACCCAGGCTGAAAAATATAGGAATCAACAAACAAAGCCCCTCTCCTTCAAGTCCCATAACCAATGGCTAATCCAACAGAATCTATATCTAACTTCCTTATTCTACTTTCCCAGGTCTATTTGGATTTGTATCAATAGTAAAGACAAAGGGGGTCAATTAAGAAAAGAGCTAACATAGGCATAATGAAACAATCCTATAAACTGGAATGCTATGTTATTATTTTCATATTTACTTGAAAAGTATTTATTGATTTCCTCTATATAAAAGATTTTGGAGACAAAGATAAAATAGAAAATTCAATTGTATCTGTATTTAATCCTTTTTTTTAAAGCTCTTGTTTAAAAGATTAAATTAGAAAATAGGGTAATTAAATGGTATCTGCCATACGATATTACTGTGGGATGTGAAATTTAGCCATGTGTATACTATCTAACTAGAGATGAGAGAATGCCAAATTCTCTAAAGGTAGCCAACAAATTTATGGACTGTGTTTCTTTCTCTATTATTAATAGGTTTTACTGTGTCATAATTGACATATAAAAAAATACAAATGTGCAGTGTTTAATTTGATGTTTTGACACATGTATACATATGTATATAAATCATCACTATCAACATAATAAACAATCACCCACAAAGTTTCCTCATGCCCCCTTGTAATAACTCCCTCTCTCCCTCCCAACTCCTCTCCCAACTCCCAGTCCACAATGACTGATTTGCTGTCACTATAGATTAGTTTCCATTTTCTAGAATTTTACATAAATGGAATTATATAGCAGATGCTCCATTTTATCTAACTTCTTATTTTTAAAATAAAAAATAATTTTGGGCTCATCCATGTTGTTACGTATGTCAATGTTCCATTCTCTTTAAATGCTGAGTAGAACATCACATTTGCTTATCCATTCTTCTGTTGAAAGGCACAGGGATTATTTCCAGTTTGAAATTATTGCCAGTTTACAATAGGCTGAAGTAACAGCCCTCGGAAATGTCCACATTTTAATCACCAGAACCTATAGTTTCCATTATATAGCAAAAGAGACTTTTCAGATATGATTAAGGTAAAGACCTTGATATTGGAGGATTATTCTGGATTATATGGCCTAATGCAATCACAAGGATCCTCATAAGAGGGAGGCAGGAGGGTCAGAGTCAAACAAGGTGATGAGAAGGCAAGGGACCCAACAGTCTCAACCCATTATAGCCCAACTCAAGTGTAAAATCTCATCTAAGTCTTTTCAGCTCAAAAGTCCCAAATTTCATCATCTAAATCAGTCTATGAGTGCAGCTCTGAATATAATCTACCCTGGGGCAAAATACTTCTCCTTCTGTGGATCTGGCAATAAGCATTACAGACATTTCTATGTCTGTATGGAAAGAGGTCTTCTCTATGAAAAGGGGTCTTACTGGTTCCGAGCAATTTCAAAATCCAACCAGGCAAACTCCATTAGGTTTCAAGCCTCAAGAATAAAGCTCTGTGGTTGGAGACTCCACCTTGTGGGCCCATGGCTCAGCGTTATAGGCCCCCGTTGACCTCAGAGAAATCCTTTTTTCATGAAGGATAGCATGTGTTTGCAGCTCAGTAGTTTTATTAGCCTGTTTCCTACCTGTAGATTTGTGGAAGCCCAACAGCCCCTTTTCTAATTTTGTTCTTTCTCTGTCCCTGCAGTCCACACTGACAGTGTTTCTGAGAATGTAACATTCTTATGAACCTTGTGGGTCTCCAGGATTTGTCACAAGGATTCACTCCATTAAACAAGATCTTAAATACTTACTGGATGATCCCATCCTTATTTCTGATTTCTGCTGAGAATTGTAAAGGGATCCATTAGTCATATGGTCAGTCTCTTCAAACAGCCCTCTTTGTGATTAAAACTTTGACTTAAACTAAAGGCTTTCCAAAGCATTAGAAAAAAGACTGCAGAGCCACACCTTTGACTCTAAAGCACACTCTCCTGACATTAAATCTTCCAATTTTAGCATCTTTTAAAAGTTGGATAGACTGAGAATTTCCCAAATCATCAAGTCCTGGTAGCTTTTTGTTTAACTGTTCAACCTATCTCTTTCCTCTGACATTTTACTACAGGCAGCAAGATGAAACTAGTCCACACCTTCAACACTTTGCTTTGAAATTTCAGGCAAATAGCCAAATTTATACCTTACAAATTCTGTTGCCTATATAATCATAGGACAAGATTCCACTAAGCTTTCTGCCACTAAATAACAAAGAGACCCTCACTTACTTCTGAGCTCCCACAAATAGTTCTTTTAACACCTATAATTTTACCAAAATTTTGTTTATAATTACTTTTGGATTACATTCTCACTTCCTTCTGAACCTTCACTAACAGAGTCTTTAATATCCATATTTCTACTAACAATCTGTTCAAGGAAATCTAGGCTTTTTCTATCATGGTCCTCAAAATCTTCCAGCTCTATCCACTACCGAATTACAAAATCACTTCCACATTTTTAGGCATTTGTTACAGCAGCATCTCACTTCCAGATACCAAAATCTACATTTACTTCCTATTTGTGTTATAATAAATTACCACAAACTTGGCCTAAAACAATGTATTGGCCTAAAACAAACTTGGCCTAAAACAGTGTATTGTTCTAGAAGTTAGAAATCCAAAATGACTTTTAAAATATAATGACATTCATGAGTCTTACAAGGCTAAAACCAAGGTGTCAGAAAATATTCCTTCCGGATGTGGCAGGGGAGAACCCATCCCTCGCTTTTTCTTGCTTCAAAAAGCTGACTACATTTCATGGCTTATGGCTGCATCACTCACATCTCTGCTTCTATCATCATATCTCTTTTTTTCTGACAATACCTCTCCTGCCTCCTTCTTAGAAGGGCCCTTGTTATTACATTGGACCTACCCAGATAATCCAGGATAATTGCCTGATTTCAAAAACCTAACTTAATCATATCTGTGAGGTCCCTTCTGCTATATAAGGTAACATATTCTCTGGGGAATAAGATATGGAACCTCCTTGGGGAGAAAATACAAATAAATCCCTCACAGATTTTTTTGGAAAAAGTTTTTATTTTGCCTTTATACTTGATTTTTTCTGAATATAAAATTCTAGATCAACAGCCATTTTTTAGCACTTTAAAGACAGTCCACTGTCTTCTGATTTGCATAGTTTGTGGAGAAGTCCACTATAATTCTTATTTTCATTTCTCTGTGACTAAGGAGTTTGTCTTTGCAAGGAAGCTTTTCACTATATCGCTGATTTTGAATAAATTGAATACTATGTACCTTCAGGTATTTTAGGTATTTTTCTTTATGCAGCTTCTGCTTAGGGTTTACTGGGCTTCTTGAATCTATGGATTTATAATTTTTATAAAATTTGGAAAAATTTTGGTCATTTTTTTCTTCAAATATTATTTTTGTTTCCCATTCCACTGGAACATGAATTTTATGTATGTTATACTATTTACCTACACAGCACTCTAGCCAACAAATGCAGAATATGTATTCTGTTAAGTGCTCATGTAGTATTCACCAAGGTAGACACATAGTAATTCAATAAAACAGATCTCAAATTTAAAAGAGTATGCTCTCTGACCACATATAAAATAACCTAAGGAGGTTATTTTAGATAAAGATAAAATGATAAGAATATTTGAGAAGTCATAAAACACACGGAGATTAAACAACATGCTTTTAAATCACCCACAGTTTAGAGAAAACATTCAAAATCATTAGGTACTGAATGAAAATAAAAGTGCATAAAATCTGTGAGTAGCAGCTAAGGCATGCTTATGGGGAACTCACATTATTATATGCTTATATTAGAAAGAAGATATATCTTAAATTGTTATTCTAAGCTTCAAATGAAGAAACCAGAAGAAGAGCAAAGTAAAACTAAAGCAGATTAAAGAGAAAATAAGGAATATGAAACAATAAAATATAAAACAGAAATCCCATAGAGGAAATCAATGAAATCAAAAACTGTTTCTTTGAAAAGATGAAAAAAAATGCTAAATGTCAAGCCAGACTGACAAAGAAGAAAAGAGAGAAGACACCAATTAGCAATATCAAGAATGAAAGGTCATCAATATACATCTTCTAGATATTAATAAAATGTCTATAAAACAGAATAATTTTATACCAATAAATTCAACAAATATGATGAAAAGTGTAAGTTCCTTGAAGAATATAAATTTCCAAAGCTCACTCAATAAAATAGATTAAATGTATAACCCTTCATCTATAAAAGTGATTGAATTTGTAGATACGAATCTTTTCAAAAATCTATTCCTATACATTTTATTCTTTGTAAGCTATCATTAGTGAAATTATTTTCTTCATTTCATTTTCCAAATATTCATTGCAAGTGTACTTATGACAACCATTTTACTTCTATCTTCTACGTAACTTATGTTTTCTTGTTGTTGTCTCTTTATTCTGCCTTTATGGTTTTCTTTTACATTAAGCAAATATTTTCTAATGTGGCATTTTAATGTCTTTAATAATTCTTTTACTATATCTTAAGAATTATATTTTTAATGGTTGCTCTAGGGCTTACCATATACATCTTATCAAAATCATCTTTAAATTTACACTAACTTAATTCCAGTCAGATATAAGAATGTTAACTTGTATAAAAAATGATACTCCTTTTCCTTTCCCTCCATTTAAAATTCATATTGGTACAAATCCATCAATACATTGTTATAATTATTACTTTATATAATTTCATACCTTTTAAATAAACTAAAAGAAAAAGATCAAGCATGTATTCATATTTTTTTGTTATATTTGTCATAGTAACCTGCTTAATTCTGGCTTTCCTTTGTTCCTGTAGATTCTAGTTAACATCTGAAGTAATTTCCTTAGACCGATATAGCTTTGCTCCCACCTACCTCTTCTGGTGTTACTGCAAATATATTACATTTCTATCTGCCCAACAATACATTATATATATATTGTTTTACAGAATTGTTTTTTTTAAAATTGGTCAAAAGTAAAAATGAAAAAACTACAATCACACTTCCTTTATAATTATATGATTACCTTTACCAGTGCTGTTTGTTTTTTGTGTGGCTTCAGTATACCTGGGATCACTTACTTTCAGGCTGAAGAATTTCCTTTATCTTTTCTTCTAGGTAGCAACAAATTCTTTCACTTTCTGTTTATCATGAATTGTTTCTATTTCACCTTCATTTTTTAAAGATAGCTTTAGGATAGGATTCTTGACTGAGGTTTTGTTTTGTGGTTTTAAGGCACACTTTCAATATGATTGTCCCACTGACTTCTAGCCTCTAATGTTTTTCATTAGCAGATAGCTGTAATTTTTCCCTTATAACTGTCAAGTCATTTTTCTCTTGCTGCTTTCAAGATTTTCTCCTTGCCTTTGGCTCTCAGTATTTTTTAGTGATATGTCTGTTTGTGGATCTCTTTGTATTTATACTACTTGAAGTTGTTGAGCTTTCTGGGTGTGTAGATTATTTTTCAATACATCTGAGAACTTCAGCCATTAAAGTCTTCAAATACTTTTCTGCTCTTTTCCTTCCTCTATTTCGGTATTCCCATTACATGGACGTTGTTGTGTGTTATCCCACATTTCTCTGAGGATCCATTCATTTTTCTTCATCCTTTTCTCTCTGCTCTTCAGATTGCATAATCTGTATCAATCTATCTTCAAGTTTGCTAGTTCTTTCGTCTGATAATTCAAATCTACTTTCTAACCCCTCTAGTAAATTTTTCTAGTGATTTTTTTAATTTCAGCATTTGAACTTCTCAACTCATGAATTTCCACTTGGTTGTTTACCATTTCTATCACTAATGATACTCTCTATTTGATGTGAAACTGTCATCAGACCTTCCTTTAAGCGTTTAATAATAGTTTCCTTTAGTTATTTGAATATATTTATAATGTGTATTTTGAAGGCTTTGTCTATTAATATGTCATACAATCCCCCTCGCAGGCAGTTTATTTTGCCCACTTCATTCCCAGTATGAGTCATGTTTTCCTGCTTCTTTGTATGTCTTGCAATTTCTAATAGGAAACTGAACATGTTAGGCAATATATTGTAGAAACTAGGTACTCCTCCACCACCACCACCACCACCCCCACCGTGGGCCTTTTTATTGTTATTTTCATGGTTGTTAGAGATTGGCTGGATTATTTTTGTGAAGTCTATTTCGCCCCTGAAGCAGAACTCTGATGCTGCCCCTCAAGGAGGTGCAGCTGCACATATATATGCCCACAATCTCTTTGGTATGGCAGTGGTTTTGGCAGGACTTCGTCTTTTCTCTGAAAACATCGAGCTGTTTTTAACAATGCCCCGGTACCTGAATTGCTCTGTAGACTACTCCAATCAAATACAGGCTCCTTTGAAGGAGTAATTCCCAAAGCCAGTTTTTAAGATTTGTTCTGACATCTGCAGGCTCCTCCAAACTAACTTTTTCCCAGGTTCTCTACTTCTCCTCCCAGGCAAAATCTCTGACCCTAGGCTCTGGATGTAGGAGTAAAGACAATGGCACACTTCTTCCTAAGTGGCACTTAAGAGCTGAGTACTCACTGGGGGACAAGGAGAGGAAAGGGTGGACAGTAGCCTCCAATCTTCTTGAGTTACCCCACCCAGAATAAAGCTATATATCTTACAGGTCAGGTCAAGATTGATCAGGACCCCAGAATTCTCAGCAGTGCCACACCCAAGATACACTTCATCCCATGACTAAGAAGAAGGGGGCCCTATGTTGTGGCTAAACTCACTCAGAATTTAGCCTCAGCAACAGGTAGCTGAGGAAGGATGAAAAATGCTGATGTTATGCCCCTGCCAGAAGATAGCCCTATTACTGGAAACTGTGGGAAAAGGGAGCCCTATGTTTTGGTTTGCACCAAACTAGAGTGGAATTTCCAGCTTGCTGAGTTGGGATGAAAGAGGGAGGGAGTGGGTCTCAGTTCAGATACCATAGAGTCTCACTCTTCTTTATCAAAATACATATTTCCTTGGATAAACATTTCTTCATTTACTGTATATCCTTAGGACCATTTCCAGAGATGTTAAGTGGTTTTTTTCTTTTTTTCACCAGTTATGCTGGGCACTGAGTCCACTGCACTCCTCATGCAGTCCTACCAGAAGTCCCTCTGGTCCACAGATTAACAAGAGTGGCAAGGTGGTAGTTCAATGAGGAAGGAAACTAGAGTCTTTTTCAAAAAAATGGTGGTGGATAATGGATATGGAAAAAAATTAAACTTAACCCCTTCCTTATACTAGATATAAAATAATTTGAAATAAATCATATCTCAAAATGTAAAACTATAAAACACTTAGAATAAAACATAGAAACTCCTTGTGACTGTGACTTTGGAAAAGCAGTTTCTTAACTAGAATATAAAAAGCATGAATCATACACATAAAAAAATGTAAAAGTAGACTTCATCAAAATTTATTAAAGCTTGTCCTTCAAAAGACACTGTTAGAAAAAAGGAAAGACAAGCCAAAGACTGTGAAAATAACTTTGCAAAACATAAATGTGATAAGGGACTTTTTTTCAAAATATATAAAGAACAATTTCAACTTAATATTAAGAACATAAACAATTTAAAAATGGGCAAAAGTTTGAACTGATATTTTACCAAAGAAGATATATGAATGGCAAATAAGCAAATGAAGTGATGTTCAATATTATTAGTCATCAGAGAAATGCCCATTCAAACAACAATAAGATACTACTATACACTATTAGAATGGCTAAAATTAGAAAGATTGATGATACTATTCATGGCACGGGAGTGGGAGAAACTGGAATATTTATACATTACTGGTAAGAAGTTAATAAGGCACAGCCATTTTGGAAAGCTATTTGGGAAATTCTTTAAATGTTAAACATCTAATATACAATGCAATAATCCCAGTCTTACAGGTTTACCACTCCTACAAGAGAAATAAAAACACGAAGACTTGCATGCAAATGTTCACAGCTTTATTCATTATAGCCATTATAGCCAAATGTCCATCAACAGGAATATGAATAAACATATTATGGTATATCTATACAATGGAATACTACTCAGCAATAAAAAAGAATGAATATATAAGTGAAAAAAGCCAAGCATTAAGGACTATACAATTCTATTTATATGAAATTCTAGAGAAGACAAAATTATAGTGATTAAGAAGCAAATTGCTGGCCGCCCAGGGGTGAGCTTGTTGAGTAAAAACTGACTGCAGAGGGAAATGAGACATCTTTGGAGGGATGATGGAAATATTCTATATTACTACTGCAGTTCTAGTTACATCATTATATATCTGTCAAACTCATCTAACTATATCCTTAAAGTGGATAAATTTTATTATATGCAAATTATATCTCAATAAAGTTTTCTTTAAGGAGCAATAGGATGAAAATATTAAATAGCTTAATAGTTAGAAAAGATCAGAGAGACTGAAACATTCAGTCCTCATACTGAGTAAGATGATATACTGAACATCAAAGATTTTAAAATTATAGTAGCAGATATCAAGTGAAATTTTCTTTTGTTAGTCATTTTCTTTCACTATAAAACCAACATTTCTCTTAAACCAGATTTTCGAAAATTAGGTTTAAAAATAATCATCTATTAATAAATCACTATGTTGTACGCCTAAAACTAATACAACATTGTATGCCAATTATACTTTGAGTAAAAAATAATAATAAAATAAATTCATCAAAAATAATCTATTATCTCAACTGGGTGTAATTTTTGCCTGCTAATTAAAAAAAGGGGGGAGGGGTGGTATATAGGGCACCTGGGTGGCTCAATCAGTTAAGCATCCAACTCTTGTTTTCACCTCAGGTCATGGTCTCATGGTCATGGAATTGAGCCCCATGTCAGGCTCTGTGCTGATCATGAAGCCTGTTTGGGATCTCTCTCTCTCCGTGCCCCTCCCTACTCTCTCTCCCACCCCACCCCTTTCTCTCTCTCTTTCAAAATAAGTAAATAAACATTGTTTTAAAAAGCATTGAAATGTCATAGCTAAGCTGGAATTTTATCAAGCAGATATTCACTTCTCTTCCTTGGAACAGAGTATACTTCCCACCCCCATTGCCTTTATCTTCAGCCACATGACTTGCTTGGCCACTGGAATATAAGCAGGCAGGATATTTGAAGAGTTTTATATAAGCTTGCAGAGTTGAGCTTACTCTTGAACTCATACATCAACATATGAATACAATCCAAGTACCCCATGCCCCTTTGAACTGGACCTCACAATGTGGGATAAGGAACAAACTTAAACTTGTCTCAGGCCTAGAAACAAACCACAGCCTAAAGAAGAGTCACTTATGAGTGAGAAAATTAAAAGTTTGCTTTGGTATGATAATGAGTTTGGCAGAAGTTTGTTACACAATATTACTGTGGCAATAGTTGACTAATGCAATAGCTAACACTTGTGGAAAATTTAGTGTTCTCAGCACTGAGCTAAAAACTTCACATGTACTACCCATTTAATCATCACAATGACTCTGTAAGAGAGAGTATTTTTAATTGTCTTTTTTTAAACACATGATAAAACCATAGCACAAAGAAGATAATTGCATTATCCAAAGTCTTAGAGCTCATAAGCAACCAAGCAGGATTTAAACCCAGGATGTTATAACTCTAGTACACACTCTTATTCATTGTGCTCAATTAGTTAGATGGAGCATTTAATCAGTGCCCAAAATGTAGCAGTAGAGTGAGTGTTATCAGTAATTTGAAAAGAAAATTATGCTATCAGACCACAGTGAACGCACTATCAAGACCCGGTTGGTTTTAAAAATTGTATCCTGCAATCTCTATCAAAATAACACCAGCATTCTTCACAGAGCTAGAACAAACAATCCTAAAATTTGTATGGAACCAGAAAAACCCCAAATAGCCAGAAAAAATCTTGAAAAAGAAAACCAAAGCTAGAGGCATCACAATCCTGCACTTCAAGATGTATTACAAAGCTATAATCATCAAGACAGTATAGTACTGGCACAAAAAAGGACACTCAGATCAATGCACAAAATAGAGAACCCAGAAATGGACCCACAAATGTATGGTCAACTAATCTTTGACAAAGCAGGAAAGAATATCCAATGGAATAAAGACAGTCTCTTCAGCAAGCAGTTGTGGGAAAACTGGACAGTGACATGCAGACTTTCTCACACCATACACAAAAATAAACTCAAAATGGGTGAAAGACCTAAATGTAAGACAGGAAGCCATCAAAATCCTAGAGGAGAAAGCAGGCCTCTTTGACCTCCGCCGCAGCAACTTCTTACTCAACACGTCTCTAGAGGCAAGGGAAATAAAAGCAAAAATGAACTAATGGGACCTCATCAATAAAAAGCTTCTGCAGAGAGAAGGAAACATCCAACAAAACTAAAAGGCAACCGACAGAATGGGAGAAGATATCTGCAAATGACATATCAGATAAAGGGTTGATATCCAAAATCTATAAAGAACTTATCAAACTCAACACCCAAAAAACAAATAATCCAGTGAAGAAATGGGCAAAGACATGAATAGACACTTTTCCAAAGAAGACATCCAGATGGCTAACAGACACATGAAAAAATGCTCAACATCACTCATCATCAGGGAAATACAAATCAAAACCACAATGAGATATCATCTTACACTTGTCAGAATGGCTAACATTAACAACTCAAGCAACAACAGACGTTGGCAAGGATGCAGAGAAAGAGGATCTCTTTTGCACTGCTGGTGGAAATGCAAACTGGAAGAGTTACTCTGGAAAACAGTATGGAGGTCCCTCAAAAAAATTAAAAATAGAACTACCCTATGACCCAGCAATTGCACTACTAGGTATTTATCCAAGGGATGTGAGTGTGCTGTTTCGAAGGGGTACATGCACCCCAATGTTTATAGCAGCACTATCGACAATAGCCAAAGTATGTAAAGAGTCCAAATGTCCATTGACGGATGAATGGATAAAGAAGATGTGGTATATATATACAATGGAGTTACAATGGAGTATTACTCAGCAATCAAAAAGAATGAAATCTTGCCATTTGCAACTACATGCATGGAACTAGAGGGTATCATGCTAAATGAAATTAGTCAGAGAAAGACAAATATATGACTTCACTCATATGAGGACTTTAAGATACAAAACAGATGAACATAAGGGAAGGGAAGCAAAAATAATGTAAAAACAGGGAGGGGGACAAAACATAAGAGACTCTGAAACATGGAGAACAAATAGAGGGTTTATTGGAGGGGTTGTGGGAGTGGGGATGGGCTAAATGAGTCAGGGACATTAAGGAATCTACTCCTGAAATCATTGTTGCACTATATGCTAACCTGGATTAAATTTAAAAATAAATAAATAAATAAATATATCCTTCCCCTTAATGGTTAATAATACTCATTAATTCCCACATATTCTTTCCTTCTCCTCTACCTAATCTGCCAATCTTTACAGCTGCATCTGAACAACCATTTACTTATTCTAGCCCTGCTTCTAGGTTGTCTATGGCTGAGAAAATGACACTGCCTTGATTTCATGACGTGATTCAAAATGCTAATGGGGCCTTCCATATTATTTTGCACTTGTGTTACTTATTCATGTCCATTCCTTTTTTTTCACTCCCCACAATACCGCTTTCCAACTTTAATCACCGATGTAAGCCCTAACTTCAGTATCACCCCTCACTTGCAGAGGACCTGCTTCCAATTTCATAAAGAATCTTTCATGAGGCATTATATTTATCAACCTTTCTCCCCTCAGACTTATACCCATCTTTACCACTCATTACCCCTCACTCTCATGTTTCAGATGACTAATCCTTCCCCATATTCTTGTTACTCTTTCTTCCTACTTCTACCTTACTGTATCTATTTAACATCTTCCTTTTTTCTCTCTACTGGAAAACCTAAATACTCATTCCTCCCACAGGTTAAACTACCCTTTCTTTCCACAAACCTGATTCCCTCACAAACAAACAACACATATTTCCCCCTTGCTTTCACCACCAAACTACTTGACAAAACTGTCGGTATCAGCTATATTCACTCTTTCATCTCCAATTCATTCTTTAATGAAATACTAGGATTTGGCTTCCCCTTCTATAAACTTATTCTCTCAAGGTACTTTTTATTGTAAGATATTTTCCAAGGGGTGTCTGGGTGGCTCAGTCAGTAAAGCATCCAACTCTTGATTTTGGCTCAGGTCATGATCTGGCAGTCGTGAGATCAAATCCTGCCTTGGGCTCCTCACTGAGCATGGAGCCTGCTTAAGATTCTCTCTCCCTCTCTCTCCCTCTTTCTCTCTCTTTGTCCCTCTCCCCTGGTCACCCTCTCTCTCTCTCTCTAATAAAAATAAAAATAAAAGATAGTTTCCTAATTGCCCAAATCAATGGTATCCTCTCAGTTGTCATCCTAATCAAGGCTCTCTTTAGTTTTACATGACATTTGGTTCCTCTAATATCATCACCTTTTACTATTTTCTCACTATCTGTATAATCTCTTTCAGCATTTCTTCTCAAGTGTTTTCAGCTTCCCAAGTCATTGCTTTTTCTTTTTCTAGCTTTACCAGTTCTATCCTGAACAATCTCATCCTTTCACTTCACTACCTCCAATTAAGTTACTGACCAATAATTTCCATAATCTACAAACCCCAATCTAAGACACAGTTCCACAGACATTCTATTGCTCTCAATAATTATAACTCATTTATTGAAAAACTGCTACATGCCAGCAATTGTACTAGATGCATAACAGAATACATATCCATTAATATGTATTCTCAGTCATCACAACAATATAGTAAAGATAATTATTTCCTTTAAGAATGTACATAATTTGCTCAAAGTCATATAGTTAGGAGGCACTGAAGCTGGGATTTAAGTCCAGGTCACTGAAAGCACCATTTCACTAAAATATTTACTACTCCTTACCAGACTCCTCCAAATCAACAAGTTCAACACTCATTTTATTATTTCTAAACCCAAATCATTCCTGCTTGTATGATTCCTGTCTCCATCCATGGCACTACTATTATCAGCAACAATACAGACGTCTTCCAAGCCACCTTTAACTCCTCTAACTTGCCACAGTCAGTGTCTGAAAAATCTCTTGAATCACAACTGTCTCTCTGGTGCAGTATTACCATAGCCATCTTATTGTTTCCCATAGTTCTGTCCCCTGCAACTTATATTCCATTTCTTTCAGAGTTTCTTTTCTAAATTCATCTGACTGACCTCTGAATAAGATGGCTATCAGAGTAAATAAGACCCATTAATTCCCTTCTCCACTTCCTAAGATTTCTATTAAAATGATCAGTGAAACTATTTTTAATAGGGTAAAACTAGTACTAGAAACTACAAAGAATGGCATTTCACATCAAAAAATTATAGAATTTTTGTAAGCTATGGGACTTAATTGAAGGAAGGATTGGCCCAAACCAAAACTCACTGGTTGTTAATAACTCATCTGGAAGGCAAGTAAAGACAGCTAGCAGATTCCCTCAAACATGGTCAAATTTGGCTGTGAGGCTGGGGGTGAAAGGGTGAACAGAAACTAGGCAGTATCATGACTGAAAACCCAAGGTAGATATCACATACTAATTCCTGTGTCCTCTAAACCATAAGGGCAGATATTAAGTTCTCTGGGTGGTCTAAGGCCACCATTTCCTAGACTTCAGGCAAAGGATAACAACGATTTCCCTCTTCCAATTTGGAGAGAGTATTCACATACTCCAATATCTCTCCCTAAAATTTCTCCCCCAATCTCCTGGACATTTACACCCCTCATGTGTTTTAGGAGTGTAAGTACTATCTAACCAATTCTACACTAACTTCTTTATAAGTTTTGTAAATTTATAATTTCTTTATAAGTTTTAAATCATTGTGGCCTTCAACTTCACTTTGGAGTATGGCATCCATTATCTTGGAGTTTCAAAGGAAACTTACATTTTAATATCATCACTTTAATACTCTGGGTAATGTTTTCATTTGTTTTTGTTTTTGGCCTCCAGAACAACCAAAAACAAAATAAAAGGTACTCATTACACGAAGGTAAGATTAAAAACTCTCTAAAATCCTTTTAACTTTAAACATCACCAAAAGTTATACTGGATAATTCAAATCCTGACTCATAATTACAGCTGTGTGGGTTTTGGAAGTAATTTAAGCACTTTAGGCCTCAGTTTTCTAATCTCTATGTGAGATTAGGGATTAGATATGAGAATAATGATAGGTCTTCATTGGGTTATGGTAACTGAGATGATCAAATAAAAACTGAAAATACTCACAGCCAACCACAAAAGCCCTAAAATAACTTCCTCTTCCACATCTCTTAGACCTTGTCCTTTCCTACTACTGTCTCTCTCATCAAGCCAGGCCCTGTTCCATCTCAAGATGTATGCTGTTGCTTTTCCTTCCACCTGGACTACTCATCCCTTGGACAGCTGACTCCATCTCTTACAGGTCTTTGCTTAAATATTACTTTCATTGAGAAATGAGACCTTCTCTGGGCATCCAGTTTAACTTAAACCCCTCATTCTACCTCAACCCCTTCTATACTTTATTTTTTCCCCATAGCACTTACCATCTTCTCTCATACTATTTTCACATTTTTATTTTCCTTTTCTCTCTCCTCCCATTTAAAAGTAAGTTGCATGAAGAACATTATCAAGAAATATTAGCTATTATTATAATACTATACTGTAGGACCTCTGTAAAATATTCCAGGAATCATATACAGCAGCAGCACAGCACTGTTCCTGGCTTGCACACAGCACACCAGACATAAAGGTGTGTCAGACAAGCAAATCATTAGCTAATGTGGAAGCATACTAAAATTCAGAAGAAGAGGAACAATGTGAGGGTCAGATAAATACTGCCCCATAAAGTCAATTCAAGAAACAGGAGAAAACATTTGAACACATAATGTGCTCTAAACAAATTTAAAGAGAAAACTGTTTGAGTTAAACAAAGATAAGCAATAATGAATGGGAACAATGAAAGACTGAATTTTGACAAAAGGATAATTATCACATACAAATCACAGATAAAGAACAAAAATCAGGCTTTTTGCCAAAGAAAACCAAGTAAGTGAAGAATACTATTTTAAAATCAATAAGACTTAGCTAAATGATTACACAGGGGAAAAGGGAAAATACAGGATTACTGTAAGATTTCTGGTTGTATGATTGTGTACATGGTGATAACATTACTTGAATTAAGAGATAAGTAAGGAAAAGCAGGACAGGCTGAGTTAGGTTTTAGAAATGTTGAACTCTGAAAGCCTGAAAAACATTCAGGTAAGCATGTCCAGGATGAATTCGAAAGTGTACATATGAAGTTCAAGAGAAGGCTACGGCTGATGATGTAGAACTGGAAGTTTTTGCTATTTAAGTGATAGTCCAAGCCATGAGAGTAGTGGGATCAGGAGTCTAAATAGAGGATCTAAGTTTAGAGAATAATTCAAAAAGTAGTAGTTTGAAAAAGAGAAGAAACTGTGGTGTCACAGATAACAAGGAAGCAAAAGTTTCTAAAGGAAATACCTTCAAAAATAAACAACAAAAATTAGTCCAATTAGATAAGAACTAGAGAGAAGTCCTATTGTCTACATTTCCCTACATTTATTCTCTGTTCCAGAAAAACCACTCATCATCCTCCAGATACAACTTATTCTTTTTCTTTTGTCATTCTTTCTAAATGTACTACTCCAACCCATCTCTCTCAATATTCTCTAGTTATTTATGTCCATTTTTCAAGACCCAGTTCAAATACCTTCCTCCAATACACCACATTTCTTGGCTCCACTTTTCTAGGGGTAGTTCTGTTCCATGTAGATAGAAAGAGTGTCTCAAGGATGATGTATCCTTACCTCTAAAATCTCAGTTGCAATATAAAGAAGGAAGAATAAACTAAAGGTAACAATCAATAGTATATCTAAATTTTCCTTGAAGTTCAGAGAGAATCACAAAAATATTACAGAACATCTAAACACGAGTGGTACAGATTTTTTTGTTAACATACTGTAGAATATAGTGGGAGCTACAGATAAAAGGCTGGGCATGGGCAGCTAGTGAGTTAGCATAAGCATGTGCCATGCATATGTGAAAGCTGAGGAACTGAGGATATATCATGTGCCACCAGCACAGTATTTTCAACATGTTTATTCAAACGGCAACTAATGCTTTTTTTCTTTAAACCAATTTTTCTTTAAAGATTGTGAATTTTAAAAACTACATGCAATGAAACGTGCTCCCTTGTCAGAGGAAGCCACTGTTGAAAGTTTTTTTATAAAAATATTTACAGAAATATTTAATGAACCATTAAACATCCCAGTCTCTCTTATAACCTGGTGATCCCCAAAAGATTACAGCTACTTGGAAATAGATTCTGTAACTAAGAAGTATGGCCACAAATATTTATTTGAATGTATGTCATTACACAATGCTGAGAATTCAAGTTCTCAGAAAGTATATCTTATAAATGCTTGCATCCCCAAAGTGTCTAATGTGTACTCATATCTTTGCAGAGAAAAATGTTTATTTAGTGAAGTTAAAAAGTCACAAAAATGGTGAATTTCTTAAGTTTTCATCTCAAAGTTAGAGAATCCAGAAATTAAATGGCAAGTAAAAAACAAAGTATTTTTAGAATCTATTTACTTTTGAACCTATTCCTTCCCTATGTTCTATTTGAAAAAAATGATCAATTTGAAGTTTTAAATATTGAGCAAAGTATGTATTTTCTAAGTAGATACTTCAGCACACTTAAAATTGATTATTAAGTATCAGAAAGCCAAGGCTCTACAAATTGTTATGAGGATTTATATGCATTTTATTATAGATTTGATAATTTAGAAGATTAACCATTGATCTGCATTCAGATTTAGAGAAAAAAAGTGCCAAAAGAGGCTGAGTTCATTAAGAACTACATTTTGTAATTCAACTTAGGAAACAATATGACAAGGGCTGTGGTATGAAGGCTGAATCTAAGTATCTTGCTGTTTACTAAATTGGTAAAAAACAAACTAGGAAAATATACACTGAAATGCACACCAGTGTTTAAGTTCTTACTCTCTGAATTGATTTTTTTTCAACCATGGATATTAGAAGCTATTTTCAAGCATATCTTCATATTCTTGTATTTTTCCAGGCAATGACTAGCAATGTCTTCTTTTCACTAAACTGGCCAAGAAGCCTTGATAACAAAATCCTCTGACTTCATGACACTGTATCAGCTTCCCCTAAGTGCTTTCCCTAATGCATAACCTAGCTGGCAGAAACTTTGCCTTAATTATTCAGACAGTGTCTGATTTAAGTAACCTCTCTCAACAGGCACTTAATTATATTAAGTAATGATTATCAGAATCTCTACAAAATGGACTTCTATTACTGTAAGCCTACAGATATGGGAAAAGACTCTCAACCCAAGAACAAAAAAATATAAAGGTTCGCCTAAGAAAACTACAAAAAACTAAGATCAGTGGTTTTCTGAGCTGCAGAAGGTAGTGATCCCTGATTCTTCTCTTCCACCTCTCTCCTACATCCTAGAGCCACCAGGCAAATAAAGTCATAAATTTCTTTCCTGATAACTCCCCACTCTCAGCTGGATCTTCTTTCCCAAAGAAGTGCAATTGTCACTTAACTGGTTTCTGTGCAAACTATCTCCCTCTCCTCAAACTATTTCATACTTAAACTCCTATTCAAAAAATCTTTAATGGCTCCCCGTTATTTTAAAAATATCTTTCACACTGCTTACCCAAGTATTCAAAATCTCATCAGATTCCTGTCTCTATAACCCTTTCCCTCTCTGTACATCAGCCATCCAACTCAGTCATATTGCTGCAAACATATTTGCAGCCCATTTATATGATTTGCTCAAGAAGTTCCCTTGGCCTAGAATGAATGCTTTCTCCTCTTCTGCATTTAACTAAGCCCGGTCTTTTAAGACTGCATTGCTATCTCAAGTGTCTCTCATTTTACACATGTGTAAAAATTTACACATGTTGCTTGCCAAGAAACAATAGCTAAACTCCTAAACAATCCATCAAAAAGATACA
Organism: Felis catus; assembly: GCF_018350175.1. Classification (NCBI taxonomy): domain Eukaryota; kingdom Metazoa; phylum Chordata; class Mammalia; order Carnivora; family Felidae; genus Felis; species Felis catus. The sequence goes on from NC_058374.1 coordinate 120,339,241, forward strand.
CATGGGCACACCAAGAGTCTCAAAGTAAAGAATAATGATGTATAAATGCACATTTATTTTTCCTTCTGTACTCAAAGCACTTTTGCCCCCATGTGTTCACTTTCTATTATTAGAGGTAGAAACTTAATTCTATTTTCTCTACAACCCTTAAGGTTGACAATGCATTTCCTATTATTGTGACTAGCTACTTCATCTTAGTAGAAAAGGCATTATGGTATTAAGGTTAAGTTTCAATGTCCATATGGAGTAGATAACTTCATTTTATTTGGGTGCCATCAGGTGCAACTCTGATCCTTCCCAGAAATCTTAGTATGAATACCAAGGATAATGTGTATGATCAGGTGAAAGTAAAAACAGCCTGAAGTGAATGCTCCACTGATTTGCTTTCATTTAGCTGGATTTGAAATCAAATATTTTACTATCAGTTACTTTAAATATTACTATTTTATAAAAAACACAAAGTAAATCTTTCTTCTAATACTGTGATTTTTTCTTTAGACTTTGGAATAAATATTATCCATGAAAATAAATACTTTTCTAATTTTTCAGCATTAAGAAATTAGAAATCATCCATTTGGATTCCATTTACTGTCAAACTAACTTTTCAGTCTTCATTTATTCATTCCTTTAGCAAATACACAGTGAGTATATGCTATATACCAGACTTTTTCCAGATATTAGGAATAGAGCAATAAACTAAGTAGCTGAAGCTGCTGTCCTTAAAAAGTTTACATTTTAGTGGAAGGAGACAGAAAATAAGTAAGCAAATATGTAATATATCAAACGGTGCTAAGTCCTATGAAGAAAGATAAAGCAGTGTAGTAGAAATTAGAGTTCTTGGAAGAGAAGTGAGGCAGGCTTCACCAATAATGCGAGATATGAGTAGAGATTTTAATGACTTCAACTACTCATAAAATATGGAACATTAGCACAGTCGAAATTTGGCCAAGACAGATGTGATACTCTAATGATTCTTAGTAATTTCACTAACATTTTCTGTCCTACTGAAATAAGCAACATGAAAACCTAGGAGTAAGAAGCAAATGCAGTCACTCTCAGTAACTTGATACAAGAATTGTATCTTTCCAAACTCTCTTCAGCAGCAACAGATTCATACTCAAAGCTGGTCTGTTTTGACCATGTGCAACACAAGCCCATTTTCAACTCTGCTGGATATAGTTCAAAAGGAACCACTGATATGTAACTGAACATTTCTGATCAAGGAAGGATTACCTCATCACCCAAGCTCTGATGTTGGCACATAATACAGACCTGACTAATCCTGTATCCATCTCTTTGGACACTGGAATTGAGTCATGGTCAAAGTGTGACCAAAGTTAGAAATTTTGCTGAAATTTAGGGAAAGACTTTTTTTCTTTTGGCTGGAGTTTTGAGCAAAAAAAAACCCTTAAAAATAAACCATGGGCAAGCATGGAAGTTCTCTGCTTCTCTCATCCCTGAAATACAACTAGATTAGCAACAAACTATTTTACACACCTAGAAAATTGATCTGAGGATTAACACAACAATCTGCATAATTTGAGCCACAGAACTCAGGAGGTATGTGGTACGGAGAGATGAACTGGGAAAGAGAGAAGTCGCAGAAGGTAGGGAGCTGTTTTTGTTTGCAGAGAGAAGACAGAGGCGGGGGTGGTGGGGGTGGGGAGAGTACAGGAAAAGCACTCCTCCCATAAGCAGCTGGAGAGAAAGAGTGGAAACACTGATAAGGATCTGAACAGGAAAGGGAGAAAGGTGTCAATACTACTGGGACTCTATAAACAGGGGAGTGCAGAGTCAGAAATTCCACAGCTCGGTAACTGGTGGCTCTGATGGGAAGGGTGAATCCCCAGGAGCAGACAGCAAGGTCTGAGGAGTCCTCCGGCCACATGGGGAGAGGCAGTTCCCCTGCTTGGGAGGACATTTGGTAGAGGCCATGCAGCCTCCCCACAGGAAAAGGTCCCAGAGGACCCCAGAGAACATCCATGTTTGCTGGGTTGGAGCAAGGACACTAGGGTGTGGTGAAGTCTGGCACCAGTTGTGTGTTGTGATTTTCCATAATCTCTGAACCTCTGGTGCCGCATGATCACATGAACGAAGGGCAGGCTAGCACCCAGATGTAGTCTCTGGGCCTCTGCTGTGGCACATTCACACGAGTTCCTGTGGAAAAGCAGGCACCAGCCATTGCTTGGTAAGACCCTCCCCAGAGGGTCAGAACAGGCCCTAGCAATAGGGCCCTCATAAGTGAGGGGATTGGAAACACAGCCCCATCTGAGATAAAATTTGGGAGAGGTGCTGCCAGGCAAACTGACAACTTGGTTGCAGTGTAGAAGTGGGGACTGGAGAGAAGCTGGAGACAAAGGAGGGCTGCCTGATGTAAGGTCGATGAGCACAGAGTTCTGAGGCAAAAGAATGGGAAGCTGGGTGAGGTCATTTTCACCTCTCCAGTGCCTGTGCGTACACGTGCAGGCATCACACAGATCCATGCCAATAAGCTAGGAAGTGCCACCTAGTGGAGAACAGAGCCATTACACCAAGCCCATCCAACTGCTCCAACCAAGCCCTAGACAATGACCACAGTCTCTCCACCTGCATAGTGTATGGACTATAAAGTGCTTCATAGTTTTACTTCTAGGGAAAACTGGATGTAATTTCATTCATATTTCATTCCTTTCACTGATCTAACTATTCATTTTTTTCTTTTACTTTACTTATTCTTAGATAAAGAAAAGCAATTTTTATTTTGTTTTCATATCATAAAAAAGTTTTTAATTATTTTACTTCGTTTTGAAAATTTTTAATTTTATTTTACGTTCTTCATTTAATTTTATTCTATTTTATTGTATACATATTTTTTTATTTTTACTAATTTTCTTACGTTTCTTTTTTTTCCCTTTTCTTTTCTTTCCCTTTTTTCTCTAGTCTGTCAAGCTTATTTCAGCAACCAGACCAAAATACACCTAGGATCTAGCTTCCTTTATTTGATTTTTTGTGTTGTTTTTAATTTTTTAATTTTAACTTTTTGTTTTGAAAATAATTTTTTTTCTTCCTTAAAAATGACAAAAATAAGGAATTCACCCCAAAAGAAAGAACAGGAAGAAATGACAACCAGGGACTTAATCAACAGATATAAACAAGATGTTTGAACTAGAATTTAGAATCATGATAAAATACTAGCTGGGACTGAAAAACACATAGAATCGCTTTCTGTGGAAATAAAAGAAGTAAAATCTAGTCAGGACGAAATTTAAAATGCTATAACTGAAGGGGCATCTGGGTGGCTCAGTTGGCTAAGCGACCGACTTCGGCTCAGGTCATGATCTCGCAGTTTGTGGGTTTGAGCCCCACATCGGGCTCTGTGCTAACAGCTCAGAGCCTAGAGGCTACTTCAGATTCTGTTCTCCCCCTATCTTTACCCCTCCCCTGCTCACTCTCTGTGTCTCTCTCTCAATAATAATAAATAAACATTAAAAAAATTTTTTTTAATTTTTTTTTCAACGTTTATTTATTTTGGGGACAGAGAGAGACAGAGCATGAACGGGGGAGGGGCAGAGAGAGAGGGAGACACAGAATCGGAAACAGGCTCCAGGCTCTGAGCCATCAGCCCAGAGCCTGACGCGGGGCTCGAACTCACAGACCGCGAGATCGTGACCTGGCTGAAGTCGGATGCTTAACCGACTGCGCCACCCAGGCGCCCCCCCCAAAAAATTTTTTTAATGCTATAACTGAAATGCAATCTCAAACATATGCAATGGCAGTAAGGATGGATGAAGCAGAGCAGCGAATTAGCAATAGAGAAGACAAAATTATGGAGAATGACGCAGAAAAAAAGAGGGAAACTAAGGCAAAAGAGCACGATATAAGAATTAAAGAACTCATTAACTCATTAAAAAGGAACAACATCAGAATCATAGGGGTTCCAGAAGATGAAGAGAAAGAAAAAGGGGTAGAAGGGTTATGTGAGCAAATCATAGTGGAAAACTTTCCCAAACTGGGGAAAGACACAGACATCAAAATCCAGGAAGCACAGAGGACTCCCATTAGATTTAACAAAAACTGACCATCAACATGGCATATCATAGTAAAATTCACAAAATACTCAGACAAGGAAAGAATCATAAAAGCAGCGAGGTAAAAAAAAAAAAAAGTCCTTAACCTATGAGGGAAAAGAGATCAGGTTCACAGCAGACATATACACAGAAACTTGTAAGGTCAGAGAGGAGTGGCAAGATATATTCAACGTGCTGAATCAGAAAAATATGCAGCCAAGAATTCTTTATCCAGTAAGGCTGTCATTCAAAATAGGAGGAGAGATAAAGAATTTCCCAAACAAAAATTAAAGGAGTTTGTGACCACTAAAACAGCTTTGCTAGACATTTTGAGAGGGACCCTCTGAGGGGAGAAAAGATGAAACAAAACAAAAAAGACCAAAAGCAACAACAGAAAGGACCAGAGAACACCACCAGAAACTCCAACTCTGCAAGCAACACAATGGCAATAAATTCATATCTTTCAGTACTCACTCTAAATGTCAATGGACTAAATGCTCCAATCAAAAGACACAGGGTAACAGAATGGATAAGAAAACAAGATCCATCTATATGATGTTTTCAAGAGACCCATTTTAGGCCTAACAACACCTTCAGATTGAAAGTAATGGGATGGAGAACCATCTTTTGGAGAACCAAAAGAAAGCTGGAGTAGCCATACTTATATCAATCTATATTTTACAATAAAGACTGTAACATGAGATGAAGAAGGGCATCATATCATAAGTAAGGGGTCTATCCACCAAGAAGACCTAACAATTATAAACATTTATGCTCCAAATGTGAAAGCACCCAAATAATATAAATCAATTAATCACAAACATAAAGAAACTCACTGATAATAACACCACACCATAAGAGTAGAGGACTTCAACACCCCAACTACAACAATGGACAGATCATCAAAACAGAAAATCAACAAGGAAATAATGGCTTTGAATAACACACTGGACCGGATGTACTTAACAGATATATTCAGGACATTCATCCTAAAGCAGCGGAATACACATTCTTCTCGAGTGCCCATGGAACATTCTCCAGAATATATCACATACTGGGACATAAATCAGCCCTCAACAAGTACAAAAATATTGAGATATACCATGCATATATTCAGGCCACAATGCTATGAAACTCAAAATCAAGCACAAGAAAAAATTTGGAAAGACAACAAATACTTAGAGATTAAAGAATATCCTACTAAAGAATGAATGGGTTAACCTAGAAGTTAAAGAGGAAATTAAAAAGTACATGGAAGCCAATGAAAATGATAACACCACAGCCCAAAACCTCTGGAATGCAGCAAAAGCTGTCATAAGAGAGAAGTATATAGCAATCCAGGACTTCCTAAAAAGAAGAAAGGTCTCAGATACACAACCTAACCTTACACCTTAAAGATCTAGAAAATCAAAATAGCAAATAAAACCCAAAACCAGCAGAAGACAGGAAATAAGAAAGACTAGAGCAGAAATCAATGCTATCAAAAACAAAAACAAAAACAAAAACAAACAAACAAAAAACCAATAGAACAGACCAAAGAAACCAGGAGCTGGTTCTTTGAAAGAATTAACAAAATTGAGAACCCCTAGCCAGTTTGATCAAAAAGAAAAAGGAAAGGACCCAAAGAACTAAATGAAGAATGAAAGAGGAGAGATCACAACCAACAGTGCACAAATACAAAAAATAAGAGAATATTATGAGCAATTATATGCCAATAAATTGGGCAATCTGGAAGAAATGGACAAATTCCCAGAAATATACAAACTACCAAAACTGAAACGGGAAGAAATAGAAAATCTGAACAGATCCATAACCAGTAAAGAAATTGAATTAGTAATTAAAAATCTCCCAAAAAACAAGAGTCCAGGACCAGAGGGCTTTCCAGGGGGATTCTATCAAGCATTTAAATTTTTTTTAATGCTTATTTATTTTTCAGAGACAGAGAGAGGGCAAGGGGGGTGGGGGCAGAGAGAGGGAGACACAGAATCCAAAGCAGGCTCCAGGCTCTAAGCTGTCAGCACCGAGTCCAATGTGGGGCTCAAGCTCATGAACCAGGAGATCAGGACCTGAGCTGAAGTTGGACACTTAACCAACTAATCCACCTAAGCACCCCAAATTCTATCAAACATTTCAAGATGAGTTAACACATATTCTTTTGAAGCTGTTCCAGAAAAATAGAAATGGAAGGAAAACTTGCAAATTCATTCTATGAGGCCAGCATCACCTTGATTCCAAAACCAAAGACCCCACTAAAAAAAAGAGAACTACAGACCAATTTCCCTGATGAACATGGATGCAAAATTTCTCAACAAGACAGTAGCCAACCATATCCAACAATACATTAAAAGAATCATTCACCACCATCAAGTGTGATTTATACCTACGATGCAGGGCTGATTCAACATCTGCAAATCAATCAATGTGACAACACATTAATAAAAGAAAGAAAAAGAGGGGTGCCTGGGTGGCTCAGCTGGTTGGGTGTCCAACTTTGGCTCGGGTCGTGATCTTGCAGTCGGTGAGATTAAGCCCCACTTCAGGCTCTGTGCTGACAACTCAGAGCCTGGAGCCTGCTTCAGATTCTGTGTCTCCCACTCTCTCTGCCCCTGCCCCACTTACACTCTGTCTCTCTCTTTCTCAAATATAAATAAACATTAAAAAATAATTTATTTTAAAAAAAAAAGAAAGGACAAGAACCACATGATCCTCCCAACAGATGCAGAGAAGGCATGTGACAAAATACAGAATCCTTTCTTGATAAAAACCTTCAAGAAAAGATGGATAGAAAGATCATAACTCAATACCACAAAAACTAAAAATAGAACTACCTTATGATGCAGCAATTGCACTACTAGGCATTTATCCAAGGGATACAAGTATGCTGTTTTGAAGGGGCATATGCACCCTAATGTTTATGGCAGCACTATCAACAATAGCCAAAGTATGGAAAGAGCACAAATGTCCATCAATGGATTAATAAAGAAGATGTGGTGTATATATATATACAACGGAGTATTACTCAGCAACCTAAAAGAATGAAATCTTTCCATTTGCAACTACATGGATGGAACTAGAGGGTAATATGCTAAACAAAAGTAGTCAGAGAAAGACAAATATCATATGACTTCACTCATATGAGGACTTTAAGACACAAACTAGATGAACATAAAGGAAGGGAAGCAAAAATAATATAAAAAAGGGAGAGGGACAAAAACATGAGAGATTCTTAAATATGGAGAACAGAGGGTTACTGGAAGGGTTGTGGGAGGGGGGATGGACTAAATGGGTACAGGGCATTAAGGAATCTACTCCCGAAATCATTGTTGCACTATATGCTAACTAACTTGGATGTAAATTAAAAATATAAATTAAATAAAAATTAAAAAAAAGAAAGATCATACCTCAAGATCATAAAAGCCATATACAAATACCCACCAATAATAACATCCTCAATGGGGAAAAACTGAGAGCTTTCCCCCTAAGGTCAACAATAAGACAGGGATGTCCACTCTCACCACTGTTACTCAACATATTATTCACAGATGACATGATATGGATGGAACACCATGGGAACACCCAAAAGATTCTACAAAAAAAACTGCTAGAACTGATCCATGATTTCAGCAAGTGCAGGATATAAAATCAATGCACAGAAACTGGCTGCATTCCTATATACCAATAATGAAGCAACAGAAAGAGAAATCAAGGAATTGATCTCATTTATAATTGCACCAAAAACCGTAGGAATAAATAACCAAAGAGGTAAAAAATCTATACACTGACAACTACAGAAAGCTCATGAAAGAAACTGAAGAAGACACAAAACAATGGAAAAATGTTCCATTCTCATGGACTGGAAGAACAAATATTGTTAAAATGTTGACACTACCCAAAGAAATATATACATTCAAGGCAATCCCTACCAAAATAACACCAGAATTATTCACAGAAATAGAAAAAACAATCCTAAAATTTGTATGGAACCAGAAAGGTCCCCAAATAGCCAAAGCTATCCTGAAAAAGAAAACCAAAGCTGGAGGCATCACAATTCTGAACTTCGAGCTGTATTACAAAGCTGTAATCATCATGACAGTATGGTACTGGCACAAAAACAGACACACAGATCAATGGAACAGAATAGAGAACCCAGAAATAGACCCACAAACATATGGCCAACCAATCTTTGACAAAGCAGAAAAGAATATCCAATGGAAAAAACCAGTCTTTTCAGCAATGGCGTTTGGAAAACTGGACCACTTTCTTATGCTGTACATAAAAATAAACTCAATGGATGAAAGATCTAAATGTAAGACAGAAAGCCATCAAAATCCTAGAGGAGAAAACAGGCAACAACCTCTTTGACCTCAGCCACAGCAACTTCTCACTCACAATGTCTCTGGAGGTAAGGGAAACAACAGAAGAGTGAACTGTTGGGACCGCATCAAGATAAAAAAGCTTCTACCCAGAATAGGAAACAATCAGCAAAACTAAAAGGCAACCAACAGAATGGGAGAAGATATTTGCAAATGACATATCAGATAAAGGGTTAGCACCCAAAATCTATAAATAACTTATCAAACTCAACACCCCCACAAAAAAATAATCCAGTGAAGATTATTGGGCAAAAGACATGAATAGACACTTTTCCAAAGACAACCAGATGGCTAATAGACACACGAAAAAATGCTCAGCATCACTCATCATCAGGGAAATACAAATCAAAACCACAATGAGATACCATCTCACACCTGTCAGAATGGCTAGAAGTAACAACAGCAGGCAACAACAGATAGTAATGAGGATGCGAAAAGAGGAACACTTTTGCACTGCTGGTGGGAATGCAAACTGATGCAGCCACTCTGGAAACCAGCGTGGAGATTCCTCAAAAAGTTAAAAATAGAACTACCCTACAACCCAGCAATTGCACTACTAGGCATTCATCCAAAGGATACGGGTGTGCTGATTCGAAGGGGCACATGCACCCCAATGTTTATGGCAGTGCTATCGACAATAGACAAAGTATGGAAAGAGCCCAAATGTCCATCGATGGATGAATGGATAAAGATGTGGTATGTATGTATGTATATATACATACATACCACACATACATACCACATCGTCTTTCATACACATACATACATATACATACACACACATACATACATACATACATATAATGGAGTATTACTCGGCAATCAAAAAGAATGAAACCTTGCCATTTGCAACAACATGGATGGAACTAGAGGGCATTATGCTTAGCGAAATTAGAGAAAGACAAATATCACATGACTTCATTCATATGTGGAGTTTAAGGTACAAAACAGATGAACATAAGGGAAGGAAAGCAAAAATAATATAAAAACAGGGAGGGGGCAAAACATAAGGGACTCTTTATAAAGAGAACAAACTGAGGGTTGTTGGAAGGGTTGTGGGTGGGGAGGATGGGGTAAATGGGCAAGGGATATTAAGGACGAAACATGTTGGGATGAGCACTAGGTGTTACATGCAGGGTATGAATCACTGGATTCTACTCCTGAAAGCATTATTGCACTATACGCTAGCTAACTTGGATGTAAATTTTAAAAAATAAATAAAAATAAATGAAATAGAAAAAAAATAATAAACCAAGGGCTAATTACATTCTTTGCCACTCTATGGGGAAAGCTTGCTTATGATGCTACTCTGTTTAAAAAGGGGAAAACTGATTTGAGAGATGGAAAGGGACAGATAACAGATTACACTGTTTTGAGTACTTCATCCAGCCAACATAAAAGCCTGATTTTTCATTTATATGTGCTAATATATTCCTTTTTTGCTTAAGCCAATTTCAATTGGTTTTGAAGAGGTACATGGAAAATTAGAAATAATATATTGCAGAAATTAGAAAATTTTGTTCGCCTATTTCCAATACTGACCTGGTATAATCTGTATATATGGGTGTCACTTTGTTGGGAAAGGCAAAGTCATATGCAGTCTTCCCCTATTTGTTCATATAAGAATGGTCCCTGGGCCTGGAACACTGCCAAGTTATGGCCTTGTGAGGCAATATCTTCCCCTGTTTCAGGCTCAGAGAGTTTTCCCTTGTTCTACTAAGTGTTTGTATCAATAGCCCTTGGGCACACCCTCGGTTTCCAGTATTTCAGACTCCACAGAGGTGGCAAGGTCCTTCTGTTGCACAAGAGGGATGTGTGTAGGCCTTGTGTTCTACACTGGCTGCCAGGTGGGAGACTTGCTGGCCATAGGGACTGACATACTATTGGAAGTGATCTTGCTCTGTCTCTTCTCCATGTAAGTAAAAGTGTTCAATCCACTGCTTGACTACATTGTGTCTTCCCTGGCAACTCCAATATCAAGATGTAATGGGCAGAAATGTTTGACTTCTACTCCTGATGGCTAGCATACTGATAATCTCTGCTATCCTCCATGTAGTTAGAGTCCTCCCCTGGCATGGGGAATGGGTGCACAGTCTTCTGCTTGACATTTCTCTTCAATGGAAGCAGAGAAAACTTCACCATGAATCTACAGTGTAAACATAGAACCATCTCAAAGTAATATAATCTAATCCTCCTTAAGGAAGTCAATGTAAACAAAATGAGGCCCAAGGCTATATTTGTGACCATTAGAAGCTGGTGTTGCAGAAACTGTTTCTCAGGATTTAAAGATCTTGACAGATAGATGAAAAATATCACTTTGGGAGAGGAATCAGTATAAAGAATAAGAGGAATTTTAAAGCAGATCAAATGAAAGCAAAAATAGTTCACTATAGGGAAGGAATCCAAAAATAGCATATCAAGGTAATACTATCACATGCACAAGTATATAATCCAACTTTTAATTATGATTGTTTAAAGTAATTACTGACTTTTCTACCAGACCAAATATCATTAACGTTTTATTTCATAGTGGGATTTATTAGTGTCAAAAAGAAACAAGTCATTTTCACTAATTTCTTGGAAAACAAGAACTCAGATTCTTTCTCACTCAAGCACATTAAAATTGCTGATTTTATTTATTTAAATGTGTAAATTGGTGAATGAAGCACATATTTATAACTTGATATGTAAATAAATGCATCAAAAATTATGTATAAGTGTTCATAATAATCACTCTAAATTATAAATAAAGGACCTATTATTTATATAATAAGCCAACGCTCAGAAATAACTATAATATCCTTTCGGAATTAATTAGAACTTGAAATTTTCTTACATAAAGACCTAATTTTTGTTATATAAAAGATACTCCAAGGGCACCTGGGTGGCTCATTCGGCTAAACTTCTGATTTTTGATCTAGGCACAGATCATGATCTCATCGTTCTTGGAATGGAGCCCAGCATTGGGCTCTGCACTGTCAGTGCAGAGCCTGCCTGGTATTCTCTCTATTCTCTCTCTCTTCCCCTCCTGTCACTCACGCTCACTCTCAATAAATAAGTAAATAAACAAACATTAAAAAATATATTTTAAAAGATACTCCACAATTTTAATGGGGATGATTTTAATTAATAAATGCATGCTTAAATGTGAAACTACGTATAATTATATGAAAATTTTCTATGACAGAGAACTATAAAAATCAGTATGTATATGGATAAAAATTATTTAAAATATAAAAAATATTATGAAGCCAGTTCCAGTTAAGTGACTACCAACCTGTTTTCTCTACTTCTTGGGCATGTAGCTAGACTAATTTCTTAGCTTCCCTTGCAGACTGGAATGGCCATGTGACTATACGACTGAGTACTGGTCAATGGAATATGAGAAGTTATTGTTTTCAGACCCATCCCCTAAAACTTCCTATCTGTATCCCCTATCTTGTTTACCCTTGGCCACCTTTTACAGATGAGTCAAGTGACCTTTTGAAGCCTATGCTCAAGATGGCAGAACTACTAGAAAGATTGAGTCTTGGTTCCTGACTTCACATCTGGAGAGCCACTTCCTGATCAAAAACACTTATTATGGATTATAAATGAGTGATAAATAAACCTCCATTATATTTGAGCTATTATATGATTTGTCAAATTTTTTGAACAGCAAGATTACCTTAACACAGCTTATTATTATATCATTAATATATGGCTACGAATATTCATGATTGCTTTGTTACTCTAATTAAAACATTTTAATATCCCCCAAACTCAGCACAAATACTTAATTCAAACTGAGAAATATTTTTAAAAAATTTTTTATGTTTATTTATTTTTGAGAGTGAGAGAGACAGAGCATGAGTGGGGGAGGAGCAGAGAGAGATGAAGACACAGAATCTGAAGCAGGCTCCAGGCACTAAGCTGTCTGCACAGAGCCCGACACAGGGCTCGAACTTAGACTGTGAGATCATGACCTGAGCTGCAGTCGGTGGCTTAACTGACTGAGCCACTCAGGTGCCCTCAAATTGTGAAATATTTTAATGTTCATAAGTAGTCTACATTTTAAATAAAAATTTTTTTAAGTTTATATTTTGCTTAATCCTAACAGATCCTAATTTTTAACATTTGAATTAACATTAACCTTAATGGCTTTAGTGATCAATTGAATTTTTGGCCAAAATATATATGTTTTAATAAGAATAATGTAGTCTCTTTTACTAAATTAAAAAATAAAAATAAAAACTAGTCATCAGTTTTATCACATTCCTATAAAGCATCTCAAAAGTAACAAAATGTTTCAAGAAAACTGCCAGAAAATAACTCCAGAATAACTTTAAAAGAAGTAAAAATGTTCTCATCACCATAGCTTTCATTTGATAAGAATTAACATATATTCAGAAAAAAAAACAGATGAAAATAAAATGAAACCATTCCTAGAGAAGATCTTGAGGTAGTAGTTTTTCTCAATTTTCTCAATTTTGTATTCTAACATTTACCCATCCATTCATCTGCTCATCCATCCATCCATCCATCCATCCATCCATCCATCCATCTATTTTCTTTGGTTCACTGATTCAATAAATGTATATTAGTCTCCTTTTCTGATAGGCATAGTATTAGAATCTGCTAATATAAAGATGAAAGGTGCAGATGATACACTTTTAGGAGTTCATTGTCTAGTATTTTCAAGAACAACAAACCAACAAAATTCACAATTACTTACTAAAATCACAATAACAGTAAGTATTATTTACAGAGCATATGAAGCACTGGGGGAGCCCCTAATTCAGACCAAGCAGAGGTTTTAAGGATAAGCTAGGATTTTAAGGGTCTAGGTTTGATGGATGAGAATTAAAAATGGCGAAATTAGTGAGAACTTCAACTATGTAAAGACAGGTAAAAAAAGAGCATGGAAAACTCATAGAAGTACTAGTCAGTGGGGAAAATAATAAGTGAGAAGACACAACTGTACAGAAGTCAGTTCATGACATGCCCCTCAGTTTCCTTATTTCATAGTCAAATGATCATTGCCATCCCACCTTTTAATGTTCTCCTTCCACACTGTATTAACTTCTCTTTGTTTTTAATTTTAAGCTCTAGCCAGATCCTGTGGCAAAAGAACAATTTCACTCAACATCCTATTTCATAATATACTTTAAATGACGACTGATTAGCTACTAAATTTTGCAATTGCATAGTATACAGATTACAAATTTATTTGAAGTTCATTGGGGTTTTTTAATGTAACATATTTATACTTTTCAATTCTGGAATTTCTGTTTAATTTTTAATAGTTCCCATTTTTCTTCTGAGATGTTCCACCTGTTCAAACAAAAATTGTTCTGAGCTGGAATAAGTGAGGAGGTTACTACATAGAGAAAGAAAAACTTGGAAAATGAACAGCATTTAAAAAAACAGGAAAGATAGAAGAATGAAAGAGAATGAGTAGAGACACTGAGAAAGAAATGCCTGTGATATATTTAGGTAAATGACAAAAGAATAAGGTATGTTGGTGGGAGGAGGAAGAAAAGAAAAAAAAATGTCATAAAGAGGTACAGGAACAGAATGGGAAGATCTTGACATTCTTGAAATCCAAGAAGAAGAATTCAACACTATATAGTAGTCAAAATACATCCTCATCTATTTCTTGACCACAGAGACCATAGAATAAAAACATTTCAGGAAGGCTCATTTGGCAGTGTTACACAGGCATCGGTCATAACACTTTGACACATTCTCACATATTAGTCTTTATGACAACTCTTTAAGGCAGGGATTACTATGTTCATTTTACAGAAGAGGAAACTGAAGCTCAAAGAAAGCAACTAACCAGACATATAGGTAGTAAAAGGAAACATCAAAATACATATCCTGATTTGTACAACTCTAAAATACATGCTTTTTATGCTCTATAGATGACCAGGTCAAGACACTATAATCCAAATGTAGAAAGTTAAGGGCATATAGTAGAGTGAGTTTATTATCTAATTCAATAAAATTTATTACCTGAATACTATGTTCCAGATATCATTTTAAGCCCTGGATAGTCAACAACAACAAAAATAAAAAATAACTTCTGCTCACAGTAAAGCCTACATTTTAACCAAAGGACCCAAACAAATACAGTAAGTAAAATGCATGGTATGTTAGATGATGATAGTAATGTGGAGGAAAAAAAAGTAGAAAAGAGGGGTAGGAATTGCCAAGGTGGCTAATTTTGAATAGGGTGATCAGGGAAGACCACACTGAGAAGTTGATGTTTGATTAAAAACCTGAGAGAACATGCCATAAAGATACCTGGGAAAGATAACTACAGAAAGAAAGACCAGCAAGTGCAAGAATATTGAAGCAGCAGTGTGCCTGGTGTTTTCCAGCAATGGCAATGAACCAAATGTGGCTAGAACAGCGTGGGTAGGGAACAGAGTGGTGAAAATTAGGTGTGAGAGGTAAGGATGGGGCAAGGGTGGGTATGCAGGTCATGAAGGGCCTTTTGAGCCAGTATAAGGACTTTGCCTTTTCCTCAGAGCAAGATCAGAAACCACATAAGGGTTCTAAGTAGAGATGTGACATAATTTAACCTACATTCCAATAGGATCTCTTTGGCAGCTTTTTTAAGAATACACTGTAGGGAGGGACAATGGTGGTAACAGGAATGCCAGTTTAATAATCCAGGCAAAGGATGATAGTGGCTTAGAACACGGTGGCAGTAGTAGGGCTGGTACGAAGTGGTTGCATTCTAGATATATTACGAAGGAAGAGTGAGTAGGATTTCAAAACCAAGTGCTTGTGAGGCATGAAAAAAAGAGGAGTGTGCAAGTGCTCCTTTTGGAGGACAGAAGTTGGATGGACAGAGTCACTATTTACTGAAATGGGAAAAATGAAAGTCCAGATGGTTTGAAGATGAAATGCAGAAGTTCATTTTTATCCATGTTAAGTTTGAAAAGGATATTTGACATGAATGGGGAAGTCATATAGGAAATTAAGTATAACAGTTTGGAGTTCAGAAGATCATCTAAGCTGTAGCTGTAAACATGGGATATGTTAGTCCAAGGTAGGTATTTAAAGCTGTGAGACTATTCAGCATGCTCAGCCAAAAGAGTCAGTACAGATAAAGAGATGTCCGGGGAATGAGGCTTAGAGCCCTTAAGTGTTAAGTTGTCAGGGAGCTGAGGAAGAACCAGCAAAGGAGAGTGAAAAGGGGTAGCCAGCCAAGAAGGAAGAAAATCAGGAGAGTGTGGTATCTAGGAAGTCCAGTGAAGAAAGTATGCACGTGAAGGAGGAGAGCATGGTCAGCATTGGCAAATGTTCCTCACAGATCAAGTATGAAAAGGGTAAGAAACGTCTACTGGAATTATCAATGTGGAAGTCAGTGTAGACCTCAGCAAGGCAGTTCTGGGACCTGGTGAAAGAGAAAGCCTGATTGAATTGGTCTTAAGAGAAAACAGAGGAGGGACACGGGAAAAAGAAAAACATTCTTCTAGAGTTTTATTGTAAACATGAATAAAGAAATGTGGCATTTTCTGGAAGGTGAAGTGGGGTCAAGTAGGGATGATGAGAATAAACAAATGGGAACTCTCTGGTAGACCAGGAAAATGAAAGAAACAGGAATGAATCAAACATAAAATTATTTGTCCTGGAAGAATGAAATAAAGATGGAACATGGGCACAGGTATAGATTTGGATGGGAAGATGATTAATGTGTATTTTCACAGTTTGAGTTTTAAATGACAGAGGGATGTTTAGGAAAAGAGGCCTTATCAGCAATTGTAATACAGAACTGGAGAGCAGTGAGAAGTTGAAAGTAGAATTATAGATTTGGAAATAAATAGCATTTAGTTATTACTACCTGAACTCAAAGAGCAGTTCCCCCTCTGTGGAAGAGAATGCCCAAGAAAGAACAGAGAACCAAGGGAATGTGAGAAGAAAGGAGACAGCTAAGGAGAACATAAACAATTAGGATAGTGGTTGCATGGTTGACAGAAGACTCAAGGAGCAAACAGGGAGAGAGGTCAAAACATAAGAGACTCTTAAATATGGAGAACAAAAAGAGGGTTACTGGAGGGGCAGTAGGAGGGGGGATGGGCTAAATGGGTAAGGGGCATTAAGGAATCTACTCCGGAAATCATTGTTGCACTATATGCTAACTAACTTGGATGTAAATTTAAAAAATAAATTTTTTAAAAAAGGAGAAAATGAGCAAATTTGGAAACTCTGTCCTAATCACCCAAATCTGAGTCCACTATGTTTCCCATGTGTTTAATACTACCTTGTATTTCCCGTTACTTGCTACACTGTTTCATAATAGCCTATGTCCATGTCTATGTCCACTGCTGAACTACAAGTTCAGTGATAATAGGGGCCCTATCACTCTTCTTGACTGCTACATATATCTCAAGGCCTAGCACAGAATGTGGCACACAGCCAATATATGATAAATAACCACTGACCATATTATAAAATGTATTATGCTATAAATACCATAACCATTTCCTGCTTAAAAAAAATCAAACCACTTTCCATGACCTACAAGACCTTATCTAATCTGGATTCCAACTTCATTCCATTTTATTCTCTACCCAGTTCAGTATACTCATTCTATACCAATGGTCTCTGGCCTCTTTTCTGGTACTTAACATAGCAAGCTCATTCTCACCTCAGGAAACAGAATTTCCTTTCATTCCAAATTTTCTTTTCTTGGTATCTATGTGACTGGATCCTTCTCTTCCTTCAGATTACAGTTTATACTACACTCCTCAGAGAGGCCTCCTTTATCCACTATATGTAAGCAACCACACCCCACTCTCAGTTACTTGATCTCATTACTAAGCATAAATCAGAATATCTTGGTTAACTAAATATGCTTTTAGGTTTATAAACAATCAAAGCATCAAGAAAAAAACTTGAAGTATACCTTCTCGTTATATGATCTAGAATTTTTATGCTTTAGACTGTGACATTACTATGTCTAGAAAAGATCACTTTCTTCAGTGTTTATGGCTGGATTCCCAAAACCATAAAATGCCACTTGCTCCAAAGGATAAGATAAAATTAGCAAACTTGTAAATCAAAGGGCAAAGATACAAGCCCCTAATGATAATATGATCCCTTCTCCTCTTCTTCCATTTTCCCTTCTGTTTTCTATCTCCTTCTTCACACACACACACACACACACACACACGCACACATGCACACACACTTCTGTCCTGTATGGTGTGCTGATTATACATTCTATCAGAAGGGGGATAACACCAGTACAAAGACAATAAGTTATTATAAATGTGAAACACAAACTCAGAGAATATTTGACTGAGGCCTCATCTGGCACTTTGCTTAACTCTTATGAAGGATGTCACTGAGCCAATACAATCTTTTAAAATTATGTTGGTAAAGGGGTTTCTGAGTGGCTTAGTCAGTTAAGCATCCGATTTCGGCTCAGGTCACGAACTCGCGGTTCATGAGTTTGAGCCCTGTGATGGGCTCTGTGCTGACAGCTTGAAGCCTGGAGCCTGCTTCAGATTCTGTGTCTCCCTCTCTCCACCCCTCCTTCCCTCATGCTCTTTCTCTCTCTCTCTCAAACATAAGTAAACATTAAATTTTTTTTTTAAATTACGTTGGTAAAATGACCTCATCTTAATTTACATAGTCCAGAGCTTTGGAAGGCACAGCTATAAGAGGATAAAATGAGTTCTGGTTAGATATAATAAAATAAGTGAGATGAAAGACACTGGTACTATCAAATTTTTAAAAAGCAGTCCAATGACCAAAAAACAATTATTAAGCACTTACTATATGCTAGGAATAACAGGCACTTGGGATGGACAATAAAAAAATAAATAAAACACTGCTCTTCGGTTTACAATTAAATTCTTAGCGAATTTTACTTCAATGAAGATGGAAGGGAGAAGTAGGTATTGGGGGCAGGCTGTGAGGGAGAAGACAGAACTTTAAGGAACAAGTGAGCAACAGTGAATATAGGTTTGAAGAACTGAAAATGAGAGTAAGAGAAGAATGATAACCCTTTAAATACTACTTTCATACTTTATTTGGTACTTTAACAACATTGTCATTTAATTTAAAGTATAAAATATTAATTAAAAGTTAAGTTATACAGAATGTAAGGTAAAAATCATATGATCATCTCAATAGATGCATAAGAAAGATCTGACAAAATATCCTTTTTCATGATAAAAACACTCAACAACTTGGGTATAGAAGAAACATACCTCAACAGAATAAAGGCCATATATGACCAGTCCACAGCTAACATCATACTCAGTGGTGAAAGGGTGAAAGTTTTTCCTCTAAGAGCAGGGACAAGACAAGGATGCCTACCTTCACCACTCCTATTCAACACAGTACTGGAAGTCCTAGCCAGAGCAATGAGGCAAAAAAAAAGAAATAAAAGTCACCCAAATCAAAAAAGGAAAAGGTAAAATTGTTTGTTTGCAAAGGATATGATTTTATATATAGAAAATCCTAAGGACTACCAAAAAACTAGAACTAATCAACAAATTCAGTAAAATTGCAGTATGCAAAACCAACATGCAGAAATAAGTTCCATTTCTATACACAAATAATAAAATATTTGAAAAATAAATAAAGGAAACGACCCTATTCACAATAGCTTTAAAAAAAAATAAAAGACTTAGGGATAAATTTAATCAAGGAGGGAAAGATCTGCACACTGAAAACTACAAGACTTTGATGAAAAAATTAAAGAAGACACAAAGCAATGGGAAGATAATCTGTGCTAATGGACTGGAAGAATTAATATTATTAAACGTTCCATATTACACAAAGTAATCTCTTTCAAAATTCCAATGGCAATTTTCATAGAAATAGAAGAAACAACCCTTAAAAGGTAAGTTATTTTGTCCTGATGACCAATCAAATTTGTATGCACAGGAGCAGAAAAAGAAGGCAAGGGCAAATTAGGGCCATATCACTGTAATCTGAGATCCAAAGATTTGTGAGGGCAAGAAGAAAATGATTGCGAGTAGTTGATTATCTAAGATGCCAACATTTTTTTTTAACGTTTATTTATTTTTGAGACAGAGAGAGACAGAGCATGAACGGGGGAGGGGCAGAGAGAGAGGGAGACACAGAATCGGAAGCAGGCTCCAGGCTCTGAGCCATCAGCCCAGAGCCCGACGCGGGGCTCGAACTCACGGACCGCGAGTTCGTGACCTGAGCTGAAGTCGGACGCTTAACCGACTGAGCCACCCAGGCGCCCCAACATTTTTTAAATTTTCTAAAACAATACTCTAGTGAAGAGTGCACAAACTATTGAATGTAAGAACCACCGAGGAAGTTTATTAAAAATAACCCACTTCCAGACATTCTGATTCAGTAGGCCAAGATGAGAAAGACTATAGAAACATTATTATTCAAGTGACAAATATAAAGATCAGGGTAATATTTATCTAAAAAGTAGAATTGAGATTCAAACACAAGTCTGTTTGAGTTCAAAACTCTTTTTCTCCATACTATAATGCCAATACAAGGTATGAATACATGTTATTGAATAAATTAGCATAATGCTTTAATGCCGAGTCTCAGTTAGTGAGGATGATAATAATAACTATGACAATAGAGATACTTCCAGTGTTCAGGAAACTGGCACAAAACTAGGAGTAAAGGCTAAAAGAAAATATTCTAAAGCCTTCAAGAATAGATTTATTTGAGCAACACAGATTGGATGAATATAGGAAATGATATAACATGTCAGTGTTTGTCTCATTGATTTTGGGGGCAAGCAATGTCCACTTTACTAATACATAATTCTTACTGGGTTCATTACCTTTGTTCATTTTAGAGCTTTTCATCTCCTGTCAAATTCATCTTCTTGACTACCTTATTCTTTCTCCAAATTCAAACTTTGTTTCTCACTGTTAGTTATCTGATAGCATAGACTGGCAGCTATCAACTACATAAAACCATTGTGAAACTGTAAGCAACTGAAACATTTGAACTTTAAAAAGCATAGAAGGTTGAAACAAAAACTCTGACAAAGGTAAGTGAAAATAACATGAGAAATTTTAAATATCTAGACCTGAGATTAAAGCAGACCACACAGTATCTCTTCTATCTACTTTTACTGACTTTGATTGCATAATGGAGAATCTTAATTCTTCAACTGTTAGAGGGTGAATGAATTCCAATATTCAGTAATCACATCTCAAATGGCCACATGAAAAAACACATTGAAAGCATGAGTGCTTTCAGTAATTTGGGGGGGCGGGTGTGGTTACCAGTCCACAATTCCATTAGAATTACTTTGCTCTTCAAGGTGAAAAACATTTCCCTGAACACTGAAGTGATTATCATCACTGACATATCTCTTTAAGCTCAGGCTCCAGACTGATTTCCTATGGCATTAGGAAGCAAAATGGGATTCTTTGATAACGGCAGGCTGTCCAAGGCCTTTACTCCAAAAGAGAATCAAGAATTCTCAAAAGCATACCTTGAAATAGAATTACAAATTAGTTCCATTATGATAAATGCACAAGGTAACTGTAGCATGTGGCTGAAAGTTGTCAAAAGTTAACACCATCATTATCCAGAAAGTGAGATTAGAAGAAAGTCAAGTTAGTATTCAACTTTCAAGAAAATATGACAATAATCCCCTGAATGTAAAGTACAGATTCTTAGGGAAATCATAATAATTAGGCCCTTCTATTAGTAAGATTAAATTCCAGTTGGTTTAGAGAGAGATCAGAGAAAATGTAACTAGTGAAATAAAAACTGACATGTTGCAGCTGCAAAGTAAATACAATGATAATATCACAAGCTTCATAAATTTCAAATATTCTAAATATATTTTTCTTTAGGAATTCTTTAGGAAGGCACTTTACAGCCTTTGGATACCTTAATAGAATGCTTATAATATTAAGAGATATTTTAGTGTCAAATACATCTTAAGTGCATGCACACAATAATGCTTTGCATTGGTTGGGTGCATCATAATCAGCAAGAATCATTAACAATTAGGAAAAAACAAGGTGTTTGCTTAGGCACTTTTTCTTTATGATTAATGGAAAAAAACTGCTTCAAAAATAGCCTGTCTCAACTCATACAGAAAGAATAACAGGGATGAATTTTAAAAATGTTTATCACAGAATACTGAGGAATTTGGGGTGCCTGGGTGGCTTAGCTGATCAAGTGACTGACTCAATTTCAGCTCAGGTCATGATCTCACAGTCTTGAGATTGAGCCCTAAATCAGGCTCTGTGCTGGACATGGAGCCTGCTTAAGACTGTCTCTTTCCCTCCCGCTCTGCTTTACTGCTGTGCGCATATGCTTTCTTATGCTCTCAAAAAATAAATAAATAAGTAAATATGTATAAAAAAAAAGAATACTAAAGAATTTTAAAATTAAAATATAAATGATACATATGTTCCTATATTCTTATAGATTTTTCATTATATATGTTATCAGGAACCAAATGTGGTATTTATAATGTAAGATTTCCTTATTGTCAGTGAAAGAAATGTATTACTACAAAAGGAAGACACGACTTGGTCTAAGATGTTGGTGTTTTTATGTTGTGAGGAAGTTTATTTTATTTTATTTATTTTATTTTTTTTAACATTTATTTTTGAGACAGAGAGAGACAGAGCATGAGCAGGGGAGGGTCAGAAAGAGAGGGAGACACAGAATCCAAAACAGGCTCCAGGCTCTGAGCTGTCAGCCCAGAGCCCGATGCAGGGCTCGAACTCACGGACCGCGAGATCATGACCTGAGCCGAAGTCGGACGCCCAACCGACTGAGCCACCCAGGTGCCCCAAGTGAGGAAGTTTATAATATAGTTTGACCAAGTATTTCGTGTAATCTTCAAAATAAATGGTGAGGCATTCATTATTTGAAATAACCAATAGAGAGAGTTCTTCGGAGATTAGAAAGACTCCATCTTAGAGCTTTATCCATAGGTCTGTATCTACGTTCAGTTATCAGTTTCTGATGTCCATGGCCTATCAAATCAATTCAACAAATATTTATTAAGTGTGCGGGTGAAGAATTATGCTTAATTCCTCACAAATACAGGGATAAGTATTTCTCCTGTCATCAAGAGGTTTATAAGCAAAGCCAAAACAGATTCATGCATAAATAATACATAGCAGATGATGAAATTTACATAACTCATTTGTAAATAAAATGTTAATGTTATCCAATCCAAATAGTTGGCTTTCAATAGGAGGATCAAAACAGGTCTTGTAATATTTTTAATAAAAGGTTTTGTGAGGGATGGTTTTCAATATGTAGAAGCTAGAGAAAAGAATCATATATGAATGAAATATTGTGAACACAGGCAGAGATAAGTAAAGACAGATGTGCTGGAGAGTCACCCATTTTATCAAAACATTCTATTTCTCTAAGACATTAATGGGAGAAAGCTGGAAACATATAATGAAGTTAGAAGATGGAGCCTTGAATGCCAGAGTTAAAAGTCTATATTTAATTTTTACAGTGAGGACCAGGTCTAGCTTTGAGAAGGAGACTGGCATGATCAGAACTGCACTTAAGGCATACTGACTTGGCAGTAGTGTTAAGAAAAAGCTGCAGCAAGTGAAGAGGAGACACTAAAGGCATGTGGACAGAATAAAAGACTCAAAGTAACTCAGTGAGCAGTAATAAGAGTATGCACCTGCAAAATGGCAAGCATGATGAAAAGGTGAGGGTAGGTCAATCTGGAAGATATTAATGACTTAAGGACTGTCACTAATAACCACTGATGACATGACTTTCATGACTAACCACTGGGTTAGGATCAAGACCTTGTAAGATATCAGACCTAAATTCAGATCCCAGTTTTACCTTTTGGTAGCTCTATAACCCTAGACAAGTTATTTTACTCTTGATTTCTACATTGAGGATAACAAAACCTACCCATGGCACTTTTGTGAGGAATAAAAAAAGACAATGATTTTAGCATGCTTAACACAACGTCTAAAACATAGTTAAAACTTAGTACAATATAAATGTTAGCTTCTAGTATTATATTTGCAGAGATGATAGTTTGGCAAGTGTTTATTAATTTTTAGCAGCCACTTCTCACTGTTCACATTGTAGCTGTGGTCATTTAAATACCCCAGAACTTTCTGTATGCATTTCTTCCCCAATTAAATCTCTCTAATCTTACAATTAAACCATAGAATTTTTAGGAATCTAAATATAGGATTTTATTTTATTATAACTCCCACTGAATTCTGTTTTTACTTTGAAGCAAGAATCTGTTTATTGAAGTAATTTTTCATATAAATTCAATTATTTGTCATGTTTGCTATTCCTCTCTAACATCTGCAGACCTAAGTATGATAGATGACTTTTTTTCATGGCAAAATATTGACGAAGACCAATCCAAGAATAGAACATTTGGCATTTCACTAGAGAAATCCCCTTTATGTTGATATTGAGTAGTTATTTGAAAGTGTGAACAAAGTTGGGACAAAATCTATGAAACAAAAATAAAAATAGTATGTCTTTAGCAGCACAAAAAGAGTAGTTCTTTTTCTGTGACTGACAGAAAGTCGTGTTAAACTTTTTTTATTTTAACTGAGGAGGAAACTAAAACTTGGAAAGATCCACAACTTTCAAATATCACCCTCCTAGTAAGTGGCAGAACAGTAAAAACCTGTCCTTGGACTCTGTAATTCATGTCCAAATAATTAAACATGTTTCTCAATAAAAATGGTTTATTTACATGGGTTTATATGTACTCTTTCATGCAGTGTTTGCCTTTTCATGCAATTATTCATTCAATAAAATTTCACTGATAGATCACTACATGTAAGGTACTGTGCTAGGCAGGATGTGATTATAGATATCAATCAAATATAGACCCAACAATCAAGAAGTCTGTAAGAAGCAATATAAAAATGTGTACATACACAACACAAAGCAGAACAAAGAGATGTGTCATGAAAGGTAGAAGCAATTGTGTTGGAAGTTCATAAAAATGACTCTTCTCTTCTAGAAGCCAAGGATATCTCAATGACCTTCCTAGATTCACTACAGGTACAAGTTCTTCCTGGGATGAGAGGAGGGATAAAAGACTTACCATTCTGATTATGAAGTTCTCCTTGTATGTACATATGGTACACACATACAGTTAACACTATTAACTTCAAAATATTAATGTAAGTCAACAGAACCTATGCATTCCCTAAATCCTGAAAAATCTGTTAGGACAATCCAAGCCTAGGTTTAGTACAGAGCAGCCTGAGTCACTGCTGCCAAAAAAATTTGTTCAACTATAAAAGGTATGAATTATTTAAATTAGAAATATTCTGAATACTCCCTGTAAGATTAATAGTTACTGCTGCTTAAGATTCAGTTCCACTGTAAAAAAAAAAAAACCTCATGTGCTGAAGAGTCATTTATAATCCTGCAAGAACGCTCTATCTTATGTTTCAGAAAATTCATTTCCCAAAGTGCTCTGAATATAACTGGATGACACAACCACCAAAGTCTCTCACAATTCTGAAATTAGTACATTCCTGATATTAAGCTCTAGAAATTATATTTTTTAAAGTAAACTTAATTTTAGAAACACCATTTGTATTCTAGGCAACCTAGTTTGATTCTACTAACCTTTAAGACCTGATGAATTCTTGCACCAAATTAAGTATATTTTATGTAGATAACCCCCAACAACTCCCCTGAGAGTTTTCTCAAGCAGATTATAGAAGCTTAGTATAAAATAATGAAATGCTGAATCTTAAAATCTTGATATACTAAAGTAAACCATCTTGCTTCAGAAGGTTCACCCGTAATTAAAGATTTTACATTGGAAAAAAAAAATGAAAGAACAGAAAAGAAGTGTACTGGTTGATTTATAATGCACATAACCTGCCAATACCATCCCTTTCAAACAGTAAGTTTTACATGCTGTTTGTATCCAAGTTTCCCTTAGGAGAAAAACCATATAAAGCATTTCATCCCATAAGCTTCCTATTTACTTCTTAGAAACATAAGCTAATGAGGCAATAATGCTTCTTCTATTTTAAATCTTAAAAAAAGTTTTCCTGAAATCTAGATTCTGAAGTCTGCTCTAATGACCTGTATGCTATAATCAAATTTTGTGGCATAGTGTATTCACATTTAAGAGCTGTGCACATTGTGTACACACATGGAGGAAGCAATGAATATATGACTTAGGAAAATAAATGAAGGGAATAGAACATTTTTTCGGATTATTTTATATTCTTTTAAAATTCTGAATTTCATGGGTTGCTAAAGAATGTGAAGATATTTATATTTCTTCAAAATTTACATTCTAGATTATATAATGTTCTAATTCAACATAGAAAATGGCTCCATATGCATATTATAAAAGCATTTAAAACAGACTGACTTTTGAATTAAAATTTATGCAAGAGAAAATGTGATTTTTAACTGGAGCTGGCCTCCACGTTAAATGTAAAACCTTCAATCAAATACATTCAATCATAATAAGAATTTAACTTTTAATTCACTTGTATTAGTAAAATTGTTCAAGCTACTACCTAAGGCTAATATTTTAATAAAACCAGAAACCTCTTATTCAAAAGTAAAAGTTCTTACATAAGACAGCTGATTTTGTATTTTAAATTACTGAATTAGAGTGCCCTCTATTGGAAGAAAAAAAGGCAATGAAAGCTAAACTGAACTAACAGTTAAAATATCCCCAAAATTCAAATACATCATTAATGTGTAAAATACATTTATTAATAATATAAATGCTACAAAACATTTTACTTACATTTTAATTTCTTTTAAATTACTTTTGGAATTGTCATAATACAATGAACAAGTTGGGTATTTCTTATCACCTAAAATTAAATTTTAACTGAACCCAAATGCCCATCTTTCAGCCAATAATGTGAATGATAAGCAAAAATCTTATTCCACATTTAACATTCCAATAACACAGAAATAATTTTAATTTAGGACTATGGCTGGACCATACTGGGAATTCTCCTTGATGATAAACTGAAAATGTTTCAAATTCAAGAGATTTTTTAGAAGCTCTTACACTGGGGAGTGGGAGAATTGGGCTGGATACCTATGATGAGACTTATTCTAGCTCTAAAATTCTATAATTTTGCAGTGTTATCAAGATCTCAGTTCTGACTCAGTATCTCAGGTCTCAATTACCTAAATTACTTCAGTAAGACCCTGCAGATTTTTAGTCCTGTAGACCAACAGTATGCATGATAGCTTTTTAAATAAACAAGGCTCAGAGCCACCTCAAACAATTCTGATTTCATTGGTCTACTTGGTCAGGACATGGTACCTGACAGTATCAGTATATGTTGAAGCCTCTCCAGGTAAGTCTAACATATATCCATTGCTGAGAATCTCCAAGTCTCTTCCCAGAACATCTGACTATAATTACCATTTTTATATTCCCAAAATGTCACCTATAAGACAGAACTCTCCTATTCAAGAGTATATTCTCCTCAGCAACAATATTAAACTTCTGACTAGCTTCCCAAATCTAATTATCTTCCCCAAACAAAACCGTTGACCAGTAACAGATACAGCACCAACCTCAGACTGCCGGTTTTCAGATCCTGGGTCTGGCAATTACTGTGTAAATGTGGGAAAATCATAAAAGTCCTCTGTGCCTCCATTTTCTCATCTGTAAAATGGGAGGAATAATACTACCTATCTCATAGGGTTATTGTGAAGATTAGATCAGTTAATAGAAATAAAGTGCTCCATAAGTGTTAGGGACTATCATTACTTACCCAAATTTGTTTCCCACTACTTTCCAAAATCAACTCTTACAATAAACCATTCTTTTCAAATCATATGCTATGTCTCACCTCTGCTTTTGCATATCTTGTTTCTGCAAGCATCTTCCCTTTCACTCATTCATTCATTCCAAAACAAGTACAAGACATATCTCCTCTTCCACTAGAGCCCAGTTTGGTCTCTCCCTACCTCCATGAAGCCTTCAGTGACTACCAGTAAGTCTTCACTAGTCTCTCCCTTTAAAAAAAATTTCCTTTGACTACCGGGTAATTTATTATGAGAAATGTAGCTGGAAATTAAAGATATTAGCTCTGAGTTTGAATCCTAGATCTGCCACTTGCCAGCTGAGTCATTTCCCCAGTCTATAAATCCACAGTTAGCTTTACTATGAGGATTAAGTGGCTTAATTTATATAAAGCATTTGAATAGCAAGCACCTAATAAATGTCAGCACTCATAATATATATTTGGTGTTTTGCATGTTAATCTTATTACTGTACACTGTGACTAAAGCCTTCTTAGAATAGGAATTCTGAACTCCTTTAAGTCAGGGATCATGTTTCATTACTGCTATCATAAATCCTATAATGTAAGGTGCCTGTGTGACTCAATAGGTTAAGTCCAACTCTTGATTTCAGCTCAGGTCAAGATCAAGCCCCACATTGTGCTCCGTGCTGGGTGTAGAACCTGCTGAAAATGTTCTCTCTCTCTCCCTTTGCCCCTCCCCCTACTGTGGACGTGTGAGTGCATGCACACTCTCTAAATAAATAAATACGTAAATAAATAAATAAATAAATCCTATAACTTACAACATGGTAACAAACATCTATATTAGGTGATCTATAATTACTTAATTTTTTGCATAATTTGAGAGTACAATTCATGACAAACTCTGAAAAAAACATTTTTGATGAACAGAAATATTCAACAAATGCAAATGAACCCAAATGAAACACAGACTATTGAGAAGGGTCAAAGTAATCAGATTACTTTTTAAACATTGATAACAAGTTTTTATTAGATTAATCTTCTGAAAGGACACTTCCAATGATGTCTTTTATCTGCCCCAAATCCTTTAGATTTCTCTCGCTTTCTAAAAAATAAATACCAAAATTCTTATCCTGACATTCAAAATCATCCATGGCCTGACCTCAACCTATCCTTCTAATTTTATCTCCCATATTCTCCCTTTATAAACTCTACCAATAATTTCAGATAAATCAAACTACTTGCCTTACTCATATGTACCCTCTGCTTTTCTGCCTCATGTAACATTTATTATTTAATATGGCAATACTTTCAAGGAACACAATATAAGGTTTGTCACAGGAACAAAGAGTGATTTCTTGTATGAAAGGATGCTTGAATTGTAAGATATTCAGTTCAATTTATGAGCATTAATTTCTCTCTTGCTACTATCACAATAGAGTCTTAGACTTACAAAAAAAATATTTGACCACGTTCCCCTAAACTATGTTACCTTCATAATACTAAAATCCCTGCTATCACTACATGAAATCTGTAAGCCTAGTCTCCAAGTAAAGTGTGCAGTGCAGACCCCAGGGTGCACTAGATACTCAATGAGTTAAAAGGAAAAAAAATAGAGCTTCTATTTACACTTATTCTGTATCCTTCTTACTTGAATTTCTCTTGTAGTATATACCTAATTTATAGCACAAATTCTTAAAATAGTAATAGATATACATCATTTATGAATACATGCAATTGGGAGATTTACTTAAAATTTGTTTGCTATGGTATGTACAACCAAGAAAAAAAAGTTTAGAAACCACTGGTTGACAAAACTAGGGCTTTCAGAAATTCGTGGGTTTAGAAGTAGAGGAGCAGAAGTATAGTCAGTTTAAAGAAATCTTTAGGAACAAACCTAAAAACCTAAACACCACACATCATATTTATACAGGATAAATATGTTTTAATTTGTAAGCAACCTTCAAAAAAATAATTAAAAAAAAAAAGAAAAACTTGTAACCAACCTTCAAGGAAATGTTGAAATGTAATTGGTTTGTAATTTGGAGATAATATATGTTTTAGATTTTTAAACAGGAAATTTTGTCCTGACATTAAAGTACACTGACACTACAGTAAATATTTCATTAATATAAAAATTTCATTTGGTAAAACTTGCATGTATTTACTTCAGTATATATGTAATTAATCATAATTATTCATAAGGAGTTTTACTGGAGCCAATAATACAATGCTTTAAAGAAGACAGTGCAACAAAAACAAAAACAAAAAAACAAAAAACAAAACAAAAGGTGTAAGACTAGCCATGGAGCTAGACTATGCTGGGAAACAAGGGTCAGCACACAGTAAGTAGTTAAATGAAGTAAACATTCTCTTCATAGTCACTATACTTGGCAATGTTTTTAGTTTTCATAAATAATATGACATACTTAACACAATACACTCTTATTAGCTTTTGAAGAAAGCATAATGTTTCTATAACAAATTAAGTTCTAAAAGTGAGCAAAGATTTCATGTTATAATAATGCATTTCCTTTAATACCAGTACACCCTATAAATCCTACCTCTATATGACACAAAATAGGTATACAAATCTTAATTTTAAACTGATTGATGCTCTATAGTTTTTCTTGCTGTTGTGTTAATATAGAAATCCAAATGATCAGTAATCTCTAACTCATGATTTAGATTCTGAGCTTGTAGGTTGCATAAGGGATTTGAATAAGATTATAAAACTACGGAGGTCAAATTTTCCAAAATGTCTCTCTCCTACCATAACATACAGAGTGACTGGGGAACATACACACATAGCCCAGCTCTGTCTTTAATCAAGATGGGGTAGACTAAATTCATAGAGAACTTGGGGAAGAAAGACAAAAGGAAGATTTTTTTTCTTTCTTTGGAAACCAATTACCATCATGCCCAGTGAGACTTAAAGAACATAATCAAAGAAACTATGATTTCATGTATTAAGCAAGTCAACAGCAGCAAGATCATCACAAACTATCAGTGATTTATCAAAGCAGTCCTTCCCCTACACATGCAGTGAGAGTAAAATACCAATGAACATCAGGAAAAGAGCAATAGGGAATTTGACATTTGACACTGGCAGAATCTGAAGATAGGATAATGCACAAATCCCTGCCTTTTAGATACACATTGAATTGGCAAAGACAGACACATTGTCTTCCTTCCCCCCTTACTTACTACACTCTGGCTTCCATTTTTCCCAAGTTCTTCCTCTGAAATCTTGCTCAAATTATCTAAGTAGTGGTCTGATATTGTGTGGCACAAATCTTCAAAAGAATAATCCTTTTCTTGACAGAGTTTTATTTCATCCAAGAGTTTTGATAATTCTCCAGTCACAGTTTCACCTATAAGAAGACAGTAATTTTTTTCTAAGTTTTAAGAAAGGCTATTGCTAAAATTTCCTATTAACTAATAAAAATATGACTGGTATAGTGACAGAACTCATGACAAACAACATTAAGTAAATCAGAAAATATGTTGTAAACAAGGTACTGAACCATAATTAACACAAGAATGAAAAGACTAAATTAAAAGACAAGGAGAAATACCAATTTTGCCTATTATTATTCTTTTTCAAAATAGAAATAAGTATTGAAGGTTCACTTATACATATTACATAAAAACATCTGGAATTACAATTCCTAACGTTTCATTCATTATAACATTTAATCTTTAATAATCTTTCATATGACAGAATTCATTAACAAATTTTAAATGGTGCTGGGAGCCTACATCCTAGGTTCAATAAAAAGAAATAGAATGTATTTAAATAATTATATAAGTAATAAACTAAAATTATGTTATGTGACATAAAGGAAAAACACAGAAGTAACAGATAAATAATATGCATCATCTGTCAAAACATGAATATTTTGTAGGTTGCATGCAAATATGTGTTTTTCTAATCATTCTCAGAAAGGTACTTTATACTTCTAATTTCTTCTAGGAAAAAATAAAACTCCAGCTGTTATAATCCAGATACCAATATTTTTATTCTACATTAAAAATACATTTTGGAAAACAAATCTAGTGTGAAATATCTTGTCCATGTATATATCATGACAGCAGAGATTGCTAATTTTGCTAGCTACTGTGTCACGGCCAAGAATAGGGCCTGACAAATAGAAGAGTTCAATAAACTGAAAAATGGATAAAATACAAAGTATAAGATATAAGTTACTAGGCCTCAAATTTTCAAGTGTTAGCCTTTTTGTACGTATAGAACAAATTTGGACATAAAGGTCTAGTGTTATTTCAAGGGCTTTATAATTAACTACTCACTCTTAGTCTTTTGAGAAGGAGATTCAACAGGAGATGAAATATGTATTTCTTGTGTTGTATCTTCATGTACATGTTCTTCAAGGGCTGCTGATCTTCCCACACCTTCTAAATATTCTGTGTATACAAGTTTTTGAAATTACATAGTCGAATTCATTTATTTTAAAATAACTAAACTTTATGTTTTACTTCTGGTGATCAGCTTTTCATTTATTTCCTCATATCCTAAATATATCCTAAGTTTTTAAAAAAAACTTCAAAAAACCGAAAAAAACTGAAAGAACTTGATGATGAGCTATTAATTTAAATCTTTTTAATTAAAATTTAAAAGATATTTTGGAAGAGACTCATAAACTCTTTTTGTGGAAACTAAATTTGACACATTCTTTCACCTGTTATAAATAAATTCACCTGTAAAAGATAAAATAACATCCTTAGTTTCCTTAAGTGTATTCTACGTGAGGATTTAAAACCATCTTAAAGATGCTTTGAATAGACTTGATACCTAAACAGGAACATCAAATTCAATGGACACCACAACCAGTTAGGTAACACGAATGAAGTTTATAATGGTGTTTACTCTTGTAAGACAAGCGTAAATTCACATTAAGCTTTACTTCCACAAAGAAATAACATTCTCTCCTATTATTCCTAAAGTAATATTTCACACTCAGCCTACCTCTCATTTTTGTAACTTTGATGAAGACATAATAATATTAGAGCAGCCAAAATTTAAATATGTCACCCAGCAGTGTTCTAAGTAATATAAATTAACTCACTTGATCCTCACAAAACAATGACACACACTCTTACAATCTGTTTTAAAGATGACAACTCAAGGATCAGATTTTATTTTTTTTAATTTTTTTTAATGTTTATTTATTTTTGAGAGACAGAGAGAGAGACAGAACATGAGCAGGGAAGGGACAGAGCGAGAGAGAGAGACACAGAATCCAAAGCAGGCTCAAGGCTCTGAGCTGTCAGCACAGAGTCCAATGCAGGGCTTGAACCCATGAGCTGTGAGACCATGACCTGAGCCAAAGTCGGACGCTTAACCGACTGAGCCACCCAGGAGGCCCTCCCCCCACTTTTTTTAATGTTTATGTATTTTTGAGAGAGAGACAGAGAATAAGTGGGGGATCAAGGAGAAGGATTTTAATTTGGCCATGTTCATACAGCTAATAAGAGGCACAGCCAGATAAACATGGGACGAGAAAACATCTCACTCTAAGCATCTGAATGCAGGGATAAATGTCAATGAATATTCAGCCCCAATATCATGGAGAAAACAGAAAGCATGTGGAGCA
The DNA here is from genome assembly GCF_018350175.1 of Felis catus. Classification (NCBI taxonomy): domain Eukaryota; kingdom Metazoa; phylum Chordata; class Mammalia; order Carnivora; family Felidae; genus Felis; species Felis catus. Next base: position 120,371,991 of record NC_058374.1, read on the forward strand.
TGATTAACCAGAAAGTAGGTGCCCCATCCAAAGTTCGACAGTAAAGTAAAATAAAAGCCTGCATTTTTTGAGAAACCAACAAAACTCTGAAGTTTTAGCTGAAACCCTACATTTGTAAATGTTGAAAGCCAATTCAATTTTTATGGAAACACAGTGTGGCCAAAAATATTTAATCTAAACAAAATCAATCTGCTATCTGCCAAAAGCATTCAGCTCACAGTGGCTAGTTTGTAGTCTCCATCTAAAGCATTAAATCAACTGATCTCTCCCCATAGTGATCTTTTACTTACACTTTATTCAGAAGGAATCTTTTTCTTAAAAACTAGTTAAGAAAGTTTGTTCTTAGCAGCACTATCAACAATAGCCAAAGTATGGAAAGATCCCAAATGTCCATCGATGGATGAATGGATAAAGGAAATGTGGTATATATATATATATATATATATATATATATATATATATATATATATACATACATACACACACACACAGGAGTATTACTCAGCAATCAAAAAGAATGAAATCTTGCCATTTGCAACTACATGGATGGAACTGGAGGGTATTATGCTAAGTGAAATTAGTCACTCAGAGAAAGACAAAAATCATATCACTTCACTCATATGAGGACTTTAAGAGACAAAACAGATGAACATAAGGGAAGGGAAACAAAAATAATATAAAAACAGGGAGGGGGACAAAACAGAAGAGACTCATAAATATGGAGAACAAACTGAGGGTTGCTGAGGGGTTGTGGGAGGGGGGATGGGCTAAATGGGTAAGGGGCATTAAGGAATCTACTCCTGAAATCATTGCTTCACTACATGCTAACTAATTTGGATGTAAATTTTAAAAAATAAAAAATAAAGTTAAAAAAAAGACAAAAGAAAAAAAAAGTTTGTTCTCATTCCAAACAATTGTGTCTTCATACTATCCAAACAGTTTCTACCTAAGGGCATTTCTACTAGGAAAATTCTACTAGGAAAATAAAGAAACCTATGGAATTCTATCCTTAAATTTTTTGACCAAATGCAGTAATTATGTAAAGTGAATTCCTCCTCCAGGACACAAATAGTAATTTTATCTACTCTAAATTGGCTTTAGTGAAATAAGAATTTTTCATAAAACTTAAAATGTACCACTGGTGTGACCCAGGAATGCAAAGAATATAGATAATATATTTACATTCTAAAACCCGCCAATAATTTTAAAAATTCAAAGATGTCCCATATACCCTATCACAAGTTGGCATACGTAATGAATGTTGACCACTTAAGAGAACACAGATAGTTAACTCCTATGTAATAACACTTTCATTTAAGATAAATCAATGCAGTAAATGTCTAGAATTATGTCATACCCTCTTTTTAGTGGACATTTATTTTGCTTTTCCCAAAAGACATAATATTCACAAGCCTCAGTTTTTTTTTTTTTAATTTAGATACAAAAGTTCAATATGAAATACAAAGCACCTAGAAGGGGAAGAAAAAGTTATGTACCATTCTTTTTTCTTTTTTTTAGCTTTCATTCAATCTGATTTGAATTAATATGAAGAGCTACTCATGTATTTTGATTTATCTCTATAAGCATTTGACTTGTAATTAAGTTATTTATTAACGAGAAAATTGCAGGGGACTTCCTTTCCCTGACAGCTTTTGAAGATAGAGAAGACAGCATGCATGACCTCCTGTAGCACATTTTTTTTTTACCCCTCTTGGCTTTTGTTGACTCCTGTATCTATGCATCACCTGCCTGACTTGGTTTTAATTCATTTATCTCTCATAGGATAAAGCTGTTCTTCAACTTCCCAACTGACATCCAAGGAAACAATCCCAGCTTCCTCCCCTATTTACACTTGCCACCAATCTGTAACAATCAGGGGATAATCACCACTGAGCAGTGTAGAAACTAACTGGAAAGGGTAGAACAAATGTCTGTTTTTTGTTTTTTTGGTTTTTGTTTGTTTTGTTATTTTGTTGTTGTTTTTTTTAAGTAGGCTTAGCGCTAGGCATGGAGCCCAACACAGGGCTCCAACTGACACAGCCCAACTGACAACCCTAAGCTCAAGACCTAAGCTGAGATCAAGAGTCAGATGCTTAACTGATTGAGCCACTCAGGTGCCCCAATGTCTGGGTTTTTAAGGGAACATACGACACGTCAGGCCTAATCACAAAGCAAAAAGGGAAAGTATTTATTTATGTATTTATGTATTTATTTATTATTGTTGTTAATTTACATCCAAGTTAGTTAGCATATAGTGCAACAATGACTTCAGGAGTAGAATCCAGTGATTCATCCCCTACATAGACTACCCAGTGCTCATCTCAACAAGTGTCCTTCTTAATGCCCCTTGCCCATTTAGCCCATCCCCCCACCCAAAACCCCTTCAGCAACCCTCAGTTTGTTCTCTATATTTAAGAATCTCTTATGGTTTGTCCCCCTCCCTGTTTTATATTATTTTTGCTTCCCTTCCCTATGTTTATCTGTTTTATATCTTAAATTCAACATATGAGCGAAGTCATATGATATGTCTTTCTCTAATTTCGCTTAGCTTAATACACTCTAGTTCCCTCCATGTTGCAAATGGCAAGATTTCATTCTTTTTGATTGCTGAGTAATGCTCCATTGGGGGTGTGTGTGTGTGTGTGTGTGTGTGTGTGTGTGTGTGTATAATCATATCTTCTTTATCCACTCATTTGTTGAGCCCAAATGTCCCAAAAGGGAATGTATTTAAATCTAAATCCCATTAAAAGTCTTAGATTGGATTAGGGAGGAAACAATCTGTATTCTTCCAGTTAAGTACAATTTTTGTTGTTAACCCAATATTTATGTACTAGTTCTACCACCTAGAATAGGTTATATATCAGCCTCTTGGGGCTTTAGTTCCCCTCATGTGCAAGAAGGAGAATAATGATATCAGACTTACCTATCTCACAAAGTTACAGAAAACAGGCAAAATAATAAAAAAAAAAAAACTGCAAATTCGTAAAGCATTATTCAAGTGTAAGATAATACTTAATCATCATCACCCTATAGGCTTATTATCTTCAAGTTCATAACTACATATTTGCTATATGGATTAAAAAAAACCTTTTAATAGCAAATGAGTGAAAAACCACTTTAGCTTTTCTTAAAATACTGATTAGTTTAAAACAGAAATAAAACATTAAGAAGTATTATTATTTAGTTTAAGGGTTACCAGAAAAAAATGTAAATAAGTTCACTCAAAAGTAAACATTAACTCAAAAACTCAAGAGAAAACTATGGTAGATTTAATTTAATCTTAACTTTAAGGCAAACTCATCCATCATTCAATATTGTTTACCTTGTAGGAGTGTTGCAATCTGGAGAGATTTCTGAGATGGATGTTCTTTCAGAATGTCTAAGACAGTTCTACCTAAGCTATCCTTTATGTTGGCATCAATTCCTGAAAGAAAAAGAAAAATCCACTAGATGTACACCACTGAAGTGTCATCAGAAGATACTGTCAACATATAACTGTTCTAGTATCAAACATATACAGATCAAGCACTGAAAGTGATTTTTAGAAAAAATTAAAACCCTAGACACACACACACACACACACACACACACACACACACACACACACGATTTTAGTAAGAAAGAAGGTGGAGGGGCGCCTGGGTGGCTCAGTCCGTTAAGCGTCTGACTTTGGCTCAAGTCATGATGTCACAGATCGTGGGTTCGAGCCCTGCATCAGGCTGTGCTGACAGTTCAGAGCCTGGAGCCTGCTGGATTCTGTCTCCCTCTCTCTCTGCCCCTCCCCTGCTCATTTTCTGTCGCTCTCTGTCTCTCAAAAATAGATAAACGTTAAAAAAAATTAAAAAAAAGAAAGAAAGAAATAAGGTGGAGGTCTACTGCTACCAAAGAGAAGGAACACTCTTGACAATGAATTAAGTCTTAAAGGGCACTGACCCAATCATTAAGATTGGTGTGTGTTTGTTTGTTTTTTAATTATTTTGAGAGACAGAGAGAGTACACATGCAAGCAGGGGAGGGGCAGAGAGAAAGAGAGAGAGAGAACCCCAAGCAGGCTCCGCACTACACTGTCAGCACAGAGCCCGACATGGGGCTCACAAACCATGAAATCATGACGACCTGAGCTTAAATCAAGTGTCAGACACTTAACCGAATGAGACACCAAGGCGCCCCAGACTGTTTTTTAGAATTATAACCAGTTTGGATTATAGCTATTTAAATGATACACTATCAAGCTGAAAAATATTATTGATTTAGAACATGAATTCCTAAAGTATAATGGTCCTGTGATATATATATTCTGTGTAATTTGGTAAAAACATTTTAAATAATGATGTATCATGTACATAATATAACAACAGTCTTAGAATACTTAAGTATTCACAAAAGTTGAAAAATCATGATTATTTTGAACTATTGTCCAAATACTATTTGTCCAGCTACAAAGTCAAATATCTCATATTTATTTATGTAAGATTATACTCAATGTAAACAACACTCAATCATCTACCTGGTGAGCAAACTTCTTGTTCTGTAATTAAAACACCTTTGGAATTATTTTCATTCTAAAAATATTTATTGTACTAAAGAACTTATTTTCATGTAACAAATAACTTTCAATGACCCCCAAAAAAGTTTATAAACTTTCTAAACATCTAACTGCAAACAAAGCCAGTATTCAGAATCCGGCTTCAAATGTTAGGTCATCATAATAAGATTATTAAGTATTTGCTTAAATTTGTGTAGAAATGTGTGACCAGCACATATGTAATTGGTTGCTTATAACACATTTATTATATCACCGTGTTACATGTCCAAATTAAATGTACATGAAATTTTCACTCAGTATAACTACAACCAAAATGCCACAGTCAGCTAATGTTTTCCATTTTTTTACAGCAGAAAATAAATATATTAAATGTAGTCTGTAGCACAAAAGACTCACATCAATAGTTTACAAGTACGAATTTGTACCCATGCTTTTTGATCCTAAAAAAATCCAAATTCAGTTCCAATTTTATTTCACTTTATTCATAATATACATATGAAGACAAATAAGCCTCTTTGTTATTCCTTCAAAGCATTCCCTCTAAAACATTCCCTTAAATCATTGCAGCTTACAAACAATAGCTACTCAGTTGATGAAATAACAAGGTAAATATGCCTTAAAGATAGGGAACACTATTAATCACAGTTCCCAATATAATAATCTAGGGAAATATTATGTTTTCGATAAACTGAGCAATTGTCATGATTTCATAAGGATCAGTTCCTCTCTCTTGTAGAAGGCAGAGAATTATTATTCCTTTTGGTAATTTCTCTAGTATATTTCAATGTGATTTCAATGTATACAATTGTAATTTCTAAAAGCTTTTTACTGACAAGTCTATTGAGTAAAGGAAGGTGCACATTTATATCAATTTTATCTAAACATTGAGGCTCAATTCTATGTGATATGAATATGCACTTGCAATGTGGAGTAAAGGTAAAAAGTAAGGGTGATTATGAAAGAACTGTGCCATTTCCCTTTGTCTACTCCTGAAATAGAAATTGTATTTGGCAGAAAAAGCTCCATGGAGAATCACAATAGTTACCTGTTTCTAACAGAACTCTCACAACATCCACCTTTCCAAATAAAGCTGCTTCATGAAGTGCACTCCCCTTTTCTGTCTGGAAAAAAAAAAAGAAGAAGAAGAAAAGTAAAAAGGAAAAAGAGAAAGAAGCACAGTTGCATTAGGAATGCTTACAAATTAAAAAAAATCCTGTGACTTTATGTATTTGTACATATTCTCTGTAATCTAAGCACACCCTGACAGAAAGGTACTATGGAATAAAAGAAGAAATTCTAAGAACAAAATCCAATGCAGGTCCTCCTGCATACGTGTATGTGTGTTAAACTGAATAATGTCATTATGGCAATTCTGTCTCCTTGTACTAAAACTGATCTCTACTGTGGGATTCTAATCTCAGTTCAAAGTAAAAATATCATTATAAAATAAGATATAATGTAAAAGCTTTGTTAATCAATAAAATCCTATTGCACAATTAACCCACTCTAAAATGATTTACAAATGCATTACTAAGAGACTGGGAATCAATGTGATCTAAATTTATCTTCAAAAAAAAGCATGACTGCAATATATCTGAATCATAGTTTGACTGTCATGATATGTACAGACACTACTAAAAAATGGAAATAAAAATAATTTATAAATATTTTATAAAACTGTACAAAAGGAAAAATAAACTACGGAAATGTATTCAGCTCCTTAAGAAATAATCTCAATATGGGGTACAAATACATTATTTTTTGACTCTCTGAAAAATACCCTTTGAAATAATCTAATTCTTTTCACTCTTATTGTGTTTCCCAAGCAATTTTCTGATTACTAATTTTATTTCCTTCCACTCTTAAAAAAATTTGGACTTTATGTTAGAAAAACTCTTCCTGGAATAGCATACCTTAAATATTCTGAAAAACTAAACTACATTTTAAATACAGGGAAGAAAAGGAAAAATAACGGAATTCCTCAGAGCCTGGGGAAGGGAAGTGGGGACAGAAACTAGGAACCCAGGGCTTTAGTACTGGAGCAGGAAACTGTTCCAGGCAAACCGCCAATCCATGGCAGACTAGTGCCTGAGCTTTAACCAGCTACTCAAGGTGCAAGAGGGCAGGAGACAAAGAAGCCCAAGAAAGCTGAGAGATAGATCAAGGGCTCCTGCAAAAATCTAAAACCTCTGGAGGGCACATTGCTGGTTCAATGGGAGAGCATGCAACTCTTTATCTTGAGGTCATGAATTCCAGCCTCATGTTGGGCACAGAGATTACTTTAAAAAAATAAAACCTAAAATCTGTAAAGGACAACATCCTTAGTTAAAAAAAAATAATAAATGTGTTGCACAGACGGAGAAATTAAAAATTCCTATCTAGATCATAGTTCTAAGTGGAGTACAGTAGTAGCAAAAATAACACCCTCCCCCTAAGAATTTCTAACCACAGTTCTGCCCTCACATGGTCTTGGGATCAAAATTACACAATCTCTGTGCTCCCCTAACCCTCCAATCCTGAGTGAAAAATGTAGAATTAAGTGATCCTGGGTTTGTAGTACCAAGGCAAATATAAATGCTTATTAGCAGAAACAGATACAAATCCATTGTGAAAATAATACACTTTAAACTCAGGCCTCTGAGAGTTCCAACAGATCAAGCTCTAAGAAACACAAATTCAAAATCAGAAATCACTGAACATTAAAGAAAACAAGCCATGAGCAAGAATAAAAGAATAAAACCTATAAAAACTTCACATGTTATGTGATGGTCAGCTACAGAATATAAAAAATATATATGATCCATGAAAAGAGGATATCAAATATAACTAAAGAACAAGAGGAGTATTAAAACTGGCCAGATCTGAAATGAACTAAATAGCACTTCTAAAAATGGAAAACATAATATTTTAAATAGAAAGGTTTAATAACAGATAAGATACAGCAGGGAAAAGAAGTACTGAACTGGATGGTGGATTTTTTTTAAGTACATAATGCAATTCAAAGAAACATGAGATGGAAAATGTAAAACACTGAATAGAGTAAGACTCAGTTCTAGAAGAAGAGGACAGGAATAAGTAATTCAATGACTAAAGACTTTCCAGAATTAATGAGATACTAATATTCAATTCTGGGAATACCAAGCAAGATTAAGTGAGAAGAATACATTGTGAATATATTACAGCAAACTACAGAACACCTAAGATAATGAGAACACCTTAAAAACGTCCTAAGAGAAAAAACTGTCTAAAAATAAAAATTAGATCAACAGCTGGCTTCTCCACAAAAACAATAAAACCAGAAGACAGTATAATATCTTCATGTGTCAAGAGAAAATAACTACAAATCTAGCATTCTATAGCCAGCCAAACTATCTTCAAAGAATGAGAGCAAAATAAAGACATTTTCAAACATTGGTTACTACAGATCCTTAAAAAGAGAATTTCCATGAATTTAATTCAGAAGGACTAGAGGTCCAAGAAGTAATGCTGAATAGAGAATGATTAAGAGAAGGCTAAGTCTAATATTTAAAAATATAACACTAGGAGCACCTGGGTGGCTCAGTCAGTTAAGTGGCTGACTCTGGCTCAGGTCACGATCTCACCACTTGTGGGTTCAAGCCCCACTTCAGGTTCTGCGCTGACAGCTCAGAGCCTGGAGCCTGCTTCAGATTCTGTGTCTCCCTCTCTCTCTGCCTTCCCCAACTCACACCATGTCTCTCTCTGTTTTTCAAAAATAAAATGTTAAAAAAAATTTTTAAGAAAATAAAAATATAACAATAATGTTTACTTTTTTTGTACTAATTTGGTTTCCTAGATACTCTGATACAGTAGAGTGGGCACTGTAGGCACTGAAATGGACTATTCTAGGAAATGAAATTATGTAAACTTCACTATAAATAAACAATTCTTCAGGAGGAAGCAGATGTAAAAGACCTGGGTTCCAGCGACAGTTTAGCTTTCAGTTGCTATATAACTTTAGGGAAATCACTTAATATCTTTGAAAATTCATATAGCTTGTAAATAAAGAAAGTATTAAAAACTAGATAGGGTTATTGGGAATGCTAAACAAGATAAACAACAAATAAGACTTAAAAAGCATTTTATTTACTTATAAAATAATGAGTATTATCATTGCTGTTAAAAATGCAATTAGAAAACTTTTTAAAAGTCTCAATGATTTTAATATTTTAAAATTATACATAAATATATATATATATATATATATATATATATATATATAGTGTGTGTGTATGTGTGCATAGATAGATAATCTCCTTTACATTATTCCAAGAAAAAAAGGTTATGTTAAATAGATCTAGTATTTTTATACAATGGATAAGGAGACCCTGACTCCTTGAATAAAACTAGAAAAGGTTAGCAGATGATAAACATATTTTTAGCGTGAAAAAAAATTAATCAATTTTCCAAATCCAAGGTTATTAGCTTCTTTGTAATTAGTAAGAGAACATGAGAACTGTCAAAATGGAATGGGTTGTCCTCATAAATTTAAGGTAAACAGTGATATCAGAAACCATTTCCTGGTATCACATTTAATCATAAACAGTATGAAATTTAAATATGTCACATCTATGAACTTTTCCTTATCAAAATACAGGTTAATTACAGAATATTCTCCAGTTTACCACACCCTACCTTGAGTCTGTGTCTATCACCCTCATTCAAATTAGTACCATTCTCAGTGCTCTATTCCAAATCTATAATCCATAACTCACCAAATCTTGAAAAACTGTATTTTCATGAAATAATATTTAGTCCAAAACATGTGCTAAGCAAGTGGAATACAAAGAAATAACAAAGAAATAGCACCGAAATAGGTGAACTCAAATCCTCTCAACCCCAGGATTTTGGTACTGCTTTTCTCATGGATTATATTTCTCCATTTTTTGAATTAATCATTTAAAATAAGCATAATTTCCAGGGCTCTTGGGTGGCTCGGTTGATTGAGCATCTGACTCTTGACTTCAGGTTGGGTCATGGTCCCAGGGTTGTGAGATTAACCCCACGTCGGCTCTGCGCTACGTGTGGAGCCTGCTTGAGATTCTCTCTCTCTCTTCGACTGAGCCTCTCCCCTCCTTGCATGCATTTTCCTTCTCTCTCAAAAAATAAAATAAGATAATGAAATTAAATAAAGCGAAATAAAATAAAATATAATTTCCAAGATAGATAAAACAGATAGTTATGTGGTTGATAATACAGTAACACTTAAAAATTTATCCAGTAATGAGCTATGAAGCACTCATATCTCAGCACTGCTAAAGAAAAATCCCTCTGAACACAAGTTATAATGAAAACAGCTAAGACAGAAAATAAAATGATATACATAGCAATGTCAATAGTTGAATTGCTGATGAAGGCAAAAGAAATTAGCTTATTGATTTGAAATGTCTATTAAAGCCAAATCTCAGTAGCACCAAAGCTGAAAAAAAAACAAGATAAGGGATAGGAAAGGGTGAAACCATGTTTTAAGTCCAGAGTTTTTCTTTCCTTTTTGTTTTTAGCCCTATGTATTCCTGTGGCTTCTGTGGGAAGTTCAATCACACATATAAAGAGATCTTTGTTATATCTTATACAGAATTTCAAGGTGTTTTAAAATGGTTTCTTGGGTTATGTATTCCACCAGACTGCCAAAACAGCAGATAGAAAAGAGATGTAGAGATGTCAGAGCTTGTCTGCACTGGTTCCCCCTTCTGAATTTAACACTCTAACATAGTCCTCCTGAGCTTACAAAAGAGAGTGACCAGATAAAGGAAGACCAGTTCTTTATTAAAGGAGAAAACAGAACAAAGATGACAAGTTATAAAGACTGTGTGATGATCAGTAGAGAAAATAGCACAGGTACCAGTGGAGATGAAAACTATGAGAAGCAAGACCCATAACTATTGTAAGAAAGAACCTGTGAATAAAGATAACTTCAACGGAGATAACGAAAAGCCAACTAGAATGGCATTTAACTCGGCAGTAACAACCACAGGCACCCTGGCTAGTACCAATTAGCCCTATGGGCATCTCTTAGGATAAAAGAATTTAAAAGATAAGAACATCCTAGCCTTTATAAATACAGTAAAACCTTGGATTGCAAGTAACTTGTTCTGTGAATGTTCCACAAGACAAGCAAACATTTCTAATAATTTTTAATTTAACAAACGATGTCTTGTAATACAAGTAATTAAGTGATGCCAAATGGCATATGATCACAACTGAGCCAATAGTTCTTCTCTCTGTCTTGCTGCAGACTCTGGGTGATCATCTCCCAAGCTCAGATACTTGGTCTCAGGCCATGATGTTTGGCAGAAATCAATGATTTTTCAGAACGTTGGAAGATGCCCACAACTAGCACTAGTGTATTTTTTGTCACTTCAAAGCACTGACGGACGGTCCTTCACTTTTCCATACAAGAATAAGTTTAAGAAGGCTCTGCTTCATTCTAGGTCAGGCTGCCTACAGACATAGACCCTTTCCTCTGTTGCCTTATTGCCAGTTACATTAAATACAGTATATGACAAGAGTTTATTAATACTGTACTGTAGTCACCATCCAAGGGAGCATATACAATGGCCATGCAGAAAAAGGTTGAAAAGACAGGCAGTAAGAAGGAGATGATTACAGTGGAAGTGAAGACAGAAGTCATCGAGAAGTATAAATCAGGTATGTGAATGGCTGAAATTGCAAGATTTTATAAGTCTACATCTGCATCTCATCTGCAGAGCAGGAGGAAAAAAAGGTGGAGCAATCCCACACTTCAAATGAGATTAGGGACATGTGTGAAACGTGGGAAACAATGCAAAATTTTGTAGGAAAGCACCACCCAAATAAGGCTGTAGCAATGAGAGTGATGAATCTATTTCACAACAGCGCAATTCACATTTCTGCGAAATCCTCAAAAGGAAGCAAAAGCAAGTGTCACTGGATAAGTTCCCTGTTAAAGTTGCATGAAAAGAAAAAGACTTATTTCACTGAGCCAACAGATAGAAGTGATTCCACTAGTGACAATGAAAGTCATCCTACCCAATAACCTTCCTTTCTTGTCTCCCTCACACCAGCCATAAAGGTTTTCAAAGGTAAATGCAGGTTAATTTAGTTATTTTTCTTTATATTTTGTATTTTCTTTATTATTTTGTAATATGTTACAGAACTAATCATTTTCATATGAATATTTTTGGGTTGTGGAACAAATCATCTGAGTTTCCATTATTTCTTATGGGGAAATTTGCTTTGATATACAAGTGCTTTGGATTACAAGCACATTTCCAGAACAAATTATCCTCACAAGCCAAGGTTTTACTGCACACGATTTCAGAGGAAGCTGGGAAGAAACTGTTCTTTTGTATCCTGCATTAGCTAGACTATAGCTAGAACACAGTGTTCAACTGTAGGTAATAAACTTTTACAGGAACGTTGGCAGATTGAAATGTACCCAGAGAAGAGGGTCCCAAATGACAAAAAACAGAAAAACATCATGTGAAGAATAGCTAAAGGTTATAAGAAAGTTCAGATTGAGGAGGGGGGTGGAATAAGAGAAATGTGTCTTCAAATAATTCAGAAATAATGTTCCTCCTATTCAAAGGCAGACTTTTCCTATTTAACGTAAGGTAATTCCAGCCTCTGTCTTTACCTGTCCTTTCTTCTGTTATCCTCCTTACAGCTAATCCTCTACTTTGCTCTTATCTATCACGTCCTGCCACTTCTTGAATTTCATGAAGTATCTTCACCCTTTCTCTTGTGTATTCAATTTCAGTCTCCTCTTTGGATCCTTGCACTCTACATAAAAATACACACTTTTCCACAACCTGGCAATAAAACAGCCAACCAAAGAAATTTCCTGTGAACTGCTATAACTTTGAGTTCCTCTCCCATATCTCACTGTTCTTTACTCCATACCTTTATAGAGTCATCTTCCCTTCTGTAGGCACAATTTCTATTCTGTTACTACTATATTCTCTGGCACACAGTAGGCAATGCCTGGCACAAAGCAGGCACCCCATAAATACATGGTAAATGACTGATTATATGTAACTGTACTATCCTGCACCCCTCTTATAATGTTTCCTTTTCCCAGAAATTCTCTGAGTATTCATTCAACTTCTCTCTATGTATATTCTCTTTCTTATAAACCATCTTGGGCTGGGACCAATTAAGTGGCACATCCTAAGAGAGACATCCCCATGCCTTCCTTCAAAATCATAGCAACTAGTGTATTTTCTTTATGGCACTAATACAATTGGTAATTTTCATTTATAGTTTTAGTTCCTGTTTTCTCTACTAATCCTTCAACTCCATGAGGACAGGGAACAAATCGTCTTGTTTATGTAGCACAGTGCCTAGTAGCCTGGCCTGAGATTGCTGGTGGGAATATGGTGTCCCAATAGGGAAGATGGATTTTCAGTTAAAGGGAAGGAAAAGAAGCTGCTTGAGTGGTGAGTCAGATAGGTCAGGGAAGGCTTCCCTGGTAAGGTAACATTTGACCAGACACCTGAAGAAAGCACAGGTAGAAGTCATGTGGGTTAGTAAAGCAAAGGCCTTGAGGCAGAAGCATATCTGGTATGTTCCAACAAGAGCAACAATACCACTAGGGCTAAGCTAAGTGAAAAAATGGCAAAGGATAGTTAGAGGTGGCTTCAAAAAGGCAGTGGAACTAAGTTGCATAAGACACCTGTCAGCCACTGTGAGGAATTTGGCTTCTGCTCCGAGTGAGATGGAAAGCCACTGGAGGTTTTTTGAGCAGTAAAGTGATATAATCTGGTTTAGTTTAATGGCTGCTTTATTAAAAACAGATTGAAAAGAATCTGTTACGGGCTGAATGTTTGTGTCCACCCCTTACCCCCAAATTCATATGTTGAACCTTTAACCCACAGTGCAACTGTATTTGAAAACAGGGCATTTCTGGAAGTAATTAACGTTAAATGAGGTCATAAGGGTAGGAACCTTTCTCACGGGATTTGTGTCCTTATAAGAGTTGGACACACCAGAGCTCGCTCGCTCGCTCTCTCTCTGCACAAAAGACCATTTGAGGACACAACAAGAAGGCAGTCATCTACAAGCCAGAAAGAGAGCTCTCACCAGAAACAGAATCGGCCAGAATTTTAGACTTTCCAGCCTCTAGAACTGAGAAAATAAATATGTGTTGTTTAAGTTGCCCAGTTTTGGGATTTTGTTATGGTTGCCTGAGCAGACTAATATGGAGGCAAAGAAAAAAGCAGGGAAACCAGGCAGGAGGCAGGAGATGTACAAGACTTAAGCTATAGTGGTGTTGGTAGAGGGCATGAAAAGTAGTGAAATTCTAGATATATTTTGAGCACAAAGCCAATAGGATTTTTTGAGGAACTGCGTGTAAAATATGAAAGAAATTCTGTCTGGGGGCCAAACAACTAGCAGGATGGTAATGCCATTTGCTGAAATGGGAAAGACTGGAAGATGGGCAAATCTGGGGAAAAGGAATTATGGAAGCTAGATGCTCAGTTTTGGAAATGTTGCTTGGATGCCCACTAGTCATCCAATAGATATGTTTAGCAGGCAATTATGTACCTAATTTAGAACTCAGGGTAAGGTCCAAGATGAATAAATTTGGTTACTGTCAGACAAAGATGTCAGTCGAAGTCAAGGGATTGGATGAGGTCAACTAGAAAGTAAGTACAGACAGAGAAGAAAAGAGGTCTAAGTACTAAGCCCTGGGACACACTGATACTTAGAGATCAGGAAGATGAGAGCAGTTAACCATGGAATAGGGATGGAGTAGATTACACTATTCGCTCCTTGTTTCATATGCCCTTTGTCATATGACTGCAGTGCCATCCACTTACATGGCTGAAGTATATTTCCCCACCCCTTGATCTGGGACTTAGCTTTGTGACTTGCTTTAGCCAATGTATGGCATCTACATGATACAAGTAGAGACTAAAATGTGCCTTGTTGGTTGAGCTTACTTAGGCCATGTCCTGGCTAGTCCCAGGAAAAAGGGAATATATACATAGAGCAGAGCAAGCTAACTTACAGCCTGAAGCAGAGTTTCCCCAGATTACCTGCAAACCTGTGAATGAGAAAAAAAAGGCCATTGCTTACTATTATATACTACTGAGATTTCTGTGTTTATTGTACAGAATACTGTGGCAATGTCAATAGCTAACTATTACAGGGGTTTACAGAGTTACAGTGTAAAGATCTACTGGGAAGAAATTAAACAAAGCCTGGCTGAGGACAGAGAGGTGTGACTTTACAAAAGAGGACAGAAAACAGAAAGGTTTAATCCTTTACCAACTCCTATGGATAACAGGTTTGTGAGGCCTGACAGATTTATCTAGCTGCAAGGCTAAATGAAAGGCAGTCAAGGTCTTGGACTCTACCTAAAGTAAGACCAAGAAGGAGCAGAGAAACAAGAGAGAATGGTGACTCAGATGTCAAAAGAAAAAAGCCTTTCAAAGAGGAGGGAGATTTGTCAATGCCAATGATAAATCAAGTAAAATGATGACAAAGAATTGGCTGTTGGATCTAACAATATGGCAGTCATTAGTCACCTTCACCAAAGGGAAAAACACTTAAAGAGTGAGAGAGATGGAGTAGTAGCTCCAAGAGAGAATGGGGGAAAGAAATTTGATATAATGATTAAAATCAACTCTTTCTAAATATGTTGTTATGAAGGGGATCAGAAAAAGGGAACAAGAACTAGAGGGAAATGTGGGTTCAAGAAAGAGTTGTTTTTTTTTTTTTAAGATGGGAAATGTAAAATCTTTGTGTCCCTATAAAGATGATGCAATTGAGAGGGGGGAAAATGCATAGTATTTTAAGGGGAGGATCCAGTGCACAAGTAAAGGACTCAGCCTTAGGGATAAACCTAAAAAGTTCATTTAAAGCACCAGGAAGGAAGGCAGATACACATCCACTGGCAAATGTGGTGCTTCAAATATATAATAGCTTCTATTTTCTCAGTTAAGTAAAAGCAAAGTCAAGATCACAGAGAAATAACAGGGAGGAAAGAGTTAAAGTTTGGGGAAGAAAGGAAAAATTTTAAAGAATTATCTAGGAAAGAAGGAGAGTGAGTGGATTATTAAAATGTAATCTATCCATTTACGCACACATTTCTCCTGCCACTATAAGCAATTAGAGAACAAAAATGGTACCTTACTCAGCTTTATATCTTAACAGCTCCTAGTACGGGAACTTGTACTCTTTGTTATTAATTTTCTATAATTTTACTTTCATTTCCTTTAATATTAAAATAAAATCCAGTTGACTTAGTATTTTGCTAGTCCTTAACTTTTTAAATTTTAATAAGAGAAGCTTGCAAGAAATACAGTTAAAGAACTACCATAAAAAGAGTCCATAGTCTTTGGAGTTACTACCTACTTACTCAAATCAGGTTTGAAATCCATAAAAATGATTACTAATTTCAAGAGACTCTTGCCAGTTAAAACTCATTTTCTTAATATCTTAATATGACAGATTCTCTTTATTAAGAAATCCTTTAGGATAAGGGTTTATACATAAATATAATTTGAAATTGACCTAAGCTGGAATTAAATTGTTTTTCTCACTAGTTCAAATATGTGTTATAAGTCAAAACTGCTCAGAGATAAATGAAGCAGAAACCAAAACTTCTACAGAAAATAGTAACACAAATTATGCATCTTAAAACATTTGTAATTACAAGGAAAAGACAAGATCTTCCAGAGCCATCTCTAAATTTTAAAGAATTATTCATAATGACTTGAATGTAATTAAATTCTAATAGTGTATTGCTGTGATTTACCAAATGGGATTATTTTTAATACTGGTAACTTCCAACTTGTTAGCTAGAGCAATTTAAAGAATATTAAAGTCATTCAAACAGTTCAAGGTTACTGTCTGGTATTCTTCACTCTCAGACAGTGAGATATCAAAAAATACCAACTTCAGGGGCGCCTGGGTGGCGCAGTCGGTTAAGCGTCCGACTTCAGCCAGGTCACGATCTCGCGGTCCGTGAGTTCGAGCCCCGCGTCAGGCTCTGGGCTGATGGCTCAGAGCCTGGAGCCTGTTTCCCATTCTGTGTCTCCCTCTCTCTCTGCCCCTCCCCCGTTCATGCTCTGTCTCTCTCTGTCCCAAAAATAAATAAACGTTGAAAAAAAAATTTTTGAAAAAAAAAATACCAACTTCAAATTTGATATTAAAACATTTTGCAGTGAATCTGATGGGCAAACTTGGTGATAATTCATTTGAATCACATAATAAAATTAAACACTGACCCAAAAAAAGGCAATTAAACAAAAGGAAAACATGTTTTCTATGAACAAAGCAATAATAACAAAAAAACATCAACTAAGGCTAACTAAATGCTGAAAGATTCAACTCATCAAAATATATTTTAGAATATGCTGTCAGCTCTACTTCTAGAAAACCTTCAAGATGAAATCATAGAGTGAGCATCAGGTACCAGCCTTGATGCTTCTGATTAAGTTCATAGTGGTCTAAACATACTGTGCCCCTTTCACCTGATATGTGTAGTAACAAACCCAAATGCTATATGAGCAAAGTAGAAAATCTAAAGGAATGAATCTGGCAATGATGGTAGAGAAAGGTTGGGACCTTAGGAGGTATACAGCCCATCTAAAAGCATTCAAATTCAATATCTTAAAACACTCTTTTGACCACATAAAATGCACATCTGCAAGCTAAGTTATATCTAAATTCAAAATCCTAAAGACCCTCAAGGCCCTCTTCAAATATCACTCTATCAATGTCTCTTCAAGTCCTCCATATTACAATCCATATTTTCTTCACTGCTATGTCCTTAGCACTTTGCCCTACTATTTATTTTAATATGTCATGTATAGGAGTTATTCTTGCAAGTTTCTGTGTCCTCCACTAAGTTTTGGGCAGAGATCTTACTTATCTTCAATTCTCCAAAAGCACAAAATACAGTAAGTAGTATTTTGCATAAGAAAAGATGTACCATATACATATAAAATTGAATCCAGACTCTTTCTCTTCTGGCCATGTCATCTAGTACAAAATATGAAAACATTTTGGCCACGGACATGAAGTGTGTTACTGATCTCAGTCATCGTAAAGTCCTTGGTTATAAAGTACTCTGAGCCACCAAATTTAAAAGTATTCCAGAAGTGTTATCAAAGCAGTAACTCTAGATTAAAGAAATTCAACATAAAGAAAATAAATATCTAGCTTATCATTAAACATACTTCTAGAGAAAGTATGTTTACAATAGTAAATATTTATCTCATTTCAATACCCCTTTGAGGGGAAAGTTGTTGCTTTTTTTAATATGAAGGCTACAAAAATTCTTGTGCTGATTTTCAAGACTGCTAAAGTAGAATAAATTAAAAAATTAAGAAAACATTTTATAAGGGCACCTGAGTGGCTCAGTCAGTTAAGTATCCGACTTTGGCTCAGGTCATGATCTCACAGTTCGTGAGATCGAGTCCTGCATTGGGCTCTCTAATGTCAGCATGGAGGCTGCTTCAGATCCCCTGGCCCCCTCTCTCTCTGCCCCTACCCCCATTCTCAAAAATAAACAAACATCTTTTAAAAAAGGTTTTATAAATATCTAAATAACTAAATAATACAAGCAAAGCTCTCATTAAAAGTCTGTTTTAGGGTGCCAGCCTTAAATGTAGGATTGGAAGGCCTATGATTTTTAAAACTTCAATGAAAAATCCCCCAGAGACACAAGATTCAACCTCTAAACAATTCCTAGGAAAAGTAACCTCACAGTTGTGAACACTAATTCCACTTGGAATGTTACAAACCTGGCTGCATTTGTTCCCTCTGGGTATTCACACCCCTTTTACAATTCACACCCCCTTGTAATTGAGAGGTACAATCTCTTTTCCCAACCCTTGAATCTCAGCTGCCTTTGTGAACTGTTGGCCAATCAAACACTGCAGAAAAGACAGTAAGTATGCTTGCTCCCAGTCTAGACCTCAAGAGACCTTGTATACTCCTGTTCCCTCCCTCCTTCCTTCTCTCATGTGTACACATGCATGCACATAGAACCATATTACTGTTATGTTCCCTGTCATGAACAAGCCCAAGGCAGCCTGCTGGATCATGAAAGACACAAGGCAGCCTCACTATTACCCCAGGCAACATCCTATAACAGAGCTACTCAAATGACCTATAATTGACCCCAGACACATGAAAGAACCCAGCCAAAACAGAGCTACCTACCAAGGCTCAGACTAAATCACCAACCACAGAATTATGAGCTAAATGAGTAGTCATTATGTTAAGCCATTGAGTTTCAAGAGACTTTGTTATACAGCAATAGCATACTAATACACAGGGAAGAAGACACAATCTGACAGGAACCAAAAGGGTCTCTGGAAGATAAAAATGCTGCCACTGACTTGGGAGACAAAAAAAAAAAAACAAACAAAAAAACAAAAAAAACAAAACAGTAGTAAAATGAAAAAATGGCTAAAGAAAAAAGAAGCTAACTTTGGAATTGGAGTTAACTTGTAACAGATAATAAAAGTAGGTTGCCCTTAAAAAAAAAAAAAAGTAGGTTGCTCTTTCCTTGTGGAGAAATAAAACCTATCCAAATGTTACCCACGCTTCAAAGCTCAAATCACAACTCTCCAATAAAATTCTTTCTGATTGCCCTAGGCAGAGTGATCATTCCTTCATTAATCATGTATAGACAGCACACTACTGAGTCTGGACTTTAATCAGTAAATATAAATTCATATTCTAGGTTTATCAGCTATGCATCCTTAGGCAAGCTTCTTAAGTCTTTGAATCTGATTCCTCATCTCTTAACTGTTACTTAATAGCTCTCAATCCCACAGGGGGGCTGTGAAAAAAGGGATTCTAAATGTGTCAACATATTAAACACAACATACATACTCAAAAATGTTAAACTGAATTTTGAGTGATTCATTCATTCATTCACTCAACTTTGACTGTATTCCTAGTGTGTGTCAGGCTATGTGCTAGACACTGCGAAAAAAAGGAAACAATTACTAATGATACCACACACAACTGCCTTCTAGTAATAATTTTTCACTCCTATAGCCCTAAAATTAGAATGAGGTTAGAAATTACTCCTTATATCTCTTCATACTTCCAAACAGTATGTGGCACAGTGTACTGAATGTAGTAGTTACAAAAATATTTCTGGACAATTTAATTTTTAAAAATGATAAGATTTCTACATACAACTTTTAACATCTGCATCTCAAAGCAAAGCAAGAGCATCATCACTTTCAATGCAAAGCTAAAAGGAGACTCACTTGACAGCTCACATCCATCCCTGCTTCCAATAGCACCTGAACAACTGCTTTGTGACCATTCCGAGCAGCAAGGTGTAGTGGCGTGTGCTTTCTAGTGTTGCAGCTCATTAAGTTAGGGTGTGCACTGATGATCATTTTGACCACCCTAAGTCGTCCATAGAGTGCTGCCAGGTCCAAAGGTGTTTCTAGCTTACTGTTCCTGATGGTAGGATCGGTGAGCTCTTCTAGAAGAACAGCAACTACTTCTGAGTGTCCATATTGAGCTGCACAGTGTAGCGCAGTTTCATTTTCATTGTTCTGTTAAGACAAAGATGTAAGATTAGGATTTTCAGAAATTCAGTTATCAAAATCTAAACAGTAATTTAAAACCAAAGATACTTTGAAAATGTAAGTTTATGACTTACCTATTTTAATAAGTATGCCTAAAGGATCTATCATTTATTGCATTAAAAAATCACAATTTTAATCATTTTAAGAGGAAAAGTCAAATTTTTCCCTATATTATATATTTCAATTTTCAAGAGCGATAAATGATTTAGCCATGTTAGTCAGTGGCCCTGCTGGGCCCAGATGGTCAGTGTTATCTGTACTATGCATCATACCTCCATGACATTTGTTAATGAGAGAGAGTAATAAGAATTATAACATACTTTTAACACACTGGCTTTCCAAAAGGCACTTGAAATGGTAAATTCTTGATAATGAAAGAGTTATGGAATGATTTCCCAAATTAAGTTTCATTTTATTTTCCATGTAAGTACAAATTATTGCTCCTTTAGCAAAGAGAATGAAGACATACTGGCCCTCAGATTAAACAGCATCATTCTGGGGCGCCTGGGTGGCGCAGTCGGTTAAGCGTCCGACTTCAGCCAGGTCACGATCTCGCGGTCTGTGAGTTCGAGCCCCGCGTCAGGCTCTGGGCTGATGGCTCAGAGCCTGGAGCCTGTTTCCGATTCTGTGTCTCCCTCTCTCTCTGCCCCTCCCCCGTTCATGCTGTCTCTCTCTGTCCCAAAAATAAACGTTGAAAAAAAAAATTTAAACAGCATCATTCTGAAATGTAATTATGGATTGAGAGACAGACTGAGACCCATTGCCAGACAATCTACAAGAAGTATCATAGTATTACATATACACCTAATAAGGGTTCCAATGGAAAATCAAGAAGATTTTCCCAGAAGTTTAGCAAGATAAAAAGTGTACCTGGATAGATCTAGAGTGTATAATGCTAAGTGAAACAAGACAAAGAAAGACAAACACCATGTGATTTTACTCATATGTGGAATTTAAGAAAGAAATGAACAAAGGAGAAAAAAAAAAGAAGCAAACCAAAAAACAGACTCTTAACTATAGAGAACAAACAGATGGTTACGAGAGGGGAGCGGGGTAGAGGGATGGGTGAAATAGGTGAAGGGGATTAAGAGTACACTTATCTTGGGGTGCCTGGGTGGCTCAGTGGGTTAAGTGTCCAACTCTTGGTTTTGGCTCAGGTCATGATTTCAAGGCTTCGTGGGTTCAAGCCCAGCATTGGGTTCTGTGCTGGCAGTGCGGAGCCTGCTTAGGATTCTCTCTCTCCCTCTCTCTCTGCCCCTCCCCCATTCATGCTGTCTCTGCCTCTCTCAAAAATAAACTTGAAAAAACTATTTAAAAAAAAAGAGTACACTTATCTAGATGAGCACTGAGTTATAAATTGAGTTACTGAATCACTATAATGTATACCTGAAACAAATATAACAAAGTATATTAACTATGCTGGAATTAAAATTTACTAAACCACTCATAAGGTAGATGGATGTTTCAGTACACTTAGGCAAATGGTGTAGATAGATGGTATATGACTATGTCAGGAAGTAGAAGCGTTAGGAAACATGTAAACAAGAAATTTTAATAGCAAAAATGCAATGATCCTGAATGAGGGTTTGAGAAAGGGGCTGCCATCATCAGAGTCATCATCATAACTAACACTATGCACCAGGCACAGTTGCATTCCATAGATGTTTACTCATTTACAAGTTACATTTACGTTTACCTCACTGTGAGATAGATACGAATATTATCATCATTGCCATTTTATATATGAGGAACTGAGGCACTGAGTAGTTAAATAACTTGCCCTCAAATATACAGCCTTTTAGTGTTGGGGCCAGGATCTGAACATAGGTAGCCTAGACCCAAAGTCAGTGCTCTTAAAACCATCTTCCACAATAACAACTATTACTACTGTCATTTGCTGAATGTGTATATACATTGGTTCATTTCTCCTACACCACACTGCCTGCCAAGTATTGTTATATTGTCAAAGAAGAAAAGAAATTAGTGATCTGAAAGCAGAATTTCTATAGATTTTGCTGAAAAGAACCCTGAGTTGTAATAGGAAATAAATACTTAGATATATGCTCTGACCATATGAATAAAAGAGTAAGTAGGGTTCAAACCGGAACAAATCTTAATGTCCCTAAAAGTAACTCAGACTTGCTCTGGCCAATGAATGCAGATAAGCTGAGAATAAAGAGTTGAAAGCAGAGGAAGGATTTGAAAACTTAAAGACCGAGTAGCAAAAAAATTTTTAAATGAGCACTACGAAAGGCTTCTTACTACTTACCTTCCAAATAAAAGTATCAGAAGAGGGCACTTGAAGACCAAAGAATAAGGCCCAGAAAAAAACCTACTCCCTGGAGGCAGTCACCAAAAAGTTAAGATCTGATGGATGGGAATCCAGCTGGAGGCATTATTTCTTCCATCATTTTGGAGGCAGTCATTCCCATTCTTAGTTTGAATGTATTGCTACAGTCTACTTCCTCATAGAGACTGACCAGATACAGGTCTGCATTCCCTGTTTATCTGACTAAGTTGTAGAAGCCTGATAAGAAAATCAATTTTACTACTCTACACCATAAAAATATGATCTAGATATATGCCTTCTGACCAAATAAAATTTGCCCTTGGTTGGAAAGAAATTCAATTTTCAAAATAGCACCTCTTTGAGAAAAAGAAATGGCAATTATGAAATAATCATTCCTCAAAGACCTCTCTACTTTTGCAGAGGCCTTAGCATAGGATATTATAAGTGCAAAATTGAAACTTTGTCTATTAACACCAATTATCATTGTTCAGAAGTCAAAAAAAATTATTTCAACCATGCCAGACTTACTCAGAAGAAAATACTCATAGAATTTCTCCATGATCAATACATATTTGTATTGTCACATGAGAAAGACCACAACTGTGTTATCTTTATAAGAGGCATGATTGTATACTTGTATCCATACTAACAAGTGATCTAAAAGAATCTAATTTCAAATAAACAGACTCTGAAGAAGAACTGATTGATAACTGCTAGTAGATCTACAATGAACATTCTTGAACAGTTAATCCCTTCTTCTTCTTCTTCTTCTTCTTCTTCTTCTTCTTCTTCTTCTTCTTCTTCTTCTTCCTCTTCCTCTTCTTCTTCTTCTTCTTCTTCTTCTTCTTCTTCTTCTTCTTCTTCTTCTTTTTTTTTTTTAACCAAATGGGTGTTCTCCAAAACTATAGGACACTTCTAGACAATGGGTGGTAGGAAAAAAACAGCTAACAAAAGCTATTTTCCAAAACACCTTGCTTTGGAAAGTAAAACCAATGGAAACTAACACTAGTTAGGTTTGAATTTTGGTAAATGGCAAGAGAATATACTTATGAGCTAGGCTCTTCGTGTTTTTGCCCTAATGTTGGAGGAAAGAGGTAAAAGGGGGGGAAGAGATGAATATACAGAGAAATATAAGTTGTAAACATGCATGACATCAGAAAAAAGGAAATAATAAATCAGCTGACAAAAGATGGGAAGGATGTATCAATTATAAAAATGATAATCGGGGCAAGGTCTACTTTGTTTTCAAAATTATGTTGCCCTAAACTGACCACTAATTTTAGAGCAGTATAAAATGGTGACCTAGGTTGAAGTGCTAATAACCCCCACACTTACAAGCAATAGTAAACCACTCAATCTCTCTGAACCTATCTTATCTGTAAAATTAGAATATTATCCTCTCTATAAACCTTAGGGTATAGGAAAATGCTTTGTAAACTTTAAATATCAATATATAAGACAGAATTATTTTTAAAGAAAGGTGTATTAGAAACCAAAGACTACTTTCAGAAATCAGAATGAAGCCCTGACAATTACACATAATTTACTATAATAATACGGAGTATTATTGGCTAAGAGCTTGAGCTTTGCGTCGGAAAAACCTGCCTTCAAATACTAACTGCATTTCTTGGGGTGCTTGGGTGGCTCTGTCAGTCAAGCTCCGACTTCAGTTCAAGTCATGATCTCACAGCTCTTGAGTTTGAGCCCGCATTGGGCTCTGTGCTGACAGCTCAGAGCCTAGAGCCTCTTCAGATTCTGTGTCCCCATCTCTCTCTGTCCCTCCCCTGCTCATGCTCGCTCTCTCTCTCTCTCCCCCCTCCCCTCTTCGCCCCCTCTCATTCTCTCTCTCTCTAAAATAAATAAACATTTAAAAATGATCAAAAAAAAAAAAACTAACGACAACTGCATTTCTTAGTAGATGTGATATCATGGGCAAGTTATTTAATCTCTCCAAGGTAGCTTCCCACATATAAAATAAGAACAATATTTAATCCCTACTTCATCAGGCTACAGTAGAGCTTAGTAAAATAACATAGATGAAGTACTTTGCACATCACCTGGCATATAGTAAATACTCCATAAGCAACGGATTTACAATGACAATACCAATGTGCTATTGTGGAGGGCTCTGGAATTAGAGCCCAAGTCTGACTGTTCGTAATTCAGTAATGTGTGCCCTTAGATGAGTTATGTAACTTTACTGAGCCTGATTTCTCACCTATAAAATGGGAGTAATAATATCACTTCAGAGGTTGTGAGAATTAACTAACATATTATAGGTGAAATGCTTAGCATAACCTGGCTATCTTATGTCTCAGTATATGTTAATTACCATTTTTATTCTTTCCCTCTATTGCTTAAATACATAAAGGTTTATAAGTAACTAGTATATTTCTGTCCTATTCAGAGGGGGAAATAAATAAACCTAAAGTGAAAAGTTGCTATGAAAATAAAATTCGCACATCAGAAACTTTTAGGAGAAATGGCACTGAATGATAGAAATAGGCCAGTGCTAAAGGAGTACCATATAAAAAACAAACAAATATTAAAACAAGGTATTAAAAATCACAAGAAATTTTCAATTTGTTTCCCATAGAAACCACAAGACAGAACAACTTTCAAATATAAATTAATTCTAAGTGTTTTTTTTTTATTTTCATGTCATTTAAAAAATATTTTGCTTGTAAAAACTAGCATCCTCTTTTTTAACCTTGGATGGTTTTTGCATCTTATTATTTCAGGTTCACTTTGGGGCATTCAGACAGTTTTAAGAATAACCACCAGATGGCTCATCCCACAAATGATCTTTTCACTTTTGATTTTCTGACAAACATAACAGCATTCCCAAAAATTTCCCTTCAGCATGATATGCTGATAAAGATAGACATATCTCTCATTTTTTAAATATTGAATTTATGAGTATATTTGCATAAAAAATATTCTGCATTCTATAACCTATAAGCATAGAAATTTTGTGATATTAGTAATACACTTTTCCAATTAATAAAACATTTTCCCTACCTACAGGAACTTTCTACAAGTGCATTTTTCTGGGGGAAAAATGTATTTTTCTTCCCTTTGGTGTTTATAGTTAGAGCTATGGTTACTTTTCATTCTTTAGTCTGAATTTCAGTCAAAGGCTTGCAAAGTCTGTATGCATTTGAACAGTATGCTAATTGCACTTTATTAGATGTGCTTGCCCTAGAGTAACCTACTTGCATTGATGTTGGACAACTGCCAACCTGCAGCTTAATGCCATGGTTGTAATTCAATTGTTGGACTGCATGCTGGTTTTCAAATATAGTTTTACAAAATGGGAACAGTAGGGGGCATGCAGAGCTCAAGATGTTTGTTATCATACTGTATTAGGGGACCATATTTTACTTTCTGGAATCTGTGGGTCTTACTTATTTAGAATAGAGAGACCGGCATTCCTTTCTTAATATGTCAGTTATGTGTAATATGGATATTATGCACTTGCAAATATTATTACTTTCTCTGTCATTATATTGCTGCTGGGTTTTATTCAACTCACTCTGGGCATACGCAAAGGAAATTTTTAACTTAAAAATATTTACAGTTGTGGGGCCCCTGGGTGGCTTAGTCGGTTAAGTGTCTGACTTCAGCTCAGGTCATGATCTCACACAGTCCGTGAGTTCGAGCCCCGCATCAGGCTCTGTGCTGACAGCTCAGAGCCTGGAGCCTGCTTCAGATTCTGTGTCTCCCTCTCTCTCTGCCCCTCCCCTGCTCATGCTCTGTCTCTATCTCAAAAATAAATTAAAACATTAAAAAAATTTTTAAATATTTACGGTTATGACTAGCAACTGTATATACTGTATTTTGCATTTTGATTCACAAAATTCTATTTACTGTGAAAGTGCTACATACACGGGAAGCATTTTGCAATGAATCCATCACCAATGTTTTAGCATTTAAAATTTTATTAAGAAAATCTCTAATTCGGAGTGCCTAGGTGGCTCAGCTGGTTAAGTACTGACTCTGGATTTCAGCTCTGGTCATGATCTCACTGTCACAAGATGGAGCCCCCTGTTGGACTCTATGCTGGGTGTGGAGCCTACCTAAGATTCTCTCTCTCCCTCTGCCTCTGCCCACCCCCCTGATGGTGCACACACACTCTCTCTCTCTCTCAAAAAAGAAAAGAAAAAGAAAAAGAAAAGCTCTAATTCATATTACAAATGTGAATTCTGTTCTATCTTATTCAAAAACTACAAAATGAATGCTTATATAAGACAATCAAAAATATGACAATTATTTCCTTTATGTGGGATTCTCTTATTAACAAATATCTTTATAAATGCCCAACTTAGTGCCAATGTAACTAATACAAGCACAAAGGAACTTCACAACTTCTCCTTTAGGAAATTTAGCAGTGAAAAGAGCTTTGGCAGAGTAAAGACAAAAATTATCAATTCTTCATTGTTACCTTACTTTGCAAAACTAAAAACACAATAGCATGAACAAACATTTGACAAGTGCACCTGTTCATTGACTCTAGAATGTGATGGTCCGTGATGAATAAGAATCTTCACAATTTCTACATCTCCTTTCCAGGCAGCCAGGTGAATGGGAAAATAGCCTTTGTTGTCTGCTACATTTGTTGATGCCTCATACTGAAGTAGTTTGAGAACTATGTCCCTAGAAGAAAAAAAAAAAAAAAACAGAAAAGAAAATATGCTAACCACACAGATTTCATTAAACAGGTAACAATGAAAGTATACCAGTTGCTGGTTGGCAATTGAGAGTAAGAGACATAAAAGTGGGTTTAAGTGTTAGCCTATTCAACATTTGGCTATTTTACTTACCTGGAAAACCACCAACACCACATACACAAACAGAGCACTAACTAACCAATGAAAGTCCTTAATAGAATTCATTTGCGAAATATTTATCTAATTTCATAACTGAATGAAACAAGTAAAACACTTTTTTAAAAATACCTCTTCCGGGGCACCTGGGTGGCTTAGTTGGTTAAGCATCCAACTCTTGGTTTCGGCTCAGGCCATGATCTCATGGTTCGTGGGTTCAGGCCCCGCGTCGGGCTCTGTGCTGAGCACTCAGAGTCTGGAGCCAGCTTCCGATTCTGTGTCTCCCTCTCTCTGCCCCTCCCCTGTTCACTCTCTATCTCTCTCTCTCTCTCAAAAATAAAAATAAAAATAATAATAAAAAAATAAAGTAAAAATAAAAATACCTCTTCCTATTTTTTTAAAAGGGTTTTTTCTCAAATAGCCCATACCTGAGAGTTAGTGTGAAGGAAAAGCTGAGGATAAGCAAACTCCTTATTTACAAAAAAAAAAAATCATGCTACCAAGAGACTTTTAGAGAATTTATACATCATTCCTGCAAAGAGTGGAAATAATAAATTGAAAATGCATATAAAAGACAAAGCAGACAGCAGGAAAGGGGGGGAAAGTTTAATAATTTTTCAGCCATGGCATACAACATATTATGAATATGTGTTATTCATACTTCTGCACTCCTTCATCTCTCCCTTCCAAGCTTAAAAAAATGATTTCAAGGGGTGCCTGGGGGGGCTCAGTTGGTTAAATAACCAACTCTTGATTTTGGCTCAGGTCATGATCTCACAGTTCATGGAATTGAGCCCTGCACTGGACTTGTACCAACAGCACAGAGCCTACTTGGTAATCTTTCTCCCTCTCTCTGCCCCTCCCACACACGTATATACATGCATTCTCTCACAAAATCAATCAATAAATATTTTTTTTCTTTAAAAATGGTTTCAAGAAGGAAATTCGTTCATGAGACAAGTTCCACTACTGATTCAATATCAATTCATACTCAACATACCCTACCTATAGTATTTTGTACCCAATCCCCAACAAATTTTCAAAGCAAAAATTCTGAACTGTAATATCCAACTTCAGGAACAATTAACAAGTTTTGGTACACATTATATTGAATTTTGTATCAAACAATCAAAAACAGTAACTCTAAACAAAAAATGCACTTTTACCTGGAAGCATTTATGAAGCAATTAAATTGAAGCAAATAAATCTATTAAATTCACTTAATGAAATCCTAGACAGATATACAAACACATGCATATATACATATGCAATTACAATAAATTCTAAAGTTGTTTCTCATATATAACAAATCACTGGTAGTAAGAACAAATGTAACACAAAGAGCTAAATTTAAGTATTTCATGAAGCCAGACTTTAAATGTAAGTAACAAATGAGAAAAATTGGAGGAAGTCTGAATAGTTTAGAACTATAATAGCTACCCCCTACAAACATACAAAATAGACATGATACAACACAAACATTACAGTGAAAAGTAAAATATAATGCCCAGAATGTGATCTAAACTTATGAAAGGGAGCAGAATATACCACCCCAAAATATGTCTCTTTGGCATAAGGATGATTTTAGGCTGATTACTTTCAAGAAAGAGTAGATGCTGGAAAAGCTCTGAAAATGGACTAAAAGTTACCTTTTTGTAATAGACATTTAAATTTATAACAGAAATCCCCATTTGTAAGGAAGTCTCTCTCCCTTTTTTTTGTACCAGAAAATGAAAAAGGACTCTATATCTCTAGAATTATCAAGGAGGAAGGTAGCAACTTCTATCTGTACAACAACCCCATACCTTGTTTACTGTGCTTTTCCTCCTAACCTCCCATAACTGGTTCTCTTTGACAAACATCTTTTCATCTTTAGCAGGCAATGATATTTAAGGTGGTGGCAAGGGCCATTTCAGGGGACTAATTCAGTTTAATTCCGTTTTCTGGGTTATCTCCCATGTATACAAGAGGTATACATGTAACTAAACTTCTTGTTTTTCTCCTGCTAATCTATCTTTTTATTATGGGGAGAGGGAAGAGTTCCTCAACCAAGAATCTTGAATGGTAAAGGGAAAACTATTCTTCATTCCCCACACATGAAACACTAGATTTAACAGATAAATGCATGAAATCACGATGAAAAAGAACCAAAAAAATGTTGTACAAATATTAAAGTTCCAAGGAGTCCTAGATTTCTAATGATAAGATTTCAGTGAAAATAAGAATAAATCTCATTTTAATATTCTTTTTAAGAACCAGTATTATAAAATCTGAATTTAGAAAATTTGGATTTGAGTCCCAGCTACACAAACTGCCTAATGATGTGACCCTAGAGAAATTATTTAGGCTCAGTTTTCTTTTTCTTTTCTGTAGGGGATATAATAATAATAATAATAATGCCTACTGGTCAATATTGGTAGGAGCTTTAATTGAGATCACAGAAAAGAAGCCACTCAATAAACAGTAAAGCACTATACGAAAATATTAGTTCTTGCCCCAAGTAAAAATAAAATCCTTTCAAAATAGAAATGCTTCCAGCAAATCACCTTTGTAAAAACGAAATCTGAAAATCCAAATGACACTTGAAGCTTGTCCAGTTCATATATTTGTCCTCACCTCTCTGCCATGCAAGAGTTACTATATAGGGTCTTCCAATCTGAGATAAATAGCTACAATGGGGTAAAAAGGATTCAAGACCTATGAATAACAAAACAGCTAAAAATCAGAATATCTGGTTTAAGGTACCAACTCTACTATTTACTAATTTGGTTATCTTGAACAAATCAAATAACCTCTGTCAGTCTTTCAGGTATTATTAAAATAGAATTTAAAGACTACGTCTTCCTGACAATCTGAATGGGTTGTGGTGTGAATCAAATGAAAAACAGGTATGATTGTAAATTTGTATGCAATCACACATATTCTCAAGGCAAGCTACAGCAATTTTTTTAATGAAAGATTTCAGTATTTAAATAAAAGGTAAAATGATACCAAAAGAAGATACAGTTAAATATATGGATCTAAAAAGTGGAATTTACACTACCACAAAATAGCCTTCTCCAAATTCATTTATCAGAGAAAGATACTTATGTGAAGAATTTTAACTTTATTCCTCAATGCCTAACCAAATAAAAAAAAATATTCTGAAACTTCTAAAAGCATTTCCTTTCAAAGGGTAAAGAAGATAGTTTAAGGGGTTCATCAATCCTATTTTCTCTTACTCCACAAGATCCATTCAGAGTTTCATTTGTTCCTTGGCTCAAGTCCTGTTGACATTTTCTAATAATGTATGTAATATACATTTATTCTTCATTTATCAGGAAGATTGATGAGATAGTGAAAATTTTAACTTACTGACATTTGTACTATGTGATATTACCAGTACCTAATATCTAAATCTGAAAAAACTAATCTGTATGCCTATGAAATTGCCTTTGGTGAACACTAAGATCCTAACTAAACACTATTATATTTAAGTTTTTAAAAAACTTATTCATTTTATTAAATTTGTTTATTTGTAAATTTAAATGTGTGTTTAAATTTTTATTTAAGTTGTACCTTTCACCTTATTCAAAGATATCAGCTAATGAACTGGCATGGCTCAGGTTTCTAATGTGAAAACATATTTGTGAAATATAAAGCTATATTTCTTTTTTTAAAAAGATTTTATTTTTAAATAATCTGTACACCCAACATGGGGCTCGAACATACAACCCCAAGATCAAGAGTCCCATGCTATACTAACTGAACCAGCGAGGCATCCCTAAAGTTATATTTCTGATCAAAACTGTGTCTGTCAGTCTTACTGAATCATAAATAAGATATTAATCAACAAATTGCCATTAATCTTTCTTATGATGTATATTAAGAAATGATGTATACTTGTACATGTATATTACAAGTAATATGTATTAAACAGGCCCTTTTCATCCAGACTCATTAAGAATAAACTATCGGGCCGCCTGGGTGGCGCAGTCGGTTAAGCGTCCGACTTCAGCCAGGTCACGATCTCGCGGTCCGTGAGTTCGAGCCCTGCATCGGGCTCTGGGCTGATAGCTCAGAGCCTGGAGCCTGTTTCTGATTCTGTGTCTCCCTCTCTCTCTGCCCCTCCCCCGTTCATGCTCTGTCTCTGTCTGTCCCAAAAAAAATAAATAAATAAACGTTGAAAAAAAAAATTAAAAAAAAAAAAGAATAAACTAAATTTGGGGTACTATCTATAGTATCTAAGCTGAAAGGATTTATTTAACATTAGGATCCCCCCAAATTAGTATTATTAATTTTCATTTTTATTTAAGTTGTACCTTATATCTTCCAGTGGTATCAACAAATGAACATGTTGACTGTGCTAGGTTAGTAGGCATGAAATATTAAGTAATATTGATGAACAAAGTTTATAAAATAGCAGAGAAATAACCTCTATATCTTAACCATAAAGTGCCATTCTTTCTTACAGCATTTGATAAATAAGAATTGCTCTAAAATCCTAAAGTTAATGTGGTTGATGAGATCAGAGAAAAAATAACTCCATTTCCCAGGAGTAAATTAAATTTAATAACAACATAATTTAAATCATTGCAACATTTTGCAGCCTGAAGCTAATATAGAAGTTCAGGTAAAAATAGGAATTCTAAAAGTATTGATTTTTGCTAATGTATTTAATTTGCTTCATTTTCTGATAGATATAAATACACTTCTAATTAATATGAAATGTCTTTTAAGAAGTTTCAGGATATGTTCCGAGCAAAATTAAGTTCATTGGGAAGGTTCAACATTCAAATTTCTTTACCTCAAAAGCAAATTTCCCTATAATTGAATCATAACCAAAGACATTTATTTTGTTCCATCCTCCCTTACTTGTTAGTAGTCTAAATAACTCTGAAGTAAACACAAGTCATTTTTATATGGATATAGTAGTAACAAACTAATGAAATTCTCAAATTAATTAAGGCCTTTTTTATTTCTTCTCCTTAACAGAAACAGAGTTGCAAATGTATTCAACATGGTCAAAAGACTCTAGGACATACACTCCATTTTATAGCTGGAGCTTCTTTTTATACTGAATTCACTCTCATAGATTTCCAGAGAAAGTGAATAAGAGCAAATTTTAACTAGTTAATATCCTTATCCAGGAAAGAAGCAATTATATCCAAGTTATTTCTAGGTTATCCAAAGAGAAATTTCATGGACCAGACTATATAAATGTTTAGAGGAAATTCTCTCCTTTCATTAGAAAACCTAAGAAAGAGTGAATCAAAAGTACACATAGCTTACCATCTGGATTCTAGATACAATTTGAGATACAATTTGGATTTCAGATAATGGAGTCTAGAATCCAAGCATTAAATATTCAAAGAATGAGGCAAGAACAGAAAATACTTAAACCCCACGCATATCAAAGACACATATATTTCAAAGATATAAACGTAACAATTTAGTGCTGACAGTTTTCAAAACAGCATCCAAGAATCACAACGTGCCCAATATAGTTTAATGAGATGAAACTCAGGAAAAAAAGGAAAGGAATAATTTGCCAAGAAGAGGAGAAGTGAAATATGAATACAAATGTTTACTAAAACTTTATAGTGAACAATAAGATTATTATTTAAAAAAAAGAAAAGATGAGAAAAAGAGAAAAGGGAAGGACAGAAGAAGGAAAAGGAAAGAAGAAAGGAAGGGCGGGAAGAAGCGATAGAAGGAAGAAAGGAAGGAAAAAGGGAAGGAGGCAGGGAAGAAAGAAGTGATGGAAGGAGGGTGAGAGACAAGAAGAAAGGCAGAAAATCAGGCCAGCTGGCTAGCTAATGTCTACTAGGAAGAGAATTAAGAGAACCAAATTTGTGGCAGAAATACATACATGAGAGAGAAAATGAATCCTCCATATTTTAAAAAAGAAAAACAGAAATAGGTCTCTTGCCTAGCTACTGAAATAATTTATAATCATTGCTAGTAGATTCTGTTCTACTGACGGTGGGGGTTTTTTTCTATCATTTGAAGGTAATAATTTTCTAATCTGCAATTACAAATGACCCAGGAAATCACTAACAGAAGTACACTTTCTATTATGTCTTGATTTGGCTAAGCGAGATGAATTGTTCATTATGAAACAATGTATTTCAGGTATAAGGTCCTATTCTGCTTGAGGATTAACTAGAGTTGATAAACAAGAGCTTCCAGTAAAACATACATACAAAATAAGAGGATATAATATGGGCATAATTTGCAGTACGAAGGCTTAGACCATATGTTGAGGGTAAAGGAAAAGCCTGTGTTCAAAGGAAAAGAATAAACTACAGAACCCTGTAATAATACTTCTAGCTCTATGATTCCATGAACTTTAGCCTAGAAATCATAATGTTTTCAGACACAATTTACAGATGATGGCTACAACAACAATAGCAACAAACATGGAAATGATGTGTTTCTGTGCTGACTGCTAATGCATGCTTGGGAAGAATACAAAATAATCAATTGCTCATTACCTTGCTAAATGAGAATAGCAAAAGCAAAGCAAAGAAAAAACATTCTTCTCTGGCTCTGAGATATATTCTATGACATTTTTTCTCCTTCAAATATATTTTCTTAAACCAATATTAAAATTAGCATTCTGTATGAACACACTAGTTGATGGGAGGCAGTCCAGAAATAGACAACAGAACAGAGGAAAGCAAGCAAGAGTTTAGGAAACTGATGTGCAGAGTCACAAAGAGAAGATAATGTACAGTATTGGCAAAGGCATGCACTTAGAACTAAAACACTTAAACTCAAGACACAGCCCCACCTTAATATCTAAATGACCACTATGTCATTTATCCAGAATGGTCTTGTTTCTCCATGAGGGGAGGGGGGTTGGGTTGAATAAATCATCTCTAATTACAAAAATCCATGGGTAATTTAAAGTCCGTAAATCTTACACTCTAGATGGAAATGTAAATTTCAGAATTTTAGCATCACAGTACATAACTGAGCCACAAATACCAAAGCAGTGTATCATAAAATGTAATCATTGAAAGGAACAATGAGAAATATCCAGCCTATGTATTCAGTACACTGAATTCAGCACTAGATGGGTTAATTAAATGGGGAAAGGTCACATACCCAGCAGAGATGGGAAGATGGAATCAGAAATTTTCCTGCTTTTTTCCAATGCCTGTACAATGACACTGAGTAAAATCTTTCTAGAAAATGTTAAAAAGATGGGATCTTCATATAAAAGCAGAGATATATAATTCTCAGAGAATATCTGCAATCAAAGAGATCTTAAAAGATATCTAGTCAAATCACTCACAATCTTAATGATTGATATTCAATTCACTTAAATTACCTTTACTTTGTAAATTGCTAACAGAAACAAACAATTATGCAGTGGGCATAGGGAACCATATCTCAATGGTTAGAAGTTAGAACTTCATAGGTCATCATGTATGAACAATAACATTTCCTAAACATGGAAAATCATGGAGGAATACGAATGCTAATCCATTTTGAAATATTATTTTGAGAAGTACTTATAATGACAAGCTATGATAGAGGAAGAAAAGCAGTATAGCTCCAATGCTCAGGCCTAAGATCTTCTGTCCATTAGATTTGATAGTCTTTCCAGTTATTTTCCCAACTGGAATTTCCTCTGAATTAGGAATGACCATTAAGATGACCAAAGAAGCCATCAACATTGTATTTCTTGGGCTGATTTCATTTGCTTTTATTCCTGATGACCCAGGTACAAAGAAGAAAAAATAGTAATTCCTTTAAAACATTCAAATGATAGCAATCTGAACACATGAATTCATCAGGACAACAATAAAGTTTGAAAAATATCCAGCAAATAAAAGGTGCTAAGTTACATGGTATAAGATGATTCAATATAGACTAGGGAGTGGATAAATAGAAATGTATTTTGGGAATTCTAATACTAAGAATCCAAGTGACAAAACATTATGATTACGTATATAATTACATATGTGTAGATATAGATATATCTCCATATCTAAACAGAATGATAATGCTAGGTTTCTGCAATAAGTTTGAAGATAAAAATATCACAATGATAAATGGCAAAATGATAAGTTTCTTGTGTAAAAACTTTAAGTCCATAAAATGTGATCAAGTGTGACTTGATCCTGTGTCTCAATTCATAGAATAAAAGAAAGGTTAGGTGGGAAAGCAAAAGGTAACCAGAATTTTTAATTTTTTTTTTTGTATCTAGCATGTTTAAGGCAATATTATCACATCTAAAAAACTAAAGTGAAATGAAATGATCCATATCTGGGAAGACTAATTTGGGCCATTAGAGCAAAGGAAAAACAGATAAGAAAGACTGACATAAAAAGAACGCCTTTTGTTCTATGATGGGGTAAGACAGTACATCTGAATCATTCAAAGGACTCCTCACACTGTGACTCTGGCACAAAACCATAAGGTAAAGTAGGTCAAATACTAGAAATGAAATGATGGTTATGGTTACACATTATTTCATTGTCCATATTGTAGGCTATCACATTACTGAAACATAATTCCACAGGAAGAAATTAAAAACCAGAAAGACTATCTTGAATAACAAAGAAAAAGCATTTTAAGTAAATGTGAAAGATTTTGAAGTGGTTCATATAAATGTCTGTGACTCATATTCATAGTAAGAATCTATCAAGATTTTACTCTTGGTGAATACTCCCCATGTTTGATAAAGACACCCAAAAAGGTAGGGAGGCATTAATAACAGGTTTTATCCCATTCCTTCCCGTAAGTTATGCATAACTAACATGTCCTATCACTTCTTTCATTCTCTTCGTGTGGTATTTGACAATTTTACGACAATTCTCTCAGTTTACACTCTGCACATAATCATCCACAGCAACATTCCTACCAAGTTTAACTTGTCAGTGTTGCCCCCTGGTGCCTCTTCAAATTCACCTAAGCTCAAGGGACTCCTGGCAACATGAGACAGGTCTCATCAACATAATAAAGTTCATCACATGTAACTACATACACAAGGATTCTAGTCCAAATAAGGAGCACTTACTTATGTCCATTTAAGGCTGCATGGTGTAAAGCAGTGTAACCCGAACTGTCTGTGCAGTTTACATTGGGGCCTCGCCAGATGCTGCAAATAAAGCACAAGTGCAGAGTTAACAGTTAAGCAGAATCGTGCTTTGAAAAACAAAGAAGCCTGATAGTCCCACAGCCAGCAGCATGTTGCATATGAAAATTTTAGTCATGTAGAAAATGAATGCCATCTTTCATGTATTCTCCTTGGAACAATAATTTATTTGATGTAGAGAAATTATTAGTGAATGTAAGCCTACTGCCATGTATTAAAATATGAATACAAAAATTCCCTATTACTTTATTTCATTACTTAAATATTGGAAGCAATTAACACTCAGCCACTGTAGTTTATACCAAAGAATAAAGATTCATAACACCTGCCTCCTCCTTTTAACACAACCCTTCTAAGATGGCAGAGATTTATATAAGTTAAAAGATATTTCTGCATTATGGGAAGAATATATAAACTCTTCTTGCTATTTAAACGCTACCAAGAAAATAAGTATTTCATACTTGAAAATATAGTTGAAGATTTGGACTGCTGTAAACCAGAAGATTCTAACAGTTCTAAAGTTATCATTTTACAAAACAACATATTTTAGAGATAATGTAACTACATAAAATAGCCCATTTTATCCTGACATTATTACTATAGAAACTATTTTTAGCTTTTGAAAACATAAGGAATTGAAAGCCACTTTTCCTAAAGTAGACCAAAAAATTACTTTATCTGGCATTCATGACAATATTAAAGCCCTCAAAACTAAGGTCTAGAGAGCCCCAGGGAAGGTGGCAGAAGAAGACCCTAATTCACCTCCTCCCACAGATATAACTAGATAACACTCACATCAGCACAAATAATGTAGAAAATGATCCAAAGACTGGCAGAACAAACCCCACACCTAAATATCAAGGAAAGGTCACATCGAATAGGGTAGGAAGGGCATACATACTGTAGGGAGCTAAACCCCTTGGGTCTGGTCACCAGAGGGAGGGAGCTGCAACACAGGCATGTAGAGAGGTGACAAAGAGACTATCACAATGGAAAGCCTGGGAAAGACAAATCCCCACAGCATTTAGCTTTGAAAATCAGTGGAATTGAATTTCATGAGTTCCTGTAACAAGCAGGACTTAAAGCCTGGAACTTAAAAATCAGTGGCTGGGCTCTGGGAGAGCAAGCACAAAGGGTGAAAGGAAAATGAGTCCCTGCCCTTAAAGAAACATACAACAAATAGTTCTCAAAGACACCACTTAGAAGCAGCAGTTTGAAAAACATCTGGGGTGCACAGGAGGGAGAGTCAGTTATTAATTTCAGAGTTCCTGAGGGACTTCTCCAGGAACAAAAGAGCTGGCAGGTGCCATCCCCCCCCCACTCCCCAGCATAATCACATAGCCTTGTGCAGTGGCAGAAACAGCAGGGTGCATGCATTCACTACTTAGTGCTTACACTGCACCCTGCCCCCTTTTAAAGCCACACTTGCCTTAGGTGCTGCAGGTTCCCTCTCCCAGACCATTGCAAATCTTGCCAACACTGCCTCCCCCAACCTACTGTGGAGGACCCTGGCACCTTTTTAAAACTGCAACCCTCACCTGCACACACTGTGGAGTTCCCTTGCCAGCCCGAGTCTCTGCAGCAGCTACATGTCCCTGTGGAGGAGGACAATTGCCACCTCATTATAAGTACACACCCTGCTCACTACTCTCAAGAGCAAGAGACTAGTTGACAATTCTAACACAAGGAAACAGACAAAAACAGGCAAAATGAGAAGACAGAGAATTATGTCCCAAATGAAACAAGAAGATAAAATCACAGCAAGAGACATAAGCAATAGAGGTATATGTAATATCCTGAAAGAAAATTTAAAGTAATGATCATAAAGATACTCACTGGACTTGAGAAAAGAGTGAAGGACATCAGTGAGACCAGACTCTTAACTCAGAGTTAAAAAAGAACCAATCAGAGATGAAGAAAATAATAACTGAAGTGAAAAATATACTTGATGGGCACCTGGGTGGCTCAGACCATTAAGGGTCTGACTCTTAATTTAGGCTCAAGTCATGATCCCAGGGTTGTGGGATCAATCCTCACACTGAGCTTCATGCTAATCATGGAGCCTTCTCAAGATTCTCTCTCTCTCTCTCTCTCTCTCTCTCTCTCTCTCTCTCTCTCTCTCTCTCTCTCCTTCTGGCCCTCTCCCCTGCTCACATGCTCTCACTTTCTTGAAAATAAAAAAAAATTATTCTATTAGAATAAATAGGCTAGAAGAAGTAGAGGAATGAATTAGCAACCTGGAAGAAAAAATAATGGACAGTAATCAAGCTTAGCAAGTGAGAGAAAAAAGCTGCAAAATGAGAGTAGACGGGGAATTCAGACACTCCACAATCATAATGATATTCTCATTAGAGGGATACCAGAAGGAGAAGAGAAAAAAGGGGGGGAAGAAAATTTATTTAAAGAAATAATAGCTGAAAACTTCCCTAATATGGAAAAGGAGGAAGAGAGTTACCCAATAAAACCAACCCCAGGAGGTCTATACCAAGACACATAGTAATTAAAAGGGCAAAAAGTAGTGATATAAACAGAGAATTTTAAAAGCACCAAGAGAAAAGAAGACAGTTACTTACAAGGGAAACTCCATAAGGCTACCAACAGATTTTTTAGTAGAAACTTTGAAGACAAAAAGGGATTAATATGATATATCAAAGTGCTGAAAGGGAAAAATCTGCAGCCAAGAACACTCTATCCAGGGAGACTATCATTCAGAATAGAAGGAGAGATACAGAGTTTCTCAGACAAAGAAAAAAGAAAAAAAAAAGGAATTGATTACCACTAAATCAGCCCTACAATAAATATTAAAGGGGACTCTTTGAGTATAAATGAAAGACCATAAGTGAGAGTGTGAAAAGTAAAAAACACAAAAGCAGTATAAATAAGTATATTTGTAAAATTCAGCCAAAGGATTCACAAAATAAATTGTTGTAAAATATAATACCATATATGTGAAATATGCTGGAGAGGGGAGTAAAGAATGGGTTCAAACTTAATCAGCCATCAACTTCATACAGACTACTATATGCAGATGTTATATACAAAACTAACAGTAACCAAAAATCAAAACCCAGTAATACATATATAAAGAATAAAGAGAAAGGAGTATCACTAAAGAAAGCCAGTAAACCATCAAAGAGAGAAAGAAAGGCTCAGAGAAAACTACCAAAACAACTATAAAACAAGTAACAGAATGGCAACAAATACCTATTGATAATTACTTTGAATGTAAATGGACTACATGCTGCAAAGACATATGGTGACAGAGTAGATTAAAAAAAAAAAGATGAATCTATATAGTGCCCTACAAGAGACTCACTTCAAGCCTAAAGACACCTGCATACTGAAAGTGAGGGGATGGAGAAATATTTATCATGCAAAACAATGCTGGGGTAGCAATACTTCTATCACACAAAACAGAATTTAAAATAAAAACTGTAAAAATAAACAAAGAAGGGTTCTATATAATCATAAAGGGAACAATTCAACAAAAAGATATAAAAATCATTTAAGTATTTTTGCACCCAACATGAGAGAAACCAAATACATAATACGATTAATAACAAATATGAAGGGGGTCACCTGGGTGGCTCAGTGGGTAAGCATCTGACCTTAGCTCAGGTCATAATCTCAAAGTTCATGAGTTTGAGCCCCACGTTGGGCTCTTTGCTGATAGAGTATGGAGCCTCCCTCAGCTTCTGTGTCTCCCTTTCTCTCTGCCCCACTCCCCACCTCCCGCTCATGCTCTGTCTCTCTCTCTCTCTCTCTCAAAAATAAATAAATATTTTTTAAAAAGGAAAGGATAAAAAACCATATGATCATTTCAAAAGGATCAGAAAAAGCATCGGAAAAAGTACAGAATCCTTTGTGATAAAAACCCTCAACAAAGTAGGTATAGAGGAAAAATACCTCAATGTATGAAAAACCCACAATGAACATCATACTCAATGGTGAAAAACTGAGAACTTTTCCCCTACAATCAGGAAGAAGACAAGGATATCCACTCTCGCTTTTATTCAACATACTATTGGAAGTCTTACCCACAGCAGACAACACAAAGAAGTAAAAGACATCTGAGTTAATAAAGAAGAAGTAAAACTTTCACTATTTGCAGATGACATGATACTATATATACAAGACCTGAAATACTCCACCAAAACCTAGAATTGAAATGAATTCCATGAAGTCAAAGGATACAAAATAATATACAGAAATCTGCTTCAATTCTATACACTAAATATGAAGCAGCAGAAAGACCTATTTACAATAGCTATTAATGACTGCACCAAAAATAATACAATACCTAAAAATAAAATTAACCAAAGAGGTGAATGACCTCTACTCTGAAAACAATACAACACTGATTAAAGAAGGATCAGAGGGAAGATGGCAGCGTAGGAGGACACTGGGCTCACCGCGTCTGCTGGTCACTTAGATTCCACCTACACCTGCCTAAATAACCCAGAAAACCGCCAGAGAATTAGCAGAATGGAGTCTCCGGAGCCAAGCGCAGATGAGAGGCCCACGGAAGAGGGTAGGAAGGGCGGCGAGGCGGTGCACGCTACACGGACTGGCAGGAGGGAGCCGGGGCAGAGGGGCGGCCCGCTGGCCAAGCAGAGCCCCCGAGTCTGGCGGGCAAAAGCGGAGGGGCTGGACGGAGTGTGTTGTGACAGCAAGCGGGACTTGACATCTGGAAGGTTATATGTTAACAGCTCTGCACCGAGAGCGGGAAGGCTGGAGGACAATGGGAGGGAGAATGTTGAGCCCCGGGACGACAGAGCGCAGTTTGGCGGAGACCAAAGGCGCCCACCAGCGCCATCTCCCTCGCCCATCCCCCAGCCAAAATCCTAAAGGGAACCAGTAACTGCCAGGGAACTTGCTGGCACCGTGCAAACACCCAACGCTGTGCTTCTGCGGATCCGCACCTCCGGCAGCAGGTCTGGTCCCTCCCGCTGCCATAGGGCCCCTCCTGAAGTGGATCACCTAAGGAAAAGCTAGCTAAGCCTGCCCCTCCCGCCCCCATGCACCTTGCTTATCCACCCCAGCTAATACGCCAGATCCCCAGCACCACAAGCCTGGCAGTGTGCAAGTAGCCCAGACAGGGCCACACCACCCCACAGTGAATCCCGCCCCTAGGAGAGGGGAAGAGAAGGCAAACACCAGTCTGACTGTGGCCCCAGAGGTGGGCTGGGGGCAGGCATCAGGTCTGACTGTGGCCCCACACACCAACTCCAGTTACTCAAGATAGCACAGGGGAAGTGCCCTGCAGGTCCACACCACTCCAGGGACTATCCAAAATGACCAAACGGAAGAATTCCCCTCAAAAGAATCTCCAGGAAATAAAAACAGCTAATGAACTGATCAAAAAGGATTTAAACAATACAACAGAAAGTGAATTTAGAATAATAGTCATAAAATTAATCGCTGGCCTTGAAAACAGTATAGAGGACAGCAGAGAATCTCTTGCTACACAGATCAAGGGACTAAGGAATAGTCAGGAGGAGCTAAAAAATCCTATAAACAAGCTGCAAAATAAAATGGAAACGACCACGGCTCGAATTGAAGAGGCAGAGGAGAGAAGAGGCGAACTAGAAGATAAAATTATGGAAAAAGAGGAAGCTGAGAAAAAGAGAGATAAAAAAATCCAGGAGTATGAGGGGAAAATTAGAGAACTAAGTGATGCACTAAAGAGAAATAATCTACGCATAATTGGTATTCCAGAGGAGGAAGAGAGAGGGAAAGGTGCTGAAGGTGTACTTGAAGAAATAATAGCTGAGAACTTCCCTGATCTGGGGAAGGAAAAAGGCATTGAAATCCAAGAGGCACAGAGAACTCCCTTCAGACGTAACTTGAATCGATCTTCTGCATGACATATCATAGTGAAACTGGCAAAATACAAGGATAAAGAGAAAATTCTGAAAGCAGCTAGAGATAAACGTGCCCTAACATATTCAGGGAGACCTATAAGACTTGTGACTGATCTCTCTTCTGAAACTTGGCAGGCTAGAAAGGAATGGCAGGATATCTTCAATGTGATGAAAAGAAAAAATATGCAGCCAAGAATCCTTTCTCCAGCAAGTCTGTCATTTAGAATAGAAGGAGAAATAAAGGTCTTCCCAAACAAACAAAAACTGAAGGA
This sequence comes from Felis catus, assembly GCF_018350175.1. Classification (NCBI taxonomy): domain Eukaryota; kingdom Metazoa; phylum Chordata; class Mammalia; order Carnivora; family Felidae; genus Felis; species Felis catus. Next base: position 120,414,448 of record NC_058374.1, read on the forward strand.
ATTCGTCACCACTAAACCAGCCCTACAAGAGATCCTAAGGGGGATCCTGTGAGACAAAGTACCAGAGATACCGCTACAAGCATGAAACCTACGGACATCACAATGACTCTAAACCCATATCTTTCTATAATAACACTGAATGTAAGTGGACTAAATGCGCCAACCAAAAGACATAGGGTATCAGAATGAATTGAAAAACAAGACCCATCTATTTGCTATCTACAAGAGACTCATTTTAGACCTGAGGACACCTTCATATTGAGAGCAAGGGGATGGAGAACTATTTATCATGCCACTGGAAGTCAAAAGAAAGCTGGAGTAGCCATACTTATATCAGACAAACTAGACTTTAAATTAAAGGCTGTAACAAGAGATGAAGAAGGGCATTATATAATAATTACAGGGTCTATCCATCAGGAAGAGCTAACAATTATAAACGTCTCTGTACCGAATACGGGAGCCCCCACATATATAAAACAATTACTCATAAACATAAGCAACCTTACTGATAAGAATGTGGTAATTGCAGGGGACTCTAACACTCCACTTACAGAAATGGATAGATCATCTAGACACACGGTCAATAAAGAAACAAGGGCCCTGAATGCTACATTGGATCAGATGAACTTCACAGATATATTTAGAACTCTGCATCCCAAAGCAACAGCATATACTTTCTTCTCGAGTGCACATGGAACATTCTCCAAGATAGATCACATACTGGGTCACAAAACAGCCCTTCATAAGTATACAAGAATTGAAATCATACCATGCATACTTTCAGACCACAATGCTATGAAGCTTGAAATCCATCACAGGAAAAAGTCTGGAAAACCTCCAAAAGCATGGAGGTTAAAGAACACCCTACTAAAGAATGAATGGGTCAACCAGGCAATTACAGAAGAAATTAAAAAATATATGGAAACAAATGAAAATGAAAATACAACAATCCAAACGCTTTGGGATGCAGCAAAGGCAGTCCTGAGAGGAAAATACATTGCAATCCAGGCCTATCTCAAGAAACAAGAGAAATCCCAAATACAAAATCTAACAGCACACCTAAAGGAAATAGAGGCAGAACAGCAAAGACAGCCAAAACCCAGCAGAAGAGAAATAATAAAGATCAGAGCAGAAATAAACAATATAGAATCTAAAAAAACTGTAGAGCAGATCAACGAAACCAAGAGTTGGTTTTTTTAAAAAATAAACAAAATTGACAAACATCTAGCCAGGCTTCTCAAAAAGAAAAGGGAGATGACCCAAATAGATAAAATCATGAATGAAAATGGAATTATTACAACCAATCCCTCAGAGATACAAGCAATTATCAGGGAATACTATGAAAAATTATATGCCAACAAACTGGACAACCTGGAAGAAATGGACGAATCCCTAAACACCCACACACTTCCAAAACTCAATCAGGAGAAAACAGAAAGCTTGAACAGACCCATAACCAGCGAAGAAATTGAATCAGTCATCAAAAATCTCCCAATAAGAGTCCAGGACCAGATGGCTTCCCAAGGGAGTTCTACCAAATGTTTAAAGCAGAGATAATACCTATCCTTCTCAAGCTATTCCAAAAAATAGAAAGGGAAGGAAAATTTCTAGACTCATTCTATGAAGCCAGTATTACTTTGATTACTAAACCAGACAGAGACCCAGTAAAAAAAAGAGAACTACAGGCCAATATCCCTGATGAATATGGATGCAAAAATTCTCAATAAGACACTAGCAAATCGAATTCAACAGAATATAAAAAGAATTATTCACCATGATCAAGTGGGATTCATTCCTGGTATGCAGGGCTGGTTCAACATTCGCAAATCAATCAACGTGATACATCACATTAATAAAAGAAAAGATAAGAACCATATGATCCTGTCAATCAATGCAGAAAAGGCATTTGACAAAATCCAGCACTCTTTCTTAATAAAAACCCCTCAGAAAGTCGGGATAGAAGGAACATACTTAAACATCATAAAAGCCATTTATGAAAAGCCCACAGCTAACATCATCCTCAATGGGGAAAAACTGAGAGCTTTTTCCCTGAGATCAGGAACACGACAGGGATGCCCACTCTCACCGCTGTTGTTTAACATAGGGTTGGAAGTTCTAGCATCAGCATTCAGACAACAAAAGGAAATCAAAGCCCTCAAAATTGGCAAAGATGAAGTCAAGCTTTCACTTTTTCCAGATGACATGATATTATACATGGAAAATCTGATAGACTTCACCAAAAGTCTGCTAGAACTGATACATGAATTCAGCAAAGGTGCAGGATACAAAATCAATGTACAGAAATCAGTTGCATTCTTATACACTAATAATGAAGCAACAGAAAGACAAATAAAGAAACTGATCCCATTCACAATTGCACCAAGAAGCATAAAATACCTAGGAATAAATCTAACCAAAGATGTAAAGGATCTGTATGCTGAAAACTACAGAAAGCTTATGAAGGAAATTGAAGAAGATTTAAAGAAATGGAAAGACATTCCCTGCTCATGGATTGGAAAAATAAATATTGTCAAAATGTCAATACTACCCAAAGCTATCTACACATTCAATGCAATCCCAATCAAAATTGCACCAGCATTCTTCTCGAAGCTAGAACAAGCAATCCTAAAATTCATATGGAACCACAAAAGGCCCCGAATAGCCAAAGGAATTTTGAAGAAGAAGACCAAAGCAGGAGGCATCACAATCCCAGACTTTAGCCTCTACTACAAAGCTGTCATCATCAAGACAGCATGGTATTGGCACAAAAACAGACACATAGACCAATGGAATAGAATAGAAACCCCAGAACTAGACCCACAAATGTATGGCCAACTAATCTTTGACAAAGCAGGAAAGAACATCCGATGGAAAAAAGACAGCCTCTTTAACAAATGGTGCTGGGAGAACTGGACAGCAACATGCAGAAGATTGAAACTAGACCACTTTCTCACACCATTCACAGAAATAAACTCAAAATGGATAAAGGACCTGAATGTGAGACAGGAAACCATCAAAACCCTAGAGGAGAAAGCAGGAAAAGACCTCTCTGACCTCAGCCGTAGCAATCTCTTACTTGACACATCCCCAAAGGCAAGGGAATTAAAAGCAAAAATGTACTGGGACCTTATGAAGATAAAAAGCTTCTGCACAGCAAAGGAAACAACCAACAAAACTAAAAGGCAACCAACAGAATGGGAAAAGATATTTGCAAATGACATATCGGACAAAGGGCTAGTATCCAGAATCTGTAAAGAGGTCACCAAACTCCACACCCGAAAAACAAATAACCCAGTGAAGAAATGGGCAGAAAACATGAATAGACACTTCTCTAAAGAAGACATCCGGATGGCCAACAGGCACAGGAAAAGATGCTCAATGTCGCTCCTCATCAGGGAAATACAAATCAAAACCACACTCAGATATCACCTCACGCCAGTCAGAGTGGCCAAAATGAACAAATCAGGAGACTATAGATGCTGGAGAGGATGTGGAGAAACGGGAACCCTCTTGCACTGTTGGTGGGAATGCAAATTGGGGCAGCCACTCTGGAAAGCAGTGTGGAGGTTCCTCAGAAAATTAAAAATAGACCTACCCTATGACCCAGCAATAGCACTGCTAGGAATTTACCCAAGGGATACAGGAGTACTGATGCATAGGGGCACTTGTACCCCAATGTTTATAGCAGCACTCTCAACAGTAGCCAAATTATGGAAAGAGCCTAAATGTCCATCAACTGATGAATGGATAAAGAAACTGTGGTTTATATACACAATGGAGTACTACGTGGCAATGAGAAAGAATGAAATATGGCCCTTTGTAGCAACATGGATGGAACTGGAGAATGTTATGTTAAGTGAAATAAGCCATATAGAGAAAGACAGATACCATATATTTTCACTCTTATGTGAATCCTGAGAAACTTAACAGAAACCCATGGGGGAGGGGAAGGAAAAAAAAAAAGAGGTTAGAGTCGGAGAGAGCCAAAGCATAAGAGACTCTTAAAAACTGAGAACAAACTGAGGGTTGATGGGGGGTGGGAGGGAGGGGAGGGTGGGTGATGGGTATTGAGGAGGGCACCTTTTGGGATGAGCACTGGGTGTTGTATGGAAACCAATTTGACAATAAATTTCATAAAGTGAAAAAAATAAAAAAATAAACAAAAAAAACACATTAAAGAAACTGAAGATAACAGAAAGAGATGGAAAGATATTCCATGTTCATGGATTGGAAGAACAAATATTGTTAAAATTGTCTATACTACTGAAAGCAATCTACACATTTAATGCAATCCCTATCAAAATCCCAACAGCATTTTTCACAGAACTAAAACAAATAATACTAAAATTTGTATGGAACCACAAAAGACCCTGAGTAGCCAAAGCAATCTTGAAAAAGAAGAAGAAAATTGGAGGAAGCACAATTCCAGACTTAAACTTTTATTACAAAACTATAGCAATTAAAACAGTATGGTACTGGCACAAAACCACATATAGATCAATGGAACAGAATACAAAACCCAGAAATAAACACACAATAACATGGCTGATTAAAGTTCTATAAAGAAGGCAGAAATATGCCATGGGAAAAAGTCTCTTCAACACATGTTGCTGGGAAAATTAGACACCTATATGCCAAAGAATAAAACTGGACCACTTTCTTACATGCAAAAATAAGCTCAAAATAGATTAAGGACCTAAATGTGAAACCTGCAACCATAAAAATCCTAGAAGAGAGGGCAGCAAGTAATTTCTCTGACATTGGCCATAGCAATATTTTTCTAAATAGGTCTCCTGAAGCAAGGGAAACAAAAGCAAAATAAACTATTGGGACTACATCAAAATAAAAAGCTTCTGCACAGAAAACAATCAACAAAACTAAAAGACAATATACTGAGTGGGAGAAGATATTTGCAAATGATATAGACTTACTAGCTGAAATATTTAAAGAATTGATACAAGTCAACACCAAGAAAACACAAATAATGCGATTAAAAATAATCCAATTAAAATGAGCTCATGAGTGGCTCAGTCAATTGAGCATCCACTCATTTTCAGCTCAGGTCGTGATCCAAGGGTAGTAAGATCAAGCCCCGTTTCAGGTTCCATCCTGAGTGTAGGGCCTGCTTGGGATTCTCTTTCTTTCTCTGCCCTTCTCCACTGCTCATGCTGTCTCTCTAAAGAAAAACCAAAAAAAGGAAAAAGGACATGAACAGACATATCTCCAATGAAGGCATACAGATAGCCAAAAGAGACATGAAAAGATACTCAACATCACTCATCATCCGGGAAATACAATTAAAAATCACAATGGGGGGTGGGAGGGGCCTGGGTGGCTCAGGTGGTTAAGCGGGTAACTCTTGATTTCAGCTCAGGTCATGATCTCACAGTTCGTGAGTTCAAGCCCTGCATAGGGCTCTGCGTTCACTGCACAGAGGCTGCTTTGAATCCTCTGCCTCCCTCTTTCTACCCCTCCCCAACACTCTCTCTCTCTCTCTCTCTCTCTCTCTCTCTCTATCTCTATCTCTCTTAAAAAATAAAGGTGGGAGACCTGGGAAGATGGAGGCGTAGGAGGATGCTGGGCTTACCTTGCTCTGCCGATCAGTTAGATTCCACCCACATAGGCCTAAATAACCCAGAAAACTGCCAGAAGACTAGCAGAACAGACTCTCCAGAGCCAAGAGTAGACAAGAGGCCCACGGAAGAGGGTAGGAAGGGCGGAGAGGCGGTGTCTGCTACACGGACTGGTGGGAGGGAGCCGGGGTGGTGGAGGGGCAGCCCACAGGCAAGGTAGAGCCCCTGAAGTCTGGCTTGCAAAAGTGGAGGGGCCAGACTGTGTGAGTTCTGACAGCCAGTGGGACTTAACATCTGGAATTTTAAAAGTCAACAGCTCTGCTCTCGGAGAGCAGGGAGGGCGAGAAGATGACAGGAGGGAGAGTTGTTGAGCCACAGAAGGACAGGACTTGGTGGGGGAACAAAGGCGCTGGCAAGCGCCATTTCTCTCTCCCATCCCCACCCGAATTCCAAAGGGAACCAGTTCCTGTCACCCAACTTGCTTGCACCTCGCAAACACCCAACGCTGTGCTCCTGTGGATCCATCCCTCCGAGGGGCCTGCCTCCCTCCTGGTGCTGCAGGGCTCCTTCTGCAGGGGACCACTGATGGCAAAGTGAGCTAAGCCTGACCCTCCCACCCCTGTGCACCTTGCGGATCCACCCTGGTTAATACACCCTTGGCCAGATCCCATCGAAGCAGTACCACAAGCCTGGCAGTGTACAAGCAGCCCAGACACAGGCCACACCACTGGATAGTGAGTCCTACCCCTGGGAGAGGGGAAGATAAGGTACACACCAGTCTGACTTTGGCCCCAGCACTGGACTGGGGGCCGACATCGGGTCTGACTGCGGCCCCGCCCACCAACACAAGTTACTCCAGACAGCCACAGGGGAAGTGCCCTGCAGTTTGGAGCTACTGCAGGGACTAATCAAAATGACGAAACGGAAGAATTTTCCTCAAAAGAAACTCCAGGAAGTGGCGACAGCTAACGAATTGATCATAAATGATTTAAGCAATATAACGGAACAAGAATTTAGAATAATAGTCATAAAATTAATCACTGGGATTGAAAAAAGCATAGAGGACAGCAGAGAATCTACTGCTACAGAGATCAAGGGACTAAAAAATAGTCATGAGGAATTAAAAGATGCTACAATTGAGGTGCAAAATAAAATGGAGGCAGCCATAGCATGGATTGAAGAGGCAGAGGAGAGAATATGTGAATTAGAAGATAAAATTATGGAAAAAGAGGAAGCTGAGAAAAAGAGAGATAAAAATATCCAGGAGTATGAGGGGAGAACGAAAGAACTAAATGATGCAATCAAACAGAACAATATCCGTATCATAGGAATTCCAGAAGAAGAGAGAAAGGGGCTGAAGGTGTACTTGAACAAATCATAGCTGAGAACTTCCCTGGTCTGTGGAAGGAAACAGGCATTGAAATCCAAGAGGTACAGAGAACTCCCTTCAGACATAATTTGAATCCATCTTCTGCATGACATATCATAGTGAAAATAGCAAAATACAAGGATAAAGAAAGAATTCTGAAAGCAGCTAGGGATAAACAGGCCCTAACATACAAAGGTAGACACATAGGGTAGTAGCAGACCTGTCTACTGAAACTTGGCAGGCCAGAAAGGAATGGCAGAAAATCTTCAATATGATGAACAAAAAAAAAATATGCAGCCGAGAATCCTTTATCCAGCAAGTCTGTCATTCAGAATAGAAAAAGAGATAAAGGTTTTCCCAAACAAACAAAAACTGAAGGAATTCATCACCACTAAACCAGCCCTACAAGAGATCCTAAGGGGGACTCTGTGAGTGAAATGTTGCAAGGACCACAAAGTACCAGAGACACCACTACAAGCATGAAAACTACAGATATCACAATGACTCTAATCCCATATCTTTCGAAGATAAAAAGCTTCTGCACTGCAAAGGAAACAACCAACAAAACTAAAAGGCAACCAACAAAATGGGAAACGATATTTGCAAGCGACATATCGGACAAAGGACTAGTATCTAAAATCTATAAAGAACTCACCAAACTCCACACCCGAAAAACAAATAACCCAGTGAAGAAATGGGCAGAAAACATGAATAGACACTTCTCTAAAGAAGACATCCAGATGGCCAACAGGCACATGAAAAGATGCTCAACGTCATTCCTCATCAGGGAAATACAAATCAAAACCACACTCAGATATCACCTCACGCCAGTCAGAGTGGAAAAAATGAACAAATCAAGAGATCACAGATGCTGGAGAGAATGTGGAGAAATAGCAACCCTCTTGCACTGTTGGTGGGAATGAAAACTGGTGCAGCAGTTCTGGAAAACAGTGTGGAGGTTCCTCAAAAAATTAAAAATAGATCTACCCTATGACCCAGCAATAGCACTGCTAGGAATTTACCCAAGGGATACAAGAGTGCTGATGCATAGGGGTACTTGTACCCCAATGTTTACAGCAGCACTTTCAACAATAGCCAAATTATGGAAAGCGCCTAAATGTCCATCAACTGATGAATGGATAAAGAAGATGTGGTTTATATATACAATGGAATACTACTTGGCAATGAGAAAGAATGAAATATGGCCTTTTATAGCAACATGGATGGAACTGGAGAGTGTTATACTAAGTGAAATAAGTCATACAGAGAAAGACAGATACCTTATGTTTTCACTCTTATGTGGATCCTGAGAAACTTAACAGAAGACCATGGGGGAGGAGAAGGGGGGAAAAAAAGTTACAGAGAGGGATGGAGGTAAACCATAAGAGACTCTTAAAAGCTGAGAATAAACTGAAGGTTGATGGGGGGGTGGGAGGGAGGGGAAAGTGGATGATGGGCATTGAGGAGGGCACCTATTGGGATGAGCACTGGGTGTTGTATGGAAACCAATTTGACAATAAATTTCATCTTAAAAAAAATCCCAGCAAGCTTGTTTTATAGGAATTGACTAGCTGATTTTAAAATTCATGTGGAAAGACAAAGGATCTCAACTAGCCAAAGCAATTTTGAAAAAGAAAAAAGTTGGAGACTTATACTACCTGATTACAAGCTATGATGAAATTATATAGTAAATGAGAGAGAGTATCATATTTAAGATAAATCAATGGAACAGAATGGAGAGACACAGAGTACATTTTCACCTGTACATATATGCAACTGACTTTTGACAAAAGCACGATGGCAATTGATTAAAGAAGGGGTAGTCCGATCAAAAAATTGGGCTGAAACAAATGGATATCCTTAAGCCAAAATAAATAGTTTGACCATACCTCACCATACCATATACAAAAATTAACTTAAAAATGAATCCTAGATCTAAAAGCAGAACCTAAAACTATAGAACTTCTATAAGAAAATATATTGGAAAATTTTTGTCACCTTAGGTAAAGCAAAGATTTCTTGACATGACACCAAAATGACCTACACAAGAAAATTTGACAAATTAAAATTTCAACAGTTAAGAATTTCTGCTCTTCAAAGACACTGTTAAAGAGAATAAGAAGGAAATGAACTGAGAGAAAACATTTGCAAATCACATTTTCTGATATAGCCTTTGATCCAGATAAGAAACCCTAAAATATACGAACAAGAAAATCAACAACTTAAAAAAAATCAAAAGATTTGAAGCAGATACTACAACAAAGATATACAGATGGCAAGTATGGACATGAAAAGGTGCTCAACATCATTTGTCTTTAGAGAAATGCAAATTAAAGTCATGAGATACTAGTTATATCTATTAGAATGGCCATGATTAAAAAGAGTTCGCAAACCAATGTTGACAAGGATATAAATCAACTACAACTCTCACATACTGCAGGTAGCCACATAAAATAGTACAACAACTTTAGGAAACAATTTGGTAGTTTCTTAAAAAGTTAAATATTTAACTACAATACAATCAGTCACTCCACTCTAGTTATTTAGTCAAGAGAAATGACAGCATATGCTCACACCAAGATTTATATATAAATATTCCTAAAGTTTTATTTATGATATAGTCCAAACCTGAAACAATTCAAAGGTTCATTAACAGGTGAATGGAAGAGGTGCCTGGGTGGCTCAGTGCGTTAAGTGGTAGAATTCAGTTCAGGTCATGATCTTGCAGATTATGAGTTCCAGCCTGCGTCGGGCTCTGCACTGACAGCTCGGAGCCTGGAGCCTACTTTGGATTCTGTGTCTCCCTCTCTCTCTGCACCCCCAGCCCCCACCACTCACTCTCTGTCTCTCAAAAATAAACATTAAAAAAATTAAAATTAAAAAAAAAAGGTGAATGGATAAATAAATCATGATATATCCATACAGTGGAATACTACTCAAAAATAAAAAGGAGTGGAATATTGAAATAACTAGCAGCATTGGTTGAAAATTTTTTATCAATTAGATTCTCAGATTCCTTGCTCTTCTTGGAACAGCAGAATGAGAGATTTTATTCTCTGGAATGGATTAAACTCATGGTCTCTGGACTACCAGATAACAGACAAAGTTGAGGAAAGGGATACCAGATAGCATGAGGCAGAGAAATGAGTATTTTTCACCCTCAATCATGAAAACATTTTTTCAGGAATATTTCTTGAATGATTTTATCTTTTCTTACATTTTTCAAATATCAACTTTATCTTATAGTAAATTCTTATATGCAGTGCTGGTCTATTTCTAGGGGTTTGCTTGTATTCATTGATTTCTCTATTTTGGCACTAGAATCATATTTTTTAGGACTGCTTATAATTGGTGGTACACAGATTCTCTCAGTGCTTCTTGTTTCACAATTTTTTTCTTCAAATTCCTCTAGATGCCTATGAAATAAAAGTACTAATATGAAGACTACAGATACAAAACTAGTTACTGTATAATTTTAGTACTATAAAAAAAAAGCAGATGAATGACCTTCAAAAAGGGAAAAACTAATTAAGATCCACCTACACCACGGAATATCAACTACTAAAGTTAGTTTGATCTATATGTATTGACCTTGAAAGTTAACCAAAACATTTGTATGTAATTGAAGAATCACTAAATTCTAATCCTAAAACCAATATTGGACTGTATGCTAACTAGCTAGAATTTAAATAAAAATTTGGAAGGAAAAATAAATAAAGTTAACTAAAACATATTAAGTGAAAAAAGCAAACTTCAGAATATTGTGTGCCAATATCCTAAATGTTTTACATGTATTAACTGATTTATATCCACACAGCTAAAAGACAGATGTTGTTATTATTCCCATTGTCTAAGATTTGCATTAACATAGAAAAAATGCATGCAAAAATACATCATTCACCTCTGAATTATTTGAAGAGTCAAAATTATCATGTATTCCCTTCAAGGAAAAACAAAAAGACAATAAATTACAAGGGAAGAAAACACAGGTTTATTCAGATTGTGAAGTGACTTATAACATGTCAAGAAGCTTAGTCTTTATTCTGTAGGCAACCTGGATTTAAGAGCATTATCGGACAGATATCTTGTATCAGAAAGATACAAGATCAGTGTTTTAGAATGAGAGTTCTTGTGACATTTGGAAGGTGAACAGAGTACACAAATTAGTGGCAGAGAGTTAGGCTAGTATGTCTAGGGAAGGAGCAAAGAAATCTGAACTAATGGAGACATAGTAGTGGATAGAAAGAGGGAGGAAATTCAAATAGATATGTCTAAAATAAAACCTATGGGAGAAGGTATGTGTATGATACGATAAGAGAAAAATAATGAAGTTTCTCCCATGAATGAAATGCATGATGATGAGATATTTCCATTACAGAGAACTGCAAGAGCAGTGGTGTATTTTGGGGAAACCCAAGTTTCAGTTAAAGTTAACTAGAACACTATGTTGCTCAGGAATACCTCCAGCAAAGTAGGGAAAAGAAATAAGAAAATACTGTAAATTAACTCCATCTATTTCTAAAAATGTCCTGTATGTTATGAGACCTTATAAATGGTTAATAAGGAAGATACTGGTATTTATAACTGAAATAAGATTCAGGGTCTATAGATTCCATGTACCTATACCATCCTCAGTTCCCCATTATCAGAAAAAATTATGATAGCATGAAAAAAAATCTCTAGTGCATGTCTGCTTTCCTTAATAGAATGGATGTGAATGCAATCTTTTTTTTAAAGCAAGGAGGTATAGCATGGGGATTTAGTATATATATAAATATATTTGACTGTACCTATTGACAGAGCCTATACGCACATACCCAGAGCACATGCAGACATATTTGAAACACTATAAATAAGCCAGACCCAAAGCTTCCAACTAAAAACATATTTTAAATAATAAAACTTGATGTTTAAAAGTTCAAGCTTTGTGCTAATGTTCTACTTCATTCCAACATTTTGCACTGTGCTCCCCTTGTTTCTCAATAATAATCCTCAAATTTAAAGAGGGCCTATATTAACATAAATCTGTTTTACAAAGTGCAAGAGTTTCTAAGCAATTGTAAATGCTTGTTACATTCTTATTTCAAAAAAAAAGGGCAATGTATAGATCTTTGGTGTTAGTCTAATGTGCAGTCAATTCCTTCTCCTATATATACTTGTCAATATTTTAAATTCTGTATGTGGAGATTCTTGCCCAGGATGAATGTTCTGAGACAATCTGAGATCCCTAATTACCAAAGGTTTAATTTCCTTTGTTAAGTATCTGTACGAATGCAAAAAAAAATTGGATTAGTAGGTTTTAAAACAAACATAAAATAGGTTTCCTAGAGAATTTTCAAATAACCAGGACATTGTTTAGTCAGAATTTTTTATTCCCTGAGCTTTCACATATTAAAGAAGATTATTCCTAAATAAACTATAAGCCTGAATTTCTTGGGCCATTATATTCACAAGTATAGTAAATAAGATTTAGGCACAGCTACTCCACAAATTGATCATTACGCCCTCTACCAACCTATGGGAAATATCCACTAGCAACATAAGACTGTTACAGCTTTCCTTGATTTTCATATATGACCCCTGACACTTGAAATCACTCCAGGGCTCCAGATATAGAAACTCATACAGAATGTGCATCGAATGCCTCAGGGAGGGTGTCAAAGTATGTAGGAATAGTCTTCTATTGCATCAGATAATTTCATGCAATGCAAAACAAAGTCCCTCTTCTTTGAAATTTGTATCTGAATAGTTTGTTTCCATTTTTGGATGAACTGCAAAGACGTACACATGCTTTTGAGTGTAGTACCGTAAGTTAAGTTCTCATCCCTATAGTGATGATGTAAGTTTGTTATCATGAACTTCTATTATCATTAGAAGTGTCTCATGTGGACCAAATGGATCTAGAATAATGTGAATATACATGTAAATTTAAAGGTTTTAACAGCCACATTAAAAAAGCAAAAAGAGTGAAATTAGTTTTAATATATTTGATTTAATCTACTATATCCAAAATACTATCATTTAAACACATAATCAATACAAAATTATTGAGGTATTTTTAAATTCCTTCTGGTAATATTTTCAACATCAGTGTTTATTTTATATTTATGGCACATTGCAATTAGGACTAGCCATATTACAAGTGCTTGATAGCCACATGTGAAAATTTTAAGATTAACTCTGATAATTTAAAATGCTTTCTAAAAGTAACTGAAAACACTGACTTTGTGATAAATAAATGCCTATTTGATTCAGCCACAGAAAATGTAACAATTTCTCATCTTCTAAGCAAAGCTATGCAATAGACTTACTACCTAGTCACAACGGAGACCATAAATGCACATTTTACATAAGTGAGTTTACATAGGAAACACTATAGCTAAAATTACACTAACCAAATATTTTCTAATGAATAATATGCACCCTGAATCACCTGATGCAAATTGCAATAACATATTCACACAGCAAACCAGAACTGGCCAACTGTGAGCAGAAATAACTCCTTGAGTTATAATCACACAATTTATGATCTCTCTACTATATATATAGTATATGCCACAAGACAGTATTTTAGAATATAAGAATCTGTAACCATACAGAGAACCACAGAGTTAAGAAAATATGAGAAGAAAACTAGAACATCTATTTCAACACAGTTTCAACTTTGTCACTGGGTCTCAGAGTATAAAACATTATTCTCCCACCCTCACCTTCTCTTCTATGAGTATAATTCTTGAAAATTAAACCAACTCACAAGGCAGATTAATCTTTCACTATTATGCAAACACTGATTTTGGTGGAAATTGTTCTTATTCTCATTCTCTTCTTAGGTAACAATATTTCCAAAGATACTGTGCTAGGCAGAACAATGGTATCCCAAAGATATCTACACCTTAATCCCTGGAGTATGTGAATATGTTATGTTTCATGGCAAGGAGGATTTCAGGTTGCAGATGGAACTGTTAATCAGCTGACCTTATCCTGAATTTTTTTCCCCTTAAAAAACAGCATTGACAAGAACCACTGAAATAATGAGAGGATAATTCTTGTCGTACTGATGAATTCTATGGCCTGTCTGATAGGGTTTCACCATTTGGTATGACCTTTGCTGTTGGATTCTCATGGATATCTTTTTGCCACATTAAAACAAGCTTTTGTTCTTTCAGTAATGAACAAAAAGACAATGAATAACATAATGGGTAGGGGCGCATGGGTGGCTCAGTCAGTTGAGCATCTGACTTCAGCTCAGGTCATGATCTCACAGCTCATGGGTTCGAGCCCCGCATCAGGCTCTGTGCTGACAGCTTGGAGCCTGAAGCTTCGGATTCTTGTCTCCCTCTCTCTCTGCCCCTAACCCACTCGCGTTCTATCTCTGTCTCTCTCAAAAATGAATAAACATTAAAAAAAATTTTTTTTAACATAATGAATAAAAACAGATTCATGATTCAAACTGTCAAAGTTCAAATGCTCGTTCCATCTCTAACTGCATGACCTTGGTAAGATTATGTAACCATGCTGTGCCTCAGTTTCCTTATCTATAAAATGAACATACCAGTACTAGCTACTTCATAGGGTTTTTAGGAAGGTTACATTAGACAGTCCATGTAAAGTGCTTTCTCAGTGCATGACACAGAGTAATCGTCATTATTTCTATAAAGAGTAATCCAGAATACTCTTATGGCTTGTTAAATTTATTTAGGATATAATCCAGGATGATTATATAGGTTTTCCCTTTTAATACATTAACATATTTATTCCTGATAAGAATCATCTTTACACTCCTAGAATTAAATTTGTCTCCCTATGGTGTGTGTGTGTGTGTGTGTATATATATATATATATATATATATATATATATATACACATATATATGTATATATATATATATTTAATATGATACTGGATTGCTATTTGTAATTTAGGATTTTGCATCCTCATTCATATGTAAAATTGGTCTCCAGTTTTCTTATCTCATTTCAATTTTGATATGAGTTAGGTAAACTGAAGAGTTTTCTTTTTCTAATCAACCAACAGAAACTAAATTGTCTATTACCTGAAAATTTAAAAGAACACACATGTAAAATAATCTAGTACTAGCACTTCTGTAGAGTAAATCCTTAAAATTTCCAATGTGTTCAATGGTTACTGATCTATCAATATAGTCAACCTTGACATGCATCAATTCCATAATTGACATTTTTTTTAATTTTTTTTTAACGTTTTCATTTATTTTTGAGACAGGGAGAGACAGAGCATGAACAGGGGAGGGTCAGAGAGAGGGAGACACAGAATCTGAAACAGGCTCCAGGCTCTGAGCTGTCAGCACAGAGCCCGACGCGGGGCTCGAACTCACGGACCGCGAGATCGTGACCTGAGCCGAAGTCGGACGCTTAACCGACTGAGCCACCCAGGTGCCCCCATAATTGACATTTTTTAAGAAGTTAATTATTTCCACCTATGTTTTCTTACTGAATAAGAACTACATATTTTTATATTTTTTATCTTCTATATTTGCAATTCTGCCACCATTTTCATTCCTAATGTTCTGTATTATTTTTTCTTTCATATGCCCAGGTGGGTCTATTTTATTGTCATATTCAAAGATACAGTTAACTTGATTAAATTTTTTTTAATGTTTATTTATTTTTGAGAGAGAGACAGAGCATGAGCAGGAGAAGGGCAGAGAGAGAGGGAGACACAGAATCGGAAACAGACTCCAGGCTTTGAGCTGTCAGCACAGAGCCTGATGTGGGGCTCAACCTCATGAGCCATGAGATCATGACCTGAGCTGAAGTTGGGCGCTTAACTGACTAAGCCACCCAGGCACCTCCAGTTAACTTGATTTTTATCCAACACCTACCAGATGAGTTATTTATTCATGTACTTGTTTACTAACATATTACCTTCTGTTCTTAACTATAACAATTCATCATACAATTATTGTTGTATTCTTTCTTCTAGCTCTTTAGTTGAATGCTTATTTTATTCTTTCCTATTTTAAAGCAAAAGCATAACAGGCTATCACTTTTCTACTGAGTAAGGTTTTGTCCACATCACTTAGGTTTTGACAAGTCATATTTTAATTTCAATTATTATATATATACTTTATAAAATTCACTTTTGATTTCCTTTTTACCCTGAAAATTAGTGCTTGCTTTTAAATTTATAAGTGCTTAAATTTGTTGTCTCTTAATGATGTGTTTATAGTTTTACCACATTATAGTCAGAGAGAATAATTATTCAACTTCAAATTTCTTTAGATGTTCTTTAAAAACGAGTATGTAATTTTCTTCTGTTACATAAGCACTAAAAAGTATATTCTCTGTTCTTAAAGGTGAGATGTATATTTTTAAAACTACTAATTGCATAATTCATACCATCTATACCCTTAGCTTTTCTACTTCATCATCACAATCTAAGAAATGTTACCATACACAGTATATCACTGTGGTTGAACTTTTTTTTTCCACATTTCACTGAAAAGTTTTTACTGTCGTTTTAGATAGAAATAGTAATTTATTTGCCAAGAAGGATGATCCCATCATCCCATCATACTTCTGCTGGAACCAGTGCACGGCCTCCTCTTTGCTGATTCTATGTTTGGCCCCAATGCAGCCTGTCATGAGCTTCTAGTCTGTGATGCTGAAACCTGGCCTACTCAGCACCACAAAGAAGTCCAGGCCATAGATACCAATTCTTGAGTCATATTTGATCCCCAGAGAGATGTGCTCCTGGATGCCAAAACCAAAATTTCCAATACTGAAGAAGTTACTTTTTCTTAACGCCAACTCCCTCACCCTTAGACCTTTCTCCAGGATTTCTTCTGCCTTAGCCCCACAGACTATGAAGGATGGCAATCTTTTCATTTCTCCTGATGCCAAGGGACCTACTAGTGCATCTAGGTTTGGAAAACACAGCGGTCTGTCTTGTAAACAGCTCCAGCACCTTAGACACCAGGATCAGTCTCTCTCCACTCTCCCCCACACAGATGTTGAGGCAAAGCTTGCAGATGCAAAGTTCCTGCAAGGGGTTATCCTTTTCATCTTGACCCTGCACCATGGTGGAGAACAGGAAGAGAAAGTCTGTGATTGAACTGTAACCAAATTTTGTTTGTATTTCTAAATTTGCTTCATAAGTTTTGTTACGTTTTTCAGTTAAGCAAAAGAATGATGTATCATCTTTATGGATTACATATTTTATTACCAAAAAATTACAGTTTAATGTTATATAATGCTCTTCATCTTGAATTTTGTTAGCTATTAATATTGCTACCTAAGCATTCTCTTTCTTTTCATTTAACTGGTATAGTGTTGACTATTCATTTTTTTCCTTCTATTTCTGTCATTTTATCTTGGCCACATCTCTTAAAAACAGTCATAACTGCATTTGGCTTTTTTTGGTCTACAATCTGAAAAGCTTTGTCTTTTAATGTGTTCACATTTGGTATTATTCCTGTGACTGAATTTTATATAGTCATTATTATCCTTTCCTGTTCTTTGTACTCCTTCTTTAGTTTTTGTAGTCAAGCTTTTTTCATTTCTTTATTCCTTTCTCAAAACTTTTCCTTAACGTTTTATTTCTATTATTAGTCCTTTTGTTTTTACAAATACATTAAACCTGTATTTCTTATTGATGTCAAGAATTAGGTTATAACTATATTCATCCTTAACAAAGCATAATTTGCATTTTTCTCTTCTTACTTTGACCCCAAAATCTTGATCAAATAATGTGGAACTTTAATGCTACAGTATTATTTCCTCTTTATGACATTTCAGAAACATTTCTTAATAATTGTGTTATAAGTGACACCCATATTATCAACAGTGATTTAGGTCCACTGGTTTCATTGCAAGTACAGTTTCTTACAGATTCAGTAAGGTTATATGATATATGGTTGATATCTTTTGTAGCATTTATCCATTCATCTATCCATGGTCATTTGAGCTGCTTTAATCATTTGGCTATTATAAGTAATGCTGCAATAAACACAGCGGTGTATATATCTTTTCAAATTAGTGTTTTCATATTCTTTGGGTAAATAACCAGTAGTGGCATCACTGGATCATATACTTCTATTTTTAATTTTTTTAGGAACCTCCACACTGTTTTCCACAGTGGCTGCATTCCCATCAACAATAGTACATAAAGGTCACTTTTTCCCTACATCCTCACCAACACTTGTTGTTTCTTGTGTTGTTCATGTTAGCCATTTTGACAGATGTGAGGTGATATGACATTGTAGTTTTGATCTGCATTTTCCTGATGATGAGTGATGCTGAGCATCTTTTCATGTGTCTGTTGGCCATTTCAATGGCCATTTCTCTGGAGAAATTTCTGTTTGTGTTTTCTGCCCATTTTTAATTAGATTATTTGGGGGGGGGGTGTTAAGCTGTATCAGTGCTTTAAATATTTGAGCAAATAAGCCTTTATTGGATATATCAGTTTCAAATTTTTTCCCAGTTTTAATTCTGTTGTTTCCTTTGCTGTAGAAGCTTTTTACTTTGATGTAGTCCCAATAGTTTATTTTTCCTTTTGTTTCCCTTGCCTCAAGAGACATATCTAGAAATATGTTGCTATGGCCAATGTCAGAAAAATTACTGCCTGTGCTCTCTTCTAGAATTTTTATTGTTTCAATGTCTCACATTTAGGTCTTGAATTCATTTTGAGTTTATTTTTCTGTATGGTGTAAGAAAGTGATAGAAAGTGATCCAGTTTCATTAGTTTGCATGTAGCTGTCCAGTTTTCCCAGCACAATTTGTTGAAGAGACTTTTTCCCACTGCATATTTTTTGTCTTGTTGAAGATTAACTGACCATCTAATCATGATTTTAGGATTTTCTATTCTGTTCTACTGATCTATGTGTCTATTTTTATGCCAGTACCATACTGCTTTGATCACTGCAGCTTTGTAGTATATCTTAAAAATCTGGGATTGTGATTTCTCCAGCTTTGCTTTTATTTTTCAAGATTGCTTTGGCTTTTCGGGGTCTTTTGTGGCTCCATATCCACTTTAGGATTGTTTGTTCTAGTTCTGTGAAAAATGCTGTTGGGGATTTGATAGGGATTGCATTAAATATGTAGACTGCTTAATCCTATGGAACAAGAAGCTGCCACTTAGTAGGGCCTAGTACAGGGGTTTTCTTTTCTACTCCCTCCCCTCAATATAAAAATATAGATTAAAAAATACCATTTATCTTGGAATTATTTTTATAAACTCTTTTCTCTAAAATTTATCTTAAGTCCCCTAGTAACTTGAAAGTCCCATCTTCATGCTATAGCATTTATTTTAAATGTATAACTTCAAAGTAAACCAAATTCTCTATCATCTAACTCAAATTTTCAATACACAAAAGACATCAATAATTCTAGGTTTTTATAAATAAGTATTTTTGTGCTGCCAGCACAGAGCCCTGCACCAGGCTTGAACTCACAAAACCCTGAGATCATGACCTGAGCCAAAACCAGGAGTCAGACGCTTCACTGACTGAACCACTCCTTTGTCTTCCTTTTTAAATCCTTACAAAATAGTGGAAGCATTTTACAATCCTAAGCAGAAATATCCTAATTATGTTAAGTGACTCAAGGGATAGAATTCAGTGTGTATGAATAGATTAAATGTGTTTGATTGCTCTTTTTCAGTGAAGATTGTGTTGTCAAGTTCAAAACTGATAGCTTTATTTGCTTTTGACAAATACATATGGGGAAAATTCTTCTTAGCTAGCTCAATATACTCTAAATCGGGGCGCCTGGGTGGCGCAGTCGGTTAAGCGTCCGACTTCAGCCAGGTCACGATCTCGCGGTCCGTGAGTTCGAGCCCCGCGTCAGGCTCTGGGCTGATGGCTCAGAGCCTGGAGCCTGTTTCCGATTCTGTGTCTCCCTCTCTCTCTGCCCCTCCCCCGTTCATGCTCTGTCTCTCTCTGTCCCAAAAATAAACGTTGAAAAAAAAATTAAAAAAATATATATATACTCTAAATCAGCCACAAATATAAATACTAGATCAAGTTTCCCACAACTAAAAGAAATAAAAAAAAACCTGATAAAAATCCAATCAAAATTAAACAGTACAAAAGATCTGATAATATGCTCTTCTGTTCTAGTTCTTTTTTGTTTGACTTTCCATAAAAATCCGTACTAATGAAACATCTACATTTTCACTCTAAGTATAAATTTTAGTTTTCCATGACAACAACTACATATTCTGACTGAGTAGCTGCTTTCCACCTCTACATTTTCCAGCTCCAGAAACTAGTCCCGTATGGAACTAAACTGGATTTTTTTATCTTGATCATCTGATACCCCAGGAATCATCAGAATACAGAAAACTAGTATGTTGGCTTGGTCTTCAGTGTTAGAAACAGAGAAAACAAGTTGAGGAAAGTCTCAACAATAACATGTTCAGGGAATTCTTATCTAAAATATCTTAAATTGTAAAATTTTTTAATGTTTATTTATTTTTGAGAGAGAGACAGAGCATGAGCAGGAGAAGGGCAGAGAGAGAGGGAGACACAGAATCGGAAACAGACTCCAGGCTTTGAGCTGTCAGCACAGAGCCTGATGTGGGGCTCAGTCGGTTAAGCGTCTGACTCTCAGTTTCAGCTCAGGTCACGATCTCACAGTTTTGTGGGTTCAAGCCCCACACTGGGTTCTGCATTGGCAGTGTGGAGCCTGCTTGGGAATCCCTCTCTCTCTGTCCCTCCCCTCCTCACATTTTCACTGTCTCTCTCAAAATAAGAACCTTAAAAAATTAAAAAAAATTCAAACATCAAGCAAATAATCAAATAATTAATGGCCATAGAAACAAACTCTATAAAAGAGAATTCTACAAAAGCATATTACACAAAGTTTTTGGTGAGTTTTAAACATCTTATGAGTTTTCTCTTTGATTTTAGGTAAATAAAGGATTATCAACTCCCAAGACACCTAAATAATAAAAGATAACCTGGCATTTCTGGTGGCAATTACCAAATCTAAACTCTGATGCCCGACTTTATCATGACCCTGATTCAAAAGAACTACAGATACAATCATTAAAATATTGTAAGTATCTCTATGTACCAGATACTATGTTAGATGCTTTTGGACTACAAAGTAATATTCACTTAAGAAATATCTCAAAATATTGGGGCGCCTGGGTGGCACAGTCGGTTAAGCGTCCGACTTCAGCCAGGTCATGATCTCGCGGTCCGGGAGTTCGAGCCCCGCGTCAGGCTCTGGGCTGATGGCTCAGAGCCTGGAGCCTGTTTCCGATTCTGTGTCTCCCTCTCTCTCTGCCCCTCCCCCGTTCATGCTCTGTCTCTCTCTGTCCCAAAAATAAAATAAAAACGTTGAAAAAAAGAAAAAAAATTTTAAAAAAAAAGAAATATCTCAAAATATTTTACTGAATGTCTGATATACTAGGCATTGGAGATTGTTTCCATACAAGAATGAGTTTCCAGCATTTTTCAGAAAATTTATTATTTTTCTGAATTCCAAATCCCCCATCCCCCCCCAAAAAAATGAGTGAAGAAATAGAGAAAATCAGAACTAGGAAAAGTATTACAATCTGCTGTGAGAATTAAAGCTTAACAACATGGAGACATCACTGGTTAAAGGAATATACACACATCAAGCTAGCAGCAAGAGTAGGAAGTGCTGACACAACACAAGGAGTAGAGGGTTCAGGTCAACATTGCTAAGAACCAGGGAAGGCAAACATAAAAGAAAGATGGTCATGATTTAATTAACTGGTCAGTCTTATTTGTTGCTGTCGTCAAGTTATGTGTCTGTTCATGGCCCCGTCTGCTGCTAAAAGTGAACCACTCTTGAAAATAAAATAAATATGAACGTATTTATATGCATAATATAATTTATACAAATCCTATGAGTTTTGGAAGCAAAGTAAGTCCTCACATTAGCCATTTGCCACATGATTCTGTGTGGTCTCTCAGTTTTACTAGGTAGGAAGTCTGAATGTCATGTTATTTGAAAAAACCCACTAGCTATTCTCTGGTGTTTTCTAGGGTTTGAATATTCATTGGAGGCTGCAGTTCTTTATTGATACTACTAAACTTAACATTTTTCATATAGTATACAAAATTTTAGATATTCATAATAATGAATACAGGATATAAAGACTGCTAGAAATATTTTAAGAACAGCTTATGATTTAAGAATTCCCAAGAATTTCTAGGAATTATGATTTCTTGTTCCTGAATCCCCAAGGTTAATATTTATTGGGATTTCCTCTTTGGAGTTTAGAAGAGGAACACAAACATGGACACCAAAAAAGTGTCATAGGTGTTATGATAAAATTCTATTTTGTATACAGTTGAAAACACAAAAGACAAAAAACATAGGACCAATTGGCCTGGCAAAAGTCTGGAGAAGGTTTCATAAAAAAGGACATGAGTGCTTAAGTGTTTTTTGTCCTAAAGACAAAAACAAAACAAAACAAAACAAAACAAAACAAAACAAAGCTATTTTCCAGGTAGAGTAGAGGGAGGTGTAAGGTTGCTGACATACATACATAGGGAAGACTCTGTGAGAAGGCTGGGGTCATGAAAGTCAAGAATCTTAAATAGTCTACTGATATGATCAAATTTATGTATTAGAAAGAAAGAGTTCTCTGTAGGACACATGGAGAATGGCTTCAAAACTATGTGTGATGGGACTGGTAGAGCAATAAGACTACCACAATAGTTAGGCACATTCACTAAACAACACAACCATACATGTTGTCAAAAACCCATTCATATCTGACCAGTGTAGAGTGAAACCTGTAAGAGAAACTGAAAATAGATGTATTGTTATAAACTGTAAAATAACAACAAATACAATTTTTAGAGAGAAAATGATTATGTTGATCTCTTTCCTAGTTTCATATCATCACTTAAGGAAGAAAATCAACGTTTAAAAAAATCCTTTATATAATAAATCAAATTGTTAAGAAGAGCAATTTCTTTAAAAAGAGATATCTAGTTACCCTGTCACTGACCCTCCTAAAGAATCTAAGGACACCTTATTCATTTTCTAAGTCTCGTCACTCGTCTAACCCAGATTAACTCATAATTAAAAATATGGAATCAATAGAATTATTTTTAGTTGCCTATAAGTACCTCATTGTTCTCATTGCTATTTTTCTTTCAGATTCAGGAAAAGCAATTTATTAGATGAACATCTATGAATCATAATCAGGCTAAAAGCTCTTACGCCTCCCCTCCCCCCCATCATCTCATTCTGTTGATAGTGTTATGCAGATTTTGTAAACAATTAAATCTGTTCACATGCAAACAATTTTGGTTTAATCATGAACAACAATAAAGGGGTTCATACACTTTCATATTCTTCATGCTCTACCCATGATCCTTTTAAAAGCATACTAATATATCTTATTATGTATTCCAAAGCTGTTATACCTAAGTGAATGTTCTTTTCAAAATTCTTTTGACATGCTCCTGGAGCAGTTCCAGAAATAAATATTAACACTTTTGGGGAATTTTACTGCACCCTTTTAAGTAGCCAAATAGGAAGCTGGTGGAGGAGTGAAGCCAAAGATTAAAATAAATGCACTATTCATTTTTAACATAGGGTTTTTCTTATTCTTCTTTTTAATAGCTCTAGAAGTAATTTTACTGTTAACACTGAATATTTGTGGAGTGCTGTTGTAAAAATCATTTTTACAAAGAAGGCTAAAAAAGATTTTCAGCTCACCATCAGTGCACAAGTTTGAACAACTGACAATCTTCACACACAATATGCTTCCAATGAGCATGCTCTTGTGCATAAAAAAGGAAACAAAGCATTTCAGGACTGTATTTGTAAAAGGGTATTAAAAAAAAAAGCACAGAGTAAGTTTCAGAGTGGAAAAACATGACAGACTCTCCATATTCAAACCTGGCACCGAACTATTTTCTAAGGTACATTTAAAGCAGAACATCCGTGTTATTTATATAATATCGACAATAAGAAAGAGCACAAAGGTAGACTTAAGACAGCTAAAGAATCCAGTTCATATGCTATAAAATATTTTTCTTTTTATCTAACAGTCACCTAAACAAGAGTGCCATTATTCAGCTGAGGCAAATAGGTCCTAAAAATTGTCTCAAATTTTCTACAATGCTAAGTAGTCTAGCTTGTTCATATGACTTTGCTTAATGCAGCTAAATACTATGAATGCTATTCAGTTATCAAAGATACACAGTACCATTCAAGTTTAGGGAAATAGTAGGATTTTAATACAGAATAACAAATTAATCTCATATTTTCTGCTTTCATCTTCCCACTCAACATCCAAGTGCTATATAGTCCATTCTATTTTTCCCTCACACTATGCCACCAAACATTTTTACTGCAGCAATAAGTGTGAGAAAATAGAATCCAGTAGGGGAGAAAGGGAATGAAAGAGAGAAAATGTAAAGGTAGAGAAGCCAACATGAGAAAGAAAAACTTAGCAGATGTCTCCAGAGAGCTCACCCAGTATTCCTAGACCAGATGGAAAGAACAGTATGGTACAGAATTCTCTATCCCTACACCCAGATGTCACAAGGAATGGAGATGCAAACCTTGTTAGGAACTAACACTTAACACTGTATTTCTTGTGGGCTGTGCCATTTATTCACTCATTCATATATAGACTGGTTAGTGATTTTTTTTCTTTTTCTGGTTTTCTCTGTGGGTGCCTCTCAAATTTCTTTGTCAATCCTTGACCTCTCTCCAAAGCCAATCATGTATTTCTAGGCCCTGCCAATGACCTCCTTAGAACCTCTATCTCAACATCCCCAAAATCCAACTCATTTTTCCTGACACTGGAAAACACAGTGCTACCCCTTGACGTTTTTCCTATGAAAAAAAAATCTCCAGGGGTTTCACAATGACTGTTGAAAATATTTTAAATCCTTTGACCTAATCATCAAAGGATTTCATGATCCCACCTCAATCTAACTTTCAAAATAACATCACAACTCTCCTTCACATACTCCTTGTTCAAAACACTGGCCTATATATTATTAAGTAGAATATACCTGAGCACGCATACCTTGTGCCTTTGCTCACATTCACTTATCTTTGCTCCTAGCTTACTCTGTGATAGATACTGAATTAGACACTGGATACGAAGATGAATAACAGATCTTAGATTATAAAATTCTTAAAGAAAGAAGGAGCATGGGCTTTGGAGTTAGACAGGACTGGGGTTTAAATTTAGATTTTGCAATTACTGGCCATGTGACAAGTTCTTCAGTTGTGGACAGCTTCCTGCCCTGTGAAATGAAACGAGAGTAACAACACCTCCCTTGGAGACTTGCCAGGTGATTTAGATGATATATTTTAAAAGCCTGAGACAGTGTCCTGCAAATAGGAAAGTCTCCATCCTTAGATATCATCATTACTTCCCAAAGCAGAAGACTGCACTCAAGGCACTAAGAAGTTGGCTCTAACCTGCCTAGGTCCTGAGCAACTATACAGAGCAACTACAGCTTTCCTCTACTCCTCTTCTCCAGTTTTGGAATTTGTAGAGATAACTAAGGCTAAGCCCACAGCCTCTGCCTTTTGACACTTTGCCTAGTGATCTTTCCACTCTCCCACATCACCACACTGTGCCCCCAATTTAAGACAAGGAGCATCTGTGTTAATGAGTAGTTAGTGTGAGAAACTGAGCCAAATAGGTATATGAGTGTCTTACACAGGTAAATAACTGATTTCCCTTTCAAACCTGTATTCTTTAAATAAAATTCAAAACTTACTTCACATAGTGGAAGGGTACTGCCCAATTGTAATAATTTTTCCACTCCAAGATACTATCTACTTCAGTGGGAAAGGGGACAAATTTAGATTTTTCACATTACAGCAAACTGCGCTATCTAGTGCCATGTTTCTATTCTACCCCCAGCATCCTTTATGGATTGCCCTCCTGGACTCCTAACTGACCTTTATCCAAGTCTGTATATGAAAAATGACCTCGGGGGGAAAATGAGTTATATATACAGTGTTTGAGGAAGTCCAGCACTCTTGGTCTTAGTTCCAGAACAGTCAGTGCCAAGACATCCTGGACAGTGTGGAAAAGAGTAGTTGAGGAATCCTAGCAGCTATAAATGCTTAGCAGCCAAGTGAAAGTGGCAAGTCACAGGTTTTGGCAATCTGTTTACATATGACCATACCTCTGAAGAAAAGTAAGAAGCAGGGGGAAAGGGCTTGACATAAAGCAAACTTATAAAGCCATCTACTTACTCAATAGAAGCTGAGAAGGGAACGTGGGTGGCTCAGTCAGTTAAGCATCTGATTCTTGATTTCGGTTCAGGTCATGATCACCTGGTTCATAAGATCAAGCCCCACCTCAGGTCCTACACTCACAGTGAGAGTGCTTGGAATTCTCTCTCTCCTCTCTCTCTGCCTCTCCTCCTGCTTACACATGCTTCCTTGCTCTCTCTCTCTCTCTCTCTCTGTCTCTCAAAATAAATAAATAAACTTAAAAAAAAATTTGTTTAAATAGAAGCTGGAAAAGTAGGCAAGCAGAAAGTAGCTTAGAAATCCTCCAAAAAAGAAAGGTTTTCGTTGGTTTGTTTGTTTGTTTGTTTGTTTGTTTGTTTTGGTGATGGTGGGGAGAGGGCTTTATTCCATCTAAATTAGGAGTTCTTTTACTTAGAACTATGCCTCAATTTGGACTACACAGTAAACATTTGTGGGGATCTGGTTGCCTAAAATTCATTTATTCCTTCTTTTGGTAACAGCACTCCATTACATTTCAGAGAACTCTCCCTTCTCTATTGTATTTATTCCTTAAGGGACTATAAATCAATATGCTGTTCTTTTCACTTAAACAGGGATGTCTAATAATCCAAGCTCTGCCAGGGAGATGGCTTCCAAAATTTAGATCTAAAGTAGAGTGGCTTAAGAATGAAAAGATCAAGTCCCAGAACTGGAGCTCTGAGAAGAAGAGAAAATCCTGCTGTTTAAACACCTAATGCTGCCCTGAGCCTGATTTTCGGCCCTTTTTTAATTCTGTAAACTGCCCAGTAACTTCCCAATAAATTCCTTTCCTGCTTCCTTAGCTAGAGTTGCTTTCTCCTGCTGGCAACCTAAGAACCCTTGACGTGGAATTGAAGCCATTTGCCTTTGTGCCTTGTCTTCCCAACTGAAAAATACAAATATTTGAAATAAAAATAACCTGTACTATAATACTTTTTACTATAATAGTTTTTATGAATCTATTAGAAAAGTACCAAGCATATGTTTATTGAAATATAAAACTTAAGAGGAACATTTTTTCCTTACTTATTCTTCCTTATTTTTATCAGAATTCACTTTATTCCCTGCCACAGTCCCCCACTACTCAATTTTCTTCACATGGAGCCAAGATTTACTGTATTAAGATTAACTGCATTGATTTGTTTATTTGCTGCCCCAAGCAGTAAGGTAATTTACGTGGCTCATATTCTGGCTTAAAAGTTGATTTTTTTCTGAGCATTTTCAACACCATTGCTCCTTATTCCATTGCCTTTTCCCAAAAGTGTAGTACTGTGTTAAGAGTAATGTTTAAAAAATAGTTAAAGGTATGATACTAGTATTTAGTCTCCCAGGTCTCTTTTATGAAATAAATTACCATAGGAAGATGTGAATTTGTAAATTAGCCTGTATAATTAACAGAAGTTTAGAAATCTGAAAAATATAGTAATCACCTAATCTAAGCCTATCATTTTACAAATAAGGAAATTATGGTCTCCTTAGACCAATCTTCTTGATTTCCAGCATCATCACTGAGTTATTTTTGTTTTTATATTTCTTCTTTCCTTCAAATGTGGTTCAAGGAAGAAGATAATAAATACACATTTTCAGTAATCCTTCTTAAACAAGAGGAAAAAAAGAAAGAAGCTGACATCCCCACAGAAGTCAGTGACACCTGTAATCTCTCAATAACTTAAAAGCCAAACCTTACAGTTCTCTTCAACCCATCCTTTCTTTAAATCTTCTACTCACTGTCACTATAAAGATCAAATAAAAGCAATGTATGATTTATAAAATGCTATATGAATCAGAATGTTGATATTGCTATTATTTGTCCTTTCTCTTCCCATGCCACCAACCCAGTCAAAGCCATCATCACCTTACATCAGAATTATAACAAAAACCAACAGAAGTCCCTGGCTCCATTTTCTCCCCATTCTAACCCATCCTAGAGACAACTTTTTTTTTTTGATGCTTTATTTTTTTTATTTATTTTATTTATTTATTTATTTTTTTATATGAAATTTATTGACAAATTGGTTTCCATACAACACCCAGTGCTCATCCCAAAGGCGCCCTCCTCAATACCCATCACCCACCCTCTCCTCCCTCCCACCCCCCATCAACCCTCAGTTTGTTCTCAGTTTTTAAGAGTCTCTTATGCTTTGGCTCCCTAGAGACAACTTTTTATGTGAATCTCTTAATTCTGCCAAATTCTTAAGGAAGAAATAACACCAATAGTACACTTACTCTTTCACAGAATGGAAAAAATAGGAAACAAGGCCAAATGTGGTTTTGGATGCCAGGATAACATTAGTACCAAAACTGCACAAGGATATCACAAGAAAGCAAAACAAAAGGCAAATCCTACTCATGAATATGAGTGTAAAACTCTTAAATGGAGTAGCAGGAAATCAAATCCTACAATATATGAAAGGGATCATCAAGTTTCGTCTATTCTAGTAATGCAACATAATTTACTACAGGAACAGCATGAGAAAGAAAAATTATATGATCATCTCAACAGATGCAGGAAATGCTTTCTATAATTCAACACCAATTCATTATTTAAAAAAAAACTAGCAAACTAGTAAGAAAATGGAACTGTCTTAGACTGATTAAAGAGGTTCTACTTAAAAAAAGTTATGGGATTTAGAAATCAGGAGAGTGGTAATCCTTTGGAGCTAGTAAATGCAAATTATTAAGGGAAGAATTTCAGGGGCTGATTTCTTGATCTGAGTGCTTATGATACAAATGTGTTCATAAGTTTATAAGAATTAATTGAGTTGTACAAATGTGCTATGCATACTTCCTGTATGCACATTTTACTACAAAAATAAATAAAAATCTACAGCAATCATCATATTTAATTGTGAAAGAATGAAAACTTTCTTCTTGAGAATGGAAACCAAATAAAGATGCCACTAACATCACTGCTCTTTATTGGAAGTCATAGTCAATGCAACAAGAAAGAAAAGGAAATAAAAGATATAAGCAATGAAAACTAAGAAATAAAACTGCTATTATCATGTAGAAAATCCAAAAGAATATAAAGATAAATTACTAGAATTAATAAGTAAATATAGTAAAATCATTGGATTTGAGATGAAAATTAAAAAGCAATTGGTTTTATGCAGCAGCAGCAAAAAAAAAAATAGAAGTTTTTAAATGGTACCATTTATAATAACATCAAAAGCTAAAATACTAGGGTACACCTGGGTGGCTCAGTCAGGTAAGCATCTGACTCTTGATTTCAGCTCAGGTTATGATCTCACAGCTTATGAGTTTGAACCCCGCACTGGGCTTCACACCAACTACTTGAGATTCTCTCTCTTTCCTTCTCTCTCTGCCCCTACCCCGTGTGCCTATGCACACATGTTATCTCTCTCAAAATAAATAAATAAAAACTTTAAAATATATATCTATAAAACACTTCATAATAAAACTAATAAAATATGACTAATAGCTCTGCAGAGAACACTATAAAACATTACTTTAAATATTTATGCATATGTATATTGCAATCACATGTACATCTTCTAAAAAATCACGTGGACACTCTCACCGCTGTTGTTTAACATAGTGTTGGAAGTTCTAGCATCAGCAATCAGACAACAAAAGGAAATCAAAGGCATCAACATTGGCAAAGATGAAGTCAAGCTTTCACTTTTTGCAGATGACATGATATTATACATGGAAAATCCGATAGACTCCACCAAAAGTCTGCTAGAACTGATACATGAATTTAGCAAAGTTGCAGGATACAAAATCAATGTACAGAAATCAGTTGCATTCTTATACACTAATAATGAAGCAACAGAAAGACAAATAAAGAAACTGATCCCATTCACAATTGCACCAAGAAGCATAAAATACCTAGGGATAAATCTAACCAAAGATGTACAAGATCTGTATGCTGAAAACTACAGAAAGCTTATGAAGGAAATTGAAGAAGATATAAAGAAATGGAAAAACATTCCATGCTCATGGATTGGAAGAATAAATATTGTCAAAATGTCAATACTACCCAAAGCTATCTAAACATTCAATGCAATCCCAATCAAAATTGCACCAGCATTCTTCTCGAAGCTAGAAAAAGCAATCCTAAAATTCATATGGAACCACAAAAGGCCCCAAATAGCCAAAGGAATTTTGAAGAAGAAGACCAAAGCAGGAGGCATCACAATCCCAGACGTTAGCCTCTACTACAAAAGCTGTAATCATCAAGACAGCATGGTATTGGCACAAAACCAGACACATAGACCAATGGAATAGAGTAGAAACCCCAGAACTAGACCCACAAACGTATGGCCAACTAATCTTTGACAAAGCAGGAAAGAACATCCAATGGAAAAAAGACAGTCTCTTTAACAAATGGTGCTGGGAGAACTGGACAGCAACATGCAGAAGATTGAAACTAGACCACTTTCTCACACCATTCACAGAAATAAACTCAAAATGGATAAAGGACCTGAATGTGAGACAGGAAACCATCAAAACCCTAGAGGAGAAAGCAGGAAAAGACCTCTCTGACCTCAGCCGTAGCAATCTCTTACTCGACACATCCCCAAAGGCAAGGGAATTAAAAGCAAAAATGAACTACTGGGACCTTATGAAGATAAAAAGCTTCTGCACAGCAAAGGAAACAACCAACAAAACTAAAAGGCAACCAATGGAATGGGAAAAGATATTTGCAGTGACATATCAGACAAAGGGCTAGTATCCAGAATCTGTAAAGAGGTCACCAAACTCCACACCCGAAAAACAAATAACCCAGTGAAGAAATGGGCAGAAAACATGAATAGACACTTCTCTAAAGAAGACACCCGATGGCCAACAGGCACATGAAAAGATGCTCAACGTCGCTTCTCATCAGGGAAATACAAATCAAAACCACACTCAGATATCACCTCATGCCAGTCAGAGTGGCCAAAATGAACAAAATCAGGAGACTATAGATGCTGGAGAGGATGTGGAGAAACGGGAACCCTCTTGCACTGTTGGTGGGAATGCAAATTGGTGCAGCCACTCTGGAAAGCAGTGTGGAGGTTCCTCAGAAAATTAAAAATAGACCTACCCTATGACCCAGCAATAGCACTGTTAGGAATTTACCCAAGGGATACAGGAGTACTGATGCATAGGGGCACTTGCACCCCAATGTTTATAGCAGCACTCTCAACAATAGCCAAATTATGGAAAGAGCCTAAATGTCCATCAACTGATGAATGGATAAAGAAATTGTGGTTTACATACACAATGGAGTACTACGTGGCAATGAGAAAGAATGAAATATGGCCCTTTGTAGCAACATGGATGGAACTGGAGAGTGTGATGCTAAGTGAAATAAGCCATACAGAGAAAGACAGATACCATATATTTTCACTCTTATGTGGATCCTGAGAAATCCAACAGAAACCCATGGGGGAGGGGAAGGAAAAAAAAAAAGAGGTTAGAGTGTAAGAGAGCCAAAGCATAGGAGACTATTAAAAACTGAGAACAAACTGAGGCTTGATGGGGGGTGGGAGGGAGGAGAGGGTGGGTGATGGGTATTGAGGAGGGCACCTTTTGGGATGAGCACTGGGTGTTGTATGGAAACCAATTTGACAACAAAATTTCATATATTGAAAAAAAAGACATCGGGCGCCTGGGTGGCGCAGTCGGTTAAGCGTCCGACTTCAGCCAGGTCACAATCTCGCGGTCCGTGAGTTCGAGCCCCGCGTCAGGCTCTGGGCTGATGGCTCAGAGCCTGGAGCCTGTTTCCTATTCTGTGTCTCCCTCTCTCTCTGCCCCTCCCCCGTTCATGCTCTGTCTCTCTCTGTCCCAAAAAAATAAATAAACGTTGAAAAAAAAATTAAAAAAAAAAAAAGAAAAAAAAGACATTAAAAATAAAAAAATAAAAAATCACGTGGACAACCTAAAAATATATTTGTCAATCATATCTCAATAAAACTAAAAAAAAATTTAAGGAGACCTAAATAAATGGAGAGATATACCATCCTAATGGAGGAAATATTGAAAATATGTCCACTTCCCAATATTGTTCTACAGAGTCAATGCAATTTCAATAAAAATCTCAAGTAGATTTTTGTAGAAATTGACAAGCTAATTCTAAAATTAATATAAGAAAAAATCAAAATGGGGCACCTGGGTGGTTCAGTCAGTTAAGCACTGAACTTTGGCTCAGGTCATGAATTTGTGGTTAGTGAGTTTGAGTTCCATGTCAGGCTCTGTTCTGACAGCTCAGAGCCTGGAGCCTGCTTAGGATTCTGTGTTTCCCTCTGTTTCTCCCCCATTCGCACTCTGTCTGTCTGTCTCTCTCTCTCTCTCTCTCTCTCTCAAAAATAAAGATTATGGGGCGCCTGGGTGGCGCAGTCGGTTAAGCATCCGACTTCAGCCAGGTCACGATCTCGCAGTCCGTGAGTTTGAGCCCCGCGTCGGGCTCTGGGCTGATGACTCAGAGCCTGGAGCCTGTTTCCGATTCTGTGTCTCCCTCTCTCTCTGCCCCTCCCCCGTTCATGCTCTGTCTCTCTCTGTCCCAAAAATAAATAAACATTGAAAAAAAAAATTTTTTTAAATAAAGATTAAAAAAAATTTTTTTTAAGAAAAAAATCAAAAGAATCTTGAAAAGATGTGAAGAGGCACACCATCAGACATCAAGATAATAGTAGTTAAAATAGTATGAAATTGCTCAGCATACTTTGTAACTCCATCCACATCATTGCAAATGGCAAGATTTCATTCTATTTTGTGACTAATACTCTCTCTCTATACACACACACACACACACACACACACACACACACACACATCACATCACGTAGTAAGGAAAAAAGAGAGAGGCAAACCGTAACACAGACTCTTAACTATAAAGAACAAACTGAGGGTTACTCGAAGGAAGGTGGGTAGGGTGATGGGTTAAACAGGTGATGGGTATTAAGGAGGCCCAGGGCGCGTGTGATGAGCACACTGTGTGTTTTATGTAAGTGATCAATCACTAAATTGTACACCTGAAACTAATAGTACATTGTATGGTAACTGGAATTTAAACAAAAATTTAGAGAAAGAAAAAAAATAGTGTGACATTTATACAAGAATAAATACATGGACCAATGGAACAGAACATATGTATTTTATAAGTGTCACTGTAGAGTAGTAGAAAAAGAATAATCTTTTCAAAAAGTGGTACTGGTTCAACTGAATATCAATATGGAGAATGAAAACTGACATATACCTCACATCATTTCTAAAATCAATTCCTAATAATTAATAGATCTAACTGTGAAAGAATAATAAAACTTCTGATAGTTAACATAAAGAAATAACTCATAACCTTGATGCAGGCAAAAAGTCGTAAACTGGACACAAAAAACACTAACCACAAAGAAAAACACTGATACCTTGAACTAGTTAAAATTAACAAATCCTGGGGCACCTCAGTAGCTCAGTCAGTTAAGTGCCCAACTTGATTTCAGCTCAGGTCATGATCTCACGGCTCCTGGGACTGAGTCCTGTGTCAGGCTCTGCATTGATATTGCAGAGCCTACTTGGGATTCTCTCTCTCCCTCTCTCTCTGTCCTTCCCCAGCTCATGCTCTCTCTCTCTCAAAACAAATAAATAAAACTTTAAAAATAATTAACAGTTCCTATTCATCAAAGACAACATTAATAAAGTGAAAAGGCAAACCACAAATGAAAAAAGATATACCTGCTAGAATGGCTAAGTGAAAAAGACTAACAATACCAAATGATGACTATGATGGAAAGCACTCACATATTTCTAGAAGTGTAATTTTGTATAGCCACTCTTAAAAAAAGCTACTACAATCTAGACATACCATTCCTAGATACACTTTCAATAAAAATATGTACTACCAATTGGAAGGAAGCACAAGGGGTGTTTCTGAGAGTTAGTAATGTTCTCTTATTCTGGGTGGTAATTGCATGGTTTTGTTTTGTTTTGTTTTTGCTTTGTAATAATAAATTTGTACACTTATACTGAGTGCTCTTTTCTATATGTATGCTATATTCCAATTTTTTTAAAACTCAGGGGAGGGGTGCCTGTGTGGCTCAGTTGGTTAAGTGTCTGACTTTGGCTCAGGTCATGATCTCATGCTCACAAGTTCAAGCCCTGCACTGGGCTCTGTGCAGACACCTCGGAGCCTAGAGCCTGTTTCAGATTCTGTGTCTCCCTCTCTCTCTTCCCCTCCCATGCTCATGCTCTGTCTCTCTCTGTCTCAAAAATAAGTAAACATTAATTTTTTTTTTAATTAGGGGAGGAAAAAAACAGGGAGAGGAGAAAAAAATCAGCAATGTAAAACTAAAATAAGAAATGTCCATCCACCACCTGACTACCATTTTTTTTTTTAAAGAGAGAAAGAAGCTCTTTTTTTTTTTTTCAACGTTTATTTATTTTGGGGACAGAGAGAGACAGAGCATGAACAGGGGAGGGGCAGAGAGAGAGGGAGACACAGAATCGGAAACAGGCTCCAGGCTCTGAGCCATCAGCCCAGAGCCTGACGCGGGGCTCGAACTCACGGACCGCGAGATCGTGACCTAGCCAAAGTCAGATGCTCAACCAACTGAGCCATGTGTTAATTAAGTCATGGTACCTAGATATTTGGTCAAATATTACTCTAGATGTTTCTGTGAAAGTATTTTTTAGATGAAATGAGCATTTAAATCAACTCTGAGCAAAGCAGATTATCCTCCATAATGTGGGAGGGCCTCATCCAATCAGCTGAAGGCCTTAATAGAAAAAAACACCCCTCCTACCAGGAAGAAGAGGGAATTCTGCCAGCAAACCAACTTTGGACAAACTGTAACCCTTCCCTAAGTTTCCATCATGCCAGTCCATTTTGAAGATTTTGGTCTTGCCAAGACTCCACAATCACCAATTCTTTAAAATAAATTTCTTTCTCTATATATACATACACCCTGTTGGTTCTGTTTCTCTGGAGAACTTTGCTAATACAGTTATGTTCCAGGAACACAACAAGGACACATTACCCACCTTTGAGAAACTCCTAGTCTGAATTCATTTCATTATATCTACATAACCCTTTAATCTGTGCCTCAACCACATCAACTATTTTAAATGCAGTCTAACCAGAATTCAGAATAAAACAAACTGAGATTTTTTCATCTCCCTAATTCTAGCTACTATTGTTTCTTTAATGTAGCCAAAAAGTAGTCTAATCATATTGCTACTTATATTGAGCTTACCATGACAAAATTCTATAAGCTTCCCATAAGAATTGTTGCCAAGTCATGTCTCATCAATTCTGTATGTGCAGTTGTTTAATAGGGCCTGCACACAATATATAACATTTATTCCTACTACATTCATCCTCCGAAGATTAGCTTTTTATTGAATGATGTCAAAATTGCTTGTTCCTCAAGGAGTGTTAATTTCCTTTTCAGTAAAATGGGAAAAATAAAACACATTACAGGACTAAAGCATTTGACACAATGCCTAGTACATAGCAAGTATCTGGCGTGTCTACTTTGAAGTATATAGTACTCAGAAAGAGTTAGATCTATTCCTGCTTCACATTCACATAGCCATTTCTGGCACTGAAAGACGAAGACAAGAGGAGAGAAGGAGGGAAGGAGAAGGTATAGATAGATAAATGACATGAAGTTGTTGCACAAAGTTGGAATAATGACAATGAATACTTTTTTTGATGTTTACTTACTTGTATTATTTTTGAGAGGGGGGAGGGGCAGGGACACAGGGAGACAGAGGATCCAAAGCAGGCTCTGTGCCAACAGCAGAGAGCTCGATGTGGGGCTCAAACTCACCAACCCTGAGATCATGACCTGAGCTCAAGTCAGATGCTTAACCAACTGAGCCACTCAGGTGCCCCAACAATGAATACTTTTTAATTGGGACATACATCCAGGGGCATAAGAGACGACTCTTAAAGGCTGCAGATTATTTAGAAGATATCCAATGGTAGAAAAAAACACTTTCATTTAGTTTCTTGGCAATTTGCAACTTATAGTCAGAAAGGAATAAATTTAGTGACGTTTGGAATTTGGTTAAACTTTTAAACTGCACTTCCAAATATCGGATTTGGCAAAGTCTAAAATAATCTTTGCCAAGTCCTTGACTTTTTTATTCACATGTATTCAAGGGAAAGCCAGCTTGTAGATTTGAATCATTTAGATTTGACTCATTTAAACGTAAGAGTGTTTTATCAAGCCACAAAAACTCGTCCCCCCCCCCACACACACACACAAAGTTTAAGTCACACACACACACACACACACAAAAAAAAAGTCTTACATAAACCACAGCTCTCATACACTAAGTTGCTGAGACTTGGAAGAAGAGATAAACTCAGACCTCATGAAAGACAGACATTTTGATGAAGTAATTAAAGGAGTGAAATAGCACTGAACACACAGGAAATGGAAAACCATTCCAAATATGCAGATGGAAGTGATATTACATCAATGATAAGGACCATATGCAAATTCCAGTTATTGGATTTTGAATTAAAGATATTTTTCTAAAATGTCTGAAAGAACAACTGGATCGTTGAAGCATCCACAAAATTACTGTCAGGATGTATTTATTCAGCAAATACTTACTGTGTGTCTCCACATGTAAGTCTAATAACACTGGGAAACAATGCTGAACAGGACAGCCATATCCTTGTCTTCTGAAAGCTACAGTCTATAGAGAATAGATTTTTTAAAAAAAACAACAGTGAAGACACAATTACAAATTTCTGTAAGGGCTAGGAAGTAAAATGTAGGAAATAGTTTTATTTTACATGAATTTTAAATTGCAATGTTAGGGCTATTAATAAAAAAAAAGAATAAAAGATTTTCAAATTCCTAGAAACCTTGAAGTTCATCACATACAGTTTTTCCACAAGGATCCTAAGGCAACAATAAGTCAAGTGCTTTGATCAAGGCAAGAGGCAAAGGGAAAAACAAAGCTAGACCTCAACACAGGTTTCCTAACTCTGTATCCTAGATCAATTAATTCATTCAACTTTCACTGACCATCTACTACAATTAGGCACTATGCTAAGTGCTACAGAGGAAGCAAAAATTAAAACACCCCTCCCTAACTCTGAAAGAGCCGATCATCCTGGAAGGGAGATAAGCATGCAAGCAAATAACTGTCAAAAGATAAATGATATAAAACAAGTTTACACAAAATTCCATAGCACCAAGAAGGAAACCCTAACTCTGCTTAGGAAGACTAGGATGGCTTCACTTTAGCCGAATCATGTGAATTGAGTAGGATTTTTCCAGGAAGACAAAAGGAAGAGAAACATTTCAGAAAGGGTAAAGAAAATGTGCAAAAAAAATGTCAATTTGAAACAACACTACATGCTCAGGAAATTTTAAATGTAAAAATATCAGAGTTCTTCTACTTGTGAGGTTTCTTTTTCTCAATTATTTTTACCAAAGTAATACATGCACATGGTCAAACAGTGCTGAAAGATTTAAAACACAACAGTCCTGTGGCAACCCCTCTCGTGGTCATCCAACCATCAAGGCACTCCCATTCCCAGATATAACCACATTACATTCATTCAACCGCTGCTTTTGGCATTTAACTCTATGTTTCTAAATCATGTGTATATACTAATGTATTGGCATCTAACATGGTATGAGGATTTTCTCTTTATACCCACTTCGTCTCCCCCACCACAGACTTCCAATATGATTGAAACATAATTTGGGGCTATATCCATAATTGTTTTCATAATGACTAAGTAAATATTGCTTACTGATTAAAACATTATACTCTGATTCTAATTCCTTTCTGTTAATACCTTTTCATTTTTCTAAAATTGATTTGCATACACTTTATTATTCTTTTTCAATCTCTGGGTAAATCTCCCACATTCCAATAGTAATAGAGACATTCTAAATATAATTTTTCTAAAAGTCAAACCTATCAGATGTTTTTTTCTGTGGTTAGGCCCCCTAGAAATCTTCTGCCCCTGTTCCAATCTGCACTGGCTCTCTGGGCTATGCTAGGAATTCCTTTTGCATCTCTTCTGTTAGAGCTCATGCTTCTAGATCGTATACTTTGCTATTTCTTGGTGTATATATACCTTATTTTGGTAGAGCCCACCTTCCACTAGCTTCTTGAGAAAAAGTACACAGGAAGGAAATATTTTAAAACTTTGAATATCTCTGTCATTCACACCTAATAATTTGGCCAAATATAAAATTCAAGATTGAAAATTTATTTATTTCTGAATTATTCAGTGCTTACTCCTACTATCTCACAGTTCCTAATGTTGCTTTTGAGAAATCTCATGCCATTCTTATCCCTGATATGTGATATCCTTGATAACCCTGATCCTTTATATGTGAATTTTATTTATTTATTTATTTACTTACTTACTTACTTACTTACTTATTTAGGTGGAGGAGATCTTCTGGAAGTATATAGTTAGGGCTGTATTTAGTTGCAGGTAAAAGAAAATCAACATACAGTGGATTAGCTAAATAGGGTATGCTCCTTTCCACCAACATTACAAGAAATCCAGAGGTGGGTGGTTGCTTATATCATTAACTCAGCAGTTGAACCACATCAGCTCTAAGACCTCTGTGATTCTTATGGCCAAAAAATGACCACTGTAGCTCCAGCCATTGAAAGAAGTACAGCCTATATCAAAAAAAACAAAAGTTTTCCCAGAAATTCTTCAGACTTCTACTTACATTTTATAGGCTAGCACTTTATCACACTTGGCCATAGCTATTTAGCAAAGCAAGTTTTTATCTTTCCAGCCTCTTAAATGAAGAAAAAGCAAGGGTAAGAGGAGATTAAAATGGGTCAAGGGGACCAAACTAGAGTATGAAAATTACATTACCATGTGTCTTGGTGTGGACCTTTTCTAACTCCCTTTGTGCTGGGCACACCTGTGAGTTTCTTTAAACTTGAAACACATTTTCAGTCCTGGCAATTATTCCTTTTTAATTCATTTGAAAATTTCCTCCCCTTTGTTTCTCTGTTCTTTTTCTTGGGAACTCCTAAAAGTCAGATGTTAGATGTCTGCTACTGATTGTCCATATCTTCTTTCTCCTATTTCCCATCTCATTATCTCTTAATCCTTTTGTTAAAGTTTACTTATTTTGAGAGAGAGACAGAGTGTACAAGCATAGGGGAAGGACAGAAAGAGAGGAAGAAAGAGAATCTCAAGGAGGCTCCACACTATTAGTGCATAGCTCTACATGGGGATCAAACCCACAAACCTGTGAGATCATAGCCTGGGCTGAAATCAAGAGTCAGACACTTAACTAACTGAGCCACCCAGGTGCCCCTATGTCTTAATTCTGTTTTCTGGGAGATCTCCTTATCTCCAGTTAACCCTTCTATTGAATATTTTATTGCTTACAGCATTTTTTTTGCTTCTTTTTTTAATGTTTATTTTTGAGAGAGAGAGAGAGAGAGTGTGAGTTGGGGAGGGGCAGAGAGAGAGGGAGACACAGAATCCAAAGCAGGCTCCAGGTTCTGAGCTGTCAGCACAGAGCCCGACACAGGGCTTGAACTCATGAACCATGAGATCATGACCTGAGCCAAAGTAGCCACAACTGTCTGAGCCACCCAGGCGTCCCTGCTTTTATTTTTATTTTTAAGTTTTTATTTAAATTCCAGTTGGTTAACATATAGTGTTATGTTAGTTTCAAGTATACAATATAGTGAAACAACACTTCCATACATCATCCAGTGCTCATCACAAGTGCACTCCTTAATCCCCATCACCTATTTAACCCATCCTCCCACCCACCTCTCCACTGGTAATCATCAGTTTGTTCTCTAGAATTAATAGTCTGTTTCTTGATTTGTCTCTTTTTTTTACTTTTGCTCTTTTGTTTTGTTCTTAAACTCCATATGAATGAAATCATACAATATTTGTCTTTCTCAGGCTTATTTCACTTAGCATAATACTCTCTACCTCCATCCATGTCGTTGCAAATGGCATGATTTCATTATTTTTTATGATGGAATAATATTCCATTGTGTGTGTGTGTGTGTGTGTGTGTCACATCATCTAATTTTTTAATGATTATTTTTGAGGGGGGGGGGATTATTTTTGAGAGAAAGGGGGAGAGGGAAGGGCAGAGACAGGGAGACAGAATCCCAAGTAGGCTCTGCACTATCAGCACAGAGCCCAATGTGGGACTTGAACTTGAATGAACTGTGAGATGATGATCTGAGCCAAAATTAAGAGTCAGACACTTAACCTAATGAGCCACCTAGGTGCCCCTACACCACATCTTCTTTACCGCTCAGCAACCAATGGACACTTGAGCTGTTTCCATAATTTGGCTATTGTAGATAATGCTGCTATAAACATCAGGGTGCATGTATCACTTTGAATTAGTATTTTTATATTCTTTGGGTAAATACCCAGTAGGGGATACAGTAGTTCTATTTTTAACTCTTTGAGGAACTTCCATTCTGTTTTCCAGAATGGCTGCACCAGTTTGCATTCCCACCAACAGTTCAAGAGGGTTTCTCTTATTCCACATCCTTGCCAACACCTATTGTTTCTTGTGTTGTTGATTCTAGTCCTTCTGACAAGTGTGAGGGGATACCTCATTGTAGTTTTGATTTGCATTTCCCTGATGATCAGTAATGTTATGCATCTTTTCATGTATGTGTTGGCCATCTGTACGTCTTTTTGGAGAAATGTCTGTTCATGTCTTCTGCCCATTTTTTCAATTGGATTATTCATGTTGAGGATGTTGAGTTTTGTAAGTTCTTTACATATTCTGGACACTAACCCTTTATCAGATAGGTCATTTGCAAACATCTTTTCCCATTTTGTAGGTTACCTTTTAGGTTTGTCATTTGTTTCCTCCACCGTGCAGAAGCCTTTTATTTTTATGGAGTCCCAATAATTCTTAATCTCTTATTCTTCCTTTTTCATAGCATTATTTTATGGATGCCAAATCTACTTATCTCATATAAGGTATTGATAATATTTGTTTAAGGTTTCTTCTTTTTCCTAACCATCTCCCTTTCTTCAGAGCTCTTTCTGTGTATTTCTTCATTTTGGTCTCTTTCTTTCTGTTGGAGGCTGTCCTCAATTGACTGTTGGTTAACCGGTTCTATGTTCATATCTCAGATATTTAAAAAGGCAACTGGAAGCTATGTGCATGTGGGCAATGCTTGACAAGTTACCAGATTCACTGTATAACAATCACACCAACTCGTTTTTCTTTGCATCAGGAAAGCCCACAAGTCATTACCTATAGAGATTTTCTCTGGAGTCTAGCATTTCTTCAGAGAAGGATCCTCCAAATCTCCTATCTAAACAGGTGTGAGGATAGAAAGGTAGTTGTAAGCCTTGTTGCTAATACTTCAGAGCTAAAGCATAGGAAGGAATTAGGAGTATCACTAATATGCAGACTTTGACTTATCACTCAACTCTCTCCTCTGTCTTCTCTCAGATTCAGTTCTCACAGACTAGGTAGAATGCTGCAGAGATAGGGAAGCAGTAATCATTAGCATCTGGAAATACTATTAATTTAAATAATCCTTTTTGCATCCCACTTCACCTCTCCCCCACATTCTCATCCCATCTTCTGTAATACCAAGCAGCTCTGATTCCTGATCCTTTCTCAGGTTATGCTGGATGAATCAGTTTGCTTATCAATGGTATGTCATATGCAGATGGTCAGATTTGACATTCTCACTGCTAAGTTATCTATAATTCTCCCTCCTGCTTTATATCTCCCTATCCTGTAGATGAAGGTTAGAGATACCTTATGGTTTTACTGAAGATAGAATGTATGTATCTGTTGTTTTTTGTTTATTGTTTTCTTATAAGGTGCATAAGTATTTTTTCTGCCATTTGAAACAGGTAAATCTCTAATTATAAATTTAAAACTAAAAAACATTCATAGATATGAACAAAATATGCTCCACAGCAAAACTCTACCCACTAATAAAGATAGTATTGATAGTCATACACCATCAGTTTAAAATAATATCTACGGATTATCCATTTCTGATAATATGATGTAGTAGCTACAAGCATGAATTCTGAGGTCAAACTGCCTAGCTTTGAATTCTGTCTCAGCCACTTTACTAGCCATGTGCTCTTGAACAAATTCTATTTATATCAATCTCATAATCTGACAAATGTAGAGTGGTGATAAAGATTAAGTAAACAAAGTACCTGGTACTTAAATCATCAATAAATACCAGTACTATTATTAACTCCAACAGATCCAATTTTCCAAAGTAATGAGAGTGACAAGCACTGTTCTAAGTGCTTTACAGATATTAACTTATTCAACCTTTTTCTTTCAAGTAATTTAGTTTCTTTATTTAAATTCAAGTTAAATGTAGTACTGGTTTCAGGAGTAGAACCCAGTAATTCAGCACTTACGTATAACACCCAGTGCTCACCCCAACAAGTGCCCTCCTTAATGCCCATCACCCATTTGGCCCATCTTCCCACCCACCTCCCCTCTAGCAACCCTCAGTTTGTTCTCTGTATTTAAGAGTTTCTTATGGCTTGCCTCTCTCTCTGTTTCTATCTTATTTTTCCTTCCCTTCCCCTATGTGGATCTGTTGTGTTTCTTAAATTTCAAATATGAGAGAAATCAACAATAGCCAAAGTATGGAAAGAGCCCAAATGCCCATTAACTGATGAACTGATAAAGAAGATGTGGTGTCTCTCTCTCTCTCTCTCTCTCTCTCTCTCTCTCTCTCTCTCTCTCTCTCACACACACACACACACACACACACACACACACACACACACACACAGGAATACTACTTGGCAATCAAAAACAATGAAATCTTGCCATTTGCAACAACATGGATGGAACTAGAGTGTATTATGCTAAGTGAAATAAGTCAATCAGATAAAGACAATTAACTTATTTAACCTTAAAAACAACACTGTAAGGTAGGTACTGTTACCAGGAAAAGTTTAAAAGGATGAAACATGAACAAATATTTTAAATAACTTGTCCAAGGTCACACAACCAGAAGTAAACAAGATTCAATTCTAAGTAACCTGGTTCTAGAATCTTTGATCTTAACAACTTACATTATATAACTCACTCATGGACAGCATCATTCAAATATAAGTCTCCAGGTTCTCTTTAGTTATCTTATTGAATGTCAATTTGTATTTGGTACAACTGACAGAAAAACTTAAAGAAATATTCCAAATGACACTACAAAATCTGAACCAAATTATTTTTCCACTACACTACCTTCTATGTCAAGGCAGTTATAAAGAATGGTTGTGTACATGTGATACTCATTTCCATAATGAGTAGAGAACATAAAACATAAAAATATCATGCAGATTTTAAGTGTTTTACTCCCAAATCACACACTATGATTATATCCTTTATCACAGGGAAATGTTTTCTAAGTCTATCTTCTTTATGTGAATTGAAAGATTTGCAAAAGTGAAAACTCACCTTCCTATACCAAGAGCCCCATCAAGACAGCAATTCTTAATTAACTAATAAGCAATTAGTCATGACAAGTGAAAGCTAAAATGAAGCACAAATACATAATTTTGTGACTACTTTTCCTCCACTAAAACCATTAGCCAGAATTTAATAATACGTGTCCCTAGGGTTCTGGTTCTGGGTAAGATGGAAAAAGCATTACAATGCATCCATAAAACCTGGACATAATGCACACAGTAAGCTATTTGAGAGCTCCAAACAGTAAATAATAGCAGGTGGATTGGAGAAGAAGCCCAGAATTCAAAACAACAACAGTGGGTTTGTTGTTTTTCCTTCATTATCCCTCCCAGTCTGAATTCAAGGTACATCAAAACCAGAGTAAACACCAAGGTGTGAACAGAAAGAGTTCTGGAGAAGCCCTCCAGTTCTGGCTTAACAAGTAGAAAAGGGGATTCCTAACATTCAGACAGAATAAGGGAAATACCAACTTTTCTTTTTTTTATTATTTTTAATTTTCTCTTTTCTAATGCCTCACTCCCCAGGCAATCCTGTGGGAGTGACAATAGCAACAGTGACAGCAGGGAGAGATGCACAGGTGCCTTAAAACTTGAAGGAAAAATAAAATTCCTTTCCTACTAGAAGAGCTGTGGTCTAAGAGTGAGGGGGAAATTCCTGTTGCTTTTTCTCCTGGCCCTGAACACAGGTGATGCCATGGGACATGTGTGACACAATATAATAACTAAAGTCCCAGTTTTCTGCTTAAGGGACCCAGAAGCACTAGGAATACTGTACAGAGGGAAAGAGTTGGGAAGTGAACCCATCCTGAGCTGCACATGAATGGATATGATCCTAAACACCAGAGCAAAGACTTGAGGCCTGAGCTAAATTACAGACCACTGCCCAGATCTCAGACTGGCCACTTGGTTGCAAACACATAGGAGAGATCAAAACAGTACTGCAATAGCACTGAAAATGTAATTAACACTGAAACCACAAACCATAGAAGTGCTGGTCAGAACTTGCAACCTAAACCCTCTGGCTTGACTGCTTGCTACAATAAACATATCAACATTTCATAGAATGTAAATAAGACCCAGAGTTTCATAACATAATATTCAAAATGTCCAGAACATAATACAAAATTACTCAGCATTACATTGAACCAATAAAATTCCAAATTACATAGGAAAAGAAAATTCACAGACATCAATGCCAAGATATACATATGTTAGAATTAGCTGACAAAGATGTTAAAGCAGTTAACTCTTGAAATGAATGAAAAAAGGAGTTTCAGCAAGGAAAAAGAAGATATAAAAAAGAAACAACTGTAAAATTTAGAACTGAAAAATTTCAATAACAAAAATTTTAAAACTCACTAAATGGGTTCTATAACACAATAAAGATGAC
The DNA here is from genome assembly GCF_018350175.1 of Felis catus. Taxonomy (NCBI): domain Eukaryota; kingdom Metazoa; phylum Chordata; class Mammalia; order Carnivora; family Felidae; genus Felis; species Felis catus. The sequence goes on from NC_058374.1 coordinate 120,459,416, forward strand.
AGAGGAAAGTGTTACTGAACTTGAATACAGGTCAATATAAATCATCCAGTAAACAGCTGAGGGAAAAATATATTTTAAAAGTAAATAGTCTCAACACCTGAAGGGCAATACCAAAATATCTAGTACTCATATCATCCCAGTCCCAAAAGAAGAGAAAGCATGTACTGCAGAAAAAATACCTGAAAAATTAATGGCTAAAAACTTTCCAAATTTAGCAAAAGACATAAATCCAGAGACTCAAAAAGTTCAGTGAACCTCAAAAAGAGTAAATCCCCAAAACCCTAGACATATGACAATCAAAGTTCTGAAAATTAAGGGCAAAAACATTTAAGTGGCCAAGGAAGAATGATGCATTACTTATAGTGTATTAATGACTTCAAAGCAGGATCTTTCATCAGAGACCATGGAGGCCAGAAAGAAATGGCACACATTTTTAAAGGACTTGAAAAAAATACAACATTCAAACCACAATTCTATATCAAGTGAAAATATCCTTCAGGAATAAACATGAAATAGACATTTTCAGATGAGTAAAAACTTCAGAGAATCTATTAAACAAGTGACCTCCTGGGGCACCTGGGTGGCTCAGTCAGTTGAGAGTCTGACTTCAGCTCAGGTCATGATCTCATGGCTCATGAGTTCAAGTGTCACATCAGGTTCACTGCTTTCAGTTCAAAGCTCGCTTCAGATCCTCTGTCCTCTCTCTCTGCCCCATCCCCTCCTCACGTTCTCTCTCAAAAAATAAACATTTAACAAAAAAAGAAAAAGGAGAGACGTCTCTAAAAGAAATTCTAAAAAGAAGTTCTTCAGACAGAGGAGATAATACCAGAAGAAAACGTGAAACATCAGAAATAAAGACAGAACAAAAGAAAATGGTAAATTTCTGGTAAATAGACTATTTCTCCATCTTGAGTTCTTTAAAACATGTTTGACAATTAAGAGTAAAAATTATAGTATTGTCTCATGGAGTTTTCAACTTATAAAGTCCAAAAATAGACCCACATAAATACTGTCAATGCAAAGGCAGTTCAATGGACAAATGACAGTGTTCTTCATATGAAGTACTAGAACAGATGGGTATCTCTAAGCAAAAACAAAACCAAAAACCTCAAAATGTATCATGGACCTGAATATAAAACATAAAACTATTATATACAGTTTTCAGAAAAAAACAATAGAACAAATTGTTGTACCAAAAGAATATTCCATAAAATTTTTCTGATAAATTGGACTTCATCAAAATAAAAACTTTTGGCTTTGCCAAGACACTACTAAAACAATACAAAATAAGCCACAGACTAGAAAAACATATCTGCAAATCATATATTAGACGAAAATTTATATCCAGAATATACAAAGAACTCCCAAAACTTATTAAGAAACCAAAATAATCATTTTTTTAAAATGGACAAAAGATTTAAAGAGATAAGTTCATCAAATAAAACACACATATGGTAAATAAGCACATGAAAATATACTCTAAATCATTAGTCACTGCAAGTGAAAATAAATCCAAAATGAGATGCCATTACATACCTATGAGGATGGGGAAAAAAACCTAACAACCTCTAAGAGCTAGCAAGGATATAGAGCAACTGAAACACTCAAACATCCCTGTAGGGAAAGCAAACTGTACAGCCACATTGAAAAACAGTCTGGAAGTTTCTAATAAACATACCATAAAGTTACACTTATCATATGATCCAGCAATTCCACTCTTAAGTATTTACACAAGAGAAATAAATATTTATTTTCACACAAGCCTGTACCTGAATATGTATAGTAGATTTATAAGCACCAAAAAGGGAAGGAAAAAAAGGCAAATTTTCTTAAAATGGTATATGGATAAACAAATTGTGTACACCCATAGAAAGGAACACCATTCACAAATAAAAATAAATTACTGATACAGACAACAATTACAAAAGCCTTATGTAATGTCAAAGATGCCAGACACAAAACACTACATATTATAAAATCCCATTTATATGACATTATGGTAAATACAGGAACAGAGAAAAGATCAGTGATTGTCAGGGGTCAGGGCTGGGGAGGAAAAAAGAAAAGAGCTGAATAAGGGCATTTGGGGGTGATGGAACTATTTCATATTTTGACTGTGGCAATGGTTACATGATCACGCTTTGTCCAAACTCATAAAGCTGCACACCAAACACAATAAATTTTATTGTACATTAATTAAAAAGGAAAAAAAGCAAAGGCAAGGACAACCTAAGATTCCATATTACCTAGTGAACTGTTTAATATATGATCTTAGACAAATGACTTAACATCACACAGCTTTGGTTCTCCAACTTTTAAAGTGAAAAATATACTATTTATATCTCATTGATCTTTTTTTTTAAGTTCTTTTAAAGTTCCAAGATCTTGTATTTTCACATTCAGTTACTTGTTTCTGAAATGTCTCTTCCCTTTTGCTTGGCTAATTCCATTTCATCCTTTAGTTCTCAGTTTAAATATTATTTCTGCATGAAAGTCTTCACTGCACAATGTACTCTTATTTCATAACACTTCTCACATCCGTGTTCCAATAATTGTATTTAATGTCTATCTCTTTCACAAAACGGTAAGCTCCATAAGGAAAGGGACTATTTGAATTGTTTTTACCAGAGTGTTTTATCACAACTGTTTATCCAAGAAACCATAGAGTGCCTAGAACACTGCTGAGTGTTTCATAAACACTTCTAAACAAGGGTGCAAAGACAATACAAATAACATTTTCTATTGTGTTATTCTTTTTTTTTTAAAGTAACTGCAATTTATTCTCCCACTCAAGTACAAGAGTGCTCATTTCCTTTTTCTTTTTCAATATATGAAGTTTATTGTCAAATTGGTTTCCATACAACACCCAGTGCTCATCCCAAAAGGTGTCCTCCTCAATACCCATCACCCACCCTCCCCCCCCCACCCCCCATCAACCCTCACTTTGTTCTCAGTTTTTAACAGTCTCTTATGCTTTGGCTCTCTCCCACTCTAACCTGTTTTTTTTTTCCTTCCCCTCCCCCATGGGTTTCTGTTAAGTTTCTCAGGATCCACATAAGAGTGAAAACATATGGTATCTGTCTTTCTCTGTATGGCTTATTTCACTTAGCATCACACTCTCCAGTTCCATCCATGTTGCTACAAAGGGCCATATTTCATTCTTTCTCATTGCCACGTAGTACTCCATTGTGTATACAAACCACAATTTCTTTATCCATTCATCAGTTGATGGACATTTAGGCTCTTTCCACAATTTGGCTACTGTTGAGAGTGCTGCTATAAACATCGGGGTATGAGTGCCCCTATGCATCAGTACTCCTGTATCCCTTGGATAAATTCCTAGCAGTGCTATTGCTGGGTCATAGGGTAGGTCTATTTTTAATTTTCTGAGGAACCTCCACACTGCTTTCTAGAGGGGCTGCACCAATTTGCATTCCCACCAACAGTGCAAGAGGGTTCCCGTTTCTCCACATCCTCTCCAGCATCTAGAGTCTCCTGATTTGTTCATTTTGGCCACTCTGACTGGCATGAGGTGATATCTGAGTGTGGTTTTGATTTGTATTTCCCTAATGAGGAGCGACATTGAGCATCTTTTCATATGCCTGTTGGCCATCCGGATGTCTTCTTTAGAGAAGTGTCTATTCATGTTTTCTGCCCATTTCTTCACTGGGTTATTTGTTTTTCGGGTGTGGAGTTTGGTGAGCTCTTTATAGATTTTGGATACTAGCCCTTTGTCCGATATGTCATTTGCAAATATCTTTTCCCATTCCGTTGGTTGCCTTTTAGTTTTGTTGATTGTTTCCTTTGCTGTGCAGAAGCTTTTTATCTTCATAAGGTCCCAGTAATTCATTTTTGCTTTTAATTCCCTTGCCTTTGAGGATGTGTCGAGTAAGAGATTGCTACGGCTGAGGTCAGAGAGGTCTTTTCCTGCTTTCTCCTCTAGGGTTTTGATGGTTTCCTGTCTCACATTCAGGTCCTTTATCCATTTTGAGTTTATTTCTGTGAATGGTGTGAGAAAGTGGTCTAGTTTCAATCTTCTGCATGTTGCTGTCCAGTTCTCCCAGCACCATTTGTTAAAGAGACTGTCTTTTTTTCATTGGATGTTCTTTCCTGCTTTGTCAAAGATGAGTTGGCCATACGTTTGTGGGTCTAGTTCTGGGGTTTCTATTCTATTCCATTGGTCTATGTGTCTGTTTTTGTGCCAATACCATGCTGTCTTGATGATGACAGCTTTGTAGTAGAGGCTAAAGTCTGGGATTGTGATGCCTCCTGCTTTGGTCTACTTCTTCAAAATTCCTTTGGCTATTCGGGGCCTTTTGTGGTTCCATATGAATTTTAGGATTGCTTGTTCTAGCTTCGAGAAGAATGCTGGTGCAATTTTGATTGGGATTGCATTGAATGTGTAGATAGCTTTGGGTAGTATTGACATTTTGACAATATTTATTCTTCCAATCCATGAGCAGGGAATGTCTTTCCATTTCTTTATATCTTCTTCAATTTCCTTCATAAGCTTTCTGTAGTTTTCAGCATACAGATCTTGTACATCTTTGGTTAGATTTATCCCTAGGTATTTTATGCTTCTTGGTGCAATTGTGAATGGGATCAGTTTCTTTATTTGTCTTTCTGTTGCTTCATTATTAGTGTATAAGAATGCAACTGATTTCTGTACATCGATTTTGTATCCTGCACCTTTGCTGAATTCATGTATCAGTTCTAGCAGACTTTTGGTGGAGTCTATCGGATTTTCCATGTATAATATCATGTCATCTGCAAAAAGCGAAAGCTTGACTTCATCTTTGCCAATTTTGATGCCTTTGATTTCCTTTTGTTGTCTGATTGCTGATGCTAGAACTTCCAACACTATGTTAAACAACAGCGGTGAGAGTGGGCATCCCTGTCGTGTTCCTGATCTCAGGGAAAAAGCTCTCAGTTTTTCCCCATTGAGGATGATGTTAGCTGTGGGCTTTTCATAAATGGCTTTTATGATGTTTAAGTATGTTCCTTCTATCCCGACTTTCTGAGGGGTTTTTATTAAGAAAGGGTGCTGGATTTTGTCAAAGGCCTTTTCTGCATCGATTGACAGGATCATATGGTTCTTATCTTTTCTTTTATTAATGTGATGTGTTATTAATTCTTAATATCTTTGACTTTCTCATTATACATATAAATATACACATATATATCTTATTTTTTATCTTTTTATTCTCTATATATAGTTACATATATGTATCCATTTGCATGTATATGTGTGTGTACTTACATACACACCACATTATAATGGTATATAATACACATACTGTCAACAAAGTTCCTTGGCAAACGTCCATCAAAAGATAGAAATAATACACCTAGGATGATACGTCTGCTTACTAACTTTTCCTCATTTGTGATCATTATTAATAGAAAATGACAAAAATGACAATGTGACATATCTACTATATATCCACAATTAGATTATCAAATTAGTTGGTAGTATATTGATATTGATATAGATATAGTCAATAATTTGCATATCACTGTGGGGCACACATTAAAGCATACACACAGAAAAGCACTCAGGAACCAAACCTTTTTCTTTCTTATAGAAGCTGTCAAAAATGTTAAAGACCTGACCTTCAAGAAACTCAAAGCATGATTTATAGATTACCTGACAAAATCACTCTAAAGCAGCTAGCAGCATTTACCATTAGCTGGAACTCAATTATGGACACTCCCAGAGTAAATTCCCAGGAAGCCATTTTGAATATATAATCTTAGTCCTACATAAATTATCTAATGCACTACTCTACAGTTCAGGTATATGAGATATTAATATCCTTCATTTAATGGATCAGTAACTGATAGCCTGAAAGGTTCAATGCAGATCACAACTGTAACAAATGGTTAGATAGACATTCATACTCAACTGCTGCTCTGTCCAATATGGCAACCACTAGCCAGATGTGGTTAATCTAAATCAAGAGGTGTTGTAGGTAGTGAATTGAATTCACATATTGAATAATTGCTATGAGATAAAGAATGTATAATACCTCACTCGTAATAAAATACATTATTAAAATTGAATCCATCTGTCTCTTTTTACTTCTTTTAGTACGGTCACTTGAAAACTTTAAACTACGTATGTGGCCTGCATTATATTTGCATTGCCATTGGATAAAGCTCTTCTGAAGCAAGGTGCTTTAACAACAGGAGATTATTTGGAGGCAAAGAGACTTAGGTTTACATCCCAGACTCCACCACATACTTACAAAGTGACTTTGTGAAAGACTGTTTAACATCTTTAAGATGCACTTTTCTTACATTTAAAATTATAATATTAAACCTACAATACAGTACTATGAAGAGGTTAAATGATACATAAAAAAAGGTTACAATGTGTCCTATAATTAACAGCCCCTTGATATTAATTCTCTTTTCTTCTTCTTTCCCAGCCAGTTTCCCTATTAATTTAAACTGGAGTTAAACTTCTATAGTGGACGTATTAGTCCCAGTGCCTACAATTTCCAATATCTTAGTCCAAGTTAACACAAGCCTCATGACTAGAAAAAGAGATATAGGCTGGTGGTCAATGATTAGCCCAAGGTAGACACTTGACTCAAGTATGATCCCCTGGGTCCAAATAGAGGATCCATGATAACTTGCTGAATCAGTCATATTTTCTCCCTATGGAATTAATCCTAAAAATAGACACCGACTAGTTAATAACAAAAGGATAATGAAGCAAACATGGGGAGAGAAGCAGAGGTAATAAGAGAAAAAGCCATTCATTCTACAAATATTAATCGTAGTCCATTTACTATGTGCTATATGACCCAAAAGGAAGACACTGGGAGAGGAATGAATTCCTAGAGTTTTTAAGAGATCCACACAACTTCCAATTCCAGTCCACATGACTCTTTGCAATAAATCCTTTTTCCCCCCTTTAGATAGAGGGAGTAAGGCTCCATTCCTTGAAACCAAAATGATTTAACACAGTTTCATAAGGGAAAGTGCAAAAAGGTGTCTTTTAGTTAGACTTTTAAAAAGACAAAGTATGTCTTGCCCTAGGTAATAACTCAAGTGAAAAAAATGTTCTTCCTCAAAATGTATAGTTCCTTTCTTAAAACTGGCTATAGCCAGACAGAAAGTGACAAATGGGAGTAAGAAGGGGCATTGACCCTAAATATTCCTTTATAAAACAACCACCAGCAGAAATACACTTTTTAGTGTCTTCCTGCCATTACACAGAAATATGCAGGCAAAAAGAAAAATGATCTGCCAACTACAACTATAGACTATATTTATTAAAGACTTTTTCACAAATACAAGTACAATTCACTGCATCAGAGTCCCTTGACCATCTTTTGCAGGGGAGTCTATGGGCCTCACTAAAATAACTTGGGCTTCTAAGGCAAGGGAGGTAGGAATTTCCTCACTCTAATGTATTACTGGACAGGCTTCAAGTTCAGATCAGAAGGGTAGGTATGTAATAAACAAAAACAAGTTGTTTTGAATTGCACTTCTTTTGATAAAATATCTCAGTGATTTCAGCAGGAATACAAGATCTGGTTTCTTAGCTCTAAAGTTCCAGCCCCGGAGAAGTGGATCCCTTTAGCCAAAAACACTAGAGATTGATTAGTAAAGCAAAATTTATTTACTTATTAAACATTATTTTATAATTATGTGCAAGAATTGCTATGCTAAGAACTCAATGCTGGTTTCAATCAATGCAAGTGGACATTCTCACTGGCCGTATCTTCTTACTCACTCTAAAGAAGCATTGCTGGGGCGCCTGGGTGACTCAGTCGGTTAAGTGTCCGACTTCGGCTCAGGTCATGATCTTGTGGTTCACGAGTTCGAGCCCCGTGTCGGGCTCTGTGCTGACAGCTCGGACCCTGGAGCCTGCTTCCGATTCTGTGTCTCCCTCTCTCTCTGACCCTCCCCCCATTCATGCTCTGTCTCTCTCTGTCTCAAAAACAAATAAACGTTAAGAAAAAAAATTAAAAAGAAAGAAAGAAAGAAAGAAAGAAAGAAAGAAAGAAAGAAAGAAAGAAAGAAAGAAAGAAAGAAAGAAAGAAAGAAAGAAAGAAAGGAAGGAAGGAAGGAAGAAAGAAAGGAAGGAAGGAAGGAAGGAAGGAAGGAAGGAAGGAAGGAAGGAAGGAAGGAAGGAAGGAAGGAAGGAAGGAAGGAGCATTGCTAAATACTTCCTTTGTACTACACATTTAAATGGGTTATTTTCACTCTTATGAAAAACCATGTGAGATGGTTTGTGGGTATGTGACTCTACTTTAAAATAAGCAAACTTACCATTGGAAAGGTATTTCTCCAAAATCCCCAAGCAAGTAAATGTCAAAGTATGGGATTGGTGACGCACAGCCTGATTCTTGTCCATGATGACCCAGAGCACTACCTTTCCAGGACCACTAATCTCTAAGTTAAATTTAGGTTTAAAAAATGAGCAAAATGAGTCCCTCCTGTATCTCTCTCACTGACTTTTGGTATTTCTTATTTCAAGACAAACCTTTTTGTGTAAAGATTCCAAATCACCAACTGTCATTTTTCTAACACTGTAAATTCTAAATGCAATCGTCTGTCAACTAAGAATGGTCTAAGAACATTTTAAACATTCATTTTCCCCAAATCCACATAATGACTCTGGTTGCTGAGAAATTCCACATTAAAGGCCAAGTACTTACCAAATCATTTTTCCTTTCAGAAACAATTCAAGGCAATATAAGCTTGTGCTCACTTTTTCATACTGTCATGGCATGTTAAAAGAGGAAAACCTACTGATAAAATCAATAATTATCTGAATTTACAATGAACCAAATTCAGTCTTTTTACAATATTGCCAAACACTGAAACTGGACCCTAAACATTGGAATGGAATTGTGGCACACCTTTAATTCTTCCAGACTCTTAATCCGCATGGGACTGAAACTGCACTTTAACAAAATTCCAGGTGACACTTGGGTAGCAAGGGACTAAGCTGTGTCTAGCTCAGAGGTTCTCAGCCCAAACCAATTAAATCACCTGGGTCTCAACTGATGTGTGATGGGGGCCACTCTTCATTTTAAAACCACCCCAGATGTGGGGCGCCTGGGTGGCGCAGTCGGTTGAGCGTCCGACTTCAGCCAGGTCACGATCTCGCGGTCCGTGAGTTCGAGCCCCGCGTCGGGCTCTGGGCTGATGGCTCGGCCCTGGAGCCTGTTTCCGATTCTGTGTCTCCCTCTCTCTCTGCCCCTCCCCTGTTCATGCTCTGTCTCTCTCTGTCCCAAAAATAAATAAACGTTGAAAAAAAAAAATTTAAAACCACCCCAGATGATTCTAATTTGCATTCTGAGCTAAGAACTGCCATAATTGAAAACCACTGCCCTAGCTCATCTGAGCCAGATTTCTGCTGAAGTTCTTTCTTTAAGTTCTTCTCCCCAAGTACTATTAAAAACCTGGTCCATTGGGGCGCCTGGGTGGCGCAGTCGGTTAAGCGTCCGACTTCAGCCAGGTCACGATCTTGCGGTCCCTGAGTTCAAGCCCCACATCGGGCTCTGGGCTGATGGCTCAGAGCCTGGAGCCTGTTTCCGATTCTGTGTCTCCCTCTCTCTCTGCCCCTCCCCCGTTCATGCTCTCTCTCTGTCCCAAAAATAAATAAATTTGAAAAAAAATTAAAAAAAAAAAAAAACCTGGTCCATTAATTCAGTGTTGAGTAAAGAAAATCAAAGTGGAGAGATAATAATAGGTACTGTGATGGTTAGTTTTATGTGTAAACTTGACTAGGCTATGGTACCCAGGTGCTTGGTCAAGTACCAGTCTAGATGTTGCTAGTAAGGTACTTTTTTAATGTTATTAACATTTAAATCAGTAAAGCACTTTACCTCCCATAATGTGGTGGGCCTCATCCAATCAGTGAAAGGACTTCAGTGTAAAGACTGACGTTTCCAGAGGAAGGAATTCAGCCGTGGATTATTGACACAGAAAACCTGCCTGAGTTTCCAGCCTGCCTGGCCTTCCCTGTAGATTTCAGACTCAAGACTGCAACATCAACTCTTACCTGAATTTCCAGCCTGCCTGGCTGTCCTACAGATTTCAGACTTGCCAGGCTCTACAACTGCATGAGCCAATTCCTTAAAAAACTTCTATGTCCCTCCCTCTGTGATTGCCTCTCATTCTCCTTCTCTGTGTGTTAGAAAGTGGAGGAAAAACAGTAAAGTATACCCCAAACTGAGAAAGCACTCTAAGAGTGGAAAACAAAGCAGGCAACTCCAAACAATATACAGAGTTTTACTGACGATAACTGACAGGGCAGGGATCAAGTGAATGATGATCCACAGAAGTTACATGGTTATTCTCCACAAAATCCAAACCTTAGTCCACAGATTTTATAGAGTGACAGGAGACACAGAAAAGCACTGTAGCAAGATCAAAAGGTTCACAGGCATCTAATTGACAGCTAACCTTTAAGTAAATCTTGTGGCACCACCTGTGTATCAGGAAGGGGAAAGACTGTAATCTCTAACAGGTTCATGCATGGGAGGCCAAAACAAGCCCTGGAGGGCATTTCTAAGGCATGTATATTAACTTCCAAGTGGCCCAGAATAAGTAGCCAAGAGAGGTCATCATTTAGACATGAACAAAATGGAGGGCCAAAGATGGAATCAGTATCGTCAGCACTCCTATACTGTGTGTGTGTATATCCTATTGATTCCAAATCTCAATATAAATACCACTTATTTAAATGCAAACTACATGCCTGAAATCATGCTAAATTATTCACATTTTCTGATTTAATACTTTCAACAACCAAATTAAAAAGCTGAAAAGGCAAGCCCTAAGAGAAAACATTGTGACCAAGGATAGGGAAGTTTCATTTAGCAACTTTGGAGGGGAAACAGTATACAGGATGTTAGTATTAGGTGAGTCAAGAAAAAGCCAAGGATAAAAAGGTAAGTGTTCACCAAAAAATTAAAGGCAAAAGGGAAAGTGGAAAACCTATAGATTAAAAAAGACTGTGCCCACCATCGGAAACCATTCAGTCTGCTTTCTGCTTCTATAAATTTGCCTTTTATGCATATTACACTTATATAAAATCAAACAATATGTAGTCTTTTGCATCTGGCTCCTTTCACTGAGCATAATGTTTCTGAAGTTTATTCGTGTTGTAGCATATCTCAGTAGTTTGTTGCTTTTGATTGTTGAAAAGAATCTCATTGTAGAGATATACTTCATTATTTTGTCCTTTCACCAGTTGACAGACATTTGGATTGTTTCTAGGGATGGACTATTATGACTAATGCTAGTATTAACAGTCAATCACGTATGTTTTCATTTCACTTGTGTAAATACCTAATAGAACTACCACAGTGGTTATGGTTAAGGTTATGGTTAACCTTTTAAGAAACTGTGAAAAAGCTTATTTCCAAATTGGTTGTATCATTTTATATTCTTACCAGCAATGCAGGTTCCAGGTTCTCCATATCTTTGCCAACATTTGTTATTGTTTGTCTTTTCAATTATAGCCATTTAACTGAAGGGGTGGTGTGTGTGTGTGTGTGTGTGTGTGTGTGTGTGTGTGTGTGTGTTGTATAACAAATGTGTAGTGGTATCTCACTGTGGTTTTAATTTGCATTTCTTGGGGCGCCTGGGTGGCGCAGTTGGTTAAGCGTCCGACTTCAACCAGGTCACGATCTCGCGGTCCGGGAGTTCGAGCCCCGCGTCAGGCTCTGGGCTGATGGCTCAGAGCCTGGAGCCTGTTTCTGATTCTGTGTCTCCCTCTCTCTCTGCCCCTCCCCCGTTCATGCTCTGTCTCTCTCTGTCCCAAAAATAAATAAACGTTGAAAAAAAAATTAAAAAAAAAAATTTGCATTTCTCTAAAGGTTGAACATCTTTTCCTGTTGCTGAAAAGCCATTTGTGGATCTTCTTGGGTGAAATGTCTATTAAAATCTTCACATATTTAGCGTTGCCTGGGTGGCTCATTCCATTAAGCTTCTACTTCAGCTCAGGTCATGATCTCACAATTCGTGAGATCGAGTCCCTCATCAAGTTCTGAGCTGTCAGGCTCTGGGGAGCCTGCTTGATATTCTCTCTCTCTCCCTCTCTCTCTGCCCCTCCCCAACTGATGCTCAGGCTCTCTTTTTCAAAATAAATAAATAAACTTAAAAAACATCTTCACCTATATAAAAAAAAAAGATCTTCACCATTAGACCTTATTTTAATACAAATCTGAATAAGCCAAATGTAAAAAAATTTAGTGATAAAATTGTGGAAATTTGAACACTCAGTGGGTATTTGATATCAAGGAATTACTAGGTTTATTTGGGTCTTAATAATGGCATTATAATTTTGCTTTTTGAAGAAAAATATCTTTCAGAGTGATATGCAGAAGAATTTATAGATAACATGATGTCAGGTCTATGACTGTTATAAAATAATCTAGAGGATATGGGGGAATATACATAAAAGATTGGCCATATGCTGACAATTTATCATTTTTGAAGCTGAGAAAAGGATTCATGAGGACTCATATTACTATTCACTCTACTTCTGCATGTGTTTGAAAATTTCCGTAAGTTCTAAGAAACAAAAAGCTGACACACCAAATGCATGCATTAACTTATACATGCTCTTAAAATCTCCTAAAATTACCACAAAAGGGTTTTTAAGATATACCCAACAAGAAGAAACAACATGGAAAAGAAAACAACAGCAACAAGACTTTGCAAACTGGCAAGTGGATAGATAAACACGAACTACCTCGAAAACCTGAATTCATGGCTGGAAGTAAGGAAAGCCAAGAAAGCAAACCTAATTTGCACAGCAGAAGTTCCAAAGGGTTTAGAAATAGGTGGTACCAGGTACCTCTGGAAGTGAGTCTGAAGGTTAAAACTCCAAGGAATGGTTGAAAGTCAATTAAGGAAAATGAACTCTTGATACTCCACTCCATACACCCAAACAACTATCCCTTCACCATCCCAGCAGAAGACTATGGTTTATTTTCTTGAGAGAGTTAAAGAGAAGTTCTCTGGATGAAGGGTAGCTGCTACAGCTGAGAGTAGGAAAAAAAAATACTAAAAGCAAAGTAATTAAGTAAAATTTTACACCCTGAATGTAAAGATTTCTTCCTCAATTTAGCACCCAGAATGCTTATAGACAGAGAACAATCAAATATCTACCCAGCACAAGAAAAAAAGCTAACAAATGCTGACACTGAAGGATCCTTCAATGTCCCTATAGTTATAAGCTTTAACCACCAATACAGAGTTATGACCCACTTTAAAGAGGCCCATGTTCAAATACAAACGGACAACCAAGGATCACAGGAGATTTGAGAAACGTCCCAAACATGAAAGATGCAAGCTAAAGTGAAAAACTGGAGAGATCTGTAAAATAAAGTAGAAGATAAATTAATGAGACTTCCCAGAAAGTAAAACAAAAAGAAGGAATAGTGGTTAATTTTATGTATCAACATAGCTAAGCCACAGTGCCCAGATATTTGGTCAAACAATATTCTGGATCTTTAAGGTACTTTTTTGTTGAAATTAACATTTTATTTATTTTATTTTTTTCCAAGTTTTTATTTAAATTCAAGTTATTTAACATATAGTGTAGAACTGGTTTCAGGAGAAGAATTTAGTGATCACTTACATATAACACCCAGTGCTCATCACAAGTGTCCTCCTTAATGCCCATCCCCCACCTTCCTCCAGCAACCCTGTTTGTTTTCTATAGTCAATAGTCTCTTATGACTTGCCTCCCTCTCTAGATTTACCTTATTTTTCCTTCCCTTCTCATATGTTCACCTGTTTTGTTTCTTAAATTCCACATATGAGTGAAATCATATGGTATTTGTCTTTCTCTGACTTATTTCACTTAGCATAATACACTCTAGTTCCATCCATGTTGTTGCAAATGGCAAGATTCCATTCCTTTTGGTGGCTGAGCAATATTCCAGTGTGTGTGTGTGTGTGTGTGTGTGTGTGTGTGTGTGTGTGTGTGTGTGTGTTTCCACACCACATTTTCTTTATCCATTCATCAGTTGATGGACATTTGGGCTCTTTCCATGATTTGGCTATTGTTGATAATGCTGCTATAAACATTGGGGTACATGTGCCCCTTTGAATCGGCAGTTTTGTATCCTCTGGATAAACACCTCATAGTACAATTGCTGGGTTGTAGGGTAGTTCTACTTTTAATTTTTTGAGGAACCTCCATACTGTTCTCTAGAGTGGCTGCACCAGTTTGCATTCCCACCAACAGTGCAAAAGGGTTCCCCTTTCTCCACATTCTCGCCAATATCTGTTGTTTCCTGAGTTGTTAATTTTAGCCATTCTGACAGATGTGAGGTGGTATCTCATTGTGATTTTGAATTGCATTTCCCTGATAATGAGTGATGTGCTGTATCTTTTCATGTCTCTCTTGACTATTTGTATGTCTTCTTTGTAAAGATGTCTATTCTTTTCTTTGCCTTTTTTTTTTCTTTTTCTTTTTCTTTTTTAGAGAGAGAGAGAGAGCATGAGCTGGAAAGAGGAGAAGAGAGTGATAAAAAATCCCAAGCGGGCTCCATGGTCACCACAGAGCCCAAAATGGGGCTTGATCCAATGACCCTGAAATCATGACCTGAGCCAAAATCAAGAGTCAGATGCTCAACCAACTGAGCCACCCTGACACCCATCTTCTACCTATTTTTAATTTGATTACTGGGGTTTTTTTGGTGTTGAGTTGTATAAGTTCTTTAAATATTTGAGCTAGTAAGACTTTATCACTTGCAAATATCCTACTCAGTATGTTGTCTTTTAGTTTTGTTGATTGTTTCTTTGCTGTGCAGAAGCTTTTTTATTTTGATGTAGTCCCAATAATTCACTTTTGCATTTGTTTTCCTTGCTTCAGGAAACATATGTAGACAAATGATGCTATAGACAATGTTAGAGAAATTACTTTCTGCCCTGTCTCATAGGATTTTTATTGGTTTCAGATCTCACATTTAGGTCCTTCATCTATTTTGAATTTATTTTTTGTATACAGTATAAGAAAGTGGCCCAGCTTCATTCTTTTGCATGTAGGTGTCCCAACGCCCTTTGTTGAAGAAACTTTTTTTTCCATTGGATATTCTTTCCTGCTTTGTGGAAGATGAGTTGACCATTTCTGGGTTCTCTATTCTGTTCCTTTGATCTATATGTGTGTTTTTTGTGCCATACTGTCTTGATGATTATAGCTTTGTAATAAAGCTTGAAGTCCAGAATTGTGACACTTCCCACTTTTCTTTTCTTTTTCAACATTACTTTAGCTATTTGGGATCTTTTCTGGTTCCAAAAAATTTTAGAAGTGTTTGTTCTAGCTCAGTGAAAAATGCTGGTGTTATTTTGATATGTATTGTGCTGAATGTGTAGACTGCTTTGGTAGTATAGATATTTTAACAATATTTGATCTTCCAATCCATGAGCATGGAATGTTTTTCCATTCTTTGTGTCTTCTTCAATTTCTTTTCAGAAGTATTCTATATTTTTCAAAGTACAGATCCTTTACCTCTTGGGTTAGGTTTATTCCTAGGTATCTTACGGTTTTTGGTGCAACTGTAAATAGGATCAATTCCAGTCTCTTTCTGCTGCTTCATTATTGGTATATAGAAATACAACAGATTTCTGTATGTTGATTTTATATCCCGTGACTTTGCCGAATTCATGTAACACTTCTAGCAATTCTTTGGTGGGGTCCTTCGGGTTTTCTGTATATAGTATCATGTCATCTGTGAGGAGTGAAAGTTTGACTTCTTCTGTACTGATTCATATGCCTTTTGTTTCTTTTTGTTGTCTTTTCGCTGAGTCTAGGACTTCAGTACTATACTGAACAACAGTGGTGAGAGTGGACATCCCTGTTGTGTCCTGACTTTAGCGGAAAAGCTTAGATTTCCCCTACTGAGGATGATATTAAGTGTGGGTCTTTCATATATGCCTTTATGATGCTGAGGTTTGTTCCATCTTTTTTAATTTTTTTGTTTGTTTTTTTTTTCCTTTTTTTATTGGTTTTACACTTTGTTGAGGGTTTTTTACCAAGAATGGATGCTGTATTTTATCAAATGCTTTTTATGTATCTATTGAGAAAATCATATGGTTTTCATTCTTTCTTTTATTAATATGGTGTATTGCACTGATTGATTTGTGGATCAAATCTGTAGCCCAGGAATAAATCCCACTCTGTAGCCCAGGAATAAATCCTACTTGATTGTAGTGAATAATTCCTTTAATGTCCTATTGGATTCAATTTGCTAGTATCTTGTTAAGAATTTTTGCATCCATGTTCATCAGGGACAATGGTCTGTAATTCTCCTTTTTAGTGGGGTCTTTGTCTGGTTTTGGCATCAAGGTAATGCTGGCCTCATAGAACGAGTTTGGAAGTCTTCTTTTCCATTTCTATTTTTTGGAACAGTTTCAGAAGAAGGGATATTAACTCTTCTTTAAATGTTTAGAAGAATTCCCCAGAAGCCATCCAGCCCTGGACTCTTGTTTGTTGGGAGATTTTTGCTTACCTGCTCAATTTCTTTGTTGGTTATAGGTCTGTTCAAATGTTCTATTTCTTCCTGTTTCAGTGTTGGTAATTTATATGTTTCTAGGAATTTATCCACTTCTTTCATACTGCCCAGTTTGTTGGCATATAGATTGCCCATAATATGCTCTTATAATTGTTTGTATTTCCACAGTGTTGGTTGTGATCTCTCCTCTTTCATTTGTGATTTTATTTATTTGGGTCCTTTCTTCTTTCTTTTTGATAAGTCTGCTAGGGGTTTGTCAATTTTGTTAATTCTTTTGAAGCACCAGTTCCTAGTTTTATTGATGGGTTCTACTGTTTGTTTGTTTTGTATTTCCATATCACTTATTTCTGCTCTAATCTTTGTTTTCCTTTATTGGTTTTACACATTATATGCTGTTCTGTTTCCAGCTCCTTTAGGTGTAAGATTAGGTTGTATATTTGAAACTTTTCTTGCTTAAGGAAGCCCTATATGGCTATATGCTTCCCTCTTATGAAAGCCTTTCCTGCATCCCAAAGGTTTTAGACTGTCGTATTTTTATTGTCATTTCCTTTCATGCATTTTATTTCTTCTGTAATTTCATGGTTAACCCACTTGTTCTTCAGTAGGATGTTCTTAGACATCCATGTACCTGTGGTCATTCCAAATTTTTTCTCATGGATCATTTCAAGTATCAAAGTGTTGTGGTTTGAAAATACGCATGATGCCATATTAGCCTTAGTCCTAGTCTTTTTGTATTGGTTGGAGCCTGATTTGTTACCCAGTATGTGATCTGGAGAATGTTCCATTTGCACTCAAAAAGAAAGTGTGTTCTGCTGCTTTCGGATGAAATGCTCTGAATATATCTGTTAGGGGCATCTGGCCTAGTGTGTCATTCAAAGCCATTGTTTCCTTGTTGATCCTCTCCTTAGGTGATCTGTCCACTGTTGTAAGTGGGATGTTTAAGTTCCCTACTATTTTTGTATATTATCAATGAGTTTAAGTTTGTTATTAATTGATTTATATACTTGGCTTCTTCCAATGTGGGGTTATAAATATTTACAATTCCGAGATCTTCTGGTTGGACAGTCCACTATATTATGATATAGTGCCCTTCTTCATCTCTTACCACAGTCTTTGGTTTAAAATCTAGATTATCTGATACAAGTATGGCTATTCCAGCTTTCTTTTGATGTCCATTAGCATGATAAATGTTTCTCCATCCTCTCTCTTTCAAACTGGAAGTGTCTTTGATCTAAAATGAGTCTCTGAAACAGCACATCAATGGATCTTGTTTTTTTTTTATCCATTCTGATAGCCTACATCTTTTGATCGGAACATTTAGTTCATTAACATTCAGAGTAATTATCGATAGATATGAATGTAGTGCCACTGTATTACCTGTTAAGTCACTGTTCCTGTAGATTACCTCTGTCCCTTTTTAGTCTTTGTTGCTTTTGGTCTCTCCCACTCAAAGGGTCACCTTTAATATTTCTTGCAGAGCTGGTTTAGTGTCCATGAACTCCTTTAGTTTTTGTTTGTCTTGGAAACTCTTTATTTCTCCTTCTATTTTGAATGACAGCCTTGCTGGATAAAGTATTCTTGCCTGCATATTTTTCCCATTTAGCATGTTGAATATCAGGTCATTTCATTCTGACCTGCCAGAAGTTTCAGTGGACAGGTCAGCTACTAACTTTATGTGTCTACCCTTGTACATTAAGAACCTTTGTCCCAAACTGCTTTCAGAATTCTCTTTACCTTTGTATTTTGCAAGTTCCACTATGATATGTCTTAATATTGATCTGTTTTTGTTCACTTTGAGGGGAGTTATCTGTGCTTCTTGGATTTGAATGCCTGTTTCCTTCCCCGGATTAGGGAAGTTCTCAATTATAATTTGTTCAAATAAACCTTCTGTCCTTTTTTCCCTGCTCTTCTCCTGGGACTCCTATGATATGGATACTACTTCACTTTATGGAGTTGCTGAGTTCCCTGAGTCTATATTCATGATCTAATAATTTTCTTTCCTTCTTGTTTTCAGCTGTTTTATTTTCAATAATTTTATCTTCTATATCACCTATCCGTTTCTCTGCTTCTTCCAACCTCATTGTGATTACATCTAGTCAGTTTTGCATCTCAGTTATAGTTTTGTTTTGCTTTTTATTTCGGCCTGACTAGTTTTTAGTCTTTTATCTCTGCAGCAAGGGTATCTGTTTCTATGTCATCTATGCTTTCATCAAGCCCAGCTAGTATTCTTATGACTGTTGTTTTAAATTCGTGTTCAGATATATTGCTTATATCTGTTTTGAGTAAACCCCTGTGATTTCTTCTTGCTCTTTCTTTTGGGGAGAATTACTCTGTCTTGTCATTTTGTCTAGGTTTCTGTCTTTTCTGTGTTATGAAACCTTGTTATATTTTCTGCTGAGAGTAATGCTATATTAAGAAGGAGCCATAGGGGCGCCTGGGTGGCGCAGTCGGTTAAGCGTCCGACTTCAGCCAGGTCACGATCTCGCGGTCCGGGAGTTCGAGCCCCGCGTCAGGCTCTGGGCTGATGGCTCGAGCCTGGAGCCTGTTTCCGATTCTGTGTCTCCCTCTCTCTCTGCCCCTCCCCCGTTCATGCTCTGTCTCTCTCTGTCCCAAAAATAAATAAACGTTGAAAAAAAAAATTTAAAAAAAAAAAAAGAAGGAGCCATACACAGTCCAGGGCCTGGTGCTTTAGGAAGTGTTTCTGGTATATTCTATGTGCACTCTGCTGTTGTGTTTTGGCTGCTCTTTCCCACAGGTCAGTCCTCTGCAGAGTTCCTCCTTGCTTACAGTGGGGAGTGTTTACACCTCTAACTAGGTGTGTTTTGATTTGTTTAAAATAAGCCTGATAAAAAAAGAAAAGAAAGAAAAGAAAAAGAAAAAGAAAAAGAAAAAGAAAAAGAAAATGAAAATGAAAATGAAAAAGAACAAGAACAAGAAAAAGGAAAAGGAAAAAAGGAAAAGACAAGACAAGATAGGAAAGAAAGAAAAGCCTGGTCCTATTTCTACCAGAACTGAAGCAGACACTTTGCAGTACTCTGTGATCAGTAGACCTGGTGAATGCTGAGGAACCATGCTGGTCATCTGCAGAAGAGGTACACTGTACTGGCTCAGTCACACCTGCCCTAGTAAAGATGCCTCTGTAGGACATATGCGGGTAGGGTTTGGTGTAAGTGGCTCCAGCCTCCACTGGGGGTGCTGTGTTGCTCACTGAAGTCCAATCATGTTGGTGGGCCAAGGCAAAAATGGAGTCACCCTGCTCTCTTGTCCCAGGAGTAAAGAGGGAGGAGAGCTGGTACCCTTCACTATTCAGGAAACTCTCGCAGAAAAGTGAACAATTTCCCCTCTTCTGTCCCAGGCTTCTGTCAGATCCCTGCCCTCACCCTCTCTGTGCCCAGGCCCTCGGCACACCTGGTAGCACAGTTCTCCCTTGTTCTATCTCCTACACATGGCCAGGATTCAAAACTCCAAGGACCCAGTACAGGGCGACCCACTCCCGTCCAATGGAGGAGAGATTCACCAAGCCCTGTCTGGTGCCATTTTGTCCCAGAAAAGCAGCACACAGTGGCACAGGTGCTTGGAGTTCATGGTGAAGCACAGCAAAAAGCAGCAACCAGGTTATTTGCCCTCTGTATGCACTTCTGTCCCTTCTGATGAACAGCCACTTGATGGAGCCCGCTGGGTCTTTTGTCCTTGCAAAGGCAGTATACCCTCTTCCAAATGTACTCCAGGGAGGGGAACATTCTCTCCCAGTGTGACCCAGGGGATCTATACACCAGGATGTCTGCATCCAGGCCTCTGCCCTCCTTAACCACAGGAGTACCACCACACCCACCCATTTTGACTCTGGTAAATGCTAAAACATGAATTTGAGCTCCACTGCTTGTGAAAACCTGGTGATAGTTTCTCTTGATTCCCCAGTCAATGGTTTTCGGGAAGTGTTTTTCTTGCACAAACCCAATGCACTGCTCTCCCTCCCCCACTTTCTCTCCTTCATCTGCAAAAAGGGCTCCCTTCCCCTCCATGGCACCATGGCTCTTCTCTCCCCCAGTTCACTTCTCTACACCTCGTACCTGCCACATTCTTTCCTTCTAATCATGCAGATTGTTCTCTTAATCCTCAGATCAATTTCTGAAGTGTTCAAAATGATTTGATATTAATCTAGCTGTGTTCCAGGGATGAGGCAGGCCCAGGGGCCCCCTACTACTCTGCCATCTTAACTCCCTCTCAAGAATAACATTTTAAATCAGTGGACTTTGGAAGCTGATTACCCTCCTTATGTGTGGGTCTCACAGAATCACTTGAAGGCCTTAATAAAACAAAGACTAGCCTCCCTGGAGCAAGAAGGAATTCTGCCAACAGACTGTCTATGGACTCAACTTTTCCTTGGTCTCAAGCCTGAAGGCCTACCCTATAGATTTTGGACTTACCAAGCCTTTACAATCACATGAGGCAATTCCATAGAACCACTCTCAATCTCAATCAAGCTCGCTCTCTCTCGCTCTCTCTCTGCTTCCCTCCCTATTTTCCTCCCTCCTTCTCTCTCCTCCTCCTCTCTCTCTCTCTCCAAATATATATATATATTATATATAACTATAATATATATAGAGTTTCCTATGACCATGACTATCCCTGGTGGCTCAAGCTTCATCCTTTACCCAGCTCCTAACAGTGACATCTTGAAGATGTCAATAAGCTCCCAATAAGCAACTTTTAAACAAACTTTTGGAAAATACTCTCTTCATAAATTAGGGTTCTCTGTGCCTATGAAATAGAAGCAATCTAATTTATCAATGATCCCTAAGTCACTATAATTAATGCAGACTAGTCTGTTAACTAAACAACTTTCCTGAGGTTTCAGGAAATAGTTCATATGTTTACTAATTATTCTTTACTATTTATAGTAGGTATTTTGTACAAAAATCTGTCTCCCACAGATGCTTGAAATCTCTCCATTGATCACTTACTACTTACTACTTTGATAAATAGTATTTACTTCTCTTTTAAAGTATGTAAGGGGACTAGAATTTTGAAATTGGATGAGAGGACACAACAAAAGAAGATGGGAGAATAAATTTGAGCACTCTTGCAGTTTTCATTTTAAAATGACTTAAGCCATCTTCAACAGCTACCTAATCATCTTCATTACTCTGGAATTACAATTAAACTATTGAAAGCCATACAAAAAGGCCTATGCAAATTAGTCTAAATTTAAATAAAATACACCGTTTTTCCATTCTCAGCTGTTGAAGAACAACTTTACATTCAATAGCCATAAGAATAACGTATTATACTGTATGCAAATTTAAAAATTAGCACTATATTTTTATTTAACAAAGTATTTTCTTCCATACTAGTGCTTATAGCAAGGAAGGGAAGCCACTTCAGCAATAATTAGACAGCTTCAAAATGGAAGTCTGAGCCAAGCTGAAAGACTGGTAGGGAAAACAGAAAGGAAGGAGAAGAGGGATTTCAAACAGGGACATAAAGTTTGAACAGTAAAAGATATGTTCAATAAATGTTGCAAACCACCATCCAGCACTTGGCCAAAACGCAGAATTCTTAGAAGAGAATTATGGGGAAATACGATTAAGGAGACAAAAGTTACAGAGACAAAGAATAAAAAGATTAAGGTAGAAGTACAATGGGGAAAGGTTTAATTTTAAATATATATATATGCATATTAAACAGCAATATATATATAAAGCTCTCAGCACAGTATCTGGTACATACTAAGACTAAGTAAATATCCACTATTATTGTGGCTTCCTCCTCTTCCTATTTTGGTCTTGGCTTAAGAAACCCTATCTGTTTTCTGTAATTTGCTATATACGATGGATAAATATGGAGTAATGATGAAGAAAGCAAAGATGAGGAGATTGGCAACAAATTTCTCTCTGCTTTAGTCACAGCTTTGAGATAAAACAGGAGAGCCAAGGATTAATGTCATAGATGGTTTTTCATTTTTGTCATAACATTTCAGAGCTCAAACAATCCTAAGATGATGATGATATCTTCTATGTAGGCAGGCTTTTAACAGAGCACTCTCAAACACATTTACTCAAATAATAATAATAATAATAATAATAATAATAATTACCACAAGGAAATCAACTAATTTAGTCCTTTTATAAATAAGAGAACCTAACAGAGCTAGACAGATTAAATGACTAATCAGTGGCATTAGTGGTGGTGATGATGACGATGATGATGATCTAATAAACTGCTAAATACTTACTGTGCATTTTCTCATTTAATCCTTACAGTAACCCTAAGAGATAAGTACTATAATTATCTCTTTTTTTAAGTTAAACAAACTAAAGTTTAGGAAGATTAGGAAACTTACCCAAGGTCACTCAGCAAAAAGTGGTAGAACTGGGATTCAAAAAACATGACTGACCCAAAAACCTATCCAGTTACTCACTAAACCATACTTTCCATAGTTAGGATTAGAACTCAATTCTTCCAAATCCATCCTCATCTAATGTTCTTTCCCCCACAGCATAACTCCCAAATTCAGTGAGGTATATATGTTCAACTAAAAATCTAAATACATATTGCATTTATTTTCTAATATATTAAATTATCTGGTACCCCTACACATCTAATGTTACAAACTACAATTCCATCTCTAACTGCGTATTCAAGTATATATCAAGTATATGTCATAATATATTAAGTATAAGTATAATATTCATTTTATAAATATATCTGAGCCATTTAAAAATATTTTTATAAATTACCTAGTTCGTCTCTAGAGGAAAAAGTCATTTTGATATATATATATATATATATATATATATATATATATATATTTTTTTTTTTTTTTTAAGTAAACTCTACCTCAATTTGGGGCTTGAATTCACAACCCCAAGATTAAGAGTCACATGCCCTACGAGCTGAGCCAGCTGAGTGCCCCTCTTTGTTAGAGTCTTATAGATTTCCCTATCCTAAAATCAGGATTATTTACAAGTAATATAAAGAAGCCAAACTAGCCTCTCTTAAAACTTCCACTTTAGGAAATAATTAAGACAGTACAAGAAATAAACAATAAAGTCCTTGTCACGTATAATCTATCTTAAGGGGATTTCAAAGCACTTTAAATTGTAACAAAGTCTTACAATGTTTCCAGAGAGACTTCTGATTTCCTGTTCCACATGTAAAAAGCATGAAAGTCACTGCCTCATCTGAATGACTAAAAATATGAACACACTGAAAAATCAGCAATTCTTGGATCCCTAAGACACAGAGCAAAGTGCTGCTGCCCCCAAGAATAGAGAGACAGGTGGATACAGGAATTATAGCTTACCGGAGCAGAGATTCATGAACAGAAACTGCGAGGGAAACCAGTGCAAAGTAGGAGAGCCTGAAGTATAACTGAGGAAGTGCTGGAGGCTCAGTATAGACAAATCTGGAAGTTAAAAACTCCAGGGGTGGCTTTTATCAAAAAAAAACAAAAGATAATAAATGTTGGTGGGGATGTGGAAAAAAGGGGAACCCTAACATACTGTTGATGGGAATGCAAATTGGTACAACCATTATGGAACACCGTATGGCAGCTCTTCAAAAAATTAAAAATTGAACCACCATATGATCTGGCAATCCCACTCCTGGGTATATATCCAAAGGAAATGAAATCAGTATCTTGAAGGAAAGTCTGTACACCCATGTTCATTGCAGCATTATTTACAATAGCGAAAGTATGGAAACAACCTAAGTGTGTCTATCAATGGATGAATGAATAAAGATGTGAGATATACATACACACACACACACACACACACACACACACACACACAAATATTATTCAGCCATGAGAAAGAATGAAATCCTTCCATTTGTGACAACATGGATAGACTCTGAAGGCATTATGCTAACTGAAATATCTCAGAAAGAAAAAGACAAATTCACATAAAGACAAATACAAAGACAATGTATGATCTCACTTATATGTGAAATCTAAAAGAAAATAAGACTTGTAAAAACAGAAGGTAGAATGGTGGTTACCAGGGGCTGGAGGGTGTGGGAGAACTGGGAAGATGTTAAGGGTATATACACTTACAACCAATAGATAAATAAATTCTAGAGAGCTAACGCACAACAAAGTAATTATACTCACCACTACTGTATTATAAATTTCAAAGTTGCTAAGAGACAAAATCTTAACTGTTCTCAACACAGAAAAGAAATGATAAATGTATGACCTAAATGTTACCTACTACTGGAGTAATCATACTGCAATACACAAATGTATCAAACTAACATACTGTACACCTTAAACTGACACAATGTTTTATGTCAATTATATCTCAATAATAATGATGAAAAAAAGAATATTATTCCAAGTGCCTGGCTGGCTCAGTCAGTACAGCATGTGACTCTTGATCTCAGGGTTGTACATTGGAGTCCCATGTTGGGTGAAGAGATTACTTAATAATAATAAAAACAATTATTTTTTTTTTAAAGAATAGCATTCAATTTTCTAATGTAAAAAAATCCCTAGGGACGCCTGGGTGGCTCAGTCAGTTAAGTGTCCAACTTCGGCTCAGGTCATGATTTCCTGGTTTGTGAGTTCAAGCCCTGCATCAGACTCTATGCTGACAGCTCAGAGTCTAGAGCCTGCTTCAGATTCTGTGTCTCCCTCTCTCTCTGCTTGCCTCTCTCTCTCTCTCTCTCAAAAATAAATAAACATTAAAAATAATTTTTAAAAAAATCTCTAGGAGGACACTGTTGTGGGATACCTGCCCCCAACACAGTAATTGTGGGATTCTCCTCCAGAAGTTCAACTAGATTCCCAAAGTAATTATATCAAAGAAAATTCTTCTCAAGCTTCCAGGGGAAGGGGAAAGGAACCATTGTTAAATACACAGAGCACCTCTGTTCTTAGGGACTTCCTGCCCTTCTTAGGGACTCCCTGCCTTCAGGGAAAACTAATTAGCCAGAGCCAAACTGACCTAGGAGAGAAAAAACTCAACTCCAGCCAGCTCTGGCCATCCTGTCCAAATGCTGAACCTCAGTTGCATACCTGAAATAAATAACATTTGGTCATGGTGTGTAATTGTTTTTATACTTTTTAAAATTCAATGTGCTAATGGTTGAGGATTTCTACATCTATGTTCATGAGAAAAATTGATTTATATTTTCTTTTTTTGTAATGTCTTTGTCTGGTTTTGGTATTAGGGTAATGCTGGCCTCACAGAATGAGTAGGAAATTATTCCTTCTGCTTCTATTCTGAGATAGATTATAGGGAATTCGTATAATTTCTTTCTTAAATGTTTGATAGAATTCACCAGTGAACCCATCTGGGCCTGGTGTTTTCTGTTTTGGAGATTATTGGTTATTGACTCAATTCCTTTAATAGATATAGGCCCGTTCAGACTATCTATAATTACTGTAATCCATCATATCAACAGACTAAAAATGAAAAATCATATGATCATATCAACAGATACAGAAAAAGCATTTTAAAAAAATTCAGTGCCAATATATGATAGAAAAACACTCTGAAAACTAGGAATAGAGGGGTAACTTTCCTACCTTGATAAAGACTATCTTGATAAAAAAAAAACCTTCAGCTAACATCATGTATAATGGTGGTGAGCAACTCAAAACTTTCCCACTAAAATCAGGTACAAGGCCAGAATGTCCTCTCTTACCACTACTTTGTACTAGAAATACTTACTCGTGCAATAAGGTAAGAAAA
Organism: Felis catus; assembly: GCF_018350175.1. Taxonomy (NCBI): domain Eukaryota; kingdom Metazoa; phylum Chordata; class Mammalia; order Carnivora; family Felidae; genus Felis; species Felis catus. The sequence continues at coordinate 120,485,616 of NC_058374.1, forward strand.
GGAAATAAGTATACAGGTTGGAAAGGAAGAAATAAAACTGTCCTTGTTTGCAGACAGCATAATTATCTATGTAGAGAATCTGAAAGAATCAACAACAACAACAACAACAACAACCAAAAAAACCCTCCTGGAACTAATAAGCGATTATAGCAAGGTTGCGAGGATACAAGGTTAATACATGAAAGTAAATTATTTTCTTACATACCAGCAATAAAAAGTGAAATTAAACACACAATATCATTTTTATTAGCACCCCACAAAAGGAAATACTTAGGTATAAATCTAACAAAATATGTACAAGATCCATTAGTAAAACTACAAAACTTATGATGAATGAAATCAAAGAACTAAATAAATGGAGACTATGTTCATGGATAGGAAAACTCAATATTGTCAAGATGTCAGTTCTTTCTAACTTGATCTATAGATTTGATGTAATCCCAATCAAAATCCCAGCAAGCTAAAGTGTATATGGAGAAGCAAAAGACCCAGAATAGCCAATACAATACTGAAGGACAAAAAAAAGTTGGAAGACTAATGCTATCTTACTTCAAGACTTACTAGAAAGCTATCGTAATCAGGACAGTGTAGTATTAGCAAAAGAACAGACAAACAGATCAATGTAACAGAACAGTGTGCCCAGAAATTGACCTTTATAGTTAACTGATCTTTGACAAAAGAACAAAGGCAATACAATAGAATAAGGCAGTCTCTTCAACAGCTGGTGCTGGAACAACTGGACATAAGACATACAAAAAACTGAAACTATATACAGATCTCACACCCTACACAAAAATTAATTTAAACTGGATCATAGACCTAAATGTAAAATGCAAAACTATAAAACTCCTAGAAGATAACATAAGAGAAAACCTAGATTCAGTAGGGTGCGGTGATACCTTTTTAGATATACCACCAAAGACATGATCCATGAAGGAAACAATTAATAACCTGAACTCCATTAAAATTTAAAACTTCTGCTCTGCAAAAGACAGTATCAAGAGAATAAGAAGATAAGCTGAGACTGGGATAAATATTTGCAAAAGACAAATCTGATAAAAGACTGTTGGCCAAAATAGACAAGGAACTCCTAAAACTCAACAACTAGAAAACAAACAACCCAATTAAAAAGTAGGCCAAAGACATTAATAGAGATCTCACCACAGACGATATACAGATGAAAAGATGCTCCACATCACATGTTATCAGGAAAATGCAAATTAAAATAACAATAAGATCCCACTACAAATCTACCAGAATGGCCAAAATCCAGAACACTAACAACACCAAATGTTGGTAAGTATGTGGAGCTGCAGGAACTCTCATAAAATCTCAGTAGGAATGTAAAATGGTACAGCCACTTTGGAAGATAATTTAGCAGTTTCTTACAAAACTAAACATACTCTTACCATTAGATCTAACATTCACACTCCTTGGTATTTACTCAGAGGAACTGAAAACTTACATCCACACAAAACCCTGCATGTTGATGTTTATAGCAGCTTTATTCATAATCTTCAAAACTTGGAAGCAACCAAGATACCTTTCAGTGGGAAAACAGATAAATAAACTATGGTACATCCACACAATGGAATATTAATCAGCACTAAAAAGAAGTGATATCAAGCCATGAAAAAGGACTTGGAAGAACTTTAAATTCATATTACTAAGTGAAAGAAGTCAATCTAAGAAGGCTACATACTATATGATTCCAACTATATGACATTCTGGAAAAGGCAAAACTATGAAGATATTAAAAAGTTCAGTGATTGCTTGGGGGAGGGGTAGTGATGAACAGGCAGGGCACAGAGGATTTTTAGGGCAGTGAAAATACCGTTTGATATTATAATGATGGATATATGTCATCACACATTTTTCCATATCTATAGAATGTATGAACCAAGAGTGAACCCTAAGGTAAATTATGGACTTCAGATGATTGTTATGTACCAATGCATATTCATCCTTGGTTTAACAAAAAAAAAAAGTACCATTCTGGTGAATGACTTTGATGATGAGGGAGGCTATACATATGTGGGAGCAGACAGTAGATGAAAAATCTCTGCAACCCCTCTCAATTTTATAGTAAATCTAAAATTGCTCTAAAAATATAAAGTCATGAAAAAATGATTCCAGGAAATGGACTGGTAAACCAAAGTATAGTAAAAAGAATGGTGATTTTTTTAAATCCTCCATATGAAGTAGTTTCATGCACATTATAAGAAATACATTTGACATTTATTTGGAAAGCTATAATTTACAGAAGTCTTTAGAGCTTTACCATAATCCTTAAAGGCAGGCAGAGAAGATTCTATTATCCTCACCTTAAAAATCATGGAAGAACCATGACTCATTAGGGATATTTGTTTCTGCCATAATCACAGTTATGAAGAGGTAGAGTCAAGATTCGAACCTTGGTCTTCTGACTCCTGGATCCTATATACTTTCTACTCTATTTGATCCTTGTTTCTCATATAAAAGAAATGTTCAGTCAATGTTTGGCAAGTGAATGTATGCAATGTATGAATAAATCAGATCTCAGCAAAAAGAAAAGGCTCTATTTTCCTGCCGCGTATTTCAGCATTAACTATGACTTTTAAGTTTTCCCCCCATCTGTGTTTCATTTATAAAGAATAAGGCTTTCATAATATGAAAGGAGATAGGGAAAGCTAAAGTTGAGGGTGTATAGTAAGTTGTAGAAGGCTTGGAGAAGTGAATTTTATTTGCTTCCGTTTATGGGTTTGAAAAAAAACAATGAACTGTGTTGAAAATTTGACCATATTAGATCAGTTTTGGTGGATTTATCCATAAGAGGGGAAAAAAGACAGATGAATGTTTTACTGTAAAATATTTCTGTTCAAATGAGACCACAGTCTTCAAGCAGGGAAGACTAAAAGCCCTGTGTCACGGCAGGTTTATAATGGTGATCAGTTCAAGTACGTGTTGGCTATTATGTTAACTATACCTGGCCAATGGAAATGAAAATTGAAAAAAACTATAAATAGACAATCCAAATGATTTCCCTGGGTAAATGAATCATACAATTTCTTTCAAAAGCACACACACACAAAAACAATGAGGCATTCCCCTCCACAAGTATAATTATCCTCTAGAAAATTAAATTATTTTTTAACCGATAAAGAGAGCAGATAGATAAAATCATTAATATTTTTTCTAGATAAAAATTACAAGTTAAAAAACAGATGTATATTCTTAGAAATACATCAGGAAAATGAAATGCTATAACCTTTAACCTTAGTTTATAATACAACTAAAGAACAATAACTATAAATACTAGATACGCTTTTGGAATGGATGGAGAGAGTCATTTATACTAAGAGAGAAAAGAATTGCAACTACCAGTCTATCCATGACTTTGCATTTACTATAGTAGAAAATATTATCATGTTCTCACAACTGTCAGTCTGCACTCTCAGATTTCACATTTAGCAATTATCTTGTTTCCAGCTGTCCCCACAATTTCATTCCAAACTTAATATCCACCAGAAAATATTATATTTCAAAATTTCAAGTCATTTGCAAAAGATAAGTGTCAAAAGAGATGGCCTCTGTAAGAAAGGTACAGGTAGCCTCTCAGTGCACTCTGAGAATATACTAGAATCATATTGTAGGCATTTGTTATTTGCCCTCATTCTTTTTCAGAATTATTCCGGTTCTGGTATAGGTCCCAATTATTGTTTGTATAACATCCCTCCTCTACTCCCAGCCATGTGGACTAAATGGGGACTTCTCACTCCAGTTAACAGTGCCAAAAATGAATACAAGACTTCTGATACCAAGACCAGTGCTTTCTACTATTAGACATTTATTGTTTTGCCTGCCCACTACAATAGTCCCTTCTTATGGCATGGCAATTAATAGTGGGGCTCTGCAATCAAGCTGCCTGGGTTTGGAACTTGGTTCTGTCACTTCATACTATATGACTTGAGTCAGTTCTTTACCTTCTCTAAGCCTCAGTTCCCTCATCTATAAATATTCATTCACATATTCAACAAATATTTACTGAACACCTACTATGTTCCCAGATGTTATACAGATACTGGGATTAGAACAGTGAACAAGTCAGCAAAGTTCAATATAATCATAGAGTTTATGCATGAGTAAATGGGTCAGATGGTAAACAAATAACTGTAGATTATGATAAGTGCTATAAAAGAGTGTGATGAGATAGTTAAAAAGTAACTATAGATCCATTTTCTATAGGATGTTCAGGATATAGTCTTTCTGAGGAGGTGACACTTAAGCTGAGATACAAAGGATAAGGATGAGCTAGCCACTCAGAAAACTAGAAAATCATTCCAGGAAGAAGGAAGGCCAAAGATAGAAAAGAGCTTGGCATGAAAGGAGACCTATGTAACTGAAACATAGTGAGAAGCAGTATAGCACAAGAAGGAATTGGAGAGTTAAACAGAAGCCACACAATGCTGGGAAGTTTAGATTTCATTCACTGAACTGCTTTATTTAATTGAGCTTTATGTTTTAAAAATATTCTGGCTATTGTGTAAAGCATGGATATGGAAAAGTTAATTATTTAACATAAATAAATGAATGAAGGCAAGGGGAAGGAGGGAATGAAGCAGGGATGATTCCTGGGTTGTAATGGCTTAAGTATTTATGTGTTCATTTATTTATTAAGATTGGAAAGATCAGGAGAATGTCATGGTTCAAGATTTATTACATTTAAGATTCCATCAGAATTCCTCAAAATAGCTGTTCAACATATTAAATGAGAAAATCTATGTAAAAATGCTTATCATAATGCCTCGTCCATAGTAAGCACTAAACAAACACTAATTATTATTATTGTTTTGAAAAATATAGGGAAATTAATCTTCTATTCTACCCATGTGGTTCTGGTAATGACTAACCACTTTATTTTGTGCCCTGGCCCAGCTACAGGAATGGACACTTGGCCCAGATGCAGCCAATCACAGTATTATTCTATTCTCTCAGTCACAGTGATTGGTTCATGATTCCAGCTGCACCAATTAAAATTCTTCCATAGGATTTTCAAAATAGGATCTGGAAGAGAAGTGCCCATTCCTCTTTAGTAGACACCTTGTAAGATTCCAAGTTTCTGCTTCTAGGAGAAAAGTCCTCTGCAATTGGAGGTAATAAGGCTGACACCCAGAAAGAAGCAGAGAGGAAAGACAGTCCTAGAGGCATAGATCCCCTATTTCCAATGATTCTAGCATAATGCTGTCCAACAAAAACATAATGTGAGCCACATGTGTAGCTACATTAAAAAGAAGTAAAAATAGGTAAAATTAATTTTTAGATATGTTATTTAACCCAACATATCCAAAATATTATGTCAACATGTATTCAGTATAGAAAAATGTTAAGAACACAGAATACATTCTTTTTGTATATCAAATCTTCAAAACCCAATGTGTATTTTACACTTAAAGAAAATATGAACTCAGACCAGCCATATTTCAAGTGGCCACTAGCCATATATGGCTAGTGGCCACTGTGCTGGATAGCACTTTAGAGGCTCTATTCCACCTTTGTCCATCTATGAGCCCATGCATGCTCTTTTTAGGATTATGCTAATTTGAGTTGGGCTTTTGGTCACTTACCTCTCAAGAGTCCTTAGTTTGATTAAAATTTTATTTCATTTATTCCACTTACATCTTGAGACACTAATAATACTTTTTAAATCACACACACAGAGAACACATTATACTCTGTAAACTGATTCAGTAATCCTTAGCACATGGACCATCACCTAACTTACTACTTGAGTGCAAACCTCCACTTCACACACTTACCTACACTTAAGATACATTAGACCTCTGTATTCCAACCTCATGAGCATGAGGGACCAGAAGAGAGTTTTTGTAAACACAGAATCAAAGACCTCATGCCTGAAAATTCTGAATAAGTTGATCGATGGTAGAATCTGTGACTCACTTAAAATGTTCTCCTAGTAATTCTAACAATCATTCTGATTCAGAACTACTAAGTTGGATCTCTTATTAAAATAAAATAGCCATTTCTGCCCTTATCTTTTATTCTATTGATGCATTTATTTCCTCTGTTGTATTTACTGAAGTGCATACTCCTTTAGGAAAGAAACCATGCTGTGTTCACCTTTGTATACTTAATTTCTAGCCTAGTAATGGGTAGATATTAGGTACACAATAAATATTTGTTGAATCAGAATAAAAACTGAAAGTGGACTTTTAATATAACAACTATATTAACCAATATGGCATCCAGAATAGTTCATAAAAGTAGTGGGAGGTAAAAAGAGGATGCAGAGGCTAGGTAATGGCCTAGCTCCCCTTATTTCTGTTCTCCCTAATTTCAATTAACACACTGCTAGTTGGAATTAGAAAAAATAATAATTGTTGGAAGTGCTGTGACTACAGTCATAGGGAAAGGGAAACAGAGGATCCAAAGCGGGTTGCATGCTGACAGCCGAGAGCCCAATGCAGGACTCAAACTCACCAGCCATGAGATCATGACCTGAGCCAAAGTCAAAGGCTTAACAGATAACAGACCGACCCACCCAGGCACCCCAAGAAAGGAATTCTAAAGTGTGTGGGCAACAGGGAAGAGGACATATCATACCATTCATGAATGGCTTTCTTGGATCCCAGCCTACATCTTCCTTCCTTCCTTCCCTCCACAAATGTAAGAGCTAGCAACATTCTAAGGGGTTCAATAAAGTGCTCGCACAGTGCCTTGTACACAGAAGATACACAACACAGATTAGTACTGTATTCGTTTTCTAGGGCTGCCATAACAAAGTATCACAGACTAGGTGACTTACACAACAGAATTACTTTTCTCACAATTCTAGAAGATAGAAGTCTGAGATCAAGGTTTTGGCAGGTTTGTTATCTTCCAAGGCCTAACTCCTTGCTTGCAAATGGCTGTCTTTGTCCCATGTCTTTACATGGTCTTCCCTCTGTTCATGTGCATGTCCTAATCTCCTATTCTTATTAAGGACACCAGTCCACTAATATTAGATCACGGCCCATCCTAATGGTTTAATTTTAACGTGATATCTCTTTAAAGACCCTATCTCCAAATATAGTCACATTCTGAGGCACTAGGGAGAGGGGTTAGGACTTCAACATATGAATTTGGGGAGTACACACTTTAACCCATAGCAAGTATCATCTAGGTATCCACCTTCTGATAAATGGTAAAACCCAGGAATAGATGAATCTTGAAAAGTAATATACAGTTATTTGCTCCCAGAATACATTAAACATGAAAGATCCAAACCAATCGTTTCAGATTACAGTATATGTTAAAAATTGTGGGTGTTCTGGCCACACTCAGAAATTCTTAGTAGTCTAGGCATCTGTACTTTTTATCAAGCATCTTAGGGATTCTGGCATACACCCAAGTTTGAGGACCATTGACTGAAACTTGGAATGAACAGTTCCAAAAAGTTGTTTACTGCCTGGGATGGACCACATCTTGTCTCATTCTTGAAGGGCATGTCAACCCAGATAGCCAGAAATGAGGGAGAACCAAGATTGGCAAAGAAGAGGGAAGGAACTCAAGTGAATAATCTAGTTATGTGTACCATTATGTTCTCTTCATTAAACTTTTTGGTTACTCAAAATTCAATCTAATACCACATACTCTTTGTGATTTTTGTCTAAACGAAACCTCTCCAGAGAAGTAATGAACAATAAGCAGAAACTGGTGCTTCAGATATTTTTCAGGAGAGGGCTGGCTAGAATCACAAATGATGATAATTTGCTTCATATCTAAATATAACTCATTTGCTACTGGATGGAAATTTTTTCCAACAGATTCAAATAATTGGGCTGTATTCATCCCATCTTCTTTCCCTTTACTTCAAACTGCATCTGGGACAGGCTGGGATACATTTTCATAACTCTCTAGGCTTATAGTTTTTTAATAATATCTGTAAAATTGTTTCTTTACATTGTTAAATAATACTGGATTCACAGTAAAACTCAATGAAACAATCTGATACAATTGCTTTAGAAATAATACATTTTAGAGGCACCTGGGTAGCTCAGTCAGTTAAGCATCCAACTCTTGATTTTGGCTCAGGTCATGATCTCACAGTTTGTGGGATCAAGCCCTGCATGAGGCTCTGCACTGACAGTACCTAGTCTGCTTGGGATTCTCTCCCTCTCTCTCTGCTCCTCCACCCTCTCTCTCTCAAAACAAATAAACTTAAAAAAAATAAGTAAGGGGGTGCCTGGGTGGCTCAGTCGGTTGAGCGGCCGACTTCGGCTCAGGTCATGATCTCACAGTCTGTGAGTTCAAGCCCCACGTTGGGCTCTGTGCTGGCAGCTCAGGGCCTGGAGCCTGCTTTGGATTCTGTGTCTCCCTCTCTCTCTGCCCCTCCCCCACTCATGCTCTGTCTCTCTCTCTCTCTCTGTGTCAAAAATAAATAAACATAAAAAAATTTTTTTAAATAAGTAAAAGTTATACATTTTATTTTTGGACTTTCTCCTTCATGCACTTCACTATTCTGTTGTCTCTGTCTTCCATCCAACAAATATTTATTGTAAGCCACAAACTGTCAAAAGTGTAAAATATAACAATGAATAAAACATAGGCTCTGCCCTTCAGGAAAGTAAATGTATAAACAATAACCATAAGAGCATATGCTGTATTATAATAAAGATATCCATGAGGTGCACAGGGAAGGAGGCTAATATTGCTAAAAGGCAGAGCTTACAAATACAGACTGAGGGGTATAATCAAGTATGCAGGCAAAGATATAGCATAAGAACAGGCATAAAAGCAAGAAAATGCAAGCCATGTTTACAGAACAAAAAATATTATAATAATGCTATAACAAAAGGTTTACAGGGATGGCAATTATGGTGGGCCTTCTATGCTACGCTAAATAATGAGCATTTGAACATGTCACTGAAAGTTTTTTTTTAAGCACCATCAGTTCAGTGTTTAATTTCCTCTGGGCTTAAACTTCTCCTAGGCTTACTGCTGTTCCCACCTCCCCAGGCTGCTATCCCCTCTCCAAAGCCCTTGTGGTAAATAGCACAGGCTGCTTCCCCAGCTTCATGCTGCCTGTACAACAGCAATCAGAAGTACTTAAAGTTCTCTACATCTGCCATGCTTATTCTTAGTGGCTGCTAATGGCAAAAGCATGGATTGAGGAACATCTGAAGGTGTGGTAAGACCAGTGACAGCAGTCATAGACAGAATTTTCAACAATTACAAAATCAAGCAATACTGGACCATTTATGTTATCTAAATTTTGTCATTTACTCTTCCAGTTGCTTCACTGAAAATCAGTGTAACATGTTCTTTGTAAGTAACACTTGGTATATCCTCCTAACCATCAGCAGGGAAGGACACTTTTCTCTTCCCAGGATAAGCTGAATGGAAAGTGATAGCATTTAAAATGGTGTGCTTTGAGCAAGTAATCTTAAAACCTGTGTGTAACCACAGAAGATCCCAAATAGCCAAAGCAATCTTAAAAAAGAACAAAACTGGGGTTATCACAATCCCAGATTTCATTATATACTACAAACTGTAGTCATTAAAACTGTATAGTTCTGGCACAAAAACAGACACAGGGCACCTGGGTAGCTCATTCAGTTGAGCATGAGACTCTTGATTTCAGCTTAGATCATGATCCTACCATCACGGGATCGAGCCCCACACTTGAACAGGGAGCCTGCTTAAGATTCTCTCCCTCTCTCTCTCTCTCTCTCTCTCTCTCTCTCACCCTCCCTCCCTCCCTCCCCCTCCCCAAATCATGCATGTGTGCTCTCTATCTCTCTCTAAAAAAAAATAAATAAATAAAACCAAAACAGACACAAAGATCAACGGGACAGAAGAGACAGCTCAGAAAAAGACCCATAATTGTATGGCCAAATAATCTTTGACAAAGGAGGCAATGGGAAAAAAGACAATCTCTTCAACAAATGATGGCCACCTACATACAAAAGAATGAAACTGGACCAATTTCTTACACTTTACACAAAAATAAACTTAAAATGGACTAAAGACCTAAATGTGAGACCTGAAGCCATAAAAATCCTGGAAGAGAACACAGGCAGTAATTTCTCTGACATCAGCCATAGCAACATCCTTCCGATATGTCTCCTGAAGCAAGGGAAACAAAAGCAAAAATAAACTATTTGCAGGGGCACCTGAGTGGCTCAGTTGGTTAAGCATCTGACTTTGGCTCAGGTCATGATCTCATGGCTCAATCCCAGCATAGGGCTCTGTGCTGACAGCTCAGAACCTAGAGCTTGCTTCGGATTCTCTCTCTCCCTATGCCCCTCCCTCCCCCCAAATAAATAAATAAACTTTTTTAAAAAATGACAAGACATGAACAGACATTTCTCCAAAGAAGACATCCAGATAGCCAACAGACACACGAAAAGATACTCAATATCACTCATCATCAGGGAAATGCAAACCAAAACCACAATGAGATATCACCTCACACCTGTCAGAATGTCTAAAATCAACAACACAAGAAACAATAAGTGTTGGCAAGGATGCAGAGAAAAAGAAATCCTCGTGCACTGTTGGTGGGAATGCAAACTGGTATAGCCACTGTTGAAAACAATATGGGGGTTCCTCGAAAAATTAAAAATGGAATTACCATGTGGTCCAGTAGTTCCACTACAAAGAATACAAAAGATATATAGACTCCTATGTTTACTGCAGCATTATTTACAATAGTAAAATTATGGAAGCAACTCAAGTGTCCCCTGATGGATGAATGAATAAAGAAGATGTGGTACACACAAACACACACACACACACACACACACACACACACACACACACACACACAGAGGTATACTATTCAGCCATAAAAAGAGAATGAAATCTTGCCATTTGCAACTACATGGATGGATATAGAGGGGGTGAAGTCAGTCATAATAAAGACAAATATGGCTTGATTTCACTCATATGTGGAATTTAAGAAATAAAACAAATGAACAAAGATGAAAGGAGACAAATTAAAAAACAGACTCCAATTATAAAGAACAAAGTGACGGTTACCAAAGGGAAAGCGGGTAGGGGGATGGGTGAAATAGGTGAAGGAGATTGGGACTACATTTATCATGATGAGCCCTGAGTAGTGGATGGAACTGCTGAATCACTGTATTGTACACCTGAAACTAGTATAACACTGTATATTCACTATACTGGAATTAAAAATTATTAAAAAATAAAAATCATAAGAAAGAGAAAATACATTTACAGCACTTTAAAATAGGTGCATAAGTGGACACACACAGTTCAAACCTGTGTTATTCAAGGGTCAACCGTATATTAATATGTTACAGATGATACTATTACTATAAAGAACACCATTTGTTAAGATGTAAAAAAAAAGAGGGGCACCTGGGTGGCTCAGTCGGTTAAGCATCCAACTTCAGCTCAGGTCATGATCTCATGGTTTGTGGGTTGGAGCCCCGAGTCTGGCTCTGTGCTGATAGATAGCTCAGAGCCTGGAGCCTACTTCAGATTCTGTGTCTCCCTCTCTCTCTGCCCTTCCCGTGCTCATTCACTCTCTCTCTCTCTCTCTCTCTCTCTCTCTCTCTCAAAAATAAGTAAACATCAAAAAAAATATTTTTTTTAAAAGATGTAAAAAAAAAGAGTACACATATCATGATGAACACTGAGTACTGTATAGAATTGCTCAATCATTATATTGTATAGCTGATTCTAATATAACACTATATGTTAACTATACTGGAATTAAAATTTAAAAATTAAATAAATCAGTAAAAATTAAGATTAAGAAAAATTTTTAATGGTTATCTTTAAATAATAAATAAATAAAATGGTCTTTGCTGTTTTCCTGTCTTGTTTTGACTCTCTTCTTTTATATCTGACTCTAGTTTTAAAGAGGTGGCAGGTGAAACATTCTCTTTTGTTTTTGATGCCACCTGGCAATCATTTTTCTTTTCTCTATAGAAATTCTTTTAAAAAAAATACTGACAACATGACTATTCTGATATAAACCTTGTTTAGTTAACATGGTATTAGCCTTGAAACTCACTCAAAAGAGTAACAAGTAAAGTAATATACAAAATCACAAAATTTTAGAGCTAAAATTACTTAAGAGGCCATGCAGTAGTGTGTTTAAATAAAGTTATAGTTCTTAGGGTGCCTAGGTGGCTCAACTGGTTATGTGTCTGACTCTTGATTTCAACTCAGGTCATGATCCCAGAGTCATGGGATCAAGCCCCATATTGGGCTCCATGCTAAATGTAGAGACTGCTTAAGAGTCTCTCACTCTGCCCCTCCCCCACTTGTACATTTTCTCTCTTTCTCAAAAAATAAAAATAAATAAAATCTTAAAAAATGAAAATTAAAAAAAAAATTTTAAAGCTACAGTTCTTTTAAAGTTCAAGTTAACAAGGGCCTGCTGGTACTGATTATCTTAATATCCTAGGTAGGAATATAGCAAACAGGAGTAGGATTATAACCCTGAGAGCTGACAGTAGTTTAAGCGTCTGACTTCAGCTCAGGTCATAATCTCACAGTTCATGATTTCGAGCCCCGCTTCAGGCTCTGTGCTGACAGTTCAAAGTCTGGAGCCTACTTTAGATTCTGTGTCTCCCTCTCTCTGCTCCTCCCGCACTCACGCTCTCTTTCTCTGTCTCATAAATAAACATTAAAAAATTACATTTTTATAACCCTGAGAGCTGAAACCAGAATATTACTATTACACTTCCCAGACCATTTTCAAAGGGACATATTTGTGAAGGTATAGAAGTGAAAGTGCTGTCATTCAATATAAAACTAATAAACTCCTGAGAATTTTATTTTATTTATCTACTTGGTTAAGAAAAACAATCTGTGCTAATGCTCAAAAAAATGTAGTAATCACTATCAAATTAATTAAGGTAAGCCTCAATAAATTTTCCAATTTTTCAAGGTGTTAAGGAGCCAATGTTAAGCTCTTCCCACTGCAGGAATTTCCTAAAGCATCCCTAATGCACAATCATACAGTCTCTGGTGAACTACTCCCTTTACCTCTCCTTTTTCTTTCTTACCATGTCTTAACTCCGTCTCTTTTCCTCTTTTCTCCTGCCTCTATGGTTCTCATCCTAAATTACAACTGGATAATGTTAGGTACATGTACATAGTGACTGTTTTTCCTGGTAGATGATGCAGACTACAATTATAATCCCTGAGAAAATTATAGACTTCTGCCATCCAACTAGAATAAAGCTGAAAGTAGTCATCTTCTATCCCAAACACAGAGATATAAGAAAGTGTAAAATACTCTATAATTTGTAAAAAAAAAAAAAAAATTCATACAGTGTAATAAGATTTGTAAACAAAAAGGGATGAAGTACTGATACATGCGACAATGTGAATGAACTCTGAAAACATATGCTAAGTGAAAGACAACTATCATAAAAGACCACAAATTGTATGATTCCATTTATATGAAATGTCTAGAAGTGGCAAATCTATAGGCAAAAAGTAGATTAGTGGCTGTCTAGGACTACATGGATGGGAGGAATGAGGAATGACTGCTACTATATACAAGAGTTTCTTTTGGAGGTGATGAAAATATCTAGAATTAGACTGTAATGATCATTTCACAACTCTGTGAATATGTTAAAAACCAATGAACTATGCACTTTAAATGGGTGAACTTGGGGCGCCTGGGTGGCGCAGTCGGTTAAGCGTCCGACTTCAGCCAGGTCACGATCTCGCACTCCGTGAGTTCGAGCCCCGCGTCAGGCTCTGGGCTGATGGCTCAGAGCCTGGAGCCTGTTTCTGATTCTGTGTCTCCCTCTCTCTCTGCCCCTCCCCCGTTCATGCTCTGTCTCTCTCTGTCCCAAAAATAAATAAACGTTGAAAAAAAAATTTTAAAAATAAATAAATAAATAAATAAATAAATAAATGGGTGAACTTTAAGGTATGAGAATTATACCTCCAGGAAAAAAAAAAAAGCTGCTTAGAAAATGGTATCTAATATGCTAGCCTACACACACGCATGCACGCACGCACGCACACACACACACACACACACACACACACACACGCAGACACACACACATTCTGAGTTCTCAATTATCAGCCCATAATTTTTATTCACTGAAATTTTAAAATTCAAAATGTCTCTCTTCCTTGATAGAATGAAGATATAATAACAACAATAATATCAAGAATTCATTGGGTGCATAGTAGTGCCAGCTATTTTCTAAAAATATATAATCTCATTTAATCCTTATGAATTCTCTAAAATGTAGATTCTATATTCTATACATTCTATACACACGTTATTTCTTTTTTTTAATTATAGTTGACACACAATGTTACATTTGTTTCAGGTGTACAACACAGTGATTCAACATTTCTATACATTCTGCTATGTTCATCACAAGAGTAGCTACAATCTGTCACCATACAACCCTATTATACTATCATTGACTGTATTCCCTATTCTGAGTCTTTTATTCCCGTGACTTATTCATTCCATAACTGGAACCCTAGATTTTCCACTCGCCTTCACCAATATGTCCATCCCCCACTTTCTGCTCTCTGACAACCATCAGTTTGTCCTCTGTATTTATAGGTCTGATTCTGCTTTATAACATACATTTTTTTCTTTCAGCCCTCACAGTAGTCCCCAGTTTACATAGGAGAAAACTGAGACTTACAGTGATGAAATAAATCTTACCAGCTTTGACAGCCAGTAAAGTGGCCGAGCTGTGATTTGAGCATTGATCACTATGCTCTGCTGCCACTTCAACTAGCCCCGTGAATAAGCAACTGAGCCTCAGAGCTAAAAGAATCTTAACTGCTTTTGTAGACAGGCATCTGATGGAGGGGAAAAAATCTGAGAACCAAAAGCTGAGACCCAGACTTCCAGACTGATCATGATTCCAATTAACCAGGCCAAATTCCAGTCCTCTCATCTGCAAATACAGAAACTAAAATTCAGAAAATTTTCAAGGTACTACTGGCTTAAAAATCCATTTAGTTCATGAAATTCTTACTAAAATTCTGAGTCTTCTGCCTACAACAACATTGCCCAAAAAAGTGGTTTCTTTATTTTCTGTCCTATAGTTTTACAACTTATTATTGTTCCTAGGTTGTTAAAGTATTAACTGGAAAATTAAAGTATAATTGACATCTATTTATGAAGTTTGATACTACTTGTTATGTCACATGATTTAATTTTTTATTCTGAAAAATTTTAAACATCTTCAAAAAAGAAAAAATAGTATAATAAGGTACCCAACACCACCTTCAAAAATCAACTTATAGTCAATTTTGTTTCATCTATATACCCTTCCACTTTGAAGGAAATCCCTTCTTATAATACGGTATCATAACATCTAGAAATATTTCACAATATAGATCTAAAAGGTAAGATTATCTTCTTACAAGCATAATGATAATGCCATTATCACACCTAAGATATTAACAGTAATATATTAATATAATGACTTGCATAAGCTGGGGAAATCAATTTAAATATATAAATGATGGGGGTGTCTGGGTGGCTCAGTCCATTAAGCGTGTGACTCTTGATTTCGGCCCAGGTCATGATTGCACAGTTCATGAGTTTGAGCCCTGTGTCTGGCTCTGTGCTGACAGCACATAGCCTGCTTGGGGTTCTCTGTCTCCTTCTCTCTCTGCCCCTCCTCCCCTGCTTACACGCTGTCTCTCTCTCTCAAAAATAAATAAATAAATATTAAAATAAAATAAACATATAAATGACAATTCAAATTTTATTTTGAATGTTAATTAAAGCTATCTGTATATTCAAATTTTCTACCACCATTATTTCTATTTTAATCCATTATTTCTATATATTATATCACTTCTATAATTAATCTTTCTCTATTTATGAAATGTCATATGGCACTATATATAATATGTCCATAAAGGAAGAGTATTAAGCATTCTATATACACTAAGCTTATTAGATGTTGTTTACCCATTGAGCATGCCTAAATATGGAAAAGAAATTAAATTAGTTTTGCATGATTTGTCTGTGATTAACCTTTGCTGTCTTCTATAGTTCAATTTATTGTCCTCTTCATGACACCAAATAACCACTTTATTAATTGTTACAGCAACTTGCTGGCTACCGTCATTCTCCAACTACATATATTATCCAACTGAAATGTTGGAAATGGTAATACCCGGAAAAAATTTTTTTAAGTATTTTCTTATTTTGTGACCCTTATTTTTTGTATAACTCTCTATAACCATTCTGCTCCTACCATACTCACTTTCTCATCTCTTCTCTAAATTGCCTCTCTCTCTAAAAAGTTTCAATCATAAAACTATCAATTGATATTTTGATTTATAAGGTTCCTTTGAAAAATTTCTTTTTTTTTTCCTTTGAGAGAGAGAGGGAGGAGGGGCAAAAGGAGAAGGAGAGAGAATCTTAAGCAGGCTCCACACTCAACACATAGCCCAACACAGGGCTCAATCTCACGACCCTGAGTTCATAATCTAAGCCAAAATCAAGAGTTGGATGCTTAACCAAATGGGCCACCCAGGCGCCTGAAAAATTAATTTCATTTCTTCAATTTAGCAGATAATAAAATGATGAAATCAAACAGAAATAGAAACAGAACAATTTGAAAACAGAAAACATCAAATTTTGTGTTCTAAATTTTGGGGCGCCTGTGTGGCTCAGCCTGAGCATCTGACTTCAGCTCAGGTCATGATCTCGCAATCTGTGAGTTCGAGCCCTGCGTCAGGCTCTGTGCTGACAGCTCAGAGCCTGGAGCCTGCTTCGGATTCTGTGTCTCCCTCTCTCTCTGCCCCTCCCCCACTCATGTTCTGTCTCTCTCTCTCTCTCTCTGTCAAAAATAAATAAACATTAAAAATTTTTTAAATCATTATTTCATTAGTACAACAGACATTTCCTCTGACGAAGAATTATAATTACCATTTGCACCTAAGTAAGATCTTCCCGAGGCCTAAGAGAACCATAAATAATACAGTTTCCTTTGAAATAGAGAACACAAATTTTCTATTTCTTTCATCAAATTAACAAGAGGACAGATTACAAAAGGTGGTATGAAGAGACTGGCCTCAAAATAACTCCACTGCAGGACCTCAATGCTGGACTTAGGTCATCAAGACTAAATAAAGGCCAGTCATCATCTCATTGTTATAATTCAATCATAAGTCAGGGCGATGAGAGTACCTGACTCAACAAAACAGATGTAATTTGGAAAGTTGGAAAGTTTGGAAATTTTTACAAATCAAGTAATATTTCAAATGCATTAGGAAAATTCACTAATTAAAGGTATCCTGAAACAAATCCTTCATACTACTAAAGCAAAGCAAACAAATAAAAACTATTTATATTATGATTAACCACCAATAAAAATCATAGCTAAATTTATTGAGTGCTTATTGTGTGCTAGCTTCTGTACACTTGCTTTTCATCTGTGCTCTTCATAGTAACCTTATTAGGCCATGTAGGAGACCTTGTTAATGACCACTCCATATCCCCTTGACCGTGAGTTCTCTTGCCACTGCTATGGAGAGTCACACTCATGCTGACAGCTTCCTACCTACAGGACCCACAGCTCTTTCCCCACTTCCTCCCTATGCTTCCTGGGATCACCTTGCAAATGTACTACCTGTGCTTAAATTCTTATCTCAAGGTCTGCTTTTGGACAAAACCCTAATTAAGACTGTTTCCTGGTAACAGAAGTGGTGCTAGAAAGCAGACCCTAAGAATGGGACTCTGGAATTGTAACACTTGCTGGTCAGTGGGGAGCAAAGATCCAATTTCTAATGATAAATGAGTGGAGATAACTCATAACATATTATAGCAATACAAAAACTACAACCTTTACCTGCAGTGGGCTGGAATGTGATACAGGAGTAAGATGCTTATACAGTAATAGCTCTAACACTTGAAAGATATGGGTCAATCGTAAGTATAAAGACTCTGGAGTTAACTGCCCTAGAAGCTCTGAAGAATGGGACTGGCAGGCTTGGGTAAGCCATCTATCAATTCAGGGCATGTGGTAAAAACCAGGAAAACATCACATCAGCATTTAAGTGAGCTTTATCTCCTATACCCAGAGAGCAGACTGTACTGAAAATCAGGTCTATGACTTGACTAAGTAGCTGAGCAAAAGAGAAGACTGAATACACAGCCCCAGCAGGTCTCCCACGCTGTAAACAGAGCTCTGATAGGGAGAATAGGATAGCGAAGCATGAGATCGTGATATCTGGATAGGTAGACATGAGAACATGAGCCCTCAGATTCTGCTGACCCTCTGGACTGGAAGGATCCACTCCCTTCCTTTTCATAAAGAAAAGCAGCCTCTACGGGGTGCCTGGGTGGCGCAGTCGGTTAAGCGTCCGACTTCAGCCAGGTCACGATCTCGCAGTCCGGGAGTTCGAGCCCCGCGTCGGGCTCTGTGCTGATGATGGCTCAGAGCCTGGAGCCTGTTTCCGATTCTGTGTCTCCCTCTCTCTCTGCCCCTCCCCCGTTCATGCTCTGTCTCTCTCTGTCCCAAAAATAAATAAACGTTGAAAAAAAATTAAAAAAAAAAAAAAAAAAAAAGAAAAGCAGCCTCTAGTTACCTAGAGACCTAGCAAAGGCCATACCTGAGACATATCCTCCTCAAGATCTGCCCTGCTTCCCCTGATTTCCTCTACACCAATAACTAGGGTCAGGTCCTACTCATAATCACTCCAATTGTGAAGCACAGTCCCAGTCATGAGAAGAAATAGCTTATTCACCAAAAAAAAAAAAAAAACTGCTGAGCCTAACTGACATGTATCATCAAGAATTGGGGGGCACACATAAGGAAGTAGATCTAGAGGGTGGTAGGCTGAGGCAGAGGTAAGAATAGTAAAGAGAGGAAAGTGTATTAAATATGGAGGGACTCTCCTGTGAATCAGAATGTAACTTCTAGCAAGGAAACCCTAAGTAGGTCCCAAAACACTGACAGTATTCCAAAATAGCAGGCACTAGAAGTAGCAATTAACCTTTAAAAGCAAGGTGAATGTGACTGCCATAAAAGGCAATAAGGTCACAGCAACAACCAGAAAACCTTGACCTGCAAAGATCTGTGACTATGGCTAACAAATAATTATCCATGTGTCTTTGTAGAAGCAAAAGAGATAGGTAGTGTATTAGTTTTCTAGGGCTGGCATAGCAATGTACCACAGACTGAGTGGCTTAAACAGCATAAGTTTATTTTCTCACAGTTCTAGACACTACAAATCCAGGATCAAGGTGTCAACAGGCTGAAGTCTTCTGAAGGCTGTGAGAAGCTGTTCTATGCCTCTCTCCTACCTTCTGGAGGTTTCTGGAAATCGCTGGTATACTTTGGCTTGTAAAAGCGGCACTCTGATCTCTGTCTTCATCTTCATATGGCATTCTGTGTGTGTGTGTGTGTGTGTGTGTGTGTGTGTGTGTGTGTGTCTTCCATGTCCTTTTTATAAGAATACCTGTCGTACTAGATTAGGGGCCCAACCTACTCCACTATGCCCTCATCTTAACTAACTGTATCTGCAACTTATTTCCAGGTAAGGTCACAATACAAAACATTGGGGTTTAGTACTTCAGCATATGAATGGGGGGAGACATAACCCATAAAAAGCAGCAAATGAGGATATTTATTGAGTTATATGGCTACAAAATGCCAAAAACTAAAGAACAGAAGATTGATGAGCAGTCTGCAGATCTAAGCCAGTTCAGAGACCTAGAGCCCATCAATATAAAGGGAGGCAGGGTCTTCTTGGAAAAATATTTCTCCAATCATTTTCCAGGGGAATGTGTTACCATTTACTAGAGCAATTCTACACTGGTGAAAAGTAATACCTAACCCTTCCAGGGACTATTGGATATAGGGTCTAAGATGACACTGATTCCACGGTACCTGAAATACCTTTATGGCCTCCCGATAAGAATGGGAGCATATGGAAGCTAGATAATAAATGGAGTCCTGGACCAAGTCCATCTCACAAATTGGCCAAGTGGGTCTGCAGGCCCACCATCTAGCCACGTTCCTGGTTCCTGAGTACATAATTGGGATGGATTCATTTAATAACAGCCAAAACCCAAATATTGATTCTCTGACCTGTGAAATAAGAGCCATTATGATAGAAATGGACAAAGGAAGCCCCTGATTTCACCCCTTCTCCCTGTTCCAGATAATAAATCAGAAGAACATTAGAGCCAGGTGAATAAAAAAAGATTTATACAACTCTCAAAGAGTGGCTCCTGCAAAAACCATACAGCTCATGGATGGATCAGCTCAATATGTTGGTGCAAGACAAAAATTGCTATCAAACTATACAGCCCCATGCATGAGTGAACTACTGTAGTGTTACTCAAAATGTAGTCCACAAACAAAAGCCAGTTCACAAACTGTTTTTTATGGTTCTACAACAAAATATAAAAATAAATATAAAAAGTAAGAATACACATTTGAAAATATTTATAGCAATGTGACATTAATGCAATAACCAAGTATGTGACTATATATTTTACAAAAGGATAACGCATGATGACTAAAAACAAAACAAAAAGGTCCTCTGCATGGCCAGTTTGGGTTGCACTGTTCTAAAGGACAGAGGTGAAAGGAAATACTACCATCAAGCAGAGCTTCAACAAAGTTTACATAAGAAAGAAGGGGTTTGGTAAGCATATATATGAATTCTTGGGCAGTGACTAATGGTTCTGCTAACTGATCAAGGGCCTAGAAGGAGCAATGATAAATGATCAGACACAAGGAGGTCTAAAAAAGAGTCACGTAGGGGTGCCTGGCTGGCTCAGTCAGAGAAGCATGTATGTGACTCTTGATCTCGGAGTTGTGAGTTCAAGCCACAAGTTGGGGTAGAGATTACTAAAAAAAGATTTTTTAAATAAACTTAAAAAAAAGAACTAAATAAAAAAAAGAGTTGAGTAGATGATTCTGTAAGAGTGGACACAAAGTGTAAATACCCAACAAAGCACCTATAGTAGATGAAGCAAAGATGACTCATCCAATGAATGTCTGTCAGCCTTTATCCTTGGCTACTTCAAGGTTAACACAGTAGACATGTGAAGAGAATAGCCAAGGTGGCAGGGATAGAGGATATGCACTGGCACAAAAGCATTCGCCCTCTCTCACCAAGGCTGATCTAGCTATTTTACAAATATCAAATACCTGTATGTGTTAGGCACCAAAAACATAGATATGTAAACTAGGAATGTAGTATCTATTCTGAGTGTTAATGTATGAATAGAAGTTAACTGGGAAAAGAAGAGAAGTAAGAACATTCCAAGAAGAGGAGATGGCATATGCAAAGCCATTTGGAGGACCACATCAAGTTTGGTAAGTCTAAATCCATAGGAGAAAGCCAAGATAAAGGCAGAGGTAGATCATTAAACACTCTGGATACCAAGCTTTTATAATGAAGGTGACTGGTAGTCATTAAAGGATTTTTAAATAGAAGAAGGTCATGATCGGATCTGTGTTTTAAAAAAGACTTTCTGGCAGTAAGCCAGTTAGGAATAATCCAGGAGAGAAAAGAGCTAAGGAAGTAGCATTTGTGACAGAGATAGACAAGAAGAAATGACATATTCAAAAGGGATTTTGAAAGGAGACCAAAACTTTCTAAAAGACAGAAAGACATCTAGGATGACTTGGGTTCTCTTATAATTCTTATATCCCCCTAGCAGAAATGTCTTCTAGTTTGAACCCTTATTTTATATCTACCTTAGTGGAATTTTATTTCCATACTTATTTATTCACACATCTCTCTCCTCATACTGGTGAGTTCACTATGGGCAGAGATTATAGTTTATTCTCTTTATACTGTCAGCAGGGCCAGAACTGTGAGAAAGGTGAGAAAAGTAAGGAACTCACTTCTGGGTTCATGCCAATGTAAGGTTGAATCTCCTTTTTTTAAAGTTTGATACTTTGTTCATCATGGATTTTTTTTCCACATACATTTTGATTTTTTTTAATATTATTTGCCTTGATCACAGTTTTTTGGCACTCTCTTAAATTTCACACACCTGGCAAATACCTCACTTACCTCATACTAGTTCCTGCCTTAACTCTTAGTGCCTAACACAAGCAGGTACTTAAGTGCATGCTGAATGAAGGAAAAGCAATCAAATGGCATAAACAATAAGAAAGATAGTGGTGGGCCATTCACAAAGAAAGGAGGAGCCAGAGACTTTAGGGGGAAATGATGTGTTTATAAGGCATGTCAGAAGCACTGCTTGGTGCATTATCTTATAGATTCATTTATTATTCACAAAGGCAGCATTTATAATAGGAAATATTAAAGGCTGACAGTACTCAAGGAAATATTCTAAGGATATTTTCCTATCATCTTTTTTACACTTACATTAATATTTGAGGTACTGCAGCAATATCCAGTTTCTCAGCTCAGCTTATGAGTTAACATTGCTTAGGACACCAAGATAAGCTGTTCATTACACAAATGTATCATTAATACTGAAATCTTTGATATTACCCTACCAAATACCATATCAGCAAGGACTAACCTGACCTCTTTCTGTGAAACAGCATCCCCATTACCTTAATGTCTTTATCCCTGCTCACTTTTCTTCATAGCATGATTGCCATTTAAAAAGGTGAGCTCCATGAGAAGATGTGATTTGCCTGTTTTATTAGTAAGTTGTATCCTCAGGACCTAGAATAAATACCATTGATGGTCATGACAAAAGGTAGGAGGGTAGCTGGAGAAAGGCTTACACTGAAACAGAAATACGACAAAGAAAATAAATAAAACCCTATATGAATATAAAACTAGGAGCCAGGAGCTCACAAGAGTGTAGCTGAAATCCCTAGGGGTCAAGAACAAAGATGCAATTGGTAACCAGAGTAATGAACTTGAGAGCTTACCTATGGTTACCTTGGGGAGGTTTTCCAGTTAGGTAACCAGTGGGCATAGGTTTTTACAGCTTTTGATTAGATAAAAACCAAATCTCTGCAGAAAGCTGGTACCTTCAAAGGGTTACCTGCTTGGGTATCACTGCCACACCAGAATATGGGGAAACGACAAAAACAAAACAAAAAACAAAAAAACCCTTGCCTCAGCCTGGGTCCTGGGAAAAACGAAAAGGTTTTCACACATGGTCTAGGAATCCCAAGCCAAAAAACTGTGTCCAATGGTTCAATGTTAAGCTTTGTCAAGAGTATCCTGAAGGGACAGGCTAATCAGCCCATTGAGAAAAAGGTAAACTACTTCAAACTCACCCTGCAGATCTTGGAACTTGTCAGACACCATAATGATAAAATAATTCCTTATTACAAATCAATCCATCTCTCTCTCTCTCTCTCTCTCTCTCTCTCTGTGTGTGTGTGTGTGTGTGTGTGTGTGCGCGCGCATGTGTGTGTGCGTGTTGGTTCTATTTCTCTGTAGAACACCTTCAGTGATCTCCCTATTGCCCACTTCCCCGTGAAAGCCTTCCCCTAAGCAGCTACTACATTTGAAAGGTATTAACTCCTCTTTTCCTCTTCTCCATCCTTGCCATCCCACTACCTTCTGAAAAATATTCCTACCCCATCTCTGTAATTATGTAGTTAGAATATGAGCTGGCATCTTCTTGAAAAGACTGCCAACTCTCCAGGCCGCAGTTGTTTGGCTGGTGCGGAGGAGGAACATCTGATCAAAGCTGGGCCAATCAGAAGCCTTACATGTATAGGAGATATATATTTTTTTTTTTTTAGAAACTGAAGAGAGTTGATTGAAGTCCTTGTCTGCTAGCAGCCATGTGCAGGAATCAGCATTAGATTAGAACTAGAATGCAGAATTTTAAGAGCATGAAGCAAACACACCGAAGTAAATGCAAAAGCTGAGAAAAAGAGCCCCACTGATGATACCCAATTCCCCTGTCCCATTCACTCCTGAAGCTTAGCCTTACCCTGCCTCTCTCTTCTCAGTTATAGCAGTCAATAAATTCCCTTTTGTTCTAAACTGGTTTGAATCAGGTTCCAGGCAACTGCAACCAGAGAAGACACAGTAAATCCCTGTGTGCAAATCATTATGGAAATTTATATAATTGAATTAAACACAACCAAACTAACTTCAAGTATTTTACACAATCTGTTTTCCATAAATTTATATTTTTCAAAAAATTAAATGTATTCAGTATTTGCCCTAAAAACATCATTAACACTGAGGCTCTTCAAATGCAAAATTTACTCAAAACGAATCTCTCTTTGCTTGTATTTATAAGGAACTTACCAAATCAGAAAGCACAATTAGAAACCATGATGAGCTCTATGTTCCCTGAAGAATACTATGAGATCCTATTAAAAATGCTATATAAAAATACCATAACAAAAAATACTATAAAAATTCCATAATCTCTGAATCTTTCCGGAAAAATATACATATTTACAAAATGAAGACATCAATATCTTCTCAGTACTTAAAGTTTTAAATTTAGTGTGCTTTAGTGAGTCGGATAAAAGCTGAAATCTACTATCTTCTTATATAACATAGAATCCCTGTTACAGAAAAAGCATTTAATTATGAAGTGGTTATTAATACACAGGTCATATCAAAAATAAACTGGCCCTGAATTTCCTCCTCAACAAGATCAATGTCATCTTATGCAATAGGAAAGATGGTGGCTTGGATAACTAAAATTCAAATAAACACACAACCTTCAGTACTCAATTCAACTGAATTCAAAGTCTGTAACCATCTGCTATTTTATAAAGTTGGTAACAATGGTTTTAATGGCTGATTTCTCTAATCTCAATCCCTATATATTTTCCTGAATGATGTGCTAAGCAGCACAACTGTGACTAAAGAGAACATAATAGAGAAAGAAGCAATCACACATATGCACTTCAAAAATAAACTTGATAAGAACTTAGTCACGAAGGGTTTGTGCACTCTCGGGATCACTTCTTTCTCATTCATTCTAATTTCACCAAAAGGAAAGAGAATCAGATACTCTGAGAATGGGTAAGAGAAAAAAAGCAAGCTTGGAAGTAGTCAATACTTTTAATAAGGCAACTGAAACAACTAGATGCTGAGAGGTAAACAAGTTACTAAAAGCTTTAACAAAATACAAGGCCCCAGAATCAGGCACACAGATCACAAAGGTTAGGTAGTCTATGTTTTCACTTTATAGAATTTCAGGAAATGTTAGCAGCTTCACTTTCCCAACAGCATCCTAAGAACAAGTAATAAATATAATATCTCAAGTTCAGTTCAAAGAACTGAAATTCATATATAAATTGAAAACCCTTTATTCTATTGCAGTATTCCCAAACCCATCCCCATTAAGACACTTCACACACACTGCCAAGAGAGTAGCAAAGGGATTATCAGAGAGGATAGAAAGGATGCACCTGCTAATATTAATATCCAATTCAGAAATATTTTTCCATGTGATTCTAATCCAGTAAATATGTTTTACAGTTATAAGCCTTTGGCATTTTGTGATATACGGCATTCAACCTAAACAATGAAATGTTCAGAAAGGTTTTGGACCCTACTAACAAAAGCATTTTAATCAAAGAGTCTGTCAAAATGAGATTAGAGTTAATATAGGTAACATCAATGAAAGGTTTGGTGGGAAAGAATAAATTCAGTAAGTCTTAAATACTTAGTTGCCTCAGCAGATTAATACAAGAAGGAAAAGTCATGGATTCTTCATATATCTCACAATGGGAGAAAAGAATGTATATATAAAGGAGGAAGAGCATGTAAACACATATGCTTGCCTATGTATAGAACCTTTATAGAGGATACACTTAAAACTGAAAAGAAGTTGCCTCTGGACCAGAGGCCTGAGGGACAGTGAATTGGGCTAAGAACACTAACTCTTCATTATATATTCTTTCATCTTATAGAATATTTGAATGTATGCACGTTCAATTCAATTCAACAAGCAAATTTAAAATAAAAAGCATAAACCATGAATACAAATAACTCCAATGAAAGTAAAATATGTAAGTTACATGAAAAAGATACAAAGTATACTGGAGATTCAGAGGACAAAAAAATGATTCATCCATGGAAATGAGGAAACTGTCAACAAGGAGATGGTATGTGAGATGGGCCTTAAATGATGGGTAGAATAGATATATAACAGAAATTCCAGGAAAGAAAATAACTGAGTATAGACACAACGTTGGGAAAGGATGGGGCATGGAACGTACTCCTTTAGAACGTACGTTTAGGAATGTACTCCTTTAGAAACTTAAGTCACATAGAAGGTGCCATATTCTTTTTCTAAATGGCTGCATAACAAATTACCATATAATTAGAGCCTTAAATCAACATAAATTTATCATCTCATGGTTTCTGTGGTCAGGAGTCCATGTTAGCTTGGTGCTCTGCTCAGGAACTCATTAGGCTGAAATCAAAGTATCTGCCAGGGCTATGGTTTCATCTAAACTGTGGGGTCCTCCTCCAGGATCACTGGTTGTGGGCAGAATTTAGTTTCTTGCAGGGTTGAGACTGACTCCATTCTCAAATAATAATAATATCCTTTTTGATTAAAGTCAACTGATTTGTAACCTGATCACAGGTGTGATAATTCATCATATTCACATATTCACAAGTTCTGCCAGCACACAAAGAAGATTATACAGAAGCAACTCCAGAGAAGGGGATTATACTTGACGTGTACATCAGAGAGTAAGAATCTTCGGGAACATCTTAGAATTCTGCCTAACACAGATGGTAATAGAAGCTGAGAATAAAAATTCTCTAGGGCTATACACCAAAATCCAGCTAGTTTTCCCTGCTATTTTTCTGTTCCCAAAGATACTGCTGCTTGTAAAACGTGTATACATAATCACAGTTGCAACCAAGAATCTTCCCGCATTTGGTAACTGTCTATTCTTTGTTGATGGTAGTCACTTCTTATATAGCCATTTTACTAACTGGAATATCCATTCCTCTCTCAGTCTTTAATTCAATATGAACTATTCCTACCTCTGAATGCAGTGATTCCTGGCTGGCTTCTCTGTTACCATTAGATTAATACTGAATTTATTAAGGACTTGCCTGACTCCACAAAAACCTAGAGTCTTTGTTGTATATTTTCCCATTATTGGCTTTTATTTCCCTTGTCTCGTGTTAGTTCATGCTACCTAACTAAAATGCTAAAATCAAAGCAATTTTAGGTATTCCATCTTATCTATCCAAGAAAGAATTGCTAATATGCAAAATGTTAGTTCTATGTTCTAGGGCAATATGGATCATTAAGTATATACGTAATTAATATCTCTACAATGCTGAATGTGATTCTTTACGAGCACAAGCCTTAGAGTTAGAAATACTGACTTCTTTGATCTGGCAGCTTATATTTTTCTCATAGACAAAATGAAAAGGTTTATTTAGATTTAGAAGGCAAATATGCTGATAGACAAAGAAGTAGAACACCAAGAAAAGAAGGCCACCTTATACAACTATTAGTCTCTCATAACAAGATTCTAGATCTTCTCAGACAGCCACTACCACTGCTATACTAATTTAACAAGGTGATCTGTATTCTCCATTTTTTTTATTTAATTTTTTTTTAGGTAAACTTTATACCCAATGTGGGGCCAGAACTCACGACTCTTGAGATCAAGAGTCACATGCTCTACCAACTGAGCCAGTCTGGAGCCTGTGTATTCTCCAATTTTAACCAGAGCACTAGTATGTCTTCTTCCAAGAAAAGGAGTATTTATTACAAATTACTGTTTAAAAAAATAAATAATTTAAAAAATTTAAAAATTACTGTTTGATGGTAGAGATGATAAAATGTCACACACTGCTAGCAATAATTAACATTTTAATAGTCTTGGCTTATACACAATGGCTTTCAATTTGCAAACAGATTGTCAGATCAAGTACAAGAGTTTCAGCTTTTTTAGTAGCAGTTTCATAGCGTTAAGTAATTAAGCCAACAAATACCAAATGAGTCCCTACTAAGTGTAAGACACTGTCTAGTAGGTGGGTGATAGTGGAGAGGAAAAATTACAGAAGAATCAAACATGAATCCTGACCTCAAGTTATTTATAGTAAGTGAAAAGAAAACCCAATTTTCCTTTCCCTTCTGTAGCAGACAGACCCTTTAGGTGATCCCCATGATCCCCAACTTCTTGTATTCCCGTCCTTGTATGACCCTCTCCCCTTGAGTGTGGGCAGGACCTGTACCTTGTTCGTAGCCAAAAGAATTTGGTAAAAATGACAGAATGTACATGATTATCTGCACTTAAGTATGTGATTATGTTACATACTATTGTAGGTAGCACCCACCTTGATGGAGACTCTCTCCTTTGCTGGCTTTGAGGAAACAAGTGGCCATGGTCAGAATGCCACGTGACTGGGAACTATAGGAGGCTAGTGCTAGGAGCTGAAGCCGACCTCTGGCTGACAGCCAGCAAGAAACTAAAGCCTTGAGTCCTACAATAAAAACGAACTAAATTCTGCCAACAACCTGAGTAAACTCGGCAACTGTTCCTTTCCCAGTCAAGCCTCAGCTGAGAACTACGCCTTGGCAAACACCTTGATTCACCTTTGTGAGTCCAGTAGAGGGACCACAGAAAATGTGGGACAATAAATGCATGTTGTTTAAAGGGACTAAGTTTATGGTAATATTGTTACAGAGCAATAGATAAACTAATATATCTTAATTCTTATTCAAATTGCTCACATAAGAGGCAAGTATCCTAAATATCAAGTCACCACTGGTAAAATGAAACCGAAAAGTAGAATCAGTTACACAGTCTCACTCTTGTAAAAAGCAAACTCCAATTTGTTGCCAATATTGCCAAAAGGACCAGGCTGATTACCCAATTAACAGTTCAAAAACTAAAGATCAGCTGCTATTCTCAGACAGCAACCAGCTTCCATTTCATGACTAAATCATCAGAATGAGCCACCAGGCCTATTAAGTATGAATGTCAAATGTGAAGGGTCAAAGGGCACCACAGAGCCTGGTAGAGATAACCAGCTTAAGGCGTAGAAAAAACTCTCATTCCCACTTACGCAAATAGTAAAAACATATAGCTCTTAGTAAAATATAGCTATTTTCTTTCTTGTCTAAAAGCCATCTTTGCTTATATTTTTTTCTGTTTTATTGAAGTATAACTGACAAAATGTAAGCTATTTAAAGTGTACAACATGATGATAAAAGGATTCCTACAATCAAATTTATTACATATCCATCACCTCACATATTTAGCTCTGTTTTTTTAAACCACCTTTTCTTAAATGAAATGAGGCCCTGTTTGGGGACATGCATTCATTTTACATAGAGAAAGTAAGCCTACTACCATGTGAAGGTTCTTACTATCACTTTTTCAGAAGTCCCATCATCACAGGCTCACTGTAGCACAAATTTTTTTCACAAAGAGTACAAGTCACAGATTAGCACAATTTTATCAGGACAATAAATGTCACTAAAAACAATTAACAAGATTTTTTAACAGTGAGAAGAAGGAAAAGTACTCAACTGTCACTGTACTTATTTAACACTTACTTTTTAAAAATGTTCATTTATGGGGCACCTGGGTGGCGCAGTCAGTTAAGCGTCCGACTTCAGCCAGGTCACGATCTCGCGGTCCGTGAGTTCGAGCCCCGCGTCAGGCTCTGGGCTGATGGCTCAGAGCCTGGAGCCTGTTTCCGATTCTGTGTCTCCCTCTCTCTCTGCCCCTCCCCCGTTCATGCTCTGTCTCTCTCTGTCCCAAAAATAAATAAACGTTGAAAAAAAAAAATTTAAAAAAAAATGTTCATTTATTTATTTTGCGAGAGAGAGCGAGCGAGAACGAGCATGCGCACACACACTAGGGAAGAGCAGAGAGAGGGGGAGAGAGAATCCCAAGCAGGCTCTGCACTGTCAGCGCAGAGCCCAACATGGGGCTCAAACTCACAAACCATAAGATCATACCTGAGACAAAATCAAGAGTCAGATGCTCTACCAATGGAGCCACCCAGGCGACCCTAATGCTCACTTTTTAAAGAGTAAAGTTAGTTACTTACTGTAAAACACAAAATGCGTGACAAAATATATGCTTAGAGTAGTTTTTGCCTTTACAAAAGGAGATACACTACATTCTATCATTTCATTTTTCTGAGTATAGCAAAAGTGAATCAATAACCTATTTCCAAATGGTCAGCTAATAAAATTAACTTTATATATTTAAGAGAGTTATTTATTTCTTTCAATTATATACACACACACAGGCTTTTTTTGTAAATCATTAACACTTAAGAAGTACTTTCACTGACACTTCAGGTAGATAAAACATTCTGGTTGTCTGAGAAAACCATTCCTATAACATTAGTAAATGCATAATCACATTTCCAAATTGCAGCAAATAAAAACAAAATAATTAGAAAGAATATACATTTACTCTAAATAAAGCCTGAGGACACAACCAGAGATGAGTGTGCAAAGCATAACCTGATCTGCGTACTTCCACAGTGCCTCAAGGTATCTCTCTCTGAGTGCTCTGCTTGCAAACATCTAGGTCAGTCCTACGGCTTAAACAACAATGTCCTAAATAGGGCATGAGATTAAATCAAATGCACAGTAATGTAAACCAATGCATCTCCTAGATATAATGAGGCACTAAATGTAACACTGTTAAAAACCAGCAGAGAGAGGCCAAAAACAAACCAAAATGAAAATATCTGTAAGGCTTTCTAAAATAAAAAATTTTAAATAGAGTAAATAAAGAATAACCTACAGATAGTTATTCTCACCTTAGTGAAGGGCAAGAGTCACATATGGGTCTCTCACCTACTACTTCTAGTGATTAGTAACCTGGTAAACCACACTCATGTAAATCCAGCCCACAGTACAAAACAAGTAGAGTAACTGAACTCAGCCTAAAATGACAGTTCTATCATATTTGCTGGAATACTTTCTAGAGGCCTCTGAACCTTTGCTTTTTTAGACCCGTGATATGCACCAATAATTGACTTAATCACTGATCTCTGCTACTAAGATATACAATGACATACATGGCCATTCTGTCTCACAGCTATGCCTTGACCCACACTAAGCACCCCACATATTCAAGAGAGTGAACTAAATAGGTTTTGCATTATACAGAACAAGGGTCTACAACTTTTTTGTAAAGAACCAGGTAGTAAATATTTTAAGCATCGTGAGGCCACATAGTCTCTGCTAGAGCTATGCAACATCATGGCATAAAAAGAGTCTTAGAGAATATGTAAATTAATGGATATGGCTGTGTTCCAGTATAACTTTATTTACAAAAAGCAAGCTACAGGCTAGACTTAAACTATAAGCTATAGTCTGTCAACTCCTGAGAGTAATTCTCAAATTTTTCTCAAGTCTAATAAGTGGCTGAAAAATCTGCCTTTGGTAGAGAAAAGAAGAAAACCTAACAATTTTTATTCTATCTTTAAATTACCAAGATCATATACTAGTTATACAGCAGACCTAGGGATCTGTGTGACTCCTTGAATGAACACTATGGTAGACGAGAAATGAAGAAGGGGGAAGATGGTCAGTAATATTAACCAACAACAAATAGTTATTGAAAATCATTATACCCACAAAAATTATCTGACCTAAAAATATTGTATCTTTCCTACAAATATTTAATAATACATACCTTCCCTCTCCCACTTTTTTCCATCCCTTCTATTGCTTACCTTGTATAAAAATAGATAAAATAAGCACCCAATGGTAGTAATAGCTTCCTAACTAGTCTTCCTGCTTCCAGGAACAAGCTACCTAAAACATAGTTCTGTTCTACTTACAGTAATTTGCCAATTTAGCAATGCTTAAGCCTGTGGACTTGGGTCACAGAGAACTTAGTGTGACTCTAGAGTCTATAATTTATTAGCTGTGTGATCCTGAGCAAGTCCTTTAACCTCTCCAACTTCTATTTCCTTATCTACAAAATGGTTATAAAATCGTAAAAAGAAAAAAATCGTAAGGTTGTGGTAAAAAGTAAATAAGGGAATTCACGTAAAATACTCATCAAAATGTCTGATACATTGTCACCATTCAATAAGTTTATGCTATGATTATGGTAACCGTGGAATTAACATGTTTTAAAACATATCTGCAAATTCTTTCAAACTCCTCCCATTGAGAAGTAGGATCTATGTGCTCTCCCCTTGAATCTGGGTCAGCCTTAATAGGTTGCTTATAACCATGAGAATGCAGCAGCGGTGACACTGTATGATTTCCGAGACAAGGTCAGAAAAAGCCACACAGCTTCTTTCTGAGTCTTTTGAGACACTCGCTCTAGAGTCCCATAAGAAATCCAGGTACTCTGACATTGCCACATTGGAGAGAACATATATAAGCACTGCTCAGCTGAGCAACTGTCCAACATCATCTGCCAGCTATTTAAGTCATCTTGGTCAACTAATCCAGCTGAGCCTTCAAATGACCACAACCATACAGATAACCATAGCCAACATCTGACTGCAACTACCTGACCACAAAAATGTGAGTCAAACAAAATGTTACTTTAAATAATTGTTTTAGGTAATTTGGTAGGTAGACAGCAATAGCAACCAGAAAAAAGGTTAGTATAAAAGTGATGTAACAAAAATCAAAAAACATGTAGCATTGGCCAGGTCCCTTAGCAGCCTCACAAGTAACCCAAGATAAAGACAGCCTGGCTTGAAGAGGTTGTGACTTTTACCTAATGGAGTAGACTCCACTTAAATCCACCAAAAAAGCAAAAACCTCTTATGGGAACTGTATTAACAAAGGTATTCCCAGCTGAAACTTAAATAGATGGAGTAAGTACAAAATGAAAAGAAGCCTTTGGATACCCAAACTTCTATAGGTAGGAAGCAGGCCAAGAAAGCTACCCAAATGCAGACATATAGCATTTCTTAAGGAAATGAAAGAATGATTCAAAACCAAGCATCAAGAACCCAAATGGCAGAACCAAGAGCAATGGAGAACCATTTTCTTTTTTTTTTTTTTTTTAATGTTTGTTTATTTTTGAAAGGGAGAGAAACAGAGTGCGAGCAGGGGAGGGATGGAGAGAAGAGAGAGACACAGAATCTGAAGCTGTCAGCACAGACAGACACAGACTCTGAGCTGTCAGCACAGAGCCCATCACGGGGCATGAACCCACGAACCATGAGATCATGACCTGAGCTAAAGTCAGACACTTAACCAACTGAGCCACCCAGGTGCCCCAGTGGAGAACAATTTCTCATGGGAAGTACTGAACACTAAATCACAAAACTGGCAACATCTTCCCAGCTGGATTTCAAAATTGCAATGGTCTCATGATTACTATGTCGTACCTCTCATTTCCCCCGTTTTAGAATGGGGGTGTCTACTGTGGTTGTCCCACCCCTAAATCACTACTGTGGGGAACAGATAACATCTTTCTGGTTCACAGGTCTTCATATCAAAAGAAACCATATATGAAAGATGGCACATTGGGAGACTCATGTGCACATAGAGCTGATTTAGATAAGAGGATCCTGAGCTCATGCCAGAATAAATAATCCTTTAAGATGGAAGAGGACTTTGGAGGGAATAAATTTTGCATTTGAGAGAATTATAAATAATCTGTAGCCAGTGGAAAGACATGGTGGTTTTAAAACATGTCTGTATCTTTTAAACACCTCTTTGACACCTCTCCCATCAAGAGGTGTGGTCTATGTCCATTCCCCTTGAAGCCAGCTCAATTTTAATGACTAGCTTTTAACAATAAAATGCAGCAGAAATGACACCATTATAACTTCCAAGTTTGGTCAGAAAAGCCCATGAAGCTTTTGTTTGATTCTCTTGAGACATTTGCTCTGAGCAAAGCCTGCCACCATGTAAAAAGTCTTGACTACCCCAAAAACATCATGCTCAAGAGGCCACATGTAGGGAATCTGATGTAGCAAAACTGATGGTCCATCAACAGCCAGGATCAACTACCAGCCATGTGAGTGAGCCAGATCAGAAATCCAGCCCACTTACATCTTTATATGGCTTTAGCACCAGCTGACATCTGACTGCAACTAAGTGACAAAGCCTTAAATGAGGAACACCCAGCACACAGATTACTGTCCAGTAACAAATTACTGACCTACAAAAACATGAGCAATATAAAATAGTCATTTTAAACTTCTAAGTTTTACATAATTTCTCATACAACAATAGTAAGCAAAACAAGAATGATGATGTCACTCTCTTTCAGTGGCTTCCCATTATTCTTGGAAAGAAGTCAAGTTCCTTTTATAAAATTTACATGGTCCTGCATGATCCAGTCCATTTACCTTATTGCTTAACTGGTGAGTGGTCTTACCTGAGATGTCACTTCCTCCAAAAAGTATTCCCTTTAACACCAAGTATAGGGTAGGGAACCCTTCTAAGCATTCTTATAACATTCTTTACTTTCCCTGTTACAGTACTTGCTATGCTACAAATTTATTTACATTATCTCTTGTAGACTCTACATCCTCTACAGGTAGGAATCACATCTCTCTCATTAACCAATGTGATGCCAATACTCAGTGTACATGATAAGCACTCATATAATTTTGTTAAGTATTACATGAATAACACTATTATAGGGTAGAAAAGCTAGAAATAACTAATAGCAAACAAGACAAAATATAATAAGTTAGTAATATAGGTAGGTACAAATAATCTACTGTAGGAGAATGGGGAGAGAAAGACCTCTCTGAAGGAAGAATTTCAGTGAGATAGCTTCTCCTGGAAAAAGTTTATATTAAAAGGATTAAACACTGGGGTGCCTGGATCATTCAGCTGGTTAAGTGTCCAACTCTTGGTTTTGACTCAGACCATGATCTCATGATTCATGGATTTAAGCCCCACATTGGGCTCCATGCTGACAGTGCAGAGCCTGCTTAGAACTCTCTCTCTCTCCCTCTCTCTGCACACCCCTCCCGCTCACACTCTCTCTTTCTCAAAATAAATAAACTTTTTAAAAAAAGGACTAAACATTAAAATTTAAAGGCTACCTAAAAATTAAAGAATAGCTAATGCCTGGCTCCCATAGGCACAGGATTTTGTTTGTAAGTCTAGTTCTATGCCTGTTCAAAGGAATTTGAAAATATCTGATTCAAATTTGTTTTGAGATCTACTATTTAAACCAGGTCTACATCCCAGAATGAGGTAATCAAATAAAAAACCTACCCCAAACATACTAACTTTCATTAATAGTCATGAAACTAACAAACTCTCAACTTTCCATTAAATACACATTTCAAAAGTACTTGACTTCCTGATGAATACCCTACAATAGTTTACTAATTTAATAAATAAGTGGGAAAAAAATAAATGGCTTTATAGATAATAATAATTCTTTTTCTTGTCCTAGAAGCACTATTATTTAAAATTAATTACTAAAGCTCTAGTGAAATTAGACACCAAAGTACTACCATGAAATTAAAGACTAGCAGATTGGATTTTATTAAAATTAAAAACTTCTATACATCAAGAGACATTATGAAAAAACAGAAAACCAAACTACTGATAGGTAGAAGATATTCACAATACACCTATCTGCCAAAGGATTGGTATCCAGAATATATAAAACACTCCCATAAATCAATAAGATAATCCAATAAAAAATAATCAAAAACTTTGTGAAAAAGTGGTAAAATATAGCTACAAATTATTCCTATTCCGGTATATTTGCCCCTTTGCAATGTGGCATAGCTGCTCCTCCAATGTGGGCTGGTCATAACTCACATTAATCAAAAAAAAAATACGGTGGAAGTGAGGTTATATAACTTCCAAGACTAGGTCTTAAGAGATCTTGCACCTTCCACTTTTACCCTCTTAGAACGCTATTCTACCATATAAGGAAGCCCTACTACTTACCAGAGTATGAGAAGTCATAGGAAAAAACAAAAAACAAAAACAAGGTGCCCTAGCCAAAGCCAACACAACTGACAGACAAGGGAGTAAGGCCATCTTGGGCCTTCCAACCCAAAGAGACCACCCCTAGCTATGCAGCTGCATAAGACAGCTCAGACAAAACCAGGAAAGGAACCTCCAAGTCAACCCATAGAGTTGTAAAAAATAATAATAAACCGTTTTTACTTAAGCAACAATAAATAACTGAAACAGGTATGACATGGCACTTCATAAAAGATGATATCCAAATGGCCAATAAGCATATGAAAAGGTGCTCCACATCATCATTCATCAGGGAAAATACAAATGAAAACATGAGATATGACGACACACCCACCAGAATAAAAATTCAAAAGGTTGACAGTATCAAATGTAGGCAAAGATGTGGAGTACTGACACTTTCCTACATTGCTGCTTTAAAGTGTAAATTTGTAAAAAAGTTTTCTGTAAAACTATATGGCAGCATTTGGCAAAACTAAAATTATGCCCACTTTGTAACCCAGAAATTCCACTTCTACATTTATGCCAAACAAAATGCATATCTATGTACATATACAAAAGTATATACATATACACACCCAAAACATGTGTGCAAGAATGATCATGGAAACACTATTCATAAGAACCAAAAATTAGAAACAATCCAGTTGTTCACCAACAGAATGGATATATTTATACAATAAAACTACACAACAATTAAAAAGTACTACTACAATTTGCAGCAGCATGCATGAACCTCAGAAATAAAATCAGTAAAACAAGCTAAACAAAAAAGGCTAGTTAGTATAATTGCATTCCATTTATATGAATTTCAAAAACAAACTAAGTCAAAACTAATATGAAGATAAAAGCCACAACAGTAATTACCTCTCAAGGGCCGCCCATTGACTGGGAAAGGGTATAAGGCAGCCTTCTAGGGTATTGGTAATGTTCTCCATCTTGACCTGGGTTCACAGAGCTGTACCCAAGATTTGTATACTTCATTTCACTATATGCTGTACCTCATTAAAAATTGTTTAAATATCCTGCAAACCAGTTCACCATTCTAATGGCACAGAAACAGTACAGAGAGCAAAAGTGCCATGACCTACATAAAACAGAAAGAAAACATTCCCACTGGACCTCCTTTGCCCCTTGGTGATATCAAATACCATGACAGTCAAAATGCAGGTGTGCACAGAGCAGCAATAAACTAATGACTACATTAGTGCCAAGTTTGGGTGGTACACACGATATCCAAACCATTTACATGAAGCTGAAAGTAAACAGGACTTAAAGAATTCATGTTGCTGCCCTACAAATTTACATGAAACAATCTCATAGGTTTGAGTTTTATAAATATACATCAAAATATAATTATCCCTTAACTATCTGTTTGAGACTCAACATTTATATACTCTGGAGTTAGGTAAAAGAATGAAAATGTGAACTGTATTTGGCCCATCTATGTAGTCCATTTAGATGAATGGTAATCACGTACTGCTAATGAGATCAAAGTTGTAGATTACAGCCTCACAGGGGTCAGTTCTATGCAAAAACTAATGCCCTTTGGCATAGTCATAACAATGCTTTCCACTGTCTATGGATTTTATTACAAGAATCAAAAAGAAAAGACACAGTATATGTAGTCAGAATTGCATGTTACAAGTATGACAATTTAAAGCATACTCGATTGTTAGCACAGTTATTATTAACATCACTAAATAAATGAGTTCTCCCTACTTCTATATGAGAAAATCAGCAGGATACCATAAAGAAACTAAAATTAGATGTGGGTTATCAAAATGTAGAAGCAAAAAGTCTAGCAGACAAATTCAGCCAAATTGATAACCTCAAGAACTGTGTCTCAAAAAAGACTACTCATATTTTCTTATTATATGTTATGTTTAAATTGTATTCTTCTGGGGGCCCCTGGGTGGTACAGTCGGTTGAGCGTCTGACTTCAGCTCAGGTCATGATCTCACAGTTCATGGGTTCAAGACCCACATCAGGCTCTGTGCTGACCACTTGCTCAGAGCCTGGAGCCTGCTTCAGATTCTGTGTCTCCTTCTCTCTCTGCCCCTCCCCCACTCACATTGTGTCTCACTCTGTTTCTCAAAATTAAATAAATGTAAAAAATAAAATAAAATAAATTGTATTCTTCTGTCCTCCCCACACTGCAGCAATCTACATTAATAAAATTCCCAAATCTAGTTGATAGGTCTATTGTGGAGATTAAAATGAGATTATGTAGTAAATTTTTAAAAAATCATCTGTTTAAAATTCAGTAAATACCCCAAAAGTTATAATTATTGGCAAACTTAACTGGAATTTAATTTTCTAACTAGCTGTGTGCCAAATAAGTTTAATAATTCCTAAAAAAATAAAAAGTGATTCTTGGATTAAACACGTGAGAAAACTGACCCCCAATACAACTTATTTAATTCATCCAACTTGCTGTAAGAAATATACTGAGATACTCAAGAGTGACTTAAAGTGTTTCAAATTTGGGGTGCCTGGGTGGCTCAGTCAGTTAAGCGCCCAACTTCAGCTCAGGTCATGATCTCACAGTCCATGAGTTCAAGCCCTGCGTCAGGCTCTGTGCTGACAGCTCAGAGCCTGGAGCCTGCTTTGGATTCTATGTCCCCCTCTCTCTCTGCCCCTCCCCTGCTCATGCTCTCTCGCTCGCTCTCGCTCTCTCTCTCTCTCTCTCTCTCTGTCTCAAAAATAAATAAAAACATTTAAATACAAATTTAAGTGTTTCAAATTCCACACTGTTCAAATAGCTTGTAAGAGAAAGAATATTCACATATAATAATACAAAGTAAAAAGTCAGGTGAATCATGAGAGGATATAAAGTGCAATCAGAAGTTGGAGAATGAATTCCAGCTAAGATAAGGAAAGGCGTCACCAAAGAAAGGACATTTGAGTTGGGTTTTAAAAAACAGCACAGAATATGCAGCATTATGGTAGGAAAAAAAAAAAAGGGAGGGAGTCCCAGCAATGGCCTGAGCCTGGCCACGCCCCACTGGAGTACCCTAAAAGAGCCAAGAATACAAATGCTATAATGGAACCACCACTCTGGCCTTCAAGTTTCAACATGCAGTCACTGTTGCAGCAGACTCTCAGGCCACAATGGGTACCTATATAGCCTCCCAGGCAGTAAGGAAGGTTATAGAGACCAGTCCCTACCTGCTTCTGGGAGCACCTATTGGCTCAGCAATGTTGAATCTATGAGCTTCAAAACAAGGAATGTATCTCGGTAACAGCTGCCTTCAAGCTGCTTGTCAAGATGATATATCAGTATAAAGGCATGGGACTGTCCATGGGCACCCTAATCTGTAGCTGGGATAAGAGAGGCCCTGGCCTCTACTATGTGAACAGTAAAGGAAACTGGATCTTGGGATCCACCTTCTCTGTAGGTTCTAGCTTTGTGTATGCTTATCAGGTCATGGATCGGGGTTCCTCCTGACCTAGAGGTGGAACAGGTCTATGATCTGGCCCATCGAGCCATCAACCAAGCCACCTAGACAGATGTCTACTCAGGAGGTGCAGTCAACCTCTACATATCCAAGAGGATGGCTGGATTCCAGTCTCCAGTGACAATGTAGCTGATCTACATGACAAATATAGTTGACCTACCCTCTGAATGAGGGTGGATGAGACTGCTTGCATTTCTTGGAGTGACTATTGTTGGTAATGTGAATACAACTCCCCATCCTATAGTGGAGAGATCCTCAATTATGCTGATAATTTTTTAAACTCTGGTGCTGTTGACCTCTATGTATTACCAGTTGTTAATGACCTGCTGCTGCAGAGGTGATTGTTTTACCTTCTTGGACATTAACATTATGCCTTTCAACCATGAATGAATGAATGAATGAATGAATGCTTTTTTTTAAACAGCCTTGCAGTGAAATAGTTATATGTGTAATTACTTATTTGATGTCTCTCTCCCCAAATAGACTTCAAGTTCTGAAAGGGCACTTTTCAATTTTTCAATTCTCTACAGTTTCTAGCAAAGCATCTGGTACATGGTAGATATTCAGAAAATATCTGTTTTAATAAATGAGTAACAGAGAGAGGAAAGTAACAATTTGCCTAGAAAATAAAGAAGAAAGGGATATGAAGATGAAAAGATTATTTAGGGCCAAACCGCAGAAGTCCCTGAAAAGCAAACTGAGAAATTTGTACTTTATTTGGTTGTTAATAAGGACTCATTGAAGTTTTTCAGGAGTGCAGTGACATTACTGGGTCTGTGCTTTAGAAAGTATATCTAAAAACAATACTTACAGTAGATTAGAAAAAGAGACAACAAAGGCAATCACAAGATCATTATAGGAGTCCAGATCAAAAATAACAAGGACTTAAACTGGAATTTAAAAAAGCAGTGGGAATAAAAAGTAACAATAGTAATAACCATAGAGATATTACATGGGTGACATCAACCTATCTGACCAACACCTTTTGAGCACCTACTATGTACCTACCAGACACCATGCTAGGAGCTGGAGACAGGAAATAAAAATAAGCCATAGCCCTTTATCTCAAAGAGCTGATGGTTTCCCTTAATTGTTCCAGTAGAGAAAACTGACCGAAAATACAATGAATGAAGAAGAACAGAAGTCAAAGACTCTTTAAATTTTTAGTCTAGATGACTAAGAGAATGGAACACTATTCAGAGAATAGAGCAGAAAAAGGTAGGCAGGGAAGAAAATATGGGCAGTTTTTGACATACTGTATAGGATATCCAAGTAGAAATGTTCAGCTGGCAGTTACAAACTCAAGACTGAAAAAGACAACAGAGGTAAGGTCTTACAGTGTGGGAAACATCTAGCATAAACATGAGAGCTGAAGTTCAAAGCTAGAAAAGATAAGCAAGGATGTTACAGGTAGAAACTTAGAAAATATCTACATTAAAAAGATGGAGGAAGGCACAGAAAATTTAAAAAGAGGAATAATTATCAGTAAATCAAACCAAACCAAGACAAAAGACAGCAATCAGAGAGGCAGAAGGAGAAGGACCATCAAGATTAGGGGAACTGTTTCCAGAGGCACGGACCATCAACAATACTAGGTGCAGCAAAGAAATCATGGAAAATTAGGACTGAGAAAAAAAGATCACTGGATTTGGGAACAAAACAAATGCATTAGTGACATTTGAGAGAGTAGCAGAGTGATAAGGAAAAATTCTGTTTCCAAGAAGTTGAGGTATCAGTGAATAATGAGGCAGAAAAGACAGCTAGAGCAAACCACTCTCTTGATGTCTGACCGTGAAGAAAAAGAAAATGGTGGGAGTCTGACAATGAAGAAAAGGAAAGAAAGAAAGAAAGTGATGGGACAGTAGTTTGATAGGAATAGCAGAAGGAGAATGATTTTGTTTGGATACAGAACGATTACATGAGTTACATGTCATTAGCAGGAGGGAAAGGATTAAGTGGGCAAAAAATAAAATCACTGTTTTTAGAACAGGAAAGAACTAGAGAAAGGAAACAAGAAATGCTGGTAAAAAGACAAAAAAAATACATAAAATATTTGATTTATTCATTCAATATATATTTATTGAGTATCCATCATGAACTTGAAACTGGAGAATATACACTGGAGAACAAGAAACAGTCCTTCCAGAGGAAATGGAAGAATGCCACCCTAACATCCATTCCATTCTTTCTGTTATATAGCAGCCAAGCAACCTGGATAGAATTAACTCTAACACTAGCAAAAGGAGTTGTTAATCTTGAATGGCCTCAAGAACCACCATAATCATTATCTGCCTTATCAGGATACTTGATTCAGGAATGGGCACAGAACCCTAGTTAATCCTATCAGAAGGAAACCAGGACTTGATTTAATGGGAAAAGGGGCATTTCTGAGTGGCAAGATACACTGAGGGGAGGTTTGAAACAGCAGCAGCCATTTTGCTACCAAAAAGCCAGCTTATTATGAAGGCAACATCAAAGAGGACAGAGGTGAGAGAATCACAAAAGAAAAATAATAAAGCTCTGATCAACTACATCTGAAACCCATCCTTTCTTTGGTCTTTAAGTTACATGATCCAATAAATCCCCTTCTTTGTTTAAGGCCATTTAAGTAGAGCTTTTTGATAATTGCGAGGGACAGCATTCTAATTACAAATTTGACACCACTATAGGCACAAAATTGTTGTAAAAATGTAGCATACAATAGGGCATGCCCAGTGCAAACTCTAGACTGAATCCCCTCTACACTCTTCTGGCTTTAGATGTCCATGGTTCTAAACTTTCAACCTAAAAATGTCCCTTCTTTGGTAGTCCTTTCTTGACCTTTCACCCTTTGCTCCCAAGCTGGTTTTTCTTCACTAATCCTTGAATCCCTAGTCTTGGAGCAATAGAGTGCTCCCCCTCTAAGCATCAGACTTCACCTCCTCTCGATGCTCCAGAATCAAGTGAGAGGTGCCTATGACTTCAACCACAACCACCTTACTAAGAGAATTCTTAGCCCTGGGGATTATCCTTTCTGCAAGTTTGTTCCTGTGGCTCAGTCCAGAATTTCTATCTTTTCCTCAGCCTCACTGAATTGTCTTCCTTCAAAACTAGACTTATTGGCACAAGAACAGACACCCAGATCAATGGAACAGAATAGAAAACCCAGAAATGGACCCACAAACATATGGCCAACTAATCTTTGACAAAGCAGGAAAGAATATCCAATGGAATAAAGACAGTCTCTTTGGCAAGTAGAGCTGGGAAAACTGGACAGCAACATGCAGAAAAATGAACCTGGACCACTTTCTTACACCAGACACAAAAATAAACTCAAAATGGATGAAAGACCTAAATGTAAGACAGGAACCCATCTAAATCCTCGAGGAGAAAGCAGGCAAAAACTTTTTTGACCTTGGCAGCAACTTCTTACTCAACACATCTCCAGAGGCAAGGGAAACAAAAGCAAAAATGAACTATTGGGACCTCATCAAAATAAAAAGCTCCTGCAGGAGAAGGAAACAATCAGAAAAACTAAAAGGCAACCGACAGAATGGGAGAAGATATTTGCAAATGACATTATCAGATAAAGGGTTAGTATCCAAAATCTATAAAGAACTTATCAAACTCAACACCCACAAAACAAATAATCCAGTGAAGAAACGGGCAAAAGACATGAATAGACACTTCTCCAAGGAAGACATCCAGATGGCCAACCAACACATGAAAAAATGCCAACATCACTCATCATCAGGGAAATACAAATCAAAACCACAAGGAGATACCACCTTATACCTGTCAGAATGGCTAACATTAACAACTCAGGCAACAACAGATGTTGGTGAGGATGCGGAGAAAGAGGATCTCTTTGCATTGTTGGTGGCAATGCAAGCTGGTGCAGCCCCTCTGGAAAACAGTATGGAGGTTCCTCAAATAACTAAATATAGAACTACCCTACGACCCAGTAATTGCACTACTAGGCATTTATCCACGGGATACAGGTGTGCTGTTTTGAAGGGACACATGCACCCCAATGTTTACAGCAGCACTATCAACAATAGCCAAAGTATGGAAAGAGCCCAAATGTCCATCGATGGATGAATGGATAAAGATGTGGTATACACACACACACACACACACACACACACACACACACACACAACGGAATATTACTCGGCAATCAAAAAGAATGAAATCTTGCCATTTTCAACTACGTGGATGGAACTGGAGGGTATTATGCTAAGTGAAATTAGTCACTCAGAGAAAGACAAAAATCATATGACTTCACTCATATAAAGACTTTAAGAGACAAAACAGATTAACATAAGGGAAGGGAAACAAAAATAATATAAAACAGGGAGGGGGACAAAACAGAAGAGACCCATAAATATGGAGAACAAACTGAGGGTAAATGGAGGGGTTATGGGAGGGGGGATGGGCTAAATGGATAAGGGGCATTAAGGAATCTACTCCTGAAATCATTGTTTCACTATATGCTAATTTGGATGTAAATTTTAAAAAATAAAAATAAAATTTAAAAAAAAACTAGACTTATTAAGTACCTCCTCCGGGAAGTCACTGCAGGTCCCCTTCCCACTGCTCATTGGCCCTCAGACGCTGCCTCCTCAGGGTTCCTGCAACACTTGGTACATGCCACCTCTAAGACACCCAGACACATAAGGAGAGAACTAGACACAATGTGATGTTGCTCCTACTGGGACAGGGACCACAGTTTATTTTATTTGTGTTTAAACGACATGTAGGAAGGAAATGAACATCACCTGTGATATGGAGGAATGGATGCTGGATTCAAAGCAAGACACATGGCTTCCAGTCATGACAGGATTTCTTACAAGCTACAGGGCCTGTCCAAGCATCTTCATCTACGAGGAATTCATCACTGGGTTGTTGTGAGATTAAGACACACAATGAATCTAAAAAATACTGTAGTCCTTTGAGAATGATACCTGAAAATATTTTTAATGGATATTCAATGGAGGTAAAGGATGCCTTCTTACTAGGAAGTAACTGGAGATACGAATAAGTGAAAAACTCATGACGTGGTCTTTAAGCTGACCTTGAAGAACTCATACGATTTAGGCATGTTTAAAAGGAAATGGGGTGGAAGAGGTAGCCAGGCAAAGGAAGTAATGAGACCAAATGCTGAGGAACAAGCATCAATTCAGCAGCAAATTTTATTCAGGGATTATTATGTGTCAAACATTGTTCTAAGTGCTAGGCATTGAGCAATGAAAACAGGCAAAGTCCCTATCTTCAGAGGGTTTAAATTCTAACTTGGATGAACAGAAAATAAACACAAATAAATATACAAAATTATTTCTGATAGCACTGAGTGACATGAAGGTAATATGCTGTGGTGACTGGTGGCGGGGGGGGGGTACTCTAGATAAGGCAGTAAA
Organism: Felis catus; assembly: GCF_018350175.1. Taxonomy (NCBI): domain Eukaryota; kingdom Metazoa; phylum Chordata; class Mammalia; order Carnivora; family Felidae; genus Felis; species Felis catus. The sequence goes on from NC_058374.1 coordinate 120,530,273, forward strand.
GCCATTCTGAGGTGATAACATTCTTCCATGTGAGAAGAGAGTAATGAGACAGAACCAGAATAAGGAAGAACAAGCCAAAGGAAATAACAAATGCAAAGGCCCTGTGGCAGGAAAAAGTTTGCCATATTTGAGGGAGATAAAATGGCCAGTGTGGCTACAGCAGAGTGGACAAGGATAAAAACAATATGAGGTTAAGGCTAAGGTCATGTCTAAGGAATAGTGAGGTATCAATTTGGACTGAAGTTGAAATAGTAAATGATCCTAGAAAATTAATTTGAGGCTAAGGATGCCTCACAGATATTTCTAATAAAGTAGGGTGACTTTGGGAAAGTGCTGGGCACTTGATCTAGAGCACCAAAGCAGCATGGCAAAGACTGTTGGCATTCTGTTACTACAGAATGTCTGAGGAGAAAGTCATCTAGCACACCTTCCCTATTGAAGGAGGAAATGCAACCCAGAAGAGGAAAATGAGGTCTGTGGGCAGGGGGAGGTGACAGTAAGTCATAATTAATGTTCACCAATACATAGGTCTCCTCTACTCCTCTACTCCTCTACTTCTGGGTACATAGGAATAAAAATGTGTAACTTTAGGACCAAAGCATTTAACTGTTGCTGCCCAGTAGTCCAATCCTGCCATGGTAATCGCTTGTTAATGTGGAGGAGGTGCCATGGACAAAGGCACTGCAGAATGCTAAACCAACACCTGGAAGAAGGTACCATAAAGAACCCAGATCCATAGTAAATTCGCAAGAGAGAAATAAACTCTGGTTGTGTCAAGTCATTGAGACAGTTGAGGGTTGCTTGTTACGGCATGATCACCTAACCTGTAATGATTACTACAGAATACAGACAATATTTTTAAAGGTTATAAAGAGTAGAGTAGAGAGGCTTACTCTGAGTGGGGAGAAGAGAATGTGAAATACTACTCAATGCCTTTGACAGATGGCATTTTTTGTGACAGTTCTCCATCTTTCCCTACATCAGTGACCTTTATCAGATGTGCATCTTTGCAGTTCCTCCTCCTAATATGATGGAGCATATATTAATCGACTTGGGCTACCATAACAAAATACCATAGACTGGGTGCCTTAAATAACAGAAATTTATTTTCTCAGTTTTGGAGGCTAGCAGTCCAAGATCAGGATGACAGGTCCTAGTAAGAGCTCCCTTCCTGGCTTGCAAAGGGCCACCCTCTTGCTGTGTCCTCATATGGCAAGGGTAGGGGAGAAGGCAAGTGAGCTCCTGTCAACCAGCCAGCCCTCTGGTGCCTGTCCATGTAAGGGTACTAATCCCATTATGAGAGCACCCCTTTAAGATCATATCCAAACCTAATTACCTAACAAATGCCCCATCACCGGGGTACCTGGGTGGCTCAGTCAGTTGAGTGCCCAACTTCAGTTCAGGTAATGATCTTGCAGTTCGTGAGTTCAAGCCCCACACTGCTGTCACTGCTGTCGGTGCAGAGCCTGCTTGTATCCTCTGTCCCCCTCTCTCTCTGCCCCTCCCCTGGCTCGCTCGCTCTCTCTCTCTCTCTCTCTCTCTCTCAAAAAATAAACATTAAAAAATTTTTCCAAAGTCCCCATCTCCAAATACCATTACACTGGGGATTAGGTCTTCAACACAGGAACGGGGACAGGGGCGGGGGCACACAATTCAGTCTATAGTAGCATATATTCTCCCACCCCCTAATTTGTGGTTTGGCCATGTGACTTGCTCGAGCTAACAGAATGAGGCAGAGATGACAGTATATGCCAGTTCCAAGGCTATGCCTTAAAAAGCTCTGACATGTTTCCACTTGCCCTCTGGCACCTCTGTCATGGGCATGAAAAAAGTATGCTTTGGCTAGATCACTCCACCAAGGAGGACAGAAACATGTAAAGTCTTACCAGTACTAGCACAGCCAACTGGTATTTCAATAACCTGCAATGAGAATAAGATCCACCTAGCCACCAAACCTAAACCCCCCGGCTGACTGAGCTCAGCCTAAATGAGTAGATGCATGAATGATAAATGATTATGTTTTTAATACAACATACAAACATGAGTTTGGGGGTAGCTGGTTAGGAAGCATTATTGTGGTAGTAGATAACTGGTATAACACCTATACAATGTCTACAGAGCACATCTGGCTCCTTAGGAAAAGCCTTATGCTAACAAAGACACCATGAAAATTATTGGACTTTCCTAACATTTTTATTCAAATTCTTGTTGCTTTATTCATCTCTGCTGGTTCCTTACAATAGCTCCTAAATTCAATTCCAATACTGGTCAACAAGATCTATGAAGACAACACAGGAGACAGAAGAAAAGAGGGGAAAAAAAGAATCAAAAAGTATTACAAAAAGTACTAATTTCAAGAAAGAAAATCAATACAAAACACCAAATGGAGTAGTCCTTGGGTTTAGTAAGGAAGAAGTTGCCAGTTCATCAGAAAGTTATTTTTGGACACTATTGGGACAGATGCATGGGAACTGAGAAAAGGATAAGTTGCACACAGATGAGACAGTAAGTTTAGATAAGTTAATTAAGAAGTTTAACGATGAAAAGAAGAAACAAATAGGACAACTAGTGGGGCAGGGAATGGAACTCAACTCTTAATAAGGAAGACCAATGCTGTATTAGTTTCTCATGGCTAGGTACCAAATTACCACAAACTTATTATCTATTTTGTAGGTCAAAAGTCCATGTGGGCTTAGCTGGGTTCTCTGCTTAGGATCTCCCAAGCACAAAATCCAGGTGTTGACTAGGCTGAGCTCTCAACTGAAGGCACTAGGGGAGGATCCACTTCCTTGCTAATTTGGACTATATCCAGCCATTCCCTTGCTGTAAATTAGCTGGAGGTTGCTCTCAACTCCTAGAGGCTGCTCTCCCACACTTGTACATATGCCTCTCCATCTTCAAGCCAGCAACAATACAATGGATGCTTTTCATGTTTGAATCTCTGGCTTCCCTTTCTACTACCAATTGAAAAACATTCTATTAAAGGGCTCGTGTGACTATATTAGGCCTATCTAGATAATCTCCCTATTTTAAGGTCAATTGATCAGTAACCTTAATTATATCTCAAAATCCCTCCCTTTTGGTATATAATGTAACAATCAAGGAAGTAACATCCAGCATATGCACAGTCCTAGGGATTATGGAAGGAAATCTTAGGAGGGCATTTTAGGATTCTTCCTATCATATATACATATTTAAAGTTAGAAAAGGATGCAAAAGCTAAAAGATGTTGAATATTTTAAACATCAGAATCCTGTATTACACGAATTACAATAATGAGGAAGGAAAGAAATCAAGGAAAATGTACACTAGCCTCACCATAGCAAAAAAGGAGGATGCCTTTTCTTGGAGATTGAAAGAATGATAAAAGGGGAGAGTGGGACGCAAAAGACAGCACTTATGCCAGCTATTTACTTTGCCAAATTTAGTATCATTTTAATTTAGATACAAAGAGACATATTCTCATATTCTGGGTTCTTTGAAAAAGTTCTTCCAGATGGTTACACCTCCCTAGAGTGACAGCACCCAGTGTTGCCTTGCACATATTGGGAATTCAATTAAACACTGCTGACCATCTGATTGGGAATTCAGAGTCTGGAGTAGCTGACTCAATACAAACATATGGCTTAGTTCCCATCAAAGGAAAAATCAAGCCACTGTATTCCCTTCTGTAACACTGCACCTCCTTTGCAATGTGGTAGAAAACAGAAGTGAACTAATAAAAATAGACCATGTAAGAAAAATTAGGGAACCAGCAAACTGTAGAATACAAAATTTCTCTAATTTTATCATAAAATCAGAACTCTTCAGCTAAGAATTAACACAAAGACATTTCCTTTCTAATTCAATTCAATCAAATCAATGCTTGTTGAGAACTGCTTCAGGATTATTTAAGATGAGGAAGACATAATCTGAGCTCAAGTTGATAAGGGTTGGGGGATAAGCGTTAAAAGTAAAAGGAAGAAAACAATATTAAACCACTTTAACTTATAAAGAACCATACGAAATATTTACAGATAAGAAAAAAAAGGTTCAGAAAGGTTAAATACATTTTTTTCAAGGTCATACAGCAAGTATATAAGTAGATTATAAATTCAAATTCAGGACTGACTGACCCCAAAACTCAATCTCTACCAAATGAGGGATTAAATCATCTCTGGTTGGCTACCTGGACAAGGGTTTACAGTAAGGTGGAAAGAAACTGTAACAGTTTCTTAGAGAAGCAGCTATTTCAGATGGAACTCAGAAAGATACATACACTTCTGAAAAGCTGAGAGGTAAAGTAAGGAGAGTAATTCCAGAGGAAAAAGCATAAGGCACAGAAAGAAATCTGGGTCAACATTTGGAGATGGTAAATAGTTCGGATAATCTAAAGCACAAGCTCTTTACAAATAAACATTAAATTGGACACTGATGTGAGGGGCAATATGGAAAATTACTCTATACTCTGCAGTTAATGGGGGGGAAAGGTAGGGAAGTTCAAAAAGTGAACTTGCATCAGGAAGAGAAAATTATCCCTATTTACTTCCTTTTGCCCTTTAGTCATAAGGTTAACAAACTATGTCATAAGCCCAAATCCAACCCACCATCAGGTTTTGTTCTTTTTGTTACATAAATTAATCCATTTACTATAGGCTAGCACTGTTTCAAAGGGTGGAGCTTTTACTGGTTTTTCAATTCTTTCAGTCTTCTGATGGTCAACTTTACTGTGCAAGTAGACATAGTGTTGTGAGTCCAGGCACCATCAGCTACCGCTTTCATGCAGGAACCACAGTGTCAGATCCCCGTAGCTCATCTCTTCATCTTGGTTTTTCCACAGAAGGAGTAAGTATACTAGGCATGCTGGCTTCTTTCAATTTTCATCACCATTTTCCTGACAGAAGCACCATAACAGGTCCTATATTAACCTACGATTCCAACTTTCTTGGCACATTTAACCATGTTGCCACAAACTAGGACAGAACCCAGAGAACCTGCCATCTGTTTTTGTAACGTTCTGGAATACAGCCATGTCCAGTCATTCATGAATTGTCAATTGACTGCTTTCACCCTACAACAGCAAAAATCATATGGTTCATAAAACCTAAAACATGTACTTTCTATCCCTTAACTGAAAAAATACGTCATTTGCTCTAGTGCTATACCTCATAGGATTCTTTTAGTAGTTTGCTCTGGTCTAAATATAAAGCTTGTATGGATATTTCTCAATTGCTCAATTTCCAATATTATAATTTTAATTCCCTTTACAGTAATGGAGAATATTGCTCTCTTACACCATCAGCCTTCTTCCCCACTCCCCCCACACACATACATACTGTTCTCTCAATACATATATATGTTTAAATCAGTAGTCAGTGTTTATACCATTGACTACATAAATATTCTTTATTCCTGAGCCAGATAATGTAATGTGACGTTTCCATACTTATAAAAATATCTGATATTTTTCTGCTTAGTTTTCCACTTACCTATCACTGTTTTTATCCCAGTCTAACACATTTGTCAATGGTCATTTTTTTCCAAACCTTCAAACATACCAAGCACTTCACTGTTCCTCCCAAATCCTTCTCATAGTCCTCTCTCCTTTTTCTCCAATCTGGACTGGGTGCTCTCTAAGCCTACTGAAGAACTATTCTCAAGGAACCTCTTTTCTCTGCCCTCATACATTAAATCCTTTGTTTTCTGCATCCTATGTCTTTCTTTTTATTGATTTCCACCCGTGTTTTATGCAAGTTCATCTTCCAAAAGCTTTCTACAAAGGGACACATAAGGCATAAATGTTTTAATCTTTCTGTGTCTTAGAACTTCTTTATACTACCTCATCAATAGTTTGGCTAAATAAATAAATATAAGCTGAAAGTGATTTTCCCTTACAATTTTAAAAGCATTGCGACACTGTCCTCTATATTCCAGTGCTGCTGTTAAAAGTTTGATATAATTCTGATTATCATTCATCTCTATATGATTTGTTTTCATGTTTTCTTTTGTTTTATACAAAAGAATTTTATTTTAATCCATAATGTTCTTAAATTTCAGGCTTTGTGATCTTTTCTCATTCCTTATGCTGGATACCTGGGGAAACTTTTCAGTCTAGAGACTTGTATCCTACAGAACTAGAAAATTTTCTATAATATTTTTTGATAATTCCCTTCAGGTCTTGTTCTTGTGCTCTGTCAGTCGTCCACTGCCACAATAATGATGCATAACAAACCATCCTAAAACTCAGTGGCTTAAAACAATAACCATTTATAACTGCTCTGAGAATCTACTAGTTAGCAAAGCAGTTCTGCTGATATTAGCTGGGTTTGTTCAGGCATTTCTTTCTGGTCCTAGCTAGCATCACACACATATTTATGGTAGGCTGGCCAACAGCTGAATTAAAATGGTGTTGGGTAAGACAGGGCCCTGTTCCATTAGGGTGGGTGGGTATTAAGTCACAAAGATCAACAGAAGAAAAGGGTTTAAGAAAGAAAAGATAGTCAAAAATAGCAAATGCTGCTGACAAACACAGAAAGATAAAAATGGGGGTACCATATGATTTGGTTATTAGAAAGATAACAATGAAGTTTAAGAGAGATGCTTCAATAGCATAAGAAACAAAAGTTAAGAGTATTTAGTAAAGCAGTATGCATAGACTCTTCCTTTTTTCAAACAATCTAATGGTGAAAAAGAGGAGAAAAAGCCTGAGATTGAGCAAGCAGCAATATGGTAAGGTCAAGGAAAGGTTTGGGTGTTTTTTCAGTTTCTTATTTAAGAAAAAGAGAAACCTGGGCAGGAATACAGAAAGTGACAAAGAATCTCTCCATGACCAAACTCTACTCAGACTCTTCTGAACATTTTTCTCAACTAGGCCCTAACTTTTGTGCTTCCATGTTCATCTCTTCATTATCCAATTTTAGGAAGAATCCTGCTAATTCAGTTTAGTCAGAATTCTTTATCCTTACTATCTGATCACCCTCAATATCTGACTGGGTTCCTCACACTCCACCATCTCTCAGGTAATGTCTGATCACCCTGACCTGCCATAATCAAGATTTCTGTTAGATCATATTCCCCTTGCCCCTGAGTTTCCTCTCAGTAATTTTACATTCACTGACCCCCATCCTAGTCTTTGGCTATAAATTCCTACTTTTCCTTGTTCTATTTAGAGTTGAGTCCAATCTCTTTTTCCAACTACAGAACCCCTTTGCAGTGGTCCCTACACCTATAGCTGTGGTCCTGAATAAAGTCTGCCTTATTGTTCTTTAACAAGTCTCATGGAATGATTTTATTTCTCTTTAACAAAAGATAAAACAAGAGAATAAAAATTCAAATCAAGGGGAAAATTGAAGGATAATTAACAAAGGCTTGGAAAAGAAAGGAAGGATATGTCATTAGAAGCACAGATGCAGAGATCGGTCTTAGCAAAAAGGAGCACTGGAGTATCTGGGTGGCTCAGGTGGTTAAGTGTCTGACTCTTGATTTCAGCTCAGATCATCATCTCACAGTTCATGGGCTCACATCCCACACTGGGCTCCCCACTGACAGTGCAGAGCCTGCTTGAGATTCTCTCTCCCTCTTTCTCTGTCCTTTCCCAGGCCCCTGTCCCTCAAAATGAATAAAAACTTTAAAAAAGGGGGGGGGGGGGAGGAACATTTCTTACTATGGTGCAGAAATGGAGGCAAAGAGAAAATAAAAATAGAGGTAGAGAAATGTAGAGGGGAAAATTCTAAAAAGCTCATGCCTGAATTTCCTCAACTTCAGTTAAATAAAAAACAACGCTACCTGCTGAGAGTGACTTGAGCAAGAATGGAAAAGTGAAAAAGGTCTAGAACAGCTGCTCTGGTAAATGTAATAAGAAATTTACAGAGGGACTGATAATTGACTGATGCAACAGCAAAAGCAGAGATAGTCCAGATAACTTCACCATGAATTTGTCAGGACTCAAATGTAAGAAAAGTAGTCTTTTAGAGACAGCAAAATATCCCCATAATGGCTACAATACTGGAGAGTTGCTCAGCAGATGTGAGGAAGGTAATGTCAGGTGATTAGGACAAAATACCAAAAATTAACAAAGCATGGATTTTCATTAATTAAAGGATTTCCTTTATTTTTATTATTTTAAATTTAAATCCAAGTTAGATAACATACAGTGTAATAATGATTTCAGGAATAGAATTTAGTGATTCATCACTTACCTATAACAAGCAGTGTTCATCCCAACAAGTGTCCTCCTTAATGCCCCTCACTCCTTTAGCACTTCACCCCACCCAACACCCTACCAGCAACCCTCAGTTTGTTCTCTGTATTTAAGAGTCTCTTATGGTTTGTCTCCCCGCTCTGTTTTTATATTATTTTTACTTCCTTTCCCTTATGTTCATCTGTTTTGTATCTTAAATTCCACATATCAGTAAAATCAGATATTTGTCTTTGACGTTTCGCTTAGCATAATATATTCTTCCATCCACATTGTTGCAAATAACAAGATTTCATTCTTTTTAATCACTGAATTATATTCCATTGTGGGTGTGTATGTGTATGTATATATGTGCATATATACATATAAATGTATACGTACATACACATATATACACACACCACATCTTCTTTATTGACTCATCTGTCGATGGACATTTGGGCTCTTTCCACGTTCTGGCTACTATCAATAGTGCTGCTACAAACACTGGGGTGCATGTGCCCCTTTGAGTCAACGCTCCTGTAGTCTCTGGATAAATACCTAGTAGTGCAATTGCTGGGTCGTAGGGTAGTTATATTTTGAATTTTTTAGAAACCTCCATACTGTTTTCCAGAGTGGCTGCACCAGTTTGCATTCCCACTAGATAGCAGTGCAAAAGCATTCCTCTTTCACCATACCTCACCAACATCTGTTGTTGCCTGATTTGTTAATGTTAGCCATTCTGACAGGTGTGAGATGGTATCTCATTGTGGTTTTGATTTGTATTTCCCTGATGATGAATGATGTTGAGCATTTTTTCATGTGTCAGTTGACCATTTGGATGTCTTCTTTGGAAAACTGTCTGTTCATGTCTTTTGCCCATTTCTTCACTGGATTATTTGTTTTTTGGGTGTTGAGTTTGATAAGTTCTTTATAGATTTTGGATACTAACCCTTTATCCGATATGTCATTTGCAAATATCTTCTCCCATTCTGTCAGTTGCCTTTCAGTTTTTTTGATTATTTCCTTCTCTGTGCAGAATTTTTTATAGTTTGATGAGGTCCCAATAGTTCATTTTTGCTTTTGTTTCTCTTACCTCTGGAGACATGTCCAGTAAGAAGTTGCTCTGGCCAAGGTCAAAGAGGTTGTTGCCTGTTTTCTCCTCCTCTTTTGATGGCTTCCTGTCTTACGTTTAGGTCTTTCATCCATTTTGAGTTTATTTTTGTGTCTGGTGTAAGAAAGTGGTCCAGGTTCATTCTTCTACATGTCACTGTGCAGTTTTCCCAACACCATTTGCTGAAGAGACTTTTTTCCATTGGCTATTCTCTCCTGCTTTGTCAAAGATTAGTTGGCCATACGTTTGTGGGTCCATTTCTGTCTTCTCTATTCTGTTCCCTTGATTTGTATGTCTGTTCTTGTGCCAGTACCATACTGTCTTGATGGTTATAGTTTTGTAATACAGCTTGAAGTTTAGAATTGTGATGCATCCAGCTCAGGTTTTCTTATGCAGGATTGCTTGGCTATTCTGGGTCTTTTCTGATTCCATACAAATTTTAGGATTGTTTTGCTCTAGCTTTGTGAAGAATTCTGGTATTATTTTGATAAGGATTGCTAACGGATTTCCTTTCCTATTTCACTTTCAAAAAATGAAATAAATAGGAAATTGAAAGATAATAAAAATAAATTCAATCCAGGAGCTTTTTTAACAACTTACTCCTGGCCAATTTCAGACTAATCAAACTCTAATTCCAACCTAATTAAACCTTCTACCTGACTTTAAAATTTCTTCCCAAACTATGGCTAACTATAACAACTCCAATCTCCTTTCTCCAAATGTTTTTTCTCCACTACAATCTAAAATAGTTCAGGGGTAGGGCACCTAGATGACTCAGTTGGCTAAGCGCCCTGCTCTTGATCTCCGCTCAGGTGGTGATCTCACAGTTCGTGAGCACAAAGCCCACTTGGGATTCTCTCTGTCCTTCTCTCTCAGCTCCCCTCCCTCCTGCAAACACATGCTTGGTCTCTCTCAAAATAAATAAATAAACTTTAAAATATGAAATGAAATGAAATAAAAAAAAATAGTACTCACTTTGGCAGCACATATGCTAAAATAAAATAAAATAAAATAAAATAAAATAAAATAAAATAAAATAAATTAAATTCCAGGGCAACTGGGTGGCTCAGTTAGCTGAAAGCCCGACTCCTGATTTCCACTCAGGTTGTGATTGCAGGGTTGTGGGGATGGAGCCCCATGTTGGGCTTCCCAATGAGCATGGAGTCTGCTTTAGATTTTATCTCTCCCTCTGCCCCTCTCCCCAGCTCGGGCTCACTATCAAAATAAACAAATAGTACATATTTCCATGCATTTGCCAATGCAAAGGCCTTTTATTCTTGGTATTTATTTCATTCTTCCAGCCTGTGTAATGATTAGATTACTTTTGGTCCTTACTTCTTCTGGAATTCATACAAAAAGACGTAACATTTACAGAGTCACTTATAATCACTATTTCCCTCACCCTTTCTTTAGTCAACAGTGGCCACTTGATTCATACTCTTCTAAAACACTGGTTATCAACCAAAGGTGATTTTTGCTTCTCTGGGGATACTTAGTAATGCCTAAAGACATTTTCTTTTTTTTTTTTTTTTTTTTTTTTGGCATCTAGTGGGTATAGACCAAGGATGCAGCAATCCCACAATGCAAAGGACAGCCCTATCCTACCCCCAACAAAGAATTACAAGGCCCAAAATGTCAACAAAGTGAAGACTGAGAAATTCGGCTCAAAAGCTACTTCACTCATATTCCAAGACCTACAAATAGCTGAACAATCAAGTAAAAACCTGCCTTAGTGTCAAACTCACTCTCTTTTCTGCTCTCTGACCTACTATGTTCCCAGGCCCTGTGTCAGTCTAGACCATTAAGACTTTGCCTTTTTGGGGCACCTGGGTGGCTCAGTCGGTTAAGCGGCCGACTTCGGCTCAGGTCATGATCTCGCGGTCCATGAGCTCGAGCCCTGCGTCGGGCTCTGTGCTGACAGCTCAGAGCCTGGAGCCTGTTTTGGATTCTGTGTCTCCCTCTCTCTGACCCTCCCCTGTTCATGCTCTGTCTCTCCCTGTCTCAAAAATAAATAAAACATTAAAAAAAAAAAAAACACTTTGCCCTTTTCCCAGCAATGAATGCTATGATATACTGGTCCTCAGATCCTCAGCTTCCTCCTGACATCCACCTAAGACACCTAAGATACTGTTGATTACATCAGGCTACAAAACTCCCTGACTTGCTCCTCATAATGGAAAATGGGGAAACTTTAATCCTTTGTTTTCTGGACTTGGATCTCTACAGAGCCTGGTCCCCAAACCAACCTCACCAATTTTAACCATCTATTGCTCCCTATACCTCAGGGTGACAACATGGTTTAACACTGCACATCAGAGCAGTCTTTAAAAGGCCATCTCCTATCTAACTGTGGGGTCCCGGCATTTAATCTCTTCTTTCTGTAGTCACCTTAGGGGCTGTTGCCTAACTCTAAAACAGCCACTTACAGGTTTTAAGAGCTCATTACGTGGTCACTAAAGGAATACATGAAACCCATAACCTCCAGGGTTGAGTTGCAAAGAACACACATTTAGACTGACTGAATTCTGAGTTCTTTAATTCAGTCACCAAAATATGTATTGAAGTACTCTGTTAGGCACTGGAGGGCAGAGGGATTAAACATACACACACACACACACACACACACATACACACACACACACACACACACGGTCCCCACCCTTAAATAGTTTACAGCTTACTATGTAAGTCATATATGTAAACAAATAACCAATTCATGCATAGACTGATGATGGTAAGATTATCCCTATTCTATAGCTTAAAACAAAATATCCTGGGGCGCCTGGGTGGCTCAGTCGGTTAAGCGTCCAACTTCAGCTCAGGTCATGATCTCCCAGTTCGTGAGTTCAAGCCCCACATCGGGCTCTGTGCTGACAGCTTACAGCCTGGAGCCTGTTTCAGATTCTGTGTCTCCCTCTCTCTCTGACCCACCCCCCCCATGTTCATGCTCTGTCTCTCTCTGTCTCAAAAATAAATAAACGTTAAAAAAATTTTTTTTAAAAAGAAAGAAAAATCCTTTCTCAAAATTGACAGAAATAAGTCTTAAAATAAAACTATACAGAATGAATAAATGAGCAAATGAACAAACAGATGGATAAATGAGAAACCAAATACCAAACTAGTAAAACTTTTTTGGGTCTCTAGCAAGGTAATAGGTATATCATGTAAATGAGACTTTCATTATTCCACAACATCTCCTTTCATTTTCTTTAAATGTCATTCTCACTACAAATGCTAATTGGTTTAGTATATATAACAAATTAATCTGGTACTAGAATAATTCTGTAACACAATAAAAATCTTTGTTTCTTAGCCTTACAGATAATGGATCTTCTAAACAAATTTGGTACACCAGACTGATACTAGGCTAGAAGGCACCATACAACCTCTCCAGATGCTTATAGTGAGCATCCATCAAATTGGTCAATGTCTGTGCCTTATAGGTTATTAAAGTTTGTCATGTTTGATTGATGTATTCTCTCAATTTTAGAGCAATAGGAAAAGCTCCCAAGAAAAGACATCATAACTATATTATATTCCCTCTCCCTCCAAAAGCATAAAAATTCCAGTTACCAATTCAGCCAGCACAAAGGATTCACCTGCTAGAACTGATTTTGCCTGTGTATAATACCTTGTTATTCATTATGATGACTGATTCAAACTGCAGGTGTACTGAGATATCTGAAGGTACAAAGGCGATTATCTCCATTCCTCATGAGATGGAGTCATACAGAAGTGGATTTGAACCTGAGCTCCATCAGGTGCTGTCTACATAACCTTCAGCAAGATATTTAACCACTTTTAAATCTAAAGTGTACATGGTATGGAGGAGCCAAGATGGCAGAACAGCATGGAAGTTTTTTTTGCATCTCACATCCATGAAATATAGCCAGATTAACACTAAACCATCCTGCACACCTAGAAAACTGATTTGAGGATTAACACAACAATCTGCACAACCTGAACTACAGAACTCAGCAGGTACACGACACCAAGAGGTGAACTGGGAGAGAGAGAACCCCCGGAGGGTGGGGAGCTGTTTTTGCTTGCAGAGAGAGGACGGAGTCGGGCACGGGGGGGGGGGGGGAGTACAGGAAGACCACCTCCCCTCCAAAGCAGCTGGAGAGAAAGTGGAAAAATGGAAACAGCTGCAGGACTGAACTAAAAAGGGAGAAAGGAAAAAGAAGAGGGTTTAAATTCCACTAAGACTCTATAAACAGGGGGAGCGCAGAGTATGAAACTCCACAGCTCAATACCTGGCAGTACTCTGGTGGGAAGGGCAAATTCCCAGGAGCAGAGTGAGGTCGGCAGTCCTTGGGCCACACAGGGAGAGGCAGTTCCCCTGCTGGGAGGTCATTTGGTAGAGGCTGTGCAGCCCCCCTACAGGCAAAGGTGCCAGCAGATTCCGGAGAACCACCACATCTGCTGGTGCTCAAACAAGGTCACTAAAGGTGAAACCTTGTACCCGATGTGTGTCGAGATTTTCTATAATCCCTGAATCGCTGCTGCTAAACGATCGCGTGAACGTTTTCTGGGTGGGATGGCACCCAGCCGCAGTCTCTGAGCAGCAGCAGCAGCACAGTTCCTCGAGTGTTCCTGGGTGCGGCCACACCCAGCCATTTCTCAGTGAGACCTCCCCCAGAAGGTCTGGGCAGGGCAAAGCTGCAGTCCCTCAGGGGTAAGGGGTTGGGAAACACAGCCATACCTGAGATAAAACTCATGAGGGAGGGGACGCCTGGCAACCTGTCAGCTTGGTCATGGACAGTATAAAAGCACAGAGTGGACAGAAACCGGAGACAAAGGACAGGTGCGAGATTGCTGACTGGGGAGAACAGAGTTCTGATACTAGAGACTGGGTAGCTGGGTGACGCCATGTTCACCCCTCCCATGCATGTGCATACACACCTACAAGCGCCACAACAATCCACCCCAGTAAGCTAAGTAGAGCCATCTAGTGGGGAATGGAGCCGTTACACTAAGCCCTGCCCAAGTGGGCTCCCTCTTCAGGAACACCACAAGTCTCTCCACCTGATTAGTTTACAGACTATAAATTGCTTCACTGTTTGACATCTAGGGGAAAACTGTGTAATTTCAATCTATTTCAGTCTGTTTGCTGGTCCATCTATTCAATTCTCTGGGGTTTTTTTTCTCTTTTTCATTTCATTTCTTTTTCTTGAATATAGAAAGAGAAAAAATTTATTTTTATTTTCTATTTTTATTAAAAATATTTTTCTTGGGGCGCCTGGGTGGCGCAGTCGGTTAAGCGTCCAACTTCAGCCAGGTCACGATCTCGTGGTCTGGGAGTTCGAGCCCCGCGTCGGGCTCTGGGTTGATGGCTCAGAGCCTGGAGCCTGTTTCCGATTCTGTGTCTCCCTCTCTCTCTGCCCCTCCCCTGTTCATGCTCTGTCTCTCTCTGTCCCAAAAATAAATAAACGTTGAAAAAAAATAATTTTTTAAAAAAAAAATATTTTTCTTTAATTTTTTCCTACTATATTTTTTATTTTTTTGTAAGTTTTTCAAAATCTATTTTACTTCCATCAGTTCATTTTATTCTATTTCATTGTAATCCTTTTTTCAAATTTTCAAACGTTTTCCTTTTTTTTTCTTTCCCTTTATACTCTAATCTATCAAGCTCCTTTCAACAACAACACCAGAACACACCTAGGATCTAACATCATTAATTTGATTCTTTTGTGTGTGTGTGTTATTTTTAATTTTTTAATTTTAATTTTTTTACTTTATTGATTCCCTTTCTTCCTTCAAAATGATGAAATGAAAGAATTCACCCCAAAAGAAAGAGCAAGAAGAAATGACAGCTAAGGACTTAATCAACACAGATATAAGCAAGATGTCTGAACCAGATTTACAATCACAATACTAAGAATACTAGCTGGGATTGAAAATAGATTAGAATCCCTCTCTGCGGAGTTTATAAAAGAAGTAAAAGCTAGTCAGGATGAAAAAAAAATGCTATAACAGAGCTGCAATCTCAAATGGAAGCCATGGCAGCAAGTATGGGTGAGGCAGAGCGGCAAATTAGCAATATAGAGGACAAACTTATGGAGGATAATGAAGCAGAAAAAAAGAGAGGAGCTAAGGCAAAAGAGCACGATTTGAGAATTACAGAAATCAGTGACTCATTAAAAAGGAATAACATCAGAATCATAGGGGTTCCAGAAGATGAAGAGAAAGCAAAAGGGGTAGAGGGGTTGAAAAGAGAAAAGATGAAATATACATACATATATATATATATATATATATATATATATATGCTTTTGAGATATATATATATTTGAGATATATATGTTTGAAATATATATATATTTGAGATACATATATTTGAGATATATATATATATATATTTGAGATATATATATATATATATTTGAGATATATGTATATATATATCAAAAACAACAAAGATTAGAAAGGACCAGAGAACACCACCAGAAACTCCAAGATACTCTACAAGCATCATAATAGCAATAAATTCATTTCTTTCTGTACTCACTCTAAACATCAATGCACTCAATGCTCCAATCAAAAGACATAGGGTAACAGAATGGGTAAGAAAACAAGATCCACCTATATGCTATTTACAAGAGACCCACTTTAGACCTAAAGACACCTTCAGATTGAAAATAAGGGGATGGAGAGCCATCTATCATGCTAATGGTCGACAAAAGAAAGCTGGAGTAGCCATACTTATTATCAGACAATATAGATTTTAAAATAAAGACTGCAACAAGAGATGAAGAAGGGCATTATATCACAATTAAGGGGTCTATCCACCAAGAACTAAAAATTGTAAACATTTGTGCTCCAAATGTGAAGGCACCCAAATATATAAATCAATTAATCACAAACATAAACAAAGTCACTGATAATAACACCATAACACCAACACCCCAACTACAACAATGGACAAACATCTAAACAGAAAATCAACAAGGAAACAATGGCTTTGAATGACACACTGGACCAGATGGACTTCATAGATATATTCAGAACATTTCATCCTAAAGCAGCAGAATATACATTCTTCTCCAGTGCACATGAAACATTCTCCAGAATAGACCACATAATGGGACACAAATCAGCCCTATGCAAGCACAAAAAGATCAAGATCACACTGTGCATCTTTTTAGACCACACCACTGTGAAACTCAAAATCAACCACAAGAAAAAACTTGGAAAGATAACAAATACTTGGACCTAACATCCTACTGAAGAATGAATGGGGTAATCAAGAAGTTAAAGAAGAAATTAAAAAGTACATGGAAGTCAATGAAAATGATAACACCACAGTCCAAAACCTCTGCGATGCAGCAAAAGTAGTCATAACAGGGAAGTATATAGCAATCCAGGCCTTCCTAGAGAAGAAAGAAAGGTCTCAGACACACAACCTAACCTTACACCTTAAAAAGCTGGAAGGAGAACAGCAAATAAACCCAGAAACAGCAGAAGACAGCAAATAATAAAGATTAGAGCAGAAACCAATGCTATCGAAACCAAAAAAATAGTAGATCAATGAAACCAGAAGCTGGTTCTTGGAAAGAATTAACAAAACTGATAAACTACTAGCCAGTTTGATCAAAAAGAAAAAGGGAAGGACCCACATAAACAAAATCAAGAATGAAGGAGGAGAGATCACAACGAACACAGCAGAAATAAAAACAATAATGAGAGAATATTATGAGCAATTATATGCCAATAAAATGGGCAATATGGAAGAAATCGACAAATTCCTAGAAACATATAAACTACCAAAACTGAAATAGGAAGAAACAGAAAAATTGAACAGACCCATAACCAGTAAAGAAATCAAATTAGTAATCAAAATGCTCCCATAAAACAAGAGTCCAGAACCAGATGGCTATCCAGGGGAATTCTACCAAACATTTAAAGAAGAGGTAACACCTATTCTCTTGAAGCAGTTCCAAAAAATAGAAATGGAAGGAAAACTTCCAAACTCTTTCTATGAAGCCAGCATTACCTTGATTCCAAAACCAGACAAAGACCCCCACTAAAAAGGAGAAATATAGACCAATTTCCCTGATGAACATGGATGCAAAAATCCTCAACAAGATATTAGCCAACTGGCTCCAGCAATACATTAAAAAAATTATTCACCACGACCAAGTGGGATTTACACCTGGGACGCAGGGCTGGCTCAGTATCTGCAAAACAATCAATGTGACTCATTGTATCAATAAAAGAAAGGACAAAAACCATATGATCCTCTCAATAGATGCAGAGAAAGCATTTGACAAAATATGCATCCTTTCTTGATAAAAACCCTCAAGAAAGTAGGAATAGAAGGATCATACCTCGAGATCATAAAAGCCATATATGAAAGACCCCACACTAATATCATCCTCAATGGGGAAAAACTGAGAGCTTTCCCCCTAAGGTCAGGGACAAGACAGGGATGTCCACTCTTACCACTGTTATTCAACATAGTATTGGAAGTCTTAGCCTCTGCAATCGGACAACACAAAGAAACAAAAGGCATCCAAATTGGCCAGGAGGAGGTCAAACTTGCACTCTTCGCAGATGACGTGATACTCTATATGGAAAACCCAAAAGATTCCACAAAAAAACTGCTAGAACTGATCCATAAATTCAGCAGTCTCAGGATGTAAAATCAATGCACAGAAATCGGGTGCATTCCTATACACCAACAATGAAGGAACAGAAAGAGAAATCAAGGAATCGATCCCATTTACAGTTGTACCAAAAAACATAAAATACCTAGGAATAAACCTAACCAAAGAGGTGAGAAATCTATACACTGATAACTACAGAAAGCTTATGAAAGAAATTGAAGAAGACACAAAAAAATGGAAAGAGATTCCATGTTCCTGGATAGGAAGAACAAATATTGTTAAAATGTCAATACTACCCAAAGCAATCTACACATTCAAAACAATACCTATAAAAGTAACACCAGCATTCCTCACAGAGCTAGAACAAAGCAATCCTAAAATTTGTATGGAAAAAGAAAAGACCCAGAATAGCCAAAGAAATCTTGACAAAGAAAACCAAAGCAGGAGGCATCACAATCCTGGACTTCAAGCTGCACTACAAAGCTGTAATCATCAAGACAGTATGATACTGGCAGAAAAACAGACACTCAGATCAATGGAACAGAATACAGAATCCAGAAATGGACCCACAAACGTATGGTCAACTAATCTTTGACAAAGCAGGAAAGAATATCCAATGGAATAAAGACACTCTCTTCAGCAAGTGGTGCTGGGAAAACTGGACAGCGACATGCAGAAAAATGAACCTGGACCACTTTCTTACACCAGACACAAAAATAAACTCAAAATGGATGAAAAACCTAAATGTAAGACAGGAAGCCATCTAAATTCTCGAGGAGAAAGCAGGCAACAACCTCTTTGACCTTGGCCACAGCAACTTCTTACTCAACACGTCTCCAGAGGCAAGGGAAACAAAAGCAAAAATGAACTATTGGGACCTCATCAAAATAAAAAGCTTATGCACAGCGAAGGAAACAATCAGAAAAACTAAAAGGCAACTGACAGAATGGGAGAAGATAATTGCAAATGACATATCAGATAAAATGTCAGTACCCAAAATCTATAAAGAACCTCTCAAACTCAACACCCAAAAAACAAATAATCCAGTGAAGAAATGGGCAAAAGACATGAACAGACAGTTTTCCAAAGAAGACATCCAAATGGTCAACTGACACATGAAAAAATCCTCAACATCACTCATCATCAGGAAATACAAATCAAAACCACAATGAGATACTATCTCACACCTGTCAGAATGGCTAACATTAACAACTCAGGCAACAACAGTTGTTGGAGAGGATATGGAGAAAGAGAAACGCTTTTGCACTGCCAGCTAGTGGGAATGCAAGCTGGTGCAGCCACTCTGGAAAACAGTATGGAGGTTTCTAAAAAATTCAAAATATAACTACCCTACAACCCAGCAATTGCACTACTAGGTGTTTATCCAAGGGATACAGATATGCTGTTTCCAAGGGACACATGCACCCTAATGTTTATGGCAGCACTGTCAACAATAGCCAAAGTATGGAAAGAGCCCAAATGTCCATCGCTGGATGAATGGATAAAGATGTGGTATATATATAAAATGGAGTATTACTCAGCAATCAAAAAGAATGAAATCTTGCATTTTCAACTATGTGGATGGAACTGGAGGGTATTTATGCTAAGCGAAATTAGTCAGAGAAAGATAAATACCGTTAAGACTTCACTCATATGAAGACTTTAAGATACAAAACAGATGAACATAAGGGAAGGAAAGCAAAAATAATATAAAAACCAGGAGGGGGACAAAACAGAAGAGACTCTTAAATATGGAGAACAGAGGGTTGGTTACTGGAGGGGTTTTGGGAAGGGGGATGGGCTGAATCGGTAAGCGGCATTAAGGAATCTACTCCTGAAATCACTGTTGCACTATATGCTAACTAACTTGGATGTAAATTTTAAAAAATAAATTAAATTAAATTTTAAAAAATAAAGTGTATGTGGGACTTCAGCCACATGCAATTGGGGAAAATAATACTAATCTCTTAGGTTTGCTGTGAGAATTGATCACGAGATGATAAATCTAGATGTTCAATGAATACCCACATTCCCTTTATCTTATATAAATTTATGAAGCAAAATTATCTAACAACTCTTTTCCTTCATTTTGCTTAATTTTCATTAGCTCCCTCCACCTTATCATCTCTTCATTCATTCATTTAGGTTCAAAGTTACTAAGAGCATGAACTTAACACTGCCTCTCCTAAAATATCTCCCAGACATTTCTGGAATCCATATCAAAAAGTAGTTATGATTCCAATAGGCCTTTACCCTAAGAACACTGCTTGCCTTTGTTTTAAAGTATCTCCCCCATATCCCATCTCTGATAATCTTCCAGCACTAAGGAGAGAACACTGGCTTTTAAGTTAGGCAATTGCTTACTTAGTCAAGTTCCTTACTTGTTCCACTACTAAATTTCTCTGGGTCTCAATGTCTTATAAACTAATACAATGTCCTCTAAACTACGGCAATGGGCACAGTGCCTAACAGTAGGTGTTCTAACAAATGATTAAATTTTTCTCAGCCCTGGGGTTACTTATCAAACTTATCTCTCACTCAACAATACTCTCAAAATTACAGTCTAAAAAGATATAGCATGCCCTGTTTCACAGCTATTCACTCATTTTGGTAATCAACAAATAATTTTCAGAATGCCTTATATGTTCTAGGCATAAAACAGTAACATTTGTATAGCACTTTAAAAGATAACTAAGCCAAGATTTCAGGCTTGAAGGACCTCAGGGTCTAGACTGAAGGCAAGCATGCAAATAATTACAATTCTAAGGGCTTAAAACAGAGGTGTGTGCAAGTACGAGGATGCACAGAAGACAGAATTCAGGAAAGGCTTCCCAGAAGAGATGATTAGGCTGGAGTTGAGTCGAGGAGGATGAACAGGGCTTCACTGAACAGTGGAAAATATATACTCCAAAGACAGCAACAGTAGAAAGCCCATGATGCCTGTTCACAACTCCAAGTATAGGAATCAGGTATGGTTGGAGGAGGTTGCTACAGCAGACTGACGGGAAATGAGGCATGTAGGAAGGAGCCAAATCACAAAAGGCTTCAAATGATATTCCAAAGAGTTTGGACTTTATTCAGAGGGTAACAAGTTTCATAACAACTCCTCTGATGGCAGAGGAATCAATGGGTTAGAAGGGCTGATACTGAATGGACACAAGTGGGAAGGGAAAGAATCAAGGATGGCTTTAGGGTTTCTAGCTTGAACAAATGGCACACAGTAGTTCCACAAAGGAGTCATGCAAGTGGCAGAGCAAAACTGTAGGTAAAAATAATGAACATTTCAAGTTTCATAACTCCATTAAGGGGAAGATGTTCAAAAAGCCACTTGAAATAACATGCCTATAGTACACGAGACAGGACTAAATTAGAGATACAGATTTAAGGATATATATTTGGGAGTAATAATTTTTAAAACCAACGAACATATTTTAAAAGAAATGTAATTCCTTTAGACTTCTCCACCGATTTAAAACCTTGAATTACCACCGATTGCACATATATTAAATTTTAACATAAAAAAATGAAAGGATGTCAACATATTTAATGAAAACAATAAACTTACCAAAGATAAGTATTTTATATTCATTTATCACTTTTCTTCAGCAATCTACTAACTAATAGGGACCTTCTCCCTACCTATAAAATTAATATATTTCCAAAATAATGTTTTCATGGCAAAAAAAAAAAATACAGCATGCTTCATCTTCTGAATAAATAAGCTGGTTCAATTTCCTGAGTAAATATTACTCATACTTGACATTGAACAAGTCCAAACTCACTGAAGGAGTTAAGAAATTTCTAAATTCCCAGGAGCAATAAACTTCACCAGAAAATCTAGTCAAGAGCTTATTATAAAGGACTAAAAGTCAATGTCATACCAAAATTTTAAATAACATCATGCCTCCCTCTATTTAATAAATTATTTCAAAATCAGGTCACAATTGACAGACACACTATCTTGGGCAGACGGGAGAGAGTAGATAAGCAGAGAAAATTTCCTTTTCTCTACTGAAGCATGTCCACCAACTGTCATATTTGGAAAACAGCCAAAATGAGCACTTTATTTGCAAAAAGAACAGGAAACTCTTGAAATACTAGCAAAATGTGTGATATATAAATGTAGAATGTAAAGAATTAAGATTCACATTTATGCACATTTGGAAATATTGTTTCTAAGGCATAGATTAAAAGCACAAGTCCATCCCAGGTAACAAGCTCTAAAACCAAAGGTAGGTCTCCCTGAATCCCTGGGGTAAGTGTCACCCTTTTCTGCTAGGCTGTGACCATTTATCCAGAATAAGTTTCCCATACATATTTCCAAGACAGGTATCTGGTCTCATAAGTATTTTACCTGAATTAGCCACAAAATATAGCGTTGAGAAAACCATGTTCAAACCATGTTTCTTTCTCTTAACCTTATTTTCCTTATGTTTCCTAACTTTTCTAGCCCCCCTTTGTCAAAGGGTATTTTCTAGTTTCCTGGCTACAGGGTTTACCAAAGACAGCTGACACAGCTAAGTTGCTGAAGGAGAACAGCTGAACTATTAAGAAAGGAAATCAGAAAGGAAAGAGATGGAAGCTAGAAATGTTAACTAGAGAGGAAACAGAAAAACCCCAGACTTCCTCTGAATCTGTATAAACTTGTAACTCTAGATTAATGTTCTCAATTCAGATAAGAGCCCACAGGCAATTAAGGATCACCAAGAGTTTTCTAAATGGGCTTTTCACTAATCTAAAAAAAAATACATATTTTAAAAAAACAGAATGGTAAGAGTGGATAATGCTCAAAGCCAATAACCAGGGAGAAGAGAAGTGTAGGCATTCATTTTGTGTGTCTTTACTATTGGAAACTCCCTGGCAGTTATAATATTGCTACCAATGCTGTTGTCACCTTAGATAAGGTGCCCAATCATATCACACCATATTTTGGCTCTTTCAAGAAGTAAAGGAAGCATAACAGAGAGGAAGTGAGAAAGGCAAGGTGAAGACTGATTTCTGGTTTGGCTGTATTCTCTCAAGTTCACAAAATAGTCAAGGTAATACAATTTATTCCAGACACCCTTTTTCTAAGATTTTGTCCCCATCTTCCCCCCAACCATGAGGTTAGGTCCAAAGAGATTCATCAGCCCCTAGTATATGCTATATAACCTTTCCCCTGATCCTTGCTCCCTTGATTCCTGGTCTTTCCAACTCATGGCAGCTCAACTTTTCTTTGATTCTACATGTATATATAATAATATATATATTATATAACAATATTATATATATGATATATATATATATATATATTTGTATAGTCCTATAAATCCCCATTTCCATGTAAAGAGCAAGCATACAAGACTTCAGAGGAAGGTCACATCAGACATGGATCTTCCACCACTCCTTTCCATCACAGAAACAATATATGCGTTGCATTGCTAAGAAAACATTATCTGTCAATTCAAGAGTTTTGGAAGGATTCTGAAGGTAATGGGGAACAGGTAGAACAGATACTCTGTGTGGTCTCTTGTTCTGCAAATGAATGTCACGAACTGCAAAGTGTAAACCCAAAGATTCCTTAAAAATAGAAAGCCAAGATACAAAAAGAAATATTATGAAAAGGTCATACATTATTAGAAGTGTTACTGCTGATAAGAAAAGGTTAAGAGGGTAAAAAAAACAGTAAGAAAAATTATCTCTTTAGATCCCCAGATATTATCTTGCACATTAAGTGTGTTGTTTAAATCCAGGCCTCTTTGGTTCCCTTCTTAGATAGTAAAACCAAAATTGTGATCACCATTCCATTGAGCTTGTCTTCCCACACCTAGAAAGAGAGAGCAGCAACTGATAATACTGCCTGCTGCTTGTTTTCTCTTGAATTTGGCATAAGTAGATGAATGGTCTTTTAAAGTATCAAACATAACTGAATGAATTATTTCTGCAATGTTCCCAAACTATTTTTTTCCAACTGTTTGCAAGTAAGGAGGGTATTGGTCAGCGATATCAAATGCTTACTAAAAGAGCTACCTGGAAATTTCTTTGCTTAGATTTGATTCTAGGAATTATGGACTCCTGGCAATAATTTAAAGTCTAGGAAATCCCTAGCATGAATTACTAACTGTCCTGGTTCATCCGAAGCAGTAATTACTTTACAAGATGTATGTAGATGTACCATATTTTAAAATATAGTTAGTTGGTCAATTTCCTGACATATTTTTTGTGACCTCTTAAAAATCATAGTGGCAATATCATATAACAAGAAAAACCTACTTGCTGAAATCCTTATCTCTATCAAATTCTGCAAACTCAACTTCCTCGGTGAATGACAGTTCTTATCTCAGTGTTTTTATAACTCTTTTTTTTTTTTGCATTATCATCATCTTACTAAAATTCTTGAGAATGCACTTTGCTGACAATTATGATACTTTAAGCTAAACAGAAAAAAATATATAAAGATTTTCTGCCTCTCAGTCAATCTGGAGGCCTACTACACATCCATAATAATATACAAGAAAGAAAAGGCTCATTTAAAAAATGTAAAGTGCTGACCAACCTATCAAACTATCATTATCTGTCCTCCAAAATGCCAGGAGAAATAGAGTCCAGGAGATGTGCCACACAGTAGTCAAGCTTTGGTCATAACCTCCATGTTAGCTAGAATTGTTAAGTGCCCCAAGCCAAACTTTCTTCCAACACAAGGGTATAGTATTGCTGACCTGGAGAGAGCTTTTTACCATCATCATCACCATACAGCATTACGTTACTCTCTTGTCCCACTTCTCTGACTTTTTCCCTCTTTTCCTTCCTATTTCCCTTCTCTTCCTAAACAATTCAGTCTCTAAAGCCATAAAGAAGGGCAGGGAAAGATAATCATCCACACCAGAGGGAGAAGGGAGGCTGCAGCAGCCTACGGCAAAGTGACAGAACTGAAGCCAAGGGAGGAGATGTTCATATTGAAGGCAGCTGAATATGGGGTGTCACTGCCCAAGTAAGTTGGAAAGGGCATCACTACAGGGGAGGTGCAAGATGTTACAGGGTTATAGCTCCAGTAGGGTGAAGCTCCAGTGTGGTGGTGGCAGAAGGGAACATCCAGACATAGGGTGTCCAGAGTCCAAAAAGGGTAAAAAGGGCATCTAACAGCAAAGGTGACCCAATTCAAGTGGTTAGACCCCAAGTAGGATAGAAAGGGTATCCCTCTGTAGATGCAAACTGGCATAAACAGTCAGAGCCTGTAAATGGCAAGAGGGTGTCAGTGTAGAACAGACTAACGTGGGTGGCACAGCCTGAGTTGGGTAATAAAGACAAACTTGGGAGAGTATGGCAGTGGAGAGGAGGACTGGTTGCATACAGGGAGATTTATCACATAAGTATATGTACCAAAGAGAACAGAAGCCAAGTTTTTCAGTATCAGAGCAGGAATGTAAAAATATAGGAAGGGAGAAACCAAAATGAATCATGCCTGTGGAGTTGGACTAGAGTTAGATGTACAATTGTAAATCCATGGTTTTCAATAAATATAGGTAGATATATATATATATATATATATATATAAATGTGTGTATTTCTGTGTGTGAATATATTTTTTTCACTAATGAACATACTTAGTATCCAAATCTTAGCATCTAATTACCATTTTCCAATAAAAGGAACTATGGCTTCTTAGAGAAATGGCTGATCCAGAACTGAGGCAGAGAAAGATGAGTCCTAGAACATTTTCCGATAACAAAATCAAGGAAATGCTCAAAGAATGACTCAGAGAAGCCAGTCTTAAAGGACTTACACCGGCTAAGTGTGGGGCAATTTAAGCATCAAAATTAACAATGACAATAGTACGTTAAAATCCATGCAATAAAATAGCAAACCATGAGTCCATACTTCAATAAATAAATAAAGTCTGATGAGGAACAGGATATTCAGATAGTTAAGTATAACTCCCCACAAAATAGTTATTACAAAGGGAAAAAGAGTAATTGTATATAGTGAAAGCTAACATACTATCATAAGTGATTAAAGTGAGCATCATGAGCAACAGTAAAATCAAAATCATATGCCACCTGATAAGATATAACAAAAAGAACACACATCCTTCTGTGATATTCCTGCCAAGGATGAGCATAATGTGGATCTAATCATAAGAAAACACCAGACAAACCCAAATTGAGGGATATTTTACAAAATAACTGGCCTATCATCTTCAAAAGGTATCAAGATCATAAAAGTCAAGGAAAGACTGATAAACTGTTCCACACCAAAGAACATTAAGGAGGTGTGACAACAAAATGTAATGTGTGATTTTGAACGAGATTCCAATGAAGCATTGTTGAGACAACTGCCAAAACCTGAATGGGGTCTAATGGCTGTAAAATAGCAATATTAATTTCCTGCTTTTTAGTAGTTGTATTGTGGTTAGATAGGGAAATATTCCTACTTTTAGAAAATACAAACTAAATACAAACTAAAGCATCCAAAGGTAACAGGGCATCAGGTTGACAACTTAGTCTCACATGGTTCGAGGAAAAAGTTATTTGAACTATAGTTCCAGCTTTTCCACAAGTATGTGATTATTTCAAAATCAAAATTATTTTAATTTTAAAACGAAAAATATAGTTCTAGTTCCAACCATTAAAAATTCCCCAAAGTGGGGTGCCTGGGTAGTAGCTCAGTTGGTTAAGTGTCTGACTTCGGCTCAGGTCATGATCTTATGGTTTGTGAGTTCAGGCCCCACGTCAGGCTCTGTACTGACAGCTCAGAGCCTGCAGCCTGCTTCAGATTCTGTGTCTCCATCTCTCTCTGCTCCTCCCCCCGCTCTCGCTCTCACTTTCTCTCTCTCTCAAAAATAAATAAGCATTTAAAAAAATTTTTAATTACTTAAACCTGGGGTGTGTGGGCGGCTCAGCCAGTTAAGTAGCAGACTTGATTTCAGTTCAGGCCATGATCTCACGGTTCATGGGATCAAGCCCCTTGCTGGACTCTATGCTGACTATATAGAGCCTGCTTGGGATTCTCTCTCTCCCTCTCGCTCTGCCCCTCCCCTGCACATGCATGCTCTCTCTCTCTTTCCCTCTCTCTCTCTGTCAAAATAAGTGAATAAACATTAAAAAAAAAAAAGAATTACTTAAACATGACTCATGGTCAGATTCAGATCATATATTGATATGCAATGGGAGATGGGAGGCGAATGTTGACACTGGACTTGTCAAGAGAAAAAGCTGAATTTGTGAGCTTACATTCCATGAAATTAGAAACTACTATATAATTAGCTATCATCTCCTGTGTGTAACTTCCATAATTGCCTAGAGGGAAGAATCTATTTTCTATACTCCAAAGCACCATCACCATGCTGAATACATAGTACACACCCTCAAAATATTTGTCAATTAACAATGCTTTAAAAAGCAAGATAAAGAAAATATCAATGATAAGCTTATTAGGAAACCATTAACCGCATGGATTATTATAGCACAGCATGTACAACTCCAGAGGAACACAATCTCTTTCTGCTCAAATTAGCTTTGTGAGAAATGTAGAAGATAACAACTAATGTTAAATATCTGGTGACCAAGTATTACTCCTAAAAGTAGGCAGAAAAAAGTAATCCCTATGTCTGGGATCAGAGGAACACTGAGCAAATATATCACCCCCAGTGGTCTGTCTTGGTGCCT
Organism: Felis catus; assembly: GCF_018350175.1. Classification (NCBI taxonomy): domain Eukaryota; kingdom Metazoa; phylum Chordata; class Mammalia; order Carnivora; family Felidae; genus Felis; species Felis catus. The sequence continues at coordinate 120,557,795 of NC_058374.1, forward strand.
ACACCATTAAAGATTCAGGTTAAGACAACGTACCTAAAGAAGTGACCTATTAATATGCAAATATCCCATAGCTCACATCAAATAGAGATACTCATGAAATTTATACAATTATTCCTTACACAGCATAATGTCTCAGTAATAATAATAACCACCAAAACACATGAGTCCCTCCTATGTGAAAGGCCCTAAGCTAGATGTTTTATATAAATTCTCTTTAATCCTTACAAATCTACAAAATACATAATATCATCCTCACTTTTAAATCAGGAGACTGAAAGTCCAAAGAAGTTAACTAACTTTCCCAGGGCCAAATGTCCATTCAGTGGCAGAGTTTTCATTCAAACTTAAGACTGACTTTTTCCATTACATTCTGTTGCTTCTTTCTACCATGACATTTACTGTTTCTTCAGTGAAGATCTATGGCATAAGGGAATAAGATGCAATTTAGAAAAATTTTTGGTAGTACAGGATACAACTGAAAAATTCTAGGTTTCAGGTAAAAAAAAAAAGACAAAGAATGCCCCAGAATAAGAAAGCAACAAAGGCTCAGCAAAGGGACAGAGGGGAACACAAACAGGGGATGAGAAGGTCATAAGGACAAACTGCCTGGTTACATGGTTTTTCTACAGACCCTAACACTAGATTTGACAAGATCCTTGAGTTAATAATGAGCTCAGTTAAAACTATGAGCTCAGACTTACTGGCTTGAACAGATGAATCATAAAGTTAAATGAAATTAAATGAAAACGATGGTGAACACTGTATTTTCTTCCTTTGCATGAGAAGGAAGAAATGAGGAGAAATAAATCACACCCATCTGGAGACGTGGCATGGACAAGTTATTAAACCACCTTTAAAGACAACAGAAGTTAGATACCATTAAGCACCCAAAAATTTTGGATAAAAGAGTTCCACCCTATTTTAAAGTAAAAATGATAACTGATGAAGAAATATCCTAAGACATCTCAAGTTATTTTAACACCGAATTCAGTTTATCATTCATCTGCTATCAAGAAACAAACGTAAACAAAATATTGCCTATAACGCAAAATTACATGATGAGCATAAAAATAATTGAAAATTATGTAGGAACTGAAATATGTTTCTATATAATTTTGTAGAAAATGTACTTTCTATTTACATACTGGAAACACATTGGTATTTTCATATTTTAATCCACGACATACACTGATCCCTATGGAACAAGAAAGCAACAAGGCATAATAAAAAGTTACGTGGGGACTGGAAAGACCTGAATTTGAATCTTGTCTGTCACTTACTAGCTTTGCAACTTTGGGAAAGTTATTCAATTTTTCTTCTCTTTTGCTCCATATGTAAATATGGGGTTAATAATATATATCTTTCAGGACTGAAGATTGGATATAAAGCAAATAAAGCAATTAGCATATTTGGAACACTAATACTAGCAATTTCACTTCTAGAAATATATCCTAAGAAATACTTTATGAGAAAGATGTTTTGTACGACAATGTTCACCATAACACTACTTATAACAATAATAAATAAAGTAAAAATCATCCAGGTATCTAGATTAAAAGAATATTTAAGTAAAGATATATACAACTGGTCGTGGGGAGGGTTCACCTGGGTGTCTCAGTTGAGCATCCAACTCTTGATATGGGCTCAGGTCATGATCTCATGGTTCATGGGATAGAGCTCCACATCCGGTCTGCACTGACAGTGCAAACCCTGATGGGAATTTTCTCTCTCCCTCTCTCTCTGCCCCTCCCCCACTCACATTCCATCACTCTCTCTGTCTCTGTCTCTGTCTCTCTCTCTCAACATAAATATTTGAAAAAGACACAATTACCTAAGGAAGCTTATGAAATGCATATTCCCAAACCTTTTACTCAAAAATTCTAACCCAGTAGGTCTAAAGTGAGACCAGGAAACTCATGTTTAACAAACAACCACAGGTTTGATTCTAATACAGGAGGTCTATGAAAATTCTGTATTAAATGGGGTATTTTAATGATGCCATTAAAAATATAATTATGAGGAATTTGTAATAACACTGAAAAAGTTTATGATAACTACTAAGTGAAAAATTGAGGATTCAAAATGTATGCTTTATCTAATAACTATATTTAACATACATATGAACAAATAGTTCTTAGCAATAGAATTAGGGGGGATTTTTTTCATCTTTTACCCAGTTACTTGAAACAGTCATGTTATCATCATAAACACATACATAAGTTACATATCAAAAACTGGAGAAAAAAAAGTCAATGGATCACCATGCCCTTCGGATTAAGTTCAAACTCCTTAGGGCAGCAGACAAGTGCTTCAATCTCCAGACTTATCTCTTATCCATGCTCTAAGCCAAACTTATAATACCCCAAATTATATTCTACATTTTCAAATACCATTATTGAATACACTATTCCTTCTTTAGGAAAGCCCTTCCCTCAAACTGTCAGCCTGGCAAACTCCCATTCATCCAATAAGATTCAGGAATCACCTCTTCTCTTGAAGTTTGCCTTAACTACTCCTTCCAGAGAGAATTAAGGGAGCCTCCATCTTGCTCTTCATATTCCTGTCACACTACCTTGGTAGTTCCATTAAAATAAATATCACGCTGTCCTTTACCTCTGTGTTGGCATATCTGTTCCATGATTTCTACAAATACTTGGGGTTAGGTAGAAATGCTCTCATTCAATTTTAGAATCCACAAGGTACTCAATAAACATTTGTGAAAATAATGAGCAATCATTCTTTGTTATTGTTCTTGGATGTCAGTTCCCTATGAAATCCTGATTGACTTGTTGGTTAGTTGGAAAGCGGTTGGTTCATTGATTAATAAGTCATGGCCTAAATACACCCTAATATATATCATAAAACATACCAGTGAAAAAAACTTATAAGAATACTTTAACCAGGGACGCCTGGGTGGCGCAGTCGGTTAAGCGTCCGACTTCAGCCAGGTCACGATCTCGCGGTCCGTGAGTTTGAGCCCCGCGTCGGGCTCTGGGCGGATGGCTCGGAGCCTGGAGCCTGTTTCTGATTCTGTGTCTCCCTCTCTCTGCCCCTCCCCCATTCATGCTCTGTCTCTCTCTGTCCCAAAAATAAATAAACGTTGAAAAAAAAAATTTAAAAAAAAAAAAAAAAAGAATACTTTAACCATTGTTCATAATTCTTCACCTTCTCTGATTCTCTCTTCAAAGATTCTATCAAACTTCAGAGTGACAGATCACTCTGGTCACTAGCACAAGCAAATAAACAGGCAAACTCTGTCCTGGAGCACCCCTCTGCTGCAGTTTACCATGCCAATGAACGTCTCTGCATAATTCCTGCTACTCCTCCCAAACACACTCCCACTCACTCTCATGTCCCATACTAAGAGTAAAATAGCTATACAAAACAGGGACAATTCTGTAAGTAAATATAGCAGTTTTTTAGTATATTCAAAACATAAAATACTATATTTAGCATATTTATATGATACATAAAACATTTAAAATGCAGATCTGCAACTAGAGGTACCAAAGTAGGACTCAAACTGGCTAAACAGCAATTTAGGCCAAAAAGAAAAAAAAAAAAAAAGAAAGAAAGAAAACTTTAATGTGGAAGAATGAAATTGGGATTGTGACCCAGGGCTCATAACTTCAAATGCCTTCCCTGTACAGTAAAACATACGTTTATGAAATAACCCAGATACTGAAGTTCTAAATAATAAGAAAATGCATTTAAAAGAATTTGAATCTCAAACCACATTAGATGTCAAAGCTCTTCTACAATTCTATACCATGTCCTTATCACCTCTGATTATATAATACATATGTACATCTAAGGAATAACTTCTGGAAACAGGCAAACATACCACATGCTGATATCTAAGACAGGTGTGCTAATATGACAGATATCCAATACAAAGTTCTAGTGGGGCGCCTGGGTGGTGCTAAGCATCTGACTCTTGATCTCAGTAAACATCATGATCTCACAGTTTATGAGTTCAAGTCCCACATAGGGCTCTGCACTGATGGCACAGGGCATGCTTGGGATTCTGTCTCTCCTCTTTGCCCTTCCCCCAATTATGTCTGTGCACTCACACACGCGCTGTCTCTCAAAATAAATAAATAAAAACTTTTATATAAATAAAATTTTTTTTAAAGTTCTAGGGACTAAATAATTAGCAAAAATAAAAGTCTTTTCCAACACGAGCCCTATGCTATCCCATTTCTCATTTCTCCAATCAAATCCTTCTCTTTCTACAGTATCAACCTTGTAAAGAAGGCAGGATTAATGACCACCTTTATTTTTTTTATTTTTTTTAACATTTATTTATTTTTGAGGCAGGGAGAGACAGAGCATGAACGGGGGAGGGTCAGAGAGAGGGAGACACAGAATCTGAAACAGGCTCCAGGCTCTGAGCTGTCAGCACATAGCCCGACGCGGGGCTCGAACTCACGGACCGCGAGATCATGACCTGAGCCGAAGTCGGACACTTAACCGACTGAGCCACCCAGGCGCCCCAATGACCACCTTTAAAGAACCCCTCTTGCAAATCTGGCAAAATTCATTCCATCAGCTCTGCTAATAAGAGCTCCAAAGCATTATTATGTGGGCCTAAAGTTTTGTTTCCCCTTTAAAAAAAATTTATTTTTAACTTTACTTTTGAGAGAAAGAGACAGAGCACGAGCAGGGGAGGGGCAGAGAGATTGGGAGACACACAATTCAAAGCAGGCTCCAGGCTCCAAGCTGTCAGCGCAGAGCCCCGCACGGGGCTCGAACCCACGAACCGCGAGATCACGACCCGAGATGAAGTGGAACGCTCAACCAACTGAGCCATCAGGCACCTCTTGTTTCCCCTTTAAATGAAAATACTAAAACAGCTTCCTCTTCCCAAAAGGCTTTACCAATCAATCACACTTCAGCTCCCACAAACAGTGTTTCAAGGTGAGATGAAGTTAGGAAAGATACAAGGCACTGAGCCCATGGTCAGAGGAGAAATTAACATTGAGGTAGGCAGGAAACGACATGATGAAAGCAAACGCTGCAAACTCTTTGCTTTTGAAGGTCCAATATTTGTTCTTCTTAATCTATGTCTCACTCACTATACAGTCCATCCCAACTCTTCTCCTCACACAAATTCTGCTTTTCCTTAGGAGAGGGACACTTGGCACAAAAACTAGAACCAGAGTGAACTTGCAGTAATTAAAATGGAGAAGAGGTTTTCTTTGTAAAAAAAAAAATTTAAAAGAGAGAGTTTTGGGTAGGAAGGATTAAAGGAAATGTGGTATGGGGAACAGAAGTATCAAGCAGGCAGCAAGAAATGAGGTTGGCTGTTGATGACCACATCTATTAGTCAAGATTGATTCAATTTGATCAAAGAATGATGACAAGTCTAGGCCAACTGTCTCAGTTCACTTAACTAGAAGTAATTAGCCACTTTAAATAAAGCTGCTCTCACAACACAACAGAACCTAAAAAACTCTACAGCACAACTGAATCTAAGTTCCATTTTACACATTCCTGATGACATGCTGTTAAATTAAGTTAGCACTATCTCTCAGAAACAGATTCAGAGATGAACACTCTTTGAAGACTGCAGAAGAACCTAACAAAAACAAAATTTATCCTTGACTATATATTTTGATCCACCCTCAAAAGTCACCCAGTTTCATGCCAGACCCACGTTTAACAAAAATGCAGAATTCACTTCCTGTCCTCCTGATGCAAAGGAAGAAAACTGGACTCTAAGATGAGATCCTAGATCTGTGTTACACAAGAAATTTCACTGGATTTTAAACTGGCATTGTGCCTCTGCCTGCCATATGGTGTACCTGACCATGTCATCACATACATGAGAAAGAACTAAAACACAGATGAGTCTTCTGTGTAAATTCCTGCTTTTAAAAATATAAAATATTCTATGATGAAAAACCAAAACTCATCATATTTCAATTAACTAAAGCTATACCACAATATGTTTAAAATGGAACCAAAGATACACTAAAATGCATTAAATGTTTAAAAACTTCAGGTTCTATAGGATAAAATTAGTCTTTTCTAACCCTTTATTTGAATTATACCTTCCATTTCTAGTTAAATACTCAAGAAGAATGTCCTAAAATAGGCTCCTTGAAAGAATTTTCCAAAACTGCATCAAATACATAATAAATTATTTCAGTATACAATTGAACAAACCACTTTGTGTTTACTGTCACCTGAGAGGTTAAATTGCTAAAGTCAATAGAAGCAATGCTGAATATTGTAAGCTTCTGCATTAATGTCAGTCAAGATTTGTTCTACCCTTCCACCAACTGTAAGAAACCACTGAGATACACTACGAATTAGGCAATGTAAGAATGGACAGGGTGAGTAGTAGCCACTGACTGGCTGTCCTAATTCCCTGCTACACATCAGTCTTACTGTTTGGAAGAGGAAGCTGAAAACCTAGCTTAGTAGAGAAAGAGGTCAATACCAAAATTCCTTCTCCTCTCTCCTTACTCCCCATTGTGCAGCTGGCACTGTTCACTCTGGCAGACACAGTTCCCTGAACATAATGGTGCAATCACCGCTTCAAACATCATTACTATCTAAAATAGATAACCCACTTGCAACTTGCCTATTTTTATAGATATAACATTTTCATGCAGTTTAACTGCTCTATTTGTGATTTATTCCATTTAACCAATGCAGTTTCCCCGAAAGTGAGTACCTTTATCAGAGTCCCAATAACCACAATTGCCCAAATAGTTGTGAAAATTACAACACTTTGGAGTTGCCTCTTATCAACTTGTACTCATCACCAAAAACTTCATGAACTGAATCCTAAATCTGAAAAATGAAACTCTCTGGTTTATATAAACTCTCTGGTTTATATGTCTTTAAGGACTAGACACTATTTTCCCCTACTTCTTACTGATTTACTTTGTCACATGGGAGTCTTGAGAATTCAATTCTTTATGTCCAACAAGAATTTACTAAAAATAGTATATATAGTATGCAAGCCTTTGATTCATTAAGAAAACCAAGTAAATTTAAGGCATTAAACTTTTGTTTTATTAAAATACAAATAATTCTTAATCTTGACTCATTAAGAAAGAAATGATTTAATACACATACTAAATAGGAATTGTTTTTGTTTGCATTAAAAGGTGGCTGTGCCAAAGAGACTTTAAAAGGTTTTGCAGCTGTCTCATGAAAGATGTTAAATAAAATAAAATTTCACATATCATATGGAGGAAGAAAAAGGAGGTGATTCAATTTGAATACTCTGATGAGCTCTAATGAGCTCAGAATTCTTTAGGACAAAAGGGGGTAATGAGAAGTATAAATGAAAACAAACACAAAAAAGAAGTATTTACCTGGGGAAATGTTAATGTCCCTTTCAACTAAGTTTGAAAAAATGGAGGGAGTTATAAAAAGTTCACTTCTATAACAGTTAATGTAAACTTAAATTCTGACAGAATAACTGTAAAACTTGCTTGTTTTAGACCACAAGAGAATTTCCTGTAACATCTAACAATGCCAAGAATCTGATTCTTCCCAACTTCCATTTTGCTCCTATCATCCCTAGTGAAAATCATTTTCAAACCAGAAAGTATAAACAAATAATGTTAGGGATTATTGAAACTTCAGACAGACAGAGATCATAACAGACAAAGTATATCCAGACCCAGAAGAATTAGGTACAAGGGCACAGAAGGAATTTTCATCAGAACTAGGCATCCATCATCCATGGTTCGCTACCATAAACAAGCTGTAATAAAGTAGCCTGATTTGGGTGGAATTTATAGACTTGATACTAGAGGTATATCAAAGGAACGCCATAAACAGGACACAGCATGACTTCAGAAGGGCAATGGATAAAATACCTCAAAAGATTCTCACAGGTACATCAGAGAGAAGCAGCTGAATCAGAGTTCTATTAAGTGGCTTCAATGTTGGTAGAAATACCATGTATAAGTATTGCTACTTTTAAATTTATAGTAGGCTAAAGAAAGGTTCTTTAGAGACATATCATGGTGTGTGGAATTCCAATTATGGAAAACATGCATATTAAATCTATAGATGATGTGGAGGAAGAAGATAATACGCTGGAAGACAGACTCAAGAGTCAAAAAGATCTACATAGATTATAAATACAGGCTAAAACAAGTAAGATTAAATGTAATAGGAATGATTTAAATTCAATCCACACTTTTACAAGTATGATAGGGGAACCACTGCTTCATAAGTCATTGAAAAAAATACCTGGAAGTTTTGAGTATCTATCTGCTCAATGTGAGCCAATGTCATTATATACCTCAGAAAAACTGACCCTCATTAAGGTAGATCTTAGATCAATAATAAAGAGGTAATAATTTCAATGTTTTTAGCAGCTGCTATTAATACATGTTTATTTTAGAATACTGGAAAATGTAGAGAGCAAAAAGAAAATAAAGATCATCCACAATTCTACCACTCAAGGATGAATGCTATTTTTTACATTTTGGTGTTTATCATTCTAGACTTTTTCATGTACATTATAAATTTTCACACTTACTTTTTCTTAAAAAAAAATAGGGTCATACCACAAATGCTGTTTTGAAACCTGTTTTTTTTTTTAATTCAACAGTATATCAGGTCCCAGTATATTCACAATGGTCAACTGATATCTTAGTGCATTTTGTTCATTTCTGCTCACCACCTTTAAGAGTCATTGCAGAACTTGAGAATATGCAAAGAAGGGAAAAAAGAGAATAGTGAAAAGTATGAAAATGTAAGTTCACCTATATTCCACTTCCAAATAATACCAACTGCTAGAAATTACAGGCAGGTCAGGGGTGCCTGGGTGGCTTAGTCAGTTAAGCGTCAAACTTCACTCAGGTCATGATCTGGTGGTTCATGAGTTCGAGCCCCTCGTCAGGTTCTGTGCTGACAGCTCAAAGCCTGGGAGCCTGTTTCAGATTCTGTGCTCCTTCACTCTGCTCCTTCCCTGCTCATGCTCTGTCTCTATTTCTCTCTCTCTCAAAAATAAATAAACACTAAAAAAATAAAATAAAAATAAGAAATTACAGCGAGGTGGATATCAACTCAATAAAAGGAGAATGTTTTTAATAATTAGAGCTGTCAAAAAAAAAAGGAATGGATCTAGTCATTTAAGAGTTTTATAAGGCTAGAATAACTAACTGGTAAAAGATGTTGCAGGTGATTCCTCTAGGTCAGAAGTTGCATAAAAGGTTCCGTTTTATTTACAGATTCTATAATTCTAGTGGAAAATTTACTAAGGAACTTTACTCCATGTCCAATATGAAGCAAATCTTTAGTAATCAAGACCTTAAGAAATAAGGTCAAGTGCTTTAAAGCTGCATGAGAAATAACAACACTAATGTTAAAACATCAATGTGTTAAATGCTTTGCATTCATTTCTTCATATTTCATTTAACTCTTACAACAACTCTATATGATAGCTACTATAACTATTCCCATTTTCTAGAAGAGAACAGTGAGGCTTAGAAAGATTTTTATATTTATTCAAGGTCATTCTTTTGCTGAAAACTGCAGTGTCACCCAAGCATACCTGATTCCCTATCATATATCTACTGCTCACTTGGGAATATGTCATCAAAACCGTCTTCAGAAAAGTTCTTAGTGATCCCCCAAAGGGCAGTCATGAGGATTTTTTTGTCATTAGGAAAAAAATTAAGGATTTTTAAATCAGATTATTCATAGCAAAAAAAAAAAAAGTAGACTAAACTACGTATTTTAAACTCACAAATCAAATAGAATCAATGAATAAGACTTACACTGTGGAAAAGCAAATTTAAATCACAGAACTTCAAATCTTTGCCATTACTAATTAAGTGACCTTAGGCAAGTCCTTATCTTCCTATCTCTAGTTCTTCACCTGTGAACTGAGGCTCAACCACTTAAGGCTGATGTAAGAATTGAAGGAAATGATACAAGTAAGCATTTAGCACAGTTATCTGACACTACCTATTACACAACTAATAAAGGCAGGGGGGAGGTAGTGGCAAACCTATTCTGCGGTCATTCCGGAGTATTTTAAAATGTCCAAGCGTCATTATATTTGAAGAGGGAGGGGCCACCTTCTCCATCATTATGTAAATAAATTTTTGAACACAATCATTTGTGAAATAAAGTAACAACTAAATTAAATGTGCTTTCTTAGGAATTTCATTTTATGCAAAGGATCACCCAATGCAATTTCAACCGTCATATTCTTCAAAGACATTGTTTTGGTTGTTCATTTAGTATGCGATAGATGCAAGTTTAAGGGTTATTGGTTTTGATTTTGACTTTTACAACTTGGTTCAAACTCATGAGAACGTTTTTTTACTTTTGTTTTCTGTGCACATTTTTGTTATAGAGCTCTCACCCCTGACAAAACCAGCAAAAGAGAAAAAACCTCTTGTTCAAGAAGTTTAACAACTTAGTTTACCAACATTAAATAGTTGGTATTTTATTCCTAAAATTTGCCACCTATTCTTTTTTTTAAATGGCACAACAGAGAAAGTATTTAAAAGATGTTTGCCTTTAAGTTCTATCACAAAGATATGCTTTTTAAAATACTATTTATCTTAATAAAATTAACTGAAGTTATCACTGTTCCCAAAGAATTCCTTAGTGTTTGTCCAAAGGAATTGATTATTTAGAAACCTCTTTCAGAATACAGGTTTCTAGCCATAATCATTCTTACAACTAATTCAATCAACTGGTAAACACATTTACTTTACCTGCAACTTTAAAACCGTAACCAGATAAACTGCTTTTGTATAAATAACCCATGACTAGGGGCAGTAATTAGAGCTATAATCTGAAACATGTCCACACTGTCTACTTGTGTTTGAAAGTAAAAATTACTTACCAACAGAGTACACCCAAAGAGTCATCGCTCCTAAGATCAACTAAAAAAATGTCCCATATTCATTCATTGATCTGAAGTGAATTATTATTCCAATAAAATATCACTATTAAGTATATATGATCATATATGGAGCTTTTTAAAATCCCATCAACTATTTGCCAACTAAATTCATTTCACTCTAATACAAATGTTTTCATTTTCCCTACAGGCCAGTACTATAATTAACTGCATTGTCTGGCCACTACAACATCTAAGAACTTGTGTAAAGAACACAATGTCATCATCCAAAAATCTGTATTAAACACTTGTCAAGAGTAGCACAAAAGAGTATTTAAAAACCAAAAAAAAAAAAAAATCATTTGGGTTTTTCAAATTTTTACAAGTACAGCTGGGTTGCTTAAGAGATGTTTTAGGGTGAAGCTATGAATGATGATTGATGCCTCCAAAAATATCCAGGGTAAAGTGAATAGCCACAATTTTATAAACTAAAGAGCTTTCCTTGCATTTTATCTAATGAATATTCTTCAGGCTTCTTCCCTCTTATTTAATTCGTCCATCAATTCAACTCTCAAGTTCGCAGTTTCTCAAATATGCAAATCAACCCTATTTCTAAGGTACTGCCTGCTGAATAAAGACCTTGACATTTTTTTTAAATGTCATCTTAGAAAGAGTATCCAAGCAATATTAGTCTCACCCGCAACATCTTCATATTAAAAGGCCTCTACTACATTCCATACACACTATCCCAATCCTGACCTGGCATCCTTGGTCCTAAAAACCAAGTTGCACTGAGCTAAGTCCAGGTAACTGGAAGTACTGCTGGGGCTGCTAACCTGCCTCATCAAGTTTTACACACACCCTGTACAGATGACATCTCATCAGAAGGTTCGCTTGCTTCATTTTGTGGGATCACAACCCACAGCACAGCAAATGCCTTCTGCAAGAGAAGGTAGCAGCAACCAAAGGCCGTGGCTTTTTGCAGGGTAAGTGAATGCACGCAATAGCTTCTCTACCAATTTCATGCAAATAGACAAAAAAGGCTGGGTTCGACACTGAAAATACATAATAAATGTTGATGGAAAGCGAGTGGAACACCGATTTTCTTCCAGCAACACTAGTACATGTACAAGTTCTGCACCACAGTTCAGAGAAAAGTAGCTACTGACGCATTGATGGAAGGCTATTTTCAAATTACTCAAAGAATCTAAGGCATCAATCTGACTGGGAACCTCGTGCCTCCTCTCCACACACACAGTCTGTTTTCCTGCCTAATTTAAGAATGAATCGCTGGCAGCCACCAGGTGCACTAACCATGAAGAGGAGGACGTATCTATCACAATGCAAAACGAGGTATGCAATCCCAGAACTGGTTCCCGTCCTTACCTTAGCAGATTAGAAAGGGGCAGGGGTCCGGATCCACCGCCCAGGATCCCTCCTTTCCTGCCAGACAGGAGTTTCTCCACCAGAGCCACATTTCCAGTGCGGGCAGCTTCCAGCAGCTCCTGGTCCTTCCCCATAGTCTTCCACCGGCTCCCTCACAGAGTCCTTTCCCCCCACCCCGGGTCCTCCTCCCCGCCCACCCCCACTCCCCAAAATCCAGGGCCCTCCCCGCCCCACCCTAAAATAATGCAAGAGCTTCAGCAAGAAGAGATTCCTGCAGCCCCAAGCCGGGAACACCACTCTCTCCTCCTCTTCGGGGCGCAGCTTTTACAATGGGGATCAGACCATGTCTAGGAAGAGGGGCTGGCCGAGCGGGGAGCCGCGACGCGCCCCCACAGCCACTCCCCTGAATTCCTGAAGCCTCGTTCCCGCGGGTGGGGCGTGAGAGGGTGCTTTTGAGGAGCGCGAGGAGGATGCTGAGGACTGAGGAGGTCGCAGGAAGAGGAGGCGGAGACAGTCCTCGCGGGAGCCCGAGCGCAGCGAACAACCGCGTCGGCGGCCCGCGCACCCTCACGCCGCGGCCCGGGCTCTGATCAGCTTCCGCGCCCCGCGGGCTCGGCGGTTAGGTGGCGGCGTCCGCGGCCCGCGGCGGAGAGGAGCGCGCGGCTGCGGCCCCGGCGGCCGTGGTCCGCGCCGAGGCAGGGCGGTGCGGACGAGCCGCGGCGGGCGCGTGCCGAGGGCGGCGGCGGCGGCGGCGGCGCAGGGGCTGAGGCAGGGCGGGAAGGAGGGCGCCCCGGTCCGCCGCCGGCGGCTCTGAGGCCTGGCGCGCGTGGTGGCCGGCGCGCGGGGGGGGGGGGGCGTGTGCGCGCGTGCAGGTGCGGCCTGAGGGTCCGTCCCGAGTTGGGCGGGGGGCGGGGGCCGAGGGGCGGGGGAGGGGGCCGGCCCGGTGTGGGGGCGGGGCGCCGGGATGATATTATCTTCGTTTTTGTGGGCGGGGACCCTCCCTCTTCCCTTCTCCCTCCTCCCTCCTCCAGTCTCCTTGGGAGAGGTTTAACCGTGTGAGGACTGGAGTTCTCGCTGCCGCCTCGACTCCTCGTCAGCTGGGCCGGCGCGGGCGCCACGCCTGGGGTCAGGCACGAAGCTTGGAAAATCCTCCATGACCGAGATGAGGAAAAGCTGGTGTTGCCGGGAAGGGGCCCTTCGCCAGTCGCTTTTGTCGGTGCCGGCACAACTTGACCTGCGTTTCGCCCTTCCATTTACCTCCACGAGACGAAGGAGATCTGCCCTTGGTTAGAAAGGTTTGTTTTATTCCTAGTTTCTGTGGCACTGGCCACGTACAGTTTGTGACGGTTCCAGTTTCTCTAGTCTTTAATCAGCCCTATATTTCGGCTGGGCTTTGGAGATCTACTGACGTCTAAAAATACCAGGGAAGAGGCTCTAATTGAGAATTTCTCCACGTGCATACTGGGAAAAATATAAATGGGCATGGATTAGAGACCCACTTTTAATGTGCATATATACATCAGCAACTCTCATTGTACATGTTTGGCTTGATTTTCTTCGATTCTCTCCTTGCCCCTGGTGGAGAATAGGAGTTTGTTTTCTTTTGAAACTTCCTGTGACACCTTGGGCTTAGCCTTGCCCTTGGAATTGTGGATAAATGTTAACTTGTTGATAATCGGTTGCGAGAAAAGGGTCTTAACAGGCACTTTCCTCACGACAACCCAGTGATCTGTATTATTACTACAGTATATCCATTTCGGAAATGAGGAAATAGTGGCTCAAAGGGTTAATTAAATTTCTCAAGATGCCGCACACAGGAAGTGGCAGACAAAATTGGACCCCAGAACTGAGCCCCTGTAGAGCCCATGCTCCCCTCAGTACACCTGACTGCCCCCATGGGCTGACAGTAATTATCACAGACACTGATGAGCAGTCACTATGAACCAGGCACTGTGCCACATGCCTTCCATATGTTATTTCCATCTTCATAACAATTCCATGAGACAGGTCCCATTTTTATCCTTATATTATAGATGAGCAAACTGATTAGCCCAATATCATGCAGCTAGAAGATAACTGAACCAAGACTCAAATCCAGAGCTGCCTGCTATAGGCAGAGATTTTACGTAAATAACGGGGGGGAAACTTACAGCACATTCAGAGATAAATAACAGAAATGGTTTTTTTTTCAATTTTTTATGGAATTCAATATTCTGAGATTTCATTTGAATGGTTCAAAGTAGGGAGGATGGGTAAGGGGCATTAAGGAATCTTCTCCTGAAATCATTGTTGCACTATATGCTAACTTGGATGTAAATTTAAAAAATAAATTAAATTTTAAAATAAATAAATAATAAAAAAATAAAAAAGAATGGTTCAAAGTATTAGGTAAATTAAGGATTTTCATGGGAGGTTTACTGAAGGAAATAGATTTTGAGCTAGCGTGGCTTTCTGTTTTCGTTTTAGAATCTGTTTTCATGATAAGACGATACTGTATATGCTAATAGTATCTCTCACATAATGAGACTAGCAGACCAGTTAAAGAAACAAAGTAAGGAGCTATCGAATTCATTTTGAAAATGGCATAGGGAAACTCTCTCTTCACATCTTTCCCAGGATATACCATAAGTAGTCAACTGGTCAGAGCTTAAAAATCACCCTGTTTTCAAAAACAAAAAAAAAACAAAAAAAAATCACCCTGTTTTCACAAGTAACATTTAATCATGGCTGAGCTAGACATCAGGAGGCTCCTGAGTTATTATCACGAACCAATCCCAGATAATAATTACTGATTACTAATGGGAAAGCCATTAGTAATGATTAACTCTAAGAATCAGTCCCACAGTTCCAGGCACTCAAAGCTAATTTTGCAACTCTGAATGCCTTGTTTTTAGTTACATAATAGCTTCTTGTCAAAGAGGACAGAGGTTTTGGATGCATGGAAACTGATGTGCAAATTAAAAGTGAAAACATTTCTTCCAAAAGTCTGAAGAGAGAAAAACAAACAAACAAACAAACATACTTTTTAAATAACAAGACTGCATCAAGGTGTTTTGCATCTGTGTAAAGTGGAAAAAGCCAGAAATCTTGAGGACCAATTGGACAGGCTAGATGTCAATTTGCATATATGTAAAATTAAGAAGCTATATCTGATAGTCAACACTGGCCTTTACAGACCTAACATTCTATGCATGTGATGATATATGGCCTTAGTCCATTAAGCTATATGCATAACTGAAAGCTAGAAATCAAGTATGGGGATAGATTTGAGATCAATTTCTATTCTGTTTTTAATTACAAAAATGAAAATATACTGTCTATTCTCCAGTTTTTTTAATTGAATCTTTTTTTCATAAAAATCTATCTTTTCTATTCTCAATGGACAGTATTAACAATAGTAGTAAATGCATATTATGCACCAGGAATGATACTAAACGTTTTCTCATTTTATATATATGATTATATGACTTATCATACTGTGTGTGTGCATATATAAATATATATGTTTTATAAATATATATTTTTATATAAAGTATGTGTGTATATACAAATATAAATATATGTTTTATAAATATATATGTGTTTTATAAATATATATATAGTATATATGTCTTTGTGTATATATATTATTGTATATATGTTTAATACACATGCACACATACCAGTCAAGATTAAATGAGACAAAGTAAAGAGTCTAGTATCATTCCTGGTACATGATAACATAATATGCATTATATTTCCTAGAGGTACATGATATGTATTCCAGGAGGTAGGTAATATAATTCCTGCAGAACCTCTGAATCCCTTACTCTAAATTCTAATATACACAGATCTAATTCTAGATACTTTTTTGGCAAGCTGAGAGTCACTGCTCCAATATACATACTGCAAGTCACTTCTGTTGAGACTGATTAATAAAAGAAGGGGCTAGGGGGTTGAAACTAGAAAGAGGAGGTAAAGCAAAAGACAAAGCATATGTAGTGTTTGTACACACACACACACACACACACACACACACACAGACTTTGGAAATATAAAATAATGAAGGAACATGAATCCAGATCAGTCTTAGAACTATATGCCGAGATCTGTTTACAGTGACGAAAAGGAAAAGATGATGTCCTTATAACATAAAGCTGACTGAGCTAAGATAGGGTAACCCTGTGATTTAAGGGAGCGGGTTTGGAAAATACCTACTTTCTCCATCTTGAGCTCTGAAGTTACTCTGCATATCTGGGTCTATTATGGGCTGTGGGACAGAAGTCAACAAATTGCAGGTTACAGACCATGAAGATAGATACTAGACATCTGAACAAAAGCCGATTTCTTGCATACTACATTCCATTTAAGTTTGTCTCCTATGCCTACCTAACACAAATTGCCGCTTATCATCTTCCTGAGGAAAACCAAACAGCAACATATCATGATGTTTGCAGTCATTCTAAATTTATGGCCATAAGTGTTGAAACCCGTGGAATGTCAACCACCCACTTTCTACTGGGTCAATTAAAATCTAATATTCCACAAAGTACAGGGATCGCTACTAAAACTAAACTGAAAATGAGAGTAAGAATTAGTTCTCTGTAAATGTGCACCCTCAGATTTGTGGAGAAAGTTAGATTGCAAATATGATTTCATATACCCAGACAAAATAAAGGCTGTCTCACAAATGGAGTCAGAGAACTGGAGAGAACGTTAGGTTTCCAGACTGACTTTGGAAAACATGCTGAGATAGATTCTGATCCAAGTATGCTTACCATCTTGGGGTAGGAAGCAGAGGAAAGCCCACTGCTCTTTAGTGATCCATGAGACAAGCATGGCAAGAGGGGGGGAAAAAAAGCCACAATTGAACTTGGATCTTGTTTTGAAAGCACAGTAACCCCAGCCACTGGTAAAGGAGATCCAATGGATACAAGTAGGGAAGGAGATCAAAGATGATCACTGTAATATAACTCCTTCTTGGAAAAATGAGAAGTTTCTTCCCCTTTGGGGGAATTTGATGAGGAAGAATAAGGATTCCCCTAAGATCACTGCCACACAACATTCCATCACCTCTTGTTTATTCCAACATCAACTCCCTCCTCTCAGAGCCACCATGCCTGTGTGCTACTACCTTTGAAAATCTGTGTTACCCAAGAGTGACCCAGCACATAGCCCACTGAAAAATGTAGTCTTGTCTCCACTTCAAACTAGTTATCTCACAGAGAGGAGCTCTCTGAAACTCCAATAAATTTTCAGCATCTCTTTTTATTCTCCTCTGAGGAAAATAACTAGCATTCTAATAAACTCATTATACAGTCTCTCAGAGGGGTGGCTAAGAAGACACAAGAACACAGTATCCACTTTTGACGTCTTCACTCATCTTCCCCAAAGGCTAATCCCAATGTATCTCCTGATACCCCACCCTCTACTTCCATCTTTGTCCTACAGCAGGGGTTGCAAACTTTTTCTGTGAAGTGCCAAATAACATTTTCAGCTTTGTGGACCACACAGTCTCTATCACACGACTCAATTCTGCTGTTGTAGCATGAAAGTAACCATAGGTAATATTCAAACCGATGAGTGTGGCTGTGATTCAATAAAACTTTATTTATGGATGCCTAAGTTTGAATTTTGTATAATTCTCGTGTCACAAAATACTCTTGATTTTTTCAACTATTTAAAAATGTAAAAACTATTCTTAGTTTACTGGCCACACAGGCTGTGGGCAGGATTTGGCCCACGAGCCATAAGCCTACAGATTTAAGAATGACTTATTCTAAAACCCCTTCGAAGGCTACTGTTCCTTTGCTTGGCCTGATTCTTTAGAGGTGGGTAGGGAGACTAGAGGCTAGAATCAAATTGTTCCCTCTAAGGCACCCAATTATGCCCAGCCTGGGCGGGCTGTGGAACCCTCCCCATCAGCAAATCCTCTCTGATTCTCTCATATCTCAAGAAAAGCCCGTTCTCAGAATCTCTAAAGTGATAAATTTACTAAACCTTTTTTTTTTTTTTTTCTAATTCCATGGGTGTGCCCTTATTTGCCAGGATCACAGCAAATAGCTTACAGGAGCACCACTCTCCTGCCAGTTGAAACAGCCTATGAGGAGAGGGCTGATGCTGTTATCTCTGACCTCAGATAAGGACCCAGACCTCTTAGGAGGGGGAACCAGCTGGTTGGTGCTGGTGTGTCTGAAGGAAAGCAAAATGTTCTGCATATTAGAAAACCTGCAAACTGGATTCAGCTGCTGCTTCTGGAACAAACTCACTACCAGGTTGAAAAAGTGTAGCTGGAAGAAGTGCACTCTCCCTCTGGCGCCCTCTATCGGTAGATCCTAACGGAAAACCGGGGGCAAAGTAGTAATGTGCTTTGCAGAACATCACAAGAATACATGAAAATGAGTTTAAAATTAACAGACAATAGCAAAATAACTGGCATAACTGCCCCCTTGAAAATTAGGTTACACTAATTCCATCTCTTCCTCCGTCATCACTAATTTCACAGCCAATGGCTGTCCCCAATTCAAAGAATTACTGATATCCTACCCTCACTCCTTAGACTCCTGGTCCACTCCTGTCCACTCCTAAATTTTATGGACCATTTGGATTCTACTCCCTGTTCTACTCTAGTGGAGAACTCTACCCATTATTAGGCTCGATGAAAAAGCTAACCATTTTCTTTGAAAATTTTGAAGAGTGACACATTGTTTCTTACAGAATTTCACCAGCCACCTGCTACACCTTTTATTCATCTCTTCAATCAGCTGTCTTTGTTACAGTCTGCTACTGTTTCAAGTTTAAAGGCTCCTGAGTCCAGAAGTTGACTCTCCTTGCCAACAGTGCCCCCCCAAGAATTAGAGTCCAGTAGTAGCCCAATACATTCCAACTGTTTTCCAAGGGGAAACTTCCTCCCTTAATTTTGATGAATAATATTTTCATTATTTCATTACATTTACAACAGGGAACCTACAGGCATCTCCGTGAAACTTTAGAAGAAGGTTTACTAACAGTATTTGTGTGAATGTGGAATGGACAGCAAATGGAAATTAATAATACAGTCTCCATATAACATTTTGTCAGGAAACATTTTGTCAGGCAATCTCAGGGATTGCCATTTTAAATTTCATTCTATTAGAGTCATATCGATGATGTGTAATCAATGCTGTGTTTATAAAAAATACTATCAGAAAGCCATTATAGACACTTTTTCTCCAAATGATGCAAATGGAAAACTATATCAGAATCTCATTTTTATTAGTCATTAGTTGCTGGTAGAATGAAACAGATGGAGGATATATTGTTAAAATGGAATGATTACATTAAATAACGTCATTTGTATGCATTTTACATTCCTCTACAAAACAAAAGGAATCATGATTTCATCAGATGATTTTTTTTTTTTTTTTAGTTTACTTATTTCTAGAGAGAGTACAAGCAAGAGAGGGGCAGAGAAAGAAGGAGAGAAAGAGAATTCCAAGCAGACTCCACACTGCCAGCACAGAGCTTGACACAGGGCTCAATTCACAAACTGAGATCATGTCCTTAGCCAAAATCAAGTCAGACACTTAACCAACTGAGCCACCCAGATGCCCCAGATGATTTTTTCAAGTCAGTTCATTTTTTTCCTACTTCTCCAATGTTTGATGTAAGGACAGTCTACCTTATAATTAAAATAAGAATAAAAATGGCAAGAGGGCAGAAAAGAAGCAGTGGACTTAATGTTCATTAATTTCTACTGGTTTATAACTAAACATTTACTGTGCTATTTTTCTCAACATTTATTTAGCTGTGTGGTGAGGGTGGGGGGATGTTGAGACGAAGGAGGGAGTGGTGGTGGTTCGGAGATGTATGATTTGGTTTTACCAGTGGAACTTTTGTTGAATACATCAAATCGTGGCCATTTTGGGTTGTTATTCTGCTGCTCTCACTTATGAGACAATCAGAGCTATGGAAAACCATGGAAAGGTAGTCAGAGACTTAAGAAATAATGCCAAGGAATTGAGTTAAGAAATCAAATAACATGTTGATCCCCATTAAGAAATACTATAGATAGGAATAAAACACTTAAAAAGAATACTATTGATATTGTAGTTACAATTTATTGGATTTAAGAAATTAAACATGAAACTTCTTGTCAGGTAATTCTGAATAACTAATTCTAATACTAAGGGAGGAGGTTTATATGGATACCATGTTCTGGGATTATTTTAAATTAAAAAAAAACTGTACATAACATGATTGAGTTGGTATTGCCATCATCACCTCAAAAATTTCCATTGATTTATAAACCTTATACAGAAAATAATGCCTTCTATTTGGTTAGAAGTAAAATTGGATGCAGAACAAATAATTGAAAAACACTGCAAAAATATTCAAAAGAATCAGTTCATTTGGGTGAATGGGCCAGCATATGGTAAATGTGTTTCAGTTTTATACTACTTTTTGTAGGAGAAAAACCCCAATTCATTCTTAAAACAAGAGCTTCATAAAATTATCTTAAACTGTGACAAAATATTTATAGAAATAACGGAAAAAGTTGATCACAAATCTAAGTATTAGAAAATAAATTTTTATATCCAGAGTAACTTTTTTCTTCAGCTAAGACATCAGAAGAGATGATTTATTATACACATGTTACATTCAACCATAAATGAAAACAGAATTTGTCCTGAAAGTCACAGTTCCAGGGCAAAGGACCAAAAGAGACTGTTTTTGTATGAGCAAGATGGGTCTCTCAAAGGTGGTCATTGCAATCAGATGGCAATGGATGTTCTAGATCCATTGAATCAAACTCTAGAAAGTAGACTTGCAGTCCAGCTATTTTTACCAATGTCCCTGGCCTCTGGCATTCTTTAATTCTGCTCCTGTGGCTTCCATGGGTTCACAAGCTAGAGGTTTACTTGGACCTCTGCTTCATCTTTCTTCTTTTAGGCTTCAGCCTGTGCATTTGCTCCTTCCTCCACTTGGCTCTTGTGGCATGGAAGTTTACAAGAAGATGGCACTATGGCCAAGAGCTATATCCAAAGTATTTTAAATATCTTCATAAATTAAAGTACAATTATAGGTGTGGTATTTTTGTACTGTCACATTACAAAGCTGGAACTAAGCTTCCTAAATTTCTCCTCTCTTTATGGCACCATTTTAGGAGTGGCCACAAATGACATCTGCATGATATTTGGAAGACAGAGGCAAAATAGTATACACTGAAGGGTGGTATAGGGTAGCCATGAACTGTTTAATTGCAAACTCTTTGTCATTGATATGCTGTCTCACCTTGCTGGTATACGGCAGCAGCCAAGACTCTTCCTTCAGTAACTCTTTCATTATCTCTTATTTCAACGTTTATTTATTTTTGGGACAGAGAGAGACAGAGCATGAACGGGGGAGGGGCAGAGAGAGAGGGAGACACAGAATCGGAAACAGGCTCCAGGCTCTGAGCCATCAGCCCAGAGCCCGACGCGGGGCTCGAACTCACTGACCGCGAGATCGTGACCTGGACCGGGAGATCGTGACCTGGACCGCGAGATCGTGACCCGGCTGAAGTCGGACGCTTAACCGACTGCGCCACCCAGGCGCATCCTCATTATCTCTTATTTCAAATTCCGTGAGTGCTGGGCCAGGTTCATGTGTAGTTCCATTATGAAGGGTGCCCGATTCTTCTGTAGGCCACCCACGTCATTGACATTAGAGAAAGTGAGAGACAGATGCAAGTTCCTGTCTGTCTTCATGGGTTCCATTTGTCTGTGGGTTCCAGTGTCCTTGCTCTCTCTCTTCCTTCCCAGTTAGACTTTTTCCCTGCTACTGGCCCTACTGACTTACAATAACTTTGGACAACAGCCTTACCTAAACTTCTTTACCAGCTCCCCAAATCAGATAAGGTAAATTTCTGTTTTATTCCATATCACTAATATTTCTACTTCTCTGATGAAACCCTAATTGATTAATAAATTAGTATTGGACATATCCAGGAGACTAGAGCCTTAAGAGTGGATTCCCTGCATTGGTTTACTCTGAATTGATTGTATGATCTGATTAGGTATGAAGGCATTAATGACCTTGTTGCCAGTGGTAAAGTGGACACTGGTAGGATATGGTAAGAGAAACCCCCTTTAGGTGATCATTCTATGGGAAATAGCAGCTAAAACTTCTTGAAAGTTTTATATGTGCCAGATATTTTACATGGATTTTCTCATTCAGTCCTCACAAGTTCTTGAGGTATATGCATCTAACATGACATCTAAAAAATGCAGGCTTTTTTCCCCTCGCATAACATCTGCCAGGAGGGAACTGTAGGAACATTGCATTCAGTATTCTAACCTTTGGCAACCAGTAGGCTACACATTTGACCAATTCTGCCCCTTGACCCAAAGAGTTGCTTTCACTGAATTGTATTGTAATCCCATGGCCTTGGCTTTTCTCAGCAGCCATATGACATCTGGCTATCATATGGGATGTAGGAGTGTTCTTGGAGACTTTGTCCCCTACTTGAGTTAATTGTACATTAAGCCCCACATTTATAAAGAAGTTATAAAGAACTGTACTAGGAAAGTTTTTTCACCTCTAAAGAATATTTTTCTTGTAATAATAATTGACTGTTTGACTTTCCACTTGAGCTCCCAAGAAACTAGGTCAAATTGAAGTTTGACATATTAGTGATCTTTTTGCGTCCTAGTCATTACTCTTTACATATTTCTGCCTTGATTTTTTATTGATATTTAGCAGTATTTTCTTCAGTATGTTTTTGTTATAAGAGATATGTATGTATCTGTATTATTGAACTTGCTATATGCCAGGTACTGTTCTAGGTAACAGAGTAATGAGTAAAAACATAGTCCCTGCCTTCATGGAGCTTCAATTGAAAGTGATAATGCCAAAAATTAAGGAAAAGTACACCATTCTCTTTTTCTTTTTGTAATCATTTCATTTATTATCACATGAAAGAAAGCATAGGGAATATCTTGGAGCTTAGTTTCTCCTTCAAAAAGTACTTTGAGAATCAAACTTACTTTGGTCTTAAGGATACAAAGAGAGTATTAATTTCTCATCTTTTCATTCACTCATCACCTACTGAGTGCCTTCTACGTGCTGGGAAATTTGCTAGATGCTGGTGTTTCAACAGTGAACAAACCTCATAGTGGAGCTTACAGTCTATTCACGAAAAGAGCCATGGAACAAGTACTGACAAATGTGACAACTGTTATAAAGAAGATGCCATAAAGGCTATAGATGTGAGTAACAGGGACACCTACCCAAATCTGGGAGATTTGTCTCCAAAGGAGATATTTAAACTGAGACCTGAGAGATAAATGGCAAAGGGAAACGGGAGGTGGAGAAAGAATGTTCCATGCAGAGAGCTGTTTAAGAATCCCTAGACTTTGCCCTTTAAAGGGCAGTTGGGAATTATACTCAGAGCTAAATCTCCATGTCACCTCCTGCTATGTCTTTCTTTACCTCCACTTCTACCTTGCTTTATTTGCTCACATCTCCCAATCATGTTTGCATTGTTCATGGAATTTAAGCTTGCTATTGTCATTGAATGTTCTTAATTTCAAAGTTATAGAAAATATTTTTCAAATGCTTTTTCTGAAAATGAAATAAAGTGGCTTTTTCACTTGTATATGGTGTCTAATTCCTTTTCTTTAATGTTTTTTATTTGTTTGATTGTTTGTTTGTTTGTTTGTTTAAGTAGGCTCCACACCCATTGTGGGGCTCAAACTCATGACTCTGAAATCAGGAGTCATGTGCTCTACTGAGCCAGCCAGGTGCCCCTCTAACTCCTTTTTAAATTGATATTTGCCCACTTCAAAAAAGCTTTCCTCTTTCTTCATATGAAGAAAACCAAGATAAGTACTTTTTTTAATGGCTATGTATACTTTATGGATCAATGAATGGGTATTAGTTGCATAAAACAACTTGAAAACAAGGCTAAGCTGAATATGAAAAACTGAATGGTTAATTCTAACTATAATTGTCCAGCATGCATATGCTTTTAAAATCTAACACTAACAAAGAAACATGTGCAACAAATTCTCTGTTTATTTGCCATAATCCAAAGTCCTCCCACCTTCCATATTCATGGACCAGCTTCTTCTTGTTACCCAGCTGAAGTCCAAGCCTGCCAATTGGGGGATCAAGCTGGGCTGGATTTGCAGCCAAGAACAGACGGGGAGTAATTGTGAGGTTTTCCTGCACTCAGTAGCTAACATTATCTGACTAATGTATGTGTCTTCTTCTACATTGGTATCTAAATGCTTTCCAAAGCACTCTTGCCATTATACCACAAATGATGGCTTTGTATTAGAGAAAGCACTAGAATTGTGATTAGAAGACCTGGATTTCAATCCTGGCATGACCTCTTCTTAGCTTAGAAACTTCTAGAGCCATAAGTGTCCACAGAGAAGTGTTAATATACACTTCTATAGGAACATTAGTTTGCTATAGCTGCCATAACAAAGTACCACAGACTGGACAGCTTAAACAACAGAAATTTATTTCCTCACAGTTCTGCAGCTAGAAATCTGAAATCAAGCTGTCAGCAGGGTTAGTTTCTTTTGAGGACTCTTTCCTTGCTTATAGATGGCCATCTTCTCCCTATGTCTTCACATGGTCTTCCCTCTATGTGCATATATCCTAATCTCTTCTTATAAAGACACCGGCCATATTGGGTTACAGCCCATTCTAATAACTTAATTTTAACTTAACTACCTATCTCTTTAATGACCCTATCTCCAAATGCAATCACATTTTGATGTACCTTGCGGTTAGGACTTCAGTATATGAATTTGGGGAGGACACAATTCAGTCCATAACAGGGTTGATTGATGCTTTGAGGATTAAATTAAATGAGACCAAAGAAGTGAAGGCATTTGATTCTTAGATGTTCAATAAATGCTAGTTAAATCTAAACAAGTCGTTTTTGAAGTACCCATTGTTTCTAATGTTATCTAATGTAATGTTAGCCAGAAAAATTTGGTGTTGAAGGTAAACTTTAAATAAGAAACATGTACTTTCTATAGGGATACACAACCACAATCTTGTAATAAAGTAATTCAAGCTCTTGCTGTCTTTGAGATTCAGCAGTAATCAAGGAGAAGTTACTTCCCTTCGATATCCATGTGATTGTATTGTTCATTAAGATCCAAAAAATTTTCTTTTTGGGAATGCTGAGTATTTTAAACATTTAGTAATTGGAATTAAATTCATTCAAGTTTTTATATCTAAACTAGAGCCAAACTTTTAAGTTTGATTGCTTGACTCAGAAATCCAATGGGGCACCTGGGTGGCTCGGTCGGTTAAGCGTCCGACTTCGGCTCAGGTCATGATCTCACGGTCCGTGAGTTCAAGCCCTGTGTGGGGCTCTGTGCTGACAGCCTGGAGCCTGTTTTGGATTCTGTGTCTCCCTCTCTCTCTGCCCCTCCCCTGTTCATGCTCTGCCTCTCTCTGTCTCAAAAATAAATAAACGTTAAAAAAAATTAAAAAAAAAAAAAGAAATCCAAAATGTGGGGTGCCTGGGTGGCTCAGTCGGTTAAGCGTCTGACTTCGGCTCAGGTCATGATCTCACAGTTCATCAGTTCGAGCCCCGCGTCGGGCTCTGTGCTGACAGCTCAGAGCCTGGAGCCTGCTTCACATTCTGTGTTTCCCTCTCTCTCTGCCCCTTCCCTGCTCATGCTCTGTCTCTCTCTGTCTCAAAAATAAATAAACATTTAAAAATAAAATTAAAAAAATGTTTAAAAAAAAAAAGAAATCCAAAATATCTATAAATGTGTATGCATATGTAAATGTGTATGTATGTATGTATACATACAGTAAAACTTTAAAATCAGAAAAGTACTCTGGTAGTGTGAATACATTAATACATCAATAAATACTACATTAATAAATATATTATTAATGTAATTAATACATAAAAATACCTGAACCATTTAGGCAGTGAAGAGAAAAGATAAGGACCTCACCAATACCCTAGTCTTTGAATTATTTTTCTTAAAAACTATCAGCCCAGGGGCGCCTGGGTGGCTCAGTCGGTTGAGCGTCCGACTTCGGCCCAGGTCATGATCTTGCAGTCTGTGAGTTCAAGCCCTGCGTCGGGCTCTGTGCTGACAGCTCAGAGCCTGGAGCCTGCCTCAGACTCTGTGTCTCCCTCTCTCTCTGCCCGTTCCCTGCTCATGCTCTGTCTCTCTTTGTCTCAAAAATAAATAAAAACATTTTTAAAAATTTTAAAAAACCTATCAGCCCAGTTTTTTTTATGACTTTTAGCTATGAAGTGTCCATTTGATAAATAGCATCACATTTGCTAATAGAAAAATACAGATATTAGTTGAATAAATAAATTTGATCTGAGATTTTGAATGAAAGAGGGTAGAAAATCAAATCATTTACAGAACCTGCAACCTGAAACAAGCATTTCACTTATTTGTTTCCTGTTTGGAATATGTTGTTTGAGATGAAGCAACCTACATGCAAAGTAGGTTGTTACAGCCCAACGTGATAAGAAAAACATTGTAAATATCTAGAGTTTAGGGGAAAAGGGGGGGGGGGATGGAATTATTTTCTAGTATCCATAATCATGGGGGCAGTGGAAAGAAAATTCCAATGAATCTTGGGAATGAGGAAAGGATGAGGAAAGAAAATACTAAGACATTCAAATTGCTGGGGTAGATAGGGACTTGGTGAGCAACTTTTCTGGAAACATTGTGAAATAGACTAGCACATTAAAAACATCTTCAGGTAAAACATTTAAAATTCATTCTATTGGATAACATTCTTCTCTAGATATATATACAACTTAATATTGTAAGAATGTAGCCAGATAAAACTTAAAAAAAAAAATCCTCATCTCCTATTTCCATTTCCCTTTTGTCTTCACCATCAGTAACTTCATTCCCCCCACCCCCCCGCAAAGAAAAATCAGGTATCCCATTGTTCAGAGGAGGTTCCTAGCAAATAAACTGAAAGTTTGTTTCTAGTTTTCATCTTCCAAAATCCTAAACCCTCAGGAGAAGGACGATGCATTTCAAATATGAAGAAGTGGGAAATTAAAGATGATAGGTTTCCTCACCTCAACTCCTACTTGGTATAGAAAAATATTCCTGGGTTAGGTGGACAGAAAAATTGCAGGAAAACAAGTATAAGAAAAAAGAGACCCCACCTGTCACCATTTAGCTTAACAATTAATACTGAGAACTGAGGTCATCTGTGTTTTAAATTTTCACTCCAAGAAATTCTTTCCCAGGAAGGTAATTATATGAACCAATAAATAATGCCAGTGTTTCCTTCAGGAACTTTGTTACAATAAATTTATCTGAAAAAATAGTTGGCTCATCTGAGTAAATAGCCCCTTCCTAAAACTGTAGGGGGAAAAAGTGTGCTCTCATGGAGAACTATGCATCGTTTAGAGCACATCCTTCTAGGTTATATGATTCTGGTTACAGGGAGGTTCTGTGTCTTTCATTGCCTGTGAATAATTTCATAATTCTATAAATTCTAGATAACTGATAGCAATGCAAAATAATTCTTGTCCATATACCTGCAAATAAATTGTCCAACAAATGTCTAGCAGAGGTGCCATTGTGTTCGACTAAAGAGATGCATTTCATCTTCCCTAATTCTTTAAGCATGGTTATATTTTGATCTAAGAGGCAAATGACTTCTTTCAAGACAATACTCATAGATAAATGGCATTTTGAAGATAATATTTAACTTGATATTAATCTCTGTTATATTTAGCAAAAAGGAAAAACTTCTTTTTTTATATACAGCCTTGGATATTGTTGTATTAAATCTTAAATGATTGTTACATTTTTTTCTCAAATGACTGTTACTATGATAAACTATTTTTCCAGAAAACCACTTGTGAAATGCATTATTGATGGTTGGCAATGTGTTCATTTCTTTGTTAACAGAAACGCCATCCTTTTGAACTGCTCCTAAAATCATATGATTAGAAGTTTCAGTTCAGTATCAGAATTCAATAAAAAAATATATTATTCTTCTAATGGTAGATGATGACAGTGGTAGCAAATTTAATGAAAAATAAATAGCTAAATACAGATTTATTCATTTATATATTTTTATTCCCTGTATATTTTATTCATTTTGGCAAGTAATGTACTATATTTTTCAGTGACTTGACCAACACTTACCTTAAAAATATGTTTAAGGGTGCCTGAGTGGCTCAGTCAGTTAGTGTCTGACTCTTGGTTTCAGCTCAGATCATGATCTCACAGTCTAGAAGATTAAGCCCTGTGTCAGGCTCTGTACTGCCCCTCTCCTCCGCTTGGGATTCTCTCTCTCCCTTTCTCTGCCCCTCCCCTGCCTGTGCTATCTCTCTCAAAATAAATAAATAAACTTTAAAAAATATCTATAATTTTAATGTATAGACATTGTGATCTCAAAATTATCTGTACAAACATATTTTTGATTAGTTACACATTCCTGAATTTGTTAAGATGTATAAGAGACAATTAAACTTCAAATAAACAGAGTTTTACTAGAAATTTTACTATTAAAATTAAATTAAAATTTTAAAAAAATGCTGTTTAAATCAATAATCCCACAATTCCAGGGTGTCTGGGTGGCTCAGTTGGCTAAGCGTCCGACTCTTGATTTTGGCTCAGGTCATGTTCTTATAGTTTGTCAGTTTGGGACCTGCATCAGGCTCTGCACTGACAGTGTGGAGCCTACTTGGGATTCTCTCTCTGTCCCTCTCTCTGTTTCTCCCCCACTTGTGCTCTCTCTCTTAAAATAAATAAATAACTTAAAATTTTTTTAAAAACATAATAATCCCACAATTTCTAGTCTATTACATCCTAATAGCTATGACATTTACAATATAATTATAGATTTTTAAATATTATAACTGTACTGAACAGAGACAATTATGTTTTGTAGAAAGTGAATTGTTAGGCATATTTTTAAATAAAAAAAAATATTTTAGAGGGAGAGAGAGAGAGAGCACACAAGCAGGGGAGAGTGGAGAGAGGGGCAGAGGAAGAGAGAGAGAGAATCATAAGCAGGCTTCATGCTCAGTACAGAGCCTGACATAGAGCTCAATCCCACAAACAATTGAGATCACAACCTGAGCTGAAATCAAGAGTCAGATGCTTAACCAACTGAGCCATCAAGGTATCCCTGTTAGGTATTTTAAACTGATGCTTATCAGTAACAATTTACTTGCTAAAAAGTGATCCTTTTTTTTTTTTTTTAAAGAGAAACCACCTTGAGATTTAATGTATACACCCTTCAAATCATTAATGAAGCATATTTATAGAACATAAAATTCACCCACTGTAAGTGTAAAGTTGTATGAGTTTGGGTAACTATATCAAGATGTGCAACCACCACTGGAATCAAGTTTTAGAACACTTTAATCACCCCCAATATTCTCCTATGGCCCTTTGCAGTAAATCGTCCTTCATCCCCAGCCACAAGGCAAATACTGACATGCTTTCTGCTGTAATATTTCTGCATTTTCAAGAATTTCGTATTCATATTTCTTACTTATTTAAGTCTAATTTATTTTACTTGCCCTTACATTTTTGAGATTCCTCCACATTGTTTTATACACCAATTGTTTATTCTCTTTTGTTAGCTAAGTTGTAGTCTATTGAATACATAAGCCATATTTTTTAATATATTAACCAGTTGATGGATAGTTGAGTTGTTTCCATTGTTTGTTTATTATAGACAATGCTGCTGTGAATATTTGTGTGCAAATCTTTGTGTGGATATATATTTTCATTTCTCTTGGGTAAATACCTAGGAATGGAGTTGCTGGGTCTTACAGCAGGGTTTTTTTTTTTTAGGATACTGACAAACTTTTCTAGCAGCTGCACCACTTTATATTTCTACCAGCAATGTAAAAGCGTTCCACTTGTACACATCTTTACCAACACTTGGCATTTCAGTCTTTTTTTAAAAGATTTTATTTTTAGGTAATCTCATTGACCAACATGGGGCTCAAACTCACAACCCCGAGATCAAGAGTCAGATGTCCTACCAACTGAGCTGGTCAGATGCCTCGACATTTCAGTCTTTTTAATTTAAGGTATCCTAATAGGTATGTAGTAATATCTCATTGTGGTTTTAATTTGTATTTCCCTAATTACTAATGAGGTTGAGCATCTTTTTGTTACATACCTATACAGATATTTTTCCTAACTCTTAAAGTTGAGTCTTATCAAAATATCTTACTATTGAATTGTAAAAGGTTTTAATAATATCTGTATACAAGCAAAAGATTTTAATTTTTTTGAAGTCCATTTTTCAGTTTTTTCATTTATGGTTCACATTTTTGTGCCTTATCCCAAGGTCACAAAGATATTTTCCTACGCTTTGTTCCATAAGATGTATGTGTTTTTGCCCTTAAATTTAGGTCTATGACCCATTTTAAATTAATTTAGGTATATAGTATAAAGAAAGATCAAAGTTCATTTCTTTTCCATATGGATATTCAGTTATTATAAAAACCTTTCTTGAAAAGACAATTCTTTTCCTATCGAATTTCCTTGACACCTTTACTGAAAATCAATTGACCAGTAAGTGTAGGTCCATTTCCGGATTCTCAGTTCTGTTCCATTGATCTATCTGTCCATCCTTATGAATCCCTTCATTTTTAATCCTGCAGAACAGCATAATATTTAGAGAAAAATAATCATGTTCAATACCTTCCACTGAAGCATACAATTTATCAAAATTTAAATACCATAATAGCCAGACCAGGATGATTAATCTTTCTAAAAAATGTATTCTTTATTACACAGTTTAAAATAAAAGTGGTAATTAGACCATTTTAGATTTTTTTTTACTGGGACTAGAAAAAATTTGAAGGAAAAGCCTATTGCTTGAGGTACTAAACTATTATTAACTACTGTGTTGCTTATTATATTCATTAAGAATAATAATTTTCAAATTTAAAAGGGTTAAATAAACATGACTATGAGATAATTGAAGCATAGTAAGAACACACATTGTTCCCTTAAACTTGTTCAAGACTTTTTTTTGCAATGAATATTAAATTTCATTTATTTTTAGTATCCTAAAATCATATTCAGTATTTTCTTTGGGTATATGAATTTTATAATTATAAATCCATATGCTAATAATTTACATTCTTCTCTCCTCCTTAAATCCTCATACATATTCACTTATGTTGTCATACACAACAATGCACTTGTATTCTTTAATATCTATAAAATACTGGAGTATTGTCAAATTTCACTTTGACAGATTTGAAGCCATTTTGACACTTTTGAAGCTACTTTTTAAAAATTCAAATCCAAGTTAGTTAACATATGGTGTAACAATGATTTCAGGAATAGAATTTAGTGATTCATCACTTATAACACCCAGTGCTCATCCCTACAAGTGTCCTCCTTAATGCCTCTCACCTCTTTAGCCCTTCTCCCCACCCAACACCCTGCTGGCAACCCTCAGTTTGTTCTCTGTATGTAAGAGTGTCTTATGGTTTGTCTGCCTCTCTGTTTTTATATTGTTTTTGCTTCCCTTCCCTTATGTTCATCTGTTTTGTATCTTAAATTCCACATATGAGTGAAATCAGATATTTGTCTTTCTCTGACTGACTTATTTTACTTAGCATAATACACTCTAGTTCCATCTATGTTGTTGCAAATGACAAGATTTCATTCTTTTGAATGCTGAGTAATATTCCATTGTGTGTGTGTGTGTGTGTGTGTGTGTGTGTGTATACACCACATCTTTATCCACTCATCTGTCAGTGGACATTTGGGCTCTTTCCATACTATTGTTGCTAGTGCTGCTATAAACATTGGGGTGCATGGGTCCCTTCGAAACAGCATACCTGTATCCCTTGGATAAATACTAGTGCAATTGTTGGGTCGTGGGGTAGTTCTATTTTTAATTTTTTGAGGGACCTCCATACTGTTTTCCAGAGTGGCTGCACCAGTTTGCATTCCCACCAGCAGTGCAAAAGTGTTCCTCTTTCTCCACATCCTTGCCAACATCTGTCATTGCCTGAATTATTAATTTTAGCCATTCTGACAGGTGGGAGGTGGTATCTCATTGTGATTTTGATTTGTATTTCCCTAATGATGAGTGACGTTGAGCATTTTTCATGTGTCTGTTAGCCGTCTGGATGTCTTCTTTAGAAAAGTCAGACTTTTTTTTTTTTTTAAGATTTTATTTCTTGGGGCACCTGGGTGGCTCAGTCGGTTAAGCGTCCGACTTCGGCTCAGGTCATGATCTCACAGTTTGTGAGTTCAAGCCCCACGTCGGGCTCTGTGCTGACAGCTCAGAGCCTGGAGCCTGCTTCACATTCTGTGTCTCCCTCTCTCTCTGCCCCTTCCCTGCTCATGCTCTGTCTCTCTCTGTCTCAAAAAAAATAAACATTAAAAAAAAAGATTTTATTTCTTAAGTAATCTCTGCACCCAAAGTGGGCCTTGAACTCACAACTCTGAGAGAGTTGCACACTCTCGGAGATCTTGGAGGGCTCAGTGGACTGAGCATCTGATCTTGATTTCAGCTCAGATCATGATCATGATCCCACAGCTCGTGGGATCAAGCCCCACATTGGGCTCCATGCTGGGTGTAGAGCCTGCTTTGGATTTTCTCTCTCTGCCCCTCCCCCACTCAAACGTGTGCACACACTCTCTCCCTCTCTCTCTCAAAATAAATAAACTTAAAAAACAAACAAAACACACACACACACACACACACAAAAACACATCTCCTGACCAAGCCAGCCAGGCACCCAAACTGGTTCAAGTCTTTAACCACAGATGAATTACATCCATGGATATAAAACAATACTAGATGATGTAATGAATCATTGTCAGTAATTTTGAGAAATGGAGAACACAAGAATTGCCAGAAGACTGAAGATGCACAGATGTTTCCATTTTCAAAACATAAAAAAATAGATTCCAGAAACAAAATGCTAATGAGCATGATATTGAAAGCTGGAAAAATTATAGAACAGATGAAGCGTATAGTTTATCCACATTTTTTCAAGTAATCACTACAAAATAAAATAGGTTTTACACCAGCCTAAGTTATTTCAATTGCACACTGAAAATGGCTAACACGGATCCTGAATTATTGTAAACGGGTAGTAAGTATCTTTTTTAAAATAAAGCAACACTTGGGGTGCCTGGGTGGCTCAGTTGGTTGAGCGCCTGACTTCAGCTCAGGTCATGATCTCGCAGTTTGTGGGTTGGAGCCCGTGTCAGGCTCTGTGCTGACAGCTCGGAGCCTGGAGCCTGCTTCCGATTCTGTGTCTCGCTCTCTCTCTTCCCCTCCCCTGCTCACCCTCTGTCTCTTTTTGTCTCAAAAATAAATAAAACATTAAAAAAAATTTTAATAAAATAAAATAAAGCAACACTAAACCTTTTCTGATAACTCATATAATGGAAAGAAATGAAGTAAAAAAACAGAACCTAAGAAAAATTATTTTCAAAATATGTGTAATTCTACACTTAAGAAACAGAAAATCTGGAGGTGCCTGGGTGGCTCAATTGGTTAAGCATCTGACTTCAACTCAGGTCATGATCTCATGGTCCGTGAGTTTGAGCCCCACATCAGGCTCTGTGCTGACGGCTCGGAGCATGGAGCTTGCTTCGGATTCTGTGTTTCCCTCTCTCTCTGCCCCTCCCTGCCTCACGTTCTGTCTCTATCAAAAAATTAATAAACGTTAAAAAAATTTTTTTAAAAAACAGAAAATCTGGATGACATGGACTTTCTCAAATTATTGGAATTAATGCTCCCTGCTCTGTGCATGATAGGACTAATGACACTAAGTATAAATGGAGACATACTCATGTGGAAGTTGAATATATGAGTTTGAAGTCCAGGGGTAAAAACGGCTAAAAATATGAATTTGGGAATAGTCCACGCATTTGTGGTATTTAAATCCATGAGACTGGAAGAGATCACCTAGAAACTGAGTATGGACAGGGAAGACCAATGACTGAGTCTTGGGACTTTTAGAAATATAAGCAAAATTCATTAAATAAGATTGAGGACTGGCAGCCAGTGAGGTGAAGGCAAAGACATAAAGAGGGTGGGTCCTGAAAGCTACATAAAGCAAGTGTTTCAAAAGGAAGAAATAACGGACTGTGTCAAATGCTTCTGAGAGACCAGACAAGGACTGAGACCTGAAGGAAAGCGGAAATAGGACAAGAATAGGTTCAGTGGGACAAAGCCTAATTGGAATTCAAGATAAAATGGGAAGGGAAGAAAAAGAGACAATATTTTAAATAGTCTTTCTATAGAAAGGAGCAGAAAAAATTAGCATAGGCTAAGGGAATGTATGGCCAAAGAAAGTCTTTTGTTTGTTTTTTAGATTTACATGTTTGCATGCTAATTAATATAGAAAGAAAAAGTGATGATGTAGGAGAAACATTTCAAAAGAAAACGTTTTGAATGGTAATAGTATCCAGTGCACAAATTAATAATTTAGCCAAAGTTGGCAACCTGCATGATTCACTCAGACAAGGTAGTGTATATAGGCACAGATATTGTTCGAGTCATAGATTTAGGGGGCTTTCAGGTTCAGAGGGTATTTGGTTTTTTCTGAAAGCAGACATTGAGACAGAATGAGGAACCTAAGGTGACAATTGGAGAGGGAATCCTTTTTTTTTTTTTTTAAGTTTATTTATTTTGAGAGAGAGAGAGCATGAGTTGGGGAGGGGCAGAGAGAGATGGAGAAAGAGAATCCCAAGCAGGCTCTGCACTGGCAGCACAGAGCCTGATGCAGGGCTCAAACCCATGAACTGTGAGATCATAACCTGAGCAGAAACCAAGAGTCAGATACTCAACCAACTGAGCCACCCAGGTACCCCATGGAGTGACTCCTATGAAAGGAAAAGACATGGGTCAGGGGGGAGCCTTCAGATGTGATGTAGGCTTCTGTGATGCTGTCCTGACAATCTCTGTCAGCCTCACTCTAGAGTCAAGATTGCTCATTAGAGGAGTCCCACCTTGGATGGAAATGGATAGATCCTTGCATACTGTCTTTCTCTATCACTAGCTAGGGGCCACTCAAAAAGCCCATGGCCTCAAGCTGAAAGCTGAAGTGGACACTGAAGTCATTAGTAGCTGGAAGCTATCACCCAAAGACATCCCTAGAATTGGGTAACATGTTCTTTCTTGAAGGGGGATCTGAGTGAGTACATGACACAGAATAAGACAATATAGAAATTCTCTTTTGATTACCTTGATCTTCACAGTGAAATAATAAGCAAAGACATGGGCTTCAGTGGGAGAAGAGGAGAAGGAGTGTTGCAGTTTTGTGGAAAGAAGAGGAAGCATGAAATAGTTGAAGAGCGGAACTACGAATATGCAGGAATTAGTAAGCAGCACTGACGATCTAGTGGTGTTTGGTGGCTATAAATTTGCTTCAGGAAAAGAAGCAAGAATTATTGAAATAATTGGAGAAAACGTTTAGTATTAGACTTGAATCTGCCAAGTTAAAAAGCCAAATGCCAAGAAAAATAGAAACCAATGATTACACATGCTGTAGAGGCTTTTTTTTTTAATTTTAAATATTTTTAAGAAGAATTTTAACAATCAATCAAGAAAAACAAGTTATATGTAAAGAAACAAGCATCATTCTGACCTCTTATTTCCCTGAAGAAGCAATGAAACAACATCTAAAGTTAAAAGTTGTGTGCCAGGAAAAATAGAAAACCCAGCACGATCAGTATAAACAATAAAGCAGATTTGTTATCTCACATATGAATTTCTAAGTTGGCTCTGAGGTTGGCTAATTTAGTGACTCAAGGACCTAGGTTCCTTCCATGATTCTGCTTTGCCAGTCTCAGGGAATCAGTCTTGTCCTGAGTTACTCATCTTCTTATTGATAAGATGGTCCTGAAGATCCAGGCATTACAAGTACACATGACAATACCAAGCAGAGGAAGAAAGATCTCACTGGCTAGAGTTGTGTCACATGCCTATTCTTAAACCATTCATTTTAAGGAGAATGCGATTGGCTTAGTAAAGTGCACAGCTGGGTGAAGAGTAGATTACAAACAAAACCAGAGTTCTCTTAATAAGGAAAAAGGGGAAACAGCTGTTGGGTAGGCAACCAACAGTGCCTCCTTCATGAGAGAAACAAAACATTGTAACTTGAAATTAAAAACCCAGTCAACTATCTTTTTTTTTTTAATTTTTTAACGTTTATTTATTTTTGAGACAGAGAGAGGCAGAGCATGAACGGGGGAGGGTCAGAGAGAGGGAGACACAGAATCTGAAACAGGCTCCAGGCTCTGAGCTGTCAGCACATAGCCCGACGCGGGGCTCGAACTCACGGACCGTGAGATCATGACCCGAGCCGAAGTCGGCCGCTTAACCGACTGAGCCACCCAGGCGCCCCTATCATTTTTTTTATGAGAGCACACCACCCCATGCCCTTGCTGAAATTTTTTTCTGAAAATATTACAGATGATTAAAAGAAGAATAAAAACTCAAAAAGGGCAATCATGTTATGAAAGAGCTGGCGGTAATTATATAATCTGGTAAAATGAAGCTTAAGTCTACTTATTTGTTTTTAATAAGTATCTCTGCCAATTATATTGAAAAAATGAACACTTAAATTATATTTAAGCTAGGACTTGAAAACAGAAGTGTTTAGATCAGTGAAGAATTGGGGGAAAAAAACACTGTGGACAGAAGGAACAATATGTGAGCATTTCCTAAGGCTAGAGTGGAGATAAGCACAAGATAGTTTAGGCAGGAGTCAAATCATGCTAAGGCTTGGAGCCATGTTAAGGATTTGCAGTTTTATTCTAAGTATATTGAAAATCAATGATGTATTTTAAATAGAAGAGTGACATATCTGCTTTATTTTAGGATCCAAAATTACAGATTAGTGTGGGACAAGAATGGAAGTTGAGAGGCTATTATAGACAAGAAATTATGTTGCTTGGATTGGGAAGGAGTGTGAAAATGATGACTAATTGATAAATTGAAAATATGTGTACAGAGTCAATAGGACAAGCTGATGGAATGCATGTATGTGAAGATACGTAGAGGGAAATTGTAGAAACAATTCAAAGTTTTGGCTGTGTGGGTGGTAATGCCATTAACTACAATGAGAACTACTAAAAGTTTAACATGTTACATGTTAACATGGGAAAAGAAGGGGAGAGGGGAACCAAAAGCTCTATTTTGAACATTTTAAGTGTGAGATACCTGTGAAACATCCAAGTGAAGATGTTAAGTATGTAGTTGAAGTTCAGAATAGCGGTCTGAGCTGAGATATATTTTTGGAAGTCTTGGCACATATATAGAAGATACTTAAAACTACATGAAATGAAGGGTGCCTGAGTGGCTCAGTCAGTTAAGTGTCTGACTCTTGGTTTCTGCTCAGGTTATAATCTCTCAGTTTGTGAGTTCAAGCTCCACATCAAACTTTCAGTGCAGAGCCTGCTTGGGATTTCTCTCTCCTCTCTCTCTCTCTTTCTTTCTCTCTCTCTCAAAAAAAAAAAAGGATTAATTAACATAAAAAGAAACTACATGAAATGAAAAAGTATCTAAGGAAAAAAAGGAAAAGAAATCCCAGCATATATATGAGGTTGTATCAAGAAGAAGAAAATAAAAGAGATGAAAAAGGAACAGGCGATGAATAAAGAGGAAGACCAAGAAAGCTTTGGCATCATAGAAACCAAAAATAAGGACAGAGTATCCAATTGTGTCAAAAACTCAGAAAGTCTAATTAGGTGAGGCTATGCACATTTTCGTTACATATAGCAACATAGACGTTGATGGTCATAAAAGCAGTTTCAAATGAGAGTTGGTGGCAGAGGTGGAACTTCAGGTTTCAATGGAACTGAGAATAAAAAGAATGTGAGGGAGTGGAGATAGCTTGTTTTAAACAGCTCTTCTGAGAAGTTTGGCCATGCAGAAGATTGGAGCAATATCTGGAAAGAGATGGGGCTCAAGGTAAGTGTTTTTGGAGACACTAGGGGTGCATGGCTGGCTCAGTGAGTAGAGCATGCAACTCTTTATCTCGAGGTAGTAAGTTTGAGCCCCATGTTGGGCATAGAGTTTACTTTAAAAAATAAAAATAAAGATGGAAGATACTAGTATATATTTAAATCCTGATAAATGATCTGATAGTGAGAGGTTGAAGATATGAGGGAGATGAGGTTTAATTGAAGGAGTGTCTTCAGAAGGCTTTAAACCCTTAAACAGATTGAGAGAATGGAATCTTGATGTATTCATCCCTCAATATAGTTACAGTAGTCCCGCCTTAGCTGATGTGGATATGTTCCAAGATTCTAGTGGATGCCTGAAACCTAAGATAGAACTGAACCCTATATATCCTGTTTTTCCTATACATATATACCTATAATAAAGTTTAATTTATAAGTTAGGCACAGTAAAAGATTAACAACAATAACCCATAATAGAATAGTTGTAACAGTATACTCTAATAAAAGTTATGTGAATGTGGTCTCTCTCTCAAAATATCTTACTGTACTGCACTCACCCTTCTTACGATGATGTGAGATGATAAAATGTCTACATGAAGTGAAGTGAGGTGAATGATGCAGACATTGTGACAGTGTTAGACTGCTTTGGCCTTTTTTTTTTTAAGTTTATTTATTTATTTTGAGGGGGGGTAGAGAAGGCACAGAGAGAGAGGCGACAGAGGATCCAAAGCAGGCTATGTGCTGACAGCAGAGAACCCATCGTGGGACTGGAACTCATAAATCAGAAGATCATGACATGAGGCAAAATCAAGAGTCATACACTTAACCAACTGAGGCACCCCAGTGCCTCTATTGGCCTTCTGATGATATGAGGAGGATCATCTGCTTCAGGACTGCGGTTGACCTGAAACCATAGAAACCATAGAAAACCATAGAAAACAAAACTGCAGATAAGGGAAGACTACTGAATTGAGTGCTATATGTCAAGCTCAGTTCTAGGCACCAGTGTTATAAGAATTAAGAAGACAGCCAATACAACTGCCCTCAAAAACTGTGTTTTCTAAAGTGGAAGAAATAAAACATGGAAACAAGTAAACAAATGCACAAGATCATTTTGAATACTCATAATTGCTATAAAGTAGTCAACAGTAAGTCCGTGTGCTGAGAGTGAAACCATCCTCTGCAAGTATCCATGTATTATCCATCAGTGGAAACGAAATGGGAACTTCCAAATCACATGCAACCCAGGCAAGACCCCACTTTTCCTTCTCTTAAAACTCAGTCTTCACCACTATCTTCATTTCTGGGACCAAAAGAAGAAATATCAAACATTCAATCCTAATTTATGCCATTCATCAGAAACCGCATGCTCCAGACACATCCTTCACTCTCTAGCCATTAATCCCTATACTGTTCTATACATCACTTTTCCTGATCCCATCTTCCACCCCTCTCCAGGATCCAAAATCTTTCCACTGTTAGTCCCTCTGGAACTCAAAGTCAGTCTTCAGCAAAATCACAATTTCTTTAACATCTTCTTTAAATATTTCTTTTACCTACTTTATCTGAAACCTGTGTCTCCCTTAAGGGCTCTGCTTCTTCTACAGCTCTTTAAACTAGTGGTAGTTTTACCTCCCACAGCCTTAATATCACAGGGCCTGAAGTTGGGGGTAGGTGTTTTTCTTGCCCTTTAATAATGCTTCCAGAACGTTTTCCCTTCCTTCTCTCCTCAAAAACAGTCATCTTTAAATCTGGTACCATCTAGACTATAGCACCTGTTACGTATTCTTGTTGAAATTCTCTTCCAATGCCACAATTTACTTGTCTTTGGTCCTTGAATCTTTTAGCTCCTGGATCACTTCATCCTCTCTAATACTTTTCCTGTCACTATTCTTAGGGGTTTTGAGATCCTCACTGATGACCCATCTAACACCTGGCCTCTATTGTTGGTCTCTCCTCCTCAATGACATTGCTCTTCACTTTTTGTTAGCTACTCACCCCTAAAATCATACTAGATCTTTCATTACCACTAACCCCTACACAATCTCAATTTCAAACATCCCATCCTCCAATCTCCACCTAATTTCTAGAATTGCAATGCCAACCACACTTCAATACCATTGGTATCTATAATCCATTGATTCCACCACTATTTCATTGTCTCTTATGCCCCTCTTGTCTCACTTCTCTCCACTCAGGTGTTATGTGTTGAATTGTGTCCTCCCAAAATGAATTCATTAGGGTGGGTCTTAATCCAATAGGATCGGTGTCCATACAAAAAGAAAAAATTGGAACACAAAGGGAAGACAACCATTTGAAGATAGAGGTAAAGATTCAAATTATGCTACCACAAGCTAAGGGATACCTGAGGCTATATCAGGGTGGAAGAGGCAAGAAAGGATACATATGGAGGGGAGGAGCCAAGACAGAACAGCATGGAAGTTTTTTGTGTGTCTCGCGTCCATGAAATACAGCCAGACCAACACTAAACCATCCTACACACCTAGAAAACTGGAGGATTAACACAACAATCTGCACAACCTGAACCACAGAATTGAGCAGGTACACGGCGCAGAGAGGTGAACTTGGGGAGCGAAAAGGCACAGGAAGGGAGGTGCTTTTGTGAGTGGAGAGAGGACAGAGACTGGGTGGGGGGGGGGGGGAATACGGGAAAAGCACCCCTCCCCAAAAGCAGCTGGAGAGAAAGTGGAAAATTGGAAACAGCCACAGGGACTAAACCAAAAAGGGAGAAAGGAGAAAGGAGAGGGTTTAAATTCCATTAAGACTGTAAACAAGGGAAGCACAGTCTGCAACTCCGCAGCTCGATACCTGGCAGTGCTCTGGTGGGAAGGGGGAATCCCCAGGAACAGAGTGGGGTCCAGGAGGTTCTCAGGCCACACGGGGAAAATCGGTTCCACTGCTGGAAGGACATTTGGTAGAGATTGTTGAAGCCACCTGGTCCCAGCAGACCCCAGAGAACGGCCACATTCACTGGTGCTGGAACAAGGTCGTTGAGGGTGAAGCCTGGTGCCAGATGTGTGTTGTGATTTTCCATAATCCCTGACGTGCTGCTGCTACACTATCTCGCGAACGTTTTCTGGGACGGGCTGGCACGTGGCTGCAGTCTTAGGGCACTGGCAGCAGCAGGGGCCAGCAAGCGTTCCTGGGTGCAGCCGACATTCGGCCATTGCTCATTCGGCCATCGCTTGGTGAGATCCTCCCGCAGAGGGGCAGAATGGGTCAAAGACGCAGTCCTTCAGAAGTAAGGGGCTGGGGAAAACAGCCGGAAGTGAGACAAAACTTGGGTGAGAGGTACTGCCTGGGGCCTGGTCACAGACAGTGGAAAAGCAGGGAGAGGATGAGAGCTGAAGACGGAGGACCAGTGCGTGATTGCTGATCCGGGAGAACAGACGGGGTGGCTGGGTGGCGCCATTTTTCACCGCCCCCGCACATGCGCATGCACACCGGAGAGCACCGCAACAATCCACCCCAGCAGGCTAACAGCGCCATCTAGAGGAGAGTGGAGCCGTTACACTGAGCCCCGCCTGGGCCAACTTCGCTCTTCAAGAACACAAGTCTCACTGCCGGCTTAATTTATGGACTATAAAGAGCTACATGGACTGACCTCTAGGGGAAAACGAAGCAATTTCAGTCCTACTTCAATCTGTTAGCAGGTTCATCTATTCAATTTTTTTTTCTCTTTTTCCTTTTTCTCTTTTACAATTCTTTTTCTTGAATACAGAAAGAGAAAAAACTCATTTTTATTTTCAATTTTTGTTGAAAATATCTGTCTTTAATTTTTATAACTATATTTTTACTCTTGTGTAAATCTTTTCAAATTCTACTTCCGTCATTTTATTTTAGTCTACTTCAGTGTACTCACCTTTTCAAATTTTCAAACAATTTCCTTTTTTTCTTTCTTTTTCTTTTTTTCTCTTTTTAATTTATTTTCTTTTTCTTGAATGCAGAAAGGGAAAAACTTCATTTTTACTTTCATTTTCTTTAAAAAATATTTTTATTTAATTTTTATTACTATATTTTTTGCTTTTAGGTGAATTTTTTCAAATTCTGTCTTACTCCCATCATTTTATTTCAGTCTACTACAGAGTATTCACTTTTCAAATTTTCAAACGATTTCTTTTTTTGTCTTTTTCTTTTTTTTATCTTTTTATTCTTTTTCATTTTTCTTTTTTCTTAAATACAAAAAACTAAAAAATTCATCTTTTTAATTTTTATTAAAAATATTTTTCTATAATTTTTTTCAACTATATTCTCTACTTTTGTGTATTTTAGTCTACTTTAGTGTATTCATTTTTTCAAATCCTCAGTTTTCTTTTTTTCTCTCTCCCCCCTTTTTTTGTTTCTCTAGTCTGTCAAACCACTTTCTACACCCAGACCAAAACACACCTAGGATCTAGCATCATCTATTCGATTTGTGTGTGTGTGTGTGTGTGTGTGTGTGTGTGTTTAATTTTTAATTTTAATATTTTTTTAATTTTAATTTTTTTAATTTCAATTTTCTACCTCATTAATTCCTTTTCTCCCTTCAAAATGACAAAACAACGGAATTCACCCCAAAAGAAAGAGCACGAAGAAACAACAGCCAGGGATTTAACCAACACAGACACAAGCAAGATATCTGAACCAGAATTTAGAATCACGATAATAAGAATACTAGCTGGAGTCGAAAATAGATTAGAATCCCTTCCTACAGAGATAAAAGAAGTAAAAAATAGCCAGAATGAAATTAAAAATGCTATAACTGAGCTGCAATCACAGATGGATGCAGTGGCGGCAAGGATGGACGAGGCAGAACAGAGAATCAGCGATATAGAGGACAAACTTATAGAGAATAACAAAGCAGAAAAAAGAGGGAGATTAAGGCAAAAGAGCATTATTTAAGAAATTAGA
This sequence comes from Felis catus, assembly GCF_018350175.1. NCBI lineage: Eukaryota > Metazoa > Chordata > Mammalia > Carnivora > Felidae > Felis > Felis catus. The sequence continues at coordinate 120,600,821 of NC_058374.1, forward strand.
GAAATCAGTGACTCATTAAAAAGGAACAACATCAGAATCATAGAGGTCCCAGTGGAGAAAGAGAGGGAAATAGGGGTAAAAGGGTTATGTGAGCAAATCATAGCGGAAAACTTTCCTAACCTGGGGAAAGACACAGACATCAAAATCCAGGAAGCACAGAGGACCCCCATTAGATTCAACAAAACTGACCATCAACAAGCCATATCATAGTCAAAATCACACAATATTCAGTCAAGGAGAGAATCATGAAAGCAGCAAGGGAAAAACAGTCCCTAACCTACAAGGGAAGAAAGATCAGGTTTGCAGCAGACCTATCCACAGAAACTTGGCAGGCCAGAAAGGAGTGGCAAGATATATCCAATGTGCTGAATCAGAAAAATATGCAGCCAAGAATTCTTTATCCAGCAAAGCTGTTATTCAAAATAGAAGGAGAGATAAAAAGTTTCCCAAACAAAAATTAAAGGAGTTTGTGACCACAAAACCAGCCCTGCAAGAAATTTTAAGGGGGATATGTGTGTGTATATATATATATATATATATATATATATATATATATATATATATATATATATATATCTCAAAAGCAATAAAGATTAGAAAGGACCAGAGAACACCACCAGAAACTCCAAGATGCTCTACAAGCATCATAATGGCAATAAATTCATATCTTTCCATACTCACTCTAAACGTCAATGCACTCAATGCTCCAATCAAAAGACATAGGGTAACAGAATGGATAAGAAAACAAGATCCACCTACATGCTGTTTACAAGAGACCCACTTTAGACCTAAAGACACCTTCAGATTGAAAATAAGGGGATGGAGAACCATCTATCATGCTAATGGTCAACAAAAGAAAGCCGGAGTAGCCATACTTATATCAGACAATCTAGACTTTAAAATAAAGACTGTATCAAGAGATGCAGAAGGGCATTATATCATAATCAAGGGGGTCTATCCACCAAGAAGACCTAACAATTGTAAACATTTATGCGTCAAATGTGAGAGCACCCAAATATATAAATTAATCACAAACATAAAGAAACTCATCGATAGTAATACCATAATAGGCGACTTCAACACCCCACTCACAGCAATGAACAGATCATCTAATCAAAAAACCAACAAGGAAACAACGGCTGTGAATGACACCCAGGACCAGATGGACTTAACAGATATATTCAGAACATTTCATCGTAAAGCAGCAGAATATACATTCTTCTCCAGTGCACATGAAACGTTCTCCAGAATAGACCACATAATGGGACACAAAGCAGCCCTATGTAAGTACAAAAAGATCGAGATCACACCGTGCATATTTTCAGAACACAAGGCTATGAAACTCGAAATCAACCACAAGAAAAAATTTGGAGAGGTAACAAATACTTGGAGACTGAAGAACATCCTACTAAAAAATGAATGGGCTAACCAAGAAGTTAAAGAGGAAATTAAAAAGTATATGGAAGTCAATGAAAATGATAACACCACAACCCAAAACCTCTGGGATGCAGCAAAGGTGGTCATAAGAGGAACGTATATAGCAATCCAGGCTTTTCTAAAGAAGGAAGAAAGGTCTCAGATACACAACCTAACCTTACGCCTTAATGAGCTGGAAAAAAAACAGCAAATAAAACCCAAAACCAGCAGAGGACAGGAAATAACAAAGATTAGAGGAGAAATTTATGCTATCAAAACAAACAAACAAAAAAAACCAGTAGAATCAATGAAACCAGAGGCTGGTTCTTTGAAAGAATTAACAAAATTGATAAACCACTAGCTGATTTGATCAAGAAGAAAAAGGAAAGGACCCAAATAAACAAAATCAAGAATGAAAGAGGAGAGATCACAACCAACACAGCAGAAATAAAAACAATAATAAGAGAATATTGTGAGCAATTATATGCCAATAAAATGGGCAATTTGGAAGAAATGGACAAATTCATAGAAGCATATACACTACCAAAACTGAAACAGGAAGAAATAGAAAATTTGAACAGATCCATAACCAGTAAATCAAATTAGTAATCAAAAATCTCCCAAAAAACAAGAATCCAAGATGGCTTTCCAGGGGAATTCTACCAAACATTTAAGGAAGCATTAACACCTATTCTCTTGAAGCTGTTGTTTGAAAAGAAAAAAAAAAAAAAAAGAAAAGAAAAGAAATGGAAGGAAAATTTCCAAACTCTTTCTATGAAGCCAGCATTACCTTGATTCCAAAACCAGACAGAGACCCCACTAAAAAAGGAGAACTATAGACCAATTTCCCTGATGAACATGGATGCAAAAATCCTCAACAAGATATTAGCCAACTGGCTCCAGCAATACACTGAAAAAATTATTCACCACGACCAAGTGGGATTTATAACTGGGATGCAGGGCTGGTTCAATATCTGCAAAATAATTAACATGATTTATCACATCAATAAAAGAAAGGACAAAACCCATATGATCCTCTCAATAGATGCAGAGAAGGCATTTGACAATATACAGCATCCTTTCTTGATAAAAACCTTCAAGAAAGTAGGAATAGAAGGATCATAGCTTGAGATCATAACAGCCATATATGAAAGACCCTACGCTAATAACATCCTCAATGGGGAAAAACTGAGAGCTTTCCCCCTAAGGTCAGGGACAAGACAGGGATGTCCATTCTCGCCATTGTTATTCAACATAGTATTGGAAGTCTTAGCCTCTGCAATCAGACAACACAAAGAAATAAAAGGCATCCAAATCGTCAAGGAGGAGGTCAAACTTTCACTCTTTGCAGATGACATGATACTCTATATGGAAAACCCAAGAGATTCCACCAAAAAACTGCTAGATTGATTCATGAATTCATCAAAGTTGCAGGATGTAAAATCAATGCACAGAAATCGGTTGCATTCCTGTACACCAACAATGAAGCAACAGAAAGAGAAATCAAGGAAATCGATCCCATTTACAGTTGCACCAAAACCCATAAAATACCTACGAATAAACCTAACCAAAGAGGTAAAAAATCTATACACTGAAAACTATAGAAAGCTTATGAAAGAAATCGAAGAAGACACAAAAAAATGGAAAAAGATCCCATGCTCCTGGATAGGAAGAAAAAATACTGTGAAAATGTTGATACTACCCAAAGCAATCTACATATTCAATGCAATCCCTATCCAAGTAACACCAGCATTCTTCAGAGAGCTAGAACAAATAATCCTAAAATTTGTAGGGAACCAGAAAAGACTCCAAATAGCCAAAGCAATCTTGAAAAAGAAAACCAAAGCAGGAGGCATCACAATACCTTCAAAGACTTCAAGCTATACTACAAAGCTGTAATCATCAAGACAGTATGGTACTAGCACAAGAACAGACACCCCGATAATGGAACAGAATAGAGAATCCAGAAATGGACCCACAAGCGTAGGGCCAACTAATCTTTGACAAAGCAGGAAAGAATATACAACGGAATAAAGACAGTCTCTTCGGGGCGCCTGGGTGGCGCAGTCGGTTAAGCGTCCGACTTCAGCCAGGTCACGATCTCGCGGTCCGTGAGTTTGAGCCCCGCGTCGGGCTCTGGGCTGATGGCTCAGAGCCTGGAGCCTGTTTCCGATTCTGTGTCTCCCTCTCTCTCTGCCCCTCCCCCGTTCATGCTCTGTCTCTCTCTGTCCCAAAAATAAATAAACATTGAAAAAAAATTAAAAAAAAAAAAAAAAAAAAAAGACAGTCTCTTCAGCAAGTGGTGCTGGGAAAACTGGACAGCGACATGCAGAAGAATGAACCTGGACCACTTTCTTACACCAGACACAAAAATAAACTCAAAATGGATGAAAGACCTCAATGTACGACAGGAAGCCATCTAAATCCTTGAGGAGAAATCAGGCAAAAACCTCTTTGACCTTGGCCACAGCAACTTCTTACTCAACACGTCTCCAGAGGCAAAGGAAACAAAAACAAAAATGAACTATTGGGACCTCATCAAAATAAAAACTTCTGCACAGCGAAGGAAACATCAGAAAAACTAAAAGGCAACCGATGGAATGGGAGAAGATATTTGCAAATGACATATCAGATAAAGGGTTAGTATCCAAAATCTATAAAGAACTTAAACTCAACACCCAAAAAACAAATAATCCAGTGAAGAAATGGGCAAAAGACATGAATAGACACTTCTCCAAGGAAGACATCCAGATGGCCAAGTGACACATGAAAAAATGCTCAACATCATCATCAGCGAGATACAAATCAAAACCACATTGAGATACACCTTACACCTGTCAGAATGGCTAACATTAACAACTCAGGCAACAACAGATGTTGGCAAGGATGTGGAGAAAGAGGATCTCTTTTGCATTGTTGGTGGCAATGAAAGCTGGTGCAGCCACTCTGGAAAACAGTATGGAAAAACTTAAAAAACTTAAAAACTTAAAAAACTAAAAATAGAACTACCCTATGACCCAGCAATTGCACTACAAGGCATTTATCCACAGGATACAGGTGTGCTGTTTCAAAGGGACACATGCACCCCCATGTTTACAGCAACACTATCAACAATAGCCAAAGTATGGAAAGATCCCAAATGTCCATCGATGGATGAATGGATAAAGAAGATGTGGTATATATATACAATGGAGTATTACTCATCAATCCAAAAGAATGAAATCTTGCCATTTGCAACTACATGGATGGAACTGGAGGGTATTATGCTAAGTGAAATTAGTCAGAGAAAGACAAAAATCATATGACTTCACTCATATGAGGACTTTAAGAGACAAAACAGATAAACATAAAGGAAGGAAAACAAAAATGATATAAAAACAGGGAGGGGGACAAAACAGAAGAGACTCATAAATTTGGAGAACAAACTGAGGGTTACTGGAGGGGGTGTGGGAGGGGGGATGGGCTAAATGGGTAAGGGGCACTAAGGAATCCACTCCTGAAATCATTTTTGCACTATATGCTAACTAATTTGGATGTAAATTTAAAAAAATAAATAAATAAAATTAAAATTTAAAAAAGGATACATATGCCCCTAGAAGCTTTAAAGGGAGCACAGCCCTGCAAAACACATTGATTAAAGACTTCTAGATTCCATAACTGTGAGACAATAAATTTTTGTTGTTTTAAACTACTCAATTTGTGGTAGTCTGTTATAGCAACCCTATGAAACTAATACACCAGGTTAAATTATATATGGTCATATGATAAAAATTATTAAATGGTTGGGGGGGCGCTGAGTGGTTCAGTCGGTTAAGCGCCTAATTCTTGATTTTGGCTCAGGTCATGATTTCATGGTCATGAGATTGAGACCCGTGTTGGGCTCCACGCTGGGTATGGAGCCTGTGTAAGATTCTCTCTCCCTCTCCCCTTGCCCCTTCCCCATTTGAGTGCACACATGCTCTCTCTCAAAAAGTTATTAAATGGTCAAATGATAAAATCATCCCCTTGTATACACTCTGAATTCTCTTGCTTTTCTTATTTTGTTGCACCTGGCTAAACAATAAGCCGTGATTAAATCTAATTTTTACCTCTCTCCATGACTATACCTGCATGGTTAAACCTGGCTTGAGTAAAATACACAACCTTTGGTCTCACTTAAAATACATGATTATTAACTGTAATTGAACCCTAATGGTGTTTGGCAATCATATTGTATTTCTCTACTTCATTCATTCTTCCTTTCTCCTATAAAACTCATTATCTTCTCTCTCTTAACACCTCCAACTACACCTCCCTAATCCTCACTCTTAGCTAATGACCTCACTACCGATTTCAATGAGAAAATACAAACCTTCATAAGAAAATTTCCACAAGCTCCCACATCACCTCACCTACTTGCATTTGTTCCCATATTCTTTGCATTCTATCTGTGCTACTGGCTAAAACCAGTCCTTCTACTTGAGCACTAAATACTATCCTCTCTTGCCTACTCAAAGATATTGCTCCAAAAATGTCCTTTTTCTTCTCCATCATAAAAATTTCCCTCTTTACTAGATCATTCCTCATAGCTACTATTTCTCCTTTTCTAAAAAAAAAAAAAAAAAAAACAAAAAACTAACCAACCAACTCCCCTCCAGTTATAACCCTCTCTCCTTCCCTTCATGAAATGACATTTAATCATTTGTCATGACAGTTCTAGTTTATACTTGATTATTAATCAAATCTTGGCTTAATTATTAATGGTGCTCTTTTCAAATGTGTTTGTTTGGAGTGCAATTCATATGGTCAGCTTATGTATTTTTTTAAATTTTTCTTAAGGTTTATTTATTTTTTGAGAGAGAGAGACAGAGTGTGAGTGGGAGAGGGGCAGAAAGAGAGAGGGAGACACAGAATCTGAGGCCGGCTCCAGGCTCCAAGCTGTCAGCACAGAGCCCGATGTGGGGCTCGAACTCATGAGCTGTGAGATCAGGACCTGAGCCAAAGTCACACGCTTAACAGACTGAGCCACCCAGGTGCCCCAGGTCAGCTTATGTTTTAATGTAAAACTCCTTCAAAGAGTTATCTATGCTCATTCTCTCCAATTGCTCACCTTTTATCCTCTCCTGTGCACCACTGCAAATAGGTCTTGCCTCCACCACTCTATTGTCCATATTGTTCAACCTAATTGTCAATTTTCACTCCTCATCTTTTTGACCTTTGAGCAGCATTTAACATGGCCAATCATTCTCCCCTTCTTAAACAATTTCTTCACTTGGCTTTCAGGGCACCACACTGTCCCGATTTTCCTCCTGTCACTGCCTCAGGGTCTCCTGTCCTGGTTCTTCCTCACTTCTCTGGCCTCTGGACACTGGAGTGGCAAAGAGCTCAGTCTTTAAACCTCTTCAGCTTTTTATTCCCTTCTCCTTTTACTTATTCCTTCCTTGTCATTCTACCAAGCTACTTAGGGAAGGAGCTAAAATCCATCATACCTCCCCCACAACACACACACACACACACACACACACACACACACACACACACACACACACAGAGGTGTGCTCAAATAACAGTAGATGGTTCCTAACTTTGTCTAAGGAAGAGGGTAATCTGCAGGGATTTCGTTTTTGCTGAATGTGGGTGCGTGATCACAGATGAAATGTTCAGATCCAGAGAGGTCAAACACTCTGCTAGGCATTTCAGTAAATTGCTCAGGTCATAAAGCACAGACTCCTATTTCACTAACTGCATCCAATCCAATAGCAAATCCCCAATGGCTGCACCTTCAAATTATATTCAGTTTCCAACCACTTCTCACCACTTCTGCTCTTTCAGCAGTTCTGTCCCTACACCTTTCAGTTGATGTCACACAAAATTTCATCTTTATACACTGTGTCTCCAAAAATATTAACTAATAACTTAATGCATTAGTCTCTTAAATTATATAGATAAAAAATATGGAGTTACAAACCAAAATTACAATAATACTAGCTTTTAGACTGTTTTTAAAAATGTATTAGTCTCTTAAATTTTATGGAAAACAAAAAATAGAGCTACACAACATTGTTACAGTAATACTAGCTTTTATCACTGTCTATGTATTTACCCACAGAGCACAAGCAGAAGAGGGGCAGAGAAAGAGAGAGAGAGAGAGAATCCGAAGCAGGCTTCAGGCTCTGAGCTATCAGCACAGAGCCCGACTCGGGGCTTTAACTCACCAACAGGGAGATCATGACCTGGGTCGAAGACAGACACTTAACCAACTGAGTCAGCCAGGGGCCCCTGTAATGTCCTTTCATTTCAATTCTGTTTGCTTTGTTTTTAATGATGACATTCAAACAGATAAGAGTGCTTCTGAGGATACAAACTTTGTTTAAACCTTTTGGAAAGTAGTTTCTATCATGAGAAATCCATGGCCTTCGATGCAGTTATTCTACTTTTGAGAATCTATCCTAAGAAATTAATCCAACATATAGATAATTTTTGGGCACAAAAAATGTTCATTATAGAGTTATTCATAACAGTGAAATACTGGGAAAAATCCAAGTAATTAACAATGGAGCAACTGTTAAATAAATTTTAGTATATCTACTCAATGAAGTATTATATAATAATTAAAATTATAAAGAACTGAGTGACATGGGAGAAAATTTTATGATATATTAAGGAGTAAAACTATTTCGTGATTACATAAATGTAAATGCCAAGTAATTTGTACAATTGAAAAATAAAATGATGAGAACATTTTAAAAATAGCACGCTCAGAAAATATACTAAGAAGGTTATTTTAGAACTAAGTGAAAAATCCAAGCAATTATGCTTAAACAACAACAGTAACAACAAACAAAGTACAAGGTTGTGATAGTTGGGATAATGACCCCCAAAGATTCACCTCCCTCCCTAGAACTTTATGTTGTTTTCCATGGCAAAAGGGAGGGGCTCTGCAGACATAATTAAGGTTACAGACCTTTAAACTGAGTGACTATCCTGGATTATCCAAGTGAGCCCAAACTAATTGTAGGAGCCCTTACAAGCAGTGAACTTTCTGTAGTAGAAGCAGAATGGGGAGGTCAGGAGATGTGAAGTATGAGACAGGCCCAAGCTGCTGTCACAGAGTTTGAAGATGGAGAAAGGGTGTCTCAAGCTCATGAATGTGGGTAACTTCTAGAAGCAGAGAACAATTGTCAGATGAGAAAGATAGCCAGCAAGGAAATGGGACGGCAGCCCTAAAAGTACAAAGAACTAATCTTGGCTCACAAACTGTGCTTGGAAGCAGATTCACCCGAGACCCCAGCAAGGAATGCAGCCTTGCCGACACCATGACTTCAGCCTTGTGTGACCCTAAGAAGTGAGCCCAGCTGAACCACACCATTCCTAGAATTCTGACCCACTGCACTGTGAAATAATAACTCTGGTATTTTGTTATGACAGCAATAGGAAACTAACACAGAGGGTGAAATGTAGGAGATCAGTTAAAAAACAAATGCCATGAGTGCCCTATGTTTTCATATATTTTTGATCATGGAGACAACATACATACTCTGGAAGAAAACTTAATAGTATCACAGTTATCACCAAGGAAGGGCTGGAAAGGGACAAAACAAGATTGTCAAAGGCACCAAACCACTCTTAATATAATGATACGATAATGAAAGGATAAAACTGTATGGCCATCCAAGAAGGCACCGCTTGGGAATGTGGGTGGAATGAAGAGAGATTACAAAGTGGTTGTAACCTATAAATGTTGAACCAACTTGTGAGCTTGCCTATCTGGACATGTAGCTTTCTCTGATGGCTCTGATCAAGTCAGTATAGTTAATACCATCATTTAACTACAGATCCACATTGTCTCCATTCTTTCTCGGGTCAGCATCCCTGTGGAAGACTTACTAGGAAGACATATGGAATCTCCCTTTCCTGGTGCTTCGTTTAAGTTATCCTGGGACTAGATTAATACAGGCAGTCTAGTTTAGATCAGGGTCAACACACGAAGGCCAAGTGCCTATTTCTGTAAAGATGTGCTGGAGTATAGCCACATCCACTCCTTTACATATTGCCTGTGGCTGCCTTCCCTCTACAGTGGCAGAGTTGAGTACCTGTAACAGAGACCACATGATCCACAAAAAACTATCGCTAGATAGAAAAAAATTTTGTGGACTCCTGGCCTAATATATATCGGGCTTAAATGAATGAAGTAAATGGGAAGACTTACACTCAAGTTTAAGAAATAAATTGCAAATATACAAGATAGGAGACCTGAATCAGCAGTAATGTACTTGAATGGAAAAGTCCTGATGGTTACAAATCAGCAAAATTATATATGGAAGGGGAAAGTGCTTTAAAAACCAAGTAAATATACTCTTGGACTCCCGTAAAAAGACACATCTGAACCAGTAGTGCGGTTCTCCTGAAAGCAACCATGCTCCAATACATATACTCTTGTCTCCAAACTGTTCGCTGCCTAGAAACTTCTCTCTAGTCAATTGACACGTCTTTCAGACTTTGGCTTAGATGACATCTCCTCTCGGAATTACTCTGATTCCCCAAGGCTGGGTTACATGCACTTATCATAGCACTTAACACATCATATTGAAACTGAAATTTGCCCATCTCCCCCACCAGATTGAATCTATGGGAATAGTGATTGGGAATAGGTAGCTGGTATCCTAACATCAGACCTGCTGCCTGCCATTTACTAGCTTTTAAATATGTTTTGTGTTAGTAAATCCCACTGTATTCCTCGTCGGACCACGTGGTGTTAAGTATTCAGTGTCGGTGATTTGCACTGTTGATTTCCTACTCAAATCTATCTGCTTCCTACCCTTCTGGTAGGCAGAGACCCTTTTAACCAGGTTCTTACCTTTGAGTGACCACATACTCAGGGAAGCATCCACTGGAAGTGATTAATTTTAACCAATGGTGGTTTTGACAGGAATGCGATGTATTTCAAAACAAGATATAAGGGCGCATCTGCTGAGGAATTTGGGGAGGTTTTATTTAAAAAGAAGATGAGGGAAAACACGTTTTTTCTTTCCCCCTGTGGATGAAGCTGTGTAAAGAGATTTTGCTTGGAGCTTGCTGTGGTTAACTCGTAACCATGAGAGAAGTATGAAGCTAAAATGCCCTGCAATGAAGAAGACAGAAAGATGGAAAGAATATAATCCGTGATAACATCAATGAGCATCAGTAACCACTCATCTCTAGATGTATTGTTTTGTAATATGAAACATTAAACCACTTCTACTTAAAACTTTTAGGGAATCACTACCTTTAAAGTCGGTTTTCTTTAAATTGTAGACAGAGACATCCAAACTTATTTAAATGTTTTAAGAGGGACTTTAGCAAACTGGGGTACATCCAAAAGACAAATAATGGTAAAGTCTTTGAACAAACTGTCTTTTGAAAAATAAGGGATTATGGATGCTAAGCCTAGAAAAGAGACTTGGCAGGAGATATGATCACTTTTTTATGTGAATAAAAAATGTAGGACCAACATGTAGTACAAGGGAGATGTTCTAATTCACTAATAGGAAAAAAAAATGGCCAATTAGAACTACTTAAAACAGGAAAGTTTGTCTGGTAGAATGTTTTCTCATTAGGAATTTCAGCTGTAATTTGGTGACTCCATGTTGGAAACTCTGGATTTTTTTTTTTTTTTAATGTTTATTTTTGAGAGAGAGAGAGAGAGAGAGAGAGAGAGAGAGAGAGAGAGAACCCACAAGCTGGGGACAGGAGGAGAGAGAGGGGAACAGAGGATCTGAAGCAGGCTTGGCACTGACAGCAGAGACCCCCATGTGGGGCTCAAACTCACGAACCGGGAGATCATGACCCAAGCCAAAGTCGGACACTCAACTGACTGAGCCATCCAGGCAACCCTCTGGACTGGTTTTGAGTGGGAGGCTGAACTAGAGGACTTCTAAGTTTCCTTCCAACTCTTCTGCAATTTTATTCTTTGACTTAATGATATATTGCAATATTGACTGTACAAACAGGAAGGAAAAAATGAATATAAAACCACTAGTGTATATTATTTTTATTATTTGTGCTTCAACTTCTAAATTTGGTCACATACTAAAATGGTCTCTGGGCATACTAATGAAGCTACACAAAAAGTGGATCGAAACAATATCAAGCTAATCCTCCCTAACAAAACATATTTACAAGAAATTGAATTCTGAAGGCAAAAAGTGGGGGAGGAGACTAAAAGATACATGTAAAAATTGCAAAGTATTAACTGTACCCCCACTAAAATTATAGAAAAGGCTCATATACATTTACAGTATTTCTCAAATATCTGTACTAATGTAGCAAAAACCTACCACTTTTCATAAAGATATTCTTGGCCTGGGCATATTTTTATTGATATAATTCTTTAAATTATGGAAATTTATAGATGGGATATGAAAAAGTTGCTGAACTTGCTCATTCCATATGCCTATTCAGACTCTCTTACCTTCATAACTTTTATTTTGCACAAAAAAATCTCATTCAATTGCAAGGGATGAAGAAAGTAAAAATAAATCAGAGTAAAGAAAGCAGCAAATGAGCACACGCACCCCAATGTTTACAGCAGCGCTATCGACAATAGCCAAAGTATGGAAAGAGCCCAAATGTCCATCGACGGATGGATGGATAAAGATGTGGTTTCTACATACAGTGGAGTATTACTCAGCAATCAAAAAGAATGAAATCTTGCCATTTGCAACAACATGGATGGAACTAGAGTGTATTATGCTAAGCAAAATTGGCCAGAGAAAGACAAATATACGACTTCACTCATATGAGGAATTTAAAATACAAAACAGATGAACATAAATAAGGGAAGGGAAGCAAAAATAATATAAAATCAGGGAGGGGGACAAAACATAAGAGACTCTTAAATATACAGAACAAACTGAGGATTGCTGGAGGGGCTTTGGGTGGGGGAATGGGCTAATTGGGCGAGGGGCACTGAGGAGGACACTTGTTGAGACGAGCACTGGGTATTATATGTAGAGGATGAATCACTGGATTCTAGTCCTGAAATCATTATTGTACTATATGCTAACTAACTTGGATATAAATTAAAAAATTTTTAAAGAGCAGCAAATGATTATCATACCTGTCTGTGCTAATTATGCTAATAAGTATTATGAAGCAAATATCTTGAATTTGGACAAAATGCTAAGATGTCATATTATTGCTATACCAATAAAATGTCTCCACTAGCAGTGAATTTCCTCACTTTCCATGTTGAAATTAGAATCTTAACAGTTGTGGGCATATCATTTAGTGAAGAACTGAATTTCTGCATGTGCCAATTTTTCACATTACATTTAAGAATTTTCATATCAGGGGCGCCTGGGTGGCTCAGTCGGTTGAGCATCTGACTCTTGATTTCAGCTCAGGCCATGATCCCAGGGTTGTAGATCAAGCCCTACATCACTCAGTGTGGAGCCTGCGTGGGATTCTGTCTCTCTCCCTCTGCCCTCTCCCCAACTTGCGTGTTCTCTCTCTCAAATCAAAATAAATAAATAAACATTAAAAAAAAAAAAAAAACAGAATTTCCATACCAATTTTTTGCTTTGGGTTTTAACTGAATTCCTTCCCACAAATCTTTTTCAAGTGCTTTATTATTGGAATATTGTCCACCATATTCCTTACACCGTATTTGTTTACTATGGTTACTTTAAAAATTTCCTGCTCTGATTATACTATATATCTATTTTAATTGGAATGATTTTATTTTTATTTTTTTCAACGTTTATTTATTTTTGGGACAGAGAGAGACAGAGCATGAACGGGGGAGGGGCAGAGAGAGAGGGAGACACAGAATCGGAAACAGGCTCCAGGCTCTGAGCTGTCAGCACAGAGCCTGACGCGGGGCTCGAACTCCCAGACCGCGAGATCGTGACCTGGCTGAAGTCGGACGCTTAACTGACTGCGCCACCCAGGCGCCCCTTGATTGGAATGATTTTAAATATTGGGAATGATAGGCTTTGATCATACCCCTGTATTTATTTCACTCATATCCTTCAGAGATACTTCTGATCTCTATTTATTTAAGCTTTCATTCATATACCTATTTTTTATTCTCATTTATTCTTAATGGCATTTGTGATTCAGTATTTGAGTGTTTTGTCATGTCAGCCAAAACAATTCTGCCAAATGGCTGCAAGAAAAAGACTAAATCACCTCACTGTGCTCTCCTAATCTCCATCACGCTCAAGTATTTCTTCACTAATTGAGCAAATATTTTTTCATATAAACAGTGAAGAGTTAAGAATGAGTATTGTACTTAACATTCAGTTTAGTATAACTTGTAAAGAAGGAATTGACTTTTGATAGATGACACAAGCAAATTGAAGATAAAATCTAATTTATAATAAAGTACTGCCTTTTTGTCTAAATGGTTTCAAATCTTTTAAAACCCAGTTTACTCTTCTTTTGATTTAATGATATGTTTTCTTCTAAGAACAAAACATTATCACATATGTTTTATTACACAAGTAGGAAAAAAAGACATTAAGTTCATTTCATATCTCTTAAAATTTTTCTGAGTTTCAAATTCTCAAACCTGCAAGACTACACAATAGTGTTAGCAACATATATGCTGCATTTCAATACTGTAACAGTAACGTGAGTTTCCTCCACTCTACAAGAATTCATCAGACATATATGCTGCATTTCAATACTGTAACAGTAACGTGAGTTTCCTCCACTCTACAAGAATTCATCAGACATCTAATATTTGGTAAAAACAATCATGCTTACATTTTTGCTTCCTTTTACCTTTGTATTTCTCAAATAAAGGTGGCAAAAAATTAAAAAAAAACTTATTGAGTAGTATAATTTAATGAAGAAATGAGTGTTTTAAAAACATTATTTGTGTTTCTATATCCTGTGTTAAGTCTAGCTTTTAGTATTTCACATTTTTAAAAATAAACTGAAGCTTAGCTCAAAATTTACTTTTTTCAGCATCTCTAGGAATAAGTGAGTACCAAAATGAGATTTTTGTACTTTAAGGAATTAGGCACTACTGATCCTGTGTACTAGTCAATTTGTCAAAAATCGAAAACTATTTCAGCCAGTACTCTTTTGGCCTTGTTTCCATTTTGTTTGGCTGATAGGACTGTCAGATCTTCACAGCCACAACACCATATGTTACAATCAAAGCCAGATGACATTCTGGCACTCTAGCAGTTTCATGAAGTGATGTGCTAATTTTCTGTTTTGTGATGGTTTGTGATAAATCAACTACAAGTTCAGAGACTAAAAATTCTGAAGAAAACACTATCGCAAATTTCTCCATTGCCCACCTTTTTCTTTCCCTAAGGACTCAAAGTGTCTGTTCCTTTAAATAACTACCACTATTTACTTTCTACCAGTGTTCCATCTCTCCTCAATCCAACGTAGAGGAAAAACTTAATACCTAAAAAACACCCTTGATACCTCATCCACTCATTTTATTCTTTCAACAGATTTATTGAGCACCTACTATGTGCCAGCCACTGTATGAGGCATAAGGAATACAAAGTTGAACATTGACAACAAAAACACAGTTCCTGTCCTCATGGGGGTTTACAGTCTAGAGGGTCTACATTAATCAAATAAATACATATAAAATTACAAAAATGTTCAACGCTAAGTAGAGGTATGTTCATGTGATAACAGACAACAGTGGTTCTTACTGTGTGACCAGAATTAAGGAATGCTTCCCTGAGGAAGTGATGAATAAGTGAGATCTGAAAGACAAATAAGAATTAAACTAGGCAATGCAACAGGAAGAGGTATTTCAAGACAAAGGAACACAAACAAAGGCTCCTGTGGTGGAAGAAGCACTTTAATTCCCACTCATTCCAGATACTTGAAGTGCAACGAAGTAACAAAGTAACTGAAACACGATGTACAATTATGTGCCAGCCACCCTTTTAATGGTTTGGACATTAACTCTTTTAATGCTCAGAATTACACCCTAAATAGTGGCTCTAACTTAAATATTTTTGTTTTCATCTTAAGAGCAAGAAAAAGCCATTAAAGTGGGTAAGAATAGGGATGGGGGGGCTGCCTTGATTAAAACTGCACTTCAAAAGAGAATTTTGCCTGCAGTAGAGTGAATCAGAGGGGGGCCCAGAGGAGCTGTAGGAAGACCAGTCAGGAGGCAACTGCAGTGAAGCAGGCAAAAGGTGCTGATGGTAGCTAGGGAGGCGATGAGAGGTGGAGAGAAGCCAACAAATACGAGAGATGACAGGACCTGGTAAAGAGCTGACGGTGGGGGGCAGGTAGGGAGAGGAAAGTGTCTAAGAGTAGTTCAGGGTTTCCAGTTTGGGAACCAGGGTGATGGTGGTACCATTCACTGAAATAGGAAATGTCTTGAGGAGAGTGGAGATTAATAAAAACTTGTTAAAGTGGAAGTTATTATAACTCTTGTTGTGACAAATACCAAATAACTACAACAAATCCAGAAAGGAGTTTCTGGTTAATTTTTCTACATATATTTTCATGCAATCACACCTAGCCATTCTTATGTGGCTTAAATAAAAATAACATTTCATCACAATTAATGTCACAGGGTGGTCTTTTGAAATTCTAGGACAAAATGAGATAAGAAAAAAAATACAAGATACTAAGAAAATGTTTTTGATGTACATAAAATTAAAAGGCAAAACACAATTACCATTTCAGCCCGTGACCACTAACATCTCTGGCTAGAGACTCAGTGCAAATAACATAAAAGTAAAAATAAATAAAAAATATGGCAACTTTTTTTTCTACTTTATGGTCATTAAAAAATTCTGGTAAGTTTATCATAGGTTTACTCCTGTATTTCTCACACTGTGAAAAGGTTGGGGTTAACTTAAACAAAGGTTCTCCCACTATCTTCTAAGTAGTTTGAAAAATATACACACATCACACTTGCACAATTAAAAGTATTATATTTATCTTATAAAAAAAAAAACAGATAAAAGTAAGTAAATGACTCCTTTCCCTACCTCTGGCAAAATCTGTGAATTAATGACAAAGGTAAAATAAAAACATATAATTGGGATTTAAGTCAAAAGGGCAAGTTATTGATTGTGATTTCAGTCAAGTCACTTGTTCTTTTTTAAGCCACAGGGTTTGTTTGGTAAAAGTTATAAAATGTGAGTAATACCTACCTCCCAGATTTGTTGTGAGAATTACATGAGATAATGTTTTTCAAAGTGCTTTATGAATTTTAAATCTCTATAAAAATAGTACTCACTATAAATTTAAAAAGTCCAACAAAGCATATAAGAATGCTCAAATCAATATTAATTATCATCTCTACTGTTCATATGCTTCTTGAGAAGGCCAAGTAAACTGAAAAGGAAAAAGGAAAACATCCAGCTTCTGTAACACTAAACAATTACACCATAAATTTAAAACTTCTATGGAGCAAATAAGGCAGTCCTGAGAAACTGTCAGCTCTGAAGAAGTTAATGTCCCATCAGTCCTGCTTTTGTGTAAGAGACTGCTTTTGTTGAATACCTACAAATCAACAGTACTCTAAACTAAGCATATAAGCTGTATGTTTTAAATCTTTAATTAGACCTTTGCTTTTAGTCTAAGACTACTATATAGTTTTAGATTAACATGGTTTAAAGGTGATTTTTAAAATACTCTGAGGTAAAAAATTAACAATTTAATTTGTTCTTTGCTATATCCTCAGCTCCCACAGCAGGCCTGTATTTTTAAATAATGTCAATGAAAATGGATGTTACAGAAGGAAAAAAAAAGGCCAGTATTGTTTTCAGTGAAATCTAAATCACTCCAACACTTAATGTAAATGAAACATGTATTTTCCTCCAAGTATTCCGATATAGGGATGGCTATGGAAGTCATGCCAAACAAGCAAAGCACCATAAGTGTTGTAATGTCATTTAAAATCTTCAAGTATCTTAAAGAAAGAGTACTCTGAGCTGTTTCATGTTATAGCTTGGATATATTTATGTTTAAGAATGTGAATTTTAAAATAGACCCTACTTAGTTTAATTCTATCAGAAATATATTTTAAATCTTTAAAAACATCTGTTTCTTAAACACTCATAAACTTTTATAATGCATGATTTTCTCTCTCACGTTGGTTTCAATCTTAACAATCCCTAGAAAATAGAATTCAAAATGTACCATTATTCTTATTATAGAAGATAATATTTATATCACAGAGACCTTTAATCAAAACTAGCTTTATAAATACAATATGTGTAAACATCTACCTAATATGTTACTACAAGAATGGTATGAAATTTTATGTATATGAAAAGAAAATTCTCTGCAAACATTCCCCTCCTTAAATAGAGAAAAGATAAAGGTAAAGAAATAATATAAATAGTATTAATTAAAATTCTTGTAGTTACAAATGCTACCAAATGTAGGGATAGTTAAATTACTCTTTTACTTCTAACATAAACTGTTTAAGGAATGTACAAGTAACGCTTTCTAAATCAGTTGGCCATATACTGTAATGCTTTGCTTTTTTACAGTTTGTGCTTTTTATTTTTACATTTGTACGATCTTTTAGTTGAAAATTATAGCTTTAACTTATACAGTTTATTGATCATTTTAAATGATTTGTTTTTCACATTTTCAAGTTACTTTGAAAGTTCAGTAGGGTGATGATTTTCCAGAATTTTCAAGCCCAGTCAATATAATTTATTAACTTGATTGGACTTTTCCACAGTAATTAAATAATTATAGATTTAAGTACATAATTTTAATAACATTTAAAAGGTAAGCCTCCTTTTAATTACATTAGCCCTAAAAGCATTTGAATCTTTGTAAATAAATTATTAACAAATAGTGATAAATAAAACCAGCAATCTGTGGGAACACAATAGCTTTCCAATTTTCTTTTTAAAAAGTGCCTATAATGTGATATCAAAATTAAGAAATGACACCTTCTTTCCATTAGGCATGTAATTATTTTACAGTATGTGCTGACTTCCCCATATCATACCAGTTTAAAGGAGGGTTAAACCCCAAAACACAAAACAACCAAAAGATTGTAATGCCCGTACCTAATACTTTCTAAACTGGCTTTGGAACAGTCACCACTTCATCACATTCTACTTCATTTTATTGTCATTTCATGAAAAGGAAAGTCTTCTGCTAACATAACATTATAAATACAACCTCCCTACTCCACAGCTATTAATTTTAATTTTTGATTGCCATTCCTGTTATTCAACTGTCATCTTCTTTATATGATGAAGAAGAGCATCTTTTTCCAAGTGAGCCTCTGCAAGAGCCATTTTAGCTTTGGCCAATTCCTGTTTAAGAAATTCATTCTCTTCCATGAGCTGAAATGATAAATTTGGGAAGTAAGAGAATTTAATCATTTTCAGAATATACAGACTATTTACACAGTATATAAAGGTGTGACACTTGGGATAGTAAAAACACCCAGTGCTGGTGAGAGTGGACTTAAGATGAAGCACTTTATAAATCTAATAGTGATTTTGTTTAATTTCAAATCCCCTCGACCTCTCTGTGGTTTTACACACTGCTGACCTTGCTCTTCCTTCCTAAGCCTCTCTCTTTTACCTTTTATGCCTCAGTTCTTTCATGTTTATCTCTGTTCACCCACAGGCTTTTCTTCTTTTCCTCTGCTGTTTAAGAACCTTAAATGTTACTACTCTGTTAGATTCTGTAATTGGTCATCTTATAACTTGAGTCACTCACTCTCTTAGATGATCTCATCTACTCCTATGGGTCTATCACATAACTTGATCTAGCACGAAACTTTGTCTTGAGCCACAGGCCCATATTCTGAATATCTCATTAAACATTTCATCCAGATGGCCAATAGGTCTCCCCTCCCACATTAAGACTCAGTTGAAGTACTTTTTCCTCTTCGAACTATTCCCTAACCCCTAACTATGAAGATTTAATGATAAAACTCAGTAAGACCTTTCTCTCCTCCAAAGCACATTTACACAGATACATTAATATATACATGTTTAATTTCAAAAAGTTCTCAAGACTTCTTTGGGTCTAGCTTAAGAATTCCTGCCTTAAACCAAGTTGGGTATTCCCTATATTTCTCCGATCTCCAGCATTGCACTTGCATTGCAGTATGTTATGACCATCAATTACACACTCCTATCTTTCCCACTAGACTTCAAGTTTCTTGATGGGGATGATATATTGTTCAATTTTCTATTGCTAGCTCAAAGGTGACATCCAAAAAATTCTGGTGAACAGATAAGTAAACTCATTCTTTGGTTCTAGCATAGAGAATTAAAATTCTGCTGGATATTTTATTTATAATAACAAAAATAAGAAGCAACTCAAATGTTAACAAATATTAAGAGGAAGAATTAGAAGTGATAGCATGGGGTACCTGGGTGGCTCAGTTGGTTGAGCATCCAACTCCTGACTTTGGCTCAGGTCATGATCTCACAGTTTCATGAGTTCGAGCCAGCCCATGTCAGGCTCTGTGCACAGAGCCTGCTTGAGATTCTCCCTCTCTCTCTGCCCCTCCCCTGCTTGCACTTTTTCTGTCTCTCTCAAAATAAATAAATAAACTTAAAAAAAAGTGATAGTACATTCACATCCATATTACTCTGCCATTAAAATAAATATGAAGCATATGTAGCAATATGGAAAAATATTTGTTAAACCATGTTAAGTAAAAAATATATATAGTATATACATTAGAATAATAATTATTTTGAAAAATTATGGAAAAGAGTCTGAGAGGAAAATTTTTAAAATATATATTGATAGCACTGCAGACAGTTAGAATGCATTAAAGTTGTTTAAAAATATTTTTCCAATGTTCTGAAATATTATAATACTTTCACAAACTTAAAATCAAGACATCAAAAAGAACCTATCCTCCAGGATTCTTTTCTAGATTCCAGGAACTGGTACTCTCCCACATTTACTCCTCTACCTTCTCATTAGACTACAACCTTTGTGAAGGCTGGGAATGTTCCAATCTTGCTCAACACTATATCCATGGCATCTAACACAGTGCCTGGGCACATAATAAGCACTCAATAAACATTATTTAAATGAATAAATGAATAATGTTTTAACTTTTTAGTATCTAGTATTTGTTTTAATTGCCCAAATTGAATGAGAATAAATTAGTTTTCCTATTACCTGTTCCCTAGTAAAATCAAAGGAGCACCCAGGAAAGTTAACCAACTGAGAAGGCCAAGGAACCTCTGGACTTGTCTGAGTGGCTTGAGTGATGCTGTGCTGTTCCTTCACATCATACTCTTCACTGGCAAGCAGGACTGAGTCACTTTTGACTTTGTTTTTCAAATCATTTCCAGTGTTAAGCATCTGAGAATCTGATTGGACAAGTAAAATGCTCAGGTAACATTGCAAAATATGTGATATATATTAAGTTCTATTGTGAAAAACTAATTTTAGGAAATACATCTCTATTAGTATGAAAACATTATAATTAAATAGAAACACAAGTTAAGTCAATAAAGCCAAAAGCTCGTTCACTGAAAAGGTGAACAAAATCAACAAAAGTCTAGTTACACTGACAAAAAAAAAAAAAAAGAAAGAAAGGAAGAAAGAAAGAAAGAAAGAAAGAAAGAAAGAAAGAAAGAAAGAAAGAAAGAAATTACTAGAATCCGAAATTAAGAAGGTGACATTACTATCAACCTTACATAAATAAAAATTAAAAGGAATACTATGAACAACTATACACCAATAAATTAGATTAACCTACATGAAACAGAATAATTCCCCAAAACCCAAAATACTAAAATAGACTTAAAGAAGAAATAGACAATGCAAATACACATATAGCAGGTAAAGAGTCTGATCAAGAATCAAAAAACCTACCCACAAATAAAAAGCCCAGGCCCATATGGCTTCAATGGTGAATTATATCAAACATGGAAAGATTTAACTACAAATCTTTACAAACTCTTTCAAAAATTGAGGAGCATTTCTCAATTCATTATATAAAGCCAGACAAAGAAACCACATGAAAACTAAAATGAATATGCTTATATAAATATGAAAATAAAAATCTTCAACAAAACATTAGTAAACTGAACCTCATAGTATGTATAAATAATTATACACCATGACCAAGTGTGATTTATCCCAGGAATGCAAGGTTAATTTAATATCCGAAAATCAATTAATGTAATACATCACATCAATACAACAAAAGCCACATGATCATCTCAATAGATGGAGAAAACGTCTGAAAAAATCAACACTTCCATGATAAAAATACTCTGCAGACTAGGAACAAAAGGAAACTTCCTCAATTTGATACAGGGCATCTATTGAGTTAATATCATACTTAATGGTAAGAGACCAGACATTTTCCCCCTAAGATCAGGAATAAGACAGGATATTTGTTCTCACCACTTTCGTTCAACATTATCCTAGAGGTTCTAGCCAATGCAATTAGGCAAACAAACAAACAAACAAAAAAGTAAAAGGAATCCAGATTAGAAAGGAAAAAAATAGGGCACCTGTGTGGCTCAGTCAGTTAAGTGTCTGAGTCTTGATTTCAGCTCACGTCATAATCTCACAGTTGTGAGATTGAGCTGGGCATGGAGCCATTCTAAAATTCCCAATCCCGGGGCGCCTGGGTGGCGCAGTCGGTTAAGCGTCCGACTTCAGCCAGGTCATGATCTCGCGGTCCGTGAGTTCGAGCCCCGCGTCAGGCTCTGGGCTGATGGCTCAGAGCCTGGAACCTGTTTCCGATTCTGTGTGTCCCTCTCTCTCTGCCCCTCCCCCGTTCATGCTCTGTCTCTCTCTGTCCCAAAAATAAATAAACGTTGAAAAAAAAAAAAGATTCCCAATCTCCCTTGCCCCCTCCCCTGTTTGTGTGCACACATGCACTCTCCTTTGGGGGGGGGGGGAAGGAGAAAAAGAAAAGAAAAGAAAAAAGAAAAGGAAGGAAGGAAGGAAGGAAGGAAGGAAGGAAGGAAGGAAGGAAGGAAGGAAAGGGAACAAACTATCTCTATTCACAGATGACATGATCTTATATATAGAAAAAAAGCCTAAAGAATCCACTAAAACACTCTTAGAACTAATGAATAATCTCAGCAAGGTTGAAGAAAGAAAGAAAGAAAGAAAGAAAGAAAGAAAGAAAGAAAGAAAGAAAGAAAGAAAGAAAGAAAGAAAGAAAGAAAGAAAGAAAGAAAGAAAGAAAGAAAGAGGAAGGAAGAAGGAAGGAAGGAAGGAAGGAAGGAAGGAAGGAAGGAAGGAAGGAAGGAAGGAAAGGGAACAAACTATCTCTGTTCACAGATGACATGATCTTGTATATAGAAAAAAAACCCTAAAGAATCCACTAAAACACTTAGAACTAATGAATGATCTCAGCAAGGTTGCAGGATATAAGGTCAGTATACAAAAATCAGTTGTTATTCTAAACACTTGTAATGAACAATCACAACCAAAATGAAGAAAACAATTCTATTTAAAATGTCACCAAAAAAATAAAATACTTAAAAATAAATTTAACAAAAAATATGCAAAACTTATGCTCAGAAAATTCTAAGCTTTCAGTAATCTCTTTGACATCAGCTGTAGCAACAATTTTCTAGATAGGTCTCCTTAGGCAAGGTAAATAAAAGTAAAAATAAACTATTGGGACTATATCAAAATATAAAGTTTCTGTACAGCAAAGGAAATAATCAACAAAACTAAAGGCAACCTATTGAATGGGAGAAGTTATTTGCAAATGACATATCTGATAAAGGGTTAGTATCCAAAATCTATAAAGAACTGATACAACTGATTACCCACCCTCCAAAACACAAATAACCCAATTAAAAATTAAAAAAAAATCCAATTAAAAAATCCATAAAAATCCAGACATTTCTCCAAAGAAAACATCCAGATGGCCTGTTCAAAAGACACATGAAAAGATGTCCAACATCATTCATTCATTAATATCTGGGAAATGCAAATCAAAACTACAATGAGACATCATCTCACACCTGTCAGAATGGCTAAAATCAAACAAAGAAGAAACAACCAGTGTTGGCAAGGATGTGGAGAAAAAGTAACCCTTACACACTATTGGTGGAGATGCAAACCAGTGCAACCACTGTAAAAAACAGTATGGAAATTCCTCAGAAAGTTAAAAATAGGACTACCCTATGACCTAGTAATTGCACTACTGGGTATTTACCCCCCCCCCCCAAAATACAAAAACACTAATCTGAAGGGATACATACACCCCTACATTTATTGCGGCATCATTTACAATAGCCAAACTATGGAAGCAGCTCATGTGTCATGGATAGATGAGTGAATAAAGTAAGATGTATACATACATGGAATATTATGAGCCATCAAAAAGAATGAAATCTTGCCATTTGCCACAACACGGACGAGGAAGAGAATGTAATTGCTAAGCAAAATAAGTCAGAGAAAGACAAATACCATATGATCTCACCCACATGTGGAATTTACAAAAACAAATGAGCAAAGAAAAAAGAGAGAGAGACAAACCAAGAAAAAGACTCCTAACTATAGGGAACAAACTGATGGTTACCAGAGGATGGTTGGGGGGAGGGGAGCGGGAAGGAGATGTAATAGGTGAAATAGGTGATGGGGATTAAAGAGTACACTTATCATGATGAATAAACAAACAAACCCAAAACTACAACGGTAAACCACTTCATACTCACTAAGATGCCTATAATAAAAAAGTCAGGTATTAATGAGTGTTGGCAAACAAGTGAAGTTGGAACTCTTATACGCTGCTACTGGTAAATATGTAGAATGGTGCAACCACTATGGAGAACAGTCTGGCAGTTCCTCAAATGGTTAAAAAGTTACATGTCCCAATAATTCTATACTTAAAATGTATACCCAGAAGAAAAACTTATACATACATGTTTATAGCAGTATAATTCATAATAGCCCAAAAGTAGAAACAATCCAAATGTCCATCATGCAATGGATGGATAAACAATATTTAGTAAATCCATATAATAAATATTATATTATTTGGCCTTACAAAGGGATGAAGTACTAATATATGGAACGACATTAATGAACTTTGAAAATATCTAGCCAAAGAAGTTAGTAATAAAAGGCCATAATACTACATGATTTCACTTATATGAAATGTCCAGAATAGATAGGTAAATCTACAGAGACAAAAAGTAAATCAGTGGTTGTCTAGGGGTGGAGGAGGAATGGGGAGAGACTGCACCATTTGTGAACATATTAAATATGACTGAATTGTATACTTAAATTGGGTGAATGGTATGGTATGTAAATTATATCTCAAAAATGTTTTTATTAAAAATTAATTTTTAATAAAAAAATTAGGCAGAAAGTATCTACGTCAACATTTTTTCTTCCTTTTTGGATCATATATAGTCAGAGCACTTTAGGTTGCATGTGAACTGAAGCCCAAATCAAAACTTGCTTTTAAAAAAGAAAATGTACCTAAAACTTATATAACATTGTGAGTCAACCATACTTCAATAAAAAAATAATAAAAATTTTTGTAATAAAAAAGGAAATGTATTTGACTCTAACAGGGAGTCCAAATGATGGTGCTTCAGTCCATCACTGATAGTGGATATTGGGTTCATATGATGTCTTCAGGAGTGTCATTTTAGGAACCTGATTTTATATTTCTAAAGTCCATTTTTCTTTTCCTTTGTGTTGAACCAGTCATATGATGGCAAAGATGGTCTCTAATGACCCCAAACAAGTTTTACAGCCTGTGACCCTTTCTCTCTTAGTGTCCCTATCAATTCACAAAACCTCAATACTTGGATCATAGTCAACTCATGTACCACTCACTGTGTCCCAAAGGCTGGTTTTTTTTTTTTTTTTTTGAGAGTGTGTGCACACATGCACAAGCGTAAGTGGGGGAGGGGCAGAGGGAGAGGGAGAGAGCCTCAAGCAGGCTCCATGCCCAACGCAGAGCTGGATTTCAAGATCATGGGATCGGGACCTGAGTCAAAGACTCTTAACTGACTGAGCCACCCAGTACCCCCATCCAAAGGTGGTAGTCTTTTGATTGGTCAAGCTGGGACCTATTCCCACTTTTGTGATAGGGTCACATGATTGTCAGGTCCACCAAAATAACATGAAATGAGAGAATGGCAGTTTGCCAAATCAAATTGTATTGAGTGGACTAAGGAGTAATATCTGCTCAATATAATTTTTCCCCTTAAAAAGATTCCAAGAAGAAATAATTGCCAAATTATTCTCCATGATGATTCCATCAATTTTACCCCTACTCTCTAAATGGAATAGTTCTATTTACATGGTTAAATGACATCAAGTTGAGTTTTGGTCCATTCTATGCTTCATTTTATTATAGTGGTCCCAAATCAGAAACTACTTTTTATAATAATGGCTTGCATCAGTTATGTTTTTAGTAATATAACTAGAAAAAAACTACAAAAACTGTTGTGTTGGTTCAGACTTGCATACCACTCAGCTTGGTACTGACTGTAAGAGAAACTTACAGAAACTGTAAGAAAATACTATGCCACAGGAAAGCCAAGTTCTATACTCTCTAATAACACCTCTACTTGATTAGCAACTTATACTTTCATTTTCAGACTTTAAAAGGAGCAAAACTTCTTTTAAACGAAACTTGTCACAGAATGCTAATATAGACTAAAAATAAGAGCTGAGTTACACTGACTATAGTTAGGATAATAGAGGACCCAGGACTTCCTCTATTTAGCTTATATCTCACTTCTCATGGGATCCTAAGAATAATGAAAAAACACTGACTAAACAATTCTGAAATCCATTTATTTCAATCATTGGGAGATGGATGAGGAGAAAAAAGGGAAGGAGGAGACAGAAGGGAAGAGAAAGACATATGGGGAGAGGGAAAGAAGGAACGAGGCAGAGAAGGAGGGAGAAGAAAGATGGAGAATGGAAGAGTGGGGAGGATGGGAGGAGAGGAAGAGCCATGTACAGGGTAAGGGGAGATAAAGAGGGAGAGGAAAGTAAGGAGGAGGAGGTAGGAAGTGAAAAGGAAGAAATAAAAAGGAAGAGAATGGGCAGGAGGAAGAAGGTAAAAAGATGAGAGGGAATGGGAAGAGAGAGAACCTGTGAATGATAGAGGTGATTGGAATCTGTTAGAGTAGAAAGATCTATTTCCTTTTATATAAAGAGCTTCTTTCAAGTTTTTTGGACAAATTATGATGAAAAAATCCATGCCTCTCATGGATGAAATGGGCAGCTTCTTACAGTAACATACTTTTTCCCTTAGCACAGGCTCTTTCAACTTGAAGAAGCCACTCGATGTGTCTAAACTTACATTTCTTCATTTGCAAAATGGAGGTGATAAGAATACTTGCCTTAATTATCTCAAAGGGTTCTGGTAAGAATTAGTTGATATTTAATGTAAAATAACTTTATAAATTGGCAAGCATTATCCAAATATTAATTGTTATCAGTACTACAGAAGGTATTGATAAATTTCTGACTTTAAATATAGACTTTACTAGTTATTTGTTTATTCCAATAAGAAATTTCTATTCATTTTTCTTCTCTGGTCATACAGACTCTTCAGAGTTTAGGCTTTACACCAACCACTAGGTTTCATTACTAAAAAAATCTTCCCACATTCCCCGTTAGGAACCATTACAGCAATGATTCTAGGAGTGTGTATGGAAGAGCTGCTTATTACAGACCTTTAAATATACATTGCCCCTTCCCCATTACGTTCTGATATAATCTATTGGGAGGTAGTCCCTCCATCACAATCGTTTGGGTTGAGAATCAATGCCACAATAGCCATTGCTCCAGATGGGAGACTGTTTTGATACTTTGATGCCTTAAATTTGATGCTTCTGAGTTTAGATATTTTTAAAAATCTAGCATATGTCTTTTCCTCTAATATGCCCTCACTACCTAAAGTGCTCTGCTGAAAAGACCCAATTAAATATCATTTTAAAGACAAGAAAAAATATATTCTTAAAATGTAGTACATTTAATAAGGATCAGCTTCTAGTTTTCCCAGATGTAAGAAATTAAGTGCACAACATGTGAGACATGCCTTAATGAGAAAATAAAAATAGTTATTTCCTTGCTTTCATTAGGGTAGACTAGTAACTAAGACATGATTTTTTTTTTTTTTGAAATTCACACAACTTTAAAGACAAATGCAAACAGAATTTCCATATTGAACCAATCTTCATGCATATACCTTTGCCTGACCGGTGATTTACTTTGGCCTTTAGCTACTGCATTAAAATACAGCTCACAGGGTGCCTGGGTTACTTAGTCCCATGAGCATCAGACCCTTGATTTTGGCTCAGGACAGGATCTCACGATTCCAAATGTTGCAAAGGCCTCCCTGAATGGGATTCTCTCACGCCTCTCTCTGCCCCTCCCCCACTCATGCTCCCTCTCTCTCTCAAAATAAATAAAAATCTAAAAAATTAATAAAATACAGTTCACAATTGGTAAAATATATACATACCTAACTGTAAAATACAGATAAGAAATGTTGGGGAGAACACTCAAGGAGGAGAAATTTCCAAGCACCTTGGTTTTTTTTTTAATGTTTAAATTTTTTTATTTTTTTAAGCCAACTCTACACCCAACATGGTGCTTGAACTCACAACCCTGAGATCAGGAGCCATAAAGCCCCTGGATTTTTAAATTAGTTTTTTACTCATTTTAATGTTTAATTCTATTTCTCTAATATGTGTATGCAAGTGAATTTTTTCAGATATTACAAACCTCTCATTTAAAAACAATATTGCTTTTGTCTTCTTTAGCAAAGAGTACTTATTTGGTAAGTTAGGTTCTGCATTTAGGGAATGTGAGAAATGCCAGGAATCAATCTTGAATGATAGCATTTTAGAGTGGGGAAGCATTAAAAATAATCTAATCTCACTTCATTGCCAATAATTCCCTAAGAATTACTTTAAGGATGTTTTAAAATTTATCAAGCATAAATATTTTATTTTCTGCTATACTTTTGTGTTAATGACAAACCTTATTTCACTGAAATGAGAGAAACAGTCTGCATGAACTGTAAGGTTTGGAATCAGGTGCTATTTCTTTGAGATTCAATAAATAGAAGTTTCATGGGTATTTAAATATTCCTGTTTTTTGAATCCATATATATACATATGGATATATATGTTGTTAGATAGATAAAAGTTTATGACTGACTTGTGTTTTGGGAGGTCTTTTATCAATGAAATCTTTCTTTGGGGTCAAAAAATTTAACAGGCACTTCACCAAAGAAGATAAACAGATGGCAAATGGCATATGAAAACATACTCTGCATCATATGTCATCAGGGAAATGCAAATTAAAACAACTTATGACTAAACAGTGATTTAGAATGGTCAAAATCCAGAACAGACAATAAATGCAAGGAAGGATGTGGAGCAGCAGGAACTCTCATTCACTGCTGGTGAGAAATGGTACAACCACTTTCTTACAAAATAAACCATATATTTACCGTAAGACCCAGCAATCATGTTCCTTGGTATTTACTCAAAGGAGCTGAAAAATTATGTCCACACAAAAGCCTGCACATGGATGTTTTGTGATAGTTTTTTATTTATAACTACCAAAAAGTGGAAGAAACCACAATGTCCCTCAGTAGGTGAATGGATAAATAAACTGTGGTACATACAATGTAATATTATTCAGCTCTAAAAAGAAATCAGCTATTAAACCTTGGGGGGGGGGCAAACAGAGAGGAATCTTTAATGTATATTACTAAATGAAAAACACCAATCTAGTAAGACTACATACTATATGATTCCAACTACATGACATTCTGGAAAAGGTAAAACCATGGAGACAGTAATAAGATTGGGGCTGCAGTGGGGAGGGAGGATAAACAGAGTACAGAGGATTTTTAGGGCAGCAAGACTGCTCTGTAAGTTATTACTAAACTGATGGATATATGTCATTTTATGTTTGCCCAAACTTACAGAATGTATGACACCAAGAATAATTCTAATGTAAACTATGGGCTTTGAGTGATAATGATGTGTCAGTGTAGGTTCATCAACTGTAACAAAAGTATCACTCAGGTGGAAGATGTTTATGACAGGAGAGGCTATGAGGTTATGCACCTGTGGTAGCAGTGGGTATATGGGAAATTTCTGTGCCTCTGCTCAATTTTGCTGTAAACCTAAAAATGCTCTAAAACTCTTTTAAAAAACTGTCCCATTTCCCACTGTTAGTTTTAAATTTAATGTTATCTCTCATTTCCTTTTTGTTAGCTTTTGTCTGGTATATATTTTTGTTCCATCACATATTTTCAGTGTCTCTGTGTCATTTTATTTTGAAGGAATATTTTTGAAATTTGAAGGAATATGTCCTGCCGCACATACCTTGATTTTTCCCCTAACACTATCTTAGTGCCTGTGCCTTTTAACAAGGGAATTTAAACCATTCATATTTACCACAATGACTTAACTGTTATATTCTAATTTAACGTTTTCTATTTATTATGCTTCCTTTTTATTCCATTTTTAATTTTTTACCTTTTGTTAGATTAATTGGATATTGTCATCCAAGTTTCTCCTCAGTCCTAATGGTTTAAAGATTATTATCTTTAGTAATCTAAGGTTATATATACAATATTAGCACATATTATTTAAACACACATTGTTCCATCAAAGTCTAGTGTAACTGCCCTCTTAAAAGGACAAAAAAAAAACAAAAACAAGACAAAAACTTGAGCACAATTTTATTAACCTATTTCCCTTCCTTTTCCCCCCAGTGCAACCTCTCATACAAACGTCATATAGAATTTTAGTTACACATTAAAAACAATTTTCCTTATAGAAATGAAAATTTAGGTTTAACACCAAGTTTTACTAGTTTCTTATTACTGTTCCTTACTAATTTTTCATTTTAATTAATTCTTTCTATTAAAAAAAACTGTTCTTATTTTTGCCTTTACTTTTTAAAATTTTTATATTTAAATATTTATTTAAGTAATCTCTACATCCAACATGGGGTTTGAACTTACAACCCGAGATCGAGGGTTACATGCTCCTCCAACTGAGTCAGCCAGGCACCCCCTTATTTTTGCCTTTAAAATAAAAGTTAAGGTTTGGGGCACCTACGTGGCTCAGTAGGTTGAGTGTCTGACCTCGGCTCAGGTCATGATTTCGCAATTCGTGAGTTCAAGCCCCGCGCTGGGCTGTCCTGACAGGTCAGGGCCTAGAGCCTGCTTCCAATTCTGTGTCTCCCTCTCTTTCTGCCCCTCGCCTGCCCATTCTCATTCTCTCTCTCTCTCTCTCTCTCTCTCTCTCTCTCTCTCTCCCTCCCTCCCTCCCTCCCTCCACTCTCAAAAATAAACAGTAAAAAAAAATTAAAATAAAAGTTAAGGTTCAAATTATTGTCCCACAGAATTTTGAAGATATTACTTAACTATCTTTTAGCATCCAATGTTGCCAATGGAGAGTATGATGCAAATAAACCTGATTTTCATCCTTTTGCTTTTCTCTCTAAAAGAGTTTAAGACTCTTCTCTTTGTCTTCCGTATTACGAAATGTCACCAATATGTCTAGGTAAGATTTGTCTTTCACTCACTTTGCTCGGCATTTAGTTGGCTCTATCAACTTGAAGGCTTGTTTCTTTCTTCAAATTTGAGACATTTCATTATTTTTTAAATTATGTTTCCTAATTCCTTTTTTCCTGTTCTGTCTTTCTGGAACTCTCTTTAGATACATGCTCTCCTTCATGTATGTGTGGCCACCTGAACACCACAGGTCAAAAGAAATGTGTTTCTCCTACCCGATGCCCTCCCACCCTACGAATATACCTCAACATCTTTAAATATTTCTTTCCCCTAGACTTCTTTCCCTATTCCCATGGCCCAGATACCCCCTGCACAATGAACTGTGCTTTGCTAGAGCTACAGCTCCTTGCAGCTCCTTTGCCGCTCTATTTTTCTTTCACTCTTCCCCTATTGTGTGTCTTTCTTAATAGTTATCTCAGCGATTTTACCATACTTTTTAAACCTGTTTTTCCTCCCCTCTCCTTTTTAGAATACCCTTTGTTCAGTCTTTGCTATCTGTGCTATACAAAATAGCAGCCATTTAGCAACACATGGCTATTCAAATTTAAATTGATTAAGTATTAAATAAAATTAAAATTCACTTCCTTAATTGCACTAGCCACATTTCAAGTGCTCAATAGCCAGTTCATTATAGATTATAGAACATTTCCATAAGCAGGAAGTTATACTGCACATTGTTGTCATAGACATGTTCAACTTTAGCTGTGTCCAGTGTTTTTAAGCTGTCTTTATTCACCCAGACATCACAAAAGTATGTTTTTTGAATATCTACTAGGCAAGACAGTATTTTAGGAGATAGGGATAGCAATGTATCAAATGAATTCCTGCACTCATGTAACTTACATGCTACTCAACAAATAAGAAAGAATATAGTATATCAAAAGGTTCTAAATGTTCACTGAGACCAGTAAGTAGGGCTAGGGAGAAAAGGAGTGACAGGAATGGGAGAAGGATGGATGGACAGAAATCTCTAACAGGGGGGATCTGACCAGAGACCTGCAAAAAGTAATGAACTGAGGCATGGGGATATCTGAGGTAAGAGAATTCCAGGCAAAAGTACTGCCAAGTACAAACGCCCTGAGACAGGAGTCAGACTAACAGGAATGAATGGTGCAGAGGGGGAGAACAGCAGGGGATAACAATGGAGAAAAGCAAAGAACAAGATCATGTTGGATTTCGAAAGCCACTGGAAGGACCTCAGTAATTTCAATTGGATTGCAAAAGGAAGCCAGTGGAGGGTCTTTAGTTGAGAAGTTATTTGATACAAATTAAATTTTAACAATGGTACTCTGGTTGGTGGGTTGGTAATAGTTCAGGCAAACAAAGGCAGAAGAAGAAATACAACTTAGGAATTAACCAGAATAATTCAAGCAGATTTGGAAGTGCTAGTGTTATAGATGGTAGGAAAAGGTCCAATTCTGGTTGTCTCTTAAAGCTGGTGGTTTTAGGGAGGCTATTGTTTTTATTTCAAAGATAAGACTTTTAATTTTCAAAGATTTTTAACCGATTATTTTCCATAAGAGCTTGTTCTTATTCTAAGAGTTCAAAATACTATCACGTGTTTATAAAAGTCTCTACTTTTCTTTGGCATTAACTGTATTATTCATTTATTTCTTGCCTCTTAATTGGTTTTTGAAATAGGCATTTTGTCATTTATTTCACCCATCCAACATCAGAATTCCTTTCTTAATGTGAAGAATTTCATTGGGGGAGTAAAATTTGCTTCCTTCAATAAATGTTGGAAAAGACTACTGAAACTTCCTGATTCCTTTCCATGAGTGTGACACAGATGTTGCCTCA
Organism: Felis catus; assembly: GCF_018350175.1. Lineage (NCBI taxonomy): Eukaryota > Metazoa > Chordata > Mammalia > Carnivora > Felidae > Felis > Felis catus. The sequence goes on from NC_058374.1 coordinate 120,633,507, forward strand.
AATTGTACTCACCTTAGATTTCCCTCAGATACTAAAGAAGGGAAGGGAGAGAACTTTCTCTTTCTGGGGGCAACAGCGGTGACAGTAGGGGCAAGGTCAAGTACCTAAGAATAAAAGTTCAAACAGGGCTGACTGCAGCAGTTGCCATAAGGCTGAATACACAGACCAATAATGACAGTAGTGCAAAATGAAAAATCAAGTGTCCAATGTCAGGCAGCAGTGTGTCCCATCACACTAGATTACAATGTAGTGTGGTTTGGGGGTATGGATCTGACAGGTAAATCTTGAGCCTGGTTCCCCAGATCTCCCATGATTCTAAAACATATATATTTAAGAGCTTTGTTAAATGATTCACATGTCCCATTTACCCATTTAAAGTGTGTGGTCCAGGGGAGCCTGGGTGGCTGAGTTGGTTAAGCATCTGACTTCAGCTCAGGTCATGATCTCGTGGTTCATGGGTTCGAGCCCCATGTTGGGCTCTGTGCTGATAGCTCAGAGCCTGGAGCCTGCTTTGGATTCTGTGTCTCCCTCTCTCTCTGCCCCTCCCCTCTTGCTCTCTCTCTCTCTCTCTCTCTCTCTCTCTCTCTCAGAGGTAAACATTACAAAATTAAAAAAAAAAATTAATAAAGTGCGTGGTCCATAGGTTTTTAGTATGCTCTCCAATGGTACAACCATCACCACAATCACTTTTAGAACATTTTCATCACCCTGAAATTCCACTGTACCTATTAGCAGTCTTTCCCCATTTCCTTCCAATCCTGCCTCCAGCCCTAGGTACCCACTAATTTACTTCGTCTTTACAGATCTGCCTTTCCTGGAAATTTCATGTAAATGAAATCATACAGTATGTGGTCTTTCATAACTGGCCTCTTTCATTTAGCATAACGTTTTCAAAGCTTCCCTGCTGTAACATGTATTAGTGCTTCATTCTTTTTATTGCTGAATAATAATCCATTGTATGAATATATCACAGTTTCCTTGTCCACTCATACCATGATGACATTTGGGTTGTTTCCACTTCTGGGCTATTATGAATATTGTTCTTGTCAACATCAACATTTGTGTAGAAGTTTTTGAGTGGACCTCTATTTTTACTTCTCTTGAGTGGAACTTCTGGGTCATAAGTAATTCTGTTTAACTTTCAGAGTTACTGCCAAATTGTTTCTCAAGCACCCACACCATTTTACAAGCCCAGCTATGTAGGAAGGTTCCAATTTCTGCACATCCTCCCACCACTTGTTATCATCTGTCTTTTTGATTAGTCACCTTAGTAAGTCTGAAGTGTTATCTCATTGTGGTTTTGATTTACATTTCCATAATGGCTAATGACGTCAAGCATATTTTCATGTGCTCATTGGCCATTTTTATATCTTCATCAGAGAAGTATCTGTTCAAATCTTTGCCTATTTTTAAATTGGGTTATGTATCTTGTTTAGTTTTGAGTTCTTTATATAGCCTGGATACCAGCCCCTTACCAAATAAATGACTTATGAATATTTCTTCCATCCTGTGGGGCTGTCTTTTTACTTTGCTGACAGTATCATTTGAGGCATAAAAGTTTTAAATTTTCATGAAGGCCAATTCATCTACATTTTTCTTTTGTCATTTACACTTTTGGTGTGGTATCTGACAAGGCTTCTTAACCCAGGGTCATTAAGATTCATTCCTATATTTTCTTTTAAAGAGTTTTAACATAGTTTTACCTCTTACTTTAAACTCTGACCCATGAAGAGTACATTTTTGTGGATGATACAGGGAAGAGGTCTAGGCTCCTTCTTGTGGTATGTTTCAGCACAATTTGTAGAAAAGGCTAGTCTTTCCCACATTGAATGGTCTTGGCACCATTGTCAAAACTTAGTTCATCATAAATATAAGAGTTTATTTCTGGTCCCTTAATTCTATTCCATTCCAATAATCTTTGTTAAACTCCTTCTCTACTCAATTAGCTAGAGAATATTTCTTGCTTACAATCATGACTACTGCCTATTTACAATCAATCAAATGTTTGAGAATTCTTGGGTGTTTGCTTATCCCATTTTCTTGACTATGGATGTTGTTTCTATGTGCCATAGCTGACATCCAGTGATGGGGTGGAGGGAAGGGAGAGATACCAAGTTCATCAACTGGGTATAAAATCATTCCCTTCCTGGGGCCTGGCAGCTGTAGAATTTACCCTCCATGTTTTAGTCTATATGCAAACCCCACTGAAGTGTGCTATTTGGTAGAAGCGCAGGAAATGGTCTCAAAAAGAAGTGTCTACATTGTTCACCTAGTGCCTCAGGGATCTATTCTAATTTCAGCATTCTGTTGGGATGCTTTTTGAGGAGAAAAGTCTCCTATACTCTCTTGGCACCATTTGAGTGATGAGTTTAGAAAAAGGAACTCTGTGTGAGATTCAGTCTCTCCTTTCTTTGGTCTAAGCATTGCCCACAAAAAGGATGCATTCTATTCTGCTTTATCTACAAGACAGACCTGCCTGTTTTGGAATCTAAAGTATTTGGGGGGAAAGAGACATAAAGCAAACTTATCTCCTTACACCTAAGCTATTTGCTCCATGTGAGCTATTTCAGAAAAGAAACCGACTTTTTTTTCTCTATTGACCTGATGTCTTTGCTCTGGTTCCCAAATTCCAGAAGGGTAGACTTGTTAGTTAAGAGTTGCCCATGAACTGATCCTACCTCAGCAACAGTCCTCTTTTAGATGGGATTATGGCTCCAGATTTTTCTGGTTTTGCCTCTTTGGCAAAGTACTCTGATTTTGCGCACTTACAAGGATTTTTTTTTAAATTTTTAACAGTTATTTATTTTTGAGAGACAGAGACAGAGTGTGAGTGAGGGAGGAGCAGATAGAGAGGGAGAAACAGAATCTAAAGCAGGTTCCAGGCCCTGAGCTGTCAGCACAGAACCTGACATGGGGCTTGAACTCACGAACCATAAGATCATGACCTGAGCCAAAGTCAGATGCTTACCCAACTGAGCCACCCACGTGTCCCAAGGATTTCTGATCCTCTGACGGCACTTACTTTTCTTACTGTATGACTTTATTCTTCTTTTAACATATGTCATTTCATGAGGTCTGATAGATGAAATAGATGCATATAACAGCTCCTCATATTTCACTCTCAAGAAACTACTAATAAAGTGAGACCGGAATACCTAAGTCAACCAAGCCAAGCTCTTTCCTCTACTCTACATCACCTTGTAAGATATAGCCCTTACACTACAGACCTTAACAATCTTGTTACAATGGAGACACTAATTCTTACATTGAGATAAAAGTAAAACTAAATACATAGCAATATATTATAAGTAATTAATGTATAGAGAATAAGTAAGTACCCAAGAATTATAAGAAGTTACACCAGGTTATAAAGAACAGTTGATTGAAAAGGAGGAGCTTGAGACAAACTTGAAAGGAAACATACAATTCTAATGATTAATAAGAAGGTAAATAAGAACATGGAGATGGAAAAGTGCACAAAAAATTCTGTTATAGGAAGTACACCAAGTTGGTTGAGTTATATATAAAAGAATAGTGGGAGATAAAGCTAAGAAAGAGATCAAGAAGCCCAAGTAAGCTTAAGAGCCATGTAAGACCATAAAAGCCTGTGTCACTTTCATTCAAAATACACTTGTAGAACAGGTATTAAAGCCACTGTAGATGAGTTATTTTTGAGGTAAAAGGTCCATACATAGATGATATTCTATTCTAAGGTAGTGAAATTGTCCCCCAATCATCTACTACCACATATTACATATCTATAAACAGGAAGTACAAGTAAACAAATCAGCATATCAATAACTTTAAATCTCAGTAGGTGCTCAGTAACAATGTTTTTCATATATACCTCTGATATGAAAAGAACCATCATCATTTCTCTCTACCACAAGATGGTCAATATGAACAGTTACAGGAGCTGGCTCAAGGGATATGGTACTACTACGAGGACTGTCGTCCTGTAAAAAAGAGAAGCGGTATCAGCATGTTGTTATTAAAGTAAATGATTTCTAATTTCTATGATTCTTTTCATTATTCCCCCACAAAGACCAAAAACTCGTATCAATAAATGCTAATAAGCACATATTATAGAGAAGACACATTCTTAAGCATGAATTAAAGTCCCAGTCGGCAAAGTGAACATTCACAACACGAAAATATATAAATACTTATTAACATACTTTTAAATTTATTTTTGTGTTAGAAACTTGTATCTTCATTGGCATCACGGTTGCAACAGTTTCATCTTCCAAAAAATGTTGAATATTAGTAAGCGAAGATGTAAAAAACTCTGTGCTAAAGTTTTCTATATGGCATTGCAAAAATCCATTTTTTTCTGCAAGCAAAGAGTGTATTACAGCACCAGGCCCACTCTCAAATCTCAGAGTAATCTCAGGAGAGGATTTGGAATGAATTACAGATTTATGATCCGAACCTATGGAAAAAGAACACATAAAAATCATAACTTGTAGCACTATTCAAAAACTCTCAATTATTTGTCATCAGACATTATTGTCACTTTGTATAATGTTAAAGCAATAATATCTTAAAGTTTTAATATTTATCTTTCATTTACATGATATTTACAGTACATATAAAATATACCATACACAGCCCTTCAATTTTTATAGACCTTCCATGGCACTTCTGTTGACCTATCTATATTTTCTAATGTTTTGGTGCCAAGAAAACATATACCATGATATAAATCTGATATGATGCACACCTAAGACACTTAGAATGTCTGAGTGTGTACCTATCTATTCATTTATAATGTAACAGACAAATGTGATAAACAGTCATGACACTTAAAGCAACACTTAAGCCATTTCTTAAGAAGTAACAAAAATGTGAAGTTCTGTACCTTCCTCATTAAAATTGGGTCCTTATATAATTAGAAAAGTAAGTAGACAAGACCTCAATAAAATGTCTCTATTAGAAAACAATTTTAAAACTGAAATTAAAGCAAGGGAGATATATATTACATTTATGTTTATACTGATTTATACATATATATAAATATACTATACATGTATTTATGCCTTGGCCTTGTTCCAAAAAAGACTTTGAGTTGGCTGAGATAAATACTAAATTCAAAAACAAATTTTATCATTTCAATAAAGACTCACAGAAAATCTGATTTTAAAAAACAAAAGTTTTCAGTATGACCACTTAAGTGAACCTACCCTCACAGCAACTATTTTGTTTATATTACATTACCTAGCTCCAAAAAGAGTAAGAGGCAAAACGTTCATGGTATAATCATATGAAAAATAAGTAAGCAATGGAAAAAGACAGAAGGAAAAAGGTAAGGATGGGCAGTAAGATTAATGACTCCAAACACATTATTTACTTTTTCTGTGCCACAGGTGAACCAAAAATGAACTTCCTAGCAGCAAAGAGAAAAATGTGATCAGTTTCACAATTTACAGAACCGATGAATTAAAAAAAAAAAAACAACAACTAACTGTTCTGGAAAAGTCAGACTATTGAAATATCAAAGTCACCAGTCTCATGGGTCCTTGTAGGAAGACCTACTAATTAAATTCATGATGGGAGTGTTTATTTTCCCTCAGCATGGATGTGAATCCTTTAGTCTTATAAAGGACAAATTTCTACATATTTGTGAGAGGGAGGGGATGTAAGAAAATAAACATACCCATATTTATACATCAAGGATAGATCTCCATACACAATTCAAAGTGGAGAGTTGTTTGTGTAACTTTATTTCAGGTACAGGATAACGTTTAATCAATGTTAGTACTACAAATCAACAATCAAAATAAATAAATAATATACAGGAAGAGTTCAAATAAAATTCTAAAGCATTCTTTAAATAATTAAGAAGATTTTCTTTTTAAATAAAAGGCAAAAGCCACAAATTGATAATGGTTAGTGTTCTTTCCTATATCAAGAAAAATAAGAGTTTATTAACGTCTATTTAATAATAAGGACAATTAGAAACAACTTTGTAAATGTGACTTTGTTTTGCCTTTCATCTGTTTATCCACGTATCTACACACACACACACACACACACACACACACACACACACAGAATGTGAGAGAGATTACCTACTCAGTCTAAGGAGCTGAGAGCCAGAAATAATTTCAAACAAAAAGAATATTTATTTGGAGCAGAGATAAAACAAAACAAAATCTTCACTAGTCAAAACTCACTCCTCTCTTCTACCTCTTATGCCATGAAATTATTATATTAAGGTCTTCCTACTAAAGGACTCCAAAATCCACACGTTATAGAAAAACAAAAACAAAATCAAAAACAACTTTGCAATTTTAACTGGTCATGTCAGAGTGACAGCAGATACAAACTGTAGGTCAATCTTTATTCGCATGGTTTATTAATGTTTTAAATGTTCAAGCTAAAATAGTTTTTTCTCCTTTTCCTTTTATTTCATTTCCCCTTGCTCCTTTCTTTTCCTTTCTTCCTTCTTGTTTTTTAGAAAAAAAATTTTTTTAATGTTTATATATTTTTGAGACAGAGAGAGACAGAGCATGAACAGGGGAGGGTCAGAGAGAGAGGGAGACACAGAATCCAAAGCAGGCTGCAGGCTCCAAGCTGTCAGCACAGAGCCCGACATGGGGCTAGAACTCACAAACCGTGAGATCATGACCTGAGCTGAAGTCGGAAGCTCAACCAACTAAGCCACCCAGGCGCCCTGCTTCCTTCTTGTTTTTTATCTTTAAACAACTGAGGCAGTTGAGAAAAATAAGGTATTAGCACTGACTATATGATCCATACATATAGGACATTTCAAAATGATTTCAGTAAGGAACAACATGAAACAAATTAATAGGACATGGTACTAACTGACCCATAAAAATAAGTAAAAACAATTGAGCAACTGGAAATAATTTTAAGAGTGTACAATTTGAAAACTGTTTTTGATTTGGGAATAGAACAGGGTCTAAGTTTTGAAATTTTGGTTTTTTGCCCACTATGAAACCTTTCCAATTGTATATTTAGCTTCCACTATTTTGCATGCTTTGGGGATTGATACTTGCCAACAGGAAATTCTTGAAATTTCTTAACAGATACATTGTAAACTGCAAGGCCTATACATAGAAAAACGCATGGAGACAATTTTTTTCTATGATGCTAATTTAAAGACAAATGGCACATTTACCTGCAATTCCCAGGATGTGAGGTGATAGTATACTTATTTGATACCATGCAGGACTAGGTATTTCAACATGTTATGTATCAGATACAGCATTCTATATATATATAGCAAAGAAAAATATTTACAGCTCAGTGGCTTTTTAAAAGAATTAAAAATTTGAACAATGCCATTTTATTTTATTTAAAATTTTTTAACTTTTTTTTTATTTATTTTTGAGACAGAGAGAGACAGAGCATGGGGAGAGGGCCAGAGAGAGAGGGAGACACAGAATCTGAAACAGGCTCCAGGCTCTGAGCTGTCAGCACAGAGCCCGACGCGGGGCTCGAACTCACGGACCACGAGATCATGACCTGAGCCGAAGTTGGACGCTTAACAGACTGAGCCACCCAGACGCCCCTGAGCAATGTCATTTTAAATGCTTAATAGAACTATTCTAATAAGTTAATTTCTTCAAATGACTGAAAACCATGAGTGGTAACTCCATATAAACTTTGAAAAAGGGATAGTTTTATGTGGTTTCCTCTTTATACACTGCATGTTTTGTTGTTCCTATCCCCCTACGTTCAGATGAATGTGTTGATGTTAGAATGAAGGACCGTAAGAACATGACATACAATTTTGCCAAACACCAGGTATCATGTCAGACTCAGGAAATGTTTGCTTACAAGATAATGGAATGTAAAAATTGACATTTATTCTAGCATAGAGCTAAGTTTGACATTCTAGGATTACTTTATTATTCTTTTCATACAGAAAAGACCTCTGTTTTCTTAAACCTATTATCTCAAAGAATGAGAAGACTAAAAACGATGGCACTTAACAAAAGAAACAAAAAGAAATTAGAGAATACATCCTCAACACATTACATCTCTAATAACAATCAAAATACTTTATGAAAATAAGGTAAGCTAAGAAAACAAATCTCTCACATTATTATAAATAAATGTAATTTTCCTTGAATTCATTTATACCAAAGACAGAACTGCTGAGGAGTTATATGTAAAAAACACAACAAATTTAAATCATATTAAAGTCTTACCTATTGGACGATTACAGAGGTAATGTCGAAGACTGATATTGCCTAACTGATCTGGTGTAACTTGGTCCACTTGCAGACAGATTTCCATATCTTCCCCTCGGATGTCAATTTCCCCATTAACACCAGTAATTTTAAACACCACAACTGACATCTAATAATGATTGCATAAATAATATTAGCATACCAAGTAATTCAAAACAAAATTTAAGAAATGACACAGGAAACTACTAAAATCTCTAAAAATACAATAGTGACCTAATAAAACCAATAATATACTTGTGATCAACAAAACCTAGTTATTACATTACAGTGACAAACTTCAGCTTCCTTTCTTCCTATTCGGTCAAGAGATGAATTTTTTTAGGTCACATAGATAACATTTCTGTGTGAAATTAGTTTCACTGAAAGCTGAACATATTTTCTAAGTCATCTGTAAGAATATTTCACTGGGTGGAAAGGACTTATAACAAACCAGTAACATATTTCTTTTGTAGAAAGTTCCTCAGAAGGACTGACTACCATCAACCATCAAACTTGTTTTCAAAGTGTATTTAAATGCAACTACATAAAGGTCAAAAGGTAAAACCTCCCCTCCACAGTACGAAAAAAAACAGATTTAGAAAAATGAAATTCAGAGAAAAACAATTCAGTAAGAGGGAAGGGAGAAGTGTCAAGAGTAGAAAGAGCAAAGTGAGTCACTCACTACTATGGCAATTCACTTTACATAATTATGTCATAAAATCTGTACATATTTATCTGAAATAAAAGTGGTGGCATTTCTCTTCATAGAATCTCTGTGAAATGATTACCAGGTCTTGATTTTCTTGAGCACCCTCTGAATTTGTACTGATGGCATCTGGAGAGGTTTCACCAAAATTCTGTAGATTTGCACTGGCATTTGCACTCTCCGTTAGGCTCTGGTAATTCGTAGTTGAGTTCTTTTTAATACCTGAAATAATAAAAAAGTCAACTAACAAATTAAAATCAGTCTTATACAAACGATCCGACAATGTTAAATTTATCTAACCAAAAAGGGCTATCCTTCAAATCTTTCTCAAGCAAAGTCTTGTTTAAAAGACAATAAGCAAAGAAAAATTAAATTGTAGTTAGTTTAGCAAATAATAAGAAATAACGTCCACAATAAAATGTTAGAGATACTAAAGCCCTAAATGTAGTATGAAAAGAACTCAAAAACACTGAGCACAGCCTTCACATTGCTGGTGTGGTGCTGGCGTAGCGGGTTCCTGGTCAGCCAGCTATGCCTCCCTCTCTGCCGTCCTACTTTGAATAACCCCAGTCCAACCACTTCATTTCCCCTTTCAGTACCACTTCTAATTATCTCCTACCTGAAGTTAATGTCACTACAATCAATGTGATCACCCTCTGTTCTTACCTACCTGCCTTAATTTTTCAGTGTGCTGTATTTCATTATTTCTCAAACTCTGTGGAAAAAGACAATCTTAAAAAAATTTTGTGCCCATCATAGATCAGTATCTTTTAAAAATACCATAAAAGTGAATTATTAGAAACAGAGGATTAGAAAAGCCCAAGTCATACAAAACACAGTTTGTTTTAAGTTATTATACAGTTAACCCTTGAACGCTTCTAAGATTTGATTATTTACTATGAATTATTAAACTTGTATTGCTTTACCTTTTTCCAAAAATATATGAGTATCACTTCCATCACTTTCTAACAACTGTTCTTCCAATATCATACTGTCAAGTGAAATGGTGTCCAATGAGGTCTGTGAGGGGCTTCTTTTCATGTTCTTATAAGAAACACAGAGTGGAGCCAGGTTGGGTGGAATCCGTTCCTTAGGCTTTCCACTGTTGACAAAATTATTAGAAAAACATCACATAAAACCTATTCTTCTATGTGTTAACTCTAATGTCATATTTTGTCAGGAGGTTTTTCTGTCCAAAAACAAAATATGCCCCCCACCACATACATACATACGCCCAGAAAACCAAAACCCCCCAAATTCCAATAGTATGTTGTTACCTGAAAGATGACTGTGATTTAAGTGTTCTAACCGTGGGTGCTTCTTCTTGATTGATTTCTAGGTTCTCAGAGAGTGAAACTGTTTCTGGAAGCAAATCTTCAGCTTTAAAGACTGACTCTATGGTTTCATGTCCTCTAGTAGTTAAATTATTTGAAAGTATGTTTTGATTACCATCATTATCCAAGGACAGCAAACTTGAATCTTCTCTGTAGTTTAAGACACTATTTGAATCTGTATACAAAGAATCCTTTTTGTCACTTGTTTCTGATCCAATTTCTCCTGATCCACTTTTGCACACAATTCCACTACTTTCATCTTCACTTATTTTCCCTAAATTTTTATCTGATAAATAATCAAGAAAAGAAATACCTTTTTGCAGATTTGTATCACTAGCTGATTTAAAAAGCAAAGGATCCTTCGAAGGGACATGGCTAAGGTCAACACTCATAGATCTGTTGTCTGACATGTGATTAACAGTTACACTTCTGATTTGATTTATACCACTACTAACTTGCCTCCTTTTTGAAGACAAACATTCTCCATTTTCTGTAGGCAAATAATCAGGAACCATTGGGCTCACACTTTCAGTGACAGGAGACTTAAGAGTATTTCCTTGATCCACTGGATGTAGCAAAAGAGCCACTTCTGCACTTTTAAGTAAAATTCCAATGCAAATGGATGTCTGACTAGGAGGAGCGCCAGTCACAGCTTCTACATCTTTTCTTAAGTTCTCCAAAAGCAAAATGAGTGACTCGTGGAGGAAAAGCAAGAGCAGATACTGGTAGTGATTGATCTGCATACTGACATGTTTATGAATGTGAACCAGGACATGAACATCTGCATCTGATGATGAAGAGGAAAATCTTAAAAATGTATCTGAAGATTTTGGACTACCATTTGTTAAGGGCTCAGATTCTGTACTATAATACTCTTTCAAGAGCTTCTTCCGCTTCAATCGTCCAGTCAGATCACTAGATTCACTTTGTGATGTATTTAGAGATACCTGATTACAAGTCTGCAGCTCTTTTTGTGACTGGGCATACCTTGTTGGTTGGCAAATCCAGATGGAAAGAGGGAAAGAGTCTATAAAATTTATTGGCCGCCCTTTTCCACTTTTCATCCCTTCATAATCTATCCAAAATTGAGAAAAGTACACAGCCCAAACATCTGTGGCAGCAGAAGTTTTGAGAGTGTGTTTATTCAACTTGGGAATAATATTTCCTTTATAAACTTCATGCATTTTAGTATCTTGTTCATGAGCATGTCTCTGGAAGATTGGATGCAACAGATTAAAATTGTCACCAGATTTGGGAAAGCTGGTATATGCTTTACTGAAAAAATCACAATCTTTAAAGTCTTGAAACAAAGCTTCTAGATCAGAATGTCGACAGTTTGGACAGTGCCTTGTATTTGTGGCAATCATTTCAGAACTCTGAATAGAAACTGCACGTGGTTGATCTTGATGACATTCAGATTTCGTTTCAGAAGGAATGACAAACTATAAGAGAAAAAACATTAATCTAGTCTAACTTACAAATCCATACATCTTGAAAATAAAATAATCAAGAATATAACTTAGCTCAGGAATTCTTTTTGGTATATCCCACCAAAACACTACTTTCTTATCCAAACATAATATACGAACTCTCTCCCCACAAATCTTTTTATTAAACCAAGTAAAAAGGACTTAACTAACCACTAAGAAAAGAACAACTTTAAACAAAATTAAAACTAAATCAATATTACTAAAAGCTTACTATGCCTTGAGAATTAAGTGTTAAGTTTGGAAAAAAGAACTTTTTGTTAAGATATTTAAAAATTTTTTTTTAACGTTTATTTATTTTTGAGACAGAGAGAGACAGAGCATGAATGGGGGAGGGTCAGAGAGAGGGAGACACAGAATCTGAAACAAAGATATTTTAAATCCAAGAGATGTGGGGGATGACTGGATGGAATGACTGGATAGATGCCATTAGAATCACTTTTCTCAGATAAAACTATTAAGAAAATAAGCATACAGGTCAAACTATTTACTAATTTTTCAGAAATAGTTACTCTCAGTCCTTAAAATATGGTTTTTTTAGTCCTTAAAATACTGGTTTTAAAAAACTGTGCATATTGAGAAAATACAGAGATTACACAACTGTCTTAAAGTATAATTGTGATTTTTATAAAATTCATCCTTTTATAATTGAACATAGTAAGATTTTTAAGAAAATCTTTAAAACATTTCTGCAATGAAATTTTAACATTTATGAATAGCCCCATTTTACAGAGAAGAAATTAAAGGTATAGAAATTTAGAGTATCACCAACAGATCCAGAAACTGAAATTTTTCATCCAAGTCTTACTCTATTTACTACACTATAGTAGCTGTTGTTTTTTTAAAAAAACAAAACGAGAGGTTAGAGTGGGAGAGAGCCAAAGCATAAGAGACTCTTAAAAACTGAGAACAAACTGAGGGTTGATGGGGAGTGGGAGGGAGGGTAGCGTGGGTGACGGGTATTGAAGAGGGCATTTTTTGGGATGAGCACTGGGTGTTGTATGGAAACCAATTTGACAATAAATTTCATAAAAATAAATAAATAGATAGATAGATAGATAGATAGATAGATAGATAAAGTGTGCATAAAAAACAAAACAAAAAACCTCGCTCCTTTAAAGTTTAAATATCCCTGGGATACAGATTATCAACTACTTGGTTGTAATACAAAGCAAATTTCTATTATCTTTGGATATCAATAACAGAATAACTGTGAACAAATAAAACCCAGATCTAATTTATAAGTTTCACTGTATTAATTTCCACTTTAAAAGAAAAATTTTATCAGCTCCGGTAGGAAGTAGGGGAAAAAATACTGATTTAAATGTTATTTCTGCTTACCTCCAAATGGATGAACAGTGACAAAATGAAACAGGTTAAATGGAAGATAGAGAAAGAAGGGGGAAAAACAGTTTCTTAAGGCTTTTTAAACTGAAAATCAAAATTAAAATTAAAATTTCAAAATCAAAATTAAGATTACAATAAAGCTGATTTATATTTGAACACCCATCTTAAATCCTGGAAATTACGATGTTAACTTCTCTAAAAATGGTTTTGTTATCACAGTCACTTGTGTATATGGTACCTTTAGCATTAAGCCATCAATTCGAATATCAACATGCTCATCAGATTTTGAATTGTCATTCAACTTGTATACAGCCATAAATTGATTAAGACTCTGTTTTAAATCCAAGAGAAATTGATTTAACCATAGAATACTTCTTTCATCCACGGTAAACTGTAGTGCATTCAGTTGGCTATAAAGGTTGGGAGATGGAACTGTGGAGAAAAAAAATTTTAAAGATTTTTAATGAACAGATAGTCTAAATCTTCCCTGAGAAAAAACATTTTTAACTTTTATTCTTTTTAAATTAAGATAATAAGTTTTGAAATTTTATTTACAAAATTAAAATGACACATGTGGATGATAATGAATACATTTAGACAGACAAAAAACATTTTTCTATGCTTCACTAACTGAAAAATATATTGTTTTTTCTAAAACTATCTATAAATAGGAAACGTTTAGATCTCTCTTCCTACTATCTGTAAGGACTTTTCCTACCTGAATGATAATCTGAATCCTCTAAAATAAGAGAACTGAGGGGCGCCTGGGTGGCGCAGTCGGTTAAGCGTCCGACTTCAGCCAGGTCACGATCTTGCGGTCCGTGAGTTCAAGCCCCACGTCAGGCTCTGGGCTGATGGCTCGGAGCCTGGAGCCTGTTTCCGATTCTGTGTCTCCCTCTCTCTCTGCCCCTCCCCCGTTCATGCTCTGTCTCGCTCTGTCCCAAAAATAAATAAAAAACGTTGAAAAAAAAAATAAGAGAAGTGAGTCTAATGACTAATTTCTTATGAAAGTGGTGAACAGGCAGGTCTCCTTTGGGAGGAGGGGCCATGCAGTTTTATTCTCCACTTAATCCTAACCCTAGAATAGCGCTTGGTGCAAAGTAAAAATTCAAGTATCTACTAGATAATAAAAGGAATATACTCCTTTTTCATAGCTCTCCTCAAATATTAGAATGCCTGGGGGTTGGATAAGTGTTTTAGTGCTAATTTATATTAAACTAATACTCACAATTAGAGTATACACCTCTTTCTTAAATCCTTTTGCTTATACTATAAAAGCCATTATTATTTTCAGAGCATCTTGATAAAAAATCTTGTATCCCAAACATTCAAACCTACTCACTTCTAGTAAAGCAAATAGCATGTATATCTAGATTTTTTAGACAATAATAATTTAAGGAAAATAAATCCAAGGTATAGGATATCACTAAAAAGACAGCATTATAACTATATAGGATTTTTTTTGCACTCATTCATTCATTTTCTTCCAGGAAAGATTGACTGAATGCCAACAATATTTTGTGTATGGTGTTAAGCACAAAAATAATAAAATGTCTGTAGGTTTTTACTCAACACAGACACAAAGGTAGAAAAATGTAATTCAAGTCTAACAGAGACATCCACTTGGGATGTGGCAGTGCTTATATTTGGAAATTGAAAGGAAGTGGGGTGTTGAAGAGATCACATCATACTCTGGAAGGCAGGAAAAAGAAGGCCTCTCAAGTATAAAATGAGTGATGATGACAGCTATAGAGAGGACTAGAGAGCAAATGTAGTCCCCAAAGCTATAACACAGAAGGAAAGAAGAATCCGGGCTGTGGAGATCTGGGACAGAGGAAGAAACTGGTACACTAAGCGGTAGAAAAATCTACACATAGTAGTACAAGTACTACAAGTAGTTTCCAACAGGGGTCTACTTATGAAATAGATTATTATATGGTTATTAAAGATACTTAAATAAACCTGTAGAAACCTGGAATATGCTCATATCATCAAAGGGAAAGGATGTAGGGGCGTGTAGGTGGCTCAGTTGGTTAAGTGTCCAAACTCTTGATCTTGGCTCAGGTCATAATCTACTGATTTATGGGACAGAGCTCTGTGTCAGCTCCCGCTGACCGCACAGAGGCTGCTTTAGATTCTCTGCCTCTCTCTCTGCCCCTCCCCCACTTACTCTCTCTCACTCACACTTGCTCTCTCTCAAACTTTAAAAAAAAAAAAAAAAAAGAACTTAAAAGAAGGGTACAGGATGTAAATCAAATATGCAAAAGAAACACATACATTAAAAACAGGACGAGCAATACTATACTTACTGTATGGTCTCAACTGTCCCCTCAAAACTGGTATGCTAACCCAGGGTACCTCAGAATATGACTGTATTTCAAGACAGAGCTTTTAAAGAGGCAATTATAGTAAAAATGAGTTCATATGGATGGGCCCTAGTATATATAGTACGATCAGCATCATTAGGAAACACACACAGAGCAAAGACCATGTGAACAGACAGCCATCCACAAGCCAATAAGAATTCTCTGAAGAGGGGCGCCTGGGTGGCTCAGTCGGTTGAGCGTCCGACTTCAGCTCAGGTCATGATCTCACACTCCGTGAGTTTGAGCCCCACGTCGGGCTCTGTGCTGACGGCTCAGAGCCTGGAGCCCGCTTCAGATTCTGTGTCTCCCTCTCTCTCTGCCCCTCCCCTGCTCATGCTCTGTCTCACTCTGTCTCAAAAATAAGTAAAAACAAAAAAAAGAATTCTCTGAAGAAACAACCCTGCTGATACTTGATCTAGAACTTCCAACCTCCAAAATTATGAAGAAATGAATGTCTTTTGTTTAAATCACCCAGTCGGTGGTGCTTTGTTATGGCAGCCCTAACAAATTCATACATTTACGTTTTAGCAGAAGTTGTCTCTAAACTGTAGACTCGTGGCCAGTTTTTTATTTTTGGTATATTCTTTTTTAAAATAACATAACATATATTACATTTACAATTATTTTAAAAGTTATATTTTCATAAAGTTGGGTTGCTTAACAAAGAGATGAAATATAAGGACTAAAAATGGATCCCTGTACCTTTGTATATGTTTGAAAATTTTCATAGTGAAAAGTTAA
The DNA here is from genome assembly GCF_018350175.1 of Felis catus. Taxonomy (NCBI): domain Eukaryota; kingdom Metazoa; phylum Chordata; class Mammalia; order Carnivora; family Felidae; genus Felis; species Felis catus. The sequence continues at coordinate 120,649,689 of NC_058374.1, forward strand.
ATTAAACACAGTTAAACATAACCTAGCAATTCCATTCCTAAGTATCTAGGGGGCTAGGCTTTAAATTGCTGTAAGGAATTTAATGTTTTTATCAGAAAAAATATATATTATAGAATAAGATTACAATTCCTATGGCACATGTTAATAAAAATGATAGAAATAAATAAACCTAGATTAGAAATCAGAAATCTTGGAAACTAGTCTTCGCTCTGACGAATTACTAACTCAGTGATGCATTACTTAAGGAAAACACTTATTTGTAAGGAGCAAGGAGGACTGGAAACAATGGGATTCTCCAGTTACAGACAAATGGTTGTGAATATTATGGGAAGGCAGTGTAATATAGCTGCAGCCTGGGGGGAAGACACATGAATTCTGATTTAGAAGACCCACATCTCAGCTGTGCCATTTTACTAAGGTGCTAAGCAAATGTCTTAACCTTTTTTAATTTTCTCACTGTTTTGGTCAGGAAGGTAGAAAGGATAAACAAGAAATACACAAAAGACTGCTGAAAAGCATGAAGATGGTGAGAATTAGATCCCAAAACTTTGGCACAAACAAGGATTAAATAATTAAACAGTTAAAGAAAAGATACCATATAAACAAAGGCCAATTTTATTTTGAAAAACTATGAGATGAACTCAGATAATCGCATAGAAATTTAGCATTCAAAGAACACAAATGCATAATCATTTTCACTTTAGGACCCCAAAATAGCTTACAAATCAAAATTCATGTAATTCAATGTTCAAAGTAAAGACAAGTGCCAAAAGTTGTCCAAAATATACATTTGTGCATAAAACAGCCAAAAAAATTCTCTATAGCTAAAAGAATAAATGCATTATTAATTTTTCAAAGAAATATAGAGTTTTACATAGCTGAAATATAAGTAGGTTATGACTAATGGAAAAAAATGACCTTATTCTACAAATAAACTAACTTTCACAATTTCTTTCATTTAACAAACAGCTACTAGTAAAGAAATGAGTCAAGCCTCAGGGATAAGATGAAGCATGACTAGTACATGATTCCCAACATGAAGGATGCTACAAGCTAGTGAGAGAAAAAAAAATATGAACAAACAGTAAGAACATGTAAGAAATGCTATATAGAGTTATATACTAAAAACAATGAGAACAAATGTAAAGAACAATGGGCTTTTGTTTCTTTTTTTCACATTTATAAAAGTTGAAAACTTAGCAAAAAAAAACAAAAAAAACAAAAAGCAAAAAACAACTTCCCAAGTAATGGACAAATAATAACAAAACAGGAAACTCTCTTACTTGGAAAATCCTTTCCGTCTGGATAGTAATATTCTGTGAATTCTATATAAACAGCTGACATTTCTTGTGGAAGATACAGGGATTTCTTATTGCAAGAAATCATACTTTTGGGGGAAGAACGACACTGTTCTGCTGTAGAGACCTGAAAAAATAATTAAGTATATTGAAGTAACACTGAATAAAGCTCTTTCCAAACAATTTATGCCACATGGGCATCACTTCAAACTCCTAAAAGTACTTCAAATAATTAATTAATGGTTAATTTCCAATGCAAACTTTATTATATATTTAACTTCAAATTAAATTATTTTTAATAACACAAATCAACTATTCAGAAAACCTATAGCCCCTTTGAAGTATTATCAGTTACAAAATCAACTCTTTAGTAAGGTCCTTGCAAACTTATTATTGTAAGCCTTAAAATATCAGAGTATTTCTATTATAGAAGTAAGTAAATGGGAGAGTCAGGACACAGATCCAAGTCCTCAAGAATAGACTGCTTCCCTGGTAGGTATTTTACAGTAATTTGTTACCATAATTTATTATCATGAAAAAGTTAGCTATATACAGAGTTTTAGTCTGGGATAATAAAAAAATTACAGAAATAGATAACAGTGATGGTTGTACAACTATGTGAATAAACAATGAGAATGAATGCACAATTAAAAATAGCTAAAATGGGGCGCCTAGGTGGCGCAGTCAGTTAGGCGTCCGACTTCAGCCAGGTCACGATCTCGCGGTCCGGGAGTTCGAGCCCCGTGTCGGGCTCTTGGCTGATGGCTCAGAGCCTGGAGCCTGTTTCCGATTCTGTGTCTCCCTCTCTCTCTGACCCTCCCCCATTCAAGCTCTGTCTCTCTCTGTCCCAAAAATAAATAAACGTTGAAAAAAAAAATTAAAAATAGCTAAAATGTTATCAAGTCATTACATTGTATGCTTGAAACTAATAATGTTACATGTAAATTATACCTCAATTTTAAAAAATGGCTGAAATGGTAAATTTCATGTTATGCATATTTTACATTAAAGATTAACCTAAAAATAACTACAAATTCTTCTGTCAAATAGTTTGATCACTTGTTTTTTTTTTTAATGTTTGTTTGTTTATTTATGAGAGAGACAGAGCGTGAGTGGGGGAGAGGTAGAGAGAAAGGGGACTTCAGGTTCTGAGCTGTCAGCACAGAGCCTGATGCGGGGCTCAAACTCATGGATGGAAGATCATAACCTGACCTGAAGTCAGACACCCAAACAACTGAGCCACCCAGGCACCCCTCACTTACTGTCTTCTAAAAAGACTACGAGTTTTAAGGTTCTTGTTACACTTTTTCACTCTCCCCTGAAAATGGTGAATTTACATAAAAAATGTATATACTAATTTCCCCCAAAGTTCAACCAATAGTTTTATCAATTTCATTTATTTGTACTTGTTTAGTACATATTCAGGTATGTATCTCAAGGTTAACTTTTTTCATTCATTCAACAAACATGTATATTTCTCATATGAAGCAGAATATTTCTCTTGTATAAATTGCTAATAAAACCTTTGAAACCTTGTATAGACTTTATAAATTTAAGTTAGTTCCTTGCATTATCTAATTAAGAAGTTTTTCTTTGCATATATGGAAACAAATCCTTTTCACCTCAAAGTATCAACTTATTTTAATAGACAATAGCTTACTTCCTTTTTCCTTCAATAGTTAAAAGCTTATTCAAATTGATATAAACATACTATTTTCTTTCAGTTATTTTTATTTGTTTTGTTCTGGTGTATTTGTATATGTGGGATTTCTTTTTTTTTTTTTTTTTTTTTTAATATTTATTTACTTTTGAGAGAGAAAAGAGACAGAATGTGAGTGGGCGGGGGGAGGGAGGGCGGGCAGACACAAAATCTGAAGCAGGCTCCAGGATCTGAACAGACAGCACAGAGCCCAACACAGGGCTCGAACTCACAAACTGTGAGATCATGACCTGAGCTGAAGTCGGACACTCAACCGACTGAGCCACCAAGGTGCCCTGTGTATGTGGGATTTCTTTACTTTATTTCACCCTCAACTACTTGGGATTATGGGTGATTCACCTCTGCTATTTCTATATGAATTTATTTACATCTTCTAGCTTCAAATAAGATGCATTATATATGGAATGTAAAACAAGAAGCCATTGTACAATAAGAAAATAATGCGTAATCAAGGTTTCTCAAAATTGGCATTAATGACATTTGGGGCCAGATGATTCTTGGTTTTGGCACTGCTAACAATGTGCAGTGCATTGTCACAATGTTTAGCAGCATCACTGGTCTCTACCCACTACTTGTCAGCAACAACCTCCTCCAGTTGTGACAACCAAAGATGTCATCAGACATTGCCAAATGTCCCCTAGGGTATAAAATCAACCCCAGTTGAAAACCACTGAGTAAAATAAAAAATTTTCGATAAAACTAAGTCTCAAAGCCATAGACTCATCAAAATAAACCAGAACAATTCATAAATGTTAACATGTTATCTGAAATTGTTTATTTTTAAAGAATGTTATAGTCTATTATGTTGGTCTCAAGGACTGTAATATTATACCATATTGTATGATTACAGCCTGAACAATATAAATGGACAGAAATCTTAGCCATGAAATCATGTTCACAAGATAGCCAATACTCAGTTCAATAAGGCAAAAAAATATTTTAGTTTCTTCCACTAAGAGCATTGTGTAATAAGGAATTTGATCTCCTAAGAGAGGTCTGGCCTTTGTTCCTGCTTCTGAGAAGTAATTCTAAATTCTTAGAATTCCCTATTCATGGTAGATCCCTGGGACAACTGACAGTTTATGCTTACAGTGATGACTAAGAGTGAGGTTGGCCATACTTGACAGTCTTAGTAGTCTTCAGAGACTGGAGGCTTTGGGTCACCTGGTATCTAACAACAACTGAGTTCACCTATGAGGGTAATACTTCATGTATATTGTTATGTATACTTCATGTATATTGTTCCTTGTGCCCTGAGGACAAGGAAGTTCCACATTTGGAACCCTCTTAGCCCAATCCAGCTTCTCTTCCTATGGCTGAATCCAATTTATATCCTTCCCTGTAATATATGTAATTCTTAGTATAAATGTGCTGCTTAGCATAACTTATTTCAGTGAATTCTATTATTTATTCCAATGAATTCTTGAATCTGAAGGTGGCTTAGGGGAGACTCCCCAACAGTTGCTGTGAGAAGTCTTGTGCAGATTTGGCAGACTGGAGGACTATGCTCTTGACCTCACAGTTTGGTTAATTCTGTATAACCATATAAACAAAAATTAATGAATGGATATCTTCTATCCTGTCTAATTTAGCCATTTCACAAAACTGGCCAAGATGTTTTTAAATAAAAGAGTGGCAGTAGTTTATAAGAGTTGCTTGCAGGGGCATCTGGGTGGCTTAGTCATTTAAGAGTTTGGCTCAGGTCATGATCTCACAGTTGTGGGATTAAGCCTCACCTCAGTCTCTGTGCTGACAGCACGGAGCCTACATGGGATTCTCTCTCTACCTCTCTCTCTGCCCCTGCCCCACTCTCTCTCAAAATAAATAAACATTTAAAACAAAATATGAGTTGCTTGCAGAAGATGTTTTATCATAAGATTTAATTAAAAATGAATCATACCTGGTATATATTGAAATCTGCAAGTCTAACCACAACAGAACTAGACATTAACTTAGCTTTGGACTGCTGAGATAATACTGAAGGTGATCTGGAAGTCCCTTTCAGAGCCGAGTCTTTCTCTGTGGGAAATAAGAAAAAAACTTTCAATTTATGGCAAATGATTTTTAACAATCACTTTTTTGTTAAGACAGCTACTAGAAATACACATGAACTCTAATTTGTCAAACAAAATAATATATGTAAAAATACTTTATATATAAACTGATGCAGGAATTTGTTATTATAATGATTATTCTTTTGTGTGATTATTCTTTAAACATGAGTCATACACCACATTTAAGATATTCTTATACAATAACTTTTACCAGAAATTCTTGTTAAAAAGAGAGACCTATCAGCCATTTAACAATCTCAAACATTCTAACGGGGTATTACTCTTATTGGTCATGTCAATTTAAAAAGTGCTTTTGGTCCATAAGCCTATGGTCTGAAGAAGGTGCAGAATTTTTAGACATTAATTAAATTTTACAGAAAATTTACAGAAAATATCCTATCATGATCTCTCTCTCACACACACACACACACACACACACACACACACACACAATCAGGGGAATGCCATAATGTTGTTATAGGTAAAATACCTGTTTGTGTGTGCTGGGGAGAGGCATGTGTTGGGGATTTAGGAGGTGAACCTACATTATGATCCTTTACAGCCTGCTTAAGCATTTCAACGTTGCACTCAAATTCATGTAACAATTCGTTGGCCCATCCATTTTTTGTTTTGGTTGCATCACTAAAATACATCCAATGATTACAACTATCTCCTGTAAAATGAATGACAGGTATTTCACTGAAAAATGCACAATTTTCATTTATTTTATTGTAGCAATGCTTCTAATGAGATTTATTTATTTCCCAAGGGGTTTTTTCTCAAGGGAGCAGTCTTCACCTACAAGAGATTTTAATCTTCCTAGAAAATTTGAGCAAAACATTTAGAATACACGCAAAGAGTGTCAAAAGGAAGTTATCTAGAGGTTTCTATCAGAAATCAACCATTGGTAGAACATGACTTAAAATTTCAATTACAAACAGTACTGCTGGTCAACCTTCACTGAATGCTCAAGAATCAAACATACCTCCATTAGAAAGAAAATACTACAGAAAATACTACCAGAAAAAAGTCCTTTCATCAAAGATTTGTTGTAAAGTGACAAATAAAACCTATCCTTAAAGTGATGAGGATTATTAAAACACTTAAGAAACCAATGAAATTCTCAAGATGGACATCAAGTCATAAAGATATAGATATATCTATACCTATATAAAAATTTTTGGAAGGAAAATAAAAAATTAGGATTATTAGGTTTCTCTGTAACAAAAACTGAGAAAAGTAGTATGTACATAAAAGGGTTCAGAAAATATTGTACCCACCCAGAAATGCTATCTTTGGGTGGCACCTGGGTAGCTCAGTCAATTAAGGGTCTGATTCTTGATTTCGGCTCAGGTCATGATCTGCATCTTGAGATTCTCTCTCTCCACTCATCCCTCTCTCTCTGCCCCTCTCTCTGCTTCTCCCCTGCTCATGTGCACACACACTCTCTCAAAATAAATAAAAAAATAAAATAAAATCTATGACTAAGTTTCACCTTCCAAAATATGAATTATTTCTGTAGTTAAAAAAACTTTACATATGTGTAAGTAACTTAAATCAGGAATATAGAATATACAACAAAGACTTCAAACAAAAATCAAATAGTATAACCTTTAAATTCGTCAAGCACACATACAGAAATAACAAATAGAAGAAGGGTAAATTTGTGAACAGAAAAATTTTATCACTTCCTTAAAGTCCTGGAAAATTCCTTAAACTTGTTTTTCTTATTTTTGTTAATTAAAAAAAAAAAAATCCATACATCACCAAAATGCAGAGATGGGTATAAGGTCAAATTACTTAATTTGGCCATAAACTTATATATTGTTTTTTATTATTTGGGAGGAAAAAACCTATCAATATTTAATTATTAAAAAGTCTATTAATGTATCACTGCTCTGCCTTTTGGCTAAGATCACATGTAAAAAGTCTATTAGAAAACACAGAAAAGTTTTTTAAAAAGTTCCTGGAATCCTACAACATGGCTGAAATCATTGTTATCCTTTTACTTTATTTCCTTTCTTGAGTTTTTAATATTAAAATACACTAATAATATACTGATTTTTAAAATTCAAAACATATTACTAACTTTTGTCACAATTAACAAAATAAAATAGCATAAAATATGTCCTCCAAATTCTGATTTTAACATTTAAATCAATAGAGTACTGCCAAATGCTAACAATTGTACTTCCTAATAATCTACATAAAACTCTATGTAAAAATGCATAAATATTTTCTATGGCAATTATATCTTCTTGGTGAAATACTACTGGGGAAAAATAACAAATATTTTGGTCTCTTTTTTTCCTTAAAAAGTTAAAGAGAAAAGAAAAATGCCAGTGGAGTACAACTATGCTCACCTCATCCCATGAATATAACTAGATTACCATCAAATCATCCTAAATATCCCAGAAATTGACCTGAAGACTGGCAGAACAAATGCCACAACTAAAGGTAGAGAAGAGGCCACAACAAGAAAGCTACGAAGTGCAGTGACAGGGTTTGGGAGAGAAATGGATTGGATGGTGGCTGCTATGTTGGGGAGGGAGCCACAGTTGCTAAGAAGGGCTAGAGACAAACTCACACACAGAGGAGTGCATGGGGAAAATGAATCCCCACAGTAGTTGACTTGGAAAGCAAAAGGGACCCAATTTCATGGCTTTTGCCAACCAGCAGGGCTTAAAGCCTGGAATTTTAAAGGTCAGCGTGCTTAGCTCTTGGAGAGCTCAGAAGGTACTGGAGCACCTCTTGTGAAGAAGTCGGGCAAACAACCCGCAAACATATAGCATGGAAACAGTAATCTGAAGAGCACCTGGAGCACACGCCGGGGAAGGTATTTGCTCATCTTGTATTGTGTACCAGAGAGATAGCGTTCACAGAGAAACCCCTCTGGGAAGAAAGGAATAAGCCAGCACCATTTCCCTTCCCCATCCCTCAGAATAAGCACGGGGTAACTGGTGGGAATTAGTTTAGTGCAGACATTCGCTACCTAACTCACTTACACCAAGCCACACTCCATGCACTCCAGTGGAATTTGCCTCAGCCCCAGCACAGCAGAGCCCCTCCCCCAAAAGACCAACCCAAACCCCTGCTCACACTGTGTCTCCCTACGTGGGAGTTTTGCAGAGCCTCAGTGCCAGCTGCAATGGTGACAGGCTTCATTTCACAAGCAGACCAGAACACACTTAGTTAAAATGTGCCATATTCAGGCCAGGGACCAAACACCGCCAGTGAGAGGCAAACAGAGCCCCTGCATACAACTGGCCTGATGGGTAAAGTGGCTAGGAAACAACAGCAAAGCACATGCAGCACATATTGGAGACACTCCCAGAAGCACCAGAACCTGGGGAACAGGGGACACGACAAAACAGGGCACTCCATGACCTCTGCTTCATAAGGCCATTACCCTCAATAACAGGAGATGTAGCTGACTTTTCTAACACAGAGAAACAGGCACAGAGACTTAGACAAAATGAGAGAACAGGACGGGACACGACCAGAGATCTAAGAGAAACAGATACAAGTAACAAGCCAGATTGAGAATTTAAAGTAATGATTACAAGGATATTCACTGGACTTGAGAAAAGAGGACATTCGTGAGACCCTTAACAAAGAGATATGGAATGACATAGCAGAGATGAAGGGCTCAATAAACAAAATGAGAAATACACTTGATGGAATAAGCAGCAGGATGGAAGAAGCAGGGGAAAATAATTAGTGACCTAGAAGACAGATTAATGGAAAGTAATCAAGCATAACAAAAGAGAGAAAAAAGAATTATGCAAAATGAGAACAGACTTAGGAAACTCAGTGACTCAATCAAACATAATATTATAGAAGAGAGAAAGAATGGAGCAGAAAATTTATTTGAAGAAATAAAAGCTAAAAATTTCTCTAATCTAGGAAAGGAAACAGATATCCAGATCCAGCAGGCAAAGAGAACTCTCCAAATCAACAAAAGAGATCCACATCAAGACATATTTTAATTAAACTGACAAAATATAGTGATAAAGAAAAAAATTTTAAAGCAGCAAGACACAAGGAAACAGTAACTTACAAGGGAACACCAGAAGGCTACCAGGAGATTTTTCAGCAGAGGCTTTCCAAGCAAGATGTCAGTGGTATGATACATTCAAAGTGCTGAATTGGAAAAAATCTGCTGAGAATACTCTTAACTAAAGGAGCTCATGACCACTAAACCAGCCCGGCAAGAAATATTAAAGGAGACACACTGAATGGAGAGGAAAAACCAAAAGTGACAGTCTGAAGGTAGAAAACACAAAAAAAGCAAAAATGAATGTTTTTCTAAAAAATTAGTCAAGGAACTCACAAAATAAAAGACTGTAAAATATAAAAACATATATGTAAAGCATGGGGAGGAGAGGAGTAAGAATGGGATCAAATCTAAATGACCAAATTAATATAGATTGCTATCTGCAAAAGAGGTTATATACAAAGCTAATGGTAACCATATCATAAACCAATAATAAATACGCAAAGAAAAAATAAAGAAATGCAAACATATCACTAAAGAAAATCAGGAAACCATGAAAGAGAAACAAAAAAAAGATAGGAGAAAATCATCACAAATGACCACAAAAAAATAAAATGACAATGAATACACATCTGTAAATAATTACTTTGAATGTAAATGCACTAAACACTTCCATCAAAAGCCACAGGGTGACAGAATGCACAAAAAAGAACAAGATACATCTATATGCTGCCATCAAGAGACTCATCTTACACGTAAGGACACCAGCAGATTCAAAGTGAAGAGATGGAAAAACACCTATCATGCAAATGGATGTCAAAAAAAGCCAGAGGAGCAATACTTATATGACACAAATCAGAGTTTAACAAGAGACAAAGAAGGACACTATACAGTCAAAAAGGGGACGATCCAACAAGAAGATATAACAATTATAAATATTTATGCTGCCAACACAGTAGCACCCAAATACATAAAACAGTTAATTACAAAAATAAAGGAACTAATTGATAGTAATACAATAATACTAGGGGACTTTAACACCCCACTTACACATCATGGACAGATCAAGTAAACAGAAAATCAATGAGAAATAATGGCTTTGAATGACAAACTGGAACAGATGGATTTAATAGATATATTCAGAAAATTCCATCCTAAAACAGCAGAATACACATTCTTTTCAAGTACACATGAAATACTGTCCAAAATAGATCTCAATGAATTCAAGAAGACTGAAGTCATACCATGAATCTTTTCTGACCACAAGGTTATGAAACTAGACGTCAACCACAAGAAAAAATCTGGAAAGAGCATAAAAATATGGAGCTTAAATAACATGCTACTGAACAATGAATGGGTCAACCAGAAAATAAAAGAAGAAATTAAAAAGTACATGGAAGCAAATGAAAATGAAAATACAACAGCCCAAAACCTTTGGGATGCAGCAAAAGCAGTTCTAAAAAGGGAAGTTTATTGCCAAATAGATCATTCTCAAGAAGCAACAAAAATCTCAAATAGGCAACCTAACCTTACACCTAAAGGAGCTAGGAAAAAGAAGAAAAAACAAAACCCCAACCAGTAGAAGGAAGGACATAATAAAGATTAGAGCAGAAATAAGTGATACAGAAAAACAAAGGAATGAACAAACAACAAAACCACAAAAGAACAGATCAATAAAACCAGGAGTTACTTCTTTAGAAAAAAATCAATAGAATTGACAAATTTCTAGCCAGACTTATCAAGAAAAAAACAAACAAGACTCAAATAAATAAAATCACAAATGAAAGAGTAGAAATAACCAAGACCACAGAAATACAAATATAAGAGAATATTATGAAACACTACATGCCAACAAACTGTGGACAACCTAAAAGAAATGGATAAATTCCTAGAAACACATAAACTAATAAAACTCAAGTAGGAAGAAATAGAAAATTTGGAAGCAGCAAAGAAATTGAATCAGTAATCAAAAAACTCCCAACAAACAAAAGTCCACGACAAGATGGCTTCACAGGTGAATTCTAACCAACATTAAAGAAGAGTTAATACCTATTCTTCCCAAACTATTCCCAAAAATAGAAAAGGAAGGAAAGTTCCAAATTCATTCTACAAGGCCAGCATTACCTTGATAACAAAACCAGATAAAGATACCAGTGAAAAAGAGAACTACAAACCAATATCCCTGATGAACACAGATGTAAAAATCTTCAACCATATACTAGCAAACTGAATTCAACAATACATTAGAAAAACCATTCAGCACAATAAAGTAGGGACTTATTCCTGGATTGCAAGGGTGGTTCAATATTTGCACATCAATAAGAAAAAGGATAAAAACTATATGATCATTTCAATAGATGCAGAAAAAGCATTAGACACAGTACAACATCCATTCATTATAAAAAAGCCCTCATCAAAGTAGGTTTGGAGGGAACATACCTCAACATAATGAACATATATGAAACACCCACAGCAAACATTTTTAATGGGGAAAGGTCAGGAACAAAACAAGGATGTCAACTCTTACCATGTTTATTCAATATAGTACTGGAAGTATTAGCCATGCATCAGACAACAAAAAGAAATAAAGAGCATCCAAATATGTAAGGAAGATGTAAAACTTCCATTATTTGCAGAGGACATGATAATATATACAGAAAACCCAAAAGACTCCAGCAAAATCTGCTGTAACTGATAAACGAATTCAATAAAGTTTCAGGATAAAAAAAATCAATGTACAGAAATTTCTTGTATATCTATACACCAATAATGAATAGCAGAAAAAAAAGTCAAAGAATCAATCCCATTTACAACTGCACTAAAAACTGTAAGATCCCTAGGAATAAACTTAACCAAAGAGGTGAAGGACCTATACTCTGAAAACTATAAAACAATGATGAATGAAATGGAAGATGACACAAAGAAATGGAAATACATTTCATGTTCGTGGATTAGAAGAACAAATACTGTTAAAATGTCTATACTACCCAAAGCAATCTACACATTTAATACAGTCCCTATCAAAAATACCAACAGTATTTTTCCCAGAACTAGAACAATCATAAAATTTGTAGGGGAATACAAGAGACCTCGAATAGCCAAAGCAATCTTGAAAAAGCAAAGCAAAGCTGGAGAGATCACAACTCTGGACTTCCAAGTTATATTACAAAGCTGTGGTAATCAAAACAGAATGATACCAGCACAAATGGATGCACAGATATATGCAACAGAATAGAAAACCGTCAGTTTTGAATCCCAGCTGCACACCAAAGGAAAAACACAAGAGAGTTTTGACACAGGGCTAAGTGACTTCCCTCTCTACTTTGTGAGGGCTGGCTAAATAGCAGGGGTTGAGATCCCCAGTCCGGGAATGAGAGATTGGTTGGCTTCATTTTCCCCCAAAACACCAACACGGTGGGAATTCAGAGAGCAACACAGCAGTCCCCGGGGGAGGCAGGGACCCACCTACACGAACACCCTCCCACCCTGTGCCCGGCAACTGCTTATCTTCTGGGGCAGGACTGACTCTGAGCCAAGGCAGCCACAGCTGGCCTCTCCTCCAGACCATCACAGCCACCATCTCCAGGCACCAACAGACAACTCTTTTTTTTTCTTTTGGAATCAGGATCATAGTTTCTGATTTCTTTTTTTTTTTTTTTTGTCATTTCCTTTTATGTTTTTTTTAATTAGGCTTTTTTATTCTTTTCTTTCTTTTCGCTTCTACTTTCTTCTTTCTTTTTTGTGGGAATCAGCTTTATAGTTTTTTTATTGTTTGTGGGGTTTGTTACCTTTCCTTTTCTCTTTTTATGGAATCAGGCTTCGCCCAACCTCTTTTTTCTCAGGTTACTTCAACAAACAAATCAAAGCACACCTAGTTAAAGGTCTAAACGCTCCAACACTGCAAGCAAAGAGCTCTCCAAAGAAATGACCAGTGGGAAAGAGCTGCCAAAACACAACAGCAAAGTACACAGCATATACCTGAAACACAATCTGGAGTACCAGGCCCTGGACAGTGTATGACCCCTTTTTAATATAGTAGTGCTCAGCTGCAGGAATCATAACAAGCTTTTACAACATGCAAAGACAGAAACTTAGCCCAAATGACACAATGGAGGAGTTCTCCCCAAAAGAAAGGTCAAGAAGAAATCACAGCCCGGGGATTTGCCTAAAACAGATATAAACAACATACGTGAACAAGAATTTAGAACAAGTCATAAGACAACTAGCTGGGCTTTAAAAAAGCATAGAAGACACCAGAGAAACCCCTGCTGCAGAGATCAAAGACCTAAGAACTAGTCATGATGAACTGGAGGTTTTGCAAGATGGCAGCTTAGGAGGACGCTGGGCTCACCGCACGTCCTGCTGATCACTTAGATTCCACCTACACCTGCCTAAATAACCCAGAAAACCGCCAGAGGATTAGCAGAACGGAGTCGCCGGAGCCAAACGCAGACGAGAGGCCCATGGAAGAGGGTAGGAAGGGCGGCGAGGCGGTGCGCGCTCCATGGACTGGAGGGAGGCAGCCGGGGCGGAGGGGCGGCTCGCCGGCCAAGCAGAGCCCCCGAGTCTGGCTTGCAAAAGCGGAGGGGCCCGGCGGACTGTGTTCCGACAGCAAGCGCGACTTAGCGTCTGGGAAGACATAAGTTAGCAGCTCTGCTCGGAAAGCGGGAAGGCTGGAGGACAAAGGGAGGGAGAGCTGCTGAGCCCCCTGACTACAGAGCTCTGTTTGGTGGGGAACAAAGGCGCTCGCCAGCGCCATCTCCCCCGCCCATCCCCCAGCCAAAATCCCAAAGAGAACCAGTTCCTGCCAGGGAACTTGCTCCCTCCGCGCAAACACCCAACTCTGTGCTTCTGCGGAGCCAAACTCCGGCAGCAGATCTGACTCCCTCCCGCTGCCACAGGGCCCCTCCTGAAGTGGATCACCTAAAGAGAAGCGATCTAAGCCTGCCCCTCCTGCCCCTGTGCACCTTGCCTACCCACCCCAGCTAATATGCCAGATCCCCAGCATCACAAGCCTGGCAGTGTGCAAGTAACCCAGACGGGCCACACCACTCCACAGTGAATCCCGCCACTAGGAGAGGGGAAGAGAAGGCACACACCAGTCTGACTGTGGCCCCAGTGGTGGGCTGGGGGCAGACATCACGTCTGACTGCAGCCCCGCCCACCAACTCCAGTTATACACCACAGCACAGGGGAAGTGCCCTGCAGGTCCTCACCACGCCAGGGACTATCCAAAATGACCAAGCGGAAGAATTCCCCTCAGAAGAATCTCCAGGAAATAACAACAGCTAATGAGCTGATCAAAAAGGATTTAAATAATATAACAGAAAGTGAATTTAGAATAATAGTCATAAAATTAATCGCTGGCCTTGAAAACAGTATAGAGGACAGCAGAGAATCTCTTGCTACAGAGATCAAGGGACTAAGGAATAGTCAGGAGGAGCTAAAAAATTCTATAAACGAGCTGCAAAATAAAATGGAAACGACCACGGCTCAAATTGAAGAGGCAGAGGAGAGAATAGGCGAACTAGAAGATAAAATTATGGAAAAAGAGGAAGCTGAGAAAAAGAGAGATAAAAAAATCCAGGAGTATGAGGGGAAAATTAGAGAACTAAGTGATGCACTAAAGAGAAATAATCTACGCATAATTGGTATCCCAGAGGAGGAAGAGAGAGGGAAAGGTGCTGAAAGGGTACTTGAAGAAATAATAGCTGAGAACTTCCCTGAACTGGGGAAGGAAAAAGGCATTGAAATCCAAGAGGCACAGAGAACTCCCTTCAGACGTAACTTGAATCGATCTTCTGCACGACATATCATAGTGAAACTGGCAAAATACAAGGATAAAGAGAAAATTCTGAAAGCAGCAAGGGGTAAACGTGCCCTCACATATAAAGGGAGACCTATAAGACTCGTGACTGATTTCTCTTTCGAAACTTGGCAGGCCAGAAAGAATTGGCACGAGATTTTCAGGGTGCTAGACAGAAAAAATATGCAGCCGAGAATCCTTTATCCAGCAAGTCTGTCATTTAGAATAGAAGGAGAGATAAAGGTCTTCCCAAACAAACAAAAACTGAAGGAATTTGTCACCACTAAACCAGCCCTACAAGAGATCCTAAGGGGGACCCTGTGAGACAAAGTCCCAGAGACATCACTACAAGCATAAAACATACAGACATCACAATGACTCTAAACCCGTATCTTTCTATAATAACACTGAATGTAAATGGACTAAATGCACCAACAAAAAGACATAGGGTATCAGAATGGATAAAAAAACAAGACCCATCTATTTGCTGTCTACAAGAGACTCATTTTAGACCTGAGGACACCTTCATATTGACAGCGAGGGGATGGAGAACTATTTATCATGCGACTGGAAGCCAAAGGAAAGCTGGAGTAGCCATACTTATATCAGACAAACTAGACTTTAAATTAAAGGCTGTAACAAGAGATGAAGAAGGACATTATATAATAGTTACAGGGTCTATCCATCAGGAAGAGCTAACAATTATAAATGTCTATGCGCTGAATACCGGAGCCCCCAAATATATAAAACAATTACTCTTAAACATAAGCAACCTTATTGATAAGAATGTGGTAATTGCAGGGGACTTTAACACCCCACTTACAGAAATGGATAGATCATCTAGACACATGGTCAATATAGAAACAAGGGCCCTGAATGAGACATTGGATCAGATGGACTTGACAGATATATTTAGAACGCTGCATCCCAAAGCAACAGAATATACTTTCTTCTCGAGTGCACATGGAACATTCTCCAAGATAGATCATATACTGGGTCACAAAACAGCCCTTCATAAGTTTACAAGAATAGAAATTATACCATGCTTACTTTCAGACCACAATGCTATGAAGCTTGAAATCAACCACAGGAAAAAGTCTGGAAAACCTCCAAAAGCATGGAGGTTAAAGAACACCCTACTAACGAATGAGTGGGTCAACCAGGCAATTAGAGAAGAAATTAAAAAATATATGGAAACAAACGAAAATGAAAATACAACAATCCAAACGCTTTGGGACGCAGCGAAGGCAGTCCTGAGAGGAAAATACATTGCAATCCAGGCCTATCTCAGGAAACAAGAAAAATCCCAAATACAAAATCTAACAGCACACCTAAAGGAACTAGAAGCAGAACAGCAAAGGCAGCCTAAACCCAGCAGAAGAAGAGAAATAATAAAGATCAGAGCAGAAATAAACAATATAGAATCTAAAAAAACTGTAGAGCAGATCAACGAAACCAAGAGTTGGTTTTTTGAAAAAATAAACAAAATTGACACACCTCTAGCCAGGCTTCTCAAAAAGAAAAGGGAGATGACCCAAATAGATAAAATCATGAATGAAAATGGAATTATTACAACCAATCCCTCAGAGATACAAACAATTATCAGGGAATACTATGAAAAATTATATGCCAACAAATTGGACAACCTGGAAGAAATGGACAAATTCCTGAACACCCACACTCTTCCAAAACTCAATCAGGAGGAAATAGAAAGCTTGAACAGACCCATAACCAGCGAAGAAATTGAATCGGTTATCAAAAATCTCCCAACAAATAAGAGTCCAGGACCAGATGGCTTCCCAGGGGAGTTCTACCAGACGTTTAAAGCAGAGATAATACCTATCCTTCTCAAGCTATTCCAAGAAATAGAAAGGGAAGGAAAACTTCCAGACTCATTCTATGAAGCCAGTATTTGATTCCTAAACCAGACAGAGACCCAGTAAAAAAAGAGAACTACAAGCCAATATCCCTGATGAATATGGATGCAAAAATTCTCAATAAGATACTAGCAAATCGAATTCAACGGCATATAAAAAGAATTATTCACCATGATGAAGTGGGATTCATTCCTGGGATGCAGGGCTGGTTCAACATTCGCAAATCAATCAACGTGATACATCACGTTAACAAAAAAAAGAGAAGAACCATATGATCCTGTCAATCGATGCAGAAAAGGCCTTTGACAAAATCCAGCACCCTTTCTTAATAAAAACCCTTGAGAAACTTGGGATAGAAGGAACATACTTAAAGATCATAAAAGCCATTTATGAAAAGCCCACAGCTAACACCATCCTCAATGGGGAAAAACTGAGAGCTTTTTCCCTGAGATCAGGAATACGACAAGGATGCCCACTCTCACCGCTGCTGTTTAACATAGTGCTGGAAGTTCTAGCATCAGCAATCAGACAACAAAAGGAAATCAAAGGCACCAAAATTGGCAAAGATGAAGTCAAGCTTTCGCTTTTTGCAGATGACATGATATTATACATGGAAAATCTGATAGACTCCACCAAAAGTCTGCTAGAACTGATACAGGAATTCAGCAAAGTTTCAGGATACAAAATCAATGTACAGAAATCAGTTGCATTCTCATACACTAACAATGAAGCAACAGAAAGACAAATAAAGAAACTGATCCCATTCACAATTGCACCAAGAAGCATAAAATACCTAGGAATAAATCTAACCAAAGATGTAAAGGATCTGTATGCTGAAAACTACAGAAAGCTTATGAAGGAAATTGAAGAAGATTTAAAGAAATGGAAAGACATTCCCTGCTCATGGATTGGAAAAATAAATATTGTCAAAATGTCAATACTACCCAAAGCTATCTACACATTCAATGCAATCCCAATCAAAATTGTACCAGCATTCTTCTCGAAGCTAGAACAAGCAATCCTAAAATTCATATGGAACCACAAAAGGCCCCGAATAGCCAAAGGAATTTTGAAGAAGAAGACCAAAGCAGGAGGCATCACAATCCCAGACTTTAGCCTCTACTACAAAGCTGTCATCATCAAGACAGCATGGTATTGGCACAAAAACAGACACATAGACCAATGGAATAGAATAGAAACCCCAGAACTAAACCCACAAACGTATGGCCAACTCATCTTTGACAAAGCAGGAAAGAACATCCAATGGAAAAAAGACAGCCTCTTTAACAAATGGTGCTGAGAGAACTGGACAGCAACATGCAGAAGGTTGAAACTAGACCACTTTCTCACACCATTCACAAAAATAAACTCAAAATGGATAAAGGACCTAAATGTGAGACAGGAAACCATCAAAACCTTAGAGGAGAAAGCAGGAAAAGACCTCTCTGACCTCAGCCATAGCAATCTCTTACTCGACACATCCCCAAAGGCAAGGGAATTAAAAGCAAAAATGAACTACTGGGACCTTATGAAGATAAAAAGCTTCTGCACAGCAAAGGAAACAACCAACAAAACTAAAAGGCAACCAACGGAATGGGAAAAGATATTCGCAAATGACATATCGGACAAAGGGCTAGTATCCAAAATCTAGAAAGAGCTCACCAAACTCCACACCCAAAAAACAAATAACCCAGTGAAGAAATGGGCAGAAAACATGAATAGACACTTCTCTAAAGAAGACATCTGGATGGCCAACAGGCACATGAAAAGATGCTTAACGTCGCCCCTCATCAGGGAAATACAAATCAAAACCACATTAGACATCACCTCACGCCAGTCAGAGTGGCCAAAATGAACAAATCAGGAGACTATAGATGCTGGAGAGGATGTGGAGAAACGGGAACCCTCTTGCACTGTTGGTGGGAATGCAAATTGGTGCAGCCGCTCTGGAAAGCAGTGTGGAGGTTCCTCAGAAAATTAAAAATAGACCTACCCTATGACCCAGCAATAGCACTGCTAGGAATTTATCCAAGGGATACAGGAGTACTGATGCATAGGGCCACTTGTACCCCAATGTTCACAGCAGCACTCTCAACAATAGCCAAATTATGGAAAGAGCCTAAATGTCCATCAACTGATGAATGGATAAAGAAATTGTGGTTTATATACACAATGGAATACTACGTGGCAATGAGAAAAAATGAAATATGGCCTTTTGTAGCAACGTGGATGGAACTGGAGAGTGTGATGCTAAGTGAAATAAGCCATACAGAGAAAGACAGATACCATATGGTCTCACTCTTATGTGGATCCTGAGAAACTTAACAGGAACCCATGGGGGGGGGGGGGGGGGGGGGGAAGGAAAAAAAAAAAAAAAAAGAGGTTAGAGTGGGAGAGAGCCAAAGCATAAGAGACTGTTAAAAACTGAGAACAAACTGAGGGTTGATGGGGGGTGGGAGGGAGGAGAGGGTGGGTGATGGGTATTGAGGAGGGCACCTTTTGGGATGAGCACTGGGTGTTGTATGGAAACCAATTTGTCAATAAATTTCATATAAAAAAAAAAAGAAATACTGTAACTGAGATGCAAAATAATCTAGACAGTGACAGCAAGGACTGAAGAAGCAAAGGAGAGAATAGGCAAAGTAGAAGATAAAATTAGGAAAACAATGAAGCTGAAAAAAAGAGGGAAATTACTAGACACAAGGGGAGACTTAGAAAACTAAGTGTTTCCACGAAGCAAAACAAAATCTATACCATATGAGTGCCAGAAGAAGAGTGAGAGAAAGGGACAGAAGCTTTATATGAACAAATTATAGCTGAGAACTTCCCTAATCTGGGGAAAGAAAGGTATCCAAGTCCAAGAGGTATACAGAAGTCCCTTCAAAATCAACAAAAACAGGTCAACACCATGACATACCACAATGAAATTTGCAAAATACAAGGATAAAGCCAAGATACGGTAGCAGCCCAAGTATCCATCGATTGATGAATAAATAAAGGAACATGTAGTATCAATCTATAATGGAATATTATCAGTCATAAAAGAGAAAGAAATATTGTCATTTGCAAGGATATGGATGGAGCTAGAAAGTATAATGCTAAGCAAAATAAGTCAGAGAAAGATAAATACCATATGGTTTCACTCATGTGAAATTTAAGAAAGGAAACAAAGGAGCAAAGGGGGGAAAAAGAGCTAAATTAAGAAACAGACTCTTAATTATAGAGAACAAACTGATGAGAGAGGGGGTGGATGGTGGTTGCATGAAATAAGTGATGGGGATTAAGGAGTGTACCTGTCCTAAGTACCTAGTAATATATGCAGCTGTTAAATCACTATATTGCACACCTGAAACTAATATGACACTGTATGTTACCTATTAAAATAATAAAAAATAAACGTAAATTAAAATAAATATAAAATAAAATGAATTAAAAAATAATAAATACAAAAAGAAATGAGATAAATTGACTATATAACTTTAAGGCAAGATTTATGTCTGTTAAAGAAATTGTTATACATACCTGCTTTGTGATAAGGATAATAATCTATAGTTAGCTGTGTAAAAGACAGTTGCATAGCCCCTCCAGTAATACGTCTGTTTGACTCTGGGAAAATTAAAAATTTGGCATTGAGAGAAAGAGAAAGAAACATTAGCAAATATCAGAAACACTTCATGTATTGTACTTGCAGTCGAAGCAATGATTGTCTCTCTATTGTCATGAACAATATACATTAAGGAATTCAGGAAATGCAATGCAATCTAATTAGTATTACTGAGCCCCTATCATTTGCATTGTACAAAGCTAGAAGATGAGGGTACAAAAAGAGTAGAACTTTTATATTTATAGCTCTAACCATATGCCAAATATTGTTTTGTTTTAAATACTTTAGTTATACTTATTGATTTGCTCTTCCTCACAACAACAATAGAGATAAATACTATTATTATTATTTTCTAGACAAGTAAATTGAGACACAAACAGGTTAATTAAATAGACCAAGGTCTTACCAGGCAATAAACACAGAGCTTATTTTGAACCCAAGAAATGTTAACCACTATACTATATCATCTTGTCTTTTATTGAAGAAGAACTTGAGTCTACTAGATTAGGTAGTTGTTCAAAGTCACATAGCTATATTAAGACTAGAAGCAGATCACAACTCAGTGTAACTCCAACATAAAAATTTTAACACAGCATGGATAAATCAACTACATGTACAGAAAATACAAATTAAGATACAACCAGGTATGAATGAATATGATTCATTTCAGACCTTTCTGGATTTTAGAACAAATCTGTACCATGAAGGAAATACTTTGGTGGAGTTTTCCCCTTAAAAAACATAATTCAGCTTATTCTATGAGGGAGTATAAAGAGTGAGAAATGTAAAAAACAAAACAAAACCACACACAACAAAAAAACAAAAAAAAAAACAGAAAACAAAAAACTTGGAAGACACTTGTCTCTATTCTTTTGCTGATAACTTTACCTTGACCCCCTCATTTTGTTATGTTGGTTTATTTTAACTTTTTCATTTTCCTGTCAAATCAGTAAAGAAGATACCAACTTTAAGACAAATGACACAAAGGTAGACAAAAGAAAAGACAACAAATCCCTTTCTAAACTCCAAATCTTCCTCATCTTTTCCATTCCACCCTTTTATCTGGTCACTGGTACTTGGCTGCCTTATCTGATGAAGGCAGAGTAACTTCTGCTAAATATCCAAGGTCAGTCTCAGCTTTAAAAATACAGAGTAACAATTTTCACAGATGTAGACTGTGATTCAGGTCTGAGGTACAGAGGTCAGATATAGATATCTCTGTTTTAAAGAGATCCTCAAGCTCACCAAAGTTTGAGAACCACTGTCCTAGAAGTAGGACCACTCGCTAAACCCTTCCAATACTTAATGGGCCGGAGACACTCTCCAATAGAGAGAAAGAAATGCAAGTACCTAGATTACAGAACCACAGATTTTCAAAGTGACCAAGAAGAGCTTCCTATTTCTCCATTACCTGTGTCTACTAAATTAAGAAAAGTAAGAGAAACAAAAGCGAAAAGTAAAGAAAACAAACTTAACTAACTGGAATTTGGCTTCCTAACCAAATTTTGGGAGCAATACTGGAGAAGAGACGCAAGAAATGTTAAACAGCCACATAGTTGTGTTTACATGCAAATGGGGTCAGAAAAATGCAGATAGACCACCATGTGGAAACATATGTGCAAATAATTATGAATTGAGTATGGACTAAAATTTAATGTATACATAATTTCAAAATTATTAAAAAGTTAATTCAAAGGCAAGTCTAAGATTTCATCATCCTCTAAGGATGTCATCTATTCAGTCCTTGATTTTTTTAAACTTAATTTTACTGTTAGCATCTGTAGCTAATAATTAATTGTGCTGAAATACTAACTACTGAAGCCAAAAAATTTCATACCAATATATATTGCTTAAAAGTACAACTTTCATCTATGCATCTCATATGAATGATAAAATTATGACCAGTCATTGTACAAGACATATTATATATTACAAATGATAAACAATCCAGTTTTGTAGGAAATCCTAAAAAAAATCAAAGTAGTTTGAAATAAGCAGCTTTTATTACCTTTTTCTTTAGCATGAATGTCATCACATATGTGTAGATCTAGATGAGAAATCACTAAATGATGAGACGTTTCTTTAACATCAAAGTCATTGAATAGTTTCACAATTGCATCGTTTAGATCAGGAGCATTTGAAGTCTGTGGTGTCTTCACTTGTTGGGTAGATGGGGCTACTGCCGAGCTCTAAAAGATTCAAAACTGCCTTATCACTACAAGTTAAATATTTGAATTTCCACAAACAAGAAAACTTAAATAAATATCTTTAGTAGTAAAGTCATGAAAAATAAGCTAATATATCTCTATTCTATCAATGACTCAATTCCCCCCCAAATATTTTCTGAATTATATGGGAATAAAATTATATCTAAAAATTGGAAAACTATACACATTTGAATATGAAACCAATGTTTAAAATACTTGAATAATTATATCTATATATTTATAACCCTTATTTTAGAAAATATATTTATTAAATATTAAAGCCAGCTTATTCAAATAGTATTAGCTCCACATATTAAAAAAGAAACAAACGTGAGCATTGTATATATCAGTTGTATACACTATTATATATCCTGTAGAAATAAATCACTTCTTTGCAAAAGTGCTTGTGATATCGTGTAGTACTGTAAGTGCCCTGATACCTCTCCAAAGTGATATGGCATGTCCTTTGAACTTGGAAGAAGCCAGAAAGTGGAAAAGATTTATAAGAGACTGTGAGTTCAAGTTCTTTTCTCCCCAAAGTGAAAAAGTATAGAATAATGCTGAAGTGTAAAGACTTATGTGAACCTAATAGCCTAAAATGATTCTATATAAGTATACTGTAAGATCATCTTATCTATAAGCTACAAAACTGTACATGAAAATTTGGTAATAACAAAATGAAGACCAAATTTTTCATCAAGAAATATTAAAAAGTTTCTAATTAAGAACAATTCACTAATAAAAGTGTAGTTAGTTATGTATGAAAAATTAAAGTACATTTTGTATGTATACATATTTATACATTATCTATTAAGAACTACCTGTAAATGAATTTCAAAGTATACTCAGTTAAATGAGAATCTCTCAAAGAAAATGATTGGGACCCACAGTAATTAAAGACAAGGAAAGATGAAATATAATTGTGAAGCCTTAAATTCTAGGGGGCTCAAGAAAAATTCTTTCACTAATTAACTGTCAAACTAATTTCCATAAGAAAAATCACTTATGTTCTACTTTCACAGCCTTAACAGACTACTATTTAGGTCTACAATTGTACTATTTTGAAGGAAAACATTACCCTGTATTTAGCCATGGTTTTTTTATGTTCTTCATCAACATAAATACTGATATACACAAAACATAAACATTAATCTCCATAGAAACCTTTCTCTTAATGTTGTGGCAGATTCAGTTTTTACATGCTGTTTGGGGTCGGGGGGTGAGTGGGCATTATAAACTCTTTTGCCTAATGAATAATCTTAACATTTCCTGCATTCTTCCCTTTTAGGGAAGAAAAGGATGAAGCTAATCAAGTATTTATGATAGAAGATGCCTGTCAAGTTGTCAGGCTGAGCAAAGAAACACTGTCAACTACTTTACTCTCTAATCCACTCTCTTAGTCCTCAAATAATCAGGGCATTCTGTATGATACCTAAAGTAGTTAATGTGACAATGACCACCCAAGAAAGAAACTTGAAGGTAATGAGAATGGTTAAGTAACTTTACCATGAAATATTAAGGAGCAACCAAAAATAAAAATTAAAGACTAACAACATGGAAGAAAATTGTATATATCCACTTACTACACACTTGCTAAAACTAAGAAAAATGCAGGTGCTGAGGCAAAAAAAACCTTTAAGGAAATACTTCAAAATGCTAACACTGGTTTTATTATGGTGATTGGATTACAGAACTTCGTCCTTTTTCTAGTTTCCTAATCTGTGATAATCTATACAAATATATCCACATGTTGTATAAGTAAGACCCACAGTAACATCAAAACTTTGTCTATTAGTCTTTAATTTCAATTACCATCTGTTATTGACACCCTAAACTACATAAATCTTCATTGCAAACTTTGATAGACTAGTGTTCATGATGGTAACACTTAAACTATTACTTCCTGTACTTCTTTATGTTCTTTCAATTTCAAAATGGAACTCATTATTACCTTTTTTTAGCCTTATCTCCCTTAATCAAACCCGCTTCCTTCTTCTGCATTCCCTTCACTGGCTAATGGAACTACAAATTATCATTTGAAAATCCTCAATTTTGCTCTTCATCCTCAACTGATGAAACACTTAGATATCTCTCCCCAACTTGGTTTGTAGATTTCTTCTTTCAAACCATTACCAGAGGTTCAAGTTCACCCCTTCTTTAGACTGGTAATCTTTCTCTTCTTCAGTCTATCCAATGTAATACCACCAAGCATTATTTGATTGTCCTTTTGTACTTAAAAACTTCCAGTGACTTCCATATGCCTACAGGAAAAAGTCCAAATTCTTCAACATATAATGAATGCCCTTTACATCTAGTCACCACATACTTCTGCCTGAACTCAGGCTACCTGCCCAAAAAATTACTCTGTGTTACAGTTCAGTGTTCTGTTCACTAAACTTAAAATTAGGTTCTCCCAGAGAAATGAAGATATCTCACTGGATAAATATTACTTATTGGTAGAATGATAAAAGGGTCACCATCAATTCTTTATTTATTTCTTTTTATGACTAAGAAAACTATTCATATAAATAGGTAGATTGCAATGAAAATGAGTTTTACTTTAGCAATATGGCATGATTCTTTGAACTCCTTCAAGTTACATGCCAGGATTCATGAAATGATCTTTAAAAAATTATTTTTAATAATCTAATAGCTAACATTTACAGATCCTACTTCAAATGTGTTGAAAGCAAAGAAGTGGGAGTGGAAATCACCTGACTTGTTACTTTGTTATTCATTAGTCATTCGCTTCCAACATGAGTAACAATAATTCAAATTACCTCTGTCCTGTCACCCCAAACTTTTTAAGTTTTTCCTTAAACTGGACAAATGCATCATAGTAAGAATGAATAAGAAGTAAGAAGGTGGCCTTTCATTTGTCAAACAAGGTAAGAGTAGTTTGGGAAAGGGAGAAGGAATCCAACGTTTTAACATAAGCAGCAGATAAAGTTTAAGAAAGCAGTTAAGTTTCTCCAGCAGATAAAGTTTAAGAGAGAACACAATACATCAAAGTGGAATATGTAGAAGCCAATTTCCTCAAAACCTGGACAGGTGTGTATCAGAGAGGCATGTGTACATAACTCTCAAAAACTCTGCTCTAGTAACACCAAACTCCTTATTTTTATCAGGAAACACCATTCAAGACACTTTGGCAGATTCTATTCCTTCATCTGAAAGATCCTTTCCCTCACCTGTGAACTTCTAATTTTTAAGACTTAATTTCATTGTTATCCTCTTTGTGAAGCCTTTCCAAACTATGCAAACAGTTGACTAAAACTTCTCTATGCCTCTATGGTTCCTCCACTCCAGCATTTAAGCTGCACTGCAATGACTTATTTTATACTTGATTTCCTGTTATACCTTATATCCTGAGTTCCTTGAGGACAGGGTCAGAGAATATTCATTTTTGCATTCACAGTGTCTAGCCCTGTTCCTTATGACATAGCAGGTAGACAGTAAATAATGCCAATTTGATAGTCATAGGTGTATGCCATTTCCATGTACCAAGTGAGATCACCAACAAGCTATTTCTTTAGAAATAGCTTCAAAGAAATAGAGTTTCACAATATCCCTTGTTTTTGTTAAGAATAGATACAACACTACAGTTTTGTGTTCAATTTCAGCATTTCCACAGGGTTTTACACTTCCTGCCCTGTTCTCACATTTCTCCCTTGACTATACCCAGGTTTTTCCTGTCTGCCCTTTATTTTTTTTTTAAATGTTTATTTATTTTTGACAGAGAGACAGAGCATGAGCAGGGGAGGGGCAGAGAGAGAGGGAGACACAGAATCCGAGGCAGGCTCCAGGCTCTGAGCCATCAGCACAGAGCCCGACGCGGGGGTCGAACTCACGGACCATGAGATCATGACCTGAGCTGAAGTTGGACGCTCAACCGACTGAGCCATCCAGGCGCCCCAATAAGATATCTAGATGAAAGATTCTTGGACTATGGGGCACATGGGTGGTTCAGTCAGTTATGCATCTGACTCTTGATGTCAGCTGAGGATGTGATCTCAAGGTTCATGAGTTCAAGCCCCCTGTCAGGTTCTGCACTGACAGCACAGAGCCTGCTTGAAATTCTCTCTCTCCCTCTCTCACCGTCCCTCCCTTCCTCCTCCCTCCCTCTCTCTTTCAAAATAAATAAATAAACTTAAAAAAAAAATTCTCAGACTCAAAGTCTTACAATCTACTTCATATAAACAACTAACCATTTTGATTTTTAAACCATTTACAGGTCAAGTGTTTTTCCTCTTAAGAGCTTACCTGTGTAGGTTCAGGAGCCATACTCTTCCTTTGTTCGGTTGATTTTTCTATTGCTTCACTAAGAGATTTTGCATATTGTACCATAGCCTTCAACTGGGAATCAGTTAAAACCCATAATAAGTCATCCAATATTAGAACTAACTTTGTTGCAATAACATTGCAGTCCTTTAACTGTAAGAAAAAAATGATTCATAAAATTAAGCCAAGACATAAAACTTACAAATGCACAATGTTTTAAAAAATGCTTAAAATGTTTGAATGAAGTTAAATATGGATCCTTCCTTCATTGACCAAATATTTACTGGGTTCCTGTACTATAGAAAAAATATCTCCTTGTATTGGAGATACAGTGGTAAAAAAGACTGACAAATTCCTATACCTTAACAGGTGCATATTATGCAAGTACAAGTACTTATATAATTTTTCATTTATAGCTAATGTCATATAATTACCTCCAATAATTGTGCTAATTCTAGTACAGAAAGGATTAAAATTAAACATGAAATGCTATGTTAACCACATTACACATTTCAATTTTTTTTTTTAATGTTTTATTTATTCTTGAGAGAAAGAGAGACAGAGCATGAATGAGGGAGGGGCACAGTGAGAGAGGGAGACACAGAATCTGAAGCAGACTCCAGGCTCTGAGCTGTCAGCACAGAGTCCGATGTGGGGCTCGAACTCACGAGCCGTGAGATCATGATCCAAGCTGAAGTTGGACGCTCAACCAACTGAGCCACCCAGGTGCCCCCACATTTCACATTTCACATTTCAGAATACTGTAGTAAGCACTGTACTCTGAAATTTTTTTTGAACTTAATTTAGTGTATTTATTTGTGTCTAATGATACAAAACATTTTGTTGAGAATTTAACTGAGCCATGTTTTAAAAAGTCGTGACTCCTTCATTAAATTTCATCACAATGTATAGAGAACTCTCAACTTCTGATATCTTGAAGTCACTATCTTCCCTACTTACCTAAATTACCATTCATATGTTAATAACCTTCTAAGGCTAGTAGTTTTGGTGACTTTGGAGGCTTTGCAGTTTACCCACAGCAAGATTCAACAGAAGAAATGAAAATACAAGACAGTTAATGTTCAACAATATTTGGCAACGGAGAATCTATTCAATTTATCAAAAGTAAAAATCTAGGGGCTCCTGGGTGGCTTAGTCGGTTAAGCGTCCGACTTCGGCTCCGGTCATGATCTCTCGGTCCGTGAGTTGGAGCCTTGCATCGGGCTCTGTGCTGACAGCTCAGAGCCTGGAGCCTGTTTCAGATTCTGTGTCTCCCTCTCTCTCTGATCCTCCACCGTTCATGCTCTGTCTCTCTCTGTCTCAAAAATAAACGTTAAAAAAAAATTTTTTTTAAAGTAAAAATCTAAGTATCAAACGTAGATGACTAAAAATGTTATTACACTAGATTTTTTCAAATACTGCTTGAGGCACTATATTTCCTTTTATTTTGCTTTTAAGTATTCCTATATTTCACTTAAAAACTTATTTAAAATTTCCTCTCAATTCCACTAGTTATCACATGAACCAAAAAGGTAACCCTATTGACTTACTCTTCTTTTAAGTGTGACTCTGATTTTTGATTGGTTGGTTATTAATCGAACAGGAGCACACATAATTTCAAGATGTGAACTTTGAGTAGCATCTGCCTCTATTCGAATCATCTGCCAATTTATTTCTTTAAACGTCAGAACCTAAGGAGAACAGAGATTAGCTTCACTTAGGCAAAACAGAATGAGAAACGTGTAGATCTGTAAAAACAAAAAAGCTAGATAAAATTTATCTTTACTAATATTCTTATGACACTCTAGATATATTCACTATGCTTTTATTTTTAAAAATTGTATAGCTGCAACAAATTCAGTAACATATCTTCCTAATTATATTCATTATTCATAAAGCTGTTAATATTTTACTCTGAATTTGATATAAAGCACAAAAAACATGTGAATCATGTGACCAAGAAAAACTTAAATAGGATTTTAGTTTTGTATATTTAAAATTCAATTCTGAGTAGCTGAGAAGTTAAAATGAGGTTCATTAACTCCATAAGCTGAAAGATTTATTACATAAAAACACTAAAATATGCACATTTTAAATTAAATAACTAAGAGAAATACATAGAAAAGTAGAGTTAAAAGGCAAGAGTAAATGCAGTATGTGAATCTAGGGTAACTATAAGAAGTCATTATTTTAAAATGCCCTCTTTTATTTATCAGTGACTAAAAGATTTTTTAAACAAAGAATGAAAAAAAAAATGCTTACCTCTCCTCTCTGTGGATCTTGAATGCGAGTAAATCTTAAATCTCCATGTTCCCAGTTTGCATTTACACTATAGATTCGTAGCTGGGAAAGTTCAAAGGATGCATTGAAAGCTTTTGCTCCAATGCGGATAACAATGGAGTTTACAGAAACAGTAATTCCCTCAACGACTTTTTCAGCAAAGCCATATTCACTGGAAAAATAAAGGAAAATATAATGCACTAAAGCCCATATAAATCATTGATAAGTTATCTGTTAATATTTTCACACAAGTGTATAAAAGGACCATAATATTATTCATTTTTATTTTTAAAAATTTTCAGTAAAAGCAATAATCTAGCCTGATTGTCAATCTCAAAGGGCCGTGGACCTAGGGTTTCCCACACCTGATTGCATGTAAATTATAAAAATGTTGTCAAAATGATAAAAATCTTTAAGATTTCACGTTACTCTATACAAATTTTTTATTTTAATTCCATTATAGTTAATACACAGTAATATATTCGTTTCAGGTGTACAATAGAGTGACTCAACAATTCTATACACTACTCAGTACTCATGATAAATGTACTCTTTAATCTCCATCACCTATTTTACTCATCCTCCTCCCCACCCCTCTGGTAGCCATCAGTTTGTTCTCTATACTTAAGAGTCTGGGAGCACCTGCATGGCTCATTTGGTTAAGTGTCCGACTCTTGGTTTTGGCTCAGGTCATGAGCTCATGGTGCATGGGTTTGAGCCCCACATCAGGCTCCACACTGACGCTGTGGAGCCTTCTTAGGATTTTCTCTCTCCCCCCCTCTCTCTCAAAACAAACCTTAAAAGAAAGTATTAAAAAAGTGTTTCTTGGTTTGTCTTTTTTAGCCTTTGCTCATTTGTTTTCTTTCTTAAATTTCACATATGAGTGAATACGACATATGCGGTCTCTTAAATACCGCATGTGGTATTTATCTTTCTCTGACTTATCTTGCTTAGTATTATACTCTCCAGATCCATCCATGCTGTTGCAAATGGCAAGATTTCATTCTTTTTTATGGCTGAATAATATTCCAATGTACATATACATATATCACTTTTTCTTTATTCATCAATTGATGGACATTTGGGCTGCTCCGGTATCTTGGCTATTGTAAATAATATGACAATAAGATAGGGGTGCATTTATCTTTTCAAATTAGTGTTTTTTTATTCTTTGGGTAAATACCCAATAGAATTACTGGATCATCTGGTAGTTCTAGTTCTAATTTTTTGAGGAACCTTCATGCTATTTTCCTGAGTGGCTGCACCAGTTTGCATTCCCACCAACACTGCATGAGTGTTCCTTTTTCTCCACATCCTCACAAATACCTGTTTCTTGTGCTTCTGATTTTAGCCATTTTGACAAGTGTGAGTAAAGGTTACTCTTTAAATGAGGTTATTGTAATTATTATCCAAAGCTGCTTATTCTCAAGTTGCCAGATATCCAGACAACTGGGAATCTATAAATAAGAGAGCTAAATTCTTGACACAAAGAAGGTTACAGACTATAACTACAATATAATCTCATAATTCAGGAATAAAGTCAGAAAAAGTTCACATTTTCTAATTTAATTCAGCAAATATTTGTTGAACATCTACCATGTGCACTATGCTGGGAAATAAGGAAACCAAAATATAGTTGTGGTATTCTAGGGCTTGCAAGTTCCTTGGAGACGAAAAACACATATACCCTAAGAACTGAAACATTAAGGTAGTCTATAATTAAGTGCTTTAAAAATAGAATCATCACTACACTTGGTAGAAGAAATTGCTCATAACTAGGGAGAAATCTATCCAGGAAAGAAAAATGTATTTCCCTCAGGGAGAGATGGGAGAAAGGGAAATCTTACATTAGGGAAAAGAATGAGCGAGTGCAAAAAAGTAGGAAAGTAGAGGTCACAATGAGAATAATGAGTAGATGGGGTGCCCGGGTTAAGTATCTAATGCTTGATCTCAGCTCAGGTAGTGATCTCACAGTTCATGGGATCAAGCTCCATGTCCAGCTCCGTGCTGACAATGCAGGGCCTGCTTGGAATTCTCTCTCCCTCTCTCTCTGCCCCTCCCCTGCTCACGCTCTCTCTCAAAATAAATAAACATTAAAAAAAAAAAAGAAAAGAAAAAGGGAATAATGAGTAGGACAGTATGCTTGGAATGTAGATTATCCATATATTTTGGCAGGAGGGGTGGTGAAAATTTGCCCAAATGGCACATTACTTCAATTATCATCACTATGACCATTATTCCTAAATCCATCTCTATCCAGATCTCTCACTAGAACTTCAGACTGTTATGGGAATGCAAGCTGGTGTAGCCACTCTGGAAAACAGTATGGAGGTTTCTCAAAAAACTAAAAATAGAACTACCCTACGACCCAGCAATTGCACTACTAGGCATTTATCCATGGGATACAGGGATGCTGTTTTGAAGGGACACATGCATGTTTATAGCAGCACTATCAACAATAGCCAAAGTATGGAAAGAGCCCAAATGTCCATTGATGGATGAAGAAGATGTGGTGTATAAATGTACACATATACGTACACACACACACACACACACACACACACACACACACACACACACTGGAGTATTACTCGGCAATCAAAAAGAATGAAATCTTGCCATTTGCAACTATGTGGATGGAACTGGAGGGTATTATGCTAAGTGAAATTAGTCAGAGAAAGACAAAAATCATATGACTTCACTCACATGAGGACTTTAAGAGACAAAACAGATGAACATAAGGGAAGGGAAACAAAAATAATATAAAAACAGGGAGGGGGACAAAGCATAAGAGACTCATAAATATGGAGAACAAATTGAGGGTTACTAGAGGGGTTGTGGCGGGGGGGTGGGCTAAATGGGTAAGGGGCATTAAGGAATCTACTCCTGAAATCGTTGTTTCACTATATGCTAACTAATTTGGATGTAAATTTTAAAAAAGAAAAAAGAAAATTGAAAAAAAGAAAAAAGAAAAAAATGAACTTCAGAAAAATTCAGATGTCCACCAAATATTTCCATCTGGATGCCTCTCACACATTTTAAAGCCAACATGCGTGAAAGTGAACCTATCATCTTTGTTGATCGTGCACTTCCCTGCCCTCTACCTGCTGCTAGGCTTCCTTATTTTCTATCTCATTGAGTAAGTAACTAAACTTCCTAATCCTCCAATGACTTATCTTTTAAATCAGGTAATACTTTGAGGTTACATGTGGGCTGCATGAAATAATGCATATGAACCAAAGAGCCCATGTCTTGATTCATGATACTTTATGAAACACAACTATTATTTATAGTACTAATAGTATTATATTCTTATTAATACTATGAAAAGTCTGGGTGAAAAAACATATGAAAAACTCAGCCTCAGTATCTTCATTTGTAAAATAAAAATAATACATATTTTGGGGCACCAGGTGGCTCAGTTGGTTAAGCGTCCAACTTCGCCTCAGGTCATGATCTCACTGCTAGTTGAGTTTGAGCCCCGCGTGGGGCTCTGTGTTGACAGCTCACAACTCAAAGCCTGGAGCCTGCTTCAGATTCTGTCTCCGTCTCTCTGCCCCTCCCCTGCTTGTGCTCTCTTTTTCTCTCAAATATAAATAAATAAACATTAAAAATAATTATTATTATACACATTTTCAAAAGGTTGCTGTGGTCCTTAAGTAAAATGGTGTTTGTACAATAGTTTATATAGTCCTTAGCTTGCCTTAGGTAATTTTGGTTGTTTACCTTGGGCTTAGAAAATTGAGAACTAAAGAGGAAGAACTCATCAGCATCCTAGGGAGAAGTTGCTTTAATCCCATGGACAAATATTGGTCAGACAGAAATATTCCTGGAGTTGGAATGAATATATCTATAATAATTATTTGGGAACACCCTCTGGAATATCCAATGTCATCTGTTCTAACCTATGCACATTAAAAAGTGTTACAACTTTGGGAGGCCAAAGTTGTTTGGCAAGCTGGTGCAGCCACTCTGGAAAACCGTATGGAGGTTCCTCAAAAAACTAAAAATAGAACTACCCTACAACCCAGCAAATGCACTACTAGGCATTTATCCAAGGGATACAGGTGTGCTGTTTTGAAGGGACACATGCACCCCAATGTCCACAGCAGCATTATCAACAATAGCCAAAGTATGGAAAGAGCCCAAATGTCCATCGATGGATGAATGGATAAAAATGATGTGGTGTGTGTGTATATATATATATATATATATATATATATATATATATATATACACACACACACACATATATATATGTACATATGTACATATATATATATACACACACACACACACATATACATACAGTGGAGAATTACTCGAAATCAAAAAGAATGAAATCTTGCCATTTGCAATCACATGGATGGAACTGGAGGGTATTATGCTAAGTGAAATTAGAGAAAGACAAAAATCATATGACTTCACTCATATGAGGACTTTAAGAGACAAAACAGAGAACATAAGGGAAGGGAAAGAAAAATAATATAAAAACAGGGAGGGGACAAAGCATAAGAGACTCATAAATATGGAGAACAAACTGAGGGTTTACTGGAGGGGTTGTGGGAGGGGGGGATGGGCTAAATGGGTAAGGGGCACTAAGGAATCTACTCCTGAAATCATTGTTGCACTATATGCTAATATGGATACAAATTTTAAAAATAAAATTAAAAAATAAATAAATAAAATAAAAAGTGTTACGACTTTACTGGAGGATTTACCATCAGAGGCGTGAAGCCTGAATCTATGACTAAGGTAGACAAGTTTCTGGTTATGTCATCCATTGTAAATTTAAAAGGTGAAACTCCAGTTTTCAAGTAAGTCTCTTCTAAGTTTGATTTATCTTCATATAGAAGTACATCTCCTCTATATGACACAGTAAAATCAAATTTCTGAACTTACAAATTTGCTAGATCATTAATCTATAGGACTATTATCAGGGCACCTGGGTGGCTCAGTCTGTTGGGCATCCAACTTCGGCTCAGGTCATGATCCCACAATTCATGGGTTTGAGCCCCGCGCATCGGGCTCTGTGCTGACAGCTTAGAGCCTGGAGCCTGCTTTGAATTCTGTGTCTCCCTCTCTCTCTGTTCCTCCCCTACTCATGCTCTGTCTCTCTCTCTCTCTCTCTTTCAAAAATAAAAATAAATAAAAACATTAAAAAAAAATTTTTTTTAAATCTATAGGACTATTATCAACTCACTGGTCCTACACAGAAGGCCCTCCTGTTAAATATTAATTTCCCTGTATTTTAATCTCTTAGAGACAAAATCAAATAAATCAGTGTTTCCCCAAATTGTATAAGTATAAAGAATTGTTGAAAATATATAATCACAGTCTTGATAACCATTCTAAGACCTCAAGAATCATAATTTCACACACACACAAAAAAAAAGGACCCTAAGAGACTATAGATTAATAAGCACCCAAAGTGATTGCTACCATCAGGCAAGTCTGGAAAATGTCGAAGTAGATTAACCATAAGCCAAAATTATAAAGTATTATAAAAACATGCTGAAAGAGGAAGGTGGAAATGTGTATGCATGTGTGTCTGTGTATCTGATGTGTACGTTCATTCTATTTTTTATTTTATTTTTTTAAGATTTTATTTTTAATTAATCTCTACACCCAATGTAGGGCTCAAACTTATAACCCTGAGATCAAGAGTCGGATCTTCTACTAACTGAGCCAGCCAGGTACCCCGTATGCATCCATTCCAAAGAAGAGTTTAACACTGGTTTTACACAGAACCTGGAACACTATAAAATGTTTAAAGCTGCCATGTTGTATAACTTGAAGAGGCACTAATCAAATTAAAATCTATGTGAACATTTTATATGAATAGGTGCACAATCCCAAAATTAGTGGAGACATCCTGCCTTAAAGAAATGAAATACAGTATGAGATCCAAATTTAATGAATACAATAAAAAGGAAATTTTTTAAAGATCTATTAAGATCTAACTTTTCAGCAAAACTTTGTGAAATGGCTCTCATGCTTCTACTTTATTAGCATCTGATTTTTATTTATCAAAATCCAATTTGTATAAAGTATGAACATTCTATATTTAATGAGTTTTAGAATAACCCAAATGGCCTATAATTTTTTTAAGGCACCAACTTAACTCTTAAGAGTCATAAAAGTTCCACTGATGCACAGAATAAATAAATGATAGGCAAAAAAACTACTTAGAGACTAAGAGACTATCTGATTTATAGAAGCTTTTGGTTGATCATTACTATTTAATATCAAGGAAAGCAAAATAAACAAAAGAGGCTAAAAATAAATTCTACTATTTTGGCAGCACAATACCAAAACTGCAAATTGTTTGATGGGAAAGGTGACTGAAATAGAGATTGTCTGACATTAGGAAATTTTATGTCCCATCACTACAGATAACAGAGCTGACCAAAGAAAAGGACTCCCTTTGCCAGTCATGCAGATTAATGGAAATAGCTTACCTTTGTCCTGAAGCAGTTGCAATTGGTGATGGGCCATTAGGATTTCGTGGTTCTTCACATGTACTCATTTCCATTATTACTTTATCCAGGGACTAATAAAAATAACATCAAAAATGTAAAAAATTAGATACAGTATTTTATTTTATGTATGTTTTGAAATATTATGTAATGCTATTTTCTCTTTCATTTCTTTAGGAACAAAGTAAACAGTAAGTAAGCAGAGTCACTTTAAATGTCTTTCAAACAAATACCAAAACAGAAAACAATGTGCTCAGTCGTTTCTCAAGGAACTTATTATCTGATTTAAAAAAAAAAAAAAAAAAAGCTGTGGGCATATACGATTATGAAAGAAAAAAACTACAAGTAGCCATATGCTGGTGAAATCAATAGATTTTACAGGAGTGCAATCTCTAGTCCCAGAATGTATAACATTATTAATTTCTAAATGAGATTATGTATTAATGAATGGGACTTACCAATCTAAGACTTGAGATTTAAGACATATAACAATTAAAAATATGAAATATGAAAGAAATGTGGAAAGACATTCCCATAATGAAAAAATTTCTTTCAAGATAACAGTTTTTGTTGAAGATCAAATGTCTTTGGTAGTCATCACTAGCAAAACTTAGTCATTCTTCATTCTCTATTTTAATACAGCATTTATTATCTGAAATTATCTTATTTGTTTACTTATTCATTGTCAGTCTACTCTATAAAAATATTAAGCTCCCTCAGGAAATGGGGAAGGTGCTCAATAAATATTTGTGGAATAAATGAATCAATAAGTAACCAAATGACCAATCTTTCTTAAATTTTCTTTAAAAAAGAAAAGTATATTAATGTGCATATTATTTAATTTGCTAGATGATTAAAATCAGAAACACAGAAAGCATGAATTGAATGTTATTTACTGCCATATATACTGCCATAGTATATCAATAAAGAGCTAAATGATACAATAAAAATATACCAACTTACAATATAACACATGTGAAAATTTAAAGACCCTCCCGTTTTAAGTTAAAACTTCTCATTTAAGGGCTGAGAAAACTAAGTACTATTCAAATAAAATGAAAGCTAATTAGTGGAAAAGCCAGAAGATCATATATCTATGAAATAAAGCATTAATATTAGCAAAGTACTTAAATCATATCATATATAAATGTTTATTTCTGAGGTAAGTCAGAACTCACCAAACAGATGGGATGTGTTTTCAATTTTGTCCATGGGATCTACCAAAGAAAAATTAAAAAAACAAAAATTGTTTTCTTTAAAATCAATCATTAAAAAATAGCAATCAACACAGATGTTCTCTCTTTAAAAAAAAAAAAG
Organism: Felis catus; assembly: GCF_018350175.1. Taxonomy (NCBI): domain Eukaryota; kingdom Metazoa; phylum Chordata; class Mammalia; order Carnivora; family Felidae; genus Felis; species Felis catus. The sequence goes on from NC_058374.1 coordinate 120,686,609, forward strand.
TTTATTTACTTAGAGAGCACGCCCACGCGCCGACGCGTGAGCGGGGTGGGGCAGAGAGAAGCAGGCTCTGTCCTGTCAGCACAGAGCTGAACGTGGGGCTCAATATCAGGACCGTGAGATCATGACCTGAGCCAAAATCAAGAATCAGACACTTAACTGACTATGCCACGCAGGCTCCCAAGATGCTCTCTTAATTTAGTGATAGATATACCAAATTTTATCAGATGACTTTTTTCTCAAATTGCAAAATAATAAACTGAGCAATTCATTCAGACTCTTAAAATCAGATGTACCTGTTTTGTATACGAAAAGACTACTAATCATTATTTTCTTGGTTATCTTTTAAAATAAGAATTTCAGGTCCTCTTAAGTTTCTTTTTTTCCAGACCTTAAAAATATGTTAACTTTCTTCCTTCCTTCCTCCCTCCCTCCGTCTTTTCTTTCTTTTCCTTCCTTCCTTCCTTCCTTCCTTCCTTCCTTCCTTCCTTCCTTCCTTCCTTCCTTCCTTTCCCTTCCTCCCTCCCTCCCTTTCTTCCTTCCTCCCTCCCTCCCTTCTTTCTTTCTTCCTTCCTTCCTTCCTTCCTTCCTTCCTTCCTTCCTTCCTTCCTTCCTCCCTCCCTCCCTCCATCCTTCCTTCCTTTCTTTCTGTCTCTCTTTCTTTCTTTTTTTTTCTTCTTTCTTTCAGGCTCCATACCCAACGTGGGACTTGCAGTCATGACCCTGAGATTAAAAAATCACATGCTCTACAGACTGAGCCAGCCAGGCACCCCTTAACGTCATAATTTAAGATTTCCCAGCAAAGCATGATGGGTGTTTTGTTCATTTAACTGTTCACTTAACAGTTTTTTCAATTCTAAAATTCTGACCATGGGGCACCTGGCTGGCTCAGTCAGAAGAGCATGTGACTTTTGATCTCAGAGTCATGAGTTCAAGCTCCATGTTGTGTGTGGAGATTACTTAAAAATAAAATCTTTTTTAAAAATTAAAAATAAAAGAAAATAAAATTCTGACCAATATTTTTGTAGATATTCAAGAAAAATACACAAACGAGGCTATTTATGTAAAATGTAGGTAATATCAAATAACTAATGTCCAAGCATGCCTTACACTGAAAAATCGCATCTTTATAGATATTTGGGTTTATGGAGGATATAACAAAAATTAAAGGTGACCATCAAAGGATATAGGAACCTTTCCACACTCTTTTGAGTCTAATTTTAGTTTTATGAAACAGATTACTCATGCACTATTTCTACTGAGTAGACTCTCAAAACACCTGGTCTTTAAGAGCAAGAAGTGATATGACATACGATTAAATTCAGAGGTAAGTAGGAATAAATTTTAATAAGGAAAAATAACAATAATAATGAGGAGAAATAATAAACTTAAAAATAAACTTAAAATAATAATAAACTTAAAAATAAACTTAAAAATCCTCAAGGAAGAAACAAATGAGGAAAAGAAATTTTCAAATAAAAGTATAATGTACAGAATAAGATGTGTGTCTTCACGTCTTTATTTGAAATTGTGTTTACTTACCACAAATTTAAATATTTCCCAATTAACAAATATTATGAAAAAATATCTTTGAATATGTGCCAAATTTAGTCAATTATTTTATTAATAAACTACCAGTAATGGGGGCACCTGGGTGGCTCAGTTGGCTAAGCGTCCAACTTTGGCTCAGGTCATGATCTCACGGTTTGTGGGTTCGAGCCTCATGTCCGGCCCTGTGCTGACAGCTCAGAGCCTGGAGCCTGCTTCGGATTCTGTGTCTCCCTCTCTCTCTACCCCTACCCACTCACTCTCTGTCTCTCTCTCAAAAATAAAAAAATATTAAAAAATAAATTAAAAAAAAACTATCAGTAATGTTATTTAAATGTTAGGATTAAACTTTAAAACTAAACTATAAATTACTATTATATTAGCATATGACTTCATTAAGTTCACCAGACACACATTCATGCAATTATTTAAACAGTTATTTGTCTTTTTAAATTATATTAATAAAAATGCCTTTTTATAGATCTATAACAAAATAAGAAATAGGAATGAAATAAAAACTGAAAATAGAAAATGCTTTCCACAGATATCAAAATCTCACCCTAATAGATGCTTTATTACAAAAAACTTTGTTGATAGCAAGCCATGTTGGCAAATCCAACATATTCTGGAGCACCTCTTCATCCAGCTCCAAATTCTTCAATTCACCTTCTCCTTTGAGGGTACTCAGATTTATCTTGTCAGGAGATAAATTTTTAGTAAATCTGAAAGAGAATATATATTGCATTTATTTTAGTGTCAGTTATTGTACCACAGTCATTCTTGCAAATATACATAGCATTAAAAATGTAATAGCAGCACAAAGAAACACAAAACTGCAGTGACAAGCTCTACTTTAATCCATGTTTTTTGATGCATTTTTGTTATTATTGTTTTGATCACTTATCCATAGCTCTCTTACATAAAGCCTGCAGTGTTTTCAGCATACATTTGAATATCATATTCCCATATACAATCAAACTCTGGTTCTTACTGCCTTTCAAACTTATGAATATTTAAGTAGTGTCTACTATTTCCAGGTACTCTGTGAGGCAGTGGGGATAGCTCAAAGCCATCCCACATCACATTATATTCACTTTGCTACAGACCACTTGGCAGAAAGAGATATTCCTCTTCTATGAACCAACCTACAAAGAAGGTTAAGGGGACCCTTTAGAAGCAGCATCAGTGTTGCCACCATTTATCATTTCAAGAACAATATCAAAAGTAGTCAGTACTCCTTTTAGAATCATCTAGAGATTCCCAGCTTTAAAAACTAACCCAGATCATTCAGGAATATATCGAGTACATAAATCTTTCTCTAAAAGGTCTCTGACAAAGAGGATCATGCAACTCTACTTGGCAGCCATTTCAGTGTTTCCTATGTGACATTTAAAGATACCAATTATTTATAATCCTAAATTGGCTGTGCAAATACCATTTACCCTTTCTGTAGTTCAACTAAATGAAGTATAGAGTGCTTAATGAAAGTGCCAAAAGTCACATGGGAGAGTGGACCCTAAATTCTAATTAAAGAACACAGTTCTTAAACCTAAGAAAAAAGATTGCAAGTAACAATAAAATTTTAAATAATACTGGACATTTTCCAAGGGTTTACTGCGTACCAGTTCTTTGTTTGCAAGCATTATTACTTCATCTAATTCCCACGATAACCCATTAGGGTCAATACTATTTTTATTTCCACTATTTAGATGAGTAAACATAATGAGAAACTAACACATTTGCCCAATATCTCGACTAATTATAATGATAAGAGTAATAATAAAAGAGCTGAGATGGAAGTACAATGTTCAATTCACGCCCATCTGAAAGGATGATGAACTACAGGTTGTGCACAGACACTACAAATGTCAGCAAATTGGCAAAGTACTCCAGGTCATCTACACTGAACAAGTACTGTGACGGAAGGCAAATGGCACAATTGTCCATGTGGGCATTCATCCTGGCAAGATGGCCATCACTAGACTAAAACTAGAAAAACACCACAAAAGGATCCTTGAACATAAAGCCAAATCTCGCCAAGTAGGAAAAGGGCAAATATAAGGAATAAACAATTGAGAAGATGAAGGAATAAAGTAATCTTATATTCAACTTTAAATAAAAACTGTTCAAATGAAAAAGTAAATAAATCAAACAGCCCTAAAAAATGAAAAACTGCTAACTGCCCAGGAAGTGCTTTTTTCAAAAATAAAACTACTGACAAAATTAACTACCAGGTAACAAGAGTTATCAGCCAGTCTTCTACCATTTTTTGAAACTAAATATTAAAGGAATAAGATATACAGGTTATGCCCTATACATCAACAAGAATACCTATCAATATACACATGCTTCCCATTGACTCTAAACCAGAATTTTTTGAGCCATATTTTATCTGGATTCATATTTTTTCACAGAAGGTCAACTGAGAAATGCAGAATTCATATTTAACCCATATTTGACCAGTGATGCTAGGTTATATTATACTTACCACCAATCATGTTTGGTTTAATACTATGATGTTTCCTGATAGGTTCCCACCCCTAATCATATAGGAATGGCCTGCCACTACCTCAAGGCACACTATTAGAGCTAGAAGGGAGCATTCAATGCCTACTTACTGAGAATTCACTATTCATACACATATACTGACAAGCAGTACACTCAAGAAGTCCTTGCCTTTGTGCAGTTCTCAATTCAGCTGGTAAACAGAACACCAAAAAGCATGATTAAGAGAGAATACAGTACAGGGCTTTAATCTAGAGCTTCTCTGAAAACAGGGACTTTTGAGCTGATATCTAAGAATGAGTAGAAATTAACTGGGCAAGGAAAAGAAGGGAGTCAGGGAAGAAAGAGTGTTCCAAGTAGTGGGAATAAAACATACAAAGGAAGGTTCTCAGGAAGGAGGGAGCATGGTATAAAATAGAACGGAAAAAAGATCAGCATCTACAATGTAACAAGAGGGCCAGAAGAGTAGAAGATAAATCTGAAAGGACAATGAAGGGACTTGATTCTACAAGGCCTTAACCATTACATTCATTCATTCATTCATTCAATAAATTCTAATTGATACCTATAAATTAACAGACAATGGATATATGACAATGAACAAAACAGATAAAAATCTCTGCCTTCATGGAACTTAAGGGGGCTGGGTTCTGAAAAGAATGAAAAAAATAAGTTAAATATATAGTAAATCAGATTCTGACTACGGAGGAAAAAAAACAAAGCAATATAGTAATGATAGCAGGTGCAAGCAGAGGACCTTTTAATTTTTAAAGGGATGGACAGGAAAATCCTCAGTGAAAAGATGACATGTGGGCAAAAAGATCTGAAGGAAGTGAAGGAGGTAGCTATATAAATATCTAATGAAAAGAAAGCTCTAGGCCAAGGAGAAGCAAAGGTAAAAAAGTTGAGGTGGGAACATGCTTGGCATGTCTGAGAAATAGCAAGAAGGTTAATGTGGCTACAGGAAATGAACAAAAAGGCAAGACTAAAAGCAGATGGAGTAAGTTAGAGAAATAAGAGGGGACAAATCATGTGGGACCTTTAAAGCCACTCTAAGGACTCTGGTTTTTACTATGAGTAAAAATGAAAGTGATTGGTGATTGGAGATGGTTTTAACTAGAATAGGAAACTTCAACTTTTAAGGGTCACTCCACTGAGAATATATGAAAGGGTGGACATGGACAGAAGCAGGCAGCCCAGACAGGAGGTTATTGCGATACTCCAGGTAAGAGAAGATGTTGCCTTCTTCAAGAATATGTGTCTTGAATCAAGAAGGAAAAGTAGGAAGTGGCAGAAAGGGAACAATCTAGATATATCCTAAAGGTAAAGCCAACAGGAGCTGATTAAACAGAATGAAGTCAAGGATGACTCCAAGGTTTTTACTCTGAGTAAATGGAAGGATAGAGTTGCCATTTTTCAGGGTAAAGAAAAAGAGGGAAAAATAAGTTTGAGATTAAGGATCAGAATTTAGGCTTTGAATAGTTTAATTAAGAGACAACTATTAGATAATCCAAGAAGAGATGCCAATTAGGTAGTCAGATATTGAAATCTCATTCTATAGCTGCAGATACAAATTTGGTAATCACCAAAGTTATAGATATTTGTGGTTGCAAGATGAAGACAGAAAATCAAATGGCTCAAAGACTATGGTCAGAGACCACTAAGAAGACAAGGAAATGTAAAAGAAACCAATAAAGGAGATTAAAAAAGAAGAACCAGTGAGGTAGGAAAGAAACCAGGTTGTAACCAGGTTTTGTTTTTTTATTAAGGTAAGAGAAAATTCAGCAAGCTTATACACTGGTGACAATAACGCAGAAAAAAAGAAAACTACTGATGGTGCAGTAAGGACAGACAATTGCTAGAGCAGAATCCTGAGTAGATGAAAGCAGATGTGGTACACAAGAGGAGGGGTTGGCTTTGAATAGTTTTGACTTTGGAAAGCATGTTAATACTCTACATACATAAAAAACAAAATGAGAAAGAATGAGAAAAGGGGAAGCATCTAAAATTGAAAGGAAACTTAAACAAATGAAACTAATTGTACTTTAAAAATACTGTAAGCATATTCAAGTGGAAGATAGGAAGAAAAGAAGGACAAAGGGACAGACAAAGACTATCTGAGTAACTCATGAACACAAATTTGACTCTATGTCCTTAATGGTGGGCAGGATGGGATGCGTGGGTGTGTGTGTGCATGTGGGAAGGGTTAGTGGAGAAATCAAGGAACATCCTGACTGGTTATGTACAAGAACGTTCTTGATCTCAATGGTATTTGCAAAAGGAAAAAAGTGAAAGCACTTAAATGCCCAAGGGGAAATAATCCCTTGACTTATGATATCATGCTACATACGTATCAGGTAATATGTGTTGCCAACCATATAAAGAAAATGCCTATATTATTATGGTGAAAATTCAAGGTTCAAAATTACAATATGATTTCAATTATGTAAAAAATGCATTAGAAAATGTCAAATATCAAGAGTACCTTTGGTTGGTAAGATTTTAGATTTCTTCATCTTTATACTTTTCCATATGTTTAAATGTTCTAATAAGTATATGCCATTTTTATAAAAACAAAAGTTCATCAGAAACCCAAAAGATAGTCCTGACAAGAGTAAAAGTGAAAGATGAAAAGATTAAAATACATGTCATTAACAAGAAATTATACCTTCAATTTAGTACGTACTAAAAGGACAACATCTGCAAAGAGCATGAGCCTTAAAGTCAGACAAGTAAGTCTGAATTCTTGTTTAGCTACTTACTGTGATACCTCTCTGCCTCAGTTTGCTCATCTATAAAATGGGGAAAATAACACGACCTCACACAATTTTAGTGAGGACTAAAGATAATATGGAAAGCATCAGGTACAAAACAGATATCCAAATAACAGTTCTCTTTTTCCTTCCCTCTTTCTATTTAGATTAAATCATGAACACATTAATTATAGTTTTAACTGAACCAATATCAAAAGTTCATGTTTATCCAAATAATACTTCAAAATAGCCAAGGTATAGAGTTAATCTTGAAAACATATTAATATTGCTCATCTATTAAACTGTTTTAAATAGAAATCAGAAGACATATTGGTAACTTACATTCACAGCTATTAAAAAGCTGATTCCCTATACTAGGTAAGCAGTGTGTATATATCAAATTATTTATCTTCAATTATTCATATTAGGCATTAATTTACATATATTTCAGTTGTACAACTGTTTCTCAATCATTTATTAATACGTTTCTTCCAAAAACAGAAACAGGAGAATGATTCTTCAGCAACATTTGTCAGAATTTAATTGACAAAGGAAAAGAAAACCTTCATTACATGTATATACTAGGCAAACAAAGGGATGAAAACTCACAAAAGAGTATTAAGGCGTGGAAGAGGTATTTTTCTACCTATGCTTTTTCCAAGTGTTGCTACAGCTCTTTGAACTAAATTGCCATCTGAGATCCCCAGATAATTGTATTACTCTACTGAATAGTATAATTGAGAAGGGCCTGATCCTAAAGAGAATAATCTGTTATATGAAATAAACCACTACTGCTCACTAAAGAACAATTTAAAGCTCTAAACAGTTATATAAACATTTTAAAACTGAACTTTAAAAATATGGTAGAAATTTAAGTCAATGAATTAAACTTCTGAATAATTATTTATTGACGAAAATGGAGGGGTAGGAGAAATGAAACATAACATATATATAAAACCAACATAGATGTTAACAAAGACTCAAAACAAGGATAAAGGAGAAAGCTGATTGACCTGAATATATCAAAGCCGTATAACAGCACAGAACAAAGTCATAAAAATTTTAGGGCACAATTCTTACTGATTTTTTTATTTTCAAAATTCAGAAACACAGCTTCATTACTATCTACACTATTATGCCAGGCAAAGTGGTTTATTTTAAAATAAACATGTGTCCTCAACTCTTACATCAGTATCCTATGAAATAAATTGTCAAAATAAATAAGTGTTTATTTATTTTGAGAGACAGAGTGTGTGTGTGAGTGGAGCACAGGCAGAGAAAGAGAATTCCAAACAGGCTCCACGCAGTCAGTGAAGAGCCTGATGCCAGGCTCGATCCCACAAACTGTGAGACCATGATGTGAGCCAAAATCAAGAGTTGGACCCTCAACCCTACCATGAAATAAATTTTAATATGAATGTATATATTTTATTGGTTAATTTTATGGTTTATTTTTAACAATGTAACAATTTTAAAACATACTTAAAAGATGAAAACAGGCTTCTACTTCATCCAAAATTTTCTTTAATTACACATAACACATGAAAATACATTTACTAGTTTTTTCAGTAGTAACAACAAAAATAGCTAACTAGAAAAATAAAATTTCCAAATGGAAAGAATGTGTTTGACTTAGATTATACATTTATTACATGCAAAGCATGTGCTAAATAGACATTTATGGCAAAACAAAGTTAAGTCCATAATCAAAGATTTATAATTTGCTTAAGGTAACAGACGATAAACGCCCAAAAAGTCAAGATTTCCAACTTTGTAATAAAAATGCCATTTACTGCACAACCTCTCTCTGTTTTAGTTTCCCTATCTGTAGAATGGAGATAATAATAATAATACCCGCTTTCATGGGGCTGTTCTGAGGATTAACTGAGTTAGAACATGTAAAATGCTAGGAAATGTCCCTAATACATAGGAAAACTCAGGGAGTGTTAGTTATTATTAATACAAAGACACAGGTTAAATAAAATTATGAACACAGAAACCTTATATAACGAGTAGTGAAAATTTTTCAAAAAACTTTTTTTGGCTTGATAAAACATGAGGTATGCAACAGATCATAAATCAAAAAGCATAAATTTACTATAAAAAAGCATAAATGTTACTATAAATTTTAGTTGTGATTTATTTGAACTTTCATCAGATCCATTCTACAGCTGCATCATAAAAACAAAGATCATAAAGTTTTATTAGCTAAAGCAACCTGAAACAGATTTCTGAAATGTACCATCTCCAAGTTAAATACAGTACTTGGGGGGTAGAATCAAACACTTACAGCTCACAAGAATCTCATCATAGTTTATAAACTCTTTTCTGACCCACTTACCTACCTTCTTCTACACCTACCTCTTTGCAATCATGTAATAAAACCCTGGGACATTCTTTTCAAACCTCATCAGTAAATCTGCATTTCTTGAGTTATTTACTTTGTCCTGAAATTGTTTATGGTTCCTGTTATTGTACATGTTATTAAAGATTCACATCAATTTCTACCATTCTTCTAGACTTAGTAATTGGCTGTGCTACTTGACAATTATTTTCTCAAATTACAGTTTTAACTAGAAATAATCATTTAAAAAATTTTTTTAATGTTTATTTTTGAGACAGAGAGAGAGAAAGGGAGGGAGGGAGGGAGGGAGGGAGAGGGAGGGAGGGAGGGAGGGAGAGAGAGAGAGAGGGAGGGAGGGAGGGAGGGAGGGAGGGAGGGAGGGAGAAAGAGACGGCACAAGCAGGAAGAGCAGAGAAAGAGGGAGACACAGAATCTAAAGCAAGCTCTAGGCTCCGAGCTGTCAGCACAGAGCCCAAGGTGGGTCACACACCCACGAGCCATGAGATCATTGACCTGAGCCGAAGTCAGATGCTTAACTAAATGAGCCCCGTAGGTGCTTCCCCCCCTTTTCTTTCCTTTTCTTTCTTTCTTTCTTCCTTCCTTCCTTCCTTCCTTCCTTCCTTCCTTCCTTCCTTCCTTCCTTCCTTCCTTAACTTCTGAATGGTTTAATTGCCAAATAGTTGGAAATGATTATTGGTTAAGGAAAGGTCCAAATCAATACAGCTTTTTATTTTTTAGTTCATATCTTTAATTAATCCACATACAATTACTTGTCTTCTGGTTTGTTAAAGCAATAGGTCAGACAACATTTGCCACAATAATGTCTGTCAAAGTGTCTGATATTAAGAATTCCAGTGCATTCATCTGAAGGGCACTCCTGATGAAGGCTACTGATTTTGCCATTTTCATCCACCTTATAGTACTTCAGGACAACCAGCTTAACTTTGTTTATGTTTTTTCTTCTTGGGAGTGGTGAAAGACTTCTCTTCCTTTTCTCAGCAACACCAAGTCTCAACACAAGATGAAGAATGGACTACTTTTGGATGTTGTAGTCAAAGTACATCCATCTTCCAGTTGCTTGCCAGCCAAGATCAGTCTCTGATGATCAAGAGGAATTCCTTCCTTATCTTGGATCTTGGCCTTTACATTTTCTATTATATCCAAGGGTTCAATCTCGAGAGTGATAATCTTCCCCATAAAAGTTTTCATGGAAATCTGCATCTTGCCAGCGGTTCCACCTGGCGGTGCTCTCGTGGGAAGGGTGAAGCCCCAGGAACAGAGTGGGGTCCGGGAGGTTCTCGGGCCACATGGGGAAAAGCGGTTCCATTACTGGAAGGACACCTGGCAGAGACTGTTGAAGCCACCCAGTCCCAGCAGACCCCAGAAGGCGGCCACATTCGCTGGTGCTGTGGCAAGGTCGTTAAGGGTGAAGCCTGATGCCAGATGTGTGTTGTGATTTTTCATAATCCCTGAAACACTGTGCTACACTGTCTCGTGAACTTTTTCTGGGGCGGGCTGGCACCTGGCCGCAGTCGGGGCACCGGCAGCAGCAGGGCCCAGCGGGCATTCCTGCGTGCAGCCAACATTCGGCCATCACTCATTCGGCCATTGCTCAGTGAGCCAAATCAAAACAACATTTATTACATCTTTAAAATATCACAAATAAGGAGCACCTGGGTGGCTCAGTCAGTTAAGCATCCGACTTCAGCTTAGGTCATGATCTCATGGTCCGTGAGTTTGAGCCCTGCATTGGGCTTTGCACTGATAGCTCAGAGCCTGGAGTCTGCTTTGGATTCTGTGTCTCCCTCTCTCACTGCCCCTCCCCCACTCACTCTCTGTCTCTCAAAAGTGAATAAACGCTAAAAAAAATTTAAAATATCACAAAAAAGTCTGAAAAATCATCCAGAATCTTGCTGTTTCTGTAGCTGGACAACTTCAACCTTATTCATCAGGCTGCTGAACTGTCCCTTTTTCAGAAACATAGATACTATCCAAAAATTTTCTGATATCCTTATTGTGTAACCATCGCTTGCTGAATCAGAGCAGCTGAGTTTGATACAAGTCAATGTCATTTCCTTCAAGAATTAACTCATTGTTCTGGGCTTGTGATACAGCACAAGCAACACCTGGCCTCACCTGTAGAAGTCTTTTTCACCCAAGAAATTTTGGATTTCGACAAGAGAACCATTCTCCTGAATAACAACACTAATGGGGAAGTGAACACAGACATCTTGTAATGGAAGCCCAGTGTAACCCCCTTGATCATGTTCTATACATGACTATAGATGGTGCAAACAATAGCCAGTTCTTCTCTATTTCCCCACCATTTGTCAACTCAGAGACTCTTCTTTTACTTTCCAGGACTGAGTTCTACATTGATGTGACTGAAAAGTCCCTTCACAGGGTTCCTCTGGAGCCCTTTACAATAACACTGCATCCCTTCAGAGTGATGTTGACATTTTCTGGAATGTCTGCGGTCTGATTGCTAGAATGGTCTTCATTCTCGCAGTAGATGTGGCAAAGAGAGCAGAAATAATCATTTCCATTCTGTGATATTTCATGTTATAGCATGAACAACTAGATTTTACAAGGAATTTAACAATGCATGTTAAATTGTTTGATTATGAAACTTGTAATCTGAAGTTCTTGGGAGAACTTCAAGGGGTCCAAGATATTTTATCATATTTTCAAAGGAGACTTTTAGGGCCAAAGAAAAGATAATCAAAACCACTGCCTTAAAGAAAAAGGATTAATTGTAACCATCCAGAAAATAAACTTCAATATTATAATTTGATTTTCAATACTGTTATTTAATATAATTAACTTGTTATTAATAAACAAACACTGCTTAGGATGGCTGTCCAGCTACCAGTGATTCTATCTTCCCAGAGAAAGGCTATAAATACAGGAGAAAGGCGCATACCTAAGACATTTTAACATACCCTGGGTACAGCTAATTGATCTAGAAGTTGAAAAGGCATCTAGGCTGTTTAATCAGATTCTTTCCTTCAGAAATTTGAAACTAAAATACTATTTTAGGATCAAGGTGATAAATAACAAAGGAGTATGACTGACAGAAAACATAGATCCAATATTTTAGAACGTAAAGGCACCATAAGGGCGCCTGGGTGGCTCAGTTGGTAAAGCATCCAGCTTTGGCTCTGGTCATGATGTCATGGTTTGTGAGTCTGAACTCGCATCAGGCTCTCTGCTGTCAGCACACAGCCCACTTTGGATCATGTCTCCCTCTCACTCTGCCCACCCCATCCCACCCCCCACTCTCGTGCACACACTCTCTCTCAAAAATAAATAGTTAAAAAAATATATTCAAAAAAAAGTACGTAAAGGTACCATTAAAGATTCTTCTCCCATCATTGTTCCATTCTCCTACATGGGGCCCAAATCAGACCTATGAAATAAACTAGTAAGTGAAATCACTAGCTGGTATCTCAAAACTGTGCTTCCCTACAAGGATTAAATTTTCATTGTATATGAAGATCTATTATAAAAACCAGTATCTATGTTTAAGCAAATTTAGTAGCTTTTGCTTGATTTTATTCAAAACAGTATTTCTAGAAGAGAACAAAGTACCTTAAGACTACATGTTAAGATCATACAAGAGAAGATATTCCTGGAGAGACTTCCCAAAATCTGATAGACTATCAAGTCCTTTGGCTAGGAACAGTAAGTTATTAATCTGCAACTAATTACATCCTTCCATAGTCCATGGACTTCATCATGTAGACATAAAGATAACTACTCAAAACTAAGAAAAACAGATGAAGCTTTTCTAAGGAAACCCGTATTTCCTCATTTTCTCCATTATCTAACCCCATTTTTTCACCCCAGTTACACCTTTTAATCTGGCACTCTCCTCTTAGAGTTACTTGCTTTCTTGCCCTACTCTATGCCTTATTATCTTCAGGCTCAAAAAGTGAACTAGTTATTTTCAAAAATGTTGATATAAGGTAGGGCAAGGAATACACTTTATTTCCTTTAGTACTTACAGAAACACCCACACAATTAAAATGAAAATTTCACAGAGCAATAGTTTAATACAGTCTGATATTTTCTATTCTATTTCATTCTTTCAAAAGTCATTACAACCTGCCACAGAGATTTCACAAGGCAAGTATAACTCACAGTTTAACAGAAGTAATATAAGAAGTACATCATGACTAAGTATGAAGATGGGTTTAACACTCAAAAATCAACCAGCATAATTTACCATATTAAAAAGTAAAATCACATGATGATCTCAATGAGACATAAAAAAGCACTGGACGAAAGTCAATAGCATGCATGGAAAAATAACTCTCAACAAACTAGGAACAGAAGAGAACTTCCTCCAAACTACAGAGGACATCTATGAAAATCCTACAGCCAAAATCATACTTAAAGATGAAAGATTAAAATGTTTTGTCCCTAAAACACAGACAAGGCAAAGATATTTGCTCCTACCACTTCTATTCAGGTTCTAGCCAACAAAATGAGGCAAGAAAAAAATAAAAGACATTCTGTTTGAAAAATAAAACTGCATTTTTTCTTCAGACGACATGATCATCTGCATAGAAAACCATACAGAATCTTTTTAAAAGGCTACAAAAACTAATAAATGAGTTGAGCAAGGTTACAGGATATAAGAGCAGTAGAAAAAAATAAAATTAATTGAAGGGACACAGGAAACAAGTGAAAGAACTCCCAATGGCTAAAGCTGGAACAATTTGGTCAATAAATTATTAGATTATAACTCAAAATATAAAATAAATATAGAGTCCACATAGATATAAATACATGATTGAGTAAATAACTGGGAGATAAGAGTAAATCTCCCATACAGAAAATTTCCAAATAACTTATGTTTTCTCTATTTCAATCTCAGGGAAGTGGAACATAACCCTTCACTCCTTTTGTGTATGGCTGCTTTTCTTTCCAAAGTATACAGTATGGAAGTGAGCAAAAGAGTAACTTTATGGTGGAGAATCTGACAAAGGCCAACATGGACAATATGACATTGTTGATAGTAGGTACTTTTGATATGACATAATAAAAATGGCATTTTTCCTCTGTAATCTTTTGCCAAAACCTCATAACCCATTCTAATCATGAGAAAAAACATTACACAATAATTGATTGAGAGACACTCAACAAAATATCTAACCAATCTTACTGAAAACTCTCATGACCATCAAAATGAAGGAAAGTGTGAGAAACACCCAGGAGGAGTCTAAAAAACATGATCACTAAATATAATGTGATATTCACAATGAGACGTTAGGTAAAAAAGGAACAAAAAAAGGACGTTAGGTAAAACTTAAGGAAATTCAAATGAAGTATAGGCTATACTTAATAAGAATTTATAGGGGCGCCTGGGTGGCTCAGTCGGTTAAGCGTCCGACTTCGGCTCAGGTCATGATCTTGCAGTTTGTGAGTTCGGCCCCGCATCGGGCTCTGTGCTGACGGCTCGGGGCCTGCAGCCTGCTTTGAATTCTATGTCTCCCTCTCTCTCTGCCCCGACCCTGCTCATACTCTGTGTCTCTCTGTCTCTCAAAAATAAATAAATGTCAAAAAAAATTTTTAATAAAAATAATAATTTATAAATATTGGCTCATTAATTGAGACAAATGTACCATACTAATATAAAATATTAATAATAAAAGAGATGGACTCCAATGCTATTGAATCCTGTCCTTTTCATTTTTTTAAATAGGCCATGAATAGCTAATTCTTAAAATCTTGTTTTTCTCAACCATAGAAAAATCTGTCATGTATACATACCTTATATCAAAGGGGTAAATGAAAAGTTCTAATGACTCACGAAAATTGTTTGAGAGCATAAACCCAAAGCATAACACAGAAAAATTCTTATTAAAACTATGAGAAGCCTAATAAAAATCTTTGCTATAGGTCTCTCAACCGATATTACTCAAATAATAAAATTTTCCAGCAATTCTTATATGCAGATTTTTGTTATTAGTAACTTAGCAGAGAACATTGTGCAGGGGAATAAATGGCTGCCTCAGAACTGCTACTCAGAATCAATATTTACAAACCTGCCAACCTGGCACTGATTTTTTATAGAATGAATGCAAGCAAGAAATCCAAAGCTTATTTTTTTTTCACAGAAAAATATTTTTAATACAGACTTTCAGCAGAGAAGTTGACCAATATATCCTAGTAAAATGAGATAAATGCACAGTGTTTCACTGCACTATATGGTAATCCCTCCACAAAAATAAAAATAACTGCAACAGAAGGGAGTCTGGGTGGCTCAGTCAGTTAAGCTTCTGACTTCAGCTCAGGTCATGATCTCACAGTACGTGGCTTCAAGCTCCGCTTCGAGCTCCGTGCTAACAGCTCAGAGCCTGGAGCCTGCTTCGGATTCTGTGTCTCCCTCTCACTCTGCCCCTCCCCTGCTCATGCTCTGTCTCTTTCTTTCTCTCTCTCAAGAATAAATAATAACTACCATAGAGGAAATCACACACATAAACAATTGGGGAGATGGGATGTGAGGTATATGAAAACTCTTTGTATTATCTTTACCACTTTCCTATAAACCTGAAAGTATTCCAAAATAAAAACCTTATTTTAAAAGGTCATTTAAGTTGCATATAGAAGGTTTATCTATTTTGTTGTATGTAAATTCCACTAAAAAAAAAAAACATACATCATTTCCATGTGCTAGCAGCAATTGGAAACTGAAAATTTTTAAGAACCACTTACATTAATATGACAAGCATGAAATTTTTAGGGATAAATCTGATAAAGGTATATAAGACCTATATATTGTAATTTTAAAAGACATAAATAAAGGGAGAAATAACACATAGGTAGATCAGAGGACTCAGTATTTTAAAGATGTCAAGTTTCTTCAAATAGAATTATAGACCCTAAGCAAATGCCCAGCAGACTTTTTGGTAGAAACAGGCTGATTCTGAAATTTATGTAAATATATAAGATGTAGAATGTCTAACTTTAAAAAAGATGAACAGAGTTGGAGGCCTTGTACTACCAATTTCAAGACTTCTTAAAAAGCTACACTGGGGCACATCACTGGCTCAGTCAGTACAGCATGCAACTCTCAGGGGTCATGAGTTCAAGTCCTACATTGGGCAAAGAGCTTACTTATTAAACAAACAAAAAAAACCCACAACAAAACAAAACAAAACGCTACAGCATTCAAAATAGTCTGAGACTGGTGTAAAGATAGACAAATGAACAACAGAGCAAAATAGAGCGTCCTGAAATAGAACCAAATTTATAGTAAGGGGATTTTCAACAAACGTGCAAAAGCAGATCAATAAGAAAAAGCATTTTTAATAAACTGTGGGAACAACTGTATAGCCACTGCCAAAAGAAAAAGAAAAAAAACAAAAACCTTGATACTTACCTCACATCATAAACAAACATTTAAATATAACTAGATCACAGACCAAAATCCAAAAACTGAATCTATAAAATTGCTGTAAGAAAATAAAGTAGAAAATCTTGGTGATACTGGGCCTGGCAAAGATTTCTTTAACATAACAAAAACATGCACAAATCATAAAGGCGAAAACCAATACTTTAAGTTTTATCAAAATTAAAAACCCGCCTATCAAAAACACTGTTACTAAAGGAGAAACCACAGAGGGAGAGAAAGTATTTATGAAACGTGTTTGAAAAAGGACTTGTGTCTACAGTACATAAAGAACTCTTGCAATTCAAAAGTAAGACAACTCATTAATTAAGTAGACAAAAGATTTAAACAGACCCGCAAACCAAAGAAGACATACAGATGGCAGATAAGCAGATGAAAAGATGTACAATATAGCCAGTCAATTGGGAATTGCAAATTAAAAACCACAGTAACACACCATTACTTACCACTAAAATGAGAAAATTAAAAAGACTGACAATAATGAGTATTGTTGAAGATGCGGAGCAACTGGAACTCTAATCTTACATATTTGCTGGTGAGAACATAACATGTACACTTTGGAAAGCTGTTTACCAGTTCCTTAAAAATTTATGTATATACCTATCTATAACCCAACCATTCTACTCCTAGGCATTTACCCAAGGGAAATAAAAAGCATGTACCCTCACAAAGACTTCTACATGAATGTTTACAGTAGCTTCATTTGTAATAGTAGAAAACTGGAAACAAACCAAATGATCATCAGTAGGTAAATAGATAAACACCTTGTGACACATTCAAAATGGAATATATTCAGCAGTAAGAGAGAATGCATAAAACAGATTAATTGTAAAATAATTATGCCGAGGGCAAGAGGTCAAAAAAAGGTATACTAATTGATTCACTTATACAAAATTCTAGAAAATGCAAATTAATCTACATGAAATAGATTATACAATAATAAAAGACGAGGCAGGAGAAGAGGAAGGAGAAAATTACCAAGGGGCATGAGGAAACTTAAGGGCATATGTCAAAATTTATCAAGCTGTATACCTTAAATACGTGCAGTTTAATTGCATGTAAATCAATTATATTTCAATAAATCTGTTTAAGTCATATATACTTTTTTAAATGTTTGTTTATTTTTGAGAGAGACAGAGATTGCATGCATGTACACAATCAGTGGCAGGGGAGGGGCAAAGAGGAAGACAAAGATTCCCAAGTAGGATCCACACTGCAAGCAGAGCCCAACACAGGGCTCAAACCCATGAACTGTGAGATCATGACCTGAGCTGAAACCAAGTTGGATGCTCAACCAACTGAGCCACCAAGCTTCCCAAGCTTTTTTTTTTAAATGTTTATTTATTCGGGGGCGGTAGGGAGTGTTCGTGTGTGCAAGTGGGGTAGAAGCAGGGAGACAGGGTCCCCTTTATTGCATATTACAAAAATAATCAAGATAAACTATAAATTGAGAATGCTCAAAAATGAAGGTAATTTACAATGAACACACCTTGACACACACACATACACACACACACACACACACACACACACACACACACACCTATGTGTACAGGTGTATACATACTTCCTAATAAAAAAGAAAATGGACTAGTTAACTTAATGAAATACAAGGAAATAAGAATTTTTAAGGGGCACCTGGTTGGCTCAGTTGGTTAAGCATCCAACTCTTGGTTTCAACTTAGGTCATGACCTCACAGTGGTAAGACTGAGCCCCATGGCAGGTTCTACACTAATCGCGGAGCCTGCTTGGGATTCTCTCTCTGTCCCTTCCTGGCTTATACATGTGCATGCTCTCTCTCAAAATAAACATTTTTTTTTTTTAAAGAATTTTTAAGGGGCTCCTGGGTGGCTCAGTCGGTTAAGCGTCTGACTTCAGCTCAGGTTATGATCTCATGGTTTGGGAGGCTCTGTGCTGACAGCTCGGAAGCCTGGAGCCTGCTTCAGATTCTGTCTCCCTCTCTGCCCCTCCCATGCTCATGCTCTCTCTCTCTCTCAATAATAAATAAACGTTAAAAAAATAAAAATTAAAAAAAAAAGAATTTTTAAGATATTTGAGTCGCAGCTTTTTGAAAAGCATACTACTCATCATCTGAAGATATGGGCAGTTTTAAGCCAAGTTAAAAAAAGACAAAACTAAGTAGATCCATAAGCAGCCTTCATACTATCAAAGAATATCAAATAATTTTAGAATTTTAGCACCTGAAAAGTTCCTCTAATCCAACATCTTCATTTTACAGTATAAAATGTGAAGCCCAGAAGGGTTTAAATCAACTGCTAAGGTCACATCAAGGCAGAGCCAAGACTATAATCAAATTTGTATAATTTTAATTTAAAAGGTATTTCAAGATCAATCATCATTTCATTATCATACTGATCAATTTTCAATTCAACAATATTTAATGAACATTTCCTAGGCATTGTAGGAGTATATGGCAATTCTTACCTTCAAGTTTTCAATGTCAATTTGAGGCCTATTAAATATTTCAGTCATAAGTGCTATTTTCTTTAAAGAAACCTCTGGCGTTAATAGAAGGATCAAGTTATGCTCATAATAAATTCTCTCTCTCTTTTTTTAAGTATTCTCAATTTACAGAGTTTGTTTGGCTTGGTTATTTTTATAATACACATATAAAGGAAATCAACCAATCTTGTCCAGCCAATTTTTTCACATTTAAAGAATTGAACACTTTTAAAGAATGGAAAGGTTGCAAAGTTGGCAGCCTGTGAGCTATGTTTTACCCACAAGTACATTCTGTCTGCATAGTGTTTTAAAAAACCTAAATGTGTGGCTAACATTTACAATTAGCACACCTTGTATTAAAATCTGGGTTTCCTAATTTTGTTGAAACACTGGAAGATCTGACACAACGAGACATGCATCCTTCATGGCAAAAACTGAGCAATGATTAGACTCTTGGATACCTTAGACAAATAAGACATAATTACAACTTTCAAAAACCTCACAGTTATTAGAGACAAGCACATAAGCAAGTCATGGCAGTCCGTTACAGTTTTACTATGTGCCAAACACTGTGTGACAGATATTACACTAAAAATGAAAATAGGGGCACCTGGGTGGCTCAGTCAGTTAAGCGTCCGACTTCAGCTCAGGTCATGATCTCACGGCTGGTGAGTTCAAGCCCCGCGTCGGGCTCTGTGCTGACAGCCCAGAGCCTGGAGCCTGCTTTGGATTTTGTGACTCCCTCTCTCTCTCTCTGCCCCTCCCCTGCTCATGCTCTGTCTCTGTCTCTCAAAAAATAAATACATGTTAAAAAAAATTGTTTAAAAAAATGAAAATAGAATAAGATGGAGGTACCAAAGAAGTGATAATCATTTGTTAAAAATACTGTTTTGGGAAGGCTTCATGGAGAAGAACTTGAGCTGTGTTTTTTAAGAGTAATGTTTCTTCCAGGTGAACAGGAGAGAACAGGACATTTTAGGAACAGCCAACTGCCATGTTCATGGTTATAGGATCACATAAGTAGGCATGGTTGAAATACAAGGCATCATGCAGTTTGTGAAGAAATAGTATGCCTTTGAAAGATGGACTGAAGGCCAGATCAAGAAGGACTCTTGTATCCGATGCTGAGGAATGTGAGTTTCATCCTATACATCAGTATTGTTCTCACAGTGCTAAGGAGATTACTCATGATTCAACATAGCTGTGAAAACAAATAAAAAGGGAAAAGGTATAATAGCTAATTGCCCTAGTTACTGATTCAACTAAATTACTAAAAGATAATTTATGAGCTTAGCCTGATCCTTGTTCTGTTAACAGAACAAGTGGAGCCCTACTTTGCCTGCCTTATGTAGTTGTTCTATTTTAAAATTTCTTTGAACAAAAAAATTCTGTTATAAACAAATTTATTTTTTAAAAAGCTTGAACATGAGCCATTAAAAATATTTTACCAATCTTTACCCATACACTACATTAACAAAACAAAGGATAAAAATCATATGATCATCTAAATAGATGCAGAAAAAGCATTTGACAAAATTCAACATCTATTTATGATAAAAACCCTCAACAAAGTGGTTATAGAAGAAATCTACCCCTCAACATAATACAGGCCCTATGACAAATCCACAGCTAACATCATACTTAAAAGTGAAAAGCTGAAGGAATTTCCTCTAAGACAATGATGCCCACTCTCACCACTTTTATTCAACATAGTATTCAAAGTCCTAGCCATAGTAGTTAGTCAAGAAGAATTGGAAAGGAAGAAATAAAATTGTCAATTTGTAGACGACATAATACAATATATAGAAAACCCTACAGATTCCACACAAAAAAAAACCTACTAATACAAACTAATAAATGAAAATTAACATACAGAAATAGGTTGCACTAATAATGAACTATCAGAAAGAAATTAAGAAAACAATCCCATTTACAACTGCACCAAAAAGAATAAAATATCTAGGAATAAATTTTATTAGGGAATGAAAGACCTACATTCTGTAAAACATTGATGAAAGAAATTGAAGACAGCAAAAATAAATGGAAAGATATTCTGTGCTCATGGAATGGAAGAATTAATAGTGTTTAAATGTCCATATTACCCAAAGCAATCTATAGATTCAACACAATCCCCATCAAAACACCAATGGAATTTTTCATAGAACTAAAACAAAGAATCCCAAAACTTGTATGGATCCACGAAAAGACCCTGAACAGCCAAAACAATCTTGAGAAAAAACAAAGCTGGAGATTATCACACTTCCTGATTTCAAATACTACAAAGCTCCAGTAATCAAAACAGTATGGTACTGGCATAAAAACGCAGACACATATATCAGTGAAACAGAAAAGAGAGCTCAGAAATAAACCCACACATACATGTTCAATCTATCTATAACAAAGAAAGCAAGAATATACCATGGGGAAAAATAGTCTCTTCAATGAATGGTATTGGGAAAATTGGACAGCCATGTGCAAAGAAATTAAACTGGACCACAAAAACAAACTCAAAATGAATTAAGGATTTGAATGTGAGGCCAGAAACCATGAAATCCCGGGGGGGGGGGGGGGGGGGGGGAAGAAAACAGATGATAAGCCTTTTAACATTGGTCTTACTCATATTTTTTTGAACCAGTCTTCTCAGGCAAGGGCAACAAAAGGTAAAATGAATATACGGCATCATATCAAGCTACCAGCTTTTGCACAGCAGAAGAAACCCTAAACAAAATCAAAAACAACCTAACTGAATGGAAGAAGACATTTACAAATTATACATCTGATAAGGGATTAATATCCAAAATATACAATGAACTTACACAACTTAATACATATATTAAAAAAAAAAAAAACCTACTTAAAAATGAGGAAAGGATCTGAATATTCTCCTAAGGAAGACACACAAATGGCCAACAGACACATGAAAAGATGCTCAACATCACTAATCATCAGGGAAATACAGAGCAAAAGCACAAGGAGATATCACTTCATACCAGTCAGAATGGCTGGTATCAAAAGGACAAAAAATAACAGGTGTTGGCAAGGATGTGAAGAAAAGGGAACCTTCATACACTGTTGGTAGGAATGTAAAGTGGTGCAGCCACTATGTAAAACAATATGGAGGCACCTCAAAAAATTAAAATTAGAGCTACCACACAATCCATCAATTAAATTTCTAGGTATTTATCCAAGAAAACCAACAACCACCAATTCAAAGAGATATATGCACATCTATGTTCACTGTAGCATTAGCCAAGGGAAGGAAGCAATCTAACTGTCCATCAATAGATGAATGGATAAACAAGATGTGGTGTATATATACACAATGGAATATTACTCAGCCATAAAAAAGAATGAAATCTTGCCATTTAAAACATGGATACACCTAGAGGGTTTTATGTTACAAGAAGTCAAAGACAAATACCATAGGACTTGACTTATATGTAGAATCTAAAAAGCAAAGCAAATGAACAAACAAAAAAGAAAGAGACTCACAGATGTAGGAAGCAAGCTACCAGACTGGAGAGGGGTTGGGGGCTGGGCAAAATAGGTGAAGGATTTTAAGAGGTACATATTTCCAGTTACAACATAAGTAAGCCATGGGGATGTAACGCACACCATAAGTACTATAGCCAACAATATTGTAACAATTTTGTATGGTGACAGATGATGACTTATTGTGGGATCGTTTTAAAATGAACCGTATAAAATTTCACTATGATGTACACCTAAAATTAATGGAATATTGTGTATCAATTATATTTCAATTAAAAAAATGAAAGACTTTGAGGAGAAAGTTAAGATTGTGGAGGAGTAGGGTGACCCTAAGCTTGCCTCCTACCTTGAACACAGCTAGATAAATATCAAATCATTCTGAATACCCAAGAAATCAATCAGAGGTCTTAGAGAACAAAGTTGCAAGTCTACAAGCAGAAAAAATGACCCATGGAAGGTAGGCGTTGCAGAGAGTTGATTTGGGGGAGAAAAGTGCCACAGCCACAGCAGAGGAGACAGCCCAGATCGCAGAGAGAGGAGTGAGAGAGAATAAGAGAGAAAAAGCAAAAAAAATAAAAATAAAAAAGTGAAAACATGCACAGGGACCTGCACACGAAAACTGTTCCCCAAAACCATTGACTGGGAAAAAGGGGAGGGTTAAAATACTACCAATTTTTATAAACAGTCGAGCGCAGAGTATGAAGTTTGAGAAGTTAGTGCTGTTGCCAGGGTCACGCCTAACACTGCTTAGGGGAAAGAGGGTGGAGCCCTAGAAGCCGGCTAGGCAGTCTCAGGATCTCCTGAGGGCAGGAGAAGCAGCGGTTCCCCTGCTTAGAGTGCATTTGGTAGAGGTGATACAGCCTCTCCGCACTCAAAGGACCCTGCTGGCACCATCAAGCTACCCCATTTACTGGCATGAGAACAAAGACACAGGTTGAGAGCAGCAAACCCTGGCACTGGCTGTGTTTTACAAGTTACCATAAAATCCAAACACTGTGCTGTGGCACAACTGTTTTCTGGGATAGCCAGCACAGGATACATGGCCGCAAACCCTCCCCCAAAGGATCAGCGTGGGTCTGTTCCACTGGATTCAATGAAGTGTAGTTTTGAAACCCAGCCTCGCAGGAGATAAAATACAGGAGTGCTGACAGGTGGACAGCTCAAACAAAAGGTGAGGGCAGAAATCTGATGGAAGCCGGGGACACAGGGGGGCAATAATTTGTTCATCTGTGAAGGCTTCCTAGGGAGTGCCAGGCATGGGCTTCCGTATCTAAAGATGGTAGAGTGGGGCGAAGCAATATTTACCCTTCGTCAACCAGCAGTGGGGGGCCTCAGTGAGACAAAAACAGCACCACCGAATGAAGACCAGAACCACTTACACCAAGCTCTGCCCACCTGCACCCTGCAGACACCATCTCCACTTGGGCAAGTGCACCAGAGAATCAGAGCAGCAGGCCCCTTCCCTCAAATGACCAGCACAAGCCTCTCAGAGGCACCAAGCCTACTGATCATAGAGTGCTGCAAATTGTCAGCTCTTGGGGAAACTGGATCTAACTTCCTTTGAGTTTGTTTTATTTTTGTTTTTTGTTTTGTATACAGAAAGAGTAATTTTAATTTTAATTACTTTAAATTTTATTATCCTTTTTGGGTTTTTTTTTTCCTATCAAGCTTCTCTTAACAAGAAGACCAAAACACATCCAGGATCTACTTCCTTTATTCTTTTTTAATTTTTAAATTTATTTTATTTTTTATTTTATTTTTTTGACCTCCAAAATAACAAGATGGAGGAATTCACCACAAAAGAAAGAACAGGAAGAAATGGCAGCCAGAGATTTAATCAGTAGAAATGTAAGTAAGATGTCTGAACTAGAATAAAACAACAATTATAAGGATTCTAGCTGGGCTTGGAAAAAAGCATAGGAGACACTAGAGAATCCCTTACTGCAAACATAAAAAAACTAAAATCTAGTCAATTAAAAATGTTATAACTGAGATGCAAACTCGAATAGATGCCACAAGAACAAAGACGGATGAAGCAGAGGAATAAATCAGTGATAAAGATAAAACTATGGAAAATAATGAATCTGGAAATATGAGAGAAACAAAGGTAATAGATTACAAAGGTGAATTTAGAGAACTCAGCAACTTGTAAAACATAATTAATATTTGCATCATAAGAGTCCCAGAAAATGAAGAGAGAGAGAGAGAAAAAGGGGCAGAAGGTTTATTTGAACAAATTATAGCTGAAAACATCCATAATCTGGAGAAAGACAAAGACATCAAAATCCAAGAAGCACAGAGAACTACCATTAAATTCAATAAAAGCCAGCCAAGGCCAAGGCATATCATAGTCAAATTCATAAAATACAGAGAAGGAAGAAACCCTGACAGCAGCAAGGGAAAAATAAGTCCTTCACCTACAAACGAAGACAGATCAGGTCAGCAGATCTGTCCACAGAAACTCGGCAGGCCAGAAGAGAAAGGCAGGATATATTCAACTGCTGAATGGGAATAATATGCAGCCAAGAATACCTTATCCAACAAGGCATAGAAATCAGAATAGAAAGAGAGATAAAGAGTTTACCAGACAAACAACAAAAAAAAACCTAAAAGAGTTCATGACCACTAAACCAGCCCTGCAAGAAATATTAAAGGAGACTTTAAGGGGGACACTTTGAGTTGGGGGGGGAAAAAGACCAAAAGGAACAAAGATTAGAAAGGAACAGAGAACATCACCAGAACCAACTTTACAGGTAGCACAATAGCACTAAATTCATATCTTTAAATTATCACTCTGAATGTAAATGGGCTAAATGCTCCAATCAAAAAACACAGGGTGTCAGAATGGATTAAAAAACAAAAAAAACAGGGGCGCCTGGGTGGTGCAGTCGGTTAAGCGTCCGACTTCAGCCAGGTCACGATCTCGCGGTCCGGGAGTTCGAGCCCCGCGTCAGGCTCTGGGCTGATGGCTCAGAGCCTGGAGCCTGTTTCCAATTCTGTGTCTCCCTCTCTCTCTGCCCCTCCCCCGTTCATGCTCTGTCTCTCTCTGTCCCAAAAATAAATAAACGTTGAAAAAAAAATAAAAAACAAAAACAAAAAAAACCAAGATCCATCTATACACTGCCTACAAAACTCATTTATTTTTTTAACGTTTATTTATTTTTGAGAGAGAGAAAGACAGAGTGCAAGTGGGGGAGGGGCAAAGAGAGAAGGAGACAGAATCTGAAGCAGGCTCCAGGCTCCGAGCTGTCAGCATAGAGCCCAACGCGGGGCTCAAACTCATGGACTGAGAGATCATGGCCTGAGGTGAAGTCAGATGCTTAACTGACTGAGCCACCCAGGTGCCCCTACAAAACTCATTTTGGATCCAAAGACACCTGCAGATGGAAAGTGAGGGATGAAGAACCATCTATCATGATAATGGACATCAAAAGAAATCTGGAATAGCCATCTTATGTCAGAAAAATGAGATTTTAAACCAATGATTATAACAAGAGATGAAGAAGGGCATTACATCATAAATAAGGGGTCTATCCATCAAGAAGATCTAATGATTGTAAATATTTATGCCCCCAACTTGGAAGTACCCAAATATATAAATCAATTAATAACAAACATAAACTAACTCATTGTTAATAATACAATAATAGTAAGGGACTTTAATACCCCACTTATAGATCATCTAAGCAGAAAATCAACAAGGAAGCAATGGCTCTGAATGACACATTGGACTAGATGGACTTAACAGATATATTCAGAGCATTTCATCCTAAAGCAGAATATACATTCTTCTCAAATGCACATGGACCATTATCCAGAATATATCACATACTGTGTCACAAATCAGGTCTCAACACGTACAAAAAGATTGAGCTCATACCGTGCATATTTTCAGACCACAACACTATGAAACTTGAACTCAAGCACAAGAAAAAATTTGGAAAGACCATAAATACATGGAGATTAAAGAACATACTACTAAAGAATGAGCGGATTAACCAGGAAATTAAAAAAGAAATATAAAATAGATGGAAGCATATGAAAATGAAAACAAGATGGTCCAAAACCTTTGGGATGCAGCAAAGGCTGCTTCCCCCTAAGGGGAAAGTATATTGCAATATAGGCAAGAAAAGTCTCAAATACACAAACTGACCTTACACCTAAAGGAGCTAGAAAAGGAAAGCAAATAAAGCATAAAGCTAGCAGAAGAAGGGGAATAATAAAGATTAGAGCAGAAATAAATGATATAAAAACAAACAAACAAAAACAGTATAAGAGATCAACAAAACTAAGAGCTGGTTCTTCAAAAGAGTTAATAAAATTGGTAAACCCCTAGCCAGACTTATCAAAAAAGAGAAAGGACCCAAATAATTAAAACCATGAATGAAAGGGGAGATAACAACCAACACCACAGAAATATAGTTATTATAAGAGAACACTATGAAAAGTTATATGCCAACAAACTGGACAATCTGGAAGAAATGGACAAATTCCTAGACACTTAAACACTACCAAACTGAAACAGAAAGAAATAAAAACTTTGAACAGATAACCAGCAAAGAAACTGAGTCAATATTCAAAAATCTCCCAACAAACAAAAACCCTGGGACCGATGGCTTCCCAGGGGAATTGTGCCAGACATTTAAAGAAGAGTTAATACCTATTC
Organism: Felis catus; assembly: GCF_018350175.1. Classification (NCBI taxonomy): domain Eukaryota; kingdom Metazoa; phylum Chordata; class Mammalia; order Carnivora; family Felidae; genus Felis; species Felis catus. The sequence goes on from NC_058374.1 coordinate 120,713,798, forward strand.
TTCTCAAACTGTCTCAAAAAATAGAAATGGAAGGAAAACGTCCAAACTCATTCTACGAGATCAGCATTACCTTGATTCCAAAATCAGACAAAGAACCAACTAAAACAGAGAATTACAGGCCAATATCCCTGATGAACATGGATGCAAAAATTCTCAACAAGATACTAGCAAATCAAATTCAAAAGTACATTAAAAGTATTCACCAAAATCAAGTGGAATTTATTCCTGGGCTGCAGAGCTGGTTCAATATCTGCAAATCAATCAACGGATACACCACATTAATAAAAGAAAGGATAAGAACCATTGATCCTGTCAATAGATGGATAAAAAGATTCTGACAAAATACAGCATCCATTCTTGACAAAAACCATCAACAAAGTAGGGATAGATGGAACATACCTCAACATCATAAAGGCCACATATGAAAGAGCCACAGCTAATATCCTCAATGGGGAAAAACTGAGAGCCTTTCCTCTATGGTCAAAAACAAGACGAAGATGTCCACTCTCACCATTACTATTTATTATAGTACTGGAAGTCTTAGCCTCAGCAATCAGACAACTAAAAGAAATAAAAGGCATCCACAATGGCAAGGAAGAAGTCAAACTTTCACCATTTGCAGATGAAATGATACTCTATATGGAAAACTCAAAAAAATTGCTAGAATACATGAATTCAGCAAAGTCACAGTATATAAAATCAATGTACAGAAATCAGTTACATTTCTATACACCAATAACAAAGCAGCAGGAAAAGAAATCAAGGAATTGATCACATTTGCAAATGCACCAAAAACAATAAGATACCCTGCAATAAACCTAACCAAAAAGGTGAAAGACCTGTTACCTAAAAACTACAGAACACTCAGGAAAGAAATTAAAGAGGACACTAAGAAATGGAAAAACATTCCATGCTTATGAATTGGAAGAACAAACATTATTAAAATGTCTATACTACCCCAAACAATCTACACATTTAATACAGTCCTTATCAAAATACCACCAGCAGTTTTCACAGAGCCAGAACAAACAATCCTAAAATTTGTGTAGAACCAAAAAAGACCCTGAATAGCCAAAATGATCCTGAAAAAGAAAAACAAAACTGGAGGCTTCATGATTCCAGATTTCAAGCTATATTACAAAGCTGTAGCAATCAAGACAGTATGGTACTGCCACAGAAACAGACACACAGATCTATGGAACAGAACAGAAAACCCAGAAATGGACCCACGATTAACTATATGGTCAACTATTCTTCAACAAAGCAGGAAAGAATATCCAATGAAAAACAGACAGTCTCTTCAACAAATATTGTTGGGAAAACTGGACAGTGACACGCAGACAAATGAAACTGGACCACTTTCTTACACCATACACAAAAATAAATTCAAGGGGCACCTGGGTGGCTCAGTCAGTTAAGCATCCAACTTCCGCTCAGGTCATGATCTCACAGTTCCTGAGTTCGAATCCCATGTCAGGCTCTGTGCAGACAGCTCAGAGCCTGGAGCCTGATTCAGATTCTGTGTCTCCCTCTCTCTCTGCCCCTCCCCACTCATGTTCTCTCTCTCTCTCGAAAATAAACATTAAAAAAATTTTTTTAATAAAATAAAATAAATTCAAAATGGATTGAAGACCTAAATGTGAGCCAGGAAACCAATAAATCCTATAGAACACAGGCAGCAACCTCTTTGACATTGGCCACAGAAACTTCTTACTAGACAAGTGGCCAGAGGCAAAGGAAACAAAAGCAAAAATAAACTATTGGGACTTCATCAAGATAAAAAGTTTCTGCACAGTGAAGGAAACAATCAACAAAACTAAAAGGCAGCCTGCAGAATGGAAGAACATATTTGCAAATGACATAGCTGATAAAGGTTAGTATCCAAAATCTATAAAAACTTCAAACTCAAAACCCAAAAAAACCCAAATAATCCAGGGACAAATGGGCAGAAGACATGAATAGACACTTTCTAAAGAAAACATTGGAAAGATGCTCAACATCACTCATTATCAGGGAAATACAAATCAAAATCACAATGAGATACCACCTCACACCTGCCAGAATTGTTAACATTCACAGTACAAGAAACAACAGATATTGGTAAGGATGTGGAAAAAGGGGAACCCTCTTGCACTGTTGGTAGGAATGCAAACTGGTGTAGCCACTCTGGAAAACAGTATGAACATTCCTCAAAAAGCTAAAATAGAACTACACTATGACACAGCAATTACACTACTAGGTATTTACCAAAAAGGTACAAAAATACAGATTTGAAGGGGTACGTGCCTTTTAATGTTTACAGCAGCATTAATAACAACAGCCAGATAATGGCAAGAGCCCAAATGTCCATCAACTGCTGAATGGATAAAGAAGACATGGTGTGTGTGTGTGCGTGTGTATAATAGAACATTAGTCATCAAAAAGAATGAAATCTTGGGGCACATTGGTGGTTCAGTCGGTGGAGGGTCTGACTCTTGATTTTGGCTCAGGTCATGACCTCCCAGTTTGTACGATCATGATCCAAGTCAGGCTCTGCACTGATAATACAGAGATTGCTTGGGATTGTCTCTCTTCCAGCCATCTCTCTGCCCCTCCCCCCCTTCAAATAAATAAATAAACATTAAAAAAAAAAAAAAAAGAGGGGCGCCTGGGTGGCGCAGTCGGTCAAGCGTCCGACTTCAGCCAGGTCACGATCTCGTGGTCTGTGAGTTCCAGTCCCGCATCAGGCTCTGGGCTGATGGCTCAGAGCCTGGAGCCTGTTTCCGATTCTGTGTCTCCCTCTCTCTCTGCCCCTCCCCAGTTCATGCTCTGTCTCTCTCTGTCCCAAAAATAAATAAAAACGTTGAAAAAAAAAATTTAAAAAAAAAAAAAAATGAAATCTTGCCATTTCCAAGGATAGGAATGGAGCTAGAGTGTACTACTATGCAAAGCAAAATAAGTCAATCAGAGAAAGACAAATACCATACGATTTCACTCATATGTGGAATTTAAGAAACAAAGCAGATGAACATATGGGAAGGGGGAATAAAAGAAAAAAAGAGAGGGTAACAAACCATAAGAGACTCTTAAGAATTGAGAATAAACTGAGGGTTGATGGAGACAAGCAGGGGGGGATGGGCTAGATGGGTGATGGGTATTAAGGAGGGCACATGTTGTGATGAGCACTGGGTGTTATATATAAGTGATGAATCAGTGAATTCGACTCCTGAAACCAATATTGCACTATATATTAACCAACTAGAATGCAAATAAATATTTTTTAAAAATTTAACAAGAAATTAAATAATAAAATTAGTGTTTTGGAAAGGTATGTCTAGTAACATTGCCAAGTATGGAATAAAGAAGTATTAGACCAGAAGTATTACTCTTATTTACAAGAGTAATGCAAGAAATGCTGAGTTAAATCTGGGTCATAACAAAAGAGACATTCGAGTCTTACTGGTATCTACTTTGTGCCAATTAGTCTACTATGTACTAGATTCAGGATAAGGAAGATAAATCTATAAGTTATTTAAATAAAAAGGTATCATAAATGATTAAAATAAGAATATAAAGAGAAAAAAGGAATTAAGTTTGGTAGGTGACTTGAATAAACAATGTGGTGTAAATCATAACACCTCATCTTCAATAAACTAAGCACAAATCAGGCCAAAAAAGGTATGTTAAAGTGTAATCTAAGAAAAGCAAAGGGGGTGTGTGAGTGGCTCAGTTAGTTAAGCGTCTGACTCTTGACTTCAGCTCAAGTCACGATCTCAAGATTTATGAGTTGGAGGACGCCTGAGTCGCTCAGTCAGTTAAGCATCCGACTTTGGCTCTGGTTATCATCTCACGGTTTGTGAGCTTAAGCCCTGCATTGGGCTCTATGCTGACAGCTCAGAGCCTGGAGACTGCTTCAGATTCTGTGTCTCCCTCTTTCTCTGCCCCTCCCTGGCTTGTGCTCTCTCTCTCAAAAATAAATAAACATTAAAAAAAAATCTCTGCACTGACAGCATAGAGCCTTCTTGGGATTCTCTCTCTACCTCTGCCCTTCCTCTGCTCTCGCAGGCTCTCTCTCTCAAAATAAATAAACTTAAAAAAAATCATTATCAAAAAAAGCAAAGGACTACAGCTATGACTATACTTCAGTAACAAAGGTCCTAGGGGATTTACTAGAACTATATACAAAATCAGAACCATCTTTGAATGCCTTTATAAACAATATCCTTAACTATCAATATCCTAGAGATAATCACAAAGGTTTCCATAACAGTCTATCTAAGGTTAAAGCTTGACATCTTTCCCTTGGCAATTTTGGTTTAGATCCAGATACCTATATGATAGCATAGAATCAAGGTAAACAAGAATATTAGAAAACAATATTTAATTGATCATATCCATACAACTGCCAACATATGGCCAGTAAATTTATCAAATGTCACATTACTCCTAGGTAACTAGGTAATTCTGCTTATGGTTAATCTTTTTTTTAAGGATTTTTTTAATGTTTATTTACTTTTAAGAGAGAGAGAAGAGAGAACGAGTGGGGGAGGAGCAGAGAGAGAGACACAGAATCTGAAGTAGGCTCCAGGCTCTGAGCTGTCAGTACAAAGCCTGATGTAGGGCTCAAACTTGCGACCAGGAGATCATGGCTTGAGCCGAAGTTGGACACAACCGACTGAGCCACCCAGGAGCCCCAAGGATTTTTTGTTTATTTTTAAGTAATCTCTACACCTACCATGGGGCTCAAACTCACAACCCTGAGATCAAGAATCACGTGTTCCACTGACTGAGCCAGCCAGGAGCCTCAATCATGGTTAATCTCTAATTACTAATTTCTTACTAGACTTTTAGAATAGGTTCAAATTATTTCTGTGGATAAATTTCCCAGGCACTAAAAGTGTTCAATGATATGTTTCTAGGTTTTTCATTGAGTCCAACTTGAAAGAAATTCAGTGCCATTTCCATGTATCTGGTTTTACAACATACTTCCCCTGATAATAAATTTTTAAAATGGGTAGGTAAGAAGGGAAGGAATAAATGGGGTGACAAGCCCTTACATTCCTCAGAAATGAATTCTATTTTCACTGCTATTCCTGAGACTTACTTAAACCTGTTTGATAAAGATTACAATTAACATTAAGTACACAAAATAAACTCTTAAGTTCTTCAATAAGAAAAGTGATGAAAACATTCTCTTTATCAAAAGAGCCTTCATACCTCATTAATTACATTAGACTATGAAATCTCACCCATGAAAGACTACATCAAATGCTAATCACTATTTCCAAATAGCTAACTATAAGTTATAAAACTTTCTTTTAACAACAGAAAGATTTGGTTATAACTCTAAGTGCATTGCTAAACCTCATGTATTAGAAAAGACATTCTAAGAGAGGAATTGCATGAGCCTGCAGCTACACGGGGGGGGGGGGGGGAATCAGTATGACTAATACAGTAAGAATTAGAAAATACTCTCAAAGTATCTTTATGTGGGGCATAATAAGCGCTTGCATTTATAAAAAGAAAAAGAAACCCAAAATGATGGGGAATAGAGGTATTACCTGAGGGCAGGAAATTCAGACAAAAGGTCCCTATTCCTGGTGAAAGCAAGTAGTCAGTTGCCAGGGTTTCTTAGATTCCTTGATTAGGAAATTCACAGCACACCAATCTCCACCACAGCCAGCAGGGATCGCTGTAGGGAATGGGTACACAGGGGACATAGGAGGGAGCAAGTTTAAGGGAAGGAAGAGGAAAGGAATGATATGATAAAAATATTTAGCTGTGATGCACTTTTAGAAAATACAGTTGTATTTCACACTGGAATAATGCTACTGCTTAAATTCTAAGATAAATTAACCATTTATGATTTCCTTCATTCTCTCTACCACGGGTATTACTACTATTCTAATAAATATTTTTAAATTTTTTTATATTAAAAATATTAACAAAAATGAGATAGCTCTATTGTACAAAAGTTATACAAGACTGAACTGTATAATTAAACATCAAATGAAACCAATTAGGACAAGCACTCTAAAAGACAAGCGATTTACAAATTTATCCAAATTAGTTTAACTGCCAAAAAACCCACTTAAAATTGTAATCCTCAATCCATTTAATGGAGAATACCAAAGAGTAAAGTTAGCTATGAAAAGTAACCCACAAACCAAAGAGATATCTGGCAATAAATTATATCTATATATACTAAAAAGCAAATCAGAAAACTACCATATTTATCAGAAAAAAAGTTTTTACTTTAAATTTTTGGGGTGTGAGTCATCTGCCAAAAGTGTATTTGGGGCAACCTATGTATCCTGTGTATTCTATGAAGGCCAAAGTAATATAAATCTCTTCTCCAGTCAGCTGAAAATGTTTCTGAACAACTACTACATACAACAGTACTGTGGCAGATGCTAAAGGTACAACAGCGAATAAGAGAAGTATAATCACTGCCTTCAGAATTCAGTCTATCAGGGTGATTCTGCGCTTAAAGAGAGGACAATCTAGGGGGCACCTGCATGCTACTCCTGAGGTCAGCCCTTTGTTAGGCATGGAGTCTACTTTGAAAAAAGTAATAATAATTAATTAAAAATAAACAGAGATGACAATCTGTAGAACTAAAGGCATAAAACTTTTATTGTAATAAAACAATATATTTTAAGACCTAAAGGAGTTAAAAAATGAAAAAGACGAGGGAAGACTAGCCTAGTTAAAGCTGCCTGTGTAAGATGTACATGTAAAATGAAGCACAAGGGGTGACCTGTCAGGAAGGAATGTAGACAATCTGGCTGCAGTAAATAAGACAACAAAAGATGGGTGTCAAACAAAAAAGGGAGAAAAAGTATAGTATTGAAAAATAGTGGGAAAAAAATGCAGTCAAGTTTCTAAGGTCTAAAGTATCCTTAACTTCTCTAAATGATTGCTTTAAATATTCCCTTGGTATACATGCCACTGTCCAAGCAAACAGATTTAATAACTATCCATTTTATATCAGATATGCTGTTGTTTGTGTGCTTTTATTTCTTTATTTCTTTATAAGTTTCTCTGGACTTAGACCACCCCTGTCTGTCTGTATGTCTATATTTCTGTTAAAGTTGCATATAGTACTTTGTGCCTCTCTCTTAAGACTCACTTTTTACCTTGATTTCTATTTGCTCATCTACCATACTGTTTTCAGAAGGCATTTCTAGATTCTTAATTTTAATTATATATCTAATAGATCCTCTTTAAGTATTGGTAGAAAGAATAATCTAGATTCTTAATTTTAATTATATATCTAATAGATCCTCTTTAAGTATTGGTAGAAAGAATAATCTAGATTCTTAATTTTAATTATATATCTAATAGATCCTCTTTAAGTATTGGTAGAAAGAATAAATAAATGACTTATCAGTGGGAATAATTATACCTATAATCTTAAAAATAATATAAATCATATTTTATGATGCCCCTTTTTTATAATGTAGCTTATATATGAAGTTGCATCATAGCAGAAGAAAACTTAGGAACAGAAACTGAATTTAACATCTAACAGTACAGTTTTACCAAATTTAAAAATGACTGAATTTTTCTGGTATTTCTGAATTTTCTGGTAATTTTCTGGTATTTCTCTAAATATTAATTCCTAACAATAAAATTACAAAAACAAAAGGTTTACAAAGACATGACAGTAGAGGAAAACAACACTTGATGCTATGCTAGCAGTGGCAAAAAGAAGCCAGAGAGCTCTCTCTTAATGGTATTTTTGGGTAGAAAAGAGTACATAAACATATAGCTAAAATTAAGTCTTAAAGAATAGACTAATCTAGAGATTCAAAATTTATATATAACATTCATTTTGGCTTGGAGAAATCTCAAAATAAATCAACAGACAGACTAACAGTAAATCTAATGTCTGGAAAAAATAAACAATAATTATTATATCCTGAATCATATTTGCTGCAGCTCTCAATTTTGTTTTAATAACTTGGTCTTGATGTGATAACTGCTCATATTTCACTCATGGAAATACTCATGAAGTCTTCCACCTGTTACTTACGTTCATCTGAGCTCAGTCACTAATACCAACTGTTTAAATACCAATATTTAACAGAAATATCAAATTATTCATCCTAATATATGCAATATAATATGCAGACTATAGTACATATAGAACTCATAAGAGATCAACTTACTAAGGAAATGTTTAGATTGGAAACTGCAGTATTAAGGCAAAGTGTAATATTGCAAAAAGAAATATTGCAAAAAAATTATGCAAGTATAAAGAAATGGAGAAATTGTGCTTTCCCAATGTCACAGAATTGCCAAGTCAAAAGACTATGTTTCCCAAGCTTCAAAGGACTACAGAGTCAAAAAATTCCCAAATAATAAAAGAATCTCCTAAAGGATACTGCAACAGGATGGTGAAACACCACAAAATACTAAGATTGAAATTTTACAATAAATAAATGCTGAGAGGCGCCTGGGTGACTTCAGCTCAGGTCATGATCTCACGGTTCATGAGTTTGAGCCCTGCTTTGGGCTCTGCGCTGATAGCTCTGAGCCGATAGCTCTGAGCCTGGAGCCTGCTTCAAATTCTGTGTCTCCCTCTCTGTGTCCCCCTCCCCCGCTCAAGCTTTGTCTGTCTCTCTCTCAAAAAGGAATAAACATTAAAAAAATTATTTATTTAAAAATAAGTAAATAAATAAATGCTGAAAATTGAGTAAAAGAAAAGCAAACTGTTAGGTAGGAACATCAGCCTGAGCAGGCAGCATAGAACAATCAAATTCAAAGGCTACTGGATCAGTGACTTAACCAGTCAACACTACCCTGTCAAACCTTGGGCAAATCACAAATCTCAGCATTTTAATAATTTGTCTCAGGGAATGGAACAAATCCATTCTGATTCTAGAATGGTAATATTACAACATCCAATGGACCAGGCATCCACGTCCCCTTTCAACTAATGTTTGCAAATCAATCTCCTGAAACTAACTTTCGAAGAATATCTGGTTTTAGTGTGAAAGAAATGGGCACCTGCTCAGTACCTCTACATAGTGTGCTTAACAACAAAAAATACAACATAATAAAGTCTACCCCTTAAAATTCATTTCACAATTCACTTCGCTGTAATTATGCACGGTATGAATCAAAGCACAACCACACACAAAACACTTGGCATTGGTGCCGCTAGCCATGTAAACCATACTGATACCATGATGACTGCTCTGTGATCTGAAGCCTTCTTGATAATAGGCCCCACCCTCATTCTTTCCTTTTGTTTGACAGCACTCTTAAGTACATCCTTCAGATACACAACATTTTTTTTATCTGCTCTGGAAGTTTGACTATATCACATACCCATTCTCTCAAACAGTTTCCTCCCTGGTGGTCTCCTAGTATGTACTCCCCAGCCTCTAGAGCTATAAAAGCAGGTTTTACAGGAAGTGGGGGGTGGAGATCTACCCGCCTTGCAGCCACCCAAGACATGCTTCTGTCCATAAGTCCCCTTAATAAAACTATTTCCCATCAAGCTGAACTTGCGGTGTTTTTCTTGGTCTTATGGCTCCTTGGGTCTTTGAAGGTCATTCTGCATAAACTTCCATTTTACAGAAGAGCAGACTAAAATAAAATGTGTAGGCTTAAATCAGTTCACAAATAAAAGGGATCTCCATTCAGTTATCTAACAGGCATTCAAATTGATACATCCAAAACCAAACTCTTCAGCCCTCTACCATAAGTCTGCCCCTCCTGCAGTCTTCTACTTAGTTAACAGCAACTCCATCTTGTCAGTTGTTTATGTCATGACTGCTCTTTCTCTCTCAAGCCACATCTTATCTGTCAGAAAATCCTGTGGCTGGGGCGCCTGGGTGGCGCAGTCGGTTAAGTGTCCGACTTCAGCCAGGTCACGATCTCACGGTCCGTGAGTTCAAGCCCCGCGTCAGGCTCTGGGCTGATGGCTCAGAGCCTGGAGCCTGTTTCCAATTCTGTGTCTCCCTCTCTCTCTGCCCCTCCCCCGTTCATGCTCTGTCTCTCTCTGTCCCAAAAATAAATAAACGTTGAAAAAAAAAATTAAAAAAAAAAAAGAAAGAAAATCCTGTGGCTCTACCTTTGAAATACATCTAGAACCTTACTATATCTCAATAAGTCTACTGCATTGACCTGGGTCCAAGTCAAACCCTTTCTCACCTGGATAGTTAACACATTTACTTATTTTTAATGTTTATTTTTGAGAAAGAGAGACAAAGCAAGAGTGGGGCAGGGTCAGAGAGAGAGGGAAACAGAATCTGAGGCAGGTTCCAGGCTTTGAGCTGTAAGCACAGAGCCCGATGAGGGGCTCAAACCCACGAACCTTGAGATTATGACCTGAGCTGAAGTCGGATACTTAACCGACTGAGCCACCCAGGCACCCCTTGTTAACACTATTAATTGGACTCCTGCTTCTGCCCTTGTCCTCCTATTATTTATTTCCCACATAGCTGCAGAGTGATCCTTGGCTCAAAGCCTTCCAGCGGCTTCCAACCTCACTCAGGGTAAAAGCCAAAGTCATTACAAGGCCCCACAAGGTCTGGCCCTATTTCCTCTTTGACCTCATCTTCCTTCGCTCCTCACTCTACTTCACTCATGTTGGTGGCCTATATTTCAAAAGTGACACGCAAGCTTCCACATTTGGATCTTTGCAGTTGCTTCCACCACCTCTTTCATATCTTTTCTCAAATACCACCTTCTCAACTAGGACTTCTTGATCACCAGATTTAAAACTGCAAACTCCAGGCACCTAGGTGGCTCAGTCGGTAAGCGTCCGACTTTGGCTCAGGTCATGATCTCACACACGGTTCGTGAGTTCGAGCCCTGCATCGGGCTCTGTGTTGGCAGCAGCCTGCTTCAGATTCTGTGTCTGACTCTCTCTCTCTCTTCCCCTCTCACGTGCACACACACTCTCTCTCAAAAATAAATATTAAAAATAAATAAAATTGCAAACTCCATCCCTACCTCCCCGCACTTCCTATCCACTTTCCCTGTGTTATCTAAAAAAAAAAATTTAAGTTATTTATTTATTTATTTTGACAAAGAGACAGAATATGAGTGGGGGAGGGACAGAAAGAGGGGGCACAGAGGATCTGAAGTGGGCTCCACACTGACAGCAGAGCAGCTGATGCAGCACTCGAACACATGGAACTGTGAGATTATGACCTGATCTGACGTTGGAAGCTTAACTGACTAAACCACCTAAGGCACCCTCTGTTATTTTTTTTTTTAGACTGAACCACCCAGGCACCCCCCCCACCCCCCACTGTGTTATTTTTTGAAATAGCACTTGCCACAAACTGATACAATGTCCTTCACTTTTTTATTATCAGCCTCCTCTGATTAAAATGTAAACTCTACTGAGGGCAGGGATTCTTGCCACAGCAGTATGGACTAGTACCTGGTACAAAGTAGCACTTAGTAAATATTTGTTAAATAAACAACTGTTACATATCTATTGTCAAAATCAACAGTATTGGAGGTTATTTTTTTTTTTAAATACTGTCAACTTAAGTAACTAAAAATTACTTTTAAAAAAGTCACCAAACTGGGGCGCCTGGGTGGCTCAGTCGGTCAAGCGTCTGACTTCAGCTCAGGTCATGATCTCACAGTTTGTGAGTTTGAGCCCCGCATTGGGCTCTGTGCTGACAGCTCAGAGCCTAGAGCCTGCTTCAGATTCTGTGTCTCCCTCCCTCTGTTCCTCCCCCCACTCACACTCTGTCTCTGTCTCTCTCCAAAAATAAATAAAGATTAAAAAAATTTTTTTTAAATCAGAAATAAAAAAAAAAATCACCAAACTTACAAAGTAAATTTATTTCTAATCCTAAAAGGTAATAATTAACTCTGTTTTTTTCTCAGTTGACCAATCCAAGTAAATCAAACCTCGCAAATTTCATATGGCAGTAAAATTCTAGAAATCAGCTATATTTAGTGATCCTATACCCAGATAGGAATTGCTGAAGATTCCTAAGAGGTGAGACCGTGTCATACGCATCTTTGTATCTCCAATGCCTAGCATTCAAGGATCTGATAAACATAAACTCTCAAAATTATTTATTGAGTTTTGCCATAAAAGTGAACGATGTAATTACCCCATCAATAAGTATACAAAATTATCATTCGAAAAATAATATGATAGTCTAAATAATGTTGTGTTTCCTCTTAAGAATGTTTAATTCAGGAATGATTCCAGACCTAGCAGTAATCATCTCCAGTTATATGCACCTTAACTTCTCTTCAGCAATTCAGTTCCATGGCCTTAATGAATACCTTGCCCTAAACTAGGTCTAATCCTCCTCTAAAATTTTGAACTTTAATATGACACTTTCAGACAAAATCCCCAATCCTTCCAGTTCTCACATTTGTTTTCCTCAACTGCCCTCCCACCAGATAAAATTTCCAATCCTTTGATGGTTCTTTCCAGACTATCAGCTACTGCTTCCCCCTTTTCTCCCCCACATAGTTTAAGCTAGTCCACGAATACACTGTGAGGCACCCTAAACTCTCTATCACCTTGCCATTCAGTCACAAGATCTGGCAAGTGTTCGACTATTCCTAATCTCCCTAACAAATATTCCAAATATTCAACAATCTTCTCAAACCACTCTATTTGCTCCTTCCCCTTAGTTTAGGGAACATATCTTGTTGAGACTATCCAGTGGGTTCTCCTACCTAGATCCTTGGAACTGGCCTGGATCTAATCCCTTTCCAAGTATGGCCCATAAATTCTGCGGGTACTGATATCCTTCTAATACATTACTTTTCCACTTAAACAGAGACCCTCTACAGACTCTATATTTCCACCCCAGTTGACTGCTCCTGAACCCTGGATTGCAAAAACCAAACTGATAACCAAGCATTTTTAATGATCATGTCCCTCTTTTGTCCGGAATTCTTTATTAGCAGTCACCTCCTGGGATGAAGTTCAATTTCTTTTATATAGCAAATAAGACCCTCTGAAATCTAATTTAGTTCAGTGCCTATTAAAGACACCAAATGGAACTGCAAACCTGACTCAAAATAGGTCTCCCTATGACTGTATCTTTGCTTTATGACCCTTTATCTTTGTTACTGATCCACGGGCAAGTAGAAGTGGGCCAAACAAATTCTCTCCCCCAAGAATCTAAAACTTGACACGAAAGATCACAGATTAGGAGCTGTGAGAGGTGGAAGCAGTAGTTTTCAACTGAGAGAGATTTTACTCTCAGGAGACAATTGGCAATGCCTGGAGAATTTTTCATTGTCAAGGCTGTGAGTGCTACTGGCATCTGGTAGAGACCAGAGATGCTGTTAAACATCCTACAAAAATAGGGCAGCAATTCACAACAAAGAATTATCTTGTCCAATGAGGTTTTAGGAGCTGGTTAAGGTCCTGCCTTTGTGACCCATGCCAGAAGCTTTCTGTTACATTTCCCTTATTACCTAAGTTGGAGGTTTTTGCTGTTTGCAGACAAAATAACCTTAAGCAGCACAGTACCTCAGTTCAATCATCTGACACATTTGTATACTTCAAACCAGTTTCTCAACCTCAAAACTATTGACATTTGGGCCAAATAGTTATTTGTTGTGGGGACTGTGCTATGCACTACAGGATGTTTAACAGCATCCCTGGCCTCTACACCCCCCCAAAAAAAGTTGTGACAATAGGAAATGTCTCCAGACATTGCCAAATGTCCCTTAAGGGGCAAAATCACCTCTAATTGAAAACCACAGCTTTAAACTTTATACAAAGACTCCACCCATGTGTGGTCAAAGTCCGTCTTCCGAGCTCTCACGTCCGGTAAACCTTGTGTCCAGCACAAGTTGGTATAAGCCAAAGGGAAAGCATGGGGGGGGGGGGGGGGGGGAGAAGGGAAAAGGGAGCATTTTAAGTTTGTTTATTTTGAGAGAAAAAGAGAGCTCAAGCAGGGGAGGGGCAGAGAGAGGGAGAGAATCCCAAGCTCTCTCAGTGCAGAGCCCAGCCAGGGCTCAAACCCACAAATTCCAAGATCATGACCTGAGTCTAAACCAAGAAAAAGGTGGGGGGGGGGGGGGGGCGCCTGGGTGGCTCAGTCGGTTGAGTATCTGACTTCAGCTCAGGTCATGATCTAGGTTCGTGAGTTCAAGCCCCACATCAGGTTCTGTGCTGGTAGCTCAGAGCCTGGAGACTATTTCATATTCTGTGTCTTCGTCTCTCTGCCCCTGCCCTACTCATGCTCTCTCTCTCTCTCTCTCTCTCTCAAAAATAAGTAATGAAAAAAAATTTTTCTTTTTAAAAAAAAGAAGCTTAACTGACTGAGCCACCCAGGCACCCCAGGAGAAGGAGCATTTGTATCTGAATCTTCCCTACTCCTTTTCAGGTCCTGGCTTAAATATACTATTCTCCATCTTCCAGCTTCTATGTTCCTCCTCTTCTCCTTTGCTCTAGCATACAAGTACAAATGCCACATTAACAGATAATGAGGCCTTGAAAGGTAGCTTTTGTTCTTATTTCCTTTCTTATATTTGTTATAACTTTTCTTTAGAACTCTCCGTTCCCTTGGGGGAAAAATTCTCTCCTGGAAAAGACTCCAAAATATATTCTGTGCTTGTTATAGTATGAAAGATCACTGTAATTTCTCTTCAAAGACTTTTCCTGTTTCACTTCTCTTAAAATGTAACTAGTTCAACCCCCCCCTCCCCACATACTCCTTGCCCTCTCAGCCTTGCCCTTGTGCGAGCTCTCTCTCTCTTTCTCTCTCTGTTCAGTTTCAGATCAGTTCCAAGTACATAACCAATTTCATTAACAATGCAACACATGGTTGGTTTACAAACTAAACAATTAGGCAGGGACAAGTATACAGACTTACACTTCTCAAATAGTTTAGCATTTTCTTAAAGCACTTATTAATCTCTTAAGAATTTCTCCTCTAGGGGCGCCTGGGTGGCTCAGTCAGTTGAGCATCCAACTTCGGCTCAGGTCATGATCTGGCAGTGAGTTCGAGCCCCACAATGGGCTCTGTGCTGACAGCTCAGAGCCTGGAACCTGCTTCCAGATTCTGTGTCTCCCTCTCTCTTGGCCCCTCACCCACTCACGCTTCGTGTCTCTCTCTCAAAAATAAATAAATGTTAAAAAAAATTTTTTTTTTAGTAATTTCTCTTCTATACTTTTCTCATATACCAGAGTCTCAAGTTCCTATATCTGGGTAACACTTTTTTTTTTAAACATTATTTTACTTTTTAAGTTTATTTTTTGAGAGAGAGAACCTGTGTGCACAAGTGGGGGAGGGGCAGAGAGAGAGGAAGACAGAGGATCCAGAGCAGGCTCCCAGATGACACCAGAGAGCCCAATGCAGGGCTTGAACTCACAAACTGTGAGATCATGACCTGAGCACACCAACACTGGTTTTACTGTTAAAATTTCACCATACTTCAATCTCAAGGCTCAGAGTAAGTATTCTCTTTTTCCTGTTGGTTTCTATATAGTCTTTTTCCTTATTAGAAGACCCCATATAGAAAGGGTCATTTTCCTAGTCCTTCCTTTCCAGGACAACAAAGGCATATTTATTCAATGATTCAATTACCCAATGCGTCCTCAAACCACAAGGAAAGTGGTCATACTCAATACCTGTGATAATATTGGTGGCATATAGTCTTAGTTAAGAAAATGTGAGGGAAGTCAATGCTTTGGTGCCATTTATTTAAAAAAAAAAAGTTGTTGGGGCGCCTGGGTGGCGCAGTCGGTTAAGCGTCCGACTTCAGCCAGGTCACGATCTCGCGGTCCGGGAGTTCGAGCCCCGCGTCAGGCTCTGGGCTGATGGCTCAGAGCCTGGAGCCTGTTTCCGATTCTGTGTCTCCCTCTCTCTCTGCCCCTCCCTCATTCATGCTCTGTCTCTCTCTGTCCCAAAAATAAATAAACGTTGAAAAAAAAATTAAAAAAAAAAAAGTTGTTGAGTGCCTATGTTATGCTAGACTTAAACTCCCTGCCACCATGTAGTTTCACATTCAAGTGGAGAAGACAAAGACCAAGCATATATACGGGCAGAGAAGAATGGGAAGGGTGGTCACATAAGGCCTCCTTTGAGAAGATGTCATGAGGGGCATCCACTGGCCATAAGCAATGTCTATTATTGGAAGGTAATGTGTTGTTCTATTTCCTGTTAAACATTATTAAACTGTCCACCGATGATTATATCAATATAGAGACATCTTTATTACTGAATAAGTTGCAAAATTAAGCTTGACCCAGGTAATTTCAAAAGTTCATCACTACTTGAATAACTGTAATTTATTATAATATCCATCTCGTTTCACCTATTGTCCTTTAAATTCATAAGAAACTTTATTTTTCTTAAGAGTTAACATTAATAGCAGTAAGATTAATACATTAACCAAGAATATGAATTTGACACTCTTCATTTATCTCAGTTAAGTTTTGAAATATGAAATAACTAAAAAATCAAGTGTTTCAAAAACTCATCTCTGTACTCAGCCATAAAAAAGAATGAGATCCTGCCATTTGCAACAACATGGACCTAGAAGGTTTTATGCTAAGTGGAATAAGTCACCCAGAGAAAAACAAGTAACATATGATTTCACTTATATGTGTAATCTAAAGAAGAAAACAAACAAAAAGCAGAACCAGATCCATAAATACAAAGAACAAACTGATGGTTGCCAAAGTAAAGGCTGGGGGATGGGCAAAATAGGTGAAGGGAAGTGGGAGGTACAAGCTTCCAGCATGTAATGAATAAATCACAGAGATGAAAGGCACAACATAGGGAATTCGGTCAATGGTACTGTGATAACTCTGGATGGTGACAGATGGTGGCTACGCTTGTGGTAAGCATAGCATAACCGATAGAGTTGTCAAATTACTATGCTATACACCTGAAACTAATTTTCACATTGTGTGTCAACTCGAAGTCGAAAGAGAAAGAAAGAAAAAAGAAGGAAAAGCCAAAGGTGCAAAAACAAAAACCCTCAACTCTGAAAATATCATTACTATTTACCGCACAGCTATTAGAAATCATACAGATTAAAAAGGACTAAGAACCTAATCCTGAATGTGTATTCGTGGTCTCTTTTGTGAAGTAAGCCATCACCGTTGCTATTAATTTTTAAGAGTCTTTCTCAACTAGAGCTCTACAAGAGAATTAAACTAACGCCCTAAGCCACTCACTGACTGAATTAACTTTTCTCCCATGCACCTGGAATGAAACTAGCTCTGTACCATCATCCTTGGAAGAGGAAGAGGACAGTCAAATCATTTTCTGTAGTTCTGAATTTTCTCGTGAAACAGAGTATGACAAAGGCTGAAGGACATCTGATAAGTCAGACGTTACCTAAATAATAATTAAAAGGTAAAGATAAAACTTTTCCAAAACAAGGTAATTCAGTACTGGACCATAAGGTACAATATAAAAACTTTCCAATTAATGCTAATATTCAGAAATGTATATTCATAAATGCTGCTATAATTTGCTATATTTTAAAAAACGATGTTACATTCTATTCAATGTTTTAAGTAAAGGAAACATTTGCTGATTCACAGAAATATTGATTTTATTCCCCAAAATACAACCTGTGGTACTCAATGATCTGGAGAATCAAGAATTGTCTTTACCATATAAACATACCAGTATACCCAAGTTCTCTCCTAATGTCATTAACTTACTAATAACAGAGAAAAGGGCCATAACCAAGTGCTCTGAATTCGCTGTTAACAAGTTGGAAACAAGATCCCACATTTAGCCTGTGTCTTGAGACAAATATGGAGAAGCCAGAAGTAACAAACTGCCAGCTTTACTGAGTCATGTTTCTGACTAAAACCGCGTTATGAAATGGAAAGAATGACAAGTATTGTGTTTATCACCGCAGATGTTGAATCCCTGAATTCACAGACCTCAAATTTTAAAAAGCAAAAAACTGTTTTTGCAAGAATGATGTGGAGCTAAAACGATTCCGGAAAGAACTTGCCAAAGCTGAAAACTCTGGCTATTTACCTAAAACAAATCCTAACTGTGCAAACAGGCACACCCTCTAATGCATCAGAGCGGGCCGGCGAGGTGGGGGTGAATTCAGAAAATAACAAGGTTAACATTTCACGGATAAGACAAGCCTCAGCCCAAAGAGTCCACACTGCTCCAGACGCCCTCGGTTAACGGAACCGCTCTGCCCCGAAGGGAGCCGAGCACCGAGCTCGGGTTCTCGCTGCCACAAAAAATCAACCCCAGCCTCCGCACAGGACCACCCAAGCGGGGTCCCCGGGACGCCCCCAGACGCCGCGTGGGGGAGCGATCTCAGCCCGATGCCTCCCTCGGCCGCCCTCCACGCTCCTCTGCGAGCGGGGTGGGGGAGAAGCCGTCCAAGGGGCCGACTCGTGAGGCCGGCGCGGACGCCGCAGGCGACGGGAGATCGGGGCGGCGAACCCAGCCTCGGCTGGATCCGGGAGCTCAAGAGTCGCCTCCCACACGGCTGCCAGTCCCCGCCGCCCCCGAGGCTGCAAGCAACCTCCGGTGCCGGCTAGGGCGGAGGCGGACTGGCTCCCACCCGACACCCGAAGCTCTTGCTGACCTGGAGAGGTGCTTCAGGATCTGTTTCTTGATGAGCCCAGCCATGGTGCCGGGGCAGGAGGCGCCGCTCTCTTTCTGCGGTTCTCACTGCCTCCTCTCTTCGTGGCTGCCTCTTCGTTACCCGGGCTAACCCGGCCGGAGGAGAGTCGCCTGAGCGCTCACGCCCGGGAGAGACCGGACGCCCCGGCCGAGGCCACAGCCGCCGCCGCTGCTGCGGAAGACCGGGAGCATCGCGCTCAAGCCTCCGTGGCTGCCGCCGGCGCCATCTTGGCTGCAGCATCACCTAAGCGACCTGGGGGAGGGCGGGGCGGCGCGGACTCCGCGCGGGGCGGAGCTAGGCGGGCTCTGGCAGGCGCAGGAGGGGTGCTGCCCCGCCACCCTTGCCCGGGGCTGGGCGTGCGTCCTCCGCTCCCTTGACGCCACTGGGTGTTTCGACTCCCAGTCCCGGAACCTTCTTGCGCTTTACAGCCCTCCCTCTCCACTCTCTGGTCCTGTTCCGGTCTCCATCACCAAGTGTTCCTTCCACATCCTACTCGTCTTTCATTTTTCATAATTTACTCCACAAACTGCCCTGCATGCATTGCTCTCTACCTGCTCTACTCAGCTTTCTTCATATTCTTGCCTCAGTTTCTTCCCCTTTGCTAAGATATACTGCTCCCTCCTTCCCCCCACCCCTCAATGCTATAATTTAATGTTTCCTCTGGTGATTCCAATCCTAAGGGAAGTAAAAGTTGACAACTTATCTTAAAAGATTCCAGGACCTCGGAATTAGAAGTCCTAAATTCAAGTCCTAGCTATATTTTATTCTAGCCGCATTAGGGTGGAGAAAATAATTTCCTTACTTTTCGCTTTGGTTTAATCATCTATAAAATAGGTTAATAATGTATTCCTTACTCATCTCTTTAGGTTGTTGTACCTAAGGAAATCAGAATGTAAAATTTCACTTGAAAATTTCTATAAAAAGAAAGGAAATTCCTGAAATAGGGAGAACTATTACAGCTCTGAACTCCATCCTTCCTCCCCCTCAGCCTTAAACCAACATTTTCTGAGGTGGAAATGATCACCCAGTGATGTCTAAAGGAGGGAAAGAAATTAGACTACCTCTCAGGAATGTATCAGGAAGAATGTGGTTATGTATGGAGGAGTGGGGACAGTTCTCACCTAGTCTAACAACCTGGCCTTTTTTAAAGAGGAAAGGAGATAGTGGGTTGACTATCATGCGCTATAACCTAAGCACTATTCAAGTATCTAGGATTACCTAAACAACCCCCCCCAAAAAAACTATTGGGGGGGGACACAAAAAAACCTGTTCTGTCATGAAAGAGTTAACAGCCTAGCAAGGTCTTAGTGCTAAGACCTTGAGCTATGTCATTAGTCTATGGGCCAAGTGGTATCTCAGCCGTTTTGTAGCTATGTAAACTTGTGGAAATCATTTAATGTGTCAGCCTCAGTTATCTCATCTATTGGAAATAATATTAAAACTTTCTAACTCAGAACTTTATGAGGTCTAAATGAGATTATGCATATAAAGTTTTCAGCAAAGTGCTCCGCACATGACAAGCTCTTAATAATGTCATTGTTATCATTAGCGTTGTTGAAAACAGAAGCAAAGTGTGTGAGAACACAAAGGAAGAAATGATTCCTTCAACCTTGAGTCATTGACGGATTTACAGTGGAGATGTTATTTCAAAAATGAGACTAAATCAGCCCAATGTGTTACCAGAACAGACCTTGAAGTCCAAGATTTATATATAAAACCTAGCCTTGCAGATTTTTAGCTATGTGATTGTAGAAGTATGGAAACTCTCAGGCCCCATGATAGTTGCTGTGAAGATTAAACCAAGCTAATGAAGGTTGAGTACTTAAGATGAGTGCCCGACACAATAGAATGGAAGCTATTATTGTTAATTCACTACCTAGAAGAGGATGTTTCAAGCAGGTGGGAGTGTCAAAATTCATGGCTTACAAATGGCAAGTGGCTTACTGTTGTGGCTAGAACAAAACCTGGATTCCTTTTCAAAGTAATACGAGGGGCACCTGGGTGGCTCAGTTGGCTAAGTGTCCAACTTTTGATCTCAGCTCAGTTCTTGATCTCAGGGTCATGAGTTCAGGCCCCATGATGGTCTCTGCACTGGGTATGAATCCTACTTATAAATAAGTAAATAAATAAACAAAAAACCTGAAAGTAATAAGTGTCAAAGAATCTCACAGCTTAATAACTGTAGTTATAGTATTTTTTAAGAAGTTCAACTGAGCAAATCTGAGAATTTAATTGGCTTTATTAAGCAATTCATGAATGGAGGATCATCCCACATAGCAAGTAGAAGGAAGATCCCAGGAGAGGAGTTATACAAAATGGGAAGTATTTATAGGAAGGAAGGTGAGTCAGAAAGCTATTAGCAAGAAAAGAGAGAAAAAAAGGGAGAAATAAAAGATTGTTTCAGTCAAGGTCACCTTTCCTTAGAGGGGAAGGCAGAGAGTCCTATTAGGTGGATTACTTTATCTTGGGGGAGGGGAGTGGCAGGTGGAAGGACCTCCTGAGTAACAGATTACCTCATTGGTGCAGACCAGAAAATTCCAGGCTAATTGGCTTAAAATTCCACACCTAGAGAGGTTGAAACTGCAATTAGGTCTTGGTTTGCTGTGGGCAACTGACTCTACCTTGAGCCTGTGGTTTTCTTTTCAATAATATCTTTTTACTGAGAAACTGCATCTTCAATTTTTCTCTCCCTGGATTGAGAGAACATATAATGTCACAAAACCACTACAAATTCAGTGTTTTATATTAGTTTACATTTCTCTTAATTGCTTTTTAATTATTAAAGTATAATTTCTAGAAAGTTAAAAACATGACCGTCAGACAACTATATAATCAAGGTGCACCAAAGATTTATTAACTCATATTAACTCAAAAGCCAACAAAATAGGATATAGAGCTAGTTCACTCACTAACATGACTTAAATAAATCTGCTGCACCTGTTTATTATGTACTTATAGCAAAGTCATATTTTTAACTCTTTTATTTATTTCATTTTATTTTTTTAATGTTTATTTATTTTTGAGAAAGAGAGAGACAGAGCACGAGCCGGGGAGGGGCAGAGAGAGAGGGAGACACAGAATCCGAAGCAAACTCCAGGCTAAGAGCTGTCAGCACAGAGCCCCATACGGGACTCAAAATCATGAACCGTGAGATCATGACCTGAGCCAAAGTCGGACGCTTAACTGACTGAGCCACCCAGATGCCCCTTAAGTCTTTTAAGATTATGTAAGCAGAAAGAGTTAGGAGCGTCTCGAAAAAGACAGACATAACTTCCTTCACATAAGTCATTTTAGCCTCCCAGCCATCTTCTGAAAGAATATAACAGACACCATAAAGCCAGGAGATAGCCTAATCATATTCACAAGTGAAGCCTGACCTGACTCACACACTTGAGTTATCTACAAGATCTAAGCTCCTTTGAGCACCCAGATACCAAGCCAACTAGAGCCAGAGAATTGATGATGCTAACCCTTGCTGCCTTTCCAACTTTGACCTGGTCACCTTAAAATAACTTTTGCTCCAGTTCTATGCTGTATTCCCCATTGCACAAGCCCCTTCATGAATACCTATGCACTCTT
Organism: Felis catus; assembly: GCF_018350175.1. Lineage (NCBI taxonomy): Eukaryota > Metazoa > Chordata > Mammalia > Carnivora > Felidae > Felis > Felis catus. The sequence continues at coordinate 120,735,935 of NC_058374.1, forward strand.
AAGTTATAACTCCCCCAGTTTTGTTGTTCAGGAGACACTGCTTTGGGAAAGATCCTTGGTGGTCTCCTTCACTTCTTGCAAGTAAAACCTTTCCTTTTCTTATTTTTTGTATTGGTTGTGTCTTTTGGCTCACTGCCCACCAAGAGGTGGACACAGTTTCAGGTAACAATTATACATTGCCAAAATATACATGTACATGAAAAGTGTTAAAAAGGAAACCATAGAGGGGCACCTGGGTGGCTCAGTTGGTTGAGCATCCATCTGGCTTTTGATTTCAGCTCAGTCACGATCTCACCATCGTGAGACTGAGCTCCACTTTGGGCTCTGTGATGGAGCCTACTTGGGATTCTCTCTCTCTCTCTCTCTCTCTCTCTCTCTCTGCCCCTCCCCTGCATGTCTTCTCTCTCTCTCTCTCTCAAAATAAACAAATAAACATTTAAAAAAAGAAAAGAAAAAAGACATATGCCCAAAATGAAATCATTTGTGCTAGGCCATGTCATAAAACCAATGCTTAATAACTAACCTAATTAAAGTTTAAAACTCCCTCGGGAAATATAGTCTTAACTGATCAGTCAGGAATTTTCTGATTAGCACCAAAGAGGTAATCTGTCACATGGACCCTCCATCCCCCACCCCCCACAAAGGAAGATGACGTAATCCACTTAATAAGACCCCATGCCCTTCACCTTCAGGGAACATGACCTTGCCTGAAACAATCCTTTCTTGTCCTTTGACAATATCTTCTTGCCCCACCCTCCTTCCTTTTTTTTTTTTTATTAACTTGTTTTATTTTTTATTTTTTTTAAATTTACATCCAAATTAGTTAGCATACAGTGCAACAATGATTTCAGGAGTAGACTCCTTAGTGCCCCTTACCCATTTAGCCCATCCCCCCTCCAACAAACCCTCCAGTAACCCTCAGTTTGTTCTCCATATTTATGAGTCTCTTCTGTTTTGTCCCCTTCCCTGTTTTTATATTATTTTTATTTGCCTTCCTTTATGTTCATCTGTTTTGTCTCTTAAAGTCCTCATGAGTGAAGTCATGATTTTTGTCTTTCTCTGACTAATTTCACTTAGCATAATACCCTCCAGTTCCATCCACGTAGTTGCAAATGGCAAGATTTCGTTCTTTTTGACTGCCGGGTAATACTCCATTGTGCGTGTGTGTGTGTGTGTGTGTGTGTGTGTGTGTATATATATATACATATATATATATATATATATCACATCTTCTTTATCCATTCATCCATTGATGGACATATTTAGGCTCTTTCCATACTTTGACTATTGTTGATAGTGCTGCTATAAACATGGGGGTGCATGTGTCCCTTCGAAACAGCACCGCTGTATCCTGTGGATAAATGCCTAGTAGTGCAATTGTTGGGTCCTATAGGGTAGTTCTATTTTTAGCTTCTTGAGGAACCTCCATACTGTTTTCCAGAGTGGCTGGACCAGCTTGCATTCCCAGCCCCACCCTCCTTCCTATAAAAACCTTCCATTTTGTACAACACCTCTCCTTGGAGTTCCCCTCTAGTTGCTAGATTGGATACTGCCTAGTTCATGAATCTTTCAGTAAAGCCAATTATTGTTTCTTCAGTAAAGCCAGTTACTTCAAATTTTCTCAGTTACATTATATTTAACAGAAGTAGTACATGCTTGAGATTATTCGTGCTAAAATCTTGTAGGGGAGGGTGCATGGGGTGAAGATAAATAGAATCAGAGTTTTTACTGAACAGTTTTATTCTGAAGTTGGCTCCTACTAGTTCATGAGAACCAAATGCATGCATTTCTTCCCAACTCTGTGTTCAGTGTTTGGTGACTTCAGGATAGCTTGAAATTGCCCTTTGTGACTATATTTATAACTGTGGTAAGCACTACAAATCAGAACTTTTTTTTTTACTGGAGATCTGGTTGTTAAACATTTACCAGCACACACTGTAAGATGGGGTGAAGGGAATGAGATTGCAAATGTATGGACATTATTTCATAGACAATGTCAAGCCATGGAAGAGAAGACTTCTGTGGTGAGTAATACATTTGAGGAGAATGGTCAGATTTCTGATTTAGAAAAATATTTGGTGAAAATTATGACAGCAGTACAGAAGACAGATCAGAAGGAAAAGAAAATGGAGGCAGAAAGGGCATTGGGAAGGCAGTGGCATTATTTCAGTTGAAAGATAAGGCAGTATCAATAGAGAGGAAAGGTCAAGGTCAGATTGCAGAGAGTAGGTCAAAAGTTAGAGTTGAAGGTAATTGAGGTATCTAACTTGGGGCATCAAGTGGGTCTTGGGACACACCACTAATATAGATAGGTAAGTATTTAGGTGGAACAAACAGTTTTGGAGATAAGATTAAGTTTTGGATTTGTTGCCTTTGAAGTTATTTTAGGATATCTGGGTAGAAACATTCAGGTTACAGTTGGAGGTGGAAATTTTGCTTTAGGATTTATCAGTATTTAATGATATCTGAAACCAAGAACAAAAATGATCTTGATCAAGGAGTATGTAAATGTTGAGGAAAGCAAAAAGAGAACCTTAAATGAGAAAGGTCTGATAACCAGAAGGAAAGAGCATATTTTATTTTATTTTTTTCAGAAGGAAAGGGCATATTTTAAAAGATGAGAGATGAATATAAATGATGGCAGCTCATAAACAACCAACAAAACTAAAAGGCAGCCAATGGAATGGGAGAAGATATTTGCAAATGACATATCTGATAAAGGGTTAGTATCCAAAATTTATAAATAACTTATCAAATTCAACACCCAAAAAACCCCAAATAATCCGGGGAAGAAATGGGCAAAACACATGAAGAGACACTTTTCCAAGGAAGACATCCAGAAGGCTAACAGACACATGAAAAGATGCTCAACATCACTCATAATCAAAGAAATACAAATCAAAACCACAATGAGATACCACCTCACATCTGTCAGAATGGCTGAATTAACAACTCAGGAAACAACAGATGTTGGCGAGGATGGGGAGAAAGGGGACACTTTAGCACTGTTGGTGGAAATGCAAACTGGTGCAACCGCTCTAGAGAACAATATGGAGGGTCCTCAAAAAATTAAAAGTAGAACTACCCTACAATCCAGAAATTGCACTACTAGGTATTTATCCAAGGGATACAAAAATGCTGACTCAAAGGGGCACATGCATCCCAATGTTTATAGCAGCATTATCAATAGCCAAATTATGGAAAGAGCCCAAATTTCCATTGACTGATGAATGGATAAAGAAGATGTGATGCATATATACAGTGGAATATTACTCTGCAATTAAAAAGAATTAAATCTTGCCATTTGCAACAACGTGGATGGAACTAGAATGTGTTATGCTAAGCAAAATAAGTCAGAGAAAGACGAATACCATATGATTTCACTCATATGTGGAATTTAAGAAACAGAACAAATGAACACAACACGTCTGGGGGAGAGATGCAAACCAAGAAATAGACTCTTAACCACAGAGAACAAACTAAGAGTTGCTGGAGAGGAGGTGGAGATGGGGGGGGGGTTGCTAAATGAGTTATGGGTACTAAGGAGGGCACTTGTTGGGATGAACACTGGGTGTTATATATACGTGATGAATCACTAAATTCTACTCCTGAAACAATTTTTTAAAAATTAAAAAAAAAAAGAAATGATGGGCAGCTCTATGATGTAAGATTTATAAAATATTGTTTACATGTTTATAGTAAGGGATTTTATCAATTTAATAATAAAATAGAGCAAATAGAATGACTAAAATTGGACATAATTAAATTTGGGCATTCAATGACTTTGATACAAAGGATATAGACACCAATGGAATAAAGTGCCTGACCTCAAGAAGTTTTCCATCTACGCATGTTATGAGAATGATTATACGGGGTGAGTGGCTGGCTCAGTTATGGAACATGTGACTCTTGATGTCAGGATTGTGAGTTCGAGCCTCAGGTTAGGTGTAAAGATTACTTAAAAATAAAATCTTAAGAAAAAAAGACGATTATATGATGAAATGATGATGAGCATTACTACTACCAGGTACTTGAATTTTATCTTTTACTATTCATAAAACAATTCTTCAAGGGAGTGTTATTTAGCTTACTCTATTTTATAGATGAGGAAACTAAGGCATAGAGTAACTAGCCTGTCCACAGTATCTACTAAGAGCCAGGATTTGGCCCAGGAGTTTGAATGCAGAGATTGCACTATTAATCACTATCTCTTTGATTTCAGTAATACTTCATAAATTTAAAAATTAAGTTAGTATATATATACATAACACACACATGTATATGTATATACATGTCTATAAACCTCTAAGAAAGTTTACCCACAGATATTAAGCTTTTTGTAAGTGTTAACCATTATCATCTTCATTGCCCAAGGTTACACATTTTGTGGTGGAATCCGGATTAAAATTTCATCCTCTTAACCATTATTATACGTAGGAGTTAGCCCCAGGCATTAGGGGAACACAGAGGAGGAGCACCCAATTTTAAGACGGAGAACGGAGTAGTTGTTAGATGTTAAGAAACCTTTTTAGATAAGAATGAGAGTAGTGTTATGAAGAACAGGTACGCAGGGAAAGAGTCTGATTGAATAGAAAAGCAAGACGGTCGAGGGAACAAATATTTGTAATTTAAGGGTGGTTGGACCCCACAGTCGAATAGGCAGTGGCGGGAAATGAAGCTGAAGAGACTTCATATCCAATTCAATATTGCTTATGGTTTTGCACTTTAGGAAAGGTCACTGAACAATACTATTGTTAACACACACACAGGGAGAGAGAGAGGCACAAAGCTACAGGTTTGCTACAGGGATTAGAAGAAACTTGTAGGGACGAGTCAATCTGCGAAGTAGAGGACAAACATGCAATGGGCGAAAAAGCACTTAGCCGTTTCCATTCTTGTTGGATCTCTCCCGACGTAAAAGGGCTAGTCTTAGAAGCCCTGCAGGACTCAAGGACCCGCCGAGAGACTGTGCAGCCTCTGACTTCCGGCGTCCTCAGTTGCTAAGGGAGACCGGAAGCGCGTTTACGCTCTGCTCATGCAAACCATAGAGTACCGGAAAAAAGAGTGAACGGAAGTGTCAGAAGAGGAAAGCGAGTGCAGTTTGGTTCACGTTAAGATGACAACCTTAGTGCTGGATAACGGAGCCTATAATGCCAAAATCGGTTACAGCCATGAAAATGTGTCGTAAGTGTTCTCTCGCTCCTTAGGACAAGACAGGCCCTTAATTGTTTCACATGCTACGCTTCATTTTGGGATCACAGTAAATTGCAAATGCCCCTACGTGGCCCTAACCTGAGCCAGAGGGATGCTCTGTTTGGAGTTGGGAGACTGGGATGCTTTGAACTGGGATTTTGGCGTTAATTTAGGCTACGCGGCCCCGGAAGTGGGACATGTGTTTCCTTTCATAACAGGAAATAGCTCAGGAAAACAGGCTTCTAGAGAAGCGGTTCCTAAAGGAGGGGTGCATACAGAAAATTCATGAACCCTCAAGAATCGTGGACATTTGTGTGTATGCATATTCTTGAGGTCGCAATTATGGCTTTTATCGGATTCTCGATGGGTTCTGTGAGCCCCAAAAAGTTTAAAAACAATGGCCTTAATAATTGGAAACATTGAAGGCTTTGTGCCTAAGTCCTTCGTAGTGCTCAATGGCTGACCTGATTGATAGAGTCGATTTAACAGAATTACTACAATGGCAATCAAAATATTTATGTTATATATGTAGAATATATCATGTTTACAGAGGATTTCCCCCTCTTTCTCCTTTCCTTTCTTTTTTAAAGAGGACAATCAGACCGCATAGGAATGTTAAATTGATAACAGTCGTCTGGAAAATGTTTTGCAATGTGTATGATTGTTTTTATCCTTTGACACAGCAATTCTGTTATCAGTTACCTAAGGAATAAATAGGAAGCGTTTGATAAGAGTAAATACAGCATGCTCTATATTTTAGACATTGTGTATGTAGTTAAAAAAAAGAAAGCAAGCTAAATAACTAAGAATAGAAAATTGACTACAATTATAATACAACCATAAGATTGACTACAATGCAGTTTTAAAAAATCATGTCCTCAAAGAATATTTAAACATATAGAAAAGTGACAGCATAGTATTGTCCCAATACTATTGGGACATAGAATTGTCCCAATTCACTCTCTCTCTCTCTGTTCCCCTCTTTCTCCACACACACATACATGTGTACACCTGTGTATGGTTGATAGGACTCTAGTTTGTCTTCCTAACAAGATTGTAAGCTTATGGTGGGCAGCAACCATATTTAAAACTACTTCCTACTTCTGTACCTTATAACATCTTGCTAATTGAAAATCTTTGACTTCTTAGTGACTTAATTTTAATAGCTAGAAATTTGAACCTGTAAATCTTTTACCAGAGTGGTATTAAGATTTCCACATTAAAGCCAGAATGACTTTACTTGAGCCCTGACTGTCATCTATGTGGTGGCAGGATCAGCACCCACTTAGAAGAATTTTTTTCTCTTTTCTTTTCTTTTCTTTTCTTTTCTTTTTCTTTTCTTTCTAGAAGAGTTTCTTAAAGAGTACTCAAGAAAGATAAAGGGTCCAGTGTAGAATGTGGTATGTATTAGAACTTAAAAAAAAATTTTTTTTTAATTATTTGAAGACAGAATGAGAAACACTGTGGATATTTTTTGCCTGCAGTGGGGTGGTTAAGTAATTGCATTTTTAGGAAGTATTTAGGGAATAATTATATTATTTGTTTCTTTGTTAATAGGGTAATTCCTAACTGTCAGTTCAGGTCAAAAACGGCACGTCTTAAAACTTTTACCGCCAACCAGATAGATGAAATAAAGGACCCTTCTGGACTCTTTTATATTCTTCCTTTTCAGAAGGTAATTCAATTATATGTCATTTCTAGTAATCTAAACCTAAATTTAAAAACAATTTTTAAATGTATAATTAAGATTTAGTATGTACGGAAATATTTTTAGATCTCAGAGAAAAGTTATTCAAAATTTATGTAAGTTCTTATTATCCCAAAATTGAAATTAACTTGTCTTGTTAGCAATAAATGACCATGGCTTAGTTGCTGATTGTGGGTACTGAATTTTACTTGTTTATGTTAAAGTTAAATGAGATGAACACATTAAAATGAAAGTAAGAATGGAGTGGCATCTCCATATACTAATATGTCTTTTGAATCTTTGATGTTTGCTTATTGTCAATTTGTAAATTTTAGAATATTTAAAAGGAGAAAAACATGCCATTATAATTGGTTTGGAGGTAACCATAAAGAGAAATTAATGGTTTATAATATATTAATGTCACTTTTAAATGTTCAAATATTTGTGATAATTTATACAAGAATTTTTTTAGGGCTACTTGGTGAATTGGGATGTTCAAAGACAAGTTTGGGATTACCTTTTTGGAAAAGAAATGTATCAGGTAACAAATTGGAGTATGTATTCAAATTTCTATTTCCATGTCTTATTCAAATGAAAAGTTACAGCATCAAAGATGTATTAACTAATGTTAATAAAAGAACCAATAAGATAGGATATGAAGCTAGTTCACTCATTAATATGACATAAATAAATCTTATTGTACATGTTCATTGTATATAACAATCATATTTTTAACTTTTAAGATTATGCATACTGTGACAATATACATGTATCTGAAAAGTAATACATGCTTAAGATTATTTATGCTAAAATCTACAGGGGGAGAGTGCATGGTATGAAGGTGAATAGAGTCAGAGTTTTTACTGAATAGTCCTGTGCTGAAGTTCCTCATACTGGCTCATGAGAACCGATTATGTGCATCTCTTCCTAACTGTGTTCAGTGTTTGGTGACTTCAGGATAGCTTGAAATCGGTCTTTGTGGCCATATTTATAACTGTGGTAAGCTCTACAAATCAGGGCACTTTCTTTTTTTCCGGAAATCTGGTTATTGAACATTTACCAGCACACACTGTAAGATGGGGTGAAGGGGGTAAGATTGCAAATATATGGACATTATTTCATACGCATTGTCAAGCCATGGAAGAGAAGACTTCTGTGGTGAGTAATACATTTGGGGAGGATGATCAGATTTCTGAATTAGGAAAATATCTGGTGATAATTATGCTAGCAGTACGGAAGACAGATCAGAAGGAGAAAAGAATGGAGGCAGAAAGGGCATTGGGAAGGCAGTGGCATGATTTCAGGTGAAAGATAAGGCAGTATGAATAGAGAGGAAAGGTCAAGGACTAATTCTAGACAGTAAGTCAAGGATTGGAGTTGAAGAGAATTGAGGTGCCTAGCTTTAACTTTTAAACATATTTCTAGTATATATTTAAGTCACTTCATATACTGTTATTAGCTTTGATTTTTTAAAAATAAAATAAGTGCAAGTGAATAGAATTTCCATTTTGAAGTGGAATTGGAGGTTAAGAGATGGTCTGTGAAACTCAAGATTAAAATTTCACTTCACATGTCTACTATTAGATCAATTCACTATCTCATTTTTGTTTTCACAGTAAAATATTTTTGTCCACATATCTGAATTGTGAATATTATGTGAGAATTTTGTGCTTTTAATATCTATAGTGTAACTTTAGGAATAGTGAGTGAATATTCAGTTTTTAATGCTTCTGAAGAGTGTGGTAGAGAATTATCTAAACATTAAATATCCTAAAGCTTCTGGTCTTTTAACTTTGAAAACAAAATAACATCCCTAATGCTTTTAATTATACTGTTCATTACTTTTACATAATGATCTTCAAGCAATTTGACAGTTCCATTTTATTAATGCTACCATTAAGAGAGTTAAAATTAAATAATAAAGTGCATGAATTTTGTGACCAAATTTTCTGGGTTCAAACCCTAGCTATGTCCCTAACGAGTTCCATGAAGCTTGGTAACTTATTCAACTCTTCTGTACCTCAGATTGCCCTCTGATTAAATGGAGATAGTAATAAGACTTGTTTTCTAGGATTATTTTGAGGATTTAATACATTTGTTTATATATGTAAAACAAGTATTTATAACTACAAAGTTATAAAACTTCTGGGATTTTTTTTCTCTCATAGGTTGATTTTTTAGATACCAATATTATTATCACAGAACCATATTTTAACTTCACATCAATTCAAGAATCAATGAATGAAATCCTATTTGAAGAATATCAGTTCCAAGCAGTCTTAAGAGTAAATGGTGAGTTAAAATTTTGATTGCAATTAAGTTACAGAAATATGGAATGAATAAAGAGGAACATTCAAAATCCAAGAATACTGGGTGACATTCTTTTAGATTTGGAGGAAATAAAATATGGGATTTAAAAATTAGATGGACTCTTAGAGATTATCTAGTCAGACTTATTTTACTTCATCTTTTTACTAGTACAATATTTTCTCCCCAGTGAAGTTACTAGCAACATATTTAAAAAAATTTTTTTTTTTAAATTTTTTTTTTTTTTTAACGTTTATTTATTTTTGGGACAGAGAGACACAGAGCATGAATGGGGGAGGGGCAGAGAGAGAGGGAGACACAGAATCAGAAACAGGCTCCAGGCTCTGAGCCATCAGCTCAGAGTCTGACGCGGGGCTCAAACTCACGGACCGCGAGATCGTGACCTGGCTGAAGTCGGACGCTTAACCGACTGCGCCACCCAGGCGCCCCTAAAAAAATTTTTTTTAATGTTTATTTATTTTTGACAGAGAGAGAGAGACAGAGCATGAGCGGGGGAGGGGCAGAGAGAGAGGGAGACAGAATTCGAAGCAGGCTCCAGGTTCTGAGCTGTCAGCACAGAACCCAACATGGGGCTTGAACTCACAGACTGTGAGATCATGACCTGAGCCGAAGTTGGATGCTCACCCGACTGAGCCACCCAGGAGCCCCGCAACATTTTTTTTTTAAGTTTATTTATTTATTTTGAGAGAGAAAGAGTGTCACGCATGTGAGCAGGGGAGGGGCAGAGAGAGAGGGAGAGAGAATCCCAAACAGGCTCAGCGCTGACAGCCCCGATGTGGGGCTCGATCCCACAAACCTTGAGATTATGACCTGAGCCAAAATCAAGAGTCAGAGGCTTAACTGACTGAGCCAGGCAGGTTCCCCAACATGTATATATTTTTTAAGTAATCTCTATGCCCAATGTGGGGTTCAGACTCACAACCCCTAGGTTAGGCGTTCCATGCTCTACTGAGTAAGCCAGCTAGGGATTCCACTAGCCACATATTTTTAATTTCTAAAAGATTATTGTTTCTGTGGTAGTTATCTTTTCTGTCACTGATGTGTTTGTTATTATTATCATTCACTGAAATAATGTTAATAGCTTACTTAGCCTGACAATATGAGGAAAAGCAATCTGAAAATACCATCTAGAAGTAAGTTTGTTAAAAGCTAGAATTACATTACAGGACTACACAATGAAAGTATTGAAATATTTAACTTGCAGGTTTTGAGTCTATATGAGCGATACTATACTACAATGGTTAAGAGCACAATCTTTAAAATTTTTTTTTAATGTTTATTTACTTTTGAGAGAGAGAGCGCACACACACACACACACACACACACACACACACAAGGGGGGGGGCAGAGAGAGATGGAGACACAGAATCCAAAGCAGACTGCAGGCTCTGAGCTGGCATCACAGTGCCTGATGCAGGGCTTGAGCTTATGAACCGTGATATCATGACCTGAGCCGAAGGCAGATGCTTAACCGACTGAGCCACCCAGGTGCCCCATGTGGATATTGTTTTAAACTAGCATATAGAAATAAAAGAAAGTTTTTTGTTTTTGTGCTTGCCTTAATTTGTTACCTTTCTTTATTGCTTTAAATTAATTATACTTTTATTTAATGCAGTTTTTTTTTTATCTTTTTTTAATAGCTGGTGCTCTCAGTGCACATAGGTATTTTCGAGATAATCCTTCCGAATTATGCTGTATCATTGTAGATAGTGGATATTCCTTTACACATATAGTTCCTTACTGTAGAAGTAAAAAGAAAAAAGAAGCAATTATTCGGTGAGTTGTACTTAATTTTCATGTGTTTCATAGGATAAAACTGAATGAAAGGTGTGATAAACTGAACCAAATTTGCATTCTCCCTTTTTAGGATAAATGTGGGAGGAAAACTCCTAACCAATCATCTAAAGGAGATTATATCTTACAGGTAATACTTAGCTTGAGTCCTTGGGTGGGTTGGCTGCTGGTGATGAACTTTTTAAAGTAATTTAAAATTATTTTTAAAAACATAATAAAGTAATTCTTTAACCATTAGTTGTAACTTCAGGTAACAGTTGTATACTATTGCTTTAAAAACTGTATCATATAATATAAATACAAATGATGTTCAACTTGAAAAGTTTTCTAGTAGGGTGCCTGCCTGGCTCAGTCAATGAAGCATACAACTCTTGATCTCTAGGTTGGGAGTTCAAGCTCCACATTGGATGTAGAGCTCACTAAAAAGAAAGAAAGAAAGAAAGAAAGAGAGAGAGAGAGAGAGAGAGAGAGAGAGAGAGAGAGAGAGAGAAAGAAAGAAAGAAAGAAAGAAAGAAAGAAAGAAAAGAAAAAAGAAAAGAAAAGAAAAGAAAAGAAAAGAAAAGCTTTCTAGCATATAAAATGCTAATGTCCACCAAAGTTTGGGTATCCCCAAACTCTAGGGAGTTTAGTATGTTTATAATATTATAAAATTATAAATGTTATAAAAACTACAAATGTTATACATTATAAAACAAATTAAAAATGCATTTAAGGGAATAAGAGTTTCAAAGGGAAATAAATCTCTACCTCCCCTGTTCTCATGTCCGTTCCATTCCACACAAAGTATCATCTTTAAACTGTATTGTTTATATTTTTAGTCTCTATGAGCCTTAATAATATATTGATATTTCTGTTTGTGGATTAACCAGTATTAGTTGACTGCCCATCGCTAAAAGATGAGGAATTAGTGTACTTAGCCACATCCAACTCTTCTCCTGCTCCTAAATTTTATTTATGCTATTATTTTAAATTTTATTTTGTTTAAAAATGTAAGTGGGATTTTTTTGTTTTGTTTTGTAAGTAGGATTCTTAAATCTTAATTTCTTGCTACATTAACTTTGGCTTGTATGACACTGTCATTTTCTTTCAGTCCCCCTCTATGTCATATGAGAAAATAAGTTAATCTGCATTTCCTTCTACCTTTCCTCCCACATTTTCCTTCTTTATTCTGTCAGATGTACCATTAGTTTTTTAAACAATTTTTTTTATTTAAAAAAAATTTTTTTTAAGTTTATTTATTTTTGACAGAGACAGAGTGCGAGCATTAGCTGGGGAGGAGCAGAGAGAGAGAGAGAGAGGGAGATACAGAATCCGAAGCAGGCTCCAGGCTCCAAGCTGTCAGCACAGAGCCTGACGTGGGGCTCGAACTCACACATGAACTGTGAGATCATGACTTGGGCCAAAGTCAGATGCTTAACCGACTGAGCCACCCAGGTGCCCCAGTTTTTTAAACAATTTTATTGAGAGATAATTCACATCCCATACAGTTCACCCATTTAAAGGGTACATTTTCAATGGGTTGTAGTGTATTAGAACATTTTCAGAATGTTTTCATTACCCACAAAAGAAACCCACTCCCCTTAGCCATCCCTCATGGCTCTAGTACATTTGTTTTTGTTTTTTAAAATTTTTAAAATGTTTATCTATCTTTGAGAGACAGAGCACAAGCAGGGAGGGGCAGAGAGAGAGGGAGACACAGAATCTGAAGCAGGCTCCAGTCTCCAAGCTGCCAGCACAGAGCCCATCGCGTGGCCCAAACCCACTCAACCTGCGAGACCATGACCTGAGCTGAAGTTGGAGGCTCAACCGACTGAGCCACCCAGGCGCCCCTCTAGTACATTTGTAAAAAATTTTTTATTTTTAAATAATTACAGACCCAGGAAGTTGTAGAATAGTACATTGAGCTCTGTGTACCCTTAGTAACATCTTATATAACTATTACAATATAAAAATGATGACATTGACACTGGTATAATATTGTTACCCAGACTACAGGTAATGTTAGGTGTTCAACATTTTTTACATGCATTCATGTGTGTGTATTTCCATGCAACTTTATCCCATGTATAGATTCATGTAAACACCACCACAGTCAAGATACAGAACTGTTCCATCGCTCCGAAGGAACTCCTTTGTGCTGCTAATCCTTTATATTTGCTTTCCCACCGTGTCCCTCTCCCCTAGCAATCTCTAATTTGTTTTCCACTTCTGTGGTTTTGTTGTTTCAAGAAACAGAATCCTATAGTATGTAACCTTCATAGAGTCACTTTTTCGTTAAACATAATACTATACCACTTCTTCTTAACTATTGAGATAACATTTACATGTTACTTTTTACTATAGTTAACTCTTCTTGCCTTGCTTATATATTAATTCTAAAAGTGGAAGGCTCATAAGTAGCATTTACAGTGTTAAGATTATGTGAATATTATTCACTGTAGAACCAAACAGAATTGGGCTCAGTTTCAAAAGGTTTGGATATTTAGTTCCTCTATCCCCATCAGATTAGAAGCAGCAAATTGGAAAGGCAGAGAAAGTTCAGGCAGATGAAGATGTTAATCAAAACCCAGACAGTCTGAGTCCAGAGCCTGTGCACTCAATCATTTCTCCATGCTGAGTGGAAAAATTAATATATTTTAAAAAGGAAGGCTGTTGAAGTTCAGCTTGAAAAGAACAAGGTGGCAAAAATACTTAGAAACAGTTATGAGCCTCAGTGGCTCAGTTGGTTGAGCATCGGACTTCAGCTCAGGTCATGATCTCACGGTTTGTGGGTTCAAGCCCCACGTAGGGCTCTGTGCTGACAGCTCAGAGCCTGAAGCCTGCTTCGGATTCTGTGTCTCCTTCTCTCTGCCCCTTCCCTGCTTGCACTCTGTCTCTCAAAAATAAATACATGTAAAAAAAAAGTAAAAAATAGACAGTTATGAGAAACAATAATGGTTAAAGGAGACTTTCTCTAGTAGATGATAAAGCATTTTAAAATTGTAATAATTAAAGTGATACTTGAATGAGAATTAAATGATAGACCAGTGAGACCAAACAGTTAATTCTGAACCAAACGTGTTAAAAAAAAAAAAAAGTAAGGTATACTAAAGAAAGCATCAGGGGGGCGCCTGGGTGGCTCAGTCGGTTGAGCGGCCGACTTCGGCTCAGGTCGTGATCTCACGGTCTGTGAGTTCGAGCCCCGCGTCGGGCTCTGTGCTGACAGCTCAGAGCCTGGAACCTGTTTCAGATTCTGTGTCTCCCTCTCTCTGACCCTCCCCTGTTCATGCTCTGTCTCTCACTGTCTCAGAAATAAACAAACGTTAAAAAAAAAATTAAAAAAAAAAAAAGAAAGAAAAAAAAAGAAAGCATCAGAAACCATTGAAGAGGAGATTGATTAAGAAAAGATACAGGGAAAGTTGGCTGTTTGTAGAAAAATTTTCCTTTGCGTCGTATTCTAAAGTTCAAATGGATTCAAGACTTAAATATAAAAATAAAACCACAATAAGAAAATATTTAATTAAAAGAGTAAAATTTAAAAGCCTGGAATGTATAATCCAATGAATTTTTAAAAACAATATACCCAGGTAACCAGAACACAGTTCAAGGAGAATATTACCAGCATTCTCATCCCTCTTTGTCCCCTTCTAGTCTGGAAAACCACTAATTTCAAGCATTTGTAAAGAAAACAAATACAAACATAAACCTGAGAAATTTGGAATAAATGTGACACCAAATTGTTATCTTTAATATATTAAGGCTCTTAATGATCCATAAAAAAAGCATTACCTTGGTATGAAATGGTTACTAGATGATTCTCAGAAAACAAATGTTCAGTAGCACAGTTAATCATTAGAGTTACATACAGTCACAATATATAAATAGATAATTCTCAGACATAAAAAAATGTTAAACATCTGTAGTAACTACAGATTCAGTTAAAATATTTATTGAGCATTTATTTAGGAGGGTTAACAATATATGGGTTAACAATATATGGGTTAACAATAAGAGTTCCTCTGTTTCTTTTCGAAAAAAAAATTTTTAATGTTTATTTTTTAGAGAGAGGGACAGAGTGCGAGCAGGGGAGAGTCAGAGAGAGAGTGAGACACAGAATCTGAAGCAGACTCCAGGCTCTGAGCTGTCAGTACAAGCCCAATGCAGGGCTCGAACTCGTGAACTGTAAGATCACAACCTGAGCTGAAGTCAGATGCTTAACCGACTGAGCCACCCAGGCACCCCTAGTGTTCCTCTTTTTCATGGTACTTCCTAGTAGAGCTGCTGATCAGAGCATAAATTGAAATATCTTTTCTGGTAAACAGTTTGGCAATATACCAAGATACTAACAGTATTTCAAATTCTGTGTTCTAGAGTGTGAATAAATAATGAGATAATCCAAGATATAGATAAAAATACCTGTAGTGCTTCGATTTTGAGGTAACTTTTTCCACATCTCTAGTTGGGACAGATCTTCCAGCTGTTGATACCTTAGAATTGTCATAGTTTAATTACCATCTTTTCTTTTCATTGGTGCAATAGTGAGTCTTAAGGTAAAACATGACGTATATGAAGGTAACAAAAAGCAAAAGGAAGCAATAATAATGTTTTTTACTTATTAAGTATAAGGATTATGCTAAATACTTATGTATAATTAGAATCATTTACTTCTCACAGATGTGTTGTCGGTGATCTTATTATCATGACCCCTTTAGAGTTGAAGAGATTGAGTCCCAGATAGGTCAAGTAGCTTGGTTGCTAAGTTGTGATTCAGCCAAAGTGTCTGGGGTGCCTGGCTGGCTCAGTCAGTAGAGCATGCAACTTTTGATCTTGGGGTCATGAGTTCAAGCCCCAAGTTGGCCATAGAGCCTATTTAAAAAAAACAACAACAAAACCAAAGTCCATGTTTATACACACACAAGTATCTTTCTTCTCTGACCTAAACTTCCAACACTAGGAATGCTAATAAGTACATATTCATATATCGCTCTAATAAATATCATGGGACCATAAATAACCATATTTTTAAAGAATGATAGCATAAGAAAATGTGAGATGATGTTTAGTCTAAAAAAGTAAATGTAGTATATATGTGTAGAGAAAAATATTCAAAGGAAATGACTTCACATTTTTGTTCTTTCTTTTGCATTTTTTTAATTGAAGCATAGTTCACACGTTACATTGATTTCAGGTGTACAACATAGTAATTTGACAACTCTATGTTGTCTTACTATAAGTGTAACTACCATCTGTCACCACTACTGTTGACTATATTCTCTATGCTGTACCTTTCATGTCCGTGACTTATTCCATAACTGGAAGCCTGTACCTCCTACACCTCTTCACCTATTTTGCCCATCCCCCCACCTTCTCCCCTTTGGCAACTACCAGTTCTCTGTATTAACAGGTCAGTTTTTGCTTTGTTTTGTTCTTTAGATTCCACAAAGAAGTGAAATCATGTATGATTTGTCTTTATCTGACTTATTTCATTTAGCATAAAATCATCTAAGTTTATCCATGTTGTCACAAATGGCAAGATCTCATTCTTTTTTATGACAGCTTAGTATTTCAGTGTGTGGGTGTGGGTGTGGGTGTACATCACATTTTCTTTATCCATTTATCAATTGGCAATAAAGTTGCTACCATATTTTGTCTATTGTAAATAATGCTTCAAAAAAAGGGGTACATATATTTTTTCAAATTAGGCTTTTTGTTTTCTTTGGGTAAATTAGTGGACCATATGATATTTCTGTTTTTAACTGTAAAAAAAAAAGGTTTATTTTAAAAAAAAAATTTTTTTTTTCAACGTTTATTTATTTTTGGGACAGAGAGAGACAGAGCATGAACGGGGGAGGGGCAGAGAGAGAGGGAGACACAGAATCGGAAACAGGCTCCAGGCTCCGAGCCATCAGCCCAGAGCCCGACGCGGGCCTCGAACTCACGGACCGCGAGATCGTGACCTGGCTGAAGTCCGACTGCGCCACCCAGGCGCCCCAAAAAGGTTTATTTTTGAGAGCGAGAGAGAGTGAGGGAGGGACAGAGAGAGAGGGAGACAGAGGATCCAAAGTGGGCTCTGGGCTGACAGCAGAGAGCCTGATGTGGGGCTCGAACTCACAAACTGAGATCATGACCTGAACCCAAGCCAGACGCTTAACCAACTGAGCCAGCCAGGTACCCCTCAATTCTTAATTTTTTGAGGACTCCGTGCTATTTTCCACAGTGGCTGTACAAATCCATTCCCACCAATAGCGCTTGAGAGTTTTCCTTTTTCTATATTGTTGCCAACACCTGTTATTTTTTGTCTTTTTGATACTAGCCATTTTGACAGGTGTGAGGTGATATCTCATTGTGGTTTTGATTTGCATCTCCCTGATGAGAGTGATGTTGAGTGTCTTCATGTGTCTCTTGGCCTCTGCATGTTGTCTTTGGTAAAATGTCTATCCAGGTCCTCTTCCCATTTTTAATCAGATTATTTGTTTGTTTTTTTCTTTGTTTGTTTTGGTGTTGAGTTATAAAATATCTTTATATATTTTGGATATTAACCCCTTATCAGATATATCATTTCAGATATATCATTTATAAATATCTTCTCCCATTCAGTAGGTTGTCTTTTCATTTTGTTAATGGTTCCTTTCACTGTGTGAAAGATTTTTATATTGGTATACTCCCAATAGTTTTTGTTTTGCTTGTTTCCTTGGCCTGAGGAGACATATCTAGGAAAATGTTGCTGAAGCCAGTGTCCAAAATATTACTGCTTGTTTTCTTTAAGGAGTTTTATGGTTTCAGATCTCACATTTAGGTCTTTAATAATCTATTTTGAGTTTGTTTTTGTGTATAGAGTAAGAAAGTCGCCCAGGTTCATTCTTTTGCATGTATCTCTCCAGTGTTCCCAACACAATGAAGAGACTATCTTTTCCCCATTATATATCCTTGCTTCCTTTGTTGTAGATTAATTGACCATATAAACATGGGTATATTTCTGGGCTCGATGTTCTTCCATTGATCTATGTGGCTGTTTTTCTGCCAGTACCATGCTGTTCTTATTACTATAACTTTGTAGTTTATCTTGTTGCATATCTTGAAGTCTGGGATTATGATACCGCCCCAGCTTTGTTCTTTTTCAAGATTGCTTTGGCTTTTTGGTGTCTTTTGTTGTTCCATGCAAATTTTAGGATTATTTGTCCTAGTTCTCTGAAAGATACTTTGGTATTTTGATAGAGATTACATTGAATTTGTAGATTGCTTTGGGTAGTGTGGGCATTTTAATAACATTTATTGTTCTAAGCCATGAGCATGGAATATCTTTCCATTTGTTTGTGTTGTCTTCAGTTTTGGTTTTAAAGCATCTTTGTTTTCTTCATTAAGCCTGTGTTTTCTTGGATTCACTCATCAGATATTTATTAGGCATCTACTATGTGCCAGGTACTGTGTGCTAACCCACAATACTGCTATAATCAGAAAAGAAAGTGTAAAGAATTAAGTCATTTTAGCAAGATTCTATTCAGAATGATTAGAGGAAAAGGTTTGCTCTCTAATTGGATAAGCCTTACCATACTTAAAGCCTTCATTTTCAACTTCTTTGTGCAAACTGAAATGATATGTGCCCTCAGAGGGGTAATGTGGAGATTATATACAATTGAAGTATAATTATTCCATAAAGTTGAAAATATCTTACACATTCAGAAATTTAATATTAAAAAAATCAATTACCCAAAGATTTAATTCCAGAAAAAATATTTTATTTTTTTTATTAAAAAAATTTTTTTTAATCTTTATTTTTGAGAGAGAGAGACAGAGCATAAGCAGGGGAGGCTCAGAGAGAGAGGGAGACACAGAATCCAAAACCGTCTCCAGGCTCCAAGCTGTTGCACAAAGTCTGATGCATGGCTCAAAGTCACAAACCGAGAGTTTGAGACCTGAGCTGAAGTTGGACGCTTAACCAACTGAGCCACCCAGGCGTCCCAGAAAAAATATTTTAAGTGGTAATTATAAATTAGACTTACATTTTTCCATTTCAAATTTTACTGTTTTTATTTCCACTTAGGCAGCTACATGTTATGGATGAAACACATGTGATTAATCAAGTGAAAGAAGATGTATGCTATGTGTCTCAGGATTTTTATAGAGATATGGATATTGCAAAGTATGTATAATAGTAATCTAAGAATCAGAAAGTTGGTTCTTGGGTAATTTTATACATAGTTAATTATTTCACGTATCTCTATTTCGTTTTCCAGGTTGAAAGGAGAAGAAAATACAGTAATGATAGACTATGTTTTGCCTGACTTCAGTACAATTAAAAAGGGCTTTTGTAAGGTAATTTAAAAAATCCTCAATGACATTTCTTGAAGTGACCACCTCAGGCAGATTTGAAAAAATCTAGTTGGATTTGGTAGAGTCTTACAGAGTTGTTGATAACTGCTTTCCTGGTGGCCTGTTCTCCAGGCACAAGTGTATAAGTGATTAATAAATATCTCGTTAAAGTTATTTAGAAAAAGGACTATCAGCTGAATGATAGCACAAGGGACAAATCTGGAGATAGATAGGATCATTACCTATATTATGGTTAACCCTTTTCTATTTTCTTAAGAATTAGTTTAAATCCAGTTAGAGCTTGGTTGTTTTCCAGTTGTGAAAATTATTGACATAGCAGACATGACTGAATTTTACTTGTTTGGTCTGATATGATCAGATTGTAGTGGAAAAGGGCAAAATCCAGTGCACTTTCAACATGTTGAGCAGCAGTTTATCTTGGATGTCAAAATAATTTCTCCTTATCTTTGATCTGTTCAGGTAAACTATCAGTTCTATGTTTGGGT
Source organism: Felis catus (assembly GCF_018350175.1). Taxonomy (NCBI): domain Eukaryota; kingdom Metazoa; phylum Chordata; class Mammalia; order Carnivora; family Felidae; genus Felis; species Felis catus. The sequence continues at coordinate 120,755,732 of NC_058374.1, forward strand.
AAATGTGAAGTTTGCCCTTTTAGCTGGCTTGATGGAGGACTGTTGGGAAGTTAAAAATCTTTGGTCAGAAATGTAAGCATATTTCTACAAGGAAACATTTATGGTATCATTCACTGCAGTATACTTTAAAAGAGTGAAAGATAGGAAAAAGCCCAAATATCCGCTAATGGAGGAGAATAAATTTTGACATGTTCATAAAATAAGCAATAGTGAAAATGAAATAGCGCTACATGATAATCATGGATAAATCTCACAAACATGTTTCTGTCTAAAACATGATGTCTTTAAGCAAGTTTTAGGAGGATATATATAGTTTCAGGCTGTGTGGAATAATAATTTATGTTGTTTAAGAATATGTAAGTATTGGGGTGCCTGGATGGTTCAGTCAGTTGAGTGTTCAACTTTGGCTCAGGTCATGATCTCACAACTGGTGGGTTTCTAGCCCCGCATCTGGCTCTGTGCTGACAACTCAGAGCCTGGAGTTTGCTTTGGATTCTGTGTCTCCCTCTCTCTCTGCCCCTCCCCTACTCATGCTCTGTCTTTCTGTCTCTCTCAAAAATGAATAAACATTAAAAAAAAAAAGAATACATAAGTGTGAATTAAAAGTATAAAACTGGAATGATAACACCAAATTAAAAAGGGGTGTGATAAAAAAAAAATTTAAAAGACAGGGGGTGGGGAGGGCGGCTTCTGGGTGGCTCAGTCTGTTAAGCCTCTGACTTTTGGTTTTGGCTCAGGTCATGACCTGCAGTTCGTGAGTTTGAGCCCCACATTGGGCTCTGCGCTGACAGTGCATAACCTGCTTAGGGTCTCCTCTCTTCCCCTCCCCTGCTCGTTCTGTCTCTCTATAAATAAATAAACTTAAAAAAAAATTAAAAAAAAGGGGGAGTGATAATGTATAAAGTATCAAACTAATTCATGAATACATGGGTTTTACACTTCTTTAAATTATTTATACTTTTTTATATGCCTAAAATTAAATATATATATATACATATATATATATATATATATATATTTTTTTTTTTTTTTTTTACCATACTATTGAAGTGAAATACAAGTCAGAATTCTGAGAAGGCTACCCAAAGCCTCATAAAATTGAAGTCATCCTGTAATGTTCTTAGAAACAGATCCTTGTGGAAGGTTGTAGGTTGGCTTTTAGAAGTGGGTGTTGGAACAAATTATGAGATCAAGTTGCTTGTTCGTGAACTGGAAGCCCAAGTTGTACTTTATTTACGAGACAATGAAAACTGCAAATATATAGACAATACCATCTTCATATATTATTACTCATTAAAATACTCCAGTTATATAAAGCACCTTACGGATAATTTAAAGCACTTTGTAGAGTTAATGGTAGTAAAGTCATCTATATTTCTGCAGGGATGGACCCTGAGTAAAGACTCAGTGATTCCCAATTTCTCCAAACCTGACTGATTGTTGGAATCACCCAGGGCACTTGAAAAATAATCTATATCCATGTTCTTAGTTCCTGTCCCTGGAAATGCTTAGTGCTTAAGTTTGATAACTTAATCTTACAAAAATCTCTTCCAGATAATTGTACCATCAACTAAGTCTATAAATTTTTTTCTTTTTTTAAATGTATTCTCTCCTGCCCTGCAAATGACACCCTATCAGTTTACTAGACATTATCTGCTAAATGCCACCGATTTTCTCCTTGCCAGATTTTAAGCCCTGTTTACTCAAACCTGCATCTTATATAGTTAGCCAATAGAGATGTTATTCCTTGAATTGACCATTGTTTTACTCATTGTCTTTGGAGAAAAAAGGCAGAAGGTACATAATATTGTTTGCAGCTCTTTTTTTTTTTAAGTTTATTTATTTTGAGAGAGAGAGAGTGAGCACAGGGGAGGGGCAGAGGGAGAAGGAGAGAGAGAGAGAGAGAGAGAGAGAGAGAGAGAGAGAGAGAGAGAGAGAATCCCAAGCAGGCTCTGCACTGTCAGCAAGGAGTCCGATGTGGGGCTCAAACTCAGGAACCATGAGATCATGACCTGAGTGAAAATCAAGAGTCAGATGCTTAACTGACTGAGGCACCCAGGCATCCCTGCAGCTCTTTTATTGGCCTTTGGTTTTGTGAACAATATCTGGTCATAGGCTATAGACTCCTTTTTAACTTGTGGACTTTAATATCAATTGAGTAGACAGAGTCAGTTGGCCTCAACTTTTGCTAGATGATAGAATGTTACATTGAATTTTTACTTCAAAAATAATGGTTTAATCTTTACTTTGTCAATGTTAAAATTTGTAATTTATTCACAATATAGTTGACCCTTGAACAGCTGACACCCCCCTGCCCCCATGCAGTTGAAATCTGCATATACCTTGACCCGTCCCCTTTCCCCCCAAAAACTTAACTACTACTTGCCTACTGATGACTAGAAGCCTTACTGATAACATAAAGTTGATTACCACATATTTTGTATGCTGTATGCATTATATACTACATTCTTATAATAAAGTAAGCTAGAAAAAAGAAAAAGTTATTAAGAAAATCATAAAGAAGAGAAAATACATTTACAGTAATGTACTGTAAAAAAAAAATCTGCATATAAGTGAACCCATGCAGTTCAAACTGATGTTCAGAGGCAACCTGTACGTGTTAAATCATGTGCATATTTGGAAAAAAAGACCTAAAAATAACAAAATACAAACAAAAAAATTATGTATATGTATCTCTTAATAATTTTAAGATTTATTTTTTATTTTTTTTATTTAACCACTAGGCACTCCAATAATTTTAAGATTTAGAAACAGTTTTATTTCGTATGTGTTAGAATTAATTCTAAAGTGTATTGAGTTTAGTACTTGGTTAACTTCATTGTTGCCTGATATGTAACAACTTTGATGAGAGCTGATATATGTTTATATTTTTTAATTTTTTATTTATTTGCTTTTATATATGTTTATGAAATTAGAAAAATAATAACTACATGAAATGAAAAAATTATAATTATTTGAGAGCTCTTATACTCAGAATATTGTTAAAACTATTCAAGAATATATTTAGGGGTGCTGGGGTGGCTCAGTCTGTTTAATGTCTGACTCCTGACTTAGGCTCAGGTCATGATCCCAGCGTTGTGTGATCGAGCCCCACACCTGGCTCCACACTGGGCATTGAGCCTGCTTGGGATTCCCTGTTTCTCTGCCCCTCTGCCTGCTCGTGCTCTCATGCTTTCTCTCTCTACAAGAAAAAAAAAAAAAGAGGGGTGCTGGGTGGCTCAGTCGGTTGAGCATCTGACTTCGGCCCAGGTCATGATCTCACAGTTTGTGAGTTTGAGCCCTGCGTCCGGCTCTGTGCTGACAGCTCAGAGCCTGGAGCCTGTTTCAGATTTTGTGTCCCCCTCTCTCTCTGCCCCACCCCTGTTTGTGCTGTGTCTCTGTCTTTCAAAAATGAATCAACATAAAAAAAATTTTTTTAAATAAAAAATAAAATAAAGAAAAAATAAAGAAAAAGTATTTTTGAGTGCTTGGAAAAAGGTACAACCTCCATTTTCTAGTACTTAATGATAGTAACAATAACAGTAATGGGCTCTGTGATATTTTTACTGATTACAACTGATACAAATTACAATTTTCTTATCAGAAAGAGGATGCCTAATAAAGTAAAATGGACTTAAGTTGAGAAAATCAGGTTCATAATGATTATGGTAACACCTTGTGCAGAGCCATTGTAATTTAAACTGATCATTTCTTTTACAATATCGGAACAAAATTTATGAGACTGTGTGGTAATCATGGCCTACATTGACTAAAATAGCAACTCTTCTTTTTTTAAAAAAAAAAACTTTTTTTTCAACGTTTATTTTATTTTTGGGACAGAGAGAAACAGAGCATGAACGGGGGAGGGTCAGAGAGAGAGGGAGACACAGAATCGGAAACAGGCTCCAGGCTCCGAGCCATCAGCCCAGAGCCCGACGCGGGGCTCGAACTCACGGACCGCGAGATCGTGACCTGGCTGAAGTCGGACGCTTAACCGACTGCGCCACCCAGGCGCCCCTAAAATAGCAACTCTTCTAAATTCCTTCATTTGTCTATGTCCTAAAAAATCTTTTTGGAGTTGTACTCTTAAAACAGAAACTACTTGTAGTTCCAGATTACGTATTAATGATTAATGGCTTTAGAGCCAACAGTCAACAAGGCTATCTAGTTCTTGCTCTTTCCCCTAGTTTAGATATTTGATCCGAGGATAGTCACATGATCCTCTTTTGTAAAATCTTGGTAATGGACTACATAATCTCTAATGTTTTGTCACTTGAATTTCTCCCAAGTTTACATCCGTTCCAGATTATTTTGAGTGTTGAAAAAATGAGTTATATCCTTTAAACCCAAGCCAGTATCACTTTTAAGTGAATTTATAAGTTAATAAATTTATAGGAAATATTTTTTATTTCTGCCTGAGAAGGAAGAATACTATGAAGGAATAACACTTTTTTCTTTTGCTACTGTAATAGTAGTTTATTGGGTTAAAAGTGGTTTGCAGTTTTCCTTGTTCTACCTAGAGTATTATGAAAATTACATAATTTTGGATATTCTTATTTAAGAATAATGTTTTGAGCTTGGAATTTCCAATGATAGAATTTAGAATTATATCCAGGTTAAGAGAGGCAATGTAGTGGAAGGAATATATTGTATGTACTGATTATATTAAAGGATGTATAATGTTCTTTAAATACATTAGTCTTTAGTAATTTTTTTAATGTTTATTTAGTTTTGAGAAAGAAAGAGACAGAGCACGAGTAGGGGAAGGACAGAGAGTGAGGGAGATACAGAATCCGAAGCAGGCTCCAGGCTCTGAGCTGTCAGCACAGCACCTGTTGCGGGGCTCAAATTCATGAACCAGGAGGTCATGACCCGAGCCAAAGTCAGATGCTTAACCAGCTGAGCCACCCAGGTCCCCTAGTCTTTAGTAATTATTACTATTTTTATATATTCGAGGTATTTTATACTTATATAAAGGATTGGGTTATACTCTGTTCCAGGAGGAAAATTGCATCTATAATTGCAAATGAATGTCTATAACTGAATCTAGAAGAACTGACGATACTAAAAAAAAAAATTTTTTTTTAATGTTTATTTTTTGAGAGAGAGGGAGAGAAAGAGAAGGAGAGGGGCAGAGAGAGAGGAGACACAGAATCTGAAGCAGGCTCCGGGCTCCGAGCTGTCAACAGGGCTCAAACTCATGAACTGTGAGATCATGACCTGAGCCAAAATCAAGAGTCCAACACTCAACTGACTGAGCCACCCAGGCACCTCTAGACTTAGTAAATGTTTTTTAGAGTATCTTCTTTGTTCTCTAGAAACTGAAATTGGTCTATTATTATAGGTAGGATATAAGGTCCCCTCTCCTCTTTTCTCCTTTTCTTTCTTTCTGTTTTAAAATGTGTGGAATAATTTAGCCAGATCGTCTTTTGGGGAACAGCTACAGTAGAGTCAGCAATTATTTCTTTGTGTAGATTAGGCAACAGAGAAGGCCACATTTTTCTAACTTTTGAGAATCCTGAAACTTCCCAGAATATGATTAATATGTTAAAATAGCATGTTACTAAATGTTATTAGTCATATGAACTAGAAAATGTAGCTTAAACTTTTTTATCTTATTTTTCTTTAAGCCAAGGGAAGAGATGGTGTTAAGTGGAAAATATAAATCTGGGGAACAAATTCTTCGTCTGGCCAATGAGAGATTTGCTGTTCCAGAAATACTCTTTAATCCTTCTGATATAGGCATTCAAGAAATGGGTATTCCAGAAGCTATTGTCTATTCAATTCAGAACTTACCTGAAGGTACATGAATAATTAAAGTATTGAGACGTAATGATATTTCTAAAAAAATTGTAAGCTCTGTGAGCCATAGAGAAATCATCTGAACTTTCTAAGTAATTTTGGGCAAATGCAAAGTCTTTTATTTGCATAGATTTACAAATTCCATAGTGCACTTGAATAATTCTTACTTTATTGGTCCTAGATTAGAAATTTGATACAGGGAATGTTATTATGGTCTATTTAAACTTGAAGAAATTAGGGGTGCCTCAGTGGCTCAGTTGGTTAAGCGACCGACTTTGGCTCAGGTCATGATCTCACGGTCCGGTCCATGGGTCTGAGCCCTGCATCAGGTTCCATGCTGACAGCTCAGAGCCTAGAGCCTGCTTTAGATTCTGCATCTCCTTTGCTCTCTGTCCCTCCCCCACTTGCACTCTGTCTCTCTCTCTCAAAAGTAAATAAACATTAAAAAAAAAAACCTTGAAGAAATTAATCTTTCCATGACTATTAAGTTGCCATGTCCATTTTAGAAAAGTTTTAATTTAACTCATATTTATTTACAGAGAATCAAAATTTATAATTTAACAAAGCTATAGTTTCTAGCTATTGATGGGATTGGATTCTTCTAGTTTTTTTTGGAATAATATATAGGAAGTTAACTTTTTTTAGTGTTTATATATTTATTAGAGAGAGAGCGGGGGCAGAGGCAGAGAGAGAGGTAGTGAGAGAATCCCAAGAAAGCTCCACGCTGTCAGTGCAGAGCACAACATGGGACTCGAACTCACGAGCTGTGAGATAATAACCTGAGCTGAAATCAAGAGTCAGATGCTTAACCTACTGAGCCACCCAGGCATCCCTACAGGAAGTTAACTTTAATGAAGCTGAAGTATGGTGCTTTTCAGTGATGTGTGAGTTCTCCTGAAGCAAGCTTCACCTACATAATTTTCTAGAGTTTTGGAGAGTACTTTTATATCTTCCAAGTGTCTTCCTAGATTGGAACAAATCTAGCACTTGCAATGTCCTTTCCTCCCATTTAAAAAAAAAGAGAGAGAGAGAGAGAGAAGAAAATCACATAATGCTATCACCTTAGTATAATTATTTCACAACTGTTTCTGTGTTGTCTCATTAATTTCACATTTTATACAAGGTTGCAGTTATTGGTATACAGCAGTTTATACCATACTGCTTTAATGTCATGAGGCTCAGTGTCAATATAAGGGAACTCTGCCCCTGTTTTGTGAACACAAGCTTTGGGTATGGTGGCTGGTATTTATTAATTGACTCCTCATAGATTTCCCCATGATGCTTAGTAGACTTTTAATACCAGCTAACAATGTGGCACTTAATGTTTGCCAGTATGTAACTTTAATGAGTGTAGAACAAAAGATGCTTTATTATTATGGATTATGGGTATTTTTCACTATCAAATGTAAATAATTATGTCTGTCTCAATGAGATAACATGGAAATTTGGGCTTCCAAGTTAAAATGTCTTGAAGGCCCTCCATGTTAGCCTTACACTAGCTTACAATCTCAACTTACGGAAAGACCTCCTCCATTTTAGGGAAGAAGTATAATTATCAACTGTCTGCTTCTAGAATGTTACCCATTTATGTGTAGCTTATATGTGTATGTAACAAGTAGTTAGTAATTCAACTCCTTCACCTGAGCCTTTCTTTTAAAGATCTGTGAGGTCATATTTCATTCTGTTTGATGTGTCAATTTCTGTAAATTTTAACCTCATTATGAAATATTATAAATAATTCTTATGGTTATTAAAAAAGTATATAGTTTCCAAACCAGTTACTATAACTGATGGCTTTTACTTAAACCCTTATATTCGTCTTTCCAGAAAGATAAGTAAACAGATTTTCTGATGCCTTTTTTTCTTCTTCTTCCCCCCCCCCCCCCTTAAAGAAATGCAGCCGCATTTTTTTAAGAACATTGTTTTGACAGGAGGAAATTCCCTTTTCCCGGGATTTAGAGATCGGGTTTACTCAGAAGTTCGATGTCTCACTCCAACAGATTATGATGTTTCAGTTGTGCTGCCTGAAAAGTAAGTGTTGGCTGATAGATAAAACATGGAAGTCATTTTGTAGGTAAAATGGTCAATAGGCAGACTTGAGTTTAAGCCTGGTTCTGGCAGGTTTATTTCACTTTTGGAATCCTCATTTTCCCTTTCTCAAAAATTGAATTAATAAACCTGACATTTCAGTGGACTAAATGGGATGAAGTATGTAAAGTGCCAGCCATAATGGTTGGTACATAATGGGTGCTCAATTAATATAAGATAGTATCCACATAGTAAATCAATCCTCATTCCTAAGAGATTTTTACCAGCAAAGCAATCAGGTTATAATCTGATTTTTTTTTATCTAAGATGTGTCATTTCTTGACAGTTTCTATCAAGAATAATAGAAATGTAAGAACTAACCATGAAGATAAATTATGTCAATTTGTAAGTTGTTTTGGAAACCATTGTTAAAAATGGTTTCCCCTGCTATCCAAAAGTAGAACATTCCTTTGAAACCTTTTCTAAGTCAAATGGCCTAAAATGAAGAAGCAATTACTATTAACTTATATAGAAAAATTTTGAGCATTTGCAGACCCAAAGAATAATTTCTCTTAGGCTTTTCTGATACCTTGGGACACATCTTGCTAACGGATATGCAAAATAAATGGAGGTAACACATAGATGCTCACGGACGCAGTTCACAGCCATGGCAGCTCAATGCTGAGATGCCGCGTGTAGCTCCTGGGGAGAAGCTTAGCGGTGCCACTCTCCCTGCTTAGGTGTGTGCCGCCTCTGTAATGGCTCGCTGCAAAATGAATGCTGAATGCTGTTTGGCTTTTTGCCTTTATTTGGAAAAGCAAAAATCCTTTTCAGTTAGCAAAAAGAGGTACTAATGTAGTCTCTTGTAAAAGTGAAGTGGCGTAATGCAAACTTTTGAAAAATGGAATACCTGTATTTTAGTAAACTTTTATGTTTAAGTAGCCTTTTTTTTTTTTTAAGTTTATTTTGAGATAGAGCATGCAGGAGGGGCAGAGAGAGAGGAAGAGAGAAAGAACCCCAGGAAGGCTCTGTACTGTCAGCACATGGTCAGTGTGGAGCCCAATGAAGGGTTGGAACTCACATACTGGGAAGTCATGACCTGAGCTGAAATCAGAAGTTGGAGACTTAACCGACTGGAGTCACCGACATGCCACAGTGGTCATTTTTTTTTTTTTTTTTTTTGATTCAGAAATCTTTTATATCTACCCACTATCCCGTTTTATGAGAAAAGCAGGTATCATTACACTTTTGTGGAGGAAAAAAATAAGGTATACTTTTAGAACCTTAAGAAAGCTTATATAGGGGTGCCTGGGTGGCACCAGTTGAGCATCCGACTTCAGCTCAGTTCATGATATTGTGGCTCGTGAGTTTGAGCCCCACATCAGGCTCTCTGCTGTGGCTCTCTGCAGAGGCCACTTTGGATCCTCTGTCCCCCTTTTTCTCTGCCCTTTCCCCACTCCATCTCTTTATCTCAAAGATAAAAAACATTTAAAAAAAGGCTTATAAGTCCTCCTGTTCAATGTTTTTACTTTGTAAATAAAGAAATAAGGGCTCGTGATTTGGCAGAGGCTTTACAGGAAGTTAATAGCAGTGGCCAGGCTAAAACCTAGTTCTCTTTATCTTGAGTCAGGAGCAAATACATGTCTCTTACCAAATATATGTCTAAATAACGCCCCATCCCCACTGTCCCAGTCTTAAGTGGCAGAGTTAGAAATAAGACCCCATATACCTGACTCTTAATTAAAAAAAATTTTTTTTTAATGTTTATTTTTTGAGAGACAGATAGAGACAGAGTGTGAGCAGGGGAGGGGCAGAGAGAGAGGGAGACACAGAATCAGAAGCGGGCTCCAGGCTCTAAGCTGTCAGCACAGAGCCTGACACAGGGCTCAAACTCATGAACTGTGAGATCATGACCTGAGCCGAAGTTGGATACTTAGCCAACTGAGCCACCCAGGCTTAATTTTAGAGTCTTGTTTTAAAGGAAAATAGAATTTTTCTAAATCAATAGCAGTTACTAGAAGGCCCTTGTCTGCTCACTTAATTTATCGCTATCAGATTAAAGAGTAAACAATTGCTGGATATTGTAATGATTATCAGCATAATGTCCATATACTTTGCATACTGGATTTTCATCCTGTTTATTTATTTTATTATTATTTTTTCCACCATGTCTCTTTATTTCCCACACTTTTATTTTGTTTTGTTTTGTTTGCCCCACACGTTTTTTATCCTGCATTTTAAATGGAAGTCATCACACATTACATGCCAAGGGATCCACAGAAAGAGTTTTCATTCTTTTATTCATCAAGTCTTTATTGCATATCTGTTTTACATATACATATATAAATGTTACATGTATGGAATACAATAAGGAAAACATTTATTAGCTTTTCACCATTTTTCAGATTTTAAACTGAATTGGGGGAGAGGAACATTAGAAACAGAATTGAGTCATAACATAAGGTATATAACCTTGGTTAGAAATAAAACCAAACTGGATGATTTATTTATTTATTTATTTAAATTTTTTTAAATGTTTATTCATTTTTGACAGACAGAGAGAGAGAACAAGTGGGGGGGGGGTGGAGGAGATTGGGCAGAGAGAGGGAGACACAGAATCTGAAGCAGGCTCTAGGCTCTGAGCTGTCAGCACAGAGCCTGACACTGGGCTTGAGCTCACAAACCAAACTGGATGTTTTATATGTCCCAATTTTACTTAATGTCTTTGTCCTACCATGTAACTGTGTATCATGTGCTGTGTTTCCTAAATGTTTCATTTATTAGAAGAAAGCATAGCAGCAAAAGCACTGAAAGCACTGAAAACCTCTCTGAGCCTCATTTTCCAAATCTGTAAAATGTTATAATATGTTGTTTCATGGGTTGCTGTGCAAATTAGTGAGGTGACATATCTTTGCCACATACAGAATTTAGATTCAGTTATGACAGTGTTTTTCAAACTTTTATGCATTTTTGATCTTTTGCTTATAATCTTGTTTTTTTAGAAGTAGAGAGGGTCCATAAATTCAGGGTACAAGTTAAAAAAAAAAAAAGAAAGAAACCACTTAGTTGTACTAGTGACCAAGGTTCTTTTCTTTAATAGTTTGCCTTATTCCTATGAAGCGTATGCTTTATTTTTACACTTTGTTTTCTGTTAAATCAGGTTGGGTAGAGATTGCCACGTTTTAGCTACTAATGAATGTTTTCTGCATTTCAGTTCTGTAAAATCATCTGGGTTCATTTATTTTAACTTTATTTTTAGCCCTATTACTTATGCCTGGGAAGGTGGAAAATTGATATCAGAGAATGATGATTTTGAAGATATGGTAGTAACAAGAGAAGATTATGAAGAAAATGGACATAGCGTCTGTGAAGAGAAATTTGATATTTAAGAAACATTCTGAATTAAAGTTTTGAATGGCTGTGATCGAAAGGTTTAATTTCAGTGTTCTTTTTAAAGTAGGTTAAAGATCTGTGTTACCTTTCATCCTAAGATTAGATCTTAAACTTATGTGAATACTTTGATTCTCAGCTAATTTTCAAAGGTTGCTTAGCTAAGTTATTACAGTAAACTGTATCTCAGCTCATATTTTCACTTAAGAGTTAGACTACCATAACAGTGCTTACACTATTCCTGAGACTAGGTTATCTTTCATTAGAAGAGTAAATGCATTTTGAATTTAATTCTTTATAGCTGAGAGCGCAAACATAACTGTCTCACTGGTCAGTTTTCCTTGGAAAGCTGTTTTGTGTTACTATGAATAGGGAGGGATTGGCTAAAATGTTTTCTGGCTGATATAATTTCTCTTTTAGAACTAAGTAGTTTATATAAAAATTGCCATTTTCATTCATACATACTAAAGTTGGGAAGACTAATCTTATTTGTGTTTAACATTTGGTTTTTATTTAGAATAAATTGGAAAGGGTGGAAACTAAAGCCAATGTATTAAAGTGTTTTTTGATCAGTATTATGTTGGCAGAAATGTATTATTTCACTCACAAAAATACTGTATCATTTTTAGGATGAAAAGACATTTGAAGTTAACTTAGGGTTGGTCAAAAACTCTTGAGACAAATGTTAGTGAGTGTTTTGTTTTAAAAACTTTATATAGAGGCACACTTACACACAAAAAACCTCTTGTATAATCCACAGTAAGCATATTAAGGTGTTAAAAGCTACAGATTTCCAATTTAAGGAAAGAGGTGGCAATGACATTAATGAATGGGTCAGGTAGGCTTTGCTTGCAAACAGGAGAAACTCATTTGGGCTATCCTAAGCAAAACAAAATTTATCAGTGGGACAAAGGAGAGCTTATCAAATCTAAAGAAAAATGACCAGCAGCCTTAGGAAGGATGAAAACCAGGATAACCTTAGGAATGTAGGTTACAGAAACTGAGTGAGAGACAATCCTTTTAGAGCCCTGCCATCAAAATATCTCAGCTTCTCTATTTTCTATCTTATATAGTTATGCTCATGAATCAAATTCCTACCAGTTTCTTTATCCTAGTTAGTATCATGCACCTATCCCATGGCTTCAGGGACTTTGACAGTACTACTAAGATAGCATAGAGTAAAAGAAGGTAGTTTCCCAAAGGAAAATTAAGATGAAGAGACAGATGCTGATCAGAGTGAAAGAGCTGTTAATTACAATTTTATTTGGGTCATGTTGGGTTAGGGCCTGGTCAGTCCTTCCTAGACTTAGGCTGGTTATCATTACAGAGTTGCAAGTAGAGTGTTTGTGTGATACCCAGTTATGAGCATATAATCTGAATAGTGTAGCAAGAAGATACTGATAGCACAAAATAAATTTTTGCAGCCATACAGTGTAACTGTTAGAATTTCAAGATGATGTGGTTGGAGGTAAAAAAAAAAAAAAAAAAAAAAAAAAAGGCAAATCCCCATTTATAGGGCTTTCCTTGACTTGTCAGGACTTCATGTTGGACAGGCAGAATACTTATCATCATTGACCAGGTGTTTTTCCTGTGAGGAACAAACATTCCTCAAAGCTGCATTGCCAAAACATGCCCTGGCCTTGAAGTCTTCTGTTATGTTCTGCTGAGAATGATTGTGTGTGTGTGTGTGTGTGTGTGTGTGTGTGTGTGTGTGTGTGCATATGCTTACTACAGTAAAATTTCTGTAGGCAGTGTAGGTATCATAGTGGTCATCTTTGAGACACTAAACATTCGTTTCTGAAATTAATGAACATAGTCCTTACTCCTCTATTTCTAGAGCATTGAAACTCCCTTCCATTTCAATACCTATCTAATTTAGAAAGCTTATTGCTAGAGATTTTGTTTTAATATTATACAATAAGTTGAGTTCAAAGAGAACCTTTAACATTATTTATAAATAATAACATTGAGGTGATGCATTAAAGATATCTATTATTTTGGAAAGATAGTCATAAAATCCTAATTTACAATTCATAAAAAGTAGAATGAGAACTTAGCCACATTAGAGTTTATGATTTTTTTTCAAGTTTATTTATTTATTTTGAGAGAGAGAACTCAAGAGGGGAGAGGGGCAGAGAGAGAGCAAAGGTGAGAGAACCCCAAGCAGGCTCCCTGCTGTCAGCATAGAGCCTGATGGGGCTTGATCCCACAAACTGTGAGATCATGACCTGAGCTGAAGTCATATGCTTTAACCCACTGAGCCACCCAGGCACCTCTAGAGTTTATTATTTTTTTAATGCAAACTGCATGCATGGAAATAACATGTTCCAGCGTTGGCCATGCATTATACTCCCCTTAAGACAATAGAGAATTAGGATTTATATCAATGAGTAAGATAGAACAGTCCTCTCAAACAGTTTTTTATCTTGGTTTTGAAATTTTTAATTTGGTGGTGTTTGTCTTTGCACAGCAAACTGATACTGTTCACCTCCTTCATGTCCCAAATCCCTTTAAACATTTCAGGCGGAGAAGGGAGGGAAGTAAATGAGATCAGGGAGGAATACACAGGGAACACTTCAGTGCTATTTGTGATATATTATTTCTCAAGCTGGATGGTGAGCACACGGGTGCTCATTGTATTAGAATCTACAGTGTGTATGTGAAATAGTTCACACTGTATTTTGATAGAAGAGTAAATCTGTAAGTGACTCTAGGAAACACAAAGGGTGTTATTGATGAACAAAGTGGAAGAATTCCTAAAAGATGGAAAACAATGGCGTTAGATTGTTAGCGAATCAAGAAGAATATTCATGCCCCAAATCAGGGCAGGAGAAAACTACCAAAGATAAAATAATTCCAGAGATACTTTAATGTCAGGACAAATGTCAGGAGAATAGGAGATAATGGGTGAGCCATTAAAAGAATGAACTGGAAACAACTGAGCCCTACTCACTTTCTTGGAATGGAGGCTCAGCAAAAAGAGAAAGTGTAATGGTTGGACAGGGAAACAATCTAAAATAGTTTTATATTCACTAAAGTCATCAGAGTAAAAGGAAAAAAATATTAAAGGGAGTGGTGGATTGTGGCACTCATCTCTGGCTAAAGATAGGAGCTCAGGGGCGCCTGGGTGGCTCAGTTGGTTAAGCGGCCGACTTCGGCTCAGGTCATGATCTCACGGTCCGTGAGTTCAAGCCCTGCGTCGGGCTCTGTGCTGACAGCTCAGAGCCTGGAGCCTGTTTCAGATTCTGTGTCTCCCCCTCTCTGACCCTCCCCCGTTCATGCTCTGTCTCTCTCTGTCTCAAAAATAAATAAACGTTAAAAAAAAAATTTTAAGATAGGAGCTCAGACCTCATTAGAAAGAAGTCTGACAGGGCAGGGCCCTCGGGCACTTAGCACACCTCTCTCTTGCTGAGGAAAGGCACCACAGTTAGAACTTAGATTCATCAACAGGTAAACAGGAATTCATTAAAAAAAAAAAAAAGAAAGACAACCAAGCATTAAACATTTGAATGATACTTAAACACCACAAGAGGTACACCAAATCCAAAAAAAAGAATGAACCCCTAAGGGAATAAAGTAAACTTTATACTATTCTCTGAGAGACTAATGAGGCAATTGTATCTATCACAGCAGGTTACTATAATAAAGATCATAGAAATTAAAAATAGGATTACTTATGCTTAATTGATGGGTTGAATAGCAAAATGGACACTACTTAAAATTAAAAAAAAAGAAGCTGAGGGAATTTTCCCAGAGTGTAGCACAAGTGAGCAAGCTCTAGGATGGCTGGGGAAAGAAGCTAGCCAACATTGACAATATAGGCTATGTTGTCCCCCTGATACTATGATCCTCTCCTATCAAGAGGCCTTTTGATGAGCTTGCACACAAAAATAATCTCACACTTGGGGACCGTTCATCCACATACTTCTTTCCTAAAGCTTCTAGTTCCCAGGTTTCTTGTAGTTTTCAAGTCTCTCATCCTCTGGTCAAACCATTAGCCATTATCCCCATCCAATATGTTCATGCACATTGGACAAGAGATGCTGCTCTTGGTTCTGCCCTCTGGGATCATTTCTCTTCCCCACTGCAGATTAGGCATGCACAGAGCAGCATGTCAATGTCAAGTGGACGGTGGTATCTGCAAGATTGGACTCAGGCTGGACAAGTAAATTCCATGAGCTCACACTTAGAGCACCTACTCTTACTGCACTGTTTACATTTCACCTGGCCCGTATCTGTGACCTTATGGAGGTTACCTAATACCAGAGAAAAAATTCAAACCTGATTTACAGGTGGTTCTACGTGATATGGGTAGTACCAGCCAGAAACACAGTGCTGGCACAGATCAGTTGTTGAATTATTATACTTATGTATGAATCAGACAACAAGGGTTACCCAATAGTATCACTGGCCACAGAGTTAAGTAACAAGAGCTGGGGCTGCAATGCTAACTTGTTGGTTTTTATGGTCAAAAAGCTTTCTAGCACATTAGCAATTGCATTATAAAGGCACTTCCAAATCCACTTGTACAGAGTAAAGGGAAGAAAAATTTCTAGAAAAAAAGGTCTCAAGAAGGCCTTTCAGTCTTAAACATTCTCTATATAAATTATAAGAGGAGAAAAGTTTCATCTCAACATTTATTTCTCTGAGTTAGAAAATCTTTTATTTACCTGGGTAGTATCTGAGAATGTGCATAAGAAGTTAAACAGAGTCTTAAGCATTATGAATCAGACTGTTAATTCTCACAGAAATTTACTGAATGTTCCAATAGTAGGTAATCTTCTCAATGATTGGAGTTGGACTTTATTTACGCAGAGAAAAAAAGATTTTGCTTGTAAGTCCTCCCTCTAAAAGGTCTAACCTAAAATCGAATGATAATACCCTTGGGAATTCTTTTTAAGTGGAATAACTGTAATTTGTGGAACTGTCACTAGGTGGAGTGGCACTGTTGGGTTAGGAATTCATGCCTGGGAACTTTCAAAAACCATTCAGTAGAAGTCAATTTGTAAACAAGTTCAGTTGAATAATGGTATGTATATGTGTTGATCAAAATAAGCTTTATTAGGGAATGTTATAAGAAATTGTCCTTCACTTCATACAATAGTAAAACATTTTAAGCATTGCTGAACAGTTCTTAGTAATTCTACTAATTCTAATTTGGATTTTGCCTAAATCCAGGGTGCTCACTTGCTAACATTTTCCCTCCTGAACTCAAATAGGTGAAGTAGTAAATCAAGGTCTCTGACACCAGAGCCCGTATCCTCATGTTACCTACCATACCACATGCATACCTTTGTATCTTTGATATTTCTGGTCCAATCTTAGAAATACAAATCTAAACATGTATATTTTTATTCTAAAAATTTAAAACAAAATAAAATAGGCTCAGAGGGAAGACGTTTCTTTAAAATTATATACAATCTTCTGAGCAGCAGATTGAAGGACATGGTAATATTCTTAATGCATTTCTCAAAGTCCCAGCCTTTCATAGTAATGGTAAGCAATGTTCACATAGAATATTAAAATGGAGACTTTACTAATAAGGAGACTCTGCCCTGCATCCCCTCCAATAAAGAGCATGTGGCTGCATGTTTCCAGGGTTTTCTGATCTCTCTATAACCACCCTCCCAGGGCTTCTACCAGAAGTATATTAATTTCCTCCTCAACTCAAAAAGAATCATACACAGATTAGGGTAGTTGCATCTTCCAGTGGCATAAAATTATTTTATTTTATTTTTTTTTTTAGGGCATCAGTTAATGTTTATAAATTAAACAACAATTTGAGGACTCAAAGAAGTAGGTCTATTTTAGTACCCTTATTCATAGTAACTCTTTTATTTCCTTGCTTTATCATAGTCATTTATTTTTATTTTTTTAATTTTATTTTTTTAAATTTACATCCAAATTAGTTAGCATATAGTGCAACAATTTCAGGAGTAGATTCCTTAGTTCCCCTTACCCATTTAGCCAATCCCCCCTTCCATAATCCCTCCAGTAACCCTCAGTTTGTTCTCCATATTTATGAGTCTCTTCTGTTTTGTCCCCCTCCCTGTTTTTATATTATTTTTGTTTCCCTTCCCTTATGTTCATCTGTTTTGTCTTTAAAGTCCTCATATGAGTGAAGTCATATGATTTTTGTCTTTCTCTGACCGACTAATTTCACTTAGCATAATACCCTCCAGTTCCATCCGCATAGTTGCAAATGGCAAGATTTCATTCTTTTTGATTGCCAAGTTAATACTCCATTGTGTGTGTGTGTGTGTGTGTGTGTGTGTGTGTGTGTGTGTATGCCACATCTTCTTTATCCATTCATCCATCAATGGACATTTGGGCTCTTTCCACACTTTGGCTATTGTTGATAGTGCTGCTATAAACATGGGGGTGCATGTATCCTTTTGAAACAGCACCCCTGTATCTCTTGGATAAATGCCTAGTAGTGCAATTGCTGAGTCGTAGAGTAGTTCTATTTTTAGTTTTTTGAGGAACCTCCATACTGTTTTCTAGAGTGGCTGCATCTGTTTGCATTCCCACCGGCAGTGCAAAAAATCCTCTTTCTCTGCATCCTCGCCAACATCTGTCATTGCCTGAGTTGTTATTGTTAGTCATTCTGACAGGTGTGAGGTGGTATCTCATTGTGGTTTTGATTTGTATTTCCCTGATGATGAGTGATGTTGAGCAATTTTTCATGTGTTGGTTGGCCATCTGGGTGTCTTCCTTGGAGAAGTGTCTATTCATGTCTTTTGCCCATTTCTTCACTGGATTATTTGTTTTTTTGGGTGTTGAGTTTGGTAAGTTCTTTATAGGTTTTGAGTACTAACCCTTTATCTGATATGTCGTTTGCAAATATCTTCTCCCATTCCATTGGTTGCCTTTTAGTTTTGCTGATTGTTTCCTTCACTGTGCAGAAGTCGCAATAGTTCATTTTTGCTTTTGTTTCCTTGCCCCTGGAGATGTATTGAGTAAGAAGTTGCTGTGGCCAAGATCAAAGAGGTTTTTGCCTGCTTTCTCCTCAAGGATTTTTTAAATTTATTTTTTAATGTTTTTATTTATTTTTGAGAGAGAGAGAGACAGAGCATGAGCAGGGGAGGGGCAGAGAGAGAGGGAGACACAGAATCTGAAGCAGGCTCCAGGCTCTGAGCTGTCAGCACAGAGCCCAACACGGGGCTCGAACTCACGGACCTGATCATGACCTGAGCTGAAGTCAGATGCTCAACCGACTGAGCCACCCAGGCGCCCCTCTCCTCAAGGATTTTGATGGCTTCCTGTCTTACATTTAGGTCTTTCATTCATTTTGAGCTTATTTTGTGTATGGTGTAAGAAAGTGATCCAGGTTCATTTTTCTGCATGCTGCTGTCCAGTTTTCCCGGCACCATTTGCTGAAGAGACTGTCTTTATTCCATTGGATATTCTTTCCTGCTTTGTCAGAGATTAGTTGGCCATATGCTTGTGGATCCATTTCTGGGTTCTCCATTCTGTTCCATTAATCTGAGTGTCTGTTTTTATGCCAGTACCATACTATCTTGATGATTACAGCTTTGTAATACAGCTTGAAGTCTGGGATTGTGATGCCTCCTGCTTTGGTTTTCTTTTTCAAGATTGCTTCGGCTATTTGGGGTCTTTTCTGGTTCCATACAAATTTTAGGATTGTTTGTTCTAGCTCTGTGAAGAATGCTGGTGTTATTTTGATAGGGATTGCAAAAATCAGGCTTATTTTAAGGAAAAATCAAAACACACCTAGTTAAAGGTCTAAACAGTCCCCATTGCAAGCAAAGAGGAACTCTGCAGAGGACCGACCTGTGGGAAAGAGCAACCAAAACACAACAGCAAAATGCACACAGCATATACCAGTAACACTTCCTGAAGCAACAGGCCATGGACAGTGTATGCCCCTTCTTAATATAGCATTACTCTCAGGAGCAGGAAACATAACAAGCTTTCAAAGCACACAAAAGACAGAAACCTAGACGAAATGACAAGATGGAGGAATTCTCCCCAAAAGAAAGATCAAGAAGAAATCACAACCAGGGATTTACTCAAAACATATATATATGTAATATATCGGAACAAGAACTTAGAACAGTAATCATAAGAATACTAACTGGGCTTGAAAGAAGCATAGAAGACACCAGAGAAACCCTTGCTGCAAAGATAAAAGACCTAAAAACTAGTCAGGCCGAAATAAAAAATGCTGTAACTGACATACAAAACAGACTGAATGTAATCACAACTAGGAAGGAAGAATCAGAGGAATGACTATGTGATAGAGAAGATAAAATTATGGAAAATAATAAAGCTGAAAAGAAGAGGGAAAGAAAACTATTAGATCACAAATACACACTTAGGGAACTCAGCAATTCCAGAAAGCACAATATTATCCATATCATAGGAGTTCTGGAAGAAGAAGAGTGGGGAAAAGGGACAGAAGGTTTATTCGAACAAATTATAGCAGAGAACTTCCCTGATCTGGGGATGGAAACAGGCATTCAATCCAAGAGGCACACAGAACTCCCTTCAAAATAAACAAAAACAGGTCAACATCAAGACATATCATAGTGAACCTTGCAAAATATAAAGTTAAAGAGAGAATTCTGAAAGCAGCCAGGGACAAAAGGTCCTTAACCTACAAGGGTAGACACATGAGGTTAGTAGCAGACTTGTCCACAGAAACTTGGTAGGCCAGAGGGAGTGGCATGATATATTCAACATGCTAAATGGGAAAAATATACAGCCAAGAATACTTATCCAACGAGGCTACCATTAGAATAAGAGACATAAAGAGTTTCTAAGACAAGTAAAAACTGAAGGAGTTCATGAACACTAAACAAGCTCTGTGAGAAATATTAAAGGGGAACCTTTGGGCTGGAAAGAGACCAAAGCAAATAAGACTAGAAAGGTACAGAGACAATCTACAGGAATAGTGACTTTACAGGTAATACAGTGGCACTAAATTCATATTTATCAGTGATTACTCTGAATGTAAATGGGCCAAATGCTCCAATCAAAAGACATACAGTATCAGAATGGATTAAAAAAAGAAGACCCATCAATATGATGCATACAAGGCACCTCTAGATTGAAATGGAATGGCAAAGCATTTATCATGCTAATGGACATCAAAAGAAAGCTGGAATACCCATACTTGAATCAGAAAACCTATATTTTAAACCAAAGATTGTAACAAGAGATGAAGAAGGGCACTATATAATAATAAAGGGGGGTCTATCCAACAAGATCTAACAATTATAAATATTTATGCCCCCAACGTGAACACCCAAAAATATAAATCAATTAATAGCAAACATAAAGAAACTCATTGATAATAGTGTAATAATACAATAGTGGGGACTTTGGGGCGCCTGGGTGGCTCAGTCAGTTAAGTGTCCGACTTCGGCTCAGGTCATGATCTCGTGGTTCATGAGTTCGAGCCCTGCATCCGGTTCTGTGCTGACAGCTCAGAGCCTGGAGCCTGCTTCTGATTCTGTGTCTCCCTCTCTCTCTGACCCTCCCCCCAATTCATGCTCTGTCTCTCTCTGTCTCAAAAAATAAACGTTAAAAAAAATTAAAAAAAAAACAACAATAGTGGGGACTTTAACACCCCACTTATGGCAATAGATATATCATCAAAGCAGAAGATCAACAAGGAAACAATGGCTTTGAATGACATACTGGACCAGATGGACTTAACCGATATATTCAGAGCATTTCATCGTTAAGGAGAAGAATACATATTCTTTTTGAGTGCACATGGAACATTCTCCAGGATAGATAACATACTGGGTCACAAATCAGGCCTCAACCAGTACAAAAGGATTGAGATCATATTATGCATATTTTCAGACCACAACACTATGAAACTTGAAGTCAACCACAAGAAAAAATTTGGAAAGACCACAGATACATGGAGTTTAAAAAGCATCCTATTAAAGAATGAATGGGTTAACCAGGAAATTAAAGAAGAAATAAAAAATACATGGACACAAATAAAAATGAGAACATGATAGTGCAAAACCTTTGGGATGCAGCACAGGCAGTTATGGGAAGTATATAATAATATAGGCCTTACTCAAGAAGCAAGAAAAGTCTCAAATACACAACCTAAACTTACACCTAAAGGAGCTGGAAAAAGAACAGCAAATAAAGCATAAAGCCAGCAGAAGAAGGGAAATAATAAAGATTAGAGCTGAAATAAATGTTATTGAAAAAAAAAACAGTAGAACAGATCAACGAAACTAGGAGCTGGTTCTATGAAAGAATTAAAAAAATAGATAAACCCTTAGCCAGACGTATCAAAAAGAAAAGAGAAAGGACCCAAATAAATAAAATGAATGAAAGAGGAGAGATCACAATAAACAATGCAGAAATGCAAACAATTATGAGAGAATATTATGAGCAATTATATACCAACAAATTGGGCCATCTGGAAGAAATGAATACATTCCTAGAAACATAAAAACTACCAAAACTGAAACAGAAATAGAAAATTTGAATGGACCCATAACTAGTAAAGAAATTGAATCAGTAATAAAAAAATCTCCCAACAAACAAGAGTTCAGAACTGGACGGCTTCCCAGGGGAATTATACTAAACATTTAAAGAATAGCTAATACCTGTTGTTTTGAAGCTTTTCTAAAAAATAAAAATAGGAAGGAAAAGTTCCAAACTCATTCAGTGAGATAGCGTTACCTTGATTCCAAAACCAAAGACCCCCTTTAAAAGGAGAATTGCAAACCATTATCTCTGATGAACATGGATGCAAAAATTCTCAACAATATATTAACAAATCGAATCCAACAGTACATTAAAAGAATCATTCACCACGATCAAATGGGATTTATTCCTTGGCTACAGGGGTGCTTCAATATATGCAAATCAAACAACATGATATACCACATTAATAAAAGAAAGAGTAAGAACCATATGATCCTCTCAATAGATGTAGAAAAAACATGACAAAATACAGCATCCTTTTTTTTTAATGTTTATTTATTTTTGAGAGACACAGAGAGACAGAGCATGAGCGGGGGGAGGGGCAGAGAGAGAGGGAGACACAGAATTCAAAGCAGGCTCCAGGCTCTGAGCTGTCAGCACAGAGACCACGTGGGGCTCAAACTCATGAGCAGTGAGATCATAACCTGAGTCTGATGCTTAACCAACTGAGCCACCAGGAGCCCCTACAGTATGTATGTATGTATGTATGTATATATTATGTATATATATGTGTGTGTGTGTGTGTGTGTGTGTGTGTGTGTGTGTGTGTGTGTGTGTGTGTATTGGGAGAAAGAGCAAGGGAGGGGCAGAGAATTCCAAGCAGTCTCCACGATGTCAGTGTGGAACCCGATGCTGAGCTCTAACTCATAAACTGTGAGATCATGACCTGAACCGAAACCAAGAGTTGGATGCTTAACCAACTGATCCACCCGGGCGCCCCTTTATAGCATCCCTTCTTGATTTTTTATCAAGAAAGTAGGGATAGAAGAAACATACCTTGCCATCATACAGGCCACATATAAAAGACCCACAGTGATCACCATCCTCAATGGGGAAAAACTGAGAGCTTTTCCTCTAAAGTCACCAACAGGATAGGGATATCCATTCTCAACATTGCTATTGAACATAGTACTGGGAATCTTATTAGTTTCAGCAATCAGACAACAAAAGAAATAAAAGTCACCCAAACTGGCAAGGAAGAAGTCCAACTTTCACTCTTCCCAGATGACATGATATTCTATGTAGAAAAACCTAAAGACTCCACCAAAAAAAAACTGCTAGAAGTGATATATGAATTTAGCAAAGTCACGGGATATAAAATCAATGTACAGAAATTGGTTGCATTTCTATACACCAATAATGAAGTAGCAGAAAGAGAAATCAAGGAAATGATCCCATTTACAATTGCACCAAACCCCAGAAAATACGTGGGAATAAACCTAACCAAAGAGATAAAAGATCTGTATGCTGAAAACCTTAGAAAGCTTATGAAAGATATTGAAGACACAAAGAAATGGAAAAACATCCCATGCTCATGGATTGGAAGAACAAATATTGTTAAAATGTCTACACTACCCAAAGCAATCTACACATTCAATGCAATCCCTATAAGAATATCAAAATAACAGCTTTCCTTCCCTACTGTGTCTTATCTATCTATCTATCTATCTATCTATCTATCTATCTATCTATTTATTTATTTATCCATCCTTCTAAGTCTCAGTTTCCCCTACTATAAAATGGGAGTTTTACCTCTTACTTTACAGGCCTATTGTTAGATTATAAACAATACATATAAAATGTTTAACAAACTGCTTAAGAAAGGGAAAGGGCAGGGACGCCTGGGTAGCTCAGTCGGTTGGCTCAGGTCATGATCTCATGGTTTGAGTTTGAGCCCCACGTCAGAGCCTGGAGGCTGCTTCTGATTCTGTGTCTCTCCCCCACTCATGCTCTGTCTCTCTCTGTCTCAGAAATAAATAAACATTAACAAAAGAAAGGGAAAGGGCCAATGACTGGAAATTATTTTATTAGCATATTTACTGATAAATTACATCCATCTGTAGTTGGGAATTTCTAGAGGTACCCTATATCCTCAGGGGAAAGTAATAGGACAGTTGGGTTTTTCATTTGTAGTAGATAAAAATCACTTTTGTTTGGCTCTTCTTCTGCCTGTCCACTGGTCTTCCTCAGAGTTATCTTCTAGTCCCTTTTCTCTTCTTATTACCTTTCCTTTGGGCCCCTTGTCTTTCCCTTATCACACTTTTCCTAACTGCTGTTGATATCTTCTGCACCTCCAAGGTGCAAATTAGGCTTGTCTTGCTTCTGTCCTGGTTTGACTAAATGCAGTAAAAGATGTAACCATTAATGAATTGGGTATGTATCCCTTCTGACGGTCCTGGGGATGGGGCTCTTCTTTGCACCTTTTGTGTCATCAGAAGGAGAAAAAAAAACCACAAGTAGGTGAAGTAAATAGAGAAGAGGAGTAGAGTAACAGGTTGCCTATTTTTTTCCTGAAAGGTGAAGGTTAGGGAGATGTTTGGGAGGGAGGATGGAATGGAAAAAATAAATGCTCACAAGAAGATGGTCTAGGATTATAAATAGTAAGGGTCTATATGTCTTTTTTTTCTGGTAGTATAGACTGTAGCACCTCCAGTTAATCTGCTCATGGTCATTGTAAAAAATAAATGTTATTGGATCTATGTTGCCTCACCTGTCTTGTCTGATATAATCGCTATGTAGAAGGAAACTCTTACAGAAGAGCAGAAAATCAATACACCAAACACAGTACTTTTATCATATCTGAAAAGTCAATTCTTGGAGATCAGTGGTTACCAGGGATTGGGGGGAAGGGAAGGATGAATAGGTGAAGCATAGACTTTTAGGTCAGTGAAACTATTTCTGTATGATTCTCTGATGGTAGATACATGTCATACATTTGTCAAAACCCACATAATATAAAACACAAAGAGTGAGTACTAATGTAAACTATGGACTAATGTAAACTTGATAATGATGTATCAATGTATGTTCACAGATTGTAACAAATGTATCGCTTTGGTACAGGACATTGATAGTGGGGAAAATATACTTAAGGGGGCAGAGGATATATGGGGACTCTACTTTCTGTGCAATTTCTGTGCACTTTTTCTGTGAACCTAAAACTGTTCTTTTAAAAAAAATTTTTTTTAATGTTTATTTATTTTTGAGACAGAGAGAGACAGAGCATGAATGGGGGAGGGTCAGAGAGAGAGGGAGACACAGAATCTGAAGCAGGCTCCAGGCTCTGAGCTGTCAGCACAGAGCCCGATGCGGGGCTCGAACCCATGAACCGTGAGATCATGACCTGAGCCGAAGTCGGATGCCCAACCGACTGAGCCACCCAGGTGCCCCTGAAACTGTTCTTAAAAAAATAATTAAAATATCAGTTCTTCCTGAAAAAAAATTATGAAAAATGAAATTACCTTCTTTTGAAAGTGAGAGAACAGGTTTGTCACAGGTTTGTGATATTTGGAGGTATAACCACATTTCCACTTACTGTATGGATAATTTCTCAATTATTTATTTTTATTTTTTTTTAATTTGAGAGAGGATGGAGGTGGTGCAGAGAAAAAGAGAGAGAGAGAGAGTGAGAGAATCATAAGCAGGCTCCACACTTAGCTCAGAGCCTGGTGCTGGGCTCAATCCCACAACCCTGGGATCATGACCTGAACCAAAATCAAGAGTTGGATGCTCAACTAATGGAGCCACCCAGATGCCCCAAGTTCCTCAATTCTTGTGCTATAGGATTCCAAATCATTTCATCTCCTGTTCTGTTAAGAAATAATATGTGGACTTTTCTATTATATTGTATAAGGGATCAAAATTTCAAATATATGTTTTAACTTTTTGAAACTTATTTAGACATTCCCTATTTTCACAAAGGATTTCATGGGGATAAAAATAAAAAACACAAGTAATACATTTATTAGATAATAGGATATCACCAAAAGAGGACCAAGTAGGGTTGTAAATAAAGAGAAAGAATATATGCTAAATGTAAAGTTAACATTTTTGCAATGATTGAATAGAAAACTTTTGTTCTGAGTTCCCACATACTGTTGGCTCTTTTTACTTTGGCTAAGTCATGTTTCAAAATTATAAAGCATACAATTCATCAAAGAAGGTTAAAGTTTTTCCTTCTATAAATTCTGAAAAAAATTATGTGGTAATGTCTTCCACAGCAGTTTTATTTTATTTTATTTATTTTATTTTATTAAAAAAATTTTTTTTTTTCAACGTTTATTTATTTTTGGGACAGAGAGAGACAGAGCATGAACGGGGGAGGGGCAAAGAGAGAGGGAGACACAGAATCGGAAACAGGCTCCAGGCTCTGAGCCATCAGCCCAGAGCCCGACGCGGGGCTCGAACTCCAGGACCGCGAGATCGTGACCTGGCTGAAGTCGGACGCTTAACCGACTGCGCCACCCAGGCACCCCTCCACAGCAGTTTTAGAGCAGACACGGACATAGATTAATTTCTACACAGCTTTTCTTTTACTGGCTTCTGAATAAAATGGAAAGTATAACATTTAAGTTTAACTCAATGAAGACTGTTCTGTCAGAGTCTAAATACAATATATTATAGTATTTTGGTTAACACTAACCTTAAATATTTCTTTGCTCTTATTTCATCAGTTAACCCATTCCCAGCATGCTTTTTTCTTTTGCAATATATATATATATATATATATATATATATATATATATATATATGATGATTTATTGCCTAGAAACTTGTTGGGACTACTGTTTTAATCTTCAAATTAGAGTTCCTTTTCATTTTTCAGTAGCTTCATTCCTACTGGTTCAAGTACTTGATGATTCGTTAGAACTTGGCAAAGACAAACTCCTTTAAGAGGAGAGGTGTCATTACTACTTAAGCACATGTTTTGCATAAGATGACTTGATGCTACATCAACAGCATCAGAGCCAGTAAAACAGTTCTTGTATGTTCGTCAATGATGCTT
Source organism: Felis catus (assembly GCF_018350175.1). NCBI lineage: Eukaryota > Metazoa > Chordata > Mammalia > Carnivora > Felidae > Felis > Felis catus. The sequence goes on from NC_058374.1 coordinate 120,782,445, forward strand.
CTTTTTTTATTTCCACCTGAGTCTGAAGGGAGTGAATAATATCATCCCATAGCTGAGTAGCTTGAAAGGACTAGAGCATCCTGAAAAGAAAAGAAAAAAATGAATAAACAGGTTTCTTACAATTTAGATTACACAAAAATATGTAAGTTTCCCAGTTTTGACAACCTTATGCTTTTGTGTGGCATATCTGTTGCCAGTGTCTCTCTTGTTTCTTCTCCTCCCATCCTATGTAAACCATAATTTATTTACTAACCCTGCACCATGTTTGTCTGCCAATAAAAACAGAGTAAATCTAGGAACTTGATTTACTGATATCAAATGCATTATTATGTGAATTTATATAGCCTTAATATTACATGATGACTAGCTATACTTAGTCTTGAAGAATACTTTTTAAATTTATTTTACATTTATTCATTTTTGAGAGACAGAGAGAAACAGAGCACAAGTGGGGGAGGGGCAGAAAGAGAGGGAGACACAGAATCCAAAGCAGGATCCAGGCTCTGAGCTGTCAGCACAGAGCCTGATGCGGGGCTCCAACTCATGAGCTGTGAGATCATGACCCGAGCCGAAGACAGACGCCTAACTGACTGAGCCACCCAGGCGCCCCTGAATAATACTTTTTTAAGAAAATATTTAAAAGGAATGCACACACACATTGGAGTCTTAATTATGACAGACCTGTGGCTTCATGAGGCTCTTTTCTTTTTCTTTTTGCCTTTTTTGACCAATGGCAAGCCCTTCATGAAAGAGATCTAGGGCAAGCAGCTGAATAAAACTAATTGATTTATCTGCCAGTTGATCTGTAAGAAAAAAGTTTGTGAGAAATACCGGAAACCTGAAAACAATAAAAATGTCCATCACTTGGGGAACATTTAAATAAATTATGTCATAGCCTCACTGTGGAATATTTAACAGCCAGTTTGGAAGAATGAGATTTATAGTATGGAAGGATTTCATTAAATAGAAAAAACAAAACAAAACCAAAAAAACTTGCTATTTTTTTTGGAGAATGTGTATACCACCATCTTAGTTATATATAAATGAATTCTTGAATTACATACAAGTATATGTAAATAAATGGAAAGGTATAGAAGGCTAACCTTCAAACTATTAACCTTTGGGAAGTAGGTTTATAATGAAAAAGGATGTTCACTTTTTATTCTATTTATTTGTGGGCTTTTAAATAATATACATACTTTTTTCAATTAATTGGAGACAGTAAAATTTTTCATTGAGATAAACTCACATACCGCAAAATTCACCTTTATTTCTTTTATTTTTAAATTATTATTATCTTTTAGTAGGCGCTAATGCCCAACATCGGTGTGTACTCACGACCCCCTGATCAAGAGTCATGAACTTTACCAACTGAGCCAGCCAGGCACCCCAAAATCCACCCTTTTAAAATGCACAATTCAATGGTTTTTCAGTACACTCACACAGTTGTGCAACATCACTATTATCTAAATCCAGATCATTTCATCACTTCAGAAAAAACCCTCAGACCTTAGTAGTCACTCCTCATTCCTCTCTACCCCAGTAAAATTTTTAAAATAACTTTCTTTTGTTTTAAAATTTTTAATGTTTTATTTATTTTTGAGAGAGACAGAGTACGAGCGGGGGAGGGGCAGAGAGAGTGGGAGACACAGAAATGGAAGAAGGCTCCGCTCTGAGCTGTCAGCACAAAACCGGAAGCAGGGCTTGAACCACCAGATCATGACCTGAGCAGAAGTCAGACGCTTAACCGACTGAGCCACCCCAGCGCCCCTACTCCAGTAAATTTTTAATTAAACAATTTTAAGAATGATAATGGAATAAGTTGAAACATCTAGATTGTTGTTTCTAGGTCTTTTGTTGTTAGAATCCAAGAATTTAAGCTCTCTCCTCCTTTGGAAACAGGATGCCCAATTTTGCATAATAGTGTGATGTTTATGACAAAATGACAGAAATAAAAGTCCATCACCTTCAAATGCCTTTAGTAACAGAAGCTGTCTATCCTTGAAATATTAGCCCAAGACCCTGTGGACAATGCGGAGACAGGAGTAGGGGATAGAGGGTGAATAGTGGAAAGGGAGGAATTAGAGGAAGAGGGGACCAGGGAGTGATGGGCGAGTAGGGACGGGGGTAGGGTGGAGTGGGGCGGAAAAGGCTAGGAGTCTATGATCGGTGCAGACAAGGGTGTGGCCATCTGCTTCTCTAACTTTCATTAAATAAGTAGTCTAGGTTAAGAAAATAATTCTCCTGATGCCACCTCGTACTTTAATCCTTTGTTGTTCTGAGTGCAGCCTGCTGACCAGCAGCAGCATTGGCGTCATCTGGGAACTTACTAGATATGCGGAGTATCAGACCCAATCCCTGAATCAAACTACATTTTAACAAAGTCCCCAGATGATTCGTGTGCGTATTCATGTTTGTGAAGCACTGCTTTCGTGGACACCTTGGGCAGAGTAGCTCCGGAAAAAGCCGAATAGCGAGCGATTCTTTACCGCGGACCAGACAGCAGGTGGGCTGAGAAAGGGGCGGGGTCAGGAAAGGGCTGGCCCTCAGGAGGCAAGTACAAACCACCCGCTCCTCTCAGCTGCCGTTCCCTTCAGAACATATTTGGTTAGGATCTATAGGGCTACCTGTCCTCCTTTTCCGGCAGAAGCCACCTTTAGGGCTAACGAAACTCTGCTCGCTCGGTCCTGGCCTCGGAAGCCTACTCCGGCTGCCAAGGCTACGGAATCGCGGAGTCAAAAGGACCGCGGTCAGCTAGCGCTCGGGTTCCTACCCTAGCTCGTAACACCGCCCCCACCTGGCACTCGGTGGGCGGGGCCCAGGGAGCGTAGGCCCCGCCCCTCCAAGCCTGACGGAAGTGACGTCATGCCCTGGCCGGCCGGTCTTTCGGTCTTCTTCCCCCTCCCGTACTCTTCCTCCCCAGTCCCTCCCCTCCCCTCCCCCTTCCCTCCTCCGGCTCCAGCCTTTGAGGCCGCGCGGGTGGAGAAGGCTATGGAGTAAGCCGGCGGCCGCGGCAAGGCTCTGAGGCTGAGCAGGGGCAGCCAGGAAGCGTTTGGGGGGGCGGGGGAAACGAGCCCCAGCACCGCCCCTCCCGGGAAAGAGGGAAGAGGTGAGTGACCGCCCACGGGCACAAGGCGATCTCCTTCACCTGCCACACTCCCATCTGGGCTCTCTAGGCCAGCAAGGAGGGAACGGGGAAGGACCCGCACCCGGCGTAGGCCTCCCAAGGCCCTTGGAGCTGGTGACTGTTGCGTGGTGACGGGCCTGACGGCTGCGGGCCGGGACGGTGGACGCCCGTGTGTAGCCGAGCTGGGGGACTGACGAGCTCCGGGGAGGGGATCCGAGAGGCCCGAGTTCCCCGAAGAGGCCTTGAGGCGACGGGAGACCGGGGCCGGAGCCATCTGTGGGAGGGAGAACCCTCTTTCAGGCCTTGGAGCTCGGGTTTCCGTGGTGGATATCTTGGTTCCCTTTTGGGAAATTGGATACTACTCCGCGACTGGGTGAGACCGCTCCAGTCAGTTCTGAGGTCTGCACCTCATTACCTGGGTTACCAAACAGCGCCCTACGGCCCGGCGTCCTTTTCAGACAGTAGCTCTAGTTCTGGAACGGAAGGTTATTGTGGGTGAGGTGGGTGGGGCAGGTGTTTTGCGAAGACTAACACTCCCCTCGGTGGCTCCCTCACTCTTCTTTTTCTAAGCGGGAGAGAAAGGGTGGAGGAAGGTTTAGATCCGTAAAGCTTTCAAAAACTTCTTGGGATCCGACTGAATACATACCAGTACTGTCAGGTCAGCCCTTATGACAGTCTTCATGAGACACTGCACTCGAGCCACTTAAAAGTGCCGTGTCAATAGTGACTTAAAATTGTAAGTGCAAACTAGTTTTTTGTAGATCAAATTCAGGAATTATTTGTATGATGACTTTTTTTTTTTTTTTTTTTTTTTTACAATTTGGATTCTGCGAATAGCAATTTTTTAAAGTAGCGTTTGCATCCCTCTCCATTCCGGAAAATTAACATAGTCTAACGAAAATGCTCCAGACCTGCCTGTCACTTTAAAAGCCAGTTGTATTCTGGTAATGGCTTGAAAGTCAGGTACTTGAAGCTTCCTTCTTTACAGGCTTTTTTTTTTTTTTTTTTGGTTTGGCATTTGTCTTATTCTTTAATATAAAAATATTAATTTTAAAGTTTAAATATGGTTTGTCATTTTTAAACTAGTCGTAAAAGAAACTTTTGGAGGATTGTTGTCAAGGAAAGGAACCTAATGGAAGGTAAGGACCTTCATTCTTTTCAGATCCACTTTACACACATGCTGAAACCTAGTCTTCTAAGATCCGTAAACATGCAACAGAAACAGACATGTATCATAGAATACTTCTGAACAAATCAATTATCATTAGGAATACCTACCCAACTCACATGTTTGAAATTCATTATTTACCCCCCGCCCCCCCAAAATAGGTCCTCTTACTGTGTTTAATTCAGTGACTGCGTTCATCATCCATCCCTTTTTTGTAGGAGTAGAGTATGACATCTTCCTGTCTCTCATGACTCATATCACTCTCTCTTGATGTCCTGTTAGTTTGGCTTCTTGAATATGTCCACTCTTCATCGTCACTACTAGTACTCTCATTCCAGCCATCATCATCTCTCATCTGAGGTATAACCAGCTTCCTCATTATGGTCTACTTGTATTTTCTGTGGCCTGCTCTGTAGTTTTCCACACCAGACTGAGTGACTGTTTCAGAATGCAGATCTAATCACATTGTCTTCATGTTTAAAACCCTTCAGTGGTTTCCATTGTTTTTTAAGAGAAACTAACATCCTTAACAACCTGTTTGGCCTCCCAGTTGCCTTTTGAACCTCATCTCCACAGTGCTTTCTGGCATTCCTTTCTCCCCTAGTCACCTTGTTCTTTCTGTTCTGCTTCAGGTACATGGCTTTTGGTTATGATGCTTCCTCTGCTTGGAAGTGCGCTTCTTTTCCTTTTCATCCAGTTCAGGGAAGACTTTCCTGGTTAAGGTAGAGTCTCATAATTATATGTTCACATGACCCCATTGCAGAGTTGCCATATTTATTAATACTTAATAAATTAATGAGATGTTTCTCACCTGATACTGTGTAAGTGTTTAATAAATGTTTGTTGAATGAGTGAATGAATGAATGAATGAATGAATGAATTCAGTGCTTACTAAATGTGCCAGGAATTGTGTTAAACATTTTATGTGTCATCATCTTTAATCCTCTGAACAACCGCATGATATGTGGGTGGCATTTCCCCCTTTTTATGGATTAGAAATAGTGTTAGGGAGGTAGTTGGTGGTTACAGTGCTAGTAAGTATTAGAACAGGCATTTGAACCCAGGTTTCCTTGCCACTGAAGATTGTGTACTTAGTCATATCACATTTAATTCTCACACTGTGCATCAGAACACCTGAGGAGCTGCTCAAAATACAAATGCTGCCCTGACTGCACATTTATAGGTTCTGATTCCAAAGGTTTGAGACGGTAGATAGGCATCTATGTAATTAACAAATTATTCAGTCCTTTGGATGTTACTAGATGAATTTAGATGTTCATCAGAGTTTGAAAACTGTTGCCTTAGACAACAGTTCAGTGCTTTATGAGTTTCAGTTTTCACACATTTTACTCCATTGTATTTCAGATTTTGTATATTCTTAAATCAGGAAAGAACTGTAGACGTAAGAAAGTGACCTTAGTGGTCATTTAGTCTAATTTCCTACCTGATTATTCCTTTTCCCCGTTCTCTAGCTGAAGGGGCTGAATAGTGAGATGCTGCCACCCCAGTGCTGCTACTTTTTTGAAATTATGGTAATTTCAAGAATCTGCTTGACTTCCTGTAGTAAAAACTACACTAAGTACATGGGGTTGAAGTGCCTTCACAAGAATTGGATGCAATCTCTCCTCAGATCTTACTGTTTAAATTGCTGATTTGGTGTTTAAACATATATTGCCTTGTAATTTCTTATGTTGTTTTCAAAGGCTTATTGTACAGTGGTCTTAAGTTTGTAAATAGTGATGGAATGTTTTACTTCTTGTTTCTCTTACTGTACCTAGTATGGTGCTTTCTACCTGGTAGGTAACCACTAATTTGTTGAACAGATGTGTGCATCATTGTTCATTCCTAAGTCTCTTTAGTGTTTTATGTTTTTCCTAAATCAGCTTGTCTCTGTTCTAGCTCAACTGATAATAATTAGATACTTTCTGTAGTTGTAAAGAGAATGATTGTACTCTGCTTGTGTAATCTTTGTTTTCTGAGTAGGATTAACCATGATGGAAAGGCTAAAGAATAGTGTCAATCATTTTTTTTGAAAACTATATCTTTTTAAAGCTTGTAGTGATCTCTGAGTGTTCTCACAAGAAAAAAATGTATTTCAAGAATATATCTCAGAACCATCTTACTTTAGATGTAAACAGATACACATTGCATATGGGAGTGTAGGTACGACATTTTTTCTCAAATTTTATGAATCATTTTACCAAAAGCATTTGTGTCATGTTAATGTAATTCTTATTTTGAATTACAAAATTTCATTTTACGAATACCTAACTGTATAAATCACTGTATAAGTGGTATTCTTTTATATTCAGGCATTTATATGGAGAGAAATCTCAGACCCTTGTGCTTCTTTAACGAATAAAGCAAACTATTTTGAGTTCATTGGTATTTATTTGTACTGTTCACTAGTGGTCAGTGTGTATTATTTTGTGCTTATTGAAAGTCTCGTTTCTGCTAGGTGCCGTGAGACTAACAAGTACTAAACTTTATTTCATTATCAGATGTAATTATAGTAACTTTTAAATTTGCATTACAGTATTTACAACATAAGTGTGAGCTAATTCTACTTTTTGATATTTTATTCTTGGGGAAGTAAGGGATTCTTGGCAGTTGTGTTACTTGAAAATGTAGGAATTTTTTTAAGTTTAAATCTAATTTTACCTACTCTATTCCTGCTGTATCTAGAGTTTGTAAGTAGGCAGAACTGAAAGAATTGCCAATTCCTTTCAGCTACCTGCCATCAGGTGCTGTAACAGTCAACCCACTTTCTGCCAGCTGCTTGTAAAATCTGGTATTACAGCAGATTTACCTTCTGGTTCTACCAAAAACCAAGTGATGACTGAGCCAGATACAGAGAGATATAATCTTGGAATCATAATTAAGTTGTCCCAAATCTTATTTTGCCTGGATTCAGGAGGGAAAGATGAGTGAATTTCACATGTATTCTACTAAATGGTATACAAGGGGAAATGGCTTATATGAATGGATATTTCTATCATTTGTAGTTATCTTTTGAAAAAAATACTGGCTATTTTTCTTTATTCAACAATCAAGTGAAAATTTGAAAAGCTAACATTTTAAGAAAAAGGATATTTGGACTCTAGGTTACTTATATGTCAGAGGAATATTGCTAATAATTCAAAATCTCATTTAAGTTCAGGTCTTCTTTTAAAGTTTATTTATTTATTTTGAGAGAAAGAAAGAGTGTGTGAACAGGGGTGGGGCAGAGAGAGAATCCTAAGCAGACTCCACACTGTCAGTGCAGAACCAGATGTGGGGCTTGAACCCATGGACCATGAGATTATGACCTGACCGAAATCAAAAGTTGGACGCTTAACCTACTGAGCTACCCAGCTGCCCCGGGTTCAGGTTTCTTTCTTTTTTTAAAAATTTACATCCAAATTAGTTAGCATATAGTGAGTGCAACAATGATTTCAGGAGTAGATTCCTTACTGCCCCTTACCCATTTAGCCCATCCCCCCTCCCACAACCCCTCCATAAACCCTCAGTTTATGAGTCTCTTCTGTTTTGTCCCCCTCCCTGTTTTTATATTCTTTTTGTTTCCCTCCCCTTATGTTCATCTGTTTTGTCTCTTCAAGTCCTCATATGAGTGAAGTCATAAGATTTTTGTCTTTCTCTGACTGACTAATTTCACTTAGCATAATACCCTCCAGTTCCATCCACATAGTTGCAAATGGCAAGATTTCATTCTTTTTGATTGCCAAGTAATACTCCATTGTATATATATATACCACATCTTTTTTATCCATTCATCCATCGATGGACATTTGGGCTCTTTCCATACTTTGGCTATTGTTGACAGTGCTGCCATAAACATGAGGGTGCATGTGTCCCTTTGAAACAGTACCCCTGATTCCCTTGGATAAATGCCTAGTAGTACAATTGCTGGATTGTAGGGTAGTTCTATTTTTAGTTTTTTGAGGAACCTCCATACTGTTTTCCAGAGTGGCTGCACCAAGCTTGCATTCCCAAGGTTTCTTTTAAAAGCTCTCCTTGGCAACCTTTTTCAAGCTCACAGCCTTAACTACTGTACTGCTTTATAAGCTCATGGTGCCCAAAGTTTAGTCTTCAGTCAAGACTTTTTTTCTAAGTTTTGGCCTATATATCTAAAAACCTACTAGATCTATCTCCATGTGAATGTCATTCAGGCAACTCAACTTCAAAATGTCAAAAATTGAATTCTTCCTCTCAAAAACAGAGTTATCTCTTATAAGTCTTATAAGCCTTGGTGAATGGCTTCACTCTCCACCTAGACTCTGAAATGGGAGACCTGATTGGGATTCCTAGTTTTGTCCCTTTCCATTATCTAATTGGTCACAAAGTTCGCTTAGTTCTAACTCGCACTTGTTTTTTTTTTTTTTTCCTTTCTTTTCCTTCCTTACTGCTATTATCTTACTTCAGCAACCTCTCCCTCTGTTTTTTTTTTTTTTTTTGAGAGAGAGAGAGAGAGAGAGAGAGAGAGAGAGAGAGAGAGAGCAAGTAGGGGAGAGGGGCAGAGGGAGAGAGAATCCCAAGCAGGCTCCATGTTCAGTGCAGAGCGATATGGGGCTTGATCCCACGACCCTGGGATCATGACCTGAGCTGAAATCAAAAGTTGGACGCTCAACCAGCTGAGCCACCCAGCACCCCAACCTCTCCCTCTTTTAAAATTTGTTTAAAATTTGATGTATGTAAAAGTGCATAGCAAAATTTAATATGTAGTTATAAAATAAGCATCCATATAACTAACACCTTTGAAACATCCCCTCTTCCTGCCATCTCTTCCCTATCTTCCTTGTCCTTATTTCCAAGTGTCCTTGTCCTTTTCTTTGTTTTCTTGCTTTGTATACATTGTAAATTATATCATCCCTCACTATGTATGTAGTTCATCACACTGATGTTCCCTTTAGTCTTGCCATATTCCCTCCTTCCACTCCTAGTATATCTTTCACTTTGCTTGATAGAGTGATTGATCTTTCTCATGCTTGAAACCCTTCTGTGGCTTATAGCTTGATTGCTTACTACTAATTGCTCTTGGTGAACTGGCTTTTATAACTCTCTTCTGCCATACTTCCTGTTTCCTCCAGCTTTATCTGAACTGCTTTGTTTTTACTCTTTGTCTTTACTCCTACACTTCTCCCATTCTCTACCTAGTTCATTCCTATTCACCGTTAGAGACATCTCTAGCTTTGCTTTACTGTTTTGGGAAAACTTCCTTCCCTCTGTTCCTGTTTGTGTTTTGTTTTGTTTTTTTGATTTTTTTTTTTTTTTTTTTTTTTTTTTTTTTTTTTTTTGCTATGTAAGACTTTGTATGTGTATTCTGTAGCATTTTATCACTGTAGCCTAATGCTATGGATGGTTTACTTCTCTGTCTCTTGGCCCTTTGATGGTAAGATCTTTCATGGCTTATTTTTCCTTCTTTCTCCCCCACTTTCTTATATGGTATCACGTACACAGTGGGTACTCAATAAATATTAAATAATTTAGCAGGTGAATTTCCATGTCTGTTCTCATCATGTGCACACACACTAGTGTTGGCTCTGTTTGGATGATGGATGGGCATCTCAAGTTTGAATATTACCTCTGAAAATATCCTTTGTTTTCATACTGAGCTATTTGTAGTTCTCAAATCACATCATGGTCTTGCTCCTCTCCTGGAGCATGGCACGTATGTCTTGTTAATTGCTGTAAACCTTTGCAGGTTTGAGTTAGCTACAGGACTGAGTCCCTAAAGAGAGAAGTATTTCTATTTACATCTGCATTTCCAGTGTATAACCAGCACATGGCATATAATACGTAGCGACTTAGGCAGAGTTAGAGGAATGGGTATGTAGGTTTTAAATAGGGTTTTTATGTCCCTTCACCTCCTCCATCAAAATCAGCAGCAGATGTTCATAGAGAACAACTTGGCATGCAATAAATATTTTCATAATGCCAACAGCAACATTTTCTAACTGCTTATAGAAATGCATTAAATTAAAAAGGGAAAGTGAGTCTCTATTTCTGTTTATAGATACTTCAAATCTGTCATGGAAGAAAGTAGGTCATATTTACATCAACACAATTTAAATTAACAGAGAAAATTAGATATAAACTAGTGCTGCCTTAGTCCAGTGGCCTTCCAAATATTTTTGCTTGTGTGTTCTCTAAATAATTTTGAAAAGCAATATACTCCTTTGCATGTTTTTAAGTTGATGGTATCTGAAATTTTTGTCAAGAGTTTAGATAGTTACAGGGCACCTGGATGGCTCAGTTGGTTGGGTGTTGGACTCTGATTTCAGCTCAGGTCGTGATCTCATGGTTTATGGGATTGAGCCCTGCATCAGGCTCTGTGCTGTCCACACGGAACTTGCTTTGGATTCTATCCCTCTCCCTCTCTGCTCCTCTCCCCCTCTCATGTGCTCTCTCAAATAAACATAAAAAAAAGAGTTTCAGTTGTTAAAAAGGATCTAATTTCTAGACTTGCATATTGTGATTATGTTTTACTTTTATCAAAACCTTGGAGTTTTTGCCTGTTGATTGAAATTAACTTGTTCTTATATATCCCTATGACAGCCATCTTATTTCTTAATTGTAAATCTGTGATAGATAAGGCATGGGGTCTTGCTGTTAATATCTGGTCTGGAAGGAATAAAGCACATACATCCTCTTTAGTATTTTTTCCCGAACTTATTTTTGCTTTATTTTTTTATTTATTAAAAAAACTTTTTTTTTTAATGTTTATTTATTTTTGAGAGACAGAGAGAGAGAGTGCAAGAAGCAGGGGTGGGGCAGAGAGAGAGGGAGAACAGAATCTGAAGCAGGCTCCAGACTCTGAGCTGTTAGCACAGAGCCCGATGCCGGGCTCTACCTCACGAACTGTGAGATCATGATCTGAGCTGAAGTCAGATGCTTAACTGACCGAGCCACCCAGGCGCCCCGATATTTTTTGCTTTATTCTTAAGGGACTTTCAGTATTAATGCATTCTTGAATTGCACTTACCCTACTCTTCAAAGTTTTTTATATCCAGGGAAATGCCCTATAATAAGACTGGGATAGCTGAGAAAATACTTTTCTTTGGTCAAGTGGGAGAAAATTGTAAGGAAAGTGTGGGTTAAGGAAGATTTGTAGGACACAGACTTTGTCAGGCAAATCAGTTTTAGGAAGGAGTAAACACAGAAGTTGAAGAAAGTTACAGGGTTTAGACCTCTTTTTGTGCCATGGACTCTTTGACAATTTAGTGAAGCCTGTATCCTCAAGAGTATTATTTTTGCAGTCAAATGCTCTACCACTGAGCTTTACCCCTACTCAAGAGTATTATTTTTGGTTCAGCTCATCAATTTCTACAAAAGCCTCAGGGATTCCACTGGGATTACATTGAGTATATAGATCAGTAGGGAAAATTGGTATTTTAACATTATTGAGTTTTTCAATTCATAAACACAATCTTTCCTTTTTTTTTTTTTTAAGTTTTTTATATTTATTTATTTATTTATTTATTTATTTATTTATTTATTTAGAGAACATGTACATGCATATGCATGGAGGAGGGACAGAGGGAAAGACAGAATCTTAAGCAGGCTCCACACCGAGTGAGGAGCTGACATGGGGCTCAATCTCAGGATCATGAAATCATGACCTGAGCCGAAATCAGTAGTTGGTCGCTTAACCAACTGAGGCACCCAGGTGCCCCCACAATCTTTACTTTAAGTCTTCTTCAGTTTTTCTCAGCAGTTTTTGTTATATTTCATATATAAAGATATTTATATATCTTTTAAATTTAGATAGGTGTTTCATGTTCTTGAGATGGTATTTTTGAAATTTCAGTGTTTGTTTCTAGTATAAATAGTCTTTAAAAAAATTGTTTTTAATGATTATTTTTGAGAGAGACAGAGTGTGAGTGGGGGAGGGGCAGAGAAAGAGGGAGACACAGAATCTGAAGCAGACTTCAGGCTCTGAGCTGTCAGCACAGAGCTTGACTCAGGGCTTGAACCCGTGAACCATGAGATCATGACCTGAGCCGAAGTGGGAGTTTAATGAACCAAGCCACCCAGGTGCCCCAGAAATAGTCTTTTTAAAAAAAATATTCCATTCTTACATTCTACTGTAATGCTAAACTCATATTCTAGTAGCATTTTTGTATTTTCCTTCTGACTTTCATTGTACATGATCCGAATACCTTTTTATTTTGTTCTCTTAATTGCTTTGGCTAAGACCTCCATTAGAATTTTGAACTGAAGTGGCAAAAGTAAATATTTTTACTTTAGGAAGAAAGCAATCAATCTTTTATTTTTAAATATAATAGTAGCTGTAGGTATTCAAAGATTCTATTTATCAGATTGATGAAGTTCCTTTCTTTCCTTCTTTACTTCCTTCCTTTTTTTTTTATTTTTTATTTAAAAAAAAAATTTTTTTTTCAACGTTTATTTATTTTTGGGACAGAGAGAGACAGAGCATGAACAGGCAAGGGGCAGAAAGAGAGGGAGACACAGAATCAGAAACAGGCTCCAGGCTCTGAGCCATCAGCCAAGAGCCTGATGCGGGGCTCGAACCCACAGACCGCGAGATCGTGACCTGGCTGAAGTCGGACGCTTAACCGACTTCACCACCCAGGCGCCCCACTACCTTCCTTTTTTAAAGTAGGTTCCATGCCCAATGTGGGGCTTGAACTCACAACCCTGAGATTAGGAGCATCATGCTCTATCAACTGAGTCAGCCAGGAGCCCTGAGGAAGTTTTTTTTTTGTTTTTTGTTTTCCTGTTCTAAGCTGAGAATTTTTATTGTGAATATGTATTGAATTTTGTTAAAAATCTTTTTTGCCTTTATTGAGATGATCATACGCCCCTCCCCCATTATGTAGTTAGTATGGTGAATTACATGAATTTGTTTAAAAAAAAATTTTTTTTTAATCTTTATTTTTATTTTTTGAGAGAGAGAGAGAGAGACAGAGCATGAGCCGGGGAGGAGCAGAGAGAGAGAGGGAGACACAGAATCTGAAACAGGCTCTAGGCTCTGAGCTATCAGCACAGAGCCCGATAGGGGCTCTCACAAACTGCGAGATTATGACCTGAACTGAAGCCGGACACTCAGCCTACTGAGCCACCCAGGCGCCCCTACGTGAATTTGTTTTGAGTGTTAAATCAACCTTGCATTCCTTAGATAAATCTCACTTGGTTATAGGGTTGGGTTTATTGGATTTGATGTGCTAATATTTTGTTAAGGATTTTTGCATGTTGATGAGAAATATTGGTATGCAGTTTTCTTGGGTCATTAGTTGTTGGTATCAGGACAATACTGACTATATAACATGACATGAAAATTGTTCTATGTTTTAGAAGAGCTTGTAAGATCTGGTTTTTATTTTTTCCTTAAATATTTGATAGAATTCAACAGGGAAGCCATTTGAGCCTGGAGTATATTTTGTGGTAAAGGTTGTAGTTATGAATTGGATTTCTTTTATGTAGGACTATTCTGAGTTCCTGTTCCTTCTTAAGTCAATTGTTTTGGCTTTCAAGGATTTTTTCCATTTCATCCAAGTTGTTGAATTAATTGGCATAAAGTCACCTATAATACCTTATTGTTTAAAATCTGGGATTTATATAGGATTAGAATCTGTAGGATTTCCTCTATTTCTGATATTGGTCATTTGTGTCTTTAAACATTTTCTTAATGTAGCTAGTGGCTTTTTAAAGCCATAGTTTTTGGCTTCATTGATTTTTTTTTTTGTTTCTGTAAAATAGAGTGTTACATTAAATTCAATGTGTTTCATTGATTTCTACTCATTATTTTCTTTTTCATACTTAATTTGAGTTTAGTCGTTTTTTTTTTATTTTTTCCCCTAGCTTTCTAAGATGGAAGGTGACAGCACTAATTTTGGTGTTTTTCCCCCCCTCATATAAACATTTAAAGTTGTGTATTTTCCACTAGTCACCAGCTTGCCTACATCCCACAGATTTTTACTTTTCAGTCACCTGAAAGTATTTAAAAATTTCTGTGACTTATTTATTTTAGCCCTTGGGTTATTGAGAAGTATTTAATACATATTTGAGAAGTTCAAATATGTTTTGCATTTTTTTTTTAAAAGAAATTTACCTACTACTGATTTCTAGTTTAATTTCATTGTGGTCAAATAATGTATTTTATATTTCAGTAGTTTTACATATGTTGAGATTTGTTTTATGGCCAAGAATATAGTTAGTCTTTTTTTATTTTTTAAAAATTTTTAAATTATTTTTGAGAGAGAGAGAGAGAGAGAGAGAGAGAGAGAGAGAGAGCAAGCAGGAAAGGGGCAGAGAGAGGGAGACACAGAATCGGAAGCAGGCTCCAGACTGAGTGCTCAGCACAGAGCTCGACGCGGGGCTCGAATTCACAGACCGCGAGATCGTGACCTGAGCTGTAGTTGGCCGCCCAACTGACAAAGCCACCCAGGAGCCCCAAGAGTATAGTTAGTCTTAATTAATGTTCCATGTACACATGAAAACAAAATGCATTCTGCTCTTGTCAAGTAGGATATTATGAGTCGGTCATGTTGTTTGATAGTGTTGTTTATGTCTTATATATCCTTACTGATTTTTCTTTTTGTCTGCTCAGTCTATGTCCATTTATTTCTGAAAGAGGATCCTTGAAGTCTCTAAGTATAATTATGGATTTGTCTGTTTCTTTCAGTCATTTTTTGCTGTCTTTATTTTAAAGCTCTTATTCAGTATGTACACATTTAAGATTTTATGTTTTCTTGATGAATTGACATCTTTGTTATTATGAAATGTTGCCTATTCTGTTTGTAATTAATATAGCCACTCTTGCTTGGTATATTTTAACATTTTTTCAGTTTTAAGTCATCCTGTAATGTGGACTTTTTTTTTTTTTTAATGTTTATTATTTATTTTAAGAGAGACAGCAAGAACGTGCATGAGCTGGGGAGGGGCAGAGAGAGAGGGAGAGAGAGAGAATCCCAAGCAGGCTCCAGTGTGGGACTTGATCCCACGACCATGAGATTATGACCTGAGCTGAAATCAAGAGTCAGACACTTACCCGACTGAGCCACCTCGACACCCCTGGAGTGGATTTGTTGTTAGCAGTACATAGTTGGGTCTTGCTTTTTAATCTAGTTTGACAGTCTCATCTTTTAATTGGAATTTTAAATCATTTACACTTAATGTAATTATTTATAGGGTCAGATTTAAATCTACTCTCTTGCTATTTGTTTTCTACTTGTTACAGTTGTTCTTTGTTCCTTTCTTCGTCTTTTCCTACATCTTTTTGTATTCATCTTACTTTAGGATTCCATTTTATTTCCATTATTGACTTTTTAGCTGTATCTATTATTTTACTTATTAGTCTAGGATTTAATGTGTTTTTAATTTGCTATAATCTATTTTCAAGTGATGTTATATTACCTGAAATATCATAGAAGAATCTCTCAAATATATACTTCCATTTCTCCTCTCCTGTGCTTTTTTTGTCATATTTTTTACTTCTACATATACCTATATATATATATATATATATATATATATATATATATATAGGTATATGTATTTTGTTTTTTTGCTTTAAATGATCAGTTATCTTTTAAAAATAACTTGAGAAGTTTTTTTTATAAACCCACGTAATTTTTATTTCTAGTGTCCTCCATTCTTTTTATGGATTCACATTTCCATCTGGTATCTTTTTCCTTCTGTTTGAAGGACTTCTTTTAATATCTCTTCTAGTGAATATTTGTTGGCAACAAATTCTCTCAGATTTTGTTTTCCTGAAGAAATATTTCACATTTATTTTTGAAAGTTTTTTTTTTCCCCTGCCTTATAGAATTCTAGGTTGACAGGTGTTTTTGTTTTTTTGTTTGTTTTTTTTTAGCAGTTTACAGACCTCCATTCAGTTGTTCCCTGGCTTGTATATTTTCTGATTAGAAGTCTGGGGAAAATTCTTATCTTTTTTCCTTTCTATGTAATTTTCCTGTTCCCTCTGGCTGCTTTTAAGATTTTTCTCTTACTGACTTTTAGCTATTTAATATGACATGTCCAAACATGGTTTTCTGTTTATCCTGCTTGTGGTTTATTGAATTTCTTGGCACCTTGTATAGTTTTCATCAAATTCAGAAACATTTTGGCCATTATGCTTTCCAATATTATTTTTCCCTTTTCCTTCTTACTTTTGGGATTCAGTTATATATGTTATTACTGTGATACTGTCTCACAGGTCATCGAGACTTTGTTCATTTTTTTTTTCCCTAGGCTTTTACTCTACCTTCAGGTTTTACTAATTTTTTTCCTACTTTCTCTAATTTGTTAATTATATCCTCTAAATTTTTTATTTGAAATATTTTACTTTTTATCTCTAGAATTTTCATTTGGGTTTTTAAAAAAAGACTCTATTTTCTTCATTATGTTCGTGTTTTCCTTGAAATACTTAGATATGTGATAGATTTTTTTTTTTTAAGTTTATTTATTTTGAGAGAGAGTGAGTGAACAGGGGAGGGGCAGATAGAGAAGGAGAGAGAAGATCCCAAGCCGATTCTGTGCTGCCAACACAGAGCCCAATAGGGGGCTCAAACTCACGAACTGTGAGATCATGACCTGAGCCTAAACCAGGAGTTGGATACTTAACCAACTGAGCCACCCAGGTTCCTTTATGATAGCTTTTTAATGTTTTTAATGTCTATAACCTATCATTTTGGAGGATTTATTGACTGATTTGTTCTTGATTATGAGCACATTTTCTTGCTTCTTATTTATTGATTGCATGGTGAACATTGTGAATGTTACATTGTTAGGTTTCTGAAATTTTTTTTTGTCTTTCTTTCATGAGTATTGGGTTTCATTCTGGTCAGTTAAGTAATTCATGATTAGTTTGATTATTTGAGGCTTACTTTTAGTTTTTTAGGGCAGGTTTAGAGTAGATTTTACTCTGAGAACAGTTTTTCTCACTACTAAGGCATGGTTCTTTTGGGGTTTCTACTGAATGCTTTTGGTTGAGCATTGAGTACTCTACTCTAGCTGGTGAGAAATTAAATAAATTGCAGCCCTGTGTGGACTCTGGAACTATTCAGCTTACAGCTCTCCAGTTGGTCCTTGCCTGACCTGGTGGAGTTTCATACCATGTGTGGGCATCTTAGTGTTCAACAGTGCATCAGATTTCTCTGAAAATTTCTGAGCTCTTTCTTAGCATAGTTTCCTTCTCTCTTTCTCTTTCTTTCTCTCTTGTTCCCTAATTTTCCCCTTTCTCTTTGAAATTGTATCCCAGAACTCCTAGGCACTTCTGCATCCTTGAACTCCAATTTGTCTCAACTCTTTTAAAAAAAAAAAAAAATTTTTTTTTTAACATTTATTTATTTTTGAGACAGAGAGAGAGCATGAACGGGGGAGGGTCAGAGAGAGAGGAAGATACAGAATCCTTAGCAGGGTCCAGGCTCTGAGCTGTCAGCACAGAGCCTGACGCGGGGCTTCAACTCACGAGCTGTGAGATCATGACCTGAGCCGCAGTCGGACGCTTAACCAACTGAGCCGCCAAGGAGCCCCTCTCCTCAACTCTTTAACTCAGCTAGACCGCTGCTTGGAATTCTGCTCTCTACTCTGTGGTTTGCAGTGTACCTCTAGGCAGAAAGCTGGAGCAATCCTGGGGTTCACCGTGTTAGTTTGCTTTCTCATTGGGATTACTTACCTGTGCTGCCTGAAAACATTTATTTCATACATTTTGTCCAGCTTCTAGCTGTTTAAGGTAAGGGGATAAATTCAGTCTTTGTTCCTACATCATGGCCAGAAGTGTGTAAAATTTTAAAAATATTTTATGAGGGGTGCCTGGGTGACTCAGTCCGTTAAGCATCTGACTCTTGATTTTGACTCGGGTCATGATCTCACAGTTTATGAGTTGGAGCCCTGCATTGGGCTCCGCACTAACAGGGTAGAGCCTGCTTGGGATTCTCTCTCTGCCCCTCCTAACCTCTCTCTTTCAAAAATAAATAAATATTAAAAGAAAAAATATTTTATGACGTACTGCTTGTGCATGTTTTACTGTCCTTTTGCCATCAATGCTTTTCTTTTAGAAGATATTCTTGAGTGATTTCATAGGTCAACAGTAGTTATTTTACTTATTATTTTTAAAATTTCTCCAAATACTTCTCTTTGTCTCTCTTTTTTTTTAATGCTTATTTATTTATTTTGAGAGAGAGCAAGTGCACGCAGGCATAAGCTGGGGAGAGGGGCAGAGAGAGGGAGAGAGAGAATCCCAAGCAGGCTCCATGCCCAGCACAGAGCCCAATGTGGGGCTTGATCCTATGAACCATGAGATCCTCACCTGAGCTGAAACCAACAGTTGGATGCATAACCAACCAAGCCACCAAGGCGCCTTATATCATTATTATTTTTTATTTTTCTGAAGTTTATTTATTTATTTTTGTAATCTTATACCCAACTTGGGGCTCAAACTTACAACCCCAAGATCAAGAATCACAAGTTCTTGTGACTGAGGCTGCCAGGTGCCCCTCAATGATTATTTTATTAGTGAATGAAACTTGTATCAAATACAAACTTCTTGTTTAGTATAGATAGCATTAGCTCCTTTCAGGTTTTATATGGCTGTTTTTAGTCTGAAGAAAGATTTGGGCCCTCTAATACCCTTAAAGTATTGAGGGTTCATGTTATATAGTTGAACAACATTCATGTCAGCGTCAAGTGTCTTTTCTCTTCCTGGTCTGTAATAATTGAGGTTGAAAGGAACAGTTTGGTTCCTAGATTTAAATTGCATTAGAATGTATTGGGTTCTTTGAAGACAAAACCAACATGTAGCTTTTATACTCTAGAATTGTTTCATTCCCTTTTTGGGGTATATTAAATTTTCAGACTAAATAATGAATGTTAAGTGCTGAAACAAGTAAAAACAAATGATCAATGTTCCCCCATTCCCCTGTGTTTCTAGGTAACTACTCAATATTGCAGCCATGGAGTCCATGCTTAATAAGTTAAAGAGTACTGTTACGAAAGTAACAGCTGATGTCACTAGTGCTGTAATGGGAAATCCTGTCACTAGAGAATTTGATGTTGGTCGACACATTGCTAGTGGTGGCAATGGGCTAGCTTGGAAGATTTTCAATGGCACAAAAAAGTCCACAAAACAGGTAAGTTTTAATTCAGAGTCCATTGGCAAAAAATGCACATGTTAATAAGTAGTATAATGTGCATATATGTTTTTATGTTAAGAAATGCCAAAAGTAATGGGTTCTTTACTTCTCATTTCCATCTAATCAAGTCATACAAAAATAAACGCTTTTAAACATGCCCTGAATCTCCTGGTTACAAATATATTGTTTGATATATCACCCCATCTTGTAATTTAATTTTGATTACTTAATAAAATAAATGTTTCTGTTGAGTAAAGGAGCATATTAGATTTTTAGCAAAGTATTTGTTTTGGAATAAAAATTGTGTTCCTTTTCAAATTTGTCAGTAAGCTATTGGCAAAATACTCAGTTAAATTTCCAACATTAAATGCATTCTTATTTAGTGCATTCTTATTCCCCTTTTATTTTATATAAAATAAAAGTCTATTTTCTGGAAAATAGACTTCTGTAACATTCTTTTGTGTTTAACTTGATTTTATTATCAGAAGGGGGTACATTTGTGAAATAGTCGGTAAATGTGTTTTGAGACATACTGATTTCAAAGTTATTTTAAAAGTAACTGTTCTTTTAGCAGAGTCATTTGAATGAGTTGTATTTTTATTTTTTATTTTTTAATTTGACTTAAGAGAGCAACAGATGGTTCTCAGAAATGTGGAGGATTGTTAGTGTTAAATTTTACTAACAGTTTTCTGTTGGAGTTTTTAAAGGATTGAAAAACCTCCAGGTTTAAAACCTCTGTAGAAATATATTCTTTAAAAATAAAAATTACTGTTTCTAAAAGTACTTTTATTTCTCTACAAGTGAAACATATGGATTGTAAGGCGTTTGGGATTTATTACACATATTTTCCAGTAACTGTCACAGTCATACAGTTGTGGATATACATTATTTGTGACTTTTCCAAAATCAGCTTATTTGCCAAACAAGTATATTAAAGACTCAATTGGCTTTGGTTATCCTTTTATGAAGTAGGAACCTTGGTCTTGTGATAGATTGCTGGTATGTGGTATGTATCTGACTGTAAATCTTGTTTTTATTGCCATTTGGTTGGAAGTCTTTAAGTTCAGAGCTGATCTTATCTTAAATGCTGATTGATTTGTCATTTTTCAACATTGTTTTCTCAGTTCACCAAGCTCACTAAAAAATAAGTGGTTTCTGGAGTATTGAATGCTTAAGCTATTAATGAGGCCACGAAGTTATGTAAATGATCAACCTCCAACACTAGCTTTTATAATCAGTTATATTATTGGCAAATCAAAGAACACCAAATGTACTAAATTTTGCATTATTTATTAAGGATGTAACCTAATAGTGTCTTTGTGCTTAACCGAAAGAATTTCTAGGTGTTTGTGTTTATATCAGCAGTTCATATGCTGAAATTCTCTGATAATGTTGAAGCTTCTGTTGTTGTTCATAGAACATGAAAACCAGGCACAAATAATAGGTAATTAATTAGATATTGCACAATAATACAGCCATTCTCACTGCTCACTGCCAGAATTGGGTTTTCTTAGGAAACCACTATATCCCCCATGCCCCACACCCAAATTTATTGCTTTGTGGAAGAAGATAGTTTTGGAATGTATTCGTGGTTTTGTGGATGGATCTATATTCTCGGATGTAGTTTTGAATCTTCTTTCTTTGCCTCTTTCAAACCTACGGTGTTTTAAACTGAGTATCCTATCTGGACTACTGGCTAGTTCCTTAAGGAATAGCTACATCTGTAACCACCTTGGAGTTGAAGCCTCATTTTAATTTTTCCCTTACTCGAAGTTTTAATTCTTTTTTAGTTATCTCATTTTTTATTAAAAGGGAATCATAGAAGATAGATAATCTGGAGCTGTGCTATCCAGTATGGTAACCACAAGCTACATATGCCTATTACAGTTCGTAAAAATTAAATTTGGTTGCAGTAGTCACATTTGGAATGTTCCTTAGCAATATATGGCTAGTACTACCATATTAGACATCGCAGGCATAGAACTTTCTATCATCACAGAAAATTATGTATGACAGTGTTGATCTTAGAGAAGCCAGGAGAAAAATAATGAAAAGGATATTCTTCTTGGTCTTTTTCCCCCCACATAAAGGGACACTGAGACTGAGAGCTTTTTTTTTTTTTTTTTTTTTAAACTCTCGCAGTCTTTCTTGATCTAGCATACAGTGTACTTGATTGAATTTGTGTTTTATAGCAGATTATACGATCTTAAATTTGACTTTGAAGTAAACATCAGGTTAGGTACTAGGGCTAGGAGATTCTCTTTGTGTACTTTTTGCCAAAGTTATTTGAAGTTCACAACAGTACACGATGAATTATAATTTCAGATCATGTACAACTTTTGACTTTTTAACCTAAATGAAGGTTTCTGAGAGGAGTGGAGTAGTAATAAAAGCACCTACAGAACAGATGAAAAAAAGTACATATTTATGAAACCTGGAATGTAGCAAGATAAAAAGAATTGGTAAATAAAAATTTACTTGTGTGCATGGTAACGTCATTGTACCTGATTGGATGTCTGTTATTATTATTATTCTGGCTTTATGCTTCCAAAACCAGTTTTTGCTAGTTTTTATTGTTTTTCAAAGACATTCATTGAAGAAACATCTCATAGTGAGTAATTCATGAAGTGCAATGAACAATTCCTAAGAGTTTCAAGAAAAGTGTAAAGTTGATTTTTTTTTTTTTGCAACTAAATAAGGTATTTAGGCTAGGTTTGTATACAAAATAATTTTGTATGCAAAATTAAGATTTTTAAAAGCTATTATTTGGGTAAGCTTAACCAAACACAACTTGTAAACATGTTAAAATGGATAATTAGTTATAGCTTCTTAGCATTTGAAGCTACTATTTAGACTTAAATACTATTTATTTTTTACTAGTATTTAGGCTAAATACTAGTAATACTAAATACTAGTAAATACTAAATACTAGTAAAATACTAGTAAATACTAAATACTAAATTTACTAGTATTTAGACTAAATACTATTTAGTTCCTAACCCTTACTCTTTCTAGAATCTCAATAGAGACGTAAGACATTTCAGGGTGACATTTATGGAATGAAAATTGTGCCTATTTAGAGTTTTAAATATAAATGCATTTTTAAGAACTTATGCAGAACAGTGTACAAATCATGAGCGTATAGCTTGATGAATGTTCATAGTGAGCACACCTGTATAACCAGTATCCAGATCAAGGAAACATTGCTAATATTCATATCTTCTCGTAGTCATTACCTCTCCCCACCTTCTCTCTAGGGGTAACTGCTATATGGTCCTTTGACACTTGAGAGTAACTTTTCCTGTTTTTGAACTTTATTTAAATGGAATCATGGTATATGTGCTCCTGTAGTTTGGCTTCCATTCCTTAAATGTATGTTCATGGGATATATCTATGTTGCTGAACATAGCAGTTTTTCATTAATATATGGGGAACTGCTATGAACATTCTTAATGTGCCATTGGTATATATGACACATTATCTAGACATGGAATTGCTGGGTAATAGTGTTCGTGTTTGTTCAGCGTCAGTTTTTCCAGAGCGGTTGTATCCATCAGCATTTATAGTTTCTTCACATTCCTGCCAAACTTTTTTGTAGTCTTTTTTATTTTAGGCATTCTGAGCAGAGGATCTACTTTTATCTTATTTATTTAATTTATTTTTTAGCGAAGTATAGTTGATACACAATGTTAGATTATTTTCAGGTGTACTACTTAGTGGTTCGACAAATCTATACGTTTTGATGTGCTCACCATAAGTGTTGCTACCATTTGTCACCGCACAATGCTATTTACCATTGACTATATTCCCTATGCTGTACCTTTTATCCCCGTGATTTATTTATTCCATAACTGGAAGCCTGTACCTCCCACTCTTCACTCATTTTGCCCATCTTCTCATCTGGCAACCATTAGTTTGTTCTCTGTATTTATGGGTCTGTTTCTGCTTTTTGTTTGTTTATTCATTTGTTTTGTTTTTTAGATTCCACATATAAGTGAAATCATATGGTATGATTTTCTGGTCTGACTTATTTCACTCCGCATAATACCCTCTAGGTCCATCCATGTTGTCGCAAATGGCAAGATCTCAGGGTCATTTAATTTTTGAAAATTCAGTGAAATATTCCTTACTCCTCTACTTCTGAAACTTTTATGATGTCTGATAGGTAGTTAATTACTGGGCATTGAGTTTGTTCTGCTGTGTTTCTGTTATAACTTTATAACTGACTTTGTAGTTCTGCAGAGTAGCATGTTTAGGATTAAAATGGTATCTAAATATAGGCGTTCTTTTCAAACATATTCTTATTTCCTTTATAAAAATATTTATTTTAGAGAGATTTCTGAGATAAATGCCTTTAATTGGATTTCGTTAACTTTTCTAGTTTTTAAATTCTACTTTATTACACAAGCCATTAAAGGGAAATCTTTGGCCAAATTATATGTATCAATCATAAGTGAGAAATGGTTGCTTTGTGTGTGTGTGTGTGTGTGTGTGTATACACACACACACACACACACACACACACACACACACACACATATACATACATACCTATCCCTTAAAAATTGAAGTATCATCACCATCTCTGTTAGGTAAGAATATTATAACTATCAAGGCTGCTATTATATTTAATTTATAATAAAAGCACTATATAAATATAGTTTCTGTCTCACCAGTATACCTTTTACTTCCTTTGAGTAGAAAAATAACTCTACATTTTGAAAAATCTTTCAATTCTACTGTATCAACTTCGGGCATTTATTTTGGGGGAAGATTTTTTTTTTTTAAAAGAAATATTTTAAAAGTATTTTTTAAGTTTATTTATTTATTTCGAGAGAGAGAGAAAGCACAAGCTGGGGATAGGCAAAGAGGGAGAGAAAGAGAATCCCAAGCAGACTCCATGCTCAGGGCAGATCCTGATGTGGCACTTGAACTCACGAACCATCAGATCATGGCCTAAGCCGATGTTGGATGCTGAACCAAGTGAGCCACCCAGGTACCCCTGGGGGAAGATGTTTTTAAAAAAGAGTGTATATGTGGGTGTGTTTACTGTTTAAACATTCATTTATTACTATTAGGTATTTCTGTTTATTTTGACACAAGATTCTCTTGCCAGGAGACTACTCTTAAAATGAATTTAACAACATTTATTAATAGTCTTCTAGTCTCATATTTATGATTATTTTTTATCCAGTTTTAGAATAGACTTTTTTTTTTTAAATAAGTCAGCTTTAATCTTATTTTTGTCTTAAAAGTTACATTTGCTGCCCTGTTTCTTTTGCTTTGACAGCTGTGTAAGCTTTAAAACACCCTCAGTTAAATGACTCTTCCTATGAAGATAATGAAGATAGACTGATTTTAAAAATATGTAATAAATATTTAACTGATATTCATTATTCTAGCCACTCTACCAAATGTAGGCTTGGACATAGTCCCTTCCTTACTGCAAAATCTACATTATGTTATACAAATGCCAGTATTCATGGGTGAGGCTTGCTGATATTGTGTAGGCAAAGGCATAATTAAATTATTATAAAAAGTTAAATGATAATAAATAAAAGTTTTAAATAAAAGAAATGATTGTAGAAAGCTGAAAGTGTTAGTCAAGTTGCTTAGGTCAATAATGACCATAGACTATCTTTAATAATTTTAAGGTGTATATCTTGTTATCTCTGAGTCTTCTTAAATAACAAGTTGTTTTTAATTTAATCTAAATAAAAATTTAGGTTTTGTTTTATCATTCTGAGAAAGGAACATTGTCCCCAAATCATATGAAAAATACAGTGCATGATGGTTGTCACCACTGACCAGTCACAAAAGATCTGTAAAATAGAGATTCACAGGGAATATCTATGTCTCAGAAACCATCCCTGGTGGCTTTGAGGGATAGGTTACTGGAGGTCATGATTACTATTAGGAAATCCTAGACACATTGGTGTATATCTACTTAGATTTTGCTGTCTGGTTTTCAGCAAGAGTTCAACTTTGTAGTTAGCAAAATAGCTTTAAAAAATTATAAATTAGGTTTGTATCAATATGTAGTCTACATTTTGACCAGTAGTTTTTAGAGTAGGTTATTTTACAGCCATTTTTTGCTTAAGGATAGGTTGTTGAGAAAAAATACTTTTGAGTAGGTAACTTTCTTTGCCAATCTATTTTAAAGAATATGGAGTGAATAAGTAAACAATAGAGTGCAAAAAATTGTCTTACATTTTGTTTTAGTAATTTTTGTATAAAAAAGAGCCTCAAAATTTAATTAGAGTTAATAGTTGACTCTTAAGTGGAAAATATCCACTTAAGATACCTTCATCTTTTCTCAGCTTTTCTATATATTTGAAACTTTTCATAATGAAGAGTCAAAAAGGTTTTAATTTAGGACAATAATGGAAAGCTTCCAGTAACTGCTTATCTTTATTGACCGCCACGGGGTAATAAACATCTGAGTGTCTTCTAGGTGTAAATCCTGTGGTGGATACAGAGATGCTTAAAGCATGGTTTCTTTCTTTTTTTCTTTCTTTTTCTTTTTCTTTTCTTTTTTTTTTTTTGTTGGCATGGTTTCTGTAATAAGCTTCTTTGAGAAGCTTGTAATACTTCTAAGGTGAGAGGACTTTAACACAAATGATGTCTTAACAGGGTGGGTAGTGAAGTAGCAGAAGGAGAACATAGAAGTTAGGTGATTGTCTGTCCTGAAGAAAACTTTTGATGTGCAGGCTAAGAGTTTTAGGAGATCAGTATGAGGTCTAAGTGTTAGTCACAACTTTGTTGAAACTGGTTAATTTCAATTGATTGGAACAAAGAGAAAATCGTTTTAATATAGTTGATAATCTATTCTGATCTATGTAGAAATCTTTTATCTGTGACCTAAAATAATAAATGAATGTCTGAGGGAGAGAATTTTGTGATGTGTCTTTTTCTCTTGAACTGTAGTGTTTTTCCTTAAGAGCGGTGAAATTGCAAGTGCTCAAAGAGCCATTTCATGTGATCTTTTTTTTAAGGACTCAAAACATCTTGAAAAAATAAACGCATTAAATTAGATGCATTTATAAAATGTGTTATAGCAGAATACTTACTAAAATAAGATTGTGCTCATGAATAGTGAGATAGGAACTTGAACTTCTAGGTCATTTGTTTTTAGTTCAAATTAATATTACATAATGCTCTTAGCTCTTTCTTGATAGTTCTGTGTCTTACAATGATCAAAAGCGCTAAGATTATGTATTTATATATGAGTGCTATTTAAACCTCTTAAATGATTGTTTTCCTGAAGGCATGTGTTATGTTTTACTGGGGTACTCTGTGTTTATTGGCTCTATTATTTCTGGGGAGACAGAATGTGGCCCTTAGAGTTAAAATGACTGGATTCAAATCTTGATGTTAACCAATTGTGAGATCTTTAGATAGTACATTTATCTTCTCCACAGTGTCCTCATCTGTGAATCCTAATAACTTGTAGGATTATTGTGAAGAATGAAACAATTCCTTAAAAGTACATAAATGCTTTGGGAATGGGATGTTCAAGTTGAGTTACTAAATAGTCCCTTTATGTTATCACTTTTCAGAGACTTAATCCTCTAAAACCTTTAACTTATTTGTATACATTTAAGGAGCCTCCGACCTAAAACAAGTTGTGTTTGAGAAATTGATTGGTTTGGGATTCTCCAGTGAATCTCTGTTAGGTAATTAGGTTGCCAGGCTAACTTGTGAAAAACAGTAATCCTAATGTAGCAGAAATAATGAGGAGAGAACAATAAAATGGAAAGATACTGTCTTAGATATTGGTAGTTGAGCAGTAGTAGGTTTAATTAGAGGTTTTTGAAAGAGATTTCTATAGACATTCTGAAAGTCATTCAAAATCTTGCAAAGAATTTTGGAAAGCTAGCATTGATTCTTTGCTAATTTTGCTTCCAGCTTTATCATTTTTCTTTCCATTTAGGATGGAGATGTAGCATCACTGATGCATTACACAATGGTAATATATCAACTATTAGTACAGCTATTTTTTGAGTGATTTGTTAAGACTGGGTAACTGGATGGGAACTATTTTTCCTTGGATAAGAGAGAAAATGAAAGGAAGAAGATAGTTAAGTACAATATGTGCTTTTAATATTGTAGATAATAAGCTATAAATGATCTCAAAGAGTCACAGTGGGTTAGCAGCTTCCTGTACTCGTCCCATTCATTCCCAGTTACTACCCATAAGATGGGGATAGGGTGGAAGGAGAGAGTGAATATAGGTTATTCATATGTAAAAGGTGCTTACAAAATGGGTTTTTGTGTAAACAAGCATTTCCTGACATATATAAGCTTTCTTTCAAAAAGTGATTCAAGATTTTATAGTATACTCCAGGGTTATCATTATGAATAGCATTTTGAATTTTTAAACATTTTAGCTTTTATTTGAATTCTCGTTAAATAAGAAATTACTACATGGGATATAACCCATTACATGCACCTTTTGTGTACCAGAGTTCAAAGATGGAGATTTTCCTATGTTCTCCTTAGATGAGGGTTCTGGGTCTAATACTTTTACAAACATTTAGATTTACTAATCATGAAGAAACCAACTTTTTGATATCAGGAAAGTATTACAGTGGTGCTATAATTTCTATGACATTAGATTTTAGTTATTTCCATTTGTAGACTATTGTGACACTCGGGTAAAGTTTTATTACTTCTATATACTCTTGATTAAAATTAGATACACTATTCTTTTATTAGGAAGTGGCTGTTTTTGTCTTTGATAAAAAGCTGATTGACAAATATCAAAAATTTGAAAAGGATCAAATCATCGATTCTCTAAAACGAGGAGTCCAACAGTTAACTCGATTACGACACCCTCGACTTCTTACTGTCCAGCATCCTTTAGAAGAGTCCAGGTAAATTTTTATAAAAACTTCCATAAAAGACTTGTTTTGAACAAACACTTAAAAATAATTTTATATTTAAATTCTGTCTGTATGGCATGCTATCAGTGACAAATTCTTATAAACTGAGTGTTGAGCTCTTATGGATTTACTATTTCCCTAAAATTTACTTGTATATTATGTGTATTTACCTCTTTGGAATTTTCTTCACATTTGCCATCAATCTGCATTTGCTTACTTTGTGCTCAGCACTGCAGTAGTCAAAGTGGAAGATGCAGAAGGATAGCATGCAGTCCCTGCCTGAAAGTAGCTCTCCTTGCTAATTTGCTAGAATTTTTTGTATTCTTTGCATTTATTCCATATTTGCAGGCTATTTTTGTGTATGTTTCAGGTACTCTTCTAGACATTTAACTTTCTGATATGCTCAGCATATCAGTCCGTAGCCCTCAGGTACTCTACCATTTATTTTTTTCAAGGATATCTTGGGAATTGTTGCTGAGAATGACAAGAATATGAAATTAATGTTGTGTAGTCTTAACTGGATCTTCAAGCTTATGGTGCTTTTTTTTTTTTTAATTTTTTTTTCAACGTTTTTATCTATTTTTGGGACAGAGAGAGACAGAGCATGAACGGGGAAGGGGCAGAGAGAGAGGGAGACACAGAATCGGAAACAGGCTCCAGGCTCTGAGCCATCAGCCCAGAGCCTGACGCGGGGCTTGAACTCCCGGACCGCGAGATCGTGACCTGGCTGAAGTCGGACGCTTAACCGACTGCGCCACCCAGGCGCCCCAAGCTTATGGTGCTTTTAATGATACCCTAGCTATATAAACTTTTTCCACATTAGTCATAACCCCTAATTTCTTTCTTCCTTCCTTCCTACCTAGCAGACTGTATTCCTCTCTCTAAATTCAGAAGATCTTAACCAAATGGTTTGCCAGTTGTGTTCTGTGGACCCTGGAATTTTAAGGATGGGGAAGAACAGGCAGGTAGAGGAACAGAGCTGGCAGAGTTCCAGGCTTCCAGTCCACCTTCAGCCAGGACACTTTTGCTTTTATCTCTTCATATATATTGGATTTCTGTGTAATTCTTACTTTGGAATCTTCAGTAATCCACTGTCACTGATCCCTCTCCCTCAAGAGCAGAAGATACTTTCTTTCAACCCAAAAGAAAAAAACCTAATATTTACTGTGGAAACTGTACTAGATACTTTACATTTGTTTAACTTATCCGACTCTCAAAATTATGTGGAAGAACTGAGGATCAGAGACATTACTTAAGCCACATACTTATGACACCTTGATTCTTGAGCCCATATTTTTTCCCCACTGTACCATGGTGTACCTATCCAGATATATGTCCATATTTCTCTTATCACGATAATATTTTCATTGCTCTTCTTTTCATGAATAAACCCAGAAGAAAAGTGTAGTTGTTGACTTTTATGTAACATTTACTATTGTGAACTCTGTATCCCAAAGTGGACTAAGTTTTGTTTGCCACGCTTGTCCTAAGCTTTCCTAACTGTGTGTTTTCCTCTAGAGTGTATTCTATCAGCCTCTACCATGTCACCTATTAGAATCCTGCCCATATTTGTTATTTTAACTTGTATCAATGTGTCTTATAGTTCATCGTTACATTTTAAGTCTCTTGAGGGGAGAAGCTCTCTCTGTAGCTTCTTTTGTAGTGACTTAAATATTACAGAAGGGATTTATGGGCAGTCATTAAGAGAGACAATTCAAAGGTTACTTTAAGGCATCTTCATTGTTAGGTTGTAAAACTGTAAAATTGATAGAAAGAGGACAACTTTAGGGTAGGAAAAAAATAACTTCCAGTTTTTAATGAATTAATGTAGAAATAACACTGGAGTTATCCAAAAGAAATGTGCTATATAGTAAAGTAATCCAGGTGAAAGCCCAGAGTTGGTGATGTATATTAAGGGTAACAGAGGCAGTAATTAAAACTATGAATAAAAGAATTTTTCAAGAGCATGAGTAGAAAGAGCAGAATACGGAGGACAGAACTTAAAATGTAGAGGAGAAAAAAAGAGTGAGGGAAAGAAATGAGCCATCATTGTTACATAGCAGGAGAAAAACAGCACATCATGGGAGCTGAGGGAGGGAGAGGGGACCTAGTCACTGAGGACCACTGAGTAAAGAGAAAATAAGGACTGAGAAAAATTCATTACATTTGACTAGTGAGAGGTTATTATTGATAATCAGTAATTTCAGTAGCAGGAAAGCAGTTTGGAAGCTAGAAAATAGGTACAAAGGAGCCCAGTAGACAAGACATCATGTGAATAAAGTCCCATAAGAGGAATTCAAAGGAAATTTTAGAATGATGGTTTAATCACTAATATACTGAGGTAAAGTTTAGGGAAGTGAGGTCATTCATGTTAGATGAACTTTATGCTTTTTAAAGTAGAACGTGGATAATAGGTGAGTAATGGGGAAAGGGGGCCATGGAATAAGGAGCTAAATGAGAGAACTATAAAGGAATGTCCTTGAATGCTGAAAAATAAAAAGAGCAAGGTTGAAGTACATTATGTGACTTAGTACTGAATTTAAAAAGACTGGGGTTTTCTATTTCTTTCCTCTGCCTATGACATAAGGAAGAGAGTAGAAGAAACTTGTAATGATTATTAAAGGATTCATAAGGGTTTTTTCAGTAAAGGGTAATAAAGGGTGATGGTTTATTGTTGAGATAGTTGGGAGAAAGAAAGGAATCAATCATGTATGGTCAGGACTCAATACTTTGAATTTGGTGAATAAAGATGCCAGTGAGCTAGATTTGGTGGAAGTAGTAAAGGGGTAGGAAATAATGTCTAGTAAGTAGCTGTGGCTGGGAGGTGGTTCTTGAGAAGAGGATATAGCCCTTCTCACATGTAACTGTAAAAATGATGATGGAAGTGAATATGCTTGAAAAAAATAAGGGGGCTTCAGCTGGAGGAATAATCATATGGGTGTTGATGTGACCAAGGATGATGTTGGGGTCAAGACAGAGAGGAAAAAAAAATAAGAGTAACTCAAATACATGAATCCTGGGAATTACAGAAAACTGTAGGAAAGACTTTAGCGTATTTGATCAGTTTTCCTCCAGTACAGTTCAGCAGATGAAAGCCTGGTGTCCACTGTGTTAATGAGCTTGATGAGGGAGTAAAGAACAAGGTAGCACCTTTGTTGATGAGTGAGCAGGTGTAACTCTCTCCCTCACCCTAAGGAGCTTTGTGTTAATCTCTCACGTATATTGAGCTTCTGCATTCGCTTTTACTTGAAAAATGAGTTTAACGTGAAAGAAAAGGTACACAGGAATAGGAGGAAGGTGAAACAGCAAAGGGCATACTTGCCATTAAGCATTTACAATCCAGGTGCAGAAGTTTGGTTTAGCTTTGTTACCACACTACCTTGTAGTTCTCCATTGCCAGAGCCTAAGCCCAAGTCATAAAATGTTAGCACTTGAGTCTCAAACACTTGGTAACGATAATAGCAGTAGTAAAGACTTACTGAGTTTACATGCTAGTCACTGTGCTGTGTGCTTTACATTCAATATCTCCTTTGATCTTCGCGTAACCCTTCAAGGTGGTTTTTTATCAGCATTTTACGAATGGGCAAAGTGAGTCTCAGAGCTGAGGTGTCCAAGTCACGTAGTCAGGGGATAGGGATGCTAGGACTTGAAGTTGGGTATTTGTCCATCTTCAAAGCCTGAGTTCTTTATAATTACTCCATAAAGCCTATTGAATGTTAATATCTAATGTTTTCTGAATTTCTAAATATTCTTATATATCAAGGAGCAGTAATTTAAAATTTTAAAAATTGTGACACCTTTTAAAATTATATATAAAGTAGGTAAAAGCAAAGCTGCTCTGATTGAAGTAGTTATAGAGGCCCCTGGAGCTGTTCTCTGTGCCCTTTTCTGACTCCTCTTGCTCCAGGGCGGTCTGTGGGAAACTTGCAGGTTCCTTTGAGCATATTCTGAAAATTGTGTATTATATTAATGTTGAAAATAAATCTAAGTCTACTTTCTTGTTGACCACTAATATTTTATGTACATTTGATTTTGATAATGTGGGAAAAAATGGTGATAAATAAATCTTTTTCTTTTTTAAAACAGGGATTGCTTGGCATTTTGTACAGAACCAGTTTTTGCCAGTTTAGCCAATGTTTTAGGTAACTGGGAAAATCTACCTTCCCCTGTATCTCCAGACATTAAGGATTATAACCTTTATGATGTAGAAACCAAATATGGTTTGCTCCAGGTATGTATTTTTGTTCATCATGTGAAAAGAGTTTTTTCTTTCAAAATTGTTTTTTGGCTGTTTCAAACTTATTAGCAATATAAACTGCTTCAGGTAAACCTTTGGATCCTTTCAGTAATTTAAAACTATTTCTGTATTTTGTAGTTTTTCTACAGTTTGTTGTTAGGTTTAAATTATATTTTATTTTTTTACTTTATTTTTTTAAAAATTTTTATTTATTTTTGAGAGAGAGAGAGAGAGAGAGAGTAGGGGGAGGGCAGAGAGAGAGGGAGGCACAGAATCCGAAGCAGGCTCCAGACTCTGAGGTATTAGCACAGAGCCTGATGCGGGGCTTGAACTCACACACCCATGAGATCTTGACCTGAGCTGAAGTCAAATGCTTAACTGACTGAGCCACCCAGGTGTCCCAAATTATATTTTAAATTTATGAAACATAACATTGGTAACCTTTGTAGAAGGGCACTTACTGACTGGTGGTTGGGGTGGTTCCATTTTTATTGTTTTGAGTTCTAAACCTCGTTAATGCATTTCATAAACAAACTATTAAGTTGAAGTACTTAAGTATTTAATAAAAATTAAAAATTACATCTTTAAGGAAATTATTTAATAGGCATCAAGAGATATTGTTAGCCTTTTCTTATATGTCCACTTTTTCTAATTTTCCTTTCCCTGTTTACCAAAATGAAATATCTTCAACTCTATAGAGTAAATTTGTGCAGTAGAATTTTAGTTCCTTGGGGACAGAGATCATTTTATGATTTTTTAACAGATTTATTAAGTTATTAATTGGTATACAATAAACTTTACATATTAAAATACTATATGGTTTTATAAATTTGACATATATACCTGTGAAACCATCGCTGCAATAAAAATAATGCACATATTCATGACCCCCCAAAGTATTCTTATACCCACTGTAATCCTTCCCTCCTACTTCTTGCTATCTTTCTATCTCTTGTCCCAGGAAACCGCTGACCTGCTTTCTGTCACTATGAATTGGTTTGTATTTTCTACAATTTTCTAACTGGAATCATTTACTCTTTTTTTTTCTGCCTGGCTTCTTTCACTTAATTCTTTTGAGATTCATCCATATAGTTGTGCATATCAATAATTTTTTATTGCTGAGTGGTAGTCCATTGTATGGATATACCATAGTTTGTTTATCCATTCATCAGTTGATGGTCATTTGGTTTGTTTCTGGTTTTGGTTATTACAAATATAGCTGCTGTGAATACTCATATACAAGTTTTTGTATATGTGCTTTAATATATACAAGTTTTTGTACTTATGCTTTAATTTCTCTTTGTTAAGTACCTAGAAATGGGATGGCTAGGTCAAATGGTATGTATACATTTTGGTTCTTTGGAAACTTCAAACTCTTCTAAAGTGGTAATACCATTTTACATTCCTTTTTTAATTTTTTAAATTTCTTTTAATTTTACATTCCTATTGCAGTGTATGAGAGTTCCATTTTTACCACATATTTGCCAGAAGTATGGTTTGTCTTTATAATTTTAGCCATTCTAATCAGTATGCAGTGGTATTTTGTTGGGGCTTTAATTTGCATTTCCCTGATGAATAATGATGTTGAACACCTTTTCATATACTTTGCCCTCTGAATATTTTTTGGTGAAATGTCTATTCAGCTCTTTTGCCCATTTTTTGAATGGGTTTTTATTATTGAGTTTTGAGGTTTCTTTATATATTGTGGACACAAGTCTTTTGTCAGATACATGAGTTACATATATTTTCTTCTAGTATCTAGTGTCTGGCTTATCTTGTTTGCTTAACAGTATATATTTTTTAATTGTGATAAAATACACATAATGTAAAATTTACTGTCCTACCATTTTCGAGTGTATAGTTCAGTTGGATTTAGTACATTCACATTGTTGTGCAAACATACCATCATCCATCCCCAGAACCCTTTCACCTTGGAAAACTGAAACTGGATCCATGCAACTGTAACTCCCCATCCCCCAACCCCACCACTCCTCAGCCCCTGGCAACCAGTCTACTTTCATTTTCTATGAATTTGACTACTTTAGGTGCCTCATATAAGTGGAATCATGCATTATTATTTCTTTTTTGACCGGTTTATTTCTCTTACTATAATGTTCTCAAGGTTTATCTGTGTCATAGTGTGTATCAGAATTTCCTTCCTTTGTTAGGTTAAATAATCCATTGTATATATTTACGGAATTATATTTATTCATTCGTTTGTCTGTGGACACTTGGGTTGCTTCCATATCTTGGCTATTGTGAGTAATACTGCTGTGAACATGGGTGTAGAAGTTTCTCTTCAAGATCTTGCTTTCAGGGGCGCCTGGGTGGCGCAATCGGTTAAGCGTCCGACCTCAGCCAGGTCACGATCTCGCGGTCCGTGGGTTCGAGCCCCGCGTCAGGCTCTGGGCTGATGGCTCAGAGCCTGGAGCCTGTTTCCGACTCTGTGTCTCCCTCTCTCTCTGCCCCTCCCCTGTTCATGCTCTGTCTCTCTCTGTCCCAAAAATAAATAAAAGTTGAAAAAAAAAAAATTAAAAAAAAAAAAAAAAAAAAAGATCTTGCTTTCAAAGTTCTTTTGGGGATATACCCAGAAGTGGAATTGCTGGATCATATGGTAATTCTATTTTAATTTTTTGAGGAACTGGCATAATGTTTTCCATAGTGTTTTCCATAGCTATACCATTTTATATTTCTACCAGTAGTGCACAGGGTTCTAATTTCTCCATGTCCTCACTAACATTTGTTTTCTAGTTTTTGATAGTGGCCATCCTCATAGTAATGAGATGGTAGATTGTTGTGGTTTTGATTTGTATTTTCTTAGTGGTTAGTGAATTTAAGCATCTTTTCATGTGCTTATTATCCATTTGCATATTGTCTTTGGAGAAATGTCTATCCAAGTCTCTTGCCCATTTTTGAATTAGGTTGTTTGTTTTGTTGTTGAGTTGTAGGTGTTCATTGTATATTCCAGATATTAACCTCTTATCAGATATATGATTTGCAAATATTTTCTCCCATTCTGTGGATTGCCTTTTCACTCTTTTGATTTTGTCCTTTGATGCACAGAAGTTTTTTATTTTGATATATCCAATTTATTTTTTCTTTTGTTGCATTTGGTGTCATATTTAAGAAGTCATTGCCAAATCCAGTGTCATGAAGCTTTTCCCCTGTTTTTTTCTAAGAGTTTTATAGTTTTAGTCTTATGTTTAGGCCTTTGATTTATTTTGAGTTGATGTTTACATATGGTTTAAGGTAAGGGTGCAACCTCATTGTTTTGACTATGGATATCCAATTTTCCCAGCACCCTTTGTTGAAACTTCCATCCTTTCCTCATTGAATTGTCTTTGTACCTTTCTCAAAAATCATTTGACTATATATGCCATTCTGTTCCATTGGTCTATATTTCTGTCTTTACGCCAATGCACACTGTTTTGATTACTGTAGCTTTGTACTAAGCATCTGAACTTTTTTTCCCCAACCATAAAATGGTTCCAAAGATTAACTGAGATAATTATATAAAAGTATCTATCAAATTAATGCCTGAAATATACAATAAGCATGCATAGGGGTTTCTTTTTCCTTGTAAAGTTAGGAAAACTTTTCTAGACTGATAAACTTTGTATATTTTATAAATTAAATTTGAGGAATAAGCATTTTTAAAAATGCAAATCTTATATGAGTTTCGTGGGTTCGAATGTGTTAGAACTAGAGAACATTCATCTGAGAAATATTAAGCCCCTAATTGCTTATTATACTAGTTACTCAGGGTAAATATCAGGCAGTTAGAGGTAGCACATCACGTCTCAGGGAGTGATGAAAAATGAAACTGAAAAGATAGAAAAAGACCTTTTTGATGATGGGGAACACTGAAGGATTTTAAGCAGAGTAAATGACCTGGTCTGATAAGCATTTTAGAACTATCATGCTAGAAGAGTAGAACTTGGGGGGTAGGGAAAATGTATGGAAAATAATTCTTACCCTATGGGGTTATTTTCAGAGTCAAATGTGTAAATTTGTAAGTACTTAGCATAGTGCTTGCCGGTAAAAATAGTTAATGATAGTTAAAAAGTCTTGGTCAAAAATCATAGGAAGTACTAGAGGTATAGAGTGATGTTATGCAGAATTAGAATAGGCCCAGTTGACTGACTACGGGGATGGGAATTGAGAATGGTATGGAATCTTATGATTTCCCACACTTATTAAGAGGTTAATATGCCATTATTTGAAGTAATTTACCATCTGGGACCTACGTAGGTTCAGTGACTTGCTCAAAGTTGCAAGACTAGTAAGTAATGAAGTGGAGACAGGAATTCAGATATCTTCTAAAATAGTACTCTTTCCATTCTTTACTGTTGACTTGTCTTCATGTTGAAACTGTAAGGGATTTTTTTTAGAGAATTTGTTTTTGTATTAAATCATTAAGCAATATTTATTGGATAGCTGTATGTGTGGCACAGTTCTGGATGCTGAAAGTATGGCAGTGAAAAAAACAGACACAAATTCTTGCTTTTCAGAACTTACATTCTCATGGGGAAGAGAGACAATAAAATAAGTAAATATATTAGATTATGATAAGTGCACATGGAGAAAAAAGGTGAAGAGTGAAGAGGATGGTTTGGATGTGGAGGGAAAGGTTGCACTTTTGGATGGAGGTAGTCAGGAAATCTATAACTGAAAAGGTGACATTTGAGTAAAGACCTGAAAAAAGCAAAGAAGCGAACCATATAGATATGTAGGGAAAGAATGGTCTGGGCAGAAAGAACAGCAAGTGCAAAGTCCCTGAGACAGAATCATGCATGACATGTTCAAGAGGTAGCAAAATACCTGGAGTGGTGGAGAGGAGTAAATAAGAAGATGAGTAGTAGGAGACAAGGTCATGGAGTTAATGAGCGGTTAAGTCCTGTTATCCCTGAGAGCCAGAGAAATACTTTGAATTTTACTCTGAGAGAAAGGAAAGGTCTTTGGAAGTCTTTGAGTAGGAAAGTGACTTGGCATGGTAGCTACTTATTGAGAATTAAACTATGTAGAAGAGTAAGAACAAAAACAAAGAGGTGAAGTAGGTGACTGTTATAGTAATACAGGCCAGAGATGATGATGGTCTAGAGTAGGGAAGGTGGTAAGACAGGATCAGATTCTAAATGTATTTTAGTAGTAAAGGTATTGGGCTTTGCAGATGGCTTTATTGTATAAGAAAAATAGAGTAGTGCAGGATAACTCAAAAGTTTTGAAAATGGAAAAATGAAGTGGCCATTAACTGATACAGGGAAAAGACTACAAGAGGAGAGAACCGAATTGTAGGGGAAGCTCAGTTTCAGATTCTTCTAAGATTGAAATGCTTGTAAAACATTCCAGGGAAAGAAATCGAGAAGGCAGTCAGATAATCAAGTCTGGACTTTAGAAAAGAGGACCAGGCTGGAGAGAATTTGGGAACAGTCAACATATAGATGGTATTGAAAGGTATGAGAAAACTGAGAAAGAGTACATGGAAACTTCAGATGTCCAAACATTGAGTCCAGGAGGTTGGGGTAGTGAGGAGGAACCAGCAGTGTAAACAGACTGAAAAGCAGTGTCAGTGGAGTTGGGGAAAAACCTGGGGGAATGGTGTCTTGGAAGTCAGGGAGCCTTAGTTTGCCAAAATCTACTCCTGGAAACAGAAATCCAGTCTTCAGTTTTGGTTAACAGAGTCCATAGTAGTCTCAGGTACAGATATAAAAACTGCCTGATACTAATCCAGCCTGAGAATGAGTGAGCATCAATTAATATTTGAAAACTAAGCACAATACTTTTCAGAAAAACCGAACTTCAATATGAAGTGTGAGTATGTAAAAATACTAAGAATTAGAATAAAATTGACAAAGGTGTCCCTTGATACTTACTATCTGTATCTTGGGAACCAAAGATTCCTTCATTTTTCAAACATAGGAACTTGATAAATTTGGATAGCAAAGTGCTTTTAAATTCTTTTCTTTTGCTTATATGGATATAGAAAGGAACTTTAATGAAGAGTGTATTCTGGTTTTATAAATGGGTTTTCCCACTAATGCTTTGATCGTTGTGGCAACTGAGAATATCTTCTCTTTTGCATTTATGATTAAATTAATGGTTACCTGCATGTAAAAAAAATCTTCTATTGGGAGAAGCAGCAATTATGATTTTTAAGAGACATTTTATTATTGTACTTGAAAGGAATTTTATTTAATGTAAAAGTCTTTTTCCCCCTGTTTACAGGTTTCTGAAGGATTGTCATTTTTGCACAGCAGTGTGAAAATGGTTCATGGAAATATCACACCTGAAAATATAATTTTGAATAAAAGTGGAGCCTGGAAAATAATGGGGTTTGATTTTTGTGTATCATCATCCAATCCTTCTGAACAAGAGGTAATGAAGGTTTTAAATCTTCTAATTTTTAAAAAAGATTTTATTGTAAGCAACCTCTACACCCAACATGGGGCTCGAACTCACAACCCTGAGATCACGAGTCACGTGCTCCACAGACTGAGCCAGCCAGGTGCCCCAGTCTTCTAATTTTTTTTAAAGCTATGGAAATTTGTGATGCATCTGGAATGGACTAGAGAATTTGCATGCCTGATAAATGTGTAGAAATAGGCTATGTGGTACAATGTATGTTTAAATGTTTAACTTTATAGAAATTTCTAGTGTTCATTTTACCTAAGAGTATTCTTCAGCTTGGTAATTCCATAGTAATGTTACTTGAGTAAAGGATGCTAGAGTTAAACAAATCTCAGAACTGTTGGGTTAAGTAGGCTTTTTTTTCCTTAGCATGTCAAATACACTAACAAACATTGTGAATCTCTAGTAGTGTTTTCCTAATTTATTGGACTACAGAATCTTCTACAGGGAGCATGATAACAACAGTAGCAGTGATAATAATAGCTAACGTTTATTGAAGCACTTTACTAAACACTTTTTATGTATTTTCTTAACCACAGTCGGTGAAATACAGGAATAATATAGATGACTAAGTTAGGCTCATAGAATAAAATAATCTGCCTAAGTTTAGGCAGGTGGGTAAGTGGTAGAGCTAGGATTTGAACCCAGTCTCTCTGGTTCCAAAGTAGTGATTATCGTATCTGCCTATTTATACTTAGGAAATACTGTAATATTTCAAGTTTTTAATATATGTAGTTGTTAAAGGGATCCTGATTTGACCTAAGATAGATTTGTAATTGAAATAAACTCTTTTAAAGGAAGCAGAAAGAATTAGTATTGGTTGAATATACACTTCGGGTCAGACACTTTGTTAGGTTCATTTTTTCCCATGCATTTGTTTAATCTTACAACAACCTTTTGAACTTGTTAACTAAATCATGCAGCTAGTTAGTGAAAGAACAAGGCTTCAAATGATAATCTGAGTCCAGAAAACTTGAAGCTTATGTATCATAGAACATAGGTTCTACCTTTTCATATTCATATTGCATCTTATAGTGATAATTTGTCTTCTGGAAGAGAGGTCCAATCATCTGAAAGTTGCAAGAGTTCTTATTCATATCTCTCAGTTTGTCTAGTGTCCTTTCCAGATTTGAGAATTTGGGAATTTTAGGATTGAAGGTGGTAGTGTTTTTACTTGCATGACTGAATATGAATTTAAAATTAGGTTGCTACTGTTTGATAGTGGTTTGCCTTAATTTGAAATATTTAATCTTTGTAATCCCTTTTCTGTGTTCTTATAGCCTAAGTTTCCTTGTAAAGAATGGGACCCAAATCTACCATCATTGTGTCTTCCAAATCCTGAATATTTGGCTCCTGAATACATACTTTCTGTGAGCTGTGAAACAGCCAGTGATATGTACTCTCTAGGAACTGTCATGTATGCTGTATTTAACAAAGGGAAACCCATATTTGAAGTTAACAAGCAAGATATTTACAAGAGTTTTAGTAGGCAGTTGGATCAGGTAATTTGCCTTATATATAAATATTTGCTTGCATTAAAAATGTATTAAATTTTTCTTTGATTTTTTTTTTAAATGTCCCCAGAAAGGGGCGCCTGGGTGGCTCAGTTGGTTAAGCGTCCGACTTCGGCTCGGGTCATGATCTCATGGTTCGTGGGTTCGAGCCCCACGTCGGGCTCTGTGCTGACAGCTCAGAGCCTGGAGCCTGATTCAGATTCTGTGTCTCCCTCTCTCTGACCCTCCCCTGTTCATGCTCTGTCTCTCTCTGTCTCAAAAATAAATAAACGTTAATAAATAAATAAATAAATAAATAAATAAATAAATAAATAAATAAAATGTCCCCAGAAAATTCTGTAAAGTGAGACGAGTGTCTCATATTTTAAGTTTGCATAAAATCAACTTAACAAAAGTAATTCTATAAATAATGAGGGTCAAAGTTTGTTACCACAACTTTAATTGTGGCATTTATTTACTAGAGTGAATACTGAAATATGATCTAAAATGATGGGCATTTTGTTTTTGTCATAGAAACAATTTCAGGTATTGAAGATAAGTGTTTTAATTATCTTGCCACAGTAGAATTAGCAGTTTGTTCAGTGTAAAATATATTTTTGAATAAACTTAAAAAAGGTTTTTTTTGTTTTTTGTTTTTGCTTTAATTTTAATTTTTTTTTAAAAACTTATATCCAAATTAGTTAGCATATAGTGCAAAAATGATTTCAGGAGTGGATTCCTTAGTGCCCCTTACCCATTTAGCCCATCCCCCCTCCCACAACCCCTCTATAAACCCTCAGTTTATGAGTCTCTTCTGTTTTGTCCCCCTCCCTGTTTTTATATTCTTTTTGTTTCCCTCCCCTTATGTTCATCTGTTTTGTTTCTTAAAGTCCTCATACGAGTGAAGTCATATGATTTTTGTCTTTCTCTGACTAATTTCACTTAGCATAATACCCTCCAGTTCCATCCACGTAGTTGCAAATGGCAAGATTTCATTCTTTTTGATTGCCGAGTAATACTCCATTATATATATGTACCACATCTTCTTTATCCATTCATCCATTGATGGACATTTGGGCTCTTTCCATACCTTGGCTATTGTTGATAGTGCTGCTATAAACATGGGGGTGCATGTGTCCCTTTGAAACAACACCCCTGTATCCCTTGGATAAATGCCTAGTAGTGCAATTGCTGGATTGTAGGGTAGTTCTGTTTGTAGTTTTTTTGAGGAAAAAAAGTTTTTTTAAATAGACTGTTGACTGTAAATGCATTATCTTTTTGAATATTTTATGTTCATATTTAATAGTATTACTTTTTTGAATAGTTGAGTCGTTTAGGATCTAGTTCACTTTCAAATATACCCGAGGAAGTCCGTGAACATGTAAAACTACTGTTAAATGTAACTCCGACTGTAAGACCAGATGCAGATCAAATGACCAAGGTGAGTACACATGAATTCCTGCCTTAGGTGGAAGAGAGACAAGGAGTTAAAAGTAGATTAAGTGCTTCTAAAGCAAGATTTAGCCAGAGGCCCCAGATAACATCTGTATTCTCAAATGTGTTAAATATGCAACTTCTTTTAATCTTTAAACAGTTAAATAATTTATGTGTATAATTGCTGTGATGTAAAATAAGATTTCAGATAATTAGAATCCTAATAGTTATACAGGTGTAGAAATTCTGGACACCCCGAGAATTCACGGCCTTCTAATTTACTCATGTAAGCATGGATTTTAATAGTGCTCTTTATGCCTTCAAGATATTAAATCTTTCAGCATTTATTAGTTAGGTAAAGAAAATGTTACTGCCTAGGGAACTCACAGGTACCGACTGAAAAATTTGAACCTGAAAAGAAATTTGGTTATTCCTTATTTTGATTTTTATAATTAGAACTATTAAGTGCTTTTTAGTATTTTGCTAAATGTTTCTAAATTTTTTTTACTATATTATGGCAGTTTCAGGTATGAGAAGTACTTTAATATTTACCAAAATAATTTTATTTCCCTATTTTTAGATTCCCTTCTTTGATGATGTTGGTGCAGTAACACTGCAGTATTTTGATACCTTATTCCAAAGAGATAATCTTCAGAAATCACAGTTTTTCAAAGGACTGCCAAAAGTTCTACCAAAACTGCCCAAGGTTTGTTGTTGATCAGTTTTTTCTTATAGACAGGATTTTCATTTACTATAATAACTCTTCCAGAGAAATAAATAGAACTTTTGCCTTAGGTACATAAATGACTATAGAAGGCTGCAGACTGAAGCTAAAAGTTTAGTGGACCTTTTTCGTGGGGTCCAAAAATCATCTAAAAAATTAGGTAAAAAAATTAGAAGAATACTACCTATGCAAAGGTAGTGCTTGCACATTAAATGTCAGAAGACAGGTCCATAAGCTGTCATTGTGGAGATTTTTGCTTCACTAGCAATTAAGCGATACTTCTGTATTGATACTAGCCTCTCCAGTTCCTGTAACTCTCCTTCTCTGGCTTATTAAGTCATGAGTGTAATATAGTCTAAAATATGTTGGTGAATGCCATAGAAGTCAATGGTTGGAAAACTGGTGATTCCTGCAAAAATATCTCCAGTGTTTAATCTGCCGATACTCTTTGATTATTCACTGTTTGTTTAGTTAGCCCTTTACTTAGATGCTATGGAGAATAAAGAGGAAACATAAATATTGTTCTTGCTCTCAAGGCTCTTTCAGTAAGTGTAGATAGAGTCAATATGCATGAAACAACAATTAATAATACAGGACAGTTTTTAAATTGTGTGGTATGAATCGTAAGTAATGAAGAGGAGAAACAAATTAGTAAAGACTTAATGAAGGAAGGTTTCCTGAGGGAAATTACATGGTCATCTTC
This sequence comes from Felis catus, assembly GCF_018350175.1. NCBI lineage: Eukaryota > Metazoa > Chordata > Mammalia > Carnivora > Felidae > Felis > Felis catus. The sequence continues at coordinate 120,825,719 of NC_058374.1, forward strand.
CCCAAAGGGATTGGCATTTTAGACTGTAACTTCAATATTAACACTAAAGACCCGAAGTCAAATTTAGTTTTATGAAAACATTTTTGCCTTTCAGCGTGTCATTGTGCAGAGAATTTTGCCTTGTTTGACTTCAGAATTTGTAAACCCTGATATGGTACCTTTTGTTTTGCCCAATGTTCTACTGATTGCTGAAGAATGCACCAAAGAAGAATATGTCAAATTAATTCTACCTGAACTTGGCCCTGTTTTTAAACAGCAGGAGCCAATCCAGGTATGTATGTAAATACTCTTTCCTATTTGTTTTCTGTTACTTAATGATATTAGTCAATGATGACTATCACTGAAAACAAAAGAAATGGATGTGTGACTTTTTAAAAATTGAGGTAAGTATAAGAGACTTTTTTTTCCATTAGAACCTATTTTGCATATGTTTGAAGTGAACCATTCCTAAAATTATAATTAAACTTTGAAAGTAAATGTTGATAGCTCTCCGTAAGTTACCACCTCAGAAAATAAATTATATTGAGATCTGGCATACTGTTCTTATTGGACTTATTGAAAGTTATTGGTTTGTGAAAAGAAGTAGTTCTTTTTCTTCTGTACTTTTAAATATTTGTTTTTGTTTTTCTTTTTGTTATTTAGGGTCTTTAGCTTGTAGATAGTTTATGCCAGTTGTTTCTCTTTATTTTATTGCTGATAAATAGTTTTACCAGGAGGAGGAAAATGCTTACAGCACCATGGAAATAATGTATGTGTGTGTATTATAAGTTAAAATGTAATTAATTTCTGATGTTAGACTCTATTATAATATTTGTCAGATTCAAGGTAGTCTTGGGTTTTTAAAAAAATTTTTTTAGGGGCGCCTGGGTGGCTCAGTGGGTAAGCGTCCAACTTCAGCTCAGGTCATGATCTCACAGTCTGTGAGTTCAAGCCCCGTGTTGGGCTTTGTACTGACAGTTCAGAGCTTGGAGCCTGTTTCAGATTCTGCATCTCCCTCTCTCTCTACCCCTCCCCCACTCATGCTATGTCTCTCTTTGTCTCTCAAAAATGAATAGATGTTAAAAAAAATTAAAAATTGTTTGTGAGAGAGAGACATCATGAGCTGGGGAGGGGCAGAGAGTGAGGGAGACACAGAATCCGAAGCAGCTCTAGGCTCTGAGCTGTCAGCACAGATCCCGATGCAGGGCTCGAACTCACGAACTGTGAAATCATGACCTGAGCCGAAGTCAGATGCTTCATCAACTGAGTCACCCAGGCGCCCCAAGGTAGTCTTGGATTTAAGAGCAGTAGGGTCACACACCTGGGTTTGAATCTGGTCTTCTTCATCCTTATTAGAAGGATGACATGGGCAAGTCATTAGACTCTTAAAACCTTAGTTTTGCTCATTTCTGAAACAAAAGGGGTTGTTGAGATTAAATGAAATTTCTAGACACATAGTAAATATTACTACATATTTCTGCCATTCCATGGCAGTAGCATATTAATAAACCATCAGCTGTGTGATTTAATGGTTTTATAAGAGGCTATTTGCGGTCCTTCCTTTAAAAGGAGGGGAACAGAAGGAAGTCTGTGGTGGTAAAGCAAGAGTTCCTATGGCTAAGAAAGGGCAGATGAGGGAACTGTAGGTTTTGAAGCAGAGTTCCCCAAATATGGTCAAGATGTTAGGAGTGAAAGTGGCGGAGCCACATGTTCACTCATGAAACACTCATGTAGTCTGCATGAATAGAAGGGGCCATTTTTTCCTTATAATCTAGGTATGTGTGGCAACTAGGTGAGAAAACATGATTGGAGACTACTGAAAATGTCTCTTTTTAGAATTTTTCCTGACAGACCTTTTCATTTCTGTACCTTTTCTTCTGTTCTTAAACTTAGAAGCCAAGTAAACTACTTCTTTGGGATATCTGACTTTGCTGTTCTCAGGCTTTTTTTTTTTTTTTTTTTTTTTTTAAACCCATTGGATACCCAGATAGTGGTACTTACAGGTGAGTAATGTATTGCCGAAGATATGTGAGAGTTAGGAAATTAGTCTTCACTTAAATGTTTAAACTGAGAGCAAATGTTAAATATTGTGCTTCCAGAAATCTAAGAAACTTGATTTGTATGTTTTTGTCTTCCATGCCCTCAGGCTAGCAACATGGTGAGTGTCAAAATACAGAACTTACTTTTTTGAAGAGACTTTAAATTTTGTCATATGTGAAATCTTATAAAGATTCTAGGCTTTAATACATTGTTCCTTTTTTCTACACAGATTTTGTTAATTTTCCTACAAAAAATGGATTTGCTACTAACCAAAACTCCTCCTGATGAGATAAAGAACAGTGTCTTACCAATGGTTTATAGAGCACTAGAGGCTCCTTCCATTCAGATCCAGGTATAATATTTGATTTTTTTAAATAATGATTTTGATTTAAAAAAAAAAAAAAGAAAGAAGTACATTTTGGGTTTGAATTATAAAATCTTTTATATAAAGCTCAATAGTGATCTATATTATTAATCCATTGAATTGCATTATATACTGTTACTAAAATGTATCTGCTCCCAATTAATTTAAAGAATGTATTGACAAATATCTGTATTAACAAAGTAAAAGATTCATTGCTTTTATCTATCAAAAATGTTCTATTCTGAAAGATTTGATTTCTTATAGTTGAATCATTGTATATCTTCTTCCTAAATGAATAACTAACATAGGAATGAAATGTCAAAGATACATGTGACTTTTTTAATGAAAACATTAAGTAGGTATTCCCATATTCCTAATTTTTTTTCATGCTTGATAACTTACTTTTCTAAGTGTTCCTTCTATACTGAAGTTAATTTGTGTAGCAAGTAGATAGCAAACCAGACAGTAATTTAGTGTGACCATTCCTAATGCATATAGCTATTTCTGTGTGTCATAGAGGTTATGTTAAAACATCATGTACTTTGCCAAACTTAGTTCTTTAGCTTTGCTATTAAAATTTTGGTTCTATAGGGCTGTCTGGCAAAAAAATTTTGGATTGCTGTTAAAAGTATAATTTTTTCCTTTTTTTTTTTACTTTGGAAAATAAGTACCTATGTTAAGAACATCTCATTGCATAAATGGTTTTATATTTAAAGTTTCTTTGCCAGTATAGAAATTCTAGTAAAGAAAAACAGAATTTTAATTTTTAAAGGTTATTGACCAAAGCCTTTTTTTTCTAATGTGAACCTAATACCAGGGACACCTGGCTGGCTCAGTCAGTAGCGAATGCGACTCTTGATTTTGGGGTGTGAGTTCAAACTCCATGTTGGGTATGGAGATTACTTAAAAATAATGTGAACCTAATACTACGTGTATAAGGTCACTTTTTTGACTCATCTTAGTCTTTGTCTAGGTTTTTGCTTATTCAAAGTTGTGAGGTTCATGTTACATTTTTTCCATATAACGTCATGCCTTCTTAAAGGTGAGGATATGCTGGTTTTGTCCAAATGACATGGGACAAAGAAGTACTTACTTTTACTTTTTAGGCCTTTCCAAAGGAGTTATGAATTATAGCTTCTTAAAACATTCCCACAGGCCCTGTGTAGCCAACCTGGTTTTATGTTCACTGAGATTAGAAAGGAGAGAAATGTTGAGTGATGTGAAAGCTAATTTTTCTTCATAAGGGGGTTCATTTGGCCAATACACATCAGCCAATAAGTATTTATTGAAATAGTTAATATTTAAATCAGATTGACCTGTGTAGCTTTGCTGAATTTTAGAAACCCACATTTCTTGTATCATTCAGTATGTCTTTAGTCACCAGTCCAATTAATTAGTATCATCATTGCTTGGTAAGAGTGTTAAAGTTAAAAGACTATCTGATCTTTGGGAGAATACTAGAATAAGAGCAAGAAACAAAAGTCTTTATTTAAATGTTTATTTATTTTGAGAGAGAGATAGAAAACGAATGGGGGAGGGGCAGAAAGCGAGGGAGAAAGGATCCCAAGAAGCCTCCACACTATCAGCAGAGTCCAGTGTGGGGCTCAAACTCTCAAACCATGAGATCATGACCTGAGCCGAGACCAAGAAAGAATTGGACACTTAACTGTCTGAGCCATCCAGGCACCCCAAGAAACAAAAGTCTTCAAGTTTCAAGCAAGTAGAAGGCTGGAAAGTAACTTTGGAAATTCATTTTTGGAGTGATATTTTTTATTTAATTTTAATTTTTTTTTTTTTTTTTTTTTTTTTTTTTTTAGAGAGAGCACAAAGTGGGGAGAAGGGCAGAGGGAGAGAGAGAGAGAGAGAGAATCATAAACACAGGGAGAGAATCTCGACTCAGTGTGGAGCCCGACTTGGGGTTCCATTCCACAACCGTGGGACCATGACCTGAGCTGAGATCAAGAGTCAGATGCTCAACCAACTGAGCCTCCCAGGTGCCTCTGGAGTGATATTTTTAAAGTGAAGTTTGATTAGAAATATTTAGGAGGCTAAAGGGGGTTCAGAAATACATTTAGGAAAGTAGAAAATGATGTACAAAAATTAGGGTGCTTAGAGGCTTGAATAGAAATGTATATGTGAACCAAATAAATTTTTACCTTTAAAATTAAACTTAGAAGGTATGCTTTTTCTCCTCTCCCCACCACCAGTTATAAAGTATAAACTAAGAGGCAGAAATTCCTGAGAATGAGCTAATGACTTCCTTGAGTTTTGGTTTGTTTCAGTCTCCTGTTTCTAGGTTCTTCATCGTATTTCCTTCTTGGAAAAGAGCTCTTCTTCCCCACTTTTAGCTAAATGATTTAGACATAATTTAAGATTTGCCTCTTTATAACCTATTGCTAGGTTATACAGCACATGTATGCTTGCTCTCATGAATTAAAGGCTTGCTCTCATGAATTAAAGGCTGACCTTCCCTACAGAGGTCCCCTCTGGTAACAGGAGTACAGTATCTCATAAACTGCTCACTCTTGCCTATTCTTGCCCATCTTTGGAAAATGGGCATCCTTGAACGTAGCTTGTACTTCTTATCCTCAAGTTATGTCACACTTATTAATTACAGTTCTGAGTGGATATAAACATGCAACTCTTAATAGCTGCTTTTTGGAAATTGGGAGTAAAGCAAATAAAATACTTGGCCATTATTTTGATAACAGATTGTTAGTAGTTAATTTATTTCTGTCTGCTAACTACAAATGAATGTCTTTAAGTATACCGAATATTGTCTAACTCCTTCCCTGATACACAATTATGCCTCCATTTTCTTTAGTAATCCCTTTTTCTTTGCTTTGCTACAAGGAACATTCTGCTCTTATAAGGTATCTGAGATATATGTTCTTGAGCCAGTTAGTTCTCAAGCCATTTCTTGTTCTTTTCCTTATCTCATTTAGTCCCCCTTTTCCTCTGTTAGCCCCATTCAGAGTTCCCAGTTATAGTCATTTACATTGTGGCCAATATTAGTTAACAGTGTTTTAAATAACTTTTTCCTGTTTCTATGAGTTATACTTGCTTAAGTTTTAGAATTTGGAAGTGCTTAAACATATAAAGAAAATTAAAATCCTCTCTCAGAGATGCCCATAGTTAACATTTCCGTATCTATTCTTGAGTCTTTTTCCCTAAGCCTGTAGACAGACACATATGCATACATGTTTTAAAAACTGGGGTTACATAATAGTGTCTTATTGTATTTCTCCCCAATATTATAAAACAATCTTTTAAAATATGTTAAAGAAAATGTTTGTATTCTATTTTATGATAAGCTAAGAAATCCCTTATTTAAGAGGAATAGTTCTATGTTACTTTGTATTTAATCCTTATTGTGAAAGATAGCAAAACTTAGGTGTTCCCATTTTTAAATAATAAATGATGAATTGATGAATTGTGTTATCATGGAAAGAAATTAGGAATGAAGACCAAGGACTGTTGTTACCATAAGCTAGTTATATGACTTTGCATGATTTTGAGTAAGGTCCTTTTTAAATTTTTTAAAAAAGTTCTATTTATTTTGAGAGAGGGAGAGAGAGAGCATAAGCAGGGGAGGGGCAGACAGAGGGAGAGAGAGAATCCAAAGCAGGCTCTGCACTGTCAGCAGCAGAGCCCGATGCAGGGCTCAAACTCACAAACCATGAGATCATGACCTGAGCTGAAACCAAGAGTTGGACTCTGAACCGACTGAACCACCCACGCGCCCCTTGAATAAGATCTTTTGAGTCTGTTTTCTCATCTGTAAAATTGAAAATTAGTGACAACTCTTCTTTCAACTAGTTGTTGAAAGGAGCAAATGATAAAACATAAATAAAAGTTTATTTCAAACTATGTGACAAATTAGCTATGTAAATGCAAAATGTTTTTAATATGTGGGAGAAAGGATGAAGAAAGTCTTTCTCTAAGATTGAATCAGTGTATTTTCTTAATAGGAACTCTGTTTAAACATCATTCCAACCTTTGCAAATCTTATAGACTACCCATCCATGAAAAATGCTTTGATACCAAGAATTAAAAATGCATGTCTACAGACATCTTCCCTTGCTGTAAGTAATTGCATATTAATTTTTGCTTTTCTTTCACTTCTCATTGTTTTAAATCATTTTCTTATTATTAAATAACCCTTTAAAAAAATGTTTATTTATTTATTTTGAGAAAGGGAGATATAGTGAGCAGGGGAGGGGCAAAGAGAGGGAGAATCCCAAGCAGCCTCCACGCTGTCAGTGTATTAACTTCAACAAACTTCATTTATCTTTTTTTAAGTTTATCTTATTTATTTTGAGAGAGAGAGCATGCACATTCGCATGGGGGTAAGGGCAGAGAGAGAGGGAGAGAAGAAGAATTTCAAGCAGGCTCTGCACCGTCAGCATGAAGCCTGATGTGGGGCTCAAACTCAAGAACCATGAGATCATGACCGGAGCTGAAACCAAGAGTCGGATGCTCAACTGCCTGAGCCACCCAGGTGCCCCTAAATAACCCTTTTGTAATTTGTTCATATATTTCATCTTGGCTATAGGTAACCTATATAATATAGTACTATAGAAGTGAGCAATAAAAAAAAAAGTGAGCAATAGCTTTAGTTTTCCCTGATACATAATTTTGCATTATTACACCCCTGACCTTGCTCCTGTCCCCTAACTTTGAGTGCTTCACTAGAAAATCTGAGTAATTTTTCTTTCTTAATACTTTTCTGCTTTAATTCACAATTTATTTTGTTGGTAGTTTTGAAATAATCATGAGAGTTTAATTGGGTGTATAAGCCTATAATCATTCTGAATAGCTTCCTTTTGTAAACTGCCTTTATTTTTAGTAATCTATTTCTATATTTTTATATCCACCACTTACCTACTTTAAAAAAAAATAAGGGTACAATAAAACAATACATTAACAAGAATACAAGTGGCGGGAAATAGTTGTACTCAAAAATCTATGCCAAAGGCAGTTGATTCCTTTGAATACAGAATTTTTAACACTTATAGTTGTTGGTCAAGGAAGTAGAATAAATAACAGTTCTCATTATCTCATATTGAGAGGCATATGTATTCTCAACCTTTTCTCTAACAGTAGATCATAAGAATTTATCCCAGAAATAATTTTTAAGAAGTAACATTGAATATTCTCTTCAAATGGCAGCTTTAGAAAAGAGGGAGAAATGTTCTTCATTCATCTGATCCGTTCTTTATATTGTTGTTTGATAATGGTCATTAAATTTGCATTTTTTAAATATAGTTCTTTGGAGATCTCATTCATCTTTATTAGGTGAAATGTGAATTTAAATAAATATAAGCATTTGTAGCTTAATGGAATGATAGGCAAAAGCAATTTAAATGACATGATTTTACCTTATTAAAATGACATGATTTACCTAATGCATTTTAGTTTATGTTTTTTTGGTTCTAACGGCTCTGAGATAGAAAACAATACAAAAATAGGAAAAAGTATCATTGTTTACCAAAATGAACAAGTATGAAATGAGGTCAAGAAACCTGAGTTCTTTCTTAGTCTGACTCTGCTACTAACCTTCCTGTGCCACTGGGCAAGTTACTATACCCCCCTGAGTGTTTTTCTTCATCAGTATTAAAAAGACTTGAAATCCAGTTCTTTTCTCTGAAATTTTCTAATTTTTTTGATTGAATTTTCAAAATAGATGAAGTAATATACAGCTTAAAATTCCATTTTCTTTTTTTATCTTTCTTCCTTTTGATTTATTTATTTATTTATTTTAACATTTATTCATCTTTGAGAGATAGAGACAGAGCATGAGTAGGAGAGGAGCAGAGAGAAGGAGACACAGAATCTGAAGCAGGCTCCAGGCTCTGAGCTGTCAGCACAGAGCCCAATGCAGGACCCGAACTCATTGACTGCTAGATCATGACCTGAGCCGAAGTCGGACACTTAACCGACTGAGCCACCCAGGTGCCCCTAAAATTTCATTTTCAAAATGCCTTTTAAAAATCTGGGAGTACCTCGCTGGCTCAGTTGGTAGAGTATGGATGGGACTCTTGATCTTGGAGTTGTAAATTCGAGCCCCATATTGAGTATACAGATTAAAGTAAAGTAAAAAAAGCTTAAAAAAGGAAAAAGAAAAATCATTTAAGTCACACTTTTATTTTATGGTAGCATACATTTATTTTAGCATACATTTTGTCAAAGTGCATGTCTAGTTCAGTTCCAAGTATGTATGAGGTGGGAAGCATAGGTACTTAAATGATCTGTATTAATGCCTGGGGATGTTTATATCTCATTTTAAGATGGCAACTGAGCCCTCAAAGGCATGTTTACAAAGAATTATAATGAATGCATTTAGAGCAGTAACTCTGGAATGGATTTGCATTTTATATACCATGTATGATGCTCCTGCCTTCAGAGGGGCAAATGTGAATTCCTGAATTGCATTCATGGACATAAGGTTAAAAGATTCTAACTGGGAAGTTCCTAAAATGTGAGTCATGAGTTAGAATTGTGGTTTAATACTGTTTAAATAAAGAAAAAATAAATTCGACACAGAGGTAGGTAAAATAAGAGCTCTATTTCTTCATGACTTACATGACTAATAGTTTATATTAAAAATAAAAATAAAAGTAAACTAGGACTTCTAGGTTCTCTTCATACACACACACACACACACACACACACACACACACACACACACACACATACACACGGCAATTCCTTTTAAAATACTGATTCTAGGGGCGCCTGGGTGGCGCAGTCGGTTAAGCGTCCGACTTCAGCCAGGTCACGATCTCGCGGTCCGTGAGTTCGAGCCCCGCGTCAGGCTCTGGGCTGATGGCTCAGAGCCTGGAGCCTGTTTCCGATTCTGTGTCTCCCCTTCTCTCTGCCCCTCCCCCGTTCATGCTCTGTCTCTCTCTGTCCCAAAAATAAATAAACGTTGAAAAAAAAATTAAAAAAAAAATACTGATTCTAAGAGCAAATTAAGACTTTAGCTATCTTTTTTTGAATTTGTAATACTCCTTATTTTTGAATTTCAGAAAACAATTGTATGTTATTTTTCAGATTTTTTTCTATCTTTCTTGTAGAAATATGGTGTTTTTTTAACCAACTAAATTATTTTGTTTTTCTTAGTTTTTTTAACTGGAATTTTATTGATTTTATTCTTTTTTAAAAAATTGAAATGTAATTAATATCCAGTGTTATATTAGTTTCAGGTGTACAATATAATGATTCAACAATTCTGTACGTTACATCAAATAAGTATATTCTTAATCCCCTTTATTTCACTCAATTCCCTACCCATCTCTCTTCTGGCAACCACCAGTTTTTGTTTTTGTTTTTGTTTTTTTTTTTGGTTTGTCTCTTTTTTTCTCCTTGAAGTAATTATCTTAATAAATTCAAGCCAAAAAAATAGGGTGTGAAATATTTATCAAAATAGTCAAGCAAATATAGATAGAATTTTGGTGAAAGAGTTCCTAAGTATTAGGTTTTAATGTCGGTATTAAAGATATATTTAGAAATAGAAAACTTCAGGTAGGGTAAAGTACAGATAATTTTCACATGTTGTTGAAATATTTAAGAATGAATTAAACCTGAGTTAGAGAAAAGTACTGGAAGCCTAGTAAACTTGATCACTTGGTAGGAGAATGTAGTCCTTTTTATAATTCAGATGTCCCCCCCAAAATATTGTTAATAAACGCATATATAGTAAAGCTTCTCAAATCCTAATCACTTCATTTAAAAGGATACAAAATTGAAGTCATTCCTTACCTTTAGCTAACTAGTGTCCTGGTAAAGCAATCATAAATTCTTCCTGAAACAAGTCTAGGGGAGTTAGTAAATACATGGATTTCCTATGTTAATAAAGGATGAGAGCTTTTAAACTTCATCCTACTTTTATTCTTGAGATTTTAACATATCTACATGAAGATTAAATTTATACTTAAACATTTTGTTCTAGATTGCAAGACTTTAAGTGACTAATGCAATTTACCTCTCTTAATAGGTTCGTGTAAATTCATTAGTGTGCTTAGGAAAGATTTTGGAATACTTGGATAAGTGGTTTGTTCTTGATGATATCCTGCCCTTCTTACAACAGATTCCATCCAAGGAACCCGCAGTCCTCATGGGAATTTTAGGTAGCTGAAAATTTAATGTTATTTGATGCTACTTTATTGTTTTATAGTCACGCAAATGAATTTTCCAAATTATAAAACCTTTGTATCCTTTTTTCAAGTATATAGCATTCAGTAATTGAAGAATGATGGGATAAATACCATGATATAACTTTTCTTTGTGTTAATTTTAGCAAATTAGACATTTGGGAATCCTAGCTTCACAAATACCATGATAGCATGTAGTTTTCCCTATAAAATGATGCCAAATAGGAGAGGCAAACAAAGCTACATGACATGCTGATACCAGTCTTAATAGTAAAATTTGATAGTTATTTGGTACCCAATTTGTAAGAGGCACTGTGTTGAGTATTTTCTTTGTGTTATCTCTTGTCCTCTCCAAATTCCAATGAGATAGCTACTGTTATTTCTGTTTTACAGTACGGAAATTGAGGCTCAGGGTTGAAGTAAGTTATTCAAGATAACACAACTGAAAAGTGGTAGAGCTGGTTTTTAATTTATATATGTTTAAATCTTAACCAGTATGTTTCACTGCTAAGTGATGTGTTGATGAAGCATATTAGCTTTACAGCACATTCTGTTCTATTAGCATAATTACAAATTACTCTGTCAAGAAACTGAAATTGTTTGTAAATAGTTACAGTTTTGATAGTCCAATCTGGAAATGCTGGGGTCTGCTATACTAATGGAAACAGACATACTTTTAGTATCACAAAAACATTAGCAAGTTTAGTTTTTACTGAAGTTAAAGTTTATTAATTTTAAAGAAAAATGAAATTACTCAGCCGTGTATTTTTAACACTTACTAAAGTACTAAGGTGCCTGGTCTATAGAAAGCCCTCAGTAAATATTTGTAGGAATGGTCAGCAAGTAATTTATTGTAGACCTTTGTAGACATGGTATATGGTATGAGACTTTGAGCTCAAATAAATTAGTCTTCCTGAAAAAGAGTTTATCATAGTGGAAAGAGCCCTAGCTTCTGTCCTGGCTGTGTCAGTTCCTGGAATGACTTAGAAAAATTTCATCTGTCAGATGAGGGTAAAAATACATCATTGTAGGAGTTTTATGAGAATTCAGTGAGAAAATGGGCAGGGAGAAGTAATGAGCATAGTACCCAGCAAATAAGCATTTAATAGGTGCTCAGTAAAGTTACTCTTTGACTATATAAGTGAAATTTACATTAACATGAAAATAATAACATATGGTGTGTTCTAAAGCTATGGATTATATACAAAACATTTATAACACAAGCATTCAGAGAATGAGAAACAAATGTGCTCAGTTTACCAACTGAAGGCTTTGTGGAATAGTTGTAATACGCAGGCTCTGGAAGTTTGAGTAAATAGGTGAGACAACTAGGAAAGGATTGTGTGGAGTTGAATTAAATTATTAAAGTTTTAAACATGTTAAATCTGGTTAAAGAAGTGAATAAAGGTATAACCTATACTCACATACTTGTGAAATAGATGTCTCGAGTTTGGGTGAGAAGTCTCAAATACATATTTAGGTGTTTTCAGGAGAGAGGATCATTCTGTAACCTTACTGTTGCACTGTAGTAAGGCTTTTAATATTATACTAATATTAAATGTGCTCTTAAGCCAAGCAAGTACAGGTTAAATATGTCATGGTTTAAACTGATGATAAAGCTGAAATCATTCTTATCCATATTTAAGAGCATCCTCATTCTAGGCACTGATAAGAAAAAATTTGTAATTAAACTGATTATCAAGAGATTTCATATAGATACAATATTTTCCTAGTATCTATGAATTTGTGGTATTGGATTATAAAATTTGTCTCATTGTTTTCTATCAGGTATTTATAAATGTACCTTTACACATAAGAAGTTGGGAATCACCAAAGAACAGCTTGCTGGAAAAGTATTGCCTCATTTGATTCCCCTGAGTATTGAAAACAATCTTAATCTCAATCAGGTAGGAGTATTTTGTGTTTTATTCAATTTGTCCAGTTTATTGTTTTCTTGGAATTAAATAAAGAAATATATTACATTTAAATGTTGCTAAAACAAGGAAAAATATGTCACAGAGTTCAATAAAGAAAATTGTGGGTTCAAAGTAAGGAGTATGTGAGTTGGAAGGATGGATTATTGAAGGCCTCATTGGGAGATAGTAAATGACTAGAACATTGAAAGATATGTAGGATTTTGGGCTAATTCAAATTTGGGGCTGGAAAGTTGACATGAACAAATTAAAAATGAATGTGATGTGTCTGGGGTGTGTATTTTTTATTTATTGCTACATAACAAATCACCACAAACTAGATGGTTTTCATAGTTTCTGTGGGTCAGCCAAGCCAGGGCATGGATTCTCTGTTCAGAGTTTCTCACGGTGCTGCAGTCAAAGGCTGGGGCCTCATCTGAAGGCTCAAATGGGGGAAGGACAGATCTGCTTCTAAGCTTACTTACATGGTTGTCAGGATTCAGTTCCTTTTAGGTTGTTTGACCAGGGGCCTCAGTTTCTAGCTGTGTCAGCTCTCCTTGCTTCATGGGTCTTCCAACATGGCAACTTGTTTCATCAAAGTGGGAGAGAGAGTCTGCTAGAAAGATGGAAGTTACAGCATCTTATATTGTAATCAAGAAAATGACGTCCTATTACCTTTGCAAGTCAGGACCAGCAAGGTCCTGCCCACACTCAAAGATAGGGAATTACACAAAGGCCTGAGCAGCAGAATGAGGAGATAATTGGGAACCGATTTAGAGTCTATCAGCCACAGAGAATGAATAATCCAGTTTGACTGAGAGATACCTGTAAATCAGTAGGGCAGTAATGGAAGAGAGATAAATTGAGACTAGAACAGGTAGACTTTAAATGGCTGTCTGATTTAGGTGTTTGCTTTTTGTTGTTGTGTTTGTTTTTTATTTTAATTCTAGTATAGTTAACATACAGTGTGATATATTAGTTTCAGGTGTACTTAGGTATTTGAACTTCCAAGATGTGGTAAACATTTGAGCAAAAAGGTAATGTGTTCAAACATTATTATGCAATTATCTCTCTGTATACCTCTATCACTGTAGTTGTCATAGGTATTGTCTGCCTTTCCCAGAAGGCTGGTTATTATATCTTATTCTTTATTATAGCCCCAGCACTTAATGCAGTGCCAGAAACAAAAATATTTATTAAATTGAGAGAAAATTTGAGTTACCGAGTAATGACAAGTCATTTTGTTTACCATAGAACTGGTGTTTAATGGAGTATGATGGAAAAATACTGGGATTAGTTGGTTACTGTTTAATAGGGAGTGTCAGAAATGGATAGGCAGGCAAGATTGAGAATTAAGTACTGAAAGTGAATTAGAGCAATGAAGGAAACAGAAGCTGGAGTTAAGCAGGAAAGCTTTTGGCTTATAGGGGAGAGTGCCTAGGGAAAGGAGTTTTGGAGTTAGAGAAATTTATAAAATTAATCAGATCTAAAATTCCCTATGAAGTGGTTGGGTAAGCCTCTGAAAGTTTGTGTCCCTAAATTTCAATTTTTGGCTTGATAGTTTCTTCATATCTTGGGTGGCAGGGTTGAGGTTACAACTGGCAAAAAGGGAAACAATGAATAATATTGAGGAAAAATAGGATGATGATAATGCCTAAGATAATCCAGCTTTTGGTCATTTCTGTTCTTAGTTCTCATATATATGATCTAGCATGTTTTTAAATATTCCCAAATGCTTATATCAGGATATATAATTTCATATGAAATGTGGTGTTTATTTTCTTCAGCTTTATGGTTGATATTTTTAGGGACCTATTTTCATCAACAGAATACTTTGATTCATATCTTCTGGTATTTCGAGATAGTTAACATGGGTGTGGTCTGCTTTCCTATTCATTTCATGGACAGGGTTCCTGATTTAAGAGTGCCCTCAGGGCACCTGGGTGGCTCAGTCAGCTAAGCATCCAACTTCTGCTCAGGTCATGATCTCACAGCTCTTGAGTTCAAGCTCCACATCAAGATATCTGCTATCAGTGCAGTGCCTGCTTTGGTTCCTGTCTTCCTCTCTTTCTGTCCCTCCCCAGCTTGTGCTTTCTCTCTGTATCAAAAATAAAAACATAAAAAAGAAAAAAAAGAAAAAAGAAAAAAAAAGAAAGAGTGCCCTCTTCTGTAAATTCTGACTTAAAATAATCTAAGTGTATTTTGCATTATGTGAGAAAGATAATGTGATTTAGGAAAGTACATTTTTTGCATTTGATTGTAAAATAGCAAATACCAAGCAACAGTCAAAACACATCACAACTTATGTTGAGTGGGGGTTCCAAAGACCACCTTCGGATTCATTGATTCACTAGGAGTCCTCACAGGCCTCAGCATATAGTTGTACTCGTGGCTATGGTTTTTATGGCAAAAGGGTATAAAGCAAAATCAGCAAAGGGAGAAGGCTTATAGGGCAATGTCTGGAGGAAACGAGATTCAAGCTTCCAGAGTCATCTCCTCAATGTACTTATTTTCCCTGGTAATGAGTTGTGACAGTACATGTGAAGTGTTGTAGCTCCATCTGCCTGTCATGTACTCAAATTCCAGATTCCCTGAAGAAAAGCAGATGCTTAGCATAAAACATAGTCTTTGTTTAGTTTAGTGAGCCACTGTCATCAATTAATGGTGGGAACCCTTGTAAAATCTGAGTTTCTGGACACTGGCCAGTGGCCAACCTTGCAAGCAGGCCTTTTCAAAGATGGAAGTTCAGGCCTACTATGTTAATTCTTCTGCACCAACTACATACAACAATATGGATGAATCTACAAACATATGTTGAGCCAGTGAAGCCAGACACAGAAGAAGATCTACCTAATGATTCTATATAGAGTACAAAAAACAGTCAAAACTACACTGCCAGAGGTCAGACTAGTGTTTACTCAGAGGGTAAGGTGGTGGGAAGTACCGAGAAGGGGGCACAAGGAAGCCTGTGGGGTGCTGCTAATGTTCTTTTTCTGCATTCAGTTTGTGAATTTTTTGATATGAGCACCTATATGTATACTTTTCTGCTACTATGTTTTACTTCATTGCAAAGTAAAAAGAAAACTAATCAGCAGAGAGTCAGTCAAAGTAAACCGCCAAGAAAATAATGCCTTTTGTTAACTCTCTTTGGTAAGACAAAGGATGAACAGATGGTTGAGCATGGTGAGAAGCAGGGTCATGTAGAAACTAGTACAAGCTCTGGAGACAGACTTTTATGAATTCCAATCCTGCCATATGTTATTTAGTATCTCATACTAAGTTGCTTTGTCTCTCACTAAGCCAGAAGTTCCTCATTTATAAGATAGAGATATTAATAAACCTATTTTGAGGAGCACCCAGCACAAAAATAGAAGATTTGGGAGGGGAAGAACACAGTTTCTGGATTCTTCCTGTAATGTATGGTATTATTCAAATAAATTGTTCATGATGATTGGAGGCACTCTAAGAATCATCATTTAAGCAAAGCCTGAACCACATTATGGCATGGTATTAGATATACTTTAGGAACTTTAATTATTTGAAAGTTAAACTAAATACATTTAATATTTCTTTGTAGAAAGCAGATTTATTTTAGCCAAACATGTCATTTTTGTAACAATCTGAATAAACTAATTTTTTTATTATGTATTTTTTTTTCAGTATATGAAGTTTATTGTCAAATTGGTTTCCATACAACACCCAGTGCTCATCCCAAAAGGTGCCCTCCTCAATACCCATCACCCACTCTCTCCTCCCTCCCAACCCCCATCAACCCTCAGTTTGTTCTCAGTTTTTAAGAGTCTCTTATGCTTTGGCTCTCTTCCACTCTAACCTCTTTTTTTTTTTTTCCTTCCCCTCCCCCATGGGTTTCTGTTAAGTTTCTCAGGATCCACATAAGAGTGAAACCATATGGTATCTGTCTTTCTCTGTATGGCTTATTTCACTTAGCATCACACTCTCCAGTTCCATCCACGTTGCTACAAAAGGCCATATTTCATTTTTTCTCATTGCCACATAGTACTCCATTGTGTATATAAACCACAATTTCTTTATCCATTCATCAGTTGATGGACATTTAGGCTCTTTCCATAATTTGGCTATTGTTGAGAGTGCTGCTATAGACATTGGGGTACAAGTGCCCCTATGCATCAGCACTCCTGTATCCCTTGGGTAAATTCCTAGCAGTGCTATTGCTGGGTCATAGGGTAGGTCTATTTTTAATTTTTTGAGGAACCTCCACACTGTTTTCCAGAGTGGCTGCACCAATTTGCATTCCCACCAACAGTGCAAGAGGGTTCCCGTTTCTCCACATCCTCTCCAGCATCTATAGTCTCCTGATTTGTTCATTTTGGCCACTCTGACTGGCGTGAGGTGATGTCTGATGTGGTTTTGATTTGTATTTCCCTGATGAGGGGCGACGTTAAGCATCTTTTCATGTGCCTGTTGGCCATCCGGATGTCTTCTTTAGAGAAGTGTCTATTCATGTTTTCTGCCCATTTCTTCACTGGATTATTTGTTTTTCGGGTGTGGAGTTTGGTGAGTTCTTTATAGATTTTGGATACCAGTTCTTTGTCCGATATGTCATTGCAAATATCTTTTCCCATTCTGTTGGTTGCCTTTTAGTTTTGTTGGTTGTTTCCTTTGTTGTGCAGAAGCTTTTTATCTTCATAAGGTCCCAGTAGTTCATTTTTGCTTTTAATTCCCTTGCCTTTGGGGATGTGTCAAGTAAGAGATTGCTACGGCTGAGGTCAGAGAGGTCTTTTCCTGCTTTCTCCTCTAGGGTTTTGATGGTTTCCTGTCTCACATTCAGGTCCTTTATCCATTTTGAGTTTATTTTTGTGAATGGTGTGAGAAAGTGGTCTAGTTTCAAATCTGCATGTTGCTGTCCAGTTCTCCCAGCACCATTTGTTAAAGAGACTTTTTTCCATTGGATGTTCTTTCCTGCTTTGTCAAAGATGAGTTGGCCATACGTTTGTGGGTCTAGTTCTGGGGTTTCTATTCTATTCCATTGGTCTATGTGTCTGTTTTTGTGCCAATACCATGCTGTCTTGATGATTACAGCTTTGTAGTAGAGGCTAAAGTCTGGGATTGTGATGCCTCCTACTTTTGGTCTTCTTCAGAATTACTTTGCCTATTTGGGGCCTTTTGTGGTTCCATATGAATTTTAGGATTGCTTGTTCTAGTTTCGAGAATGCTGGTGCAATTTTGATTGGGTTTGCATTGAATGTGTAGATAGCTTTGGGTAGTATTGACATTTTGACAATATTTATTCTTCCAATCCATGAGCATGGAATGTTTTTCCATTTCTTTGTATCTTCTTCAATTTCCTTCATAAGCTTTCTGTAGTTTTCAGCATACAGATCTTGTACATCTTTGGTTAGATTTATTCCTAGGTATTTTATGCTTCTTGGTGCAATTGTGAATGGGATCAGTTTCTTTATTTGTCTTTCTGTTGCTTCATTATTAGTGTATAAGAATGCAATTGATTTCTGTACATTGATTTTGTATCCTGCAACTTTGCTAAATTCATGTATCGGTTCTAGCAGATTTCTGGTGGAGTCTGTCGGATTTTCCATGCATAATATCATGTCATCTGCAAAAAGTGAAAGCTTGACTTCATCTTTGCCAATGTTGATGCCTTTGATTTCCTTTTGTTGTTTGATTGCTGATGCTAGAACTTCCAACACTATGTTAAACAACAGCGGTGAGAGTGGGCATCCCTGTTGTGTTCCTGGTCTCAGGGAAAAAGCTCTCAGTTTTTCCCTGTTGAGGATGATGTTAGCTGTGGGCTTTTCATAAATGGCTTTTATGATCTTTAAGTATGTTCCTTCTGTCCCGACTTTCTCGAGGGTTTTTATTAAGAAAGGGTGCTGGATTTTGTCAAAGGCCTTTTCTGCATCGATTGACAGGATCATATGGTTCTTATCTTTTCTTTTATTAACGTGAGGTATCACGTTGCGAATGTTGAACCAGCCCTGCATCCCAGGAATGAATCCCACTTGATCATGGTGAATAATTCTTTATATGCTGTTGAATTCGATTTGCTAGTATCTTATTGAGAATTTTTGCATCAATATTCATCAGGGATATTGGCCTGTAGTTCTCTTTTTTTACTGGGTCTCTGTCTGGTTTAGGAATCAAAGTAATACTGGCTTCATAGAATGAGTCTGGAAGTTTTCCTTCCCTTTCTATTTCTTGGAATAGCTTGAGAAGGATAGGTATTATCTCTGCTTTAAACATCTGGTAGAACTCCCCTGGGAAGCCATCTGGTCCTGGACTCTTATTTGTTGGGAGATTTTTGATGACTGATTCAATTTCTTTGCTGGTTATGGGTCTGTTCAAGCTTTCTATTTCCTCCTTCCACGTTTTAGAAGTGTGTGGGTGTTTAGGAATTTGTCCATTTCTTCCAGGTTGTCTAATTTGTTGGCATATAATTTTTCATAGTATTCCCTGATGATTGCTTGTATCTCTGAGGGATTGGTGGTTGTAATAATTCCATTTTCATTCATGTTTTTATCTATTTGGGTCATTTCCCTTTTCTTTTTGAGAAGCCTGGCTAGAGGTTTATCAATTTTGTTTATTTTTTCAAAAAACCAACTCTTGTTTTCGTTGATCTGCTCTACAGTTTTTTTAGATTCTATATTGTTTATTTCTGCTCTGATCTTTATTATTTCTCTTCTTCTGCTGGGTTTAGGCTGTCTTTGCTGTTCTGCTTCATTTCCTTTAGGTGTAATGTTAGATTTTGTATGTGGGATTTTTCTTGTTTCTTGAGATAGGCCTGGATTGCAATGTATTTTCCTCTCAGGACTGCCTTCACTGCATCCCAAAGCATTTGGATTGTTGTATTTTCATTTTCGTTTGTTTCCATACATTTTTAAATTTCTTCTCTAATTGCCTGGTTGACCCATTCATTCTTTAGTAGGGTGTTCTTTAACCTCCATGCTTTTGGAGGTTTTCCAGACTTTTTCCTGTGGTTGATTTCAAGCTTCATAGCATTGTGGTCTGAAAGTATGCATGGTATGATTTCAATTCTTGTATACTTATGAAGGGCTGTTTTGTGACCCAGTATGTGATCTATCTTGGAGAATGTTCCATGTGCACTCAAGAAGAAAGTATATTCTATTGCTTTGGGATGCAGAGTTCTAAATATATCTGTCAAGTCCATCTGATCCAATGTAGCATTCAGGGCCCTTGTTTCTTTATTGACCGTGTGTCTAGATGATCTATCCATTTCTGTAAGTGGAGTGTTAAAGTCCCCTGCAGTTACCACATTCTTATCAATAAGGTTGCTTATGTTTGTGAGTAATTGTTTTATATATTTGGGGGCTCCTGTATTCGGCACATAGACATTTATAATTGTTAGCTCTTCCTGATGGATAGACCCTGTGATTATTATAGAATGCCCTTCTTCATCTCTTGTTACAGCCTTTAATTTAAAGTCTAGTTTGTCTGATATAAGTATGGCTATTCCAGCTCTCTTTTGACTTAAGTGGCATGATAAATAGTTCTCCATCCCCTCACTCTCAATCTGAAGGTGTCCTCAGGTCTAAAATGAGTCTCTTGAAGACAGCAAATAGATGGGTCTTGTTTTCTTATCCATTCTGATACCCTGTGTCTTTTGGTTAGCGCATTTAGTCCATTTACATTCAGTGTTATTGTAGAAAGATATGGGTTTAGAGTCATTGTGATGTCCGTAGATTTCATGCTTGTAGCGATGTCTCTGGTTCTTTGTCTCACAGGGTCCCCCTTAGGGTCTCTTGTAGGGCTGGTTTAGTGGTGACGAATTCCTTCAGTGTTTGTTTGTTTGGGAAGACCTTTATCTCTCCTTCTATTCTAAATGACAGACTTGCTGGAGAAAGGATTCTCGGCTGCATATTTTTTCTGTTCATCACATTGAAGATCTCCTGCCATTCCTTTCTGGCCTGCCAAGTTTCAGTAGAGAGGTCCATCACGAGTCTTATAGGTCTCCCTTTATATGTTAGAGCATGTGTATCTCTAGCTGTTTTCAGAATTTTCTCTTTATCCTTGTATTTTGCCAGTTTCACTGTGATATGTCGTGCAGAAGATCGATTCAAGTTATGTCTGAAGGGAGTTCTCTGTGCCTCTTGGATTTCAATGCCTTTTTCCTTCCCCAGATCCGGGAAGTTCTCAGCTATTATTTCTTCAAGTACCCCTTCAGCACCTTTCCCTCTCTCTTCCTCCTCTGGAATACCAATTATGCATATATTATTTCTCTTTAGTGCATCACTTAGTTCTCTAATTTTCCCCTCATACTCCTGCATTTTTTTACCTCTCTTTTTCTCAGCTTCCTCTTTTTCCATAATTTTATCTTCTAGTTCACCTATTCTCTCCTCTGCCTCTTCAATCCGAGCCGTAGTTGTCTCCATTTTATTATGCAGTTCATTGCAGCATTTTTTAGCTCCTCCTGGCTGTTCCTTAGTCCCTTCATCTCTGTAGGAAGAGATTCTCTGCTGTCCTTTATACTGTTTTCAAGCCCAGCGATTAATTTTATGACTATTATTCTAAATTCACTTTCTGTTGTATTGTTTAAATCATTTTTGATCAGTTCATTAGCTGTTGTTATTTCCTGGGCGTTTTTCTGAGGGGAATTCTTCCATTTCGTCATTTTGGATAGTCCCTGGAGTGGTGTGGGACTGCGGGGCACTTCCCTTGTGCTGTCTTGAATAACTTGCGTTGGTGGGCGGGGCCGCAGTCAGACCTGATGTCTGCCCCCAGCCCACCTCTGGGGCCACAGTCAGACTGGTGTGTGCCTTCTCTTCCCCTCTCCTAGGGGCGGGATTCACTGTGGGGTGGTGTGGCCTGTCTGGGCTACTTGCACACTGCCAGGCTTGTGGTGCTGGGGATCTGGCGTTTTAGCTGGGGTGGATCAGCAAGGTGCAAGGGGCAGGGGCAGGCTCAGCTCGCTTTTCCTTCGGAGATCCACTTCGGGAGGGGCCCTGCGGCACCGGGAGGGAGTCAGACCCGCCGGAGGGATGGATCCTCAGAAGCACATCTTTGGGTGTTTGCACGGTGCCAGCAAGTTCCCTGGCAGCAACTGGTTCCCTTTGGGATTTTGGCTGGGGGATGGGTGAGGGAGATGGTGCTGGCGAGCGCCTTTGTTCCCCGCCAAGCTGAGCTCTGTCTTCCGGGGCTCAACAATTCTCCCGCTCGTTGTCCTCCAGCCCTCCCATTCTCTGAGCAGAGCTGTTAGCTTATAACCTTCCAGATGTCAAGTCCCGCTTGCTGTCGGAACACACTCTGTCCGGCCCCTCCGCTTTTGCAAGCCAGACTTGGGGCTCTCTTGGCTGGCGGGCCGCCCCTCCGTCCTGGCTCCCTCCCGCCAGTCCGTGTAGGGCGCACCGTCGCGCCACCCTTCCTACCCTCTTCCATGGGCCTCTCATCTGCGCTTGGCTTTGGAGACTCCTTTCTGCTAGTCTTCTGGCGGTTTTCTGGGTTATTTAGGCAGGTGTAGGTGGAATAAGTGATCAGCAGGACGCGTGGTGAGCCCAGCATCCTCCTATGCCGCCATCTTCTCAGGATCCTCTAATAAACTAATTTTTTAATGCACTATTAAGTGGGTTGTTTCCAGATATGCACAAATTCAGATGGTCACTTTTGGATTATTCTAGGAAAGTCAATATGTAATAACTGGTGGGGGTAAATTTATAAGACCCTTGAATAATAGCTGTTAGACAACTCAGGCTAGAAAACCCATTGAGATATGTTTTCTGGAAGTTAGAAAGCCTCCTCAACCTTACCACCATCATACAGAGATATTGTAAAAGCTTGCTGTGATTGCTGAGTTTAAATATACTATTTTTGTGACATCCGTACTCTGAGTGGGTCGTATACTGGTAAAAATGAGAGTATTATGATTAACTTGTTAAATTCTCTTATTACATTACATTTGCTGCTAACTTGAAACATTGTAACTGTATCACTTTCTTATTACACCAGTTCAATTCTTTCATTTCCGTCATAAAAGAGATGCTTAACAGATTGGAGTCTGAACATAAGACTAAACTGGAACAACTTCAAATAATGCAAGAACAGCAGAAGTAAGTAGGTTGCATATGAATTGTACATGGCCCAACAGTGACACTAAAGTGACCTCATGATTGATTTTCTGGAATAAGGACCCAAAAAATTGATGGATTCCTGTTTTTTTAAATGAAGTTTATTATTTTGATTCCAGTATAGTTAACATACAGTGTTATATTAGTTTCAGGTGTACAGTATTGTCATTCAAAAATTCTATACATTATTACTCAGTGCTCATTATTAATCCCCTTCACCTATTCTACATATCCCCCCATTCATCTCCCCTCAGGTAATCATCAGTTTGTTCTGCATAGTAAAAAATTGATGGATTTCAATTTGATCACATGTAAAACATTTAAAAATTTTCCAACATGTTAAGTTGAACTGAGTTAAAATAGAATATTGTGGAAAATCCAGTGTCATTTCTGAGTGCAAAAGTGTAATATGATAATCGTAAGATTTTCTATATGTAAAGAAAATTCTATTGCTGAGAAAGTCTCTTGTCAGCATTAGCTACTAGTGTTGTAAATTCAGAGTGCTAATGACGAAGAGCACCGCTTACAAATATTTTTCAAATCTATGAAACCCTAGTATTTTGATCTCACCCTTTTTCTTTTCTCTGATTCCAGAAACATTTATAGAGCATTCATTTCATATTTAATACCACAACATTCACTTCCGTTTCTTTAAGGGAGGATTTTCCAAATTATTTGCAAAATACTAGTTTTCAAAGAAAGAAGGGAAAGATAAAATTACTTACTGGAGAATGCCGGTTTATTAAAATAAAATCACTATATTTGTTTCCCAGAAAAAAACACGTGATTTTAAGATGGCTGTTAAATCCTGAGCCAAAAGACATCAGATACTCACTAAAATTTATACCAATTATGAGCAAGGTCCCCACGTATAAAATTTTTTAGGTTCTGCCCCAGAGT
This sequence comes from Felis catus, assembly GCF_018350175.1. NCBI lineage: Eukaryota > Metazoa > Chordata > Mammalia > Carnivora > Felidae > Felis > Felis catus. The sequence continues at coordinate 120,849,147 of NC_058374.1, forward strand.
GAGATGAAGGCTTATGGAAGCAAATACACCAGGTGTAGGATGACTTGAAATAGCCCTTGGTACGCTCTAAATATTCTATTCTCTAAATATTCAGTGACGTAGATATTTATGTCATTTCGTGGGTTGACTGTATTAACACAGGAACACTGAAAAATAATTTTTAAAAATTTATAAGAGAAAATTTTAATATCTAGTATTTGTACTTGAGGTGTAAACGAACTCTTCTTTTTTCTTTTTCTTATCTAAATCTTGCCTGGTTTTCAAGGCATGGATCTGGCCCATCACAGTGATTGTAGTGTTTATTATTAGAATCAGGTTCTGAATTTAATCACATCAAGTCCTACATATCATACCTTGTTTCTCAGTGATCTATAAGTTCTCTGACAGTAAGAATCATGCTTGCCTGATTTTATGAGACTGAGTAAACTCTCCAGTAAATTTTGAATATTGAATTAAAAAAAAAAGACTTGTTATGCAAATGTTACTGTTTTTGAGCAAGCAGACGTTAATTGTAGCAAATAATGAAAAAGATTATGACTGTCCTGAAAGAAGTTTGTTTAGGTTACAATAATCCCCATGTGGAAGAACCATTTTTTGTATGAGTATTTTAAAAATAAGCATTTCTTTTCACTGGTTTGTCATAATTCAATTTTCCTGCAGATCTTTGGATATAGGAAATCAAATGAATGCTTCTGAGGAGACGAAAGTTACAAATGTTGGATCTCAGGTAAGACATTTAGATTATTTTAATTTTTGTAAAAAGAGTTTGACAGTGTGCTTCATTTGAGAGGCTTTTGCCCTTTAAGCAGTAAAATCACAATTTTTTGATGTCATTCACGTGGTTTGACATTTTTCTTTTCAGCATATTGACAAAGTCTTTAACAACATTGGAGCAGACTTTCTTACTGGTGGTGAATCAGAAAATAAAGAGGATGGGTTACAGAATAAACATAAAAGAGTAAGTTTCTTCACTTACTCCTGTAGTGTACTTATTTATATTATAGGACTTCCTATAAATTATAGATTTTGTTGGGAAATACTGTTCAGCATCTTAACAAGAAACATTTTTTAATATTTTTATGAAATTTAAAAATTATCATGGGAACATGACCTGATTCACATTGAGAATATACAGACTTGAGAATTTTAACTTCTTTTATTACTCAGCCTCCCACATGGTAACTTCTAGATTGCCTGCCTCCTTTGTCCTTTCTGCTGGACTTTGCCAGTCATACCTCTTGATAAATGTCACTGTGTCTTGACTCTGCTTCTGATTTTGAATAATAAATTATAAAATGATACTTTCCAATTGAAATATTTGTTAATATTCAATATAATATGTTAATTTTGAATTTCTCCTGGGGGCAACTTTTCTTCTATTCATTTGACAAAAACGAGTACCTATATGTGTAAAGCCAAGGAGCTACCAGGCATGGTTTACAAAACTTTAAGAGAACATACTGTGAGTTTATAGTTTAGCAGAGTTGATAAAGGAAAAAGACAAATGTCAAATTTGATGCAGACCTTTAGCAGTGAAAGACACTGTTTATGTTTTCCTTAGCTTTTTGGTGAGTTCCTAAAATATTTTTGGAGTGAGATAGGGTTGAACAGGAATCTCCCAATTTTATAAAATGAAGTCATCAAGTCATATTCTCCTTGTCTGGAAAAAAGTCATTTTGATGAATGGTTTTAAAACAATAACTGTTTTCATACTGGAACTATTTTAGCAGAGATTTTGTGAGTTTCTACTTAAAGTAAAAGCTTATAATAATTCAAAATATAATGTACCTGTGGCAATCACTACAGGAGTAATTTGCAAATTATTTGCTATCGTCAAACATACTAAGACATACCTTACAAAAAAAGAAGTCTTCTGTTTTATAAGTGGAATTATGAAATTGCTCATTGATATATATATATATATATATACACTTTTTTTTTTTTCCTGAGGCATCACTTACACTTGAAGAAAAACAAAAATTAGCAAAAGAACAGGAGCAAGCACAGAAGTTGAAAAGCCAGCAGCCTCTTAAACCCCAAGTACACACACCTGTTGCTCCAGTCAAACAGGTCAGAATTGATTTCTCTTGCAGAATTTCAAGCATACTTACTTTCAGGTTATACTTGTGTATAATTTCAAGCACACGATACTTAAGGAGTATATAACTTAGTCTACCTATTAGTGTTTGTCTAAAAATATATTTCTAAGAAATTTCAATAATGCAGTTTCTAAGAACTATGGGCATAAAGGATTTTCCGGCCACTCCTCAATAGCCTGCCCTAATGTATAATATTTTGAGATAGTGTTTGTTACCAAACAAACAGAAAGCTAGATAAATACCAATAAAGAGAAGGCAATAATATTCTTAAAAAATATTAGGTTTCATAGTACTGATTAACTCTGTTCACCTTGAAATGATCAGTAATATTATGTTCAGGCATTTATATATTTTTGACCAAAAAGTAATTTTTAATTTTTGGTGTTTCAGTTATAGCCAGGCCTGTAATTTGATTTAGGAATACTTACCAATATGTCCTGACCAGTATTTATTTCTTATTATGTACCAGACACCGTCCTAGGTGGTAGTGCTATGGCAGGGCTTAAGGGTCTTGCTGGTAGAGAGTTCAAACTCATACAGACTGCAGAAATAACTTTATCTTAAAAGCTTTCTTTAAATTATTTTTTGTTATCTCTTTTTTTGTGAAAAAAAAAAAATTTATGTTTACTTTTGAGAGAGACAGAGTACGAATGAGGGAGGGGCACAGAGAGAGGGAGATAGAGAATTCGAAGCAGGCTCCAGGCCCTGACCTGTCAGCACAGAGCCTCATGTGGGGCTTGAACTCATGAATGGTGGGATCATGACCAGAGCCAAAGTTGGACGCCCAGCTGACTGAGCCACCCAGGCACCCCTTTTTTGTTACCTCCTAATCACTAAAATTCTTCTTCAGAGAAAAATCTTTATGGGCCAAGAGGCAAAATCAAAAATATTTTGTAGGTATTTACGTAAGAGAGAAAACAAATTTCTACAAAATTGTGATGCAATTCAAAATATAAAAATTAAATAGAGTATCATTTTTGCAATGCAGATCTAATGAGAAGAAGGAATTTCTATTTTGGGGAGTGGTGGGTGGAGCCAGCATTTTATTTAATTGGAATTCAAAGTTAGTGTTCCCTGTCATCAAATTGATTGCAAATGTTTATCTGTAAAAGTATGTGGCAGGCTGGATTTCGCCTATGAGCTGTGGTTTGCCAACTTGGTATAGACTGTTGAGCTTAATTTGGAGTTGTCATTTATAGTACAACCTGTCAAATGTTACTGATTGTAAAGAATTTGGCCTTCTTGGAGGTAAAGTAATTCCCTCATATTTTTCAGACTAAGGACTTGACAGACACATTGATGGATAACATGTCATCTTTGACCAGCCTTTCTGTTAGTACCCCTAAAATTTCTGCTTCAAGTACCTTCACTTCTGTTCCTTCTATGGGCGTTGGCATGATGTTTTCTACACCAATTGATAACACCAAGAGAAATTTGACCAACGGCCTAAATGCTAACATGGGCTTTCAGACTTCAGGATTCAACATGCCGGTTAATACAAACCAGAACTTATTCAGTAGTCCAAGCACACCCGGAGTGACCAAGATGACACTGGGAACACCTTCCACTTTGCCAAACTTCAGTGCTGTGAGTGTTCCTCCTGCTGGTGCGAAGCAGACTCAACAAAGACCCACAGATATGTCTGCTCTTAATAATCTCTTTGGCCCTCAGAAACCCAAAGTTAGCATGAACCAGTTATCACAACAGAAACCAAATCAGTGGCTTAATCAATTTGTACCTCCGCAAGGGTCTCCAGGTATGGGCAGTTCAGTAATGGGAACACCAATGAACATGATGGGACAGTCTGCCTTTGGTATGCAGGCTAATCCTTTCTTTAGCCCGCAGAACTTTGCACAGCCACCAACTACAATGACCAATAGCAGTTCAGCTAGCAATGATTTAAAAGATCTTTTTGGGTGAGGTGTCTTGCTCTGTTTTTGAAGGATTACTTCAATTTTAATCATGGGTAAGCGAATTTACATCTTTGTATAGTTGGCTTGGAGGAACTACTTCTATGGGAAAGTGAATGGTTCCATGACAGAAAACACCTTGTTTCCATGCCAGCATAGTAATTGTATGGACTTGTAACAGTTGAGTTTTTTAAAGCATTGAGGAATTTTTTCCTCTTACCACCTCCTCTTCCAAGTTTTTAAAAGACCCAACCCTTACCAATCTCTAAGAGAAAAAAGACACCTGAGTATCTTGAATAGCAGAATTTTTTAATCAAATGTTTGTTTATTTTAGCTTGTAAATCTTGGTTTATTTAAGAAATTTTGAGTTGATGCTTAATGCAAGTTTCATATGTTAAATACTACATGGTACACAGTCTGCCTTCACAAGTCATTAGTCTTTATTTTAATGTGTGAAAAATCCTGATGCTCTATTGATTTGTTTGCATTTAGTATGACTGAAGGAGATAATGATAAACATAATGAAAAGGATCAGGTCACTTGCTTTTTCCAATCTTATTTACTTCACAGATGAACTAATGTTCAATACAAAAGACTGAACAAATAGTACAAAATTTAACTTAATGTTGATTTCATTGGTTCAAACTAAAGGCATTATTAACCATCTTAAATGCAAACTAATCATTGTAAATTATATTTTAGCATGGTCTGCCTCAAATACTAATGTATTTTTCTGCATTTACTTGGATATATTTAGAATCACTTTCTTTCCTGCTGTCTGACAGATAGAAGAATATGTACTGATTTGTACAGATATTTGACAAAGCCCTCTGATGTGATTTCCCTGACTCTTGCCTTCATATTTCATTTTGAATTCAAACTTCTGAGGTTGTAGCACATATGAATTGCATTTTCAAAAGGATATTTGTAAGAAACTATATTTAATGAGTAAACTTTTGAGATTTCTGCTGTATCGTTTCAAATGTAATAAACTTTACTTCTCTAAAAATGAGCGGTTGTATCTTCTCGCTACCAACAGATTAACTTTCAGTTTACCATGATAAAGTCTGACCTCATCAATTACTGCAACTAAAGTTTAATTGTGTTCTAGAAATTGTAGGAAACTTTTGTTTGAACATTTTTATGTCCACAATTAGCTATTGTTAGCAAACAAAAAAAAATTCTTCTAATAGGAAATCTGCTTTATTTTTAAAGTCTTTCTCTGATATTTTTCTTTGATGTGCTGATTATTCAACCACAGAGCCTTATGCTGTAAATGTTATTTGTATTTTGTTTAAATTATATTCCACCATTATGTGATAACTTCAAAATGATCTTTCAGAGAACTATATATGCATTATAGTTGCTGCCATAGGGTTTGTGGTTTTTAATTCTCTGAAACCAGCAATCATTTAAAATAAATCACATGAAGTTTAGTGTGCTGATACCAAGCTTATTCATTGAAATACACACACACACACACACACACACACACACACACACACACAATATATACATTGAATGTACAGTTCTTGATTATAAAATGTTATTTGTTGATAATAGTGCTGGCAGTATTCAGTAAGGGGGTACTTTAAAAAATAAAAGGTCAGCTTTACATCTGGTTTCTGTATGAGGTGTACTTTGTTACTGCATGGTTTTATAAAAAAGATTCATAGGAATGTTGAAGAAATTTATCCAAGAAATGAAAGGCACTAGGAAGATCAAATGTTTTTGTCAAATACGTTCAAACTCTGACCAGATTACTGGTCTTATTTGTAACACAATATTAATATTTCTCTTGAGAAAAGTTTACATATGGAATAAAATTAATGTTGAAGAATTTTCGTTAGTAACAATTTTGTAGTAACTGTTTATTAGGAAATTGCTTTTTATTTTGTAAAATAACTTGATGTCAGTGTTGAACTCCTAATTAGAAGGAAAGTTGAATATAACAACATATAATTTGAACTTCTAAATATAAAAATAGATTATTTGAAAGAATATAATATATAATTCTTAGGTAATTTTTACATCTTGAAATGTGCTCATTCATTGAGGTAATGGTGCTACAGTTTTAGAAATCTTTTCGTATAGTTTTTCTGTTTTCTTGAAGAAATATTTTACCTAAATCATGTCCATCAATTGAACTGTTACCATTCCCTTTTTCTATTGAGAAATTGCATCTGATGGGTGCCTGGCTGGCTCAGTCGGTAGGGCACGCAACTCTTGATCTCAGGGTTGTGAGCTCAAGCCCCACTGGGCATACAGCTTACTTGAAAGAAAGAAAGAAAGAAAGAAAGAAAGAAAGAAAGAAAGAAAGAAAGAAAGAAAGAAAGAAAGAAAGAAAGAAAGAAATTACATCTGAAATATAGTGCCATTTTTAGGCTTGTATTTCTGTGTGAACAAAATTTTCATAATACTAGATCATCTTAAAATTATTTCAGATATTGACAACATTTAAGTCCTTGTGCTTAGAGTAGAAAGTTGATGGGTTAAAAAGTACCTATAGACAAAAATTACAAGAAAGATTCCCTTTATTTGAGTTGGTTCCTTATTCTCCTAATGCTAAAATGTGTGATATATATAGAGAGAGGATGTATAAAAGGAAATGGAAATAGACTGTGTACTTGGCTGGTTTTTGTTTGTTTTTGTTTTTGTTTTTGAATGCTTATAACCCTCTTTTCACCTGAAGAAGTTCAGGAAGTAGGTTTTTGTTATTTTTAACCTGTAAAATACCTCACATGGTTGCTTTTACAAGACTAAAAGAAAACGTATATGTGACAGTACCTGATAGCAAGCACAGAGTATGCACCAAATAAATTTTAGCTTTGATAAAAATCTCTATATTAAGTTGTGATTTTATGCTTTGTGATTTACTGGTCTTGAAATAATTTTTGAGCAAAATGAATCTAAGAATTTAAGCTATATAGGATTTTAAGAGATAATCTACATTGGTGGCTTTCAAACTGTAACTATGACACTCAGAAATACATGTTACACTGGAAACCAGCATATGAAATATATACCTGAAACAAATGTTTTAGAAAATGTCTTTAATACATGTGAAATATTCTGATTTTTTTATTCTACCCTATTCATTAAAAAAAAACAACACCTTTGCAGTCTCAAAACAATTTCATGGTGTAGTGTGGATAAAACTGGAATACTTCAGCCCTTTCTCCAAGTTATAGAAATAGCGGGCCAGATACTTACATGGCCTAACCCAAGGAGGTCAGAGCCCGGAATAGAAGCTAGATTTTTTTCCCCCTAATCTGCAGTCTGATGCTCTACCATGTTGCATCCTTTATTGTATGAATTCTTCTGCAGTTGCTTTTGTTGAGAATGTTCTATGTAGCAATATGTGTTCAGTACTCATTTGATACCGGTAAGTTATTTATGTTGGAAAAATTGATGTTGAAGGAGAGGGAGGTGACGAAACAAATGTTTATAGTTAAAATCAGCCTCTGGGCTGCTTCTCTGAATTGTGGGTGAGGAGGGCTGGGGAGCCGGGTTAGCAGTGCTTGTGGTATCCAGACATGAAGCAGAATTAAAGTATGTAACCCTGAGGAGGAGGGGGTGCAGTGGGAAAAACCATTTCACCAAAATGGAGCTTGTTGGATATTAAAAACTTTTTCTTTCCAAAGCAGCCAAGTTTCTCCTGCCACTCAAGGGAGGATTATCTCCAAGATGTAAGCCACATAAGTAATTTAAAATTTTCTAGTAACTTCATTAAAAAGTAAAAATTGGTGAAATTAACGTTTAACTGAATAAATAATTCAGAGCCAAAGTATTTCAACATAGAATTTATATAAAATTTAATGAGATATTTTACATTTTATACCTAGTCTTTGAGCTCCAGTATATATTTTACACTTAGCACACCTCAATTCAGGCTACTCACGTTTCAGATACTCAGTAGCCCCATGTTGCTAGTAGCTACTGTATTACATAGTGTAGGTGTATATGGAAGCTAAGCAGCCATAGGGGTGAACAATGGCAGTTAGCTTAACCATCTCCCAGCTCCAAATCCAACCTTTTCTGTCCTACTTTGTGATGCTGGAGCCTGGACCTTATAAATTTCTCTCTTCCGTGAGCTTAGCAGAATGTTAGTCTTCATTGATAGAGGGCCCTGAAGTGGCCCTGCAAAAAAGCAAAAGCATCAAGAAGACACTTCACTTCTGGGTCCTGGTTCTCTGTTTTAATTTACTGTTGGAGCTCAGGATCCCAGCAGGAGAGTTCCAGCTGTGCGCGGGGTTAGACTCTCCCAACCTTGCTGTCCCTTTGGAACAGCCCCAGGGATCTACTTCCGGGACAACTCAGCAGCTGTCTCCCACTCTGTGGTCCATGAACTCTGACAAATTTCTACAATACTGGCAGTCTGAAAGTTCCTGTGGAAACCACACCCACTCCAGAGAAGCTTGGCGCTCAGCTTGGGGGGTGGGGGTCGGGGTGGGGAAGAGAGCCTCTCTTGGTCTTTAATTTTTTTCACTTCCTCTCAGCCTAGAGGTAGTAGCTCCTTTTTTTCCTGCAACTGCTACTTCTGTACTCAGGCCTCTTTTGTGCCTTTAATTAATTAACCACCTTCTACTAGTTAACAATTATTTTATTAAAATTTCCTCATTCAAATACCTGGTGTGGGTTCTGCCTACTGACCTCACTCACTGATAGATCCTGAAAGTACTATGCCATTTTATTTAAACATTTAAAAATATTATTAAAATCTTTGTATTGAAGTATAAAGTTGACACAATGTTACATTAGTTTCAGGTGTACAAGGTAGTGATCTGACAACTATATGTTACTAAGCCGTTTAAAAATGGGGCCATATGATACATATTTGCTGCTAGCAAAAGTGTTAATGGGGTTGATTTTTATATACCTAGCCTATATTAAAACCTTCTAAAAGTTCTTTTTAAATGTGCTTGTGGGGGAAATACGGTTTAGCTACTTTAATTATACCTAGTTGATGCAGTTCCAATTATAATCTTTTTTTTTTCCTTCTACTTTTTGCATATGTTCCTTTGTTGGCCTAGGTTGTTAGGAAAGCCAGTGTTTGACTTTCATATAAATAAGTAAATGAAACTGAGACTTTAATGTCTGGAGTCTGAATATAGTAATCAACATTCATTCAGGTCTCTTCCAAGTCTCTGTCCTTAAGATTGCCAGTTTTTCTAAATGCAGTGATTAAACGAAAGTCTGATATGGGGCATTTGCATGGGCACACACTAGAAGCATACAGAGTGCATAGGACTTTGGAGCCAGATAAAGTTGGCAGGCTTTTTTGTTATGTTTTTAGAATTTTTCAAGCTAAAATTCTAGCATTCATGCTGTAAGGAGGTGGCATGATTTATATGTTTGTTCATGTGTTGAAACAGATCCAAACTTGTTTTTAAGAAAATCTTGTCTCTAACAGTAGGTACTCTTAAGATCACTCTTGTGAAGTGATGGAAAGGCCTCTCCCTGAAACAATATCCTCATTAGACTGGTCCACTTTCAGAAGGGATGTTCTTTCTCTCCCCAGCACCAGTGATTCTATGCACCTGCCCTTGATCAGCAATAATATTCATGCCCCAGGTACCTGTCAGAGAAAGCCTTTAAGTCTATTGTCCAGCATTTAAAATCTCACTTTTAAGAAATGTTTATGGAAGAAGCATATATTGAGTAATCAATCCAATTCTCTAGAAACTAAGGCCTCTAAATGGAGGCCTTTGTGTCTGGGGTACCTTTGGTTACACATCAAGTTCCTTTACCACACTTAGTTTTGGACTGTATAGGGAAACTGAACATCCATGCCAGGGATGACGCTGGTTCACTCTAATATACAACAGTTTCTTTGAGAACCCATAGGAGAAATTTCAGGTTTCAGTTCAGGAGTAAATGTGCTTCTAAGCAACTGGTTTGCCCTAACCTTTAAAAGATAATGTCTCTGAATAATGTAAAAAATCACATATTAACAGCTTGGAAGTTCAGCCAAATTTGCAGTCCACTTGTAGCAAATGTATAGCATATTGATAGGATATTGATAGCAAATGTATAGGATATTGATAGCAAATGTATAGGATATTGATGTATAGGATATTGTAGCAAATGTATAGGATATTGCAGTCCACTTGTAGCAAATGTATAGGATATTGATAGTATGCACTGTTCAGTGTTTACCTTCTGGCTTTATCTGATTTTTTAAATTCTTATTTCTCCTTTGTTCTGGTTTCCTTTTTTTTCCCTTCAAAGTTTTATATCATTTCTTTAGAAATTCTCATTTTGGAATAGTGTATAAATAAACACACAGAATGAATGGGTTTAAATCTTGTCTCTTTCGATAGCTGACTGTAATATGTTTTCCCAGCCATAAATTGAGGATCATGTTTTGCAGGCTTATTAGGATTAAATGAAATAAAGTGTGTGAAATATCTGGCAGGGCTCCAGGTACATGGTAGCTGCTCAATAGATATCCTCATCTTCCTTATGATGGACATAGGCCTCTAAAATAGTGTCTGTGTGAAGAACAGACACATCACCTAGCGTGGTTTGAATTCATTCTTCAAAAAATAGGTTATAGGTTTGGCAAAGTGAGATTCTTGGGACACAAATAGTTATGAGATAATAGGCCTTGCCTTCAAGGGATTTGCACTATAGTTATAAAGGTAGCGGAGTAAGCAATTATAGGATAGTAATGTGGCAGATATACGCAGGAGGCAAGCACAACCTAGACTAGGAGTGGGGAAGGCTTCCCAGAGATGGGACATGAGGTCAGCCTTGCATAGTGCCTTTTTAAAATTGTTTTGGATGCTATCACATGATTATTTAGGGATTGTATTTCCCCAAATTAAGCTGGTTACACTGGGAAGGGGAATAGAGCACTGGTTTTTAAAATTTAAGATTATATGAAAGATGCTTGAATTAAGGAAAGTCTGGTTAAATGACTTTTGATTACCAGGAAAAGTGGAATTAACATTGGCTGCTTAAAACCTTCCATATTAGATGAACCTAGGGATGACAAGGCAAGGAGCAGGTGAGCTATATAATGTCATTTTTAGCTAATTTATGTTTCATTCATTTCAGAAATTTAATGATTCACACTTATGGGTACAATAAAGGTATACCAAAAGATAAGTAAATCTATTCCTTTAAAACAGTGGCTGGCTTCCAGGGAAAAAGTTGTCTGGCATAAATGTATTTAGTCTATAAACTACCAGAAGATGTCACTGTCTCCCAATTAATGGTCCATGACACTGGCACTTTTGCAGGTACGTTTTTTGAACACCAGCAGGCTGTGATAGACTGATAAGAAAATTTGGCTTTTTGTATTTAATTTATGAGAAGGATAGGACCTCACAAGAAATATGTCTCCAATGTGTGTAGGTTTGTTCCGTTTTGATTCTTTATGCCCTAAGTATGAACCCTGTTAGCTGCTCCATATACTGAAATTATCTGGACACTTGGTTCCATCTGCACTTGAAGGTGAAGGTGGAGAAAAATTCTTCAAAATATCCTCCCTGATTTTACTTTCTCTCACATCTTTAGGTTGCATTGTGATGCAACTGTACTTACTAAATTATCAGATTTCCTAGGATATTTTGGCCTTGGACATGACCTAAGATAGCACTGAATCTTTTTTTCAAGCTACCATTCATGGTGTATAAAGCAGAACTGGAAAGTGTTTTCCATGGGTGAAATGAACCAGTATTTTCCCAATTACTTACAAATAGGGACACCAGACTAAGTCTGAACCAATATATACTCGAGTGTCCAGGCAATAACACATATTAAAGAGAAATAAATTCTCTGGTCTTTACAGCCAGAAAATAGACTTGAGAGTTGATAATTAAGTGTCTTATGCTGGGTGCTGTGGGGAATGGATTTCTCCAAGATGAAATGATAAATAATTTGTTAAAGGCATCTAGTGACAGCCATCAGATGACTATATGGGTATGATTTCTAGTGAAATTCTGCCCAGTACCTCAAAAGAATTAAGTGCTTCATTGGCTTTCTCCATGCCGTTGGCTTCAACGGTAAAGTGGGGGTAGTCTGCTATTTGGTCCTCTAGGTAGTTATAAGGCTCAAAACAGCAGTTAAGAATGAAAAGTGCTTCATAAAAATAAGGAGTTCATGTTATGAATGAATTCTTCTATGAAAAATGTGAAACACTTAGAATTTATGCAGGGGTACCTGGTGGCTCACTCGGTTAAGCATCTGACTCTTGATCTCAGCCCAGGTCTTGATCTCATAGTTGTGAGTTCAAGCTCCCTGTTGGGCCCTGCAATGGGCATGAAGCCTACCAAAAAAAAAAAAAAAAAAAAAAAAAAAAAAAAAGAAAGAAAGAAAGAAAGAAAAAAATTATTCTATGCTATGTGGACATCCTATAATTCTATATTTTGATTATTGGACTTTCTTTTACATTTTCATTAACTGGGAAAAAAGTTAATGACACCTAATATTTAGGCAGTTACGATGATGAACCAAAAATAGAACTTGTTATGTTTCCAGGGTGTCTATACATGCCACCTTATGTTTGCAAAGTATATGGAGATGTATTTTATTTAATAATGGTATAAAATTATATTCCTATTATTTAGGAACATAGAGCTAAATTATTTGAATTCTAGTACCCAACTCACAGTGAGCTGAAATATAATAGGAGTAATAATGCTTTATTGGTGTTCTGGAAGCAGCATGGTATAATGAACATTTGTAGTGAGGTTTAAATCCTGGCTCCACCACAAACTATGTAACTTTGAACAAGTTCTTGAGTTTCAGCCTGTTTGCTGATTTTTAAGATGGAGAGATAATATCTGTTTGGTCATTCTACTTTGTAAGAATGAAATGATATCAGGAAACTCAAGTCAGAAAAGACAAATAAGGAAGCAATTACTACAGAATGGGCTAAAAGTTCCCTGTTAGCCTTAAAAAGGATATCTTGTCAGGCTTGGGTGGATAGTGGCAATCTTAATCCAGGGGAAAAAAAAAAAAATCCAGGGGCTACTACATCAGTATTTTATGTCAGTTTCTCTTGATTTTATTATTGGTTGGCCCTTCTTTTTAGTGGAACTTTTTAGTGAAAGCCAACAGCTTAGTTTGTAATCTTAAAAACCAGCACCCAGTCTTATTTATTTCTACAATTTCCACAATAGCTCCACAAGCTTACCTATAGTTAGGTGCTCAATGACATTAAAAAAAAATTTTTTTTTTCTTAACGTTTATTTATTATTGAGAGACAGAGAGAGACAGAGCACAAGCGGGGGAGGGGCAGAGAGAGAGGGAGACACAGAATCTAAAGCAGGCTCCAGGCTCTGAGCTGTCAGCACAGAGCCTGACACGGGGCTCAAACTCCCAAACTGGGAGATCATGACCTGAGCCGAAGTCGGATGCTTAACCGACTGAGCCACTCGGGCACCCCTCAGTGACATTTTTGAAGGCATAAGGATTCAGAGTACATCTTTCCTGAGTTATGTTAAAGGCATTCTTTAGTACCCATGGGATTATAAGATCACAATGTACTGTGTACTGTGGTATTGCAAGCTCAGGAAATGGGTGTAAGGACCTACCCCCAGGTCTCCACATTCTAATAGCCAGGTTACCTTGGGCAAAATTGAGTCTTGATATCTGCTTATGTGTTCCACAGGGTCGTTGTGAGAATCAGATTAAATACTTGAAACTGCTTTGTATACAAATTTGACTAATAGAAGAATGAATGTTAAATATGGAAATGCAATGAAAAAATCATTTTATAAGTACAAATGATAATTATCAACAATATAATTTAAAATGTTTAAAGATTGAGAGAAGTAAGTGCTGGATAAAATAGAAATTTTTGTGCTCGTCCCTGAGAATGAGGAATTGGGGTTACTGGGCTATTATTTCTAAAGATGTTGTAGTTCATATTTTCTCTAATGGAAGAGGCTTTTTTTTGGTATAGGATGACAGGAAGTCATCTACTATATGTCAATGGCTAGATTTTTTTCTAGTAAACGTTCAGTCTACATATCCCAAAATGGACCAAAGTTTTAGTTTCATGGCCCTCCGGAAGTTCTGCTCTGCACACAATCTCCTATATCTTTGCACCATTTGATGTTTTGAGATGGGGATCACATGTTTAATAACTAAAGTCTATAAAGCTCAAGACCTTCACTCTGGCCCTGTTTTGTACCACATGGCACACTCACCCATCTCTGAAAGTATACGCGGTTCCCTCAGATGTCATGCTCTCTCATGTAAGTCTTTGCTCCTACATTTTTTTCCTCTTGTTTGCCTCACTCTTGCTCATTCCTGAACGCTTACACTGTCATCCCCTCATCTAGGAAGCCCTCTCTATTCCCCATCAGCAAGGCACAGGAGGAGCCCTTGCTGGTGCTCCCATAACTCCATACATGGGGCTCACTACACTGAAAGGACTCATTCATTTTTCTGATTTCTTTGTTTCCTCAAGAGGAATATCACATCTCAGCCTATCACAGTGCCTCAAAGGGGCTGCCACATAGGAGGCCTTCAAGAATAATAACAAATGAATAAATAAAATGAGCCTCAATTCTTTAAAGTCTGGCTTTTTATTTTCTTGTCTTATCAACAGTTCTAGTGTGGAGTTTAAGAGTACAGGCTCTAATGCCAGGCTTCCTGGGTCCATATTCCATTCTGTTTAGTTTCTTAGCTGTGTGCACTTAAGCAAGTTTACCTAACCTCTCTGTGCTTCAGTTTCCTCATCTGTAGATGATATAATGATGGTGCCTACCTTGGAGTGTCATTGTGGTGGTTAAATGAGTTGAGTGTTTAAAGTCTGATACCTAGAAACTACTTCACAAATGTTATCACCTTTATCAACTATCTCAATCACCACTAAGAAACTTTTGTAGATTTAAGTATGTTTCATGAGCAAAGGGAACACTCTCGCACCGTTGGTGGGAATGCAAACTGGGGCAGCCACTCTGGAAAACAGTATGGGGGTTCCTCAAAAAGTTAAAAGTAGACCTACCTGACAAGCCAGCAATTGTACTACTACGTATTTATCCAAAGGATACAAAAATACAGATTTGAAGGGGCACATGTACCCCAATGTTTATATAGCAGCACTATCAACAATAGCCAAATTATGGAAAAAAACCAATGTCCATCAACTGATGAATGGGTAAAGAAGATTATACACACACACCCACACACACACACACACACATAAGTGAACATAGTGGAAGGGAAGGAAAAATAAAAAAGATAAAAACAGAGAGGGAGGCAAACCATAAGAAACTCCTAACTGTAGAGAACAAACTGAGGGTTGCTGGAGGGGAGGTGGGTGGGGGGATGGGCTAAATGGGTGATGGGCATTAAGCAGGGCATTTGCTGTGATATTATATGTGGTGTTTTACGTCACTGGGTTTTATATGTCACTGGGTGTTATACAGCAGTGATGAATCATTAAATTGTACTCCTGGAACCAATACTATATGTTAAGTGACTTGAATTTAGATAAATACTTGACCCTTAAGAAAGAAGAGTCATGTGGTCTTTGCCTAGTAGTGCTTCCAATGTGTGCTCTAAGAGATAAGTACCTAAGAGTATCTGGGGACTGAAGAAGGTTAGAAGCTCTACCAGTGGATGCTTTCCATAGCAAGAAGGTATGTTTGTCATATTTTGATTGTATTTGCTTTTGATGAATAAGTGAGCTTTTTTGGAAATGGGTAAAGACTTGGTGGTGGATTGATTAGATGTGTGATGTGCTGGGGTCTTAGGATTCTCAGCCTTGAGGGTTTATAGGTGGCAAGATTGGTGGCCAGAAACTATGCCTTTTAAAAGCATGGGGCTGATGGGAATTTTTGTTATACTCTCTATTAAGCTATAGTTAGGACAGTGTGATACTGGCACAAAGGTAGACATGAAGGTCAATAGAAAAGAATTGACAGTCTAGAAATAAATCTTTATGTTCACCTGATTTTTTTTGCAAAGGTGCCAAGGATAGCAATTAATCCAGGATAGCCTTTCTAACAAATGGTTTTGGGACAACTGGATATTCACATGGAAAATGTTGAACTTAGATGTTCGCCTCACACCATTATATATAAATGAACTCAAAATGGATCATAGACTTAAATGTAAGAGCTGAAACAGTAAAACTTGTAAAGGAAAAAACGGGAGAAAATCTTCAAGACCTCAGGTTAGTCAAAGATTACTTAGATATATGAACAAAAGCACAGTCTATAAAAGAAAAAATAGATAAATTGGACCTCATCAAAATTAAACATTTTTACACTTCAAAATACAGCATTAAGAAAATGAAAAGACAAATGGCAGACTGAGAGAAAATATTTGTAAAACGATCTTAAAAAGGATTGAAAATATATGCACCTCAGTAATAAGACAAAAATCTCATTTAAAAAATGGTTAAAATATGTGAATAGAAATTTCACCAAAGAAGATATACAAGTGGGCAATATCCACATGAAAAGGTGGTCAATATCATTAGTCATCAGGGAAATGCAAATTAAAACCACAATTAGATACCATTTCATACCCACTAGAATGGTTATACTAAAAAAGACAGCAAATATTGGTGAGGTTGTGCAGAAATGGGAGTCCTCATACATACTGTGGGAATATAAAATAATGCAGCCACTTTGGAAAATAATTTGGCAGTTTCTTAAAAAGTTCGACATATACTTACCATATGACCCAACAATTTCACTCCTAGGTATTTGCCCAAGAGAAAGGAAAAGATGTCCACGCAAAGATCTGCATGGGTATATTCTTGACAGTTTTCTGCATAGTACTCAGAAAATGGAAACAACCTAAATGTTCATCAACAGGTCAATGGATAGACATCATGTGGTAAGTCCACATATTGAAATATTCCACAGAAAAGGAAAAAAGAAGGGACAAACTACTGATATGAGCTGTGACTTGGACAAACCTCAAAATTATTATACTAAGTGAAAGAAGCCAGGAACAGGAGACCGTATATTATATGATTCCATTTATATGAAGTGTCCAAAAAAGACAAATCTATAGAGAAAGAAAGTAGATTACTGGTTGCCTTGGGACAGGGGGTGGGGGTGGAAGATGGGGATTAACAGTGGGTATAAAGGATCTTTTTGGGGTGATAGACATGTTCTATCTGCTTTGTGCTTTAGTGTGATGGTTGCACAACTTGGTAAATTTGCTAAACATCACTGTCCACTTGAAATGGATTAACTATCAGATATACAAAACATACCTCATAAAGTCAGAGGAGGCAATGTGAAGGGTGTGATGGAGGAAGAGAGAGAGACACACAGAGAGACAGATGAGAATGGCTGGAGCCAGGCTGTTTGGATCTGAAACCTGGCAAGTCTAACCTCTTTGCCTCAGCTTCCTGTTAGTAAAATTGGGAAAAATAAGTTACTAATCACAAAACAGTGTTGGAAAGATTGTGATAGTACATGAAGAATACTAAACAGAATTTGGACCATAGAGAGGACTCAATAAAATATTAGCCATAATAATAATAATAATAGTTATTATTGATAGTAGTAGTTAACCTACCAAGGATCCAGCTCTGATTTAGATAACTTAATTCAAACCTTGGAGAAGGATTGGAATGCAGTTTGCGGTTGGCAATTACTAGTCCTGTGGACATGACTTTTGGGGTATCTGAAAGGCTAAAACACAGGATTTGTCAGGCATATGCAGGCTGGGGGATTGGAGCACTGGAACCTTGCAGACGAAAGCTGCTTCTTCATGACAGCGTCGTATATAGAGGCATTAGCTGCTGCCCATAAACATGGGAGCAACGTGATATTTTAACCCCAGTCCAACAACTTTTTAAGGTTATATCCCACAATGGAGCAGGTCCTCCTGGGGCAGAGGACAGGTGATCTGGAGGCATGGAGGAGGGACGCCTTGCCTAGGAGGGTTTCTAGAGGAAGAGACATCTCAGTGAGACTTAAGAATCCCCTGACATTTCCCAGATAAAGGGTGAGGAGAGTTACCCAGGCAGAGGATATAGCTTGAGCAAAACTCAGAGGCGACATGGAGCTTGATGAATTCAGTAAAGGGCTGATATGAAGAGCAGAGTAATAAGAAATAAGGCTGGGGTCCCATGGAGGGCCTTGTGAGCCATGATAGAGAATAAAGAATGTGGATTTCTCCTGAGGACAGTGAGGATCAGTGAAGAAGCCTAAGCAGGTGCTAGGACCAGCTCAGATACCTTCAGTGAGGTGGTCCCAATGGCACCCCCACACCACACCTTGAGGGATCCTGCTCTGTTGATTAGGAGAAAATAAATGCCTTCCTAGATGTTTGCCTTTAGCCTGCTTGAGCGCAGGCGCCCCTCCAAGGACCACATCCCTACTAGTGTCTGGCAGAAAAACTGTTTCATGTTTCCCACGAGGGGCATAAAAGGCATCATGTGGTGGCGGAGAGCCTGTCTGTAAGGCCAGACCTCAGAGAAGCAGAGGACTTGTAAATGCTTCATACACTCCACCCTGGGTGTCTGCTCTGGCTGAGAGCCCATTAATAAGCCCCAGCGGCTGAGGGGCAGGTATTGTGCCGGTTACTATAGCATCACCTTGGAAAGGATCACTCCGTGAGAGCCACGGGCTGAGTGAGGCAGGAGGGGGATGTGGTCAGAAGCAGCAGGAGGGGCTGGAGAAAGGCTGCAGTTGCTGTCGCTGGTCTCAGGACACCTTGTGGGCTGGAGCCCACTTCAGCTTCTCCAGCTGCAGCCCCAGGGAGGGAGTGAGGCTGCGCTCAGCCTGAGAGTGGCTGCCAGAGACAGCGCCACAGGCTGCTGCTGAGCTTGTAGCTTTCAAGGGACTGAATTCCCAGCCAGACACTACTTGGCCTCTTTTTGCGGGGAGGGGGAGCGGTTTGTCTCCTCTTGAAAGATCTGGGCTGGGTTTCATCTCCTTTTTGATTTTAAGTAGTTACCTCCATGAGAACTGACTTCAGGGTGTTCATCGAGGGAAGCAGAGTGGTCCCCATGCTGGAAATGAGAAAGCATGACAGTTTCTGAGACTTGACTCTTAGTGCTCGGAGGTCCCCCATACCCATTCAAAATGCCTTTTAAAGCATTTGATACCTTCAAAGAAAAAATTTTGAAACCTGGAAAGGAAGGAGTGAAGAACGCCGTGGGAGATTCGTTGGGGATTTTACAAAGGTAAAGTTTGAATGCAAACTTTAGGTTTATTTCTGAGTAGTTTCACATTGCCAATGTTTGAGAGGCTTTGCTTCATGTTTTAAAAGCCACATTTCTAAAGAGGAGTGGGTAGGTCAGATTAGATGGCTTCTGGATCCCCTTCCAGCTCCAACACGCTACGTCTGGAGGGGAAAAAAAAAAAAGATGCATCAAAAGTATAGGGTTGAATTCAGAAAATACCGAGATAGGCGTTCTGCTTATATGGTAGTATTGGTACTTACCAGAGATGGTGATATTGCATATTGTGTGTTTGGCATTCAGTTGGAAGAGGTATAGGGAGATAATATTTCATGTTAACTCAATAATAATGACAAAATCAGGAACCACTTTATATTGTATACTTTTGGTTGAAATAATTTTTAGGAATTTTTCCCTATAAATCAAAATTAAGTATGTGTTTAGATTGTTATATAAACTAGAGGGGTTGCTGATTGTGTGGTTTTGAAAGAAAAGAATAGTTACACAGTAGTTTAAAGAAAGTATCTTTAAAAATTAGTATTTAAGACAAAAAGCCTTACATGGTTACAATGGGAAAATATTATGTACTATCATTAAAGTGAATGTTTTTGTCCAAACCAAAAAGATAAATCTTTTTTAAAGTTAAATATATTATTATTAGAAGAAGAGTGTGCCACAAATGAATGAATTGATGTGACATTTTAATTTGTGATTTTTTTATAGACATAGTAAATGCCTTTCTAGGTTTTATAGATGAATTAATAAGCAGTCCTTATGTACAAGGTAAGACAACTTCTTTAATCCCTCTGATATAAATAAATGTGAAAAATACTCCTGATAAGATTTTTATATGTTTGAATGATTATTTCTAACCCTAATGAGTGAAATGCCATCTGGCATCTGCTTTTAACTTGTATATGTTATCTCTTCAATGAAAAAAAAAATTTAGTATTCAAAGGACTATTTCTAGTCACACAGAGATGCATTCCATTCCTTGGATTTTATAACACAGGGGCTCCTGTCAGTGTGAAATTTTCCACTATATCACTCTTGATGAGCTTTCCTAGTAAGAGAGCTGGGGTCAGCCCCTCATTAATTTAAAAGTTAAAAACGAAGAGGTTTCGATTAGACCTACACTGAATTATCGTGTATAGGTAAAAACCTAGCTGACAGCAGGATAAACCAACCAGACATAGCAAATGATTGTAATGACCTTTTCTTTGAAGAATGTTTTATCCTTGTGCTGCACACTCCCCGGGTAATGTCCATCTTACTGTGGTGGTGTTCATTTGATTAAAAATGGAAAAAGAAGGTACAGTGTCTTGATTGGCATATTCAAGTATAATGACAAAGGAATCTGACAAAGTCAGGCATAAGAAACAGAGTTGACTACAATCACCATTATAATCACCAGACTCTGTACCTTAGTTTATAAAATATTTGACAAAGAAGTACTTAGGAATTTTCTTTCCAACGTTAAGTTGAATTGCTTTTTTGAAATTTAATCACTTTCTTTGGTAAGAGATTATTGTAAGAACTGGGTTTGCTATGTTTGATTGGATGATCCTCTTGAAGATCTTTTTGTTTGCCAGATTGGTTTGCTTAGGAATAGAACAAAATTCATAATTTCCCAGTTGTGCGACCTCAGCCCTAAACAAAGCTATGTGTTTAGGACTCTGAATGGTTTCCTTGGAACTGAATCATGACACAATAGAAAAATGGCTAACACAGGGCTAGAGATGCAGAATGCACTAAAATGCATGCTAGATGTTACCACTGTTGTCTTAATTGGAGAATGACTTGAGAAAAAATAGAGCCAAACTAGAACCCCTTCTTTCAGTGATTCTAGAAAGAAGTTATTGACAGAGGATGGTTAAAAAAAAAAACAGGCATTAATTGACCAGCAAGCCAAGTTCACCCTAAGCTCTAGCAGTCGTTGAACAAAGCTCCAGAATTAGGGCTCCTCCAGCGAGACCAACTCTGCCACACACTTGATGTTGACCTTGTCTTAGAGGTATTTATATATAAAGGGCCTTGCCCAGGGTCTGGTATATAATGACCATTCCCTCCACTTGCTAATTTTTCACCTAAAACCAGTTGGCAGAATCCAATGGGGAAAAAAAATCAGAAGAAACTGTTTTCTGTTTTGTAAGGAACAAGAACATTTGGAAGTTAGAAACTCTGACTTCCTAACTTACCAAGCAGTATATAACTCACTGTCTTGTAATATTTGATACTGAAATCATCATCTAAATGGAATTCTTGGGGTGCTTTTTAATTACTGAGCATTCTGCACAGTCAGGGGAGTGGCAAATGCATAGGGAAGCATTTGAAGTTTGCACCTGGGGCTGATTACAGTCAGGCATTATTAGCCTTCCTGTTACTCCTGGAAGAGTTATTGATAAAAAGGAGCTGGACAATTTAATCAGCTAAAAGTACAATAATATTTCAGAAGCGTAGGAAGAAAGAATACATTTATTTATAGTCCAGTATTAGAACAGATGACATAGAAGGCATTAAATTTGGAAGTTAACATCTAGAAATTGACATGTAGATTTGTTCAACTTACATGACAATATGAGTGTCCTCTAATTGTCTATGTGTAATAAAATGATAATGGCAAACATTATATATTCCAGGCACTGTAAACTCATTTACTTGTATTAAACCCTATGGGGTGGGGGCTATTACAGTTACCATTTTACAGATGAGAAAGCCGAGGCACAGCGAGGTTAAGTAAGTTGTCCAAGGTCACACAGACTATAAGTGGCAGAGCTGGGTTTCCGACCAGACCTTCTATGACCACTATTCTTACTCATTACACTATGTGACCTCTCTAAGTGTCTTTGCTCTTCCCACTTACTGACTTGAGACTTAATGACTCATGTAGGCTTAGGGAGTCACTTGGGCCGCAACGTAGCCAGCAACCTCTGTATCTTATGGCAAGTATGGGCTTTTCTCCTAATCAGTTGTAGTATGTAGTATTGAAGACTTCCCCCAAGGGAAACTGAAGGGGTGCCTACTCTCCTTATAAATATTTTTATCTTCCCTTTAAAGAGATGGACCAATTCCTGGGTGTTGTGTCCATCCTCAGCATTCAGTGCCTGTGATTTCAACATATGCACCAGACATGCCCCGTGTGCTCCATTGATAAACACAAGTGCGTGAGAGCAGGCTCTGAGGTCAGGTGGGCCCGGCCCGCAGTTCTAATTGCTGTGACATCATTTACTTTCTGCCTGTACAACCTCAGGCAGCTTGGCTTCCACTTTTGCAGCCAGGGTAATTCTAGAAAAACAAAGTCAGATCACATCTCTCCTCTGCTCAAAACCTCCCCATGGTTCCCCACCTCTCTCAGAGTTAAAGCAAGCATCTTTTCAATGGCCTTCAAGGCCCTACATGGGCTGTGGGAACTTGAGAAGTCTGGCATTTCTGGCCTTCTTTCCCTGCCTCATTCTGCTCCAGCCATACTCTGCACTTTTATTGGAACTCCCCAGACCCACTGTCTTCCCAGACCTACTCTTGTGCCAGATGATGCACCCTATCTTTTTCACCCTGAAAGCTTTTCTCTCTAATAGGCTGATGGTTTGTTCTCCCATGTTCACGTCTCTCATCAAAGGTTACCTTCCCAGGGAAGACTTTCCTGACCATCCTATTTAAAGATAAAGCCCCCCTCCCCCATTCCCTGTTTCTCTTCCCTGCTTTATTTTGCTCCATTTCTACCTCTAAAAGCAGAGCCTGAAACAGGGATTTGGACAGTCTAGGATATGATTTATTGGGGGTGAAGTTGGGAGGGAGTAAATCAGGATAGTAAAGGAGAACACCAAGCAAAGATGTGATCTTAGGTAATGCACAGGGGTCGGAGCGGGAGGATCTGGGGCATAACTGGCACTGAGTTGTCCCTTTAAGCAAAAGAGCCAGCCTTTTATGTCTCTGCATCAGCCAGTCATTGACTGTGGGCTGTCCCTGCTGAGGATTAGGACCAGTTCAGGACCAGTCAGCCATGCCACTATGGTGACCTTTGGCGTTGCTTTTTGGTCTTGGCCTGAGGACACCAACATGACTGGGCAGCAGTTATAACTATATGTAATGGAATTTTCATTGCATTCCCAAGTGGAAGAATTCTTCCTTGGGCATCAGAACTCCTAAACCCAGTGGGTCTAAAATTGAAGAGGTGAGATATTCCAGAAGTGGGTTACTGGGAATGATGATAAATGGACTACTACTTTTATCCCTTCTTTCTCAGACCAGTGTATTCCACCTGTTGGGGACATAGCACTATTACAATAACTATCGGTTTATGGAACATACTGCATCCTGAAGGATGGTGCTCTATCCTAGCGGGCATTCCTCTCTGAACTGATGCCTCAGTGGCATCTTTAAGAGGCTTCCTCAGCTCTGGCAGGCTGAAGCCTGCACACTGCACACTGAAGCCTGTGGTAGGTCCAGTGGATGCCATTGTTATGCGCCCCCTGCTATATTTCCTTTGCCATAAATTGGGTGTCTTGGTCTTAGGTGATGTTTTGTGGGATTTCATGTTGGCTGATCAGGATTCTGTGAATCCTCAGATAGTGATACTGGCCAAGATTTGCAGGCTCATATATGGAATATATGTCAGCCCCACCCACTCAAGATGAATTGCTACTCTTTCCAAGATGGAAGGAGTCAGATATAAATAGTTTGCCACCAAGAAGCTGGTTTCTCCTGAGGGATCGTGCCATAGCAGGGACTCAGCACTGGTTTTGGTGCTGACAGCAGTGGTAGCCACGTCAGTCTTGGTGAGTGGGATCCCAAGCACAGTCTCCAGCTCTGCTACCATGGCCACTCCACGTGCCACTGCTCTAGAACTGGGCGGCTGAGAGCAGAAGCTGGCTAATATCCACCAGCCAAGCCAGCCGTCCATTGACCGTTCAGTTCCCTTTCCAAAGAGAAGGTCTGTGATGTGTGTTCATGAGCAGCCCAAACATCTCACACTCTGTCCGTACTCTGTGTTCATCCTCTTGTCTGTCAGTTGCTGTGAGTCAGACCCCTCAAATGCCATTCTGACCTTGCTATCCTTCTCTCTGATCTTGAAGTGCTGCCATTGGCCTCTGCTACTGCCAGATTCTAGTGTTCTGATTGCCCTGGGGAGCCCAGTTCTGGAACAGTATCCCCTGCTGTCAGACGGGATCTGCCTAGGACAGCCACTGCAGAGAGGCTCACTGGTGCTGATGGCCCCATGACCCTGCATTCCTTATTGCCTTGGTAAATGGAATGTGGTTCCTCTGGCTTCCTAAGGAATATAGTTAGTTTGTGGGTTTTCTGCCTTATCTAGTAAATACATATAGCATATCTCCTTTTTTGAGACTTTCAGTCCCTTTCTCTACAACCTGCCATAATAGTTCTGGCATTTCTCCTAAAAAACAAAAACAGTTGGGGTTCCTGGGTGGCTCAGTCGGTTGAGTGTCCGACTTTGGCTCAGGTCATGGTCTCGCAGCTTGTGGGTTCGTGCCCTACCTTGGGCTTTGTGCTGACAGCTCAGAGCCTGAAGCCTGCTTCGGATTCTGTCTGCCTCTTTCTCTGTCCCTACCCTGCTTGTGCTCTGTCTCTCTGTCAAAAATAAATAAACATCAAAAAAATTTTTTGAAAAAATAAAAAACAAAAACGGTTAAAGGGACACCTATTTATTGACGATTCTGATTGACATTGAAAATATGTCATGAATTTTTATTCTAAATAACAGACCTCAAAATTTTAGCTAATTTAATCCTCACTAATTCATCTATATGGGCCACTCAAATTTAGTAGTCACTGTAATAGGCATTAAAAAATGAAATAGGCCTATAATTTAGGTTTATCAGACAAAGAAGGAAAGGAGAGAAAGTAGGCCCCTGAACCCAAAGAAGAATATTCCTCTGGCCTTGATTATTCTCTCTTTGAAATGAATCTGAACGGCAAGAGGAATGATGTTGGACATGCTTATTAAACCATGACCTGACTTCTCCTGGTCCCTATCTTTATGTTCTTATTCAAAGGGTGAAGTCATTCATGGTCAGAAGTCACTGATAGTCAAATCCACTTCAACAATCTGCTCTGCTCAATTATTGACCCACAAGAAACTCTTGAGTCATTTTTTTTTTAAACGTGAGAGTGGCCAATCTCTGCCCACAGTGCAATAATGATATTCTTTTTAAACGAGAGAGAAATTGTCAGGCTCTTCTTGGCATCTCTACTTTGTCTAAACCTCTGAGAGCCATACTAGTAGCTCATTAGAACTATTTCTTCTGGCCTTTGCTAGGATGTTAAATCCTGTCTCAAGGGAGAATACCCCTTGCATTAATTTTTCCTAAGGCTGCTATAACAAAGCACCACAAACTGAATGGCTTACATTTATTTATTCTCTTACCATTCTGGAGGCCAGAAGTCCAAAAGCAAGGTGTCAGCAGGACCACACTCTCTCTGAAGACTCTGAGGAGAATTTATCTCTGCCTCTTCCTCGCTTCTGGAGGCTGCTGGTAGTCCTTGGCATTCCTTGGCTTGTAGACACACATCACTCCAGTCTCTGCGTCTGTTGTCACATGGCTTTCTTCCCAGAGTTTCCGTGTCTATCTGCTAATTCCCCTATTTTTATAGGGACACCAGTTGTTGGCTAAGGGCCCACTCTGATCCAGTATGACCTTGTCTTAACTTGACTACATCTGCAAAGACCCTATTTCTAAATAAAGTCATATTCACAGGCACTGGAAGGTTAAGATTTGAACATATATTTTTGTTTTTATTTGGAAGCACTGTCCTGATTTTTAAACTCTGGAAATTAGGGGAGCCTGGGTGGCTCAGTCGGTTGGACGGCCGACTTCGGCTCAGGTCACGATCTCGTGGTCTGTGAGCTCGAGTCTCGCGTTGGGCTCTGTGCTGACAGCTCAGCCTGGAGCCTGTTTCAGATTCTGTGTCTTCCTCTCTCTGACCCTCCCCTGTTCATGCTCTGTCTCCCTCTGTCTCAAAAATAAAAATAAACGTTAAACTCTGGAAATTAATCCAAATTCTAAAAAACCATACACACACCAAAGCATAAACCGAAACCTATCTGTGGGCCAGACTGTCCTTTGAGCTGTCAGTTAGTCACCTGTAGCTTAGGCTTTTGGAATAAAAAAGCCATAGAGACCAAGTCTTTTTTTTTTTTTTTTCCTTATGATCTATCTTATCATGTCCTGATTAGGTAATAAGAACTGATTCTTTCCTTGAATGAGGGTACAGGAAAGGTTGAAATTACCTGGAGAAAAATAAAAACAAGTTAACACTTCAAAATTTGTGGAAATGTGCTAGGTGCTAGGGATACTTGGCTCCTGACTTTGAGCTTATAGTCTACTGGAAGAGGGAGATATTAATTTGAAAAATTACAAAAATACAGGTACTATGACATTATTGATTGGGTAGGAGTTGACCAGGTGCATTATTTTGAGATCTTTTTGAATCTGATGTCCTGAGAGCCACACTCATGAGATCCTATTTCAAATCCCAAACTAGCTCTGGGAGTCAGATTTTAAATCCCTCCCCCCTTTTTTAAAACTTATCATTTCATGGGGTGCCTGGGTGGCTCAGTTGGTTAAGCATCTGACTTTGGCTCAGGTCACAATCTCATGGTTCATGAGTTCGAGCCCTGCATCGGGCTCTGTGCTGACAGCTCAGAGCCTGGAGCCTGCTTCAGATTCTGTGTCTCCCTCTCTCTCTGCCCCTCCCCTGCTCATACTCTGTCTCTCTCTCTCTCTCTCTCAAAAATAAATAAGGCATTAAAAAAGAAGTTATCATTTCATGATTATTTATCAAGTGCTAGGAATGATACTGAGTGCTTCATAAGTTTTATCTCATTTAGTGCTCACAATAGTTTTGTTCAGAGAGGTCTAAGTAACTTGCTCAATTTCAGACAGCTAATAAATACCAAACTCAGCATTTGACACAGGACTGTCTGACTCTAGAGCATGTTACTTCAATCCCTCTTCAGTATTGCTTCTCAGAACCTTTAAAAATGTTTACTTAGGTGAAGCACTTGATATTTGTAAGGTGCTTTCTGGTTAGGTCCTGCAGCATTCTAGAAGTAGGCCTGATATCAAATCTGGGTTGTGTTTTCACTTCACCCAGTGCAGCTGGGTGACTCTTGGGCAAGTCTCTTTTCCTTTTTTAAGTGTTTTAAATGTTTTAAAAGTTTTTTTTTAAAATATTTATTTATTTTGAGAGAGAGTGAACTCAAGTGGGGGAGGGGCAGAGAGAGAGAGAGAGAGAGAGAGAGAGAGGGTGAGAGAATCCCAAGCAGACTCCACACTGTCAGCTTGGAGCTTGAGGTGGGCTCAATCCTACGACTGCAAAATCATGACCTAAGCCGATATCAAGAGTCAGACGCTCAATCAACTGAGCTACTCAGGCACCCCTTGGGCAAGTTTCTGAAATGTTCTGAGTCTCAGTCTCCCAAGCTGTAAGAGAGGAATAAATTCTACTTCTCAAGATTGTTCTGAGGATTAAGGGAGATATTATATATACACATATATATAATACCTCACCCTGTACTAGTGTAGGATGTAGTTGATATTTTTCAATTCCCTTGCTTTTTCCAGTAGAATAGCAACTTAATGATTGTGTAAAAACCAGTCTGAAGTAAATGTGACCCTTCTGGAAGGTAAATTAGAGTACCACATTAGTCTGCTTGGGCTGCTGACACAAAGTACCAGAGACTGGGTAACTAACTTAGCAGAAATTTATTTTCTCACAGTTTTGGAGGCTCCAAGTCCAACATATTACCTCTTTAGGGCCCTTTGTCCAAATACATTCTGAGGTCCTGACGGTTAAGGCTTCAACATAAGAATTGAAGGTGGGAACCGTGGGGACACAGTTCAGCCCATAATACATACTTACCAGGGGCACCTGGGTGGGTCATTCGGCTAAGGGTCTGACTGGCTCAGGTCATGATCTCGTGGTTCTTGAGTTACATTGGGGTCTGTGCTGACAACTCAGAGCCTGGAGCCTGCTTCAGATTCTGTGTCTCCGTCTCTCTCTCTGCCCCTCCCCCGCTTATGCTCTGTGTGTGTGTGTGTGTGTGTGTGTGTCTCTCTCTCTCTCTCTCTCTCTCTCAAAAAATAAACATTAAAAAAAATAAACACTTACCATAAGTGAGCAAGTGAATGGATTTTATTTTATTTTAATGTTTGTTTATTTTTGAGAGAGAGAGAAAGACAGAGAGAGACAGAGAGCAAGTGGGGGAGGAACAGAGAGAGAGAGAGAGAATCTGAGAGAGAGAGAGAGATAGCGAGAGCGAGAGCAAGAGCGAGAGCGAGAGCGAGAGCGAGAGCGAGAGAGAGACAGAATCCGAAGTAGGCTCCAGGCTCTGAACTGTCAGCACAGAGCCCAACGCAGGGCTCAAACTCACAAACTGTGAGATCATGACTGAGCTAAAGTCGGACACTTAACCAATTGGGCGACCCAGGCGCCCCACAAGTGAATGGATTTTAAAAGTCATAAAATGATCTGTAAGTCTGTTTGCTTTGTGCTCCAAATGTTGACCTTACTGCCTACCAGACCAAATCAAACCAAACCTGCTCCATAATTACTGGATACATTTGAATTCTTAAGTAAGCAGTTAGACTCCTGGGGCTGAGCTGTTTACTGGACAACTGTTTGTGAACAGTGAGCTTGTACTTCTCTAGTGTGTAAGGAGCCAGCAGCCCACAGATAGCAGCTCTCTGTATTTGGAGAGACAACAAGACAGACGTTGCCCTGGCAAGAATGAAGATTCTTTGATCTTATAGACCAAGCGCAGACAAACACCTAAAAACCTAATATGATAAAGAGCTCTTTAGGATAATTAAAGCTCTCCACTTCCGAAGAAAGGAGTCCCTTTTTCTTACTCTTATGACCCCACTCCTCTTTAGAAAAACAAACAAACTCGTTTCTGGGCAAGGGTGAATAGATCTTTGTTCCACTATTTAACTGTTTTTAAAACAACTCAAACCTGACTCTGAGGCCCTAGCCTGGTGTAAATGAACTTTCAGTTGATATGGGTGGGCCCCTCCTGCTACAAACAGATTGTGCAAAGGACCCACATACAACTCAGGAGGTCCCTCTAGTGGGGGTGATCCATGTTTGGGTCTGGTTCCATGGTGGCTTGAAGTCTGGTGACTCTGCTAGTACTTTAAGCAAGGGAAACTGGGACCCAGGGCCCAGGCCTCTTCTCCACAGCTCCCTGTATCCTATCTCCAACTCAGGGGAGTGCTGTAAGAGGTGGTTCAATTGAGGTGAGGCAGCTATAGGTCCTGCTACTTGGGGAGCCCACACTTCTTTCCTTGTGGTATATCTTCCTGTTTACCACACTCCTCTTTCCTTTCTCTCTGTCCCCCATACTGTTGTGTCCTCTCTCTGTAAACTCTCAGGACACCCAAGATGGCATCATGCACACAGAAAGTGCTTGTGTTGGTTCAGGTCCTCCAAGAAGGAGATGCTAGGACAGGAACAGATTCTCTAAGGGAAAATAGGGAAAGAGCTGAGGGGGGCTGGGAGAGCATTTGGACTGCAATGCTATCTGTGTAGGGGAAAGGGTGGGGAGATTTTGTAGAAAGAGTCTCAGACTACACCCCAGTACTAGAAAATTTTGCAAGAACAATGGGGAGTCCTGGAGCCAGTTGCCCATCAGAGGCATCCCACCACCTCTTGCAGGAAAGGGCCTGCCTTCTATCCCTGCTGTGTTCAGTGTTTGGTGGGAAGCAGCCTGTGGGAAGGTAGTACTCCAGCCAAAATCCTGGTGCATTCAGAGCATATCAGCTGGGATTGTCTTTAATTAAGCTCCTCAAGACTCCATGGTGCCTGAAAATGTTAGTCTGTGTTACTCTTCATCCAAAGCACGTGACTGATTATAGAGAAATGCTAAGCTTATAGCTTGTAACAATTTTATTACTAGCAGTAATAGTAGTACTTACCATTTACAAAAAGCTCTTTTATGTACCAGGCACTGCACTAAATAATTTACGTGCATATTGTTGTCATTTAATCACTAAAACAACCCTATGAGATAGCTATGATCATTAGCCCATTTTAGAAATGGGTGTTGTTATGGACTGAATTGTGTTCCCCCCAAATTCATATGTTGAAGTCCTAACCCCCAGTGCCTCAGAATATGACTGTTTTTGGAGATAAGCTCTTTAAAAAGGTAATTAAAAAATCATTATTTCACTATATGGTAACTAACTTGGATGTAAATTAAAAAGTAAATAAAAAAAGGTAATTAAAAAGAGAGAGTGTGAGAGGGAGACTCTTAACTATAGAGAACAAACTGATGGTTACCAGAGGGGAGAGCGGGAGGGGGAATGGTTGAAATAGGTAAAAGGGATTAAGCATACACTTATCTTGATGAGCCCTGAGTAATATATAGAATTGTTGAATCACTATATTGTACACCTGAAAGTAATATGACACTGTATGTTAACTATACTGGAGTCAAAATGAAAAGCTTAGCAAAAGAATAAATAAAAGAATGCAGAGATAAAACAAACAAAAGAATACAAAGATTAAACAAACAAACAAACAAAATAGGTAATTAAGTTAAAATGTAGTCTTTAGGGTGGGTCCTAATCCAAATGACTGGTGTTATATGAAAAGGACATTTGGGCACAGAGATATGCAGAGGGAAGGTAATGTGGAGACAGCCATCTGCAGGCCAAGGAGAGAGGCCTTAGGAAAAACGAATCCTGCTGACACCTTGACCTTGGACTTCTGGCCTCCAGAACTGTGAAAAAATAAAGTTTTGTTGTTTGAGCCACTCAGTGTGTGGTACTTTGTTATGGCAGCTCCGGCAAACTAATACCAGCATATTGTGGCTTAGAATGCTCAAGTGGCTTGGGGCGCCTGGGTGGCGCAGTCGGTTAAGCGTCCGACTTCAGCCAGGTCACGATCTCGCGGTCCGTGAGTTCGAGCCCCGCGTCGGGCTCTGGGCTGATGGCTCAGAGCCTGGAGCCTATTTCCGATTCTGTGTCTCCCTCTCTCTGTCCCTCCCCCGTTCATGCTCTGTCTCTCTCTGTCCCAAAAATAAATAAACGTTGAAAAAAAAAATTAAAAAAAAAAAAGAATGCTCAAGTGGCTTGGCCAAAGTCACAGGCTAGCACATGGGAGAAATAGCACTCAGTTGCTCTCATTCCAGAGTCCATTCTCTTACTTTCCTCTACTTGGGTTGTTCAGGGTGGCTTGGGCAAGGGCCACAAAGTCATGGAATGTAGATGGCAAGGTGACTCAGGAAGATCACTGAGGCAGAACATAGCCTGGCAAGCTGGGAACACCCATGAGAGGGAACCAGGAGACCTGATAGTCAGGAGAAAACCTTTCCACCTTGCCTCTACCCTCTTCTGGCTGTGTGGTCTTGGCCAATCCACTCCTGCTTTCTGGACTAGAGTTACATTTGTGCCAAATGGAAGTATTAGCCTTCCTATGTCTCACTGAACTGTTTTAACCATAATGAAATCATGATATGAAAGTGTGGGGAGAGAGAACTGAATTTGCTTTATACAAATATTAGTGTGGTTGTATATTATCCCTGTTTTAGCAAATACTAAGAGTACTATAGTAATGCTCTGTCAACATTAGAGCATTAGTTTTCCATGCTATTCAAATTATATATGTTCTGATGCCAGAAATTCATGGAGAACACTGGGGCTGCACATTATGCAGAGTCCTAGGACTCTTAGACATCAGTGTAAATGGCAATACATGGCATCAATGCTCAGTCTAGCAGAATGGACTATTAAATGTTTGTGAGGATTAATATAATAAAAGTAGCTGGTATATATTGAGTTTTTACATGTGTTAAGTTCTGTTCTACATGATCTAAATATAATAATCCACTTATGACAATCCTGAGCAGAACCCCACAAAGAAGAAACTATTTTTATAATTCCTAGGTTACAGATGAAGAAACTGAAGCCCAGACATGTTAACTAGGCCAAAGTCACACAGTTAAGTAAGTGGAAGTGTAAATATTCAAGCTAAGTCACACTGGCTCCTGGATTGGATATGGGGAGAAGAAATGAAGCATGCAGGATGGCTTCAAGATTTTTGCCTGAGCAACCAGTGGAACAAAATTATCATTTCTTGGGATGGGAAAGATCTTAGGAATTAATATTTTTGGGAGAAACTCAGTTTGGGTATGTTAGGTTTGAGATGTTGATTATGTGTCCAAGGAGATGTCAATTAAGTCTCTATATGAAAATTGGGATCTGTCAACATATGCATTGTATCTAAAGCCCACAGATGGAATAAGGTCATCTATAGAGTATCAATAGAAAACAAAAGAGATCTGTGGGCTGAGTCCTGGGCATCCCAGTGCTTATAGGTCAAGGAAGTAGGGAATCAGTCTAAGGGGACAAAACAGAGGGAGTAGTCAGAGCATTAAGAAGAAGAGCACATGAGTGTGGTTTCCTGAGAGAAAATAAATAAGAGAGAGTAATCAGTTGTATTAAGTGCTGCTGATAGGCTGGCTACATGATGACCAAAGATTGGGGACCATTGGAATGAGCTGATGACCTTAAGAAGAGCAATTTTCTTGGACAGGTTGGGGGATACCTGGTTGGAGTGTGTCCAAGACAGAATGGGAGGAGAGGAATTGAGGACAGTAAATTCCAATTTTTCTAAAAAAGGAAGATGAAAAATGGGAGGGAGAGGTAGCTGGAGGAGAAAGTGTTTTTATTTTAAATTTTAAGGCGGGAAAAATAAGAGCATGTTTGTAGACAATAAGAATGATCTAGTAGAGAGGAGAAAATAATTGATGAGATATTGGAGCGGGAATTTCTGGAACAATATCCTTGAGTAGATGAGAGGGTGTGAGATCTGGTTGGCCTTGGGTAGAAGCATGGATAATTACTGAAGAAAAGGTAGAATACATCAGTATAAGTGCAGTTAGGTAGATAGGTACACTGAGAGGTTGTTGAAGTTCTCTTCTGGTTTCTTCAGTGTGCACACATTTATTAAGCTACCACTCTGAGCTCAGTTAAAATTGAAAGTTCCTTCCCTTGTTTTATCATTGTTCTTCACTTTGATTTCAATAAAACCTGCATCTTCCAGTAATTATAGCTCCCTGTATATGTGTATTTCTTCCTCATCAGCTTAAGAGATGAAGGAGGGCAGAGAACATGTCACATTCTTCATTGTTCCCTAACAGTTGGCACAGTGCCTGACACACAGTACTCACTGAATAAATACTTGATGAATTGAATTGAATCTAGCTTACTTGTTTCTCTATACATATACTTTAGACCTGATTTTGCTTGAGAATTAAGAAGCTTCCAAGATCATATTCTCTACGGATTGGTGGGAAAATTATTCCGTGTTTCAATCTATTCTGTTAATCATTGTATTAGCTACTTATTACTGAATTTCATATTCATGGAAACTTACAAGGTTTGCTCATTTTTACAAAAACTTGAACATTAATTAGGCCTGGCAACATCCTCAAAAGGGTTACAATATATAAGAAGATACAAATAGCTCCTTTTATAATTGACATAGTGTTCAGTTTGCCAAATTACTTTTTATTTTTTTTCGAGAAAAGGGTAAATTCACTATAACTGACATACCATAATCTGAACCTATAGAAGTCAATGAAAAATCCTACCATCTGGTTAAAAGGTGCCAAAGGATCACCTCCTTAGAAGAACCACCTAGGAAGAAAGGATATACAACCAACTGGGTACATGTTGTGAGAGAAAATGTACCTCCCTACCTCTAGCTAAGAAAAGAATCTGCAGATGGGTTGATTTTCCACTGTGTATCTTTTAAGCAAACTTTAGGTGACACTAAATTGAAAGTCAAGTGTGATAGTTAGCTGGGTCACTCAATATAGTTGAAGTCTGTCAATACTCTTCCAGCAAGAAATTCAGTAAAGCATATTGTTGAGGACACAGACTTGGACTTGACTTGTATCCCACCTAGTATGACTTAGTTTCCTGATCTGTATAATGGCAAGATAACACTATCTACATCATGGAGTTGTTATGAGATTTAAATGATTTACTGCCCATAAAAGTGCAATACAATATCCAGAATATCAGTAATTTTAGCCATTATCATTTATTTTAATGACAATAAAAACTTTTAGAAATTCAGGCCACATCCTACTTTGGGTTTCCCTTTTTCTTCTTTGGTATACTCTTTGTGACTAGTACACTTACTTTTTTCTCTAATCCTGGCCTTTCT
Organism: Felis catus; assembly: GCF_018350175.1. NCBI lineage: Eukaryota > Metazoa > Chordata > Mammalia > Carnivora > Felidae > Felis > Felis catus. The sequence goes on from NC_058374.1 coordinate 120,883,466, forward strand.
TCTCTGACCATTTTTCTTCCACTGTAGAAAAATCGATGGGACCAATGATGAAGAAGATAACACTGAGCTGAATGAAGAAGGAAGGCCAGTGCAGACTTCCAGGCAGAGGCCCCCACTCTGCAACTGCCACTGCTGTGGCATCCCCAAGCGTTACATCATTGCCATTATGAGTGGGCTGGGATTCTGCATTTCCTTTGGGATTCGCTGCAATCTTGGAGTTGCCATTGTGGAAATGGTCAACAACAGCACTGTATATGTTGATGGAAAACCAGAAATTCAGGTCAGAATGTGGTGGGGGCTCTTTTGGCCATAGCTGTGCAAATGATTTGTTATAGGAAAGAAAGCATGCACCTCTTCCATTGATGTGACAAAAATGTAGAATGGCTAGAATGGCTACCACCTGCCAGTCACTGTGTAAGGTGAGGGGAATAGAATGGTGAACATCACAGAATGGGCCCTTGCCCTCATAGAGATGTACAAGTAAGTAATTATAATTCATAGTCTGGGACGCCAGGGTGGCTCAGTTGATTAAGCTTCCAGCTCTTGGTTTCTGCTCAGGTCTTGATCTCACAGTTCATGAGCTTGATCCCTGCATCAGGCTCTGTGCTGACAGTGTGGAGCCTGCTTGGGATTCTTTCTCTCACCCTCTCTCTGCCCCTACCATCTGGGCACTGTCTCTGTCTCTCTCTCAAAAAAAAATTCATAGCTGTTGGTGCTAAGCTAAAGGTGTTCAGAATGCTGGGTGTCATATAGGAGAACTCTACACCAGACTTTGATATTTTGAAAGAATTCCCAGAGGAAGTGATGGCTGGCTTCGAAAGATAAGGAGGAATTGACAAAGAGTGTTTGGTGGGGTGGGAAGAAGAGTGAAGAAAAAGGAACATCATGTGTTAAAGACTGTCTGAGAGAAGAGGGAGGGAGGGAGAGAGAAGGAAAGAAACAGAGAGAGGGGATGGTGTTTGGGAACTGAGATAGGAATCTTCATCTTCATCTTTTCTGTGCAAAGCCAGGGCCCCTTTGGCAACCTGTGGAAGATTTTTAAACACTTTGTCAAAACAATGTCTTAAATTCTTGCAATAAAATGCACGTGATTATAAAGGAAACCAGTTATAATAGGACACATGTCAAAGTATTAAAAAATTTTTTTTAATGTTTTTTTTAATTTATTTTTGAGACAGAGAGAGAGACAGAGCATGAGCAGGGGAGGGGCAGAGAGAGAGGGAGACACAGAATCTGAAGCAGGCTCCAGGCTCTGAGCTGTCAGCACAGAGCCTGACGTGGGGCTTAAACTCATGGACTATGAGATCATGGCCTGAGCCAAAGTTGGATGTTTAATCGACTGAGCCACCCAGGCACCCCTCAAAGTGTTTAAAAATAAAATTCATAATATAGAGACATATGGACTTCTTTATGAACACATCAGATGATAAAATCTAGTAATGGGTCTAACGATTGCTGTAGATTTGAAGTTTGAAGTATAAACCATAGTTTAAGATAGTGGTGACAGTTGTGATGCAAACGGATTTATAATTTCCACTAGTGATAGAGTCACAGGTAGTGATAACTACTGTGGTTTGTTACCTACATTCATGATCACAGAAAATGTTAAATTTCAGCTAGCAGCTAGTCAAAATAAAAATGATGATTTTTCCCATCCAAGTTCACAGATCAACAGGATTCCATCCTTGGACTCCAGGCTGAGGACTTCTGTTAATATAGTAGAGCATTAGAGTGAACATCAAGACAGGGAGACACCCGGGTAAATAAGGGTTAGGCCAGGTAAAGCCTGTAAAACCATGTAGGGAGTCGTAGGTGGGCTTTAGGCAGAAAGGTGGTATGATCAAATCCACTCTGGAATAATTGCTGTCCAGCCAGTGATCTCCCAGTGGACTGGGATAGAAGTGAGCGGAAGTAGGAGGCACAGTTCAAACCAAAGCTGTTGTAGTCATAAGCAAGCATACTCTGATGTGACTTAAAAGCATTGTTTTTATGAATCACTGGAAAGATACAATCTGGCTTGCTTAAGTAGTAGGCCTAGAGAAGTATGGAGTCTATGGGGAAAGAAAGGAAAATGTATGTGCAGTAGATACCCAATAAACACATACTTCATTGTATTGAACACACACACTGGAATAACTCATGTGGAAAAACATACAGATTGTAGAGAGGCATTAATAGTTGTCTGGTCCTTGCCCATATGTGGAGAAACGTTTAGATCAGAGTTTCCCAAACTTGTGTTTGGCAAATCACTGTTCTGCTGGCTCTGCTGTGAAGAAGGTGTTATATGAAATGGGGGCCTTTACTGTGCTGTGTCCTGTGAGAACTCCAATTGTGGGGTGTGTGTGTGTGTGTGTGTGTGTGTGTGTGTGTGTGGCATGTGTGTGCATGGTATGCATTATTACCCAGACTTTACTGTAGAGCCCTTTCTTTCATTCCACATCTATTAGCATTACCTGGAACAGTTCCTGCCAAGCACTGATTTGGGAAAATTTGATTTTGATCCATTAAAAAGAAGTCTTTAGATGGCTCTGCAAGTTTGTGTGTTTTTTTGGTTTCGTTTTGTTTTGTTTTTAGCTAAGAGATTATTCTGCCAGATGAAAAGAGGACAATGGAGAGTCTTCTAGCCTCTTTTTGATACCACGGCTGAATTTGTTCTAAAAGGATATGCTAGTTGTTTATTTTTTGGTGGGGAGGGAGTGCAGTAGAAGTGTGATGGGGCAAGCCATGCATTTTTTAAAATAAAGGATGACGTATATTAGTGAAGTTTCAGATGTGTATCACACGCATTCTCCCAGCCTTTTGTGAGCAAGGCCAGCTAATTAAAACTTGTCTGCCGAGGCCCAGATCAAATGAGATGCTGGTTTGCATTTGTTTGTTGCCTGGAAAGATAGGCCTAGGTCAACAGAATCTGCTTTGAGGCATATGGAAAAGACATTTTGATAAATCTAAGGAACAATGCTAGTGTGTGCTCTCTTGTGTCTGTGGTTTTCCCTTTGGAGTCTTAGAGAAACTGACTGAGATCTAAAATATGCTTTGCATCATTTTTTTCTGGTCTCAAAAACAGGAGTTTGTAGCATTTTGGAAACTCTATGGCAAATCCAATTTATAGCAGGCTGTTTCCCTTTCACTCAAACAGAACAAAGCTTACATATCAGGTGAACATGTTCAACCTGATGACAAAGATTTCACTGTTTTAAGAAAGGCTCTAAATGGCTGGCATTTTTGTTTATTTGGTTTTTCATTTTATGGGGGGATAAAACTAGATATTTTTTACTAAAATATTTTTAAATACTCATCTTCAAAAGAGAGAGAGAAGTAAGCAGTATAGATATGTAGGGCTCGCAAATAAGTGTCGTATATTCTACCAAAGGTACACAGCGTAGTTTTAGCTGATGTGTGAATATTCATTTTTAGTTTAATAATTATGAATTTTAAAACATGCAAATCACTTAAAATAGCGTCTGGCATATGGCAAGCAATAAATGACTGATGTTTGAGAAACTTTGCAATCATCTCTTTTTACCCTCAGGATAAGTCCAAACTCCTTCCCATGAAACATGAGTCCTGAAGAGTTAGGATAGGCTTTGGAATTGGCCAGACCTTGTTTCAAACTTGACTTCTGGGACCTTGAATAAATTGCCCTTATGTCCTGGTCAGGAATTGCTGGTTACAAGGAGTAGAAATGCAGTGAAACCAGGTCAGGTTAAAAAGGGAATTATGGTAGGGCTGTAGGATCTCATGAAAGTGCAGAGCAGAAAGCAGGTCTGATGTATATATTTGTGCAGTCTGTGCCCTGGACACTGGGGTCTGTGTCCTGGACAGAGGGGTCTGTGCCCTGCAGTGGGACTGAAATCTAGTCTGTCCTCCTGAGGGGCAGAAAAGGAGTCTTTACCTAATTCTTTCCAAGGCATAAATAGAGGCCCTGCCAGGAAGACAGAGTGGAGCTGACCCTACTGGGAACTAGGAAATCCTTAGCTCAGGTCTCCAGCTTCCTTGTTCCACATGGTTCCTAATCTGCTTCTCTCTGAGTATGCTCTACTGTCCCAGGCCTCTCCATGGACTGTCTTCTCTCCTTTTCCATGGCTTCTCACTGCACTCCATAGCTGAAGTGCCTTGCCTGGGACCTGATGTACTTGGTTGGCCTTGACTCCAATGAGACTTGTTTTCAGTTCAAGTGTTCAATGTTTTCTAAGTACAATTTCTGGGTTCAGATTGGAGAGAGATGCAGAGAGACAGAGAGAGACAGACAGAGAGAGCCTGATTGGCCACTCAGGAGTGGGGAGGCCCAGGGTGCCGAGATGGGGGGCAGGGGTGGGGAATGTTGTCTGAAGGAAATGTGAGCAAGGAGGCAGGAACCTGGCATTTCTAGCAACTCTTTGCTGACCCTCATTGTAAAATGGGAATAAAAGGCCTACTTTGCAGATCAAATGAGTTACTTTGGTGCTGATATATCAAGTGCCTATATTAGTTTCTTAAGGCTGCTGTAACAAATTACCTCAGACATGGTGGCTTAAAACAACTGAAATTTATTCTCTCACAGTTGTGGAGACCAGAAATTTGAAATGAAGGTGTCGGGTTACCTGGGTGGCTCCTTTGGCCTAGTGACTCTTGAATTCAGCTCAGGTCATGATCCCAGGGTTGTGGGATGGAGCCCTGTGTCGGGCTCTGTGCTGACAGCATGGAGCCTGCTTGAGATTCAGTCTCTCTCTCCCTCTGTCCTCCCCCTTCTCACGCGTGCCATCTCTCGCTCTCAAAAAAAAAAAAAATGAAGGTGTCAGCAGGGTCACACTCATTCTGAAGGCTCTGCAGAAGAATCCTTCCTTGCTTCTGCCATCTTTGGGGGCTCCAAGTGTTCCTTGGCTTCCTTGGTTTCCTGTCACAAGTTGTTACGTATTTAACATACATACACATAACTCTAATCCTACCTCTGTTTTCATGTGAGCTTCTTGCTGTGTGTCTTCTCTTCTGTCTCAAATCTCTCTCTGCCTTTCTCTTATAAGAACATTTGTCATTGGATTTAGGGCCCAGCTGGATAATCCAGGATAACTCATCTCAAGATCTTTGATTTTATCACATCCACAAAACCCTTTCCCAAATAAGGCAGCATTCATAGGTTCCAGAGATTTTGTGTGTAAATCTGGGGGCCATTCTTCACCTAACACAGTACCTGACAAGGTGGTTGGCTTATAGTAACGGTGCATACATGGGGCCATTATGATTCTAATGGGGTTCAAGAGATGATGAAAATCAGTTCTCAGCAAGCCTAAATGCTCTTTGTCATGTATCATCTCCTTTGGAGAGTGGACCTAAGCACCATTCCCTCAGAAAAAAGTATGAGCAGATGTCACTGTGAGTGATAATTAGCTTCTGGATGAAGCAGATCCCTCTGTCTTAGATCCTTGGTTCCTTGGGTTATTCCATGAATGAATGGCAAAGAAGTCTAATCTCTACTTCTTAGTAAGAAAGTCAAGTCTCTACAAGTAGTGCAAAGACACATTGTTTTTTGGGTCAAGAAGATAAGAGGTCCTGATCTTGACTCTCCTTATAACTAGTTGTATGACCTTGGGCAAGTAGCTTAATCTCTCTAAGCCTCAATTTCCTCATCTACAAAAGAAGAGCCAATAATTACCTCCAGGTGTAAGAATGAAGGGAGGAAATATATAGACAGTGCCTTAACGAAATCATGTCCCTCTTCTGCTCCTAGCTTCCAATGGTTTCCATTCCTTTTGCATAAAAACCAAGGTCCTTATGGTGATTTAAAGGGCCTTTCATCATTTGAACCTCTCTTACTTTAACTTCTACTCTCCTATCCTTCATTCATTACCTTCCAGTTATCCTGACATCCTGCTATTCCTCTGACCTTAGGGCCTTTACACTTGCTATTTCTCTGCCTAGAAAGTTCTCTCAGATAATGAAGAGCATGATTTGCTCCCTTCTTTCTTTTATGGCTTTACTCAAAAGAAGCGTTCCCTGGCTCCTCTGTCTAAAATTGCACTCTACTGCACTCCTATCCAGCCCTCCCTGTTCCCTTCCCTGCTTTATTTTTCTCCTCATCCCTGATCACCATCTAACACAGTCTGTACTTGTTTACTATCTTCTGTCCTCACTGGCATCTTTGTGAACAGCAATCACTGTCTTCTCCAGTGCCTAGAACAATGTGTGGCACATAGTAGCATAAAATAAAAATTTACTGAGCTAATTTGAATTAATGATTGTTACTTTCATTTTATTCTTTTTTTATTTTCTTTAATTTTTTTTTTTGAGACAGAGAGACAGAACATGAGAAAGGGAGGGGCAGAGAGAGAGGGAGACACAGAATCTGAAGCAGGTTCCAGGCTCTGAGCTGTCAGCACAGAGCCCGACGTGGGGCTCGAACTTACAGGCCGTGAGATCATGACCTGAGCTGAAGTTGGATGCTTAACCGACTGAGCCACCCAGGCACCCCTTTTTTATTCTTTTTTAAAAGTAATCTATACCTAAAGTGGGCTTGAACTTATGACCCCAAGTTGCATGCTCCGCCAAATGAGTCAGCCAGACACCCCAGTTTCATTTTGCTCTTAAACTTCAACTTCTGAATTGGCAAAATGGGAAATACAGCATAGAGGACAGGCCAGTGTTACATGGACTGTGATCTCCTACGACACGAAGGCAATTCTTGTTTGAGTTAGTATTTACACTATCTAGCACCTGACCTGGCACACAGGAGGCACTAGGTGAATGTTGAATAAAGGAGCAAATAAATACATAACAACTTGTGACAGGAAAATAAACCGATGAAAATTTACAAGGCATACTATCTTGATAATTAAGAACCCTTCCTCCATAATAGGAACACCTTACATTTTGATATCAATGCTTTTTTTTTAAGAGTTTATTTTTAAGTAATCTCTGCACCCAGGCTGGAGCTTGAACTTATAACCCGAAGATCAAGAGTTGCATGCTGTACAGACTCAGTCAGGTGTCCCAATGCTTTATGAAACCATTCATGTATTCACTCATTTGGCAAATATTTACTTGTACCTTTCAGGAATTTATTTTAGGTGCTAAGGCTATAAAGTCAAAAGGACATGGCTGCCACCTTAGAGTTGCTTGCCACCAGTGTGGGAAATGTATGTGTGAATGGCTAGTTTGAGAACAGCATGTTGCAGTGGCCATGTCTGTAAGAACAGAGGTCTGTGGAACAAGTGCAGGAAAAAGTGACCACTTCAAAAGGGAGTTGGGGAGTTTTTCAGAGGAAGGGACATTTTCAAGGAGTCTGAAAAGAATGAGTTACTTTGGGAAGAAAGTAAGGAAAGGGAGTCCAGCCCTGGAGACTCACATTTTCATTGGCCTAAAAGTTGTATCATTACTAAATACATATGGGTGTATTTAAGTTTGTACATAATCTTTCCTTGCCCTCACTAAAAGGGAAGCTCATTGAGAACAGGGAATTTTTTGCATCCATTGCTATATCCCAAGCATCTAAGAAGCCCTCCAGAAATATTTGTTGGATAAGGGAAGGAAAGAAGGGCCTTGTGGGGTTACTATGTAAGATCATCATTGAAAAATGATGGCCAAATGTTTTTTCCCAAACATAACTATATCTGATTTCTCATTTCAGACAGCACAGTTCAATTGGGATCCAGAGACAGTGGGCCTTATCCATGGATCTTTTTTCTGGGGTTATATTGTGACACAAATTCCAGGTGGTTTCATTTCAAATAAGTTTGCTGCTAACAGGTAAGACAAACTGACATAACATGAATGCAGTACAGATCATAACATGATTTTGTGTTTTTACAAAATCTGCACAGTTGGCTCTCAATTTAGAGTTGCAGAATGAGAGACAGGAGGCATTCCAATAGATGTGGTTCACAGATACTGATCCCATATGATTCTGTTCTTAAGAGTCTCCTTTTATTTACTTTCTTGTCTAATTTTAATTTATCTTTCAATTCCTTTAGTGATTATGTAGTAAAATTAGCAATTGAATCTGAGTCAGGAGACTCAGTTATTTAGTTCCTGGGCCCTAAATAACTCACTTGGTAACCTCTACTGAGTCACTTTTCTTCCTTCTCTGGGTCTTTGTTTCCTCATCTGTGATATAAAGCATGGTTTAGATTGTGTTTGAGTTCTCTCTGACAAGTGACATTCTGTGATCCTATATACTATGTTAATATAGTCCTGTACCATAAAGGTTTTGTCATGTGGGTAGTAGGGGCTTGCCTCTAGATTGCAAGATGTCTTCAGTGCCCTTGAGATTCTGTGATAGCTGTTTGAGCAATTAAATGTGTCCAAGATGTAATGAGCTGCCTCAAGGAGCAGTTGAGTCCTCTGTCAGTAGAGGTATTCAAGCAGAAGAAGATGGCCACTTGGAGGAGACGTAGGGTGTATATGTAGCAGAAAAGGAGTGTACTAAATATTTCCAGCTTCTTTCCAATTGTATGTCCTGTGTGATTTGTACATATATGGAATTCATGAATTGTACATTTTCTAAAGTTGTGTTTCTCAAACTCTAAAACACAACTCATTAGATGATAATGAAAGCAATATAGTGATTCACCAATGAGCATTTTCTAAGAAAAGAGAGAAAAATAGAAGAGAAGGTAATCAAATAAAATAAAACAGAATAGAAAATATCTTAGTTCATTGCACACAAAGTAGTGGTTGAGAAACTTGTTTTAGTTACATTTGTGTATATGATTATGTATTGGGTTGCAATATAAAATATATTTTATTTTATAGGTCAAGGTCAAAAAAGTTTGAAAGTCACTACCATAAGATCTAAATATGTACAAGCATGACTGTATTTACCTATGTTCTTGTCAATTTGTGTCTCTCATTCATTGTCACTTATCTATTGTATTCTTTTCAAAAAGTGATAGAATATTGGCTCATACAGTCCTCAAGTTTACTGCTTACACTTCTGCCATAAAAAGAAATCACACATAATATTTCCCAGCATGTTAAAAGTGCTGAGGCATCATTAATGTGTGAGAAAGGAAGAAAATGCTGCCTGCTTTCTTTTCCCAGAACAGTCTGGTCCAGGCAGGGCAAAGAAGGCAAATGACACTGGGCAGCAAGTTGGGGGCTAAGAGGGAGTTACACAGCCTCTTTTGTGCTTGGCTAATCTTATGACACAGCATGCTTTTAGGTAGGGTGGCCTTGTAGTAAAGTCAGAGCAGAATTGCGAAGCAGGAGACACAATCCAAATGTGCAGATGTCATGTGGTAATAGAGTGAGTCAGTTGGGTAGAACCAAGTAGAATGGTGCATCTCCAGCAAGCTCACCTCCTGTTGGTCAGTCTCCAGCTTCAGGACCTCATTCAAGAAGGGCATCCCTATACTGCCAAAAACCTGTCTGTAATTGGTCCAGGGATGAGCTCAGGTATCAAAGTAAAGAAAGGAAAGGAAAGGAAAGCAGCCTAACAGTACAGCTTGGGATATACCAGATCCTAACATAACATCTATTTCTGTTTCTATTAATTTCCATGGTGATTTTCCATGAATGGTGAGGTTCATTCCTGATGTCTGACTAAAGTACCACATCGATGAGTGGGCCTGCCCACTAATACAGTGTTTTGGTCCCTCAGGGTCTTTGGAGCTGCCATCTTCTTAACATCAACCTTGAACATGTTCATCCCTTCTGCAGCCAGAGTGCATTACGGCTGTGTCATGGGTGTCAGAATTTTGCAAGGTCTAGTGGAGGTAGGAGTTTCTTTCCTTAATGGTTTTTGATATTGCTAGATAAAGTATGGTCCTTTAGCAAATTCAGCTTCTGAAGAAAACCTGCTTTGCTTAATTTTCCAATCTTCCACATTGTCCTGCTATTTTCACTCTCTGGTTTTGACTACAGTTATGAGTACTTTAATGAAAATGCCTTGCGTGATTACAAATTTGTACACAATAAAGAACCATTTCATAGAGTGCAGAATTTCAGATGAGCCAGGAATGATCTTAGAGATAATCTAATCCAATCTCTTTCCTTTAATAAATGATAGGACCGCAGCCCAAATCCTTTAGTTCACATCGCAGGGTCCCTTTCCCCTAAAGCAATTTAAATGGATTTATTAATAAATATGTAAATTGGTAAATATGTAAATATGTAAATTTCCAGGGTGTAGTGTTACACAGAGATTTAACTCAGAGAAAGAGGTAGCATGGTAGAGAGCCAGAAGGTAAATATTTTGGACTTTGCCATATGTTCCGTGGGGCAACTACTCAACTCTGCCATTGTAGAACAAAAGCAGCCAGAGACAATATGTAAGCAAATGGGCATGGCCAAGCTTTTTTTTTTTTTTTTTTTTTTTAATTTAAAAAAAAATTTTTTTTTTTCAACGTTTATTTATTTTTGGGACAGAGAGAGACAGAGCATGAACGGGGGAGGGGCAGAGAGAGAGGGAGACACAGAATCAGAAACAGGCTCCAGGCTCTGAGCCATCAGCCCAGAGCCTGACGCGGGGCTCGAACTCACGGACCGCGAGATCGTGACCTGGCTGAAGTCGGATGCTCAACCGACTGCGCCACCCAGGCGCCCCTGGGCATGGCCAAGCTTTAATAAAACTTTCTGGACACTGAAATTTGAATTTCATATGATTTTAGGGGCGCCTGGGTGGCGCAGTCGGTTAAGCGTCGGACTTCAGCCAGGCCACGATCTCGCGGTCCGTGAGTTCGAGCCCCGCGTCAGGCTCTGGGCTGATGGCTCGGAGCCTGGAGCCTGTTTCCGATTCTGTGTCTCCCTCTCTCTCTGCCCCTCCCCCGTTCATGCTCTGTCTCTCTCTCTCCCAAAAAAATAAATAAATGTTGAAAAAAAAATGAATTTCATATGATTTTTACATGCCATGAAATATTATTCTCCTTTCAATTTGTTTTTACTCGCTTGAAAACCATGAATGCTGAGTAATGAATAGAACTGTTGAATCACTATATTGCACAACTGAAACTAACATAATACTGTGTGTTACCGATCCTGGAAATAAAAAGAAAGTTTTTAAAAGAAAATTTTTAAATGTTTATTTATTTGTAAGAGAGAGGAAGAGAGAGAGCGTGGGGGGCGAGGGGCAGAGAGAGAGGGAGGGAGAGAATCCCAAGCAGGCTGTGCACTCTCAGCGCAGAGCCCAACGGAGGGTGGGGGGGGGGGGGGAGGCTCAAACCCATGAACTATGAGATCATCACCTGAGCTGAAGTCATGAGTCAGATGCTTAATCAAGTGAGCCACCCAGGCACCTCTAAAAAAAATTAATGAAAAAATAAAAAATAAGAAAATAAAAATGTGAGTTGAGAAAAAAAATGTGAAAACCAGTCCTTCCTCATGAATAGTACAAAAACGGATGGTGTGCTAAATCAGGTCATAGTTTCTCAAGCCCTGATGTAGAGCAGTGTTTCCCAAGCTCAGTCATTCACCTCTAGCCTTTGTCACTTTTGTCATATCCATATACAATTTGTACTATTATTTACCTACAGTGTTTCCCTAGATCAATTCATTAAAAAAAAACCCACACCCCAAAAGAACCTCATCATAAGCAACAATATCTTTGAAATCATGGATTTGATGTGCCAGTTACATTTTTTTCTAAAACCTGTTAGAATATACATGCACCAATTATGATAAAAAACGTAGGTCGTGGGGCGTCTGGGTGGCTCCATTGGTTAAGCATCTGGCTCTTGATTTCAGCTCAGGTCATGATCCCACAGTTAGTGGGTTTGAGCCCTGCATTGGGGCTCCGCACTGACAATGTGGATTGGGATTCTCTCACCCTCTCTCTCTGCCCTTCCCTTGCTTGTGCTCTCTCTCTCTCTCTCTCTCTCTCTCTCTCAAAATAAATAAACTTAAAAAAAATGTAGGTTGTTGTAGTAATTCAAATATAACTCTAGTCCCACTAGAGGGACATATACTGCATTTTAGAAAATAGTGATGGGTGGAAAGAATATGCTATTAACAGCCATGAAGACTAGAGTGTAGTCACTGAATGCTTCTTAACCTCAGGTTCTGTATCTTGAAATAAGGGGATGGATCAACTGATTGCAGAAGTCCCTTTCTATACTGATATTCTATAATAATATGAAATATAAAGACCTCTTCCCCATTCCCCACCATTCTTACATTTGAACTGATATTCAAATTTCAGCATCTGTGCTGTGAGTTAAAATAGCTGACACAGGCTACTTGGTATTTATGAATTGGGCTTTTACGTTGTAGCCTGTCTTAAAGAAGCAGGATCTATATTTTAAACAAACAGAAACTGGAGTCAAATAAAATAGTCTGTTTTCAACTGTTTTGCCAGGGTGTGACTTACCCAGCCTGCCATGGGATGTGGAGTAAGTGGGCACCACCTTTGGAGAGAAGCCGACTGGCCACAACCTCTTTTTGTGGTAAGTGTATTAGAATAGCAAGTTTTACTTAGGAATGCTTTGGCTTCAAGTAAAGATCCTACTAGGTACAGTCTATTTTTTTCACATAATAGAAGCCCCAGAGTGACGCAATTGGCCCTAATTGCATCAAATGCTTTATCATCTACAGAGGCAGCTAGGAAAAGCTAGCTTTTCCAGCACCTTTAGTAGAGAAAGGTAAAAAAGAAGGATGTGGTTGTTGAATTAGCCAACAAATGATATTTGCCAAGATCAAAAGCAGAAGAGAGAGAATCATCAAACCTTTTGCTCCTCTTCTTTTTACAGATGGAGAAACTGAAATGAAAGTTTATAGTTTAGTTTCATTGAACAGAAATTAAGATCCAAGTTTACACGGGGTATGGAAGGGGAGCTAGACTACCTGATTCTTCTTCTTCTTTTTTTTTTTTTTTTAACGTTTATTTATTTAGTTTTGATGGGAGGAGGGTCAGAGAGAGATTGAGGCAGAGGCTCTGAAACAGACTCTGCACTGACAGCAGAGAGCCCAATGTGGGACTGGAGCTGAAATCAGGAGTTGGACGGTTAACTGACTGAGCTACCCAGGCACCCCTGTACCACCTGGTTCTTAATTCAGAACATTCCTCACTGCATTACTATGTACACATTGTCACAGAGGTCTTTTAATTAATTTTTGCCATTACATTACAGAAGAAAATGGAGGCCATCCATCTTACCTGAAAGTATGTTAGTGGTCCTTAAGTAGTGATGTGACTTTAATTCCTGGGTCACCAAACTTCACCTTGCTAAGGTTGTCTCACTCCAGGTCATGTTTTGGGGACTGGCCCTTTATGAATTTCTGAAATAATCGGTGTTTGAAGGGTCTACCTTCAATAATTGAACAAGGACAGTGCATGCTGACACCATCAACACAGTTGTAAAATATATATTTTCATATATATATATTTTATGTGGGAAGAGGCCCAGGAAGACAAAAGTGCTTTAGGCCATGAAAGTTACAATGGGGACTTGACAAAATTAGGATCAGAATTTAGTTCTGTCTAGTTTTTCAAGCTAGTGTGCCTTTCCTAAGAAACTAACTTGTATTCCTTAGCTAAAGGGAGAAATAAAGTTTCCTCTTAATTTCTGTGAATCTTTTAATTTATTTCTCCCTTGCTGTTTCTCTTTACCTCCTTAAATAATAATAATAATAATAACAATAATAATATAGAATCTTTGGGACTTTGGTGTGAATATTCACCAGTGTACCTATTTTATGCCTAGTTTGGAACTACATGCAAAGTTGAGATGTCTTTGTATTTTTAGCCTCTCTTGTCCTTAGAAACCATTTTTCTCCTCTCACTTGTAGTTCAGGATCATCTCTCCTTCCACTACTGACCTTGTGCCAGCTCTAGAAGAATATAAGATTTTGACCTTGTGAACTGTCAGATCCTTGACTTTATTTTCTTTGGATGGCTTATTTATAAGGCTTTTCATTTTGATTTGCCTGCAAAGCAAGAATGACTAGCTGCCACTCTCCATTCTTAGTGTCTTTATAACCCTCAAAGGGCTGATTTGAGAAATGGTTTGACTCTCAAGGAAAGTTACCTGATCAAAGTTATAGGCTTTATTGCTTTTCCTGGCTAAGGTGTAGCCTTGGTTTGAAAGAACAGCCAAAGAGAAATGTCATTAGAAGAAAACCCAGATTTGGGGTTAATTGGTTCTTACACAAAAAATATTGGAGTTGACAGGGACTTTAGGAAATATCGAGTCAAGTAAGTTCTCCCAGCTAGTGAGGACAGAACTGGGGACTCTCCTACCCCTAATGGCTATTACACCTTCTCCCACCATTCCACAAGCATTGGAGGGCTCCTCTGTCCTCCACTGCCAGCCCACAGAGGGATCAAGGTACAGTCAGCTCCCCTAGGGCAGTTTGGGTGGTGCACCCCGTGGGGGTATGCTCAGAGGCTGTGGACGTGACAGGAGATGACACTCAGCCATGTCCAGAAGGATGAGGGAGAGTTTGTCTACTAGACAGGGAAGGACAATTTCAAGTGTAAAATGTCCTCCATGAAAGAATGCTTCCTAGTATGAGGAAATAATGGGCATATTTAAGTGGAGGAGGCAGGACTGAATTATTAAATAGTTAAGGATAAAGTCTCTAGATTCCTATCACTCACACCTGTGTGACCTCAGACAATTTACCTCCCCTCACCCAGCCTTGGTTTCTCCCATAAATGGAGATGATATTGGTACCAATGCCAACAGGTTGAAAAAAGGGTTAAATACAATCTTGGGTCTAGAATCTTCAACCTAGTAGAGGGCACACACAAAGCATCCAATGCATCTTAGCTGGTGGTGGTCATTCGCTGACCTTCCCTATCCCTAGCATTTCCCTACCCCTCACTTCCAGGAAATTTGGCCCAGGAAAGACCACCTTCTCCACACCCACAGCAGAGTTAGGCCTGCAGCTCTTTCTAAACAATTGCCTTGGAATGCTTGTCTTCCTGGTTTGAGGAAGTCTGAGGTTGAAAAAAAATGCATTGTCATTCTGTACATTACAGTAGCATAATAGTTGGCGTTTGTGCAGCTCTAATTACAGCTTACAAAACATCTTCACAGACATAGTTTATTTGATTCTCAAAATGACTATGTGAGATGGAGATTTCATTCCCATCTTCTATCTGAGGAAAATGATTCGCACAGATTGAGAGATTCCTTCAGGTGTCATGATGCTCAGATTTGAGATTCCAGGTTGGGCCTTTCCTGGCCAGTCAGTCCCAGCTTGGAAAGATGGAATTTAATCTCTTTCTCTGGGAGGATCCCCAAACTCCCATTTCCTGAAGGTCTTCCTTAGCACTGAAGTCTGAGATATAGAATATCTTGTTGCTACTCACTTTTTCAGAGCAAGATTTTTTTCATTCACAGCCCAGAGGGAATTTCAGGTAGTAATTTTTTTGTTTTTTTGATTCAGTTAATATTGGTTAGGAGTTTTCAGGGCTCATGTTTCTACAGCAGATATCATGGAGCTGTAGGGCATAGTGGACACCAGACCTCTAGCCTTCGTTATCTTGTCTAGACAAGATAAACATCCACATATAGGTATTTACAAGGTTAAGTATTTACAAAGAAATAAACTTAAACATATGCCCATTCTGGAGGTAGGTGGAGAGAGCAGCCATCCTGTTTCTACTGCCATCCTGGAGCAGAACTGTTTCCTGATTAAAAAAAAAAAAATCAAAACTCTAAAAACCCTGATTTCTTAATAGTTTGAAGTCCTTCATTTAAAGACCTAGGTGATAATTCTTCTGAACTGTGAACTCTGAAAGGAAGATCTATTTGTGCCTTTGCTTGCTGTCTTCAGTACATAATATTGTACCCGGTGGCTGGGTGGCTGGGTGGCTGGGTGGCTCTCCCAGGGGCCTGGGTGGCTCTGTTGGTTGAGGGTCTGACTTCAGGCTCAGGTCATTATCTAATGATTCATGGGTTCGAGCCCCACATCGGACTTGGGCTCCCAGCTGTCAGTGTGGAGCTGGCTTCGGATCCTCTGTCCCCCCCTCTCTCTCTGCCCCTCCCCTGGTCACACTCTCTTTCTCTCTCTCAAAAATAAAATAAACATTAAAAAAAAATGTTGTACCTGGTTGAATTTTTCAAATTTCTCTGAGAGTTTTCTCACCACTTTGTTCTATTTTTTCATGTAATTCCAAATTGCTGTGCCCAAGCAATCTTTGTCTCATTCCTCCATGGTACCTGGATGTAGTTAAAGGGCACCTGGTGACCTTTCTCTGCTGGAAGCCCTATGGTAAGGCACCCTGGGAGTTTGTCCTTCTGCACAGGTGCATTGTGACTCTCGCTCCGTTCGATTCATCATCTCAGCAGGAACTTGAGATGACCTGAGGTGGCATGAGTGACTGTTGCTAAGTTTCCATCCATGTTTCCTTGTCCTAGGTTCCTATGCAGGGGCAGTGATTGCCATGCCTCTGGCTGGGGTGTTGGTACAGTACATTGGATGGGCCTCTGTCTTTTATATTTATGGTGAGTAATTTGACTTTATGAGTTCCCATGGTTGACTCACAGAGATGGAATTTTATTGTATATTGGGATTGGCTAAGAATTTACTGTATGAATGGAGTGTCTGTGTAGCTCAGTTGGTTAAGTGCCTGACTTTTGATCTCAGCTCAGGTCATGCATGATCTTTCCATTAGTGAGACTGAGCCCTGAGTCAGGCTCTGTGCTGACAGCATGGAGCCTACCTGGCAATCTCTTTCTCTCTCTCTGCCTCTCCCATGCTTGCTCTGTCTGTCTGTCTCTCTCTCAAAATAAATAAACATTAAAAAAAGAATTTACTATATGAAAATAGAGATTATTAAAATAAGTTTATCATGTAAGTGGAATACTTGTCTGTTTATGATTCATTTAATGCATGTATTAAAGTTACTTTCTTAATGGGAACAATATTACCTTTCTTTAAATACAAGCTAACAACAACAACAACAACAACAGGAAAAGCAAAGAAATACTTCTTTCTAGATGAACTTCATGCTATATGGCAATATTTTGAGATTTGGGAAATTTAGAGACAAAAGACCAGGAAACCATATCATTAAGCCTTTTGTTTTTTACTGCAGGTATGTTTGGGATTATTTGGTACACATTTTGGCTGCTGCAGGCCTATGAATGTCCCGCTGCTCACCCAACAATATCCAGTGAGGAGAGGACCTACATAGAGACAAGTATAGGAGAAGGAGCCAACGTGGTTAGTCTCAGTGTAAGTAGAGATGGACAGATGAAGACTTGCCTCTTTTCTACTTCTCTTAGTGATTGTGTTGTTCTCTCAAGAAAAAAAAAATATGTCAATATAGTCACTAAAAATCTCCTGGTATTTTTACTCTCTAGAAATTTAACACACCATGGAAAAAATTTTTCACATCGTTGCCAGTTTATGCAATCATTGTGGCAAATTTTTGCAGAAGCTGGACCTTTTATTTGCTGTTAATAAGTCAGCCTGCTTATTTTGAAGAGGTCTTTGGATTTGCAATAAGTAAGGTAAACACATAGATGCTTCTAATGTTCTTTAACCTTAAATTTCTTGCTTCTACTGAGAAAATCTTTGCATGATAAAATAATTAAATTGCTGATCAAAATTCATAACAGTTCTGTGACACCTAATACCCTAGAGGTCAGACAAGTTGTACATTCTGGGCACAGTATACATAGCTATTTAATTTCTTCTTTGTAAGTATCAAAGCTGTTTTAAGCTGCTTTTAATTTTTAAAAAAAAAAATTTTTTTTTCAACGTTTATTTATTTTTGGGACAGAGAGAGACAGAGCATGAACGGGGGAGGGGCAGAGAGAGAGGGAGACACAGAATCGGAAACAGGCTCCAGGCTCTGAGCCATCAGCCCAGAGCCCGACGCGGGGCTCGAACTCACGGACCGCGAGATCGTGACCTGGCTGAAGTCGGACGCTCAACCGACTGCGCCACCCAGGCGCCCCTAAGCTGCTTTTAAAGATTTATGTTGTATTCTATCTCAAAGGTTTTTTTGAAGCTAAACTCATGAACTGCATATTAGGTAAGAATAAAAAGATTTGAAGGCAAGAAGGTTTTTTTTCCCCTTATAATGTACTTGGTGAGTAGCAGTAAGAGACTTAAAGCTTGTTTTGCAGACCACCCTACTCTCCATAATGGTAGTTATAGTAATAACAACCATTGGCTTGTATGGTTTAGAAAAAACCTCCTTCAATGTCTCCAGCCACTGTGATTAGATTGTCTGCGTTTCAGGGAGGAAAGGTGTAGATGGTGAAATATAGCCATCATCATGAAAGAATTAACCACCTTCCTACAGGAAAAGAACAGCGGCCTAGTAGAGGTAGATGTTTTCATAGCCCCAGGTACTGTCCGGGGTGACCATGGAGGAGCTATATATATATATATATATATATATATATATATATATATATCCATGAAGGCATCCATGAATGCTCACTTTGTGCCAAGTGTTTCCTATATGCTGGGCCCTTTGGCAGGTGCTGGGGCCTCTGTGATGAATACACGTCAGGTCTGTCCTCAAGGAGCTTCCAGTCTGGTGGGAGAGACAGGTCTATACTTAAAATCATTCACTCATTCATTATTTATTATAAAATTCAGGCCTATCTGGGTCTTATATAATTAGATGATTAAACTTGGTGGGGAGTGGGCAAGGAATTGGGGAAGTGCATCTGTCTGAAGCAGCTAAAAATAGCTCATTGTTTTTTATTTCTCTCCAGGTGGGTCTCTTGTCAGCAGTCCCACACATGGTTATGACCATCATTGTGCCGATTGGAGGACAATTGGCTGATTATTTAAGAAGCAGAAAAATTTTGACCACAACTGCTGTCAGAAAAATCATGAACTGTGGAGGTACTGTGGATTTCATAGGTGGCTTAAGCAGCCTTTACAGAATGAGATGAACTGCAGAGCATATTTTGGGGGTTCTGTATAAGCATTAGAAAGGATCTTAAAGGCCCCTGAATCCATCCCCCAGCAGATACTTGAGTGTCCATCATACCCCTGCTAACTGGTCATCCAGCTTGTGCAGCCTGAAATAGGACAACTTAGTTGATAGATCAGTACTCACCTCCAACTGCAGAAATGCTTCTTTCATTTACTCTTAAGCCAAAGCAAACTGATTTCCTGTGACATATCTTTATTGTTTATCCTTCCCATATATTCTCCATACACATAATCCTTTGCTTTTGTAGTTTATTCCCTTATCCCTTTCTGTATATACAGGTTTTGGTAAGAAATACAAGAAAAATATTTCCTCTGAATAGTCTTCTTTCTTAACATATGCATGTGCACGCGCGTGCGCACACACACACACACACACATACAGACTCTTTTCTGTTTTATTTAGTTTCTGCTTTATGTTTTGATTTTGCAAAGACAAATTAGAAGCTGGGTGATTTTCCTAAAGAGGGAGGTAAAGGTAATCATGAACCCCTACAATGTTTATGACTGCTCACCTTTTTTAAACCTTCCACTTTTTTTTAAATCTTTTTTTTTTGTTTTTGTGTTTAAATTAGCATTTATTGGATGCTTTCTGTGTCAGACACTAAGCTATGTCCTCACTGTGGTTTACAGTGAAGAAACTGGGGTAAAATAAAGTGACTTGCTCACATGGCAGATCCTGTGCAAGATCTCTGTCTGAGCTCATTGTCCCGGTCACTGAAGCTACTCCTCCAGGGCATTGGGGTCAGGATGGGCAAGCAGGAGGTGGAGAACAGTGCCATCTATGGGTGAAAGGTCAGAGCTGCAATATTAAGTTGGAAAGGAGGGAAGGGGTGGACGGTCACTCTAGATTAGATGGGCCAGGACCACTTAAAAGTGAAGATTATATGAAGGCTACACAAGAGCAGACATAATCTGATCCAACAGCATTTCAGGTATAAAGTCTGACCAGGGAGCTTGGGAATAGCCTATTGGCATCAGTTCTCCCAGCAGTTTGGCTGCTGGTCCCAGGCAGAGATGTTTGGCCCTGCCATTGATGTGAACTTCTCTATAGGAGACTGAAGGTTGGCAGGTGTGGATCTGCTCTCTGGAAGGTGAGAGGTGAAGCTCTGAGGCACTGCATTCAAGGTAGCTGAGGTAAACAGTATAATGGTCCCCCAAAGATGTCCATGTTCTAATTCCCAAAATTTGTGCTTATGTTTCCCTATATAATAAAATGAACTTTGCAGATATGATCAAGTTAAGGACCTTGAGATGGGGAGATGATCTTGGATTATCCGGGTGGACCCAGTGCAATCACAGAGTTCCTTATAAGAGGAGGCAGGAGGGACAGTCAGAGAAGGAGATATGATGGTAGAGGCAAATATCAGAGTGATGCAGCCACAAGCCAAGGAGTGCAGGTGGGCTCGAGAGGCTGGGAAAAGCAAGAATGGAGTTTCCCTTAAAGCCTCCAGAAGGAACACAGTTCTGTAAACATCCTAATTTTAGGTCTCCAGGACCCATTTCAGTCTTCTGACCTCCAGCACTATACAGTAATAAGTTTGTATGGTTTTAAGCCAGTAAATTTGTGATGATTTGTTACAGCAGCAATCAGAAACTCATACAGGAGCCACTCCTCTGATTACCACATTGTGCTCCAGCTGAATAGCCCTCCACAGTAGGCCCTGGATATCCCTTTCCACCCCTGACTTTGCCTACTCCCTTGCTCTTGACTGTGAGTTATGCTCACCTTCACTTCTCACCCTAGTCCTATCCACACATCTTTCCACATGAGTTCATCCTCCTTCTTGTGAAGTCTACATCAGCCTCCAGTGACTGCTCCTGCCCATGCATGCACTTGATTGGTACCTTATTATACCTCTTGCAAGAAAGCATTTTAGGCAGCAGTAATAGCATGTGCAATGGCCCTGAGGCAGGCATTAATGTGGCATGTTAGAGAGCAGAGGGAAATTCAAAATGGCTGGAGCCTAAGGAGTGAGGTGGAGAGTGACAGGAGATGGGACCAGAATGCTTGATGAGGGCCAGATCTTGGGAGGCTTTGTAGACACGTGCAGAGCTTGCGTTTTATTTGAAATGCCCTGGGAAGCAAGTAGAGGGTTTAAAACAGGGAAAGTGACATGATTTGACTTATATTTTCAAATCTGAATAGAATGTAGAACACAAGAGTAAAAGAAGGGAGAGCAGTTAGGAGGCTATTTTGGTTACTCTTTCAAGAGAAGATGGTAACTTGAACTAAAGCGGTGTCAATGGAGGTGGAGAAAATTGGGTGGATTTTTAAATTCTCTGAGCCCAACTTTCTTCTTTAAAATCTGAATAATCATATTTTCTTTCAATGATTATTACAAATGTTAAATGAGACAATGTAAAAATACACCTATCATGGGTCCAACCTATAGAAGGTTTTTGGTAGATAATGCATTTTTCCTCTCCTGTGTTTAAGACACTAACAAAATAGAAGTTTTTCTAAGGAGGCATTCTATAAGTATTTGCTATTCAAGTCTATTTCCCACGGCCAAAAATATGCAACCTCTTAACCTGGAATTTGAAAGAAAATTCTCTATTTCAATTCCACTTGTACAAACTTTTCTAAAGCCAGATGTCTTGGAGACTCTGAACATACTTTATAGGAATGTCTTGTTTGTGTTTAATTTTGCCCCAATCACTTCACCCATTGATCCTCCACAATCGATAGTGTTGGCATTGGGAGGAGGGGTGGTGAGAATTCTCAAAGATTTTAAAGTGTTAACAAAGTGACTGTTGAAAGCAGATCTCTTCCCCCCACCCCACCAAAACTAGAACACAAACATAGAACCTTCCTAGCCTCTCTCCCATCTTAAAGAACAAAACAAAACCCCCGAAACCTCTTTGCATATCTTGTCATGTCATTTTATCTTTTGAAATAGCAGGACCAGTGAGTTCTACACAGAATGTTTTAAAAAATAGTTGTCTTATTTTGCTTATATACAAAGATGCTAGACTAGAAATAAATACATGAAGAGAGAGTTTTGTGCCATCATTGAACAAGCCAGATTGATTTGGACATAATGAAGCACTTGCATGATCTTATAGGTAATTTTAGTTGGTTTCATATTCTCTAAGAAGAAATATAGAGGACATTTCTCATCTGAGAAGGATCGCACATTTGCTAGAGTCTGTCACTTTCTTTTCTTTCCATAGGCAAGGGATGTTTGCTGCTAGAATCATTTAAAACAAACAGATCACCTAAGACATGAAGGTCTGTTCTAGTTCATTCTCAGTCAGGGCACATTTCCAAGATCCTCGAAAACAGATGTCAAATCCTTGTACTTCCCTCTATGGTACTTGTTAAGTGTGACTGAGGTAAAAAATTCTAGTCTGGCTCCATCAGTTGCCTGTGTGAACTTTAGATTGTTTTAATATGAAGTGAACATTTTTCTCAGACCTTTAAATCCTAGTTCTATTTTTCTGGTCAGCTCTGAATAGGTTCACTTTCAAGGTCTTTTGATCACCTCTGACGTTCAAATTTTATCCTTAAGCTCCTGGAACATAGTCGTCCTATCTCTAGCATTTTTCACTATAGACAGAAACTATTTAAGCTCTTAAATGTTTTCCCACCCTGCCCCCCACCCTGTCCTTTGGAAATCTACTATTTGGCAAAGATCATTTTTTCCCCCTTATAGATGAACCAGTGTGTCATTTGTAAGTTTTATTTTTCACAAAATGTCTCCATTCTAATTCTTTGGGGGAATTAATTTTTCCTTACAACCTTTGTCTAGAGTACTAAGATAAAAGAAGTTTCAGCCAAAGGCACCTGGGTGGCTCAGTCGGTTATGCGTCAGACTCTTGATTTCTGCTCAGGTCATGATCTCATGGTTTGTGAGCTCGAACCCTGTGTCAGGCTCAGCGCTGCCAGCGTGGAGCCTGCTTGGAATTCTCTCTCTCCCCCTCTCTCTCTTCCCCTCCCCTGTGGGCTTATGCACATTCTCTCTCTTCCTCTCTCTCTCTCTCAAAACAGATAAATAAAATTTAAAAAAAAGTTTCAGCAAGATGCCTTGCTATTTAAAATGGGCCACTTCAAAAGCACTTTTAGTTAGTATATAAAATACTAGCAATTTTTCCCTATGTATAATTTAAAATCTTGAAACAAAATTAACAAGTAGTAGTGGTATAAAGCCCCCAGTTGAAAAGCACCACTGTTCCCCATTTCATCTGATTCTCTTTGAATGGCCATCTAAAACAATTACTGATGCTTGCTCTATTTCTATACTAGTTTTGAGAAAACGAACTCAGAAGGTAAGCAATTCACCAAGTTCTACAAAAGGTATTTTAGCTTGTATTTCAATCTAACTGTCTTGATTCCGGGTCTCATTTTCTTCCCTTTACATTAAGTCATTAACCATTATTTATTGAGTGCCCGCTACATGCTAGCCAGGCTCTGTGCTATATACTTGGTATCTTTCTGGATAACGTCACAGCTTGTGGCAGAGGCAGAAACATAAACGAAAAATTACAAAGCAATGTTGAAAGGTTCTGTAATATGAGGAATAAAAAGGAGATGTCAGCTTCACCAGTGTGGGGAAGGGCAGTGTTGTCAGAGACGCTTCCTAGAAGTAATATTTGAAACGGCCTTTAAAGGATAGTAAGGTTGCTCCAGAAAAAGAGAAATGAGTGGCTGGAGGAGAGTATCGCAGGCAAAAGAAGAGCCTATAAAAATACGTCAGGGGGATGAAACAGTGTTGTGAGTAGGAAATGCTCATAGATTTATGCGACTACAACAGAGGGCTTTATATGGGGCAGGGGCAAGGTGGTGAGGGCTGGCAGATGAACCTGGACCAGCAGGAGGGTTTATTATAAGTGCTATACTGATAACGTGTGACCCTTGACAAAAGTTTTAAGCAAAAGGGCAATGGAGTCAATGTGTAGTTTAGAGAGCTAGTGATGTGGAGAACGGGTCAGAGGAAGAGGTGGGGAGACCAATAAAGGAGCTATTGAATTTGTCCCGGTGAGAAGTAGTGGGACCCAGGACCGAGACAGTGGAGGAGGATAAAAAGAGGTCATATTCGACACCTACAGATTTGTATGTGAAAGCTGAGGAAGAGTGAGAAGTGTCCAAGATGATTCTGTGATTTGAACATTTGACTTTTGGTTGACTTTTTTTTTTTAAAGTAATCTCTACACCCAATGTGGGGTATGACTCAAAACCCAAGATCAAGAGTCACATGCTCCACTGACTAAGCCAGCCAGGCATCCCACTTTTGGTTGACTTGAGCTGTGCTCATGTGACAGGGACTGCACTTGATGCCTTATATACCTATTTTATTTACTCTTCCAGCATCCTACAAGGTTGTATCATTAGCCCCATTTTTGAGGATGAGGCATCTAAGGGGTGAAGGGACTTGTCCAGGGTCACATAATTAGTGGTTTTGTGGTAGAACCGGAACCCAGGCTTGTCTGAATCTAAAGTCTGGGTTATAAACATAGGTTGATAGATTAATTCTATCTGTTATGGTCTTTGAGGTGACTACAGGACAGTCAGGTGGAGATGTCTGGAATCAGCAGACAGTCTCCAGAATGAAGCATCATTGTCTTCATATACCCCAGGGCACTTCATATACCTGGAAATGGCACTTACATCTTCTTTCTGTCTGCTGTTGGCTGAACTCGAGTGTGTGTACATGTGTGTGTGAGTATGTGTGTGGTGTGTGTTTTGTGAGAAGGAACATCTTCATAACTTCATCCTTTTTTATTGTACTGGATTCAGTTATTTAGAATGAAAGGAACAGAAAGTACTTTTGTTCTGCTTTATTTCTGTGCAAATGTCTCATGGCTTTTATAAAGAGGCTTGAGAGCTTGGTGAACTTCTGAAAGGGAAAAATTTTGCCTTATGCTTTACAAGAGATGAAGATATGCTTTTTGTTTCTGATATTCTCTACAGCGTTCTGGTCATTTCTGGTGATATATATTCGAGTGTTGTCATTGTATTTTTCTGTGAGAGGCCATAACTTACATAACCAAAGAGGGGATCACTGACAGTATATAAGAGAGTTTTAGTATTTAGAAATGGCAGGGGCAACTACCCATGAAGCAACTGATAGTAAACATCCCCCACCCCAGGGGCATCATTGGAATGTGCTGGAACTTCTCAGTATTCAACGTGCACCAGGACACATGTTGGAAGGCTCACGGAACACTGGGGTAATGTTAGCATAGTCATGTAGTGATGAAGCACGCAGGTAATATTGTAAGCAATGTGCCAGAATGTACATACTAAAAAATTAGGCCCATGGAAATATGAATAGATTCTTATTTGATAAATTTGTAAACTGAGCTGACTGACATGAAAACGATATTTTTTTTTCCTGCTGTTTGCATTTGCAGGTTTTGGCATGGAGGCAACCTTACTCCTGGTGGTTGGCTTTTCCCATACCAAAGGGGTGGCCATCTCCTTTCTGGTGCTTGCTGTAGGATTTAGTGGCTTTGCTATTTCAGGTGAGGTGTCCTTTGGTTTTCCAAATCTTTTCTACAGATTCAGCAAGTCTTGGGAGGAAGGAAGGAAAAAAATATTGTATTACTTTCCTTTAGTAGCCAGGCCATTCCCAAGGAGCAGGCTACTGGCTGGAGAATTTCATCATGTGGGAATGACTTTGTAAGATCATTGAGGACTAGGCTTAGGAGCCTAGGCAAGCTGGAATTGTCCCTACCTCCCTGCTTTGAAGAAGACACAAAGTGCAGGCAACGCCCCTGAGCTGTGGGCAGAGGCACAAGCATGTGTCCTGGGTTAAGTGCCACTTGATACTTCAGGACCAGGTCACTCTTCCTCACAGAGGCTCTTGATTTTCTATCCTCCCTCTAACTAGAGATGGCTAATATTAGCTCAAAAGTCACATGATGTAGTCACTTGACATAGTCCCATAAAGTCAGAAGTTTTTTTAGAGTGGGAAGCGTCTTTAGAAGCTTTTGTCTTCTCCATGGCTTTCATTTTCTAAAGAAAGAAATGCAGAGGGGAAGTGACTTTCCCAATAGGCGAGAGTACATAGTAAGAATAATAATGACGACAGTAAGGGCTAACTTTGACCAAGCACAACTCTGTGCCTGGGACTGTTCAAAGCCCTCTGTGTGATTCTCACACTACCCTAGGTGGCATCAGTCTCTTTGTTTTACAGGAGCAGAGACCAACTGTGTGACAGGCCAGGGTGCTATCATATCCTGTCTTACGGGCTTCAGAAGCTCCCTATGCAAAACTGGGTGAAAAAGTAAAATTTAGTTGCTTTTTTACCCTTAAAACATACTGTAACACTGACAGTGATCACTTACAGGACAGTTTACAAATATCATGTGTATCTCACAGCACTGTGAAGGAAGTGGATAATACCACTATTTTACTGATGAGGTACCTAAAACTCAGAAAAAGTATTTTTCTACTGGCATACAATTGGTGGCAAAGGAACAAGTAAGGTGCATTTCTGGCTGTCTCCATGTTCGTGATCTTTTTACCATTCCAGGCTGCCTGAAAGATCAGAGGACGAATGTCCCAAGACAGGGAAATATGGAACCTCTGGTAGTTTTCTAAACTACCCTAAAATAAAGATGTGATCTTTTCAAATTAATAGAGCTGTTAAACAGTGAAATTAGGGGTGAAAACCCTCTATTTTAAATTTTTTTTTTCAACGTTTATTTATTTTTGGGACAGAGAGAGACAGAGCATGAACAGGGGAGGGGCAGAGAGAGAGGGAGACACAGAATCGGAAACAGGCTCCAGGCTCTGAGCCATCAGCCCAGAGCCTGACGCAGGGCTCGAACTCACGGACCGCGAGATCATGACCTGGCTGAAGTCGGACGCTTAACCGACTGCGCCACCCAGGCGCCCCAAAAAACCCTCTATTTTAAAAGTAGCTTGCAACCAAGAGCTTGGGTTTGGTGGTACATAGACCTGATTTAAAAAAAAATTTTTTTTAACGTTTATTTATTTTTGAGACAGAGAGGCAGACTGTGAGTGGGGGAGGGGTAGAAAGAAGGAGAAACACAGAATCTGAAGCAGGCTCCAGGCTCTGAGCTGTCAGCACAGATCCCAATGTGCGGCTCAAACCTACAACCACAGGATCATGACCTGAGCAGAAGTCAGACACTTAACTGACTGAGCCACCCAGGTGCCCTTGCATAGATCTGATTTTGAGGTTTCTCTTTACTACTTGCTACTTATAAAAGGAAAAGTTGGCTAATTCATTTAAATTCTCAAGCCCTGGTTTCCTCACTCAGAAATTGGAGAGGTATAATGACAACCTCACAGGGTTGTTGGGAGATTGCAATGAACTTCAGATAATTCATGCATTTGCTCATACTTCCTATGAGCCAGGTGCTGTTTTCGGCACAAGGGATATTGCCGCGGAAAAAAATCAGATGGTGTCCTCATAAAGTTTACATTCTAGTGGAAATAAAGCATTTGAAACCCCTAGCAGTGCCAGATGCACAACAAAATTAGTAAGTATTCAGTATTGTGAATCGTGTTGTTCAGTTATCATACACTTTAGCCAAGGGCTCCTCAAACTTTCATGCCCACGCAAATCACCCTAGCATCTTACGAATGCAGATTCTGATTCAGCAGGTCCAGGTTGGGGCCTGAGATTTGGCATTGCTAACAAGCTCCTCAGGGATGCTGCTGCTGCTGATCTTTGGTCTATCCTCTGAGCAGCAAAGATAGGGCAATCATGACTTATTTCCAGTAGATGTTGAGGAACAACTTCCCCTGATAGCTCTGTGATGCGAAAGGGATTCATATCCTGTCCTCAGCAGTAATGAAATATTTCACATTGTTCCTGGATTGCCAATTATGCCATGATCAGAAGGAGAGAAACCCCAAATACTAAAAAACAGTTCTGCCATTTTTTTTAGCGCTTACTCAATGCTAGCAACTTTTTGACATATCTCCTTTAATCCTCCTGACAAGCCTATGAGAAGGATATTGCTATATCCATTTTACCAGAGCGAAGACACTGGGACTTAGAAAGGTGACTTAACTTGCCCACATAAATTGAGTAGCTAGGATGGGGGTGGGGTGGGGGGAAGTTTTATCTGACCCAACAGTGACACTGTGGGAAGGACTATGGCCCTGGGTGGATGATGATTCCTCAGGACCTACTATCTGCCAACTTTATAAGGGGTTTGGGATGCCGGGAAGAGAGGTACCATTAGGGAATTGATTATCAACAAGAGAGCTGAGACAGGTGAGATTAGGAAGGGTGATACTTACTTTAAAAAATGTCCTATGTAGAGAAGACAGACTCTCTCAGCTTGTGTGTATTTTTTTTAATCCACTACAAAATAATCTATCAATAGCTCAGTTTCTCAATGAATTTTTTCTTCTAAACACCAGGATTGTGCAACTAGAAATCTAAGTGGCTTTTCTCACATTATCTTTAGCTGAGCACAGATGCCTAGGCTTTGTATCAGAATATAATACTCAACGATCATATTAATTGCTTCTTATCTCTGGGTTCTTTTCTAATAAAGTGTTTATCGCTTGCAAATCAACAGTAAGATTAATTAATCTTGCAGCTGTTTTATATTCTGATGGTCTGCCACTTGGATCTGAAAGGAAGGTATATTTATTGCAAAAAAGTTTTTCTCAAAATTCTCCCTGAATGGAGGTAGGGAAAAACAACTAATGTGCCAGATCAGGAAAAAAAAAAAATTTTTTTTTAAATCCTATTTTCAGGTTCTTTGCACAGAATAGAGAATTAAAAAGCAAGGCAAAGGAAAACAAAAACATGAATAAACAAAACCTACAATCCCCTGCTGTAATTTCAATGGCTCAAATGGGTAATTAAATAATTATTTATCAAGTGTGTACTATGTACCAAGCACTTTTCCAGTTCAGGGAAGATGGTGGTAAATGATACAGATGGGTAACCACCCATAAGGAACATACATGTTGGTTTTTACCTGTATGTACCATGTATTTAACATATGTTATTTAACTGAATTCTTACAACAATTTTATAAGAATGATTATTCCTGCTTATCGATGAAGAAGCAGAGGTTCAGAAAGTTTAAATCCTTTGTCCAGGTTTGCATCTCAGTTGAGCTGCCGGAGGCAGGTCTGCTCAACTCTAGAATGCATGCCTGGGCACTACTGATAGAGTTGGTTCCCAGGGCTGGTGGCCTCCTCAGAACCGAGCCCCTTCCCCTGTCTTCACTCCTCCCCCTTCATTCCACTCATTCTTCTCTATTGATAAACAGGTAAATAGTGAGGTGTTGGAAACTTATTATTTTACCCCTCCTAGCAGCATTATCTTTTGATAGAAGACCTCAAAAGAGGGAGACACTTAGCCCAGTGGCAGCAGTGGGTGGAGTCCCAGGTGTAGTGGTCACTGGTTAGCAGAGCTTAGCTGCTTGCCAAGGGCTTTTGCATACACATTTCCTGAGGCTCATCTCATTGCATCTTTATGCATTAGTCATTTTATCCCCATATTAGAGAGGAGAAAACAAAGGCCTAAAAATTACTTAAGTGGTAGAAGTAATACTCGGATCCAGATTTACAGACTCCAGGTCAAGTATTATGTGAAAGTCTCTTGTAAGTTACAGAGGATTCCGCCAATGTTTGTGCAAATGTTTATCAAAAAAGTACCTTTTCCACTGTGCCATGCAGCATATAAGACAGGCTTACCTTGGGTGGCCTTTTGGGAGTGAGTTGAGGACTGGGAAGGAGGGTATTATGAGGTCCCGTCTGGTTCTAATCAAACTGTAAACAGTGTGATTGTTTCCTCTGAGTAAGTGATCTGTTCAATTTTTCAGTATTGCCCCAAACACGGTTACTTTGGAGTTCCAAACTTACAAGCACAGGTGTCCTAATTCTCCCCACGGAGAACCCATGGGAGCCATTGCTAATCAGTCACAGCACATCTTTCTGCGCTGTGCAGACACAGCCTGACAATCCTCAACCCAGCCCTCTCGGTAGAGGTATCCATTGGTCATATCACAGAGGAAACCAAATAGATTGATGAGAGTTGGGAAAAGCTGTGTAGTTCCCAAAATGTTCTTGACTCTGATTTTGAGGTTTTGGCTTCACTGTAGGTTTTAACGTCAACCACCTGGACATTGCCCCGCGCTATGCCAGCATTCTCATGGGGATCTCAAATGGAGTGGGAACTCTCTCTGGAATGGTCTGTCCCCTCATTGTCGGTGCAATGACCAAGCACAAGGTAATGTTCTCTTTTGGGGCTGTGGGTTGCAGTATCAGAGGACTGAAGTACTATACAGATTTGAGATCTCAAGGCCCTGCCCCAGACTGTAAATGTGTATGTCCTTGACCTTGGCTGAGTCATTTGAAGTTCTTTTTTTCTTCCTTCTTATTTTTTTAAAAAATTATTATTTATTGATGGCAATAGGGCTGATTGATGTTTGTTTCCACATTTTCTCAACAGAGAAGTAAAAGGGGCATGTGTTGGGGGGTGTGGGTGAGGGAAGCGATCATCATAATGACTATTTAGAGACACAAAGAAGAAACTGAGGCAATAACTCAGGATAAATAATTTACCCAAGATTGCTTTATAATTCTAAGCAATTAAACTTTATAGCCTGTTTCCATCTATTACTTAGCATGTTCCAGCATAAAGATATTAGTGCTGTTAGACTTCCTTATTATGAAGAAAATGAACAATACATTAATGGCCATACGTAAGAACTACAAGGGTGTGGCACTCAGTCATTACTGAGCCTTTGTGTGTTCAGACGAGGGTGGGTATAGAGGAGGAACCCAGATCTATCCAGAGTTCAATCACAGGCCACATGGTTTCTTAAACTCTGTCGTTGAAAAGGTTTTAAGATGCTGCCTTCCACAAATAAGAATGTTTTGATTCTATGGAGTTTTTACTCAACTATTTTCTTAGTTGGATTTTCTATTACTAATATGATTTCAGAAAATCTTCCAGCTTCTTGGAGGAGAAAGTGTAGGTTAACTTTTCTTATTTTTTTGATAGAAAATGAAGGTGGATTGGGGATTTTAGAGGCAGAAGATCTAGGTTCTTCCTCATTGTTCATGAGATCATGGGATGGGTAACATGACTAATAAATCTCAGATATTAACTTCACCGAACTTTATGTATTTTTTAAAGTTTATTTTGCTTATTTTTAGAGAGAGAGAGAGAGAGAGAGAGAGAGAGAGAGAGAGCACGTGCAGGCGAGGGAGCACGGGGGAGGGGCAGAGAGAGGGGGAAAGAAGGAGATTCCTAGGCAGGTTCTACACTGCCTAGTGCAAAGCCTATTGTGGGGCTTGAACTCACAAACTGTGAGATCATGACCTGAGCCAAAAGCAAGAGTCAGATGCTTAACAGACTGAGCCACAGAGGTGCCCCAACTTCTTCTAACTTTACACACAAATTCCCATTATTTTTTGATTTACTGTATTTACACAGAAAATATGATTATAAGTAAGTTATTGACAGCTAAGAGTCAGCATTTTCATGGTTCAAATATTGTTATGTATCCAACAGCAAGCAAGAAGGAGATGTCTGATATTTAAAATGGTGGTTTCTAAAGCAAGCTTAATTTAAACTACCATGTGAAGGGAAACCACATTGTATATTTAAAAGACCTGTGAAATGGCGCTGCATGGATTTTTACATATTGTTTATATTAAAAAGTATTTTTATAAATTAAAAAAAGCACATGTACTGTAGTCTGTAATTTTTATATTCATTGTAGTGTTAACTCTCATTAAAAAAAATTTTTTTAAGTAAACTCTACACCACACATGGGGCTCAAATTCATGGCCCCAAGATCAAAAGTCACTTGCTTGGCCAACTGAGCCAGCCAGACGTTCCCTTAACATTCATTTTCTAAACACTCAAATTCTGTTTGACTCCTGGGCATGCTTCTGACTTACGTCTTTCCTAGATGCACAGTATTGCCTTTGGGGTGGGCAGGAGTTTTTGTCCCAGTGAAAGCCTCTAGAACCTACTGTTAATCTCTATTTTTGGTTAAGGGGTGCCTAGGTGTCTCAGTTGGTTAAGTGCCTGACTCTTGATTTCGGCTCAGGTCATGATCTTGTAGTTTGTGAGATCAAGTCCCACATTGGGTAGTGTGTTGACAGTGCACCAGCCTGCTTGGGATTCTCTCTCCCTCTGTCTCTGCCCCTCCCCTGATATCATTCTCTCTCAAACTAAATTTAAAAACAATTCTATTTTTGGTTAAAACACATTAATTGGTACTGTGTTTCCTTGTTTAGACTCGTGAGGAATGGCAGAATGTGTTCCTCATAGCTGCCCTGGTGCACTACAGTGGCGTGATCTTCTATGGGGTCTTTGCTTCTGGGGAGAAACAGGAATGGGCTGACCCTGAGAATCTCT
Organism: Felis catus; assembly: GCF_018350175.1. Taxonomy (NCBI): domain Eukaryota; kingdom Metazoa; phylum Chordata; class Mammalia; order Carnivora; family Felidae; genus Felis; species Felis catus. Next base: position 120,915,601 of record NC_058374.1, read on the forward strand.
CTGAGGAGAAGTGTGGAATCATTGACCAAGATGAGTTAGCTGAGGAGACAGAACTCAACCATGAGAGTTTTGCAAGTCCCAAAAAGAAGATGTCTTATGGTGCCACCACCCAGAATTGTGAAGTCCAGAAGGAGAAATGGAGAGGACAGAGAGGAGTGACCCTCGATGAGGAAGAGCTGACGTCCTACCAGAATGAAGAGGGAAACTTCTCAGACACAGCCTAGTGTCTGAAGGGCACTTCCATCTTCTCCTCACCTTAGAACCAGAAAGTATCCATACCTATTACCTTCCCCATAGCCTGGCTTGCCGGAGAGTCAATATGGGGACACTGGAGGTAGGAGGGGGAGGAAAGGAAACCTGACCAGCAATAGAGAAGAGAAAAGAAAAATATCTTGCAATGACACTTATGGGTATGGAGCTTGCTCTCAGTTGACAAAATGGGTATAAAAATATAATATTTTTGGATTGTCAGTAGACTCTTCTCAAAGAAGAGTTCTCAAAGTTCAGTTCTCAAAGCTCTGAACTTATTCAGAAAGGAATGACTAGAAGAATAAGGGAGACAATACCATGCGATGCAAAGAAAAATGGAAGGAATTGAGCATATTTGGCCTGGAGCAGAGAAAACAAGAGCTGTCATCACATTTCTGAGGGCAGCCACGCAGAAGAGGGTTTCCTATTCCTAATAAAGGCTACTGCTCATGGGGACCCTGCATCGTGCCAGGAGCTTTATAAACATTCTCATTTCATTTCCACACCTCTATGACATACATTTATTATCTTCATTTTACAACTAAGGAAGCTAAAGCAACACAATATTGATTTGTCCGAAGGCCAGGGCTGAGATTCACAGGGTCCAAAATAGGTGGCAGTCTTGGGGAAGAAGTTTTCACCTCAGTATAGAGAAGGCACATTTTTTTAATATTGAAAACTGAAAATGGAGAGGGTGGTCTTGTGGATAATTCCCTATTTTGGCAGGCATGGAGAATGGGAAACATCTGCCATATCAACATCTGGTTTGATATGGCAGAAAGCATTGTCATTGTAGCAGGGGCTGGATTCAAAGATCCTGGGTTCAGAGAGAGGTTAGAACATAAAAAAGAAAAGAAAAGAACACAAAAAGAAAATAAAAAGGAAAGAAAGAAAAGGAACAATGAAAAGGGAAAAAGCTGAATAAGATGGCTAAATTTCTAAGAATCTGGTGTCCAGAATGGCTGAGAAGAAGTAAAGAAGGGTTTGGCTGAATTTCAACCCTTCAAAATATCAAGAATTTAGTTAAGTAAATAATGTCTCAAATTACTTATACATCTTTAAGACATTTAGTAATTTAAGAAATTGGTTCACATGTTTTATTAGGTAAAATTCTCTTGAAAGAGTCTTCTGTTTTAAAAAATGTATGTCTTTAGACATTTCTGCTGGTCATATTTGGAAGTTTGATGAAACTACGCACAACTATGATTGAAGTATTCCTAATGAGTGTATTTGGAATGTTACTGAGGAAAACCATAATAATATGGCAGTAATTATATAGGGAAATGAAATGAGAGCATGATAGAAAACACCTGTGACAACTAGACCAACAGTGCTGAAAAATTCATCTTTGATCACATAAGGCAATAGCGTGGATACTCTCTGGATAAATCTTAAAATTTAATGACATTAAAAAAAATTTAAATTGGCGCATAAAGGATTGTTTGAAAATAAAATTATTTTCCTGTTTATTGGTTTGAAATTTTCATTTCTACTTTTGGAAGAAAAATATAATATTAAAGAAAAAATTAGCTTTACTTGTAGCTTATTATTATAAAGTGTTTTTTGTAATTTCTTCTATATACATTTCTGGTCCCTTATTGTACCAGCAGAGTTGTAGTGTATTTTTAAAAAAGAATAATTTTGAGAGTAAAAAGGAATTGCCTGACTCTCTAGTAAATAATATCCAATATATCATTGTATATAATTTATGTTATAATATACTTTTAAATGTATTTCATGGGTGAATGCATGTAAGTCCCATAGAACAGTTCCTGGCATGTAGAAAGTGCTCAATAAACATTAGCTATCATCTTGCAACCTTTTTTGGGACTCTTCTGTTGAAGAAAAAGCATGCTATATAATTTTCACCCATAAGCCAGAATTTATTGTGAAACTCGTGCTGTTTTCTAAGTAAAAAAAAAAATGAGAAATTTATGGTAGCCAGTGTTTTATTTTTTCTTCTGTTAATAAAGTCAAACAACTATTTAAAAAACTCATGACAATCCCTAAGGTAGTATTACAGATTGCAATACAAAGTTGTGTTTGCTCCATCATTTAAAGTCAATGTCATATGCAGAAAGTCCACATTTTGATAAGTCAAAGCATGTAGGGTTCCTGTAACTTGCTCTTCTAATATTCAGAAAAAACCCTATGAAGCTCTGGATCATGGTGTTAAATTTTTTTTTTCAACGTTTATTTATTTTTTGGGGGACAGAGAGAGACAGAGCATGAACGGGGGTGGGGCAGAGAGAGAGGGAGACACAGAATCGGAAACAGGCTCCAGGCTCTGAGCCATCAGCCCAGAGCCTGACGCAGGGCTCGAACTCACGGACCACGAGATCGTGACCTGGCCGAAGTCCGACGCTTAACCGACTGCGCCACCCAGGCGCCCCGGATCATGGTGTTAAAAATGAAAACACATTATTTTGTTGTGATGGGTTTTCCAAGGGTTGCATTGTACAGGTAATTACACTTGAACACCAGGCAGATACAGTTCTCAAGTCATTGTACAATTTGCTGCAATATCCATCTGTAGATCAGCCCTTGAAAGCAAACCATAGCTTCTAGCAGAAGGAAAGGGAAAACCTGAGAGTGTCAGATTGTTGACACAAGAAAGGTTTGACTGGCCCTTTTTAGAGAATGCAAGCCTTGGAGACTCCTAAATATGACCCCCCCCCAAAAAAAAATTATTCAAGAAATTATGACACATTTCCTATCCCTGTATAGATGCTAAATTCAGCAGATGAAAATTGGAACCTACCGTTTCTCTTTCACACTGCCTCCTGCTGACCCCAACAAACTTGTTCCTTCTGTGTTTCTTAGCTCATCACATCAAGCTTTTGCTGGAGCTAGAAATCTTGGAGTCACCTTGGACTTTTAAAAAAGTAAATCTCTCTCTCTCTTCCCTGCCAAATCCACTTAATTTTGCTTTCAGTCTGTGGCTCAATGTTTTACATCCATTATGGGAGGATTTTAGCTGCTTTCTCTTCCGGTATTGCTTTTGCTTCATCTCTGTGCAATTTCTAAGAGTCCAGTTAAATAGATGCTGGACGGTGTATGGGACAGTCTCTTCTAAATCTCTTCTACATTTTCTATATTTTCCAGGCTTTTTCCTTTTTCTGTGTCATCATGGATATCTTCTTCTGATTTATTTTTAAGTTCTTTATTTCTCTCTTCAGCAAGGTCTAATCTGGTAAAAAAAACCCAATCCATTGTGTTGTTAATTTTAGTTATTGTATTCTTACTTTTAGAACTTCTAATGATTCTTTTAAAATTCTGCTGTCTTTTAAAAAATATTCCCAGTTCTCTGCTGAAATTTTCAATCTTGTATTTTATTTTCTAGAAAGCAGTAAGATAATTATTTTAAAGTCTGATTAGTGCCAATATCTGGAGACCATGTGATTCCATTTTCTGTTGGTTTTGCTAATTCTTGTTCACATTATCTTATGTCGGTCTGTATCCAAAATTGTATTTGAAAAGTTGTTTGTAGAAATGATTTTAGGTTTAAAATAATGCCTTTTGGTTTTCTCTCTCCCTCTCCAGAAAGGATTTTTGTTTGCTTCTTCCAAGAGCCCAAAGACTTTCCAGTTGCAAAGTCTGAGATCTTCTGGGCCACCCAGATGATTTGAAGCTGGGCTACAGGCAGCATGAATGCTCAGTAGTTTCAATTCAACTTTACTCCTAGAGTACAAAACTTCGTGGTCCCAACCCATACTACCGTGCTCTACTAGCATCCAACTTTTGTTTCTATACCCAGCCATCAAACTGCTCAGCTATCAAACATTGGCTTTGTTATAATTAACAAATGCTCCCAGGAGAAAAGCGGCCTCAAATGTCAGGATTATTTCTCTGGATTTTTATCTTTGTCCAGATGGCCAGATGGTAACCGGGTAATTTTTCACTTCTATGATGAGTCTCCAATGCTGTTGAGCAGATATTTTAAAAAATAAATTTTATTCAGCTTTTCTAGTGTTTCATCTGAATTACATAGCCTACCATTAATGGACGCTGAAGTCTCTTTTAATTTTATCTTCACAAGTTCTCTTGAACTGATTTATTTCCCTAGGGATAGTGTGGTAATAAGTCTCAAATCTCAGTGGCTTAACAGCAAATGTTGTTTCTCTCTTATGTATACTGATTGACTAGACTGGAAACTTGTTTCAGACAGTCACTCAGGTGTCTAGGATTTATTTTTTCTCCACTCACCATCTTGTAGTTCACCATTTGGAACATATAACCTCTGATATCACCATGCAAAAGGGGCCCCACTTGGAAATGACACTGTCATCTCTGCTTCTAGTCCATTGACCTACACTAGCCATATAGTCCCAACCTAACTTCAGAGGTGGCTGTGGAATGAAGGGGAGCATGTGGATTACTGAGTGAACACTAATTACATCTGCCACTTAGTTCTAGCCTAGGTTCAGGGTCTTTTTTCTTTCTTTCTTTTTTTTTTTTTATAAAATGTTTATTTATTTTTGAGAGAGTACAAGCCGGGGACAGGGCAGAGAGAGAGGGACAGAAAATATGAAGCAGGCTGTGTGCTGACAGGCTGTCAGCAGAGCCCAATGTGGGGCTTAAACTCACTAACTGTGAGATCATGACCTGAGCTGAAGTCGGACGCTCAACCGACTGAGCCACCTAGGTGCCCCATCTTTTTTTTAATGTTTATTTCTTTTGAGAGAGAGAGAGAGAGAGAGAGAGAGAGAGCGCACATGCACAGGCACAAGCTGGGGAGAGGCAGAGAGAGAGGGAGGGGCAGAGAGAGGGAGAGAAAGTATCCCAAGCAGGCTCCATGCTGTCAGCACAGAGCCCAACTCAGGGCTCGAACTCATGAACCATGAGATCATAACTTGAGCATAAGTCAAGAGTTGGTCACTTAACCAACTGAGCCACCCAGGTGACCCAGGTTCAGGGTCTTTTGAACTCTTACTTGGCATGTTGAATTAGTCTCCTAACCCCAAGTTCCATAAATGATATGAGTCTGCTATGTGGCATTCTGGAAGTTCCTAACTAGGTTATAGGAAGGAAATCTTGAATGGGAGGGAGTTTTGAGCCCCCTCCAGGAGACCCCATAAAGATATCAATTCATTAGAGTAGAATAGATTCTGGCCTGATTCAAACTTGAGTTAATAACCATATGGACCAATTTGAAGGACCAGAGAAACTGAACTTTTCTTTAGATATCATGTGTTACTATGCCCCAGACCTTATGCTAAGGCCTTTCCATACATGATCTCATTTAATTTTCGTGGCAACCCCATGAGGAAGGTTCAACTATCTATTCCCAAGCATTTATTAAGAAGTAAATGGTGTTTCTGGGCAGAACCTCAAAGCAAGGCTCTAATGGCCATATTTTAATCTTCTTAATTTTTATTCTGTTCTCCACTGCTTCTCCTGGCTGTGGTAATTCCAGACAATGGTGATTCTGAAAGTCAGGAGAGTGTCCTACTTATTTTGGCGAGACATGAACCAGCTGATGGAATGAGCTATGACAGTTTAGACCCAAGCACAGGGACAGGTGAAACAGCAGATGAACAGGTGAGATCTCTCATCTCACCAACTGCTGGACTGAAGTGAGATTAAGAACTAGAGGTCCTTATCTTTTCCCTATTTCCCTAGGTACACAAACAGTAACATGGAAAGGCTGAACCCAATGCTTACTGGGTGTGTGTCTTGGGGAGTAGGGTGGAGACAGGTTTCACAGGACTGAATTTCTCCCAGGCACCCCAAGTATGGCAACACAAACACAAAAGAAAGGAGGTGAAAACTGCATTTAGAAAGTTGAATGGGGATATGTCAGTCTTAACTGACCTCAGCAGAACCGAGTGAAATAAGAAGGAAGCTATTTTGAGTTACTGCACCCATGGAAACTGAAGAATTGAAGGCCCCAGCCCCGAGTACCTCTGGAGCACAGACAGAGTGGGTATAATGAGGTCAGAGGAGGGGGGTTGAAAACACAAGGATTGGTTGAAAGTGAGAGTTGCCATATTTCGCAACCCTGCTGGAAGTGTATATAAGGAGCAGTTATAACCCCAGAGTCTGTTTCTGACCAGCTCAACCAAGAAACTGCTTCTCCCCGTACCTAGTGGAAAAACAGTAGTAGTTCTATCTTCTGGACAGAGAATCTCTGGACTCGAGAACACCTATGGTAGCTCAATATAAGCTCCAAAGGTAGAGATTTTAGTCTGTTGTGGTCACCGATAATATATCTCAAGTACATAGAACAGTACTTGGTAAATATTTGTCCAATGAATGAATGAATGAAACTTACTAAACACAGAGAAATTAATTAACAGTTTTCAGACTGAATACTGAAAGTTTTCAGCTGCATTTGTGAGTGGAGTTTCCAAAACACTGGTGGTCAGGTTTATATCCCCTATACAGGAAATTGAAGGAATCTTGGGGTGAGGAGTGAGAATTCACTAAGAGAAAGGCATATAGCCATTGGCATTTAGGGTTTGTTTCCCCATCAAAATAACCACTCACTCACTCTCTGTGGAGGCCACCCACCAAGCCTTGATGTGGTAATAGAAAGTGCATCATTCATTCATTCATTCATTTATCCTTCAATTATTTAGCACTCATAATCAGCATGTCAATTATTGAGTACCTACAATGGTCCAGGCACTAGGAATAGAAAGCAAGTTAACAAAGTAAGTCTCTGTTCTTATGGGGCTTATATTCTAGGGGCCAGACACAAAAAATAAGCAGGTTTATGAGAAATCCAGTATAGCAGAGGGTGGTAAATGCTAAGAACAAACATAAAACAGGGTAAATGAGATAGGGAGTATAGGGGTTGCTGTGTTATATTGAGTGTTCAGGGATAAAATGAACTTTGAGCAGAGAAATGAAAGCAGTGAGGGAACAAGTCAGAAGCATATTTGGGCGAAGAGTTTCAGGAATAGGAAAAAGCAAGTACAAAAGCCCTCACGTGGGAACACACTTGGTTGGCATATTCAAAGAACACCAGGTTCTTAAAGCAGTCAGGTTCTAGAGATATTTTGAAGGAAGATGGAACATTTACTGAGAGAGAGAAGACTGAAAAGGATCAGGATTGGTGAGGAAGGGATCAGGAAGCTGGACATGTTTGATTTTGGAATTTTACTTACCTATTGATATGTATGTGGCAATATCAGATGGGCAGTGGAAACACATTCTGAAATTCAGGGCAGAGGTCAGATCTGAGGTTGTATATTTGTGAGTCATCATCACATCATACAGTAGTAGTTTAAGCCACAAGCCCCGATGAGATAATCAAGATTTGAACATGACTGAGCCCTGGGGATGCTCCAACACAGACCCATCAGGAAGATGAAAAGGAATCAGCAGGAGAGATGGGTATATGGGGGATAGGAGGGTTTTGGGGGGTGGGCAGAGGAACTTAGTGGCTAAGTGAAGAAAGTATGGCTCAGAGATGGTTTTAGGGTTATGATGTAATCAGTTGTGTCAAAGGAAGATCAAGGAAGATGAGGACTGAAATGGATGATTGAATTCAGCAACATGAAGATCATTCGTGACCTTGACTAGAGCAGTTTCAATGTCATGGTAATGACAGAATCTTAGATGTATAGGTTTAATAAAGGGTGGGCTTTTTATTTTCTATGTAGACATTAGAATAAATCTTAATGTAAAAGGGAAGAAAAAATATTGCACGCATGGCACAAAAATAGAATTCTATTTTTTAAAAAGGAAGAAATATCCAGAGAAGCAGATTGAGCTAGATAGACTCTTGAGTCTGGGACATCAGTTAGGAGTCTGTTATAATAATTTAGAAATGAGGGCAGAGCCAGGATCGGAGCAATGGAAATGGGGAGGAGAGGGTAGTTACAGAACGCTTAGAAAACCTTTTTTTCCCCTAAAATATGTAATATATGCTCCTTGTAGAAACATTTCAAAATATAGAAAAGTGTATTGAGGGGAATAAAAATTACCCTAGTATTATAGCAGATTTAATTATTCTCGCCATTTAGCACACATGCCTCCAGTCTTTCCTCTACACATAATGTATTTTTGAATAATTTGGTATCATACTAGAGTAAATGGTTTTATGTCCTGCTCTTTACACTTAACCTGGTATAATAAATTCCCATGTCTTTAAATATTCCTTGAGAACATGATTTAAATATTTTTTAAATTTATTTTTGATAGAAAGAGAGACAGAGCACAAATGGGGGAGGGGCAGAGAGAGAAGGAGACACAGAATCCGAAGCAGGGCCCAGGATGTGAGCTGTCAGCACAGAGCCCGATGTGGGGCTCGAACTTGTGAACTACGAGATCATGACCTGAGCCAAAGTCGGATACTCAACCGACTGAGCCACCCAGGCGCCCTGAGAACATGATTTTAAAATGATTTACAGATATAATGTACATAGAGTAAAAAGCACAAATCTTAGGTTTATACATGAACTGATTTTTACTTATGCATACATAACACCTGCATACCACCCCTACTGGTAATCACTACTCTGATTTCTATTATTGTGGACTAAATTTGCCTATTTTTGAGCTTCAGATGGAATCAACTCTTCCAAATCCTACCATTTTTCTCTTAGTATACTATTTTAAAAATTGATATATGTTACTGTGTTTATCAGCAGTTCCTTTTTTTATAGGTGTATAATACTGTATTTTGTGGATATAACAAGATTTGTTTATTCATTCTCCTATTGAAGACCATTTGGATTGTTTCCAGTTGTGGGGGAGGAGGTGATTGTGAATAAGGCTGCTATAAATATTCTTGTCTTTTTGTGGACATGTTTTTATTTCTCTAGAACTGGGGCTGCTGGGTCATAGCATAGGTGTGTAAGCTTGTAAGAAGCTGCTCAACATTTTGCCACACTGGTTATGTCAGTTTACTTTCCCATTATTTATGAATAGGAGTTCCCATTGCTCCACATCCTTGCAGATGAAACCATGATTTTTAAAGTGGCCAATTGGTATTATTATTTCAGCTTATGTGCCTAGGCCAGTTGTTAGATGTTTTAGGCAATTTCTAAACTCCCACTATTTAAATAATAGTTCTTGATTATAAACCCTTGACCTCACCTGTGAGAGATATTTTCAAGGGAAAATTAACCTGACTTTCCATTTCTATATTATTTATCATTCAATAAGTGACCAGTTAAACTTATTAGCAGTGACAACAGAACAGACGATGCAAAATGTGGCTGCCTGAAAAACAGTTTCAAGGTGGCTTTGAAATGCATTTCTTTATTAGTTACACTTGAAGAGAATAGCTAACTAAAATTCCAAGGCCTGAAAATACTTCAAACAGGAATAGCACAAAGTAATAGCATTTTTCTCTTCATCTCTCCCTTCCCTTCCCCTTTTGTCTTTCTATCCTGTCAAATGACAAAATGAAACAATTTACTTTTACTTTTAATTTTTTAAAAATTAAAACAATTTAGTAATGAGTTTCATGTCCTTTATCCCAGGGAAAACAGCCCATGGAGGCAGTACAGTGCCTCACAAGCCGTGGAACACTGTTCCCAAAGGATTTGGGGCAAGTGGGAGTTTTATAGAGCATTAGAGGCGGCAATACGGAAACAAGGCATGATTGGCTAGGAGGTCGGGGATTTTCCTAGAAGTTGAGCAGGTTGTACTTTCCAGGGTAAGGTAAGCTAGCTAAAGCTGAGGTGCAGGACTGTGATTAGTGTATTTTAGGTTTCCTTGACAGGTGTTTTTTCTCTATGTTTAGGCTGACTTAGGTTTAGATTTGGGGTGTGGGTTGGGCCGCTCTGGCTGCCTTCATTCTGTGAGTCCTGATATATGAATTAACTTTATCACTCCACATACACATCTCCACTCCTAATGTCTGGATTGTGAAATAAAGTTTGAATTCAGTCAAATAATTAAGACATACCACCAACTTAAGAGACTTTCAGCTCTTTCAGCCATATTTGTAGTATTTGCAGATTGGCTTAGCAGTTGTTGCCAGGTGAATCTATTTCCTTTCTTCCTTAAATTTCTCAAATGAGGGTGGATAGCACCGCCTTTCAGTCATGGCTTGTGGCAGAGTAGAAGTAGCCTCCTTTACTCCTGGGGGAGGAGACCAAGTTTTTCTAGCAAAGCGCTCACCTTGCCACAAATTTCATGTGGAGAGAGTATCACAGGGAAAGAGGAGCAATTATGGTTGGATCCTGAAGCCAGGTAAAACCACTGCGGTTGCAGGTAATGTTGGTGTGGGGTTAGTTACCCAAGTGCCTTGATATGAGACTTGGAAACTTTTCAATTAGGGATAGAACACCAAATTTTATAGAACACCCCCCAGAAAATGTGAAGTAAAAGATAAGTGTATATGTTCACTTCTGCCTGGAGAGAGGCTCTATCTACATTTTATAGCTGTCATCATATTCTCAAAGTTGTCCATGATCCAAAAGAGGCTAAGATTTGCCAGAATGAGCTACAGGTGTGAAATTGAAGGAACTCTAATAGCTACACAACAGCTGGGTAGTCACTGCTTGACATGCTGTTTGTGAAAGCCTAAATCTCTTGCTCAAGGATCTGGCCTTCTCATCTCCCCTTTTTTCCTCATCTAATTTCCTTTCTTTATTTTTTATCATATTTCCCCTTACTTCACTTGGATTCTCCTTTCTCCTTTCTTGTCTGTTTCTACCCTTCTTTTCTTTCTCTGCTGTCCTACACTGAGTGGGCAAACTTGGCTTGGAATGGTGGGGCAAGAACTTCTCTAAATTATTTCTCTTCCATGTTTTCCCACCCTTGCTATAAGATATTGAAATATAAGATGATTATAAGATATTGGAATTAAATAAACTCATTTTGAAAGTATTATGCATAGTTTTCTGTCAAGCCATATACCATCTGACCAAAATATGTGATCAAACATGATGATGAACACCCCAGGAAGATAATGTTAACATCCTTGAGAAATTAATGGAAAGTACTATGAGGTACTATGAATAAATAGCCATAAAGCCTGGTTAAATATTATCACTTAAAGAACCATTTAAAAAATAATGCTATTTATATAACAAAAGTGAATCTCATTTCTCTGCAGATCAAATAATTATGCACAGCAAGAGCAAACATCTTGGCTTTCACTAATTACAGAATTTTTTCACAAAATAGCTTTTTATATTTTAACAGTGCTGGTTGTTTTCAAGTTGTTTCCAAGATTGTATGTTCAAAGATCATCTTTCAGTCTTTCACATTTTTAAGAATGATGTAATGGTTCCTTGATTATTTCAGCATAACACAGAATCTAAACGCCACAGTTTAGGACTCACAGATATTTCCTTTTTAATCTTCTTTAGAAACACATTTCATAATGAATTCTGGTCTAAAATGCTATCTTGGTTTTCATCAGAATTTTTCTCATACTATTCTTAGCTGAAATAGGGTAAAGAGTCAAATGACTTTTGGCTCTTTTTTTTGTCTAGTGTTTGTGGTTTCACATGGTTTTAATATGCTTGAGGCTAAGATTTCATTTTGAAGAGAAGGGACTAAGACCCCTGTGACCCAGCATAGACTTGTAAGCTGCACTGTCTCTAATGAAGGCTATAATATTTTTATCCTTTTTAGAAAGCTTGAAGACCATGTTTTTAAAAAAATTTTTATAATTTTGAGAGAGAGAGAGTGTGAGCTAGGGAGGGGCAGAGAGAGGGAGGGAGACAGAATCTGAAGCAGGCTGCAAGCTTCGAGCTGTCAGCACAGAGCCCAACATGGGGCTTGAACCCACGGACCATGAGACTATGACCTAAGCCAAAGTCAGACGCTTAACTGACTGAGCCACCCAGGCACCCCTGAAGACCATGGTTTTTATGGATGGATTCATCAGTATATTTGGGATTAAACCGGTCTTTAAACGATAAAAATTTTATTTCACACCTTATTTGAAACTCCAAAGATTTCTGTAGTACTTATCTATCACTGCAGAGAAAACCATCACTTTTGGTTTTTTATGGTTTTGAAACACAAAACTATGAAATGGCCCACAGTTCTACAGGTCAGCAATTTGGGTTGGGATCAGGCAGGTGGTTCTTCTGCTGGTCGCTCCTGGGGTCTCGCATGTGACTTCAATTCACGGCTTTCACAAAATTGACTTCACTTAGTGCTGCGTGTTACCTGAGGGGAGGACAGTGGGGCAGAGAGCAGAGAGAGAGTCATTTTCTTGACACTGGTTTCCAAAAAGCGAAACCCTTTGTTTGAAAAGATTGAGATTGATTTACATACCATAAAATTCCCTCCTTTAAAATGTGAAGCTAGAGCTTTTAGCATATTAACAAAGTTGTGCGACCAATGTCCCTATGTAATCCAGAGTGTTTTTATCACCCCCAAGGAACCCAGTGCCCATTAGCAGTTACTCCTCACTCCAGCTTTCCTCATCTCTTGGCAACCACTAATCTACTTTATCTGTCTCTGTGAATTTGCCCATTGTGAACATTTCGTATAGATAGGATTGTATATTAGCCTTAAGTGACTGGCTTCTTTCATTTAGCATAATGCTTTCAAGGTTCATCCGTGTTGTGGCATGTGTTAGCACTTCATTCCTTTTTATGGCCAAATAATATCCCATTATATGAATATACCACATTTTGTTTATCTGTTCATCAATTGATGGACATTTGTGCTGTTACCACTTTTTGGCTATTATTAATGCTTAAGCTCTGCATTTACTACTTTCATGAGCCCTTTTTATTTTTATTTTTATTAAAATTTTTATTTAATGTTTATTAAACAAGTTTTTTTAATGTTTATTTTTGAGAGAGAGACACAGAGTGTGAGTGGGGGAGGGACAGAGAGAGAGAGAGATAGGGAGATGTTTATTTATTTTGAGAGAGAGAGAGATAGAAATCAAGCAGGGGCAGGGCAGAGAGAGAGGGGGACAGAATCCCAAGCAGGTTTTGCACCATCAGTGTGGAGTCTGATGTGGGGCTCGAACCCACGAACCGTGAGATCATGAGCCCAAATCAAGAGTCGGGCACTTAACTGACTGAGCCACCTAGGTGCCCTACTTATTTTTTTTTAACAAAGCAATTTTGGAATTTTGGAAAAAGATATTGTTTTTAAGTAATCTCTACTCTCAACATGGGGCTCAAACTCACAATCCCAAGATCAAGAGTCACACATTCCACTTACTGAGCCAGTCAGGCGCCCCTTAGGAGCCCTTTTAAATATTTCAAGGGTACTACTGGAAACATCCCATTGCCTCACACAACTGTTAGAATGGTGTCATTAAATAGAAGTCCAAGCCATTGCTTTTCTCAAAACCCTCCAAATGGCTCCCTTCTCACAAATAGTAAAAACTGATCCTGAGCAAAAACTCTGAGTTTCTTTAGATCTATTCTCCTCTGCCTCCTGCTTCTCAGCTGTCCTTTCAGTTACTCCCCAAAGACACTGGGCATGCTTCCTCCTCAGGCCTGTTCCTTTTCTCCCAGATGCCTCAAGGGATCACTCTGTCACATCCTCCAGATCTTTGCTCAAATGTCACCTTCTCACCATTAAAAAGAACAACCTCACCATTAAAGAGAAAAACCCTGTACCCCTATCATGTTTTGAGCATCCCACCTTCCTTCCTGCTTTCCCTTAGAATTTATGCTATCTGTAGATTTTATTTATTTTTCTTCTTATTGTCTATCTTCATTAGAACACAAAATCCATGGGGGTAGGAATTTTTGTGCATTTTGTTCACTGCTATATTTATTGCAGAACCTAGAATAGTGTCTGGCAGATAACAGGTATTCATTAAATATATGTTGAACAGATGAATAGACTTCAAATTAGGCTGCTCAGGCTGTGTAAAATATCACCATTTCTTTGTGGCTTGAAGGATAACCATGCAGCTTGAAAATACGTCTACCTCATGCTGATTGGAAGTTCCCATGAACATAAGTCTTTGACCATACTATTAGTTCACTAATGGAAAAAATACAGGAATTATCACTTGATACATCTACATCAGTTTATTTGGTAGAAAGAACTTTGGAGACCTGGGCTTATATAGGGGAGGTTGTGGGAAAACAGGGGATGTCCAATGGTGAGAAGTCTGGGAACAACTAGTCTAAACAGCTGTCTAGAAGGGTCTTGGTTAGTGCAGTTGGCTAATTCTGAGAAATTCCAGTGGAAAACTGCATTCTAAACAAGTTTATCAGCATGTGCCATTTGACTGGTCTCCTGTTCAAAGGTTCCTGTTGCAATTCCTTTTGGCATCTCACTTGCATAGAACTGAGGCAGCAGTAAGTGACAAAGGTTTTATTTATCTCTTGTTATTATCTGTTGACTTTTAAAGGGCTGGGTAATGAACAGAGGTAGATTAGCTAACTCATTGGAAGAGGTGAAGCAATGTCTTGTGAGGCCCAAGTTTCCCACTGGTCCCCGTGGAAGTCTCCAAGCTGGTAGTGGTCATGGGCTATGAGAACATCTCAACGAACCCTTTCATTATATAGCTGTATGGACTGAAAGGGGAAGGACTGTGTTCAAAGCCATGCTGTTAAGTAAGAATCTGGCCAAAGTAAAACAAAATTGCTACTTGAGTAGCAGTGTGGGAGGGCCAATATTAATTGTGTTCTGATTGCACCAAAAACTTTTTCTTTAAGTTAATTTATTCATTTTGAGAGAGAGAAAAACATGATTGGGGGAGGAGCAGAGAGTGGTAGAAAGGGAGAATCCCAAGCAGACTCCATGTAGATACTTTCTCTATATTACATCATTTCATAATCCTGCAACTTTGTGAGGTAAGTAATAGTTTTCCTATTTTTGCATTTGAGAGACTTGAAAGTCACAGACACTGAGTACCTGGCTCAAGGCCCCAAGTAAATGGCAGAACTAGGATTCAAATCTAATTATCTTTGACTATGAAAAATTCTCATCTTCTTCCCTGAAGTCTGGTGTCTTAATTCCTGCCCCTTGACATTCACAAATAAGAGTAATAATAATGATTATGCATGCTTGGTGTGTAAATATGGAGGCATTAATCTAGTTTCTGGGATTACATAAATAAATAAAAGGAAGAGAGATTCCCAACGTTGTGGAAGCAGAAAGACAATGAACATAATATAGAAACAATCCATATGGTTTTTTGGAAGGTGGTAAATGTGACAAGGGAAATAAATAGAGCAAGATAAGGGAGTTTGGGAGATTTCAGAAGTATCTGAGAGTGTAACAAGTCCGAATAGAGTGCCCAGGGCAGGCAATCCCTAAGAAGATAATACTTGAGCAAAGATTTGAAGATGAAGATATCTGGGGTGAAACTCTGAGGCAGAGAGAAGAGCTAGTGCAAAGGGCCTGAGGTGGAAACAGGCCCTGTGGGTTTGAGAAACAGTGGGAAAGTCAGTGTGACTAGACAGCAAGAGTCAAAGAGGAGAATGAAGGAGATGAGGTCAGGTGAAAATAGGGGCCAGACTGTGTAGGGCCTTGTGGGCCACTGTAAGGATGCTGGCTGACTTTAATTCTCAGTGAAATGGAGGAGTCTTTTTAGGGTTTTGGTCAGAGAAGTGACAAGATCCAACTTCCATGTTAAAAGCATCCGTCTGGCTATTGTGGTGAGGAAAGTAAAGAGGAACAAGGACAGTAGACACCTTGACAAGAGATCAAGGTGGCTTAGGCCAGAATGCAGCAATGGAGGTAGAGGGAAGCGACTGGGTTCTGGATAAGATTTTTTGAGAGATTTGAGAGAAAGAAAGGAGTCAAGGATGCCTACAGCTTTCCCACCAAGGACCTCCCCATTGAATCCTCTAAGCAACACTGCCACAAGGGAATAGAGGGTTCTACCTTCACACTATGTGTGTGACACATGGTAAAATATTCCTCAGTCCGAGGAGAAACAAAAATACTGTAAACTATTTTATCTCTATATAAGGAGATATAAGCTCCCATGTTTTAAATTCTAAGTAGCAAGAATTAGAATCTAGCGTCATTATCTCTGATCATAATCAGAGTCTCTTAAACTCTTTGAGCCATAACTTCTTTTTCTGTGAAGAGGGGATTACTGCTCTGCTGTCTCAGTTGTGAGGTCATGTGAACTCCACGGAGCAGTGACAGAGTTCTCATTACTTCTGTACTCCGGCACTTAGAATGGTGCCTTGTGCAAGGTAGAGGCCCAGTAAATACTTACTGAATGACTAAACGAAAGAGAATTAACTCGAAGACCCTTGGGAAAAATTTACAAATCTGTTAGGTTTGTTATTAGTGAACTAAGACAACTGCCGAGACCAGCAGCTTTTGGGGAGGCCTGAATTAACAGCATAATTACTTTGCTTTGACTTAGCCTGTCAATTCTAGTTGTTCATATAATGGAATAATGAGGACATCCCCTCAGCATTTCTAACCTCTGGTGCTTGTACGCATTTTCATAAGCCAACAGCACCTGGACAACTTATATAAGAACAGCTCTGATGAGCATCATCTTTTTTAATTAAGGACATCTGCTTTTTAAAATCAGTCTCATTAGAGAGTTTCTTTGCACCATGAATCTGATCATTGGTGACACTAATAATGAAAATATACAAGGTACAGAAAGCCAGGGGGAACTGAATTCTAATTTTTAGTCAATGAGTTAGTACATGAAAGCACTTAGAATAGCACCTGATATAGTAAATTCTCCAGAAGCACTAGTCGTTTTTATTGTTATCTGTAAATTGATCCATTCCTTCTTCCTTCCTCCGTCTGTCCCTCCCTTCCCTCTTTCTTACCTCCCTTTCTTCCTTCTTCCTTCTCTTCCTTATTTTGTTCCTTTCTCCCTTACTTCCTTCCCTCTTTCTTCCCTCCCTTCCTTCTTCCTTCCTAATTTGCTGATCCACTAATTTTATGACTTTCTGACACCAGTTTTGTGGCAGGTCCTGTGGTAGGTGTCAGGCATATAAAGATTAATGAGGCACTGCCTCTGCTCATGAGATATTCACATAAGCCAATTAGAAAGCAATGCAGAGGGGTGGCTGGGTGGCTCAGTCAGTAAGTGTTTGACTTTGTCTCAGGTCAAGATTTCATGATTTTGTGAGATTGAGCCCTGCATTGGGCTCTGTGCTGACAGTGCTGAGCCTGCCTGGGATTCTCTCCCCCTCTCTGCCTCTCATACACTTGCATGCTCTCTCTCTCTCAATAAACAAACAAACTTAAAAAAAAGAAAGCAATGTGGAAATGACATCTGTCCAAACCATTGTTTCCCTGATATTGTGTTAATGTAACATAATTGCCTGAGTGGATGTACTTAAGTTCTCCAGACTTTTGAGGTCCCTTTTCTCTTCTTGTGGGAGTTAAATGGCTCAATTCTTCCTCACACCTACTGTGGGAAATTCCATGCTCTTCTTTAGTGCTTTTGGAAGATTCCTGCCAGTCACTTCTTTCTCCAGTTCTTTCCTGCTCTTCATTTGTCATCTTTCTTGTTTCCTACTTTCTCAATATGGAGACGAGATTTTCATTGTGTGTTTTGAGTTGATAATGGGAGATGGGTGTGCAATTTAAGAACAGAACAGGAACATAACTTCATATGCAATGTCAAACTCCAGTATTTCTTGAAATGTATCAGGCTTTCCTGGAATTCCCCCATTAAAAATGCTCCTCTTTAGACTTTGGCTTGTTCTGTAAACGGGACCCTGTTTTACTCCCCATAATTTTCTCTTAAAACCCCTCTTCTAGCCCTTCTAAAGATGGAGGATAGGAGTGGAGAGTAAGTGTGGAATCAAAACACCAGAAAGAAGGCTGTGGAAGAAATTCCGGTGCCAGATGAGAGTAATTTGGACCATCAAAAGGGGAGATGATAAGTGAGTGAACAGATTCAGTATTGCTTTCAAGGTAGAGTTGACAGGTTTGCTGATGGATTCGATATGGGATCTTAGAGAAAAAGGATTGAGATAGCTCCAAGATTATTGGCTTGAGCAATAGGAAAAACAGTTACCAAAAGTAACTCATGTTTACTGCAGGATATCTGGAAAGCATCTAAAATAGAAGAAAACAATAGTTACCCAAAGTTCCTATTACTTAAAGATAAACATTGTTAAAATTTTGATGTTTCCATCTAGTTATTTTTTCCCCTTCCTTATTAATTGTTCTAGGCTCTTTTTCTCTGTGTGTGTATGCATAAAATAAAAATATATAAATACATATGTAAAGCAGTATACACACACACACATATTTATCTTACTTAAAAAAACTTAACATAATGAAAATACCTCTGAGCTATTGATACCCAGAATTTTTTTGTTTGCAGGCAGCATTATGAAGGCAAGCTTCCCTGTAGCATTGTTTTCTAATATTCTGAGAATTTCCATTTCATTAGATGTTTTTGGAAAACATTTTTTTATTATTTTTTGGAAAACATTTTAAATAGATGCATAATATAACACAGTATAGCTGTAATATAATGCCCTTAGCTGTTTCTCTACTCTACTGTTGGACATCTAGGTACCATCCATTATTGTGCTATGAAAAATAATGCTGCAGTCTTTGTACATAAACACTTGCATGTGTCTCTGATGATTTCCTCATGGTAAATTGTTGAGCATGAAATCAGCAGGTCAATATTTTTAAAGGTAAAAAAATGACTTCTTGATTATTGATTATCTCTCAGTATTATACCTAACACATCTTGATAAGCTGAGAGTTCAGGTCCTCAGCAGTGAATCATTTAAGCACTCACATATTCAATGTCTCACCAGGCTTTTAAAACCTGTGCCTGCTTCTCTTCCAATTTTGATTAAACTGAAAAGGCTAACTATAATTAATCTTTGTTAATCAGCATGAAGAACATTCTAAAATCATGTAGAAACTGATGATTATGAAATCTTTTCATCCACCATAGTGCTCTTTATTTCACAAAAGAAGAATTTTCTTTTCCACCAACCCTATGCCAACCAATCTCTTTCTTTCTCTACCCCTTATTTGGCAGGGAATGGTCTTGATCCCAATAGCAGATATTTCCAAAACTAAGAGCCAAATCTAGGGGCACCTGGGTGGTTCAGTCAGTTGAGCATCTGACTCTTCATTTCAGCTCAGGTCATGGTTTCAGGGTCATGGGATTGAGCCCTGTGTTTGGCTCCACACTGAGTGTGGAGCCTGGTTAAGATTCATTCTCTCTCTCGCTCTCGCTCTCCTGCTCTCCCGCTCTCCCTCTCTTCCTCCCTTCCCCCTGACATCCTCCTACCCCAAATTTTCTAAAATGGAAAAAAAGAGCCAAATCTAAACATTAATGAACATTTTCCTAAGCCTATGGCTTCCTTCAGACATTAACTAAGGATATCACTTAGGGTGATGACAAATAGCTGAACATCAGTAAAACAGTCGGAGGACTCCAGACGTACAGGCATTGGAAAAACATAACAAAATTAGGTATGAGCCTACTATGAGGCAGTCTAAGGCTGGTACAGTGCGTCCTGGCTGTCTGGTTTGGACTCTGATTTGACTTTGCAGAGATGCAGCAAGTGTGACTCTATTATTCACTTGTATGATGGTTCGGTTCACTTGTTACTGTTTGCATCCCATTTTGGGTCCTCCCCTTCCCTTCCTCTCTGCATACACTCATCTTAGTTGGTGGTGATGGATTGTTTGTCTTTTGGCATATGAAACATACCATGATTCTAAGAGTCAAGTCTACTCAAATTGTATATTCAGAGAAGTGTCATTACCCTTCACACCCCATCACCCCTTTCCTCTTCCCCTATTCTTTCCATCTCTCACCCATGCCTCACAGGTGACAATTGCATTAGTTTCTGGTTAATTCTTCTTATCAAATGAGCAGAAATATATTTTCTTATATACTTTTCTTTCTTATAGGAAGGAGAGCATACTATTTACATCCTTCATACTTCGTTTTTTCATTTGGCAATATCCTGGAAATTACTCTCTATTATCTCATAGTCTTCCTCATTCTTTTCTATAGTGGCATTATATTCTCTTATGTGGATGTATCATAGTTTAACTAACTAGTCCCCTATATATGTGCATTTAGATCGTTTAATATTTTTGCAGTTGTAAACAATGATGTGATGAATATATATAATTGAAGGTGTATCTTCAAGGTAGATTTCTAGAAGTGAGATTGCTGGTTCAAAAGGTAAGTACATATGTACTTTTGTAATATATTGCCTGATATATTTCCTGAAGAGTTTTAACTGGTTTACATTCCCACCAGCATGTATGAGGGCCTCTGTGCCTGTTTTCCCACAGTCTTGCCAACAGAAAGTGAGATCATACTTTTTAATTTTTGGCTATCTGAGAGCTAAGCAATGGTAGTCCCCTGAACTACCCAACTTAACAAGATTGCCAAGTTATTTCTGTTTCACAGCATCCTCCCTGCATTATGGCCTAGAAACTGCCTCCCCAAAGTAAGCTGGGCCAATCATAACAATCACCTAATTTGTTTCACTTTTCTTAGAGATGATAGTCCTAAATTCTATTATCCAATGTCTAACATCCATTGTTTCATATATTTTGTCCAGTTTTCTAATCATTTAAAGCAAGAGCATAAATTCTATCCCTATTACCCTATCATGGGCAGGAATGGAAGCTGGTCCAACATTCATCTGATAAGATTTCCAGAGAAGGCAAATAATCAAAAAATATCAAAACAACAGAAAAAAATTCTAGAAGTGAATAGACATGTTACATGGAAATAGACACATTTTTACAGAGAATTACAAGCAGAAAATTTTTTGCAACAAAATCAATCTGGTGAAAATTCTTCACTCTGAAAGAATAAAGAAAAAAATTAGGAAACTTTTATAGAGGGAGAAAGAAGGAAAGAAAAAGGGAAGCTTTCTCTACAAAAGGGAGAAGAGCTAAGTGGTAACAGACTTCTCATTGGCAGAATGCTAAAAGACAGTGGACCAAATGTTCAAAAGCCTGAAAGAATTTGATTTTGAATCTAATATTCTATAACCAGGCAAATTAAAATGAGTGGTAACTGAATTTTAAGAAAATACTCTGAATACCTTAATAGGAACACATTTGAAAATTAAGTTGAAATGGAAGCTTTTCTTGGAAAATCTAGATTCCCAAAATTGACTCAAGAAGAAATAGAAAAATTGAATAGAACTATATAGAAGAAATTAAAAATTAGTTTCAATATATAGCTCTTAAAAGGCACCAGGCCCAGAAGTATCTATAGGAGAGTTTCATTAGACTTCATGGAACAGATGAAAAAATAAGGAAAACTTTCCAACTCATTCAAAGAGGCTAGCAGACCCTACCAAAAGCCAGATAGGGTAGCGGATGAGTGACGGTCTAGTCAGGAGACTGAAACCTTGCCAATTATTGAAAAAATGATAAAATAATGGAAAGAATTGATAACTAGATGTAAAATTGTTACCCAGGTAACTGAAAGAATAGAAAGTGAACTCTAAGGTATCAGAATTGTAGCAACTGAAAAAAACAGGTTCCACCCCAGGGCATGAAGAAATAAAGGGAATAACTTAAATTTATTAAAATATAGAAGTTTGGAAGAGGTCCCCCTGAACTGAAACTCAGATCTCTCAAGAGAGGCTGCTGTCCCACTGGTGCTGGTGTCTAGGATGTGGTGGAGTAGGGGTGTGGAACATGCTGAGGCTGGTTCTGCAAGTATTGAATAAAACTACAGTCTGGATTCAGCTGTTGCCATGGGAAGGCACCGCTGCTGCCTGGGTGAAGAAGTGGTGCGGTTGCCAGGAAACCACACACAGGAAATGGAGCAAACAGGAATATCACAGCAAGCTGTCAGGAAGGAGTAAATCCCCTCTTCCTCTTCTAGCCCTGCAGTCTCCTTTGTTAGTCGGAACCTAATAAAAAGCCAGCTGACAGAGCAGAAATATGGTTTTCAGAGTTCTAGCCTCACAAATCAAAGTATAGAAGGGTGGGCTTGGAGCTGAGAGACAGTAACTCAACAACTATCACAGAGAGCACACACACAAAGGAAAATTTATGTTCACCCACTGACACATGAATGGGAAAAAACAAAACATCAGTATAGTAAATCAAGCAATGTAGAAACAAAATTCACAAAAAGGTAGGGTTTATCCCAGGAATACAAGGATGCTTCAACATTCGAAAAGCTATTTACTAACAGATCCAAGTAGATAGACACTGGTATTTGATGACCCTCAGTGCCTCTACCTCATCAAATCTCTCAGCAAATGTAGAATCTGAAAAAATTATGCCTAATGGTGAAACATCAGAAAAATTCCTACTGCTGTCAGAAACAAGACAAAGAGGCCAATTATCACCACTATATTCAACATTATACTGGAGAGCTTAAAACATACAATATAATGAGAAAAAGAAGAAAGTATAAATATTTGATTGGAAGAGATAAAATTGTCACTGTTTGTAAAAATCTGATGTTCTGTTTTAAAGATTCAAGAAAACCAGTGGAAAAACTAGTAAGACTAATATAAAGATTCAGAAGAGCACACACCTGATCACACAAGAAGCTAGAAACCATAGCTTTCCCATGTATAGCAGTGATGACCAATTAGAAAGTGTAAAAAAAAAAAAAACAAAACCCTCCTGTTATCTTAGCAACAAAACTATAAAATGGGGATCAAAAACCTAACAAGAATTGTTCTTATAATTTAAAAACTATAAAATATGTCTATGAATACACCTAACAAGAAATGTGCAGGAACCTCTTTTAAAGGCTACAAAAGACATTTTGAATAGATCTGGGTGGGAAGACTGAATTTCATAAACATATCAATTCAATCCAATCCCAATAATGTTTACAGCTGGATTTTTTTTGGGTGGGAAAGAAAACTAATAAATTGATTCTTAAATTCATCTGATTAAAAAAATTGTGCTAGAATAAAAAATATTTTGAGAAAAAAGAATAATGAGGATCTTGCCTTACCAGCTACTAGAGCATACTATAAGGCAGTATTAATGGAAACAATGTAGTACTTATGTGGAAATAGATAAATTGATGAATGAAACAGATGACAAAGTTTAGAAACGGAGGTATACATTTACAGAATTGAATCTATGGTAAAGTTGTCATTTCAATAGAAGAGAGAGATTACTGGATATTGATTTTGAAAAAAAAAATGTCATAATCTAACACAAAATCTCTGATTATTGCAATATGTAACTACTCAAGTATTAGGACAAAATAAGGGGCAACATATTAAAATCTGGAGAATGATAATGGTTTTCTAAGCAAGACATAAAGACAGAAGCCATAAAGAGAAAAAAGTGGACAGACACAACGACATAAACGTGGAAATTTTTTGCCCAAAGAAAAACACTATATACAAGTTAAGAAATTTAAGGCTGCTTGGGAGAATGTTTTTGCAATGTAGTTAATAGATATTTAGCCTCAATAATCTCTTAAAAACAATCTGTAAATGTTTTGATTTAGGAGTTTTAGTTATTCATTAAAATGTACTATAAGCCAGGCACTGTGCTAGCTCTTTTCAGACACGATTTAGTCTTCAGAACAACCCTATGGAGTTGATATTATCTCCATCTGGCAGAGCAAAAACTGAGATTCAGAGAGTCCAAGCAACTTGCTTAATTTCTCACAGTTTCCAAGTGACAGGGTTGAAATTCAACAGCAGCTCTGACTCCAGAGTTCTTTCCCAGGCCCTTTCTTCTTCCTAGAGCTAAATTAGTTTACCTTAAAAATTTCTAAAATTACACTATTATCTCCCACGAAGTATTTCCCGATCTCATCTTTTATGCTTTGGTCTAGCAGAGTATTTATCCTTAAGCCACCATTAACACAATAACAGAATAAATGCATTATATGGGCAGGGTAATGTCAGTGAGTCTACAAATATTTATTCTAAGTGAAGGGACAGGGATAACCTTATCATGTCCATTCACAATTAAAAACTTGGCAGAAACAGTAGCTAGTTGAGAAATTTGAAGTTGGCCAGTTCACTAATTTGGTGTGTGATATTGTCAGAATTACTCATCAGCCTAGCTTCATGCTGACAGGCAATTATTTCTCCAGGGCTGAGTGAATTTCATGACCCAAACCCATAGGAAACTCTTAAGCAAGGAATTTGAAGATATTCACTTTATCTACCAGTGAATGACTCCATTCTAATTCTTGGTGGGGATAATGGGATGGGGAAAAAAAGGATAAAATTACCATAATTAAAACAACACAACAACAACATTTATTTAGATAAAAACCTGTGGTTCCTGTTTTCCACCTTATCTTGGCCAAATATTTAAACAGATTTGCAATTAAAGAGCTAAATTGTGAGTTTTCAGTTACATTTCTTCCCTGTGGTGCTGCTAGATTATGAGTACTCTTGCCTTTGTTATTTGGGATTATTAACATCTGAGCTAGTCCTTCTAACACTCCTTGGTGGATTCTGTTCTCTCTTGTCTGTCCTTTTAACATTGGCATTTTTTGGAGTCCTACCCAAGTCCTTCTCTGCTGGTCTCATCCACTCCTATTGCTCCAATTATTGTGTGCAGATGATATCTGCGTTGTTTAGGGAGACTTTGGCTGCAAACATCACAATACCCAATAATGGCTTAAGAGTGATGATATTTATAGAACCATTTTATAGAACAAGAAGTCGGAAGATAATCTGTTCCAGGGTTAGTTCAGGGATTCAGAGATGTTATCAGGTACCAATACTCTTTCTACCTTTCAGCTCTGCCCTTCCCAAGGCTGTCTCACAGTTTCAAGATGGCCGCTAAAGCTCCAAACCTCAGGTTTCCACATAACACATTTAAAGTGGGAAGGAAGAGGGTTTTGAAGGCAGATGAGAGCTTTATTCTTATGTGGCTCTCTGTTTTATTGAGGGAAAAAAATCTCTCCTAGAGGTTCTCCAGTAGACTTCCTGGCCTTAGAAATGGGTCATATATGCAAATCCAAAACTGCTTACTAGTTTTAATAAAAATTATAAATTTTAGTTACTGATGGATAATACACGTTTGAAAATTTTAGGCAAGCTCTCTTAGTGTGGAAAAGAAAGTATGAAGCAAAACTTTCATGCCAGTGCTTATTGGAGAATAGGATGCAATCCTAAGAATGCAAGAGGGAGGGAAAAATGGGAATAAGGCAGAGAACGAGGGAAAGCAATACAAGTTGGTATGTTGCCAAGCTTAGGCACACCTTCTCAAGAAAACATTGCTAGCTAATGTGGGACATCTCCTGAGTGGTCACATGGATTCATTGCTTCTTAGAACAGTCCACTGTGGAAGAAGAATAAGGGCATGGCATTTATCTGCAAACCTATTTCCATCTTCTGCTCCTTGGGAAAAGCCTGCCCGACAGGGCACTGAGTTTCTCACTTTGGGCAAACACTTGCTGGGAAAAGCAGGTTGGGGCTGCACCCTGGACCTGCTGCAGTTCCCTTACAGCTGGCGCAGAGGAATCTGTGCTTAAGCCCAGCCTTCATCTCTAGGGAGGATGAGAAAATTGGAGATGTGGGATCATAACCTAATATGAGGTGATGGTGGCAGCAGCTGGGATGTGAGCCATCTCTGGGATTGCTCCAGCCTGGGAAGAAGGGCAAGTGGCCAAGGCTGCAGGATATGTGAGGATGAGCAGATCTGGAGTGGGGCATAAAATGAGCTCGATACATAAGCTGAGGGTTATATGTTGCATGAGAAATGGATGAAAGGATCCAGGGAGTACTTTAAAATTACATAAAAAGAAACAATACATATGACAGAATTCTTTCAGCTACTTCTGATCTTTTTTGTGGATACTTTGGGTGTCATTTCAACTTTTTCACAATTTTTTTCTTTTGCCAATTTTTAAATTGTCAAAAAAGGTATAATTTTGTATTCCCAGTATTAAACATTTTTAATTCAAATTTATATTATTTCTCCATGGATTAAAGACCTGTATTTGAAAAAAATAACTTAAAAATTTTTAGAATAAAATATTGAAGGATATTTGTATGGTTAATCAGGACAAAAGCACAATACATAGCAAAACAGAATCAACATTACAGTGTTCAAATTCTGTGCATCAAAGTTAAAAGACAGCCCATAAGGAGAACATATTTGTAATGCATGTAACCAGAAAAATTGAAGATTCCAAATATGTAAAGTTTTAGCTACAAATCAATGAAAAATCCAAACAACCCAATAATAAAATGGGCAAAGAATATTAAGAGGCAAGTCACAGAATAGCAAAACTGAATGTCAAAGAAGCTTAACTAGTAATCAAAGAAATGAAAATTAAAATGAGATACCATTTGGTACTCATCATATTGGCAGTAAAACAGCTGACAATATCATATGTCAGTGAAGATGTAGAGAAATGAGATTATAATTGGTAGAGCAAGTTTGGAGAGCAATTCAGTAAAGTCTATTAATGTTGAAAGTGTGCATACACTATAGTGCTACCATCTCAGTTCCAGGGACATATCTTAGAAAACATCTGAACCTGTGACCCCGGGATTGAGATGTAAGAATGTAAGAATGTTCATTTTGGCATTGATCAGAAGTGAAAAATTGAAAGCAACCTTAATGTTCATCAATGGGAGGATGGCTACATTGCAGAATAATTATAAAAGAGAATGTAAATGAATGAAATAGAGCCTGCTGTTGAATGGAAAAGCAAGTCACAGAGTAATATACATAAAGTTTAAATGAAACAAGTACGACAAAGCCTTAAAATTTCTTGAATATGATTGATTAGTGATTTCTTGGAGTTTAAAAAATATTTTCTCTGCATAGCTGAAGATTTCATTCTAAAACATTTATAGAAGGACACAATCTGAAAGAAAAGTTTTAAGCTTATTGAAATTTAAATAGAAAATTTAAATAGAAAATTTAAATTTAAGTTAAATGTAAACTAATGCTAAATTCAGAAGCATGCAGTGTTAAGTGGAAATGTTTGAAAAAATTCCATTTCATATAAAATGCTAAGCTTTTTACTTATAACCAAAACAATAGAGATCTGTCAACTTGATAAGAGTTGGCAGAATGAGTCTACATAAAAAGGAAAACAAAAAAAAAAAAGCAATAGGAAATGAGCAGGGCTTACTCCAATGGATAATCTGATTAGAATGCCTGTCACAGTATTTACTGATGTTGCTTATGTTTGCCAATATCTGTGTAAAGAGGTGTATTAGGCGGGATACAGTTTTAATGGCTGCCATGAAGAACCAAAATAAAAGTAGCTTAAACAAGGGAAAAATCTATTTGTCCCTCACACAATAGTCTGAGTTTAAGTAGTTCAGGACTAAAATAGCAGCTCTGCATTGGCAGGGACCCAGACTCCTTTGATCTTGTTGCTTTGTCATTCTCAACATACAACCTCCTCATATGGTCCAAGATGAACCTCCTCATATGGTCCAAGATGGCCGCTCCAGCATTCACCATCATGTCCACATTTCATCCAATAGGAAACAGATATAAAGAAAGTGGAGGACATGCTCCTTCCTTGTAAGGAATACTAGTAAGTTTCTCGTGTTAGTTCTGCTTATGTTCCATGATTATACCTGGAACATAGGGAGGCTGAGAAAGTCTTTGTTCTGGGTGTCCATGTGCCCAGTTAAAATTCAAGAGTTCTAGTTTTAAGCTTATGAAAGGAGAATGGATATTGGGAAATAATTAGGAATCTCTGCCCAAGTGGTGAAAATCATTCTTTAACAGCTGGTACAAGATTCTTCTTATAAAGGGAAGTGTATTGTTTAGGGAAATATATTTATGAGTTAGTTGGGTATAAAAATAAAAGCATCAGAGCAAAGTCTAGGAAGAGAAGGTAGGATAAAAGGAGTTTGGATATTTCTCTGCATGGGTAAATGAAGGTATCAGGAAGAGGAGAAAGGGAGGGGTACCAGGTTACTTGACAAAGAATCTAGACTCTCCAAATTTTTATCAGGTCTGCCATTTAAAGACAGCCTCTGTGAGGTTGGGTTTTATGTATGGGTTAGAATCTAGGAAGGGGTTAAGTTTCATGTGCAAGTCAATAATGTGCATGATAAAGAACAGTGAAACAGTTCACGAATGTAGGCACTCAGAATCACCCTCCATGGGCTTGGTGTCCTTGAACTCAATTTTGGAGAGTAATTTCTCTATAGTTTCCTGGGTGTTCATAGTGAATGAACCCCTGACAGTCCTCTTTCACATCTTCTAGATATGAAAAGTAGACCTGAGTTCTAGGAAGAACACAACCCAGGCTCCAGCTGCAGACCTTACTAAACTCAGTCTGATCTTGGGAGAGTCCATTCACCCCTCTCTGTCCCAGCTTCCCCTATCACTAAGAGAAAAAGTACAACACCAAGACTCCACACCAGAACACTGTGAGAGCTTCTTCACAAGGTTTGTTTGAGAATTTTGATGAATATAGTCACAAAGAAATCCAAACTTAAATGCTGGTCATGGCTTCGAAAATTCTCCAAAAATTGATTCTGGGATTTTAAAAAGTTATTATTTCGTGGCTTAAGCTAAAAAATATATATTTATATGATTATTATTTAAAAATTTCTTTGTATCTCAAGTGGACTCAGCTAAATGATCATTTATTCATTCACAATGATAGGTGCTATGGGAAGATAACACAATGTATTAGATATGGTCCTTGGCTTAACGTAGCTTTTTATTAACTGGTTAAGTCATTCATTGATTCAGAAAATATTTATTGAGCACCTACTATATGCCTGCCACTGGGCTGGGAACTGGGGATGAATGGGGAATGGGAAATACTGCCCACCCTCAAGACATTTCCTATGGGTGAGGCAGACATGGACATAAACAAGAAAGTGTGATTCATGTTATCAAAGAGGAAAGTATAAGGTACTGTGCTTATTGATAGCAAATACACAAAATTTAAAGCCAGACTCATTTGTGGGATCTTTAAGATAAAAAAAAACCCAAAAACTTCAGACTGGGAGGGCCCTCCCAGTTTTCAAAGCATCTGTGATTTTTCTGGTATTGTTTATAGAACAGAGCCTGAGAAAATCTTTTCTGCTAACAAGCCAGAATTTGGTTTATAATTAGACAAGAGGGCTCAACAACCAGGGGTGATGGAACATTGCCGAGAATCTTGGAGAGGACCAAAGGGAAGCAGTTTAAAATTAATTTAAATTTTGAGGTTTTAAAAATGTCCACTTATTTTCCATGGAAACCAAGCTCAACCTACCTCAGAGACTGGGTATTTATGGGTAGAATTATTTGTTGTGTATTTATGTGCTTTAATCACAAGTAGTGACTAATAAACACTATGTGCCATGCAGTGCTAAATGCTTTATATACATTATCCTATTTAGTTTTTAGAAACATCTTGTGTGGGAATGCTTAGTCCCATTTTATGAAACAGAGGCTCAGAAAATGTATTTTGTCTCAGTTTACACTGTGAGTGGGGCAGAACTAAGATTTGAACCCGGAGGCTATAAGATCCTAAGCCTTGTGCTCTCAGTCACAGCTACTACAGTGTATCCCAGATTCTATCATTTTTACAGTAAAACCATTTTAGCTGTCAGTCATTTACATTTTATACGCTCTCTCCTACTCCCAAAAACACAAGTAATAAAATACATTATAATAAACATATAATAGAAAAGCAATTACAATAAAGATAAAAAGGAAATCAAAAGCCTTTGAGGCAGGGACAAGATAATCACACTAAAGTAATCATTTTCCATAAATGTTTCTTGAGTGAACAAATGAGTGAATTAAAGTAAAATCAGACATTTTAAGCTTAGAAGTTCCTAGAAGCTAGAGCAAAAAGGGAACCATGATGAGTTATATATCTAATGTAAGAAAACATGGAAGCTGGGCAAAACAAGTTATTGTGTGGTCTTTAATAATAGAGGTAAGGTAAATGATGGTATCTTCAACTGCAGTATTTTAGAAGAAACAGAAGTGATCTATATATAGCAGTTATTTTTCTAATGATCTAATATCATCTCTAAAAGAGATGATAAATCCTTATGAAGCATTTCTATGAAATTAAGCTAATATGCTCTAGGTAGGCTTCTTTCTGTTATTCTAATATGATGAGTCTGGTTTTTCAGTTGCAGGAAAAGCCCTCTGCCCAGAGAAGACATCCCTGTACAGGGAAAGAGTGTGGCACTAGAATGTTGTGGGTCTTGTGGCTACCTTCTAGCCCTTGGCTTTAAGCAAGTCCCTTAGCCTGCTTCAGCATCCTCAGCTGTAAAGAAGGTAACAGGATCTACTTTAAAAAGTTTTTTAAGTACTAGGGTAATTATATGTAAAATGGCAGGTCAGGACATAATGAGTATGATGACGATTGTCTAGTTTTCTTTGATTCCTATTTGCAGCCAGGGAGGTCTAAGTTTGTTTCAGTTGCTTTTGTTTTTACACATTTTTTTTCATGGTGTTTGTTTATATAAAGTAGATTTGGAGTTTACTAGATAATATGCTTCATTAAGATAGGAAATGTATCAGTTTTGTGCTCTGTTGTATGCCCAATGACTGGCTCAGACCAAGGGCTCAATAAATATGTATTGAATGAATGATTGAATGAATAAATGAATGAATGAATTAGGGTGAAGTGGGGAGTGCTTGTGCCCATAACTGTACTCATCCTCATTACACCAGGCATCAAGTTTTCTGATTTGGAAATCTTTCTAATATCACACTGCCCCTGAGGATGAGGGGTCCAGTCTTCCAATACCCTCATTGGTCTGAATGATAATTCACACGTTCCCCTTGCTACTATTGCTGAAGATCTGTTTGATTTGATTTTCATAATTACCTTCTCCATCTTATTTCCTTTTACCTTTTCGGAGGGAGAAGAGGAACTCCAGCTCTGATTATAACTTTAGATTTCATATGTGATTGTTATAGACACATTCTGCTCATTTTATCTTGTAGATAGTAGCTTTGCTTTTTCAATATAGTACGTTTAGCAATTGAGCCCAGGGAAGCCCACGTTTGTGGATAGATGCTTTAATATTACGCTATAAGAATAACACTTTAATAAACTATCCACTAATGAAAAAGCCCATGATTGGTTGTATTAACCATTGGCTATAGATTCACAGAGAAGATATTACCAAAGTGATTTATAGAGACTTATGCTTAGCACTGAATTTTAAAAATCAATTAAGAAAAAATGTTAATAAACCAAGTATTTAATATTCATAAGATATGGAATCATAAATCAGAAAGGATGGAAGAAACTTCCAAGGAGATCTTTTAGGAGAAAAAAAATGAAAGGAGGTGGCATCGACAAAATGAAACCTAGTAATTAAAATCCAGTGAGTAATGATCTACTTTCTTTATAAAATGATACTGGGCCTCATTCTGATGACAATCTGATTCTCTTTGATAAGTATAGTAGCAGGGAGGGACAATATTTTGAAAATGGGCTTTGTTAAAAGAACAAAGCTTTCACTCTTTTCAACCTCATCTGTGATATCTGATCCCCAAATCTGATACAGACACATTCCCTTTCTCTGCCTACCAATAGCAAAGGGGGGGATGGGCTGAGAGCATCTTATGTCTGAAACAGTTTTTCATTTTCTAGTGAGATGTGTCTCCCTAAAGTGTCACCTTGCCTTATATCCTTTCGATACAACAGATGATGATGTATTATTGTAGTAGGAGTATGAGTTCGTTTCTGAAATGTAAAACCCAAGAGATAGGTATAGGTATTCAGCTCATCTTTTGCCTATTGCTCAAGTCTTGCTTGTAAGACACCAACCTGACAACTTATGCCCAGGGTATAAAGTCTAATTGGCTGAGCTGGACCAGGGGAGAAAATTGCCTGACATTGGTAGAAGTGTTCTCAAAGGCCATAGGCTCCATGGTCCAGGAAGAAAGATTTCAGCCACATCTGCAGAGGTATCACTAAGATGTCAGGTCCAGCAGTGAGCAAGTTTAAATTGCTGGCGAGAAACTCAAGTGTGTGAAAAATAGTCCTATTTTCCATTCTTCCAAGCTGTCACGATAATCAGTCTTGGTCATTATTGGGATTCTACTCTAGTGTTGTGTCAAGCTCTTACACATAGTACAACTTCATCAATTATGGGACACCATCCACAGTGTTCACCACGGGGCTACCCATTGTCCCAGACTGCAGGGGCCTTCTCTGAAGCTCACTGGTTTCTGCACCACACGCAGGTTGCCTGAATCTTTGGCAAGGCTTGGAACCCCTGGGCCTCAAGCCCAGACTTTCTAGAAACCCCTTGGAGTCATTTCTTGGAAGTCCCCTCACTACACATGGCAGAGTGAGAGTTCTTACTAATCTTCTACTTTCCAATCTTGAGAATATCTTTCCTCTAAAGCACTAAGTGTTAAATAAACCCAAGAGTTGAATAGTCAATTAGAGTATTAGCAATGCAGGGGCTTGGGTGCACACACACACACACACACACACACACACACACACACTTTTAGAAGAATTGATATTACAAAAAAATCATTTTATTGATCAAAAGAAATCTAAATGTAATTGGATTTCTTTTTTTTAATGTTTATTTATTTTTGAGAGACAGAGAGAGACAGAGCACGAGCTGGGGAGGGGCAGAGAGAGGGAGACACAGAATCTGAACCGGGCTCCAGGCTCTGAGCTGTCAGCACAGAGCCCCGCACAGGACTTGAACTCCCGAACTGTGAGATCATGACCTGAGCCAAAGTCATATGCTTTACCGACTGAGCCACCCAGGCACCCTTAATTGGATTTCTTTTCACTGATGTTATGGGTTAATATTTTTTCTATTTTTATTTATGTTTGGAGGATGGTAATGTTGGCACCATATTCCTCTCAGTCAGGATCTCTAAAATTCTAAATCTTGCCCACAAGTCACTTCTCTTCTCTCTCTCCTCTCAGGTTACCATTAAAATATTTTTGAAGAGGTCTTTCAGGGGTTTTCTACTTTTTCCCCAGTTGGATATATGGGACCATGGGGGTGGGTAGGCAAAGAAAAGGAAATGCACAAGATCTATCTACTTGTGTAGAGTGGTGGCTTTTCTGGAGGGACTGGAGAATAGAGGGACAACACACATATATCCCATTAATATCCTGCTTCACAGCTCATGATAAGAAGTTATAAACATGATAGAAACAAAATTTGAAAACTGTTTGTATTTAGTTTTTTGGGGTTCACAGCAAGGAATCATAACTACCGGGTAAAAGGGGACTGTGTTTATGGGTGAAATGCCCAT
Source organism: Felis catus (assembly GCF_018350175.1). Lineage (NCBI taxonomy): Eukaryota > Metazoa > Chordata > Mammalia > Carnivora > Felidae > Felis > Felis catus. Next base: position 120,948,829 of record NC_058374.1, read on the forward strand.
TCTTTCTTTCTGACAATTTATTTCAAATGGCACTGATAGTTCTTGCATTTGTCGTAGTTGAAGGAAGAGCTCTTTCCAGTAATTTTTTCAACACCCAAGATGGATTTTTTAAAGTTTATTTATTTATTTTGGGGAGGGGGAAGGCAGAGAGAGGGAGAGACAGAATCCCAAGCAGGATCTACTCTGTCAGTACAGAGCCCGACATGGGGCTTGAACCCATAAACTGGGAGATCATTATCTGAGCTGAGATCAAGAGTCAGACACTTAACTGACCGAGCCACCAGGTGCCCCAGCATGGATTCTTCAAGAAACAAAATATTTAGTTATTTTTTGTATTTTTGCCTCTTGGAACAGATTTTTGCCCTCTAAAATACATTCTGTTCTACCCTGCCTTTTACATGAAAGAAGAGGACACAATTCACCTCTCTCTGCAGCTCCCCAACACTCACTCTCTTCTGGGTTTTCATATTAAACAGAGTCCTCTCACATTTTGGGGAAAACTTTGGTCTCCTGCTTGTGGCCACCTCTCACCTTGTTCTAGATTCTTTTCTGGTTTGCTGATGAGCATTTGTTATCAGAGAGGAAACCAAGCACCTTGACTTGGGAGGATACCTACCAAATAACAGCAAATGGGCTCTGGGCCAGGACCCAAGCCTGGCTTTGATGCAGAGCCTTCGTGGCAGCCATTTTAATGACATTATCAACTTTAATTGAGGAGGGTCTATTAAATAAAAGTGAAGTCCAGTGTATTTGATGTTCTAAATTAAACTTCATAAGACACCAAGATATAGATACTTTAATCTTCTTTTTATAGTTGTTCTAGTAGATCCCAGAACAGTTCAGAAACCTGCCCAATGCTCTTAGACTTGACACAAGTTTTTCAAACTATGGGTCACAATCCATTGGCAGGTCATGAAATCAATCTAGTGGGTCAAGATCAGTGTTTTAAAAATTAGAATAAAATAAAATAGAAAATATCAGAATAGATGACACATAGAAGCCTAAGCATTTTTGTTTATGAACTTTTATTTCAGTCACACATATATGAATGTGTGTGTGTGTGTGTGTGTGTGTGTGTGTGTGTATTTGTGGTTTGCGTTGTGGTATGAAATTTATTTACTATTTGGGTCCCAATTCAAAATATTTGAACAACTGTGGTCTGCACTTCCCCAGAGAGTGAGGTTGTTTAAATGTGACTTCTGGGAATATGGTTGACATCAGAACTCTTTACAACCAAAGCAGATGAGATGAATGGTCTACTATTTATTCAAGAAAAGTTAGAATTTCCTTATAAAGCTGTGGACATAAAACCATTGAAGCACTGGGATATTTGCTTGAATTCAAAAGACCACCAGGGACCATCCCAAGTGACCATCTAAATCACTGAAGAGTTTCATGGTTAGTAGACACTGAACGATAGCAGCTATTGTCCTTCAGGGTCCTTCAGGGTCACACAGGCTCTCTTTTAACCTTTTTAACAACTTTATGAGGTTGGTGTTGCTGCCCACAGCTTAAGATGAAGACACTGGATACACAAATGATGACTGAGTCAGGTGCAGCTTGGCTTCTACACTATTAGGTCTAATTTAGAGGGAGGGATAGTGATACCATATCTTCTCTCAGAGTCTGTTCCCTCAGTGTTTAACAACTTAATTTTTTTCTGATGAAAGATTTTCTCTGAATCTAATTTAGATTGCTCATGCTACAGTTGAAACCCTTTTCCTCTTTGTCTCCTTTGTGGTGACAGAGAACAGCTGGTCACCCTCCCAATGACAATGATGTGTCGTCAAGAAGGGGACAGTAATTGTCCTCCTTCAGAACCAACAATATCAGCTCCTTGGACCATTTTTCCTCAGCCCTATTTTCCACCAACCCTTCAATTACTTCTTTGTTTCTTGTCCAGTCCTTTGAGAATGGCTCCACAGCTTAACTCCTTACCAGCCCTGGATGTGAGACAAGACAAAGTTTGGGCACTTCTAGTTTATGTTCCCCTGAACTTCCCTAGAATGGGCAACAAAAGGCTGATTTCTAATCTGCATTCAACCTCAGGGGCTCCTCCCAGACCCTTCACACCCAGATCTTGGCTTTCTATGCATGTACTCACATCCAGAGAGGACACACAGTCTTCACTGTGTGCTAAAGTTCATCAGAGGCCACTTACCTGCCCCACAGCAGGCTGCCCTCCCCCACTCCCCGAATATCCTCACAACTTTCCCTTCTTTAAAGGCTCAGCTCTGCCTGATGACCAGAAGGGTGTAATCTCACTCACCTCTGACCACCTGGACACCCTTCCTATTTCTCTCTAAGCCCTTTTGACTTTCTGACTCAGAATCTTTGTGTACATATCATTCATTTAAAACACTAATTTGCAGTTTAATTTTTAAAACAGGCAGTATGTGCATATAGTATACAATCCAAAAGGTACAAAAAGTACACACAGCAAACATTTTCCTAATACCTTGTCCCCCAGAAGCAGGCAACCAGTGTTACCAGTTTCTTATATATCATTTCAGACACATCCTACGTATCCAATTTGTGATTTTATGTTTGTGCATATATGTGTGTGTGTGTGTGTGTGTGTGTGTATATATGTGTGTGTGTGTGTGTATACACACATATATGTATACATACATATATATGTCTATGTATCTAAATACATATACACACATGTGTGTATCCACAAATTGGATAAGTACTACACACATTTTTCTGTACTTTCTTTACAATGAGTAGTTTAGCTTGAATGCTATATCAATTATGAGTTCATAAAGCGCTTCCCTGGGGCACCTGGGTGGCTCAGTTGGTTAAATGACCAACTTCGGCTTGGATCATAAACTCACAGTTTGTGAGTTCAAGCCCTGCATCAGTGTCTCTGCCTTTAGTGCAGAGCCCTTTTGGGAAACTCTGTCCTCCTCTCTCTCTCTGCCCCTCCCCAGCTCACACACTCTCTCTCTCAAAAGTAAATAAACATTACAAAAAAAAGAGCTTCCCCATCTTCTCTGTGGCTGTATAAGTTTCTATTCCATGGTTATACCCTAATTAATGTCACCAGTCTCTACTGAAACACATTTTGTTTTAAGAGCATAGGCCTTGGAATCAGACTACCCTGACAGAGTTCTGGTTCATCACTGATTAGTATATGATGTTGGCTATATGTTAACTTACTTAACTTCTCTGTGCCTCCTTTTCTCATCTATAAAATGGGAATTATAACAGTACCTCCTTCCTAGGCCTGTTGTGAGGACTAAATATGAGAATCAATGTAAAGTGCTTTGAACAGTGAGTGGCACATAGTAAGCTCTCAATAAATGTTAGCTTTTGATTAGGTTGTTTCCCAAATTTTGCTATTGCATCCTATCCTTCAGGGAACAGCCTTGGACATAGGAGTGCTATCCAAATATATAACAACCCTTACAGCACAAGCACCAATCAATCAGAATGAGGCTGGCCACAGTGTTGAAGCATGGTCCTGGAGGCCCCTGCAGTATCAGGTGTTACTTCTTCTTTTTTTTTTAATGTAAATTTTAGTTAGCCAACATACTGTGCAATGTTGATTTGAGGAGTGGAATTCAATTCAGTGATTCATCATTTACATACAACAGCCAGGGCTCATCACCAAGTGCCCTCCTTAATAGCCATCACCCATCTAGCCCATCCTGTACCCACCTCCTCCATCCACCCTCAGTTTGTTCTTTTGAAATGCCTGGTTGCAGCAAGGTCTGGGGTTTGGGGAAGGGGCTGGATGGGCAGGGCAGGAGTAGGCAGCTGGGTGGGCTCAGGACAGCTATGTTTCTCAACAAATAAGAATTTTAATATTTTAATCATCAGTACAGTACATCTAGAGCATACTAGGTGAATTTAGCACTGTGTTCAAGTATCACTTCACACATCTAAGTGAGTATCTTTTAGGATAGACTCCGGGAAGGGGAATTACTGGGTAAAAGGTTGTATACACTTGCAATTTGTTCTCCTTGGAGATTGTACCAATATACATCCCCACCAGCAATATGTGAAAGTACTTGTTTCTTTCTTTTTTTTTTTTTAATTTTTTTTTTCAACGTTTATTTATTTTTGGGACAGAGAGAGACAGAGCATGAACGGGGGAGGGGCAGAGAGAGAGGGAGACACAGAATCGGAAACAGGCTCCAGGCTCTGAGCCATCAGCCCAGAGCCTGACGCGGGGCTCGAACTCACGGACCGCGAGATCGTGACCTGGCCGAAGTCGGACGCTTAACCGACTGCGCCACCCAGGCGCCCCCAAAAGTACTTGTTTCTTCATCCTCACTGGCACGATATGTTAGCAAACTTCTTTTTTATCTTTGCCCATCTGATGGGTGAAAAATGATATCTCAGTATAGCTTGAATTTCTCTTATTATGATTGAATATGAATGTCTTTTATGTGTTATCAGCCATTTATATATCCTTTGTTGTCTTTTATTATGGTTCTTATGATTGAGTTTAAATGTCTTTTTTATATGTTGGAAAAAAAGAGAGGGAAGCAAACCATGAGAGACTCTTAACGATAGAGAACAAACTGAGAGTTGCTAGAGGGAGGTGGGGGTGGGGGGGATGAGCTAAATGGGCAATGGGGATTAAGGAGGGACTTGTGATGAGCACTGGATGTTATACGTAAGTGACGAATCATTCAATTCTACTCCTGAAACCAATACTACACTATAGGTTAACTAACTAGAACTTTAAAAATTTGAAGAAAAAAAGTCTTTTCATATGTTTAACAGTCATTTGTGCAACCTCTTATATGTATCATCTTTGCATGTACTTTACCCATTTTTCTTTTGTGTTGTTGATCTTTTTCTTATTGATTTGTAAAAGCTCTTCATATATAATGTGCCACTCATTCTTTTAGTTAACTGTAGAGATTTTATGAGCACCTGTAATAGGCTTGGTGCTGTGTGAGGACTAGAGATCGAAAAACTAAAAAAACACCACCACAGGACTTGCCTTCAAGGAGCTTACAAACTAGTAAAGGAGACAGATGAGGAAATAAACAATTGCAATAATGAATAAAAAGTGCATGGAGGGGGGGTGAACATGGAGTGCTTTGAGGGTACAGAAAATAGATAACATTTTCACATGGACCATGCTGATTAGGGAATTCTGCAAAGGTTGAACAAAGTCTTTATTAAACCAGATGTTTAATAAATGATTGTTCTATGTGTAAAGACAGACATTTTAAGTACCTTGTTTGCCTCTTCTGTTTCAGTATCATGATTTTGTAAGGAGACCAGCATTATGATTTTCACCATATCTGATGCTGCTCTATTGTCATGGTCTATATTTGGTCCCTGGAAAAACAAAATGAATAGTGTAAATACAATGTCACCATCATTATAAAGGTCTGAAAATATGCCTTCTTGATGATAAGTAGCTTTCTCCCTATTGAAGAAAGATAGCTTACCATTGAGCTATCAGTTGAATTTTCCAAACAGATGGGGGCCTTTTCAAATATAAAATGGACCATGCCCTCAAATGTTTTCTTTATTCTACCTATTAATCATCTTTTTAGCAGCCTCTGGGTGTAAAATGCAGGTTGGACATAATATAGTACTCAGGCCCAACACTGACCTTCATCTTTCTATTATATCTTTTATTGAGAACCTGCTGTGAATGTTTCACATCCAATTAACCCATAGAGCGGCACATGGCATTAAATGGGTCATCCTATTTTAAGACTATTTTTTATAAGAGTTGAATGCGGTTTGGACAATCCACTCCAGCTGGGGCTGGAACAATTGAACACAAGCCTTGGGCAGAACAAAAGTTCTAAACAGCATCCCTTATGTGTTGTTTGTAGTGCACCGCAGACTTTTGCAAGTCATAAACCCTCTAAGCAGCTTGTACTTTATCTACTGGGGTTGAGAGCCACTGCGTCAGCTCCCAGCAGTGCCAGAGGAAAGAACTCCATGTTCCTATCAGGAAGACTTCATGTTGTCTGACTTAATAGACTGGACCAGCTATGCAATCTGTGGGGCTCTGTGGAAAATGAAAATATGAGACCCTTTGTCAAAAAATTATTAAGAATTTTCAAAACGACAATAAAGCATTCAACTAAGCACAAGGCCTTCTAAGTGAGGGACCCTGTATGACTGCATAGATTGCATGCTCATGAACAACCATGCAATTAACAGCTCCTGTTAATGGGCCACTGAAAGCTGCAATGGATCAGCACAGCACAGATCCCTGGGACCACAGATGTGGAAGGGCCCTTGGCTGTCATCTGGTTGAACATCCTCATTTTGTAGGTGAGAAAGCTGGGGCTTAGAGAGATAAGGTGAGTTGCCCCCCCAACACTGGTGGGATAAGCAGAGGCAGATCTATAACTATAATTTTTTTTTAATGTTTATTCATGTTTGAGAGAGAGAGAGAGAGAGAGAGAGAGAGAGAGAGAAATCATGAGCAAAGGAGGGGCAGAGAGAGGTGGAGACACAGAATCTGAAACTGAGCTGTCAGCACAGAGCCTGATGTGGGGCTCCAACTCACGAGCTGTGAGATCATGACCTGAGCCAAAGTTGGATGCTTAACCAACTGAGCCACCCAGGCGCCCCTGGATCTAAAACTATAGACATAATGTGACAGAAATATGTGGAGAAGAGAATGTGTGTGACAGAAATATGTGGAGATTACTTGTCCCACCCTGAAATTTATAATTTCACCTACTATAAAACCATGACTTATGTTACACTTTTTTAAGTAGCTAATTTTGTGTACCTCTGAGAGTTCTATCACATTTCCATTAATAATGTAGCTTTCTCCCCATTGAAGAAAGATAGCTTTCCTACCAGGGAATATAAATGGAATGTGTGTCCTTTCTCTATTCCCTTTGCTTCCTTCCCCACCAAATTATGCCCTGAATCTATACCCCATCAGCCTGGATTCTATGATCTTTTGACTAACCAGTGCTTAGTTAGATCTACGCTGTGATCTTACAACTGTTTTATATTGAAATCTAGGCCTCATCAACATGTACATGTGTAACTGAAACAAAAGCTCCAGTAATTGGTACATACTTTTCTACTTGCAATGGTGATATTTGCTATACTATTTTAAACAAATGCTCTATTTCATTGAAAACAAATAAATGCTGGTCATGACCCATTAACTTGATTTTATGAACCACTAATGGGTCATGTCACACAGTTCAAAAGACGCTGCTGCAATGTCCATGTTGCTTCTGTACTGGGAGGGGTAAGTGAGGATGGGAGGCATCACATAGGACATTTCCTCTGGATAGGAGAAGAACCAACAAGGCCCCCATTTGCTGGCAAAGGGCAAGAAATAGACACATTTAGACCCTATTGGGAGAATATAAATTGGCCCAATCTTTCTGGAATCAGTTTGCTAAGTTTACTGTAGAATCTTAAGGATTTTAAGGATTTAGAATCTAAGGATTTAGGTACAAAGGGTGATCATTGCAATATTATTTATAATGGAGGAAAATTGGAAACAAGTGAAAGTTTCAACAGTAGGCAATTGGTCAATTGAGGGCTATATATATATATATATATATATATATATATATGAACTGAATATTATGTTGTCATTAAATTATGTTATATGTAAAAGAAAAGATTTAGTGATATTAAAATATTTATGATACAGTAAAGGAGGAAAGCAGATTCAGAACAGTATATACCATATGATATCATTTTATGAGATGAGAAGTTGTGATATATCTATTTGCATTAAAAGTTAAGAAGGAAATAGATCAGTATGGATAGTATATTCTATGATTCTATAGGTTGTAAGAATATAAGTGAATTTTATTTTCTTCTTTATGATTATATGTATTTTCTATTTTTCTACAATTACCATTGCTACTTATGAATTAAAAACAATAACAACAGCAATAAAGGACTCCTCCAAAAAAGGGGGGGGCAAGGAAGATACAAAAAGCAAAGTGCATTTGATCTAGGATGAATGGAGAAACTAACTTGAGACTTCCTAAGTACAATATAGTAATGTTCTATCTCATGGATTACATCTTAAAACAGGTTATGAATATTTTATTTTTAAAAGGTTCTGATTATTAAGATTGGTTGTCTGGGTTCAGATAAATGTTCAGCTATGTTCTTCACCATCTATAGGAGGGCTATCTCCACAATGTAGACCCCATGACTTTAGGGAGTCACTTAAAAAAGGTGATGGCAGAGAGATGGGTCAGACTCTTGTATGGTTTCCAGTTTCTAGAAGATTTCACATCTGATGGTGCCTGGCAGTTGCTTCCCTTTGCTGTTTTTATACCATACATTTTCATACGATATTTCATGTTGATTTTCACAATAATCCTATGTTGTGGACATTGTTTTCAATTATTATATTATTTTGGAGGGAGAAAACTAAGATCGAGAGATTGACTTGCACAAGGTCATATGACAAAACCAGAGTCAGGACTCAAACCTATGTCCCTGACTCCTATATTAGCCCATGCTTTTGCCACTGCCCCTACCATGTTGTCCTAGGTCTTAGAAATTTTCTCTGGTTTGAGAGCATAGCTTCTTGAGGGTTGTGGTGCCTAACCAGAGAAAAGAAGTTATTTAAGGCTGTAGTATAAGGACTGTTGCACACACACTTCTGCTAAGACCAGGTCAGTGTTGGGACAGAGATTCACACTCACATCCAGGAGTGAGCCAGTGGGGAAAGAGGTCAACTCGACTATCCATGCTCTCTTTCCTTCTCTCCTTTTGTGCTTTTCAGTGTCCCCACTGTGGTCACTGCCCTGTGAAGCTAAGTGCCCTGTTTCTGTTCTCTGACTGTGGTGGTCACACACACCTCCTGTCCCTAGGTTAGGTTGCACCCTTGCTACAATATTCACAGTGTACCTGTTCTGCTTCCCATTTGCTTCAGGATCTTTTATCATCCTTGATCTGTGAGAAACTTATTCATTAGGGTAGATGGGGGGAATTTTCAATTAAAAAGAGGAGGAATCCTCTAGCAGATAAAGAAGCCAAAGCATTAATCAAAAAATATTAATTTCTATGAATAGAGATCTTTTTGTGACAGAATGGTTTTTCTGCTGCACACCTAATACTATACCAGAATTGATCACTAGCAATATGTTAATGACTTCCCTCATCTGTATTCTATTCAGCAATTAATTAAAATATCCCAGTTCTGATAAGCATTTCATAAATATTTTGATCTCACTTTGCCTGGCTTAGTAGTAGAATAAAGTATAGGAGAAACTAGATCAGCTTTGAAGAAAACAAAGATGTTTAAAGCCCACCTTTGCTGCTTTTGACAAGTCACTGAATCTCTAAGCCTTGGTTTCCTCATTTGTAAAATGGAGGTAATACTTCCTAGCTTCTAACTAATAAGGACTGAATGTAAGAAGCCCTGATGCCCCCAGTGATGTGCTGAGTTGACTTGTCCCAGCTCATAAGAGACAACTGGTAAATTTTCAGGAGCTTTCTGAGTTGGTTGTTAAATATAGCCATTATTAAAAATTAAATAAACTTACAATTAAATACATTTTAAAAACAGAGGTAATAAATACTCAAAACTCATCACATGCTAGTTATTTTACTATATTTTACAATTATCTCTGCCCTTGTGGTTAATTCCATCTGTTGTATCTGTAATGTGGAAATACTAAATAATGATGTGCCACTGTACATTCCTTTCCAACCTTGGGTTGAGTAACATCTTGTTGATAGTGTGGCTACAATGAGAATATTTACACCACAGAAATGAGCAAAATCTATAAATCAGGACTTGATTTGTTGCTTTGTCGATTGTTTGGCCCACGGATATTTTTGTACAGCTTGCAAACTAAGAAGTTTCATATTTTTTAAAAATCTGACAGAGATCATATGTGGCTGCAAAACCTAAAATATTTACTTTTTGGCCCTTTAGAGAAAAGTTTGCTGAGTATAAAATGTTAATAGTAAAGATTAAACTTAAAAGCACCTCATGCTTGTAGCTTTACATTGTGAGGAGCACACACCCAAAAATGAAGAAATGTCTTCTGATGTCTGAAAACTATTATTTGATTCATCAAAGAAGCTGCTTGCATCACTGATTAAGTGATGCAACATATATGTTGGAGCTGAAAGAGGGTGCAGTTTAATGAATATAATTTGTGTGACGGTAACAGTTCAGTACATTGCACACGTGATTTCATGACAGCAAATATACTAGGGAAAGCATCAGTGGACTAGAATGCAGTTCCATTTGTTAAATCATGGTTGGAAACCAGTTACCAATACAAGAGAATTCAGCAAGCTAACTAAAAGCATTCTGTGAGAGTCAATTGGCTACATGGAATTTACAATACACAAAACTTTTATGTTTGATTATTATTTGTGAAACATGTTACACATCTGTTATATCTAAAAAGGCAAAACATGAGGATGTGTCTTTATATGTACTCACCTCCCTGAGAGCTGACTGTTAAACATTCCCGGGCATACTACTGCCCCTACCCCTATCTCTTCATGCATCCTCCATACTCTGTTGAAAAACACTGGCCTTCTTTTACTTCATGGGATTCTCCAAGCTACCTCCTGGCTCCGAGCTTTGCTGCTGCCTTACCCTTGCCTGAAATTTTCTTCTCAATACCTTTCACTCTCAAGACACCTGAGCTCCTTCAGTTCTAGTCCAGCTGGGCAGATATGATAGTATGAAATGCTAGGGAAAACAATAATCGCTAATGCTTAGATAGCATTTCTAGGTATCAGATTCTCTATATGTACTAGCATGTAGCACATATGAATTGATTTCATCTTTATAATAACCCCTGTGAAGTGGGTAGTGATTATATGTCCATTTTACAGATGAGGAGATCTAGAGATGTTAAATAAAATCCTAAGGTCTAAGGTCACACAGCTCATACGTGCCAGAGCTGAGATTTGGACACAAGTGATAGGTTCCAGAGTGTGTGTCCTCCACCATCACCTTCCACTGCTACTGGGGAGAATGAAATCATAGCATAGGCTCTTGCCATCCACAAAGAACTGGTCTGGGAGTCATGCAGGAGTCCTTCGGGGTGCCCAGAGCTGCAGAGCAGGGTGAGTGTCACCACAGACTCTCCAAATGGGAGGGGGTAATTTATAGGGCTAAGTTTCTCTTCTTCCTTGTGATGAAGGGTGTGTCTGGGGGCATGGTTCAGTATACAGGGAGTCCACAGGCATAAGGAGTGTGAACCTGTAGGACCAACACATGCTATTTAACAAGAGGAGTAAAATCTACCATTCCTAACAGATTTTAATGTAGACATTCCACTAATTTTACCGGGAACACTGGTGCTTGCACACACACACACACACACACACACACACACACCCATGTGTGTGCACAGGTATGCTACTTTGGAAAATTGTTCTTTTCTCAGCTCACTCATTGATTTAGCTAACAAATAGTTATGCAACCATTTTTCCATGAGAGATACTATGCTAAGACCAGAGATGGATACAAACACAAGTTGGCTACTGTCCTTGTCCTTCAGAAATTTTGTTCTTGTAGAAGAGATAAGTAGGTAACATTAATAGACAAGGTCGGAAGAATTAAGGGACATTGAGGGAACTACAAATAAAGGGTGAGGAGGGTTTGGTGGCCAGCCTAGAGACAGATGAAGAACGGGGTTGTCTTTAGGGAGAACACAGCAATTATGGTGGGCCTGGCAGACATGAAGATATGAAAGGAAGGTGATTTAAGCAAAAGGAAGAACTTGTGCAAAGGCATGGAGGTCTGAGAGCTTGGCATATGTAGGCAAGAAGTTAAGGTCTATGGAGAGACAGGATGTGAGAAAATGCTAGAAAGATAGATTAGGGCTAGATTGTCAGAAGGTGGAAGGGGTTCTAAATGTCAAACCATAGCATTTTAAAATTATTCTGTAGTCAATGGAAACCCATTGGGGGTTTTTGATTAGAAGAGCATCTAGCAGGGTGCTTGCTGGGTACAGGGTATGCAGACAACCAATCAATATTAGTTCAATTGATAAAGCAAAGAAATAATAATGGCTAAAATTTATTGTGCGCCTGCTGGCACTTTTTTTCAAACATTTTACACATTTTTAACTATGCAAGTAATTCTCACCACAGCCCATGAGACACTCCATTTCCATCTTCCAGATGAGGAAGCTAAGACTCAGAGAGGCTGTGTGTCTTGCCGAGGGCTGTGACAAACAAGTAGGCATCTGACCAGAGCCCACGCTTTATGCCGCTATGCAACTTGGAAAGCAGAGAAAGAAAAGAGGAAAAGAGATATGAGGCCAGTGCCATTCTTTAAGAAGGAGACTGTGGTAGGCCCAAATTAGCAGAGGAACATGGTGGGCTGGAAATAAGAGACATTCCAAAGATAGAATCCACATGAATCTGTTATTACTTGATATAGGAGGCCCTGGAGAGGGAAGGGTCAAGAAGGCTCAGTTGCTAACTTCAGTCCCTGGGAGGTGGTGGAGCTATTAAAAGAAATTGGGGATGGGGGGAGGGGAGAGGACAGTTCCAGTTTAAGGCCTTGGTGCAGAAACCTGGGTTCTCAGAGTCCTGCAGGCAGTCTGAGGAGAAATGTTTTAAAAGGCAAGTTTCAGGGCTCCTTGACTGGGTCCCATTCCCTACTCTGGGGCCCTGGGAGTTTGTCCTGGGAATCTCGAGGCTCTCCCAAGGTTCCTTTCTATGTTTATATCATTTATCAGGGAAAGGATTGTTAATGACTAATCTGTGTTCATGAGGCACAGAGCCAAGGAAGAGATGTTGCTGCTGAGCCGGAAGGCCGCCTGTGATCATCTACAGCTTTTGCTAGAACTCTCCCCTCTTCCTCCTCCTCCTCACCCCACTGTCTCCTGGACTCACCCCAATGCAAACCCAGGTTCTGAACATTTGTAGCAGAATTGCTGCGATTTGGAGGAAGACTGGACTCAGAATCCTCCCAGGGCCTTGAAAGTTCATCTCTGACCTGAGGCAATCCAAGTGAGTACCTAATTCCTCTGGGAGGGGGTGTCTATCTCAAGGCAACAGAGGGGAAGTTATCATTTAAAATTTTTCTTTAACGTTAAGAAGTGTGGTCGATGAACGAATTCTAAGTTAGTAGAGTTTGATGTAAAATCCTGAAAACAAGAAGGGAGAGAAACAGAAACTAAAAACAAACAAAAAGCAGAAGGAGTTATTGGGTCTAACAGTTGCTTACCTTATTGACAAATTATTTAGGGATATCTTTTAAACATTGTGGTCACCCAGGAGAATCACCAGAGACCGTGAATTTCAGAAATGTTTTCTGTTCTGATTCCATAGACAATTTGACCTGTATATTCTGCTCTATTTTGGTGATTTATCAGATCTTGCTGTGAGTCTGGGAATATTGCTAATATCAAATGACTTGGGACCTAGGGACAGGACAATATTTAAGCCATTCTTAATTAAAATAAAAGTTTTTCCTAGGAGAAGAGTAGGTTTAAAAGCTTTCTCTTTTGATTTCGGTTGTAAACCTGCTTTCCATTTATCATACTAATATCAGATGGAAATACTAAAAAAAGATGGAAAATGTTAGGAAGAGCTTCGATATTAAAAGTGTCCAAGGTTTGAATCTACAGACAAGGCATCTCCTTGTCTGCTTACTGCCACAGTGAGTTAAGCAACTGAAAGGTGAGCCTGGATCATTTCTTTCAACTGAGTTTTTATTTAGAAGGGGGGAGGGGATACACATGACTCACTTTGGATTCTTTCTCTGGGAAACTCACCTGAGTTTTAAAGAAATTTGATGTGTCACTGGCACTGCCTCAGAAGGACTTCGGCAGTATTAACAAGAGAAGTAGAGAAAGATGTTGAGGGAACTATCACTGTGATTTTATGAAATGGTAGACACTTTCATCTTTGAGTCACTGCTCCCCTTGCCCCACTCCAAATTATGGACCTATGCCATTTGCACCGTGGACTTTTCTGTTTTGCTGAGAATGTTGCAATGTGGCTGACGCAACTTGAAGGTAGCTGATAAGTACCAGCCAGGGACAACACACTCTTGTCCTGAGACCCTTCCTCACTATTTGGAGCAGTGTTTTTCTCTAGGCTCCTCTGCCCTCTCACCATAGTTGGAGAGGTGAAGTAATGTAATCTGGTCTTCCCACACCTCTACACCTCCCAAATCTGGTCAGATTGTAACGGAACACCCTATAGTTGTGAGGCCCTGAGTACTTTGTAAGGAAAGGAAAAGAAACGTGTGTGTGTGTTCATGAGTCTGTAATGGAACTGGCTTTGAGCGTCTACTAACAGGTCACAGGCTTTACTAAAACTGCCTGTTCCCATCTCACAATAAGCCTACTTGAATTTTGTCTTATATTCATTTTTCAGATGAGCAAACAGAGGCTCAAAGAGGACAACTCATTTTTTTAAAGTAAACTCTACCCCCAGTGTGGGGCTAGAACTCACAACCTTGAGTTCAAGAATCACGTTTCTACCAACTGAAACTAGCCAGGCGCCTCATGAAAGAAGACAAATAACTTACCCACGATGACATGGTTAGGAAGTAGCAGGTCCCGAACATGGAGTCTTTCTGACTCCAAAGTCCTTTCCTTGCCACCCTGACATTGTTGGAGGCTGGGAAAACTTGAAATCTGGAATTATGGGAGAGGAGGAGGATCTGCTTGAAAGCAATTCAGCTGACAGAGGTGATGCGTTAGCCATAGCACAATTGTGAAGATTCCCAAAGCCTCGTAGGGTGTTTTCTAGTGACCACACCATGAGTAGGGGAAGTGGAAAGTTTCAGCACTATTTGCTTTAACCCAGAGGTCAGTCTGGGAATGCTGGTTGGAGATTTCAGTTAAGAGTATCTTAATTAAAGACTCCGTGAACCCACCATGGTGCTGTGATTAGGGATGTCCAAGAGGAGCTCAGCACTGCTATTGGTTCATAGAGTCTGCAGGTTATGAAAGCCTGGAGAATACACATCACCATGTGATAGATTTTAAAAGGCTCACATTGTCCTCAGGTGAATGAATAAAGGAAAACATGAAGGCATGTGTTCTTTTCTTGATAGGAAGAGTTTCCCCTTCATTTCACTAATAGTCTCATTTTCCTCTTACATCCTAGCAACATAGATTATGAAGGGGCCAAAAGAAATAGGACCAATTTTCTTTTTCCCAGTTATTTCCTATTGTGGTGTTATTTCCTGCCAGTGGAGATGTGGCCACATACTATACGAGTATTTTTAGTTACCTAGTTGCATGGGAAGGCAAACGTTGTCTCTACATAAAAATACCAACCCATCTTTGTCTTCTCTCTCCCTACGCTATCATTCTCTAATCCCTGTGCCCTCCACAGGCAGTTAGTTTCTCCCTCACTTTGCCCCTTTCCAATTTTTGTAATAAAGGAGTGTCTTCTATTCTTATCCTCTCTCTTTTTGTAAATTTGTGTCAATACAGTGCTAATAATATAATGCAACTTGATTGCAAAGTGAAATAATGCATAGAAAGAGTAACATATTTTTTCTTTGTTAGGTCCAAGTATTACAACAGAGTTCTGGTGACTAAAAATTAATATGTATGAATGCAATATAGATTTTGATTAATTTTTATTTTTCAAGATAAAATTCTAATAAACTTTGAGATTTTACTTCCCACTCTAAACAGAATCAATGTTGCAATGAACATCCTTGTGCACGTGTGCAAAGGTTTATCCAGGAGCCATATTTAAGTATTAGAATTGCATTTTATTTTAATATGCAGTGCTCAAGGGCCCTCCAAAAAGACTAAAACCTATGCCCTCACTAGCAGTCTGTGAAAATACATATTATCAAAATATTTTGATAATCTGATAGGTGGAAACACTGTCTAGTTACATTAATTTGCATTTTTCTAATTAATTAATTTCAGATGTTTTATATGTTTATTGGATTTTTGTTTTCCTGTTGGTGAATTTTCCTCTTTATATCCTTTGCCAATTTCTTTCTTGGATTGTTTATCCTTTCTGTTTTTATTTATAGGAGTTATTTATGTATGGTTTGGACTAATTTTTGGCTGCTATTTATGCTGTAAACATTTTCTCCCAGTTTGTTTCCTAAATTTAACTCTGTTTATGGTGTCTTGATTTCTTTCTTTTTTCTTTTAACATAGTCAAATTTATTCTTTTCCTACTTATTTATTATTTAATAGATTCTTCTTAATCCCTACATTCATAAAGGTCATGAATGTGTTTTCCTATATTTTCTCTCAATAATTTTATAATTTTAATGTTTTTAATCCACCCGAGGCTTATTTGTAAGCATGATACAAGGTACAAAGCTTTAATTTTTTTTCCCTCAAAGGAATTGTCAATTTTCTGGACACTATGTCTTGAAGAGGTAGGTCATTCTTCCCCCACTGATGCCAGCTGAATCCACTAGCATTGTTGCAATGCTGCACACAGCATGCTATTTCCCTTCCTATAGCCATCCCCACTGCATGCCTTCTTCCTAGTCAAGTGCCCACTCAGGATTAAATTCAAGAGGCAGCCCTCCACCCTCAGAAATATTTCCTAGTCACATGCTTCACACCCACCAGTGATTCCCATTTAGAATGAATCCAAACTGCTTACCACAGTCAACAAGGCCGTATGAAAGCTGTCTTCTCTCAGACCTCACCTCCTGTTCTCTCCCTTTGCTCACTCATTTCATTGGGCTTTTGCTGTCCTCCAGTATCCTGAGCCTGGCTCTCAGAACTTGCTGACCACTCTGCCTTGGAGCTTTGCTGCTTATCCTCCACTTCTCAGCTTAAATTTCCACTCTTCAGAGAGCTCTTCCTGGTTCCCACTGTCCAAAACAGGGTCCGATGGCATTGTGCTATCACTTGTCCCCTTTATTTTCTTATTATCATTAGTAGAAATCTCACTTTTTGTTTATTTTCAAACTATCCATCTCTTGCACTAGAATGTACTGATTTTTTTTTCTTTCTCATCTTTCACTCTAGTTCCAAGATCTAAATCAAAGTCTGATACATAGTGGAGAATTAATGAATGTTGAATAAATGAATGTCCTTGTTTATGTTCCTGAAGGGACTTATGCTTACCTCTGTCATAGCAGCCCCCACACTATTTTAATTGGGTTTCCTTGACTGATGTTTATACTAAGCTTCCTGAAGGATCATGATTTTTCTTTCTTTCTTTCTTTTTTTTTTTGTCTTTATATCTGATGCTTGACACAGGGTTGATAAATGTATATTGGCTGAATAAATAAGTGAGTAAATGAATTCACTTGGCATTGACATTGGAACTTGACATTGAGATACCATTTTTAAAGAGTAAATATATTACTTTATTTATTTAAAAAATTTTTTTAACATTTAGTTTTGAGAGACAGAAAGAGAGCACAAGCAGGGGAGGGGCAGAGAGAGAGGAAGACACAGAATCCGAAACAGGCTCCAGACTCTGAGCTGTCAGCACTGAGTCTGATGTGGGGCTCAAACCCACGAGCTGTGAGATCATGACCTGAGCCAAAATTGGATACTCAGCCGACTGAGCCACCCAGGTGCCCCAAGAGTAAATATATTACTTTAAAGGAAATACTCACTTTCTTTAGATACCAGTGAGACAAAAGCCAGCATGCCATATTGTTCATTTGGGGGATTATAATCAGTTATCTAATACTGTGTAACAAGCTGCCCCAAAACTTAATGGCTGAAAAAGATAATGATTTATTATTTATTGTAATTCTATGGGTTGGATAGGTGATTCTTCTGCTGGTTTTTCCTGGGCTCAATCATGCAACTGATTTCAACTGGAAGATAAACTAGGTCTTACTCCCATGACTGAAGTCTCTGATATTGGCTGTTGATTGGGATGCTTGGAATGACCAAGTCTCTTTCTCCTGGAGTATTTTATTCCTGGCCTCTTTATAGCATGGTGGCCTCAGCCCATCATTCCAAGAGGGTGAAAACAGAAGTCACAGGTCTCTTGAGGCTTAGCCTCAGAAGTCAAACAATTCTATTGGTCAAAGAAATTTGTAATAATAACAGCTCATTAAAGGGGTGATGAAATAGACTTGATGGAATAGACTTCATTCAATAATGGGAAAAAATGCAAAATCAGCTTTTGGTTCAAGATAGCATTGGTCTCACTAGAGCAATTTGCATAACACTTTATGGATTTATTATGAGCCTTTTTAGGACTCACTCTGTGCCTGAAAACCTACATCCATAATTTTTTGAGACAGACTTCTTTCTACTTTGGACATGTCAAGCGATTGTGGAACAATGCTATGAGATAACGGGATTATGCCCGTTTACCTAGAATGCCTTTTCACCTAGATGTGAATATCTATTAGGCACCTCCTTAAATTTTTTGAACTCTTAGCAAGGATCTTACAGCCACACCCATGATTTGATATTTACCCTTTGTCTATTTATTACTTGAGAATCTTCTGCCATATGGAGAGACCAAAAATGCAAAACAGTCTTACTTTTCAACTTAGCATGTCTTGAACGCATCATTTTACTTTAAATTCTACTTGAAAATGAACAGTGCCTTCATTAATTCATCTCTTTCTTTATGGACCTTATCATGCATAGCTAAAAACACCAACTGACACATTCATTATACTCCTTAGAAATCTCCTCAATCAGGTCCACAAGTTTATTAGAAAACTCTCCATCTCCCAAGTTACCACAGGTGACAGTGTTGCCAATTTTTTCATGACTATAAAAAGTGATCCATCCCCTTTGCAGTTTCTTATAGTAATTTTCTCACTGTTCTTCAAATTTCCAAAGCAGTCTCCTTACTGCCCTTCTAGGCTCTGCCCAACCCTTAATCCCAAAGCCAAGGCCACACGTTTTAGCCCTTTTTGTGTTGTTGTTTTTACATCCTCCCTCTTACAGGTACTGCTTCTATATCTGTTATTTTTTTCTTTGTTAACAGCTACCCAAAAGCATACTGACTTAAAAGAATAATGATTCATTAATTCTCATATTTCTATGAGTAGGTTCTCTGCCATTTTTGCAGGGACTTACTCATGTGGCTTATTCAGATACAAGATCAACTGGAAGGGAAGGTCCAAGACGGCCTTGTAAATATGCCTATAGTTTTGATGTGGCTGTCAGCTGGGACAATTAGGATATCTGGACTTCTCTGTCCTAAAGGTTTTGTATGTGAGGGCATCTATACATAGTGTGCCACTCTCAGGGCAACATTCCTAGATGAGGAAAAGAAGCTCAAAGTTCTCTTAAGGTCTCACTCAGATGTCTCATAGCATTGTGTTCACCATTCTACTTGTCAAGAAAGGTACCAGATCAGCTCATGTTCGAGGGCTGGAGAATAGACTTCATCTGTTGAGGGGTAGTGGCAAACTAGCATTGCAAAATGGAGTGTAGAATGGAAGAATGTATAGTGTCTACTTTCACAAATAACAAATAATTTACATAAGTAATAAACATAAAATTTTAGGAGATCTAATGAACTATTTGGGAAAAAAGATGATAGGTCAGTAATAGAGAAAGCATAAATAATTTCTTGACCATTCTGACTATAGAAGATTATGGAGGAAAAGAGACAGCTTTCTTGACTATGAAGAGTAAACATTAAGAAGACACAAAACTATTTCTGATAATTCTGAGGGAAGAGAAATTAACAAAAGGAGATTTGGGAGGATTATTAAAACTATTTTATGGGATGGTCAATTCACATTTAAAATAGTTCAGAGATTTCCAACAAGAATGGATACAGTTCACTAATGAGGGCTTCATTGGGAGAAAGCAGCCTTAGTTGTCAGGTTTTGTATGTGATTAAAAAAAAAATCCTTCTTCAGTTTCTATGTGTGTTGTTGTTGTACATTTCTATTCACTAATGGTCCTGTGGCCCAAACAAGATGGACTCTAATGGTGGTTATCTACTAAGGTGTATTATTCATTTTTTCATATGTGTGTGCAGTTAATTTGTCCACCCTCTAATTCATTCAATCAGTAAGTATTTATTTTGTATCTAATACATACCTGGCAGTCTGCTAGGCACTGGAGATCCAATGTGAGTTCTCCTGGAGCTGATGGTCCAGTGGGGGAGATAGACAACTACTCACCACAGACACAAAGACAGAGTTACAACTGTGACAAGAAGAGGTACCGAGTGGTATCAAAGACTCCTGAAGGTTAGTGCTAGCGAAGGTAGTTGAGAAGCCAGGCTGGAGCTTGAGCAAGACCAGCAGGGAGCAGGTACAGAATGGAAGGAGTACTCACTGTCAAGTTCCTGGCTCTCAGGGCCTCAACTTTTATAGTCAGCTGGAAATAAAGCTCAGCCACTTGTTTATTTCTTTAAACATTTTTTCATTTTTTGAAAGACTGAGCGCTAGTGGGGGAGGGGCAAAGAGAGAGAGGGAGACAGATTCCTAAGCAGGCTCCAGACTCTGAGCTCTCAGCACAGAACCCAAAGTGGGAATCGAACCCACACACCATGAGATCATGACCTGATCTGAAGTCAGACCCTTAAATGACTGAGCCACCCGGGAGCGCCCCAAACTCAGCCACTCTGTAGGCACCATTGTGTAACCTCCAGAGCACAGAAACTCAAAGGGCTGTCGAGGTCTGGTTGGCTTAAGTACTTTTGTTTCACAATGCCTCAAGGAAATATACCTTTAAGTGGGTACTTTAGAAATACAAAAGAAGAAACCATATAATGGGCAAGGCCTGTATAGGCTTACTTCATTAATATGTGCATATGAACACATTGACTGCCTTAGGCAGAAGTGACCTTGCAGAACTGCCAATTCACCCTTACTAGGGGCTGGTAAGTGGTTAGTGACAGTCTTGGTGGGAGAGTACACGAGAGAGCATGAATTTAGAGTTAGATGTGGGTTTATGTCCCCATTCTGCTTTTTACTAGCAGTGTGAGCTTGAAAAGTTTGCTTAATCTCTTTGAACCTCAGTTTTCTCATCTATAAAGTGTGTATGTTAATATTTGTTTGGCTCATTATAGATTAAATGAGATAACATAGCATGGATGATGCTACCACATACTAAGTACTCATAGTATGGTAGATATTATTTTAATCCATATCTCCCCAAATATGTACTAGTTACTCTGATAGTAATAAATATGGTCTGGTTCCTATAGGGCATCGTTCTCAGAATAATGTAGTCACAATGGCCGTACTGACTTGCAGTCATCCTGCCTGACCTGTGGTTGGTACTGGCCACAGATTGTCCTATAAATCTCTGTGGACTTTGAGAAAGATCTATTTACCTTAAATTAAATTTGTATTTTTGCCCTGAAAAGAATGACTTAAGTTTGAGTGCTTCTGGGAAAACCAAGTTCCTGGAAAGATAAATCTCTCTCTATTTTTTAAGGAGCTCCGTTAGAGCTCCTTTCTCTTAAGAACATTCTTCCAGACTTTGGGCTAAATCCAGGGCTTCCCCTGGGCATGAAATAATGATAGCTAGAAACAGTTTACTTTTTCCCTGCTATTTAAGAATGATTTACATTTTTAACAAAAGGTATACTTTGTCATCAACAACTGGGTTCATCTGAGAAAAATATCACCAAGGACTGTCCCCTTGGGTGTGTAGAATTCATAGGGAACCAACATATATAAATGGTTTTTATCTTCATCTTCTGAAAACTGAGATTCTTCTAAATCACAGTCAAAGCTATTTAATTGGAACAGGGTCTTTCCAAGATCTCTATTTGCACATGGTTTATGCTGCATCAGAAAAGCTCTACATACCATGAACTTCCTGTCACACGCAGTATCTAAACAAGGAAAAATTGATAACTAGAAAGTGGGAGTCCAAGTTACCAGTCACTATGTGTCTTATCACATTAAAAACAAACAGTGCATACCATTTCTGAAACTATTCCTGGGTCCTTAAGTTGAGACTTAGGTTGCAACACCATACAAATAAACATAAAGTAAAATAAACATTTTATCCCTGCTCCCACAAATACTCAAGGCTTAAACTTTGAATCATTAGGCTTCATTCTGTCCTCGCCCCTCCTTTATATCTGCTCTATTCAAGTCTCTTTCTTTCCATCCATCAAGCCACCACTGTGCTAAGCATAAAGTCATCTCACTTCAGCAGCAAATTTCCTCCTTTTACTGCTTACCCTGCCCATGCCACCTTCTCATTAGAGTACTCTTGAACATAGATCTCATTGTGTTGCTCAGCATTTCCACTAGCTCCACACTGACACAGAGTCCCCAAACATTTTACAGAAAGGAATACTTTCTCCTCAGAGCCTTAAGAATGATAGAATCCTGTATGAACTTGTGTAACTTCATAGATGAGGAAGCTTTTCACATACATAGTTTCATTCAGTCTTTTTTCATTATGAAATATTTCCCATATGCAAAAAATTGAGTAATATCATCAGCCTCCTTGTATTTACCCTCCAGCTTAAGGAGAGTATTATAGATGCTGTGGAAATTCCCTTATGTACCCACCCAGTCTTTCTGTGCCACTGTTCTGAATGTGGATTCAACACTTCCATACGTGTCTCTAGAGGTTACAGCAGGGATCACAAGTCTTTTCTATAAAGGCCAGATAGTGAATATTTTAGGCTTTGCAGACCATATGGACTGTGTCAAAACTACTTAACTCTGCTATTGTTGCATGAAGACAGCCACAGACATATGTAAACAAAAGGGCAAATTTGATCTTTGGCAGGCTGCATTTGGCTCATGAATCCTAGTTTACTGACCCCTGCATTAGAGTATCAATGGTAATATAGAGCATTGTTTGCGTATCTTTAAACTTACATGCATTTATCAAACTGTATTTTTCTGTAACCTGATTCTTTTGCTCAAGATGTTTTAAGTTTGATCCATATGAATACATATGGATAGTCCTAGTTCATTCGCTTTAAGTGTTGTATAGCATTTAGGAATATACTTACTGCATTATACATGTACTATTTATTGTCCATTGTCTTGTTGATGGACATATATGCTGTTTCCAGTTTTTTACTATTGGAAACAATGCAGTGAACATTTGTGTACATGTCACCTATACATATATGTAAACACTTATGAAGGGTTACCTTTTAGTCTCTACAGCAGCACTATAATTTAGACTTTTAAGTTTCCATTCACCTGAAGCTCAGAGTGTAGTATGGGGAGGGGAGTGTTAAGTGTATAGTCCCAGGTCATACATGAAGCTAGGGAAGGTCAGCATAGTTCTCCATCCTAATCTCATGTCTCATCCCTATTCTCTGTTAGACCACAGCTGTTGCTTCTGTGTATGTGTAGCACTACCAGGTGTGATAGGAGGACACAAAAGAAATATAAGTTGTGACTCCAGCCTTCTTCGAATTTACAATCCTGTGCTACAAAGGGGAAGATGACAGATGTATCTAACTCATTAATTACCACATGAGGAGGAGAAAGATAAATGACAGAGGAGTGTCCATGGAGAAATTGGGGCATACATGGAAAAAAAATCTACAAAACTGAGAGCTATAAGAGCACATTTGAGTAAATAGAGACATGCTTGCCCATGAAAAGCAAATTGCATATTATAAAGAGGTAAATCCTCCTACCTAAATATATAGGTTTGGTACCATCTCAAACTCCTAAAGAAACTTTTTAGAAAAAGAATGTGACACAAGATATGATTACTACAGAGAATAAAAAGATGAGAGTATCTTAGGAAATACTGAAAAAGAATGAACCTTAATAGGGAAGGATGATATTGGTACAAGATAGAACTGTGAGATCAATGGGAAACTAAATTTAGAGTCAATAAAAGGAGCATAGATCAGTGGGAAAAAGTATTTAAGAAACAATTCTGAGAAAACTCACCTTGTACCATAAACTTAAAAATAAAAAGCAATAAAAGTAAGCTTAAAAAATCTGATATATTTAACCACATACAATGGAAAAACTTTTCAGGTGAAGATAATTAAAAGCAAATAAAAATGTTTGTAGTAAATATTCCAGATATTCCAGAATAGGAATACATTCAACATGCAAAGAACTCTTATAAGTCAACAAAAAAGATGAACACTTCCATAGAAAAATGACAAAGAACATAAACAGAAAATGGAAAGAAACTATCACATATAGACAATAAAGATGTAAAAGGGCGCCTGGGTGGCTCAGTCTGTTAAGCATCCAACTCTTGATTTCATCTCATGTCATGATCTCACAGTTTGTGGGATCAAGTCCTGTGTTGGGTTCTGTACTGAAAGCATGGAGACTCCTTGGGATTCTGTCTCCCTCTCTCTCTGCCTCTCCCAAGCTCATGGGCACATGCTCTCTCTCTCTCTCTCTCTCTCTCTCTCTCTCTCTCTCTCTCTCTCAAAACAAAGAAGTAAAAAGAAAAAAAGATGTAAAGTTTTTTTTTTCAACTTTACTAATAATCAAAGAAATGCAATTTAGTGCAGTGAGATAGGATTTGTCACCTATCAGGTTAGAGAAGATTGTTGAAGGAAGGTGTGCTGAGAAAGGCAGGCACTCTTACTGAATGCTGCTGGGAGTGTAGATTAAAAAAGATTATAGAATGCAATTTGGCATTTTCAAATGCTTTTTTGTATTGTCTGAATTTTCTGCAATGGCTCTTTTATTTTAAAAATACTTTCATTTAAAAATAAATGTTAACTTTTCAGGAAAACAGAAAGGGAAGCCTGTGTGCAAATTCAGACATCTTTCTTTCTTTGCTCTGATTCTAAGTTCAGTCCTTTGTGTATTAACACACACATGAATTTATCTGAATAGAAATAATGGCTTTCTGTGATCTGAATTTTTATTACTAACTCCAGAGAATTTTTAGGTTCTCTGTCTATAGTTTCTTAAAGTTCAGTATTTAAACAGAACCTTTAACCGTATTTCTAAGCAGGTGTTCTTTTAATGCATGTGCTTAGTCATTGCTGGCTGTGTGGCTGGTGCCTGACAGTGGTGACTTCTTTTCTCATCTGCATGCTCATTCATCCACAACAGACTTTCTCTACCTGTGCTCTTTGGCTCCAAGGAGAAAGATCCATGCTATTTGTAGAGAAAGCCTAATGGGCAAGGTATAGTTTTGATGAAATGGACACTGATAATAATTAGTAATAAACTCAATCCAGAATATTTATTATTTAAACATTAAAAATCTTAAGCTCACTAGACTTTTTATTTATTTTTTATTTTTTTTTCAACGTTTATTTATTTTTGGGACAGAGAGAGACAGAGCATGAACGGGGGAGGGGCAGAGAGAGAGGAAGACACAGAATCGGAAACAGGCTCCAGGCTCTGAGCCATCAGCCCAGAGCCTGACGCGGGGCTCGAACTCACGGACCGCGAGATCGTGACCTGGCCGAAGTCGGACGCTTAACCGACTGCGCCACCCAGGCGCCCCACACTAGACTTTTTAAATTCATATTTATGTGCATGTTTTAGTTACAGAAAAGTATGATATGATAATCAATTATAGACATCCAGTCATTAAAATGTGCTACACTAGAGTAAGATTCTGCAGTGTAGTGGAATGAAATGTGAACTCAGAGAGGAACAGGAATGATAAAAAATTTTTTCCAGATGTTAACACTTTTTAGGATAAGGGAGTGTTTCTTTGAAGGATAAGGGAGGATATTAAGTTGCTGTGGTATTTAAGAGTAGATTTAAGAGTAATTGAATAGGGTTGAGAATACTGTAATAACACATAAAATGTCAATTTTTATAATATGTCAGAAGTTAACTTTTTTGCAACTTTTAAATGAAAAACTATGGATATAAACCAAAAAATGTGTTGATGGAGTATATTGTTTTTCAACCATTTTATATGGGATAAATGAACAAAAACTATTCCGAGGCCACTAGTGTAAAGAATACTCATTGCTTATTCTCAACCTACAAATATGACTCCTTATATGGAAGGGAGGATTTGAGGGGAAAAAAAGACTGCAGAGCTAAGGTGTGGGGTCTCCTGGGACTTAGGCTTTCCATTGCAATTCTTCCCCTAACAAGAGGGTGGAAAATATTACAGAAAGGAGGACATAGAAGTAACCCTAATGAAAGAAATAATATATGTGGAAACAATTGTCAAATGCTTGGGACATGGTAGATGCTCATTACGTGACAAACCAGGTAAGGCTAAAGTCGCCAATCCCAGTAAGGAGCTGCTAAGAAGACCGTACTATTATGAGATGTATATAAGTGAGTTTATACCCCCAAGGCAATCATTATGTTTATTCATAGTTTGCCTATATTTACTTAATTAAAAAGATTTCTTCTTTTGTTATTTAAGGCAGGGATTAACAAACTTCTGCACAGGGCTAGGTAATACATGTTTTTAGCTTTGTGGGCCATACAGTATCTGTTGCAACTACCCAACTTCTTTTCTGGGGGAAAGAAGCCATAGATATTCCATAAACAAATGGATGTGACTATGTGCCACTTACACTTTATGAACAGTTATGTTTGAGTTTCATATAAGTTTTATGTCTTATGAAATATCCTTCTTTTGATTTTTTTCAACCATCCAAAAGTATAGTACCATTGTTAGCTGGCAGGCTGTATAAAAACAGATGGCAGACCAGTGTTAGCTTGTGAGCAATAGTTTGCCAAACCCTGATTTAAGGCACTGTTTAAGGGCCCTTTATGCTAAGAGTGGGTGTAATATTGGAAGGATACACAAGAAACTGGCCATTGTAGTTGAATTTTGGTAACGGAAATGGGTAACAGAGCTAGAAGGAAGACTAATTTTTCAGTGTACTGTTTGAATTGCTTACCACATGCTTGCATTACCATTTCAAAAATTAAAGAGTGTCCTTTTCTTTAAGTCCCTTGAGGAATCATAAACCCAACAAATCTGGTTTGAGCAGACTCTGCCAACTGTTTCCAGATTCTAGAGGGCTCTCTTGTTAGCTACTCAGGGGCACCCATATTGTGGATCTCCAGCCAGGGGTAATAACTCAAGTGCTACAGAATTTGGGGAATTGGACTTTCATTTGGGTGAGAGATTGACAAATTATGTCCTTTGTGCTAATAGGAGAACCTCTTCCTTATCTTGTACAATTTCTCCAGGAAGAGCGTGCCAAATGGCAGGGAATTTGGCGGAATGAAGCGGGAGAAGCAATTAATACAGATCATTTAATTGAGCCAACATTTCTTGAGGGCCTATTATGTGCCAGGCACTTGAACTAAAGATACCAAGTTTGTATGAACATACAGAGTAAAATATAAGAAGGAAAATACAAGAATCCAAAATAAAGATGAGTATACCTGGAAAATATTACAGAGCTATCATGTGGTATGAGGGAGCTTGATGAACATGACTGAAGGCTGAAAAAGACAAATATGAGAAAAACATAGCACAGAGGGAAATGTAAGGGAAGAGTCAAAGAACTAAAATCTCCCCCCCTTTTTTTTAAAGACCAGAGGAAAAGGGTCTTATGTTATTACAGAGTATACATTTGGATTGGAAATTAGGAGAAATTCCTAACTCTATATTGTGGGTTCCTGAAGACTATTATTATGGGAAGGAAACTGTGGAATTTCCTATTCCAGAGGAGGAACTCTATCTAGAAGAATAGTTGCTTGAATTTTGGGGAGGCTTTTCAATCCATTTATTATACAATATGCAGGCACATATACATAATGATCATACATAATTTATATATTAATATATACACAGTGAATATATACCTAAACAATTCATACACACATATTAAAAGTTGAATTTTCCTAGTCCACAACTGGCTTCTTAGTATGAATGAGGTCTTATAAATAGTGACAACTCATCTTTTACTGGTTTATTACTCAGGACCTTCAGCTTTCTATCAGAGTCCAAGTATTTCAGAAGTGCCTTAGGGTCTCCTCATGTTTGTTCATGATCAGGTTTGTTCTGGCTGTCTCTGCCATTACCTCTTGTGTCCATGAGTAAGAGTAGTGCCCAACCAGCAGTCACAGTTCCTCTCCTTCTCCATGGGTTATGGAGATACCTAGGGTGCTGCTGCTATTTCACAATTGCCCCAGAAAGGCCCTGGTCCTCTTGGGGTCAAAGTTCCACTGTGATATGTGCCAGAGTTGCGTGAGGGTGAGTAGTCTCTCCTACTTGTTGCATTCTGTTGGAAGGATCTACCTCTACTTTATACTTCAATGCTTCTAGATTTCATTTTTATTTATAGCCTTCCCTCTCACCTTAGGGTGGCAGGAAGGCCTTTTGAATCCAGTATGGTTTGGCCAAACCGTGCTACATTGAGAATTACACATTTCTGAAATGACTAAGGTTTGCTTTAGGATGAAGGTTCCTGGCTCCCTCTGACTTTAGAATGGGGTTTTTTCCCCCAACAGGTCCCTTAGTTTTCTGGAGAGTAGATTCTGGTAGGGCCATGCCATTGGTTCCTAGGGAACCAATGCCTGGGTCCCAGATGGACCCAGATTTGTCTGCATTCCCACAATGGGCTTTGTATCCTGTAGCAGGAGGTTCTCTCTCTTTCTTGCCTCTACAGCCACCCCCTCTATAAAAATTGCCCTTGAAACCACTTCTTCATCAGCTACTTCCCTATCTTGCCACCTTTTCATGCTCCAACCTCTCTATTAGAGCATACTGATCTTAGGCTTTATCACCATCTTTCATGACAATCTGTAATTGTCTGTGTATATGTGTGATTTTTTTAAGTTTATTTATTTATCTTGAGAGAGAGAGAGCAAGCGTATATGAGAGAGTGGAGGAGAGGCAGACAGAGAGAGACAGAAAATACCAAGCAGGCTTTGCATTGTCAGTGCAGAGCCAGATGCAGGGCCCAAACTCAGTAACTGTAAGATCATGACCTGAGCCAAAGTTGGATACCTAACCAACTGAGCCACGTAGGTGCCCCGATGTGTGATTATTTTTAATCTTTTTATTAAGCTTGATGTCATAGATCGTGGATACTTTTTTTTCCTTTTACCATTTTAGCGCCAAAGATCCAGCCCAGAGCTTAATGCAGAATAAATCCTCAATAAATGTTTTTTGCAAGCATGAATAAATAAATGAATGCATCAGCATAGTCTGGTAGACTACCTTAACAGAAGCCTAGTGTATCTGAAACTCACTTCTGCTTGAACTGGAACATTCTGCTGAGTGAAAGAGAAAGAAATAGAGACATAAATAGTAGGGACATTATAATGAAATAAATTTGTCCAACAGAAACTCTATATGCTCTTCCTGAATAACAAATGTAAATATTTATTTGTAAACAAAATGATTTCTTAGTAGAGACATCATAAAAAGGTCTAAAAAATCATCCTTAGAAAACAGCCTAGGAAAAGAAATTCTGATTGTATAACTTCATTACTTGACCTTTCAAGTTATCTCTTCAGGAAAGTAGGAAACATAGTGGAAGGGAGGAAGGAAGGAAGGAAGGAAGGTAGGAAGGAAGGAAGGCCTAAGGATATAACTAAAAGTGGACATTGCTTCCCTTGGGTTCTTGAATTCATTCTGGACATTACTCAGTACGAAACTTCAGACACTTTGGTGAGATTTACCATTATTTTTCCTTTTACCATAACTTTTTTTCTATCCCATGTAAATATAAGACCATGATAGACCCTGAGAGTGAAAATGAAAGCCCCTGAAATTTTCTCTAAAAAGCAAAAATTAAGATCCTGTGAGAACATTTTGTGAATTTTTGATTTGCTGCTATAGTGCCTACTAAGGAAAATTCCAGAAGGAAATGGTCTTAAATCACTTTTGTGTCTGGAAATACCTGTTCAACTTAGGAATAAGGTTTAAGAGATTAAGTCATTAATTTATCCCATTTTTTTTTTAATTTTTTTTTCAACGTTTATTTATTTTTGGGACAGAGAGAGACAGAGCATGAACAGGGGAGGGGCAGAGAGAGAGGGAGACACAGAATCGGAAACAGGCTCCAGGCTCTGAGCCATCAGCCCAGAGCCTGACGCGGGGCTCGAACTCACCGACCGCGAGATCGTGACCTGGCTGAAGTCGGACGCTTAACCGACTGCGCCACCCAGGCGCCCAATTTATCCCATTTTTAATCAAAGCCTTTCTATTTGTTTCTGTTTTTTTTTTCTACTTGTAAAAGAAATAAAGACACAACCAAAATGTCATCAAATCTTGTACAAATTTCTCAAGTGCTGAAATTTAAATGAAAACATATGGTGTTTTCCCAGATCCATTACAGAGTGTCTCTTTTGAAAGCACATATCCTGGGCATTTGTAAGTTCAAATGAGGGGTAAAAATGATAAATACTGAGAACAGATATGTACAGAAAGGCTCTGGCAAAATGTCTACAAACAGATCCATTTGCTATTTTGTGTATAAGCTTGCTCCCTTTCTCCCTCTCTCTTTTAACTAAATATCTATGCCCCCACCCTTCCTCAAACTCTACTACTTATTTGTCTTTCAGAGTTTTCTTTTGAAGACTACTGTAACAAAGGGATATTTTAAATAGAACTTTGGATGGGATCAAAAATGAATCTCATCGAACACTCCCACTTACCTGTCACGGATGAATTTTCTCTTTCTGAAAATTTATTTGGTAAGTTGTCAAGTTCATTTGAATATAAGTGAAAATAAAGTGCAACTTGGAAATACATGAGAAAAAAGCCTAGATGATGAATCCAACAGAACCCAGAAAAGTTTTTGTTCCATCTAAGTACTCAATAAACATTAGATACCGTGCCATGTTAGAGGCAGATCACACCTTGGATTTATTGAGCCTGATGGTCTTCTTTTTTATAGTCGAGGGCTGCAAGGCAAGAGAGCTTTGTGACTTGTTCAAGGCCATGAGGCTAGATAATTAACAGAGCTGGGAGTAGAAACAGATTCCTGTTCCGGGCTAATTCTGATATTATTATAGCACTACTAGAGTATGAAATCATGCCTCTTATGGTTTAATATTATACCTATAAAAGGTTGGGGTTGCTTAGGTTATAGTTCTGCAATAAGTTTCCTTTCTACTCTTCTTCCCATGCTGGGGGATATATGGCACAGTGTCATGATTAGTCATTTAAATTGGATTGAGGACAATCTGTACTAAGTTGTTTTCAGTAGATCTGTAACTAGATGATACCATAAAATGATATATTGCTTCACTTTATGCATTTATGAAAAAACTTCTCATTATAGTTTCAGTTGAGAACATCAGCAAAGACTCAACAGCAGCAATATTTTAGATGGGGCAGGGAAGCTTTCTGCCACTCTTAAAATAATTCCCTTCTGTATAATAGCCCTTCTGGGAGGCTTGGATGCTCCCAATTTTTTACTCTACATTAAAGTATGGACCATGGACTCTGATAGTGAAAATGCAAACATTTATAATTCCACAAAATGCAATATTTGGAGGCATGACATCCTTGCCTATTTGGTTGCAGACAACCTTGAACAATATTAATTAATAGCTTATGCTATTACCCAGTAGCCATTAGCATCTTAGTGTGTAATGGTTTAGCAGGTCATTTCCAAGGAGAGGTCATTATTTGTATTACCTGTTTACATATCTACCTGTACCATACAGTATAAGAACATTTAAGGGCAGTGACCATATTTTACTAATCCTAGTATGCACTTGATAAATAAGAACCAACTAATAAATAATAAAAGGGAAGGAGAAAAGAGGTTCAGGGAGAAAAAGAGATATTTATCCGTAACTCTCAGAGAGACCAAAGGCAGCAGTAATTATTTATGAAATGCCAGTTCTGGGACATAAGTGCTGTATCTTATTTCTTCCATTTGGCGTTTCTTCATCCTATGGATGCATTCAAAGACAACGGTGCCTACTTCCATGTCCATTTACATGACCATTTACTTCTGTTCTACCCTTATATGAGTCCTGAAAACAGCCTGCATAGACATCTTTATAATTTTTGTCCTACTAATCAGAACTCACAGGATAGTTAAAACTGTACATGTATATCATAGACTAAGGAAAATTCTACTTAAGATGATTTTTTCACTTCACTGAAATTTTATGATTGCATGGTAGGATCTCTGAGAGAGCACATTATTAGATTGAAGGCTCACCTCATCAGCCATGAGGTGAAAAAGATGTGAGCAGATAGAGAAAAATTTGTGAAGGTGCTGTCACGTTAGAAGCATCTGGAAATGATTGCTTGAGGAAGCACTGTAACTCATGCTTTTAGTGTTGCTTTTCCTCCAGCTCTCCTTTGCTAGACCACATTCTTAATTTGTTTCCTAACACAGTCATTTAAGATTTCTGAGAATACGTAGTATAAGATGCATGAGCCACCAGCACAGCTGTTATTCCTGACTGGAGCAGTTTCCTCAAATCTTCATCTGGTCTTCTCTCCTGGTAAATTAATATCCAGTGTGGCCATTGGGACATGCTTTCCTTTTCTCCATTAAGTTCTAGAGCTGGCCCTAAGCATTTTTATCACATCTCTTTCCTCCTGGGGGCTCAGTCTCACTCCACACAACATACCTGAGCTAAAGGTACACCAAAGCGGTGGATGGAGACTTTCATTTTAATTTCCTTATTCCTCCTCCCATCTTCTTTTGTCTCCTGATGAGCCTGATGGATTCTTTGGGCTTCCCATCCTGAGCTTAGGATTCAGAGCACCAGGGAAAAGACTATGGCCCATGGATGAGTAACCCACAGTGCCTAACTCACCACTCCTGGATTTTGAGATATGCTAGAGACTCGAAAGTATTAACCCATGGACTCAACTAGCTGGAGAGTGAAACTCTTTTCCAATGGTCTGTGTAATGAAAACCAACTATCATGTTGTTACAACAAAGGAAGGTGAGGCTAATTGTATAGCATATGGATAGCTATCATTTCTTCCACCCAAATATTGAGTACCAACTATATACCAGGCATTGGAATAAAGCAGGGAAAAAGACAGGCAAGATCCTAGTGGAGGGTAGACTCACAATAAGCATACAAATAAATAAATAAACAAAATAACATGAGGTAGTGGTAAGTGCTATGAAAACAATAAAACAGGGTGATATCATAGTAACTGGAAGGATGGGACTGCTCTAACTGGTGTGGCCAAGGAAAGCCTCTGAGGAGTTGACAATTGAGCTGAGACTGAAAGACAAGAAGCCAAGGAGAACATTTTAGGCAGAGGAAATAGTAAATGCAAAAGCCCAAAG
This sequence comes from Felis catus, assembly GCF_018350175.1. NCBI lineage: Eukaryota > Metazoa > Chordata > Mammalia > Carnivora > Felidae > Felis > Felis catus. The sequence continues at coordinate 120,981,775 of NC_058374.1, forward strand.
TCTGCAATGGACTATAAGGCCTTGTCTTTTCATTTTTATTTAGGGTCATTGAAAGAGTCTAGACAACTGGTTTTGGACCCTGCATCCCCATTAACCAACATGAGTAAAAGGAGATGATTAGATGGAGAATTCTAGAACCACTGTCTAGTTTTAACATCTGAATCCACAAATTGCTCTAGTTGTGCTAGAAAGCGGTGACCTGGACTCAGTGGTACTTATCTGGCACATGACGTGACTTCTAAGGTGGCCTTGGGCATGGTCCTCCTCCCTGCAGGTTACTATAAAGGCCATAATGAAATCCCAATGTTAAGACAGTGGGAAGGTGCTGGTAAGATTATATAGAAAATACTGATAAGTACTCACTAATGGGCACTGGTGACACTAATTACCTCTGCAGTGAGAACTTTCAGCCTCTTCTAGAGATGGCTATGGACCCCTTACTCTCTGAAGGCTTTGGGTAAGGTGACGGGAGCGCATCTCCTCATGTATAAATGGTTACCCTGAAGAGAGAAGCCTGAAGCAAGGACTTGCACACAGGCAGTTTATGTGAGTGGTGATCCTGGGTTGTAGAAATCAAAGACTGGAGTCATGAAACGGGGACAGAGGAAAACCAACATGAGATGAGTTACGAGGGTCCCTGTTGTGGACAAGGGGATCTTGATTCCCCTGAGAGTAGCACAGAGGATTGTCCTCTGAGGAACCAGGGACTGGGGCGGTTACTAACAGGGTCACCCCTGGGGGCATGAACTCCCTGGCACTTGTGGGTTGTGCCTTTATTACACCCAGTGGAATCAGGCCAAGTGGTCTCCCTCCTATGGTGTTGGAGAAGTTCTGAGCAGAAAGCAAAAAGATATGCAGCATGATCCTGAAATGACAGACTAAGTATGAGGTGAGTCTGAGCTCATGTGTGATCACTTGCTGTGGCTACAGCTGAAATGAGGGGTGGGCTTCAGGATGTGACACTGCCACCAGAGGGGTCTGCCACACAGTATTAATGTGATTTTTCCACTAAATCAGTTTAGATATTCAAAGGAAGGCTAAGATTTGGAGGGGGGATGGGGCAGATTTGCTCTATAGATTCTGTTTTCTTAAACTGGTTCTTGCAGAAAAGAAGGAAAGAAGCTGGGACAGAATGGAATTGTAGAGATGAGACTGGAATCACTTTCTGAGGTCGTTTAATTTATTCTGCTACCACACATCCCTGACAAATCCAGATGGGAATCTAGCTCATTGGTAACTCAATCCACATATAGGACTCGGAATGGAAGGACATGGTGACCCAAAAGAGATAAGTCTCCTTTCCTTTGGGACATCCTACAAGCCAGGAAACTTGGTCAAAGATTAATTTAGTGGGTTGAGAAAGGCTTCTCTGATGAATGAAGAAGGCAGGATCTTTATGCAATTAGTGCACAATAAAAGGTAATCATGACAAAGTCCACAGCTTCCCACAGTTTGACATGGTGAATAGGTATGTTAAATAAAACCTATGTATTCTTTTACCAAACTGTGCCTTAAGAACTCAAAAAATCACAAAATTTCAGATGAATAAAAAAGCATTGTAACAATAGGATAGCATAAGCAAGAGAAGGTACTGTCTTATGCTTCAATATCCAATGTTCTTAGTGCAGTGAATTCTGGTTCTTTTGGCTCGGTGATATTGGGAAAAGTTCACTGATTGTGAGTGGAAATAAGCAATGAAATTTAAAGAAATAAAGTCTAAGAGGCAATTGAGACACTCTGAAGTTTAGTTTTCTCCCTTGTAAATGGGGATAATAATGACACATTACAGCTTGTTGGGAAAATTGAATGGCTGCGTTGAAAGTGTTTTTGTAAACCTGAAGGCATCACACAACATAATTAATCCAGAGTTTTCAAGGTAGTTGTTACTATTTAAATTGTTGAAATGATAAACACAGCCCTACTCATTAAGGGAAGGAAGTGCTATTTATCTTAACATTGTTGAATGCAAAGAATCTTCAAGGAGCCAACAAAACCCAACAGCATGGAAATAAATTTCCAAGTGCCCTAAGGAAGGAAACACTTGTTCTGTCTCATCTTGGTATTATGGCTTTGCTAACAATAGCTATGGAATCTGTGTTTTTATACTAATTTTTATATTTGTATCTAATAGTCTTTCCAAAGCCCTATTTTGAATGAGGATCAGCAAGTGGCAGGAGGCATATCCCAAATAATTCCTTTCCTTTAGCTATTTTTCATTACTTTGTGCTTCCCTTAGCTGTTTATGTCCATTTTCTCTGGGTAGTTTTATTTTTTTATTAAAAATTTTTTTTTAAATGATGACTTATTTTTGAGAGAAAGAGAGATACAGAGTGTGTGCAGGGGAGGTACAGAGAGAGAGGGAGGCACAGAATCCAAAGCAGGCTCCAGGCTCTGAGCTGGCAGCACAGAGCTAGACACAGGGCTTGAACTCATGAACTGAGAGATCATGTCCTGAGCTGAAGTCAGATGCTTAACTGACTGAGCCACCCAGGTGCCCCTGGGTAGTTCTATTTTTATTAAAAGATATTCATTTTAGAATCTTATTCTTGCTTATGTCTTTTGCTTAAATTAAAAGAATCTTTCAGATGTTACAGAGTCAGTCAGATGTTTTAAAATACAATTAAAGGTCTTAAGATGCAGTTTTGTGGAATATTTCTGACATTTCACTTCAGGTTTTTTTTTTAATCTCACTGAGTTCAACTAAAGTGAATGTAGTTCTGATGTGATGGGTAAATTGAAGCTGAAAGTTTCCAGAAGATGAAAAGATACCATTGGCTCAGACAAATCGGGAGCTTTGTTTAGTGTAATGTAAATATTGTGTCACTACTGTTTCTTACCCATATCTTTTCTGCAGATTTATGCAATATCTAAGTTTTTATTAATTCACTATGGTTTTGGATTTTGCACTCCCAGGAATCTCAGATCTGGTAACCCTTGTTGGTGGAGTTTAGAAATGGAAGATGGTAAAGAAGTATTGACAGGGACTTTCCTTATTACAAAATAGAGTAGACAAAACAGTGCTTCTTCTGATAGGGCTGAATAGTTTGGAGAAGGCATGCAGTGGGATGAAGAATTACAAAGTGGCTAACTGGTGGGTGACTCCATTGCCATCCAGGGCCTGCGCTCAACCTTGTAGGCTAAGAAACAAATCTCAAGGGCACTCAGAATAACCAAGCTGAGAAAGGTTGAATATAAAATCAGATTGAAAATTTATACACTTACAGGGATAAAAAGAATTGTGCTAATGGTAACAGCTACTATTTCTTGAGTGCTTTCTATATGTCAGATATCATATTTATTCTATATTAGTTAGCAAGCTTCCTGAATTCAAGTCCATCTCTGTCATTTACTGGTATGTGGTCCTTTAACTTTATGCAAGTGACTTGCTTTATTTACTCAAGTTCTCAGAAGAATGCCTGGCACATCACAAGTACTCTATAACTATTTGCCGTTAGTATTAATTCTTTTATTTTTTTATTAAAAATTTTAAAAATGTTTTATTTATTTTTGAGAGAAAGAGAGAGAGAGACAGCACGAGTATGGCAGAGGCAGAGAGAGAGGGAGACACAGAATCCGAAGCAGGCTCCAGGCTCTGAGCTGTCAGCACAGAGCCCGATGTGGGGCTCCAACCCATGAACCATGAGATCATGAACTGAGCCCAAGTTGGATGTTTATCCAACTGAGCCACCCAGGTGCCCCACCATTAATATTAATTCTTACAACACTCCTATGAGGTGTATACCATTACTATTCCCCTTTTACTGGTGAGAAAGTGGAGATTTAAAAAGTTCAATAATCTGCTTAAAGTTCCATAGGTAGTTAAGTGGAAACCAAAATATAATCAAGACAAGGAATTAGAATTGGATGGTTAAGGATCCAGGCTAAGAGAACACTCACATTCGGCTTCTCAGGGGAGGTCTTTCCAATGAGATTACATCACCCAGAGTCTATTGGTCAAGTCTCCTCTAAAGGATAGTTCTCAGAAAACCTGGGACTACCTAATTTCAAGGCTTCATAGCTCATTCTCCGACTTACCAGGAAGGATATATCATTCACATTGTTCCCAAGTATCTTATGCAATAGGACCAATAGAACTTTCTGTGATGGTGAAATATTCTAGATCTACGTTGTCCAATGCGGTTGCTACTGTCCACATATTAACACTTAAGATAAGACGAGCGTAACTGAGGAATTGATTCCAATTTAATTTAATTAATTTTAATTTAAGTAGCCATATATGACTAGTGGCTACTATTTCAGTGCACAGAACAGCAGGGGGATAATGTGTTTTTAGAAAAAAAATAACATGAGGCAGTTGGTCATCACTGAGAAAGAAGCAAAGGGATCCAACCAGTCTTATTATGAGAATATCGTGTGTGAATGTCACTCAGCAACAGCTGTTTCCCCGATCAGCTAAACTGTCCTACTCATTTCCTTGTTAGTATAGCAGTTTCTGAGGACAAGAAGCCCATTTGTTTGAGCAGTTAAAAAGTCAGTAGAGAATTATTAAAATTGAAAACTCAGAGATAATTTGTCCTGGTTAAATCCTTTGGGTAGCTCTTCCACCCAGGATCCTCTCAAGGCAAGGATAGTTCTGGGGTTGTGAGGAGAGGAGAATGAAATCAGAAGTAGACTGAGGAGTGAGAATAGCTTTGCAAATGGTAAGTGATTTGGCAAGCTGAACTGAAACATACCCATGCACTATCACTCTTTTCCCCTTTCTTGGCAACTAGGGCAAGTGTGCCTCAGTTTTTCAACCACGGGGTTTTGACTCAGAAGACCTGGGGTAAAGTCCTAACTTCATCCCTCACTAACTGCATGACTTTAGATAAATCACTGAATGTCACTGCCTTGTAGAGTCTGTAAAATAGGGTAGAAGATAGTGGGCCTCAGATGTAATACCTTCCTCAGAGGATGTGAGAAGGATCAAATGAGGTAATGCATGTGGAACCACTTTGTAAACACGTGAAAGCTGTTGAAATGTCTTGGCAATGATTACTGCATTTGTACAGATCACTATTGCCTTTGAAACAGCTTTCATATTTATTGCGTTTTTATCTTCACAACAAGTCTATGAGGGAAGTAGGGCAGGAATTATTATCTATGTTTTACCATCTGTTGATGTAGACAAATGAGGCCCAGAGAAGCTGAGAGACTGGCCTAAGGTTATACAGGGTGTCTGATTGCATTAAATGTGAGCTTAACCCTAGTCCTACCAATTCCTATTCTAGAGCCCTCTCTTCCAAAAAATAAGCAACAGTCACAAGCTTGATATCCACCAGTTGTGCTGTAGAAACTATTTCTACTCAGTAAGCAAGCCACCCTACAACCTGAGTCCAAAGATGAAGAATCATAACATCAATGTAATGATGGTGGGTATCCACCCACTGTGCTAAGCATTTCATCAATATTATCTTCTTTAATCCTCATACTAACTCTATGAGATTTTATGGTTATAAGTCCCACTTTATAGATGAGGAAATGGAGGCAGAAAATGGTTCAGGAATTGGTTCATGGTCCATGGAGCTAGTGAGTACCAAGGGAGTCTGGATATATTAGTTTCCTAAGGATGCTTTAATGAAGTCCCAAACTGGGTGGATTAAACAACAGAAATGGATTGTTTCACTATTCCTAAGGCTAAAAGTCCAAAATCAAGGTGTTGGCAGGGTTGATTCTTTCTGGAGGCTGTGAGGGAAGGGTGTGTTCCTGGTTTCTCTCCTTGGCTTGTAGATCCCTGTGTCTCTTCATACTGTCTCTGTGTCTAAATTTCCCATTTATATAAGGACATCAGTTATATGGGATAAGGGATCACCTTCATGATTGCATTTTAACTTGATTACCTCTATAAAAACCCTCTCTCCAAATAATGTCACATGATGAGTTTAGGACTTCAACATACCAATTTTGTAGGGGGTGGGGGTGGGACACAATTCCACCAATAACACTGGATATAAACCCAGATCAATTGGCCTTATACTGTTAAGCATTATGCTTTATTGTTTCCTGACATCATAAAATTAAATTATTCTGTAGTCTTTTGATAGGAACAAATGTCAAGACCTAGAGCATGGCAATTGATCCCAAATCCACTTTTAGGGCCACTGACCAGAAATCTATTCTACATATTAAGTTCTGAAACTGGAAAGTACTCCCCAAAATTAAGCTAAGAGACTGGTTTCCAGTTTACTAGGCAACTTGGCATCGAGGACTTTTCTCATAAACATTTACAAATATTCTGCTCTGTAATGAAGTTAATCAGTAAACCATACAACCTCTGGCCTCTGTCACTCCTTACCTGGTCTCATTTTCAGTTGCTGTGAATAAGCTAAGAATGGTAATGCAGTTTCAGGGGTTAGAATATCCAATTCAAAGTAGTCCTCGCCATAGCCACACATCATCAGGATTTGTCATGGAAATGATGAGCATGAAGCCTGATAAAGGTAGGATACTGTTCACAATTGCTCTTGGTCAAATTTACACAACTGGGCTGAGCAAGTGTGGGGGCTTTTGTTTGAGATTTTAGCAACAGATCTATGTCAAAGATGTCTCAGTCAGAGCCAGAAGACTGGGGTGAGAAGTTGGGGTGGGGTGATTTTTTAGGATTCGAGGCAGGTGAATATCTCATTGAGATAAAATCTAAGTATTTTTTCCTAAGATTCTTCATTGAATATTATGTAAAATGAGCAAGACTTTTTCAAGTTAAACACTAGACAGTTCTAACAATAATGCCTGTAGACACTTGAAAAAACACTTTGAAGTGCATTATTTAATGCAGTGTTTTAAAAATGGCATGTCTTAGACCCCAGTGGATCATGAAGTCTATTTGGGGCTTATAACCAGTATTAAAAATTAGACTAGACTAGACTAGAATATATGTACATATATATGCATATATATGTACATACAAATACATATATATGTATGTATCTATGTATAATACACACACATACATATATATTCCCTTTAAATTGTATTAAAGTAGAAATAAATGCACCTTTTTAGAAAGCATATTTTAAAGTTGACTTACCTCTCTGCCCCTTCCACATCTGATGTGAAAAGTCCTATCACAAAGTTCGGGTATTCATTTACTTGCTTTTGTCCCTTGACATCTCTCCACACACAAACACATGCACAGAGGAGGGATGGGCCTTTTGTGTCTGTATTATCTCTATCTTGTTCACTGTTGTATCCTCAGGATCTAGCACAGTTCCTGTCAAATAACAAGTGTTCAGTATATATTTATAAATGAAAGAAGTATCCTATCACTTATGTTATTAAAACAGACTAAGTGTTAATAATTACTAATTAACTATCAGTCAACTATCATTAAAATCAGGATTTTGCTAGGTTCTTTTAGAAGCAAACATGTCTTTTTATGGCATTCAACATATCAAAACATTTTCTCAACTACCTTATTTTATATTCAGGCTTACCTATGAGATAGCAAGGTTGGGTGTTAATAGTCCCAGAAAAAAATGAAAAAGAAAAATGTTAGGCAGTTGTTTGAAGCCTGTCAGTGAGTTCATGATGGAAGCTGTTCTAATCTCACTATTTTGGGTTATGTTGACCACGCTGGGTTTTTTATTATAAGTTGCCTGCATACTGATTGTTTCTCCTCTGTCAAGATTTGGTGGGGACACTGAAATACTAGAAGTGGATGTGCTTTGAGAATAGAAACATTATTTAATAATATTATGTGCTGTTCTCATATTCTTACATTTCATGGTTTTCATGTAATATTATCAATGTCTTTGTGAAAACTTTCCATTTTACTTGAAATGATTCCAAAGACATTTGACACTGATTCCATGTTCTGACTTTACTTGGGAGTATATTGTGTCTATTGATTACAAGAATATTAGTTTTATTGAAACAGTGCTCAGAGATCTTGCAATTGTCACTTGAGGAGAAAAAAAAACTACACATTTCCTTGGATTTTGTAAAATCCAGATTCTATCATTAATTGGTTATTTGACCTCAGGCAAATTGCTCAACCTTGCTGGACCTACAGAAAGAGAGGGGCTGGGGCTGGGGACAGGTAATTGACTTGGGGTAAGATCAGTTGGAGGACAAAATCTAGGAATAAGTGTAAGTGAAACTAATGCTTTTAATGCTTCTCTGTTCTTTTCAAACCTATTCATTCTACAAATTTTAGTCATATTTGGTTATGAAATAGATCAGGATTTTGCTTATATTTTATCTTTTCTTTTTGCTGTGATAATATCATATTTTCATATTCTTCCATTTTGTGGTAATAAGACAAAGCACCACTGCCGAAACTTTTTGTCTGTCAGATATACTGATTCAATGCTAGTTTTATAGGGAGAAGTCAGGCATAAAAGACAGGAAGTTAATTTTTGCCCAGATAGTGTATACTTTGTGCTTCAGCAATCTTTTTCTGAGTCAATGCAGAAAGCATTCTTTTTAACAAACTTTTGTTATGCATATATTCCCCACTGCCATTGTAGAAGATCCCTGAATTCTTATGCCTATAGGCTATTAGTCATATATTTATGGAGATTTTAGATAGAAAGAACTATAAGGTCATCCAACATGAAGTCTTTTCTTTACAGATGAGCAAAGCCGCCCAGAGAGGATAGGTAAGTACCATGTAACTAGATTCAGGATGCCCAGGAGCAGAAAGTCAGGGAAGACTTCCCAAGAGAAGCTTATACTGAAAAAGAAATTTAGAGATAAGCGGAGAATAGTGAGATGAAGCTCTGTGAGCAGATGGCTGTGTTGCAGAAGTTTCCAGGCTCAGGAAAGAGTTGTGTGGGGGCGGGGGGCAGGGGGAAAGGGTAGGGGTGAGGAGAAGGGAGGTCCTGAGTCTGGAAGCAGCAATACAAGGAACAGAGAAGTCAAAACATGAGAAATGGCTGGAAAATAAAATGTAGGATCATGCAGAGCCTTGCACACCTGGTTGCAGCTTACTTGCAAGCAGAGGCATTGAAGGGACTAACCAAGGGAAGTCCAAAGGGAAGAAGAGAAAACTGTTTACTATCATGCTTTAAAGCATCACACATCTGAAATTATCCGAGACAAGTGATGCTTTGAAGTCAGACTACCAAAGTTCAAATCTTAGCTATTCGGGTAGGTAGGAGTAAAGTTGCCTAACTTCTTTGTGCCCCAGGCTACTCATTTGTAAATAAGGATAATGATGTTACTCACCTCCTAAGATTTTTGTGAGAGAGAGATGAAAATATACAAGTGCCTGGCATTAGGAGGGAGGCTCTAAGAGTTTTCTGACAGTAGTGGTTGTAGCAGTAATAACAACACATCTACAACCATTTTTTGAGCACCGCACAAAATATTCCACATGTATAGATACATAGATCCACAGTCCCTAACCGACAATTTTAAATTCCAAATGCTCTAAAAACCAAACGTTTTATCCAAAGTTTGACACAAACTTCTTTGGTGGCAAAACCTGACCTGAACGGATGTGAGGATATTTATGGCATTTTTTTATTCCTTAGTATGAATATGTGTACATTTCACTGTGGAAAAGAGTGTTGTGTTTAATTCTGAGTTCTGTCCCAGACCACGCTGGGAAAAATAGCACTATATTCTGTTCCAAAACACAAACAATTCTGAATTCCAAAACACATATGACAGCAAGAGTTTCAGGTGAAGAACTGTGAATCTGTATTATGTCATTCATTCCTCAGCAAAACCCTTGCTATAGATATTTTCATCTCAGGCTTGCTGCTATCAAAACTGGGGTTCATCAGTGCCTGAGAGTCCCACTCTTCATAGGAGATGGAGTTGGAATTTCAGTCTAGGATTGCCTGACTATGCTTTGAAGAATCAGACACATTTGTACACTCTCATATCTTATTTATGTTTATTAAATTTTCTAGTGCTTTGTATAGTTTAAATGTTTTTATTTTCTAAAGAGTCATAGTTTATGCTTCTAGGAAATAGAAGCATTTTCACAACCTGATAGTTTTCTAATACCTAGAGGTTTTATAGATAAAAGTCTCATTTTGTAATAATGGTGGTAGGAATAATGATTATTATTAATAATAATTTAATGGCAACTATAACTTATCAGGCACTCCTTGTGTGCCCAACATTTAGCAAAGTGCTTGGCCTGCATTATCTTGTTTAATTCTTACATCAAACTAATGAGATAGGTATTATTCCCTATTTTATGAAGAGAAATTTGATCCTTAAAGACATTAAATAAATTGTCAACATGCACACAGAAAATAAGTAACAGGACTGGTATTTGAACCATACTCAATTCCAGGCACTGCATTGTTTTGTTTTGTTTTCTTTTTTTTTTAAAGCCCCTCCTTTTTTAAAAAATAATGATTAAAATACAAATATACTTGGCAAAAGTACAAACAGTATAAATACTATGCAACCTCCTATCCCAAAGAACAAGTCAACAATCTCACTTTCCAGTCCCCATCATCCAGTTTCTTTTGTATCATACAGAAATCTGCCTTGTACACACACACATACACCACACACATTATTTTTTCAATACCCACATAAATCTATGCATTATTCTGTAGCTTAATTTTTTCAAATAGTAGCACATCACAGAAACCTTTCTTTATCAATACATATAGATCTAAATCATTGTTTCATATTTACATAGTATTTCAGTGCATCATATCGTGTAATTCATTAAACCAGACTCCTATTGGTGGCTATTTAAATTGTTTCTGATTATAGTTCTTACAGATGTTCCTGCAAATGGACATCTTTACAGAAACATTTCACACAGATGCAAACCTGTCTCTAAAATAAATTTCCTTGGGGTGCCTGGGTGGTTCAGTCAGCTGAGCATCTGACTCTTGATTTCAGCTTAGGTCATAATCCCAGGGTTGTGGGATCAAGGCCCGCATCTTAAGCCCCTGCTTAAGATTCTCTCTCTCGCTCTGGTCCTCTCCCTCACTTGCATGCTGTCTCCCTCAATGAAATGAAATGAAATGAATGAAATGAAATAATAAAATAAAAAATTCCTTGCAGTCTAATTGCTGGGTTAAAAGAGTATTAGAGTTTTAGATGCTGAAAGATATTAAAAAATTACCCTCCAAGAATATTTGCTTTTCTAAGAGTGTGTTCTGTCGAGCATTTTTAACCTTTACTCATTTGAGGATGAACATGATCATATTTTATATTGCAGTTTGTATATTGGACTAACCAAGGGAAGTCCAAAGGGAGGAAGAGAAAAGTATTTACTATCATGCTTTAAAGCATCACACATCTGAAATTATCCGAGAATTATTTAAATTTAAATTTAAATTTAATTATTGGTAAGGGTGAATGCATTTTTGTATGCTTATAAAAACACTTTGTATTTCTAAAAACAGGCAGTCCATTCATATCCTCTATCCTTTCTTTCCATGAGGCTGTTGAATTTTTCTTATTGGTTTCAAGTGCTCTTTACATATTAATGATATGAGTCTTCTGTCTGTCTTTTATGTTGTGGATATTGTTCTGAGCTTGTAATTTGTCATTAAATCCTTTTTACAGTGTTTTTGGGCTGTAAAAAAAGTTGTTAATATTTATATAGTTAAATTTTTGTCTCTTCTTAATTCCAGTTTTGTTACTCTTGTTCAGGTGTACTAACAGAACAAGCAGCAGGTCCTTTGGGACAGAATCTAGAAGTGGAACCATACTCACAATACAACAATGTTCCATTTCCCCAAGTTCAACCACAGATTTCCTCATCGTCCTATTATTCCAACCTGGGTTTCTACCCCCAGCAGCCTGAAGAGTGGTATTCTCCTGGAATATATGAACTCAGGCGAATGCCAGCTGAGACTCTTTACCAGGGAGAGATTGAGGTAGCAGAGATTCCTGTAACAAAAAAGGCTCGAATGGGTACAACAACGGGGAGAATAAAAGGGGATGAATTATGTGTTGTTTGTGGAGACAGAGCATCTGGATACCATTATAATGCGCTGACCTGTGAGGGGTGCAAAGGTAAGCTTCTTTGGTTGGTCATTTTCTCCTTGTTCAAGTTTTACTGTATTGGTTGTTGAGATATCTCAGACTGGATTCTTCCCTTTTTCCAGATAAGTTCCCATTTTCTCCTCCTCTGCTCCTACCTGTTACAGATTTCTAGGAAAAGCCTTTTTAGAGCATTTAGCTTATATACAAACAATTTCCTATTTATAACCTTACACATGGTTAAAAAGAATTTATGGATTGTGGGTTTTATAGGGGTGGGAGGTTGTTATTTTTTATTTTAATTTTTTTAATGTTTATTTTTGAGAGAAAAAGAGAGAGAGACAGAGTGTGAGTGGGGGAGGGGCAGAGAGAGAGGGAGACACAGAATCCAAAGCAGGCTCCAGTCTCTGAGCTGTCAGCACAGAGCCCCATGCGGGGCTCGAACCCACGAATCATGAGATCATGACCTGAGCTGAAGTTGGACACTTAACTGACTGAGCCACCCGGTGCCTTAGATTGTTTTCTTTTCCTTTTCTTAAAATTAAGATCAAGGAGAATAATACTTTATTATATAATGTATTTGTTATACCTCAGTAGTAAACTTATTAGTTCTCATGCTCATTCCCATTTTATAGATGAAGAAAGTGCAGCACAAGAAGTTAATCAACTTACTCAAGGCTTCACAGCTAATTAGAGGTGGAGCTTCAAAAGTATAGCTTATGAATCTAACTCCAGAGCATTTGCTATTAACCACTTGGCTACCATGTCTTTTAATCCTTGCCTACTAAATGATCATTCTACTCTTTGAGCTATTTGGTCAAGGCTAGTATTGACTAATTCAGTGGCCAAAGTATTGGTATTGTCTAGGCCAAGGAAATAGACTCCTGAAGACAGTAACCTGGGTTGGCTCAACTCCTTGCAGATGAGCACTTAGAGAAACCTGGTCCTCCTGAGAAGAATCTGGGGCATCCAGGGTAACTGGAGTGAAACCAGTGTGCCTAGGACAACCCTAGAAAACACCGACTTTAAAAGCAGGCAGGGGAAGAGAATCCCCTAAAGGGTATAGAAGAAAGCCAGAGATGGGGGGGGGGGGCTACCAGGAAAGTGCAGGGTCATAGGACAGAAGGGGACAGAAAAGTGGTCAAAAGAGAACTTGTCCTTGGGCAAGTTTAGGAAGGAAAAGCTGGAGCTGGATGTAGATATAATTTTTAAGAGCAAAAAAAAAAAAAAAGCAGAGCTTTTTCATTGATTTTGACTTGAGACTTTGCCCCAGTGGTATGAGCAAAAGGACCAGAGTGCAAGGGAGGAGATGAGATGAGGCCAGGATGAGCCCGTGTGCTACATTAGGGAACGCAATTTTTTTTTTCTGTAAAGAGAGAGTAAATATTTTAGCAGTCTCTCTTGCGATTACTCAACTCTGCAAACACGGCCACATAAAGAAGGGGCATAGCCATGGCTTTATTTAACTTACAAAAATAGGTAAGGAAATTAAAAAAAAAAAAAAACAGGCAGCATGCCGAATTTGGCTCATAGGCCTAGCTGTAGTTTGCTGACCTTGTTCTGGACCAATGACTCTTGAGGGTGAGTATCAGCCTATTAACTAGAAGCTATATAGTGAGAGAGCACAAGAGTCAGGGCATGTATACAGGAAACATAAACTCATTTTGTGTAGCTGGGTTGAATTCAGTTTCAAGCCCTTGTGGAGCCTTTATTTCATTTAATTTAGGATTATTCTGCTCACCCTCACCCCCACCAAAAAAACTCTCACATTTCTCTGGGGTTTTGTCTAAATTCTGTGATTATCCAGGGTCAGGGAGGGATTGGGCACTGCAGGTGGGACTCTGGTCTCCAGTGTTGTTAACACAGTCCAGCATCTGCTGGGTGTTGTTCTAGCTGGTCTGCGGTGACCAGTGGGAAAGGTCTCTGAGGCTCCATCCCGGGGTCTTGAGTACATTCCTCCTTCCTGTCTGGCCTGCCTGCTGTCCTGCAACTCAGGTGGGGTGGGTTCCCGATGCTCCTGCAGTGTCGTGCTGGAAGACCTGGCTGCTCAGAGAAAACATGAAGCCATTTCATCTTCTCCCCTGCCACCCTGCTTGCAGGCAACACCCAGTGCCTCTCCGGGCTGTCTCCTGGGAAGGGTGCAAGAATTTTTCTGTTCTAGAACTCCTGAATGACATGGAGTTTCTATAATCTTTCAATACAAGCATCCCAGGATGCAGTCTGGGCGTGAAGAGGGGAAGGACAGAACTTAGGGCTTTTCACGTATCTGATATATGTCTTGACTCTTTTTTTTTAACTTCCTCTTTCTTTATTTACCCTTCCCAACTTGGGGAAATTTAGTGTCTGGGATCTGAAGGCTCAGATTGTGGTGACTAAAAACCAATAATGAGCTCCTTTGTGCTCTGTATATATTCTCCTGAGGAAACAAATGAAAATGATCCTGGCTTAGTGGATAGGTAGGAGGTTCACAGCATAGGGTAGAGTACAAGGGGAAGAAGCAGGAGCCTATGCCAGGAAGGCCTAACAGCTTGGCCAACCCAGTCCCCTCACCTGGCACCCCTTGCATGTCTGAGCTTACAAGATACAAAGTGAATTTTACTCTTTAACTTTCCATCAAAGAGAGTGTGTGAACTTTGGGGGTTCACAGGCATGCATTGAATCTAGACTCTGTAATTCTTGGCTGAGTATGCAAGTTACTTAATATATCGGTCAGAGTTCAGTGAAATAAAACAGAAACCAAAACTTCAAGCAGTAAGGAATGAATGCAGAAGAAGTTGGAAGGGCAGAGGAGCAGGTTCTATGCTGAGTCTCCAAGAGGATGCTTAGTGCACACACTGCAGAACTGGCCTGCCCGGGCCATTGCTATAGTCAACAAGATGGGGAAACAGGAAGCTAACACAGAACTGTTGGTTCCAGAAAGACACCACCTTAGCTGCCATCTTGGGACCAGGAAGCTGCCTCCACCATAATCACTGGCTCTGAGAGACATGGCGTGCCAGCTAAATCTGTACATGTGCATGATGAAGGCCCTGTGTCTTGCTTTTCAACATCCTCTAAGCTAGCAGCTGGAACCCAATATTGCTGCACAATTCCACAATTCTACTTGCCAGCAGAAACAACAGTCTTATAAGGGCATCTGTCTGGAAGAGCTTAAATCATATGCACAATGTTAGCTGCAAGGGAGTCTGGGAAAGATTGTGTCCAATTTCTTGCCTTTATCATAGAGAATGTATGATAGATTAGAAGTAGGTACAGTGGATACAGCTAGCCAATCCTTAGTTTATGGACTATTTTGCTTCTCTGAGCCTCCAATCTGCAAAGAATGATAATATCAATTTAACAGGGTCTTTGTAGAATTCAGTTAAATTTTTATATTTTATAAGATTTTTAAAGTTTATTTATTTTTGAGAGAGAGAGAGGGAGAGCAGGGGAGGGACAGAGAGAGAGGGGGACAGAATCCCAAGCAGGCACTGTGCTCGAGTCCCACACAGAGGCTGATGTGGTACTCGAACTCATGGAATTGTGAGATCGTGACCTGAGCTGAAATCAAAAGTCAGATATTTAAGCGAGTGAGGTACCCAGACACCCCAGATTTTTATATTTTAAAGATCCTGGGAGCTCTCTTCCTTTTTTTTTTTTTTTTTTTTTTTAATTTTTTTTCAACGTTTATTTATTTTTTGGGGGACAGAGAGAGACAGAGCATGAACAGGGGAGGGGCAGAGAGAGAGAGACACACAGAATCGGAAACAGGCTCCAGGCTCCGAGCCATCAGCCCAGAGCCTGACGCGGGGCTCGAACTCACGGATCGCGAGATCGTGACCTGGCTGAAGTCGGACGCTTAACCGACTGCGCCACCCAGGCGCCCCTGAGCTCTCTTCCTTTAAAACTTCACTGCAGACCTGTCAGACTTGTGATACTCACACACACACACACACACACACACACACACGAGAAAATTTTTAAAAACTTAAAAACAAAGCAAAGATCATGGTTAACATCCTGATTTCATTGGTCTCTATATCTGTTTCTGTTAGAAATATTTTAATTTTAATGTATGTTTTATTGTAGATATTTATGGCATCAATGAGAGTCATCGCAATACATTTTTAAAAGTATAATTGCAAGAACACAAGTATAATGCATTGACAATGACTGCCATTTGCTCAGCACTAGATTAAATCAAGAGCTTTCTTTTCCCCCAGTTATCAGTGGAACATACGAAAATGTGCTAATGTCTGGGGATGAATTTTGATTCAAACTTCAAGCCTCAACTAACAAAACTGATCTGCATCTGACTGGAAATTTCAAATGACCGCATTTTTAAATAGGTCACTGTCAGTCACATTCATCTCCAGGCCAGGAGTTTGCACCTATCAATGAGAGATTGAAAGAATTCTTAAAAGGCATTTTATGAGTAAATGGGTACCCTGTTGTCCTTTCGAACACGTTCTGACTTAGTTCTGAAGTTGTAGAAAAGACTCGATAGTTACAGAAACTATTCTGGTATGTAGAATAGATGCATAGTGTTTCCAGTGGGCACTTTGTTTATGGGTCAGGGCTGAGGTGCCCTGATTCACACACAAACCTCCTGAAATCCTGTTTGACTTTGGGGTCTGATTTTATGAGATCTGATAATAACCCTAATGAACTCTATAGGTCAAACTAGAATGTGATGCAAGGGGGTGGGGCTTATGCTATTTTACTGCGTTGGAAGCCTTTTGTAATAAGTGTTCTAAAACTCACCTGGGCGGCTCAGTCGGTTAAGCATCTGACTCTTGATTTCAGCTCAGGCCATGATCTCATGGTTCATGAGTTTGAGTCCTGGGTCAGGCTCTGTGCTGACAGCATGGAGCCTGCCTGGGATTCTCTCTCTGCCTCTCCCCCACTCTCGCTCTCTCTCAAAATAAATAAATAAAACTTTTTAAAAAATCACAAGAGTGGGATTCTGACAGCAGATGACCTGGATATCATCCGACCCTTCCCCCATGGCTGATTCTCTTCCCAGCTGTTCCAAGTTACTGAATATGTCTGGGCTTCAGACTTCTCACTTATAAAATGAGGATAATAATAAAGAGGAGGAGGAGGAGGAAGACCTTGAGAGGAGGATGATGGTGATGCTGCTCATAGATAAGATATATTAAATGATTATTATGTGCAGGCTTTATCTGGAGGCTTTGCATGTACTAACTCATTTAATCTTTGGGACATCCCTTTGAGGTAGGCACCTAGAGGCTGGTGGGAAGATTGAAGAAGATAATGTGTGTAAAGCAATTAACATAGTACTTGCCTATGGTGAACCCTCTGTAACTCTTATTACTATTATCATTGAGTTGTTGTGAAGAAAAAAAAAATGAGACTTTTTTTGAAATATCTAGCTCAGTACCTGGCACACTTGAGTGCTCAGTAAGCCTTAGTTATTGCTGCTTTATTGGTGAATTCCTACTATTTTATTATTGTTATTCTATTCATCTGGCCTCCCAAATTTTGATCATACACTATCTTCAAAACTATCTCTCCTCCTATTAATTAATTAGTTAAGTCTCCAGCTCCTGAGAGTTTGAATTCATTAATTCAATTCTTTATTCAGCAACCATATGCCAGGCACTATTCTTTTTTAATTTTTTTAAATGTTTATTTATTTTTGGGAGAGAGAGAGAGAGAGACAGAGAGTGAGTGGGGGAGGAGCAGAGAGAGGGAGACACAGAACCCAAAGCAGGGTCCAGGCTCTGAGGTGTCAACACAGAACATGATGTGGGGCTCGAATCCACGAACCGTGAGATCATGATCTGAGCAGAAGTCGGACGCTTAACTGACTGAGCATCCAGGCGCCCCTGCCAGGCACTATTCTAAACATAGGAGATGCAATGGTGAACAAAACAGACAAAATTCCAGTTCTCTTCGTCACCATTTTATTTTATTTATTTTTTATTTAAAAAAATTAAAAAAAAAAATTTTTTTTTCAACGTTTATTTATTTTTGGGACACAGAGAGACAGAGCATGAACGGGGGAGGGGCAGAGAGAGAGGGAGACACAGAATCAGAAACAGGCTCCAGGCTCTGAGCCATCAGCCCAGAGCCCGACGCGGGGCTCGAACTCACGGACCGCGAGATCGTGACCTGGCTGAAGTCAGACTCTTAACCGACTGCGCCACCCAGGCGCCCCTCTTCATCACCATTTTAAAGCAAAGCAAGGAAACAGTTTATGTAAAATAGACAAAAAGAGAAAACAGTAAGAAAGAAAAAAAAAGATTAAAAAATAT
Source organism: Felis catus (assembly GCF_018350175.1). Lineage (NCBI taxonomy): Eukaryota > Metazoa > Chordata > Mammalia > Carnivora > Felidae > Felis > Felis catus. Next base: position 120,999,945 of record NC_058374.1, read on the forward strand.
AAAAGCAACAAAATAGTATCAAAAAGAACATCCTTAAATAGTAATATGATGATTTCCAGTGGGCAAAAGTGGAAATTTCAAATAAATATATAGCAATGATGCAAGACAAACCTAAGACAAAAATTACATTTAAACAAGGAAAAATGGGGGCGCCTGGGTGGCGCAGTCGGTTAAGCGTCCGACTTCAGCCAGGTCACGATCTCGCGGTCCGTGAGTTCGAGCCCCGCTTTAGGCTCTGGGCTGATGGCTCAGAGCCTGGAGCCTGTTTCCGATTCTGTGTCTCCCTCTCTCTCTCTGCCCCTCCCCCGTTCATGCTCTGTCTCTCTCTGTCCCAAAAATAAATAAAAAACGTTGAAAAAAAAATTTTAAACAAGGAAAAATGTTTAAACTAAATACATAAGCAATATGTAAATATGAAAGTAGGACTAAAAAAACCCTCTAGTTGGCATAAGCCTTCAACTCCTGGAGTTTGCCTACCTTGGAGTCTATATGGCTCTTAAAGACGGTAAAAGCAAGTTAACGCAGAGCATTGTTACCCCTCCCTTCATTCTCCCAATAAAAGCACTGACCTTCACCTCTATCATCTTTGAGATGATCAAGTATAACCCTTTCAATGAGGGGTTGAAAAAAACTCTATGTGACAGTTATCTCTTTTTTTAGAGAGGGACTTTACCTTTTGTTTTATTAAGTAAATGTAGAAAGATAGCTACCTATCTTTTCTCCTCCTGGGATGGGAAAGAAAAGCAAAAAGAGAGAGAGAGAGAGAGAGAGAGAGAGAGAGGGAGAGAGAGAGAGGGAGGAATCAAAGCAGCAAAAACAAAACAGAAAACAAACCCAAAAAACAAAAAAACAGACCCGAAAAAACAACAGGAGCAAGAACAAAGCATACTTGGGAATCACTCAATAAATTATCCTTTCATATTAACATTGCTAAAATTATTGAAAAAATATACATTAATGGGCTCAAACAAATTGGGGAATATAATGACATTGTTTCTGTTATGGCATTCTGTTATAGACTGTTTATTTCATTTATCTTTATAATGGCTCCAGTAGATGGTATTATCATTTCCTTTTTGCAAATAAAGATACCAACACTCAGAGACTTGTCCAGGCCTCACAGCTATAAAAGATTGGGGTAGAATGGGTAGTCAAATCTCCAGGACTCTTGAGCTATACTTTGCCCTCTGTGCTGTCCTTCCTTGTATCCTTTGTCAGTGACTTTCTGAAGACATTCAACACTAAAGCATATGCAAGGAAAATGAGTGTTTCAAAAGTTGGTTCTGTGTTTAAGGAAAAAACACACCAACAAAGAGAAAACCAAATGAAATCTAGATGATGGTGAATCTAAACCCATTGGTCATTTGACAGAATGGTCTCCTGGTGTTCTCCACCAATATACTTTCCCAAAGCACTCACAACTATGAATCATTGAACAACACTCACTTGTGTACAAAATAGACCACCCTCTTTTTGAAAAATGTTTATTTCTTTTTGAGAGAGAGAGAGACAGAGAGTGAGTGGGGGAGGAGCAGAATCCTACAGAATCCAAAGTAGGCTCCAGGCTCCGAGCTGTCAGCACAGAGCCCAACGTGGGCTCAAACCCACAAGCTGTGAAATCCATGACCTGAGCCGAAGTCAGATGCCGAACTGACTGAGCCACCCAGGCACCCCAAAATAGACCATCCTCTGAGTAACTAAGTAGGGTTGTTAGCCTCTTGCACACATAGAAATGACAATCACTAGTCATATCACTTTTAAAAAATAAAGAATGAAGCATCTAAGTGTCTTCATTTCTAATTGTGATATACAAGAGCATTAAAATATATAATTTAAGAAGGGCCTTTGTGGAAGCTTGCCTTGCAGTGTCTTACACTTTGACCCTGTACCTTCTATTAATAGGTTAAGGTGAAAGGAGGAATAGACTCAAGAGTTGCCTCCCAGGCAAACTCCCACAAAGGCACTTCTCAAATGACTTTAGAAAGGACAGTCATGTCATTAAGGAGTCTCTGAGATTCCCTGTTCACCCCTCTGAGGAAGCTGTTTGTGTTTGTGTAGCCTGCTTTTAGCAATCTGGAGGGAGGATAAGATGTGTGTTGGATAGAATGTTTCAGTCCTTGTCTTCTAGGCCATTCCTCCTGACCATTGCCCTCCCACTCTGATTTATATCATTGCTTGAGACTGCATGCAAATACTACTACCATCCATGGCTTAGATGGATGGCAAACTTTTTGTAAAGGGCCGGATAGTCAATATTTTAGGCTTCATGGGTACTAAGGTCTCTGTCACAATTATTTGACTGTCATTGTAATGTGAAAGCAGACATGCATATAAATGAATGAGCTTGGCTGTGTTCCAATAAAACTTTATTTATGAACACTAACATTTGTCAAAAATTTTACATACCACAAAATACTTTTCTTTTCTCCAACCACTAATCATGTAAAAACCATTCTTAGGTTGCAGCACATGCAGAAATAAGCAAGGGGTGGAATTTTCCCTTCATGTTGTGGTTAGCTAACTCCTGGCTTAGTACAGGACTCCTTCTGAATGCTTGTAGGCCATGAGCATCTTGTATCTGAACTTGGAGTTTCCTCCATTACTCCTAATCCTACATTCTTCACCTGTCTTGGGCAATGTTTATTCATAAATTTACTCTGTTTCCTAGCTTTCAGAGATTCATCAACATTTTTGATACACTGAGGGAGTTGTACTCTAACTCTTAGAGACTGCTGTTTCATCAACTTTTCTTACTTTGTGGTATTTTTGACTGAAGGGAGTATAGACGTTTGACGCATGTCCTTTGGCTACTAAGTTGTTTGTAGATTTGACTACTTTGAAAGGATGTTAGGCAACTTCCCCAAGTAATTCAAAGTCAGTCCTTTAAAAAATTTATTTAAGAAAAAAAGTCAGTAGGGATTGTAGTTGGTAAAAGTAAGTGTTGGAAAAGTCAGATGAATTTTTTTTGCCTGTGTGTGGCTCCCCAACAGATTAAAGGGGGAAAAACTTAAAATTACTATTAGCATTAACTAGTCAATAATAATTTTCATCACAAGAAACAACTGGTGTTGGAAAGGATGTGGAGAAAATGGAACCTCTTGGACTGTTGGTGGGAATGCAACCTTGTGAAGCCACTATAGAAAACAGTGTGGAGATTCCTCAGAAAGCTAAAAATAGGGGCACCTGGGTGGCTCAGTTAAGCATCTGTCTTTGGCTCAGGTCATGATCTCACAGTTTGTGGGTTCAAGCCCCATGTCAGGCTCTGTACTGACAGCTCAGAGCCTGGAACCTGCTTCGGATACTGAGTCTCCCTCTCTCTCTGCTCCTCCCCTGCTCACTTTCTGTCTCTCTCTCAAAAATAAGTGAACATTAAAAAAAATTTTTTTTAAGTTAGAAATAGAACTACTCTATGTTCCAGTAATCACACTACTAGGTATTTACTCAAAAAAAATAAAAAAAAAACATTAATTCAAAGGGATACATGCACCCCTGTGTTTATAGTAGCATTATTTACAAAAGCCAAGATAGGGAAGCAGCCCATGTATCGTCCATCAATGGGTGAATGGATAAAGAAGATGTGGTGTGTGTGTGTGTGTGTGTGTGTGTGTGTGTGTATATATATATATATATATATATATATATATATAATGGAATATTATTTGGCCATAAAAAAGAATGAAACCTTGTCATTTACAACAATGTGGATGAAGCTAGAGAGTATAATGCTAAGTGAAATAAGTCAGTCAGAGAAAGACAAATGCCATATGATTTCATTCATATGTGGAATTTAAGAAACAAAAACAAATGATCAAAGGGAAAAAGAAACCAAGAAACACTCTTAATTATTGAGAACAAACTGAAGGTTATCAGAAGGGAGGGAGTGGGGGATGGGTGAAATAGGTGATGGAGATTAAGGAGTGCACCTGTCATGCTGAGCACTGGGTGATGTATAGAAGTGTTGACTCATTGTATTATACACCTGAAACTAATATAACACTGTATGTTAACTAATGAATTAAAAGAAAGCTTAAAAAATAGTAATTTTCATCAATTTCATTTCAGAAGTGTGAGGGTTGCTTTTTCAAAATTAATAGTCTGAAACAGCTCCTACTAGGTGATCAGGAGTCTATTATCAAGTTCTAAAAATTTCAGCAAGCAGCTCAAGGAGAAGCGCTGAGATCTTTAAGAAATTGTGTGATGGAGACCAAAGCTTACCTTTTTATATCGGCTCCCTCCTCTCTAGTTTGTGGCCATTGCATAGTTTCCTAATAATGAATCTGTGGTGGAAAAGACACCTGGGTTGGAGGAGGGAGAATAGGGTGTTTTGAACAGTTTTGGATATAGAGAAGAAACCATGGAGCACTTAACACTTGGTGTGGGATTGGGGGAGATTAATGTCTAAAGACCATTTTTAGCAATATGAACTCCTTACTAGAAAGACAGCCTAATGTAGAGGGGTTAAGAACACAGAGTTTGGAACTGAACCTATCAGGGTTCAGATCTAAGTTCCACCATTTATTATCTGTAGAACCTTGAGCAAGTGCTTCATCTCTCTGTAACACAGTCTCCTTAGTTATGAGAGAGAGATAATAGAATCTATTTCATAGGATTGTTATGAATAGTAAATGAATCACCATAAGCAAAGTGTTTAGAACAGTGCCTGATACAAAGTAAGTTCTATATAAGAGGGTGGAGGAGTCCTTGTTATTCTACAGTGTGCTGAGATAGACCTAAAGCCTGACTCTATTTAAGCCATATTGGATGTAGAGATCACTAGTTATTCAGCTCTGTGCATTTGTTGCTGTGTAAAAAGTGTGGGAACCCTCAAAGTTTTAAACATCCAATATTTTATTGATTTCAAAGTAATGGGTAGTTACTGTCAGTCACTAGAGTCTGATGTGTACATGTGCACTGTGTGCACATATGTGTGCACACTTACACATATGTATATAGGAGTTGTGAATAGGCTATGGTATGTGAGTTATATCTGTATAAAGAAGCAGAGAAGCAGAATGCGCAATATTATGCATATTTGAGGGATCCATTTTACTATCCTATAGACATTCTCCAGGAATCCCCCAGCACTACACATTCCTCAGATGACAATGCCAGGTCTGTCTACTCATCTTTCATTACCAGGAAGCCTCTGTTCCTCAGTGAATTTCCTTTCCATTCATTTTCAAATGACTTTTCTGGGCATTGTTAAATATGCACAAGATAGAGGCAGAGGTATGTGTATGGATGATTTGCATAAGTATAAATACAGTATATGTACCCATATTTAAGTGATATAATGATAGTATTGTGTTGCCACCTAAGAGTGAAAGCTAATTAATTCAGCTATTGAGATGATAATGATTTCTTTCTCAGTTAATACCAGAGTTAAAAAAAAACCTGAAGAATTGTCCTAGCACTGTTCCTTTGATTCATCTTGGAATAAGGAGGTTTATTTCTGTTAACTATTGAGCTATCAGTATCTATGGTGGTTTTAAATTGAATCATTCCTGGGAAGGGCTGAATATTTGTGGAAGACTGACTCAGGTCGACTAATACGGTCATTGAGCTCAATGATTTGGTACCAGGAAATACATTTTTCCTTCTTTCCTTCCTTCCTTCCTTCCTTCCTTCCTTCCTTCCTTCCTTCCTTCCTTCCTTCCTTCCTTCCTTCCTTCCTTCCCTTGCCTAGAGTCTCTTTTAAAATACATGCTTTGGTATTTGCACTCCCAATATCAATGTTGATCTGAAGCACAAAATCTTTTTTTAGACTTTGTGTGGTTGGATTTGACATTTAGGAAAATGGTAAGATCTTTCCTCCTGAAAGTTACACCAGCTGACAATTTCACAAGCAAGTCTATGACTTTTTTTAACCTTGCTATCTCTAACTTTTCCTTCTGCTTCTGTTTTTATGTTGAGTTAGTTACCAAGTCATGAGTTCCTCCCTTTCCTCTTCTCTTTTCTCACCCTCCAGCCAGTTCAGGCACTAATAACCTCTGGGCTGGTCCACTTTTCTTCACCTTGCACCAAGGATTCTTCCCAACATGGAGGTTAGGTCACACCCTCTTCTTCCAAAATCCTCTAATGGTTTCTCTCTTTCTGCACGGTAAAGACTCAATTGTGGCATTGAAGGGCATTTATATTCTGTCCCACTACATGCCCTCACCCACCTCTCACTAATTCTCCCTACATTCTACCCTTCCACCAAAATAGACTATCCACTCTTCCCTGGAATTTCCATAACTTGTTGCCTTTTCTCATTTCCCAGACTGTGCTTCCTCCCTCACAGTCCATGCTTCAAAACTCTACTTATTCTTCAACATCCAGCTCAAATTCTACTCCTTCCTGAATTCTCTGATTTCCCCTACCTGGAATTAATCAGGGCCATTCCTAGACCCTATAATGCCTTTTCCTCTCAAGACACTTGATTTCTAGGTGTTGAGACATTGTCATATTTATTTTACTAGAACAAATTTTTATTGCCTTCTGCAGAAAAAATTGTCATAACAAATGTACAAATCTCCATGTCTGTGATGGAATTGCTGCCTCCTCTGAATGTGACAGTATGTTCATAAGCATATAATGTGGCCTTGAAATGATCACTTTTTCATCTACATTCCAATTATTTATTACTTAATTAGCTATCCTATCATTCTATCTTATATTATGCTGTAAATGTACTTCTTCTCTGTCTTCTAAGTTGGAAACTCTGAGGACAAGGGTTGTCTTATTTATCTGGACGTCTCCCAGGTTAGAGAATGTAGCTTTCAGGTGGTAGGTACTTAATATTGTTATTCTATTCTCTTGTAACCTAAGAGAGACAATTATGATATAGTGGTTGGGAGTGTGGCCTTTGGTCCATGACTGCCTGGGTTTGAATCCTCCTAATCCACTTATTAACCATGTGATCATGGCCAAAATGCTTAATTTCTCTGTGCGTTTTCCCCACATTCTGTAATATGGGGACATATAATATTATCTTCATCATAAAATTGATATGGAGTTTAAATAACTAAATACAGGTGAAATAGAACAAAAGCTAGTGAGTGCTTAATAAATGTTAGCTATTACTCTGACAGGCTGTTAAAATAGGAAAGACTCTTGCTATCTCAGTTTTGGCACTAGTTGCTACATCCAAAGTGAGCCCATCTTGCAGTCAGTAGTCAAGAAATGGTTAAAATCTCACCTAGTTTGAGGTATGAAGTGTGCAGGAGTTGGAAATTCTAGATTATAGTCTTTAAAGATTTTGGAGCATGTGACTAGTGTGCTATAGATACCATTCCCCATTGCAAAGGAGTGGGCAGATGGGATACAGATGTCTGCCTTGGGGACCACCACTGAAAGTATGGTACTTTTGTGAGAATTAGGAGAACGTGTCCCACCCTTCTCAGGTGTAATCTATACAGTAAGGAGGCCCTCCTGCCCCAGGCGCAATGAAAGGGTCTTCAACAGGATCCCTTGAGGAGATTGATATGTATCCCTTACGGCTGAGGGACACAGGAGACTGGCATCTGACTTTCACCTGAGAAGTTGAAAGGGCAGGAGGTATGGTGGCTGACTGCTTTATGGGTCAGTGGGAGAGATTTCTCCTCCCAGCAGTTTGCTGGACCAAAAAAAGCTGGCATGGGGTCATTATCATCAGCTCATGACAAGAAGGCAACATGGAGGGACCCAGAGTACAGAGGATGATGGTGAATTGCCAAATTCCTACATGCGGAAGAAGGAGATAGAAGCCCCGGGCTAGAATAGAGATGTACTTGTCCTCATTGAGGACTTGCAAAGGAATGGATCCCAGTGGTGGGCATTCTCTAAAGAACCCAACTCCAAGAGAGAAGGAGTCAATTTCAGAAACTTGCGGGGCACAAGCCAGCCAAGTAAGCACTTTCCTGTCACTTCTTCCCATGCCTCCCCAAATCCTCTCCTTATTCACACTCCACCTTGAGTCTGGAAGTGTCAGAAATTATGGTTAGCCAGGCGGAGGATGAAGAGTAAAAGTAGAAAGTGGGAGAAAAAAGAAACTGAAAGAAAGGCGTTTGTGTTCCCTCCCCACCTGCAGCTTAACTGTTGCAGGCTGGCAATGGTGGCTCCACCGTCTCAGGGGAGATGTTTGCTTTTAAATCAAGGTTGGCATTTGTATTATTGCACCAGGCTGGGCATGTTAAGAACTGAACTGAAACCTTGAATGTGACCTCTCCCAGTCTGCCTGGTAAACAGCAACTTGTTTTGCAAGGATTAGCACAACACTTGCTTCCAAATCTGATCTCTTCACCCAGAACGGACCATTCTCCCTCCCTCTTCTGCCCCAGCACAGACCAGGAACACCTAATTTCACTTGTTTGATTGCTTGCATGGCTTTGCCCTCCACTAGGCTGTAAACTCAAAGAGGGCAGGGATGACTTACTCACCTTCGCGTCACCAGCATCTAGAGCTCACTGGAACACAATGGTCTTCCAGTAAAGATGTAATGAAAGTAACCATTCTTAAAAAAAAAAAGCAAGATTTTCTCTAAGAGAGGCTACAGTTCAAACATGTCTTTATCTTTGAGATAGAGATTGAAAACAGCCGGCTTCTGGAAGTCACAGTGCAGTTGAAGTTATCTGTCACCAGTCCACCTGAAGATTGCCTGGGTGTTTGCCGGGGGTTCCTGAGAAAATGCTCTGGCATCCCTTAATCCTAATATGTTTTTCTGAGTGGAAGTTGTTAGGATAGTTTTTATTCCTTTCTGTGTTTCTTTCACAGGTTTCTTCAGGAGAAGCATTACCAAAAATGCCGTGTACAAGTGTAAAAATGGGGGCAACTGTGTGATGGACATGTACATGCGAAGAAAGTGCCAAGAGTGTCGCCTAAGGAAATGCAAAGAGATGGGAATGTTGGCTGAATGTATGTATACAGGTATTCACATCAAGCAATTAAATTCCACTAAAAATCTAAGGAGGCAGATGGCAGGTAACTCACATGATTAGAATGGTACTTCACATATTAAAGAAGGGATTTACTAAGCCATCAAAGTTCTTGAAAAGGGTAATGAACCAGTGAAATTGTCCAAAGTGTCAGCTAAAGAGCATTTTGTTCACCTGAAAGAAACAGTTTTTTGTTATTCATTGTTGCAAGGAATCATATGTGGAGTGAGGTGGCATTAATCTACAGTAGCTTCCAAGAATGATAGCAGTCTAAAAGTTTTCTCCAAATGTGATTTAATATCTTTCTTATTGTTTAATTAGCATAAGCATTCACAGTTGTGGGAAAGATTAAGAATGCTTTATAAAGTATAACTGCCTCTGAATTGTCTAAATAGAGTTTTAAACCAAGTCATTTTATTAGTAGTCCTTCTTCTCTTAGTGCAGCTTTGAACCAATTTGTATAGGTTTACACAGGAAATTAACTACTGTGAGTTTTAATATAATTTGGCCCTTTGATCTGATAAAGAGACACTGTATTAACTGCTGGCTTTGTGAGGAACCATAATCTTCATCAATTTGGAATGCATGCTAGTATATAATGTATTAATTTTTCATTCTGCAAATTCTACAGACCACTCAGATTTTGAGATATGGCCCATTCCTCCTCAAAAAACAAATGACAAACAAATGTCACCAAGGGGATGATAACATTCAGGGAGGGAATGCCACATGGAATAAAAGCCTTTGGAAGGTGACTCCAATTCTATTGTTCCCAAACTGTACAAGCAACTGGGATGGACCCAGAGAAATAATGTGTGCATGAGGGGGAAAAATAGGTCAGTGTAAATAATCCAGCTCTGGTGGATGAAAGTTTTATAGTAGATGATCACTATCTCCTCTTAGCATATGAAACAAGAGACTGCAAGAGGGATGACTGCTGGAATCCAATCCTGCAATGGAAACGCTTACTTTGATACTGGATGGTTCATGTTGCTCATCACTTAAATATGAACTTGTTCCAACGGAAGCACTGAGGACATTTTTCAACACTCCACTTATAGAAGTCTATCATATTATTTATGAACACAAACTTGTCCAGTAACAGATGCAGAGCTTTCATCTGATCTTGTAAAATAAATGCCCTGGACAAAGAAATTCCTGGAATTTCTCATTAACATTGGAGAATATGGAGGTTAAATGGGACTATGGAAGATTGTTTTGCATTATTTTTTATAGCTCTGTTAAGTGTAAATTAATGATGATATTGCATAATTATTCAGAAGAAAATTTCAAAGTCCCCTTGACTTATTTTCATCTCTATGTTCTCAATAATTTATACAGTTGTGAAAATTAACAAGATTTAAAAATTTTCTCTGAAGGATGTTGACATTTGTTTTACACAGCACGTGTTTACTTATGTGTGTTTAATGTGAAACTGAATATGCTTTTTATGGTACAGTTATATAAACATGGATGAGAATAGTATTAGTTGTGAAACACTAGCTTTCAGGGTCCACTAGACTAGGAATAGGGAGGGTGTCGTTCCCTTTTTATTTACTGAATATCTTGCCTTTCTACAATGCTTTGGTATTACAAATTCTTTATATAAAGTACATTTTTTTTTAAAGAAGACCCAATTATACTTAATCTACACAAAACTCTTAGGTAGATATTACTTCTGTTTTACAAGTGAAGAAAGTGAGACTCACAGAGGGATAAATTTCTTGTTCAAGTCCAAGTCTTAAAATTCAAAAGGGCTAGAATTAGCTCTGTGCCAAATTGCACAGATGTGAGCAGACTACACATCAGCTGCCTCATGACCACGCACCCACTAGAACTTCATGGTGAAGTCTCTGTTTTTTATTTTGTCAGGCTTGTTAACTGAAATTCAGTGTAAATCTAAACGGCTAAGAAAAAATGTGAAGCAGCATGCAGATCAGACCATTAATGAAGACAGTGAAGGTCGAGATTTGCGACAAGTGACCTCGACGACTAAGTCATGCAGGGTAATACCATGCAATGGTGTCGGCTAAAGCCAGAAGGAGCTGAGCTTCTGGCATGTAGTGATTAATGTGAAATGTTGCAGCTTGGGAGTGAACAGTCAAATAACTCTTGAGACGTCTTTGGTGCAAAAAAAGGTGGTTTTATTAAAGCATGGGGACAGGACCTGTGGGCACAAAGAGCAGCACTGGGATTATGAGAAATGACTGATTATACACTTTCAAGTTGGGAGAGGGTTAGAGATAAGGTTAGTCTCTAAGGAATTTGTAAGCAAGTGTCCAGGATCTCCAGGGGTCATTTATATTGTCTAGTAAACCCTTGTCATGGAGACCCTTCAGATGTGTATCAGTGGGCAAATGCTTGGAGGTTGATTGCTAACATATATCTTTGGGGGTGGGTAGAGATAAAGGAAGTTTCCAAAGGGATTTTTATATGTTAAAGAAGACTTACAGGATCCTGGAGGTTGGGCTAATGTCAAGCAAAGGTTGCCTTTTGCCTCTAGTGAAGTATTAACATTGAGGCAGTTGAGTTCCTGGAGGAAGGTCACCTTGCCTGTCCCAAGTACTTGTCAATGGGCTGCAAAGGAAATTTAATTTTTTTTCTTTTGCCTTTGTTATCCACATCAGTGATCTGGTTGGGAGGCTTTAAAATTAGACCCACAGCCACAAGCAGAATTTCATTTCAATTGTGTATTAAATAGTTTTCTTTTTAATCAAGAAAGTAATACCTGCTTTGGTCTAGAAACTCAAATAATAGTAAATCAGGTAAAAAAGTGAAAGCTCTCCATTTCTCTGGCTCCATTCCACTCCTACTACCAAGAGGTTGCCAGTAGAATTAGTTCAGTGTATAGAATGGATTTTTCAGGTTGAGTTTTGATGACCTTTTTCTTTTTCCTGTCATTGAGAAGGGAGGCCTACAGTGGGAAGGAGATGTACTCAGTAGAGGTTTGCTGATTAGTCCCTATCAATGGGTAAAATTGGGTGGATACACATCTGTGGAACAACAGAGAGAAGACTTTCCCAATGAATTCACAATTTTCTTATGCTCAAATTTCTTATGCAAGAAGTTCTTTGAACAACTTGAGACAAAATAGAGGAACAGCATCTTGGATGATTAACTAAACACATTGTGATAATCCACAGGGTATATGGAGAAACTTTAATTTGCCATTAGTTGAGAAAACAAAAATCCATGATTATTTAAGTCACTCTTCTTAATATTGATTGTACTACTAACAAGGAAAACTTCATCCACATTTAGTTTTCCAAGTATAGTATTTTGCATTCATTTGAGAAAAAAATAATTGTATATCAAAGTGTTATTTTGCCATAGTACTTCATCAATAACACTTTTTGGTATAAGGAAGCAAAGAGCTGACACAATTATCCACACTCTTCAAAATGTGCTAGTAAAGGAGAAAGTGATAGTTGGTGTCTGAATTGTCCAGATTGATGACTTTCTATTTCAGAGCTAGGTAAACATTTTTTTTTTCTGTAAACGGTCAGATATTTTAGGCTTTGGCTACAAGGTTTCCATGACAACTATTGAACTCTGCTATTTTAGTGTAGAAGTAGCGTATATAACACATAAACAAATGAACGTGGTTGTGTTCCAGTAGAGTCAGGTAGATTTGGTAGATGGGCCATAGTTTGTCAACTCCTGCCCTATATGAATGCTCTTAGTTGGATTCTCTATTTTATATGTGGGAACATTTCCTTAGTGACTAAACCTTGAACTTTCACTGAACTTCTCTATGAATGGGGATGATAGGGTTCAAATCTAGACTATTCTTTATCCCCAAGATATACATGAAATGAATATTTTGTTATCCCTATTTTACAGATAGAAAAATGAACAATTTGGGACCCATTTAGTGAATTGTGATATGCTTGACCAAGTACCCAGAGTAAGCCATTACAGTGCACACTGTATCAGAGTGCATAGTTCCTGCCATATTTAGGGCTTTTATCAATAATTTCTGAGATTAGTTTACTCCAGATGAATGTGCATATAGGAAAAGTACATTACAACCACCCTCCCTAATACCTTTTATTTTTTTGCCAGTGTAGGAGAAAACTGAACTCACCCCAGATCAACAGAATCTTCTTCATTATATTATGGATTCATATAGCAAACAGAGGATGCCTCAGGAAATAACAAATAAAATTGTACGTACAAATATCTAAAAATGCATAGGTTGAAAGTTAATATTTTCTATATAAATTATATATGAATTTGTTACTTTGAAATAATTAGAGCTGAGAATTTAAGTTATGCATTTAAACTTTTAGCAGCATTAGACAAAGAACAGACATTTCATATCTATCTTGGTAATAGTAATTGCTTCAAGGAACTGAAAAATATAAGCTTGATCTTAAATTTTATTATCCAAATCTTATTCTTTAGTCTAATGATTTTGTGTTTGATTTATCCTTTTATCTACTTATTAATCATTTGCTTTTCTTCTTAAAATTTAGTTAAAAGAAGAATTCAGTGCAGAAGAAAATTTTCTCATTTTAACTGAAATGGCTACCAGTCATGTACAGATTCTCGTAGAATTCACAAAAAAACTTCCAGGTATTTTTTACATGTATATGCTATACTGTGCAATATTCTTGTGACACTGAGAAAGTCAGGTCTGTTGGTCGTAAAGTAGAAATTGTCTCACATGTGATTTAAATGAATATATCTAACTACTATAGACATGAATGGTTAGAGCCAGATAGGATCTTTCAAATCACTTATAATAATTTTTCCAGATTGATAGACTAAGAAATTGAGACTTTGTGAAGTTGTCATTCATGCATTTATTCATTTAACAAGCACTTGTTGATACGTATTCTATACTAAGTATGTAGCTAGTGTCTTTAAGGGAAGTGATTTAAGAAAGGCTATAATAAAAATATTATATACAATGTGCTGTTTGAACAGAGAGGAAGTTGTTGCTATTTGTACCTGAGAAAGACAGGGAGACCTCAAAGAAAATCATATTTTAATTGGGTCTAAAAGAAAACGGAGTTGTCCTGGTGGTGTGGAATAGAAGGAACCTTCCAAGTCGAGAGATCTACTTGTGAAAATATAATGAGGCATGGACAAAAATAGGATTATTAGAGATGGAAAAATTCAATGTGGCCACAGCATAATGTGGTAGACTCCTTGGTTAGGCATAAGGTTAAGTTGGTGTCAGATAACAAGGGCTTAAGTAAGGAATTTAATTTTCATCCCCTGAATGGTAAAGAGTTTTTGGTGGTTTTTTGTTGTTGTTTATATTGAGAGGGAAGTGATGGGATTTATGCTAATACAGATATGACTTGTTCCGTTTTGTATAAGATGAATTTGAACGAGGAGGGACCAGAGGCAGGAGGATCATTTAGGATGCTACTGCACCAGTCAAGGCAGAAGGCTTGAAATAAAGCAACAGCACTGGGAGATGGAAGAGGAAACAAAATGAAGAGAGATTCAAAAATCAGTAGAGCTTACTGAACAATATATTGTGGGACAAGGGAGAGGAATTTATCTATAGTCATTTGGATGGGGCCAGTACAGAAACTGGAATTCAAGATTCGTATCTCTCAGCTTCCCAATTCCTTTGGCTACATTATCAATGCTATCTCAGCCAATAGATTTAAGTTGTTTCGGTGTTTTAAAAATATATTAGTACAATAGAATTCTATGATCTGGAAGAGTATAATAAGAGTCTCATGCTCTAGCGACTGAGCTAGCCGGGCACTGGAAGAGTATAATAAATACCTTGTATAACAGCACAGCACTGTAATATTAAATTATAGAAGGTAACTTCTGATGTAAGATTTTAATTAGGTTAATTTGTCTTCTTTGGCCAGCATCGTGCTATTATTTTATTAAAGTGTCATGAATAGACATAAGCCTACATAAACTCATAAAATGTGAGGAGGAAGTTCTCATTTTCATTTTAACATTAATATTCTCTCATTTCTTTATTACAATGAAAGAGGAACTTAATTTGTTATATGCTAATTAAGGTGAGGGGAATCTTGATCAAAAACAAGATTATACAAGAGTGAAAGGTGTGGGAGGAGGAATTGGGAAAGGGAGAAATATATTTTTGGTTGTTTGTGAAAAGAGAGGTTTTCAGTTCAAATGGTCTATTGGTCTTGAACCACAAAATAATTGAAGAAAAAAATCTTGTTCATAAAAGGTAGCTTATCTGAAAGCAACAGCAATATCTAACACATCTCTTTATTTCCAGTGCTTAGACTAGTTCCTGAGGGGGAAGAAAGAGTATAATTAATGTGTGTTTAATGAGTCAAGCAGGGGGACCTGGCTGGCTCAGTTGGGAGAACATGTGACTCGATCTTGGGGTTGTGAGTTTCAAGCCCCATGTTGGCTGTAGTGATTACTTAAAAATAAACTTTTAAAAATGAGAAAACAGAAGGAAAAAAAATACAATAGGAAATAAAAGACCAAAACTCCTGAGAAAGAAATTTTAACAGTACTAGTAATATAGTTAAAATTAATATTTTAACAATAATTATGGAAATGACAACATTAATAAAAATAACAGTAATAGTGATATAATACCAATAATGAAATGGTGTGGGTTAAAGAGATGAATCATTTCATTTTGTAGTTCATGGTGCATGACCTGTGCCAGGCACTGTCCAGGGTGCTGGAGACCCTGCAGGAATGGCTTCTGCCTTCAAAGGAGCTGAGATAGTGATTCTTTTTTTTTTTAAGTTGAATTATTTATTTATTTATTTATTTATCTAGTTAGTTAGTTAGTTAGTTAGTTAGTTAGAGGGAGGGAGGGGGAGAATTTCCCAAGCAGGTTGCATGCTGTCAGTAGGGCCTAACAAATGATGCGGGGCTCGATCTCATGAACCCTGAGATAATGACCTGGGCAAAAATCAAGAATGAGATGCCTAAAATGATTGGGCCACCCAGGCACCCCTAAGATAGTGATTCTTAAACCTTAACATTACTCTCTTCTCTAATTCTTCTAATTCTCTAATTCTTCTCCCATTTCTATTTAATACTTTTCTAAGCCATCTGGACCCTGATGGTATTAGTTTATCTTCATAAGTGTGTTATGTGTATGTATACATGTGCATAGGAGCTTATGTTTGTTTCCCATTTATTCAGTTATCCAATTATTCAACAAATAAGTCTTGGATATCAATTATGTGCCAGGTACTGGGGATACAAAAGTGAACAAAACAGGCAAAGTCTCTGCCCTCATGAAGTTTATACTCTATTTGAGGTGGCAAACGATGAACAAATATGCAGATAAATTTATGTCAGGTAGTGGCAAATTCTATGAGTAAAAATAAAGCAACTAGTGGGGTTAATGGGTGGCTCAGTTGGTTAAGTGTCTGACTTCAGCTTGTGTCCATGAGTTCGAACCTTGCGTCAGGCTCTGTACTAACAGTGTGGACTCTGCTTCAGATTCTCTGTCTCCCTCTCTACCCCTCCCCTGATCACACACTTTCTATCAAAAATAAATAAATAAACAGTAAAAAAATAAAGCAGATAGGGGCTAGTGAGTTATGGGGAGTAGTATTATTTTAATAGGGTCACCTTGAATATAGGGTCTCTGCATATAGTGGGGGGAGTAAAGCATTTGGATAGCTGGGGAAGGGCATTTACTCCTGAGGCAAAGCAAACTTGTATGTTCACAGCAGGGCCATGAGTCAGTGTGGCTGGAACACAGGGAGTGAGAGAAAGGAAGAGGAGGAAATGATGTCAGAGAGGCTGCTGGAGACTGTGGCATACAAGCCTGGATAAGGACTTTGGATTTTCCAAGTGGTGTTATATTCCTTCAGGTTGTCAATTCCTTCCCACGGCTGGATACATGTAAAGATTTTTTTCTGGTCTGTGGATGCTTCCATTCTTCAGAGTTGACCCTGTATCACCAGATGTGACTAATATAATGGCTAAAAGAGAATCTGTTTGCTTCTAACTTCTGAGTTACTTTATCTGAATCAGCCTTTACTGCCATTATATGTATTTTTGGGGTGGATAGGACATTCTTTTTTACCCAACTTGTACAACAAATCCTACTCAATAAGATAAAAGTCAGCTTCTATTTGGGACAGAAAAATCAATTTTTAGTGACTCAACCTGACTACCCAATCTTAAAACAATTACAAAATAACTTTATGGAAATGTTTTATCAATGGGGATGATAGTAATGATGAAATATTGTTATATAGCACTCACAGTTCCTTGATACTTGATTTGATTATCATCTTCATCCAGGATTTCAGACTTTGGACCATGAAGATCAAATTGCTTTGCTGAAAGGGTCTGCAGTAGAAGCTATGTTCCTCCGTTCAGCTGAGATTTTCAATAAGAAGCTTCCAGCTGGACATGCTGACCTATTGGAAGAAAGAATTCGGAGGAGTGGTATGTGATTTGGTTAATGGTAAAGAGTTTGCTCCTGCAAGTAAGCATTCCATGAAGGCAGGCTTCTTACCTATCTTATGCAAAGTTACATTCGCATTGTGACTAGTATGGTGAATGACTCTAAAAAGATATGTGTTAAATAGATGAGGCTTTTTGTTTTTAATTTTTTAAATATTTATTTATTTAAAAAATTTTTTTTTTCAACGTTTATTTATTTTTGGGACAGAGAGAGACAGAGCATGAACGGGGGAGGGGTAGAGAGAGAGGGAGACACAGAATCGGAAACAGGCTCCAGGCTCTGAGCCATCAGCCCAGAGACTGACGCGGGGCTCGAACTCCCGGACCGCGAGATCGTGACCTGGCTGAAGTCGGACGCTCAACCGACTGCGCCACCCAGGCGCCCCAAATATTTATTTTTGAGAGAGAGACAAGATAGAGTGTGAGTGGGGCAAGGGTGGAGAGAGAGGGAGTCACAGAATCTGAAGAAAGCTCCAGGCTCTGGGCTGTCAGCACAGAGCCTGATGTGGGGCTCACACTCATGAACAGTGAGATCATGACCTGAGATGAAGTCTGAGCTCAAGTCTTACGCTTAACCGATTGAGCCACTCAGGTACCCTTAGATGAGGCTTTTAGAGGGTTGCTTCACATGTCCTTGTAGTAGCAAAATACTAAAAATACTCTTTGCCCTATACTAAGATTAAGGGCCAAAGGAGGAATTTTTAGAAGTTTGGAAAATTAGATAGAAAAACATAGCCTAAAGGAGTTGGGATTATTCAGTCGAAAAAAAGATTCACTTGTTCAAAATCTTCATGTATGAAAGACTGTGGCTCAAACTATTATCCATCTCTATTCAAAGCAAAATAAAAAGAATTATTAATAGCAACATTTATATATCATTTAATTTATATATCATATATCATTATCATTAGGTTTAGACACTGTTCTAAATAATTTACATACATGATTTCATCAGAATCTTGCAAAGTCTTATGAAATAAGTACCATTATTATTCAAAATTTATTGATAAGGAAACTGACACAGAGAGTGGTTAATAACTTTCCCAGAGACAGACAGGAAGTCTGACTTCAGAAGCTGTGTGTCTAAGCCACTATGCTACATGTCTCTCAAGAGACAAAATGAAATAATAGTATGAGTTGAACTTATTATGGAGGAATACTGCGACAGAAAGGGTTAAGAGACATTGCAATAAATTTCCTGGAATTCTGTGCAGTTTATCTTAGAAGAGTCTTAAAATAGGATAAGTGCTTGTTTTCCTGAGATACTTTCTATATGGGTTGGGAGGGGAGAGATGAATGAGAAGAAATGATGTCTCAAGATCCTTTCTTCCCAAAGTATCCTTCTATGAAAGACTAGAACAAAGTTTAGGTACTTATAAAATCAGTGTTTTAGAACAGAGGTTGGAAGGAAAGTTTTTAGGAAGTTCTGCATTTGTTATATAAGAAAAATAATTGAAAAATTGGAAATTATTTTTTAAAAGCAGCCATCCCATAGTCATTGTGTTTTTTTAAACACTGAAAGTATAATTATCATTATTGATAGATTTAAAGAATATACATTTAAAATATGCATTATTTGTATATATCATTGATTTACTAGTTTAACATGTACTTAAGGGCAAGCAACTATGGAGGCAGTAAAGAGAGGAATCAGATGTGTTCCTTCTCCTATGAAGCTTACAGTCTAGTAGGAAGACATGAACTTTACATAGATAGTTATAACAAAATGTGGAAGAGAACTGAGAGAAAGGTGACTCCTAGTTGGTAGGGCTCTGGAAGATTTCACTGGCAAACTGGGCCTTGTATGATATTAGATGTGGATATTCAGGATAGAGGTACAAGAAAGAAGGACCAACCCAAGCAAAGGATTGAGGCAAGAAAGCCCAGGTTATGCATTCAAAGAAGAATGAATAGTTGAGTTTATTTAGATTAAGGGTTACATTAAAGGGAAATAGAATTCTTAAAAAGAATCAAATGGTTGAGGGCCTTGAATGCTGGGCTAAAGGCTTTATTCTTTATTTTATAAGAAATAGGGGACACTGGGACACCTGGGTGGCTAAGTTAGTTAAGCATCTGACTTTGGCTCTGGTCATGATCTTATGGTTCATGGGTTCGAGCCCCGCATCAGGCTCTGTGCTGACAGCTCAGAGCCTGGAACCTGCTTCGGATTCTGTGTCTCCCTCTTTCTCTGCCCCTCCTCTGCTCACTTTCTCTCTCTCTCTCTCTCTCTCTCTCTCTCTCTCTCTCTCTCTCTCTCTCTCTCAAAAATAAAACACTAAAAAAAAAAAAGAAAGAAACAGGGAGACACTGAAGATTTTTGAGCAGGGGAGGAAAAACATCAACATCATGCTTTACAAATCTTCCAGAGACACCAGTCAGAAGGCAAAGGTTTCACGAATGTGCTGCCGGAAGAAATGGAAAGAAGGGAAAGGATCTGAGAAATAGATTGTTGGAGATTTTCACCTTTTGAAAGACAGTGTATTATAAAGAAATATAGATTCCTGTCCTGGACAGATTTTATTTTACATGTTCTGGAATGTACAGTGTGTGTGTGTGTGTGTGTGTGTGTGTGTGTGTATCCATCCCTCCATCCATCTGTCCAGGATGCTGGGAGTAAGGGAGAAGAGTTGAATCAGGTAACCTCCAAGGCACCATATAGTTGTATAAGTCTTACTGGTTGCCTTCTCTTAACTAATCAATATTTCTTTTTTTTTTTTTTTTAATTTTTTTTTTCAACGTTTATTTATTTTTGGGACAGAGAGAGACAGAGCATGAACGGGGGAGGGGCAGAGAGAGAGGGAGACACAGAATCGGAAACAGGCTCCAGGCTCTGAGCCATCAGCCCAGAGCCCGACGTGGGGCTCGAACTCACGGACCGCGAGATCTTGACCTGGCTGAAGTCGGACGCTTAACCGACTGCGCCACCCAGGCGCCCCCTAATCAATATTTCTGATTGCTGGTTTAGCCAGTCAGGCAGGCAGCTCCTTGAGTATCTTGATTTTTTTTTTTATTGTGGTAAGAACACTTAGCATGAGATCTATCCTCTTAACAAAATTTTAAGTGTACAACACAGAATTGTTGCCTATAGGTACAATGTTGTATAGTAGATCTCTAGAACTTATTTATCTTAACTGAAACTTTATGGCCATTGATTAGGATAGGAAAATAAGTTAGTGATCAATAGGCACATTAAAGGAGATCTTTCCAATCAACAAATATCCATTGAATACTTACTTTGTGCCAAGCACTGTGTGATTATTGAGGGTATGGAGATGAGGAAATGTCTTTGTCCTCAGGGAGCTTACTGACTAGTGGGAAAGAGCTATAAGCAAAGGATTCCAAATCAAGGTGCAGTGTAATAAGGACTATGAGGAATGTATGTTGAAATATGAAATAGAAGCATAAAATTGAAAAATGAAATAGAAGCATAAAGATGTGCTTGCCTTTCTGTGTGAGCTTATTTGGTGAGTCAGAAAAGGCTTGCAAAGTTGACAAGTGAATCATGGTTAGGAACTTGTCAAGCCACAAAAGCCTGAGAATGGCATTCCAAGAGATATACCCATTAAATTATAATAATATAGAAATTGCAAGTGCAAAGATGAGGAGGTATGTGAGATCATCCATGTAGAGGACTCACAAATACCTTGATATTGCTAAAAATAATATTTGTGAAGGTGAAATGTAGTAACTGCTAGATTTTTAAGGATGTTGAACACCACAAAAGTAGTTTAATGTAGTTCTTATATAGTGGGGAGTCTTCTGTAATGTTCGGAGCCTGTGTGACATGACCATACCAGTACTGTAGAAAGATCTTTCGAGCAGTAATATGAAGGAAAGTTTGGAGGGATTGAGATAAGAAGCAGGTCCCTATAAAGAAATCAGTGCAAAAACTAGGTGAGAAATGGTGAGGGTCTTGCAGGTTAAAAAATAGGTAATAAAAAAGAAAAAAACTTGCTTGATTAGCATAGGTTTCAGAACTTGTGATTTTGCAAATTTCAGAAAAGTTCAAGAATGAAGTTTTCCATAAGAAGAACTGTATAAATAAATATGCATGCCTCCAGTTCACAAATAGATTACTTTATCCAAACATCAACCACATATTGTAACAATAAAAACCATTCAAACTTGCATGCTGCTTCATATTTTATTATCTGTAATGATGCTTCCATTTATTAATATTTATGAATTTGCTTCTCCCAGTGGATTTTCAGAACATTGCCTCTTCCACACACCACATAGAACCATGATCTTGCAAGATGACCTTTCAGAATAACTTTTTATTCTTGTGCAAATATAACATATTCTTTCTATTGTACCTTTAATTCTAGAGAAACATAACATCTCAAAGTTGCCCTGTTTATGCCTACAGAAGTCTTTAAAGAATACAATGTGAAATTCTTTTTTTTCTTCATATTCATACTCTTTTGTGTGCTATTATTTTCTCAATTACATACACAAAAATACTGTCTCCTGAGATACATTTAATTAATGAGGGTTACAGTGTTTATATATGTTAATTGAAGCCTCAGAACATTATATCTGACATAACCTGTGGTTGGGTTGTTTCCATATAATTTTAGTGCCTCAATTATATTATTCCTAATGTAGTATTATGCAAACTAGGCTTTAAAGCTAAAATATTTATTAAAAATAGGAATAATCATGTGATAAAATATGACAACACTATAATTGCTAACATTGAATGATTTTCTATTTTAACATTAAGGGAATGAGCAATAACTTTTCACAGACCAATGTAACTTGTTCTATTAACTTCAAATATAAATAACCACTGAAATTTATGGTATATTTTGGTCTTTTTTGATCCCCATAACAGACATAAATGAAATATTCAATTTATTTGTATTTATCAGGATGACAATATCTCTTGTGATTTTTTCAATGCTTTCCTTTTATACACATCATCTTATTATATTCACAGTGGCCCCAGAAGGTGGGTGCTATTGCTTTTATTTTATAGATGAGGAAACAGGCTTAGAGAGGCCGGTTGACCTGCCCAAAGACACACAACTAATCAGCAGATTGCCAAGAGATGAACACAGGTGATTCAACTCAAAGCTCAGTACTCTTTCTATATGTTTCACTCACCATGGCCTAATATTTGCTCTACTATCAGCTAGTAGGGAATACAAAGACCTAGTAAAACACAGATTCCTGCCCTTTGGTTGAGAGAGAAAGTATAAGCAATGAGTAGAAATTTGAAATTGGTTTTAAGTAAATGATAAATAGGATCAAGGAGGTTAGAGAAATGAGACATCTTTATTAGCATGGTAGAGTTGTAACTAGTTTACAGTAGCATAGTAAGGTGTGCTCTATGTAGTATACTGTGCTTATGTCTCTGCTCTTTAAATACACATGATTTCGTTGCTTTAGCTTTGGTAACAAATGAAAACAATTGGAAGAACTAAATTTTCTAAAGAAGAAGATGTAAGCTGATTATCAGTTCAGATACTGACTTTGAAAAAAGGGTTGGAAATGTAAAGAACAAATGGCAGAATATTTGTAAAAAAGGTAAATGTGTAAGTCAAAATTTGGAGTTCTCAACACCTCTCATTTTGTTTTTCACAGTGGTCATGTGGTAGTTGTGGCATGGAAAAATTTGGGATTCAAACTGTAGGAAAAATCTTTTTCAAAATAAGAGAAAGTGTTAAATTGATACAAGAGTCAGCCTTTTCAATGGCTCTCAGCTGTATTCCCTAAGCCTTTTATACTTGTCCAGTATTGGACATTATGTATTTATTTGTGTATCTGCCCCTTCCATTAATCCATTAACTGCTAGAAGATTATTCCCAGTGTTATCATAGTGCATGGCACACATTTGTCATACAAAAATTGGTGAATTTTGTTGAGATGAATCTGGAACTTGACAATCCAGACACTGGCAATTCCTAAGTACCAGTAAGATCTAATTTAGCCAGATAACTTTTAACCACTTGGGCTAATGGAAAGTGTTTATTAAGTATTTCAAATTAAATCTTTTATACTGAAAGTAGTTATTTTTTGAATTGCTAATCTGATGGCAGCTTTTTACTTAAGGCCAACAGTATGGCACAAATGACTCACTAGGTAGAATTTAGCAGTTGAAGTAGAGGTTAGGGTCCAATCTCTTAACACCATGAAAATGTTTCCATTGTCTAATGGCCTCCCTTGCCACCATTACATCTCAGAACTATGTGACCTTCATTGCAAAGAACTAGCAAAACATAATATTGCCCAATTTAACAAACAATTGTTATTCTTAACCATGTCTCCAGTAGGATGATAGTTACTGAGAATACAGAGGTGGATAAGAAACATCTATGGAGCACCATTTAGTGGTCAGGCAGTGTGTCAGGCACTGGGAATACAGCATTAGTTCCTGTTCGCATAAAAATTTTTTATGGCATTTCACACTCTAATGGGAAAGAGATATGAATTCTGATACATGCAATAGAATTGAACCTACATAAGGGAGAAAATAATTATGCTTCCCGGTGACAGGGAAACCTCCACAGAGGAAGCAAAATTTGAATGTTGCCTTGAAAAATGAATGGTGTGTCCTAGCCTCACAGGGATCCTACCTTATACTTCAGACCCAAAAGCATGAAAACATTAAAAATGTATCTTATGTGTTAGAGGAACTATCTGTTAGGATGCTCTTGGCTGACAATCACAGGAAATCCAATTCCATATGGCCTGAAAGAGTAAGGACATTAACTCAAATGAAAAACCCAGAGGAAGGGTGACAGCAAAATTGGTTAATTAAAGGGATCAACACATTATCAGAAACATAGGTCTTTTTTTCATCTTTCTGCTCTGCTATTCTTGGTGTATTGGCTTTACCCTCAGGCTGATTCTCTTCCTGGCCAGAGCATTTTCAGGCATCACATGTGGTGCAACAATGGCCAAAGGAAAAAGAAACTCAATGTAGAAACTTAATGGTCTCTTCCTGAGTGTAGAAATCTTTCTTGAGAGCTCCTGAGTAGACTCCCCTTTGTCTCATTGGTCAGAATTGTACTGTCGCTGACTAACCAACCTCTGACAAGAGAAATGAGACCAACGGGGGCTGGACCTTGGGCTGGAGTTTCAATCTGTCTTTGCCATAGTACATGGCCATAAGGTTAGGGTCAGGGGGAGGTAGATAAGCTGTGTAGACAATGACCTGAATCAGCTTCAGGAACCAAGAGTGGAAGTCATTAGTTCATAGGGAAACTACTGGACGGAGTAGTTAGATGGAGAGAGCTTAGTTTGGAAGGAAAGCAGAAAGCAAACATTGCTTTGTGTGCCATGTCAGAGACTTAACTTCTATGCTATGGGGCGGCGTCATTTCTAGAAAAATGTCAAATTATATGGTTTTGAGCAAATAGTATCATTTTTAATAAGATTCTTGGTCTATCTTGATCAAACCAATTATAATATATCAGATAGAGGTATTTAAAATACCAGGAATTTTATTTTTTTTTAACTTAATAAATATTAAAAAACAGATTTTAGTTTATGAGTTTTCATTCAAATAGATCTTTGACATGACAAATATAATTTTATTGGTATTTAAAGTTAGGTCCAAACTATCAATCTCAGAAATTGTTTGTCAGCACACACTCTTCTCCTCTTCTTTCCCTCAATGAAGGGGTGGGAATTTTCTTACATAATACGTATTCTTGTATCACACATACACACCCCTCTGCTTTATTTTTTTTCCCAGTCAAAACTTGGAAGATAATTAGGAAGTGAAAGACATTTACATTCAAAATAACTGAAAATAGCAGAGTTAATTCTATCAAATAGTTTTTCTCTCAAGGAATATTTCTGATTTTAAAATAATTTATAAATCACATATGTCTTTTTTTTTTTTAAGGCAAAACAAGAAACAGGAGTGCAAACTTTTTTTTTTTTTTTACAACTTTGCACTTTTCCACAGTAGTCTTTGTCCTTAAGTTAGAAAATAGCCCCCCCTTGTGACCAAAAATCAGCTAATTGGGCAAAAGAGCAAAAAACGAAACAAACTTTAAGCAAGTCTCCAGAGAGGAGGAGGCAGGAAATCAAGAAAAGACTGCCCCTTCAGAATGATGTTAGTGTTACATTTCTTAGGTTAGAAATTGCTGGTTCGTAAACACTTAAAATACCCCTTTGTTGATGGTGCTGTGGTTAATTCTGATTATTAACTCTAATTCCAAAAGTAGATTTATATTTGATCTATCCTGTAGGAAATTTATTTTTATAAAATTCTATTTCTTACTTTTATAATGTATATTCACTGTTGGCTTGTAGAACATGTACAAGATGAACAATCATAACCAACATCCTTACTTTTTTTTTTCCTGAAAACTATTAACAATAATGAGGTCGCTAATGAAGGTAGCATTTTTGGTAGGTAAATGGGGATTTAGAAAGACAAAATAGATGGGGCACCTGGGTGGCTCAGTCAGTTAAGCATCCAACTTCAGCTCAGATCATGACCTCACAGTTCGTGGGTTTGAGCCTCGCGTTGAGCTCTGTGCTGACTGCTCAGAGCCTGGAGCCTGCTTCAGATTCTGTGTCTCCCTCTCTCTCTGCCCCTCCCCTGCTTACTCTCTGTCTTTCAAAAATAAATAAACATTTAAAAAAGTTAAAAAAAGAAAGACAAAATAGAAAATTAGGTAGTCAAAGATAATTTCTAAAATTCAAATATTTTCAAATCAGCTGCCTTTAATATTATCCCCATATCCTTGTAAACTATTTTTAAAAATAGCAGAATCATGAATTACTATTTTGGGTAGCCAGATATGATGGGCATAGTCCCTGAATGCTGAAGAAAGCCTAAAGACTGCCATTTTTCTTTTTTAAAGTGAAATAGAACAACCTTGCCAAGAAAATGTAGATGTAGTTAAGCTTTAACACCTAGAAAAATACTGAAGCAAATCTCTGATCGGCCAATTTGGATTCATCTCTAGGAAAGTGCAGAATATAAAAACAAAACAAAAATGTAGCTTTGTAAACACAAAAGTACATGAGCTTAATCTAACTAAAATTAAGATGAACTGAGATTAAAATGAACTACTGAAGTAAAATTAATCCAATTTCCTGAATAACAATAATAGTTATTATTAGTATTTGCTCTAACATTTATTGAGGGTTTATTATTAACCAGGCATTATGCTAAGCACTCCATGCATATTATCTCATACAATATAACAACTTCCTATTGTTATAATTCACATTTCACAAATGAAGAAATTGGGGTTTATGGAGTTTAAGTTCTGTGACTAAGATCAAATCATAGGTCAAATTTCAAACTCAGAGCTGGCTCACTAACTCTTAACCTCTATGTTTGTTGGAAACCAGGACTGGTATTCCCAGGATCACATACTTCACCTTCTACATTTTTAAGTTGTATCTAATTCAGTGATGGGTATTTGGATCAATCTGTAAAAGCTGGAATCTTCCACATGATGTAATACCCAAATTGCTTAACAAAGACACTGTTGTTAAGAGAGCCCACTGGGTAGATTAAAGAATCAAAAGTCAAGGAGGGAGAAAAGTGTGGCATTTTGACTAAAGAGAGGAAGACCAGGGATTCAGTTTGGGAAGACTCTTTAAATTATTCTCAAGGTAAGGATTTAGACTTTCTGATTCTATGAAGCAGAATATTAGATGATAATTATGTTCTTTAGCATCTGGAATCCAAATGTATTCTAGTTTGGTTTTACCAAAGCTGTATGTCTCTAGGTCTGCTTCAGGATGGGATACAGCATTCTATTTTAGTGTGGAACAATTCAGGGAATCTCATCCTCATTTTAATTCATCCATAAGTCGTATCAGTCTCCCCCACCCCCTGCCCACCCATGGTCTTTTTTATTTTTCCTCTTCCTCCTCCTTTTCCTCTTCCTCCTCCTTTTCCTCTTCTTCCTCTTCCTTCTCCTTCTTCTCCTCTTCCCCCAATCCTTCCCTCCTTCTCCTCCTTCCCCTTCTTCCCTTCCCTTTCTCTTCTTCCTCCTTTTCCTCCTCCCACCCTCCTCTTCTTTTCTCCTTCTTTTTTTCTGTCTCTGTAATTCCCCTGTCAAAACTTTTCTGGAATGGAGCCATGCACAGGAACAGGCACCTAGTTAATACTTGTTGAATGAGTGGAGGAAGTGACACAAAAGAGCCTTCAATTATGAAGAGTTACATCTAGATAAAGGAGACGGGGGATATTCCAGGTAGAATATCTTGAGCAGTGTGGGGGTGCCTAGGGGGCTCAGTCAGTTAAGCAACTGGCTCTCAATCTTGGCTCAAGTCAAGGTCTTACAGTTTGTGAGCCCTGCGTTGGACTATCAGTGCAGAATCTGCTTGGGATTCTCTCATTCCCTCTCTCTTTGCCCTTCCCCTTCATGTGTGCTCTCTTTCTTCCTCTCAAAATAGATGAACTAAAAAAATTTAAAAACAAAACTGAGCAGTATGAATTATTTAGGGAGATCCAAGTGGCTAAATATGGCTGGAGTAAAGGCTGTGTGATAGAAAGATTGTACAGCTTAGTGACAGCTAAAAGCCAGGACTCTGGAGCCTGCTAGCTATCCATGGTTTGAATATTATTTCCACCAATCATGAGCTGTGGTTCTCTGGGCAAATGAGATAACCTCACAGCACCTACCTCATGAGGTATTAGGAAGATTAAATGAATTATAGCATAAGAAGTGCTTGGAACAGTGTATAATACATAATGAGTACTCAATAAATATGGATCCTACTATTACTACTATTATCAGGTAGGTGAGTAGTGGGTGGGTACAGGTCTTGGAGCTTCCTATGTAAAAAAGAAGAACATTTATGCCAAAAGCCACTGAGAGTTTTTGAAGATTTGTAAAAATTGAGGAGACAGGGTATGATTTGAATTTTGTGATTCTGGGACCAAACTGAAGACTGAGGAGGCAGTCCAGATGAAAAGAAATAAGGACTGAAACTAAGTCAATTCTAGGAGTTGTGGAGAGGAGAAAGAACACCTAGGGAGAGTTATCATGCTGAATCATAGGACTTGGCATCTAACTGGGTTAGAGAGAGGGCCAAATCTCAGTTGTCAGGCAGGGGAAAGTGTATGGGTAAAGATATGTCACTGAGAATGGGAATATCAGGAAAGAGGTGGATTTGGAGGAAGATGAGGAGTTTAGTTCTGTACATGGTATCTTTGGTTTTAGACATGTAAGTTTGAAGAGAACAGCCAAGTACCAATGCCCTAGTAAGCACTGGAACTGAGAAGAATCCTAGCCAATGTATTAAGTCAAGATGTTTATACATCTGGGCTTAAGAACAGTAAATTTTTTTTTGTTGATTATTTAAGATGCTACCTATACCTTAATTACAGATTGTCACAGACTTTGACTCTGGAGTTCTCTCTTGTCCAGCAAGACAGCAGACACAGAATTGAATACAAGAGAGGCTAATGTTCGGGAGGAGACAAGAGCCCCGAGTAAGGGTCCTTGCTCCATATTTATTAGGATCAGAAGGCTTACAAACGTGATGGATGTGCAAAAAGAGATAATAAAACAGTGATCATTAACTCAAGTGTGTGAGAGAAAGGGGTTTTCAAAGATATGTGGTATTATGGATTTCAGTCAATACAAAACAAAATTGCAGCACCGAGCAGATGGCTGTTTACTGCAGGTGCCAGATGCCATGTCTGTTTACCTTAACTTGTCTAGGGGATAAGACAGATGGAGGACGCTATCTCAGGGTTAACAAGGCATTTATGTATGTGTGTGTGTGTGTGTGTGTATGTATGTATATATGTATATATGTATGTATGTATGTATGTATGTATGTATGTATTTTTGTTTTTACTGATTAGCTCCAGGTAATTTTGCCTTGCTGTGGAGGTCTTTTTGTTTTATTATTAAATATAATTTATTGTCAAATTGGTTTCCACACAACACCCAGTGCTCATCCCTACAGGTGCCCTCCTAAATGCCCATAATCCACTTTCCTTCTCCCCCACCCCCCCCATCAACCCTCAGTTTGGTCTCAGTATTTAAGAGTCTCTTATGGTTTGCCTCCCTCCCTCTCTGTAACTTTTTTTCCCCTTCCCCTCCCCCATGGTCTTCTGTTAAGTTTCTCAGGATCCACGTAAGAGTGAAAACATATGGTATCTGTCTTTCTCTGTATGACTTATTTCACTTAGCCTAATACCCTCCAGTTCCATCCAGGTTGCTACAAATGGCCAGATTTCATTCTTTCTCATTGCCAAGTAGTATTCCATTGTATATATAAACCACAACTTCTTTATCCATTCATCAGTTGATGGACATTTAGGCTCCTTCCATAATTTGGCTATTGTTGAAAGTGCTGCTATAGACATTGGGGGTACAAGTGCCCCTATGCATCAGTACTCCTGTATCCCTTGGGTAAATTCCTAGCAGTGCTATTGCTGGGTCATAGGGTAGATCTATTTTTAATTTTTTGAGGAACCTCCACCCTATTTTCCAGAGTGGCTGCAACAGTTTGCATTCCCACCAACAGTGCAAGAGGGTTCCCATTTCTCCACATCCTCTCCAGCATCTATAGTCTCCTGATTTGTTCATTTTAGCCACTCTGACTGGCATGAGGTGGTGTCTCAGTGTGGTTTTGATTTGTATTTCCCTGATGATGAGTGACGTTGAGCATCTTTTCATGTGTCTGTTGGCCATCTGGATGTCTCCTTTAGAAAAGTGTCTATTCATGTCTTCTGCCCATTTCTTCACTGGATTATTTGTTTTTCGGGTGTAGAGTTTGGTGAGTTCTTTATAGATTTTGGATACTAGCCCTTTATCTGATGTGCCATTTGCAAATATCTTTTCCCATTCTGTCAGTTGCCTTTTAGTTTTGTTGATTGTTTCCTCTGCAGTGCAGAGCTTTTTATCTTCATGAGGTCCCAATAGTTCATTTTTGCTTTTAATTCCCTTGCCTTTGGAGATGTGTCGAGTAAGAAATTGCTGCGACTGAGGTCAAAGAGGTTTTTTCCTGCTTTTTCCTCTAGGGTTTTGATGGTTTCCTGTTCCACACTCAGGTCCTTCATCCATTTTGAGTTTATTTTTGTGAATGGCGTAAGAAAGTGGTCTAGTTTCATTCTTCTGCATGTTGCTGTCCAGTTCTCCCAGCACCATTTATTAAAGAGACTGTCTTTTTTCCATTGGATATTCTTTCCTGCTTTGTCAAAGATTAGTTGACCATACATTTGTGAGTCCAATTCTGGGGTCTCTATTCTATTCCATTGGTCTATGTGTCTGTTTTTGTGCCAATACCATGCTCTCTTGATGATTACAGCTTTTGTAGTAGAGGCTAAAGTCTGGGATTGTGATGCCTCCCATTTTGGTTTTGTTCTTCAAGATTACTTTGGCTATTTGGAGGTCTTTTGTGGTTCCATATAAATTTTAGGATTGCTTGTTCTAGCCTCGAGAAGAATGCTGGTGCAATTTTGATTGGGATTGCATTGAATGTGTAGATTGCTTTGGGTAGTATTGACATTTTAACAATATTTATTCTTCCAATCCATGAGCATGGAATGTTTTTCCATTTCTTTGTATCTTCTTCAATTTCCTTCATAAGCTTTCTATAGTTTTCAGCATACAGATCTTTTACATGTTTGGTTAGGTTTTATTCCTAGGTATTTTATGCTTCTTGGTGCAATTGTGAATGGGATCAGTTTCTTTATTTCTCTTTCTGTTGCTTCATTATTGGTGTATAAAAATGCAACCGATTTCTATACATTAATTTTGTACCCTGCTACTTTGCTGAATTCATGTATCAGTTCTAGCAGACTTTTGGTGGAGTCTGTCAGGTTTTCCATGTAGAGTATCATGTTGTCTGTGAAAAGTGAAAGTTTGACTTCATCTTTGCCAATTTTGATGCCTTTGATTTCATTTGTCTGTTTAGACAAACCAATAACCAGGGTAACCAGCCTAGAGGAGGGAAGAGATAAGGAGGAAAAATGGTGGGGAGAATATATCTGTATATCCAGAATTGACCTGGAATTAATCCAGGCAATGCTGCAGCACTGGTCTAGAGGAGCTGTCCATCTGGTTAAACAGGGTCTGTCTTGCTCCAGTAGATACACAGTTACCCAGTGTGGAGGGGCATGGTTTGGTGTAGGCTGGTCCTGCCTTCACTGTGGGACCCTCGGATGATCCATGAAGCCCTGCCTTGGTGGTGGTGGAGGGAGGGGGGATGGCGATCCCCCAGTCTCTTCTCCGTGGACCTGGTGGACTCCGTTTGAGTCATCCTCATTGTGCCGTGGGCCCAGACGGGGCTGTCCTTCTCGCTCCACCAACTCCCCTGACCCTGGACTTGGCTGGGAATCAAAGACCCGCTCCATGCGCTCTGACACTGGGGAAGCGCCTCTCTGTGTGGCACAATATGTGGTCTCAGTTGGCTTTGTCTGTGCCGCAGCACTTCAGGGAGGGTTGCCTTCTCCTACTGCCGACTGCCCCGCCAACCTCGCTGGGCCCTGGGGGTGGTGGGTGCAGGCAGGTTTTGTCTTTTCCCACAGTGCTCCTGAGAGGGGGCCACTTTCTCCTAGTGCAGACTGCTCCCCTGATCTACCCCCAAACCCAGGGCTGGCTCCCCTCTTCCCCAGGTGCACAAACAGGGACCCGGCCGCAGTCTGAAGAAAACCCTGCAGTTAGAGATAGGATCCCTCTCAGTCCCAGTCGGAGGTTTTTCTCTTGTCCACATACAGTCCTACACTTCCCCAGCCGCTCCTTCTCTGCCTTTTGTCTCTCCGCAGAAGGGGATCCCTCCCCTCCATGTCTACGAAGCCTGTTTTATCTTCCCCAATTCACAATCACCCACCTATCGTCTCAAGTTGTCCCATTTTCTTCCTGGTAGATTCAGTATCTTTTCCTCCCAGACTGTTGGGGTTCAAAGTCCTTTGGCTTCAGAAATTCTTTGTTTGAGAGATGCGGGAGGTATGGATCCCCCTACTTCTCCGCCATGTTGGGTGGGTGTGGCGGAGGTCTTTTTTGCCCTCTTTTCCTGTTTACCTATTCTAGGAAGCTTTAGTCCTGTGGAAGCAGATTTCTGCTCTGCTCTTTGTTCTACACTGGGCCGCTTTTGCCCTGTGGCCACTTTCTGCTCTAAGCCTTGTTAACCCATTGGTGCAAGCTCAGGGAATTCTTAAGCTTATTCCCCACAATAGATATTAATATTAAAAAGATTAACCAAACCCCATCCAGAAAATGGTGAAGTTGGGAGATTCTTTGGGCAATTCAAGAACATTATGATTTATTGTTGGACAGGAGTGACTAAAATAAAGGCATTGCTGATTAAGTTATATATTGAGGATTTTGTTAAATGACCTTCTTTGCAGTGAACTGCCTTTGATTGGACAAATAAAATATAGACATTATTTGTGCATAAATATTAACATGTGCATGTATATATGTCTGTAGTTTCTCACTTTTTAGTCATTCAAAAATTTAACTATGCCTCTGTAATTTTTCATCTTTCCCCCATAGGTATCTCTGATGAGTATATAACACCTATGTTTAGTTTTTATAAAAGTGTTGCAGAATTGAAAATGACTCAAGAAGAGTATGCTCTGCTTACAGCAATTGTTATCCTCTCTCCAGGTAATTTTATTGTTATGTTTTTATCTTTATGCCATTTGTTTATTCTCCTCCCTCTCCAGTATAATAGCAATAAAGTTTCTTAAAGAAAAGTGTAGAAGACACAGAAGCATAAAGAAAAAATAAAATGGCCTGTAATTCCACTACTCAAATGGAATCATTGTTAATATTTTAGTGTAGTTCTTCCCAGCCTTTCCTGTAAACATTAAAGTCTTTCATTGAATAATTGAGTTTGGAACACCTACTATGTACTAAACATGGTTCCAGACAATGGAGGATACAGCAGTAAAGAAACAGGCCAAATATAGCTACATAGAGCTTGCATCCTAGTAGGATGAGAAAGACAATAAATGAAGAAACAAAAATAACTTTCAGGAGGTGGTAATGGTAAAACAACTATAAAGATGAGGCTATAAGGAAGGAAAGTGGCAGCAGAATGTTATAATTGGTGGGCAGGAAAGGCTTTTCTAAGGGATTGAAATTTGAACAGGGAAGTAAAGGAAATTACATCCTTTTTAAACTTACTTTTTTTTAAGTTTATGTATGTATGTAGGTATGTATGTATGTATTTATTGAGAGAAAGAGAGAGAGAGTACAAGGAGGGGAGCGATGGAGAGAGAAAAATCCCAAGCAGGCTCTGCACTATCAGAGTGGAGATGGA
This sequence comes from Felis catus, assembly GCF_018350175.1. Classification (NCBI taxonomy): domain Eukaryota; kingdom Metazoa; phylum Chordata; class Mammalia; order Carnivora; family Felidae; genus Felis; species Felis catus. The sequence goes on from NC_058374.1 coordinate 121,033,454, forward strand.
ATGACATGGGGCTCAATCTCATGAACTGTGGGATCATGACCTGAGCCAAGATCAAGAGTTGGACGCTTAGCTGACTGAGCCACTCAGGTGCCCCTACATCTTTTTTAACATAATATAGAGCATACTATCTTTTCTTTAAAGTTTTGTTTCCCATGTCATTAAAAAATTATATTTGCAGTATATTTCAAACTTTGTTGAAATATATGTATCCCTCGTATTTATCATATTAATGTACAATCACTTGCTTAATTGTTACCATGTTTGGATATTCAGGATGTTTCCAATATTTCAATATTAGCCTTAAACCATTTTTATATATAATATTGAGGCAGAAACTAGTTGTTACTTAATTTTTTTACCATAAAACTTATAATTAAAAAAACTTCTTGACCATATATCCTAAAGCTACACACACACACACACACACACACACACACACACACGCACCCTATGACCTAGCAATTCTGCTACTTAGAATACACCCACTAGAAATGATGCTTATGTCTACCATATGGGTTACCTTTGGGGGCATGGATTAAAAGGAGAATTTAGAGAGGCTTCTGTGGTGGGCCAGTAGATGTTCTATATCTTGATCTAGTTGTGATTACATGAATATATATGTGTGTGTGTGAAAATTCATCAAGTTGAACACGTTATTTGTACATTTAGAAGTGCACATTTGTAAGTTACGTTGCAAGAAAGTTACCATTGCTATTATTATGCCAAATGAATACTTTTCTACTTTTTTATTTTGTCATCTTATTTTAAACTTCAAAACAGACAGACAATACATAAAGGACAGAGAGGCAGTAGAGAAGCTTCAGGAACCACTGCTTGATGTGCTACAAAAGCTGTGCAAGATTTATCAGCCTGAAAATCCTCAACACTTTGCCTGTCTCCTGGGTCGACTGACTGAGTTGCGGACATTCAATCATCACCATGCCGAGATGCTGATGTCTTGGAGAGTAAATGACCACAAATTTACCCCACTTCTCTGTGAAATCTGGGATGTGCAGTGATGAGCATTGCAGGAGCAACAGCATCTAGTGATTTATTTTCCTTATAATATAAATCTGATGTATAACTTTCTTTTATTTCATTTGTACCTGGTTTCACACAAGAATTTTGATGAATATTTATGCAGTAATTATGTAACTTCTACCATTGTAAATATGAAGCTAGATAGGATTACTTTCTTTACATTGTATTTTACATGGCTTCAGGGATTCTTTCACTCTAAGTGGCATGCCCTGTTTGCCTAATCAAACTGATCATTCTTCACTTCTATCTTTTGAAATAGGGAAAATTTCATTTTGCTCTTTATCTTACCTTGTTGCATATATTTTATAAAAGAGTTGTGTTCAATTTTGGCAATAAACTCAGCATAATGGCAACAGGCTTTTCTTCCAGAACAAAATTTGAAAAATATACAAACTCATTTCTTTAAATGGTCAATGACATCATATTGGGCCCGGGGGTGGGGTGATGGATAAACTCTCACAGCACAAATGGTGTTCTTCTAATCCCTGAAGAAGCTCTGGTGAATATTCATTTATTTGTAATAGCCCTCAGATTATTTCATTTGAAGTTCAAAGAGATAGCACACAGAAAAGTTAATGATTCTCCTGTGAAGTATTCCCTCAAGCAAACCCTTTCCACAATTAGGGTCTTGAAGCAGTATTTACAAATCCAGAGTATGTAGATAACTCCAGTGTTGGAATATTCCCTTTTCTCTCTTAAAAGTACTCACTATTGGCTTCAGTGCATATAATCAATCTTTTTTTTTTTTTTTTTTTTTTTGGTTTGTTTTGTTTTGCTTTTGGAAAACACTCCTACAGCTGGGTGCACAGCTGTTGTATGCTTCCCCCAAAGCAGGAATTCCTTCATTTCCTTCATTCATTGTTATACTGTTGCATTCTTCTCCCCATTATCCTTTGGTGAACACAATAAAACACCTTCTGTAAATAATGGGTTTATATCTCCCTTTCTCCTGAAGTCAGTCAAAATGAAGCTTTGCTTAGCATGCGACAGGTTTTTTGTGTTCAAATATTAGAGCAACCCTGAAGTCCTAAGCATAGTGGAAAGAGGAATGAGTTGGGGCTAGTACTAATTGGATTCCACTTGCTGCAACAAGACTTGAATCCCCATTAAGTAAAGATCCCTACAGGGACAAAGTAACTTCCAGGAGGGGTTTATAAAGAAGTGCAGAGGCAAGTTTTATGGGCTCACTGGGCAAGTCTTATGGAGGTGGGATTTCCCTTGGGCTTGGAAAGATAGCCAGGACTTCCATGGATCAGGGTGAGAGGGAGGAGGATTAAGAGTGGAAGGGGTGGCAGGAACAAAAGCAAAGGGTGGGGAGTTGTGCAGATGTTAAAAAGCACAAGTAATCTGGGGAGAGATCTAGAGTGCACAACCCTTCTTGAGCCTCGGTTTCCCCATTGTTAAATGAAGATACCAGCCCCTACCATCTCAAGGGATTTAGTTCCTGAATGAAAAGCAAGTGGGAAGTTGCAGGCTCACCAAGGAAGAGGGCTGGTAAAGAAAGGACACTTAAGATAGAGAAGTAAATTTCTGAATGCGTGAAAGATGAGATCCAGTTTAGGAAAGGAGTATGGTTTGGTGTTTCTAGATCACAAGGCATCTGTACAGAAGGTGGTGAGAAATGAGCTGGAAGGGAGAGAGGTAGGAGTTTCGCCTGTAAGTGTGGATTTATTCATGTAGTTAAGACCTTGTAATGGCAAATAATAATGCTTGTCATGTAGAAAACTGTGATACAATAAGAAATACATATTGGTGCTTTGTCCCTGGTTCCTGACACAGAGCTTCTAACACCATTGAAATTTCCTAATAGGGGTGAAAGGAGCATCTTTTGTTATTCATAACAAGCCCCTTTCAACCACACCTGAGTTTATGCTAATAAGGTGATGGGGGGGGGGGGCAGAATCTAGATGCTTCAGAATGGGAGATGTTTGCTAGAGGAACCAACCTTGTGATTAGAGAGCTGGATCTTTCCACCCCATCCCCAGACTCTGAAGTGGGGAGAAGTCAATTACCAGTGGCCAGGGATTTAATCAGTCATGCCTGTGTAATGGATGTTCCATAAATATCCCTAAATGATGGGTTTGGAGAGTTTTTTGGGTTGGTGCACACATCAAGGTGCTGGGGTACAGGGTGCTGGAGAGAGCATGGAAACACCATGTTCTCTCCCCCACCCCCATACCCAACCCTGTGCCTCTTCCATTTGGCTATTATTGAGTTGTACCCTTTATAAGAAACCAGTAATAGTAAATAAACTGTTTCCAGAGTTCTGTGAGCCATACTAGCAAATTCTCAAAATTGAAGAGGGAGTTCACCAGTAAAGATCTTATTTACAAATAAGTTCACATTCTGAGGTTCCAGATGGACATGAATTTGGGCATGGGGGCACACTATTCCACCCACTACATAGATAGAACATTTTAGTATTAATCACAACTGTTGTTATTGTAACATTTTATATCATTGAATTACTTATATATATTTATTATACATTTCTTTAAGATAAGCTAAATGTTGTTTTTAATGTAGTTGGTTCTCAATAGACTATCTGCTGAATGAGTAGTTTAATTGATTGTGAATAAATCAAGACTTCCATTGCCCCCAAATATTATCCAGTACTTCACATGAGACAAAATCCATAGATTGACACCCAAAAATATCAAGACATTAAATGCAACAGCAGCTGCCACAAAATGCAGAACAAAACAACTAATCAATCAAAACAAAACAAAACAGGGGCGCCTGGGTGGCACAGTCGGTTAAGCGTCCGACTTCAGCCAGGTCACAATCTCGCGGTCCGTGAGTTCGAGCCCCGCGTCAGGTTCTGGGCTGATGGCTCAGAGCCTAGAGCCTGTTTCCGATTCTGTGTCTCCCTCTCTCTCTGCCCCTCCCCCGTTCATGCTCTGTCTCTCTCTGTCCCAAAAATAAATAAACGTTGAAAAAAAAATTAAACAAAACAAAACAAAACAAAAAAAGCAACAACTACGGTATTTTTAAAAAATTCCAGGGGCTCCTGGGTGGCTCAGTCAGTTACGCACCTGACTTTGGCTCAGGTCATGATCTCGCAGTTTGTGAGTTCAAGCCCCACGTTGGGCTCTGTGCTGACAGCTCAGAGCCAGGAGCCTGCTTCAGATTCTGTCTCCCTCTCTGCCCCTCCCCCACTCACGCTCGGTCTCTCTCTCTCTCTTCAAAAATAAATATTAAAAAAATGAAAAATAAATAAAAATTCTAGTATACCTAACATACAGTGTTATATTAGTTTCAGGTATGCAATATAGTAATTCAACAATTCTATATATTACTCAGGGCTCATCAAGATAAGTGAACACTTAATCCCCTTCACCTATTTCACCCATTCCCCTACCAACCTCCCTGTGGTAACTGCCAGTTTGTTCTCCGTAGTTAAGAGTCTGTTTTTTGGTTTGTCTCCATTTTTCTCTGTTCATTTTTTTCTTAAATTCCACAAATGAGTGAAATCATATGGTATTTGTCTCTTCTCTGACTTATTTCACTTAACATTATACTCTCTAGATCCACCCATGTTGTTGCAACTGGCAAGATTTCATTCTTTTTTATGGATAAATAATGGTCCACTGTATATACTTACATATATATACATACATATGTAAGTGTGCATGTGTGTGCTTCTGTGTGTATCACATCTTTATCCATTCGTCTATCGGTGGACACCTGGGCTGCTTCCATAATTTGGCTATTGTAAACAATGTTGCAAGAAACATAAGGGTGTGTATATCTTCTCAAATTAGTGTTTTTGTATTCTTTGAGTAAATACCCAGTAGTGGAATTACTGGATCATATGGTAGTTCTATGTTTAATTTTTTGAGGAACCTCCATAATGTTTTCCACAGTGGCTGCACTAGTTTGCATTACCACTAATGGTGCATGAGTTCCTTTTCTTCCACATCCTTGCCAACACTTCTTGTTTCTTGTATTTCTTGTATTTTCTTGTTGTTCTTTGTATTTTTGACTGTAGCCATTCTGACAGGTGTGAGGTGATATCTCATCGTGATTTTGAATTTCTCTGATGATTAGTGATGTTGAGCATCTTTTCATGTGTCTGTGGCTATCTGTATGTCGTCTTTGGAGAAATGTCTGTTCATGTCTTCTATCTTTTAAATTGGATTATTTGAAAAAAATAAATTGGATTATTTGTTTTTGTGGTGTTGAGTTGTATACGTTCTTTGAATATATATATTTTATTTCAGAGAGAGAGAGAGAGAGCGTGAAAGTGGGGGAGAGGGAGAGAGAGAGAGAAAGAGAGAGAGAGAGAATCTTAAGCAGGCACCACGCTTAGTGCAGAGTCTAACTCTGGGCTCAATTCCACGACTCTAGGATCATGACCTGAGCTGAAACCAAGAGTAGGACACTTAACTGACTGAGCCACCAGGCGGCCTGAGTTCTTTATACATTTTAGATACTAACCCTTTATCAGATATGTCATTTGCAAATATCTTCTCCCATTTCATAGGTTGCCTTTCAGTTTTATTGTTTCCTTTGCTGTGCTGATGTAGTCCCAATTTATTTTGTGATTTCCCTTGCCTCAGGAGACATATCTAAAAAAGTGTTGCTATAGCTGATGTCAGAAAAATTACTGCCTGTGTTTTCTTCTAGGACTCTTGTGGTTTCAGGTCTCACACTAAGTTCTTAATCCATTTTAAACTTATTTTTGCAACTATGGTATATTTTAAGCACTAGAGCATTCTTTCAGGGCTGTGAAAAAGCCAAATCATATCTCAACATCCAAGGTGCATATGATTTTGAAGGTTCTTCTGTATTCTGTAGAGATGTTTGGTTAGTCAGATAAATGATTATTCCTAATGTAACAACTTTTTTTAAAACTTAGATTTCCAAGCACGGTACTTTCTTAAAGTAGGTACATCTTCATAATTCTGGCAAAGTCATCACTTATAATAGACTTTGTCATCTGATGGACACAGACTGGTGAGACTTGCTGTACATGTTCTAACCATGGCAATTTCAAGTAAAATAAGGACCTCTAAAATATGGCTATTAACCTAACCACTAATTAGAAAATCTACACATGAAAGTAGATTGTACCTCATTAAGTGGAACCCTCAATTAGTAATTGCAGTGTTAAAATCAAGATAGGTAAGATGGTGAGTGAACTTAGGGTGTGGGTTACTAACTGGGAGTTAATGTAAAAGTGAGGTTTAGAAAGCAACAGGAGAACTTTCTTACTTTTTGTACAGAAAGTAAAAAGCAGGGAAAAGCACAGGAAGGGAAGGGAACAGAAGGGAAAAGCACCAAGAATCAAAGAATTTAGAAGAGAACTCCTCACCCAATCTATACATTTATTCAGTGAAGGATATGGGCTTAAAGAGAAGTGATTTAATGGACTTTTAAAAAAATGTTTATTTATTTTGAGAGAGAGAGCACATAGGGGAGGGGCAGAGAGACAGGGAGAGAGAAAAAGCCCAGGCAGGCTCTGCTCTGTCAGCACAGAGCCCAATCTCACAAACTGTGACATCAAGACCTGAGCTGAAATCAAGAGTTGGACAGTTGGACACTTAACTGACTGAGCCACCCAGGTGCCCTTGCATAGACTTTTTGATTGCAGAGTCACTTTCTTCCACACTGTCTTATATCTTTATAAGGCACAGAAGTTACCAAGACAAACTACAAAGATAATGAAAATAAAAAGAAAGCAAGCATGAAATATCCTGCTGCCAGTTTCAGTATGTGCTTCAGAAATACTAAGTGGTGTGTGTGTGTGTGTGTGTGTGTGTGTATGAGGGAGAGAGAGTACATATAGGAGTACAACATACTTTCAACTTTTATTAAGTGGTATTCAAATGTTTAGGCACATAGTATGCGTGTAAGAAAAAAAAAACGAACGACTTGTCAAACAACTCTGTAGAGAAGTGGCCAGATTTTTATATTAGGCCCCAACAAATCCAACTTAAAGCTACAACTCCACTTCAAAATTTGGCTAAATGATGTCACGTGACAAACTGTCCTTTAGTTTTAAACAGAAACATTATAAAACATGTGTTTATTTGAACAGCAGGGCCTGTGCAAATTGATCTGCTGCAGTCAGGGGGAGCAAAGGGTTCTGGGATTAACTTTAGTCAAAAAGGAGCAACCACTCCAGGGCATCAGGTTCAATTACCACTTAGACGGTCAAGGTTTGAATGGCCATCTGACCCACCCACCCCAGAACGTAAGCTCTGTGAGAACAGGACCCTTTGTGCTAGGAGAGAGTCTGGTGCAGAGCAAGTAGTTGATAGTATTTATCGAATTGACTTCTCAAATCTGTGTCTCCTGCATCAGCCAGTTTAAACCACTTCAGACCTAACCACCCTGCATGTTCCTCTCACACTTCAAACTGAAACCAAAATGCAGTTTTCTTTCCCCACATTCCTTAGATGTGCACTGCTGTCACATGGTAACCAAGTCCAGATAAGTCAGCCTCTTAGGTATCTCCAGAGACCTCTTCCTCTCCAGCTGTATCACTTTTGAATTAGTTTAGGCGATGGCTAACTTTTTTTTTGGGGGGGGGAATTGTCGCCAGTCTTATTCTATTCTTCAAAAATCCTTGGAAACTGTTTTTTGTTTTTTTCTGAAACCTCATACCCCTTTAATAGCTAATCCCAAACGGCTTGCAAGAAAAATTCTAAATTCCTGAGCACCTACCAGGCCTTTCATCGTGCCTACGCCTCCAGCTTGACCCATCTCCCAGTCCCCAAGCTTTAGTCATTCAAAACTACAATTCCCAGAACATTCCAGGTGCTCTCACATCTCTGGAAACGTGATGAGCACTCCTTATTCGCAATTATCCTCGCTCTTGGCAGATTCCTATTCATCCTTCAAAACTCAGCTCCTTTTGAACCTCTGATGGTCACCCTCCGTGACTGTTGGGGGTTTCCTCTCTGGCACACCTTCACTGAGCCTGTACCAGGCCGCTGAGCACTTTGGAGGCGGGGACTGTCTTCATTTTAGTCTCAGCAAAGCAGCAGCAGAACCTCCTCATTGTTCCTGATGAGTGAATGGAGGCATAAACGCTAGAGAGAGAACCTCACTCCAGGGGAACGCCCTCACGTTACAGATGGGAAACTGAGGCCCGGGGAAGTGCCGTGACCTGACAAAATCCCACAAGAGGGGAAGGATCTGGGCCTCCAGGCTTTTGGCCATTGATTTTTTTTTTCTTCTTCACTATTAGCAAGCCAGTTACAGTTAGAGACCTATTTATTGCTACATCGAACTCCAGTCTCTGCTTTATTTAAACCCTCACAGCAGCTAATAAGCGTCCCTCATTGTGATAAGGTTAAATTTTTTTTTTTTTTTTTTTTTTTTTTTTTACTCCGTTGCCTGGTATGTTTCCTGAGGAGCCAACATCCTCTTTTTGCTTCCAGTTGTGACTGGGAGTTACAGGATCCTCTCCATCTTTCACCACCAACCCCTCACAGGAAGAGGGACCTCTGTCAGGAAGCGACTCCCATTCCTGCTGGGTGACAGTTTGTCTCCGGAAACCGTGGCGCCCTCAGTACAGCCAGATCTCCAGTGGCTTAGGGTTGGTAAGGGCTCTTCAACAGATGTGAATAAAACTCCGGGCAACGCCCTTGAACTCTACCTTGCAACTCTTCAGGATGTTTGGAGGCGATGCTGCCTCACCTCTTATGCCTATCGGGACAAATATCGGGGCTGCTGAGGTCGCGTAGGGGCCAGATGCGCGGACTCGCTCCGTGACCGAGCCACTTTGCCTTTCGGTTGAAAAGCGGGGTTTGGCCACCAGAGTTGGGAGACGCCAAGAGGAGGAAGGCGGGGCACCCGGGGCTGACTGAGACGCGCGCGCGGGTCGCGTGCTCCCGGCGGTCGGGGCGGGGCCTCCAGCCACGCCCTCCCTCCGCCTTCTGATTGGTCCTTTCGAAACAGGCGGCGAACCGCTGCGAGCCCGGAGGCTTAGGCGGAGGCGGCGGCGGTTGGTCAGGGGCGTGCCGGCTCCGCACAGATTGAATTGAGATGTCACCCCGCAGGAAGAAGTGACCATCCCGCGCCAGGGCGAGTGAGTACTTCCCCGTTTGCCTTCTTTTTAACTCGCGAGCCTTCCCTCGCCTTCTAGGGGCTGCTGCCCCTCAGGTGCCGGTCGGGGGACCCCCACCCCCACCCCCCTTCTCGCGCTCAGCGGAGTCCAAGCGGTGGTTTGTTTGGGGCTGCGGGATCCAAGAAGTTCTGCGATTGGCCCGCCGCAGAGTTCGCGTCGTCTGATTGGTCCTTGGGGCTGTCAAGGTGAAGTTTTGCCTGCCCTCTCCTGCCCACCCTTGTGTGTGGCGTGAGGGGCAACAGGTGTGCAGGGGCGGGGGGACGGCAGGTGCAGACACAGTAGGTGGGGAAAGAGGTATCCGCCTTTACCGCTCTGCTTTGGAATCTAGAGAGGGATCAGAGCCTGCAGTTTAGTTGAGGGTCTCCGGGGGCACCCTTATCCCCAAGCGCGTAGCACAGATAAGGGTCACTTGATTCCTCAACACCACCCTTTGGAAGAATGAATGAAGTTACTGACCTTGGGGAGAGAATGACACAGACCTTCCTTTTTGCCTGCTGGCAGAGTTGACAGCTTCTTCCCTGCTTGTTCTCTCTGGTCCGGGCAGGGCTCTGCTTTCCCACCTGCAGCCCTCAGCTTGGAGGGCTGCCTTGCGGGAGGATTGCAGAAGAAAGGGAAGGCTTGTAGATTGCTCTGGAAATCCAGGGAGAACTTGGAAAGCTTGCTTCCTCATGGAGTCACTGCTGGTTCCTAAGTAATCTTTTCAAACCCAGGGATTGAATTTTATGGATTTAAGAGTGCTTTACGGGACGCACGGTGGAGTTGCTGATCCAGTCTTTAAGTGAAGAGATGGGGGTGTTTTTTTTTGCAGGCCCAGTCCAAGTCACGCTTTGGGTTTTGTTTTGCTCGGATGAAGCGCGCGAACAACTACTTTCTCAGAAGATAAGCAGTTAGTGAACTGCTGTTTGATCACCTCTCTTGGCGCTTAAATTGTTAAGAATTGGAATTCTCACCACCTCAGATTTTCTTTGGGAGGAGATTGGAATGGATTTGAATGAAAAAGTGGAAACCGATGAGAATTTTCTCGCGTAGATTCTGATACAAGTTGTCTGACTCATCTGTTTCAAAAGCTCGTTAAAAGCCAACCGACTTTGGATAGTAGATGCCTCTGCTATTTTGACATTACTGAATTAAAAGTAATATTTCTCGGGGCGCCTGGGTGGCGCAGTCGGTTAAGCGTCCGAGTTCAGCCAGGTCAAGATCTCGCGGTCCGTGAGTTCGAGCCCCGCGTCGGGCTCTGGGCTGATGGCTCAGAGCCTGGAGCCTGTTTCCGATTCTGTGTCTCCCTCTCTCTCTGCCCCTCCCCCGTTCATGCTCTGTCTCTCTCTGTCCCAAAAATAAATAAACGTTGAAAAAAAAATTTAAAAAAAAAGCAATATTTCTTTTCAGCATAGCAGAGTTGCTAAACATTCAGGCTCGAAATCAGGTTTTACCATGTGTGTGACCTTAGGCAAGTTGTTTAATCTTTCTAAGGCTAAATAAATTTCCTAATCTGTGAAAGAAGGTTAATATTAGTTCCCTACCTTATTGATGGAAAGGTTGCTATGAGGATTAAATGAAATAATCCATGTACATGGTTTAGTACAGTGCCCGGCACACAGCTATTATTATTTCTGTGCTGTTTAATTTGTATTGAAAGTTTCAAGCTACACCCAAAGGGCTGAGAGAGCAGAAGGTAAAAGCAGTGCCAGAGGCAGCGATGAGTTCTCATTCATTGATTAATTTAATGCCTGTAAAGCATTAAAAATAGTATCTGGCACATACTAAATACTGTTACTATTTATCAGACTCATTATTACCTAGGATGTGCAGGTATGTGTTTTAGGTGCTTAACTTACATTATTGTTAAACCTGTAAGTAATCCTCCCTGTAATAGATGAGGAAACTGAAGCTCAGAGAAAGCAAATAGCCTACTAAGTCCTCCTGGAATTCAGTCCACGCTTTTCTTTGTGTCACACCACCCTTCATTTATATTCCAGCACTATATAACTTCTCTGCACAGAGTTGTTTGTGTGGCCCAGGTTCATTTCTGCCATGGGCATAGGTTTATTTTGAACACTTCTTTAATTAAAAAAAAATAATGAAATAATTTGTGATGGTAGATCAAAGTGTGTGATAAGAGAATAAAGTCAGTAACAAATGTGGTATTACTAAAACACTAAATGAGTCCAGTGGTGTTTGGAGAATTTGCCAATTTAGAAATAATGTTTCCCAGTTTGTATTTTTCCATTTAGCTTTTGTGTATTCACTATATTTTTACTATGCAGCACTCCTCTATTGTTCCCCCCCCCCCCCCCCCCCCCCCCCGTAAATCTCAAGTTTGGAGATAAGAGAAGAAAGTTCAGTTATTTCAATAATATTTCCAAGCCTACTGTTGATGAGGAAAGTAAGGGATTAAGGTTAATATGTATTGTTAGATTTTACTTTCTTACAGTAACATGTCTGTGTATGTCTGCGTGATTGTGTGCATGTGTTTTGCTTTCTTGTTACCTATTGCTTTCTGTACTTTGATATCAGATACACCTGTACATACCTAATAAACCATGTGATATACATGGAATTTGAGAGAGTAGGAAGCTTGAGTCTGTCAGTAAGTTTGTCCCACTGCCAGTTTCCCCATTTTTAATTGAAATTTAACTGCCACAGAGAAATGCCTCAGAAGCCATGCTTACAAGATAAGGCAGTAATTACAATTGTATTTCTTCAGTGTTTCTCATTCTAAAAAGTTTTCTCATGCTATTACTTTGCTACAGAGTAGTTTGTTTTAACAGAGTTACCACGTATTTTATAAATCACTAATTTCCAAAGAACTAGAATGTAATAAAATGTAGCGAATGCACTAAATGTTAATTTCATCTTTGATGTTGAAAGCTTTCAGGAATTTATAGTACAAAGACCATCAGTCATGTGATAGATATTGCCGAAGTGCTGACTAATAGAGACTTCTGCCTACTATCACACGCCATATATTTTTCTGTAACAGTATAATATTAGCTATGGTGAAGAACTCCTTTTACATAGAGTTTTAAACATAATGACATTTTTTCTTGATGGATGACTTGTTACTATTTTTTATTCTAAAAATAAAATTGGCTGTTGAAAAACTTGTTTGTGCAGGAGTTTTTCTTTTTCACACCTTCCCTCCCCCAATTTAGAAAACATTGTGATCCTAATAACATACATACTGCTCTGCAGATTGCTTTTGGTCACATAATGTATAATAGACATCTTTTCATAGCAGTAGATATAGCTCTTCCTTTTTCAAGTGGCTGAATAATGTACTGCAACTTATTCGAGCACCTTCCTGTTAATAGATGCTTTATGATGTTTTTACATTTCTTTATATTAGTGTTTGTGTATGTGTATGTTTTCCATAGAGTCTTTTAGTTTATCATATATAAAGGCTAACTGATTGTAAGTTGTTTAAAAATTTTTATGATAAATGAATAGTTCTATCAAACATAAAATTAAGTTATTCAGGTGGAATCTCTATGAAACATTGCAAGAGAAAAATTTCAAATAGAAAAGCAAAGACCTTGAACAGTCTTTATAATTTTGCAACAAATGAACAGTCTTTATAATTTTGCAAATAACGTGATTTTTTATGAAGCTCTAAGAATCTTATTTCTTTCTTTTGAGTCTTCATCTGTTTTGGGAGCTGCTTTTTCCTTAAATGCACGTACCACAGATTTACTTCATTATTGTTTCATGTTCCCTTTAGTGATAAATGCAACATTTATTGTATTTAGGAGTAAGTCTGGTACTAATTTTAGCACTAATTTCTATATTGTAGTAGAAGAAATGGAGAATGTTACCCACCCACCCCCCAAGATTCTTATTTTATAAAGTATAGAGTAAAATAGAAGCATGTATTGATTGCTGTGTACCCTAAAGTGGGGAGGGAGTTCATGAGGTTTTTTTTGTGTTTTTTTTTTCTTTTTTCTTAGAGGAATTGAATCTCAAAATTGGTAGGAGGGAGTCTTGAGGAAAGGAGGAGAAAGATTGTTGCATGTAGATAGATCATCATGTCAAAGTCCCAGAGATGAGAGAGCATGCTCAAAGGGCCTGAAAGAAGTTCAGTATAGCTGGAGTGTGAGGATCAAGAGAAGAGGCTAGCAGGAACCTATAAAGCTTTGTTAGCTTTGTTGGGGAGTTGGGGCTTTATCCTGAAGGCATTGGAGGGTCATTAAGGGTTTTAAGCAGGGGAGTAGTAAGATGTCCTCAGATGAGTGTTTGTGAAGGATCGGTCTGGCTGTAGTACGTGAAGAGCAGGTTGGAGACTTGCAAGGCTGGAGAAAAGGTGACTGATTGGAAGCTGTTTCAGTAAAACTAGAGAGAGGTGATGGTGGCTTGAACTAGAGGGGTGGCCATAGATCTTGAAGAGAAAACTTAGAGGTACAAGCAATAAGATATGGTCACAGATTGTTTTGACTGAGGGATTCAAGGAGGCGGTGGAGGCGTGGGAGAGGAAGGAATCATGGATGACCTGTTTAACTTGGCGAATGTTGGTGCTGTTCCTTGTAGTAAACACAGGAAGCTTTTGTAAATGTTTAAATGAGTGAGTAAATGAATAAATGATCTCAGTTACACAGAGGCAGGGCCCTTTGGTGGTGATGATGATGGTGATGATGATGATGGTAGACAATGCATAGCACAATGGGTTGGTTTCACCTATAAATTTTGCATGTTTTTTTGTTTGGTTGGTTTTGTTTATATTTTAGCATACTATTTACAACTGGTGCCATTTTCCTCATTGCTTCAAACATGATGGGCTCGCTATATCTTCTAAGCATGTTCTGGATGTGTATCACTTTCTTCAGGCCAAATGTCTTGACCCTCTGGGTGCAGTTTCCATTCTCCACTTAAGATGTGTATTACTTTCCTATTACTACTAGAACACATTACCACAAACTTAGTGGTTTAAAACAACACAAATGTATGATCTTATGATTTGAGAGGTCACAAATCAGAAATGAGCTAAAAAAAGAAAAAAAGATATTGTCAGGGCTTCCTTCTTTCTGGAGGCTCCAGGGGAAAGTCCATTTCTTTCCCTTTTCCAGCTTTGAGAGGATGCCTGTATTCCCTGACTCCTTCCTCCATCGTCACAGCCCTCAGCGGCACAACCCAAATCTGTCTCCCTCTCTGCCTCTTTTCTATCATGATATCTCCTTTTTTCTCTCTGCTTCTCACTTTGCCTTCTCTGACTTTTCTGCATCCTTTTTAAAAATAAAATGTATTTCTTTTTATTGAGGCACAGTTGACACATCATGTTATATTAGTTTCAGATGTACAGTATACGTGATTTGATATCTGTATATCTTGTAAAATGGTCACCACAGTAAATCTAGCTAGCATCCATCCCCATACATGGTTATAATTGTTTTTCTTGTGATGAGGACCTTTAAGTTTACTTTCTTACCAGCTTCCAAATATGCAATAAAATATTAACTATAGTCAGTCACCATGCTATAATTATATCCCCATGACTTACTTATTTTATAACTGTAGGTTGTATCCTTTGACCCCCTTTACTCATTTTGCCCACCCCCTACTCCTCCCTCTGGCAATCACCCATCTGTTCTCTTTATCTGTAAGCTTGGTTTGTTTGTTTAGATTCCACCTATAAATGAGATCATACAGCATTTGTTTTTCTCTGACTTATTTCACTTAGCATAATGCTCTTCAGGTCCATTTATGTTGTCACAAATGGCAAGATTTCATTCTTTTTTTTATGGCTGAATAATATTCCATTGTATTTGTGTACTACATCTTTATCCATTCATCCATCAGTTGACACTTACATTGTTTATGTATCTTGGCTATTGTAAACAATGCTGTAGTGAACATGGAGGTGCATATATCTTTTTTGAATCACTGCTTTCATTTTCTTTGATTAAATACCCAGAAATGGAATTGTTGGATCATGTGGTAGTTTCATTTTCATTTTCATTTTTTTTTTTTTTTTTTTTTTTTTTTTAGGAAATTCCATACTGTTTTTCATAGTGGCTATATCAATTTACATTCCCACCAACAGTGCATGAGTTTTCCTTTTCTCCACATTCTCACCAACACTTGTTATTTCTCATCTTTTTGATGATAGCCATTCTGACAGGTGTGAGATGATATCTCATTGTAGTTTTGATTTGCATTTCCCTAATGATTAGTGATGTTGTCTTTTCATGATGTCTTGCTGCCTGCCCATCTGTATGTCTTCTTTGGAAAATGTCTGTAAAGGTAAGGTCCTCTGACCATTATTTAATCAGATTTTTCTTTTTCTTTTTCTTTTCCTTTTTTTTTTTTTTTTTTTTTTTGCTATTGAGTTGAATTGGATATTAAGCCCTTATCAGATATGTGATTTGCAAATACTTTCTCCCATTCCATAGGTTGCCTTTTCATTTTGTTGTTGGTTTTCTTGTTGTGTGTCAGCTTTTTAGTTTGATGTAGTCCCACTTGCTTATTTTTGCTTTTGTTGCCTTTGCCTTGGGAGTAAGATACAAAAAATCATCTCCAAGACTGATGTCAAGGATCTTACTGCCAATGTTTTCTTCTAGGAGTTTTATGGTTTTAGGTCTTACATTCAAATTCAAGCCTTTAATCCATTTGAGTTAATTTTTGTGAATGGTGTAAGATAGTGGTCCAGTTTCATTTTTTTGCATGTGGTTGTCCAGTTTTCCCAACATCATTAAAAAAAATTTTTTTTAATGTTTATTTATTTTTGAGGGACAGACAGAGAAAGTGCGAGTGGGGGGAGGGGCAGAGAGAGATGGAGACACAGAATCTGAAGCAGGCTCCAGGCTCCAGGCTCCAAGCTGTCAGCACAGAGCCTGACTGGGCTTGAACTCACAAACCATGAGATCAGACCTGAGCCGAAGTTGAATGCTTAACTGACTGAGCCACGCAGGTGCCCCTGCCCAACATCATTTATTAAAGAGACTGTTCATTCCCTATAACATATTTTAGGCTCCTTTGTTAAAAATTGACCACAAACATGGGTTTATTTTTGGGTTCTCTAATCTGTTCTATCGATCTGTATGTCTGTTTTCATGCCAGTACCATACTGTTTTTGTTGTTGTTGTTATTGAAGTGTAATGTAACACACATTGTTACTTTAGCTTCAAGTGTACAACATAGTGATTCCACAAATCTATCCATTATTCTGTACTTATCGCAAGTGTAGCTACCCATACTGTTTTGATTATTGCAGCTTTGTAATATAGTTTTGAAAACAGGGAGAGTGATGTCTCTAGCTTTGTTTTTCTTTCTTAAGATTGCTTTAGTTATTTGGAGCCTTTTGTGGTTACATACAAATTTTAGGATTGTTTGTTCTGTTTCTGTGAAAAATGCCATTCGAATCTTGGAAGGGATTGCAATGAATCTGTAGATTGCTTTGGGTAATATGGACCTTTTAAAAACATTAATTCTTCTAGTTTAAGAGCATGAAATATCTTTTCATATATTCGTGTCTTTAATTTCTTTCATCAATGTTTTACAATTTTCAGTTTGTACACATCTTTTACCTCCTTGGTTAAATTTATTCCCAGGTATTTTATTCTTTATGATGCCACTGTAAATGGGATTATTTACTTAATTTCTCTTGCTGATAATTTATTATTAGTGTATAGAAACAATAGATTTTTCTTAAAAGTTTATTTGTTTTGAGAGAGAGAGAGAGAGAGAGAGAGAGAGAGAGAGAGAGAGAGAGAGAACATGAGCAGGGGAGGGACAGAGAGAAGGAGAGAGAGAATCCCAGGCAGGCTCTGCGCCATCAATTCAGAGCCTGACATGGAGCAAAACAACAGATTTTTATGTATTGATTCTTGTCTAAATGTTGAATTCATTTATTAGTTCTAAGAATTTTTTGGTGATCTTTACAGTGTTTTATATGTAATATCATGTAATGTACAAATAGTGACAGTTTTATTTCTTTCTAGTTTAGATATTTTTATTTTTTCTTGCCTAATTGGTTTGGCTATGACTGCCAAATACTATGTTGCATAAAAGTAGAGAGAGTAGGGATCCATGTCTTGTTTTTGATTTTAGAGGAAAGGCATGGGGCGCCTGGGTGGCGCAGTCGGTTAAGCGTCCGACTTCAGCCAGGTCACGATCTCGCGGTCCGTGAGTTCGAGCCCCGCGTCGGGCTCTGGGCTGATGGCTCAGAGCCTGGAGCCTGTTTCCGATTCTGTGTCTCCCTCTCTCTCTGCCCCTCCCCCATTCATGCTCTGTCTCTCTCTGTCCCAAAAATAAATAAACGTTGAAAAAAAAAAAAACGTTTAGAGGAAAGGCATTCAGTTTTTGACCATATGATGTTGGCTATGGGCTTGATATATATGACCTTTGATATGTAGTGTTCCCTTTATACCCAGTCTGTTGAGAGTTTGTCTTATAAATTGATGTTGAGTTTTGTTAGAATGCTATTTCTATATCTATTGAATGATTATATGATTTTTATTTTTTAGTTTGTTAACATGGTATATACCATGTTGATTGATTTGTGCATATTGAACCATCCTTGCATTCCTTGAATAAATCCCACTTGATCATGGTGTATGATCCTTTTAATGTATTGTTGAATTCAGTTTGCTAATATTTTGTTGAGGATTTTTGCATCTATGTTTATCGGTGATTTTGGCCTCTGCATCCTTCTTATAAAGAGTCTTGTGATTACATTGAACTCACCAAGATCATCTGTTATCCCAAAGTCTTTAATTTACTTAATCTGTAAAGCACATCTTGCTCACACACAGATTCTGGGGATTAGGATGTAGACATTTTGGGGAGTCATTATTCTGTCTACCACAAGTGGAGTTTATTTAAGATGTAATAAAAATGTACTGTCCACTGAGGCATACAAATTCCTGAGTAGCACATTGCTTCCAGAATCCTTGCCTCTTGGCACAGCTATTCTGTCCTTTTCACTTGGATACTCTGCCTATATGCCATTTTTAGTCGTTTTCTTTTTCTTAGTGATTCTAAGGCTTCTCACTTGACCTGCTGGTACCTTAACCAGTAACCACTGTACATATTTCACTTTGGACATGCTGGGTGAAAGGCAAAATCATTTATCAATTTAGGTTACATAATAAATGAAAATAATAAAGAATACCAAAAATGGTCTCCCAGTAGATACTTGTCTACTATGTAGCTGCTTCTAACCTACTGTCACATTTTGTTCTACAACAAAAGCAGTGTGGAGAAGGGAGACAACCCAGTTTTCCCCAGAGATTTTGAAATTTTTCCTACCAAAAATGTTTCCTAAACTTTAGGCTTGAATACTTTTTTCAATACTGTTTCCAACAGCAGTCCAGGAACTTATAGTTGGTGAAGCAATGTACAGAAATAATACAAAATGATATGAAGCAGTGTAAAGGACGTGATTGAGAAATGCTATGTGAATTCAAGAGTTAAAGATAAAATCAGAAGTAATTCAGACCAGTCAGGAAGGCTACTGGGAAGAGGTAATAAATTATAAGCCCAGTTAGCTGAGATGATCTTAGATGAGGGATCTTTTCAACTCTTCTTTCTCTATGTCCTTTGCTAACTCCTCTCATGTCTAAATGTTGGATTTTGTCAGGACTTGTTCTTAGGCCTTTATCACTGTTTTCTCCATTTCTTTCTTAGATGATCTCATTCTTTTCAGTGGCTTTACCTCCCAAGTATTTGCTGACAATTTCTACCTCCTTGAACTTTTTTCTTAGCTCTAGAATAGTATTTCCAACTGCTAGATCGACACGCCCACTTGGCTGTCTTTAAAGGCTTCTCAAATTAAACATGACCAAAGCACAGCACTTTTGACCTGTTAGTACTCTGTTCCCTGCTTTGATCTATTCAGACTCCCATTATCCTCATCTCCCACTAACTATTTGCTCAGTTGCTTAAGTCAGAAACCTGGGAGTCATTCTTAATAGTTCACTCTGTCCTTAACATCCCTCCTATCCACCTCTCCATTTCTAACCATTATCAAGTCTTGGTTCTAACTGAAGTGGATATCAAATCCATCCACTTCTCTTGAGTAGAGACACTATCCACATTCTAGTTCAGTCACCATCATTTGTCACCAAACTACTGCAGTACTGCAGTAGATTCCTAACCCTTCCTCTGCTAAGCACCTCTCCACCTCATTTCCTGTATGCTCCCATTTCCTATATGGTCTCACTGTTTCTACCCCTGTCTTTGTCTCCTTCTTTCATTGATTCCCCTGGTTCTTTTTCCCATCTCTACCCATTCGCCTTTCAGTTTCCTTCCCACTTAAACCCATTACTCTTAAACCCATTACTATTAATGGGTTTCTCTCTTAAACCCATTACTATTTCATTCCCATACTCCTCTCTCCCCCTCAGAGAGTTCTTTTGAAACTATGAGTTAGATCGTCTCTCCCTTGGTTAAAGCTCTTCCATGGTTTCTCACTGCTCCTAAAATGAAATCTAATTTCCTCAACATGGTCTTTGTAATGGGGCTGCTGCTTAATGTTTCAACCCCATCCTAAGCCACACATTCTCCATGCTTCAGCCATAACTGCTTCTTTCAGTTCTAGGTATGTGCCACATTCTCTCTTCAAAGTCTTTACAAAAATTATTCTCTATACTTAGAACTCTTCCTCTCTTTCTCTGGCTAAATCCTATCATTCTTCAAATTCATGTTTTCCGTCCAGCAAAACCATTTCTAATCATTCAATCTAAGTCTAAAGTAGCTGTTTCCTTCCCTGTTCTTTTCTTCAAAGCAGTTATCATGATTTAACACTGTGTATTCATTTGTGTGGTTGCTTTTTTTTTTTTTTTTTAACCTTCCCACTGGTGTATTCATTCCGTAAGGGCAGTCACACGTCTGTTACATTCATTACTGTGTCTCTTGCCTATGGTGCTAGTTCACTGCAGAGGAAGAGTAAATGCTTGTTGAATAAATGAATGAATATACACCACATGGAAAAGCATACAGCCTGAACCTCAGTATAGCCACAGAAACGAACGAAACTGAGGGAGAACAATGAGGAGATAGGCTGAATGGAGCAAAGGGCCTATGTTAGATAAATTCCTAAAGACTTTTATTCTAGCCAACAGAATTGTGAGTCATAAATTAATATGTGAGTATCCTCCCAATTATGACATGGGCATTTTATAGCTTTTACTTTCACTTATAACTATATTTATTTATGTTAGTAAAATAAGTTATCCATATTATGTTTAATGATTTCTGAGTGTTATTAGCCTTATCTCTTTTTAATTTGATGTTATGTTAAATAAACTATAATTATGTCTCATCACAGTATTAATTATACCAACTAATTTGTTAAGTGCTAGTTATCTGTCAGGTCCTTTATATGTATCATCTCACTTAATCTTTATAATAACCATATGAAGGAGGTGGTGGTATCTCATTTTACAGATGAGAACACTGAGAATCAGAGAAATTAAGAATCCCAAGGTCATATAGTTAATATGCTAGACCTGGAATTCAAACCAGATGTGTCTGCTATTTTTTACTACTATAGCTGGTGTCTCTATGGTGACTTGTTTTAGAACACATTAAAAAAGTGAAATATGTTTTGTATGACTATAACATTTCTATTTTCCCTAGTAGGCAATTAGAAAATATTTAACTCAAAATTTTAAAGCTAAGAAATTTTTTCCCCCTGAACAAATCAGAGAGGATATCTTTTACAACTATTTTTCTAAATGAAGCCTTGAAAAATGATGACATGGTTTTTGACATACAGAAAGGTGTACAGACTAGTATAACACCTGTGTTCTCACCACTTATCTTGAAATAAAATCTTACCAGTACAGTTGAAAGCCATTTCTCCTCAATCTCATCTTCCTCCCTCTCCTCAGCAGTAAACATTATCCCACTATCCCAACTTTGGAATTTATCATATCCGTGCAGCTTATGTATCTTGGCAATAATCTGGTGTCTGAGTATGATATGTGGTACGATGCAGTTAATATCATTATTTTTCTGAAAAAAACTTACCTTATTTCTTTGCTTTTTTGCCATTCTTTTTTAAATTGGCCCCCTGATTTGTACCAGGAATGAGTTTTGCCACTTTATGCTCTCCCGCCATATCTTGTAACATGAGTGAGGAATAAAAATGTACTCAGTTTCAGAGCCTACAGCTATGGGACAAAGGATCAGTTCAACAGGTTGGCATTTTTGCCAATCATGATCTGAAGCCAAATTGGTATGAAGAGGCTTACCATAAATGATCTTAAGGACATCATGACTGATCTTGTTTCTAAGATGAGTAAGTGGGTTAGGTACAAATCCTATTCAAGTTTCAGGTAGGTGAGTGCCTTCTGTGTTTTGTTTTCCCCAGATTTTAAGGGTTAAGTATAGTACTCTTCCCTTATGATCTCTGGATAAGCTCCTGGTCTTGTGAATGATTCCCAGCAGTGTTACAGTATAGTTTGGACTTGGTCACATGAGAGGTCTTTTTGCCCAAATCTAAGGGAATGGACTTCCTCAAGTTGGCAAAGAATAGAAATAGACTCCCCCCAAAAGGAAGAAAGACAAAAACAAAGCAAAACAAAGGCAATAATTTGCTAATTAAGATGCAGCTCCCCACCCAAAAAAAAGAAAAAAAAAAAAAGAAAAAAAAAAAAAAAAAAAAAAAAAGAAATGCTGCTGACTCAGCATAATTGGTTTATATGAGAAAAATAGAGACTGAGACTTTTAGGGAAAGAAAAGAGGAGAATAGGTAATCAAATGAGTGAGAAGCAAGAATCATAATTATGATGCAGACTGGGGTCGGGGCCAACTATAGAATAGATGCTACTCTTGGGATTAAAAGCCTGAGACACAAAAATGGTTTAGAAAGATAATAGTAAGTGACTAGAAAATATCTACAACTGGCTCTTAGTACCTGGGACATGGTGACTACTCATTAATTAACTGATGGTTTACTGATACAATCTCAGTTTATAAAAATTTCTCAATAAAAGTATATATTTGCATATGTGATAATTTTTCCTATGTGAAGATACATTATAGCTTATCTGAGTACGATTTTAGTAAAGAATCTCTTTTTAAAGGTAATTTAGATGGTCATATTTTGTCATCTTAAAAGTAGTTCTTTGCATTATACAAGAAGAATGTTTTGAAAATATATATACAAAAGACTCTTCTGCTAAAGTTCAAGTGACTGAAGGTTGTTCACAAATTCTTGATTTCTTTCATAAAACGAATTCTGTTGGATTTTTGCATAAAAAGTGCAACTACTAAACATTCTTGTGATAGCTTCTTTGTGAATGTGTCACTGTTCTTGATTTGCACACGCCTTATAATTTAGGCCTTCTTTTGTTTTGGGTTGGCAGTTCCAACTGTTAAAGCTCTTGTCTGATTATGTGGGACTCCTTATTTTAATGGGAGCAGCTTCTTTGCTGCATTTTTAAAAAATGGTCTCGGAAGCTTCTTACTGTGGATCTTTGTTGAGGACAAAGGATTATTTATGCTAAAGGAAAATGTATTCCCCACTGAATTAGCTCGTGGGAAGCATAACAAGCTTATTAGTAATGCTCAATTGTACTTTGGCCTTTTGCTATGGTAGAGAGAAGGAAAAAATGACATCAAAAAGGACATTCTGCTGTCCTTTGCCTTCCCGCAAAGAAAACGTGATGTAATATTAGACTTTTGTTAGATTTAGCTCAAGTTCAACTTTGGTACCAGCAGAAATACTCCTGAAAGAAAAGTGGTATGTTTGGCATAACTTAGAGGAGAAAATAACTTTCCTTGGAAATTGATAGCATTATAGCTTTATAAACCATTTTATGTTTTTTATTAGAATGTTTTAATGGTGGTTTACTTTTAATAAAAAATAGACTAGTATATTATTCTCGTATAAGCAATCAATATTCCTAAATTTTATATGTTATTGTCTATGTTATTGTGAGTGTTTTTAAACTCTTCACCTTTTTTCCTTTCTAAAAATACATTAAAGAATTTTATTAACCTAACTTAATTAATTAAATTGTAGTTTTTTCTTATACATTTCAAAAATAGTACTTTGGAGTTAAAATTGCTGTTTTTTGTTTCTGGTTTTTTTTTTTTTTTTTTTTTTTTTTTTTTTTTGTCTTTAGCACCTTATGTGTAAAATAGCTTATGAAGAATTATTATAGAAAGTCCCTGAGTATTGTTTCATAGTTAAAATTGCTGTCTTTCTTTATTACCTTGTTGTCTGGCAGAAGAAGCTAATGGTTAAGACTGTGACTTTATACAAAGTCCAGATCAACTTATACGATCTCTTTATCTTGACTTCGGTATCAGTTGTGATATTTATGTTTGCATTACAGTTTACATTAAGTTTACAGGGGAAATTTTTGGGAGACTTTTATATGTGCTAAGTTTTATTGTCAGTTTTATTTTACTCGCCAGATGCTTCAAGAATTACTTTGATATCAATGCCAGAAACTACATATTAAATGTGTTTCAGGTTTTCCTCTTTTAAATGAGGAATACTTTCATAAGTGAGAAGCTAGGGGTGATAATTGAATTCTCCTACAGTCAAACTATTTCAAATAGAAGAAAAAGTTTTAGGTTTTCAGTCAAATGGAAGATTAAAGCAGATTCCTTGTAATTTGGAGGTGGGGGAGTAGGAAAGCTACCACTATTTGCATATTAATGTTTTGTTCTATTTTCAGAAAAGCATTTTCATTTCAACATAGATGGCCATGCAACCTGCAATTCAAGTAAGTGTTTTTCTTGGAAAAATATGTATTTAAATTATGAGATTATAATAAATTTATGAGAATTAGTAAAATATTAAAATTATCACAAAATGTGTTTAAGGAACTAGTTTCTTAAGTATCAAATTTTAGTTACAGGAATTAATATATTTTAACTTTCTAGTTCTGAAAAGATTTTAATTTTAACTTTTTTACTAAATATTTGTAAGACTCAAAAGTTCCTTCGAATTTGTGGGTCCATCTTACTTATACTACCGAGGGAAGAGAATTGGAATATTTTGTAGTTTCCCTCTCCTTACAATTTATTATGTGCTTGTAATTAAAAGAGCTATCAATGAAAACAGTTATAAATTATTTATTTTATACAGTTGTCTCTGTGCCCTGTTATGACTGTAAATGACCAGGCATTAAAACTTAAAATTTAGTGTTTTTTTGTTTGCTTTTTGGTCAGGGGAGGCAAGATAAACAGACAAACCAGAATAATCTTAAATTTGAATGATGTCCAGAGTTGGTATTTGCTATATTGTTTCTATATTCTTTTAAATGTTTTCTTTTGATATAAATAGAACATGCTTGAATCGTAAAGATAAAAATCACTTTGAAATTCTACCTATAAAGATGCAAGCAGCTATTAATAAAATTTGCCCTGCAGAGTGAGAACTTTAAAATCAATCATTTCTCATTCTGGGTCTGCCACTCTTGGTTGTGAGATTCTGGCAACTTATTGTGCCTCTAAGAGTCTCTGCTTCCTTACCTCCAAGATAAAGATAATAGCACTTATGTTTCAGGGTCGTTGTGAGGAAATCAATGGAATCAATGAGAGAACATGAGCAAAGTTCCTACCAGAATATACGTTGCATAGTAGACACTTCCAAAATTTGGTTGCATCATTGGTACAACAAAATTCTCCAGATATAAAACTGGAGATTAAACTTGTGTCTTGAAAGTATTTTTTTTCTTTTCTCTTTTCTTCTTTCTTTCTTTCTTTCTTTCTTTCTTTCTTTCTTTCTTTCTTTCTTTCTTTCTTTCTTTCTTTCTCCCTTCCTCTCTTTCTCTCCCTCTCTTTCTCTCTCTTTCTTTCTGTCTCTTTCTCTCTTCTTTCTTTCTTTCTTTCTTTCTTTCTTTCTTTCTTTCTTTCTTTCTTTCTTTCTTTCTTTTCTCTCTCTCTCTCTCTCTCTCTCTCTCTCTCTCTTTCTTTCTTTCTTTCATTCTTAGAAAGATGGCAGTGAGTGAAGCCTAGAGAAGATGATTTATTTATCAAATGTTAGCAACTCTGAACATGATCCTGCTTATACTCCCTCCTGTGTGTACTATGCAGCTGTATCCTCCACTCTGTTAATAAAGAGTTCTATTATACTTTTTTCCTTTTGGGACTTGGAAGTCCATGGCAGTGTTCCAAAAGGTCTTGTTCTTGCCCTCTGAGTCCTCTCAAACCCACACTGAGGATGCTCAAAACTCCTTCATTACTCAAAACCATTTTTAATACCATTTTTTAATCTGATTATTTCTATTTGTCCTCTTTTCACCTCTTTACCCAAGTCTCAGAAATGTCATGAGTTTTTTCTTGATTCCTTATGGTGTGCTTTATATCATTGCCACATTGATCATGTTTTTCTCATTCTATTCTAATGCCATTAATATTTTCTTAACTTGGTAATTTTCTTCAGAGTTTTGTTTTAAAGTTCTATGAAATCTCTGATCCAGATTTTACAGATTCATCTTTATTAATTCTTTATAAGAGTACCCTTGACATCTCTCATGGATGTTTTTTGATTCTCTCTCTGATGAATGTGAGAACTTTGTAGGATTTTCACCTCTTTCTCAGCTAATTATATAAGCCAGTTGCATATTCATAAGTGCCTTGTAGAGAGGAGACATCCATCAGATAGCTGATTAATTGATTTCTTATTTTTTTAAAAATTTATTTATTTTTGAGAGGGCGGGGCAGAGAGAGAGGGAGATGGAAAGAGTCCCAACCAGACTCTACATTTGTCAGCACGGAGACCCCATGCGGGGCTCAAACCCACAAAATGTGAGATCATGACCTGAGCCCAAATCAGGAGTCAGACGCTTAACCAACTGAGCCACACAGGCACCCGTCAATTGATTTCTTATTAATTTAATACATTAAGATCTTCCCTTGGGGCACCTGGGTAGCTCAGTCAGTTAAGCATCCAGCTCTTGATTTCAACTCTTGAGGTTATGACCGCACAGTTTGTGGGATTGAGTGTCGAGCCCGCTTGGGACTCTCTCTCTCCTTCTCTATGTTTTTCACCCCCTCCCTTTCAAAATAAATAAATAAACTTAAAAAAAAAAAGATCTTCCTTGTCCCTCTTTTTTAATTTATATCCTTCATTCTGATTAGTGAATAGTCATACAGTCTACAAATGAACAATAGTTCCTAATCTCTTTTATGTCATAGTCCCCTTTGAGAATTTGACAAAAAGCTATGAACTGAGAAAAGGCCCGTTTATATGTAGGCATAAAATTTTGCCTAAATGTAAGTTGTTTATATATGTACTCAAGTTCATCTACAGACTACCTATGGATTAAGAATCTTTGCAATATGACAGCTTTCGCATGTTTGAGAACAACCTTTACACAGACAGTTTCTGCTATTTACATCTAACTTTTAACAACATTAATATGGTACTGACCAGCCTAGGTTATTATAGAATCTTCTATGGCAATAGTAGGAGAATCCAAGTATTCTTCTCTCTAATGTGGCAAGAAATTAGAATGACTTTTGTTAATATTTACTTCTCCATTTTCACAGATGATTTTTTTCAAAACCACCTTTCTAACTAATGCACATCTTTCCTTGACAAACATTTGCAAATGCTGTGCCTTTTTTCCAGCTCAGCCAAATGGTTAAAAGACAAATAACATTCTGTTGACTATGAAATACCCTCTAATGTGAGATGCATCTTGATTTTGATGGTACACAGAGTCATTTGCTAATATCCTCAATTAGTCAACAAATATGTGACTTAGTACCATGTGCTATGTCTTCTACTGAGTTCTGGGATTATAAACAGAAATAAGACATGCTTATGAAAGGAAGATTTAGGTAGTAAATCTTTGCTATACTCCCTTTGAAATAATTGTAAGAGAATTCAGAGAAACAAATAAAAAGGACATCTTGTCTTTTTCCTAAAACTTTATAGGGTCTTCATATATTTAGGAGTTCATTCTCCAGTCTCTACCCTTAGTTCCTGAAATAACAGCCCTGAAATAAGTTATGGGTTTTTTGTTTGTTTGTTTGTTTGTCTTTGGATATTTTAATTGAGTTTCACTACTCCTGTTTTCCTCTTGTGTTCATTTTCTTTCTTTGCCTTTGGGTTTTTTTTTTTTGTTTTTTTTTTAATGTGTTTGTTTCTCATCATAGGAGATTGAAAGCAGCTCTTTCTTTCTTTCTTTTATTTCCTCCAAAGTTTGTCTGGATTAACAATGGTGGTGTGGATTTTGATTTGGTGTAGTAAGACTTGCCTTAAATAAACCTCAATAAGTTTAATATATTTTAGCAGGAAAATGATCTACATTTAAAAATCAAGAAAGGACTAGATTCACTTGGTATTACCTATACTCATACCTCTTTTTTTAAACATAAAAAAAACCACTTTATTTTAAAGTAATCACAAGCCTGAAAAGTAGCTTTAAATGTAGAACAGAGGTATTTGTTTGCTGAACCATTTGAGAATAAGTTGCCAATCTAATGACCCACTACCTCTGAATTCTTTAGTGTGTATTTCTCACAAATAAAGACATCTTCCTATCAGAACTGCAATAAAATAATTGGAGCCAGGATATTAACATTGGTACAGTACTACCATCCAATCAATATTCAGACCATATTCAAGTATTGCCAGTAGTCCCCATAATGTCTAGTTTAGAATCACAAGCTACATTTAGCTGCCATGTCCCTTAGTCTCAGTCTAGAACAGTATCTCACGCTTTGCTTTCTTTAATGACCTTGACACTTTTGAATATTATAGACCAATTATTTTGTAGAATGTCCCTCAGTTTGGATTTGCCTGTTCTCATGATTAGATTCAGGTTATGCATCTTTGGCAGGAATATCACAGGGGGATATTGTGTTTTCTCATTGCATCCTTTCAGGTAGAATGTGATTTTGATTTGTCCCATTATTGATGGTGTTTACCTTTGTTACTTGGTTAAGTTGCTATCTGTCAGGTTTCTCTACTGTAAAATTATTCTTTCTTCTCTTTGTAATAAGCATTTTGTGGGGAAGTACTTTGAAACTATATAAAAATCTAATTCCTCATCAAAATCCAAGTTTATTCATATATTTTTATCTATATGAAAGAATAGTTTTTTTATTTTACTCAATGTGTTATAATCCATTTATATCATTGTTTGATGCTCAAATTGCTCTTGATTTAGCCAGTAGAAGTCCCTTTACGCTAACATCTATGTCATTTTGGTATGTCCCGATCATTCTTTGAGCCTTTCTTTGCTTTCTGGTAAAAGATACTCCTGTCATCATAGGATTCATTCTAGTTTTCTCTCATTCTATAGAAGAGTTGTACCTCTCTTCTTTGGCAGTGAGAAAACTGGCTCCCATTTGATAAATCCCTGTGAATGTAACCAGTCTCCCATTGTTGCTCCCTGTATTGATGGCTTTCTCAGCTCACTTGGGATCTGACACCCTGCACTGGGCTGTTCCCTCATCTTCCCCTGTGGACACCCTCATCCTACTCAGGTTCTGATACCGTGCACAGGGCTTTTCCCAGGTGTGGACACTCTCTTATCTCACTCAAGGCCTAATCCTCCATTTCAAGATTCCCTCCTGTGAGAACCCCTCATCACTTCACTTGGGCTCAAATACCCCTTCCTGAGTTGAGAGATGATAGTCTTTTCTCTAAATAATATTATATTAAAGTATATCTAATTGTATTTCAAATTTTTGTGTCGGATTGACAGTATGTTTCTGTCAGTTTTTATTCTTAACCAGGAATTGGCCAGCTAGTAAATATCTTTGGCTTTATGAGCCAATAGGCAAAATGGAGGCTATTATGTAGGTACTTATATAACAGCCATTTTAAAATGTAAAAATCAGGGTGCCTCGGTGGCTCAGTCAGTTAAGCGTCCAACTCTTGATTTCAGTTCAGGTCATGATCTCATGGTTCGTGAGTTCAAGCCCTGCATCGGACTCTATGCTGACTTGGAATTCAAGTGTGGAGCCTGCTTGGGATTCTCTTTCTCTCCCTCTCTCTTTGCCCTTCCCCAGCTTGCTCTTTCTCTCTCAAAAATAAACTTAGAAAAAAAAAGTAGATTGTGGGCCATGCAAAAATCAGATTATTTAGATT
The DNA here is from genome assembly GCF_018350175.1 of Felis catus. NCBI lineage: Eukaryota > Metazoa > Chordata > Mammalia > Carnivora > Felidae > Felis > Felis catus. The sequence continues at coordinate 121,062,574 of NC_058374.1, forward strand.
TTTTTTTTAGATAATGCTTATATAATGACCAGAAGTTTATAAAATGTCATTTATGCATTTATTCATTCATTTATCCATTGTATAACAAATACTGCTAGGCCCAATGCTAGACACTACAAAGATGTATCTTAACCCATTTTAGAGCTGAGAAGCTGAGGTCTTATCAGGTAACTTATTATTTTTTTAAATGTTTATTTATTTTTGAGAGAGACAGAGCATGAGCAGGGGAGGAACAGAAAGAGAAGGAAACACCGCGAGATCATGACCTGAACCAGTCGGACACTTAACTGAGCCACCCAGATGCCCCTGATCAAGTAACTTATTAAACTTAGCTAGCAGGTGAAGGAAAAATAGTATTTGTTGGCCTTTATCCTGTTGGTTGATATCGATTCATTGATTAGGGATTTACTTATATTTACCACAGTATTGAATACTGAAAATATCTCGAGTGTCTAGATTAATAGTTTGCTTCTAGTTTATAAATTTCTGTGAATTGCTGCAGTTTAGTATATGTGTATATAATATATGGCCTATAATTCATCATTTAAATATAGATATGAGTTATGCTGACTTTTAAAAAGGTTGGTGTTTTTCTCTAGGTGTGGTTTGGAGAAGACCTGCCTCTAAGTCCGCGTAGTCCTCTGACCCCCAGACATGGGCCAGGTTTGGCTGATGTTTGTCAGTATGATGAGTGGATAGCTGTGAGGCATGAAGCCACCCTGTTGCCCATGCAAGAAGATCTGTCAATATGGCTATCTGGTTTGTTAGGTAAGGTCTGAAAAGATACTCAAAATTGTATTTTTTATTTAGTAAATATTTATTGAGAATCTTACTCTTTGTTGAGGAGTGATTGTTCCAGAGCCTGGGGATAATTTAGTGAAGGAAATATATGATATTTTTGTTCTCAACAAGCTTACATTCTAGTTGGGGAAATATTCCAATTCACCCTGAACCTTAGGACTTGGATAGTAAGGAAGTTTGAGGCTTAACAGAAGGGGTCAGTAGTGATCTTTGAATAATTAACATTTCAGTTGTTAATGTTAAAATCTTTTTTTAAAGTATATAGGTCTGATATTGGGGTCTATATTACTGACCTCCCCCACCTTAATCTTATATAAGGAATGAAATTCTGTGTAGAATATATACTGTAGTTAAAATGATTGCTATTTCTGAGGCATTGAGGAGTAGAGGCATGTAAACCCTAGGAGGAAGTGTCAGGTTAGAGAATATCTGGCATCATATTTCTTTACTCAATTAGAATTGAGGAGTACTCTGAACTTTCTCTCCAGAAAAAAAGCTCTCTCTCTCTCTTTTTAAATGTTTATTTGTTTTGAGAGAGAGAGATAAAGAGAACAAGCATGAGTGGGGAGGGGCAGAGAGAGAGAAACAGAGAAAGAGAATCCTAAGCAGGCTCTGTGTAGTCAGCTTAGAGCCTGACATAGGACTCCATCCCATGAACCATGAGATCATGACCTGAGCTGAAATCAAGAGTCTGATGTTTAACCGACTGAGCCACCCACATGCCCCCAAAAGCTCTCTTTTTAAATGCAAAATTTCATGTAGCACTCCAAAGTTTTTGTGAAAAGGAATATATAAAGCTTATCTACGGCCTTCTCAAGATAATTAAAAAAAAACTGCACAGTTTTTATCAGCCTGATGATTTGGTAATTTTTTTTAAAGTTTATTATGTAATAATAATGGTTCTAAAGAAAGGTTTGAGAGGTGAAAAGATGGTATTCCCTGGGTGTTTGTTATGTTATTACCTATAATTTTAAAATCGTAACAATGTCTATCTTATATAAAGAGAATATTTTTCTTGTGTAAGCAGTAACGTGCAGTGAATCAAAACTTAACATTAACAATTAATATTGAAAAATAAAACACTCTAGTTTTTAAAAAATGAAATAAATGGTCATTTTATTTTTCCTTCTATATCACAGATATTTTTGTTTCAGTTGTCTTTCATGTAGTTTGGCATTACCTATTTTAACTGTAATTTCTAAGAGTGAATATTTGGTCTGATCTAAATTTGTTTTGTGTTTCAGCTATAATATAATTACGTTTAATTAAATTTTAACCATATTGTTTGAATTTACTGTTTCTAGTAGATCTTAACTTTAAAATATGTTTTTAGGTATTGAAGTTAAGGCAGAACGATTATTGGAAGAACTTGATAATGGAGTACTACTATGCCAACTGATTGATGTTCTTCAAAACATGGTGAAAACATGCAACTCTGAAGATCCTGGGGTAAGAACATGTTTGACAGTAGTGACTTTATACCTGTGTACATATTAGTTTGTTTATGTACATTTCTTATCATGTCTGAAAGGTTGTGAACTTCCACCCAAGTATCTACAAGACGTTAGATAATTTACCTAATCTTTTTGAGCATCTGAAAAAAATATTCTCACTTGCAAAATGGAGGTATTGACATTTACCTTGTTAGATTTATTTGTGAAGGTTTGGTGAAATTAAATAAGGTAACGTATGGATGGTATTTAGCTTAGCATTTAGTGTAAGTTAATATCCAGTAATATCTAGTATTACACTAGCATTTAGTGTAAGTTAATATCCAGTAACTAGTTAGCTGTTCCTGAGAACAATATTCTCACTTGTGAGAGTTAAGTGAGAAAAAAGCTTGTGTTGGTCCCTGGCACACAGTTTGGGGCTATTATTATTATTATTATTATTATTATTACCATTACTATTACCATCATCATCATTATCATCATCATCATCATCATATTCTCCATATATATCGTCTTGATGGTAAATTCTATAATTTGGTTGAATGAATAATAATTTTTTAGACATTTTTCTTCCATTGACTCTAAATTCATGATTTGAAGTAGATGAGGTTTCTTCTTTTCATCAGACATTGGTCACTGATGAGATCTGAGGTCTGTAAATGTGGGGTCTGGACCCTCACACAGTGTTGGCAGAAATATAAATTGGTATCATCTTGATGGGAGACAGTGGGTGATAGACAGCACACTGAAAATAAAGCACATCTTTTGATACATAACGTAATTCTCCCAGGAATTTATTCTGGGAAAATAACCACAAATTCACACAAATGAGTGTGCAAAAAAGTTAAGAGCAGCTTAAATGCTTATCAATAAATTGTTAAAAATTAATTATGGTACCTAAACAGAGTGGAATGTATTATCCATTCATTAGAAATGACTATTTTAATCTGTTATTTTTCACCCCAAAAGATGCCTACAGCCTACTGTTAAGTGTGTATGTGCACATACACAAATCATATTGCAGCCTAGCATGTTTATGTAGCATTCTGTCGGTGTAGATATGTATACTCTGTGCGTAGCGATGCTTGTTAACATGTGAGTGAGAAGATTTCAGTTGACAATTACAAAAACTCACAAGACTGTTTTAATTCTGGAAAATACAGCAACAGGAAGGGTATATAAGGAACTGGTAATAGTGGTTATCTCTAGATAAAGAGAGGAACTGAGTGATAGAAGTGGGAGAAAGGCTTATACCCTATTGTGCCTATTGCATTTTAAAAAATCTTATGCATAAATTGCTTTTTCAAGTAAAAATTTAAAACAGAACTAAAACCACTCTGCCTTAGCAAGATTATCTAACTATTCTTGGTCCAGATAGTCAAAGAATTAGGTTTCTATAAAACTTAGACCATCAGTTTTCAAAGAACTTGAATTAAGAATGGGTTACTACTTCCTTATTTGACAGTTTCTCCAAGAAACTCAGAACCGTATTTATGACTCCGCAAATAAGGAAATGAGCAAAACTGAGTTAACATAACATTAACCTTTAACATAGCAATAATTTTGTGTTTGTATTTACCTGCATATGGAGAGACATTTAGATGTGCTTTGGAATTATTAGACTGTCATTTTTTTATTTTAATTAAGACTGTTGTGTCATTTTAAGAAGAAAGAGGTTAGAGATGCTTAATCCTGCTGCTAGTTTTGACTAGATTGATTTTCTAGGAATCATCTTCTGAAATATATTTAAAGTAAAATAAAATAATTTTTGAAAATATCTTTTCTTCCTGATGTGTACTTTTAAGTGACATTCAATACATCAAACATTTACTTAGTAATATCATAATGGATATCTAATAAAAATACTTTTGATCTGCATTTTTGAAATTATTCTTTCACCTTTTCCAGAATTTTCCAATGAGAAAAGTGCCCTGTAAGAAAGATGCTGTCTCAGGTTCATTCTTTGCTAGAGACAATACTGCAAACTTCCTTCACTGGTGTAGGCACATTGGGGTTGATGAGACTTACCTCTTTGAATCTGAAGGTTTAGGTAAGTGTTGTTGTTATCATTGTGTTTAATGTTTATTAGGGTAATTTTATATGCCTCACATCTAATTTTTTTTTCCCCAAATAAGGACTCAAATTCCATATCTCGTTTTCTTAGAAAAATTTATACTTTAAATATATGTAAAACAATTGGAGAATCAGATTCTAAACCATATATATTAGGCTTTTCATTTATAGTTAAAGATCTCATATATTTAGAATGCTGTAGAAATATTTTACTTCCTAAATGAGTTGGTCAAGGGAAGGTTTCGGACTAATCCTTTACTAATGAATCTTTTCATTCAGAATTATTCTACAAAGTCTAAATTATTAGTAATTTCTTTTTAACTGAATAATTATAGAAATAACAGAAGGCCAAATAGTTTATGCTCATGGTGGTATTTAGATTTACCTTATACACAGTAGCTGACAAATTGATTATCTAAGTGGATTCATATTTTTGACAATTCATTTTAAAAAGTCATGTTCTACTGAAGAATTACTGACATATTGTCTCATGTACTTTAAGTTAGTAGAAGCATTTGTGTGGACTAAAGTGTTAGGTATCTTAGATACCTAAGTTTTAGATTACTATATGTATATATTTCCTCAAAGCATTTGTATATGTATATACATACACATATAGAATTGATAATGTTTTGATAGGAACAGTAGTGTACCACGGGTTGGCGGGGGTCATGGGAGTAGTAATGTGCCCTGGTAGAGACAAGTATTTTATCGCTGACATTGTTTAGAATTGCTGGTTCATGGTGATAATAAAAAACAAACCAATTTTTAGACGGTTTTATTATTGTTTTAAAATTCTCTGAACTTAAAAAAAAAGGAGTAACTAGTTCCACTACCTTAAGCAAAGACTCAGGCTATTAGGTAACCATCTGTTCATAGTTTCATCTCAAACATAAACTGAGAAAATAAACTAAAAAAAGAACAAAATAAATTCTCTCACTGTGCACACCCTTGTTGCCTGCACATAGGGTAGGCTGCTCCCACTGCTACCCATTTGATATGTCTCTGGATATTCCTATCCACTGTACAATTAAAAAAAAATGTAATGAGTTACTATTTTACCCCCATTTTCACCCTGCTTTAATCCAGGTGTGCTGATTGTTATTGACAATGAGGTTGATTTAATGCCCTACACAGCTTGTAGAGATCAAGGGGAAGAGGACATGCTTTGAAGTCTCTACTTTCTAATTTTTGTTTCTGAAAGGATATAAAATTGTATGTTTCTCATTCTAAGTAGATGGCATCTTCTGACTGTCCTGAAGGTCAGTATAAGACTAAATAAAGCACTGCCAGTAACATTAATTCATTTCTAGGCATTGAACTGATGACCTAATATTTTTACTTTCTAAAAGTTTCAGAGATAAGACTCTTAATTTTTTACATTTTGCTAGGGAAAACAATTAAAAAAGCAAACATGCTATTTTAAGGTACTTTTAAGTGTTTAGAGAAACAAGTTTAATAAAAATTGCAGGACAAATTCCTTTTGGTATGAATTTTAAATTAAAATAAGGCCTTGCTATTGCTTTGGAAGAGTATACTTTGTGCTTGGGTTATATAATAGATAATATTCATAAATCCAAGAACAATTGCCATTTCCATTGGGGAAGTCAGTATGCATATTATTCATCACATATACCATTATTCTGTTAGGGTTCAGAAGTTTCCTAATGTTTTTAACTCTAAGGACAAGAAAAGAAAGGTAGATGATCCACAACTACCGTATTGGTGCATTTAGCTGAGTTCTAATGGTCAGGGTTTTTGTTTCTCTGACTTTGTTTTTCATTAAGGATCTTTGAACCGTTAGGTTAACATTTGGGTTACTTTAAAAAAAAATCAAACAAAATTTTCTAATGTGCTAAAGTATACAGAACAAAACCTAGCATCTTAACCATTTTAAGCATAATAGGTTTTGTTGATAGCATTTAAAAAAATTGATATGTACTTCATGTAACATAAAGTTCTTCATTTCAAAATGTACACTTAACTGGTTTTTAGTACATTCACTGTGTGATGCAACACTCACCACTAATTAATTCCAGAACATTTCCATCATTCACAAAAGAAAACTCATAGCTATTAACAAGTAGTCCCAATTACTGCCTACCTTCATCTTCTGGCAGCCACTAATCTACTTTCTTTCTCTATCGATTTGCATATTGTGGACATTTTGTATAAATAGAACCATACATATGTGGCTTTTTGTGTCTGGCTTTTTTTTATTTAACATGTTTCATTTATGTTGTAGCATTCAACAGTACTTCATTCCTTTTTGTGGCTGAATGATATTCTATGTGTGGATATACTGCATTGTTTAAAATACATTATCATCTGATAGACATTTTGATTGTTTTTTCTTTTTGGTCATTATGAATAATGCTGCTATGTACATTTGTATGCAAGTTTTTGAGTGAATGTATGTTTTTAATTCTCTCAGGGATATACCAAAAGTGGAATTGTTGAATCACGTAGTAATTCTATGTTTATCTTTTTGAGGAACTACCAAACTTTTCACAGTGACTGCACCATTTTACATTCCCACTGGTGAAACACACCTTCATATCTTGTTATTTATTTGTTTTTTATGACTATCCTAGTGGAGATGTGAAGCGGCGGCTTATTATGGTTCTGATTTGCATTTCCTTAATGACCAATGATATTGGCCATCTTTTCATGGCTTATTGACCTTTTATTTGTCTTCTTTGGAGAAATCTTTATTCAAATCTTTTGCTCATTTTTGGGGGGGTCTTTTATCTTTTTTGGTTGCCTTGTAAGAGTTCTTTATTTATTCTGAATAATAGGCCCTTATCAAATACATGATTTGCAAGTATTTTCACCCAGTCTTTGGGTTGCCTTTCACTGTCTTGATAGTGTCCCTTGATTCATGAAAGTTTTTATTTTGATTAAGTTCAGTTTATCTTTTCTTTGATTACTTGTGCTTTTGGTGTCATATTTAAAATACTATGGCCTAATCCAGGGCCACACAGATTTTCACCTCTTATTCCTTCTAAGAGTTTTATAGTTTTAGCCTTTATCTTTAGGTCTTTGATCCATTTTGAGTTATCTTTTGTATATGTTGTGAAGTAAGGGTCTAAATTCATTCTTTTGCATGTAGACATCCAGTTGTGCTAGCACCATTTGTTGAAAAAACTGTTCTTTTCCTTATTGTGTTGTCTTGCCACTGTTTTTGAAAATCAATTGAGCATAAATGTCTGGATTTATTTCTGGACACTCAGTTCCATTCCACTGGTCTATATGTCTATCCTTATGCCAGTAACACATTGTCTTGCTTAACTGTAGCTTTGTAGTAAGTTTTGAAATTGGGAAATGTGAGTCTTCCAACTTTGTTTTTATTTTGGCTATTCTGTCTTACAATTCTATGTGAATTTTATCAGTTTATCCATTTCTTTAAAAAAGGCTATTGGAATTTTGATAGGGATTGCATTGAATCTGTAGGTCAGTTTTGGAGAGTATTGTCATCTTAACAGTATTATGTCTTCCAATCCATGAACACAGGATGTCTTTCCATTTATTTGTATCTTCTTTCAACAATATTTTGTACTTTTCAGTAAACAAGTCATACAATTCTTTGATTAAGTTTATTCCTAAGTACTTTATTCTTCTTGAAGCATTGCAAACTGAATTATTTTTAAATTACATTTTCAGATGGTTTATTTCTAGTATATAAAGTGAAATGATTTTTGTATACTCATCTTGTATCCTGCAACTTTGCTGAACCTGCTTGTTGGCCTTTTTTTTTTTAATAAATTCCTTAGGGATTTTAGATGCAAAGGACAATGTCATCTGTGAATAGAGATAGTTTTTCTTCTTTCTTTCCCATATGGATGCCTTTTATTTGTTTTTCTTGCCTACATGCCCTGCCTAGAACCTCCAGTACAATTCCAAATAGAAGAGGAGAGTGTGGACATCCTCATCTTCTCCCTATTCTTAGGAGGAAGATTCTAAGTCTTTTACCATTAAGAATGATGTTAACTATGGATTTTTCAAAGATGTACATTTTCAGATTTATAAAGTTTCCTTCTATTCCTAGTTTGTTGAGTCTTTTCTTCTCCTCCTCCTCCTCCTTCTTCTAATTCTTCTCAAGTAAAGGGTATTGGGTTTTGTCAAATTCTTTTTCTGTGACTACTGAGATAATTGTGTGTTTCTTTTATTTTATTAATATGGTGCATTATATTGGTTGATTTTCATATGTTCAACCAACTTTGCATTCTTGGGATAAATCCCACTTGCTCCAGGATTTAGTTTGTCAGGATTGCATTGAAGATTTTTGTATCTATATTCGTAAAAGATACTGGTCTTTAGTTTTCTTGTGATATATTTGACTTTGGTATCAGGGTAATATTGACCTCATAGAATGAGTTAGGAAGTGCTCCTTCTTTTCTGTTTTTGAAAAAGTTTGAGAAGGTCATTAACACATAGTCCTAAGCTAAAGAGAGTTTAGAATAAAATTGAAGTGATATATCTCTTAATATCTCTTATTGAGAGATCTGAAATATAATAATTTAATGTTACTAAGATCTTAGGTGTTTAGACCTAAAATGCTACAAATTTGGGTACATGGTAAGTTTTCATCTTCTTCTTGTTAGCCAGTTTTTTAAAAATTTATGGAAGATGATAATATGTAGAGAAAATAAAAATGTCTTTTCTAAGTCTCCATACAAGTAAACCTAGTGTCTTCATTATTCTTTTCTTTTATTTCTTCCATGCCAGAAATACATTTCCCTATTTAATTTTGCCCTTTAAAATATGTGGTCTTATTTTCTCACAGTTTTGCACAAAGACCCAAGACAGGTGTATCTTTGTCTTCTAGAAATTGGTCGAATTGTGTCAAGGTATGCATTCACATTATTTCAGAACTTCAATGTTACAAACTTTTTAAAAACTACTTTATTTTAGATAGAACACTATTTTCTATAAATAAAAGAAAATACTTCTTAAAAAAATGTTTATTTATTTATCTTGAAAGGGAGAGAAAGAGTGGGGAAAGAGCAGAGAGCGAAGGAAAGAGAGAATCCCAAGAAGGCTCCATGCTGTCAGCACATAGCCCAATGTGGGGCTCGAACTCCTGAGCTGTGAGATCATGACCCGAGCCCAAATCAAGAGTTGGATGCTTAACTGACTGAACCACCAGGCATCCCTAAAAGAAAAGAATTTTTGATTGAAATAACTTAATCTCTTATTTATTCTTCTTCTTCCTTTTTTTAAATATTAACTTTGTTCTATTTGTGTGAGCTGTGTCATGTGTCAACATCTGCTCACCCATATACTTTACCTTCATTTAATATTAAACTGTAAAAGTAGTTACTTAAAGTTTTTAGACTAAGAATAGGGTAAGAGCATGTAAAACTCTTAGCACTTCAAGGCAAGGCAAATCCTCTGGACACAAAGAGGGTCTGATAAGAAGGTGGAGGCTTGGTGTCCTCCATACCTGGCTCAGCCCCGTCTTTACTCTCAAGCTGACTTTAACCAACTGAGCCACCCAGTCACCCTAACTCTCGAGCTGACTTTAAAGGTGACTGACTTTTGGGATCCCAGTTGAAATTTGGGAGCATCCAGTAGTACAAATATATAGTATGATGTGATTATATCTTAAATTTTTGGCAGTCCATGTGACATTAAAAAGCATTTCCAGATGTTCCAGTGAAACAACTGGCAGAAGAGAATCATAAGGACTTCACTTTAAAAATAAAACATAACCTATCATGATATGCAGGGAAGTGTTTGGGTCAGACTTTTCTTGAATAATGAGATCTCCTAATTGGTTTCCAGATACGGGATTGAGCCGCCAGTATTAGTAAAACTTGAGAAAGAAATTGAACTGGAAGAGACCTTACTTAATACTTCTGGGCCTGAAGATTCCATTAGCATTCCGAAATCATGCTGTCAGCATGAAGAACTGCATGAAGCTGTAAGTAATCACTCTATTTTCTCTCTCAACTATGATATGTCAAAGTCTCATAGTTTGCCACAGGTGATGTTCCATTTAAAAGAAAATGTTTCTTATTCAGAACATACACCAGTACTAATTTCCACTATCTGTTAAAGGTAATTTGTTGTTTCTTGTTTAAGATAAGGGATGGATGTGTAGTTGAGAAGTGGAGAGGCAAATAGGCTGGAATCCACCATGAAGGGTACTGTAGGCCAAAGAATGTATTAATTCTTGTTTAAAACATGTTACTATTATAATATGGTTTGCAAATTATGAGGATTACTCTCATGGTCATGTAGAGATTATATTGGTTTTATTGTAATAATCCAGATGTAAGATGATGAGAACCTAAACTCAAGCAGCAGTAGTGAAGGTGAAGCAGAATGAACAATTATAGGACATATTTAGAGGTAGAATTGAAGGAATCCTAATTCTGATGAGGGAGAAAATCTAGGGTGATTTCCAAGGTTTCTATGTAAATGGTACACTGATACTTGAAGAATATAGGAGGAAAAGCTGTGGGAGCAAATTGATGGGGTTTTTGTGAACATTGCCCTGACAGAATATATGCAGACTTTTAGATAAGGGGTCTCAACTGGAAAGCCTTTTAACTTGACCTGTTCGTCATCATGTAGAAGTTAGAGTTGCAGTTGCTCAGGCTGGGTCTTCTGCAATGACTGTAGTCTAGTAAATGATGGAGGTGAACTGAGTAGCAAACATTTCTTTCTGCTTCCACTGTTGCTTAGAATTATGGTCTTTTTCAGACTGTAGTATTTATGAAAGTGCTTAATGTACACAATTATTTAAGAAATAACGAATAAGGGGTGCCTGGGTGGCTCAGTCGGTTAAGCATCTGACTTCAGCTCAAGTCATGATCTCACAGTTTGTGAGTTTGAGCCCCATATCTGGGTCTGTGCTGGCAAGCTCAGAGCCTGGAGCCTGCTCTGGATTCTGTGTCTCCGCCTCTCTCTGCCCCACCCCCGTTCACACTCTGTCTCTCTCAAAAATACATAAACATTAAAAAATTTTTTTTAAAAAGAAATAATGAATACGTCATTACTAATAAACATTTAGAAAGTGTTGCTTTGATTGTTTTGTTTAATGTAATAAAAGTCTATAGTAAGACATTTGGATATCCTTGCAAGACAGATTAAGAAAATGTCAACCTGAATACTCTTTACCAGGCCAAAATATATTTACCTACATGATATTATTGATTTATCTAATGACTGCCAATGTCAGTATGTTACACAGTGATAATGTAGTAGGTAAAAAGTAAAACATTTTCCATTTCATATAATTTAAAATAATGATAAAGAAGAAAACATTGGTAAAGTTTTAAAAAATGTTTATTTATTTTGAGAGAGAGAATGAGAAAGAGAGACAGACAGACAGAATCCTAAGCAGGCTCTGGTGCTGTTAGCACTGAGCCAAATGCAGGGCTTGATCTCACAAATTGTGAGATTATGACCTGAGCCGAAACCAAGAATTGGATGCTTAACCAACTGAGCCACCCAGGTGCCCCAAAATATTTTTTTACTAAATAGGAAGTACATTGTGTTAATTTCCCTATTATATAAAGATCATGCACAGTTTGATAAGAAAAACATTTCCAGAAGGTAAATGGGCAAAGATTGTTGTTCACACAAGAGAAAAATACAGTGTTGAAACTTGCTGATAATCAAGGAATTAAGACACACAATTTGCCTCATTAGTAAAATTTTTTAAAATTATGAAATCTGGTGCTGGTAAATTCTGGTAAAACTATACTTAGGGATTGCTACTTATGATGGAAAATGATGTAAACTTTTGAAAAACAAGTTGACAAATGGATATCAAGAACCACAAAAGTGCTTCTCTTTCCTTTTTGTTGTAATTGAAGGGGAATAAAAAAGTAGAATGCATGAAAGTATTTATTGTGTTTATTTATAATGGTGAGAAATTGGAAGCAATGTAAATATTCTCAAATAGGTCAATGGGTAGGTGAATTAGAATCATTATCTTAACAGAATAATCATTTTATGTGATCCTTTGGAAGACTATATAGCAATAAGAAAAATATTTGTGAAAAGTACATAATCAATAGTAGAGTAGTACCTTTTTAAATTATTTTAATTTCATTAGCTGTTTCCTTTAGTGGTTTATTTTTTTATTTTACTTAAAAAAATTTTTTTTAATGTTTGTTTATTATTGAGAGACAGAGACAGAGCACGAGCGAGGGAGAGGCAGAGAAGGGGGAGACACAGAATCTGAAACAGGCTCCAGGCTCTGAGCTCTTAGCACAGAGCCCAACGCGGGGCTCGAACTCATAAACCGTGAGAGCATGACCTGAGCCGAAGTTGGACATTAACCGATGGAGCCACCCAGGTGCCCCGTCCTTTAGCGTTTTAATGTTAATTATGCAATAGATGAAATCAGAAGAGAACACTTCTTACCCATAGCTCATTTCTTTTAAGCTTACCCCTTTATTTAGATTGCGGATCAACGCTAATCTTTACTGCTGAATGTAAGTGGTATTTGGATATTTTCAAGAAAGTAGTGACTTTTCATGTTCACATTCTTGTGAAAACTAAAAAGGAACACATTTCTCCAAATATATATGTGCTACGTGAATACATTCAGTGTCCACCTATACATATGGGGTCTATAGAAATCTTGGGGTCAGGTTTAAAATAAGGAACAATTATCATCTGATTCATTATTTAGAGTGCTGTATTCAACTATAATTCTGTATGCCTATGAAACATTTATGGATAGAAAGTAGTGACTAAAAAAATACCTCCTTTTAGATTACTTTGGTTAACTAATGTGTAAAAGGTTCTAATAATGGTAAATTCTTTACCCATACTTACTTTATTTTTAGCCATCTTATGCATGTACTATGTGTGTGCACATGTGCACATATACCAGGCTATGAACAAGATAAACTTAATTGAATGGCTTATGAAAATAAGTTCTATTTATGATCATATTATTTTGTTAAATGAATTATGTAGGGAGATAAATTCTGGACCCTTCTGATCAGGCCCTGGTGAATCCACCTGTGGCTATTCACGTTGGGTAGATAATGAAGACAATCATACATTTCTATTAGTGCTCAGCTAAATTGGGCATATCTGAAGAGATTTTGGTTTAACGTCATGCCTAAGTTCAATTAAATGAGTTTGTTTAGGTATGCTGTGTGTGACAAGTAATTGAGAAAAATATTCATGGCCTTGCTTTTTCAAAAATGTAATTTTAGGAAAACAAAGTATTTTCCATGGTGGCTGATATGCAACTTTTTTTCAATCAAACATATCTTAACAAATATTTTAATTTTTAATCAATTTATTACAATGTCCACGTTTTAAATATAAAATTCCTGAATTTCTTTTTATATTCCAGTTTTTATAATTTTTTAGATGTTTACTGCAGGTAAAAATCTGTAAGCTCCTTGAGGGATAGAGGTAGGGATTTCTTTCCAACTCTCATCTCCTTAGCAGACTATTGAAACAAAGTGAGCACTTTTAGAAAAAATGCCTCTTGAATTGAATTCTTTAGAATTTCACCCTGTTTGGGTGAATAGATATAAATATGCCTCTACTTATTTCAAACAGTAACTTTGGAAGAATCTAGATATTTCCCTCCACTGTTAGCATGGTGTTAAGGAACAAGGGAGAATTCCTACTCAAGCTTTATCTGAGTGGCCTGTCTTTGATTTGACAAAGATATATTAATCAAGGGCATAAAACAATTCAAGCTTAAAAATGAATTCATGTATTTCCTAATGTGTTGTAATGTGTTTTGAATTGACTTCACTGTTGTACACATTTTTAGAACTTCTCCAGTGGTCAGTGAAAGCACTAGGATCCTGATTGCACTTGGGCAGAGAGAGAGTGAGGGGGAGGGAAAGAAGTAGGGTGGGAGGGGGAGAGAGAGAGACTCAGGACTTCATCACTGGGGCAACTGGGGGTGGCTCAGTCAGTAGAATATGTGACTCTTGATTTCAGGGTCCTAAGTTCGAGCCCCACGTTGGGTGTGGAGTCTACTTTAAAAAAAAAAAAGACTGTCACTGCCAGCTTTTATTAGATTAGTTAATGTCTAATCTCAACAGTTGTCAGGGCGCCTGGCTGGCTCAGTTGGTAGACCATGTGACTCTTGATCTTGGTATCATGAGTTCAAGCCTCAGGTTGGGTATAGAGGCTACTTAAAAAAAAAACAAACAAACAAACATATCCCAATATATGTCAACAGGTAAAGGAGAGATAAATGGCTCAACTGTCTTTAAATTCTTATCTTTGAGTTTGATTTTCTTATCAAATAACCTTGCATTTTAATCTTAAATAAAATATTTTTTGTCACAAGCACTAAATTTTGTTTATTTTTAATCTTAGGTTAAACATATTGCTGAAGACCCTCCTTGTAGTTGTTCCCACCGATTTTCTATTGAGTACCTATCTGAAGGACGGTACCGACTTGGGGATAAGATACTCTTTATAAGAGTAAGTCCACCATTTACACTCTATTTACATACAGATCTTGTTTTGAAATTGGATTTATTGCTTTGCCAAATTCCTTTTGCTTCTCTTTTAATTTTTAAAAAATTGGAATAGAGGGTGTTATTAATGGAAGAATTTTACTCTACAGGAAAAATACGGAATCCTTGCTTTCATGAGCGTATAATGAGTTTGGGTAGATACCTTGAACACAACAAACTCCTAACTACAAGATAGCTAAGACTACTCAGACATTGAATATAATTTTGGGGGGAAAATATTTGTATACTTTAGGTAATTTATTCCATTTTTGATATTTTCTAAAAAGGCATAATTTTCCATCATGAGAAGAAAAAAGCAAAATAATACATCTAGTAAGTTTCAATATCAGTCATAAGAAAAGGAAGTAGAAACACTGAAGCTTATAATACTGTATAGATTGAGTCTTAAGTGTAAAACCTTTTTGCATTGACACTGCATCAGTGCATATACCACCATCCTGATATGCATCTTCATTCCTTCCTTCGCCCCATCTGCAACCCACAGGTGATTGGCCATCCCCTTTATTGGTAAAGAGAAGTTTCACCTGTTGAGCATTCTGTCTACTTCTGATACTAGACCTCTTTTATTCCCAATTTAGGAGTATAATATAAAAGTTTTTAAGAGATAATTTCACCATCCATATTTTCTGTTATTTCATATGTTATCATTACCCACAACCCACCTAACTCACATAGAAACACATCCAAGCATTTTCTACTTTTTAATAAGCTTTATTTTTTTTAAGGCAGTCTGATACAGTGATGGTGCACAGAGCATGGTATTTAAGTTAAAATTTGCAGGGCAATCTCAAATAATTGAGAATATTTGCCTGCTGAATGGATAGGGGCCTGAAAATCAGCTGGGGCTGTGCTGGCAGACCCAGGATGCATCTTGTCCGCACAAAAACACCATTTGGGTTGGGCAGCCTGGTATGTTTGAGACCAGGCCAGGCTGTGTGATTTGAGACTATTTTCTCAATCTCTCAGAGCCAAAATTTTCTTGTATACAAAGAAGAAATGATAAATATATTTATAACTTATATAATATATAATTATATTATGTAATATAATATAATACAAAATAAATATATTTATAAATGATAAATTATATCAAAGTTTTTGAAATATTAAATTGCTAAAATGTACATGAAAGTAATTTATTTAAATTGTAAACTACATGGGGCACCTGGGTGGCTCATTTGGTTAGGCATCCAACTTTGGCTCAGGTCATGATCTCACGGTTTGTGAGTTCGATCCCTGTGTTGGGCTCTGTGCTGACAGCTCAGAGCCTGGAGCCTGCTTTGGATTCTGTGTCTCCCTCTCTCTGTCCCTCCCCTGCTCATTCTCTCTCTCTCTCTCTCTCTCTCTCCCTCTCTCCCTCTCTCCCTCTCTCCCTCTCTCCCTCTCTCCCTCTCCCTCTCCCTCTCCCTCTCTCTCCCTCCCCCTCTCCCTCCCCCTCTCCCCTTCTCTCTCTCTCTCTCTCTCTCTCAAAAATAAATAAACATTAAAAAATTGAAGTACAAGTTTTAGTCATTTTTATCTTTCTCCCATAATTATTTTTTCTTTCTTATGATGCTTACTTTCTGTAAGTCCTCACTTCTCTTCCAATCCCTCCATCTTTCTTCTCTCTTTTCTTCCTTCAATATTTCATTCTTTATTGAATAATATTGCCCTTGCACTTGTGTATATTTGTAATTTGGATTTTTGGATGCAAGTTATGTGCAAATATTTTTCTTACAAATTAGAAGACATATATTTTTGCATGATTCAGTATGAATTAAATTGATTATTTTAATATTGTAAGGAATAGACTGTCAATTTATAGTGAAGCTGTTGGCAAGTACTCTGAATTTCATAGATCACAGATGTCACAAATTGTGACTGCTAATGAATTGTAACTGAACGTTTCAGTTTTACAGCTTTACTTTTTACTTTCTTTTGGGGGAAAGATGCTTCATGGAAAACACGTCATGGTCCGTGTTGGTGGAGGCTGGGATACTCTTCAAGGATTTTTGCTTAAATATGATCCCTGTCGCATATTGCAGTTTGCTACACTAGAACAAAAAATTCTAGCATTTCAAAAAGGAGTTGCTAATGAAAGTATACCTGATTCATCTGCCAGAACACCTCAGCTTCCTGAAATGAATCCTTTGTCAGCAGTTAACATGTTTCAGAAACAAAAATCAAAACCTGGCACACCAGTTGGTATTCCAAGGAGCAAAGAAAAGCAGACATGTCCACCGGCTGAGCTGCTGCCAGCATCTTCCCCAAAAGGAGGGAATCTGGGCTCCGTGTCAGTCCGTCCTAAATTGCCAAATACTCCAGCAGTGTCTTCTCATCTTAAGCTCAAATCTTCAAAAGGCATAGTAAAGAAACCACCAGTTCCTTCAAACAATGCATCGTCTTCACTTCCTTCTTTAAATCCAGTAGGTAAAAGTACTTCTTCGCCAGCTTTATCCAGAACTGCACCTAAATGCATCTCATCACCCAGTACTCCTAAGGTCAAGCTTGCTATGGCCCAGAAGCCCAGAGATGTGCCTGAGTCTGCACTTTTGCCAAATAAATCTTCTGGAAAAACTGAACCAAAGCATTTGAAACACACTCACGTATCTTCCAGGGATAATGCAGTATCTCACTCAGCTGCACACTCAGATTCATCATCAAAGGGTCCAAAGCTCCCTAAAGCAAATATCCATGTAAGGCCTAAACCTTCCCCTTCATTCC
This sequence comes from Felis catus, assembly GCF_018350175.1. NCBI lineage: Eukaryota > Metazoa > Chordata > Mammalia > Carnivora > Felidae > Felis > Felis catus. Next base: position 121,080,086 of record NC_058374.1, read on the forward strand.
ATTCCCCTACAAAAGTTACAAAATCTAGTTCCAAAACTACCACCGCAGGTCTAGGAACAGGGTGTCAGCCATCTGATGGAGCCCCACAAGCAAGAGCAATGCCAACACAGAAACTGAAGTCAGCCTTGAATTTAAAGCAGCCACTCTCGGTATCCTCAGTTGTGCCTGCAAAAGCTGCACAGGAATCGAAAGATAAGAACATGGTTTCAGTTGCCAAAAAGCAGCCTCAAAATAAAAGTACATCCCAGAAGATAGGACCCAGCTCCTCGAAGTCCCCTGGCCGTACCCCGCTGTCCATCGTGAGTCTTCCCCAGTCCTCAGTCAAGACACAGACTGTGCCAAAGTCAGCACAGACTGCCACTAAGAGCCAGTATTTAGCTAAAGGGCTTCCAAAAAGTGCCAAAGCCCCAGCCTCAACCAGGAAACCACCCTCATCTGGCAAGGAAGCAGTTGGCGGCGATAAAAAACATACTGCAAAGAAAAAGGAAGATGATGACCATTATTTTGTTATGACTGGAAGTAAGAAACCTAGAAAGTAAACACAAATGTATCATTTTAAGAAAACAGGAAAGTCAAAGAGTGAATGTATTGGCATCACATCTTAAAAATTTCTCCTGTTTGTCCAAATAGGTTCAGACATTAGGCACAGTAAGATGGGGGTTGGAGGTTGGGGATGGAGGTGGAAGGTGCATCAGAATTCACATTTCTGAATTCACCAGAAGATACCCTTTTGAGGCGGACAGTTGTAAAATTGCTATAAGGTTCTTATTAATAATAGACATTTATATGATTTTCAATTCATAGCATCTTTGTTAATGTCTGCCCTTTAAGGGAAATGTAGAGTTAAATAACACTACTAGAGTTATAATTATAGTTGCTATATTTTTTAATGTGTATTAAATATGGAGGTTACATACTGGCTAATGGCAACAGTGGTGCTCTAAATATTAATTATTGCATCTTAAAATTAGCAACGGTTTGGCATTTTTCTTACAAAAGGCACCTAATTTAATTGTTTGATCAGGATTGCCTGATTGAACAATACTAAGTACCAGTGGCTGCTGCTGTTGATTAGCTGGACGTTACTCTAGGGTTGGTAGAATCCTATTACTTAAAATTTTTCAAGCTTTCCAAATCAGAAGGAACTGATTTTTGACTGGCTTATTTTAATATTGGTAACATTTTATTATATTTTTGGTAAAAAAATTGTAATATTTTTGGTAAAAAAACACAAAATATTGAAATATAAACTGAAATTTGGTAAAAAAAACACAAGACATTATAAAATGTACACCTCTTTTAGATGGGTGTTGTGCAATGTGAAAGGGGAAACTGATTTAGTAACTTTTAGCATATTAAAAATATTTTTATTATAGTTTCCTATGAGTGCAGATACGAATTTTTACTTTAACATGTTTTAACATCAGAATTAAGTTTTAACAGCCTTAAAATTAAGGTGTTATTAAAGAATCTTATGGTGGTGCTATATAAAAATTCTCTCATGTGATTGTTATTTTTCTTTAGATAGCACAATGCCAATTTTAAGTAGATCCTTTCAATTACATTATTATTATTATTTTTAATAATGTCATGCTGCTTTCAGTTTTTCAATGGCAAGTGGACAGTACATATGCGGCATTTTGGGCTCTGTAAGCAGATTCTCCAAGGAACATATCCACATCATGTAATGACCGCATAGGTTCCGTTGATCTAAGATAAATGTAAATAATTTTTCAAGGGATTGTGACTATTTAAAAAAGTATTAATGTACTTTCAGAAGTTTGGGGGGTGTGCTTATGAACTTTATAGTGTTATCAGTTATCATAGGTTATTGTTTTCAAAATTGTGGTTTGTATTTCCCTATTTTAAGCTAGAATGTGTTGTCTAAAGAAAAATAATGGTTTATACAAAGGTGCAATTATAAGATAAGCATCTTAAGTTGACTACTAACATTCTACAGATTATAAAGCAAGAAAACTTTGTATAAAATGAAGTGACCTTTTGTCTGAGGAATATAGTTACAATCAGAGATATATGCCGGCTCGTTTTTGGAATAATTGATGTTTCTCTTCTTACAAGAGACAGTCACCAAATATTTGGTTTCGTTCTGTTGCTCTGGGCCTTGAGAGGGAATATTTACGTCTTTGGAAAGTGAAATCACGTTCAAGAAGTGCTGGAAGCTTTACATTTTTAGTGATCAGAAATATTTAATGTATCTGTCAACAAGGAAGAATTTTACCTTCAAGAAGGAGTTTATTTCCTCATAAGATCAAAGAATTCTTCTCTATCAGTAACTTCTAGAACTTAAAAAAAATATATTACAACCACACTATGAATCCAAGTAAATTTTACAGTATGTAAACAGTAACTTTTGTGTTGAGAGTAATCAGGAATAAAAGCATCCCACAGGCATCTGGCACAAATTCCAAGAATTTTGTTGTTGTTGTTAAATTGGAAGTTAATTTATAAATGGCCCTGTTCGTCATCAGTAGGGAATTTTTCCAGTTATGTTCATGTTGAATGAATTTTTATTTATATATAGCTTACCCTTCCAACATAAAGATTTTTTAAAATAAGCAACAGCTGAAAGATACTTTCTTCAAATATATTTTGAAATGCTTTTAAAGAACTGGTGTTTCTAATCATTTTCACAGTTTTTAAAATACAATACCGAAGGTGGAAAGTTTTCATTTCTTCTTACTCATAATACAAGGTTTTAAAAGATTTTTCATATTTCATATTTAATAAAATGAGTATTAAGCTTAAATTGTTAAAGCACCTGGCAGAAAAAATAGCATGTGTTTTCAAAAAAGGATGGAATGAGTTTTTGTTTTTCTTTGCTATAATTTGTTAACATGACTGATACATCAAACTGATCTTCAGAGGAAAATGAAATGCTGATCATTTTTAGATTGTTTGGGCTTACAGCAGTTGTTTAAGATTTATGTCTTCAAAATACCTTGATAAATTAAGTGACCTCTAACTTTCCTTTCCATATTGAGTTTACAATTCTTAATGGATAAGGGAAATTTTTGAGAAAAAATTGCTCTTCCTTCTGTAATCTATTTATCTCTACCTGATTTTAAAATCTATTAGTCTTAAAGCCCTCAATGATAAGTGGTTATTATACATTTGTACAACCAGATTCACATATGACTCCATTTGAATCCAAATTTGTGCACATTTTCTTGTGCAGCAGTGTTTGTATCAGATTTTAACTTATATTTTCTCAAGTATTAAAATTTAAACGTAAACGAGTTCTCCATTTGCTTTTTTGTGTGTTGTGAATACATTCTGATCACTTGGTTCATGTGAGAAATCACATATATTAAGCACTCATAATCACATATATTAAGTACTCATAATTTGAGAATAGTTTTGATTTTATTGCTACTTAAACTGTCTTTTTTACACATATGAAATTCATTTCAGTACTCCCATGAGATTATAAGATTCTGCTGTTAAATAGCAGTATTTTTGTTCCCTAAGTTGCTGTATCTCCTAGAAGTTTGACTCAGTAAAGTCTAAACTCATATTTAATGATAACTGAGATAATAGAAATAATTTATTGTTTATTAAAGCACAGTTCTGTAGATTACACAAGTATTGTGTTAATGGAAGGCTACTGATAGGAGGAATTTCCAGTTCCTGGAATTCTGTTTTAATTACACACTCAGACACAGTGAGAATAGCCTTGAAATACTCATGTTTTTGTATATTCATGATCAGAACAATTATAAAAAGTAGTTCAATATGTGTTCAATACGTATTTCTTGTGATGTTCCTAAAAAGAAAACAAAAAAAATCCACTTAGGCAAAATTCTTATATCTCCCTAACTATTTGTAAGGAAAACCTGTGTGTACAATTTTAAAGTCATGAGATTATGAAATTTGGGGGAATATTAGGAAAACATTAAAAAACAATTACCAGTAAATCTGAGATTGTAAACTGATATTTTATAGTTGTTTTCCTATAAATACACTGTTTTATTCTGGCAAAAAAACACAATACTTGATCTTGAAGAAATAATACATGCATGGATTTAGCAATAAGGTTAACTATAGCACATGCTAATATTGGTATAGCCATAAAATAGAATACCATATAGTCATTAAAAATGAGGTTGACATTGCTTTGTCTTAGAAGAAGTATATATGGTGATGAAGTGGCTTGTTTTTTGCAAGACTGCTGTGATAAAACAATATATAGTTTTTCTTAATTTGCAGCATTCAGCCAGGGACAGCACAGTTCTTACTGCACGGTGTGATACCTGGGTTAATATCATTAACCTCTTGTGGATAGTCTCTTCGTGTTTCATATAATAAATTTTGTTTAATATGACTAACTTTCTTAAATGACTTTTGGTAAATTATCATACTGGAATGAGTGAATATAATAAATAGAATGGATTAATGTTGGATATGTCTGTGGAGGACCTCTAGTGGTCAAATGTGATAGTGTTGCTACACTTGTATCCACTCAAACACCTATTGAGTTGTGGAGCTAGAATGAAGGAATAAGGCAGTTATCACATTCAAGAGTCTTGGATTTACAAAGCACTTTGCAAGTCACAAAACAGTTAATTACATTAATAGCCAATCTTTTGAATAATCCTATGAGAGTATTATTATCTGCATGAGAATATTAGCACCATAAACACAGGAATTGCACGTTTTGTTTACCACTATATTCCCAAAGCCTAAACCAGCACCTGGCATATAATAGGCATTCAGTACATATTTGTTAATAAATTAATTAATGAATCCTCTTTTTGTAGTGGAGGATGCTAAGCCTCAAGAAAATTGACAGTAAATATAAAAATACCTACTAGGATTGATTAACTGAATATTATTTGAAGGATAAATTTATTTTTGCCTATTTACACTTTTCCCCAAATTTGATTTGTTCTTTATGTTAATGTGATAAAGAAAGTAGGACTTAAATGGCATCTTTTTAAAGATCCACATCCTGCTTTTTTATTTCTTCTGAGAAAAGTCTGGGTTTAATGCTTTTTGAATTACTCTTCAAGTATTCTAAGCTTGAATAGGTTTAAAGATTAGTATGTTTTTAGTTTAATATTTATAAAGTTCTTAACTATGTTCAAAGCACTGGATGTAGGACAATGTGATGAAGTTGAGGTGCTCTGTAATGTTGCTGAATGAATGAATAAAAGAAAAATAAGTTAAATCTAGCACAAAATACTAAAATTAGCAATTAAAATCAGTTTCCTGACAGTGCAATGCAAGTAGATATTGGTAGAAGATACTACATTGTAGATGGCATTTGCAACTTCATTAAGAAAACAAAAGAAAACCCAACAACATTTAAGAATAAGTGATTGTCCTCTGAATGAGCAGGGTTCATATGCTTCTTCCAAAAGGAATAAATAGATCTCTCTTACACAGCCCTGAAAATGTGATACAAAGTTGTGTATGTAGATCTCTTCAGTGATTCATTGCACTGTACTGGGTGCTCTGGAATGCAATAAATAGCTGTGAAAGAACAGGCCAACCTGTGGTATTTATTGAAAAGAGGAGTGGAATGTGACATTTTAAATTTTAATCCCAAGCACTGAGGTAAGATGAAGGCAAGTGCCTTATTTATTTATTTTTATTTTTATTTCAGTGTAATTAACATACAATTTTATCTTCATTTCAAATGTACAATATAGTGATTCACTAATTCTACACATTACTTAGTGTTCAGCATGATGAATGTGCTCTTAATCCCCTTCACATATTACACCCATCCCCCTACTCACCTCCCCTCTAGTAACCATCAGTTCGTTCTCCATAGTTAAGAGTCTGCTTCTTGGTCTGTCTCTCTCTTTCTCCTTTGCTTGTTTCTCTTGTTCCTTAAATTCCACATATGAGGGAAATAATATGGTATTTGTCTTTCTCTGACTGGCTTATTTCACTTAGCATAATACCCTCTAGGTCCATCCATGTCACTGCAAATGGCAAGATTTCATTCTTTTTTATGGCTGGACAATACTCCATTGTATATATACACCACATCTTATTTATCCATTCATCTATCGATAGACACTTGGGCTACTTCATAATTTGGATATTGTAAATAATGCTGCAGTAAACATAGGAGTGCTCGTGTCCCTTTGAATGCATGTTTTCTTTCATATTCTTTGGGCAAATACCCACTAGTGTGATTACTGGATCATAGGGTAGTTCTATTTTTAACTTTTTGAGGAACCTCCATACTGTTTTCCACAGTGGCTTCACCAGTTTGCATTCCCACCAACAGGGCACGAGTGTTCCTATTTCTCCACATCCTTGGAAGGTAAGTGCCCTTAAATAGCAATTTGCAGTAGTTTCCGTTTGCCTCAAGCATGAGCAAGAACATTTTTGAAGTTCATGAAGTCTCAGGTCTCCTTCTAAGTTAAAAAAAAAAAAAGTCCACACTGTTGAAAATTATAGCCTTTGAAATCAGAGAAGCTCAGAGGGCAAGTTAAGAAGGGAGCATAGTTCCGTGTCTCCAGAGGATAGTTCAGCAGGAGATTGGAGCCACTATTCTTTTGACTACCCATTCCTTCCCTCACCCCCATCCTTCACATGGCTCACAGTTAACCTTCATGTCACAGTGTAAACATCACTCACCCAGAAACTCAGACCCTTCAAGCCTGGGGTGGATTCCTCCAGTGTACTTTCTTCCCAGCTTCTATCTTTCCTGTCAATACATTGCACCAAACATGAATTTCCCATTTATCTAAATCCCTGACCAAACCTAGGATGAGAACTCCATGTCTCACTTGTTCATAGTTGCATCTCCTGCATTCGGTGCCTGTATTTAATGCCTAAATGTTTATGGAAGGAAAGAGGGAGGGAAGGAAATCCCCCTTAACTGAAGGCAATAAGCATCAGTATATGTAAGGGAACCTCTAGCTTAATGTTGTTGACCTACCTACTGTGAAGTAGATTTTTTCCAGAGAATACATCAGAGTAGGGTGTGAAGAAGTCTGCAGACATGACCTGCTTATTTGTGGAGAGGAGAGGGGAAGAGGGCAGTAGTAAGAGAGGCCTTGAAGTTATGGATTTCTTACATTAATAACAGAGCTGCAGTTTCACAGAAGAAAAGTGTTAGAGACTTCCCAACTTACTATCTAGGTTTTTCTTTAAAAATATGTATTTTCAGGGATATGAGAGAATACTCCAGAGTGTCACATAGATTAATAAAGATCTTGCTGCGAACTAATTCACTTCTCACATTGAACAGATGAGAAAACTCAGGTCAGAGAGTTTATTGGTAGAGCCTATTAGCTGCAGAATTAAAGCCAACCACCGAGCAGCAGAGTGAAGTCAAAATGTTAGCTGGGTGTCCCTTGGGTCTATGAATTATCCCAGTTCAATGGCCCCTTCAATGGGTCCTAAATGCATTGGATCCAACCCAGCAGATTCCTTGTATTACTTGTAATCGTATTGGTTCTAAAGCAATCTATACAACCACAATTCAGTAAAACACCAGTTCATTCATTTACTCCTCTGGCAGACAATTTTTCTGAGTGTCTACTCTGTGCCAGGTACTAACCTGTATGCTAGGGACACAGTGACAAGACCACTCACTGCTCTCCAGGAGATGACAATCTTTGTTCAAATGTTTTTTTTTTTTTAAATATGATGTTCTTTCTGACCATAGCCCGCTCAATTTTTTCCTTGTGATTTATTTTACCCATGGGATAAAATACCTTGATAAGAACAGCTTGTCTTCTCATATTGCTTCAGATCAGGAGCCTATAAAAGAAAATGGAAAATTGGTATTTGTATTTTTTTAATCTTTATTTTTGAGAGAGAGAGAGAGAGAGAGAGAGAGAGAGAGAGAGAGAGACAGAGTGCAAGTGGGGGAGGAACAGAGAGAGAGGGAGACACAGAATCCGAAGCAGGCTCCAGGCTCCGAGCTGTTAGCACAGAGCCCAACGTGGGGCTCGAACCCACAAGCTGTGAGATCATGACCTGACCCGAAGTCAGATGTTTGACTGAGCCACCCAGGTGCCCCAGAGCACTGGTATTTGTATCTGAGCCTCAAAAACAAGGGACATTTACCGTCAACTGTTACTCAGATAATAGAGCAGTAAGAGTCAAGTCCTAAACACAGGGTTGGAAACAGAAAGGAACCTGAGCTTTTTCTGGGTAAGCCATTACTTAAAATCAAGAAACACACATCTCTCACACAAGGAAGTTTCTATTACTCTGTAGAGTATTTTCTGTGGTACTAGGAATTGATTCCTTCCTATTGCCTCCACTAAGCTCCACCTCAGTCTTAAGTGTGCCACAGAACAGAGACAAGCTCTCAAAGTAGCTGCACGTGAGAAGGCTGGCCTCCCACCAGCCACTTCAGTCATGTTCAAGGAGCACAGTTTTGAGGAGATTCTTCCTGTGATTGGACATCTCAGTGCCTTGCCCTAGCAGACAACAAAGGAAACTTGTTCTGTAAAATGCATTGCTGTGAATCACAGAATGACACATTCAGGGCCTTTGCAGCATCTTCCTGGCTGGCCTATAGCTCCAAGGGACCCATAGGCATCCTGGGAAGACCTGGTGTGTTGGCCACATATCCAGCATGGCTGGTCTGTGGTATGCTGGTATGCACAGAAGTAACACAGCCCTTGACCCTCCCCTAGAGCCAAGACCATCCAACTATACCCTCTCTTACATCTTCAGTTTCTTTTACCAGTTTTTCTCCTAATCCTACAAATATGCTAAGGTCTCTGATTATGCTTTTCTCCCCATTCTCTCATCCCCAGTGGCCACCATGTTTTGGTCAGAATGGGCTGGGCTTTGCTGCAGAAACAAACAAACAAACAAACAAACAAACAAAAAAACACTCTTCTTGGCTTTTAGCAACAAAAGTTACTTCTCATTCATGCTACATGTCCATCTGGGTCATCTGGAGCTCTGCTGCTCATGGTTGCTCAGGGACCCAGGCTGCTGGAAGCTTCATCTTGACAAAAACTTCAGCAATTACTACGGAGGGAGTGTGGGAATGGCCAGCCCCTCCTTTCTGAAACTCCTCCTTGGTCCTCCTGACATAGTTCTGAGTTTTCTCATGATTCCCTGATCCCTCACTCCCTAGTCCAGTTTTCTGACTCATGCTCCTTTGCTGCTCTTTCCATGTAGCCAGTCCCTAAGAAACATTCCTTGGCCCTCTTCTAACACATACTTTCTCTCTTGGCAATTGCTTCCAAACTGTGCTTTCCAGTACCATCTCCATGCAAATGATTTCCAGATCTGTATGCTTGACCCTATTTCCCTGAGCCCCAGGTCTATTGTCAGCAGCCATCAGACTCCTCCCATTACAACCTTAAAAATCTCTTGTCTAAAAAGGAACTTTCTATCTCTACCAAATCTACTCTTCCTCTCAGCTACCCTATTTCTGTTGATACCCCTTCCTTTCCCCACATCGAAATTTTCAAATTATTTTAGAACGTGTCTTAAATCCATCCCCTGCCTTCTACTGCTGCCCAAGTTCCTGGCACCTCTCTCACGGAGGACAGAAGCTCTTTGACCATACCTTCAGCTTCTCTCCGTGGCTCAAGGCCACATGTGATACAACTCTAGCGCGTCCCATTCTAGGAGAATGGTACCCACTGGAGTTGTGCAGCGCAGTGGCTCTGCAGGGCCACACTGCACCAATAGTAATCTGCCTACAGCTCAGCTTAAATCATGACATACCACTCTTAAAAAACCTGCCTTGGCTTTCCATTTCAACCTGATGCCTTGGCTCTACCCTCCACAGTCAGGATGGAGGTCGCTCTCCCTCTTCTGAACTCCCACGTCTTTCCTACACCAAGTAGTATTTTCTATCCTGTGTCACAGTGATTTAAGAATAGTTTTTCCTCTTAAGTACTTGATAAGTGAGAAGTTACTTCTTACTTGAGGGATTAAATTAAAAAAGACTATTTGCTGCTTACAGTGGAAAAACCCAAGCCAAAATGGCTTAAGTGTTAAAAGGGAATGTATTGGCTCACATAAATGAGAATTGCAGAGGGTACATCCTACTGCTCAGTCACAGCTGAATGCAGGGCTCAAGTGAGATCCTTGGGATTCCTTCCCTCTCTTTCCATCCAGGAAGCTAAAATCACAGCAGGCCTGTCTGGCAGTAGCTGGAGCCAAGGAGGCAATGCAGCTACTGCCGGAGAAGCTGCCCAAGGAAGCTAGAGAGAAGAAACACTCCAGCTTTTCCCTTTTCCTGTCCTCTGGTGGCCCACTGGTGCCTTCCTTTGGCTGACCCTGGGGTCTGGGAAACACAGCCTGTAGGGATCAGAGGGGAGCAGGGGAAGAGGGAGGGGTGTGTCTGAGAACACACAGGCAGACCATCAGCACAAGTAACTCAAAGCCATACGAGCCTGTCTTGAACTGTAGCTGAAGTTGTGAATCCTGCTACCTATGACACAGCCAGCATGAAGGGGCATTCCAGCTGGAGCATCTGTGTGAGCAAAGGCACAGGTGGAAATTCTGGAGCATGTATGGAAATAGCAGAGAGTTCTCTTGGGCTGCAATGTAAGGTGCTTTCAGAGGAGCGGTGGAGAATAGGGTCCCCACTATAAATCCTTAAGACCTGGCTCAAGAATTTGGCCTTCATTTGGGAAGAAAAAGGGAAGTTACTAAAGGAAAAGAAAGAGTTAATGTAATTTTTTTATAGCAATAAAAATGTCAGAAACAAGAAGGACGTGCTTGGACTCTTTTCAAACAAAATCAAGATACAAAGTGAAACAATCCCCAAGAATAAAGATTAAAAATACAGTAGAGTTGCTTTTTTCCTAATTTTGTATGACTGCCATCTTTGTTACTTATAACAGGAATTAGGAATGAGCATTGCTTCATTCATTCATTCATTCATTCAAGTGAGGATCTGCTATGAGCTGGGCCTTGTGCTGGGGTTTTCAAGGAAGCCAACCAAAGTCGTTTTTTAGGCTATTCGAATATTTCTGAAGATGTAGGAACGCACTCCATGTAATGATGTTTGGTCTGAAAAGAGATCTGTGGTGTCCACAAAGTACATAAACATGGTGGTACACTTTGTACTCACTTGTGGATTTAAATCTCATGGTCATAGGCTCTGGCTGCCTTTATTTGAAGTTAACTGGCTTGAGCTTATTTGCTACTGATATGGATGGACTATGAATAAAAAAAATGCGGACTAAAAAGGCAAGAGGGAGATTTTGCATTTTGTTGGGATGAGATTGAGTTAGTTATTAAGCCTCTTTACAGGGGCGCCTGGGTGGCTCAGTCAGTTAAGCAACCGACTTCAGCTCAGGTCATGATCTCACAGTCTGGGAGTTTGAGCCCCGTGTTGGGCTCTGTGCTGACAGCTCAGAGCCTGGAACCTGCTTTGGATTCTGTGTCTCCCTCTCTCTGCCCCTCCCCGGCTCATGCTCTGTCTCTCTATGCCTCAAAAATAAATAAAAACGTTAAAAAGTCCCTTGACACTTCCATTTCTTTAGGCACAAACTGAAGATAAGTTTATCATCACCAACATCAACAACACATATGCACCAAATAAATGCCTGGTTGTGAGTCATACAACATGAGACATGTCACAGAAGGGACATCCTATTGTATAAACTAGGTTTCTAGCCTATAAACATGGCTAGCTTTATAATTTTTTCCTTCTTTTAATGTTTATTTTTTGAAAGAAAGAGAGTGCAAGTGGGGGAGGGGCAGAGAGAGGAGGACAGAGGATCCAAAGTGGGTTCTGTGCTGACAGCAGCAAGCCCAATGTGGGCCCTAAACTCGCGAATTGTGAGATCATGACCTGAGCTGAAGTCGGTTGCTCAACTGACTGAGCCACCCAGATGCCCTTAGCTTTACAATGTTTAATCAACAGGCAGTAAGTAAAAAAGTATGAGTCCATAGGTGTTTGGAACATTTAGTCCAACTCCCCTCCCATGACATAACACAACTCATTCATTCAATGTTTATTAAGTACTTTCTATCTGCCATGAATTTAACAAAGTGATTAATTGTCTATATGTATTCATCTTTGGATAATGGTGAACAAAATAGATATGGGTTGACTCCTCATGGAGGTTGCATATAATGAAAGTAATCTGTGTCCATGTTTTGGCACAGATTGTGCTGTCACAATTTCACTCTTTAGCAAAGAAGACAAATTTGTAACTGCAAACACAATGTGATGAGTGTATGAAGGTGTTCATTGAGAATGAGTGTCCTGAGAAGGCTCCTCTAAGTAACTAATACAGTAGCTGGAACTCAAAGGAAGAGCAAGAGTTTCCAAATATTTGGAGAAACATGTTTTGAGTAGAAGGAGTGGCAGGATGCTGTGTTATGGAAATGTGAATCATCATTAAGAGTTTGTAACACAAGAGCTCTGAGGGCATGGGAACAGGTGCACAAAACTAGGTCATGTTGGGCTTTGTGGACGATGTTTTAGAGCCCGGATTTTATAGTGAGGTGTATGGAGGCAGTTGATGGATGTGAAACAGAGCATTGACATGATTGGGTTTGCCTTTCAGGGAAACCATCCTCCAGCATTGTGACTCCAGAAGCTGCTAAAGAGACAGGATTAAAGAAACTTGGCTGCTCCCTGGATTACAGGTGTGTGTGTTTTGGGGGAGGAGGATGGTAGGGAGAGTCTAGAAGGCTCCCAGGTTTCTGGCTTTTTGTAGCAGACCCCATTCAATCCTCAGTCTCCAGACTTTTCACACTAAACATATTCTGTTGTTGCAGGCGACAACAAGACCTATCTTCCTCGAACAGATCTTTTGCCATGTTGCTTCCTTGTTCCAAAACTTTGAGTCAGTTTTTTACTCCTCAAATATGAATTTTAAAATTTCCTTCCATGGCCCTTTGTTGGATCTACTCTAGGGTCCCAACTTTGAATCCCTCCACTCACCTGCCAGTCTTCTTTCCATATTAGACAAAATCCCACTCCCTTCCACCTCAGTGCCCTTGCAGTTTCCCTTGATTTATCTTAAGTGCACCATCCTCTGAGGCTAGCTTAAGCTTCATCACCTTCATGCACTCTGAGCACATTGTGCCTACCAGATCTGCTGGATCTTCCTTCATCTACTACAGCTTGGAGTTAAATACATAACACTCACCAGAATACGGGTTTCACAGGGACGGGGAGTTTTGTCCTTTATTGTTCACTGCTATATTCCCATAGTTGGAAACTGGTAGATAAACGTTTGTTGAATTAATGACTATTAGGTTCCCTATAGATATTTAAGAAATATAACATTATCAAGAAATAGAACACTTGGTGAATTTGGTCATTCGTTAAGTCAACAAGCATGCACCGAATGATTGCCATGTGACAAGTATTGTGATAGTTTTGGGGTATTCAAAAAATGATTAGAACTGGAGTACACCTTCAAGGAGTTCACACTGAGAATGAAATCATTATCCTAGAGAATCAAAATCTGATGAATACTTACATTTTAACATACATAAAAACGTAGGGAGCAATCGAGATTTTTTTGTTAAAAAGAAAATAAAAATTTTATATCCCTTAGATTTCAACGTTTTCAAAATCTGATAATAGCAAACTTTAGTGAAGATGTGTGGCAACAGCCACCCTCAAATATGGTAGTGGGGAGGAAGATCAGTGCAATCACTTCGGAGAGCAATTTTCTGGTTATCTAGTAAAGGTGAGGATGTGTATGCAAGACATTCTAGCAGTTCTACATGTACGTAGAAAAACTCTCAGATATCTGCATGGAACATACATACAGTAATGCATGCCAATTGCAGCATTATTGTTTGAAATGAACAGCTAGAAACAACCAAAATGTCTTATCAACAGCAGAATGAGTAAATAAATGGTGGTGCATCCAAACAGTGAAATCTTCTGGAACTGTGAAAATGAATGAACTTGAGTTCTAATTATCCACATGACTCAATCTTACAAATATTACATCTCGCTTTTAAGAAAGCAAGTTGTAGAATGATAATGTTGCATGATCTCATTTACATCAACTTTAAACATGGAATCTAATGCAATATGTTATTTGTGAATTGATATATATGTAAAAAAGCATAAAGTCTGATAGGGTGACCCACTGTCCTGGTTTGCCTGGAACTTTCACTGTTTTATTACTGAAAGCTTTATATTTTGGGAACCCCCCGCCCCCCAGTTCCAGGCAAACCAAGACAATTGGTCACTTACTTGAAAAAGAGAAATGTCAAGCTTAGAATGGTGATTACCTCTTGATGGAGGCGAGGAAATGGGATTGGGTAAAGTTACACTGGATATAATTCAGCTCAATTTGTAAGGTTCGATTTCTTTAAACTGGCCTATGGATTTGTGGGTGTTTATTATATTATTCTCTATTTGTATATCTGAAGTATTTCATAATTATGAAAACCAAAAAATCTCCTATTGTGGATGCTGTGGTGTGCCACCCAGATTCACCCCTGTGTTTCGGGACTGAGGCACTCACTCCTCCAGCTGCCTAGAGTGCTGACAGGTTCACCATCTTACTCCTAGTTGGGTTTTGAAGTTCACCAATTCTTAATTGCCTTCCTTTGAATAGACCCACTTCATCTATGGGGACAGCCTGCAGTCGATGACTGATTGACACATGGGTGTAGAGGCTCATCCTTCTTTCCCTGATTTGGGACCTTTCTGAAGGGCCATCAAGCTCCAGAGCTCCCTGTGGGATCAGCTGAGATGTCAGTTGTGATATCATCACAGCCCAGCTACTACTTCTGCCCAATCATGCTTCCTTCCCTTCCCTTACAGGTATTGACCTGAAAGTACTCCCCAGTAAGCATGATGCATGCAAATCTCCACCTCAGAGTGCATTTCCCTGGGTAACTTGACCTGCAATACTGTCCTTCCAGAAAAAGAGAGACAGAGATAGAGACAGAGAGAGACTGGGACAATTAAATTGCAAATATAACTCCCCTGCCTCTATTTTTTCTTTAGCACCTGCCCACCCCTCCTTATATCCCATTTTATTTTAAAATCTCAAACCTATATGCTATACAGAATTTGAGGTATGACTAAACAGGATCTGGCTATAAAAAAGGAAAAAGAAACACTGATTCATTTTCAATGAACAATACTAAGATGATAAAATTTTACCTTTTCATAGAGAGATTTTGTGGGTTAGAAAAGATTCTGGCACATGGTTTTGTTGTTTCCACCAAATGAATCATTCAAGGAAGACAGGTGATTCCATCTGAGCAGAGTTGTGTCACTCTGGGAAAAAAAATAAAAGAGTCTAAAACAATATATATGGATCACTAAAAAAAAATCACTAACCTGTGTAATGTGAATAACAAATACTCTTAGAATAGAGAGGACAAAATCAGTGAGATAATACTGCCAGGTCATATTTAGAACACGGGCATAGAATAAAAGTAAATGAGAAAAAAGAATGAGCATCTCAAAGCAGTCCTCTCTCAATAAGCCTAACAGGTCTTGGAACCATAACCTAAGAACTGCCAAGAGCACAGGCTGCCTCATCTGTCACTTCCACCCCCTTCCAGCCCTGGACCCATAACCTTGCATACTCCAGAAGGACAGACACGCAAACAGATAGACACACACACACACACACACACAAACACACACACACACTCTGTACACAACACCAAAATTTCTATGGTGGTTCCTAAACTACCTGGGACTGTCTCATGCCTCCCTAGCCATGTTCCCTGGGGGCAGACACTGGTACTGCTTTCTAAATTCTGCTGTCAGGAAAGGGCCCTGGAAGCTGGATTTAAATCACAGCTCAACCACTTACAAGTTACGTGACCTTGTTCAAGTAACCACACCTCAATTCCTCAACTATAAAATGAGAATAGCACTCATAAGGTAGAAAGGAGGATTAAACCAGAAAATGTTTCCAAAGCTTTGAGTGCAATGCTTGGAAAATATACATAGGATTTAATAAATGGTAGAGTAGCTGAATTTTTTTAAGTTTATTTATTTATTTTGGTGGGGGGGGGGGGTCAGAGAGAAAAGGAGAGAGAGCAGGCTCTGTGCTGTCAGTAGGGAGCCCGATGCAGGGAGCAATTCCAGGAACTGTAAGATCATGATCTGGGTCAAAAGCAAGGGTCAGATGCTTAACTAACTGAGCCAACCAGGTGCCCCTGAATAGCTGAATTTTAAAAATTAAAAAATAATGATTCTAAAATGGTATAGGAACAAAATACATATTTCAATACTATGCAAATTATTTTAAACTGACTGTGATGTAGGATTAAAATAAATCTAGTGAGGAAAAGAGGGAGGAATAAACTTCACATTCTTACCAACCCATCTGTAGAAATGTTAAAATTAGAGCATTCTTATGACAGAGAATTGTCATGTTAGTTGAACTAAATTGTGAGGAAGAAAAACGGTCAGGTTCTGTTTAATGTAACAATTCCTATGAGAGTAATTAAAATCTGAAATTCTGTTTCTTTTTTTAGAAGCGATGTCTGCTTGAAATGAGCTTTAATTGTCCCTATTTACACACTGACTGCAGAGCGCCCATCTTGCTGCAGACGTCTCTGTAATTAGCTCCATTCAAGAACAAAGCAGTGACCATCTTTCAGCTGCTTTCTGGCTTTTGAGCTTAGGAGGCAAAGGAGAGTTTTTGGCTCTCTTGCAAAATGGAATTTAAATCTGCCACAAAGCAGTCAGTTGCAAGAGTGATAATTGCAGTTTGTTACAATTGATTTATACAGGCTCCAGGAAAGAATGATCTTCTAGCTAAAATTATCCAATGAATAACAGTAATATGTGATTTTTTTCCCTCTTTGGGATTTTAATGGCTGTATTTAGAATAACATGTAATGTTGAACTATTTCTCATACAGTGAATAAACTAGCTGATGCATGGAGGTGTCTCTTAATCATTCTCATAGATAATACCTTTTTGAATACTCACTATGATCTGCTTCACATTCAGTAATCTGCACTTTTCAGATGAACTTTCAATGAAAAGGTGTAATTAACTGAATTACACCTTGTAAAAGAATATACGCAAAAGTTAAAATTGTGCTACTGGGCCCACAAAACTTAAGTGCCACCAAAATCTTTTACAAAGGGAATATAGACTGAATTAGCATCCCCCTCCCCCCCACAGAACACGTGCACAGCACACGCGTGCGTGCACACACACACACACACACCAAACACACTCAGCTCAGAGGAAATGAAAAGATTTCACTCAAATGTGTCATACGCAAATATTTTATTTTGCTTGTTCCAGTCAATCTAGGAGTTTCTTTATTATGTGAATTTAATCCAGCTACATTTATTGTGGATTGCTGATGTATTTGGACTATCTCTGCTATTTTACTCTGAGTTTCTATTTCATACTTTCTCTTCTATTTCTTTTTTCTCCTTTCCTGTCTTCTGTTCTCTTTCCCCCTTCTGCTTTCTACCAGTCTGTGAACATTTGGGTTCCATTCTTTTAATGGTTACATTAAACATTTGAACGCACATACAAATATATAACTCTCAAAGAAATCAAGGGATTTGCTATGTTTATTTTCTCTCTTAGCCCCACCCATCATTATTTTTCATGTTATTATATAGAAGTTTAGGTTCATCTCGTGTCTAAATAAGAAAAGATAATTATTATTTTAATTTTTGCTGCCAATAACTATTTCTATTTTATAGTCAATAATTGTATCCCTCATCTTCCTTGTGGATTTATTTTTCTCCTGTTTTTATTTGTTTGTTTGTTTTTGTTTTTGTTTTTAGTAATTTTGTCAGGGAAGATCTTTGGAAAATAAACTAGTTCAGTCTTTGCCTGAAAATATTTCATTTCTCTTTTAAAAAATTTCATTACACTTACCTTTGAAAATAAAGAATGCTTTCCCATGATACAAAATGCAAGTAAGCTAAGTGTTGTTTTAGTTGGGTATAGAATTCTGGATTCAGTACTGTTTTTCTTGGCACTTTCAAGACATAGGTGCATTTATTCTTGCACATGTCTGCTGATTAGAAATTTTGCATTGGTCTGATTGTCATTCTTTGTAGTTTTTCTCCAGTGGCTTTTAAGAATTTTCTCTTTTTTGATATTCTGCAATTATGCTCTTACAAGATATTTAAGAGTGGAAAAATGTTTTATGGGTTGTCCTACTTGATATGCCATGATACACATTTTTACATACCTTTGAAATATCTTTTTATTCTGCAGACTTATGTCAAAGTTTTACAGTTTCTCTTTCAGACCTCTTTATTTCACTTTTACATTTTCTGTCACTTCATCTCTCTGTGCTGCATTTTGGATGATGTATTCATTTTTAATCACTGATTTTTTTAAACTAAATCCAGTCAACTGTTTTACTTTCTTATGTCGATGACTACTTTTTTTATTTTTTAGAATTTTTTATTGGTAGTTTTTCATAATTCTTTGCTCTTGATTATAACCCCCATCCTTTATCTCTTTCAAGATTTTAGACATAATTAAAAGTCCCTCGAGGATTGCTGTATTTCTATTTTTTTTTGTTTTGTTTTTGAGTATACATTTTCTTACTTGTTTGGTTTGTTGGCTATATTTCATGGGTTTGGATCACCTAAACAGTTGCTAAGCTTGTAGCCTCAGGTCTTGCCCACTATAGATGACCCTTTTCTTGTTCCATAGAGACTTTATTTTTCATTGTAACTCTATGTTTAAATGTAAAAATATATAAGCTATCATTTTCATGTATCTGGGCTGGAAAGGGAAGATTCCATGTGCTCTTCACTACTGTGACTGGAAATCAATTTCTTTGATTTTCAAAAAGTTTTTTTAATGTTTATTTTTGAGAGGAGAGAGAGAGCAAGTGCACAGGCGCACGCGTGCACGTATGCCTGCGGGAGGGTCAGAGAAAGCGGGAGACAGAGGATCCGCTGCTGGCTCTGTGTTGACAGCAGAGAGTTTGATGCTAGGCTGGAACTCACGAACCTGAGATCATGACCTGAGCCAAAGTCAGATGCTTAACTGACTGAGCCACTCAGGTGCTCCTAATTTCTTTGATTTTTTTTAAAAATCAGGAGTGCCTGGGTGGCTAAGCATCCACTGAGGTCAGTTGAGCGTTGGACTTCAGCTCAGGTCATGATCCCTTGGCTTGTGAGTTCAAGCCCCGTGTTGGGCTCTGTGCTGCCAGCTCAGAGCCTGGAGCCTGCTTCCGATTCTGTCTCCAGCTCTCTTTGTCCCTCCCCCACTCGTACACTGTCTCTCTCTCTTTCTCTCTCTCAAATATAAATAAACATTAAAAAAATCAAAGACTGTAAAAAAGATAAAGCTGAAAAATATATGAAATATGTTTAGATAGAACTAATTAGAACACAATGAAAATAAATTCACAGATTATAGCTATAGGACATTTCTGTATAAACCTGAGGTTCTGTCTGTGTTGGGGTTATGCATATTTAAGTGTAATATTTTTCCAGAGATAAATAATTGAGGATTATGAAGTCATTAACTTATATTTTGAATTCAACAGTTATTGAATGCCTCTGCCCAGAAATGTACTAATTGTAGTTCTATAAAGACCAGTAAGGCTTAGTTTTGCATCTGTCAAATGGGGATCATAGTATACGCTATGCGAGGCAGTTGTAAAGAGTAGAGATGAAGATTATAAAGTGCTAGGGGAGTATCTGCTACATCATAAGCATCTAATAAACTGGAGCTTCCTGTATTACTATCAATTGACACTATCATCATGGAAATCATGTTGATTTGGGAAGATAAACAGGCAAAGAAACACTTAAATACACAAATGCTTATAAAACATAAAGAAGGGACTGGTCAACCATGCTTGGGATGGCTGGAAAGCCTTTGAAGAGAAGACACTGAACTGGGTCCTGAAGATCGAGCAGGTGTTTGCCGAGTAGAAATACTGGAAAAAGTGGCAAGCCATGCAAACTTGAGATGACAAATTATATTTTGGGAACTGAAAACACTCAGGATGAGTGGAGGCTGTGGAGTGAGCAGCACTAGGGGAGATACATTTGAAGAGGTAGGCAGGGGCCAAGGAGAGAGGGAAGGGCATTTCAGTTACAAGCTGCAACAATCTGGAGGAGAGATGACAAAGACCTCGACTTGGCAAAGATGGTAGGAGGAAAGTAATGGGAACAGATCTGAAAAACAGATCACATATACAGGACTTGGAAATTGATAGAATGTGGAAGTTCAAATGCCAGTAAGACCACTTACCAGCTGTGGGACTGGCATAAGTTATTTTACCCCTCCGGGTCTTAACTTCCTCACCTGTGAAATGGGACATTAAGGGGCGCCTGGGTGGCTCAGTCGGTTAAGCGTCCGACTTAGGCTCAGGTCATGATCTCACGGTCCGTGAGTTTGAGCCCTGCGTCAGGCTCTGTGTTGACAGCTCTGAGCCTGGAGCCCATTTCAGAATCTGTGTCTCCCTCTCTCTCTGCCCCTACCCTGTTCATGCTCTGTCTCTCTCTGTCTCAAAAATAAATAAACGTTAAAAAAAATTAAAAAAAAAAGAAATGGGACATTAAAAGAGACAACACACATAAAACATTAAAAAGAGCACCTAATTCATAGAAAGTATCAATACATGATAACTATTATTTTTATGTGGGGAATGGAAGATGCTGGAGGAGCCAGCAATGAAGCCCAGATTTTTCTGTTTTAGCATCTGAGAAGTTGCTGTTGCCACTTCTGGAGCCAGCGATGCTGGCAGAGAAACAGATTTGCCTCTGATTTCCAGCCCATCAATGAAGAAGAGTCAAGCTATTGTGAAGGAGCAGGTATAACAGGCTTCCGAGAAGTTTGTCATTTGCTTCATTAGGGAACCAGCACAGAACTTTTCACCTGTGCCCTGCCTGTGGGAAAGCAGAGGCCTAACACACTGCAGGCAGAGAAGTGGGGGGGCCTGAGTCAGAAATGTCCAGGAGGTCCCTGGGGACTCCCTTGTCATCTTAGAGTTACAATGAGAAATGCACAGGAGGAAGGTGAAGGAACTTGGGAGCATTTTAAGAAACAAGTCTAAAAATAGTTCCATGCTGCTTAAAAGCTGAGCGAAAGAAGCCATCCAGTAAGAGATCAAACTCTTGATCCTATGAGTTTCAGTTGGAAGTTTGTGTTTTTCTCTGCTGATATGATACCCTCCTGCTAAAAGTCTTTTATGCTGCATTACATTATGCTATCTTGTAAAAACTTTGAGGGATGAGAAGGGTAGATGTCGTCTCCATTTCTCAGGTGAAAACGCTGAGGCTCAGGGAGATGCTGTTTGCTCAGGTCCTCATGGATGGAAAACAGACAGAATCAGCACTAGTGCCAAATATCTTGATTTTCATTTCCTGTTATTGCTTTTCAATATGTGTCTTATTAGCGGGGACTCCTCATCTCCTGATGTTTCTTTCCCATAAAAGGCGCTCAGTCATTCTAACACCGGGCCTGTCTCCCTTTCCCCACTCTACCCTGGGGAGGTAGCACCTTACCTGATTGCTAAATTTAGGAAGAATTCTCCCCTCATTCCTTTTGGGAGGAAGCCTGCCTCCCGCAGCAAAGTTCTGTTCGTTGCCACTCCAGGAGCTGTGGGGTAGCAAGGGGGTGGGTGGGAGCGCAGGGGTTTTTTTGTGGTTCATTTCTGTCTGGAGTTTGGTGCTTGAATTGATCTAATTCAGTCCTCAGGCCCCCTCAGTTAATACCATAAACATTACCCTCATGTTGAGTTTCTATTATGAATAACACCAATATTTTGGTTTCTATCTTTGCTCATAGTTTTACTTCCCAATTTGCTCAGAGCAAGAATAGGGTTACTGTTTATTGGGGACCTCCTACGTATCTACAACACTCTAAAGAGTTTGGAAATTAGAATAAAACAATTGTGACCAGTCATTACAATAACCACAGGAATATTGTGTGACTCAGAAGATACGTTCGATGTCAACAGAAGTCAGCTTGGAGAATCCACTGATGATATGAGTAGCAATTAATAGATGGAAATACTGAAAATGAAACCCATTCTCTTAGGACAAAAATCAATGGACCAGATAACAAATTAACCTCTCTTCACTGCATTAAGTCTCTAGGAGCAAAAATAAAATCAATATGTACCAACATACAGTGGTTCTAAGAAATAGCATCAGAAATGAAAACTAAGGTGAAGCATTAGGCTTTAGGGAAAAACCAGTTTGTGCATGAACTTCTTCACTTAAAAATCATCTTAAGGTTTGCTTCCTTCATGCAGCCTGCCCAAATTAACCTTACCCAACTGTTTTTGTTGTTGTTGTTGTTGTTGTTGTTGTTGTTTAGTGCTTACTATATACTAGATACCTCTGGACACCTATAAATGTACACAAATATACAGATAAAGGCAGAATGTGGTTCTTTACTGAAGAAAGAAGTTTAGCAAACTTCTCAATTGGGAATGGAGAAGAATTGGTAAGAGAAAGAAGACTCTGTGCTTTGGACCAGGGCTGTTGAGACCATGAATGTGTATTTGCAGACCTTGTTTCTTATAGATTCAAACGTTAGAACACCAAGCGTATTCCTGCTCAGGCCAGAATAGACACCACATAGCAAACCCCAGAAGGAAGGGAGGAGCTTGGTATCACTCTGGATCTTTCCACCTCTCCTGCTTCTCTGTTGGAACTGTCAAGAGTTTTTGGTCAATCGCTCATCTTTTGCTCACTACATCTGAGCCTCTGAGAAGGATATTCACCTCAGGATGCTTACTACAAAGAACTTCCCTTGAGGTGTTTTGTTTTGTTTTGTTTTGTTTGCTTTTTCATTTACTAATGTAGTAATATGAGACCAGCACTATATCCTTATAGAAACCTGCTTTGAAAATATGGTATGTTGAGCATATACAGTAGATATTTCAAAATAGATGTGTTAAAAAGCATTTGGTACCTTCTAATAGTGATGTCCTCGTTTCTACTTTGGATTTTTGCTTGGATGCTCCCAAACATGACTTCTACACTCTTCTACTAGGCTCTAAACTTCTTGGGGGCAGGAACTGCGTCATATTAATCTATGTAGCCCTCCTGTGGTGTGCATACAGATTGGGCTCAATAGATATTTGCTAGATGGAAGACTGGCCACATTAGAAGAAAGAACTCTAAGCCACCCTGAGATTTACTTGTTACTCTAACTTCCGTTCAGGTTTACAATACTTCTGAGAATGCATTCATATGGAGAATAAAGATGTCTTGCTGTGGGGAACACAAGTGGTGGCGGCAGGAATTTTTTTCCTAGATGTCTAAAAAGTTTCACATCAACTTATAAATAAGTACGTGCTAGTGGCTGCAAACCAATGAGGAATCCTTTAGTATAACTAATCAAAAATATTTTTACTTGTCAAAAATGCCTTAATTTTATTAGGATTACTGGTCAATGTTTAAAAAAATGTTTTTATACTTCTTGATAAATATCACAAATGCTTTTGAAACAAGTTTTCTTGTTTTCTAGCACTATTATAGAGGGATAAGAACATAACCTTTCACAGCACTTGCCCAACTCTGGATAGTAATCTTTTTTTTTTCTTTAAGTTTTACTCTCTTAATAAATTAAAAATACAAAGTTTCTTATGCTTTGGATATGGATGGATTCTCATTTTTTGACTACTACTGAGGCTGAGCAGTTTCTCCTATTAATGTCCCCTCCTCATTTTTACCCTTAGCAGTCTTAGTGGCCTTCTTGCTAATTTGCATAAATTTTACTCATAAAAGTAAAACCTAGTATCCCCTGCCTTTGTGCTTATTGCAGATACAGTTTTTCCAGTCTATTTGTCTTTTGCTCAAAAGACAAATATTTTTATGTGAGGAAGTTTTAAATTGTGTGAGGTGAAATCTCTCACTTTTGCAATTTCTCACTTTTGCAAGTTTGCAAGTTTAGACTGCCGAAGTTTGATAAATATTTTATTTTCTTCTGCTTTGAAAAAAATGGTCTGAGTTTTGTATATAAAGACTGAATCCATTTGAAATTTATTGGGATGTATGTGTGAGATAAAGATCTAAATAATATTTTTTCTGCCAATTTTTGACAAGGATCTTAATGCTATTAACTGAATTATTGTTCTCTTCTATATTATTTGGTGATGCCTTTGTGAAAAATCACATATTAAATTATTATATGTAACAGGATCTACATCTTTTAAGTTTGCTCTAGTACAGTGATCTGTCTGATCTTGAAAGATTACTACACTATTTCAAATATTGCTTTAGAATCTTCTGTGTAGGACTCTTCACCACCCTATGTCTACCCCACCCACATTACTACTGCTCTTTGAAATTATTTTATATCCACCTTTGTTTATTGCTTCACACAAACTTTAAAAGATTTCTCCTCCTCCCCCATAAAAATAGTCCTGTTGGATTTTTTTGGATGTCATTAATCTATGAATTAATTTGTGATGAATTGACATCTTATGCTATTTACTTTTTCAATATGGTATACCTTCCATTAATCAGGTACTTCAACTCTCAGCAAAATTTTGGAATTTTTTATAGAGGTCATACACATTTCTCATAAAAATTACTCTCAAGTACTTTATCTTTTTCTTGCTACTGCAACTAGGATTTCATTCTCATTATATTTCCTAATAGCTTCTCAGTGGTATGTAGAAATGCTATTGATTTTCACAAAATGCATTTAGCTCTCATCCTGCCTTTTTAAAACCATGGGTTCTATCTTTTGTAGGCAAGTATTAGGGGAAGCATTTGTGAGGAGAACATTTCTGTGTCATTTGCAAAATCCAGAGTCACCATGTGTCTCAGTGCCCCTCATATGAAAGATGAACATAGGATTCTTTTTGGGTGAAGAGATATATCTATGTCCTTCGTATCCCTGGTCCTAGAAATGCTGCTTTCCTTCTCGCCCCTTGGCCACCCCTGAAATTCCAGCTGTGCCCAACAGCTGTTACACAGGGATGCGCTTTTTGTCTTCTTGGTGTTCCAGTTTCTGCTTTGGGTCCTTGGCATGGTCATCCTGATCAGAATGCTCTTGTGGCTTGTAGAGTGTGATCTCTCACCCATGTCCTCACGATGCCATTCTCCTTGTTGCAATGTCTCCAGCTGCTCCCCACTGAGTGACTCTTTGTCTCCGTGTGTCCTGCTCACCTGGGAATCCTTCTAGCCAGACTACACCCTGGTGAGGATCCAGAAGCAATAGCCCATCATGTTTCCTTTGTTGCCTAAGAAATCCAAAGTGAAACTTGTGACTCTTTAACTTGGTTCATGCTCGTCCCTCTTTTTGATGGATTTTCAGTCTTATAATTTGTTATTGTTCTGTTTTATATGGGACTCAGCATCATCAACCACATCAAATCTTTAAAAAAGATAGGCAAGATATAAATCATTAGCTAATAGAACTAGTAAATAAATTATACCATATACACTATTTAGATTAACAACATTAAAAAAGGATGAGGGGCTCCTGGGTAGTCCAGTTGGTTAAGGATCCAGCTCTTGATTTTGGCTCAGGTCATAATCTCATGGTTGTGGGATTGAGCCCCATGTTGGACCCAACACTGGGCATGGAGCCTGCTTGAGATTCTCTCTCTCCATCTGCCCATCCCCCCTCATAAAAAAGAGGATGAAGTATTTAGGGATACAGCATGTAAAAATGTTACTACATGACTAATTTTCCATTCAGGAAACAAGCTAGAACACCTTCTGGGTATATGTGTGTGTGTGTGTGTGTGTGTGTGTGTGTGTATTTCTTTTGTATTCCTATATATACCCATATATGTATGTGTACAGGTCGGTATTCAAATATACACGTATGCACAGGTGATATGAAAAATATTTTAAAACAATATAGTCATTAACACCTGGAACTGCATCATTCTGTTGAATTCCCTTAAAAACAGTTTTTAAAAGGCTCCAGCAACTTTAACAAGATAATTTTTGTTCTAGAATGGAAACTTCTAATCACTGCATCAAACTCTTCCAAATACTTCCCCCATTGAACTGATGAACATTAGGTTTCTGAATCTAGAGAGACTTTGTTACAGAGCAGCTAAGCCTGACGCCCACTATCACAGAAGGCAGCCTCTGAATGCCCGCACCTCCCATGTGGACTAGACCCAGATTATCTTCACCTCAACCTGCAATCCTGCTTGGGAAGTAGGAAAAGGAAGACCCAAATCATCTTCACTTCAACCTGCAATCCTTGTTCCCAGAATACTCCTGGCCAAACTCCCAAATCGAGTCAGGGAAATGAGGGCTACTACCTAGAGATTCTTGGAATCAATACTGATAGGACCCAGAGTACCACCGTTCTTTTTTTTTTTTTTTTTTTTTTTTAAATAAACAGAAGCAGACAACTACCGCCAGGTGGCGCCAAGCACAGCGTCCTGGACTAGAACAGGTTTGGCTCTTGCAGCTCTGTTAAAACTTGCCTCATTTAATTAATCTGGCAATAATGACCCCTTATTTGTTTGATTTAGGATTTTGTTTTTGTTTTTGTTTTGTTTTGTTTCTCATTCTGTATTATGGGTGGGGAGTACATTATTATGAGACTTTACCTTAATTTTTCCCCTTCCCATCAATATTTTATTTGGAAAAATTTGAAACCTGGAGAAAAATTACAGTACAATATGTAATGAACACCCATATACCTTCCACCTAGATTCACTGGCACATTTTTTTTCTCTCTCTCTTCATATCTATGGGTACATTTTTCCCCCTGAACCATTTGAAAATTAGTTTCATCATCCTGACTTTTCATCCCTAAATACTTTAGCAAACTGTCACCTAAGAACGAAGACATTCTTCTACACAACAGTCACACTCAGAAAATGTAACGTTGTTACAATATTATCTAATAGGTAGATCTCAGTACTGAATTTCCTAAATTGTCCTGGTAATGCCATATATATATATATATATATATATATATATATATATATATATTCAGGATCTAATCAAAGATCACACTCTATATTTAGTTGTCATGACTCTTGAGTCTCCTAAGTCTGATCTGGCATGGTTCCTCAGCCTTTTTTTTCCCCAGTCTTTTATGAAATTGACATCTTTGGAGAGTCCAAGCCAGTTTTTGTGCATTTGTCTGATTTTTTTTTCACGATTAAATTTGGGTTAAATATTTTTGGCAAGAACACTGCAAGGTGATGCTGCATTCTCTTAAAAACAGTTTTTAAAAGATTTCAGCAACTCTATTTTAATAACAAACTTTTTGTTCTAGAAAGAAAACCACTAATTATTGGCTTCTACATTAATTTTTAAACACACACAGACTTTATTGGTGCTTCCAAGTTTGTCATTGCCTGCCACTTTCATAAGTACATCACCAATTATGGAGAGCACGTAAAATGAAAGGAAATTAACACCATGAAAATTGGCAGGCCCAAGTTCATAGGGGATGGCTTCTAAATTAAGTCCCAACTAGTTCTCTTCACTTCTGTTTCTGATGGATACCTGAATTGTTTGACCAGCAACCTTCCTTTCAAAGAGCCACCACTTCCCTCTCCGCGTGGCCCTGGTCAGCTGTCAATTGTGGGTCTCAACCTCCCTATTGTGGTGACTGGTTTGAGGATAGGTGGGACATGACCTGAACAGAACTAGTATCTTCCCTGAGAAATTATGGATTCTGGAAAACAAAGTCTCTTTCTTCCCCTGGGATCATGAAATAAACTATAACACTGGCTGGACCCACTTGTGGCCATCTTTCTGATCTTAAAGGGCAGATTCTACAGAAGAAGATAATAAAATTCACACACACTATATGAAGCAGTAGCAAGATGCTGGGATAAACAGATCAATGGAGAGATGGAGTTAGTCTGTGTGACATTTTTTTAAAATCATGGATCTAGCTGTGTCTGAAATTAGTTAGATCATCTAAAAGTTATTCCCTGCCCCCCTTACCCCCAAGCTAGTTTGAGTTGGGGTTCTGTCTTTTGCAACTGAGTTTTGACTAATGCACTCATGATTTAAGGACTTGGTCAGAATCTCATGGATACTTTTCTTGCGATTGTGGAAGCCGTATCAAATCACCAAGGAGCCCCGGTTCCTGGGCTATGCATAAGGATGTTAATACCCACTTCAGGGGTACCCATTGTGCAGATTAAGGACAGAGCTAAGTACTACACAGTGCCTGCCTTATATTAGGGAACTGATGAATGCTAGAGACATGTACAAAAGTCTAGGGTATCTGTCAGGCTTCTGTCATTTGCTCTGTGCCCTTGAATTTTCTTTCACTCTGTGCAGACTAAGTCAGACTTTGCTGAGAACAGTGCTTGGTCAGGTAGTATTCATTGCTCACTGTCATCATCTTGGTTATATTCTCTCCATTTGTCCTATAAATGCAGCAACATGAACAGAGCATTGAATATGTCTTGAGGGTATCCAGCGTTTGTTAGGTTATTATTTTTCCAGGTGAGAGAGAAGCCATGGGTGAGGCTAAGCAGAACTTAATTGCACTGACATTTTTGGCAGCAGGCATTTCCAGGATAAGCTAAACCTGAGGCTGGGGGTGGGGGGGGGTGCGAAAGGGGAGGGGCAGGGAGAAACCTTGGGGTTGTTTTTGTTTTTGTTTTTGTTGTGTTTTGGTTTGCTTTGGTTACCATTTGTATTTGTTTTGGTCTCATTTGTTGTCTTTCTGCAATGGTTTCCAGAAACAAGTTTGCTCTGTCAAAACCCATAATATCCTTGTATTTGTTGCTGTCAAAGGGACCAGTGTCAAATAGTCTTTCAGAAAAGTAAATTTCTCAGAGAAGAAATCATGAAGTTTCTGAAGCACCTTCACAACTCAGGCATATCACAGGGATTCCAGAATTGCAAAGACCCTCACAATTGCTGCATTTTTTTTTCTTGGCTCTTGCTCTAAAGCACCTTAGCAACCACTAAGAAGGGGTCACCCCAGGCAGGAAAGAACAGATATCCTTGCTTACTTCAGGCCTGGGAGACCAGTGGAGGTGACACAGAATTGCTGGCTGGGGCAAGCTGTCCCACAGCATGTATTTCTGCCCATTCTGTGTTGTGTCTGGAGCAGGGAGCAAGGGTGCTGCAGGGACCTCTCATGCCTGAACAATCTACCTCATGTGGGGAGAATCTGCAGGGCATGCTTTGCAGAAATCAACCAATCCAGTTTCCTGGCAACTTCCTGTATATTTTTGGGTTGAGTGATGGTAAACCCAGGGTTAGAAGCAGATGATTTGATCAGACCTTGGTTCTAAGGGTACTGATTAAAGAGCAATCTCTTTCTGCTATTTGGATTTACTTGCATAGGAAAAGGGCAGGTGAGCCTGGCAGAACCTCTTTGCTTGAGGGGCTATTAGACCTTCCTGGGAAAGAGTTGGTACTTAGGACAGAGATCCAGCACACATATTCTGCCCAAGAACAATGTCCTAATGGTCTGAGGCAGGAGTGGTTTCAGTACAATGCAGTCCACCTCCCAGGTGCTCCCAAGAGAGCCCTAGAGGAAAAGCTACAATTAAAAACCCAAGAGCTGTTCTCACACATCTCTGTGAGTGTCTGGAACACAAGTCAGCACTACTTTGGGCCATGCTTCGGGGAGGGCGTTTCCTCCTTCTAGTAGCATAGCTGTGAGCATCACAATGAGACTTCAGGGTTCAATGCAGGGAGCATGAAAGATGGTGGGAG
This sequence comes from Felis catus, assembly GCF_018350175.1. NCBI lineage: Eukaryota > Metazoa > Chordata > Mammalia > Carnivora > Felidae > Felis > Felis catus. The sequence continues at coordinate 121,109,591 of NC_058374.1, forward strand.
CCATGGTGGCCATCGGGAGGAATCTGGGTGGAGTCTTTGTGGGTCCCCATGCCTTGGCAAGCCAAGGCAGACAGTGGCATGATGGAGACAGTGCCCCCAGTGGGCACCAGAGGGAGTATCACACTGGCCTTGCTTGATGGATGAGACCTGGACAAAGACATCAGTGATGGGGCATAATTGGGACAGGGGGACAGATGTATGGGACAGAAATATGATTTGTTGCTGTAACAAATGGGGAGGCAGACATGAGTTCTCCCTGTAATTTCAAGTTTGATTATTCCAATGATAAAGAGCTGGTCCACAGAAAGGGAGAAATGAGAAACGATACAGTGTTGTTTTACTTAATTGGCTGGGAAGCAGAATTTGGAGGAAACCTGCTTTGGTGCCATTGTGCTCTGGACAGCATAAAAGGGTCTTGTGAAGATCAACTTGTGGCTTTCTCCTAATTACCCCTGAGGACCCAGAATTTAGAGGTAGATTTAGGAATGCCCAGGGATTTGTAAGCAAAGCTTCTCAGGAGAAGGTTCAAGCTTAAGTATTAATAGGAGTAATGATCACATCTAAATCAGATTTTGGGGCATCATCTACCTTCCAGTCTCAATAGTGGAACAATTCCATAATGACAATAAAGTGAATTAAAGGGCAGGGAATAACACTCATATGGCTCCAATACAGGCTCTTTGGAAACACCACTTGCAAAAACAGTGACTATATTGGATTGCCTTTTATTCTCTGGTGAGACTAGTTTGTACGCAGAAGCATAAATGTACAACATGATTGCTGAAGCCGCAGAACTGAGTCTTCTGATTGTTTTCTGATTTGGTTCTTGGGAAATTCAGTATGGCACAGTACAAAGGACATTTACATTGTACTCCTAACCTGGTTTGCTCTACTTTCACCAGCTTGTGTGCCCTGGAGAGGATCACATGACACCTCTCAGGTTCAGTTCTGTAGTACTGGGAAAACGTGGGTAATAACATCTGCTGGGTTCCCGTTCTTGTGTATAAGAAAGGAACATTTTTCATTTTCAGCATGAGTCATTAATACAGTGTAACATTTATTGAGATCTGATTGTTAACAAAGTGTGTGTAAGCAAAAATAGCTCTAAGAAACACATTGCAAATTAATCCCACCACCAAAACGATGATGACTGTTGCTAGCATCCAGAGCTTCAGCTTAGGTCCCCCTGCTTGCTCTTGCTTCTCTATTGACTGCAACGTTGGGTGATGCTGACTGCCAAGCTTAGCAACTCAAATCTGAGTCACAGCAGTTATAGTTTTAAATTGTTTGAACCTTGGTTTATCTACAGAAGTAGAATGGTTTAATACCTTATAGAAATGTCATTCGAATACTTGGATTAGACATTAAGCTATAGGGTACTGTGATTATGCTATATCAAGCTTCCAGAAAATCCAAAACTGGAAGGGGGAATGGAGCTGAGCTCTACTTGTGCTGTTTAATTCTAGCTTCTACCCTTGGTCACCCTTAAAGTCATTCTCCATGGCTGTACCTTGTGACCGAGGATCCATGAAATCTGGATCCACCCCTGGGTAGGATATGCTGAGCATCACGAGGAGGAGGTAAAACTTATAAATGAGATTTGAAGGATGAGAAGGGGGTTTGCTCCACAATATGGGGAGAGCAGAGCAACATTCCAGGCAAAGGGAATAGTCACTGTGAGCAAATAAGTAAATGGATGGATGGATGGATGGATGGATAGATGGATGGATAGATGAATGGATAGATGGATGGATGGATGGGTGGATGGATGGATGGACGGATTGATGGGTGGATACCCTTGCCTAGAAGTAAAGTAAAGGTAGCTCCTAAATATGACTGGGGCTTATGCTACATAATAGCTAATACTGACTCTTCTCCCACTGGAAACATCATAGTGGCTAAGGGCATACCCATTGTGTGATTGTTGAGGCTCCAATTTTTTAAAAACATAATTTATTGTCAAATTGGCTAACATACAGTATATACAGTGTGCTCGTGGTTTTGGGGGTAGATTCCCATGGTTCATCGCTTCCATACAACACCCAGTGCTCATCCCAACAAATGCCCTCCTTAATGCCTATCACCCATTTTCCCCTCATGTTCACTACTCTCAATTTGTTCTCTGTATTTAAGAGTCTCTTATGGTTTGCCTCCTTCCCTTTCTGTTTGTAACTATTTTTTTCCCATTCCCTTCCCCCATGGTCTTCTGTTAAGTTTCTCAAGTTCCACATATGAGTGAAGACATATGATATCTGTCTTTCTCTGACTGACTTATTTCACTTAGCATAATACCTTCCAGTTCCATCCACATTGCTGCAAATGGCAGGATTTCATTCTCTCTCATTGCCAAGTAGTATTCCATTGTATATATAAACCACATCTTCTTTATCCATTCATCAGTTGTACATTTAGGCTCTTTCCATGATTTGGCTATTGTTGAAAGCGCTGCTATAAACATTGGGGTACATGTGCCCCTATGAATCAGCACTCCTGTATCCTTTGGATAAATTCCTAGTAGTGCTATTTCTGGGTCATAGGCTATTTCTATTTTTAATTTTTTTGAGGAAACTCCACATTGTTTTTCAGAGCCTCGAGGCTCCAATTTGAATCCTGGCCATGCTGGTTGCTTATTACCTGTGTGGTCTAAAACTAGTTATTTCTTGCAACTTCTTAGGCCTCAAGGGTCTCAATTTAAAAGATGGGGACGTTAACATCTACCTCAAAGACTGTTCAAAGAATGAAATGAAAGTTTGTAAGGCTGTTAGCACAGTCCTTGGCATGTAGTAAGTACTGGATAAATGATAGCTATAATCATCATCATCATCACCATCATCAACAGGTGATTTCCACTCAAGAAAAAGCAGCGACTGATTCCAACAACCACCCAAACAACATTTAGCAAACACCAAAGTAAGCTAAGTCATCTTAAAACCAGAGATTTCCAAAAGAAATACACAGGGATGTCATCTGAAGATCTTCACTGATCCAAACACATGACTCAGCCTGAAAGATCAGAGGCTGGTTAGGGATGTAGGGTACTGAACCCCCCAGCAAACTGAATGCTGTGCTGGGTATAATAAATGCTGCATTCTGTCCAGCTAGTACAGACAAGCAGAATGGCTCATCTGAAAAGACATTCTAGGGATTGTTGCCCCTTGTAAGAACTGTCCCCGTGGACTGCAATTTTTGCCTTATGTGGAGAGTAGCAGCATGTCCAAAAGAGACGAGTTGGAATACTGTCTCCTGAGTTTTACTGGCTCTGTAACCTTATTTACTTTCTTGTTTTTCTTCATCTTTAAAATGGAGATGCTCTACTTAACACCCAAGGTTGCTGTGCTCATTAGACAAATGACCAACACAACGGACATGGAGTTGCTATGATTAGCATTGGTGGTGCTGTTACCCAAAGGCATCTAATTCTTAGACAACTTGCTTTTCTCAGAGAGCAGAAAAGCCACCTGCCTGTAATAAATATTTCAGGGAAGCTGAATTATTTATTTATTATATACTTGGGTTTACAAGGAAGGAAATTGGTTTCTTTAAAACAATAGCATTGATTGGCTTAAATGGCAAAAACAGCACTCTCCCATCCTTATTTACAGACCCTGGACTGAGTTCAAGCATGCAGTGGCACATTATAGACCTACCTCCTGACCTGAAGACAAATATCAGGGTCAAAAGATCAATTAAGTAATGTTAACTAGTGAGTGGCAGGGGCAATGTTTCAGCTAAAACATTGATCTTGGTTCTGAAATGTGAGACAGCAGAGTTAAATAAGTTCATGTGTTCACAAGCAGTGGCATCATTTTCTGGCTTTTATCCCAGCCGTGGGGCTATCTGACTGATGGAAGGCAAACAGAACCCAGGATGGGAAAAGAGAGTAAATACCTATTTACTTAGCACCTATTCTGGCCAGGCACCCTACCTGGATGCTTCACACAGGTGGCTCACCTAATGTCTTTTAATCTCTGGGAGGTTAAGTTCCTTATTTCTTGTCTTCCGGTAATACAACTGGTCAGTGGCTAGGGTCACTAAAACCAGGATCAGATGCAAAGTCCAATGTTCTTCCTCACCCCCAGCCTGGCCATTCAGTTAGTTAACAAACATCCACTGAGCTGCTTCTATGTACCAGGCACCCAGGATGAGAAGACACACCACATAAGTTCTCTGCCTCCAAGGACCTCACAGTCTAAGGAGAGAAACAGACAAGTGAAGCTACAATTACCATACAAGGTGGAAAGAATAGGCTCAGAAGGAGATTTTCTGTGAATCTTAATCTTTAGGACTCTAGGACTCCTCATTTTTATGTGTCCCTTCTAAATAAATACCCACTTTTATGCCTAAATCTGTATTCGTAATTTTGTAGTATTTTTCTTAAAGCGGTTCCCTCAAATTGTATAAGCTTCAGAACCCACTAAGCCTGGATTCAGCCCTTGGTAGGATGCAGTGAGCACCAGGGACATGGAGATGAAATGTCTGTTATCAGCCAGGAAGGCTCCCAGGAGCTGGCACACGAAATGAGACTTAAGTAAGAGAGGGATTTTAGCTACACCAAGAAGTTGAGGTTCGGTAGGGGGTGGGCAAAGAGACCAGTTGAGAATAAGTTAACTTTTTCAGGAAGCAATGAGCTGGATGGTTGTCAGGAAGATGTGTTGACTGTGGGGGTGGCTAGTAGGGGACGGGGTGCTGGGGGGGAGGGGCAGGAAAGATGTTGGGGGCCAGTGTAGGAAAGGACTTTTGTGCTGAGTTCTATAGAGCTTTAATTTTACCCTCCAAGCTGGAAGGAACCATTGAAGGATTTTTAGGACCCCCTTTTTAGGCATATATTTTGCAAACATCCCCCTGGCAGCAGGGTGTAGGATGACCTGGAATTATGGTGACCGACTGTTACCCAGGACTCTGCTGGTTTTAGAACTGATAGTTCTGCATTCCGGAAAACCCCTCGGTCCCAGGGAAGCCAAGGCAGTTGGTTATCCTACCTGGAGGAGAGTAGGCTCAAAGCAAGAGAACCACGTAGAAGGTGTGCTCAGTGACCCCCCCTGAACTCTTGAGTCTTCATGCACGCAGCTACCCTCGTCACAGCTCCACTTTGATGTCTAACTGGTATCTCAAAAATCAGTGTGTTTAAAACCTTATGACCTTTGAACTTGCTGTTTCCTCTGCTGGAAATGCTGTTCCCCACATACCTCATAGATAGTTCACCCCTTCACCTCCTTCCGGTCCCTACTCCGTCTTATTCTCCTAATGAGTCTTTCCCCAAAGCCCTTCTATACCTGCAACCCCTACTCCTGCTGTTTCCTATCCCTATCCTTGCTTTGAATTTGTTCTTAGCACTTGCCACCATCCAACATCCTTCATATTTATATGTTTTATGTTCAGTCTTCCCCACTACAAAGAACCTTCATGACAGCAGGCATTTTTGTTTGTTCTATTAGCTGTGCCTAGGATGGCGTCTGCCAAGCAGCACATGTCATTTTGCCGAATCAATCCAGTTCTCCTTGGCTCTGCTCTCCTCTCTCACATCCCGTATCCGACTCTTCCATGAATTCTGTTGTCTCTCTGTTCAAAATACATGCAGAACCATAACCACTTCTTACCACTCCCACCACCACCACCACCACCACCACCCTGGTCTAAGCCACATGATCGCTCACCTGGATTATTGCAAGAGCAGCCTTACTATTTCACTCTTGGACAGTCTATTCTCAAAGCACCAGACAGGAGAACCTGTTAAAATGGGTCAGGTCATGTCCTGCTTCTCATGCTCCTCCACTGACTTCCTGTCTCATGCTCAGTAAAGCCCCAGTACCTACAAGTCTCATCCTGGTCTTCTCTCTCTCTCTTTCTCTCTCTCTCTCTGCCCGCCACTCCCAACCCCCCACCCCTCACCTCAGCCTTTGGGAACAGTCTCCAACTGCCTCCAGTTGAAGTTTGCTCACTCCACTCCAGCCCACAAATTTCCTTTGTGTGCTTCAAACACACTAGGTACTTTCCTGTCTCAGGGCCTTTCCTGCCTCAGGGCCTTTGTACTTGCTGTACTTGTTGTACTCTGTCTGTAATACTCTTCCCCAGGTATTTGCATGGCTGACTCACTTCTTGCAGGTCATAGCTCAAATGTCTCTTACTAGAGAGCCTTCTCTCCCACACCCAAAGAAAATAACAAACCCTGCTTTGCACAAGTGAAGGCTGTTTGTTTTCTCCCTTAGTGCTTGATACCTCGTGAGTCACATATGGTGAATTTTCTATTGTTTTTCTTCTATTCCCCCTCCCCACCCCTGCCACCGCCACCCCACATTTGAGTGTAAACTCCATCAGAGCAGGAGCTTTCTCATGAGGTACCCTTAGTGCCTGGAACAGTATCTGGGCCAATATAGGTGTACAATAAATATTTGTGGGATAAATCAATGTTGAATGAGGGGCGCCTGGTGGCTCAGTCAGTTAAGCATCTGACTTCAGCTCAGGTAATGATTTTGTGGTTTGTGGGTTGAGTCCTGCATCAGGCTCTGTGTTGACAGCTCAGAGCCTGGAGCCTACTTTGGATTCTGTGTCTCCCTCTCTCTCTCTGCCCCTCCCCCACTCGCTCTCTGTTTCTCTGTCTCTCTCAAAAAACAAATTAACACTTTTAAAAAAATAAATGTTGAATGAAGCATTCAATCTGAATTGAGAATCTAAACTAAGGAGGGAGCATCAGATATAAGACCCAGTAAGGAGGTCTGAACTATAGGACTTGTTGGAAGGAAAAAAAAGATAGAGTCCAGACCCATTACAAAAAATTTATAAAATAAGTTAATTTAAAATTAATAAAAGCACTTTAATTTCATTTTTAAAAAACAGAGCTAACCCCGTTTTGAACCAATTTCCTTTCCCTTTTAGAAAAGGCAGAAACCCCTGTGTGCTTGTCATATTGAAATAACTAATTTTCTCACCAGTAAAGACATAAATAAGCTAGAAGAATAATTTCAGAAAAAAAAAGATCCTTCTCTTCTCTCTTCTTTCTTGCCACTGTATTTATCAACTTTCAGGGAATGAAGAGTTTTGCTGTTTAGACCTTCTTCCTGACTCCCAAGAAGCAAATCTCTTGAAAGGTCTTTGTGGGAAACCCTGTTTGCTGCTGAAACTTGTTGAAGAATATTGCTTTTTTCACAAGTTTTGTTTAGTATTTTTAATTCATAACATTTATTTTTTTTTCCTATTTACCACCTCCTACTTCTCCCTACTCATTCCTCTTGGGTTTTCCATGTGCTTCCCTCCTTGTCTCTTTCACAATTCTCACATTTAGTGAACTCACATTTATCGCACCATGTGCGATGCAGGACATATGCATCATCTCATTTAATTCCATAGCTATCCTGTGAGCTGTTATGATTACTCCCACTTTATACATGGGGAAAACTCTCTCACTCCCCCCTTGGTGTTTCCTAGGATTACTTCCTAAATAAATACTGGCAATGGAATCTTCCTCCCAATGTCTGCTTCTAAGGGAACCAGAGGCAAGTCCTTGCTTAAGTTTGAATAGCTCCCAGAGTAGAGCTACACTGCATATTCAAGCTGTGTGATGCCAGAGCCTCTGTGCTCAATCACAATGTCCTAACTTTTTTTTGCTAATGTGTCAAATCATAGTAAACAATAGCTTTTGGTTAAAAAAAATACTATCTTGATAAACCAACTGGAAAATGCTAGCATATTCTTCAGATTGAAAATTTGGTTTATGATGACAAAATTATTTTAGCTATGAAAGGACAAGTTTCTACAAGTCCGCAACCTAGCATTAATGGGGACACTGTACGATGTGAGTTATGACAGGAACAAGATCCAGGGTTGATTGATGATGAGTCAGGAGTCTTTTGTTAAGTTAAAACTGAATTTTCTGGAAGGTCTTGGTTAGCTTATGGGATTGAGAGAAAAGCTGGACAGTCAAGTCTCAGAAAGGATAGAAAAACCAGGGCAGCTTTGGGGAACCAGAGACTACAATCTTTTTGGTACTATGATCAGGTTGATTAAGCTTCAGTTATTCTCCATCTTGGTGAAGAAGCTAATTCCAGGGGGAAAAGTGGGACTGGTTGAGCTGAGACAGGGGTTAGGGGAGCATTTTGATTGACACAAGCAATGGGGAAGATGCTGTTTTCCCTGCAAAAAGTCATCTTTCTGCTTTAGAAAAGGAGGAGTGGGATTCTGGGCAGTCAAAATGATAAATGTTCTTGAGGAAGAAAAAGGAAAATTACTGTTGAGTAAAGAAAAGGCAAGAGAAGGGGGAAATAACAGCACACAGAGGAGACACATAAGGCATTCTATAGAGAAAAACAAGTATCAGTATTCCCAGCTATCTGCAGGAACTGTGGAATGTGTCTGTTCTCTTCTGGTGTAAATCTCCTACTATTCTCCCTTTTGTTCATTCTTCTCCAGACACACTGGTTTTCTTCCATCACACCAGATACATTCCTGCCTCAGTATGTTTGTGCTTGCAGTTCCCCTTTCTGGAACAGTGTTCTCTCAACCATTAGCATGGCTGTTTCCTTATCTCCTTCAGGTGTTTGTTGAAATTTCACCTTCCAAGAGATGCTTTCTCTGATCATCATGTCCCCTCACTTCCTGCCCTCCTTTCCTGTTTTATTTATCTCCATTTATATTGGATGTTGTCTACTATCTACCATTATATGTTTATTTGCTTAATATATGTGTTTTTTCATTGAGAATAAAAACTCCATGAGGGCAGAGATTCTGTAACCCCAGTTTCTAGAGTGCTCCTGACACATCATAGGTGCTTGATAAATATCTATCAAATGAACAATGAATGGTCTCTCCCCTTTCTCTCCATTAAGGCAATCAGCTCTGAACATCAGGTTTCAAAATGAGCCAGAGAAACAAGCTTAAAATGAGGTCCAAGGGCAGGCAATAGAGGGATAGAGGATGTCTAGCAGAGGCCTCTGTAGGAAATATGCCCAGAGGATTCTCTGCTCCTCCAGTCACTGCACACATGGAGAAGCCACGGGCAGATGGGGATTCCGGCAAGGCATGGAATTCTGGTTCCTATATGCCATTACTCTCTCAATGTTTTAATTGATTCCTGTTAAAGTTCAGTTTTATAACCTTGTGGTTATAACAATATTAGTATATAAGAATAAGAATAAGAATAAGAATAAGAATAAGAATAAGAATACTGACGGACCCAGCGCAGCCAGCCTCTTGTCCAGACCAGCACAGCCACCAGCCCCAGGCACAGATACCTGTTTTCTTTGTTTTGTCTTGTCTCGTCCCTCTCCTCTACTCTCCTCCTCTCCTCTCCTCTCCTCTCCTCTCCTCTCCTCTCCTCTCCTCTCCTCCCCTCTCCTCTCCTCTCCTCTCCTCTTCTCTCTTCTTCTTTCTCCCCTCTTCCTTTTTTTCTTTTGGAATCAGGCTCATAATTACTGATTTGGTTTTTGGTCAATTTTTTATTATAATTTATAGATAGATCAGGCATATTTTATTCTATTCCTTTTCCATCTTTCTCTCTTTGTTTTCCTTTTTCTTTCTCTGGAATTAGCCTTATAGTTTTTTGATTCTCTGTTTTGTTTTCTTTTCTCCCCTCTCCTTTCTCTCCTTTTTGTGGGATCAGACTCCCCCGCTTTTTCCAGGGTTACTTCAACAAACAAATCAAAGCACGCCTAGTTAAAGGAACAAACACTCCACTGCTGCAAGCAATGAGGAGATCTGCAGAGGACTGACCAATGGGACAAAGCCGGCAAAGTTCAACAGCAGAGTGCATGCAACATATACCAGAAACACTTCCTGGAGTGCCAGGCCCTGGACAGTGTATGACTCCTTTTTAATACAGTGGTACTTTCAGGTACAGGACACATAACAAGCTTTTAAAACATGCAAAAGACAGAAACTTAGCCAAAATGACAAGATGGAGGAAATCTCTGCAAATGAAAGGTCAAGAAGAAATCATAGCCAGAGAATTGCTCAAAAACAGATATAAGCAATGTAGCTGAACAAGAATTTAGAACAATAGTCATAAGACAACTAGATGGGCTTGGAAAAAAGCATAGAAGACACCAGAGAAACCCCTGCTGGGGAGATCAAACACCTAAGAACTAGTCAGGATGAATTAAAAAATGCTATAACTGAAATGCAAAAAAGCTAGATATAGTGACAGTGAGGATTGAAGAATCAGAGGAGAGAATAGGTAAAAAAAGAAGATAAAATTATGGAAAATAATGAAGCTGAAAAAAAAAAGAGGGAAAGGAAATTACTAGATCACAAGGGGAGAAATAGAAAACTAAGTGATTCCATGAAATGAAGCAGTATCTGTATCACAGAAGTCCCAGAAGAAGCAGATTGAGAAATAGGGGCAGAAGGAATATTTAAATAAATTATAGTTCTCCCTATATATTAGGGAGAACCTCCCTAATCTGGGGAAGAAAACAGGCATCCAAGTCTAAGAAGAACAGAGAACTTCCTTCAAAATCAACAAAAACAGGTCAACACCATAACATACTTTAGTGAAACTGGCAAAATACAAAGATAAAGAGAATTCGGAAAGCAGCTAGGGACAAAAGGTCCTTAACCTGCATGGGTCGACACATAGGTTAATAGTTGACCTGTGCACTGAAACTTTGCAGGCCAGAAGGGAGTGGTGGGAAATATAGTATATTTAGTATAGTATATAGTATATATAATAACAGTAATCCTAAGAGGAGTGGTTGGATGATTATGTTATTTTATATGTTTCTAGGGCTCTGAGAAAGGAGGCAAGGTAGGCCAGTAAATATATGAAATTAATTCCCTGAGAAACTCATTAAAGGGTGAACTGACCCCGGTCTTAGTCAAATAAAAAATAATCCTTACCAGTCTTGAAGACCCACTTTCTATGTGGGTCTTAGAGTTTCCAAATACAAACAGTTGACATATATTTCTTATTTTGAAACTCATTAGACAACAGTATTAAGATGTGTGTCTGTGTGTGTGTGTGTGTGGCTGATTCAGGTATAATTCTGCAAAATAATTCTTCTGAGTTAAACACATCTCAATCTCTTACTCCAAGTTTTCTGAGAACTAAGTAACAACAAATTAGCTAAAGTCTGAGAAATGATGAAAAATAGGTACGTGTCATCAAAAATAGATTTAATGACCACTATGACATTTATTGAGCACTAAAATGTACCAGGCACTGTGGGTATGGTTGACCAAAATCATCTAATTTAGCTCAAAAATCTTTTCAGTTTCAGATCTATGAACATTAAAAGGCTCTTATGCCAGGTTATGAATATACAAAAATAAATTGCAATTTCTGTCTTCAATTTTTTGCACATGCTAGATTAATTTCTTTTATGTCAATGAAATAGCATGGAAAAGTCTCCATAGATATGAAGACACATGTGCCCACATTATCTTCATATGGGCACATGTAGACCTTCATGCTGGCTTCATGCTTGTCTATTTTCCCTGCTTCATTGTCTGTTTTCTCCACGAAATCATATCCTAATCCTATTCATTTTTCTAAATAAGCCATATGTTCTCACATCCTTAGGTCTTTATACATGTTCTTCTCTTTGCTTTGAATTCTCTGGTCTGTCAGCTCAATTCTCAATGCTGTAAGTTCAACTCTCCCCATACCTTTTCCGATGGGATCAGGAGCTGATCTATAGTTATGGATGTTTTGCCTTCTTTGTGTCCGGTCTCCCATCATTTGGTAATAGGACCCACTTGTCTTGATGAAGCCACTCCTCCCACTCTTTTGTCCATAATGTTTATGTGGGACTGATCCCACCTCCAGCCCTCCAGAGAGGGTGCTTGAGCTTAAAGTCCCAGTCCAGAGTCCCTGAGTGGCTCAAGCATAGGCATGTGACTTACCTAGACCACTGAGAACTGGTTTCAGCACTTTTGTTAGAATTGTTTAGAAAGAGGCTCCAGATTTCAGAGGTTGCTAAGCTAGTTGACAAACCTGATGGCTCTCTTGGGTGCATGTGAGGAGAGCCTGAGAATAAATCCAACACAGAGGAAAGCAGAGTTTGGAGGTACACAGAGAAAGACTTCTAGAGATGCAGATTCAAATTTGAAATGCTTGAGAGTTTTACAGTAAATATTTCAGCAATTTTTTGTTGAATAAATGAAGGAATGAACTAATAAATTCTCCCTTTCCTTTAAACTAGTCTGAGCTGGGTTTCAGCCATTTGCAACAGGAAGTATTCTACTAAATAGTCCCTTTCTCACTATTATTTGACAGATCAATAGACTAGATAGATAGAAAGATAGATAATGTTATGGACAATAACAGCATTAATTTTGGTATCCTGGATATCTGCTTTCCCACAAAACTGTGCAGTTATTTTTTTTAAAAATTAATTTATTTACTTATTGTGTGGGAGAGAGCACGTGCAAGTGGGGGAGGGGCAGAGAGAGGGAGAGAGAGAGAGTCCCAAGCAGGTGCCACAGTGTCAGTGCTGAGCTCAATGTGGGGTCAAACTCACGAACCATTACATCATGACCTGAGGTGAAGTAGCTTGCTTAACCAACTGAGCCCCCCAGATGACCCAAAACTGTGAGGTTCTTAAGGAAGGAGCACGTCTTGTGCCTCAGTGTACATAGTAGTATAGTGTTTGTTGAATGAAAAAAGGAATGAATTGTTTCCTTTCTCTGCATACCAACATAGTAGAATGCTACAGAACTTAAGATGGACATAGGGAATCCCAGGTACTTTCTGAGTCATGCTTAATACCTTTATGTCATATTGATATTGACTTGAATAGGTATAACCCTCAGAACCTCTGGGAAAATTATTATAATGATCACATCTATCATTTTGACACTACTCTTTTGATAAGAGATAAAATCCCTGCTTTCAGAAAGTTATAGTAGCATGTGATATGGGCCAAAATTAAGTATAATAACCTTTATATGGTACTTACTATGTATCAGGCTCCATTTCAAGTGCTTTGCATGAATTAACTGATTTAATTTTATAAGATAGATACTATTATTATCTCTATTTACAGAGGCATAAAGGGATTTACAACTTGCCCAAGCTCACACAGAGCACATGGCAGGCCTTCCCTGAAGTAAAGGATTCAGTTGAAGCTGGTAGAGTGTGAGTCAAGAAAGTTACCTAGAAAATGTCATAGCTGAGTAGAAGGAGAAGAATATAAGGGAGAGGCTAATTTTATAGGGGAAAAAAAAGCTCAAAGATCCAGACTCTCTTCCATTTAAAAGTTCAGAGCCAGCTGTTTGCAAAATAAGGAATTAGGAGATGTTTATAATTTGTATCTATGCACCTCCTGTTTCAGTGTCCCACCACAGTGGTCCTTGTCTCTCCAGGTACCTTCATGGCTCCCTAACACTCCAGTGTCCTCTATGTATATATATTGTGGGCAGTGTCTGTGCCACACCTGTGATTCTAGTCTCACACTTGACTGAAATGTCTCACTTCCTTCCCTGCTTCCCCAGGGGACCTAGTACACACAGGAGCAATGAATCCTAATGCTTTAGTCACTTCTGCCTTTTAATGGTTGCCCCTTCCAAGGGGTGTTTGGATTAAAAACATTTTTTTTAATGTTTATTTATTTTTGAGAGAGAGAGAGACAGAGTGCAAGCAGGAGAAGGACAGAGAGAGAGGGAGACAGAATATTAAGCAGGCTCCAGGCTCTGAGTTGTCAACACAGAGCCCAACACAGGGCTCAAACTCACCAAGGGTGAGATCATGACCTGAGCTGCAGTCTGATGCTTAACCGACTGAGCCACCCAGGTGCACTGAGAGGTGTTTGGGTTTAGAGGGCTCCAGAAAATAGGAATATAAACCTTTAGCCAGGGGCACCTGGGTGGCTCAGTCGGTTAAGTCCAATTTAGTCTCAGGTCATAATCTCACAGTTCATGAGTTTGAGCCCTGAGTAGGGCTCTTCGCTGACAGTGTGGAGCCTGCTTGGGATTCTGTCTCCCTATCTCTCTGCCCCTCTCCACTTGCACTCTCTCTCTCAAAATAAGTAAGCATTTGAAAAAAACAAAAACCAAAGCCTTTAGCCAAAAGAATACTTTGGCTTCTAACTTCCCATATAATTATAGGCATAGAGATACAGAATAATGTAGCTCTTGAATGTTTTTGATAAGAAAAAAATGATAAGTAATATTCACTAAATGTTTACTGTGAGCAATTTCTGTCTAATGTTTATATGCTGTGGCAGAGACTATTAATTTCTTCCCAATATCTGTTACTCATTTCTTACATATTAAAAGAAGTCCTAGTTTTTACCTAGGCATGTGGCCGGCTGGAATAAAATAAAAATCCCCAGCTTCCCTTGCAATTGGAATGGCCATACAGTTCAGTTCTGGCCAATGGGGTGCAAATATGTGTCACATTGTCCCTAAAGGAAGGAGGCATGCCCTTCTTTGTGCCTGCCTCTTTCTTGTAGACTGTATTGTGTACCTGATAGGGATGTTGGATATTGTGATTAATCATAAGAAATCTATATTCGGTCTTTGGTGCTGTTTGTGGCACAAACGTCCTAAAACTCTTGGAATTTCCTAAGTGATGAGAGTGATAAAGATGTCTTTTGTTATGTTAATAAGTGACTTGTAGAGCACCTGAGGATGGTGGCTGGTTGCCAGGAGAACCAATCCTGTGATTTGAGGGTTGGAACTTTCAGTCCCACCCCTGTGACCTCTCAGGAGGAAAGAGAGGCTGGAGGTTGAATCAATCACCAACACTCAATGATTTGAGCAGCCATACCTACGTATGAAGCCTCCATCAAACCCCAGAAGGATAGGGTTTGGAAAGCTTCTAGGCTGGTGAACACATGGAGATTTGGGAGAATGTCTTTTCCTGAGAGCATGGAAAATCTACAACCCCTTGCCCAGGTCTGGCTGTTCCTCAGTTACATCTTCTTATAAAACAGTGATTAAGATGTTTCTCTGAGTTCTGTCAGCAAATTAATTGAACCTGAGGAGGGTGTTGTGAAAACCTCTGATTCATAGACAGTTGACCAGAAGAACAGGTGACAACCTGGACTCGGCTGGTGGCATCTGAAGTGGAGGTGGGGGCAGTCTTGTGGGACTAAGCCCTTAACCTATGGAATCTGATGCTATCTCCTAGCAGACAGTGTCAGAATTGAGCTGAACTGTAGGACACCCAGTTGGTGTCTGAGAATTGCTTAGTGGTGTGGGGAACCCATCCTTGCCTCCCCTCACCCCTGGAATTGGGTGCAGAACTTTTAAATGCTCAAGCAACTCTCTTAGCCCATGACATTTGATGCCATGTGCTAGGATGGCAGAGTCACACATGCTGAACTGCTTTTCCTAAATTCACCAATCACCCAAGTCACTCCTCCCTTGGAAATCAGAGAAAAGCCAGGAGTGTGACTCTAATGGAAGTTCTCCAAATGGAAACATGAAGAATGGGAAGTAAGTGTTACACAGCACAGTACTTTTTTAAAGCTTAATTTTATTTGGTGAAACGAATGTTAAGTAATATAGTAAGTGTGAAGCTAGGACTCTGGTTCAATTCAGCCTGGCTCTAAAAACCTGTGGGCTTAACCAGTAAGTAGACTGCATAGTTTATCATTACTAATAGTAGTATACTGGTAAACAATTAACAACCAGCTGTGAGTGGGAGAGAAAACCATTATTTTTAGTGTTTGCCTATTTCCTTGGCGTAAATATTCCCACCATGTCAGTTTTAACCTACCAATAATTGAACAACTGACTTGCAAAATTCCTGAAAATTTAACAATCTGCCCTTATGAACCCATACGAGTCAGCTCTGGAACACCTCTTAGCTGTTAGCTGAGCCTAAGAGAAAAAGCTCCAGGCAACAGCAAGATGTTTCCAACTGTCCTGCCTAAAACCCAGATTTTGTGGCTTTGGGTCTATTTAGGATAACAGCATTCCAGAGCCAGTGGAACACCTGGTGAGCCCTCGTGATGTTGGATGGGAAGTGATTAAAGAGTAAAGGCTTGACTTATGGCCTCTGAGGAGCTGCATAGGATGTGTCCTGGCTTCCCTGTTTCTTTTTGATGGGCAATCCATTTTCAGAGAGATCACAAGTAGTAAGTGACTCTTCTGGTCAAAAAGAGTTTCAAATACTCCTCCTGCTGACAAAATGCTACCAATGCCATTGCTGGAGCTGAAGAATTGAAGTTCTGCAGAGAGAAGCAGGACCACAGTGCCTGGGAGAGACAGAGAGAGAAAGAGAGAGAAAGCTCTGCTGTCACAGATCCACAGTTGACATCTTGCAGGACATGTTGGAGGAATGCACTTCTTCCTCCAGTAATCAATGGAGGGCTATAGCTCAATGAGGGCTGTAATTTGAGCAAGTGCTGAGTGGAAAGATGAAGGCTCTTTAATAAGGTGTCTGTGGTGACAAGGGCAATGCAGGGCACACAGATGAGGATTTGGACAAAATTTGCCCCGAGAAAGTTCTCTTACTTACCACATCCTTAGGAGGAAGGCTGAAAACTGTTATTGAACCCACTGTACATCCTCTGTGGTATGTGGATGGTGAGTTTATGCCACAGCTAAAAATAGTTCTCCTAACAGAGTGGGTTCAGTCACACTCGATAAATCATTTTGTTAACTACACAAATTCCTGAGTTGAAGAAGCTCTTCAGCTTCATTGAATACAGATTCCAGACCTGGAGGCCCCCACTCGAGGATGAGAGATTCTTCACATGAACAGAACAAGGCCATCAGCCCCTCCTAGGATTGTAGCTCAACTGAGGCCTAATCCTGTCTTTCTGTGTTATGTAAGCTGGATGTTTTGACCTAGTTCTGTTCTCCTTCGCATCCCTTGGCTCCTTAACAGAATCTGTTCCAAGGCCCCAGTGTTTTTGATCCAGCTCACTTGTTTCTAATCGTTTTATCACTCCCAAGGTTGAATTGCAAATTTCAATTTTCTAGTGGTGGCACAGTGCTTGTCTAGTGACAGGATGGTAGACATCTTACAAGCAGGTATTGGAGGGTGAGGATCTTGCCCTCTGGTCCCACCAGGTCCCTATTCATGAGGCAATAGTGCTCACCTATTAGTCCATAAACAAGCCTCAGAGGGACCATGGACTTTTAATTTGCATGCGTTGTGTCACTATGTCTGTTTTTCAGGGTAATGGGTCTATCAGATTCTAAAAGTATTCTGTGACCCCACCCACCCAATTAAGATCTGTTGAAATTGTTCTTACCTTTTGAAAAATGTAAGCATGACACTTTGAATTATGTCCTCTTTTTGTTCCCGCTCCTCATTGGCATTTTCTTAAACTTAGAAACGTGAGTTGTCATCTTCTGCATTCTCTCTTCGTGATCTTCCTATCATTGTCCTCCTTCTCTTCATTATTATTAATTTTATTTTAGAGCTTTTTATAGAAGGCTTTTGAAAAGTAAGTAAACAAATGGGTGATCTTGAAACTGGTATTTTTTTTTTTTTTGGTATCCAATAAACCTCAATTTTAATAAGATCCTCTACATACACATTTGCTACTGAAAATTGAACTACAACAAAAAAAATTTTTATTACAACTCTAATTTTTGAAAACCAGAAAATCTAGCCTATGCACCCTGCCATAATTATAATTATGCTCTCTAGCCAAACCACCGAATATTCTCTATATATTCCTCCTGTGCAAGTTACTTGGCTTCCAATTTGATGTTAGGTTTTTTTTTTTTAATGTTTTTATTCTTGAGAGAGAGCATGAGTGCGAGAAGGGCAGAGAGAGAGAAACACACACACAGATCTGAAGCAGGCTCCAGCCTCCCAGCTGCCATCACAGAGCCCTACTCTACAGAGCTCTAGTTGGATGCTTAATCCAACTGAGCCACCCAGGAGCCTCATGTTAACAGATTTTCATGACTTCAGGCTTCTCAAACACCCAGGCAACACTCAAAACCTACTAGTGCTTCCTTGGGTCATATCAAAAAGTGGAACTAAAGTATATTGAAGTCATTCAAATGCAAACTACAGGATTTCTCACAAATTATTGGTATCAAGGTAGAAAAGACAAGACAGAGATAATATCATAGATTATCAAAATATTATAGTTTGTCTTAATAGAGCAACTTTCCCAAGCTGCTGCAAACTGATTCTAAAATTTCTAGCAAGAAAAACACCATATAATAATGTTTACACAGACTCCATGTCATAATTATTCTCCATGCTGGTATCCTCAGGAGGTCTATGATACAAGGAATAATAACATCTACATCTAAATCTTTCTACTCTGGATTCATCCGTGGAACGCTGGTTGAAGTAACAAAGGTTTTTAATAAACCACATCAGCCTTTCCATCCTTTCTTTCCAAGCAGTTAACAAAGTTTACTCCACCCCCCATCCTGTTGCTGAGTGTTCAGTCCACAAGTCGCTGTGGTTTCTTCTCCCTGTCCTGCTCTTGGGGTGGATATTCTGGTAGAGGGGAAAGAAGTTTGATACTAGGGTCAAGAGTCAATTTACTAAGGTTCTTTATTAATACTTCAGAGATAGTTTGAGAGGCAGCTGAGCTTCCTTGGGAATTTTCTTCACTGGCCATCTGAGAAGGTTCTGGGGCACAGGATGGGTAAGGCTTCGTTGGCGAATCCATCGAAAGCCAAGTCGCAGACTTTTGGGTTCCAGTGGAAAGTGATGAGCTCAACTAGCTGCAAAGTAGCCTGGAGAGAACGAGATAGCCCAGAAAGAGCGAGAAAAACTGAGTCTCCAACAAACTGTGGTGAGAGAAAGAACCTTGAAACTATTATTTCTGATCTGGGTCATAGGGTATGTCATGCAAAAATAAATGCATCCTGGAAATCAGAGCAGGTATCTGTAAGTGGTGACCACATGCTGGTTCCATGCCAACACTCGATGTGGATTATCTCTTGAATCTGGCAGTCCTTTGAGCTGGATACTATTGTTAACCTCATTTTATAGTTGAGGGAAGTGAGGGTTACAGAGTATGAGTAACTTGCATCGGCCTCCAGCCTGTGTGTGTCTGACTCTAAAGCCCAAGAAGCATTTAATTACCACCTTGAATAGATTTTTTTCTTCATCTAAAGAGGATCCTCTTACTCTTAAAAACTGAGAACAAACTGAGGGTAGATGGGGGGGTGGGAAGGAGGGGAGGGTGGGTGATGGGTATTGAGGAGGGCACATTTGGGATGAGTACTGGGTGTTATATGGAAACCAATTTGACAATAAATTTCATATATTGAAAAAATAAAAAAATAAATAAACATTAAAAAATTTTAAAGAAAAATATTAAAGAGGATCCTCTTTCTTTTTCTAACTTTAGGCGAGAAGAGTATGGATCACAAAGAAGAAACTTGAAGTTATCAGGTAGGATATTTTTTCCTTGCCAACTTTTTATTTTGAAATATTTCAAACTACAGAGAAGTTGGGAGAATCATACAATGAATATCCACACATCCTTTATCTCAATTCACCAGTTGTTAGCATATGCCACATTTGTGCTTTCTCTCTACAGATAGATCTCTTCTCAACCGTATGAAAATAAGTAGCAGATGTTAGGACATCTCATTCTGAAATTCTTCAGCATGCATTTCCTAAGAAAAGGGTTGTTCTACATTTACAATACTATTATCACATATAAGAAAATGAATAATTCTCGGCTATTTTCCAATATACAGTCTGTATTTAAATTTCTCCAGTTTTTCCTAAGAATATTGTTTATTCCTATTTTCACTTCTTTTTTTTTTTGATGCAGGATCCAATCACATTTTATGAATTGCATTTCCTTATGCTGAGTCTCTAGTTTGTTTAAATCAGAGCACAACCTCTGCTTTCCTTTGCTATCCTGTGACATGGACATTTTAAGAGTCTGAGCCAATTGTGTTGTAGTCCGTCCCACATTTTGGGTTTGCTTTGTGGTTCACTCATGATTAGATTCTGGTTAAACATTTTTGGATGGAAAGTGTCATAGGTGATGTTTTATTGCATCTGATCAGTAGGTACCTCACGCCAGGTTGTCCCACTATTGGTTGTACAATGTTTGATCTCTTGGTTAGTGTGATGGCCACAGAACTTTTCATTGTTAAGGTTACTCTCCTCATGTAATTAATAATTTGTGATTATTTGAGATTTTGTGAATTTTCTACTTCCCAACTATCTTTCATCCAATGGTTTTAGTATCTATTGATGATTGCCTTAATCAGTTAATATATGGAAGGTGGAAAAATTGTGTTTTTCTTCTTATTCTATTATTCCTTTTACTTTCTTTTCTTTCTTTATTTGCTGACATTATTCTTTTAAAAAAAGCTTCTCCCTCCTTTTATGAATATCACAATGGAATCCTAATTTCTTAAAACTAAGTCAATGCTTCTTTGTCCTTTTGACACAGCCCCATTAACCTTTGAGCATTTCCTTGCTATCTGGCACAAGATGTCTCGATACTACCTTTTACATTTCCTGCTCCATACCTGGAACCATGTTGATAAGAAACCCTAATTTCCTTGAGTGGGAAATGGAATTACAAACAAAGAACTCAGTGTGAAGTATACCTACTACTACTGGAGTATCATTGCTTCTGGTCCTTTTTATAGATAAAGCTAGAAAAAAATTAAATATGAGTTAATAATGATTCCTCAATTAAGATAAAAACTGACCCAATAAAAACCAAATAACATAAAAATCTTAATCCCCCATTCCATATATGCATGTATTTTCCTTATCCCACAGTGAAGACTTTGGTTTTCAACATCAATATATTTACTCGTTTATACTATTATGCAATAAACAAATGAGGTTTCAAAAACACAACAACCAATAAATACTGTCAATGATAAACCTATGAAGTAAAGTTCAAGATGTCTTTGCAATTCTTTTTATCTTAAAATATATTGTTACGAATGTACAGTCTTGGGGCACCTGGGTGGCTCAGTCAGTTAAGCATTTGGCTCTTGGTTTTGGCTCAGGTCATGATCTAACAGTTGATGAGTTCGAGCCCCAAGTTGGGCTCCGCGCTGACAGTGTAGAGCCTGCTTGTGATTTCTCTCTCCTCTCTCTCTGCCCCTCTCCAGCTTGCACTCTCTCTCTCTCAATAAATAAATAAATAAGTAAATAAATAAATTAATTAACAAACAAACGTAAAAATTTTAAAAAAAGAATGTACAAAAAGTTGACTTCATTTATTATTCTATGTGGCTAGGTTATTTATTCGATGTACAGTAAGATTCACTTCTTTCTTTAGTCATTTTTAAGGTTTCCTTTCATTTAATTTTATGGTTTGACTATATAAAATATTTACACAGCTTAAAAGTTATAACTAGTAAAAAAAATTTCTAATCAGAGTAGTCTTGTAGCACCCTTATTCCCTACACCCCACTGGTTGCCCCCTCTAGGCATGCCAGCTGTACTCATTAGTTTTTTATTTATCCTTCCTGACTTTCTTTGTGAAAAAATAAGAAAATATGTACGTATACATTTTAGTTCCCTCTTTCTTATACAAAAGAGCATACTATGAACACTCTTATACTTTGCTTTTTATCACTTGACAGTATGTCCTGCATAGAGGTCTTCCTCATTCTTTTGGATGGCTGCATAGTATTCCACTGTATTTGGATATACCACAATTTATTTCTAATGTCCTATAGATGTGTATCTGGATTATCTTAATGTTTTGTTATTACAAATAATATAATGATAAATAACTTGTACATATTTTTTTTCAAATGTCCATTTTATTTATTTTGAGAGAGAGAGAGAGAGAGAGCGTGCAAGCAAGTGGGAGAGGGGCAGAGAATGGGGGAGAGAGAGAATCCCAAGCAGGCTCTATGCTGTCAGCACAGAGCCCAAAGCTGGGCTCAATCCCATGAAACTTGAGATCATGACCTGAGCAGAAACCAAGAATCAGAGTCTTAACTGACTGAGCCATCCAGGCACCCCATGTGTACATATTTTTTGCATCTGTAAAGGTGTATTTTGTAAGGTAAATTTCTAGCAATGGGATTGATGGGTCAAAGGGTTAATACACATGTAATTTTGCTAGAAAATGCCAAATCCCGCCCCCCCATATAGGGTGTATCATTTTTCTCTCTCACTATCAGTATATGAAAGTCCTCTTTTATTCCCCATAGTCTTGCCCTAAGTGTATTGTCAAGTCTTGAATTTTTTGCCAATCATATAGTAGAGAAATGGCATCTCAGTGTAATTTTAATTTGTGTCTCTTTTATTATGGGTGAAATTGAGCATTATTATATATTTAAGGGCCACTTGTGTATCTTTTTCCATGAACTGTCTGCTTACACCTTTTACTATCTGGTAGGTTTTCAATGGATATTTTAGAAATCATCAAATTCTATTTATAGCATTGAGGTTTTCAAAAGACTTTCACAAATCATCTTATTTGATCCTAAAAGATTTTGAAAACCTCAGAAAGAATAAGGGCAGCACTGTTGAAATAGAACAGTTTCAAAGATAGTATTGTTAATCTGGAAAATATGGGAATCCCTGCAATTATACGCATGAACTATCTTGTCTGATGCTGTTAGAACCCGTGAGCAGAATGTTTCACATAGAAGATTATTAATGCTGCCCGAGGGCAGCTTGTAACATCTGTATAATCATTTAATAAACTTTGTCAGATGTCCAAAGTGGTCACATAAAGCTCCAATTGTTTTCTGCTTACAGTAAGCCTAAAAGGAGCTGTGGGATGAAAATGGGGCTTAACAGAATAACATCTACACATATCAACGTTTATTTATTTTTGGGACAGAGAGAGACAGAGCATGAACGGGGGAGGGGCAGAGAGAGAGGGAGACACAGAATCGGAAACAGGCTCCAGGCTCTGAGCCATCAGCCCAGAGCCTGACGCGGGGCTCGAACCCACGGACCGCGAGATCGTGACCTGGCTGAAGTCGGACGCTTAACCGACTATGCCACCCAGGCACCCCTACGCATATCAGACATTACAGTCTCATGAGTCTGTTCACTTGGCTGATTTTGTGGTTTGTTTTTATTTTTAATTTCATTTATTTATTTATTTTTAAAATTTTAATGTTGATTTATTTCAGAGAGAGAGAGAGAGAGACAGAGTGTGAGCAGTGGAAGGGCAGAGAGAGAGGGAGACACAGAATCCAAAGAAGGCTCCAGGCTCTGAGTTGTCAGCACAGAGCCTGATGCAGGACTTGAAATCACAAACTGTGAGATCATGACCTGAGCTGAAGTTGGACGCTTAACCAACTGAGCCACCCAGGTGCCCCATGGTTTGTTTTTAAATTTTTGCTTTTATTCTCCCTTTTATTCAGAAAGTAACTTGAACTCTGCTCAATATCTAGACTGGCTACTAAGTCCAGCAATTCTCCTTAAGAGGTTCCCTGCTGAAAACTTTTTTTTTTTTAATGTTTATTTACTTTTGATAGAGCATGAGCAGAGAAGGGGCAGAGAGTGGTGGAGACACAGAATCTGAAGCAGGATCCAGGATCTGGGCTGTCAGCACAGAGCCTGATGTGAGGCTTTAACTCACTAACTGGGAGATCATAACCTGAGCCAAAGTCAGATGCTTAACTAACCGAGCAACCCAGGTGTCCCTGAAAACTTTTCATTTAACAAACCAAACCACTAAATGCAAGAGGGATTGAATTATTGGAATTGTTTGGCTAGTGCAGAGTGATCAACCCTGCCACACTGTGACACAAAGATTTTTGGAAAATAAAAATCATTTTCCTCAATTGGAATAAAACTACTCTGCAAGGAATCAAATTGGCTCTCTGGCAGCATGATCTTCTCAAGTAAAGAGAAAGATGAATGCGCTCTGTCCACAAATGAAGTTGGCCAAGCAAACTAAGGGGGGAGAAAAGCCTCACTAGCTTCCCTATTGATCTGAAAATCACCTTCTCGAAGAAGTAAGGTGAGAGAGAGCATACATCTCTAGTTTACAAACCACTTTCACTCATAGGCAGGAAGAAAGATACAATATAGTGTCTCTATTAAGCTTAGACTATCCTCAGAAATCATGCCAAAAATCAACACAGTGTTGAAAATGGAGGAAAATGGATGACTCAGGGCTTTTTTTCACGAAGGATGCAAAACAGCTACCCTCTGAGGCAGTCCCTTGACTAAAGCAGAGGTCAGAAATGACTAAACATAGTTTCCATCTGAGGTTAAGCGCTGACCACAGGCAATGATACTTGAGGCTTCCATATTTCTACAGGTTTGAAGGTTACAAAGGTAAACACCAGGGCCTATAATAAATTAGAGAAATAAGACAGTGCAGGTGGATTACAGAAGATTAAGAGTCAGGTACATAAGAGTTCATATATTTTTAAAGTTTGTTTGTTTGTTTGTTTGTTTATAGAGAGCATGAGAATGAGTGGGAGAGGGGCAGAGAGAGAGAGAGAGAGAGAGAGAGAGAGAGAGAGAGAGAGAATCCCAACCAGGTTCCACACCATCAGCATAGAGCCCATGGGGCTGGATCTCATGAACTGTGAGATCGTAACCTGAACTGAAATCAAGAGTTGGAAGCTTAACCAACCGAGCCACCTAAACACCCCAAGAGTTCATATATTTTTAAACCAACTTTATTGAGGTATGATTTATAAACAACAAAATATAGACATTTGAAGTGTAGTTTCAGGAGTTTTGACAAATGTATATACCCATACCCACCACTGCTGTCAAGATATAAGATGTTTCCAACACCCCCAAAAGTTTCCCGTTTTTCCCTTCTCATTCGTGGACTCAATCAACCACTGACCTGCCTTCTGAAAATATAAATTAAATTGAAGATTCCTGTGAGTTTCACATAAATGGACTCATGTAGTATTTATACTTTGGTGACACACTTCTTGCATTTAGCATAATGTTTTGGGATGCATCCATGTTGCTTATACCAGGAGTTAGTTCCTTTTTATTTACCTGTTGTAAGGGTAGATGACAATTTGATTATCTATTCACACACTGATTGACATTTGAGTTGTTTACAGTTTGGGACTATTGTAAATAAAGTTGCTATGAACATTAATATACAAGTCTCTGTGTGGACTTATGTTTTCATTTTTCTTCTTTCTCTAGGAGTAGGATTTCTGTGTCATCAGGTAAGCATATGTTTAACTTTATAAGAAATCACCAGACTGCTTTCTGAAGTGGCTGTAATAATTCTACATTATTTATTATTATTATTATTATTATTATTATTATATATTTATTACCAGCAATAAATAAGATTTTTAGTTCCTCCACATCTTCACCAGCACTTGGTATTGTTATTTTTTAAATTTTAGACATTCTAATGGTGTCTTGATTTATATTTCCTTGTTAACTAATTATTTTAGCATCTTTTCCTATGTTTATTGGTATTTACATGTCTTTTACATAGCTTTTGCCCACTTACAAAATGGGAGATTGTTTGCCTTATTGTGGTTGTAAGAGCTCTCTAGAAATATTTTTGATACAAATCCTTTGTCACCTACATTTATTGCTAATATTTTCACCTAGCTTGTGTCTTGCACAGAGTGCTATTGGTGGACAGAAAAAAAAAGTGAACCCAAATGAGAGGTAAGAAAAAAAGCTTTCTGAAAGAGGAGGTGGTTTCTGAATTCAGACTTGAAAGAAGAAGAGTTAGTGGGTAGGTGAGCCCACCATGATGGAACTTTGTCAAAGGCACTAAGAAGTGTCCCAACCTTATATCAGTTCTTTCTTTTCTCATAGATAAAGCTCCAATCTGGGCTGATTATATCCAGGTGTGGATATCATTAAATTAATAGATAATAATACTTGAATCACTAATAAAGATACTCCTCCAAGGAGGTATTTGAAACTAAAAGTAGCAATTTGCTTACCAAATTACTTTCAGTCCACTATTTTTCATAAATCTAAAACTGATGGAATTGTAGGGGGGACTTTTGGGGAAGGAAACTTCTAGTTTTGTCTGCAAATGTTTGTCAATAAGTGTCTGTCAATAAACCGAGGAATATGCTAAGACAACACTGAAGTTATTTGTTTCAACTTCATCACCAGTAAGTGGTGAAATAACCATCCTCTGTAAATAATCATTGTCAAAGTACTAAAACAATCCATCTATAAGTCATCTGGACAGACCATAGCTTTGATAAAGTTGTTTCATTCTCTTTTCTGTAGTAGCAGCTAGAAATACTATGAAGTGAAGAAACTCAATAGTTCCTGGTCACAGAAACTGGGAGATAATAATGGTTGTTTCCTTTGGCTGGGGGTGGGGGGTGGGTGGGAAGGGGAGTTTCCTGTTGGTGTTGCCAGGAATTGAGCCCTTTCCTTCCAAAATGATGGGGATTCCTGAGATAGATAATGGGTAAATAGGTGAACAAGTGGATGGAAGAATGGATGGATGAATAACCAGGCAGCCAGAGGGGTTTTACCTGTCTGTCTGTGAAAACAATAGATAAAGGAGAAGTGGAAACATTATGCATTGAATGGGAAGGGATAGAAGAAGCCAAAAGAGAATAGATAACTGTGGTGCTAATCAGGGAAAACAGGAAAAAAAGCACAGAGAAGTTACCTGTAGCAGAAGCCACATGCACCTTTCAGCACCTGTAACTGGCTGGACAACGAAAGAGTAAGATTATTACCAGCTGGTTCAGTGGCTGGCCTTGCTGTACATCAGAAGGTGATGGGCAAGGTTGCAAGGCAGGAGAGAGAAACATCTTTGCTGTTTCCCTTCCCTCTTCTGTATTCCAGTGTCTCCTTGTCAAATGAAAAAAGATAAGATCTTCATTCCACTCAGTACAAGGTTTTGATTTGTTTTACTGAGATATTCACATAATATAAAATCAGCCCTTTCAAAGTATAGACTTTGGTGGCTTTTAGTATAGTCAGAGACTTGTGCAAGCATCACCACTATCTAATTTCAGCACATTTTCATCACTCCCCAAAAAACTCCAAATCCATTAACAGTTCTTCCTCATTACTTCCTCTCTTCAAGCTGCTGGCAACCAACATCCACTTAATTTTTTTAGAGCAGTTTTAGGTTACAAAAATTTGACAGGCATATACAGAGATTTCCCATATACCTCCTGCCCCCACACATGCATAGTCTCCCACAATATCGGCATCACTACCAGAATGGAACATGGTTTACCGAGGACATCATGACACATCATAACACTGACCCGTCACGATCACCCCAAATCTATAGTTTACATTAAGATTCACTCTCGGTGTTGCACATTCTATGGATTTGGACCAGTGTATAATGACGTGTATCAATCATTTAAATGTCATACAGAATATTTTTATTTCTCTAAAAATCCTCTGTGCTCTGCCTATTCATCCACTTCCCTCCCATCCTCCAATACACACTATCTATCTACTTTCTGTCTGTATAGATTTGCCTATACTGGGAATTTCATATAAATGGAATCAAACATATGTCATTTTGTATCTGGCTTCTTTCACTTAGCATAATGTGTTTTTTCTTTTTTTAATTAATAAATTTTATTTTTTTAGAGCAGTTTCAGTGTACAGAAAAATTTAGCAGAAAATAGAGAATTCTTGTACCTTCTTTCCTCACTCCTTACAGAGTTCCCCATTACTTTTTTCTTTAACATCTTAGCCATTTTAAAATGTACACTTCAATAAAGTCAACTATATTCCAGTGGTTTTTTAAAAAAGTTTAGGTGGAGAATAGTATTTTAAGCCAAGGAGAAAAAAAGTTGTGCCCTCCCTAGAACTGAGAGCTCATGGCCTTTAATAAGACTCTCATTTCTTATTGTCAAGTAGGACCCCAGAGGCAGCCATACTACCCCTTGCCAAGCTCCATGAAAGGTCTGAGGAGCAGTGGTGACTCTCCAAGAATGTGGACGTTCCTCCTTGACCTTGTAGCATTGATTTGTTCTCCTCCACTTTAGTAAATATTTTAAGGCATTGAATTGGATTTTAAATATCAGAGGCTTATTTTTATCCTGAATAAAACTTAACTGAATTAATATTGAAAGCACTAAATGATTCAACTTTAAATACTTGTTGAGTAAATCTTCTTAAAACTACTTAAATCATTTATTTGTAATATATCTCTTTGAGCACAGAGGGCACCTGATCTGGAATATTGATATTGATATTGATATAAGATCTAGAATATTGGTAATATTCTTAAACATTGGAGATTTTTGCATACATGGAAGATAATTTAGGAATAATTTCCATTCCCATAGGACTGGATTACTTTTCTATGAGTATCTATGAAAGGCTAAATTGGAAAGTATAAAGACATATAATAAGATGTTCTCTGCAGTTTTAGTGTATCCATATCTGGTAGAAAAAAACCTGGATTGGAAATAATAATTGCTACCATTTGTTGAATGATTAATATGTACCAGGTACAGTGTTAAGCATTTTTACATGTGTTTTCTCTTTTGAAACTCACATTAGTCTTACAGTTAGATGTTATTATCATTTTTTTATTGAGATATACTTGACATATAGCATTATGTAAGTTTAAAGTGCACAGCATATTGGTTTGGTACATTTACTTAAAATATGATGGGTACTGTATCATTAAGTAGCACCTCTATTACATTACATAACTATTATTTCTTCTTGTGGGAATAATTAAAGTTCTGGTCTCTTACTAAGTTTAATATTTATAATACAGTTTTGTTGTCTCTCATCACTGTACTGTGTTTTAGATCTCCAAGACTTATTTATATTTTAATTGCAAGTATGTACCCTTAAACAACATCTGTTTAGGAAGACAAGGAGTTTTGCAGATGAATTTAATTTCAGAGTCAAAATGTTCAAGCACTCTTCTGGCATGCAAGTTCCATCAAGTAAATTCTTACCCTGATTATGTCGTTTAATAGTTGGGCCTCACTTTCCACATCTGTGAAGTAGGGATATCGGACCATATCCATGATGCCTAACCTGTGGTTACCTTGGAAATGTGCTGACCCATCTGGTGGGGAACATGGTTGACTAACTGCCCCCAGCTACTACCCTGTGAGCCTGAGGCCACACTTATACCAGGCTGCTTCCAGTCAATGACTGAACGTGGGAGGGGTACCAATGCTGGCCTAATTTGGACTTCCCCTGCTAGGCAGGTTTGGCTCAGGGATTCCCCATCAGCTGGGTAAGAGTTCCTCAGAACTGCACTGCAGTCCAAGCCTCTCCCTACCTAATTCTTTCTTCCCTACCTCCTTCCCAGGGGTTGAACCAGCATCAGGATCTGAAGCCTCTCCAAGCCTACTCCAGCCTATATCCCATTTACCCTTTTCTGAAATATTCCTCAATAAATCCTTTGCACAGCTAATCCAGTCTTGATATCTGCTTGATATCTGGAAGGACCAACTTCCAACCTGGGTGGGAAGGTCAGGAAAATATTTAGAGTCTAGAAAGTCCATGTTCAGTAAGCAATGTCTTTAGACTCTATGAATTCTAAGTCTCACATTTATATGAATTACTACTCTCCAAATGAATATAGGTGACAAATACAATGTAGAGTCATATAAGAGCATTACTGAATTTACAGCTACTTTTGTCACTATCACGTTTTCAACCAGTGAATTTTAGAAGAGAGATAACAAAGGTCTTTATGCTTGAAAATATTGGAAACCACCATGCTGGATGCCCACTCAGGGCCTCTCAGGACAGATATCCTTTGATTCCTGGCAGTGGCTTTGACAACAGTACAGCACAGTGGTTGCAGAAAAGGGATAAAAGCACGGGCTTTGGCACCAGATGGACGTGGGTATGAACCCTTACTCTGTTTCTCACTAGTTGTGTAAGCTCAGGCAAATTGCATAACTTCTCCAAGTCTTTATTTCCTCATCTATAAAATAAAGATCTTAACAGTGACTTCTGTATGGTATGGTTGTAAGGGTTAAATGAGAAAAATCAATGTAAAATACTTTGCCTGGCTTAGTGCTTCATAAAAGTCCACTGGAATTATCATCATTAATTATTCTTAGTTTCGTTTTATATATTCATCTTCTAACTACTTCTAACCAAAAGATTGTTTATGGTGTATTTCATAGTCTTTAACTCTTACTTCATGAGAACAGGAGATAGTATTTCTTATCTTCCTAGATTACATGGTTCATCCTTCCAAAGAAATTGCATCTCATGTTGAATACACCCCCGCTGCAAGAGCTTAGACCTTTTGTAACCAATTTGATTTAATCATCTGGGATAATCTGGACCTTCGTGTTTTCCCCTCATGTGATTTCCCTTCACAGCCGATTTGTCTTTAACGCTCAGAATGGGCCATAATAGTAACATGGAGGACTGAGGAAATCTATCATTCACACACCCCCATCACAAATAGATGACAACTTCAGGCAGATGCAGGGATTTGAGGTTCGGGAGCAGGGCAGCTTTTGGAATAATATAAATAATTGCTAATCTGAGTGCTGATTTTACAGTTGACAGCAAAAAGTCATCTGGGGTGGCTCATTAGTGGGACAGGTGCACCGGCAGCTGTTCTAATTAATGTGTTAGGAATCCCCATTCTTGATTTCTATTAAGGATTAGTGAAAAGCTTTGCTATCTACCTGATTACACAAAAAGACTGGGCTGAGGAGGTGTAACCACTAGGAATGTTGTTAGCTGAAGGTAATAAAATACGCGACTTCAGTGGCTTAAACAAACGAGTTTATTTTTCTCATGTAAAACAAAGTCAGGGTGCAGATAGTTGCTTTTGTTGGTTTCTTAGCTCAACAATGTCTATGCATATCTCTCTGAGATTCTTTTGGCCTTTCCTTCATTGTCTCAAAATGGTTATAGGAATTCCAGTCATCATGCTCACACTCAAGGCAAGAAGAAGGAGGAAGGAGGGGGGAATGAGCAGGTCCTACAGATGGCCAGCAGACCATCAGGATGAGCAAACCCCTGCTTACGACTCGTTGGCTAGGACTGTGCATGTGGCCACTGCCCACCTGCAAAAGAAGCTGGGAAATGGAGTATTTAGCTGGGCACCTTGCTATCTTGTAAACAATCAGGATCCTATTAGTAAAGAAAAGTGAAGCAAGTATATTGAGAGGGCTACTGATTCAATCTGCTCTCAGCGGCAAGCCTAAGAATGTTATTGGTGTTTATGTCTTGGATCCACCTTGTTTTATTTGTGGGAAGAATGAGAAAAGTAAGAAATGCTGTAGTGAATATACTGGAGATCAAAACAGATCACAACAAACTTCAAAAGGTGTCAACTGCATTGAATTTAAACTTGCACCATACTGAGAAATATTTGTGGTAGAACTTACTAATCATATTTTTAGTAATGAAGAAATGTTTGCTGTGACCATGTCATGGCAATATGATTTACTGGAATTTCAGAATATAACAGAGATTCCTATGAAATTGTCTTGATTTCTCTGAAACAACAAGATATATTTAGGGGGAAATACATTCTGGAATCTGTTTGAGAGGCAGTTGTAATTCACTGGAATTAGTTGTCCCCAAATTCACAATTTAATTTTGAGCTACAAAAAGGATTCAAACTACATCAGGAGCTTAAGCAGAATATAAATAGATCTTAGAGTCCTGAGGTGTGCAATATAAAATAGGCCATGCCTCAGGAGTTTCTTATGAAGATGCCTGCAATATGAACTTTTGGACTCTGATTCTGCAAAAATTACCCATCATCAGAAATAGGTAAAAGTGTGAAAGGTGGGCAAGTGCCTATCTGTGCTCTTTATTCATTTGTATGATATTTGCTACCTTTGTCAGAAATGATAATGGATGTATATATAGTTTTCATTTATGTTTTAAATATTACTTAAAATTAATTACATATTTGTCACAGGTAAAATCAATTATCTTTTTGACTTGTAACATATATTTATATTACTTAAATAATTCTCCTCTTCCCTGACATCTTTATTCTAACATCTTTAAGTCATTTGGGCTTCATATGTTCCTGTTAAAAAAATTAGTGATATTTTCACATTATGTTCTTCATGGAAAGTTTGAAAACTACAGAAAAGTAAAAAAGAAAACCTCATATTTAAGACACATTTATATGTATTTATTTGTTTCAACCCCTGCTGACCACTTGATGCAGTGTCCAGGATGTTTAAGACATACACAAGATACACGGTGATGTTATATTCCTAGAACATACCAATAAAATCATGTTCCTTTTTTTCCCATCTTATTTTATTTTATTTTATTTTATTTTTAAATATGAAATTTATTGTCAAATTGGTTTCCATACAACACCCAGTGCTCATCTCAACAGGTGCCCTCCTCAATACCCATCACGTACCCTCCCCTCCCTCCCAACAATGTACTAATTGATGCATTTGGTGACAGCAGTCAATTTATAGGCCAATTTGAAAATGGGAATGAGGCATTTTATCATTTATCACACTCTGAGTAGCCCTGGTAACTCATTAATTTAATATATGTAAATACATATAACCAGAAAAGTTAAGTGACATAACAGGACAGAGAGACAGAGAACTAGAACCTAGAACTAGAACTAGAACCTGCCTGAGCTTTCTTATCCTTCCACTAATGAGTTGTCTCTCTAAAACTGGATGTTCAGATCATGCGTGTGAACTGTCGGTCTATTCAGCTACAAAATCCCCTTTCTATATTTTCATATTTTGTATGTGCTTGAAGATATGTTGAGGAGATAGAACTATTTTAATATAATGCTCTTATTTCTTGCTTTGCTTTCCTCTCTCCTCCCTCCTCTTTATCTCCCTTCCTTCCTACTTCCCTTCATTCCTTCCTTCCTGCCAGGTGAGGGACCAGGAGATTTAATGCAGGGACTTGGGAATCAGACAGACCTGGATCTGAATCCTGGGTCTGCCACTCACTAGATATAGGACTCTAGGCAGTTTGTTTAAACTGTCTATGCCTCAGTTTCTTCATCTATAAAATTGATTTACATGTATTTAGTGCCTAGTGGTCCAATTAAGCTTGGTTCTACTGAAGTAACAACTCAAGTTTATTTCTTACTCAAGCAAAGTCTGCTATGGGTCTGGGTGACTCCAGGTTCAACATTCCACATTGCCTCGATTTTATGGCATTTGCATATTAACATATTCTTGTATGATCACCATAGGAATTAAAAACTTCAGCCTAGGGTCACCTGGGTGGCTCATTCAGTTAAGCACAGATTTCGGCTTGGGTCATGATCTCGCGGTTTGTGGGTTTGAGTCCTGTGTTGGGCTCTGTGCTGACAGCGTGGAGCCTGCTTCAGATTCTGCGTCTCCCTCTATTTCTGTCCCTCCCCCCACTCACACTCTGTCTCTATCTCAAAAATAAATAAACATTAAAAAAATACTTCAGCCTACCAGTGACATGTATCATTTCTGCTCACATTTCTTTTTTAACTAATAAACAGTTTCACGGAAATACCCGATTTCAACAAGCTAAAGAAATGCAGTGCTTCTGTACGTGTAGGTTGGAAGAACTGGAAATGTTGGTAGGCACCACGTATATCTACCCCAACCTGCTTTCCTCATCACCAAGTGTGCTCTTTTCTGCACACAGAATCCATTCACCTTTTCTCAAGGAAACAACCCAGTAGTTCTATCTCTCTGAGTCCAGGATGAAGCATACTTCAGATCCAAATTTTGCTTCTCTTAATCCAGAGCCCTATGATATAAAGTTCGTGAAGGGCTTAGTGCCTGGAACAGAGCAAATTCATTATGACTAGTAATCAGGAGGAATAGGTTGACAACAGCAGCAGTAGCACTATCTTTTCAATCATGTTATAACATAGCAACATCTTTATCATCAGAATATTTTTATAGCTCAAGACACCCATTGTGTTGGCAGTTAAATACCAAGTCCTCTTATTAGAGAATTCTTAGGGAATTCACCTCTTCTCATCTTAGTCCATGTGATTTAGATGGAACTGCTCCTGCCCTCCTACCACTAAGGCTGGGCATAAGACAAAGGCCTAAAGAATCAATTTATTCCTATCTTACTGGCCACTGAGACAGGTTCACTGAGACAGGTGCTTGACTTAACTTGGTCCAGAGATACTCCATCCTAAAACTTCCACTGGAAAGGGGTGGAAAACCCCACTTTTTTCTTAGAGTGTTGAGAGGTTAAGATGAAAGTCTGTACCTGCTGAAGGTCACCTTGTGACCAAAGTGAGAGCCTTCCAGAAATGAAATAAAAAAAGAAGGAATGCCAAGGAGTGGTGAGAATGAGTTCTGCTGATAGCATTTGAACCCCTGGATTTAGCCACTGTTGATTCTCTGGTATTTTCAATAACTTGAACCAGTAACTTCTCCTTTTGGTTAACTTGGATTGATTTGTGTTCCTTACAGTGGTAGATTGCAAAAATGGCCACAAATTCTTCCCCTTCTTGTATTCATACCTACTTGCCATACAACTTTGAGGGCTTTTCCACACTGACTCTGGACCTGGTTAGGTAATTTGCTTTGGAAAAAGATGCCCACAAACATGATACAGAAGAGGTTTGAAAACCATGTGTACATCAGAGTTTTTCCTCTCTTGATGCTCTTTAGATACCTCATCACTGCTGCCATGTAAGTGTAAGTCACCTCCTTGAGGAGTTCTGAGAGATCATGAAGCAGAGAAGAATTGTCTTAGCTGAGCTATCTTAGATTAACCAACCCAGCCATTCTATTAACTAACCACAGACACATGAAAAAGCTCAGTAGAGATCAGCCAAGCTTCGTTCAGACCTGAAAAACTTCCCAGCAGGATCATGAGCCAAATAAATGATTGCTATTTTAAATTAATAAAATTTGGGGTGGTTTGTGATGCAGCAAAAGCTGACTGATACATTTTCTAACAAAAGGGTGCTATTTGCTGCACCCTTTCTTTTATATCTTGTTCTTTATTTTATTTTACTAATTTTTTAAAAATTATTTATTTATTTTGAGAGAGAGAGAGCACAAGCAGGGGTGGGGCAGAGAGAAAGGGAGAGAGCAAATCCAAAGCAGGCTCTATCCTGTCAGTGCAGAACCTGATGCTGGGCTTGCATGAACCATGAGATTGTGACCTGAGCCAAAATCAAGAATCAGATGCTTAACCAACTGAGACACCCAGGTGCCCCTTGTTTTAACCTTTTTAAAACATACAATTTTTGTGGTAGTTTAATGATTGTGTAAGTAGGTGCTCAATAACTATTCCCTAAATAAATGCTCGAAATGAATAGGGGGACTTAAAAGACAATGTCTTAGCCCACAGAATTGATTCCAATGCTGACTGTTTTAGGAATCCGGGAAACTGTGGAGATGTTGATTATCTTTTCATGCACTTATCGACTATTTACAACCTTATTGGGGGGAAGTGTCTGTTAAAATAGTTTGCTTGTTTTTGGGGGGAGGGTCATGGGGAATAGTTCATCTTATTATCAAGTTGTACAAATTCTTTATATATTCTAGATACAAGTCCTCTATTAGATGCAAATACTGTGAATGCTTTTTTTTTTTTTTTTTCAATCTGGGGCTTACCTCTTTGTTTTCTTAATGGTGTTTTCTGAACAGAAAATTTTATAATTTTAAGTCTAAATCATTAATATTTTAAATGGTTCATGATTTTTATGTTGTATTTTAGAAATTTTTACTTAACTCAAGATCACAAAGATGTTCTTATTTGCTTTTTACTGGAAATTTTTACTGTTTTGGCTTTTAACATTTAAGCCTATGATCCATTTCAAATTAAATTTGTGTTTGGTGTGAGATAAAGGTCAAAGTTCATCTTTCTTCCTACCTCTCTTCTTCCCTGTCCCCTCCTACTTTCCCTCCCTTCTTTCTTTCCTTTCTTTGCATATGAATGTCCAATTATTCCAGAACCATTTGTTGACAAGACTATCCTTTCCTCATTGAATTACCTTGGCGTGTTTGTTGAAAATCAATTGGCCATATAAATGTGTATCTATTTCTGGATGCTTTATTCTGTCTCATTGATCTACATGTCTATGCTTATGCCAATACTACACTGTCTTGATTCTGTAGGTTTAGAGTAAATTTTGAATCAGGTAGTGTAATCTTCCAGGATAGTTTTTCTCTTTTAAAATTGTTTTGGCTTTCCATTTTCATATAAACTTTAGAATTGGCTTATTAACTTTTTCCTGCTGGAATTTGCATATGGATTACATGTAATCTATAGTTCAATTTGGGGAGAATTGACAGCTCAACAATACTGAGTCTCTGAATCCACAAACGTAATATATTCATCCATCTATTTAGATCTTTACTTTCTTTCAGCAGTGTTTTCTAGTTTTAAGAATACAGATTTTGTGCAATTTTCGTTAAATTTATTCTTAATTATTTTTTATGCTATTGTAAATGGAACTTTAAAAAATAGTTGCTGGTATTAGAAATAGAATGGCTTTTATTCAGTTTTGGTAATTTGTGTCTCTAAAGTAATTTGTCCTTTTCATTTAAGTTGTCAAATTTATTGGCATGAAGTTATCATAATATTGTTTATTTTTTTAATATCTGTAAAATCTACAGTATTGGCCCTTCCTTCATCTCTAATATTGATGATTTGTGTCTTGATGAGACATTTTTTTCTTGATGAGTTAGGCTGGATGGTTTCTACTGTAGTAATCTTTTCAAAGAAACAGCTTTTTGTTTTATTGACTTTCTTTACTGCTTTTATGGTTTCTGTCCCTTTGGTTGCAACTGTTATGTCTATTGTTTCCTCTCTTCTACTTGCTTTGGGTTTAATTTATTCTTTTTTTGTAGTATATTTAGATGGAAACTTAGATCATTGGTTTGAGACCTTTCTTATTTTCTAATATAAGCATTCAAAACTATACATTTCCCTTTAAGTGCTAATTTAGTGTACCCCACAAATTTTGATATACTTTTTTTCTGATTCTTATCCAGCTCAAAATATTTTCTCATTTCACTTATTTGTTCTTTGACCTATGGATTATTTAGAAGTGTATGTTTCATTTCCATGTATTTTAAGATTTTTCAGGTATCTATCAACTATTGATTTCTAATTTAATTCTATTGTAATGGGGCACACACTCTACAGGATTCAATCATTTTAAATTTGTTGAGACTTGCTCATGGCACAGGTATGGTTTATTTCAGTGATTGTTCCATATGCAATTGGAAAGAATATGCATTCTAATATTGTTCGGTGAAATGTTTTATAAATGTCGCTTAGGTAAAATTGATGCATAATGTTTCTCAAATCTATAGTCTTACCCAAATTATTTTGTTCTACTTGTTTTATCAGTTACTGAGAGAGAGAATGTTAAAATAGTCAACTATAATTGTGGATTTGTTAATTTATTTCTTTAGTTCTGTCACTTTTTTGCTTCATCTATTTTGAAGTTTTGCTATTAGGTCCACAAATATTTAGGATTGTTGTGTTCTTTTGATGAGTTAATCCCTTTAATAGGAAATGTGCATCTTTATTATTGGCAACATTCCTTGTTTTAAAGTTTAATTAATCTGATGTTAATATACCCCTTCTAGCTTCTTATTAGTACCGTTTTCATATTATATTTTTCTCACTCTTTAAACCTATCTGTGTCTATATTTAAAGCACATTTCTTGTAAATAGTATATAGTTGGGTCTTTTTTGTTTGATGTAAAAATCTCTTCCTTTTAATTGGCATATATAACATTTATATTTAACACAATTATTTTTATTGCTGGGTTTATTTCTACCTTCTTGCTATTTGTTTTATTTGTTCAACCTGTTTTTTATTCCTCTCTTCTTTTCTTGTCCTCTTTGGGATTAATTGAGGGTTATTTTTTTTCCCCTTTATTTCCACTATTGGTTT
This sequence comes from Felis catus, assembly GCF_018350175.1. Classification (NCBI taxonomy): domain Eukaryota; kingdom Metazoa; phylum Chordata; class Mammalia; order Carnivora; family Felidae; genus Felis; species Felis catus. Next base: position 121,147,174 of record NC_058374.1, read on the forward strand.
ATTAGCTATCACTTTTTGTTATACTTTTTGTTTGAGGATTAGAGCAGGCTTCTTTAACTCATATAATAGTATGGATTAATAACATGCCTCTTCACATATAATGCAAAAATCTTTCAATTCTGTATGTTCTACTTATCACCTTTTATTTTCTTTTCTATTACATATTTTATATCTATAAATTTTATAAATCCTACAATATATTGCTATTACTTCTTACTTTAGTTATCTTAGTTGTAGTTAAGAAAATATATCTCATTTTTAAGCAAATTACATGAATAGCTGAATGCCATGAGTTGATTTACTCAAGTCTGATGAAGTGAATTGATCATTGTGCAAGGGGGATGGATTTGTCCTTAGACCACTAAGACCCATAGAAACACTAAACTGGACACTTTTCCTGAAGAACATAGGGTTTTTAGAGAAGAAATAGAAACATGAAGAAACAAATTTTGTTCTGTTTTAAAGGGGAAGGGAAGTAATTGATGTGGTCTAGGTAACCAGCAATGGCCACTGGCTCAAGTCATTTACTTACTGACTTTTAATGGGTTTGGCTCTACTACTTTAAGTGGCTGTTATCCAGTGGAAATTCACATGGACACACTCTAAGAAGGATCAGTTCTGTGTGATTTGATTTATTAGGTTTCATTGGTATGGTTTAATATCATTATTATGTAACACACATGTCAATACATTGTTATGTGGGTTGCAATTAATTTTATGGATCGCAGGGGTATAATTTCTCTGTTTTGCCTAGCACTCCTGGGAATCTATGACATATAGAACAAGTATCTTACTATAAAGTTATATCAAGAACATTGATTAGCAGAAAATATTTAAATGGAATTTTTGAAAATCAGTTTATGTAAATCTATCACATCATTAGGCTAAAAAAGAAAAATCAAATTATTATATCAAAAAATGAAAAAATATTTGATAAATCCATCACTTATTCATATAAAAGCTCTCAGTAAACTAGAAATAGAGAGGAACTTCCTCAACTTAATAAAGATTATCTATAAAAACCTACAGCTAATATCACACTTAATGGTGAGAAACTCAAAGCTTTCCCATTAAGATCAGATACAAGACAAGTATGTCTCTCTCACCACTCCTTTTCAACATCATATTGGAAGTTCTAACTAATGCAAGAAAAGGAAACAAAAGCTATACAGATTGGGAAAGAAGAAATAAAATTGTCCTTGTTTGCAGATGACATGATCATCTATGCAGAAAATCCAGAGCACCTGGGTGGCTCAGTCAGTTAAGCATCTGACTCTTGATCCTAGCTTAGGTGTTGATCTCAGGGTCATGAGTTCAAGCCCTGCACTGGTCTCTGTGTTGGGCATGAAGCCTACCTTACAAAAAAAATCCAAAATATGACAACCACCCCTCCCCACCCCCAGCAAAAAACAAAAACAAAAAGAAAAACAAAACAAAACAAAACACCCAAAAACTCCTGGAATTAATAAGTGATTGTATCAAGGTTGCAGGATACCAGGTTAATATACAAAAATCAATCATTTCCTATATACCAACAATGAACAAATAGAATTTGAAATTAGAAACACAATACCAATTACATTAGCACCTCCCAAAAATTAAATACTCAAGTTTAAATATGACAAATATATACAAAACCTATGTGAGAAAAATCATAAAGCTGATGAACAAAATCAAAGAAGAAATAAATGAAGGCTCTTCCATGATAATGGATAGGAAGATTCAATACTATCAAGATGTCAATTTTTCCCAGCAAGTTATTTTGTGGATATTGACAAACTGATTCTAAAGTTTGTATGGAGAAGCAAAAGACCCAGAATGGCCAGCACAATATTAAAGGAGAAGAACAAAGTTAGAGGTTGACACTACTTGACTTTAAGACTTACTATAAAGCTATAGTAATCAAGAAAGCTGTAGGATGAAAGAGTAGGCAAATAGATCAGTGGGATAGAACAGAGAGCCTAGAAATAGACTCACATGAATATAGCCAACTGATCTTTGACAAAGGAGCAAAGGTAATACAATGGAGCAAAAATAATCTCTTCTACAGATGGTGCTGAACAACTGGTCACCTACATGCACAAACAAAATGAAACAATAAATCTAAACACAGATCTTACACATTTCACAAAAATTAACTAAAAATTTACCACAGACCTAAATATAAAATGCAAAACTATAAAACTCCTAAAAGGTAACATATTAGAAAACCTGGATAACTTTGGGTATGGTGATGACTCTTTTAGATACAACACTGGAGACATGATCCATGAAAGAAAGAACTGATGAGCAGGTCTTCATTAAAATTAAAAACTTCTGCTCTGTGAGGGGCACCTGGGTGGCTCAGTCCCCTGGGTGACTTTGGCTCAGGTCATGATCTCACAGTTCCTGAGTTCTAGCCCTGCGTCAGGCTCTGTGCTGACAGCTCAGAGCCTAGAGCCTGCTTTGGATTCTGTGTCTCCCTCTCTTTCTGCCCTTCCTCTGCTCACACTCTGTCTCTGTCTCTTAAGAATAAATAAACATTGAAAATTAAAAAAAAAAAAGAATGGGAAGACAAGCCACAGGCTGGGAGAAAATGATTGCAAAAGACACACTGATAAAAGGCTGTTATCCAAAAATATACAGAGAACTCTTAAAAGTCAATAATAAGAGGGGCACTTGAATGGATCAGTCGGTTTTTTGTCTGACTTACAGCTCAGGTCATGATCTCACGGTTTGTGAGTTCAAGTCCCACATTGGGCTTTCTGCTGTCAGCGCAGAGCCGCTTCAGATCCTCTGTCTCCCTCTCTCTCTATCTCTCAAAAATAAACATTAAAAAAATAAAAAAAGTTCTTAAAAAAGTTCAACAATAGGAACACAAACAACCTCATTAAAAACTGGGCCAATGACCTTAACGGATAGTTACTAAAGAAGATATGCAGATGGCAAATAAGCATATGAAAAGGTGCTTCACATTATATGCTATTAGGGAAATGCAAATTAAAACAACCAGGAGAAACCACTATATACTTATTTGCATGGCCCAAATCCAGAAAACTGACTGCACCAAACGCTTGAGAGCATTCATGGAGCAACAGGAACTCATTCATTTCTGGTGGGGATGTAGAGTGGTATAGCCACTTTGGAAAATAATTTGGCTATTTCTTACAAAGCCAAACACTCTTATTAGACAATCCTTGGTATTTACCCAAAGGAGTTGAAAACTCATGTCCACAAAAAAACCTGCACATTGATGTCTGTAGCAGCTTTATTCATAGTTGCTAAAATTTGGATGCAATCAAGATGTCCTTCAGTAGTTGAATAAACAGTAGTGTACCTAGACAATGGACTATTATTCAGCACTAAAAAGAAATGAGCTATGAAAAAAATGGAGGAAACTTAAATGCATTTTACTACATTAAGTGAAAGGAGCCAATCTGAAAAGGCTACACATGGTATAATCCCAACTATATAACTTTCTGGAAAAAGCAAAACTATGGAGGCAATAAAAAGATCAGTGGTTGCCAGAAGTTGGGGGGAGGGGTGAATAGGCAGGGCACAGAGGATTTTTAGGGCAGTGAAAATACTCTGTATAATACCACATTGATGAATACATGTCATTATACATTTGTTCAAACCCATAGAATGTACAATACCAAGAGACCCTAATGTAAACTATGGACTATGAATGATGATGTGTCAATGTATGTTTACCAGTTGTAACAACTGTACCACTCTGGTGGAGAATGTTGGTAATGGGGGAGGTTATGCATGAGTAAGGTAGGGGTATATGGGAAATCTCTGTACCTTCCCTTAGTTTTGCTGTGAAGCTAAAACTGCTCTAAAAAAATAAAGTCTTAGTAAAAAAAAAAAGAATGAAATTCTCTTCTTTGTTTTTCTTTTTCCTTTCCTTTTTCCTGGCCAGTGCCCCCCAAAACCAAAAGCAAAATGAATGAAAAATGTTTCATTCCAAAATGAGATGTTATTTTCCTCATCCAGAGCTTGCAAACAAGGTGGTCAAACACTGGTTTTGCAACCCCCAGCCCTACACTCACCTTAAAAATATAGTATTGCAAATGAGAAGGGTGAACTACCAGAGTCTTGAGGGCTGAGAGATGAAACACAAACAGCTAGTGAGAGGAGAAGATTGCCTATGTCCTGAGAAGTCTAGATGGATATTCCCAGAAGGGAAATCTCTGAGGAACCTACAAAAGTCCCCACAAGAGACAGAAAGGTCCAACTTGGCAAGAAAGGTTATTGTGACCCAGTATTAATTCTGGGGGCTTTGGGTTGTTTCACCAAATGGAGAACACTTAGTTCAAGTCAGTGAGTGGAGAACTGGGGAGCTCTTTCATGTAACATGTATGTTCTTTTCACTTAAGGATTCTACTGCCATTATTGTTTAAATCTGTGGGTTTTGTTTACTTTTTATTTCTTGGTCTGCTTTTCTGCAGTGGAGGCAGATATTTTTCTCCCTAATGACCATATTCTTCTCACATGAAATTTGTTCTCAGTAGACAGCTAGCAAAATCCATTCAGCATTCTCTTGGTATTGAGTTTTTTAAATTTTGATTGGGTTGATGTTATTTTAAGCCACCTTTCCCCATAAATGTTGTATCAAACAGATATTTAAAATATCTCTTACTAACAAGTGCTCATAGATGGTTTAAATGTCTCCCCAAAATATCAATTTCTTATGTGCATTCTGATAACCCATTATGTTCACTTTTACTTCTCTCGGTGGGGAATTAGAAACTTAAATATGTTTCAAATGAGGTCTAGTTTGCTCTTTTGAGTGACCTGGAAGTTCAGTGGCTTGGATGTCTAGGGTGGAAAGGTGGGAATCAGGGCGGATATGCAGCCAGGATACATGATACCAGTCACAAAGTATTAAAATACCTCCATACTTGGTTGGTAATAAATAGGCATTGCTCTAAGACCCCCATTGCCTGACACCTTGGTTCTTGAAGACTTTCCCCAGCAGCTAAAGGGTTAAGCCTGGCAAGCCTGGGGTGCCTGTTTGATTGGTGGTGACTGGTGCAGTACTGTCTGTTTAATTATTATGAAAAGCACCCCTTGGTGAAAGGAATGGAAAGGATTTACTGCTTGATTGGCATTCCTAAGGGAATCCTGAAAAACTGGACATAATAATCATAGGGGTTAATATCTACTGATAACTGTTCGAAAGGTTTTATAGATATTGACTCACTGGACACTCTCAAGAATCCTTTGCTGTGGCTGTTACTATTACCTGCATTTTGTAGATGAGAAACTGAGGCCCAGGTTAGGTTATTTGCCCACGGTCACATAACTAATACATGGTGGAATTTGGAGTTTGAACTCAGGCTGACCCCAGAACCAGTGCTTTTTTTTTTTTTAAGTCTACTCATGGCTCTGACCTTCTGTGAGACTATAAGCAATAAGCATTTATTGGGTTTCTGCCATGTAGAGCACCATGTAAAGTACTGTGGGTGAAATAAAGAAAAACAAGACCTAAATTCTATCTTTCCATAGTTCATCATCTTGCGAATTTAATGGTCAAGTTCCTTTTCTCCTGACATGGACAACATAGGTCCCACATAATCCCTTTCCATTTGATGGTCCAGAGGGACCATTTGATAAACTCCAGGGGAAATATTGGGTGCATAGGACTCCAATTTGATGGTGTTCACTGAAGATCAGAAAAGTAATGTTTTCATAGGTTGCTTTCTGGGACATGAGAAATAGTCATTTACCATTTAATGTAAACGCTTTGGCTTTCCCATTGAGATGGAATATGAATTTAGAATATGAATTTAGAATAAGGTAGACCAACCTGCTCCCCAACCAAATGGATCTGAATATACAGCATTTTTCACCTGTACAACTATTGCAACACTCAGAATTTTAGGATGAGATGTGTGTTTCTGTTTTCAGAAAAAAAATTATGTCATTTGTATAACAACATAAAGCATTTTTAAGGTAAATGTGATTGGATCCTATAATAAATTTCCTCGTATTCATGCATGGTATTTGATAAAAAGGCAGTGTCCTCTAAAAAGCAAATTCTATTTTATCATATATTCAGTTAAGTTGCCATGACAATAATTAGTGTGATATGTTATGAAAGGCATTCATACAAGGACAGAATGCACGAAGCTGACTCCAAACACATATTACTGGCAAAAGTTTTTCTGTTATAAATTGAAGAGAGATTTTTCATGACACTTGAGAAATGGAGACCAGGAAGCCAGAAATTAAATAATCTACTCTCTTCTCTGAGATAAGAACTCACTGTTCATGTTTACTTCTGCAGTGTGATTCAACTGGCTGGCCCTGATGTAGTTAGGAAGCCCTCACTTAGCCTCTTCTCGACCATTACACCTTTCAGTGCAACTTTCCTATTTTGTCTTAAGGAATAAAAGTATAAATAAAATAACATTTTAAATTGAAGATTTAGAAAGAAAGATAACCAGATGGTTTATATATATTCAACAACATTTGGGAATAGGATATCATGAGCTCTGTAACCTGGTTTCAAATCTTAGCTCCAGTCCTTACTGACTGTTAATTAGTCACTCAGTGACTCAGTTTCCCTAACTATCAAATCATCAATAATATCTATTTTGTTATCTTAATATTGATTAAGACTACATATATTATTATATATAAATATATAAGACTTTATATATGTGCTTACATATATATTAAAATAAATCTGCATATATGTAATTAATTGTAAGATATGTAAATAAGTGTACCATTCATTGTTACAAATCTGCCAAATTTTATAGAAATGTGTTTTAAACATTCATTTAAAGTCCTAAAATATGAACTTGATATCGTTGTTTCTTTGACATCTTATGTTATTGGGTTTTTGTTTTTGTTTTGTTTCAGGAAAATAGTTTTGGGGATTTTACATTTCCATTTAATAGCTCCAGATTTGGGACACCTGGGTGGCTCAGTTGGTTAAGTGTCCAACTTCGGCTCAGGTCATGATCTCACAGTTCATGAGTTCGAGCCCCACATTGGGCTCCATGCTGACAGCTCAGAGCCTGGAGCCTGCTTTGGATTCTGTGTCTCCCTCTCTCTCTGCTTCTCCCCTGCTTGCACTCTGTCTCTCTCTCTCTCCCAAAAATAAACATTAAAAAAAAAAAAAATTAAAAAAACACAGATTTAATCATGAAGGGCTAAATGTTTTATATAATTTAAATTTATTTAATTTTGGAATTTTGAAAAACAAAGATTGTCATTTCATTTTAGCTATAAATTTTTTTCAGGTGTAGAAAATTAAAGGATGGATCCAAGGGGGCCATTATTATTATAGCGAAAGGATCTAATATGTAGCTATAATTCCTCATTGTTGTAATTAGCTTTCTTTAAAGGCTATGTTTTGGATGCAAACTATTTGCTATGCCATTAATTTTTTATCTCTATTGGATCAGGCTTACCTCTAAAAATCTGATGAAAATTATGGATCCTCTCCCCATCCCAGAAAAAGTGTATGTACATACCCAGTTCTGAATGTATTTCAGAAGTCATGATCTCCATGAAGCCCACCCATAGGCTCTTTCTCCAATCTTCCAGGTCCAGGAAGAACTCCATTTGTGCCTCAATAGAACAGACACTGTAGTTCTGACAGAGTTCTCTGGCCTGGCCAAAGTGTTGCGTAGAATAGTTTGGTGCAATAATCTTTCTTAAGTGAGGAAGATGATTGAGATCTATAGAATAAACTTACCCACAACTCAGGTCTCCTAAGCACTGACCGTTTCTCAACTATCCTTCCCCCATAATCAAACATTTTTTTTCTCTCACACTAATTGATTCAACTAATAATAATTGAATACTTAATATGGGCCAAATAATGTGCTAGGTGTTGTGATACACTGAGATATAAGACATGGCCCCTGCTTCCCAGTGGAGAGGTGTATGGATAAATAGACAAATTATAACATGATGTAATAAATGCTATAATAGAGATGTTACGTGTTACAGGAATACCAAGGACGTAGGGCTATAAAAGCTTTGATCTGTCAATAGCAGCAATATCTTAAAATGTTCAATTTGTTTAATCTTTTATAATGGACCAAATCCTAAGTCAAGTTGATCACGGGCAAATCAAAACTAAATTATTCTTCACATGCAATAGTTTAAGGAATGAGTATTTGTAGAGTAGTTACTAACCTACAGAATTAAAATAATTTGCTAAAAATGTTGATCACAGAGAGACTCTTTCACTGTCAAATGCATTATAATCACATTTAGGAAGTTAATAGTAAGTCAAATAGATCAAGTTTAGAGCATGTTGAGAAGAGGAGAACCAGTTTTCCTCAGTCTACCATCTGAAAAAAGCATTTTCCTGGAAAGATTTTGAATACAGCTTTCATCAAGGTTGTGGCAGTTCATATTTTACTCCTGAAAACACTGTGAATGAATAAAACATAAGAAAATTTGAATGACAAGCTTGCCTTTAAGAAGTCTTACTGGCAACCACACAAATCCTGAACCTCATCTTTCAAATGTCATTTCCTCGGTGAAGTCATCTGTGAATCCTGCAAAGACAGAACCACTTGCTCCTGGCGGCCAGGTTTAACAGCCTGAGTTCCAGGATACTGTCTCAACTGTTTGTTGGCCTTTGTTCCCCTCAAGAATGTGAGGCAGAGAGACCACCCCCTTCTGCTGCAGACATGAGACTGCTTAAAGACCTCAGTGTCAACTGACAGCACAGGGCTCTTAGCAAGTCTGAGGTTTATTTGACCAACAATTCCTCAACCCAGAGGCCCAGTATTTTCAATCTTAATTTTATTGAGGACACTGAATATCTCAAGGACTTGGAGTGGTATTATGTGGGCAGAAGTTCAGGTAGCCTTAAGAGAGGTTAATTAATCAGACACCACATTTTAGTTCCTGCTAATTAGAAAGAGCTGCCAAGAAGAATTAAAGTGCAATTTGGAACTCATTTTGATTGTCCTTCTTCATGACCCTACCTGAGCTAAAATGTGGAGGTAAAGGGAGAGAAAATCTGGAAGTCAGAAGACAACTCTGCCCTCTCAGTACCTCCACCGAAGTTGGCACAACCCCAAATGCAGTTACTAGGCTCCACAGCATCGCCCCCCAATTTGTTGTACGCTGGCGTTTTTCAAGGCCGAGACTCTCTGGTCATCAGGCCAGTGGAAGCCCTGGGCAGCGCTCAGGAGCTTGTGAATTTAATTTACTCTTGGGATTTGCGAAACTCCGGGTGTTCCTGACCCCAAGGGGTAGTTAGGCGGCCTCTAGTTTTTTCCTGTTCTCCCCACTCCTCTTTGCCTCCCATTTCTTTCTTTCTCCTCCCATTTGCCAGGGAGCTGATTCTTAAGTCGAGAACCAGCACGACAGAATGGGTGAAATGGGTGGGCTTCCAGGTAGAGAGAGCTGGGAGGGGGTTGGGTCTCTAGTCATTCAATAAATATTGAGTTCACGCCCTGATTGAAGCAGGAGCAGTCAGAGCAGAATAGGACACTAGACGCAGCCTCACGGGGAGACAGACACACCAATAAAGGTGACAGGATGATGCTCTAGGACAGGTCTGGGCTGTTGGGGTCAGAAGTCTGTACTTAGCGGTCAAGGACTTCATTAATAAAAATCCACGGGACACAGTTGCCACTTTCCCTTGGGCTTCGGCCTCGGAGGCAAACCCTTCTTGAGACTGTCCCCTACGCTCGGAATCGCGCCCTAGAGTCACAGGCGGCCGGTCCCACCCCCTGCGTCCCCAGTCGTGTTCTCCAGTGGAACTTCCCTAGGAAAAGAGCTGGAGGCTCGAGGTCCGGGAGGCTGTGGCGCCCTCCGAACTCCCCGATCCCACGTTTGCCCGCGTCACCCTGTCGCCCCCACCCCGAGGGGCACCCTGCTTGGAGTGGACCCAGCCGGGTCCTGCCCGACGTCCGCCCGTTGGGGCCACATCCGCCGCGCGCCCCAGCACCTCCCACCGCCTGCTTCGCTCCTCCTCTCTCCGGGTCGCCAGTCCTCCGCTGCAGGTTCAATCCCCGCGGGGACCCGGAGCACGGGGACCCGAAGCGCGGTTGACCGTCTGCCCTTGCAGCCGAGACCCGGCCAGGGGCACCTGCGAGCCGCGGGCACCTCTCGGGGCGACCGCGGCGGGCTGACTGGGCATGCTCAGCAGCGGGGCGGCCGGGCGCCGCGGGAGCCAAGCGCATGCACTCGCGGGGCCAGGCGCCGGCCGTCCAGGGGCGCGGCGCGCAGGCGGCCGCTCTGGCCGACGCCCTGGCCAGCCTGGGCAGGACGCGAGCCAGGATGGCCTCCCTCACGGCATACGGTAACGGCGGGCGATCGCGGGCTCTCGGGGCGGCTGGGGCGGGCGGGGCCGGGAAGCCGTCAGAGCATCCTGGGGAACTTCGGGGTTCGGCTCCCGAGAGGGTCAGGAAGGAAGGGAGGGGGCTGCAGCGCGCACTGCGTGGGGCTGGGGGTCCGACGCTCTGCGGGGTTGGAGCTGCCCGAAACCCGGAAAGGGAGTAGGTGCAAAAGGAGTCGGTGGGGGTAAAAACGCCCAAAATTTGGGAGGTGTCTGGGAGCTCTGTGTCTCCAGAAAAATCCCACTAGCTTCAGAGCACCTAAGGGAAGGGATACGGGTGTTAAGTTCGTTTCTAGTGGTGCGAGACTTGGGAGTTGGGAGGTCTTGCGTTCAGTCAGCGCTTGCCTTGTCCCTGACTGACCTTGGGCAAGTTATTTAAACTTTTTTGTTTCTGTATTTCTCCATCTGTAAATTAGAGATGAGAACATCTCCCTGACAGATGCTGTGGGGTTAAAATAATATGCACCAAAATATGCTTTTAATGCAAAAAAAAAAATCAGCTTGTAAATAAAAGTTCCATGGGAATAGAAGGCATCATTCCCCCCACCCCAACGTTTTGGGTTAAAAAAAATATATATATATATATCTTTATTATTATTATTATTATTATTTCTTAAAGGCATTGCAGAGTTCTGAGGAAAGCAAAATCACAGTGTGAAGGTTTCCAACTCAGCTAGAAATCCCAGTGCACTGGGGAAGCCAACAAGGCTTTTTATCAACATTCCTGCTTGCGTGGAAAAAGCAATTCTCAGTAGACCTTTGTCAGAGATGCTGCCGAGATTGGGTTATAGGAGGGAGAAACTAAAGTAGACCTCCCCCCTCTTCCCCTGGCGATCAGTTGCTGTGATAACATCTAGTTTTGGCGTTTTAAACGTGAAGCGGATGAGCAATTGTTGGAAAATGTTTTGCAGGGACATCTCCCAAGCCTCGGATTTGGGGGGGCGGGGGGCGGTGGATTTGCTGATCTTTGGTATGGTTGGTATGGAGGCTTCATTCTGCAGGCCAGTGATGTCCCCTGCTCATTTTACCAAGGTTAAAGGAGTCAGTGTCTTTTTTTAACGGGGGATATAACTGTTTAAAGGGATCACTCAGGTGGCTCTGAGGGTTTGCAGTTGATCCTTGTGAACTGATAAGGAATTGTGAGAAGATTACCAATTGCATACGAGTGACTTTTTTTTTTTTTTTTAACTTAATGCATCTTCTGCTGGGCTGTGAATTGTTCTTACTCCTGCCACACATTTAACACAGAACATTGTCATTCTTGGGTTACCATCTGGGGATAATCCAACATTCTGATGGTGTTTTAGGCATATTCATTGTCAGGAATCTATTTTTTACACCTTTTTTGATCAGTGATCCATCGTGTTGGATTTCACATGCTACTCTGTGGATACTGTCAGTGATAGTTAATAATAATCAATTCTTTAAATTTCTAGAAACTTTAAAAGCTTAATTGGGCACCTAGGTAGAGAAAATGAAATCAGAAGAAGTGAAATTGTTTTTGAAAAGCAAGTATATTTCAGTAATTAAAGGAAAAGGGTGGCAGACCTTTTGTTTGTTTCTTTCTTTTTTGGCAACAAAGAATTACACAGATTTCTCTTTAGGGCCTTTAAGGGAACTAAAACAGACTTGAATATATATATCAATTAGAATTTGTGCTATTTTAAATATATTCTTGACACGCTCTTCTTTCTTTCCATCCCTAACGTGGTGAATACACTTGGCCACAAAGTGCACATTAGTTCTTCAGCCCGTAGCAAAGTGACCCAAGACATGACAAGATAAGTTAGTCCATCAGGGTTTCCATTCTAGTGAACAAGTTAAGGAAAAACAAACTTGAGGACATTCAATATATTCCTCACCTGCTGAATGTTGTCGAGATCATTATCTGATGAGAGCTTGGCCCAGTCTGGAACCTTCTACAAATCATCTCTCTGGCAACTGAACTGCTTTAAAAATGTTCCCTTTTGGTTCTGTTGGATTTGGATTTAGATATCATGATGGGGGATGATCTAAGATTCTTTCCTGGAACTTATAGGGTTCAATTTTTGTATTCATTTGACTGATTTAATAAATGCCTTAGTCCTATCTTTAGCACAGAATGAACAGTTATACTGTAGACCGTGTGTTTTAGGTTCCTGAGAGAGAAATTTGGCTTATGTATGCATTTCATTAGCAGCAGCCTCCAGTAAACCTCATTAGCTTCCCATCTAAATATGCATTTTTGATCCTGTATTGGAACTTGTTCTGTATTTTAGCATGAATTTTTACTTTTAGACAGCCATCTAGGCTTATATATTCTGGAAATGTGAAATGAGATTCAGGTAATCAGTAACTGTAATATGCACTCTAACAAATATATGTTCAGTGGATGATGCAGTTTTTAAAATCCTGGATTTTTAATGCCTCAACCTTTTGAGCTCACCAGTGATTTTTCTTTGCTTGTCTTTTAAATGGTTTGGGTTCTTATCCACTTTTAGCTCATTATATAACCAAGTGCATGACACCATGGATGGGTGACAAGTCTCCTTTAGAGAGAAATGGCTGGGACTTGATTTGTTCTTGGCCATGCAAAAGAAGGCAGAGGGGCTATGTTCTAGTCTGAACCGGGAAGATGACTTATGTTTGGACCTGTCAGCTTCGTATCTGAAGAGGCTTAATATGGGGCCCAAGTTGCTTATAGAGCACAGTGGGGGCTATTTTAGGGAAAGTGTCTCTGAGGAGATATTTCAGCAGACATATAAATGAAATAAAGGAATGAACCATTGCCTTATGTGGGGAAAGAGCAATCCTGGCAAAGGGAATAGTGAGAGCAAAGGTCCTGGGGTAGGAATGAGTTTGTCATGTTCAGGGTTAGCTAGAAGGTCAGTGTGGCTTGAGCAGAGAGAGCAAGTAGAAGACAAGAAGGAAATGTAATCAGAGCCAGTATTGTTCTTATAATTATTCTCCCTCCCCCCCCCCCCCCCCCCCCCCCCGCCCATTCCTCCTATCTCTTAAGTTGCTTCTTTTTGGAGTTCTGTTTATATTGGTGTTTGCCTGGGTTGTGTCCTTGAGTTTATAATCTTACTCTCAACCATTTGGAAGACATTGATTAGCCACCTACCAAATGCTGGACAATGACCCTGAGTGCAGAGTCAGTCCCTTGGTGGGATGCCTTTAAACTGGGGTGGTGAAGTTTTCTGTATTTTAAGTAGAAGTGTGGGGTATGCTGGGACATAATAATGGTACTTTATGTGAATTACCTTAGTTAAATCTCACAACAACTTTTAAGAAATTGGTCCAGTGTTAGCCCCATATTCATTTGAAGAAATCGAGGCATAGATAGGTTGAGGAACTTATTTAACCTCACATAATGAATGGGGAACCCCAGTGCAGATTTAGAGTTTGACTCTGGAGCCTGGGGTTACTGTTAATTAGGAGGAGGAAGGAAATGAACAAATGTGTGGATAATTCCAGGCAAAAAGCATGGCTTGAGCAAAGGCCAAAAGACAATTGGGGGCAGACGTTCAGTACTGGTAATTAGAAGAGGAAGCCAAGCCTAACCATGCAACACGGAAGTGAAATGGGGCAGAGAGCATAGGACATAATTTCCCTTCGTGCGACTTTGTCTTTATTTCGGTGACTCCCCAGTGGAACTCACCAGCTCAGAACTTCTTTCTTGTGTGTGCTATGCTTTTATACTTAGCTGTTGGCTAGACTTCTCTAGTTGTATGCCTCTCTGGCCTTTCAGCTTAGCTCAATGTGTCCAGAGGAGAATCCGCTCCCCCCCCCGCCCCAGCCGTTACCTGTTTCCCATAGAATAACTCCAGCTCTCCAGCTGCTGAGCTCAAAGCATGTGCCAGGCTCTAGCCTGGACCTAGGAGGGCCTGAATGAGTGAGATCTCATTATTTCTCTCATAGATGGCAGGATCAGCTAGAGGAGACAGACTTCTAAACAAAAATTATAATGCAGTGTTGTTGTAGTGGGCGGGGGGAGCCTGGGAGGAGTGAGGGATAGGTCAGGAATAGCTCCCTGGAGGGGATGATGTTAAGAGGCTAATTGGGAGAAGGAGGACATTCCAGCAAAGGACAACAACATGAACAAAGATAAAGGGGAGAGATGGCAGGGCGCATAAAGGTAGCTGCCAGGACCACATGTTCCTAGAGTGTGACAACCTGGAAAGGTTGGCAAGGACCATTGTGTTCTATGTAGGCACCTAGGCCAGACCCCTGGGAATCCTCTTTGACTCCTCTCTTTCTGGAACATACTAACCATAATACCTTGGGCAAAGGGATTCACCTCCTGTGTCTCAGTTTTCTTATCTGTAAAATGGGGTCACTGCAATAGTACTTGTAGGTGCATATGTGTGGTGCACAGTGAGTACTCAGTAAGCGTGAGCTGTTACTATCGGCTTCTCCTCCAGCTGATATACTCTCAGTCACCAAATCCTGTTGATTCTTCTTCGTTAACATATTTCTACTCTATTTTCTCCTCTTTCTGCCCACTGTTCTTATGTTAGTGGAGGCCACCACCTTTGCAGTAGCAGCCTCCCATCTGGTTTCTCTACCTCTAGTTCTAATCCCTTCTGGTCCCATTTGCAAATCTGATCCTGTATTCTCCAGCTTAAAACTTTTCAGTGGCTCCCCTCTGCTTACAAGTCACAATTTAACCTTCCTTGTTTGGCAAATAAGACCCTTAAGGAGCTGACCACCCTTCTCTCTTGTGGTCCCAGCACCCCACCTTTTTTGGGACACCGGTGGTTTAGCATGTCTGATTACATCAGGCTTTCTCAGGTGTCTGGACCTTGGCCCATGCTCTGAAACACACCTCCCTCTCCTTTACAACACTCACTCCCCTTTCCCTTGGGGATGTCTCAGGGTAAGTCCTCTTCCACCCAGCTCTCCGTTTTGTTTTGTGAATATTCCCCTTTGTGGGTTGTAAAATCCCAAAGGACAAGGATGATATCTTTTATCTTTGAATTCCTGGTGCCTAGCACAATGCCTGACACATAGTAGGTGACCAGTACTGGGGTGTCTGAATAACTGCATAGACTGTGTCAGGGGGCAGTACACTGTGCACAAGTTTTTAAAACCTCATTATCCTATTGCAAATAACAAGCAAAATAACTTTAAGAGGAACAAGCAAAAGACCAAAAGTCTCCACACCATGTGGTACAATCAGATGCATGCTAACTAACTGGAACTCATGCTTTATTTACAAAATAAATCCAAGGAGGTATTTGATGACTTCTCTTGTTTTTGCCCTCCACCACCTGGCATGCTTGTTATTATGCAATCCAGACACTCATGGTCAACATTGATTAGGATCCTTTTGATTAAAAAGCTGCAGCAAAGCATGTACGCATTATTCTTTCACCTTCAGCCTTCACATTTTAAAAGTCTCTTTCCAGGGTAAGATTAAATTAAAATTTTATTTTGATCCTGCGAAGAAACATCTTAATCTTTTCCTTTAAAACATTATGTTCTTTGTAATAGCCACATGGAGTTTTCTATTAGAGCATAGTCCTAGACAAATAGTTCACAGCTACTAAGGAAGTTTCTAGAATAGATGTGTTTTGTGAGTGCTTACTATGTGCCAGGCACTGTTTTAGGTTCTGGAGGTAAACAAAAAACAAAACAAAACAACAACAACAAAAAGCCCGTTTTCATGAATCTTACATTGTACTAATAAGAAATGGATCTTTACCTTCTGGAAAAAATGAAAATAGAATATAGGATTTTCAACACTGAATCAAATAGGTAATGTGGAAAAGAAAGGAAAGGAAAGGTTTTCTCTAATTAGGGTTCATGAAAGGGCTTTTGTCACTGTGGAGACTGTGAGTGGAATCAAAGGGAAGCTGAGCTAATGAGTATCAGGCACAGTGTTTAAAATTCAGGAATGGTGATTAATGTATTTGAAAGCTTACTAGAGGCTTTGGCAGACATTCATTGTGTCTTCTATGCATTAGGCAGAGCCAGGCCTGTGGGCACAAGATGAATAAAGGATGGCCTTGCCCTCCAGGAGTTTGGGTCTAGCGCAGGTCTTGTGGGGGATGCAGAGGCTGCTACTACGAGTATTGTTACAACTAGTACCTCCTAGTGCTGTTGCAAAAGTCACATGAAAGAGCAAATGCAAACATTTTATGAAAACCTAGAAAGCCCTATGGCAATTTAGTATACAGCACTATGATGTGTTGTTTTTATTGCAGTAATAAAGAAATCTGTTTTTATGGGAAACACTGTGTTGAGTGGAAACATACTTTCTACACTTGGATTGATTCGTCAGCACCTTAGCAAGACCTCCCAAGACACCGGTTCCTACCTGGGACCAGACTGTCTACTCTATGTGGTGGGCAGGCAACACTTTTCGAATGAATGAATTTCAGTCACAATATAAAGGAGGAAATTGAAGCCCAGGGAGATTGGGTGGTTATATGGCTGGGAGGAAAGAGTGGGTCCTGAATATTAACTTTTCTGTAAGCCTATAAAATATACAGCAAACATGGAATAAATCACAGCACTATTTCTGGGGAATAGATATATGGATATGTACACACACGTATCATTTTATGTATAATTTTTTTAACATTCATTTTTGAGAGACAGAGACAGAGCACGAGTAGGGGAGGGGCAGAAAAGAGGGAGACACATAGGCCAAAGCAGACTCCAGGCTCTTAGCTGTCAGCGCAGAGCGCAACGCTGGGCCCTAACTCATGAACTGTGAGATCATAACCTGAACTGAAGTCAGATGCCTAACTGACCGAGCCACCCAGGTGCCCCATCATTATATATTTTTAATGGTACGTTCTGTAGAATACTTTATAAACAATTTAAAGTGACTTAAAAAAAATCAGCTGCAGTAGGCAGCTGTAGCTCCTGCTACACAATGAATATGTATTTTGTAAATTAAATAGTATTTCCAGTGCACTAGCATGGATAGTTATTAATGGAATTGTATGGTGAGTTTGTTTTTGTAGATTGGTAGCTATGCATCATTTATCTGTTTGGCGAATTCTTGAGTTTCCTCTGTCCATGTGTATAAGCAGATTTATGATATGATCTTAAGGGTTTAGTGAAAACATTTTCTTTCCTTTTTAAAAAATTCCCTTCCTTTTTATTTTTATTTTTATTTTTTTTGGAGAGAGGCTTGCCCAGACTTTGTGGATTCCAGGGGGGTGCTTTACCTCAGTCTGGAGTCCCTCAACCAGCAACACCAGCTGGAAGTCTATTCAAAATGCATTTGTCAATTGTATCTCAGTAAAACTTAAAACAAAAAAGGAAGAAAAGAAAGAAATGTAGACTTAAAGGCCCACCCCAGACCTATGAAATCAAGATCTTCATTTTTTTAAAGATCTTCATTTTAATAAGATGCCAAGTGATATGCAATATTAAATTGTCCTTATTTTTACTAAATTTTTGTTTGCTCCACCAATCAATTATTGTGTGTTAAAATCTCTCCTTATGATAGTGGAATTTGTCAGTTTCTCCCTGCAGCTATTAACTTTTGCTTCATATATTTTGAGGTTGTTTTATTTTGAGCACACAGATGTTATCTCTTCCTGAAGCATTGAACCTTGAACCTTTTATCATTATTTATTGACTCTGTATACTTAATGATGCTTTCTGCCTTAAAGCTTTTTTATCTAAAAATAACATAGCTACTCTGGCTTTATTTTGGTTAGTATTTGCTTGCTTTATTTTTTTCTTATATATATCTTTTACTTTTAACATGTCTGTGCCCTTATATTTGGGGCATTTCTTTGGTAAACAGCTTTTGATTTTTTTTTTTTTTTTAGAAATTCTTCTCACAATCTCTTAAATAGCAAATTTAGACCATTTACATGTATTGTGATTCAAATATATTTGAACTGAATTCTATCATTTTACTTTGTATTTTCTCTTTGTCTTATCTTTTATTCCTGTGCTTTATTCCAATTTGTTTCCTTTTTCTAAATTAATTAATTTTTTTGTGTGTGTGCTAAATCCCCTCTCCCATTCTTCCCCGCCATCTGTCTCTCCCTCCAACACAACAAACTGGTTTGGAAATATAGTCTATTTCTGTTGTTTTAATAATTGCTCTTCTAGTTTCACTTAAACCATACTTAACAAATTCTACACTTATTCATCATAGTTTTTTAAACTATGAATTTAATGTATTGACCTCTCCCCTGAATAGTTCTGAGCACCCAACTCCTGGTTCCTATACTATTATTATTCAGTATTTTAGTTTTATTCTTTGTTTTTAAATTTCCAAAATTAGGTATTATAATTATGATTTTATATTGAGAGTTTTGTTTAGGTTTGCATACATATTTCCTAGAATTCCACAGTCAGTGGAAAGATATAAATAGGCTCAGTGCTTTCTTTTTCCCCTGTGGTTAAGATGAAAGTAAGATAGATTGCTTATTGAAATGGGTGAGGTTTTCTTTTTGTTGTAACAGCATTCTGTTTATGAGTATAACCAAAATAATTTGAGATCAAAAAAGTGTGTTAATTTTGCCACACGTTTCTGATAACAGAAGTACATAAGATGATGTCCACCTTGTTCCCTGGGGAACCTCAGTGCTTAGCACATCAGAAAAATGACTATCACAGATATAGCACCAGATACCAGAGGACTCTACCTAACCCAGCTTGCAATAATAATCTGTTCTCCTTCTGTCTTCACCTCTGCTCTCATGTAAGACAAACATGGGTTTTAATTCCAGCTTTGTGACCTCTCAGAAGTGTGAGTTCTGCACGTTCTGTAATTTTGTGAACCTCTAGTTCCTGATCTGTATAGTGGCATAATCATACCTACCTAATAAGAGTTGTTTTGAAGCTTAAATGACCTAGGGATGTAATTGAAATAATCAATGTTTAGCATAGTGCCTGGTAAAGGTCAAGTGCTCAGTAACTAGTATTATCTGATTCTACCACTGTCTCATTTTCTTAGATATTTTTTTTTCAGAATTTGCATTCCTGGTTTGCCCTTTCATAATTTCTGCCCCTCTTTATTTCTTTAAAAAAAATTATTGTGAGTTATAGTATATGTACAGGGAGGGGGGAGGGAGAGAAATTTATAATTTAACAAATAATTACAAAATGAATACCATGTGACCACCACCTAAGTCAAGAAATAGAACATTTTCAGTACTGCAGAACCCACCCCTGCTGCCCATACTCTCTCCCAAATCTAAGTTGCTTCTTTTCCACCAAATGGAACCACCAAATGCTAATTAATTTGTTACTTTTCTTTTTTTTTTAATGTTTTATTTATTTTTGAGAGAGAGAGAGAGAGAGACAGACAGACAGAGTGTGAGCAGGGTAGGGGTAGAGACAGAGGGAGACACAGAATCCAAAGCAGGTTGCATGCAGGCTCTGAGCTGTCATCACAGAGGCAGACATGGGGCTCAAACCCATGGACCATGAGATCATGACCTGACCCTAAGTCAGAGGCTTAACCAACTGAGCCACCCAGGCGTCCCTCTACCATCCATGTTACTTATCTTTACCATCCACATATGCATCCGTAAACAATTTAGTTTTGTTGTTGACACTTCACCAATAGAATCACGAATTGTTTTTTGGTTGCTTCTTTCATTCAGTATTGTGAGATGGATCTATAATATTTTGTGTAGCTTTACTTCATTTATTTTCTTTGCTATATGGCATTCCATTTTATGGATATCCTCATTCTTTTGCAGTTTAAAATAAAGATTAGCTGACACTAATTGAACACTTTCTGTGTGTTGCCTTATAGGGTAAGTGCTTTTATTATTTTCATCATACATATGAGGAAACAGAGCCTCATAGAGATGAAGTAATGTGCCCAAGGGTTGGAGCCAGGTGTCTAATTTAGATACTGACTCCAGAACCCTCAAGGTTTATTAATCTCATTCATAGTCTCAAGTTTTCCCACTAGTTAACCTGATTCTTTTCTCTAACTGCAATTGGTTCCTAAAGGATTAAATGGATATTTAGCCCTCCAAAAAAATCTAGCTTTTTTGTTTTAATTCCTGTACAGGGGAAACATCTTCCTTTCCACAGAGTCATCTTGTTCCATAACTGCCACAGGTCTTTATACTTTTGCCCTTTGAGTCTCTTCAAAATATTGCCACCAAATTGTGCCCTAGTTTTACCATTCAGCTTTTGTTCAAATTTCAGTTGTTTTACCATTAAGTTTTATTTACAGCCTCTTTCCATGCATTCATTCCTTATTCAAGCATCCTGTTTCTTTGTTGATTACTAATTTCTAAGTATGCTTTTCTCCTTCATTTCTTTTCTCTTCTCCCCATGCATAGCTACTTCTGAGCTTGTGAATCTCTTTCTCTGTATATATTTATTTATATATCACCTTTGATGCCATTGACCTTATCCGTTGCAGGTCTCCTTCCTTCC
This sequence comes from Felis catus, assembly GCF_018350175.1. Taxonomy (NCBI): domain Eukaryota; kingdom Metazoa; phylum Chordata; class Mammalia; order Carnivora; family Felidae; genus Felis; species Felis catus. Next base: position 121,167,839 of record NC_058374.1, read on the forward strand.
AAAAATCTTTTAAGGACAGTTCATTAGTTAAGGGTTTATGAAGAATTAGGAATGACAACTTTAGAGTAGCTAGGTATATGTTAGGTCTGGATTTTGTTGATTCAGCTGATTCCACAAATATATACTGAATTATTTGCTAACTATGCATTTGTGTAGCCTATTTATTTTTATTAACCATATCACATCACCTCCCCAACCACCACTAAAAAAAAAAGTGAGATAAGCATTATTGTCACTGTCAGGTAGAAACAGTCAACAGCTCAACCAAGTTGTAAGAGTTTATATGCAGAAGAACTGGGCCAACACTGGCCTGCGGATTCCCAGCCCAGTGTTCTTTTTGATCCCAGCCACCTCTAATGAAGTTATGCTAACAAGAAGGGGAAAATGGTCATTTTTTATTTTTTTAATTTCATGCATCCTTTTTTCTTTCTTGCAACCAATGAACGTGTACTAAAGATTCACCTGATGACAGGCACAGCACTAAATTCTGGAAATTACAAATTGAATAAGGCATGGGTATGCTCTTCACAAGCCCATGGTTTAGGGTCCATGTCAACCAGTGCAGTCTTGCCTGCTCAGTGTTGTTGGGGGCGTGTCTGATGCTCAGGAAGCACCTTACAGAGTGGGGATGGTCTGGGGATGTTTCTTAGAGGATGAGTTGGCCACCTGCACTTACTAAAATTATTTTTCCCCTGTTAAAATTAGTTTGAATTTTACCTCCCTGTTTGTGGACATACAGTGGCCTTTATGTGGCTTCTGAGGGCCACCACCATTTCTCTGCCCTCTGGCTCACCATTTGCTTTTTTAATATTCCCCAAGTGCTTTCAAACCCCAGGCATATAGGGACATCCCTGCAGAAGCCTCTCATTTCCTTCTTTTCATCCATGTACCTGCTATTATTTCCTCCCAAGAGTGTTTACATATAAAGCTATCTTTTCTACCAATCCATATTGTGCTCTCACTAAAATCTGACTCTCAGAATGTTTCTATAAACCCTTCTCTTGGAGCACAACTGACTTATTCTTAGTAATTATTTATTTCCCTGAGACCATTTGTAGATCAGAGTTTCAAAGTTTTCCTAGTATTACATACTAGGAAATATGTTATTACATAATGTATTTAAATAGTTCTTTTAGGTCAGTTTTGTAACCATGATCATAATAACTGTTGTAACCTGAAAAGTTTTATATTAGAAAATATATATTTATTTTGATATTTTAAAATCACTTATTTGTGCCCTGCTGTGTTTCATAAACAATTTGAAATGTTCTGATCTCGATGTGGGCTCCATTCTGCCTCATGCTGTTGTGTGACCCTGGTGCCCAGAGTCTCAGCCTTTCCATCAGAAAATAGGGTTGGGCTGGGTGGGGGGTGATGACTGCCCTGTCCAACCTCATGCATGAGGTGATGTGGATGAAAATGCTAAGATGCTATGTCAGCGGAGGCTTTGGGTTTCTTTGGCTCCTGGGCCTACAACATTTTCTGTTCACAATTGTGAGGAATTCAGTACAGCGTGTTGTACTTTTAGCTGTGAAGGGAGCTGCATCCACATCTGTGGTATCCACTGGGACATCTCCCATGGCTCGGCCACCCTCACTGCTCATCAGGATTATTACAGTGGCCTCAGAAAGGAGTCTTTTGCCTCTCATCTTGCTTCTTCCAGTCTGTTCTCCACATGGCCTCAAAGTGACCTTTCTAAAGTGAAAATGGGATCCTGTTCTTTAGGCAAAAGACAAACTTGTTAACATGGTTTATAAGACCTGTCGTAGTCTAGCTGCTGTGCACCTCTCCTTCTCTTCCTGTGCTCAGCTGCTAACTCAGGAGGCTGTTTGTGGCCTCTGACCCTCCAGACATAATGAAGCCTCTGCCTGGATCTTTCCCCTCAGTTCCTCCCTCTTTGGCTTAGTGAGGTGGTACTCATCTTTAGGTTTAATTTATATGTCGCTTCCTCCCGGAAGCCTTCCCTGCTACCCTCTCTAGATCAAGTGTTCTCTTGACTGTCCCTGCACTTCAGCATCCTTTGTCACCCCCCTTACAATAATAGTGGCATCCAACTGAAATTGCCTGTGTGGGGCTGTCTGGATTGTTGGCTGAACGTTTCAAGTGCCTGGCACTGAGCACTAGGTAAGTACCAATGAATGAACTGATAAAGGAGTATGAGACTGCCCAGAACAGGGAGCTGGTTAATCTACCAACGGTCATATATTTACACTGTGTTCGTGGTGTCTATCAGGATGTAATCCACTGTCTCTTATTTTCTTAACAGACAGAGATGTGAGCAGTGGGAGTTATAACCTTTCCTCCGCAACGACAGGCAGCTACTACAGTTGTGTCAGCCAGATCACCATAGGTGAGCAATTGTGACATTTTGTTTTATAAAAATTATTATTGCCTGGAAAGGCCCAGGGTAGTATAATAGCAGGAGTCTGTGTTTCCAGAATCAGAGCAAATGCTTGCGGACTTTCTTGCTGGGGCACCCTCTTGTGGATTGTTAGTGCTTTTGCATGGATATTGCTGGAGGCAATGTGGTTGGAAAAGCTAAAAAAAAAATCCCCACGTTTTCCCAACGTTTCATCATTTACTTTAACTCTTTAATTTGTATATCACCTGATTATTATGTACTTGATATTAAAACTGACTTTTTAAGATTTATATTTAGCTATTGCTGCTCTTGGCCTTCGACATACATTATTTTGCTTAATCAGGACTGTATGAGGAAGGTATTATTACTTTTCCATCTCACAGATGAGAAAATTCGATCTTTACCATCTAGCCAATAATTAATGTATCCATGGTTTCAATCCAGGTGTGCTTGACACTAAAAGTTCATGCTCTAAAACACTATATCATAGTTTTTCAAACCTTAGTAATGTGGACACCTATAAAAGCAAATAATGATTATGAACCTCTAAAATTGGTTTAAATTATTTTTATTATAATAATACTTAAGTATGTTCAAACATAAAACTAAGTATAAATACCTTATAGCCATACCAATGGCCATACAAATCAAATTGAATTTATAAATAAAGTTTAAAACACTGTAAAGCAAAAAATTACAGATCTATCACATTAATATTATAGACATCATTATTTTGCCGAAATACAATCACTTCTTGTAATGCAATGTGGGACTGGCTGCAGCAGCATGGGATCTTTGAGTTGAGTACAACTTTACTGCTATGTATTTATGATAACTCTGCTCTGCCCCTACCTTTCTCTGTTCAACTCACTGTGAAATCTCTGCTAATGCTGGTGAGGTTATTGGATCTTCATTTGGTATGGATGCACCTTGACATATCCATCTGTCTCCTTTTCTCATTGAGTGTACCAATTGGTGCCAACTTGATGGAAACACAAAAACAAATCTAGGCACTAAAATTAAGTGGTGGAACTTGGTCTGCAATATGCATCTATTAATTTTAAGTGATTAAATTAGATTTTAAATGAAAAATAAAAGCAGTTAAAAAAATTCTTGTGGAGAGTTCATGGACGATGGTGTGAAAACACCAAACAACCTACAGTGACATTCCTAAAGACATTTGTTGAGTAGTGGGAGGTTCAGAGCAGGAGGGTGACAAGATGAATGCATGGATGAAAGAAGGGATTTTGATGGTGAACAAGGTGGATTTCATGCCGGGCAGAGGATCTCACGTCATAATAGAGTAAGTAGCTGTGACTTTAATTTTGACTTGAGACAGTAATGAACTTGGCAGGTGCGATAAAGAGCAGGTCTGGAGGGAGAGGTGTGGGAGAACTGGCAGGACTAGTCATTGACGGGATGAGGGAAAGACAGAAGTGCCCTGAGACTTTGATTCAGGGTGACAGGGAGTCTGAGCCATCTCTAGAAATATAGCAGTCAGGAAGAGGACTTGATGGCTACTGCTTGGATGTGGTGGGTTTGAGGTGCCTGTGAGACTCCCACCTCAGAATGACCCACAGGAGAGAATGGGCAGGAGATGAAGATATTGGCATTCTCTGCACAGAGGAGTCAGTAGAATTTTTCCAAGAGGATGAGATTATAAGAGTCAGTATATTGAATGAGTGGAGGGCCAGCTCCCAGTCTTTGAGGGAAGCATAGTTAATAGAAATAATGACAGAGGTAGGAAGACCAAGTGAGCATGGTTTTTGGAAAGCCTAGGGAATTTCTAGGAGAGGCTGAGGAGGGTTAGAATTCAGGGACTGCCCTGGGGACATCCCTGAGAGTCACGGCAATGGATGGTGGGAGGGAAGTCAGGTTGCAAAGTTTGGAATAAAGAGTGAAGAGCTATGAATAGAAACTTATCTTTTAAGACACTTGTCAATGAAAGTGGAGGGTAAATAGGGAGGACCACATGAGAGGTTTCTCCATGCCAAACTCTCTTCTAGGTACTTTTTCTGTATTTACTCATTTAATCCTCACAAAAATCTTACGAGTTAGATGCTGTTATTTTCCCCATTTTTCAGATGAGGAAACTAAATTCTAGAGAAGTTAAAAAGTTCCTGGAAGATGTATGGGTAGTAACAGCTGGGATTTGAACCCAGGTAATCTAGCTCCCATTAGATGACACTCTTGTTATTTGCCATGGGCCTAGTGCCCTTTCCTGGTCTTTTTGGGTTCCCAGACCCAAGTTCAGTGTGTGTGTGGGTACCCTCCCCCCACCTCCACAGTACAAAGCGATTTTTAGACACCAGCCCAGTGTCTGAGATTTCAATTCAATTCTTACACAAAAAGTCACCTTCATTAGTAACAAGACATCCTTGTCACTAAATTTTATGGCTCTGAAGCATTTTCAGGTACTGTGTGTGGATGAAGACCAAATATATCTGGAAAATATATTTTGGCCATCTCAATGACCAAGTATATATTTATTATAAGTCATCATATTGCACCTAGTCTAGTCAGCTTCGGCCACTATGTCAGCATGTTATGGGTTGAATTATGTCCCCTGAAAAGATATGTTGGAGTCCTAACTTCTGAATGTGATCTTATTGGAAATAAGGTCTTTGCAGATACAATCAAGTTGAGACGAAGTTATTCTCCATTAGGGTGGGCTTCTAATCCAGTAGAACTGGTGTCCTTGTAAGTAGAGGAGAAGAGACACAGAGACACACAGGGAGAACATTATGTTATGATGGAGGCAGAGATTAGAGGGATATATCTGCAAGTCAAGGAACACCAAGGATTGCCAGCAACATCAGAAGCTAAGAGAAAGGCATGGAACAGATTCTCCCCTAGATACTTCAGAGAGAGCACAGCCCTGTCAACATCTTTATTTCAGACTTCTAGCCTCCAAAGCTATGAGAACAAATTTCTGTTTTCTTTTAAGCCATCCTGTTTGTGGTACTTCCTTAGCAGCCCTAGGAAACTAAGATAGCAAGTCTTACTGCCCTAGGGAGTCGCTTCTGAAGGGGAGGTGGGTATGACACTTAGTTTTCTCAGAAGGTGATGGGGTAACTGAAAGGCTTTTAAATGTTGCTTTGGTTCCCTGACTCAAAGTGGCTGAAACCATAAGGAAATTTATTTCACATAACAGGATGACCAGATGCAGGCCTGCCGTTAGGACCAGATGATTAAGCTATTCAGTGATGTTGTGAAAGACTTTCTCCCCTTTGCTTTCGTGGGAGAATTTATCTTAGTGTGGCAGCCATCTGGCCACCACAGTTCCAGGAATTGCATTCAGACACAACAGTGATCAGAGGGAGAGGAGCTTTGGTGCCTTCCTCAGGCTTTGACTTGAGGAACTGCGACTTCCCCCTGAAGCCCTCAGAGACTGCTCCTATCTCATTGAGCAGGATTGGGTCACATGACCACCCTTGAACCAATCATTATTCAGAGGAGATAAGCATCTCTTTAGATGAATCAGAGTTCATGCAGAGGAAAGAGGAGGATGTCAGCTTGCCCTGAGTGCCATGTCTGGGTAGGGGTACCCTCAGTTGCCAAAGTGGGACTCTGTTGGGAGGAAGGAGGGGGATGGATTCTGCACAGGCGTCAGGCAGTGTTCACTTCCCACAGTCTGTCCAGTACAAAATACTTTTTGCACTTTGCAATATTTATAGTATAGGCAGAAAATAATTAACAACCGTAGATTCCAAAGTATCGAGGGAGGACAGATCTCTGGATCATCCAGAGATGTTCTTTTTTTTAAAGCTCTTTTTGTTCTCTGTCATTTCCTGCACTGCAGTCCTTCTCCTGCAGAATACTCCATACTCGTGGACTCCCTGTTAATAGTTCCTTGTAGGAACCTATGTCCTGCCAAAAGAAAAATTGCCAAACAAACAGAATAACAACAAAAACGACTAAGAAACAGAAAAAGACTTCTTCTGAAATCTTTCTATTTATCCATGAGACTCTTGGATAATTCCTTATATTCTGGTAGTGAACTCCCGGAGAGATTAAATTGAGAGATTTAAGAACTTCATAGTTAATTGACATTTTTTCCTCAAAGCAGTTTATAATTTTTGAGTGTTCCTTACATGTCTCTCTTCACAATTTGGGGTGATATGTTGACATAAAACTCCAAGGGAACTGAGACCTTTGCTCCTACCCCACTGTCCACCAAGGGATAGGATAATGGGTGAGGGAGAATGGGTTGGCTACCAATGTGGACATTTTCTATTACTTGCCTCTTAGACATTTGGGTGCCAGCTGTTCCCCTGGATGGTTCCTTATCCTCTCAAAATACTTTGACCTCATTGCGAATTTAGGCTGATCCATTTATACTCCATTATAATCATGCGGAAATGATCATAGCTAATTTGTATCAATAGCATGAATTAAAATATTTGCTAATGAACTCCATTTCTGGAGTAAATGATGTGGTGATTTTCTAAACTAAAAAAAAGAAAAGGCTTGTTAGCTATGTGAATGATGCCTTTTCAAAGTTAAGTGTATACTATTAGTCAGCTATCATTTTAGAAAAGAAATGGTAAAATCTGAAGTTGAGGAGAGTGCAGAGTTCCTTGGGACTTTTAAACATAACATTTCTGCACTGTGCTCTATTCTGTATAATGACTCCAGAGGAGCTTAGAAATGTGGAAAGAGAAGAGGGATTTAAGCAAAGTTTCTGAATGAAGGATCAAGGCAAGGAAAAACATGGTCCTATTATTATTCTGGTCAAAGGATTCTCTGGTGTAAATAGAAGGTAATACGTCTTCTAGTCTTTAATAAAAACATAATGGAACATCAAGTTAAATGGAGACTTCTGGAATTGCATTCTATGGCCCAGTAGTAGGAGCTGTGGGAGAGTACTGGTCACACAATTAACAAATTTGCATTAGAGGTTTAGTCAACAAACACGGTCAGGGCAGTTCTGGGGTCACCAGCATTCAGTTTAGTCTTATGCGACTCTGGCTCCATTGCAGTTCCAAGAGCCCTCACTCAAGAGAGATGCTCACCTTCATCACAACATTCCATGTAGTGGAACTCACCTTTTAGGAAGGTGACTTACCAAGAAGAGTCTAAACAATCCAGTAGGCGAGTTCTCAGGTTTGTCACCATTTCCCTTTCCTTGAGTATTCTGGTCCATTAGGATTTGTCTGTGAAACATTGTTCAGAAAAGAATAAATCACCTAAGAGTGATTTCTAGGGGAATGGGCCCCATTTCAGGCCCAGAATCCCTCTTGCTACCTGCTCTATTAGCCAGACGGGATGGCTTAGTGGTCATGAGTCTTATCTTCAGTGAGCCTGGGCTTGAATCTTGACTGTTAACTTCTGTGGAGCAATAGCTCAGACCTTGGGGAAGTAATAATGTCCTTTGGCCTCAGTTTTCTTATCTGTCAAATGGGAATATTAGCATCTGCCTGACATGGTTATTGTGAGGTTTAAATGAGGTGGTGCTGGTAGATCCCTTAGCACAATGCCACTAAGTATTAGACAGTATTGTAATTTTTAGCAGATTTATTATTTTATGACAGTGAAGCCGGTTGTTTATTCTTAGGTCTCACCCATGACTTCTACGTGGGTAACTACCATGTTGATGAGTCTGGTCCCATTTCCCCTGATCCTTATGTTCATTTTTTTTCCCAGCTACTTGCCGGACATCTCCATATAGATATTTCCACTAAGGCTCAAACTCCTCATTTCTAAAAACACACTCAATCTTCCTGATCCCTTGCAAGGCTCGTCTTCCTGATTGCCACAGTTAGGCTGAGGAAATGCACCATTCTATTTGCAGTGAGTCTTCTCTGACATCTGGCGAGTGAGAGACAGAGCTCCCTGGTGGCCCCAAACCCCTTTCTTTTGTCAATGTCATGTATTTCTCTGGACTTGTTTTCCTTTCTTGCATCCAGCACTTCAATGTGGCCCCTTAATAATGCTCCCCTAGCCTCTGCCTCTCAGCTTTTTGCATCTTCTTCTTGCTGTTGACATCTAGGAACTCAGTGAACAGTGGGTATCTACTGAGTGCCAGCTCTGAGCCTCGCCTTGTGCTAGGTACTGATGGGAGATGAGGGAGGGAAAGAGTGAAATAGATGTTGGGAGGAGTTTGAAAGATGACTAAGACACCCTCTAACCTTGAGGGAAGTTCAGTTCATGAGGGAGCCACACATAGAAAGAAAAAAACAGTTTTCATTAAATGTAGGCAGGGACTGTTTGACATATGCCTGTGTTTAGGTGGTCTCCAGCACAGTGTGGGCAGGCTGCCCCAGTCACCCTCATCCAGGCTTCGGAATCTACACAGGTGTCCTTCACGTTACCTCTTTTGGGCTTTCTTGATTCCTCCACCTGCCCTCCCCAATTTGGGCTTTCTCTTCCAACACCTCAGTCCCCAGACACCAATACTCTTTAGTGAGCCTTCCTTCACAAATGGTTAAGAAAGCTTGGAGATGTCAGAGGAGGCCTCCTCGAAGAGGTAACCACTGGAGCAAGAAGGGACAGATTCTGGCTGCTTTCTCTGCCATTAGTTTGATTATGGAATGCTCACTTCACAAACTCTCAGGGATGTTTTGCTTGCCAAAATATTTAGTTTTCTTACATTGGCATTTAAGACCCACACTGTCCTGTATCAACCTACCTTTCTAGTTTTTTTTTTCTGGATTATACTTATATTCCTAAATTCTGTATCTATGTTGCAAATGTAAAGTCCTGCAGAAGTCAGGTGTGTAAGACAAATGAATGAAGCAGCCTGGGGGTAAGGTATTAGGGAGTGGTGGGGACTGTGGCAGATGGGAGTCCCCTTACTTCGGCTGAAGAGGACAGCTGCTCTAGCTGACATTTGCCATGTGGGGATGTGGTCTTCTCTTAAGGAGAAGATCAAGAGAATTTTTCAAGATAAGCCAGAAAGCTGGATTTCTCTTGAGAACTCTCTAGCCTTTTATTGTTGTCACTTTTAATTTGAGTTTCACTTTAAATTAAGAAAAGTGTGGTTAAATAAAACATATCTGCAGAACAGATCTGTCCCTCTATTTCCCCTGGCCGCTAGGTTGCCACCATTACCTATAAGGCCAAGTTCATACCACCTTCTCCGTGACCTAGTCTCTCCACTCAGAGGAGCTTTCTCCCGTGAGACTGCAGTGACATTTCTGTCCTGCTTTAAACTATTTCTTTCATCTTACTTTGTACTGTAGTTAGTTGTGGTTTGGGGGAAAGAACATAGATTTTGGAGTCAGACAGATCTGGGCTTAAATTCTGCCTCTGACATTTTCTGGCTACTTGACCTAGGGCAAGGTGAGATCCAGTTTCCTCATCTGTGAAAGTGAAATAGTAACAATCTCCTAGTACTGTTGCTGTGAGGATAGAATCACTTATGCAAAGTACTGTATCTAGCACATAGTAGGCTTTCAGTTATTTTTCTTTATGAACACACGACTTATCTCCTTTATTGGATTCTTAGCTCCTTAAGGGCAAAGGCTGGACAACCGCACATAGCATGTGCTTACTAAACGTATGTTGAGCAGTGAATGATCTGGTAAGTGTAATGATTCATCCCTGTTTATTAGTAACATGCATCTTTATTTCAAGTGGTATTCAATTTGACTCACAGCTAAGACTTTTGGGGAATACAAAAACAAATATGGTACGAGGCTTTGCTTGCTGTTTCTAACCGAAGGTATGTGTCTCGCCAGGTTATGATGTTGCTGGGCCTGTTGCAATTGGGCTCACCCACTGGAAAAATCCATACGCACAAGGCAGACCCACCCTCCCATCAGATCTGCCTCTCTTCATCTCCAAAGATGCGGGCATCCCTGTGTATCACCGATCCCTCACCCGCAAGACTGAGCTGCCTACACCTTTGTCTTGCCCAGCCTCACTGTCCATCACTCCAGTGCCTTCTTACAGCAGCAGCAGCCAGGAAACCCTGAGTCAAGACACGACAGGTAACAGTGTTGGCTCCCTGTTGGAGATTCAGGACTCAGTGTATTTAAAGGTTCCTTCACACATTTGCCTGTTGAACAAATTACATCTGCATTTCTGCTTGTGTGATGCTGTAGATTCCAACAATTCCCCCATGTTCACTGGCCTTCCATAGCGTCGCTGTGCCAGAAGGAAGGTTAGATGTATTTAGAAATATTTGATCTATGTGTTAGTTCTGTTTGGTAAAATGTCATCGGGAAATCAACTCTGAATCAGAATTCCAAGTTTTGTCTTATGAATATTTGTTTAATTTCTTGAATCCTCTGCTTAGTGACAAGGCATCTTTCTTGGATTAATGTATTCAGAAGAGTTATCAATAAGTCATTTTTGAACACCTTAGTTACTACCCATTCATGTGGCTTCACCAAATTGGTCTGTGTCGAGGGTCTGCAAACCACTACCAGTGGGCCAGATCTGAGATGCCACCTGTACAGCTCAAGAACTGGGAATAGTGTTTACTTTTTAAAGATTATTGGTGTCATTGTTCAGTCATTAAGTCTAACTTAGTGATAGCTGTTATAACAATACCTCAGACCAGGTAGTTTATAAACGACAGAAATTATTTTATTTTATTTTATTTTTATTTTGAGAGAGAGTGAGCATGTGAGTGGGGCAGAGGGGCAGAGGGGCAGAGGGAGAGAGAGTGAGAGAAAGAGAGAGAGAGAGAGAGAGAGAGAGAGAGAGAGAGAGAGAGAAAGAGAGATTCCCAAGCAGGCTCCACACTCAGACACAGGACTCAATCTTATAACTATGAGATCATGACCTGAGCTGAAATCAAGAGTCAGACACTTAACTGACTGAGCTACCCAGGTGCCCCTATAAACAAGAGAAATTTATGTCTCACAGTTGTGGAGGCTGGAGGTTTGAGATCAGGGTGCCAACATGGTCAGATGTGGGCCCTTCGTCGGGTCTCAGACTTCTTATAGTTTTCTTGTATGGTGGAAGGGGTGGAGGATCTCTGTGGGGTCTCTTTTATAAGAACACTAAATCCATTCCTGAGGGCTCCACCCTCATGACTTAATAATCTCCCAAAGACCCCATCTCCTAATACCATCACATCAGGTATTAGGATCTCAACATATGAATTTGGTGGTTGTTGTTGTGTGTGTGTGTGTGTGTGTGTGTGTGTGTGTGTGTGTGTTGGAAAAAAAATTAAAAGAATAGTAGTATTTTGAGACATGTAAAAGTTACATGAAATTCAAATTTGATTGTTCATATATAAAGTTTTATTGGGACATAGCTGCACTCATTTGTTTATGTATTGTCTCTGGCTGCTTTGGTGTGACAACGGCAGAACTGACGTAATTGTGACAGAGACTGTATGGCCTGCAAAGCCTAAAATATTTACTGTCTGGCCCTTTGCAGAAAATGTTTGCCAGTTGCTCATCTACGTGATCTTTGGGAGTCATGACTTAAACAATAAAGGCAGGAAAAATGCTCACAACATATTGCCTTAAAATTTATCACTTGAAATGAGTTACAGAAAATTTTATGCAAGGATAACCAGTTGTTTTTATTTCTAAAGTCTAAGTTGGAAGTTTAAATCATGAAAAATCTATCATGCTACATTTTTCTTCTATAGATATAGCACTTAGAAGTAATGGTTTAGTTGGACAAATCCAGTGTGTAATTCCCGTTCTGGGAATAAGTCTTTGGAACCTTAACAGTCACAAGGACACTGAACAATTCACAGATGCTGCCACCTAGAGGTGAGATGCTGATGTTGCAGAAGTTCCAGATTATCAAAAGCAATCTCTAAAAGCAGTAAATGCGGACTTCACTAAATGTGAAGGATCACCATTGAACTTCTTAAAAATGAGGATTCCTGGGCCCCTCCAGGGGATGCCGTGTCCATGGCACAAAGTGGGCTTCAGCCGTCTGCGCTGGGCAGGCTGCTCTCTTCTGAGATTTTGGTTTCTGAGGTTCCTATATATACCTTGGGGGACACCCTCCAAAGTGTCTTTGGTTAAGTGGATTGATGGTTATTACAGAGCATTGAATAATATTTGCATTCCATTAGCTCTGCCATGGCAAAGCAAACTATCTTTCCAGTTGTCCTGATTGAGGGTCAATTTGAGAGTAGAAAAATCATGATCTGGGCTGAACTTTGAAATCTCTAGGGTTTTGATATTATCATGAATGAAAACTGACTCTGCTTGCTTTTAAAATTTAATAAAATCTGAAGTTAAGAAATGAAGTGTTGTTGCCTTTGGCCGGGGTAGCTGCAGGCTTCTGGCATTTCTTGGCAAAGAGGAGTGTGAAATGGCAGCTGCCACATTAACATTTTATCACGTTTCTCTGTGAGTTGACTTTTTTCTTTCCACAGAGCACCATACTCAGAAGCAATCCAATTTCTAGAAGAGGTTTCTATTTTTACCTTGCAGATTTTCAAAAACAAATTAAAAGCGCATAGTTTTCTTCATTCCTGGGAACTTTCCATTAGCAATAAAATACTGAGTTTTTCCAAGCAACTGTTTATTATTTTTATTTGTATACTTATAAAGTTAGCCTGAGCATTTAAAGATATATTAAACAAGCATGTAGTATTTTATTATAGAAAATTGTAGATGCTGGGACCTCCTGTAAGTATCAGTTATGATTATATGTGGGTTAATTATTATATTTACTTGCTTTTTTACAGAAATGTATTGATTTTAATGTGTAATTTCAGTGTGAAAGCACCCAGTTTCCTTTCTCCTTCCTTCCTGTTTTTTTTTTTAAATAAGGTTGATATTATTACTTATCTATATTTTAGTTTTTGCTTCTCTTACTAGTTTGAAGAGATCTCTGGGGTGAGGTAAACAGTTCAGCTATACCAGAATTTCCTGAAGATTCCACATTTTGCCAGACCTCTCTTCATACTTGTAAGATATCTTTCTTCTGTGCAAATGGCAGGTCTGATGTGGAGGAGCTCACAAATTTTAGTCACAAAATCACTCTGTACTTGTTTATTGATTGTTGTTTTCTTATGTTAAAGAATTTCACCAGACTTCTTTATTTATTAATTAAAAAAAACCTATTCTTTTTTTAAAGTTTATTTATTTTGAGAGACAAAGTGCGAGTGGGGGAGGAGCAGAGAGAGACAGAGAGAGAATCCCAAGCTGGCTCCACACTGCTAGTGCAGGGCTTGAACCCATGAACCATGAGATCGTGACCTAACCCGAAGTCAGATGCTTAACCAACTGAGCCAGCCAGGCGCCCCTTCACCAAACATATTTAAAAATAACGTTTCCATTTATAAACCTCACCACTCTACAGTTCTAGAAACAACTAAAAAAAACCGAGAATTCTCATTTTATTGAGCTGTTCTTACTCTTGCCACCACACTATGCTATCATCCTTTCCCTTCATTTGCATGGCTAACTTGCACATTAGGTTCTCTTGATTTGACTACACTTAACCCTACCTGCCACCTTGCACAGTGAACAACCTGAGAAACTCTGCATGGTGGCCCTGGACATGGCACTCCTTCCTCATGGTAGAGGATGTTTTACTCAGGAAATAAATTGTAGCAGGTTCAGTTGGAAAAACAGTCTCTATTGTCTGGCTGGCTTTAACCATTCATCCTTCTATCCATACATCCCTCTGATCCCACTCTGTTCTGTGTACTATGATAAGTCCTCGGAATAGAAAACTGAATAGGGCATCACTCCTAGGGAGCTCAAAGTCTGCAGGACGAAGTATATAAGGAAATCAAGTATTTTAATTCAGTGTAGTAAGTGCTAAGATAGAAAATTTCACATTAGTTGATCACATACACATTTTTGTTATTGAATTATTTTATTAATATACTATTAAGGTACAAATAATAGAGTATTAAAATATGCTATTCCAAAAAAATGTAACATTAAAATATATTAGTAAAAATACATTGAGTACAAAAGATGTTATTAAATTATTTCCTCAATTAAAAGAAGATCAATTGGGGAGAACCATAGGAGGAAAGTCTGGAAACTGGTTCTGTCTCAGATATTCAGTGTAGGTTTGATACCCGTTTTTGATGATCAAGCTTTACAATTTTCTTTACCACCAGCACATGACTTACATTTTTGGTCATTCCTTGGCATCAGCTGACTCTCAGTCACTTTCTCCCATTGTATTCATATCCTAGCTGCGTGCTCATGACTCCAAAGTGCCATTGCCATATCTGATTTCCCTGCCAGGCTTTAAAGATGTATTTACAACTGCCTTCCAGAACTTTCAGCCTGGATATATCCCAGACATCTAAAAACTACACGCTACAAAAGGAACTTTCTTCTGATAGCTCTCTGAATTGAATTTCTCACTCTGTTTAATGATGTCACAGTCTGTCCAGACTCCCAAGCCAAAAAGTCAGTGTCCTCATGCTCAACACTGTGCTGGCTATCGGCCTCCACAGCCAGCTGGCTAACACATTCATTATGTTTACCTTAGATATATCTCTAATCTAGAACATCCTCATCATCCCTATTAATACTATCTCAGCTCAAACTCTCCTCATCTCTACCTAGACTAGTACAGCAGTCTTATACCAGCCTCCCTACATCTTAATTCTTCCATGTCCACAAGATTCACTTTTCCAAATTTATCTCTTTGTCTCTCTTTCTGTCTTCCTGTCTTCCTCCCTCCCTCTATTACTACCCTCCCCTGCCACCCATGAAAACCTCTGTTGCCTCCCCATTGGCAACAGAATAAAGTCTAAACGCTTCATATATGGTACTTGAGGGCCTTCCTAACTGGCTTTAACTGACGCCCTAACATCTCACCACTGTCTTCAGATGTATCCACACAGTAGTTATACATAATTCTTTACTGTTCCATTAAGATCCTGATTTTGCACATGCTGTGCCATCTGAGTGGATACCCTTCCTTACACTCTCCTAGAAATTTTTTTCTTCAAACCTACCTAAGAGGTGACTTCCTCTGTGAGTTCTTTTCCTTTTCCCCTCAGCATATTTAGTTATTCTTTCCATTTCCATTGGCAATTCCTATTGACATTTTGAATTCTGCTCTTGTTAGACTGCAAAATAGTTTTCTTTTCATGTATGGCTGGCCAACTATATGTAAAGTTCTTGAATTGAGAATTAGTGTCTTAATTATGTATTTGTTTGGTCAGTGTAGAGCCTGAAATGTAGTTAGTACATTTTCTATGACCATTTCAACTGCAGATTAGACAGTTGAAGAGAGAATTAGGCCTAGAAGATAGAGCCGAAGGAATTACCCCCAAGTGCAGGATAGAGAGATAGGAGGTAGGAAAAACAAGAAAGAGGAGGTTGAAATATAGAAGACAGAATGAGAAAGTCCAATATAAATTTAATAGAAATCCTGTTTTGGATTAAGAGAATAGAAAGAATGGAGAGAGATAGAATATTAAAAAAAAAGAAAATGAGAATTTTCCAGAATTGATTCAAGAAACACAATGAGTGCCAAGCAGAATAAGTAAAACTAAATCCACATATTATAAACATATCATGGTGAGTCAGCAAAACACAAAGAGAAAAATATTAGAATTCTAAGGGAAAAAAACAGATTTCCTGCAAATGAGAAATAAACTGAGGATAAACTTTCCAATAATAATGCTAAAGGCCAGAAGACAGTGGACTGGTATCTTAAAAGTGCTGAAGGAATAACAGTCAGTTCAGAATTCTAAGTCCAGTTAAGTGATTATTGAAGAAGGAGGTCAGCATAAGAACATTTTTGGGAAAAGATTAGGAAAGTGTACCCAGTGCACACCTACTGAAATAATGACTGAAAAGTCTATTTTGGAAAAGAAGGAAACTGAACCTAGAAGAAAGGACTAAGATGAAAGAAATAAGGGGAAAATGCATATATACATATATACATATATATGTATATATGTAAATATCCATATCTATATCTATATCTATATCTATCTATATCTATATCTATATCTATCTATATCTATGTCTATATATATTTGTGTTTTTTTAATTCCAAAAGATACCTCTAGAACCTCTTGAATAGTTTTTAACCAAAAATGATTCTACCTCATGGTGGACATTTGGCAATTTCAGGAGATATTTTTGGTTGACACAAGTGGGCAGGAGGTATGACAGACATCCAGTGGGTAGAGGCCAGGAATGCTGCTAAGCATCCTGCAGTGCATGTGACATGGTCCCGAACTCATTGTTTCATGTTCACCACTAATTCTTAATGCTACTTTCTCCCTTGGAGTTTCTCTTCCTGTGTGTTACACCTTGTCCTAGCAGTGGGCCCTGCCTTTGTGGCATTTCCAGGGCTCTGTTCTCTCTGCTCTATCTGGGCCTATCCTTGATAAAGTATGCCTTTGGCATTTTTGATTTTCCCTTTTCCATATTTCTTTGTGTCTTTTAACTATTCCTAAATCTTATCTCATGCCAAACCTAGACCTTTTCTCTTTTTGTTCCTTTATATCAGTTTTTCACCCTTGGCATTATCGACATTTTAGAGTTGAGTAATTCTTTGCTGTGGGGCTGTCCTGTGCACTGTAGATGTTTAGCAGCATCGCTGGCCTCTACTCAAATGGCTGCTAGTTGTGACAACCAAAAATATCCCCAAACATTGCCAAATGTCCCCGGATGGAGGGTGCAAAATTGCCCCCAGTTAAAAACCACTGATTTACACCAATTAATCTGGTCCTGTTCTCTGGAGTTCTGCTTAGTAGGAGTATTCTGATAACCTAATTGTTGAGAATGTGTTTGTAGGTTATAATGACTTTTAGCTTATATTTAACAAGAGCCTTTTGCAAACTGTATCATGGTCAGAAGCATGGAGGGATTTCCTTCCAAAGAGGGAGATTTACCCCCAAGTTTAAGGTGACACCTTTGTACTTGCCTACTGGCTCCCAGTTTGCAGTCCTCTGAGATTATGTCATAAATCAGAACTTTTCCATTTTTGTCCAAGACCATTGGTAATCTCCCTTCACACACAGGAATAAGCAAGAACTCATTCCTTGTGTGTTGTGGCCTCCTTCTTCCCCTCTTATGTTATGCCACTTTCCCCCTAGTGGTCTCCTGGTAGAGTTGGGTCTTAGAGATTCTTAATGAATTCCAAACACTCCTTATGGATTTTAAATATGTTCCTCATATTTGTGAAAGGAAAGGAAGATGTGAAATGACTATTTTCTGTTTCAGATTGGTGATCATTTCCCAAGAGTCTTGCTTTTACCTGTGTACCTATAATCTAAGCACAGCACTATGTCTTGCTATAGGATGGAAGGTGTTCTCTTACCTTTCCCAGTGACCTCGTGGGGCTTACCAGTGCTTCTGTATGTGTGAGCTCTGAAAACTTGAGATATGACAAACTATGGTGATGCCAAGGATTTGCCTGAAGATATAGAGTACTTTAGAAGAGTTCTCTATTTAATAGCATGAATTTAATTTCTTTCAACAAATTGTGACCAGATACATTCAGAATTGATGCTGAAGGAAACAGGGGAGTTCTCAATTTCAGAGGTAAGGTGCCACAAAAAGTGACCCTGCAACTTGAGCTACTGGTATGACCATGAGAGTAATCTGACCCAGCTGGGACATCAGTGGTCTCCCTTTTAGAGATGCCCAGAAATGCTCACTGGCCTGCCCCTGCTTGCACACTGTGTGCCCAGTCAGTCTAAAGCCAAAATGTCTGCTTGAGTGTTAGCCCAGCTCAATTCATGGTACAGAGTAATGGGAGGACATCTACAAAAAACAGGACAATATAGATTAGACACCAGTTTCTAAGCTATTATATTTTGAAAAGGTGAAGGAGGTCAAAAGAAAGGAAAGAACAAAAGAAGGAAAGAAAGAGGATTTCTCGTGCACAATATAGAGTTGGGTCTTATGTTTTTATCCATTCTGACAATCTGTCTTTTAAGTGATATATTAGACCATTCACATTTAAAATGATTATTGATATAGTTGGATTAATATCTACCATGTTTATAGCTGCTTTCTAGTCATTGCATTTGTTCATTATTTCTTTTTTCTCCCTTTTTCTGCCATGTCTGGCTTTAATTGAATTTCTTATATGATTTTTTTTTTATTTTAGAGAGAGGGAGCGAGAGAGCATGCAAGTGGGGGAGAGTAGCAGAGGGAGAGAGACAGAATCTTAAGCAGGCTCCAGGCCCAGCACAGAGCCCAGCACAGATGTGGAGCTCGATTCCATGACTCTGGAATGATGATTTGAGCTGAAATCAAGAAACGGATGCTCATCTGACTGACTGAGCCACCAGGCACCCCACCATATAAATCTTTTTTAGTGGAATGGGAATCTACCTGCTTCTCTCTCTGCCTTAACAGTCTTTCCTTTTGTTAAAATGTCCCTGAAGAAGTGTTTTAACTTTAATCTTAAGCTATGGAAAAAATTTCCTGGTAAGGTTTATATGAAATGTGGGTCTGATGGTTAACCTACTTAAGTTGGGTAGTTATAACAAGTAAAATCACTTGTTCTGGCCTTTTGGAAGGTGATGTGCATACTGGCTGGATAGAGGACGTCACAGAAAAAGAGCAGCCATTTGAGTAGAGGTTGTTTAGGTGAGGGACCAGTGTTTTAGGCAGTGGGCAGTGTACAGATTCCAGGGCAGCTGGGAGTAGCTGTATCCTTCATATTCAAGGTTGAGTACAGAATGAATTATCCACAGAGATACTCTTGCATGTGGTAGTTGGGTTCTCTTGGGCTATTACTCTGGTATTTCCAGGGTTTTTGTTTGTTTGTTTTTTGTTTGTTTGTTTTTGGCATTCCATGAGCTAATTGACATTTGTGATCAGGTCCAGAACCTTAACCACCACGTATATGCCACTTCTCCGAGAAAAACTGACATCATTAGGGGACCACCTGCACTTTAGAACAAAGAGGATCATCGGAAATGTTCATTTGACAAGAGAATTGGCTAAGATAAATAAATCGCTGAACTTCCTTCAAGTTTCCTAATTTCCCTTCGTTCTCTTAAATTTGGCTATATTGTTCTTTTCAGAATTCAAGGCCATATCCATCATTTGATTTGTGATTCTAGCACAATCCTGTTAATTCCTTCTCTGCGTGTGGTGGTTATTTAGCTTTAGAAGATTGAAGACACCAGTGAATCAGGGAATGATTAATGGCACATGAGGACAAAGTCAATTAAATGATGCAGCTCTGAAGTTACTGGAGGATTTCTGATACAAGAAATTGAAAAGCTTGATTTAAAGCTGTATTAAATCTGATTTATAAAGAACGATCTATTTTAGAATCAAAGGCATTCAGATACTTGAATAAAGTCATCCATTCATCTAGTTATCTAAACTCTTGCTACTCAAAGTGTGGTCCTCAAGAGATAAGAGGGCTTGACTGAAATTGAGAAATATAATTCAAAAGGAGTGGGTGTGATGGACATTTTAGAGATAGCTTCAGTGGGATTTGTGATTAATGGATGTAGTATGTGAGTGAGTGGAGATCCCAAGTATTTCCATAAGGTCAAAATATGATGAAGCTTTATGGTTTAGACCAGTGGTTTTTAAACTTTAATGTGAATAAAAATCACCTAGAGATCTTGTTAAACTGCAGATCCTCATTTAGGAGGGGTGTGTGTGGCATGAGATTCTGCATTTCTAACAAGTTCCTGTGTGGTGGTTGTGGAGCTTGGAATGTAGTGTGAGATGCAGGTAACAATATTATACCGAAGAATGTATGGTTACCAGCAGGCAGATACTATGGAGGAAAGTGATCTTAAAGATCGTTGGTAGTATTGTTTTGATGAAAACATGCTTCTGAGTTCCCAAAAGAGCACTCTGCAAAAACATTTGCCTTACCACCAGCTGTAAGTGGAAGGTCTGCTTGTGATGGGAAAATTATTATTTATACCTCTGAGGTATAAATGTTCTAATTTTTTCATGTACATTGTTTAGATACTAAAAATCAAACAAAAAACCCAACAACCATGGTATTGACTTGGGAGGGAGCTTAGTTATCTTGATTTGGGTTCCCTGGGAAATAGATTCTGAGCCAGAGATGTACATGTAAGAAGTTTATTGGGGAGAGCCCTTGGGATCAATGTGTATGTGTGTATGTGGTTGGTGGGGGAAGGGGGGGTGATGGAAAGGTGGAGGATTAGGCAGAGAGAGGATCTGGGCTGTGACGATGTACAACAGCCTCAGGCCATCATAAAAGGGAAATGCAGAGCTGGGATGTCCCTTCAAAATTGTCCCACCATGGGGTTTTTGGAGCCTCCCATCATGGCCTGAATGTAACCTGCTACAGGGAAGGCGGGGAATGACCTGGAGACATTCTCTTTGAGGGCAAGGCCCAGAGGGAGACTCAGCTGAGAGCCATAAAGCACTAACACTAGCAGCAGCTGGGAGAGTGACATGGCGTAGGCTAGCATCCACCACGTTGGCTAGTTGAAATGAAGTTGGGAAGATGATATAAATGGGAAGGCGAGGTGGAGGAACCCTGGAACTCTCAAGCCCCGGGAAGGGTAAGTCTCCTCGGACCTTGGTGGGGAAGGGGAGGAGATAACTGGCTACTTGTTTGAGTGCTGAGTTGAAGTCGGTTAGGAGTTTTGAGATATGGCTCATCAGAGTTCATCCAGCAAGTTTGTGGACACAGGGAGACTTGTAAATCATTTTAAAAGCCAAGACCCAGGTAGAGGGGTCAGGGCTCAGTTCTGTGGATAAAGATGTCGAGCATCTGGGCAGGTTTTCTGAGCACCTGGATTCAGATTCACTTTGTTATGAGTTCACCTTGTTATGAGGGTATATGTTTGGAAACTTTGTACAGTTTTTGTCTTTTTTGGGAAAATGACTCAGCTGACTTAAGGTTGTAATTGGAGACTGGGAGAGTTGGCTGTTCTTTTCTCATCAGAAGCAGTGATTCATATTCATTTATTCAACAGTTGTTCATCGAGTGCCTACCACGTGCCAAGCACTGCATCAGGTGCTGGGTATACTGTGCTGAACCCAGATAGGGTCCCTTTCTTTATGGAATGATAGTGATGCAGGCTAGTGGATGCAACAGATATTAAAGAATCACACAAATAACATTTGGTTAGCTCAGTGAAAGAAAAAAAAACACTAATTAGGGATTTCTCGCGGGCGGTGCTGGCCGGGTGCAGCGCAGCGCTAGCCCGTGTTCAGGCAGCGTGGGCGACATCGGGGGCTCGGGGACTCGGTGGTGGCTGCGGCGGGCTGGCTGCGGGGAAGCGTGGCGTGGGCGGCGCCGAGGGCTCCGCGGGGGAGGCTGCGGCGGCGGCGGCGGAGGCGGAGGCGGGCGCCCAAGCGCAGCGCACCCTGCAGGGCCACCGAGGGCGAGCTCGGCCACCTGGCGGCGCAGTTGGATCCCAGCTCCTGCAGCGGGTGCTGCGCCTACTGGCCCCAAACAAACAAAACCGAAACCTTACTAGGAAGTCTATCAAGAGGGTGTTTACTTTAGATTTTGGAAACGGGTGCAGTCTCTGTGGCAGCAGGTTGAGCGCCATCTCCAGGATGCGTTGGAACTGGTGGAGATTATAGCGGGAATATGGAGACCAAAGACCTGGCTTCTCTCCCACGCTGTCACGTATGACCTACCTTCCCACGAAGGGCTTGACCTCTTTGAGCCTTGACTTCATCTGTGCAACGGTGCTCTTATGAGACTCAAATGAGGTACGGTAGACAAAAGTGTTTAAAATCCGAAAACGTGAGTGAAAGCTGCTCTTAATTACTCTGGCCCATTTGATTCCTTCTCTTCTCTCTTTTAAAAAATTTTAAAAATGTTTATTTATATTTGACAGAGACACAACAGAGTGTGTGAGCAGGAGGAGGGCAGAGAGAGGGAGACAGAATCTGAAGTGGTGTCCAGGCTCTGAGCTGTCAGTGCAGAGCGGATGCGTGGCTGAACTCCCCAAGGGTGAGATCATGATCTGAGCTGAAGTCTGACACTCAACCAACTGAGCCACCCAGGTGCCCCTTTTCTTTCTTTTCTTACCTGGCTCCTCACTTCTCCTGGGGTGTGCTTGGATGCAGAGTTTGATGGGTTGTAAAATGCTATTTAGCTACTTTCTTTGAACTTGTGGCTTTTTTTTTTGACTCTTACCTAAAGTGAGAAATACTTTTGTATTGTGATCTCCCCCCCCCCCCCATCTCCCGTGAAAAATGTTACAGAAAATACTTAGCCTTATTTGTCATAAGCTCAGGTGTTTTTCATTCCATTCGTCCCCCAAAAAGTGCTCATCAATATCCATTAAAGTGATGTTATTGCCTACTAATGAGTTACAACTTCTACATTGAACAATATTATCTTGAATCCTTCTGAAACAATATAGGGATCGTAGGAAAATTTTTTTTCTGGGGTATGTGTGAGGTCTATTGTACAAAGAAATTATTTCTTTCTGAAGACTGGTTAATAATGTACCTTCAATCCTGTATGATGCCTGTGGCAAGGGGACTGTCTCAAAGCTGGATGCCTCAGAGGGGCTCTATGTTCCCTGAAGTTTCCAACAGTGTTGAGTCAACAAAGAACTGTGGCAAAGAATCTTGTTTCAGTTGACCATTACCACAATAATACTGTATATCAAGCAACTGTAAAACTTCAGTGGCATATGATGCTAAGCATTTACTTGTGCATCTGGGATTAGGTGGCTCGTTGATCTGGGTGGGCCTCATTCAGTGTCTTGAAGGGCTATTGGCTGATCCAGGCTGGCCTGAGCTGGATCAGCTGGATGATTCTGTTCTGCTCCACAATTATTTTATCCTCCAGTAGGTTAGCCTTGGAATGCAGTCATGCAAGAGAAAGCTTTGCAGGCAAGCTTATGCTGGCAACATACTTGCTCATATCCCATTGACCAAACCATGCTAAATGGCTGAGCCCAGTTAAGGACGGGGCAGAATGTCTGTCATTGGGAGGCACTGCAAAGTTACGTAGCAAAAGGATGTGGACTTAGGGAAGGGTAAAGAATTAGAGCCAATGACACCATTTGTCACGGTTGATCTCACACACATTGTTTCCTTGACTCAAAGGAGGCTTTTTTTCTCAAGTAGGTCTTAGATCTCAGTCCGTGGGGCTGAGCTAGCGATATTTGAGAGAGACACCATGCTGTCCTCCTCATACCCTGGTTATTTTGTCCTCCTTTTACCTAAACTTCCTTGTAGAAGCTCCTCCTTTCCAGTGCCACCTTAAGAAAGTAGATGCTTGAAGATTGCATGTTCTGCCAACATGAAATGTGCCTGGGGCTGAGTCCTAGCTGTGGGCATAACTGAGATTAATCTACAATGCACACCACTGTTTTTGCTCATTTTCCCCAGTTCTTCCTAGGAAGATATTTATGCTATTGTATTATGGTATTTTGAGCTGATTTATGAAATTAGGGATCTCAATGAGAGATTCTAATGAGCAAAACTGCCAATAGTGTATGTCGAAATACTGTCTTTTGTCTCCAATTTTTCCTGAGACTTCATTCTGAATTTCTTGCTGTCTACTGGACATCGTTACCTTCATGTTTCCACAAACACCTGTCTAAACCACTTCCTGTTTCAACAAAATTCATCACTCTCCATCCTGTTTCTCAAAGAGTAAAAAGTCCTCTTTAACCCCTCATTTACAGTCATGATCTGCCAGTTGTTCTTTCATGAATAATAATGCAGGCATCATTATTCAATCAGACACAATATTGTTCTTGGATCACTTATGGACCAGGTTCCCTGTTAAGCACCAGGGATGTAGGAGTCACTAAGACAGGACTCCTCTTTGAAGCACAGCATCAGTTCAGAAGGAGGTGAATTGTCAACACATAGTCCATGATCTGACATAACACTATGAACAAAATTTCTTCCATTTTTTCCCATATTGTTCATTAATTCTTGCTCATTCTGCCTCAGAAATGTACCTCAAATCTACCCTTTTCTCTTCACTCTTGTCACTTTCCTTGCCATGGATTGAAGCTCTCTTGACTAGGACAGTAGCCTCCTGGATGGCCTCCTGGCCTTGACTCTCTTCTCAATCTGTTCTCTTTCCCCAGCTACTGATTTTCATTGGCTAAAACATTGATCCCAACATTCCATTACTTGACTTGAAAACCATCAGTGGATTTTGTATTTCTACAATAAGTAGAACATGGAATTATCATATAACCCAGCAATTCCACTCCTAGGTACATATCCAAAATTGAAAATTGGTGTTCAAACAAAAACTTGTACAACAATGCTCACAGCAAAATATTCACAATAGCCAAAAGGTGTAAACAGTCCAAATGTCAATTTACTGATGGATAAGCAAAATATGGTATACTCATACAATGGAACATTATTCAGCCATAAAAAATAATTAAGTACTGATATATGCTACAACATAGATGAGCCTTGAAAACATTGTGCTAAAAACAAAAGAAGCTGAACACAAGAGGCCATATATTTTATGATGCCATTTATGTGAAATATTCAGAATAGGCAAATCTGTAGGGACAGAAAGATGATTAGTGGTTGTCAGGGACTGCGGGGAAGGGGAAAATGAGGAGTGATTCCTTAATGTATATAGGGTTTCCTTTTGGAGGGCTGAGAGTTTTCTGGAACTGGATAGTATGGTTGCACAAAATTATGAATATACTAAATGTTTCTAATGATAAATCTATTGTAATAATAAATTTAAAAAATGCAAAGTATCGGTGGTCCCTGACCACTGATAATTTGAGTCTGAATTTTAGAGTGTGGGGTTTAAGACTCTCATGCTCTTGCCTGGCCTATCTTCTTGGCTGTGTTGCCTCCAAAGATCCTGTGTTCCAGCCCTGCTGGTGTACTGTAATGTCTTCCCGCCTTTTTATGCTGAACTCTTACCTGGAGTGCCCTGTTCTTCCTTCTTTTCTCCCTGATAAAATTTAAAATCTGGATCAAATACCACTTCTCTGTGAGGGTTACCCCATGCTCCTTCCTCTGTTTTCCCATAGCGCCCTATTCAGACAGTTAACCACAGTGACTTCTAGTTGAGTGTATATCCTCACCCTGAGCCATGCGTGAGGGGAAAATGTCTGATTTGAATCCCTATGCCTTGGACAGTAAGTGATACATAATTGTCGATCAATATTTGTCAAATTAAATGGTTTGGTTATTAAAGTCTTAGTTCTATCCTTAAGCTAAGGCTGTATCCCTAATCCTTAATTTAAAACTTCTTTATAACAATCATAATACTTGGATTACAAGCGTCCTTGATCATCTTCATCTAATTACAATTAATAGACCTAACCTTAAATTTCTTCCCAGTTTATTGGCACCTGCTCAACACAATGATTTGTTTTCTTGGCTGTTTGAACACTCACTTTGCTCTTGCCTGCTCTCAAATTTGCTGATTTTGCAGCTGATGTACCTTCCTTCCCTATGCAGAGAAGTCTTTTGAAACCTTAACATTTAACCATTTTCCCTTTTCTGGGGAAAGTGTGACAGAGGACAAATCTTTTATTATTTTAATCTATAACTCTTTTATCAGAGGATCATTTGGTCCTAGAATGTCAGTTTGCTAAGAGGAGTCTGAGTGGCAAAGCATGAAAAGAAATAGGGTAGTTTTCCCCACTTAATCCCAAGTCAGGGTTTCAAGTGTCATTAGTACTACTGTTACCATTTTATGAAGCCTTAGATGCCATTTCCTTACTAAATAAAATGCAGCCACAAAGATTTGAAAGTTCCATCTAAGTGATTTTGGGTATTTTACACTATCCATCTGTACTGCTAGCTTTTCTCTCTTTTATTGGGATATAATTGATGTATAACATTGCATTAGTTTAAGGTGTATGACATAAGAATTTGTTACATGTATTCTGTATATCGCTTTTTCATTTTGTTGATGGCTTTCTTTGTGCAGAAGCTTTTAATTTGATGTAGTCCCACTTGTTTTTGCTTTTGTTGTCTTTGCAAATCCAAAAACCCAAAACGGTCATTGTCAAGACTGTTCAGGACCTTACCACCCCTCATGGTTTTTTTTCAAGAAATGTTATGGTTTGTACTCATAGCTTTGAATTTTCAACATAGTAAAGGCTATTGTAGCTAATACTTTTGAGTTGAAGATTCAGGATGAAACTGAAGGTGTCACTTTAATTTGTGCAAGAAAATTATTTTATAATGTGGTTTAGTGATGGAATAGGAATTGACCAGGAGGCCCAAAACTTAACAGGGGGCAGGAGAGCAGTTAGGTGATACCTCTTTTCACTCCACCCAACATTTGATTTCTTTTTTTTTTAAGTCTGTCTTGCATCTTGAGGGGAAAAAAATCGCTGTGTAAATTCAGTTGTACTACTTAGAAATATTTTCACCATTTGACTAAAACAGAATAGTAGCCAAAAAAAAAATCTGAATTTTCAATTTGGTCTTACTTACCTGCTCTGGATATTTAAAAATAAAGTAGGGATGATGATAATACCATAATTGTGTTTTTGTAAGGATTCAAAAAGTCAATCAACTTGAAGTTCTTAGAAAGGGCTGGCACCTAATTACTGCTATTTTCATGACCATAACTCTAGTTGGGTGCTTAATTCACCTAATAATTATTGAGCACCCCTTATGCACCTGCCATTGTGTCAAATAAAATGAAAAGGTAGGGTCCCTGACCCCTTTGAAGCTTCTAGAAGAGACCATTATTACATAAATTGTTATGATTCATTGGAATACACTCCTCTCTCATCACCTCCTTCCCTCACACCCCTTCTTTGTTTCGTGGCTGCTCTTTATAATACTGGGTTCTGTCCCTTTGGCCTTTTCAGGTACTGTACTTTCTTAGTTCCCCTTCTTTACAGTGAGAATATACATTCATTCATTATATATCTTATAAACAAAGAGACAAAACTCAATTCTCAATCTATAACAAAAATAAATTTAAAAAACCCAACAAAATAAGCAAAACCCAACTCAAAACTTGAATCCCCTCTAGCTACTGCCCAGTGTCCCAGCCAAACTTCATCCAAGAGAAAATAGAACTCCTTCTCCTCCCTCCCCTTTCTTTTTTAACCTCTTATTACTTAACTCTGTACCTGTCATCTCCCCTTACCCTGCATGGGATATATTCTCATGGTCATCAGTGACCACCTAATTGTTAAACCCAATAGATACTTTCCCATACTTATCTTTCCTCCTCTCTCTGTGGGATATTTCAACTCTTGGGAGATCTCCTCCTTAAAGCTCATTAGCCATGAGTTCTGTTCTACTTCTCTGTCCATCACTAGACCTTCTCCCCTGTATGTCCCTTAAAAGACAGTCTACACCAAGAGTCTGCCCTTTGCCTCCTTTTTTACTCCATTTGCCCTTCCTGGTCTGTAGCCACAATTCCTATTTCACCTGAAGCCTGTATTTTAGGCTCAAATCTCTCACCTGACCCTTTCTGACTTCTTTCTTGACACATCCATATAGATGTCACACAGCACCATAACTCAGGTTAACCAAAAACCATCTTTTTGCCCCAAATTCTTATCCATCCTTTCTGTATTTTCTATCTTGTTGAATGCTCTCAGTTGTCTAAGCCAGAAAACTAGACTAATCCTAGGTTCTTTGCTCTGTCCTGTTGCCCACATTCAGGTGGTAAGTCTTCCTGAGTCTGTCTCCTCCTCATCCCCACTCTCCCTGCCTGGGTCCAAACCTTGTTACCTTTGTCTGGACCATATTTAGTCCCTGGTCTTCCTTGGATTCTCTCCAGTCCATTCTCACATGGCTGTTGCCTTAATCTTTCTAAAGTGCAGATTTTGGTTATATCACTCCATTTGTAACTTTTGTGGTTCCCAGTTGTCTAGAGAATAAAGTTCAATCTCTTTAACCCTTCATGATTGGGCCTCTGCCTGTCTGTTTTCAATCTTATCTCTGATTACTCCTATACTCTTCTTCCCCTGGTTTAGCTATGAAGGTAAGCCTGATTGTGAGGGCCTTGAGTGTGGTATGCCAAGAACCTTGACCTTATGGAGGATGGGGTCACTGCAAACTTTGCATGTGAGGAAGATGAATTTCAGAATTGAAAGAAGCCATTGAAGGCCACCGAGTCTACTCCATTAATTCCTGATAAGTAGATGTCTATTCTCTGAACACAGATCCCTAACCTGCCCCCTGTTCTTTGTTCTCATTTATGAAATGGGAACAGTACCAGCTTTTATACAAGCATATTGTGAAGTTGAAAATTACCTTAAATTCATCAAAGAGGACCATCTCACCTTTCTCTTCCATTCCTTTATCTTTATGGTTTATGCCACGCTTTTTCCTTCCCTGTGTGTCTTTATCCATCTAGGATCTTACTCTTTTTGCACTTTTGCACTGTCCATGTACTTGAGTCAATGCATATCTATTTTCCACTCCCTCAAGGACTATGGATTTTCATATAAAGGAAAATAATAAAACACCCAAGAGTCCTCAGATCACATTATACCTGGGAATGTCCTAGATGAGGCTTTTATGGATCTGAGATTGATGGTTGAGGGCCTTGCCTTGGACCCTTCCTTTTTCAGCCTGGAGTTCATCTGCTCTGAAATTCTTTGTCCCAGAACTGCTCTGTTTGTGGAAAGACCCTGGCCCCAGAGTCACCTGCCCTTGTTCCTGGCTCATTCAGGATTAGAGGCAGGTTGACATTGAACTGTACTTAGAGGTGAGTTGTTAGTGCAGATGGTGACCTCAGAGTGGGATACTTGCCATGTGGTCAGTGTCTGAGAGCAGATGGGCCCTTCTTTACCAGCTGACACTTGAGTCCTCCTCAAAGGCACACCATACAAGTGGAGCGAGTGGGTCTGGAGCCGGCAAGACAAGGAGGTAGATGCCAGCATTCTAACAGTCCTATCTGGAGAGAGCTGTAGGGTATGTGCCCTTAGGGGCAGGTCAAGAATTTGTTTCCTCACAGATAAGTTGCTCTTCTAAATTTTGTGACTCATGACAGCTACCACTTCTATCCCTGTAAGTAGTTCACCACGTGCTTTCACATGCATGCTCTTCTTTGATGTTCACATTGACACTATAAGGCATATATTAGTTTCCTATAATTGCCGCAAGAAATTGCCACAAACTTAATGGCATAAAATAACAGAAATTTGTTCTCTCACAATTCTGGAGGCCGGAAAATTGAAATCAGTATACCAGTAGGACTGGACTCTGTCCAGAAACTCTAGGGAAGAACTTTTCTTCCCTCTTCCAGCTTCTGGTGACTCCCCTTTGTTTGTGACAGCATTACTCCAGTCTCTGGCTGCAAATGACCTTCTCTGGGTGTGTCTTCCCCTTCTCCATCTCTTATAAGGACAGCTGTCATTGGATTTAGGGTCCATTCTAATCCAGGATGAGTTCATCTCAAGATCCTTACCTTCATCATATCTGCAAAGACCTTTATTCCAAGTAAGGTCACATTCTGAGGTTCTAGGTAAACGTATATTTTAAGGGGCACTATTCAACTTACTATAATTATATATTAGTATACTCTCTTGAGGATGGGGAAACTTAAAGAGGGTGTTTTTTAAAAATTTTCTTTAATGTTCACTTATTTTTGAGAGAGAGACAGAGCACGAGCAGGTGAAGGGCAGAGAGAGAGACAACAGAATCTGAAGCAGGCTCCAGGCTCTGAGCTATCAGCACTGAGCCCGAAGTGGGGCTTGAACCTACGTACTGTGATATCATGACCTGAATTGAAGTTGCATGCTTAACCAATTGAGCCACCCAGGCACCTCTTAAAAAGGGTGTTTTTGCTCAGAGACATTGGAGCATGTTAAGTCTTTGGACAACAGATCTCTTCTTTCCACTGGGTCTTACTAGTCTTCAGTCTCTCCAAACGTGGGCATCTGTATGCAGTGGGGGTACTGCTTTCATTCTATGTATTGAGAACCTACTGCCTGCTTTGTGAAATGCATATATCTTTGTCAAATTAAGAACAGACTAATTTAAGAGCTTTTTAAAATTTGGCTGAGACCAGAATGAGGAGAGAATGAGTTCATAATGGATTCCTCTGTCTTGGCTCAGTTGTTTTTCTCCCCTGCTTCTTCTCTTTCCCACATCTTTTAGGGCTACCAGGAGGGGCTGGGCAGAGCCTACCTAAGGTTTGTGGTCAGTGTGGCTGAGCTGACTCGATGAGGACCTGTGACCACTTCACTGTGGCTAGGGTTTTTTTTTCTTTTGTCCCTGGACAAAAGGCACTTAAATTTCTTACCTGACGCTTGAAAGGAAATGTAAATATAAACAATGTTTTCTGTCTCTCTGTACATTTCTTAGGAGGGCCAGATGAAACTGTGATGGAGGTCAAAGTTGTGATGTGCTTTTCTTGAGCTCATTTGCCCAGGGACCACCCCAGCATCCTGTCATTTTTCAGGACCTCTCTCGTGGGACACTGCCCCATATTCCCAAAGTGTTCCCTTGTCTGCCCCCTTATAAAGACTTTGTGGTCCCATGTGCCATTTCTTCAAGGACTTTTGTCTTGCTTTTATTTAAATACTTTATTATGAAATATTCCAGATATGAGAAAATGCATTAAAATATGAAACACACCTGCCACTTATCTGAAGACCTCAATATTGCTGGTACATTTGAAGCTCTCATGTTCCTTTCCTTTCCTCCCAGAAGCAACCGCTATTCTGAATTTGGGGTTTGTCATTGCCATGTATTTCTTTATACTGTTCTGCCGTTGCCTCTGTCCCTACGCGACACAAAATCTTGTTCCCAAGGGAATGCAGAGTTTCTTTGGGCTTTGAAGAAGGCCATTGGTGATAGGAGATAAGTTGCTAATATTTATTTGGTACCTATTGTGTACCAGGTTCTGTGTCAGGTGTCTTCCACGCACTCATGACACTGACCGCATTGACGTCAACCATCAGCATTTGGAGTTGTTCTCCTTATTTTGCAGCCATGGACGCCAGGAACCGAGATGGGAAGTAGTTGCCCGTCCAAGTCTAACCGTTAATACCTACCTGATGGCACCATGTTTTCCCTCAAATTGCTGCTCCTCTCTTAATACAGGGTGCTAGTTGGGAGCCTGGCTGTGTGACTCTGAATGAGTTTCCTGACCTCTCTGGTCTTTCTTCTTTTCTAAACAGATGGCTCCTGTGCCCCCTCCAGCCCTGGTACAGGAGCAACTGCTGGTGCACCCAGCATGATTCATCCTCTGTTCGTGGGTTTCAGTGCTTTATTTTAGTCATGTGGGCTTTTGTGAATTGGCCTTGAATTTTACCATGACTTATAATAACCCCACTTCTTCCATTCATTCACCAGTCTACCCCACATTTATTGAGCATGGGCCAGGATTGGTGTTTCACCCTGACCATATGAGAGGCATACATACTCTTGAGTCACACGGCAAGCTTCCTTTCTGTGTTCTAAACAAAAGGCCTAGTAACTACCTCTTTCCTAAACTGAGGACCACCTGTTAGCATCTCAAGGAGAAAACACAGGGCGGGGACCATATTTGGGTAAGAGTGGCCTCTAAGGAGACCTAATATGTTTAGCTGTAGACTACCTCTAAACTATAGAAGGCCACCTGATACTCATGGACAGCTGGGCTAATTACCAGGTGACCATTTTTGTTCGTATGCTTCCTCAGTGCATCGTTCAATCAAGCATGTGTTCTGGAAAGAATAGTGCTGGTAATATATAAAGTGAAAGTTAATAATATTGGTCACACTCTTATTGAGGATGACAAGAGGTGAGTCTGGCAGCCATGGTGATTATAGGTGAGTTAATGGTATTGCTTGCTTGATTATATGGTCATTCTAGCTATTAGGATTTACAAGGAGAAAGCTGCCTGAGAAAGACATCAGTTAAAGTGAATAAAAATGTCGAATCGTTTTATTTACTTAGATGTACTGAGAAGGAATGAAAATGTGGCAAAACCTTGTTTTTCTAACAATGGAAGGAATGAAACATTTTATTGATATCCTGGATGAAACAGCAAAGTAGACTCTGGAGGGGGACTGCTAGGTTTGGATTTTGTGTCAGGCTCTAAGTTTCTAAGTATCAGTTCTACAACAGATTTGCCAGAGGATCTTACATCTAAGTTCTGGTCTGATAATGCTGCACTGAATTGCATATTACGCTGCCCAGGAGTACCATTTTTATGCTGGAAATTTGAGTTAATTAATATAATAAAGTTGTTTAACAAAATAGTAGGAAGAGGTATTCAGGTAAGATTTGAGGAATTCCAGAACCTATGCTGCTTGAGACCAGGTGGAATCACAGCAATGGAAGATGAGTCTTAGTACACACAGTGCTCACCTAAGAGTCTTGCCAGGGGCTCCTGGGTGGCTCAGTCAGTTAAGCGTTCAACTCTTGGTTTTGGTTCAGGTCACGATCTCAGTTTGTGAGTTCCAGCCCTGCTTCAGGGTTTGCACTGACAGTGTGGAGCCTGCTTGGGATTCTGTCTCTCCCTCCCTCTCCCTTCCTCTCTGCCCCTCCCTTGCTCAATCTCTCTGTCTGTCTGTCTGTCTGTCTGTCTCTCTCTCTCTCTCTCTCTCTCTCTCTCTCTCTCAATAAATAAATAAATAAATAAATAAATAAATAAATAAATGCCTTTCTCTCCACTAGCTCAGCAGAAAATAAGGTCAAAACCAACCAGAGGGAAAAGAGACAAGTTCTTAATGCTTTGTAATACACATATTTCACATGGTGGGTGGAATGAAGGTTATGGAGATGACAGATTCTTTGAAACCCATGGAAAATGTTAGGACTCTGACCTTGTACATTTTACATTTATTTCAGCTCTCATCATGCTGCATTTTAACTTACGGGCTTACATATCCATCCCTCTCCTGGGTCTTGCAGTGCCCCTCAATCAGGAACTTCATCTTATTCCTGTATTTTCACTATATTTTTTTAAATGTTTGTTATCTTAGAGCAAGCACACACACACACATGGGCATGTGCAAGCAGGGGAGGGGCAGAGAGAGGAGGACAAGGATCCAAAGTCCTGATGTGGGGCTTGGACTCACAAACTGTGAGATCATGACCTGAGCTCAAGTTGGATGCTCAACCAACTGAGCTACCCAGGCGCTCCATTTTCCATGTATTTTTAACGCAGGGCCTGGGCATCATAGATCCTCAATGCATTCATTGAATCAAATTACTTTGGTTTGTTACAGCTTTGAGTAGTAAATGCTGTACTTTTAAGTTAGTTTTTACTAGTATCTTTGAATGACGGGAGATAGATTTTTCTGTAACTTAAAATTCTGTAGTTTCCCCCAATTTTTAGTTTCCCCACACTGAGTTCACATTATGTTTAGATGTTTCAGGGGGAGTGGGTGGGAGTAGCATTAATTTTGATGGCACAACTCTGTTTTTATAAAATCTCAGACTTTGACTCTTAAATAAGTAATTAGCACATATTAAAAATGTTGTGTTGTGAATCTCTGTGCTTATGATGGCATCTAATGTGTGAGGAACCATTTGTTTAGGTAGCTATTTACAATGTGACAAATAGCTTCTCTGTTGAAACCAACAACCAACCAAAATACAAGATAGAGAAACCTATTCATACAGTCATTTTTAAACCCACAGAACATCCATGCTTTCTCACAGAACTTCTGAAATCAATTTTCTTGGCTGGCATTCATTTAATAACAAAACTATGCTTCCTTATCAATCTCACCTTTCTCATCAAAGATGCAAGGATATCCTGAGAAGTATGCAGCTGTGAGTTTTATACAAAGGAAAAATGCTAGTAATCTAGCTGGTTCCTACAATGGATCTGACCTCTTGATAAATAATGCAGAAAGATTAACAGGATATTTATGAAGATAATAAAAATGTAATTGTTACTTTGGTGTTATGCCGTAACAATGAGAGTTTCTAGTATGGTCATCCCACCAGAATGGAAGAAGACACCCTGGGATTTCATTCTTGCCTCTGCCCTTTTCAGCTATTGTTCCCTGGGCAACTCTCTTAGCATCTCTGAGCCTAGTTTCCCAATTTGTGATGTGAGGCTCCTAGAAATTTATATACAGTGTTATTGTGGTGTTCAAAGGAATATGGGAAATCTTGGTATGAACTCTAAAGGGATATACAAATACAAGGAATTATCATAGAAGGGCAGGCCATCTGGATTGTGGATTACTCCTACGAAAACTTTGTTCTGTGGACATAATAAAGTACAAGTACATTCTAGAATGATACATTCTAATTCCCATGTCTAATAGGACCTTTTTGTTTCCCACCCCATAGTGCTATGGTAGGGCTCCATTAAATTTGTTGAACTTACATACCATAAAAGCCATCTCTTGTGAAGGCTTATGAGCCAGAGACAGAAGTATAATGGCTATAGGATATTGGCTTAACATATTATTTCCAGGAGTAAAATGAACTTAGAATTTTATTGACTACTATTTTTATAGATTTTTTTTTCTCAGCCAAATTATCCAAAATTTTAGGAGCTGGTATTTACATATTTTAAGTAATTCAGTTTCTTACATAGTAATAAAAACACATGTTATATTACTTTTAGAATTTATAAAATTTTTATCTCCCTGAGTAAATATAGAGATGGTTATATGATGCACCATGTTTCCCCTTTTTGCTTTGACTACCAGAAAACTCAAAGCTCAGCTTTCAGTTATAGTGAATATTCTGGCCAAAGTCAGTTTTGTTTAAGAGGGCTCACCTTAGGGGAGCCTGAGTGGCTCAGTCGGTTGAGCATCCGACTTGGGTTCAAGGCATGATCTCATGGGTTCATCAATTCAAGCCCTGCATTGCATTGGGCTTGCTGCTGTCAGTGGGGAGTCTGCTTCAAGTCCTCTGTACTCCTCTCTCTCTATGCCCCTCCTCTGCTCACACTCTATCAAAAATAAATATTAAAAAAAAGGGATCTCCTTAGACTATTGGCATCAGACTCACCTGGAGTGCTGTTCATATGGATTCTGGAACTCACCTACTGGTGTAGATTTCTTGGACCTTGGGCCTTAATAATCTGTATTTTATACAGAACGCTAGTTATTCTTGGGCATATTAAAGTTTGAAAATTACTGGCTTAAGATTTTAGAATCTTGATTCTTCCACTATATGAGTGAACTTTAAATAGCCATAATTTATATCTTAAAATCACCTATAGCCTTTTCGGAATAGGCAAAGCAGAATAACTAAAAACATTTATGTCCATTTGGAAAAGATGATTCTGGTTGTCTTATAAAGTACTTTCTGCCAGTTCCCTTGTATTCCCTTTCCTTAAGTGTAAGTAAGGTCTTCAGATCTGCTCTTGTGTTGAAGGAGGTGAGAAAGAGGACTTGTGGCCCGGAACTGCGAGCTCCTATCTGACTCCTTTGCCCTGGCAGGAGTGATGGCATAGAGATATAAAAAGGCACTGGAGATCTATAGAGCTCAGAGTTAACAGCGTAAGAGGCTCTGTCTTCGAAAAGAGGGGTGGACGTTGCATTAACTTAACTGTTGCTAGTGCAATACTAAGATCCTTGAGTCAGGGACTTTTTCTGTTTCTTGGGCATAGCGCAGAGCCTGCACGAAGACTATCAGGAGGGGAAGAGGTGCTGATGGGTGTCCAGAATCCAAATTGAGAGAGAGAGAGAGAGAGAGAGAGAGAGCGAGCGCTAGAGAATCTTAAGCAGGCTCCACACTCAGTATGGAGCCCAACGTGGGGCTGCATCCCAGGACCCTGGGATCGTGATCTGAGGCCAAAATCAAGAGTCAGATGCTTAACCGACTGAGCCACCCAGGTGCCCCATGGATATGCTTATCTCTAAAAATACACATTTTAGAGCCAAATTTAAGTGATCTTACAATATGATTTACTCTGTAATACTCTCCCCACCGTGGACTCTATTGAAAAGGAATGGGTTAAATTAGAACTAACATTTTGGCCCCAAACCAAAATGCTCTTTGGTTTTCTTTAAATATGTGTACTATTCTTTCCTCTCTACCTGACCCCTGTTCTTTCACTCCCAAATCTCTGCATCTCTTTCAGTGTCAAACACAGATGGCATTTGAGGGAGACCATGTGGCATAATGGAGTGACTCTAGGCCAGGAACACCTCAGTTCATGGGTGAGAAACCCTCCAGGGGTATTGACACTTCGAGACCTGTGACCAGGACATGCCTCTAATTGATTGTAGATCCCTGGTGGCCACCCCCCTCCCCCACCTTGGAGCCTGATACAGCTGCAGAATTCCAAGGCCATGCCATCGAACAGTTAGGCTGATAAGAAAGAAGAATCCTGGTGGCCATGATGACCAGCTTTTCCAGTTCCTCCCAGTCAGAAGTAATCTCTCCTTCTCCTTCAATTATTTTTTAAAAATATTAATTGTTGAGTAGACCTAAAAATATTTTTGAGGAGATATAAAATATAAAGTGTACATAAGATAAAGGATGACACAGCTTCAAACACCTGTTTATCCACCACAAGGTTCATTTATTTAATTACTTATTTTTTTATTATCATTTTTTTTTACGTTGAAAAAACTTAGATTTAGCCAGCTGGACTCAGTTTAGATGATCCCAATTTTGTTGGCAACATCCAAAGCATCATAGTCAGGAGCCAGTCGAACATATGCTTTCTTTTCTTCATCGGACCCGATCAGAGTGTTGACCTTGGCCACTTGGTCAATGTCCTAGAGCTTCTTCACAGCCTGTTTGATCTGGTGCTTGTTGGCCTTGACATACACAATGAACACAAAAGTGTTGTCTTCTATTTTCTTTGTGGCTGACTCGATAGTCTGGGGAAACTTGATGATGGCATAGTGGTCAAGCTTGTTTCTCCTGGGGGCACTCTTTTGAGGATATCTGGGCTGCCTTTGGAGATGCAGTGTCTTGGGCCATTGGAATGTAGGTGACATGCAGATCTTCTTCTTTTTTTTTTTTTTTTTTTATGACTGTGGATGCCTTTCAGCACTGCTTTCTTGGCCTTCAAAGCCTTTGCTTTGGCTTCGGCTTAGGGAGGGGCAGGGGCTTCCTTCTTCGCCTTTGACACCATCTTCGCGAAAGGGCTCCACCACGAGGTTTAAACAAAAGATCATAAATATTGCCTTTCAGTGCTCTTGTGGCCTCTCCCCTATCCTATTTTTTTCTCTCCCCCATATTAAAGGTAACTATTCTCCTAAATTTGGGAATTTTCATATTCTTGATTTATTTTATAGTTTTATTACACATTCATATCCCTAAACTATACATAGTTTAGTTTAAAAAAACTTTTAAAAAGTTGTATTTCTTAAAATTCAAGTATAACTAGCATGAATCATTATACATAGTTTTGTTTTTATTAAATTTTATTTAAACTGGAGCAAACAGTATATTTTTTTAGACTTTTTCTACCTGAAGGTAAGTTGGAGGAGATTCATCTGTGTTATGGACAGGAGTAGTTCCTTTATATCTGCTCCTGTGTAGTATTCCATTATATTAGTATACCTACTATCTCTGTTCCACCATTTACAGACACTTGTGTGATTCCAGTTTGGGGCTATTAAGAATTTTCTGAATTCGCTTTTGTATGTGTTCAGGTGCAGGAGGTTCTCTAGGGATCTACCCAGGAGTGGAATTGCTGGACCATAGGGTATAAACCTGCTCGGCTATATTAAAGACCAAATTGTTTTCCAAATTGGTTTCCAAATTGGTTATAGCCATTTACACTTTGACCATCTGTACATAATTTCAACAACCGTGATGATGATGACTGATGGCTAAGTCACACAGTTTACTGCGTGCCTGCACTCATGTCAACTCATTCAATCCCCACAATAGCCCTGCGTGTCCTCATTGCTCCATATCCTTGCCAGCCCCTGAGAGTGTCTGGCTTGTACGTTTTGCTGGTCTGGTGGGTGTGAAATGGTACCTTAGTGTGGTTTTTACTTTGTACTTGTGTGGTAACTAATAACATGGAGCATCTCTTCCTAGGTCTGTGGAGTGCCTGTTCAAATCCTTCCCTCATTAAAACAATTTTTTTTAATGTTTACTTATTTTTGAGAGCGAGAGAGACAGAGTGCGAATGGGGAGGGGCAGAGAGAGAGGGAGACACAGAATCCGAAGCAGGCTCCAGGCTCTGAGCTGTCAGCACAGAGCCTGACGCGGGGCTCGAACCCATGGACCACAAGATCATGATCTGAGCTGAAGTCAGACATTTAACCGACTGAGCCACCCAGGGCCCCCCTTCCCTCATCCTTAAATTGGGTTGTCTGTGGTCATCTTTAAGTCATAATAACTTTCTACTACTTCTACTTTCTGTTGTAACTATTTGCATCCTGTCTTATTTCTTTCATTAGACTGTGAGCTCCCTACAGGAATGACAGTGTCAGGGATGTTTGTGTTCTCACAGGGTCAAGCCTTATGATTGGAACTTGGTCATTGCACAGGAAGACTTATTTTTGAAAGTTTGTACCCTTTTACCAACCTCTTCCTATTTCCCCCAGATACCCCTCTTCTAGTCTGTTTCTATGAGTTTGACTTTTTTTTTTCTTTTTTTTGGTTAAGATTCCACTTATAAATGACACCATGCAGTATTTGTCTTTTTGTCTGGCTTATTCACTTAAGCGTAATGTCCTCAAGGTCGTCCATGTTGCAAATGGCAGAATTTCCTTCATAGTTATTACAGAATAATATTTGCGCGTGTGTGTGTATGTGTGTGTGTGTGTGTGTGTGTGTGTGTGTGTGTGTGTGTGTGTGTGATATTATGATTTATAAGAAATGCTTGTTTTTTGTCCCTGTTTCTGGTACAGAGCTCCTAAAATGCTTGGAATTTTCTAAATGCAATAAAGCTCTTTTGTTAATGAGGTGACTTAAGCAGGTTAGAAAGGGGGCTGGTTGCCAGTGGGGCTAACCATGTGATTAGAGGGTTGGCACTGTTAGTCCCAGAAGGGAGGAGGAACTGGAGGGTTCATCAGTTGCCAATGGACAATGACTTAATTGTCATGGCTATGTAATGAAACCTCCCTAAAGCCCCAAAAGGTCAGGGTTCAGAGAGCCTCCAGGTTGGTGAACCCATGGAGCTGATGGGAGAGTGGTGTACCTAGAGAGGTCATGGAAGCTCTTTGCCCTTTCCCCAGGTCTTGCTCTATACTTCTCTTGCTTCTGGCTGTTCCCAAGTTCTATCCTTTTGTAATAAACCAATGATCTAGTAGGTAAAATGTTTCTCTGGGTTCTGTAAGCTGTTCTAGCAAATTAATCAAATCCAGAGAGGGGGTTTTGGAAATCTCTGATTTTCACTTAGCTAGTTGATTGAGAAGCACAGGTAATAAATAACCTGGGCTTGCAAATGGCCCCTGAAGTGGAGGATGGTCTTGTGGGGCTGAGTTGTTTTGTCTGTGGAAGCTGATGTAATCTCCAGGTGTAGGTAGTGCCAAAATTGACTTAAATTGAGTTGAAATCTTGGAGACCATGCTAGTGTCTGAGAATTGCTTGTTGGTGTGAGGAAACACACACACACACACACACACACACACACACACACACACACACACAGTGCTGCAGTGAACATGGGAGTGCAGATATCTCTTCAATATCCTATTTTCATTTCCTTTGAATATATACCCAGAAGTAGGATTGCTGGATCATATGGTAGTTCTATTTCTAATTTTCTGAGGAACTTCCATACGGTTTTCCACAGTGGCTGTACCAATTTACATTTCTACCAACAGTGCGCAAGGGTTCCCTTTTCTCTACATTCTTGCCAGCACTTATTTCTTATCTTCTTGATGTAGCCATTCTAACAAGGGTGAGGTGATATTTGCATTTTGATTTGAATTTCCCCAGTTAGTGATGTTGAAAACCTTTTCAAGTATTATATCCCTATAAGCTATTTGTAGGTCTTTTAAAAAACGTCTATTTAGTTCATCTCAGTTTTTAATCAGATTTTTTTTTTTGGCTATTGACACAATTTGCAAATACTTTCTCACATTCTTCAGGTTGCCTTTTCATTTTGTTGCTAATTTGCTTTGCTGTGCAGAAGCTTTTTAATTTGATGTAGTCCCACTTGTTTGTTTTTGCTTTTTTGGCTTTGCTTTTGTGTCCATAAGCATATGTATTGAATGAAATAGAGAGGACCAGTTTTGCTTTATAAATTGGTAATCCTTCCTCCCAATCTAGCCCAAAACATTTTCCCTCAGAGGTTAACTGAATACCTGCCAGGGGTGTTGCAAAAGAAATTCCTCCATTGGGAAGGAGATTGGACTGTGTAATAGTGCGTTGCGTCCAACTCCAGAGTTTCTCAGTCTCTGTAAAAATCTTTGACCCATCCAGAAAAGTTCCCTTTGTATCCTCCTTCTAAACCTTGACCAACCTTCCTGATCACTTGATCACTTACTTAAAAAAAACAAAAATCAAAAAAAAAACCCCAAACTTCATTATGAAATAGAACACAGATATGCAGACAAGTGCATAAAATACAATATGGATAATTATAGCATCTCAATCACTAAATTTGTTAAACAACCTATGTTGTGGATTTGGGTAGAAGATCAGCAACCCTGAGAAATTTAGCCTTTTGATATGCTCCAGGGAGGGTTGGAAAACTATGACCTGTGGGCCACACGTGCATCACTGCCTGGTTTTGTGAATAAAGTTTTACTAGAACACAGTCATGATAGGTTGTCTGGTGGCTCAGTTGGTTGAGTGCCTGACTCTTGATTTTGGCTTAGGTCACGATTCCAGGGTCATGGGATCAAGCCCCAAGTCAGGCTCTGTGCTAAGCATGGAGCCTACTTAAGATTCTCTCCCTCTCTCCCTCTCTCTCCCTCCCCCTCTCTCCCCACCTGCCCCCCCCCCGCCCCTTTCCCCACTTGCTTCCATACACCTGCTCTCTAAAAAAAAAAAGAGCCCAGTCCTGCTAATTTGTTTCTATATCATCTATGGCTATTTCCATGCTACAATAGCAGAGTTGAGTAGCTGTAGAAAGAACTGCATAGTCTGCAAAGCAGAAAATATTTACTCTCTGGCCCTTCATAGAAAGTTTGCCAACTTCTCTTCTAGAGTCTGACTTAGAAAAACAGAACTGCCTCTGTCCTGTGTGGTTTCTACTTAATAAAAGTAGTTGAGAAAATCTTTGTTTGAGAAAAGCAAGTTAAATAATTATAACATTCAAAAACATTAAACTCTAGGATCTATTTTAATGAAATCTTAAGAATAGCCAGAAACTAAACCCAAAGAAAATTATCTCTCAATCTTGACCTCCTTAAGAGTGTGCTGAATTGCACCAACAACATTTTATAACGAAAAGACTGGAGCAACCCAATAATTTTTTAGGTCACAGGGTATATCTAATTGAATAGAAAAAGAGATCAACATCTTGAGATTATATCCCTGGAGAAAGTAACACCTGAAACAGATTGAGTTTTTTGATTAAGTTATTCCTTAGTGAGTAGAGGTTAAACAGTCAAACAGATGAAAATACTTGATAGGAAATAGAGCTGGAGCACACATGATTCTTGAAGTGACATTTGGGAAGTGCACGTGCACACCACATCCTTCCCCACACTGCACACACACACACAATGATGCTTAGTCAAATACAAACCAAAATGAGATGACCCCTGTCTGCCTGTTTTCCACTTGAACACAGAAAGTTTTGACTTTCAAATTGTCAATTGTCATTTTCACTATAGCAAAATCAATCTAATTTTCTTTGGGCAATCTCACAAGTGAAAAGAAAAAGTAAGTAATAACTTTAATTTGCCTGCCTATAGGGGAAATGCAATTGAAACCCAAAGATCGTATCAAATTCATTAAAACAAGCAAGCAAAAAAAAAAAAAAAAAACCAACTCGGACTCTTGATTTTGGCTCAGGTCATGATCTCACAGTTCAATCTGTGAGATCGAGCCCCACGTCAGGCTCTGTGCACTGGCAGTGTGGAGCCTGCCTGGGATTCTTTCTCTCCTTCTCTGAGCCTCTCTCTCCCTCCCTCCCTTCCTCTCTCTCTCTCTGTCTCCGTCTCTCTCTCTCTCTCAAAATAAGTAAACATTAAATAAAAAAGAAAAAATATCCAGTGTAATCTTTCCTCCAAGCTGTATTTTGGTCTAAAGTTCTGATAGGCTGAGAGTGGGGTACCTCTTGTGTTGCTTTGAGGCAAAAAGTGAGTTGTAGTCTAAGAAAGGGCTATACAGTTCAAAGCCCGATTACACCACCTTCCTCTTCCTCCCCTCTCCAATTATAAAAATCATTGTATGTAAAAATGCCTCACTTTTCAAATTTGCATTTAAAGAATGCTTGTTTGGGGCTTCTAAGTGAAAAGCTAAACACCTTAAAATAGCAGCCTCTCAAA
Organism: Felis catus; assembly: GCF_018350175.1. Taxonomy (NCBI): domain Eukaryota; kingdom Metazoa; phylum Chordata; class Mammalia; order Carnivora; family Felidae; genus Felis; species Felis catus. The sequence continues at coordinate 121,210,237 of NC_058374.1, forward strand.
TAAAATCATTTTTCCTTCCTCCAGAAAGTAATTGCCCTTTGGAAATGCATTCTTAAAAATGATGTTTAGAACGTAGGTGAGTTGGAGATCAGAAGGAGGCCATAGACCCAGACGGAAACCCTGCCCTCGAAGAATGACCCATGTGCACGTGAATACGTAGCTCTTGTATTCTTCTTTTCTATGCTTCATCGAAGCAGGGTGTAAATGACGTGTGGCAGTGGGGTAGATACAGTGCTTGGGAGTTCAGTGTTTATCATCAAACCTGGGATCACTTCCTAGATCCAAGATTGTGTGACCTTGGGGAACTTGTTTGTCCTTTAAATCACAGGTACCTGACCTGAAAAATGAAAATGGTACTAATCTCCACTAAAATGTTGTTTTAAGTGTTAAATGAAATAATACGTATAAAAAGCCTTAACGTAGTACCTAGAATATAGTAAAGGGGTGAGAGAGAAATGAGCAGGATACTCATGTGCTTATTAGTGGCCGCTCCAGGGGTGAAACTACTGACAGCTAGTAGATGGGGTGTGTGTGTGGGTGTGTGTGTGTGTGTGTGTGTGTGTGTGATTGCCATTCTGATATCATAGAGATAAGAGCCTTTTGCTTGTTAAGGAAAACATTTAGTAGCTTTCTTCCAACTGTGTTTTTAGACACCTATGTCTTTTAAAAATTTGCAGGCTGGGGGTGCCTGGGTGTCTCAGTCAGTTGAGCGTCCAATTTTGGCTCAGCTCCTGATCTCACGGTTCATGCATTGAGCCCTGTGTTGGGCTCTGTGCTGCCATCTTGGAGCCTGGAACCTTCTTTAGATTCTGTCTCCCTCTCTCTGCCCCTCCCCTGCTTGCACGTATGTGCGCTCTCTCAAATGGATAACATTAAAAAAAATTCTGCAATCTGTACTGAAACCATGGACTTCCTACCAATCAATGATTAAAAGCAGTACTGAATGGGGCTCCTGGGTGGCTCAGTCGGTTGAGCCTCCAACTCTTGATTTTTGGCTCAGGTCATGATCCTAGCCGTGGGTTGTGGGATCAAGCCCCATGTCAGGCTCTGTGCTCAGCTTTAATATTCTCCCTCTCCCCTTCTACCCCTCTCCCCTGCTTGAGTGTTCTCTCTCTAAAATAAACAGTAACGACAGCAAAAACCAGCACTACGTTAAGGTGCCAAAATGTTAAATGATGATAGGAAAAACTCAGTGAGTGCTTGCTACAATGCCTGGTGCTATTCATTTGTGAACTAGTTTCCTTAATCTTCATAAAACCATAGAAGGTAGCAGTTATTATCCTTGTTATACAGGAGGGGAAGAGGAGGAAGAGGTAAAGTAACCTGTCCAGGTTACACAGCCAGGAACTGGTTGACCCAGTACTCAAGGTCAGGCAGTCTGGCTCCCAAACCTGTTCTGGGCATATCCTTGTGTCCTGGATACTGAGATTTTCCCAACCTCTTGTTGGCAGTAAGTAGAGTGGTTGGTGGAGGAGAGGCTATCAGAACGAACTCCTGAGAGCAGTCTACAGAGATCTATACCCATGTTAGAACTCGTGTAAGTTAATGGTTTGGTTCAAAAACCACCCTAGGGATTCTGCACCAGAAATGACTCTGGGCCCTCCCTGCCAGGGAAGATGAGACCCTGATGCCTCAGTGTACTTTTCTTTCTAGACCTTTCATTATGGAGGTCAAAGAGTGTAGACTCGAGTATAATTTCTGGAATCTATTGATGATATACCTTTTGGGAACACTTTTAATGTGAGGGGGCTATTTGAATCTGTCATAAAAATAATTGTAGCCTTTAAGAGTTGTTTTTAAGGATTCATTTAAGACTGAAGAAAATCGCTTTCATCTGCAGGGCCTACTCACGGTCACTTGAATTTTTTGCTTTTATTTCTTTTACAAATACTAATCAAAAGAGAAAAAGGGCATGTCTTTTCAAATAACTCCTGGCCTTTTCCTTTTGGGGTAATGTTTCCTTACAGACTACATTTTTAAGAACTGGTTGGGGGGGTGCCTGGGTGGCTCAGTCGGTTAAGCGGCTGACTTTGGCTCAGGTCATGATCTCGCGGACTTTGGCTCAGGTCATGATCTCGCGGTCCGTGAGTTCGAGCCCGGCGTCAGGCTCTGTGCTGACAGCTCAGAGCCTGGAGCCTGTTTCCGATTCTGTGTCTCCCTCTCTCTGACCCTCCCTCGTTCATGCTCTGTCTCTCTCTGTCTCAAAAATAAATAAACATTAAAAAAAATTAAAAAAAAAAAGAACTGGTTGGGGATGAGTGGAGGATGAGCAAAAATGATAGGAGAAAAATATGCAGGTAGTGGTATTTAAGATAACTCTTTTGGGACACTGCTTACCAAATGTCTTAGATGGAATACACAGGTATTGAGTCCAGGGTTTTAGCATTCTAAGACACCTGAAAGGCCATTTAGACCCCATTTTTGCAGGTAAGAAAGCTGAGAAAAAGCAATTTAGTGACAAAGCTGGGACTAGAAACCAGGTCTCCTGATTTATATGTCCCTATCCTTATATTTTGAACTGACTGCTGGGAAGAACAAAAAGCCATGAGTTCTCCCTGGGCTGGCAGATGAAGCCTTAATATTTATCCCTAATGTTTGGGCTCTTCCACAAAGAGATTCCGTAAGTTAGACTTTTCCTAAGTTTTATGTGGGAATAGGAAAAAGTTGCCTTTCTTGCATATAAAATTTGGCAATAAACAGTGCCCTTATTTTGTAACGATACTGCTTGGAATTCAGACTAATTTAATTTAATTCCTGTCTTTCCACTTCCTTCCACAAAATGAATCTTAGCATCTATAAAGGTTATTTTCCAACCTTTTACTGATGCTAATATCCCCCATTCAGCAATTGCAATTTACTGTCTTATTATTCACTTATGATCAGGAATGTTCTTGTACTGTCATTTTGTTGTGACGTTTCCTCGTTGGCTTTAGAGGATAATGCTTAACATTTTTGAAAATGTCCTTTTTCTTCCTCTCTGCGACAACAAGGAGTTTCAGTGGGCTTTAATACTTCAGAAGGCAAATGAAGGTGAATGTATGCTGGAATTTTCTGTGGAATCTGAAAGTCCTTGAAGGCAGTGTGAATCAGTAAGGTAGAGAAGTGTAATTTAATGAACATACACAAAATAAAGATCGTAGCATCTGAGTTCTAGTGTTGTTTTCTGCCACAAGGAAGAGTCAAAATACAAGAGTCTTGGTCATTTAAAGTCGAGAAAAGGCAACTTCTATGTCTCCTTGCCTTGTCTGCTCTGGGGCTGCCTCTCCTGTTAGAGATTGCATAGTATGTTGGAAAGAATACTAGACAGAAAGCTGGAAGATCCGGGTTCATGGGCTGACTCTGACCCCTACCCTGTTAGATTTGGGGCAGATAGGATTACCTCTGTTGTCCAAAGTTTTCTCATTTGTAATTTTGGGTTATGCTTAAACCAGTGGTTGTCAACCCTGGCTGTGCATTCTTATCAGCTGGAGAATTTGTTTCCTGGATATTTTATGATAACATCTTAAAACAGAAATATATAATGAATTTTTTAATGTTTGTTTATTTAATTTGAGAGGGAGAAGGAGACCAAAAATCCCAAGCAAGCTCTGTCTGTCACTGCTGAGCCTGACCTGGGGCTCAATCTCATGAGTTGTGAGATCATGACCTGAGCCAGAATCAAGAGTTGGACACTTAACCGACTGAGCCACCCACAGGTGCCCCTGTAGGATGAGTTTTATAGTGAACACCCACCACCCAGATTCCACTGTTAACACATTATCTATTAGTTGGGATGCCTTTAAAATACACACACACTCCCTCACATACTCCTACATGTTATGGAATAAATGCCTCTGGGATTAGAAAAGGTGAAGAAGGGAAATTTCTCTTTTTACTTCATATACTTGTGTTGTTTGAGATTTTGTTAAACAGTGAATATATATTACTAATACTGCTATTATTCCTAAAAACCACCATAACAAAGTAAATATGCACATTCTTGGGACTGACTCCCCCCTCCAACGAGTGATACAGCAGGTCCCAGATGGGGCTTTGGCATTTTTAGTTTTTTGAAATGTAGCTAGGATTGAGAATGCAGAAGTATGCGGTCTCTAAAGTGCCACTGAGGCTTAATATTCTAAGGGGCTACAAATTCTCCTTTTCTATTAACCAGAAATTCTCCTCTATAGTAGATTGGTTCCAGTTTCTTCTAGTTTGGTTCCAGATTCTTCCTGGTTCAGAGACAGGCAGCTGAGTGCTGCTATTGTCATAATGATGAGCCTGCAGCCAGCAGAAAGAAGAACATCTTGTGTAAGCAGAGAAAACCTCAGTTTCAGGCAATACAGCCTAGCTTTTTGCCTTTTTTTTTCTTTTCTCCTGGTTCTCCTGTGGAACTGTTTGAGATCTCTCTAAAACCTTTAGAACCACCTCCTTTGCCTCTTTTCTTTGTAGATTATTGCCTGGTTTGCTGTGATTGAGACCATTATCAGCCATTGTTCAAGGTGGCCCCCTATTCCACTCCACAGGCTCAGTTCTCCAGGGAGATCTCCCTCTGATCAGGGCTGGCTGTGCCAACCTCCCCAGGCATCCTGGCCCTTCCTCCTTCTGAGGTACTTTTCTCCATGTTGCAGTTGCTCCTCTGTGCTCCTTTCTGTCTTCCCCACCATGCTGTCTTCGGTGCCTTTGTTCTCTCAGCTGGTGGCACACAGTAGTAGGTGCCTGGTATGTAGGCTGCAGATGTTCGTCCCTCCATATCAGTGACCATGTCAATGTGAGCTTCTTGCTATCCTTGATGGGGCTCTTGTGCTCCCCAAGGACTTTGTATTTGCCAGCCATTTAAACATTAATATTTTATTAAGGTTACAAATTCAAGATTCTAGTTTTTCCTTTAACTTTTAAACACACACACCTTATTATTTAATTCTAAATCTATAAATGTTAATTGTCACAAGCAATCTGGTTACAGTTTGGCCTCATTTAAAGTCTCCTAAACATTCTAATGCATTGATAGTTTTAATATTCTGTTTCCTTTTTAAGACCTCATTTTCCTAATGAAGAAAATTTTTCATGATTCTTACAAATACAATAAATGTGTAACGTGGTAAAACTTCTCCTAAACCTCCCAGTATTGTGACAGACTTAAGCAAAGTTCTGCCATACATCTTAACTTGAAGTCACCGGGCTTAGTTATTCAACCACATAATTTACCTTGGAATTGAAATGGTCATCTGCCAGCTAGGCCAATGTACCAGATTCTCATAAACATTATATACTCTTTAAATACTGAACACAAAAATATTGATATGATAGATTTAATTTATAACATTATTTCCATGTATTTCTAGATACTCCCAGGCTTAACAGATGTTTACCCACCAAGAAAACAATTCTGCCATCAACCATTCTGCTAGGCTTTAAGGTCAGGAGGTGCTCGTGTCTAGGTGGATTTTTCTTAACTGTGGGGGACACATAGACCTCTCTTCCAAGGTTGCAATGCCAGGGAAGTCTCCAAATCCACATGTCCACGTGGAATGGTCTTCTAGTCCTCATCAGATAGATTCTGGTTATATCTTTAGTCTGATTTAGGTCTATAATCATCCATCCGGATTGCTTCACTATTAGATTGGTTAAATCCAATCTATTTACTGCTTGATTATATTCCATTTTCTCTTTTCTCATTCCAATGTTTGTAGCTATTTAGATAATATCTGATTGTATTCTGTGTATTTCTGTAGTTCTGCTGACATAGTCTTTAGTGACAGTTAATAATTGTTTTGCTATGAAGGACCCTTTTCATTATCCCCTACCATGGATTTTGGAAGACTATGAAAATAAAAAGACCATCTTTAATAAATGATAATTACTGATCACTTTCTTTTGGCTGACCAAATACAAATTTAACTTCCTATCAGAGCTTCTTATCCGCATGAGCTAATCAGTGCTATGAAATAGATTGATAGAATTCCAATCAAAAGGAAAATTGTTTCTCTTTGCGTGTAGCCTGATCAGTGCATATGCCTGACATCTGTTAGGTTTATTGGCAAACAAAGTAATTTGTTAGGTACTCAATGTTTGCTTTGTCAGTATCAGGCGGGGGACCACAACTCAATTTTAAAACTTTGTCTGTTGTCCTTCTTTTCTCAAAGGCTGCTTATCCATTCTTTGCATCTTTTTAAGACGTTTCTTACTCATTGCCTTCACCTCTTACATCTCTGATTTCTACCTTTCACTGTTCTCTTTGGCCCATAAGCATCTTGCTCTTGTTAAAGAAACTCCTGATTGACTTCTCATTCCTGTGAGCATCTTCTAGTCTACAGTCTTTTTTTTTAATCTGCTTAATTGGCTTTTGTGTTCTGTCATTTCTCTACTTCTCTTCTTTCCTCTCTGACCAGTCTTTTGTCACTGTCACTAACTCTTTCTTCTCATGTCAGCTGAGGGAGAACAACGAGCACAGGTTTTAGAGTCAGGGAGACCTGGGTTTGAACCTCAGCTCTGTCCTCACCAGCTATGTGACCTTGGGCAGTTCTTCACTTTGCTGAACTTCAGTTTCCTTCTCTGTAAGATGAGGATGATAACACCTCACTTATAAGTTGCTGTAAGATTAAAAGGACAGTGCACATATTATAATAATTATAATAATATGGGTATCACCCAAGCTTTATTGAGGCATCATCTTTTCCTGGGAAGTATTCAGCTTTCATTCTGTGCAGTAATTCTAAGATTTGTGTCAAAGCTCCTACTTCCCAACCACCAGACTCTTATGTCTACTGGTGTGCTAATATTCTTCACCTGGATTCCCCATGTAATCCAAGATTCAGTATTACTCAAGCAGTACTCAGCCTGTGACTACTTCCTTGGTTAATAGAATCTCAATCCTCACAGTGTCTCTGAGGTTAGATATTTCCTTTCTCCCTTTCTATCCACCCAACCAGTGTCTACTGAGCATTCTATTAGGGGCTATTTGCTGTGCTCTGCACTTAGGCTGCAGCAAAGAGCAGAAAGGTCTGAAGCCTGAAGAGAAGGATGACTTTTAAGGAAGTATGGCAGGTCCTATGATGGTGAAGAACAGAGTGCAGAGGACCCCGGCAGGGTTGGGATGAAGTAGGGCGAAGTTTAAATTTCTTCTCTCATCTCCATTTTCAGTAGATCCTATAAATTCAACTTAGGGAGTATCGTATTTCCATTCCTTCTCTCTTCCCACTACAACTGTTTTATTCAGTCCCAGTATCCCAGGCACATTGGTCTAGGCTGGACATTCCTAAGAGTTTCCTAAATCTGTCTCCAGTTTGTCTTTGAAGCAGCCACCAAGGTCCCTTCCTGAAGCACAAATCTCCTATCTCTCCCTTGCTTAAAACTCTTTATTGGCTATACTCATCAAAATTCAGTGTAGGAAGCAGAGGTCACTCTATGTATTTCAATCAGGAAAGGATTTAACATGGGGGTTAGGAATGATAATATCAGAGGAGGGTTAAAGGAACAGGTACAGGAAGGATGCACCAATGTCTACTAAAAGCCTGGAGTTTAAGAACTTCCAGCCATAGTTGTTCATGGATCAGGAATCCATGGTGCTACTGCCCCTCAACTGCTTTTCCTCACCCAGCAAGACATTGTACCCCAGAATGCTGCAGGAAAACATCGTACCTTTATGATCTTATCAAAGTGAAGAGCAGCCAAAAGAAGTCAAGAAAATGGTCTCCTTCTAATTTCCACCTTCCAGAGTACATGCAAATGCATCAAACTGATGGAACCTAATTCTCCTTCAGAACCCTGGCTTCAAGGAGTGTAGTAAATGTAGGTTTTAATTTGCCAGCCTCTGTATGGGAAGGGACACTAGAAAGAGGGAGGAATCCACAGGGAGCAAGGCGCCAATGGCATCCATCCCACCAGGCTCTCTGCTGCCTCTAAGAAATGTAACCTAATGTTCATATTTGTGTGAAGTTTCACCCTGATCATCGTATTTTGCCTAACTTCTTCCACCACTTACAATGTTTGCCATTGGCAGGTGCTAAAGAGATGTTTGTTGAATGTGAATGAATGAATGAATCCATTTATTCCTGACCCAGTTCTGTCTTACCTCTGGCCATAACTTTATCAGGCACGACCTTCATGGCTGGTCTTAACTTCTACCTGCAGGAGGCCTGCCATTTCTCTGAGGATCAGCCAAATCTGCCCTCCTCAGAAGGTCTTCTAAAATGGCCCTGCTTGCCTCCACCCCCCTTTCTTTTTGACCTTTGCATCTGTGTCATAGAGCTTATCACTGACTGCCTATATTGCATGTAGCTATGTGCTTACATTTTTTTTTTTTACCTACCATGTTGTGAACTTCAGAAGAAGAGTGACTGTTTTATTCACTGACATGGCACCCTTCCCACCATGCCTCCACATTAAGCTTTTCTCACCACTGTCTCCTTTCCTCCTCTTTTCTCCAGACATAACCACTCTAAAACCCTTATTTTGTAAAGACATCCTTTTGAATTTTCTTATTTTCCTGTAATTTCAATTCAAAGTTGATAATTTGTAGGTGTGGTTTAGTCTTTAACTGCTTTTCTCTTGTCCTTCATGGAGACCTGTATGCCAATTTTTTCTTATCCTAACACATTTGTCTTGTTTTACTCCCAGGCAGTAATACAGAATAAACCTAAAAAGGGAAGAGCCTTAGAAAGTAAGAAAGGACAAATTTTAAATTTCTTTTAAATTTTTCAGTGGAATTCACATTATGTTCCCAGTGTTCGGGTTTTCTAGGCCTTGATAATAGAAACTGTATTAGCAGAACATGACAGCCATTATCACGTGCATAGTTGGGATTCTGAGGTATAAAGACAGGGCTATGTTATTTGTCTGTGTTTGTCACAGTGAATTTCTTAGAACTTCACTTTATTTGGGGTAAGGAGCATTCTCTTATTCTTTAACGTTCATTTTCCAGAAGTATCTATCTCATAAGACAACTGAAATTTGGAAAAGCAAAACAAAAACAACAATGACAAAAAAACAAACCACTTATTCAGAGAGACTGAGATTTTTTTTCTTTGTTTACTTAAATAGACTTTGTCTTGGAGGTTTTAGGTTCCCAACAAAACTGAGCAAAAGTACAGAGCATTCACATATACCTTTTCCCTCATATTGATTGCCTCAACCACTGTCAACATAACACACCACAGTGGTACATCTCAAAGCTGATGGACCTAAATTAACACATAATAATCACCCAAAGTCCATAGTGAACATGAGGGATCACTCTCGATGTCATGCATTTGTCAAAACCCATGAAATATATGGTGTATCTACCATTACAGTATTGAATTTTTACACCATAAAATTCCTTTGTTCTGTACTTATTCATCTCTTACTTCCACTTAAGACCTGGCAACCATTTATCTTAACTATCTCCATAGTTTTGCCTTTTCTAGAATGCCATATGGTTGGAAATATACAATATGTAACCTTTTAGTATTGACTTCTTTCATTTAGTAATATACATCTAAGTTTCTTTCATGTCTTTTCATGGCTTGATAGCCCATTTCTTTTTAATGCTGAATAATATTCCATTGTCTGGATGTACCACAGTTTTTGTGCTTTCACCTACTGAAGGACATGTTGGTTGTTTCCAAGTGTTGACAATTTTGAATAAAGCTGTTATAGATATTTGTGTACAGGTTTTTTTGTGGACATAGGTTTTCAACTCTTTCGGGGGGGAAAAACAGGTGCACAGTTGCTGGATTGTATGGTAAGAGTATAAGAGTGTGTTTTAAAGAAACCACTAAACTGTTTTCTAACGTGGCTGTATGACTTTAGCATTCCTGCGAGAGATACAGATTTATTTTTGTTACAGGTTCAAGGACTTCTTAAAAATTCATAAAAGGAAAAATCCATTCCTAAGAAGGTGTAGAATGGTCAGTGTATGGCCTACTTTCATTTTACCAAAATATGAACATGTTAGTTATTTAAAATGCTCATTCTGTTTCTCCTCTCAACTCAAATAGAACTCAAAATTGATTACAGAGAAATGAGGAGAAATTGTATAAAAAAAAAGCAGGCACGATAACCACATCTGTAGCACTAATACTATGGTTCATTCTTGATTTTTTTTTTTTTTTTTTTTTTTTTTTTTTTTTTTTTTTTTGCTTGTGGATCAGCAACATTGGGAGAATGGGAGATGTAGGTATTCTTCTGACCCCCACCCCAGCTGACTTGGCCAGGTGTCTGCAATCGCTTTGGTGGGCTTCCTTGCCAATGAAGATGTTCCCCAGTTAGTCATACCAAGGGGAGACTGTTCTTTAGGTGCTAATGGCCATTGCAGCTATGCACGAAGAGGAGTTTTATTCCTGTTCTTTAGGTCCATCATAGTTAATTTCCTGTGAGGTAGGGGGAGTGGGTGAGAAAATTAGATAATCCTTTGGCTGGTATAGAGGGTCTGTTATAAGCCCTAGGTCTTGCCCTATTTCCTCAATCCATATCCCTTCTTGTAATTGTCCTGTATGTTGGATGGGGCACTGGATTTCCAAGTAACAGCCACAGCCCATTGGTGGCCCTGCTCTTAAGAGTAAAATTCTGCACATAGAAACACAGGGCTCTGTCCCCTCCAAAGTTAAATGCTGGTGAAATTTCTCCAAGAAGGCCCTTCTGCTCAAGAAAATCAATAGCCTTTCATCTGCCAGGCAATTCAAAGTAGAAAGTATGTTTGGAATGCCTTATTGTCCCCAAGGTGCCCCAATTAGTTGGGTTACCATTGAAAGCCAGGAGTTGCAGAGATTGAATCTTTGTGGAGTAAATTAATGCTTGCGGTGTTCTGTAATTTCAAGGAGAAGGAAAATTCTTAAATAAAAAAGTGAGCTAATTAAAAATAAGCTCACAGGGATTTTTACATTTTTTGAACTGAAAGTTTTTTCCCAATCATATTAAAAACAATTCCACAAATACACACTGAGCATCCATATATACCAGGCATTGCAACAAGTGGAGAGGTTAGACAGATGGACAAGATACTCTTACATCACTCAAGGAACACAGGCTCTAATGAGACAGATACACAGGGGAGCCCAGTCTCCCTATTACCATTTATTTGAGTATGTCCAGGGAGAGTTCACCTCTGGGGATACAAAGGTAAATAAAACTCAGGACTAGGACTTTCCTGAAGAAATCCAATAATAAGACCATTAGAATAACACGTGATCAGTGCCATAAGGTAGAAATGGTTAACTCTAGAATGTAGGGAGTGTGTATCTAGAAATGCTTCAAGGATGAGGGAGATGCTTGAGTTGGGTCTCAAGAGAACTCAGTAAGAGTTCAGGAGGAAGGCAGGGAGAAGAAATTCTAAGCAATGGAAAAAGCTTGTGCCAGGACCCTGGAATTGTTTTTTAAGTTTATTTTGAGAGAGAGCATGCACACATGGGTGGAGGGTCAGAGAGAGGCAGGGAGAGAGAATCCCAACCAGGCTATTAGGACATGGATGAATGGGAGGAGGCAAGTGGGGAGTGATGGCAAGAGGAATGACAGGAGGGCTGTTATGGGGTATCCTTAATCCTGTACATGGTAAGAATCAGGCAAGAGTGTTGAGTGGGAGAGGGCATTATGGTGTTTTCACTTAAAAATCCTTAAGTGGCTGTGAGGGATGGATTGAACTGAGTGAGACACGAGTCAGGAAAGCACATGTGCTCGCTCTCTCTCTCTCTCTCTCTCTCTCAAAAATAAACATTAAAAAAGGGGAGCACCTGGGTGGCTCAGTGGGTTAAGCATCTAATTCTTGATTTCGACTCAGGTCATGATCTCACAGCTTGTGACTTTGAGCCCGGTGATGGGCTCTGCATTGATAGTGTGGAGCCTGCTTGGGATTCTCTCTGTCCTCCCTTTCTGCCCTTTCCTCCCTCCCCCCTTGAAAATAAGCAAACATTAAAAAAGAAAGAAAGCTGCTTCTAAGACCATCACATTAGACCAGCGGAGAATTGGTAATGAGACTGAGGTGGTGGAAATGGGGAGATGATGGATGGAAGAAATGTTTAGGAGGGACTATGGGCAAGATGAGTTAAAGAATGATGTTGAGATTTCTAGACACCCTATAAAGGGTCCCAAATAGTCTTCCATGTAAGAGTCAATAAATGTCCTTTCATTTGGGCAGCAGAGTAGATAGTGATGCTCTTAAATGGAAAAAAAGGGGGAAGAAAAGGAAGTTCAGAGGAAGAACAGATTTAGGAGAAAAAGATATGTTTGGTATTGAGTCTAGGATTTTTTTCCTTTGGTGGCTTTTTTTTTTAACAAAACTACCTGTTTCTGTTTCTTGCCAATGACAAATCCATATGCCTGTTTTGTAGATTGGCGTGCTATTGCTAATTGAAAATACTCTAATTGAAAACTATGTCCTTCCAGATGACCATTGGAAAATAACCTTCATACATTATACAGGATTGCTATGGTTATTTATTTATTAAGCCTCCTCTCAGGCTGGGTAATCAGAAACAGGGATGATGTGGTCAGGCCCAGAGGATTTCTATATCTTGCCTTCCTTCGAGGCAGCTCCCTGGGAGGAGAGAGAAATTGCCTAGATTCCTGGGCTCCTAGTATTCTGAAACTATTTGTTCTAGTTGATGCTTCAGAGATCAAGGACCTTGTCAACTTCTTCTCAGGATAAGTTTGGGCCAGAGCAATTTTAACATTAAAAAGGAGAAGGAAAATGTGAAATAAGGATCCATAAAATCTCTTGATTTATTAAATAAACATAATTTAACATTTTTGCTCAGTTTTTCAGTTCCTGTTATATAGGTGAGGATCAGCATGCAGTTCTTGGTAATTCCTGTTTCTAATGGGGCAGGAGTTGGCATATTACATGTAGGTACCCCCTGACCCTGGATACCACTTTAATGTCTGTTATACATTATTAAATACCTATATAAGCTTGAACATTGTGGTATGGTCCTGAGTACTATATTAAGTGACCTCCGAGATTTAATTCCTCAATAGTCAAGGATTATTGGAACTTTATATAGATGGTAGAAAGCATATGAACAGTTAATATAAGCATTGGTTGTCCTGTAAATATTCAAGAAATATGTACTGAGTACCTATCATATTCTGGATACTTTAGGCTTTGGGGACACAATGAGTTCAAGAGACCATCCTTGCCTGCAGGGAGCATATTTTATAGTTTAGAGGACAAATGTTAAATCAGCAATCAAATAAGGAGACACATTACATAGACCACATGGTGGGAATGAGCTCTGTGAGTTCAAGAAACAGAAGGAGGGTAGTAGTTGGGGTATATGCATATACTGTAGAATGAGGAAGAAATGGCTCACTTTTCCCAATGAGCAACGGAATGCTTATTAGAGACTCGTAAATATAATAGATTTATGTCTACTGCATATAAATCATACCCCATCTTGTTCAACAACGTAGTGAGGTGACTCCCATTTCCTTGACAAGGGAGCTGGCTATGTGGGACCGGGTCTCCAGGACCCGAGCCTGGGCCTTCTGACTCTTCCATTGCCCCTCACTGCAGACCTGTAGGACTGAACAAGGCACTTGGAATGAAGAAGTGCTGAGTCACTGGCCTCCTAGGCGGCCTTTCAGAAGATATGGGTCTTGAATTTTGTGATGGCTTTGATGGGATATTAATCATCAAGCAGTGATAGTGGCAGTAACTCTGCCTACTAACATAGTTTTATACTCTGCAAAGTACTTTATATGGTTCCTCATTTGTGGCTCAGAAGAGCCCTCACAGGTAAGCAGAACTTGTTTTATTCTTCTCATTTAGGTTAAGAGATGACCTGAGGTGACACAGGGGACTGGGCTGGGACTTGGCTCCACTGATTCTAATTCAGGGTCCTTGCGTTAAACCACAGAAACTCCTGAAGGAGGAGATCTATATGGCTCATAAGCTTATAGTTCTTCAGACTTCCAGAAAACAAATTTGTGCTTTCTTCAGAGTGTTTCTGATGGTGAAACATCAGACATAAAAATGGACATAAAAATGGACTCTCTCATGAATATATTGAACTCACCACACACACACACACACACACACACACACACACACACACACACCCCTTGGTTTCCTCAGATTCAGCCCAATTCTGACTCTTCTGACCTATTGTGTGCCAGGGACTATCAAAGCATCTCAAATATGTTAAAAGATACTAATTATTTTAGCACAATGTTAATTGCCCTATAATAAAAGACTAGAAATAATGGTATTTACATACATAGAGAGGAAGATGTGATTAAGTCACTTTGGGGAATTTGGGGAAAGCTTCACCAAGAAGATAATAGTAAACTGAGCTTTAAAGGATTATTCTAGGGGGAGAAGGTTATTCTAGGAAAAACATATTCTTCCTCAGATACCCTATTCCTTTGTCATGGTAATTGGGTGTATACAGAACGTGGGATCTATGGGAAGGAATGATGGGAAATGATGCTGGTAGATTGAAGTCTGGTTGCAAAGGGCCTTGAGTGCCAGGCTCAGGAGGTGCTATATTTGGCCTGAGCATGCCAGGTTTGTTAGTGATGCAGTGACATGATTAAACTTGCTGTGTTTTAGAAAGCAAATGCGGTTGGTAAGGGAAAGTCAGGTTGGGACAAGGGACAAGTCAGAAATTATTGTAATAGTTTAGGAGAAGGAAGATGGCCCTCACCCGGCCATCATGCCTAATTATACATTGAGGAGAATGGTAGCAACAACATTAGTGAGGCTTAAAGACCAATTGGATGTGGAGACACACCAGTTGGATTTTGGATGCACACACTGGTTGGTTTTCCATTGGTACACACACACACACACACACACACACACACACACACACACACACACACCCCTTGCTCTCCCCAGATTCAGCCCAATTCTGACTCTTCAAGCTAACCATTGATGTAGTTTTCTATCCTCAAGAAGGAGAGAAAAAGTTTAGGTCTGTGATCTTAAGGATCCTTTCTGTGTGATGTGATTGTTGACCCCATAGGATTCTTCTGGCTGAGAAATGCTGAGTGTAAACACAGTTTTGAAGGCTTGGATGCGATGACTATATGTATTGCAGATTATTTACCTTTTATGTATTTGGAACTGTTGTTGCCTATTTGAAAGCCCGCCTACTAAGCACTTTGGGGAAATTACTCTCACTCATCGAGTGACCTCTGATAGGGAAACATTGGCAGGGCAACCTATTCTCCCTTCATTTCATGCTGAAGGAGAGCTGAGGTATTAGACAAGGGATTACACTGCAGTGCTTATGTCCAATCCCACACTTTTCTGGAATCCTCTCCACTCTTCTAGTAATTAGGGATCACTCATCCTGACTTTCAATGTAATGCAAGGTAGAGTTAGGAAAAAGAAACCAACAAATACCAACTGCTTGCTCTTCAAATTACAAGCATCAAGAATTCATTTCTGTTGTATAAAGGGTTAAATTTAATCTGAGGTAAAAATATGGATTTGCCTCATTCCTACTTCACCCAAATTCATGTAACACTGTGGGAAGAGTCCCCAAGTAATCTGACATGCTTAGTCAAAAAGATTTTGGGGGCGTCTGGGTGGCTCAGTCCATTAAGTATCTGACTCTGTTTCTACTCAGGTCATGCTCTCAGGGTAGTGAGATCGAGCCTTGTATTGGGGCTCCATGCTGGGTGTGGAGTCTGCTTAAGATTCTTTCTCTCCCTCTGCCCCTTCCCTTCTAGCTCTCTCTCTTAAAACAACAGCAAAAAACAAAACACAGGGGTGCCTGGGTGGCTCAGTTGGTTGAGTGTCTGACTTTGGTTCAAGTTATGATCTCACAGTTCTTGAATTTGAGCTACACATTGGCTGTCTGCTGTCAGCCCAGAGCCGCTGCAGATCCTCTGTCCCGTCCCCCCTCCCCCCACCTCTCCCCTGCTTGTGCTCTGGCACGCTCTCTTTCAAAAATAAATAAACATTAAAACACACACACACACAAAACAAAAAAACAAAACAAAAAAAACCTTCAAAAAGGTTTTGGGGTCCTCTTCTATGTCCAAGTCCTGTGTTTCCATGGATTAGAGAGGCATTTTGAGGCTGTCCTGGTTGTTCATATACTGGTATTGCCGCCTGGGCAAGCACCTTCAACCTCTCTGAGCCCCAGTTACTGCAGTGAACATAATCCTATTTGTGTTCTGGGAGTGCTGTGAAGGCTGAGACATGTGAGGCCACTTGAAAAAAGTCTGGCACAAGGTAGGGTTCAGTATATATTAGTTTCTTTAGATACTGGTTGATAGAAGTTAGGGCAGAGACAAGCTTTTCCTTTAAGGAGATTTTCACTTTGTTTTTAAAACCATTGGTTGGCAGCATGTTCCTTAAAATTTCTTGATTCTCATATCTCCATTAATAGATCCTGATGTCAAAAATGGAAGTATATGCAGGTTCCTGGGTGGTTCAGTGGGTTAAGCGTCTGACTTTGGCTCAGGTCATGATCTCACGGTTCGTGAGTTTGAGCCCCATGTCGGGCTCTGTGCTGACAGCTCAGAGCTTGGAGCCTGCTTTGATTCTGTGTCTCCCTCTCTCTCTGCCCCTACCCCGCTCATGCTCTGTCTCTCTCAAAAATAAATAAACACTTAAAAATTTTTTTAAAAATGGAAGTATAAGGCCACGTACCCTCTTGATGATCTAGAAAATAGGTGTATTTTTACTTTGTCTCTTCAGGCTGATTACAGAAAGTAGAATCATTTTGGCATTGAAAGATGGAGATTTACAAATCCTTGTCTTTCAGACTTTATAAAACTCTGTCAGCATGCTTTTCTGAAGCAAATTTACTAAAACTATCTTTTTTTCTTATTTATTAAATTTTTTTAATGCTTATTGTTGAGAGAGAGAAAGCGTGCGAGCAATGCAGTACGAACAGGGAGGGACAGAAAGAGAGGGAGACACAGAATCTGAAGCAGGCTACAGGCTCTGAGCGGTCAGCACAGAGCCTGACCTGGGGCTCGAACTCATGAACTGTGAGATCATGACCTGAGCCAAAGTTGGACGCTTAACCAACTAAGTCACCCAGGTGCCCCTCTTTTTTTTTTCTTTTAAAACAAGTGACAGGTATAGGTACGTAATTCAAATTACCTTCTAGTCTTCGAAAAGAAGTGTTAAATCATGCTGTTGTATAACTTTAGGTAAATTATCTTGGCCAGTCAAATAGCCGTCTAACATTTGGCTGCATCTCATTTATTGAGAACCTTTTATGCATTAAGTACTGGTGTTATACCTGGGAGCAAAATATAGTCCCAGAAATTGTCCCAAGTTTATTTGACTTGGATATTTTGTCCTTTACAAAATTCAGTGGGCGTTTGTTGCTATGTGGAATGTAAGGTGGTTCTCTTGTCTTTTCAGGAGGGAGGGGTGGAGAAGTGGCCAAACTTTAAAAAATTAATTGCACTAGAGTAAGTGACTGGAGTACCCGTTTTCATTGACCTAATTGCTACATAGATGTGCAGTTATTTAATCTAAGTAATTTGTACTTCTGCAGTTTTATCATTTTCAGGCTTCATCATCACCCTGTATATTCAAGGTATTGAACCTGTTCCATAAACAGTATTAATCTCAATTACTTTGTGAGCTTTAAATAATATTCCCTTATTAAATATATTCTTTGTTATGCTGCCCATGTTTTTACAGTGTCATAAGCTGTTGATGCTGATAAAAGCAAACATTTAGTTTAAAAACCTTTTCATGTTTTAATGAGATTAAAAAAATAATGTGTACATTTATATTTCCCAAGGTTTTGGTTATGGAAAACACCTTGTTAGGCAAATATAGAACTTTGAGTCCAGAGTCCAACTCATGGCTTTGCTTTTTATTCAAGGGACATTCAAATAGAACATTTTCAGTCTTGGCCAGAACCATGGTGTTGAAACATCGAAAAGAAGATTTAAATTGGCCCATGAGACTATAAACTTCTTGAAGGCAGGGCCTGCCACTTGGATCTCTGTAGCTCTGAAACATGGTTGGCTGTTCTTTAAATGTTTGGTGGTTGAACTGAAGTGAGTAATGAAACTGAATTTGGGACTCTGTGTCCCAGGTTTTCCTTATTTTATGTACATAGGACTACCCTGGCAAACCATGCTTCTTCTCAAAAATTTCATTTTCTTATGTTCATCTTTGTGGAACATTTTTATGGCCTCCTGCTGTGACTCATTTGGGTAATGAGTTAACTGCTTCCTTGGAGCCCAGCCCTTCCTTTTAAGCTGTGGTATTCAGGTCCCCCAAAGTAGTTTGCCTCTGGGTAGAAATCACAACAAAGTATCCAAATAATACTTCAACTTCCAGGTAAAGACAGAACTAAAATTAAAAACTCTATATCATGTAAGCCATCTGAAAAACAAACCTAGGAGCATTTGTATCTTTCCATTAACTCTTGGCTACTGCAAGGGAATTCATCTTTTCTACAGAGATAAAAAGGTTACCCAAGACTATCTCCCCAGATTCAAAAGTTCTGAAGTTTTAGTGTGGAGTTCAGTTTGACTGGCATTTAACTTTAGAACCTATGCCCCTATCTAATTTAATTGTCACGACCAAAAACAGATTAATTCAGATATATGTGCTAAGTTTTTAGGTTCATTGTTAGAATGGGGAAAAAGGCAAGAAGGAAGAGTGTCACTTTCTCTAGTCTCTAGTCACCATGAAGGGATTCACTCCTTTGCCTCTTCCTTTTTTTTAAAAAATTTTTTAAAAACATTTTTATTTATTTTTGAGAGAGAGGGAGAGAGGGAGAGAGGAAGGAGCAGAGAGAGAGGGAGACACAGAATCCGAAGCAGGTTCCAGGCTCTGAGCTGTCAGCACAGAGCCCGATGAGGGCCTTGAACCCATGAACTGTGAGATCATGACCTGAGCTGAAGTCAGATGCTTAACCAACTGGGCCACCCAGGCACCCTGACTCCTGTGCCTCTTCTATTAGTCTAGCACAGTTTCGCATACTTCAGTGTGCCTGTGAACTTTTGTACAGGTTTGTATGCCCAAAACCACATTTTCCCTGTCTTATGGGTGGCTTAAGAGACCTCAAAAGGAACTCTTAGCTATCTTGATAAATTCATCTCTGACAACGACTCCTGTGCATATAGTGCACAAGAAAATGATAAAACTAAGGGAGAAATTTCTGGAGAGACCTTTAACCCTTTTCTGCCTCAATTTCTCACTTGTGAAATAGGGAGACTAGTGCCTGGTCCTCACATCCTGTGCCTTGGCCATAAAGAAGCTTATGTCCAAAGTGCTTCTGCTGTACTCAGGGTGATTTCTCCATGCCCAGTATCAGGCTGTCTGGTCTGGAGATGCCAGCAGACCTCATTTAGGGTGGGTTCCAAGTCTGGCTTCTTGCAGAGATACTGTGGGATGCATAGGAAAACTTCCTGAGCCTTCTGGTGTCACTATGGGGCTTTGGAGCTTGTTTTTAATAACAAGCAAATATTATCAGCAACTGAATGGAGAGTGAGATGCCAACCCTGCCAAAGTTCTGTTGGAGGCAGGGGGCTGTCCTGTGTCTCTCAACCCACTGTCTCTGATGCTCTCTTGTCACACTGACAGGGCTCTCGCTGGCTGGGCTGATTGGTCGCCGGCAATAACTGATATGGAATACTGATATTCTCACGGGCAGTTCCTTCCACTCCAAAGAAGCTCCTTTCCTCCCCTCTTCCCACGTTCCCAACCCCAGCCTGGTGCCCAGCCACCCCCGACCGTGACGCCCCTTCACCCGGGGGAGGACAAGTCCTGGGCGTGATGCTCTGAGCTGGCGGTGAAATCCACCAGGCTGCTTTCACTCCAGCTCGCTCTCGGGAGAGTCCTGCTCCAGACTTCTCAGGGTTTTTACAGCACAAACAACTGCATGCGGGCCGAGGGGAGGCTGAAACGGACTTGTGTGTGGTGGTTTTATCGTCTTTCATCACTTTGCTGGCCTCATCCCGAGGCACTTGCCTGGATTTCTTTCTGCCTAAGACTGAGGAAGGATCCCTTCTCCTTCTTTTGACTCTTTCTATTTTTATGGTAAGTGCTTGCATTGAATGAGCTGCTCTGCTGCAGTGAACTGAAGGCTCTTGCTCGCTTGCTCCCTCTCTTCCCAGCTAAGCTTTAGTGACCTTCTCTCTGCGTTTCTCCTTTTTTCATGGATCCGTTGTCTGGGGTGAACCAGAGAACTAAAATGCCAGGGCTCATTTGTCTGGACTGTTTTTCTTTCTTTCTTTCTTTTTCTTTTTTTCATAAACCCGAGCTTCTCAGCTCTGATGGAAACATAAGCACTCTCTCTTTGTCCTTGAAGCGGCAGCCAGGGGAATGTGTTCACGCTGGTAAACTGCAGCAGTGTGCAGGGAATCTGTGGAGGGTGACTGACAAATTTGGGCAAGATGAATCCTTGGTGTGCTGAGGTTCACTCTCAGAATCCGGAAGGGCCGGGGCTGGGCGGCCCACATAGCAAACTATTCCATCTTTCCAGGTGAAGACAGCACCCGCGTGAGTTATGTCGGAGTCTGCCGTGGGCAGTGGCACTTGGAGCACCTGCCCCCTGAGAGTCCAGACCGGCCCTGTGTCTTGTGGGCTTCACAACTTGGGCAGTAACATTCGCGGCGGGAGGAATCCTGCACTGGCGGATGGAGTGATTCATGACCTCATTGCTTCCTTTTTCCTTTGGAATCTCAGGGTGCCTGCTTTGCAAACCATATTTTACATCCTTTTCAGAGGCTGGTGGGGCAGTGATGACAGGAACATTTTTGAGTTGGCAACACAGTTTCATCCTCCTGCTGGGAGAGAAAATGCTTTGAGGCTACTGGAATGGTTAGACTTTTTTAAGTGAAAATAAGCAGGTTTCCGAGGAAGAACATGTGTGTTGCAGCATCCACAGGCAGATTGTTTATTCCAGGACATCACTCTGAGAATAGTGTCCTAATTTTTCACCTGGTCTCCTGAGCCTTGCTGCAGACAGAAACACAACTTGAGGTCTATTACTGGCTTGCTGCCTCCCGTAACCCAAAGGAAACGGAGAACATTTGGTATAGATCTCACTGGTGGTTGACTGAGTACCTCTCTTCACAGGGAGATGTCCTTCTCTTTTTGTTTTTGGTAGCAGGTGTGTTGAATTATTTTGGCATTCTAGAGAATAAGCTTCGCAGTGGTGTTTCTGCTTAGGTCTTTTCCAGCTTGGGCTGGAAGATGGGTTGTCTCATTTGATTTTTGTATGGGATTTCTAATTCTGGTCCATTTCACTCTAGGGAGGGTTCTGATCAAATATAATTCAGCCTGTGATTTGTAAGATACTGCACTAATAAATGTGATTTTTTGGTAACAAATGAGAGAAAAAAGGTGGGGTGAAATTTCTGGTCTTTCCCCTGTTGATTGGGAATTGGAATATAAAGTTCCTCAACTGTCTTGCTCATTCTCACCACTTTTATTTCTACTGCCTGTGTGGATTTTTCTTAAAATAGTGGTGATGACATCAGGCATATGCTTTCATTCTGTTCCCTGGGTTCAAAGTAGATACATTTGGTGGAGGGTTCTTATGTGAAAGCATACATTTAAATAAAGAGCAAGAATTTGTAGATGTTTATGTGACAGTCCAGTTTCAGAGTGAAACCAGCAAATAGGTTAACAGCAACACAACAAAAAATTAGGATCCTTGCAGACTGAAAACTCTGAATCCTTAAGTAATGTTTGAAATACTTTTGGCATTGTTTGGATTAGCTCTTCTAATATCCGTTCTTTCCTACACTCAGTTATAGCTCATAGCTATGTTGTAATCTGACTGGTAGACTTCTCTGCTTCCTTGAATCATTCTTTCATTCTTACTTGTTTACTTACATCCTTAACGGTGTTTTCTTACCTTGCTTATTCTTTTATTCCTCCAATTGCAAGGATTTTTATCAGGTGCCTGGCAACACAGCCTGAGGTACTCAAGATGGGAAGCGTTAGAATCGGCTTGTATGTCAAGGAAATAGACTCTGCATTTCACACTGCAAGCAATTTTGCATGCATTGGAAAAAATATATTTCCTTTTAATTAGTAGCAACTTCAGCTTTGAGAGAAGAGAATTTCTTAGGCTTCTTTATCTTGCTGAGCAGAATGTTTGCCTATACAGCCGGAAGAGTGTGTGTGTGTGTGTGTGTGTGTGTGTGTGTGTGTGTGTGTGGTATATGCAAGTATATACACAAATGTTTACTTAGGACTGTTATGTGAATATACTTTTAATAGTTGAAGCATGCTCATTTAGAGGACTGAAACAAAATTCCTAAGCTATTGCTTACCATTCTCTAGCTAGCTTTTTTTGTTGTTGTTGTTATTGTAGGGATTTCCCCACTTCTCACACCCCTCCTCCAGATAACGCCTTTGGGAATTTCTTTGAATTGGGAGAATTCTACAGCATTTCCTTGTCTCACAGCATGGTGTCATGTTAATTCCTTTGCAGGGTCTCTGAAGGCAGCATAGAAAACTACAGCAGGAAAAACTGATAAAAGCTGTGCAGAGTGGAGCCAGTAGCCTCTTGTGATGAAGTCACCACAACATTTTATTTGTGTGTTGATTCAGCTGCTGTACCTTGCAACTGGTTTTGCTTGCCACTCTGGCAAATTGTAGTTATTTGAAATAGGTCTAGAAGCACCTACATTGGTGTAGATGCACTTATTCACTTTTCACACTTGTTAATTACAGCCATCCTTAAAACCCGTGCTCTTACTGTTTCTTTCGGGGGTGGTTTCATTTGAAATCTGCAGCTTCTACTGTAAATCAGTATTCCATTTTTATCCTGTTCCTCTCTGTGTTCTTTCCTACTTCTGCTTTATATATGTTGCTATATGTGAGCACTCATATGTGTATGCTTAGAAACTCAGGCAGTGAAAATTGACAACTAATGAAGAGTTGGTTACAGCTTCCTGTTTAGTAGCTGAACTTCAGTGTTCAGAGGGAAGAAATTGCCCCCATTAATACAAATATAACCTCATGCTTCTACAGGCATTCTTGTCATTGAAACTGTTTTCCATAGTTGATTACCAGGACTAGAAATAGAATCAGTTTTGCATTTTAATTAATGACATTCTAGATCTGTCTAGGTTGGACTGCCCTCAAATCTTGACATGTTTACTACCCAAAAGGTCTTTGTATTTAGAGGGGGAGTTGATGGTGTCTATTTTTACAAAGTAAAAACTTTGATTCTATAACACAGCCTTTTTTGGGGGGGGGGGAATTGGATGAACCATATCATTAAGGATGTTGGCTGATTTTTTTTCTGTTGCTTTTTCCAGTACAATTAATATAGTCCCTTTACCATGTCTCCATGAGCCTTTTTTTTAAACAGAGGAAAAGAAGAGGAATGTACAACTCCCACATAAAGCTGCTTAGGGAGAGGACTATTCTTTAACAGAGATTCAAGACCACTTCTAACACCAGCTATGGTGATCTACTTTGAAAGGAACTTGCTATTCAGTTGGCAACTTACATTGTATAAAATAGGAGAAATGCTTCATGAGCTGTGTTGAATGTTGCATTTTTGATCTGTGTTTCCCTATTGAATTCATTTAGGACTATAGTCACTAGACAGCTTTGCAGGAAAAAAAAATCATGTCCTCAGTAGCATAATAATCTAGCCAGACTGTCATAAATGTTTATGTTGCAAGTTATATCTCTTGGGTGGTAGAGGGAGATGGCAGAATTTTGGAGCAGAACCAAATCACAGCCCCAAAATAATGTAAGACGAAAGGGGAAATTCTTCCCTTTATGTAGCATTTAATTCTCCAGTCAAGCTGTTGGCCCTTAAGTCTGAAGATCCAAGAAATCGTTAAAAACAAATAATAACACGTTTTGTGGACCTTGTCTCTAATAGAAATCCTTGACCCTTAATTAGGCATCTGCTGAGTGGCCTTTCTTTCGGCTTGTGTGAACCAGCAGCCATTCTTATAGAAAACAGACATACTGTCATGCAGTAGGAATTTACTTACTTACATTTTTCCTGTTGGTCTCCCACTGGGGACCTCCTGTGAGTGTCAGAGGGAATGAGTGTCTGGAGACAGAGAAGACAGCTAGTCACAGTGGGATGACTTCAGGACCCCAGGGTTCCAGTGCAACCTCAGGCACCAACTGCTATGAGACTCCTACTCCTAACAGCTCCCTTGGGCTTGGGCCAGATAATCTCATTGGGTTCCCCCAGCCATTGAAAATTATGAACTGTTATTTTATCTCTATTTTTTACTAGATGGATGGTAATTTTTAAGGCAATGGATCCAGATTAGACATTCTTAGGAGGTGGGCTATACATGCCCTTGATAACCTTCCCTGGAACTATAACCATGACGTGAACATCAGATTCAGAAAAGTGTGATAATGGTGAGCCTTCATGAACAGAGCTCCTGTGTGTATGACTACTGCCTGATTACCCTGGGACATTTTGAAATGTTCCTCCTAACCATAGAAAAGGACCTTAAGGCATGTGTTACCAACCCTCTCATTTCCTATATAAGGAAGTTGACTCTCAGGGAAGTTAAATGTCCTCCCCAGGGTTGGAGACCTGATTAGCACCTGGGAAGACATTTCAGTGCAGCGTGCGTGGATTTACTCAGATCCCTTGTTCTATTCCTGGTGTGGGACCCTTTCCACAATACACAGCTGACACTTACTGTGTCATTCATTGCTCACAAAACTGCTTTGTGGCATCCAACTCACTGGTGTCCATTATTTCTGGGTTCATTTCATGCAGATTACGTGGCTGTACCAGTCAGAGTGAGTCACATCAAGCCAATGTTTGTGGTAATTTGTTCATGCTTGTGTAGAAATGCATTTTTTATATTGAAGTTTTGCTTTTCTTATGAACATTTCAAGAATTTTACAAACATTATGCTCAGTTATTTTTTCCCCTGGCATTTCAACTATTTGACTGATGATCAGTTTTGTAGAGGGGTTGATATATTTATAGATGGATTCTTTCATCCATTCATTCACCTAATACATATTGAGCACCTATTATGTCCATCCATATGCCAAGCAGCAGGGATCCAGTGATGAAACAGCTGGATGCCACCATTGCTGAGAGTGTTCAGAGTGTAGTTATGCTTCATGGAGTTTGTCTTGATTCTCAGCCAGTGATGTTACTGTTTCACATGGTTTCTCAATCCATTTGAAAAGCCATTTGCTTGGTCAGTTTCTGCCTGGGAGTATTCCACTGACAAGTTCTTTCCCCACAAAGGCACCTTTGCTGTCATTGCAACATGTATCTTCCAGTTTTCAAAATAATATTCTTAGCTCCTGTTACCTGACTGAAAAAAAGAGATTGATTGGCTAAACTTGTTTATACTATTATGATTCACAAAATGATTGTTTCCTTCTTTGGAAAAATTAGCTATTCCCTGGAAATCCTAAATGTGTAGTCTAGATAGCAAGGTGTTTGTGGAACTAATTGCCGGTTAAAGTCAAATCCCTTGGCCTTGCATGGCAAGCCCATTATTACATACAGCCCTTGTTTGTTTGTTTGGCCTCTTGCTCTGCAGCTCCTATGGAATTTTTTTAGAAGTATCAAACCATTTGCAGTGCTCTCATTTGCCTCGTTGCCTTTGCATATGCTGGTTCCTCTGAAATGTCTCTGCTGTCTTCAGACTAACTTTCAAGGCAGGTTCAGATATCATCTCTTAAGGAAGCTCTGTGATACTTAACACCTTTACTAACCCCTGCCATGCAAAGCTGAGGTAGGTAGATCATGTCTATCCTCTTATATCCCTTAGTACAAAAATCTCATAGGATTTTATAGACTGTACTGTGATTGTTTGTCTATTGGTTCTCTTTCCCAAATAGACATTTTGTTCCTTGAGGACAAGGACTATATTTTCATCTCTATATCCCAAGGCATAGTTTAGTGACTGCAGATACCAATAGCAAATACCCAGTAATCCTTGAACAAGCTAGACTGGGAATCACCATATAAAACCTATGGTGCTGGTATTGGTAGCTACTGCTCTATGTGGAGAAATTAATTTTTCAAAATAATCTGACTGTGAATTATACTGAGAAGGATAAAGAGATAGGCAGTCATCCTGATGGAGTCTATTAGAAAACCCCCAGAAAATGTTTGTCTCCAAAAGAGTTTCAACAAAGTAAACAACTAGAATTTATTAAGTGCCTTCTATAAGCAAAGCATTGTGTTAGGTCCCCAGGAATGCAAGATTTTTTAAAAAGCCAGAAACTAGTAAGGATTTGTGTCGTGTGTAAATGATCTGGTTACAAGGCAGATGATTACAGAGATTCTAGTAGGCTGTAGATGTGCAGGTAAGGTAAGGGAGCTGAGTTTAGAGAGGGACAGAGTAACTGGCTTGAGCAAGAACTTAGAGATCTGGGGTGCCTGAGTAGCTCATTTGGTTAAGTATCTGACTCTTGGTTTTGGCTCAGGTCATGATCTCATGTTTTGTGAGTTCTGGCCCCGCTTAGGCTCTGTGCTAACAGTGTGGAGCCTGCTTGGGATTCTTTCTCTCCTCTCTGCTCCTCCCCTGTGCTCACATTCTCTGTCTCTGTCTCTGTCTCTGTCTCTGTCTCTCTCTCTCTCAATAAGTGAACATTTAAAAACAAAAAAGGACTTAGAGATTGATGGTGTGGTCAACAAGAAGATGGCTTGGGGAGTGGTGGTGGGAGGGAAATGGAAAAGGCAGAGAAAGTCCAGGGACCTTTGGGTGAAGATGGGGACGGTATTCAGAAGAAGTAAGTGGCAGTTTATTATTTCTGAAAGATGGGAGATAATTAATAGGATCTGGATAAAGCCAAAAAGGAATCTCTCCTCAGGTTTAATTAATCAGAAGTCTATGTTCAGGGAAGGAGAGCAGTTGCTCAGTACATAAGCACATAAGACGTTTGCTTCTCACCCAGCCCGTTTACCCTTGAGGGTACACTTTGACATTCAGAGTCATCACAAGGAAATGAAGCCAGGAAATCTAATCTAAATCAATCAGTTTAGACCTAGAGAGAATTTAGGATGGAGGTCACTGAAGTTCCTGTGAAAATACTGTCCAGAGTGTAAATAATCCCATGGTCCTTTGGTGCTTTATTGCCCATAACTTCTGTTTCTTTTTCTTTGGCAATTAGCTTAGTGCTATTTACAAAGAATATAATCATTTTATAAATCAGTGTATATATGCATGGATAAGCTATGTTCATATATGTGAAAAAGTAGCTTATTAGAAACTTCTATCTGTAATCAATTCCATTCATCCCCAAGGTATGATTTCTGTTGTGCCTTTTCCTACTTTTCTTTTCTCTAAAAGAATTGGGGAACATAGGTTTAGGGACTGATAAGTTTTGCGCATCTGAGAATTGGACCTGGTCAGATGTCTCTCCACCTTGATTGTAACCTAAGAAGATGGAGTTGGACAGTCTCTAGATACCTTGGCCAGAGCATGAAAGCAAGTAGATTTTCAGTGAGAGATTAGAGGTAGAAAAGAAGCTCACGTCATTTTCTCACTCACTAAACAAGTGCTTATTATGCACTTATTACGCTTCAGGCATAGTTCTGGGCACTAGACAAACAACAGTGAACAAAACCATCTATATCTTGCTTTCACAGAGCCAACATTTGGGTAGAAATGGGAGGAGCAAACAGACACCATTAGCAGACACAAAGCATGTCAGATGATGATATGCACAATGGTGAAAGTGAAGACTGTTGATGCTTCTGTTATCTTCATATTTGGGTTCTCCATTTATTGAACTTACTCGTTGTGTTTAAATTATTTTGTTCCATGCATTGTTTTTATAGCTTGCTGTTATACTTTCTAATTAGTCTCCATAAGCCACAATCTTGACAGATTTTTTCCCCTAGGTAAGTGCAGCTATTGAAACAATTGGTACTGGGAACAAAAGTTATAATTAGGCATTTAGCTCTTGAATTGACTTAAAGGAGAAGTAAGATGGACACCAGAGCTCATGAGTATTTTTCTCCAGGGTAAAGTTGTCAGAATTTAGATGAAGAATATAGGAAAGAAATAGACCAGTCTCTCAGTTGAGTCTGAGGGGAGCGGATTGGAGTGTTCTTCTGGGAGACTGAGAGCTTGAGCTTCAGGAGCTCTGGCCCTGGGAGGGGGGCAGGGAAATGATGGACATCACCAGTGAGCACAGCTCATTAGGAAGAGATGAGATGATATAGAAAGTAAACATACAAGAAATTTAGCAAGTTATTTCATTTTGGGAGGGAAGAAGCATAAAGCCAGTGAGACACATATGTATCAATGAGCAACAGTTATAAAAAAAGGTTCTGCCTAATGTAGAACATCTGGATGAGTCCATTAATAGAAGTTGTGTCCTGAAACAAAAAGAAATGTTTATGAATTTTTAAAAATTCCTACCCCATTTGTGATCTTTAATTCAGTATCCATGTTCTATTTTATTCCAAGCATACTTTTGGTCAATACTTTCTACCTTTCTTCTAAAAGAATTTGGATTTAAAGAAAAATCTCTCCTGGTGGTGGAGAGCTTGGGCTCTGGGATAAGCAGTTCGGTTCCCATCCTGACTCTGCCACTTATTCACCTTTGGGCCTTGGATGGGTTGCATAGTCTTTTTGTATACCATTGTCCTCAATTATGAAAATGAGAGTAACTAACAACCCCTGCCTCATAGTTAGAGCTGTTGAGTGTTAAATGAGATAGTACATGGAAAGCACTCATCACAGTGAGTCAAGATGGTTACGTTGACCAACAGTTGTTAATGTTACCATTATTTGTCTCTAGTGTTAGGAATTTGGAGGAATTTTCCTATGTATATGTATGTTTGTGTGGACATATTTACCTCCTTAGCAGACTTTCTTCTAATGCTCATGATCATGCTTTCTTGGATGAATGATTTTATGATGAAGCTTTTTGGAAGGATCTCAGTTTTTGCTATCAGACTCTTAAATGCTTATTCAGTTCACTTGAATTACAAGTCTGTATTATAGTGACATATAAACAGGGGAATTGGAGACGTGAATGACCACAGGGGACTATGGAGGAGGACCTACTAGACACATTAAGTGACTTTCTGGCAGGAAAAGAGAAATTGAGATGGAAGAGAACAAGGAGCAAGGTGGCAGCGGTTAAAATGAAATTCCTTTGATTCTGACAGAGTGCTTAGGGATGGTTGCTCCTTAGATGGTGTGTGGTCTAAGCAAGCTGTTGCTATAATGTCATTAGCAGTTTCCCAGGGGGAATAACCAAGGAGATGGGATTGCTGTAGACAAGGGCAGGGTGGTTAGAGAGGAGTTGCTACCTGGCAGTTAGTTTGTAGGAAAGATTTCTAAAAGCAGAATGGCTGGGTCACAGGACATGTGAGTTTAAAATTTTGATAACTCTACCTAATTCCTAGTGACAGAAGTGTGCCAATTTATACTTCCACAAGCGCTGAATGAGAATGCCTGTTTTCTTATTCCTAAGCCCACAACAAACATTTTATTTAATGTTTATTTATTTTGAGAGAGAGCATGAGGTTCCGGGAAGGAGAGAAAGAGAATCTCAAGCAGGCTCTGCATTGTCAGTGCAGAGCCCAGTGTGGGCCTTGATCTCATAAACCCCAAGATCATGACCTGAGCCAAAATCAAGAGCCGGATGCTTAACTGACTGAGCCACCCAGGTGCCCCCACCAGCAAACACTTTGATCTTTGCTAACCTGCTATGTGAAAAGTAGTATCATAGTTTAGTTTGAGCATCTTTTCATGTGCTCACCTATATTTTCCTCTTCTGTGAACATTCTGTTAATGTTCTTTGTGAGTACACTTTTATTTGAGTTTTGGTCTTCTTGATTTTTAGGAGCTCTTTATATATTAAAGAAATTAAAATTTCCGTTATGATTTGCCCCTATTTTGTCATCTGCCTTTTGATATTGTTTGTGGTATTTTGGGGATAAGAAATTCTTAAGTTTTATGAAATTGAAATTGTCATGTTACTTCTCTTATTTCTGTATAGATTTTGTATAGTAACAAAGCCAAACATGTAGGGATTATAAAACTAATTCAACAATTTGTTTTTTGTATTTTAATGATTTTATTCTTATTCACACTTAAGTAATGAAATAGAAATTCAATTTTATTTCTTCCCAATAACTACCTACTTGCTCCCAAATATTTTTTGAATGATGTATCTTTTCTTTGCCTGTCATATGTCGATTTTTGAAAAAGATGATCTTTACTTAGACCAGGGTGGAGGTGGCATGAAAGGGTAGCATCATCTATTAAATTCCCTTATACAGTTTGAACTGTTTGGGGAGTTTGCTCTGTTTTGTTAACTGTTAGTTTGTTGGCTAGCCTACACTGCTGATTTCTCTAGCTTTTTGTTTATTTAAAACATTTTTATTTTAGAAAGAGAGCATGAGCACAGGAGAGGGGCAAACGGAGAGGAAGAGAGAGAGAATTTTAAGCAGGCTCAAAGTTCAGCACAGTGCCCAACGCTGGGCTCAATCCCATGACCCTGGGATCTGACCTGAGCTGAAATTGAGAGTTGGACGCTCAACTGACTGAGCCATCCAGGTCCCCCGCCCCTGGCCTTTTTTGTTTGTTTTAATATCTGGTATGGCCAGCATCTCTTTTTTTCCTTTGTTCCAGAATTTTCCTGGGTCTTCTTACATGCTTGTTTTTCTTGTATAAACTTTAGATATTGTCTAGTACTGAAAAAATCATATTTTGGGGGAAGGGTTAAACTTATAAATTAATTTATTAAGAATTTATGAAATTGAATCAACCTTTCCCCAAACAGAGTATATGTTCCCATTTACTCAAACTTTTTATGGATCTAAGTAGTGTTTTTAAAGTATTTTTCATGTATCTTGATAGTATTTTTTGTTTAAATACTTTGTCCTTTTATGATAGGTTTTTGTCTAGCCTTCATATATTTCCAGAGGTATTGAGGGATGAGATGGGAATGGGAGTGTTCTTCAGGCACCATAGGATGAATGAATAATTTAGGGGAAGAATAGTGAAAATTTGCATAGATGGATATGACTGACTCATTTTTCTTTTAGCCCTATGTTAAAACCCCATCTTTTGAATTGTTGACCTAACTATAAATTCATATTTGCTTTAAATCTCTAATTAGTTTTAATGCCTGTTTTTCTCACTGTCAGATTGAGAGCACCAGTTGCTCAGATCCTTTTGCACGGTGTTTTGTAACATTGTCTTGGAATAATTTATTTGCCTATTAATTAACTGAGGAGGCTCTTAACAAGTACTTACTATAGACCAAGCATTAGGAATATGCTAATAAAATGTCCCTTTCATCAAGGGGTTTGCTGTTCATTAGGAGACTGGCCTGAAAACAAATCATAATAAAATAATGTACTTTCTTGAAATTATATTAAGGGTGGAACTGAATGCTGCGGGAGAAGAGTGCTTAAGGCTATCCTGGGACAATCAGGGAAGGCTTCCCTGAGGAGATGGTATCTGAACTGGGACCATTTAAATGAGTTGCTACCAGGAGGGCAAAGCAGAGGAGGTTGTACCAGACCTAGCAAGTGCAAAGTCACTGGGACATGAGTGGGTTACAAGTAATGTAGTTTATGAGACTATGGTAGGAGATGATGCTTAGCCAATGGGCAGGTGCCACATTTCAAAAGACTTTGTATGACAGAGGAAGTTTTCCTATATTCTATAGGCATTGGAAAAGATTTTGAGCAGAAAAGACAAGGTCAGATTGTAGATGACATCACTCTGGTAGCCATATGGAAGTTAAATGAAGGGCAGGGGTAAACAGTCAGGAATACTAGTATGGAGGTAACAATGCTAAGCCCAGCGAGAGGCTATTTTCTCTTAAACTAGGGCTTTGGCACTAAGAATGATAGAGAGGGGTCCTATGCAAGATCATTCAACAATCATTCATTACATTCACCTATAGGTCAGGCTTTGTACTTGGCTTCTAGGATGCAGCAGTGTATAAGATAGGTATGCTGTCTGCTTCCAAAGAGGTGACATTCAAGTGGGAGGAGACCGACAAGCTGATGAATAAGCTGATGTGAGAGGTGCTGGTAAGTTAAATGAAGCAGGATTAAAGGGAACAGGAGGGGGAGTGGTGTGGAGCATGCTCCTCAGGCAGTCTTCTCAGCAGGGTGATAGTTGAATAGAGACCTGAGGAGGAAGGGGGGAGAGTGTAAGCCAGAGGATACATGGGAAAGAGTGTCCAAGAAGAGGGAACAGCTAGTGCAAAGGCCCTGAGAAGAGATTGTGCAGGCCATGATTAAATAGCAAAGAGGCCAGGTGGACTAGAACAGAGAGACAGAAGAGCAGCTGGGAGCCAGTGGCCATAGTAGGTATTAACTAAATGTTAGGGTGAGATGGGAAGTCAGGAAAGTGTTTTGAGTACAGGGGTGTAGTGATTGATCTAGTAGCCTTGAAAGAATCTCACTTGTTGCTACATGGAGAACAGACCATTGGGAGTCAGGGTGTAAGTAGACTGGTTAGGAGGCTGGTCCAGGAATTTAGGAGAGGTGATGATGGAGCAGGGTGTTGGCATTGGACATGATTGAGGGGTGGCAGGATTATGGATCTATTTCCAAATTCAAACTAAAAGGATGCAGGAAGATATGCCTAGGAAGTAAAATGGGCAAGTATGGATAACTGCTGCTAAGGAAGAAGGCAATATTTTATTTTTATTTTATTTTTTAATATGAAATTTATTGTCAAGTTGGTTTCCATACAACACCCAGTGCTGATCCCAACAGGTGCCCTCCTCAATGCCCATCATCCACATTCCCCTCCCTCCCACCCCCCATCGACCCTCAGTTTATTCTCAGTTTTTAGGAGTCTCTTATGGTTTGGCCCCCTCTCTCTCTTTTTTTTCCTTCCCCTTCCCCATGGTCTTCTGTTAAGTTTCTCAGGATCCACATAAAAGTGAAAACATACGGTATCTGCCTTTCTCTTTATGACTTATTTCACTTAGCATAACACTCTCCAGTTCCATTCATGTTGCTACACAAGGCCAGATATCATTCTTTCTCATTGCCAAGTAGTATTCCATTGTGTGTATAAACCACAATTTCTTTATCCATTCATCAGTTGATGGACATTTAGGCTCCTTCCATAATTTGGCTATAGTTGAAAGTGCTGCTATAAACATTGGGGTACAAGTGCCCCTATGCATCAGCACTCCTGTATCCCTTGGGTAAATTCCTAGCATTGCTACTGCTGGGTCATAGGGTAGGTCTATTTTTAATTTTTTGAGGAACCTCCACACTGTTTTCCAGAGTGGCTGCACCAGTTTGCATGCCCACCAACAGTGCAAGAGGGTTCCCGTTTCTCCACATCCTCGCCAGCATCTGTAGTCTCCTGATTTGTTCATTTTGGCCACTCTGACTGGCGTGAGGTGATATCTCAGTGTGGTTTTGATTTGTATTTCCCTGATGAGGAGTGATGCTGAGCATCTTTTCATGTGAAAAACAATATTTTAAAGGAAGGCAAGGATAGAATAGCGGGGAGGGCCACTGTAGCAAGAGCAGTCAACGCGGGTGGGTGGTATGGTGAGTGGGCCATCATGAGCTCTTGCAGGGTCCTTTCATGCCTCTGTATACTTGTAAGCCACACTGGAATGTGTGAAATGATTCAATAGAGAATTCCCAGAATTGCCTTACTCTAAGAGGTGGTGTTAAATAGGGTTAATTGGAAGTATATGAATGGTGTCTACTTTCCTGGGCAATAAAATTGATAAAAAGACTACACTTAAATTGAACTTTAAGCAATTTCACAGCCTGAGAATTTTCAGGAAACAGTAATCAGGGCTCTCATAATATAAGAAATTGGCAGCCATTTGCATTGACATGGGTCAGAGGAACAATGTGAGGGGCACAGAAAAGGAGCCACATATTATGGATCTTAGGAATGTGGGGAAAATGAATTAAGTGTGGCTGAAAATTATAAATTGCCTAACATTTTACCCAAGTGCTTTTAGCTAAGAGTTTTCTCTAAAGCCTAGCTACTTTTTATTAGCAAAAGGTTATAAAATGTTCCAGGGAGTTGAGTCAAGGCTAGTTCCCTTATCTTTGGAAGTTACCTTTGAGTGATGCAGTGCTATCTGTTCCAAAAAGTAAGTATATTTCTGTAAATCATGTGGTGTGTTCTATTATGAAACTGAAAATACACTCCTGAAGGTTTTTTATGGATCCAAGCCAGGTACCCCTTTTGTCAGACCTTGCCTTTTGAAGGATTTTAGGCTGATCATAAGAATTCAGATTTCCCTTGCAAAATTGAGGATGAAAACCATGCTCAAAGCTGTTCCAGTCACCTTGGACTGGGTAAATTCCCACGGTATAAGGCAAGTTAGAGAGAAAAACTGGACAGGAATGGAGACTGTTCTCATGGCTGTACTGATCAAGGGATGTAGTTTGACACATCTTTTCCAGTTAATTGTATAGTAAACTATGCACAGTCCTCACTGAATTGCGGGAGGAGGCGTGTTTCATTCTTTCTTGAGTTCACCGGTGTTGTCCATCATAAGTCACAAATTAAAGAACTCTTCAGTTATAGCCAGAGTGATGGGTAAGAAAGAATCCCTTAAACCATGGAAGTGAATATGAAATCTTTCTTCTGTTAATTGGTCACTGTTTTTCATAACTTCATATAGGCTTATATAGACTTATGTCATTGTGTTAAGGATATAGTATATGTGTGTGCATATATACATATATGTAGACATATATACATACATCATTCCTCTTTTCCTCTCTATACTATAGTAGTCTTCTTGAAACATGAGCCATGTTATTTTTCTCTTAATTCTTTACATATAGGGGTGCCTGGTGGCTCAGTTGGTTGAGTGTCCGACTTCAGCCTAGGTCATGATCTCACGGTTCATGAGTTCGAGTCCCGCGTCGGGCTCTGTGCTGACAGCTCAGAGCCTGGAGCCTGCTTTGGATTCTGTATCTCGCTCTCTCTCTGCCCGTCCCCTGCTCATGCTCTGTCTCTGTCTCAAAAATAAATAAAACATTAATTCTTTACATCTAGCTTAGTGTCTAGCATAAGGTAGAAGCTCAAAAAATGATCAATGATCAAATCTAGAAACATTTTTTATTGTTCTGTTGATTAAATACTATTGTACCCTGTTTAGTTTTGAATTAATTTTAGAAACCTTAATGATTGTACCTGGTAACTTGGTTTTATTTGACAGTCTATGGCATATTCATGACTCTAAATATTTTTTAAAAATAGGCAAAATTTAATTAAATTATTTTTAATATTTTACTTTTAGGAAGAGAGTGTACAAGTGCTGGGGGTGGGGAAGAGGCAGGGAGAGGGAGAGAGGGAGAGAGAGAGAGAGAATATCCTAAGCAGGCTCCACACTTAGTGCACAGCCCAACGTGGGGCTCAATCCCATGACCAAACTCAAGAGTTGGATGCTTCACTGACTGGGGCCACCCAGGAGCCCCCAAATAGGCAACAGAAAGTGGCTTTGTATATGAATTTAGAAGGATATGGAAGGATCATGAGATTATAGGACAAAACCCCAGTATGTGTGTGTGTGTGTGTGTGTGTGTGTGTGTGTGTGGGTGTGTATATACATATACATATATATACATGTATATATATACACACACATATACATATGTGTATGTGTGTGTGTATGTATATATATATGTAAGTATTTATAGGTCTATTATCTCCTACTAGAAGGAATTTAGGCTGCTGATAGGAATAGATGATATTTGACACAGTGAAAGTTCAAAAGCAAGGAAGAAATGTGGGGAACAAAACGGAACTAGGTATACAATTAAATTGTGTGTCAGAATGACCTAAGCTTAAGACACAGAGGCCACAACTTTGGCTCTAAGCTTTCTGTCAGCCAGCAGGAAGAGGAAGCTCTTGTAGGAGTAAAGAGAAGCCAGTTGCTCAGGATGATTATAACTATTCTTGGCACCAACATCAGACAAGAATTTCTCCCAGGAGTCCCCGTAAAGAGTACACTGTGTTTTGTTTTGAAAATCATCAAGTCTTGTAAGGCTGATTCTCCTAAAACACTTTTATTTTAATAGCATTGCTTCAAAGCAAATTTTTGTAAAAGCAACAGTAGGGTTCTGTTTAGGTACTCCATTCTCTGCTGATGTGGTTTGGCCCAGAGATCTGAAGAGTAGATGGACTACTTGTCCATAAGTTTTCCCAGTGTATTGTTTTTCACAGCTGAAGTTTTGAGAATTATTCATTGGCATTGAACTTAAAGGTGGCATTACTCCTTCCTACATAGACCTAGAGTTCAGCTATTTGGTGTGGCCAGTTAAGGAGAGACACAGTGCCCTAGCAGAGTGTCAAATTAAAGCTGGGGTTAGCTTCCCTTAGAGTGAGCTGAGTTGCTAACAAAGACATTTGCCTGAATAGCAGGCTGCCCTCCTTATTTCCAAGGGCAGCACAGGGGGAACCAAAGAGCTAGGCCATGATTATATGTAGAAGGTTCTTTAGTACTCAGACAAATGGGTGGTCTACTCCAGGGACTTTTAACAGGTATTCCTGGGGTGTACCCGAACACACAGCAAATTATGGAAGGTTCTAAGGGCATCAGTTTCCAAAATCTGGACTGTGCTCAGTCTTATTTCTCTCCACCCTTTCACAGTTACTCTTTCCCCATTTTAGTGAAGAAAGGCATCTCTCTTATCTGTCCTAAATCTTGCTGCTGTAATGTATTGTGCATGGATTTAGAATCCACCTGGGCACTGAACAGAGCAGCAATTTGAAATATTTTCTTACAAAGTAGTATGGCGATGTGAGCAATAAAAGACTTCCTAACATAAACATATGCTATCTTGGGATAAACTTCTGTGGGGAGGCAGACTGAATATAAGAGTTAAAGAAGAAAAACAGTATAAATTTTCCAACTGGTGAGGAGGAGCTTGAATTTAGTTATTTTTAAAATGGATGATGATGCTTATATTAGGGTTCTCTAGAGAAACAGAACCCAATAACATGCATAAATACACACACACACACACACACACACACACACACACACACACACACACACCTGGTTGTGGAGGGGCAGACAGAAAGAGAAAGAAGATGAGGGAAAGAGATTAAGAGATCATAAGGAATTGGCTCATGTGATTATGGAGGTTGCGAAGTCCCAAGTTCTGCAGTTGGCAAGCTACAGACAATGGTACAAACTTCAGTCCAACAGCCAGCAGGCTTGAGACCCAAGAAGAGCCGTTGTTCAAGTTCAATGGCAGGAAGATACCAAAGTCCCAACTCAAGGCAGTCAAGAAGGGGGAATTCCCTCTTAGCTTTTTTGTTCTATTCAGGTCTTTAGTTGACTGGATTAAGTCCCATCTACTTTAGGGAGGACAGACTGCTTTATTCATTCAAATATTAATTTCATCCAGAAACACCTGATTCAGACTAATGTTGGACCGAAAGTCTGGGTAGCCTGTGGCCCAGTAATGTTGAAACATAAAATTAACAATCATGGTGGGAAATAGAAATTAGGTCTTAAAATTATACTACTTACATATTCCAGAAATTATATTCTTTGTATTCTATATAATTTTATGATGATGTCAGCTTAAAATTTCACTGGGGAGTCCAAGTCAAAACTTTGTGAGGGGATACATAGGTTTTTGTTTTGTCTTTTGTTTTTACTTTTTTAGCAAAAGTGTTTGAAGACCATAAATTACTCCTTATAGTATTACCAAAATAACTGTTAGCTTGATGCATGCTTTACCCAAAACAAAATCTGAAAGGTAGTTAGAAGGTTAGTCCCTTCTTTACGAAAAGGGCGTAGGTTCAGAATAGGTCATTTCAGCAGTTTTCACTACTTCCATGACCGCCACAGCCCTCTTATGACTGGATCATCACAGCAGCCTTCTTGCTTTGACCTTGACTGCTACACTGCGTTCACAGCACGGATGTCCAGAGTTATCTGGTTAAAACAGAAGTCCTGTCATGTCTGTCTTCTGCTCAAAATCCTATTTTGACTTCCCCTGGACCTAGATGATTTCCTTACCCCATCTCATCCTGTTTTCCCCTACACTCAGCTAGATCACGGTCCTCCAGCCTCAGTGGCCTCCTTGCTGGTCCTGCAGCATGTCACCATGCCCTTCACAATCTCAGATCTTTGCACTGTTACTTCCTGTGCCTGAGAATACTCTTCTCTGCTTGTCTTCTTAGCCAATCCCTACCCCTAAGTCTGGACAATTCTCAGTGAAGTCTTGCTTACCACCCTATTTATGACTGCACCCCCAACCACTTCATATTTTGTCTCCTTTGCAGCTTCATTTTCTTCATAGTACTTCCCATCTTCTAACATACTGTAGAATTTACTCACTTGCCATGATATTATCACATTGACCAGAAAGCAAGGATTTTGTGTGTCTTGTTCACTGGTATTCCCCAGTGCCTGGAAAAGTACAGAGTAGGCACACAGTACGTATTTATCCAATGAGTAGGCCTACATTTTGTGTTCATAAATCAAGTTCAGTGTTTTATCTACATTTTAACAAATAACAAGTAGTACAAAAAATAGTATAGAATCTTGAAAAGACACAAGTATTTACTGTTTTACTAAATTTTTTCTTTACCCTAGTTTTCCCTTGTCCCTGATATTGATTTTGTTTAAGTTATATTTTATTTTTTTATGTGTTTGTCTTGTTTGAATTTTTAACCTAAAAATGTTTATTTTGAAATCTTGGTTGAATGCCTGCATTTCTTAAACTGTCAAACCCATTTTAGAATGCATTGAGGTGAACCTAACCATGCTCAGCTGGGCTTTCTCGATGACTGCAATGCCAGAAGAGGAGATATTGCTCAGGGATACTTCGGTGTTGACTCTGTTTCTCCAAGTCTCCCCCACCTATTTACCTTGGGAATATGACCTTGGTCATGCTCAGCTAGGTTCAAGAACCAGGAGATGTTTGTAGCACACTTTCAAAAGGAAAAGCAATGTTAGCATAAGTTCTTCCAGAGTAGTGAACTAAGGCTGAGCAGGAAAAGGAAGAAATATGGTGAGATTTAGGTTTCTCTCTAAATTCTGGCAATACCTGCCCTACATAGAGAGGGAGGGTCATTGGTGACACCAACAAGCCCCATAGGGAGTTAAGAAGGGAAACTGTATGCAAAGATATGCTGCCTCTCCCTCCATTTGGTGTAACTACCTTCCCCCCCCCCCCCCCCGTAAATTCTCTATGTTTAAGTAAACTAGGAATTTATAGCCAAAGGGTGTGTCTATCTACATTGCTGGTGGTGTTGGGTTGTTGGGAATGGTGATGATGATGGTGTTGGAATTGTTGGTAGTGGTGCTTGATGACTGTTTGATGGGGCCAGTGGTAGTGAAGGAGAAGGAGATCCTGGTGATATGCAGAGTTTTCTCTACCAATCCATATTAAGACCTTTTGAGCTATATTAACTAAATACAATTATTTTCATATATGTATATGTATGTATATATATATATATATATATATATATATATATATATATATATATAGGAATGAATAGGTCTAAAGTAGTCATTATTCTTTCTAAGAAAGGGACTAATTTAATGTCTTTCAAGAAACTCAAAGATTTCTAGAAACCTCTTTGAGTCAGAATGTTAAGGCCAGTTTTCTATTTGTGATCCTTTGGACTCCAGCCTTTAACAAGTTGAGTTGTTTGACTGATGGTTGTTCGTGCACACATACTCTAACTCCTATGGGTTCCCTGTCAGAGTAAGACATTTTCAGCCCAGTGTCCTATTAGCATCCCACATCCTTCAAGGCAAAGGCAAATCTTTTGTTTTCCTATTCAGCCTATTAGCAGCATTGGCATCTTGATTCTACAATGCATTTTTCAGCATACTTCACATACTCTTTTCCATTATCTCCTTACAATAGCCATGGGAGTTAGGCAAGGATTGTTATTATGTTTATATGTCATTTGAGGGTTCATTTTATAGATAACAAAAACGAAGACTCAGATAAAATGAATGACTCAGGTCAGTAAATCCCAAACAGAATCAGGACAAAGACCTGTGTCTTGTAACTCTTAATCCATTTATCAGCCTTGGTTTTCCTTTCTGATCCTTTGTGACTCCACTTCATCCTCTCCTTCTGACAGCAGAAGGGAACATTCTCCTTTTCAGCATTAGCTCCTTGCCCCAGGGTCATCAAATCCTTGCTCTAGGTCAGTTCTTTAGTTTTTGTACCAATATAGAATGTCAGGTCAGCCTCTACCTATAATTTTCCTTTTTGTTCCTATCGGCACCTGAATGAATTATATACTTGAATATAAATTCTAACAGATTAGATTGTGTCTATCCCAGTTCTTCTACAAATGGAAATATCTTTAGTTCTGGAAAACTGTATAACATTTCCCAGGATCTTTTGAGAGGTGGCTTATGTAATATAGAAAGACACACTTAAAAAATTAACTTTATTGAGATATATTGTACATAGCTATAATTCATCCATTTCAAGGATAAT
This sequence comes from Felis catus, assembly GCF_018350175.1. NCBI lineage: Eukaryota > Metazoa > Chordata > Mammalia > Carnivora > Felidae > Felis > Felis catus. The sequence continues at coordinate 121,250,517 of NC_058374.1, forward strand.
TGACCCTTGACCAATGTAGGGATTAGGGGTACTGATCCTCTCCACAGTCAGAAATCTGGGTATAGCTTTGACTTCTAAGAACTGCAACTACTAGTAGCTTAATGTTGATTGGAAACCTTACCTATAACATAGTTGATGGACACATATTTTGTATGTTATATGTATTATATACTATATTATTAAAATAATATTTTTTCTTTTTTGTGTGTGTTTCTAGGGCTAGCAGTTCATCTACGAGTTTTTCAAATCATCACAAATCTAAATTTTCTTTTTTTTTAAAAAAAATTTTTTAATGTTTATTTATTTTTGAGACAGAGAGAGACAGAGCATGAATGGGGGAGGGTCAGAGAGAGGGAGACACAGAATCTGAAACAGGCTCCAGGCTCTGAGCTGTCAGCACAGAGCCCGATGTGGGGCTCGAACTCACGGACCGCGAGATCATGACCTGAGCCGAAGTCGGCCGCTTAACCGACTGAGCCACCCAGGCGCCCCACAAATCTAAATTTTCTAACATATTTATTGAAAAAAATTCTGTATATAAGTGGAACGACACAGTCCAAACCTGTGCTATTTAAGGGTCAACTATATAGAATTCAATTTAATTTTTAGTGAACTTTTAAGTTGTGAAATCATCACCACAAGCCAGGTTTAGAATATTTTCATCACCTTGGCGTGCCTGGGTGGCTCAGTCGGTTAAGCGTCCGGCTTCGGCTCAGGTCATGATCTTGCGGTTCGTGAGTTCAAGCCCCGCGTCGGGCTCTGTGCTGACAGCTCAGAGCCTGGAGCCTGTTTCAGATTCTGTGTCTTCCTCTCTCTCTGACCCTCCCCCGTTCATGCTCTGTCTCTCTCTGTCTCAAAAATAAATAAACGTTAAAAAAAAATTAAAAAAATATATTTTCAGCACCCCCAAGAAGATTCATCACATCCATTTACATTAATCCTGTGGGTTTTTTTCCTTCTTCTAATTTTTAAGAGACTGCAAGTTTACATGACAACATCCTCAGGAACAGTAAGCTAAGGATGGAAGAAAGCAAGAAGTGCGGGACCAGAATTTCATCATTTATCAAAGCATGAATGATAGCATCTCTTATTTTTATTTAAAAAAAAAACATGATGGAGTGTCTAGGTTGCTCAGTCGGTTAAGCGTCCAACTTCGGCTCAGGTCGTGATCTCATGGTGCATAGGTTCAAGCCCCACATTGGGCTCTGTGCTGACAGCTCAGAGCCTGGACCATGCTTCAGATTCTGTGTCTCCCTCTCTCTCTGCCCCTCCCCTGCTCATGCTCTGTCTCTGTCTCTCAAAATAAATAAACATTAAAAAAATAAAAACCACGATGTTTTTCCCTGTTCTTCATATATTTTTACTGCTGTAAATGCAACAAGATATTAAGGCAGGCTCTGTCTATCTCACTTTTGCCAGAGATCCCAAAGGCCAAGACTAGTATGATAGGTTTGCCCATATCAGTTACCCATTCAGAAGATGCTAAGCATTGTGCAAGAATTAGTTATCGTTCTGTTACTGTGTGGCATGAGATTGAAGTTGGGTCCCGTTGAGCATGTGAGGGTAGAAAGAGTGTGCTCATCCTTACTCCAGACTAAGTGAGGGCAACCCTAATTGAGCTTGATATGTATCCAATGGCTGGAATTTGGGGGGCATGAGGTTCTGGAATCTCCTCTACATCGCAAACCTGAAAATGTGAAAGACTGTGAGTAGAGTTCCCATGAGAACGGAGGGGGAGAAGGGACTGCATGGACAGGACTGTAAATTGGTGGGGCAGGATTGTGAGAATTTTTTTATGAATTAAGTAGATGGTCTGGGATTATTTTAAAAAGGGAGTGCATTCAGGAAGACTGCCTGAGAAGGCTGAATGTGTGTGTGTGTGTGTGTGTGTGTGAGAGAGAGAGAGAGAGAGAGAGAGAGAGAGAGAGAGAGAGAGAGAGAGAATGTGCATATGAATGATTATTGGTTCCCTAAATATTCTTGAAAACATAGGAATGTAGACAGATCATCCAGCAAGTGACCCATTTGCAGTATGGCCATTGTATAGAACTCTGGAATCTGAGAAGCCTGGATTTAAGTCTCTCCATGATCCTCGGCAAGTTACTTCAAGCTTTCAGGAGTTATCACCAAAATTTGTTGTAATAATATAATCATTGACTTATAATCCTGAAACTTGGATTTCAAATATTGAAGTTTTTGATATGTGACATTGGTTGGTGAAAGACAAATATAAATATTCTATATAAATAATGTCCACGATTTAGCTAGAGATCTGAAATAGTCATTAATAGATAATTTGAGCATTCAGCCTATAACTCACTATTTAGCTAAATTTGTAGTATTTCACTTACTGTCCTGCCATTTACTTATTTGCATTAAATTTGTTACAAATTTTTATAAGCCTGTTTTCATATACCTTGAAAATGGAAATGAAATGAATATAAATGGTAATTCACCTTTTATCCTAGACTAAAATTTAGACTTACTAATTTTAAAATAAAGCCTACTTTAGGCATTATTGTTAATAAGACTTTTTTTTAGCAGATAACATCATATAAATATGTGTGTGTTGCAAATTTGAATGCATATTTTTCCCAACCAACAGAAGAGTGTTTTGAGGACAAGATTGAGTATTTACAACCATAAAACTGTAAACATTTGAAAAATTTGGCATATTTGGATATTACAATAAATAAGCAAGACCAATTATTAATGCAATTTGTGTATAGAAACCTATTTTGCAGATTGGCAGATAAGATCCTTGAATGTTAAGAGGAAAGTTTGGTAAGATTTAGAAGAGAAGTTAATTTTTAAAATATGTTTAATTCAGCGTTCTTTAACTATCTTCCCAAAGCATTTAAAATACGTAACTTTGATAGCACTTACTACGCGACGTAAAAAAATTTTTTTTGTTTAAAGTATTTACTTAGCATCTACTGTATGCCAGGCAAACTGCTAAATATTAGGCATACAATAATGAATAAATATGGTATAATCTTTGTCCTTACAGAATCAGGAGTTCAGTGGTATATATATACGAGGTAAACAAATGACGACATAATAAATTGTGATTATTGCTATGAATAGTAAGAAGCAAATGACATGAGAGAGGATAATTGGGGAAGTATAACTTAATTTGTGGTATTGGTGAAGACCTTTCTGACAAAATGGTATTTACATCACGATCTGATAGATGAGGAGGCATTATTCAGTCCAGAGTAGGTAAGAGTAGTTCAGATGGAGGGAATAGCACCTGCAGAAGCTCTGTGTTGGGAAGGTTTATGAACCATTTAAGGAGGAGACAAGGAATGGATATGGGTAGCTGAGTTAGGAGGCTATGGGAGTAATTCAGTCTAGAAATGAGGTAGTCTAGAGACTAGACCAGATGAGGTTAGTGGCCATACAGTTACAAGTGAATGGATTTTAAGAAACACTGGGGCGCCTGGGTGGCGCAGTCGGTTAAGCGTCCGACTTCAGCCAGGTCACGATCTTGCCGTCGGTGAGTTCGAGCCCCGCGTCGGGCTCTGGGCTGATGGCTCAGAGCCTGGAGCCTGTTTCCGATTCTGTGTCTCCCTCTCTCTCTGCCCCTCCCCCGTTCATGCTCTGTCTCTCTCTGTCCCAAAAATAAATAAACGTTGAAAAAAAATTAAAAAAAAAAAAGAAATACATAAATGATAGAATCAACTATGACTTGGGGATGAACTGAGTATAAGGGGAAAAGGAGGTATTGACAAAATGGGGCTATTGATAAAAATGGGTGAATTGGAATCTATCAGATTAAACTGTTATTGTTATATTTTATCATCTATGAACATGGCAAGGCAGTTTGTGTGCTTATGATGGTGTGCTAAGAGTACTAATTTTTTTCTAAGCTTTTCAATTGTAAGATTCTTAGAAATGAGATTTTTAAACTTCTTTTCTTGGTATATCTTCAGAGTTTTTAGCCTTCTAAACTCAGTTGAGTCAATTTTATGTGGAGAAAGAAATATTTAATTTTAGAGAAAAAAAAATCTTAGGTATTCATTTGGTGGGGGGAATGACTTAGAGTTTTCTTGAAGGCAGAGATATAAAATGTAATTACTTGCCAATTTGCCTTTGGGTCGTTATTTTTTGTAGGGATTGGGGAAAATACAAAATTCAATTAAAGGGCATGATTGCTCATTTACATAGTTCCTTAAGTGTATGCCATAGAGACCTTTCAAAAGATATGTTAAAAAGGTAAATCGTACTTGATTATCTGACTCTGGGGTATATGTATAGAACTTGCCTGTTTGGTAAGATTCAAACAGGAAGATACACAGTTTAAGTTCCATTAGTAATCATTGTATCTTAGTAATTTAACTGGTTTCCAACAGACAGAACCAAGGATAATCCTATTTGCACATAGCATAGAGCCTGGTTTAGGTCTTCTTTGGTTATGACTTGAGAATTTGAAAACGAAATACCTGAGAAGAATCAAACCAGTGTTATAGTGAAGCTAAAAGCAGGTTTACTGAGCAGCTCACTTTATCATGTGTCTAACAAATTATATGTGAAATGCAGCTTTTACTATGAGATGATCACTATATTTCCTTACTAAAGTTGGTGGATAAACTTGATAGCCATGAATGACAAAGGAAACTTTGAGGTTCAATTGTTGGATTCTGTGTTTTTATCTGCTAAACTGACCATTGACGTTCATATTGTAGACTTTTTTTTATTGACTTAATATTTTTAAGAGCAGTTTTAAGCTCACAGCAAAATTGAGCAGAAAGTATAGAGAGTTCTTATATACCCCTGACCCCCACACATGCACAGCCCATCCCATTATCAACATTGCCCACCAGAGTGGTAAATTTGTTAAAATTGACAAACCTATGTTGATTCATCATAATAGCTCAAATTCCATAGTTTACAGTATGCTTTATTCTTGGGGTTGTACATTCTGTGCATTTGGACAAATGTGTGACATTATTCATGCTTATGGTATGATAGAATATTTTCATTGCCCTAAAAATCCTTTGTGATGGGAATTCTCTGCCTGTTCATCCCTTCTCCACTCAACCATTAGGAACCACTGATCTTTTTACTGCCTCTGTAGTATTACTTTTTCCAGAATATCCTATAGTTGGAATTACACAGTATGTAGCTTTTTCAAATCAGCTTTTTTTCAGCGAGTAATATGGATTTTAACGTTTTCCCTCTACTGCCGACCCCTCGTGTCTTTTCATGGCTCGATAGCTCATTTCTTTTTAGCACAGAATAATATTCCGTTGTCTAGATATCTGTTCACCTACTGGAGGACATCTTAGTTTCTTCTAAGTGTTAGCCATTATGACTAAAGCTGCTATGTAAGTATTTGTGTACAGGTTTTTGTGTAGATATGTTTTCAACTCCTTGGAGTAAATATCAAGCAATATGATTGCTGGATCACATGATTGAAAGTATTTTTAGTATTATAAGAAACTGAACTGTCAGCCAAGTGGCTGTACTATTTTGCATTCCCATCAGCACTAAATGATACTTCTTGTTTCTCCATATCCTCACCAGTTAATATTCTGGATTTCTACCATTCTATTAAGTGTGAGTGGTATCTAATAGTTTTAGTCTACATTTCCCTGATGACTATGATGGAGTGAACTTTATTAATATCATCAGAAATAGTTAGAAGACATTTTACTCTAAATTGCTTAAGATAAATTTTGTTGATCAACGGAAAAAAGTGTTTAAATAAGAAAATAAGACAATTTAATATGCATTTTTTAAACATTTTAACTGAAAACACAAATTAGTCTGATTTGCTAATATTTTGTGTGGGACTAAGGGCTTTTCTTCAAGTAAGAATCTGTTAATTTATTAATCTTTTAATCTTTTAATTTGTTCTATGTTACCTTTAAAAAATTTTTTTTAACATTTATTTATTTTTGAGAGAAAGAACATGAGCAGGGGAGGGGCAGAGAGAGAGGCAGATACAGAATCCAAAGCAGGTTCCAGGCTCTGAGCTGTCAGCACAGAGCCTGACATGGGGCTGGAACCCATGAACTGTGAGGTCATGACCTGAGCTGAGATCAGATGCTTAACTGACTGAACAACCCAGGTGCCCCTCTACATTATCCCTTCTTATATAAACCATGCCTATAATTCATCACTTATGATGACTTAGACACTTAAGAAAATAATCTAAGTGCATACTTCATTTAGTGTTTTATTTTTTTTGTCATTACTGTAGTTTCTTGTTGTATAGCAGCAATTTTTTATGATTCAGCTTTATCAAATGTTTCCAAAGCTTTTTTTTTAATTAAAAAATTTTTATTTTATTTTTGAGAGAGAGAGAGAAGGTATGAGTGGGGAAGGGGCAGAGGTAGAGAGGGGGACAGAGGATCTGAAGTAGGCTCTACACTGACAGCAGAAAGCCCCGTGCAGGGCTTGAACTCACAAACCATGAAATCATGACCTGAGCTGAAGGCAGACGCTTAACCAATGGAGCCACCCAGGCGCCCCTTTCCAAAGCTTTTATTTAAAATTTTTCATAGAAACACAAGCTCTTTTCATGTATTTTTTTAAAGTTTATTTATTTATTTTGAGAGAGAGAAAGCAAGTGGAAGAGGGGCAGAGAGAGAGAGAGAGAGAGAGAGAGACAGGAGAGAGAGAGAATCTCAAGCAGGCTCAGCACTGTCAGCACAGAGCCTGATGCAGGGCTCAAACTCATGAACTGTGAGATCATGACCTGAGCCAAAGTTGGATGCTCAAGCAACTGAGCCACCCAAGTGTCCCCCAGCTCTTTTTAAATAAATACTTAAATTTCATTGGTTTATACATTATTTAATTAAAACTCACAAAATTACAATAATTATAAAGGGTGTAAGAAGGTTTGGGAACAAGCACAACTGATTTTTGAAAATTGTACAACTTGAAGGGAATAGAAGTAGATGAGTGTGCTAAAGATGAGTCCATTTAAACTATGAGTTTTGGTGAGTTGTAGTATTAGTCTTTACATTTTACAGAGAGACTGAATATTGTTGGTAAAGTTGAGGTTAAGTTGGTTCAGTTGGCAATGTCTAGAAATCACAACCTTGTAGATTTTGATTGACATGATTGGCCTGTGGGAAACTGATAGGATAATCTAGTTCCCTGCATTATGATTGATTATCCAAGTTATTTTCTAACTTCTCCTTCATAGAAGCCTCCGTCATAACTTAGGACTTGGAACATAGGACTGTGCTTCATAGGCAAAACTAAAATTTTTACTTTATAACCATGTGTGGGTTTTATAATATACTTAATATAATAAATATAATTCATGTGTGTTAAAACTAATATTTTTTTTAATTTTTTTTTCAACTTTTATTTATTTTTGGGAGAGAGAGCATGAACGGGGGAGGGGCAGAGAGAGAGGGAGACACAGAATCGGAAGCAGGCTCCAGGCTCTGAGCCATCAGCCCAGAGCCTGACGCGGGGCTCGAACTCACAGACCGCGAGATCGTGACCTGGCTGAAGTCGGACGCTTAACCGACTGCGCCACCCAGGCACCCAAAACTAATACTTTTAAATGAAGAAATTTATGCTTTGGAACATATTTATGAATGATCAGTTTTTGAAAACCCTTGAATCCTGGCCTCCTTAGCTCCCTAACCTAATCTTTGGTCATTCATTTCATGGTTTGAAAGATTAAATGACAAATTGCTGTTCCCACTGTTTAATTGTCTTGCCTTTGCCGTGGCCATTTCCTTTATTGATATGATCTTTCCACTTTTGATTAATTGGCTTTCTAATATAGTATCCTTAAAAACTCCGTTCATGTGTGGTTTTCTTCAGGAAACTCTTGGCAACACCCAGTTTGGGCTCATTTCTCCTGATTTTTGATACCATGGCACCCTTTTAACTGTGTATATTTGTACATTGGATTGTACATATTTGAAAGGTAAGCACTGTGTCTCATTTAACTTTATACACAGGACTCATCAAGGTGAACATGCTGGACACTCAGTGCTTGTTCAACTGAAGAGCCATGTGCTGAAGCTCATGTTTTGCAAAGTTCAAAACAACCATGCGGGTCTAGATCTTTATGATCTGCCCTTACGAAGGTTGGCTTTAGACAGCAGACACTTGGCAAAGGAGTAGAAAAAGGATAATGTGAAAATTGCATTTTAAAATTGCTGTTAGTATAATAGATTTGTTATCTTGGCTGCATACTGTTATTGTCATATTAGGCCATGAAAAGTTTGGGTCAGCTACAGTAGATACACAAATGGTAGAAGCTTAAATATGTTCATCTACAGTTGAGCATTTTAATCTTCCCAGACTACTTTTTGGAAATCTTAGATTGCCCTCAAGTAGCTAAAGAAAACTGAAGGTGGGGGAAGTTTTCATGCAGCGCAAATAGTTAACTGATTTTTTTAAGTCGTAAAAAAAAATGTATTATTACATTTTACATTATTACAGCTTCATTGTAATAAACTGATAATTTAATTACCTAATATAGTACTGTCTAATGGGAGAAACAAAGGCATTGTTGAAGGAATATTAACCGAAGAATCCAGTAATTTGGCTCTATTCCCAGTGATGCCTTATTCTAACTTTGTGGCCTTCAGTAAATTGCTGAAACTTTCTGTGATTCAACTTCCAAATATGCAGGCTGGTAGTTCTCATCTGTGGGTGATTTTGTTTCCCAGGGGACATATGGCAGCATCTGGAGACATTTTGATTATCATGATTTGGATGACATTACTGGCCATTCAGTGGATAGAGACCAGATCTACTGCTAACCTACCTACAGCAAAAGAAAAGCTGCCAACAACAAAGAATTACCCACCTCAAATCTCAGTAGTAGCAAGACTGAGACATCCTACGTTAGATCATCTATCTTATGAGGGACTGACTTTTCCAACCTAAGTGTCTCTTATTCTAAAACTTAGGCTGATCATGTATTTTTTTTCTTGCTTTAAATGACCTGAGTAATGTAAAGATGAGGACGTTCAATGAATTCAGTTGTTCAATAGGTCTTTAAGTGGTGTTTTAGTGATTTAGAATTAATTAAATAATATAAGCAGAGGGGGGAAAAAGTCAAAATTTACTACTCTGCCCTTCCCTTTTTCTGATTCAGCATACTCAAATATTAAAGTTCAATATAACTGTAGAAAACACAGGATAGAGGAGGATGTTTTATCTTTTCAGTAGTGTGACAGTTTCCCAATGCTAACTGTCAGATAGGTACTAGTAGCATTTATAGAAAAAGGGGAGAAAACTGTTTCATGTTGGAGAGCTTAAGTACTATAATTTATTTGAAAACCATATTTCAGTAAATAGCTTTAGGGGTGGATATACATCCCTATGATTTAAAGTAAGATTCATCAGTGGTATAAAAATATTTTAGTATACTGAATTTTATGGCATGGGACAGTTAAGAATGACCATCAATGCTAGTAGAATTCTAAATTATTTTGGAGGAAATGTGTATTGTGAAATTCTTGGTGGTGATTAATGGTTATAACCTATCGGCTCCATATTTTTATGATCTAGAGGTTGATTTAAGGAACCTGAGAAGAGGTTTCAAAAGCAACAATATAGGTACCAAGTACACTTTTCTAAGCATAAGATAGTTTTTCATTTGTTGTCTAATGGTGGAGCATTTGACAGCATTTGTTGTCTACAAGGGCTTTTAAAGGCTGTGGTGAAAGCATGTAACACTTGAAGTACCTACGGAAGAAGTTGGAGTGGGTTTCTGTCTTTTGCCTTGTTACCTTTCCCTGTTTCTCCCTCTCTGCTTGCCTATTCCAACCCCATGCACACTTACCCTGCATGGAACCCCCGCTGAAGCCCATGCCAAGTTCCTTTGATGGTGGTGCCATGTCTTAATTGTCTGTCTCTTTTGGCTGGCCTGTGCCGGTTCTAAATTACTTTCCTGTCCTCAGCCTCTTTCCCTCAGGCAGCCCTGGAATAGTTTCTGCTTTTTGTTTTGTCATTGAGTCCTTCTCTCCATTCCCCCCTCTTCCTGCTCCCCCTCTCCCTTCCTTCCAACCTGGCTTGGTATTTAAAACTTGTGTGGTTGTGTAGCTACATTTTGCGTAGCATTTGTAGTTGTTTAGAGAAGGAAAGAAACCTTCCCAACTTACCTCATCCTGCCACACTGTTGGAACCCATTCATCCTTCAGTCTATTAAAATATTTCACTTTCATTTTATTACCAAAGAAGCTCAAACAGCTAACTGATGGGTCTCCTGGTTTTCTTTCCACCCCAGCAAGATCAGTTTCTCAAAACCAATGTTCCCTTTCCCTACCCTAATTATTATGTAGCATGAGATTTGACAGAGCAAAGAAAGGAGATGATTACAGAATAATTCCTTTACTCTGTGTTGAAATACATTTGTGGCATTACTGTCTTAAGGAAAACCAAACACTTGGCTCAAAATTGAGAAAAATGTGAGTTAGCAAGCTGATCTCTAACTCCCCATGATAAAAGAAATAGAGTGTGTCACAGCTGTCAGTAGTGCTTGTACAGTTCTTTCTCTACTGCTATGTCAATTAGTTTTATCCCCTCAAAATAGAACTGGTGTATGGGAAAAATTTAAGCTAGCAGTTGAGATTCTGGGCTACCTCCATCATTGGATTTAACTCCATAGTGTTTCCCAAGGGTCTGTACATCCCTGGTTTGCAATTCAGAGTTGTAGTCTTAATCTCTTTTTTTCATGTGCTGAAAAGGCAAATAATAAAGGAATGGATGCTCCTCTTTCTCTGCTTTGTCATCCTGACCCTGGCTGTGCTGATTGACTTCTTTATTCATGATGCAAGGTCCACTTACCTGTATTGTTCCCAGATAGGCATCATTTTTCATATCCTTCTTTTTATTGGTCAGCACTATATTGAGTAGTCTTGGAACTCACTTACCTGGCATGCTCTAACTGTGCTCTAGCCAGCATACTTTCAAATAAAAATGCTTATGGTTGTCAGAACCGAATGGACATGCCTGTATTTCTGATTGGCTCCAAAATTTGTTGATGCTCTGAAGGAAATTGTCAACTGTTCTATTTATAGAAATGGTTTATTCAGCTTATCTAGTAAGCTGCCATGTGGTACCTTGGTATGCCATGAAATGGGTAATCAAAGCTTAGGGACTAATTTCCAAGAACTAATAAAACAAATGTGATATGTAAAATGAGCTTTATTTGGGATAGTAGACATGAGTAGTTGGGACACTGAGAAGGATTTTGCCTTTCTCTCAGCTCTTTGGTAGATAGCAGTTTTTAAACAGGTATGTCCAGTAAAGTACTTTAAAATGCTTTGCTTTTATAATTATTTTATTTAAAAATCAGTATGGACTCGAAGAATAAGAATGAAATGACTCCAATTATCCCTTTGCTACTCTTATACTGCTCTTGGCAATATACTTTCAGATAATCATAGAAATAGAAATGGAGTCAGTCATATATATGAAATTTTAAAAAAATGAATATATCATCTATGTATCTATCATCTATGTATCTATCATCTATGTATCTATCATCTATGTATCTATCATCTATGTGTCTATCATCTATGTGTCTATCATCTATGTGTCTATCATCTATGTATCTATCATCTATGTATCTATCATCTATGTATCTATCATCTATGTATCTATCATCTATGTATCTATCATCTATGTATCTATCATCTATCTATCTGTTTATCTATCTATCTGTTTATCTATCTATCTGTTTATCTATCTATCTATTTATCTATCTATCTATGTATTCAGCTTGTTTTTTCAGTTAATAGGTCTTGGAGCATGTTACATGTCAGGATATGTAGGTCCATCTCATTCTTTTTAACAGCAGTGTGGTACTATGGATCGTAGAAAAAATGTGCCATAATTTAGGTAAGTCTTCCACTATTGATAAACGTAAGGCTCTTTCCAGTATTTCATCATTATAAATAGCAACTTGGTTAACATTGTTGTATATATATCTTAGAGTAAATAGGCTGACATTTCTGTAGGATTTATATGTAGCAATGGAATTTATCACTCAATAGTGATACATATTTTGGATTTTGATATTCTCAAATTGCTTCTCCCCAGATATTCTTGTAATTGACATGTTCAACAGCTTTGAATATGAGTGCTTACTTCCCCCACACCCACTCAGTGACCAGTACTTTTCCTTGATGGCAAAAAGTTTTAAGGTTCTTTGGTGTTTGGGCCCATAATCCCCAACCTGACCATACTCACCAAATAGATTCCTACTGCACTCCATGGAGAGCATAAAAATAAACAAAATTCTGGGGTTAGATATCTTTTGAGCAGCTTAACCAAACTTACGCAAATGAAGTGACTGTTATCAGCAGAGTCTTCTGCTCACCCTTGTGCTAAACATGCAGACAGGCTGGATCACATGGAGAACTCCTGCACAAAGCTGGATTGTCTTGAAACAGTTGGCAAGTAAAAGATTTTTTCCACTTCTTATTCCAAATTCCCAGCCTGAGTCTTGGATCTAACAACTTCCATTTGAAGAAAAAGTTCACACCTACTAGTGTTCAAGTGATAGCATTTGCTTTGAGACTTAGTAGTCACCCTTCTCAGATCTTCTCAAGCAAGACAGCAGCCCCTGGACCTGGGAGCAAGCGTGTGAGAGAGTCTGGTAGAAAGAGCACCCCCTCCCAACCCTGTGTACACATATGCACAGAGACAGAGCAAGACAGAAGGAAACATTTTTCCAAGGGAGTCCAAAAAATGAGCAAGGAGAATGAGTAAGAGTGTTAACTGAGTGGTATCCCAGCTACTGAGTGGGGTGAATTTCTTTTAAGAAAAGTCTTAAATCTTGATCACCCGTAGCCTATTACTTGATAGAATGAGAGGTAGAGGGGCAGGTGATAGGAGAACCTTAAACTTCCAGTAGGAATTGTTACACATTGTATTAGATGTGTACCCCTTATCTTTGGGTTCTTGCCCATACTTGCTTTACAGCTAAAACTCGATATATTTATATTTTGGTTTTTTTTCAGATCTTATTATTTACTACATTTTGCTTTGCTTTATATTTGCCTAATGCATCTCCTGATACGTTATTTGCTCTATAACAACAAATCCACTTGAAAAAAATCCAACCTTAACCTTTTCATTCAAGTATGTGTTTTTTAAAAAAAAATCATATGTATGGATAAGACATAATACACAGAAGTAATTGTATGCTGCAATTATATCTGGGTTCCTTGTCATCTTTGTCACCTACTTCCTGTATTATATAAACATTCAGTTTATTAAAAGCATAGAAATACTTTTTAAAACTGTGCCTTAGTAGGAAATTGGCAGCCAAATTATTTGTCTTCTACTTTAAAAATTAATGTACATATACACAGTAAATTCTAAAATAAGCCAGCTCAACTTCCATACCAATTCAGGAAGTCATCTATAAGTAGATTCTCATGAGGAAGAATTAATAAAATCTGTTATATTACTTAAAGGGTCACTCCTTTTGTTAAATACCTACCTCTTTTCCACACTTGCCATTTTCCCTCATTTGTTGTGGTTGCTTACAAGACAGTTGGGACATATATTTCTGCTACCTTTTACTTTCACATGTAGGATAGAACTCTGGAAAATTAAAGGCTTTTGTGGTATCATCCTTGACTAAAACTGTGATCTAGATATTTAAAAACAATTTTATATTAGGCAATTTTTAAAATCAGTTTATTTGTATAAATCAAGAATTTTTCCCCCATAAAGTTCTTCCATTTTTTTCCCCCTGTAAGCCACTTGAAATGGAACTACAAACTGTACAATTCCTAAGTACTTTATAAATATGATAAAGCTGTGTTTTGTAGTTTGAGATGACTCTGCAGGTAGCAACAAAATCTATTTGGAGAATGAGCTATTATACACCCACAGTGTGGATTTGATGAAATGGTAGGCAATTAAAGTTTACATAAACATGTACTATTTTAGAATAGCTCATATATAGCAAAGATAATTGGATTTTTTTCTGTACAGTAACCAACCAGTTAGACTATAGGAATAAAAACGCTATAAAACTTATTTATGAAGACTGTCATTAAAAGATCTAGCTCTTGTTAATATGGAGAATTTTGGGGGGTGTGAGTGGGCAGATGAGTAATTGAAAAAATAGCATCAACGGAACTGCAAAACAGCTTATTTTTCACAATTGGGAGCTTTTGAGGCTGTGTAGGAGACTGTGCACTTTTGAAAGAGCACTGGGACAGGAGCAGGAAGATCTGGTGTTGGACTTGGCTCTCATGTAAATTAGTCATGTCACTTGTTCCTCCAAGTCTCAAATTGCTCAAATTAAAAAGAAGGGCTCTGTACTGCAGAGCAAGGTCTTAATAAATGCTTATTGAATGAATGAAACTTAAATTCCTTTCCAAGATTAGGAAATTTCACTAGGAATAAAAGAATAAACAAAAAAGACAGCATCACAGATTAAAAAAAAAAAAACCTCCAGCCAAACATTCTATTTTTAGTTTAAATTTTTATATTTACAGATTTTCTAAAGAATACATTTTCTTAGATTGGGCACAAAATGACTTCTGGTCTCAGAATACAATGCCATATTAACTGGTTGAGAAAGAGTCTTGTATTCTACAGAAATACAACTCTGGATAATGCCAAGTTGTCACAGATGGGGATGAATTAGTTGTCCAAAACATGCAAGTATGTGATGCATAAAGCAACTTTGGCAGCCTGTGGGAAAGATCTTATCAATGAAGTACACAAAACTGTGAATGTTTACTTCACACAGGAAATGGCTTCAGAGACCAGAAAACTAAGTTGTCTTAGAAACTCCTATAACAGATATTTTAATTGTAGTATTGATACATAAAGTGAAGTCAGAAACAAAGGAAATGTATTCTGCCCTTACTTTTTAACTTGCTTAGTTGTCTGTTTTCAAAAAGATGGTTAATATCTAGAATGGAGTAAAATATTTTTGTGCAAATTGCCATAGATTTTTGCTGAAAAGCTATATGATATTCAATCTATTTTACAAAATGGTGAGCTTTCTCATCATAAATTATCTTTTTACTTGAAATCAAAATAAGTTCACTGGTATCAATTAATGAAATAGGGAAGGAATATGTACCAACTGTCTGTATTTTCATACACAAGATCCTAAATCTTTTACTTAAGGAATCAGATGGTAGCTGTTACTGGTTTACAAATAAAAAGTAAGTTTTTCAATCCACTCAGTAGTCAGCCATCTAGGAAAATAGGCAAATACTGAATTACTTGATGATCTCTGAAGCAGTATTTATTGAGGGCCTGCTATGGGTATGGTTAGGCTAGACTCTCTGTGTGCATAATTCCCATTTAATCTTCTAACTACCTTGTAATATGTATTTTTATGTTTTGATGTATAAGCTAAGGCTAAGAGATATGAAATGATGTGGCCAAGATCTTATATAAGTTAATAGGGTAAGGTGAAATTTAAACCCAGTTGACTTCCATAATGGCACCATGCTGTCACATATAATTAACTGGAGACGACTATCTAAGGACAGAGTGGACATTTTATGATAAATAAGATGTGTCTGAGATAGGATAAAGAGTGTGGTAAGAAGAACTAGGATAATGTCCAGGCCTCACAAGTGAGGGGCCAAGTTAGATATGGAGTTAAATATTGACAACCATATTTAGAGCCTTACATGAAAATTGGAAACCCTCAATTATGGACACGAACATATTTCCACATAATTTATCTAATGCAATTTGGCAAATGATCCAAAGTATGCCTGCCTTTGTTTTCAGTTGTTGTTTTTTTTTTTTTTTTAATTTTTTTTTCAACATTTATTTATTTTTGGGACAGAGAGAGACACAGCATGAACGGGGGAGGGGCAGAGAGAAAGGGAGACACAGAATTGGAAACAGGCTCCAGGCTCTGAGCCATCAGCCCAGAGCCCGATGCGGGGCTCGAACTCACAGACCGCGAGATCGTGACCTGGCTGAAGTCGGACGCTTAACCGACTGCGCCACCCAGGCGCCCCTCAGTTGTTTTTTTTAAAGGGAATGATATGATTCTGGATTTTTGATTATTTACAGCCTATTGACTGGACATTTTCAGATGTTTACCTGTAACATGTGTGTGTTATTTTCTAAAATATTACATATTACTTCAAAGCTTAAACTGTACAAAATATTTTATCATAAGACTTGTTACCAAAATTAACCATCTTATGAAGATATATCATTGAGAAATTTGGACTGGTCAAATCATTAGGCAGAGAAATGTAATCTAATCATCCATACCTCAGGCACGCACTAATGATGGGCAGATTAGTTGCACCATGCTCTGCTGTGGTTGATGTGATATTTTGTAAGATGAACATAGATTATTTGAAAAAGAGTAACATTTAGAAGTGAAATACAATGTAATAGAGACTGAAAATTTGAATTGGAATACGAAAAATGACTGAAGAGGACAACTTTGGAAAATGTATAAGCAGATTTTCTGAAATATGTGCTTAAAAACAGAAAAATAAGTCTGAAGATGCAGTTGAGAAAGAAAAATAAAGATATGGAAAATGGTGATTGGCTCCAGAAGATTCACAGAGCTCATTCATTCAGTACAATATGATTTGATAGAAGTAACGAATAAAATGGCTACAGAAAACCAAGATATTCTGTTAATATTGATACATTGAGTTTCACTAATTTAACTCATGGATGTACTGTAATGAGTACCTTTCTCTTTTTCTCTTTTATTCTTTTTGTATTTGCTCTTACCAATATATTGGGTGCTGTCCTTGGTGCTGAACTAGTGTTGCCTGTGAAAGGTTGTAGCAATGTTTTTCTTTTCAGAAGAAAAGGGTATCTTGTTTCCTTACCTTGCACTGTGTTTGGATTATATATGCAATATATAATATTTCAGTAATATTTCTTGTTACTGCCATTTCCAAGTTTGGGATTTCAATAGTGGTCCCAAACTTGGCTAAAATTGAGCTCCTGATAATTCCCCAAACGAATTCCTCCCCATCTCCGTTAATGGCAGCTCTGTTCTGTGTTACTCAGGCAGACACCTTTGATATCATTCTTTACTGCACTGTCTTTCATATCCCACCCACATTTTATTGGGTCTACCTTCAAAATATATTCGGAATCTGACCAGTTTTCACCACCCTACTGTGACCATCCTGTGCAAGCCACCATTATCTCACTGTTAGACTTTTCACTGGTCTTCCTCTTATGTCCTGCCCCCACCTCATTTGACTTTCAAAGTCTGTTTTCAACCCAGAAACCAGAGTCATTTTGTAAAGTGTTAAAGTCCTATCATATAACTTATTTTCTGCAATCCTATGATTGCTTCATTCGTTAGTCAGAGTAAAAGCCAAGGCTTTATAATGGCCCTTGCATGATGTGGCTTTCTTTACTGTTCTGTGTTGAACTTATCTACTTTTCATGTCCTCATGTACTTTGTTTTAGCCACCTAGGCCCTTTTGATGATCCTTGAACTCACCCAATTATGTTCTTGCTTAAGACCTTTGAACTTCTGATTTCCCTTCCGCCTGGGTTGTTTTCTCATCATTATATATATGGCTCACTTCCTCACTTTCTTCAGGTCTTTATTCAAAATCTCTTTCATTGGCTTTTCTCTGGTCTTCTTATCTAAACTTGTTAAAAAAAATCACAAGAAGCCCCTGCCCATTAATAATTATACTACCCCTTCCTTGACTTTTTCCCTTAGCATGTCTATGATCCAACAAACTATGTATTTTAATTAAATGTATTATTTTTTGTTTCTCTCTCTAAAATGTAAACTCAAAGTAGGGATTTCTTTTTCTGCTTTCTCTACTTCTATGCCTAGAATAATGCCTTGTACATAGTAGGAGCTCAACAAATATTAACTGAATGGATCTAATTTACAAATGATTGATTTGGAGGGAAATTAAATGTCAGTATTTGATATGTACAGACACGTCTCATTCTGTAAAACTGTGAGGTAACAAAGAAAATATTTTTAGCATTGATTGCTTTATAGTTTGGATTCTGGTATTGGTATTGATAAAATAGGTATGAAGTCCATCCATTTAAGATACAGGGGACGTTAGCAGAAGCTCCAGTGCAGGTGAGCTCCCCAGGAGAAAACTTACATGAAGTCCCTTTATCCAATATATATTTGCCTTCATTGTTTAACCCTACTTCTAACATGTGTCTTAGAGACATTGAAGGCTTCTAGGGGTGTAGGGCTGAGAAAGGTATTTCCCTGAAACTATTAAGGATGGAAAGAGGTAGGTTGTATCTGTCTTACTTCTAGAAACAATATTGAATGTGTGTTCCTGATTAATTTTTTTTTTTTTTATAAATGAGCACCAGCCACAAGGGGGTGCTGGGCATTTATATTCAGAGTAGGGTCCACAGTCTCATTTGGCTTGGCCAGTTAGGATGTCTACTGTAACTTCATACCATTTCCTTATTTATGTCCCCTTTAGCATTTTGTACAGAACTTACATATATTTAATATTTTCCTCATTCACCTCTTCCCCAATATTTTCTGCAGTTGGAGAGGGAAATTATGGGAGCTTTTGGTTTCTCACCTTTAAGTACTGTGTTTAATTATTGATAACCTCATTCCCATTTGCCAAGGGGCAGTGACTCATGCAGGAGGGGTTATGGCACTGCAGCCCTGCTATTGCTTTCCCACCTTTAGCAATCCCTAACTTTCATAAAAAAAAAAAAGTGTAAAAGTGTTTTAAGTGATTTTGCCAATGTGTGTAACAGACTTTAAGGACAAAAAATGTTCAAAATTACTTGTATTTTGTACTTGTTATTAGTATTTGTACTTATGAGTCCTTGTTTTTTTCAAATTTTTGGTTTTATGCTATTTTAGTTTAGGAAAATAGCCCACACAACACCACCTTATTCTTTATAATTTTTGTAATGATTGATTGTAAAGGTAATGGGAGGATCAGTATTCCATTACCAAAAATTAAGCAGGAATCAGGTAAAAACAAGGGGCAAAAAGTAGAAGTAGAAATACATATACAAATAATTTTTTTCTCTCTAACCTAAATAGCTTACTAGATCCTTAAATTAAATTTTGTTCTTCTTTTGTTAGGAAAAAGTACCCTTATAGAGTACTCTGCTGGTAGAGATCCACGTGCAAAAAAACATATCTTGATTTCTTTGGAATATATTACCATATGGAAAAACTGAGTCAATTATATGTTGTCATAATGTAGGGGTTAAAGTCAAGTTCTTTGATGTTACAGACCTTGGTTTAAAACTGACTCTGCTGTTTGTTAGGTGAGTTACTTCAGGCAAGTTACTTATTAGGTCTCTCTTGATCTTCAATTTCCTTACCTAATGAATTTAATAATCCCTACCCCATAAAGTAATTGTGAGGTTTGCTAGAGATTTTTCTATCTATATCTGTATCATCAGTAGTACTTGTGCCGTTCTTTATATATTCATATAAAAATACACGTGCACATGTGTATGTATAATGACCAACAGCACAAAGTACGGCATGCAATGGCTGCTCTGTGGAAGTTAGTTCCCTTCCACTTTCATATCACACTTTTTAATTTAGTTGTTAGATTATTCCAGTCCTAGTGGAAAAGTTAGAAATTGACTTTGTTCTCCCTTAGCATGGTACAATATGTGTATAGGAATTCTGTCATCAGAATTTTTAGATTGTAAGCAAAAATCAATATTTTGCTTTATGAAGATGATGTCTTTATTACTCCTGGGCGGAATTCAGAGAAGAAATCGTACAAGGTAATTCACTCAATAGTAAGTCGTGCATATAGAATTATGCTTGATTGAAACATCACAGGAAGAATCAACTTTAAGTGTAGTGAGCTGCACAAAAAAACTTTGTATGCCATTCTTTCTTTGGCTCAATGAATGCCAAGACCTAGTCCTCAATGAAATCAGGGCCATAGCTTTTAGTGATGCACTGTTCATGTAAGAGTATGTCACTCCATATTTTCTATAGGTTTCACAGGTCACGTGTCCACAATTTAAGATACTGCCCCATGTTAGAGAGTGATCACAGTACTATATTTAAGTCTTGGCTCTTCTGCTCTATAATTGTGTGACCTTGGACAAGTCCATTAATTTGCTTGAAATACGGTTCTTGTCTAAAAATAAGAGTGTAATTTTGCCTATTGCATATCCTTGTATTGGGGCTTATGTGAAAATATAGACATGAGAGCCTTTATAAACTGTAAAATGCTCTCTAAATGTAAGATTTTTTTTTTATTGCCAGACTGGTGGTTTCTTCTTTCACTTGTCAACCATGTTTCTGGAGCAATATAGAGTAGCTGTTTAAAGTAGAGAATATATAAGAGGCCCCAGATGATGTGGGGAAACCATCTCTCTCTCTGCTTTCTTTTTCAAATGGCAGTGGTAAGAAGTCTGAAATGGAAAACCAGGGGATTAATTAGGAGGTGATTCTATATTTTCTACAGAAAATGAATGATGTTTTTAGGATGCTTTGGAAGTTTAACAGTATGCAGGAGTTTACTACATTTTTCTATGTGTTTCAGTATATTTTTTTGTGTAGGACCCAAACAGATTCTATCTAATCCCAACATGCCTTTTCCTTTACTTGGGATAACACTACGGTAGGTTCTGTCACCCCTGGGGCTGCCTCCTGGGCAATAATGAACATCATGTAGGCCCTCCAGCCTCTCATTCAGGGCTCTTTCGTCATCCTCTTTGACTAAACAAGGGTTCCATACAATGTTTTTCTTCTGCCATCAGTTGTGACCTGGCTACTGAGACAATGTTTCTCACGTTTTATTTCACTACTACAGCATATTTATCTTAAGACATAGTTAATCTGACTTATATTCATTGGTGGCTCTGCCATGAATTTGCTTTTACCTTATGCACCTACTTTGAGCCCAAAAGTCTGGTGGATTTTTTTAAAGAGATTTTTGAAACTGTTTGTTTCTTTTTTGGCTGTCTCAGTGAGATAACAAAGCTTTTATAAGAAAGCTTTTATAAGAAACCTGTCTCTTGTGGAAAGTAAGCTAGACCTATACATTAGTGAGTAGCATAAAAATATATTTCTCTCTCATGAAGAGCTTAACATGTAGATAGTACATATTAAAGTTTTAATGTGTTTACAACTTGTTTTGTTACAGTGCCTTTTCTGTTGCATTGTAACTTGGCTAAATGTGCTATTTTAAATTGATATTTAAAAGTGTATAAAGATCCTGTGGCTATTGATAAAAGTATGTAAGTAGAAAACACTGTGACATTTAACACATTGCCACAGTATACTGGGTGATTTTTCTTTGACGTTGTTGCAAACATCCCATAGTTGATATTTAGCCATTTTCCTGATGCCAGGTGCCTTCTGAGTATATTGATGCTTGTGAATTTCATGTTTCAGAGGTATCTGAAGAGGGCCCCTTACAAAAACAAAACATTTCCTCTATCAGTTTTCTGATGGAGATGTGCTAAAATTCCAGATTGGTTCCTTTTGAGTTTTTGTTTTTGAACAGATAGCTTCATAAGTAAAGTCACTCAGTGAATATTTCTGTATGCCTACTATGTGATATGTACCACAATCAGTCACTTCTACTATGTGATATGTACCATTTCTACTGGGGATAAAACAATGAGCTGGTTTCAATGGGACTGGGGAGGAAGAAAATAATTTGAAAACACTGGGCTCCTGAGTCTAGTAATAAAGGGCTGACACAAGGAAAGGGGTATGTGCAAGTTTGACCATAGGATATGTTTAGTAAATTCTTAAATGTAGTTGGTGAAATAAATCTGTAATCCCGGCTGCATCCTATAGTGGACTGCCTACTGGCCTAGATGTAGGCAGACATGGGTTTTGAATGGCTGTCAGCCACTAAGCCATTTAGCTATGACCCCTTGAACAAGTCGCTTCACTTCTCTGGGCTACAGCTTATTAGTGGAGTGATAGAGTAGAACTAAATAATTTATAAAATGAATATCTTTTCTTAAGCCTATACACCTGAATTTTAATGAACACATTGTTAATATTTATCGGGAAGTTAAAATATACACGTCACCATCTTTATTCCCATATTACAAATGATATGATTTGTAAGTTAACAATCTTCTAATATGCTCTGGTGTCAGAGTCAGGATTTGAACTGAGACTCATTAGTCTCAGCTATCCCTATGCTTACCTGGTATGCTGTAAAGCCTGTGAGTGAAGTCTGATGAAGACAGGGAGGCTTATCCTCCCTTGCTTGATCCTCTGAGTAAGTCTTGAAGGTCCCTCTGAAAGATTCCACCTATCATGAAAGAACACAGATGACCTTTTTAGGAGAGTGATGTTTCTTATATTTCAGGGTGCCCAACAGGCACCTGGTAAGGATCTGGTAAGGTCCATATTTATATTTTTGTTCAATGCAGCAATCTTTTCTATGAAATCTATGACCCAAACTGTATTTGCTAAAGGGTGGGTAGGAGCTGGTGTTGGGGTCAATTGGCCAAGAGGCAAGTCCAATAATTTCTTTGAAACAGCTATTAGAAATAGCAGTGAGAAAAGAATGTCTCTTTAAATAATGCTGTCTTCCAATCCACAAAGAATTGATGACATTTGCCAGCTTTTACTCATGACCTCAGGAGTCATTCTGGTTTCTCAGAAACATGTGTAGTGTCCACTAGGTTAACGTTATCTTATGTTGCTGATGTTAGAGTATTAGCTTTAGTCAGGAATATTCAGTTAATAATTCTTTTCCTTGCTCTGTGTGTGTGTGTGTGTGTGTGTGTGTGTGTGTGTGTGTGTATGCACATGAGCATGCACGTGAGCATGCACGTAGACCTACTGCTCAATGATTTCAGCTAGTCTCCTGCCAAGGCAAAACCACTTGCGTCTCAGATGTGCTGAGTTCATTTTATCTCATCACAGTAGAAATGAATTTGCTGGACCATTTGGGGCTACCTGATCTTAAAGATACCATCTTAAATGAAGAGAAAGTAAAGGAAACAAGATTTCAATCACTGCTTTCTTTCCCAGATCTATTTCATCACCTTTAATATATTAAATGTTTATTTTCTGTTAATGCTTTAAACACTTAAGTTCAGTAAATATTTAAACTTGTGTGTAAGCAACTGATTTTTAGACTTTTAACAGATTGATTGCCTGGGACTGACACTTCTAACCAAGTAAAATCTTTTTTTTCCAAAATACTTCTGTAGGTTATTTTCTCCATTTATTTGTAAACACTAGAACTTAGCCCATAGGAAGGGTATGGGGGAGAGAATACATGGTTTCAAAAAATTGAAGAACTGGACACTGTGATGAAAATGGAATATCAAACTTATGGTGCCCAGTCTCTCCATTTTTAAGTAATTGAGAAGTAAAGATTAACATTTAACACCTTCTTACAGCACCTGATGATAGTCATTGGGGTTTATTGCAGCTCAAGGAAAACATTGCATGAAAAGAATAATAAGCAATGGACTATATCATCAGTAGTATACATAAATGCATTAGTTTACTATTTTAGATAGCTCATTTACTATTCCATATTCAAATTTGCGTTTCTTACCAAATTTGTTTCTAGTGTCACTTTCATTCCTGAATCATATTCAGAGTTGAAAAGTCATAGCCTAAAGATTTAAATTGAGATATTCTATCATTTACTACCTCATACTTAATCTCAGACCTTTTCAGCTCCTCTCTAATTAGGAAGTTGTTTTTCTTTTTTTTTCTTTTTTTTAATTTTAATTTTAATTTTTTATTTTTTTCAATATATGAAATTTATTGTCAAATTGGTTTCCATACAACACCCAGTGCTCATCCCAAAAGGTGCCCTCCTCAATACCCCTCACCCACCCTCCCCTCCCTCCCACCCCCCATCAACCCTCAGTTTGTTCTCAGTTTTTAAGAGTCTCTTATGCTTTGCCTCTCTTCCACTCTATCCTCTTTTTTTTTCCCCCTTCCCCTCCCCCATGGGTTCCTGTTAAGTTTCTCAGGATCCACATAAGAGTGAAAACATATGGTATCTGTCTTTCTCTGTATGGCTTATTTCACTTAGCATCACACTCTCCAGTTCCATCCACGTTGCTACAAAGGGCCATATTTCATTCTTTCTCATTGCCACATAGTACTCCATTGTGTATATAAACCACAATTTCTTTATCCATTCATCAGTTGATGGACGTTTAGGCTCTTTCCATAATTTGGCTATTGTTGAGAGTGCTGCTATAAACATTGGGGTACAAGTTAGGCAGTTTTTTTTTCTAAGTCACTTAATCTTGTATCCTCTTGAAACCCCACTTTGATATTGCCTCTAATTGAGAGCTCCACCACTCTCTTGCTAGTTGTGGATTCTGGAGTCAGGAGTCTAGCAGAGTACCTGGTTCACAGGAGTTCTTAAAATCTTGGTTTTGTTTCCCTTGCCTCAGAGTCTCACCCTTCTCTACCATCCAGATTCTGTCTATTCTTCAAAGACTAGGTCTGGTCACATCTCTTACATGGAGCCTGTGGGACTTGTATCCTTCTCTGAGCCAAATAAGGAAAGTTATTTGTCACTAAATAGATACCATCTGAATTATTTTCTTTTTCATTCTGTATCAGTTGGGGCTCTTTGGCTAGAGGCATTAGAAATGGATTTGGCTAATGTGAGTGAAAAGAGAAAATTTATGGGAAGGCTGTGGGTAACCCACTAAATTCACCAGAGCCTGGAGAACCAGGGCTGGAAATGGATGGCAACAAGGCAGTATCACATGGATGAGGAATGAGGAATCCGGTGCATGGTTTCCTAGCTCGAGCAGTCTGATCAACAGGCCACTGCTGAGATGAATGAACTCCAACCACCTCTTCTGTTGTGGCAGTTTCTCAGGATGCAAATAGGAAGACATCATGTAATGGGCTTGGCCCAGCCACACCAAAGCAATGAGTGAAAGATTTGCCTTTTTGATTGCCCTGGAAAAAGGCCAGGTGGCATCTCCAAAGGCTACACATAGTGGGAGACAGATAACTCCCCTAAAAGAAAACTGTGGTGCTGTTAAGGAGAAATAGGTGATTAGTGACCAAACAAGATGTTCCCTCCCAGTTATGCCCTTCAGTCTCCAGAAACTTTGAATTCTTTGAAGGCATAGATTGTATCATACTATCTTTTTAGAGCTCCTATAGTTTGTTTATTGCATATGTATTAATCCTTATGTGTGCACCAGCAACAATTTTAGGTGCCGCATATGCTGTATTCAGCAGTATACGCATAAGCATTCCTTTCTTCTGGAAGCTTGTCTTACGGTGAAGGAATGAGACAATGAGCAAAATGAAAATTCGGGTTGTGTTTTTAATGTTGGTTTTGGAGGAAAAATAAAGCATGGCAGGGTGGTAGAAAAGCTGTGGTATAGAACTTGCAGTTTTAAAAAGTGGTCAAGGCAGGACTCACTAGGAAGGGGACATTTGAACAAAAAACTGGGGTTTGCACAGGAAGCAAGCAATGCAGATATGTGAAGGAAGAGTGATCAAGTCAAAGGGAACAGCAAGTGTAAAGGCCCCAAGGCATGTGTTTCTTTCACATGCTGAGGACCAGCATGGAGGTTGGTCTGGTTGGAGTGGAGTGAAGGAGAGGAAGAGGAGATCAGAGATGGAGGAGAGAACCAGACCACCATGGAGTCATTGCATGAACTACATGTAACCTCTGTTTCCATGGGCCTTGTGGTCTAATAGGAACAGATGTGTGAAGACCTACTTTAGTACATTATAGTGAGTACCCACATTTGGCTTGGGGATGGGGCTCAATGCACCCAGGCAGTAGGAGAGGACTGGCTAGGTTTCTACCTTCCTGTGAGCTCTTTTTTTTTTTTTTAATTTTTTTTTTACATTTATTTATTTTTGAGACAGAGACAGAGCATGAACGGGGGAGGGGCAGAGAGAGAGGGAGACACAGAATTGGAAGCAGGCTCCAGGCTCCGAGCCATCAGCCCAGAGCCTGACGCGGGGCTCGAACTCACGGACCGCAAGATCGTGACCTGAGCTGAAGTCGGACGCTCAACCGACTGAGCCACCCAGGCGCCCCTCCTGTGAGCTCTTTAAGGGAAAGACTTATCTTACTCATTTTACAACCTGAACAGTTTGTAGAGTGCCTGGCATATATCGTTTATATATTTTTACATTTATTTTGAGTGACGGAACAATGAGTAGTTTGGGCGCAATATTCAAGGACAAGCAGATTTTCCTTAATCACACATAGGTGAGGCTTACAGAGATGACAGAAAATAAGGAAAAATCACAGAGGATAGAAGAGCTGGGATTTGAATCTCTGCAGTTTACTCTCTACCCAGTACTTTTCCTGTCCCTGGCATGATTGCCTCGATGTTGTGAAATACTGAAAACAAAAACTGCTAAAAATATTTGGGGGAGATAAACATAATATCTGTATTAGTTGCATGATTTGTAATGCCAGTGTAGTTGATTATTTCACTGCAATACTGGGATTTGATTTATTTATTTGTGCTGTTTTATCTCCATGTGGAAATTTTTGTGCTTGTTATTGTAATTTTTCTCTACGGTGTACCCAAAGAACACCCAAATGTAAAATGGAACACATCCTGTATGGCTGCAGGCAGCTATCAGGGAACTGATAATTTGAATTGTTCTGTTGCAACTGGTGCTGCCAGTATATTCAGCTATTTAGTGTTATTTAATGCTGAGTGCCTCCTTCCACCATGGCCTCTTGAATTGTGAAGTGGAAATTTGGTGCCCTTATGTAACCCAACACTTGTATTATTTAATTAAGCAAGGTGCTACATGAATCAACAAACAACCCGAGCTGAAATCAGGAAAACACATTTCAATTAGTGACAGCAGGACCACTGCCCGAGGGCCCTCATTCATCAGATGAAAATATGACAAAGCCAGAAAAACAAATGCATTTCTTATAACATTCTGTCTGTTAAACTACTATTTATTGGAGTTGATTATCTTTGTACATACACCTTGCTTACTTCCCTTTATATTCTATCTGTCAGTAAGTTTTTGGAGTCCCCACAAATAGGAATATAAATTTGTGTTAAGTATTTAAAATGCCTAGTAAGGCTTGCCTGAGCTCCGAAGCCTATTAATCAACTTGAAAAACATTTTGTGTCAGGTACTGTACTAGGCATTAGGGGTACAAAAATGAATTTAAATGTGAAATCTTTTCTTAAATTCTTAATAAGAAAGAGAGAAGCCAGTAACTAACATACCATGTGCTAAGAGCTATGATGCTAGAATATTTGGAATAGCACATTTTGAGAATCTAAAGGAAAGAGAAGGTGTTGTAGCAAGGCAGAGGAAATGCTTCTGAGAAGTTTTGTTGAAATGAAGAAAAAGGGAAAGAGATTCCAAGTGAAGGGAACAGCATGAGCCAAGGCCTAGATAACTGAAAAGAATAAGCACTGTTAGTAGTGGATGCACACAAGAAGGCCGGCTGAGGGATTTGGATTTATCCCATTGGTAATGGGGAGCCAGGGGGAGATGTTATATGTGAAGTTCTTATGGAAGGAAGGATTGCTTAAGTGAAGATGTCAGAAAACCATTAAGAGACCATAAGTCACAAGGGAAGTAGGGTTGATATTGCCAGAGAAGGAATTTATGTTGAAAGTGAAAAGGACTGGTGACAGGAGGTTAGAAAAAAGTACAATTTATGGATGGGTTGAGGAAAGGATGCCAGAGGAGTCAGGCTTTACCCTGTGTTTGGAAGAGCTACTTTTAAATTAATTAAATATAAAAAAACAATGATAATGATAGTGGTAGCTAATATTTATTGACCACCTACTCTGTACCAGACACTGTTCTAAAAATTTTTCATTTAATTTTTATTGGAATCCTATGAGACAAGCAATATTGTCATTCCCATTTCACAGATGAGGAAACAGATTTAAAGTCACTTACCCACAGTCACACAGGTACTAAGCAGTGGGTCTGGGACTCCAACAGAGGCAGGCTGGCTCCAGAGTCTATACTCTCAACCTGCTGCCATATTGTATCGCTAAATAACCTAACCATTGTTTGGGAGAAGTGTTACAGATAAAAATTGTTTTCTTATGGCCAAAAGTCAGGGCCCAAAGATTTTCGTGGTTAAGTCACATAAAACTATAGCTTTAACAGAGTTTTTTCTTCAGATTTCCAAGTCAGCATGGGATTGTCTTATATAAGTCTCATAGACATATTGATGAAGCAATTCTACTTCTTAGAAAACCCCAATGCCTCTTGTAACTACCCCTCCCTTTCTAACACACCAGCTGATTCTGTTCAACATGAGTGAGCCTTGAGTACTCATTCCACAGAAACATATCTGGCCTGTTAGTGGTCAGATAGGGGGCATGGCTGATCCTTGTGATTAAGTATGGGATGTACGATACAGTGGTGCCAGATGACTGAGGTTGGTGGTGGTGAAGGTGAAAGAATATAGTACCAAATGGCTGGAAGGGGTATGGACTAAAAATGAATTGGGTGCCAACTTGATAGATGACTGAGACCCAAGATTGGTTAAGTTTTTGATGATTCTAAGCTGGCAGTCTCATAGGGTAGAAAAACAGAATGCACATTCGGTCTAAAACCAAGAAATACCATTAGTATAACAAGAATACAGCAAAAGGGGGAAGTTCACAAGGCCTGGAAAAGTCAAGGAAGACTTTGCCAAGAGAAAGGGATTAGAACTGGATAAGTGCAATAGAAGATAGCTTGAGCAGATAGGTTGGGAATGCAGGTGCTGGGCACAAAACTTAGGAGAACAGCCACATATGTGATGAAGGAGGTGGGAAATAAGTTGAGTAGAGGTCAGATTATGGGAGCCTTCAAGGGAGTTAGGTGTTTGAACCATGAATAAAAGGGAGCCAATGGAGATGCATGAGACAAGGAATTGATGAATACAGAAGTGTTTTAAGGAAGGTCATTGTTTCTAATACATTGGATGGCAGAGAGACTGTAAGAGGGAAGGGCAGTTTTACTGAGCTCCTATAGTGTATGAGATGGATAGAGACTTGGAAGAGGATGTGGCTGTGGGACTATGGAGCAAAGGGTAAGTCCATCGGGCAGTGTGAAGTGAGGATTTGAAAAGGATATAATTAGAGTAGATGAAAGAGAAGGGAGATGACTAGTAGGTTCCAAATCTAGCCTTGAGGAATGGAAAACCAAGAACATCACCAATGAGGTACCAGAGAAAATAAACCTATGGCATTAATAGTTAGAATATTATTTGGAATTGGTTCTCCCAGGAATTATATACTATATTTTACTGACTCCAAGATGCAAGCCTTTATCTCTCTGGGATCAAGATGCATCCTATATGTGCTGTTGGCCAGTCTGTAGTTATGATGTCCTTGCCTTTAACTGTGGGTTTGTATCAGAACTTGCAGAGTTGGTGTTAGTGACTCAGAAAATCATGGAGACAACACAGGATCCCTCTCAGTGGCACAGAGGATGATTTTGTGTGGAAAGCACTGAGACTGGAAACACATAGTTAGCTTTGGGTAGTCAGACTCTGGTTAAGGTATCCCTAAACTTTTTTCATTTGCAATCTATTTCTTTTTAACTTGTGTACAAGAATGATATTTGATAAAATACCAATCTAAGTAGGTTTAAAAGAACAATAGAGATAAAATAAAAATTATAAGTGATAAGAAAATATCATTTCATAATTTGGAAGTTGTGGGGTTTTTTGTTGTTGATTGGTTGTTTTTAATTCTCTGTACATATAATAGGGATCTTAAAATCAGATATCTTCCATTCATTGAGATAAGGTAAAATATCCAGAACCCACTGCTTGTTTGAAATTTGCTTGCTGAGGAATTAAGACAAACAAGCATTTCAGAGATGGCAGAACTTTGTTTCATTTATATAGGTGGAGTAGATTTGGATGCTGTCCATGGTTAATTTAGGGTGGCAAGAAACAATGATTCTGTGTCCGTGAACTTAGACTCTGAAAATTAATGAATTATTGTAAAATTTGCAGTAGTCTACAATGTGTCTTGATCTTCTCTGAAGCCTGAGTAAGTAATGCCTTGCACATAATTACACTGTTTTTCATATGAACATGGATACCATAGTACTTTTACATAATATTTTTGGCTCTCAAGCATAGGATAAATGACTTCTTAAAGATAAATGATATCAGCCACATTGATAACCTGCATTTTTAGTTGCACTTTCAACTTACCCAGTTTGAAATAGTTTGTACTATGAGGTTGGTTCAGAAAAACAAAAACAAAAAATAGGCATTACGCCACGTAGAATTGGGGAACTGAGACCCAAGGGAGGGTAAGTGACTTGTTCAGGTCATGCTGGTTAGTAGTTAAGTATCAGAACAGAGATAGATGGAGGTTGGCTGGCTTCTTGTTCAGTGTTCTTTTTACTTGTTTCTGTTGAGTCATTCCAGAGGTTGGATTTAGGAGCAAAACAAAACTATACCCCTTTTTTACTGAGTGATAGCTTCCCAGGTATGTGAAGGCAGCTTGTATGAGTTGTCACTTGATATCTAGACCAAGAATGTCCCTTTTCTAGACTGTAGCAGTATAGGAACTCCCCCAAAGATCCTTGAACTGACAGAGGTAAAGACATTTACTGGAGTAAAAGGTCAGCTTTACTCAACTACGAATTGGCCAAAGGGGCACGTTGGGCTATAGAATGTTATTTCCTGTATTTGTCTTTGGTTAGCTTCCACTCAGTATACCATAAAACTACCTTTGAAACTACCACATCATGTTATTTTTGAGTTGGATCCCCAGCTCCTGCCAGAATCTTTTAGGTATGCATGCAACATTGGTTGACAAAATCCAGTGAAATGACCATTTGTCTAGCTACTGGTTCTTAAAGGAAAGTGAGCAATGGAAACTTGTTTAAAAAAAATGTTCATGCCTCATCACATACTTCCTGGAACAGAAATTTGGGGAGAGCAGCCCAAAGATAGATATTATGAAAGTAAATACATGTGAGAGATTCTAATGTATCCTTGAGATATAACTGTTATACTAATAAGGCCTAAAATGACATTAAAAAAATACTCCTACCTAACTTTATTGGCTCATCTAATCTTACCACTATTTGATACCATTATGACTTTTTCACAAAAACTGTTACTGAGCTAGGTCTCCCTACTCATGCACATAATCATTTATTTATTCGTCCATTCAACAAATACACATTAAGTGCCTGGTACGTTTTAGGTGTGGTGGATAAGGTGGTGAATGAGCAAAATAGATAGTGCCATGGAGCATATATTCCAATGCAGAGGCAAACAACAAATAAGTGGAAGCATCTCTGAGGAAGTGGTAAATGCTATGAAGAAAGATGTAGCTGGATGAGAGGATAGGGAATAATGGATAGGAGGTTGCAAACTGTACAAATAGGCTGGTCAGGGAAGGCTGAGGATGAGGTGAGAGGAGAGTCATGAACAAAGTGAAAAAGCAAACCATAAGACGATCCAGGGTGAAAGGTAGTCCAGCCAGAGGAAATAGCAAGTGCAAAGGCCCTCAGGCAAGGAAGAATTTGGACTGTAACATTTCATGTTAATATACAACCATTTTTTTTAATTCTGCAAGACAGTTTGTCTAGTCCTTCAGAAACTTAGAATATAATTTATCAGAGCCTGAAGGTTGAACATGACCGAAATAGTTTAGAGATTTCTTATTATCATTTTCTTATCTTAGCTTCAAGTACTTTTTAACTATATTTAGTCTTTTTCTGCTTGCTCTTTGTAGAAGACTGATTGAAGTTTGATGGTTGTATATCTTGTATGACATTTTTGTTAGTATGTTTTAAGAAGGGTGCGTTGCCGCCTTGTGGGTGTCTAGAATCTTCCTGGCAGCTGAGTCAACCAGATAGGTGGACCCAACACTGGCATAGATTTCAGCCAAATATCCTATATAGCTCTGATAAATGCTAATACTGCAGTGTCCAACTCCCCACCCCAACCCAAGGTCAAGGACATAATATTCTTTATTCCTTTTCTGGCTCTTAATGTCTTTGTTTTTACAGCCTAACCTTTTTATCATCTTTGGCATTTTTCACAGGCTCCATCTCATTCCTGGCTTTAGTTAAACTTTACTGACATTCTTACAGGTTAGTGCTTCTCTTCTATCTCATTCTGTTAGTTGTTTCCCCTTCCATCTTCTATATGCTTATTATTAAACCTGACCCCCTCAGAAACTATGTTACTTTATCTAGAAGCTTGTTCTTTGACCACCTCTTTAGAGCTGTTTGTGCCTGTGTGTGCACATGTGTGTATGTAGATGTCATTCATAGAGTCTCTAGTTCCTTTTGAGGTAGGTGGGTTTCTATTTAGAAACTCTTGAGCATAACATCATGCTTGCTTTACTTCTCATGTTAATCAGTTTATTAAAATCCTAAGTTCATGTCTTAACCTTTCTCTTCTTTTGTGGACAAACTCCGAGATGACACAATTTCTTTTTCTCAAAATTCCTGTTCCACCAGCATCACCAGCTAGTGGTTCCTTGTTAGAATTATGCTAAAGGAGCTGTTATTCTTCTGTTAGCATAGTGATTAAGAGCAAGGGCAAATATGTGTTCAAGTCTAACTCTGTCATTTACTCTTGGGGTGGCTCTAGGAAAGTTGTTAGAAAGACTGAAATAGCACGCTTCAAGTGCTTAGGACAGTTTTTGGTACATCATCATTGCTTAATAATTTCAATGGTCACTACCACCACCACCATCGTCATCATCATAATCAATCATGATTCTGAGAAAATGAATTTCCAAGGCCAGTCAAGAATTAGTAGGTTCCTAAAGAAGTGTCTGGATTGGTGACGTTCCCAATCACTATGATATTGTAACTCTCTAAAATTATTTCTCATCTATATTAAGAAAAAATATCCTTCACACCTTCTGTTCCTAAGAACTTCAATTTCTTTTTATAGAGCAGTTTAATTCTCCTCAACTTCAGGCCCCATACTTGTATATCCAAACCCTCATCATGGTGTCCAACAGAAGGAAAGGGCCTTACCAGTATCAAAAAAGTAGCCTGTAAGTTAGAAGGCTGGGAGATAAAAGAAAATTCTGTTAGTGTTAGGAATGACTGCCAGTCCTACAAGATTTACAGATTGCTTTTGAGTTGATTAGAGTTTTGAACAAGGAGAAAGGAATAGCTTCTGTAGTCATTTTAGGGTAAAATGACTGGATATATAT
Source organism: Felis catus (assembly GCF_018350175.1). Classification (NCBI taxonomy): domain Eukaryota; kingdom Metazoa; phylum Chordata; class Mammalia; order Carnivora; family Felidae; genus Felis; species Felis catus. The sequence goes on from NC_058374.1 coordinate 121,283,553, forward strand.
TTAGACCATGCTGGATAGAGTAGCATGGAATACTCTGAGAGTGGTGGTAGGAGTTTAGAGTTTAGTCTGAAATATATTGTTCATATTGAAAAACTGGCCAGAAGGGAAGAATGTTGTGTATTAGACACTTCTCTTCAGATAGAAATTAAGCTAATACATTTACTACTTTATTTCTGTTTCTTTGAAGTCAGAGACAAGAAAAGGCACATCAGAGATGTCAGTGCTTCATTCATTCATTCATTCATTCACTCACTCACTTATTCAGCAGTTACCTATTGAGTGTCCACTGTATGTCAGACACTGTTTTGTGCCTTACGGTTACAGAGGTGTAACAACGAGATAAACGAGGTGCCTGCCTTCACAGAGCTTAAATTCTAGAGGCAAGAATTGTATGTTAAGTAAATCCGAATGATAATTTCAGCTGGTGCTAAGGGCTATGAATAAAACAGTATAATGGAATGGGGGTGGTGAAAGAGGAAAGAAGTGAGATATTTAGGAAAGAGCAGGAAGGATAAAAAGTTACAGGTCTGGGGAGAGGTACTTGGAGGTGAAACTGGGTTTTAGGTTTTCTCCTACATGGATTGGGAAGCCATTTATAGGTTTGGGCAGAAGAGTAATATGCTCTGAATTTCATTTCACAGCAATTCTTCTGTCTCTTGTCAATAATGTATTAGAAAAAGACTAGACTTGATGTGAGGAGACCAGTTAAGAGCTGGGTGCATAGGAAGGAGGATGGTGATTTGGACTGGATGCAGGAAGTGGGCTTGGAGAGAATGAATATGTTCAAGATATATTTTGGGAGATGAGTTAACAGGACTTGCCAGTAGACCAGCTGTGTGGAAGGATGTTTCTGGCCTATCTAATGGGTGAATGGTGGAGCAAGCCCTTAACTAGTATAAGCAGAAGAGAAACTGGCTTTTTGAAGAGAGGGGAGTTGGAGATTTGTTATGCTTGAAAAGCCTGTGAGGCATCCACATGGAGGTATAAATAGACAGCTGGTAAGTGGGACAGTCAAAACAAGAGTTAAATTTGGGAGTGTCTGCATATTCATAATATTAATACTATGGGGATGGGGGATGTTGACAAGGAGGAGAGAGAAGAAAATAGCCCTGGATAACTCTTGGAGAAGTTCAGTTTGTTTGTTTGTTTGTTTGTTTATCTATTATTTATTTTACTTCACATAAATTTTATTTGGGGCACAGGGAGAAAAAGACAGAATTGAGAATCATCTGCATTTCTGTTTTCACAGCATGATTGATATGTGTCCTTGTACAACACTCACTCATTTATTGACAGGTAATTTCATATAATTCTCTGATAAATTTTTTGAATTGACATGTAATTCACAGACCATAAAATTCACCATTTCAAAAGCACACTCTAGAAATTTTTAGTGTGTTCACAAGGATGTGCACTCATCACAACTAATTCCAGAAAATTTTCTCATTCCCTAAAGTAAAGCTGTACCCATTGAGTCACTCTCTAACCTTATTTTCCCCATTCTTCCCCTACCCTACCAGCAACCACTAATTCCCTTTCTGTCTCTATGGATTTACCTATTCTAAACAGGAGAAATCCAGTTTAATTGGTGGGTAGAGGAAGAAGAAATTGTTAAAAATAAAACGTTTTTAAACAATAGCATCATTTTTTCCCTTCATGATTCTGGGGGTTGAGTGGCCTCATCTAGGTAGTTCTCATTTGTGATTTCAGCAGCTGGGGCTGGGGTCCTCTCAAAACTTTTTAATACCACGAAGATTGCCTGGCTGGAAAGACTCCAGTGGCTGGGGCTCCTCAGGCAACTCTCTCTCCATGAGGTCTCTCCATATGGCAGCCTTGAGGATCTGAACTCCTTACACAACAGCTGAAAAATTGAAGAGGAAAAGCCAGAGAGGAAGGGGGAAAGCCAGGAGAATATTTTATTGCTGAATCCAAGAAGAGAAATTTGAGGAGGGTAGTTGTCTATCATGTCAAATTCAACTAGAAGATTAAAAAGCTGAAAGCACAGAAGGTACAATCGTATTGGCAAGATGGAAGTCCTCATTCCCTAAGCAAAAGTGGTTTTGGTGGGATTGGGGTAGGGGGGAGATTGGAGGGATTAAACAGTGAACAGAAGGAGAGGAAAGCAGATGGAGATGGTGGGTGCATAGAGTTCTCTTAAGCTGTGAAGGGGCCAGAGAGAGTAGGACCTGGAGGGGGATGTGAGTTAAGAGAATCTTAGACATTTGAGATGAAACCTAAAAGAAAAGTTCATATAAGCAGAGGACTGGCTGGCATATGGTAATTACTCTGGAGTTTAAAGGGTAGAGAAAGCTTGGAGTCAAGGTCTCTGTTCCCTTTTCAGCTTAAGGCAGTCTTTCTCCCTCTTTGTCTCTTGCCAGGGGCATTTTGAGTATCCATATGTGACTGAAGCTAGCCTGTAACATGAGCCAATAAATTTGCTTCCATTTTTCATGGCTTAACATTCTTGCTGTAGACTCTTTTTATTGTATGATACATCTATATAGAATGCATGTCTACATGATGAGGTTTCAAAGAATTTTAAAAAGCATGTTGTGTAGCTCCCTCTAACAACCATGCAGACCAAAGAAGGGAGGAAATGGGGAAAAAGTAATATTTTATTACAGAGCTGTTGTTAGATAGCATATATGTAACATTGGCTTTACCATTTCAATGTAAGTTACCAGATATTTAGAACTGGAAATGAAATCTGACACCATCTGGTTCAGATTCTTCACTGAACAGAAGACATGGATTCCTGAAGCAAGTGAGTGACCTATGGAAGGAAAGAACCTAGCACCTGGGTTGTAACTTAGAAACCAGGTTTTAGGGTCATACAGACAGGGGTTTAAATCCTGGCACTGACCCTCGGAAGTCTGGAGCTTATAAAAATTATCTAACTTCTTTGTGTTTATTTTCTAATATTTAATGTGAGTTGTTAGTACATTGACCTTACAGTTATCATGAGGTATAAATGAGACTGCAAATTAATTAGTAAGCCATCTTGCACCTAGGTATCCTTGTTAAGTGTTAGTTGTATGTAGTCCCAAGAGCTCGAATGAATTAGTAGTGTAAACACTGAAAAATTGCAGATCATGATAATAAGGGTCATACTTTTATCTTCTTCCTTTTGGTTTTGGGTAAACCAATAATTTGATTTTTCAGTTGAAATTATTATTCAGATGAATGTAGATTCACATGAAATCATAAGAAATATTACTGAGAAAACCCACATTTAGTTCACTCAGTTTCCCCCAATGGAAACATTTTGAAGAAAGCTATAATATCACTCAGTAATTTGGTGTTATAAAGAAAATTTTTTATTGATGCTAATATCTATTAAAACATCAGAAGTTATTCTTTAGTACACATAACTTCAATAGAAAATAAAATTATGAAGCTTCTAAGTTATATCGTTGCTCAAATAGAAGTATGGATAGCATGCATTTTGATTCTCTTTTTTAAAGTTATGTTAACTTTACATAATTTGGAGCTAAAGCATTGTCCGATCTGAGCATTTGAAAGACCCATTAGTCAAGAGGATGTAGTGCAACAGACTTCTGATTTTACTCTGATTGGGTGACTTTGGCCAAGCCACTTAACTTTTATATCGAGTTAATTGTAAACTGGGGCAAAAGTACATAGCTCTGCCTAATCCATGGGAATGTTCTGCATGAATCAGATGCCATGTTTATCCCCTGCCTATCTTTCCAGCCTCCTTTATTGATATTCTTTTGCCTTCTGTACTTAGCCATAATCCTCAAGCATAACGTGTTCTGTCTCATCTCTTCCCATTTTCTTATGCTCTTCTCTCTCCCTGGAATATACCCTCATTCCCTTCCTGCCATTCCTTCCAATCTATTCTCACATATATTCCCTCCTTCCCCACTCTGCTCTCAGTCCTACTTATTTTCCAGATCACATCTTTAGCAAAGTCAATAAGGGAAGCTCTCCATGACCTCCAGGCTGGATTAGGTTCCCACATTGTATGGTCTTTTAGCATTCTGTGCCTTCATTTCATGGGACTTATCCCATGTCCTTGCTCTGCTTTGTCTGGTGTCAGTTCTCACCAGTATATGAATTAAAGGCAGGAAAGAGTATGGCCTAGATCACTACTTTATCACAATTATTACAGTACCTGCCACAGAGTGGGGGCTCAATAAACACCCATGGAATGAGTGACTGAATAAATTTAATAAACATATGCTTAGCTTTTTGGAAGAAAATACTTTGCAGGTCAGGTGGAATTGTGGGTGGTATTTATTTAGTATGTGACTCATTTATCTAGATTTAAGACCATTAGATGTTTAAAAATACATCTTTGTGGGGTGGTTTGGTTTTCCTTATTTTTTTCCCTTTTCTTTTGTTTTCATGTCCTCCAAATTGCTGTGTAATTATCTTGCAAAATACCCCAAAGTGTGGCCAAGACGAATTTTAAAAAAGAAGACAAGCCCAAAATAGAGATGAATGTTTACTTTGATGCATTAAAGAGTTGTGAGTGTCAAGCTTTTGCCAGTCCTCAGGAAAGCATGTACGGTAGCAAATCACTGCTTCTCATTTTGCCTCAGATGGTGAAAATACCTTGCGGTTTTCAGGTCAAATGAGGTTTTATGTGTTAGGTGCATCTGAATGTCCAATATGATGCTATACCTCTAACTATGTTGCTGAGATAAAGATAATGTTAAAGTGTGCTGTCTGCTTTGGTGTCTTGTACTGACTTTTAAGAAAAAAATCAAAGAAATTTTTGTGTCTCTGTCAACTGAGGTCTCATTGGGTTGTTTTTTTTTCCTTGTAAGAGGAGACTTATAAACGTTACCTTCTGGGGGACTGGCCTTGATTTATCTCATTGTTCCTGCTTTCCATTTTCTTTCTCTCAGGTGTTGGGAACACCCCAGTGAAGCCAGCTTTGTGCTTGCTTATCACTTACATTGGGAGGGAGGAGCCAAGACCTCTCTCTGTGTCTCTTTCTCATTCATCAACAGGGTATTTTGAACCTCAGCCAGGGGATCCTAGATACTAAGGGTTCTCACACTTGGTTTACCATCAAAATTACCAGGCAAGCATCTTTAAAAACTTAAATTCAGGGCCTAATGCTCTAAAATTCTCATCCAGTATGTCTGGAGTAGAACCTGAAAATCAAACTCTTTTGGTGATACTGATGTACAATCATGTTTGGAAACTCTATAGGAATACCAAATGTTTGAAAACATTTTTGTCCCTTTGATGCCTTTGGGCTAAAATCTCAACCCATGAGGGGCGTCTGGGTGGCTCAGTCAGTTAAGTGTCCGACTTTGGCTCAGGTCATGTTCTCACAGTTCGTGAATTCGAGCCCCATGTTGGGCTCTGTGCTGACAGCTCAGAGCCTGGAGCCTGCTTCAGATTCTGTGTCTCCTTCTCTCTCTGCCCCTCCTCTGTTCACGCTCCACTTCACTCTCTCAAAAATACATAAACATTTAAAAAATTTTTAATCTCAACCCATGAACATGGTCCTTTATGATCTCACTTCTGGTCCATTGCCCCCAGGTTCATTTCTCCTATAACCCCCTCAATACTTTCAAACCAAGCCAACCACTGGTAGGTTACAGAATGTACCACAGATTTTCTCCACTTTTGGACATGGTGGAGAGTTCTTACCCTTTCCATGCCCTGGGTAATTCCCACTTACCTCTTGGACTTCTCCCACTTCTTTTGATAGAGCTGGCATCCCTTATCTGGGCTGTCCTTGGCCTTTGCTCTTGCCTTCCTTTCCATACTTAACACACTGTATTAATTTGTCCTACACATAGTGGGTGCTAAATAAATAGTTGTGGACTGAATGGGTTGCCTGTCTTCCCTACTGTATAGTGAGCATCTTAAAATAAGACCTGTGTCTTTTCCACTTTGTAATCCTAGCATGCATGTTGGCACATGGAGAGTACTCTACTAATCATAGTTAAATCAATGAATGCATGAATTAACTGATAATGAAAATAAAAGAATCCTGACCTTTGGCTAGAAAGATATTATACTAGTTGTCATTGTTCTGAGTTGGAGAACATTTGTCAATTATAATAGACACATATTTTAGTAGAATAAAAAAGACCTGGGCTGTTATTGTGAATATTGGAGAAATAGAAACATACAGGTAAATTGTCCTGTATGTATTTTTCAAATGTGTTTTATTTTTATATCGGCAACACCTACATATCCTGTCACAAATTCTAAAGATATAGAAAGGTATACAGAAAAGTTTCCTTCCTGCCTCTCTTCCCCAGCTACCAGTTTCTTCAACCCGAAAGCAATCAGTGTTTCAGTTTTATGCCTTTTAAAAGAAATGGTACCATATGCTACACACTTGTTCTACTCTGAGGTTTTTTACTTACTGCTAGTTTCAGTAAACATCTGATATAAATGAATACACAGGATCTTCTTTTTATCTCTTTTACAACTTTAAAGTAATCCACTGTATTAATGTATCCCAATCCATTCATTCATTTTAGTCCCTTATTGATGGAAATTTAGGTTCCTAATTCAAATTCTGTGAAACTAATCTATGAATTAGTTTCCTTGTACATGTTATTTTGGATGTGCATTTGTATATTCAGGAAAATTTTTAGTTATACTTCCTAGATTATTTGGTACATGCCTCATAATATTGGCAGATTGCTAAAAATAGGGATTATCTTAATTGTCCTCACAAAACTATGGTGGTGTCTTTAATATCTAGGACCTGTGGCTTTATGCATCAAGCAGCTGGTCTTTTCTTTTTTTTTTTTTTTTTTCCAACGTTTATTTATTTTTGGGACAGAGAGAGACAGAGCATGAACGGGGGAGGGGCAGAGAGAGAGGGAGACAGAATCGGAAACAGGCTCCAGGCTCCGAGCCATCAGCCCAGAGCCTGACGCGGGGCTCGAACTCCCGGACCGCGAGATCGTGACCTGGCTGAAGTTGGACACTTAACCGACTGCGCCACCCAGGCGCCCCAAGCAGCTGGTCTTTTCTTAAGTAGAGTTGGTTGAAATGAGTTGAATGTATTTGGGGGCAGCTGGAACTTGGGGAGCTGCCTGTAAATTACCAGGGAGGCTGAGGTTTTAGAATGTTTGTGTTTATAGATTAAATATAAATAATGGTTAATTGGGAATACTTGATTAAATATTGTTAATAAAAATCTAAACATGTTCCCATCAGAATTTCATCAGTATTCTGCCATGGATTCTTGGAGAGGGGACTTTGTGTGTATGATTAAAGGAAGGAATTTGGAAATGGTAGTAAGTAGTAGCAAACATGACCGTTGACTAAAACAGTTTAAAGATTGATCTGGGGTGCCTGGGTGACTCAGCGGGTTAAGCGTCTATCTTTGCCTCAGGCCATGATCTCACGGTTCGGTTCATAAGTTCGAGCCCCGTGTCAGGCTCTGTGCTGACAGTTTGGAGCCTGGACCCTGCTTCGAGTTCTGTGTCTCCCTCTCTCCCTGCCCCTTCCCTGATCTCACATTCAATTTCTCTCTTTCTCTCTTAGTGTCTCTCTTTCTCTCTCTCTCAAAAATGAATATTAAAAAATTTTTTTTAGTTAAAAAAAATACAGATTGACCTAGATGGGCATGGTTCTCTCCTGTATATGTACTATCATACCTCCTAGGAGAATCATTATTCTCCTATTCATTCCATTTCAATAAGGGATCATGATAATGGGCAGCACTTTCTGGCAGAATTTCCCATAGTACTGGTGCCAGGTTCAGCATCACTTTCTTTTAGATTTCTGTTTTGGAGCTATAGATTTTTGCCTTAGGTAGTTTTTCTGGCATTAGAAAATGATAATCTATTATTCCTTATATCTAAATGATAGGCATAAATTTTACCTAATTAGAATGATTAGAAATACCCAGTTAGAATGATTAATATTCACTGTAACTCGTAATTAAACTGGTAGAACTTAGACCATGAGCACTGTGTTTTAAAATGTGCATTTTTATTGTCTTTTAAATAAGATTCATTTGTTCTGGTTTTTTTTCCCAATCATTGATGAAAATTTAGGAAATACAGAAATATATTTTAAAGAGGAAAAAATGTCCTAATTTTATAATGCAGAAATTATTGATATTTGGTTTCTTTACTTTGACATTTTTGATGATATAGGTATTGTAACGTATTCAAAAGTTTACTCTGTGTAATCTATGTGGCATCCTGCATTTTTCAACTACCATAATGTTAAAATATACATTTTCCCAGGTTGTTAAATTCTTTTAAATTAGCTTAATGGGGCATTAATAGTCCATGTTTATATATACAACATAATTTATTTACCCATCCTCTTATTGTGGGGTATGTTTCCAATTTTTAGCTTTTATAAAATATGCTGCAGTGACATTATCTTTAATGCTAGTCTGCATATATGATTACTCTGTGTGTGTGTGTGTGTGTGTGTGTGTGTGTGTGTGTGTGTGTGTGTGTGTATGTATCTGGAAGTCTTAATACTGGATCATAGGGTATAAATATTTTTTAAACTCTTGATATAGAACACCAAAATACTTACAGAAAGACTCTACTAATTTATAGCTCCACCATCAATTTGAGATTCCCTTTATCACCATATTCTTTCAGGATTGTTATTTTTTAAAACCACATAAAATTATATTTTCCTTATTAAAATTTTAATCTTATGATTAGTGAAGTAGAATACATTAGAATTTTGTTACCCATTTTTCTCTCCCTTTTTATTAAATATCTATTCCTTTTGTATTTCTGTCTTTAGGAGACTCACTGTTCTTCGTGGATTTTAATGCTATTTCTATGTAAACTGTATTTCTATGGTCACAGATATTTTTTTCAGATAATGTTAGTTTGCTTGCCTTTTAATTTTCTTGAACTAGGCAAATTCAGGAAATTTTATTTAGATCAAGTCTATTGATGTTTTCCTTTGTGAATTTTTCCTTGCTTTTGTATTTAGAAATCCTTTCCACATCCACAATGTAGACAGAAATTTACCTATATTTTCTCCTATATATTTTTACGCTCGACTGACTGAGCCACCCAGGCACCCCCCCCAAAATTGAAATTTCTTAAGGAGTAAATCTATAAAGCATCAGGTGTAGTAAAAGAAGAGGTGAAGTAAACCAACCATGAGGATATTTGAAGTGAGGCTGTGAAGGAACACCTCACTGCTCCCTATGCATTTGAGCAGAGACTTGAGGGGACCAGGGAGTGAGCCAAGCAGATATGTAGATGTGCATGTTTCAGGAAGAAGGATCAGCAAGTGTGAAGGTTATTAATGGGAGCATGCCTAACGTACTGAAGGAACATCAAGAAGGCTAGTGTGGGTGGAGCAGAGTGGGTGAAGAGGACACAGCAGGAAATGAAATCTGAAAAAGGATGGGCTGGAAGCAGTAGTCCAGCTCTTCATAAACCATTTTGAGTACATTTTTTACTCCTACTAATGACATGGGACCATTGCAAGAGTTTAAATAGACGAGTGATCTGACATGACTTGCTTTTTAAAAATTGCTCTAGCTGTTTGATAAAGCAGATACCTAAAGAAACACATCCAGGAAAGGGAAAACGACAGCAGGAACCCTGGATGGGAGCAGCCTGACATGTGGGAGGAATGACTGAACAGGGTGGGGGAAAGGAAGGTGAAGGGCGAGGTCAGAAAATGTGGGAGGTGGGTGGGGAAATGTTCTTCCTTTTCTTTCTTACTGGTTATCTTGTTTTACTCCTTTTTGGGTTAATTTTGCTAGTTGATAATTTATCAGAAAATTATTTAGGGGTGCCTGGTGGCTCAGTTGATTAAGTGTCTGACTTTGGCTCAGGTATTGATATCATGGTTCGTGAGTTCAAGCCCCCTCTGTGCTGACAGGTTGGAGCCTGAATCTTATTTCAGAGTCTGTGTCTCCCTCTCTCTCTGCCCCTCTTCTGCTTGTGCGTGCTCTCTCTCTTTTTCTCTCTGTCTCAAAAATACATATAAAAAAATTAGAAGAAATTGTTTACATTTCTACTTTTTTCAGTACTCAACTGTTTAATTTTCTCTTAAGAACTTTTCATCCATCTGTATTTACCATGTATACCCTTTTCTTTTGAAATTTGTATTTTCTTGATTATACATGTACTAAAATCCATTTGCAACATTAAATCATGAAAAGAATAGTATACTTAAAAATGACTTCTACTTATCCCTTTCTTATTCATCTGTAGTATCAGGTTGCATTCAAATGTATGTGATAAACCCTACTGCAGAGGCTTGACCCTAATGGGGCTTTATTTTTCTCATGTTAAAGTCAGTAGGTAGGTAATTCAAGGCTGGTTCAGAAGTCTCTAGGAAGGTGCCAAGGATATAGGCTTCTTCCACCATACTATGCATATATGTGGCTGTCATGCTATTCACAAAATTGTCCTCCAGATGGGAAGTTCTGATTCCAAAAAAGAGGAAGGACAGGGAGCAGCTAAGACTGTCCTTTTTCATTAGGAAACAAATAAGTTTCTTGGACCTCCAGTAGTAAGCATCGGATTACTTCATAGCCAAAATGGGGTCACATAACTGCTTTTATCTTTAGGGGAGTCTCTAGGAGCAGGTATTTTGAACTGAGCACATTGCTGCCTTGAACACAATCTGCACCTTCTTAGTTAAGAAAGAACTAACTGTGTTTGCCACAATGGACAGCCTATAGTAGAAGCAGTATAAGATAAGTCTCAAAAGAAAAATATATGTGGTCTAGTCAATATATACATAAAAATTAAAAAATATAAAATTCCAAAAATGCAAGTTAAAACAGTTATCACTTTGGTTCATTAATTTTGCAAATTAAATAATAATGATAATACTCAAAATTAGCAAGCATAAAGTGAAACAGCACTCCTTTAGGAAGTATAACTTGGTATAACCTTTCTGGAAGCAATTTAATAATACATGTGGTGTGTGTATAAAGGTATCTTATTAAGGGTTTGTTTTGCATTTCCCTGATGACTAATGAAGTTGAGCACCTTTCATAGGTTTCGTGACCATTTGAATTTCCTCTTTGGTGAGTTGCCTGTTCAAGTTTCTTGCCCATTTTTCTACTTAATTATTGTCTTTTTCTTATTAATATGAAGTTCTTTATAATTTCTGGATACAGACCATTTGTCTGGGATGTGTGTTGAAATCCCTTCTCCAAATCTGTAGCTTGACTTTGCTAAGCTCTCCTAATAATGTCTTTTATAAACAGAATTTCTTAATTTCAGTGTTGTCTAATTTATCAGTCTTGTCTTTATTGTTAGCACATTGTATGTCCTGTTGAATAAATTTTTCCTTACCCCAAGTTCATAAAGATATTTTCTAATAAGATGTTCTAGAAAATTTAGTATTTTTACCTTCATACTTAGATCTAAACACATTTATTTAAAAGATTTGCCTTTCTTAATTATTATCTTTCCCATAATTCAAATACCTTTATTTGCATCTGTCTTCTGAGCTCTTGCTTCTGCTGCATTGGTCTATTTATCAATCACTGCACCAAGACTACTCTTTCTTACTTGCTGTAGTTTTAAAATAACTTTTGATATCCAAGATTTGGCAGGTTCTTCTATGTTTTTTTCCCTCTCTGTTTGAAACCTACAAAGTCCTTCATCTCTCTTTACTGTAGAAATTATAGCATACTTCCTTGACCTATTAAAATCTAATGTTAATTGAGGTACACATAAATGTTTAATATATGTACTTACTAAAGGCTAAAGATAGTGTCTGTCTCCCAAACAACATAAGGTTCTTGTTTATAATTCTTGTTTATTCTTTTCAAGAGTGTCTTGTGTTCTGCCTATTCTGTTTACATATAAATTCTAGCATAAGCTTGTCATGTAAAACCTGTTAGGATTTTGACTAAGATTGTTTTATATTTGGAGACCAGTTTGGATAGAATTGATATTTTAAACATATTGAGACTTTAAATCTGTGAACAAAGTATAGCTCTTCATTAGTTTAAGGCTACTTAATCATGTCTTCCAGTTTTCTGTGTACAAAATAATGCATAACATTACTTTTAGGCTTAGTCTTAGATATTTGTTATTTTGATGATGATACAATGACATTTTCTTAAATTTTCTCTTTATTGCTGGCATTAGAAATATAATTAATGTTTAAATTATTTTAGCAACATGGCTAAATGTATTTGTAGGTTCTCTTTGATTTTGTATGAACATAATCATATCATCTGTAAATAATGATAGTTGTATTTATTTCCTTTCAAACCTCATACTTTGCTTGTCTCACTGTCCTTACTAAATTTCATCTGTTTAGTGTTGAACTGGTGATAGTAAGCATATGTACCTTGTACCCTATCTCCAAGAAAAACTTTCAGTAATTCACCATTTAAGTATGATGTTTGTAGCAGATTAATCATTAGATTAAGATTTCCCCTAATGTGCATATGACTTCTCTCTTTTATTCTGTTCACTTTTAAAACTTGTTATTTTGAAAAATTTCAAACTTACAGAAAGGTTGCAAGAAGAATGCAGTCTATTTCTTAATACTCTATTTAGATTCACTGATTGTTAATGTTTTCCCACATTTATTTTGTCACTGTCTATTCATATTCTTATTGTAACTATTCCTGAAACATTTGGGAGTCAGCTGCAGTTATATGACCCTGTAATCCTAAGTATCTTCTAAGAGCAAGGATATCCTCTTATAACACTCTACAATGGTAAAATTTAAGAAATTTAACATTGATTTGATTCTATTTTCTAATATACAGTCCATAGTCAAATTTACCCAATTGTCCCAATGTCCTTTACAGCAAAGTTTTTCCTATCTGGGCTCAGATATTGTATTTAGTTGGTTTATCTTTTTAGCTTTCTTTAAACTGTAACCTCAACTTTTCTTTGTCTTCTCTTTTACTATGTACTTTCTATTTTTCTTTCCTGTATTCTTTTTTTTTCTTCCTTTTGATTTGAACATTGAAAAAAAACCTTTTTTTTTTCTGTTAGTAAAAGACATAGTCTTTCTTTTCAAACTTTCAAGATTATTGTCTTTTACTTACCTTTTCCTTATAAATCATAGCATTTTTCCTTGACTTATTAAAGTCTAGTGTTAGTAGTAGTATCCATAGGTGTTTTGAACATGTATAGTAGTCAGGAGCTAAAGATAATACCTGTCCTTTTCCCCAATAGCACAAGGATCCAAATACTGCTTAACCATCTTCGCACACCTTTATGTAGTATTTTGGTTTAATATTTTACTTATACCTGCTGTCTGGTCTTCTCTGTATTAACCATTACTTTTTTTCTTTTTTTAGTCAGTAGTTTTGCATAGATTTGCCAACACAATAACCAGTTTGCTTATTCTTGCTTTTTGCATTTCACTTATTCCTTCTGGATTCAGCGTGGTTCTTAACAAGGAACATCTTTTTGACTCTCTGCGTGGTAAAATCTTCCTTGTTTCTTGAAAATGTCTATTTTGCTTCATTCATGAATAATAGTGATGCTGAGTATAGAATTCTAAGGTGAGTTATTTTTCCTCAATTCTTAGAAGATAATTTCTTAGCTGTTGGAAGATATTTTTTCATTGCTTCCTGCATCTTTTGTAGCTCATGAGAAATCTATCAGTCTGCTTATGATTTCTTTGTTGGCAGTTGTCTTTATTTGCTTTAGCTCTTTGCTCTTTCCTTTGAAGGAGTGCAGTTTTCAGTTGTGATAGCTATGGTCAGGTTAAGAAGTATTAGAGACGTATGTTTTCTTTCAATTGTGCACATTTTTCAACCACTATTTTGAATTTTCTCCCCTGCTATTCTTTCTTTCATTTTAAAACTATGTATAGACAGGTTTGACTATGCTTCATGTTTCTTAATGGATCTTGCATATTATTTATATCATTTCTGTGCTGCATTCTGCGTGATTTTCCTTGTTCTGTGTTCTAGTTTATTAACTCTGTCTTATGTTGGCTTCTTTGTTGGTTCTTTCTCAAAGTAACCTTTTGTTCCCATAGAATTATGTCCTAGTCCTTTTTACTATTGTGATACAGTAAAATATTGTTTTTTAAAAAGACTTTTCTATTTTTAGCTCTTGAGGCACAATTATTATTTTTTATTATGCTTAATCTTCATCATCATATTCCATTTTCTTGTATAGTTTGTAGCTTTCCTTTGTGAACTGACCTTCTGCAGGAATTTTGATTATTGTGGTTGTTTACGTGTGCTTTGGTGAATGGAGTTCCATGTGTCCTGGCTCCTACATGGGTCCTTTCAGAAACATTTCTTTTTTTTAAGTTTGTTTGTTTATTTTGAGAGAAAGAGCACACACAAGCAGGGGAGGGGCAGAGAGAGAGGGAGAGAGAGAACCCCAAGCAGGCCCCGTGCTGTCATCATGAAGCCTGACACAGGTTTCAATCTCACAAACCGTGAGATCATGACCTGAGCTGAAATCTAGAGTTGGATGCTCAACTAGGTGAGCCACCCAGGTGCCCCTGGGTCCTTTAAGAAACATTTCATGTCTGCCTCTAAATGACCTAGATCTTGAGATGGTTCCTATTTTAATTTTTCAACTCAGGAGTCTCTCTTCATGCAAATACAAGTTTGAATTCTTTACCCACACATGGTCAAGTCTAGGGCTTGGATTTCTCATAGGTGGTTTTCTCTTTTCCTTCTCAGCAAGATTTTTTGCTATTTTTTTTTTTTTGAGTGAGTGGGCAATTTATTTACTGCCTTTTTCATGGACTGGGTGACATTTTGAGTTCTTGGACTTTGTTTAGGGAGCCTTAATACTAACTCTTACCTCAAGTGGTCCTAAGCCCATTTCTTTTACCTCCTCCTATGTCCTATGCCCCAAGTTCCTAGGTTCTTATGTCTTAATCTGAAACCCATTTGGACCACAATTATATCAGTTCCTGCTTTCTTATCAGGAATTAAGTTCCTTCTTTGTTTTTGTAGTAGGGAGTATTCCATTTCTTATTTTCAAACTTGGCTCTGATCACTTTATTTGCTATATCTGTATGTATAATTTCTCTGTGTTAGTAATGTCAGATTGGTTCAGCACATGCTTTTTCACCTTTATTTCTGTTATTTTCATTAACTTATACTTTCTGTCCATAAGCTTTTATTATTATCATTATTCACTAAAACAACTTTATATTGGCATTGAAGGAGGCTTATTAAAAAAAAAAGAAATCCCATAATTGTGGTAGAAGGGTCTGTTTGTGGTTTCTGGATATCCTTCAAATCTTTATTCATAGGATTTTATAGTTATAACTGTGACACATATTTAATTTTGTGTTCTAACTGTCTTGTTTACATTTTTTCCACATTTCTAAGTAATCCTTGAATTATCACTTTTAATGTCTCTGATAGTTTCTTGAATTGATGTACTTTATCATACTTAGAGAGTTTCCTGTTTTCAGTTTTTTATTATTTTAAACAAATTTTTCCCAGAATATCTTTTTGCATTTATAGCTTTTACCTTATTTTCTATGGCTAAAATTGAAGGAAGATGTTCAATTAAAAATTCTTGTTTAGAGGTTCTTGTGTGGCTTAGTTGGTTAAGCATCCATCTCTTGATTTCAGCTCAGGTCATGATCTCACAGTTCGTGAGATTGAGCCCCATGTCAGCATGAAGTCTGATTGGGATTCTCTCTCTCCCTCTCTCTCTGCCCCTGCCCTGCTCACAATAAATAAATAACTAAACACATACATACATTTATTCATATATACATTCATAATCTTGTTTTGGCATTGCCAATTTGTCCTTTGAGTGGACTTTCTTATTTTATAGTAACATCAGTAATACGTTTACATAGCAACCAAAAGGATTTATTTAACACCTACTGTGTGGGCAGCTCTGTGCATTTTGAATGCTAATAGTGATGAATAAGACCTACTTTGTGTTTCAGGTGGTTTATAGTGAAGTCAAGGATGTAGCTGTGTTAACTTTTATAATAGGGCAAAAGAACAAGTGCTATGTAAAATCTAATCAAGGAAGAAATGTCACAGTAGAGCTTGCATTACAGCTATGGGTACAGAAGAGAGTGGGATCTCTCTGAGCAAGGAGAGGCTGGACAATGTTCCATGCTGAGAAAACTTAATGGACAAAACCAGAGGCATGGAAAAGTCTACAGTGCATTTAGAGAACATTGAAATTGATGGTGTGGCTGAAACAATGGGTGAGGGAAAGGCACAGGTGGCAGATGAAGTTGAAGGTAGGTTGTTGGGTTGTAGATCTTAAGTATGCTAAATGGTTTTGAACATAATCAGCAAGTTTTCATTTCTGCCTCTAATTGCAAATGCTGGTTTTAGAAAAGCACATATTGTAGAATCATGGTACCTTTTGGTTGACAGAGGACTTAGCCAGTTCTCTATTTTATAAATGAGGAAGATGATTGCCATGGAATTTAGGAAACTTTTCCAAGTTTACACTGATATGTTGAGGTGTATCTGAGGGTAAAGTTGCTCCCTCTTTCAGGAATTATTTGTTGAACATCTCTTCATGGCTCTGTACTGAACACTGGAAGAAGAGAAGATGAATAAAGTATATGGTCAGCTGTCAAAGCTAGTTGGGGAAAATAGAAAAATCAATAATTGTAAAACAGCAGAGTGAGGACAATGATAGAGATGGATAGAGGGTATTCGGCGAATGCAGAAGAAGGGCAGCTATTTCAGCTTGGCAAAGGGGGTAGGAGAGAAGCTGTGGAAGATGATGTCTATATTGTATCATAAAGAGTGGGCAGGAAGAATTTTGCCAGTTATACAAAGACTGTGGTGAAGGAAAGGCATTCTAGCATGAATAAAAGCATGAGGTAGGAAACGGCAAGGTGAATATGTGAACCAAAGCAGTTTCATATTATAGGAGAATCAAGTGTGAGGGGGAGTACCAGGATCTAAATCAGGGGCTAGATGGCTAGATCATGTTTTCCATGGGAAGCAGTATGGGCTTTATCTTTTACGATTAACAGAGGATCTTAAAATATTTAAGAGGGAAACTTGGCAGGACTTTCTGATTGATTGGAGGTGGGGGTAAGGCTGAAGGAGAGATGAACAAAATATGATTCTCAGGTCGACATACCTTTTCTTCTCTAGTTAATTGGGTTCATCAAGATTTAAGGTGATGGTGCTTTTGTTTCTGTAGAAGCAATGCAGTGTGGTGTCTGTGACAGTGGAGAAGACTTTATTGGGCATTTGGAGGCTCAAGCATTCTTTTTTTTTTTTTACTGATAAAAATGCTAGTTTTATTTATTTATATGTATTTTTAATATATGAAATTTATTGTCAAATTGGTTTCCATACAACACCCAGTGCTCATCCCAAAAGATGAGAAAAGAAAAAAAAGAGGTTAGAGTGGGAGACAGCCAAAGCATAAGAGACTCTTAAAAACTGAGAACAAACTGAGGGTTGATGGGGGGGTGAGAGGGAGGTGAGGGTAGGTCATGGGCATTCAAGCATTCTTCAAATGCTTAAGAGGATGTCCAGGTACATTTGGAGGTCACTTCCAGGGTCCATGGACATTGTCACATTTTTAATAACCCTTCTTTATTGCTAAGAAGTGTGCAAAAAAATTGCACAGTGTATAAAAAAATTGTAAGGTTCAGAAAACCTTAAATGGACAATCTCAAATGTGCAACAGGCAAAGCAGAATCAGACATTCTTACGGATAGATGGGTAGAGGACCTCCTCATTACAGAATGACAATACTAGGTGGTTATAATATAACTAACATTTATGGGGTACTCCTTATTTTCCACATGTGGTGCTAAATGATTTACATTCATGATCTTATTTTTTTTTTTTTCAATGTTTTTTTATTTATTTTTGGGACAGAGAGAGACAGAGCATGAATGGGGGAGGGGCAGAGAGAGAGGGAGACACAGAATCGGAAACAGGCTCCAGGCTCTGAGCCATCAGCCCAGAACCCGACGCGGGGCTCGAACTCACGGACCGCGAGATCGTGACCTGGCTGAAGTCGGACGCTTAACCGACTGCGCCACCCAGGCGCCCCGATTCATGATCTTATTTAATCCTCACTACAACCCTTAAATGAGCAAACAAAGATACAGAGAAGTAATTGCGTGCCCCAGGTCACTAATTAATGCAAATGCTGAGGTATACCAACTCTGAGGTCCTTAATCATAAGCTCCAGGCCATCCTGCCTCCCTGTGAAGCTGATAGGCAGACAGGTATGGTGCCACATGAAGATTTTCAGGGTTCAGCTGTCAAAACAATAGCATCATTGAATCACCCATGTTAAATTAGAGGTTGAGGGCTTTATATCATATCAGCTGTGTTTGAGAAGTGGTAGATATGAGATGAAAGAAAGAAATTAGACGGTCTCTGAAGCTGAGTTTGTAACACTACTACAACCTCCTTAAAACAAAATTCTAAAATAATCTATGTTACTGCTTCTCTTATGAAGGATTATTCTTACTAAATAGGTCAATATGAGAAGATAAAATGAAGCAAATTAAATATTAAAGGCCTCCATTTGAAATCAAACCATTAGAGCCACAAAAGAAAATTAAAGGTAACCATTCCTTAATTTCTTGGCAGGGATATATGTGTGAAAACATTCTATTATCAGAGGTAGGAGAATTTGAGATTGAGGACTTCATGGGTTGGGAAGAGCAATTTTTTTTTAAAACTAAGCCTATGAAAACCACATATAATTTATATTTGCTAAAATGAAGCTATAAACATCATACTAAATATAGAAAACTGACATTTCCTATATTTATATGGGTGTGGATTATATAATTAATTTCTACATCATCCCTTGCTTCTTAGAAACTTTATTCTCCTTCATAGCTTGAAGAAGATCCCTTTTAATTTCTTCTGTTGACATTAATTTGGACATAAAAAGGCTTTTGTCTTATTTGAAATGGTGAATAAGGCAAAGAAAATAATCGACGCCTGTGTGACTTAGCTTCCCCTCTTCTTACAAATCTGAGTAAAGTTTCAGGATTTGGTGTCTATTTTCCCTTAGCTTCCTGTTTCTTGCCAATAATTTCATTGCAAAAACCACTTCTCCTCTGCCATCTTCCCTGCTTTCTTTCTCTATTTCCACCCTGTTTCCTCATTTTGTAATTACTGCCAACAGCAGTGACTCAAACAAGTATTAGAAGCAAGATTCACATAGTTGCCAAATAGGCGTAGGAATTCCACAAAAGTAGTCATTGTGCATCTGGATTTTCATCTCGCAAAGAAAAAGAGCAAGGACTCTTAAGGAAAGTCAAGCCTCAGGGCACAAAGTAACATGATAAACATATTCAGGAATAGCACTTTCCTGCTTCCACTTGTGTCACATCTTTAAGGCAGCTTTCCAGGATGTTCACAACTATTTGATTCCTTCCTTTTGAGATACAGTATCGTACAGTTGTTCTTCCCTACTCAACTCAGATATAGTCATGACTTGTCATAGCCAGCTAACTGTGAGTGGTAGAGACAGACATCACTTCTGGGCAGAATATTTGAGAACCAATGCATGCTTTGATATATTCTAATTCTTGACAGTAGCTACTCCATCAGCTTGAGTCTCTCTGTGTGATGATGTGAACAGTTCTCTAGTTGACTCATAACAGGACATGTAACCTGAGCAAGAAATAAATCTTTGTTGTTTTAAGTTAGTGAGATTTGGGGGGTTGTTTGTTTGTGTGGCAAAACCTAATCCATCCTGACTAATACACTGAACTCTTCTAGCATCTTAGGCCCATAAAAAAAACCTCCTACATACAGATCACAGATGATTTGCAGACATGAAAATCTAAAGTGTTTTTAGAGCATTAACTCTGAAATGTACTTTTTCTGCATCCCTATAGTAGGGCCTAACATATTGAACAATAGTTTTGTGTTTATAGATTTGCTGTCATACTGGAGGGTTCTTAGGGGCAGAGTGATGTCTCATTTTTTTTTAATGTTTGTTTTTGAGAGAGAGACAGAGAGACAGAGAGTGAGCGAAGGAGGGGGCAGAGAGAGAGGGAGACACAGAATCTGAAGCAAGCTCTAGGCTCTGAGCTGTCAGCATAGAGCCGGATGCAGGGCTCAAACTAACGAACTGCGAGATCATGACCTGAACCGAAGTCAGAAGCTTAACCGACTGAGCTATCCAGGTACCCTGATGTCTCATTCTTTCTTAACCTTGGGCACCTAACACTATGTGTGATGTTTAGTGGGCACTAGATGATGATAGATTAATGAAAAGGACCAAAAAATTCCTTGGCACTTAACAGGTGATGAATAACTATTTGGTGTTAAATATCTTAATATTTGTGGTTGCACAAAATGTGTGGTTGACATTTCACCTTTTTGTCAGTAACTAATTTGGCTAATTTTCGAGGCACAAAGTAGCAGTTTAATGTGGATTCTCAAGTTGTGTTTTCCGTGCCATCAGGGCCTTTAAAAAGCTTTATTTAAAGAAGTACCATTAGTGTTTTGGCTGGAGGGATGATGTATTTGCATATAAACTTGTTTGGAGCTGGATGCTGAGCTTGCATCTTGACCATCTTTCCACTGGGCATTATAATTAGGAGAAAATCCTGATGCTAAAGCTTGGCTGGTGCATAGTTACTGATTCGGAGTTTATTATTTCACCAAGGATTGTGAAGAATTTTATTTGGTTCAAAAAGTGCTTAATACATGTTATTCTGAATGCTGAAGAATTGTCAGCATAGGTGCTTTGTGTGCTAGCCTTGGTCCAGTGAAAGCTCTGTCTCAATCCCTCCCCTGCCCCACCAGCCTCCATTTTATTTGTTTCTTCCCGGAAAGGATTTCAGGCATCGGGGAGAACATGCATGCACAAAGTTGTTGTGATCAGGTCCCTACTTGCCTACCCTTCCATTCTCTCCATCTTCCCTAAATTTAAATTCCCTAAATAGAGCACACTTTTTCATGTCTCTTTTGTTTAGGCAGATTCTCTAGTCCCCATTCCCTGGGTTCATTCATCTATTCTCAAATATCTATTAACAGCCTACTCTAGGTTGATGGAAGTAGGTGAGTGGGGGATAGGCTAGATGGGGATGGGTATTAAGGAGGGCACTTGTTATGATGAGCACTAGGTGTTGTATGTAAGTGATGAATCACTGAATTCTACTTCTGAAACCAATATTGCACTGTTAACTAAATAGAATTTAAACTAAAAGAAAAAAAGAGCCTACTCTATACCAAGCAATAAGCCTCGTGAGTACAGCTTTTTGGGAATTTATATTCTATTGGAAAACACCTGTGATTAAGTAAATACATAGTATCTAAGGTGGTGATATGTGCTATGGTAAATAATAAAGAGGGTAAGTGGGATCATCAATGTAGGGGTGGGGCAGGGCAATGCTGCTAAGTTTTGCAGGGAAAGGAAAGCCTAACAGGTAAGGTGCTTATCACATGCCTTAAGGAAGTGAGGAAAACCATGAGCACAGAGAATGAAGAGGAGCTGGAAAGGTTCACAGCAAAGAAAAAAGCCAAAGGTTCTGAAGCAGGAGCATGCTTGGAGGACTCAAAGAATAGAATGGAATCCTTGCCAGAGTGAGAGGGGTGGGTTGGGGATGGGCTGTACAAATTATGTAGGACTTTTTGGTCAGTGTATTTTGATCTTTGGTCTAAATGAAGTGGGAAGCTATTGTGAATTTTTGGGCAGAGGTATGTATATCTTAAAAGGATCTGGCTGATATGATGAGAATAGATTATAAGGTGGGTTGAACAGGGCAAGGGTGAGCAGTTAGGAATCTCTTAAACATATCTAGGCATGAGATGAAGGCATTGACCTTCAATATTCAGCTCAAGTGTTGTCTTTTCTGGGAAGCCTCTCCTAATTTCCCTAGGCTGAGCTGGGCCCACTTCAGAGCTCCCATAATGAATTTATTTTTGAAATGTGTATAGTTGAGTTTGCTTAAGTCTGGAGGTCAACTATAGACTTGAGAGTTCTCTGAATTAATTTCCAATTAGAATACGAAGTTTATTTAAAGATAATAAAATAAGCTAATTTAAAACATATGTATAGTATGTTATTAAACTTAACAGTAACTGCAACAGTTATTTAGAACTTTGGGGGAGGAATACTTTGATGTTTAAAGTTACCATTGAATGGTAATAATAAAAAACAGATTGACTCATATGGGTTCTATTATTATTTTTAAATTCTTTATAATCCACCCTTTTAATACCTGCACACTGGGTGGGTTTGTCCTACCACCATGTCCTTGGTTTGTCACTGATAGTAAGAACTTTCTTCATTGCAGGTGATGGAGCACCCAACTCAGAGTGCCTCGAGCAGAAGAAAAGTTCAAAGGAATATCTAGCTTCAGGCTTGATTTGATCCAGGGATTCAGTTTTCCTCTGGGTTGGCTTCATTCTCAGGCGTGGTATTCACTTTTAGCTGCAAGGTGGCTAATAGTGGCTCCAGCCATATGGATGCCTTGCTCCAGGTCACTGCAGCCAAAGTCCCAAAATATGACTCTAATACCGTCGTATGCTCACTTTCAAGCCAATCCCAATGGCCAAGAGGATGTGATGCTCTAACTGGCCAGAGAGGCCTGGGCATCTTGTCCCCTTTTCACTACAGCTTTCTCTCCCTTTAGGGTTAGGTTTCTCAATGGGAATCCCCTTTTCAATACCTCTCTGTCTCTCTCCCTGTCTGTCTGGCCGACTGTCTGTGTATCTCTCTCTCACACACTCACGTTTCATATGCTGTGCTTTTGCCTCAAGAACTTGAGCTGATCTTATCAGATTTCTTGTGTGTCTGTGTTCAGAAAAACAAACTAATGCCTTACAAAAGCTGCATTTTGTTTTACCTTGTTGATGCTATATAAATCTGGGTCTCAGCAGGAAACAGATGGAACACTCAAATTAGGATAATTTGAGAAGAATGTAATAAAGGGATCATTTGCAAAGGTGTGGGCAGGGTGTAAGGAAACTACAGGGACAGTACAGCACTCTGGGGAAAGTAACTGCAGCTCTGTTTACTTCCCCTAGGCCGAAGGGGTAGAGGTAGATAGAACCCTCTGGCAGACTTGTGTAAGGAGACATGGCCAGTTGTTGCTGGAAATGGAGATACATAGTTGAATCTGCTGAAGTGTCCAGGCCAACTATGTAATTGGCTTCCAGATGGAAGCAATTAACACAGGGGCATTAACACCCTGACATCACTCTCCTTCTGTTCTTCTGTCTTTTACTGGTGGCTCCCGTTGGTAGGACCCAACCAGAAGCCACAGAGCAGAGGAGCCCACTGATATCATCCATCCTACTTCGCCTCTCAGTTCATAGGACAACATGGAGAAAGTAGAGAGAAAATCCGGAGGGACAGGGGTTGATACCTGGCACAGTCTGCCCCTTTTGCCCCTTAGTATGTGCATTTATCTTTTGTCTAAGTGAAATGTTCTTGTTGCCTTTATAGGGGTGTCAGGAAGTCCCATCAGCTATGGGTCATTGTTGAATAATGTCACTAGAGTGGTGTTCCCTCTTCAAACCAGTAACAAGGGAATAAAGAACAATGAAAAGCCCAGCTGCCGCAGCCCTGGATTCTGTTGCACAAGCTGTCTTCCTCCATCCTCACTCTACGTACCCCTTACTTGCTCTAGCTTCTCAGCTAGGTAGGGCTGGAAGAGGGTGACCCAAATCTTTGTTCCTGCAGAATCTCATTCCTGACAGTCCCTTCTTTATTGGGTTGCTTCAGTGTTCCCTGGTTCCATGGAGGAGCATAGTCCTCCATATTGTATTAGCAACCCAGTTTCTCTGTGGTAGAGGGGATTAGTCAGTGAGCCCTTCTTTCCTTCTTGGTTTATTGATATGGCCAACCCAAACTACCCAGGGCAATCTCAGCTTCCAACTAAGTAGAACTCTGGCTGTGTTAACTAATTAGAAGCATGTCACCAGGTACTAAGGCAATAAGACTTCCCATGTCAAGGTCAAGGTCATTGAGATGAAAACCAAAATTCTATAAGTGGGTTGTTAAGTGTTACGGTGAGAGTTAGGATAGGAACACTCACTTTTCCTCCTTTTTTTTGGACCAGTATATTTTGGTGGAAGAGGAGATAAATTACATAAAGTGCTATTTACATGAGAAATATCGTAAGAGCAGTAAATCTATGATGATAGTACAATGCTGCACTTATTTTGTCTTAAAATACATTCCCTGGACACAGGCAATGTTCAATGAGATAACACAGCAAATGGATGAGGCATTCTGCATGTCCATGAATAGTGGTGCTGGCAGAAATGCTCCAGAGCATGATATGTCAGAGAGATCTGATGCTACGGTAAAGGTGTACTTTTTTTCCCAGTAACAGAAAGCAAATTCATTGTGATTTTCTTTACTATGGGGATAGAGGTTAATAGTATTTGCCTGGCTAGTAGCTGCATACCATATGCCACAGTCTGTCGATTTCTACAATAAAAATGCTGCTGGAGCCACAGTTGTGATTGGCAATGCCACTTGATTCAGTTTGTGATTGTCTCCCAGTAGTCTCCATAAACCATCTGGCCTTTTCTGAGTTAAATAAAGATAAGATGGGAATCACCACCCTTAAATTCTTCCAGCCTTGGATCGTAACACCAATCTCTGCAATTCCCCTACGTGTGGCAATGATTTCAGTTTATTCTATTGGATGGAGTAGTTCTAGGAGTATCCGTTTGTCCCTCACTCAATGAATCAGTGAACCAATGTGGAGGGTTGCCAATTGATAAATATATCTATTTCCGCTGTACATCCTGGCAGTGGGGAAGTAACCCTGAGGTAAGTCTCTGGGTTCACTGGATCTATAGTGAGGTGAACTCAAGCTAAGACTCCTATCACCTGTCTCCACTAGTTGCCTCCCACTGAATGGTGCACCAAAGCAGTATTTCAGACAGCAGTGTGAATTCAGATCCAGTATCTAGTTTATGGAAGTTCTGAGTATTTTCCTTTCTCTAGTACATAGTCACCCTAGAAACAGCCACAGGATCCTCCATGGAAGACTTGAGGGATGCTTGAGGCAGCATTGTAGGGTCATCCTCAAAAAGACTCAGCCTCTCCCTCTGTTGAGAAGCTGTGGGTCAGTGAAACTTGGTAAGAGGCTGAGAATCCCCACTGTAGTGACTGCATTAGATTTTGGCCCATCACACATAGAATTTTTCCTCTCATATGTGTCCAGAAGTAGCACTTTCATAGATCGATAATCTATTTTTATTTCATTTCTTCAAATCTTCCGATAATTTAGTTGTCACCACAGATCCTTGTGGATCAAGGCTCTGATTACCCCTCATCCCTGTGGTTGGTTACATTCATCTTGTCACTGACAGTCAAGTACCACCGGCTGGCTCCTACCATTCTTGGATCCTTTTATCTCCATTGAGATCAAAGAACTCAATTTCATTTCAGCATCCTTCCTGCCCTGTACCATCTTTACCTGCAGAGGACAGCCACTGCAAGCTTTTCAAGGGTGCCACCCTCCTTAGTCCTCATGAAGAGTAGGAGTTATGGTTACGGAGTGATGATTGCTCATAATAGATCCAGTTCAGCATCCCATCTCTCTAAGGCTTTAGACTCTTTCTCCTAAAATAGAAGTCCACTCATGCAACTTCTGTACAGGGCCAGATGGTAAATATTTTGTCAGGAGACAAAATTCAACAATTGTTCTTGCCAAAGACTGATAATTTTTGTTGTTGTTTGTGTGCTTGTTTCTTAACATTAAAAGAACTGAAAAACTATTCTTAGTTTGTGAACTATACCAAAACAGCAGTCCAGATTTGGCCCACAGGCCATAGTTTGCTGACCCCTACTGTACAAGATGGCAGGGAGGTTCAGTCTGATGTCATAAACTTAAGCCACCTTTGAGTTCAAGCTTTAATTTGACAGTTTGTCAGATCACTGATGCCACTCTCTGGTGCCCAAGCAAAAGCATTAAATCCTAAATCTTGGGTGAGTGTATACCGTCAATGAATTAATTCATTGACCGATGTCATTGGAAACTCATAAATCTCCTGGTTCCTGACAATGCAGATTGGCAAGGTTCTATAAATGTTAAGGTGTGTAGGCTGTCTGATACTCCTCCCTCTGGGCTTTACTATGACCTAATTTTAGGGTATAGACCTAGAGGCAATGAGAGGTGGTAGGAGTGGGTCCTGAGGGTGGGGCAGGGTGAGGGCCATGAAGCATCAACAGGTTATTATGCAGGGAGAGATTTATCTGATTTTCTTAGGAAATGCCTCGCCCCCTGTATAGGAGGATTTTCTGGGTTCAGAGTTTTCAGCATTGTCTGTGTCTGCCCATTTATCAGGGTGTGGCCATACCTTAATATCCTGCACCTGATGAAACTGATTGTGTACACTAAAGCTCTACAGCCTTTACAGTCTGGCTCTGGGCTTGGTCCTTGGCCATATCTGCTCTGTGATTCTAGAAGATGAGAGATTCCTATACTGTAGGAGATGAGTAGCTATGGGAACTTTCTCGCTTATCCATGCATGCTCTTAATTGTATATTCACTGATTTAAATTTCTCATTTTCCATTTGTACACCTTCTAGGGCTGTGAGAAGAAGCCAAGACACTTGGTGCTATTTATAATCACTACCATCACCATAGCAATAAATGCCTTGGCCACTTAACTACCCAGCACCTTCCCTTCCAGCTGTCCTTCATTCCATGCCACCACCGGTTACAACCTGAGTAACTGATGTCACCCTTGGCCTGGGTCATGGGTCTTCCCTTTCCTCTTGGCAAAGAGGTTTTGCCTATATTTCTCAAACACATGAGCAATCTGATGCCAGAATCCCACTTTAGAGTCTTAGTAGAGAGCAAAAAGCATGTTCAGATTAGGATACTTTGAGGAGAATTTCATAAAGGGATAGAGTGGCCTGAAGCAGTGATGGGAGGGACAAGTTGATGAAATGCAAGGCATACATAACTGTGTAGGAAGGGTTGCCAGAAAGGGACTGAGAAGATCCCAAGTTCAGGGACGCAATCAGCACTTTTGACATTTTCCTGTAGTATTTTATGCAGTTATGCAGCCAATCTCATTTTAAATGTACCTTATTTATAACTCCAGAGCATCATATGACTCCTCTTTCTAAAAGTCCACAAAGTAATTATTTCACTTTCTTTAGACATCTTTATCATGTTTTTCAGCTGATGGAATTCAGTTAAACAGCCTCAGTTGTCTATTGAAAAACGAAATGAATACAGTGAGGATTTATTTTCAGTTTTCATTATTTTTTTTTACAGCATAGTCCTTGAAACACGACAGTTTGTCATTCCATATATTTGTCTGATTTTTTTTTATTTTTTAGAAAACCATCCTGATCTTCTATTTTCTTCAAATACCATCATAGCATAATTTATTTTAATCCCTTAGCCAGTGGGTCACTTTTATCTGATGATTGCCTTCATTTGAATTTTAATTAGGGTTTCAAGCCCTTCTTTTAGACACTGCAGGACAATAAATAAACTTTGGTAGTGTGGCAAGGTGATCCATAGTCCAGGAAATCAATATCCAGGCTTCCATATGCATTAGTTCAAGAACTGTTTTCTCATTTGTTCTTGAAATTACTTTAGATTTCCAAGCACAAAATTATACAACATTCTGTAAGTGGAGGATGTATGTTCATTGGTTCTTAGGTCTCTTTCTCCACAGTGGTACTTTTCAGGTATTATTGGGATGTGTCCTTATTTATCTGGAGAATGGTTCCTCACTCCTCTGCATCTTTCCTACCCAGTACTAGGAGATGACAAAAAACCTCATTTACTAGGTGGCATACATGCCTCTTAACATCACTGTCTCCATATATGGGGCTATTAATTATTCCCTGGAAATCATTTCACTAGGGCTCTTCCTAGTGGTCTATCTCCATCCATCACTTTGTGATTACTGAGTTTTTATATCACCTTAAATTTTGATGAACTGTTGCTAAAAGAAAGAAGGTCATTTATCATGTCTGTTTTATTGAAAGAACTAGACAAGATGAAGAGGTGCTACATAATCCATTATGTCCATGAAACTTTCTAAGCCATAGTCCTCAATCAATAAAGATTTCTTTAATCAAACTCTGTACAAAATAAATGGGGTGTTGTTTGTGAGAAACCCCTCTTTCTCCACACCAAACCTTTTAGCATCTTTCCATATAAAACTGAAAGTCTGCTTCTCTTTCAAGTGCCTTTTTTTTTTTTTTTGAGGCAATTAACTGTTCCCAGAGCTGTGCCCCAATGCACTTTGTATGCACTTCTGTTATAGCATTAAACACCTCTTGGCTTGTTAATGTATCTTTTTACAAGTCTTTCGCCTCCTGTGGACTGAGCACCCTGAGAGCACAGACTGTTAATTATTTACCATTGTGTACACAGGGCTGTTGAGTGCATGATGGCTGACTGAGTAAATTTTGAGCAGCAAGCTTAGCTGACGTCTTTGCATTTATGTGAGATTGCCACTAAGAACCCCAGTAACTGAATTTATGATGCATTGATGATGCTGTTTTCTTAGTCTCCAAATGACTACTGGATGAACTTTTTCAATATTTTTTCATTCATTCATTCATTCATTCAACATTTATTAAGCACCTACTAAATGCAAGTTCTGACTTGAACTTTAAGAATTATAGAAGAGTAACACCTTGTGCTGCCTTACCTTTCATTCAGTTAGGAAGAAAACACAAAAACAAAACAATTACATCATAGCACTATAGATGCTGTCACAGGGCAGAGTGGAAGCAAAAGGGGATCAAATGGAGCAGGGCAGCTGATGGATGCTCACCAGTCCCACAAAGGAGAGTGAATGCATGATCGTGAGATCAGCTTCATTTTCTGAGCAATGCTGGCAAGCCAGTATAGTCAGGAACAGGGGTTCATGTGTCCAGGTAACCATTTGCATTTCACTTGATGATGCTAAATGATAATGGGGATTAGCTGCAGAATTAACATACATTTTCAGCTAAGCAAGTCATTAAAAATAAATTTAAGTCCAATTTAGCTACCTTTTAGATTTAATAAACTAATATGTTACCATAAGAACCTCGTTAATTTGTATGTTGATAGGAAAAATCCACAAAAATGACCTGATTTGCACTTTTATTTATATTTAAGCAGCTGTAGTTTTATAAAAATGAGACACACTGGCCATCTACAAAGCACTTATGTAATTTCTACAAGTCATTGAAAGTAATTGTCCTATAATCCAAATGCTTCCCTGAGATTCCCATGGGAAGTAAAGAATATGCACTTCTAAGTACCAAGGGCTTTTTCTCCCCGTCATCTATTTATTTAACAAATACTTACTGAGTGCCCACTATGTGCCAGAGAACAAAAAAACAAAAATCCTAAGATTACTTTTGGCCTGACTCCTGAGGTCACATAGAATAATTACTGGAAAGGATACTTTCAGAGTCTACTTCCAACATCCTGCAACTGGGACTCTTAAGCCAGTCCTTTGTGGGGCTCTCCTTTTGAAACTGCACATACCTCAGAGACCTGCTGCCGTAGAAGTGATGAGTTTGTGTTGATTAAAGTAACTCTGGTTGCTATATCAGAAAACATCAAAATTCTTGGGGCTGAACACAAAAGAAGTCTCCCACTCAGGTCAAGTCCAGTTGCCCTTCAGGGAGGAAGTCAAACTCTGCCCTATTTCCAGGGACCCAAGGCTCGCCTTTGCCATCATCAACACGTGGTTTCCAAGGTCAGCCTGGGGTATATCAACCCACTGACAGACCCTGAAGAGAGAGTGAATAATTTCATGCAGAGAAAGTTTCTATGAGCCAGGGAGGCACACATCACTTGTTCTACTGTTTGGAATTCAGGCATGTGGGCACACATACTGCAGGAGAGGGAGCTTGGGAAATGACAGTCTAGCTGTGTGCCCAGGGAAAAAAAAAAACAAAACAACTAGGTTTGATGAATAACTAGCTAGTCTCTGCCACAATGATGATGTACTTTATTATTAATCACGTTATTTACAGTTACCACTTATTGAAAACCAACTTGTAATAAGAATTTTATACTAATTGCCTCATAATTTTCTAACAACCCCATTTGCCCATTGGTTCGTTGGCACATATTTATTGTGTTCCTCTTACGTGCCAAGTATCAAGCTAGAGTGCAAGCAGAACGTGGAAAGTTGATCAGGTTAGGGATATATTTTGGTAGGATTTTTTGATATATTGCATCTGATATAAACAGGAATCAAGGATGACTTTCAAGTTTGGGCATGAGCAACTGGGAAAATGAAGATGTCATTTACCAAAATCAGAGCACCAAGGCAGGGGCAGCTTTGTGCGGCGGATGTGGGCAAACTCAAAAGTTTTTTTTTGTTTTATTTTATTTAATTTAATTTATTTAATTTAATTTATTTTATTTTATTTATTTTATTTATTTTATTTATCTTTTAAATTATTTTTTTAATTAATTAATTATTTTATTTTATTTTATTTTATTTTATTTTATTTTATTTTATTTTTTGGTCTTACCAAGTTTGAAATATCTCCTAGACATACTGGTGGAGATGCCAAAGAGGCAATTGGATAAAGAAATCTGGAGATTAGGAGAAGTTGGGACTAGAGATGTAATTTAGATATCATCAGCATAGATATGATTATTAAACCTGGAGAACAAATGAGAGCATTAAGGGGAAGGCATAGACAGAAAGAAGAAAATGGTTTAATTTGTGCTTGTGGATCCTCTAACCTTGAGACAAAGAGGAACCAGAGCTAGCTTCATGGGCATGCAACTTTCACAGGTGTGTGCACAGGGTTTGGTTTAATGGTTTACTATTGCTGTCTTGGAATTCTTAATTTTTTAAGGGCCCCACATTTTCATTTCTCAGTGGATCCTGTAAATTATATATAAATTCATCAGTCCTAGGAGAAGTTCCTAGTGAGGCAGAGGAAATGGAGTATGGTATCCTAAAGGCAAGGTATGGAAAAGATTTTAAGATGGAAGAGGTAGTGAGAGAACCAAGGAAAATAAAGACAGAGAAATAACTATGGGATTTGACAAGATGGGGATTTGCAGGTGACTTTGACAAGAGGTACAGAGTGGAATGGAAAGGGCAGAAAGCCCACTCGAATCGGTTGAAAAGAGAATGGTTTTATTGCTGACTCCACCCACAGTTTTGTGGTAGGCAGGTGTAGGGAAATGGGATAGTAGCTGGAAGGGGATTCTGAGTTGAGAAATGTTTTTGAAAGTAAAGGATGTTTATCTGCAATGTGAGTGACTCAGTAGAGAGGGAGACACTGCTGATGCAGTGAGAGAGGGAAGAATTCTAGGGGAAAGTCCTTGAGTGGGTGAAAGGGGATATGTGAAGGGGTGATTGTAAGAACAGACATCTTCATTTCAAAAGCAGAGAAGGCAGAAGCTATGGGTTCAGGTTGGTTGGCGATTTGGAGTTGGTTCTAAGCTGAGTGCCTCTTTTTTTTTTTTTTTAATTTATTTTTGAGAGAGAGAGAGCGAACACAAGAGAGGGGGATAGAGGATCTGAGCAGGCTCTGTGCTGACAGCAATGAGCTCAGTGTGGAGATTGAACTCATGACCCTGAGATAATGACCTGAGCCGAAGTTGGATGCTGAACAGACTGAGCCACCCAGGTGTCCCCTGAGTGCCTCTTTAGAAATGGAATATGAGATGAAGTTAATATTTGAAGAAGGTGTCTTGAGTTTGGTGAGTTACTTTGGAGAATTGAAAGGTCAGTTTACTATAAAAAGGTAGACTTTGGGGAAATCTTGTGCTAAGCTCCCATTTGAGATTTTGTGAACATTCATTTACAGTCAACATGGTTGAGTGGCTTTTTTCCAGCATCTTTCAATTGCTCTGGTGCAAGTCTAGAGTAGAAGAATAGTGGGGTTTAGACAGAATTTGTTCTATACTGTCCTTGTTATACAGAGGAAGAAACTGGGGCTCAGAGAACTTGCTAGTAATTGGCAGAATTTGAACATAAATCTTCTCTGACCCTAGACACCAACTTCTTGAGTACTATGTCATATTTCAGGGCTGTTCTTGATATTGCACTAATCAGTATAGATTCTGTGATATTCTGCTCCTTCCCCCTGTGGTAAGCAGGTGAGTAATACCATAGTTTGTATCTCAATTTTTGTTGTTGTTGTTGTTGTCCAAAATGTCATGTTTTTCAGCTAGTCAACAAATCATGGCCTTCAGAATCCCAAAGGAATATTGCTCATTAAAGATATGCTGGTGGGGTGGAAAAAGTTTCACCAAGTTTGAGCACCACTTCACCTGTCGACCATGTGATTTGCAGGGCTGTATAAGGATACATTCAACATTTATTGAGCACCTAGAGTATCCCAAGCAATATGGAACACACTAAGGAGATAGTCGTGAATTAGTCTTACCTCCAATGGAATTACACCCCAGTGAATTCAGTGACATAATATATGTACAATGTTGTGTTCAACATAAGTTGGGCACTTGATAGGTGTTAATTCTCTTTGCCTTCTTTATGCAGTTGTCCTCAAGTAACTGATGATACTTCATGGTGAGAACAACAACTTAGTATCCTGATCAGATACTAAGTGAAGGTCCCACTTATATATAAATATCCAACTGCATTACTATTTAAATATTGGTTCCTAGCCAACAAAATCAGAATCCACAACTTGGAGCCAAGAAAAGACTCCTACTGAATTGGTTCTCCATATATATATTATTTATATTTGTATATATTGTATTTATATTTATATTATATATAATATAAAATATATAATATATAAATAAAATATAAAATATAAAAATAAATATTTATTTAAAATATTTATATAAAAATATAAAGTATAAAAAATTATAAAATATATAATATATTTATATTAAATATATTGTATTTATATTATAATATATATATGGAGAGAGGGGAGGGAGGGAGAGAGAGACAAGAGGCATATGTGTGTGTGTGTGTGTGTGTGTGTATATACATGCCATTTTCTTAAAGCAATAGGAATGAACACAAGTTAACATGATTGTCTATTGTCATAATCCCTGAGTAGTGCTATTTGTATAGTTGGCAGTTATTTATTTTATTGTATTTTATTTTATAATGAAAGAAGCATCAGCTTTTTGTGGTTTTATTTGACTTCTAAAACCAATGAGAATTCTTAACTTTTATTTATTTTTGAGAGAGAGAGAGAGAGAGAGAGAGAGAGAGAGAGACAGAGCACGAGCAGGGGAAGGGTAGACAGAGAGGGAGACATAGAATCTGAAGCAGGCTCCACACTCTGAGCTGTCAGCACAGAACCCAACATGGGACTCAAACCCATGAACTGTGAGATTATGACCCCTGCTGAAGTTGGACACTTAACTGACTGAGCCACCCAGGTGCCCCAAACCAATGAGAATTCTTTGAGTGAAATGATTCAACCATCGATAGATCTAAAATTTTACTCTCTCATTGATGTGTGCTGTGATTCACCCATCAATATTTATTTCTGAGCCTCAGACCTTGAAAGCTCCATCTATGGTGCTTGAATTCATGTTTCCCAAGAAGCTAACCCTTGGGGTAATGCTTGTTTTGTAACACAAATGAGAGTGGATTTTGTACTCCTGGAGGAGGAGGTATTTTGTCTTTCATCCCTGCATCAAAGGGTCTACTGCAGGAAAGTTTGTAAAATGAATGAAGAAATGGACCCACAGTAGGGAAAAGGGCTTGCTTGGTATTAATGCATTGAGTTTAGTACCACAAATCTCACTTTTTAAATTTCCTAGTACCATTAAAATTTCTGATAGTGAAGCAAACCATTGAAACGTATTCTTGTCAATATTAGATGTATTAGCATATGCTCAACTTAACTTTTTATTTTTTATCATTCTTCTCCAAGTGGAAATCATGTTGTAGATAAGGGAGTAAGAAATTAAGTTTGGAGACCTGTAGATTAGTCTCAGCCTCCTCCAGTAGTGGAACTGATAGCTTTGGGTAACTGTGAGCCCCAGTTTCACTTGGAGATCATGGATTGGAGTAGAACTTGTGGTTGTAATTGTGGTCTGCCTATGAGATCAGGCATCCCTCAGGGCTGAGAGCAGATTGTCTCCTTTTACACCTATTTCAGCACTTAGCACAGTGCTAGGCACATTGCAAATGTGTAATATTTGAATTAAATGCTAAATATTCTGTTTGGAGAAAGATGTGTATAGACTTCTTTTGTATACTTGAAAGTTGCTGAGATCTTAAGAATTTTCACCACACACAAAGAGGAATTAACTATGTATTGGGTGTATGAATTATCTTGACCTTAGTAATCATTCTGTAATGTATATGTAAATCAAATCAGCATGTTTTATACTTTAAATATATATAACATTATTTGTCAATTATTCTTCAGTGAAGTTGGGACAAAATTAAGGCAGATACTATTTCTTTATCTTGTATTTCTAGCATCAGATAAAATAGTAAGGACGTAGTAGGTATTCAGTAATTGTTCATGGACCCTTTCTCTCCCTCTTTTTCTTTCATCCTTCTACAGAAATTTATTGAATGCCTTCTAAGTGCTAGACATTTGGGATACACCAATGAAAGAATAGTCTAGAGGGGACAGAGTTACATAGGTAGACAATTACAAAATAAAAGGATAAGGCTTATAATAAAAGTATGCAGAGTCTCAGTGAAGCATGGAGGGAGGAGAACCTATATCCACTTGGGGATTGGGGAAGGGATCCAGAATGGTGATTTCTAGAAGAGGGAGGGTAGGGCTTGTCCTAATGGAGCAGGATTGAGGGATGGAGGAGGCACTCCAGGTAGAAAAGATGTCATACACATGTTTATGGAGTTGTGACATAGCACAGTACATACTGTGGGGATAGTTTAGAATAGCTAGAGGCAGGAGTGGTAACGGGGAAAGGTTGTGGATAGACAGCTGAGAAATAGATAGTACTTAGAGATTATTAGAGGTCACATCCTGAAGAACCTAACAAAATAGGAAAAATTGAATGGTGTATGTGCTTTTTTAGAAGACTAAATTCTTTAGGTCTGTCTTAGTAGTAACGAGCAATGACTAATATTTTATTGAGTGCTTGTTAGCAACAGGTACTGTTCTAAGTCTATGACTCATCTAATCTTCATGATAACTCTTTTGAGGTAGATTTTATCTTTATCCTTAGTTGACATATGAGGAAACTGAGGCCTAGAAGTGCCTATGCAAGGTCACAGGTCTTGTCCAGACTTGAATCCAGAATATCTGGCTCCAGAATCTGTTCTTAATCACTATGCTCTGCTGCAATGTGGAAAATATATTGTATGGTATTGTAAGTCTGAAGTTAATTTGTGAAATAAAAAGTCACATCAAAACTTAATTCTTATTTCTTTTTTTAAATTTATTTATTTATTTATTTATTTAGAGCAGGGGAGGGACAGAGAGAGAGAGAGAGAGAGAGAGAGAGAGAGAGAGAGAGAGGAAGAGAGAATCTCAGGCAGGCTCTGCACTGTCAGCACACAGCTGGATGTGGGGCTCAGTCTCACTAAGTGTGAATCATGACCTGAGACAAAATCAAGAGTTGGACACTTAACTGACTTGATCCACCCAGGTGCCCTGAAAACTTAATTCTCATTTCATATCCAAAGAGCAGCATGGATCACTGCTTCCCTGCTAAAGCATTTTTAAAAAAACGCCTTAACTATATTTGTTCCTAATGATGTGATTTTTCTGTGAGGTGAGCAAGTCAGAGTCACTGCCAGTGGATCCTCACCACCATTGCCCATATGCAAGATCTCAGTAAAACGGGTCGGTATGTTTAGTGCAACTTACAACCAGGCCTTGTGCCACAAGAGTATCTGGTCTGTCTATGCTATGAAGATCTTTATCTATGTGACCATTTGCTCTGAAATTCACTTCTTTATACCCCTACACCTGTCATGCATCCACCCAGTGCACTCTTAGGACTCAGATTTTGTGGACAAGTATGCCTTTTCATCAGAGTTTATTTGCAGAATATACTCAAGTATTGATTGGTTCTGCTTATCACATTCTCCACTCTTTAGTAAGTAGATCACAATGTAAAATGATTTTTCATTAGGCTTCTATTGTTAAGTCTTATCAGTCATCGTGATTGAAGAGTTTGAGACAAGAAGATCTGATTTTAGTTTTTACTCTGCTGATGAAATTGTTGTATGGTTCTGGACCTATCATGGAACTGTTATAGACCCCAGCTTCCTCATCTGGAATATGAGGTGGTCGGAATAGATGATCTGTCAGCTTTCTCCCAACTCTGATGTTACCTGCTTGTGGAGTTTTATAATCCAACATGGTTGTTTAAATGGGAGAAGAGCAGTTGTCATAGCAACAATGATTTAATACACAACTCTATTTCTCTTTTTTTCAGGTTTATTGAGGTATAATTTAAAAACAAAATAATAATATATTTAAACAGCATGATGATTAGATACATGTATAAATTGTGAAGAGTCCCACATTCATCATCTCATATATTACTTTGTATGTGTGTGTGTATATATGTATGTGTGTGTGGTGAGAACACTTAAGTTCTCTCAGCAAATTCCACTTGTATAATATAGTATTATCAACTGTATTCAGCAT
Organism: Felis catus; assembly: GCF_018350175.1. NCBI lineage: Eukaryota > Metazoa > Chordata > Mammalia > Carnivora > Felidae > Felis > Felis catus. Next base: position 121,319,939 of record NC_058374.1, read on the forward strand.
ATTATACATTAGATCCACAGACATTATTCATTTTATAACTGACAGTTTGTACCCTTGTACCAACCTCACCCAGATTTCCCCACCCCTTGACTCTGGTGATCACCAATCATTCTGTTTCTATGAGTTTAATGGGTTTTTTTTGTTTTTTGTTTTGCATTTGTTTTTGTTTATTTTTAGATTATACATTCAAGTGAGATCATACAGTATTTGTCTTCTTTGTCTGACTTATTTCATGAAGCATAATGCCCTCTAGGTTCACCCATGTATTGCAAATAGCAAGATTTCCTTCTTTTTTATGGCTGAATAATACTACATTAATAATATTAAATGATATTATACAGATAATTACCAAATGTTCTTTATCCATTGATAGACCTTCAAGTTGCCTCTATGTCTTGGCTATTGTAAATAATGCTGCAATGAACATGGGGGTACAGATATCTCTTCAAGATAATGATTTAATTTTTTTTGGATACACACCTAGAAATAGGATTGCTGGATCATATAGTAGTTCTAGTGTTAGTTTTCTTAGGAACTTCCATACTGTTTTCTGTCGTTCCTGTACTAATTTATATTCTCACCAATAGTGTACAAGGGCCCCCTTCTCTTCACATTCTCATAAACATTTGTTATTTCTTGTCTTTTTGATAACAGAAACCCTAGTAGGTGTGAGGTGATACCTCGTTGTGGTTTTAATTTGCATTTCTCTGATGATTAGTGATATTGAGCATCTTTTCATGTACCTGTTAGCCATTTGTGTGTCATCTTAAGAAAAATGTCTATGTAGATCTGCCATTTTTAAATTGGATCATGTCCTTTTTGGTTATTGAGTTGTATGAGTTCTTTATATATTCTGGATATTAACCCCTTATCAGATACATGATTTGCAAATATTTTCTCCCATTGAATAGGTTGCCTTTTCTTTTTGTTGACAGCTTCCTTTGCTGTGCAGAAACTTTTTAGTTTGATGTAGTAACACATATTTATTTTCTTTTGTTGCCCTTGCTTTGGATATCAAATCTAAAAGAACATTGCCAAGACCAATGTCAAGGAGCTTACCTGACATTGTCAAGCTCCTATGTTTTCTTCTGGGAGTTTTACAGTTTCAGGTATTCCATTCAAGTATTTAATCCATTTTGAGTTGATTTTTGTGTATGGTGTAAGGTTAGAGGTCCAGTTTCATTCTTTTGAATGTGGCTGTTCTGTTTCCCTAGCATTTATTTATTGAAGAGACTTCCTTTTCCCATTGTGTATTCTTGGCTCTTTTGTCATAAATTAACTGACTATATATGCATGAATTTATTTCTGTACCCTCTTTTCTGTTCCATTGATCTATGTGTGATTTTTATCCTCATACCATATTGTATCAATCACTATAGCTTTGTAATATAGTTTGAAATCAGTAATTGTGATGCCTCCAGTTTTGGCCTTCTTTATTTATATTGTTTTGGCTATTGGAGTTTTTGTGTGTGTGTGTGAGTCCATACAAATTTTAGGATTGTTCTATTTCTGTGAAAAATGCCACTGGAATTTTGCAACAGATTTTATTCAATCTGTAGACTACTTTAGGTGGCATGGACATTATAACAATATTCTTCCAATTCATTAGCATGGGATATCTTATCACTTACTTGGGTCTACTTCAGTTTCTTTCATCAGCGTTTTGTGGTTTTCAGTGTACAAATCTTTCACCTGCTTGGTTAAATTTACTTCAAAATATTTTACTTTTTCTGACACTGTTGTTAATGAGATTGTTCTCTTTATTTTTCTTTCAGATAGGTTGTTGTTAATGTATAGAAATGTGACTGATTTTTGCATATTTTTATACCCTGTAACTTTACTGAATATATTGTTCTAACAGTTTTTTTTGTGTGGAGTCTTTAGGGTTTTCTATAAATGATACATCATGCAAACTGAGAGAATTTTACTTGTACTTTCTCCTTTCCAATTTGGACATCTTTCTTTTTTTTTTTTTTCATACCTAATTGCTGTGGCTAGGACTTCTAGCACCATATTGAATACATGGGCATCCTTTTTTTCTTAATGTTTTTATTTATTTTTAAGATAGAGACAGAGCATGAGCAGGGGAGGGGCAGAGAGAGAGGGAGACACAAAATCTGAAGCAGGCTCCAGGCTCTGAGCTGTCAGCGCAGAGCCCGACGCGGGGCTTGAACTCACAGACTGTGGGATTGTGACCTCAGCTGAAGTCGGATGCTTAACCGACTGAGCCACCCAGGCGACCCAGGATAGGCATCCTTATATTGTTCCTGATCTTACAGGATGATGTTAGCCATAGGCTTGTCATATCTTTTTATTTTTATTATGTTGAGGTACATTTCTTCTATACTCAGATTGTTGAGACTTTTTATCATGAAAGGATGCTGAATTTTGTCAAATACTTTTTCTGCATGTATTGAGGTAATCATCACTTTTATCTTTCATTTTGTTAATGTTGTATATCACATATATTGATTTGCATGTATTGAACTATCTTTGAATTCCAGGAAGAAATCCTGGAATACACTTGATCATGGTGTATGATCCTTGTAATGTATTGTTGAATTGAATTTTCTAGTATTTTGTCTGAGGATTTTTGAGGATGTTCATCAGGGATATTGGCCTGAAATTTCCTTTCTTTGTAATGTCCTTGTCTGGCTTTGGTGTCAGGGTAATGTTGGCCTCATAACATGTTGAGAAGTATTCTCTTCTCTTCGATTGTTTTTTTGAAGAGTTGGGAAATGATTGGTATTCATTTTTCTTTAAATATTTGGAGAATTCACCAATGAAGCCTTCTGTTCTTAGACTTTTGTTCCCTGGGAGGTGTTTTTTTAAAGTTCTTTATTTGGGGGGGGGGGTGTGAAGCATGGGTCAGTACATGAGTGGGGGAGGAGCAAAGAGGGAAAGTGAGAATCCTAAGTAGGCTCCTTGACACTAGTGCAGAGCCCGACATAGGGCTCAATCTCATGAACCCTGAAATCATGATCTGAGCCAAAACTATGAGTTGGTTGCCCAACCTACTGAGCCACCCAGGCTCCCCAGGAGGTTTTTGATTACTGATTTTTATCTCCTTCCTAGCAATTGGTCTATTCAGATCTTCTGTTTTTTCATGATTCAGTCCTGGTAGGTTATACATTTCTAGGAATTCATCCATTTTTTTTCTAGGTTATCTAATTTGTCAGCATACAACTATTCATATTAGTTTTCTGCTGATTCTTAGTATTTCTGTGTTATCAGTTGTAATGCCTCTTTCATTTCTCATTTTTCTTGCTCTTTTTCTTAGTCTAGCTAAAGGTTTGTCAATTTTATCTTTAAAAAGAAAACAGCTTTCAGTTTCATTGATCTTTCAAGTCTGTTTTCTTTTCACTCTGATCTTTGTAACATAGTCTCTTCCTTCTGCTAAATTTGGCCAGAGTTTGCTTTTCTCTTTCTAGTTCTTTGGGGTATACAGTTAGGTTGTTTGAGATGTTTCTTCTTCCTTAATGTAAGTGTTTACCACTATAAGCTGCTCTCTTAACTGGTTTTGCTGCATCCTATACATTTAGTATATTGTGTTTCTGTTTTATTTGGCTCATATTTTTATTTCCCAGTTGATTTCTTCTTTGACCTGTTGGTTGTTCAGGGGCATGCTGTTTAATCTCTATGTATTTGCAAATATTCCTTTTTTTTTGCAATTCATCTCTAGTTTTATACCATTGTGGTCAGAAGTGATGCTTGATATGATTCCAATATCCTTAAATTTATTAGGATATTTTTGTGGCCTAACTTATGATCTGTCCTGGATAATGTTCCAGGACCTCTTGAGAAAAATTTTTACTCTGCTGCTATTGGATGAAATGTTCTGTATATATCTATTAAGTCCATGTGATCTGCATGTTGTTTAGGCCAGTGTTTCCTATGAACAGGCTTTCAACACTATATAACAGATGACAAAATTGCTTTAAAAAATCATATAGAGTAAAAATGTGTGACTATATGCCTTGTTTTGAGTTATCTCAAATCCTTTTGGTAAATATTTTTGCAAAGTAAGGGATAAATTATTTTAAATAAATGTTTAAGGAAGGAAAATATATATATTTATAATTTAAGATCTCTCAAATGGGCCTTACAATATAACAGTTGTCTGCCAAATGAATTTTTATTAATTATTAACAGTATCAGAAATTTAATTAAGACTGAAATTAGTCAAGATCAACTTTATAACTCAAATTGCGTAAATAACCTTCATTGTTCCTTTGAAATAATCATTGTATATTTGATTAAAAAGTTTCAAAGTGCATGTAATTTAATGTCATTTTGTTGTTGTTGTTCAAACATTTGTTACATCAGGTGTCTATAGAAGCACATTATATGGCTAAAAATTTAATTGCATTGTTATTAGCATAGAGCTATAACCAGTAAATAATTCGTGGGCTGTATTCTGAATTTAGTTTTGATAAATTTTTAAACTTTTCTAAATTAACATTTGTTTTATGGTCAGTTAAATCAAATATTGATTAAGGACATTCAGACAGAGCCAACTTCACCATCTGTCTCCTTCCCTGTCCCCAAAGTACACTGCCTTGAACATCTGGGAGACTGCGCTGACTTTGAGGAAGGTTCATTGTCAGTAGTGGTGGCCTGAGATAGACCAGGGGCTTGGAATCATTAGCAAAAATATCAATTAAATTAAGTTGAGATGGGGACCTGGATTACTGTTTCATTGCTATGGTAACAAATTACCACACACTTGGTGGCTTAAAATGGCACAAATTTATTATCTTAAAGTTCTGCAAGATGGAAGTTTGACACAGGTCTCAGTTACCTGTGATCAAATTGTTAGCAGAGCTATGTTCCTTTAGAAGGCTCTCTGAGAGAATGTTTTTCTCTTCCTTTTGCTTTTCCAGCTGCCACGTTCCTTGCCTTGTGGCCCCTTCGAGGAGCCAGCAATGGAGCATCTTTCTCTGACCCCAGCCACAAAAGGCTTTATTTTGGATTTAAAAGACTGCTTTTAAGGACTCATGATTAGATTAGGTTTCCCCATATAACCCAGCATAATCTCCCCATATCAAAGTCCTTAATCAAATTTGCAAAGTCATCTTTGCCATGTGTGGTAACATATTCACAGATTCCAGGGGTTAGGACTTGGACGTTTTAGGGAAGCCATTATTCTGCCTGCCACAGGACCTGAATTCAATGTATTGAATTCACTGTCTGCACTTCCTGTGTTCACTGCCCATCTTTTCATTCTCCAGCTTCTTGTGTTTTGGCATCTATTTCTGTCTCAGTTCACTTTAACCCTTTCTCTTCTCAGTTCTCAACTTCTTCCACCTTCCTTTAGCATGCAGTTAGTCCCTTGACTCCTTTCTCCTACTGAAAGCAAATATTGCTGTGTAGGCTAATCAGGCTGCCTGGGTTCAAATCCTGGCTGAGCCACCTATGTGTGACCTTCAGTAAGCTACACACTATTTCTGTACCTCACTCGCCTCCTCTGTAAAATGGAGATAAAGAGTGTGTACGTACCATGTATGACTGACACAATGATTGAATGAGTTAATGTATTTATTACTCTTAGAATGATGCCTGACACATAGTAAACCCTCAACAAATACTAACTATTGTTGCTATTGTTTTGGTTACTCCCCTTCTGGAAGTTCCCTCAAGTTTATCTAGAAGATCTCATTTCTTTTCTCCAGCAATTACAGCATCCCTCAGAGCTTTATCATTAATCTGTCTCCTTCACTGGTCCCCTCAGTGCAGTTCTAGGCAAAGAACTCCAGCCAGAAACATTTCCAAACTCCACACCTCTATTTATGACAGTGCTGGGTGAACGTTTTATTTTGATGTCTAAATCCAAAGAGTGTGGCTTAAAATTAATACCTTGTAAAAGACTTTTACTTCCAGGGGGAGCCAGAGACCTAGCATATCTAACATCTTACCTATCAAATATCCCATCTGTGTTTTTATTTGTTACTATCTTCAGATCCTAAGTTAATTTTGATTCTCTCCTCACACTCCTAAATCTCAAATAGGTCATCCAATTCTACAGAAGCTACTTTCAATCTCCCTTTAATCTGTTTGTATAGTTATTGCCACTGCTCTGATCCAGGCCCCTATGGCTCTTACCCTGATCTATTTCCCCAGTTGAAGTAGGCAGTCTCTTCTTAAATCCCTGTTCTGATGATGCACCCTCCCAACCTTGCTCACATATCTTTGGTGATTCCTCACTGTCCTAAAATGAAGATTATACTCTAAGTTCAGTATTCAAGGCTCTTGACAAATTGTCTAAAAATTTTAAAATTCCATAGAAAAGTCAGTTGTTGTTATCATTACTTTTAGGCTAAAGAGCCAGTGTTACTGCTCATATATCTGTGTTTTTTTTTAATTTTTTTAATGTTTATTTATTTTTGAGAGACAGAGACACAGAGTGTGAGCAGGGGAGGGACAGAGAGAAAGGGAGACAGAATATGAAGCAGGCTCCAGGCTCCGAACTGTGAGCACAGATCCCGATGCAGAGCTTGAATTCACCAACCACGAGATCATGACCTGAGCTGCAGTCAGACACTTAACTGACTTAGCAGGTGCCCCAATGCTCACATATCTTTTATTAATTAATTTTTTAATGTTTATTTTTGAGAGAAAGAGAGATAGACAGAGCATGAGTAGGGGAGGGGCAGAGAGAGGAGACACAGAATCTGAAGCAGGCTCCAGGCTCTGAGCTGTCAGCACAGAGCCTGGCATGGGGCTCAAATTCATGAACCATGAGATCATGACCTGAGACGAAGTCAGATGCTTAACTGATTGAGCCACCCAGGTGCCCCCACTTCTCACATATCTTAAACATGTTTGAAATTGGACACCTCTTCCTTCCATGAATTGGCTCTGTTCTTTCATACCCTCATGCCTTTGTTGCCAAGAATGCTCTTTTCCTCCTTCTCTGCTATTAGAAACTTACCCAGCAGTCTAGACTTAGTGACATGACATACTGCCTTCTTCAAGAGGCCTGATAGTCTTCCCCACAACTCTATGTGGGGAAAACTACAGCCCATGGACCAAATCTGCCCCACTGCCTGGTTTTGAAATTAAAGCTTTATTGGAACTCAGCCACACTCCTTTATTTACATATTATCATGGCTGCTTTGGGGCTACCACAGCAGAGTTGAGTAATTGCAGCAGAGATCATATGGCCCGCAAAGCCAAAAATATTTACTCTGTGGCCCTTTATAGGAAAGGTGTGCTGACCCCTTTCACCCCTTGGAGTGTATGTAGTCTGGATCTCCCCTCCCTTGTGGGCTTTCACCTCTCCCTACTGTTAGTTACTTCTACATACCTTTTTTCCTTGCAAGAACACAGATTCTGCCTTCATCATCTTTGTTTCTGTCATTGGGCCCAAGAGCATGTACAGCTTAGTAGTTTTCAATAGAAATAAACCATTCTGTAAAAAAGAATTCTTTTCAACTAAACTGTGCCCACTTGCCTAAATGAACAAAATCTTATATAAAGCTTTGTTCCCTTTAGAGGGTTAATGATTATCATTTGAGGTTACTGGTAACTTCTAGAAGCACTTTATTGACTGCCAAGATAAGTTAAAGTTGAGTCCAAGGATTTTAAGAAATAATGTTCTTATGCTATTTGAGTTGCTCACTTGGTAATATCACTTAATCATTGGTTCCATTGAAGTTTAGGAATTGCATTGTGTACTTTTTCACAGTGTGTGGGTTTTACCTTGTGAAGTAGATACCTAGCTTCTTGATTACTTTTGTTGCCTACCCCCAGCTGTATGTGCTTGGGGTTTGATAACATTTGACCATGCCACTCTATTATGAAAAATGCCAAATAAATTAAATTTGTTTCAGGAATAGCAGAGATGTCTTTTCACTGGCTGCTTAAGGAAAGACCAAATGACCTGATCTTTCTCTCTTCTTTTTATTAAACCCAGGAAGTGTTGATATCTTTTTCTAGATTACATTAGAAACCCTAGCTTTTTGCTACTTTAGGACTAGGGTATGCCTTCTCTGTCAGACTGTGAGCACTTTGAACTGTAAAGACTCTATCCTTTAATCTCTGAATCCTCAGTGCTTAGCACGGAGTGAGCTCTTAACAAATGTTTCTTCCATGAACCGATCAGTTAACAACTGAAGATGTCCAAAAGAGCTCTTTCCCAAGGTATTAATTTTAAACCATACTCATGTAATTGCCTACTTCCATCTTATTTACATCCTTAAATATCATCTACGACAATTTTCTGTTATAAGTTTAATATGTGTTGGTGTGGGGTGTGGCGGGAATATGTTGTGCCTAAGGCCACAGAACACAAGGCAAACCCTTAAACTTTCATGGAGTAACAAGAATTCCATAGCCATTTTCTCAGTGCTTTCCTGAATGAGAATGTAAAGATTTAGGATAAGTTAAATATCACAGGATGAGGTAAAGTGAGAAATTCAGGGTTTAGATTAGCCTTCAGAGTAGTGAAGAAAAAAAGTTGACCAAAATGACACAGAACAAGACAACTTGGGAGAATAAAGGTGAAAGATAGCACACATGGAGTTTTTGAGAAACTTCCAAGGAAATTTTCAGTGATACTGTTGTTCACTGATGAAGATGTGAAGCCTTTAAGGGTTAAAATTGAAAGGGATGGATTTCCAAATCTATGATAATCAAGGTTCAAGAGAAAACAGAATTCTAACAAATGAAGAGATTTTAATAAAGGGGATTCTTTTGTTGCAAAGGAGGGGTTGCATTAAGGAAAGAGGTAGTGAAGAATTCAGGGTCTAGCAACAGTGGGAAGTTTAACTATGTGTAAAGAGGCAAGGGTAATATTAGAGCCCAGTAGAATGAGAGCCATGGAAATGGATGGGGCCACTGTAGGGAGGGAGCAGGGAAGAAGTAACTCAGGCAAAACTGTTCAGGCATGTTTCATGTCTCTGCTTTCATTACGTCCAGTAACATCCCATTGACTGAAGCAAGTCATGATCACCAAGTCCAAAATCACCGGAGTGGGGAACACACTTTCCCTCCTAACTGGGAAGTACTGATGGGCCACATGGCAGAGAGGAGGTATGAACTGGGGACAGTAATCTACTGTGTCACTGTGGTTCCCTGAAATGAAGTGCTTCTGGTAGAATTCTGTAGCAGAAGGGGAAAAAGGAGACTTGAAATCTGCCTCAGCCACAGGAAATAAAGAAGTTACAAAAAGGCTATTTAGAATCTAGTGGTGGGTTTGAAGGAGAGAAACCCTAGTAATTTATATCCAGCACTTTATTTGAATTTAGTAATGCTGGTTAAATATTCTTTTTTTTTAATGTTTTTTTTTTTAAATTTTTTAACGTTTATTTTTGAGACAGAGAGAGACAGAGCATGAACGGGGGAGGGTCAGAGAGAGGGAGACACGGAATCTGAAACAGGCTACAGGCTCTGAGCAGTCAGCACAGAGCCTGACGCGGGGCTCGAACTCACGGACCGCGAGATCATGACCTGAGCTGAAGTCGGCCGCTTAACCAACTGAGCCACCCAGGCGCCCCTGGTTAAATATTCTCATAGGCTCTTATCACTCTCTGGTTCTGTAAATTCTTTTTTTTCCAATATATGAAATTTATTGTCAAATTGGTTTCCATACTGTAAATTCTTCATGTAGACATTGAGCCAAAAGTTAAATCTCGGTAACATACCTAGTCTTTAGCATGTTGGTCTTTTTTCAAAGTGTTTGAGCGTCTTACGATGCCATGGTAATCCCTGTTACAATGCAGACCAAACAGAAGGAGGCATGACACACCTAAGGACCTGATGTGAGGAGGAAGATTGGATTGTTGCAAATCTTCTCATCAGGCCTACTGAGACTAAACAGTGCTTCATCTTCAGCCCTCCAGGAGGGCCTCATATGGGTTAAATCTCAGCATCTGTGACTGCTCCCTGGAATGCACCCACATTCAGTTACCCAGCATTTCTGGCACTCAAATCTCCTCAGAATGTTTGCTCTGGGTCCACCTGAGCTCATCTGACTGAGATTGCACAAATTCTGCCCCCTGTAATGGGAACATGCCTAAGCTTATGATAAGTGGGATGCATTCTTGGCCAAATGCATTCTATATGTTTGAGTCTTTTTTTTTTTTTTTTTCCCTTAGGAGACTGAAGGGTATCAGCTATCTTAGAAATATTTTGTAAACTGTATTTTGAGCCAAATGAGAGAAGATATTAGAAAAGCTCCAGAAGTTTGGGAAGTAATTCTAAGCCTCAGGAGCAGGCAGGAGAATTTTCACCTCCATTCTCATAAGTGTTCTGGGAAGAGGAAATGCTGGATTTGTTCTCCACTTTGTAGTTAAATCTAAGAAAAAGAGAAAACTAGAAATAAACATCCCCTTGCACAAATTAATTTTTTCCTTAGTCAGGAATAGATGAGTTTTTTGTTTTGCTCATGGTAGTGACATTCAAAACATAGGTTTTCAGTGTTTTGAAAAATAATTTATCTAAGAAATGACTAGGAGTGTGATAGAACACAGAGGTGCTATGGCTGCAAGTTGTAAAACACCAACAGAACTGCAGATGTTCCTGTGGCACAGAGCTCTTCTGAATCACAGGAGTGACATTTAGATGAAAGCAAATCATTTTTCCACGGGTGCACTTGTACTGCGCAATGCAGCTGGAGCTAGTGCACCTTGGAAGTGAGCCAGAGAGAAGGAGCACCAAAGAATATTATTTTATTGAGAACAATATTCACATGTGAGATAGGATTTTAAGAGAAATAAAGGAGGTGCTTAAAATAAATCTGAGTTTGTTTTCTGTTCTCAAAATATTAAACATTTCTTGTGTTCTGTGGACTCACCAAATTTTTCGGGAAGAGATTCAGGCCAAGTAGGAAAGATGGGTTTGAAATATGGGAGACAGTGTAGAACAAGAGTGACTTTGGGACATGTCCACACAGCTGAAGACATGGAGTCTGGAAGATCACTTGGAGAAGGGGTGGAGAGAAAGAAAAGAGCAAAGTCAAAACCTTGGGGAACACCTGCTATGGTAGGCTGATAATGGCCCCCCGATATACATCCATGTTCTAATCCCCAAAGCCTATAGAGGTGACCTTATTTGAAAAGAGTCTGTAGATGTGATTAAAGACCTTAAGGTGAAGAGATTATCTTGTATTATCCAGGTGGGCCTTATATGCCACCATGCCTGTCCTTGTAGGAAAAAGGCAGATGGAGATAGGAGGTGATGAGACTATGGAGACAAGAGATTGGAGTGATGTGGTCACAAGGCAAATACCAAGGAATGCCAGCACCCTTGAGAGGTTGAAAGTAGCAGGGAGATGTCACCCCCAGAGACTTCTGGAGGAATCACAGTCCTCCTAACACCTTGATTTCAGACTTCTAGCCTCCCAAACAGGGAGATAATAAATTTCTGTTGTTTCAAGCCACCAGAGCTGTGGTAATAAGTTATGGTAGCCCGAGGAAACTAACACTTTCACCCTTGAGAACAAGAGAGAGGAGAGTTTACAGTTAGGAGAGGAAGCGGTAAGAAGGGTGTCCTAGAATCCAAAGAGATTGTTTAAAAGCAGATGAGCAGAGCCAACAGTGTTAAATTCTAGGGCCTAAGGGGTGAGATTGAAAAGTTCAGCGGAGTCATTGATATGATAGAAGGCAGTGATGACCTCTGCCTTGCACTGAGCAGCTGCTGTGTGCTGGGCACTGCCCTGAGCACTTTGTAGATATTAACTCATTCTCATGATTCTGAGGTAGAAAACTGTTATTATTCTCATTTTACAGATGACTAAACTGAGGCACAAAAGATTAAGTAACTTGCACTAGGTAAAATATGTAGAAAAAGGTGTGGCCAAGAATTGGACCCAGAAACCCTGACTCCAGCACTCACATGTTAATACCTACTGTACTTGCTGTCTTCGTTCCTAAAAAGATGTGTTTCTCAAGGTTCTGCCTACAGATTTTTTTTTTTATCAAGTAAGGTAGATGATCGGTCTCAAGAGAAAAAGATACTCTTTTTTAAAGATATTTTAAGGTAGAAAAGTAGGAAGACTAGAAGCTTTACATTGCCTGGGCTTCACCTTTTCAGCTGAGTTGGGGAGGAAGCTATCTGCTGAAGCTGAGGAAAGCAGCCAAGTTTCAGGCCTGAAGAAGTCTAGGAAAGGCGATGAGTGTATAGTGAAACAGGAAGCATAAAATTAAAAGTTGCATGAGTCAACATACTCAGTATCATTTCCTTGCCTGTCTTGACTCTGCTCTGCCTATGCCGAAGGAGTCTTTGCACCATGTAGAATGCAGCGTGCAGAAGGAGAAGGAGATGAAAGCAAATTGTCATCCCACATCCCTGTATGGATTGTACTTTGTTCAGAGCTGAGGAAGGAATTGAAGTACATAGTGTGATCCTTGCCCTTAGAGACTCTTGAGATAGCTGGAGAAATGGGACAGCCATGTGCTGATGGGTGAAGGAGAGTACAAGAGCATAGCATGGTAAAGGCTAACTGCAAGATTAGAGACAGTGTTGACTCTGAGCCAGAGGAACCAGAAAGGCTTCAAGGAGAAGGTGCAGTTTCAGCTCATTCTTAACTAAGGCATTTGGTAGCTGTTCAAGAACCAGGAAGACATTTCAGAATGGATGGAAAAGAGGGCGAAGACATGGTTTGATAGGAGTTTGGGTTAAAGGAATGTCAGCATACCATACCTTCCAACCCTGCCTTGTTAAATTATTTAGAAACATTATACACTTAAAACTGTCTATGTATTGGTATATAGCTAATTTAATCAGTTTAATTACATTTACCAGGCTACATGCAATAGTGGAAAAGATTAGGGTTAAAATTTCAGTTACTTGTTTGACCTTGGACAAGTAACTTTGCCTCTTGGGCCTCAGGTTTCCTGTTGGTAATATGTAGATGCCAATTCTCTGTCTTGTAGGATTGGGGTGAGGCATTAACGGGGTAATTATCAGTATTTACCACAGTGCCTGGCATTTAATAGATAATCATCAATGTTTTTTTCAAAGTAGTTAAGACCAAATTGGATGATGCAACTTCTTGACTGATAATTCATTTCTGAAGATGTGACTGCTGAGTCTTCTGTAAATGTTAACTTTTCATGTCTGGAGTATATTTGATGTTTTGTGTGCTATTTGTTTACATATCTCTCTGCCATGGACTTTGCCATTGTATGAGGAGCGCTCTGATGGGCCAGGTACTTTATCTGCAACTCTGAGAAATCTTAATTTCTGGAGGACCATATGGATTTGCTGAGGCAATAAGGGTTTCTTCCCAATTCTCTTGTAACATACCCATCTTCCTCATTTCTATTCTCTCCTGGCCATACTCATGAATTTTTTTTGTTTTTTACATTTTGACATCACACCACATGATCTACATTATTATATTTTTAACATGTAATGTTCAAAAATCCCAAGTATCTGTGCCGTTTATTTCCACAGTGTGATTTTTATTCTCATTTCTAACATTTTATACCTCCTTGACAGGAGTTCTGTAAGAACTAGAAGTGCCACAGTGAGTCATAGTTCTAGTTCCTTTAGCCCAATAATCCTCTGTAAAAGGGACAAGAAATGTTGAAAGAGTGGTCTGTTTCATGGTTGCAGACTCAGACTGCATGTACTCTCTGATGTTGACTTAAAACATCTCTCCCAGCCCCTTCATCTGACACCTAAAAATTTGTCTGCATTCTTCTGGAGTCTTTATGGGTCTGAGGATATTCATTTTGCATCTCTCTGGAAATGTGGAACATACAACCATGATAGAAAGCATGACATAGTGAAAATACCAGTTTGATGCCACTGTGTTAGTCCTGCCCACAGAGAGACACCTAGGAGTAGAAGGCCCACACTTGCCCAGGCGTCTGAGCATCAGAGTGGGACATGTACTGTGAGGGCGAAGCTGCCAGGCTGTCTCCCAAGGGACCACCCAGCATGGCTGGCCTTACCTGGGTGAATTTCCCAAGAACAAATCTCAGACTTAAAGCATTGAGGGCTTAGAAACCAGATCTTGTGGGCAGATTCATTCTAAGCAATCATGAGGAGATTGGTGTATAGAAAGAAACTCAGGATGCCAGTTTGTTAGCCCACACTGAGAACCTTGGTTCCTGGGTAGATAGGAACATTAGTATGATTACTCTCTTCCTGCAATGGAAGCCAAATCTTAATCTGAAGGTTGCCTGGTGAGTGCTGTTAGAGCAAGGGCAGTTAAATGGATAAAGGAGAGTAAAATTGTGCCTCAGGACTGTCTGGCTGTTGGAACTCTTTTTTTTTTAATTTTTTTCAAAGTTTTTTATTTATTTTTGGGACAGAGAGAGACAGAGCATGAACGGGGGAGGGTCAGAGAGAGAGGGAGACACAGAACGGGAAACAGGCTCCAGGCTCCGAGCCATCAGCCCAGAGCCCGACGTGGGGCTCGAACTCACGGACCGCGAGATCGTGACCTGGCTGAAGTCGGACACTTAACCGACTGCGCCACCCAGGCGCCCCTGGAACTCTTTTTTAAAGTTTATTTATTTATTTTGAGAGTGAGAGAAAAACAGTGAGCGGGGGAGGGGCAGAGAGAGGGAGGGAGAGAGAGAATCCCACTGTCAGCGTGGAGCCTGATGCAGGACTCAAAGGAACCATGAGCTCAGAACCTGAACCAAAACTAAGAGTTGGATGCTTAACAAACTGAGCCACCCAGGCACTCCTGGCTGTTAGAACTCTTGAACTTAGAGGCTGTTACCTGGATGGGCACTGCTCATGTTTGTTTATTACAGGTTTTGTTATTGTTGTTCTTTTTATACTTGGCTGACCAAATTTCATTCTGATTTCAGGTTTCTCAAAATTTTTTAGAATTTACAGTCTGGCCCAAGTCACGTCTTTTTTCCTCCCCTTGGGGAAATTTAAGATGACTCTTTATATTTCTGACGTGACTCGTGATTGCTGATTTACAATTTACCTCTGAGCAGGCTTTTATATCCCTTATTTCTGAGTTTTTGGTAGACTTCTTACTGTGGCCTTCCAGGACTAATAAGTAGACTGATTGTTTTACCCTGACAGGGTCAGTTTCCTCATCTGTATAAAGCACCCGATTAAATGCCAGCCACTAAGGTAATTTTCAGGACTAAATTTCTACCTTCAAATTCAAGATATTCTCCTCTTAATAAAAGGTTTTGCAGTTTGTTGAAACTCAGCTTTCCTCCATCAGATGGCATCATTCCTGACCATGTTTCCCTGACTGGTTGGCATTAAATAAGGCTAACACCTTTCCTTGGCTTTCTTTTTTTAAAGATCTGGATTTAGTTTTCCATGTGCTTGAATTCTAGCTCTTTCCTCATGGTGCTTCTTTGGACAAAACTTACTTTTATATTCACTGTAGCTTCTAAAATGATTTTCTAATTCTCTTTTCCATCGGTAATTTATTAGCTGGAAATCTGCAGTGAAGAACTTTATCTTATCAACTATTTGGTTACCTTGAAATGTGGTTAGTAAAGGAAAGGCAGGGATAAATGCATCTTTCCTTTTATTTATCAATTTTCTGAGTAATTGGTATTTTAGCAACCTCTAATGGTGATCAATGAGTGTTCTTTAAGAAAATCTTTTCATTATTTGTTATTAATATTTTTAAAACTCTCTTGAATTTTTTATGTGGTTCATATGTATTAGTAGGTATAGTTCATATTGATATAATGTGTAAGGCAATACAATTAATATTGGTTTTGATCAGATTAACAAGATGTCTAGAGTTTGCTTTAAAATACTCCAGCACCTAAAAAACAAATCAACAACAAAGGGAGTGGAATAGATGAAAAAAGATTAGAGAAATCTTTTATTCTCCTCAGCTTTATAGGAGAATCTTGATGTTTGTTAAAGCTAGGTGATGGGTATGTGGGTTTTTTTATACTATTCTTTTTGCTTTTGGTATGTTTGAAATTTTCCTGGAAAAAATAGGTCTCAAAAGGTATATAATTCTAAGGTTATCAGAGGTGTAAATCCAAGTTCAGTCTTCAACTGTTCTCTACATGAGTCCTGTGGAAAAACTTCTCAATTATTTCTTAATTAAAAAGTTGCTTGGGGACTACCGGGAAGATGGTAGAGAAGGAGGACCCTAAACTTACCTTGTCTCACAGATACAACTAGATAATACTTGCTTCAGAGCAAACAACCCAGAAAAGGGCCCAAAGCCTGGCCAAACACACTCCACAAGTAGAGGTAGAGAAGAGGCCACATAGAAGAGGGTAGGAGGGGCAAGGACTCTGAGAACCTAAACCCCTAGAGTCTAATCACAGGAGGGAGGTAGCTGCAGGTGCAGAGTGGTGAGAGACAGACTAGCACACTGGGGAGCCTATCAGGGGAAGAGAAATCCCCATAACATTTGGCTTTGAAAATCAGGGGCTGAATTTCATGAGTACTTACAATAACAGGACTTAAAGCTTAGAACTTTAAAAATCAGCGGGCTCAGCTCTAAGAGAGCCTAGAGGGTGATAGAAAGCTGAGCCCCTGACCTTAAAGAGAGCATAGCTAACAGCCTGTGGATATACAGCTTGAAGCAGCAGTTTAAAAGTCACCTGGAGCTTACAGGAGGGAAAGTCAGTTACTAATCTGAGTTCCCTGAGAGACTTTTCTAGGAAAAAACAAGCTTTTCTATGAACAAACAAATGTTCCTTTTCTAGGAACATTTCGCTCCCCTACCTCTCATCATAAACACACAGCCACCTGTGAGAACTAGTGTGGCGCCTGCACTCACTTCCTAATTTGCTTACACCATACCCTGCCTCTCCAGACAGACCTGCCTCCGTCTGTGGATCCCCTCTCCCAAAAGACCCATGTAAACCTTGCCAGCACTGTATCTCCCCACCTTCCATGGAAGACGTGGGCACCTTGTTAAAACTCTACCCATTGCCCGGGGACTCTTTGTGGAGTGACCCAGCTGGCCCAGGTCTCCACTTCAGCTGTGCCTTTCATGTGGAGGAGGACCTGCACCACCTAGTTAAAAGTGCACAGCTGGTCTACTTTCAAGAACAAGGGATGTAGCTGACTTCCTGAACACAGAGAAACACACAGAGAAACTAGACAAAATGAGGAGACAGAGGAATATATCACAAATGAAAGAATAGGACAAAACCACAGCAAGAGACCTAAGTGAAATGGATATGAGTAACATGTTTGAGAGAGAATTTAAAATACTAATCATAAAGATACTCACTGGACTTGATAAAAGGGTGGAGGACATCAATGAGACCCTTAACAAAGAGATAGATAACATAAAAAAAATGAACCAATAAGAGATGTGTAGAACATAATGAAATTAAAAATAAACTTGATGGAATAAATAGGCTGGAAGAAGCAGAGGAGTGAATTAATGAACTAGAAGACAGTATTGGAAAGTAATAAAGCTGAAGAAATGAGAGAAAAAGAATTATGCAAAAGGAGAATAGACTTAAGGAACTCAGTGAGTCCATCGCGCATAAGAGCATTTGCATTATAGGGATCCCAGAAGGAGAAGAGAGTGAAAAGTGGGGGAAGAAAATTTATTTGAAGAAATAATGGCTGAAAATTTCCCTAATCTAGGGAAGGAAACTGATATCCAAGATCCAGGAGGTGCAGAGATTCTCCCAACAAAATCAACCAAAGGAAGTCCACACCAAGACATAGTAATTAAAATGGTAACAAGTAGTGATAAAGAAAAAAATTTAAAAGCAGCAAGAAAAAGAAGACAGTTACATACAAGAGAATCCCCATAAGGCAATCAGTGGGTTTTTCAGCAGAAACTTTACAAGCCAGAAGGAAGTGGCATGATATACTCCAAATGCTGAAAGGGAAATATCTACAGCCAAGAATATTCTTTATAGCAAGGCTATCATTCAGAATAAAAGGAGAGACAGAGTTTCACAGACAAAACCTAAAGGAGTTCATGACCACTAAACCAACGCTGTAAGAAATATTTTTTAAAAAATTTTGAGTCGATTTATTTATTTTGAGAGAGACAGAGATAGCGTGAGGTTGGGAGAACCAGAGAAAGAGAGAGAGAGAGAGAGAGAGAGAGAGAGAATCCCAAGCAGGCTCTGTACTGCCAGCACAGAGCCCAACATGGGGCTCGAACTCACAAAACTGTGAGATCATGACCTGAGCTGAAACCATGAGTTGGCTGCTTAACCAACTAACTGAGCCCCCCAGATGCCCCTACTAGAAATATTAAAAGGACTCTTTAAAAAGGAAAGACCATAAGTAAAAGTATGGAAAGGAAAAATCACAAAAGCAGTTAAAAAAAGAAAAGTATTGGGGCTCCTGGGTGGCGCAGTCGGTTAAGTGTCCGACTTCAGCCAGGTCACGATCTCGCGGTCCGTGAGTTCGAGCCCCGCGTCAGGCTCTGGGCTGATGGCTCAGAGCCTGGAGCCTGTTTCCGGTTCTGTGTCTCCCTCTCTGTCTGCCCCTCCCCCATTCATGCTCTGTCTCTCTCTGTCCCAAAAATAAATAAACGTTGAAAAAAAAATTAAAAAAAAAAAAGAAAAAGAAAAGTATTTCTTGGCACAAGAACAGACACTCAGATCAATGGAACAGAATACAGAACCCAGAAATGGACCCACAAACATATGGCCAACTAATCTTTGACAAAGCGGGAGAGAATATCCAATGGAATAAAGACAGTCTTTTCAGCAAGTGGTACTGGGAAAACTGGACAGCGACATGCAGAAGAATGAACCTGGATCACTTTCTTACACCAGACACAAAAATAAACTCAAAATGGATGCAAGACCTCAATGTAAGACAGGAAGCCATCAAAATCCTCGAGGAGAAAGCAGGCAAAAACCTCTTTGATCTTGCCCGCAGCAACTTCTTACTCAACACGTCTCCAGAGGCAAGGGAAACAAAAGCCAAAATGAACTACTGGGACCTCATCAAAATTAAAAGCTTCTGCACAGTGAAGGAAACAATCAGCAATACTAAAAGGCAACTGACAGAATGGGAGAAGATATTTGCAAATGACATAGAAGATAAAGGGTTAGTTTCCAAAATCTATAAAGAACGTATCAAACTCAACACCCACAAAACAAATAATCCAGTGAAGAAATGGGCAAAAGACATGAATAGACACTTCTCCAAGGAAGACATCCAAATGGCCAACCAACACATGAAAAAATGCTCAACATCACTCATCATCAGGGAAATACAAATCAAAACCACAAGGAGATACCACCTTACGCCTGTCAGAATGGCTAACATTAACAACTCAGGCAACACAGATGTTGGTGAGGATGCGGAGAAAGAGGATCTGTTTTGCATTGTTGGTGGCAATGCAAGCTGGTGCAGCCACTCTGGAAAACAGTATGGAGGTTCCTCAAAATACTAAAAATAGAACTACTCTACAACCCAGCAATTTCACTACTAGGCATTTATCCATGGGATACAGGGGTGCTGTTTCAAAGGGACACATGCACCCCCATGTTTATAGCAGTACTATCAACAATAGCCAAAATATGGAAAGAGCCCAAATGTCCATTGATGGATGAAAGGATAAAGAAGATGTGGTATATATATATATATATATATATATATATATATATATACTCGGCAATCAAAAAGAATGAAATCTTGCCATTTGCAACTATGTAGATGGAACTGGAGGGTATTATGCTAAGTGGAATTAGTCAGAGAAAGACAAAAATCATATGACTTCATTCATATGAGGACTTTAAGAGACAAAACAGATGAACATAAGGGAAGGGAAACAAAAATAATATAAAAATAGGGAGGGGGACAAAATAGAAGAGACTCATAAATATGGAGAACAAACTGAGGGTTGCTGGAGCGTTTGTGGGAGGGGAGATGGGTAAATTGGTAAGAGGCATTAAGGAATCTACTCCTGAAATCATTGTTTCACTATATGCTAACTAATTTGGATATAAATTTTAAAAAATAAAAAATTAAAAAAAAATTATTTCTGTAATCAGTCAAGGGATCCACAAAATAAAAGGATGTAAAATATGACACCATGTAACTAAAACATGGTGGGAGGGAGAGAAGTAAATAATGGGTTCAAACTTAAGTGACAGTCAACTTAATATAGACTGCTATATACATGAGATGTTATACATAATCCTATTGGTAACCACAAAGCAAAACCTCCTAATATGCAAAAAATAAAGAGAAAGGAATACAAGTATATCACTAAAGAAAAGCAGCAAACCATGAAAGAAGGAAAATATCAGAGAAAACAACTATAAAAACAACCACAAAATAATGAACAAAATGGCAATAAATACATATCTGTCAATAATTACTTTGCATGTAAATGGACTAAATGCTCCAATTAAAAAAGACATAGGGTGACAGTGGATTAAAAAAAAAAAAAGACCCATCTTTATGCTGCCTACAGACTCATTTCAGACCTGAAGACCCCTGCGGATTGAAAGTGAGGGGATGGAGAAACATTTATCATGCAAATGGGGGTCAAAAGAAAGCTGGAGTAAATATCTTCTCCCATTCTGTCAGTTGCCTTTTAGTTTTGCTGATTGTTTCCTTCACTGTGCAGAAGCTTTTAATTTTGATGAGGTCCCAGTAGTTCATTGTGGCTTTTGTTTCCCTTGCCTCTGGAGATGTGTTGAGTAAGAAGTTGCTGCGGGCAAGATCAAAGAGGTTTTTGCCTGCTTTCTCCTCGAGGATTTTGATGGCTTCCTGTCTTACATTGAGGTCTTGCATCCATTTTGAGTTTATTTTTGTGTCTGGTGTAAGAAAGTGATCCAGGTTCATTCTTCTGCATGTATTTATCCAAGGGATGCAGGTGTGCTGTTTTAAAAGGACATATGCACCCCAATGTTTATAGCAGCATGTCAACAATAGCCAAAGTATGGAATGAGCCCAAATGTCCATCAATGGATGATTGAATAAAGAAGATGTGGTGTGTGTGTGTGTGTGCGTGTGTGTGTGTGTGCATCCACACACACACACGCACACACACACAATAGAGTATTACTCGGTGATCAAAAAGGATGAAATCTTGCCATTTTCAACTACATGGGTGGAACTGGAGGGTATTATGCTAAGCAAAATCAGAGAAAGGCAAATATATGACTTCACTCATATGAGGACTTTAAGAGACAAAACAGATGAACATAAAGGAAGGGAAACAAAAATAGTATAAAAACAGAGGGGGGGGGACAAAACATAAGAGACTCTTAAATACAGAGAACAAACAGAGGGTTACTGGAGGGGTTGTGGGAGGGGGATGGGCTAAATGGGTAAGGAGCATTAAGGAATCTACTCCTGAAATCATTGTTGCACTATATGCTAACTAATTTGGATGTAAATTAAAAAAAAAACAACAGTAGTAGCAATATTTAAATCAGACAAAATAGATTTTAAAACAAAATCTATAAAAAGATGCAGAGAAGAACACTATATAAATAAAAGCAAAAATAAACTATTGGGACTACATCAAAATAAAAAGTTTCTGTACAGTGAAGGAAATAATCAACAAAACTAAAAGGCAACCTACTTCAGAAGGTATTTGTGAATGACATATCTGATAAAGTGTTAGTATCCCAAGTACATAATAAACTGATACAACTCAATACCAAAAACCCCACAAAGAATTCAACTAAAATATGTACAGAAGACATAAATAGACATTCTGCAAAGAAACAGACACATGAAAAGATGCTCATCATCACTAATCATCAAGGAAATGCAAATCAAAACTAGTGAGATAGCACCTCACACCTGTCAGAATGGCTAAAATCAACAATACAAGAAATTAGAATTGCCAAGAATGCAGAGAAGGGGAAACCCTCTCGTACTGTTGGCGGGAATGCAAATTGGTGCAGCCATTGT
This sequence comes from Felis catus, assembly GCF_018350175.1. Classification (NCBI taxonomy): domain Eukaryota; kingdom Metazoa; phylum Chordata; class Mammalia; order Carnivora; family Felidae; genus Felis; species Felis catus. Next base: position 121,341,707 of record NC_058374.1, read on the forward strand.
GGAAAACAGTATGAGGGTCCTCAAAAAATTAAGAATAGAACTACTTTAGAACCCAGGAATTGCACTACTGGGTATTTACCCCCAAAATACAAAAACACTAACCCAAAAGGATACATGCACCTTTATTGCAGCATTATTTACAATAGGCAAATTATGGAAGCAGCCCAAGTGTTCATCAATGAATGAATGGATAAAGAAGATGTGGAATACATATATACACATATACATACATACAGTAGAATATTATTTAGCCATAAAAAAGAATGAAACCTTGCCATTTGCAACAGCATGAGTGGAGCTAGAGAGTGTAATACTAAGCAAAATAACTCAGGGAAAGAAAAATACCATGTGATTTCACTTATGTGGAATTTAAGAAACAAATGAGCAAAACTAAAAAAAAAAGAGAGACAAAGCAAGAAACAGACTCTTAACTATAGAGAACAAACTGATGGTTACTAGAGGGGAGGTGGGTGGGGGGATAGGTTAAAAAGGTGGTGGGAATGAAGTTGTACATTTGTTGTGATGAGCACTGAGTGATGTGTGGAATTGTTGAATCACTATATTGTACATCTGAAACTAATAGAACACTATATGTTAACTCTACTGTAATTAAAATATTTTTTAAAAAGAAAGAAAAAAAGTTTCTCAATTTTTATTGAAAATCCAAATAACCCAGCAACAGTTTCTAACCAAATAAATGCATATTTTCCCAGGATTTTGGGCAGAATTTTAATATTTGACTTTTTTGGGTCTCCATTCATAAAGCTTTTGTCATGATAACTGAGGATGTCCACTTTTGAATGAAATAATGTTCAGTATATAATGCAATGTGAAAATCAATTGGTATCAAAATTGTAGTGTCATTAACATCCCTTAAGAAGTTGAACCATAGTTACTTATGCTGCCTGTATCTCATGCCAGAAAATAATTTGGCATCTTAGCCATTCAGAACTGACTTATTTAATATAATGCTTCTATTTCTCATTCCAGGTTTAAGTTTATCTATTCATGGGGCTGAAAAGCGTTTGCAAATCCATCAACGGCGAAGTGTCGCAAGCCGCCCAGGGTCACGTCGCCTGCCTGTGGTCAGGCATTCCTCACTTCCACCAGGCAGAAGGTCAGTAAAAATGGAGGCAAGCTCTTCTGGAATCACTAATGGGAAAACCAAAGTCTTCCACCCAGGTAAGGCATGGGGAATGCTTAAGACACCCATTTTAGCAGCAACTTAATGCTGCCTGCATTATATCTTGTTACCTAATTATGCCATACTTCCAGTTAAACTTGCCTTTTTAAACAGTTTTGTTTTTTTCCTTGTCTTCTCTTTGGTCAGTGGTAAATGTCACCAAGACCAGTAAGAGAAAGAGCTTGACGTGTCAGTAAAAGTTAAGACTACATTCTACCTACAGTGGTAGAATCTAAATAAAAATCCAAGTGAGTAAACTTTCAGTTCAAAAAACCATATTGTACAATAAAACAAAAGAGAGATTTGACCACTTTCTTCATCATTTTCTCTATGATACTCCAGGGAAAAAGCCAAGCTAAAAATGCCCACTTTGAATTGTAAGTTATCTGGCTTACCTTGGCTATATTCTCTGGAGATTAGGAGAGCATACTGGAGCTGTATTAAGTTTCAAGGCTCTGGAAAATGTCTGTATTTCTTTAAAATGTTAAAATGGGTCAATATTAAAATAGGCAATTTCAACTAAAAGGTTTTATTTGCTTGTGTGGATGAGGAGCTCATCTAAGCATTGACTCATTCATTCATTCAGTGAATTTAATGAGTACCTGCTCTATGCCAGGCATTGTTTTGGGTGCTGAGGCAACATTTCTGCCAGTCTGATTCATAGGCACATTGATTGAATTGTGAGGCAGTTCAGAAGTCCTTTAGTATAACTGTCATGTGATCTTTATTCCTCTGTGTTATGTCTTGACAGGTGGCTACCCAGCCTCAACTAAAGCCAAGCCTCCATCTCTAGATATGTCACACCATCTCTCTCTCAACTGATGACCTTGTTTCCTAACCTCACTGAGCTACCCCAGGGCTGTGGGGCATTAATTACTGAGGATTCCTTACTCTCCACCTCCAAATTTATCTCTACTTACTTTCATCAGACTTCTCTATCCTCTAGTTTTCAGAAAATGAAGGTCTTCCCACTGTCCTTGACTAAGCCTTCACCTGTGGGCTTGGCCACCCCTCTTCTCTTGAACCTCTCTCAGGAGGGTGTGTACCCTCATTCTCATCTTTTCCCCTGCTTTACTGTTGGCTCTTCCTCCCCAGTCTATGAAGAAGGCTTAAGCTTCTCTCATTCTAATGTTTTTATTTGACACTGTCCTTTTCTCTCTACTGCCAGTTTTCCTCCTCCCTTTTAAGCCACGCTTGTAGAAGAATAGTTTTATTTTCTCTTCTCTCTCACTTCTCAGCCACTCTTCAACCTAGTACAATCTGATTTGTAGATCATAGCTGTTCTTGAGTGACCTCCTTAGTGACCTCCTTTTATCGTAGTGTGCTGAATGGCAGACTCTTCTGATACACCAGACTGGGTGCTTCAGATTGCCGCTGCTTCCCCACTACACTGTTCCCTGTCTTCCATGATAGCCTTCTTTCTTGGTTCTCCTCCTACCTCCCTGACAGGTAACATGGGTGGTTTCCCAGTCACTAGCATCTCTCTCTTCCCCTTGCTTCCTGTCCTAGTACCTTCTTCATATCAAATCCAAAATGATTCATCTCTACTCCTAATAATGCCGTTCACCTTGTTGGTCCTACTGATTATGAGGTAAAGTTACAACCTCTGAGCATGTTAAAAACAAATGCCCTTGCTGATATAGTCCTCCTGCCCCTCATCCTTCATTTGTCCTCCCTCTGCCTGAAACTTTATATTCTAGTATATCAGTCCCAGTTCAATCAGAAAAGCAGAACCAGTAGAAGATGGATATTTAGAGATTTATTTCAAGGAATCGGCTTCCATAATTGGGAAGGTATATAGGCAAGTGTGAAATCCACAGAGCAGGCCATCATGAATGGCATGCTGTAACTTTTGGGCACAGGTGAAGCTGTTGTCAATACGAGGAATTTCTGCAGAGAGGCCTCAGCTCCGCTTTTGAGATCTTTCAACTGATTGAATCAGTCCTCCCTAGATTATTTAGGATAATCTTTCTTACTGAAAGCAACTGATTATGGACTTTAATTGTATCTACAAAATGTCTTCACAGGAACACCTAGGTTAGTGTTCATTGAGTAACTGGGGACTATAGTTTACCCAAGTGGTTGCATCTACTAGATCATCACATCTAATCAGACTGACTTGCTTTCAACTCTCCAACATATGATGCTATTTCATGTCTCCCAACCTTTGTTCATGCTGCTCTCTCTAGGATGCCCTGGTTTTGCTCCTTTGTCTTTTAACATTTTTAAACTACCTGTCTTTCTACCATAAGGTCTTCAAGGACAGAGATTCTGGCTTATTTATCTTTGTACTTTCAGTAAATATTTGCAGGGGAGGATTGAACTGAACCTTCATTAGCGGTTTTTCAGACTACTACAATAGTTTTTCTTAATTTTTTTCCAGCTTTATTGGGGTATCATTGACAAATTTTAATACCTTTATAATTGTTCTACCTGCTTTTCATTGAACAAATATTTATTGAAGGCCTCTTAGGTTGCCAGGTACTCTTCAAGTTTTGGGCATACCTCATGGAATGAGGAAGGAGTCTGATAGTTTGAGGAACATTACAGAGACCCCTGAGCCTAGAGTGAGGGGGAAACATCAGTGTAGATAGAGACCAGATGGAGCAGGGCCTTGTAGACTATTATAAGGTCCTAGAGCTCTTTGCAAAATGGGAGTTCTTACAGGTTTTTGAGCAGAATAATCCCATTATATGACTTAAATTTTAAGAGGACTACATTAGCTATTGTGTGAGAATACACTACAGATGGAGAGGGTAAAAGGGGAAAGGTCAAATAGGAGGCCACTATAATAGTCAAGTCAAGGGATGATGGTAGCTGTAACTAGGGGTGACAGAAATGGTAGTGAGAATCTGGATTCTGGAAGTATTTTAATGTTGGGTCATCAAGATTTCCCAATGAGTTAGACGTGGATTAAGAGAGAAAGGAGAGCTAAGGATGGCTCCAAGATTTTTGGCCTGAGTAAATTGGGCTGGTATCAACTGAGATGGAGAAGGCTGCAGGGGAAGAAGATTTGGTGAGTTTTAGGGAAGAAGTAGGGCCAAGATTGGAAGTCTGGTTATGGACATGATAATAATCCAGAACTGGCCAGATCACATGAGTGGTGGAATAAGCATGTCTGGAGCTTGAGAGATTGGTCTGGGAAGGAGATATAAAATCAACTGTTGTTGACATATAAATGGGCTTTAAAGCCATGTAATGAAAAGAGATGACAGAAAGAAGTAAAGATAGAGAAGGGGAGAGAATTAATGGCTGGAATTTGGGTGACCCCAATAATAAAGGTAGGTGAGAACAAAGACCAAGAAAGAATGACTGTAAAGGATGTTGAGAAACTAGGAATTACATGTTTTGGAAGTAAAGAAAGTTAATCAAGAGTTGAGGAGTGATTATGTAGTTTAAATGTTGATGAAAATCAAGTAAGATGAGAGCTAAGAGTTGGCCATTGATTTGAGTAAAGTGGAGATCCATGGTGATTTTGATAAGAACAGTTTTGATGCAGTGGTAGGGATGAACCCCTGAGTTAAGTGTAAGAGAGAATGGAAGGATATGAATTAGATATTGTGAATATGGACAACTTTTTAAAAGCCATTTTTCTGTGAAGGCTAATGAAGAAATAAGGCCCTGGCTAGAGAAGAGGTAAAGTCAAGAGATCATTTTGTTTTTTTCAAAATAGCATATCTCCAGCAGATAATTTATGATGTTCAGGATAGGGGAGAATTCATGATGTGGGTGTCAGTGAGAGACGAGGGCTATGCACAATAGAATCATGAATAATTTATCTGTGATAACAGATGGGAAGGGAGAGTATGTGTGGCTGTTGGCAGGGTGACGAGGGTCTAAGAGTTCTTTCCTACTGTATCAGTTTTATCTGTAATGTGGGAAGCAAGGTCATTACTGAGAATGAGAATAAAGCCTTGTTCAGAGAGGGAGGGAGAGGGAGATGGTATGATGATGTGTGGAATGGGCAGGGGAAATACGATTGCCAGCCAATCCACATTAAAAGCCCATTTGAGATTCATGGTCATGAAATTAAAGTAGGACAGGTCATGGGGCGCCTGGGTGGCGCAGTCGGTTAAGCGTCCGACTTCAGCCAGGTCACGATCTCGCGGTCCGTGAGTTCGAGCCCCGCGTCAGGCTGTGGGCTGATGGCTCAGAGCCTGGAGCCTGCTTCCAATTCTGTGTCTCCCTCTCTCTCTGCCCCTCCCCCGTTCATGCTCTCTCTCTCTGTCTCAAAAATAAATAAAAGTTGAAACAAAAAATTTAAAAAAAAAAGTAGGACAGGTCATCATGGTTGTGTGTTGTTCTTTAACCTTGTTTAGAGACATGTGTGAAGACATAGAACAGATGGACAGTTATATTTAGTCAGGGTTGTGATTTTGCCAAGGAATTAAGAAAAGAGAGAGGGTATCAAAGGTGCACAAGAGGGAATGAGAGCAATCAGTTATGTGATTCAGGCTTGGTAAGGTGGGGAGTGAGGCCATTAAGGGGATAAGGAACAGTGGAAAGTTGATAGATCAGTTGGTTGGAGGTTTCAGAGGGGTTGGAAGGGTGTCAAGGTTAGGATAGGAAGAAGAGCTAGAAAGTTAAGAGGTGGTTATGAGAGAGTGGAATGCTTGGCACTGATATTATGGAGGGGTTGCTGTTATTAGTAATAACAGGGTCTAGACTAGGGTATGAAATGAGTGGCTTTAATAGGGTGGAGGGCAAGAGTATTGGAGGAAAGAATTCTCAGAGACTTGAGAGGCCAGCGTTTGGGAAAGATCACCTATATAGATACTGAAATGGTCAAGAATTAAATAGTGTTTGGAAGAGTGATAATAAGCCAGGAGTTTACCTCATCAAGAAATGAGGGAGCATGGCCTGGAAGGCAGCAAGTAAATGCAATGAAGAATTGAAGGTTCATATAACAACCTGAGACTCAAGGCTGGGGATGCTTAGAGAAAAGGAAAGACCAGTGGTCTAAAGGTGGCATTAAGACTCAATGAAGATATTTTCTCCCCTCCAGGTCCATTGGTGTGAGGACCGTAGGAGAAAAAGAGTACCATAGGAAAGAGCCACAAGGAAGCAGTGGCCTGTGGAAGAGCCAGACTTTCATAAGAACAAGATAATGAAGGGAACATTCTGAGAAAAGACTGATGATAGGAGGAGAACTATGGAGGGCCCAATGGAAGGGTTTTGGATGTTGGGGAATTGCCTTCCACAACTTTCTTTAATTATTTTTCTGGACCGTCTAAAGTTTTCCTCCAAATAAGACCATTAATAATATCCCTCCTCTACTTAATAATCTTTATGGCTGTCCAGAAGAAAGCGCAACCTTGTGAGTCCAGTTTTTCAAGCCCTCTGCAATTTAACCTCTCCCAGTTTTTCTGGCTTATCTTTTGTACTCCATAACCTGTCTTATTCTATTTTAACCATCTACAGCTCCTCACTGTTTCTCAGATAAGCTCATGTCACTTTTGAAATGCCCCTTTCCCCAGTAAATCTCTATCCAGCCCTTATCATTACTCAAAATGTAACCCAATACCACATTCTCTCAAAAGTCTTCCTACATCTCACTAGTCAGAATTGACCTCCCACTTTCCAGTACTTCACACAATTTGGAAGCCTTATCAAAGTCAGTATGTTTTTTAGACTTCATAGTTCTCTTGGAATGCAGGAACTGTATTCAATTTATCTTTGTATTCTCCATAATTCAGAGAAGGTTTTACTAAATGATTATTTGCTGTTTGTTGAAATCTATTCCACCCCCTGGGTATAGGTTTGCATTCTGAAGTTACACAGGATAAATCTAAATTCTTTCAAATGATGTTCCTTTAGTTGTTTAAAAACTCATCTGGAGCTATTTGCCAACTGAAACATTTCCTAGTTTCTTCAGTTCTTCCTTCAATGATACGGTGTTAAGATTGTTTACCATTCTACCCACTTCTGCCTCTTTGAATTTACAGTGCCCAGAATTACATAGAATATTTGTTCATCTCTGACCCAGGTAGAGTTGAGTCAGTGTTTACTTGACATCCTATGCTGAAATTAATGTAATAAAAATTTAAAGAAGTATTATTTGCTAATGGTGTAATGTCAGTGTGGGATAATTTAGCATATCTCATGTCACTGATATCACCTTAAGAATACATCACTATGTTTATCCATAATTTTATCATAGATATTGAACCCTACTTGCATTGGATAATGGTAGAAAATATAAATAAGGCCAATTCTTTAGCATAGAATTATAATTAAAATGATATTAAATAAGTTATAATTAAAAACCCAAATACATATATTTAAAACTCCTATTCTGCAAGATAGATGTGACTTCAGTTACATCCTTTTATTTTTAGTGTACTTAGCAGTAATGCATCCTAGCTCTCTGTTGAGAGATAAGAGCTCTCAAACTTATTTCTAGCGAGTTATAGATTTTAGAAGCATCATGGACATTTTAGTACTATTGAGGCCTATCAAGTGATTCATCCACTTTTTACACAGTTAATAATCACAATTCTCAAAGTGCTTTCCAAAAGCTCACTCAGACTGGTTGTGAAGTACAAAAAGAAAAAACAAGAGAGCCTTGTAGATCTTCTGTGCTATCAGCTCTGAACAATTTCAGTTAATTTATCCCCCTTTGAGTTTATAAGCATTTCTGAGTGCCTACTATATACAAATATGTATTTGGAAGATAACTCCTTGGGACTGGAATGGTGTAGAACTCTATTACACCTGGACCTTAGGGAGCTTACACTCATGTCCAAAGAAACAATCAGTCAGGGTTCTTTGGTTATAAACAACTGAAACTATTTAATCCAAGCAAAGAAGGAATTTAAATCTGGAAGATATGGATGGAAAGCCTATAGAAACCAGCCTTGGCAGAAAACATGAATAGACACTTCTCTAAAGAAGACATCCGGATGGCCAACAGGCACATGAAAAGATGTTCAGCGTCGCTCCTTATCAGGGAAATACAAATCAAAACCACACTCAGGTATCACCTCATGCCAGTCAGAGTGGCCAAAATGAACAAATCAGGAGACTATAGATGCTGGAGAGGATGTGGAGAAACGGGAACCCTCTTGCACTGTTGGTGGGAATGCAAATTGGTGCAGCCGCTCTGGAAAGCAGTGTGGAGGTTCCTCAGAAAATTAAAAATAGACCTACCCTATGACCCAGCAATAGCACTGCTAGGAATTTATCCAAGGGATACAGGAGTACTGATGCATAGGGCCACTTGTACCCCAATGTTCATAGCAGCACTCTCAACAATAGCCAAATTGTGGAAAGAGCCTAAATGTCCATCAACTGATGAATGGATAAAGAAATTGTGGTTTATATACACAATGGAATATTACGTGGCAATGAGAAAAAATGAAATATGGCCTTTTGTAGCAACGTGGATGGAACTGGAGAGTGTGATGCTAAGTGAAATAAGCCATACAGAGAAAGACAGATACCATATGGTTTCACTCTTATGTGGACCCTGAGAAATTAACAGGAACCCATGGGGGAGGGGAAGGAAAAAAAAAAAGAGGTTAGAGTGGGAGAGAGCCAAAGCATAAGAGACTCTTAAAAACTGAGAACAAACTGAGGGTTGATGGGGGGTGGGAGGGAGGAGAGGGTGGGTGATGGGTATTGAGGAGGGCACCTTTTGGGATGAGCACTGGGTGTTGTATGGAAACCAATTTGTCAATAAATTTCGTATAAAAAAACACTAGGCATACAGAAAAATAAATAAATAAATAAATAAATAAATAAATAAATAAATAAATAAATAAATAAATAAATAAATAAATAAATAGAAACCAGCCTTGGAAAAGGAACAGAAACCAAGAAATAAATTACTTAATTATCTGAAATAAATGAACCCTTACCATCTGTCTTAGTTATTTATTATTTTTATTACCATTTGTCTTATTTTTCAAGACTTAGGAGAGACAGTCTTATTGGCCATGCACCTTTTCCTTGGTTGGGAGGTGGTGATGAAAGAAAGGATAGGACAGAAGGAGACTTCCCCCTTCAGCTTTTATAATAGGATTGTAGGACCCCTTGATTTCTCCTCTCACCTGGGCTACATGTAGTAAGGGAAAGACACTGTCCCAAAAGGAAATAGAGGTGATGTTAGAAAAGAGAAATGCACATAGAAGAATGTCCACTACAGGGACCTGTATGTAACCTGCTGTAATAGAAGTCAAACTGTTTTAAGGGCTGGAACAAAGATAAAAGTAAAGTTATAGGAATATTCTTATTTGGAAAAATCTAAGAAGGATTCACAAGGCATATAATCTACAAATTGGACTTCGAAGGTCAATTAGAATATCAACAGGAGGATGGATGGATGGCCATTCCTATATAGGAAAGAGCATAATAAAAGAGACAGTGCATTATACTGGTTATGAATGCAAGCTTTGTTGTTAGAGATTTTGAACCCAGATATGTTACCTGACAGCTATGCAGACTTGGGCAAATGACTTAATTTCTGTGAATCTCAGGTTTCTCACCAGGATATTAATACCTATTTCATGGCCTTAGGGTTGCCGGATGAAATACAGGACTCATAGCAATTTCAGATAAACAGCAAAACTTTTTGGTGTGTGCCCCAAATATTGCATGGGGTACACTTACAATAAAAAATTACTAGCTGTTATTTGAATTCAAATATAAATGGGCACCCTGTATTATTATGCACTATATCTGGCAACTCTATGTAGCACTGTTAGGACAAGTTAATAAATTCATTAATGTAAAATGTTCAGTATGATTTTTGGCACATAGTAGGTGCTCAGTAATAAATGGTAGTGATCACTTTTGTTCTCACCATCACAGACACAGTTCAGAAGCTGAAAATGAATATGTCCCAGAACCCTCTCTTGCTCGGTCACTCTACCATAGAGCAGTTTTCCAGTTAACTCATGCTGGAATGAATATCAGTAAGACAGCTTCTCACTGTGCTGTACTGACACAGGAGCCCTTTACCTCTATCTTGTATTGTGTGGTTTCACTTTCCTTCTGATTGTTTCAGATGTTGTTCTTGTGTGTTGATTTTATTTTGACCTTATCCTTCAGCCACTCATAATTTATGCATGTTATTTTCTATTCCCCTTTATAGGCAAATAATAGAAGTATTAAATGGCACTAGGCTTGGGACTATAATTTAAGGGTCAAGAGTAGAGTAAACTGAAGCATTGACTGCAATCTTTTGAATTTGAAACCATAAAGCTTGGTGTGAGTATAGATCACATTATCCCAGTTTAATGATTATGCCATATAAAATAGAATTAGAAGCCTTCTGCAATCTGAAATATTTCTATTGCCTTCCCTTAATCTGTTAGGCCTATCATACTGTCCCAGAGAAATATTATTGATCCCATTATATGTCCTATATTCTCTTTTAGAATTTGTGAAATGATTTTTTTTGCTGATACGTTTCATGGTTTTCCAAATAATTTCTAACACAATTTCTTTTATCTTTTAAAACCTGAGCAGCCCTTTATGCATGATTATGTAGACATGGTATCCAAGTGCTGGGACACGTCAATTTCACACAAGAGGAACTTTAGTCCTCTTATAGGACTAATGTCTGTAGTTCAGTCTGTATACAGAGGTGTTAAATGTTTGACATAAATCAAATTATAGCTATAATTTATTAAGCACTGTATCATATTCTCAACCTCAAGAACTGTTAAACTGCTTGAATTACTTATCTTATTTAATTCCCCTAATATTCTCTGCTGTTATCCTTATTTTATAGCTGGGGCACAGAAAAGGTTAAGTAATTTGCCCAAGAACATACAGCCAGTAAATGGTAGAGGCAAGATTCCAAATCAGGTAGTTTGAGTTTGTCATTCAGTGTGCGATGTTACCTTCTTCTTCAAACAACTTGGTGGCTGTATATTTCTAGCAAGTTAGTGTAGCAAAGTCTTGGAAAATTTAAATTAAAAGACCTGTAATAGTTAAAACCTTGATGTAAGAAGAACTTACTGTAAAGGGGACCAGTAGGATTCCATTGGAAACTTATCTAACTGATGCTCTACTTTTTAACTTCTTTTTTGTTGTACTCTGCATTACACTTGGTTTTTTTTTTATCCTCCCCTTTTCTAGTTCCAATATTATAAAACACATAACCATTGCCCTGAGTTTTAGTGATTACTTTCTGGCCCTCATGTCAAGGTCTGGTCTCAAATTAGGGAACAGATTGAATTTAGAATTGCCTTTCATGTTTACCAGGAGCTACAGTGAAAGGGACAGGGAGACACAAGGAGCAAGTAGGGAGAGATTTAAAAATGGACAGCCAAGAAAGACTTGTGTCTTTATTTATTATTAAAATTTGTTAATGCAGCTCTGTCAGTGCAGAGCTGAAGCTGGGCTCAAACTCACAAACATGAGATCATGACCTGAGCCAAAATCAATAGTCGGATGCTTAACTGACTGAGCCACCCAGGCGCCCCTAAACTTATATCTTTCTTAAGAAGCCACACTAAGGCTGACTTGTCTCTAGTTCTGCCAAGATGAAAGTCAAGATTCAGCTCATTCCTTAGAGAAAAAAAGTAAGGAAAAAGCAAATGGATGGCCATTCTTTACAACAATAATAATCATGATACCACTACCTCACATTAGATGATGCTCCATTGTTTCCAAAGGGCTTTCATAAATATTTCTCCTACATCTTGCTAAGTTCTTTTAGCAGTCTATGAGGTGGAATTATCCTGATTTTACTATGGGTCAGGAAATGAAATTTCTTGTCCCAAAGTACAAAATTAATAATTGATGCACCCTGACTAAAACCTACGTCTTGTATTTCTTATGAGTGTGTGTGTGTGTGTGTGTGTGTGTGTGTGTGTGTGTGTGTGTGTGTGTTTTAAACTGTGCCACTTTTTTCCCCTTGAAGATGAGAATTACTTGAGTGTGAAATTTTGGTGTTTTTCTCATCATCTTATCTGGAAAGAAAAAATTGAGAATTGTGGCCGAAACTTTTTTACTGAACCTGAGGAACCTGGCTGCTCTCCTTGAATAGATCTGAAGCTTGGGTGAAATTACATATTTGTTTTATTTGTGAAATGGATTTTGGGTGTGACTGGAAGTTAAGATCTTCCATATGGCTTTGAAATTATGTGGTAAAAAATGTATAAGAGTTACTTTGGACTTCTGTTTTATTTCTCATTGAATTGAAGGTGAATGTGGTATCTTTCAGAACAGTCAGTGGTGGGATTTGGAAATAACACTAATTATCCTTCATTTGAATCCCTTCCTCTTTAAGTGTTTTTTTTTTTGTGATGTGTGATGTGAGTTTAGTAAACAGGGGGTGCTTAGGAAAACAAGCTATTTTGGGCATTGGTATCTGTGTTCCTTGCTCTCATTTGCTGAGTAACAGAATTGTGTTTTCTAAAAATATGTACCAAATTCTTCCCTTAGATATTTGCATTTTTGTTTCCCTTTGCTTAGAGACATATGCACATATTTTGACTTATATGATGCATGTAGAGAGAATTTTCTGAAGTCTTTTCACAACCAGTTGAACACACAAAGTGAGTGAAGAAAAGCTACAGAAAAGGCAGCCCCAGGGAAAACAAAATGACTAATTTCTGGAACAAGGACTGTGTTTTGTGAAGTATAAAACTGTATCTTCTGCCTGAGGTTATTTGAAACAATTTTATATTTAAGAAGCTTGGAGAAATTTAAATAATAATTTAACTAAAGATCATACAACTATAACTAGTTACCTGAGCCCATAATTGTGGTAGGTAGTTAATAGTAAGCTTCCGTTCTGCTTAATTTCCTAAGTTAGAGGTAAGAGTCATGTACAAGATGGGCAGAACCCTAGCGCTCATGAAGCTTGCTGTCTTGCAAGGCCATACTCTTTCATACATTCATCTCAAGCCCATCTATAGATTTATCATGCAAGAAAGTAAACAACATTATAGTAATGCTGAAGGTCTCATGTTTTCTATTCTGCAACCCCTCCTAATCCTAAATACTGTCTTCTCTTCCTCTAAAGAATGCCGGTTATCACAGCAACAGAACTCACCAGCTAGGATATTGCAAGAGCCCCTGCCCACCCACCAAGAAGCCCTGCCTGCAGAACTCACAAATCTTTCCTGCTTTGTAGCTTTGCAGCTCTGGTTTCCAAACTCTCTTTGGAACTGCTAGTGCAAGGATGCATTATAATTTAGGAGATCACAGTCTTGCCAGTCCTGAGAAACATGGAAACAGTTTTGTTGAAAGTCAGCCATTATTGGCTAAAGCACTGGGATTATTATTTCCATTTTAGACCTGAGAAACTTCTACCCACTATTAGCTAAATGCGATTTTCCAGTCAGGATCCAGTCCAGAATTGAGTCCTTAGAACTACTCAATGTTAAACATTTGAAAGAATATCTTTAGCTAGTGACTGGTATGGGTGAATCAGTCTGTTTATTCCTCTTAATACAATGCTGAGCTTTCTTTTGGAAGAGAATAATCTTCCAATATTACTAGATTTATAGTTATGAAACACTAATATGAAAGAGTGTGATCTGTGTGTCTTTTCACAATAGTACTTACGAAGCATCCTCTATTGTAAAGTCTTTTTAGCTTGTGGCACATTAAATAGATTTTGGTAAGCACCATAAATGAAGGTAAGACACGGAGATGGAAAGTTTTTCTAGAGCCAGCGGAATATCCCACATGTGAATCTAGGGTTTTCGACTTCAGATCCTTGAGAAGAACTGAAATCATTTTCTTCCTTCTTAAAAGATACATTTTGAACCCTGGCTTGATGCAGGAAAAGTTTGTAAAGAAGACAGAATGTACTGCTCCCTCTCCTTAATACCATTCTTCATCTTAACATTGTCATAGAAACACTGAATTCACTATGAGGAATTGAAAACAAACTCTCAATTACAAAAAAGGGTATTTTTGCAGCCTATTAAATCCAAAAATATTACATATGAGGATTTATTTTAGATATTTATATAAAATTTTGGTATATCACTGCTTCCTATATTGTAAAAATATTGCATTTGACAATTTGTATTAAAAAATGCCTCTCAGGACAGGAACTACCAATTTTTATTTACAGAATATAAGTAAAATGTAGACAGATGCTCACATCTAGCATCATTAATTATGAGGAAATCACAGAAAATACCATTTGTCCCCTCTGGCCTACTTTACAGAGTCCCCCATTCTTTTGTGTTGCATGGGGAAGGTAAGATTTGACTTGTCATACTTCTCTTTATTTCTCTTTCAATGTGAAATAAATATTCCAAGTCCAAGTTACAGAATTTTTTTAAGGCACTGTTTTTGTTTAGTCTATACCCTAAACCTGGAATTGGCCTTCATTTTCCAGAGAAGGAATATGCCATATAAAATTAGATAAAACATAGAAAATAGATACTCACCTGGTGATCTAACACTATGAGCCATATTTGCATATATATATATATATATATATATATATATATATAAATAATTGTCCATAATTTTCAATGGAGCCTCCAAAAATTTCATCTTTTCCATTTTATAAATGAGAAAAATGAGGCTCAAAATAATGACATTAAATAAAATGTCTCAGGGTCACATATAAACGAAATTCAAATCCAGGTCAATGTAATGTCAGGATCTGCTTTTTTGTACCATTTTGTGCTAATTTGCAAATATAAGATCTGTCTGAATTCGGTTGAACAAGAAATTGAATTTTAAGTCATTTAAAATTATTAAACTATAACAGAATATTATTATATATTATATAATATATTATTAAATGTAACAGAATAACTAAGAATGGTGATTTGATGGGAGGGTGGAGGACAAAGGGAAGTGGCAGTAATATAACTTATATTGTCTTACATCATAGCAGGTAATAATAAGTAATAAATAAAATGGATCAAGAAACAATGGAACACCTACACATAAATAGCCAAAAGAAGTAAAAACAAACTCTTGAGAGTGTACTCAGGGGATAGGTTTGGATTGAGAAAGGGGTAAGTTTGGCAACTCTTGACTTTCATTATAAGCTTTAAGATTTTGGTACCTCAGCATTTTCTTTATTATTTGACAAAATTTGAGAAGACTTCACAAAAAGTAAATGTATGATCTAGAACATGTCTTTCATAGTTATCTATAGATAACCTGTCAAGATGCCTTAAAATTATGGACGAGGAAAGAAAACTGGGATGTTTTCTTAGTCTGTATCCACTGTTACTAGTAATGTGAAATTGCAGTATAAGAGCATTAATTGAGCAATTAAAATGTTCAAGGCCTTGTTTTAGATTCTCTAGGAGATAAAAGTGAGTAAAGTTTGTTATCGGGCCTCCATCATGTTACAGTCTAGTTGAGAGTGCTAGAGATGAAGAAAAAACCTAGATGGGGAGAAATGAGAGCTCACATGTCTGTGTCTACTCTATCCTGTGCTAGGTACTTTACCTACCTTATTTTTGATAGAAAAATGTACCACAGAAAAGATAAAATATAGGTAGCCATAAAAGTTCAAAATAGAAATAGTAGAAAGTGGTGTTTGCTTATTAGGATCAAGAAATGTTTTCTGAAGCAGAGTATTTAGGATGGGGCTTAGATGGAGAAAAGGATTTCTATAGACAGAGATGGAATGGGAGAGGCATTGACATATTTGCTAATTGAGACTCCTATTTAGAGCTTGGTTTTTTTGGTTCCTTTTGTATGTAAGCATTTAGCTAAATCTGTGTAAGCTAGTTATAAATCTAAAATGAATTTTTTACCTATTGTTTGCCCAGCTGAAGATCTTTTATTAAATGTAAGCACTGCTGTCAAGGTTACTTTTTATTGAAACTACTTTCAACTGTACTCTCACACTGCAGAATCATAATTAAGATTTGAGTATAATCAATCAAGTGTGAGAGAATCTCAAGGCAAAATTGGAGATCACATGAATTTTGTGGCTATTTTTGATTTTTAAAATTGTGCATTATGTTCTCCACATCTTTAGGAAAGTTTTCAGCTTCCCTCTTTAATGTAACTTACTGGTTTAGTTTTGTTGGGATTATATTTGGTTTGCATGTCACTGTCAACAACAATGGGGGTTATATTTTATTTTAAAACTTGATCAGTTTGAAACTATGACATTTTCACCATCTTGCCTCTGAAAAAAGACCTTTGTGTTTTGACTCAAGTCAGAGGCCTCTTTGACTACAGAAGATATGATTCTCAACATTTTAGAGAACACATTGAAGCTATAGGACTAACAATAAATAAATACCAGACATTCAAAGTAGACATAGAATGTTTTGTATTGAAGTAATTTAGTCTTGTTCAGTTGACAGTATGTGCTAAAGGTGAAGATTGTCACCTTGAAGGATTTATTTGAAAATGTCCTTGCACAAGTGATCACTTTCTATTTAGGAAAGTTTGCAAAAGCCCTACTTTGTCATGTTGGACTTTAATGAATGACTTCCTGTCAGAAGTTCCAGACCCTTATATTATTACACTTTATGAAAGTATATTTTTTATTTCTTCTAGAGCAGATGAAGAAAGATACCTTAAATGTTAAGGATTCTAAATGTGATCTTAAGGTTTTCCATGAAGAGAATGCTGCATCCTACAATTTTGAGCTCTTTAATGTATACATTTAAAGAATTGAATTAATTTAGAAAATTTTATATTAAATTATTCCCTTACTGGTTTAACATCTATAGTCTTTAAGACTTGAATCCTGAATTCTAAATATTTAATGTTCTCTACTGACACAATCTGAATTTTTTAATGACTTTAAAATTATAAAAGTATTTTGTTTATTATAAAAAAAATAGAGAAGATAAAGAATAAAACAAAATATACCCATAATGTTATAGGTGAGATATAACCTGTGTACCCATGTGGACTAATTTCTTTCTGTCTTTTTTTCTAGTTATATAAAAGGGTGTTTTTTTAAATATACTTGAGACAAATCTATTTATCTGTATCTCTGTATTCATTTTCCTCACATTTTAATTTTATCTTAAGCATTAAATGTTCTTTAAACAGACATTAATGACCTGAATGCCCCCTTTATATTGCTGCTTCTGTGACTTCTTATACTCCTATACTGTTCTTTAACAAAAAAAAATATTAAAAATTTGTGTAATTTTAGTTATTAAAATTTGTGGCTATTAGTCAAAACTACTTGCACATGAATTTATGAGCTTCTGACTAAGGCAAACAAAGGTAAATAAGTTGGGCTTCTATTGATTAGTCTATTTAGCAAGTCCTTTGCTTTTTAGGTTATGCAGTGGTATTTATCTTGGTCTGAAGTTCTAGAACATGGGACTGTTGGTAAATCCAGTTTTCTTATTTCTGACAGCCTATATTTGTAACTGCTTTGATATAGGGGCTATTAAAGAATGGTAGTTATGAGCATGGATTGGTATTGCATCTTCACAACTTAGTAGCTGTGTGACATTGGGCAAGTTACTTCTCACTGCACCTTCTTTTCAAAGGTAAAGACTAAATGAGATGAACAAGCACATAGCCCAGAGCCAGCCTAGAGGCAGTAGTGAATATTCTTGTTCTTTATTTTTTTATCATTGTTATTATAAGGTCTTTGGTTATTGAACAGAACAAAGGACTTAGTAGAGGTTGAAAAGCATCAGAACTTCTCCTTATTCACAGTGGCTGAACTTGGTGGAAATAAACCAAATAACCCATTTTAATTCCTGTTTGGAAGCTTAGTCTCAACTTCAGTAAGGCAACCGCATGCATGCATTTAAGAAGTTCACTGTGTCTACAGTGCTTGACAGTCACTGAAATGCATGCTGGTATCACAAAAGATGGACTTGTGGCTTCTCATTATTCATAGCTAGATAGTTCTATACAAATGTCAGTGTTCCTTTGAAACATTATTATGGGTGATAATAGTAATGACTTCCAATTTACTGAGCACTGACTGTTTGACAGCTAAGAGCTTTTCATGCATTATCTCATCTAGTCCTCATGGCTATTCTGTGAGATTGTTATTAATATCACCCCTATCTTATAGATGAGGAAACCAAGATTTAGAGAGATTCAATGTTTCCTAATAAGAATTTGAATGCTCAGTTGTAGGACTCTAGTATCTGAGCTTATAGCTTGCCTTGTAGCTCTATGGCCTTTATGTTTCATAACTACCACAGAGCCTTAGTCATTCATTCAACCTACATTTGTTGAGGGCCTACTCTGTGCTAAGCAAAAGTTCCTGCCCTACTAAAGCTCACCTTCTATTATGTTAAGTTACTTATGTCCTTGTCCCTCCTAGAATGAGTGTCCCTGTGCAATCATGACTATGTCATACTCTTTTTGAGTTTTAGGGACATAACAAATTTATTGAAGGCTAAGAATAATTTCTGGGCTTATGAAATAATTATTTTCACAAAAGTATTGGAAGCTAGGGCATGGCCTACTCTGTTCATCAGGCTATCTTTTCCTTTTAGCACTGGCTTTTAACCCTACCAGACTCCTCAAATTGGAGATGTTGTTTGTAATTATTTTAAGAAGGATTTAAAGGTTTGTTAGTAGTAATTAAGCTACTTTTTGATATCTTGGTTTCCTTGACTTCTTTAAATGTTCCATAGGTATGTGGAGCAGCATAAATAACACCTCTTTCTTTAGAACACACCAAAAATGCATCAGGCAAATCTAGTACAAGAGGTTTAATTATTTCATAGAATAAATAAAAGCATTCTGGTGTAATTGAAAAATAAGTGATGTAGTAGGGACGTCCAACTGTGAGGGGGAAAATGATATCTTTTTTCCTGTGATATCAAGAATATTAAACCCTTTTCTAAGAATGTATTATAATTTTAAAGAAGATGCTATAAAGTATTTGTATTGAATGTCACTTTTGAGCCATGCGAAGCTAAAAATAATTTTAAATGTCCTTGGGTGGAGGCTAACATGTTTCATTCTTCACCTAGGAAATTATCAGTAAATACTATGAAGTGTGTGGTATTTTAAAAAAGTAATTGCCTTATTTTTTACATTGGAAATACAGTTAAACCTTTTTGGTCCCATAAGGATCAAATGGCTGGTAATGTTTCTCATTTTTTTTTTTAAGTAATTTTTCCAAGAGGGACGATCACTGGCAAACCAGCTGGCTGTTCATTTTAGATTTTGACATTGCCTCTCCTTGGGACCCTAATGCTGGGCTCTCTGATAACCAGTGCAAACTCCATGAATATCTTTCATTTCTCTAGAAGGAGGTGTGGATTTGCAAGGCTACCAGCTGGATATGCAAATACTACCTGACGGCCCAAAGAGTGATGTGGACTTTTCAGAGATTCTTAATGCAATACAAGAAAGTAAGTTTCACTCAAATTTTAATTTGACCATGAAAGGAGAAACTCTTCTAATACTTGGGAGCGATAATAAAACTAGAAACTTAGATGCCATGCTTTAAAAAATGTCTTAAAAGAGATACTGTGTAAGATAATTTTGAGACCAGAAAAGATGGCTACTAAACTGCAGGTTTAATTTGTGAAACTGAGTCACATAGTATTGGGGTGTTTGAAGAAGCCTGATGGAAAACTGGAGTGGAATTATAAATTCTATATATTTAGTATTCTGTGATATTTAACCAATATCTAGGAATTGTAATTTTTAGATTCCTTGATTAATCATAAATAAAACTCTTTGAGAAACCAGAATATTATTCCTTTGCTCAAATGTAAGAGTATTAAGAAGTAAATTTTGATGCAATAAACTGAAATCAGGAATTTATTCTCCAAAATGGGTATCTTGAATCTCTAATGATGGGCTGTGATCCAGGAATGACCCCTCTCTTGTAAGCATTTTGATTAATCAAGGTTTACTCTTCTTACATTACTTTGTGTTTGGTAGTTGTCACTACGAATTTGATCATAAACCATACATTTACTCAAGTTGTAGATTCAGCATTGAGGATGGATGATGTAGTATCACATACTAAATCATTAACATTTGTGTCTCATTATTGGAGCTCTAATTCGAGATAATGATACTCCTCTTTTAAGATCCAATAGTATTGTACAGTTTCGTGTTTGAAGGGGTTAGATCTGAAGAGCACTGCAGAAAGAACCACTATAATTTTTTTGCTACTTTTGGTTTTGTGACACTGCATTTCTATACTAAATTTTTAGTGAGCAGCTTTAAGCATTTTCATAGCAGTTATCCTCTTTTGTTATTATACTGTCCTCCTGACCTGAGATAATTAATACTTTCCTTTCATAGGTAGGACAGCTGAGGGTGGCAGAGGTTACCTGTTGACGTAATATGATCAAGATTGGAGACCAGAGGAGGATAGAGGGTCTCCTACCCTTCGTTTAATTCCTTTCTGAATGTGCTCAGTATGGGGTTTAAACACATCAAGGGGAAGGATCCTGAAATTGAAGATAAGGCTGGTACTAAGAGAAATATTTTTAATGAAGAATACAAGAGGACCAGTTATTTGTTCTGGTTGGGCAGTCCCTTCATATTAGCTTAATGAATAAAAGAGAAAAATTTCCCCAAGAGATTAAAAATCCAATTAATAGACATTGGAGAGAAAATAATTTTTTCATTGGAAGTTATAAAATTCTGTAATTACTTCATCTGATTTGAAAGATGATAGATTATATAGTGCTGAGAGGATTTTAAAAAATTTTTAATAAATGATAAAAGTTGGCTTCTATGCAAGTTCAGGAGATGAATTTAAAAGTTTTCAGGGCTGCGTGAACTTACATAAATTTAAATGTTTATGAGATTATACTTATAGTAATTTTTGTTAGTATATTTTACTACAGACATTTATATATGATAACACTGTGAACAAGTAGAAGAGTGGAGGCTTATGAGTAGTTAATATTTAAATGTAAAACTAAGAAAAGGGAAATATTTTACTTTAAAATGAAAATAAACTTTTTATAGGTTTAAGAATTTTCTAATACTTTGTAACTAATCTGTTTTCTTGTTAAAAAATAAGTTTGATGCTGGGACGCCTGGGTGGCTCAGTCTGTTAAGCTTTCGACTTCAGCTCAGGTCATGATCTCGTGTTTTGTGGGCCTTGTATCAGGCTCTCTGCTGTCACTATAGAGCCTGCTTCGCATCCTCTGGTCCCCTCTCTCTCTGCCCCTTCCCCTGCTGGTTCCTCTCTCTCTCTCTCTCTCTCAAAATAAATAAATAAACTTAAAAATATAATAATTTTTATGCTAAGTAGGTTTGAGAAGCTGCCCATGTGGCCTGAGTCATTACTGGTAGGAGGGATTTGGACCTTTTATCTCCCTTCAGTTTCTCCCTGCATTTCAAATGTGATTCAGATATTTAACAAGTTAATTGAAATTTCTAAGTATAAAAATCATAGTTTGGTTCTTCAAGGGACTGTACTATAGATTATTGTTTATAGGAAGCTTTAAGAGACCAACTTACAAAAATGTAAAAATATATAGGATTTGGACATCAGGAAAATTCTTTCTCTCCTACAAGTATTTTTCTTGAGATGATAGAAAGATTTCATTATTTTCTTGGAATTTCTTGGACATACATATATCACCTTTAAGAACAAGCTAGAAAAGAGAGAAAGAGTATTTGAAACATGTTTTGAGTGTCAAAGGTAGGCTGACTGTTACAGTAAGTGCTCTTCCATTCTATCTCTTCCTATTCTTAAAACAACCCTATAAGTAATAGATGCTATTTTTTCCATTTTAAAGGTGAAAAAAACGGAGTATACCTCCCTAAGGCTAAATGGTTAATATTTGATAGTCAATGTTTAAACGTATGTTGGCCCTTGTTCTGATAAATAAAAGATTAAAAATAATTAGGAAAAATGAACTCCAGATTAAAAAAAATTATTCTTATTTTGGGGCAGCTAGGTGGCTCAGTTGGTTGAGCCTCTGACTTCAGCTCCGGTCATGATCTTGCAGTTTGTGGGTTTGAGCCCCATGTTAGGCTCTGTGCTGACAGCTCAGAGCCTGGAGCCTGCTTGGGTTTCTCTGTCTCTCTCCCTCTCTTTCTGCCCCTCCCTCACTTGTGCTCTCTCTCTCTCTCTCTCAAAAATGAACATTAAAATTAAAAAAAATTATTCTTTGTTATGTCTTGATGCAAGAATTCTTCTCCACGCTTCTACATTATAAAATACATTTACATTTTTTTTTCCTATAGTACTTACGCCCTAACAATAGTTACATCTGTCCAACAATAGTTTGATCTGTCCAAAAGATGTCTTAGAATGGCTGGCCACCTATAAGTTTCTCAGCTTCCCCATATCAGATATACAGCTTTTAAGGAAGAAAAGAGTCATTTTATCCATTCATCCATCTATCCATCTCACCTGTCATGTGCCACACACTATGTTCCTCATAATCTTAAAGCACTGGTGAACATTTTGGTGCACAGTTAAGTTCAAGAAAAATTAAAACAGTCACAGATCACATTTGTTTTATTTTTCAAAATGAAAACTTGATTGCTTTCTAGGAAGAAAGCATTTATATGTGGCAGTATGACATAAGGGTGTATGTGTGTGTTTTCCTTCATTATTTTCCCCTCTTCCTTTATTCGAACCTTTTGTTCCCCATCCCCATCCTTTGTTTCAGTAGAGTTCTGTGTTCCTGAAGTTCTGGCTTTTGTTTTCTGAAAGCCTGGGCTTCTGAGTGACTAAAGCTTGGTAAAGGGAGAAAGAAACACACATAGATACCCAGAGACAGAGAAAAGGCATTTCCTGTCCAGCTCACTTAGATTGCCCTGCAGTGGTAGCATGGCTTCCCTTCGGTGTGTAGAAAGGGAGGAAATGACTGGGTTGTGTGCTGGGAGCCTGCACCTGAGCCACCAGAACTGCCAGTCTTGGCTGAGATTCTCTAGCCTGAGGAAGAAGCAGATCTTCTAGCATTCAGGGAACTTTGAGGGTTCTGGGAAGGTGGCAGTCTTCTCTTCCTATTTCTTTGTTGTATCTCTAGTATCTTGAGCAGAAAATAGAGTATAGTAGCCACTCAACAAATTTTGTTAATGAATGAGTGAATGAATGAATTCTATTCTAGACTTGCAAAGGGGGTGGTTCATGAGTAGCAGTGTGGCTTGGAGAACTGAGCGGTCTCTTTAAACATTCTGCTGTTTTCAAAACCTCTGTAACCTTTTACAGTCCTACATGTGTGAAGTAGAGGAATGTCAGCAATGGCTGAACTGAAATTGTCTACCAGGCCAGTGGGGTGGGGACTTAGAGACAGATTTCACTTGATGTAATGATGACAAGATCATGGGGGCAATTTTTAGTCTTGAATTTGTCTAGTAAGATTCATAGCCCCTAGTAGTCAAAGGATTTTAGTGCCTACTATAGTATATATAATAATAGCAACTAAAACAAAACTATTCTGATTTTTTTTGTCCCCAAATTTTTAAAATCTGGACTTTTTTGAGAAGGATCACTTAGAAAAATAATATATTTCATTCTGCAATTCGATTGAGAATCACATCTTAAAGATCTGCGGTCCATGAAGCATATGTGTGTGTATTTGTGAATGAGAATTTATTACATTAGAAAGCCATTAAAAAAATATACCATTCAAAGGTTATACTGAACCTTTTAATTCTTGTTTTAAATTATCATCAATGCCCATCCTTTTCTAGAGATCAGTCCTTCCCCCCACTTTTTTGTTGCCCACTTCTCCTGCTTTGTCCTCGGTTCTTGTTTTCTTGATTCCCAGCATATACAGATAACAGACTGTGGGGACTCTAGAGTGGCATTCACACCATGGCACATTATTGTGTCGTAGTCCATTAGATTCTTGTGAGGGAAAGAGAGCAAAAAGCAAAATGTTTCAAATGAGAACTTGGAGGTTGGAAGGCTCATTGTTATCCTATAGTCTGACCCTCTGTGCTTGCACGTGTGCCCACATAATCACAGTGCTGTTCCTGCACTGGTGGTCCTCTGTGCTTCTGTGCCTGCAGAGACTGAGTCATTTCTCAGTGACATCCAGTGAGTCATTTTGAATCCAATTTTTTGAGCCCTGATTTCCAATTTTATTTTTAATCTGTATGGTCATGCTGTTTCAAAGGGGAAGATGGGGAAGAGGGAGGTGCTGACATATATTGCACATGTAATCTTGCCTGGCAACTCTCGCTTGGCTTTTTACCTATATTATTGTATTCAGTCTTAAATTCTTTTTGCCTTAATTTCCACATCTGATAAAGGGGAATAGTTACAGTAAATCTGCATAAAGCCCTTAATGTAGTGCCTGGCACATGGCAAGTGTTGGCTGCTACCTTGTCCTCATTCCTCTCAATAATCCTGTATGGTAATTTGTATTATCCTCACTGAAAAGAGAAATGTATTAAAGCTTAAATAAGTTAAATAATCTAATGGCTAGTAGGTGTGAAGACTAGCATTTGAATCCAGGCTTGTCTGATTCCAAAGCTCATGCTCTTTCCAAAGAAAGGGAAATTATGGTCAGGAGACTCAGGATCTTTAATGTAGAACATCATTGACCTCCTTTCAAGTTGCTAAAAGGTAACCAAGGCTATTGAGCAAAGCTAGAATTAGGTACTCAGTTCTTCTCTAAGTATCACTCTCAGATTTTAAGAGGTGCTGTTATTATCTGCCTTGTTGTAGAAGTAACCATAACCACGGTGTCTGTCTGTTTCTTTAGAATGAAGTAGTGGCAAGAGAAGCTCTTCATAAGAAACATGCTGTCCCAGGAACAAGTTAATGATCTTGGCCCCATTGCAGAGTGCCCTGTGGGTACCCCATGCTATTGTCTATGCCCCGTTTTATATAAACCGCATCATTACTGAGCCAGAAAATGCCAATGACATTTTTTTAATGACTACACATTTTTAAAAATTTTTATGACTTCTTTTTTCAGAGACCTATTTTTAATCTTAAAGTATTTCAAGTAAACTTTCCATGGCAGAAAAAAAGTACCTACTCTCAGATCTGTAACAGTTAGAACCCCAGCTTTCTTACCCCAGGTTTTCTTTGGGGAGATGTTAACACAGCCATTTAATTGTTACTGTAACACACTAGTAGAGATTTATAAACTTTTTAAAGCAGTAGAAGCTGTTGTTTCTTCCTCATATGTATTTTCACGTAATATCTCAATATATAAAACAGGTAACTGAGTTGTTGGGAGTAGCTGGGGGTAGAGGGTGTAGGGCTTTGCCCACTCAGTTTCCTCGTTGTCCCTTCCATGAAACTCCCCAAAAAGGTCCTGGGGTTCCAGGGAACACACTTTGAAAACCGCTGACCTTTGGCAAGAAGTAAAGCCAGCTAAGGGAAGATTCATGTCCTTTCCAATTGCTTTATTTATTTTGATTTTTCCAAATTTGCCTTTTTTTCCCTCCTCATTGTACACCAAGCCGTCTCTGCCTTAGAAACACCATAAGATTTCATTTGAAGCGTAATGAACAGAGAGTCCTAGATTTGTTGGTATCATACAAATGTTAAGTAGTGTTTAGTTTTTAAAATCCCACCTTCAGGTACTCAGAGTTTTACTGCGTCTCTTGTGTTTCTCTGAATTTTTAAAAACATTTAATTTGATCTATTTGTTAAATTTTAAAAAGTGTCAGACCTGTCAGGTGACAGATGTAAAGTCTAGCTCTATTCAGATAAATATTAAAACTAGGGCAAGATAGTTGGTTGGTGGTTAAAGGACCTCCTGTGTACTTGAAAGCCAAACATGATTTAAGAACAGTAGGATTCTTTCCACAGAAACAGGAAGCTAGCTAGAAACATCGTGGATTTGGGGGTCAGAACTGGGTTAGATTTCATCTCTGTCACTTACTGTGTGGCCATACTTCGTGTCTCTGAGCCTGGCTTTTTTCTCAGAATGTCCCTCTCTTAAAGTATTTTGAGGATGAAAAGGGAAAACAGACCTGAAAATCCTTAATACACAGTCGGCACTCAATACATTGTAATGCCCTTGCGTATGTCTCCCTTCCCACTTCCTTCATATTTAATTTCTGGGTCTGAGAGAGAAACAGATACTTCCAAGCAATCACACTAAGAGAACTAGAATAAGAAAAAAAAATTGATAGAACCTTACAACTAGTTTTTACTTATCTAGAAATGGGCATTGAGCGCCTCCTATTTGCTAGTCCTTACATCAGTTGTGGAGATGCCATGGGCCTTTCCCTGGAAGAGACCCTGGGGCTAGATGTGAAGGTGAACTTCTTATAAAACAGCCAGCTATGTTCAAATTAAGATTTTTTTTAATGTTTGTTAATTTTTGAGAGATAAAGAGACAGATGTGGGCGGGGGAGGGGCAGAGAGAGAGAGGGAGACACAGAATCTGAGGCAGGCTCCAGGCTCTGAGCTGTCAGCACAGAGCCTGATGTGGGGCTGGAACTCGGAAACTGTGAGATCATGACCTGATCCGAATTCGATGCTTAACTAACTGAGCCACTCAGGCGCCCCTCAATTAAGATTTAAACAATTTTGTTTTGCATTCTAAATAATTCCCAAAGGTGTCCTTTTTTCGTGTTTTCTGATGAGGATTTGAGGCCAATACACAGTATCTTCAGAATTCTGAATATCAGATGTAATCATTGGAACTTGGGACAAAAATAGTAACATGAGCTGGTGCTCTGGAAGACAAATATAGATACCTGGATTACACTACACAGTCCTCGCATGTTGTCTTCAGTGACCTATAATTTCACTTTATTTTCTCTGCATCAAAAAATACTGAGATTAAAGTACTACTGTACTTTCATAGCAGTGTGGGGTTTTCCTGCTGCATTTGAGGAATAGAGTTAAAACAACGGTGAGTGGAGCTATTTGATTTTTTGGTATTTATTTCTTACTCTCTAAAAGACACACTGTTTGATTTCCCTTGCTTTTATAACACTGATTTGATTTCTTCCACTCATCTCTTGTTCACGTTTGTACCTCTAGCACCTAACTTAATGTTGCTTTGGTGAGCAAATGGTAGAAGGTAATTAACTTGTTTGCTTCTTTATTCGAGCCCTTGAAATATATTTGTGGTCTCTTTTCCCTAGAGAATGAATAATGGCTCATAACCTAAATGATTTTCATTGAAAAAATATTTAAATAATTGCAAATATTTAATGAGTAGATTTAGTACTATACAGGTAAATTTGCCTTTCCATCATATAAAGAATGTCAGGATCTACCTGCCTCCTAGCCGACTGACTTCTCTGCTCTGCCTCTATTCTGGAATAGCATAGCAAGTCAGCCTACAGAAATCTCTTTCCTATGCTGTTTGATGATTTACTGAAGATTCTGATTTTTGATCTCCCAGGCAATTTAAGGTTCTTGACTTATGTGTAGCTGATGTACATGACTCTTTGCTGTACATGGTTTTTTTTAGGCTGAATGCCTACTTTTTGCAGAGGTCATTTGGGTCTCTCGTGCTTTTCAAATGCATGGTATCTACCTATACTGACTCAGCTTTCCAGTTCTGTTCACACAGCCCTTCCTGAGTTTATGCAGTGTAGGTCTGTTACGTGGGTTGAATAGAATTTTTTGCATTCTCATCTTATTATTCTTAATTGACTTCTCAAAACATTTGGCTCTTTTTTATTTAATGGGTCTAATAGCAGAATTCTAATAAGTAAATAATTAGCAAACTTATTTTGAGGAAAAAAAAAGTATAAGGAAAGTGAGGGGATCCTTTAAAAGTAACCTTGTTTGGATGTACAGTATCATTGTGATATCCATGCCATGGATAAAGCTGCCACCTTGGCTAGATGGTGAGCTCTGTGAGGACAGGGGCCATGGCTGGTACATCCAGTGCTTGAACCCCAGTTCCTAGCCCAGCACAGTGTCCAGGCAAGATAGGCATCCACTAAGTACTTGTTGAATAGATAGATTTTTAAAATTGATTAACTTTGGAAGTTGGGGATTTTTTCCTTAAAGAAATTATATAAATTTGCTTCAAAGGATATTGTACTTTGTTTCTAAATCTTAGCATGTAAAGCTGCTCTATCAGTAACAATGGTGAGATATTGATGAAGGGCACGTGTTTCTTCTGTCTGTGTAGTTGTCTACATGTTCTGCAGTCTTCTTATTGACCGTGTGTTCAGCTCAGCATTTTTTGACGGATCGGCATTTTTAATCTCTGCTAAGGCTCTTGAGAGACTGGCATGTGATAGTGATGCCTTAATATAACTTAATTCTCTAAAAATCAGATAGTACAGCATACTTATTTCTCTTGAGCATTCAGGTAACATCAGCTCCATAACAACTTCCAGATAGTAATACTGTTGGGCAGCAATATGAAAAACAAAGGACTTCTCTTCCCTTTCCCAAGTTATCTGGTCCCTTTAGAATCAAATAGTGGGTCCTTTAATATAAAGCAAAATTTTTCAACCTCAACACTGTTGACATTTTGGGCTAGACAACTTTTTATGGGGCTCTTCTGCACATTGTAGGATGTTTAGCAGCATCCCTGGCCTCTACCCCGCTAGATGCTAGCACCACCCTCTCTCCTTAGCCAGGATGATGAAAAATGTCTCCAGACATCTCCTGGGTGACAGCATGGTTCCATTTGGGAACCCCAAAAGATAGAGGGCTTTATTGAACTGATTGTGCCAACACCAGAAGGTGATACCGACAGAAGATGATCTGGTAATTTTTTATCTTTGGCAAAAGCAGAGGGGCAATTCTCATGGATGGATGAATGGATATTCAAGAGTTTGTCCCCATGGTGAGTCAGTAAGTCACCTAGACATGAATCTTAGTGTCCTCTTTAGCTTCCCCCTTTATTTCACACCTCACCCCAATCTACCCCTCATAACAACCAGTTAAACTTGCAAATGTTTCTTTTGACATCTTGTGTTGATAAGGTTTAAGTGGTAACTTAAGGCCCCAGTGTCCAAAATCGATAAACCAACATTTCTTGCAGATCCGCCATGCGTCAGCCACCCTGACTAACATGTATATGATCTCCTTGAATCCTCTCAGCCATCCTGAAAAAGAAGTTTTCCATACCTGCCTCATCAGTGAGGAAATGAGAGCACAAGTTCATGCAGATGAGTGGTAGAGCCTAGAATAGTAAGCAGGAGGCACCAGGGTGGCTCATTCGGTTAAGTGTGCAACTTCAGCTCAGGTCATGATCTTGTGGTTGTGGGTTCAAGCCCCACATCAGGCTCTGTGCTGACAGCTCAGAGCCTGGGAGTCTTCTTTGGATTCTGTGTCTCCCTCTCTCTCTGCCCCTCTCCCATCACACTCTTTGTCTCTCTCTCTCAAAATAAACATTAAAAAATATTTTTTAACTAATAGTAAATCTTATACTTTGTTAAAGTAATTTTATCCTGTTGTTCAAATATAATCAATATCTACTTGAAATGTAATCACTATGTACTTGAAAATTTAATCAGTCTCTACTTGAAACTATGGAGTGCCTGACTTGTGAATAAGAATTGTGTTAGGAAAAATGAACATGCAAGGTCCTAGAACCATAGGATTTTGAGAAAAGGGGGCTCCCAGACATCCTTAGACTATGTCCCCCTTGAGGTCATCATTGTATCATTAAACATACATGTTGAGGGCTGTGCCAGGATCTCTGTACACCAGTCGAGACAGACAAGTTCCCTATTCTTATGTAACTTATATTCTCATAGGGTAAACATTCAGTATACAGGTAAACAAATGAATAAGCAATATAATTACATTGTGATAAGTGCTGTGAAGAAATGAGCAGTGAGAGGAGGTGAAGAATAATTGGACGAGAAGGAGTCTCTTTATGTAGGGTTGTCAGGGAAGTTGCCTTTCCCCTTGATGTCTTCCACAACACTAGACATACCATGTCCCTTCAGAACTGTTCCTTTCCTTGAGTTCATGGCACAACATAGGTGTCCCTAAATCTTGGTTGTATAACAAGACCATGAGGTTTTTTTCTTTGGAGCTGCAGAGTCTAAAAACCTATAGTAAGTGTATTGGTTTACTTTTGTTGCTGTCACAAATTACCACAAATGTAGTGACTTAAAACAACACAAAATTATTATCTTACAGTTCTGGAGGTCAGAAGACATAAAGGTGTCAGCAAAACTGTGTTCCTTCTTCAGGCTCTAGGAGAGAATCTGCTTTCTTGCCTTTCTTTACTTTCTGGGGCACCTGCATTCCTTGACTCCTGGCTCTACCCCCATTTTCAAAGCCAGCATCATAGCATCTTCCAATCCATCTCTCTGATTCTGACCCTCGTGCCTGCCTTGTAATTAGTTTGGGCCCTCCCATATAATCCAAAATAATCTCCCACATTAAGATCCTTGAATTAAACACATCTACAGCATCCCTTTTGCCATAGAAGGTAAGATATTCACATGTTTCAGGTATCAGATTACCTTTGGGGACCATGATTCAGCCTATCACAGTAAACAATAAATGTTAATTTTATTGCCATACCGATTTTATTTTACAGGAAAAAAAACTGAGTAGTTAAATGAATTGCCTAAAGTCACAAATTTGGATATAGCTATAGAACCTGGTCACACTCTCTAGGTAGATGATTATCTGTTCTCTCTATATCCAAACTATGTTCTGTTCTTTATAGCGTTCAATGCAGTTTACATTTCTTTGACTATTTGTTTTGTTTACTCACCTTTATTCATCAAGGTATGGCTATCACACAACTCTGTGCACAACACAGTGTGCACATCCCTAAAAATATTTTGAATGAAAGGATGAATACTCTTGTATGTGCTATGTAAATAGTACCATATCACCTACAAATTATTCTGCGCAACAGCTTGTGGCAGGTTAAAAACCCTTGGCAATTTCTAAAGCATCAAAGGAAAAAGTGAGCTTCAATATTGGTCTCTCATTTGAGTTGCTAAGGAAGGGTCCTGGACCTGGCACCGTATTTCTTCAGCCACTAGTGCTGAACTGTCATTTCTGGTATGCTACAAGGCACCATGCATTTGAATGTGATATTCTTTATTTGGAACTCTGATATATAGTGCTTCATGTATTGGCATCAGCAATCTTTTGGGAAAGCCCCTGAATGGATAACTTCATGATTTCAGTTCATGATTAGAGAAATAAGAAAGGCAGAAAACCTATCTGTATGTTTTCTTACTGTATTAGGTTTTCTTTATTAGACCTTAGGAAGTAACGAAGGAATAAAATTACAGATCTTACTGCATCTTTCAGTTGGCACATGTATGGGTTCACTTAGCAAGTTGTATGACACTTTGATGAAAAATAAAATAAAATTTTAAAAGGTTATCTCCAACACAGGGAATGAGTTCTTAGAAGTCTTAAGTGAAAGTACTTTATGATAAACAACTATATGAAGGAAAACTAAACAAACATAATGCCTTCTCTTATCATGGAAGGTAAGTTATATTTATATTATGGAAGTACTTTACTTTGCTTCACATTGTCCTTAATCTTGCCTAATCAAGACACTGTTTGATAAAACATGTTTTACATCTGACCTCTTTTTCTCTTAGGAAATAATACACCTGTCATTCAAGGTGTTCTTGAAACAATGAAAAAAATATGAAGCCAAAGGGAGACACATTCTATTTCGGTATTTATTTTAAGATCCAAAATTCTTAACCCCACTTGTAATGTTTTTATTTTGGTTTTAGTGGCCAAGGATGTCAATATTCTTTTTGATGAATTAGAAGCTGTCAACAGTCCTTGCAAAGATGATGATTCTCTGCTTCACCCTGGAAACCTGACCAGTACTTCAGATGATGCTAGCAGATTGGAAGCAGGGGGAGAGGTAAGTGTGTAATTTTTTAAAAATACTGGTTTTCATCCAGGTGGGAACTGGGAATATGCCTCCAATGGATTGTCTAAAGTCATCGTCTCATTAAACTGTAGGTTTCCAGAAAACAAGACAAGGGGCAGGTATTATATTCTTTTATTTCCCCCACAAGTCTAGCACATTTCAGGAATCCTGAATCTACCTATGCTTAAAACATTTTTCAGTGAGTCATGTATTTTCCTTCTTATACCCAGAGACATTTCATTTATGTAAAGGGAGATTCTTGAAACTACCTGTCATTTTGTGATAATCTTCATTCTGAGTGTCCCTAGTAGATAGAAAGCCTTACAAGAAAGGACTTCCTTGTATACATCCCCCAGTGCATAGAACAGTGACACAGAATAGACCAGCTCTCAGTAGATTGTGTTGTCCAAAGCCTCCTTGAGTTGCCACTTGCCTATGTAATCTGGAAACTCATTGCAGTTGTTAATAGATCCATCTGTTCATATGTCATTTTGGAAGAAAAGGCTTTTGTTAGGGACATTCACTCTTGTTCATATTGCACCTCAGTGGAGTTTAACATCTTCTTTGTATATGCATTAGCTTTGTATACGCATAGGTAATAGGAACACAGAATCAGAATCATTTATTTACTGCATATTCCTCCTGTTTTTATTATTCCAGAGCCAGTTAACTTTTGACAGGATGACACCTTTGAACAGGGAAAACTGTTTATTTCTACCAAGCTTCCTTGGACCTCTTCCTACAAACACCATATGCTACCATCCATGTATTTAAAAAATTTTTTTTAACTTTTATTTACTTTTGAGAAAGAGAGAGTATGAGCAGAGGAGGGAAGAGAGAGAAGGAGACCCAGAATCCGAAGTAGGCTCCAGGCTCTGAGCTGTCAGCACAGAGCCTGACACGAGGCTCCAACTCATGAGCAGTGAGATCATGACCTGAGCTGAAGTTGGACACTTAAGCGACTGAGCCACCCAGGTGCCCCTGTATTGTTTTTCTCTAAAAAAACTTCTTTCTGTTGTCATCTATTCACACAGTTACTTTGAATGCCATGATGTGGCATAAAGGAGGGATCTCAAAAGACCTAGTCTCCTCTCCTTAACTTACAGACAAGGAAACAGTCCCAGGAGGGTTAAGGCTTTGCTAATAAACCTTGCTCCAGATGCCATGCTGAAATCTTGTTTTTGCAGGCAGATGCTGACATGCTAAATCTACAAAGTAGTTCTCTCTTACTTGGCAAATAATTGTTAAGAAAGTGCTTATTTGGGTGGACTTCTGAGTACTTCTTAAAGCAAAGCCAAAAAAAAAAAAAAATAGTAAGGATCGGTCATCAATTGAAAATATCTGCACCAAGACAAAGTGATGTGACATTTCTATCCCTCCTGGCTGATATTTTCCCTTTTGCATGAGGGTGTATGCATGGCATTTGTACAAGAATGTAGGTTCTAGCAGTGACTTTGGAAGTCTGGTGCAATGACCTTGGAAGTCTGGCATGTTTGCCTCCCATATACCACTATTTGAAAACTGATGTAATAAATAAACGTTGGGAAAAAAAATTAAAACATATATATATATAAATAAACGTTGAAAAAAAAATTAAAAAACTGATGTAAACTGTGACCTACAGAAAAGGCAGCCAACTCTTCTTCCCCCATTTCCACTTGGTAGGTTCACAGACATGTTTTTGAAATCTATCAGCCTGAGAAATTTGTCTCTAGCCTAACCACCCTGTAATTGATGGTCTCTTTCAGCATTGTACATGATTACAACAAGCCCATGAAGCCTGATGAAAATTATACCTACTGTTTTGTTCTTTAATTTTTATATGTGTACTCACTACAAAATAATATTTGTAGCTTACTTGTAAGTCTTGAAGCATAATAGCAAAATGAACACCTTAATCTACCACCCAACATATGAACTAGAATGGTCATTTTTCAAATTTCAAATCTACAACTAGGTTACTAACTTCAATTATTTTTAAGGGAATGGAAAATTAATATTAGCATGTATGTAAGTAGAAAGGGTAAGTATTGTCTTGTGAAACTTTTGTCTCAGATCCTTTCTATGTTTATGTATGTATACAGATATCACAAAGCAAAATGTTTTTCTTATAGTGGGCAAAAATTTTGAGAAACATTGAACTAGAATAATACTAAAACCATCAAAGCTGCTTTTAATCTCCTCCCTCTACCTTATCAAAAGTCCCATATTCCTAAATTCTTGGTTTTTTCATACTCTTATTCTAAAAATAGCTTTATCATGCACATTTATAGCCTTAACAGCTTCTTTGTAGATTCATTTTATTTTTGTTTTATTAAAAATCATGTAGCATGAAGTCTTATGTGACTTGGTTTTTTTTCTGTCAATACAATTTTAAGATTCCATATTTTATGGAACTATAGTTCATTCATTTTTACTGATGTATAATATTCTACTGTATGACTGTTCTGCAATTTATTTACCTATTTGCCAGTCCATGGACATTTGAATTGATTCACGTTTTTTATTTTCTACTCTTATGAACAGTGCTTCTGTAGTCATATACATGTCTCCCAGTTGCTTTAATAAGGATATCTCTTATTATGGGTTGTATGTTATGCAAATGTTCACTTTTTAAAAAATGTTTTTGTTTATTTTTGAGAGAGAGACAGAGTACGAGTGGAGGAGGGACAGAGAGAGGGAGACACATAATCTGAAGCAGGCTGCAGGCTCTGAACTGTCAGCACAAAGCCCGGCCTGGGGCTCAAACTCACGAACTGTGAGATCATGACCTGAGCCACCCAGGTGCCCCATCAAATGTTCACTTTTAATGCCAGTGTGTTTTTCAGAATAAGTATATCAATTTCCACTCTCACCTTTAGAGTGTGATCATTCTCGGTTGCTCCACATTCTACTGTTTACATTTTTCATTAATAAAAATGTCTTGATAAAACAGTAAAAAATTCATTTACTTTTCATTGTTCTTTAACATTTCTCACCGCAGACTCATTTTTATGAGTGTCTTAAACTGGTTCCTTTCTCGTTGTGTGCAGACAGTGCCGGAAAAAAACAAATCAAATGGACTTTACTTCAGAGATGGAAAGTGTCGAATTGACTATATTCTTGTGTACAGAAAATCCAACCCACAGACTGAAAAGAGAGAAGTATTTGAAAGAAATATTAGAGCAGAAGGATTACAAATGGAGAAAGAGGTAAATAGTTTGCTTGGGTGAGAAGAAACACAAATAGGCGTCTATTCATATCGAGAGGCAATTAAGAAATAAGCCATGATGTTTTTGTTCATTATGTTAACTGAACATTTCATTTGGTCAGACTTGCCAGTCTGCAGTGTTTGGGGAAGGTTCCAATAATTAGTTTTTCGAAGCACAGTTTGCCTTAGAGAGCATTTTAATGCCAAAAGGTTCCAAGAAAATCAAAATACTCTATTCCAATTAAATGAATTGTTTCAAAGTTTTTTGATTTCCCTGACTTCCTTCATCCACTGTTTCTCTATGTGAATGGAAGGTTCTATTGCGTGGATGTAAGAAAACTTTGGATAAAATGCAATCATTCCACTCTGGAGCCTCTTTTTACATTTCAGGAAACATAATGATTTTGGGTATCCTCACCTACCAGGAGAGACTGTTGACTGATTTGGCCAAAAACAGCTGGAGCTTAGAAAATGATTCCAGTTTTAAGAGGCATTCACGTTCTATAACTCAAGGTTTTTAACACGTTCTATAACTCAAGGGTTACCTTACCAGTGTTTTGTTCTTTCCTTCCTTCTCTGCATAGGGAGTATTAAGGAACAAATTAGTAAAATACAAGAGGCCTAGCCACGCCTCTGACAATAAACCACAATGAGATTATTGAATACCCCAAAATACCATGCACACTTAGAAAACTTGGCCCTGTTAGCTGGATTATGTAACTCTTCTTAGATTTTCCTTAAACATTGTGCAAAGCTTCTGGAGCTTTTCAAAGTCAATAAGAAGAACATATTGGCAGTTAAAAATGTTTGCTTCTGATTCTGCTCCTCAAGGCTGAGGGGTTAGATCTTTGAAATCAGACATCCAGATTTTTCTCTATATGGTATATATGGGTTGCATCCTGATCTTGGGACACAATTAAATGGGATTTTTCCAGATCTGTTAGACTGACCTGAACTTGTGAGCATTTATGAAACAGAAGTAGTATTTTTCTTGAGCGTCTCCAAAAAGAGAATTAGAAAAATGGCAAGATGGAAATTGTGGCCTCAAGTTAACAGGTTCTTATTCTCAGGTAAGTAAATCCGGGTTACTCAGAAGGCTGTCTCGGTTGGAGGTTTCCTCAGAACAACATACAGAATTAAATATGTTGTGTTTTTTTTCCACTTTGGCGGGGTTTCAGGAAATCTTTGCTTATACCCATAGAACATATCTTTGATAAATCTTGTTCTTTAAGTTCTTATTGAGACAACTGTATTTTTATCCTTAAAAATCATTCACCTTTTATTCTTATTCCTTATTCAGAATTTGTTTCCATATTCAGAATTTGTATATAAAGAAATGTGAAGTTCCACATGATCCTAAATAATGAAAATCCTTCTTGTCTATTCTGACTCTGTCAAAGTCTTAATTCCCATCAAAACTAGGTGGCTTTGTTCAATTACTGAGTGATTTCTATTTTAAGCTTCATAGCTATGTTCTCCATTCCTGGGGTTTTTTATGCCTAGGTCTTTTTTTTTTTAATTTTATTTTTTATTTTTAAAAATTTACATCCAAATTAGGTACCATATAGTGAAACAATGATTTCAGGAATAGATTCCTTAATGCCCCTTATCCATTTAGCCCATCCCCCATCCCACAACCCCTCCAGCAACCCTCAGTTTGTTCTCCATATTTATGAGTCTCTTCTGTTTTGTCCCCCTCCCTGTTTAATGCCATTTTATGACTTAGTGGTTAAAACACAAAAAACCCAATACTTTCCAATAATACCCAATACTATGGAGATGGCAAAATTCATATGTGTCTCCTTAAATATCATGTATGCTATAGTATTTATCTATTAGAATTAAAGCATGCAGCAGAGAATTGTTCTGACTTTTGTTACCCAGTTATGCTGATGTGGTGTGCCGTAGGATTGCTATATGATTGTATACAAGGTAATTTTTTTGGTTATAATTTTTCCAAATTTTAATAGCTAGGTATTTATTTAATGGATACTAGAAGAAATAGCAGTAGAAAAAAGGTGATCTTACCATATTGAAAACTTTATAAAGACTTATGTAAATATCTCTTTCTCCTTTTCCCTCCAGAACTTCCTCTCTGGGTGGCAGCTTTCCTATTCTTTACCCCCACAATCCTCTATCCACTACCAACATCTAGGTTTTCCTTTTTCTGGAACCTTGTTATGTTTTTGGGGTTTTTTTCCCTTCAAATTTTTATTTAAATTCTAATTAGTTAACATATAGTGTAATAGTGTTTTCAGAGGTAGAATTTAGTGATTCATCACTTACACATAACATCCAGTGCTCATCCCAAAAAGTGCCTTCCTTAATGCCCATCACCCATTTAGCCCATTCCCCACCCACATCCCTCCATCAACCCATAATTTGTTTTCTATTGTAAAGAGCTCCTTATGGTTTGTTTCCCTCACTTTTTTCCCCCTTCCCATATGTTCATCCATTTTGTTTCTTAAATTTTACATATGAATGAAATCATATGGTATTTGTGTTTCTGACTGACTTATTTCACTTAGCATAATACACTCTAGCTCCATTCACGTTGTTGCAAATGGCAAGATTCCGTTCCTTTTGATGGCTGAATAATATTCCATAGTGTATGTATATACTACATTTTTTTTTAATCATCAGCCAATGGACATTTGGGCTCTTTCCACAGTTTTTCTATTTTTGATCATGCTACTATAAACATTGGAGTACGTGTACCTCTTTGAATCTGTATTTTTATATCCTTTGGGTGAATACCTAGTAGTGCGACTGCTGGATTATAGGGTAATTCTATTTTTAACTTTTTGAAGAACCTTCATACCATTTTCCAGATACCATTTTCCAATCTGGCTGCACAAGTTTGCATTCCCACCAACAGTGCAAGAGGTGGACCCTTTTTTCTAAGCAGCCTTTCCCATTGCCTGTCTCTACTCTTTCCTTTTGAAACAATTCGAAAGGCCCACACCCTTTGCATATGTGGCCCAATGGGCTTTAACTCAGCCTCTTAACCCTGCTTTGTGTTCTCATGGTCTCAGCAGACTCAGCAAGAGGGCCTTTACAGGTTCTCCTCTGATTGGGAGGCAGTAGGAAATTGTAGATAAATTAATTTTTCCCTGTCACAAATAATTAAAATGTCCCTTGGTTGAAAAATAGACCTATATCTATCTTGTGTTATTAGATTTAGAAATTATCAAAAGCACCCTTATTTAAATCATTTTGTAAACAGCTACAGAGAGACAATAATATTAATAGCTATTGCATCTTCCAGAAGTTACTTTACTCTTTTATGAAGAATACAAAGAACTTAGTTCGAGGTAGAAAAGAAAAAAGGGAAACCCAGAAAGCCTACTATGAATCCATATATGTCTGAAATGATTAATACTAAATACATTTTATGGTTAATGTTTTCTTCATTAGCTGTGTGTCATGATGTCCAACAATTATAGAAAACATGTTTCACAGACTTCAAGGTTTTTGCTTTCAAATGGGTAAAGACAGGCTCTGTAGTTGAACATTTTGACAGTAAGATAATCGCAATCTCTTTTAACATTGAATTTCAAGAAACAACTAGGAGAATCTTTAATTCATTATAAAAGTGAAGACACAGTCAAATTTAATCTTTCCTAAAAACTTTGCCCCTGCCTGATTAGTCAGCAGCTAAGTGTTTGCTTTTGGCACCCTGGGTCTTTAATATTCTGTAACTCATCTTTCAAATTAGCCTAGAGAAAGCAATTCACAGCAAAGTTCCCAAATAAAGTATCATTGAGCCCAAATGATCTGCTTCTTAGTGGCTATTTAAAGAAATCCCTTTTTAAAGGTAAACTCATATTTACTTATTTACATTTTCTATTTCAGACATTTTTTTCCACTTTACATTTAACTTCAAATTAAATGTCCATTGTTGGCCCTTTGGTATCTATTTTTGAAATGATTATTATCAATAAGTTTATCTTTTCCTTCATGTAAGTAATCAAATCATGGATGACTTTTGAATTATTCGGAATGTGTGAGGAGTAGTTGTATTAATGAAGCACTCTTTGTCTTTAGAGTCACACAGAACATGGTGGAAAACTTCTTTCATTAGTCATTACAAAATAACTATGATTAGGTAAATCGTAACATTTCGACGATAGTTAATTCATTCAGCAAATATGCACACTTCCTGTGTGCCAGGCACTGCTTCGAGGACTAGGAACTCAGCAGTAAATAAAACCGACAAAAAGCCCTTTTCTGTTGGAACTTAAGCACAAAATAAATAAGTAAATATATATAAAATGTCAATACATGCTATGGGGAAGAAAGTAAAGCAGAAAATTTCAGAAGAGGCTTGCAATTTTGTAGAAGTTGGCAAGGGTAGGCCTCTATTCCAAGAAAAGAGAACAGTAAGTTAAAAGGCCCTGAGGCAGAAGTTTCCCTGGTGTGTTCATGGAACAGTGAGGAGGCCAGGATGACAGGAGTTGCTGAGCAAGGTGAAGAATAGTAAGAAAAATTATACCAGAGAGCCAGTGGAAGCCAGATGACATCATGCC
Organism: Felis catus; assembly: GCF_018350175.1. Lineage (NCBI taxonomy): Eukaryota > Metazoa > Chordata > Mammalia > Carnivora > Felidae > Felis > Felis catus. The sequence goes on from NC_058374.1 coordinate 121,381,199, forward strand.
TTTGTAGTCACTGGGAAACTTTAGCTTTTCTGAGTGATAAGGACATCCTTGGATAGTTTTGAGCAGAGGCATGACAAGATCTGGTTTCTGTTTTATTAGAGTCACTAGGATTGCCTGGTGATTTTGGACTATGGAAGGGGGAGATATGGCAAGGGAAGAAGCAGGGAGATGAGTTAAGGAGATTTGTTGCAAGGATCCTGGAAGGAGAGGATGGTGGGTTGGTCAAGCACACAGCAGAGATGTTGAGAAGAGTAGAAAGGAGACCTTATGGAAAGTTTGGACAGGTTGGATGAGGGATGTAAGAGAGAAGAGTCACAGGCTGTTTATCTGTTACATGCTATCCATTTAAGGAGTTGCTGTTTACAGGAATGAAGAGAGGAGTGGGTCCTCTCATAGGCAGGTTAAGCTTGATGTGTCCCAGTGGTGGAGATGTTGAATAGGACAGAAGAGTCTCAAATACAGGAGAGCTCTGGCTGGGAGATATACTTTGTTATGAGGTTACCAAAGGAATGACTGCAAATGGTAGAGAGATCCAAGTATTGAGCTGTGGGACATACCCATGCTGTGAATTTGGAGGATAGAGGAGTCAGCTGAAAGGAGGCAGAGGGGAACCCAGAGGGTGTGGTGCCTGGAGGAGAGTGTTTCAGGAGGGAGAGATTGAGTCAATTTCTGCTTATATAGGGACTAAAATCGGGACCAAAGCTAACCATTGAATTTAGCAACGTGGTGGGATTTGGTAAACTGGGCAGGGGATGTTTCTTTGGAGAGGTGGAAGTGAAATCATGCGCAAAATATGGTCAGAAAGAGTAGGAGGAGAAAAGTGGAGAGAGCAGATATAAACAGTTCTTTCAAAAGAGAGAAATGGGGTGGTAACTGCAGTGAGAAGTTGGGTCAAGAAAGAATTCTTTCTGGGGCACCTGGGTTGTTCAGTCAGTTTAGCATCTGACTTTGGCCTAGGTCATGATCTCACAGTTTGGCTCGTGGGTTCGAGCCCTGCATTGGGCTCTGTGCTGACAGCTCAGAGCCTGGAGCCTGCTTCAGATTCTGTTTCTCTCTCTGTCCCTCCCCTGCTCGCTCGCTCTCTCTCTCTCTCTCTCTCTCTCTCTAGCAAAAACAAATAAATATGAAAAAATTTTTTAAAGAAAGAGTTCTTTCTATTTAAGATGGGAGAAATAACTGCATGTTTTCATGCTAATAGAAATCACTTACTTGAGAGGCAAAATTGATGTAAAAGAGTGAAGGAAGACTTTACAGAGCAATGTCCTTGAAGCAATAAGAAAAGAATGACTACAAGTTCCTCCCATCACAGGGACTTACTTGCTTGCATCTGTGCCCACAAAGGCAACCTTCTCTCTGGTGCTAAGGGCATACTGACCATGCTCTTAGCTAAGTCCACCCCTTTGCTTTGGGCACAAGACTCCATCCTGTCACTGCTACTCAAGGACGTTGCCCCCCACAAAGAGATTAATTATAGTAATCTTTAAAAACAAACAAAAAACTGCAAAATAATGCATTCTGTCAAAATTTTTTTTAAATTTTTTTTTCAACGTTTTTTATTTATTTTTGGGACAGAGAGAAACAGAGCATGAATGGAGGGGCAGAGAGAGAGGGAGACACAGCATCGGAAACAGGCTCCAGGCTCTGAGCCATCAGCCCAGAGCCTGACGTGGGGCTCGAACTCACGGACCGTGAGATCGTGACCTGGCTGAAGTCGGACGCTTAACCGACTGCACCACCCAGGCGCCCCTGTCAAAATTTTTTTTTAGTTACCTCTAGAAGGATTGAAAACCTAGCTGCAATAAACACATACACAGCACTCAAGGTTAGGTATCTTGGACACTTTTCTTTGAGATTATGGTAAAAATAGTATTGAAATTTTAACTCTTGCATTTATTAATCCCCTACTGTTATCATCCTCATATTATAGATGGGACAACTGAGGCAAAGCAATAACTACCCCCCCCCATGACAAGGCCATTATAAGAGATAAAGCTAGGATTAAAACCTGAGCATACTTGCTCTTCATTCTCACATTGTGTTGATTTATGGTATTTGAAGATGGATCTCAGGGTTGCAGAGTTAGGAGACAGACTGAGAAGACAGGCAGAGTTATGAGAAGGAAAAGGAACCAGGAAAGTTGGGATTCATTATGCAGTTGGGTGCTGTCTAGACTGTAGCTCTTGTGTATTTTGGCTGCCAGGAGCCATGGATTTGAATCTTGTTACAATTGCTTATAAGCTGTGTTGTCTTGAATGTTTTACCACTTTTCTGGAACTCAGCTTCCATTTGTTTGTTTGTTTATGAGAAAGAGAGCACGAGCAATCCAGGAAGGGTCAGAGGGAGAGGGAGAGAGACAATCTTAAACAGGCTCCATACTGAGTGTGGATCCTGACACAGGGCTTGATCTCATGACTGAGATCAGGATCTGAGCCGAAATCGAGTCAAACACTTAACCAACTGAGCAACCCAGGGGCCCCATCCATATTTTCAATAAGGAGGATGATACCATGAACTGTGTGAGGATTAAGTGAGCCCATATTGGTAAACACATGGTACAGTGTAAATCTTTGTTTTTTATATTACCTTACTTTTTATTTTGCTTTGGTTTTACCTTCTATTTATGGAAAGTAATATTGATTTTCCCTGTATGCCTATGTTATAAAAGTTTATAGAGTAATTATTTTAAGAATGAACCAATTTAAGGAAACATAGGAAATTAAAATATTGTAGATGATATATAAATTTGAAAAAAAAATTAAGAAGGTGACACAAACATGTTTCCAGTCTGTTACTTGCCTAGTGGTTGTGGTGGAAAGACCTTAAAGTCAGTGAGCCTTGTGGTTTTCACACCTTGGTATATTTTCCTCCCCTTGAATGCAGGCAGGACTTGTGACTTGCTTTTAACCTATAGACTATGGCAAATGTAGTAGGAAGCCACTTCTGTGATTATGTTATGATGTATGAGACCCCATTTTGGCCAACTAGCACTAGAGACTCATTTGTTGGCTTTGAGGAAATGAGCTACTATGTTGCAAGATAGTCTATGAAGGGGGCCAGGTACAAGGGAAAATGAGGTGGCCTCTAGGAGCTGAGTTACCCCTGGTTGACAGCCAGCAGGAGAACCAGGACCTCAGCCCCACAACCACAAGGAGATGAATTCTGCCAACAGCCAGAGGAGCTTCCTCAGTTGAGCCTCTGATGACACTGTAGCCCTAACCAAGAGCTGTACTGGAGCCAGGTGAGACCCCACAGCAGAGAAGCCAGCTAAACTGTGCCTGGGTTTCTGACATACAGAAACTCTGGGATCACTAATGCATGTTGTTTTAAGCCTCTAAATTCATGGTGTAATCTGTTATACAGTTGTAGGTAGCTAATAGAGTGGGTTAAGAATCTGGGGCTAGATGTTATGAGTGCTCATTTTTTTTCCACCATTAAAGCTGTGTATTCTTGGGGAAGTTGGCTTATCTACAGAATGAGACTAATGAGATATATTCCCTGGCTCTTATGATAGTTAAATGAGATAATTCATATCAAGTGCATATCTCTATACTTGTCATATATTAAGCATTTAAAATATTATCATCATTATAGTTACACCAGCTAAATAAAGTATATTAACACATTTTTAAAATACTTTTTCAAGGCAAACTTTAGAAAAATTTTCATATAGTTTACAAATCCCTTAAAATGTAACCATCAGGAATAGCAACGTCTGCTGACCATATGTTGCTAATGCATATATACATTAATGAGATTAATGGTTATCTTTAATGCCCTTGGAAAAACTCAGAATACATTAGGTAACAAGTTTAGAATTGTCAAGGTTCAGGTATTTGTCTGCTTCCAAAGGATTTGGTTTTGGATTAATCAGGGAATGAAATTATAAATTAATCTAGTTTTAAAAACCCTGTACTCTGTTGCCCATCTCGGTGTTGCTTTACCCCTATTCAAGGGAAAATTTTGCAGTGATTTCTCCATTTAAAGTTCTAATTTCACTCAGATGTTCTCTGCCTCCACAGGCTTCCTGCCCTTTCTATTTTTCACCTCTGTTTTTTCTGTGTCCACATCCAGCTAGTTGCTGTAGATGCTGGATCCAGAGCACTGAGATATGAGGAGAAGAGAACCAGGGACTCCTCCCTTCCTTCACAGTTAAAATCCATGGGGATGAGTGTCTAAGATAAATGAGTTTCAGGACAAAATGAACTATCCAAATTCCTGTCCTCTAGTGCTTTCTGGCCTTAAAAGAGAGACTTAGACTTTACTTAATAATCTCCACTTTCTTATGTCACAAGTAGTATTACCAAGGGTCTCAGGGTGAGGAGAAGAGAAAAGAAAATTAAGGACAATCATAAGCAAAGAGCAAAGAAAACAGGTTTTCTGTGAACATCAAAGGCCTGTGTTAGTCCATTCAGGCTGCTAAACAAGATACCACAGACTGGATGATTTACAACAATAGAAATTTCTCACAGTTCTAGGGACTGGGAAGTCCAAGATCAAGCAACCCAATAGATTTGGTGCCTGCTGAGGCCCCACTTTGTGGTTCATAGTCATTGCCTTCTCACTGTGTGTTCACATGGCGGAAGAGGTGAACTATCTTTCTGGGGGATCTTTTATATTATGAGGGCACTAATGCCATTCATGAAGGCTCCACTTTTGTGACCTAATCACCTTCCAAATGCTCCCATCTCTTAATGTCATCACACTCGGCTTTCAACATATTTGGGGGGGGGGGGGGACATAAAACATTCATACCATAACAGTGTCTTTCAGGGGTTACCATTGTTTTTTTGTTAAGTTTTTTATTTTAATTCTAGGATAGTTAACAATGTTATTAGTTTCAAGTGTACAAAATAGTGATTGAACAGTTCTATACATCATTACTCAGTGCTCATCAAGACAAGTATACTCTTAATCTCCTTCATCTATTTCATCTATCCCCCCACCTCCCCTCTGATATGCTTTCTTTTAAACAAGTAACCTCAGTTAAAGTTATTTTTTCAACAACATTTTTTACTTGAAGCATACTTCAGAATACATGGTTCTAAAGATCTACATAAAACATTCCATCCAAGAAAAATAGAATGCACATTGTCTTCAAGTACACAGAGAAGAATCCCCTGATTAAATCACATAAAAAGAGAACTAACATGTATTACAAATTTAAGAAGACTGAAATCATACAAAGTATATTTTCTATTCACAGTTGTACAAAACTAAAGATCAACAGTAAAATAAAGCTGGAAAATCTACAATGTAAATATTAAATATTTAATATGTAAATATTACACAGCACACTACTGCACAATGGGCCAAGTAAGAAATCAAACGGCAAATCAAAATATGTCTCAAAACCAAAGAAAAAGAGAACATAATATTGCAAAACCTAAGAGATACAACAAAAGCAGATGTTAGAGTGAAATTTATGTTATAAGTGCTTGTAGTAAGAAAAAAGTTCAGGGACACCTGGATGGCTCAGCCAGTTGAGCATCAAACTGTTGATTTCAGCTAAGATCATGATCTCACAGTCATGGGATTGAGCCCTGAATCAGGCTCCGGACTGAGCACAGAGCCTGCTTAAGATTCTCTCTCTCTCTCTCTCTCTCTCTCTCTCTCTCTCTCTCTCTTTCTGCCCCCTCCTCATATCCTCTCTGCCCCTCTACTCTCTTTCTTTATATCACTCTCTCAAATAAAATTTTATAAAAATTCCAAAAAAATTCAAATAAACATTACAAGGAATTAGAAAAAGAAGAAACATAGCTAAATTTTATTAGAGGAAGGAAATAACAAAAAAAATCAAATGAATAATAGAGACCAGAATAAATAACATAACGTTGAAAGTAATTATCAGTTTAAAAAAAAAATAGAATTGGCAATGTTTTAACTATATCAACTAAGAAAAAGAAGTCTCAAAAACAAAAATGATAAATGGGAGAAGAAACAACACAACAGATAACTAGAGAAATACATAGTGTGATAACAGATTCGTCTAAACAATGATATCTAACAAATCATATAACTTAGGGGAATAAAAACAGATAATTCCTAAACACACACACACACACACACACACACACACACACACCCATGATTGAATCATCAATCTTGATCCAAGAAATAGGAAATCTTCTTAGACCAATAATAAGAATGAAAGTTGAATTAGGAATCAAAAATCTCCCAGCAGAGAAAAATTCAAGACCACATGGTTTCATTGGTGAATTCTACCAAACATTTTTTCAAAATGACAATCTTTATTGAATCTTATAAATAATGGAATAGAAGGAACACATTCAGAATCATTCCATGAAGCCAGTACTACCCTGAGACTAAAGCAGGATAAAAACAATACAAGAACAAAAATAGTTTATCTGATACAAGCATTGCTACTCCAGTATTCTTTTAACCTCTCTTTGTGTGATAAATGTTTCTCCACACCCTCACCTTTCAAGCTTTAGGTTGAAAATTAGTCTCTTGGGGGTTCCTTGGTGATTCAGTCAGTTAAGTGTCCAACTCTTGATTTTGGCTCAGGTCATGATCTCACAGTCACAAGATGGAGCCCTGTGATGGGCTCCACACTGAGTATGGAGCCTGGTTGGGATTCTGTCTCTCCCTCTGCCTCTCCCCGACTCAAGGGCATATGCTCACCCACTCTCTCTCTCTCAAAAAAAAAAAAAAGAAAGAAAGAAAAGAAAAAATGAATCTCTTGTAGATAGCATATAGATGATATAGATGGGTCTTGTGTTTTTTTTGTTTGTTTGTTTTTTCCATTCTGATACCCTGTGCCTTTTGATTAAGCATTTAGTCCATTTACATTAAAAATAATTATTGACAGATATGTATTTATTGCCATTTTGTTGTTTGTTTTGTTGTTGTTTCTGGAAATTTTTTTTCTGGTCCTTTCTTGTCTTTGTCACTTTTGGTCTCTCCTTTGCACTCAAAGTGTCCCCTTTAATATTTCTTACAGGGCTGGTTTAGTGGTCACAAATTCCTTTAGTTTTTGTCTGGGAAACGCTTTATCTCTTTCTATTTTGAATGATAGCCTTGCTGGATAGCGTATTCTTGGCTGCAGATTCTTCCCATTTAGCACTGTGAATATATCGTGCCATTCCTTTCTGACTTGCCAAGTTTTTGGTGAGACATCTCCAGCTAGTCTTATGGATTTTCCCTTGTAAGTAAGGAAAATTTCCTTCTTTTGTTTTACTACTTTTAAGATTTTTTTTCCTTATCACTCTATTTTGCAAATGTAATTACAAAATGTCTTGGTGTTGGCCTGATTTTGTTGATTTTGTTGGAGTTCTCTGTGCTTTCTGGATCTGGATGTCTGTTTCCTTCTCCAGATTAGGAGAGTTTTCTGCTATTATTTCTTGAAATAAATTTTCTGTATCCCTCCTCTTACTCTCTCTTTTTCTGGGACTCCTGTAATGTGAATGTTACTACATTTGATGGAGTCACTAAGTTCCCTAAGTCTATTCTCATGTTGTGGAATTGTTCTTTTTCTCTTTTGTGCAACTTCATTATTTTCCATTATTTTATCTTCTAGGTCACTGAATCGTTCCTCTGCTCCTTTCCATTGCATCAAGCCTGTTTCTAATCTTGTTTATTACACTTTTCCTCTCTGATTGATTCTTTTTTAACTCTTTTATCTTTGTTGTAAGGGTTTCACTGATGTCTTCTATTCTTTTCTCAAACCCAGTGAGTATCCTTAGGATTGTTACTTTAAGTTCTCCCATCAGGGGGTGCCTGGTTGGCTCAGTTGGTTAAGCCTCAGACTGGATATCAGCTCAGGTCATGAGCTCACCATCAGGCTCTGCACTATTAGTGCAGTGCACTAATAGTGCAGAGCCTGCTTGAGATTCTCTCTTTCCCTGCCCCTCCTCTCTCTCTCTCTCTCTCTCTCTCTCTCTCTCTCTCTCTCTCTCAAAATAAATAAATAAACATTAAAAAAATTCTCCATCAGGCATGTTACTTATATCTGTTTCACTTAGATCTCTGGCTGTGGCCTTGTTCATTCATTTGGGGTAAATTCCTCCATCTTAGCATTTTGTCTAAGTCTCTGCCTTCTCTGTGTTCAAAAAACCAGTTATGTCTCTTGCTCCTGAAAGTAATGACCTTATGAAAGAGGTCACGTGGTGCCCAGGGCATGGCGCTTCAGGGAGTGTTTGTGCTCGCTATTGTGTTTTGGCTGTTTTGTCCTTCAGGCCAGTCATCCATAGAGGCCCTCTTTGCCTGCTGTGGGCAATGTTTGGTCCCTGGCCACAGTGTGGTGAGTTTTAACCATTTGTGCCCTGGTCTGCTTGTGAAATGAGACGTGACCCCACCTTCACCAAAACTGAGGCCCTGCAGAACTTTCTGATTGGGAGATGTGGGCAAGAGTTTGTGCCAGTCTTCTGGGGGAAGGGTCCGCCATGACACCTGCCATAACACAAGCTTGACTGAGAAGTGCAGTTCCGCAGCAGCTGAGGGGTGGTGGTGGCAGGGGGAGGGGGACTTGATGTAAGCATGTTAGGCAAATAGTGTCTGGACTGAGCTGCTTCCCTCAGGTGGCTATATGTTTATGTTAAGGGATGGGGGAGGGAAGTGGTGCCAGACAGCTCCTTTGTTTCCAGAGAAGAGTCTCCCTGAAAACTGCTTCTCAGGTAAGCCTCCTAGAATAGCAAATAATTTCCCGGCTTTGTACCCCAGATGTTTCTCAGATCACTGTTTCCACACTGTCTGGCCCCCCTATTCCCCAAATTATTTGTCTGGCTTCTCTCCAGGAGCAGCACAGTGCCCTCCTGGCTCTATGCCAGCCAGGCCTGCTGACCTTTAAAACTCCAGGCTTTAGGGATATGGTGTGGGCCAGAGTTTGTGCTGGTCTTCTGGGGGAGGGTCTGCTCTGCTGGGACTGTGACGACCTTGACTGAGAAGGGTAGTCCCCGCCAGAGTGCAGGGGGGGATGGGGTTTGGTGTAAGCAAGTTAATCAGCCAGTGTTGGTGCTGTCCTGCTTCCCTGCTTCCTGCCAGTGGCTCTACATTTTTGCTGAGGGGTGGGGGAGGGAAATGGCACCAGTCAACTCCCCTCTTCCTGGAGAGGTTCTCCATGAACGTTGCCCCCAGAGATGCTCTCTGAGGTGAGTGAATATTCTCCCCACTGTGTGTCCCAGGAGTTCCTTTGACCCCTGCTTCCATGCTGTCTGCCCCCAAGTAGTTTTCCTGCCTTATCTCTAGGAGCAGGACATTGCCCCCAGACCTCTGTCCTAGCCAAGCCTGATGACCTTTAAAACACCAACTGATTTAAACACTCTTAACTCTTGAATCTTACTCTTTAAACACTCAGACTCTTGAATCAGAAAGAGGCCTATGTATTTTGGGAGAAAAATCAGGTAAGATTGGCCTTTCAGGGAATGTTGACCCACTTACTACTTTATCACTTACTAGGTAAGGCTCTTCACCTCTTAATACCTCAGTTTTTTTCATTTATTAAGTGGCAGATAATTCTAATGAGGCTGTTATAAGGATAAAGTGAGTTAATATATTATAATGTGCTTAGAGTTTTGCACATATTAAGTGCTCAATAAATGCTTGCTGCTGGTATTGATAATGAAGGGAGAGGCTTCAACCATTAGTTATCTGTTTCCTGATCTCAGGCATTCAATCTATCACCTCTTGGCCCACAGGTCCTTGCCCTGTATCTAGGGAAAGCTGAAGGGATATGGTAGGTAGCAAGAGTTACTAATGGTAAGTCTTATCTCATTGCCAGGGCTTAATCCTTTTTGGTGTCACCTACCACTGCCCCATATCAGTCTATCAGAATCACTTCCTGGTTCTCCCTGTTCCATCTTCTTAAGGCATTTTCATCAAATTGTGGGAAAGCCCCTTTCTCCTTCTCTGTTTCTCTCTCATTCTCTGCCTTCTCTTCTGTCTCTTTCTGTTTCCCTCTCTCTCTCCTTCTCCCCACCCATCCCCTTACTTTCACTATAATTTATGAGACCAGTTAAAGTTCTGTAGGCCTAATTATTATTGCCTCCACTGCTTTTGCTTGTTTAGGAAGACATTTCTGTTTCCAGGTCAAGATGACCAGTACAAAGTTATCTTACACTGATTTACTCAAAAGGTTATTCTAAATCAATACATACTTCATATGACTCACACATATTCCTTTGCTAAAGACAGAAAAACGTTAAGGGAAAAAAACCTACCCATTATACAAGACACAGCTGAAGAACGGAAGTGATATTATGAACTGTTGTTACCATCCCATGAGACAAACAATTAAAGACTTTCTCAGTGGTCTAAACTGAACTTGTCTGATGTATAACACACTCTGAATTATTGTAACTTACCGTATACCAAATGTAGGCGTTGCACTGTTGTAGCTCTGAAAGGAACTGAAGTCCTTTCTTTATGGTGGTATTTTTGTTCCTGTTGTTTTTACTACATGTTAGATTAAATTGCTGACGATTACTCAAAGTACATACTAGGGATATGGCACTAACTATTCGTTAATGAGATGGAGAGATTTTGAAGCTTTGAGGCAGTCCAGAGAACTATAAATCTATGATCTTCTGCTTATAATCCTTGCAAGTAGAAACTTTGAAAAAGATGAATTGTAAGCTGAATTTTATTAACAAAGCCTGATATACTTTGGTTGCAAAAGTGATGATGTAGCACTAACCCTTGAGGCAGGGACCAAGGCTTAACTCACTTCTTATTGTGTTTTAGGCATATTTTAAGAGCAGTCCTTGGTGTCTGATGACTCCATTTCCAGATGAATTCATTCTTTATTCATTCGTAAAATATCTAATGAGAATCTGCTCTTATTGAGGGAAGAGAGGCATTAAATAATATGTCAGATGTGATGAGTGTTATGGAGAAAATATGCAGGAATACTAGGAAGGAGTCACTGTTTCATTCCAGAAGTTCAAAGAAATCTCTAAAATAATGGGGAAACTAAGCACAGAGAGAAATTGGAATTTGCATTTGTAAACCTTATTCTCTAAGGAAGTGTAGAGTTTTCCACTATTGGATTACTTTCGTCTTGCATTTCTGCTTATGTGGGCAGGGATGAGGTTAGGAAGAATAAGTAGAACAACTGAATAGGGAGGGTATACTACCAGAGGGGGAACTAGGTGGATTTGGCTGGGGGAAGGGGTGGGGAGGACTGTGGTGTTCTGCATCTAAATAACTTCTCCCGGGGTAAGGAGCAGAGACAAATCAAATGCTTGAGCAGTCTCTCTTTGAGGAGACCTGATCTGGTTACAACCCCCCTCCCTAATTTGTTCTTTGCCATTCATCAGTTTAGCTTCCACCTCTGTTGGTGCAACCTCACCAACAACAGAAAAGAGTTATTCCACGCTTTTGTCTACACATACACCAAAGTTTTTTCTTTTTTTAAGTTATGATTATTTTAATTTTTTAGAGAAAGAGTGTGGGGGGCAGAGAGGGAGGCTAGCATGGAGCCAGACACAGGGCTTGATCTCACAACCCTGAGATCATGACCTGAACTGAAATCAAGAGTCAGACACTTAACCACCTGAGCCACCAAGGTGCCTCACGTTTCTTCTTTTCAAGTCTTCCCTACTGCATGTAACTGCTTAGGATTAGGGTTCTGCATGAGGACAAACCATTCTGTGTCTCTCAAGAATGAAGTGTTCAATGTAGAGGCTTACACCACTGCTGAAAAGGCTGACATGTGAAGGATAGGGAGGCTACCTCCAGCTACTTCCTCAGGGACTATCAGGGTGGGTCTCAGGAGCTGGCCTGGAAGCCACTAGGGATCTCAAGAATGTCTGACTGTGGCACAGATGATTCTCAAAAAAAGTTACTGAAATTGTCTCTAACTTAATCAGATACCTTACACAACTGTCTCTAACTGCCTACCTGAGGTGGAAAAATAGCTTCTTTTCCACCTTCCAGATTTCATCTGAGTACCATTCATCTTTCCACAGGGAAGGGGTTTCTGGAAAATGTAGTCCTAGCTTCTTCTCAGCAACAGGGAGGAGGCCATGGGAAAGGGCACAGATGCCAAGCCAACCAAAAAACAAAAAAATAAAACAACAACAACACAGTGTAGGGCAGCCATCAGCCCTCCTCCTATCATGGCAGCATGGCTCTTTCTGGTGTTTCACATGGGCATGGCTCAGAAAATTGCCCACAATCACAGTGCCTTCTCAACATCTACACCTTTGTTTAGATGCTGACACCAAGCAGTTCTCCTTGTTCAAAGCAGAGCTTAATTCTTTGAGGCAAAATCTTTGAGGGGCAGTAACAGTCACAGCCTGCATAAAGAGACATTCATGTATTTGTGATGCAGGGGAAAAGGAAAGACAAGCTGAAAACTCCTTCCCCCATAATTTCCCACAAGAGGAATAAAAGAGGAAGGTCCTCTCCACCACTTCCAGCTCTTGTGGTGTTAGAGTATCAATCATCATGCATATGTGTATTGAGTGTCTATCGTATTCCAGGCACTTTGCCAGGCAGTGGAGAATCAAATATAAAAAAGTGTTCTAGTTATCTGTTATTGCATAACAACTCCAGAACTGCTGGCTTAAAATAATATTCATTTATTTTATTCTCAAATCTCAACTGGCCAGGGCCAGCAGGAACAGCTTTTCTCTGCTCCATAGGGCATCAACTCTTCTAGGGGTCTGGGGGACCCCTTTTCATGATGGCTGCTTCACAGAGCTGGAAAGTTAGTGCTGGTTGTCAGCAGAGAGTTCAGTCTCACCTGTGGGCTGTGGACCTTGGTTTCTTTCCATGTGGTCTCTCCACAGGCTTTTCTGAGATGACTCTGCTTCAGACTTCCTCATGACATGGTGGCTAGGTTCCAAGAGGACAAAGCAGAAGTACATTTTTATGACCTAGACACAGAAGCGTGTCTTCTATACCCAATCCATTGGCAGAGAGAGGATCAAAGGGAAGGGACAGATTCTACCTCTTGATGGAGAGTGGCAAGGTTCTAGAAGATGTATGGGATGAAAGCTATCGTCAGCGCCATCTTTGGAATCTACAACCTGCCATAATACGCTCAGTATATTGAGGAGTTCATTGAGTAGGTGTGAAACCGATGATTAGTGTACAACCTGAAAAGTTCCTAGAAGGCACTAAGGGAATGTCCAGAGGTTTCAGGAAGGTAGAGGAAGTGACCAGGGTCTTGAAGGATGAATGGATATGTACTGAGCAGGAAAGTACAGGGCATGGCATTCTAGACAAGAAACAGTATGAGCAAAGGCATAACTTCTGCTTGAGGCCTCAGGGCTCCTCTGTGCATCTCTGCTTCCCCATTTAATTCATTCATGGAAATCCTTATAGGACTACCAGGGGCTTCCTCACAGAACCTACCATATTGCCTGGATAATCACTTCATCTTGACTTTCACATTGTTTATGCTCATTCAGCAATTTCCCATGAATATAATTCATGTCAGATGTAATTGTTTTCCTAGGCCTTAATGACTGGACTGATACTAGCCAGGTAAGCATTTTTTAGTTATTTTTTAAGTGGTCTAACCTAGTACCATTTAGCTTCTTTGCAACCAAATCCATCCCATTGTGCTTCTATTTAAATAGTCATCTCATTGCTACATTTCTTTCAGGCCAAGAGTTTTAGTAAATCAACCGTATGAGCTATTACCTGCAAATTTAACCAAGATTGTGAGGGTCTTCCAAGAAGATGATGTTTATTGCTCACTAGAGTTCTTTTTCATCTCTGTTCTAATTCTGACTTTTCCTACATGTATTGAAATTAAAAAGAGCTTTATGGAAGGCTGGGAGTAGAGCAGGCAAAGAATGAAACGTATTGCTTGCTATTTTCCTTGACCTTAGCAGTCTAGCAGGCAGGAAAGAATATTACACACGGTGAGACCTCGTGTCCATTAGTGTTTCAAAAATGCATTATGTCTCCTCTTGGGGCCTCTCCTCCTCCACAGTCTGTAGGTTCCTTAGTTTAGCCAGGATATTATTTTGAAGCACACAGCAGTAAATCACTTTGGCATTCATTTGAGGCTTCCTTGATTCAGCTTTTCAGACTAATAAATGTCTGTGGGTCTTCTGAAATCTAGTCTGTATTTGGCAACTCATGGATAACACTGAATATGTTATGTTTGAGGCATCTACTGTTACTTCTGATTGCTAGAAGGGATCTCCCACCCTGCAATTCTCTGTACAAACTCCAGTAGAATGAAAAACTATTAGCCTTGATTCATTATGTCTTATAGTGCTTTATTTGGTTGGCAAAACAAAGAAAAGCAATCAGCAAGTCAGTGCTGAATTTTAGTTTGTGATTTTCCTTTTTTCTTTTTCTGTTTATGCTTTGTGAAGCTGTACCTCTATCTCCCTTTAAAATGAAGTCTCTTTAGGGAAAGAGAGGTCTAAGTAAACCCTTGAATATTTGGAGCTGAAACTTGCTTTGAATGAATTTAAATACTCTAAAATGTCACTGAGAAGTACATTGACTATGATAATGAGTCTGGGATGGGATAATTGTCCTAACCATGCTTTTAGCCATAATTTCATCAATATCAGTGAACAAAATAAAGAGGCCCTCTCCTCATGGTGCTCACATTCTAATGGGGGAGACAGTGAACAGTAAACATAATGAATAAGTCTATAGCATAGTTAGTATGTTAGAAGGTGACAAATGAGATAGCAAAGGAAAAAGTGAAACAGGATACAAGGTACTGGGGGTGAAGGGATTTTATTGTAAAAAGGGTTTTGAGTAGGGGGCTCACTGAAGGTGACATCTGACCAAAGACTACATAGGTGAGAGAGTTTGCCAACTGGTCTTTCACACTTTCTTCTCACCCCTCAACCGTCTCATCTTTATCTGCACCTTCCCTAACCGCCACCATATAAAGGGGCTGTGCTGATAACCTTGCCCATGCTGTGACAGAGAATAGAAGGAGTCAGGCGGGGTCTTCTGCATCTATCCCCATCCCTGCCTTCCCTCTGTTACTATGCATGAAGTGTCTGCCACTGTGCATGAAATGTCTGCTGGTATCCCAGGAGCCCTTCCATTATGTGCTATATCCCCTCCCATTTCACCTTCTCAAGGACATTTCTCCTTTAACTGTCTCCTCTGTCTCCTGCATCATCAGTTTTTGCTCTCTTATCAATCATTACAAACATGCACCTGTAACTCACATCTTTTTTTCCTCCTGTAACTTAACATCTTAAAAGGAAAAATCCCTTGATCCCCTATGTTCTCCTCCAACAACTGTTCCTTTCTTTTCTCTGCTTCACAGAAAATCTTCTTGAAAGATTTGTCTAGCATTATTGTCTCCATTTTCTCACCTACCATTTTCTTTTTAAACTACTCAGGCTCAGCTTTCTCCTTCATCATTCAACAGAAACTGCTTTCATAAAGGTCAGCCATGACCAAAACCAAAAGTCATGACATCTCTGTTATCTTACGGACATGGTCAGCAGCATCGCTGCCCACGGTCCATCATTTGTTCCTTGAAAAATGTTCTTTCCTTGACTCTGGAGCATGTCATGCTCTCCTAGCTTTCTCCCTTCTTCATTGGCTCTTTCTCAATCTCCCTTGCTGGCCCACCTCTTCTATTTGATATCCAAATACTAGAGCATCCTCATTCCTGCTCCTGAGTTATTCCTTATAAATCTCCTTATGGATCTCATGAAGTTCCATACAGATCTTTATATTACTTCCACTTGCCACTCAAGGCTTTGTTATCTCAGGGACTTAAGACAACAGGGTTTAGTTTTCCATCTCAGGATAATAGAGTTGGGGGAGGGGTAAGGGGAAGGGGGCTGCTCTTATAGTTACCAGGGACCCAGCATTACCGAAGCTTCACCCTGCCACCGTGGCAGGGAAAGGTGAATCACACAGCAATCTTCAAGGTTCTGCTCACAACTCAATGGCTAGAGCTCATCATATGGTTCCAGCCTACCACAGTGGGCCAGGAAACTCAGAAGTCCATCTTTCCTGAAGGTGAAGAGAACCCAATGCCAGGGACCTATTAATGGAACCCACACAACATTAGCATTATCTAATATATATTAACACTTATAATATTATCTAATAATATTTAATCTAATATATTTAATATATATAATATATAACATATAATAACATATATAGCTATATATCTATGTCTGTTGATATATAGGTAGCTAGCTAAGTCCTTTCAAGTAGGGAAAGGAGATATATCAGTTTTATTACTCAGTTTTATCAGCATTTATTACTCATAATATATATATTATTTATATATATATTTATATATATATCAGTTTTATTACTCAGTTTTATCAGCATTTATTACTCATAATGCTGATATGAGTTATGTATAGTCTATCAGCTGCATTTCTCTGTTATAATAACTCATATGAGTCCCATTCTTGACAGCTTTTTTATAATCTTTAGGTAAAAGGCACTTTGTAAGCTATACAACTATGTGCCCTGTTATTGCATCTTCCAATTTTGATCAGCATTCCACCAAAAGATAAATAGAATAGGCCTCATAAGGATGTCATAACCTTTCCAAGCTCATTAGAAAGTATTTCCAAAGTTAAATTGCTTCTTCCCTGGCAGCAGCCACCCTGTTCATCTGTCCTTTCTGGGTCATGCTTATTTTATGGCTGTTAATCACTGCAGTTTAGTAAGGGCATAATGACACATGGGTTATTGACTGAGTCATAACTGTAAATAGTTATCAGTGGGTTGATCATTTATGATAATATAAAGCATACCAGTGATGATATAGATGTCCCCACATTCAACTTCCATACTTCTACCTTGAAGGAGTAGGGAGATGTTATGATCTGTAACAAGTGAAAGGACTTCTCGCGTGTGTAGATCAGAACTGAAATTGCTTACTTCTGAGGGGAGATTTAATGCTGCACAGAGAGAGCATCCACAAAGGAATCCTTTTCACTCCTGTGCTCTCATAGGACATTAAGCTAACTTCTGTTCATATCCATTGCATCATTTATAGTTAGTATCATAGTGGATCTGTTAAAATGTGAGTTCCTTGAGTTGTAGGAACAATGTTTTAGCTTTCTTTGTATCCCTAGGGGCCAATGTAGTGCTTAGGATATAGTTAAGATTATCTTTAATAATGTTGTCTTTTTGAATGAATTTATGATTGGTTATGTTGTTAGAAAGAAAATACCATTGCTTTACACACTAGGTCTACTGTGATCCTGAGTAGGTGATGGAAGAAGACTATTCTACATCAGTGTGGATTAGTTAGCACTACTCATTGGATATAATCCCTCTTCCTGATGGCCTTATAAACAAATGCATCCATGACTATTTCTGTCCAGTGGGATGGGCACAGAAGTGGCATGTGTCTTTATGAGACCCGCTGAGATCTTTCTTCCTCTGGCACAGTGACCTATCATCATGCATCACTGAATGAGCTCACTAAAATGAGCTGACCTGCAATGGACAGGTAGCATAAATAAAAAAGAAACCTGGGGCACCTAGGTGGCTCAGTCGGTTGAGCGTCCAACTTCAGCTCAGGTCATGATCTCACGTTTCATGAGTTCAAGGCCCGCGTTGGGCTCTGTGCTGACAGCTCGGAGCCTGGAGCCTGCTTCCAATTCTCTGTCTCCCTCTCTCTCTGCCCCTCCCCCACTCATGCTCCGTCTCTCTCTGTCTCAGAAATAAACATTAAAAACATTTTTTTAAAAAACCAATAAACCTTTATCATTGCACCAGCCAATAAACATAGTGTAAATTTAAATACTCTACTTTTCATGTGAAAAGTAAAAAGGGATATCAAATTAATTTTAATAGCTTTATTTAATCCAATTGATCTAAATTATTTAAACCTGTAATCAACATAGAAGTTAGATATTTTATATTCTTTATTTCAGATATTCTAAGTTTTCAAAATTTAGTATATATTTTCTACAGAAAGCACATCTCAATTTGGACTAGCTATATTTTAAGTGCTCAGTGGCCACATGTGGCCGGTAGCTACCATATTGACAGTATAGCTCTACCATTTTAAGTCACTGATATTTGGAGTTATTTGTTGCTGCAGCATAACTTAACCCATCTTGACTGACACACCAAACATTGATTTTCTTCACATATCCTGATGCATAGTAGCCAAGAGCAGGTTGTTCATTTAATGGCAAGATAGGGAACCTTTGATGAACTGTGTGAAGATTAGCTCCTTAGCACTGGACCTGTCCTGATTGTGACCTAGAGGAATGTTTGCTTGAATTCATCATAAATTTAAGCCATATTGAAACTTTATGGTGGCAAGAAGATGACTTTTTTCTGTCTAATAGGGCTTTAACAAGGTAATCAACAACATGAAAAAGCTATTCAGTCTCGATTCCAAGATGTTCATAAATTAATTTAGGGAACATTCATTCTCAATGACTATGTACTTAATAACACACTGGGTACTGGGAACACAGCTGTGCAGAAGCTGAACAGTCTCCTAGAGACAACAGTGTAATACATAATTACAGGATTAATTCATTGAAATATGACCTGTATTAGTTTTATATTGCTGCATAAGAGATTACCTCAAACTTAGAAGCTTAAAATAACCCATGTTTATGATTTCATAGTTTCTGCAGGTGTCACGAGTCCGGGTATGTCTCTTTCGATCAGCATCCCATAAGACTGCCATCAGGTGTCAGCCGGGCTGCGTTCCTTTCTGGAGCTTAAGTTCCTCTCACGTGGCTATTGGCAGAATTTCATTTCTAGAGGTTTTAGGACCAATACCCCCATTTTCTTGCTGGCTGCCAACCAGGGATTATTCTCAACTTCTAGAACCACTTGTGGTTCCTTGCCCTCATAGACCCTCTTACAATACAGTAGTTCATTTCCTCAAAACCAGGAGAATCTCTCTGATCTCAAGACTCTTGTAATGACTCACCTGATTAGTTCAGGCCAATCCAGGATAATCTGTGCTTGTGATTAATTAAAAATAAACAGATCAGTATCCCGATTCCAGGAGTGATAGCCCCTCATATACACAGGTTCCACCCACACTGAAGAAGAGGTGGTTATACAGGACACCAGAAGGGTGAGAACCTTGGGGATAATAATAAAATTCTGCCTGCCATGTAACTTGAGACCTGAAAGAGCTTGGAATTTATGAGGCAGAGAAAATAGCACATGAGAGACCCCTGAGACTTGGCGATTAAGAAAGAAGGTCCATATGCCTGAAGCCTAGAGAAGGAAAAGGTGGGACAAAATAATCACTTAAGTGACTTTCCAGAGAGCCATAGGAAACCATGGGTTACAATGCATTTTTTAAATATTTATTTATTTAAAGAGAATGTATACGCATGAGGCAGGGGACGAAGAGACAAAAGGAGGGAGAGAGAGAATCTCAAGCAGGCTCTGAACTGTCAGCATGGAGCCTGATGTGGAGCTTGAACCCATGAACCTGACATGATCATGACCTGAGCTGAAATCAAGAGTCACGCACTTAACTGATTAAGCCACCCAGGCACACCAAGATGACATTGCATTTTTAAAGATCTCTCTGATGTTAGTGAGAATACACAAGGCAAGAATGGAATTGAAAGGAGCCCAACTAAGAAACTGTTGTAATCATTGAGGAGATAGATGATGGTGGCTCAAAGGAGAATGATAGCAGTGGGGATGGTGAGAAGTGGACAGATTCAAAAGCATTTTAAGAGGTAGAATCAATAAGACATGGTGAATAATTATATGTAGGGTAAGAAAAAAGGATAAGTCAAAGACAACTCTTGGACTCGAGCACCTAGCTGGGTGGTTTTGCCATTCCCTGAATCCAGGGACACTCAGGAAAGCAGTTTTGCCAGAGAAGTGAATCTGTTTTAGGCACATTGAGACTGATGTGCCACTGAGACAGCCAAGGGCACATATGATGTTGATCATTGGCTATGCTGATCTGGAACTCAGAAGAGAGGTCTGGGCCAAAGATGAGAATCTGGGAGACATTGGATGATAGGTGTCATTGAAAGCCATTGGGAAAGGATAAGATCATCTAGGAAAAACAGGCAGGTGAGACTAGAGCCTGAATGAGCAACCCCATTTAAAGGTTTGCTGAAGAGTGAGTGGTCATTTCACACATCTATTTCCTGTCACTGATGCTAATATCATCCTCAGGGAATAAACATTGGGACCATTTAGGAATATGCACAGTACTGCAGAGGTTTCTCTCCACCAGGAGACAGTGAGAATGTGTATGTGCATGAATTGTAGAGAGAGAATTACATCAGAATCAGCTGAAGAGCTTTTTTGAACTACACTTAAAATTCTCACGTGTCCCTATGGGAATAAAGTATAAAAATGAAAAAAAGAAAAAAAAATCTCCTTAGAGATGTGTGCCTCATTTTTCAGAGAAAGTGGAAGCTTAGAAAAGTACAAGTGATTTCCCCCATGACCCACAGCTGGCTAGAAGGCAGCCTTGCTGAGAGGAGCAGAAATTGCTTAGTGATTACCTCCAGCCCTTGACCCCACCAGAAATGTGCAATTCTTCATGAGTTTCAGAGAGTAGATTCCAGATCCACCAAGAAATTGTAGCATCAGTTAGGGGTTAGTAGAATGTCCACCAAGCATTCAGTAACTCTGGGAGGAAGAGGAAGTGCTTATTAAGCCATTTGAGCAATACAAGTCTGTCAGTTTCAGAACAACCCTAGAAGGTGTGTATTACTAATCGCCATTTTACAAATGAGGAGATGGGGGCTCCTGAACTAAATAATGTACCCAGTAATGTGAGTAGCACAACCAGACTTCAAATTTGTTTTTACTACTGGCCTTACATTCATTTTAGGATGTTTACAGGGAACTGTATGCATTATACCCTGGATTCCAATGTGTAACTAAGCATTTTTCCAAAAAAATAAAATGACAGTGGAATTGAATCCATGAGACAATACATTCACATTAGCCCCAGCTCTCCTCTTGGGGAGCAGCTGTTCTGAAGTCCAGTTGTCTTGATGAGAACGCAGGTCCCACTCCTTCTGTGTGATCTTAGAAAAGGTACCCTACCTCTTCGTGCTTTGGTTCATTTTGTCTGCAATAAATTAGGATAACAATGCCTGCTTCATAGGGTTTGGTGAAGATTGTATTATGTATGTAGAAGCCCTAAAATACTTCCTAGCATGTGGTAGACTTATGTAACTGCTCCCACCTCTACCACTATGTTTTTTTATTGAACTATAGTTGACATACAATGTTATATTAGCTTCAGGTGTACAACATAGTGATTTGACAATTCTATACATTATTCTGTGCTCACCATAGATATAGTTACCATCTGTCACCATATAGCATTGTTACAATATTATTGACTATATTCCCTATGCTGTACTTTTCCTCTTCATGACTTCTTTATTTTATAACTGTTAAGTTTGTACCTTCTAATCCCCTTTACCTATTTTGCGCCCCCCCCAGCAACCACCTATTTGTCCTCTGTATTTATGATTCTATTTCTGTTTTGTTTTTTTAGTTTCTATATATAAGTGAAATCATATGGTACTTGTCTTTATCTGTCTGACTTATTTCACTTAGCATCATATCCTTTAGGGTATAATATAGGGTAACACATACACACACAGCCTACACCTTCTTTACCCATTCATCTATCGATGGACACTTGGGTTGCTTCCATAACTTGGCTGTTATAAATAATGCTGCAACAAATATAGGGCTGCATATATATTTTTGAATTAGTGTTTTCATTTTCTCTGGGTAAATATCTGGTAGTAAAATTACTGGATTGTAAGGTATTTCTATTTTTAATTGTTTGATGAACCACAAGGCTGTTTTCCACAGTGGTTGCACAAATTTATATTTCCACCAATGGTGGAAATATCTTAACCCCTTATTGCATATATTATTTGTAAACATCTCCCATTCAGTAGGTTGACCTTTCATTTTGTTGATGGTTTCCTTCACTATGCAAAAGCTTTTTATTTTGGTGTATTCCCAGTAGTTTATTTTTGCTTTTGTTCCCCTTATCTGGGGAGACATATCTAGAAAAATATTCTAAGGTTGATGTCCAAACAATTACTGCCTGTGTTTTCTTTTAGGAGTTTTATGGTTTTAAGTTTCACACTTAGGTCTTTAATCCATTTTGAGTTTATGTTTGTGTATGGTGTAAGAAAGTGGTTCAGTTTCATTCTTTTGTGGTGGCTGTCCAGTTTTCCCAGCACCATTCATTAAAGAGACTGTTTTTTCCCCATTGTATATTTTTGCCTCCTTTGTCATAGATTAACTGACCATATAAATATGGGTTTCTTTCTGGGCCGTCTGTTGTGTTCCATTGATTCATGTGTCTATTTTTGCACCAGCACCATACTGTTTTTTTTTCTATAATGTTTTAGAAGTTTATTTATTTGAGAAAGCGCAAGTGAGTGGGGGTGGGGCAGAGAGGGAAAGAGAGAATCCCAAGAAGGCTCCACACTGTTAGCACAGAACCTAATGCAGAGCTCAAACTCATGAAAACCATGAGATCACAACCTGAGCTGAAACCAAGAGTTGGATGCTTAAGTGACTGAGCCACCCAGGCACCTTGCACCACCACAGTTTTGTAGTATACCTTGAAATCTGGGACTGTTTGTCCCAGATCTGCTTTGTTGTTCTTTTTCAAGATTGCTTTGGCTAGTTGGGGTCTTTTGTGGTTCCGTTCAAATGTTATGATTCTGTTCTAGTTGTGTGAAAAATACTATTGGTATTTTGATAGGGATTACATTGAATCTGTAGATTGCTTTTGGTAGTATGGACATTTTAACAGTAATAATTCTTCCAATCCATAACCATGGTGTATCATCTTCAATTTCTTTTATCAATATCTTACAGTTTTCAGTGTGTAGGTCTTTTACCTCCTTGGTTAAATTTATTCCTAGCTATTTTACTCTTTTTGGTGCCCATTTCAAATGAGATATTGTTTTCTTAATTTTTCTTTCTGCTACTTCATTATTATTATATAGAAATGTAACAGATTTCTGTATATTAATATTCTATCCTGCACCTTTGCTGAATTAATTTATTAGTTCTAACAGTTTTTGTTTTTGTTGTTTTTGGTGGAGTCTTTAGGGTTTTCTACGTATAGTGTCATGTCATCCATCTGCAAATAGTGACAATTTAACTTCTTCATTTCTAATATGGATGCCTTTTATCTCTTTTTCCTGTCTGATTGCTATGGCTAGAACTTCCAGTTTTATGTTGAATAACAGTGGTGAGAGAGGACATCCTTGTTTTGTTTCTGATCTTAGAGGAAAACCTCTAAGCTTTTCACCATTAAATATGATATTAGCTGTGGGTTTATATGGCCATTATATGTTGAGGTTTGGTCCCTTAAACCCACTTTGTTGAGAGTTTTTATCATGAATTAATATTGAATTTTGTCAGATTCTTTTTCTGCATGTAATGAGATAATCCTATAGTTTTGTCCTTCATTTTGCTAATTTGATATATCACATTCATTGATTCATGGATATTAAACCATCTTTGTATCCCAGGAATAAATCCCACATGATCATGGTGAATGATCCTCTTAATGTATTGTGGAATTCACTTTGCTAATATTTTGTTGGGTGTTTTTGCATCTGTGTTCATCAGAGATGTGTAGTGTAGTTTTCTTTTTTTCTAGTGTCTTTTTCTGGTTTTGGTATTAGAGTAATGTTGGTTTCATAGAATGAGTTTTAAAGTTTTCCTTCCTCTTCAATATTTTGGAATAGTTTGAGAAGAATAGTTATTAACTGTTCTTTATTTGGTAGAATTTACCTTTGATACCGTCTGGTCTTGGAGTTTTACTTCTTGGGAGTTTTTTGATTACCAATTGAATTTCATAACAGTAATCATTCTGTTCAGATTTTCTGTGATTTCCTAATTTAGTTTTAGAATATGGAATGTTTATAGGAAATTATTCATTTCTTCTAGGTTGTCCGATTTTTGGCATATATTTTTCATAGTAGTTTCATAATCCTTTGTATTTCTGTGGTATTCATTGCCACCTCTCTTTAATTTCCAGTTTATTTACTTGAATCCTCTCTTTTTGTCTTGATAAGTCTGGCTAAAGGTTTATCAATTTTGTTTATCTTTTCAAAGAACCAGTTCTTGGTTTGATTGATCTTTTCTATTGGTTTGTTTTGGTTTTTTTTTGTTTTTGTTTTTTGGTCTCCATTTCATTTATTTCTACTCTGACCTTTATTATTACTTTCTTTCTACTAACTTTGGGATTTACTTATTTTTCTTTTTCTGGTTTCTTTGTGTGTGAGGTTAAATTCTTTGAGATTATTCTTGCTTCTTGAGGTAAGCTGTATCACTATAAATTCCCTTTTAGAATGGTTTTGCTGTGTCCCAAAGATTTGGGACAACTTTGTTTCCATTTACTTTTGTCTGCATGTATTTTTTATTTCCTCTTAGATTTCTTCATTTATCCATTGGTTGTTTAGAAGTATGTTGTTTAGCCTCCATGTGGTTGTGGGGTTTTTTTCTAGTTTTTTTTTCCTTGTAATTGAGTTCTAGTCTAATGCCATTTTGGTTAGAAAACATGCTTAGTATGATTTCAGTCTTCTTAATTTATTCAGACTTTTTTTGTGGTCTAACATGATCTATCCTGGAAAATCTTCAATGTGCTGTTGAAAAAAATGTGTCCTGCCAATTTTGGACAGAATGTTCTGTATATATCTCAAGTCCATCTGTTCTAATGTGTCATTAAAAGCCACTGTTTATTGATTTTTCTCTGTGGATGATCTATTCACTGATGTAAGTAGGATGTTAAAGTCTCCTACCTTTATTGTAATACTTTCAGTTTTTACCTTTATGTCTGTTAATATTTGCTTTATGTATTTAAATGCTCTATGTTGGGTGCTTGGATATTTACAGTTGTTATATCCTCTTGTTGGACTGATCACTTGGTCATTTTGTAATTCCCTTCTTTGTGTCTTGTCAAAGTATTTTTTTAGCATATACATGTATTTTTAATTTTCTACCCACATTGTTTTTTTTTCAATATATGAAATTTATTGTCAAATTGGTTTCCATACAACATCCAGTGCTCATCCCAAAAGGTGCCCTCCTCAATACCCATCACCCACCCTCCCCTCCCTCCCACCCCCCATCAACCCTCAGTTTATTCTCAGTTTTTAAGAGTCTCTTATGCTTTGGCTCTCTCCCACTCTAACCTCTTTTTTTTTTCCTTCCCCTCCCCCATGGGTTTCTGTTAAGTTTCTCAGGATCCACATAAGAGTGAAAACATATGGTATCTGTCTTTCTCTGTATGGCTTATTTCACTTAGCATCACAATCTCCAGTTCCATCCACGTTGCTACAAAGGGCCATATTTCGTTCTTTCCCATTGCCCTGTAGTACTCCATTGTGTATATAAACCACAATTTCTTTATCCATTCATCAGTTGATGGACATTTAGGCTCTTTCCATAATTTGGCTGTTGTTGAGAGTGCTGCTATAAACATTGGGGTACAAGTGCCCCTATGCATCAGTACTCCTGTATCCCTTGGGTAAATTCCTAGCAGTGCTATTGCTGGGTCATAGGGTAGGTCTATTTTTAATTTTCTGAGGAACCTCCACACTGTTTTCCAGAGTGGCTGCACCAATTTGCAATCCCATAAACAGTGCAAGAGGGTTCCCTTTTCTCCACATTCTCTCCAGCATCTATAGTCTCCTGATTTGTTCATTTTGGCCACTCTGACTGGTGTGAGGTCATATCTGAGTGTGGTTTTGATTTGTATTTCCCTGATAAGGAGCGACGCTGAACATCTTTTCATGTGCCTGTTGGCCATCTGATGTCTTCTTTAGAGAAGTGTCTATTCATGTTTTCTGCCCATTTCTTCACTGGGTTATTTGTTTTTCGGGTGTGGAGTTTGGTGAGCTCTTTATAGATTTTGGATATTAGCCCTTTGTCTGATATGTCATTTGCAAATATCTTTTCCCATTCCGTTGGTTGCCTTTTAGTTTTTTTGGTTGTTTCCTTTGCTGTGCAGAAGCTTTTTATCTTCATAAGGTCCCAGTAATTCATTTTTGCTTTTAATTCCCTTGCCTTTGGGGATGTGTCGAGTAAAAGAGTGCTACGGCTGAGGTCAGAGAGGTCTTTTCCTGCTTTCTCCTCTAGGGTTTTGATGGTTTCCTGTCTCACATTCAGGTCCTTTATCCATTTTGAGCTTATTTTTGTGAATGGTGTGAGAAAGTGGTCTAGTTTCAACCTTCTGCATGTTGCTGTCCAGTTCTCCCAGCACCATTTGTTAAAGAGGCTGTCTTTTTTCCATTGGATGTTCTTTCCTGCTTTGTCAAAGATTAGTTGGCCATATGTTTGTGGGTCTAGTCCTGGGGTTTCTATTCTATTCCATTGGTCTATGTGTCTGTTTTTTGTGCCAACCATGCTGTCTTGATGATGATAGCTTTGTAGTAGAGGCTGAAGTCTGGGATTGTGATGCCTCCTGCTTTGGTCTTCTTCAAAATTACTTTGGCTATTCGGGGCCTTTTGTGGTTCCATATGAATTTTAGGATTGCTTGTTCTAGCCTCGAGAAGAATGCTGGTGCAATTTTGATTGGGATTGCATTGGATGTGTAGATAATTTGGGTAGTATTGACATTTTGATAATATTTATTCTTCCACTCCATGAGCACGGAATGTCTTTCCATTTCTTTATATCTTCTTCAATTACCTTCATAAGCTTTCTATAGTTTTCAGCATACAGATCTTTTACATCTTTGGTTAGATTTATTCCTAGGTATATTATGCTTCTTGGTGCAATTCTGAAAGGGATCAGTTTCTTTATTTGTCTTTCTGTTGCTTCATTGTTAGTGTATAAGAATGCAACTGATTTCTGTACATTGATTTTGTATCCTGCAACTTTGCTGAATTCATGTATCAGTTCTAGCAGACTCTTGGTGGAGTCTATCGGATTTTCCATGTATGGTATCATGTCATCTGCAAAAAGTGAAAGCTTGACTTCATCTTTGCCAATTTTGATACCTTTGATTTCCTTTTGTTGTCTGATTGCTGATGCTAGCACTTCCAACACTATGTTAAACAACAGCGGTGAGAGTGGACATCCCTGTCACGTTCCTGATCTCAGGGAAAAAGTTCTCAGTTTTTCCCCATTGAGGATGATGTTAGCTGTGGGCTTTTCATAAATGGCGCTTATGATGTTTAAGTATGTTCCTTCTATCCCGACTTTCTCAAGGGTTTTTATTAAGAAAGGGTGCTGAATTTTGTCAAAGGCCTTTTCTGCATCGATTGACAGGATCATATGGTTCTTCTCTTTCTTTTATTAATGTGATGTATCACGTTGATTGATTTGCGAATGTTGAACCAGCCCTGCATCCCAGGAATGAATCCCACTTGATCATGGTGAATAATTCTTTTTATATGCTGTTGAATTCGATTTGCTAGTATCTTATTGAGAATTTTTGCATCCATATTCATCAGGGATATTGGCCTGTAGTTCTCTTTTTTTACTGGGTCTCTGTCTGGTTTAGGAATCAAAGTCATACTGGCTTCATAGAATGAGTCTGAAAGTTTTCCTTCCCTTTCTATTTTTTGGAATAGCTTGAGAAGGATAGGTATTATCTCTGCTTTAAATGTCTGGTAGAACTCCCCTGGGAAGCCATCTGGTCCTGGACTCTTATTTGTTGGGAGATTTTGGATAACCGATTCAATTTCTTCGCTGGTTATGGGTCTGTTCAAGCTTTCTATTTCCTCCTGATTGAGTTTTGGAAGAATGTGGGTGTTTAGGAATTTGTCCATTTCTTCCAGGTTGTCCAATTTGTTGGCATATAATTTTTCATAGTATTCCCTGATAATTGTTTGTATCTCTGAGGGATTGGTTGTAATAATTCCATTTTCATTCATGATTTTATCTATTTGGGTCATCTCCTTTTTTTTTTGAGAAGCCTGGCTAGAGCTTTGTCAGTTTTGTTTATTTTTTCAAAAAACCAACTCTTGGTTTCGTTGATCTGCTCTACAGTTTTTTTAGATTCTATATTGTTTATTTCTGCTCTGATCTTTATTATTTCTCTTCTGCTGGGTTTAGGCTGCCTTTGCTGTTCTGCTTCTAGTTCCTTTAGGTGTACTGTTAGATTTTGTATTGGGGATTTTTCTTGTTTCTTGAGATAGGCCTGGATTGCAATGTATTTTCCTCTCAGGACTGCCTTTGCTGCATCCCAAAGCGTTTGGATTGTTGTATTTTCATTTTTGTTTGTTTCCATATATTTTTTGATTTCTTCTCTAATTGCCTGGTTGACCCACTCATTCTTTAGTAGGGTGTTCTTTAACCTCCATGCTTTTGGAGGTTTTCCAGACTTTTTCCTGTGGTTGATTTCAAGCTTCATAGCATTGTGGTCTTAAAGTATGCATGGTATAATTTCAATTCTTGTATACTTATGAAAGGCTGTTTTGGGACCCAGTATGTGATCTATCTTGGAGAATGTTCCATGTGCACTCAAGAAGAAAGTATATTCTGTTGCTTTGGGATGCAGAGTTCTAAATATATCTGTCAAGTCCATCTTATCCAATGTATCATTCAGGACCCTTGTTTCTTTATTGACCGTGTGTCTAGATGATCTGTCCATTTCTCTAATTGGAGTGTTAAAGTCCCCTGCAATTACCACATTCTTATCAATAAGGTTGCTTATGTTTATCAGTAATTGTTTTATATATTTGGGGGCTCCCGTATTCGGCGCATAGACATTTATAATTGTTACCTCTTCCTGATGGATAGACCCTGTAATTATTATAGAATGCCCTTCTTCATCTCTTGTTACAGCCTTTAATTTAAAGTCTAGTTTGTCTGATATAAGTATGGCTACCCCAGCTTTCTTTTGGCTTCCAGTAGCATGATAAATAGTTCTCCATCCCCTCACTCTCAATCTAAAGGTGTCCTCAGGTCTAAAATGAGTCTCTTGTAGACAGCAAATAGATGGGTCTTGTTTTTTTATCCATTCTGATACCCTATGTCTTTTGGTTGGCGCATTTAGTCCATTTACATTCAGTGTTATCATAGAATGATATGGGTTTAGAGTCATTGTGATGTCCGTAGGTTTCATGCTTGTAGCGATGTCTCTGGTACTTTGTCTCACAGGATCCCCCTTAGGATCTCTTGTAGGGCTGGCTTAGTGGTGACGAATTCCTTCAGTTTTTGTTTGTTTGGGAAGACATTTATCTCTCCTTCTATTCTAAATGACAGACTTGCTGGATAAAGGATTCTCGGCTGCATATTTTTTCTGTTCATCACATTGAAGATCTCCTGCCATACCTTTCTGGCCTGCCAAGTTTCAGTAGAGAGATCAGTCACGAGTCTTATAGGTCTCCCTTTATATGTGAGGGCACGTTTATCTCTAGCTGTTTTCAGAATTTTCTCCTTATCCTTGTATTTTGCCAGTTTCACTATGATATGTCGTGCAGAAGATCGATTCAAGTTAGTCTGAAGGGAGTTCTCTGTGCCTCTTGGATTTCAATGCCTTTTTCCTTCCCCAGTTCAGGGAAGTTGTCAACTATTATTTCTTCAAGTACACCTTCAGCACCTTTCCCTCTCTCTTCCTCCTCTGGGATACCAATTATGCGTATGTTATTTCTTTTTAGTGTATCACTTAGTTCTCTAATTTTCCCCTCATACTCCTGGATTTTTTTATCTCTGTTTTTCTCAGCTTCCTCTTTTTCCATAATTTTATCTTCTAGTTCACCTATCCTCTCCTCTGCCTCTTCAATCCGAGCCGTGGTCGTTTCCATTTTATTTTGCATGTCGTTTATAGCGTTTTTCAGCTCCTCGTGACTGTTCCTTAGTCCCTTGATCTCTGTAGCAAGAGATTCTCTGCTGTCCTCTATACTGTTTTCAAGCCCAGCGATTAATTTTATGACTATTATTCTAAATTCACTTTCTGTTATATTATTTAAATCCTTTTTGATCAGTTCATTAGCTGTTGTTATTTCCTGGAGATTCTTTTGAGGGGAATTCTTCCGTTTGGTCATTTTGGATAGTCCCTGGAGTGGTGCGGACCTGCAGGGCACTTCCCCTGTTCTGTGGTGTATAACTGGAGTTGGTGGGCGGGACTGCAGTCAGCCCTGATGTCTGTCCCCAGCCCACCGCTGGGGCCGCAGTCAGACTGGTGTGTGCCTTCTCTTCCCCTCTCCTAGGGGCAGGATTCACTGTGGGGTGGCGTGGCCCTTCTGAGCTACTTGCACACTGCCAGGCTTGTGGTGCTGGGGATCTGGCGTATTAGCTGGGGTGGGTAGGCAAGGTGCACGGGGGCAGGAGGGGCAGGCTTAGCTCGCTTCTCCTTAGGTGATCCACTTCAGGAGGGGCCCTGTGGCAGCGGGAGGGAGTCAGACTCCCTGCTGGAGGGGTGGCTCCGCAGAAGCGCAGCGTTGGGTGTTTTCGAGGAGCAAGCAAGTTCCCTGGCAGGAACTAGTTCCCTTGGGATTTTGGCTGGGGGATGGGCGAGGGAGATGTTGCTGGCGAATGCCTTTGTTCCCCGCCAAGCTGAGCTCTGTCGTCCGGGGCTCAACAACTCTCCCTCCCATTGTCCTCCAGCCCTCCCGCTCTCCCAGCAGAGCTGTTAACTTATAACCTTTCAGATGTCAAGTCCCGCTTGCTGTCAGAACACACTCTGTCCGGCCCCTCCGCTTTTGCCAGGCAGAGTCGGGGGCTCTGCTTGGCCGGCAGGCCGCCCCTCCGCCCCGGCTCCCTCCTGCCAGTCCGTGGCGCGCACACCGCCTCTCCGCCCTTCCTACCCTCTTCGGTGGGCCTCTCGTCTGCGCTTGGCGACGGAGACTCCGTTCTGCTAATCCTCTGGCGGTTTTCTGGGTTATTTAGGCAGTTGTAGGTGGAATCTAAGTGATCAGCAGGATGCACGGTGAGCCCAGCATCCCCCTATGCCGCCATCTTCCTAGTAACTCCTCGTCAAAGTATTTTTTTAAGTCTACATTTTTATGAGTATTGCTACTCTGCCTTTTTTTTCATTTCTATTTGCATGGAATATCTTTTTTCATTTCCTCACTTTCAATCTATATGTGTCTTCAGGTCTGAACCACTGTAGTTTTTTTTCCAAGCGGCTTGTCTCAATTCCTAGCTGAAATTAATATTTTTTGGCTGCAGCATTTTAAGAGTTTTCTTTGTTTTTCTACCAATATAGTTATGAGAAAGTGACACCCTGCTATTTGCCTAAGGGGATACAGAACAGGTGCAAGTAACTACCCTGATTTGACCCTTTGTGCTCAGTAAATGAAAATGTGAAGCATATTATGCCTCAGGCCCTTTGCCTTTGACTCTGCTGCCTGGAATGTTCTGTCCCTGGATAATGAAACCACATTCTTATACACTTTCTTTGGGTGTCTGCTCAGATGTCACCTTATCAAAAAGCCTATTCATACCACTCTATCTAAAATAAAATCTTCCAACCATTACTTTTTATTTTCTTAACCTTATTTTTCTTCAAGGCATACCATCAGAAATATTATATACCTATTTATTCAGAGTTTCTCTCCCCAGTAGAATTCATGGGAGCAGAGATTCAGTCTGTTTTATTCACAGCTGTCCTCCCAACACTTTGTAGGTTCTCAATAATGGTTTGTGGAATACATAAATGGATAAGTGAGTGAGTGTTAAATTATAGTTCACAGGATGAGATTCATGGTCACCTGCAGAGAACACCATGATTTCCAAGGTATACTTCCACTGAGTAAGTTTGGAACCAAGTGAATTATTCCAGCCCCTCCTTATGCAGGTGAGGAAACTTAAGGCAGAAAGGAAAGGCCAGTTAGCAAATCTAAGGTCCACTCAGAGACCATGCTGGCACTGGGCAGTTTTCAACACGCTTTTACATGTTATTCCAATTTGAGCCTCAAAACAGCCATAGACATTTGCAGCTCAGGGGCCATGTTATCTCTTTGTGGTCAGTGAGGAACTGAGAGTCAGAGGAGTGAAGTGACTTACCCAAGTGTGCAGTGAGCTGTGGGAGGACCTTCCCATGCATTCTTTCTACTGCACAGTAGTACCCAGTTGTCTGTTGGCCAATGGTTACCTTTCAAGACAAACCAAGGATACTTCTAGATACTTTTGGGAAGTATCTATGCCTAGGTTTTCATTAGTCTTCTGTTCCTAAGCTCCAGCTCTCTTAAGACCATTTCTTTCAAATTTAAAAAATGGATTTGTGTCATCTTTTGAGCTCAGTTGGCCTAGGGATGATGGACAGGCCTTTTTAACTTTGATATCCTCTTGTAGGGCCCCAAGACTTCTTGGGGTTGCTACAGATAAACCTAGACCAATGGGAGGACTATTTCCAAATAGACCTCCATTTTCATTCCCCCATTCCACCTGTTCCTTCTTCCTATTTAGCACAAACATAACCCCAATCTTACTTTCTTATTTTTTATCTCTTAGATGAAACCAGAATCCAATGAGCTTGAAAGTGAGAGAGGCAGGCTCCCTTGAGCCAGACCTTCACTCTGTAATATCCTTGGAGAGGAACGCTGTTCAATTTTCACATGCAGCTGCCTTTCCTAGTCCCTCCAAGCAAATACCTCTTCATTACTAATGTTCCATCACTATATTTTCATGGCCAAAATTTGCAAAACAGGTTGAAGAAAGCAATCCTTTTTATTCTTTGATCAAAGCTTTAACTTGTGAAAATATGAACTTTTCATATGCCTTGACAAATCACATACCTTCTTTACCATTTAAAGAGCATTTTTATTGCACAAAGAACTAGCTAAATACTTTGCATGTATTAAACCTCATAGTCCTCAGAAGAAATCTGAAGTGCTGTAATTCACATTTCACAGATGAGAGAATGGAGACTTATAGAGATGAAATATTTTGCTCAAGGTCATCAGTTACTGAGTAGCACATCTGGCCCTTGAACCTTGAATTCCAAAGCTTGGGAATTCCAAAGCTAGGACTTTTAATCATTACGCCATGTGTTTACTCTATTTTTTTTTTTTATGTATTAAGAAAGGTTACATGTCATGCACTTATTTGTTGTTTTATAATTCTACTCAAATTGCATATACAGTTATTATAACTGTCTTCTTTTTTTGTGTAGTCCAAGGTACATCAGAGTTAGTTGCCTTATTGTAACACAAATGACCCTTTCCCAGCACAAAGCTAGTGATGAATACACATACAATAAATGTTTGATAACAAGGGATTAACCAAATCCTTTTAAACTGCTTTCCCTTCTTTTGCTACTTTTTAAAGAATTGCTACCGTCCTGTTTTAGTATAACCTAGTCACTGAAAATGTATCTGAGGTGAAAATAGATTAATAAAAATTTCCCAGAATAAGGTTTGTGTGTCACATGTGCTTTCTGGTATATTGTCTTTATGTACACACACACAAACATATTATCCACGTGTGACTGTGTACAAGATCATGATCTCATTCAGACCTATATCATAGAT
Organism: Felis catus; assembly: GCF_018350175.1. Lineage (NCBI taxonomy): Eukaryota > Metazoa > Chordata > Mammalia > Carnivora > Felidae > Felis > Felis catus. Next base: position 121,414,517 of record NC_058374.1, read on the forward strand.
GTAAAATGAAGCTCAAATTGCAATGAGCTTTTTCTTTGAAATTAGCATATGTGTTTGTGAGGAGACCTGGAGGTAGAGGGGAGGTTGATTTGCATGCCCATCTCAGAAATTCTGGGAGGTTGCCAGCAGCTTTTGCCTGAGAATTCTTGGGAGAAGTTGGAGAACATACAGCCAGAGACAGGGAATTCCAGGTGCAGTGCAGAGACTCGAGCCACTTCTGCCCCTTGACAAAGTGCTCTGAGGGCACTCCTGTCTCTCCCCAGCATGGGCAAAGGGACTCATGTGTGGGCTTCATTCTTTGCTGCTGGTTTGCATGTGGCAGGGAGTGGCACTTGGGAGAGACATAGCTTGGTACCCACGAGTCCTCCTTGAAATCAGCTCTGACTCCTCATGGAAGGTCCTAGCTTCAGGGAACAAGCTGAACACTACTGGAAGCAGTTCCATCTCAGCTCTGCATCAGCTTCAAAGCCAGGGCCAAGGGCAGTGTCAGCAAGCCCTAAGAGACAGCTGCAGCAGCAGAGATGGGACACATGGCACTAACTTTAAGCATCAGCCCGGACTAGCTGTGGCAAGGGTTCCCTAAGCTGCTCCTTACTTGACACAGCTCATCACTTCATCCTTCTAGAAATACCCATTCCTCGCAGCTTCTGTTTTGTCTCCTTTGTTATTTCCCATCTACCTCTCTGGTGGTTCCTCCTTAGTCTCCTTTGATGGTTGCTTTCTCTTCTTCCAAACCTTCTAAATGTTGTTGCGCCCTAGTGCCTAGTCTTTGCTACTTCCTAAGGTGACCACATCAAGTTCTCTGCTTTTAAATATTAATGATGTGTCTGTAATTCTCAAATTAATAAGCCCCACTAGCCCTGAGGCCAACTCCCATACCCATTTGCCTACTTCACACTTGTATGTATATATCTCCCAGGTTCTCAAATATAGCATATCCTAAAGCAAACAGCCATCTTTCCCCTGATTATTCTCTAACTCATTATGTGGTACTACCATCCATCCAGTTTTCCAGGTGAAACAACGTGCACATTAATTTGGACACTGGATTTTTTTTTCTCTCTCTCCTCATTTGACCAATCCCAAATACTTTCAAATCTGCCTCCAAATTGATCTCAAGTCTGTCCCATTTTTCCTTACTACATCTGCCTCCTGGTTTCAGCCATCATCTTGTCTTACCTGGCTTGCTGGAATAACTTTCCTATTGAACTTCCAAGTCCTGGGTTCCCTCTGGAACATTTTCCATAGGCTATTTAGAGTATACTTTCTAAAACAAGCTTCATGTTCCCTTCCTGCTTTTAACCCATTGGTGACTTCTCACTGACCTTACAGAATAAAATCTAAACTCCTTACCACATTGAACTTGGCCTGGCATGGTCTGTCCACAGCCATTTTCTCCAACTCCATCTCAGGTAACTCTGCCTACCTCAAACTTAACAATTTCCAGTCACCTGAGCCTTTTAGTTTCTAATACAATCTCTGGGTCTTCATACTTTCTATTCCCTCTGTCTGGAATGCTCTTCACTTGATTTCTCCCACAGCTAGCACCTTCTCATCTTTTGGATCTCAGGGTAGATGCCATACCTTCAGAGGTTAACCAGGAAATCTAAGGCAGGTACCCCCAATTCTTCTCTCTTATGGCATTATATATTTTTTCCTTTTGGCTACTTCTCATAATTTTAAATCCCATATTTATTTGTTGTTTAATATTTGTCCCCTACTCTATACTATAAATTCTAGCTATCTTGTATATTCAGCACCTAGCAGAGTACCTGATATATAGTAGTCAGTGAATGTCTGTTGAATCTTAATGAATGAATGTCCTTAACATATAAGAGACCTGGGGACCATGGAGGGACAGGAGACAGGAATTGAGGCTTGATTCTCAGGGTTTCTTCAGCCTTGTAGTCAAAGACTAGAAAATTCTCTTCAGATACTGGTTCCTTATTGGTCATATTCACAGGTTGTAACTTGGATGAGTAGGAAAGCTATGTTCCTCCCAACACTACCAGTATGGCATGGCCCATCTTGGAGATCATGACAACTAACATGTTTTTACATACATCTTATCTTTATTATGCCATTTAGTGTGATTCCATAGCTAGATATTGCTATCATTTTTCCATTTTACAGTTGAACAAACTGAGGCACAGAGAGGTAAATAGCTTACCCAAGATCACAGAGCTGGTAAAAGAGACATAGGAATATGAATATGTATAGTCTGACCTCAGAGTCTGCATTCTTAACTAACCTCTGAAGTTCAGCTACCCATAGGTGGCTCTGCACCTATACTCTTTCTCAAAGTGCTCTCTTCCAATCCCATAGATTTAAATGCCGTCTATGTCCTGGCCACATTTACTTTGTATCTGTGGCCCATACTGCTCCCCTGAGTTCCAGACTAATTTAACTACCCACAAGGCATCTTCTCATGGGTAGCTGAAACTTAACATTTCCAAAACTGAGTCTATGCACTACCTCCATGCCCCCACATCCAAACCTGTTTTTTACTCAGTATCCCCTTCTCAGCAATGGTATTGGTGCTCATGAGATATAAAGATGTGTATATTCATATACATGTCTTTGAGAGACAGATTGCTTGATTTAGGTAATGGCACACTACTTTTCTGTACTGCTGCTTGATTTAACCTTCCCTTACTAAATTGTGACATACCCAGGCAAGGACCATGACTTACATATCCTTGCATTCTAGCATCTAGTGCATACAGGGTATTGAATGGGATCTTGCTGAATGAAGGAAAGAAAGAAGGAATGTTTTCTGTTTCCAGTTCAGGTAGTTTCCATGCTACTTCTTAATTTCTCCAGCCATTCTTCCAGAGATATTTTCCCAACTCCTTTAAATGGCCATTTTTCTTCTCCCCATGGTTCTAACCTAAGGGGCAGGATATTAATGAAACAACTCTATGTTTCAAAAACCATTTCATTTCTCTTCGCTTTGTCACTTGCACTCTTGGATTTATGTGGAAAGGAATACTTAATAATGAGGAAAAACCTATTTAGAAACAGTAGCATAATCATTCAGCGGTAGAGAAAAGAGTGATATATGAACCATATAATTAGCAGTAATCTGTTTCATATTTATTTTTCTGGGCTGATGTTCAGTTCCTCCTTGAAAAACTGAATGTAAGTAATAAGTACCCCCCCAATACACACACATACAACCTATGACTAAACATTCATTATCATTCAAGGCAATTCAGCTAAGATTTTTCTCAAGATTATGAAAGTAACTTTTAATAGTCTCAAATCAAATCTTAATTCATTAGTAGCTTACTTTTGCCTTGTTTTTGTTGCTTTGTTTTCTAAAATACAGAATTCTTTTCAGATTAGTTTGTATAGTTTGTAGAAACTAATAAACAGATTAATTTATATAAACAATTCAGAAATTATGCATCTTCAATGCATGTACAAAGCCATAGATTTATTTAAACCTCAGAATTTATTAGGTAAAATTGACAAGGGAGTCCAGGGATATGAGTGTTAGCTCTATCTGGGATAAACATTCAGTTTGGCTGTGAGTGAATAACTTGGCCTGTCTCTTTCCCCTTTAAGGAGTGGAAGGAAAGCCTCCCTTGCAAGGTTTGTGTAGGAATAAAATGAGGTAACAATGTGAAATTGTTTCCAAAATTATTAAGCTCTAAAAATAATAATAAAGTGATGGTTTTATAATTATTATTATAATTGAAATAAGAAAAATGAAGATATTTTTATCCCGCTTGAATGAGTCAAAACAGCTATGCTTTTATGCAGAAAATGGTAGAGTCTACATTAGAATTTTAGTTGACTCCACGTGTATTCAGATAATGAACTTGGCTTTTCCACACACAGAAATGTGACAGATATTTATTTATTTATTCATTTATTCATTTATAAATAAATGTTTATTTTATTTTTGAGAAAGTGTGAGCGAGGGAGGGACAGAGAGAGATGGGGACAGAAGATCCAAAGCGGGCTCTGCACTGACAGCAGCAAGCCTGACGCAGGGCTCAGACTCGCAAACCATGAGATCATGACCTCAGCCAAAGTCAGCCACTCAATCGACTGAGCCACCCAGATGCCCCAGAAATGTGGCATTTAAAATGTGCCCTAAGTATAATATTTTAATGTAGTCTCCTTAATATTTTCACATATTCATGGAGTTCTACAAAATGATTTTTCTTCCACTGTATTTATTTTCTAGAAATCTAGCAATTACAATAATTTCACAAAGAGAGTGTATCTTAGGATTATATTCTGCCTGGGTGGCTCAGTCAGTTAGGTGTCTGACTTCTGCTCAGGTCATGATCTCACGGTTTGTGGATTTGAGCCCCACATCGGACTCTGTGCTGACAGCTCAGAGCCTGGGACCTGCTTCAGATTCTGTGTCTCCTTCTCTCTCTGCCCCTCCCCCACTTGTGCTCTGTCTCTCTCTGTCTCTAAATAAATGTAAAAAAATGTTTTTTAATTAAAAAGATTATATTCTGCTATAAATCAGAGTTTGGTTGAGTCTGTGAATCAATTACATTCCCATATTCCTTGATGCACAGTTTCACTCTGTCTTGGGAAGATGAGAGAAGAAACAGGTGAGTGTAAAATCTTGTAGGAAGGCTAAGTGAACTTAAAGAATTCCCAATGTCAAAATTAACATTTTCAAGTGGGAAAGCCATAATACCTACCCAGAATCTGATGTATGTCTTTAATATAAACAAAAAGATCCATTTATTAGAAAATAGTCTTCTGTTTTATAACTTGGAAAACTGTACTATATATTGGAAAACAAATGGCAGTCTTTTCCAGTGCAAAAACTGCTCAGCTGATAAGCTGAGACCATCTCATATCTGCATCTACGGATGTGAATGGGACAGGATGGAGATTTTTGTGGGTATGTGCACTTTCTCCGTGTTCTGTATGGACATTGCTACCTATGAGCTCATTTACACTCCCCCTGGCTGTGTAGCTATAAGCATCCAATCTAGAGAGGATTGGATATAATGGGTTACTCAATGGAAAACCAGTTCATGCAAAGAGATCCAACAGCTGGTTGTCACATCTTCAGGGCATATTGGCTTGTCTGTTCCCTGGATGGGTACCTCATTTGCAGTTACCAGCTATGTGGCTCCAAGAATCACTTCATCCTTCTTGCTTCACAGGACAAGCAGCTTTCACTTGGACCAGGACTAACTGTTCACGTTTCACTAACCATACTCTAGATAAGTATTGATTGTGTGTTCCCTCTGGATCAGGCACTGTGCTAGGCCCGGAGGATTCGACTGTGAATAGCAGAAATGTTCCTTGTGCTTTAGGGGACTTATAGCCAGAGGTCTCCTTGTCCCAACCTAGAATATAAAACCTCATTTCAGCCTGAATTGCTAGAAAGTTTGGTTTTCAGACCAATATCAAAGTTTGCCCTCCATCATTGTGGATTTGGGCCCAGGCTCTGGGAAATTCACCTTTGGGAAATTCACCACCATCAGAGTTCCTGGGAACTTTGTAGTTGATACCAGTTTGATCTTAATAATATCTTGGGGAATTCTTATAAATTAAGTACAATATTTATAAACCCAGCAAGAAGACTCTGAATGAAAATATGAGCAATGAATTGCAACTGCACATCATCTGCAATTTAAAAACAATTCCCTGTAGCACAAATTTATCCCATAAAGTTGGGCTTCTATTTTTGTCAGTTGTGTAAAAGTAATGGATTGTTTATAAATATTGTTATAAGGAGAGCTTAGCCACACAAGCCTAAAATATGTTAACATTCTTACACTATAAAAATTTAAATGGCATGCAGTCCAGAATGAGCTTGTGTGAAAGAGATATGGATAAACAATAGACCATTTTGCTAATTTAAAATGGTCTGGCTCACTGTTTTCTCATTTTTCTTCTACCTCCTTCCACAACCCAGCCCTAGGAGATGACTTCCAAAGGAAGTCTCCTAATTGGAGATATCCCTTGGCCAGAGACATAGACCAAGACTTGTTGGGTGGTTACTAAAATGTGAAGTCCTGGTTTTACTTTCCTGTCTATGTGCTGTATTGATAAAAAGCCCAAGAGGAGTTAAAAACCTTTGAAAAAGCCTTCCCTGATAGTGATCCAGATGCAAAACTCACCTCACTGAAGACCCTCTATCTCCACAACCACCAATTTTTTATTTTGCCTGGATGATTGAGAGCATCTCTTCTTCTCTTGCTTTCTCTGCAACTCTCCCTGATCTATTTTTTTTCTCCGTGCACTAGCCACAGTGATCTTTGAAAATCTCAATCAAAATGACTTCCCAGTGTTCCTGGGATAAAGTCCAGTTGTCTTAGGCTGGCGAAGCACTGCACATGCTGGCTCCCACTCACCTTTTCAACCTCTACTCACGCTAATCTTTATGATGAATACACTCCAGCCACTCTGCTCTCCTAACTGCTCCTCAAACACAGAGCATACCACGCAAGTTCTGAGCTTAGGGCCTTTGCCCCTGAAACATTTATTCCATGCTCTTACCCAGCTGGCTCCTTTGTGTCTCAACTTTGCATGTCCTCTCTGCAGAGGGGCCTTTCTGGACCCCTTGCCCAAAGTAGTGTGTGCCCCCCTCCCTATAATTTCTCCCATTATTTTGTTATCTTCAGAATATTCATCGCTATCTTTCTTTTAAACCTGGTTTTGCCTATTTCTTTTTTTTTTTGTATGTTTGTAGAATGTAAATGGCATTCATGTCTCTTTTGTTCACAGCTGGGTGTCCAGTGCCAGACACATATTGGTATATTTTTTGAATGAATAGATGCACACACAAGGACCCAGTTTTGGCTGAAAATGCCCCAAATCCTAAACTCCTGTTCTAAATTCCAACTCAATTTAAACCATAGGAAATTTGGATATACTTTTCAATTTTGTTTCTTTTTTTTGTTTCAGTCCTCTCTAATAAATAGTGACATTATCTTTGTGAAGTTGCATGCCCCATGGGAAGTGCTTGGAAGATATGCAGAACAAATGAATGTAAGAATGCCTTTCAGGTAGGTGTAAATATATATTTTTCCCACTCTCTACTGCTTCCCTGTAAAACTAATGTGCCCTTCTCTTGAAACAAATAAAACCGAAATGCAGACTGAAACATTATTAGAGAAGGTGTTTAAAATGCTTAGGAAATACAGTCTTTATGGCTTATGATGACTTCATGGCTTTTTGTGAAAATTCCTGGCTAATTCAGTCCTTAGCAGGTAAATATGTCAACTGCCTCTGAGAAATAAGAATTTTCCAAGTGGCATTTTCATTTCCAAAATGTCATTTTCAAAAGCCCTGTGTACTGCTGCTTTGAATGGCCAGACCCCAGGCATCGATGGTGCAGGTTCTTACTGACATTAAAATCTGCCTCCATTAAAGCAAGTTCAAGAAATTTCATGAAAATGTGATCTACTTTTTAAATCATTTTTAAATTTTAAAAAGTCAGTTCATAAGTACTGTGCAAGCATAATCATTGATATTTATTCCAAAGGGAATAGAAAATACTTCATGTGGATTGCTTAGTTATTTAAAGGATTAATTTACCTTCATCTTGTAGTGGATATTCTTATTTTCCATATAGATTAAGGAAAAGGTATCTACATTTGCTAGATAAAGTTTTAAACTTGAAATTATAAATGCCAAAATATGTAGGAAGTAAATAATGGAATATCCTAAAGGAGATGGAGAGATTTAGTACCAAGGGAAGTTCCAAAGGGAATAAAGAATTAAAACCTTTTCGTTCACAATTTGCCAATAAGACCAAGTCAGATGACAGAAACCAAGCAAACTGGTGCCAATTCTAAAATATACCTCTTAATGAGCTGTGGGAAATTACAGAGAGAGAGACACTAGGGACACATTTAGAGAAGGGCAATTTCCACTCAGAGATCTGTAATGTATCTCCCTGGTGCATCTTACTTTCTTTGTTTATTGGCCTTTTTGTTCTAATACCAAGTCAAAATAGAGGCTGGGATTTCTAGTATCTGTTTACCTCAAGGCAAAATTCTCAAAGGAATTGAGATAAACATAGTTCTAAACTTTTGACTTATTTTTGTATTTAAAATGTGACAAAGGAAATCTGAGAACCCGAAGATTAAAAAAATTATATAAAATCACTGAGTCATTTATCAGTTTAGTTTCTATTGAAACTTGTTACATTATAATTACAATTAATTAAAGCCAGTTATTTATCAATGCTATAACTATTTAATACGGATTAATACCATATCACTCATAAAGACCAAAAGGAAAAGAAATCTATGCTTAGACACAGTCGTGTATCAGACCAACATCTTACAGCCAACAGTCAAAAGTCTGTGTTTTGATAAAAGTGAGATAGTAAAACTTAGTGAAATTGATAGTTCCTCCCTAGCAATCTCACAAAACCTTCTACCAGAACACAGTTTTCAAGCAAAAAACCCAAGGAGATTGTGGAAACTTAGCAGTGTTAATGCACAGCAAGTTCCTAGTACGTGGAACCATTTCATATATGAAGGGCCTGACTGTATCATAACTAACATTTCTACATGCTCATTATATAGCAGAAAGGTGCAGCCTGGAAGCAGCATTAATACTTTCCTTATGCCATATTAAGAGACTGTGATCCAGGGAATAAATGAAAAACTGTAATAACTATGAATAATAATCTTCTTTGTAAATGTAGTTATTCCTGCAGGACAATGTTAGGACAAAATAGTGTTAATAGTGGATACTAATTAGCCTCACTAATACTGATGTGATTTGACTTAAGCATAGCTTCACTAGATAGAACCTGATGCACTTAAATTTTATGCAGTTATTTTGTCCAGTGTTTCAGGTAAATAACTCTAGCCTAAGGAGATCTATGTATTTCCAAAGGAGGAATTTTCCTGCCATATCACTTCAACAAAATGTACAAACATCAGTTTGGCTAAATGGAAATGCCTCAAAGAATTGTGTGTGTGTTTATTATTTTCTGTAGATTGCGCTTCTGAATCCTGGGTTAGTCTCCTTGGGTTTTTTACTCCTGCAATGTTTAAAGCAAAGTTGAATAATTTTCTTAAGGGAATTTGTGAACAAAATTTGCTTAAGTACTTATATGTCCATGGATATGGTCTCTTTTATTTTTATTTTTTTTAATTAATAGACTAATTTTAGGGCATTTTTAGGCTTACAGAAAATTGAGTTGATAGTATGATGTTCTCATACATGCCTTCTCACCCCACTTTCAGTTTCCTTATTGTTAATATTTTGCATTAGTGTAGTATATTTGTTATATTTAATGGACCAATATTGATACATTATTATTATCTAAAGTACACAGTTTACTTTAGGGTTCACTCTTTGGGTTGTATAGTTCTATGCAGTTTGAAAAATCCATGTCATGTATCCACCATTATGGTGTCACACAGAATAGTTTTACTGACCTAAAAATATTTTTTACTGCATCTGTTCATCCCTTCTACCTCAATACAAACCCCTAGCAGCTTGTGCTCTTGTCTCTATTTTAGTAGTTTTGCCTACTAACAACATGAATATGTTTATCAGTTTTCATAGATAGGCAAAGTTGTGTATAAACTTCTCATTTTCCATAAGTGAGATAGCTTAGTAACAGTTCAGAATATATATAAACCACATCAGTTTCATTACTACTCCATTGTTTGAAGCCCAAAATATGAAAGGGCTAATTGTTTGTTTGTTTTTATAAAGCATCTAATCCATACACTCTCCATTCAGATTACACCCAGAATTTTAATCTGGAGTGCTTTAAAAAATACAGATACACAGAAGTACAACACACCCTTACTAAGTCTGACTTTTAAAAGATTTTTTTTCCAAGATTCCTTGTTTTACCTCTTTAATTCATGTCCAATCAGAGCCAGTGGTTAGACAGTATTCCCTAGTGCGGTTATTTGCAGTAGGATGTTGATGCTGATTACTGTTCTTCCCATACTGGTTGTAAAATACGTACTTTTTATATTACCCTGGCTAAATCAAATGAGAGAAGTCTTCTGTAAACTTCAAGAGCTATATAAATATTAGTTAATATAATAGTATGCCCATTAAATTGTGCATGTTGCCAGCAGGCTGGCAATCCATTTCTTCATTCCTAAAAAAAAAAAAAAAAAAAAAAAAAAAAAAAAAAAAGGCTGACCTCGGCTAAATTCATACGAATACCAATTGCTCCAAATCATCGTTCTGCACAGGCTGTGTGAGCGAAGAGCAGCCATAAAAAATTATGATAATGAGAGGAAGAAATACCAATGGAAAATATTTCATAAGATTTCATGACTCAAAAATGCATGCCCTATGTTCCTACTACATTTCTCACTGTTAATCTCTTTTTAGTTTTTTCTTCTTCACCTCTTACAGGCTTCTATCTTCAATCTCCTTTCCTTCCTTGCTAGTTCAAACTGTAACTGACGATGGGTTTTCTTCTCGACTGGCTTCATTTTTGCTGTTCTTCCAGGAGAAAAATCTATTACCTGCCCCGCCGGTACAAGTTCATGAGCAGGTTAGTAGCATGCTCTGTCATGATGTGTTTGATCTGTTGGCCTGTTTGTTCCAACAATGACAAGGAATACAAGCTGGGGGCCTTTGTCACATGGCAAAACTGACTGCCATGAACATTCCAAAATAGGTATTTCAGGTTAGCCTGGAAAGATAAGAGAAAAGATGAAAATGCTCTTCTCAGAATCTTCCCTGTAACTTCTTCACACTTAGGAGAACAGAATTTATAGCCCATTCTATTATTAGATAAATTACCAAAAATCCCCAGCTGTTGAGTGCATCTTTGGTCTGAATGTTATTTTTTTTCCACAAAAATCCCACCCTCCAGTATAAGTAACTTGAAATCTTGAAGTGCAGACAATAAATATGTCAAAAAGCAGATAGCTGTTCAGCAGCCCATGGGTGGGGCCCTCTTATGCTACTAAGCCTTTGTTTATAAAATATGTAGATGTATTACCTTACTCAGAAGCCCTTCCTACTTTCCTTTTTTCTTTAACCTTTCCCCACCCACCCAAAATTCTACTGGCTAAAAATTGCCTTCAGTGTACTATATACGCTTCCAAAGCTGGTTTCTTGTTATTTTTTGAGAAGCCAGGGAGACGGGGGGGCATCAATGGAGTCCTTTAATTTGATACTGTTGTGATAACTAGAACCCTAATTTCAAAATTTTAATTAGTCTTATGTGACCATTCACCCTGAGCTGAGCTGACTATTAAACTTGGAGACCATTGCATTTCTCTGAAAATCCTATTGTTCTGTGAGAGTTAGGATTCAAGTTTACTCTGTTTATGTGCTATGCAGAATGATAATTATAAGATAAATTGATATATTTTAATGGGTTTACTCAAATGCATGTGCACTCAACAAAGTAGGGTATAAGACTTGACATCCAAAGAAACTAAGATGTGGTTTCCATAAATGTCCCTGCACAGAATCCTTACTAGCAATTCTTTCCTTAGACAGTAGTGATGGCATTTGGATTCACCATGATTTAAAATGTTTTTAAATGCTTACTCATTTCTGAGAGACAGAGAGAGACATAGCATTTGCAAGGGAGGGGCAGAGAGAGGGAGACACAAAATCTGAAGCAGGTTCCAGGCTCTGAGCTGTCAGTGCAGAGCCCCACGCAGGGCTCGGACCCACAAACCATGAGATTATGACCTGAGCCGAATTCAGACACTTAACCAACTGAGCCACCCAGGTGCCCTGGATTTACCATGATTTAGATTAGTCCCTTGTCATATAATGAACTTCTATAAAACTCTGATGGTAACATATCAGCCTATATCACTAGTTCTCAATATCTCTCAAACTTTAACCAGCAAACCTGGAAAGCTTATTAAAACACAAGACTGCTGGCCTGTGCTGTAACCTATGATGTAGGTGACCATCTATCCACCTGGATGGTGTGCGAAGGCAAGGATGGCTTGTCCAATTCTATATTTCAAGCACCTAGCACATAGTAGGTGCAGTGAATGGGCAAATGAATTTCTTTACACATGTGAGAGGATTTGAGTGAGGAAAAAGGAGGTCACACCAAAAAAGCACAGGAAAACCAGGTCTGCCAAAAGTATCACAGACTTGGAACTGAAACAGTTACACTGTGGGGGAGGAGAGACCAATGAGGACTTAAAAGAAAATGGTGATAAAGGGAGCCATAAATCTCAAGGTTGGATTGGGTATCAAATATCATCAAGTCCAACCACTCAATTGATACTTGAACTTCTGCTATAGGGTCAGCCAGCCCATGTTTGAATATCTGTGGAGATAGGGAGTTTCCGAATACAGCTGTGGGCACCTGACTATTAAAAAGTTTTTCCTTAAAATAAGTCATAATCTCTCTCTCTCTCTCTGTCTTTAGTTTTTACTTGAAAAAACTGTTCAGATTATAGTTCTTCTCCCTGGATAAACAAACAAAAAATAATCTACAGCAGAAAGGCAAAGTGTATGAGAAAGATTGTGAAATTATAAGCAAAGTACTTAGCAAGTATTTGGAAATTGAGGGAGAGAAAGAGGTTTCCATACCTAAGGGATTGGGAAAATGTTGGAAGTAAAAGAAGAATGAAAATCCAGAAGAGGTACAGGTGAGAAAGATGATGATTTTTGTTTAATAATTCTGTAGTATAACTCACAGTAGGTCTTTGACACATAGGTGTCTTGAAGGCCTCTGGAAATGATGGCAAAGCAGTTGAGCTTAGAGGTGAAGCTAGAGAATCCAATTTTGGACTCAGAAATATAGAAGTCATGACTTGAACGAGAGGAGTAGATGGAATTTCCCAGGGAAGGAGGCAAAGTACAAAAAGAAGGCCAGTGGCAATTCCTTGGAGAATCTGTATTAAAGAGGCAGGAAGAAATGGAAGAAGGATGAAAACGAGCAATTTAAGGAGGAGACCCAAGAGAGGACTGTGTCAAAGGTACCAGGAATGAGTTCCCATAAGAATAGGTGTTCTTCAACTTCTGATGAAGGCTGAGAGATGAGAATTGATTTTGAATATTTAGGAGTTAGGGGCGCCTGGGTGGCTCCGTCGGGTAAGCGTCCAACTTTGTCTCAGTTCATGATCTCACAGTTCGTGAGTTCGAGCCCCGCATCTGGCTCTGTGCTAACGGCTCGGAACCTTGATCCCACTTCAGATTCTATGTCTCCCTCTCTCTCTGCCCCTCCCCTGCTCACACTCTGTCTCTATCTCTCTCTCTCAAAATTAAATAAACATTTAAAATAATTTAGAAGTTAGTGATAACTGCCATGATAGCTCTCCCATGAGAGGTGGTTCTCAAATGTGAGCAGACATTAGGATTATCTTCAGGGTTTTTTAGTACTGAGATTATTTGGCCCATCCCCAGTGTTTCTGAGGTGAGGCACAATAATTTGCACTTCTGTCAAGATCCCAAGTGATGTTAATGCGGCTGGTCTGGGAATATATTTTGAGAATGATGACCACATTAGAGGAGGATAATGGAAACCAAATTATAGCTGGTGGAGAATGGACAAGGCCCTGATAAATCAGAAGCAGGGAGGATTCACTACTACGTGGGTAAATTTTGAGATAGAGGAAAAGAAAGGGGATAGGCTTAAGAACAGTAGCCAAGAGGAAGGAAGCAGAAGAGATTGTGACAGGTGACCAACCACATATTCTCCATGCGTGTAGAGGAGAGGTTTTGAGTGAGTAAGGGTTTGGGGAATCCTTGTTTCTTGAACAACTTACTAAACATCAATCTTTAGCCTGAAAAAGTCGATGCTACTTCAACTGCATAAGTCATAATCATAGAAGAATTTGGGCATTGAGAGTCACTGGAAGACTCCGACAAAGAGAAGGGAAAAGAAACCCTAACTGGTAGTATGACGCACTGATTCAGAATGCCTCTGAAGCTTCATTGCTTACCACATTCCTGTAGTGGTGTACCTTAGTGAAGCCCAGTATCTGGTGTAATTTTTAAAATGCAGTTTGTCAGAAATGTTGTTATCTATTTTAACTCTTATTATGAAGAGTGCCTCTGATATGCCATCTTGAAGGTGCATCTATATCTTGCTATCCTGATTGTACACCATTAATAAAACACTGACTCCAATATTCTAAAATTCTCATGTCATCCTAGATATGGATATTTAATTTAGCTTTTAGTTTCATCCACATAAATGATATTTAATTTCATTACTTCATGAAAGACTCCCTGAAACACATTTATCTCTTTTAATGATAAGAGAAATTATAAATTATAATAAACTTGTGTTGAACAGGCAGAGAATTAAGCATCTTTTCACAAATAACTTTATTTTTAAAAGTCACCTGACTGCCATAAAGTACACTCATGCAGTTCAGACATATATTCTGGAGGTAAATGCTATTTTCATCATGTAGTTGGTCTATTAAATGCTCCTTTGACTTTTCAGGCAAACCTAAAAGCATTATAAATTGCCTATCCAATAAAGAGAGGAAACTTATCATCTATCTTCCGCCTGTTTTTTTTTTTTGCCTTCACCAAATAATTCAAATATAGTCTGTAGAAAATGTGATTGCAAAGTAACAAATTTGATAATTGTGAGTGGCTTGTAGCTGAAGTCTCACTACTACTCATTCCTTTTCCATCCACTGCCCACACGCACCTGCCTGATGTTATCCTTTGCAATTCTTTGGCAGAATGTTGCCCCTACTACATTATACATTCAGTGCAGTTGTAATCTTATCAGTTGAGTATACAGGCACATGACAAAATGACTTGTATTTTCCATCCTTGTTTTAAAAAATTAATATATGTAAATGTTCCAAAGCCTTTAGACTCTTCTATAAGATATTTAGGTTGTGCCCCAGTTAGTAGCCTTGTGACCTAAAAGAATCCTAACTCCTATCCAAGGAGAGGCTATAAATACAGGAGACTTGGCTCTCAGAAGAGGAAAAAGAAATCCAAGGCTCCTGTTGTCTGTTATCAGTCCAGAAGGGCTTCATTTATTGCAATGTCGGGCTCTGTGTGGTACCTCCACTATAAAAAAAAAAAAAAAGATTTATCTGTAGGTTCCCTCTAGATATGTCATTCCTGAAAATGTAATCTGTTTGAAGTGTGATGCTATTATAATATTCTGGTCTGGGGAAAAGTAGGTGTCTCTGAAGTAGCCTATTTCATTTAATTTAGCCTAATTAAGTTGTCATTAGTACAGGCTCCCTCCTGGGTTGTTAGTGGCTCCAGGGTAAAGGCCTTTGTCTTCTTCAGTGTATATCCACAGCTTCCAGGTGGGGACTCTGCACGCAGTAGGTAATTTATGAAGACCTACTGATAGGTTAGTATGTGGGGAGTGAAGTCCGTTGGCCTGTGGCCTTTTCTTTAATTCTCACCACTCTGAAGGTAGGTAAGATAGTCTCCCCTTTACATCTCAGGAAAACCAAGGGCCAAACAGCTTTAAGCAGAGCCTTCCCAAAGCACATTTCTAAGGCACACCTTGGGAAGGCACAGCACATCAGAGGTGGCACTTCCTGCCCATTTGCTTGTGCTGTGCTGCCAGCTCTTTGCAGCTACTCAGGACCTGACCTGTCATGAACCAGAATCTCCGGGGGGGGGGGGGGGGGGGGGCTGAACTTACTGTAATATCAACTTTCTGTAAAGTGCCCACCTTTCAGCTCAGATATTAACTTGACAGTTTAGGCCAGAAATGCCCAAGTGGATGCTCAGTTCATTGTGTCTCTATTGATTTGCCTATGTATTCTGTAAGAGGGCTTTTGCTTAGCAAATGGCAGAAATGGAAGAGAGTGGCAATGTGTCCAACCAAAATTAATACTAAATCATTAAGCTAACATTTTCTCTTTGCTATTCCATGTCAGTGGAAAGAGATTTTGTTAAGTAGGCTCAACTCGTATACTAAAGACACAAATGCGATACTTTCTGGTTAGTTGGTTTCTCGACTCCTGTATCTATGAGATTTCAAGATTGACAATTTAGGGAAGTTTATTAGATGAAGATGAGAGCACAGACCTCAATCTGTGCTTCAGTATACAATCTTAGCTCTTGAATTCCCATCAATAATTCTACATAAAAGTTTATCATCATCTTCTTCTTCATCCTAGATACTACCACTGAACTGAGCATTTTGTACATTGAAGACATTGAACAAATACCTGATATTTGTTATCTTGTGTAGTCCTCACCATGCCTCATGAAGCAAGTGTGTTAGCTCAGAGAAGTTTAGTCATTTGCTCAGCATGGCACCCACCACTAGGGGGATGTACAACTAAGACGTAAACCTTCTTCAACTTCAGAGTCCATCATTCTATATGAAAAATTACCCATTATATTGTGAAAAGCAAAGCTCTTTATTAACTCAAGTTTTTTTAGGGTGATATCGCCAAGGTATTATTTCCCAAGTCACCAGAAACATGTAGTGTCTAAGAAGCAGCAGAATCAGAAACCCAACTTGGGACTCATGCTTTCCAGCCTGGTGGATTTTGCACTATGTATTTCTTCTTGCACTGTGGAAGAAGATCCTCAGTGATGTCTAAACACAGTCTGGGATGGGAGTGTTTGTTGAAGAATGGCCAGTTGTCATCCAGCCACAGAGAAACAGACCCTTGTTCCCAGAGCCACCAGACTGGCAGGTGGAGTAGCATGTGGTACATCATCCTCAGCATTGGGAGCCTGACCAGCCATGGTCTTCTCAAGGAGAGATCAGACCAAGACTGTTTTAAGATGTATATTAGTTTCCTAATTAGTTTGCTATTGTGATAGATTCCTGAAAACTTAGCTGCATAAAACAACACAAGTTTATTCTATAGGCCAGTAGTCCAAGGTAGGAGACTTAACTGGTTTCTCTGCTCAGGGTCTCTCAAGGCTAAAGTCCAGGTATTGGTTGTCCTGGGCTTTTCTTGAGGCTTTCAGGGAGAATCTTCTTCCAGGTTCATTCAGGTTGCTGGCATAATTTAGTTCTGTGCAGTTTTTTTACAGGCTCTTAGACAAAGGTCATTCCCAGCTTCTAGAGGGTGCCTGCACTTCCTGGATCCTGGCCCTCCCTCTTCATCCTCAAAGATAGCAATAGCCTGTTGAGTCTCTCTGACCACCCCCTACCTTTTGCCTCATCTTTGCTATCTCTAGCTGGAGAAAGTTCTCTCCTTTTAAATGGCTCATATGACTAGGTTGGGTCCACCTGAGTAAACCAGGATGCTCTCCTCTCTAAAGGTTCCTTAATCCTGCTTAAATCTACAAAGTCCCTTTTGCCATGTCACATAACATATTCACAAGTTCCAGTGATTAGTGTGCATACATCTTTGAGGAGACATTCTGCCAACCAGAAGAGCACAGACCTCTGACCACATTTGATTTGTTTATATCATTTAACAGCGTATAATATGGACCAGCCTGTGTGATGGAAGCTATCCAGTCCATGCTTTGTTCTTCTGCTTCTGCTCAGCTACCCCAGTGAAGACCGATTCACACATTCCCCACCCCAGTTGGTGTCTCAGGTGTTTTGTTTTTAAGATATCTTTTGAATATCTTTATTCCATCCTAATGTTTTTAAAGTACAGTTCCTCTGCTTTTGATCACTTTCAGATTAGCCTCCATGGTACTCAAGAAGTTATTAATAACACTCTATTTGCCTGGCAGCTTCTCCAAAGCATTTCATGCACACCATTTTTTGTAAGCTTCCTAACCACCCTGCAAGGTCAGTAAGATGGGGATCATGATGATTATTCCATTTTAAAACCCTTAAAAAGGTGAGTGATTTGTGGAGGGTCACACAGCTGATAAGCAACAGAGCCAGGATTTAGGCACCCCAATTACACATCCTAGCTTCTTTCAGGAGTCTCTCTTCTCTTCCTTCCACTTCTTCTGGCCCCTCCTCATTTTTCAATGAATCATTTTCATTACCCTGTTCTACTCTCTCTCCACCATTTCCACATTTCTTTTAAATTGTACTACTACAAGCTGTTGCTGAAAGCTGCCATTTCATTCCCATAGAGTATTTATGCCTGATTTTTCACAGCTTTATTTGTTTTGATCCATGCTGAGCACTGTACCCAGCTGGATTTAATTCATAGTTGTTGCACGCAGAGCCCAGATTCTATAAGAATGTGAACTTTGCAAAGTGTAATCCGATTAGTGCTGCAGACTAGAGATGTGTGGGAGGTAAAAGCTCTATTATGAAAAGCCTCTGGGCCAATGTCCTCTTTCTTGAACGAATTTAAAGGCAATCAGATGAAATAAAGCCAAGAGTTATGGGGAAGGCCACCAGCTTAGCCTAGGAAGTATAATTTATGAGTCCATTTAAGGACTAAATCATTAAACTTGGACAAGTTGTAGATGCTGGTGAAGCACAATTAACTTTCAATTGAAAATAAAGAAATCTTAAGAGACAAGCAGGTTGTTCAAACTCTTATTTTGGGGGGAAAAGACTGTAATAAGAGCCAGTACTTAGTTTACACCAGACACTCTTCTGGAGACTTTATATACATAGTGATTAGCTAATCACCACAACCCTATGAATTGAGTATCATTGTCCTGCCCACTTTATAGATAAGGAAATTAAGGCACAGCAAAGTTAAATAACTTGGCCAAGGTCACACTGCTAATATTTACAGAACCAGGATTTGAATCTAGGCACTTCACCCCCATGTTCTCAATTACTGTGTCATACTACCTCTCAGCATCATGTCACTATACTTCATGTGTCCTTAAAGAGATGGTGAGGGAGGAGAGGACCAGGAGGAGAAAGGATAGAGGAGATGGGAACTTTTACCCCTTCTTAGGGCCTTGAGCCCTTCCACTGTACTGTTCTTTTCTGGGTACGTGACAATGAGTAGAATCTTTATTTCTGTGTGTGTATAGACGGTAGGTATGAGTTGTCTTTGAGAGGAAGGACCTAGAGAAGCTATGAGATGCTTTCTACTTTGAACTTCGAAGGGTTCCAAAGAAAGGCCTGCCACCAGGCACAATGGACTTGTAGTGAGGCTGGAACTCTGCTGAGAATAAAAGAAGTGGCAAAAGAGTGAACCATTATTTTTCATCTTGGAGCGGACTGGCTATGTAAAAAGTAATTCCTTCACCTGGGAGTTTCATTGAAAAGGATAAATTGCCATTTAAAATTTTTTTTAATTAGAAAAAAAAAAAACCTGCCCAAACTCCATGTGTTTTTAATTACTAGACTGAAAAGGCATTTAGATATTTTCTTCTGTAGAGCAGTCTATTCCTTCTGTAGCCCTCAAGTGAAGATTTCTAGTATGAATTACTTTGATAGGATGATCCCTAAAATCAAGAATTCAAAACCTGAATTCTGTTCCTGGCTTTATTCACTGGCTGGGTAATTTGAGCTTGATACTTACTCACCATGGGTCTCTTTTGGATGTGTAAAATGAGTATGGTTCCTGTTCATTCTACCTCATGGAGATGCTACTTGATATGTGCTTTTGGAAAATACTTTCTTTAGTGGTATAGATACCACAGGTAGCAAAGTTGTTTTAAAGTGTGCTGTGGATTTTGCTCCTTCTAGTGGTTTTCTGTGAATGATTGACAGTTTGGTCACTTGGAAGACAGATGTTTTCATCAGCAGAAGTCAGAGGGAATGGGGAGGGGGCCAAGGGAAATCTGTGGCTTGTAGACCACCTGTAACAACTCTGTTTTCTGTGACTTGGCATCATTGTGCACTCTGGCCAAAATGACATGTGTGTGTGGGTCATCATGTCCCAGTATCTTGGGAGCCATGGAGTCAGCTTGAAGGACAGATACGAAAGCTGAACAGTCTGCTGTCTGCTGAGAGGCAGCTCAGGGATGATGTGAGAGGCAGGAAACAAATCATGACATCACGCTCTCTGCACACAGTCAACCCACTGGGATGTGCTGTCAGCTTCCCTGCCAAAAGTTAACTACAGCTTGACCTCGTCCCTAAGCAAGGAAACTTTCCAAATACAAAATAAGTTTCTAGAACCTACAGAACATAATAAGCTGAGGTCTCTGCTGCTTTGCTTAAGGGGCTATCCAATTCCTTCCCAGAGCCTTCAGTCTTGGTCATTTATTGGCATGTGGGTGGACATTTAACTCTCGGCTACTATTTCATAGACAATGATATTGAGGCCCCTTAGTGAGATCTTAAAAAACACTTGAGTTGAGGCTTTCTTCTTTCTGTGTATAAAATTGGGGTATCATGAGTACAGTGAGAGTGCCTAAGGTGTGTGGTGTCATAATTACAGCTCTATGGAGACTTCCATCCTGTGTTTTGGGACAATGCTGATATGCTGTACCCTTTGGTTTTTTGCCTTTCATGTACAGGATCGATAAACAAATAAGCAGGTTTCGGAGATGGTTACCTAAGAAGCCCATGAGGCTGGACAAGGAGACACTGCCAGACCTGGAGGAGAATGACTGCTACACTGCCCCTTTCAGCCAGCAAAGGATCCACCAGTGAGTGTTTCGTGTGAAAGCCTTTGTCTTACTAAGGACATGCAACTGTGGTAGAGCCTTCTCCTGCACGCCTTTGAGTCCTTGGCATGTGGAAGGAACAGCTTAGTGCCCTTCTTCCCTGAAAGCCCTGTGAGTGTTCATATCCTTTTGTATTAGGGTAAGCTAACTGTTCTAACAAACAATCCCTGTATCTCAGTGGCTTGACACAATAGAACATGCATTCATATGTGTGTTGGGTGAACAACCTTCTTCTTGGTGATTCCGAGACCCAGGCTTCTTCTGTTTTATGGCTTTGCCAGTCCCTATTGCTCAGAGCCCCTAGAGGCTCATCAACATCTAACCAGCAGACAGGGAAACTGGTCTACCCCTTGCCCTATTGAAAAGAGGGCTGGTTTGTTTGTTTTAATCAATCTCCATTCACTTCTCAGTTTCCTTTTCTTCAACAACCCACCAAGTTGCCCCAGGAAAAGCCATATCCCTTAGCAGCCCACTTGCTGGCTCATCTGTCAGACAGTCTCCAAACAGTAATTTGTCACTTTTGATATACTGAGGGGGGTGGGGCAGGAGGGGAGGGGGGCTAAGTAATTGAGCCTTTGAGGAACTGCAAAAGTGATAGGGAGTTGACTCTGAAGCTTCTGAGATGGCAAGAAATCAGGTGGCAGGGTCAGTGGTAGGAAAGAAGACATGCCAAAGACTGTAAGCAGCTAGGCAAAAACAGTCTCTTAGAAGGCAAATAGATAAGTTGGGCATAGCCTTGTTCTCAGCCCGACATCAGGAATTCCTGGCTCTCCCTGCTCCAGCCATAGAGACAGCCTCAGTAAAAATGACTTACCCAAGGGGAGGGAAAGGATGACATCTTTAAAAAATAGGTTTTAGGGGCGCCTGGGTGGCGCAGTCGGTTAAGCGTCCGCCTTCAGCCAGGTCACGATCTCGCGGTCCGTGAGTTCGAGCCCCGCGTCAGGCTCTGGGCTGATGGCTCAGAGCCTGGAGCCTGTTTCCAATTCTGTGTCTCCCTCTCTCTCTGACCCTCCCCCGTTCATACTCTGTCTCTCTCTGTCCCAAAAATAAATAAACGTTGAAAAAAAAATAGGTTTTAGGGCACCTGGGTAGCTCAGTTAGTTGAGTGCCTGACTCTCGATGTCCGCTCAGGTGATGATCCCATAGTTCATGAGATTGAGCCTGTGTCAGGCTCTGCGCTCTCAGAGCTGCTTGGGATTCCCTCTCTCCCCCTTTCTGCATCCCTCCCTAGTTCGTTCATTCATTCATTCTCTCTCTCTCTCTCTCTCTCTCTCTCTCTCTCTCTCAAAATAAATTTAAAAAATAGGTTGCTAACTTTGAGGAAAAAAGATAATAAACCAAAGGGCAATTGTCAAGTTGCAGGGAACATACAATTGGGGGTTTGTTTCAGCAACAGAAAATCAGTTAATGTCTTTGGACTTTAAGAGGGTGAAGGAGAAAAGAACAAGAGTAAATGTTCTGCATCAAAATATATAATGTATTAATGCAAAGGAAGGAACCTTGTAAGCCTCTGAAATAGCCAAACTCTGGATCCCCACAAGTCAGATTGATGCCAACCCAGCCACATTATGTGAACATTTAAAAGACTTTGAAGAAGATCTAAAACTCACAACTTGGCCTCAGAATCCTAGTTAAATCTTCCACAGGAAATAGGAAATGAAAAGGGTTTCATGTTAACTTACAGATTATAACATATGGGTTTTTTTAAGAGCAAAAGACAGATGAAAGCGGACATGTTCCTGCTCTTAATTTAAACCTTTGCTATGCCTATTCTGTTCATCTTGAAGTTTCTTAGACAAGTGGTTGTATGTTTTAAATCTTCTGGAGTAGAGGCTGATTTACATGCAGAATTTTCCCTTTATTTCTCACCTGCCTAAGAGAGTATCTAGCACAGTTCAGGAACATCTCATGGTCTTTGGATGGATAGGTGGATGAATGGATACGTAGGCGGCTAGATGAGTGGAAGAATCAATGAAATACACGGTATGTGCCTGGGGTTTTGCTTTACTTCAAAGGGATATAGTTAAGTAGAAGAGGAAGGTTTGTCACTACTCATCTTCTTGCTGGTTACATTTCCTGATGTTCTTTCTTGCTTTAGAACAAATTTGTAGCAGGGTTCTCAAAGTCAGAAGCACCTGGGCACCCATCAGGATCTCTAGGGAATAGAACCAAGAATCCTATCTTTATAAGTATTTTAAAGTATATGATAAATTAAGGATAATAGTTTGTGGGATCACAGAGGTATTTAGCCATCTCTATTACAAATTTGAGAGGCCTTTTTGATGTTTGGGCATCGATTCACCGAGTAGTTGATTCAAGTAGCTGTCACTTATTTTATGTCTACTTCTTGCCAGGCACCATCTGGGTACAGAGGATATAAAGATAAATACAGAGTCTTTACCCCAGCCTAGTAAAGATAGAAGACCATTTTGAATAATTGTAAACAGTATGATGGGTGTGCCTTAAAAGAAAGAGTGCTCCATACTCCAGATTAGGAGGGAGGTTCTAAGAAATAAGGGTTGAACACACAAAAAATAATGCTTGAGGTGGGTCTTACCTATGTCCAGGTATGTAAGTGGGGGGAGGGGGTGAGGGGCGGAAGCATATCTCAAGAGAGAATAACGTGTGTACAAAAGTAAACAAGCACTAAACAATGAGGTGTTTGAAGAACTACAGGTGGTTTTCTGTGAATGGGAAGAGTATGAGAAAACTTGGTGTTATTGTTTGAAAAAAGAGAGTGATCAGTGGAAGATGAGCTTTCAAGATAGGAGAACCAAGGAGGAAAAAGCAGAGGGACTGCTGGAATGAAGGAAACATGAACCAGGCCTCAGTGGCACCAAAAGGGTAGTTTAGGCAGTTCCATCATGCAGTTGGGAGATGAAGGATTAAACAAGGGTCTATGAGCATCATTGGGCAGTGGGGATTTCTTTCGCCTTGAGAATTGTCATGCCACACAGCCAACATCCCTTTTGCGGAGATGGGGTGGGGTGGGGTGTATGAACTCAGGTAAAAGATGAGGGCATGGGGCGCCTGGGTGGCGCAGTCGGTTAAGCGTCCGACTTCAGCCAGGTCACGATCTCGCGGCCCGTGAGTTTGAGCCCCGCGTCAGGCTCTGGGCTGATGGCTCAGAGCCTGGAGCCTGTTTCCGATTCTGTGTCTCCCTCTCTCTCTGCCCCTCCCCCATTCATGCTCTGTCTCTCTCTGTCCCAAAAATAAATAAATGTTGAAAAATTAAAAAAAAAAAAAAAAAAAAGAGGGCATGTTCCGGATAGGTCTTTTTTTTTTTACCCATTTTTAATTTATTTATTGTTTAATTTACATCCAAGTTAGTTAGCATAACAGACAAACAACATCCCTTTAATAAATGTGTAAAAGTAAGACTTATAGAGCACTGACTGTCAAGTTAGAAGTGATTGGTACACGAGCACCCAGGTGGCTCAGTCAGTGAAGTGTCTGACTTTGGCTCAGGTCATGATCTCATGGTTCGTGGGTTTGAGCCCCACATTAGGCTCCACGCTGGCAGTGCAGAGCCAGAGTCTTCTTAGGATTCTTTCTCTCTGTCTTTCTCTGCCCCTCACTCCACTTGTGCGTTCTCTTTCTCTCTCTCTCTCCCCCTCCCTCTCTCTCTCTCAATAAACTTTTAAATAAACTTTTAAATAATGAAATGATTGGTACAATCAGAAAAAAAATCCCCCAAAGATGCTTCCCTAAGGTGACATTAATGGGTTTAAAGTAATTAGAAGTAGCTGATAAATGGGCTGTAGGGGTTATAATATGATTTCTTGATTTTCCAAATGCAGTCCAGAATCCCATGTGACTTCTTGGTTTTGCAGACTATTTAATATTGTGTTTGTCTAGGAATAAGAGAGAATAATAGATATTTGTGTGTGTGTGTGTGTGTGTGTGTGTGTGTGTGTGTGTGTGTATACACACATGAATGTAGTGGAAAAAGAAAGAAAAAAATTAGGAGGTTAATGTGCTCAAAGTGGAAAACATGTCTTAAAAATATTTTGCACTCAGGATAAAACCCAGACTCCTAAGTTGGCTCACTAGCTCCTGCTTCCATTCCCCTGTTGAGCACTTTGGCCATAATGCACTGCTCTGACCTTCTTAACTCATGATGCCCTCTTGTCTCCTGTTGCACATGGTCTTCCTCTGCTTGGTGTACCCTTCCCTTTAGGCTCCCTTCTTTCAGGTTTAAGTAGATGTGTTTCCTTCAGAAAACCTTCCAAGATTTCCTTCCTCCACCCCCAATTCTGGGTGAGGTGCATTCTTCTATATCTGATAATATTTCTTTTTTCTATCATAGTTCTTAATATATTATCATATAGACTATAACGTCCTTGAAAGACTAGATCTGTGTCATCATTTTTTGAATCTCATAGCTGGTGCTTGATAATGATTTATTAAATGAGAAGTGAGTACATAAAAGTGAAAATAGAACAATTATGCGAGCAAAGAATATAGATGGTATATATAGACAATTAGATCACTGCACACTCATTTCAAACCAAATTCAATTCAACACATTCTCTCCTCTAGTGTGGTCCACTTCCATTGTCCCCAGTCCAATTTATGGCACTAATATTTGTGCAGTTGCTGAAATCAGAGTCAGGAACCTATTCTAATCCTCTTCTTCACTTCCACTTCCCACATCCACTACATTTCCAAGGGCTGATGATTTTACAAGCTAAGTGTCTCTGTAATCTAACAATTTTGTCTATCTCCACCATCATTATCTCACTTCTAAAACCTAGAGGTAATATAACAGATCTCGCTGGTTTTATCCTTGCCCACCTTCAATCCATTCTCCCAAGTGCAAACAGAAGGATGTTTTCAAAATACACATCTACTCATGTCACTTGACCCTGTTTAAAAACCTTGGAATAAATACCAAAATTACTGAAGTGACCTACAAGGCCTTGGATGGCCTGGCCACGTGGTCAATTCCTCTCTAACCTCGTCTCCCTTCACTGTCTCCCACCCTCACTTCTTATGTTTTGAACATTTAAAATTTATTACAAATGCAGTAAGTTAAACGCTCATAGAAAGTGCAAATTACCGGGGCGCCTGGGTGGCTCAGTCGGTTGAGCGTCCGACTTCAGCCCGGGTCACGATCTCGCGGTCTGTGAGTTCGAGCCCTGCGTCAGGCTCTGGGCTGATGGCTCAGAGACTGGAGCCTGCTTCCGATTCTGTGTCTCCCTCTCTCTCTGACCCTCCCCCGTTCATGCTCTGTCTCTCTCTGTCTCAAGAATAAATAAATGTTAAAAAAAAAAAAAGAAAGTGCAAATTACAATTAAAATTTTAATGTGACTAAAACTCTTGAACACTATACTTTGAAGAGTAGGCAAAATAACTATAATTATAATGTTTTCTAAATTTGTCACTTTATACCAAAACTATTCAAAATTATTGATGCTCTTATTTCTTTACTATTTTGATAAATATTCTTAAATGTCTGTAGGATTACAATAAAACTTTTAATTTAACTTAAAATTATAGTAGTTTATATTGTCATTATCCCAGGATTACAAGGTCTTTGCTGGTTCCAAAAATAATCCTCCCAATAAAACAACTCCAGTATCGTCTCACACTACTTTGGTTCTAGGACCTGGATTATCAACAAGCTAATTTCTGATGTGTAAATGGGACTGATTGCTTGTCCCAAATTGATTTGAACCAGACCTACTGAGCATTTGGCAAGGTCCCTTATGAAACTATACTTTATTTGTTATATTAGTGACATGATTTGAATTCTGCAATTAGATATTTGCAATTATGATCCAGATACATAGAGCCTCTCTCACTTCTTCAGATGCACTCTCCCTCAGGGCATTTGCATACACGGTTTTCTCTCTCAGAATTCTCTTCCCATTTCTTCCCTTTCCCCCTAGTTTACTCTTACTAATCCTTCAAAAACTAACTCCAGAACTCTTCCCAGGGAAGCCCTCATCTCCTCCTTCCAAAGACCAGGTCTCCTTGCTGTATTCTCTTTTAGTCACATGTTTCCTATGGAGCATTTTTTTTATTTTCAATTCCATAACTATATAATTATTTGGGCAAAATATGATTAATACCTCTCCAGAAAACTGAACTGCATGGAGGCATATGCTATGTCTGGTTTTGCTCATAATTATCCTCCAATACCTAACACAATGCCTAGCATACCATAGATGCTCAGTATTTGTCCATTAAATGAATGGAGTAAGGATGAAAGTAATAAAAACAACACAGGATAATCTAATCATGAACCTTTACACTCTGAACTACCTTGTACAAAAAATTAAAGTCGAGAATAAATTCAAAAACAAATAGCCTAGCATTCTATTTCAATATCTATCAATATTTGAGAAACAATAAAAGCAAATCTGTGAGTATACATGTCTATAAGAGACATGATGCCATCAGTCATTTTATATATCGCCAAAGGTGGACCTACACATAGGAAAACTCTTACTAGATGCCAAACACTATTTTAAGACCTTAATCCTTACAACAACCCTATAAGAGAGGAGGTATTATTGCCACCCTTTTATAGATAAGGAAAGTAAAGCACAAGCAGGTTAAGGAATCTGTAGTAGGTCACATAGGTAGGCTAGTCCACCCAATGAAACAACTCCCAAATATCAGTGCTTTAGCACTATTGAAGTTTATGTGTGGTTCACATCATTGTCTAGTGTAGGCTACCATAAGGAAGGAAGCGCAGTGTCTCTGTTCCATGCAGTCATTCAAGTACCCAGGCTGCTTCTTTCTAGTAACTGCCATCCCCTGGATCCCTTGCATCTGGTTGACACACGGGAAAAGAGAGATGAGTAATTTTGTAGGAAGCTTATATGGGCCAGGCTTAAAAGTGATTTACTGCACTTATACCCACATTTCATGGGCCAGAGTTCAGTCATATGGTTACCCCAAATGCAAGGAATGCTAACGTCACTAGTCTATCTGTATGCCCAAGAAGGAAAGTGAAACAGATTTGCTGAACAACTAGGCAGTCTGTCTCAGTGATGGAGTAGGAATTTAGATTCAGACAGGGAGGCTTCAGACTCCACACTCTTAAGCATTACACTCTACTACCTGTGTACTGTTGATATTTTGGACCGAATAACTCTGTTGTAGGAAGCTGTCTTGTGTGTTGTAGGATCGTTAGGATGTCACTGGCCTCTACCCATTTGATGCTAGCAGCTGCTCCCTCCCTGCTCAGTTATTATAATAAAAAATGTCTCCATACATTGCCAAATTTTCCTTGCCATGGTTGGAGGGGTGGGGATGATGGATGGGCTCAAAATCATACCACTCTCTCCACTTGAGAACTATTGTTCTACTGGTTTTTATTACATGACATCCTTCAGGCAGGACCACCCACTCTCTAGATCAATTAAACTCTAGTTGCGTCTGATAATTATGATAGACAAATCTATTTAAGATTTAATTTTTTCCTCAGCACCTCCTTGCCTGTGAATGTTGGCTTCCTTGAGTATCATTGCCCTTCATTTTTACAATGGCATTACCAGTAATATCCTTGAGGCAATTACTTGTTAAGGTTGGTACTTATAATAAAGGTTTTTGCTGGTAGACCGAGAAAAGGAAATGTAGAAAAGATTTATGCCACTTTTTATAATAGATATATAATATATACTTTCAAGAAATAGATCAATTCTGAAGTGCCTTTCAGGAAAAAGTTTGTGCTAGATATACACAGAAAAAACCGTTTCTCCCTGTAATTTGATTCCTGTTATTACCATTAATTTATTTTTATGAAAACCTGTAAAAAATGAGGTAAAATTAAATATTGACCATTTCCTAATAGAATATTCTGAAATTTATGTTTGTGGTATGTGCATATGTTTAAATAGGTACTCATTCATTCACACGCTGCATGCCTGTTATTTTTCTGTGTGCTTGGGAACCAACTGTGAATAAATAGGCCAAGATCCTTGCTCTCCTGGAGCTTAGCTTGTAGTTGGGGCTAACTGGCAACAAACTATAAACTAGTGGTTCTCAATAGGGGCATGATTTGGCAAGATCTGGAAACACTTTTGGTTGTCACAGTGGAAGTAGAGAGTGCCACTGGTATCTAGGGGATGGAGGGCAGGGATGCTGCTAAACATCCCTCAGTACACAGGTGACCCCCACAACAAAGAGGTCTCTAGCCACACATGTCAGCAGTGCTGAGGTAAACATTTTTAAAAAATCAATTGTAAAACATGTTAGAATGTGATAAGTACTATGGAAAAGGAAAAAGAGGAGTAGGGGTTAGAGAATGAAGAACAGTGGCATGGGGAGGTGGATGCAGGTTAAATTTTCAAAAGACAGTGTTTATATTCTTCAGGAGGCCTCATAGAAGTCGTGATTGGAAAAAGACTTGAAGGATACCCAAAGGGTATAAAAATACAGATTTGGAGGGACACATGAAGCCAGTGTTTACAGCAGCATTATCAACAATAGCCAAACTATGGAAAGAGCCCAAATGTCTATCAACTGATGAATAAAGAAGATGTGATATATATATACATACATATATATATATGTGTGTGTGTGTGTGTATGTGTGTGTGTGTATACACACACACACATACACACACACACACACATACACACACTATGGAATATTACTCAACCATCAAAAAGAATGAAATCTTGTCATTTACAATGATACGGATGGAGCTAGAATGTATTATGCTAAATGAAATAAATCAATCAGAGAAGGACAAATGCCATATAATTTCACTCATATGTGGAATTTAAGAAACAGATGAACATATTGGAAGCGGTGGGAAGAGAAGAGAGGGAAACAAACCACAAGCGACTCTTAATGATAGAGAACAAACTATGGGTTGATGCAGGGAGGTGGGTGGAAGATGGGCTAGATGGGTGACGGGTACTAAGGAGGGCACTTGTGATGAGCACTAGGTGTTGTATGTAATTGATGAATCACTGAATTCAGCTCCTGAAACCAATACTGCCCTGTATGTTAACTAACTAAAATTTAAATAAAATTTAAATAAAAATGGGAAACAAAGACCTGAAGGAGATAAGAGGGAAGTACTTAGAGGGAGTTCCAGGTAAGGGAACAACCAAAGTACAGACCCTAATCTGTGAGCACATTTGTGTGTTTGGGGGGAAAGTAAGATCCTGTGGCTGGAAAAAAATGATGATACAGTCAACAGTGATGAGTTAGAAAGGAAAGAGGGAGGCTGATTATATACCGCCTTGGCTGTTACAAAGGAAAGAGATAGTCTAATCTAACTATTGAAAGTATCATTGTGACTACTTTGTTAAGAACAGGCTGTAGCAAAGAGTAGAAGCAGGAGCCAGTAAGGAGGCAACTGCAGACATCCCAGTGAGAGAATTTCTAGCTTTTGAAAGTCTACAGTGAAAATCACATCACATATAACTCAGTATCAACCAATTTCCTTGCAAAGGTTGGTTGTACACAAAACATTTTAGTTTGTGTCCTGTGCATATATGAAATAGACATGATAAAAAGACCCTTTGAAATGAAATTTGCCTACATGCCTTTATCCCCTTGCTAGACTGTGAGCTACTGAGGGCAGGAAGTTCCTGCCTGACAGCCAGTGGCACTCAGGGTATGATTTTGATCATAAGACCTAACAGAATAGGAAAGGGGCACAGCGGAGTTGGCACTATTGCCACTGCTGGAGGATGGAGATGGGACTTTAGAGTCTGGTTCTCTTATTTAAACCTGCAATATCCACATGAGAAGTTGAAAACCATAGTCAAATAGTCAATTGTGGTCTCCATGTTCTACTTGAATTTACCCTTGGCTTATTGATTTGTTTTTAGTCTCAATTTTGCTAATAGACTTTCCTATCAAGTTTTTTGGCTATTAAATTCTATTATCAGGATTAATGCCTGACCCCAAGATCCTGAAATCCTGTATCATATATTTTAATTCATTGTCATGTGCATATGTGAAATGTAATTGTGTACATAAAAGACCACTTGATATGAAATTGGCTTACGTGCCTTTTTCTCCCCTTATAAATTATGAGCTAGGGAATTTTAAAAAAAGTCTAGAGAATAACAAAACAACACAGCTCTTAGTGCTAAGAAAGCACTGACCATGGAAATCTTGGTGCTGGGGCCAATGAGGGCTGTTAAGGACAGGAGGAAATTGCTGAAGGGTTGTTGGTGGGAGGTTCTCTGTAACCTCCGTTTGATTACCTTCTTATTGGTTAACCTTCTCAGCTGCATAAGCCAGAAAACCATGGCAGTGAGGTATGGATGGTAGTGATCAGTCAAATAACTGTCTGATGGTCATCTTCAAGTAGTGGTAGCAACAATTGCAAGGATAAAAGGTGATAGTGGCCACTATTTATAAACAACTCCTGTATTCCAGAGTTGCACCATAGACTCATTACAACTCTGAGGATGCAGTGGTATGATGAGGGTCACAGAGACTGAGTGGTTTGCTCATAGTCACTCCAGTCAATGGCAGATGAATGAACAGGAGAAAAGTGTGTTTTCTCTATAATGCTGACACCTCAGGTACGTGCCACATGGGCAGAACCAAAGTACACTTTATTTTCCAGTCGCATTAAACTAGTGTGAACAGGTGCATACAAACATATCTGATTGCCTTTGGAATTTGTTAAAGCATTTGGGGGCGGATGTAAACAAACAAATGAAATGGTAAAATGTAAGTAAATATTCTTAACCAAGGAGAATATTATTTAGAGTAGGCACTCAAGTTCAGGGGGGGAAAAGGCTCAGATTTGCAGGCCTCAATGGCCTATGTATCTGTAATGGTTCATCAATGAGCCAGTAAATTGGGCTTTAATCATAGTGGGTAAAGCAGAGGGAGAAACACAGGAAGTCACGTGGTTCTGATTGTCAGAGAGGAAGAAAACCAATCTCTTAGTGAAGCAGAGCCTTTCTTAGCATTTTCCTAGCATTTGCAAGAAATAAAATTCTTGCACAGGAAAGGGAGGAGGGCTGTAAATAAAGCAGTGAACAATTTCCTTAGCAACCTCCTTATAGCAAACATCTTGTAGGCTTTTCCAGGGATTGTTTTTGGTATGTCCCTCAGCATGGTTCTGGAGAATTAATTGCTCGTGGCTATAATGTTTTGTAGGAATTTAGACTTGTCTTCAGCAGTATATCCTAAACTAACCTCATGTAAATCTTTGTTATTTAAACTACATTCTGCAAAAATTATAGCTGAGAATTGATTAAAAAGCAAATAGCCTCATGTTCCATTTCAATGTATATTTGTGTTTGAGAAGTAATAAAAACAACCAGTGGGTACATATTTTTATAAATCAGTATATGATACCATTTGGTCATTTTACATGGTATCACCAAGACTGGGCCTACAAGTTGCTTACCAGTCATAATTGTATGGGAGCCTAAGAATCTGACCCCACAGAAAGTTCTCCTGCACTAGACAGCTGTGGGGCCCGAGGCTGTTAGCATTAGGGTCAGTCATTTCATTGGAGCATTGTATTTCCAGAAGGCCCCTCTCAAAACTCAGACAACTTCAGAGGCAGTAGTTCAATACAACACTAGGGAGTTTGTTGAATGTTAGACCTATGAGGAAGGTATAGTCATTATCTCCATTTTTACAGAGGAGGAAAAGGCACAGAGAGGTTAAATAACTTGCCCAAGGAAACACAGCGGGTAAGTGGTAGGATGTGGATTCTAAGATAAGGCACTATGGCTCCAGTCTTATCCTTTTAACGTTATATATCAGTTTTCTATGGCTACTATAACAAATCACCATGAATTTCATGGCTTAACACAAATGTACTATGGCCCTGCAGGTTAGAAGTCTGCCATGGGTCTCACTGGGCTAAAGTCAAGGTATGGCAGTGCTGCATTCTTTTGTAGAGGCTCTGGGGGAGAACTGTTTCCTTATCCTGTCTAGCTTCTAGAGGCTGCTACACTCTTGGCTCCAGGCCCTTCCCTTCATCTTCAAAGCCAGAAACAGTGGTTGAATTCTTCTAACATCGCATTATTTCACTCTGACCCTGTTTCTGTCATCCTGCCTCCCTCTCTGACTCTTATTCTTTCCTCTCCCATTTTTAAGGATCCTTATGATTACACTGAGCCTGCCTGAATGGTCCAAGATAATCTCCCTCCCTCCCTACTCCCTACCTTAGGGTGAGCTGACAAGCAACCTTAATTCTATCTGAAATATTAATTCCCCTTTGACATATGGCTTAAAATCCCTAATACTGGGATTAGGATGTTGACATTATTCTGCCTAGCATGTCTTTATAGACTGGCCAATCTACAGAGCCCTAAGGGTCTAGAACAGAGGATAGGTAAGTTTTGACAGAAGGAAAAGAAAGAAGCAAGGAAGAAAGGATTGTGGTAATAAGACTTAAGGACATTAAATGAAATGAGTTGTGTAAAATATTTAGTCCACTACCTGGCCCAGATAAAGCACTCAATAATTGATAGACGTGGTGGTGGTGGTGGTGGTGACGGACGTGGAGAAGGAGGATGACCATAAGTACAATGAGAATTCTTGGGAAAAATCCCTAAAAAGTTGTAGTTGGTGTAAAAAAGTTTGAGGTGACAAAAACTAATTTTTGCAAAGTTAAATATCTGACCTGAACTGGCATAGCATTCCTTTTAAGCTAAATGTCGTTCAGTGTTGTGGGTATGTTATGGACAGAATGTTTATGTTCCCCACCTCCAAATTCATATGTTGACAATTCTTACTGTGATGGTATTAGGAGGTGAGACCTCAGGTTGGTGATTAGGTCATGATGGTGGAGCCCTCATGAATGGGATTAGTGCCTTAAAGAAGAGACCAGAGAGCTAGATTACTGACCACCATAGGAGAATACAATCAGAAGTCTGCAACCAGAAGAGGACCCTCACCAGACCTTGACCATACGAACACCCTGGTCTCAGATTTCCAGTCTCCAGGAAATAAATTTCAGTTGTTGAGAAGCCACCCAGTCTATGGTAATTTGTTACAGCAGCTCTAAAGGCAGGACACATTGCCATTTCACATGTATCAGAAATGTATGCACATGTGTTTTCTAAACCCTGTCAACATGGGTAGCTAAAGCCATGCATTCTTCCAGCATGTACCTTTTTCTTATTTTCTGTTTGAAGTTTTTCTGGTGTTTTCATTGATCTGAAATCTTTAGAGAGTCCTTTAGGCAAAGAGATACTGATATTGATTTAGGTAGGATTAATGTTCTTTTAGTGCCCCCATGACTTACAGCTGTCTCCGAACACTTTTTTTATTGCAATCACTTATTCAGCATTAGGATACCCAATATGCAGGTTGTTTTCTATTGATCTGTAAAGTCAAGGGAAACCCATCTATATCCTGGAAAGTTTTATACTGAAATGAAAATGAAACCAGCCACACAGCCTGAGATTTGTGTTTCTGAAGATGATGTGGCTTCTTTTAAATAGAACATAACTTAATGCATCTAGTTTAAGAGGCAAAAGATGCACCCAGTCATGTGGGTAAAATGCACCATTGGGTGTCTGGAGACCCAGTAGTTAGTTAGCTGTGTTCTCTTAGTACTTGTAGGACCAACTATGAATTCAGTTACTTAGAAACCTTTTATTTTTTTGTCATTTATCCATCTGTAAATAGTTTTTTCATTTACCAACTCATTATTTCAATAATTTTTATTGAAGTATTATTAGCATACAATGTTATATTAGTTTCAGGTATACAACATATTGATTCAACAAGTCTATGCATTACTCAGGGCTCACCATGGTAAGTGTAGTCACCATGTGTCATCATATAACATTATTACAATATTATTGACTATATTCCCCATGTTGTATTTTACACTTCTGTGACATATTTATTTTATAACTGGAAGTTTGTGCCTCCTAATCCTCTTCACCTATTTTACCTATTCCCTCATCTCCTGTCCTATGGCAACCACCAGTTTATTCTCCATATTTAAGAGTCTGTTTTTTGGATTGTTTCTTCATTCATTTGTTTTGTTTTTTAGATTCCACATATAAAAGAAGTCATATAGTGTTTGTCTTTTCCTGTCTGACTTATTTCACTTAGCATAATACCCTCTAGGTCCATCTATGTTGTCACAAATAGCAAGATTTCATTCTTTTTTTATGGATGAGTAATATTCTATTGTATATATTTATTACCTGCTCTTTATCCATTCATCCATGGATAGGCACTTGAGTTGTTTTCATATCTTGGCTATTGTAAATAATGCTGTAATAAACATAGGGGTGCACATATCTTTTGAATTAGTGTTTTTATTTTTATTAAATATCTAGTCGTGGGATTACTGGGTCATCTGGTATTTCTATTTTTAATATTTTGAGGAAACTTCATACTATTTTCCACATTCCCACCAATAATGCATGAGGGTTCCTTTTTCTCCACATCTTCTCCAACATGTATTTTTCTTGTCCATTTGATTCTAGCCATTCTGGTAAGTGTGAGGTGATGTCTCATTATGGTTTTGATTTGCATTTCCTTGATGATGAGTGATGTTGAGCACCCTTTATTGTGTCTGTTGACCATTTGTATATCTTCTTTGGAAAAATGTCTGTTCAGGTTCTTTGCCCATTTTTAAATGAGATTAGGGAGTTTTTTGATTTGGTTCGGTTTTGGGGTTTTTTGGTTGTTTTTTGGTGTCAGGTTGAATCTATTCTTTATATATTTTAGGATATTAACTCCTTATTGGATATATCATTTACAAATAGCTTCTTCCATTCAATAGGTTGTCCTTTCATATTTTTGATGGTTTCCTTTGCTGTACAAAAGCTTTTCATTTTGGGGTATTCCCAATAGTTTATTTTTATACTCATTTTCCTTGCCTGAGGAGGCATATCTAGAAAAATGTTGCTATGGCTGATATCCAGAGATTACTGCCTATGTTCTCTTCTAGGATTTTTATGGGTTCAGATCTCACATTTAGGTCTTTAGTCAATTTTGAGTTCATTTTTTGTATGGTGTAATAAAATGGTCTAGTTTCATTTTTTTGCATGTAGCTTTCCAGTTTTCCCATTATCAGTTATTGAAAAAGACTGTCATTTTTCCATTGTATATTCTTGCCTCCTTTGTTGTAGATTAATTGACCATATAAGCATGGGCTTATTTCTGAACACTCTGTTCTGTTCCATGGATCTATGTGTCTGTTTTTGTGCCAGTACCATAATGTTTTGATTGTTACAGCTTTGTAGTATATCTTGAAATCTGAGATTGTGATACCTCCAGCTTTGTTCTTTTTTTTAAGATTGCTTTGGCTACTCAGGGTCTTTTGTGGCTCCATACAGTTTTAGTATCATTTGTTCTAGTTCTGTGAAAAATTCTCTTGGTATTTAGATAGGAATTGCATCAAGTCTGTAGATTGCTTTGGGTAGTATGGACATTTTAACAGTATTAATTCTTCCAGTCCATCATCATGGAATATCTTTCCACTTGTTGGTGTCATGTTCAATTTCTTTCATCAATTCATTCAACACATACTTTTAATATATTTTGTGCCAAGTATAATACTATAGTAGAGAATGTGATTTTGTGTTCATAAATATATTTATGTGTGCATATTTTTAATTTAAAATTTTAACTTGAGCATATTAAATTTGATGGGAAAGACACCATTTT
Source organism: Felis catus (assembly GCF_018350175.1). Lineage (NCBI taxonomy): Eukaryota > Metazoa > Chordata > Mammalia > Carnivora > Felidae > Felis > Felis catus. The sequence goes on from NC_058374.1 coordinate 121,450,472, forward strand.
ACACACAAAATGGTAGAAAGGCAATGTAAAGCATTTATAGGAAAAGGGAAGATTTGCCAAATTTACATACAATAAAATAAGCGAGGGTTAGCATAAAGGGAAGAAAGGGAGCTAGGACTGCATCTGTGGATGGATTGCATACTGTGTAATTACACTGTGCATTACATCATCTGGAACAATGGTCAGTAGGAACAAGGGAGATCAGTGGGGAGCTCTGTGCTGCCTGTTCTTCCTTCATTCATTGTCTCATTTGACCTTTGCGACAACCCTGCAACATCATTTCATTGTCCTTGCTTTATAGAAGGTAGAATCCAGGGTCCTAAAAGTTAAACAGTTTGTCCAAGGGTACACAGTAACAAGCAGACTTTGGGGTCTGCTTAGAACCCAAATGTGCCTGACTTCAAACCCATGCCCCTTCCGTGATACACAGCCAACACTCATCAAGCAATCATTAGATATCAGGTTACTCATGAGACCAGTAGTAGTATTATATCCATTTAGAAATGGAGGAATGGAACAGAGAAGATAAGTCAGTTCAGGAAACCCTCCTGGACAGTCAGATTCCATAAGCTCACTCTTACTCTGTTAGCACACTCAAACCCAGGCTCTCATATTTATCTTCATTAGGATTTGGGGATGAAAGACAATAGATTTATCTCTTTTAAATCCACACTCTTAAATCTAAAGGAAGGGCAGACCTGCTTAGAAGAATTGTAAGGCTTGGGGCAAGAGTACAAGTGAAGCCTATAGACCATATGTCTAAATAATTAGAAGTAATAAATCATGTTAACAAGTACAACAGTTTCATTTTCTATCTTGACAAATACACCTGCATAAAGACCTGAATGTCTATGTTCTCGGGATTCTTGGAAACCCATTCCATTGGTGGAAAAATGGTTTCCCCCACACTCATGGCCTGCCCTCTTCTCTTCCTGTCCCCAGCTCCATCCCACCCTGAGGGGCCTCAGGCTCATGTGTGTGTACACCCCGGCCCCATGTCCACATGTCATTCATGTCCCCTGAAAACAGCTTGGATACTTGATAGGCATAGAATTGTCTCAGGTAGACCTGAGAGGCCCACAAAGACCCTAAAGTGGCCTAGGTGATTTTGGGGTCAGACTCTAGGTGGTCACTTCCTCTTTGCCTGGCCAATACCTCACCCTGTGGAAAGCAACCCATTGGGAGGCTGATTTATGAGCCCTCTAAAATCCAGGACCTGGGCAGGGTGCATCTTATATCTGAGAATGGTACTGGTTGGGCGAGGGGCAACGACCAGAGTTAAATCTATGGCTTTTGTGAATAGTATTTTATTCAAATGACTGCTAATTCAGAACCATGTCTTAGAAATGTTTTTATCCCTGGAGATAAATTTGATTCTTCTCATTTCCCACTTCACTCACCCCCAATACTACACCAACACCATAAGCTTTGTGTTTTCCACTACATATTGACCAGCCTTGACACTACCATCTTTTTCAGCACCCACCATCACCACTCACTCCTTTTGGTCCTAGCTCCTCCTTTCTGACCTCACTGCCACTGCCTTAGTCAAAGCAGCCACCAACTCTTGCATAAACAATTATAAGTTTGCTCAACTCCTTCATCTTTCCCTACTCCCATATCTATCCATCACACCCATGTAGCTGGGTCACATGCAAGTCTCCTACCATGGGCCTACATGGCACCTTAGAAGGACACCCTTCCTCTAAGAATTCACAGCCCACAGTTTGACAAGCAGAATATCGTGGATTTCCACCCTTCCTCATCCCTTTGCCAAGCACCTTTAGCAGTGAATAAAACACACTGCCACATGTAGCATTGCTTCCTTGCTTAAGAGCCTTCAAAGATTCCCTAGGCCCTTTGGGATTAAGTTCAAAGTCCTTAGCACGTGGCACACAAAACTGCTTTTTTTCCCCCTCCCCACCAGTCTCCTAGGCTGAATGGGCCAAATCCTCTACTACGTAGCAGTGGAGGCTACCTAACTATCCCACGACTGATGTTTTATCTTTCTAAAGTGTGCTCTTCCTCTCACTATCTGGTGAAAGCCTGTTCTCTCAGGATCTAGTTCAGATGTTGTCATTTCTTTTTAAGTTTATTTATTTTTCAGAGAGAGAGAGAGAGCACAGGTGAGGAGCAGAGAAAAAGGGGGAAAGAATCCCAAGCAGGCTTCAAACTGTCAGCACAGAACCCAGTGTGGGGCTGGAACTCAAAAACTGTGAAACCATGACCTGAACCGAAATCAAGAGTCGGATGCTTAACTGACTGAGCCACCCTGGTGCCCCGGATGTTGTCATTTTTATTAAACCCCTCGTGTCTCATGCAGATGGCATTAGACTTCTGGGCCCATTAGCCTTTGTAAATACTGTGATTATGCAGTGATTATATTGTACCACAACTATTTGTTTCCATATTGCACAAAGCACAGTTCAGCAGCCAAAAGTAATTAGCAGGGATTTCCAGTTTTTACTCAAGTTTCTCAAAGGACACAAAAAAGAAGCCAAGTACGTGGTCTCAGCAACCATTGGCTAGCATCATTTCTTCTTCCTTCATACCCTGTCTTCACACCCTCTGACAGAAACATCCCTCCTCCACTGAAGCCTCCACAGCCTAAAGTTCCTCTCCTCCCCACAAACCTCCTCCCTCTCTGCCATCACTTTGCTATGTGGACTGGCATAGCTTATCCACAAGGGAGGAAAAAAATCCATCCTCTTCAGGACAGAGTAAATTAAGCCATAGATTACAGGATTGTCTTTGTTGGGTTAGAGACTGTGCCCGTCAGATTACACTAGGTTCTGCTGCACTGACATTTCTCAAATCCCAGTGTCTTACTCAAAGCAGCTGATTTATTTCTTGTTCACATAGCATACTAGCTGTGGGTCAGCTGAAGCTCTGCTTTCCATGTCTTCTCATGGAACATTGGCTGATGATGCAGCCTGTACCTAAGACATGCATTCTCATGGAAGAGGGAAACGGTAATGGTAGAGCCACACATGGTAGAGCTCTTCAAAGTTCTGCTCACATATGCCATAATCACTTCTGCTTATATTCCATTGGCCAAAACAAGTCTTATGGCCAAGCATGGTAATGGGGTGGGAAATTAGACTTCTCCCCAGGAAAAGGGACTGCAAGTCCATGATAATGGGTAGTGATATATAATCTTCACAAAGAAAAACAGCAAATTGGAAATAATAAAGCAATCCACCGAGGAATACCTTATGTTAATAGTATTTTGTACCTATATAACACTTTAGTCTATGAGCTCTTCTAGGGTGCAGAGATCTTGCACTGTTTTACTTTGTTTTAAATACCTTCCATATTTTTAGGAAAGAAAGTTTCTATACAAATTAGCAAAGACAAGCAGAAGAAAGGGGAAAAAATTCTGTAGGGTAGAAATCAGACTTGGAATTTAAATATTTTGAAATATAAATTCAGAAACCATGTTGATACCAAGGTGATATTCCTGTCAGATTAACAAGCAGGATAGGTGGGTGGTCGTTTATGTGGTATGTGATTTCAGATAGAGAAAGAGAGAGAGAGAGGGTCCCTTTCCCAAAGAATCTTTCTTTTTCTAGCTCCCTGGACCTCTCAGGCTCTCCTCGGGAAAACTGAAACCCAGCAGTTATTTTAGCAGAAATTAATGTGGGGAATCTGTTACATAAGCATTGGAGAACTAAAATGTCACAAAGCGAGCACTGAGTCTACACAGATATTAACTACAGGAGGTACAGGAAGCAGCATATTGCCCCTAGGGCTAGAGGGTCCAGAGGAAGAGGTTGGGTTTATCAGAACCTTGAAGCTCAGAGAAGGTTGCCCCCTGGAGCTAACCCCCCATGCCTCTGAGGAGAAAATGCTGCCCTGCCTGTGCTAGTACCTCTGGGGTACAGGGCAATGCAGTGTCTAGTTTGGGGTGTTTATTTTTTAAGATGGAAACTGGAACCAACTGCCACTGTGAGGTTGAAGAATCACTGCTGGAGCAATATTGACAGGACAATGGGCAAACAGGAAAGACCAGATCCTTTCACTCCATTTGTTCCCCTTCCAGTCTGCTCGTAGGACCCCCTACTGGCAGAACCTTATCAGAGAGCCAGCCACAAAGTAGGACTGTAGTTGGCAGAGTCCCTGCTCCAGCATTATAGAGGAGGGTATAGAAGAGAGAAGCTAGGAGAGAACTCAGGGACTGGAACATCTCCCTAATATCTGGAATTTTACAGTATGAACTTTAATCCTTTGGCTAAAGTCATCTGTATTTGAAATAAATGTACCTTTTGGCGGGGGTGGCTCAGTGGGTTAAGCATCTGACTCTTAATTTCGACCCAGGTCATGATCTCACAGTTGTGAGATCGAGCCCCACCTCTGCACTGTCAGGGAGGAGCCTGCTTGGAATTCCCTCTCTCCCTCTACCCAACCCTCCCCCCCCCACTCTCTCTCTGTCTCTCTGTCTCTCTCTCTCTCTCTCAAATATAAATAAGTGTAAGTAGGTAAATAAATTAACTAAATGTCCCTGGGAAAGATTAAAAGTTTCAATGTTATTCTTCATTTATACCCCATAATGAGTAAGCTTATCAGCTCTTTTTTAGAGAGCCAAAAATAAAGAAGGGGAGGAAGAAAGAGCTAAGAGGGGGTACTTTGGCTGTAGCAGGAATAGACAAAGGATCTCACTAAGATGGGAGAGGGAGGTAAATGTCAAAAAAGAAAAAAGATTGGGGAATTATGGAAAATAAATTTTACCAACTTTGAAGTTTTATGGATGCTTGGCAGGTTTCTAGATCTTTGCTGACTACAGCAATATAGATGAACCACAAGAAAGACAGATCTGTCCCTTTGGTCAGCACTCAGTCCTGCTCAGCTCTAATAAGGGAATATAAAAATAAGACCCATCACCAAGACCAGACTAAGACAGTGGCCACAGATGAATCACTGGATGATCAATTTATGCAGTGACAATTGCCTCAGTAATTCAGGCAAAACCTTACTATCGACTCAATTACAGTAGCACCCTAATTAGTAGAAAGCTGAGGCCTGGGTTATTCTAAATTGGATTTTTCTGCTCTGAGGATTAATTATGAAATCACTAGGTCTCCAAACTTGTTTTTATGGATTTAAAACAAATGATTTCCTCTTCATTCTGTCTCACTTTTCAATGGGAAATAACAGTGATCTCTAAGAAATTTAAATACCGCAGTGCTTTCATGTTTTCCTTCTGAATATCCATTTCCATTCAGTCGGCATCAGGCACTCGTTCTGTGGCAGGCACTGTGTAGGGCTAGACGAGGATGAATGAATCCCAGTTTCTGTCCTTAAATTAAGGCTTAGTGGCTGAGCCCACACAGGCTCTGGAGTCTGTGAGACCTGGGCCCCAAATCGCAGCCCTGCAACTCATGAACTGTATGACTCTGAGCTTCAGTCGTATCTTGAGTATTTTTTCACAATTACAATAACTTTCTGAGCATAATTATTATTTTCAATGTTTCCTCACTCCACATAGCCTCATATATTCTAACACATTACTTTCTGATTATTTTTACTCTCTTCATTATTCTCTATCTTTTATAGATACCCAGTTATCTTTCGCTGACTATCCATGCTAAAGAATAGGAAATGCAAAACTCGAGTAGAATTTCAGAGTAATGGGTGGGACCTATCAACTTGTAGCTTTGTTGTAGGGAAATGGCTGGGGGGGTTTCAATTTTGGAGTCTCCAGTCTATTCCTCTTCAGATCTTCCATCTTTAAGCTGGTCAGATTCCCCAGAGAAGTCTCTGCCAGCGTTCTCCCTGGAAAGTCAAAACCTGGTTGCCAATGTTCTGGAGCCTAAGTGAATGAAGAGAGCTGGGAATCTCAGCTTCCAGGATGCAAGTATTCACTTGGTCCTCTAGATTTCAGGATGGCTCCCCTACCCCTAACCATCTCTGGTATCTTACAGTTCAGGGGTTGTATTATTACCCTATGCAAAGAAAAAAAAACTCTCCAAGTTTCTGTGAAAATACAAGTGAAGCTCTGAGGATCTACCTTCTTCCTAAATGGCTTTCAACCAATACTTATTTTAGCACCCCCTTCGCCCCACTTCTAGAGGCCCCTGATGCCCCAGTTCTTAAGATTTTATGAGATTTTGTAGAGTATAAATATGATTGTTCTTGGTCTTGTCCAGAGCTGGTTTAGGATTCTGTTACCACCTGTCTGTCCGCTTTTCACATTCCAGCATTTTGTTGCTGTTGCTTTCTGCTGTCTTTGTTCCTTGAGGATTTATACCTGTATGTAAACACACACACACACACACACACACACACACACACACACACTACTGTTATTTACATGGGGTTTTGAGAGAGAGCCAAATTAAATGCAAGTGTTTAATTTTCCATTTTACCTGAAAGTCTCATATTTATTGGTGTTTAAAGTTCAAATAGAAAAAATGATGTCATGAAGTACAATTAGAAATGACCAATGGAATAAGAAAAATGTGTTCACATTGCTTTAGATTTCACCCATTTATCACCTTAATCCTACAAAGAGGCTTTAAAATCTTCACCAAATGGTCAGAACTCTGAATATTATGTATATCACATATTTGGTCTGATAATTATCTCCTCCTTTTACTCCTAACAATTACACTTAAGAAGTTAGATATTGCATTATGGTGCCTAAAGCCAAAAAAATATTCTCAAAATAGGCCTTGTCACATAAAAAAATTAATTGGTTGCTTTGTTCCTACTTAGATTTTCATTAATTTGAGGACATAATTTAAGTGACAGTTAACTGTATAACCTTTGCATCTCCTTGTTAAAAAACAAATCTCTATTTAAAAGTATAATTGAGAAAGTTTTCTGAAATATTTATTTTAAGGCATTAGCTTTCACTTTTCTTTTTGTATTATGAATTAATACAACTAGCCATCAGAAAAGACTGGCATATTGGTCACGGATTGCTACATAACAATCTACCCAAAATTTAGTAACTTAAAACCCATTTTACTTGTGCATGATTCTTTTGTTTCAGCAATTATGCTGGGTTAAGCTGGTCAGTTCTTCCACTGGTTCCATTTAGAGTCAATATGTGGTTGCAGTCATTCTGTAAGGAAAGATAGACAAGGAACATGTAGATACATCTCCTCACCCCACCCCCCAAAATTCAAAAAGTAAAACAAGAAAAAAAATAAAACAAGGTAATGGAAGAGAGAGTGTGACTTTCAGGGCATGACAGTAACTGTCTTAGCTAACATATTCAGGAGGTGACAGTTAAGTTGAGGCCCAAATGTTGGAAAGAAACAGGTTGTGCAAAAATCTAAGGATCACATGAGCTAAAGTCCTGGGTAGTGGCAAGTTGAGTTTTTTCAAGGGCAGAAGAAAAGACAATGTTGCTGGTTTATAATGAACAAGTGGAAGAGGAGAAGAGATAAGTACACTGGCATAGGGAGGACCAGACCATAGGAGAAGCAGTAGACCTTGGAAAGTAGTTAGGCTTTATATCAAATCTGTGGGAAGTTGGTGAAGAGTTTTAAGCAGAAGAGAGATGAGATTTTATTTATGTTTTAAAATATCCTTGCTATGTAGAGAATGAACTAATGGGAGGAAGTGAAATTGGAATAGTCAGGAAACTCTCACAGTGCTCTTAGAAACACCTTCAGCGCAGTGAGGGTGGTAAAGGATCAGATTCAGGATGACATTTGGGAAGAACAAAAACTTGATTGGAGATTGGACATGAGAGAAAGAGAGGATAGAGTATGCATCTCAAGTTTGTTACTTGAGAAATTAGATGTGTCAGTGCCATTTTTTTAAGATGGAAAAGATGAGGAGGAAAGGAGATTTTTACTTTACAAGGGTATAGATCAAGAGTTCTTTTTGGGATATATTGGCTTTGAATTGTCTCTTAGACTCATATGGAGTCCTGTCATCTACCAACTAGGTTTGATGATCTACCTCAGTACTTTATAGTGTCGCTTTGTGATTAACCCCATCGTTGGGCAACTAAGACATAATGACCCTCATTTTCCTGACAAGTAACTGTGTCCCAAAGAAACTCAATGGCTTCCCCAAGGCCACACAGCTGAAATGAAGACTTGAACCCAAGACCTGTATGCAGTCCTGTAGGGCATTTTTACCCCTTGCCCAATCTCCTCCTCCAGTTTTTGTGGTCAAAGGGAGATGCCAGATAAGGATACCATTATTGAGGCTTTGCCCACATGCTCAAATTGTCATCCATATTTGAGGCAATATTCTACTAGCCACATGTGAGTATTTATATTTTGATTTTATTTAGTTAAAATTAAGTTAAAGTAAAAATTTACCTTCCTTTTTGTTTATCCACAGTTTAAGTGTTGAGTAGCTACATGTGACTAGTGGCTACCATATTGGATAGCATAATTAAAGAACATTTTTCATCATCTCAGAAATTTCTATTCAATAATACTAGACTCTACATAATTCATACCAAGTTAATTGTGAAAAAAGTCATATTCCAATAGCTATTGCCTAAGAAGAAAGTTTTTTAAAAAACGAGGTGGCATTTGCTTTAAAAGTAACACATTTCACAATAATCTTTAATTTCATACACAGCTGTAATGAACACCTTTTCCCAATTCACACCCTTGATTCTTTGTGTATTTCTCATTTTTCCTAATAAGAATAGAGGCTTCTCTGAGGAGAGAAGCTAGGTTCTTTCCACCTTTGCATTACCCTCATTCAAAATAAATACATGCATAACATTCACACCCCTTCATACCCACCACCCACCTCACATATAACACCCTCAGCTAACAGTTCTTTGCACAGAACAAGAAGAATGTTTACAACCAGCCACTGCTGTGGCCGGTTGGCTTCAGGAGAACATAAAACAGTGCAAATAACCACAGCTTTAGGGAGTCTATAGCTAAAACCTAATTTCATGGCATATTCTATTCCAAGTTTTTGCCCTTTCTAGCAGGGAGGAGATTGGGAGGCTCATCAGGTAAAACTGAAGGCTGCTTATCTCTGGAGGGTGGGGACCTTGGAGGGGAGATGGTGGGAACTTGAGATTTGCCTATTACTTGATGAGGAGGTGAGCAGGGCCTTCCTCACATGGTAAGATGAAAGTGTCCAGAAAATCCCGTTCACACCCACATATATACAGGCAGGCATGTGCTCTCAGCAGTTCCTTTCACAAATGAATGGGAAAATTTGGAAGCGACAGATGGGTTTTGAATCCTTCCTCAGTTGTATGACTTCAGGTATATTACTATTACATAAACACTCTAAAGAGTAGGAGAAGGAGATGTATGTGTAGAGCCTTGATCACATAATTATTCCTCTTCTCACCCTCTAGGGTGAAGGGGAGAATAAACCCAGAAAGAAATTGCATTTTCCCTTTGGCATTTTTTTAACAAGAGTGCCTGGGTGGCTTAGTCGGTTAAGTTTCCAGCTTCGGCTCAGGTCATGATCTCACCATTCATAGGTTCAAGCCCTGTTTTGGGCTCTGTGCTGACAGCTCAAACCTGGAGCCTGCTTCAAATTCTGTCTTTCCCTCTCTCTGTCCCTTCCCTGTTCGTGCTCTGTCTCAGTCTCTCAAAAATAAATAAATGTTAAAATTTTTTAATAAAAAATATTTCATGTTTTTTATAGGGGGTATTTACATAAAAATTTCCTAAGTGTGTCAGTGAAGTTTCCTTCCTTTCCAGGCACCTAGTTCTCCCAGAGGCAGCTAGTATTTCCAGATGTCTATGTGCCCATTCCATATTATCCTGTGCATGTGCAAGCAAATAAATACGTCATTACACTTATATCTTCCTTATATATGTGTTTTTCTCTTTGATACAAATAGCTGTGTGACTATTTTAAATCTTATTTTCCCCTATAGTATCTTGAAGATTTTTTTATATCTACCCTGAACACCTTCAGTCTCTTCACAGATTCAGAGTATTTCATTGTAGAATTGTACAATAACTTGTTTATCTTAACGCCCACTGATGAATTGTTTAGGTCATTTTTAGAATTTTGCTGTTATAACCCATGCCATAATGAATGTTTTTGGTTATCTGTCACTTTGCACATGGGTAAAGTGTATTTGTAGAATAAATTTCTAAAAGAATTGCTGGTCAGAAGATATGTATATATTATATATAACATAATTATATAGTTATTAATGTAATTAGCCTATATATAATTTTGATAGATGTGGTCAAATGACCCTTGTAGAATTTGTACTAGTTTTCTGACCCATCAGTAATGTATGAAAGCAGAGTTTCTAAGCCTTTGTGGATCCCTGATACCTCTGAGACTGAGCTCCCAAGTTTTATGTTTACTGTAACAGCTCAGCTTACATAATGCATGCATGTGTGCATGCATGTATGTGTGTGATTTTATTTGAAGAAAGTTGTTTTGGCTATGTTACTAAGGAAGACTTGAGAACAAGGATGTCAAGAAACATCATTGTGCCTTCTCTTAGCCCTTCAGTTTGAAAGGGTGACATAGAAAATGAGATTGTTCCACATCCTGTAAGAAAACCCTTTGGCAGCATAGAGAGAATGGTTCAGGTGGTAGCTGGAAAGATTAAATGGGTGGAAGTATTTCCAGGAAGCAGTAAGTAGCTGCCAAGTTATAAAGAGGTGATATTTATTCTCATAGCCCCAATGTTAACAAGTGTTCTCCAGAAGGTCAGCTCATTTGAGCCAGTTGTCAACCCCTGTATTAGTGCTGGAAGTATAGAGATGAGCATGGCTAGTCCTTGCCCTCAAGTTCATCCAGAGAAGTCAGGCATGTAGTCAGGCAAATTCTCTATGATGTCATAGAAGCAACAGCAATGATGACAGCTAACTCTGAGAGCTTATTAAGCACCAGACAGTGAGGTTCTCCAATGCTCGTCATCTCACCTGATTCTACAGAAATGCCATGAGAGTGATTACGGTGTTATCCCCATTTCACAGATGAGGAAACCAAGATTCAGGGAAGTTGAGGGAGAGTCCCAATACCACATAGTATGTGACAGAGCTAGGGTTTAGTCTGTGGACTGTCTCACTTCAAAGTCTTAAAGGGAATAAGGGGTAATGTTAGAACTTAATGCTCATCTTCCTCTTCTATTAAATGGTTTTCTCCTTTCTCTTGTTATGACACCAAATTACTTTTCAGGGGAGGGGGGAGGGGGTCAAGGAAGACCCTTGGAGATGTGTCCTGAATCGATGCTCAAAGAATGACTAGAAGCAAGGAAAGCATTCCAGGCAAAGCAGCTCTTGGGCTGATCACAAGAGTCAGCCCTCAGGAATCAGGAGGTTTCTGACAAAGGGAGATGAGTGGAGTGGGTAAGAGGGCAGCCTCTGGAGCCACACTGCCTGAGTTTAAATCCTAGCTCTCCCCCTTAGTTGAGTGACTTTGGGTGCATCATTCACCTTCTCTGATTCTTCACCTGTAAGATGGATCTATAAAATATTATGTCCTGCGTTATTGTAAGGATTGAATGAGTTAATGTACCTGGAACATTTAGAATAGTGCTTGGCATGTGCCCTATATATTTGTTCCCACTGTAGAATCTCCAAGCTCCAGGTACAACCTAGATATAAGGAAGAGGAAAACAAAATTTTGAAGCTCATCTGTGGTGCTTATTATAGAGAACTATTACATGAGCTCACAAAATGTAATGTGGTACTATAAAAGGAGGAGAAAGTAGAAAACTGTTTAATGGAGGAGGGACATGGGCTTTTAGGCCAGAATTGTCCTGTCAAGGATGGTCATGCTTATCAGCTTTCAGTTATCATCTAGTATTGTGAGTCAAAAATGGGCTTTTTTATTTGTCTATTTCTTCATGGCATCTTTATTTGGTATTAAAATGAGATGGTCTGTCTTAAAGAAGGTGGAAAAGCAGAGGAAGATAAGATAAAAGGAACTGCATTCAATGTAACTTTTGGTTTCCTCTCTTCCTCTTTGGTGCAATAAAATGTTTTCAGAAAACCTTGAAGAAAATACAAGATAAGCTCTGCAGCTTTCTAATTCACCCACATGGCATTTATCTGTCATCCACCAAGTCAAATTACTTTTTCTGAGAACAGTTTTCTATAACATAATCCTGGGGAGTTAAAAGTGAGAGGAAAAATACTTCTCCAGGGAATCAGCTCACATGATTTATATTTTATCTTCATATTCTTTGGCCTTTCTCCCCTTTTTATGTTATCCCAAATTCATGTTCCCAGGTGTTCCCAAACTAAACCCTATGCCCAGACTATCTTCTGTAGGCCAGTTTTATTTTTTCCTTCCACCATCTGAACAACTCTTGGAAATCTATCTACTTGAAGAAAAACATTGAATAACAAATTTCCCCAACATTAACCCCAAAGGCCCTCAGTTACTACAATTCAGAAACCTGTACCTGTATTTGTACCAGCCACTCAATAGATCCTGGGGCTACAGAAATTAGTGCGATTAAGCCTTGTGTCCTGAATGAGTTCACAGTCTTGTGTGAGATACAGACCTGCAAAGAGAGGTTGATTCTGCCTATCTCAGCCATACAATCATGTTCATTTCCTTTATGGCTTGTCTTCCCCCCTAGACTGTAAGCCTCTCAAAGACTAAGTTTTTATCTGTTTTGTTTACTACTGTGTAATCAGTACCCTAGATAGTGCCCTCAATAAACATTTGTTGAATGAATGAGTGAATGAATGAATGAAAACAAATGAATTACAACATAGAATAATCAGTAAACTGATGTGCTTACAAGAGAAGAAGGAGCACAGAGGAGGGAGTACTGAACTCTTGCCGGGGAGCAGTGGAGTTGGAGGGGTGAGGAGGCCTGCTGGGGGAGGTGACTTCTGAGCTTGGTTCTGAAGGTAATGGCTGCCAACCTTGATATGCCTTGCATGGTGTCTGACTCAGAGGAGGTACCCAATAAAAGTTTTCTGAGTTAACAAACTTTACAATTTATGAAGCAGTTATACTTACAGTATCACTAATATTGTACCACTTATCACTTAACATATCCTGGGAAGGGAGGACATGGCCACTTCATGCTGGATTATGTGGTTTTGGAAGCTCTGTCACCTGAAAAACCTCTCAGTAGGGTAGGGACATCTGGAAAACCCAGTGTCTTGGTGTGTGATCCCTGTAAGAAACTTTAGAGTCTGGGTCAGCCACTGGCTGAGAAAGAAAGCAATTTTAAGTATTGCTTTAGGAGAGGAGTCCCATCCAGCAAGGCGCATGGGAATGGAACAGACAGAGGCCCTGAGCCAGACCAGAGCTTATTACCTAACTTCCATATCTACCACCCAAACCAGCTTGAGATCTTAAAATTTCTGAAAAATCAGGTGGTTGACATGACAGGGAAGGAGGTGGGTTAGAAGACAAGAGGAGATAAAAACAAAATAAATTTTTGGTTGAATTTATCTAATGACCTTACTGAGGGGAAAAAAACAATGATGACAACAACCAAAAAAACAAACAAACAAACAACAACAACAAAAAACAAGATATGAGGCCTAGACTTACTACTAGTTTATTTTAAGGATTCTTAATTGTTTTTAGCTCCAGCTCCTTCCTGACATAATTATATTAATGCTCAGGAGACTAAGAACCAAAACTACTGAGGTTGTGAGCCTCCTGCCTCTGGTGTGATTTCTGGGCTCTCTCATGCTATTCCAGACCCACCCTCCGTGACTGATTGAAGACACCTTTGTATGAGTAACACCAAATTATGTCAAAGATTAGATTCATCACCTCCAATTAACCTTCAGCTTGTGTTTTCAATATGTGTGTGCAGCTTCATCATACACAACAAAGACACTTTCTTCAACAATGCCACAAGAAGTAGAATCGTACATCACATTTTACAAAGAATAAAGTATGAAGAAGGAAAAAACAAAATTGGTAAGTAGCATATTAGTATAATAAGCTACATTTGATTTGGGAGATTACAGACTTTTTTTCCTTTGGTTTTATAAAGTGTATATCAATTCTATAACTTCTCATGATTTATAAAACCTCTACTCCCCTGATGGATAACTCACAAGTGTAAAACCTTAATAGCACCCTTAGATCTTTTAAAAATAGCATGTTATCTCATGTATGTAAGATCAGGGAAAAATTCTCTTAGTTCAATAAATATTTATGGTGTTCCCATTATGTGCCAGGCAGTGGGCTAGATGTTGGGGGAGATGGGCATGGTTATCTTCTGGAGCATATGTTCAAGAAGTTAAAAGCCAGCAATAAACAAATAAGTAAATACAGTGAATAACATGAAGAAATTGAAATGGGTGATCTTAGAGAGATAGACTGGCAAGGGGTGGAGGGTGGAGATCAAGATGAGATGGAGTGGTCAAAGGAAGCTTCACTGAGAAGCCAGGATTTGAACTGATACCTGATGACAAGAAGGGGACAACATGGGAAGATAGCGGGGGAGTTGTTCTAGGCAAGTGCAGAGATGAACTGTCACACATAAGGAAATTCTCCAAGTAATCACTTCCTCCATTAAATAACTTCCATTATTCTTTTTTTTTTAAATGAAATTTATTGTCAGATTGGTTTCCATACAACACCCAGTGCTCATACCAGCAGGTGCCCTCCTCAATACCCATCACCCACTTTCCCCTCCCTCCCACCCCCATAAACCCTCAGTTTATTCTCAGTTTTTAAGCGTCTCTTATGGTTTACCTCCCTCCCTCTCTAACTTTTTTTTCCCTTCCCCTCCCCCGTGGTCTTCTGTTAAGTTTCTCAGGATCCACATAAGAGTGAAAACACATGGTATCTGTCTTTCTCTGTTTGACTTATTTCACTTAGCATATTCTTATATATGTATTTTATTTTTCATTTTATTTAACTTCATTTTTAAATTCCACTATAATTAATATACAGTGTTGTGTTAATTTCAGGTGTACAATATAGTTATTCAACAATTCTATGCACAGTGCTCATCATAATAAGTGCACCTTAATCCCCTTTGCCTATTTCACACACACACACACACACACACACACACACACACACACACAGTAACTACTAAGTTGTTTCTGTAATTAAGAGTCTATCATTTGGTTTGTCTCCTTTATTTCTTTGTTTTGTTTCTTATATTCTACATATAAGTGAAATCATATGGTTTTTGTCTTTCTCTGACTTCACTTAGTATTATACCCTCTAGATCCATCTATGTTGTTGCAAATGGCATGATTTCATTCTTTTTTAATGGCTGAGTATTATTCTAGTGTGTGTGTGTGTGTGTGTGCACGTGTGTGTGTGCACGTGTGTGTGTGTGTGTGTAAATATATGAACGCACAACGCATCTGTATCCATTCATCTATCAATGGACATTCACAATTCATATTTGGGACTTTTTTATGAGAACCTTTCCATATTATTTTATCACATTTTCTACATTATTAAACAGATTATCATCTATCAGGAGGATTTGGGTGGCTTTGTCCTTATTTCTGTCCAAACAAGCTTTTTATCAGTAGTTTGAATAATGACCTATATCACTCAGGATCTAGTCAGGAGACAAAAATCACACATAATTTTTATAGGGAAAATTTAATATAAAAACTATGACAGAGGATTGGAGTAATCAGGGATTGGCTAGTAAAGGGTAAAGAGAACTCTAAAGGATAAAGAAATAGCAGATATTAAGGGTATCTACCACTTTTGGGAAGACTCCCCCCAGCAAAGCTGTGATTCAGACTCTGCTGGAAATGGTGCGGCTGTGGTTCACTAGGTGGCAGAGCAGTGTTCTGGAGTTGCTGGCAGAAATTGCCTGGAGGGGCTCCAGGGAAGCCATTCATTGGGAGGTGTTGCACCAACAGCACTGCTCTGTGAAACTGTTTAAGGAAATACCTGCCCTTGGGGCAATACCATGTGCTACCGGCCACCATGCGCTGCAGGAAGTTGGTGCCATAGAAGCCATGTGTTGCAGAAGCCTGCTGAGGGGAGCATACTGGTACCAGGAAGGCAAACTCCTTACTCTTCCAGAGTCCTTCCAGTGCCCTCTACTGACAAAGCCTAACATTGTACAGCCTGGTAAAGAAATATTTACAAGGTCCAGCTCCATTATTGCAAAGTAGGCAATGAAAATATATTTGGAATTAAGAGGCAAATAAATTGATACCTGGTATATGGCTTAAACAGCCTGCCCATCAAGCTTTCAGGTCGGGTGGACTCTGGAGGGATGCATTAAATATGTTTGTCTTTGGAGTCCAGAGCATAAGAGATCTCAGTGATCTGGAAATCTTAGCCAAATCCAACAAGGTGACATTTAATAGTTTGTAAATGTAAAGTCCTACACTCGAATTCAGCAAAACAACTCCCCTGGTACAGTGTGGGAGAAATGTTGCTCAACAACATCATGAGAGGAACAGACTTGAGAGGCTTAGTTGAATGCAAGCTCAGTGAGTCATTAGTATGGTGAAGCTGCCAAAAACTGCTTTGATCCCAAGCTGCATAAATTAAAATATAATACAGAGAAAATGAGAGCTATCTAGTCCAAATCTGAAAACACCTGAAATAATAAGTTCAGTGAGAGTCTATGTAGGTGGGTATCGTAAAATTGAACCTGATTTAGGTCTTTATTAACTTCAGTGGGGTTGTGGGTTAGCACATCTTTATATTTTCTGCAACAGTCAACCATCCTTGAGACACATCCTCTCCACAAAGTCCTCCATGACCATTCCAGCTTGAAGGTACTCTTTCTTCTTCCTGTGAATTCCAATGGCAACTACTTCTGGAATGTTTATTTAATAAGCAACCATGTACAACTCTTCTTTCATTATATTGAATTCTTTATTTTCAATGATATTACGAAAATTCTACCATGCAAAAAGAACCACCATTAATATTTTGGTGTATTAAATAACTTAAATAAAAGAAAGGATAAGAACCATATGATCTTCTTAATAGATGCAGAAAAAGCATTTGACAAAGTACAGCATCCATTCTTGATAAAAACTCTCAACAAAGTAGGGATAGATGGAACATACCTCAACATCATAAAGGCCATATACGAAAGACTCATGCTAATCTCATCCTCAGTGGGGAAAAACTGAGAGTCTTCTCCCTATGGTCAGGAACAAGACAAGGATGTCCACTCTCACCATTACTATTTAACATAGTACTGGAAGTCTTAGCCTCAGCAATGAGACCACAAAAAGAAATAAAAGGCAGCTAAATCAGCAAGGAAGAAGTCAAGCTTTTACTATTTGCAAACAAAATGATACTCTATGTAAAAAACCCAAAAGACTCCACCAAAAATTGCTAGAACTAATACATGAATTCAACAAAATCACAGGTTATAAAATCAATGTACAAAAATCTGTTGCATTTCTATACATCAGTAATGAGGCAGCAGAAAAAGAAATCAAGGAATCAATCCATTTGCAACTGCACCAAAAACAAGAGACCTAGGAACAAACCTAACCAAAGAGGTAAAAGACCTGTACTCTGAAAACTATAGAAAGAAATTGAAGAGGGTACAAAGAAATGGAAATGCATTCCATGCACATGGCTGGGAAGAACAAAGATTGTTAAAATGTCTATACTATCCAAAGCAGTCTACACATCTACTGCAATCCCCATCAAAATACCACCAGCATTTTTCACAGTGGTAGAAAAAAAACAATTGTGAAATTTGTATAGAACCACAAAAGACCCCAAATAGCCAAAGCAATCCCAAAAAAGAACGAAACTGGAGGCATCATGATTCCAGATTTCAAGCTATTTTATAAAGCTATAGTCATCAAGACAGTATGGTACTGACACAAAAACAGATCAATGGAACAGAATTAGAAAACTCAGAAGCGGACCCACAATTATATGGTCAACTCATATTTGACTAAGCAGGAAAGAATTTCCAATGGAAAAAAGGCCGTGTCTTCAACAAATGGTGTTGGGAAAACTGGACAGCAACATGCATAAGAATGAAATCAACCACTTTCTTATACCATATACAAAAATAAATTCAAAATAGATTAAAAAAACCTAAATGTGAGGCAAGAAACTATCAAAATCCTAGGGGAGAATACAGGCAGCAACTTCTTTGACCTCAGCTATAGCAACTTCTTAACTAGACACGTCTCCAAAGGCAAAGTAAACAAAAGCAAAAATGAACTGTTGGGACTTCATCAAAATAAAAAGCTTCTGCACAGCAAAGGAAACAATCAACAAAACTAAAAGGCATCCTATGGAATGGGAGAAGATATTTGCAAATGACCTATCAGATAAAAGGTTAGTATCCAAAATCCATAAAGAACTCCTCAAACTCATCACCCAAAAAACAAATAATCCAGTGAAGAAATGGGCAGAAGACAGGAATAGACTCTTTTCCAAAGAAGACATACATATGGCCAGCAGACACATGAAAAGATGCTCACCATCACTCATCATCAGGGAAATGCAAATCAAAACCTCAGTGGGATACCACCTCACACCTGTCAGAATGGCTAAACTCAACAACATAAATATTATATTAATTACTTTTTAAATATGTATCCCCTATTTGCTCATGTAATTTTAACAAACAAGATATATTACACTTCCCTTTTATCATAACTTTTTCAGTTAACATTGTATCATAAAAATGCTAGGAAAGAAATGAGCAGAAGTGAAATGATTATGATAGTAGCTATTCTGAATTATTTCATAAAATACAAATTTTTAAAAACAGTGCCTTCGCTAATATTGGTGCTATAACTTGCAACACATCTCACAATTTATTATAACATGCTAGTGTATTGAGACTGTAGCTAAAAACTGCTAGTCTGGACAGTAAGCTCTTTAGTTGTAAATACGCTGCCTTATTCATCTTCGTATCATCATTGCCTAGCACACTCTCTGGCATGTAGTATGAGTGCTTCTTGAACTGAATTGAAAATGTTTTAAACACAATGTCTAATCATCAGCATCCTTAGACAGTAAAAAAATTGTGTACAATGAGGCCATTCATCAATAACTTAACTTTTGCATCTCAAAATGTGAGCTATTTTTACAAATAGCCAAGATGAAGACCAAAGGACAGAGACAGTGATTTGTAAATATTCTGGAGGAGTGCGGGAAATGTTGTATTGCTACCAGTTATAAATGATCTTTGTAAAAGTTTCTCATTTGTTAAAAGGAGAATTCTATCCAAGAACCCCAATGCTTTTTATCTTTTAAGGTTTTATTTAAATTCCAGTTAGTTAACATAGTGTGTAATAATAGTTTCAGGGGTACAACATAGTGATTCAACATTTCAACCCAACATCCAGCGCTCATCACAAGTGCACTCCTTAATCCCCATCACCTGTTTCACCCATCGCCACCCCCCCCCCAATCTGGTAACTATCAATTTGTTCACTATAGTTAAGAGTCTGTTTCTTGGTTTGCCCCTCCCTCTTTTTTTCCCCTTTGCTCATTTGTTTTGTTTCTTAACTTCCACACATGAGTGAAATCACTTGGTATTTGTCATTGACTGACTTATATTGCTTAGCATAATACTAACTCTATCCATGTCATTGCAAATAGCAAGATTTCATTCTTCTTTATGACTGAGGAAAAAGTCCATTGTGTGTGTGTGTGTGTGTGTGTGTGTGTGTGTGTGTGTGTATGGTGTGTGTATATATGTGGTACACACATATATCTCACATACTCTTTATTCATTCATCAGTTCAGTGCTTTGAAAATTGGTAATGATGACCTGAGAAATATCTAATTTAGAAATGACCAATCAGAGAGTAAATTATTAACACAGAGTCAGGCATTATGCTAAAAAACATGGAGTAAAACTACAAATCCTTGGTTGACCCAGTGTTTCATTGTCATCTTTGGTTTTGTAAATAAAAGAAATAACATATTAGAAGAAATTTTAATTTATTGATAGAATAATGTTTATCTAATGTTATTTTCTACCTAAACTCTTTCTGAAAGTGACATCTTCCATGAGCTAATAGTGACCAAAAATAATACAAAAATACTGATTTGTAAACATGATTCATAAGGATATTTTGCTGGAGTGTAAACTACACTATGTAAGTTTTCCTGATTCACTCTGAATTTGTTACAACTGTGAAAATCAAACCTATTGAAATCCATTTTCAAAATAGAGCAATTAATAGATCAACTAAGATTTTTTAACAATATAAGTACATGAAATAAATTTTGAAATTGACTTGTATTTTCAAAATTGGTACTCAAAGGGGAAGTTAGTGGAGTAGCAGACTTCAAGTAGGAACTATTTTGTCACTTTGCAGGACTTTGATAAATTATGATAAGCTTACAGAGGTCATCAACAGAGTCTCTTATTAGGTCCCTGTCAATTCTGTTTTTTCTAATATCTGGGATGTTTGAAAGTTGATTGCTGAGATATGTGGAATTCTCAATAGAGACTCCAGGGAATCAGAGTTTTCCACATAATCATTTTTATTCATTTGTTGCAAAGGTATTTATTGAGGGCCTCCTGCCTGCTAGACAAAATACAAAAGCAATACAGATACTTGTACTTCACATGTTTTCCTTAGACATTTAGTGTTAATGTCAAGCATCTTAAAACACAGTACTGTGTTACGGTGGTTAAAAGTACCTGAACATTGATTGACCCTCCATCAGTAAAAAGTGAATCAGTGTATGTTCTATCTCCCACTGAGGCTAAGCCTATGCACTCTAATCAGGATCTAAAGCATAGGGAGCATTCCCCTACTAGTCACTTGAGAGACATTGTTCTAGTCAACTTCTTTGAGGTACATTTTAGGAAGTAGCATAATTCTTGATCTGAAAGAAACTTCAAAGGTCAACACATTCAACTTCCACTGATGGCCAAGAAGGAGTGACAGGCACAAGATTTACTCCCCCACCTGAAACGATCAAAGGGAAAACAGAAAAAAAAGTATGAGACTACTATTTTCAAGACATCAAATGTTGGGCAGCCAAGAATAGGGATCCCTGAGAAACATAAAACAAATAAGGTGAGCCCCATAATTGTCTCCACTTGCTACTTTGACATAGTTTCTAGATAGCAGGCTAGGGAAGGAGAACCCAGGCAGAACCTGGTAGCCTGCCTGAGTTGAGAAGATGTTGCTGAGAGTCCAAGGAGACCAAGGCAGTTAGAGTTCACAGAACAGAGTACCATAAAGTAGAAATTTCCACCAAGAGAGAACTCTGAAGATCAGCAGCAGGTCCCCGCTCAAGTATTTAGCTGACTACTGATTAGTGGATATGTATTAGGAAACTATCCAAAGTCAGTGAAAGAACAACCACAAAGGATTTCCAATGTTATTGGAACACCTTATCATTCGCAGAGCATGGAACATAAATGCTGTAAAGAGCCCAATCCAAAATCAAGAAGTTAATAAACCGAGTAAAAAAAAAAAAAAAGCAAGGCCTAATTCTTTGCTGCCTGCAAGAAACACACTTTAAATATAAAGACAGAAATAGGTTAAAAGTAAAAGTTCAAAAAAGTTATACCATGCCAACCAAAAGAAAGCTGAAGAGGCTATACTGATACCAGATAAAAATAGATTTCAGAGAAAAGAATATTACCAGGGATAAAAATGAATTTAGTCAATTCATCAGAAGGACATAACAATCCTAAAAGCCTACAGCTTCAAACGACACAAAGCAAAAACTGACAGAAATGCAAAGAGAAATAGACAACTTCACAGTTATATATTTCCAATACTTCTTTCTCAGTGATTAATAGAATAAATGGACAGAAAATCAGTAGGAGTTAGAAGACCTGAATAACATTACCAGTGAACTTAAATGATCTTTTAGATCAGTCCACTACCAACAACAGCAGAATATGTATTTTTTTTTTCAAGTACACCTAGAACATTACCAAGATTGGCGTATTTGGGGGGGGGGGGGGGGGGGGAATAAAACATGATTGATGGATTTAAAGGGATTCAAGTCCTACAGAGTATGTTTTTTGACCACAGAGGAAGTAGATTATATGTTAATAAGATAATTTCTGGAAATTTTACAAATATTTAAAACTAATACACTTTTAAATAGCTCATCAGTGGAAGAAGAAATCAAAAGAGAAGTCCGTATGTTGTATTCAATGAAAAAAAAATATCAAAAAGTGTGCAGTACTTAGGGATAAATTTATAATACTATATGCCTATATATGAAAAGAAATGCCCAAATTAATGATCTCCCCTTCTACCTTAAGAAACAAAAAGAAAAGGGAATTATAGGTAGATGAAAGGAAATAATAAAAGAGAAGAAATCAGTGAAATAGAAAACAGAAAAAACAATAGAGAAAATCATTGAAACCAAAAGCTGTTTCTTTGGGGAAAAATACAAAATAAACAAAAAAATTTATAAACCTTGTGGTGGATACACCCAAGGTGACTTCCCAGTGAGTCATGCCCTGTGTAATTCCTTCTCCTTAAGTGTGAGCAGAAACTAGTTTAAATTTAACCAATAGAATATTGCAAAGGTGATTGTGTCACTCCTGTGATTATGTTACATTACAAAGCTTAAGAGATCTTCCAGATGTGGAAAAGTTCTTACTCAGTTTGACTTTGACTTAATCAAAAGGAAGATCATTCTGGGTGGGCCTGACCTAATCAGGTTTAGGCCTGTCCCCAGCTCAGAAACTTGCAGTGACACAGATTCCCTCCCTCCTTTGCTGGTTTTGATCAAGCAAGTTGCCACGAATATTGTAGCCACAAGGAAATCAATTCTGTCAATCATGTAAGGCAGCTTGGAAGTGGCTCCTTTCCTAGCTGAACTTCCAGGTAAGAATGCAGTATAGCCAAAACCTTTGCTTTGGCTTTGTGAGACCCAAAACAGAGAACCTAGGTGAAGCATATCCAGACTTCTGACTAAAAGAAGCTGTGAGATAATAATGTTTTTAGCTACAATATATCTTATAATTTGTTACACAGTGATAGAACACTAATGCAGACTTCTGGCCAGGCTTATCAGGTAGTAAAGAGAGAAAACACAAATTCCTAAATTTCTAGGAATAGGAAAGGTGATCTCACCAAAAATTTTCTGAATATTTTTAATAATCTTTTATTATGAATAATCTTTTGTCAATAAATTTGACAACTTAAATGAAACGGACAAATTTCTTGACAGATGAAAATAATCAAAACCCATTCAAGAAGAAATAACCTTGTGTTGTTGATTTTGGCCATTCTGACAGGTGTGGGGTGATATCGCATTGTAGTTTTGATTTGCACTTTTCCTGATGATCAGTAATGTTGAGCATCTTTTCATGTGTTTCTCGGCCATCTGGCTGTCTTTTGAAAAATGTCTATTCATGTCTTCTGCACATTTTTAAATTGGGTTATTTGTTTTTTGGGTGTTGAGTTGTGTAAGTTCTTTATATATTCTGGAATGTGTATCTCAGATATGTCATTTGCATATATCTTCTCCCATTCCATAGGTTGCCTTGTAGTTTGGTGGACTGTTTCCTTCACTGTGCAGAAACTTCTTATTTTGATGTGGTCCCAGTAGTTTATTTTTGCTTTTGTTTCCCTTGCCTCAGGAGACATATCTAGAAAGAAGTTGCTGTGTATGGCTGATATCAAAGAAGTTTTGGGTTTCCTGTCTCACATTTAGGTCTTTCATCCATTTTGAATTTATTTTTGTGTATGGTGTAAGAAAGTGGTCCAGTTTCATTCTTTTGCATGTTGCTGTCCAGTTTTCCCAAAACCATTTGTTAGAGAGACTGTCTTTTATCCACTGGATATTCTTCCCTGTTTTGTTGAAGATTAATTGACCATAATTGTGGGCTCATTTCTGGGTGTTTTATTCTGTTCCATTGATCTTTGTGTCTGTTTTTGTGCCAGTACCATACTGTTGTGATCACTACAGCTTTGTAATATAACTTGAAGTCCAAAATTGTGATGCCTCCGGCTTTGCTCTTCTTTTTCAAGATTAGTTTGGCTCTTTAGGTTCTTCTGTGGTTCCATACAAATTTTTTTTGTTCTATTTCTGTGAAAAATTCTGTCGGTATTTTGATAGGGATTGCATTAAATGTGTAGATTGCACAGATGTGGAGAAAGGGGAGCCCCCTTACAATGTTGGTGAGAATGTAAACTGGTGCAGCCACTATGGAAAACATTATGGAGGTTCTCCCAAAAGATAAAAATAGAACTACCCTACAATCCAGCAATTGCACTGCTAGGTATTTATCAAAAAAATACAAAAATACTAACTCAAAACAAGACATGCATCCCAATGTTTATAGCAGCATTATCTACAGTAACCAACCCAAGTGTCCACAAGCTGATGAATGGGTAAGGAAGATGTGGTACACATACACAATGGAATATTACTCGGCCATAGGAATGAAATCTCACCATTTGCAATGACATGAATGGAGCTAAAGAGTATTATGCTAAGCAAAATAATTTAGGGAAAGGCAAATACCATATGATTTCACTCATATGTGGAATTTAAGAAACAAAACAGATGAGCCAAGGAACAAAAAGTGAGAGTGGCAAATCAAGAAACAGACTTTTAACTATAGAGAATAAACTGATGGTTACCAGAAGGGAGATGGGTGGGGGATGGGTTAAATAAATGGGATTAAGGAGTGCACTTGTGATGAGCACCAGCTGATGTATGGAAATGTTGAATCACTGTATTGTACACCTGAAACTAACATAACACCATATGTTAACTGGAATTTAAATAAAAACAAAAAAATAAACTTATGTATATAAGCTTAAAAAAAGAAGAAATAACCTAGTTAGCCCCATATGTATTAAAGAAATTGAATTTGTACTTTAGAATCTTCTCACAAATACCCCTGCAGGCCCAGATTATTTTATATATGAATTCTATGAGCCATTCAAGAAATAATACCAATTAAAAAAACTCTTTCACAAAATTGAAACAAATAGTTATATATCCGTATGATGGAATACTCAACAATGAAAATGAGCTACAACATGGGTGAATTTCAAAGTAATTATCCTGAGTGAAAGAATTCAGACAAAAAAAGAGTAAATGCTAGATGATTCCATTTATACAAAACTCTAGAAAATGCAAACCAATAATGACAGAAAGCAGATCAGTGTTGCCTTGGAGATGGCATAGGGAGGAGTGCCGTTCCAAAGTGGCATGATAAACTTTCGGGTATTTGGGGTAATGGATATATTTGCTATCTTGGTGCTGATGGTTTCAGGTGTGCATATGTAAGTCAAATCTTCTCAGATTGTGTGTTTTACATCTCTGTCATCTGTCGCATGTCAGTTATGCCTCAGTAAAGCTATTTTTAAAATAATCCACATACCTAACACCCTTCCCCCATTTTATATATGAGAAAATTAAAGCCTTAGGGCAAGAGAACTTTTTCAAAGTCATACCACTAGTCCAATGCAGAAGGGTTAGATTTATCTACATTGAAGCTTCTAGATCAAAATATAAAAAGAGCTCCTGGAAGAAAATCATTTTTTGGTATGATAAATGTATCCACTTTTCTCAATACATTCTTGTCTCTGTGCCAGGTATGCGTCACTGTTTGGTTTCTATTTGAAAATCTGATTTCCCAGCCCTTGATTCCAATTTGCTAGCACATAGCAAAACTTTCCAAACTGAGTCCCCAACTGGGTTCAAATCATTTTTGAAAACCTAGATTGCTTGCTCCAAAAAGTACCACCCTCACATTAGTCTTGAACATTGTGAGGATTCAAACTCAGTATTAGTTCAAACTGAACTTTTTTATCATTTTAGGTCTGAATCGTTTGCTTACCAATGGCTCCTATGAAGCTGCATTTCCTTTGCACGAGGTATTGTCCTGCCTTTCCTCCTCTTCTGTCAATTTCTTGTTATTAAATCACCTTCTGGGAATAGTCATTAATTGAGTTTGCTGATATGACATTTGTTCAGAGTGAAATTAATTTGTTCAATGGATAGTGAGGGAGGGCCTACTTGCATTGTGACGTCTCTCCCCCAGCACAGATTTATTTTATGTATCTCTATGTAATTGTAAGAATCCTTGAGTCAAGAGTCACTCAGCATGAGTTCAGAGGAATCGCTGAGGGACTCCAAGTCATAAAATTAGAGAAGCATTGAAAATTTGCATGAGGCACCACACACATGGGGAAAATGTTGCTGAAATATATAGTCTCTGCAACAAAGAAATTTATAGCTATTTCTTCGAGAGTAGGGGGGAGCCATTTTGAAAAGTCTCTGGTAACCAGAGGGTGATGAATGGAAATGAATAGTATTGTACATATTATTGCTCATTTAAGTTACATAAATTTTGATATTCTCTTTATTTGCTTCATGGTTTTTGTCATCTATAAGGATTTTAGTAAATGTAATTGTGATTACCCTTAACTCTGTTTTGGGTTATTTAACCCAGAATTCTCTTTTACACATAGGTTTACAGGGACTTAATCCTCATGATTGGTGAAAGATGGTTCTCATCTTCATGGTATTGAGCCCCTACTTTGTACCAGTCATGGTGTGACACAGCAGAAAGATGACTATCACAGCCCATGCCTTGTAGGACCTCACAAACTAGCCAGGCTGGAACTCCTGGGAGTGATTTCCAGAAGCCTTATACTAGCAATGATGATAACAGTTTGCCAATAAACTTTGGAGAACTGTTCCAACAGTTCATAAATGGCAAGTCTTTCCAAAACATACCTTTTATTATTTGGCTTAAAGTACTGCCCCTGTTGTTTTAAATACTACAAGCACACAAAGGTGATAGAGAATTTTACAAATCTTATTCATTAAGAAAACTAGAAGCTTTAGTCTGAGACCCTGTTTACAGACTGCCATGAAACATTTTAGGAATGATTCTTTCAGTATGACAAAAGCAAACATTTTGACCCAGAGGTATTCTAGAGCCACACACAGGTGATTCTGAACTCTAAAGACAGATTTCCCCAGAAAACATCATGTGGCCTCCAGTAGTTATTAGTTGGCATGGCCCCAAAAAGGTTTCGAAGACAACTGCATTCTCCCACAGCCAAGCCCTTGTCCGTAGTGAGCAATAGTAGGGGAGCAGAAGTATCTGTGTAGGTGAATAGGTGGCAGGTATGAGGAGGTCTAAGAAGATGCAGCTTAGAAACCCCGTGGAGTAACTCAAGGTGT
Source organism: Felis catus (assembly GCF_018350175.1). NCBI lineage: Eukaryota > Metazoa > Chordata > Mammalia > Carnivora > Felidae > Felis > Felis catus. Next base: position 121,477,442 of record NC_058374.1, read on the forward strand.
CTTTGTGGCTTCCATATCTTGGTAAAGCCCTGTACTCTATGAGAAGAGAACTTCCAAATCAGTAATAGCAACAACAATAACATAATTGCTCTTTTGACTCTTTACTCTCAGTTTAGCTTAATTATATTATTTAACCTCATAATAACCTTTAAAGGCAGGAAAGCAGGAAGAGCAGACATTGTTGCCAACGCTTCATGTTAAAATTTTAAATAGCGGTTTAGAGAAAGGTTAACCCACCTCTAGTCACTGTGTGAGCTTGTTGACCTGAGACTAGAACCTGAGTTTCTTGTCTTTCAGCCTGGTTCACCTTCCACAAGAAAGAACTTCTCAGATTAACGTTAATAATTAGTCCACTTCCAGAAAATGCTTTTTCTGTTTGTGAAACTAGCATTGCCATTAACTGAACTCAGAAAAACCTGCACCTGGCCCGGCCCTTTGTCTCGTCATTTGTTCCATGAAGTGGTTGAATTATATTTGAATTGTTGTAATTTTGAGGTTATATCCAGATTTTATATTTTAGGGTTTTGTGTGGACAAGGCAAGGGAACAGCTATGGCTGTTTACCAACTACCCTGTCTTGAGACAAGTGGAACTAAGTCTTTGGCATGTGTTCTGGGCAAGACACTTTATTCATTCAAACCATGAAAGACATTTAATGAGGCAGATATTTTAGTTCCATTATGAATTAGGAATCCAGGGCTCAGAGAATTTAAGGTCTTCCAGCTAAAAAATAGCAGAACTGAGTTCGAACTCAGTTCAAACCTGCCTGATTCTAACAAGCATGTGCTTTTTACTACACAGCACCATCAACAAGATTATGTCCACAATAACTGCTTTGCCTTCAATAATATGTATCCATTTCTTTCCTATATGACCCCTATCACTACTCTTGCCATAATAGACTAGTATTACTGTCAGATTTTCCTTATGACTTTTTTTGGGTATTACCTCACTGGCAGTGGTGTTTTTATCCCAGGGAAGTTACAGAAGTAAAAACTCCATTAGAACCCATGGAGCGGAAAACCACCGACATCTGCTCTATGAGTGCTGGGCCTCCTGGGGCGTGTGGTATAAATACCAGCCTTTGGATCTTGTAAGGTGAGTTTTTAACCAGCTGCAAATATAAAGCTTGCACAGAATGATTAGGGAAGACTGTCAGCTGGGACAAGAAGAAAGTCTGAATTACATAGCTCTTGATCAAATCTGGCTTTATCTCAAAAAGGCAACTTGGCCAGGCCTCCCACAGGACTTTATAAGGAGCAGGCCATCCATGTGACTGTTATTGACAAAGTATCAATAACGACGGCAGAAAGATGCTTACATATATTAGTGACAAATAGAATATTAGTTACTGTGTAAGTAGGAAATACGGATTCTGTCATTGTCATAAATTTCAGGCTTATTTTAATTTTCAACTGATAAATTTTAAAGATTGTTTTGGTTTTGCAAGTCAAATCAGTACATCTGCTTTTAACTTGTGATGACATTGGAAATGTATGCTTTTTAACTGTTTATGTATGTTCAACTTTCAGCATTCATGGCAGCATTATTCTCTGACATCTCGTTATTTATTTACAGAATGGTTATTAACATTGGGTACCAACAGTCCATACTTTGTGGATTCCTTATAAAAGAGAAAGTCATGTCTCATTTCCTAGATTAGCTTGATTTGATTTACTCTGACTAGTGCCCTCAAAAATTGAGCCCAGAGGAAAATGAAATAATAAGACAACTCACTTTATATTTTTGTCTCCCTGGGCAATTAGCCATTCTTCCTGCCAGAGTCCTTGTTACTAAGTATTTACTCCTATTGACCCAAGGGCACTGACGAATTGTGTACTATTCTATGTATCAGTAACAAATAAACCAGATGATCTGGGTGAGTGGAAAATACTTTCTGAGATGAGATCATTTTCTTTTGACCAGTCTCAATACATGCTAAAACAGTGGGGGTGGGGAGGATACAAGTAAGTGCTCTTCCCAGCCTCACTCCCAATATTACAGGAATACACTGATTAAAAATTACAGAAAAGTACTGCAGGCAAAATATCTGTCCTTGACATTGTTTTGATTAAGACTTCGCAGTTTATCATTGTGTTAAACCCATTGTGTTTCTAGTATGATGCTAAATACCTTTGGCAAAGACAGTTGGAAGCCACCATGTCTAAGAAATTCAGTTTCCTTCATAAAAACAGGCTCTGCATACTCGAAACAACTAGAAAACAGTACAAGACTATGCACAGTTAGGTAAAATGTATTATGATAAGTTTTACAACAATTTGGAAAAATGGGAAGGATAGATATGGGTAGGTGCTTCTGTGGAAACCTCTGTAGAGTTGAGCCTGGAAGAGATTGGGATTTGTATTGCCCAAAAGGAAGGGAGAGGAAAAGCACAAGCAAGATTTGAGTAGTATGAAGTTTTGGAGTATCTAGGAAATCTCATCTCTTAAATAGCTCTTGTCCTATAAATTTTGCTTCTTCCATGTCTCTTGAATCTGGCCACACCCTTGTATCTCCTCTACCATACTGCCTCCTTCACCTTACAACCCGGACTATGGCTGTTGTCCCACACTTGGTCTTCCTTTTCCCACTCTGGTCCCTTCCAGTCCATTCTCTAACTGGCAGACAGAGTGATATTTTTGGAATGTGAATCTGATAATGTCCCTCGAATGTTAAAACTCTCTTATGATTTTCCCTTTCTCCCAAGATAAGGATCAATGCATTTAGCATGGTTTACAAGACTCTCTGAGGTCCAGCCTCCACCTACCTTACCAGCCCACCTCTTGTTATCAGTGTTCCAGGCACACTGCCCTTATTTTACCTGGTTCCTTCTGCTACAGGTTCTTTGTACTTATGGTTCCTCTGATGGAAATTCTCTACCCTGTCCCCAGTCCTTCCTAGCTAATAGTCATCTCCTCAGAGAAGTCTTCCCTAATTAAGGTGATCACATGGTCTTAGTTTATATACTTGTGGAATTATGTTCCTCTCCTTCTGTGGAGACGACTCCACAAAAGGAAAGGGAGAACACTCCCTTTTCCCAGTGTTCTAATTATAAACTTATTTCTTTAATTGATTGATGTATATCTACTCTATCAGCCTGTGAGCTGCACAAGAGCAGGGACCATGCTTATTTTGTTCATCATTTTATCTTCAGTTCATAGCACAATATTTGCCACCTGGAAGGTAGTTTCTATTTGTTGAATGAATAAAAGAATATTTATCTGTGTATTTGAATGTATGTTGAAGAAGCCTTCAGGGAGTGAAAAATTTCTGTTGGAAAACAGTGGAAGATAGGATAAAGGGGATAATCTTTATTCCATCTTTTAGGAGCTTTTAGGAACCATTGGACATTCTAAGAGGAAAGCAGAAGCCAGTATTTGGAAATAGGTGGTAAACAACATTTGTTTAGAATGAGAATAAAAAAAATAATTAGAATATTCTTATATTAAACTAAAAAATAATGAACTTCTGCGGTACTTGGATGGCTCAGTCAGTTAAGTGTCTGACTCTTGATTTCAGCTCAGGTCATGATCTCACGGATTGTGAGTTCAAGCCTCACATAAGGCTCTGCGCTAACAGCATGGAGCCTGCTTGGGATTCTGTCTCCCTCTCTCTCTGTGCCTCCCCCAATTGCTATCTCCAAAAATAAATAAAAATAAACTTTAAACAAAATAATGAACTTCTAACTAATAGCATGTAGCATTTGAGAGGCATAGAAAGTACAGTTTGGGTTGTATTCTAGTGTAAGTCAATTATGTTATTAATGGTGTTTGAAAATAAAATAAAAAAACAAACAAACAAGGAATTCCCTGGATACCTCTGAACTTCACAGACTGCAGGGCACTAGGCAGACTGGTTAGTCTCTGAAAAACATTTTTAGAGGTGCATGTTGAAACTTGTGAAAAATCATCACTTAAGAGGAAAAGTTGCTCTCACTGTCCCTTCATATTGAATCTCAGTAATTAGAGTTCTTTTCTTAATAATATCATGCAATTCTAGCATTGTAAACATCTTATAAGGCTACAGAATATTGAGAGGGGTGTTTAAAGTTTTTCACAGTAACTTTGTTTCCTGTTTTTAAAAATATACGTCATTATAATACATGTGCTACAAACAAGCATACGCTTGGAAATGGCAAAGATGAAATGATGTGTTGTCACCAACACTTCAAGTTCTCCTGGTTCTGTAGTAAGAAATGTCATATCTTCCTGAATGTGCATGGGTTTTGCTCTGTGTTCTTACACAAGCTTGTGTATAATCATGTTCCTTTATGGAAGAGTTTATTCTATTTCCAATATATAATAATAGAAGAAATTGAAGCCCAGAGCCTTAATTTGGTCAAGTATCTATTCTCTTAGATGCATGTTTATCAGCAAGGACACTACAAAGTAAACTTAATGAGTAAAGTGGTTAAAATGCTGTTGTGTCTTACACAGGCGGTACTTTGGAGAGAAGATTGGGTTGTATTTTGCCTGGTTGGGCTGGTATACCGGCATGCTCTTCCCAGCTGCCTTCATTGGATTGTTTGTCTTTTTGTATGGAGTCATTACTCTGGATCACTGCCAAGTCAGGTATGGGGAGCTCTGGGTGAACCTACCTTTGCTTCTATTTAGAGATGGGTGGTGGTACTTTGGGGATGTTCCCAGATCATGGGCCCACTTTTCCTTCTAACCTTCTTCTCAGTCACTCCTAAAAGAAATCAAAAGGCTCAGTTCACAAGATCTTCCATCCATTATCCATGCTGCTGTAGTCTTCATATACAAGGGAAGCAGGGTTTACATTTGTAGGCATATAAGCCACTCTGTATCCACAGAAAATATCACTTCCATTCACTGGCTAAAAGTTACTCTCTTTCTGACTTTTTACTTTTTCTCTTCTAATATTGCAAAGTGGCAGGTTCACAATCCCTTTTTATGAATTCTGTGTTTTTGTAAGGACCCTTTAAACCTAAACCAGAAAGACATCTTACCAACTTGTTGGGCCTTGAGAATGATTGATGTTGAGGATTGTTAGCTCTCTCACCATAATATAGTTTAAGGTATTTGTACAGAGTTTATTGCCAGGCTGAACAGTGATCCTAAATAATAAATGTGCCTTTTAGAAGTGATTACAAAAGTAAAAGGGATTGATTCTCCTGCCTATAAAAATATTTTACTTTTTGGTGAAATTGTTAATGGGTATGTAGTTTCCCCCCCAGAACTAATGCATCATATTTTTATTTATTACTCCATTATTAGTTTTCACTTACCATACACATAGAGTTTGAGGCAGACACTTTTAGGTACCTTGTTGTTCTTAATTCAATACAAAACTGTTTCAAATCTGTGCAATGTTGTGAATGACTTTTGTGTAATTTAGGGTATAACATCCAATGTTTTGCTTCATGTATTGTCAGAGTTTAACTTATTAATATTTAAAGCCAAGAAACAGCCTCATAAATAAGTAGGTTTATCAAATTACTAAAATCTTCAGGCATTTGTTTACATTAATAACAGATAAGGCTAGGAATCTAATCAGGACAAAAATCTGGTCTACTGGGTCTTATTTAGTGGTTGAATATTCTGGTAAAATTGGATGGAAAAACATGCTCTTATGTCATTAAAAAGTGGTCCTTTTCTGTTCTCTTTTCCAGTAAAGAAGTCTGCCAAGCTACAGATATCATCATGTGTCCTGTGTGTGATAAATACTGTCCATTCATGAGGCTGTCAGACAGCTGCGTTTATGCCAAGGTAATTTCACATCTGCAGCATTTTAGGTGGATTGAATCTTTCATACATTTTCCTGAGGAACAGAGGGTAACTGTATTCTCTTTGTAATATCTGGTCCTTGATTCTCAAGTTTATGTTGTAGGAGAGAGTTACCTCTATCACTTGGCATTCTAATTCAAATATGTTTTTTACTGTATATGTATTTTAAATGTATTAGCTCTGATTATCATCACAAGAAGCTTCAGTGTGCAAACTGCAAAGAGTACAGTTGTTAGAGTCAGAGAAAGATTCAAATCTGGACTCTGCAATTTACCACCTGTCGGTCCAAGAACAAGTTACTTAATTCTCTGAGCCACAGTTTTCTTATCTGTAAAATGGAGAACATGATGCTTGTTTCATACAATGGTTATAAGAAATAAGCTGAAATGTATACTGAGCCACGTGCTTGGCAAATGGTAAGATCTTGGTAAATGAGAGCCACAGTCATTTTTCTCCATCATTATTATTGTCAAATAAATTTTAGATTCAAGACTAGTTCAGCTACTTACCTCCTTGATCTTGCACATGGACAGTCTCTTTGAGGCTGAACTTTTTCATCTCTAAGATGCCCACGGTGATAGCTGCCTTCTCTGCCCCATGGAATGTCCTGAAGACCAAAGAAGATAGTCTTATATGGAAAAGTGCTTTGAAAAGAACAAATACATAGCATCATTATGTCTATTATGTATTATTGCATGTCCCTTTCCCATGTTATGCTTTTACTTAAACTTTAGACACATTCATTGAATTCCTTATTTTTTACTTACGGTCAGTCTCACTAATGCAAAGCAATAGCTGGAGTATGGGCTGTTGAAGACTTTCCAAACACCACTGCCTGTCAACTTGCCCAGACTTCAGATACAAAGAGGGTTGGCAGACTTTATTGAATGTCTGCAATCCCTGCAGCTTGGATCTATCTAATTATACTGTTGGCATGGCAGGGTTTTGTTCATTTTTAACGAGAACATTTGATAGACAGCCCAGGAGCCTGCCCATCCATGATGTCATCAGCAATGCAGGTGTCCAGTCCATGTGGGTGGAGCCCAAACCACAGCAGCCAGGTGTGATTTTAGGAAGATTTGGCTAAATGCTGCAAGGGGCCAAAAAAGCACAAAATATTCTCCCTGTCTTTGGAGAACATATAGATAGACCCAAGAAAGTGAGACAAACTTAACAGAATGAGCTTGGGAAATACAGATTTGGTGAGGCCCAAAGAGGTCTGTCAGCAGTATAACTTGTTTAAAGATCATGAATTAAGCTTGAATGACTCAGGTGTAAAAAGTCTGCTTTTTGGGGGGCACCTGGGTGGCTCAGTCGGTTAAGCATCCGACTTGAGCTCAGGTCACGATCTCACAGTCCGTGAGTTCGAGCCCCATGTCACGATCTCACAGTCCGTGAGTTCGAGCCCCATGTCGGGCTCTGGGCTGATGGCTCAGAGCCTGGAGCCTGTTTCCGATTCTGTGTCTCCCTCTCTCTCTGCCCCTCCCTCGTTCATGCTCTGTCACTCTCTGTCTCAAAAATAAATAAACGTTAAAAATTTTTTTTTAAAAAGTCTGCTTTTTGGGAGTCTCAGAAAACCAATGTTTTGTTGTTATTGTTGCTTGGGAGTATTTGTTTTCTACGTGGAAAAATATGACTGGAGTGAAGTTCTCTCTTTAGGAGATCCATGACAATCCCTTAAAAGGATCATAATGGACAGTTTAGAGTATTCAGATTTTATAGGAGCTAGTTGAGCAGCTATCCTACTGAACATAAGATCTAGAACAATAATAATTATAATAACAGCTAGGCTATAGATATCAAAGTAGCTAGGCAACCTACATTTTTATTTCTAATTCTTACAGCAACTTCAAGGTAGATGTTATTACTCTGATTTTACTCAGGTAAAAATTACTTTTCCATGGTCGCACAGCAGTGAGTAGCTAGGCCTTGGTTTATCTGACTGGAAAACATATCATTGTGCCATATTGAGGCTACAAGATGTTTAGATTCTGGATTTCAGATTTGGTCTTGCCTTTAAAAACTTAATAAAATGAAAGCTAAAACGCTACAGAATGAAATAACTGAAGTTCTATAGCGTTTCCTTTAGAAATACTTATTAGAAATGCCAAACTGATTTCATGGAACTGAGGATACACTGGAATGTTGGATCAAATCAGAGTCTCGATCCAATGTAATCAATGGCTGTTCTGCTGGTCAGGAATGCTTCATTCTCAACCTTTACATTCGCAAGGTCAGCAGAAAGGCCTTATTGGCTTGTTTCACTGGAAAAGATACTGGAAGCCCACACTGTCTGGGAAGAAAGCGCTCACAGCCCAGAACTTGGCCTCCAGGCCCCCAGATGTCTCTCTTCGGCTGCCTGTCTACATGTTCGTTTTGCAGACAAGTTCTCATCACATGCTCGGGAAGGTGGCTGCTGACTGCCACAACACAAGGCTTATATCTTCCTTTCTTTATCTCCTTAGGCATATTTTTATAAAAATTCTTGGTCTGCCATTACAGAATGTCTCTTTCAGAACCTGTATGTTGTCTAGTTTGGAATTCTTTGGAGGCAGATGTCTTCTCCAAATACTTCATTGTTTTGGCCTGTGCATGTTTGTCTCTTGGAGTTGTCAACTACTTTGGGTAACGGTCATAGGACAAGCACTCAGCTGTCAGTCCTGGCGATTTTACAGAAGGAGAGGACAATGTGTCCTAGGCACCACTATGCGCTGCACTTTTCCAGAGGACTTTTTGGTCAGAGTTTCTTTTTTAAGCCTGCCTAGAACAAAAGAGAATTGGGCGGAGCCACTGTCCCTTGATTGTTATCCACTAGCCCTGGAGTTTAAGAGGAATGGACTGAGGAGAGAATGCGTAAGGACAGCTGGCCAGGGAGCACCTCCTCATCTCCTCAACCAGGCAGAACTCTGAGCACCCTTATATTATCCCAAGAACCAACACCTGCAGCTTGTCCTCCCTGTTGCAGGTGATTTGATGGGGGAAACTAACTGTCCAGGGACTGTGAAGGGAGAGGCTGGAGTAGAAATTATGTATTTCTCCAAGCTGAGCTCCCATGCTGTTTGGGAACTGCCACTAACTGTCTCCATATACCACCATATACTACAACCTACACACACACACACACACACACACACACACACACACACACACACACACGTGTTCTCTCTCTCTGTCTCTCGTTCTCTCTCTCTCTCTCTCTCTCTCACACACACACACACACACACACACACACACATGTGTTCTCTCTCTCTGTCTCTCTGTATCTCTCTCTGTCTGTCTCTCTCTCTCTCTCTCTCTCTCTCACTCACACACACACACACACACACACACACACGCCAACTCAAGGCAACTTTCCATCTCCCCTGGGGTTTCTCAGAGTCTTTGTTTGTTTTTGTGTTTTGTTAGTTCCCTGAATCTACTATCTTGCTTCTCCAGGGTTGATTTTGGCAGAGGAAGGCATCAGTCTATCTTAACTTAGATTTTAGTAGGAACCAGAAGTCCATATTAACTCACCCCTCCTGATTCACATGTTCCCAGATAACTGCAGCCGAAAAATGTCTCTCCCCACATGTTTGTACATCAGTCCCAGGGAGGGACTCTAATTGGTTCTGTTTCAACCACATGCCCCCTAGTGACCTACATGAGAGAGATCTATTACCAGGAGAAGGGAGGAAAGATCATGTGAGCAGCCAAAAACGATGACCACCACAATTCATTCCAGAATCTACACTGATGGTGCAGGCTACAACTTCCACCAACTCCTTATAAATACCCTAATAGCACAGACCAGCCGCATATAACTGGAACTCTCAAGCTTGATTTAATTCTCAGTGCATTATACAATATGCAATATACAACTTAACACTCCCTCTGGTGTATGAATAAAATGGCTTTTGCCTTTTGTCTACATTAAATATTTGAATGCTGCTCATCTCGCCTATGTTCAAAGAAAAAAGAAGGCATAAACTTTTGGAAAATTTTGAAATACTTCACAATATGATATAACAGGAAAAGACCTGTTTATAGTTGGTTCATTCTCCAAGGGACAGTAAACTATATTTTATACAGAGCTATAAAGCACCCCAAAAAAGGTTATGCTTTATGAATGTATCAGTCATCATTTCAATTTGGCATGACATTGGTGTGATTTATCCTGGAGGTGGAAATGAGCATAGCAGTTTTGCAAGACAAATATCTTTGCTTTCTGCTGTGGTATTTGTGATAGAATATATTATTCTAGCAATAAAGTATTTGCTAGATAAAGTATTTGTGTTGTGTGTAATAGATAAATACAATGATTACCCAAGGCTTTAATAAAGGTGGAAGTGGATTTTGTTAATGGTCGGCTCTCTCTTCTTTGTAATATTAAAATCCAGAGGGCAACCCAGAAAAATGTTTGCCCAAAACTACACAAACAAAATATCCATGTTTCCAAAGTGAATAAATGAGGCATTAAAAATAGAAATCAGAAGACTTTAAAGCAGCAATAATCACACCTTTCTGGTCTTAAATATAAATTTTCCATATACATATGTGCACATATAATAGTTTTTATGGTGTACAAAAGAAAATTCTTAGCACTCTTGGGGCTGCTAATTAATTTCCAACTAGATGATACCCATATACAGGGTACAGATTCTCTTTTGCATATCCAAACTACTTCTCAGTTGGAGGAACTCCCTTCTTGATTATGATCCAAAATGAGTATCTCCCATTGCCACGTAGTATTCCATTGTGTATATAAACCACAATTTCTTTATCCATTCATCAGTTGATGGACATTTAGGCTCTTTCCATAATTTGGCTATTGTTGAGAGTGCTGATGGGGGGTGGGAGGGAGGAGAGGGTGGGTGATGGGTATTGAAGAGGGCACCTTTTGGGATGAGCACTGGGTGTTGTATGGAAACCAATTTGACAATAAATTTCATATATAAAATAAAAAAAATAAAAAAAAATAAAAAAAATAAAAAAATGAGTGTCTCCCAAAGAAACCCTGCAAAATTCATTTATTTGTATAGGATTGAAACAAATGTGAATTGAAATATAGTATATGAGAAACTAGTTTAACTATGATTCATAATGTTCCCAGGTAACTCACCTCTTTGACAATGGAGCTACTGTATTCTTTGCTGTTTTCATGGCAGTCTGGGGTAAGTGTCCTGCATCCATGTAACTTGAGTTCCCCTTATATGCTTTATAATATGTTCCTTCAGAAATCTGACTTTGTCCTGTGGATGTGAAAGGAAGAAGCTTGCATAAATTCAGTTGGCCATTCTATTAGACACAAGCTGATAAAAAATTCATTTATTTATTTAAAAAATAATGTTATAGAGAAGAAATATGTCTGATTTCTCTTACACCTTCAAGATTTTCATCAACATTTCATTATTAACATAAAATTCACCTTCTGTTGGAGACAAAAATAAAGCTTATAATATATCAAAAATTCTAGTGAGATCTAAGTACTCACAGAAGTATATATTGGACTTTCTGCTGTGAGTGGAATCATTTCATCCAGCTAATGTATGAGTACCCACCTCTGGGTTTCTTTCAGTTCTGGTTAAAAAGACCCCCTATAAACGGAGCTCCTTATAAAGCTGAATTGAGTCCTTCTATATCAGTTTAAGTCAACAGCTCCATAATAACAAGGTGTGATGGAACATTCACTTAAATATTTTCTTAACCCAAAGAAAGTACTTTACCTACTTCTTTGTAAAATGAGTTTCATAGTATCTTTCTCATGAAATCATTATAAAGTTTTAATTTGGTAGTATAGAAGAGTCTGGGCAGATTCATAATAAACAATTGTGGTTATCTTTGGAGAGAGATTAAGTGAGCAGTGATGGGTAAGGGAAAGGGTAAGTGAGCAGTGATGAAAGATAGGTTTTTACACTATATGTTTTCAATTTGGTTTGAATTTTTCACAATTTTTATGCATTTCTTCTAGAAATTAAAATTCCAGAATCTCAGTTTTGATGTTACAAAACTCTGCTAACTCAAGACTTAGGCTCATGTTGTTCCTTGTGTCTGGAATGAATATCAGATCTCCATCTTTCAGAGGCTAACTGAATTGTCATCTTCCTCCTTTGAACTTCACAACATTTGACTTCTAGCCTTCTTTGGACACTTAAAATGAGCTGCATACACACATTATTTCCCTTAGTAGGTTCATGTTCCTCAAGGATCATTATAGTGATTGAAGATTCATACATTTCTTTTGAAGACAGAGATTCATATTTGTTGGATGGATGGATGGATGGATGGATGGATGGATGGATGGGAAAAAGAGAAGGGAAAGAGAAGCAAATTATCAAAACAGTTTCTTTATAAGACAAGGAATGTATTTAAATAGTCTCTTTGACAACTGGAAATACAAAAGCTTTGTTCTCTTGAGGAGACTTGTTCTAGATATATTCTGTTTTCCCTACCTAGAGATATTCAAAGAAAAAAATTGTCTCTCCCAGTACATATCTGTTGAAGGGACATATTTGTTTTTAATTTTTTAATGTTTATTTATTTTTGAAAGAGAGAGAGAGAGAGCAGGTGGGGGGCAGAGAGAGGGGGGAGACACAGAATCTGAAGCATGCTTCAGGCTCCAAGCTGTCCGCACAGAGCCTGACACAGGGCTCGAACCCACGAACTGCGAGATTGTGACCTGAGCTAAAGTCAGACACTTAACCAACTGAGCCACCCAGGCCCCCTGAAGGGATATATTTTTAAACCTGTGACTCTAGCCCCTCTGTCAGTGGGCATTGGACCCAAAACCCATAGGTTAGTAAGTGGCCTGGGAGAAGACCTGAAGTTCTGTCCAAAGAGGAACTAGCAAGATCACCCACAGTCTTATTCTAAAGAATATGGATTGAAAAATGTGGAGAGAGACAGGGAGTTAGCTATAGGAATTGACACTGAAATGTGCAGAAAGGTCAGGAGGGAGGGAGGAAGAAGGAAACTGAGATTGAACATAAGGTGGAAGTAGGAAGAATTATGAGCATGTTGAAGTTATGAGAAATCAGAACCTTGGAATAAGCAAAAGCAAAGTGCTAGTGGAAACGATAGAAAGCAGAGAGTCCAGAAGCTAACTGGTAGCCAACTAGGAGGAAATGCAAGACAATCCCCCAAAGAGAAACAGGGAGAATATAGCCAAGCTGTGTTATTAGTGGAGTATCAGGGTAAAGACCTAGGATCTCCTATGGCTGAAGTCTCTTGAACTGCTGGCTTCTGTATCCAGTCTCTGAATAGGCTCAGTCTTTTAATCCCCATGGGATTCCTGCCTCCCTTGACAGGGAGGGCTTTGTGAAAAGCCCTCATTATTTGTTCTACCCCTTAGTACATCTCTGTCCCTTGCAAACAAAAGAATCTAATCATAACAGAATTTTGGTTATGGGACTGAACTCTTAGATCAAGAATTGTATATCTGGTTTTTCTAGAATATACTTGTATTGGTAACCATGATCAGGAAGTATAATAAGCCATCCAGTGCTTAAGCTATGCCATAGTTACAAATGAGGATACTTTAGAAAATGTCTTCATTTATTAAACCAGGAGTTCTCAAACTTTTTCAGTTGTGGCACACATATGAAATACTATTTGCACAGCATCCTGATGTACATGAATGAGTCTGCTCATGCCCAGGGATAATACTGCCCTCAGCACCTTACCTGCCTGAAGGTTTGAAGAGATTATTACCTCATGCACACCTATAATCTGTCCCTGGCATATCCACTGGTCTGCTCTGCTTTGGGCCATGAGTCTACTATGTAATGAGTTAATTCTTCTGCATAGAGAGTAATTTTCTGGAAGAATTAATACATAAATGTACATTACCTACTTTAGTATTTCACCAATTTTTACTGAAATGATGTTTTCTTCTCCTAGTTTATCCACTGAGACTATAGAGAAGTAAAGTTCTGGGGTATTAAAATGTTTGTCTAAAGTGCAGAGGTCATCATCTCCTCTACCCCTCACACAGTACCACCATTATAAAGGGGATTGCATCCCTTCTTTGCAAGTTGGAATGCCTTATGCTGGTGATAACAAATATGTGTATGTTATCCCTACTAACTTCAGTTGATTGGGGGTGGCTTTCTGGAACACGAAGCTGAGAAACTTCTGAGTTCCAAGTGGGTGGATTGGAGATTTGACAATCCTTGGGCTTTGGAGGGTACCCAGTAAGAATCTGATAGATGTATTGTAATAACCTTTGGGAAGAAGCAAACATTTTAGGACCACTTCAGGCAAGGCAAGCCTGGAATAATTCATTGTCTGAATTGCTTTGTCTTAGTTGACAACTTACTGCTTAAATATTGGATGGTTCCCAGAAATGTAATCATTTGAGAAGAAGAATGACTTACCCCAGGTGTTTCTTTGTAGATGTTTTTTGCAGAAATCTGGAATGGCCAATAATAACAGCTATAATAATAGCACACACTTGTTGGTTTCCTATGTGCTGGACACCATCCTAAGAATTTTACAGTATCCTCTCAGTTAATTTTTATAGCAGCATTTGAGGAAGGTACTGTTATTATCCTCATGTGATAGATGAGGGAACTGGAGTAGTAGCTAGAAAGTGGCAAACCCAGGAGTTAAACAGGGCACTCTTAGCTTCTACAGTCTATTGCTAGATCATGTACTATTTGTAGCCCTGTTTGCTTCTGCTTCAGAGGTATAAACTTTATGATAAAAGACTGTTAAACTCATCCCAAGCCCCATTTATACTGCTTTGAGACGGTGATGTTCCATAAAAGTGTGTCACTTCTAATGGAGCTCAGCTTAGTGGTGTCAGGCTTATCCTTTATGACTGACAAGTTACATTTAAGAAAACAAATGCACTTTATTTTTGGGAAACTGCTAGATGCAGAGATGCTGAGAATAGATATAAGTGGTTTACAAGACCTGTAAAGGATGGGGCTGATGTGTTTATTTTGTTGCCCTTTGCTTTGTGTGTTCACGACAGAAACAATAGGGCTCCATTTAGAATCATTCTGCAGCAGCTGGGAAGGGCCTTTGTGTGGGGTTAAAAAGCTTTACAGAACCCCACTACCTTTGTGATAGCAGGGCCTCCCGGGGACCCTCAAGGTACACTGTGAGCCTACAGCTCTGGGCTTGAACCACAGTGTCGCTCTTTCCTAAGTGCTCATTTTTGTGCAGAAAGATTGAAGAAACAGAACAATTATGGCCTAAATTAGCTTCTCTCCCTAGGGGGGAAAAATGAGTCACTAGGGAACTAGATGTTGGCAGAGACTTGTCAGGAAGCAGATTATATTTCTCTTTTCTTCATTTTTGGGTTTTTTTAAATCATTTTTCTTTTTTTTCTTTTTACTTTCATTGCCAAAAATTTATTTGCCCTCAGTAAATAAATCAAGGTCCTCAGTGTTCTCCAAAACAGAATACCGGGATTGTGGTTATTTTAATGGAAATTCAAAGATTCTTTAAATGCTTCTGTCAAGGGGCGCCTGGGTGGCACAGTAGGTTAAGCGTCCGACTTCAGCCAGGTCACGATCTCGCGGTCCGTGAGTTCGAGCCCCGTGTCAGGCTCTGGGCTGATGGCTCAGATCCTGGAGACTGTTTCCGATTCTGTGTCTCCCTCTCTCTCTGCCCCTCCCCCGTTCATGCTCTGTCTGTCTCTGTCCCAAAAATAAATAAACGTTAAAAAAACAAAAGTTAAAAAAAAATAAATAAATGCTTCTGTCAAAAATTTGTTAGTGAAGTATGTCTCATTTTTAAAATAAATTTTATAATAATTTCCTTTTATTTGTAGATATTTACAGCAATTTTATCTTTATAGTCTTACCTATATGTCCAACAAAAAAAAATAGTGGTTGCATTTTCAAAAAAATGGTATACATTTACTGAATACCTATTAGGTGTGTAGGTATAATCACCTATGACACCTCATCAGTTTCTCATAACCCACCAGAAAGAAATTACGGCTCCAGTTTTATAGATGAACATATTGAGGTTCAGAGAGGTTATGCAACTTGACCAAGATTACCCAGTAACTGCTAAGTGGTGGAGTCTAGATTTTAAACCAGATCTGGTCTGCCTATTTCAAGTCATTCCAAAGTTTGTATATCATGTCATGTACCTTTGATAGGATATATTAAGATTTCATTACTCACCAGACAATGCATTCTCACTATCACTTGACAATGGGAGTACAAAAATGAGTAAAATGTGATCTCAGCTGTCAAAAATTTCATAGTGTATTGAGATTGGTAATTATAACGTAAGATATTAAGTACAGTTTACAATCGGACAATGAGGGTCCATGCTGCCAACTTCCTGAAGCAAAATGGAAGCGCAGAGAAGGTTTTATACAAAAGGAGATCCTGAAACCAAGTCTTAAATTTGCCAGGCAAAGGAGAGGGGTTGGAGGGAGGTGTAGAAAACATTCTGAACTGAGAACAGTGTGGGCAAAGCTCTGAAAAGAGAGGATGTTCAGTGCGATAGGAACATATAGTATGTATTAGTTTCCTAGAGCGCTGTAACAAAGTGCCACAAACTGGATGGCTTAAAACAACTGAAATTTATTCTCTCACTGTTCTACAGGCTCAAAGTAAAAAATTAAGGTATAAAAAGAGTCATTTCTTTTCGAGGGCTCTGAGGGGGCATCTGTCCCATGTATTTCTCCTAAATTCTTGTGACAGCCAGCAATCCTTGACACTCCTTGGTTTGTAGATGCATCACTTGAATCTCTGTCTCCATTTTCACCTGTATTCTCCCTGTGTCTCTATGTCTTCACAGGGCAGTCTTCTTATAAGGACACTAAAATGCATTGGATTAAGAGCCTACCCTACTCCAGTATGATTTCACCTTAACTAGTTAGTCTGCAGTTACCTTATTTCCAAATAAGGTCACATTTTGAGGTTAAAACATCAACATCTCTTTTATGAAAGGCACAATTCAACCCCTAACAGACAGTATGTTGGGGGCTGAGGTTTACTTATTGTAGGACATTTGTGCTGCAACAGGGAACCGTGACTTCACCCTTTAGGCAACAGAAGGCCAACTGAAGTTATAAACTGGAGAGTGATGTCATCAGTTGTATTTGGGAAGTAACCCTGGCAACAGCATGGGAGGAGTGAAAGTGGGGACCAGTAGGTAGCAGGTAGGCCACTTAGAAAGCTGTTCCAGTGTTCAGTCAAAATATTATGCAGAATTGGTCTTTAGAAAAGATCTAAATTACAGAGTAAAAACCTTATACATAAATGTGTTTTCCTAGTTTTAGTTATTTATGATATGCAAAATAAATATCCAATGATAGAAGAATGAATTACAAAATTATAAGCAGCCACTAAAAACTAGTCTTTCAAAGTAGGTAATAGAGCACAAAGATTATATTTTAAAAACTGGTAAATATATATTAAGTATACAGATAAATGTGATTTCAGGTATATTAAATACTAATGAAAACAAATTATGTCATAATAGTAATGGTGATTTTCTCCATGTGACGGGATTATGAGAAGTTTTTGTCAGCTTTTATTTAGGTATAATTTACATAAAATCTAGCAGTTTTACTTTGTTTTTTTAAATATTGGTCAGACATTTCACGTTTCTTTTTTTTTAAGTTTATTCATTTATTTTTGAGAAAGATCAAAAGAGTGGGGGAGGAGCAAAGAGAGAGAGAGAGGGAGAGAGAAAATCCCAAGCAGGCTCCATGCTGTCAGCACAGAGCCCAACATGGGGCCCAAACACACAAACTATGTGATCACAACCTGAGCAGATATCAAGAGTCAGACACAATAGACTGAGCCACCCAGGCACCCCGCCCCCCAGCAATTTTAAGTGTACAATTTGACAAGTTATGTCAAATGTATATAGTAACCATCACCATAATGATGATACAGAACATTTTCATCCTCCAGAAAGTTTCCCCATGACTTTGCATTGAGACCCTTGGCAACCTCTAACCTGCTTTCTACCACTGTACTTTCACCTGTTTTAGAATCTCATGTAAATAGAATCATTCACAATTTAGCATTTTGTGTCTGGCTTTGTTCATTAAGCTTAATGTGATTGAAATTAGTTTATGTAACAACATGTCAGCATACGTAAGTAGTTTGTTCTTTTATTTGACATTTATTTTATAGTTGGAAATAGGTACCTTTTGACCACATTCACCCATTTCACCCAGCCCCAGCCGCCACCTCACCACACTCTGGTCTCTGTATCTCTGAGCTTAGAGGTTTTGTTTGTTTGTTTGTCTGTGTTTAGACTCTATGTATAAATGAGATCATAAACTTATTTAAATGAAAATTCAAAGGTTCTTTATGTGGTTCTGTCAGGGAGAGTGATGCCTCCATAACTGCTCTTCTTTCTCAAGATTGCTTTGACTATTTAGGGTCTATTTTGGTTCCATAAAATTTTAGGATTGCTTTTTCTGTTTCTGTGAAAAAATGCCATTTGTACTGTTTTCAATGTACAGTTTTGGATATTTTGTTAAATTTATCCCTATGTATTTAATATTTTTTTATTTTTTATAAATAGTTTCATTTCTATAATGTTAATTTCCAGTTGTTCATTGCTTCTCTGTAGAAATACAATTGACTTTTGTATATTTATCTCATATCCTATGACCTTTCTAAACTCACTTGTAAAGCTACTGACTTTTTTGTAAATTCCTTAGGATTTTCAATATAGATGATTATGATATTTATAAATAAATACAATTTTGTTTCTTCTTTTCAAACCCATATGGGTTTAATTTTTTTCTTGCCATATTACAGTGACAGAATAATGTTAGATAGAAGTTGTGATATCAGACACCCTTTCTTTGTTCTGTGTTGGGGGAAAAGCATTAAGTGTTATACTATTAAGTATGCTAGAAAATATAAGTTTTTGTAAATACCCTTCGTCAAGCTGAAGAATTTTATCATGAATGGGTATTGAGTTTTGTTAAAAGTTGTCATCTGTATTAATAAGATAATCCTTTTTAAAATTTTTTTAATGTTTATTTATTTTTGAGAGAGAGAGAGACACACACACAGCATGAGCAGGGGAGGGGCAGAGAGAGAGAGAGGGGGATATAGAATCTGCAACAGGCTCCAGGCTGTCAGCACAGAGCCTGATGTGGGGCTTGAACTCATGAGCCTTTGAGCCATGAGATAATGAAGCCTGAGCAGAAGTTGGCCGCTTAACCAACTGAGCCACCTAGATGCCCCAATAATTCTGTTTCTTAAAAGGTAGTTAATATATTCATTAAATTGATTCACTTTCAAAACCTACAATGATATTGAATTCCTAGCATAAACCCATTTTATTGTATATATAGTTGACTCTTGACAGTGTGGAGATTAGGTTTACCAACCTCCATGCAGTTGAAAATCTTTGACTCCCCAAAAACTTTACTAATAGCTACTGTTGATTGGAAGCTTTACCAATAACAGAAACATACATAATTTTGTATGTTATATGTGTTATATACTGTATTCTTACAATAATGTAAGCTAGAGAAAGAAAACATTATTTAAAAATCATAAGGAAATGAGGTGCCTGGGTGGCTCAGTTGGTTAAGCCTCCAACTTCAGCCCAGGTCATGATCTCACGGTTCATGAGTTTGGACCCCACATTGGGCTCTATGCTGACAGCTCAGAGCCTGGAGCCTGCTTCGGATTCTGTGTCTCTCTCCTTCTCTGCCTCTCCCCTGCTTGCACTCTGTCTCTCTCTCAAAAATAAATAAACATTAAAAAAATTTTTTTTCAAATAAAAAAATCATAAGCAATAGAAAAAAATTTAGAGTACTGTATGGTATTAAAAAAAAAAGCCCTCTCTGTCTCTCTCTGTCCCAAAAATAAATAAATGTCAAAAAAAAAAAAAAAAAAAGCCCATGTATAAGTGAACCCACACAGTTCAAATCCGTATTGTTCAAGGGTCAACTGTATTATCTTTTTTTCTATATTACTGTATTTGATTTGCTAAAATATTTTTAAGATTTTTGCATCTATTTTCGTAAGTGTTGTCTTTAATTTTCTTCCAGTGTATTTTTTAGTTTTGAGGTAATGTTGGCCTCAAAGAGTGAATTAAGAAGTATCCTTTCTTCTGTTTGTGGAGAGGTTTATATAAAAATGATATTACTTCTTATATGTTTGATAGAATTCACCAGTAAAGCCACTTGGGCCTAGAGTTTTCTTTGCAGGAAAATGTTTAATACGAACGTAATCTCCTTAACAGATAGAGAGCTCTTTAGATTATCTACTTCTTCCTGTCTTCAAGGACTCTGTAATTTTATCTAAGCTTGCAAATTTATTGGCATAAATGTGTTCATAATAATTTCTTATATTTTACCTTCAGTAGGATCTTTTGTGATACATTTTGTTCATTCCTGAAATTGTAGTTCATGTCTTTTTTGTTTTCCTGTTCATTCTGTGTAGAAGTTTATCAATTATATTCATCTTTTAATGAACCTTTTCAATGTTAGTGATGTCTTTATACTGTTTTTATGTTTTTTTATTTATGCTGTTATCTTACGTTTCTCATGCTTTGGGTTTAGTTTCCTCTTCTTTTTTAATTTCTTAAGGTGAATGCCTAGTTTGTTGATGTAAGACCTTTCTTCTTTTCAAATATAAAAGTTTTATGCTATAAATTTCCTCCAAGTACTGCTTTAGTTGCATCCTCCACATTGTATTTTCATTTTTCGTGAATTAAGAATATTTTCTAATTTCCCTTCTGACTTTCTCTTTGATCCATGAGTTATATAGATGTATATTGTTTACTTACCAAATATTTGGGAGATTTTCTAGGTATCTGCTTGCTATTGATTTCTAGTTTAATTAAGAGAACATATTTTGTATTATTTAAATCCTTCTACATTTACTGAGATTTGTTTTATAGCCCACAGTATAGTATCTCAGCAAATGTCCCCTGCACATTTGAAAAGACTACATATTATGCTGTTGTTAAGTTGTACATTCTGTAAGTTTCGTTTGGGTCCACTTGGGTGATTAGTCTTGTTTTAGTCTTCTACATTTATACTAATTCTAAATTTATTTGTGGATTTATCTAGTTTGCCTCTCAGTTATATCAGATTTTGTTTTGTATATTTTAAATATAGGATTTTTATGTTTACTTGAAGCCCTGTAGTCATTATGAAATTTCCCTCATTATTCCTTATGGTATTTCTTATTTTCAAGTATACTTTGGTATTAATATTGCCATTCTAGGCTTTCTTAAATTGAGTTTGTATGGTATATTTTTATTTTCTTTACATTTACCTATCTCTGTCTTTATATTTGCAGTGTTATTTTTACAGACAGGTCTTACTCAAAAATCTTCACTCATATGAGGACTTTAAGAGACAAAACAGATGAACATAAGGGAAGGGAAAAAATAATATAAAAACAGGGAGGGGGACAAAACAGAAGAGACTCATAAATTTGGAGAATAAACTGAGGGTTACTAGAGGGGTTGTGGGAGGGGGAATGGGCTAAATGGGTAAGGGGCATTAAGGAATCTACTCCTGAAATCATTGTTGCACTATATGCTAACTAATTTGGATGTAAATTTTAAAAAATAAAAAATCAAATCAAATATAGACAGGTCTTACTTTTTATCCAATCCAATAATCTCAGCTTTTTCATTAGAGTTTTAATGCCATTTACATTTAATATAATTATCAATACATTTAGTTTAAATATGCCTTCTTTTTATTTGATTTACATGTGTTTAATGAGCCTTTGTTTTCTTTTTCTCTCCTTTTTAATTAATTAGATATTTTCATGATTTAGTTTTTTCTCTGTTGATTTATTAGCTATACTTGTTTTAATCTTATAATGGTTATTCAAGGATTTATAATATACACCTTTAATTTATAGCAGCCTACTTTCAAATAGTATAATGCTATTTCATATGTGGTATAAGAACTGTAAAAAGGTATACTTTACCTTTTATTTTCTGTCCCTTGTATTATTGCTATTATTATTATTATTATTATTATTATTATTGTATTATTGCTATTATTGTATTATTGCTATTATTGCTATAAGCAACATCTTATTGCTATTCTTGTTATATTTTTTTCTTCTACATATTATAAACCTCTTGATACATTGTTATTATTTTTGCTTTCAGCATGTAGTTATTAAAGATATTGAAATGAGGAAAAAATTCTATTTACCCATATAGTTATTTGTTTTTTTTATTATTTTTTGTTTTGAGAGAGAGAGAGTGGGAGAGGGCCAGAGAGAGAGGGAGACAGAGAATCCCAAGCAGGCTCCATGCTATCAGCATGGAGCCTGATGCAGGGCTCAGTTTCACACACCATGAGATCATAACCTCAGCCAAATTCATGAGTAGGACACTTAACCAGCTGGGGCACCCAGGAGCCCCTACTTGTTTTATGTGATCTTCCTATCTTTGTATCAATCCAGATTTCCATCTGGTGTCATTTCCTTCTGCTTGAAGAACTTTAAAGTTTCTTATAATTCAAGGCTGTTAGTGATGAATTTTCTCTGATTTTTAAGGTCTAAAAATATCTTTGCTTCATTTTAACTTTTTAAAGATATTTTGCTGGATGTAAAATTCTAAGTTGGAAGGGTTTTCTTTTTACCTTTAAATACATTAGAGCACATGTTCTCAATTAGAAGTTATTTTTGCCTCTCAAGAGACATTAGACAATGTGCAGACACATTTTTGGTGTCACAACTGACAGAAGGGAGTGCTACTGGCATTTTGATCTAATGCATAGAGGCCAGGGATGCTGCTAAACATCATACAATGCACAGAACAACAATCCCCACCCTCAAGGAGGAATTAAATGTTCTAAGACATCGTTGATGTTGAGTTTGAGAAACACTGCTAAATTTATAATCTTTCTTTTTCTGAAGTCACATGGCCTATTTGAGTTTCTTTTGGAAAGTCATCTGACACTTCTATCTCAGCATTCTCATCTACAAGTGAAGATTAAAGTACCACTAACATATGGAATGTTTTGATGTAGAATAATGACTTATATTTTCAAAACAGTTGACACAATGTCAGTTGTGTCCAGATTGAAAAACATTGGCTTAAGGGATGCCTTTCCATCGTATGAAGGCTTGCATAGTCTTTTATAAGATGTCGCTGACATTCTTTTTTTTTTTTTTTTCTATGAAAGATTTTCCTCCTTTGTATCTGCTTTAAAGATTTTTATTTTTTATTCTCAGGAATTTGATTGAGATGTGTTTTGGTGTCATTTTCTTTGTCTTTCTTATAATTAGGGTTCATTTAATTTGGATCAGTAATTTTGTAATTCTTATCAAATTTTGAAATTTTTCCAGAATCATATTGTCACAGTCTCCGGTTATGTGAATGTATGCTAGACTACTCAATACTGTCCTACAGGTCACTTAATGCCTTGTTCACATAAGCCAGTCTTTTGTAGTCTTTGTGTTGTCTATACTTTTTGGATTGTTCCTATTGGTTTGTCTTAAGATTCACTGAATCTTCTGAAAGGTCTGATCTGTTAATTCTATCCAGTGTATTTTTCTTTCCATAACTTAGATTGTCCATCCCATATCTCAGTCAGTTGGGTCTTTGTATGCCAGGTATTAGTCTCCTTATTGTGTTCATGTTTTCATCTCCCTTCTTGACAAAGTATACTTATAACAGTTGTTTTATCATATTTGTTCTATCATTTCTGTCAGTTCTGGGCTGTTTCCCTGGGATTGATTGAATATTCTCCTGCTTATAGGTTTTATTTTCCTTCTTATTTGTATGTCTGGTAAAATTTTTTAAATGTTCATTTATTTTTGAGAGAGAGAGAGAGAAGGGAAGGAGGGGGTAGAGAGAATATGTGAGTGGGTGAGGGGGAGAGGGAGAGGGAGACAGAAAATCCCAAGCAGGCTCCACATTGATGGAATAATGCCGGGCTACAACTCATGAATCATGAGATCATGACCTGAGCCAAAATCAAGGAGTCGGACTTTTAACCAACTGAGCCACCCAGACACCCCTGTCTGGTGGTTTTATTAAATACTGAGAAGTGTTGAATTTTGTTTTTTTGTTGTGTTTCTTTAGCGTTGGACTTTATTCAGGTATGCAGTTAACTTACTTGCATCCCAGT
Source organism: Felis catus (assembly GCF_018350175.1). NCBI lineage: Eukaryota > Metazoa > Chordata > Mammalia > Carnivora > Felidae > Felis > Felis catus. The sequence goes on from NC_058374.1 coordinate 121,501,228, forward strand.
TAGATTCTCTTGAGATTTGTTTTTAGCTTGTTAGGATAGATCCAGAGACCCACTACTAGGAGACAGCCTTTATGAGGCCTCTCATAAAATTCTATGTGTTGCAACATCTCTGTACTCTGACTAGTGAGATGGTAAACTTCTTTTAGCCCTCTGTGAATTCTGAAGATTCTTTATCTACCAACAAGCCACCTCATGTAGTTTCACCCCATGCATGTCAAGAGCAGAAGGGACTTCATTGCTGATACCTTGATCTTTCTTTCAATATTAGCTCCTTTCTCTCTGGTACTGTGCCCCACAAACTCATGCCACTTCACTTTCTCCACTCTAATCTCTCAAGCTCAGTAAGACCACTAGGCTTTGTTTGGGTTCCTCCACCTGAAAATGGCCTCCAAACAATGAGCTGGTGCCATCCTAAAGCTTACCTCACTTATTTTTCTCTCAGAGATCACAGTGCTGCACTATCTGCTGTCCAGTGCTGAAAAAAGTTGTTTCTTATATTGAAGCAGTTAGTCCGATGGATAGAAACAAAAAATTGCAGTCACCTGTAGCTTGATGGCTTTTTATAGAAGGGAAGCATACACTCAGGCAGGGCCTCAGAGAATTTTGGTTACTTTGGAAAACTGCCATTATCCATGGTGTCTCCTCATTTTTACCAGTTCAGAAACACTGTTGGACTACCCAGAGATAATTGCACTTGGACAAACAGACACCTCTTATAAACTCTGCAAGCACTAGTACATTATCCAGAATATGAAAATGCCAAGTATATTATAGAGAGTATTATTTTATAATGACCATCTAGGGCATTTTCTTCCTGTATCAGGATACTTAGGAAGCTAGATTAATCATTATATGGTGTTTGAGCTTGGAAATCAGTGCAGCTGGCAAAATCCCTGGCACATCAAAAGAGTGCAATTAATAACTGTTAAATGAATGGAAGAGGGACACAAGAACTATTTTTTTCTGCTGAATTAGTCATCTTTATTCCATTTCAAAAAACACCCCTAGAGACTGGTTTATGTCAGGACACCCTTCTAATATCCTCCATTAGATCAAACTCTGCAAAATTTATATTCTTAGACCCTTGTTTTTCTTAACTTACAGGTTGACTATCTGGATACATTGACTTTCTCCAGAAAGGTTCTAATACCAATAATTAAACTTCAACTTCTTAAAATATAGTCACGTTCCTGTTTTTTCCTGGATTCTGAGATTAACCTTATCTTGTATGTTGGGGAGTTTCACAAATTCTCTAGTCACTTGTTTACATTCACTTGCATTATTATTGCCAATGACCCACCTCAGATGTTGCAAATTAGCAACCGATAAAAATACTCTGGTCGTCACCAATTTTAAAAATATACAAATTAAGTATTACTTTGAAACTGAGATAGTTCACATGAAGAAACATTATGGCCAGATCCTTGAACTTTTGAAAAATTTGAAAATCTAGCCACAGTGTAGTCAATGTAAACTGAAGAACACCTACCACTTCATATGGTGCACACACACTCCAACTGGTCTCATTCCCCACCGCTCCCAATTGTGCGGTTTACTCTTGTAGGTTTTGTAATGATCTGGTCATTTTAGCATTTGAGTTTGTGACTCCTCACTAAGCTCATTCAATATGTGTAGATTTTACGAGTTAAGTTCTCAGGAGATGACCTCATTCCTCTACTTCTAAGTTCTTGGGAAGCATCCTTGTAACTCCTCTGTACCTTCTTCAAATGAACATTCTCAGAAAGTTATAAAGGACAGAGATAATTAAATCTGTTAGTATTATCCATTTCACTTTTTAAAAAGAAGGAAATTAGAATTTGGAGAAAAATGACTATGTGTATGAAGGAAGTTCATTCTAATTTCCTAGGAAGAGAATCACGTTAACCAGGTTTCTGAAAATGCTTTGAGTCATCAGACAGAAGGTCGCTTTTCTGAAATAAAAATAATTCTTTCCTTTCCCTATCTACTGCCAATTTTATTGCTGACCACAGTTCATTTCTTGTTTTTATACAAATATATAATAATCTTTTGACAAGTTAAGGAAGGAAGTTAGACTCTAGGATGTTTAAGCCCTTGTTTTTCTCAAAAAAGAAGTAAACATGCCTTTATAATTATATTGTGGCATTAGACACAATTCTCCTCTGGACTTCCAGGGTAGAAATTTTTAAAATGAAGAATCAAATTATGCCTCTGTATACCTGTTATGTTACCAAAGGGCAAATACTGGTAGCATGTATCCCTAGCAGCTTTGGGAATAAATGTGGGTTTTTTCAGGTCTACAGAAGAAAAGAATAGATCTACAGGAAGGATAGAGATTAATGCCAGGCTCTCACAGTAAAGCTATAACCTGAGGTATGGTACTTTGGTTTTTATAACTGTTTCCGCAAAGTGATCCTATGGTTTCAGCAAAGTGCTTTCTTTTTGGCTCTTCTTGATTCAATAGAAATTAGAAGTCCCAGATTAGACTGTGACCTTCTAGCTAACGGACCAGATAGCACCCCTGGCTCTTACCCTAAATGTCAGTTGCTCCCAGTCATTGTGACAGCCCAAATAACCCTGCTATGGGTTGAATTGTGTTCTCCAAAAAGATATATTTAAGTCCTAGCCCCCAGCACCTGTGCAAGTGACTTTACTTAGGGTCTTTGAAGATATAATCAAGTTAAGATAAGGCCATAATGGATTCCCAGTATGACTGGTGTCTTTACAAGAAGAGAAAATGTAAAGACAGACACAGGGTAGAATGCCATATGAAGACAGGCAGGGAGATTGGAACAGTGCCTTCACAAGCCAAGGGATGCCAAAGATTACCCAGGCACTAAGAAGAGAGGCATAGAAGATGCTCTCCCTCAGAGCCTCCAGTAGGAACTAACCCTGACAACACCTGATTTTGAACTTCTAACCTCTAGAACTGTAACAGAATAAATTTGCTGTTTTAAGCTCCCCCCCCCCAAAAAAAGGCATATTAGGGCCAAATCCCGGTTCTGTCATTTACTAGCCATGTGACTCCTCTTCAACCTCAGATTTCTTATTCATAGGATGATGAAAATAATACCAACCTGGACAGACTTTTTAGAAAATAAAACATAGTACCTAACATGTAATAAATTTTTACTGTACAGTGACTAAATAGTATAGTATTTCAACCCTGTTATGGAACCCAAGGTATGCAGCTTAAAGGAGAGATTTTCCTGCATAAGACTCTCTAAATGCCTTAAGAAGGTGACAAAAAATAGAAACTCAGTGGGTTTTTTCTTCCTATTTGCAAAATGTTTACCATGGTTATACTTTCAAAAAAAAAACCTGTATCAGGATGACTAAAGTTAATTGCCAAAATACACAAAAAAACAAAACCTATATGTTTAATAGAACCCATGCACATGAAGCCCAACCAGTTGTTTCTGGTTGTCAGCCTTCTATGTGGTCATTTAAGTACCCAGGTTCCTTTTATTTTGTGGCTCTATCCTGGGTGGGATCCTTAGAGTCCTCTCCATTCATCCCTCAAAAGGAGTAAAGAAACATAGAGATGATAAACTTACTTCCTAATTATTTAGTCCCAAGCTGACATATGTCACTTCTACTTCCTTTCCATTTTCCAAAACTTGACTACATCTAACTGTAATAAAGGCCAGGAAATGTAATCTAACTATGCCTAGAAAGATAAGAAATGGTTTTTGGTAAATGCATAGAAGTCTGACACAAATTGATTTGAAATTGATAATAAGTATTCTATTTAAAGAAATGATCATAACATGGCCCACAGAACACTGTTACATCCTTTTTGTGTCCTTTATGGGCTCATGTGACAACCTTCTCAACTGTGTACAATTCCGAGCCAATGGTGTTCTGCTATATGAAAACAAACCTACCAGAACACTAACCTTGACCCTACTGGTACTTAAAAGGCAGAAGTCTCAGATTTTTCTAATGTGTCAACTAATGTTGTGAGAAGATTGTTATTTGGGATTGATGTTAATATCTCAGATGAGTTTCATTTGTGGGAAGGTTAGATAGTAGTACAGAGTATTACAGAGTAGAAAAGAGAAGAGAGCATGCAAAAGTCTGTCTTATAACTAAAACTAATAAAACTTCAGATATTGTGGCTTGATACTGCCCTACCTAAAATCTGTAAGGGAAGTAACTCATAAGTTTTTTTTTTCATCTTCGTGCCTCATGCAATGTCAGTGATTAAATGGGAGAAGCATTCCAGGCTGGCAGATAGCTCTATGTGGTCACTCAGGGACTCATAGTCCTGCAAACAAGTTGTTGGTCATCCCCCAGGCCTTGGCAACATTTGCATGGTCTCAGCTGAGTCTCTTGGGTTCCACCTATCCAAAAGGGTAAAGAGAATATCTTAAGATATCGACAGGTAAGTGACATACATCACATTACTTCTGTTCACACTCCACCAGTGAGAAGTGTTCTCTGGCCATATCTAACAGCAAGGACATCTGGGAAATACAGTATAATGGGCAGCCATGACCTCAGCAGCAGTCCTTTTACTGTGGAACAAGGCAAGAATGTGTCTTAGAGGACAATAGGTAGTCTTTGCCACAGGGTCCATGCAACCAAATAGTGAGAGTGCTAATTAGAACAGAATGATATTTTATTTCAAGGGAAAAGGGAAACATAAAAGTTTCAACTTTTCATCTTAGTAAGTTATTATTTATTTAACTGACACTGATGTATAAAAACACTCACAAGATATAGTTGCATATTTTTCAAACATATACCATAATGCCTTAAAGGTTTAGATAAATAAGAGTAATTTGCCATATTATTCTCATTTCCATGACAGCATGTCAACTGTACATTTACTGTGCCTCTGTGGATTTAGTTACTGTGATGAACACTGGGGATATAGAGATAAAGACAGCAAAGATTTAGCCGTTATTCTCAAGAAGCCCACAAGCTAGTGGTAGAAACTATCCAATTTCTTTTTTAACAAAACTATCTATTGTTTTTTTAACAGAAACTATCTATTGTTTTTTAAGTGGTGAATCCTGTGCTCAGCACTGACCTAGAGTTATCTGCACAACTCAGCGTGGGTTTAGAGAAGGTTCAAAGGGAGTGGTTGCAGAACACATAGGGCCAAATGTGGAAGCAAGAGTAGGAGTTGGCTAAGTAGACTCAAATAGGGAAGAACATTATAAGCTGAAGAAATAGTGTGGACAAAGCTAAGAAGGTTATGCAATAGCTCAGGTGTGAAAACTGCTGGTGAGTTACCCTGGAGTCTAGGGTGCAAGTTAGGGCAGAGAGAGTTAGGCACAGGCAGGGTCATTAGGAGCCTTGCATCCTGGGCTGGTAGTGGGGGCTTTTTCTATAGTTGGTGTGGCTCCTTGACACCCAGGAAAACTGGTCATACCTTGTTTTAGAAAAACCATTATCTCCATAGAAATATAGATAGGAATCTAAGGAGTTAAAAATGCTAGAAGTAAAGTTAAGCCTTCTGATGCTTTGAGAAAAAAGAGATATTTTTAGACCAAATTTTTATAGGAAGGATTCCGTATAGCAGAGTTTTAAGTGTTTTGAGGATCAACCCATAAAAGAAATAATACTTTTTTTTTCAATATATGAAATTTATTGTCAAATTGGTTTCCATACAACATCCAGTACTCATCCCAAAAGGTCCCCTCCTCAACACCCATCACCCACCCTCCCCTCCCTCCCACCCCCCATCAACCCTCAGTTTGTTCTTAGTTTTTAAGAGTCTCTTATGCTTTGGCTCTCTCCCACTCTAACCTCTTTTTTTTTTCCTTCCCCTCCCCCATGGGTTTCTGTTAAGTTTCTCAGGATCCACATAAGAGTGAAAACATATGGTATCTGTCATTCTCTGTATGGCTTATTTCACTTAGCATCACACTCTCCAGTTCCATCCACGTTGCTACAAAGGACCATATTTTGTTCTTTCTCATTGCCCTGTAGTACTCCATTGTGTATATAAACCACAATTTATTTATCCATTCATCAGTTGATGGACATTTAGGCTCTTTCCATAATTTGGCTATTGTTGAGAGTGCTGCTATAAACATTGGGGTACAAGTGCCCCTATGCATCAGTACTCCTGTATCCCTTGGGTAAATTCCTAGCAGTGCTATTGCTGGGTCATAGGGTAGGTCTATTTTTAATTTTCTGAGGAACCTCCACACTGTTTTGCACCAATTGGTGCACCAATTTGCATTCCCACCAACAGTGCAGGAGTGTTCCCTTTTCTCCACATCCTCTCCAGCATCTATAGTCTTCTGATTTGTTCATTTTGGCCACTCTGACTGGCGTGAGGTGATATCTGAGTGTGGTTTTGATTTGCATTTCCCTGATGAGGAGCGATGTTGAGCATCTTTTCATGTGCCTGTTGGCCATCCGGATGTCTTCTTTAGAGAAGTGTCTGTTCATGTTTTCTGCCCATTTCTTCACTGGGTTATTTGTTTTTCGGGTGTGGAGTTTGGTGAGCTCTTTATAGATTTTGGATACTAGCCCTTTGTCGATATGTCATTTGCAAATATCTTTTCCCATTCTGTTGGTTGCCTTTTAGTTCTGTTGGTTGTTTCCTTTGCTGTGTAGAAGCTTTTTATCTTCATAAGGTCCCAGTAATTCATTTTTGCTTTTAACTCCCTTGCGTTTGGGGATGTGTCGAGTAAGAGATTGCTATGGCTGAGGTCAGAGAGGTCTTTTCCTGCTTTCTCCTCTAGTGTTTTGATGGTTTCCTGTCTCACATTCAGGTCCTTTATCCATTTTGAGCTTATTTTTGTGAATGGTGTGAGAAAGTGGTCTAGTTTCAACCTTCTGCGTGTTGCTGTCCAGTTCTCCCAGCACCATTTGTTAAAGAGGCTGTCCTTTTTCCATTGGATGTTCTTTCCTGCTTTGTCAAAGATTAGTTGGCCATACGTTTGTGGGTCTAGTTCTGGGGTTTCTATTCTATTCCATTGGTCTATGTGTCTGTTTTTGTGCCAATACCATGCTGTCCTGATGATTACAGCTTTGTAGTAGAGGCTAAAGTCTGGGATTGTGATGCCTCCTGCTTTGGTCTTCTTCTTCAAAATTACTTTGACTATTCAGGGCCTTTTATGGTTCCATATGAATTTTAGGATTGCTTGTTCTAGTTTCGAGAAGAATGCTGGTGCAATTTTGATTGGGATTGCATTGGATGTGTAGATAGCTTTGGGTAGTATTGACATTTTGACAATATTTATTCTTCCAATCCATGTGCAGGGAATGTCTTTCCATTTCTTTATATCTTCTTCAACTACCTTCATAAGCTTACTATAGTTTTCAGCATACAGATCTTTTACAACTGTGGTTAGATTTATTCCCAGGTATTTTATGCTTCTTGGTGCAATTGTGAATGGGATCAGTTTCTTTATTTGTCTTTCTGTTGCTTCATTGTTAGTGTATAAGAATGCAACTGATTTCTGTACATTGATTTTGTATCCTGCAACTTTGCTGAATTCATATATCAGATCTAGCAGACTTTTGGTGGAGTCTATCGGATTTTCCATGTATAATATCATGTCATCTGCAAAAAGTGAAAGCTTGACTTCATCTTTGCTAATTTTGATGCCTTTGATTTCCTTTTGTTGTCTGATTTCTGATGCTAGCACTTCCAACACTATGTTAAACAACAGCGGTGAGAATGGGCATCCCTGTCGTGTTCCTAATCTCAGGGAAAAAGTTCTGTTTTTCCCCATTGAGGATGACGTTAGCTGTGGGCTTTTCATAAATGGCGCTTATGATGTTTAAGTATGTTCCTTCTATCCCGACTTTCTCAAGGGTTTTTATTAAGAAACGTTGCTGAATTTTGTCAAAGGCCTTTTCTGCATCGATTGACAGGATCATATGGTTCTTCTCTTTTATTAATGTGATGTATCACGTTGATTGATTTGCGAATGTTGAACCAGCCCTGCATCCCAGGAATGAATCCCACTTGATCATGGTGAATAATTCTTTTTATATGCTGTTGAATTCGATTTGCTAGTATCTTATTGAGAATTTTTGCATCCATAATTATCAAGGATATTGGCCTGTAGTTCTCTTTTTTTTACTGGGTCTCTGTCTGGTTTAGGAATCAAAGTAATACTGGCTTCATAGAATGAGTCTGGAAGTTTTCCTTCCCCTTCTATTTCTTGGAATAGCTTGAGAAGGATAGGTATTATTTCTGCTTTAAATGTCTGGTAGAACTCCCCTGGGAAGCCATCTGGTCCTGGACTCTTATTTGTTGGGAGATTTTTGATAACCGATTCAATTTCTTCGCTGGTTATGGGTCTGTTCAAGCTTTCTATTTCCTCCTGATTGCGTTTTGGAAGAATGTGGGTGTTTAGGAATTTGTCTATTTCTTCCAGGTTGTCCAATTTGTTGGCATATAATTTTTCATAGTATTCCCTGATAATTGTTTGTATCTCTGAGGGATTGGTTGTAATAATTCCATTTTCATTCATGATTTTATCTATTTGGGTCATCTCCCTTTTCTTTTTGAGAAGCCTGGCTAGAGGTTTGTCAATTTTGTTTATTTTTTAAAAAAACCAACTCTTGGTTTCGTTGATCTGCTCTACAGTTTTTTTAGATTCTATATTGTTTATTTCTGCTCTGATCTTTATTATCTTCTTCTGCTGGGTTTAGGCTGCCTTTGCTGTTCTGCTTCTATTTCCTTTAGGTGTACTGTTAGATTTTGTATTGGGGATTTTTCTTGTTTCTTGAGATAGGCCTGGATTGCAATGTATTTTCCTCTCAGGACTGCCTTCGCTGCATCCCAAAGCATTTGGATTGTTGTATTTTCATTTTCGTTTGTTTCCATATATTTTTTGATTTCTTCTCTAATTGCCTGGTTGACCCACTCATTCTTTAGTAGGGTGTGCCTTAACCTCCATGCTTTTGGAAGTTTTCCAGACTTTTTCCTGTGGTTGATTTCAAGCTTCATAGCATTGTGGTCTGAAAGTATGCATGGTGTAATTTCAATTCTTGTATACTTATGAAGGGCTCTTTTGTGACCTAGTATGTGATCTATCTTGGAGAATGTTCCATGTGCACTTGAGAAGAAAGTATATTCTGTTGCTTTGGGATGCAGAGTTCTAAATATATCTGTCAAGTCCATCTGATCCAATGTATCATTCAGGGCCCTTGTTTCTTTATTGACCGTGTGTCTAGATGATCTATCCATTTCTGTAAGTGGAGTGTTAAAGTCCCCTGCAACTACCACATTCTTATCAATAAGGTTGCTTATGTTTATTAGTAATTGTTTTATATATTTGGGGGCTCCCGTATTTGGCGCACAGACATTTATAACTGTTACCTCTTCCTGATGGATAGACCCTGTAATTATTATAGAATGCCCTTCTTCATCTCTTGTTACAGCCTTTAATTTAAAGTCTAGTTTGTCTGATATAAGTATGGCTACCCCAGCTTTCTTTTGGCTTCCAGTAGCATGATAAATAGTTCTCCATCCCCTCACTCTCAATCTAAAGGTGTCCTCAGGTCTAAAATGAGTCTCTTGTAGACAGCAAATAGATGGGTCTTGTTTTTTTTTATCCATTCTGATACCCTATGTCTTTTGGTTGGTGCATTTAATCCATTTACATTCAGTGTTATTATAGAAAGATACGGGTTTAGAGTCATTGTGATGTCTGTATGTTTTATGCTTGTAGCGATGTCTCTGGTACTTTGTCTCACAAGATTCCCCTTAGGATCTCTTGTGGGGCTGGTTTAGTGGTGACGAATTCCTTCAGTTTTTGTTTGTTTGCGAAGACCTTTATCTCTCCTTCTATTCTAAATGACAGACTTGCTGTATAAAGGATTCTCGGCTGCATATTTTTTCTGTTCATCACATTGAAGATCTCCTGCCATACCTTTTTGGCCTGCCAAGTTTCAGTAGAGAGATCAGTCACGAGTCTTATAGGTCTCCCGTTATATGTGAGGGCACGTTTATCCCTTGCTGCTTTCAGAATTTTCTCCTTATCCTTGTATTTTGCCAGTTTCACTATGATATGTCGTGCAGAAGATCGAATCAAGTTACGTCTGAAGGGAGTTTTCTGTGCCTCTTGGATTTCAATGCCTTTTTCCTTCCCCAGTTCAAGGAAGTTGTCAGCTATTATTTCTTCAAGTACCCCTTCAGCACCTTTCCCTCTCTCTTCCTCCTCTGGGATACCAATTATGCGTACATTATTTCTTTTTAGTGTATCACTTAGTTCTCTAATTTTCCCCTCATACTCCTGGATTTTTTTATCTCTCTTTTTCTCAGCTTCCTCTTTTTCCATAATTTTATCTTCTAGTTCACCTATTCTCTCCTCTGCCTCTTCAATCCGAGCCGTGGTTATTTCCATTTTATTTTGCATGTTGTTTAAAGCGTTTTTCAGCTCCTCCTGACTGTTCCTTAGTCCCTTCATCTCTGTAGCAAGAGATTCTCTGCTGTCCTCTATACTGTTTTCAAGCCCAGTGATTAATTTTATGACTATTTTTCTAAATTCACTTTCTGTTATATTATTTAAATCCTTTTTGATCAGTTCATTAGCTGTTGTTATTTCGTGGAGATTCTTTTGAGGGGAATTCTTCCGTTTGGTCATTTTGGATAGTCCCTGGAGTGGTGCGGACCTGCAGGGCACTTCCCCTGTGCTGTGGTGTATAACTGGAGTTGGTGGGCGGGACTGCAGTCAGCCCTGATGTCTGCCCCCAGCCCACCGCTGGGGCCGCAGTCAGACTGGTGTGTGCCTTCTCTTCCCCTCTCCTAGGGGCAGGATTCACTGTGGGGTGGCGTGGCCCATCTGGGCTACTTGCACACTGCCAGGCTTGTGGTGCTGGGGATCTGGTGTATTAGCTGGGGTGGGTAGGCAAGGAGCACGGGGCAGGAGGGGTAGCCTTAGCTCGCTTCTCCTTAGGTGATCCACTTCAGGAGGGGCCCTGTGGCAGCGGCGGGAGGGAGTCAGACCCGCTGCTGGAGGGGTGGCTCCGCAGAAGCACAGAGTTGGGTGTTTGCGTGGAGCAAGCAAGTTCCCTGGCAGGAACTGGTTCCCTTTGGGATTTTGGCTGGGGGATGGGCAAGGGAGATGGCGCTGGCTAGCGCCTTTGTTCCCTGCCAAACTGAGCTCTGTCGTCCTGGGGCTCAGCAACTCTCCCTCCCTTTGTCCTCCAGCCTTCCCGCTTTCCGAGCAGAGCTGTTAACTTATGACCTCCCAGATGCTAAGTCCTGCTTGCTGTCGGAACACACTCCATCTGGCCCCTCCGCTTTTGCAAGCCAGACTCGGGGGCTCTACTTGGCTGGCGTGCAGCCCCTCTGCCCCGGCTCCCTCCTGCCAGTCCCTGCAGCGCGCACCGCCTCTCCGCCCTTCCTACCCTCTTCCGTGGGCCTCTCGTCTGCGCTTTGCTCCGGAGACTCCATTCTGCTAGTCTTCTGGTGGTTTTCTGGGTTATTTAGGCAGGTGTAGGTGGAATCTATGTGATCAGCAAGACGCGCGGTGAACCCAGAGTCCTCCTATGCCGCCATCTTCCAAGGATCCTCCAAGAAATAATACTTCTTAATCAAACATATAGTACTGAGTGCTATAGTAGTATAAGACGAAAGAGATATATTAACAACAAGCCAGCTTCACTTTTTTTTTTTTCAACGTTTATTCATTTTTGGGACAGAGAGAGACAGAGCATGAATGGGGGAGGGGCAGAGAGAGAGGGAGGGATACACAGAATCGGAAACAGGCTCCAGGCTCTGAGCCATCAGCCCAGAGCCTGATGCGGGGCTCGAACCCACAGACCGTGAGATCGTGACCTGGCTGAAGTCGGACGCTTAACCAACTGCGCCACCCAGGCGCCCCAACAAGCCAGCTTCAAAGGAGACAAAGAGGAAAATGTGAACTCTGATGTAATGCAGCATATAACTGGACAGAATCATAGTACACTGGGCTCCCAGGGCTGTGGGTATTTAGACAAAGCGATTTAAATCATGGAATAGTAAGGATATGGGATTTAAAAAAAGAGGGGGAGGTTATGAAATTGAAGCTTTTCCTTGAAGGAGACAACCTAATATTCAATTATAACGTAGTTCATGGTAAGAAGTTCTTCCTCAGATGCAGAAGCAGATTCTTCCCCAGATTCATTTTCACACAAAAACACAAAAGATTGGCAATTGTGCAAGCAACCAACTTCTTCTAATCCTCCCAAGTTCTAGAATGGAAGGGAGGAGAGGATTATTAGCCACAAAAGGGAATTCCTTGTTAGAGTTTCTCTCTCCTCCATGCAGAGTTCAGCACATACTGGGGGGAAGAAAGGTGGTGGAATATTTCTGACAGCCACTGGTTCGTCTTAGAAGTCAGTTCCTCTAGGTGAGAACCACAGATGCGTTGGTGGGTTTTGGTGAGAGTAGCAACAGCCAGGAAGACAGATTGGATATGTATCCTGTGGCCTTAGGCTTTTCAGAATGGTACCCCATCAAGCCTCTCTGAGGCCACAGAATACAGTCCTGACTTTTAACGAATAATAACCACATATTCAAGGACTGGCTGCTTTTTCTCTTCAAGACCAGGGGACACTCTGGAGACAAAAAAAGAGATAAAGTCTTTAGCCCCTGCCATTTGCTTGAGAGTCCAGAGGACCTAATAAAAGAATTGTCCCAGGGACCCCATGCAAAGACAAGATAATTTGGTAAGGCAGAACAAGTGTAGAAAAAATAGTTAACATAACAGGCCTGCTTTAGAAAATCCTGCTCACCGGCTTGGCTCTTGGCCCTTGCCTCTGTAATTCTTAAGTACACAGCAAGACGAGAGAGAGAGAGAGAGAGAGAGAGAGAGAGAGAGAGAGAGATCTACCAATTCTGTGTCCTGGGTGTCTCTGTAATATCCTTAGTTGCATTCATCCTCAAAGTTTGAGTGTGTGTGTGTGTGTGTGTGTGTGTGTGTCCTATCATTTAGCTTATGACTTACAAGGCAGCAAGATTATGTCTTGATTATTTTTCTTTCCTCTATGTCATTGTATAATGCTCAATAATTGATTTTGGCAGATAATTTTTAACTGAATTGAGTAGAAAGTTACTTTGGTTGAATGAGGATAACCTCCAGATTTCCCTGGGTGGAAAGGCCAGCTACCCCACACCTCGTTGAAAAAGGTTCTTAGAATTTGCACACTTTTTCCTTTAATGTGACAACCAAGAAATAGTTTGGAGAAAAAGGGTAAAAGAGCTTCTTTCAGTAAAACAGCAAAATACATTTTACATAGCTATTGTGGTGAGGACGATTTGGCAGACAAGAAATCACTGCCAGTCAAATCCATGTGAACTGCTAAGTTTTATTTTTGCCTTTATGCCCCTACCTGCTCCTCACTTTTAAAAATAAATACTCTTGGGGCGCCTGGGTGGCGCAGTCGGTTAAGCATCCGACTTCAGCCAGGTCACGATCTCGCGGTCCATGAGTTCGAGCCCCGCGTCGGGCTCTGGGCTGATGGCTCAGAGCCTGGAGCCTGTTTCTGATTCTGTGTCTCCCTCTCTCTCTGCCCGTCCCCCGTTCATGCTCTGTCTCTCTCTGTCCCAAAAATAAATAAACGTTAAAAAAAATTTTTTTTTAAATAAAAATAAATACTCTTATCAATAAGAGAGATGCTGGTAACCTAGTTTTCTGTATTCTTGTATACCAGGAGCTTTGTCATTCTAATAAGTCTGTTCTGCCTCAACTTGGAAATCAGCTTAATATAATTCTAAATGAAATAGCTAATTTTTCATTATGTTTGACACAAACTTAGTAATTCTCAGAAGTGGTCCTTGTTAAATGGGGGTTAGCTAGAAATTCTGATATTCAAGGATGCTTACACAAACAACTGTCATTCTCTGCAATGACTTCATTATTCAGTGACAGTTAACAGCATTGTTTTATTCAAAAACGTCTTTGTCTTTCTCTGCTTGTTCCAGCAACAGTTTTCCTGGAGTTTTGGAAAAGGAGGCGAGCAGTAATTGCTTATGACTGGGATTTGATAGACTGGGAAGAAGAGGAGGTTTGTATTATTTACCTCAGAATTTTTCAAAAAGCCAATCAACAAACACACAGTCCCCCTGAGTATATCACTCTATGCTGACAGAAGTCAGGTTTCTTCACAAAGCATTTCAATACCTGTCTTTGCAAAAAACTTCAGGTAGTATAAAAACTAGCAGAATTTAAAAGAAAAAAAAGACACGGTGCCTGGATGCCTCAGTTGGTTAACCATCTGACTTAGTTTTGGCTCAGGTCATGATCTCACAGTTTGTGAGTTCAAGCCTTGCATTGGGCTCCAAGCGGACAGCATGGAGCCTGCTTGGGATTCTTTCTCTCTTCCTCTCTCTCTCTCTCTCTCTGCCCCTCCCCCCTCACTTTCAAAATAAATAAATAAACTTAAAGAAAGGAAGGAAGGAAGGAAGGAAGAAAGAAAGAAAGAAAGAAAGAAAGAAAGAAAGAAAGAAAGAAAGAAAGAAAGAAAGAAAGAAAGAAAGAAAGAAAGAAAGAAAGAAAGAAAGAAAACATTTTGATTGCAAAGCATCACTTGTAGATAGAGACATCAGAATAATTACTAGTAAGATTTGTTTAGTTTTCTTAAACAGTATCCATTTTCTTTACTTCAGCAGAGAGTATTAGTTTTACAACTCTAGGTACATGGAAGCAACCCTCATAAGAGAACTCCAAGGAAATGTTTCTTTGAGCTCTCCAGAGCCCTGCACAGTGCCCAGAGCTGCACAGACTCAGAAGTATTACCTCAAGTCGGTGAACACTGAGCAGAAACCACTCCTCAAGAGGTCTCATGGGTAGAAGTGGCTAAATGCCTCTTATTCTAGCCTGTCATGCTCAGATAGCTGTGCAGAAAATCCCCAGCTTGCTACATGACTTCTTCATGGATAACCCAGGGTAACCATTTGCTGGGGCTGCCATAACAAAGTACCACATACTGAGTGGCTTAAACAACAGATATTTAGGTGCTCACATTTCTGGAAGCTAGAAGTCTGAGATCAAAGCATTGGCAGAGTTGATTTCTTCTGAGGGCTCTGGGGGAAGGATCTGTTGCAAGCTCCTCTCCTTGGCTTGTAGATGGCCATATACTCCCTATGTCTTCACATAGTTCTCTCTCTGTGCATGTCTGTGTCTAAAATTTTTTTTTATAAAGAACCAGTCCTATTGGATTAGGGGGCCACTCTTCACTTGACCGTAATTACCTCCATAAGAACTCTGTCCAAATACAGTCACAATCGGAGGTATTGCAAGTTATGGCTTCAACAAATGAATTTGCAGGGGTTGGGAGCGGAGACACAATTTAGCCCATAAAACCCAGAGACACAGGTCTGGCTCAGTGATTGGCCTCAGCCTCTGGATAATTAATTCAGTGACTCTTAGATGACACAGCCTTATAAACTCAGAGTTGCCCAAAGAAGCAGAAGATTCTAGGTCTGTTCTGTTTATATCCTCAAGTGTAACTGCCTAAAATAAGTAAAAGAAGGCAGAACCTATTTATCATTGTATCTCCCCCTGTCCTTCCCCATTACCTGCCCCTGAGTGAAGGCCAGCCTTGGGCTTATTCTGCAGCAGGAGCAAGGCTGCCCTTCCTCCTACACAGGCAGGCTACTGCCAAACTCTGCCCAGTATCCATAACCACTCCTCTGTCAGCTCCTTCTTCACTTTCTGTCTCTCCCTCCATCGGAGTCTTGAGCATTTCTTTCTGGATTAACTCAATCTCTATTTTATCAGACTTGCCACTCATTTTCCCTCCTCTTGCAAGACATTCAAATAGAACAGGTACTTAATTAACTGGAACCACTTCAGGATACCCTCTTGCTGATTTCCGGTTTCTAATCCCATAATTGCTTTTTAGTCAGAAGCTTTTCACATTAGATGGGTCTCAACTAAATAAAACAAAGCCTCAGCTTGATTTCGAATTAGAGTTGCCTTGATTTTAGCTGGATTTGAAAGATGTTTACCTGCTATTCAATACCAATTAATACATTTAAAATCTACTGATTAAAAGTGAATGACTCTTATAGGAGCTTATTAAAAGATAGATTCACCATGTTTTGGGCTGCCTCAATTGAAAAAAATTTTTAGGTAATCTCTATACCCAATGTGGGGCTCAAACTTACAACACTGAGTTCAAGTTGCATGATCCACCAGCTGAGACAGCCAGGAGCCCCCCCCCCCAAATGTTTTTGTAATTGTAGGAGGAAACTAAAAATTATATTGCCATTATAACTCACAACATGGATTGTGGACACTTTGGTGTTAAGAAATTTTCTTTGTCCTGTGTCTGTCTCATTCCCTGGTAATAAAAGTAAAAGCTTAATAGTTATTTCATACTACTAGGGACAAAGAGAAGTGGTCCCTTTTCTCATTCTGTTTGTTTCTTCCAGCACAGCTTAATATGATAACAGAGGCACTTAACTATTAGTCTAAATTATACTGCCTTGGGGAACCTGGGTAGTTCAGTCAGTTAAGCTTCCAGCTCTTAATCTTGGCTCAGGTCCTGATCTCATGGTTCATGAGATTGAGCCCCCATGGAGCCTGCTTGGGATTCTCTCTCTTCCTCTCTCTCTGCCCCTCCCCTACTCACATGCACACTGTCTCTCTCATATAAACTTAAAAAAAAATAAAATAAATTACACTGCCTTGATGATAATAAGTCTAGATCACCATCCTTTAGATTTTCTTCAGGTGGCCAATTTCCAAACATTTAAACCTGGGTCTCTGAGCTCACCTCACTGATTGACTGATTAGTGTGGTAGCTGTTGATTCAGTTTTACAGTAGAATAAAAAAGTTTTTTATTGTGTGCATATCTCTCCATTGCATAAAAATATGTCTTTTTGTTCTTTAGGAAGAAATACGGCCCCAGTTTGAAGCCAAGTACTCCAAGAAAGAGCGGATGAATCCCATTTCGGGAAAGCCAGAACCCTATCAGGCATTTGCAGATAAATGCAGCCGACTTATCGTTTCTGCATCTGGGATATTTTTTATGGTTCGAAATTTTTCTACAAAACTCTTTGTTTCATAAAGTACAAACCTATAGCGTGGTAACAACAATCATCATAGCAGGCCTTTGCATAATTCCACAAAACATTTTTACACATTCTTGCTGTGTAATACAGTGACTCTGTGAGGTAGTTGGAGATGGTACTGCTGTCCCCAAGTCACAGATGGAGCAACTGAGACTCCAGATGGTGAAGGGCTTGTTCGGAGTCAGGCAGTAAATAACCCAGAGCTCCAGTTCTTTCTGCTCCCCTCCCTATTCCATGCCGAAAGGAAGTAAATTTGAGATAGGACCTGCAGCAGTGTTGGTCAGGCTTTTTGCTTGTCATTCCTGTGTAAGAAATACATTATCTGTCATGACCCAGTATATTCTGTGCCAGTAGATGTATAGAACTAGAGTAACTGAAACAATGCTCACCTTTGCAATATGCAGTGAACACTGATTTTTCGTTTGTTTTACTATGGTCTTTTTTTTAAATACCAGCTATAACCCCCTAAAATTGATTTCCAGATTCACTAATGGTTCTGTCAATTTGAAAAACACTAACTTGAACCTGCATTGTTGACTTTTCCTAAAAAGAAGTCATTCAGTAATCAGCTTCGACCCTGTTAATTACTGAACAAAACTTACTCATATTTTCCGAAATGTCATTTTAGAACAGTAAGGGGTTATTAGGATTCTCCTCTCCTCTTTTCAAATAGTAAGTGTGTAAATAAGTATCATAGATCATTATATCAGGAAGAACAAGATGACAGCAAATCTAGACACTTGACCCCCTTTTAGCCAGAAATAAACTGGGAAGATGAAAGGGTAGGCAGCATGCCCAGGAGTCTCTTGGCTCAGACCAAGATTCAGATCCATATCTTTCTACAGACACTGCTCTGTAAGCAGTTGTGCCTGCCTTGCCTTCCATAAGCAAAGTCATATTTACCGTCTTGGTTTTTTTAAGTTTCTTATAAGATCTATAGATGTAGAGTAAGGACTCAGACCTGACTTCTGACTGACTGAGTCCAACAAGCTCTCCATTCCACCACATTGCCACCCTTGTCTGAAAGTCAATGTAGATTTCACCTATGTTCCTCATCCATAGCTCGAGGATTAAGATGTGGGCAGTTGTTGTTGTATTTTGGCCAGTTGCAGCTACTAGGGTTCATGCCCAAGCTTTTAGAGCATGTCACCTATAGGAAGCCAAAATAAGTTTTAGTAAAACAGAGGAATGCTTTTATAAAGAAAGCAGTCTGTAACTCAGCAACGCCCACCCTGAGGCCCAGCTTAAAGTTTTAATACTAAGTAGGTTAAGGTCTTTAATATATTGAATCACCTAATGAAAGACAAAAAACCTTTTGGAATCTCAGATTCCCAGTAGATAGAAGACATGTCATATTCTTCTCAAATACAATGAAATCTTCAGAGAAAGATTCCTCATTTCAGTGTTTATAAATGATTAATAAAAGATTATGTACCTATCACGTAGTTGGTGTATTCAGCAGCAAATAGCTGAACACTTACTGTGCACCTGTAATTAAGTTAAGGTGCCATGGAAACCGTGGTATGCAAAACAGATGCCATACCTGCCCTAATGGAACTTACAGTGGTTCCCCCCCCACCCCTTTATCTGCAGTTTTGCTTTCCAGGGTTTTAGTTACCTACAGTCAACCCCAGGCCAGAAGCAGATAATCCTTTTCCTGACATATCTTCAGAAGGTCAATAGTAGCCTAACAGTATGTTATAATGCCTACATCATTCACCTCACTTCATCTCATCACACAGGCATTTTATCATCTCACATCATCACAAGAAGAGTACAATACAATAAGATATTTTGAGGGAGAGAAACATTTATATAGCCTTTATTACAGTATATTATTATTTTATCATTACTGTTGTTAATCTCTTACTGTGCCTAATTTGTGAATTAAACTTTCTCATAGGTATGTGTGTATAGGAAAAAACACAATATATACAGGATTCCATACTGTCTGAAGTATCAAGCATTCACTGGGGGTCTTGGAAATATCCCCCACAGACAAGGGGGGGTGGATAGTGTACTTTCTAAGTGGTGGAAACTGGCAATAATCAAACTGACAAACTATTAGAAATTATAAATAGGCTACTAAGAGTATAGGTACCATGTAACAATTACAAAAAAGTCTGGAGGGCATGAAAAGCTTTAGTTATGAAGTGGTTCTTGAGCTGAGGTGTGAATAATGAGTAGGTGTTAACTAGGTTGCTTATGTGTGTGCACATATGTGTGTTTGGCAGGGGAAGGGGGTGGGTCAGCATTTTAGGCAAAGGAAATGGTCTTGAACAATAAGGGTGCTTAGCCCATTTGAAACAATGAAAGAGGTTCTGGAGTCCCTAGACAGAAAGGAAAATGGCCTTCAACGAGGTGGAGAAAGTCTTGCAGGCCACCATACAGACTTTGCTTTTATTCTGAGAGTGAAAGAAACCAATAGATTTACATAGAAGAGTGACATCATAAGATTTCCATAGTAAATATGCTCAATCTGATATTCTGCTAATGTTACTCCACAGCTTACACAGTTAATCAGCTTTCAAGCACTATGATTTTTCTATTTGAATAACAAAGAAAATACAGGCAAGAGAAAGTAATAATCACAATAAAAAGCAAGCATTTTGTTGTGGTTGCTTGAGTCAGTATCACCATTGTTTTATATCCTTTTCTCATTTTCCAGGGGTGGGATTTTACAGTGGTGGGAACCCTTTTCCTGAGACATTCTACCGAGGTGCTCATGGGGTCTCTGTCTTCTTGCCAGATCTGCGTGGTGATCGCGGCCGTGTTCGGGATCGTCATTTACCGGGTGGTGACGGTCAGCACTTTTGCTGCCTTTAAGTGGGCATTAATCAGGAATAACTCTCAGGTTGCAACAACAGGGACTGCCGTGTGCATCAACTTCTGCATCATTATGCTGCTGAATGTGGTAAGTGAGCTGCACGGTAACTAGCCCAATGGTTAAAATATGTGGCCTGCAGTTTTCTGCTGCTGCTAAAAGGGACCCAGCTTCAGAGGGGCTAGCCTGTCACGTGGTGCTGATAGCTGGGCAGCAAACTGCCTGGCATGCGGAGGATTGAGAAGGATTGAGTCAAATCTAGGCTCCAGGATTTTTTAGTGTAAGATTAGGCAAGGCACTTGCTCTCTCTGAATCTTAGTTCCCTTCTTTACCCAATAAGCTAACACTGTGTATATACGCCTTGGGGAAACTTAAAGAAAGAAGATACTTTAAAGGCCCAGCTTAGAATCTGTAACATAGCTCAGAAGTGTTGGTTCCCATTTCCTTTTGATTCTGAATGATAGAAAAGTGGTCAGTTTCCAAAGCATTCCTTGGAATAGCCCTGCAAGGGAATGGCACATGTAACTTGTGTTAATTTCATGCTTTTTTCAGTTCTGTATTTCATCCCAGATATCTCCCTTAAACCCCAAATTTATACATCCAACTGTCTGCTCCACTATCCTCCCCAAACCCCCTCTCCTCCCTCCAGAATCAGCCCCTCCACAATCTCCCCCATGTAGCTGCTCAGGCTGAAAACCTTCAGCATTACCCTTGATTCCTCTGTTTTTCTCACTGCTTCCAGAATTTGATCGCTTTTCACACATTTCCAAGTCCCACCTTGGTCCAAGACTCCAATATCTCCCTCTTGGGCTATTGCAGTGCCTTCCTAACTGGTCTTCCCGGCTGCTAGGTCTGCTCCTTCAGTTAGACTCATCACAGCAGCTGGAGTGAGCTTCTTACCTGTAAGCCAGCTCCTGTCACTGCTCTGTTCACCGTGTCTGATGGCTTTCCTCTTGCTCAGAATAAAAGTTCACATCTTCATGTGGCCTCCAGGACTCTTCTTCTGGCCCCAGTGACATCCCTGACCTTGCCTTCTCCCTACTCACCCTGCTTCTCCTGTTCCATCTGTTCCCTGGATGTGCCAGGCATGCTCTCACCCTAGGCTTTTTATTCGCTCTTTTCTCTGCCTGGAATATTCTTCCCCATGGGGTCTGCATGACTTACTCCCTCACCTGCTTCAGGTATTTGTTACAATGTCACTCTTCTAATGTAAGGCTTCCATGGTCACTCAGTTTTAGAATTATAACTACTCCTGCTTCTGACAATTTCCTATCTCCTTACCTGCTCTGTTTTTCTCTGTGGTGCTTATCACCACCTAATATGCTTTTTAAAACTTATTTTATTATCTGTCTTCTCTATTAGAATGTAGGCCTATGAGGGCAGACACTTTTGTCTATTTTTTTTTACTGTTTTTATTTTCCAGTGCCTGGATCAGGGCCTGGCACATAGTAGGCTCTCAGTAAATTGTTGTTGTTATTTGCAGAATGAATAATATTATTTGTTGACATTGTTAGATTTGAAGTCAACCTATACATAAAAATCCTGACATTAGAGATTTGTGGCAGGGGATGAATAAGATAATGTATTTGGAGTGCCAAGCACAGTGTTAGTTAGGCATGGAGTAGCTGTTCAATTAATTATGGTGCCCTCACCCTTAATTATATTGCATCTTAAATCTGGGCCATAGTGCTGAAATGCTCTCATCATTAAAAAAGGGTTTTCCAAAGGCCAAGCAATTTAATACTGTTGCCAATATTGTTTAATCTGTTTGGATTGTCGTTTCTAGTTCTTTAAACAATTCTAAATTCTATAACCAATATACTCAGAGTGATCCCTAAGAGAATTCAACCCACCCAATATTGAAAAACTTCATTTATGATTCTTAAGTGAATTAGTAACCACTGAGCTAATAAAATGTAGGTGATTTAGTATTATTACTGCTACTAATATTACTATTATTATTGTTATTAATAACAGGAACTTGGAGATTGAGAGTAGATATGTGGTACCCCCTGGCACTCCCTCCTCTAGGACTTAGCTGGTCTCCAAGTTAATTGTGGAACATACACATTGTGAAGGGGAGTGATTCATAGTGAAATTAAACAAACAGCCAGGGCAGTGAAAGATTCTATGTCTAGGTAGTTTGCAATGACTTAAAGCTCTCTTTTCTCTAATGTCTTATTAAAATTTAATTTGTACATCTTAATAAATTCCTGTATACATGTAATGAGTCTATAAATACATGGTTGCTCATACATTTTGAGCAGATACCAATGTTGTCAGTGTAACATTTTGTTTAACTAGAAATCAGTTACCCTGCAATCTCTACTTCATGAGACACACCAAGAAAAGAGGAAGTAAACAAAAAATGAAGGAGGGAGCATAGGGGGTAGGAAAACTATATAGTTGTGGACATTGCAAAGCACCTACTATGTCCTGGGAGCTAGACTACTAGGCATTTATGTTTTATCTAACAAGCACATCAGAGTCACTGAAATGGATGATGTAGAGTCCACACACTAAAGGTAATATGTATTTTTATAATGCCTTTAAGGTATATTTTCATTTATCTTAGGTACATGTGAACACCTTTGATGTTCTGATTTCTCACCAACATCAAACTAGAAAAACAGAAGGTTACTAAGGCAAGAATTCTGACAAGAGCAGGAAATGACAAGCCATAGCAAGGGGAAGGAAGGAAAATTTTAAAAATATATATGTAAAAACTCTCAAAGCAGCAGCATCCAAGACCCTTTTGTGTAGGAAGCAGTTGCCTTACTCTCCTCAGCCATCTCTGATGACGTCCCCATCTGAGCACACACATTTACAGTCCTATCTTATTCCCTGAAGCCTTGCACATTCCGTTATGAAGGCAACCAAGTGTGTAATATAGTTTGGGAAGATTTTCATCAGAATATCAAAAAATAAATTAAAAAGTAAGTCCTTAAGAAGCAAATATCACTTAAAGGACAGATGATAGACTAATAACTATAATGTAGCTTTGACCAGTTCAGAATTCAACATCTACTGGCTTCTGAAATTATTCAACTTAAGATAGTTTCATGCACATTTTCATATGCATTTTTATGGCTACATAAGTTATTTTCAACTACTTAAAATTTTGGCCATACTTGTCTTGCAAAAAAGAAATCATCATTTAGTCATGAATCATTACTACTTTACATTAATTGAATATAAAAATCTTGAGAGCTAGATTGGCTTTTATCTTATGTTCATTACAGCCTCTAATTTTTAAATAATATTGTTATAGATCACATACCCTGTTTCTGACTTTATGCTAGAGTTCTCCAACCCTAACTGAAGAAGGAGATGTATAAGGGATGTCTATTTTCTAGGTTTTATGATATGTATTTACTTCTTACTAACTGTTTAAGTGGCAGTTATTAGTTTTCATTTTATTTCTTCTTGAAAAATAAATACTTGAAAGATAGAGTGAGTAGGATGGATTTTCTTGCTCCTTGTCATACTGTTTCACTCTCATTCTGTTTCTATTGTGACCAAAGAACATCTTAATATGGTTACAAACAAAAGATGCCAATTAGAATATATCCCAGGAGGAGACTAAAAGTTATTGCCATCCTTTTTACTCAGGCATACCAATATGAATCAGATGTTTCATTATACTCTAAACAGTGAAAACCACAATGTCTTGTTCCAAAAAGAAGTAAACCATAAAACATGGCTTGTATCAGAACATGCCCACCTACATTGATCAGGTGGACAAGATCAAATTAGAAGCACTCATAGTTTCTTTTGGAAATATACTTAACGTCAGAAAGCTTTCTGTCAGTTACAGATTTTAACTTTCCCAATTTGTGGCATCCAGTTTGAGAAGAGATTTTCTACTGCTTTTATCAGAACAAATCATCCATTATTTCTATCTCAACTGCCTAATGAGAAACCAGACCTTTTCCAGAAATCACTCATCTGAAGGTCTCTTGCTAGTCACCACACCCTCTGCTTATGTGCCCTTTCCAGCTGCATCCTGTTCAAAACCTCAGTGTCCATCCCCTTGCATCTGTGAACATTTTATAAATGTTTTATAAATGCTCATAGATGCCATGGATCCCTACTGTGTCCCCATGCACTTTGCCTTATTTTTCACAAGGTGAATATTAATCATATTTTGACTCCTGCATTGTTCTTTCTCTAAGTTCCTTTTTTTTTTTTTCAGTGTCCAAACCAAAATAATGTTGGCATGTCACCAGCTATCAAGACCTTTGAGACAGGAGTGCAAAGTGCAGCACTTGAACAAACATTAAAGATACAAATGATAAACTAGATAATCAGAAATTGTATTTTGAGGGGTACCTGGGTGGCTCGGTCAGTTAATCATCCAACTCTTCATTTTGGCTAAGGTCATGATCTTGCAGTTTATGAGATCAAGCCCTGCATCAGCCTCTGCGCTGACAGTGTGGAACCTGCTTGGGATATTCTCTCTCTCTGTCTCCGTCTCTGTCTCTCTCTCTCTCTCTCTCTCTCTCTCTCTGCCCCTCCCCTGCTCGCTCTTGCCCTCTCCTCCTCTCTCTTT
This sequence comes from Felis catus, assembly GCF_018350175.1. Taxonomy (NCBI): domain Eukaryota; kingdom Metazoa; phylum Chordata; class Mammalia; order Carnivora; family Felidae; genus Felis; species Felis catus. The sequence continues at coordinate 121,525,571 of NC_058374.1, forward strand.
CAAAATCAACAAATAAACTTTTTTTTTCAAGTTGTATTTTGAGAAAGGTTGTCTCACCAGTCAAATCTAATTTTCCTTGAAAATTACATAATTAACTTTAATGATAAAATGTGTTAACAGTAAAATATATTTTATTAAAAAACACCTGTCCTAATCTGTGGTTAACCAGTATTTTTAAGATAAAATTAAAATGTATGTCTACACCACAGGATTTCTTATGAAAAACTGTACCAATCTCTTTTAACACTGGATTCCAAGAGTCTGAAGTTTCTATACACAAAATTTGATACTATGGCCTATTAATTATCTTACTATAGCAAAGCATAGTCATTACTGAAAGTTTAGAATCATACAGTCAGTATTTTATCTATTTCTGTAGTTAGCCAAAATCCTGAATAAGGGAATTGAGAAGCTTGAAGGACCTTAAGATCAATGAGTCCTATAACCATTCTCAACCACATAAAATGAAAACAATGGTTTGAAGAAGAGATAAGGTAACATGCCCAAGCCCTACAGCTTGCTAGCTGGTAAAGTTATAATTCCAGCCAGGGGAATTTTAACCAGTGCATTTTCACCATTTCAGTCTAAATGGGATCTTAATTTTCATGTTGTTCAAATATATTTCACTAGTTTTCTGAAATTTCCATTTTATTATCTTTCATTTTAGAGAAGGCACTTTTTCTTTTTCTCAATTTATACCCTCTCTGGGGATGCAAACCTGGGTTTGCCCTGAACTGTACCCTGCACTTTTATAAATCATGTACACACACACACACACCACACCACACCACACCACACCACACACACCACACGCACACACTATCCCTTTCCTCTTAGGACCCTCTATTTACCAAACGGCTGGGTAAGTGAAGGATGCATCCAATCCACTAATGGAAGAGCAGAGTATAAGCTTAGGAGTTCCCAGTAAGGTTTCATCACTTTAGTATTTATTAATGCTCTAATCTAGAAAATACAGCAGTCCATAAACAGTGAGATTACAGAATTTTTTATATTTTTTAAGTTTATTTATTTTGAGAGAGAGAGAGAGAGAGCACACGCAGAGGAAGGGCAGAGAGACAGGGAGAGAGAGAGAATCCCAAGCAGACTCCATGCTATCAGCACAGAAACCGATGGGGGACTCAAACTCACAAGCCTTGAGATCATGACCCAAGCCAACACCAAGAGTCAGATGCTTAACCAACTGAGCCACCCAGGTGCCCTGAGATTATAGAATCTTACCATCAGAATCAGTTTTAGAGATCCTAAGGTCCAAGAATGTTGTGATTTGCCCGCCATCACATAGCAAGCTGCTCATCAGTGGCAGCTAGTCTTGTTGCCACAGAATTATTCACTCCAACATAAGAAGTGAAATTTTAAAAATAGTAAAATGGGACCTTGTGCATTTCTTTCTTGCCCAGAAAGGACACAGTGTTTGTTTACAGTGTTTTCATTGTTCAAGTAATGGGCGGTTAATGAAATTATTTTCACTCATGACTTGATTACCTATTTCCTTTATAATTACATATTTTGTAGCATCTAGGGTCTTTTTGTTAAATGTATGAAATTTGTTTTACAGCTCTATGAAAAAGTTGCACTTCTTCTGACGAATTTAGGTAAGTGAGACCCTTCTTATTTCATGGTACAGTACTGTGGTCTGGAAAGCATCCTTTCAAAGATTCATTTATGAAATACTGCTGAAAAGAAATATTCTTTTTATTTCAAATTGCATACAATAAGTTCTTTGCTTTCAATGGAACATTTTAAGTATGTCTAGCAATTGAGGGATCTTTTCTGTCTAAAGCTTTAAAGCTTGTCATAAATATTATCTATCATGAGGTAATGTAATTTTAGACAGGTTTTCTCTTAATGCACAAAAAATATAGCGTCACAAAAGTACATGTGAATAAAGTGCCCAGAATCATTTAGAAAATTGTTCACTTGCTATTGCGTACAGTTTTCATTTAAATAAAAATGTATCAAGTTTTTCATGGTATATATAAAACCACAGCAAGGTTAGCTGTTTTGGAGACTGGGAGCCTTCTACCAGGAATGTAGGTGACCACCCCCACTACTGATGTTTGTAGAAATAACACTCACCTGGACAAGTCACCTTTAAGAACATGTCTCAGATTCCATAAAGCATTAGAACAATCTGGAAGCCTACTATATACTGTGCATTTTCCATGTTTTCAAGGCATAGAAATTGTCCCAATTTTGTTAATGAAACATCAGTCATTTTACTGTATACAATTTCAGAAAATTACATGCTCCCACAGGTAACCTATTTTAGCACATTCCCATATATAGCTTGTCCAGAGGGGGGAAAAATCACAAAAGTGCTTTCATTTATAATAATCATAATACAAGATGCCATGTATCGAGCTTTTCTATGTACCAGGTACAGGGGTAGGCACGTGGCATATCTCCTTTAATGTCGTTGAAACCTCCATCCTTACTTCTCCTTCCCCAAAAAGATAGAAAGAGGTTCATATCCACAGAAGAGGTAACTGCATTGGCAGATTGTGTCCAATGGCACCTTGATCCAGGCTGGCAAAGATGCCGAGGTGATACAGTCCTGGTCCATCTGTGGTCGAGATACCTGGGAACCCACCCAGCTGGCAAACAACGTGGGACACCTTCCTAGGTTACCAGTAGTTCAGTAGCAGAAGTGAAACAAAGCCAAAACCCTTTTATTATCTTTTTAAAAAAAATTTTTAGTGTTTATTTATTTTTGAGAGAGAGACAGCATGAATGGGGGAGGGGCAGAGAGAGAGGGAGACACAGAATCCAAAGCAGGCTCCAAGCTCTGAGATGTCAGCACTGAGCCTGATGCAGGGCTTGAACTCATGAGCTGTGAGATCACTACCTGAGCCAAAGTCAGTCGCTTAACCAACTGAGCCACCCAGGCACCCTTATCTTTTTAATGTGATTTATTGTCAAATTGACTAACATACAGTGTGTAAAGTGTGCTCTTGGTTTTTGGGGTAGATTCCCATGGTTCATCACTTACATACAACACCCAGCGCTCATCCCAACAAGCGCCCTCCTCAATGCCCATCACTCACTTTCCCCTCTCCCCGACCCCCACATGAATCCTGTATTTTCTTCCCTCATCAGCAGTACAACCTTGTTAAATTATATTCTCCCCTCCCTTCTCAGATATGCTCCAGCAAGCATTTTGAATTATAATTAGTGGAAAAGAAACTGATAGGGTGAAATGGTAAAGAGCAATAGAAGCTCAGGGAATGTGGAAACAGAAAAAGTACTATTGTATTAAATACATTTTCCTTGACATTGTTTGGGATGAGGTTGAAGCTCCGAGGGAAGGATAGATGCATTTGACATGAGATGTCAAGTTGGAAGTTTGATTTATACTTTGATTCATATCAGTGTCCAAAGAGCATTTGCTTTATGGAAGTCAAAATATAAAGAGATGAGAACTGGCACATGACTGAGGTCAGGATATTATAAGATGCAGATGGTGATATACAGTAAAAGCTCTAAAAATGAGGTCGTCTCCTTTTTATTTGTCCACGGGAATGAAAAATGATGGATGAGGGTGACAGGCAAAGAAGTCAGATACTCAGCATTCTGGGAGGGGGGGGGGGTCTGACTCCCTCTTGCCCAACAGCACCTGACATTTCACCAGAATAGATATTGAGAACAAGGAATTATTAGGAGCTGGAAGAGAAACTGACCCCACACAGACCCTACCTCACAGGGGGAAACTAAGAGCAACGGAAAGACTCCTGCAGGGTGCCAGGCCTGGGAATGAGGCCCCTTAAGCCTGGCTGCCTCTACTCCAGGCTCTCTGGGCATCCTGTCACAGCAGAACAAACTGGATATTCCATCCCTTCAGACATGTCAGTAGCTGCTTTCCACCACAGCCTGGATGGGACTGGTCTGCAAGCTTAAGGCTCAATCCCCTGAGTGGTCCATTCCATCACATACCATCTACAGGCACTGTGGTCTCCTGCAGCTTCCTTAGAACACCTCTGCTGAGTTGAGAAGGGGTCAAATGCAGCCTCTCAAATTCTACTCCCCTTTTGTCCACAGAACAGCCTCGCACAGAGTCTGAGTGGGAGAACAGCTTCACCCTGAAAATGTTTCTTTTTCAGTTTGTCAATCTGAACAGCTCCACATTTTACATCGCATTCTTCCTTGGAAGGTAAGAACCTGATCTCTCCACGCTTTTGGAGGCCAGGACAGAGCGCTCAGAGGTCGCTGACCAGGGTGACAGAGAAGCACCTCCTTTAGAGTGATTTTTGCAAAGGCTAAAAAGAGAAGATCAGCCTCCTCCTTTCCCTTCCTATTCTCCTCGTGGGGAATGGTCGCTCCACTCAAGTGTTACCTGTGCACCTTTTCTCAGTGTAAGGTACACAGAGGAGAAGCATTTGCACAAGTGAAGGATGAATTTAAAACTTGTGGGCTCCATCCACACCTGAATCAGGACCCTGGGTCTCACACCAATGCAAGCAGGTGGTATAATGGGGACAGTGATCTGCAGTGTATCCTGGATGCCGGCCTTCACAGAAGAGGGAAAGGCATCCAGACAGGAAAGGGGCTGACGTAGGACTCCAGAGGAGAGTAGGCAACTTCCGAATCCAGCAGTTATGAGGATTTGGAAAGGCTCCTGTGTGGAGAAGTCCTGTCCTATGGATTCCATTGCTCCAGGAAGTGTTTCCCAGGAGATGAGAACCAGAGGAGGGTGGAGCGTTGGGTTTTGCTGGGATGGACGCAGCAGCCTCTCCTCGGTTTCGAGCTACTTCAGCATGCAATTCTAGTCAAATAGTGAAGCTGGTTATTTTTTTAAATTAAACGTTCATTCAAAAAGATCAGGATGTGTTTCAATCCAACATGCTGTTATACAGGCCAGAGCACTTGATACTTAGCAGAAAATGTTCAAAGTCACAGCAAGCAACAAGAGCTGGCCTCTGTGGTTAGCAGCCAGGCAGTCCAGAAGGGATATATCCCCCGGAGAATTCCAGAAGCTGCAGTTTTGACAGCTCTGCAGAGTTTCCTAATTCTCTCAGACCTGATTGTACCCGTAATTTTCACTGGAGGATAGGCTACCCTGAACATAATAGTCACCGAAAGCTTAGATCTACAGGATGCTAATGGTCTGTTTTTCTGTGTGTTAAAGATTTACAGGACACCCAGGTGCCTACTTGAGGCTGATAAACAGATGGAGACTAGAAGAGGTCTGTATTCTTCCCAATCTCCTTGTTTGCTACAGACTTCTATTAAACAGCCTAGGGCCACTTTGTGCAGATTAGAAACCAGACACTCTTTCTTCCTCTCCATTGATTCTGGAATTTCTGTGTTTGCTTACCTCGCAGTGCCACCCTAGTGGATGCCTTATTGATCTCTGTATGCAAATGGGTATTATAATGGTGCTAAAGCAGACCTGGAATAATTTCATGGAACTTGGCTACCCGTAAGTACCTTAGACATGTGTAGTAGAGATGCAGCATTGCTCATTATTGGCTTTTCTAGGTGTGGCAAGTAAGATAAGCAATGCAGACTCAGCAGTTACGCCAGGGCGTGTACCTGGAGCTAAACGTTCATGCTCAGTTATTCAAAGACGGTCATGAAAGTAATAAACATTAGCTCTTTAGGAAGGTTTAGCATAAGAAGTATGAATGATAGTGAATATCCTTTTAAAAAGTCTCTGTGGGGCCCTAAATATTGAACACTTGCTTGGAAGTTTCTTTAAATGATGCCTCTGACCCTCATACCATAGCACTGCAAGGCTGTCACTAGTTAGGACACATTAACTAGAGCTCTGCTCTCCCACGCCCATGATAAATCGGAATTAATTTTTTGTAACTATCTTAAATTCAAACTCTACAGAAAAGGAACTTATGGGAAAAAAAAAGTTTAGAGATGCAGAAAAGAAACTGGAGTATTTCTAAGTCAACATATCCTAACCAGCAAAAATATGTTCACCTGGTGATAAGAGTTTATGTTGATGACAATAGGCAAAAAACATGCATCACTTTTATAAGGATAACTGAATTCTGCTGTGTTTGCTCAGCTCTGGTCAGTTAAGTTTTAAAGGAACATAAATCAGCAACTTCTCTTTCTGCTTTTTTTTTTTTTATGTTTATTTTTGAGAGAGAAAGAAAGAGTGCAAGCAGGGGAGGGGCAGAGAGAGGGGACAGAGAATCTGAAGCAGGCTCAGAGCTATTGTCAGCACAGAGTCCGACATGGGGCTCAAACCCACAATCTGTGAGATCGTGACCTGATCCAAAATCAAGAGTTGTACAGTTAACTGACTGAGCCACCAGGAGCCCCTCTCTTTCTGCTTTAATTCCTTCCACACCTACTGGTTGGTGTCTCCATAGAGACACCATGGCAGCTTGGTGTCTCCATAGAGAACTCCAGGTTTCAGGGAGGACCATTCAACCAGAACAATTAGCTAGAACTTGGATCGCTTTGAAAAAGTCCCCTCTTAGCTCTTTGTCGGAGCCAATGCCAGTAGTTTTCGATTCTTAGAATTCTTTTTAAAAAACATATTCCAAGTGCTTGATGTTTTCTATAAAACTTTTTTAAATGCATAAAGTTTAAAAATTAACAGCATTGTATGCTTCTTTAAAGCATAAACCATAATTTATGAAAATGTCAGAGACATCAAGGGAACTATATATTTTTTTAATTTTTTAACGTTTGTTTTTGAGAGACAGAAAACAAGCAGGGGAGGGGCAGAGAGAGAGGGAGACACAGAATCTGAAGCAGGCTCTAGGCTCTGAGCTGTCAGCACAGAGCCTGATGCAGGGCTCAAACCCACATACTGTGAGATCATGACCTGAGCTGAAGTCAGTTATTTAACCAACCGAGCCACCTAGGTGCCCCCAAGGGAACTATATTTTATCTTCTAGTATTATGGACATAGAGCAAAATTGTGAAATAGGTCATTTGTCTTCGATACCCCCTCTCATTTTTTCCTTTATTTCACCTTTTGTTTCTGGTTGGGTTTGTTTGTTTGTTTGTTGGGTTGGTTGGTTGGTTTTGTTTTTGGGGGGTTTTTTGAGCATTTCTACTCTTGGATACCCTTCAATTTTTCCTTGTCCCCTACGGCACACAGACCTGACCCCCCACCCATTTCCTTAACCCCATTCCATATCATAAGATGCACTCCTGAACATTTCTAAGGATTAATGTGCTAACCTCACCAGTATAGGATGCATTTTACTGGGAATCAGAGCCCCTGTCTCAAGATCAAGCTAAAAGCAGGCAAGTCCAACTGTGGAACTGCATGCAGACTTCAGTGTGCCAAAAACAGGAAGCATTTAGTGGGTTTGCAGATCTTCCAGGACCTCCCTCAGAATATGCAGATCAGCACCCACATGGTTAAGACTGCTCATGGGTCCTGAGTTAAGTCAGCTAAGCCAAACCTTCCTCTACTCCAAGGTCAGGGTATTGCCTTCGTGCCAGAGGATCAGTTTATAGATGCTCTCTGTCCTCTATCCAACCCTCCAAGGCAACACTAAACATGAAACAATTTCATGAATATTTAAAATAAGTTCATCAGACATTCTGTTCACTTGCAAGTACAAATGCATGAAGTATAGCCTCCATTGTTATTTTCTTCCTAATCCAAAGTTTTATGTCCTTGGCAGCCGATCCTAAAAAGTTTTAAATGATGGTTCCATATTTGAATTCTGTCTTATTACTTATGTCTTACGAACAGCCATATATTTTTTTAAAGGAACTTATCTTGTCGTGCAGGTTAATTCAGAATTGGTGGACCAGAAGGAAAGTACGACAGGAACGTGGACCTGAAAGAAAAATAAGTTTCCCACAGTGGGAAAAGGACTACAACCTTCAGCCCATGAACGCCTATGGACTCTTCGATGAATACTTAGAAATGAGTATGGAAATACCCTATTTTATCCTATTAACTCTAAATTCAGATTCTAGATCTCAAGCTATAATTCAGCTAGACATGCACCCATTATCACTGAGGCCAGAAGCATGTGGGGATTCTTAAGTTAAGTGCTTCAGAGGAGAGAGTTTCTTGCTTTAAGAAGTTCAATCCTTAGAGATGGTGCCAAAAGCCTGGTCGCTTCAAACTCCTCATGATATTGCGTCCTGTCCCTTATAATCAATCACCAGAAAACAGGAATGGGTTGGAAAATTTGGTGGGCCAAAGAAAAAGGAGTTATCACTCATGGCATGATTGAGTCTCTCATTTAGCAGACATGTATTGAGCCATGTTATGTCCAGACCATATGCTTGGCACTAGAACTACAAGAAGGAATAAGGCATAGTCCCAGCTCTCAAAGAACTTATGTGGAGGGAAAGTCAGAGATATAAAAATAAGTGCAGTAAAGTATAATAGATGCTGCAGGATGCATCAGGGGAGGCTTAGGGGGAGCAGCCATTTCTCTTGGAGATGATGGCAGGAAGCCAGGAATGCTTAAACTATGCAACTTACATTTAAGGAATTAGATTTCTCTATTATTCAAACCCTAGTTATTTATCTTAGCATGTTATTTAAGAGCATGGGCTATGGAAACAGATTGTCTGGGTTTAAATCCCAGCCCTATCACTTATTAACTATGAAATCTTGGATAATAATTTAATCTCTGTCTCAATTTGCTCACCTCTAAAGTGGGGATAATAATGAGTGTAACCACTTCATAGGGTCTTTATGTGGATTAAATGAGTTAATGAATGGAAAGGGCTTAGAACAATGACTGGCTCATAGTATACATGTTGGTACATGTTATCTGTATCATTGTTATTATTTTCCTGTTCTTATCTCCCAGGGGAGAAAAGCTAACAAAATCTCTTAGCAGATATATTGAGTGTGTATAGGTTTGTTTGTTTTTTTCAATTATGTTTATGCTCTGTAACGTGGGGGTACGAATGGACAAGAAGCATTACTTCTGAAAGGAGTTCTTTCTGGGAAAAATCTGAAAATTAAAGGAATAGCAGAATTGATGCTTAACGTTTTTTAGATTGCTTATGTCTTAAGCATCTACTGATGTTTTTGGAGTTTCAATTATAGAAGGGCAGAATGATATAACTCAGAGAAGAAATCAATGTGGGCATTAATAATAAAACTTAATAAAGGGAATTCATTAAGAGAACTAACCCCTTTGAGGTCTCTTAATGGACTCTTCTCCCATAAAGAAGGAAATGAACAATAATGTTGGTATATTGAGTGCTTGAAAAGAAGCTTTTATGTGGCTGGAATTAGTACAGTTCCAAGTACTGCGGTATCTGTAACAAGAAACAAATCTTGGAAGCATCGCAAGCAGACCAGAGAATCCTAACTGCTTCCTTCTATTCTCATCATTTTATTTTCTTAATGACTTCCCTGCTTTGTTTTATATATTTTTAAATGTGTTCAGTAAAGTATAACAGATAATGCAAAACTATACAAGTAAGTGTACAGGTCCATAAATTTTTACAAATTTTCCCATCTGTGTAAGTAAGAGTTTGACAGACTACTAGCCCTCAGGCCAAATTGAGCCCACTGCCTATTTTTATAAATAAAGTTTTATTGGCACATAGCAATATCCATTTAGTTACATATTATCTATAGTTCATTTTACACAACAGTAGAATTGAGTAGTTGTGCCAGACACTGTATAGCCCAGCCCATCAAGTCTGAAATATTTACTGACTCCTTAAAGAAAATGTTTGCCATTCTTTGTGATAGATCAAGAAGCAGAATATTACCATTATCAAAGAAGGCTCCTTTGTTTTCTTTCCACGTCATAACACCCTCACTAACTACTTTTCTGGTTTTTAATGCCATAGATTAATTGTAGCTTTTTAAAATTTCCATGTGAATGAAATTATACAATACATACTGTTCTTTCATTCAACATCATGTTTATAAGATTCTTCTATGTTGCTGCAGGTAGTAAAATTTTATTTTCGTTACCATATAGTATTCTTAGAATGTATACCTGAAGGAAAATTATGAAGCAGGTGGAATTTCTCTTTGATACTCACCTCCATCTTTAGGCATATGTGGGGGTTTTTTTTGCGTTTCTACTCCCAGATAGTCCCCAATTTTCTCTTCTGTTCCCCTAAATCACATAGACCCCACCCCCAACTTTCAACCCTCTCCCATATCATAAAATTTACTTTATGAGTATGAAACTTCATGAGCACTGCTAAGGATAAACATGCTAGATAAATGCTTTCTAATAGGAATCAAAGCCTCTGTCAAGCTTGAATCAAAAAAAAAAAGTCAAATTTACTTGTGGAAATGCAGATGTCACTGTGCCAATAGATGAACTATTTTGTGAGTCTGCAGATCTTTTAGGCTCCTGGAAATAAAAAGGAATATAGCAATATTTATCTATCCATTCTACTGGGGATAGATATGTGGGATATTTCCAGGTTTGAGCTCTTACAAATAATACTGCTGTGAACGTTTTGTACCGGTGCTTTGGTTAACATATGTACATATTTCTGAAGGGAATTTATGTAGGAGTGGAGTTACTGGGCCATAAGATAGGCACCTGTTGATCTTCAGCAAACACTGAGTTTTTAAAACTAAGTTGTACCAATTTACAACTTAGCAGTCTTAGAGTATTAGTTATTCCACACACTCACTAAAACTTGTTAGTCCTTGCAAATATTAGCCTCTCTGGTTGGTATGTCGTAGTATGTCATGGTTTTAATTTGAAATTTCGTGGTGACTAGTAACGCTGAGCACCTTTTCATATGTTTATGGCTATAAGGCTATGCTTTTTTTGTGTGTGAATTCCCATTCAAATCCATGATCTTATTGTTTCTTTTTCTTAGTGATTTGTAGAAGTTATTAACCTATTTTGGATATGGGTCCTTTGTCAGGTATCTATGTTGCAAATCAAATAGCCTTTCCCACTTGGTGACTTGGCTTCTTACTCTCTTGCTGATATATTAAAGTGAACAAAAATTTCAACTTTGTTCTTCTTCAAAATTGGTTCCCTGTAACTTTTAGAATCAGATTTATAATTTCTACACTTAGCTTACTTTTATATTGGGATTTTCTTTTCTCATTGATTTTTTAAAATGTTTTTAAATTTTAAGTTCAAGATAGTTAACATACAGTGTAGTCTTGGCTTCATGAGTAGAACCCAGTGATTATCTCTTATATATGACACCCACTGCTCATCCCAAAAAGTGCCCTCCATAATGTCCCCCACCCTCCCACCCTCCAGCAACCCTCAGTTTGTTCTCTGTATTTAAGAGTCTTTTATGGTTTGCCTCCCTCTTTGTTTTTATCTTATTTTTCCTTTGGTATAAGAAAATGGTCCAGGTTCATTCTTCTGCATATTGCTGTCCAGTGCTGTCCAGTTTCCTTTTATATTCCCTATGTTCATCTGTCGTTTCTCAAATTCCAAATATGAGTGAAATCATAGGATATCTGTTTTTCTCTGACTTATTTTGCTTAGCATAATACCTTCTCATTCCATCCACGTTGTTGCAAATGGCAAGATTTCATTCTTTTTCATTGCTAAGTAGTATTTCATTGTGTGTGTGTGTGTGTCCCCCCCCCCCCACACACACACACCAGCTGATGGACATGTGGGCTCCTTCCATAATTTGGCTATTGTTGATAGTGCTGCTATAAACATTGGGATGCATATACCCTTTCAAATCAGCATTTTTGTATCCTTTGGATAAATTCATGCTAGTGCAATTGCTGGGTCATAAGGTAGTTCTATTTTTAATTTTTTGAGGAACCTCCATACTGTTTTCCAGAGTGGCTGTACCAGTTTGCATTCAATGCAGTCCCTATCAAAATAACGCCAACAAGGGCCCCTGGTGGCAGTCAGTTGAGTGTCCAACTCAACCTCAACTCAGGTTATGATTTTATGGTTTGTGAGTTTGAGCCCCACATTGAGCAGTGTGCTGATGATGCAAAGGCTGCTTGGGATTCTGTCTCTCCTTCTCTCTGCCCCTCTGTCTCAATAAATAAACTTAAAAAAATCTTTTTAATAATACCAGGTTCTTCACAGAGCTAGAACAAACAAGCCTAAAATTTATATGGAACCACAAAAGGCCCCAGATAGCTAAAGCAGTCCTGAAAGAGAAAACCAAAATGGAAGACATCATAATTCTGGACTTTAAGCATATTACAAAGCTGTAATCATCAAGATAGTATGGTACTGGCAAAAAAACAGACACATAGATCAATGGTATAGAATAAAGAACTCAAAAATGGGCCCACAAATATATGGCCAACTAATCTTCAAGAAAGCAGCAAAGAGTATCCAATAGAAAAAAGAAAGTCTCTTTAGCATAGTGCTGGGAGAACTGGGCAGTAACATGCAGAAGAATGAACCTGGACCACTTTCTTACACCATACACAAAAATAAACTCAAAATGGATGAAACACCTAAATGCGAGACAGGAAACCATAAAATCCTACAGATGATAAGCAGCAACCTCTTCCACCTCGGTTGCAACAACTTCTTACTTGACATATCTCCAGGCACGAAAAGTAAAGGCAAAAATGAACTATTAGGACTTCATCAAGATAAAAAGCTTCTGCACAGCAAAGGAAGCAATCAGCAAAACTAAAAGGCAACCAACAGAAATAGAGAAGATATTTGCAAATGACATATCAGATAAAGGGTTAGTATCCAAAATCTATAAAGAACTTGCCAAACTCAACACTTGAAAAACAAATAATCTAGTGAAGAAATGGGCAAAAGACATGAATAGACACTTTTCCAAAGCAGACATCCAGATGGCCAACAGACACATGAAAAGATCCTCAACATCACTCATCATCATGGAAATACAAATCAAAACCATAATGAAATACCACCTCACACCTGTCAGAATGGCTGAAATTAACTCAGGAAAAAACAGATGTTGGTGAGGATGCACAGAAAGGGGAACCCTCTTGCACTGTTGGTGGGAAGTCTGATTGATTTTTTAAGACTTTGTTTTTAGAGCAGTTTTTGATTTACCACAAAATTGAGAAGAGTGGCACATTTCTTACCAAGGATGAACCTACATTAACACATCATAATCACCCTAAGTCCATAGTTTACTTTACTTTTGGTGTTTTACATTGTATGGATTTGGACAAATGTACTATGACATGTATCTATCCTTATAATATTATATAGAGTATTTTCACTGTCCTAAAAATCCTCTGTGCCCTGCCTACTCATTTATCCCCCAACCTTGCCAGGTACATACCTTTTGTTAAGTTTAAGAACTTTACTTATATCCCTAGGTTGCTAAGCGTTATAAGTTGTAATTAAATTCTATCATATCATTTTTCTAAATCGACTAAAATCATGTGTTTCTTCTTTATTAATGTGGCGAATTTCATTGATTGATTTTATTGGTTGTTAAAGTTTTATTGGTTGTTCCACTGACCTAGCAGACTTGGAAAAAATAATCACTTGGTCATCCTTTTTTTGCTTGTATTGCCAAATTTAATTTGCTAATATTTGTATGTAAGTTCATGAAACATATACTATACTTTCTTTTTTGTAATGTTTCAGAATTTGGTGTCATTGTTATGATGACCTCTGATTCAGATAATTTTCCCCCTTTTTTCCTATTCTCTTAAACAGCTTGTATAAGATTATTATTTCTTACATACATATCTGGAAGAACTCAGTGAAGTTAGCTAGACTTGGAATTTTCTTTGTGGGAAGATTTCTAACTGTATATTTAATTTACTTAATAGCTATAGGACTATTTCAATTTTCTATTTTGAGTATCCATTTTGATAGTTGTTTCTTAGTTGTTTTTTAACAAATTTATCCATTTCATGTAAGTATTCAGATTTAGTGGAACAAAATTGTTTGAAATACCCTCTTATTAACTTTGTTTATATAAGGCCTGTAATATTGTTCTCTTTTTCATTTATAATTCTATAGTTTGTACTTTTCTTTTTTCTCTTTAACAGTCTGTCAAGAGACTTGTTAATCTTTTCCAAAAAAAAATCAACTTGTGCTTTGTTGATTTTATTTCTCTATTACTCATTTGCCTTCTATTTCATTCATTTCTGCTTTTATCTTTATTTCCTTTCTTATGTGTTATTTGGGCTTAATTTTCTCTTTTACCAGTCTCTTAAGAGGGAAGCTTAAATCACTGATTTTTAGCTTTTATTCTTAACCAATATAGGCATTTAGAGCTATAATTTTCTCTATGAACACTTCTTTAGGTGCATCCATAAGTTTTGGCATGTTTTATTTTCATTGTTAAGATATATTCCATTGCCATTCATATTTGATCTATGTATTTTTTTAGTAATGTTGCTTACTTTTATGTTTATGTTACTAAAGTAAGCAACTTTAGTAATGTTGCTTTAGTAATGTTACATGTTTAGATAGTTGCTTACTATCAAAAGATGGGAATTTTCTAGTTCTAGTTATCCCTCTGTCACTGATTTCTAATTTAATTTCATTGTGGTCAGAGGATATTCTCTATATTATTTCAGTTATTTGGTATATGATGAGATTTGCTTTATGCCCTGGTATATTGTCTATTTTGGTGAGTGCTTCAAGTGTGTCCTGCAATTATTTGATATAATGCTCTACATATGTCAGTTAGTCAACACTGTTTGTGTTGTCTTTATCTTCTGTGGTCTTATTAAACTTCGTCTACTTTATCTACTAAGTTATTTTATCTACTATTTTCTCTACTAGATATTATCTACTAAGATACTATTTTATTCACCAAGAAAAGTATATTAAAATTCCCACATATGATCATGAATTTATTATCCTTTTAGTACTGTCAACTTTTCTTTTATGCATTTTGAAGATGTGTTATTATGTGTAAACAGTTTAGGATTTTCCTAGTTTACTGTTGACCTTTTTAGCTTTATGTAAAACCACTTTTTGTCTCTAATAATGTAATATTTTGAAGATGTGATGAGGAAGAAGCTAAGGAGCTAACATTGAAATCTTCCAAAGGACAGAACTGAACCTCTCACAGTCTTTCAGGACTAAGAAAATAAAGACTCACCAGGTTCTCAGTCACAGCCAAAGAACAAGAAAAAAACCAAAGGTGAACCACACTTTATAAAAACTACCATCTAAAACCAGCCCGGCTTAATCAATGACCATATTTGAAGTGATCATCTCCCTCTTTATCTGCCTTAACAGCAGCACAAGGAACATTTTCTTGTAGAAGAAAACATAACTGATAACAGAGATCAAGAACCTTGCTAGACAGTAAATAATTTAAGCTTTGGAGTCAAGAGGAAAAATATTATACAAGTACTTATAAATATAAGCACTTCACATATAAAAAACCATGTTTAGTTCAGAGATAGTTTTCAAAAAGAAACAAAACCAGGGATCTGGCCGGAACTGGCCTGAAAGCAATAGTTTACTATTTCTTCATCTAGAGTTTCCATATGTTTGGCAAACTATAAAAGTTATTAGGCATGTAGCCTGTTATAAGAAATGTAAACATAAATTCATAACAAAGGAAAATGTCTGCTACTTCAAATGCAAAATTGGAGGTTCCTACCATTAAATACTATGAAAAAATCAAGGAAATATGGTATTACAAAAAGAAAATAATTCTCCAGCAACAAAATTCTAAGGCACATAATATTATAATTTAACTGATAAAGAATTCAAAACTGTTATGAAGAAATTCAGTGAGCTACAAGAAAACTCAGACAATTCAATAACTCAGGAATAAAATGAATGAACAGAAGGAGTTCTTTACCAAAGAGATTGAATTTATATTAAAAAAAAATTCTGGAGCTGAAGAATTCAGTAAATGAGATAAAGAATTCTATGGAGAGCATAGGTTAGGTACTAGAGAAAGTCAGATGGAAGAAAAAATAAATGACTTAGAGGATAGGAATATAGAAATAAAGGATAGAGAATTTAGATTTTTAAAAACTGAAGAAACCCTATAAGAGCTCTCAGATTCAGTTATAATGGCAAATATAAGAATAACTGCTATACCAGAAAGAGAAGAGAGGGATAAGGAGGCAGAGAGTTTGTTTAAAGAAATAATAGCTGAGGGGCGCCTGGGTGGCGCAGTCGGTTAAGCGTCCGACTTCAGCCAGGTCACGATCTCGCGGTCTGTGCGTTCGAGCCCCGCGTCAGGCTCTGGGCTGATGGCTCAGAGCCTGGAGCCTGTTTCTGATTCTGTGTCTCCCTCTCTCTCTGCCCCTCCCCTGTTCATGCTCTGTCTCTCTCTGTCCCAAAAATAAATAAACGTTGAAAAAAAAATTTTAAAGAAATAATAGCTGAAAACTTCTTAGATCATGGGAAGGAATTGGACACACAAATGCACAAAGCTAGTTGAACACCCTCTTATCTCAATGCAAAAAAAACAAACAAACTTCTCCAACACACATTATAATGAAACTGTTAGAAATCAGTAATAAAGAATTTTAAAGGAAGCAGGGACAGGAGGTGAGGTGGGGGTGGGGGTGGGGGGGGGGAAGTAACCTAAGAAGGATCCTCATTAGGCTGTCAGCAGATTTCTCAGCAGAAACTCTACAGGCCAGGAAGCATGGAATGACATATTTAAAGTACTGAAAGATAAAAATTACCCACCAAGAACACTTTACCTGGAAGTTTTCCCTCTGATATGAAGAATAAATAAAGGCTTTCCCAAACAAAAGCTAAAAGAGTTTACCACCACAGTACCTCCCTTGCAAGAAATGTTGATGAGTTCTTCAAGCTAAAAATGAAAAGATGCTGATTGTGACATAAAAACATATGAGAGTACATAAAACTTTGGTAAAGGCGAAAAATAAATTCAAAATAGAAGACTGTAATAGGATGGTGTATTAACCCCTTAATATAGTATAAAGATTGAAAGAAAAGAGGATTAAAAATAATTATAACTACTATAATTTGTTAATGAATTGACAGCATAAAAAGAAGTAAATTGTAACATCAAAAATACAAAAAGGGAGGTGTAAAAGTGTGGAGGCTTTATAGGCAAATGAAGATACGTTGCTATCAGCATAAAATGGACTGTTTTATTCGTGAGATATTTTATGTAAGCCTGATGGTAACCACAGAGCAAAATTCTGGAGTAGATTCATGCAACATAAAAAAAAAAAAAGACTGAGCATATTACAATGGAAAACACCAGCTTCAGAGGTAGAAAGAAACAAAGGAGAAAAGAAACAAAATAAATACAAAATAGCCAAAAGGTTATTGGTTATGGTAAGATGACAGTAGTAAGTTCCTATGTATCCATAATCACTCTAAATGTAAATGAATTGAATTCACCAATTAAAAGGTACAGGGTGGCTGGCTGGATTAAAAAATAAGAGTCACCTATATGCTGCCTACAGGAGTCTCGTTTCAATTCTAAAGACACACATGGGCCCAAAGTAAAGGAATGGAAGAAGATACTCCATGCAAGTAGAAATGAAAAGAAAGTGGGATTAGCTACACTTATGTGAAACAGTTCCAGGCAAAAACAGTAACAAGACAAAGTCATTATATAATGATAAAGGAAGCAATACATCCAGAAGATATAATAGTCATAAATATATATGAACTCAGCATCAGAGCACCTAAATATATTAAGCAAATACTAATAGATCTGAAGAGAAAAATAGACCAACAGTACAATAATACTAGAGGACTTCAATACTCCACTATCAACAGTGGATAAATCATCCAGACAGAAAATCAATGGAAACATTGGAACTGAACCAAACATTAGACCAAATGGACTTAAACATATATAGAACAGTCCATCCAACAGCAGAATACATATTCTTCTCATTGTGTACATGGAATATTCTCCATGATGGATCATATGGTAGGACATAAAATCAACAAATTTAAGAAGATTGAAATCATACCAACTAAATATTCCAACCACAGTGGTATAAAACTGGAAAGTTACAAGAAAAAAGTTCTAATCCACAAATGTGTGGAAACTAAAAAACATACTTCTGAACAACTAATGGGTCAAAGTAGAAATCAAAAGGAAAACAAAGTATCCCAAAACAAATAAAAATGAAACACAACATACCAAAACTTATAGGACAAAGATAGTTTTTTTTTTTATTTCAATGTAATTAACATAGAGTGTTATATTAATTTCAGGTGTACAATATAGTGATTCAACTATTCTATACATTACTCAGGGCTCATCATGGTAAGTGTACTCAGCATCCCCTTCACCTCTTTTACCCATGCCCTCCAGCTTCCTCCCCTCTGTTAATTACCAGTTTGTTCTTTGTATTTAAGAGTCAGGATTATTTTTTTTTGTCTTTTTTTTTTTTTTTTTGCTTTGTTTCGTAAATACCACAAAGGAGTGAAACCATATGGTTTTTGTTTTTATCTCACTGATTTATTTCACTTAGGATTGTACACTTAGGATTGTTGCATTTCCTTTTTGATGACTGAGTATCCCATTGTATATAAATACCACCTCTTTATCCATTCATACCTCTTATCAGTGGACTCCTAGATTGCTTCCGTATCTTAGCTATTGTAAATAATGCTGCAGTAAACATAGGGATGCATTTTTTTTAATTAGTGTTTTTGTATTCTTTGGGTAAATACTGAACAGTAGAGTAACCGAATCATATGGTAATAGTATTTTCAATTTTTTGAGGAACCTCCATACTGTTTTTCCACAGTGGTTGCACCATTTTCATTTCCACCAGCAGTGCACAAGGGTGCATTTTTTTCCACATCCTCTCCAACACTTGTTTCTTGTGCTTTTGATTTTAGCTATTCCAATAGGTGTGAGGTAATATCTCATTGTGGCTTTGATTTGCATTTCCCTGATGATGAATGATGTTGAGCACCCTTTAATGTATCTGTTGGCCATCTGTATGTCCTCTTTGAAGAACTGTATGTTCATGTCTTTTGCCCAACTTTTAATTTCATTATTTGGGGGAGGGGGGTTGGTGAAGTTCTTTATTTATTTTGGATATTAACTCCTTATCATATGTATCATTTGCAAGTATCTTCTTCCATTCAACAGGTTGTCTCTTTGTTTTTTGAATGGTTTCTTTTGCTGTGCAAAAGCTTTTTATTTTGATATAGTCTCAATAGTTTATTTTTGCTTTTGTTTCCCTTGCCTTAGAAGACATATCTAGAAAAATGTTGCTATAGCCTATGTCAGAGAAGTTACTGTGTGTGCTCTCTTCTAGGATTTTTATGGTTTCAGGCCTCACCTTTAGATCTTTAATCCATTTTTAGTTTATTTTTGTGTATGCAGTGACAAAGTGGTCCAGTTTTATTCTTTTCCATGTACTGTCCAATTTTCCCAGCATTTGTTGAAGAGACTGTCTTCCATTGCATATTCGTTCTTCCTTTGTCATAGATTATTTGACCATGTAATTGTGGTTTATTTCTGGACTCTCTGTTGTGTTCCATGGATCTATGTATCTATTTTTGTGCCAGTACCATGGTGTTTTGATTACTGTACCTTTGAAGTATATCTTGAAATCTGGGATTATGATGCCTCCAATTTTGTTCTTCTGTTTCAAGATTGTTTTAGCTATTTGGGGGTCTTTGGTGATTCCATACAAATTTTTGGATTATTTGTTTTAGTTTTAGGAAAAATACTCTTGGTGTTTTGATAGAGATTTCAGTAAATCTGTAGATTGCTTTGGGGAGTATAGACATTTTAACAATATTCATTTTCCCATTCTATGAGTATGGAATATATTTCCATTTGTGTCATCTTCGATTTCTTTGATCAAAGTTTTATGGTTTTCAGAGTACAGGTTTTTCATGTTCTTGGTTAAGTTTATTCCTAGATATTTTATTATTTGGGGTACAATTGTAAATGAGATTATTTTCCTAATTTCTCTTTCTGCTACCTCATTATTAGTATATGGAAATGCAACTGATTTCTGTATATTGATATTACATCCCACAACTTTACTGAACTCATTTATCAGTGTTGGTTTACGGTAGGGTTTTTTTGGTGAAGTTTTTAGGGTTTCCCCTATATGGTATCATGTCATCTGCAAATAATGAAAGTTTTACTTCTTCCTTAGCAATTTGGATGCCTTTTATTTCTTTTTCTTGTCTGATTGCTGTGGCTAGTACTTCCAGGACTATGTTGAATAAAATTGGTGAGAGTGGACATCTTCGTCTTGTTCCTGATTGTAGGGGGAAAGGTCTCAGTTTTCCCCATTAAGTATGATGTTAGTTGTGGGTTTTTCATATATAGCCTTTATTATATTGAAATACGTTCACCCTAAACCTACTTTGTTGAGGGTTTTTTATCATGAATGGATATTTTATTTTGTTGAATGCTTTTTCTGTATCTATTGAAATGATCATATGGTTCTTACCCTGTGTCTTACTGACGAATTGTGTTGATTCATTTATGAATTTTGAGCCCACCCTTGTATCACAGGAATCCCACTTGATCATGGTGAATGCTTTTTTTAGTGTATTATTTGATTTGATTAGCTAATATTTTGTTGAGGATTTTTGCATTTGTGTTCATCAGAAATACTGGCTTATAGTTCTCACTTTTGTGATATCTTTATCTGGTTTTGGTATCAGGGTAATTCTGGCCTCATAGAATTAATTTGGAAGTTTTCCTTCCTCTTCTATCTTTAGGAGTAGTTTGAGAAGAATAGAAATTAATTCTTCCTTAAATGTTTGGTAGAATTCTGTGAGTCTATCTGTCCTGAACTTTTGTTTGTTGGGAGTTTTTGATTACTGATTCAATTCCATTGCTGGTAATCAATCTGTTCAAATTTTCTATTTCTTCCTGATCTAGTTTTAGGAGATTATATATTAGGAAATTATTCCTTTCTTCTAGGTTGTCCAATTTGTTGGCATATAGTTTACATAATGTTCTCTTATAATCTTTTGTATAGCTGTGATGTTGGTTATTATTTCTCCTTTTTCATTTACTGATTTTGTTTATGTGAGTCTAACTAAAAGTCTATCATTTATGTTGATCTTTTCAAAGAACTACCTCCTGGTTTCATTGATTTGTCCTAATGTGTTTTAATTTTCTATTTCTTTTGTAATATTTTTTCTTTATTTCTACTGGTTTTGGGGTTTTGTTTGTTCTTCTTTTTATAGCTCCTTTAATTTTAAGGTTAGCTTGTTTGAGATTTTTCTTACTTCATGAGGTAGGTCTATATTACTATAATCTTCCCTCTTAGAACAGTTTTTGCTACATCCCAAAGATTTAGGATCATTGTATTTTCATTTTCATTTGTCTCCATGTATTCTTTGATTTCCTCTTTGATTTCCATTTTTTATGTGGCCTCTGTATGATTAGTTGTGAAAAGTCTGTTCTGCCCATCTTTGGGTCATTTTCTCAGTTATTTATGCTGATGTGGGTGTTATCTAGGTCTATCCAGGGGACAAGGTGAGCTTAGGATCCTTTTACTCTGCTCTCTTCCCCAGAAGTAACAAAGACAGTTTTTGAAAGTAAAATTTATAGCAATAAATGCATATATTAAGAAATTAAAAAGATTTCAAATAACCTAACTTTATACCTCAATAAACTAGAAAAAAATAACAAACTATGCCCAAAGTTACCAGGAGGAAGGAAATAATAAATATGAGAGCTGAAATAAATGAAATAGAGACCAGAAAACCAATAGACAAAATCAACAAAACTGAGAGCTGATGTGCTGAAAAAGTAAACATAATTTACAAACCTTTAGCTAGACTAAGGAAAAAGACTCAAAATTAGAAATGAAAAAGGAGATAATACAACAGGTACTTTGAAATACATAGGATAATAAGAGGCTCTAATGAAAAATTACATGCTGACAAATTAGGTAACCAGAAGAAATGGATATATTTCTAAAAATACAACCTCAAGAGCAAATCAAGAAGGAATAGAAAATCTGAACAGACCACTAACAAGTAAAGAGAATAAGCTGATAATAAAAAAATATCCCACCACAGCAAACCCTGGGACCATATGGCTTCACTAATGGATTCTATTAAACATGTAAAGAAAAATAATACCAATCCTTCTCAAACTATTCCGAAAAATAGAAGAGAGAAAACTTCCAAACTCATTCTGTGAGGCCAACATTACCCTGATACTAAAGGCCAATGGGTAAATATAAATGCAAACATTCTCAACAAAATATTAGCAAACTAATCATCTTAATATGTTCTTTACTTCAAAAATCATGACCACATGGGATTTATCTTTGGGATTCAGGTTAGTTGAAAATATGCAAGTCAACTGTAATCCATTAATAGAATGAGAGATAAAAATCATATGATTATCTCAATAGCATCAGAAAAAGCATTGGATAAAATACATTATCTTCTCATTATAAAAACTTTCAAGGGGCGCCTGGGTGGCTCAGTTGGTTAAGCGGCCGACTTCGGCTCAGGTCATGATCTCGCGGTCCGTGAGTTCCAGCCCCGCGTCAGGCTCTGTGCTGACAGCTCAGAGCCTGGAGCCTGTTTCAGATTCTGCATCTCCCTCGCTCTGCCCCTCCCCCGTTCATGCTCTGTCTCTCTCTATCTCAAAAATAAATAAATGTTAAAAAAATTAAAATAAAAAAAAAATTAAAACTTCCAACATATTGGGTATAGAAGGAACATCCCTCAAAATAATAAAAGCCATACATGATAAACCTAAATCTAATATTATACTCAGTGGAGAACAATTGAAAGCTTTTCTTTAAGATCAAGAAGACAAGAATGTCCACTCTCCCTACTTTTACTCAATATAGTACTGGAAGTCCTAGTTAGCACAATTAGGCAAGACAAAGAAAAGGATCCAGATCAGAAAAGAAGTAAAATTGTCACTATTTGCAGATGATATGATTTTGCATATAGGAAATTTCAAAGACTCAACCAAAACAAAAACAAAACTGTCAGCACTAAACAATTTCAGTAAAGTTGTAGGATATATAATCAACTGAAATCATTTGCATTTCTATACACTAATAATGAAACATCTGAAAGAGAAATAAAGAAAACTGTTCCATTTATAATAGCATCAAAATCAATAACTAAGAATAAATTTAACCAAGGAAGTGAAAGATGTGTACAATGAAAACTACAAGACTTTGCTGAATGAAACTGAAGAAAACACAAATGAAGACATCCTGTGTTCGTGGATTGGAAGAATTAATGTGGTGGAAATGTCCATACCACACCACAGAAATGATGTACGCACCTCAGTACATCATATAGTGGTATGGGATGTCAATATGTCTTATTATTGGTAATATTTACTTGGTGAAGGTGATGGCTACCAGGTTTTTCCACGGTAAGGATAATGTTTTTCCCTTTGTAATTACTATCATGAAGGGAGATACTTTGAGAATATACAAATGTCCTATTTTTTCACTATCATTCTTTGGTGATTCTTGCCTGCAACAATTACTATTGTGATGTTTTTGACCACTAGTGATTTTCTATTTTTAACATTCCTTTAGATTTATTTTTACACATTTGTTTTCTAATTTGCTAATTAAAATTCTGCCATAAGGACGAGCTATACCTTCTCCCCCATTTATTCAGTTGTTTATATCGGTATGGACTTATATACTTAGTATTGAGTTACAATCCAAAGACTATCATTATCTATTTTGTTGTATATATTGTTCCAGCTTTGGCTATTGGTAGCTTCTTCAAGTTTGTCATGTGTTCTATTGATATGTTCCCCATTCTATTTCAAGGACTTCCTAACATCATGAGATATTCCAGACTCCCCTTGTATTTTCCCTGCTGTAGCTCTAGAATCAAACATTTATTCAAGGACCTCTGTTCCATTTATTAGAAAATGGTATTTAGAAAACAAGATCTGCATCTTTGGTGTGGTATTTCTCCTAGGATGTCATTACTTTCAGGCCCAGGAAGTGCCTGTTTCTCCAGTGTCCTGGCCATTTTTCTGTAGAGATGTTTCCTGTGCTTCTATATTGGGAAAAATATGGGTGAAGACATGGACACATTCAGATTATTATCCTTTTGAAAATAGTAATAAAAAACCAATACTCTTTGTTCTTTTTCCTTTTCTATTCTCTAGTTCTTCAGTTTGGATTCACAACTATCTTTGTGGCAGCTTTTCCCCTAGCACCACTTCTGGCCTTACTGAACAACATAATTGAAATCCGACTTGATGCTTACAAATTTGTCACACAGTGGAGACGACCTTTAGCTTCAAGGGCCAAAGACATAGGTGAGTTAGATTTGAATTTTTTTAAGATATTAACCATCTAGTGGATAAAATCAGATACCAACTTTAGATTTTTACTTATGGTTTCCATGTAAGATGACTTAATAATTCTTGCAAGAGAATAATTATGTTAGCTTTAAATAATATTAGACAAGTAAAGCTACCTTTTCAGAAATTTATTATTTCTGGTACTAGAGAATTTGTGCTTAAATAGATTCTCAGTTTGGTTATTTCTATCTTAAGAACTTGGAATCTAAAATATTGACTTGTCACTTACAACCTTTTTAAAGTAATCCTCCATTTGCTTTACTTTGTTTTGCCCTTCCCCTAAACGTTTGCCTTAGTCACAGAAATCATGATCCAGTTTTTCTAAAGACAGAGATGGCCTTTGGTCTTTGATGAGAAAAGCTGAGTTGAATCAGATGCAGCCTCTTGAGAACTTCCTGGGGTCAGAGACCACCTTTGATCCATTTCTGCATCCAGTTCTTAGTACAGAGGCAGCAGGCACTTAGCCAATGTGTACAGAAGAGAATTGAATGTGGATACACTTGGCTCACAGTGTTCTTTAACTTCCATATGAAACAAGCACACATTCAGTGAGCACCTACCCTGGGCCAATGCAACAGGGACTGGGCCCACACAGATGTCAGCATGCTTCAGGAGCTCCCAGGCTGGTATTGGCTTGACAGTGTGAGTGCCCATCTTACTGGCTAGCATATTGGTGCCTCATCATTGACCAGAACTCTCTGACTTAAGTCTGATCCTGACTGAGTTGTTAAGTGATGAACATTAGTACTTCCACAGGAACTCCTTCAGTGACAAGATATTTGCAAGTACAAATTCTTACTGTTGGTTACAAGTGCCAGTATT
Source organism: Felis catus (assembly GCF_018350175.1). Lineage (NCBI taxonomy): Eukaryota > Metazoa > Chordata > Mammalia > Carnivora > Felidae > Felis > Felis catus. The sequence goes on from NC_058374.1 coordinate 121,550,510, forward strand.
TGGGATGTAAGGATCCATGGAAAGGACTATTGAAATTACTTACCCCAGTTGTTTTTTGTGTTTATTATTTCTACTGTTATGTCTGGAACTAATATAACACTTCTCCTTGAATAGGAATTTGGTATGGAATTCTTGAAGGCATTGGAATTCTCTCTGTTATTACAAATGCATTTGTCATAGCAATAACATCTGACTTTATTCCTCGCTTGGTGTATGCTTATAAGTATGGACCTTGTGCAGGTCAAGGAGAAGCTGGACAAAAGTAAGTTTGTCATAAAACTATCATGAAATCCCATTTCCTATGCATTGTGTGATGCTGGTTCACTCAGACAGAAGCTTCTGCACTGGAGTAACCCAGGATTAGAATGGTGGGGAGTGGGGGAGGGAGGTGAAATTATGATGATGCTTTTAGCCAAAGAAAACACATCCTGAAGAGGTGGGGTCAATATAGGTCAGGCAAGTTCTAGGTGGAATCCAGTGTGAGAGCAGCAATTAATCATTTCCCCTATCCATGACCTGTGCCCACTATGAATTGAGAAATGTGTGGTATACTAATGTGTGTAGACAAAAAAATAGCACATGATATAGTATAGTTATACCATTTTTATTTTAATAAGACAGTTATAATCTGATTACTCTTGTATCATCATATGGAGATTCTACAAATTCTACATGGGAAATATACAACCACATGATAAATACCCTATAGATACTCAATAAGTATTTGTAGAATAAGTAATCCTTCCTGGCTACTGACCTAACCAATGTATATATGATCCCAGGCAGATTCAATTCTATGGCATCACCTAAGTGCTTCCCAAAAGTCAGGTCTTTCTGGGTATTTCTCGTCAGGTAAAGCCCAGGCAAAATTATAGCATGCCCCTAGATTTCTTAACATACTTTAGTGGGAGAAAAATACCTGTTTGGCTAGAGTAAAAATAATCAATTCTAATTGTAGAATTTAGAGGTTTGTAGGTCAGAGTAGGATATGTTTGGGAGTCTTTTCAATGCCCCAGAAGTCATCCCACATGGGCTATGATTACCTGCACAGGCAGCCCTACCTTTGGGTTTACTTTCAGAACTAAACTAATCCTGTATAGCCGCTGTGATTCAATTAGCCCCAAGGAGTAAAGTGCCACCAAATCAAGTCAGCCAAATTTATGCACCCCTGGTCTAGGTCCAATTTCATTATTAATCCTACATAAGTACTCTAAGGCATGGACAGCTGAATGTAATAAAACCTACATTCCAGCTATTTGAAGAAGCTTCTATAAAGTTCTTTACTATAATAACCATGTGGACATTAGACACTAATTATCTAGCAACTTTAAGTGAACATGCCATCCCATTTTAAGAGATTTAAAGACTTATGTTGTACTACTCACATACTCTTTCTAATTGTAACTGATGCCAGCATTCTCTGCTTGACTGAGCCTGGAAAAGCTTGCCTTTGTTTAAACCACTTTCCCATCTGTTTTGCATTTGACTCTCAAAACAACCCTAGGAGTGGGACATGCATTATTACCCTCACTTTGAAGAGCAGAAAGAGATTAGAGGTTAAGTCCAGAATATCAAGGCAGAGTACCTATGAGAACCCACATGAAGGCAAAGCCTAGACTCATACAGTGCTCTCCATCCTGAACAAAACAGCCCTCAGGGCCATTGCCAATAAATTGTCAATCAGCTCATCTAACAGGAGAGAACTCCCAGGGGTTTACATTCCAATGGTTATTTAAATTCTTTTCCACCCCCAAATAGAATGAAACCTGTCTTGGTTTGGGGGAACCCAAAAATAAAGTGGAAACATATATGTACATTTATGATAGTGAGTCAAAGCTTTAGAATGTTGACAATTTAGATTTAAGACAGTGTTCATGGGGTTTAAAATTTCCCTAATAGCCTCCTTGTTTCAGTTTTCTTAGGCTCACCTGAGCTATTTTTTATAAATAACTTTTCTCTTTCACTTATGAGTCTTCTGCCACTTTCAATATTTATAGATCTACCTTCTATCTTCTAATCCATTGGTCATTTTTCTTGTTTTCAAATAGTTGCATTTGTATTCATTTCTTCATGAATCTTATTTTCTGCCCCACCAACTACTCTATTATCCTTTTTAAGTTTTTTTCCTGATAAAAATTCTTTAGAAATGATTTAACTAATAGGGGAGCAGCATTGTCAAAATTTAGAATGTTAAGGCTTTTGGGGTAGTATGTCCAATTTCTTATTATGATTTAATGCACCTGTAGAAATGCCATCTTTCAACTGAAACTTACTCTAAATCAAAAGTACTGCAACCAAACCAACTACCTTTCTCCGAATTCTCACCATTTTTTCAGCTTTCCCTGGCTTCCCCAAGGATAATTTCATGCATATATCCAGAGTCACTCAGTTCACATGCCCCTTGTCCCTATGACAGGATATCTCAACTGCTCCCTGGATGTGCTCTCCAACCGCAGTCTTCCTACTGTCATGAGTGTTCAGGCAATGCATCTTCAGTGGCATAGAGGGGAAGACATTCTCCTTTTCCAGCCAGATCTGAACATGAAAGGAATACCGTAATTTGAGGCAAGGTTCTCCACACAGTGGGTACACGAGAATGTTTCAAATATTTCATCTCTGCTCTCAAGAAATTCCTTCCTTTTGACTACAGCCTACCTAGGTGGATTCCTGGACCAATGCCCCTGCTCAGATTGTTTATGGTTTGTAAAATGAAGTCACTGTCTCTTTCAAGAGATCTTCATATAAACCTTTTTAGAAAAGTGCTTAGAGAACTAAAATCTCCTCCAGGTATGCATCAGAGGACAGAAATTACAAAGCACAGTTGAAGTTGTATACTATAAAATTGTTCTGTTAATCAGAACTAAATTTTAATCAACTAAAATTATTTTCAAATAGCACAAATAACCATTTTGAGCTCCCCTCCCCATCCATTGAATTTGAGAAACTAATTACTGTTGTTATCAGGCTAGACTTGTGGAACATTCTCTAAAGATATATGCAGGCCTTAGGACTATTGTGAGGTATAGATCTGATTTAGTGATCTAAACCAACGCTGATTTTCGTGTATAAATAGTGGTATCATAAGGAGTTAGAGACTTGATCAAGGACACAATTCTCAAATTGTCACAGAATGAATCACAAATACATTACTTACTTTGCAAGATATTTTTGCAAATTATAATCCAATAGATCAACATTATAACCAATTGCAAATTTGTATTTAAAATCATAAAGCCTACTGTACAGAGATTGAATCTTCCTTTTTCATGATGTCTGGCATTTTTATTGCAATAAGTCAGAATTCCACTTTCTTCTGTCATCATCTCATTAGCCTAAGTATCTATAGATAAGTTAATATATAAATTTGTCATTTATCTATAAGGCACATTTGACTTTAAATGCGTAAACCAGATCTGATTTCTCCTAGCTTTTTCATCATTTGAGTCCTATCCCCATGCCATTTGTGTCACTATATGTAAAACCTCAAAGGCAAATGAATAGCAAAACTCAAAGATACTCTGCAGTAATTTTGGTCAGGAATCTACAAACTCAAAAGTCAATTTCTGGTTCTGTTCTTTCCCTTAAAACTGATTATTAGTGATTACTACTCACTCATCTTTTTCCTTGTAGTAAAGGATTGAAACAATTAGTCATGAATGGTTTTAAAACCATTATTCTCACGTTTAAATGAATGTGGTCTTTGCAGAAGTTACTTGGAAGAGGTATGCATCCTAATTTAAATAACGCTACCCTTACGTAAGATATTTTCTGAATCTCCTTTTTTGGAAGTACCTTCAGAGGCCATCTACCAACCCCTTAAGAAAATTAACTTCATTATTTTATATTCACAGAAACTCTTTGTCTGATACCTTCCTCTCTGTATCTCTTACCTCTGCCTGAACGTCAGTGCTTCATTGTTCCTCTAACTGGCAACTGGTAGTGTGTCACAGTGAGGGTATAGAGATCTCCTGCTAGCAAACAGGGACAGATGGGATCTGCCACTGCCTGTGGCCTCCCTGCTGTAACAGTAGGTCACTGAGTTGACACATGAATGCCACTGGCTAAACTTCATACAGTGAACTGTGGGAAATCTCATTTCCCTGATTTGATGACTGCCTCAACTACTTATTATGGACAATAGCGAAGATTCTACCACAGTGAAAAGACTTCGAGAAATGCCTAGCCAGTTCAGTATTAGCAGTCCCTCTTCTTCCCTGATTATGGAAAGGATATGGAAGGGAGACTTACACAGCTGATAACTAGGTGTGTGTATATATATATATATATGTGTGTGTGTGTGTGTGTGTGTGTGTGTGTGTATATATACACACACACATGGACTGTGTCCATGTGTGATGCTTTATACACAGGAGTACAGAACCACCAAAGGCATATTTTCAACTTGGATTTATGACTGGCAATACATGAATATGCTTAATAAATAGTTCAAAGATATAGCCTCTTTATTTTGAAGGCTGGGTATTGTCCATGAGACCAGTATTTTATTTAAATTTAGACTTTTCTCAATTGAGTTTTTGGACAGAGCAGCCATCAAACTGCAGCTTTAATCTTAATAAAGCCACAGGGCTGCTTTGGGAGATAAGAAAGAGTGCAGGAGGGGTTGTAAATATTTCATTTCAGTGTTGGGTCTGTTTTCTGCCAGTTTCCAGAGGAACTTTCCTTTCTCACTGTTTGGGTCTTGAGAAGACTCTGCTATATTCTATAGCTCACAAAAGCTGGCTCCCTCTCTGTGACAGCTAATAATCAAGGCACTAATTTTCTTTCATGTCATGTTCTAGGCAGTTCCAAATTGTCCTTCTGATGAGTTGTAGGGGAGACCTCCTGCCAGTTGGATTAAGGCATGTTACACACCCACTGACCATTTGTTTCATCCATGAGTGACTTGACAAATGGGTCTTTCTGCTTGCTTCATTTTTTTAAGGCCATGATAAAACCCCAGTGATTTGTCTTGAGCAAGACAACATACAGAACTCATGTGGTCTCAGTACTGTGTTTGTGTCATTGTTTTGGTTCGGTGTTCAGCAGCTTGGAGTAATCATGCCAGACAAGTTAATGAAGGGAATTTGAAAGCTATGATTTACTCATTAAATTAATAATTATTTGTTGACCTCCTGCAAGGTAAAAATAAATAAAATTCATAATAGCCATTCACAATTAAGATCTTGCTATAGGTTAAGCACTCTGTCACACTTGCTTTACAGGTATCATTTCATTTAATCCCCACAATGACCCTATTAGGTAGGCCCTGTGGTTGTCTAAGGAAGTTACATAACTTGCTGAATTTGCATGACTAGAAAGCAGAAGAGCTACAATCTGACCCTCTAATCCAAGTTTTTAGTATTATAATATACTAACTCCCAGTACAGAATGGAAGCTGTGTCCTCAAGAAGCTTATTATCCCTGCGGTGTATAGGCAGTAGTCTATATGCCCATATGAAATCAATTGAATTTGGTATTTACTGGATTCCTACACTACATAAGACCATCCTAGGAAACAAAAATACCTAGGGCACCTGTTCTCCAAAAACAACTACAATCTAAAGAAGACCTACATGTATGCGGCCAACTCTAGCACAAGCTGTATGGTAATGGTGAAGTTAAGTGCAGCACCATACAGAGGAGGGAATGAGCTTTTTGGCCAGGATTAGGACATCTTCCCAGAAAGCGTGGCATTTCAGTTGGTCATTGGAAAAGGAGCACTATTTCCACTTATAAAGAAATGAATAGGGAATCCCAATAGAAAAGACAACCTGAACAAAAGCATGACAGAATGTAGTCTATCATGACTGTAGCAAGGGATGTGAGTTGGGAGGGAGTCATGGTCACACCAGTCACATTCATGACATTATGAGAGAATATAGATACTCATTAATAAAGGAATGTGTTTATATGTGCATGTGTGTTTATATCATCAAGGAAAGAAGCAGTGACTTGCCTATAATTTGTACTGATTATGCAATGCTGTCTTTCACCTATTTCGCTGAAGTAGTGATTGGTGCAGTGATGTTTTATATGATGATTTTGAACAAAAAGTACTAGAATAAAAGAATGACGTGTTCCTGATTTCACATACCCAGGATTTTTCGGTGTGCCCTGAGTGCTTGTGACAAGGCAGAGCCAGCTAAAGGCATTCACAAGTGCAAGAGCTTCTAGGAAGTAGAGCCTTTATTGAATTGGATGCAGAAGTGATCAGAGATCTAATTATAGCATTTGTTTTCTCTTTCAGGTGCATGGTTGGCTATGTGAATGCCAGCTTATCTGTGTTTCGAATTTCTGACTTTGAGAACCGATCTGAGCCTGAGTCTGATGGCAGTGAGTTCTCGGGGACTCCTCTCAAGTACTGCAGGTGAGCACTCAGCCTAACCTGTGCTGACTCTACCATGGGGAGGTTTTGCTCAGACAGTCCTTTCTGACTGAGCAGTTTAAAGCAGTGGTTCTCAATCTTGATCATGCATTAACATCCATTGGAGAATTTTAAAACTCCTCTTGACCAGGGCTGTGACCTAGAAAATTAAAACAGAATCTCTGGGGTGGAACCGAGATGTCCAGATCCAGGAAGCCAAACAAGAGAACCCAAAGAGACCCACGCCAAGACATTATAATGAAAGGGTCAAAAGTTAAAGACAAGAATATTAAAAGCAGGAAGAGAAAAGCAACTTGTTATATACAAGGGAAACCCCCGTAAAACTATCAGATTTCTCAGGAGAAATTTTATAGGCCAGAAGGGAGTGACATGATATATTCAAAGTGCTGAAAGGAACATATCTGCCAACCAAGAATGCCCTGCCCAGCAACAATGTCCTTCAAAACGGAAAGGAGTTCATCACCACTAGACCAGCCTAACAAGAAATGGTAAAGGGACTTCTTTAAGTTGAAATGAAGGGGTGCTAATTAGTAACAAGGAAACAGTTGAAAGTATAAATCTCACGGGTAAATATATAGGAAAAAAAGAGGAATGATCACTTATAAAGCTAGTATGAGGTTAAAAGACAAAAGTAGTAAAAATGCTTATAACTACAATAATCAGTTAAGAGATACATAAAATATAGAAATTGCGACATGAAAAACAAAATGTTAGGGGGAGAACAAAAATGTAGAGCTTTAGAACGTGATCAAGTTTTAATAATTATCAACTTAAAATAGACTGTTATTATATGTAACAGCATATACCACGGTTGTGGTAACCACAAAGCAAAAAATATATAGATACACAAAAGAGAAAGTAAGAAATATAAGCATACCACTAAAAAAAACCCATCAGATCATAAAGGGAGAGAGCTGGAAAAGAAATGAACAGAGAGTAACTACAAAACAGCCAGAAAATAATTAACAAATGGCAGTAAGTACATACCTATCAGTAACTACTTTAAATACAAATAAATTCTTCAATCAAAAGACATAGAATGGCTGAATGGATAAAAAGACAAGACCTATCTATTCGCTGCTCACTTCTGATGTAAGGACACAAACAGACTGAATGTAAAGGGATGGGAAAAGATAATCACATGCAAATAAAAACCTAATGAAAGTTGGGATATATTGTCTGTTCTAAATATAGACTTTCAAAAGAAGATCATTACATAATGATAAAGGGGTCAGTCAATCCAACAAGAAGATACAACATTTCTCCCAATGTACCCAACAAACGGGTACCTAATATATAAAACAAATATTAATAAATCTAAGGGAAAAATGCATAGCAATTCACCCATAGTAGGGAACTTTAATACCCCACTTACATCAATGATAAATCATCCATGCAGAAAATCAATAAAGTAACATTGGCCCAGACAACATGTTACAGACATGTACAACTTTCCATCCAAAAGCATCAGAATACATCCTTCTCAAGTGCACATGAGACATTCTCCAGGACAGATCATGTTATGCCACAAAACAAGTTTAATAAATTTAAGATTGAAATCACATCAAGCATCTTTTCTGACCCCAATGGTATAAATGATAAATTACAAGAAGAAAACTGGAAAAAAATCACAAGTATGTGGAGATTAAACATGCTACTAAACATCTAATGAATCAAAGAAGAAGTCAAGGAGTAATCAGACAGAGCTTGAGACATTTGGAAATTATTACAACATACCAAAACATACGGAATGCAGCAAAAACAATCCTAAGAGGGAAGTTCATAGCACTAAATGCCTACCTTAAGTAACAAGAAAAACCTCAAACAACCTAACTATACCTCAAGGAACTAAAAAAAAAAAAAAAAAAAAAAAAAAAGAACAAATGAAGACCCAAGTTAGTAGAAGGGAAAAAGTAACAAAGATCAGAGGAAAAATGAAACTAAAAACAAATAGAGAAGATCAATAAAACCAGGAGGTGCTTCCTTGAAAATATAAATAAATTGACAACATTGACAAACATTTAGCTAGACTCACCAAGAAAAAGAAGACTGGGGAAAAAACTGGAACAAGATACATTATAACTGACACTACAGAACAATGGATCATAAGACACCAGTGAACAATTATACACCAACAATTTGACAACCTAGAAGAAATGGACAAATTTCTTGAAACATACAAACTACCAAGACCAAATTGAGAAGAAACAGGAAATTGGAACATACCAATTACTAGTAAAGAGATTGAATCAGTAAACAAAAACCTCACAACAAACAAAAGTCCAGGACCAGACAGCTTCACTGATGAGTTCTACCACACATTCAAAGAATTAATACCAATTCTCAAAATCTTCCGAACACTAGAAAAGGAGGAAACCCCTCCAAACTCATTTTACATGGCTGGCATTACCCTAATTCCAAAACCAGGCAAGGACACCTCAAGGAAATAAATTACAGGCTAATATCCACGGTGAATATAAGTGTAAAATTCTTCAACAAAATATTAGTAAACTGAATTCAACAATACATTAGAAGGACCACACACCATGATCAATGATTTATTCCAGGAATGCAAAGATGGTGATTCCACATCCACCAATCAATGTGATATGCCACATTAACAAAATAAAATATAAAAATGATATGATCATCTCAACAGATGAATCATTTGACAAAATTCAACGTCCTTTCACAATAACAACTCTCAACAACCTGAGTATAGAAGAAATGTACCTCAACATAATAATAAAGACGATATATGACAAGCCCATGGCTATGTCATACTTAATGGCAAAAAGCTAACAGCTTTTCATCTAAGATCAGGAGCAATACAAGGATGCCCAGTCTAGCCACTTTTATCCAACATAGTATTGTAGGTCCTAACTAGAGCAGTTAGATAAGAAAAAGATGTAAAATGCGTCCAAATGGGAAATGAAGTAAAATTATCATTATTTGCAGATGACATTATATAATATATAGACAACCCTAAGACTCCAGCAGAAAACTGCTAGAACTAACAAACATTAAGTAAATTTGTAGGATACAATATCAATACACATAAATCATTTGTTTTTCTATACACTAATAACAAACTATCAGAGAAATTAAGAAAACAATTCCATTTACATTGCATCAAAAAGAATAAAGTATCGAGGAATAAATTTAACCAGGGAGGTAAAATACCTACCTGTATACTAAAAACTGTAAGACAATGATAAAAGAAATAGAAGATACAAATAATTGGAAAGATAATCTGTGCTCATGGCTTAGAACAATTTTTAGGATAGTTCTATTTTTAATTTTTTGAGGAAACTCCATACTGTTTTCTAGAGTGGCTGCACTATTTGCATTCCCACCAAAGTCCAAAGGGTTCCCCTTTCTCCACAACCTTACCAACATCTGTTGTTTCCTGAATTGTTATTTTTTGCCATTCTGACAAGTGTGAGGTGGTATCTCATTATGGTTTTGATTTCTTTTTCCCTGATGATGAGTGTTGTTGAGCATCTTTTCAGTTGCACAACTGGGTATTGATCTAAAGGACACAAAAATGCTGATTTGAAGGGGCACATGCACCCCCAGTGTTTATAGCTGCACTATCAACAATAGCCAAATTATGCAGAGTTCAGATGCCCATCAACTGATGAATAAAGAAGATGTGGTATACACGTGCACGCACACACACAATGGAATGCTACTCAGCAATGAAAAAGAATGGCATCTGGCCATTTGTAACAGTAAGGATGGATTTAGAGTGTATTAAGCTAAGCAAAATAAATCAGAGAAAGACAGATATATGATTTCACTCCTATGTGGAATTTGAGAGACACAGCAGATGAACATAGGGGAAGAGAAGGAAAAATAAGATATAAACAGAGAGGGAGGCAAACCATAAAAGACTCTTAAATACAGAGAACAAACAGGGTTTCTGGAGAAGAGGTAGTAGAGGGATGTGTTAAATGGGTAGTGGGCACTTGTTGGGATGAGCACTGGGTCTCATATATAAGAGATGAATCACTGGGTTCTACTCCTAAAGCCAAGAATACACTATATGTTAACTAACTTGAATTTAAATATAAAAAAAATTTTTTTTAAGAATTGTTAAAATGTCCATACTACCCAAATTAATCTATAGATTCAGTGCAATTCCTAATTCCAATAGCATTTTTCACAGAAATAGAAAAAACAATCCTAAAATTTGCACAGAACCACAAAGACCTCAAATATCCAAAGCAATCTTGAGAAAGAAAAACAAAAATGGAGGCATCATGTTCCTGATTTCAAACTATGTTATAAAGCTATAGTAATCAAAACAGTATGGTACTGTCATAAAGCAGTCACATATAGATCAACAGAACAGAATAGAGAACCCAGAAATAAGCCCATGCATAATTAATTTCTAACAGAGCCAAGAATTGACAATGGAGAAAGGACGGTCTTTTCAATAAATGGTGTTGGGAAAACTGGACAGCCCCATGTTGAAGAATGAAACTGGGCGAACATCTTACATCATACACAAAAATTAACTCAAAATAGATTAAAGCTTTGGACATAAGACCTGAAACAATGTAACTCTTAGAAGAAAACATAGGCATTAAGCTATTTGACATTGGTTGTGGTGGTGATTTCTTGAATCTGACATCAAAAGCAAAGGCAACAAAAGCAAAAATAAATAAGTGGGAATAAATCAAACTGAAAGCTTCTTCACAGCAAAGGAAATCATCAACAACATGAAAAGACAACCTGCTTACTGGAAAGATATTTGCCAATCATATCTGATAAGGGGGTAATATCCAAAATATACAAAGAACACATACAATGGAAAAAATGAACAATTCAACTTAAAAATGGGTAGAGAACCTAAATAGACATTTTTCTGGAGAATACATACAGCTAGCCAAAAGGTACATGAAAAGCCAGTCAACATCACTAATGATCAGGGAAATGCAAACCAAACCACAATGAGATAGCACTTCACAGTTGTCTTTTTAATAATAGCCATTCTAATAAGAAATAAGTTTTGGAATGCATGTATAGGAAAAGGAACCCTTGTGCACTGGGCCGGTGAGAATGTAAATTGGTACAGCTACTATGGAAATAGTATGGAGGTTCCTCAAAAAACAAAAAATAGAAATTCATATGATCCAGCAATTCTTCTTCCAAGTATTATCCAAACACTAACTCAAAAAGATACCTGTTCCCTCATGTTTATTGTAGCATAGTCAAGACAATACCAGACTGCAAAAACAACCTAAGTGCCCATTCATGAATGAATGAGTAAAGAAAATGTGATACACATATATACACACAAGAATATTCTTCAGCCATAAAATAGAAGGAAATCCTGACTTTTATGGATACCATGGATGGACCCTGAGGACATTATACTAAATGAAATAAGTCATATAGGGAAAAACAAATACTGTATGATCTCACTTATATGTAGAATCAAAACAAAACAAAAAACTCAAACTCATACAGTCAAATAACATGTTAGTAATTACCAAAGCAAAATTTGTGAATATAGTCAAAAGATACAAACTTCCAGTTATAAAATAAATCTTGAGATGTAATACACAACATGGTGACCATAGTTAATAATACTGTATTTCAAATCTTAAATTTGCTAGAAGAGTAGATCTTAAAAGTTCTCATTATAGGAAAAAATAATTTTTCATAATAAAAAAAGGTGAAACCCAGAATGGAATGTAGAAGTACTTTTATCCAAACTGAATGAACTTGAGCTTTGTTTTTCAAGAACTTACATGGTTAGACAAGTTGAAAGAAAATAAAGAAATGACCAATATGTGAAAATATATCTAAACATGCACTACATAGAACAACCACAATATATTCATACTAGGGTCTGTTTTATAGCAATGGAAATAAATAGGCAACAGCATGGATGAATCTTAGTAGCCATGGTAGAAAAAAAAAGAAAAAAAGCCTCAGAAGACTGCATACACTATACTATCCTTTCTAGAAAATTCAATACCAAAACTAAACAGTATAATATTCAGACAAATATGAATGAATGAATATACATACAAACATTTGTTAATGATAAGAATAAAATTCAGGATAAGGAAAGCAAGGGGATGAGGAAAAGGAGGAATACAGAGGGTAAGATAAGTTCCTGATAATGTTTTAAGTCTTGTGTTGCATGGTGGATTTATGAGAGTTCATCATATTGTTAAGGTATTAAATAAATATAGAAAAAACACAAATGGGCCAATGAGTTTTCTTATAAATTGAGATATAGGAGTAGGACAATTCTGTGTATCTAATGTCAAAAATAATGTTATATGGAAACGCAAAGGATGAAGAATTGTCAAGATACTTTTGAATAATGAAGGGGAGATGTACTTTACATTAGAAATAGTATAAAATTTTAGTAATTAGTGTAGTGATGTCACAGAATCAAATAGAAAATGGAATAGAATTGAGAACTCAAAGATATAATCACAAAATAACGCTATATGATTTCATTTATACAGAGTTCAAAGCAGACGAAAACTAAGCACTGTTTTATTTAGGAACACTTGAACAAGTAGTACAACTATAGAGAAAAGAAGAAAATTAAATAGCAGTTACCTTTCAGGGTGTCTGGGATTGACAATGAGGCATTTGTAAGCCCCTGACCATGCTCTAGGTCTTACCTTGGATGGGGTTACATGAAGTTCACTATCATTCTTTCAAATGTACATACACTTTTACATTTTTAAAAAATGGGAACGAATTAACTATACCTGGCACTAGGAAAAAAAATATGCTTGCAAGCCAATAATCCATTTCCTGAGAAACAAAAGCAGCTTTACAGAATGCACTAACTTGTCAAAAGGGAACATCCTGCCTTTCCCACATGTAAAACTGAAGCCAAGAAATTACAAGTGTTACTTTCTGAAAACAACTGTGACTCACTCAAAAAAATTCCTCCAAACATTAATGCTCCTGGACCACTTAATGTCTTTGAAGATACTAAATTAAGATTAGAGCAGTAAAACATTGATTCAATTAGCTTTGAAACTTGGCTTTCTGTCTGTTTCTACAGCAGGGCCAGGAAAGTGTTTTCTTTGCACAAGTAAGTAAACATGTAGTCTGTCATTTGGCAAATCAAATAAACAGCACTACATCAAAAAACAGAGACATGGGGCACAAATGACATCTGAGCATCTCTCAGACCTCTGCCTCATTGAAAAGACCAGTGGGATCAGGAGTAGGCTGGCACATCAACTGAGAGCTCCCCTTGAAACAGTCATCTGCAAACTCATACAAGAAAAGAGGGAGAATCCAAAATATTAGGGCCTGGTGAGATAAAGAGACCCTAATTGTGTTACCAGGGAAAACTGATGTCTAGAGAAGCTTCCTGAATTTCCCAAGATCATAAAGTCAGGCAGACCCCAAACTTGGTATCAGTGTGCTTTTCAGTACAGAGTTTTGGAGATAGCTGTGGGCAGTGAAGCAGATGACAGCCAAATTCATTAGCACCACTGCATCTTAATTGCCTTAGGGTAGCAATAAGGAATTTTCTAGAGAGAAACTTGACTGTGATACAATAGCTTAAAAGAGTAGGAAGGCCAGAAACCTGCTGCTTCTGAAAAGTGAAACTTTTAAAAATTTCATACGTCCTAAGAACAAGAATCAGAAGTTAAGTGCCAGTGTGGGAACATCGCAATCCTTTGGACACATATTAGCAGAGCTCTGTGATAGATCCACAAATGGATGTATCCTAGACAGAGGCAGAGCAAATAGATGCATATTCTCAACAACTGGATCTCTATATAGAAATTACCTCAAATATTCCCATCTCACCATAGCCATGAGTATAAGTGTTTTCTAAATATTAAAAATGTAAGGAATGTTAATTTTTAAAATATAAAAATCTACAAATTAAAATTTAAGACCACCACCTAGAAACAAGTGTTTTCATTTTTGCATATTGCAGTAGTCATCCCTTATCTGAGGGAGATACATTCCAAGACCCAAATGGATGCCTGAAATTGTGGATGGTACCAAACCCTATATACACTATGTTTTTCCTATATATACATACATACATACATACATACATACATGAGAAAGTTTAATTTATAAAGTAGTCACAGTAAGATGAATAACTAATAACAATTATCACAATATACTGTAAGAAAAATTATGTGAATGTGGTCTCTATGAAAATACAACATTGTACTTGCCATTCTTCTTGTGATAATGTGAAGTAAAAATGCCTATGTGATGAGATGAATTGAGGCAAATGACATAGGCATGGTGACCTAGCATTAGGCTCCTATTGACATTGCGACAATAGTCAGCAACAGGATCCTCTCCCTCCTGACTGTGGTAGGGAGGATGTGGTAACTGAAACCATGGAAAACGAAACAGCAGAATGGGGGTGGGGTAAAACTACTTGCATATATGTACAATTTTATAAATAGTCATGTTTGATAATCATCTTTGGGTCATAAAAAAGTATTTCATCTTTCTAGTTTTCATGCTTATATTTAATGAATGGTTATATTTGATGTATAAATGAATTCACTTAATACTACCAAACTTGTAGCATAAATTTAAGAATGATACATCTATATTGTGGTTTTGGGAACAGTCAAGGGAAAACCATAATTTTCCACACAACGAATTTACAAGAGATATGGGGAGGAAAAGATTTATTAAAATTCCTCAAATGAAAAGCTGAACACGGTCTGAGAAGCTAGGAGATAGAGCAGTCACAATGAAGGGCACCAGTTAAGAGCAGAACAGAGGCATAAATAGGAAGGGGAGCAGTGGGTTCTGAAAAGAATTTTGTTTTAGCAAATGCTGTTGTGTAAAAGGTTTAAGGAGTTAGGGTGATTCTTGAAACAATTCAGTTTCCCTCCTTTTATAAATATACTTTTGTCTAATAACCATATGTATAATAAAAAGCATACTGCCATTTTTCTTCTAGAAAGATTAGTCCATGCAAACTTTTAGTCCCCAATAAATTGGACCTTTGACAGAAACTATTTATGTAATCATATATTAGAAAAAAGGTGTTTTAGACAATGACCAATCCTCATCATTACAGAGAGAACCAACAGCTTGAAGGCACTAGTAGATTCATTCTTAAGTTCAGCACCAGATACTCATCATAAACATAATTTTACTGACAAAACAATTGTAATACATTATTATATACCATAGACAGTAATGATAATTAATATGATAATTGTGATAATAGTGACAGCTCATTTTTGTAGTCTTTGCTTCTTTTCAAAGATATTCTGCACACATCTTTTGGGACGAGCACTGAGTGTTGTATGGAAACCAATTTGACAATAAATTTAATATATTTAAATTAAAAAAAAGGAAAGATTATGGAGCCACCAAAGTGTGCAGGAAGCCAACATGAATATGAGGAAATTCATGAACAAATCTGCCCAAATGTGTTTATAAATGATTAAGTTTATGAATAAAATGATATGGTTATGGAAAAAAAAAGATATTCTGCATAGAACAAAAATACATACATAGATCAATGGAACAGGATAGACAGTCCAAAAATAAACCCACACCTATATGGTCAATCTATGAAAAAGGGGACAAGACATACAATAGGGAAAAGGTAGTCCTTTCAACAAATGGTGTTGGGAAAATTGGACAGCTACATGCAAAAGAATAAAACTGGACTACTTTTTTTTTTTTAAAGAGTGTGAGTGTGAGCAGGGGAAAGGGGGCAGAAGGGGGGGGGAGGGGGAGAGAGAGAGAGAGAGAGAGAGAGAGAGAATATCTTAAGCAGGCTCCATGCTCAGCACAGAGCCTGATGGAGGGCTTGATCCCACAACACTGGGATCATGACCTGAGCTGAAATCAAGAGTCAGACACTCAACCAACTGAGCCACCCAGGTGCCCTGGACCACTTTCTTATACCATACACAAAAATAAATTCAGAATGCTTTAAAGACCTAAATGTAAGACTGGAAACTATAAAAATCCTAGAGGAAAACATGGGCAGTATTCTCTTGGACATCAGGAATAGCAAAATATTTATGGGTAGGTGTCCTCAGGCAAGGGAAACAAAAGCAAAAATAAAGTAGTGGGACTACACCAAAATAAAAAGCTTCTACACAGCAAAAGAAATCATCAACAAAACTA
Organism: Felis catus; assembly: GCF_018350175.1. Taxonomy (NCBI): domain Eukaryota; kingdom Metazoa; phylum Chordata; class Mammalia; order Carnivora; family Felidae; genus Felis; species Felis catus. The sequence goes on from NC_058374.1 coordinate 121,567,023, forward strand.
AAAGGCAACCTAGTAAATGGGAGTGGATACTTGCAATTGATACAGCTGATAAGGGGTTAATATCCAAACTATATAAAGAATTTCTGTAACTCAACACCAGAAAACAATCATATTAAAAAATAGAGTACCTGAATAGCCATTTTCCCAAAGAAGACACACCAGTGGCCAACAGATAGTACTAATAATCATCAGGGAAATACAACAAAATCACAATGAGATACCACCTCACATCAGCCAGAATGGCTAGTATCAAAAAGACAACAAGTGTTGGCGGAGGATGTGGAGAAAAGAGAATCCACATGCACTGTTAGTGGGAATGTAAATTGGTGCAATCACTGTGGGAAACATTATGGAGGTTCCTCAAAAAATTAGATATATGATATAATCCAGTAATTCTACTACTATGTATTTACCTAAAGAAAATGAAAATGCAGATTCAACAAAAATACATGCACTCCCATATTTATTGAAGCATTATTCACAATAGCTAAGGTATGGAAGCAACCCAAGTATCTACCGATAGATAAACGGTGAAAGAAGAGGTGGTTTATATGTGTATAATGGAATATCAGCCACAAAAAGAATAAGATCTTGCCATTTGTGGCAACATAGATGGACGTAGACGGTATTATGCTAGGTGAAATAAGTCAGAAAAAGATAAATATCATATGATTTCACTTATACATGGAATTTAAAAAGCAAAACAAATGAACAAAAAACCAGACTCTTAAACACAGAGAACAAACTGCTGATTGTCAGAGGGGTGGTGGGTAGGATAGATAATGGAGATTAAGAGATATAGACCTCCAGTTACAAAATAAATAAATCCTGTGATGAAAAGTACAGCACAGGGAATATCGTCAATGTTTAATAACATTGTATGATGACAAATGGTGACAATACTTATTGTGATGAGCACTGAGTAATGTATAGAATTGTCAAATCAATATAACATCTAATATAAACTAATATAACATCATCTGTCAATTATACTTAATTTTAAGAACAGATACCCTGCATAGGAATTATCTTGTATTCTCACACATAAGTTAGTGCTGATCTTGAGGTTAGGTACTATCCAGGTTAGGAGTCTAGATGATCATAACTTTTACTGAGACAATGGAATTTGGTACGTTTACATACAGAACTGTTAGAAGAACTAGCACTTCCAGATCTTTACACATTTCTAGAGCTAATGAAAAGAATACTGGGCTCAAGACTAATGAAAACTCTATAATATTGAGAGTCATTTTTCTGTTTCCCCACCTGTCATTACAGCAAAGATAAAATGGAGTTACATGGATTTAAGTTCTTAGGACCAGTGCCTTGCTTCTAGTAGGTACTCAACATATATTTGTGGAATTTGATGCTGATTCATAAGTTATAGTCGGAGCATATGTTGGGAAGGACTCTATTGTCAAGTGGGAGAAATCCAGTATAAACTGACTTAAAAAGTCATTGGTTCAGGTAACTGGGAGGTTGGCAGGATGATACATTAGTAATGGCTAAATCTCAAGCCTCCAGCAGTGTCAACCAACACAATGCCTCTCTCCTGGCTCTGAGTTGTTCAAATTACCATTCCCAAAGAATCTCTCTCCACATAGTCTGTGATAGCAGCAGCTCCAGGCTTTTACCCTCTGTGGACGTAGCGATAATTCGCTAAATGACCATTCTAGCAGAAGTCCTGGTGAAGATTCTCACTGATCATCTTTTGAGCTGGAGTCAGGGTAGGGGGTGAACCCTGCCTAACCCACATGGATAATTTCCCAGAGGAGAGGAGATATTCTTTTACAAGAAGAAGAAAGGATGGGCAAGTAAAGTGACAAATGTCTAGAAGAGAGAAACTTTTTAAACCATCTGTCATGAATGAGGACTACATAGTGGGAATGGATGAGATATGGGAGTCAGGAAAATCATAGCTTGGAATGTAACATTCATTCTCCTATATATTTATAGATACCGAGACTACCGTGACCCTCCTCATTCACTGGTGCCCTATGGCTACACACTGCAGTTCTGGCACGTCCTAGCAGCTCGATTGGCTTTTATCATTGTGTTTGAGGTATCTTCTCTTAACCAATTCCTTTACTACCTTTGCCATAATGAAGTAACTGAGAATAATGCATAAATGCAACTGTGAGAACTTTCAATGTGATTACAGATGTTCAGAAGTATTAGAGTAATATTATATAGCCTATTTTTTAAATCTTTTTTACCTTGAGTTGTTCAAGAAATAATTGAAAGTCCATTGTTGATTGTTAATGGATAAACCAGAAATCATTAGTCCTAATACTCTAGGGCCATTGTTCTTCAACTTTAGGAAAATTGTAGGTTTTATTATCACTACTCACAGAGATTCAGATACATCAGGTCTGTAATTTGCTTTTCACAAGCTCTCCAAGATGATTCTTCCTGATGTAGGTGTTCAAAGACTATAGTCTGGAAAACATTGAACTGGGTATTATACAAGTGGTAGCCTCTGGTTGTGTGTCATCATGACATTATATTTAAGACACAAATAAGTATTCATTACTTGGACTGAGGGGCAAAGAGAGAGAGGGAGACACAGAATCCAAAGCAGACTCCAGGCTCTGAGCTGTCAGCACAAAGCCCAACATGGGGCTCAAACTCATAAATGGTGAGATCATGACCTGAGCCGAAGTCAGACACTTAACCAACTGAGCCACCCAGATGCCCCAAATCATTTGTATTTCTATGACTATACTTACAAGTGGAAATTTGATACCCATTTGTATATGTTAAAAGCCAGATTAAAGAAAAACCAAGACTGCCTCTTGGCTTGGACTGGAAGTTTCCTATACCTCTTTTTCATTTGTTTTTTTCTTCACTCCAGGAAACTAAGAGAAGACAAGTTGTTCTTCCCTGGGAATTCACTTATCAATGACTCAGTCCCTCTTTAAAGTTTTTAATCCTTTAGAATTATGAAAGCCTTTAAATTATTATCTGGTACTTTGCTGATAATCCTCATATAGGCAAATAGAAATGACAGTGATTCTAGAGTTTCCGCTATTAGTAAGTCAGGTAAAGAATTTGTGGCAGTTTACCGGAAAAAAGTTTCTTCCTGAAATGATCACTTCCCTTAGGCCTACTGATAATTCTTACAATTAAAATTTGCAAAGCAAATTTAGCAATTTGTATTTGCAAATTGTATTTTCTTATAGTTTTCACAATAATGCCGATCTTACACATGAGTAAATTGAAGCTCAGAGTGACTTATTCTCAGCTAAACAAACAGCTTGTAAGTAATAAAAGCTACAGAGCCAAGATTCAACCCTAGGTTTTCTGATTCCACAGTATATGTACTTCTGGCTCTCCTTTGCATTCTCTGGCCACTGGTTCTCCACATTCTTTCCTTATTCCTTTTCTCATTCCCTATGAAGTCTCATCAGACCAAGTTCGGTCCTCACTTATCCCTATGGTCGTCTTTCCTCACACACACCTCCCTTGACCTCATTCCACTTTCCAGACACTTGAGAGGCTCCATGTCCCTGGAGTGAGAGGCATTCTTGCACCAATTCCCAGAGCTCTTTCCACTAAGGATGGGCAATAAACCTAACTTGTTGTATTCTCCTTTATGTTTTTAGCATCTCGTGTTTTGTATAAAGCACCTCATTTCATATCTGATCCCAGACCTCCCAAAAGATCTAAGGGATCGAATGAGAAGAGAGAAATACTTGATTCAAGAGATGATGTATGAAGCAGAACTGGAGCGTCTCCAGAAGGAACGAAAGGAGAGGAAGAAAAATGGAAAAGCACACCACAATGAGTGGCCATGACCAGGTAGGTGAGAGGTGTGCTCATGGTCTGAAACCTCTCCTTGGGTTGAAGTTAGTGCTTTAAACTCCTTGAGTCAAAGCTTGCCATCACTCTACTGATATGAGTCAAACTCCTTAGAAGCTTCTCAAGCCAGTTTATTTCTTAATTGCACAATTTAACTTTATCTTCCATTTGCACATAATTCCTGCAACTCTTCTCTACCTCCATGACACTCTTGGCCTGGTAGTCAAGGTCTTTATGAGTTGGCCTTATTATTCTCTGAAATAAACCTTCTTTTCTGCCTTCTACTCCTGTTTGGCAGTTCTCTTTAAACAGAAAAGAGTCCTGTTGCCTTAGGGATATTAAAGTCACCTTTTTATCTCACCCAAGATGGCCCTTCCTCCGTCACCCACTTATTGTTTCCTTCCAGGATGGTCCATGTCACACCATACCCTCTAGTAAGTTTTCCCCAGACTTATCAGCCTGCTGAGACTCGCTTCTTAGAAACTTCTCCGGTTATTGCATCATTACTACGTGTATTGACCTATATATTGAACTGTATTATTTATGATTTTCAAATAGTTATCAGGCTTCCCCAGCACAATTGTAAGCATCTTTAGGAATGGTATCTCTATGGATGGTAATTTTATTCTTCCAACTAGTTAGTATAGCATTAAGCACATGGCACCCATTAAATGCAATTCAGTGAATAAAGGAGGTGGATTAAGGCTAAAAGCATTGTAAGACAGTTTCATAATGTTTCCACATATCTTATCAGAAAGTTTTCCTGGGACCTTCTCTCAGGTAAGTCAATTATTGGCTGTGTGTCCTTGGACAACTCAGTTCACCTCTGGGCCTCAGTTTCCTCACAAATGAAATGATTAGATGAGCTCTCAGTTTTGGTACTCTGTAAATCTAATATTATAGCATTTCTTTTGCCTTCCTCACCCTCATTTCTCCCCCTCCACTTGTTTGAAGACTAACTTTGAAAACATTTTTCAAAATTTTGCCTCCAAAGAAAAATGAGATATACAGGGGGAAAAAAGTATGTTTTTCATTTTTCATATTGATTACGATGTAGACAATATCTACAGGGATATTTGTTGTTCAGCTAGTGAAGTTGTGTTGCCCCAGATCTGTGTTAAGAGTCTAGGAGGTTATTTTGAGTTGGATATGAAGGTGGACTTAGAGGAAATCACCCAGACCCCAGGCCCACAAGGATAATAGTATATAGATATTGAACAATGCCCCTCCCTCAATTCCAAAGTAGGTCTTGGTTTCACTAAAAGTAAGACATTTTTTGCAACGTAATAATTTTGCCATTTCCTAGATTTGCCATCTGACTATGCGACTTTGGGAAAATTGCCTACTTTTTCTGAGCCTGTTTATTTGACAGAACTAATATGCAGCTCAAATAAGGCAATGTATGTGAGACATGTAGGAAACAATAAAGTGCTACAGAATACTACACGGGATTTGTATTGTTAAACGTTGTGTTATGCTCCACCAGATTCTAGACCTGGCTTTTCCATTCTCTGTACGACCTGGAATGGAATATTCATGTGGATTTGATTTCCACATTTACAAAAGTAAAGAAGTTGGACTGAACAATACTTTAAGAGTCTATCCAGTTTTTAATATTACACTGTATGTTAACTAACTAGAATTTAATTTAAGAACTTAAAAAGAAAATAAAAATAAAAAAAGAGCCTATCCAGTTTTAATGCTCTGGGATTCTAGAATTTGTTCCAAGCCCCATTCTGATCACCTCTTCTCTGGCTCTGGTCAGCCTTCAAAGGAAAATGGCTGACTATCCAGATGGCTTTGTTTAGGGTAGGAGGCAGACATTAGTGAAGAGAATTGCTCCCAGGAGCTCCAGTAGCCAAGACCAAGGTGCAGTAAGCAGCATTACCTACACTTCTAGGGGCTGCACTGGGCTATAAGGCTAGTAACCAATTGGGAGTTTTTTCTGGCCTCATCATTATGGGTTGCTTTCTCCCCAGAGGCCATTTCTAATTTTTGCTTGAAAGCATAGTATTTGTCTGTCTTATTCCTCCAACAGTTGGCAGGATGTCACCTTGCTTCAGACTGCCTTTCTGACTCAGTCTGTTCATCTGTAAAGCAGACACAATAATGTTTATACCATACCTGACTCAGTTTGGGGTTGCAAATTCTTTCAATGCCTTTGATTCATGGTGAGTACAAATAAACCATTGCACACCGTGTTCTTAAGCCATTGTGTGTACATGGGGTTTCAATGCCTTCTTTCTTCTTTCTAGGTAACAGTTCATTTCCAAGCCAAGGACCTGAAACCTGTTTACTTCTCCCAGCTGTGCAAAAGCACATTCAAGTGAATGACTAAAATGCAACCGCAGTGCATGTCGCAGACATTGGCAGCAGCAGGGGAGTCAGCACCCTTAAAGGACTACCTGGGAAATCATGCTGCTGTGAAATCACGTTGCAGCACACAATTGCTCTCTATCCATAGACCATTCTTGACCAAGCAAGCATGCACATCATGGGCAGTTACATTCTCAAGTTTTTAAAACCAAGGGGAACTTGTATACTGGGCCTGTTTTTCAGCCTGTTTGCTACCTTTTTTGCATTCTGTCCCATGTGAATTTTACAGACACTGGGCTAATAAGGGTATTCAGACACCTGGACACACATTCCTAGAATGTCATTATATGGTCCTAATTCCACGTCACTGAATGATACAGACAAGACCCTGTTTACAACTTTTTCTTTTTTTTTAATTTCAGATCTTTCTGAGGAGATTATTATATATGACATATCTATAGCTATGTGTATGGCCATAGATGTATTTCTGTGTGTACATATGTATAGTCATGTATTCTTACATATGTACATACAAATACAGAGATATATAAAGTACATAGAAATTCCTTACTTGTAAATAGCCAAAGGGTACTGACATGAATGACAAATTTTCACATTTAAATAGTCATCAACATGAAGCCATGTTTAATGCTTGTATAATGTGATGCAATAAAATTTAAAATAAATTTATGCACATGGAATATTTTCAGTTGGGTCTTCTGAAATTCTGTCATATTTTTTTCTCATAGAATAAGAGAAATTAGAGTGAGATCTTTAAAGGAAGGTTTATTACTCCCACACACTCCTGAGAAATCACTTCAGACAGAGTACATTTTTTTTTCCATCTTGTTTCTAGGCTACTTTTTTAGAATATCAAGCCAACTAATTAGAGATCTCTCAGAAGAACTTGGAAAATATCATTGACATAACTTTGTTGAGGAAATATGAAACATAGCCAATGACACTTACGTATGATGTTTTAAATGCCCTGATTAATTTGGTCTGCTAATCTTTGGAAGAGGCCATACATCTGTTTAAAAAAAAAAAAAAGGGTTTCTAAACAATGCCTGTTGTGGTTAACTCTTTTCTAAAGAGAGCAGAACCTGCCCTTGAACTATGTTATCATCTTGCCTATGTGAGTTAAGGAGATGAAATGCTCCCATTACCAGGTCCATCAAACACTGTCCTAGTTTAGATATGTATTCACGTAAGCCGGTTGATTCCCAAAGACCTTAGGTGTTTTCTTAGCCTATATAGTACCAGCAGTCAGAGTGGCATTGGACAGGGTAGAACTTCAACCATTTCTTAGTTTTCTCTATGACCTGATGTTCCTGGGAGTGAAGTCCTAACCCTAGCAGGGCCTAAACTAAGGAGATACACTTTATGGAAACTGAGACAAAAAGCCATTGAAAGAGTTTTCTTTTCCATCACTGGCTGAGAAGTCTGTGAACTTTTTCACAGCAGCCCCAGGGAAAAGGAATTTCCATGAAAAGTCTCCAGAGATGAAATGCAAAGAGATTCCAATAAGACAACTTGCCATACTGACTCAGCTTGTCACTTTTGTTCAGTATGCCTGAAGCTCCACCCCAAGCATCATGGCCCAATAAATCCTTGGGGCAGGTAGAACAGTGGGGGCAAAGAATTGTGAGTTCCTCTTTGGGTTTGGAATGGGCCATGAACAGTCACAGCTAGGCAGAGGATTACCAAAGGCACTGATCAGGATAAAGAAGTAAACATTTATTAAGTGCAACTTTCTCCCTGGTCTGAGCATAAACTGAACTTAACTCCGTGACCAAAACCTTTTTCTGCCTGTGGTGTCCTGCCTTTGCTATTCCAAGTGTTTCTGTCAATCACAATTCCTGATTCCCTGTTTGGGGTACAAGGAAAATGTGGTGAATATCTTAAGATGTCTTTAGGCTTGTAGGGAGGAGGAAGGCAAAGAAAGAGAAGAGAATTTCTGATGTACTTAATAAGAAATCAAGTGTTAGGAATAACATCACCAAATTGGAGACATAGGTTCCTCTCTTTGTTCCCCCTCACAAGAAGAAAACTAACAACCATTCATGGATAAGACCACAGAGAGAAACTTAGAATGCAACAGTGATGCTGAAGCACCCCCTGTACTATGGGGACCAAAAACGACCACATTAGAAGGGTAAGAGGAACAGCTACTCGCTGACCAGATTGCCCCTCTTCCAGGCTGGTACAGTGCTATGCCAAGAGGTCTCCTCTGAGCCTGCAGTTCTTTCAGGGGGAAAAGAGAGCTCAGTGTGAACATCCAGCACCCCCAGTATTGTGGGTCACTTCTTAGGAGTCCTTATTCTAATTTTGCCCCACAGGAATTGCAGGGGAACATGCAGAACTTGACCACTGGGAACCTGATTGTGATGGAGGACAGGGAGGAGCTTGCAACAACCAGCAGTCAGATCTTGGAAAATTGAGTTCCTAACTGCAATGCCCAAGAAATAATCCCAACCAGTGGCTTTGTTTATCTGCAGAGCCATGACCAGGGAACTTGGTGGGATGCCTGATTCAGGATGGCTGAATAAAAACAAAATCCAATTATATGCTGCCTAAAAGACACACATAGACTGACTGAAGAGAAAGAAAAAGATATTTCAATTAAATGGTAACCAACAAAACAACCCAAAAGGTAGCTATACTTATCAGAAAAAAATAGGTGTTAAAATGGTAAAAGGAGGCAAAGGAGTCATTATATAATGATAAAGGGGTTAACCCATCTAGAAAATATAATAATTGTAAATATTTGCACCCAGCATCAGAACACCTAAACATATAAACCAAAGGTAATGTAGGGGCGCCTAGGTGGCTCAGTTGGTTGAGCGTCCGACTTCGGCTCAGGTCACGATCTCACAGTTCGTGGGTTTGAGTCCCACATCAGGCTCTGTGCTGACAGCTTGGAGCCTGGAGCCTACTTCTGATTCTGTGCCTCCCTCTCTCTCTGCCCCTAACCCAGTTGTGTTCTGTCTCTGTCTCTCTCAAAAATAAACATTAAAAAAAAGTTTAAATCAAAGGTAATAGAGTTAAAAGGAGAAATGAATGGCAATACACTACTAGTTAGAGACTTCAATACCCCTTTCAATAATGGATAGATCATCCAGACAGAAAATCAATAAGAAAATGGCAGATTTGAATAACACTATAGACCAAATGGACATAACAGACCTATGGAGAACATCTATCTGACAATACCAGAATACACATTCTTCTCAAATGCACATGGAACTTTTTCTAGGATAGACCCTATGTTAAACTACACAATAAGTCTTTGCACGTTCAGAAAGATTGAAATCATACCAAGTATTCTCTTTGTCCATAATGGTATGAAACTACACATCCATAAAAAAGGGAAACTGGAAAATTCATGAATGCACAGAGATTAAACAACACTCTCCTTAACAACCTGGATCAAAAAAGAAATTAAAAATATCTTGGGACAAATGAAAGTGGAAATACAACATACTGGAACTTACGGAATGCAGCAAAGCAGTTCTAAGAGGGAAGTTCACAACAGTAAATGCCTACATTAATAAACAAGAAATACCTCAAATAACCTAATTCTACACCCTAAGGAGCTAGAAACAGAAGAACAAACTGAGCCCAAAGTTAACAGAAGAACAAAATAATAAAGATTAGAACAGAAATAAGAGAACAGTAAACAATTCAAAAGATTATCTTTTCATAAAATCAACTCTTAGTTTTGTTAAAATTGACAAACTTTTAGCAAGGCTGACCAAGGGAAAAAGAAAAGACCCAAATCAGCAAAGTTATAAATGAGAAAGGAGACATTACAACTGAATACACAGAAATGCAAAGATCATAAGAGGCAACTAAGAAAAATTACATGCCAATAAACTGGAATACCTCGAATAAATGAAAAAAATTCCTAGAAACATGTAACTTACCAAGACTGAGTCAGGAAGAAATAGAAAATCTGAACAGACTAGGAACTCCGCCTGGGTGGCTCAGTCAGTTAAGCATCTGACTTCTGCTCAGGTCATGATCTTGGGGTTCATGAGTTCAAGCCCTGCATCAGGCTGTCTGCTGTCAGTGTGGAGCCTATGGATCCTATGTCCCCCTCTCTCTCTGCCCTTTCTGTGCTTGCACTCTGTGTCTCACTCAAAATAAATAAATAAACTTGAAGAAAAAAAATGTGAACAGAACAATTTCTAGTAAGGTGATTAAACCAGTAATCAAAATTTTCCCACTAAAGAAAAGCTCCAGGCCCAACAGCTTCAATGGTATATTTTGCCAAACATTTAAGCAAGAATTAATGCCAATCTTTCGCATATCTTTCCAAAAAAAATCAAAGAAGATGGAAGACTTCAAAACTCATTTTTCAAGGTCAGGTTACTCTGATACCAAAATCGGAAAAGGGACACTATAAGGGAAAGAAAACTAGAGGCCAATGTCCCTAATGAATAAGAGGCAAACATTCTCAAGAACATACTAGCAAGCTGAATTCAGCAGCACGTTAAGAGTATTATCATTCACCAGGATCTGGTGGGATTTATCTCTGGGTGCAATGATGATTCAACATACACAATTCAATAAATATGATACATCACATTAATCGAATGAAAGAAAAAAAAGCATATGATTATATCAGTAGGTAACACCAAGTTTTTGACAAAATTCAACGTTTGTTCATAATAACTCCTAACAAATTAGGTATAGAAGGAACATATTTCAACATAATAAAGGTCACATATGACTATCCCACAGCTAATATCATATTCAACAGTGAAAGGCTGAAAAGCTTTTCCTCTAAGAACAAGAACAAAGGTGACGACTATGACCATTCCTATTCAACACAGTAATTGAAGTCCTATCCCAAGCAATCAGGTAAGAAATAAAAGACATCAGAAATGCAAAGGAAGAAGTAAAATTGTCTCTATTTACAGATGATTTTATATAGAGAAAATCTATAAAGACTGACTACAATTACTAAAAAATTGTTAGATCTAGTCAATGAATTCAGTAAAGTTGTAGGAAACAAAATTAACATAAAGAATCACTAGCAACTCTCATGCATTGGAAGAACAAATATTGTTAAAATGTCCATACTACTCAAAGCAATCTACAGACTTAATGCAATCCCTATCAAAATACTGACAGCATTTTTCACAGAACTAGAACAAACAATCCTAAAATTTGTACAGAACCACAAGACACTGAATAGCCAAAGCAATCTTGAAAAAACAAAACAAAACTGGTATCATGCTGGAGAGGGGCTTGGGAAGGTGGTGGAGTAGGAGAACCCTAAGCTCACCTCATCCCAGCTTTACAGCTAGATTTATCACTCACATCCAAGTAAATAAACTGGAGAGTGATCCAAAGATGGGCAGAACAAACTCTACAACTAAATGTAGATAAGAAGCTGCATTGGAGAGGTTAGGAAGGGCAGAAACAGTGGTTAGGATCTGCCTGCAGGAGGGAGGGGGCTGCAGTCATGCTGAGGGGAAAGCACCAGGGAGGCCACATGGGGAAAATGAATTCCCATGTCTGGCCTTGGAAACTAGAAGGGACTGAATTCCCTGCTTTCAGGGGACTTTAAAAGTCAGCTGACTTAGGGGTACCTGTGTGGCCCAGTCCGTTGAGCATCAGATTTCACCTCAGGTCATGATCTCAAGACTTGTGGGTTGGAGCCCCATGTCAGACTCTGTGCTGACAGCTCCGAGCCTGCTTCAGATCCTGTGTCTCCCCCTCTCTCTGTCTCTCCCCCACTCACAATCAATCTCCCTCTCTCAAAAATAATGAAAACATTTTTAAAAATCTCTAGAAAAACAAGCCAGCTGACTCAGCACTGGGCAAGCCAGGAGGGGGAGTGATAGCCAGTCTCCACCCTTAAAGAAACGGTAGTCCAAGGAGAAGTAACATAGAAACAACAGCTTACACAATGGGAAGGAGCTCTGTTTATATTGATTTGGGAGCATGTTGGGGGAAGGGGAACAAAGTAGCTGGCAGGTGACATTTTCCTCCCCCACCCCTCAGCATGAACACAGAGCCACGTGTGGGAGGCAACAATGAACAGACACTTGCTATTCAACCTGTTAGCAGTGTGCCTACCCATGAGTTCTCCCTGAGGACTCCAAGCCTGCCGGCCTTGGCCCTGGGCTCAGTGCAAATCTTGCTAAAGCCCGCACACCCTACCCAGCTACTGTATGCACAGATGTGACACACCACAGTTGCCATACTTCTTACCCAGCCATTGTGCACATAGACACTGGGAGCATAGATGCTGCACCCAGCCACTGCAGGAGAAGATGCTGCAGACCGCTGACCACTACAGCTGCTGCATTTCATGCCCCCAGTGGCCACTGGGCTGTGAGGAATAGAGCAGGACTAGTGGCTCAGTGCAAATCTTGCTAACAGTGCCACCCAGCACCTGAGCCCTTCTGCTGTCACAGCCCCTCAAAGCCAGCCTGCCTGGGGCTCACTAGTATCACAGAGAGCAAGCACAGTCCATCACAGGCAGAGTCAGTGCAGATGTCTGGAGTGAAAGGAAAAGCGATTCAGATTCAATAGCAGGATGCAAGCAACACACATAGGAGACTCCTTTGAAGAGCCAGGTTCTGATGAACAGGAGACATTGCACTGGAGGTCACTATAGGACCTCTTCTTCATATGTCTTCTACTCTGAAGAGCAGAAGATGTATGTATCTGACCTTCTTAACACACAGAAACAGACACGGTGAGGTGGACAAAATGAGAAGACAGAGAAATATGTCCCAAACGAAAGAATAGGACAAAATTACAACAGATCTAAGCAAAAGAGAAATAAGTAATATGCCTGATAAAAATTTAAAGTAATGATCATATGCAAAAATTCTCAACGAGATACTAGCAAATCAGATCCAACCATACATTAAAAGAATTATTCAGCATAATCAAGTGGGATTTATTCCTGTGATGCAGGGCTGGTTCAATATCCACAAATCAATGTGATACATCATATTAATAAAAGAAAGGGTCAGAACCACATGATCCTCTCAACAGATGCGGAAAAAGCATTTGACAAAATACAGCATCGTTTCTTGATAAAAACCCTCAAGAAAGTAGGGATAAAAGGATCATACCTCAGGATCATAAAGGCCATATACGAAAGACCCACTGCTAAAATCATCCTCAAAGGGGAAAAACTGAGAGCTTTTCCCCTACAGTCAGGAATACGACAAGGATGTCCATTCAACAAGGATGTTATTCAACATAGTGTTGGAAGTCCTAGCCTCAGCAATCAGACAACATAAAGAAATAAAAGGCATCCAAATCAGCAAGGAGGAAGTCAAACGTTCACTCTCCACAGACATGATACTCTATGTGGAAAACCTGCCAGAACTGATACATGAATTCAGCAAAGTCACAGGATATAAAATCAATGCACAGAAATCAGTTGCATTTCTATACACCAATAATGACGCAAGAGAAAGATTGAGGAATTGATCCCCTTTACAACTGCACCAAAATATCTAGGAATAAACCTAACCAAAGAAGTAAAAAATCTACACACCCAAAACTATACAAAACTTATGAAAGAAATTGAAGACAAAAAAATGGAAAAACATTCCATGCTCATGAATTGGAAGAACAAATATTGCTAAAATGTCGATACTACCCAAAGCAATCTACATATTCAATGCAATCCCTATCAAAAGAACACCAGCATTCTTCACAGAGCTAGAACAAACAGTCCTAAAATTTATATGGAACTAGAAAAGACCCTGAATAGCCAAAGCAATCCTCAAAAAGCAAACCAAAGCTGGAGGCATCACAATTCCAGACTTCAAGCTGTATTACAAAGCTGTAATCATTAAGACAGTATGGCACTGGCACAAAAACAGACACATAGATCAATGGTACAGAACCCAGAACCCAGAAATGGACCCACAAATGTATGACCAACTAATCTTCAACAAAGCAGGAAAGAATATCCAGTAGAAGACAGACAATCTTTTCAACAAATTGTGTTGAGAAAACTGGACAGCTGCATGCAAGGGAATGAAACTGGGCCACTTTCTTATATCATACACAAAAATAAATTCAAAATGGATTAAAGTCCTAAATATAAGACCTGAAACCATAAAAGTCCTAGAAAAGAGCACAGGTAGTAACTTCCATGATATGAGCCAAAAAATTTGTCTTGAGGTGAGGGAAATAAAAGCAAAAATAAACTCTTGGGACTATATCACAATAAAAGCCTTCTGCACAATGAAGGAAATAATCAGCAAAACTAAAAGACAACCTACAGAATAGGAGGAGATATTTGCAAATAATATATCTGATAAAGGGTTAGTATCCAAAATAAACAAAAAACTGGTACAACTCAATACCCAAAAAGCAAATAAACCAATTTTAAAACGGGCAGAAGACATGAATAAGCATTTCTCCAAAGAGGGCGTACATATGGTCAATGGACACATGGGAAGATGTTCAACATCAGTCACCATCAGGGAAATGCAAATCAAAACCAGAATGAGATATCACCTCATACCTCTCCGAATGGTTAGAATCAACAACACAAGAAACAGATATTGGTAAGAATGTGGAGAAAAACAAATTCTCTTACACAGTTGGTGGGAATGCAAACTGGTGCAGCCACTGTGGAAAATAGTATGGAGGTTCTTCAAAAAGTTATAAATAGAACTACCCTACAATCCAGTAATCACACTACTATTTACCCCCAAAATACAAAAACACTAACTGAAAGGGACATGAACTCCTATGTTTATTGCAGCACCATTTACAATGGCCAAATTATGGAAGCAACCCAAGTGTCCATCAACAGGTGAATGGATAAAGAAGATGTGGGGTATACATATGTACACACACACACACACACACAAATATCATAAAAAGGAATGAAATCTTGCCATTTGCAATAACATCGAGGGAGCTAGAAAGTATAATGCTAAGTGAAATAAGTCAGAGAAAAACAAATACCATATGATTTCACTCATATGGAATATAAGAAACAAAGAAGATAAAAAACAAAAAGATGAAGAGGCGAACCAAGAATGGCACTCCTTTTTAAAATTTTTTTTGTGTTTATTTATTTTTGAGACAAAGAGAAACAGAGCATGAGTGGGTAAGGGGCTGAGAGAGGAGACATAGAATCCTAAGCAGGCTCTAGGCTCTGAGCTGTCAGCACAGAGCCCGACGTGGGGCTCGAACTTATGAACCACAAGATCATGACCTGAGCTGAAGTCAGATGCTTAATGGACTGAGCCACCCAGGCACCCCAAGAATTATACTATTATAGAAAACAAACTGATGATTACTAGAGGGGCGGTGGGTGGAGGAATGGGTGAAATAGGCCATAGGGATTAAAGAGTACACTTATCATGATGAGCACTAAGTAATGTATACAATTGTTGAGTCACTGTATTGTATACCTGAAACTAATATAACACTGTATAACTTACTATACTGGAATCAAACAAAAGGCAGATGAAAACACCAGAAAAAAGAAAACACAAATCAATATGTCTAATGAACATAGATGCAAAACTCAATAAAGTATTAGCAAACTGAATTCAACAATACATTTAAATGGAGTACTACGTGGCAATGAGAAAGAATGAAATATGGCCCTTTGTAGCAACGTGGATGGAACTGGAGAGTGTGATGCTAAGTGAAATAAGCCATACAGAGAAAGACAGATACCATATGTTTTCACTCTTATGTGGATCCTGAGAAACTTAACAGAAACCCATGAGGGAGGGGAAGGAAAAAAAAAAAAGAGGTTAGAGTGGGAGAGAGCCAAAGCATAAGAGACTCTTAAAAACTGAGAACAAACTGAGGGTTGATGGGGGGTGGGAGGGAGCGGAGGGTGGGTGATGGGTATTGAGGAGGGCACCTTTTGGGATGAGCACTGGGTGTTATATGGAAACCAATTTGACAATAAATATCATATATTGAAAAAAAACAAAAAACAAAAACAAAAAAAAAAACCAATACATTTAAAAAAATCATTCACAACAATAAAGTGGTATTTATTCCAGGGATAGAATGGTGGTTCAAAATTTGCCAATCAATCAATGTGATACATCACATTCACCAGAGAAAATATAAAAACCATAAAATTATCTCAATAGATACAGAAAAAGCAGTTGACAAAATACAACATCCATTCACAATAAAATTCTAAACAAAGTGGGTTTAGAGGGAATATGCCTCAATGTAATAAAGGCCATATATGGAAAAACCCACAGCTAACATCATACTCAATGATTGAAGACTAAACGCTTATCCTCTAAGATTAGGAACAAGACGAGAACGTTCACTCTCACTTTTATTTAATGTAGTACTGCAAGACCTAGCAGCAACAATAAGACAAGAAATAAAAGGCATCCAAATTGGTAAGGAAGAAAGAAACCTGAACCATTTGCAGATGACATACCATATATATATATACATATAGTGTGTGTATATCACCCTAAAGACTACACCAAAAAAGTATTAGAACTGATAAATCAACTTAGTAAAGTTACAGGATACAAAACTAATATACAGAAATTTGCTGTGTTTCTATACACTAATAATGAAGTAGCAAAAAGAGAAATTAAGAAAACAATCCCATTTACAATTACATCAAAAATAATGAAATGCCAAGGAATAAACCTAACCAAGGAGGTGAAAGACCCATACTCTGACAACTATAAAACATTAATGAAAGAAATTGAAGATGACACACATAAATGGAAAGGTATTCTATGCTCATGCTTGAAAGAATCAATATCTTTAAAATGCCTGTACTACCCAAAACAATCTACAGATTTGATGCAATCTCTATCAAAATAGCAAGAGCACTTTTCAAAGAATTAGAACAAATAATACTCATATTTGTATGGGACCACAAAAGATCCCGAATAGTCAAAGCAATCTTGAGGAAAAACAAAACTGGAGCTATCACAATCTCAGATTTCAAGATCTACTACAAAGATACAGTAATCAAAACAGTATGGTACTGGCACAAAAACAGACACATTGATCCATGGAACAGAATAGAGAGCCCAGAAATAAACTCATGCTTATATGGTCTATTAGTCTATAACAAAAGAGGCAATAACATACAATGGGGAAAAGACAGTCTGGGAAAACTGGATAGCTATATACAAAAGACTGAAGCTGGGTAACTTTTTAATGGCATACACAAAAATAAACTCAAAATCAGTTAAAGGTCTAAATGTGAAACCATAAAGCATAAAACTCCTATAAGAAAATACAGGGGATAATCTTTTGGACATAGGCTTTAGCAACATTTTTCTACATGTCTCCTGAGGCAAGGGAAACAAGTAAGAAAATTAACTATTGGACTACAATCACTAATCATCAGGAAAATGCAAATCAAAACCACATTCAGATACCCTCTTATACCTGTCAAAATGGCTAGAATCAAAAAGACAAGAAATAACAAATGTTGGCAAGGATGTGGGGAAAAGGAAGCTTCATGCACTGTTAATGAGAATGTAAATTGGTGCAACCACTGTGGAAAATAGTATGGAAGTTCTTTTAAAAATTAAAAATAGAAATGCCATGTGATCCAATATTCCCACTACTGAATGTTTACTGAAGAAAATAAAAACACTAATTTGAAAAAATATATTCATTCCTATGTTTATTGCAGGATTATTTACAATCGCCAAGATATGGAAGCAACCCAAGTGTCCATCGATAGATGAATGGATAAAGAAGTTGGGGACACCTGGGTGGCTCAGTCACTTAAGTGTCTGACTGTTGATATCAGCTCAGGTTTGACCTCGTGGTCATGAGCTTGAACCCCATGTCAGGCTCCACACTGAGCATGGAGCCTGCTTGGGATTCCCGCTTTCCCTCTCTCTCTGCCTCTTTCTTTCTCTTTCTTTGTCTCTCTCTCTCTCTCTCTCTCTCTGTTTCTCTCTTTCTCTCTAAATAAATAAATAAATAAATAAATAAATAAATAAATAAATAAATAAAACATTTGGGAAAAAAGAAAATATTTTTAAAAAGAAGTGTTATATATACACAATAGACTAATACTAAGCCATTAAAACAATGAGATCTCTCCATTTGTGACAACACAGATGGACTTAGAGGATATTATGCTAAATAAAAAAGTCAAAGACAAATTACCATATGATTTCACTTATATGTAGAATCTAAAAATAAAACAAACAAGGAAACAAATTAAAAAAAAAAAACAGACTCTAAAATACAGAGAACAAACTAGTGGTTGCCAAAGGGGAGGTGGGTAGAAAGATGGGTAAAATAAATAAAAGAGCTTAAGAGGTACAAACTTCCAGTTTTAAAATAAATAAGTCATGGAGATAAAAAGTACGGCATAGGGACTATTGTAATAACACTGTATGGGGACAGATGGTGACCACAATTATCATGATATTGAATAATGTATAGAATTATTGATTCTGGGCGTCTGGGTGGCTCAGTTGGTTAAGCATCCGACTTGTGCTCAGGTCATGATCTCACAGATCGTGGGTTCGAGCCCCACATCAGACTCTGTGCTGACAGCTCAGAGCCTGGAGCTTGCTTCGGATTCTGTCTCCCTCTATCTGCCCCTCCCCCACTTGTGCTCTGTCTGTCTCTCTCTCCCTCAAAAATAAACAAACATTAAAAAAAATTTAAAAAAGAATTGTTGAAATAATGTTATACACCTGAAACTAATATAATAGTGTATATTATTTATACTTTCATTAAAAAAAGAATACCATGAAGAATCTAATTAAAATGGGCCAAGGATCTGAATAGACATTTTCCCAAAGAGGACATGCAGATGGCCAACAGATACATGAAAAGATTTTTAACATTACTAATTATGAGGGAAATGCAAATCAAAACCACAATAAGATATCACCTTAGACCTGTTAGAATAGCTATTATCACATAGAAGAGAAATAACAAGAGTTGGTGAGGATGTAGAGAAAATAGAACATTTGTGCACTGTTGGCGGGAATAAAATTGTTGTAGCCACTATGGAAAACAGTATGGAGGTTTCTCAAAAAATTAAAAATAGAACTACTATATAATCCAACAATTCCACTCCTGGGATTTCATCCAAAGGAAACAAAAACACTAACTCAAAAAGATCTCTGCAAGTTCATGTTTATTGTGGAATTGTTTATAATAGCCATGATATGGAAGCAACCTAAGTATCCATTGATGAATGAATAAAGAAAATGTGAGATAGCTATATCTATATACACATATATAGGTATGTATATATATGTGTGTACATATATACACACACACAATAGAATATTGTTCAGCTGTAAAACGAAGGAAATCTCATCATTTGCAAAATGATGTGTACCTTGAGGGCATTAGCCTAAGAAAAATAGGTCAGACAGGGAAAGGCAAATACTATATGATCGCAAATGTGGAATCCAAAAAAAAAAAAAAATGCAAAAAAAAAAAAACAAAAAACCAACAACCAAACTCATAGACAAGGAGAACAGGCTGATGGTAGTCAGAGGTGGGGGATGGGTGATATGACTGAAGGTGGTCAAAAGGTACAAACTTCCAGGGGCTCTTGGGTGGCTCAGTCAGTTGAACATCCGACTTTAGCTCAGGTCATGATCTCATGGTTTGTGAGTTTGAGCCCCACAACAGGCTCTGGGCTGACAGCTCAGAGCCTAGAGCCTGCTTTGGATTCTGTGTCTCCCTCTCTCTCTGCTCCTCTCCTGCTTGCACTCTGTCTCTCTCTCTCTCAAAAATAAATAAACATTAACAAAAGGTATAAACTTCCAGATATAAAATAAGTAAGCCCTGGAGATAGAATATAAAGATATTGTGGTGATTAATGTTAATAATACTGTGTTGCATATTTCAAAGTTGACGTCTTAAATGTCTTCCACATAAGTAAAAAACTATAATGAGATGTGGAGATAGATGTTAACTAGACTTACTTTGATCATTTCACAATGTATACAAATACTGAATTATTATGGAGTACACCTAAAACTAATATAATGGTATATCTCATTTTATAAAAGATAAATAAGTATGGGGAGCCGGGGTGGCTCAGTCAGTTAAGTGTCCGACTTCAGCTCAGGTTATGATCTCAAAGTTTGTGAGTTCGGGCCCTGCATCGGGCTCTGTGCTGACAGATCAGAGCCTGGAGCCTGCTTTGGATTCTGTGTCTTCTTCTCTCTCTGCCCCTCCCCTACTCATACTCTCTCTCTCAAAAATAAATAAACATAAAAAATTTTAAAACAAAGATAAATAAATACTAGGGATGTAATGCACAACATGGTCCCTATAGTTAATACCGTCTTATATTATATTTGACAATTTTTTTTTCAACGTTTATTTTTTGGGGGGACAGAGAGAGACAGAGCATGAACGGGGGAGGGGCAGAGAGAGAGGGAGACACAGAATCGGAAACAGGCTCCAGGCTCTGAGCCCTCAGCCCAGAGCCTGACGCGGGGCTCGAACTCGGGGACCGCGAGATCGTGACCTGGCTGAAGTCGGACGCTTAACCGACTGCGCCACCCAGGCGCCCCTATATTTGACAATTTTTAACAGAGTGGATATTAAAAGTTCTCATAAGGAAAACAACATTGATTGATTGTTTGATTGATTTTGGTATCTATATAAGATGATGGATGTTAACTAAACTTAAATCATTTCAACAATATATGTAAGTCAAATCATTATGCTGTATGGCTTAAATTTGTACAGCATCAATTATATCTCAATAAATGAAAATTTTAAAAAGAAATCAAATGTTTATTGGATGAATGCATACAAAAGCAAATACTATAACCATCAAAATATCAGAATATATTTATGATGAACTTTCTTCCCAGTCTTGATGGTGGAATATTTTAAATATCATGCATAATGAATATGCCATAATTTGAGGATTTTCTAATCTACCAAATCTTATGAGTCTTCATAAGACTCGTATACTAGAAGTATCCTACTTCAACACTGTACTTCATTAAAACTTCGGCCATCTGGGTCTTTCAAAAAAGTAGTGATTTTAATAAATTTATCCAAATAGTTCACAAGGGTGGTCAATCTTGAAACTGATAAAATTTTATTTTACCTGACTTTTTAAATGAACATCTTTGTGCCATACACTTTCTAGGGGTTCTTAAAGGAAATTGAAACCCATTTATCCTTTGCTTGATTCAGTGTCAGCACTGTAAATATATTATTCTAATGTACAGCAGAGACAGATGAAGAATATAGCATATACCCCTGCCAGGCAGCAGATCCTTCTGGATTCAACACTCCAGAGCCTCAAATGATTCTCAGGAAAGTGTTGGTGAAAAACCTATCTTTGCATCTTGGCCTTCAGAGCTGGCTGCCCTACTTACACAACTTCCTTCACCTTAGTCCCAACTCCATGCTAGCCTGGTCCACCTCCTCACATTCCCCAGAAAAGCAGACACCTTCACTCCTTCTGAAGATTTGTTTATACTCTTCCTGCACCAACACTCCTGGCCAAACATACTCCCTTTCTTCTCTGCGTGTTCAAATCAGTTCTAGCTTCAAGGACTAGCTCAAACTCTAGCTGTTCAACACATCCATCTTTCAACAAGTTCTGTTCCTGAGTTCCCCTCCTGCCGGAAGTCTCCTATTACACAATCTGCCCCACTCAGACTTTTTTCTTAGCTAGTGCATACATGTCTGTCTTATATCCTCAGATAGCTTGTGATAGAGGTCAAGAACCCCTCTTCACCTTCCCCAATGCCTAACAGAGTGTAATGCCTATAGTCAAGCATTCAGTGCTTCTTAAAATAAATGAATCTGAAAGGGCGACACGTTGTTTACAGCATGCAATCAATTTCGACTCACTTTCCTGTAAATACATTTCATCATGAGATGGCCAAGTATAAGACATTAACTTTAATCCTGTAGTGAAGAAGTTAAAGTCACTCTGATTTAGGTGATAGCTATTGTTTTCCAACAGGGATATTGAGTAATTTCTCCAGATTGCCCATTGATTGTCCAAATACCAATTTTATAATATTTAACAAAAACAAAGTGGCCTTGCTTAACAACACATTCATTACATGAGTGGTTTTAAATACTTGATCTACTCAGTTTGGATTCCATTAACCTTCTAGTAGGGAAGGGTAAATATTAAAACTGTTATTAGTAGTACCCTCTGTATAGCTGCACTCAGTGTGCCTAGATGTAAGCCCCTAAGGGGGTAATCTTTAATTTTCATTGACTCAGACCTTGCTAATTAAGAAGTTATAATCATATGGAAGGGCTGAGGTCAAATATGCAAAGCAAATACTATGAACAAAATAGAGTAAATATTTGAACCATTTTTAAAGGAATCATTTATATATAGTTTATTTGCTAGTCATAAACCCAGTTTTTCCTAATTATCATTATCATCTAGCCCAGAAGTTCTCAAACTAATTCTAGCATGCATTAGAATCACCTGGACCTTACCACCACCATTTCTGATTCCGTAGATCTAAGTTGAGCCCAAGAATTTTGTTACAAGCACCCAGGTGGTGTTAATACTTTGAAAACTGCTGATCTAATCAATATTAGATTGCTGGATTTTTAATTACTTTAATATACTCTACAATTCAAGCTGAACCAAATGAGTTTTGTCTGTGTAATATTTTAGAGAACATCACCATGGTGGAAAGGTAGGTGGGTAGCAATTTCAAACTGTGATCTTAGCACAGTTATAAGTTAATCAAATCATTCGTTACAAGACACTGCAACTACAGGTTCCCAGCTGAGCACGGGGCATCTCTTAAAGGATTGCTGTGTGCCACAAAATGTCATTCACCTTGACCGGCACTCTGTATCAACCCAGGAGCCCGAAGAGTAAGTTCTCCTAACTCCAACCCCTCACCCACACCAATTTAAGAATAAGCTTACATTAACATATACAATAGAGTGAAAATATTAAGATTTTACACTCCGGTATCAGACAAAACTAAATTCAGATCCAAGGTGTATGACCATGGACAAGTGATTTAACCTCTCTAAGACACAGTTACCTCATGAAGTGGACACTATAGTACACTGCTGAGCTCCTCCTTCAATGAAGGACTTCTTGACGCGGCTTTGGGAGTGGTAAAGTCAGACAGCCTTCATCTCTTGGCCCCTTTTTAATTGCCTCGTTGCAGGGGATCACCTGGTCCATGACCACACCCCTTCCTGTGACAGCCCTCATCTGTGACTAATTGATGCAGGAATATGATCTTGGCCGAACTCAGGATATCTCCAAAGGGCTCCTCTGACTTCCGAATCTCTGGGGAAACTGTCCTTGGATCAGCACTGCAGCTCAACCTCCACCTCTGTCCAAACCTTCTTCTTTAGTCTTCCCTCCACAGGTGTTGCTCCTAAAGGCTCTCCTTAATAAACATTAAACATACTAAACTCCATCTCAGACTCTCCTTTCCAGGGAATCAAACAAGTAACACTCATTTAACAAACAAACATGCCAAAAGGTGGATGAAAGCTCTAAGAGGCAGGACTTGTATGGATTCATTCATCCAACAAGCATTTATCGGGCCAGACTCTGTTCTGGATGCTAACAATACAGCAATGAACACAGATAACTAAATATAAGAAAAGAGATCATGAAAAGCATTAAGAGGTTGAAATCCATTTTTAGCTACAGCATTGATGGGCTACTTACTATAAAAAGAGAAAGGTATGTCTGCTTCCCATTACCACTGCTTCACCTGTCTAATTTTTAAATTGTCTAAGCTTATAAAATTCATGATCTGTTCAAAAACTATAAAATCCTTGATTGCTAGTCTAAGCAGATCTCAGCCTGTTGGAGCCTAATTCCCATAAGGGGTTCCTTCCTTACCTCCATGGTGCCCTTGGGAGCTTAGAAATCATTATGTTGCTCTTCTGCTACATTAGATTGTAGGAAATTGTGAGGCTATTTAAAGTCCAGTTCATCTGGACACCTCATGCAGCAATTTCTGCTTCGGTGCTCACAGAACATGGCAAAATTTCTCGAACAGCCCAAGGCCCATGCCTGCCCAGATACACCACTCAGCTGTGTACTTACTGGGGTCCTGTGGCTCTAAGCTCTTTCCAGGAGCTGCAGCACGGGTTGTGTTGGTTTTCAAGCTATACAAGCCAATGGTGGTTTGCTGTCGCCATCCAGGGCTCAGCACGTAAAGTAGAACAAGGAGGCCCTTCCTCCAAGACTCACCAATGTATTGACTCTGATTGTTCCCCTCCCATTCCTGAGCTATAAATATCAAAGACCTGATTATTTGAATGTGAAGAAGAGCTAAGGAGGCAACAGATTGCTCCAAGGAGTGTGGGAGGTCATTGGTTAAATCTTCTAAATATCTCACTATTATACTTTCCTTGGAACTTCCTCACATGCCTTTCTTCTCTACTTGATCACTTCCCTTGTAGGCAATCTCCTTGAGCTAGCCCCTTGTCTCTCCAACAGTGTAAATCAAGGAACTCCTTAACTCCTACCACGTTTTTGCAGCCTTGCCTTTGCCTAAGTATCTTGGCTTCCACCCAGTGTTACATAATGATGCCATGTATGGCCTCAGCTGGAAGGTAAATTTAGGTATTTATCTCTCTTGTCCTATCTTTTGTCTCTCCATCTCTCTCCTTTTTTGCCCTCCCTCTGCCTTCACAACTGCACTTGTTAAAAATGGTACAGTATTTTGCATGCCTTATTTATTGAAATTTCATGTTTCCTACTCTGCCTTAAGTATGGGAATAGGAGTCTTTGTTTTTCTACTTCAAAATCATACTATATTTTTCTTCTGTTCAGTTCTCACATGACTTTTCTCTGTAACTCAGACACTCCCAATCAAAAGAAAACTCTCCAACCCTCAGAATGGAAGAAAATGTTTGCAGATTATATATCTGATAAGGGACTTATATCTTGAATATCCAAAACCTCTTACAACTCAATAATAAAAAGACAAGTCAATTAAAAATGGGCAAAGGAGCTAAACAGACATGTCTCCAAAGAGATGACCCATAAAAATAAAAAGATGCTCAACATTATTAGCTATCAGGGAAATGCAGATCAAAACCATGAGGAGATACTACTTCATACCCACTAGAATGGCTATAATAAAAAATATAGTTAATGCTAAGCATTGGTCAGGATGTGGAGACATTAGAACCCTTATATACTGCTGGTAGAAATGCAAAATGGAGTGCTCGCTTCGGCAGCACATATACTAAAATAAGAAATGTAAAATGGTGCAACCATTTTGGAAAACAGTCTGGCAGTTTTGCAAATGATTAAGCATAGAATTATCATAGGACCCAGCAATTATACCGATAGGCACACACTCAAGAGAAATGAAAACAAATGTCCATACAAAAACTTGTACACAGTGTTCAAAGCATCATTATTCATAACAGCCTAAAAGTGGAAAAATAGAAATGTCTTTCCACTGAGAAGCAGATAAATAAAATGTGGTATAGCCAAACAATGGGTTATTACAAGGCCATAAAAATGAAGGAAATACTGATATATGCTACAACATGGATTAACACTGAAAACCTGCAATATGAAAGAAGTCAGTCACAAAAGATAACATATTATGTAATTTCACTCACATGAAATGTCCAGAATAATCTGTAGACACAGATAATCTGTGGTCACTTAGGGCTAAGAGGGCTGGGAGAAAATGGAGAGAGACTACAGTGGATGTGGGGCATTTTTGTAGGTGATGAAATGTTCTAAGATTGTGGTAAGTGTTGTATAACTCTGGAAATATAATAACCATTGAATTGTACATTTCAAATTGGTTGATTGTATGGTATGTGAATTATATCTCGATAAAGGTTTTATATAAAAATATGTGCCTCACCACTCAATTGTTCAGTTTATACTAGACTATCCTATTTTGCACATTGTTTTGAAATTGCCATGTGTCATGAATATCTCCTTATGCCTCCATAGCCCAAGATTAAGCAAATGAAAATAATAACAACAGAACTTTCAAAAATTTGTGGTTCATACTGATACAAATCTGCTCTAAACACACAGAAATTCTGGATAAAATTCACAAAACAAAAATTTTAATACATAGTCAAACTTGGGGAGCACCTGGATGGCTTAGTTGGTTAATGATCTGACTCTTGATTTCAGCTCAGGTCACGATCTCACAGTTCGTGAGCTCGAGCCCTGTATTGGGCTCTGTGCTGACAATGTGGAGCCTGCTTGGGATTCTCTTTCTTTCCCTCTCTGCCCCTCCCCCACTCAAGCTGTGTCTCTCTCTCTCTCTCTCTCTCTCAAAATATAGAAACTTAAAAAACAATAAAAGGGAAACACCAGTCCCAGTATTGGAAAGAAAAATGATTGATGGTTGTCAGAGGGGAAGGGGGTTGGGAGGTGGGCAAAAAGGGTGAAGAGGGGCAGTCGTATGGTGATGGATGGTAACTAATTATGGTGATCACTTTAATTGTATGCAAATTTAAAGTTATGATATACACCTAAAATATATACCAATTTTACCTCAATTAATATTTTTTTAATGTTTATTTTTGAGACAGAGAGACAGCATGAGTGGGGGAGGGGCAGAGAGCGAGGGAGACACAATCTGAAGCAGACTCCAGGCTCTGAGCTAACAGCACAGAACCTGACACGGGGCTTGAACTCATGGGACTGTGAGATCATGACCCAAACTGAAGTCAGACACTCAAGTGACTTAGCCGCCCAGGCATCCCTCAATTAATTTTTTAATGTTTATTTTATTTTTGAAAGAGAGACAGAGACAGAGCATGAGTGGGGAAGGGACAGAGAGAGAGAGACAAAGAGACAGAATCTGAAGCAGGCTCCAGGCTCTGAGCTGTCAGCACAGAGCCGGACACAGGGCTCAAACCCACGAACCGTGAGATCATGACCTGAACCAAAGTCGGATGCTTAACCTACTGAACCACCCAGACGGCCCCCAATTTTACTCAATTAAAAAAAAAGTCTAAACCATAGCAATAGTACCAGCAGATGTTGAATAACCTTTGGAGTTATAGTTCTTGATGAGTTCTTAGGTCCTCATGGGGACAAAGATGAGGTTTCCACTTCCAGAATGTAGAAGAGTAAGAACTCTATTCCAAAATCACTGAAAGCCTGAAGCCTTGAAGAACTGCTCCATTATTTAAAAGGGAATTTTAAAGTCTTTCTCTCCAAGTCTTTGATGGAGAACAAAGTAGCTGAGGCTCCAACCCTAAACTCTGTGCCATGCATGGATATAGGATGAAAATTGATACTGTGAACCTAAGAGAGAAGCCCTAACCTGAGATAATGATGTAAATTGGTAGAAGGCAATTAATACAAGGGCACAGTCCAAACTAATTTAAAACTTCTCTGTAAACACTCTTCCACTAACTGGAGCCCAGGAAACTCTCACTAGAAAAAAAAAAAAACAATCCCTACTGGGGTGCCTGGGTGGCTCAGTTGGTTAAGCATCTGACTCTTGATTTTGGCTCAGGTCATGATCCCAGGGTCATGGGATCAAGCTCGCATTGGGCTCAGCACACATCAGACTCTGTGCACAGCATGAAACCTGCTTAAGATTCTCTCTCTCCCTAGATTGTTCTCATGCTGTCTCTCTCTCAAAAAAAAAAAAAAAAAGAAACAAAAACCCTACTGAAAATAAACTTTGTTAAAGGTCAACTACACAAGGAAAGAAACTACCCTGATGGAGAGTAAGTAAATGAACAAAAAGAAGAATTAGCACATCAAGAATTTCAGTTAACATAAAGGAGCAATAAATATGGTTAAAATTACTATAGATAAGGGGTGCCTGGGTGGCTCAGTCGGTTAAGTACCCAGCTTTGGCTCAGATCATGATCTCACAGTTTGTGAGTTCAAGCCCTGCATCAGGCTCTGTGATGATAGCTCTGTGATGCTTCAGATTCTGTGTCTCCTTTTCTCTCTGCCCCTCTCCTGCTTGCACTCTGTCTCTCTCTCTCTCTCTCTCAAAAATAAACATTAAAAAAATTATTAGAGATAAAAGAATAATTGGGAATCTTAATGAAAAAATCCAACATTAGGAATAAAAGAAGTTTTGAAAAATTTGAAAAAGCACACCCAACTCAGAAAATGAAGAAAGTAGTCACTGAAATGTAAGATTAAATGGACAGATTAAATAGCAAATTAGAAACAGCTGAAAAGAAAAGAAAATGCAGTGTCCTTTTGTTTATATTTATGTGATACATCCTGAAATTTTTAAATATAGAAAATATGAGCCAGATTAGGAGACCTGGAGGACAGGATAAAGAGGTATACCATTCATCTAATGGGAGTTAAAGAGTTACAGAACAGGAGCTGGGGAAGTGGGGGAATATTCAAGGAAATAATGGCTAAGAAATTTTCAGTATTAAAGCCGTTACTTTTTATTTTCAAATACAGTGTTAATTTCTTAAAACAAAATATTTTTCAGTGAAAAGTTCTGCATGTTTATTTGCTTACACTTTTATAATCTATGTGTTATATACAGAGAGAGTCCTTTATGTGGTAGAGTGGAAATAACTCTCTGTAAAAGTTGATAAACTTAATTATATTCAATTTGACATTTTCTTCCCCAAGAACACACAACTGCAAAGACACTTGTAGACAGTTTAATCAGCAAGTTGAAAAAGCAGAAATGCAAACATGTTATACATTGCAATATTCAATTCCCTCAAGATTTTTCACAATAGCATACAACTTAAATATAAAAGTAAATTTTATAATAACTAAATTGTGCAGTGAATTTTCAGTACCTGTGCATGCACTCAGTTGATTCTGTTATTAATAACTGTTACTGGAAAAAAACTCAGAATCTCCTATAAGAATCAACATAAGGAGTCACTCCCCTGACCTCAAGCCTATCCCTGTCCCTTGTGTCTACATCATGGACAGACATCGAGTTGTTAACAAATAAGCCATACTTTCTGGTGTTTGTATAAATAAAACAAAATTATGAAATCTTTATATTTATGATTTAATATTTCCTTCACGTTAATGTGTGTTAATGTTGGAAATCATGTTGCTAAATGAAACTTTCTTAAGAGTCATTCTCATAATTATTCACAATTTTATATTCCTTAATATTTTTTAAATGCTATGAAAACACATGGTCATTACTCTCTATCATAATATTCTGCAAGCTAGTGACACTTTAAACCTCATCTGTAGATATGAATGATCAGATAGAAGAGTCAAGGCAATTTCCCTAAAGGAACACAACCAGCATGTGTGACTTTGGGAAAATCAAGATTACAATCTTAGCCTCTAGGGCAAGAATTCTCAGACTCAGCACTATTGATATCTGGGGCAGGATCATTTTTTGTCATGGAGAGGGGCTGTCCAACGTATCATAGAATATTTAGCAGAGTCCCTGAATTCTATCCACTAGATGCCAGTAGCATCTCATCACCAGCTGTGACAACCAAAAATGTACCTAGATATTTCCAAATGTCCCCTCCGATGCCAAATTGCCCCATTAGAACCACTGGTCTAGAGAGGAAATTAAAGCATAAGCAATCAAACAGGTGCATATACACTTATACCATTTCACATCTTACATATAACATTTTCATTTCTTTATGAAGTGAATATGATTGATCTGTAGCATTCTTTAAAGTTTCCATTCTTCTGTTCAAATAATCCTGCTTATTCCTAAATATAGTTCAACATTTCAATGACACATGTTTTTTAGAGAAAGAACTATCTCCACATTATTTTTTTTTTAACGTTTATTTATTTTTGGGACAGAGAGAGACAGAGCATGAACGGGGGAGGGGCAGAGAGAGAGGGAGACACAGAATCGGAAACAGGCTCCAGGCTCCGAGCCATCAGCCCAGAGCCTGACGCGGGGCTCGAACTCACGGACCGCGAGATCGTGACCTGGCTGAAGTCGGACGCTTAACTGACTGTGCCACCCAGGCGCCCCTATCTCCACATTATTAACAGTTCACCTTTTTTTAAAACTAGCAAGTGACCTTTGTCTCAAATTTTGATTTCCAATCATATTGACATTTTAAGTAACACTATTTAAGCTAATAAAGTGCTATCTGATCTTTTATACTCACATTATTTCGTGAGGTAGTTAAGTTTAGTGTTAAATTCCATCATAAGAGGAGATTAAGGATAAATTCAAGGTCATATACAACTTGTCAGTGGCAAAATGAAAATAGACAACTTATGTGGCTTTTCCCTCCTGTTAGGATTGTTGTGTTTCAAAATAATTAAGAACATTAGGTGATTTTATTTACATTATATTAACATTTTACCCCTATTTGGTTTTGCCCAAATATTCAGATAAGATAAAATATTTTTCATAATTAATAACAGTACTTTGATTTCTTAAGAGTCCTGTCTGTCACTGTGATGTATTTATAAAGGTAAAATATTAACAGTTCCCAATGTCACAAAGATATACTTTGTTAAAGAAAGTGGACAAGAATGGAAGTACCATATCTCTCATGAAGAATACACGGCATAAGGGCGCCTGGGTGACTCAGTCGGTTGAGGTCAGACTTCGGCTCAAGTCATGATCTCGTGGTTTGTGAGTTCAAGCTTCACATCGGGCTCTGTGCTGCCAGCTCGGAGCCTGGAGCCTGCTTCAGATTCTGTGTCTCCCTCTCTCTCTCTCTCTGCCCTCCCCTGCTCATGCTCTCTCTCTCTCAAAAATAAATAAAAACATTAAAAAAATTAAAAAATATATACTGCATAATCCCTTGGCAGTTAGATAAGAGAAAAAATTATTTAAAAAGTAGACTTTGATTTCCAAATTTGAAGCATTCTACACACATATGCACTTTCACTTATTAAATAATTAACAGTAGTTCAAATCACACTTGCATAAAATAAATAAGATCATATCTAACTACTCATTAAAAAATTGTAGAAAGATTTACAAAGTTTGATGTATGCTGACAAATATATTGATGAAAAAATAACATCTATACATGTATGAAATATATGAACACATCATTAATTTAAATGTTATATAAATCTCTTTGCTTTAGATAAATGCTACTTCCTATTTATTTTATTTCTTAATGTTTTCAATTGACAATCTCTAAACATACAGAGCATGCTCACCTAAGTATCAGAAAATAAGAAAAAAGTATTTAAATATAAAACATTTTTAATGTACCTAAATGTTTCTCACATTATTTGAAAACACTGTAAAGAAAAAAAATCTATACAGGATCTAATGGGGGAACTGTAGAAAAATATAAGTTATTGATAAAAGCCTGTGACCAAACTCTTAGCTAGAAACATAGCAACATAAGCAAAATAAATTTTGAGATTGCTACTTGAAGTTTTAAACCATGGAACAAAGCATATAGTTAGTAATTCCAGAACATTAAAAAAAATTGTAGTGTTTGCCTATGTAATTTAGCTCTTCAACTAGATGAATACACTAGAATACAAGACTTCTAAGCATATTTACTTTTAAATTTAATTGACTGCAAATTAGTTGACATTCAAATTAATATCATTCAACATAATCATGTAATTCCATGCAGCTTAACCATTTTAATCATGTAAATGTTCTTGGGTCACCAAATCCTTAAGTACCTATAGTGAAAGTACTTTAGTCAGTATCAGGCTCATAGGAGTTTATAATTTATAGTCTGGGACTTAGTGAACCAGGAGTAGCATGGTTCTAAACCTGGGGTAGCATGATTCATATTGGGTGTCTAAAGATATACCCAAGCCCAAGGTAACAGAGTAAACAGGAAATTAGGAAGGCAAGCAAAGTAAAGTTGTACAACAAAACCGCAGTTGGGTCCAAAACTAGGATTGCATATAAGAACCAGAGTCTAGGGCGCCTGGGTGGCTCAGTCGGTTAAGCTTCCATCTTCAGCTCAGGTTATGATCTTGCAGTCTGTGAATTAGAGCCCCATGACAGTCTCTGTGCTGACAGCTGAGAGCCTGGAGTCTGCTTTGGATTCTATGTCTCCCTCTCTCTGCCACTCCCTTGCTCATGCTTCTGTCTCTCTTTTTCTCTCAAAAGTAAATAAACATTAAAAAAAAAAAAAAAAAAAAAAAAAAAGAACCAGAGTCTAAGGCAATATAAGCCCCCAGTGGTTAGGAGCTCTAGATAATTAGCTGAAAGGCACAAGAATAGATACACAACACCAAGAAGACCTTGATCATTGTTTCATCCCAAACAGGATGCTTCTTGATTATCACCTTCCTGAGCCAGAATTGGTTCCAAGGTTAATACATTCCCTGATAGAGCTGATATGGACCAATGTGAAGCAAAGATCTAGATAACATAGATCTGTCACCCCATTGTTTTCTAAAAAATAGAGTATGTAGTAGAAGAGAGAAAGCTCTTTTCAGTATTACTTATGATTTTGGTAAATCCTAAAACTGATATGCTAGCACCAAATGCATGGAAAATACTTTTATGAATGACCAAATTTAAGAATATGCTTTTGACCATTAAGTATGTGCGTATTAATCTATCAGCACATATGTGGTCATAATTTTCACAACTGCAGCCTCATTAAAATAAAAGAGAAATAGAGGAAAACACTGACACTGAAACTCTTAGCTCCAGAGTAGCATCAATTATTGAGTCTAGGAACTGAAGAGTCAAGACTTTGCTTTAACAAAAATTTCCCCCCAAACTTTACTCATTATAGAACCACCCCTTCAAAAAAAAATCTAAACCCGACCCAATTTTCTTAGAAAATATATCAAATTGGGACACTGTTTAAGATCATCTAATATCACAGCTGCTTCACAAACGAGTCCCATTGATCTTGCCACTTTGGTCTGTGAAGTTCAATTCAATATGGTTGAAGGCAGGGTTATCAGTTCCACCATCTTCTATCGGATGAGATTTATAGCTTAAAGTATGCTTCTTCTAAAAGAAAATGTTAATACAGTGATTAGAAAAAAGTAACTATTCAATTCTAAATAATTGTTACTGTTTTTCTTTCTCTAAATCAGCTTGGTAGTCTACTGAGGACGAGATATATAACAGAAATACATCATCAAAGAATAGGTCAAATACGTTCCTTGTCTATCAGAGTTCAAAAGAGAGTCTAAGGACTAACTAGTATTCTATCTTGGGGGTAAAAGCACAGTCTTACTAATTGAAGGAGAAAGAAAGCCAACTTACTTTCTTAAAAATGTCAAAATTGGAAAGAAAGTCCTCTTTGGTTAGTAGGAATCTGCGGTCTAAGTTTTGTTTTCTTCCTCCTGAAAAACATTTACATTGTTTACATTGTTAGAAAGATAACTGTAACTACCCAGTGATGGCCCATCATACAAGCATTTGACTTGGGTGCATTCAACTCTATGCACTTATAAAACACAAAGAGAAAGAGAATCTTTTAAGCAGTGCTGGAGACTTGGCTCACCATTTCCCTTCCCTTAGTCACACTCAGATTCTGTAAGCCTCTCACTATGATAAATATGAGTCTGATGTTTAAAAACAAATGAGATGGGGCGCCTGGGTGACTCAGTCGATTAAGTGTCCGACTTCAGCTCAGGTCATGATCTCACAGTCCGTGAGTTTGAGCTCCAAGTCAGGCTCTGTGCCGACAGCTCAGAGCCTGGAGCATGCTTCAAATTCTGTGTCTCCCTCTCTCTCTGCCCCTCCCCTGCTTGCACTCTCTCTCTCAAAAATAAAATAAAAACATAGTTTTTTTAAATAATAAAAAATAAAAATGAATAGATGGCTCTTAAATGCAAGCCGCCTACTCATATGGTGCTTAACCTGAGAAAGAGCCCAGTACTATAGGGAAACTGGTTTAAAAGCATCCTCTCTGATCTACCAATAAAATATCAAACCATCTGCCTCTGCTTCAGGCAGCGGAGCTGCACTCCTCCAGTTTCAAGGCTGTGAATGTAGATGTATGTGAAGAAGTGCAGGAAATTATGAAATGTCAAATAAATTGGTTAAATGAAAATCAGTATGATGATTGTGTTGGATTCAACTCCTCTTCCCTAACATTTTGCTTTACAAAAATTATTTGTAGATACAAATTATTTTATTTGTAGATCAAAGACTAAGCTTTTTAAAACTGTGTGCTCCTCAAACTACTTTAGTACAAAGTACATCTAGGAGATGTACTTAAAACACAGATTCCTGAACTCCAACCTGGACTAACCCAGTTAGAAACTCGGGTAGGGCCACTGAATCCTGATTTTTACCAAATTTCCAAAGTGATCTTTATGCTATCTAATATTTGAGTGCCATCACTTTGGTACAAATATTAGGCTTTTAATTATGGGAACCTCTGCTCTTCCAGAAATGGGATCAACTTTAAACTAATCAAGTCAACATTGTTGAGTAACTACCATGTGCTAGAGACTCTACTAGGTGCTGGGGAGACAGAGATGAGTAAAACAATTACTGTACTCATAGCTTGCGGTCTACTTAGGGTATTATTTACCCACTTACTGATGAAGAGACAGACCCACTTATGGTGGGTACATGGTTAGGTGAAACTGAAATGCCAACCAAGTCTGAATGGCCTGAATTGTTACAGATTCCTAGTATCCTGCAGTAGATCTTTAAATTTATTTCCCCAGAAGTGTTAGGATTTCGTGTTTCTAATTTGTTTGTTTGTTTTTCTCAAGGTGCTCACTGCTGTTGTGAAATGGGAATAAGCCATATGAAATTAATGAAGTTGTATTGCTTCTTATCACTGGATGCCTGCTCAGCTGGGTATAGCATTACTTTATAAAACAAAAGATATGGTTGTATATGGTTATCAGAATAAAAACTTTTAAGGAAAAAAAAAGGGAATGTTGAAAGGGAATATTCTGATACTCCATTTTCTTTTTTTTTTTCTTTTCAAATATTGATTTAAATTCTAGTTAGTTAACATACTGTGAAATATTGATTTCAGGAGTAGAATTCCATGATTCATCACTTACATATAACACCCAGTGGTCATCACAACAAGCACCCTCCTTAACACCTGTCACGCATCTAATCCAGTCCCCATACACCTCCCTCCATCAACCCTCAGTTTGTTCTCTATCTTTAAGAGTCTCTTATGGTTTGCTTTCCTCTCTCCCTCTCTTTTTTTCTTCATTCCATATGTTCATCTGTTTTGTTTCTTAAATTCTACAAATGAGTGAAATCATATTGATATTCCATTGTCTTAAAGAAAAAGGAATGGGTTGAATAAGAGCCTAATGTCAAATGGCACAAGGAGACTGTTGATGTGTATTCTTGATCTGAATAATTGAGCTATTTGTGAGAAAAGTTTAAAATCTGTCTTAAAATATATCAAAACAGACAAAAAGAATAAATCTACTGTGCTGGTAAATTTATTTACGAAAAAAGCCACAGTCCTTTTTGAAAAGAAAGAACATAGTTAAAAACAGCTGTTTGAAAGGTAATAAATAGCTACAAACTTTATCATAAATGCATAAGAATTATACATTGCAATATCATTGTTGATATATTAATATTACTACTATTAATATCATTTATTAATTATAAATAAAAGTATCACAGAAGCTTGAAAAGCAGTGCTATTCAGGAGTTACAAAATCAGAATTGATAGTAGAATTTCTTCTACTACTTTCTACTTAGAATTTCTTCTACTATCAAGTGGCACAGTGATGGTAGCCTTGCAGCATAAAGCAAACAAAGACATCAGACGTCCTAGGACAAAAGTATAGGATTTCTGACTAGTTATTGCACATTTGAGGAAAAGGGCAGTGAGCTGCCTTCCCCCAGTCTGGTTGCTATGGAAGTACATGTGTGAGGGAATGTAGGAAATCGGGGAGCCCAGCACTTCTCACCAACTACCCTGCTATCCTGCTTTCAGCCACCAAGATCGTTCACCTGACTTACTGTAATAGCTTCCTACCTGCCTCCTTCCTTTACAGATTATTCTCAAAACTGGATCAGAATGCTCCTTTGAGAATTATGGAAAAGTAAATTGAAAAAGTATCCCATGTAGTAGACCTAAAAGACACAGTTATGGAAAATAGGAGAGAAAAGAGAAGAAAATTAGAATAACTGTCTGGGACTCAAACATTTGGCTAACAAGAGTTTCCATAAAGAGAAAACAGAAAATCACAAGAAATTACAAAAGAAATAATATGGGGAAATGCCTTAGAACTGAAGGGCATGAGTCCTCAGTTTGAAAAGATCCTACCGAGGCCTTAGGGCAAAGCAATCATTGTGAAATGGGTCACATACAAAGGGCCAGCAGGTAGCATGGCACTGGCATCTTAATAACAACACAGTGAACTAGAAGAAAGTTAAGACATCCTCTCAGAGGGGCACCCGGGTGGTTCAGTCGGTTGAGTGTCTGACTCTTGATTTCAGCTCAGGTCATGATCTCATAGTTTGTGAGACAGAGCAGAGTCCTGCATGAGATTGAGCCCTGCGTTGGGGTCGGCCCTGACAGCACAGAGCCTGCTTGCAATTCTCTCCCTCCCTCTCTGCCCCTCTCCTGCTTGCACATGTGCACACACACACTCTCTCTCTTTCTCTCTCAAAATAAATAAATAAACTTAATATGTTTTCACTCACATGTGTAACTTGAGAAACTTAACAGAAGACCATGGGGGAAGGGAAGGAGAAAAAAATAGTTACAAACAGAGAAGGAAGGAGGCAAACCATAAGAAATTCTTAAATGCAGAGAACAAACTGAGGGATCATGGGGGTGTTGCGGGGGAGAGGGAAAAATGGTGGTGGGCATTGAGGAGGATACTTGTTGGGATGAGTGTGAGTGTTGTATGGAAGTGATGAATCATGGAAATCTACCCCCAAAACCAAGAGCACACTGTATACACTGTATGTTAGCCAACTTGACAATAAATTACATTAAAAAAAACAAACTTAAAAAAAAAGACATCCTTTCAGAAACAAGAAAGTTATTTTCAACCTAGGATTCTCTACTCAAACAAATGATCAATCAAGTATAAGGGAGAATTAAAGACACTTTTTTCCAGAGGTACCACATTTTCAAAATCTCTTGTCTACACTTTCTCAAGAACATGCTAAAAGGATGTGCTCCATTCAATTAAGGGGATAAACAAGAATTAGGAATAATGGGATACAGGCAGCAGGGAATACAACACAGGAGGGAGACAGATGGAACTCGCAGAATAAGGACATGAAGTTTCAGAATAACAGTTCTATAGCAATCCCAGAGAGCAGTGTATGTACCACGTGTATTATCAGTTTTTTTAAAAAATAATGTTTTTTTAAGTGTATTTATCTATTTTGAGAGCGAGAGAATGAGTGGAAGAGGGGCAGAAAGAGAGGGAGAGAGAAATCCCAAGCAGGCTCCTCACTGACAGTTTTTAAATAATGTTTTTAAAATTTATGGAATCTGAAAAAAGCTTCATACTATGTTTAGGTATAACAATTGTAGCGATCATTCCTTACCTGTGTATACTTCTTTAAAGTTTACAAAAAGTCAGCATAGGACAATGAAAAGATCTGATGCAGGACTGTTGTAATAATATGTGTAAAATCCCCAGCATTGTAGTAACTACGTATAATATTTTAAAGACCTTATTTTTATCTTACAGCAACCTGTGAGATAGGGAAGTCAATCACCACTAACCTCAATTTACACAGAAGAAAGCTAAGCCTCAGAGTAGCTATACAGTCTTCCCTAAGTTCATGCAGCTGGTACATGGTGGAGCAAAGGTTCAAAGAGAATCTTCTGCTTTCAAGTGTAGGCCCTCAAATTTCCCATGAGGAAAATGGAACAAGTAATTAAACTAGTTGTTAACAGGACTATAGTAAGATAACATCAGCAGCTATAAAACAGATATAGTAAAAACTGATATGGAGGTAAATACAATACGAAGGTTTAGATAGTTACCTGTTGGTAAACTGATTAGCATTCCCATGAATAATGTTACCAAAGTTCCAAGAGTGCTGAGGTAGAGATATGATAAAGAATACCAGTTATCCATCAGTGGAGTCCTGAGAAAGAACAAAAGCATAACTGTAAAATTTCATGTAATGCTACTAGCAACTAAGAGCAGTCTCAATAATCTTCATGCATGGCAAAATCAAAATAAAATATTTAATAATGTTTTTAATGTCATAATCTGCAGTTCCAATTTTATCTTATTGGATCAAGAATTAAAAGCCTGAGGGAGGGGCGCCTGGGTGGCGCAGTCGGTTAAGCGTCCGACTTCAGCCAGGTCACGATCTCGCGGTCCGTGAGTTCGAGCCCCGTGTCAGGCTCTGGGCTGATGGCTCGGAGCCTGGAGCCTGTTTCCGATTCTGTGTCTCCCTCTCTCTCTGCCCCTCCCCCGTTCATGCTCTGTCTCTCTCTGTCCCAAAAATAAATAAAAAATGTTGAAAAAAAATTAAAAAAAAAATAAAAGCCTGAGGGAAAAATATTAAAACCCTGGCTTAACCTTGACCATACAGTATAATGCTAAATGTCCATGTGTATTCGTGCAACTTTGCTTTATGTCCCAGGCACTGTTCTTGTCATTAAAAAGTCTACCATAAAAACGGCTGACAGGGTTCCTGCCTTCATAAGGTTTACATTCTAATGGGGAGAGAAATAAAATAAACAAGTAAACTAATAAATATAATAATTTCCACTGGTGGAAAGTGCTGTAAGGAAAATAAAACAAGGTAATGTGATATTAACAGAGTGGAAAGAAGGAACTACACTCCAACATGGAGTCAGAGAAAGCCTTTAGGAAGAAGTGACATTTGAACTGAGACCTGGAGGAAAGTTCTTGAGGAAAGCATCCTAGAGAGAGGTAAACACCAGCTGACTAAAGCATAGTGAACAACAGAGTTACACAAAACAAGAGGAAGATGGATTTCTTTTTTGTTGTTAGACTTGTATGAAGTTTGGATTTTACTCTCTGAACAGTGGCTCTCAGGGAAGTACTTTATTTATTTTTTTTTTAATTTTTTTTTTCAACGTTTATTTATTTTTGGGACAGAGAGAGACAGAGCATGAACGGGGGAGGGGCAGAGAGAGAGGGAGACACAGAATCGGAAACAGGCTCCAGGCCCTGAGCCATCAGCCCAGAGCCCGACGCGGGGCTCGAACTCACGGACCGCGAGATCGTGACCTGGCTGAAGTCGGACGCTTAACCGACTGCGCCACCCAGGCGCCCCTCATTTTCAGCTTTAATAGAGTAGCTTGATTTAGACCAACAATTCTGCCAAGAATAATGTATAAAAACTGGGGGAAAGAGTAGGCAGATTTTTTTTAAGATACCAGAGAGTCACAACAATTAGAACTTGAGGGGCCAAGACCCCAGAAAGATGGAAACACACTGAGGTGAGCTACTGAAATTAAGATGTGGTATTACTGGGAGAAAAAAACAAACAAACAAAAAACAAAAACAAAAACAAAAAACAGACAAAGTAGAACAGAAGAGAGAATCAAGAAACAGACCCACAAGAAAATAATCATCTGGTTTATGTCAAAGTTGACAGTACTTTGTAATGGGGTAAAGGGAAGTTCTTTCCAATAAGTGGTACTTGGTTAATCGAATATCCATATGGGAAAAAATGAGTTTTGATCACAGCACCCACAGAAATCAATTCCAAAGGAGATTACATTCATAAATGGAAACAGTTAACTAACAATAAAGCATTTAAATTAAAAATTTGAAGAATCTCTTTATGACCTCAGGATAGGCAAAGATGTAATTGGGATACACAGAAGACTGAACATATAGGAAAAAGACTGATAAAGTTGAACATAATTAAAATGAAAACATTTCT
The DNA here is from genome assembly GCF_018350175.1 of Felis catus. Lineage (NCBI taxonomy): Eukaryota > Metazoa > Chordata > Mammalia > Carnivora > Felidae > Felis > Felis catus. The sequence goes on from NC_058374.1 coordinate 121,606,793, forward strand.
GGCCACCAAAAGTATCACTAAAAGAGTAAAAAGGCAATCCACAAAGTGGGAGAAAAATATTTTCAAAATATATTTTGTATCTAGAATATATCAAGAACTCCTAGGGGCACCTGGGTGGCTCAGTGGGTTCAGCGTCCGACTTCAGCTCAGGTCATGATCCCACAGCTCATGAGTTTGAGCCCCTGTTGGGCTCTGTGCTGACAGCTCGGAACCTGGAGCCTGCTTGGGATTTTGTGTCTCCCTCTGTCTCTGCCCCTAACCCACTCGCATTCTGTCTCTCTCAAAAATAAATAAACATTAAAAAATAACTCCTAAATAAATAAGAAAAAAACTGAGAATGCATTTAAAAATGGATCAAAGATTTCAACAGACAAGTGACTAAAGTAAATATTCAAATGGAAATGGCCAACAAATATATTAAAAGGTATCAAATGTAACTGATCATAAGGGAAATGCAAATTAAAACTACAAGCTATCAATATATACACATCAAGCATTGGGAACTTAATAAAAACTGAATGTGGGTAATGGAAATGCAGAATCTAGACGACCAAAGGGTATTTTATTTCATCTTCAGCTGTGAACTTTGCTCCCCTTGTACTCTAGCAACATTGACTAGGTGTGATTTCCTAAGGCGCCACGTGGCTTCAGAACTTCATGCCTTTGCATACACTATTCCTTCACTGTGCGATTTTCTTCTTCCTTTGGTCCCTCTGCCCAACCTGTTCACCTAATTCCAATTTATGTAATCCTCTAAGAAGGTCTCCTTCACTCCACTCAGGAAGAGTTAAGCTCTTCCTTCTGCTGGCTCTCTTGATCACCTATGAATTCCCCTTACCACAAGCATTGTTTGTGTATCTTCTTGTCCAATTTCCCTTCTGGTCATTTTCTGTGGCAAGAATGACTTTCCAGACCTCTGTCTATCCAGCCTCCGCATCCTTCAAGTCCTACCTCTCCAAAGTCTTCCTGCTACTCACTCCAACCTTGTTTATATTCATTCTTTTAACAAGTATTTATCAAGTAGTTATTACTATTTATCATGTGCTAGTTTTATACTTATTTTATACTTACTGTGCTTACTGGATTGATTGTTTTGTGTACATTAGCATACTCTCTCCAGCTAAATTATAATTTCCTGGAAGGCAGGAACCACAGTGAAAGGGGAAGACTTTCTAGGGATATCACAGAAATGGCCAGCCCAGAGTTGAGTATGTATTCATTCTTAAAAATTCTTGCTTATTACCTGTTATTTTATAAATAAGCTAACCTATAAAAGTAATTATTATGGTACCAGGTATATACTAAACCTCAGTTAATTTATTTGTTTCAGAATCCAAATAACTATTTTGCCTCAGACTCTTAAATTAAGAGAGATGTTTACACAACCAGGACAAATGCTAAGCAAAACTGTGAAACAAGTACATCCTGAATGTCCTCCCACATACCATTCCATTATTTTCTTCTCCCTTTCTGACTGTAACAACTTGCCTCTACACATGCACATTAGTGCTTTCATGCTTGTCCAAACTGCTCCTTGCACTTCCTTGCCCCTCACCCCACAGCACCCCACCTAATCAGACCTCCCCCAAATATGCCTCAGGCTCTGGAACTACCTTTTCTTTCTATTTATGAAGCATTTGCCAGCCTTGAACTTCCATTGGCAGACATTCTCCTAGTTATATTTTCTTTGGAACATGAATCACTAATTGTAACAGTCACATTCCTTCTCTCAGGAGGGTGTCCAGCTAAAGTGGGCATGAGTCCTTAATGGCTTCATTCCAAGAAAGCTGGAGCTGGGGGCAATAATTGGGGGGCAACAATCTCATCTCCGTACTCCTTGAACATTTCTATTGGGGTTTATGCTTTAAGGCTGTACATATAATTGTCCACTATAGAAAGTCTTGCCCTCACATCCACTATATAATAAAACACTCACCTATTAGCAGACCCACAACATTTCATTAAATCAGACAACATAAGGATCCACAAGCCTAAAAGTATACCACATACAGAAAACTCTAGTAAGAATATCACAGCTGCAACCCATTGCTAATGTTCTAAAGGTTTGGAATCTTTAAACCTAAACAAATAGCAATAATCTAACATATTTAGATGATTGTAGCTTTTAGTCTGTAAAAGCTATACCTCAAAGACTATAGAAGCAATGTTCTTTTATAACGGTACTTTTCATTTTAAAAGGTTTTTAGTTGACAAAGACAATTTTTCATTCAACTAGAGGTGGTATTTGGTAGCATTTACCCATAATAGATTTTTTTTTTGTTACAAGTCAAGTCTTCTCCAGATCTGTAAGCATGACAGAAGTGTATCAAAATTAAGAACATATAGCAATTTTTGCTGTTTCTGAGCAAAATACCATAGCCAGCAAGCCACAAGGGCTCTACCCATTTCAGATCAGAGAAAAATCACAGCACTGCAGGCAAGACAGAAAGCAACTGTTCTCTACCTGTCACATACATTTCTTAAAAATATGACATTACAAAGTTTAATTCAATACCTTTCAGCACCATATAGTTGAAAAGCACTAGTAGAAAATGGCATTTCTGTGGTTGTCACCCAATTTGTCACATTGTATGTGCTGTTACAGCCATAGGTTTCAAGGCTTAGTGGCATAGTTCTCTCAGGCAGTGGAGGATACAGTTGAGCTCCAATTCCTACCCACAAAGAAACAACAAATCCAGCCAGAAGACCAGCAAGTGCTCCCTGCAAAACAAGAGTGCTTTTATTTTTTTTTTTTAATTTTTTTTTCAATGCTTATTTTTATTTTATTTTTGGGACAGAGAGAGACAGAGCATGAACGGGGGAGGGCCAGAGAGAGAAGGAGACACAGAATCGGAAACAGGCTCCAGGCTCTGAGCCATCAGCCCAGAGCCCAACGCGGGGCTCGAACTCACGGACCGCGAGATTGTGACCTGGCTGAAGTCGGACGCCTAACTGACTGCGCCACCCAGGCGCCCCACAAGAGTGCTTTTAAAAGAAAAAATAACACAGCTTGCTTTGAGATGGAAATTAACATTAGAAGGTTAAGCTCAATGTGGTCCAAGTCAGATTTACCAGCTTTTCTCCTAAAATCATCCTTCTCCCAAGATCCCTGCCTCTTGTCAAGAGTGGCAGGGGCCATTAGTCCTTTAGCCCAGAGCCCTGGGGAGTCTGTAACCCCATTCCCTTTTCCATAACCCTACCTAGCCAATCACCAATTCCTGCCCATTTTTCTTTTAGTTGATCTCATAATTCCATTTCTTCTACTCTGTTCCATAGCTAGCACTCTGCTCTGGCCTCCTGCTTTCTTCACACCCAAATAACTACAACAGTCACACCACTGACCCCAGACCAATTGCCCCCTATATTTTTATTTAGTCCGTAAACAAATGGTATGCCATATGAACAACAGATTATGAAGGAGAAATCATACACAGAGTTTATTCCTATACTTAACAACATGCACGATTATAATTGTGCTTCAGGGTAATTAGGGGAAACCAGGAAGCAGTTTTCACAAATGACTGCCATGGTGCATATAACCACACTTAGTATTTCTCAAGACAGGTAGGGATGTCCTCTCTGAAGACAGCTGGTTTCCCAGTCCTTGGAAAACTTGGAGTCCCCACTTCTGCTTTTCATCAGTAATCCAGATGTTCTGCTGGACTTTGAATGATTTAAGCCCTAGTTCCAAATGATGGGGACAAAAGCAAAACTTGAGCTAGGAAGCCTCTTCCCCTGTGGTGAAATTTTGCCCCTTCCTTTAAGAATACTGACCAGGGGCGCCTGGTTGGCTCAGTCAGTTAACCGTCTGACTTTGGCTCAGGTCATGATGTCACAGCTAGTAGTTTCAAGCTCCACATCAGGATCCATGCTAACAGTGTGGAGCCTGCTTGGGATTCTCTCTCTTTCCCTCTCTCTCTGCCCCTCCACCACTCTTACTTTCTTTCTCGCTCAAAACTAAATAAATAAACTTAAAAAAAAATAATACTGACCAGACAATGCAGCTTGTGCCTCAGGATCCCCATAGAAAGGACAGGGTAGAATATTTGAAGTCAGGGGGAAAACATAAGCAAAATCATAGGATAGGAAAAAAGAATGGTGTGCTGATGGGAGAAAATAAAGGCTGATGACCAGATCAGAGGATTTGTGTTAGGGACGAAGACTGTGAGCTCCTTCATTAGGCTATGAACCTTGAAAGCAGAATTAGATTTCTTTGTTTTTGGTACCCCAAAACTTATGACACTTATGACAGTGCTGGACATATACAGGAGTGCAATAAATATTTTTTCAATATTATGAGATTGGAATAGTAGTGTGGCCATCTGTTGACAGGCCAGACTTGCTTATTCTCAGCATTGTATACGGTTTGTTCAAAGATCCGCAAAATTATAAAACCTGTGAAAGCAGAAATATTCAGTGCTCTCTATTCCCAGGACAGTACTCAGCTCATAAATGTTCAATGAATGAATAAGAAGAGGGGAGGGAACAAGGGAGAAAAGGGAAGGAAGAAGAGAAGCAAAGGAAGAGAAGGAGAAAAGGAGAAGGGGAGAAAGGGTGAGAAGGTAGGAGGAAGAGAGGGAGGCAGGAAGTCCACTCCAAGGTAAGGGTAGATATTCTGGTGAAAAATGTGGATGCAGTAAAAAGAGGTACCTCCTATGACAGGAATAATATCATACTTCTCTTGAAAAAAGGATATGTGGGACCTTGTCTGCTACAGCTTTTCTGGAGGCACCGCATGGTGGCAGTAAATGTCAAAAACCAAAAGTCAATCCTGTTTTAATGTTTGAAACACTCAAAAAGCACTGTGCATTTCAAAATGCAAAGAGTCTAGCCAAAGCTTCAACATTCTGAGGTTGATATGAACCATTCTCTTTCACTGTGATTAATTTCTACAAAACTTGCGCTTCATATGATATTTCATTGAGAATTATTATTATTAGTTAGAATTATTATTTTTGTGAAGTTTTTATTTGTGTACACTTGACACACATGTTACATTAATTTCAGGGGTACTGAAACAGTGATTTAATGTCTATATATATTATGTTATGCTCACCACAAGTACAGCTACCATCTGTTGAGAATTATTTCTCTGAGAATTATTAGTAATAATGGTAACAGCCTTTATTAGTAGCTGCCTTACCAATCCCTAATGCCTCATGAATAAAATGGAATTCTAAATGTAAAGTCATAGTTTTGTGGTCATTCTACATCTGTCTGAAACAACAAATCATGCATTATCAGTTTTTCCTGAATGTCAGCCTATAGCAGGCCTGATTAGATGGAGTTTCCCTTGGCTTTCAGAGAAATAATTTCAATTTCATTTACTCCAAACAAAATCTAGTACTTCAAAGCACAGATATGTCTATGTAGAAGAGAGATATTACCTTATTCTGGATACTATTCCCAATTATGATCACCCTTTTGGGGCCAGAACCATGGTGTTGGAGCTATAGCTTTAAATATCAGGAATATAAACTCTCTGGTCAAGGTGGTGAATATCTTATCTTATTGCTTCTCTTTGCTATACTCTGGCTAGTCACAAGTATCCTCAGCTCTATTGCCCTTAAATATTTCATATCTGAGCCTGTTGATCTCCTTTCTTTAAATCCAAGTGATTAATTTTCAAGAAGGGCAAAAAGATAAATGCACAAAAAAGTTGCTCCTTTAGTTATATAATATTCATAATATATTACATATAATATGTTTCATAACATATATACTTTAGTTATATTATATAATATTCTATATTATATTTTAATTATATAATTATATAATATATTATATATTATTAATTATATAAATATTTAGTTACATAATATATGTTGTTTTGGCAATTTCCATTTAGCTATACATATGCACAATCCCAGTGGATAGTAATTTATTGTACACCCCAGCAAAGTCAATATGAGTAATTAAGTCATCAAGTCACTAATGACAGATATCAAAGGAACTGTATCTTTACAACTGACAAAAAATTGAGCCACTACTATATTTGGGAAATTAAGCTTTACACATATTCACTCTTTATACTTACAATTGAGTTGGCAAAGGGAACCAAAATGCCCAAAGCAAACAAGCCCAGAAGTGGTCCACCAATCATGCCAAATATACTGAGGGCTGCCTACAAAAATAACAAAAAGTCAACAACTAGTAATCTCAAATACCAAGTTAAAAAGTTTCAAATAAATTTCATCAGAATGAGAACTTAGTCAGCCTCTTCCAGAAAATCATGGCAGCCTTATCATTGGCAAATAGGTCATCAGAACTTAGAAGCTTCTGTTTCTCAGTCTCAATTATTAATCTGTTCATTCAGGTACCTCAATAAAGGAAGCAAAACATAAAGAAGGTAGAGAGTCATGAGACAATGGGAGCACCTATATGAATGCATAAGACAAGAGGGACACTACTCCTCCCAACTGTTTTTGCAGGTGTTAATAATCAATCACATTACTCCTTTGTGCTTTGATTCTCAAAATCTTCTGCAAAACAAGACTGTGGATAAGTACTCCTAAGTGAACAGAGATGGCAATGAAACCCAACACCATCTTTGGTTCCCTAAGAATGGAATTAGAATGAAAACCAGGATTTAAAAAAAAAAAAAAAAAAAGATTGATCAAATCATGTAGAAAGATTTAAAATGTAATTGGCTAACTGTAACCTTTGTTTTGATGTATAGATGTCAAAAGAAATTACAATGTGAACAATGGAGATATGCAAATAGCTAAAAATTCCAAGAGATGTGAGTTCCCAATAATCCAATGGCTAATTTTTAATAGTGGACAGAACCATATAAGAAGAATTAGGGAACACATTAGTTTGTCTACAGAGTAAAGGGGCTTGATAAAACAGAATGAACAAATCAAAGAAAAAACAGTGAGTCAAGAAAAATCTTATAGGATACAGACGGCAGTCTTAGGTTAACAACAATTACAAAGCCTACCTTTTGGACTATAGAAGGGAGTATGGATACAGATGACAAAGAACTATTGTTTGAGGAGAATATGGGCTCAGAATATCATCCTAAGGAGTCATTTCACAACTTCTCTTGAACCAGAGCCCAGGAGGAAGGGAGATAGACTTCAGTGCATAATGTGAAATAAGTCACATGGCCCACGAATCAGGCTATGACAGTGTGACCTGTGAGCCAGTTTTGGAGACACAAGGAATATATCCCCAAAAAGATCTATCTCAGGAAATAATACTTAAGTTAGAGAGGAAGCAAGCAAAAACTGGCTTAGAGTTATGATGACATACCTAGAACACCCCACTGTATATACTCAGGCCAGAGTTGATATATGATAAAAAGGGAAATTAAGAGCTATAAGCAATAATGCAGACTACAGAAGAATAAGCAATAAAGCAGACTATGGAGGAAAGCACATTCAGAGGATTTTTGCTGGTTATGGCTTAACTGTACTAGATAAGCTTGGTGCATCTGGACATAATTCATTCACTCATATAGTCAAGATGAGATTAAGCTATTTTAACAACTGGTATGCCTTAAGCAATGATCAACCAGAATGGACCCACGCCTTAGGTCTAAAGAAGGAGTCTGGATGACCTGCTTTGTCCAGCATTGATCTTCAACTTTCTGGAACATGGGGAGGTCCAGGAGTCCCAGACAGGGAGCCTAGGTGCCCAGAGAAGGTCCAGGGAGCATTTGGGGTGATCTGATAAGTGGATATTTATGAACAAGTACAAAATAGGTACATTCAAGCTGAATTTATTAAATGTCTTGAACACTGCAGTAGACACCAGATGTTTGATACAGTGTTAGACAACAATGTCAAAATTTTTTCATGGAATTATACACTATTTAGTAAAACAGACATTAAGTAAATCACTACAATATAATATGATAATGGAAATAAGAATATTGTAAGAGAAACACAAAGTGTTCTAAGAATATGTGGCAGAGGGAAACTTAAATGTATGCAGGGAACAGAAAGGATGTTTAAGTTGAAACTTGAAGAATAGAAGATGGCAGTGTAGGAGGACGCTGGACTCACCTCGTCCTGTTGATTGCTTAGACTCCACCCACATAGGCCTAAATAACCCAGAAAACTGCCAGAAGTCTAGCAGAATGGACTCTCTGGAGCCAAGTGTAGACAAGAGGCCCACGGAAGAGGGTAGGAAGGGCGGAGAGGCGGAGTGTGCTATACACGGACTGGTGGGAGGGAGCCGTGGTGGTGGAGGGGCAGCCCACAGGAAGGCAGAGCCCCCAAAGTCTGGCTTGCAAAAGTGGGGGGGCCGGACTGCCTGAGTTCTGAAAGCCAGAGGGACTTAACATCTGGAATGTTAAAAGTCAACAGCTCTGCTCTCAGAGAGTGGGGAGGGTGAGAGGACACCTGGAGGGAGAGTTGTTGAGCCCCAGAAGGACACAGCTCAGCGGGGGAACAAAGGCACTGGCAAGCACCATTTCCCTCTCCTATCCCCCAGCCGAAATTCCAGAGGGAACCAGTTCCTGTCACCGAACTTGCTTGCTTGCACCACGCAAACGCCCAACGCTGTGCTTCTGTGGATCTATCCCTGGGATGGGCCTGCCTCCCTCCCGATGCTGCAGGGCCCCTCCCACAGGGGACCACGGAGGGCAAGGCGAGCTAAGCCTGCCCCTCCCTCCCCTGTTCACCTAGCAGATCCACCTGGGCTAACACACCCTTGGCCAGATCCCATCAAAGCAGCACCACAAGCCTGGCAGTGTGCAAGCAGCCCAGACAGGGGCCATGCCACTCCACAGTGAGTCCTGCCCCTGGGAGAGGGGAAGATAAGGTACACACCAGTCTGACTGTGGACCCAGCAGTGGGCTGGGGGCAGACATCAGGTCTGACTGCGGCCCCACCCACCAACACAAGTTTCTCTGGACAGCACAGGGGAAGTGCCCTGCAGTTTGGAGCTACCGCAGGGACTTGCCAAAATGATGAAACGGAAGAATTCTCCTCAAAAGAAACTCCAGGAAGTAGTGACAGCTAACAAATTGATCAAAACCAATTTAAGCAATATAACAACAAGAATTTAGAATAATAGTCATAAAATTAATCCCTGGTCTTGAAAAAAGCATAGAGGACAGCAGAGAATCTATTGCCACAGAGATCAAGGGACTAAAAAATAGTCATGAGGAATTAAAAAATGCTATGAATGAGGTGCAAAATAAAATGGAGACAGCAATAGCACAGATTGAAAAGGCAGAGGAGAGAATCGGTGAACTAGAAGATAAAAGTATGGAAAAAGAGGAGGCTGAGAAAAAGATTAAAAAAAATCCAGGAGTATGAGGGGAGAACTGGAGAACTAAGTGATGCAATCAAACAGAACAATATCCATATCCTAGGAATTCCAGAAGAAGAAGAGAGAGAGAGAAAGGGGCTGATGGTATACTTGAACAAATGATAGCTGAGAACTTCCATGATTGGGGAAGGAAACAGGCACTGAAATCCAAGAGGCACAGAGAACTCCCTTCAGTCGTAACATGAATCGATCTTCTGCACGACATATCATAGTGAAACTGGCAAAATACAAGGATAAGAGAGAATTCTTAAAGCAGCTAAGGATAAATGAGCTCTAACATACAAAGGTAGACACATAAGGGTAGTAGCAGGTCTATCTACTGAAACTTGGCAGGCCAGAAAGGAATGGCAGGAAATCTTCAATGTGATGGACAGAAAAAATATGCAGCCAAGAATCCTTTATCCAGCAAGTCTGTCATTCAGAATAGAAGGAGAGATAAAGGTTTTCCCAAACAAAAACTGAAGGACTTCATCACCACTAAACCAGCCCTACAAGAGATCCTAAGGGGGACTCTGTGAGTGAAATGTTGCAAGGACCACAAAGTACCAGAAACATCACTACAAGCATGAAACCTACAGATATAACAATGACTCTAAACCCATATATTTCAATTAATAACACTGAATGTAAATGGACTAAATGCTCCAACCAAAAAACATAGGGTATCAGAATGGATAAAAAAACAAGACCCATCTATTTGCTGTCTACAAGAGACTCATTTTAGACCTGAGGACACCTCCAAATTGAAAGTGAGGGGATGGAGAACTATCTATCATGCTACTGGAAGTCAAAAGAAAGTTGGAGTAGCCATACTTATATCAGACAAACTAGACTTTAAATTAAAGGCTGTAACAAGAGATGAAGAAGGGAATTACATAAAAATTACAAGGTCTATCCATCAGGAAGAGCTAACAATTATATATGTCTGTGCACCGAATATGGGAGCCCCCAAATATATAAAATAATTAATCACAAACATAAGCAACCTTATTGATAACAATGTGGTAATTGCAGGGAACTTTAATACTCCACTTACAACAATGGATAGATCATCTAGACACAGGAGCAATAAAGAAACAAGGGCCCTGATGATACATTGGATCAGATGGACTTGACAGATACATTTAGAACTCTTCATCCCAAAGCAACAGAATATACTTTCTTCTCGAGTGCACATGGAACATTCTCCAAGATAGATCATATTCTGGGTCACAAAACAGCCCTTCATAAGTATACAAGAATTGAGATCATACCATGCACACTTTCAGACCACAATGCTATGAAACTTGAAATCAACCACAGGAAAAATCTGGAAAACCTACAAAAGCATAGAGTTTAAAGAACACCCTACTAAAGAATGAGTGGGTCAACCAGGCAATTAGAGAAGAAATTAAAAATATATATGGAAACAAATGAAAATGAAAATACAACAATCCAAATGCTTTGGGATGCAGCGAAGGTAGTCCTGAGAGGAAAATACATTGCAATCTGGGCCTATCTGAAGAAACAAGAAAAATCCCAAATACACAATCTAACAGCACACCTAAAGGAAATAGAAGCAGAACAGCAAAGACACCCCAAACCCAGCAGAAGAAGAGAGATAATAAAGATCAGAGCAGAAATAAATAATATAGAATCTAAAAAAACTGTAGAGCACATCAATGAAATCAAGAGTTGGTTTTTTGAAAAAAGACACAAAATTGATAAACCTCTAGCCAGGTTTCTGAAAAAGAAAAGGGAGAGGACCCAAACAGATAAAATCATGAATGAAAATGGAATTATTACAACCAATCCCTCAGAAATATAAGCAATTATCAGGGAATACTATGAAAAATTATATGCCAACAAACTGGACAATCTGGAAGAAATGGACAAATTCCTAAGCATCCACACACTTCCAAAACTCAAACAGGAAGAAATAGAAAGCTTGAACAGACCCATAACCAGTGAAGAAATTGAATCGGTTATCAAAAATCTCCCAACAAATAAGAGTCCAGGACCAGATGGCTTCCCTGGGGAATTCTACCAGACATTTAAAGCAGAGATAATACCTATCCTTCTCAAGCTGTTCCAAAAAACAGAAAGGGAAGGAAAACTTCCAGACTCATTCTATGAAGCCAGCATTACTTTGATTCCCAAACCAGGCAGAGACCCAGCAAAAAAAGAGAACTACAGGCCAATATCCCTGATGAATATGGATGCAAAAATTCTCAACAAGATACTAGCAAATTGAATTCAACAGCATACAAAAAGAACTATTCACCATGATCAAGTGGGATTCATTCCTGGGCTGCAGGTCTGGTTCAACATTCACAAATCAATCAATGTGATACATCACATTAATAAAAGAAAAGATAAGAATCATATGATCCTGTCAATTGATGCAGAGAAAGCATTTGACAAAATTCAGCATCCTTTCTTAATAAAAACCCTTGAGAAAGTCGGGATAGAAGGAACATACTTAAACATCATAAAAGCCATTTGTGAAAAGCCCACAGCTAACATCATCCTCAATGGGGAAAAACTGAGAGCTTTCCCCCTGAGATCAGGAACACGACAGGGATGTCCACTCTCACTGCTGTTGTTTAACATAGTGTCGGAAGTTCTAGCATCAGCAATCAGACAACAAAAGGAAATCAAAGGCATCAAAATTGGCAAAGGTGAAGTTAAGCTTTCACTTTTTGCAGACGACATGATAATGTACATCGAAAATCCAATAGACTCCACCAAAAGTCTGCTAGAACTGATACATGAGTTCAGCAAAGTTGCAGGATACAAAATTAAGGTACAGAAATCAGTTACATTATTACACAGTAATAATGAAGTAACAGCAGGACAAATAAAGAAACTGATCCCATTCACAATTGCACCAAGAAGCATAAAATACCTAGGAATAAACCTAACCAAATATGTAAGAGCTGTATGCTGAAAACTATAGAAAGCTTATGAAGGAAATTGAAGAAGATACAAAAAAAAAATGGAAAAACATTCCGTGCTCATGGGTTGGAAGAATAAATATTGTTAAAATGTCAATACTACCCAAGGCAATCTACACATTCAATGTAATCCCAATCAAAATGCACCAGCATTCTTCTCGAAGCTAGAACAAGCAATCCTAAAATTTGTATGGAACCACAAAATACCCCGAATAGCCAAAGGAATATTGAAGAAGACCAAAGTGGGAGGTATCACAATCCCCAACTTTAGCCTCTACTACAAAGCTGTAATCATCAAGACAGCATGGTATTGGCACAAAAACAGATACATAGACCAATGGAATAGAACAGAGAGTCCAGAATTGGACCCACAAAAGTATGGCCAACTAATCTTTGACAAAGCAGGAAAGAATATCCAGTGGAAAAAAGACAGTCTCTTTAATAAATGGTGCTGGGAGAACTGGACAGCAACATGCAGAAGAATGAAACTAGACCACTTCTTATACCATTTACAAAAATAAACTCAAATTGGATGAAGGACCTGAATGTGAGACAGGAAACCATCAAAACCCTAGAGGAGAAAGCAGGAAAAAACCTCTCTGACCTCAGCCACAGCAATTTCTTACTTGACGCATCTCCAAAGACAAGGGAATTAAAAGCAAAAATGAACTACTGGGACCTCATAAAGATAAAAATCTTCTGCACTGCAAAAGAAACAATCAACAAAACTAAAAGGCAACCAGTGGAATGGGAAAAGATATTTGCAAATGACATATCAAAGGGCTAGTATCCAAAATCTATAAAGAACTCTCCAAACTCCACACCCAAAAAAAAAAAAATAATAATCCAATGAAGAAATGGGCAGAAAACATGAATAGACACTTCTCTAAAGAAGACATCCAGATGACCAATAGGCACATGAAAAGATGCTCAATGTCACTCCTCATCAGGGAAATACAAATCAAAACCACACTCAGATATCACCTCACACCAGTCAGAGTGGCTAAAATGAACAAATCAGGAGACTATAGATTCTGGCGAAGATGTGGAGAAACAGAAACCTTCTTGCACTGTTGCTGGGAATGCAAACTGGTGCAGCCACTCTGGAAAACAGTGTGGAGGTTCCTCAAAAAATTGAAAATAGATCTACTCTATGACCCAGCATTAGCACTGCTAGGAATTTACCCAAGGGATACAAGAGTGCTGATGCATAGGGGCACTTACACCCCTATGTTTATAGCAGCACTTTCAACAATAGCCAAATTATGGAAAGAGCTTAAATGTCCATCAACTGATGAATGGATAAAGAAGTTGAGGTTTATATATACAATGGAATACTACTTGGCAACTAGAAAGAATGAAATATGGCCTTTTGTAGCAATGTGGATGGAACTGGAAAGTGTTATGCTAAGTGAAATAAGTCATACAGAGAAAGACAGATACCACATGTTTTCACTCTTATGTGGATCCTGAGAAACTTAACAGAAGACCATGGGGGACGGGAAGGGGAAAAAAAGTTACAGAGAAGAATGAGGCAAACCATAAGAGACTCTTAAAAACTGAGAATAAACTGAGGGTTGATGAGGGGTGGAAGGGAGGGGAAAGTAGGTGATGGGCATTAAGGAGGGCACCTTTTGGGATGAGCACTGGGTGTTGTATGGAAACCAATTTGACAATAAATTTCATATATTGAAAAAAAAAACATTCACCACAATCAAGTGGAATTTATTACTAGATTGCAAGAGTGGTTCAATATTTGTAAATCAATCAATGTGGTAAGTCACATCAATAAAGAATAAGTTGGGGCGCCTGGGTGGCTCAGTCGGTTAAGCATCCGACTTTGGCTCAGGTCATGATCTCACAGTCCATGAGTTCAAGCCCCATGCCAGGCTCTGTCCTGATGGCTCAGAGCCTGGAGCCTGTTTTGGATTCTATGTCTCCCTCTCTCTCTGCCCCTCCCCCACTCTCACTCTGTCTCTCTCTCTCTAAAATAAAATAAAAACATTAAAAAAATTTTGTAAAAAAAAAGAATAAGAACCACATAATAATTTCAATAGATGCAGGAAAAATATTTCACAAAATACAACATCTGTTCATGATAAAAAAAAAAAAAACCCTGAGCAAAGTAGGTTTAGAAAGAACACACCTCAACAAGATAAAGGCCATATATGAGAAAATCCATAGCTAATATCATATCTACTGGGGAAAAACTGTTTCAGGTCAGAAACAAGGCAAGGATGTCCATTCTCACCACTTGATTCAACGTAGTACTGGAAGTCCTCGCCACAGGAACCAGATAACAAAAAGAAATAAAAGGCATCCAAATTGATAAGGAAAAAGTAAAACTTTCAATATTTGCAGATAACATGATTTTATATATAGAAACCTGAAAGACTCCACCCAAAAACTCCTAGAACTGATAAACAAATTCAGTAAAGTTACAGGATACAAAAATCAATGTACAGAAGCAGCAGAAAGAGAAATTAAGAAAACAGTCCCACTTACAATTGCACCAAAAATAATAAGATACTAGGAATAAACCTAACCAAAGAAGTAAAAGACCTGTTCTCTGAAAACTATAAAAAAGTGATAAAAGAAATTGAAGATGACACAAAGAAACAGAAAGACATTCCATGCTCATGGATTGGAAGAACAAATACTGTTAAAACGTCTAGACTACCCTAGCAATCTATACATTTAATGCAATCCCTATCAAAATACCAATAGCATTTTTCACAGAACTACAACAAACAGTTCTAAAATTTATATGGAACCACAAAAGACCCCCAAATAGTCAAAGCAATCTTAGAAAAGCAAAACAAAGCTGGAGGAATCACAACTCCAGACTTCAAGTTATATTACAAAGCTGTAGTAATCAAAACAGTATATATGGTACTGGCACAAAAGTAGACAAAAGATAAATGAAACACAATAGAAACCACAGAAATAAACCCACAATTATATGCTCAATTAATCTTCAACAAAGCGGCAAAGAATATCCAGTGGGAAAAAGACAGTCTCTTTCTTCAACAAATGGTGTTGGGAAAACTGGACAGCTACATGCAAAAGAATGAAACTGGACCACTTTCTTACACAATACAGAAAAATAAATTCAAACTGGATTAAAGACTTAAAAGTCTTTAAAAATCTTAGAAGAGCGCACAGGTAGTTAATTTTGATGACAATGGCTGTAGTAATTTGTTTCTACATAGGTCCCCTGAGGCAAGGGAAACAAAAGCAAAAATAAACTATTGAGACTACCTCAAAATAAAAAGCTTCTGCAGAGTGAAGAAATTAATGCACAAATCTAAAAGGCAACTTACTGAATGGGAAAAGATATTTGCAAATGACATATCTGATAAAGGATTAGTATACAAAATATTTAAAGAACTTCTAAAAGTCAACACCCAAAAAACAAATAACCCAATAAAAAATGGGTGGAAGACATGGACAGACACTTCTCCAAAGACATTGGCCAACAGACACATGAAAAGATGCTCATCATCACTTATCATCAGGGAAATACAAACCAAAACTACAATAAAATATCACCTCACACCTATCAGAATGGCTAAAAACAACACAAGAAACAGTAAGTATTGATGAGGATGTGGAGAAAAAGGAACCATCATGAACAATTGGTGGGAATGGAAACTGGTGCATTGTACTGTTGTTGGGCATGCATACTGGCAAACAGTATGGAGGTTCCTCAAAAAGTTAAAAATAGAACTACCCTATGATCCAGTAATTGTACTACTGGGTATTTACCCAAAGAACACAAGAACACTAATTCAAAGAGATACCTGTACCCCTATGTTTATAGCACCATTGTTTATAATAGCCAAGATATGGAAGTAGCCCAAGTGTCCATTGAAAGGATAAATATGTGTTGTGTGTGTATTTGCATGTATGTGTAGTGGAATATTAGCCAACCATAAAAAGAATGAAATCTTGCCAGTTGCAATGATGTGGATGGAGCTAGAGAGTATAATGCTATGTGAAAAAAGTCAGTCAGAGGAAGATAAATACCATATGACTTCACCCATATGTGGAATTTAAAACAAAACAAACAAGCAAAGGGAAAGAGGGAGAGAGAGAGAGAGAGAGAGAGAAATGAACCAAGAAACAAATGAACCAAGAAACAGACTCTTAACTATAGGGAACAAACTGATGGTTACCAGAGGGGAGGTGGGTAGGAGGATAGATTAAGTAGGTAATGGGGATTATGGTATCCACTTGTCATGATGAGCACCAGGTAATGTATGGAATTGTTGAATCACTATACTGTATACCTGAAACTAATATACCACTGTATGTTAACTAACTGAAATTAAAATAAAAACTTTTTTTAAAATTCTTAAAATGAAATACCGAGGTGTAAATATCACTAAATACATACACAACTTGTATACTGAAAATTACACAATGGTGATGAGAAAAACCAGGGATCTAATTAAATGAAGAAATATACTACATTCATGGATTCAAAGATTCAGCATAATAAAGATGTCAATTCTCCCCAAAATGATATACAGATTTAATGCAATCCTATCACAATCTAAATAACATATTTTTAGATATAGAGAAGATTATTCTAAACTTTATATGGAAAGGCAAAGGAACTAGAATGGCTAAAACAATTTTTAAAAATAAGAATAAAGTGGAAATTAGTTTACCTGATTCTAGACTTATTATAAAGCCATACAAATCAAGACTGTGTAGTATTGACAGAGGGATAGACACACAGATCAATAGAACAAAATAAAGAAACCAGAAATAGACCCACACAAATATGCCTGTTTTTTAAAAAAAAATTTTTAATGTTTTATTTATTTTTGAGAGAAAGAGACACAGCGCAAGCAGAGGAGGGGTAAAGAGAGAGAGGGAGGCACAGAATCTGAAGCAGGCTCCAGGCTCTGAGCTGTCAGCACAGTGCCTGATGCAGGGTGGGGCTTGAATTCACAAGCAGTGAGAACATGACCTGAGCCAAAGTTGGATGCTCAACCAACTGAGCCACCCAGGCACCCCCTAACCAATTTTTAATATAGGTGTAAGTCAATGGAAGAAAGATAGCCTTTACAACTGGACATCCATGGGGAAAGGGGAAAAAAAGAACATCATTCTAAATCTCATGCCATTGAGAAAAACTAGGTAAAGGGTATATGAGATATTTCTGTATTATTTCTTAAAATTGCATGTAAATCTAAAATTATATGAAAATAGAAAGTTTAATTTTAAAAAATTTAAAGAATTTAGTCATCTCTGTTCCTTGATATGTGTACACATAGATGAATAGAGAAGTCTGGAAGGATGGTCACATCAACATTTAAAAAACAAGATTTCAGTGATTAGGATTCAAAGCTTCCAGAATCAGCTCTTACCTGCAGCAAAGCTCCCATTAGTGATGCCAGTGCAGCCATTCCAATACACAGAACTCCAAACATCACACCTAGATGGATGATATAAAAGCCAGTATAAAATTCAGACCCAGAGGATTCGAATTCTCAATAGAATAAGCTACCACACCTTTGATTCAAAGTAATTAATATGATTGTGATGATTGTGGTGAAAAATGGCCACATACATCAAAACCAGACAAAAAAAAAAAAAAAGGAAGGGGTGTTTTCTTACAAGATCAGCAGAGTGCAAAGAGGAAAGAAAACACTGATATTGTGTCTCAGGATTAATTACATTAGATTATATAAGTGAAAAATCCCTAGCATTAACTATGGGGACTTTAAGGCTAAGAACTATTGTGTTATTAATCTAATCCTCTATAAACATTTGTTTATAAAGGAAGGCTTAGGTCTCTGTTTTCAGTTTGCCAGAAACAGGACACAATCCAGCTCTGCTGTGTACAGCATGATGGGGGAGAGGATTAATAAACATCAGAAATTAGAGTGTTCTGATTTGAAGTGTCCATTTCTCCCAGGAAGTGTTCATCCACACCAAGGGGTGGTTTAGGACCTTTAGCTCTCTTGTTATCTCAATCAACATACCCAACCCTTTCTTGTTAAACTAGCCAAGAAAGATAGCATCAAAGACAAGTATGATATTACCCCTTCTACCAAATTGTTTCCCCACAACTTTATAGAAATTTTTAAGCCACCACTGCTGGCCAGATTATAGATTATGGGATTTTTTTTTTCTCTTTTGGCTTTCAATATTTTCCAGATTTTCTCCAAGTACATGTTTTACTTTTGAAATTAAATTAAAATTTACACACACACACCCAGATTTTTATTTTTGAAGACTTCCATTCAGCACAAATCACCTGAAATCAGTCAATATAATTTCCCACGCATAAAATTCAAAACAAAAAAAATGAATGATAGCTTTGCTCATCATAAAATTAGTGCATTCCTTATATCTATCTGACTTACACTAGCATTCACACCTTTGTTAATTATATTGGGTAAATGACCTTTCTGCACCTGAATGGAAACCTTACATTAAGTTTTTGCAAAGAGCTTGAGATACAATCATTTTTATACCTCTTAATCCTAATGTAAATGATATTTCTAACATATTTAGCTTGATTCTTCTCTGATTGCTCATGGGTGGTCACCATTATGGGTTTTGGTATCAAAGTTACTGGAAACACATTCAAATCATTTGCCATGTTCTTCTCTATGATACCTTTACTGTACATATCTCAAGATAATGACTTTATATAACCCTTCAAAGTAAACAAAAACCTCATCTACACTAGCAGAGTTGATTTGTTATTAATCATTATCAACATCCTTCCTTGAGCACAAGCTAGTGCCTCTTGTTTTATATGCATTATCTCTAAACCTCATTGTACCCGCAAGGTGAACACATTTTGTTTCATTTTCCATATAAAGAAATTCAAGCTGTATTAGGTTATTGGGTTTGCTTAAGGCTAATAAATTGGTGAGCAAGATTAGGTCTGTCTGCCTTCAAAAGCTTCTATTGAAAACCACACAGTTTTGATAATCCTATAACAAACCAATCTAAATGCTCTTTGGGAAGCATTGTATCATTCTGAAATTATGCTGCAGGATTAAAATTGGGCACCTAATAAAATTATGCAATGTTATTTAAATGTAAGGCACACTCAGGCGCCTGGGTGGCTCAGTCGGTTGAGCGTCCAACTTTGGCTCAGGTCATGATCTCACAGCTCGTGAGTTCGAGACCCACATCGGGTTCTGTGCTAACAACTTGGAGCCTGGAGCCTGTTTCGGATTCTGTGTCTCCCTCTGTCTCTGCCCCTAACCCATTTGCATTCTGTCTCTGTCTCTCTCAAAAATAAATAAACATTAAAAAAAAATTTTTTTTTAAATGTAAGGGACACTGAAAAATATAAACTAAGTACTTATTCCAGATGATAGTCAAGACAATTACATATAGAATTATGGTTCAAAATAGAATATTATTTACTATTTCTTTGGCAGTCTATTAGTGTTATTGGGTTGAAGTTAAAGATTCTTTTGAAAAAACAAGTTTGTTAGTCATTCATTCCAGAACACATATAACCAAAACGTCAAAAACAAAAAATGAAGTACACTAGCCAGATTTCTTTGAGTCAGATTGTTACATTTGGGACATCTGGGAACTGGAGTCTTTAAACCTTTCCATTCAACTGATATTTAACCCCTCATAAGGTCCTACATCTATAAATAGAAGATGAGCCTTCCCTGTACAATTTTATTGACTATCTCTAGAGCAGTCTACATGTACAGACAGAATAGACAATCAAGATGGTTCAAAAATCATAACACTCTGTTTATCTTCAATTCATACACACAGACTATGTACTTTAAACTGACAGTGAGCTCTGAGGTAATAAAATGTGGGCTCTTGCCTCCAAACTAAGGGTATTTCTTAAAACCGTGGGCTAAAGTTTGGAAAGGAAAAGGGTTGGATTTTTTTCTGTAGCTAAGAAGAAGTTCAAAAAGAAGGACAGCCAAATAAGGAAATTGTTCTTTGTGGCCCCCTGACCATTAATCGCTTGAAGGGTCTCCCAAATCTTGATTGCAAATATGGGATGACTGTGTTTAGTGACAGGCATACATATGCATAGATACACTTACACTCAGAGGTTCTTACTCTGTGTCTTCCAGGAAAAGGAATTTCTGGTATCTCTAAAAATCATCTCCCAGGGCTAAAATAGAATTGTGAACATGGAAACTTACTCAGTCCTTGGGAAATCCAAGAGAGAGACCTTTCTGAGAGTGATCTGAAGTGAGGTTTAACTAGATCTTCCACAGTTACTGCCGCTAAGGCATTAATACTGGAGGACACTGTGCTGTAAGAGAAAATCAAACTTTTGATTTATAATATTTTAACTTTAACAATACTTTAAGTAGGAATAAGAAAGGGGGAAACAAACTGTCATTGCTGAAATATAACCAGATTTCTACTATATTTTTCATGATCACAACATCTTCTTTCTGGAAACTGATATCATCCAAAAATGATTCAGTCAACATCCATAGGCTTAATAGTGAGAAGGGACAATTTTATGTTGCTTCCATTTTGCAATAAATTCTCAGTGTCTATGGAAACAATCTACAGACTACACAATACTATTATATAGTGACTTTAAAACTTATTTTTCTTTGTGCAGAGAAAGGACTATCATAAATCCTAACATACGCCATAAATATCAATAATATTAATTTCCTGGATCCTCACTAACATACACTGTCCATGTTAATCAAGAATTTCCTGGCACAGGGGCACCTGGGTAGCTTAGTTGGTTGAGCGTCCAACTCTTGATTTCAGCTCAGGTTATGATCCTGGGGTCATGGGATCAAGGCCTGTGTGCTGGGCTCTGTGCGTGGAGCCTACTTAGGATTCTCTCTCTCTCCCTCTGTTCCTCTCCTCTGCTCATGCTCTCTCACTCTCTCTGTCAAAAAAAAAAAAAAAAAAGGGGGGGGGAAGCGGCAAGACGGCGGCTTAGGAGGACGCTGGGCTCACCGCGCGTCCTGCTGATCACTTAGATTCCACCTACACCTGCCTAAATAACCCAGAAAACCGCCAGAGGATTAGCAGAACGGAGTCGCCGGAGCCAAAGGCAGACGAGAGGCCCACGGAAGAGGGTAGGAAGGGCAGCGAGGCGGTGCGCGCTCCACGGACTGGCGGGAGGGAGCCGGGGCGGAGGGGCGGCTCGCCGGCCAAGCAGAGCCCCCGAGTCTGGCTGGCAAAAGCGGAGAGGCCTGACGGACTGTGTTCCCACAACAAGCGCGACTTAGCGTCTGGGAGGTCATAAGTTAACAGCTCTGCTCGGAAAGCGGGAAGGCTGGAGGACAAAGGGAGGGAGAGCTGCTGAGCCCCCTGACGACAGAGCTCAGCTTGGTGGGGAACAAAGGCGCTCGCCAGCGCCATCTCCCCCGCCCATCCCCCAACCAAAATCCCAAAGAGAACCAGTTCCTGCCAGGGAACTTGCTCGCTCCACGCAAACACCCAACTCTGTGCTTCTGCGGAGCCAAACCTCCGGCAGCGGATCTGACTCCCTCCCGCTGCCACAGGGCCCCTCCTGAAGAGGATCACCTAAGGAGAAGCGATCTAAGCCTGCCCCTCCTGCCCCCATGCACCTTGCCTACCCACCCCAGCTAATACGCCAGATCCCCAGCATCATAAGCCTGGCAGTGTGCAAGTAGCCCAGACGGGCCACACCACCCCATAGTGAATCCCGCCCCTAGGAGAGGGGAAGAGAAGGCACACACCAGTCTGACTGTGGCCCCAGCGGTGGGCTGGGGGCAGACATCAGGTCTGACTGCGGCCCCGCCCACCAACTCCAGTTATACACCACAACACAGGGGAAGGGCCCTGCAGGTCCTCACCACGCCAGGGACTATCCAAAATGACCAAGCGGAAGAATTCCCCTCAGAAGAATCTCCAGGAAATAACAGCTAATGAGCTGATCAAAAAGGATTTAAATAATATAACAGAAAGTGAATTTAGAATAATAGTCATAAAATTAATCGCAGGGCTTGAAAACAGTATACAGGACAGCAGAGAATCTCTTGCTACAGAGATCAAGGGACTAAGGAACAGTCACGAGGAGCTGAAAAACGCTTTAAATGAAATGCATAACAAAATGGAAACCACCACAGCTCGGCTTGAAGAGGCAGAGGAGAGAATAGGTGAACTAGAGGATAAAGTTATGGAAAAAGAGGAAGCTGAGAAAAAGAGAGATAAAAAAATCCAGGAGTATGAGGGGAAAATTAGAGAACTAAGTGATACACTAAAAAGAAATAATATACGCATAATTGGTATCCCAGAGGAGGAAGAGAGAGGGAAAGGTGCTGAAGGGGTACTTGAAGAAATAATAGCTGAGAACTTCCCTGAACTGGGGAAGGAAAAAGGCATTGAAATCCAAGAGGCACAGAGAACTCCCTTCAGACGTAACTTGAATCGATCTTCTGCACGACATATCATAGTGAAACTGGCAAAATACAAGGATAAAGAGAAAATTCTGAAAGCAGCAAGGGGTAAACGTGCCCTCACATATAAAGGGAGACCTATAAGACTCGTGACTGATCTCTCTTTTGAAACTTGGCAGGCCAGAAAGAATTGGCACGAGATTTTCAGGGTGCTAGACAGAAAAAATATGCAGCCGAGAATCCTTTACCCAGCAAGTCTGTCATTTAGAATAGAAGGAGAGATAAAGGTTTTCCCAAACAAACAAAAACTGAAGGAATTTGTCACCACTAAACCAGCCCTACAAGAGATCCTAAGGGGGACCCTGTGAGACAAAGTCCCAGAGACATCACTACAAGCATAAAACATACAGACATCACAATGACTCTCAACCCGTATCTTTCTATAATAACACTGAATGTAAATGGATTAAATGCACCAACCAAAAGACATAGGGTATCAGAATGGATAAAAAAACAAGACCCATCTATTTGCTGTCTACAAGAGACTCATTTTAGACCTGAGGACACCTTTAGATTGAGAGTGAGGGGATGGAGAACTATTTATCATGCGACTGGAAGCCAAAAGAAAGCTGGAGTAGCCATACTTATATCAGACAAACTAGACTTTAAATTAAAGGCTGTAACAAGAGATGAAGAAGGACATTATATAATAGTTACAGGGTCTATCCATCAGGAAGAGCTAACAATTATAAATGTCTATGCGCCGAATACCGGAGCCCCCAAATATATAAAACAATTACTCAGAAACATAAGCAACTTTATGGATAAGAATGTGGTAATTGCAGGGGACTTTAACACCCCACTTACAGAAATGGACAGATCATCTAGACACACGGTCAATAAAGAAACAAGGGCCCTGAATGAGACATTGGATCAGATGGACTTGACAGATATATTTAGAACGCTGCATCCCAAAGCAACAGAATATACTTTCTTCTCGAGTGCACATGGAACATTCTCCAAGATAGATCATATACTGGGTCACAAAACAGCCCTTCATAAGTTTACAAGAATTGAAATTATACCATGCATACTTTCAGACCACAATGCTATGAAGCTTGAAATCAACCACAGGAAAAAGTCTGGAAAACCTCCAAATAAAGGCATGGAGGTTAAAGAACACCCTACTAACGAATGAGTGGGTCAACCAGGCAATTAGAGAAGAAATTAAAAAATATATGGAAACAAACGAAAATGAAAATACAACAATCCAAACGCTTTGGGACGCAGCGAAGGCAGTCCTGAGAAGAAAATACATTGCAATCCAGGCCTATCTCAAGAAACAAGAAAAATCCCAAATACAAAATCTAACAGCACACCTAAAGGAACTAGAAGCAGAACAGCAAAGGCAGCCTAAACCCAGCAGAAGAAGAGAAATAATAAAGATCAGAGCAGAAATAAACAATATAGAATCTAAAAAAACTGTAGAGCAGATCAACGAAACCAAGAGTTGGTTTTTGAAAAAATAAACAAAATTGACAAGCATCTAGCCAGGCTTCTCAAAAAGAAAAGGGAGATGACCCAAATAAATAAAATCATGAATGAAAATGGAATTATTACAACCAATCCCTCAGAGATATAAACAATTATCAGGGAATACTATGAAAAATTATATGCCAACAAATTGGACAACCTGGAAGAAATGGACAAATTCCTGAACACCCACACTCTTCCAAAACTCAATCAGGAGGAAATAGAAAGCTTGAACAGACCCATAACCAGCGAAGAAATTGAATCGGTTATCAAAAATCTCCCAACAAATAAGAGTCCAGGACCAGATGGCTTCCCAGGGGAGTTCTACCAGACGTTTAAAGCAGAGATAATACCTATCCTTCTCAAGCTATTCCAAGAAATAGAAAGGGAAGGAAAACTTCCAGACTCATTCTATGAAGCCAGTATTACTTTGATTCCTAAACCAGACAGAGACCCAGTAAAAAAAGAGAACTACAGGCCAATATCCCTGATGAATATGGATGCAAAAATTCTCAATAAGATACTAGCAAATCGAATTCAACGGCATATAAAAAGAATTATTCACCATGATCAAGTGGGATTCATTCCTGGGATGCAGGGCTGGTTCAACATTCGCAAATCAATCAATGTGATACATCACATTAACAAAAAAAAAGAGAAGAACCATATGATCCTGTCAATCGATGCAGAAAAGGCCTTTGACAAAATCCAGCACCCTTTCTTAATAAAAACCCTTGAGAAAGTCGGGATAGAAGGAACATACTTAAAGATCAGAAAAGCCATTTATGAAAAGCCCACAGCTAACATCATCCTCAACGGGGAAAAACTGAGAGCTTTTTCCCTGAGATCAGGAACACGACAAGGATGCCCACTCTCACCGCTGCTGTTTAACATAGTGCTGGAAGTTCTAGCATCAGCAATCAGACAACAAAAGGAAATCAAAGGCATCAAAATTGGCAAAGACGAAGTCAAGCTTTCGCTTTTTGCAGATGACATGATATTATACATGGAAAATCCGATAGACTCCACCAAAAGTCTACTAGAACTGATACAGGAATTCAGCAAAGTTGCAGGATACAAAATCAATGTACAGAAATCAGTTGCATTCTTATACACTAACAATGAAGCAACAGAAAGACAAATAAAGAAACTGATCCCATTCACAATTGCACCAAGAAGCATAAAATACCTAGGAATAAATCTAACCAAAGATGTAAAGGATCTGTATGCTGAAAACTATAGAACGCTTATGAAGGAAATTGAAGAAGATTTAAAGAAATGGAAAAACATTCCCTGCTCATGGATTGGAAAAATAAATATTGTCAAAATGTCAATACTACCCAAAGCTATCTACACATTCAATGCAATCCCAATCAAAATTGCACCAGCATTCTTCTCAAAACTAGAACAAGCAATCCTAAAATTCATATGGAACCACAAAAGGCCCCGAATAGCCAAAGGAATTTTGAAGAAGAAGACCAAAGCAGGAGGCATCACAATCCCAGACTTTAGCCTCTACTACAAAGCTGTCATCATCAAGACAGCATGGTATTGGCACAGAAACAGACACATAGACCAATGGAATAGAATAGAAACCCCAGAACTAGACCCACAAACGTATGGCCAACTCATCTTTGACAAAGCAGGAAAGAACATCCAATGGAAAAAAGACAGCCTCTTTAACAAATGGTGCTGGGAGAACTGGACAGCAACATGCAGAAGGTTGAAACTAGACCACTTTCTCACACCATTCACAAAAATAAACTCAAAATGGATAAAGGACCTAAATGTGAGACAGGAAACCATCAAAACCTTAGAGGAGAAAGCAGGAAAAGACCTCTCTGACCTCAGCCGTAGCAATCTCTTACTCGACACATCCCCAAAGGCAAGGGAATTAAAAGCAAAAGTGAATTACTGGGACCTTATGAAGATAAAAAGCTTCTGCACAGCAAAGGAAACAACCAACAAAACTAAAAGGCAACCAACGGAATGGGAAAAGATATTCGCAAATGACATATCGGACAAAGGGCTAGTATCCAAAATCTATAAAGAGCTCACCAAACTCCACACCCGAAAAACAAATAACCCAGTGAAGAAATGGGCAGAAAACATGAATAGACACTTCTCTAAAGAAGACATCCGGATGGCCAACAGGCACATGAAAAGATGTTCAGCGTCGCTCCTTATCAGGGAAATACAAATCAAAACCACACTCAGGTATCACCTCACGCCAGTCAGAGTGGCCAAAATGAACAAATCAGGAGACTCTAGATGCTGGAGAGGATGTGGAGAAACGGGAACCCTCTTGCACTGTTGGTGGGAATGCAAATTGGTGCAGCCGCTCTGGAAAGCAGTGTGGAGGTTCCTCAGAAAATTAAAAATAGACCTACCCTATGACCCAGCAATAGCACTGCTAGGAATTTATCCAAGGGATACAGGAATACTGATGCATAGGGCCACTTGTACCCCAATGTTCATAGCAGCACTCTCAACAATAGCCAAATTATGGAAAGAGCCTAAATGTCCATCAACTGATGAATGGATAAAGAAATTGTGGTTTATATACACAATGGAATATTACGTGGCAATGAGAAAAAATGAAATATGGCCTTTTGTAGCAACGTGGATGGAACTGGAGAGTGTGATGCTAAGTGAAATAAGCCATACAGAGAAAGACAGATACCATATGGTTTCACTCTTATGTGGACCCTGAGAAATTAACAGGAACCCATGGGGGAGGGGAAGGAAAAAAAAAAAAAAACAGGTTAGAGTGGGAGAGAGCCAAAGCATAAGAGACTGTTAAAAACTGAGAACAAACTGAGGGTTGATGGGGGGTGGTAGGGAGGAGAGGGTGGGTGATGGGTATTGAGGAGGGCACCTTTTGGGATGAGCACTGGGTGTTGTATGGAAACTAATTTGTCAATAAATTTCATATAAAAAAAAAATCCCTGGCACAAACACTAGAAGAAAGTGCAGTAAGTAAGTTCAAACACAGAACAAGAGTCTTTGGACAGTGCATATTATTCAGCATGTAACAGGAGATTTTAATTCTAATTTTCCATTTGACCATGCTTTATTTATCCATATATTTTAAACTGAGACCATAGGTACCCATTTTTGATAATCAGTGAACACTACCACCAACTGATCACTATTATAGTGACCCTCCAGGGTAGGTGATGATGTATTAGACAGCAGGGACCAAGTTAAAAGTGGAGACTGAGGATAATAGACTGCTAGTCCACAGAGGTAAGACTGAAACTGAGAACAACAGGATACACAGAGTAGATTACTCCCTTGGCCCTATTTGTGTTCATTTTCAGAATTCAGCTTTATCCCCCAAAATATCCAATAACAAAAGAAAGATCCCAATAGGGAAACCATGTACTGTTAGAGTCATAGTTCATACCTTAATGTTCCACTGTAAGCACAGGCCACAAAAAGTCCAGGAAGACCCGGATAATCTTGTAGAATGTCCAGTACCAAATAAGGCATGAGCTGAAAAATTCCAAAATTTACTCCTGAGTGCTATTTGCTACCAAATAAAATTATTTTTTTTATATATGAAATTTATTGACAAATTGGTTTCCATACAACACCCAGTGCTCATCCCAAAAGGTGCCCTCCTCAATACCCATCACCCACCCTCTCCTCCCTCCCACCCCCCATCAACCCTCAGTTTGTTCTCAGTTTTTTTTTTTTTTAATTTTTTTTTCAACGTTTATTTATTTTTGGGACAGAGAGAGACAGAGCATGAACGGGGGAAGGGCAGAGAGAGAGGGAGACACAGAATCGGAAACAGGCTCCAGGCTCTGAGCCATCAGCCCAGAGCCCGACGCGGGGCTCGAACTCACAGACCGCGAGATCGTGACCTGGCTGAAGTCGGACGCTTAACCGACCGCGCCACCCAGGCGCCCCTGTTCTCAGTTTTTAACAGTCTCTTATGCTTTGGCTCTCTCCCACTCTAACCTCTTTTTTTTTTTTTTTTCCTTCCCCTCCCCCATGGGTTCCTGTTAAGTTTCTCAGGATCCACATAAGAGTGAAACCATATGGTATCTGTCTTTCTCTGTATGGCTTATTTCACTTAGCATCACACTCTCCAGTTCATCCACGTTGCTACAAAAGGCCATATTTCATTACCAAATAAAATTATTAATGTATCATTTATCTTGTGTTCTTCAAGAACTAACGGAACTTATTCCACATAATTGAAATTTCTAAATATGAAAAATTATATTATTTAACTGCTAACACTTAAAAGAATAGCACAGTAGTTAAGGATACAGATTCTAGATTCAGACAGAAGTGGTTTTTGTTACTTAATTTCTCTAAGACTCAGTATCCTCATCTGTAAATGAGGGGTAATAATACGAATCCCGTATACTTGCTATAAAAGTTAAATGTAGAGCTCTTAGTATAGTACATGGAATATGGTAAATGCTTGATTAAAAATCAGCTGTTCTTAGGGCACCTGGGTGGCTCAGTTGGCTAAGCGTCCAACTTCAGCTCAGGTCATGATCTCTGTCCATGAGTTTGAGCCCTGTGTCAGGCTCTGTGCTGACAGCTCAGAGCCTGGAGCCTGCTTTGGATTCTATGTCTCCCTCTCTCTCTGCTCCTCCCCTGCTCATGCTCTCTCTCTGTCTCAAAAATAAATAAAAACATTTAAAAAAAAATTTTTAAAGGTAGCTGTTCTCATTCTTTAGAATAATAAAACAATTTAAAGGAAATATTTTACATACCTCTATGCTTAAGCAAACAGCATAGTTAAATTAATTTAACTTGACTTGATGACTCAAAGATATCTTTGTAAACTTCAATCACTACCCAGAACTGAAAGTGTAATTACAGCTGCATATAGTATGAGAAATAGTGACAAGTGGAGAGTACCCTCAGGAAGTTTCTGAAACTTGCTTCTTTTTGAAAAGTTCCTGATATCAACTTACTTTTTGATAAGTTACTTAAAAAAAATAAATATTAAATAAGGATGGGAAAGTGTATTACTTCAGTACTATGTTACATGCCAGTCTTTTGGCAACACTAATTTTTAAATCAAAAGGGTACTAAGAGGATAATTTTCTAGGAAAAATTCCCTTCATTTGCATTGAAACATTCTTGATTCCTTCTCTGATAGTATAGAGTGGATAGATGGCATGTCCTATCTTATCAGCCTCTTTGATTTCATTTAACAATAGTTTGTTACTATTAGCCCACTGTTACAAGGGTCTGTGTTGAGTTGTTTTAAGAATTTCTCCACTTTATCCAAAGCTTACTAAATTTTTATTCTCAGAAAGAGAGAATAGCAGTTATCTCTCTAAGAAATCAAGACCAAATTTTCCCAAGATATCTTAAAAGTGTCACTTTAAGCAGTATTCCATATAAAGCAAAAGTCAAGTTTCCACTGTTACTGCTATAACAAGATCTAAAATCTACCCTATCATCAACTTTCTCAAAAGTTTTTGGGGTGATATTTCATATTCTGAATGACCCCCTCAGGTATAGGTAGAACTAGCAAGACCGACATATAGAAAAGTAGTAAAACTATATCTAAACACTAATCTTGCTTCCTCACGGTGAGGTCCAGAAGAGTGTCACAGAAATATATCTTTGCTCTCCTCAGGTTAAGATTTTGACCTGACTTTCTACTGACTGTGCCTATGTGCATTGTATCCCCAGGGAACTGTTCATTGGATTAACTCCTTAACAATCAACACAACACTGGAATCATCCAATTTGGAGGAAACCTTTCTTAAAAAAAAAAAAAAAATCAGCACAGGCTCTCAAAATGACAGGTGCATGCATGCAAGACCCCACTCCACCCCCATTGTCATTCTATGACGAGTCTCAAGGTTAGGAGATTGTAGACATTTTCTGTTGTGATTGTCCAGGGGTAGGATAAGATAAATGAGAAACATTTTTAACATCCCTACTGTCCTCATTATATAAACTACAAACAATAAACATTGACAAAAAGAACAAAATATTCTTCACTAGAGAGAACATAAGGGAAGAGTGCCTCCATCTTCAGAGGAAACATGCTTCTTAGATTCTCTGAGCAAATAGGAAAGATCTATTTATTAACAGGAGGACACACGTGAAGATAGGGTTGAGATGCACAGCTCATCGAGGCTCTCATTTTCTAATCCCACAAAGTTGCATTTTTCTAGGGGTATGTGATGCATTTACACCAACATAGAATGCAGGTCTATCTTCTTTCTCATGAGTCCCCTGGGCACTGATTTACAAACAAGTCTTAGAAAATAATTTGTGGGGGTGGGGGTGTCTAGGTGGCTCAGTTGGTTAAGCTCCTGACAACTTTGGCTCAGGTCATGATCTCATGGTTCGTGAGTTCGAGCCCCACATCAGGCTCTCTGCTGTCAGCGCAAAGCCTGATCTGGATCTTCTGTCCCCCTCTCTCTCTGCCCTTCCCCTGCTCATGCACACCCTGTCTCTCAAAAATAAACATTTAAAAGAAAAAAGAATGTTGGCAAGAACTCTGAGAACAAGAACTCAAGCTTTAGAGTCTAGCAGCCCTGGATTTGAATTCTAGCACACTTTCTGAAAGGTTGTATATGGCACAGAGGTTCAAAGTTAGGACTCTGGTCGCAGCCTGCCTGAGTTTGAATTTTGGTTCCAGGTTTACTAGCTGGTTACATGATTTGTCTGTTTCTCAGTTTCCTCATCTTTGAAAGAGAAATAATCATAGCACCTACCTCAGAGTGTGGCTGTAAGGATTCAGAGTTGAAGTCTATATAAAGCACTTATAACAGTATGATAAGTGCTTGCAGCTATTCTTATTTATTAGCTATGCAACCTTTAGCAAGTTATATAACCTCTCTGAGAACCACTCATTTCCTCATCTCTAAAATTAGAATTATAGGGTTGTGAGAATTAAAAGAGATAAAGCATGCAAAGCTGAGCATAGAATCTCATCACATAGTTGGTACTTAGTAAATGTTCACTCATTAGATCTGTTTATCTATCATTTAAAAACAGGAAGGTAAGCCATTGATAAATAAGTGATATGAGAATAACCGTAAAATATTCTACACTACCATGGTTTGTGCATGGATTTTTTTTTCTTGAACTGTGTTTACATTTCTACTCCCAGCCTTGAGCTATTTCTATTGATCCCTTGGCTTGAAATTTTTCCAGGTATTTCACTATTTTAATCTTGGAGACAGCATTCTTCATTCTTACTATATTTGCTAAAATAAGTTTTTGTCAAATGCTTTATAGAAATTAAAGACAATTACATTGTATTCATTTGCTATTTCTCTACAAAAACAGGAACACTCTTTCCTCCCAGCTAATAAGCTTTCTGGGTATCCTTAATGCACATGTAAGAAAGACATGGTACTGAACCTGGTCTGGTGCAGACACTTTCTTGGCTGTCCAAGGATCACAGTCATGGTACCTGGAATATAGGGCGAGCCCACAAAGCACTGAGCAGGTGAGGATTGCCCAGAGTCCCAGAAGATTGATGTAGAGAGACCTAAAGAAGTCAGCAAATGACAATTGTAATTTCCATCCTAAAGATTAGGAAACTTGTAACATAAACAGAAAAGACCTTCATGATTACTCAATAAATATACATTACCTTTTGGTTATCAAAACTGCTATCTATTTTATTCTAGCCTAACCTTCTCTTTAAGCTCTCAATCAACAATATATTTGGAAATACATGGAATAGATGGGGGTTTCTCTATTAAATAACTATATTCTCCTGGTCAGAGTTCCATGGGCATTATCAGCTTTATAATCATATGTAATTATATTACTTCAGAACTTCTTATCATGAAATAAAGATTTTTAATAGTCAACAGACCAGTAACCATTACTCACTTTCCTTTTAAAGGTAATGCAATTCTAAACTGCTAAACATTGTTAGCATCTACATTGCAACTCATCAAACTTGTTTAAATGTGGTTTGTAATATCATCTAATAAATGTGAAAGGCAAATCTGCATTCCTTGAACAGGTACCTTCCCAAACAATGTTCACCATTATAATACATGATGTGTGCTCTGGGAGAGTATAAAGGCTTATATAACATCACTGGAGTCAAACCTGAACATAAACGCTAGTTCGATCTATCATATGTGACCCTAGGCAAGTAATGTAGCCTCTGTGAACTTCAGTTTCTTCATTTATACCTACAGATAACAACGCCTACCTCACAGAGTTATAAGACTAAATGAAATAGTACATATCATAGAGCTTGGCATGTAATAACATTTGTTAAATGGTAATTATTGATATTATGAATATTAATGTCATTGAGTTCTATGTCTTAATAATCAGTTGAATAGTTAACATTTCTCTCTCTCAGAAGGTGACTATATTGTTCTCCCAGGGGTGCTGTACTGGATACTGATACAAGCTGCCCTAGGCTGAAGAGAAGTACAACACCCAATATCATGCCTCCTTCCCTGGGGCACCTGTGTCCAATGACTAGTGGATTCAGAGGTTTAAAGGACAAGTCCCCTCATCCTAATTTGGGACAAATCTGATGAGTCAGCCCAAATTTAGAGCTTCCCCTAAGGCCTTGGCTGAGAATGCATAACAATCCAAATTCTCCCTCCAGTCAACCCTGCTTCCTTTCCATTTTCTTTTACAGGTGGTGATTTCCTAACAGACGGTAGCATGCCAGCCTCCATCTCAGAGTCTGTTTCAGGAGAAGCCACCTTCAACAGGTGCCAAGCCACAGATTGCTAACCTTTTCCCTTGATTGACTAAATTTATTCTATGTTTTGTTATTGTCTAAAAATAGTGTAATAAGTGTATCTCATCTCCAAATCATCAGAAAATCTACACAGATGCTTTCCTGCTCTAACACCCTTGCTCATACATGGGTTTAATACTTTACTATATAGTCTTATTTGACTTTAGTGCCATTCAAATAGATTTCTTATCAACATTTAATACTGCCCCTGGTCAATCAATGTCAGTAGGTCTTAACTTTCTGGCTAGGATTCATTCTTACCAAGGAGCCAGTGTTAAAAAGTAAGAGAAAATGCATTTGCAACTACATGGATGGAACTGGAGGGTATTATGCTAAGTGAAATTAGTCAGTCAGAGAAAGACAAAAATCATATGATTTCACTCATATGAGGACTTTAAGAGACAAAACAGATGAACATAAGGGAGGGGAAACAAAAATAATATAAAAACGGAGGGGGACAAAACAGAAGAGACTCATAAATATGGAGAGCAAACTGAGGGTTACAGGAGGGGTTCTGAGAGGGGGGAATGGGCTAAATGGGTAAGGGGCACTAAGGAATCTACTCCTGAAATCATTGTTGCACTATATGCTAACTAATTTGGATGTACATTTAAAAAATAAAAAATAAAACAAATTAATAAAAAAAAGAAAAAAAGAAGTAGGAGAAAATGATTCCTCTGAGCTCAGGGATTCTGCCTTGTTAAGGAGACCCACTGGGCCGTTCCAAAGGAAATTGTTTTTTATTAAGAAAGCTCTAAAGCTCCAATTCTGGTCTTTTAGTTATAAAATTGGGCTTTTTGAGTTTCATGTTCCCAAAGAAACAGAAGAGTATGTGCACAATTAATTTGGGAGAGGCATCAGCTCTAGCATAGATTTAAAGTCCAGTGGATTACTGGAAGTAAGTATAAATTACATTCCTTCAAAGTTCCTAAAAATACCAGAACCCCTAAGCTCACTTTTGGGGTATTCTATATCCAGTTACTGTGCTGATTTTCTTGTAGATCTTTTATTACAGAATGTTCCAAAGACAGATCATGTTTAAACCAATTTACCCTCAATATATTGAGTTCTGACATGTGACATCACAATATTTTCATGTTTTCCCTTGAATAGAAATAGAATTGCCATTCCTCATCCTACTTTAATCATGCTGTTACTCTTAAGCTATTTGGAATTTTTAAGTTCCTAAATGCATGTGGGTCCAGTTAGCCTTATTTATCAGCATGGGGAATGGTAGTCACCACACTGATCTGAGGCTTCCTGAGAAAGAAGCAGCCACCATTTGTACTCTTTTTTCAAGCCATGATGGGCCTGAGAGTTCCCTGATCATGTTAGCCTTCTGACTTCTGGGCTATGTTCAAATCAATGTCTATCTGGAATGCTCTCCCACTATTCTCTACCTGCCCACATACGGTCATTATTCAGGATCTGCCTGCTTGAGAGGAATCTCTCACCCATCCTCTGCTTTCACATCCTATGATCTGAGATAGAAAATGGAATTCACATTTACTGGCCCCCTACCATGTGTGTGCTGAACACAGCATTTTACAATACCTCTCATGAAATATATAATATTTCTTATGCTCATTTTGTAAGTTCAGAAACTGAGATTCAGGGAGACTAAGTAACTTTCCCATGATCACTCAAATAGCAAGTGTTAGAGCAGAGGTATAAATCCATGACTATGTCTGAAAATAAAACACACCAACACATCCGTCAATATAATGTCCTTGACCATTTCTTCTAGCATTTTATCCTTCCATGGAACTGTTATACTTTTCTAGTGTTATTTCACTTTTTTGCATATTTGCATATATCTTCCTAACTAGATATTAAGGCTCCTTCATGATAAGAGCCATATATTTATAATTTTTTATCCTCCATAATTCCTTATACAAATAGATACACAATAAATGCATTATTTGATAGTACTTGTTTTAGTAAATAATTCATATAAATATTTCAAATTACCTGGTTTAAAATATACAGGACCACTTTGTTTTACTTGATCCTTTTATAACTAAGTATCATTTATCTCTTGGAATTTCATGATACATAAGACTTAAACCTGAGCAAGGTGTGACTAATGAAAGAATTTCAATAAAGACAACTGATGGTTATTAATGATTTCTATACCATAGTTTGACTTACATTTTTGCCTGGAATCTGCTTTTACAGGCAATATATCTCTGCACTTGGGATTGGTTGACACCATAGATGCTGGTCCATGTGAAGGTCCCTCCTATAACAATTGTCCAGAATGTATGTCTTTGCAAAGGGTTAGGATTAAAACTAAATGAAAAGAAACAGAAAACAAATCTGAGCTATCAGGAAAAAAAACTATAGAAAATTATCCTAGAATAGTTTTTGGAAGCAAGCAATGTATATCTATGTAAATAATGGATACATACATAAATATGTACAAATTTATTAAGTAATAAAAAAGGTAGAAATATTTCTAGCTTAAGTTCCGTGAAATAAAAGTGGATAATTTCAGAGAATTGGAAACTCTGGGTGGGACTGAGGAAAAATGAATGTTCTAATTATTCTGAGATTTTATAAAAATTTTCTCCTGTAGCTTTAGTAAATTGTTATTTAAACAAGTCTGCCATGCTGTAATTAGAGAAAAATATGAAACTAAAAAGAGAAAGCAATAAAGAGAGGGAATTTCCTAAGTGCACCCTAGCAATAGATATGGTACTGAAATGAACACAAAATTAACAAAATTTTTTGTTATACAATGCATACGTAATTCTTCTCCTAGCACATGTACAGTCAGACTTCTAATTTATATTCAAGATCAAGAACTCAGTTAGATAATGCAGTTTAAAGGCTTTTGCATTCTAAAATTACTATGTCAGTGTAATCATCCTTTCTTAAAATGCTGTGTGCACAAGCTAAATGCTAATAGTGAAAAGTCACTTTATGACATATACTTAAGCCCAAAATATTGTCACAAAGAAAGCTCAACTTCCACATTTGATATGCCTTTTAACTTTTCTTAATGTGTTATCTTAGAAGGAATAATTCTATTCATCCATGATATACAATATGAGCTTGACAAATTTCTGCAAAATTGGCTTTCAAAGAAACTTTCTAAAAATTGTGAAATTCTGCAAATCCATCTCAAATCTTATATTTAAGATTAGTTGAAGAAAGTATTCTAATTTTATACATATCCTGGCATTCTTATGGAAATACAAGAGCCTCTATTCCATTCTCTAACTTTCATATTAAAGTTTAAGAGTTTCAAGGGTGTTGACCCTTTATCCTACAGAGAAAGCAACTACTATATTAGCTAATGGAAATCAAGAGCCAAAAGGACTCAGCGAGCTACTTGAGGGAAGTAAGACAAGATTTAGAATAGACAATTTAGTGGTTTTAGGCCATATACAATATATATGACAACTATAGATCATACAGAAAATACCAACACAGAATCCTTCTCTTATCATCACCAGAGCAGATATTTTGCCCACCATATTCTCAAACATATCTGAATAACAAGGATACACAATAATGCTTTTCTTATTATTTAATGCTTGGCAGCCTCCAAAGTAAACATCATGAAAATGTCTAATCTTTTACTTTCAATAATCTCTCATCAATGTAAAAGGTGTCACTTCAATGCAGCAATATGGGTTGCCTTTATACACAGTGACAATTAACTTGCAGAAAAAAATTATTGGTTCCAAACCTTCTCCCCTCAATCCAAGCCTACTAGGAAGAGATTTGGGAGTAATCAAGATCTTCTGCGTGGCCACTGATTGTTTCTGCTTCTTGGTATCCATTCTCCCATCCTCTAGTAATGGCAACCCAAATACGCTTTGGGAAACAACCACTGCCCCATAAAATAGTCTAAGTGGTTGTCAATACAAAGTCCTGCTCTGCCCCAACTAAGGTATGGAATCATGCCCAAGCTAGGACAATTGGAGGTGCTCTTCCTTGGAATCTGAATCTTGAAGTAGTCATAGTAATAATAGAAAATAGTTGAAATTGATTTGTCATAATTCAACTGATCTCTGAAAATTAACATGTTGTCCCTGTCCAATTTCTGAAAAATCTCTTCTCAAACGTTAGTGCCATTTTCAAAAACTAGAAGAGAGCCACCAAGTAAGAAATGCTTTTCTTTTTTTCTTCTTGTCGGTGATTTCTGAAAAATCTCTTCTCAAACGTTAGTGCCATTTTCAAAAACTAGAAGAGAGCCACCAAGTAAGAAATGCTTTTCTTTTTTTCTTCTTGCCGGTGATTTCAGCTTGTGTGTCTCAAAGTAGGGCTTCTTAAAGAGGAAATATGCTGGTCCAAGTCAAAATAAGCCCCTTTCCACATTGAACATGATAACAAGAATGACACTACTGAACCACAATGGAAGGTATTTTAAATATTGTTTTAAGTTGTGTGATATATTTGCGATGAAATGTCTAGTTTTCCCACTGGTCTTTCTCCAGGAAACATGAATAACTGCTTAAGATATGCTATATTACACAATCTACTGACACTTGAAACATTAGTCATAAATTTTCTAGTAAATTTTCTAGAAATAACATATAATTTTATATAACATTTAATACATATATATAATTATGAAATATAATAATAATATACTATATATTGTTGGGGCAATATCAATAGAAAAATTCTCTAGGCTGCTTGAAACAAAAAACTATGAAAATGGCAGCATGGTCTTCTGGTGTTTTTCTCTTAAGAAAGGTTTCCTTTTCTTATTTCCCAACTATCTCTTCTCTAATTACCCTACCCTACCCTTTAACCAATTCCAGATTTAAATATCTGGAAGAAAATTACTCTTTTGCTATCAGTCCTTTCTCAGGAAGAAGGACCATTCTAAGTACCATGTAACTAACCAACTGACTGTTTCAACCCCTTAAAGACTTGGTGGAAACCCCTCACACATTAACTTGTCAGCTTCAATTTTTTGTACTATGTTCTTAGAGGTCTATTTGTTAGAGGTCTAATATAAACTTACTATTTCAATAAAAAGATTATTTTTATAGAAAAAAAAAGGACAATTCTATAGATCAGGAGGTAAATAGCAACTCACTTCCAGAAGTTCAATCTTCCACCATTATAGGCATCATTTAGAATAGTGCTGATCCCACCTTGAATCACTACAGCCTG
This sequence comes from Felis catus, assembly GCF_018350175.1. Classification (NCBI taxonomy): domain Eukaryota; kingdom Metazoa; phylum Chordata; class Mammalia; order Carnivora; family Felidae; genus Felis; species Felis catus. The sequence continues at coordinate 121,644,760 of NC_058374.1, forward strand.
TATAATCACAGATGCAAATCCAGCTACCATGATCCCAACTTGAAAAACATCTGTCCAGACAACTGCTTTAAGACCACCCTTTGAGGAGAAAAGTATATTAGGATTAATGCTTTTATCAGACATTATTAATAATCTACATGCTTATATGCTATGTTGGATAAAAATAATGAAAACATGGATCTGGGCCAAGAGGTACATTCAACGTAGATTGTAAGCTTGGGAGAACCTTCAAGAGAAGGTGAGATTTGAGCCAAGCCTTCAGACAGAAGCAGAGGCAAAGATGAAAGGTCATCCCAGAAGAGAAAACAGCATGGGTAAAAGCATAAAAAGTCAAAATACATAGCATGTTGAGTGTAGCCAGATATACATTTTGAAGCAAAGTGGAATGGTATAGGTAGATTGTTGGGAAGAAAATTCAGAGTCAAATTGCAAGAGGCATTTTCATGGACTTTATCCCATAGGCAGGGCTGATATCCAATCAAGTATGCATATAGAAGGTCATACCAGTTGTTGAAGTACTAAAATCATTTTGTACTAGCCACTACCAAAAACTTGCCAAGAGTCTCTCTCCAGTTCCTATGTCCTTGGCTGAAACATCCCTTCCCGGAGATCCCCATCTTGTAGAAGATCCAGCAACTAAAGCCTTAAGACCTAGTATGTCAGGGATGCCATGAGAGTTGCACCACTGCTAAGAACTAGCATCCATAATAATACCAGTGTCCATACTATATGGATGTTATATATTTTTACTGTAACTCCTACCTATAGGCAATGAGAAACTACCTCAGGTTTTGGAGCCTAGGAATAATATGAACACAACTATAATAATTTAGCGACAGTAAAGATGAATCAGAAGACAAAATTCAGGACCACTACAATGGTTCAGATAAAAGAAAGAAGTTTCAGTTATGATCAATGTTCTATAAAGAATCAAATTTTTCCCCAGATTGAATATTTCTTACAAAAAGTTACACTTGTGGGAGATAAGAGTAGGATATTACACATGAACAATGCAGTTTGCAGAACACAACTACTGGAATTTTCCATTTTGCAAAGCAAGCGGATAAAGTGAAAAGAGAAATAATGTCCTTGACATACCAGTGTGCAGTAGAATGTGCAGACCACACCTGTCGCCACTACTGCACCCCACAGATCAAATCCTGTGACTGTGAAAGGAAAAAAGAAAATGCATGAGTAACTGTGAAACGTGTATAATAAAAATACTTCTCAAAAAGTCATCATTAGGAATCTATATCATTTGTAGAGCACCTATCTTCTCCCTACCTCTCTACTCTTGCCTAAAACTAGGTCCAAATTTCATAAAATGTCCCCAAACAAGTGGAATTTAAAATTTTACTTGATGAGTTAAATGGACCTAGTTTCTACCCTCAGACAGCATCCCTAGATCCAACATTGGCTAAATAAAATACATGAGAAAGCATTTCTATTGTAATGAAGCTAAGAAACAACTTGATATTGTGAGGAAGTTAACCAGACTGAATGGGGTCATAGAGTATTGGTCATCATGGTTCAGTAAACACACTATTCTACCACTCCTTGAAATGAGTTGTGCATGTTACTAAGATGGAACCAAGAAGGAGAAAAGTTGTATAATTTGCCACCATCTACCTAAGAAGTGGAGAGGCATACTGTATTCTTTTTAAATGGAAGGATCACAACTCTACCCACAAATGTGATAATCTAGATAAAATAGACCCATTCCCATTCCCATTGAAAGACACAATGGGCCAAAAGTCATACAACAAGAAATAAATTATCTAAATGGGTCTATATCTATTAAAGAAATTGAATCAGTAATTAAAGACCTTCCAAAACAGAAAGCTCTAGGCTGAGGCAGGCTGACTGGTAACTTCTAACAATTTAAGGAAGAAATTATACCAATTGTCTACAACCTCTTTCAGAGAATAGAAGCAGAGGGAATACTTTCTAACTCACTCTATGACGCCAGGATTTCCCTAATACCAAAACCAGGTAAGACATTGCAAAGAAACTACAAACCAATATTTCCCAGGAACACCGATGCAAAAGTCTTCAACAAATTGAGGATCAGCAAATTGAATCCAAAAAAAGTATAAAAAGAATTAAACACCATGACCAAGAGGGATTTATCCCCAGTATGCAAGGCTCGTTTGATATTTTCAAATCAATTAATGGAATCTATCAAATTAACAGACTGAAAAAGAAATATCACATGATCATATCAAAAGATGCAGAAAAAGCATTTGACAAAATCCAATATCCATTCATGATAAAAACTCTCAATAAACTAAGAATAGAAGGGAACTTTCTCAACTTGATAAAGGCTGTCTACAAAAATCCTACAGCTAACACCCTATTTAATGGTGAGAGACTCAAAGCTTTCCCACTAACATCAGGTACAAGACAAGGACGCCCTCTCTCACTATTTCTTCTCAACATTGTACAAGAAAGGAAATAAATGGTATATAGATTGGAAAAGAAGAAATAAAACTCTCTTTGTTCACAGATGACATGATGATTGATATTAAAAAAAAACTCCTGGAACTAGTGATTATAGCAAGTTTGCAGGACACAAGGTTAATATACAAAAGTCAATTGTTTTCCTATATAATAAATTAGCCTCAAATGTGGTAACTTTAAGATGTGCCTTGATTCAAAGCCAAGGCAGGAGCACAACTGGAGTAACTCAGACATGCATTCATTGTGGAGTGGGCATGTAAAATGGGTACATTCATTTTTAAAAACTATTTGCCAGTTTCTCTTAAATTTTGTACATGAACCTGCCCTGAGCTGGGTCATAATAGGTGTATGTTTAACTATACTGCTCCCAGGTGTTCACCCACTAGAAATAAAAACGTGTGTCAAAAGAGAATCCCCAGACACACGCTAACGTTCTACAAGACGATCAAACTTGGTCTTGGTTATTGATGAAAATGACCCCACTGCTGATGACGGCAATGCTGCTGTAACCAAAGAGATGCTGCTCCTCCTGGGGGATGGTGACACGTCACGCATGGAAGAACTGGAGTAAGCGCTGCCCCAAGAATTACTTGTACAGGTATTCAATACTTTATCTTCATTCCCCCTGATAATACATTCAAGGATGTTTTTCTTCATTTTTGTTAACATTTTAAAAATCTGTATGGCAGGACAAGAACCACTTTATGAGGGTGATGCTGTGATAAGTAGGAACTAAAACCCAGCTAGTTTTCCTTTTCTATCTAGTTCCCTGTTGGCTTATTTTAACAGGACAAGGTAGCATTTGTTGCAAGATGTAAGTAACCTAGCGTTAACTGCATGGTCTGAAGTGTTTGGCTACCTAGCAGATTCCTTAGTAAGACCAAACTTTTTGTAACTGAAGTGTTCTGAGCTATCCCTTGATGTTTAAAAGAAAAATATTGGTTCAAATACCTTTCACCTTCTAGGATCTACTTTTTAAATCTTCTATCCCCTGAAGTCGTCTACTACATGTCACAGGCCTCTAAAAACTAGTATGTTAAACTGAACGGACTTGATGAGAGTCACTATCTATAGAGCTTGTTTTCCAAAGAAAAACATTGTTTGAAGTAGCAAAATTACAAGCCTACATAGGTATGTTATAAAGCTGTTCAAAAAGTAACTCAGCAAGTTTTGTGAGTGAAAAAGTAGTGCTCAAGTCACATTCTGCTTTGAGGTTGTAACAAATACAAAGCAAGACAAAACAAAACCTGAACAAGAGTGATCTTAGTAGCTCTAATTCAGAGTAGCCTAAAACTGGAAACAATCCAATGCCCATCAATAAGAGAATGGATAAACAGATTTTGGAGATGCATATGATGAAATACAATAAAAAGAGGGAAAATCAGGGATATCTGAACACTGACTTCATATTGATGATATCAAAAAAATGATTTTAATATTTTAGATATGAAAATGGTATAGTTGTATTTGCAAAACACATGCTGGTACAAACTTCCAGTTATAAAATATGTAAGTCCTGGAGGTGTAATGTACACCATGCTGACTATAGTTAATAATCCTATAATGCATATTTGAAAGTTGCTAAGAGAATAAATACCAATTTGCTCTCATCACAAGAAAAAGAAATTTTTTAAATATGTATGGAGACAGATGTCAACTAGACATTGTGGTAGTCATTTTGCAATACATACTAATATTGAATCATTATAGTATAATACAATGTTATATGTCAATTTTACCTCAGTGGAGAAAAAAAAAGCATATCCTTATTTTTAAAAGACCCTGAATTCAGACGAAATGATAAAATATCTCAGATTTACAGGAAAATAATCTAATGAGTGAAACAGAGTGAATTAAACCAAGAGTTGATCATTTTTAGTGCAGTTAAGGATACACTAGAGTTTACTATGCTATTCTCTTTTTTCTAGTATATGTTTGAATTTTTCTATAATTTTTAAAAAAAGTAAAAAGAAAATGATCAGACCCAAAGAATGTTAAGATCCCTTTCAGTTAAACAAGTTTCTCTGGAGCATCTGTTGCACAGCCAGTACTATATTTATGCTGGTATATACTGCTTTGGTCACAGTAAAATACACAATTGATATTCAAGCGGTCAAAATGCAGTCTCGGGTCCTAATTCCTAGTGAATGGCACAATAACCTGATAAGATCTGAGTCCTCAATTTCTTCACAGATGGAAAGCAGTACTCTCTTACTGCCATAACTGTACTTTAAAACCCTAAAGCCAACATCTTTAGTTACACTTAAGGCCAATAGGTAACTTATGAAGCTTATAGTCAGCTCTTTATACACGAAATTGACCCACTCATGATGTTGGTAATATTGACATGGAACATGCCTGTCATTCAGAATTCAAGAGCACATTATATCATGGAATTCTTCTTTGTAATGATATAGTTATACTTTATAAACTTAGGTTATAATTACTATCTGTCTATCATGAAATCAAGAAATGAGAGTGTGGATTTAGCAGGGTTCTTCCATTTTATATTAACTCACAGGAACCGCATCACATTTTTCCCATCAAAGTCCACTTGTCCATTTTACAAGGCAGTTTTAGAGATAAATTCACATCTGATTGTTAAGAATTCAAAGGATATGGGGTTCCCCGAAAGCCTTTTGCAGATAAGACTAACAAACAGGCATCTTTGGTTCAGTAAACTATTCCAGTTCCATGGCTTTTATCTGCCCAAATCCAAAGGGTAGTTTGTTGATCAGCACCATCTTCATACATTTGTTTAAAAGGATACTATAGCCATCTTTCATTGTGTCACTAGGAAAGATTTGATATTTCAAGTCACACAGATCTCCCTCTCTTGAATTTTGGACCATGTTAGAAATGGAAAGAAGAAAAGTTTCTCTCCCTGCCAGATTTCATGATGGAACTGAGCTGAGTAACACAGAAGCCTCTTGACTATGGGCTCCTGGGTACAGCTACCAAGGAAGAAAGTGCAGCCATTCATGACTTAGACTACAGGGGGCGTTCATTCTGAAGGAATGGAGCGTGGCTGGTTGGTACATCCAAGATTCACTCCTCAGTGAGGTCTGCCCTGCTATTAATCATAGATCTTTTGGAGCTATTGACCCAGGAACTCAAAGAAGCTGCTAGAGTAAACACTTAAAGCCATCTTGCTCCCCTCAAGTTGATGCAGGTTACTGGAGGCATTCCTCCATCTTCCCCCCTCCCCAAGGAGAGAATAAAGTCTATTTAAAAATGAACCCCCAAATGTGGTGACATAATTGTTAACTCTAAAATGTACCTTGATTCAAAGCCAGGGCAGGGGCATAAATAACAATTCCAGTATAGAGAATCTAGGGGAAAAAGAAAACCAAATATACTGTATGAATTATAAAATAAAATATTAATTTTTTATAAACTCAATTATGAATTAAAACAGTAGTTTCAGTATACATGATAAAATCTGTAACTTGAAAATGTTATTTAAGTGAAGCTGATTCTTCTTTACCGTTTGTGATGTGGTCATAGATTACCGAAATCTTTTATGGCCAATTTTGTTAAAAATACGGACTTCTCAAAAATAAAAAAATAAAAAATAAAAAATAAAAAAATAAAGTAAAAATATGGACTTTTCACATGGTGCTCAGTGCAGATAGTCATTGATCCATCAACTGAAGCTTGAAATCAATTTTCCTCGATCTAAACAATTAAAAGGAAAGAAAAAAATACAAGCCTAAAATAAAAAACAAAGATGGTTCCTCATTCATATGCCTTCAAACTATTGTTAATCGCTGCATACTAAAATTGGGAAAAACAGTAATAATTTTGGAAACTGGTTTCAAAAAGTTTGCATGCTAATTAATTAAACAAAACTATAAATTTGAACTTAAAAAAACCCTGAAAGCCAACAAAAACTATATTCCATCTTTTTGATATTCTATATTATTTTTCATTCATATATCTAACAAATATTTATGAATCTGGGGCACAGTAGTATGATAAATGTGGTCTTTTTTTCTCAGGATATTATTTTCACTGCATTAGATTTTTCAAATACTGTATATCGTATCCTGTATATTCATATATATTCTATGTGATTTATTTTATAAAAACATATGGTTCTATGATTCTCTGTGATTCCATGTTTACTCTATAAAGACAAATGATGAAAAAAGCCATATTATGTAGTATTTGAATGTTTGATTATACTACGTGGATAGGTCAATGGAAGTAAGTCCTTCAAGTGGGAGATGGTAAAGCTTTCTTCTTTTTGTAGTAATGAACTTTCCACAGTCATTATCCGGACCAACTTGAAAATTTGAAAACGTGACCACAGGCCACCTTCTTGACACTTGTTCCACACTTTTCATCTCTGTAGGCATTTCTAAAAATGATCCAAAGAGGAACTAAACAGTTGGTAAATGCAAGATACTGACCTCAATTCTTTGTCGGAATCTCTACCAGACCCCAAAGGGCTCCTTCCTTTTACACTGTAAGTGTTAAGGACCAATCTAAGTTATGCAATTTACAGAGATAAAAAATGGAGTCAAGTTAAATAATTTACAAAGGCACTCTGTTATGCTATAGCAAATGCTTAGGGTTGCTTGTGATTGGAGAATTGAATTACCAATAGGGATGAGAATGAAAACTCCTTCCTAGATCTCCATTAACAAACCCATCCCTCCAAAAAGCATTTACCTGTCAAAAGGAAGATCGATATAAATGATGTGACAATAATCATGACAAGCCTCCAGCAACCTGGATGAAGACTGGGAAGTGTTCTCTGTCATTCACTGCTTGGCAAATCTTTGCTTTCCATTTGTGGCAATCAGTAAATCTATATTTGCATTTACTTATATTACCTGACTTGTACTTGGCTTTAAAAACTTCAGAGTGCATAGTTCTGTTGTTTTATACTCGATGACCACTTCAATTGGGGCATAAGTTTCTGCTTTTTAAAAGAGAGCACTGATTCACTTTTGTAAGCATGCTTTCAAGCAAACGAAATTATTTCCTCGTGTCTTCCTATGTCAGTTAATTTTTACAAACCTGTACTCAACAAGCTGCAAAACACTATGAAACATACTACTTGTTTTCCCTTTGTTACAATTCCTACCATCAGCTCCTACAGCTCCTTCAAATATCTTTGTCATTTCAGTAATGATGACATCTCAGTCACTTAGGTGGGCAGAAGCAGAGATGGGAGAGGAAAAAAGCATGTGCTCCTGAAGCAACATGACTGTTAGTTGATTAATGTAATACTTAGCATTCACTTGAAACATTCTGTTTTCCAAGAAGTGGGGCATTTGCTGAAACACGGTTTAATGATCTTAAGAGTTGATGCTGTATAACAGCAAGTGTTTTTGCTTTTTTGTCTCCTATTTTCAACATCTCTTTCTTATGTTTCATTCATTTGCCAAATAAGCTTGGCCCAGGTGCCTTAGTTCAAACATTTCAGATGACAAAAGGTAAAACAAACTAATGGAGAGTAACTTACCGTTAGAACAATGAAGAGGATTGTTCCACAGAGACGAACACATTTGTTAAATCGAAGCTCTAAATACTGTTTCCAAAAAAGTGAAAAATGGTTAATACGCAAAAACTTTATACTGTTGTGAAACATCAGCTCCTCAAGAAGTAAAGGGGTTAGAAATTTAAAGCAACCTCATAAGATTTGTATTCTGTATTCCTACTTTACTACTCTTTTTATTTATATACGGCAAAATTAACTCTTGTTTTAAAGTGCAGTCCGTTAGGTTCTAATACATACAGGACAATTCCATCACCACCAGAAAACTCTGTTATGTTGTTCCTTTGTAGTCAAACTCTCCCCCTACCCCTAAACCTTGGCAATCACTGATCTGTTCTCCATCCCTAGTTTTGACTTTTCAAGAATATATATAAGTGGATTATATTCTTCATTTATAGAATGAGCAAAGTGCCATTCTCCCCTTTGTCTTGGTATGTACTTTAGATATTTCCCTGATCCATTTGGGAATCAACCTTTCCCACTGCAGGCAATTGTGATGGAACTGTCTATCAAGGTGCCCTGCCTCTTCTGACCAAGGGATGGTCATATGACCCAAGTTCAGGCAATCAGCTTCTCTCTCCAATGTATACTTAAATCTTAGAGGCATAATATAAAGACAGAAAATGGCTGGAGCAAAAGAGGACTGATCCTGACAGTGGCCTGAAGAGGCCATCCTGGCTTCCATCCTTTTCATCCATCCTCCCAAATAAATTATTTTTTATTTAAATCAGTCTATGTCAGTTTCCATTCGGGGCCAATGAACAACTGCCAATTCTTCCTACTTTCCTTGACATCTTAAAATATAATCTGCTTATCTCCTATAGTATATGTCATAATATATTATAGAGTTAGAGTCACAGAATTTTAGAGCTGGAAGAAAGCTAGGTTCTCATTCTCTAACTTGAATATTACTCATGTAGAGAGAATTTTAAAGCTGAAAACAAGTCTTTTCATAGAGCAGGGGAAAAGAAAGAGGAAGGAAAAATTGACATTAAGTAATAATCAGAGGCAAGGACACCAGATATTTTTGCTCCATAATCACAGGTGACAGTTGTAGAGTACTTGCTATATACACTGTCCTTCCAACAATTCCCAGAGGCCAGTACTACCCATCAGAGCAGAGGGCACTGGGGTTCAGAGAGAACACCAAAGTTGCAACCTAACAATTCTCACAGCCACAATGCATGTCTAGGACCATTTGATGCCGAAATCTTGGCAGGGAACCACTACATTATTCCAAATAAATAGGCAAACTGACCATGTCTCTAAGACTCAGAGTGAGCGGGTGGCACTGACGCATGGTAGGACCTTCAAAAAACAACTAACAGGTAAAAAACACACAGCACAGCATAGTTTTGGGGAGGAGTTCCAGCCCTTGACCCAGTCCCAATCATGACTCCACAAGCTCGGGGAAGTCACTGGAAATCTTAGGCTCCTCCTCTTGAAAATGAGGATCACAGTACTAATTCTTTCCCCTCTTACTTTGCAGGGCTTTGGAGACTATCAAGTGATATAAATGGATGGGGAAATATTGTAACTTGTTATTCAAAAGTAAGACATTAAAAATTGGCATCCTGGGGCGCCTGGGTGGCTCAGTCGGTTGAGCGTCCGACTTCAGCTCAGGTCACGATCTCACGGTCCGTGAGTTTGAGCCCCACGTCGGGCTCTGGGCTGGTGGCTCAGAGCCTGGAGCCTGCTTCCGATTCTGTGTCTCCCTCTCTCTGACCCTCCCCCATTCATGCTCTGTCTCTCTCTGTCTCAAAAATAAATAAACATTAAAAAAATTAAAAAAAAAATTGGCATCCAAATCCACAGATAAATATAATGCATAATTATAAACATACATATGTATTCAAAATAAATACATATGAATAATATATATAAATACATATAATTCACAAAAATACATATATATTTAGGGATTATAGGTTATATACATATACCTAGACAACTCAGTTCCAACACACAGATTTTGTGGATCCAGAAAGATCCTGAAGAAGTGGTGAACGAAATTGTATTCCTGCATTACATTCTTATCTGTGGGTCTGGAAGTGGCTAACACCTATCAGGCCTATACTTTAAAAGCAGTGATAAATAGATAACAGATATGCTTCTGAATAGCCAATTCTAGCTAAAGAAATATAAGTAGGAAGAGATTTCATATTTGAGCAAGAATACCAGGGTATATCACCCAGCGCTGGACTTCTTATTCTGTGTAGGTGGTGCCCTCTGAGGCATATATAAACAAATAGAAAAGAGTTACAGGAGAGTGTTTGCTATGGCCAATCGTCAGGGACAAAGCATGTTATCTTAACTTCCCTGACCCCAGCTGCTGGGCACCCACCAGTCATGCAAGCTGCCAGCGTGCCCACAACTCTGTGTGTTCTGTTCTACTTCCCTTGTTCTCTCTGTACTCTTGTAAGCCCTGCTTAAGGGTTATAACAGACTCACCAGAGGCTTCAGAAGCAGCCAGTATGCACCACTGCACAGCCTCTAGGCATGTGTCTACTTTGCTTCACACTCTTATGTAGCCTAACTTACTCTGAGTCTCTCTGTCTGCAAAATGGGACTCTCTTAGCACTTCCCTTATAAGGATTGTTTTAGTATTGAGTCAGATAATGTATGTGTGTAAACCATGCAGCCCAGTGCCACACATGTATTAAACATTCAGTAAACATTAACTTCTTGCCATTTTTAGCTGGAACTCTGCTAACAGCCTCCACCGCTGGAAACGTATGGGTAATCTCTTTCTGGTTGAATTAATGCTGCTGTCCTGAGGAGGCATGGGTCAGTGCTTACGAGAGGAGCATTCATCTCTGGGGACTGAAGTCCTCTTGCCAGGTTCTTCAAACCCTTTCTGAGTTTTGGAGTTGGTTGACTATAGATCAGAGCTCACAGACTCAAACTGCCTAAGGACTCATAAAGTAATATACACAAGTGGATTGGCCAGGTGTTCATATGTTAAAATGTTGGACTATTCCTCACATCCACTAAGAAATATGTCCTCTCACATCTCTCTCAAAACCAAGTACTCCCTTCACCCTGTCCATGTTCCCTTTTGCATTTTTGAGAAAGACAAAAATGCAGATAAAGATTTCTCTATCATGAGAAAGTAACCATGCAGCTACGAGAATTAACAGGAAGTGAGAACAATGGCTGTAAAACTGGGAATTGATCATGGAATTCACCCCAGGGAATGTGAGCCCAGTGTCACCAGGCTTCTAAATTTTCAAAAGAAGCTAGAATCTGGAATTGTATTTGACTTCTCAACATCATAAATGCTAAATTAATTTTCTTTCAAAACACTTTAAGGGTCAAAAAAAAAAAAAAGACAGAAAATTAAGATTGGCCTGGGGCAGCCAGTTTGTTAATTTTGAGCAAAACAGAGAAATTCCATTCTGCTCCCTTCTGGGATGATGACCGAACTCTCCCAAACACAATGACCAGAGTGAGTGGAAGGCATTGCTGCCCCAGGGGTGCCTCGCCCTGGATGGCATCACCACAGCCCAGGCAGTTTGTCACTAACACTTGTTGTGCCATTGAGGCCCCGCAGCCAGCACCAGTTGAACCAGCCTCACTAGGAAACCACCGTCCAGTGGCTCTGGACTGGAGCAAAAAGTACCTGAACTTAAGGCTAAGAATGAGTGTCAGAGCCCTCTGGATAATGACCTGTGCGAGAGGAAACTTCTGCAGGTTTGCCCATGTGCCTCATGGGTTAGTGCCTGGATAAAGAGACCACTAAGGGTGCTGAACTGCACCCCCACCCCGCTCACATTCAACAGTTCTTTAAATTAAACCAAACATTCCCTCCCTCTCCAAAGCCCTTTCCTGCAGACAACTGGAGAAAACCTATAACCAATGGAGCTGTACAGCAGGAAAGATGGTTTTATTTATTGATTTAAATTGGAGGGGCGCCTGGGTGGCGCAGTCGGTTAAGCGTCCGACTTCAGCCAGGTCACGATCTCGCGGTCCGTGAGTTCGAGCCCCGCGTCAGGCTCTGGGCTGATGGCTCAGAGCCTGGAGCCTGTTTCCGATTCTGTGTCTCCCTCTCTCTCTGCCCCTCCCCCGTTCATGCTCTGTCTCTCTCTGTCCCAAAAATAAATAAACGTTTAAATAAATAAATAAATAAATAAATAAATAAATAAATAAATAAATTGGAGTTAGTTAACATACAGTGTAGTATTGGTTTCAGGAGTAGAACCCAGTGATTCATCACTTACATATAATACCCAGTGCTCATCCCAACAAGTGCCTTCCTTAATCATTTTTCCACTGAGAGAAAAGGCAGAACTGTTTAAGAACCTTTCAGCCAAATCTTCCTAGCTATCCCAAGATAACCACGTCTGCTACTGTCACCACAAATATTTATGGCCCACGTTTTTTCCAGCACTCACCCAGCCCCAGACACTATTCTGAATGTTACCCTTGCATCATCTCATTTAATCCTCCCAACAACTAGATGAGGTAGTTGGTATTATTATTTTCATTTTGAGATGAAAGAAATGGGCACAAAAGGTTAAATAAATCATTCAAGGTTACCCAGCTAGTAAGGGGTAGACTCTGATCTCAAATGTAGGTACTGGGACAGGAATTACAGCACCTTACCCACTTGGGCATGTGCCTCTGGAGGGTGTGTGTGTGTGTGTGTGTGTGGAGGGGCAAGGAGGGGAGACTGCGCAAATTCTTCCCAGACGATCCTGGGAAAGTGAGTGGTGCCTATTGACCTGGAACAAGGGGATTCCTTTCAAGGAGGAGAGGCTGAGATTTGAACAACTTACCCTCCCCCAGATAAAAAGTTTTTAAATCTTTCCCCTTGACTCGGAATCAAAGATGTTAAAGCAGAAAGCGCCTTAGTGAGCACTAATCCAAATCACTCCGTTTACTTTGGAAGCCTCTCTTTGTCAGTGAGCTCCTGAGAGCAAATTCCAAGATATTTGTGGCCTTCACAGGACACCTCTCCCCAAAAGGGGAGGGCAGGGGAGGTAATGGACCTGGACAGGGAGATATTTCGATGTGGTGGTGAGTCTGCCCCCAGGAAAATCCCTCCAAGAGCCTGAAAAGTCCTGTCCCCTCCGCTCCCCCCCCCCCCCCAACCCACCCTCACCCTTTACCTCGTAGGTGCTGGTAATTCCCAGTTTGTAGAACACCGGGAGGAAGACCTCCGCGCTGATGGCCACCACAAAGAAGTAAGTGATGGCAAAGATGCTGAATATGGCCCCAAAACGGTAGACCTCCGAGGGTGTGCCCAGGACGGTGACGGCCGACATGAAGCTGGCGGTGAGGGACAGCGCCACGGGCACGGCTGTCATGCTGCGGCCGCCCATCAAGAAGTCCTTGGAGGTCTGCTGGCCGCCCCCCGCGAAGGCGTAGTAGATGCCGATGGCGGCGGAGATGAGCAGCATCGCGGCGAACACCACGTAGTCCCACACCACGAAGGTGCCGATGCCCCGCGGCGCGTCCATGGTCGCTCGGTCTCCCGGGTCCTGCGTTCCAACCGTGGCCCCGCGGCGCACAGCCCGAGCCCGAGCTTTACCTCTGCGGCCGGGCGCTCACTTCTTATTCCCCGCGCCGCGGGCGCGGCAGGCGTGGCGCCCGCGGGGATTGGAGGCGTCCTCCAGGTATCGGTCCCCGCCGGCTCCGAGCGCCCCGCGAAGGGGGGGACGTGGCTAGGCGCGGAGGCCTCTGCACCCACCGCAGCCGGCCGAGCTCGTCTAGCCACGCCAAGCCCTCACCGGGGTGCCGGGCTCGGGGTGGCCGGGGTCGCCGAGCGCCGCGGACACCTGGGAGAACTGGCGCCTCCAGCCGCGTCCCGCGAATCCGCCGGGAGCGCTGGGCCTAAATGTTACCAGGTGGCACCCGAGGGGACGCACCATTTAAATAAACAGGCGACCGATGGCGGAGCGCGGGTCGAAGGTCAGTTGTAACACTTGTACTTTTCGCTTTCCGGTTCAACAGTCCGGGTCCTTACAAGAAGATACACCTGGGGTTTTTACATTGCCTTCTTTGATAACTTGATGGGCGTTTCAGGTGACAGTGTGCGGTGAGCTGAGGTTCCAGTCCTTAGGCAGGTAAGCAATTACAAAGGAGAGGAAGAAATCTGGGCTATTGGTGACTTTTTTTTCTCCTTTAAAGAAAATATTATTTAAATTTTAGTTAACATACAGTGCAATATTATTGGTTTCCGGTACCTTTTCATTCAATAAACATCTCTGATCCCTACAATCTCTCCTAAATATGATAGTTTCTATTGTATTAATGGTTTAAGGAAGACTTAAACCCTGTGACATATAACATGCTTGGTACTTTATACATTAACTAATGTAATTCTTACAATTACTCTTGAAGTAGGAATCATCTCCATTTCTTAAAGGAGGAAACTGGCTTAGAAAGATTAAAACACTTGCCAGGGGGGCGCCTGGGTGGCTCAGTCGGCTAAGCGTCCGACTTTAGCTCTGGTCACGATCTCACGGTCCTTGAGTTCTAGCCCCGCGTCGGGCTCTGGGCTGATGGCCCAGAGCCTGGAGCCTGGTTCCGATTCTGTGTCTCCCTCTCTCTGCTCCTCCCCCGTTCATGCTCTGTCTCTCTCTGTCTCAAAAACAAATAAACGTTAAAAAAAAACAAAAACAAAAAAACACTTGCCAGGAAATGGTGGGGACTAAGATTTTTATTCAAGGTCTCATATCAGAATTCGTTCTTTTAATTGCAATGCTATGCATTGTAGAACCCAAATGTAGATAGGTGTTAAATATAGGCATAAATATGTACACTTACGTGAAGACACCTGAAAGCATATGGAAAACAAGGTCATTTCCAGTATCAGTACTCAGGACATATTTTAAGTGGCTTCCCTTGAAATATTACTAACAATACATGACTCATGCTTGTAAAGCAACATGACTCCCAGGTTTTTGCTCTGAAATAGACCCTCCAGTCAAGTGTGCCCTGGCATAGGTCTATTTCAGGCCAACCTTGTTCATTGTCATACATCTTTATAATTTACCAGGTGATCCTTCATAAGCAATACACAAAATGCATTTAGCCCAGCCCAGAATGTAAAGAAAACTATACCAGGTTTTATTTTTTGTGAACTGACATTGTTTGTATAATATTTTTAAAGGGAAATAAAGAAGGAAATGGAAGCTAAATCCAAGTAATTCAATCACTTACACAAATATGTGGCTTGGACTTATGTCCCAACTGTGTGAAATTTACTATCTTTGCACTTATGATTTTCTCCTGTTCTCACTGCCTGGCACTCAAACTCATCAGGAAACAGCATCTTACAAGCTTTAAGGTACAGCATCCACTGTATCTAGGGCTCTTCCATCTCCACCCAGAACTACGGTGCTTTACTTGCAAGGACAGCTCCTATCAAGACTCACTGAGCACCACCAGTGTACCTCACCCCAGTTAGTGTCCTGCCAGAGGACTGAGATGACATGGTCTCTAGAGGTGATGGGCTCTGCTTACATAAAGAGGTGCTCTGGTAGTAGTGGAGAGACAAGAAGTCTTCCCATCTACTTTTTAGGCATTTCCTTTTCAAGTGGATCACAAAGTATGTTTTTAATCCAGTTAAATGTGACCTCCTAGCAACTCAGCCTACACTATCTAGCCCTTGACTAGCTCTCAGGCATCTTTTCCTATCACTTTTTTTCCCCCCTACTTGGTCTACTATCTTTTCACTGTTCCTGGAACATGTCAAGCCTGTTTCTATCTCAGGACCTTTGCATGTGTTTCATCCTCTGCCTTTAATGTTCTTCCTTCAGATATTATCATGACTCCCACCCTCACTTCATTCAGGCATCTGTTCAAATGTCACCTCCTCCAAGAAGCCTTCCTTGACCACTCCATCTGAAAAGTGTATCTATCACCTTCTACTCCTTCACCTTGCTTAGTTATTCTCCAAATACTTTGTGCACTCTGAAATTGTTCTGTCTTTACTTTGTCTTCTCGCACTGGAATAGACGCTCCATGAAGGCAGGGACTTTATCTGTTTTGTTCATCACTATATTCCCTGGGTGTAGAACAGTCTGGTATATAATAGTCATCTAGAAAATTGTTGAATACATGAATAGACGAAGGAAAGGATTATTAGAAAATCCTCTCAAATATATTGACTCAGGCCTATTTTTAATGTTTCAAATTTCATCTTTTTCTATGTTTTCAAAGACATTTGGAGGAGGTTGTGGTGCAGACCCCCCTACACACACATAGTGAAAAATCCACGTATAACTTTGACTCCCCCCAAACTTAACTACTAATAGATTACTATTAAGCAGAAGCCTTAACAGATAACATAAAGTTTATCAACACATATTTTGGATGTTGTACACATTATATACCATATTCTTACAATAAAGTAAGCTAGGGAAAAGAAAATGTTATGAAGGAAATCAATAGAAAGATAAAATACATTTGTAGTTCTGTACTGCATTTATTGAAAAAAAAATCCATGTATAAGAGGACCCACAAAGTTCAAACCTGTGTTGTTCAAGAGTTACCTGTACTTATAAACACATAAAAGTGTATAATATGCCTATTTATGTAATGCCTTGCAACTGCACAGTTCATAAAAGTTTTATAAGTATATTCACATTTAATATTTTGTGAAAAATGGTAGTTTAAACCACAATAGGTACATATATACTCCCCCCCAATCCCCTTTTTAGTGTTTTTTAAAATTTATCAAAATATCTTTTCTCCCAGAAAATCATTTGGTGGCCCTCAAAATTGTTCGCCTGCTACATCTGAAGGCCATAGACATAGACATTGAGAAGTGGGCCAACAGAGCCAAACAGATTTCCCCAGACTGAATTTTTTTTTTTTAGTTCATTTATTTATTTTGAGAGAGAGAGAGAGAGAGAGAGAGAGAGAGAGAGAGAGAGAGAGAGGAAATGCACAGGAGGGACAGAGAGAGGGGAGGAGAGAGAGAATCCAAAGCAGGCTCTGCACTGTCAGCACAGAGCCCAATGGGGAGCTCAAACATGAGATCATGACCTGAGCTGAAATCAAGAATCTGATGCTTAAGCAACCAACTGAGCCACCCAGGCACCCTGGGAATGAACTGTATATGATTCACCTCATGCGACTGGGAAATGTTTATTTGCCACCTATCCTAAAATAAGGAAGCAAGAATGGAATTTATATTGAAAATTACAGCATTGCATGATTAGTTACTTTACTGCTTTTGGAGTAACATTATCGAATATAGGAATTTTTCTGAATGGCCTGTGTAATTTTTTTTTAAAGCAAAATAGCTAGAGGGAAGCCAACGAGAATGGACTGATACATGAATTATTTTCAAGTGGAAAAAGGACCTTGAATGCACTATTTGTTATAGCTCATGTGAGGATAGAAGCCGGTCAAAGAGTTCCTGAATTTTCACAAGAAGACATAACCATTCCTGTGCATCTTACAACACGGCCCCCAATTTTTCTCTCCCCTCTATGATTCCTTTCACTTGTAAATGATCTTATCCCGTTTCTTCATATTATAATCATACCCATAATTTAAGGTGGACTCAAATTGTCAAAGTTTTTCATGAAATGTTTTACTACTCCTAATCCTACCTGTTTCACAACCAGCTATCTTTCCTTCTTTAGCCCTCTTAGCATGTTTATACTCATTTGTTGGCCTTTATGGTGGTACAGTATTGCAGTTGTTTTGACCAAGGCCTTAATGCAGGAATATCTTAAGGATTCCATGAGTCCAAAAGCAGGAACTGGAAAGCCATCTACATGTCTGCCTCAGTTTTTCCTCTTTCTCCAGATGCCTTCTCTGCATTGCCACAGGTACATGGTCAAAAATGTCCAACCCAGTGCTTATCTACACTTAATTCAGTAGACAGCAGAGACCCATTAGCACCTTTGAATTCTAATTTTAAATTGCTGGGAGAAGAAATCCAATTGGTGCAGTTTTGGTTACATGTTCCTAGACCTTTAATCCAATCATCTCTGGACAGAAGGGAGAGATTCTCACTGTAGGTTGCACAGATTCACCTTGAGGGTAGGGAAGGGGGACTAGTTCTCCACGTAGGAGGATGGTAAACTCTGAAAGGTGTCTCCTTTATTAAATGTCTGTGTCATTTTATTATCTCCTGTGGGTGGAAGATAAACTCCTTGGAAAAAGGGACTGTGCTTGCTCATCTTTATAAACCTCCAGACCCTCGCACTGTTTATTGCTTAAAGAAAATGCTAAACCTATTGTATTGATCACACTTGACAATGCTTGTTGGCATGAGAATTTCACCCAAATTTCTAAAAGTGAAATCTGGAAATCTGAGAGTGATCTTATTGGATCCTGAATCTAGATTTACTCATATGCTTACCCATAGGAGGTTGGGGGGGGGGGGTTCTTTTCTCTTGTTTTTGAGAGGAAAAGTAAAGGAAAGTGTACTACCAACATAAGTCTTTACTGTCTGCCCATTCTTTACCTTGAAATCACGATCACAGTTACTAGGAGGCCGTGAGAATATCCTTCTGAAATGGCAAAGGAAGATAAGAGCACACAAATTCCTCTACAGAGTACTTTCTTAACATCCTTCCACTTGGGAGCACTGAGTAAAGTTGGAAATTTCAGGTGAGTATAATTGCCATTGTCATCACACGGCTTGAGTTGTTAGGACAGATGCATATGAGTCAGTACTTAGCATCTCTACCTGCACACACATCTTCTTTTGTTCCTTTCTTAACTGGGTGTCACTCTAACCAATTCAATGTAATCAATTCTGAGTTGTAGTACTAGGTACTTTTATCAAATAATGGAATCAACCAACCCAATAAATTTAGTAGGAAAAGTTTTAGCTAATGTCCTAGCCTGCTTCCTGTTAAGTAATAAGGTCTATTAAACTCCTCATATCTCCTACTAGCAAAACTGCCACAGCATCTTAGTAAGGCCAACTTTTGTGCTATCTCGGCCCAGATCCTTAGCCTGGTTCTCTGGCACAGAGATTATCCCTCCTTTTGCTACTTGATTTTTGTTGTTTTCCCCAAATCTCAACCTTTTCTGCATATGTCTCTTTCTTTTTTTTTTTTTAATTTTTTTTTCAACGTTTATTTATTTTTGGGACAGAGAGAGACAGAGCATGAACGGGGGAGGGGCAGAGAGAGAGGGAGACACAGAATCGGAAGCCATCAGCCCAGAGCCTGACGCGGGGCTCGAACTCACGGACCGCGAGATCGTGACCTGGCTGAAGTCGGACGCTTAACCGACTGCGCCACCCAGGCGCCCCTGCATATGTCTCTTTCATTGCAAGTAATCTCAAACCTTCTTTTGGATACAGAAAGTTACACCCAAAGAAAGAAAAAATGCAATAAAATCTATTCATTGCACATATCCCCCCAGTACATCTTAAATCACCACTGAAATGGCATCAAAGGGGTAAACAAAGGTGTCAGCCCAGAAAGACAGACAGAAGGCAAGATGGGATGACTGCCAATAAAAGGCTTACCACAGTTTTAGAAGAATGAGTGCAAACAGACAAGTGGAAAGAGACTTAGGTTTCAGCTTTCTTCACTTGTGAAATACCTTAAGGTAAGGAAGTCGACAAGAACAAAGCAATTTGTGCAATAATACCCCCAGAAAAAGTCAGAAATCAGAGGGGCATATACTTCTAAAGGTAGCGATATGAGGTAGAAAGAAAAACCAGAAAACATATAAGGAGTGTTTGGGGACTGGCAATAGTGCCTCTCCCTTCTCCTTGGTAGAAAACTACAGATACCATCTGGAGAGGTTAAAGTAAAAAACAAAAACAAAAACAAAAACAAACAAAAAACAAAAACCCTCTGCCTAAGGACACCAATCATGGCTAAGGGCTAGAGTGAGGCATTTTCCTAGAAGATAGGGATTAGAGAAAGTTTGTCTAATGAATGGTGAGACACCCTCCCCATGCTTTTCCCTACTAGGCTCCCAGCATGTGGATTCCCAGATTTGTATGCTTTCTCAGGCAGGACTGGAGAGAATTTTTTTCTGAAGAAACCAAGCAGCCCAAGAAAATGCTGGCATTTAGGGGTTCCATAAAAAAGCAGAGCCCCCACCTGAACATCCTAACGTGAGGGCCTCCCATTAAAAACTAGAAAATAAATTAAAAACAAAACAAAAAAAAACAACAACAACAAAACCAGAGTCAAAGCAGGAAGCAAAGGGAAACCCTAAAAATCTAGAGTTATTATTTTCTGAGAAAACAAGGAAATTTCTGCATGATGTGAAATTTGAGGAGTTTGCTATTAAATTTCACAGAGGATGAGAAGGTGCTTTCAGACATGAAAAAAATATAGAAGCAGAAATTAACAATTGGTGCAAGGTCAGAAGATAAAGTTGAAGAAACCTCCTATAAAGCAGAACAGAAATACATAGAGATGAAAAGTCAGAGCTAAAAGAAAAGAAATATAGAAGTTCAATCGTGGAAGTCAAAAACATGACTATAGGAATTCTAGAGAGAGAAGGGAGAAATTATCAAAGGAAAATTCAAGAAAACTTCCCAAAATGTTAAGAACATGATTCTTCAGATTGAAACTGCTCACCAAATGTATAGAAACTGAATTTAAAAAGACCCACCTCAAGACCCAACATTCTGAAATGTCAGAACTCCATACATAGACCATTCTAAATGCTTCCAGAGATTAAAAAAAAAAAAAAGTCATATACAACCATCAGAAATCAGAATGGCATCAGACCTCTCAACAGCAGCATTGTAAACTGGAGGACAATAAAGTACCTACAAAATTCTTTAGAAAATTATGTCCAACCTAAAATTCTAACCCAATCAAACTATCAAGCAAGTGTGAGGGGAAAATAAAGCTGTTTTCAAATATGCAAGATCAAACTGTATTCTCTAAACACCATTTCTTAAGTAGCTTCTGGAGAATGTGCTCTATGAAAACAGCAAGAAAATGAAGAAAGAGGAAGACATGGGAGCAAGGAAACAGGAGATCCAGGGAGACAAGGAAGTTCCATGTGGAACATATCCAAGAAAAAACAATGGAATATATAAACTGCCTTACAATTTGAACTTTATGAGAGAGGAGTTTTAAAATTTTTTTCAAAACATAGGGTGATAAAGTGATGGCAGGTACATGGAAAACTAAGCAAAATACAGTTGACCCTTGAACAATGTGGGGGTTAGGGGTGCTGCCCCCCTGCACAGTGGGAATCCACAGATAATTTTTGAGTAATAGCCTACTGTTGACAGGGGGCCTTACCAATAACATAAACAGTCAACTAACACATAGTTTGCATGGTATATGTATTATATACTGTATTTTTACAAAACAGTAAGCTAGAGAAAAGAAAATGTTATTAAGAAAATCATAAAGGAGAGAAAATACATTTACAGTACCATTCTATATTTATTGAAAAAAAATCTGCATTTAAGTGGACATGCACAGTTTAAATCCATGGTGTTCAAGGGTCAACAGTATTTCCTGCTAAATATGTTTGGTTGCACAGCTACCAAACTGGCAAAAACTAAAGTCATAATACTGAGTATTGGTGAGAATGTGGAGCAGTGGGAACTTGCATAAAATATTGATATAAGTACATTGGAAAGGATTGGTAATACAAGGTTGAAGATATTCATGCACTCTGATCCCAAATTTTCACTTCCTGTTGTATACCAAATGAAATTTGTGTATCTGTGCACCAAGGAGTATGCACAAGAATGTCTGTAGCAATAAGACTTATTTCAAACTGGAAACAACCCAAAAGTACATCCATGGTAACATGGATAAACAGTTTGTGGTATACCCATATCATCAAAATGGACGTGTGCAATAATATGGTTGAATTTTACAGAGTTGTCCAAAAGAAGTCAGACACAAAAGAATATGCACTGTATGACTCTATTTATATAAAATTCCAAAACAAACTAAACTAGACTGTGTTGTTTCACAATAATTGTAAGTAGTGGTTAAAACCATTAAAAAAAAAAAAAAAGAAGGAGAAGGAGGAAGAAGCTGTAATCATAAAAGGTAGAGAAGTGTTATTTCTGGAGAGAGATGGCTAGTCGCCACCAGGAAGGGACACATAGAGAGCTTTTAGGGTGTTGGCAATGTTTTATTTTTGATTTGAGTATTGGTCAATGATTGTTCACTTTATAATTATTCATTAAACTATATGCAAATATTTTACAATTTAAAAGAAAACTGGGTTTTAAACAGCATGACTGATTGAACACATATTCACATTTTGTTCCCTCTCAACATTACTGACATGACTTTAGTGGAATAAAAACAACACAAACCATAAAAGATAAACAGAGTGAAAGACAAAAGAACAGGAATAAACTTTTGGAAGCTAGAAAGCACATGAATAAGTAGATACTTACTTAGAAAACCAAAGGAAGCTGAAATTCAGGCTGACAGAGTAGGCAGCCTGGACACAGGCTGATCTGTCCCTCTGAAGCCCCAAAGATCAGAAATTGGAGATAGTAATAGTTCTTGAAGGGAAGAGGATGCTGGCTGAAAATAGAATTGGTTGAAAGTATGTATATGAGGGGGCACCACTGGGTGGCTCAGTCTGTTGAGTGCTGAGTGTGGAGCCTGCTTAAGATTCTCGCTCTCTCTCTCTCTCTCTCCCTGTGTCCCCTTTCTCCACTCATGCTATCTCTCTCTCACACACACACACAAAAGACAAGAAAATCTACATATGTACATTTTATCCTTACCCTGGGACAGGTGGGCAACAGCCCCTCCCCAACCCCAGCAGAAAACTGAATTTCACTCCCAGAAGTTAAACTAGAGAGACTCTAAACAGAGGACACTGTATACAACTGTATTCTAGCTTTTATACTGAAAACTGGGGGACTAAGGGAATGTCTACATACTCAAAAAAAGAAGACCCTCTGCATCCTTCCCCTATTCATGTCTTTCCCAAACTCTTCCCCAAGAGTAAAAATCTTCACTCAATATGTCTCAGTGTATCAGGTAATCACTGTGAACTGTTTGCTCTCTAGAACTGCTACACAGTTACTGCCCTGGGATCTCAGTGTATCATACTCCAGGGATTTTTCCAGTCTTTATCCAGTTGATCTCTTATTACCTGAATCTCATGTTTCTTCTTTGGTACATGCCTTTGTCTTAGCTGCGCACACCATCTGCTAGCTTCCTGAGTAAAACTTAAGTCACATATATACTTATTTATTTATTTAAATATATTAAAAATATTTTTTTGTTTTTTGTTTCTTTATCACTTATCACTACCTATCACTTATTCAGTCCTGCTGGCCTGGATAGAACTGTGTTTGTGGTAGGGGTGAGGGAGTGTTACAAGACATAATATCTTCATTTAAGCTTATGAATCATTCTTCACATTGGGGAAGATGTATTTGAACTTCCTGGGTTAGGAAGCCACTGGGTACATTTAGCATAAGCGCCCGTGTGTCATCCTTGCTGTCTTGAAAATGGTGTGGGTTGTCTCAAGTTTTTCCTTTTATTCATTTATTTTTAATGTTTATTTATTTATCTTGAGAGAGAGAGAGAGAAAAAGAGAGAGTGGGAGAGGGGCAAAAAGAGAGAGAGAGGGAGAGAGAGAACCCCAAGCAGGTTCCATGCTGTCAGCCCTGAGCCCTATGTGGGGCTCAAAGTCATGAACCGTCAGATCATGACCTGAGCCAAAATCAAGAGTCAGACGCTTAACCAACTGAGCCACCCAGGTGCCCCTTAAGTGTCTCCTTTTAAAGTACTTATGGAAGTATTCATTTTGTGTACCATCCTTAATCCATATCTTTATTTTTAATGCTCATTTTTTCTTAAACATTTAATTACATAAACACTGGGTAGCATATGAATGCTTTGTGAGCACCGTCCTATGCAAGTTATTTACTTATGATAGAATTGTGTCTATTTTAAGGGGATTGGCTTTGTTTTTAGCATTAGCGGGAGTTCATTTGGGGGCTCCAGAGAAAAAATGTTTTTCCTGTTGAAAGTGATGCTAGTTACCATTTCAGCCTATGAGAAAATTAGCTGTATTTTTCCCCGCAGGGGCCTTTATTCAGAAACAAATTATCCTCATTGGTTGAGGAATATTGTACATTATTTGCTTATTTATGTATACTGTATCTATGCCACTAGAGTGTTAGTCCTGTGGCACAGGGATTGTGTTATTTACAACAGTACATTGGTGCATGTAGACATTCAGCAATAAATAAATGATTTCACTCATATGTGGAATTTAAGAAACAAAACAGATGAAAATAAGGAAAGGAAGAAAAAGAGAGAAAGTGGCAAACCATAAAAACGGACTCTGAACTATAGGGAACAAACTGAGGTTGCTGGAAGGGAAGTGGATGGGGGATGGGCTAAATAGGTGATGGGGATTAAGGAGGGCACTCATGATGAGCACTGGGTGTTGTATGGAAGTGATGAGTCACTAAATCCTACTCCTGAAACTAATATTACACTCTACGTTAACTAATTGGAATTTAAATAAAAACTTGGAACAAAAAAATAAAATAGACATGAATGAACATAAAAAATTCACTTAAATTTTTTTAAATGTTTATTTATTTTGAGAGAGAGAGAACACATGCAAGTGGGAGAGGGGCAGAGAGAGAGCAAGAGAGAATCCCAAGCAGGCTCCACACTCGCATGGAGCCTGACACGGGGCTCAATCTCACAACCGTGAGACTGTGACCTAAGCCGAAATCAAGAGTCAGATGCTTAACCAACTGAACCATCCAGGTGCCCCAAATATTCACTTAAATTTTAAGTGAGAAAACACTTATTCTTTTGTTTTGAAAAAATAGAAACATATGATTAATGATTATAGTTATGTTAAAGAAATGAAAATAGTAACATGTTAGGAGAAAATAAAAATGACAATAGTTATTGGAAAGTTGTGATTATGGGTAATTTTTGTTTTTTTCTTTGCTAAACTTTGCATTTTCTGAAACGTTACACTGCTTTATTTAAAAAAAAAAAAAGGTAATATCTAAAGTGAAAGCACACTGAACTAGAAGTCTGGAAATCTGTATTCTAGTACTGACTGTGCTGTGTGTTCTTAGGTAAGTCTCTGAATCTCTCTGTGCCTTTGTTTCTTCTTTGGGAAATGAAAGGTCTGAGGGCTTCCCAGCTTCAAAATTCTGATTGTGCTTTCTGCCAATAGCTACTCCTACTTCCTTCCTCTGTAGTGTCTGTTCTTCGCTCTGGGACGGAGCATAGAAATGTTTTAGAATGTCAGTAGGCCAATCTAAACAGTTAGGATTGTTTTCGTTACTAATAGTTTTTATGATTATTTTTTTTCTTTAAAGTGATAGATTCTGTTATGCTTGCAGTGACGGTTCCAGTTTCTGACAGTGGTGGTATGACTTATTCTCTCAATTCCATTTACCCTAAGTTCCAGGAACACATCAGGAAACCCTGAGTCCAGCTGGTGGTTGGCAAGAGGAATTAGCACATTCCATGGCATCAAGCTCCTGCTTTTCTGGTTTGGGTGGGGTGATGGGCTGGCCCTTCTCTGCTTTCATTACATATGGTTTTTGCTTCCCTGGAAACATTAGAGAATCTCAGGTAGCTTCCACTGCCCATCTGATGGGGGAATCTTCAGAGCTAGAAGGCCAACCATGAAAACTCTGTATGTTATAGGCTGTATTTCACTTTAAAAGAATCACCTTAAGGCACATTGGGTCATTCCATGCTTCTTAAGATGAATTAGCTAAGCACAGTGATACTTGGAGAATTCTCATCTGGTGAGCAAGCTCTCATGATGTCATGCGGCAGTGATGTGGGACCTGGTAGACTCTCGGTTTCAAATTTCTAATGATTAGAAATAATTTCTTTAGTTCGTTTGCATTTATACTTGTGACACATACAAGTCCCAATTTCATGATGAAGTGAAGGCACACCTTTGCGCCAATGTATTGACCATTTCCCTAAAGTCTTTCAAATGAATGTACAGTTGTTACCGCATCATGATGACCAGGATTATAAAGTAAGTATGTCAGGAAATAACCTGGCTTGCATAAAATCAGGAAATAACCCAGCTTTTGAGCACAGGATGTTTAAGACAATGTGAGACATCTGCGATTAGAAGAATCATTTTTAGGATTAAATGAGCTAACACATATAGTGTTAAATGTAACATGTAAAGCAGTTCCTGGCATATAGTAAGGGCTCAATAAAAACTACCTTTGGCTGTTTGTTTCTTTGTTTGTTTTTAATGTATATATGTATGTATTTAGTTAGTTTGACATTCAAATACATTTGTGGCCCCTTTTCCTCTAGGAGGGAAGAATGCTGTTGAGGGTGGAGGTTTACCCCCCACCCCCCGATCATTGTAGAAAAATTAGAAAATGCAGATAAGCAAAAAGAAGACTTATACTCACAGTCTAATCCAGGTTTTTATGATGGGTATTCTTCCATATGTTGTATAAATAGAGGAAAGTATTTGTAAATGTCATCATCAACACACAGCATATATTGAATATCTATACTGTGTAAGATCTAGGATAGAAACAGATAGAAAAGAAATGCATCACACAATCCTTGACTTCAAGGACCTTATATTCTCACTGTAGAGCTAGGACTTCAGAAGAAAGTAAAAAAATCTATAATAGCAGAAAATCATCTATAAGGATAGTTGTCCTCTCAGCAACAGAACAAGCACAGAACAACCTACTATAGCAAAAGGGCCCAGAGCCTCAATGATGAGGAAAAGGGCCAACAGCAGAGAAACAACACTCCAAATTTCCTTTCTTGTAAATGGAGAAGAGAAGGAATGTCTCCCCACATCACAAGAGCCTTGTTCACTGGCACTGTGAGTATCCCCTCTGCCCCTTTCTTCTCCAAAAGTGCAGCCACCTGGACCAGGTTGTGTGTTGGAACTTTCACTGGCCAATGGTTATTTGATGCCAAAGGATAATTGGTTCCTGGGGGGAGACTTGGCTTAGCACGTTGTGAGAAATACTCCCAGCTCAGCCCTGGATGCTTAATCAAAGCCTAGCAGTTGGAGGAATTTTGCTAGCCAAGTGGAAAACACCTGCACCCCAATCTAAACCCCCAAGTGTAAATCTAGTAGAGTCTTGTCCCCCCAAATTTGAAGATTGGCTGGAGAATTCTGGAAGTTGTCAAAGTCTCATCAAGCTGAATCTATTGTCAGTTTTACTTATTTTCCATAGCACCCTGTGTGCTTAATCTGGCAAAAGCTTTCCCCCTCAAATGACATAACAAGGCCCTTCACTTCCTTGAAAAGAGCAAAGAAAGGAGGGAGGTTTGAATTTTCCTATTCATTCTCAGATCAGAAAAGGGCCCATTAGGCCTCAAAACTTCATTCCCATGCTCATTTCTAGGAAAGCTGAGTTAGATGGTCCTAGAAACATTAGCTTTGTAAAGACTGATGCTTTGCAATCCTCAAAAAGCAATGCTATTCACTGGCAATGTGTAATTGGAAAAGATTGAACAAAGGAGCAAGAGTGGGGGAAGCCAGGCTGTATCAAGACTCTCCTAAGGCAGATCTCATACCATTATTGAGTTTGAAAGGTAGAAAGTGCCATCCTCAGGAGCAGGTTATGATCCTAAAGTCTATTTCTTTTGTATTTTTAAAAATTATAGTTGACACACAATGTGACATCAGTTTCAGGCGTACAACATAGTGATTCAACAAGTCAATACACTATGCTGTGCTCACCACAAGTGTAGCTGCCATCTGTCACCATACAACCCTATCATAATACAATTGACTATATTCCCTATGATCCACCTTTTAACCGGAAGCTTGTACCTCCCACTCCCCTTCACCCATTTTACCCATCCTCCCACCCCCTTCCCTCTGGCAGCAATGTGTTCTCTGTATTTATGGTTCTATTTTTGCTTTTTGTTTGTTTTATTTTTTAGGTTCCACATATAAACATATCATACAGTATTTGTTGTTGTCTGACTTAGTTCACTTAGAGTAATACCCTCTAGGTCCATCCACCTTGTCACAAATGGCAAGATTTCATTCCTTTTTGTGGCTGAATAATATTCCTCTCTCTCTCTCTCTCTCTTTCTCTCTCTATCTAGATATATCTGGATATCTACATTATATCTAGCCATCCATAATCTATTGATGGACTGAAGTCTTATTTATTTACAAAACTTGTTTGGAACTAAAAATATATTCCACACCCCGCCCTGAAACAGTCCCCTTCTTTTGTTTTATTATTCTTATAATTTGGTATTAGTTTTATTTGGGAAGGGCCCTTGATTTTATTAAAATTTTAATTTAATTAAGCTAATACATGTATATGGTAAAAAAAAAAAAAAAAGTCAAACGGGACTACAAGGCTTATAACTAAAACAGCAATACCCCCTCCCACAAGCCTCATTCCTGAAAAACCACTTTATATTCTTTTAGCTCTTTCTTCTATTACTGACCCCCAGGTTTCTAAGTAGCTATGTACTATAGCTATTTCTTGATGTTTTAAGGCCTGGGTGTGTTCTATAACCTTCCAACCAGGATATCTGAGGATTTAGTGCCCTTATCAGGTCACTCCTTTCTCCATCTTCACATACACAGACAACACTTCCTGTCCCAAGTTTTCCCAATAGATAAACATCATAATTTTTTTGTTAGAGAAAAATTCAGCATATATTTTATTATAACTATATAATTATTCATAGCCAAGTCACATAGTGTATTAAGAAGAAACTGACTTTTTAATGTAAACTTTCGCTTTTCCTAGAATTAATAATTGCTTCTCTCTTTTTTTCATTTCCTTATTTCCTTTGAACCTCTTAGCAATTCTTTTATCTTTAATGTCCCAATTACTCTCTGTCCTCAGGCAAGATTTAGATTTGCAAGACTCAGATTTGCCAAAGAAGTAACGATCTTCAACTTTTTCTAACTTCTAGTAATCTCACTTTGTACGCTGTGAGATACAATTCTTGAGAGAAATAATTGGCTAATCAAAAGAAAGTCTAAGTTTTTAAAAAAAACACTTCCTATTGACAGAAAAAGAAAAGACTCTTCATTGCCTTTCCTGCTTTCTGGCAAAATTCTTCTATTGATTTCTTTCTGCAGAAAAGGAACTTTTCACTTTTAAAAATAAAACTGGAAACTACTGAAAGCACAAAGAAATGTAATTCAAAGGAAATTCATGTTGAGTACAGAAGGCATATTGTGTCAGGAAAACAATGACTGTACAAAAAGCATTATTAAAATACTTGATACAAAATACCTGAAGGTACGCCTCATACATCACAGCACCAGCCCTCTCATTTCTATAAGTCTTTTGTGTGCTGGTGGTGTTTTTTACTGCCTGGGTTATGTAATGACAAGTTGCTATTACTAGATAATGGTTAAACAAAGCATGAAGTACTAGGGCGCTCCCTTACAAATTCTTGTACCTCTCTACCACTGAAGTCAGAGGATACAAAGTTGAGACCAGGAACTAGTCAAAGTTAAAGCCAATCTTCAATGGGGAATTCCCCATTTCATTTATTGTCATGCTAATACAACTTTTCTATTTGTTTTATTCATTATTCCCTATGATATTGGGACAAAACCGGTTGAGCTACCCAAACTCATTACATTGTATACAGTAAACATGTATGACTCTTTACATGTCAATCATACCTCAATAACGTGGTTTTAAAAAAAGCAGTCAATCTGACTCATTAAATAAGCTTAGGTTGACTTCAGAGAGGTTACAAGGAACTGTTTATTTATTAATTTAAGAGACTGGTCAAGATGTAATAAACAACATACACTAATGAAATCCACATACTTTTTGTTGGGGTGCCTGGGTGGCTCAGTTGGTTGAGTGCCCGACTTCAGCTCAAGTCATGATCTCACTGTTTGTGGGTTCAAGCCCCACGTCAGGCTCTGTGCTGACAGCTCAGAGCCTGGAGCCTGCTTTGGATTCTGTGTCTTCCACTCTCTCTCTGCCCCTCCCCCACTCACACTCTGTCAATCTTTCTCTCGAAAAATAAATAAAACAAACATTAAAAAAAAAAGAAATCCACATACTTTTTGTGATTTGTTACCTCCTGCCATTTGTTTTTCTTGGCTATAATATTATGAAGTCTAATAAGATAAGGTGATCCCTTTTTAAAAATATCTTGTAATTTAGGGGCGCCTGGGTGGCTCAGTCGGTTAAGCGTCCGACTTCGGCTCAGGTCACGATCTCGCGGTCCGTGAGTTCGAGCCCCGCATCAGGCTCTGGGCTGATGGCTCAGAGCCTGGAGTCTGCTTCTGATTCTGTGTCTTGCTCTCTCTCTGCCCCTCCCCCGTTCATGCTCTGTCTCTCTCTGTCCCCAAAATAAATAAACGTTAAAAAAAAATTTTTTTAAATATCTTGTAATTTAGATGCATATTCTCGTTCTGTAGTGCCACTGTTGTACAAAACAGTTTTAAAAATCCTTTTCTTTGAATTATGTTCAACACCTATGTAGGGGTAACACATAAATTACGAGGCACTCAGTTAAATCTGAATTTAGTATAAGCATGGAACATACTTATATTAAAAAGTATTTGTTATTCATTTGAAGTTCAAATTTAACTGGGCATCCTGTATTTTTATTTGCTAACTCTGACAAGCCTACAGCAAGGGCATTGCTATGTAAACAACTTAACTGATGACAGTCTTCCATGAAAGGTAATTGTGATTTCAGACACAGTCTAAAGTCTTTCAAAGTCAGGTGACGCCAAGAAGGGTAATGCCACTTTTGGTTTAAAATAACATTAAAAAGTAAGCAGAAAGATTTTCTAATTAGGCCTTGTAAACTGGCTCTCTGCTTAGAGTTTTCCAAAATGGCTATAATCAATGGCAGTTTTTGAAAAAGTATTTAGCATTACAAAATAATCAATGAGAAAGCCAGATTCTGAGCAGAAACTAACAAAACAGAGCCACATGTTTGTATAAAGTATCAAAAGTTTGTGTCAGATTAAAGTTTGCATTCAACTGCTAAACCTCTTATATATTTGGCTCAATATTTGGCTTAGTTTTATCATTTGCATATAACTCTATAAAGTCTTTTGCTGTTCTTTGGAAAGAAGTATATGAAAAAGATTTCTCTAGAGAGATACAAATGAGTTTACTCCCTGATAAATTCACTTTCTCCTTGAAAAATTGCAATCTTTTTTTTTTCTTTTTCTGAGAAAGCTCTAGGTTGGGGCGCCTGGGTAGGACAGTCGGTTAAGCTTCTGGCTCTTGGTTTAGGCTCAGGTCACAATCTTTTGGCTCCCGAGTTCAAGCCCTGAACTGGGCTATGGAATTCTCTCTCTCTCCCTCTCTCTGCCCATTCCCTGCTCAAGCATTCTCTCTCTCTCTCTCCTTCAAAATAAATACTTAAAAAATTTTTTTTAAAAGATCAGAGTTTATGGAAATAGGGAGGTATTTGAACAGAACTCCACAGAATAATAAAGGCTGTTGGCAAGCAAAACAAAACAAAACAAAATCACTGACTCCTTTCTCCACATAGTCTTTTCCTGCTTTCTTTTATTTTCTAATACTTTTTTTTACTATTGAAGTATAATTTACAATTTTATATTAATCTTAAGTGCACAATATAATGACTCAACAATTCTATACATTGCTCAGTGCTCATCAAGATAGTGTTCTCTTAATCCCCTTGATTTATTTTACCCACCCACCCCCACCCACCTCCTTTCTGGCAGCCACCAGTTTCTTCTCTGTATTTAAGAGCCCGGTTTTATATTTGTTTGTTTGAGGTTTTTTTTGTTTATTTGTTTTGCTTTTTAAATTCTATGTGTATGAAATCATATGGTAGCCATCTTTCTCTTATTTCACTTAGCATTATACCCCCTAGATCCTTCCATGTTGTTGCAAAGGGTTTCATAACTTCCCCCCCCCCCCGCCAAGATTTCATGCTTTTTAATGGCTGAGTAATATTCTATATATACATATATATATATATATATATATATATATATATATATATATATATGTATATATATGTGTATACACACACACACACACACACCACATCTTCTTTTCCATTCATCCATGGATGGACACTAGAGTTGCTTCCTTATCTTGACTATTGTAAATGATGTTGCAATAAACATAAGGGTGCATGAATCTTTTCAAAATAGTGTTTTTGTTATCTTTGGGTTAGTATCCAGTGTGGAATTACTGGATTGTATGGTAATTCTATTTTTAATTTTTGATGAACCTCCATACTGTTTTCCACAGTGGCTATACCAATTTACATTCCCACCAATAGTGCATGATAGTTCCTTTTTCTCCACATCCTCACCAACACTTATTATTTTTTGTCTTTTTTATACTAGTTATTCTGACAGGTGTAAGGTGATATCTCATTGTGGTTTTGCATTTCCATAATGATTAGCGATGTTGAACATCTTTTCATGTGTCTATTAGCTCTCTGTGCATCTTCTTTAGAAAAATCTATTCAGAAGACATCCGGATGGCCAACAGGCACATGAAAAGATGCTCAACGTCACTCCTCATCAGGGAAATACAAATCAAAACCACACTCAGATATCACCTCACACCAGTCAGAGTGGCCAAAATGAACAAATCAGGAGACTATAGATGCTGGAGAGGAGGTGGAGAAATGGGAACCCTCTTGCACTGTTGGTGGGAATGCAAATTGGTGCAGCCACTCTGGAAAACAGTGTGGAGGTTCCTCAAAAAATTAAAAATAGACCTACCCTATGATCCAGCAATAGCACTGCTAGGAATTTACCCAAGGGCTACAAGAGTACTGATGCATAGGGACACTTGTACCCCAATGTTTATAGCAGCACTCTCAACAATAGCTAAATTATGGAAAGAGCCTAAATGTCCATCAACTGATGAATGGATAAAGAAATTGTGGTTTATATACACAATGGAGTACTACGTGGCAATGAGAAAGAATGAAATATGGCCCTTTGTAGCAATGTGGATGGAACTGGAGAGTGTGATGCTAAGTGAAATAAGCCATACAGAGAAAGACAGATACCATATGTTTTCACTCTTATGTGGATCCTGAGAAACTTAACAGAAACCCATGGGGGAGGGGAAGAAAAAAAAAAAAAAAAAGAGGTTAGAGTGGGAGAGAGCCAAAGCATAAGAGACTCTTAAAAACTGAGAACAGGGGCACCTGCGTGGCTCAGTCGGTTGAGCGTCTGACTTCAGCTCAGGTCACGATCTCACAGCCCGTGAGTTCGAGCCCCGCGTCGGGCTCTGGGCTGATGGCTCAGAGCCTGGAGCCTGCTTCCGATTCTGTGTCTGCCTCTCTCTCTGCCCCTCCCCCGTTCATGCTCTGTCTCTCTCTGTCTCAAAAATAAATAAACGTTAAAAAAAATTAAAAAAAAAACAATTGAGAACAAACTGAGGGTTGATGGGGGGTGGGAGGGCGGGGAGGGTAGGTGAGGGGTATTGAGGAGGGCACCTTTTGGGTGTTGTATGGAAACCAATTTGACAATAAATTTCATATATTGAAAAGAAAAAGAAAAATATATTCAAGTCCTCTGTCCATTTTTTAATCAGATTATTGGGGAGTGGACATTGAGTTATGTAAGTTCTTTATATATTTTGGATATTAACCCCTTACCAGATATATAATCTGCAAATATTTTCTCCAATTCTGCAGGTTGACTTTTTGTTTTGTTGATGGTCTCCCTCACTGCACAAAAGCTTTTTTATCTTGGTGTAGTCCCAATAGTTCATTTTTGCTTTTATTTCCCTTACCTGAGGAGACATATCTATAAAGATATTTCTATGGCCAATGTCAGACAAATTACTGCCTGTGTTCTCTTCTGGAATTTTATGGTTTCAGTTCTCACATTTGGACAAATGGCTTCTATCCAGAATATGTAAGGAACTACAAATTAATAAGAAAAAGACAATAGTACAGTGAGCAGATTTACTTTTTAAAAAAAGGATATGCAAACAGCTACCTAATAAGCATATTAAAAAGTGTACATCTTCATAAGTCACCAGGGAATTAGAAATTAAAACCATAATATGATATTACAGCTAGCCCACCAGAATGGCTAGAATGAAAATGATGAAACATACTAAAACTTGGCAAAGATTTGCAGCAACCAGAATCCATAAACACCAATAGCGGGCGTGTAAACTGACAACACTTCCCAGAAAACTGTTTGGCACTAAAGTTAACATATGCAATTCTATTCCTATGTATATACCTACCAAAGTTCATACATGTTCACCAAAAGACATGCACTAGCGTGTTATAGCAGCACTCTAAATAGTCCCCAAATGGAAATTTTCCAAGTGCCCATCAATGGTAGAATGGATAAATAAGTTCTAATATAGTCACACAATGAAATTCTATACAGAAATATTAATGAATAATTTAGAAATACAATAGCAATACAAATGAATCTTAGAAACATAATATTGAGAAAAGAAGCTGAACCCAAAAGGGAGCATATACTATTGTTCTTTTTTTTTTTTAACATTGATTTATTTTTGAGAGAGAGAGCAGGAGAGGGTGCAGAGAGAGCGGGAGATACAGAATCCAAAGCAGGCTCCAGGCTCTGAGCTGTCAGCACAGAGCCCAATGCAGGGCTTGAACTCATGAACTGTGAGATCATGACCTGAGCCAACATTGGATGTTTAACTGACTGAGTCACCCAGGTGCCCCTATTGTTCCTTTTATATAAAATATTAAAATAGGCAAAACTAATCAATGTTGTTAGAAGTGGCAGTGGTTCTTTTTGACAGGGCAAGGGAAGTACTGTACTGTACTGTACTCCATCTGTACTCTTTATGTATGTGCATATTACAATGCATATTATAGTTTGGTAAAAAGTTGTTTTTGAAAAAATGTTTATTTTTTTGAGAGGGAGAAAGAACATGTGAGTGGGGGAGGAGCAGACAGAGAAGGATAAAGAGAGAATCCCAAGCAGGCTCTATGCTGTCAAGACAAAGCCTGATGTGGTGCTTGAATCCATGAACCCAAACTGTGAGATCATGACCTGAGACAAAATCAAGAGCCAGACACTTAATAACTGACTGAGCCACCCAGGCTTTCCAAAAAGTTTTTTAAAATCACTGAAATTATAAAGAGATCTAATATTCCATATTTACCAAAATTTCTCTTGGAGTTAAGTTTGTATGTATTTGGAAGCCATATTTTTGTGAGAGGCTGGGTAGAAGGCAGTAAGGTAGATAGCTGCTGTGTGGCCAACACTTCTAAAAATGGAATTTCAATTTGTCTTTGGATAACTATTTTTACATTATGAGACTTTCAGATGCAGTGTTCCTTCCACCACACTTCCCCACTAACAGGCGTACATATACAACTCAAGCCACCTACTTAGAGAACCCTATCCATCTAGACATAGTAATTGGTCCAATAGTGGCATATATACCCCAAATAGTCAATCATTTAGTAGATCTGAGGTTAAAGGTGCTTGGCATACCCTTAGACACTCAGTATGTCAGTCAATAAGTCACACTTTTACATAAGCTTGTCAGAGGGGGTTTCTGTTGCCTGCAGCCCAAAGAGTGGTAAGGACTCTGAAAGATATGTTCTGTTAACACAGTTGATTTCCACATTTTGTTGTGAGAAGGGTAGTTCTAGTTAACACTGGAGCTTCTGCTAGGTATAGGCAAACTTCCCTCCTCAGTACTTTATTAATCTACTGCTGTGTAACAAATTACCACAAATGTAGTGCCTTAAAACAGCACGTTTATTATCTCTCTGTTTCATTGAGTCAGGAATCGCATGGCTTACCTTGGTATTCACACAAGGCTGCAATCAAGTGTCAGCCAGAGCTGGGATCTCCTCTGAAAGCTTCACTGGGGAAATGAATACAAATTTGAATAACATCAGTTTGAAATGGCACCAAATTATTAGCTTGCCTGCACCTCTGTTTGCCCTGGTATGTATGCACAGCTGGTATTCATTACGAATGGTCTAGGGGGTCTAGAAGGTGAAAGAGCTTGGAAATGATACATAGTAAATTAAATCTCTAAACCAAAGTGCAAAATCACTCTGTAATGATACTTCTGTGCTTCTTAAACCTTGAGAAATCAAAGAGATATCATAAATCATATGAAAATTTGGCTATAAGGATAGCAAAGAGGGGCGCCCGGGTGGCTCAGTGGGTTAAGCGTCCGACTTTGGCTTGGGTCATGATCTCACGGTTTGTGAGTTCAAGCCCCACATCGGGCTCTGTGCTGACAGCTCAGAGCCTGGAGCCTGCTTTGGGTTCTACGTCTACCCCTCTCTCTGCCCCTCCCATGCTCATGCTCTATCTTTCTCTGTCTCTCAATAATAAATAAATGTTAAAAAAAAAAAAAACAATAGTGAAGAAATAGGCAGAAGACATGAATACACACTTTTCTAATGAAGACATCCAGGTGGCTAACAGACACATGAAAAGATGCTCAAAATCATTCATCATCAGAGAAATACAAATCAAAACCACAATGAGATACCACCTCACACCTATCAGAATGGCTAAAATTAACTCAGAAAACAACAGATGTTGGAGAGGATGAGGAGAAAGGGGAACCCTTTTGCACTGTTGGTGGAAATGCACACTGGTGCAGCCACTCTGGAAAACAGTATGGAGTTTCCTCATAAAATTAAAAATAATATTACCCTATGACCCAGCAATTGCACCACTAGGTATTTATCCAAAGGATACAAAAATGCTGATTTGAAGGGGCACACGCACCCCAATGTTTAAAGCAATGCTGCCAACAATAGTCAAAGTATGGGAAGAGCCCAAATGTCAATCGACTGATGAATGGATAAAGAAGATGTGGTATATACATACAATGGTTATTATTCAGCAATCAAAAAGAATGAAATCTTGCCATTTACAACAACATGGATGGAATCAGAGGATATTATGCTAAGTGAAATAAGTCAGTAAGATAAAGACAAATATCATATGATTTCACTCATATGTGGAATTTGAGAAACAGCAGATGAACATAGGGGAAGGGAAGGAAAAATAAGATATAAATGGAGAGGGAGGAAAACCATAAGAGACTCTTAATACAAAGAAAAAACTGAGGGTTGCTGGAGGGAAGGTGGGGGGAGGGGGTAAATGGATGATGGGCATTAAGGAGGGCACTTGTTGGGATGAGCCCTGGGTGTTATACGTAAGTGATGAATCACTGGGTTCTACTCCTGAAACCAATACTACACTGTATGCTAACTAACTTGAATATAAATAAATACAATTTAAAAAATAATTTGCCCTTTGAATTAAAAAAAGAAAAAAAAGAATATTGATGGTCAAGTACTTTGTTTTTTTTCCATTAAGCACTTTAAATTTACTTTACACTAGTCATCTATTTGGATTCCCCTGTAAGTTCTTAAGAGATACATCAGAAAAGGCAAGATAAATTGGTTAAAATCACAGACACACCACAAACTTAAAGCTTGGAAGCAAAGGACATTATATATAATATATAACATATATAATGTATATTTATGCATGTGTGTGATTTTTATATTTTATATAGTATACATACTACATTATTTACTATATGACGAACAGGTAGAACACATCATTTTCCCTGTAGCTTATAAATTCTACCTTTATCTCCATCTTACCTCCAGTTTAGATGTTACCCTGCTGAGGTTATGGGAAAGAATAGAGAAAGAGGACTTCTGTATCTACAGTTGAGTGGCTTAGAGCAAAGGAGTTTATGTCAGCCAAACAGAGGGATAAGAAAATAAAACCCTACTGGTTTATGACCAAAATAACATGTCTAGTCAGGTTAATGCTGGCACACATTTCCAAATTCACAGGCAATTTTCAGCTTATGCATAGGCAATGTTCCAAAAACTCATTTGTAAGCATGCATTAAATGATGACTGCTATTATTATCAGAGACACACATGACCTATGATAAATATGAAACAATTCTGAAGATATAGTTAGTAGCAGTTTTCTGTCATAGAGAAAGCACGCGAATGTGCTGGAAGGTCTGAATCAACAGCCTAAAGACCTTGACACCAGGGTCTATGCACTGGGACTCATTAACAGTGTGACATACCTGAAGTCCCAGTATCTCTGTGGGAGCCTGTGCTTTGAGCCCTATCTCCCTTCCATCTATTGAAAACCTATTAAGACCAGAAGCTGAAGAAAGTTTGTGGGAAAAGTTTGTAGCAGGGAGAGAGGAAGCAGAGCAAAGCATTGCAAAAATCCAGGGTCTCCATTTCCATCATAGTCCAAGTGAATTTGGCACCTGAGGAAGATGCTGAGTTCTCACGCAGTTAGAAATATATGAAAACTGGAAGAGTGAGGTCACTCTTTGGAGACCTGTCATAAGCCTCTGCTGCTGTACCTGCTCTGCATCACCTTCTCACTCTTTTGGGAACAGCAGTTTGGTTTTCAAACTTGGCGTCTACTCTCCCATGCTCTCAGTCCATGCAGTTCAGGTAAGCTGACCACAACACACCAGGAGTGAACAAATGAGCGGCTCAGGCCTAACAAATCAGAGTGATTGTTCTATGATTCAAACTGTGATTGGTTCATGGACAGGTATGTGTGTACATGACCCAATTTGGATCAATGAGAGGCAGCCTGGGACTTTTGCCAGAACAATTACAAAAGAGACATTTACTTTAGGGCTTATAAAATCGTAGGATGTAGAGCCAGTCTGAGAATTAAACTCTCCTGGGACAGGATTGAAGCAACATTTGAATAGCAAATCCTAGTATTGTACCAAAACTATTGCTAGTAATTAATGAATGTCCTAGGTACTTCAACTTTTTCCTCACTTGGGGTAGTTTCCAATGTGTTTTGGATTTTTAAGAGGCTGATGATGCTTTCCTCTCACCTTTTGCTATAGAGCTTGATTACTGTCCCTGTATCTACTCTCTATCACCCAACCCCCCTTCAATATTATTTCCAGATGGCCAGTGTGTCTTCATACTTTAGAATTCCTGACAACCTTCCTTGATATGCCAGTGCTCAAAGAATGTATATACAGACCAAACGTAATGTAGCAAAGTGCCATTATTTAAGAAGGAACTTCCCAAGAAAACTCCCTAAAATGGAATGAGATGCCTCCTAGAGTTCCATGTCACTGGAGGTATTCTGTATCACGAAGACTCATCAAGGTGAATAAAACCAAAGCAAAGCAAGGCAAAGCCAAACAGTAACCTAATTGAAAAGGCCACGCTCCTTCCACCATGCCAAGCTACATTATTTTTCCAGTATCTCTGGTATGGATAGATTTGCAATGGTGTTTTGGCTTTCCTACGTCTCTCACTCCCCTTCAATGATCAGGGGTGTGCATTTTCAAGATGAGCACCTAGTATGTGACCACAGAATAATGTGGACTAAATTACACATATAAGGATTAATCTAATGTCATGCCTAATTCAAAACATATCGTAGAATCCCAGTTTCTTCATTGGTAAAATTGGTATAGTCAATCTGACTCCATTTTTTTGAAGTTTGACTACTGACAGCTTTTAAGCCTCACTCCTTCTTCCCCATCTGTCCTACATCTGGGACAACTGGTAACAAAGCTGAGATACTCCCTCTTTTGATGTTGATGAGAAATTACCCTCACCCTGGCCCAACCCCCTAACCACCAAAAAACAAACAACAACAACAACAAGGACAACAAAAAACAAAAACACCCAGGCCAGTCTCATTTCCTTGCTCTCTCTCAAACCATTTTTAAAATCTCTTTGGGGGGCGCCTGGGTGGCGCAGTCGGTTGAGCGTCCGACTTCAGCCGGGTCACGATCTCGCGGTCCGTGAGTTCGAGCCCCACGTCAGGCTCTGGGCTGATGGCTCAGAGCCTGGAGCCTGTTTCCGATTCTGTGTCTCCCTCTCTCTCTGCCCCTCCCCCATTCATGCTCTGTCTCTCTCTGTCCCAAAAATAAATAAATGTTGAAAAAAAATTTTTTTTAAATAAATAAATAAATAAAATCTCTTTGGGGGCCACACTGATTTCCCCCAGAAAGCCTCATTATGTGAGTAATAAACTTTTTTCATACACTCTTGGTATGTATGTGCCATCATTAGTCTTGACATGCAAACCCGACTTGGGGTGGAGGTCCTGTTTCTTAGGAGTAGTCACAACATTGGGAATAATGCTAAGTATCTTCAAGGATTATTGTGAGAATAAGAAATAAGGTAATAAATAACAGTCTTTATAATCACATAGTAAGTGCTCATAAGTTTGCGATAAATTTGAAATGAGTTATAAAGCAATTTAGAACAGAGTCTAGGGGGCGCCTGGGTGGCGCAGTCGGTTGAGCGTCCGACTTCAGCCAGGTCACGATCTCGCGGTCCGTGAGTTCGAGCCCCGCGTCAGGCTCTGGGCTGATGGCTCAGAGCCTGGAGCCTGTTTCCGATTCTGTGTCTCCCTCTCTCTGTGCCCCTTCCCCGTTCATGCTCTGTCTCTCTCTGTCCCAAAAATAAATAAACGTTGAAAAAAAAAAAAATTTTTAGAACAGAGTCTAGGACATGTAAGTGCTTTCTAAGTGTTTGATAGATAAAGAGCTCTTATTTCTGCTAGTGTGTAATCCACACCTTAATTTTTGCACATGAAAGGAAACCCATAATTGATATCTAAAATTGCATCTAGAAAGCATTTAATTAGAATATGATATGCACCAATGCACTTATAAGCCCATTTAAGAAAAAAAAATTTCTGACTCCTAGATGTCATATTTATGAGGTCAGGTATAGATACATATGGATAAGAATGTACATTTATGTTCTTACATAGTAATAAACTAGAGAATACGCAGGGCATATTCTGGCATTGCCAGCACTGGAAGAGTTTTAGTCCATTCAGGAATGGAGACCTCCCACCAGGATTCTGATGGTTGTAAAACAATGGAGTTGGAATAAGGTTCAACCAACCCCACCTGGGGAAGAATTCGGTGACAGAGATTCACACACACACACATACACACACAAACCCCTAACAAACTGTCCATTCTATGAAACTTAAGAGAAGAAGGGATATAATTTATTTATTTTAAAGCCCCCAAATTTTCAGAGGTAATAGAACTTAGGGCAGCCTCAGAAGAAGCTGTGCTAGAGATCAACCATGGCAATTTGGGCATGTTTCCAATTTGTACTCTCCTTCATGCAAGTTAAATATGCATTTAATGCAACTTCACTATTAGCATACAACAACAAGATCTTCTACTCTATGATCCTTTATCAAATGAATTTCTGCAGCCCTTGACTTGAAGCATCCGTGAACTGCAAGGAGAGAGACAAGAGACGTGTGTTGCATCAAGAACTACCAGGACCTATTTGGAATATGCACTGACAGCTACAGATAATAGCTTAGAAGACCTCTAGGAAGAAGAATGCTTAAGTCCAGAAACGTCATCAGGATTGTGAGCCAAGGTTTGGGACAGGTCCATCAAACCATTCTCCAATTAGTTCATCTCAATTCTGAATCCTGACCCAAAATAGTTAAGACATGTAGAGACAAGTGAAACCTGAGATGCCAATTCACTTTCCTAACGTGACCACACTTTACCTCTCCACCCATTCAACTTTCCAATATGCATGCTTCATCTCCAACTGCTCTTCAACGCCCAAATTTTACATAAGAAAATAGGGAAGTTCTGTTTTACGGATGAAAATAAGGTCAATGTTACCATTTTAATTAAAAAGTTAGTTTCATTAAACCTACAGATGAATTCAATCTACACCACTGAAGACATCTAAATGCTCAAAGGACTATAATAATGAGTTAATTAGCTCTGCAGCTATCACATGGTAGTTAAGTATAAAATCAATTACTTGACATGGAAATCATGGGATGGTCTTTCACTGAGACCAAGGTAATTATAATTTTAAGTGACATGAGCTTTAGCAAAGATTAGGTAGATAGACTGACATGTGCATATGTCATGTGTATATGTTCATATCATTCAGCACATGGAGCATCTACTATAGACAAGACAGTGTGCTTGTTGCTGCAGTACATGTATAGATAGGTAAAGACGTGGCCTTGGCCTCACAGACCTTAGTCTAGTCTGAGTTCCCCCAAAGACAACATACATAAACTTCCAGACATAGAGAAAGTGCTAAATAAATGTTAGTTCTTTTACCCTCCTCTCCCCCTTCCACATTCTCCTCCTTAATGCAAAGTGAAAAAGTTCCCATCAATTCCTTTTAAATAAAATGAAAGGAAAAAAATTAATAAAATAAATTAAACATAAAATGAAAAGGAATATACTGCAGGAGCCCCTTGGCCCTTCTAATAATGCAAACGACTTATCAACATGTACAAAAGATTTAACTGGGGGGGCCACTGGGTGGCTCAGTTGGTGAAGCATCCAACGTCAGC
Organism: Felis catus; assembly: GCF_018350175.1. Taxonomy (NCBI): domain Eukaryota; kingdom Metazoa; phylum Chordata; class Mammalia; order Carnivora; family Felidae; genus Felis; species Felis catus. The sequence continues at coordinate 121,686,950 of NC_058374.1, forward strand.
TCAGGTCATGATCTCACGGTGAGTTTGAGCCCTGCATCGTGCGCTCTCTCTCTTTCTCAAAATAAATAAATAAACTTAAAAAAAAAAGATTTAACTGGAATAGAGTCAAAATTTTCAAAGTAAATAACTGTAGCCTCATTACCCTGGCTTCAGACTAGCAGGAGGAAGATTTTTGGAAAGTAGGACAGAGGCCACCCCATAGGAGGCCAACAGGGCAAACTCTAGGAACCGTATGTTCTCACACCAAGCCCCATCCTGGTGTCACCATACGTTGACAATGCTGGCAGCTCTGACAGCTACACAGATGCATATTCAGGAAGAGCTGGCATTGGGAACCTCAACGCACTCCCTGCATTCTTCACTCTTGCAAAGTGACAGAGTTCTTTACAGGTGAGTCACAGAGCATGGTCATGCTCCCAGGATTCCTGCTTTACATAAAGGGATCTCTCCAACCCCAGCCACAAAGATGTTTTAGAAGATGTGTGTATTAGGGTTGTGGTTTTGTTTAAGGAAATGGAAAATGGGCATTTTGTTTTGTTGTTTCCCAGAAGCTCGCATAGTACCTGATGTATCCAGGCATCCAGGATACCATGTGTTATTTGAGTAATGAATGAGCGAAACATGGCACTTAGGAAACTGCCAGTCCTGTTAGAATTCTAGTAGAATGATAGTAGTTAACATATAGTTTCTATTATATGCCAGACCCTGTTCTAAGTGCTTTAACTTATTAACATTGTTTTGTTTTTGTTTTTTACTTTTCTTAACCCTTGCAACAACCCTACGAGGTAGGTATAACTATTAATAGGAACTATTATTATATCCACTCTACAGATGAAACAATAGAGACTAATAACAACTAACTTACCCAAGATTGCTAGTTTACAGTTGGTGCAGGTGACTGAGTTAAGCTCAGACAGTCTGGGACTGGAATTAGTGTTCCTAATCAGTAAGCAATACTGCCTCACGAGAATAGTAGAAGCAATGTTCCCACTTATACCGGACCCTTCTTACAAAGAGATGCTTGAACATATGTATAGCCATGTGTGTTTTAGTAAATATACACCTACATCCTATGCAAGTAGCACAATCTAAAATCCTGAACTCTCTTCTATATAGTAAGGATCCAGAACTTAAATATATATGGTCCCTTTCAATTGGATTAGGAAGAAAAACCTCACAGTTCAAACCAAGCAATAGTCTGCAAATATATGTCTTTATATAACAACCCAGACATAAAAAATCATGAGCCAGATTTGGTTTGAGATCTTGAAGAATAATCATATTTAAGTTACGGAAGACCCAAGACTGCTTTCCTAAGTGCAATCATTGGTTCAAACAGGTCAAGTCTGATGAAGGAACACACAGAAAGAAGTCCAGGCCATTGCTATTTCTGGAAGCTCCCAACTCTATAAAAAAGTAAAGAAACGTAAACACAGGGTTACTTGATGTGTAGGTTTTCTTAAATATTTATAAGTTAATAATTTAACAAGTTAATTTTTAAACAAAGCAAAATATGGAGTAGAAATTGTCCTATTTAAAAAGCAATTAAAGCATTTGTAAAAAAAAATTTTTTTTAACGTTTATTTATTTTTGGGACAGAGAGAGACAGAGCATGAACGGGGGAGGGGCAGAGAGAGAGGGAGACACAGAATCTGAAACAGGCTCCAGGCTCTGAGCCATCAGCCCAGAGCCCGACGCGGGGCTCAAACTCCTGGACCGCGAGATTGTGACCGGGCTGAAGTCGGAAGCTTAACCGACTGCGCCACCCAGGCGCCCCTAAAAAAATTGTTTTTAATTTTTTTAATGTTTATTTTTGAGAGACAGAGAGAGACAGAGCATATGTGGGGGAGGAGCAGAGAGAGAGGAAGACACAGAATCTGAAGCAAACTCCAGGCTCAGAGCTGTCAGCACAGAGTCCAACACAGGCTCGAACCCACAATTTTAATTCAAAATATACTTGATAGGGACACAGGTTTAAAGTTGCTGAGAGATGTAATCTTGGTGAATACAGGTAAAATTTCATTTGGAGATGTGATTTGGAGATCCTTTCTGAATGTCCTGGGCCAAATGGCCTTTTCAGTCCCTGTGGTAGACCCTGATGGAATCTAAACTTTTTCCTTCCCTCTTCCTTCCTTCCTTCCTTCCTTCCTTCCTTCCTTCCTTCCTTCCTTCCTTCCTTCCTTCCTTCCTTCCTTCCTTCAATTTATTTAACATTTCAAATGGTTAGGAAGTAAATGAACCAAGTAAGAAGATGGACAGAGATGTTTGTGTACTGTAACACTGTATGAAATAAGAAAATAGTGCTACAGAACCTAAATATTCATATCAATAGGGCACTGGCCTGGGGCGCCTGGGTGGCTCAGACTGTTAAGTGTCCGACTTTGGTTCAGGTCATGATCTCATGGCTCGTGAGTTCAAGCCCCACATTGGGCTCTGTGCTAAAGGCTCAGAGCCTGGAGCCTGCTTCAGATTCTGTGTCTTCTTGTGTCTCTCTGCTCATGCTCTGTCTCTCTCTCTCAAAAATAAATAAATATTTTAAAAATTTAAACAAATAGGGCATTGGCATTTTAAATATTGGTCGTTCACAGGATTTTCTTTCCTCCTAACACTATAATTTCTCTTTAGGAAATCCCAAATACTTTCGTTTCTCAATTTTCACATCTCAGTATATGCTTATGGCTCTAAATTTAAATCTTCAGCCCCTGCCTCCTCCCTGAGCATTCCACACCCAACCACCTAAAGGACACCCCACACCCAACATGACTAACTTTATTTGGTAGCCCACTTGATGAAACCAGAGTCATTCAAAAAGACATCAAATACTTTCATCTGCATCCTAACGGTTCTCAAATCCATCCCTCTCCTCTTCATCTCTATATTTTTGCCTTAGTTCCATCTCTGGTTATCTTCCACCCGATTTTCACCTTCTAACTCCAATCTTATTAGGGTGACTGGGTATTGCAAACTGAAATACCAACAGGCAACAGATAACTTAAGTGAATATAACAGGTCAGGTATAGATATTTTGGTGTGGTGGCATCCTGAAGAACACATGCTTTATCTAGAACACTTCCAGTTCTTTAAGTGTAGTACTTGAGTTGCTAGATTTAGCAAATAAAATTCAAGACTCCCATGCAATATTTGGGATGTACTTATACTAAAAACTTAGCCATTATTTAGCTGAAATTCAAATTTAATTGTGTGTCTTATCTTTTATCCAATAACCCTATCTAGACTTTTCTTCAGAGTAAGAGGGAGGACAAAAGAGATGACTGATGAGGTAGCTAACATACAGTGGGGTTGGAAGTTTAGGTTTTGGGTTCAAGAAGATCTAGTTAGTCCCAGGAGATAAAAAAGTCAAAGAAGGCAGGAGCTAATAAAAGTGTTAGAAGTCTGTGGAGTGGGTAATGATTGGATCGCTCATCTGTTGTGGAATGAACTGTGTTTCCCCCAAAAATATGTTCAAGTCCTAAGCCACAGTACTTGTGAATGTGACCGTATTTGCAACTAGGGTCTTTACAAATATAATTAAGTTAAAATGAAGTCATAATGGATTAGGGTGGGCCCTAATGCAATGACTGGTATCCTTATAAGAGGGAAATTTGAACACAGAGACAGAGGGGAGAACCCCATGGAAAAACATAGGCAGAGACTGGAGTGATACTACTACAAACCAAACAATGCTAAGTATTGCTGGTCACCACCAGGAAGAGGTAAGGAAGGATTCTTCTCTAGGGCCTTCAGAGAGAGCATGGCCCTGTTGACACCTTGATCTTGGACTTCTAGCCTCCAGACTGTGAGAGAGTAAATTTGTTGTGTTAAGCCATGTAGTTTGTGGTGATTTGTTACAGTTGCCCTAAGTAATGAACCAGCCTACTCCTTTCCCTTCATAACCCACATGATTACAGAGGACACTTTTGGCAGCAATGTTGGTATGGGACTGGTCTGAAGCAGGGACAACAGGAGTAAAACCAGTGACTACAGCTGAGCTAGTGTCCCTCCCCCTGGTCTGGTACTGTGAGATTTTGGTCATTCTCTGGTAACTGGACCTCAACTATGTAAACTTAGGAACCTATCTGTTGGTCTTGCTAAAGTCTACAGACTCATAATCAGTCACTCTGCAGAGATAGAACCAGCCCTGATAATAAGTGAGACACTGGTTCCAGTTTGTCCTTGTGGCCCACTGCACACCTTTGCACTTGGGTTTCTAAGAAGACCATCTGCGCTTATAAAAAAAAAATTCCTACCTCTCACTTAAACTAGCTTGAGCTAGCTTCACTGAAGTTCTCTTTGTTACCTGCTACCAAAGACCCATCCTGTACAGTTTATGATTCTCTATGAGGAATGGGAAAAAGTCCATTCAGGTACTAGTTTTCTAGTTTGTTGCAAAATGTAACAAAATGCCACAAACTGGGTGAGGCTAGAGGTCCAAAATCAAGGTGTTGGCAAGGATGATTCCTTCTGAGAGCCTTGAGGGAAGGATCTATTCCAGGCTTCTCTCCTTGGCTTGTAGATGGCCATTTTCATGTTCATTTGGCATTCTCTCCATGTGTCTGTCTCCAAATTTCCAAGCTTTTTATAAGGACATCAGCCGTATTGGATTAGAGTCTCCCCTAATGATCTCATTTTAGCTTGATCACCTCAATTTGACCAGCAATGCAGCAGGAAGCCCATCTGAGACTAGAAGCCCTAAGATATATGCAAAAACTTACTAAGTTACTTTATACCCAGTGGCCAAAGAACAGGTTATTCTTGGCAGTGGCCCCACCTTGTTTTCAGAATATGGCTTAGATTCAGAGTCAAAGAAAACTGTGCCAACTCTAATTTCACTAAAGACTTGAGTACAGAAACTTGGTTTAATCCTCTTTGCTTCTCTCACCATCCACTGAAACTTCAGTGCTCTCAAACTAACCCCTCAGACCTAAGAGGCTGCATTTCCAAATTCATAGTTTCACTTTGCTTTGGTCACCATCTTTAATTTTTAAACTTTAACATTCAAATAAAGGTATCAATAAAGGAAAATCCAGTTTGATGTTCATGGAGGACTTTGCAAATTACTTTCAGGACCAAGGATACAAGGGGGTCCCTAGTCCAGGATCTATTTTGCATGGGTTGAAACAACAAAACTTACAGTCCCAAGGTTTTTTTGTGCGTATTCATTTTAAATGTTCTCACAGATTGCTACATTTCTAAGAAATTTCTATTACTCAAGAAATATTCACAGAAAAATAATGAAAAGCCTTATAAATGCCTTCAAAGGGCTTCCAAATATCTTGGCAGGCTCTCTAAGATTCAAAATCTGGTTCTCAAATTTTAGGTTCATAACCCTACCTAGAAAAAACTCACGCTCACCAGTTGATAAAAGATTGATGTGTAAACCAGGATGTCATGGTACTTACCCATGTTGGGGCATAGACATTTTAGGGAAGAGTGTATTCATGTTTACTATTCAAGAAAGCCCCTTTATTGGATTCAAGCAGGTGGATTCAAGCAGCACCAGGCATGGACTATGATGGACACAGGAATGTATCATCCTATCTCCCCTCCCGTTGCATTCCCTCAGCTGCAGACGCTATGATGGCTAATATCCACACTAGCCTCAGCTGAAGACAGCCTCTGCATTCAAGATCATGCCCTTTCTCAAGGCAGCCTGCACATTTTGACCGAAAAGCCTTGGTGAAAAGGCTTGGTCTCTTGCTCCAATTCATGACAACCGAGGACAACTTTGTAAGGCCAATTCTGCTCCAAAGGGATTAGCTTAGGCCTTTGTTGTGGCAGCCTTATTTCCCAACCTCTTCCTCTGGCACATTGTTGCTTCATTCATTACTCCATATGTATTGCCTGACAGCTCTCCCCAGTTAATTTCCTGCACATAAAACTCCATTTCAGAGTCTGCTTCCCAGGGAACCTGATCTGCAAATATGCATAACTGGAGATGCCTATACTATCATTTTTTTTACCAAAGATAAGAAGGGCAACAAATACAATAGTCATACAGCAGCTATTTATTCGGCAGGACCTAGACTAGCCCCTTGGGATAAAAAGATGAATGAGGTTACCAGTAGATACTCTAACATACTTACTTAGCCACAGGGTAGAGATGTCTTACTTAGCCACAGGGTAGGAAGTTCCGGGTAGAATCAAGGAAGGTTTCCTGGAGATGATGCCCCATCTGACTCTGGAGGGATAAGTTAAGAGTTTGCCAAGGGAAGGAAGATAAGAAAAACATCCTATCTAGATAGAGGGAAGCATCTGTGGTCAGGGTGGTCACAATTACTACTAAATTCATCAGAACATGGAGTTGGCCAGAAGAAGTTTTACGCCACCAAATTCAACTCATTCAGCAAACCGGTCACAATTATAAACAGAGGTGGTGGTTGGCAGGGTGGGTGGAGTAGCACCATACTATTCTCAGTGCTGAGGTCTTAAATTTTAGAGTTTAAAGAAGAGAGTGGAGATAAAGAATAGTAGTATTAGCATCCAAAATGTGACCTCTCCACTGGGTTCTCTCTTTGGACACTGTAGGGAAGGATGTCCCTCTATCAAGCATGCACGAGATTTTCCCTTGAGCCACCTATTAATCTGTACACATCCTCAGCAACTGGGCAATCCCTTCCCTCTAGATGCCTTCTCTCTTTTCTTCCAAGGCCTCATCATTCTTCTTGCCCCTCTGTCCTACCCTAAGGCTTTGCTGATTCTTTCTAGCCTATGATTTATGTGACTACTAAACTGGGGTCATCAATATTATCCTTGGTGGAGCCAGTGGCAGTTTTTAAATACGTTGAGAAAAGAGGCTTCAAGTGCTGTGCTTAGGTGAAGGAGAAGAAGGAAACAGCCCTCTCATTCTCAGCCTCTGAGTGAAACATTTACAATCTAATCCAATCACCTGCTTATGTTGGCCATTTCCTATAATATAAATCAAATGCTCTGGTATGCAAATGGTCTGAATTTTTCCTCCTCTTTGTAACAAAGACTCTCTCTCTCTTCCCTCTTCAAAATCCTAGTTTGGAAAGAGCCCTCAAAGAGGAATAGACAGGCACCCGATTCCAAGAACAGAGATCTTGATACATAAAATGACACTCAGAGATACCCCAACAAATAAGTGAGAAACAAAGGTTCAAACCCTGATCTGTCCAAAGCCCATGGATGTTCCACACTGTTCGCAGAATGAGCATTTTCTACATGCCAGTCCAATGTGAGCTGTTTTACACTGGTCATCTCATCTAATTCTCCCAAGAACACTATGAAGGAGATACAAACTCATGGGCAATGCTTTTCAAACAATTCCACCAAAATGCCCTCAACATGCAGAGGAGAGCCAGCTCTCATCCTTGTGTGACCCAGAGATGTATTGTGAGCAGATGCTGCAAATAGGAAATATTTGTGTGCCCTTGTTTCCTATACAATTTCATTAAAAATGAAGGCTTCCACTCCATAAAATGTTTCATTTTAAAAAGTGATATCCTTGCCCCTTAAATTTTCAAGTGTAATTGACATTCCATAAACATTTCCCTGTTTATGTTGTGGTTTCCTTCACCTTGCTTCTAATAAGTGGAAATCTTAAAGTCATCAGCATTAAGTTTGTCTTACCATGGTTTGTGTCAGGAAAGAGCAGGATGTAAGTTGCATGGGAAGAGAAACATTGCCTGTCTTGTTTACCACAGTATCCCCAGCACAAAAAGCAGTACCTGGAACATAGTAGGGGTTCAAACAGTACTTGTTAGAATGACAGTAGGAGGCAATCACTGGAATGTAGGCTTTTTATCAGTAGAAGGATCATTCTCTTAATCCTCATCTTCATTAGGAACTGAGGAACAATCTTGACAACTGCATACTGTGCAAATATTATATGTATTGTATAGGAAGATAGGATTAGTGTACAACTTGCCTAAATTAGGGAAATAGCTCCTCTTATAACAAGATTTTATTTTGATTCTTTTTTTTTCAATGAGAGGGATATTGAGAGCACAAGAGATAGCAGAGGGACCAATAGATCCCACTCTACCTTGGTTCCAAACGAAATGCCTCAGTAAGTAATATACCAATGGTTACCTGTACTGCTTCCATCCCTCAGTCAGGGACAAGATTTCTCAACCATCCAAACAGTAGACTGGCTACCTGTTTGTGTCAATCCAGTAATTTTTTCTAACAAGATGGATCATAGAGGTATTTTTCCCCCTTTTATTATCTTCTTTAGGGCAGAATTTATGGGTCTATAACGTCTGTTGTGATCTGAGTATTTGTATCCCCCCCCCCAATTTATATGTTAAAGCCCTAACCCCCAATATAATGGCATTAGAAAGTGGGCCTTTGGAGGTAATTAAGTTGGGCTGAGGTCATGAGGATAAAGCCCCCACCATAGGATTCATGTACTTATAAGAAGAAGAAACCAGAGCTCTCTCTTGCCACCACATAAGGACACATCTAGAAGGTGGCCATGTGCAAACAGAAACAGAGTTCTTACCAGGAACCAAACTGGCTGGCATCCCAATCTCAGACTTCAACTCTTCAGATGTGTGAGAAAAATAAGTGTCTGTTGTTTAAGGTACCCAGTCAGTCTATGGGATTTTGTTATAGCAGCCCAAGCTAAGACAATATCCAATCATAAATTTCTTTTGCCTTGTTTTAAATACAAAGGGATAGGCTTCTTTCTAGTTTTTATAAACCTGTTGAAAGAAAACAAGCATGATTTCTAAATAAAGGGGCTTCAAGATAGGATTTGTAGATTTTACTTGTTTTCTTTCCTTGTAGTAGCTACACAGCCTTTCCCTGGGAAAGGGGTACCAAAATTTTGGTATAACTTACTTAATAGCAATAGACAATTGTCATAGTGTGTTAATCTCAACTTCTTCCCTTGACAAGGAAAAACTGTTACCTGGCCTTGTCACAAAAAAGATTTTCCCAAGGATTTCCCATAATAATGATATTTTGTACTGAGAAAAGCAGCTTATGAAATTATATAATTATATTTTTAATAACATATATTTATAGGCATAAAAAATGTTCTGGGTGGATATACACGAGGGTGTTAATTGAAGTTATAACTACATATTGGAATTGTGTGTAATTTTTATTTTTTATATTTTTGCTTACCTATTATAATTCTCGCTTTGATATATCGCTTTTGTAAAAAGAAAAAAAATGTTTCAACTACTAAAATAATACAAGATTCAGAAAAGCTACATAAGTAGCTTTGGAGAGTACCAAAATTACACTTAGATTCTATGGCTTTCAGAAGGAGGTAAGAAAATTAACATGTATTGGGTACTTGCTTTGTGTCAGCAATTCTGCTAGTGGTGGTATTAGTCCCATTTTACAGATGAGAAAACGAGGTTCAAGAGGGTTACATAAATAGTTTAAAGCACATACTGGTACAAAGCAAAACCAGAATTAAACCAGATTGATCTAATCCCAAGGCCACACTCTCTCCCCTTGACCAGACAGCTTCCAGCACTGCATGATGGAAAGCCCCAGACACCTAATTTTACTCATCACCACTCAGGCACCTTGTATACAATAGGCTGTAAATAATGGTTGTACCTAAGTTGCATCTGAGTCAAGTTCCTTTTTACAGCTCAGGGCAAGAGTGCCATGTGAGGCTCAAAGGCATCCACTTACCCCTTTACTCACCCTCAGTAAAGACAAATAGCTATAAGAATCTTGTTACAGCTGCTGTGCAAAGTCCTGCGTCTTTTAAGAATAAACGTGGCTTTCATTCTCTCTGCTTGTGGTAAAAGCCCATTATTAGGGTGACTTACAGCCCTTTGATAATTCTGAGATACACGTGTTCTTAAGGGAAGCGTCTCTACATCATGCTTGACTGACAATTGGCCTCTTAGTTTAACAACTGACAAAACATCACAGCGTTGCCTCAATTGCCCTTTGTATCCTTGTCCTGTTGGATGTTTTGTTAAGCATTAATATGACTGATTCCTCATCACACCAATGAGCTTTGGGCAATTTATTTATCATTTCTCTTTGCCATCACATCACTTCTGGGAAGAGCATAATTGCTAAATATTGTCTTCCCACCATTAAAATGAACATAGTAGCACACTGAACATTGCACTTCATGGAATGTTTGGCAAAGTGGCAAATGATTGGTAAAAAACAATATTATAGGTGGAAGAAAGGCTAAGTATGAACAGAATGCAGTTGAGTGATGACACTTAGGGAGTGGAGGAAAATCATGTGGGATATGTGGTAATGGAGGGAAAGTTCCTGTCTTACAACAAGGACTATTTATCTAGTTATGAAGCTCTCATAATGGGCCAGGCCCTGGGCTAAGTGCTTTGCATACGTTATGTGATTCATTCCCACAAGCAGGAGCTGATCCAGGTTGTGTGAAGTTCTGAAGATTACACACTCTGCGGGGGAAGGGGGGAGGGTGGGGGTCTTTTAGATTATAAAATTCAAAATACAACATGCCCAAGACTCCCTGTGAGGGGCCCATACAAGCGAGGTACCTCAATGCTTAAACTTTCTTAGCTTCCTGGTAAACCCATAAACCCTCTCAAGCATGTACTACCCATTCTACATACAAGGAAGCTCAGTACAGTTAAACATAACCCTGTCACAGAGCTCCCAAGTGGCAAAGTGAGTATTCTAACCAGGCTTCCGAAATCCTTAAAAAATTATCCAAAACCACCAAATAGGCAATTCATGAGGACAAACACCCTTGAAACAACAGCACATGTGGATCTGAGAGCTTCCTGGCAGGGCCAGCCTCTGTTAGAGCCTGCAGGGCTTGGAGTTGCAGAAACTTGCCTCAATTCTGCAGGAATTTGCATCTTTCAGATCCATAGAATCTGTAAAGAAAGCCACTATTGAGGAGACAGAAAGACAGGTTTTAATGGTTCTGCTTATTGTGTCTACAAACCAAAAAGCAAGGGAGAAAAAAAATTATTTTTAAGCCACACATACTTAATTCAGCCAGATAAGAAGCTGTCCCAGAGAAGAAGCTACCAGGGTAGCTAGTTAACAGATGGGCTAGTTAACAACTTGTGGGGCAGAGGGAGTCCCAGTTTGTAGTGTTTTCAATGTCTACGGTGTCAACACTTCTATTATGACTGGTTTCAATTTATCCATTGTTTGGGTAACTATGGATAGTTTGTTTGGCTCGAAAAATTCCTGAATATTCAGCAATCAGCTCCTGGAAATAGGTATTAGCTATTCCAGCACATCATTGGCCGGAGATGTTTGACTCGGCTATGATGGTCATGGCCTCAAGTCCTTTGGTTTATATAAGGATTTTTCTTAAAATTCAGAGGCAAATATTCTTGGCCTTGGAATCTTGTCTAGTTGGCACTATGGGCAAAGGACTTGAGATTGTTAAATCTCAAGAATGTTAGAGAAATGAGTTAGGCGTTCTTCAGTCTACAGGGACCTGTTTATAAAATCTTTCTGCATCATGTACTCAGCTACTGATATGGGTATGAACCCTCAGCCCCTGTCCCTCCCTACCACTAGCCCTGTTGACGCCCCTCAATCCTCTGCCCTCCTTCCACCTCATGAGCAACAGTCAAGGATAGGACAACTGGTAAAAGCAAAAAGGACTAGTCCAACCTCCTCATTTTACAGATAGGAAACTGAGGCCCAAGGAGAAGAAAAGTGACGAGTCATACAGAATTTTAAATACTCCAAGTGGGACTAAAAGTTAAGTCTTCTGCCTGTCTGTCGTTCTTTCTAACACCTTGCTGTTGAAGCAATTAAACCTTATGATAAACATTTCGTGATGATATCTTCGAACCGCACCGTATCTTCCAGATTAATTTTGTAGCAACATCAGGAAAGTGATAATTTGGCTGTTTTGGGCACTGACTCATTTCCTTTGTCTCTGCCTTTTTTTTAGTTTTCTAGAGCTGAAAACACTCATCACTGCACAGGTAAGCTCAGGGCTACCTAATTCAAAGGCCAAGAGAAAGCAGAGCCTGAGATGGGGCTTGTGTGGAGGCAGTTTATTTGGGGATATAATCTGGGGAAGAAGGGAGAATCAAGAAAGGTGTCTTATTAAGCTCCTGCAACCCCAGGAGGAGTTTTAAACAATACCTTCCAGAATTAGGGGGTTTCTACAACATGGGACTTTCAGTGCAACAAAACAGGAAAGTCCTGGGAAAATTAGGATGAGTTGGCCACCCTCAGAAATCATCTACCCAAAGCCAGAAGAGGGGAACATTTATTCACCAGCTACAGTCCTCTATTGGTTAAGTTGCCCTGTGAGACAGATGCCAACTTCCTTGCACTTGCCATGTTGCATACATGGAAGTCAAAACACATTTCTGCAGGTGTCCAAAGAAGAGGAGTAAGAGCAGCCCCAGGGCAGAACGAGATGCAGTACATCTGAGGTGAGGGACTGGAGGCTCACACCTCCGGTGGCTTGGTGCTGCAACAATGGCTGGAGTCAAGCTAGGCTGAGAGGATACCAGGCAGTGTGCAAGGGGTATCCGATGCAAGGCATGAAGGTGATGCAGACAGCCTTGGTCCTGAGCTGGCAGAAGTATCAAGTGACCCTCTGGGACCCGGGATATAGTGACTACTAAAGTTGCTCTGCAGCTTACCAGGTTGACCCTTCATGAATCTACCCATGACAAGATGTTGATCTTTACATGGTTTTCCTCCCTTCATCTCTCCCTTCCTCTCTTCCCTCCTTTGTCCCCTCCTCCTGCCACCCTTCTGTCATCACTTCTTTTCTTCTCCAATAAATATTTAGTGAGTACCTATAATATCCCAGGGACTATTAGGTACTTGAGATATAAAAATTAACTAAACACAACCCTTGCCCTCAAGAAGCACGTAGAGGAAGAACCACCAATCATAAAACAGGTAGTTAGAATACAATGCAACTCTGGTAGAGAAATGGGCAAGAGAAAAATGGGAGAAAAAAGTTTGACACAGGAAGGAACATCTATGGTTTATAATAATAACAGATAATTTTGATGGGGTGCTGACTGTGTGCCAGACAATGTTCTGAAGTCTTTCTAGTACCAACACATTTCATCCTTACAACAGCCCTAGGAAGGAGGTGCAATCATTACCCTGATTTAGAAATGAGAAAACTGGACTATTGAAAGTTTTCCAAGGTTTAAGGCACAATGGCACACACTATAGCTGGTCATCAAAACCCATTTTCTTTCCTTCTAGGGCGCTCAGCTAGATCACACTGCTCAGCCTCCATTGCAGTGAGGTGTAGCCATGTGACTGAATTCCAACTAAAAGACATGTACTATTTCCAGGCCTGACCCATAAAAAACTTCCATGTATATCCTCCATATGCTTTTCCCCTTCTGGATATCTAGAAAGGATGACCTTGGAAAGCACATGTTGAAAGTGGTTGAGTCTCTATCAGTCTGGGTCCCTAAATAGAGCTGGGCTTGTCCCACTGATTATTCACCTGCTCAGCCCTGTTACTTGAACAAGAAATAAATTCTATTGTGTTTGAGCCATTATAGATCTTTGGATCTTTTTGTTAACAGCAATAACTCCACCTATTTTATAAGTCTCTCTATTAATGCCATTAGTCTATTGTAGTTAATATAAGTACATATGAGAAAGTAGCAGAAAATTAGATTGAAAAGATAAATGAAGGGTGTCATGTAACATATAAAAAAGTCTCACCCTTTTTTTACTCTCAGAAGTATGGAATAATTCTTTTAAGACAGAGCAGAAGAAAATAAAAGGGTAGATATAGTTCCAGTTGGGAAGAGAGGATAGTTAACGGAGGTCATGTCTAAAGTGCTCTTTTTTTTTTTCCTGAGCAATAAGAAGAACAGTCATCTTCCTGAGGGCGTGCTAGCTGTGCCCGCGTGGAGGTGGGTTGTGAGGGAAGAGGCTGGGAGCTTGAGAAACGTGGTGAAGGTTAATAAGGGGAGATGCAGCAGTTAAAAGAGCAGACTTCGGAGCTTATATCCATCATGATCCTGTAAGGAAAACAGACATCACTCCAGGTAGGCATTTCAAGTAGAGAGGTGCTTAATACAGGAAATTAGGGGCTCGCAGGATGGGCAGGAAGTCTTGACAAGCTAAATTCAGTGGGGACACTAGCTTTCAGCTTCCTTGCCTCAGAGCCAGAGAGCCACGACCACCCAACCCAGAAGCCTGCAGGAAACCACTGACAACTTCATATACCTCTACAGAGCCAGGCTGGTGAAATGGCAGAGAAATGTGGCAACTGAAAAAAAAACCTCACATTTGGGAGGTCCATTTTTGTGTTTTATAAATGTAACTGCAAATTCTTTAAAACTTACTCCATCAAGACATGTGATATATGTCCCTTCCCCTAGAAATAGGATACGCTTATGACTGCTTAAGCCAGCAGAATAGGATGGAAATGAAGCTATGTGACTTCTAAGATTATTTTATAAAAGGCTTTGAAGATTCCTGTTTTGCTTCCTGAGAAGAGTCATGCTAGGAGCCCTGAGCTGCCATGTAAGAAGTCTGACTACTCCAGGCCACTCTGCTATCTGGAAGCACAAGTCACATAGAGAGGTTTATAAGAGGAGGCAGGAAGGTCAGAGAAGGCAGCGAGGCCATGGTAGCAGAGGGACAGAAGATGTAATGATAAAAGTAGAGGTTGGAGTGATATGGGCCATAAGCCAAGGAATGCTGGCAGCCTCAAAAAGCTGGAAAAAGACGAAGAAGTAGGTTGTCCCCTGGAGCCTCCAGAAAGAATGTAGCCTGGCTGACCCATTTTAGACCTCTGGCCCCCAGAACATACATTGCTTTAAGGTATTATGTTTAAGGTAATATGTTGCATCAATAACAAACTAATACAATGCCTGACGCTAAAGACACTCTCAGTAAATATTTCTTAGTAAATAAACAGATGAATAAGGCTATAAGCATCTCTTCTCATAAACACATGGAATTGTACTCCCACATAATTTTAAAAGAATAATTTATTGTCTGATATCTAAATATTAGGAGGTATGATATTTTCAGTTCCCCTAAACTCCTAAACCCAGACTAAATGTAGGCAGGAATGAGTCAAATAGAAAGTATTGTGTTTTAAGAAAATTTACTGAACACTTACTATGTGCTTTATTTACTGCCTTTCACTTAATCCTCACAAGAACCCTACGAGGTATGTACTAGTAGATCATCCACAGAGGCATTAAATAATTTGTCAAAGGTCTCATAGCTCACAAGTGATAAGGCAAGAATTAGAATCAGGCTGACTGACTCCAAAGTTCAAGTATGCAGACTTTATGGTACATTGCCGTGGTGTAGGAAAAGAATAGCACAAGATGATGGAAAGCCTAGTGCACCAGGAGTCTCCAGATTAGGGTCTAGACTTGACCCTGTGTGACCCTGGGTGAGAAGGTGAGGTGATGATTGAAACAAAGGTCGGAGTGATGGTCTTAATTCGGGGTCTGGTTTCTTCTTCTGAAAAATATGGAGGTTGGGCCAGATGACCTTTAAAGTCTCCTTTAGAACAGGGTTTCTGTATGCATTTCCAAGTTAAAGAAAAATCACACATGCTGAGTGAAATAAGGACAGGGTAGCAGCATACTCTGCTTGATGTGCTGAAGGAATCTGTTTCCCTTGGTGAACATCTGGTTAAGTTGCGGTATCCATCTGCTTATGTTATCTCCTTACCACCATGGTTTTATAAAGGGAACAAAGATGAGTATGGTAGACTGATTACAAAAACGGCCTAATTCTTCACTCCTCTCTGTAGCTATGCACTTTGCAACGGAAATTTGCAGTTCTTCCCATTAAGAAATGGAAACCATTTCCCCACCCTTTGAAGGTGGTCTGCTTCTGTGACTTGCTCTGCTTAGCAGAATAGCAGAAGTAGTGGTGTAACAGATCTGAGCCTGGGCTTTGCACTCTTCCAGCCTCTCTCAGGACTCTACCTGGTCTCAGGTTAGCCTGCTGGATGATGAAAGACCACGGTGAAGCAGAACCAAGCCATCCGAGTCAAAGCCAAGCTAGATTAGCCAGCCACTGACCAGGCTGTCAGCAGACCACAGATGCCTGAACAAGCCCAGCCAAGATCAGCCAAGACCAACCCAGAACAGCAGAACACCTAGCCAACTATAGACTTGTTGGATGCCACTATGGCTGGGTTTTTTTCCCCCCTGAAGCTTTATTGTGGCAATAGATAATGAACATGGTTAGCTTTCAAGCAAAGCAGAAAATATGGTAAATGAATTATGCCTGTATTAATCAGAATAATCCATCAGGAAAATTAATCTAGGTTGCAAGTGACAGAAATCTGACCTAGACTTGCTTAAACACACAAGGGATTTATTGGATTATGTTACTGAAAAGTCCAAAGATGGACACAGCTAGATCTAGATGCACCAAATTTGTCATTGGGAACTTGATTCCTTCCATCTCTTGGTTCTACTCTTGTCTGTCTTAGCTTTGTGTTCATGCAAATACTCCCTCATGGGGCAAGATGGCCACCAGCAGCTTCCAGCTTAACTCTGTTGTATTCATTGTTAAGTAGAAAGAGGATCTCTGTTCCCCAATAATTCATGTAAAAGTCTTAGGGACAACTTTCACTGGACTGACTAGAATCACACACCTACCCCTGTTTTTTCAAGGAGATATCCTGGGCCTAGGCTTGGGTCATGCAGCCAACCCCAGAGAAAGGGGATGGCTGGTATGGAAACCACACAGACTAAGAACAAAGAGAGGGGGTTCCCTAAAGGAAAATTAAAGTAGTGCTATCAAAAGAATGGGCAGTAAATGAAAACAATATATGATTTCTATACTCTTCAATATTACTAATGAATTAGAGAGAAAAGAGAGTGATGACTTCTTAGCATTGATTCTTCCGCAGAACAGCAAGTGGTTCATCCCTACCCAGAAAAACATTTCAACATTAATGTCAAAGTAGCTATTACTATATGCAGTTCTTCCTCCTCCCCACCCAAATTTTTGTCAAAATCAAATTTTGATCACATCTACCACGTAAGTAGACACTAGGATCAAACGGCCATACACATGAAAGGAAGGTTTTGTGACAGTCCTAGGAGCTATGAGGTATCTGAACTTGATCTCAAAGATTCTTGAAGTGTACCCATAATCTTCCTGAATCATAAAATTGGTTCCAAGTCCTAATTAGAGAGATACCATAGTGCAGTGGCTAAGAGCACAGATTCTGAATACAGTCTGCATATGTTTGGGTCCCTGCTTTTATTGCTTTATGACACTATGTGACTTCGGGGAAGTTCCCTAGTCTTTCTGTGCCTGTTTTCTCATCAGTATGTAGAGATTATAGAATTTACCTTGTAGGAAGAGTAAATGAGTCATAATGTACAAAGAACTTGGAACAGTATCTGGTATGTGGTAAGAGCTGTAAAGTGTCAGCTATTAATCATCTGGGAGGATGCATGTGGAAACAAGTCCTTTGAACCTGGGGTAAGAAAGTGTGGTACCATAAATCAAAGATGTATGACCTTGGCTGAGTCACTTATCGTCTCTGGGATTATTTTACTTCTTCATTTACAATACGATGGAAATTATATCTACCTTGCTTACCTCACAGGGCTGCCACAGGATCAGAGGAGATGATGAGTTCTAACTACTTTGAAAACTCCAAGTCCCTTATTAATATTAATCATCGCCATCCAGATTATCTGATTTGTGTGTTAGCAGAGAAGTTTTTCATCTGATGCTGCTATGAGTAAGGAATCATTAGGAAAGAAAATCTTTTGCTGAAATAAAATAATGGACTCCTCAACCAAACCCAGTTCAAAAGTCAACAGGACTATTATGTGATTTGAAACATCCACTGCCACCTTGATGCTTAACATGAAGTAAAGTTGATTGTAATGGAAAGGGTATAAAAAAATTGGGGGCCAGGACATCTGGATTTTAGTTCCTGGTTCTGCTGTTAACTTACTGTATCATCTTGGGTGAGTCATTTTATTTTTCTGAGGTTCCCTAGTCTGTAAAATGAGGCATGTTTGCTATACTATGACTGCATGGTTCTTGTGACAGAGAAGTTCCTGGGCGCTAGGGTTCTGATTGCTTCTAGGTAGAGGATTATTTATCATTAGTGTTAAATGAATCTGAATCTCTGGAAATTTCTGAATCTCTGGAAAATACATCTTCCCAGATGACATTGTATTATAAATACAATATTTGGTTAAGAGAATATACCTAAGAGTATATGTTGAAACCACAATGTCTTTGTCTCTGGAATTCCCCACGAATATAAGCACAGACCAACTTATAAATGCTCCAGAAGACAACAGCAGTCTTCCTTTCTTCAGTCCTACAAGGCATCTGGAAATGTCCTCTTCCATGGACCCTCTCCCATTGTGCTTGCCCTGGGACTCTGTCAGGTCTTCTAAGAGGCTCTTTCAGCAATTTCCTACTATAGTCTACAAGGCCCTATGCAGAGGCACCTGGGTGGCTCATTCAGTTAAGCATCTGACTTCAGCCCAGGTCATGATCTCACAGTTTGTGAGCATGAGCCCCACTTCAGGTAAGCCTGCTTCTCTCTCCCTCCCCCTCGTTCACTTGCACCCTGTCTCTCCCAAAACAAAAAGGCCCTATGCAATCTGCTCCCCAACACCAACCCTGACTTCTTTTCCTCCGTATTCACTGTGTACCAGACAAGTGGGGCTTCTGGCTAGTCCTGGACCAGATCAGAGTTTAATCCTGCCTCAGTGCCTTTGCACTGACTGTCCTTCTGCCTGAAATTATCTTCACCTAAATAGCCCCATGGCTCCTTCCCTCACTTCCTTCCTTCAGGTTTCTGCTTCCCTCATGTAAACCTTCCCCACTTTGCTCTTATGTTCCTTAAATTAGGTACCAGCTAAGATGTGATAACCAAAAAATCCAAAAATGATGTGGCTCATATTAGATAGAGGTTTATTTCCTTCTCATGTAAAGTCAAGAATTGAACAGTCTAAAGCTGGGACTCTGCTATCTTCCGCACTTGGCTTCCAAGGATGGTTCAGTCAATGCTATTTCCCAGCCAGTGGGAAAGAGAAAGAGAGGTTCCAAGGCAAGTAGCTTTATCCTTCAACAAATGACCTGCAAGTTACATGAAACACTTCCACTCATAATCCACTGGCCTGATCTTGGTCACAAAGTTTTACCCATGTGCAAAATGTATGGCCACATCACTAGCTAAAACTTGAGGTAGGGGTTCTTCTTCTAAAAGATGAAAAAGAAAAACTTCTGTGAAACAAGTGAAAAGTTTCTGCCACACTCTATCCACTTACTATATTTATCTCTATACCACTTACTGCAATCTAATGGCCTATAGATTTACATGTTTGTTTTTGTCTCCCCACACTAGAATATGAGCCCCATAAAGTTAGGGAACTTTTTTTTACTGCTGTATCTCCAACCCTTAGATAAGTGCCTAACAGTAGACACTCAATAAAGACCTACCTAGTGAGTAAATTATTTTTTCCTCTTCTGTTCTTAGGCACTCATTTCTCTGTGATTTACTTTGGATCTCACAGATCCTAATTTTCCTGGTTTCTAGTATTGACATTCTGGTCCTACTTCCTCTTGGCACTCCCAATATTTAAGAACAGGGTGTCATCCTTCTAGATCCCATATTAGGTAGCCATAATGCTTAGCAGAGGACTTTTGGTTTAGAAGGAGGAGTTAAGAGGAAGTGCTATTTTTAAAAATTAATTGGCTTTATTCTTTATTTTTTAACTTTTTAATGTTTATTTATTATTGAGAGACAGAGTGAGACAGAGCATGAGCATGGGAGGGGCAGAGAGAGGGGGAGACACAGAATCCAAAGCAGGCTGCAGGCTCTGAGCTGTCAGCACAGACCCCAACGCGGGGCTCGAACTCACAAACCGCGAGATCATGACCTGAGCTGAAGTTGGATGCTTAACCGAATGAGCCACCCAGGTGCCCCTGGCTTTATTCTTGAGGCAGTTACAAGTTTACAGAAAAATTGGACAGAAAGTACAGAGAATTCCCACATACCTACTTTCTGTCCTCATACGATTTCTCCCATTATGAGTGTCTTGCCTTAGTGTGGTGTATTTGTTATGATGAATGTCCCAATGGTGATATATCATTATTAACTAAACTCTGAGTTTACTTTAAGGTTCACTCCTTGGTTGCATAGTTCTATGGGTATAATGCCATGTACTCAGCATTACAGCATCATACAGAATAATTTCATTGCCCTAAAAATCCCTTGCACTCCATCTATTTCTTCTCTCCCTATCTTTCTCCAAGTTCTTGACAAGCACTGATCTGTGTACTACCTTTCTAGTTTTGCTTTTTTCCAGAACAACACATAGTTGGAGTCATATAGTCTGTTGTCTTTTCAAATTGGCTCCTTTCACTTAGCAATATGCATTTATGCTTCTTCCATGTTTTTTTCATAACCTGACAGCTCATTTCTTTTTATTGATGAATAATATTCTATTATATGGATGTACTATGGTTTGTGTTTCATTCACTTATTAAAGGACATCTTAATTCTTCCAAGTTTTGGCAATTATGAATAAAGCTACTATAAACATCCATGTGTTGATTTTTGTGTGGACATAAGTTTTCAATTCATTAACTTAACTAAGAGTAACTGCTGGGCCATATGATAAGCCTTAGTTTAGCTTTGTAAGAAATAGGTAACTGTCTTCCAAAATGGCTGTCCAGGGCACCTAGCTGGCTGAGTCCATACAGCATGGGCCTCTTGATCTCAGGGCTGTAGGTTCTTTTTTTTTTTTTTTTTTTTTTGCCTCTGAGGAACCCAGGGCTCCTGGGACCACAGTTTTGTTTTTTTTTTTCAATATATGAAATGTATTGTCAAATTGGTTTCCATACAACACCCAGTGCTCATCTCAAAAGGTGCCCTCCTCAATACCCATCACCCACCCTCCCCTCCCTCCCACCCCCTATCAACCCTCAGTTTGTTCTCAGTTTTTAAGAGTCTATACTTATGCTTTGGCTCTCTCCCACTCTAACCTCTTTTTTTTTTTCCTTCCCCTCCCCCATGGGTTTCTGTTAAGTTTCTCAGGATCCACATAAGAGTGAAAACATATGGTATCTGTCTTTCTCTGTATGGCTTATTTCACTTAGCATCACACTCTCCAGTTCCATCCATGTTGCTACAAAAGGGCCATATTTCATTGTTTTTCATTGCCACATAGTACTCCATTGTGTATATAAACCACAATTTCTTTATCCGTTCATCAGCTGACGGACATTTAGGCTCTTTCCATAATTTGGCTATTGTTGTCAGGGCTGTAGGTTCAAGCCCCATGTTAAGTGTAGAGATTACTTTAAAATAAACAAACAAATAAATAAATAAATAATCTATCTCCAAAATGGTTGTCCCATGTTGCATTCCCACCATCAATGAATGAGAGTTCTTGTTGCTCCAGACCCTCTCCAGCATTTGATGTTGTCACTATTTTGGAACTTAGCCATTCTATAGGTGTGTAGTGGTATGTCACTATTTGATTTGCAATTCTTTAACGACATACAATGTTGAGCATCTTTTCATATGTTTATTTGCCATCTGTGTATCTTCTTTGGTGAGGTGTCTACTCAAAGCTTTTGCTTATTTTTTAATTGTGTTTTCTAATTGTTGAGTTTTAAAAGTTCTTTGCATATTTTTGATACAAGTCTTTATTCAGATATGTGTTTTGCAAATATTTTTTCCAATTCTTTGGCTTGTCTTTTCATCCTCTTCAGATACATTTTTAAGTGTATCTTTTAAAGTATTCTATCATAAGGATGCCTGGGTAGCTCAGTTGAGCGTCCAACTCTTGATTTCGGTTCAGGTCATGATCTCACAGTTAATGGGATCGAGCCCCACATTGTGCTCTGTGCTGACAGCGCAGAGCCTGCGTGGGATTCTCTCTCCCTCTGCCCCTCCCCTGTTTGCACGCACACTGTCTCTGTCAAAAAATAAATAAATAAACTAAAAAAAAATTAAGTATTTGGGGTGCATGGGTGGCTCAGTCGGCTAAGCGCCTGACTTCAGCTCAGGTCATGATCTCAGGTTTGTGGGTTCGAGCCCCGCATCAAGCTCTGTGCTGACAACTCAGAACCTGGAGGCTGCATCAGATTCTGTGTCTCCCTCTCTCTCTGCCCCTCCCCCACTCATTCTCTCTCTCTCTCTCTCTCTCTCTCTCTCTCTCTCTCTCTCTCTCAAGAACATTAAAAATTATTTTAAAAATTATTCTATCGGGGCGCCTGGGTGGCTCAGTCGGTTAAGCGGCCGACTTCGGCTCAGGTCATGATCTCACGGTCCGTGAGTTCAAGCCCCGCGTCGGGCTCTGTGCTGACGGCTCAGAGCCTGGAGCCTGTTTCAGATTCTGTGTCTCCCTCTCTCTGACCCTCCCCCATTCATGCTCTGTCTCTCTCTGTCTCAAAAATAAATAAATGTTAAAAAAAAATTAAAAAAAAATTATTCTATCATCTAGATGAAAGAGTGGCATATGAAAAACTAAGAAGTGTCCCTTCCTCTGCCTCCCCTTACTAATATTGAAAACTTACCATTTTATATATGTAAGGAATTCTGGAAGCAACTCTATTAATTCTTTGACTTCACATGATACAACACTTAAATCATGAATATGTACATTACTTCTTTTGACATAGGGTTAATTTTACAAAGTCACACACTGGAGGGAACTTCCCAAAATTAGAACCCAGGTTTTCTGACCCCTGGCCTGATATTCTTTCTTATCCGTCACACTGACTCCTCTCATCCACACTTTTTTGATTCTTATTCCTCATATAAATATTTGTTTTAAGAGGAAAGCTTAAGTTTCCAGCCTTGTTTATCAGCAACACAAAAATTTTACATTAGCTATACAAGTATTATTTTGATTTCCAGTGTCAGATCCTGACTGAAATGGCCTTAGGCATAGAAGGGCAAAATAATCAAGTAAGGTAACTGAAAAATCTGAGGACTGGATGGATCCAGTGGCTGGGAGTAATTAATCTCTTGACCTCTTTCTCCATCTCCCCTCCTCCTTCCCCTCCCCTCCCTATTTTTCTCTCAGCTCTGTTTTCCTTTGCATAAACTTCATTGTGAAGCCAACTTCTCCTGGCAATGACAACGGCCACCAACAGCTTCAGGCTCCTATTATCTTGACTCATCCAAGAAAAAGAAGCTCCTCTTTCCTTATAGCTCTAGCCAAAATTCCAGATAGGGCTCTTAGCCCAGCTTGGGACACATGCTCAACTCTGAACCAGTTACTTGGCCAAAGAAATACAGCCTAGGACACAGGCCTTTCCTGTTACCTAACCTGAACCTCAGACACCAAGAGTGAGGTATGTGCTAAGGTTCTAGGAGCTTTAGCATACATTCTGTCATGTGATTCCCAAATTAGAGCCTGCATCAGAATCATCTGGCAGGCTTGTGATCACAGGAACCCCACCTCCAGAGCTTCTGATTCAGTAGTTTTGTGGTGGGGCCTGAGAATTTGCATTTCTAACAAGTTTCCATTGGGTGCTGATGCCACTGGTAGGGGGATCACACTTTGAAAACCAGATTACGAAGTCATTGATTCTTCATAACAACCCCATGAGGGGCACCTGAATTGGGTCAGTAAAGTAAGGCCCACACAGTAGTGGCAGAGCAAGAGAGCCTGAAGTCCTGACAGCAGAGTCCAAGCTCATCCCACCTCTCATTCAAAGAAGCAACTGCGATATAAAACAACCAAGACAAAAACCATTTTGATGCAAAGATATAACCCAAGGGGAGAGTGGGCAAAGGAAAAGGAGAAATACATCCAAATTATGAGACTCCTGATCCTTCCTAAAGAAGACGTCAGTGATCTAGTTAAGGTAGAAATATAGAGTAGAAATCATGGGGGTGCCTGGGTGGCTCAGTCAGCTAAGTGTCTGGCTCTTGATTTAGGCTCAGGTCATGATCTCACAGTTCATGAATTCTAGCCCCATGTCAGCTCTGTGATAACAATGCAGAGACTGCTTAGGATTCATTCATTCTCTCTCTCTCTCTCTCTCTTTCTCTCTCTCTCTTTCTTTCCCCGCCCCCACCCTGCTCACACTCTTTCTCAAAATAAATAAGTAAACATTTAAAAACAAAGAGTGGAAATCATGAAAATAAGTATGTAAAAATATGCAGATGTTTCAATTGTTCAAAAGGCAGGTTAACTTAGGTTATCCTCTGGCATCTTTAACAAGAAAATAAGGAATTTAATGTTCATGACAGAAATGCAAATGGTGAGTGGAAATGAGGAAGGAAAACAAGCTGAAAATAGACAGCAATGGTGTGTATACACAAGTGCGTGTGTGCATATGTGTATGTGCGTGTGTGTGTTTCTGAGGATGGTGAAGGGTGTTACAAATATTCTAACACCAACTGAGAACTACACCAACTCCCCTGTAAAAAGTTGAGTAACTCATTGTATTCAACAAGAAAAACCAGCAGCAGCAACAACAACCTATCTGCAAGAGGTATGTTTAAAATCGAAGATAATAGACTTACCCAGAAGAGTCTAATGCAGAGGCTGCAAACTGAAATGCCCATGGGGTCAGGTGAACAACTTAAACCAGTTATGGGCCAGGGGACGAGTAGCTGGGACAGAGGCAAAGGGGCTGCCACTATTCAGTTCCAGTTGACTGTTGCTTTTCTGAATGTGGGTGAGTTTGTGGATTTTTTAAAGAGAAGATGGAAATCTGGATTTTCACCTAAAATCTCCAGATTTTTGACAAATTAACATATTTTAAGAATATTGTAAACAAAAAATATAGTGGGCTACACTGGGCTTGTGAAACCCACTAATCTGCAATTTCAGGTCTGATGTCTCTGATGCCTGAGCTTTAAACAAAGGATAGAGGAAAAGAAGCTCAGTGGTCCCAGTGCCAAAAAGTGGTCACATAATTGAAAAAGAAATAATAATGATAATAATTATTATTATTATTAATGTTTGTGTAGCTCTGTATAGGCTACAGGAGACTTCGACCAGCTTTACATCAAGGATCTCCTTACCAACCAGGCAGTAAAAAAGCAGATTGGGTTATTATGCTTAATTTATTTTTTTTATTTTTATTTTTTGAGAGAGAGAGGGCCACAAGTGAGCGAGGGGCAGAGAGAGAGAGGGAGAGAGAGAGAGAATTCCTCAGAGCCTAAAGCAGGACTCTTGAGCTCACCAGACGTAGGACTTGTGCTCACCCAATGGGAGGTCTGAACTCATGAACCATGAGATCATGACCTGGGCTGCAGTCAGATGCTTAACTGACAGAGCCACCTAGGTGCCCCTATTAAAGATGCACCCAGGTGTTTATTTTAAAGATGAGGAAAATGAGGCTGAGTGATTAAATCACTAGTCCAATTATCAGCTAATACATGGAAAATCCCATACCTGGGACCCAGCTGTTCTTCTGGATCTAGCTTCCATGCTCTGGATGCATCCTGATTGCCACACAACTGTGAACAGTAAATAATTCTCTCAAGAATGGAATAATCTTTTGGCACAGAAACAGACACATAGACCAATGGAATAGAATAGAAACCCCAGAACTAGACCCACAAACGTATGGCCAACTCATCTTTGACAAAGCAGGAAAGAACATCCAATGGAAAAAAGACAGCCTCTTTAACAAATGGTGCTGGGAGAACTGGACAGCTACATGCAGAAGGTTGAAACTAGACCACTTTCTCACACCATTCACAAAAATAAACTCCAAATGGATAAAGGACCTAAATGTGAGACAGGAAACCATCAAAACCTTAGAGGAGAAAGCAGGAAAAGACCTCTCTGACCTCAGCCGTAGCAATCTCTTACTCGACACATCCCCAAAGGCAAGGGAATTAAAAGAAAAAGTGAATTACTGGGACCTTATGAAGATAAAAAGCTTCTGCACAGCAAAGGAAACAACCAACAAAACTAAAAGGCAACCAACGGAATGGGAAAAGATATTCGCAAATGACATATCGGACAAAGGGCTAGTATCCAAAATCTATAAAGAGCTCACCAAACTCCACACCCGAAAAACAAATAACCCAGTGAAGAAATGGGCAGAAAACATGAATAGACACTTCTCTAAAGAAGACATCCGGATGGCCAACAGGCACATGAAAAGATGTTCAGCGTCGCTCCTTATCAGGGAAATACAAATCAAAACCACACTCAGGTATCACCTCACGCCAGTCAGAGTGGCCAAAATGAACAAATCAGGAGACTATAGATGCTGGAGAGGATGTGGAGAAACGGGAACCCTCTTGCACTGTTGGTGGGAATGCAAATTGGTGCAGCCGCTCTGGAAAGCAGTGTGGAGGTTCCTCAGAAAATTAAAAATAGACCTACCCTATGACCCAGCAATAGCACTGCTAGGAATTTATCCAAGGGATACAGGAGTACTGATGCATAGGGCCACTTGTACCCCAATGTTCATAGCAGCACTCTCAACAATAGCCAAATTATGGAAAGAGCCTAAATGTCCATCAACTGATGAATGGATAAAGAAATTGTGGTTTATATACACAATGGAATATTACGTGGCAATGAGAAAAAATGAAATATGGCCTTTTGTAGCAACGTGGATGGAACTGGAGAG
Organism: Felis catus; assembly: GCF_018350175.1. Taxonomy (NCBI): domain Eukaryota; kingdom Metazoa; phylum Chordata; class Mammalia; order Carnivora; family Felidae; genus Felis; species Felis catus. Next base: position 121,713,431 of record NC_058374.1, read on the forward strand.
TGTGATGCTAAGTGAAATAAGCCATACAGAGAAAGACAGATACCATATGTTTTCACTCTTATGTGGATCCTGAGAAATTAACAGGAACCCATGGGGGAGGGGAAGGAAAAAAAAAAAAAGAGGTTAGAGTGGGAGAGAGCCAAAGCATAAGAGACTCTTAAAAACTGAGAACAAACTGAGGGTTGATGGGGGGTGGGAGGGAAGAGAGGGTGGGTGATGGGTATTGAGGAGGGCACCTTTTGGGATGAGCACTGGGTGTTGTATGGAAACTAATTTGTCAATAAATTTCATAAAAAAAAAAAAAAGAATGGAATAATCTTTGACTTTCTTTTGAGGGGGATTTAGGGGGAGAGGAGCAGAGAGAGAGAGGGGGAGGGAGGGAGGGAGAGAGAGAGAGAGAGAGAGAGAGAGAGAGAGAGAGAGAGAGAGAGAATCTCAAGCATGCTCTACACTCACTGCATAGCCCAAGGTGGGACTCAATACCAGAACCCTGGGATCATGACCTGAGCTGAAATCAAGAGTCTGGTGCTCAACCAACGGAGCCACCCAAGCACCCCAAGAGTGGAATGATCTTTGGATTAGCTTACCCTACTGCTTACAAGTCACTAAAAGACCCTCCTTGGTCCACTCCTTCTCTTTCACTTCACTCCCCTTTGTTCATTCGAGATCTCACTTTCTTTGTCCCTTGTTGAGTGAGGATCATCTCTGGTTTGATATATTTCACCTATTGAGCCCCTTTCTAGACAAGACCATGCCAACAGGCAGACCTACCCCCTTCCAGACCATCACATACAATACCTGAGCTAATTTTTCAGCAGCCTGTGTGACTATTGTCCCCACTTGATAGATCAGGAAGCTGAAGCTCTCATGACCTCTGAGTTTTACACTCTCCCTTATGTTTTCCTTTTATTAGCTCAAGGACGATAGGGATGCTGTCAATGCCCAGTGCTAACTTGACAGGGTGTGGCTTAGGATGAGGAATTAAAAATAAGCAAATTTATACTCAACCATTTTAAATCATTTCATACACTATTCCCTCCGTTTTATACTGTTTCCTTTACCCAGATAACACCATTCATGTCCATGCTCCTCCTTTGCCTGGCTAACTTCTATTCACCTTCTGGGTCTCAGCTTAGATGTCACCTCTACTTAAAGGCCTTCTCTGGGCTCCACTTCCATGTATGGCCGGGTAAACTCCTCATGTGATTATATAGTCCCCTGGGCTTGAAACTGCAGTGTGCTAGGCAATAAGGAAACAAAGATTAAAAGGTGAAAGTTCCAAGAGCTCCTGATCAAGCTTAAGAAGGAAGGAATTATGTTTCCTGACTGGGATAAATGGATCAGAACAATATTAGGGGGAAAAAAAGGAGGATTACATGGGGTATTCAATGTCTCTGCACAGAGGGAAAAGGCTGGGGGCAAGGAGGCACTCATAAAAACAGAAGTGTTTGGGGGCACCTGGGTGGCTCAGTTGGCTAAGCATCTAACTTCGGCTCAGGTCATGATCTCATGGTTTGTGAGTTTGAGCCCCGCAACAGGCTCTGTGCTGACAGTTCAGAGACTGGAGCCTGCTTCAGATTCTGTGTCTCTCTCTCTCTCTGCCCCTCCCCTGCTCTCTCTCTTTCTCTCAAAAACAAATAAACATTAAAAAAAAAAAGAGGTGTTTTTTGTGGCTACTTCAGATATTCCACAGAAACTCAGAAACCTGGCTTTGAGAGAGACCTTAAAAATCATGTGGTATAACCCATATCCAATGCAGAAGTTCTATTACTCTGGAGTTTGTCAGGGTTAAATAAAGTATTGTACGTTTTGTTAATTCAACAGACATTCATTAAACAACTCTTAAGTTCAAGAGATACACTGGCAATGTAAAGTTGAAAAAGTGCATGGTTTCTGCCCTGAAAAAACTTGTTAGGTAGCTACATACTAGAGAATTAATGGTCACTTATTTATCCATTCAGCAAATATTTGTTCCATTTTCTATATGCCAATACGATAACTTGGAAGATTGGGATTATCATCCTCTCCATGTAATAAATCAGAAAGTTGGGTCTCAGATAGGTTAAGTAATTTATCAAAGGTTGCACAGTTATGGTATCTGGTACCATCCTAAGTGCCTCTCACCCATTAGCTTATTTATTCTGCACAACAGCCCCCTAGGAAATAAGTGCTTTTGTTACCTTCATTTTCCATTTAAGGAAATTATGCTCAGAGAGCTTCCCCAAAGTCACACCCCCAATAAATGGCAGAGCTAGGACTCAAACTCAGGCAATCTGGTTCCAGCACCCGTGCTCTTTAACCATCATATTATATACATAAGTTATTCAACCAGAGCTGTCAATACAAGCATACCTCAGAGCTATTGCAAGTTCAGTTCCAGATTATCCCAATAATACAAATATTGCAATAAAGTGAGTCAAATGAATGGGAAAAAAATCCTGTCGTTTGCAACAACATGGATGGAGCTAGAGAGAAATAAGTCAAAGACAAATACCATATGATGTCACTCATATGTGGAAGATATAAAACAAATGAGCTAAGGGAAAAAAAAATAGAGAGGCAAACCAAAAAACAGACTCTTAACTATATAGAACAAACTGATGATTACCAGAGAGGAGGTGGGGGTGGGATGGGTTGAATAGGTGATGGGGATTAAGGAGTGCACCTGTGATGAGCACCGGGTGATGTATGCCAGTGTTGAATCACCATATTGTACACGTGAACCTAATATAACACTGTATGTTAATTCATTGGAATTTAAATAAAAACTTTAAAAAATACTTTATTGACAAAAAACTGCTAACCATCATTTGAGGTTTCAGCAAGTCATAATCTCTGATCACAGATACCTATAAGAAATATAATAGTAATGAAACAGTTTGAAAATTTGCCAGAATTACCAAAATATGACACAGAGACATAAAGTGAGTGAATGCTGTTGAGAAAATGGTACTGGTAGATTTGCCTTATGCAAGGTTGCCACAAACCTTCAATTGGCAAAAAATAAAGCAAAACAAAACAATGCAATATCTGTGAAACACAATAAAAATGAAGCATGAGAAAATAAGGTATGCCTGTACAGGAGAATCATATAATGAGTAACAATGCAATATAGAACTTGCAAGTGTCATTTCTTTTAGTGTCCTTGATTTTCATTTTTCTCTCCATTCCTTATTGTCCCATTAACTCCACCATCAAAAATAAACAACAGAGAAAGAAAAGGACACAATTATCTGGGGTGATTTTAGCAATAGGCTGGGAATATTGCTTAGAGTGGGGGCTCTTACCTTCAGGGGACTGAAGACTTCTAATTTTCTGCAATCATCTACACACTTCAGTGTGAATGAGCTTATCTGCTTTTTTCTAAGGAGAAAGTCTGCAGCTTTCATAGAATTCCTTAAGAGACTTGTGATGCATTAAGGGGAAGGACCACCTAAAGAAAAAAAGCCAGTTAGCTTACTGGAGGCAAGCCAAATATTGGGCACTTCTATACTTTATTATTAAAAAATCCAGAAGCCAGGAGCAAGCCCTGAACAGAAGTTTCTAGGTCCATCAGCACTGCAGGAATGGCAACTTATGGGATCTTGGCTGGCCAGTCTGTGGCAGTGGTCTGGGGTAAGTCATCTTTGGTGGAAGCTCTGGAATATCTGATAGATAAGCTTCAAACATTAATCAGCAATGAGGGCCAAGTGTCTGTGGAAAACATCAACCAGCTGTTGCAATCTGCCCACAAAGAATCTAGCCTTGACATTATTTTGTTGGGTGTAATTCCTAGAAGCACTACTCTGCACAGTGCTCAGATTTGGGCTGAGATGCCCTGGTGGATGTCTTTTTCTGAAAGAGCTGGTAGAGACAGCTGTAGTCAACAATAGCAAAGGGAGGACAACATCTAAGCTGCGTTTGGCCCTGACTCTTTCTGGTCTTGTGGAAGTGAAAGAGCTGCAGCAGGAGCCCTTGAACCCTGAAGAGATACAGTCTGTCCAAGAACACCTGTTACCAAAGTGACAGTTTGCTTTGTTTACAGATTGCCGGCAAAAACCCAACTTTGAAGTGTGTTCTTCTGGTCAACTGAAGCTTTCCATTGCCAAGAAGTCTTCTCCTCTGATGAAGCCTGCTATGGCCCCTGCAGCAGCCAAGCTTTGGACCCTCTCAGCCAATGACATGGAGGATGAGAGCATGGATCTCATTGACTCCGATGAGCAGCTGGATCCGGAAAATTTTAAGAAGCCAGATTCAGCTTCCCTTGGGCTCCTTTGTGTGAGGAAGGGGGAAAAAAGAGGAAGAACTGCACCTGTGGCCTCACAGAAGCACTGGAGAAAGAGAAGGCAAGGGAACAGGTGAGCTCCAGCCCAAGTGGGCTTGTAGAAATTTCTACCTGGATAATGCTTTCTGCTGTGCCAGCTGCCCTTACCTTGGGATGCCAGCCTTCAAACCTAGGGAGCAGGCACTCCTGAGCAATAGCAATCTCACTGATGCCTGGGAGGGACCCAACGAGGTGCAAACCTGCTCCTCCAGCCAACTCCTGTCCCTCAAATCCCACCATTGTGGTTCCTCCCATCTCCTCCGGATTTGCTCACTCTCTGCTTCACATGAATCCATCTGCAGGAAGGGCGCTTGGTAAACACAGTGAAGCTGGCAAGAGGTGTGCAGTGCTGCTACGCATCAAAAGGCCACGGCATAACGGACTCACATTACTCTGAGTGGGGAGACCTGTTTCTCCACCTAGTGTTAGGGAATAGGAGAGTGTCCTGAAGAGGGCCCTCTCCTGATGACACAATGCTGACCTAACACTCAGAGCCCGGGCATCCTTGAGTATTAACACTTTGGGACAAAGAGGGCCCTTGCCCCTATCCTAAACTCAGCATTACTGCCACTACTTATCTTCCAGACTTGGTGGTGAACTTGCATTTATTTGCTGGCGACATGAGTGAAGAGTCTCATGACCTCCTTAGGGCACCAAAGGAATCACCATTGGTTGCTGTTATCATATTCAGCGTCCTTCTGCCCTTTCTATCTCTACCTCACCCATTTTACTGTATTGTATCTGTCTTATTGTTTTGCTAATCTATAGTTATTAAAGTTGTGTACGTCTGCAAAAAAAAGTCCATAAATGCTACGGAGCCGTTAAAAATATTTACAACCCCATGATGACATACAAAATATTGATGTTGTAATGCCAATAATAATATGAAAGTGTTTAGATCTACTTCACTTCTTCATCCGATTCCCTCCAGTCTATGCATATTTTGCTTCCTTTCTTCAATACCGGACCGTACTTGTCAAGGTCACCAGTGACCTTCACCTTGTCAGATCCAGCAGCTACTTCCCCAGCCTTAGCTTTCAGCATAGTTGACCAGTGGTTCCTCATCCATGCCAAGACTAATCTGTGTCTACCTCACTGGCTCTCTATCCCATCTCCCTTCTAGGCCACTGCTAAATGTTAGAGCACTCCAAGGATCAACTCGGTCCTCTTCTCTTCTTCACCCTCCTTTCCATAGCTCTCTCCCTAAAATATCTCATCCAGTTCCACGGCTTTATAAATACTCCAAATGATTCAGTAGTTAAAGAGTGTTTAAGGTATTTAAGTCACACCTCCAGTCCTGACCTCTACACCAAGCTCTGGGCAGGAATGTATCCAATTGTCTACTTAATATCTTTCCTTGTCTAAGATGTAAGCACCTCAGACTAAATACTTCCAAACAGAATTATTATTATTATTATTATTATTACTATTATTATTGTGTCTTGTTCAATTCACACAACAGTGCATGGCCCAAGTAGAGTCTCAAGAAATACTTGCTGAATAAATACGTGGAAAAAAAAATACACATACAGCTGCTTGTACAATTACGTTTAACAACATAAGAGTGGTAGGAAAAATACCCAAATTTTAACTGGTTGCTTATGAAATTAAGATTTTTCTTTAAAACTCCTTTTCTGGGTGCCTGGGTGGCTCAGTGGGTTAAGCGTCCGACTTTGGCTCAGGTCACATGCTCTCGCGGTTCCTGAGTTCGAGCTCTGTGTCCGGCTCTGTGCTGACAGCTCAGAGCCTGGAGCCTGCTTCGGATTCTGTGTGTCCCTCTCTCTCTATCCCTCCCCTGTTCCTGCTCTGTCTCTCTCTGTCTAAAAAATAAGTAAAACATTAAAAAATAAATTTAAAAAATAAAACTCTTTTTCTATTTTTCAATTTTATTCAGACAGTAATGGTTAATATGACTTTGACGCTCAGAGACTTCTGCCAGACTGCCACTTACTTACCAGCTGCACATCCTTGCCTCCTTCGTATGCCAAAGGGGCTCAAAAATATGCACCTCAGAGGCCCCTGGGAGGCTCAGTCAGTTAAGCCACAGACTTTGGCTCAGGTCATGACTTCAAGGTTTGTGAGTTGGAGCCCGCGTTGGGCTGTGTTGACAGCTCAGAGCCTGGAGCCTGCTTCGGATTGTTTCTCCCTCTCTCTCTGCCTCTCCCCCACTTGCACTCTGTCTCTCTCCCTCTCTCAAAAAAAATAAATAAATAAAATGTAAAAAAAAAAAATTAAAAATGCACCTCAATTATGTCCACGTAGCGTTCACACTGCGCTTTTCTGTAAAATTCTGGATGTAAAGAGCTTTGCGTGGTATAAGGCTCATAGTGAAGGGTAGTGATTGTTAGTCGATAATACTGACAGGGAGATTTTCTTTTATAATAAAAATACATAGTTTTTATAAGTCTTCCCTGAAAGGAGAAAAAGAATTCCACGCCTACTCCAACATCAACTCACCGCGGCCCCGCCCTCTTTCCAGAAGGCTGCGACTGCTCGGTCGGCTTTTTCCGCCCACGTGATTCTCCCAGGCTCCTCCCCATCGCCAACATGGCCGCGCCCAGAGGCACAAGCCGCACGTGATGGAGTCCGAGCACCTGGAAATTGGAGCGTGCAAGTGTGTGAGCAAGTTTACCTCCGTACCATCGGTTCCATCCTTTCGACCCTTACCTAGGTCCTCGCGGACCCCTGTGTCTCTGCCGCCATGAAGACAAAGCCTATGTCCCACAAGACGGAGAACACGTACAGGGTGAGCAAAGGCACCTGGGCCAGGAACCGTGGGTACCTGCTGCCTCAGCCTTGGAACTGGGTCTGAGCAGGACACTGGGGGCCGAGGTGTTCTGGGCGGAGCGTGAGTCACTTACCTGGCAAAAGAGAGGGACTTGGCGGGTGTAGTAAACATGGGATGGGGAAAGACGTCTGAATAGCACGTTTCGCCCGCGGTTTGTGGGGTCTGGCCTGCCTGGGAATTCCCTTTGGTCCAGAGTTAAATTCATTATCACAGACTAATTGCTTAGGAGATGTTTTCCACTACTCTTTTCTCCTTAAAGACCAAATTGGGGGGCGAGCCGGAGGAAGGAGGTAAGTGATTTCTGGCTAATGGCTATGACACCACTTTCAGTTTTTCTTCTGAGAGTTTCTTTGTTATTGTACCAATCGTATGTCTGCATGTGTTTAAAAACACTATTGTTGCAACGACTTAGCCAGATCCCTGTGCTTGTAGCGGGTTATGAAACCTACAGTAGATCCAGGGAAGCCACATCACCGACTTTCACCTGGATCCACCACAATTTAGTGTGGAAATTTTATTTGAAATGACATAACTGAACTTTTGCAAATACATTCGTGGAAGTATTTAATTATCTTCATATAGTAGTAGTACAGGGCGTTTAACACTATGTCTTTGAGCTTGTTTTTACACTTCTCTTTTGTGACTCATCAGTGATGTCTACATCTAGTTTCAAAACACAATTATATATTTTATGATTGATTGAAAATACAAGTCTGAAATTGCAAGAGAAGCATACTGTTATTCGTAATGATAGTACGTGAGGAGGCTTATTGAAACTTTAAACTTTATATTTTCACAAGGCAATTGTGGACATGTAATTATTATATTATACAGTGCTTAAAACAGATATTCAAGATGTGATAAGTGTTAAATGATGATTGTATATTAAATATCCCTCCCTTTCGCAGTTTCTTACATTTGCTGAACGATTGGCGAATGTGAATATTGATATTATTCACCGGATTGATAGAACTGCAAGCTATGATGAGGTAAGAGAATGTTTACTAGCCGATCTTCGAGTATTCACAGTTGGTTTTTTAGTCTCTCCTCTTAGTAGAAGTGAATTGGTTTTCAAGCCATTCCTTAATGAATATGAAATGCATTATACCTGTGTGATTTTATAAGTTGCTACATATGGCAAATAAGATCTCAATTAAAGCAAATTAGAAATTTATGGGCTCAATAGCCATATGTGCTACAATATTAGACAAGTGTAGATATGGAACATTTCCATCATTGTGGAAAGTTCTATCAGGTGATACTGTGTTAGACAATTGGCTTGATACCTAGATACTTGGGCTTCTGTGATTCCAGCCTCTCCCTTTTCCATGTGCATTCTGATTGCTGGTGCAGATTCATTTTCCTGAAGCTACAGTTTTTAAGAGGTTTTAAAGGGGTGCCTGGGTGGCGTAGTCGGTTAAGCGTCCGACTTCAGCCAGGTCACGATCTCGCGGTCCGTGAGTTCGAGCCCTGCGTCAGGCTCTGGGCTGATGGCTCAGAGCCTGGAGCCTGTTTCCGATTCTGTGTCTCCCTCTCTCTCTGCCCCTCCCCCGTTCATGCTCTGTCTCTCTCTGTCCCAAAAATAAATAAACGTTGAAAAAAAAAATTAAAAGAGGTTTTAAGAACATCACTTTTCCAGGGCTTAGTTTCTTCCTTTACAAAATGAAAGGAGCTAGATTTCCAGTTCTAACCATGCTCTCAGTCACACCTGTACTTAAAAATCTTGCTTTTGCTGCATCTTCATTATGTCCCTGTTACCCTATTAAGGTCCTCTGTAACATGCCTTTAACTTAGGGGTTCAACTTCAGTTCTTACAGTTCTTCACTTATAACTCTAGTCAGACTTTGCTCACTGTCCCTTTGGATGCCTTATTCCAACGTGTGAATTCAATGTGTTAAATGATGTGATCTGGGTAAGCACATAATGCTTTATTTGTATAGGTTTTAGCATGGCAAAAGGGCAGGAAATACTGTTTAATGTTGAGAGAGAAACCTATATAAAGGAACAGAGACTAGAAAATTCATGTGACATTTAAGAAACTGCAAAACATTTCAATGTGGTTATTCATTGTATGTATAGTGTTTGTGTTGATGGTGACTGGGATAGGGGAAGGAGATAGCTGGTGAGAGATAAAGCTGAAGAAATAATCAAGGAGCATAAAGAACTTCATATGTCAAGCTAAGTTTGGATTTTATCCTGAAGCTCTGGGATGTCATTCTTGGAGTAAGGTAGAGGAGTGTGTGACATGATCAGGTCTCAGTTTTATTATTATTATTTTTTCAACGTTTATTTATTTTTGGGACAGAGAGACAGAGCATGAACGGGGGAGGGGCAGAGAGAGAGGGAGACACAGAATCAGAAACAGGCTCCAGGCTCTGAGCCATCAGACCAGAGCCTGACGCGGGGCTCGAACTCACGGACCGCGAGATCGTGACCTGGCTGAAGTCGGACGCTTAACCCACTGCGCCACCCAGGCGCCCCCAGGTCTCAGTTTTAGATCTCTCTAGCCCTTAATGTGAAAGGAAGAGCAGGATTGGAGTCAGGACAACCTGTTGTGAGGATTTGGTAGTCATCTAAGTGAGAAAATTATTATGGTAGCAGCAGTCAAGATGGAGAGAAGGATTCCAGAGATATTAAAGAAGTAGAATGGAGAGGACTTGTGACCTGCTGGTTATGGAGGGAAGGAGGTTAAAGTTTGGTTCTAACAACTGGGTGGTTGAGGACATCACTTATTAAGGTAGATTTGTAGGAAGAGAAGCAGGGGGTTGATTCTATTTGGGGCTTACTGAATTTGATGTACCTGTGGCCATCTGAATGATGGTGTCCAAAAGCTATTTGGATATATGGATCTGGAGGAGTACAGGTGATTTTGGAGGTGGAATTGTAGATTTAGAATTCAGTATATGGTTTATAATTTAAGCCACAGGAGAGATACATGGTTTAAGAGGTAGAATGTCAGGTTAGAGAAGAGAGCCTAGGATCTGATCTTGGGCTGGATGGTCCAGAATGGTCTCAATCACATTTTAACTGGGGCTTGTTAGTCCTAGTTATCCTCATGGCCGTTTACTCTCTGATAAGCTAGACTAGGCTTCTTTTCATGATGGCAGAATCTTTTCAAGAGAGAGAAAGCAGAAGTTATAAAGCCTCTTAAAGCCTAACTTTGGCAGTTGCAAGATCACTTCTGTTGCACATTATAGGTCAAAGCAAGTCAGAAAACCTGGCCACATTCAAGGAGTGAGAAAATAGACTCCATCCCTCTGCGGTAGGGGCTGTGAGTCACATGGCAAAGGGACAGGGACATAGTCTACCACAAAATGGCTGACATGTGCCTGCTGCTATCCTATACTGGGAATGCCTTCTTCATTTAGGTTTAAACTGCTAGGTGTATTTCTCTCTCTTAAGAGACACCGAACAAAATTTAATGAGATCCTCTTTCTTTCCCTCTATTCTGCCTATTGATTTATCTTCATTTTTATTTTTCAAAGATTTCCAAAGCCCTCTTTAAAGGTTTGCTCTTTTTTTGAGATTGTAGATTTGGCATGCAGTTTGTGGACTAATTTGTACTGTCACATTCCACTCACACACACACATACAGTAATAATTTTATTGATTTTACCTTTCAAAGTACAAAGTAATGTACACTGGGATAATAAGCTAAACAGTATGACAACATATTGGTGAACTTAGAAAAACTTATCTCACCTCTCCTACCCCTTATTGTCAAGGAAACTAATATGAACAATTTGGTATATATATATATATTCTGTACTTTTCTGTCATACAAATATTTGCAAATGTGTATATTTATAGAGGTCTTTTTAAAAAAATATTGGCTCCTACCATATACTTTATACTACGTAACTTGCTTTTATCGTTTTGGGAGTTTATCCTCAACATCCTTCTAATTCAATATAGATACAACTATTCTTAGTAGCTATATAATATACCTTAGAATTTATGGACCATGAGTTACAACAAGCACTTTCCTGTTGTTCGATGTTTACACTTTTTATGTTTTCCACCCACTACAATAAAGTTGAATAAGCATCCTTATACTAGTATGTTTGTAAATTTTATAAAAAGCATCTCCAGAATGGGAATTGATGGGTCAGAGGGCATACCTGTTTTGTTTTTGTTTTTGTTTTTGTTTTTGTTTTTGTTTTTGTTTTTGTTTTCATTTTAATGATTGCTGGAGTATTTTCCCATAAGGTTGTAATTCATATTTCCAAAAGCAGAATGAAAGAATTATAAGAGCACATTTTTCTGGGCCTAAAATTGTAGAAAACAGGAAAAAATTTTTTTTCTTTAGTGTGACTATCACATAGGTTTTAAAGAATCATTTGCTGCAACCAAATCAACAAAATACTGTGTTTATAAATCCTTTGCCCATATTATACATCTGATTGCTTTTTGAGTATGTTAGTTATCACCCTTTAAAAAAAATGCGTTTAAACTCCTATTATCATTGTCTCAAGGTATCATTATTCCTATTTACTTTGATCATAGATTTTCTTTGAGTTGCCTGATTAATGGACTGCTTTAATCTTGGCAGGAAGTCGAAACCTACTTTTTTGAGGGTCTGCTGAAATGGAGAGAATTGAACCTTACAGAACACTTTGGTATTTTCTATTTTGCTTCTATTTTATTCTCCCATCATTTGTACTTTATGTGTTTAAAACAACTAAATTAGTGGTATGGTAGAAAAGCAGAACCTATTCTCTCTCTCTTTCTCTCTCTTTTTTTTTTTTTCACCCAGGAAAATTTTACAAAGAAGTTATTGACAAGTGCCAGTCCTTCAATCAGTTGGTCTATCATCAAAATGAGATAGTTCAGAGTTTGAAGACTCACCTGCAGACCAAGAACAGTTTTGCTTATCAGCCCCTTTTGGAGTAAGTAACGTGTTGAGAGAAAGCTCAATGACCTTTATCTGAATTATAGAAAGGTTGTGTTTTATACTACATTTGCCTTAGATCTGGTGTCTGTAATTTGGAAACAAGAATGTACCTTTTCTGTTAGATCAGAACATTAGTGAATTGCCAAAAAGCAGAATCTTTAGAGTTATCCTCCTTTTTTCTTTTATACATTTAAGAAAATTCATATTTCTTTCATGCTACAGGAATGAGCATAATTTGTGATTAAAAACAAAAATACACTTTCTTGCTCCAGCTGAATTTCTTTGCTGAACTCTTAAAATGTGAAAAATTTTATGCCTTTCTCAAGACTTGGTTTGGAAGTTTTAATTAATCCTGTTATCACAGGCAATCTGTTATCATTTGTGAAATAGTCTGTCTTTTGATCTGCATGTCTCAGAATCAGTTACCTCTACTTATCTTTAATGCAGTTTGGTTGTACAGTTGGCACGAGATCTGCAGACGGACTTTTATCCACATTTTCAGGATTTTTTCCTGACCATCACCTCAATCCTGGAGACTCAGGACACGGAGTTACTAGAATGGGCTTTCACCTCACTGTCCTATCTTTACAAGTACCTGTGGAGACTGATGGTGAAGGACATGTCCAATATATACAGGTGACCCTTTTCTCTCTCTAATTCGGGTTTGGTTTGATTTTTGTCCCTTTTCAATTTTATTTTATCTTACGTACAATTCAGCACTGTTTAGTAAATTTATGGCATTGTGCAAATACCACCATAATCCAGTTTAAAAACATTTCCATCATGGGGCACCTGGGTGGCTGAGTTGGTTGAGCGTCCGACTTCGGCTCAGGTCATGGTCTCCCGGTCTGTGAGTTCCAGCCCCGTGTTGGGTTCTGTGCTGACAGCTCGGAGCCTGGGGCCTGCTTTGGATTCTTTGTCTCCCTCTCTCTCTGCCCCTCCCCTGCTCATGCTCTGTCTCTGTCTCTCTCTCTCTCTCTCTCTCTCTCTCTCTGTCAAAAATAAATAAACATTAAAAAAAATTTTTTTAAACATTTCCATCATCGCCAAAAGATTTCTCATGTCTGTCTACAAGTCAGTCCTGCTCCCCATCTGCATCAGTTTTGAGAGCAAAAGCACTGTATATATATATGTATTAAATAGTCATGATTGTCTCTGTGAAAACAACTGTGTGCTTTAGGCTCCTCAATAGAACAGGCCTCCTCAGTAACAAAACAGTTTAACATCTGAGTTTTGCAAGTTTTTATTTTTTGTTCAAGTGCAGTCTTTATCAATACCAGCAACCAGGATTGCTCACTCTTGCCTTGTGTTTAGTTAAAAAATGTCCACTACCCATCATGCGTACCTGCTGACATGGCTGCCTGACTCTGACATATTTTTTTGATTGTCTTTCTCTGGAGTTCTGTTTGACTCCAGACTGCCTTTCCAGCTCAGTCTCTATACAAAGTTGGTTCTCCAGCCAAAGTGGTCCACATTGGCTGGTCTGCATTGACCTGGTCTTTTCTTATCTGCAGCCATTGAAATCCTGCCTCTTGCCATCAAAGTCAGACTTGGTTTCCATAATCTCCACAAATATTTCCGGGCACCTTAGCCAAAAGTGAAAGCTTTGTACTCTGAACTCCTCTGGTGTTCTATACACTTACGTTACACAACTTCTGTTATAATTGTTTGTTCATTAGTAATGATGTTCTTTACTAACCTGTGAACTGTTCAAGAGTCCAGTCTTAAATATCTGCATTTACCCAGTCCCTAACATATTAAGTAAGCCCGAAGAGACATTCAGGGAACATTGTGAGCAAATGTGGACAGGGGAAGAGGATGAATTCAGTAGTTGCATTTTGTTTAAGGAAAAGATTGTTTATAATCAATTTCAGTCTGGGACTGATGGAGCTTTCCAGTTGGTGTACTGATTATTTCTGCATACTTTAATTGCCACAGGAATATGTAAGATTACTACCCTCCTCCCAAGTATAGGTGTGGGTTTGGGATAGGACTATAGATTTCGTTTTTGTTTTTATACCAACCCCCTTTACCCTACCCTTGGTTGAACCACCCTTCCCTCTACCCTGCCTTGATTAAAGAATGAGAAAGAAATATTTTTCCAGCCTTTGCTGGTTCTTTGTGAAGCTTTTGGTAAAATGTATTAGAAACCAGATTACTTTGTCAAAACCAGCAAGATCTTGGGGCAGTATTCAGTAGTCCCCCCCTTATGTGTGGGGGTTTATGTTCCAAGCCCCACAGTGGACACCCGAAAGCACAGATAGTACTGAACTCTGTATGTGCTATGTTTTTTTCTATGTATACATACCTATAACAAAGTGTAATTTATAAATGCACAGATTAATAGCAATAACTAATAATAAATAGAGCAATTATAACAACATACTGTAACAGAAGTTGTGTGTATGTGGTCTCTCTTTGGAAATACCTTATTGTACTGTACTCACATTTGTGATGATGTGAGATGATAAAAGGCTAATGTGATGAGATGAAGTGAGATGAACAACAAGGTAGATATTGTGGCATTAGTGCTATGCTCCTATTGAGCTGACAGTGGTCAGTAGGAGGAGCACCTGATTCCAGACCACAGTTGACTCTGGGTAGCTGAGACCACTGAATGGAACACAGATAAGGAGGGACCACTGCATGGCTTATTTGGTTTCATGACTTCTCTTGTTACTTTTTTATCTTCTAAGCCACGCTTTCCACTTCTAAATTTATTTGCTGTTGGTGTGACATCTTCAACAGCCTGGATATTTTCACATAAGTATTACTAAAATCAAAGTCAGCACATTCCTGCTCAAACTATCTCTTCATTCGTTCATGTGTTCAGTAAGTATGTACTGTGTTAGGCCCTTTTTGGTTGCCCATTTTCCAACAGTGATACCATCTTTCTTCTCGTCAACTGAGGCTTGGTGTCTTAGAGGCATTTTTGACCCAGTTGTCTTCAGGGACCCCAAATCCTCTTGATTCCATTATTCATGTACTCACTTGGTTAAGTATTTATTAAACACTGTACAGCACTTGAGATGCAATTGCAAATAAAACAGATAAAAAATCCCTCTTCATGCAAAGTTTACAATTTATCAGTGGAACACCTTGGGTGCATGCCTGGCATGTGTGAGAAACAGCAAAGAATCCTGGGTGGTGGGGCAGCGTGTATAAGTAGAGACTAATTAGACGGTGCCACATCATATTAATAAGGGTCCAGGCCTTGTGGGCAGTGTAAGGTCTTTGCTTCCACCACAAGGACTCTTGAAATGTCTCTTGGGTCCATCTTTTGCCATTTCACTCTACCATCAGCTTCTTTCATGCCCTTGTTCGCCCAAGCTTGCGTGACTTGAACAGATTTCTAGCTGGACTGCCAGCCTCTTCTTTCTTCATTTATTTTATCCTATATCCTGCTGCTAAATTAAACTTTCTGAAATATTAACTTCTTACTTAGCCAATATTTATTAGCACCTGTTATGGGCAACGAAGTGCTAGGTACTGAGGGTACAGTGTAAGAGAGATACATTCCATACTCTCCTGTCATTGGGGAGACCAGTTTAAACAATGTGATTATTCAGGTAATTATTTAGTTATAGCTACATGGCGGTGTGACCTTAAGCAGGTTGCTTGACCTTTCTGTCTCAGTTTCATTATCTGTGGAACCAGGATAACAGTTCCCACCCCATGGAGTTGTGTTGTTTACAGGAAGTAACAGAGAAAGTGCTTACGAGATGAAAGCTAAAGCCTAGTCTCCTCTGTTTGGTGTTCACAGTGACTGGTTTACCTGAGCAGCTTTATCTGCAGCAGCCCACCCAGCCACATCACCCTTTTTCTTTCAGACAGACTAGCCTCCTTTAGATTGTTTCTGCTCGCCCCATCTTTGCTCTCGCTTTTATCTCTAGTCATACGCACTACTGTACCCACCTGAATTCTTCATATTGTTCAGGACTCAGCTCTTCATGGAGTCTTCTCTGTAAGACCTGTACCACTGGTCCTAGGATTTTTCTTGTCTGTGACCATCTTCTGTCTTGGTAGTTGAATGAGGTTTTAAAGCACTTGCTTTATACTTGAAATGTATTCCTTGCATACCTAGCACAGTGTTGGGCATACAGTTGACATGGAATGTATGTTTATTAAAATGTGATTAAACATGTCTTATTTTCTCATTTATAGCATGTATAGTACACTTCTGGCTCATAAAAAACTACATATAAGAAACTTTGCTGCTGAAAGTTTTACTTTTTTGATGAGAAAGGTTAGTCTGATATATGTTTATTGCTCATTAATCCTCAAGAATTTAATGAACAGAAGCAGATATCTTTTATAATATGGTTTTTATGAACTAAATAAATATGTATGTATATGTATGTGTACATATATATATATATATATATATATACACGAATAAACCTTTTACCATTTTGAATTTATCATAAAATTGCTCACTAATGTGAAATAATTTGAGTCACTCGTTTATTGTTATTTAGGTTTTTGGTAGCTTTCAGTGTGTGCATATCAGAAGTGCCCTTGAATTCAAGTTAGTAAATATATGAATGGTGAGAGTAATAGAAACTTATAATAATTTCCTGGAAAGAACTGATGACATAGTGTCACTTGTGTTTGTTTCCATAGTAAATTTTAGAGGGTCACACTGGTATTAATTTCTCTTATAAGTATATGATTTGCTTTCAAAAATAAAATATTGCCTTATGTAGTTTTTCTTGGCACAGACCTTCATATTATTTCATCGAATCACTGTTGTATATGAAATAAGAAGTGGTATACTATTATAATAGTTTGAAATCATTACAGGTTTCTCTTCCTTTTAGAATTTTATCCTAATTACATTTAACTGAACCTGTGAACCAGTAAATAATATGTATTCATTTGGATTTGTTTGTTTTGTAAATACAGTTTTCCATTTGCATTTTGTGTTTTAGGTTTCTGATAAAAACGCACTTTTCAATTTAATGTTTCTTGATCTTGATGAACATCCGGAAAAAGTAGAAGGAGTTGGACAGTTGCTCTTTGAAATGTGCAAAGGAGTTAGAAATATGTTTCATTCCTGTACAGGGAAGGTAAATAACCGGAAGGATACTTTGTGTCTGTGTGAAAGCTATTAAAAAGAAAACCCATAATATTTATGTAAATGGTGTGGAGAGAGGATAGCCTAGAATAAATAAAAAGCACTAAATGGGGAGCATTAGGTTGTTGATAACAATGCTTACCTAACGTAGGTTCTAGGTGATTAGGTATAGTATTTACTTACAAAATCATTGCTGTCTTCTCCATCTGGATCCTAGAAGGTAACATAAATTGATTAATGAGTGAGGAGTAGACAGTTGGATGATAAAATTCTCCATCCTAGTTTGGAAATTCCTTTTGGGATGTGTAGTTAACCATCAAAGCTACCCTGTCTTTGATTATTCCAGATCAGATTTTAAGATAGGTTAATCAGAGTGGGGAATAATTAGACTGGGAAATAACAGTGTTAATACTTAAAAATAAGATTGTACATGTTTATTTTAATGATTATTGGCTTCCCACAGGCAGTGAAGCTAATTTTGCAAAAACTAGGACCAGTTACTGAAACAGAAACTCAGCTACCATGGATTTTAGTTGGAGAAACACTCAAAAACATGGTCAAATCCACTGTGTCCTACATCTACAGGGAACATTTTGGTCCACTTTTTGAATGTTTGCAAGTGAGTTCTAATTTTTAAGGGTTTGTTTGTAATAAGAAGCCCAAGAGTTGATTGTTCTTGCTCTTAGTTTAGCAAAACACTCCTGGAGATTGTATTTTTATAATTGTTATCTTTATACTTTTGCATACATCCTAGGATATTTTTTCCCTCTCTATCTCCTGGTCTTTGGTTGCTTGGTTTTTGGTTTTTGGTTTTTGTTTTGGATATTTTGAGATGCAATAGAACATAGTGGCTAAACGCCCTGAGAGCCAGACCGCCCCTGTTCAAATCTTGGCTTTGTCACTTACTGGTAGTGTGACTTGGGAAAGTTACTTAAATATCTGTTCCCCAGTGTTTTCATCCGGTGGGATTATGGGACAGTAATATTATCTACCTCATGGTTGTTATCAGGATTGTGAATAAACACTTACAAAGCACTTTATGACTGTGCATTCAAAAATGTTAAGATATTCTTAGTGACTCCTGGTAGGTATGTCTTTCTTTCAAAACAAAGGAATGTGAAAATTTGAACTGCTTCACCCAATATTTTCATTATTGGGTTAACAGGTGAGTTTCATATGTTATAGTTCTTCTTTTCTGTTAAATTCTTTATTGGCAGGAATCACTCTTGGATCTACATAGAAAAGTAACCACAACGAACTGTGGGGAAAGTTCTGAACAGATAAGAAGGTTGTTAGAAATATATCTAATACTTGTGAAACATGGAAATGGATCAAAGATAACCAAACCTGTTGATGTTTGTGAGGTGAGTTCCCAACTGCATTTGTTTAGAGTCTGTTCATTAAAATCTATTGCTAAGTGTACATTGTTTTTTCTTTTATTTTACAGGTATTATGTCAAACAATACACATAGCCAATCTTTCCACAACTTGCCGGGAGACACTCTTGGCTGTAATTTCTGCTTTGATCCTGGGTGAAAATGTTTCCTTGCCAGAGACCTTTATCAAAGAAACCATACAGAAAGTAATTTACTTCAACAAATATTAATTGAGTAGTTAATAAGATGTTTAGCATTGAGTAGGCCTCCTGGGGAATACAAATGAAGTGTGCAAAGGCTCTGCCTTCAGGGAATTTATAATCTTGTTAAGGAGATGTGAGTTGCATGCTGTAATAGAGAGAGACAAAACAAAATGTGATAAAGTAAATGTTTGGCATATATTCAGCAACACATATAGCTTACCATGTGCTAGGTATGGAATAGGTATTCCAGGGTGGACAGTATGGTGCCTGTAGTTTTTGCTTGTTAGGGAAGTGGGGCCCAGGGAACGAGTTATTATAATCCTTTGAATTTATTGATGTCATTGAAACATAATGATTAATTCTGCTTGGGGTTGAGGGACAGAGACTGTTTTTCAACGAATTTATATTTGGGATAGTCCTTGAAGGTTAACTAGCATCTGCCAGTCAGAGAAGGTTTAAAAATGCCAGGGAACAGCACAAGGTGCGTTCAGAAAGTACAAAAATGTATGCCGATTGGGCTTCCGTGGACACAGGAAGTGTGATGTATATCAGTGAGGCTCTGTTTGGCTTTGAAAAGTTTGGTTGGGTTTTATCCTGCAAATAGTGGAAGGCCCTGGAAAATTTTTAAGCAGGATAATGATCTGATGATTTGAGATTTGCATTTTAATGAGTTTAGAAGAGGTTTTATAGGGAAGCGGGATTGAAAATAGACCAATTAGGTTCATGCCGTGCAGCAGTAAAAAGTATGGAGAAAGGTGTAAAATAGTGCTGCCTGCTGTTTCATGAAAAGTAAGTTCTTTTTTGAGAGTGAGTTCTCCCGAGACTCTGTTGACTTGTATCAGGCATCCTACCACTTCTTGCTTGCAAATTAGAGGACCTTGAAGGTTTTGGGTGTTTTTTGTTTTCAGGAATGGGGAAAGTACTCTCTGTATATTTAATGTGTGTGTGTGTGTGTGTGTGTGTTTTTTTTAACCTGTGGTCCACAGATTTTTGAGAGTGGATTTGAAAGACGTCTAATTTTGGATTTTTCTGAAGTCATGTTTGTTATGAAGCAGTTTGAGCAGGTGAGCAACTAACGTTTTGGATTTGTTTTGTTATGGATCTGTCACGATGAAATAATCAAACTTAAAATCCTATGATTTTTGTTTGTTTGAGAGGAATAGAATAAGTATTTGATGTTTTAGTCCATATTTTTTGATGCAATTATATTCCAATTGTAGTTTATAAGAAACTTTGTTTCATATGCCAAGGCATTTAAAATGCCATTAGATAACCAACTTGTTTTCTAATAATCCTTGAGGAAGTTATAGAACCGTTTGGTAAAATTGAAAAAAGAGTTTAAGGAACTTTTATGTGACTTTGGAGCATAGAAAAAAATAGTTTCTGAAACATTTTGGGTTGCAGGAAGGTTACGAATGCACTTTCTTGCTACAAAGTAAATACAGTACCTGATTTAATGACATAGAAATCTTTCCCATTAAATCCTGACTTTATTTTATCCCTTTCCCCTCCCTCCCATCAAACATTTGCCATTCCTTATAACTGGTCATGCATAGCATACCTCATGGAAGCCTGTCTGTGTTTGTTCTGATTTCCCCTTTAGTCATTAATATATTATCATTTGCCTCCATAAGTAAATAATAAATAAATCAAATAAATAAACAAACAAACAAACAAACCTTTGTGTGTGTCCTAGCCCTGTTCCTTCCTGTCCAGTGAGAGCCCTTTACCTTGCTCTGGTTTTTGTAGCAACCCCATTGTTTCCTTCTCCCCTGTTCTCTTTTTATCTTCTTAAACTGGTAAGAACAGAGACTACACTTGATCTTACCCAAAAGGCCGAGAATCCATATCTTTGGTTTTTTTATAAACACCTTATTTTTATCAGAGGACTCCTTATGTGTATTCAAACAGTCAAGCAGGGCTAAAAGACAATCACTTGATTTCCACTCACATCTCCCTCACCAGGAGCAGCCACATCTCTTAGGTTTCATCTATCTTTTCCTGTTACTTCATACTTTCTAATCATTTGAATATACTGCTTTTCCTTGATGCATTAGTTTTAGTCGTTAGCTATAGAATTTTTATGGTGGATGGATTCTGATTCTTTTATACTCTCATCTTCTCAATAGAGTTACATCACAAATTTTGGTTGGATTCCTATTCACCATATAATTAATCCTTCCAAACAGGGAGTATTTTATAATTATGTTTCCTTTTTTTTTTTTGTATACTTTTCCATTTTTCCTAAAGTTACAGATTGCCTCATTCTGGAATAACTGGAAATTATTTTCCTTGAATAGCTGGACAGTGAGTCTGTTTTTCCACAGCATTCTAAAATGCCTTTCACATGGCAAACTGTCAGAAAACTTAGCAGCTTGAGTTTTTGTTTTTGTTTATTTTCCTTTCCTGGACACACTCCTCCTGAAGCAGTGCAAGTCTGAATGGGTTGCTTTTTCAACACACTGAACAGATGTCATACTAGGACTTCCTTTTGCTTTTCTCCTATTTCCTGGGTCTCATGTCTTTACCTTGTTATGCTTTACTTCCTTATTTTGATGGTACACATTTTCCAGAAGTTCTTAAGAAAGGGCGAATGGAAGTAAAATTTTGAGATTTAGTACACTGGAGAATGTCTTTATTCATATTGTTCATAGGCTGGCTATAGAATTCTAGAGTTTGTCATTTTCCCTCATTTTTTCAGGCTTTTCTTCAAGGTCTTAGAGCTTTCATTGTTTCTGTGAAGAAGTCTGATGCCATTACGATTTCTGATCCTGTGTTTGTGATCTGTTTTGTTTTTTTTTTCCCCCTCTGTGGAGGTATGAGAATCCTCTCTTCCTTAGGTGTTCTACAATGTCTATCTGTTAATAAACGTGATTTCCTTTCTTATTTTTAGCTTTTTCTACCCAGCTTTCTCTTATACGTTGAAAATTGCTTCTTGAGTGATGAGGCTGCTGCCAAAGATGAAGCTCTGGCCATTTTGGCCAAGCTCATTCTGAGCAAAGCAGCACCTCCTACTGCTGGCTCGATGGCGATTGAGAAGTACCCTCTGCTTTTCTCACAACAGACGGTGGGGTAAGTTCTAAGTCTTTATTCCCTGTAATGTTGACAGGATTACCTGTTTTATAACGTAACAAGAATGCTGTAAAAATGAAGATCTCTGTATTTTAACTGGAAAGATGTCCCTGATACATTGTTCTGTGAAAAAAGAAGATGTAAAACAGTTGTTCTGTGAAAAAAGAAGATGGTCCCATTTTGTAAAGTTAAAACAGAAAGTGTATGTAAGCATTGGAAAAAACATGGAAGGATACACAAATAGGTTAACTTGGTTAACGTCAGGAGGATGGAATGTGAAAGAAAGAGGTGACTGTTGATTTGTTTTAGCCTTTTATTTTAAAATAATTGTACATTCACATGCAGTTGAAAGAAATAGCATGGGGTGCCTGGGTGGCCCAGTCAGTTAAGTGTCCAACTCTTGATCTCAGCTCAAGTCTTCATCTCAGGATTGTGAGTTCAAGCCCCACGTTAGCCTCCATGCTGGGCATGGAGCCTACTTTAAAAAAAAAGAAAAGAAATAATACAGAGATGTTCTGTGTATTCTTCCCCCAGCTTCCCCCAGTAGTAACATCTTGCGTAAGTTAATGGGATGTCACAACCATAAAATTGGACATTTTTCAGATTACCTCAGTTTTACACACACTCATCTCTGGGTATGTGTGTATCTGGCTGTATGGTTCTGTGTAGTTTTATCACACGTGTAGATTCATAACCACAACCAGAGTCCAGATACAGAGCTGTTCCTCACCACAAGGATCTCTTGCACTACCTTTTAATAGCCATGCTCACCCTGACACTCCGCTCTCCATTCCTAACCCCTGGCAATCCGTCCTCCATTTTTAGGATTGTGTCATTTCAAGAATATTATATAAATGGAATTAAAGAGTACAACTTTTGAGGTTGTCTTTCAGTTATGCAGTTCCCTTGCGACCTGTCCAAGTTGTGTGTGTCAGTAGCCCATCTCTTTGTTAAAAATCTTTTCATGTGCTTATTGCTGAGTAGCAGCCCATGGTGTGGATGGAGGTAGCATACTCCATTCAGTGATTCACTTGTTGAAAGACTTCTAGTTTTTGGCCATTATGAATAAAGCTGTTATGAACATTCATGTACGTAACTTTTTGTTGCTCTGAGATAAATGCCCAAGAGTGGAATTGTTGAGTTATATTATAAGTACATGTCTCATTTGATGAGAAACTGTCAGTAGTTGTCCAGTGTGGTTATGCCATGGTACATTCCCACCAACAGGCTGAGTGATCCGGTTTCTCTGCATCCTCTCCAGCAGTTGGTATCATCACTGTTTTTTATTTTTTGCCAGTCTAATAGGATATGGTGAAATCTCATTGTGATTTTAAATTGCATTTCCTTAATGGCTAATGATGTTAACCATCTTTTTGTGGGTTTATTTTCTATCTATATATCCTCTTCAGTGAAATATCTATTAATTTCCTTGGCTCATTTTCTTTCTTTTTTTTTTTTTTTTTTTTAAGTTTATTTTGAGAGAGAGCAAGTGCACGAGCAGGGGCGGGGCAGAGAGAGAGGGTGAGAGAGAATCCCAAGCAGGCTCTGCACTGACAGTGCAGAGCCCAACACTGGGCTCCATCTCACAAACCTTGAGATCATGACCTGAGTTGAAATCAAGAGTCGGACACTTAACCAGCTGAACCACCCAGGAGCTCCCCACCTTGACCCTTTTTCTAACTGGACCGTGTGTTTCCTTACTGTTGAGTTTTGAGAACACGTTATATATTCTAGTTAAAGGTTTTGTTGTCAAATGAATGGTTTGCACATATATTCTTCTAGTCTATAGCCTGTCTTGTTCCCTTAAGATTTTTCACAGAGCACAGTTTTAGATTTCGATGAGGTTCAGTTGACCAACATTCCTTTTATGGGTAATGCTTTTGATGTCAAGTCCAAGAACTCTTTGCCTGGCTGTAAATCCTAGATGTTTTCTCCTACTTTTCTAAAAGTTTCATAGTTTTGTTTTACATGTAAGTCCATGATCCGTTTTGAGTTAATTTTTATATAAGGTGTGAGGTTTAGGTCAGGTGTCTTTTTTTTTGCTTGTGGATGCCTACTCTTCTGGCAACATTTGTTGAAAAGGCTATTCTTTTATGTTCTCTTTTATCGGTCATGTATCTCTCCTCCTCTAATACCACACTATCTTATTACACTAGCTCTAAAATAAGTCTTGAAATCTTGAAAAAAAATTCCTCCCGTTCTATTCTTCTTTTGTAGACTTTTTCAGCTATTCCTTGTCCTTCGTCGTTCTATATAAATTTTAGCAGAATCTTGTCTATGTCTACAAAAAAAACTTTGCTGGGATATTGTTTGGAATTGCCTTAAATCAAAGATAAGTTTGGGGACAATTGACGTTTCCCTAAAGATACGCAAAACTGTTAACTCTGTTTATGTCAGGAGGACAGGAAGGGAAAGAAGGAAGTGACTGTTAACTTAGATTATATAACTTTGCATCATTTGAATTGTTAAAAGAGCCATGGATTACTTTCTTAATTTCATTAAAAATAATGCATACCCTTTAGAAGCTGAAAACGAGGTTTATATAAACATGTGAGAGGATTCTGCTGATCATTTTTCAAGTAGTTGTGGGTGTGTTTTTAGAAATTATAGATTAGGAAACCAGTTCCCTTATCATTCCTATGTGTTCATGCTTAAATTTATTTCTCTGGGATTTGTTAGACTTGCTGCATTTATATTTTGCTTTGGGACAGTAGGAATAGATGAACAATTCTTGAGTTTTTGCTGAGTACTCATCTTTGAAGCGTCACAGAATCCCTTGAGATGGGTGTAGTTGTCCGCATGGTCGCACAGCGGAGTTAGTTGTTGATTCGGGATTGGTTTGAGATTCTGGAGGAACTCCTCTTCTTCACATGTTGCTCTCCTGCTGACTTTAAAAGTAGCTTCTCTCTATCAAAACATGCAAACAAAATCTTGTTGGTTTTTCAACATACTGCGCTGATTCCTGTCCAGCAGCCTCTGCAGTAAGTCTTCCCTCTGCCTAGTATGAGTACAGAGCATTGAGCAAGGAGGAGGGCAGAATGGGAGGCCTGGGTCAGATCACATGGGTCTTGTAGGGTGAAGTAGGGAGTGTGGATTTTCCTGGAGGAGCTCATCGGCAGGTGTGACAAAGCAAGGGAATGACCCACTTTTTTTTCAAGCAGCTCAATGTTTTCTTGTAAGGTTTTTGCAGATTGTTGATTCGCGGTTACTACTAGAATATATGTCAAGATGTAGTGACTTTCAGAAATCACCAATGAAATTAAACTATTATAATTTCTGAACATTCGATATCCTGGTAAGTATGAAACAAAAAAGAATACAACGTTTTAGTTAATTTTAATAATAACAGGGCACAGAAATAAAAACCTGATATTCTGCTTCTGTTGTGTAACAGACTGGGCATGGAGGCTAAATTATCAAAACAAATCAATTTACTTACTGTTTGTATGAGTTTTCTTTCAATTAGATTTCTGTCTTTCAAATAGGCGTGAGGTGTAGTTCATTGGCAAAAAGGAAAAGAGGCAAACAAGAATAGTGCCAAAGTAACAGACACCTAAACCTAAATGTCATGTCAGAAAACATCAAGGAAGAATTTATCAGATTAAAGAAGCAGAGAAAATTACTTCTAAATCATAATCACTTCAGTGGCATTTGTCAAATTCACCACTATGTGCAACATCATTCTACATTTGTAAAGTCAAAATTCATGTCAAAATGGAAGGGGGGAATAGAGGAAGTCTATTCATTACAATTAATTACCTCTCCTGTTTTAAAAAAGCGTTCAGCAGAATGTACAGAAAAGAATGAATCAGAATGAATTAGAAAATTCAGAAATAATACCTAAAATTAGAAGAGACTTGCTTTAAGTTATGAAGTAAATTAAAATAGAGAATAGAAGGGGCGCCTGGGTAGCTCAGTCGGTTAAGTGTCCGACTCTTGATTTGGGCTCAGGTCATTCTCTTGCAGTTTATGATATCGAGCCCTATGTCGGTCTCTGTGCTGACAGTGTAGAGCCTGCTTGAGATTCCCTCTCTCTCTCTGTCTCTCTCTCTGCTCCTCCCCTATACCTGGGCATGCGTACGCCTGCCCGCTCTCTCTCTCTTTCTCAAAAAAATAAACTTTAAAAAAGAGAGAGTAGAAGAAAGTAGAACCAAAGGAGTTGAAAAAGCCTCTCACTGAAAGTCCAGAAACAACTCCCGTTCATTTACTTACTTATATTCAACCACCACCCCCAGTTTGCACCTCCCCACAAATGTTCCATGTTCGCTCATGGAGAGGAGCCAGTTTTATTTCAGACTTCAGAGGGCAAGAGCAGTTATATTCCCTCCTCTTTTCAACATTCGTGTTTCTTCTCTTCCTTCAGATCCTGTGTAAGGCAGAAGAAGACTAGATCCAAGGGAGGAAAAGAACAGATCCCAGTGCTGGACCACCTCTTATCTCTAATTCGGTTACCTGCAAATAAAGATTCTACTTACCTTTCACATTCTTGGGCAGCCCTTGTCGTGTTACCTCACATCAGGTGAGAAAATAAACTGTGGGTAATTTTGAAAGAAATACTTAGCATGCTGAGTTCAACATGTGTTAGCCATTCCTTGCTATTCCCTGAAAAAAGCCATTGAATGCAACTTTGAACTTTTCTCTTTTTCTCCCTACTTGGACAGACCTCTTGAGAAAGAGAAGGTGATACCAGTCGTCACATGCTTCATAGAGTCACTCTTCGTGAATGTTGACGGAGAGAGTTTTGCAAAAGGTCAGTTACAATCCCCATTTGTTCTCTTCTTTCTTTTCTGGCACACCCAAAGTAACTATAAACACAACGGAATACCAGAGAATAGTGCTAGCATTGTGCTCTGACATAACCCCCTATATGATAAATACAGGAAAGAAAAGGATAAGATGGACGTATTGCCCTTGTACCTCAGAATGTGGTGACCGGCTCAGGGCGGCTTGAGCCCAAGCTGAATCTGAAGAGGAAGTGTTAGAAGGGTGCCATGGTATATGACCCCTCATTTTCAAGCCCCGGCTTTTATCTTGTTCTCTGTCTCCCATGCGTACTCTATCCCTGGTATACACCTTATAGTCCATTTGCCTCCATTTGCTCACCCTGAGCAAGATACTATCTTTTACAGCCTTCCGCTACCCTTGTACTTGTGTTCCTTCTGCCAGAGTCCTTTCTAGGCCTTTGTCACTTGGTGAACTCTTAATTTTCTTTCAAAACTCATTTCAAGCACAGCACCTGTAGGAAGGCCTACATGACTTCCTGGCAGAGTTAGGCTGCCCTGCCCAGAACTTCCTTTCCTATTATACACTTGAACACCTCCTCCCACTAGCATGAAGATAGCAGTTTGAAAGTAGATGTTTTGTTTTATCCTAGGACAGTATTTTCTAATGTAATATATAGTAGTTGTTCATTCATTTAAACATTAATGTGTTAGGTTCTCTGTTTGATACTCAGCAAACAGGTTAGAGGGTAAAGCAGACTCACCACAGCTGAAGTGCTCAATAGCCACATGTGGCTAGTGGCTGCCATATTGGATTGCAGCGCGAGTACAGAACATTTCTGTCATTGCAGAAGGTTTTAACGGACAGCATCGTTCTAGTATCTCGAGCAGGGATTGGCAAAATTTTTATGTAAAGGACCAGATAGTAGATATTTTAGGTTTTATAAGTCCTATTCAGTCTTTGTGGCATATTCTTTATTGTTTGCTTGTTTGTTGTTTTAAACAACCCTTTAAAAAATGTAAAAAACATTCTTAGCTAACAGGCCATATAAAAACAGGCTACCTACAAATCTGACTTATGGGCCAAAGTTTCCCAATCTCTAGTCTAAGATTAAATGAATGCCTAATTTAAAAAAATAATTTATTAGCTTTTGAAAAGTACAAGTGTGTCTCCTCAAAAATTCTAATTTTGCTATTGGCAGCGAATCGAACCATTGAACTTATCTCCTCATCTTAATGGAACATACATTTTGATTCTCTATTTTTGAATATATTTTTCTCTTAAGAAAGCTACAAGACTTGGGAACCTTCTCTTTTCAGTTCCTGCCTGTTACATCCTTACGTTTGACAGATGATTCTTTAGGCGGTACAGCTTCACTTTCATTTAGGAACTCCTAGAAACAGCAAGTGTTAGATAAATGAGATGCCTGGTAGTAATTGTGTCAAAGGAATAAGTTATGTGGTTCTCCTGTTTTTCTGCCCTTAGGAAACTTGTTTGTTCTTTGTCAAGCTGTAAATACTATGTTAAGTTTGGAAGAATCTTCTGAAATTCTGCATTTGGTTCCTGTGGAACGTGTGAAGAATTTAGTATTGTAAGTAAACATATCTCCCATGTATATTAATCATGAATAAAATATAAAAGCTTCTGTTTTTGTGAAATCTTGGGCATAATAAAGGTCCTTATTTTGATCTATTTTATACCCAAGTTGTATTCATATTAGAAATTTATGATTGATTTAAATCCTTAAAATAAGTACATTTTTTATGCAGTCTTTAAATGCAGATTCATCTTTGTAGAGCGGTATTTTACCATGTGGGTAAGCTCATGTTGTAGAGCATAAGGGTATATAATGCTGATTATTCCCAACCGTGACTTGCACAGTGTTGACCTTTTGTGACTTCCTGAGTGATTCCAGCACACGCATTTCCACTACACTCATTCTGTCTCATCCTGATATCACCATTTTGGAAAACTTTCCTGTGGTCCTTTTACTACATAGCAAAACAACCCAGGTTTTTGTTTTTATAAGTTTATGTCAACCAGCTCCTGATTTTGGTAGTAGTAGAAGTCTGTTATCGGGGAGCCGTGTTCTTCTCAGCTTAGCACCCTTTCTAAAGGTCACACCTTTTGAAAACCTGGTAAAGTAGTTGGCTTCTTTTTCTAGAGTCTAATCCATTTTCCATCCATACTGTTTTTTGTTGTTGTTGCTGCTGTTGTTGTTTTAGAGAGAGAGAGAGAGAGAGAGAGACAAAGTGCAAGCCAGGGAGAGGGGAGGGGCAGAGGGAGATAGAGAATCTTAACCAGGCTCCACACACAGCACAGAGCTCTACTTGGGGCTTGAAACAGATTTATTCATTTACTTCATTCAGTAAATATTCATTTGCTTTTCTTAGGTACCAGGCCCTATTCTAGGCACTGGGAGACATAGTGAATGAAACACACACAAAATACCCTGCCTTCATGGAGCTACTATTCTAGCAAGAAGAAACACTAAGCACGATAAATAAGTCGGATTTATAACATGTTAGACAGTGGCAAGAAAATTAAAGGAGAGTTGGGATAGGGAGATTCTGGAGGTTGGGGACAACAACAGTTTTAAATAGGGAAGGCCTCACCAAGAAGGAGACATCTGAGCAGAAACCCAGAAGCAGAAGGGGGTAAATCATGAGGGTATCTGGGGTTGGGGCCTCTCTCTGTTACTGACCTGGGAGACTTGAGTGCCACCGCTGTAGGGGGTGCCCAGCAAGGAGCTGTTGGCAGCTGAGCAGAGTGAGGGGTGAGTAGTAGGAGAAGATGACACAGAGGTGGTGGCCATGACCAACAGTGTGTGACATTTGGCCGTTGTGGGGCCTGGGCTTCTACTCCGAGTGAAAGGGAAGGAAGCCACAAGAGGAATTTTGGCAAGAGAATGACTTAGGCCTAAGCAGGACCACCCTGGCTACCGTGCTGAGAACAAAGTAGACCAGTTAGAAGACTTACTGCAGTAATCCAGTCTCTTTCCATTTCCAAATCTGGACAAAGCTGGCAATTCTCCATGGTTCCTTGAATTGGTTTACATTCCTTTAGGGAGTTTTTCTTTGATATCATCCTATATCTCACGTTTTATGTTCTCTTGTTCGCTTTATTGATCTGTTTAAACTTCTCATGGTATATTCTTTGGTATAAACAATTTAAGCCATCTGTAGAGGTTTTGAAATAAAAAGGCACACATAACACAGGGATTAGTATGTCCCCTGCAGAAGACCAGCCAGCCTCCCAACCAGGTGGCACTTAGCCTTGGAGGCCTGGAAACCTCTAACAGGAGTATATACAGCTTTGAAAGTGGAGGCGTAAACTTGGAATTGTGAAAGCTTTAGACGCAAGCTTCTGTGCTTGGTGCCATGCTAGTTACTGGTTAAGCACGTAGGTTTCACAGCCAAGACAACTTGGATTAGAATCTTATCTCTACCATCTACTAGCCCTGCAGCCTTTGGTGGGTTTATTAACCTCAACTTCATTATCTCTCTCAAGGGAATAACAGCACTTCCCTCATGGGCGTTAAATTGAACACCACATCCTGTCATGGCGTCCTACACATTGCATTTTTATTATGTCCTTACCTGCCAGTCTCTGTTCTGAGTACTTCATGTCCATTATTTAATCCTCACAGCAGCTCCATGAGGCGTGGGGACTCTTATCATTACAGATGGGAGCACTAAAGTTCCAAAATAAGTGCAGAATCTAACTACTCAGCATCCACTGCCACCCTGCTCTAAACCACCATATCTCTTACCTGGATTATTGCATTAGCCTCCGAACAAGCCCCCTTACTTCTGTCCTTGTCCCGCTGCTCTGTTTGGTGTCTCCCAACCGTACGATACTATTAAATGAAGGACCGATTATGGCACTCTTTTGCTGACAGTGATTCTCCACTAGCGGTGATGCCAGAGATACTTTTGGTTGTTACAACTGGGGGCTGCTACTGCAATCTAGTAGGTGGAGGCCCTGGATGTTGCTAAGCACCCTACAGGATGGCTTCCACAGCAAAAAGCTATCTGGCCCAAAATGTCAGTCATGCTGCTATGAGAAACCCATCTTACTCAGTATAAAGTCTGGTCCTTATCCTGTTCCTTGGGGCTCTGTAAGATCCAACCCCTAGCTACTTCTGACCTTACCCCCAGCCACTCTTCCTTGTTAATAACTCCCTTCCAGCTGGACTGGTCTTCTTGATGCTCCTCTTCCGGGTAAGCACACCTATCTGTGACCTGGCATCACCGTTCCCTCTGCCTGAATTGCCTTCCAGATATCCAGTGACTGATTCATTCACCTCCTTCAGGCCCTACCTCCCATGACCACCCCGATATCACATATATTTCTTTTCAACCTTCCTCCCGCCCTGCACAACCTCTCAGTCTTGACTTTCTATGGTTTGCTTTTCTCTGCTTCACTCATCACTGTCATACATAATTAGTTTATTTATTATGTTGGCTACCTTCTCTTGTTAGAATATAAGCTCTGGAAGGATAGGGACTTTGTTTTTTGTTTACTGCTATATGCAGTGTCTATAAAGGTCACTGGCATATAGTAGATACTCACTAAATATTTGTTGAAGGAGGATGACACCCAAAAATTAAGCAGCCTTGTCAGAGGGACACTGCTGATGGACTGCAGAGCTGGCTTCAAACTTGGGCTTTCCTACCCCAGAGCCTGTGCTGTACCCTCCTCTGTACTGTCCCTCCCTCAGCTCGGTGACTGGCACATGGAAAACACTAATATTCTATAATCTCCCTTTATGTCATTGTCATTTATAACTGTGTAGATTGAAAAAACAGCATTATGGGCACCTAGGTGGCTCAGCTGGTTAAGCGTCCGACTTCAGCCCAGGTCATGATCTCATGGTCCATGAGTTCAAGCCCCACATCGGGCTCTGTGCTGACAGTTCAGAGCCTGTGTTTCCCTCTCTTGGCCCCTCCCCAACTCACACTGTCTCTCTCTCACTTTCTCTCATAAATAAACATTAAAAGGTTTTTTAAAAGAAAGAAAAATTAGCATTGGGTTTTAGTTAAAATAGCATATTCTATGAAATCTTTCCATTTGTGACAACGTGGATGGAACTAGAGTGTATTAGGCTAAGCGAAATAAGTCAAAAAAGACAAATACACGATTTCACTCGTGGAATTTAAGAAAACAGATGAATATAGGGGAAGGGAAGGGAAAACAAGGTAAACACAGAGAGGGAGGCAAACCATAAGAGACTCTTAAATTCAGAGAACAAACTGAGGATTGCTGGTGGGGTGTCGGATGGAAGATGGGCTAAATGGGTGATGGGCTTTAAAGAGGACACTTGTTGGGATGAACACTGGGTATTACATGTAAGTGATGAGTCACTAAATTCTACTCCTGAAACCATCATTACACTATATGTTAACTAACTTGGATTTAAATTAAAAAAAAAAAAATAGCATATGCTGGGACACCTGGGTGGCTCAGTTGGTTAAGCATTCAACTTCGGCTCAGGTCATGATCTCACAGTCCGTGAGTTTGAGCCCTGCATCGGGCTCTGTGCTGACAGCTCGGAGCCTGGAGCCTGCTTCAGATTCTGTGTCTGCCTCTCTCTGACCCATCCCCGTTCATGCTCTGTCTCTCTCTGTCTCAAAAATAAATAAACATTAAAAAAAAATTTTTTTTTTAAATAGCATATGCTAATCCCATCTCTGCCTCCACCTAGCTGTGTGTCCTTGAGCTCATTACTCACTGTTGCAAGGCCTCAGATTCTTCATCTCTAAAATGGAGTCAATGTCTGAATAAAATGTCTACATTTTACCTTGGTCTCTTTTACAATTCCTTTACCAGTGATAATTTTCTGTAGTTTCTTTTACAGTCTAAATACCCAGCTGTGTGGTGCAGGCTGGGTCTAATAAATAATCTTGTTGCAGAACATTTCCTGTGGAGCCATCTGTGTTGCTGTTAGCTGATCTCTATTATCAGAGATTATCCTTATGTGGCTGCAAAGGGCCACTTTCTGAGGAAGCTTTAATGGAATTATTTCCCAGGTTACAAGCTAACATTTCAACTGGCATATCCAAGGTAATGGTTTTGTGGTATGTTCTCAGTCTCTCCTCTTTGATTACATATGTATCTCCAGTGGTTGTCAGAGCTCCTTAATCAGAAAATGCTGCTAGGGGGTGATTTCTGTTTGAAGCAGTGATTCCTAAATTGACCTACAAACTGTTTGCAGCAGGATTACTTGGGGAGCTTAATAAAAATACAAATTCCAGGTCCTCACAGGCTGGAGTTCTGATTCAGAAACTGAAAAATCTGCATCGTTTTTTTTAAAGCCCTTTAGGTGATTCTGCCGCTTGGTCAGGTGTGTAGAAATACCTGAATACGTTATGTAGGGATTGTTATGTAGGGATAACAATCACTAATTGCAACAGAATTGTAAATTTAATCAGTTTCTTTGCCCTTATTTACAGAGATGCTTATAGTGTCACAGTTGAAGGAAAAACACGGTTCTATGGGCAACCTTATCTTTTCCATCTAGTCTGGTCATTACTTGTTCCGTGTACTATTTGAATAAGGTGTTGGTTGGTGTCTAATATGAAATAAGGTATAGAATAACATGTATCTTTCTGATAAGCATTATATTTTCCTTAATGCTATAAAAGTGAAATCTCACTGGCTGTTAATCGGTTTCTTATGTGTAAACTTTGAAGTTTGAAATGTGCCTTTTACTTTCTCTAGATTCGGCTTTTGACAATAAGGATCCTAAACCATTTTGAGGTTCGACTTCCAGAACTGATGGAGGTATTTTTGCTGTTCAATTTGGATAACTTTTTAAAAACATCACTTTTTTTTTTTAATTTCCGAAGTGATATTTTTACAGAAAATTCAAATACTGTTGTGTAAATATCATAAAAACTGAAATTGTTGTTGTAATTCTTAGTCCTGCCCACACTGAAAATTCACAGGTAATTGGTGAATATTCTTTCAGACCTTTTGTACACATGTACAATTTAAATGGCATCAGGGAGGTTTTGCCATATCAGTACCTCAGGCTTACCTCATTTCTTTTGAGGCTTAAAAGGATACTGCCCCGATACCAGAATTTAAAATATCTTATATAACAGTTCTTTGTTGATGGATGCTGAAGTGGATTGTTTGGAGTTTTGCAGCATTTCCAATAAAATAGTAATGAACATCCTTATGCTGATATATTTGAATAGGGAAATATTCCCATAATGCATATTACTACTTGTAGAAATTATAGAAGTAGAATTGTGTAAGTGGAAGTATATGTATACGTTTTTATTTGAACAAATGTTGCCAATCGATTTGAGTCATTCTGAGAATGAGTTTCCTGTTTTTTCCTTGTCATTTCTGTGCTAGACATTATTCTTAAATTAGATTCTAACAAAAAGTAAATAGTTTGAGGAAAAATGGATCATTTACCACAAGAAGTGTTGCTTATTTAATTTACAACATTAACATACCCCAGTTTTTCTTTTTGTTAGAACTTTGGTCACATTTCATGTTCTTTTTGCAAAATCAAAGTACTGACCTGCCTCCTTGGTTTTCTCCGTTCACTCAGGATGATGGGCTCTCAGAGCGTCAGTCTGCCTTGGCTATATTACGCCAGGCAGAACTTGTTCCAGCAACTGTGAGTGATTACAGAGAGAAGCTTCTTCATTTGAGAAAACTAAGACATGATATGGTGCAGGCTGCAGTCCCTGATGGGCCATTACAGGAGGTATAAAACAGTGTCTCAGGTTTTTAAACAATTTGTCCTTTTTGATCTGTTTAGCTGGCTTTTGGAAAGAGAAACATAGCAAGTAGTTAAAAAAAAGTTTTTTATTTAAGCTAGCTAGATAAATCTCCAGTTTCCTTAGGTATTTTGAATTAAATGGCTCTGCCAGCCTTTTCCACAGTGGAAATAACTGTCCTCCCTCTGAATACGGGCATAATATGTGAAAGTAGGTACAACAGAAGGGCTCAACATCCGGTTTAAGACCTGACATTCTTCTCCATGTGCTGCAGGATGTCAGGCCTCTTATCTTTTGTATTGGGGGTTTTTGTGCTTGACCCTTGAGGATGGATCACAGATCCCTTTGGGAGTAAGGCCAATGGAAGCGTTCCCTTTAGATCAGAGCATTTCTGCTCTTTACATGTTTTATATATTAGTGTCTTGTGTTAACGTTTCGTTTGGAAAAAGGGCTCTGCTGCTAAAATAGTAATAAACACCTCATTCCCAAATAATACTAAAACTACCATTCTATATGATGCCTCCCCAGCACATGGAGATATGAGTGATGGCAGTCATTCTCAAAGGTGACTGAGAAAACTTGAGACCCTCTGAACTGAATGCCTTTAATGTATAGTTTTGAAAACTCAGCCATCTGCTCACAGAGCCCCAGCTGCCATTCACAGTGTATATCGTCTTGGGCTCTTTGGTATCTGTATTTTACTGCTTGCTGTTCAGGTTTTATCTCACACGGTGATGGTAATAGCAGTGTTTGTTAGGTGGGAATTTAATCATGAGTCAGATCTGTTTATTCAAATGCTATATCCTTTGTGAACATCTGGAGTGAGTTTGAGTACTTCTGCTTTAGTGATTCTTCTTTGTTAAATAGCGAGTGACATTTTGGGGAGAGTCAGAAAATTATTATATGCCAAATTTTGGATTGGTACCTACAACTTGTTCCTTAAAGCACAAGCTTCTTTTTAACCTCTGATTGTCTGAGTTGGGATATTTATATTTCATGCGTTCTGTAGTTTATAGCCCATTTACTAAACTAGTTTGCTATAATCGCAGGTGCCACTTCGTTATTTATTAAGCATGTTGTATGTTAACTTCAGTGCCCTCTGGGATCCTGTTATTGAACTCATAAGGTAAGCATGGGTTAAAATGGATGAAGCCGTATGTGTTAACTATTGCAGAGTGATGGGGCCAGATTATACTCCTGCTAGGTGTGATTTAAATGAATGGGTGTGTATAGTATTTGTAGGTACCTTAAATCCTTTGTGGGACAAGGTGAAGGAAAAACGAACATTAGTTATTCTCTCTAATGTCAAGTATTTCAACATCTCAGATGTTATATGTATGTATCTTTGTGCATTGAAATAACTTCAAAGGACTTGCTCTGTCTATTTGATAGGATATATCTGTATGGTTAAATTTATTTTTTAATTTTTTTAATATGAAATTTATTGTCAAATTGGTTTCCATACAACACCCAGTGCTCATCCCAAAAGGTGTCCTCCTCAATACCATCACCCACCCTCCTCTCCCTCCCACCCCCCATCAACCCTGAGTTTGTTCTCAGTTTTTAAGAGTCTCTTATGCTTTGGCTCTCTCCCACTCTAACCTCTTTTTCTTTTTTTTTTTTCCTTCCCCTCCCCCATGGGTTTCTGTTAAGTTTCTCAGGATCCACATAAGAGTGAAAACATATGGTATCTGTCTTTCTCTGTATGACTTATTTCACTTAACATAACACTCTCCAGTTCCATCCACGTTGCTACAAAGGACCATAGTTCGTTCTTTCTCATTGCCACGTAGTACTCCATTGTGTATATAAACCACAATTTCTTTATCCATTTGCCAATTGATAGACATTTAGCCTCTTTCCATAATTTGGCTATTGTTGAGAATGCTGCTATAAACATTGGAGTGCAAGTGCCCCTATGCATCAGCATTCCTGTATCCCTTGGGTAAATTCCTAGCAGTGCTACTGTGGGGTCATAGGGTAGGTCTATTTTTAATTTTTTGAGGAACTTCCCCACTGTTTTCCAGAGTGGCTGCACCAGTTTGCATTCCCACCAACAGTGCAAGAGGGTTCCCGTTTCTCCACATCCTCTCCAGCATCTATAGTCTCCTGACTATATGTTCATTTTAGCCACTCTGACTGGCGTGAGGTGATATCTGAGTGTGGTTTTGATTTGTATTTCCCTGATGAGGAGCGACGTTGAGCATCTTTTCATGTGCCTGTTGCCCATCTGGATGTCTTCTTTAGAGAAGTGTCTATTCATGTTTTCTGCCCATTTCTTCTCTGGATTATTTGGTTTTCGGGTGTGGAGTTTGGTGAGCTCTTTATAGATTTTGGATACTAGCCCTTTGCCCAATATGTCATTTGCAAATATCTTTTCCTATTCCGTTGGTTGCTTTTTAGTTTTGTTGGTTGTTTCCTTTGCAGTGCAGAAGCTTTTATCTTTATGAGGTCCCAATAGTTCCTTTTTGCTTTTAATTCCCTTGCTATTGGGGATGTGTCAAGTAAGAAATTGCTGCGGCTGAGGTCAGAGAGGTTTTTTCCTGTTTTCTCCTCTAGGGTTTTGATGGTTTCCTGTCTCACATTCAGGTCCTTTATCCATTTTGAGTTTGTTTTTGTGAATGGTGTGAGAAAGTGGTCTAGTTTCATCCTTTTGCATGTTGCTGTCCAGTTCTCCCAGCACCATTTGTTAAAGAGATGGTCTTTTTTTCCATTGGATATTCTTTCCTGCTTTGTCAAAGATTAGTTGGCCATACTTTTGTGGGTCCAATTCTGGACTCTCTGTTCTATTCCATTGGTCTATTGTCTTTGTGCCAATACCATGGTGTCTTGATGATTACAGCTTTGTAGTAGAGGCTAAAGTCTGGGATTGTGATGCTTCCTGCTTTGGTTGTCTTCTTCAAAATTACTTTGGCTATTTGGGGCCTTTCGTGGTTCGATACAAATTTTAGGATTACTTGTTCTAGCTTCGAGAAGAATGCTGGTGCAATTCTGATTGGGATTGCATTGGATGTGTAGATAGCTTTGGGTAGTATTGACATTTTAACAATATTCTTCCAATCCATGAGCAGGGAATGTCTTTCCATTTCTTTATTCTTCAATTTCCTTCATAAGCTTTCTATAGTTTTCAGCATACAGATCTTTTACATCTTTGATTAGGTTTATTCCTAGGTATTTTATGCTTCTTGGTGCAATTGTGAATGGGATCAGTTTCTTTATTTGTCCTTCTGTTGCTTCATTATCAGTGTATAAGAATGCAGCTGATTTCTGTACCTTAATTTTGTATCCTGCGACTTTGCTGAACTCATGTATCAGTTCTAGCAGACTTTTGGTGGAGTCTATTGGATTTTCCATGTACAATATCATGTCATCTGCAAAAAGTGAAAACTTCATCTTTGCCAATTTTGATGCCTTTGATTTCCTTTTGTTATCTGATTGCTGATGCTAGAACTTCCAACACTATGTTAAACAACAGCGGTGAGAGTGGGCATCCCTGTCGTGTTCCTGATCTCAGGGGGAAAGCTCTCAGTTTTTCCCCATTGAGGATGATGTTAGCTGTGGGCTTTTCACAAATGGCTTTTATGATGTTTAAGTATGTTCCTTCTATCCCGACTTTCTCAAGGGTTTTTATTAAGAAAGGATGTTGAATTTTGTCAAATGCTTTCTCTGCATCAATTGACAGGATCATATGATTCTTATCTTTTCTTTTACTAATGTGATGTATCACATTGATTGATTTGTGAATGTTGAACCAGCCCTGCAGGCCAGGAATGAATCTCACTTGATCATGGTGAATAATTCTTTTTATATGCTGTTGAATTCTATTTGCTAGTATCTTACTGAGAATTTTTGCATCCATATTCACCAGGGATATTGGCCTGCGGTTCTCTTTTTTTTACTGGGTCTCTGCCTGATTTAGGAATCAAAGTAATGCTGGCTTCATAGAATGAGTCTGGAAGTTTTCCTTCCCTTTCTGTTTTTTGGAACAGCTTGAGAAGGATAGGTATTATCTCTGCTTTAAATGTCTGGTAGAATTCCCCAGGGAAGCCATCTGGTCCTGGACTCTTATTTGTTGGGAGATTTTTGATAACTGATTCCATTTCTTCACTGGTTATGGGTCTGTTCAAGCTTTCTATTCCTGTTTGAATTTTGGGAGTGTGTGGGTGTTTAGGAATTTGTCCACTTCTTCCAGGTTGTCCAGTTTGTTGGCATGTAATTTTTCATAGTATTCCCTGATAATTGTATCTCTGAGGGATTGGTTGTAATAATTCCATTTTTCTTCATGATTTTATCTATTTGGGTCCTCTCCCTTTTCTTTTTCAGAAGCCTAGCTAGAGGTTTATCAATTTTGTTTATTTTTTCAAAAAACCAACTCTTGGTTTCATTGATGTGCTCTGCAGTTTTTTTAGATTCTATATTATTTATTTCTGCTCTGATCTTTATTATTTCTCTTCTTCTGCTGGGTTTGGGGTGTCTTTGCTGCTCTGCTTCTATTTCCTTTAGGTGTGGTGTTAGATTTTGTATTTGGGATTTTTCTTGTTTCTTGAGATAGGTCTGGATTGCAATGTATTTTCCTCTCAGGACTGCCTTCGCTGCATCCCAAAGCATTTGGATTGTCGTATTTTCCTTTTCATTTGTTTCCATATATTTTTTAATCTCTTCTCTAATTGCCTGGTTGACCCATTCATTCTTTAGTAGGGTGTTCTTTAACCATTCTTTTGGAGGTTTTCCAGACTTTTTCCTGTAGTTGATTTCAAGCTTCATAGCATTGTGGTCAGAAAGTATGCATGGTATGATCTCAATTCTTGTATACTTATGAAGGGCTGTTTTGTGACCCAGTATGTGATTTGTCTTGGAGAATGTTCCATGTGCACTCGAGAAGAAAGTATATTCTGTTGCTTTGGGATGCAGAGTTCTAAATATATCTGTCAAGTCCATCTGATCCAATGTATCATTCAGGGCCCTTGTTTCTTTATTGCTCCTGTCTAGATAATCTATCCATTTCTGTAAGTAGGGTGTTAAAGTCCCCTGTAATTACCACATCCTTATCAATAAGGTTGCTTATGTTTGTGCGTAATTGTCATATATTTGGGGGCTCCTGTATTCGGCGCATAGACATTTATAATTGTTAGCTCTTCCTGATGGATAGACCCTGTAATTATTATATAATGCCCTTCTTCATCTCTTGTTACAGCCTTTAATTTAAAGTCTAGTTTGTCTGATATAAGTATGGCTACTCCAGCTTTCTTTTGACTTCCAGTAGCATGATAAATAGTTCTCCATCCCCTCACTTTCAATCTGAAGGTGTCCTCAGGTCTAAAATGAGTCTCTTGTAGACAGCAAATAGATGGGTCTTGTTTTTTTATCCATTTTGATAATCCTATTTTTTTTTTGGTTGGCACATTTAGTTCATATACATTCAGTTTTATTATAGAAAGATACGGGTTTAGAGTCATTGTGATGTCTGTAGGTTTCATGGTTGTAGTGATGTCTCTGGTACCTTGTCTCACAGGATCCCCCTTAGGGTCTCTTGTAGGGCTGGTTTAGGGGTGACGAATTCCTTCAGTTTTTGTTTGTTTGGGAAGACCTTTATCTCTTCTTCTATTCTAAATGGCAGACTTGCTGGATAAAGGATTCTTGGCTACATATTTTTTCTGTTCATCACATTGAAGATTTCCTGCCATTCCTTCTGGCCTGCCAACTTTCAGTAGATAAATCTGTCACTAGTCTTATCAGCCTCTCTTTATATGTTAGGACACGTTTATCCCTTGCTGCTTTCAGAATTTTCACTTTATCCTTGTATTTTGCCAGTTTGACTATGATATGTCATGCAGAAGATCGATTCAAGTCACATGAAGGACGTTCTCTGTCCCTCTTGGATTTCAGTGCTTTTTTCCTTCCCCAGTTCAGGGAAGTTCTCAGCTATGATTTGTTCAAGTACACCTTCAGCACCTTTCCCTGTCTCTTACTCCTCTGGAATCCCAATTATGCATGTTAGTACGTTTAGTTGTGTCACTTAGTTCTCTAATTCTCCCCTCATACTCCTGGATTTTTTTATATCTCTTTTTCTCAGTTTCCTCTTTTTCCATAATTTTATCTTCTAATTCACCTATTTTCTCCTCTGTCTCTTCAATCCAAGCTGTGGTCACCTCCATTTTATTTTGCAGCTCATTTATAGCATTTTTTAGCTCCTCCTGACTGTTTCTTAGTCCCTTGATCTCTGTAGTAATAGATTCTCTGCTGTCCTGTATACGTTTTTCAAGCCCAGCAATTCATTTTATGACTATTATTTTAAATTCATTTTCTGTTACATTACTTAAATCGTTTTTGATCAGTTCGTTAGTTGCCGCTACTTCCTGGAGTTTCTTTTGAGGAGAATTCTTCCGTTTCGTCATTTTGGATAGTCCCTGGTGTGGCACGGAACTGCAGGGCTCTTCCTCTGTGCTGTCTGGAGTAACTCGCGCTGGTGGGCAGGGCTGCAGTCAGACCTGATGTCTGCCCCCAGCCCACCCCTGGGGCCACAGTCAGACTGGTGTGGACCTTATCTTCCCCTCTCCCAGGGGTGGTGTGGCCCCTGTCTGGGCTACTTACACATTGCCAGGCTTGTGGTGCTGCTTAGATGGGATCTGGCGTATTAGCCTGGGCGGATCCGCAAGGTGCACAGGGGCTGGAGGGGCAGACTCAGCTCGCTTTGCCTTTGGTAGTCCGCTTCGGGAGGGGCCCCTCTTCCATGGGCCTCTTGTCTACGCTTGGCTCTAGAGAGTCCTCTGCTAGTCTTCTGGCGGTTTTCTGGGTTATTTAGGCAGATGTGGGTGGAATCTAAGTGGTCAGCAGGACGTGGTGAGCCCAGTGTCCTCCTATGCTGCCATCTTCCTCACCATGGTCTGTTAAATTTTTTTTACAGTGACAAGATAGTGTATAGTAATTGCAAAATTTTATTTATATATA
The DNA here is from genome assembly GCF_018350175.1 of Felis catus. Lineage (NCBI taxonomy): Eukaryota > Metazoa > Chordata > Mammalia > Carnivora > Felidae > Felis > Felis catus. Next base: position 121,754,556 of record NC_058374.1, read on the forward strand.
TTGAGTCAGTGAGCCAAACTTTAAACATGACTTTTTGAAACCTTAGGTGTCTAGTATCCAAGAGTCCCTTAGTTCTAAAAAGGACCTTAGTAATCACATAGAAATTACATATGTGGTGCTTCATATGTAGTCTGTCCTTTTGCAGACCTGTGTCTTCAGATGGTCTACTCTGCTTTTTGTCAGATTAGACATATATCATGTGTGACCTCTCAAAACCATAAGCATTAGTTCTTAGTTGACAGAAGTAGAATAAGCAAATCTCTTTACAATTTGGAACCAGTTTGCCTTTTACTGCCCTTCAAAACCATTGAAAACAAAGCCTTCTGACATCAACTTCATAATTTCACTTATTGTGCTTAAGGAAGAATCTGACATATGTGTTACTAATAGCCTGCTATCAAAAATGTTGGTTTCTCAATTGCTAAATGCCTTTCATGGTTCTCCATGGCTGGCTAGGCTGTCTTCCTGTTGGGTACATCTGTCTATCTGAAAACTGATTGATTTTTCATGGATAGTCAACAGCATATACAGTTCATGTCTTGTGTGATGATTATCCACCTTTGCCTAGCAGTCTGTACTTTGCCCAGGGGCATCCCTGTGGTTAGAGGGGCGGTGATGACTAGGAGTTGGAGACTGAACTTTGCTAAGAAGCCCTTTAATCTTGGCTGGCATGGGCCTCACACTTGCCCTCAGAATGCGGAAAAGTAGCCCAGGAGAAAGACAGGCAGAAGTCCAACCTGTGTCACTGTCTTTCCGTTGCTGCTCAGTAGAGCTGTTGGCTGAGACCTGCTTGAGTCTTTTCTGGCCCCTCGTCTGTTCAGGAACACACACACACACATTCAATCAACCTGCTGTAGTGACAAAACGGATGTTGGGCTGTGGCATTAGTAAAAATGATATCCAGTCTCTTAAAAAAAAAAAAAAAAAAAAAAAGACTCACTTGTGTCCCTGGCCAGGCACCACATGCTGATCAAGAAGGGCCAGACCTGCTCCTTCGAACTCCATAGTCTGTGACCCCAGAGAGCTAGGCCAGGCCTTTCCATGCTCCCAGCTGGGTGCCAGTAGATGTTTACTGCCTGCCTGGAGCCACCTGCTCAGGCACAAGTGAGAGTAAAATATTAGGAGCAGAAAAAAATATCATATTCTTAGACAAGTAATGACAGAAAGAGCATACACATTTTTTTAAATTTAATTTTTTTTTAAATTTACATCCAAATTAGTTAGCATATAGTGCAACAATGACTTCAGGAGTAGATTCCTTAGTGCCCCTTACCCATTTAGCCCATCCCCCCTCCCACACCCCCTCCAGTAACCCTCTGTTTGTTCTCCATATTTATGAGTCTCTTCTGTTTTGTCCCCCTCCCTATTTTTATATTATTTTTATTGCCTTTCCCTTATGTTCATTTGTTTTGTCTCTTAAAGTCCTCATATGAGTGAAGTCATATGGTATTTGTCTTTCTCTGACTAATTTCACTTAGCATAATACCCTCCAGTTCCATCCACGTAGTTGCAAATGGCAAGATTTCATTCTTTTTGATTGCCGAGTAATACTCCATTGTATATATGTACCACATCTTCTTTATCCATTCATCCATCGATGGACATTTGGGCTCTTTCCATACTTTCGCTGTTGTTCATAGTGCTGCTATAAACATGGGGGTGCATGTGTCCCTTTAAAACGGCACACCTGTATCCCTTGGATAAATACCTAGTAGTATTTATCCAGGGATTTATCTAGAGTACTTATCCAAGGATAAATTTATCCAGTATTTATCCCAGCAATTGCTGGGTTGTAGGGTAGTTTTATTTTTAGTTTTTTGAGGAACCTCCATACTGTTTTCCAGAGTGGCTGCACCAGCTTGCATTGCCACCAACAATGCAAAAGAGATCCTCTTTCTCTGCATCCTCGCCAACATCTGTTTTTGACTGAGTTGTTAATGTTAGCCATTCTGACAGGTGTGAGGTGGTATCTAGAGCTTAAACATTTTGAGATTATTGGTGCTAAGATACCAAATTATATAAACACTTATGTGATTCATCTGATTTCTCTTCAAATTCTGAAAGATATGTTTCATGTAGTTATTTTTTTTGCCTTTATGTCAATGATACGTATATTTTAATTTGGTAGAGGAAAACCAACACTTAAAAATTTTTTTAACGTTTTATTTTATTTTGAGAGGCACAGTGGAAGCAGGGGAGGGGTAGAGGGAGAGGGAGACACAGAATCTAAAGCAGGCTCCAGGCTCTGAGCTGTCAGCACATTCCCCGATGTGGGGCTCAAACCCACAAATGCGAGATCATGTCAGGCGCTTAACTGAATGAGTCACCCAGGCACCTCTGAAAGCCAACACTTTAAAGTTAGCTGAGTTTTTCTCCCGAGTCCTCTCCTTTCTTTAATGTGCCATACCTTGTACCTGATGCCCCGTTCACATTACTGTGCCTTTAAAAATAGTCTTCTTAGGGTGCCTGGGTGGCTCAGTCAGTTAAGCATTTGACTCTTGACTTTGGCTCAGGTCATGATCTCACAGTTGAGTGAGTTTGAGTCCCACATTGGGCTCTTCACTGACAGCGTGAAGGATTCTGTCTCTTTCCCTCTCTCTGCCCCTTCTTACTGTTTCTGTCTCTCTCAAAGTAAATATACTTAAACAAACAAACAAAAAAAAACAACAAAAAAAAAACAAAAAAAAACCTTTTTAGAGGGATCTATTTAGGTTTTAAAAAATATCCTTTAGGGGCGCCTGGGTGGCGCAGTCGGTTAAGCGTCCGACTTCAGCCAGGTCACGATCTCGCGGTCTGTGAGTTCGAGCCCTGTGTCAGGCTCTGGGCTGATGGCTCGGAGCCTGGAGCCTGTTTCCGATTCTGTGTCTCCCTCTCTCTCTGCCCCTCCCCTGTTCATGCTCTGCCTCTCTCTGTCCCAAAAATAAAAAAATAAAAAAAATAAAAAAAAAAAAGTTGAAAAAGGAAAAAAAAAATATCCTTTAGTACTTTATGACTATAAAAATAATTCCTCCTCAAAAAATTAAAAATAGAAATACCATGTGATTCAGTAATTCCACTACTGGGAGCACCTGGGGGGCTCAGTCAGTGTCCAACTCATTTTTTTTTTTTTAATGTTTATTTATTTTTGAGAGAGAGAGAGAGACAGAGTGGGAGCAGGAGAGGGACAGAGAGAGGGAGACACAGAATCCAAAGCAGGCTCCAGGCTCTGAGCTGTCAGCACAGAACCCAACACAGGGCTTGAACTCATGAACTGTGAGATCATGACCTGAGCTGAAGTTGCCTGCTTAACCAACTGAGCTATCCAGGTGCCCCAAATGTCCAACTCTTGATTTCAGCTCAGGTCATGATCTCACAGTTTGTGAGATTGAGCCTCATGTTGGGCTTTGCATTAACAACATGGAGCCTGCTTGGGATTCTCTCTCCCTCTCTCTCTGCCTCTCCCTCTCTCTCTTTCAAAATAAATAAATAAACATTAAAAAAAATATAATCGCACTACTAGGTATTTACCAAAGAAAACAAAAACATTAATTCAAAAATGTAGATGTTCACTGCAGTGTTATTTACAAGAGCCAAGATATGGAGGCAATCTAAGTGTCCATCAGTAGATGAGTGGGTAAGGAAAATGTGGTATATGTACACAATGGAATATTACACAGCCATAAAAAAGGATGAGATTGTGCCATTTGAAATAACATCAGTGGACCTAGAGGGTATTACGCTAAGTGAAATAAGTCAGACTGAGAAAGACAAATATATGATTCTACTTATAAGTGGAATCTTTAAAAAAAATGAATAAACAAAAAGCAGAATCAGACCTGTAAGTACAAAGAAAACCCTGATGGCAAGGAAAAAAAAAAGAAAAAAAAAAAAAAGAAAACAAAAAAACCTGATGGTTGCCAGAGGGGAGTGGGTGGGGGGTATGGGCAGCATGGGTGAAGGAGAGTGAGAGATACAGGTTTCCAGTTATGGAATCAGTAAGTTATGGGAATAAAAGGAATATGGTCAATGGTATTATAACAGCGATGTAATGGGGCAGATGGTAGCTACACTTGTGAGCACAGCATAATGTATAAACTTGTCAAATCACTAAGTTATACACCAGAAACTAATATTGTGTTTCAACTACACTGAAATTAGTAAAAATTCCTGCTCAGTGCAGGCATTTTGAAAAAATGTAAAAAAGTACAAAAGTTATTGAAGCCCTATATTCAAGGATAACCTAATTAAGTTGTAATTATATCCTTTCGCTTTTTTTTTTTCCTATGAGAGATCTTTTAAAAAGGATTATACCACGTATTTGTGATCTTTTCTCTTAGTTCTCATGCACATGAAATGGACAATAAGCAATTTTGGAAAGTCTACTATGAACATCTGGAAAAAGCAGCTCTACATGCTGGTATGTAAGGGGAAGTGAAAGGGAGGCTGGGGAAAAAAAGGCGGTTTAACTATTTAATTTTTTACTGCTTAATTGTGCATGAAATCGGGAAACAGAAATGAGTAATGTACTATCCTGATAACCTTTGGATATATTTTATTGTTTCCTCATATTACTAGAGCTAGAAACACCCTCACATGAGGAGACCCAGAGGACAAATGTTAACATTTCTCTAGTGGTTCCAATGACTTTTTTTCTTGCAGAGAAAGAGCTGCAAAATGATGTAAGAGATGAGAAGTCCATTGGAGATGAAAGTTGGGAGCAGCCTCAGGAAGGAGATGTTGGAGCTCTTTATCATGAGCAGTTAACATCAAAAACTGACTGTCAGGAAAGACTGGACCACACCAACTTCCGATTTTTGCTCTGGCGAGCTCTGGCAAAATTCCCAGAGAGGGTAGAGCCACGGTCCAGGGAGCTTTCCCCACTTTTCCTGAGATTTATCCAGTAAGTATTCCTTTCCAGGAATATGTCCCTGGTAGAGTATGAGGAAGAGAAGATGTGAAGTCTTAAACTCCCAAGTAGGCTGTTTTTTTAGTGTGTCCATCACATTTTCAAACCATTGGCTCATCTGTAAAGCACTGGCTCTCTCAGATAACAGCTAGGTTTTTTTTGCCACTTAATTTGACACCAGTTAAAATGTAACCATGCCACAAATGGTGTTAATAAAAATTCCAGGTTAAAAAAAAATTATAGGGGCAACTAGGTGGCTCAGTTGGTTAAGTGTCTGACTTCGGCTCAGGTCACGATCTCATGGTTCATGGGTTTGAGCCCCACATTAGGCTCTGGGCTGATAGCTCAGAGCCTGGAGCCTGCTTTGGATTCTGTGTCTCCCTCTCTGTCTGTCTCTCTCGCTCTCTCTCTCTCAAAAATAAACATTAAAATTTTTTTTATTTTAAATTAAAAAATATAAAAATAAAAATTCTGGGTTACAGGGGCGCCTGGGTGGCTCAGTCGGTTAAACATCCAACTTCAGCTCAGGTCATGGTTTCACAGTCTGTGAGTTTGAGCCCTGCATCCGGCTCTGTGCTGACAGCTTGGAGCCCGGAGCCTGCTTTGGATTCTGTGTCTCCCTCTCTCTGTGCCCCTCCCCCGTTCATGCTCTGTCTCTCTCTGTCTCAAAAATAAATAAACATTAAAAAAAATTTTTTGGGGGGGCGCCTGGGTGGCGCAGTCGGTTAAGCGTCCGACTTCAGCCAGGTCACGATCTTGCGGTCCGTGAGTTCGAGCCCCGTGTCAGGCTCTGGGCTGATGGCTCAGAGCCTGGAGCCTGTTTCCGATTCTGTGTCTCCCTCTCTCTCTGCCCCTCCCCCGTTCATACTCTGTCTCTCTCTCTGTCCCAAAAATAAACGTTGAAAAAAAAAAAAATTAAAAAAAAATTTTTTTTTAATTGCAGGTTACAAAATAAGAAAGGCTTGTTGAATTAGATTAGCATACAAAGGCCTTGTTATTTTTTGCCTTGTTGTTTCATTGCCTTTCTTGGGGCTTTAACGTGTTTTCCAGAAACCCAGCCCCAGCCACTGTGTTGTCAGTCTGCTTATGTTTCCTAGGATGCTGAGGGGGAATGTACTTTGTATGTTACTACAGAATAACAACTTTCTGGAGCATTGTTTTGTTTTGAGTAGATAGTTGGATGACTTTAAAACTCTAAAGATACGGGATGTGATGTACAGAACAGGACTAATCATCAACGAAGAGTATGTTTTATAGTAGTATTTCATTATATGGGAAAGTGTCATATGTGTAACTTAAGCAGGCTACAAACCACATCATGCTTGGCTTGCTCAAAGAACAGCAAGAAAGTCTGAGTGGCTATAGCAGTGACCCTGGGAGAAAATAGTTAAAGATTAGGCCAAAAACTTAACAGGAGACCAAATTGTGTAGGGCCTTCAAGTGACAGTAAAGGACTTGTTTTTTTTCTGTTAGTGAAATGGAAAGACAGCAGAAGGTTTAAACAGAGGTGACATGACTTAAGATTTCTTAAGGATTTTTCTAGCTGTCATGTCAAGAATAGACTGTGGGTCGGTCAGAGCAGATAGACCAGCTTCAGAGATTATAAAGTCCGGCAAGAAATGTGGGTGACTTGACCAAGGTTGTAGTGGTACAGCTGATGAGGGGTGGTTGAATTCTGCATATTCTTGGAAAGATTTCACGTCAGTAAAATATGTTTGGGGGGGATTACACTTAGAACAGCCTGTGCAATTTGGTCAGCCAACAGATCAGACGTGTAGGTGTTTGGGGGAAAAGGGGGAATCAACATTCCCCATCAAAGGGGGAAGGTGAAAGGGGAGGAATTGGGGATGTCTCTAAGGTTTTGAGCTGAGCGACTGGAAGAAGAGAGTCACCATTTACTGAGATTGGGAGGAAAGCACAGGTTTGCGGATTTGTGGGGGAGATCAGGAGTTCATTTTTCTAGGTGTATGTTTGGGATACTGAATAGCCATCTAAGTAGGGATGTTGAATAGGCAGTTGAATTTGAAGTTTAAAGTTGGAGGGAAAGGTTTGGCCTAAAGATTATAAATTGAGAATCATCAGTATACACATGATTTTTAAATCGTGAGACCAGGAATGAAGCTACACCTAAGGTGTAAATGTAGACAGAGAAGACTTCCAAGGACTGATAGCCGAGATTTAGAAGTTGGGAGATAAGGAGCCAGCAAAGGAAGCCAGAAAGAGTGAGAGAAGAACCAAGACCATGTAGCATCCCAGGTGCCACGTGAAGAAAGCATTTTGAAGAGGGAGTAATTAGTTGGATCATACATGTCTGAGATGTCAGTCAGATAAAGCAGAAGAATTGATCATTGGCTTTAGAAGGCATCTTAACAAGAGTTGTTTTGGTTAACCTGGTAGGGATGAAAGCCTGATTAAAATCAGCTTAAAAAGAAACAAAACTAAAAATGAAAACAGCAAGTGTGGATAGTTCTTGTAAAAAAGAAGCAGACAGGTGGAGGGTGATGTGGGAGTGGAGAGAGCTGCTATTAGTAGGTTGCTGTTTAATATTTAAGCAGCGCACCTCTGTGTAATGCTGGTGTTGTGAATGATCCAGAAAGGAGGGAAAATTTGTAATGTAAGAGAGGGAATAAAATTGCTGGAGTCATGTCTTTGAATAGTTAAGATAGGATCCAGTGCATAAGTAGAAAAGTTTATATGAATAATTCATTCTGGCAAAGGTTACAAAGATTCAGGCAGGTCAGTAGGTTCCATGGTGGAAGAGTAATGATTTTTTCACCTAATTCTTCAGGCTTCAATTTATTTATAGCATGACAACGATATTTAGCTTCCCTGCCTTGTTTTGAAGATCATATAAAATAATGTTTATCAGTTGTTTTGTGCGCTACAAAGAGCTATACATATGGAAGCAAGTACTAATGGTGTTAACAGGAAATAAATTTCCTGCTCTGTTAATTTTCTAAATTTTTCCCTAAAGAAAGAAAGGGATTACTAATAGATTCCTGGGGATGGAGAGAGGAGCCTGTAACAAGATGTCATTTCTGAGTTTAAGAAGACTTAGAGACTATAGATAAACAATATTTTTTTAAAAGATACACAATTTAAAAAATATTTAACATTAGTTGGCAATGATTACCTGTGGCAAATACTTTTATAGATGATCCAAACTAATGGAAAATGCAAATGTCACCTTTCATTTTGACTTTGAAATATATTATGGGCTTTTTATTTTATTTTTTTACTAGAAATTTACATTTCTAAATATGTTTCCAACAATTCAGTGTTAGAACTAATTTGTGAATCCCTTGTAAACAAACATTCTTTGAGAAGAACCAAACCAGAGGCAGGAGTGACTAACAATGACGATACCTTGATAACAGGTGACATCTAAAGAGTCCCTGCTGTGTGCTAGAAGCACTCTTGTGAGTGCTCCGTGTGAATTATCTTACTTAACAAACACTAGTGAACATGCTGTGCATGGAGATATAGTTTAAAATTTATGTTCTATATGGTTAACTGAGTGTTGGGATTATAGTGGGGGTGCTGTTCAGTAGATGATGGTATGGTTTGTAACCGACACAGCAACCTTGTTCATTTTATGTATTCGTCTGCCTGGTAGGTATCAAGTGCTAGATCCTGCTGGCTGAAAATACAGAGTTGACTATAGTAAAGTGTCCCAGCTCTCCAGGGCTAGTTTCGTGTATTCACCTGGAGTTTAACGTGTGTTGACCTGGAGTGTCTTCCAGGTGTGCTGGGAGGGTGCTACCCTCAAACATGTTATTTTATCAGTGTATTTTTGAGTGCAGACTTTAAAGCCTGTCTGATCGATTTCCTTGTGTCTGTAGCCCAGTGCCGTCCATGCACAAAACAGACCACAAATGAACAAGTTGTTGGATGATGGAATTAAAATGACTCAAAAGCAATGCACTCTGTGGCAGCCTTCAAGATAATATTAGTTACTTCAAATATCAGACCAAAATTAAAGGGATGGAATCTAATAAAAACAAACGTGAATAGGAATTGGATAAGCTTAGTTTAAAGAGGCAAAACACAAATACTTTGTGATTTTCATTACCTGGACATTCAGTTTGAGTCTGTGTCATGCTGTGTCTGCCCCTGAAAGCAATGGAGTTGACAGTCCACCTGTCTTACCAGACCACGTCCAGAGGACTGAATTTTGCTGTGGCACTATATTTGCAAAAGGACATTGGCAAAGTACAGTGGGTCTGGGTGAAAGTGACTGGCATGGTCTTAGTGCTATGCTTTCCTTATTTAATAAAATCCACCCCTATACCCACCTCCCCCAGTTACGGTTCCAGAGGCAGAGAAGAGAGACTGATTTCAGCTCAGGCCAAAAGAGATTTTTCAAATATTTTTAACAGTGTAACAGTGGGATTTTAAAAGTGTAACTGCAATTAATGGTAGGTTTGCCAAACCAGGTACTTAAGAGGGGCTGAATAAGAAAGAATAATGTGAGGAGGTTTGGCTAAGGTGCCCCTGGTGACTCTTCATTGTGTGACTCTGAACCGTGGACGTACATCCATCTGTCACAAACAGAATTAGGACAACTCCGCTTCATCTCTTTCCACTGTAGCAACGAGTATTACCCAGCAGACCTGCAGGTCGCTCCCACCCAGGATCTGCGCAGGAAAGGGAAAGGGGTGGCCGCGGAGGAGACTGAAGAGGAACCCGATGCTGGAGATGACGAAGAGCTGGGGGAAGAAGCGGTGCCCATGGGTGAGCCCTCACAGAAGAAAAAGACCAGAAGAGCTGCAGCAAAGTAAGTTCAACATTGCTGGAAGATCACAGATCCAGGGTTCTGGGAGAAACGGGAAGAGACCTCTGATGGCCTAAGTGTGACATAGCCTTGGACAAGACGAACCACTCAGATAATTACTCAGAGAAGTGCTGCATCGCCTTGTGATTTTCTTTTGCAGCCCAAAGAAACCTGCCAGTTTTCTGAGTTTTTTGGTTGCTTATTATTACTTATTTTGCCCCTGACTTGAGTTGTCGGGATTTTGGGGGTCATCTAATCATAAGTGCTTTTTATCGACAAGAGCAATGGTCCTCGAGTGGTTGAATGCTCTTTGATCTTTGCCCTTCACTCTCATGGCACCAGGGTGTTATTTTGTGTGCTAGGGGAACACGTAATGGAACATCTCTTATAAATCTGTCAGCGCTTTTGCCTTTTGACTTGTCCCTACCCCTTGCCCCCATTACATTCTCTTTCCTGTCATCTGGGGTGTTCACTTACGTAAATTGTTAAGAAACCTCAGAAAAAGTAGAAGTGATCAGGCTTTCAGAAGTTACTGCAGCTTCCTTGAAGACTGTCTGCATTGAGGCTGCAAGGATCCAGTGTATTGGTGCTACCGTGTTATTTTAGCACTTTATAAATCTCAAACTGATCTGCCTATTTGTTCAGTCTTCCCATGAGCCTTTTATTGGTTCATTCAGCAGCTGTTCTGAGTGCATTTTGTTAAGTGTTGGGCTTCAAAGCTACACAGGAAGCACAGTCTAATGCCTGGTCAAATTTTTTTTTATAGAAGAAGTATTTTTAAAGGAGTTTTAGGGCAGGACAAATCCAAAAACAACAACGACAAAAACTGAGTTCTAGGATCATAGCGAAAAATGACTTAATTCTATCACAAAGAGAAGATTGTTACAAAGGAGAGGGCCCCACTGAAGCTGAAAGATGAAAGAAAGCCTGCTGGGCAGCTAGGGCAGGGAAGGACTTGGCAGCTAATGGAAATAGTGTGAGAGCGCCTGGGTGGCTCAGTCAGTTAAGTGTCTGACTCTTGATTTCGACTCACATCATGATCTCACCTGAGTTGGTGAGTTCGAGCCCTGCATCTGGCTCTTTGCTGACAGTGCAGAGCCTGCTTGGGATTCTCTCTCTCTCTCTCTCTCTCTCTCTCTCTCTCTTTCCCTCTCTCTTCCTCCCTCCCTCTCTCCTTCTCTCCTCCCTCCCCCTCTCTCTTTTTGCCCCTCCTCCCCTGTGTTCTCTCTCTCTCTCTCAAAATGAATGAATGAATGAATGAATGAGATAGTGTATAAAGCATAGGGGCAAGAAAGAGTGTGGCCATGCTTCCTGAAACTAGTTCCTTTTGTTTCTACCTTCTCATAACTCTGAGCGTTCTGTCCCCTACTACTTTCTCCAAGACCAAGATTGCTGTTTTCTTCTTCGTATCCTCAGCACACAGCTAGCAAAAGATTAGTCCTCGTATTTCTTTGTTGAATAAATGAATAAGCTACTTATCCAGTCATACCTCTTTCTTTCTTACCTCTGGACCTTTGCTGTGTCCTCCCCTCTTTCTGCTGTGCCCTTGCCTCACACCTGCCAACTGAAATTCTACTCATGCTTCCAGAAACTGTTCTGTGCTACTTCTTTACGGAAGCTTGTCCTGTCTTTTAAACTGAAAGTTCTCTTAACTCAGCTTCAGACTCAGAACAGCCATTTCATGCCTCTATCATGGTGCTTCTCCTTGCCTTGGATATTAATGAATTTTTTATAGATCTGCCATATAAATCAGAATGTCTTTTAAGGATAAGGTTCACGTCTTAATTTTTCTGCCCCCTGTAGCCAAACTTAGAATATTGCTAACATACACCAGTTAAAATGTGAGGGGGGGCGCCTGGGTGGTTAGGTCAGTTAAGCATCTGACTCTTGATTTCAGTTCAAGTCTTGATGTCAGTGTTGTGAGTTCAAGCCCCTCACTGGGCTTCACACTGGTTGTGGAGCCAACTTAAAAAAAAAAAAAAAAAAGGAAAAGAAAATTTGAGTAAATTGGTACTCACATTCCTGTGTCATCTCAATAAATTCATAGTCCCGAGTTTGTAATCCTTCATGGAACATGGTCCTTGCTAGCAAGTATTTATTGAGAACATACAAATTGGTTCCTGTTTTCTTTGGCTCTTTAAGGCCACATGGAGCATAAAAAAATAATACATGTTGGGGGGAAGGAGTAGATATTTTCAAAGAAAATTTTAAAAGTTTATTTGTAAAACTGTAAGGAAGGGCTCAGTGATAAGTATATATGGACATTGTATCAGACTTCTCTAGAGAAGCAGACCAACAGAATGAAGGTGTGTGTGTGTGTGTGTGTGTGTGTGTGTGTGTGTGTGTGTGTGTGTGTGTGTGTAAAGATTTATTTTAACAAATTGGCTCGTGATTATGGGAGCCAGCAGGTCCAGAATTTGTAGGGCAAAATGGCAAGCTAGAAACTTAGGCAAGATTTGGTGTTGTAGTCTTGAGCACAAAATTCATAGACTGGGATTTCTATGTCACAATTTTACGGCAGAATTCCTTCTCTGAGAAATATCTGTTTTTGCTCTTAAGGCCTCATTGAATGAGTCCGATCCACATTATTGAGGGTAGTCTCCTTTATTTAAAGCCAACCGATTTTGTCAACATCTACAAAATACTTGCAACACCTAGATTAGCGTTTCATTACATAACTGACTGCTGTAATTTACACAGGTGGACACATAAGACTAACCATCACAGGCATGGAAGCTAAATGTAAGCACGAGTGCTACCCTTATCCCCATTTCTCCGTAATATGTAAAGAGGTCCTAACTTCAAGATTACTTTCTCTGTTAATAGAGTCCCGTAGGACTTTTACAGTTTTGCATTCTTTTGCCCGGGAGCAGAGGAGGAGCACTGTTTACTAAACTCTTAGGAGCAGAGTCCCCACAAGTTTGGTTCAATCCTTGCAGGAAATCCAGGAGGTGGTATCTTTGCCTGGATGAGGAAACTGAGACTCTGAAACATTAAGTCGCTTTCCCCAAAGTCAGTATCACCTGTGCAGCATGGTTTCTATCTCTCTTCACTTCTCCCTGCTTTTAGTCTTGAAATAGGCAGATAAAACCTCTTCAAATCGGAACGTTTGTTCATTCAGGTTTTTTTTTTAAGCCCTATACAGCTTATAAATTATACACAGAGAGAAAACAGTTTGTTTCCCAAGTACTATTTTAAAGCCTCATTGGGGCACCTGGGTGGCTCAGTCGAAGTGTCCAACTTCGACTCAGGTCATGATCTCACTGTTCCCAAGTTGGAGCCTCACGTCGGGCTCTGTGCTGACAGCTCAGAGCCTGGAGCCTGCTTCAGATTCTGTGTCTCCCTCTCTGTCTCTGCCCCTCCTGCTCTCGTGCTCTGTCTCTGTCTCTCTCTCAAACAAACATTAAGAAAAAAAAATTTTTTAAAGCCTCATGAAGCCTATGGATTAGGAAGTTGAGCGAGTCACTGAGCTCTCTTCTCAGCCTCTTTTATTGGATGTAGTGGATGATCTGAGTGGCTTGGAGGCAGTCCCATATCCATATTTAACTTTTGACCACAGAATATTGTTCTTTCTTACTCCTTCTTGGTAACCAAGAGTCATGGTTACCCAAACATGGACCTCTGTTTCCTGACATCAGTGTTCATGTTATATGAAAGTGAGGAAGATTATATTTCACCACCTTCTTGTCTACTGCATCGAAACTAGACAAGGAATCATTTCAGAAATTACCTGTGTTCAACTTTGCAATGTATTGCTGTTTGATTACTTCCCATGTTTGGTTAATTTAAACCATTCGAAGCACATCCTGAATGATTTTCTGGGGGAGAGCCTAGATTTCAAAGGAAGGCCTGCGTGAGATTGAGAATTTCTGTAGAATAATTTCCTAAATGCAAATAATTAAAACTTGTTTGTGAGTTAACAGTGAAACCATAGTCAAGGTGTTTGGCATAGTTGTCAGAGAGACTAAAATTGGTGGGCACTATCATCTTAAGAAAATCTCTGTTCTTTAATTTTGTGTTGCCTGTGGTTTTTGTTTTTTGTGTTTTTAGGCAGTTAATTGCTCATTTGCAAGTTTTCTCAAAGTTTTCAAATCCACGAGCCTTATATCTAGAATCCAAATTATATGACCTGTATCTTCAGGTAAGTAAAATAAATTCTTGCCACTATAATTCTTTGTGAAATTTTCTCTTGTCATTTACTTTATCAGAATAACTTTTAGGTTTTTAATAATTGTTAATAAATAGGGCCTATGGCTACCTTTCCAGTACAATGTTTTAAAAGTTAATAATTATTTTCTGTATCTTGAGAAACAGTTTTAGACAGTACTGATTTTGTTGGTATTAAAGACATCTTGGGTAACATTGATCAGCTGTATTAACAATGGGTTTGTGCCAAAAGAAGCTAACTACTTTTCCTTTTACATAAATTGGTCTTACGGAGTGCTGGAATTTCAGGATCTGTTAGATTGAGTGAAAGCTGATAGTTGGAACAAGAATCTGTTGCAGTCACAATATATGATCTTCAGTTGCAGAAAAGATTGTAGACGAAATTTAATGCCAGAAGCTGAGTAAGCATTGGTTGTCATTCTAGGCCATAAGAGGAAACAAAATTTCCTTTTTTCATTTGGATGTTTCTTAACAGGGGACTTATATGATTTCAGCAGAATTTATCTTCATTCTGTCCATAACTCACATATAACTTCCCATGGTATATGTGACTTCATTAATTTATTCTATAAAATATCACTCTTAGCTGTTGCTACATCAGGATCAAATGGTGCAGAAAATAACCCTGGATTGTATAATGACATATAAGCATCCACATATCCTCCCTTACAGGTAAGTTACTTGAAGCTAAAGAAGTGCTGTTTCTTTGGCTGATTTTTATCTTTCTACCTGAGAGCCTTTCTAAAATAATTTTCTGAAGGCCTAGGAAATTTCCCTCTTTTCTACCATAATCATAATGCTATTTTCAAGTAATAAATGAAAACTGAAAGTATATTTGTGTGTTAAGAGTGATTCTTCATCAGTAATAAGGTAGGAAAGAGAATATTAATTGATATGTGTTGAGAAGGTTATACCATGTTGCTTCAGTAACGCCAAAATCTTGGTGATTACGCAGGGAATCATAATGATCACTCTCTGTAAGAACTAAGGAAAGCTTTTGTATGAATCTCTTTTAAACAGCTGAGTTATTGACTGTTACTTCCTTATAGTCACTTTTACCTTTTAAAATTTGAAAGCCTGTCATTTTGTGAAAATTTTCCTTTGTGGATATCAACCACAATATGGGTATTCTTAATACCTGTTTCAGTTTTTTGGATTACTGTACTATATTGCATTTTTTAAAGGTACCATTGATTATTAAATGATGATTTGTGCTGTATTCTATTTTTAAAGGGAAAACTTACAAAGATTGCTTGAAGACCGAAGCTTTAAGGAAGAGATAGTGCATTTTAGCATTTCTGAAGATAATGCAGTAGTGAAAACAGCCCACCGAGCAGATCTGTTTCCCATTCTGATGAGGTATTTATACTGTTTACAACTGATTTTTTTAAGTTGATCACAAAAACAGTTGTGAATGGAGTATTATGATTCTTTCATTTATAATCATATGATTATTCCTTCAGTTATAATTTTTTCAATTATAATGGAATATTTCACTTTTTATTTTATTTTGATTTTTTTTTAATTGGACCTTTTGGAGAAGTCAAATTGTTATAGAAACTTACTTGAAAATAATTTGTCCCTGGGGCATCTGGGTGGCTCAGTTGCTTAAGAGTCCCAATTCTTGGTCTCGGCTCAGATGGTGATCTCACAGTTTGTGAGTTCAGGCCCTGCAGTAGGCTCACACAGTGGTGGTGTGGAGCCTGCTTGGGATTCCCCCCCACCCCTCTCTGTCCTTCCCCTGCTTGCATTCTCTCTCTCAAAATAAATAAATAAACTTTAAGATAAGATATAAAATAAACTTTGTCCCTAACATAAAGAAAGATCTTGCCGTGGAGTTATTTTAATAATAATGTTAAAATTAAATCCAGTATTCCTCTAAATTTTATTGAGAAATAGGAAATATAATTCATTCATTTGGTATGTAACTAATTATGATTATAAAAGCTATTGATTTTTGGTGTTGATAATGTAACCATCCACAGTACAGACCTTTGTTATATTCGTTTTAATAGTTTTCATTGGATTTTCTTGGTTGAAAAAGTAATCGTTAATAACAGTCATTAAATTATTAGTCTGCTGTTTAAAAAAAACTCTTTAAGGTTCCGTTTTACTCGAAATAAAGTAGAAGGTCCTCACTCCTCCTTCGAGGGCCTGGTATGACCTCCCTGCAGCCTGCCTGTCCAGCCACATGGTTTCCATTCACTGCCCCCCTCAGAGCCCACTTCCAAGTCTGTGGACCTGCTCATCTCTGTGCTCATAACACAAGTTGGCTAACTCTTCTTCTTCACTCAGTCTTCTCTCCGATGTCATGTTGTCAGGATGCCTTCCTCGACCACTTTGTGTAAAATCGCACCTTCCTCTAACCACCCTTTAGTCCCCTGCCTCGCTTTATTTTTCCTCATAATTGTCTGGCATATCCTCTTTCTTAACACTTGTCTCCCCTGACAGAAGGTACTCCATGGCCTGTAGTAAATGTTAGTCAAATTAATTTCGTCTTTTATGGTAAAAACAAACAAGCCTTATTTTTTCTGTTTTTTAAATTTACATATCACCTACACAGAGTAGAAGAATGAACTGTGGTGGTAGTGGTTGTGGTTATCCTTGTCTTGCTGCCGTATTTAACAGTAATGCTGCTAGAGCAGCCCTTCTTGAAGTGTAGTCTGCCCCTTCTTGGCGGGGGCTGTCGCTGAGATGCTCTCAGGCGGTCTTTGAGGTTAAGACTTTTTTCATAGTACTACTAAGACATTACTTTTTCCCAGCATGCCGATATTTGTGCTGACGAGGCAGAAGCAACAGTGGGTAAAACTTCTGGTGCCCCACGACTAATCAGGACAGTGCCTCCAAACTGTACCAGTCATTCTTCATTACCACACACCTGGAGTTAAAAAAAAAAAAAAAAAAAAAATCCTGGTTTCATTAATGTTCTTGGTGAATCTTAAACCTTGAGTACTCGTCTTTTTATTGTCTTGTATGACAAAGTGGGAAATGTGCACAAAGCACTTCTGCTGAATACTGGTTGTCTCATCGAATGGCCTATTTTCCAAATTACCGATGTGTGTTACAGAATCATTGGTGGGTAAAGATCCATTCAAAGTGCAAGATAGACAGATGGAGATTAAGGTAACAAATCACAGAGTTTATGAATATGTTTCAGATTGCACATGCAACTAGCCTTTAAGAAACTACCGCTTGTTGGGGCGCCTGGGTGGCTCAGTTGGTTAAGTGTCCGACTTCAGCTTGGGTCATGATCTTACGGTTTGTGAGTTCGAGCCCCGCATCAGGCTCTGTGCTGACAGCTCAGAGCCTGGAGCCTGCTTCGGATTCTGTGCCTCCCTCTCTCTGCCCCTCCCCTGCTCATTCTTTGTGTGTGTGTGTGTGTGTGTGTCTCTCTCTCTCTCAAAGAATAAATAAACATTAAAAAGAAAATTTAAAAAATAGAAAAAATGGAAAGTACCACTTGTTGAAGTTTGGTGTAGTATCAAAGTGCAATATCCACAGTTATCACAAAAGAATTATCTGAAAGTTTACAAAATATGTTTCCTTTCCCCACCTGCATATCTGTTTAAAGTCTGGATTTTCTTCAACTACAATACATTGCAATTGATTGAATGCAGAAACGGATAGGAAAATCCAGTTATCTTCTAATAAGCAAGATAGTAAAGAAATGTGAAAATAAGTAAAAAAACATACCTCTAGACTCACTAAGTTTTGGTGGGGAGAGATTTGGAAAATAAAATTATTTTTTATCAAAAATATTATTGATGGTAACCCATTTTAATTTCTACTATGATAAATATCAATAGATAAAACTCATACAAAAACTCTTTGGGGACCTCAAAAATGTTTAAGAGTATAAAGCACCCCACACTAATAGGTTTTGCTAGTGATTCTGTCTTGCATTTCTGGGATACTTCTTATTTAGCTTTAATATTGTTTTAATGCATTACTGGATACTGTAATTAGAAATGAGTATTATGAGGCGCCTGGGTGGCTCAGTCGGTTGAGCGTTCGACTTCTGCTCAGGTCATGATATCACAGCTTGTGAGTTTGAGCCCCTCATCAGGCTATGTGCTAACAGCTCAGAGCCTGGAGCCTGGAGCCTGCTTCGGATTCTGTGTCTCTTGCTCTCTCTGCCCCTCCCTCACTTGTGTGTGTGCACATGTGTTCTCTCTCTCTCTCTCTCTCTCTCTCTCTCTCTCTCTCTCTCTCTCTCAAAAATAAACACTAAATTTTTTTTTAAAAAGAAATGGGTTTTATGTTTATAAGCAAGAGTGGTATATAATTTTATTTTTGTTCCTAGCCCAACTCAATATCTTAGTTACACCACCTTCATAAATGAAAAAGGACTGTTCCTTCTTTCTCTCAGCTATGAAACTTTATAGCATAGCAATTAGTTTTCTTTGACAGTTTAAAAAATTCATCTGAAAAACTGTATAGGTTCCATGTTTACTCATAATTACTGTTCTATTCAGGTTTTCTTAAGTTCTTTTCACTTACTTATGTGTTTTGGCTTTTTCTTGCCCAGGAAATTCCCCATTTAATTGAAATCTTGCCAGTTTCCTTATTTTACTTAGAGTTGAATTCACTTATTTCCTTTGAATCTATATATTATTGTTTTCATTTTTCCTTGATTAGATATACCTTTGGCTTGCCTATTTTACTGCTTTTTTCTTCGTATAAATAACTACCCTTTGGCCTTTTATCTTTATTATTTCCTTCCTCCTGCTTCCTTCAGCCTTGTTTTTTGTTGTTGTTCTTCTAAATTTTATATGTTAAATAACTAATTTCTGCTTTCATCTTTCCTTATTTTATAATATATCCTTTTAAGTCCATTGACTTGCTGTTCTTGGCTTTTAGGAAAACAAAATGACTAGAATTATGTTTCAGGATTAATGTGCAAAGAAAATAATGTTCTCTTAATTAACTTTTTAGGATTTTGTATGGCCGAATGAAAAATAAGACTGGGAGTAAAACTCAGGGGAAATCTGCCTCAGGGACCCGCATGTCCATTGTTCTGAGATTCCTTGCTGGGACCAAACCGGAGGAGATCGAGACATTCTTGGACCTGCTATTTGAACCTGTGAAGCACTTCAAGAATGGTAGCTCTCAACTCCCTGCTACTCTGAATGTGTGTTGTCTGCTGTAGATTTCTGATGTCTCAGGCTAAGTCTCCTGTGCTCTTGGACATCTTTCTCATGGGACTGTTCCTCCCAATCTTGATGGTGGACTTTTGGCTGAAATGGAATTCATTTGAAATTTTGATTGAATTAACCAAAGCTCACACTGATCCTGAGGGTCGTCAGCATCCATGTGTCAGTAAGCCCCTGATTAGAAAATGTGTATTTTTCAGGGGGAGCCTGGCTGGCATGGTCGGTGGAGCATGCGACTCTTGATCTCAGGGTTGTAAGTTCAAACCCCACGTTGAGTGTAGAGATTACTTAGAAAAAATAAGATCTTTAAATGAAAGGAAGAAAGGAAGGAAGGAAGGAAGGAAGGAAGGAAGGAAGGAAGGAAGGAAGGAAGAAGATAATGTATTTTGATTGTTGTGCATTTAGGCCATTTGAAAAATGGTTACTTACGCATACACAATGAATAGGTTTCTCCTTAGAAACTTAGAGCATGCTGATGAATTAATTTCAGTTGTCTTGGTATTTAGTCATTCACTAAGTCATTCATCTATTGAGTAGTGATTAATTGAATACCTCCTATACCCTGGACACTTTTCAATAATCTCTGCTCTCAACCTCACCGTCTAAGTGCAGTGAATGTAATAAGTATATAAAAATGAGTTGAAATGCTGTGTGGTTTTTGGTGTGCAATGTTAGTAATTATTAATAATAATAATAGCTAACATTATTGAGTGCATACTCCATGCCAGACATTATGGCAGATCCCTTTACATACAATTCAGTTGATCCTTAAAATAACCACATGAGGTATCATTACTTGACTGGTCCCATTTTACAAATGAGGAAACTGAGACTTAGTGTAGTATTTTGCTTATAGCCACTCAGGTAGAAAATGGTAGTTTTGTTTTTGTTTCTGTTTTTTGTTTTTTTTTTTTAAGTTTATTTATTTTGAGAGCGAGCGAGCATCCAAGCTGGGTAGGGGCAGAGAGAGGGAGAGAGAGAGAATCCCAAGCAGGCTCCAAGCTGGGTAGGGGCAGAGAGAGGGAGAGAGAGAGAATCCCAAGCAGGCTCCAAGGTAACAGCACAGAGCCTAGCATCGGGGCTCGATCTCACCAACTGTGAGGTGAATGACCTAAGCTGAAATCAAGAGTTGGAAGCTCAACCACTGAACCACTCAGGTGCCCCAAAAATAGGAGAGAGAAAGAGAGAGATAAAGAGAGAGAAGGAAAGAAAGGGAGGGAGGAAGGAAGGAAGGGGGAGGGAGGGAGGGAGAAAATGATAGCTCTTTCTGACTGCAGAACCTCTGCTGTAGTCCCATAATTGCTTTGCTTTAGGCAAACATAGATATTTATTTATAGGGTAATGTGTTACATTAAGTTCTGTATTTTTCTATGATAATGGATTCAGCTGTTAAAATGTTTTCATTCCGTATATTGCCCTGCAAAAGAATAGAAAGGCTTTTGTTCAGTGAAACAGCCTCCATTGTAAGAGGGTAGCTATAAATGGTACTCTTAACAGGTGTACCATTTAGGTGTATGAATTAGCAAGCCTGTGATTTCATGGCAGTTGGTTTGAAGTATAAAGCTCAAGCGGTAACAATTCAAGTCTTTTAAGTAAATTATGAAATCAATTTTGGTGCCTGTTTATAAAGAATTTTGTTTTATTTATTCACTAAGGACTACAAGAGGAAACATTTGATTCTCAGCATTTAAGAAACTTCTAATTAGTGGGACATTTTCTGTGAAACTGCTCAAATCAACATAGACAGTGAAAGCTGAGAGTGAGGAAAGTGTATGGAAAATTGCGAGGGGGAATGAAGACATTGTAACTCGGGTTTTGAGGAATAGTCTAAGTAGGATGAGAAGTGGGTTAGAGACTTAGTTCTGGCACAGGTTTCTCTCTTTTATTCTGAGTTTCCTCATCTATAAAGTGATAATACTAAAATCTGCCATGCCTAGCTCATTGAATATTTGGTAAGAGAATCAGGAGAAAATATGTTAGGAAAGTACATTATCATCTACATGATCATACTGTATCATTGAGGGAAATTGAAATGAAGCTGTAATTGGAGAGTAACTAACATTTCCTTTTACTTGATATCTCTTGCACTAGGAGAATGCCATTCTGCAGTCATTCAGTCAGTAGAAGATTTGGATTTGTCTAAAGTTCTTCCTTTAGGTCGTCAGCATGGTATCTTAAATAGCCTTGAAATAGTATTGAAGAACATTAGTCATCTGATCAGTGCCTACTTACCAAAGATTTTGCAGATACTGTTGTGCATGACAGCAACAGTCTCACACGTCCTTGACCAACGAGAAAAGGTGAGATTCACTGTAGATGTTTTTCTTCCTGGATGAATTATGTGGGTTTGAACTGTGTGGGTCCACTTGCAAATGGGATTTTTTTTTCTGATAAATACAGTGCAGTACTGTAAATGTACCTAATGATCTTCTTAATAACCTTTTCTCTAGCTGACTTTATTATAAAGTAATAATACAGAATTACAAATTATAATACATATACAAAGTATATGTTAATTGACTGTTTATGGTATTGGCAAGGCTTTCAATCAACAGTAAGCTATTAGTAAAGTTTTGGGGGAGTTACACATAGACTTGTGACTGCGCAAGGGATCAACACCCCTAACCCTTGCATTATTCAAGGGTCAGCTGTATGTCACTTGTATATTTTAAAAAGAGGTTTACAAATAGAGTGTGAATTAGTTCTATATACATCTGAAAAACTAAAGTCAGGGATAGTTGAGCTGATGTTTCTCACATTTTAATTTCAAGAGCCTAGAGGTATAGGACATCTTTCAACTCTCATTTGTCCAGAGTAGTTGGAGAATGAACAGAATACTGTTAGCATCATCCTTGTTATTTTGAGGTAAGAATTGCCGAGAGGTCTTTTATAAGTAAATGCTTGCCTACTAGGAGTACAATGTTTTGAATAAAGATCAGCAGCAAGACCAGGCGGCTAGCTCAATGCCAGAGGCTTCACAAGGCAGTAAATATTTTCTGAATTGTATTAAAGACAATATGTTTATGTT
Source organism: Felis catus (assembly GCF_018350175.1). NCBI lineage: Eukaryota > Metazoa > Chordata > Mammalia > Carnivora > Felidae > Felis > Felis catus. The sequence continues at coordinate 121,776,563 of NC_058374.1, forward strand.
CTGTTGAAACAAGTATACGGGCATAAGTATACTCTCTGGGAAGTCGAGAGAATCCTATGTCTTTATGGACTGAAGGCTTCTTAGAGAAAATGAGACTTGAAGTGCAGATCTAGATTCCCATTTCTGTTGATTCTCCATTAATGGTAAACAGGCACAGTTTTAACTGGGTTAAAAATCTGTTTCATTCATTTGATTTATGGATATGCATGGTGAACTGTCTCTCAGATATGGTCATGATCACTGACAATTGACAACCAAAATTTGACGCTGTTTTTTGGGCTATGTGTGGATACAAATCTGCTTTAGTAATGAAATTCTCAATTGCCGAGCTCCAGGGATTTAGAACACACCTTATATTTTGTTAGGCATCATTTTGTTTTCTTTACTCTTTCATTCATTCCTGCCACAAATATTAATTGAGCCCCTTTTGGGTGACAAGCACCATTCTGAGCACTGGAGATGGAACAGTGAACAAAGCAAACAAAGCTTCCTGTCCATTCATTTATTCAATAAATACTTATTTCACACCTACCTGCTATCTATCAGACATAATTCTAGGTAGGGAATGAGACAGGTAAGGACTCAGTGTCATGGGGAGAAAGAGAATCAATAAATAATTATAATAATGTCGGTTGGTGGGGAGTCCCCAGAGGGAAATAAATGAGACCCTCTGCAGATCTGTGAGTCATTCTCTGTGGAGCTCTCTCCTCCCCAGCACTCTGCCTGCAAATTCTTGCTGCTGTGCCTGGGCTCTGCCTTCTCACACTAAATCCTGGAACTCCAAGCAGGAAACCGGGGAATGTGTAGGACTCACTTCCTCTGTTGCCCCCCTCTCCCAGGGCTTACTGTCCTTTACTGCCTGCTGTCTAGTATCTGAAAAACCATAATTTCATATGTTCATATGAATGTTTCATATGTTCAGTTTTTCAGTTGCTTGAGAAGGAAGGCCAAACCTAGTCCTTGTTGATCCATCTTGAACAGATGCAGAAAAACTGCGAGCAGGCAGAGAACAGACCTCCGACTAACACAAGGTTAGGAGCAGCTCAAGTTCCCAATAGCCAGGGCAGAAAGCTCATAATACCCAAGGCACCAGGAAGAGTCCTAGGCAGGGCCTTGCCTCGGTGTTGGAACTAGATTAACTCTGGAATAAAGGCTGCCCTGGCAACACCTACCAAAGCTCACAAAGATCCAACTTCCCAAGTACATTAACTGCTTCTGAGAATAAAATGCAAAAGTTTTCAAATGATTTAAATGAAAATAAAATTCACAGTGTCTGACATCCAGTCAAGTTTTACCAGGCATGCCAAGAAGTAAGAAAATTGTATTCATAATAAGGAAAAAAACAGTCAATAGAAGCAGCACGAGCAATGGTACAGATGATGGAAATAGCCAAAAACTTAAAATAGCTGTTAGAAAGGAATACACTCCATATATTCACAAAAGTAGAGGAAAACATGAGCATGTTGAGGGACATGAAGATGTGAAAATTTTTAAATAAAATGAGGGGATGTGATAGGAAGTGACAAACAGGGAGTGGATGGTGCTGCTTTTATTAAGGTGGTCAGTGTCTTCTCTAAGGAGGTGATAATTTGAACTCGTGTCTCCCCAGCTGTGGGAAGAACATTTCAGGCAGATAAAATGACCGGTAGTCCCTGAGGTAGAACAGCCTTGGCACATTCTAAGAGACACAAGGGCACAGGAGCAACAGGACTCGTGTAAGGTAACGTTGAGAGCTAGGTAGGGCCTCTTGGGCTGTGAGCTGGATTTACTCCTAACTGTATTGGGAAACCTCGAAGAGGTTTGAAGCCAGGGAGTGATGAGGTCTGTTTGATGTTTTTAAAATCTCACTTTGATTGCTTTGTGGAAAAGAGGCTGGGGGGGGGGGGGGGGGAGCAACAGTGAAAGCTGAAAAGAGGTCTTGGAAAAATTCTTTCTCTGTGTTATTTGAGAGCATCAGAGCCATACGAAGACTTCTGTGTGAATTTTCATTTGTGCCTTATAGTGAGTGATAGTGACTTTGTCTACACATGGATATATTAAATCGTGAAAGGTTAAAGGTTTTATAAACTCTGTATAAGTTGTCTGACTTCTTGGTTAACTTAGAAGCAGTTATTCAGTAATGCAGCCTTACTCTTGAGTCAACAGTTAGTAACTCCAAAGACCAATTATGCAATTTCATAGATCATTAGTTAGTGAGGTGCTATTGGAACTTTTTTTTTTAAGGTTCTTGGACAAGTTCAAAGAATTCCTTGAAGTACTGTAATGAATTATTACACAGTAATACTGCTTAAGTGAGTTAAACTTCTACATTTGTGTATTTGAACTAAGTTACACATTTATTTATTTTTATTTTTAATTTTATTTGTGTGTGTGTGTGTCTTTTAGCTCCTTTAAAACATTGACTGACACTGAAGTATATATCATGAGGGTTGTTGTGGTTTGATTTATTTTGGAATATTTGAACAATGTAGTAACTTTTAAGTGTACATGAACTCAGTCATATTGGCTGTTCCTCTCGGAGCAAAAGTCTACAATTGCTCGCTTTTAGGGCTTTTCTCAAGTTTACTAAATTATTGAGTAAATTGGGAAGCTGACACTGTAGAAACCAAGTGAGTGGAATGTGTAGATCCTACCCGATGTGGAGGGTGCCTGGTGGGAAGAGGGAAAAGGTGGGGGTGTCTGATTTGACATCATATTTGCTAAGGTTAGTTTCTTATTTTCTCCAGGGGATCATGATACCATATTGTTTCAAATGTAGGTAATAGTTTTTATCTTTTAGCAAACATGATAGACCTCATATTGAAAATATTGCCCGCAGAACTGAAGCAAAGCAGAATGACCTGTAACTGTATCACCTTGTGCTTGCCTGTTATTTCCTGTCGTAATTCGTATAAAGAGATAATTAGCCACAAGTAGATGGTAGAAACCTGGGCGGTATGTGAAATATGATGATTCCTCCAATTTGCATGGTGAAGTAATGACATTGTTGCTCCCATTCACTTGAATTTACAATGTGTTTTAGATTCAAATACTTCTTTTGATCAGAATATCCAATTTTCATCACAAGTAACCCCCCCCCATTACTTTTCTTCATAATATCATGGCCATAAAGCTTGATGAAATTCATTATATTAGGGTATTGTGTTGTCTTCACAAATTTCAGAGTGGTTTTCCTCACACTAGTCAGAGTGGCTAAAATGAGCAAATCAGGAAACTAGACACTGGCGAGGATGTGGAGAAATGGGAACCCTCTTGCACTGTTGGTGGGAATGCAAACTGGTGCAGCCACTCTGGAAAACAGTGTGGAGGTTCCTCAGAAAATTAAAAATAGATCTGCCCTATGACCCAGCAATACCACTGCTAGGAATTTACCCAAGGGATACAGGAGTGCTGATGCATAGAGGCATTTGTACCCAATGTTTATAGCAGCACTTTGAACAGTAGCCAAATCATGGAAAGAGCCTAAATGCCCATCAATTGAGAATGGATAAAGAGGATGTGGTTTATACATACAATGGAATACTACTTGGCAATGAGAAAGAATGAAATCATGCCATTTGCAGCAACGTGGATGGAACTGGAACGTATTATGCTAAGTGAAATAAGTCAGAGAAAGACAGGTATCATATGTTTTCACTCATATGTAGATCTTGAGAAACTTAACAGAAGACCATGGAGGAAGGGAAGGGGAAAAAAATAGTTACAGAGGGGGAGGGAAGCAAACCATAAGAGACTCTTATACAGAGAACAAACTGAGGGAAGCAAACCATAAGAGACTCTTATACAGAGAACAAACTGGAAGGTTGGGGAGAGGGGAAAATGAGTGATGGGCATTGAGGAGGGCACTTGTTGGGATGAGCACTGGGTGATGTATGTAAGCCCATTTGACAGTAAATTATATTAAAAATTTTTTTCAGGGTGGTTTTTAGATTTCGATAAAAAGGTCGATAGATTTCGATAAAAATAGATAATAAAGGTCCCTTGTAAAAATAAGTTGCCACTATATATCCAGGGCTCACAGTATGTTAATGAAATGGAAAAAACAATTAGAGGGTGCACCTTACCCCATTTGTTTGATTTTTAATAACATTCTGTGCTTGGGAGAAAACTTTCTAGGCTTTTATCTCTCTGCTTGGCCTAAACCTTTTCATCCTTCAAGATCCACTAGAAATTCTGCCTCTCACATGAAGCATTTATTTCCCTTTTCAAATTTGTAATTCCTCCCCTATTGGCTGTCTTCAGCGTTTTCAGTCTGTCACATAATTTAATATGTTTTCCTTTAGTGAGATTTTAAGCTGAGGTCAGAACTATGGCTGTCATGCCATTGGACTCATTGGTGGGGTCTCAATAAATTATTCTACTCTGAGCCTGAACAAACTGGCCACATAATTGTGATTTTGTAACTCATCAGGAAGGAGATGCCGCTAGGAGTAGCAGTATCTGTTATGAAAGAAGTTTGCTCTTAATTCAAACATCCACCCACTCTAGCCTCTGTGCCTCTAAAGACAAATTTTGATTTTTTTCCCGTATTTTTCTTTGAACTGTATATTTTCAGATCATCCCATGCCTCAATTTAATCACCTTATTCTCTTATACTGTATGAAGTATTCCACTATATAGACCATACATTCTTTAGTTCCCTAGACTAATTTTTTAACAAGAATAATTGAAAACTCCTAGTTTCAGAAAAAGTAAAAAAAAATAAGTTATGAAAACAAAAAAAGAAAGTGACTTTCATTTGAAACAAAGATTTATTTTTCCCCCTAATCTAAGACATTGTGATGGCAAAAAAACTTTTGTTTAGAATGTTCTGTTCATAGGAAGAAATCAGGATTTTATTTGAGACAATTACTGGGATAAAGAAAGAAAACAATGCAGGACACAAAACAGCTGTTCCATTTGTGGTTTTTTTTTTTCCCCCTTAAGGACACTTTAACATGATTTTACTAGGCAGTGATAATGGAGCACACCTCACCATTTGACTTTAAGTCTCTGTTTACCCATCTTGTTCAATGAAAAAAGCAATATGATATACTCAGTTGACATTTCCATATGAATCAGAGCCACAGTCAATAGACTTACTAACAGGATTTCCAGTTTGATTCGTAGCCATCTGAGCAAGAGTGCTTCCCTGAGGAATCAAGGATAAAAAGGAAATAGTTTTTTTTTTTTTTTAATTTTTTTAATGTTTATTTATTTTTGAGAGAGAGACAGATTACGAGTGGGAGAGGGACAGAGAGATGGAGACACGGAATCTGAAGTGGGCTCCAGATTTTCAGATGTCCGCACAGAGCCCGATGCAGGGCTCGAACTCACGAACCAGGAGATCATGACCTGAGCCGAAGTCGGACGCTTAATCAACTGAGCCACACAGGTGCCCTGAAATACGTTTTTTTTTGTTTTTTGTTTTTTGTTTTTTTAAGAGAAGATCTTTCTTTTACAGATACAGCTCAGGTTTATTAACCCGCTGAAAAATTTAAGACGTCTTGGAATCAAAATGGTAACTGACATCTTTTTGGATTGGGAGTCTTACCAATTCAGAACAGAAGAAATTGATGCTGTATTTCATGGTGCGGTTTGGCCCCAGGTAAACATGAGTATTACATTCTGCCTGGATATCTTCTGCTTCTTCCCTTGTTTTTACTTTAACCAGCTTAGTCTACACGCAGACATGAATGCCTTTCCTGGTCTTTTCTTTTACACTAAGTCTTCCTTTGTTTCTGGAGCTTCAGAGCACTTTTCTTTGCCTCCACTGCCACCTAAAGCTCAAGAGCTGGTTTCTTAATCCCATGACATTTATACTTAAGGTTAATTTGAATATGACGTGTCTCTCAAGCAAATGGAATATAACCGTTGTATCACCTCAGTGATGTGCCTTTGAATTTTGACAAATACAAGAGAAAATGCACAAGTGTTTTTGTTACACATTTCCTTGTTTGTAACCACTTTGTGACGATACCTGGTATAACTGTAACTAAAAAGACTATAGAGGAGACTTGATTTTAGGAAAGATTTCTAGCTGCTTGAGTTCTGTTATTTCTACCCAAATGAAACCTAAAGGACGTCATTCCTTTCAAGTGTCTAGCCCTTCCTTGCACTGCCTTTGCCATCTTCCCTGTGTAGATATTTTGGATTCCTTTGTTTTTTTTCTTTCATCTGTCCTTTAAATGTTAATCTCTGTCCCTTGGCTCTTTATCCTTGGGTGTGGTTTCTGTACTTGTTCTGCTTTTTAGTTATTTTTGTCCACAATTCTGTATGTGATTTTATTTTGTATTCTGTTCATTTTGCATCCTAGATCGGAAGGCTTGGATCTGAGAGTCAGTATTCTCCCACTCCTCTGCTGAAACTAATTAGTATCTGGAGCAGAAATGCAAGGTATGACCCTTCCTCCCTGCCTTTAAAAAGGACAGTGTTTTAGACCAATCTAGTCAAAATGAGTCAAGGGAATTAATATTATTTATGGTCTTTCCATACAATGAAATACAACAGGTGTGGTTAAAGAGAATAAGGTGGCTGAATTTCAAAATACATAGTTTAAAGAAAAATACAAGTTGCTGAACAATATAATCCAAGAAAAATAACTGCATGTGTATATATATAAAACGAAGTAGAAAATGTCTAGAAGGAGAGGTGCCTGGGTGGCTCCGCCAGTTAAGCGTCAGACTCTTGATTTTGGCTCAGGTTATGATCTCATGCTTTGTGGGATTAGGCCCTGTGTCCAGCTGTATGCTTACTGCTCAGGCCCTGCTTAGGATTCTCTCTCTCTCCCTCTCTCTGCCCCTCCCCTGCTCACTGCTCTGTGTGTGTGTCTCTCTCAAAAATAAATAAAAACTTGAAAGAAAGAACAAAAGGAAGGAAAGAAACAGAAAGGAAGGAAGGAAGAGGAAGGAAGGGAGAAAGAAAGAGGAAGGAAGAAAGGAAGGGAGGAAGGAAGAAAGAAAAAAAAGGAAGGAAGAAAAAGAAAAGAAAGAAAAAGAAAATGTCTAGAAGGATACATGGGAAACTGTTAATGTTATTGTAGCATGTGGAAGTTTTGGTGCCTGGGAGCAGGCAAGAGATACTTTTTATGATATATCTTTGGAGCGTTCATTTGTAATTTTTAACAAAGGGGAATATAGGTAAAATAACATTTTGCAATTTAAGTTGTAGAGCATAATTATAGCAAAAGTTATGCATTTTTGCTAGTTTTGCAGTTCCATTAAAACTTAGAAATTAAAAGTATTGGAATCAATAGGGATGTTCTTCTGGTGTGTTGTAATTGTTTCAGTAGTTTGATTTGGCCTGGGAAAGGGAAAAACAGAATGTGAAACATGGCAGATACAGGTTTCTCCAGCTATCTGAAAGTAGAGCATTTCTATGAAACCTTTCTTAAGCCAAAATGGCATAAAGCAAAGAAGTGATTACTATTTATTTACACGGAAAACATTTGTAGCATTCCTAGATCCAAAAAATAACCTCTCATAGGCTTCTCTGATACCTTAGGTCACATCTTGCTAAGGGATGCACAGAATAAATCAAGACAAAGCACAGATGTTCACAGACGCAGTTCACAGCTCTGGCACCTTGATGCTGAGATGCTGAGTGTGGTTGCCAGGGAAGAAGCCTGGCAGGGCCACTCTCACTGCTCAGGGTGCGTGCTGCCTCCATAATGACTTACTGCACAACAAATGGTGAAAGCTATTTTTGCGTTTCGCCTTTTTTCATAAAAGCCAAGTGGCATAACATGAACTTTTGAAAAGCCGGGGATATCTGTAGTTATACCAGCATATAAACCTGGCTACTTTTTGCATGTTTGCTTAAAAATAAAAGCTGATTTGTAATTTGCATTCTTTGTCTTTTTCCCAGTTCCTACTTAAAATAAAAAAAATTCCATAGGCTTTTTACATTTTCTAGATGTCCTCTGTTCTTTATAGAACTACATCTAGGGGCGCCTGGGTGGCGCAGTCGGTTAAGCGTCCGACTTCAGCCAGGTCACGATCTCGCGGTCCGTGAGTTCGAGCCCCGCGTCAGGCTCTGGGCTGATGGCTCAGAGCCTGGAGCCTGTTTCCGATTCTGTGTCTCCCTCTCTCTCTGCCCCTCCCCCGTTCATGCTCTGTCTCTCTCTGTCCCAAAAATAAATAAAAAACGTTGAAAAAAAAAAAAAAAAAGAACTACATCTAAGTATACATACAGCCCTCCCGAACATAAGTCAACATTGTTTTGAGGACATCATGAGCCATTTACAGGACCTTCATCTACAGAGGCTTGTGTCACAGACCAAATGCATATTTCCTGAGGAGTGTAGAAATCTATGTTGTTTATCTCAGTGATAGAAATAGACTTGAGTTTGCCCTGATCTGTTTTGAATAATGAAAGGTAGAATTAAAAAAAAAAAAATCATAATTGATTGTGTGATATTAGAATCTTGGCATCAGTTTTTACAAAATTGGTATCCTACTATATAACTAGCTTTTGATTTTATCTTTTTTCATGTACCATGATATCAGGAACTTTTCCCCATGTTATTAAATAGTCATCAAAAACAAACCAAAGACCTTGACACTGTCTTCCTCAGGAAAACCTGTTTAAAATATTTTACTGGTAGTAAAGACTCTTTTCATTTATTTCCCAGTTTAAGAAAACAGTTTCATGTCTTGTCTTATAACTGGGCCTTTATAAGCAGCCTTTCATAGGCATACTTGAGAAATGTCTTATAGTTGTGTAATTTTTATGCAAATGAACCGTGAAGGACTTTTCATCTAAGACTTGGTGATGGTGACCGCCTTTTATATTAGTTGGGTCCTTTCTTAAGGTATAGATCCACATCACTGGATGCCACTTCATCCTGTGTTCTGCAGTTTCTCCCACTGTGGGTTGGAGAAAAATAGAAGTCACTGAGTAACATGGCTTTTTTTGTATGTAACACTTAACCTGAAAGAAATCTTTAGAAGGACTGACTTCCCTTGAAATCTCCCTGGCAATAGATACGCATTTGTTTCTGTGTGTGGAAGAATTAAAAAATGAGTATTTCTGGGGCGCCTGGGTGGCTCAGTCAGTTGAGCATCCGACTTCAGCTCAGGTGATGATCTCATGGTTTGTGGGTTTGAGCCCCGTGTCAGGCTCTGTGCTGACAGCTCGGAGCCTGGAGCCTGCTTCGGATTCTGTGCTTCCCTTTCTCTCTCCCCAACACACTCGCATTCTGTCTCTGTCTGTCTCAAAAATAAATAAACATTTAAGAAAAAAATTTTTTTTTTAGTATTTCAGAACCAGCTGATAGAAATGTTACTTTTCAGTTAAAAATTATTTCAAAGTGTGGTTACAGTTTACATAGTGTCAGTTAGACATTTAAGCAGGTTTTCATCTGCAGTGAAGTCCAGCATTTTATTTTGCTTTGTGTTTAGACAGATGCAGGTAGAGCTGAACTATAGCCGGTATCTTTAAGGTTACAATTAAGGTTAAATTGTCTCAGAAATTAAGTGAACTCGAAACAACAGAAACTTACTCATTAACTAGAGAGGTCATATAAGCCCAACCATATTCCTGAGGGTGAAGAGAGATGCTATAAATAATTAAGCCAAACAACCAAAATAAACTGGGACTGTCCCTGGCCACCCTCGCTAATAGCTGCTCTGGTTCTGACCGCCATGAACCCCACGTGACTCCATCTCTTCCTCTTCTGAGCTTTCCTCTCCTGGGCCTGTGATCACATGCTGCCTTTTTTTACCCTCCTCTCTTAATAGTTGACCTACTTAAAGCTCCCTGAGGGTAGAGAACATGTCACATTATTATTGTTACTACCCCTCATGATCCATGGTTCTTTGATACTCGTTACATATTGAAAGAGTGGCTGAAATTTCTGACAGAGCCCTATTATTAAGCATGGAGCATGCCCAGTACACTGTTACATTGCCGTTCAAGAAACGCAGTTTGGTCATTTACAAGTTGTTTTGGATTTGAATGGGTTCTTGCGAAGACCTTGCCAGCAATTGAAAGCAGTTTTTTCACCTTTTGTGCTTAAAAAAAATGTTAAGACATCATAGAGTAGTGGTCAAGAGAACAGTCTCCAAAACCACACAGACCTAGCTTCAGATCCTAGCACGACTGTGTGTTCTTTGACAGAGTTGGCCTCTCTGAGCCACAGTGTCACCACCTATAGGATGGAAATAATAACAGTACCTACCTCATGGATAATAGAGGTGATAATGTGTAAAGTATCCTGCTTGGTGCCTGCACATACTATGCCTAGTATCTGTTAGACAAAGTTGTATGGATACAGCCTCTTAGAGCCTTTCTTCAGTTTGTTAGTACTAAGTACATTAAAAGTGCTTGAGCTCTTCTTCCAATGATGATTAATTGGTAAAACCAAACTGTCTGCATATTTTTGGTTTTACCTTCCTGCTGATTGTTAGGACTACATCCCTGATGTAAAACAATTTCTGGTTTGCCATTGGCTGGAAAGCCTTTGTGTTCTCTACCCTTGTTGGTGTGTTTCCTCTAGGTGGGATGCTCTTATCCTTTGTGCGAGGTTTCATAATTGGGGATGGATTCATCCACCTCCACCCGAAAATGATCCTAATCTCTAAATGTTGCATATCCCGATACAGCAAATTCTTGTTTGGTCTGTACTCTTAATTTCCATGCTGTAGTCTTTATGTTTTTTTTATGTTTTATGTTTTATAAACATTGGTTGGTTTTTATGTTTTATAAACATTCACACTCTAGAAGGCTTTAAATTGAAAAATAGCTTGTCTTCAATACATTTCTTGTAGAAAAGGCTTAGACTTTGGAGTTAGACTGTGGTTCAGATCTCAGCTCTACACCATTAAGCACAGTGGCTTTAGACAAGTCTCAGGGTTTTTTTTGTTTGTTTTTGTTTTTTACCTGTAATGTGGGGACCGTGTTACCGCATGATAGAGATGTTATGAGGATTAAATGAGACATGTAGATAAATTGTCTAATGTAATGTTGGTGAGGTGCCTACCATTACCCATCATATTATAGATTTTAAAATAATTTCCCTTTTGAGTAATCTTACTAATGTTCCTTCACATATGTATTTAAACTCAATATGAAAATTCATATTGAACTTGTTTTCATAAATGAACATTGAGAAATAAGATGACTATTTCAATGTTTCTCCTTGCAGGTATTTCCCTTTGCTGGCTAAACAGAAACCTGGGCACCCTGAGTGTGATATCCTGACCAACGTCTTTGCAATTCTGTCAGCGAAGAATCTCTCTGAAGCCACAGCCTCTATTGTGATGGATATAGCTGATGACCTTCTTAACCTTCCAGATTTTGAACCCACAGAAACACTTTCGAGCTTGCCGGTGACTGGATGCGAATACACCGAAAGGACAGATGGTACGTGTGCTGTACAAAGCAAAGCTAGCATTTGTGCCCTCACAAAGGAAAAAGTCCATACAATTTGGCTCTTTTAATTACTTACATTATTAAAAGAGTTTCTTTTCTGTAGAAATTAATACCAACTTACATAAACTGAATTTTCTTTGCAGTCATAGCAATTCAGATTATTTATGCTCCAGAAAGCTCAACTGCCCACCAGGAAATTATCAAATGACTTCCACTGTCCTGTTTCTGAATTCTTCCTATCATATTGTACGAACAGTTCTTTTACTACTTCCCAAAATGGGTTAATTAGATAAAGCCTCAGGGGTCTCTTATATAAACTTAAATTTAGCTAATGATACAGCTATTATGACTAAGAAGAAAGTTATTTCATCTTTAAATTTGAAATTTACTAAATGTTTATGATAATTGAGTGGTTTCCTTGTCATTATGAAGATAAGATAATTGAGTGGTTTCCTTGTCTGTCATTATGAAGATAGTGTACGATTATCCTTTAAGAGAATAATTTATTAAAATCAAAACATCACTTTTTTTCAGAGTCTATCACAATGGGAGGAAGATTAATTCTACCTCATGTACCTGCAATTCTCCAGTATCTCAGCAAAACCACAATAAGTGCAGAAAAGGTGAAAAAGAAAAAGAACAGAGCACAAGTCAGTAAGGAACTTGGCATTCTGTCAAAGTAAGTGATATATATACGGCCTTAAAAGGTAACATTACTCTCCGTGGTTTTAATTTCTGCTAAATTATGTCCAGTTTTTCAATTATTTAAATGTGATAATAAGCTGAAAAGGTTTTCAGTATTTTAAATGCTCTCCATTTTTAAGTTAATGTGGAACTCTTTTTCTTTTCTGGAATATTTATTAAAAAACTTTTATGTAAAGCATCTGCCTTTATTATAAGAAAACAGTCTTAAAAATTCTAAAGTAGACTAATAGATTTGCTTGTTTAGCCTTTGCATATTTTGTTCAACTAGAATTTTGAAAAAAAAAGAATTTTGAGTTACATGAGATCACATACTTTTTTTTTTTTAGTTTAATTGATAAAAATAGTTAACTTAAAAGAGCAGGCTGTGGTTGCTTTGTTTGTTTTCTAAGGGTCAAGAAGATCTTGCAAGGATTTTTAAAGATTCTTTTTGTCAGTAGACCTAATAATATGTAATTGTGATTTCTATAGCAAGGTTGGTAAACCAGAGCACAAAAAATGTTTCTATTTTAAACTCTAAATTATTCCAGGCCTTAGCTGTGAAAAGTTTATTTTTTCTGTTAACCTCAGCAACAGCAAAAAATGATATATTAGAGAATCGTTGAGGAACTTCTTTGAAATGTTTTATTTATACTGTTGTACTTCTAAGTTTTGCAGAATGGGAAACCACACAAAATACACTCATTGAATTTTATCACAGGCTGTGTGGTGGTGAAAAGGTGAAGAGAGATCAGGCACCAGAAAGACCCGGGTTTGAAAGCCCTGCTCTACCATTTCTTAGCAATGTGACACCAGTTTCTCTGAGTCTCCCATTTTCTTTGGGCAAAATGGAGCTAAAAATAATTCCTACATTGAAGGCTATTTTGGGAATTAAAGTGAAAACTGTACAGAAAGCCTTCTACAAGTCTTGGCACTTAGAATGTTATTTCTTTGTAAAATAAGAAATTACTGATGGTCAGATCATGATATCATGTACACAATCAGATGCTACAAGAGAAATAGAATAGTAGCAAGGTGCCTGAAGTTGGAGAGAAGTGAGCAGACACTGCTAAATAAGTCACCTGAACTTTTTATAGATGAACACATAAAAGCCACCTGTGTCTGTCACGTTTTTCTACAAAAAGTTGACCTTCTTAGAGAAGTACTCTCAAATTGTTGATCTTCCTTACATATCCATTTTTTTCCCCATCTCTAGGATCAGCAAGTTCATGAAAGACAAAGAACAAAGTTCTCTGCTCATTACACTTCTCCTCCCTTTCCTCCACCGTGGCAATATTGCTCAGGTACAGATTCATAGGATTTTATTTTGTCTCTGAAGCAACACTTTATTATTAGATTTATTTGTGAGCAGTAATTTCCTTGGTTAGATTCTGTGATGTATTTGTGAAGAGACTTTATATAGAAATACAAAAATAAAAATAGAGGAGAAAAACTGGAATGGAAGTAGGAATGAGGGTGCACAAGAAGGTGGAAAACGCCATCATCAGTCATAACAGAGAAAGTGTTATTAATCCCTTCATTTTCCTTTCTTTAGCTTCTAATCCATTTCAAGGCTTTTTTTTTTTCCCCCTGACTTTGACCAGTAATGAATCTGGAACCCAAAAAGTACATCGTATAATCTTTTTTTTTTTTTTAATTTTTTTTTTTTTTTAGTGTTTATTTCTGAGACAGAGACAGAGCATGAGTGGGGGAGGGGCAGAGAGAGAGGGAGAGAGAGAATCAGAAGCAGGCTCCAGGCTCCGAGCTGTCAACACAGAGCCCGACGTGGGGCTTGAACTCACAACCCGTGATATCATGACCTGAGCCGAAGTTGGTCACTCAACCAACTGAGCCACCCAGGCGCCCCAGTACATCGTATAATCTTAAATATAGATCACAGTTGCAGGACTGAATGAAAAGTCAGACTATAATAATATTAGGCATAGCTAAGAATTTTCTGATATGATTTTCAAACCTTAGTTCAATCCCAAGTTAAAGAGTCTTCCCATGCTCAAACTCAGGTATGAGGCCGAAGCCATTACACTGAACATCTCTTAGTGCATAGTAATTCAGTGTGGAAAACCACAGATCTGTAGACAACCAGAAATGTGTATTTTTTTTCAGCAAGCTCATTTTTCTTGGCTCTTTTTGGACTCAGTAGAGGAAATTCTGTCCCAAAGCCATATGTGTTTTCTATTAGAATTAAGGAAGAAACCGTTCATGGACGTTGTTGTGGATTTTATGTTAAGTTAAAATGCTAAGAACTTTTAAAAGACTGTGAAATAACTTTTCCAATTACTACTTTTGCTTCTTATTCATAATTGTATGTTTTCTGGACTGAAATATATTAAAGCCAAGTTGATCAGTTTTATAAATTACCGAAATGTGATTTCTTTTTCTTCTTAAGGATACAGAGGTTGATATTTTGGTGACAGTACAAAACCTTTTAAAACATTGTCTGGAGCCTACAAGCTTCCTCAAGCCTCTAGCAAAACTCTTCTCAGTTATTAAGAATAAATTGTCAAGACAGTTGCTTTGTACAGTTTTCCAGGTCTGTAATACTAATTTTTACCCCAAACCACCCACCCCTTTTTAAAAAGATAACTATGACATGTAACACATATTAACAGCTTTCTTGGTGCCAGTATGATGTTTCCTATAAATTTGAGTGGAAGGAGGGAGTTAAAGGGAGGAGGGCAGGAAAATTAAGATTTTATTCAGCAATAACATACTTTTTTCATTCCATTTAGACTCTTTCTGATTTTGAGAGTGGATTAAAATACATTACTGATGTTGTCAAGGTAAGAGAGAAAGTCTTCTCTTTTGCTTCAAAAGTATTATCATTTTTGTTTATTTAAGGTTTATGTACTTTCACCTACGTTTTCAACGTTTCAATGTTTTCATTTCTTGTAGCTTAACGCCTTTGATCAAAGACATCTTGATGATATCAACTTTGATGTTCGCTTCTCAGCATTCCAGACAATCGCCTCTTGTATTAAAGAGATGCAAACTGTGGATGTTAACTACTTAATTCTAGTCATGCATAATTGTTTCTATAATCTGGAGGTAGGTTTTTATAGCAAAAGTTTATGAATTGGTTTTCATTGTTTTGATAATACAACTGCATGACCAAATTCCTTAATTTGTGTTTTGAGCAGGACAAAGACTTTTGTGTAAAATTTCTTTTAGTTGCACAATATTTTGCAATATGGTGAAGACCATATTGTTATTCTCATGATTTAAAAGGTAAGTACTTTGAATAAAATAATATATGTGGAAACACTTTGAAAAATCCAAAAGCTGTGTATTCTAAAATTCCCTATTCTAAAATAGGGAAATTCATAAAGACAGAAAGTAAATTAGTGGCTAGGTTACAAAGGGCTTCTGAGGGAGGGAGGAATGGGAACGGAGAGGGAGGACTTCAGATTGGCACAGGGTTTATTTTGAGAGTAATAAAAATGTTCTGAAGTTAGATAGTGGTGATGGTTGAAACAACCTGGTGAATATATTTGCAAAAAGACTTAAAGTGTACAAAAGGGTAAATTTTAGAGATGCCTGGGTGGCTCAGTCATTTAAGCATCTGACTTCGGCTCGGGTCATGATCTCATGGTCTGTGAGTTCAAGCCCCACCGTCGGGCTCTGTGCTGATGGCTTGGAGCCTGGAGCCTGCTTCAGATTCTGTGTCTCCCTCTCTCTCTGCCCCTCCCCCACTCATATTCTGTCTCTCAAAAATAAACATTAAAATAATTTTTTTTTTAAGGGTGAACTTTAGGGGTACCTGGGTGGCTCAGTTGGTTGAGCATCTGACTTCAGCTTAGGTCATGATCTCTCAGTTTGTGAGTTTGAGCCCCGCATCGTGCTCTGTACTGACAGCTCAGAGCCTGGAACCTGCTTCGGACTCTGTGTGTGTCTCTCTCTGTCCCTCCTCTGCTCACACTCTCTCTCTCTCAAAATAAATAGACATTTTTTAAAAAAAGTGAATTTTATAGTATTTCAATTATATCTCAGTTTTTTGAAGTTTTGTAACTACTGTCATTATTTGACAGTCTGCCCCTCCTTTATTGATAGAGAACTATAAAGGGTTTGGACTATAATTAAGTGCCATGTTGCTGAATTGAATTAAAGCCCCAGAATGAGGAAAATGGAACCCTTGATTTATAGTTGACCACGTAATCAGTAATATCTTTGTGGCATTTTACAGTTATTCATCAGATATCAACAATTATGTAATATATGAAAAAGTAATCTGTTTGGAGATAATTCTTCATATATTATGTCAAGTTCCAACACAGAGGATTCCAAATCACTGCTTGGTTGGCTGAGTTGGAAATAGTTTCTCCACATTCACTGCCTACATTGCTCGAAGCAGGAACTGGAGCACAACTAACCAGGATTATACCAGCCAACTTTGTCATTCTCAGTGATCATGTGACACTGAATATTGAAAACTGCTTATTTTGCTTGTTTGGAGAATTAAAACAAATCAAAAACTCTATTTCATCATATTTTCCAAATGGGAGTGACACTTCTCAGTAAGCATGATTTTTTAAAGTTATATACTACAGGCATGCCTCATTTTATCATGCTTTGCAGATACTGTTTTTTACAAATTGAAGGTTTGTGGCAACTCTGCTTCAAACAAGTCTGTCAGCACAATTTTTCCAATAGCATTTGCTTACTTTGTGTCTTTGTGTCACATTTGCTAATTCTCACATTATTTCAAACTTTTTCATTATTATTATGTTTGTCATGGTGATCTGTGATCAGTGATTCTGACTCTCTGAAATACAGATCATGGTAAATATTTTTTAATGAAGGTATGTACCTTGTTTTTTTAGACATAATGCTAGTGCACACTTAATAGACCATAGCATAGTGTAAACATAACTTTTATATGCACTGGGAAACATTAATATTCATGTCACCTACTTCATTGTGATTTTCACTTTGCTGTGGTGGTCTGAAACCAGACTCACAGTATCTCTGAGGTATGCCTGCATGTTCCTCACAACACTACATTTGGTTCTTCCTTATGATTTTTACATAGACGAGTGGCAACATTTTCACTGAGGGGTAAACTCTTTCATTGGGAAATAATATTCCATATTACAGATATTACACAGAATAATTTGGGGTTTTTTCTTTTTTCCTGTTTCCAGTTAGGAGACATGTCTTTAAGTGATAATGCCAGCATATGCCTGATGAGTATCATCAAGAAGGTAGCTGCCTTGAACGTCACAGAGAAAGAATACAGGGAAATCATTCATCGTTCACTCCTGGAGAAATTGAGGAAAGGATTGAAGAGCCAGACAGAGGTATTGGGGTTTGCGATTGTATTTTTGTCTTTTACATACTACTGTCTGTGAGTTTTGGTATTGGTTTTGTTTTTCCCTACTTATACTGTTGTTGAAAAGCAGTCAGTCTTATAAGTACATTTAATTAAAATACTTGATTGCATAAATACCAAACTTTTAACAGGAGAATGAGAATAGAAAGGAGAGCAATCACTTCTGATTTCAGTTTGTGTTTATAGTGGGAATATTTTACTTTAAAAAAAAGAAAAAAAATTGTAATGGCTTTGTTGTGTGTTTCTTTGTATCCTCTAGAAAACAAATTCTTTAAAAAAATTTTTTTCCCCTCAATTTGGCATTTGCAGAATATTCAACAGGATTATACCACAGTGCTTTCCTGTTTAATTCAAACTTTTCCAAATCAACCAGAATTTAAAGAGTTGGTACAGCTTACTGATTGCCATGATCCAGAAATGGACTTCTTTGAGAATATGAAACACATTCAGGTAGAAGACAGTTCTGTTCAGTTCTTTTTTTCCCTGCCTATAAGTATTTCAAACTGTTCTGTCTCATTTAAAAAGATATATTTTAATTTTCCAAAAAGTTTTGAGCCTCTGATTTCTTGGTCTTCTTGATCATCAATGAAATTAGCACAGGAAATGATCATTTTCCTGGGGTCTGTTTTCTTTCATGGTATCATAAACCACAATTACAGTGTCACCTTTCTCTGCCATTTGCTAAGAAGTTTAACTGCTTTAGGATCCATTGTTAAACAAATGCTATGGATTATATCTCTGGAAGCAAATCAAGGCATAGGTGTTGCTCATGTAACACATGGACTGCCCTTCACTCCTTTAATCTCTTCATGCAAAAGGAACATGATACTGGGGCACCTGAGTGACTCAGTCAGTTGAGCATCCAACTTGTGGTTTTGGCTCAGGTCATGATCTCACAGTTTCGTGGGTTTGAGCCCCACGTCAGGCTCAGTGCTGGCAGCATGAAGCCTGCCTAGGATTCTCTCTCTCTCCCTCTCTCTCTGCCCTGCCCCCACTTGCACTGTCTCTGTCTCTCTCAAAATAAATAAATAAACTTCAAAAAGAAATGATACAGAAATAGAGCTGGTCATAGGTGAGTTCATTCAGTAACTAATTCTTATTTTATCTAACGCATAGATCCACAGAAGAGCAAGAGCCTTGAAGAAACTGGCAAAACAGCTAATGGAAGGCAAAGTTATGCTGTCTTCTAAATCTCTCCAGAATTACATCATGCCTTATGCCATGACTCCAATTTTTGATGAGAAAATGCTCAAGGTAGGACATTAGATTTAGAAAACATTAAACCTCAGGGCACCTGGGTGGCTCAGTCGGTTAGGTGTCATCCAACTTTGGTTCAGGTCATGGTCTCATGGTTTGTGACTTTGAGCCCCGCATTGGGCTCTGTGCTGACAGCTCAGAGCCTGGAGCCTGCTTCAGATTCTGTGTCTCCCTGTCCCTCTGCCCCTCTCCTGCTCACACTCTGTCTGTCTGTCTGTCTGTCTGTCTGTCTCTCTCTCTCTCTCTCTCTCTAAAAATAAACATTAAAAAAAAAGAAAAGAAACCATTAAACCTCTACCCATACCGTGACACAATTTTCCAAAATGCATATGGGGTTGGTGGCATCCATGTTGATGTTGTCACCATAATTAGAGGCTTAGAATAGTTCTGAAGCCCTTAGAATGGTACTTGGCACACAGTAAATGTTCTATAAATGGTAGGCATTATTTTTATTTTCGTTATTATTAGCTCGCAAAGGCCAGCCACAAAATATTTCCCCTCTTAGAAATGATCACATTACTAACATAGCATACTTTTATTTTTGTATCATAGGATTTAATTCTGATAAATACCATTAATAATCAGTATTTTCCCAAATGTCTTACAAGAAATGAAGTCACACAATAGCTACCTTTTCTTTAACACTATACCAGCTACAGGAGCTATTTTAAGTACTTTACATAGTCTTACTTCATCCTCACCACAGCTCAGCCCTATGGGGGGATTGTTGTCAGTATATTACAGGAAAGTAAACTGGGAATATGTGAGGTATTTATCTTTCTCAAAGACATACAGAATGAGAATCAGTATTTGAACTTAGGCCTGTCTTCACTGTTAGACTACACAGTGCCAAAAAAACAGTGCCTGGCACATTGTAAGACCCTGGTAAATGATATTTATTGATCAGATTAATGAAAGAGTGAAATTTAAGTCCAATTTGAGGCGATATCAGGAGCTGTTGGTCGAACTTATTCTGTGTTGATCACATGGTCTTGTGCAAGTTTAGGTTTCCCCTATTGTTTCAAAATTTTTTTAAAGAATTACCTACATAGGGGTGCCTGGGTGGCTCAGTTGGTTAAGCATCTGACTTCAGCTCAGGTCATGATCTCATGGTTTGTGGGTTTGAGCCCCACATCAGGCTCCATGCTGATGGCTCAGAGCCTGAAGCCTGCTTCAGATTCTGTGTCTCCCCCTCTCTCTCTGTCCCTCCCCCCGACCATTCAAAGATGAATAAACATTAAAAAAAAAGAAAACAAAAGAATTACGTACGTAAATAAAAGAATACTCCCCCTAAATTCTGGTTTGAAGAGCCAGTAAGCACAACCAATTTATAGTTTGATGGTAGTAAAATAGGAAAGAGGTGTAGATGAAAAAAATAAATTATATTTAGTTTTGGTTGATATTAACATATCTCTTTAAACGTTTATTTATGTTAAGGGAGAGACTGCTCATGAGTGGGGGAGGGGCAGAGAGAGAGGGAGAGACAGTTGCCACAGTGTTAGTGCAGAGCCGGATGGGGGGTTCAGTCCCATGAACCATGAGCTCACGACCTGAGCTGAAATCAAGAGTCAGATGCTTAACCAGCTGAGCCACCCAGGCACCGCAATATGGTATATCTTTTTAGTGTTCTATTTTTTTTTTAAACATATTTGTGATTTTGTATTTACAGTTGGTTTCTGGTAGATAACATATAACTGGTCTTGGCAGTTTTATCAAATCTGACAATCTCTGCCTTTTAATAGGTTTTAGACAGGGGCATCTAGATGGTGCAGTAAAGCATCCGACTCTTGATTTTTGTCTCCGGTTATGATCTCACAGTGGTGAGATCAAGCTCTGCATCAGGCTCCACACTGACGGTATGAAGCCTGCTTGGGGTTCTCTCTTCTTCCTCTGCCCCTCCCCTGTTCA
The DNA here is from genome assembly GCF_018350175.1 of Felis catus. Lineage (NCBI taxonomy): Eukaryota > Metazoa > Chordata > Mammalia > Carnivora > Felidae > Felis > Felis catus. The sequence goes on from NC_058374.1 coordinate 121,797,108, forward strand.
TGCTTTCTCTCAAAAAAGAAAAATCGTTTTTTAGACCATTTACATTTAATATGATTATTAATATGGTTGGATTTATATCTTTGATGTTGTTTATATTCCATTTGTCCCTCTCTTTTTTCCCTTGTATTGGATTAATTGGATTTTTTAAGCGATTTTATTTTATCTCTGTTGGCTTATTAGTTATCATTGAACTCTATTTATAGGTTTTACCTCTACATTAGTTCTGGTGTCCTTTTTTTTTTTTTTTTTCTTCAGTTTATGTATTTTGATAGAGAAATAGAGTGCATGTGTCCAAGAGCATGCACAGCCAGGGGAGAAGCAGAGAAAGAGGGATAGAGAGAATCCCAAGCAGGCTCTGTGCAGTCATCATGGAGCCTGACTCAGGCAGGGCTCAATCCCATGAACCATGAGATCATGACCTGAGCTGAAACCAAGAGTCAGACACTCAACTGACTGAGCCACCCAGGTGCCCCTACCTATACATTAGTTTTAAACATATATTGTTATTTTTGCCTTAAACAGTCAATTATCTTTTAAAGTGATCTTTCAAAATAAGGAAGGATCTTTTGTATTTCCTTACATATTTATAATTTCTGGTTACTTCCAATTACTTATAATTTTCCAGTTATTCCTTTGGGTAGATCCAGATATACTGCTATATCATTTTATTCCTGACAGGAAGACCTCCTTTAAATTTTTTATAATAAAGGTCTACTGGTGATGAATTCTTTCAGTTTTTATGTCTTTTCTCATCTTTGCTTTTGAAAGATGATGTTTCTGGAAGTTGTGGAATTCTAGATTGACAGGGTTTTTTTTTCTTTCTATTCTTTAAAGATAATTGCTCTATTGTCTTCTGATTTATATCCTTTCCAACAAGAAGTCATTCTTATCTTTCTTCCTCTGAGTGTAATATATCTATTTTTAGGGGCTGCCTTGAAAATTTTCTCTATATCACTGGTTTTAAGCTAGTTGATTATGCTGTGCCTTAGTGTAGTTTCCTTCATATTTCTTGTGCTTGGGGTTTGTTGAGCTTTTTGGATCTACTGATTTGTAGTGTTCTTCAGACTTGGAATTTTTTGCCATTATTTCTTCAAAGATACTTTTGGGTCTCCTTCTTGCCTTTGGAGACTCCAGTGTGTATTAGGCCACTCAGAATTGGCCCAAACTCCCTGAAGCTTTTTTTTTTTTTTTTTTTTTCATTAGTTTCTCCCCCTCCACCCAGGGTTTCATCTTGTTTCATTTTTGTTTCAAATTTGTATCGCTGTGTCTTCAAGTTCACTAATCTTTTCTTCAGAGTCTAATCTGATTTGAATCCTATCCAGTGTGTCTTTCCTTCCAGAACTGTCTTTTCTATTTCTGAATTTTTGGCTTGGGCCTTATAATTTTATATCTTACCTCTCCTTAACATGCTTCTGCTTTCCTTTCCCTTCTTGATCTTATGGAATGTAATTTCATCAATTGTCTTTCTTTGTCTACTTAAGTCTATTATCTGTGTCACTTTGGGGTCTGTTTCTACTAGTTGATTTTTCTTGTCATGAGAGGTATTTTCTGCAGCTTTCTTCTCTGTGTAGCTCTCTCCTCTCTATTCTTTGCCCTTTGGACTCTGGCTGCCACAGCCTTCTCTCTGCCTCCTTACCTCAGGGAGACCACTGGGCCCTTTTTGGGTTTCTCCTGTGCTATGACCTGACAGTTCTCTTCACACAGTGAAATTAGGATAATTATAAGACACATTTCATTTGTTGCCTTTCTCTCAGCTAGCACTGTACTGCACTGTTCAATGTCCAAAGTCTGAAAACTGCTATTTCATATATTTTTGTCTATTTTTCTAGTTTAAGGTATCAGGGTAAAACCAGTCCCTGTTCTTTATGGTGGCATGAAAGAAATGTCTCCAGGGCATCTGTACTGTTGAATGCTGAGCTGTACGTTAAAGTTAACTTTAGTGTTTAACTTTACACACTGAATTTACTTCATTCACTGTCTATAGGCTTTAACCCATCAGGGAGGTCTGAGTGGAAAAAAAGTACAAAGTATGAACTGATTAATATCCTTTAATTAAAGATGGTGTCATTTCTTTAATTGACAGTGTCTTCCTAGAGCTGTTAGGGGGAGTGGGATATAGTTTGGGCATTCTTTCCCTTCTATAATTGCTAATCACCTACTGTCTAAGCTTTTTATTTATTTATTTATTTATTAAAAAAAATTTTTTTTTAATGTTTATTTACTTTTGAGACAGAAAGAGACAGAGCATGAATGGGGGAGGGTCAGAGAGAGAGAGGGAGACACAGAATCTGAAACAGGCTCCAGGCTCTGAGCTGTCAGCACAGAACCCAACACGGGGCTCGAACTCATGAACCGTGAGATCATGACCTGAGCCGAAGTCAGATGCTTAACCGACTGAGCCACCCAGGCGCCCCTGTCTAAGCTTTTTAGTGTACGAAGTTAGCTCTTTATTTTATTAGCAAATACTTATTCTATGTTGATGCTCTTGATTTGTTTTACAGCATGAAAATATAACCATTGCTGCCACAGAAGTTATTGGAGCTATTTGCAAACACCTCTCTTGGTCAGCATATATATATTACTTGAAACATTTCATTCATGTCTTACAGACAGGACAGATCAATCAAAAGTTGGGTGTCAGGTATGTATGGTCAAGCTTATTTTTGCTTTGTTTTTAAAATGTAAATTTTGGATTATTTCCTGAAGTGGTCTCTCTAATCTTAGTTTGCTTTTACCTTGTATTAATGAGGTTATGCTAATATTTGTTGAATTCAAAAATACCTAAAACTGGTAAAAATAATTTTACTGTTGATAAGTCTTTAAATCCTTCACTTTAATCATCAAATGATGTTATGAATCAGACATTTGTGTGTACATTCTTTTTTCAACAGTTTGCTAGTAATAGTGTTAGAAGCATTCCACTTCGACCACAAAACTCTTGAAGAACAAATGAGAAAAATTCAGAATGAAGAAAGTAAGTTTTTAAAACTTTCTTAAACTAGATTTCCACTCTATTCTTGGATAATTGATGTTAATGAATTAAAGATGGCAAAATTCAACTTATCACCTTTTTCTACTTAGAGCAGTGACCAGTGAATGAGTCAAGAGGAAGTTAAAGCAAATGGTTTGAGTATTTGTATAAAATCTTTTTTTTAACAATAGAGAAGGCCAGTCTAAATTATATGGGTAAAAAAAAATCTGAGCTTCAATTATTTATATAGAAATCCAATTTTACCACCTGCATGTATGGAAAGAACAGTAAGCAATGAATGCAAAGATAGTATAAGAAAAGAATTAAAAATTAGAGCAACAATTAATAAGACAAAGTAGATACCATAAGAAAGGATCATCAAAGCTAAAAATAGGTATATGAAAAGATTATAAGTTGGCAAACCTCTGTCAAGATTGATCAGTAAAAATAGAAGGCATAGGCATAATAAACATTTAGAATTTTTAAAGGTCCCAATCAAATTAAAAAGGTAAAATAATATTATGATCTTTGAACTTAAAAATTTGAATACTTGAGTGAGATATACAAACTCTTAGAAAAATAAAATACAAAAGCTGGCTTTAAAAGAAATAGAAAATCTGGGTGTATCTCTAACTACTAAAAAATTGACTCTGTAGTTATAAACCTTCTCCTGATGAAAATACCAGGTTCACATTGCTTTATAGGCTAGTTATACAAATATTGAAGGAATGGGTAATTTCAACCTTACATCAGCTATTTCAGATGATTAATAAAAAGGAAGCTTCCACTAACTCATGAAGTTGGTATAATTAGTTAATGGAATTTAACATTAGCATGCAAAAAACATGTGGTCCTCTAAAGAGGCACAAGGGAAACATTTGGTTAGATTTAGTATTTAGTCATGATATCAAATAAGGAACAAATAGAAATTTCCTTAACCTGTTAGAGGATGAACACTTAAATAGGCCAATAGGCTGTTTTTGCTAAAAGACATTGAAATATTTTGGCACTTAGTTTGCACTACTTCAGCATTCCTTCCTACTCAAGAATTTCTAATTCTTTGATTCACAGTAAAATCATTACAGAGCCACACTAATAAATAGCAAAGACTGGCTTGAATTTGTAGGAACCTTTTGTGTTTTAAACCGTTAATTAAAACCGTTAATGCTTTAAACCATTGATCAAACTAAAGTCTCTCAACAGTTTATCTTCAGGCAGTTGAATCTGCATTTTGCAATTTTGCATCAATAAAAACATTAAAAATTAAAACAATCTGCTTAACTGTCTATTTTCTTAGATATGACTAGAGTTTAAAACATTTATTGAGTACTATGAGCTGGGCCTTTCGAGACATTATCTCCTTTGTTCTCATAAAAACCATACAAGAACCTTAGTTGTTAGTTACACCATTATTTTTTGATATGAGAAGTTACAGTTCAGAAATGTAAAGTAACTTTCCCAAAGCTACACAGCCAGGAAATAAAATAAAGACTAATGGCTACCATTTTTTTGAAAGTCTGTGACGTATCAGAAATGTATATTTGGGTGATTATAGACTTTATCTCATTGAATCGTGACAACAACCTTGCAAGTGGTGCCATCTCCATCTTACTGATAAAGAATACAAAGCCCACTAGGCTTAGGTTAACTCACTTTGGTCATATGGCTTGTTAGCAGATCCATGCCTGGACTTGCCCCAGTACAACACTGCCTAATTTTCTTTAATGAACTGAGCCCTATAGTAAGGGACATTTCTGCATGAGAACTGTTGGCTGCATTATAGTTTTCATGCTCATGAGTATAGGTTTTTGTTTTTGGAAACCTCCAACCACAATACTTTGGAAGCTTTCTTTTGGTTAAGACCCTCCTCCCCACCTAGTCTCCAAGTGTATTCCCAACATAGCCTGCACTTGCTCTCCCACACTCATAACTGTCCGTTTACTTGTCTCTGTTCCCCATTAGACTCCAAACTGTAAGACAGCAAAAAATCATAACCCTCTCACATAGTGCTGTTTCCTTTAGTACTTTATCTTACCTATCTGTAGTTGAAGACTAGATCGTTTTTATTGGATGTTGGTGGGAAAGACTTGTAACACAACTGTGTTGTTTCCTTATTTGATTTAAGGTGACTTTTGTTGTTTACTAAACATAGACACAGTAGAAGTGATTGAGTTGCCAGAGCATGAAACCATGGAATTAGAGCATATGGATGAGGAAGAGAAGGAAAACAAATGTAAGAATTTGTCAGACAACAACAAAGAACCGGGAAACCCCGATCCAGCTGAATGTCAAGGGGCATCAGCTAAAGAACCTGAGTGTGTCACTGGGTCCATCTCTTTCCTTCCTCGGAATAAGGAAGAATTGGAGAGAACAATTAAAAATATCCAAGGAACCATAACTGGGGATATCCTACCCAGGCTACATAAATGCCTGGCCTCTACGGTAATCATTCTGGTTGGGGCCCAACAGAATGGGGCCCATTCTGTCTGTGTGAACACAAGTGTTTGTGGCACTCTGTCAGCCTGAGGCTCCTGACTATTATTGATTGACTTCAGCTTTTGGGTTTTCTTTCATCTCAACATTTCAGAATTCACCTCCCTTGTTTTGTCTCATCATCTTTAGGTTCATCTTCTGCATCAAAGCAGCAATTTTTCTTCATTATGATTTTCATCTGGTAGATATCTCCAAAGCAGATAATTAGATAATTCTCATTTCAAAAAAAAAAAGAGTTTTAAAAAATTAGAATATGTTTCCCTTTTCTACTTCTTGGCCACTTCTCTGCTGTTCGGAATTCATCTTCTTCCTGGGTAATAGGAATAACATTTAGCAGTGAATTCTCATGAAGTCAGAGCCTTTCTTTCTCAGGGTAAAACAGGGGTTGGCAAACTGTAGTCCATGGGCTGGATCTATCCTGCAGCCTGTTGTAAGTAAAGTTTTTTTGGAACACGGTTACATTTATCAATTTGCATATTGTCTAATTCTGCTTTTGTGTTACCACAGCAGAGTTGAGTAGCTTCAACAGAGATCTTAAGCCAAAAATACTATCTGGCCCTCTACAGAAGTTTGCCAGCCCCTGGTGTAAAATATTGACTTGGTCATTTTGTATATTTGTAAATATAACTTCTTACTTGAGGCACTATATTTCTTATGTACAAACACTGTCACTCAAACTCTTGAAAATCCCGATTGATACAAATTTTTTATGATTTTTAGATATTTCACAGCAATCTTAATCCACATCAGTGAAAACTTGACTATTTTTTTCTGATCGTTCCTTTGGGAAAAAACATTCTCTCTTTTTATTTTTTTAATATAATTTATTGTCAACTTAACATACAGTGTATATAGTATGCTCTTGGCTTTGGGAGTAGATTCCTGTGATTCATCACTTACATAAACACCCAGTGCTCATCCCAACAGGTGTCCTCCTTAATGTCCATCACCCATTTTCCCCTCTCCCCTGCCGCCCCATCAATCATCAGTTTGTTCTATTTAAGAGTCTCTTATGTTTGCCTCCTCTCTGCTTGAAACTATTTTTTCCCCTTCCCTTCCCCCATGGTCATCTGTTAATTTTCTCAAATTCCACATATGAGTGAAAACATACGAAATCTGTCCTTCTCTGACTGACTTACTTCACTTTGCATAATACCCTCCAGTTCCATCCACATTGTTGCAAATGGCAAGATTTCATTCTTTCTCATTGCCAAGTAGTATTCCATTGTATATATAAACCACGTCTTCTTTATCCATTCGTCAGTTGATGGATATTTGGGCTCTTCTTTGGAAAAAACATTATTATTCCTATTATTTTTATAATTCTTTGAGAGTTATTCTCAAATTGCATAATTTAGTTTGTTTTTTTAAGACCGTAAACTTAGAAGTGTCATATCAAAGAGCTTATCGTTCAAATGCAAGATTTCGGTGTTGGTAGGTCCCCGATCCATTTATTTTTGTTTTAGTTTAATCTAAATTTTTCTTACAGACTAAAAGGGAAGAAGAACACAAGCTCATAAAATCCAAGGTTGTGAATGATGAGGAAGTAGTTCGAGTTCCTTTAGCTTTTGCCATGGTTAAACTAATGCAGTCCCTTCCACAAGAAGTTATGGAAGCTAACCTGCCAAGGTATATTGTATGACAAATTAGAAATGTTCAGTGAAACTCAAAACTTGGTTCTTTCTTCCTGACTCTTGAGTCTCTTTTTGTGAGGAAGAGACGTATTGTCACAATTTGCTGTGATTTAGAATTCTAATTGGGGGGCACCTGGGTGGCTCAGTTGGTTAAGCTCAGGTCATGATATCACAGTTCATGGGTTTGGGCCCTACGTCCAGCTCTTTGCTGACAGCTGGGAGCCTGGAGCCTGCTTTGGATTCTGTGTCTCCTCTCTCTCTGCCCCTCCCCTGCTCACACTCTATGTCTCTGTCTCTCAAAAATAAATTGGCCTTAAAAATAATTTTTTTTTTTAGAATCCTAATTGGGAAATTTGGGTAATGAATAAGAGACCAGAGGATGTCTGTATTTTTATTTGCTTCTGGTTTTTGATTAGTCCTTTTCAATTTTTCATTTTCTAGTATTTTGCTGAAAGTGTGTGCCCTCCTCAAGAACAGAGCACAGGAAATCAGAGACATTGCACGCAGCACTCTAGCAAAAATAATAGAAGATCTGGGTGTGCACTACCTACAATATATTTTAAAAGAATTACAAAGTACCCTTGTCCGTGGATATCAGGTAAATTGCATTATGCGCCTTATATTCATTCAAGTTGGATTGAAGTTCAAATATTTGCAATTTGAACACTACAAGTGATGTTGCCTTCTGTCTGTATTCAGTAAAGTTGATCCACTGAGGTAGTAATCAAGAATATTCATAAGTTTCGGGGCTCAGTCAGTTAAGCATCCCACTTGATTTTGTCTCAGGTCATGATCTCAGGGTTCCTGAGTTCAAGCCCCACACCAGACCCTGCACTGACATCACGGATCCTGCTTGGGATTCATTCATTCTCTCTCTCTCTCTCTCTCTCTCTCTCTCTCTCTCTCCCTCCCTCCCTCCCTCCCTCCCTCCCTCCCTCCCTGAAAAATAAACTTTTAAAAAAAGAATATTTACAAGTTTCTAATCAGCATTTTAAAAATCTGTTTAAAAAAAACAAACAAAAACTCCCGTGTCTGATTTTTATAAAGATACTTATAGGCCAGGGTTATATAACCTATTTTTCTCAAATAATTTGATACCAAGTTTTGTATTTTGAGAGTTCTTAAAAATATTCTTATTGAATGCATATTGAATTTATTACCACAAATGTGAATAATAAAGAGCATAGGCATTTGTTTAAGGATTGAAACATACAAGTAATAAAAATAATAGGATCTCCAGGTGGAATAGAAAGCTCTTTGAGTGGTGACGTGGCTGGCTGGCTCCTTACTACTCCAAGTGTTCAGCAACACCTGGGAGCTTGTTAGACACGCACAATTTAGGGCCCTACACCTGACCTGTACTGCCTGCATTTCAGTAAGATCCCTGAGTGATTTGAAGTTCAAGAAACACTGTTGCTTGTTCTTTTCAAGTACTCAGTCAAGACTCTGGGTAGTTAGCTTTACCTTCTGTGTCTAAATTTGCTCAAAGGTAAACTTCCTATTCTGTGGGTTCTAAATCTAACACAGTAAAAATATCAGTATTTATTTTAATGGTCTCTCTTGGTATAGTTTTTTATTTTAATTTTTTTTAATGTTTCCTTTTTGAGAGACAGAACGCAAGCAGGGGAGGGGCAGAGAGAGAGGGAGACACGGAATCTGAAGCAAGTTCCAGGCTCTAAGCTGACAGCAAAGAGCCTGACACAAGGGGACGAACCCACCAACCCTGAGATCATGGCCTGAGACGAAGTCGGACGCTTAACCGACTGAGCCACCCAGATGCCCCTCCTGGTGTAGTTTTTTAATGGTTGCTCTAGGAATTACCATATATATCCTTATTTTTAACAATCTACTTGGAAACAATATTTTACATCTTCCAAGTGGAATGTGGAAACCTTACCACCATATATGGATCCCTTCACCCTTCTTTTGTTTTATAGTTGTTTGTATGTTACATCTCTATATATTGAAAACTTTATTGGGCAATGTTAGAGTTTTTGCTTGTAATTGTCAAACATATCTTAACTCAAGAGGAGAAGAATTAGTCTATTAGTTTGCCCAGATATTTATCATTTCTACTTCTCTTCTTTCATTTCTGAATTTCCAAGTTTCTTTCTGGCATCATTTCCCTTCAGTCTAAAGAATTTCCATCAGCAGTCTTGTAGAGCACATGTGGCGGCAGCAAATGCTGTTAGTTTTCTGTCATCTCTGAATATCTTTTCACCTTATTCCTGAAGGATACTGTCATTGGATATCTGATTCTACATTGACAGTACTTTTCTTTCAGCTTCTTAAAAATGTTATCACTTCCTTCTGGTCTTTTGGATGAAAAATCCAGTTATTCAAAACAGTTTTCTCCTCTAAGTCATGCATCGTTTTCTCTGGCTGCTTTAAGAACTTTTTCTTGGCCTTTATTTTTTAGTAGTTTGACTGTAATGTGTCTAAGTTGGGTTTTTAACCCAACTGATCACCAGTAGATACATATGAAATTATGCCTTTAAAGTTCATTCTGGGGGGCGCCTGGGTGGCTCAGTTGGTTGACTGTCCGACTTCAGCTCCGGTCATGATCTCGAGGTTCATGAGTTCGAGCCCCACATCGGGCTCAGTGCTGACAGCTCAGAGCCTAGAGCCTGCCTCAGATTATGTGTCTCCCTCTCTCTCTGCCCCTCCCTGCTCATGCTCTCTCTCTCTTAAAAATAAACACTTAAAAAAAATAAGATAAACACTTAAAAATTTTTTTAATTTTTTATTTTTTTAATTTTTTTTTTTTAACATTTATTCATTTTTGAGAGAGAGACAGAACGCAGGCAAGGGAGGGGCAGAGAGAGAGGGAGTCACAGAATTCGAAGCAGGGTCCAGGCTCTGAGGTGTCAGCACAGAGCCCGACACGGGGCTCGAACTCAGGAACTGCAAGATCATGGCCTGAGCTGAAGTCGGATGCTCAACCAACTGGGGCGCCAGGCTAGCTCAGTCGTTAGAGTGTGTGACTTTTGATCTTGGAGTTGTGAATTTGAGCCCCACATTCACTGTAGAGATTACTTAAAAAAAATAAAATCCAATCTGTGTATTGACAACCAATTATGTTTCCTTAGCCTATGATCATTATCTGGTGTTCCCTGTGATAATTTGTAACACTAGAAGCAGTATAAAGAATGCAGAAAGCTTGAGAGGCAACATAGTGTAGTGATGCAGAGCTGGGGCTGTGGCACCAGCTCTGTGGTTTCAAATCCTGACTCTACCACTGCCTACCCAATGCAACTTGGGGCAAGTTACTTGATCTCTCTGTGCCTCAGCTTTCTCACCTGAAAAGTGCTGACGATGGATACAGTGAGCAAGGATTAAATGATTTAATACATGTGAGGTATTAATACAATAATTTTACTAGCCCATAGTAAGCTCTTAGGAATGTTATTAGCTATGGTTACTGTGAAGAGCAAAAACTTGTCTATTTCCTTCATAACAGCTTTGATTGCACCCAACATTGGCAAGCTCTTTAATTCACAGGTTGGTTTTTAAAGTTCAAGACTCTTGTGCCTTTTCTTTATAAATCAATGGCCTGGAGGTGCCTAGGTGGCTCAGTCGATTAAGCGGCCAACTTCATTCAGCTCACGTTATGATTTCATGAGTTTGAGCCCTGCATTGAGCTCTGTACTGACAGTGTGGAGTCTGTTTGGGGTTTTCTCTTTCTCGCTCTCTCTCTGGCCCCCCCCCCAGCTTGTTCCCTCCCTCCCTTCCCCCCCCCAAAATAAATAAATAAACATAAAATAAAAATAAAATAAAATAAAATAAAATAAAATAAAATAAAATAAAATAAATCAGTGGCCTGGTTTAGTCACAGTAGTACACACCAAGCTTGGTGATATGTTTCTGAGCATCTTTTGTACAAAGTGATCATTTGGTTAAAGTCTTTTATTTATTTATTTATTTATTTATTTATTTATTTATTTATTTATTTATTTATTTATTTATTTTTTCAGTGTATGAAGTTTATTGTCAAATTGGTTTCCATACAACACCCAGTGCTCATCCCAAAAGGTGTCCTCCTCAATACCCATCACCCACCCTCCCCGCCCTCCCACCCCCCATCAACCCTCAGTTTGTTCTCAGTTTTTAAGAGTCTCTTATGCTTTGGCTCTCTCCCACTCTAACCTCTTTTTTTTTTTTTTCTTCCCCTCCCCCATGGGTTTCTGTTAAGTTTCTCAGGATCCACATAAGAGTGAAAACATATGGTATCTGTCTTTCTCTGTATGATTTATTTCACTTAGCATCACACTCTCCAGTTCCATCCAGGTTGCTACAAAGGGCCATATTTCATTCTTTCTCATTGCCACGTAGTACTCCATTGTGTATGTAAACCACAATTTCTTTATCCATTCATCAGTTGATGGACATTTAGGCTCTTTCCATAATTTGGCTATTGTTGAGAGTGCTGCTATAAACATTGGGGTACAAGTGCCCCTATGCATCAGTACTCCTGTAGCCCTTGGGTAAATTCCTAGCAGTGCTATTGCTGGGTCATAGAGTAGGTCTATTTTTAATTTTTTGAGGAACCTCCACACTGTTTTCCAGAGTGGCTGCACCAATTTGCATTCCCACCAACAGTGCAAGAGGGTTCCCGTTTCTTCACATCCTCTCCAGCATCTATAATCTCCTGATTTGTTCATTTTGGCCACTCTGACTGGCATGAGGTGATATCTGAGTGTGGTTTTGATTTGTATTTCCCTGATGAGGAGCAACGTTGAGCATCTTTTCATGTGCCTGTTGGCCATCTGGATGTCTTCTTTAGAGAAGTGTCTATTCATGTTTTCTGCCCATTTCTTCACTGGGTTATTTGTTTTTCGGGTGTGGAGTGTGGTGAGCTCTTTATAGATTTTGGATACTAGCCCTTTGTCCAATATGTGATTTGCAAATATCTTTTCCCGTTTTGTTGGTTGTTTCCTTTGCTGTGCAGAAGCTTTTTATCTTCATAAGGTCCTAGTAGTTCATTTTTGCTTTTAATTCCCTTGCCTTTGGGGATGTGTCAAGTAAGAAATTGCTACGGCTGAGGTCAGAGAGGTCTTTTCCTGCTTTCTCCTTCTAGGGTTTTGATGGTTTCCTGTCTCACATTCAGGTCCTTTATCCATTTTGAGTTTGTTTTTGTGAATGGTGTGAGAAAGTGGTCTAGTTTCAATCTTCTGCATGTTGCTGTCCAGTTCTCCTAGCACCATTTGTTAAAGAGACTCTTTTTTCCAGTAGATGTTCTTTTCTGCTTTGTCAAAGATTAGTTGGCCATACGTTTGTGGGTCTAGTTCTGGGGTTTCTATTCTATTCCATTGGTCTATGTGTCTGTTTTTGTGCCAGGTTAAAGTCTTTTAGATGGTGATAGAAGTATGTGTCATTTGTCAAAACTTCTCCCTACAGTAATTATGGAAACTCTGAGCGCTCTCTGCAGTACTTCTTAGATCTTATTTTTTTTCTACTATGGTATTCTTAACCATTCATATTCTTACTGCGCATTTCATTTTAGGTCCATGTGCTGACTTACACTGTTTATATGTTGCTGCAAGGCCTCACCAACAAGCTACAAGTTGGGGATTTGGACTCCTGTTTAGATATAATGATTGAGGTAAGATTTAGAAAAAAGGAGTGTCATTTTCTCAACTGGGCAATGGACACAGAAAATCGGCTCACAAAATACGAAATATTTATAACCTGTAAAAATGAAAATGATGTACTATCTCATCTCTTAGATTAGCAGAAGTTTAAAAAGCTGACTCAGGTGAAGTGAGGTGGACTCTCTACCATTGCTAGTAGGTCATGAGTTTTGGTATAACCTTTCTGGGAAGAAAGTTGATGTTGTGTATCAGGAGCTTTAAAATAAGCAAAAATATCGACCACTTTTAAGAATCTGAGATGTATTTAGTCTGGGGTTTATATAAAAATATGTGCACCAGAGCTTTATGTACAGTAGTGAAAAATTTAATAACCATCAACTTTTAAAATTGATCATGTGATAATTTGGGGGGTGAGATTAGGAAGAGACTAAATTTGCCATACTGCCTTTGTTCATTCATAAAAAAATGTACGTATTTAAACATTTTGAATTAAACACATCAGTTTTGATAAGTTACAAATATCATCAGTTTTTTAAAGGGAAATGAGGCTACTCTTCGGTAATATCCAAGAGGAAGTACCTGTCTCTTATATTATACAATCATATATGTAAATCTATATAGCACTCTTTTATTTCCCCTTAGTAAAAACCTTCAGGTGTTGCGGTATTTGCTTGTCTTTCAGTAATTGGTCCCTGAACTGCCTTGAAAAAGTGAAATCTAATAGAAATTCCTGCCATCTAATTTCAGTCCTGTCCAACTTGTTTTCCTCCGATCTGGATATATCAGAGACTGCTTATGTTGACATATCTTGCTGATTACACATAATTGCCATTTGGCTTTTTTCTTTCAAAGATTTTTAACCATGAGTTGTTTGGTGCCATTGCTGAAGAGAAGGAAGTGAAGCAGATCCTCTCCAAAGTCATGGAGGCACGAAGAAGCAAGAGTTACGATTCTTATGAAATCCTGGGCAAGTTTGTAGGGAAAGATCAGGTTACAAAACTTATCCTTCCATTAAAAGAGGTAAGGACTTGAATGCAGTACAGGAGATCCCCACATTACAGCATCATGAGTTCTTAAAACGACCCATGCAGTAATGCTGCACTTGACCACCAGGATTTCATTTGGTATGAAGGGCATGGATACCACATGGCCACTAGCTGGCAGCCCTAGGTGGCATTCTAAACTAAGAACCAGATTCCTGGATGTAAACCATGGGATGCAGAAACAAAAAATTGAAATTCAAGTGAGTTTTATAGTTGGCTCAAGTCAGCAGCTAAGAACATAGCTTTTGAAGACAGATTGCTGCTCCCAGATTGCCAAGAGGGAGAAAAGTGACATCTGTTGAACATATATTATGTTCTCAGCATCGTGTTTCATGATCTCTTCTAATCTGCACAACCACTCTGAGATCAATGGTACTTTCATCTTACAGATAAGAAAATGTAGGCTCAACAAAAGGTAGAAGGGTCATGATTAAGGAGGAAAGTAAAACGTTACTTGTAGATCTTTCTGATCCAAAGCTTCCATTCTTTGCACTGTTTTCATTCTGCTCCTGTCGGGCAGGGACTGTAGTTTACTTACCTTCATTATGTTCTCTGTGCCTAATGTAGGAGTGAACACTCAACAAATGTTATTAACTCATTTTATTATAATTTTATGCACAAAAACTAGAGCAAAACACTATTTAATGGCATGAATTAACCTTAATTCCAAATGTTTTGGTGTCAGAATAACTCCATAATTTTTTCTACAATGCATTAATCTTACCTAAACCTGAGAATGTTAGGTATGTTTTGAGGATGAAAAAGAATTAACACAGCACATGTATTTTCCATGTATATTATCAAGTCCCTCCAAGATAGTTAAAGTTATTAATACCGTGTCCTGTGCAAAGGAATATTTATAAAGTGCTGAGGGTTTTGTTGATGTTGATGGTCCTAGATTCCCATTAAGTTCCTATGATTCGGCCTAATGACTAATATCAAACCCTGAGGCTTGGCCATCACAGCACTGTTAGCATGGTTTCAGATGAGTACTGACTGCATTTTGGTAATGTTGTATATGTGCATGTGCTTGCCTATGATGCACTTACAGGGTTGATGTCTTCCATGTATCACATCATGTCTCCAGTCCTGTGCCCTGAGGTCTCACCAACAGAGATCACAGAGAAATCCAGAGACATACATGATGCTGATAGTGGTTGTCTCTGGGATTGACAGTATGTGTAAATGTTACTTTGTATGCTCTGTTTGAAATTTTATTAAGGATGTTTCTTTTTAATTAGAAAAAAAAACCTATATTAAAAAGGAAATGTATTTTTTAAAAACTACCATCACAACAAACAAAAAGGCAGTTCTGTGTTATCTCAACATGACATTTATGTTTGCCTTTAGATCTTACAAAATACCACGAGTTTAAAACTGGCCCGGAAAGTTCATGAAACCTTGCGCCGAATCATAGCAGGATTAATTGTAAATCAAGAAATGACGGCAGAATCCATACTATTGCTCAGTTATGGGTTGGTCAGTGAAAATCTTCCCCTGTTAACAGAGAAAGAAAAGTAAGTTTGAAAGAAAAAAAAAAAAAAAAAACTATCCTTGGGTGCTTGCTTCTGATAAACCATTCAGTTTTCATTTACTCTTAAGTGAGTTAATTTAATAATTTACCTTAGTTAAAACACACACACACACACACACACACACACACACACACACACACAGAGTAAAACCTTGGATTGCGAGTAACTTGTTCTGCAAGACAAGCAAACATTTCTAATAAATTTTAACTTGATAAAAGAGTGACGTCTTGCAATATAAGTAGTACCTGATGCCATATATCACATGATCACAACTGAGCCAACGGTTCTTGAAATTTACTTTGATATACAAGTGCTTCGGGTTACAAGCATGTTTTCCGGAATGAATTATGCTTACAAACCAAGGTTTTACTGCATATGCATGTTTACATATATTACACAATTACATAATTTATAATACATGTACAATTATTTATGTGTACATATAATTATATACATAATTAATACATATACAATTACATACTTGTATAATATATGCTATATATATTTGAGTTATGAGATGGTTCTCCTTTGTGGTGTTTGGGCTAAAGCCCTTCCAGGTGATAAATCTCAGCATGAGATGATTTTCTGATAAATGAGTAAGTTAGCTGTGACAGCAGCCAGTTATGTTATTTATTGAATCAAAGTTAGGATAGATTTTAAATACATAGCTTTTCTTCTGATTAAATAGATATCTAGACCTGAAAAGGTTTTAAAATACCTCCTTTGGATTTTGCTTTTGGGTTCTAAAAGAAACTCCTTGGCATTTGTTTTCAAACATCAAGGGAGTGTCCTTTTACTGTTCATCTTAACTTAAACGTGTGTTCATCAATCTGATTTCTGTTTCTGGGGTTGTTCTACAGCTTTGATCAACAACCTAATAATCTTTTTCTCATGGTTGAAGGAGAAAAAAAGCCCACAGTGAATAGCATACTACTTAGTGCTGGACTCCAGTCACCAGACAGGGTCACGTGACTTAGAGTGCAGCATACAGTGTTCTTGCCCCTGTTTTTCCTTTGTGATTGACAGAAACCCAGCAGCCCCTGCACTGGATCCACGTCTGCCGCCCCAGAGCTGTCTTCTGCTCCCCCCAACTCCAGTTCGAGGTGGGCAGAAAGCTGTTGTGAGCAGGAAAACCAACATGCACATATTTATTGAGTCTGGACTCCGGGTAAGAATTAACCCTTAAAGTGTGATTTGCTGCCCACAGTGAGTGTGCCTTTCAGTCCTCTTCTCATTCCCACTGTAAATGCCTTATCAGAAATAAATTACAGGCTATTTTTTTGTTTGTTTGTTTATTTAGTTTGAGAGGGAGAGACAGCGTGAGCAGGGGAGGAGCGGAGAGAGAGGGAGAGAGAGAATCCCAAGCAGGCTCCACACTGTCAGCGTAGAACCTGATGTGGGGCTCAATCCCATGAACCATGAGTACATGACCTGAGCCGAGATCGAGAGTTGGACACGTAATCAGTTGAGCTGCCCAGGTGCCCCTGGGCCATTTTTTTAAAGGTGCATTGGTCCATTTACCATTTCTCTCTTCTAGTACTTACTTTGATGATATAATGGTCTCAGGGTTAATGATTCTGACCTAACATTTATTATGGGTTCACTTTGATTTGCCCATGGGCATCTCTAAATTATTTTGAATTTTTTTTAAAGATGTAAGTGTCTAAAAACACAAATCTGATCGTTTTATTTCCTTTTTATTACCTTCATTGGCTCCCATTTTTCTTGAGAGCCTGGTCTTTCATCTGGGCTACAGGGGCCAAACTTTGTATTGTACCATTCCCAACACACAGCTCGGCCACACTGGCTTCCCTTCAGTTTCATAGTCTCCACACTCTGTCACTCCAGGACTTCACCACGGGCTCCTCCCTTTGCCAGGGTCCCCACAGAACTCCCAAAGCACACTGCATTTACAGTTAATTATTTGCTAGAGTCTCTCTTCCTGGTTAAGATCCATCAGGCAGGAACCATGTTCATCTTGATCATTGCTGTGCCCTGTGTGCCAACCCAGTGCCTCAAATCAAAGTAAATCCTGAGTAATCATTTGGTAAATGAACTCAGCATCTCAGCTGCACAGTGAACTCCCACCTTCTTCACTTACTGAGAGTCTCCCAGGCCCTTTACCATTCCTTCAGAATTTTTGTCACTTCAAACGGAAGCATCTTAATGTTTCATGTATCTCTCTTAAAATCATTTTACCTTTACCTAACTCATTTGGTCTTATGGGCAACTGGTATGAAATAATCTTTTTGAATCTTTTAGCTGCTACATCTGAGTCTAAAGACTTCCAAGATCAAGTCTTCAAGTGAACCTGTTCTGGAAATGTTGGATCCTTTTGTCTCTCTCCTCATAGACTGCCTGGTTTCCATGGATGTGAAGGTGAGCTTCTGTTCCTTCATGAGAACTGTGTTGCACAAAATACCCAGAACTTTTAGGCTTGTGCTTCACAAGATGATGGAGTTTTTAAGTGGCTTTATGATATTGTGAACTACTTCTGTTCCCTCCATTACGTTGCTTTCCAACCATATATTTGGATAGCCTTCAGCAGTTTTACAGGCTCTGGTAGATACATTATACTTATTTCATTCGGTCCTTGCAACATCATGAGGCTGAGTAATGGTGTCACCATGTCAGCACTGATCATCTCCATCATCCTTGTCACTACTGCCCTCACTGGTGTGAATCCTCATAACAACCTATGAAGCACATATTATTAATGCTTCTGTTTTATCAGTGAGAAAAGTAGGCTATCAGCTGACTTGGCCTAGATCACAGATCTGGGATATCAGTCCGTCAGACTCCAGAGCCGACACATCTCCCGTTTCCTGACTGCCTGTCTTATAGTGAAGGTGCCAGGAGGTTAAGTAACATCTCTGTAGTTGAATAGGTAATAAACTGCAGAGCTGGGATTTAAGCCCTGGCCTTTGTGACTCCAAAGACCTTTCCTCTATGGCTTCATCTAATCCAGCCCAAGAAGACCTTACAGCAACCAGAGCAGTGTGGGTCTATTAGGCACAGCCGAACTAGGTGAAGTAACTGATCTCAGTAGTCTCTAAGGTTTGAGCCGGAGGTCAAGGATTCTCATGTCATCACTTGGTCCCAGCACACTTTTTTCATATCTTTTGCACAGCACTTAACTATATTAAATTGTAGTGTATTGTTCTCATGCTTAATTTCTTAGCCAGCTGTCTGCTCTTTAAATAGAGGGACGGTGTTCTCTTTATCTTTGTAATTCTGATTTTTAAAGTGCCTTGTATACAGTTGCTTAGAATGGATTAAAGTACCATTTTAGAAAATAGAAAAGTCATTTATAATGTATCTTTCCAGACACAAAAAAAAGTTGCTGAAATTGGCCAATTCAGGATGCCTGGGTGACTCAGTTGGTTAAGCATCTGACTCTTGATTTCAGCTCAGGTCATGATATTACAGTTCATGAGTTTGAGCCCCACACTGGGCTCTGTGCTGACAGTGCAGAGCCTGCTTGGGATCCTCTCTCTCCCTCTCTTTCTGCCTCTCCCCTGCTGTCTCTCTCAAAATTAAAAAATAAAAACATTGAAAATAAATAAATTGGCCAGTTCTTCCAGTCATTGACTCATATAAGTTAAGAATATGGTGCACTCTTTCTTATTTACTTGCATCACCTTTATGTGCCTTAGAGAAGCAGTAAGTTCTACCACAGGGAATAGGAAATCTCCCTCTCTTCTTATGCTTTTGGTGTACGGTTCTTCTAGAGTGGGCTGAGCAGAGTATTTGATTTTTTCAACTTGATTGCTTATAGCGTCCACACAGCCTCAGGTGCTTGACTATTGGGTTTGATCACTACATAAATTGGTTGGTTTTGTTTTTCAGGTGATCACAGGTGCTTTACAGTGCCTGATCTGGGTCTTGAGGTTCCCTCTGCCTTCCATAGAAACAAAAGCAGAACAGCTGACAAAACACCTCTTCCTGTTGCTGAAGGACTATGCAAAACTTGGAGCTGCCAGGGGCCAGAACTTCCACCTGGTGGTAAATTGTTTCAAGGTGAGGTGTTTTTAGTTATACTTCGAAAGAGCCAGGACCAGGTTTAACATCAAACTTAGGTTTCCTCATTGTCCTTTGGTCCTGTTCAGAATTTTTTCCAGATTAATTTGCTAAGGCCGGAGGGTTTGTATCCTGTGTGAAAAAGCATTGATGTCGTATTAAGGCCTTACCATTTCACTGATTCTTCATTCGTGGGATGTCCTGGCTATTAACCTCACTAGTTTAATTTACAGTGTGTGACCATAGTTGTGAAGAAAGTGAAGTCTTACCAGATAACCGAAAAGCAGCTTCAAGTTCTACTAGCATATGCTGAAGAAGACATTTATGATACTTCAAGACAGGCCACTGCATTTGGTCTTCTGAAGGTATGGTATCACCAGAATGTTGGATTTTACAGTTTATGTGCCTCAGATTAGATACTTAGAATAATGTGGAACAAAGTATTTTGACTAGCTGTGGATTTCCAAAATTAATTTATAAGCATTGTGATGATTTTGATGGATTAATGGTAATCTAACATACCTACTTACTAAAATGTTTGAACATGAATTCAATTAACACTTCCAGAGCCTTCTATAAAAGTAGAGGAAAGTTTAAAAAATGCTTGTATTTACTGTATTGGACTTTGTGGAGCTTTTTTCTTTTTTTAATTATAAAATACATAAAACAAAAGTCACTATTTTAACCATTTTTAAGTGTATGTTTTTTTTCTCTTGAAGGTTACTTTCATTATTTTTGAAAATTGCCTGTGAGTGCTTTAACAGTGCATCAGCTTACAACCATCTGCAGTAGAACATGAAATGAGATGTCTTCCTTTTTTATTTTAGGCCATTTTATCAAGGAAGTTGTTAGTCCCAGAAATCGATGATGTCATGCGGAAAGTATCCAAGTTGGCAATTTCTGCACAAAGTGAACCTGTCAGAGTCCAATGCAGACAGGTTTGTAGAGAAGAAGCCTTATTCCCATAGCAAGTGTTGGGTCCTGTCTTCTCTGTTCCATATTTAGATAGACAGATGTCAACATTGACTGAATTCTGAAGATAATTTTGTGTCACATTGTTGCTTTATTCTGAGACTCAGGAACCCATTTACTTACCAAGTGTGAGAAGCATGTCTGCTCTGCCTTAAGGGCATTTCAGTTAACAAAGAGCATTTTGAGAATAACCCATCATATGTGGAATGTTTCAAACGGATAAAGATGTATATTTTCCTTCTGTGGCATGATAGCCTGCACCAAGTATTTCCATCCATTGGTCCAGGCATCAACTACTTATGCATATTACTATGTGCCAGGTGCTGCTGGAAAAGCAGTCAACAAAATTTTTATAGTCCCTGTCAGATAGTGAAATTTTAAAGTAGACAGGCACAAAGCAAAAATTCCACAGGTATTTAATTACAGGCATCCTAAGTGCCAGGAGGGAGAAAGCACTGTCATATTTCATTATTTATAAGACATACCTTTATTTATATACTTCAAAGAAAGAAAACACTATGACACAGTGGTAAGATGCCATCAATTTTAAGATACGTCCCAATTTCAGATCTGTTAAAATGTGAAAAACTGTGCTTCTTAGAATTGACAAAATATGGAAGAGTAGATGATAAGAACATATGATCAGGTTGAGGACCACCCTGGTGTTAGAATCAGGAAGGGCTCTCCTGAGGATTGGCTTGTCAGCAGAAATGTGAAGGAAGAAAAAGGCTTAGCTTTCCAGGTGAAGGGAGCAGCCAATGCCTAAGGAAGGTAAGCCTTGAGGTAGGTAAGGGCCTCACTTATTAGAGGAGATAAATGAAGGTTAAGTGAGGTGGGGAAGGGAGCCAGGTCAGGCAAGACCTCGTGTACTTGTTAAAGATTTATTTAGGGCTTTATTCCAGTAGCAGAAAGCTATTGATATATAATAGCTTATATATAAATACTTATTTTATTAATTACTTTTATTAATAAACTAGTACAATGGTTTGAAAGCAGATAGACCAGGCATGGAATTCTGGCACTGTCACCTGAGCATGTTACTCACCTCTCTGTGCCAACTTCATTCTCTTCATCTGTAAAATGGGGATAATATCCCCTACTTTCCAAGAGAGTGATGACAGTTAACTGAGGAACACATAGCACAGTGCTTGGCATATAGAATTAATTGACATATACTTAATAAATGAATTAGTATTATCTGTATTAATATCAATCATCACTGTCATTCTGATTCAAGGGGAAATACAGGGGTGAACCACAGTCCGTACTCAGTCCACCATACCCCACTACCTATGGAAGAGAGGAGCTTCCAACACGTGAGCTTAGATCTGGAGCCCAAAACAACCATGCCAGTGGTAGGCTAGGACTTTTAATCAGGCACTTGGGGCAGGACCTGAGTAAGTGAAGTAGGAGAAGAAAGGAAAGCGTGCAGTTGACTCAGGAGGATTGATCAGTCTTCTGAAAGGTCTTTGTAACTGAACAGTGTATCAGCAGGTTAGGAAGCAGAAATCCTGGAGAGATAGGACCCAAATAATCATCTATGTGACTTCTGTTCCTAGGTTTTTCTGAAATATATTCTTGACTATCCCCTGGGTGACAAATTGAGACCAAACTTGGAATTCATGCTTGCTCAACTCAAGTAAGTTTAAGCCATAAACTACATAGGGGCAGAAGAGTAGTTTCCTCTCATTTTATTGTGGCACCTGTCTGGAAAATGACAAAATCTAAACATCTGAGGGTGTTATCATTTGAATCATTGACTTGATTATCAAACAGTGTGCATGGCTTCATGTGACAGTTGTGTAAGTTGCTTTTCGAATTCGGTCTGACCACTGATTTTCATTAAGAGTCTATTTAAGGAGAATGGTAAAAATCTAACAGAATCACATTTAAAGCTGAATAGTAGCATGATAAGTTTACATAAGTATTAAAATTGGGAACATGGATATTTTTTTCTACTTTTTAAGAAACAGACTGACACCTTAAAACAATGTTTAAAAATTTTTAAAACAATTATTGGTAATTGAAAAGATACTAACAAGTCTATCTAATGTTCTTGCCTTAGTTATGAACATGAGACCGGGAGAGAGTCTGCCTTGGAAATGATCTCCTATCTCTTTGACACATTCCCTCAGGTACCTTGAATCACAGACTGTAGCTATGTTCCCCTTGAGCCCTGGGGGGCCCACAGGGAGCCTCCCTTGTTTGGGCATCCATAAGAATTCCAGTCTGAGTGTGCTCTTAACTGCCTGTTTTCTTCTAGGGACTACTCCATGAGAACTGTGGAATGTTCTTTATTCCTCTTTGTCTAATGATGGTGAACGATGATTCTGCCATGTGCAAGAAGATGGCATCCATGACAATCAAATCTTTACTCAGTAAAATCAACCTTGAGAAAAAAGATTGGCTCTTTGATATGGTTACCACCTGGTTTGGAGCAAAAAAGGTTAAGGTTGCTTTTAGTTAAATTTCAATGAAAAGTCTGAGCTTTTGGTATTCACTTTAAATAAGAATACATCTTAAACATTGTTGAATTTTTCCCAAATTTTATTTTTTTTAGTAGATTATGTTAATAATGTACTCTTGCTGGGTGGGGGGGATGGGTTAAGTAGGTGATAGGGATTAAAGAGTATCCTTATGATGAGCACTGAATAATGTATAGAATTGTTGAATCACTATATTGTACACCTGAAACTAATTGTATGTTAACTATATTGGAAATAAAATTTTAAAAATATATATATATTCTTATAGTAGAACTTCAGGAAATATAAGTTATAGAAAGTAACATGAAAATCACCTGTAGTCCCACTACATGATTGTCAGCCAGTGACACTGCTATAGGAATGTATCGAATGTATCTAACCAGTCCCCAATGATGAATATCTTTGTTTTCAGTTTTGCATATTCAGTTAATGAAATGTAATGTTTGTCAGTGATTATATCCACTTGCTGACTTGCCACCATCAACAGTGGCCCATGTTTGTGGAATATAAACGTGTTGTATCTTAATACTGACTGTAATACGTATTAAAGTTAGAATGGGGGGGTATTGTATGCAACTTCCAGTTTGTTAATTAAATTTTTTTTATTGAAATATAATTGACACACAGTGTTACTAGCTTCAGGTGTACGACATTGATACTCGACAATTCTGTATATTATTCAGTGCTCATCTTGATTTTTTTTTTTTTAATTTAAAATGGGAGAATGTGGGTAATGATGAGTTCCATTTCTTTTTTAATGTTATTCTTGGGTGTGAAGATTCTCTATATTTTTCATTTTAAGCCACCAAAGATCCATATTCTATTGATTTCTGGCATTATAAAGAAATATTGAGGGGTGCCTGGGTGGCTCAGTCGGTTGAGTGTCTGACTTCGGCTCAGGTCACAGTCTCGCAGTTCGTGAGGTCAAGCCCTGTGTCTGGCTCTGTGCTGACAGCTCGGAGCCTGGAGCCTGCTTCGCATTCTTTGTCTCCCTCTCTCTCTGCCCCTCCCTTGCTCATGCTCTATCTCTCTCTCTCTCTCTGTCAAAAATGAATAAACATTAAGAAAAAAATTAAAAAAAGAAATATTGAGGACAGAGTCATGCCCATTTTATTTTATGAATTTGGAAATGGCGTACCAAGTTGTGTTATTAACATTGTCTTTCTGTGGTTTATTTTTGGTAGAGCTTAAATAGGCAACTAGCTGCCCTCATCTGTGGCTTGTTTGTGGAAAGTGAAGGAGTCTCTTTTGAGAGAAGACTTGGAACTATTCTTCCTGTGATTGAAAAGGAAATTGATCCTGAAAACTTTAAAGATGTAAGTAATTTGCCAGAGAATAAAACTTGTGCTAATTTTTGTAGTTTTACTTAAGGTGGTTTAGCTAACAGCTTAAATATTATGTGTGTTCAAAAATGTTTCTTAATGAAAGCAAGAATTCAGTGTAGCTGGATCTTCTTTTTTAAAATGAGATTTAAAGTAAGTTATCTTCCATAGTATGTGAAGATTGAAGTTTCTCCAGCAGGGGGATTTCACCACCCCACTGCCAACCCCTCTAGACACTTAGCAACACCTGGAGACATGTTTGGTTGTCACAACTGGAGTGTGGAGGGTGCTACTAGCATCTAGCGGGCAGAGACCATGAATGCTGCAGATCAGCCTGTAGTGCAGAGGGCAGCACCCGCAACAAAAAACTGACCCAAAATGACAGTAGTACTGATAGAAACCCTGAAGTTGTCTCAGTGGATTTATATCCATCCTGTTTTTAGATCATGGAAGAGACTGAAGAAAAAGCTGCAGATCGCCTTCTGTTTAGTTTTCTTACACTGATTAGTAAACTCATCAAGGAATGTAATATTATTCAGTTTACCAAGCCCTCCGAGACGCTGAATAAAATCTGGAGTAAGTATTTCCTTTTTATTTACATCTAAAAACAAACACATTAGTTGTGACAGAATTACTAAAAACCAATTTGGGGGATTAGAGTATGAATACTTAGAAAGTCTATAATGTCAGGGGAAAAGTCCATGAGAAAAAGATTTAAAAGACCCTTTCAAATTGATTATAGTGAAAATGTTTCTAGGAAAAATAATATGTTTATGATTTCACAAGTAATACATTTCATTTGTAAAAGAAAGAATATTAATTATGGGAAAGTAAAAGAAAGGAAAGTTTTTCAAAGTCTTCCTTGCTGCTTGGTGTTAATTTGGTATATATTTCCATCCAGTCTGTCTTTTTGTTATATATAGACACAGATTTTTTTTTTATAGAGATTGCATAATTCCATATAAACTTATATCTTGTTTGTACCTAAATAAGAATATTATACTATAACACACTCAGTAGAAAGCTTTTTAAAATAGCTGTAAATAGTCCACCATGCAAATATGCCATGATTTAGTAAACCATTTAACCCTTGTGAGACACTTAAGTTATTGTATATCACTCTTTTTTTTTAATATATATATTTATTTTTGAGAGAGAGCACATGAGCAGGGGAGGGGCAGAGAGAGGGGGGGACATGGAATCCAAAGCAGGCTCCAGGATCTGAACTGTCAGCACAGAGCCCAACACGGGGCTCAAAGTCAAGAACCATGAGATCTTGACCTGAGCCAAAGTTGGACACTTAACCTATTGAGCTACCCAGGTGCCCCTGTATATCGGTCTTTAAATAACAAATAAGATCCTAGAATTTTTAATTTAACATACTTAATCTTGATTAGCCAATAGGAAACAGACATTGGAATGAATGCTTTAAGTACCCACCTGTTTTAAAAGAATTCATGATCCTATGGAAATTACTAAATTACTATATGGCCCTACTCTGGTATGATTCCACAGAGACATGGCCAGATTATTAGAAAATACATATAGAACAAAAGTAAAACCATGTTTATGAAATGTATAACAGCATAGACTAAAACTCAGATATGATATGGTTCATCCAGAATTTTAATCTTGTTCCCTACAACCCACAAGGCTTTTCTACTGTATTTTCCAAGTGTAATATATGGAGAGTGGCCATGTAACATAAGAGTGTAAGGTTTGGGGCCAGATCAAGCTAGGGCCCAGGCCTGGTTTTGTCTGTTACAGCGTGGTGCCTCATCTGGCCCCTCTGAAACATTTCCTCATCTGTAAAATGCAGCTGACAGTTGTAAGGTCACAGAACTGTTGTGAGGTCTAAATGAAACATATGTAACACACTTAGCCCTGTGCCTGGCACACAGAAAGCCTCAATAAATGATAACTCTCCACCAATTTCAATAACTATTAGGAACAAACATGTGCCTGTATACAAATTTATATTACCTAATTTAGAAATTGTAAATGTTACAGCCAAAAGATGTTGTTCATCTTTGGTTCCTAAATCCAAGCACGTAATAGATAGCAAATGCCTAATCTAATCATATTTACCACCAAAGAGCTGGGAAAGCTGTGAGACATCTGAAAATGCATTTTGGTTCCCTTAGGTTATGTTCATTGTCACCTGAGACATCCACACAGCTGGGTGTGGCTCACTGCAGCCCAGATTTTTGGATTGCTCTTTGCCTCTTGCCAACCAGAGGAACTTACTAGAAAATGGAAGTCTAAAACAACGAAAAAGAAGTTCTCAGAACCTGTAGCAGTAAGATTTCTAACAAGTGACCTTGAACAAAAGGTAAGGTTTCTCTAAAACCTTTTCTTTGTGATCTATGTGAGATGTTCCTTCTGGTTCATGTAACTATTTGGGGGTTGGCCCTTGGGAAAAACTCTGACAGCTGACTTGTTGCACATTTCTGTAGGTGTGCTGGAAACTAGAAAGGGTCAACCTCAAGGCCAAGGTTTTTCAAAGATAATTTTTAGACTATCAGTCTAGTCCACTTCTGTTGTTCATCTTCTATTATTGGTTCAAGTTCTTTATCAACACTGGAAAATAGTATTTATTAAAATGAGAGCAATACTGTCTATCCCGCCTCCTTCATAACCTGTTGATGACTGAGATCATGTTCATGAAAATCTTAGGTAGAGACCACATTACATCCATCTCTGATTTCCTAGGGCCCAACACAATGCCTGACTCATAGTGGAGACTCCATAAATAGTGAATGATTGGAAGATGGAGGGGGAAAAAAAGGAAAAAAATACTGGACTGTTGTAAAGTTTCCTGCTAATAATCTGAGGGATTATTAATATCCCCAAAGCTTGAAAATATCCCCTTTATTTGAGCTAAAATGTTTGTGGCAGGTAGAAAGTAGAGACCTTCCCTCTCCAGACCTATACAAGTCATTCAGAACAAAATCTAGCACTTCAGTTATATTATTATGGTTGGTTACTTGGACTTTTTAAAAACAATCAGAAATACCCTGCATAGTGTCTGCCAATGTCCATTTTCTTTTCACAGATGAAAAGTATCTCCCTAGCCTCTTGCCATCAGTTGCATTCCAAGTTCTTAGATCAGTCTCTAGGAGAACAGGTCAGTATTGTCATCCTCCTGGTTTAATAGAAGGGATCTGTTCTACCAAGTCTAGGAATAGGCTTACATTTGGTATTTGTGGGGGGTTTTGTTGGTTTGTTTTCCTATTTTAATGCTTGGGGAATTAAATGAAATATAGGCATACACTGAAATACATGTTCAGTTATAAATCTAATCAACTCTGGAGTCTATGTTGGGGTTATTCTTGGCTTCATTTAAAATGCCCAATAAAGATGGTGCAGTGAGAGGCTGACTGTTAATCTTTTCATGTTCAGTTTTAACCATCTACTCAACGTTGTGACCAGCTTTGAAGGGCTTTGGTTGGTTGGTTGGTTGGTTGATTTTCATTGTCCCTATAATGAACTACAGTACTGAATTTCTTTCCCTTACCCCTGGAAGTTGAAGAGAAAGCAGTAATAGTTATGTTACAGTGTGGTGTGAGAATTGTCTATCCTTAACTGAAGGCAGATAAATCACTAAAAACTTTGTTTTCATACTATAGAATGTAACTGTAAGTAAATTGTGAATATAGAGAAGCATGTATAAATATGCAGTAAATGTAAATTACTTTTGAGTAAGGTCTATTCCCTTTATTTTTTCCTCCTTTGATAAAGCCATCGAGCTGGTAGATGAGATACATAGATGTGGTATCTTGGTATGAGCAAGACAGTTATTTGTGACTCTTGTCATTATGGACACAATGGAGCAGCAATACAGATTAAGTGATGGGACACAAGAAGCTAGGTGAACACTGTATCCAAAGAGTGATCTCAAGTAGGATGCCATAAGCCCTCATATTTCCATCACTTTTTATATGGAAATATAGTACCCTTCATTATATGGCAGGGCCAGAGAAAGAATGGATAGCTATTCAGTGGATAGCAAAGTGAAGCCAAAGAAATCCTACCAGGGTAGATAGCAGGTGGTGTCTCACAAAATATCAGTCTTAATAGAGGCTGACAGATACAACCATGGAAACTAGGGACAGGAAGGGATTTACTAGTACTAACCCAGGATGAAAGAAATTAATGGAATTCAGTTCATTGTGATCTTATGGTGAGTTAACTGTGAAGTTGCTGCCACAAGGGGAAAAGGCCTCCAAAACTGGGACTGTATTTAGGGAGACCAAGCTTCCAGAAGAAATTATAATCTTGGCATGAATTCTCGATGGCCAAGCTAACCTTGGACAGTATGTGGGATTCTGAGTACTACATTTGGAGGAAACTTTTGGCATACAGCACTCCCAACAGAGCAGCCAGGATGGTAAAGGAACTCAAAAGCAACTTGACTTCCTCCGTCACGTAATCAATGTGAAATATCTATGTCAGAGATTTTATGGATGTCAGAGTTAGGGACTCACTATATGGGTCCATTATTATAAGACTAAAATTGGTCCTTGGGCTATTTATCTGGATCACATGATTTGAGGAAGAGTTCAGTGTTTAAGAACTTAGGCTTGAATTCTAAAGACCATTCAATCTTAGCTGACGACTTGCTTTGCCTTTAGGTGAGTCACTTAGTAACTCTGAGCCTTGATTTTCTCTCCTGATAATAGTATCTAATAGTGATATTTTAAAGTTGAATTAGAATGCTGTATATAGAATCAGTGCTCAATAAGTGGAAACTTACTTCTATGAAGAAATTTAATAGAGGAGGGATGAAAGTTCTCTCAAAAATGTAAATGGATAGTCTAGAATGAAATTATTTACTTATTCTTTGTGACCTTAAAAGGTAGAACTAGGTCAAGTAGATAAGTTACATGGAAATGGGTTTGGGTATACTATAAGGTAGAACTGAATTATCAAAAAATGGAATAATCATCAGTTTAATAGTGCAATACCTATTTTGGGGGAGTTTTTTCCTAATTGTAGAATACCTGTTTTTTACTGAGCCATATCTGTTTCAAAATCAAAGTCCAATTCCTCCCTTTCTCTCCCTTCCTTTTTTAAAGGTTGTTAAGAATTTGTTATTTGTAGCCAAAGTCTTATATTTACTGGAATCTGATTCTGAGGATGAGCAAGGTGAGATAAAAGAAGACATGGAAGAACAAGCAGCTTTGGGAGATGGTGTAGCCAGAGAGAAAATAAGAAAACGCAAGTCCTGTGCAGATGAGGAGATGGACTCTGACAAAGAAGAAAACAAGGAGGCAAAGGAAGAGCACAGCAAGCCAGCCACACTGCTGTGGTTGATCCAGAAGTTGTCCTGGATTGCAAAACTGGAAGCTGCCTACTCACCTAGAAACCCCTTAAAGGTGCAGTGAATGTTCAGAATGCCTGAAAGTAGTCATTTTTTTTTTTAAAGTATTTCAGTGGTATTAGTAATGCTCCCACATCTCTAGAAACTCTTCAACCAAAAACTGCAGCAATAATATCTGCCCCCAAAGAGACCTTTTCTGAATTAATTGTTTATATGGCTGCAATAAAAGAAACACTTCAGATAACAATGAATGATCTGTACTTTCAGAGAACATGCATCTTTAAGTTTCTTGGAGCTGTGGCAATGGATCTTGGAATAGACAAGGTGAAGCCGTATCTCCCAGTGATCATAGCTCCTTTGTTCCGAGAACTGAACAGCACCTATTCAGACCAGGGTAACTGCAGCCTGTTTTCTGAATACTTGTACATTAGATATCCTCACTTCTCTCCTAAATGCTTCCTTCTTTTCTATCTTCCTTCCCTGCCAGAGTTTTAAGAAAACTTGCTAGGTATCAAAACAATAGCAAACAAGGCATCTTTGTTTTATCTACGACTGCCTTCTGTGTGCTTCCTCATGTCTAAGAGTGATGTTTCTCTCCTAAAAGATGTTTTACTCCTAAGCATAGATGAAATATTCAAAGAAAACTATAAGTTGAGGTGGTTCTAAACCCCATAGTGCTATGGACAATAATGAACAATAAAATGTCATGGTATTCTATTATTGTGAACTGTAAGGCGAAAGTATGAAATACTTTAAAAATATGTTGTTTACTTTTCCTATATGTCATTTTCCTTGCCTGGGCATTTATTTGTACATTTCTCTCATTGATCCTAAATTCTCTTTTGATGATAGGAAAAGAGGGAATGGGGGTTGGAAAGAGGAGGTAAAGTAGGTATTAAGTTTTAAAATAAAACAAGTGAGTATCAAAGCAGGAAGTATACATTTCCTTCCTCTCAGAGAGGAAAAAGCAGTGGTCAAGGCCAGGTCCACTTTGGTTCTCATTATTCAGCATTTATTGAGCCTGTAATATTTGTCAGGTACTGGGGGTTCAACATTGGAGAAAAGACCTAGTCCTTATCTTCAAGAAATATTCAAAGAAAACTTTGTAATCTAGAACAGCTGCCCTGAAACTGAATACAGAAATATGTGGGTTATGTGTATTTGGGAGACAGAAGGTAGGGAAGGGTGGGAAAGCAAAGATTTTTGTCAGTTTCTCAGAAGTCTTAACCTCCCCCCACAACCAAAAAAAAAAAAAAAAAAAAAAAAAACTGTGGCCAGAACTAAGCATCTGACCCATGAATTAGAAGGGGCATAGAGAAATATTTACCTTTCCCATCTGCAGAGTTGAGCAGGTTAATAAAGTAACCCAAAATGTTTCTGTCAGCTTCTCAAATTAGTGTCTTCTGAGCCAGGATTCCACTGATAAGTGGGCTTCATGGAGTCTGTGATACTCTTAGTGCCTCCCAGATGAGTGGTGGTGGCTGGGAAGTGTCCTACCCAACACTTCCTTTTTTCACATCTCAGAAACATAAAGGCTGGTTTTAGATCAGTGTTTAATGTTCAGGTAATAAAAGTGATGATTCCACAGGGGTTGAATTTTGCATGTTCTTGATTTTATAGATGTTAAATGTGTCTTTTCCTATATGACTAATTATTACTCTGTGTGTGATCAGATCCTCTGCTGAAGAATCTATCGCAGGAAATCATAGAATTACTCAAAAAGCTGGTTGGGCTTGAGAGCTTCTCCTTAGCTTTTGCCTCTGTACAGAAACAGGCTAATGAGAAAAGGGCACTCCGGAAAAAGAGGAAGGCTTTAGAGGTATGTTTGCTGTTTGAAAATATAGCGTGTTCCTTAATAGATATTTTTAACCACAGGTGTGTGCATGCGTGTGTGTCACACTTAACACAGAGAGGAAAGAGGAACTGGCTGTGTTTGAGAAGTGGGGACTTTATAGGTGGGGCTCCAGATTTTCTTTAATGGGAATGTGCTGCATTTGTGATATTTAAAGGTGAACAAAATGGCCCATTTCTGCATTTGGTTTTTATTGGTTTAATATTTACTTTTAAAGTAATATAAAATTTCTATTCTTTTTTCAAGTTCGTAACTAATCCTGATATTGCTGCCAAGAAAAAGCTGAAGAAACACAAAAATAAAAGTGAAGCCAAGAAGAGAAAGATAGAGTTCCTGCGTCCAGGCTATAAGGCCAAGAGACAAAAGAGCCACAGCCTGAAAGATTTAGCAATATTGGAGTAATGTGCTCCCTCTGCTGATAAAGTATCTCCATTTACCCCAAAGCCTGAACTTCCTGGTATATCTGCTGGTCTGAAATCACAGCAGATTTTAAGTTACAATGGCATAGATTATATATTATACAGTTTAATATAATCCTGCTCATATTTTTTTAAATTAAAACATTTCATAATATTACTGTATCTTCACTGTCTAAAAAAGCAATAAAAAGCTTACAAATTATTTTTTTTAAGCACACTTTAAAATAACAAGACAGAATATAGAAGGAATAAATCAAATGATTTACAATACTTTTCGGGAGAAAATTACAAAATTTTATCAAAGGGCACTAAAAGAAGGATATGCACAAATGGAGGAATAACCATGTTCGTGGATAGGAAGATTTAATATCATGCTAGTTCTTCCCAAGTTAGACCCCATTGGCTAAAGACATATCTGTGTAAAATCCCAAGATTTCTTCAGATTATCCTAATAAGAGGATTCTAAAATTTATATAGAAGATAAGCCGAGAATAGCCATGATGTTCTTAAAAAGGGTAATACGGTGAGGACTTTTCCCTGTCAGACATCAAATGTTAAGTCACAAAAAAGTGCTGCCTGTAGTGAACATGTGATAAATTCTACGTGAAAATTAAGAATTTTCTGCTTGTAAGACACAACTGGGATATGGTATGTAGCATATACTGATAATGAATTTGGTAGAATCCAGGATATAATGAGTAACTATGAATCAACAAAGATAACCCAATAGAAAAAGTGTCAGGAGAGAAATAGTCATTGCACAGAAAAGAAGTAAACATTAATACTTAGCTGATGTGGCTGTACAGTTCTTAAAGTACTTATGTACTTTATGTACATATATATACTTATGTTTCACTGCCTTGAGACACTCAAGCTACCCTGGCCACCCAAGTCCCTAGATTCCCTATTTCCCCACACCAAAAATTACAAGATTAATACCTAGACTGGTAGAGGGTCCTCCTATATCAGCTATGTCTGGTTGTTAAATATTTTGAATCAGTCTTTTATAATTAGGAAATTATTAGGAATATGCAAGTTAATAATTAGGAAATGCAAATTAACATCAGAATGAAATTCCATTGAACCCTTTAGATTGATAAAGTTGACAGTATCAAATATTGGCAAGCTTGGTGGAGCAAAGGGAGCTCTTATAAACCACTTTGGAAAACAGTCTGGCATTATCTTGTTCACCCATATGGTATTAATGGTATCTTGGTCTCACTCTACAGTTGATGTGGAAGCAATATTCTTTAGTGCTCAATAGACGGAGGAAGAAGAGCCATCCTATGTGCCAGGCACTTTGTTAACATTTTAGTCTTCATAGTGTTGCTCAAAGTTTCCTAAAAATTGGTTCCTATTTTACAGATGAAGAAACAGAGGTTAAATAATTTACCTAAGGGTAATACAGGTTGCAGGATTCACACCCAGGATTAAAAGCCTATGTTCTTTATAATTTCTAAATATGGAGTCAGAATGTAGCATAAGGCATAGAAATCAAATGTTCAAACATTCTTGAACTTCAGCATCTGTGTTTTGATGTAGTTTGTCTCAAACAGGAGTTCTCACACTTCCAAGGAGTTTGTAATGTGCCAAGAGCATAAACATGGTGCATCACAGAAGGTTGATTTCAATTAATTCTAAGTGATTTAAAATAGATGTACTGCTTTTATAAAAATTTTTAAAATAAAAAATCAAAAGTTAACACTTAGGGAAATTTCAGAAGAAGAAGAAAAGTAAACATCCTCAGGGATACTGAGCACAATTTAGTAAATAATTACTGAGTGCCCACTATGTGCCAAGTGCACCACACTACATGCAAGAGATACTAACAGTAAGATAACGTGTCTTGGAGTGCCTGGGTGGCTCCTGATTTCAGCTCAGGTCATGATTTCACAGTTCATGAGCTCAAGCCTTTTATCAGACTCTGCTGTCACTGCAGAGCCCTCTTTGGATCCTCTGTCTCACTCTCTCTCTAACCCTCCCCTGCTCATTCTCTCTCAAAAATAAATATTGAAATATTAAAAAAAAAAAAAAAAAGATCCAGTCCCTACCTTCAAAGAGGTTACATTTCCACAAGTTAAAAGTGTACCTCGTATTCTGATAACAAAATCCCACCACTCTCAATTTTTTTTTTAATGTGAACACCTGACATAGCACAACTACCAGAGTTATAAAATAGAATATTAGAACTAAAAGAAACCTTTGATAGGATCTGTCCAAGTCTCTTATAAGAAAAAAACTGAAGGAATGACCATTTGTGCCTAGAATTCATGTGTTCTAAGTTTGGTGCTTTTCCCATTTTCAAGCTTCTCCAAAACAGTATTCAGTAGATTTTTATAAATAGCACTCAAACTCCTGTAACTTACCTGTACAGTTGTTTCCTGCTACACAAGGACCTCATAATTTATACCACATTAAAGTACATGTATGCTCTTTGTGATATTCTATTCTTTGTGATAAAACAGATCCAGATCATCCAAGTGCTTGCCTTTGCTACTACTTCATGTGCGTTCAGTATTCAAGATGGCAAGAGCAATGTGCTGGGCAACATCTGCCTGCCAGGGCCTCTCTTGCCCCACACTTACATTCTCACAGTGTTCCTAGACTGCTGGCTGGGGGCGTACTTAGCCACTTAGATATAAACCCAGCACCAGACATGTGCCACTGACCAGAAGGGAACCCAAGTATAGGTGGCAGAGATACTATTTCCCTAGTTGACATATACCTACTATTTAAACCATGCACACATCTGAGGTGCAGTAATATGCCAGGCACCACACTGGATTCTAAGTATATTAATATGGAAAGGGCAGTCTGTACGTCCGGAGTGATTTGGAAACGATGAAACAATGTTAATTACATGCTCAGTTAATATTAGGTGTAGCACTCAGAACACCTGGGCCTGAAAGACCTCCAGAAAATACTTCAGAGACCAAATTAAGAGTGGGTACTGGGGAACAAGTTAAAAAAAAAAAAAAAAAAGTGAAAGTCTCACAGGTGAAAAGAAAAAGCCACATTCATTTGATCTGAATAACCATAAGTATGAAGGAAAGAGGCTAGAGGCCAACACCTAGAAAGACTGTGGCAGGGACAGGTAATGGACCACTGGTGTTCCCAAGAACACTAGTAAGGGGCATCAGGTTTTTTAAATGCTAGTTGTCCAACTTAAAGATTCCCCCTAGTTTTAGTAAATACAAGGGACTGTGTTTACTTCTGTCACAACTGTAGCCAATCCTGTAGTAGACTGGATAGTTTGAAAAGTTCCTTTGAACATAACTTTTTGATAGCCTAGTAGTAAGTGTATTTTTTTTAAAACCAAGAATGCTTAATTTCTCCCTATACAACCACTAATTTTTTACTTTTCACCAAATTTACATGTCCAATTATAGATAAAAGAAATGAAAGACAGTCAAGACATCTTTTACAATGCTTCTTAAAATAGATTTTTTTCAATTTCCTTTAATATGTTGTGGATTCCATCAAATATAACCATTTAGGAGTGTTTTTACTACCTCTACTAGTATAGACAAATTTACAGAAATTATTTTAAATGTATTGTGTCTACTTCAATTAGCATAATTTTGTTTAAGCAGTTACAGTTGTCTGTGTTGCCAGTGTTGACATTTTCAGGAATTAATGGTACAGTTTATGGGACAAGCTTCTGACCCTGAAATCTCACTTTGAGTCCTGTTCCCACCTCACTAGCAGGTGATCCTGAGCAAGCCAACTCATCAAAATCTTGGGTCCACACCCATAAAATGAAGACATTACAACTGGTGCTACCTATATGACAGGGTTCCTATATGTAAAAATTTTCCAACAACTATATGGTACTATAACATGACAATTACAGAGGTGAGTGAGGTTTTAACTGCCAAAATAATTACTTCAGCTTCATGCCTATAACCAAAAGCTTTTAAACAAAACAGCTTAAATAAAGTAGTCATTAAGCAAATGGAGACATATTAACTCAAACTATGTTCCTAGCCTATTGAATCTAATCTCGGGAAAAAACTTAATTCATTTTAGAGGGAAATATATGAGTTAAGATATTTATTAGTGTTTATACAAACAAGATGCAACCACTGATTCAAAAATAGGAGGGTATTTTCCTCAATGAGAATACATTCTTTAATAGGACTCTACTTGAATAAGAATTCCATACAAATAGAATATATATACTTAACACAAGAAAGGAAGGATTTTACATTACACAAAACAGACATTCAGTTGGTTCAATCATGGTAAGCTACCCTTCCAACCGAATACTTATATTTATTACAAATATTGCAGTCAGTTCAGTATATGCCAACAATCACAGAGTTTTAACATTTAGTAGCACGAAGCACACTTAACTGTTTCCAAAGGGATATGTAATGTAGTTTTCATTTCAGAGGAATGGAAGTGACTGAATTACTGTCTGCTCTTTAATGTTTCAACTAACCTGTGAAAAGAAAATGAACAGTTTCATAAAATTAACCTCAAACTTTCAGGTATAAAACATGATCATTTATAGTAGGTTTTATACTGGAAGTGGATTCCAAAGCACTTTAAATGATGAAAGCTAAGATAGTTATATCAGAAGAATAAAGTTATGGACTCAATTTCGATGAAGGCCTCTCTTAGCTTTTACTTTTATCTATGCTCTGAATGAATAAAAAAAAAAAAAAAAAAGACCAAATATCTACATTCCAGGCTGTAACTACTGCAGCAAGGCCAGATGTGGATAATTCAGAGGTGAAAACTATTCTCAGTCCTCATGGAGCTGAAAATCTAATGAGCAGATCACAAATCAATTATAAGACAGTATAACTACTACATTACTACTGGTCTGTGACAAGGATACCTACATGTGCAGTAGGCATTGGGCACGGAGAGGTGCAAGGAAAGGTTCTTGAGAAGAAGACAGTCTTAATCTAAGTACTAAAGGATAAGGAACTGGAGGATGAGGTAAAGAAGGAAAAAAGCTAAAAAAACAAAAAAATGGCAGAGAGGTGGCTTATCTAACTATAATCAGGTGGGTGTGGCTGAAATAAAAGCCAATGTATATGAAGACCAGTGGAAGAAAAGGCTTGAGGAACTTAATTTGATATGCTGCTAAGTAATCTGAATTTTGTCCTTAAGACTAAAGGGAAATCACACATATGCACACCTGCACACACAAACAAATGCACAAATGGCTTCTAGAAACATGATACTTAACCATTCCATTGCCTCATCAAGGCCAGTGCCTTTGGTTGCTGAAGTTTTGAATATTTGCCATTTTCGGTCCTTCAATGCAGGTAACCCAAGTGAATTTGCCATCTCTGAGGGAGTCATGGCCTGCTCCATGTCCTGCTTATTTGCAAACACCACCAAAATGGCTTTTCTCAGCTCTTCTTCCTAAATAAAATAGAAGCTACTTAATTTTTTCTCATCAATTTGCCCCCTTCAATTTGGGGGAAAATGCTAACAAAATGCTAACAAATGCTAACAAAAACATTATTTTAAAAGTATATTTCCTAATTATGAATATATGATGTTCTTTATAAATTATTTGAAATTACAGAGAAGAATGAAGAAAACAAGCTTCATCCATAATCCTATCTTCCAAACATGATCACTGTTAACACTGTGGGTATTTTCTATTGCTTTGTAATTTAGATACTTATAGTTTATTTAGTAAATACATTTACATATTTGAATATCAATATATATACACACAGTTCTATACTCTGCTCTAAAAAAATAAACATTTGGGCCACCTGGGTGGCTCAGTTGGTTAAGCGTCCAACTGTGGCTCAGGTCATGATCTCACAGTTTGTGAGTTCAAGCCCTGCATCAGGCTCTGTGCTGACGGCTGAGAGCCTGGAGCCTGCTTCCAAATCTGTCTCCTTCCCTCTCTGCTCCTCCCCTGCTCACACTCTCTCTCTCAATAATAAATGAACATTAAAAAATATTTTTAAAAAATAATAAACATTATACCATGGATATTTATCCAAACAACCAAAATTTTTTCAAAAAAAAAAATTTAATGGGGCGCCTGAGTGGCTCAGTTAAGTGTCCAACTTCAGCTCAGGTCATGATCTCGCGGCTCGTTTGTTCAGGCCCCACATCAAGCTCTCTGCTGTTAGTGCAGAGGCCACTTAGGATCCTCTGTCTCCCTCTTTCTGTGCCCCTCTCTCACACACGCACGTGTGCACTTGCTCTCAAAAACAAACATATGAAAATATTTTTAAAAATTTTTAAACAAAAAAATTTAATGGTTAAATATACTCTGCACTATGAATGCATGCACCATACACTAACTG
Source organism: Felis catus (assembly GCF_018350175.1). NCBI lineage: Eukaryota > Metazoa > Chordata > Mammalia > Carnivora > Felidae > Felis > Felis catus. The sequence continues at coordinate 121,835,059 of NC_058374.1, forward strand.
TTCTCCAGAAATTCTTACTAGATTCTTTTTCCTTGACTACTATAGAAACCTAAGGGATGCAGTCATTACACAGAAATCTTTTTCTTTAACAAATTCTCTAAAAATAGAATCAGAGTATGAATTTTTTTAGGCTCCTATTATATGTATTAATAAACTGCTTTCAGGGCGCCTGGGTGGCTTGGTCGGTTAAGTGTCTGACTTCGGCTCAGGTCATGATCTCACGGTCCGTGAGTTCGAGCCCTGCCATCAGGCTCTGTGCTGACAGCTCAGAGCCTGGAGCCTGTTTCAGATTCTGTGTCTCCCTCTCTCTCTGCCCCTCCCCTGTTCATGCTCTGTCTCTCTCTGTCTCAAAAATAAATAAACGTTAAAAAAAAAAAAATTTTTTTTAAATAAAATAAACTGCCTTCCAGAAAGGTTTTTAACAATTTAGACTCCACCAACAGTGTATAACAGTACCACTCTTCAATGCAGCCCTGAAAGAATTAGAAATATGTATCTATGTATAGTATATTTTTCCAAACATAGCATGTCATTAAATGCTTATTTATTACCAGAGTATAAGAAATGCAAATATTATTAGAATATAGTTTTCTCTTGTGCACTGCAGATTCATTCCTTCTGTTCAGTTTTCTATTTATTTGCAAAAGGTCTTGATATGATTAAGAACACAAATCCTTAGTCACTGGTTATGAAACTATGTCCTGGTTCCCTGCTTTACCCTAAGTTGTATTTGCGAGGTTTTTGTTTGTATTAATATAATTAAATCTATCTTTTCTAATTCCTTCCAATCCTTTGATTTAGAAGGACCTTCCCTATCCAGAAATTTTAAACATATTCACTTACATATTCTTGGAGTTAACAATTTCCATTCTTTACATTTCATTCTTACTCCATTTAGAATGTATTTTTGCATACAAAAATGGGAAAACTTAAATTGATTTATATGCCTGTAAGTTTTAATGCAATAGATAATAGACCCGACTCACATGCTATATGTACTTTACATTATATATATTGACTGAAACAAGTTACTTCCTAAAAATGAATATAATTTTTAGTTCTTTCTCATGATTATACAAGTCAAATTCTAATATCACAAATAATAAACCAGCACAAGAATTACAAACTTAAGTTAATAATCCATTTCCTTTATGCAGTACTTTATATGATAAAAATCAATTATACCATGTGACTTACACCTAAACAAACCTTTTTTTAAAAATCCATTATACTAAAAGCACTTAAATGGTCCCTTAAAATTCCTTATACTTGAATTTGGTCTAAGAAGCTCTTATGATAAATATGATGCTATGTTGTAAAAAAAATTAAGCAGAAGTTTGAAACTATTAGGTCTTCACTTTATAACTCAGCCATTAAGTCAGTAATCAGGAAATCAGAAGTCTAAAGCATTCTCAGAAAGCTTCTATGTAGGTAATCAAATGGCCTAGAACTTAAACATTCAGTGATTGGATACTTCAGAATCATAGTTTTGGTAGGAAAAGGAAACTTAGGTATCTAATTTTCTCAAGCATAAGGCAATGTCATTATTACTTAAATTAACCGTTAGTACATATGAAAAGCTTATTTAGCAATTGGAGATTTTTTTGAACTTTTGATTATTTAATGCATCCTCTGAATTCAGTTAGCCAATAAATTTTTATTCTATAAACTTCAGTGAATACAATGTATTGAGTTTTTAGTAAGTGCTATACACTGTTCTACACATCAGGGATATTAGGGTAAACTCAAAGAACTTACATTTTAGGTTGGGAGATTTATATAAGTAAACAAATATATTTTAAAATAAAGGAAAGAGGGGCACCTGGGTGGCTCAGTCGGTTAAGTGTCCCACTCTTGGTTTCAGCTCTGGTCATGATTCCAGGATCATGGGATCAAGCCCCATGTTGGACTCTGCACTGTGTGTGGAGCCTGCTTAAGAGTCTCTCTTTCTCCCCCTTTGCCCCTCTCCCCAACTCATGCTCTCTGTCTATAAAATAAAAAATTTAAAAAGAAAAACAGATTTTAAAATAAATTAAATTAAATTATGGAAAGAAACAGTAAGTGGTACAAAAAATAAAGTAGGATAAGTTTAGAAAATAACTGAGCTTCCTCTCTGGAACAGAAACATGACATAAAACATGTCAAGAAGGAGCCATGCAGATTTGGAGGAAAAGCACTACAAGCAGAAAGATGAACAAGTGCGAAGAGCCCTCAACCAAGTGTCCAGTGTGCTGGCTCAGTGTATCCAAAGAACAGAAAGGTCAGTATGGCTGAAACACTGGAAACACAGGCAAGAGTAAAGAACAATAAAGCTGGAAGAGGTAAACAAGGATCAAAGTTGTGCCAAATACCCAGAAATTCTAAAACAAACAAATATGCTTACTATGTATACCCTTATCTGCTTCTCTAAGCTAATTTATACAACTAGAAATACAAGTAGAAACAGAACATTCTATAGAAAGCACTTCATAAAAGTAACTTAGAATAGTTCCTTCAGTTTAGAAAGAGTCCAGCTCTGAGCTTCCTAGAAATCAAGGAACCTAGTTTAAAGTTACAAGGCTGGATTCTTTGTTTCTCTTTTGTTTTGTTTTGTTTTTGGTCTCCATCCCTCTTTCCAATAGAATTTCTGGAATAGGAAATAATTTGCATAAAAGAAAATGATACTAAAGGCATGAGGGGAAAAAAAATTCCTGCTTTCCTTTTCATTATTCCTGCATGTGGTAATAATGAGAGCAGCAAGCAAATGTAAAAGATTTCCCCACATCTGAATAAAGTTTTCTTACCTCCAACATGGCAACTAACTCTGATTTGGAAATGCCAATTCGGTCTCGGTCACAACTGTCCACCACATAAATGACTGCATCTGTGTTTGAATAGTAACATCTCCAGTACGGCCTAAAGAAAATTCAGCAAGGGAGAATATATTATTATTTGAAAGAAAAAGAACCTGCTATGTTAATTTATGTGCTAGAACTTGGCAATGATGGGAGGTGGGGGGCTTATATGCCAATCTTCCCCACCCATGAAAGAATTAATGCCATAATGATTCACTGTTTCTGAAGGATATGTATCACATCCTTCAGATGGGATGGGGGTGGAATGATAAACATTAAATCACAGGATCGAGGAGTTTCAGACTTCAGGCTAAGAGAAGACATTTATAATCAACCTAAATCACTAAATGTACTAAGATAAAGTTATACCAGACCTTATTGTTATATCTTATAAATCTTTAACTAGGAACTCCTTAAGAAATGGGTTCTTAAAAAAACTTTTAGTATGATTTTATATAACAGACATTAAGTTGATTACTAAAGACTTCATGAGGTAGAAATGGCTAAAATTAGAGAGGGCCTCAAAAGTGGTTCAAAAAATAAAACAAGTTAGGGGCACCTGGGTGGCTCAGTTGGTTGGGTGTCTGACTCTTGATTTTGGTTCATATCATCATCTCACGGTTCCTAGAATCGAGCCCCACATTGGGCTCTGCACTGACAGCACGGAGCCTGCTTGGGATTCTCTCCCCCCCCCCCCCGCCCCTCCCCCACTTGCACTCTCCCTTCTCTCAAAATAAATAAACTTTTTAAAAAATAAATAAAATGAGTAAAAAAGGCAGCAGGATATTTGGAGACTGCACTACCCATGTTTTAAGATGGCAGGCACCACAGTGAGCAACCACTGACAGTCACCAAACATTCACAGTTGCCATGCCAAGCACAGAATGCTAGGCAGGAGACCTGCGTTCCAGAAGGCATCTATGTTCACATTAAACACTAAATGGTGGGCTGAAAGGTATTTTTATAAAACCCAAAACAGTCTGTCTTATAGACAAAGTGACTGACTAAATGAGGATTTTTAGTTAAAAACTCCCCAAGTAATTAGGTCTTGGGATTTTCCTGAAAATTTTTTTCATTTAGGTGGTATCTGGAAAACTGGCTTCCTTAAATTTTAATTCAATTGAGAGAACAGGAAATTCTTCCTTATTTTAAATTACAAAAGAGGGGCATTTAGGTGGCTCAGTCGGTTAAGTGTCCGACTTTGGCTCAGGTCATGATCTCACGGTTCGGTTCGTGAGTTCGAGACCTGCATTTGGCTCTGTGCTGACAGCTCAGAGCCTAGAGCCTGCTTCAGAATCTGTGTCTCCCTTTCTCTCTGCCCCTCCCCTGCTCACACTCTATCTCTCAAAATTAAATAATTGTTAAATTACAAAAGAAGACATATTTGGGTTTACTGCTCTTCACCCTTCAAGGGCCAATAAACATTCAATACTAGAAAGTAATCTGGTCTTTGTACCATACCTGATACTTGTCTGTCCTCCCAAATCCCAGACTTGGAATTTAAGGTTTTTGTATGTTACTGTCTCAACATTAAATCCAATAGCTAGAAGAGAAATCAAAATCAGTAGTATATGTAGACTAATGCATTCTACCTTCAAAGTATCCAATCTAACTGCATCTTAGCAATTAATGAATTACCACTGAATCACATTACTGGTTGAAATATTATTCCATTTAATATAAAACAGTTGTGCTACACACACACAAACACACACAATCAATTAGCAAGATCAGTACCACTTTCAGATTATATAAGAATCCTGTTACCTCTACAAATACAGAATTTTTAGCTCAGTGGGAAGTCTACTATGTTAAACTCTCCATATAATACAATCCTGGCATACAAAAGTGTTCAGAAAGTTATGCTTAGAAAGAACAGATGTAGATGTATTACAAAAAAAAAATGGAATTTTGATAGGTAGCAAATATAAATGGAACAAAACCAAGAAAGCCAACATTTTAAGCTTCAGTGGTTAAGGATTCAGCAAAAGCTGTATACCACTTTATAGAAACTGGGTTCTCTAAGGGTAGCAATCTCACAGACTCTCTGCAGACTTCCTCAAGAGCTCATTTGTATAAGGTCATGGTTGGATGCTCAGATGGGAGGTGTCTCATCTCTTTTCCCTGCCATTCTTTTTAGGTGGAGGTGTGGCACCATATGGCTAAGGCAGGATACTTCTATTTTCATTGAAAGGAACCTAAGGAAAGGTGGAGAAGATGCTGAAAAATTTGGATTAATAAGATTTCATAATCTTGGGGCACCTCGGTGGCTCGGTCAGTTAAGTGTCTGATTTCAGCTCAGGTCATAATCTCACAGTCCATGAGTTCAAGCCCCATGTCGGACTCTGTGCTGACAGCTCAGAGCCTGGAGCCTGCTTTGGATTCTGTGTCTCGTGCTCTCTCTGCCCCTCCCCTGCTCATGCTTTGTCTCTGTCTCAAAAATAAATAAAAACATTAAAAAAAAATTTTTTTAAATAAGATTTCATAATCTTAAAACAAAGTAAAAAATGACATAGCTATAACTGGACAATTTTTGTTTTAAGTTTAAGTCTACATTGGTAAATGATGCTAGTAAGTTTACATAAGTATGCCTATCACAACTAAAAAGTAACTATAGTAAACCTGAGTGGAAAATTAAAAAGCAAGTATATGAACCGCTTCTCGGCCTTTTGGCTAAGATCAAGTGCAAGTACATGATGTGTCCCTTAGAATTAGGTAGGAGTGTAATCACCATATTTACCTCGATAACACTTTTTATATGCAAAGGACAAGGGTGGGCTGTAAAGTGTGTTCCCTGAAATGCAATCCACTGGGCTGTGTGCACTGCAGGGGCCACCAAGACTTAACCACTGCAGAGATGGGCAATTTTGAGAAGCAAAAATCAAGGGAACTGAAATTTACTGATGGTGGCAAAAATAAATCAGATGCCACAGAGTTTAAAAGGTTCTTCTTTCATAAAAGCTAGACCTTTTTCTCTTTTAATCTGGAAATTTAAATACTACTAAATATAGAAATACCTTGCATGACAGTGATTTTAGAGGCATAATTTAAAATACTCTTCAACAAACTCTTAAACTTAGTTTAATATATTAATCTTCTCGAAGTCAATTCAGGCCAACAAATAAAAAAAGTATAAATAATAGTTTTCTCATGTAGTAAAACAGGGTTATTTGAGAATATTCCTCTAAGATATCAACTGATTTAAAGTTGAGGTGTTTCTTTTCTTGATATTTTCAGGTACCAGATTAATTCAACAGTCAATCTCTTCAACTCAGATCTTTAAAAGCAATGAATTCCTTAAGAGAAACAAATCTTATTAAAATAATAACAAATAGGGGCACCTGGGTGGCTCAGTCTATTGAGCGTGATTGAGCGTCTGACTTCAGCTCAGGTCACAATCTCATGGTTCGTGGGTTCGGGCCCTGCATCAGGCTCTGTGCTGACAGCTTGGAGCCTGGAGCCTGCTTCAGATTCTGTGTCTCCCTCTCTCTCTGCTCCTCCCCTACTCACATTCTGTCTCTCAAAAATAAATAAAGTTTAAAATACATATATATATAAATAGTAACATACGGGGGGAAAAAAAGCACTTCAGATGCAATAGTATCACTTAACATCTATATGATTCTTTAAACAGGTTTACAAAGTATTTTATATATTTCACTTATTCCCCCCTCAAAGTCAGTGGGTATATTTATTATCTTCATTTTATCAATAAAGATACTAGCCCTCAATAAGATTAAGTGCCTTAACTCTATCCAACTTTTAAAATTAGCTTTAAACAGCAAAACCCAGCCATGCACAGGGGTTTACAAAATGCCTCTAAATTTATGAAAAATGTTATCAATATTATGCCCACACTAGAAGTTTACAAACCTTAACATTAACTTATTATATGAATTACTTATTCAGAAATAAAGTTATGTTAGATGGAAAACAAAAACCCCTACAATTTGTTTATCATACTAACACTTACTAGGAATCGTAGTAACGACTTCTCCAACCTGTAATCTGTACAAAATTGTAGTTTTTCCTGCTCCATCTAATCCCAAAATTAAAATCCTCATTTCCCGGGTTCCAAACAGACTGGAAAAAATACTTGAGAAAAAGCCACCTGAAAAAAATAATAAAAGAAAAAATGTATTATCATTTTCTGAACTAGGTCCACAGAACATTTAATCTCGCCCTTTTTAAGCTATACCAGGGGTGCCTGGATGGCTCAGTTGGTTAAGCATCAGACTCTTGATTTCGGCTCAGGTCATGATCTTCTCAGGTTCATGAGATCCAGCTCCAGGTGGGCCTCCGCACTGGGCCTGGAGCCTCCTTAAGATTCTCTCCCTTGGGGCGCCTGGGTGGCGCAGTCGGTTAAGCGTCCGACTTCAGCCAGGTCACGATCTCGCGGTCCGTGAGTTCGAGCCCCGCGTCAGGCTCTGGGCTGATGGCTCAGAGCCTGGAGCCTGTTTCCGATTCTGTGTCTCCCTCTCTCTCTGCCCCTCCCCCATTCATGCTCTGTCTCTCTCTGTCCCAAAAATAAATAAACGTTGAAAAAAAAAAAAAATTTAAGATTCTCTCCCTTTCCCAGGACCCCTCCCCCACTGTCACAGTCTCTCTCTCAAGAAAAAAAAAAATTAAAGCTATGCCAAATTAAATAATACTATAGTATTTTCCTTGATTCATAGGTTCATTAAGTTTGCTCCCAATGATATACATTATTCAACACCAAACAAGTAATTACTGATCGTCACTATGTCCTAGATACTGTATTAGGAAGGCACAGAAGATACATTGCAGCATAAGAGAAATAGGACTACCTTCCTCATGAAGCTCACTTTCTAATCATGAGACTATGGATACCTTAGCATGATCTCCTCACAACCCCTAAACACCAAAGGACAAATAAGAATGACACTGGGACAATGAGATCCTTATATATGAAAAGCAATTATTATCATTGTACAGTAGCACCATGATAACTACCTTCAATCACTGAGATTTCTCTGTAAGCAATAGAATTAGCAAAATAAATTGAGGCACAGAAGCCCAAAATAACAAAACCTACTTTTGGCAGAAAACTCATTTAAAAAAATAATAAAGCTACATTCAATGTATATTGAAATATTTCCAGAAAGCTTCCTATATGCAAGGTATTGTGTAATATAAAAGCACTAGTGAACAGAGTAGAATGGTAGTCCTCAGATGCTGGGGGAGTGGGGAGAAATGGGAGAGATGTCAAGGGTACAAACTTTCCTTACAATAGTAGTAATTTCTGGAGACCTAATTAACAGCATGGTAACTACAATTAATAACAATGTATTGTACAGTTGAAATTTGCTAAGAGAGTAGATCTGGAAGTGTTCTCACCACACACAAAAAAGGATGTATTAATTAGCTTGATTACGGTAGTCATTTCACAATGTGTATATATATTATATATATATATCAAAACGTCATACTTAAATATATGCAATTTTGCCATTCATACCTCAAGAAACCTGGAAAAAATTAAAATTAAAAAAATTATCCTTTGTCTCAGCAGGGCCTGCTGGTAACAGATTAAGGTATTGATTCATTTGGATTGTGTTTAAATAAATGGTGATTTAGAGTATTATTCTTTTCACAACAAAATAAAGAAGCTTTTTTAAAATACATTTTTTCTTTAATGATTCCAGAAAAAAGCACTTTGGGCCTTCTCCATCAAAAGCCATTAGAGAAGACTGAAAGTTACATTAACAATATAAAAAAAAGTTGACAACAGAAGCGATGCCACACAATACATGCTTATTTGACAAAGAAATGGCACAATTAAGAGCTGCAAGTCTGGAAAAATGAAGACACCACGGGCCAGAGAACCCTGGGAAAGAAAGTGTAGCAGAAGGGGTGTGACTTGACAAAATCCATAGTACCTTTTTACACCTTAAAAAAAAAACAAAACTGGGGCGCCTGGCTGGCTCAGTAGGTACAACAGGCTACTCCATCTTGGGGTTGTAAGTTCCAGCCCCGTCCTGGATGTAGAAAGTACTTAAAAAGAAAACCTTAAAAAAAAAAAAAAAATGAAAGGAGTTATGGAAAAAAAAGCAGGAAAGCGCCTGTGATATTCCAGGCTAGGTAAATCCCCCCAGAAAACAGTAGAGGAATTAAAGTCAGTCATCAAACGTGCACCATTTGGAGAGGTGTAAACCAGTTTAAAAATCTGCACTTCCATTTGGGCTTCAGCGGGGAGGGAGGCTTCGGTTGGTACTTGTGATGACAATGTAGTTCCCTCAACCAGCACTCCAAAAAAATCGAGATTAAAATTTCACTCACTGACCAGTTATGACCACTACCCTCCCCATTTCCTTCTCCACATTACTCTATTATCTACATGAAAAGCTACAGCAAGCAGGCAAATAAGAAGCGGACTAAAAACATGAGCAACAGTTCCCTTTAGATTTTTTACACTGACGCAGTTCCAGCGACCAGGAAGAGAATCACGCTTCTACTGTGGGGTCAAATCTTATTTTTCACGCAAGAAACCTCAGCGCACCTGCGACTGACAAGTTGCCAAGCTTCCCAAGACTAACTCTGACCCCCAAATCGAGCTGGGTCTGAGAGGGACAGGGAAAAGTTCATGGTCAAGGGAAAGGTCTCGGGGCCGGGTTCCCCCGGCCGCAGCGCCGGGCGGACCTGCGCCGCCCCCGCCCCCTGACCCTTTTGGGATAAAGGGGACAGGAGCGAGGGCAGAGGGAACGCTCGAAGCAGGGTCCACTCCCACAGGCGAACAGCCAAGGTGAGTTAAGTCCTCACCGACCTGCCCCTGAAAAGCTGGCTACTCCGAGCTTCCCAGGCCGACCCCTCTCCTCCAGACCCCGGCCCTCCGGCCGAAGCCCCTCGAGCGCGCCCGGGCGCCCTACTCAGATCCTCACCCATGATGAACCGCCTGTCCGCCCTTGTTGGTGGTTAGAGACAGGCCCCGGCCTCGGCAGCGACTCCTATTCGAGCCTCGGCGCCGCCACCTCTACAAGCCTCGGCCTCCGGCTCCGGCTCCGGCTCGGAAGCGGTTTCCTTGGAAGTCCGGTCCGCCAGCAACTTCCACGTCGGACTCCCGGCGGGGGCGGGAGCGACGGGCCGCTGCGACTACGCGCCGGGAACGGCGACCTGAGCGTCCGCGTCGTCGCTTTCGACAAAAGTCCCGGGCGCGCAAGGTGAAAGCCAGAGGATAAAAAATATTCAAGGACCCCAAGTTTCTCCTGCTTCTATTTTCTTGTTGAAAGGGCTTCCCAAACAGGGAAATTCGAATTTTCCTTTTAAATTCTGACCCCCAAAAGTGGCGAATCTGTCACCCAAAAATTCGAGTTGGGCCTCGATGCAGCAGCCAGTCGACTGGACGCAGGCATCGGGTGCAGCGTGGCAGAAGTTGCAGGTCCTGAAGCGTCCTGCGGGGGCGAAGCACCTTTCCTTGGGTTCTCTCTCCCACACGGAAATAGGACTACGTAATAATAATAGGAAGAGCCCCGCGCCGCCAATGCAAAGCAGCCTTACGCCTGAGGTCGCTAACTGGAGTTTTTTAGTGTCGCATTGGCGTGCTGGGTCAGCGTTAGAGCCCTTCACTCCGTTCTTCCACCTAATTCTGAGCACCTGACCAGCTTTGTGTGCTTGGCAGTGCGGGCGGGCTGGTTCCTTCCAGGGGCGTCTGTCGACAGTAATGCCGGTTTTGACAGGGAATTGTATTGGGAGAAATGAAGCAGTACTTGGACGATGGGAAGAAGGGATTCTCCTAGACTGTAATTTTTTTTAAAGGTTGAGCGTGCGTGTCTTAATTCGTAAAGGTACACAGAAAAATAAACCGATCCGTAGCCACAATACCACAGTTCTCCCTAGAAGTCACCATTGTAAACTCTTTCTTGGGTCTCCTTCCAGATATGGTTTTGGCATTTTATGTTTTTATTTATAATAGGGATTTTCATCCATTCAACAGAAGTTTATGGACTGACTTTTGTTTCAATTTTCAGACCTCTCCAGCTGCCTAGGCATTGAAACTAGACCTACCTGTTGCCCTTGCCTCCCTTCCCCGCTTCTAAATTATAAATTCACAAAATCGTTTCTCTGCCTTTTGGCTAAGATCAAGTGTAGCATCTGTTCTTATCAGTTTAATAAATTCACAGAATTTTTCTTGCAAGGGAAGGTTTTATTTGTTTTTTTATCTTTGTTGTTTTGAGAAGGAGAGAGTTGAGCGACTCTTTATCTGAACACCTGGACCTTTTTTAAGGCTGTGTGTTGTAAGCATTATAATGTGCCAGCTGTTGGACTTCAGTGGGCTGGGATTCCACTGACCTTTTTCTCCTGTTCTTCATCCTCTTCCCCTGCCTGTCTTTGCCAAAATTAGCTTGTCAATATTAGCATTGACAAGCTTGTCAAGATTCGATTGTCACGATTGGCAAATCTTGACCATTGCTACTTAAAATTTTGTCCATGTCAGATTTCCAGTATAATGCATGCAGTTCTGTGAAAATACAAATTCCCTTTATTTTTTTTATTTTTTTTTTAAATTTTTTTTTCAACTTTTATTTATTTTTGGGACAGAGAGAGACAGAGCATGAACGGGGGAGGGGCAGAGAGAGAGGGAGACACAGAATCGGAAACAGGCTCCAGGCTCTGAGCCATCAGCCCAGAGCCTGACGCGGGGCTCGAACTCACGGAGCGCGAGATCGTGACCTGGCTGAAGTTGGACGCCTAACCAACTGCGCCACCCAGGTGCCCCCAAATTCCCTTTAAAGAACTAAAAGGAAGGGCGCCTGGGTGGCTCAGGCGGTTAAGCGTATGACTTTGATCAGGTAATGATATCTCAGTTCTTGAGTTAGAGCCTGGCATGGGGCTCTGTGCTGACAGCTCAGAGCCTGGAGCCTGCTTCAGATTCTGTGTCCTCTCTCTCTGCTCCTTCCCAGTGCACTCTCTTTTCTCCCCCCACCCCCCAATAAACAAACATTAAAAAAAGAGGAACTAAAAGGAAAGGTACGCTGTAAACTTTATATTTGCAGTGTATATTCTGAACCAAATAAGCAAATGAGACCTACCTATGTGAAGACACTGTGTGAATTGAAGTGCTATCTACAAATTTAAAACCATTGTTAATACTATTGGATGGCATGTCAGCCTTTCATAATGTGCATTAAGCACCTAATTAGAAGTCACTTTGGAAACAATAATATGATAAAACACAAACAAAAGGGGAGCCTGTGTGGCTCAGTCCATTAAGCATCCCACTCTTGATTTTGGCTCCAGTCATGATACCAGGATGGTTAGATTAACCCTCATGGGGTCAGCTCTAATAGTGAGTAGCCTGCTTGGCATTCTCTCTCTCCCTCTGTCTTTCTCTCTGTCCTGCCCTCTCTCTCTCAAAATAAATAAATAAAACTTAGGAAAAAAAAACCCTCTGCAATTGGATCAAAACTTTATTTTTTACATTTACCCATTTAACTTTGTTAAGATTTTATCTCATTTCCTGGTTGCATCAAAAACTCTTCTCCATTCTCAGCAAACTTTGACCTAAAGAAAAATCCCAAAATATTAGGATGTTATCTTTAAAGTTTTTCTAGTGTAGATTTAGGACAAATAAAATAACTTTTCTGACCACTTACTGTGTTCAAGGCCTTATGCTACACCTACAACATAGTCTAAAACAGTACCTACTCTCAAGGTTCTAACTTTTAGAGGCACTCATTAACCCAAGAGCGTTTAAGTCCAAAAATGTAAATAATTTTATAAAGTACCTTGGCAAATTTATAAATAACAAAACCATAAACAGCTTAGGGAAACTTAACTAATATTTATTGGTGGTATCTCACTTCTACCTTTTCCCTTCTCTCAATTCTCAATTCCTAAGACTAGAGCAGTTCCTACTTTCATAGGAACACAATTTTCAATGTGTAAAGGTAAGGTTGTGAAAAGTAAGATAACAAAGCTACCATTTTATGTCTCTTTTCTGATATTAACTAAAGACATTACAAAGTAAAGATACTTATCTTTAGGGCAACATCATTTTTCTTTTTTCTTTTCTTTTTTCTTCCTTTTTTTTTTTCAATGTCCTTTTTCAAAATGTAATCATTCCTATTAATATTGGCCTGGTATTACAGTTCCTGCTTACTAAAAAGAGATACTTGAGGAAGCAGAATTATAGCAGCATGCTAGAATTAAGGCTAAATATTTAGTTGTAAGTCTATGTAATTTTATTCTTCAGATAAGCACATAAAATTGACCTCACCTTTCAAGTCGTTGCTCAAATGTCATCCTATTTAAAACTGCAACCCACCCAACATCCTCCTTATCCTGATTTTTAAAATTTTTTGAACGTTTATTTATTTTAGAAAGAGACAGAGACAGTGTGAGCTGGGGAGGGGCAGAGAGAGGGAGAGACAACATCCGAAGCAGGCTCCAGGCTCTGAGCTGTCAGCACAGAGCCCAATGCAGGGCCGGAACTCACAAGCTGTGAGATCATGACCTGAGCTGAAGCCAGACACCCAACCAACTGAGCCACCCAGGTGTGCCATCCTCATCCTGATTTTTTAAAAGAACTTGCCAGTAAACATAATTTACTTGTCTATTATGCCTATATTTTGTCTACTTCCTCTGACTAGAATGTAACATCTATGAATGCCAATATTTTTGTTTATTTTGTTCACTGCTTTGTCCTAATACTTGGGCACTAAACATATTTGTTGAGAGAATTTGCTGAATTATAAGTTTTTAAGGCCAATGCCATAAGCATTAGTTAACATAAACATATATTGTGCAATATTATTAAACTTGTTTCCTAAAGTAGGCATATCTAAACCACCTGTCATAGTTTGATAGAGGCCAAACTATCATATTCAGATAAAGAAGGTTGTTGGGGCACTTGGCTGCTTCAGTCAGCAGAGCATCCAACTCTTGATCTCAGGGCTGTGAGTTTAAGCCCCGCAATGGGTGTGGAGCCTACTTAAACAAAAGTTGTCATATTTGAGAAGAAGCCACCAGGTGGTGGTATTGCTTCATACTAATTCTCCATAGACTGAGATCAATTGGTCCAATTTATCAAAAGCTGAGTGGACAATTTAATCCTTTTCAAATCTCATGGTCCAATAATAATTAACTGAATTTTAAAATGTGAATGTTTTAATGCAGTCCAAGCAAGCAATACAAGCTCAAAACTCCTTTGACTCTAAAATCACAATAAGATCAAGTAAGTTCAGAATTTTAAAGCTAGGAGGAACCTCAATTCCTCAAAACCACCTCAATTACAGATGTAGTAGAAACAACCTAAGAAACAGCCAGGAAAGCAACCATCATCATTTGACTTCCAGGCCTGGAGTAACTAGATTATGATGCTTTCTGTAACTGAACCATGATCTATCCATTCGGTAAATTGATATTCATACACATGACCATGATTCAAGAATCTGTAGTTTCCAAAGCTGGAAACTAAACATTTCTATATGTTCCATTACCTTGTGGAAGTTACATTCTTTTGCTCAGATCTTATTCTATGAAGCAGAAACCTGTGAAATATAATAAGTATATGATAAATATAAGCTTCAAAAGGGCTTATCATACTGTGTATTTATAATTGTATTTTAAACTAAGGAGCATTTTGGGGTGTCTGGGTGGCTCAGTTAGGCATCTGACTCTTGATTCAGCTCAGGTCTTGATCTCAGTGTTGTGAGTTCAAGCCCACACTGGGGTCCACACTGGGCATGGAGACTACTTAAAAAATAAAAATCAAAATAAACTAAGAAGCATTTTGAAATCATAACTAGGTGTGTGATTTTCACAAAGCAAGATTTAGATTATATTTCACATGTTTCCTTTCAATGACATGCACTTTGCCAACATTGAAGAGTTTCTCTTTAAAGGTTATTGAGATGTAATTCACATACAATAAAATTCACAATTTTTAAATGTTTATTTATTTCGAGAGATAGAGAGAAAGAGAGTGCACTCAAGTGAGGGAGGGGCAGAGGGAGAGAGGGAGGAAGCGAGAGAATCCCAAGCAGCCTCCTCACTGTCAGCACAGAGCCCGTCGCAGGGCTAGAACTCACAAACTGTTGATTATGACCTGAGCTGAAATTAAGAGTCAGACACTCAACCAACAGAGGCACTCAGACACCCCTACAAGTCACAATTTTTAAAAATATTTTAATGTTTGTTTATTTTTGAGAGAGGGAGAGAAAGAGAGAGTATGAGCGGGGGAAGGGCAGAGAGAGAGCGGGACAGAGGATCTGAAGCAGAGAGGCAGATGCGGGGCTTAAACTCACAAACTGTGAGATCATGACCTGAACAAAGTCTGATGCTCAACCGATTGAGACACCCAGGCACCCCCAAAATTCACAATTTTTAAGTGTACATTAAGTGACTTTTAGTATATTCACAAGGTTTGCAAAGATCACCCAAATTTCAGAACATTTTCATCACCCTAAACAAAAACTCTGTACCCATTAAGCAATAATAACTTCCCAGTCCACCCCTCCCCTAGCCTCTTATAACCTGTAATCTATTTTCTGTCTCTATGAGTTTGCCTATTCTAGATATTTCATATAAGTGGAACCATACAACATTTGTCCAGTATTTGTCTCATTTTACTTAGCATGTTTTCAGAGTTCATTCATGTTATAGCATTTATCAAATACTTCATTCCTTTCTACGACTGAATAATATTCTGTTGTATATGCCATGTTTTGTGTATTCAACAGTTGATGGACATTTGAGTTGTCCTCGTTTTTTGGCTATTTGAATAATGGTGCTATGAACGTTTGTGTACAAGTTTTTGTGGGAATATATGTTTTCAGTTTTGTGGAGTATAAACCTAGGAATGGAATTGCTGAATCATATGGTAACTCTTATGTTTAACTTTTTTTTTCTATGTTTAACTTTTTGAGGAACTACCAAACTGTTTTCCAGCTGCATTGTTTGCTGAAACTGTTTTCCACGATTTTAACATTTGCATCAAGAATGTTTCAGGGTTCTTATTTTTCACATACTCACCTATACTTCTTTTCCACTTTTTAAATTCTAGCCATCCTAATAGGTGTAAAATGGTATCTCATTGGGGTTTGTTTGTTTGTTTGTTTGTTTGTTTCTGAGTAGGCTCCATACCCAGCATGGAGCCCAACCTGGGACTTGAACTCAGAACCCACATCAGGCTCTGTGCTGACAGCTCAGAGCCTGAAGCCTGCTTCAAATTCTGTGTCTCCCTCACTTTCTGCCCCTCCCCTGCTCACACTCTGTCTCTTTCTCTCAAAAATAAATAAATGTTAATAAATTTTTTTAAGTATTCCTGATGACTAGTGATGCTGAACACCTTTTCATGTGCTTATTGGCAATATCTATATTTTCTTTAGAGAAATGTCTACTCAAATCCACTGCCTAATTTTTAATCGAGTTATTTGTCTTTTTTATTGTTGAGGTGTAAAAGTTTTCTGTATGTATTCTGGATATTATAACTTTATCAAATATGTAATTACAAATACTTTTCCAATCCTGTGAGTTGTCTTTTCAGTTTGTTGATAGTGTCCTTTGATGCACAGCTTTTAATTTCGATGAAGTCTGTCTTACCTATTTTTTCTTTTGTAGTGTGCTTCGCATGTCAAATCTAAGAATCTACTGCCTAATCCAAACTCATGAAGATTTACACCTATATTTTCTTCTAAAAGTAAAACAAACACCCCTAAATCTGGTTCACTTTTCCAACTCCCCTATTTCTTTGCTCAGTGATCCAAATTCTATCTTGCCTTACCATCTCTGGTTAATACAGACTTGCTCCTTCTTCTGGCCCTTCACAGTGACCAAACCCTTCCCATTCTTCCTTTACTTCCTACTCTTAGACAGTAACCACTTAACTGATCCATCTTTTTCTCCCCACTCTCAAATACCCCTAAACATCACCATTTTGCATCTAATTAAAGTCTAGCATGTACTAGGTACTCAATAAACGTTAACTGAATAAAACTCATGTTAATCTCTCTATCATAAGCCTTTAAAACTCATTGCACAAAGATGTTTATAACTGTTGGTTACTTACTTTTACAGAAGACTGTGGGGTTCTTAAGGGCAAGGCCTTTCTTACTCTTCTATGTATCCCCAATGTTACCATGTTGAAGTTCAGTAAATGTTTGTTGAACTCATAAATGGATGAGGCCTGAGCTTCTTAACATGGTATTCAAAAACTTCCACAGTTCAATCCAACTTACTATCTCTCTCCAGTTTAGGCAAAAATTGTGAATTGAGGTTGGGGGGTGGGGTACTCACTGTTTCCAGGACCCTCTAGATTTTAGTTCTAAAGTAAAGTTTACCACTATTATCAGAGAAGACACCTACTGCTCTGTAGTTCTCTTCCTCTGCAAAATGAAGGATTGGACCACATTAGAGCTTCTCAGACTTTAACATACACACAAAGCACCCAAAGACCTTGAACATGCAAGATCAGATTCTGATCCTGTGTTTCTACTAGCTCCCAGGGGATGTTAATGCTAATGGTCCACAGACCGGCCACCCTTCAAGTAATTATAAAATTTTGTCCTCTGCAACCTTTTTAATATCTTCTGGACATACCTTCTGCATGACTGACACTATACCATTTTGTATATTGCCTCTCCTTCCCTGGGATGCTTTCTCCATTTATTTCCTCCTATTTGAATCCAACCCATCTTTTCAGGATCTTACTCCTGGGCAAAGCTTTCTCTGACTGCTCTAGTGCCCCTACTCAATCTTTTTTTACTCTACTAAAGTATCCAGGGAGCCTGGGTGGTTCAGTTGGTTAAGCATCATATTCTTGATTTTGGCTCGGGTCATGGTCTCACTGTTGGTGAGTTCAAGTCCCACATTGCACTGTCAACATGGAGCCTGCTTGGGATTCTCTGTTTCCCTCTCTCTGTCCTACTCTCGCTCATTCACACTCTCTTTCTTCTTCTCAAAACAAATAAATACTCATTAAAAAATTATAAAATAGCCCCGCGTCAGGCTCTGGGCTGATGGCTCAGAGCCTGGAGCCTGTTTCCGATTCTGTGTCTCCCTCTCTCTCTGACCCTCCCCCGTTCATGCTCTGTCTCTCTCTGTCCCAAAAATAAATAAACGTTGGAAAAAAAATTAAAAAAAAAAAAAAAAAAAAAAAGGGGCGCCTGGGTGGCGCAGTCGGTTAGGCGTCCGACTTCAGCCAGGTCACGATCTTGCGGTCCGGGAGTTCGAGCCCCGCGTCAGGCTCTGGGCTGATGGCTCAGAGCCTGGAGCCTGTTTCCGATTCTGTATCTCCCTCTCTCTCTGACCCTCCCCCGTTCATGCTCTGTCTCTCTCTGTCCCAAAAATAAATAAACGTTGGAAAAAAAATTTAAAAAAAAAAAAATTATAAAATAAATAAAGTATCCATTATTGGTGCTTCATGTTTGACCCATCATCTACAAATAATTATTGGTTAACATTGTTTGTATGTGAGTACCCAGTTATATCCTTCTTTTTCTTTCTTATGAGGCTCAACACAATGCCTCACATGTAGGAAGTACTCAACAAATCATTGTTGAATAAATGAATGAATGAATGACTCACTTCAGCATTACTACTCCAGAGAGAAATCAAATGTTTTACTGTACTATATTGTTCTTTTCCAGAATATGGAGGAAAGAGCCAATATGGAATTTCCCCAGTCTACCTAAATGAGGCAGTTCAATCTAAACAACAATTTGATCTTTTTAAAAATAAATGATATTAAAATATCTAAAATGAATTTATATTAAAATTCAAATTTTTCCCTTTAGCTTCTGAAACAATGAAATTTGCTACCTCTGTTTCTGTCCCAATTTCCAAAACCAAATGCACATAATATATTATATGAGAAATATAATGAGAGCTTCACATTATGTGGAATAAAAGATTGGTCCTATAGAGTATGAATTGGTATTTTATCATGATTTCAATATCCTGGTTAAACAACCTGCTTTATGCCCAATGCCATGTTGCATATCAAATAATAAAGTAAACTCTCTGGTGAAAAACAAAGAATCCTTCTTATTGATATAGAGAAGTTGTTTTAAAGTTAAAATAAGGAAGTTCTTTGAATATTGCCTAACTCACTGTTGTGGGAAAAAAAAAGTTAGAAGCATTTCAGAACAAAGTACCCTATTTTGCATTTCTATTAAAGTTTTTTTCTTAACTTGCAAAATTGTTTCATAAACTAGACTTTAACTCAAATATCAATTTATCATTTTTGACAAGAGAAAAGAGCTATATTGTATATTATCAAGTTTTTGACCAGAGAGATGTTTGAGTTATAAGTTATCAGACTGTAAAACTTCTTGATAGACTGTGAAACGACAGCTCCACAAATGTAGAGCACTTTAATCATGGTTATGCGTAAGGCATAACACTTCTGCAAAATGCTGGAAAACGTGAGCTAAGTGAGTACAACTAGTAAAAGTGCTGTATCACTTGAATGGAGATATTAGTCTTACTTTTAGTAGGTTTTAGTAATCTAAATCAGTGTGTTTTATTTCAATTCCAAAGGATTTCCATTCTTAATTTAGTTTACCCACTTCTGATGGGAACGTCTCTTCACAAAATAAATAATAAAGTGAAAAGTCTCAGGAAGCAGACATTAATACTGATTTTTAATTATCTTTATTTTATTTAGTTCTCTAGCTCTAAGAAAATATTTATGGGAAGAGGTTATTTTTAGCTCAGGCTTTGCAAAGCTCTCTGTCACCTCCCAATCTGAGTTCATCAGAATGAAGCAACACAGAATATACAATTGATGGATACCACAAGGGCTAAGTAGGGGGTTTTGTTATTAAAAATTGTCATCTCCATAGAATCTGAAAGAACATTGAAGATCATTGGGGCCAGTCTCCTCATTTTACAAGTGGAGACACCGCGGCCTTGATGTCACCCAGCTCATTGGTGAGAGTCAGGCTTGAACTCTACTCCTTCTCTTTAATCCATGGTCCTTTCCACCTTTTTAAGTGAGACATAGGAAAACTATGAATGGTAAGAGCATCAAGAAACACACATAAGGGCACCTGGGTGGCTCAGTCGGTTAAGCGTCATACTTCAGCTCAGGTCATGATCTCATGGTGTATAGGTTCAAGCCCCGCATTGGGCTCTGTGCTGACAGCTCAGAGCCTGGAGCCTGCTTCGGATTCTCTCTCTCTCTCTCTCTCTCTCTCTCTCTCTCTCTCTCTCTCTCTCTGTGGGGGAGGGCCCCTGCTCACACTATGTCTCTCTCTCTCTCTCAAAAATAAATAAGAATTTAAAAAATTAAAAATAAATAAAAATTAAATTAAAAAGAAAAAAAGAAACACACTTAAATGAAGGAGGTATCCAGTCTCTTCTGGGCTGTCTGCAGAGCTCTGCCATTTGATCCACACCCCACTCAGCTCTCACTTGGTTGGCCATCCTTGAGAGACTCAAAATTCAACCACTGACTGGAAATTACTAGATGGTAATTACACAAATAGAACTTCTCTAAATGTGTCTCATTACCTGTATTTGTCACTGGGTAACCACATTTTTCCATTTTACTTCATTCCATTTTCATAAACAGCCCTATAAAATATACATTATTATTCTTCCACATTTTAAAGACAAAAAAATTGCAGCTTAGACAGGTTAAGTAATTTACCCAAGGTGCAGAGCTAGAATGTGGCAGAGCTAAGACTGGATCCCGAGCTGTTTGGCATCAGAACCAGGCCTCTTAAGCACTATTGCGGTGTGCTCCTTCTGGGAAAAAAAAACTGATCTACCCAAAATAAGAAACGTCCTTATTATTTATAAAAAGATATGTATATATGAAAATATTTTCATGTTATTTTCTAAATGATGTGTTCTTTTTGTTTTATTTGGGATAGATAGTAATAGTCAATATGAGAGAGTTCAGCCTAATTTATCAGTCATTTTCAATTTAAATTTTATTTTTGCAATGCATAGTTACTTTAAAGATAACATATGTTGGGGTGCCTGGGGGCTCTTGGTTTCAGCTCAGGTCATGATCTTGCAGTTCATGATTTCAAGGCCCTCATTGGTCTCCACACTGGCAGTGCAGAGCCTGCTTGAGTTTCTCTTTCTCTCTCTCTCTCTCTCTCTGCCCCTCCCCTGCTTACACGTACTCTCTCTCAAATAAATTAAAAAACAATTTTAAGTTATACATGTTTATGTATCCAAAAAAATAAATTCAAACAGTACAAAAGTAAAGAATGAAAAAATCTCTCTCCTACTCTGACTTCTATACCCAGAGTCACCTTCTCAAATCAATCACTATAAATGGTTTTGTGTATCCTTCAAATGCATATACACATATACAGGTATGTCTCACTTTATTGTGCTTCATTTTACTGCATGACCCTGGGATCTTGATCTGAGCCAAAATCAAGAGTCAGATGCTCAACTGACTGAGCCACCCAGGCGCCCCCCTCCCTTTTTTTGTGAGAGACAGAGTGCAAGTGGGGAAGGGGCAGAAGGAGGCAGAGAATCTTAAGCAGGCTCCATGCCCTGAGCTGAAATCAAGAGTCCGACCCTTAACTGACTGAGCCACCCAGGCACCCCACATGTGTCTCACTTTAAAGCAAAAGCTAAAAATGATTAAGCTTAGTGAGAAAGGCATGTAAAAAGCCAAGATAGGCCAAAAGCAAGGCCTTTTGTATCAAATAATTAGCCAAGTTGTGGGGCGCCTGGGTGGCTCAGTCAGTTAAGTGTCTGACTTTGGCTCAGGTCATGGTCTCACGATTCGTGAGTTTGAGCCCTGTGACAGGCTCTGTGCTGACAGCTCAGAGCCTGGAGCCTGCTTTGGATTCTGTGTCTCCTTCTCTCTCTGCCCTTCTCTTGCTCTCTCTCTCTCTCTCTCAAAAATAAATAAACACTGGGGCGCCTGGGTGGCGCAGTCGGTTAAGCGTCCGACTTCAGCCAGGTCACGATCTCGCGGTCCGGGAGTTCGAGCCCCGTGTCGGGCTCTGGGCTGATGGCTCAGAGCCTGGGGCCTGTTTCTGATTCTGTGTCTCCCTCTCTCTCTGCCCCTCCCCCGTTCATGCTCTGTCTCTCTCTGTCCCAAAAATAAATAAATAAATAAATAAACACTAAAAAAAATAAAAATAAAAAAAAAATAATTAACCAAGTTGTGAATGCAACAGAAAAGTTCTTAAAGGAAATGAAAAGTGTTACTCCAGTGAACACATAATAAGAAAATGGAACAGCCTTGGGGTGCCTGGCTGGCTCAGGTCAGATCTTGCGGTTTGTGAGTTCAAGCCCTGTGTCGGGCTCTGTGCTGACAGTTCAGAACCTGGACCCTGATTTGAATTCTGTGTCTCACTCTCTCTCTGCCTCTCTCTCTCTCAAAAATAAGTAAACATTAATTTTTTTTTTTAATAAAAGAAAATGAAACAGCCTTATTGCTGATATGGAGAAAGTTTTAGTGGTCTAGAAAGTTTAGTGGTCAAACCAGCCACAACATTCCCTTAAGCCAAAGCCTAATCCAGAGCAAGGCCCTAACTCTCTCCAATTCTATGAAGGCTGAGACAGGTGAGGAAACTGCAGAAGAAAATTTGAAGCTAGAAGAGATTAGTTCAGGGGCACCTGGGTCACTTGACCAGTTAAGTGTCTGACTCAATTTCAGCTCAGGTCATGATCTCATGGTCCGTGAATTTGAGCACCATATCAGGCTCAGTGCCAACAGCTCAGAGCCTGCTTGGGATTCTCTCTCTCCCTCTCTTTCTTCCCATCCCCTACTCCCATGGGTGTGTGCTCTCCCTCTCTCTCTCTCAAAATAAATTTTAAAAAAGAAGAAAAGTTTAGTTCATGAGGTTTAAGGAAAGAAGCTGTCTCAATAACAAAATTACAAGGTGAATAGCAAGTGCCAATATAGAAGCTGCAACAAGTTATCCAGATCCAGCTAAGATAATTAATGAAGGTGACTACACTAAACAGATTTTCAATGTAGACAAAACAATCTTCTATTGAGAAAAGATGCCATCTAGGACTTTCATAGCTAAAGAGGAAAATAAATGCCCGGTTTCAATGTTTCAAAGGACAGGATGACTCTCTTGTTAGGTGCTAATGCAGCTGGTGACTTAAAGTTGAAGCCAATTCTCATTTACCATTCTGAAAATCCAAGGGCCATTAAGAATTATGCTAGATCCTTTCTGCCTGTGCTCTCCCAGTAAACAACAAAGTCTAGATGACAGCACATCTGTTTACAGCATGGTTTTCTGAAGATTTTAAGCCCACTGTTGAGACTAACTGCTCAGAAAAAAATATTTCTTTCGAAATATTACTGCTCACCGACAATGCTCCTGTTCACCCAAAATCACTGATGGAGATGGACAATGAGATCAATGTTGTTTTCCTGCCTGTTGACACAACATTTATTCTGTAGCCCATAGATCAAGGAATAATTTAGACTTTCAAGATTTATTATTTAAGAAATACATTTTGCAAGGCTATAGCTGCCATAGATGGTGATTCCTCTGATGGATCTGGGCAAAGTAAATTGAAAACCTCCTGGAAAGAATTCACCATTCTACATGCCACTAAGAACATTTTTAATTCAAGAGAAGAGGTCAAAATATCATGAACAGGAGTTTGGAAGAAGTTGATTCCAACTCTCAAGGATGACTTTGAGGATTCAAGACTTCAGAGGAGGAAGTAACTGCAGATGTGGTGGAAATAGCAAGAGAACTAGAATTACAAGTGGAGCCTGAAGATGTGATTGAATTGCTGAAATCTCATGGTAAAACTTTAATGGGTGAAGATTTGCTTCTTATGGATGAACAAAGAAAGCGGTTTCTTAAGATGTAATCTACTCCTGGTGGAGATGCTATGAAGATTGTTGACATTACAGCAAAGGATTTAGAATATTACATAAATTTAGTTGATAAAGCAATGGGTTTGAGAGGATTGATTCTAATTTTGAAAGAAGTTCTACTGTGCATAAAATGCCATCAAACAGCATCATGTGCTGCAGAGAAATCATTTGTGAATGGGAGTCAATCAATGTGACAAACTTTATTGTTGTCTTATTTTAAGAAATTGCCATAGCCACCACAACTTTCTACAATCACCAGCTTGATCAGTCAGCAACCATCAATATTAAGGCAAGCAGCAGCAAAAAGATTACAACTCGCTGAAAGCTCAGAGGATGGTTAGCATTTCTTAACAATAAAGTATTTATTGATTAAGATATGTACAGTTGACCCTTGAACAACATGAGTTTGAACTACATGGGTCCATTTATATGCAGATTTTTTTTATAAATACAGTACAGTACTGTAACATATTTTCTCTTCCTTGTGATTTTCTTTTCTTTTCTTTTTAGATACTGAATTTTTTTTAAGTACTCTCTATGCCCAACGTGGGGCTCAAAGTCACAACCCTGAGATCAAGAATTGCACGTTCTGCTGACTGAGCCAGCCAAGCACCCCTCTTCCATGTGATTTTCTTATTAACATTTTCTTTTCTCTAGCTTGCTTTATTGTAAGAATATAGTATATAATGTTTATAACATTCAAAACATATGTTAATCGACACTTGTCAGTAAGACTTCTAGTCAATGATAGGCTATTAGTAGTTAAATTTTGGAGAAGTCAAGTTAAACATGGATTTTGGACTGTATGGAGGGTGGTGCACCTCAACTCCACATTGTTTGTGTCAACTATACATTGTTTTTATATGTAATGTTATTGTACACTTAGTAGACTATAGTATAGTTAAATATAACTTGTATATGCACTGGGAAGCCAAAAACTTCATTTTACTTGCTTTACTGTGATATTTGCTTTATTGTGGTGGTCTGGCACTGAACCTGCAGTATCTCTGAGGTGTGCCTGTATATGTACATTTCCTTCAATATAGATGGTAGCATTATATTTACACTGTTCTGTATGTTTTTACACTTAATGTATCTTGGCAAATGTTCTATATCAATACATGTAAATTTACCTTATTCTTTTTAAACAGTGGGAAATTGTTCCATTGCAGAATAATAAGAAGGTGAAAATTCATTGACATCAATAAATAGTGTTTCTTGGGCTCTATCCTGTATGTGTGACTGGAAGATTTCCAGCCCCACCCTGCAAATCCCACAGATCTATCCTATGAGCCTCCAAGAGATGAAGAGAGATATAGGTGAACCCTCTGGTGCCATCAACAGAGAAGTTTATACCATGCTATTCACAACACAAGACAGCATGGCATTTCTTCCCCTGGTAGTTCCACTAAAACTTTTGTGTCAGAGCAACTTGTCCAGGTCTTGGTTTTGACATGACACATAAGCCCTTCAGATCTGAGTGATAAATAATATGCGACACTCAAAAATGTCTTTCTTCACCAGTAATTCCCTTGGAATAAGTCTTCCTATAGAGTTCCTGGGTCTTTCATGCAAGCAGATCTCTGGTAGACCCTCTTCAGCTAAAGTCCGAATATTCCCAGTTGAGTCCATTTAGTGAGACTGTATTCAGTGGCTCAAGATGAGTCACACATGCCATCCCATCTCCACTGCTAAAAACACACAATGAAGCACTCCTATGGAGTCCCCTTGCCTCACATGAGCCTTATTGGCATGCATGGTGAAAACAGACTTTTATTAATGGACATCAAATTTGACATTTATTAATGGACTTCGAAATTGATGTATTATTGCCATTTACAGCTGAGAAAAGTGAGGATAAGTATAACAGATGGAAAAAAGTGAGTGTGTGGTGTTCAAACAGGGAGCAGATATTAACTGATATTAAAGTTTTCTGTTTCTCCAGACTGCCTTCCCAGGGCTGGGGAACTACTCCATCCGCAGCCATTTCAAGTACAACCTGAAATTAAACTTTTTTAAAGCTTTTTCTTCCTTCTTTCCTCCCTTTCTTTCTTTCTTTCTTTCTTTCTTTCTTTCTTTCTTTCTTTTTCTTTTTCTTTTTTAAAGTAATCTATATACCCAACATAGGGCCCAAACTCATGACCCTGAAATCAAGAGTCACTACCAACTGAGCCAGCCAGGTGCCCCTTCTTTTAAATTCTATGTTCATCATGGGCAGCTATGTGCCCTTGAACACTACACGTTTCATTATTTATTCATCCATTCACTGAACAAATATCATTAAGTCCTGGTGAAAGGCCAACCATTGTGCCTCGTCCTGGGGACTTACCTGCAAAGGAGAAGAATGTGTCAGTTTCAACATATAAACAAGTAAATAAACAAGGTATCTATAGATTGCAATAAATGCTATGGAAGAAATGGGTAGGATAAAGTGATCAAATGTTACTAACTGGAAAGAAGGGGCTATTTTAGATAGAAGGGTCAGGGAAGGTCTTGAAGAAGGTGACATTTCAACTGAAGTCTGAAGGGTGAAAGATGAGAAGGAGCCAGTCATGCAAGGACTAGGGAACAAGTGTCTGGGCAAAGTGGACAGCAGCTACTTGATCTTTCCAGTTCACTTCAGCATGGCACACTGTTGAACTCAAAATACACTTCTCAAATGAAAATGAATTCACATTGCTTTGCCAAGTGCTAAAACATATTTTAAGGCCAACTATTACCTGACCAATTGCTATTTAAAATAATACACTAAATAATAGTTTCTATTATTACATTACTTATTTATCTTTATACATTTTCTAATGTGTATTATAAGGGATAACCTCTATTTGATACTGACTGAGGCAGCATAATATATTCCTTCAACAAATATACATCAAGTCCTACTGTATGCTAGATCTTCTGCTGGACTTTGGTGATGAAATAGTGAAGCAAAGAAAGCTTATGTGAAATGAGTACTGGATTGACATTGGGTTGGGGTCCTTAGTCCCCTCTCCCATCAAGGCAGTTTTCATGTGCTTTATACACATGACCTTCCATATGCAAGTTTATTATATAAATGATTTCACTGATAAAAAAAGAAAAAGATTAGAAAATCACAGGCTCCCCAAAGTCCTTTCTGTAAAACTAGATATACATATTATTGTGGGGAAATTTTTATTTTCCTTAAATTCCTTAAAAGCTACATGTGGACATTATGTTTGAGACGACTCAAGAATCATATGAAATAAAGTGAATTACTTTGCTTGAATGGATGAAAAAGTCATATTTACTTTTAACATAAATAAAACATTTTCCCCTATGGATATAGAACATTAACCGAAGTTCCTTGCCCTTTTAAAACACAAAAACAAAACAAAAACACTCATATTTAATTGTTTCTGATTTTTAAAATTCTCCTTGTCCTATCAGAATTCTCAAAGTACAGTCTACATACATTTTAATTGAATTCTTTTCTCCTTTCAAAATTTCTGACAATCTTTTAAGCAATAAGGAAGGAAATACCAAACTGGCAAAATGTGGGATGTGAAAATGGTGCTATGGGCATGAGAAAACTGCTCCTATTATGTTAGCAAGTTTCGAGTCCTTTACAAAAAAGAAGAACTGGCTTATTAATACCAGTTTTGCTTAGTCATGTATTTTTTTTAAAAGTTATTTTGCAGTTATGTATTGGCTTTTTCGCTGGCATCAACGTGGGAAACAAAGTCACGTGAATTGAAGTTAGTGCTCATTTTATTTCTGTCCTTTTCCTCTTTGACACCTATCTAGGGCATACAGATGTTATGAAATTCATAACAAAGACCTCCAGTCATTTTGGGGAGAAAAATCACACTCCCTTCTTTCGCTTAAATTACTTAGGTTATATTTCTTTCCTTAGACTATGTAAGACCACTATTCCGTGTTATTATGGTGCTTGGTATTAAGTAATGAATTTAGTTGGTAATGAACATGCCAGGTATTAATTGTTGGCCTGTGGCAACATTGCCAAGTAAAGTTATTGTTTCTCGGTCCTTCATTTGGGTGGTCTCTTCTGCTTTCCAGCAAAGGCCCTCCCAGAGCATACATACCTCTGCACTCAGACCCAACTCTGCATTCTCTGGCCCAGTCTCTCAAGTTCTAGATCTTTCTGAGCTCTTTCTTTTGTTTATCCCTAGCTGACTTCCAGCTGCTACAAGACATTCACACTCCAGTATTAGGAAAAAAATTATTAGAAAATGTTCTCCCTGGTAAATACTGTTACTCATTTTCTGAAGTCATGAATAATATGGGGTTTTAGATAGCTAAAGGAGGAGATATTTTCACTCACAGCTTTCTATAGGTACTTTTCAAATTCTACCCCAGAAAGGGCCATCTTTGCTAAATGGATATAAACCCCCTGCCTTTCTTACTCAATGAAACTTGCTTACTCATAGCTCACAAAGTTCCCCTGAAGATGATTAGTAAGCATTATTCCAAAGTTTCAGCAAAAACATTGAGGGAGGCTGCCTAACAGTATTAGATTTAAATTAGTGGTTTGAAAGCAAGTCACGTTGCCTTATCTGCTAGCCAGTGTTTCTACTAAATTAGTTTTTTTCTCACTAACAAGTGCTCATACAAACAAGGAAAAAATAAGAATTCACAAAGAAATATAAGATTAGAACTGAAAGGGACCTTTAGGATAAACAAGGCCAATGTACTCATTTTACAGAGATAACTGAGGCTGCCAAGCCAAGTTATCCAGACTCACTGAGCCAGTGATAGACCTCATTCCTCAATTACAGTGTCTCGTAGCACCATGGTCCTCTCCTTTCTTCCAAGCAGAACATTTTGCAACTACTTGCTTATGTCATTTCGTGATTACAGGAACTCTGGTTTCACTTGCTCCTTACCAGAACAATCAGGCTTATAGTCGGTGCTCAATAAATATTTGTTGAATATCTCTAAACATAGAGTCAACTCTCAGTAAAGATAGAATTGAAAGTTTATTTAGTCTTTTGAACAATTGTCAAGTCATTGTTCACACATTATGTAGACATGTCACTTAAGTTAATCAAGAAAATGTTAGTTTCTACTATAGTAAAATATAAACTTTAAAATCTCAATGGCGTAAGACAAAAGGGCTACTTCATATGTATTTAAATTCTATATGTGATGGATGTCCTATCTCTACCTTATAGCTACTCTACCTGGAACTTAGAGCCTCCAAGGTCATGATGGAAGAGTGAGAGAGCAAGACGGAGGCAGCATACTGGCTCAGAGGGCCTTAAGTCCAGAAGTGGCACACGGCACTTCCACTCAGATTCCTGTGGCCAGAATTGATCATATGGCCCCATGCCCGTGGCAAAAGAGGTTGACAATGTTTTAGGGAGAACTAGCTGTCTCTGCTCGCCATTGTATGAGTTAATTATAATAATAACAATCACCATTTTTTAATGTTTATTTATTTATTTTTAAGAGAAAAAAGGACAGCACTAGTGGGGGAGGAGGCAGAGAGAGAGGTAGAGAGAATCCCAAGCAGGCTCCACACTTGTCTCAGAGCCCGACGAGGGGCTTGATCTCACAAACCATAAGATCACGACTTTGAGCTAAAATCAAGAGTCAGATATTTAACCAACAATTTAGCCATCCAGGTACCCCAACAAGTACTAATCTTTATTGACTACTTACTTTCTGCTAGGTCAAGAGTTAATATGTGCATTATTATATCCACTGCTCCATTTAATTCTTAGTACATGGAAATGAACTTCAGACACTCATTATGCTCAGTTTCCACATGAAGAAATTAAGGGATTGGTTCATTTGTTCAAGATCACAATTGCTAAGTGGGATCAGAGATCTGTACTAATATGTCAGGTGCTAAAGCCTGTGCTCATAGCCACTCTGATTTAATCTCACCTATGTGAGTCATCAGAGTAAGGCTTTGAAGAACAACAGATTGCTTTTAATAGTAAAAATAGAGGATACAAATTATAAAATTCACTTGTGTGATGATAAATAAGCTCAATTTATCCATTCAGTTGAAGAAATGACTATTGTTAATGTCATCAGTAGTGGAGAAAACTGAGATTATGTGCATCCTGATGAACACTGAGAACACAACACACAGCATTTCTGCCCAAAGTTCATGATCTGAATCTGAGAAAAAAACCCAAACTGAAGGACAGTGTACAAAACAACTGGCCTGCATTCTTCAAAAATGTCAGTGCCATGAAGAACAAAGACTGAGGAACTCCTCCAGATGTAAGAGGATGAAGAGAACCACAAAGTACAATGTATGATCTTGAATTGGATCCTAGAAGAGGGGCTCAAAAAGGCTATGAAGGACATTTTGAGGGCAACAGGTGAAATTGAAATATGAACAATATATTATATGAGTATTATGATAATAATACATTTCCAAATTTGAAAATTATACTATGGTTATTGAAAACAAACTCAGGCACCTGGGTGGCTCAGTCGGTTAAGTGTCTGGCTTCAGCTCAGGTCATGATCCCACAGTCCATGGGTTTGAGCCCCACGTCGGGCTCTGTGCTGACAGCTCAAGAGCCTGGAGACTGCTTCAGATTCTGTGTCTCCCTCTCTCTCTCTCTGCCCCTCCCTGACTCATGATCTGTCTCTGTCAAAAATAAATAAATATTAAAAAGAAAAAAAAAAGGGGGGGCGCCTGGGTGGCTCAGTCGGTTAAGCGTCTGACTTCAGCTCAGGTCACGATCTCATGGTCCGTGAGTTCGAGCCCCGCATCGGGCTCTGGGCTGATGGCCCAGAGCCTGGAGCCTGCTTCTGATTCTGTGTCTCCCTCTCTCTCTGCCTCTCCCCCGTTCATGCTCTGTCTCTCTCTGTCTCAAAAATAGATAAACGTTAAAAAAAATTTTTTTTAAATAAAAAAAAATAAAAAATAAAAAAATAAAAAAAGAAAGAATGAAAAAGAAAAGGGACAACCTCAAGGGGCGCTGGGGTGGCTCAGTTGGTTAAGCATCTGACTTCAGCTCAGGTCATGATCTGACAGTTCTTGACTTGGAGTCCCACATCAGTGAGCTCAAACCCCACTTGTGGTAAAACATGAGTCCCCCCTTCAGGTGAGCCCTGTTTCTCTCTCTCTCTTTCTCTCTCCCTCTTTCTCTCTCTGACACTCGCTCATTCGTGCCTCTCTCTGTCTCTTGAAAAGAAAAGAAAAATGAAAAAAGAAAAGTAAAAAAAAAGAAAAGGGAAATCCTCAGTTTTCCACCTGTGTGTTTCTTCCCTGTGAATCTCCTTTACAGCTCCCAGAAAACACTTCTGGTCACCAGATGTGTAGAGATTTTCCTCCACACCAAGTAATTCTTTGTGACACCAACTCAGTGTCCTACAATTTAACTCAATTCTGATACTATTTATCCAGAGACAGTGTCAGATCCCACATGTAAGGGTTTAGTGCCATTCATTCTCCCTCAGCATACCCACTTCAGACTCCAGTCACAAGCCCAGGTTGTCACCTGTGTTTCTGACCAACTAGCTCTACATCGGAGGTTCCAGTGACCCCCTTCTTGGGTTTGATTAATTTGCTAGAGAGGCTCACAAAACTCAGGGAAACACTTAACAATTATGAGTTTATACAAAGATATGGTAAAGGATATGGATGAATAGCCAGATGAAGAGATGCATAGGGAGAGGTCTGGGAGGGTCCTGAGTACTGGAGCTTCTGTCCCCATGGAGTTGGGATTCATCACCCTCCTGGTGTGGATGCATTCACCAACCTGGAAGCTCACTGAAATTCATATTATATTTTATGGAGGCTTCCTCACATGGGCATGATCAAATATTAACTCCATTTCTAACCCCTCTCCCCTCTTTGGAGAATGGGGGTTGGAGCTGAAGATGCCAAGCTTCTAATCAAGACTAGGTCTTTCCTAGTCCTAGTGACTA
Organism: Felis catus; assembly: GCF_018350175.1. NCBI lineage: Eukaryota > Metazoa > Chordata > Mammalia > Carnivora > Felidae > Felis > Felis catus. Next base: position 121,866,556 of record NC_058374.1, read on the forward strand.
CTCCCATCCAGAAGCCATCCAGGAGCCCACCCAGAGTCACTTCATAGAACAAAAGATGCTCCTAATGCTCTTATCACTTAGGAATTTACAAGAGTTTCAAAAGTTCTGTGTCAGGAACCAGGGGCAGAGACCGATATATATTTTCTATTTTCTCACAGTTAACTAAGAGAATGTTCTTGTTTTTAGGACTTATCTATAGAGCTATCTAGACGTGAAGGGGCATGATGTCTAAAACTTGCTTTCAGGGTGCCTGGGTGGCTCAGTCCATTAAACATCTGACTTTGGCTCAGGTCATGATTTCGCGGTTCCTGAGTTTGAGCCCTGTTTTGGGCTCTGTACTAACAGCTCAGAGCCTGAAGCCTGTTTCATATTCTGTGTCTCCCTCTCTCTGTGCTCCTTGCTTGCATTCTCTCTCTCAAAAATAAACATTAAAAAAATTTTTTTAAATAAAATAAAACTTGCTTTCAAATGATTCATAGTTATATGTATAAATAAAAAGAGATAAGCAAAAATAGCAAATCACTAACAATTACTGAATCTGCACTACTCTTAAAATTGTTTAATTTTGACTTTTTTGAAAAAAAAATAAAAAAAAAAAGAAGAAGCGTTTATTCATGGCCTGGTTGACACTAGGCACTGCTTCTGGCCACAGAAAAGTAGGTTTTAGGCAAGGATATGTACAGAATGCTATGCATCTAATTCATTGTAGGTAAGACTGGTAGAACCCAAGCTGTGATTGATTTCCTTTATCATAAAGGCTTTTGATTCATTAGGCTTGGTTTTCAAAGGAAGGTTATGGTTTCCTCCTCCTTGGAGGTTTTGAGGGAGGAAAGAAATGAAGTCTCAGTGGGGTGTCAGAAGGGGCCATGAATTTTTGTAACCATTAGTTCCATGGTAATATAAAAACTGAAGAGAAATGGAAATCCCCTTTGAAAGCAAAGGCATTCTCAGGCAACAGAAATCCAAGGCTCTGGTGGAGTGGTTGAGAATTAGAAAAACCGCCCATTCTATTCAAATTCACTCTCACTCAAAGCATTAATGCACTGAGTTGATCGCTCAACAAAAACCACAGATGCTGGTGGCTTCCTATCCTTCCCTAAGGCATGCGGGCATATAAACTACTGGAGAAAAACAAGCAAACCAGGGCAACGTTTCCAAACCTTCTTTCCACCAAGGTCAGAAGAGTTTCTGAATTGCCAAGAGTAGTTTCACAGAAGACCTTAAACTGGGTGAATAAAATTGTGTTCACTGTTATGCCCAGAATTCGTGATCCCCAAATACCGCCAGGGAGCCGAGTCCGATGTAAAAGCAAAAGAGCCTTTAGTCGAGCTAGCTCCAGCTCAATCCCCTACCTGCACCGACGCAGCGGTGAGATACCGGGGAGAGAAGGTGAGTTTCAAAAGGACAAAGGTTTTATTGGGGCCTAGGGGCAGTTGGTGAGGTAATGGCTGTGGCCTCAGCCGATTGGCTGGGGAAGGGTCGGAGTCCTGTTACGCAGGTCTATGGGTGTGTTTTGATCGGAAGTTTGAACGGGTGAGCGGGAGGTTACTCAAGGGGAGGAGGCTGGTCAAGGTGAAGGACAGAGAACAAGATGGAGTCAGCTGGCATAGGCCCGTCCTTTCATTCACAAGGGATACAAATAGGTTATAAATCAGTATACTGTAAAAGCAGAGATTAGCTGTGAGAAAGCAAAATCACTTATATACAAGAGAAATACTTATTGAAGCATAAATGTATTTTCCATTTCTCACAGATTTGTTTTATCTAACCAGCCATCATCATTTTTGAAAGAGTATAAAAAGTTTTTGAATTTCTCTCCTTCTGCATGCTTCTGATTAATACAAGAAATACAAGATGGGGGCGCCTGGATGGCTCAGTCCTGTCAGTTAAACATCAGACTTCGGTTCAGGTCATGATACCAGTTTGTGGGTTCAAGCCCTACGTCAGGCTCTGTGCTGACAGCTCAGAGTTTGGATCCTGCTTTGGATTCTTTCCCTGCTCATGCTCTGTCTCTTTCTCTCTCAAAAATAAATAAACATTAAAAAAAAAAAAAAGAAATACTGGATAAATAATTTAACATAGGCAGTGTGATCAGAACAATGTCATGCACATACTACAATCTCAATAACTTATTTTTTAAAAGAGATAAAAAATATTAGCTGAACAGAGTTAAGATTGACTCCCACTTAAATCATAGTTATATGGGAATAAATCAACTTCCACTACAGTGTCCTAGGGACCTAGAACTTCATCTGAAGACAATTCTGAATACCATGTTCTAAAGTGCCTTTCTGAGGCATCTGGGTGGCTCAGTCAGTTGGTGTCCGATTTCAGTCTGGTCATGATTGCACGGTCTTTGAGTTTGAGCCCCGAGTCAGGCTCTGTGCTGACACCTTGGAGTGTGGAGTCTGCTTCAGATTCTGTGTCTCCCTCTCTCTCTGTCCCTCCCCCACTCCTGCTCTGTCTCTCTCAAAAATAAATAAACATTAAAAATATATATATTAAAGTACCTTTCCAAGGTTCTTTCTCTCTCTGGCTTTTCCTAATTCATTCAGACCTTCACCTCATATCCATGCAGAACTAAGTTGCCAAAATTCTTTTCCCATGTCTATTTCTCTTTCACAACTATTCTGGCTGTTTCTTCATACAACATCATAAAGACTTTCAGAGCCCAGAGGAAAGAAGTCTTGTCCTGTTTTTGCACAGGCTCAATCAATGGCTCAATGAATTTTACTTTCCATGTTTTAAATACTATTTAAAAGGGGCGTCTGGGTGGCTCAGTCGGTTGAGCGTCCGACTTCGGCTCAGGTCATGATCTCGCGGTCTGTGAGTTCGAGCCCTGCATCCGGCTCTGTGCTGACAGCTCAGAGCCTGGAGCCTGCTTCAGATTCTGTGTCTCCCTCTCTCTCTGACCCTCCCCTGCTCATGTTCTGTCTCTTTCTCTGTCAAAAATAAATAAACATATAAAAAAAATAGTATTTAAAGGATGAATTTGCCTTTGCCAAGTATCTCCATAAAAGTGAGGCTTTTCCTCAGGTAGATAGTGCTATGTGAACTTGGGCAAGTTATTTAACCCCTCTGTGCTATATCATAAATAATGTCAATGATGTCATTGTTACTGTTGTTAATATTAGGCATAGGAAAAATTGAATTTGGAAAATGGCAGTACTGGGATTTCAACCCAAGGAATTCTGTCTCCACCCTTAAGAGTCTGGGCTCTTATCCATTTTTCTTGATTTCTTAAATTGAGAAAAAGACCCTAGATAGCCACTGATCTGGTCTGTGACACCATAGTTTTGCTTCTTCTAGAATTTCATATAATTTGAATCTTACAGTCTTACAGTATGTAGTCTTTTGTGTCTGAATTCTTTTACTTAGCAAAATGCTTTTGAAATTCATCCATATTGAGTGGGTGTGTAAAATAGTTTGTTCCTTTTTCTCTTGAGTAAAATTCCATTGTATGGGTATGCTGCAAATTTGTTTATTCATTCAAGAGTTGATGGAAATTTGGATTATTTCCAGTTTGGGCATATTATGGAAAAAGCTGCCATGATCATTTTCATACAAGTCTTTGTGTGGACATGTTTTCATTCCTCTTGGGCAAATACCTAGGAGTAGAAAGCTAGGTCATACAGTAGGTGCATGTGCAACTTTATAAGAAACTAACAAACTATTTCCCAAATGGTTATACCATTTTATATTCCCACCAGCAATGTATGAGTGTTCCACTTGCTTCATATCCTTGCTAACACTTAGTAACTATCAATCTTTTTAATTATATCCACTTTAGTATGTGTGTCGAGGTAGCTCATTGGGGTTTTTTATTTGAATTTCCCCACTGATGAATGATGTTAAGTACTTTTTCAGGTGTTTATCATTGATATATTTTCTTTAGTGAAATATCTGTTTAAATATTTTGTCTCCTTTTTAAACTCGAGTTTTAGTCTTATTATTGAGTTTTAAAGCTTTTTATTTTTTTTATGTTTTAGATACAAGTCCTTTATCAGAAATAAGTTTTGCATATATATTCTCCCAGTTTGTGTCTTGGCTTTTAATTATCTTCTCAGGATCATTTGAAGAGCCAAAGTACAAATTTATATGAAGTTCAACTTACCAATTTTCAGTGTTTTAGGTTCTGTGTGTTTTGTGTCTTATTTTAGAAATCTTTGTGAAACATAAGAGCATACAATTTTCTTCTTTATGTTTTCATATTGAAGTTTCAGAGTTTTATCTCTTTAAATCTTTGAGTCATTTTGAGTTAATAATTTTATATGCTATGAGGTAAAAGTCAGGGTTTTCTTTTTCCAACTATATCAAAATTTTCCAGATTCATTTTAAAAACTCAATCAGTCATACATGTATAAGTCATGTATAACTAGTCTTATACTACCCCTACATGTCTATCCTTATGGCAATACCAGATTATGATATTGATTACTGTAGCTTTATGGTAAGTCTCCAACATTATTTTTTTTGTAAAATTGTTTAGCTATTTTACATTCTTTTAACTTTTATAGAAATTTTATCATCAGCTTGTCAATTTCTACAAGTCATGTGCTGCATTTTGATTGGTATCTTCTAAAATCTATAATTAAATTTGAAAGGATTTGACATCTTAACAATAATGAGTTTTCTGATTCATGAACATTGTATAACTCTCCACGTATTCAGATCTTCTTTGATATCTCTCAACAATGTTTTCAGTGTTCAGGTCTTACATGTATTTATCCTTAAGTATTTTGTGTTTTTAAAATGTTATTATAGGGATGCCTGGGTGGCTCAGTTGGTTAAGTGTCCGGCTTCAGCTCAGGTCATGATCTCACATTTCATGAGTTCAAGCCCTGCATCAGGCTCTGTGCTGACAGCTCAGAGCCTGGAGCCTGCTTCGGATTCTGTATCTCCCCCTCTCTCTGTCCCTCCCCTGCTTGTGCTCTCTCTCTGTCTCTCAAAAAATGAATAAATGTTAAAAAATATTCTTTAATGCTATTATAAATGCTACTGTTTTCAAATTTCAAAGTCCAATAGTTTGTTGCCAGTATATAGAAACACAATTGATTTTTTTATGTTAACTTATATTCTGCAACCTTGCTAAATTCATTTATTAGCAGTGACAGCTGTTTTGTGGATTCCTTAGTATTGTATATATAGCTAATCATATCACATTTGTTTGCTTATTTATTTATTTAATCATATCATCTTTAAATAAAGACAATTTTACAGATTCTTTTCCAGATTGTATGCTTTTTATTCCTTTTCCTTGCGTTACTACACTGGCCAGGACCTACAGTACAATATTAAATAGAGCTATACACTTGAAGTGGGTATATTTTATTGAATGTAAGTCGTATCTGTTAAAGCAGTTAAAGAGACTGTTACTGAGGTGACTCTCTTGCCTCGATGGCCTGTGTAAGCAAACCAAAACCTAGGACATAGTCAATTGTAAATGCATTCATATCCAAGAGGATGAAATTTAAGAACAACCAATCACAAACAGCCAACTAGGATTTCCCAAATAAAACAACCACTTGAGGGCACCTGGGTGGCTCAGTCAGTTAAGTGTCTGACTTTAGCTCCGGTCATGATCTCACCATTCCTGAGTTCAAGCCCTGCATTGGGCTCTGTGCTGACAGCTCAGAGCCTGGAGCTTGTTTCAGATTCTGTGTCTCCCTCTCGTTCTCTGCCCCTTCCCTGCTCATGCTCTGTCTCTCTCTCTCTCTCTCTCTCAAAAATAATAAAGTAAACATTAAAAAAAGTTTTTTAAATTGCTTAAGTTATAGTCAATCAAATAATTTCCTTGTTTGTGCTATGTCTTCTATGTCTGCTCTATAGGAGCCTACAAGACTTTCCCCTAGCTTCTGGAAAGGGAGTGCTCCTAATCACTTTTGGTTTGGTGCTGCCTAGTTCAAATCAATATTTACTCATTTAAACTCTTGTAAACTTTAATGAGCATCAGCTTATCTTTTAATGAATCTCAATAACACTGATTTTTTTTTAGTTGTCTCTATGCTCAATGTGGGGCTCAAACACACAACCCCTAAATCAAGGGTCACATGCTCTACCAACTAAGCCAGGCATCCCAACACTGATTTTTTAAAATTGAACTGCATATATCACAAAAATGAAAAGTTAAAGAGGCCTTTTATTGTGTGATGGGCATTGAATCACAGATGCAAAAGAGTTGAAATTGTAATTCCTGATCTTGATCTGAAAAAATAATAAAAGGAAAACAATGATGGCTAAAGTTAAGAAAGAAATTATTGAGACAATTGATTTGGAAACTTTGTCTTCCTATGTTAAGTTTGAAAATGTTCGAAAATGATGAAAGAAAAAATATTGAAGGTTTTCAAAGTATTTGATGATGGTGATACAGGAAGCATAAAGATTTGAGGTAATTTAGCCTCTGATAAACCTGAGAAAATATTTGACCAAGCTGTCTGTGATGGGGATAGAGCAATAAATAAGGGGGAATTATTGAGAATGACAAACACACACACACACACACACACACACACAAAACAAAACAAAACAAAAACAACCTTCTTCATTATCAATACAGGTACACTGTTATCTTTTTGGAAGGTTGTTAATTTCTTGGTTTTTTAAAAAATATTGTTTCTACAATTTAATCTCTGAAGGTATACTTCCATAATATTTGGCTTAAATATATAGATTAAATTCTGACTTTTGATTTCTAAACCACACTGTCACATGATTTTTTTTTCCTGTTAGCATATTGTTAGACTACAGCATGTAGAAAAAAAAGTAAACCAAGTTGGTTTCCTTGAACTGTGAACTAAGACCAATAGAAATCCCAGTTGCTGTGAAAGAAGTCCCAACTTAGAATACTTATTCCTTTTTTAGGTTTAATAAACTGGGTCTTGCTGTAAAGAGATTGAAGTAAGAGAGGAAATAAGCCCTTTTTTACTTTATTATGTTTCCTTTTTACAACACCTGACAATCATTTCCATTTAAATCAGGTATTCAGTTCTGTAAAGTATAAAATAAAATTGCTTGGCAAGTGTTTTATTTTCTCATTTTCTTCTAACTATATATATATAACACAGTATTTCTATCACCACATTTCCTTCTATATGACATTATACCAAGGGAAGAGGGAGAAAAGCAACATCTGTTCAATACTCTGTCTGTGCGATGTGTGTTCTCAGCTGATCCGTAACAGCCAAGGAGATAGGTAGTTTATCTATTTTATAGCTGAAAAAACGAACCAATAGATAAACATTACCCAGATTCTGACTAGAGATTTGCAAAGTTTTTTTTTTGTTGTTTTTTTTTTTTTTAATTTTTTTTTTAACGTTTATTTATTTTTGGGACAGAGAGAGCCAGAGCATGAACGGGGGAAGGGCAGAGAGAGAGGGAGACACAGAATCGGAAACAGGCTCCAGGCTCCGAGCCATCAGCCCAGAGCCCGACGCGGAGCTCGAACTCACGGACCGCGAGATCGTGACCTGGCTGAAGTCGGACGCTTAACCGACTGCGCCACCCAGGCGCCCCGAGATTTGCAAAGTTTAAGCTTTTGCCCTGCACTCTGCTGCTTCTCTCATGATGTTTTTGAAGTTTAGCTTCCTAATTTATTTTCAGTTCTGTCTCTCAGAATTTTTTATTTTTTTCTAAATTTTAATTTTGTCAACTTAACTCTCCTTTTCAAAAGAACTACACTCTTCCGGAATATGAACAATAAACTTGGAGCAAGAAGAAATTCTGTTCAAAATGTAACTTTTAAAGGCCACACCCAGCAAGTTTTTAAATACAGACTGAGGGTTTTTGTTTTTCTTTTGTTCTGTCAACATCTAAGAGTGTTTCTTTATTCTATTGAGGTTATGTGTTAATGGAGTATTCTTACCTGTTTTCACAGTACTTTAAAAAAAAAAATTCCAGTATTGTTAACATATAGGGCTATATTAGTTTCATGTGTACAATACAGTGATTCAAAGTTTCTTTTTTTTAATTCTTTTATCTTTTTGTTTATTTTGAGAAAGAAAGAGTGCAAGTGGGGTAGGGACAGAGAAAGAGGAGAGAGAGAGAGAGAGAGAGAGAGAGAGAATCCCAAGCAGGCTTTGCACTGTCAGCACAGAGCCCAATGTGGGACTTGAACTTACAAAGTGTGAGATCATGACCTGAGCCGAAATCAAGAGTCTGACGCTTAACCAACTCAGCCACCCAGGTGTCCTTACAATGCAGTGATTCAATGATTCTATCCATCACTCAGTGCTCATCACAATAAATGCACTCTTAATCCTCTTCACCTATTTCATTCATCTGCCCTCTTTTATTCCTAATTGTGAAAATTTTCTTCTGGACAAAGGAAGAAAGTATATATTAAACATGTGCCAGCCTCTCATTTTTAAGAAGGTTTTATATTTTTTAACTAGGTAATACATATGAAAAAAAGGAATTCAAGGAGTATCAAAAACTATTTAGTGAAAAGTAAGTCTCCCGTCTCTGGTACACAATCCCTAGTGTTCCCCAAGACACTTTTTTTTAAAACAATTTCTTATGTAACCTCCAGGCTATTCTATGTGTATGTAAGCACATATAATATTTAATACAGTCTTTTAAATATAATAAAATTCTTCTATACACACTAGCATCATACATTTTTTATTTTTTAATATATCTCAGAATTCCACATTGATATAAAAAAAAACTACCTCATTGTAATGGCTATGTAACATTCCATTGAACAATATGCAACAGAAACCATATATTGTTCACAAGGCCTAAAATATTTGCTACTTTGATTCTTTACAGAAAAAGTTTGCTAGGTTCTGTTTTTGCTACTAAACTTTGAGTTACAATTTAGTAACAAAGAAGTTAATACTAAAAGCCATTGAGGGGCACCTGGGTGGCCTAGTGGGTTAGACATTCAACCTCAGTTCAGGTCATGATGTCACCATTTGTCAGTTTGAGCCGAGTCAGGCTCTGTGCTGCTGACAGCTCACGGCCTGGAGCCTGCTTCGGATTCTGTCTCTCTCTCTCTCTTTCTCTTTGCCCCTCCCCTACTCATGCTCTGTGTCTCTCTACCTCTCAAGAAGAAATAAACATTTTTTAAAAATTAAAAAAAAAAAAGCTGTTGAGATACTGTATTTAGAAATTTAAAACAGACTTATAAGCAACTCCTGGGTCAAGGAAGAAATCATAATGGAAGTTAATAATTAGAACAGAACGATAGTGAAAATATTCTATATTAGAATTTGTGGGATAGAGCAAAAGTGACTTTTTTAGTCTTGTATAGACTCATAGTTAAAAAACAAAAACAGGGGGCGCCTGGGTGGCGCAGTCGGTTAAGCGTCCGACTTCAGCCAGGTCACGATCTCGCGGTCCCTGAGTTTGAACCCCGCGTGGGGCTCTGGGCTGATGGCTCACAGCCTGGAGCCTGTTTCCGATTCTGTGTCTCCCTCTCTCTCTGCCCCTCCCCCGTTCATGCTGTCTCTCTCTGTCCCAAATATAAATAAATGTTGAAAAAAAATTTTTAAAAAAACAAAAACAAAAACAAAAACAAGCACAAACAAAAATTAAAAACAAGTATCCCAAATAACAGATTAGAAAGGAAATCAGAATAAATCCAAAGAGAATAAAGGAAGGATATATTAAATGTGAGAATGAATTGAAGAAGGAAATAATAAAAGCAGCAGTGTCCATTTTTTTGAAAAGGTCAGCAAAAAAATTTTTTTTTTTTTTTTTTTTGTAAAATAGAGAAAGCATGTATGGATGTATTGAGTTCTTATTTATGGTTTTTGCATTTTTCAGCTCTAGAATTTCTATTTGGTCCTTCATATCTGCCATGCCCCCCAACTCTGCTACTAACAAAAAATAATAATTGTCAGTTCTCTGCTGAGGTTTTCAATCTTCTGTTTACCTCCTTAAACACAATAAATATTATTTTAAAGCCTGGGCTGACAAGCCCAGTGTCAAAAGCCCTTGTGTGGCTATCTCTATTTTCTGCTGTTAACTACTGGTTCTCCTTCAAGTTTGCCTAATCTAAGTGCCTGATGATTCTTTAAGGTCTCTTGAACCTTTTATTTGAAAACAATGCAGAGTTGATTTGAGGCTATCATGTAACCTTCTACCGGAAAAGTGCCTAAAGACATTAACAGCAGGGATTGTCTTAATCCAATTTCAGGGATTGGAAGGACAGGTACAAAACTGGGCTACATTTCCCAGTAGGGCAAGTCTACCTCCCGTTTTGATGTACTCCAAGGGTAAAAGGCCCATAGGCTCTCAACCCAAATTGCTCCAGGGGGAATTTAAATGCCTCCCCTACCCAGAGCCAGCCACAGCAAATGTTTAACGGCATCAGAAGAGATGGAAACAAATGGGTATACTAGATAGGCTCCTAATTTGGTGCACACTCAAATCCATATCCCTAAAATTTCTGACATTTAAAGCATTTAGAAGTGAGTTCTGACTGCAGGAAAGGTCAAATAAAGATCACTTTTGTCAGTGTCTCCAAGCACCTAATATAATCCTGTAATTAACTGGGACTCTCCCTCCTAAGAAACCCGTGGCCCCAGTGCTGCCTTTCAGCCTTTGACCTGCTATCTCACTGGTGTTTTCTTCTGCCTAGATTGTCTTCCCACTGATGTCCACGTGTTTCACTTCCCCAAACTGCCCCATCTTTTGTATCAAACTTTTTTTTCCCCAACTACTTATGATAGCCTTGTCCTCAAGAGGAATTCGGGTAAATATGTTTCCTTTACCTCTAAACATTTGTGGAGATAGCTCAAGTTTAGATATTGTAGATTGTCGTTCCTGGAACCTGCCTGCCCTGCCCACCCTTATCTGGCTCTGCATCTCACCGTGAGGATGGTCTCCTAAGAGATTCCCTACGTATTTTACCACACCCAACATCCCTTTCCACAATAGCAATGGTTTTCCCCAGAATTGGATTACCTTTCCTTGTGGATACTTCTTGGAGAGTTCTAGGACAGGCTTATTTCTCTTAGGTTCCTGGATTAGCAGCCCTCTCTTGAATGACTCATTCTCTGAATATCCCTGCTCACCCATCTTTTTCAAAAGATTTTGAGTTTGGTTTTATTCTCCTTGCTGTTTAATCAAATGGGAGCAATATTGTCTTTCCTCTGTCCAAGTTCCTGAGAGACTCACTCAACCTCATCTGATGGTGATCCTTGCAAACACATGAGTATTTAGGCACATTAGCACAATCAGTACCGCAAATCTGACAGTTGAATCTTTAACTTCTTTTCCACAGAAACTGTGAGAATTTGCACCATGAATGCAAAAGAAAAATAAGTGGGCCTTTTGGTTTCTCAGTGGACAAAACAAGAAGTCATAGATGACTTACCATATATATTTAAAACCAGATGAGTCTGCTTTTATATTTTTCCAAAGTGGCACGCCAAGAAAACAATCTAGAGTCCATATGTAAAGTGTAGTGTTACTATCCGATGGCAAAATTACTCCCATTTGAGTATAGGGCTTCAAACAAGAAATAGCACTTAGAATTGATTGGAGGCTGAGGTGAGGGGGACAGAACTGGTTTTGTAAACTGTCAGACTTCTTCATTACTGTCATACTTCTAAACTTCTATAATAAATTTACACAGATTATATTTAAATCATGAAGGACTTTTAAGAGAATAAAAAATGTAATTTTGCAACACTGACTAGTGAGCATTTTCATACTCAAAGCAAAATGTTTCCTTATTATTTTCTCTTTTTGGAACTTACTTTGTTAGATGGCTTTCTGACATCATTTGTTCCCTTTGTCTATTGTTTTTTATTATTTTAGTATGTTGTTTGAAACACATGAAAGCATATATGATCTCATTTTAATAAGATGAACATACATGAACCCTCTCCTGATCCCGAAATTAAAACATTTTTAATAAATTGTGTGCTTCTTCCTTGACAATCTCCCTGCTTTTCCATTCCCAGGAGTATCCACTGCTCTAACTTTGTGCTTATTATTCCCTTGGTTTACAAACACAAACACGCACCATAGAAAGATGATAAGATAGATAGATAGATGATATAGATAGATAGATAGATAGATAGATAAAGAAAGTAACAAGGAAATAAAGAAAAAAGAAAAGCTGATTAAAATATATTATTTTGGGGTGCTTAGCTGGCTCAGTCAGTAGAGCACATGACTCTCAATCTCAGGGTCATGAGTTCAAACCCTACATTAGGCATGGAGTCTACTTAAACAAATAAATCAAACATACTGTTTAGTTGTTTCTGAGCCCTAAAAATCTTGCCATATTTTAAGTGGTTTCTCAGTCTTACTTTTTTCACTGAACTTACTATTCCATTATGTGAACATAGCACAATTTATTCATTCTCTTGTCAGTGTGTATATATGTGCACATATGTGTGTATGAATCTATGTGTGTGTGTGTGTGTGTGTGTGTATAAATACCTCTTTCATTCTCCATAGAGAAAGGAGTTGTTTGCAGATCTTTTCCATTATCAACATGGCTGTTAACACCATCTCTGTACAGATACCTTGGCACTTGTATACAATTGTGTATATACTTATAGCCATTCATAGAATAAAAAGTTTTCATAAGTTTGTAATAACATATAAAGATGGATAACATTAAAACAGAAGTAAGGCTCCTGGGTGGCTCAGTTGGTTAAGCATCTGACTTCAGCTCAGGTCAGGTCATGATCTCATGGTTCATGAGGTTGAGCCCTGCATTGGGTGAGCATGAGCCCCACTTGGGGTGAGCTCAAGCGTTGCTTGGGGTGAACATGAGGCCCTCTTCAAGTGAGCCCCGCTTCCCTCTCTGTCTCCCTCTCTCTCTCTGTCCTCCCTCACTTGCACCATCTCTCACTATATATATATATATATATATATATATATATATATACACATATCTGTCAGTTGCCCAAACTTCTTTGAGCTCAGAGTATCCCACCTCTCACCCCTGCCCCACTTTCCCTACCAATTTCCTACCAGTTAATCAGTTAACTTCTGTAGCAACAGGATACTGCTTCTCTACAACAAAGGACATTGTAGCCTTGCTAACAGATTTTGTTAAAACATGGAGTTACCACTCACAAATTGCTAGGAAAAAAAGAGAGAGAGAGATAGACCTAGAGATGAGGCAGAATTAATTGTTAGCCTATCTTCCTAGTGAACTAGAAAGTGAAAATAGGCATGAAGACCCCAGTAAGAGGAGGGAGGGGTCGTTACTCTTCCCTTTTCCTGGGCCAGTGAGTAGTTTGGGTTTAGAAGCTTTTGAAGCCAGAAGGACTGAAGTGAAGAGGAATACTTGCTCTCTGGATCAGAATAAGGATGTATTAAGAATTCAGCTGCGGTTTAGCTCACTTCTCTCTGCCTAGGATGCAGCAGGTATACCAGTAGGTTGTTAGAGAGAGTGCCCTTGCACAGGGTCAGTCATGGTTTAGAACACAGGATAACAAATCCCCACCCTTGCAATGCCCCACAGAGACCATGAGCGTAGATCTGTTGTCTCTTCTTCTCTGGCGAGCTGGGTAGTTCTTTTACTAGTCTTGTATAAGAGGAGTTTCCTCCATTGGTATGAACATTGATAGGAGCTTTTTTTTTTTTTTTTGATAGAAGCAATTAATTACAGGAAATACATAGAGCCTGTGTGGAATATTTATGCAACCCCGTTGCTGGGAAGAGGCACCAGACACGGCAAGGGAAGACCTGGGTTTGAGTTCCAGCTAGGCTACAAGACCCAGATGTGGGAGGAAATGAATGGTTTTGGTGATGGCATAGCTACCATAGTGCATGTTTACTGTTCTTCTGCACTATCTCAATAAAACCTCTCAAGAGCCCTTTGATCATTATCGAATTCTTATTCTCATTCTCATTTTGTCTCAGTCTCACTCCGTAGTAGATAAGGAAGCAACATCTGGTCAAATGGTTAAAAGCCTTTGGTTGGAGTTGGGTAGAACTGGTTTGAAAATCTTCACCTCTACAGCTTACTAGCCATGTGAGCTTGGGTAAGGCCCTTAACTTCCCTGAGCCTCTATTTCTTCAAAAAGAACAGGGGATAATTACAAAGCAGCACCTAACATTTGTTGAGCATTTATTAAATGTCAGGGCTGTCAAAAGTATATTACATGGATTCACTCAGATTTTCATAACTCTGCGTGATGAGCAAAATCATTATCCACATTTTACAGAGAGGAAACTGAGAGGGTAAGTTGTCCAAGTTTACACAGATGGGAAATATGGAGCCAGAATCAAAACTCGTGGATAGTAACGCCATTTCACAGCATTATTGTGAGGTTAAATAATATATTATACATACATAGAAGTAAATATATAAGTTTAGCACAAAAGATGGAAGGGGATGTAAATTAAATTAGAGTTAACGCTTGAACAACACAGGGATTGGGGTATCAACACCCCCGTGTAGTCGAAAATCTATGCATAACTTTTGACTCCCCCAAAACTTAACTACTAATAGCCTACTGTTGACAGTAAGCCTTACCGATAACATAAAAGGTCGATTAACACATATTTTATATTATATCCTGTATTTCTTACAATAAAGAAAGCTGGAGAAAGGAAAAATGTTATTAAGAAAATCATAAGGATAAGGAAGAGAAAATACATTTATAACATAGTACTGTATTTATCAAAGAAAATCTGCATATAGGTGGACCTACACAGGCCAAACCTGTGTTGTTCAAGGGTCCACTGGGTACGGTGATAAGGTTCTTACATGATACATGAAGTGGTATAATAGTAACTCATGATAGACTGAAAAATCAAGAATGCATATTGTAATCCTTGGAACAATCACAAAAAATAAATTATAGAAGTATATCATATCATAACATATATAAACATAAAATAAAAATATAAAAAGCTAATGGCGGAAATAAAATGAAATAATAAAAATGCGTGTTTGATACAAAAGAAAGCAGGAAAGAAAAGAACAGAGGAACAAACAAATAAGAAAAATAGAAAACAAATAGGAAGACGGCAGATTTGAGCTTAACTATTTGTAATTACTCAATTGGATAAACCCTAAAAAGACAGAGATCGTCAAACTGTATAAAAAAAAAAAAAGCAATACCCAATTACATGCTGCTTAAAAAGACATACTTTAAATGTGAAGACAGATTGGACATGTCAAAAGTAAAAAAGATAAAAGAGCTAGTGTGGGGCGCCTGGGGGCTCAGTCAGTTAAGGGACTGACTTCGGGCTCAGGTCATGTTCTCTCAGTTCGTGAGTTTGAGCCCCACGTCAGTCGGGCTCTGCTGATAGCTCAAAGCCTGGAGCCTGCTTAAGATTTTGTGTCTCCCTTTCTCTCTCTGCTCCTCCCCTGCTCACGTTCAGTCTCTCTCTCTCTCAAAAATAAATAGACATTAAAAAAATTTTTTTAATAAATAAATAAATAAATAAGAGAGCTAGTGTGGATAATATCAAAGTAGATTTCAAGGATTACCAAAAAAGGATTACCAAAATGAAATACAGAAATTTTATCATGATAAAAGACTCAATTTATCAAGAACACATAACAATTCCAAATGAGTATGCATCTAATAATAGAGCTTCAAAAAACATGAAGCAAAAATGGACAGAACTAAAGGCAGAAATAGACAAATCTGCGATTATAGTTGGATGTTACTCTTTGTATGCTCTGTAATCTTCTGTAATCTTTGTAACTGATAAAATATGCAGGCCAAAGAAAAAGGCAGTAGAGATATGGAAAATTTGAACAATATTATCAATGAACCAGATCTAACTGGTTCTATTTTATTTATGAGGCACTATATACAGTAATTGCAAAATATACATTCTTCCAAATACAAATGGAGTATTCATCAATATAAGGCCCTATGTTGGGTCACAAAGCAAGTGTCAATAAATTTCGAAGAATAATCTGTGCAAGTAATTATTAAAGTAAGAGCGAAGGCTAGCTATTTGTCTCATGATCTGTGGTTCTGTGAATTCTCCTACTCTGACATAAGAAATTTTCTAGCATCTTCTTCCCAGTCTAGCAATATTATTTGCTTGTTAGGTTTTCAGAGATCTAAGTTCAGGACTCAGTTCTTTAATCCTCTAAACAATGGAGTTATTTTTAGTTTTTATTATTATTTCTTTAAATTCCAGAGGAGTTAACATACAGTTTTATATTAGTTTCAGGTGTACAATAGAGTGATTCAACATTTCCAGGGGCTCATCACAACAAATGTACTCCTTAATCCCCATCACCTATTTCTCCCATTCCTCCACCCCACTCCCCTCTGGTAACTATCAATTTTTTCCCTATGGTCAAGAATCTGTTACTTGGTTTGTCTTTTTTCTTCATTGTTCATTTGTTTTATTTCTTAAATTCCACATCTGAGTAAAGTCATATGGTATTTGTCTTTCTCTGACTTATTTCACTTAGTATTATACCTTTTAGATCCATTCATGTTGTTGTAAATGGCAAGAACTCATTCTTTTTATGGCTGAGTAAAATTCCATTGTATATATACACCACATCTATATCCATTTGCCTATCGATTGACATTTGGGCTTCTTCCACAATTTGGTTATTGTAAATAATGCCACAATAAACCTAGGGGTGCATATATATTTTTCAATTAATGTTTTTGTATTCTTTGGTTAAATACCTAGCAGTGGCATTACTGGATCATATGGTAGTTCTATGTTTAATTTTTTGAGGAAGTGAACAATGGAGTTATTTAATTAGAAATAATGATAAGAGCTTGAATTTAGTCTCCTTTTTCCTGTGTTCTGAAGCTCTCTATTCTCAGAAAATGCAATCTTCCATCAGAAGCTTCGCACCATATGATTTAGACTCCAGAACATCTGTTGCTTAAGATTCTCTAAAATAATCTCAGTTACCACTGAGCACAATGAACTTCTGCAAAAGACTTCATCGATCAGGAATCTTTTCTTTAGAGCCCTTGTTAGTCAGTTCACTTCTGGGGTTGAAGGAAACGTTAATGTCCACCTTGAAAAAGATGTTCTGTGTATGTGCGTTTGTATTAGGTATAAATGTCTCAAGAGGCAATACTTGGACCTTAAATAAGGCTTTAAAAATACATTATAGCAGGAACTCCTAAACTTGGGTCTGTTGGCTCTACTTGGAGCCTACATGGGGCTTGAACTCACAACCCCGAGATCAAGAGTTGCATGCTCTATGGACTGAGCCTGGCTGAAGAAGTGCTAAACAGCAAAACTTGCTTCTACTCAATACTTTTTCTGGGTTCATTTATTAATATCTTGCAGAATAAAACTCTGGAGACACCAGTGGGAAAATACCTGCTTAGAAAGTTCATTTATTTTTCCTTCCATTTCAAATACATACCAAGCTAGAAGTATCTGCTGGGTGCTATGGAAACTGCCATGGTGACTGAGAACCTTGGTCAAATGGAACCTAAGTGCAGACACAAACCTCCAGCATGGTGGCTGAGAGCATGTTCATGATGTCATCTGGGCCCAAATCTAGACCCAGCCCAGCCCATCTCTCACTAGCAATTGGACCTTAGGAAAAATCACAAAATGTCTTTGAGCCTCAGTTTAGATTCCTCATCTGTAAAATGGGGCTAAGCAGGCAACTACTATCATGTATGATTTTTAGATTCTTTTGAAATACATATACATATATATGTATATATATGTGTGTGTGTGTATATACATATATATATGTGTGTGTATATATATACATATATATGTGTGTGTGTTCTTCTAGCTCTACATTTGGGTTCATCTGAACCCTCCCTCCTACCTTCTAACTTTGCCTCTCAGCCCCCAGTCTCATTCTGCTTGAGCCCCCATGGCTTTCATTTCTAAGGTTCTTTGCACCTGTTGTTTATTCCACCAGGCAGTACTTTATATCCCTGCATTTCTTTTGCTCACTCTTTCTTCTTGTTAGATTTCAGCTCTCACACATTCCCTCCCCAGAGGATTTTCATGATCATTCATCACAACTACATACTCTTTCTATACCCTTTCTCTTATCGTTTTCTTAGTATTTATTATCTAATACATGTCTAGTTTGCTTTTTTTAAAAATCATTTCTCATTATAACTTGCTCAGGGCTATATTCCATGGACACAGGACAGTGTCCAGCAGAGAAAAAAGCTCAGAAATATATACTTGTTAAAAAAATAAATCAAATGGAACAAAATGGCGCAAAAGGGCGTACACATGGAAATGGTACAGATTAAAACCTCATCAACATTAGTGATTACAGTTTTATACACTTGTTATTATAACATCTACATTTCTGAAGAGGAGATGTGTGTTTACATTTGCATAACAAATTGAGTAAAAAAAGTAGATGGTCTAGAACAATGGTCCCATATCAAAGGTGAGTTCAGATTCCAACCATGCAAAACAGAAAATCTCTCCACCCAAAAGGTTTACCAAAAATTCTTAGGTGGTTTTCCCCCTGGCGAAATGTGATATCTGTTATAATGGCAGAAGGTTACAGTTAGGGAAGGGTGATGCAGACACGTGCTTCAGAGGGGAAAGTTATTTCTGCCTGGTACACGTGGATGCTAGATCAGACTCTGATAGGTAAAATGGAATGGGTAACTGGGCACATGAATGGACTGGGAAGCAAGCATTATAGGTGGAGGAGTACCCCATGATTTCCACCAAAGCCACCAAAACCTATCTCCAATAGAACTTCTGGCTAAATGAGAGAACTGGACCTCTGTGCAGATCAGGAGCTTCAAGTGTATCCTGGATCACCGGATCACCACCCAGGAGCTGTTCCTGACCTTTTTGGAGGCCCTACTGGATTTAGGTATGGAGAGAAGGCTACAACCTGAATTTCATTTCCTTCTCCTAAATGAATGGTGATAAATAAGGCTAAGGTTAGAATGAGGAGCCTTGAATGCCAGGGCAAGAGACTGTGCCTTTAAGATCTCTAAGTAAGGCAATCAGTATGAGTCAAGTGGTTTGAGAGGAAAGAGACCACTTTGGGAAGGCCAGAGTGAAAGTTGTTTATAGTCCAGGCAAGACAGGCAATACAGGGTCTAGAATCAGGGGGGACACAAAAGGAATAAAAAAAGGATGGACGAGAGTTGTGCAGGTCAGAGATTTCCAGTGGGGCTACAGGGGGCCAGAGGAGACTCAATTTATGCTGGCGGAAGATTCACGGGGTTTGTTCGAATGCTTTCAGCCCATGGGATATGAACTTTTATGTGTCTCTTCAAAATAATAGCCTCTGGCCTATAATGAAATAGAAATCATGAGGACACTGTATCTTTTAAAAAAATCCCCTTTTGTAGCACTTCCTTAAAAACAGCTATTTAATGCAACTCTGCCAGTGAGTTCTTGACAGTCCTGTCTTAGGATTCCGATATTAATGAAACATCTTTGCAAAGGGTTGAAGTGTCTTCCTGGTAAGTATTTAGCTTCTGTTTTTCAAAATACCTTGTGAAAACTTAAATTTCTCCTTTGACCTAACGTTTCTCATTGACCTGATATAAGAAATACCAAGCAATTGCATCGATCGATAACGTTTTCAAGCTTTTTTCTTCCCTTTTGGTTTGCTACTTTAACTTTAGTCGTAATAGTTGTGATAATTTTGTGGAGTATTTTTGTCAAAGTCATACAACACTCATGTATTTGCTTTGGTGCTTATGAGTTGAGGCATAATTAATTGAAAGTCATTTACTGGTCTTTAAAAATACATATATTGATAATATTTGTTAGGAACCATAACCCAGTGATTTATGGATTTTTTTTTTTTTTTTTTTTAGTTTTTGTTAAATTGCTCAGCATTTCCCACATTGGGAAGCTGTCTTTTTTTCCAGCTTTATTGAGATATAATTGACATATAAGATTTTATAAATTTAAGGTGTAAAGTGTGATTATTTGACATACATGTATATTATGAAATGATTACCATGATAAGATTAGTTAACATTTCCATCACATGGTATAATTACCTTTTTTATCACTTTTCCTCTCATGTTTTCTTTTAACTGACATGATATAGTGATTTCAAAGAGCTGAATAGAATTCCAATGTTTGACATATTACATTGATGTAATTATTGATACATGTATATAATAATAGTGTTAGATTATATTATCTCTGTATTCTTCAGTGTTAATGAGTAAGTTCACTATGTTTGCAGGGTAAATATTAACAACTTGTATAAACAGTTGCTTGTGCTAAATGAAATGATAAGCAATGTTGGACCCACCACATACTCTTTCTTGTTATGTAGATTTGTTTGTGTTTAGTTCTATAGAATTTAAACTTAAAAAGAACACTTAATGTGGGTCTGTGTGATCATTGTTTATTTAAAACAAAATCTAACTTACAGGGATAAGAAAGTAGGCCATGCACGGTTCCTATTCTACCATTTTAGAAAGTCGTTGGATGGGTTTCATAGGGTAAATTTTATTCGCTTTTTTCCATTTTTTAACGTTTATTTATTTTTGAGAGAGACACACACAGAGCATAAGTGGGGGAGGGGCAGAGAGAGAAGAGACACAACCTCAAGCAGGCTCTAGCACAGGGCCCGAACTCACCGACTCTGAGATCAGGATCTGAGCCATGATCTTGATCTGAGTCGGACGCTTAACCAACTGGGCCACCCAGGCACCCCAGGGTAAATTTTATTTGTAATGTAGGTCCACAGTTTGTGAGCTAAAAAGCCTATCATTCACCAGATTCTCAGGCTGACACCAGAAAGATCTAAAAACAACAACACTGTTATAAATGGACACCTATGCTAACTTATATACTTTAACTCTTAAAAGAATTTTGAAATATTGAAATAGTTAAATATTGAGTTTTTTCCTATTGTCTTGTAAGTTAAGCAATTTAGGTAATTAACTCTATTTAGCTATTTTCACATTTAAAACGTTTTGTAATGATAGAAGAGCAAAAAAAAAGTTTGTAGGAAATTTTGTTCAGAATTAAATTAAAAAGAATTTAGATGGTACTTTTGGTTTACATTGGGTATTTTCAGGAAATATTTTGAGTAAGATCCTTTAATTCAGAGGCAAATGAAATAGAAACACTATTAATTTTGCTTTTTACTTATTAATCTTTTTCAGAATCGTAAACTCATTAATGAAGCATGGTAAGTTGGCATTTTAAAATCTTTGGGTGATTTGGAGGATGAACATCCTCCATTTGGAAAATAAAATATATGGTTCAGATTATAAGGGCGTGAAATGGTTTGCAAGACAGTTTAATTTTAGGTCTTAGAGACATGTTTTTGAAATTAAGAGCATTCCATTTTTTTATTATTATTTATAATGTTCATTTTTTTGAGAGAGAGAGAGAGAGCACGAGCATGGGAGGGATAGAGAGAGAGAGACACAAAATCTGAAGCAGGCTCCTGTCAACACAGAGCCCTATGCGGGGCTCAAACCCACGAACCATGAGATCATGACCTGAGCCGAAGTCTGACGAAGAACATTCCATTTTTAAGCAGCAATTCAGATTTTTTCATTAAAGATACATGCCTGATCCCTTTTTCCAAATCAGTCTTCTGCTATATGACTCCTTACTAAAATTTTACAAGAATGTTAAATACTATACTATAGAATGAGTACTGTTCTCTAAATACTATATGTTATAGAGCAGTGGATCTCAACCAGGGTTGATTTTGTCTCCCAGGGTATATTTGGTGATTTCTGAGACATTTTTGATTGTCACAACTGTGAGGATGTTAACTGGCATCTAGTGGGTAGAAGCCAGGGATGTTGCTCAATATCCTACAATACATAGCACAGCCCCCCCACAGCAAAGTCTTAGCCAGCCTAACATGTCAATAGTGCTGTGGGTGAGAAACTCTACTTTATAACAGAAAAATTAAGTTCAATTGATAATTTCAAAACTTGAGAGTTCTGCCATTTTTCTAGCAGGCCTGTGTTGAACAAGACAAGCTGGGTCAAGCCTTTGAAGATGCTTTTGAGGTTCTGAGGCAACATTCAACCGGAGATCTTCCCTACTCCCCAGGTAAAGATGTCAGTCCCCTTCTTTCACTGGGATATCAAGTGGCTTGTTAGTCAGGCACAAATAATAATTACCAGAACAGAGAAGACCATTTTTACCTAGTGCATCTAGGATTAATTCTAAGGCAGAAAGCTTCCAGGGTTACCTAGCCTAAGTAAATTTAACGTGTCATATATAAAAATGTAAAGAATGACATTCCACATAGAAATACTAGCACATATAATTATTTGCTATTAAAAATACCTAGTTGATATTTATCTAATTGATCATTTTAACTGTTCAGAGTGGGCTTTTCAGTTATTCTAATTTATCTTATAGACTTTCCATGCAAGAGATATTATAACCAGAAGAATAAATATTCTTTTATTCTTCCTCACCCATCGCCCTCTAGACTATAGAAATATAGTGTAGGTGAGATACAGGTATTTTGCCTACCGAGTTTATACAGGGTGTTGCGGGCAGTACCAAGATAAGAGATCATGGATCTCTACTTGCAAGGAACACATACTCTACTAAGGGAAAATGGGACATGTAAAAAGAGATCTCTGATACCAGCACAATGCAATAAATGCAAAGTGAGATGAACATAAGGGAAGGGAAGCAAAAATAATACAAAAACAGGGAGGGAGACAAGACATAAGAGACTCTTAAACATGGAGAACAAACAGAGGATTACTGGAGGGGTTGTGGGAGGGGCGAGGGGCTAAATGGTAAGGGGCATTAAGGAATCTACTCCTGAAATCATTGTTGCACTATATGCTAACTAACTTGGATGTAAATTAAAAAAAAAAATAAATTAAATTTAAAAAAAGAAATGCAAAGTGATAGAAAACACATGATAGAGCAATCACACATAAGCATATATGCATACATGCACATGTGTGTAATCATAAACTTTGACTTTTTCAGTTTCTGTCTCTGTTTTTAAATTAGATTACAAAAATTACCTGGCGTTCATCAACCACTGCTCTCATATCAGAGGTAATTCCAACTGCTATGGTATGCTGCCTGCAGAGGAACCTGTCTATAATTGGAGAACAGTAATAGTGAGTACATGTACCAGGAGACCACCCCCCAGTAAGGCAAATTCCCTATTCAGTCCTGCCTTTCACTTGGTGTATGCTAGCTGAAACCCAGCTTAGAGGCAGCAGAGACTGTGAGAACATTCACAGCCATCAGTGGTGTGACCCTGAGAGTCAACATGGGGTGAGCCTCAGCAGTGCTGTCAAGAAGGAAACTGTCCTCCATCATTGCTCTTCACCCAGCATCAGAGGGTGTGAATGACTTCTATAAAGATATATTTTTAGGGTTCTCACATTACTGCTACTCTTTAGTCCATCTGGAAAATTGCAAAAAGCCATGGTTCCCCTATATGCCATAGGGCAAAGCCCAAACTTACTCTACACTGGTTTTACCTACAGTCTTCTACCGACCTCTACTATTTTCTAAAGAAATTTTCATTTTTTAAATTATTTTTTTAAGTTTATTTATTTTGAGGGAGAGAAACAGCACAAGCAGGGCAGGGACAGAGAGAGAGGGAGAGAGACAATCCCAAGCAGGCTCCATGCTGCCGGCATGGAACCCAATGCAGGGCTCAAACCCAGGAACCATGAGATCACGACCTGAGAGGAAACCAAGAGTCGGACACTTAATCAACTGAACCACCCAGGCACCCTGACACCTTCTCTATTTTCCTTCCCAAGCTTAGAGCTAGTTACATGTTTTGGATCAACTCATGGATATTGTAGTAGTGTGCCCTGCAAATGAAGTGTCCCCATCATCTATTTCTCCATTCATGTGTTCTTTTGTGTTGTTTCTTAATGCCAGCAGTCTTAATGTGGTAGGGTGTAAATGCAACATGGTTTTCTTTTTTTTTTTTTCCCAGTCATTCCCTTCAACCATGCTGTATAGCAGATGTCCTTTTTCTTACCTTGTAAGTTCTGTCAGGGCCTCTCCATATGACATTTCTTTGAAGAGGGAGTTTGAATTAACCTGTGGAGACCTATATATCCTTGCCTTATGTAATGGTAACACCTCAGGCTGTTTCCACCTTGGCTCTGCCCTCCCTTGGCTGACATCTTTCTCTCTGTGTCTCTTGCCCAGCATCCAACAGAGGAATGGAAAGCCCATCTTCCCTTTTTTGTGGGCACTTCAATTTCTACTAATAATTCTTTTAAATTTTTCTTTCTGGCTGGGCATTTTTAGGGAGAAGGAAGGAAGGAACACCCTCTTTTTTCTCATAAGGAGGGGATGATATGAAAGTCCCCACAAAGCCAAAGATTACTTTACATCCCTTGGTCCTCTCTTTATGTGGGTTTGAGGCTAGTTCTGCCCTGGGAGATAACTGGCTGCAATTGAGAATAGTGCTCGTTAGAATTTGGGAGATTCTTAGCAGTCTTTTTGTCCCCAGCTTTTAACTTTAGCCATCAACTGGGGGCCACATGGAAAGTCCCACTTAACATCTGCTGCATTATTTATATAGAACAGTGCTGCGGACCTCTATTTTGAAGGAAATATTCATCAATCTCTGCCAAACATCCCTGAAAACCAGCTGGTACAACCTGCTGTTCTCCATCAAAAGGGAGGAAAAGGTATGTGGATCCATTACTCCTTTTATAAGTAAAAGAACCAAATCTTCAAAGCAGCTTTAAAGGGATTTCATATCTGAGTTTAGAATTGGATTTGCAAAATATTCTCGTATTGTGATTAAGAAGAATTCACATCTGACGGACTGAACCACTCCAAGCCATTCACCTTGGATGAGGCTTCCTATTGTTTCATAGAAATGTTATGAAGCTGCGTTGTGTTGCTTCACTCAAATAAATCTGCATTTGAGAATAATGTGTATATATTTGGGGTATAGAAGGAGGAACTTTTCCATAAGTTGTTTTAGCAATCTTATTCTAATTGTAAAGGCCTTGGTGTAAAAGTTGTCTTCTCGGTTAAGTTTTCTGCAAATGAAGTTCCATAATAATTCAATATTTCATAAATTTGAAATCTTGATTTCATAAATTTAAGACGATGATGATCTCACCTAACAGATGGGCAAAGTGTTAAAGCAGGATAGTAGCCGCTGACATGTGCACATGTGCTTTTGGAGGCAGTGTAGATTGACTGGTACAAAGTTTTGTAAGGTAATTTGGCACTATCAAAAATTTAAATGTTCGTATCTTTTGACTCTTAAGGACTATGTAACTCAGTGATTGAGTGTGAACTATGGGTTAATTGTATGAGCCTGGGAAAATCACTCAACCTTTTCTTCCACAGTTTCCTCATTCAAAAGGCAAATAATGGTAATTGTACAAATAAATCATAAGATTTCTGTAAAAATCAAATGAAAGCCTATGTAAAGCATTATGCTCATAGCCTGGCACTGGATAATTTCTCAAGATACCATAGGGGTGTGTGTGTGTGTGTGTGTGTGTGTGTGTGTGTGTGTTGTTGTTGTAGTAAAAGAATGGAACTTACCCACCGCATTTGCCTGTATATAAGGAACAGAGATGTGTAAGATGCACTATAATTTTATGATGAAATTAAAAAAAATGGTTTATCATAGTTACTAAATTATTTTAAATGTGCTTTTTTTTGGGAAAACTAGTTTTGTTTCTATATCTCTATCCTAGAATACTGTACACTGTATCCTAGAATAAAATTCTAAATATTCAGTTATAATCTAATCCAGCAAAGAATAATGCATAAAATCACACAGAGAAAATAAATCTGTATCACTGAATATTGGTACTGGATATTGAACTATGGTGGTAATTTAATATAAGGAGAATTACACTTCTACTTCTGTCCAGGTGTTTAGCTAGTCACTATTATTTTTTTAAACTAACTCATTCCAGGGTGTAAAGCCTATGTCTTTCCACTGATGCTTTATGTTGTGGAGCTTTGCCATTATGGGACATATTACCATCTTCTGTTTTTCAAGTTTCATCTTGCACTTGAAATAGGGATACATTTGAAACAGAATGAAATTTCAAAATAATCTGGGCATTTATTATCCAGAGAAAAATAGTACATGCATAAAACAGAACACATAGCTTTTGAAAGGCATGCAGGCATATCATATGTGTTGATAAAGAACTTTAGAGTACATTCTTTTTGTCTTAATCCCATTTAATTCCATAATTTAAAAGTAACAATGCACATGATTAAAAGTAGAAAGGATTCAGAAATACGTAAAGAATAAGTAGAAGTGTTCCTTCTTTCTTCCCATGCTATATCCTGGGAAGTAGCCATTTGTCAACAGTTGGGTATTTTACCCATCTGTAGCTAATTTCTATATTCTCTGATATAATTTAAGGTATATAACATTGGAAAAGGGCATATTACTTTGATACCACTTGTATTTTTAAAGGGTATACATATGTTTATATGCAAAAAATTTTTTTGAATTTAAAAACTGTAGGATAGACTGGAATTTTACTTTCACTTTGTGCTTTTTTTTTTCACTTTGTGCTTCTGATTGAATCTTTTACTGTGAGCACATAATACTTAAAAAAAAATTTTTTTTAGTGTTTATTTATTTTCGAGGGAGACAGAGACAGAATGTGAGTGGGTTAGGGGCAGGGAGAGAAGGAGACACAGAATCTGAAGCAGGCTCCAGGCTCTGAGCTGTCAGCACAGAGCCGACGTGGGGCTCGAACTCACGAGCTGTGATATCATGACCTGAGCTGAAGTCGGACGCTCAACCGACTGAGCCACCCATGTGCCCCCACAAAATACTTTTTTAACAAAAATTTAAACATTTTTTTTTCAAAATTGAAAACAAATTTTAAAAGATGAGCATCCATTATCATGGATTTGACCATCAGATAAGGGACAGAGTTTGTTTAAGGCTGTGACTTTAATTCATGATGTGTTTTTTGGTAAGTCCCTTTCATTTCTCAATTTGTAAATTCAAGATAATATAACTCAAAAAGATAATCTTAAAAAACCTTTGAGGTTTTGGGATGAATGATGACTGATATAAGAGTATTACTCCCGAGAGACTGTTCAAAGCAGTTTGGGTATCCACTATTCAACTCTATCTAGAGCAAAAGGAAATTTGACCATAGCTATCTCAGCTACTGACAGATCTGGTGAAGCATGGTATTTACAGGCCAACTCAGAAGCCACAACATGGGCTGTCCCCTTGGTTCTCTCATTGGCCAAAGAGATACAATCAACAGAACAAAAATCACGACAAATCTTCCTAAAGTTTCCTATCTAGAAATTCTAAAATATAAAGGGCTGTGTTCCTAAAGGGACAAAAACTCTCATTGTACCATGTTATTTTACAGCAACAAGAAACATCACGATGCCCATTGTCATTGCTCATAAATGATGTCCAAATGTCATAAAGATATTTTGGCATTTTCTTTATTTTTCAAGCAACTGTGCACACCCAGAGTTTTTTTTTTTTTAACTAAGTCTTTGTTATTAATGTCACTAATGTTACTTTATATTTGAATATTGTTTTGCATTTTACAAAATACATTCACATTCCTTACCTCATTTGACTTACCTCATTTGAATAAAGCCCTTTCAAATGATTTGCTTTCTGAAAAGGGCTTCTGAGGCTTCTCTTTAAAACCACTAAATTTTGCTCAGTTTTGTTGTTCTATAGGAAGTTTAGCATATGACATAAAACCAGTAGTCAAGATTTAGCTGAAGAAAGACCACATGACAGATGAGAGACTTGGGTCAAGTTCCAGCCTTCCCTTTTCTAGTAATGGACAATATAAAATTTTTTTACAATATCTGTAACAAAGAAAGGTCCAATTAAAACTTCAATAAGCCAAACAGACCTTTGACTTTCAAGACTCAGTGCGACTTTGAATTTTATAGTCACTCAACAAACCTTTCCTGAGTATGTTCTTTGTGCATAGCCATGGTGAAGTATGATATTTGTTCTCCATTTTAGGCAGGAAGAAGCTTCGACTGTTCGAATACCTTCATGAATCCCTGTGTAATCCTGAGATGGCATCTTGTATTCAGTGGGTAGATAAAACCAAAGGCATCTTTCAGTTTATGTCAAAAAACAAAGAAAAACTTGCCCAACTTTGGGGGAAAAGAAAAGGTAACCGGAAGACCATGACTTACCAGAAAATGGCCAGAGCACTGAGGAATTATGGAAGAACTGGGGAAATCACGAAAATCCGGAGAAAACTAACTTACCAGTTCAGTGAAGCTATTCTCCAAAGACTCTCGCCATCTTATTTCTTAGAAAAAGAGATCTTCTACTCACCATATGTTCAGCCAGAGCAAGGGTTTCTCAGCCTCAGTAACTGGAATGCAAATTATAATTGTACATATGCTGATTACCATGAGTTAAGCCACCCTGACTGCTAAGTTTTCTCTTACATTTCATGATTTCCTGACATCCCTACCAACCTGAAATCCCTACCAATTTCAGGATTTTTCTCTTAAAGCAAACACTGAAAAGGAAGAAACAATTAACTTCATTGTTTCTTTTAAATAACGTATAATCTCTATAGTCATGATGAAAAAAAAAATCTGCCAGTAAGCAGATTTAAGTTTAAATGACCAAGTCCCATTTGAAAGCATAGACTAAATGTCCTTGCTCTTACTTTTGTCTATGCAATTCTTCTAGATAAACAATGCTAGTAGAGATGATTTGACTCATTGATTTAAACATTGTTTTCCTGTCATACACTCAAGCCAAAAAAAAATCACTTGTAATATATATCTGATGGCTTTAGTGACAAAATAAAATAATTGCATATAATAGTCTTCATGCTAAAATATACTCATGACTTTAAAAACTATATATTTTTTCTGCACTTCAGACTATGTGGCACTAAAGAAATGATCTAAGGATCTAAGGAAACTGCCATCTACCTTAATGATGGTAGAACACCAAAGCTTACACTTCCCACAAATCATTTCCTGGCGTTTCTCCCCTAGGGTAGATCCAGGAGCTAACATTTCTTGTTATCCTGCCACTCAGCCACAAGGAGGTGATCTTGCCTTGTCATCTTTCTGGATCAACTTTGAAACATGACCTCCTCTTTGAATTAGCCCAGCTAAGACCCGACTGGAACAATTGGACAAAAAGAAAAGAAAAGAAAAAAAAGACTTGTTAAAGAATAGAGACTAGCAAATAAATACAGGGAGGAACAAGGATTTAGAAAGACTGACTTGAAAGCTATGGTTTATTCTCAAGATCCCATCAGTAATGAAGAAAAAAGAAACTCTGGGAAGAAACCCTGTTTCTTACTTCCTGCTTGGCAGGTTCATACATACCCATCTGTATTTCCACGACATAGGAGACCTTCCTAGACTACTTGGGCCACCTTCAGTCCAGGCCAACAGGGCCCAGCTGGCTGGCCAAGAGCTTCCAGAAGCCTACCCTGTTTGATTTGCAGATTTTCCCTTTTTCTTTGTGTCCTCCTGGTGCCTTTCATCCCTCAGGGATTAAGAACATGGCAGACCCAGAGTGACTAAATGAAGGCTAACGATATTGGCCATCTATACGTGTAGTCTGGGCTTCTGTTATAGACTGAATGTTTGTGTCCTCCGAAAAATCATATGTTGAAACCTAATCCCCAGTGTGATGGTATTTGGAAGCGGGTCTTTGAAAGGTAATTAGGTCAGAGGGTGGAGCACTCAGGAATGGGATTGGTGCCTTATAAAAGAGATTCAGAGAGCTCCCTTGCCCCTGCAGCCTTATGAAGACACAACAAGAAATGGCCTCCCATGAACCAGGAAGCAGGCTTTCACCAGACACTGAATGTGCTGGTGCCTTGATCTTGGACTTCCCAGCTTCCTGAACTGTGAGAAATAAATTTCTGTTGTTTGTAAGCCACCCAATTTATGGTATTCTGTTATAGCAACCCAAATGGACTAAAACAGTTTCAATCAGTGTTAACCTTAAAGGTAGGATCCAGCATTTATGCTCTTTCTCCTACAAAGAAATATGTTCTATAAATTAGTAAAAAACATAAATTTTACCAGAGATTGCAAAGAGGAAATGGCGAAGAGGTTTTACTATACAGATCATTCAGTCAACAACTTACTAAAATCTCATCAACATTTTACTTCTCTCCATAGTCCCTCCTACACCCAATGCCAGCTTGAGGGGTTCATCTTGACAATTCTCCCCCAGAAGTCCCCAGTCAGCTCCAACTGTGTTTTGTACTGTTCTACAAAGTAGCTTTCTCTTGGGCAGAAACCTGGGTTCTGCCTTTTACCTAAAGTGGGCTGACCAAAGACCATTTTTACAAGTAGGTCCTTATGAAGACATGCTCATTCCAGTTGCTCAAAGACTAAAACCTCTATATATTGTGTGAAATGTGCCCTATTTCAAACAAGGTGTTACTCCCTACCATCACCGAAGGACAGGGTAGAGATACTTGTTAGGCTCCATTCATGCTCCTTCATTTCCGGGTATATGGTATCCCATCCTTCATCTTATCACTGTCAGCTGGCTGAAAGGCTCAGTTAAATTCTCCAGTGAGAAAGTATCCAGTGCTAAGTGAAACAGACATGGCTTTCTCTGTCATGAAGCTTCATTTCTATTAATATTTAATTATAGATTTATAAGTTCTATTAATATTTAATCAAAACTTACCTAAAGGCTGACTGATGAGTAATTTATTGGTTGATTTGGCACACATATATTTGTAAAGTATGTAAAGTGCATTAATGTGGCAGCATTAATTATATGTATGCATAGATTGATGCATACACCCACTTAGCCATCTTCTAGATTAAGATTAAGAATGCTTCCAGCATCTCATAAATTTCTCTCATTTCCTTTCCCAAGATCTGCCCACCTTCTTGACCATCATGTAAATGGAATCATACAGTGTGTACTCTTTTGCATTTGCTTTCACTTTCCTCAATATAATATTTATGAAGTTCATCAGTGTTGCTGGATGTAAGAGGAATTTATTCCTTTTCATTGCTTTTCAGCTCCTGAGGTTTATTTATTTATTTATTTATTTATTTTGAGCGAGAGAGGGAGACAGAGAGAGGGAGAGAACAAGTGGGGGAGGAGCAGAGAGAGAAGGGGACAGAGGATCTGAAGCAGGCCATGGCTGACAGTCAACTGAGGGGCTTGAACTCACAAACCCCGAGATCATGACCCCAGGTGAAGTTGGCCACTTAACTGACTGAGCCACCCAGGCACCCCTTCAGCTCCTGATTTTTAAAGGACAGCGCCTGAAATCTTTTCTTTAATCTCTAGACTTTATAATATAAAATGGATGCTAAATATTCTCACACTTACATGGATAGTGTTCTTTTATTATCAAACATCATTGATACCTGTCCTCCAAGAGTTGGAATGATGTACACCTTCATATAACCACAATTTAAATTTATATTTAGATATTTTGGTTTATATATTTTTATCCAACTCATATCATCTGGATGAAATTTGATTTTGTATTTTGATGCTACAGATTCTGATAATGAAGCTAGTAATATAAAATAGGCTTTACTCCTTTTTCATGGATTTATGAAAGTTAATGAAAACATTTTTAACAACTAAAATGAACCTTCTTTCTTCAAGTTTGCTATCCCCCAAATCAAAGCTGAGGATACCCTATGTGTTTGCCTTTGCAATATGGTGAAAAATTATTTTGAATTTGATGGATGGCTGTCTCTGTAATTTAAGCCTGGATGGATTTTAAGAGCTTAAAATGGGTAGATACTAGAGATAAAGGGGGCTGCAGGTAGGGATTGTGTGTACTTTGTCAGGGGAGAACAGTGAGGCATCCCATAAATGTGTGAAACAGACTGCCTCAGGGATTGTCAGGAGTAGCCCTGACTTACCTAGGCCATGAACTAGTTAAATAAAAGACTAAGCATAGAAGAAGAATCTGGAGCAAGTAGGTTTTTATCAGTGGGCCCCAGGATCAGAAATCCACATATAAAGAGCAGCACACGAATGTTTCAATGGTGACCTGATGAGTCAGCCATTGGTGTCAAAGAAGTCGATGTGGTTCAAATATGAGAAATTTGCAAATTGTGCAAGAACAAAGCTTTGTACAATGTTTGGATCTGCTATCAGAGATAGCTTTATTCCGGACAGCTGTGGAAGCTAGTGAAGATTCTCTTTGATAAGCACATTCAACCAGGATTTGTAATGGAGGATTAATCACCAAAAGGCCAGTGAGTTCATATGCAGCTTAAGTGAGCAAACAGAATTTCCTATAATAAACATTTTATGATATATGTGAACAAATAAAATTTCCTTTAACAATCATGCTTTATATAAGCAATCAAATTATAGCAAGTCATGTGTTGAGAGGTCACATTTACAAGTTTTAGAGTCTCTTGGACCCTTGGGAGTCTCTTGTTATCTCTTGAACACTTTGCTTCATATCAATAACTCTTAGTAAAAGCAGGGACACTCTGGGCTTCAAGTAACAAAAAACCCTGACTCAAACTCGTTTAAATGATAAGAAAATTTACTATGTCACAGAGATAAGAAAATTCACTATGTCACAGAACAAGAAATCCAAAGGAAGAGTGAGCCACCACCATGATACATTATTGTTCTGATTTCATTTTCTGGTGAGTCTTTTGTTTCTCCTTCTTGCCATGGCTTCTCCTTAAGTTTGCTTTTTCTAAGAGCAAAATGACAACTGCAGGTCCAGCTACATCTCAGCACAGCAAATGTCCAGCAACAGAGAGGGCCACTTCTTCCAGTGTCCTCTTTACAGTAAGGGGGAAACTTTCTAGAACCCTCCCTCCCCCCAGAATATCTATGCTCATGTCCTATTTTCCATGCCTGGAATCCTTGCTCAAGCTTAAATCATTCACTGGCAAAGGGAAAGGGACCACTGGGACTGCTCAGATGAAATAGACTTTAATCCTGGAAGAGGAAAAATGTCATGATCCCTTGAGTCACAGAAGAGAGGGATGAATCCCTGAATAAAACTAGTGTTTTGCCTGAAGAGAGAGTAACGGACGTTCAGTGGAAAACCAACAATTTTTGCTACAGTCCACCACTTTGATTGCCCAATGTTTCTACGTACACTTAAAAAGTGTTCATACCTTGGGGTGCCTGGCTGGCTCAGTCAGTAGAGCATGTGACTCTTGATCTCACAGTCATGAGTTCAAGCCCCACATTGTATGTAGAGTTTACTTTAAAAAAGAAGGAAAAGGTGTCCATGCCTTTATTGAAATTATTCACATACTGCCTAAGGGGAACTAATCTTAAGCCTCATCGAGTTATTACATCCAAGTCCAAGATTGTTGGATAATGTAGTTTTAATACATCCTATTATTATTTAGACATGGTAAAGCCAGTAGATCTGGAGCTGAGTGCCATTGAAGAGATCATTTATTTCACTCTCAGGTACGAGAGAGTATACATCATGCCAAGGAGGCTACATGGAGAAGCACGAGGGTCAGTCATGAGGCAGATGGAGGGGGGACTTGTGGGTAAGAGGCTTTATTATGATTTGTGCAAGAAGAAATGGGTAAGGCAGGTGAACAGGTTTAAGATTGGCTAGTTTGAATAATTTAGTGGGGCAAAGAGGCTTCCCCTAGTTGCCTGGTGCCTGGCGCTGGGGTGTTTAGGATGTGTATATAGTGGCCCAGAACATGAGAACCCTATAAGGGAAGTGGTTGGGTATAGACTCTGGATTGGTTGGCTTTTATTTAAAATCACACCCCAGGGAGGACTCCCCCTGGAAGGGGATGGTGTAGGTAACAAGGGAGGCAGTTGGCTAAGGTCAGGTAACTCAGGCATATTGCTGGGTTGTCCAGAAAAGCCTATGTCTGGCATATTCATGCAGGGCAGACATTGAAGCATCAAGTTTACGGAAGCTATTAATACAAATGCTTATTTGTCTCCTTTGATCCATGACTGTGTTTGCTCTTCATGGTTCAGCAGTAACTATAATATAAAGTCTGATTGGGAAAGGGCAAGAGCAGAAAACAACTCCCAGTCACTTCCCCTTAACACATATCTTAACCAAACTATACAGGAATGGTGAGACTCCCGCCTGGGAGAGGAGTAAGTTCCTGTCAGTCAATGAGGCTGACCCTATTTCCACTCTTTTCAGGGAATGCCCTTCATCATGTCCTTCATAATCTCTGGGTCTGCCTCTTAGGATAATCTTCCTGTTTATTTTTTCTATGGCCATACCTGAAATAGGCATTTGAAAGATGTGCTTTCTTAGTTCTGAGCAGCAGTATGTTGTTACAAGTTCAGAAGTCTGAGATTGCCAATTCCACATTTTAGCATTTGCTACTGACAACACCCTACTTCCTGGTACTGAATTTTGAACTCTTAGTTGTAGCTAACCGAAATCAGCTTTGAAGCTTTAATCACTGAAGTATTCACTGGGATTTATTGAAATATATTGCTTACAGAATTTCTGAGGAAGCTAGAGAACAAGCAGCCAGTCATTAAGCCCTAAACCACATCAAAGGTCTGTCCAAGTGAGGACATCACCGCCACTGTTACCAATTACTAGATGCCTCAACTTTATGTCATCTCACATGTCACTGAAAAGAGTTACCATAGCATCACTGTTGCCCCCAGAATCCATCTTGCTGCAGCCATTGAATTCAGTTGCAGCAAGACAGTTATCTGCCATCCCGGCTTCTATAAATCTCTAGATCCTCATTCACATTCTGGGAAGGGAACTTCTGATTGGCTCATGCTTGGTCATGTGCCAGTACGTGACTGCAAAGAAAATGATTATCTGGAACTTTCGGTTATCATTTTTTTAAGTTTATTTGTTTATTTTGAGAGGGGTGAGGGGAAGAGAGAGAGGGAGAGATAGAATCCCGAGCAGGGGACGCAGGGTTCAATCCTGCAAACCGGAAGATCATGACCTGACCTAAAATCAAGAGTCAGTCGCTTAACTGACTGAGCCATCCGGGCGTCCGTGGAACTTTCAGTTCTTATACTGAGAGATTGTTTCAGCATCCTATCAAGACTCCTACGGTCAAAAATTCCCCAAACATAGGATGGGGTTCAGATGCTGGGCAGCCAAAAGAATGACAAAATTCATTAGAATTTTTAACTACAGCAATAAGAATCAGAGCATGTATAGTTTACTTTTAAAGACCTTTGCTCTGCCTGGATAGTCTCCAAAAATGCTCTTTGTTCTTGGTTGTTTTGTGCTCATAGGAATTTAAATAGTCTCTAAACAACTTTTCCTTATCTTTCTGAAAAGACAGTTTCAGCACAGCATTTGAATTCTCCAAATATAAAATAAAAATTTTAACTTATAACTGAAGCTAAATCTAAGAAATTAAAGTCTATAATGTCTAACTTTCACAATATGGAGGCTTTATTCATATCTGTTTTCCTTTGTTTAGAGATTTCTTAAAGTGTTCCAGTTTCATTGGGATTAAGTTTGAAGAACTCAAAATAATATAATCAACCAGTCACAACTATATAAGATAACCGATACTGATTTTTCCCCAAGAGTATTTTCCGGTTGCCACAGCTTGCTTTGAGGATGTAAGCGGTACATTGGGAGTATTCAAAGTTTAACAGCCACTTAGGAACAGCTCTCAATCAATGACAGATAGGAGTTGGTAAATACTTACCTCTGTCTCTTCATCCCATAGTTAGAATAATTCTGAGAAATGTTCTTCATTTGTATGAGGACAATGCTCCTCCAATGACGGCTGATGTTCCTCATTTGATTGACACTCAGTTGTATCAATTCTGGATGACAGCAGTGGACCAGGAGATAGAATTTACTGGAATACTAGTATGTTTCCTGTCTCCTTTCTCCCTCTTTCCTTTTCTGTTTCAGGCAGACAATACCATGAGTCAAGGTGGGTGTTAGAAGCCCCATTTTGTAGATGGAGAAATTGATACTAGAAGAATTTATATTTTCTAAAGTCAACCTACTAATGAATGTCTTATTGTCAATTTGAACTCAGGTTCAAATTCTTTCTACTATGCCATAATGTCTGCTGATGTAAAGAGTATCTTAGTTATGCCTTGATACAGGTTCTCTCCTGTGTCAGTGCTAGATCTTCATAGCATTATTGTTGTGCAGAAAAGCCTGTGCTAAGTTTATTCAATGCTATTAATAAAAAGATATATAAAATAACCACCTACTCTCCATCACTGTTGATGGGAGTGTATATTAGTATACTTTTGGAAAATAGTGTGATGGTATTAATCAGTCTTAAATCCACATAAAGTCAGTATATTTTAAAAATTTTATCAAGGCACTCATGTACAGAACTTAAGCTTTAAGTAGTTCTAAAAAGTTTATAATGAAAAACAGTAGTAAGGCTGCTCTCTCTCTTCTTCCAGAGTTGCTCTTGAGAGGCAACAACTTCAAATTTTTTAGCTATTTCTTTTACATTTATGGCACATGTCTAAATAAATTCTAGTGCTACTATTTCTTGGTTTCCCAACTTTAGATAATATCAGTTAACATTACCAGCCTGCCAATTTCCTGTGCTGGGTCCACACTTATAGGATATTAGGCTTCCTCTCATTTTGCTAAGGAACATCTTCAAAGAACTTCTCGATATAACTTTACAACAGGTTAATAACGTTTAGTCCATGTATGTGCAAAACATCTTCATTTTATCCTTATACTTTATTTGTATTTTGACAGGGTAGTGAATTCAAGGTTAAAAACCAGTTTCCTTCTGGATTTGGAAAGTATCTCTCCCTTGCCTTCTCACATTTAGTTTTGAGACACCATGTGACCCTCAGACAGTAGCTCCTTTTCTTTCCTTTTGGAACATTTTTGGACCTCCTTTTAATTCTGGGTAATTCTGAGATTTCTTGATGTGTTCCCTGGCATGAGTATTTTTAAACATATTATGTTGAGCGCTTATGGAACCTTTTAAACCTAGAGACTGTGCTTTTCAGTTATAGGATATTTTTCTTGTTATTTCTTTGATAATTTCCTCCACACTATTTTCTTGGACTCTCATTTTAGAGATCCTAACCATTAGATTCTGTGAATTGATCCTGTAAGTCTTTTTATTCCTCTTCTATTTTTCAGCTATTTTATTCTACTTTCTGGAATACTTTAACTTTGTATTCCAACTCTTCAATTAAATTTTATTTTATATATTACATTTTATTTTATTTTTTTCTTTTAATGTTTATTTATTCTTGAGAGAAAGACAGAGCGTGAGCAGGGGAGGGGCAGAGAGAGTGGGAGACACAGAATCCGAAGCAGGTTCCAGGCTCTGAGCTGTCCTCACAGAGCCTGACACAGGGCTCGAACTCACAGACCGCAACATCATGACCCGAGCTGAAGTCAAACACTTAACCAACTGAGCCACCCAGGAGCTCCTATATTACATTTTAAATAGCCAAATGTTATATCTTTTTTTCCTGTTTCATTTTCACTATATCTTGCTTTTATTCTATGGGTGCATTATCCTCTACTACCTCTCTAAAGTTATTTAATATATAAGTTTTCTTCCATTTCCAGCATAGTTTCCTTTCTTTCCAAGTACTCCCCTCTACTTTATTTGTTTTCCTATTTACTTCTCCTTCTGTCTTATGTTTGTGACTTTCTTCAAATGTCTGATGATTCTGGTCTCTCCACTAATGTGCAAGGTACTTAAAAGCATTTTTTGGTAGAATTTGCTAACTATGGACTTCATTTTAATATGGTATGGTTGGAAGCTGGCTATTTCTCTGGGGAACCCAAATGTTTTCACCTGCAAAAAATCTTCCTGAGAACAATATTCCTGGAGGGAGACTGGGGTTCTCAGAGTAGATTGAAAAAGGATTTGAGTATCCCATCATTCAGTGAGCAGATATTCACTCAATATTAGTGTTTTTAGCTTCACATTTCACTCTATCCTCCAACCTAAGTTGGAGCCATTCTGATCCAATTTATCCACATAATAAACTTATAATCTCCTATTAGATGGAAGAGTTACCTTTCTGGATGGAGGAACTGGAGATGAAAGTGCTCCATTTAAAGACTTCCAACTAATCACTTATTTTCAACCCTATGTTGCCTTCTGCTTTCTATGATACCTGGTGTCTCCAAATTCTGAACTTCTCAGGCAGGGGCAAATCAGCTTGGTTCATAAGTTTCTCCTTCTGTACATATGGGTTTGAAATGTGCTTTTGTTGTCCAAGGCAGTTACTACCTCTCCATTGGATCATTTGTGGGTCTACTTCTATGGCCTATTTTTCCTCTTGGCCCCATTTCTTGGTATGTCTGGTACTTTTAAATTGAATGCCAGATATTTAATATGAAAAATTATAGACTCTGAATTATTTTATTTTCTCCAGGAAGGATTTTTTTCTTAGCTTTGGTTAAAATATAGATTAGGAGCAGATCACCTTAAGCCAGTCAGGGGTTGAACAAATTCAAGACTGAGTTTCAGTCTTTATAAGGTAAAACCTATTTTCTTAAATAATTTTTTAATGTTTATTTATTTATTTTGAGAGAGAGTGTGTGAGCAGGGGAAGAGCAGAAGGAGAGGGAGAGAGAGAAAATCCCAAGAAGGCTCTGTACTGTCAGCACAGAGCCAGATGCAGGGCTCTAACTCAGGAACCATGAGATCATGACCCAAGCCAAAATCAAGAGTCAGACACTTAACCAACTGAGCCACCCAGGCAGCCCATAACCTATTTTTAAAATACTATTTATTAGGGTATAACCCTGCATATATGTTATACCAAAATTAATTTTTTTTTTTACTTCAAAAAGTCTGGTGTATGATTTTAACAAATACATCAGATAATGGGTTTTGTAAACATATGTTTTTTAAACTGCGCATATTTACTTCCCAGGAGTAAGAGTAAATGTATGATATTGTGGGAATATGGTGTTAAGCTAAGGATCAACACACTACTTTATTTTGGGGAACAACTTCTACCCAGATAGGGACAATAAAAATCATTATGTTTTCATTAAAATAAATTTCAGTGTATTAATCACAGAACACAGTATTTATGGGGTGCCTGGGTGGCTCAGTGGTTAAGCATTGACTCTTGATTTCAGTTCAGGTCATGAATTCACGATTTGTGGGTTTGAGGCCTGCATCAGACTCCATGCTGACAGCACAGAGCCTGCTTGGGATTCTCTCTCTCTCTCTCTCTCTCTCTGCCCCACCATTCTCTCTCTTTCTCTCTCAAAATAAATAAATGTTAAAAAAACGAACACAGTATTTCCATTAATTCTTATGCTAAATCATGAAATAATTTTTCACTTCTGGCCAATTGTTTCAGTCTATGTACCCCAAGAATAATTCCTCTTGAACTTAAAAGGGGATGTTTGAGAAACACTAATTGCATCTAATTGCACTAATTGCTTCTTCCTCCTTCTGTATTGCTCCAATGGCCAGGAAATTTGGAACACAAGATCACAGGCATTTAACAACAATCAGTCCTACTCATTTGTTTCTCCATTTACTTGAACACTCTTATTCGTAATTTCTGATTTAATTACTCATCTTTTGTATATATTTATTTACTGTTTTTTTAAGTTGAGGGAAATCAACCGAATCTAATATAAGGAGGTTAGATAATCAACATAAGAGACATTAGCATTTCTTAGGCTATTCAAATGGAATTACTATATTGCTGTACTTTAAAATATGTAGGGCACCTTAAAATACAAGGAAAACCATTAGTTGTATACATTTGGTCACAGCAAATTAGAATTTCTTTTAGGTTTCCCTACGAAAATTTTTTTCAGAGGCAAAAACAACCCAACATTTATTATGGATATTTTTAGAAGCATTTATATGTAGCGACTACATGATATCAGGATGATGTAAAAACATTTTTGTGAAGCAAGAATATCCTATCATGTCCCCTGAGTGACATGAAGGAATATGTCATTCAAAGTCATAAAAATATTTTTGCTATCCTGTTACCTCCATACTGAATAACTTATTCAGCTCATTTGACTTTGTGTCCACGGTCACACAGCTAAGAAGGGGCAAATCTGGGATTTAAGACTAGACTGTCTAGTCAGACAGTTGAGAATCTGATCTTAACTACCATGCTGGTACTGAGAAAATCTAATAAGTCATTAGGCCTAGGAATAAACTTGGAAATTTAATTTACTAGCATTATGTAGAAACATTTCTGTTGACTGTGCCAGATTTCCAAGCCCAAAATGCATTATCATATATTAAGATTCTTCTACTTCTATACAGAACAACCATTCAATTATATCCTTCCATACTGGAATTAAGAAGAAACTATTCAGCCTCTTGTAGAATGTGTGGTGTGCTCAAGTGTGTTAAAAATCTTTCCATCTATACACTAGCATTAAGAATTGACATCAACAGAATTTGAGTGCAATATTCTATAAAACTGCCAAACTTCTGTATTAATTTACATTAAAATTATCCAGGGGTGCCTGGGTGGTTCAGTTGGTTAAGCATTGGACTCTTGGTTTCAGCTCAGGTCATGATCTCACGGTTCTTGGGTTCTACACTGTCAGTGCAGAGCCTGCATGGGACTCTCTCTCTCTCTCTCTCTCTGCCCTTTTGCCACTTATGCTTTCTCTCTCTCTCAAAAATAAATGATTAAACTTAAAAAAAATACATATCCATCCCTTTGTGCATTCAATAAACATTTACTGAAGCCTGCTATGTTCCAGGAACCATTTCTAGATATTGAGAATTCAGTTGGGCACAAGATGGATAAGGTCTCAGCTCTCCTGAAGCTCACTTGCTAGAAGGAAGAGACAGATCTTAAATAAACAAACATACAAAATGTCATAAGTGTCTTGCAGAGAATTAAAACTAGGGACATAGAAGCAAGATAGTAGGGAGGGGCTCTATTACTGCCAACAGATCTTTAAGACTTTTCATTTTAGATAATGGTTTTCTTCTCTTGGAGAAAACAAGCACAAAGTCTTCCTTAAATTTATCACGGTACCTTTAATAATTGGTCCAGTACTCTTTTTGCTATTAATGGGTAGAAAAGTCTGTATCTCCTTAAGGCAATGGTTTGATTGGGATAAATGAGTTTACCATTAGTGATGTCTTTTTAAAAAAAAAAATTATTTTATTTTAGTGAGAGGGAGCATGAGTGGAGGAGAGAGGCAGAGGGAGAGAGAGAAAGAGAGAGAGAGAGAGAGAGAGAGAGAATCTTAAGCAGGCTCCATGCTCAGTGCAGAGCTGACATAGGACTCAATCCCATAATCCTGGGATCATGACCTGAGCCAAAATCAAGAGCTGGACGTTCAACTGACTAAGCCACCCAGGTGCCCCTGTAATGTGCTTCTAAGGATTGGATTGAGAACAGTTACTGTGGGAAGCCAGATATTGTAAGAGAACATGGGAATGACTTCCAGCTTTGACTGACCTTGGGCCTGCTCTTCATTTAGGGCTTTAGTGATATCTCCCATAAAGAAGGAAAATATGATCACCAAACTCAAATGTGTATTATTAGAATTCAACACACACATATCCTTAGGATATATTGCTAAAGTTCCTGTAACAAAGTACACTAATCTGGATGGCTGAAGCAATGGAAATGCATTATCTTACAGTTATGGAGAGTAGAAGCTTGGAAATCAAGATGTTGTCAGGATTGGCTCCTTGTAAAGACTGTGATGGAAGAGTCTGTTCTTGGCCTCTTTCCCTGTGTCTCTTTACATCATCTTCTCTCTATGCATCTCTCCGTGTCCAAATTTCACCTTTATAAGGACACAGGTCATATTGGATTAAAAGCCCACTCTAAATCAGTATGACCTCATTTTAACTAACTACATATCAACCCTATCTCCATATAAAGTCACATTCTGAGATACTGGAGTTCAGGACTTCAACATATGAATCTGGGGGAGACACAATTCAACCCATAACCCAGCCACATAGAACTTTGTGTTACATATTATAACTGCACAATATTAATATATGTTTCAAAGTATTAATGAAAAATACCCTCTTTCCAATTAAATATTTACTCAAAATATTATGCAGTTTAAATGAATTGACATTTAGGCAGAATATCCAGTCAAGGGAGAATTGAGAGGAAAAAAATGCTCCCTCTAAATTGAAGAGCTAAGAAAATTGAACATGGCAGATGAATTCGACACTGGCACATGGTGAGGTAAGTTTTGTTTCCCCTCTGCAATGTATCCTTTATACTAACTCTCACAGTCAAGGTGCCTAAACTCTAGACACATTTAGTTGGTTTTTTTTCCCCCTCACTGGGCCCCTGCCTTTAGTAGACTTCCATTAAGCTCACATAAATAGACAAAGATTTCCATGCTAATTAGTTCCCATGAACTAAGTATAAATTTGTGGATATGATAGCTGATTAATTTTTATTTCTTCCTTTTTCCTTTATTGACTTTTTAGATGGCCTTTGAACCCAAAACTATGCATATAATCTAGATGTCATATGTAATTATCACAGTATAAGCAATTTTGGCATTATTTTAGGAATAGAGCACTTTCTTTCATGAGAATA
This sequence comes from Felis catus, assembly GCF_018350175.1. Taxonomy (NCBI): domain Eukaryota; kingdom Metazoa; phylum Chordata; class Mammalia; order Carnivora; family Felidae; genus Felis; species Felis catus. The sequence continues at coordinate 121,908,839 of NC_058374.1, forward strand.
TTGGAAACAAAGCATGAGCTAAGGACTTTGGCCTTTTCTTATCTGAACTTTACCCTCCAGGATTTTCCTTAATCACTTGCTTGTCCTCTTTTTCCTCCAACATAGAAATTGATTCATTTTTTTCCTAGTTGCACACATGTAATCGATATTTCTTATTAAAATTTAATAATAGATATAAAGGCCCAATAGCTACCTCTTTAAAATATCTCCTTCCAAACCTTTTCTATACACAAAAAAATATGTGTAAATTTTACAAAATGGTGTCATAAGTGTGCCCTGTTTGTGATAATCTCTTTACACAGTAAAATGTGGGTGAATCGAGCCTCATATTGTCATTTAATCACTGCATGGTATTCCTTGTGTTGATATGGTATGATGCATTTAATAGATTGACTCTCCAATCTTGATTTGTATAATTTCCAAAAAATTTTCCAGATTTCATACCAATCTTTACCTATTTATCAGAAGCCAGCCTTTTTAGGTTCAAACTCCAAGTTTTAGCAATAAAAATAGAAACCCAGGGCACTGACGCCTGAGACATAACTCCTGTCAGGTCACATCCTGTTCAGAGTGCCACCATTTTTCCACTGTGAAACATTACTTGAACAGATTCTCAAAATAGCACTCCCTCTTTTTAGCATGCCAGCGTCTCACTTGTGTTATCTGGCCCTCCCAAGCGGCCAGCAAGAATTCTCGACTCCTCGGCCTCGGAGTCCCTCTGTCCCTGTGCCAGACCAGACTTAGCAATCAGGACATAACACTGGGGAGCTGCAGGCAGTTGGAACTTTGGGACAGCAAGCGGGAATGTAGACACATGGACCCGGCCAGCTCCCTGTCTCCACTCATGCAAGAGATCCTGGTGTCATGCATGGTAGTGTTCTGAGTTGGGGAGAAAAGGTCAGAGGTATAGGCTCATGGTGTACTCTAAACCCAACCTGCCAGCTCCCATTTTGTACTTGCTGTTATCTATAAATTACAGAGCAAATTTAGGGAGATTATAGATTTTTCAATTCTCCAATTTTCGTTAGACATAGTATAACTTAGTAAAAGAGCGTGGGCTTCAGAATCAGTCTTAAGTTCAAGGCTAGATCTGTCACTTATTGTCCATGAGACCTGACATACGAGGCACTCAGTAAACACTTACAGACTAAATGTGTTGAAGGCACGTTTGCCAACTGTATAAAAGCGATGATAATAGTACCACTTCACCATATTGTTGTGAATACAATTTGATGAATGCACAATTGGCCTGGAGAAGGTATTTCATAAATTAGAGCTGCCATTTTATTAGTCTCAGAAGAAAAAATAGAGTTCTTATTAGAATCAGTTTTACAATGCTCTTGCCCAACTTACTTGTTCAAAAAATAGTTATTAAGTAGGTTCTGGGAAAATACTGGGAAGTACTGGGAAAAGATGTTGAATAAGACACTGTCCAGACCTGCAGTCTAGAAATTTTCATTCATTCATTCATTCATTCATTCATTCACTGAATCCATTCACTTCCTATTAGGTACTGAAAACAGCATCCAGCTGCAAAATACTTCTATCTACTTACTTCTAGCTCCATTGTCATCGTCCTGTGGACCACCGTCACAGGTTCTTAACCCTATTACTCCTTGCTTCCATTATTGACTTTTTGAAACCACTTCATACTCAGAGTGGTCTTTCAACACTGTAAATCAGATCATGCCATTCCTTTGCTAAAGCATAGATTCCAATTTAGAATAAAATGCAAATTTCTTATCTTGGCCCATATAGCTCTGCATGACTTTGCTCCCTCCTGTATCTCCAACCTCAGCTTAGCCTCCCCTTAGCCCCTTATGCTCCACAGATTGCCAATTCCTAGAACCAGCCAAACTCTTTTCTGCCTGAGGCCTTTTCATGTTCTATTCTCTCTACCTGGAATGCCATCTCCTATGTGGATGACAGTCTTCTTCTTTTCTTTAATGTATCAGCCTGAAAGTCCCCTTCTCAGAGAAGTCATTCCTATGCCTAATGACCAGTATTTATTCCATAGCAAAAGCATCTTGTTTATTTCCTTCCTACTATTTTTTTATAATCTGCATTTATCGTTTCTATTTATTTGCATACCTGTTTATTGTCTGTCTTTCTACTACATCAGCCCATGAGGGCAGGAGCCTTGTCTCTTGACTATTGTTTGCTCTTCATTGCCTAAAACTGTGCCTGTCACATAAAAGGCATTGATAATTTGTTATATGGAAGAATGAATGAATGAATTTTTATTGTTTTGAAAAACTTCAGTAGTAGAAATTCTGAGCTTCAGTTTGGCGCATTCTAGGACAGATATATTTTGATGTCAAAAATTATTTTATGTTGGGATACACCTTTTTAAAAATTCCAGTATAAAAAATTTCCACGGGCACCTGGGTGGCTCAGTCAGTTAAGTGTCCAACTTCTGCCCAGGTCATAATCTCACTGTTTGTGAGTTCGACCCCCCTCGTCGTCAGGTTCTGTGCTGACAGCTCGGAGCCTGGAGCCTGCTTCAGATTCTGTGTCTCCCCCTCTCTCTGCTCCTCCCCTGCTCATGCTCTGTCTCTAAATAAATAAATAAATAAAATAAAAAGGAATTCCAGTATAGTTAACATACAATGTTATATTAGTTTCAGGTGTACAATATGATTCAACAATTCTGTATTACTCAGTGTACTCAAGTGTACTCCACGGGCGCTTGGGTGGCTCAGTCAGTTAAGAATCTGACTTTGGTTCAGGCCATGACCTCGCATTTCATGAGTTTAAGCCCCACACTGGGCTCTCTGCTGTCAGCTCAAAGCCTACATTGGATCCTCTGTCCCCCTCTCTCTCTGCCCCTCTTCCACTCGCTTTCTCTGTTTCTCTCTCTCAAAAATAAATAAAAACATTTTATTTTTTAATTTTTTAAATAAAAACATTTAAAAAATATTTTTAAACAAGGTAAATGTACTCTTAATTCTCCTTCACCTATTTCACCCATCCCCCCTCCTCTTGGGATACACTTTAAGAAATGGATAGAGTGTGACTTGGGGACGACATGGGAGAGTCCATCTCCTTCAGGAGATAAGCAATAAGAAGGACATCCCAGCAGCAGAGAATTTGAAAACTCATTTGTATTTAGGGACGTGAGGAGTTGCTTTTTCACTGTCCTCTAAGAATTCATGGTGAAGAGGATGGGCTTTGGGGCCAGGAGACTGGATTCGCATGACTGCCTCACCACGTATTAACTGTGTGACTGTGGACAAGTCAGATGATGGCTCCAAGTCCATTTAAGTGAGAAACGGACCCCTGAGTCTGTTACAGAGTAAGTGCTCAGTACGTGTTAATTATCCTTTTTATCTGATAAAAAGATCTTTTGAGACGTACTACTGTGAATTTAAAATGCACTGGTAGCCAAGGCCCAGCACAGGGCTGGGTAGGTCAGAGATGCTTACAAAGTGGGGGTGCAGCACAGCAGAGCACAGTGGTTCTCAGACTCGAGTATACACCCAACTTGGCTAGGGGGCTGGTGAAAATGCAGAGGGCTGTGCACTTCCACTGGTTTCCGATTCAGGAGGTCTGGTGGGGCCTAAGAATTTGCATTTCTACCACGCCTCCAGGTGATGCTAATATTGCTGGTCCAGAGACCACACTTTGAGACTGACAGACGGTAGTTAAGGACACCAGCCCCAGTGCCAGACATTCATGTCCCAACTACCCCTTTTCACTAATATATGATCTTGAGTGAGCTGCTTCCTCCCTCTGGCCTCAGTTTCCTTATCGGAAAGTGGAGATAATAATAGAGCCTTCCTCTAGAAGTTATTAGGAGGTTTAAATGAGGCCTCATACAGCACAGTTATTCAATACACATATAATCCATACTTCTTGTATGGATTATTTGATTATTATTTGATTGCTATTTGTTATTTGTTTTTTTTAAATTTTTAAAAATATTTTTATTTATTTTTGAGACAGAGACAGAGCATGAGCAGGGGAAGGGGCAGAGAGAGAGGGAGACACAGAATCTGAAGCAGGCTCCAGGCTCTGAGCTGTCAGCACAGAGCCTGACGCGGGGCTCGAACTCACAGACTGTGAGATCATGACCTGAGCTGAAGTTCAACACTTAACTGACTGAGGCACCCAGGCGCCCCAGCTGTTTGTTATTTGTTAATAAAAACCAATTACAGTAAAACTTTGATTGCAAATAACATGTTCTACCAGTGCTCCATGTGACTAGCAAACATTTCTAATAAATTTTAACATGATAAACGAGTGATGCCATGCAATATGGGTAGCACGGGATGCTAATGTCACATGATCACAACTGAGCCTATGGTGCTTGAAATTTGCTTTGATATACAAGTGCTTTGGATTACCAGTATGTTTCCAGAACGAATTATGCTTGCAAACCAAAATTCTACTGTACAATGAATTTATAACTGTGCTATCCAATAGAATGTTCAGAGATTATGGACATGCCCAATTCCATGCTGTCCAATTCAGTAGCTATTCACTGGGCCTGGTTATTGAGCATTTGAAATGTGGCTAACAGAATTGAAGTGCCGAGTGTTTAATGTTTAATTAATTTTGATTAATTTAAATTTAAATAGACCTGTAGCTAGAAAAACACAAAGTTCTACTTAAGAGTTCCTCCCCTGGATCTGGGCTTGTGGCAGTTCTTTGGAAAGCTGACAAACGCAGGGCAGTGTAAGGACCTGAGTGTGTGTGAATCTACTACTTTCTGACTACTTGACCTTAAGCAAGCAATTCAATTTCTCAGCAACACAACCTCATCTGTAACATGGGAATGACACCTGCCCTGATTCCTCAGAACTTCTCGATGTATTCTACTGTGATTATATAAAATCATAAATGTAATACAATTGCAAAGATTTCTTTAAAGCTTCATACCATCGTTTCATATTTTCTTCCCTATGACCTGCTTTAAGGGCAATGGCTCTATCATCTTCAGCCTTTTGTGTCCACAGTGCCCAACACATAGTAGTAGGTCCTGAGTTAGAATGCGGCCTCCATGCCAGTGTCTTATAGTTTGGCCTGCATGTATTGGTGCCCCAGAATACGTAGTAAAAAGGAGGAAATGCTTATATTATTTTAAATGCACTAGTATGCCTTAAAAAGTTATTGTCTAAAAGTCTTTCTAATCTTTATTTTGTCTCAGTTATAAGTATTTCATAGTTGTTTAGAATTGGAAAATGTGGGGTGCCTGGGTGCCTCAGTCAGGTAAGCATCCAACCCTTGATTTCAACTCTGGCTATGATTTCACGGTTTGTGAGTTTGAGCCCCACATCAGGCTCTGTGCTGACAGCTCAGAGCCTGGTTGGGATTCTCTCTTTCCCTCTCTGCCCCTCCTTTGCTTATGTTCTATCTCTCTCTCTCAAAATATATAAATAAACTTAAAAAAAATTGGGAAATGCAAAATATTATGAAGAAAAAATACAATTCATCTATAATATCTCCACCTCATTAACATTTTAAAACATTTTTTCCAATTATATATTAATTTATCCATTCAACAAATATCTCTTTTTTATATTTTTTAAACTTTTTTTTAATGTTTATTCATTTTTGAGAGACAGAGCACGAGTGGGGGAGGGACAGAGAGAGAGGGAGACACAGAATCTGAAGCAGGCTCCAGGCTCTGAGCTGTCAGCACAGAGCCCGACACGGGGCTCGAACTCACAGTCTGCAAGATCATGACCTGAGCTGAATAACTGACTGAGACACCCAGGTGCCCCAACAAATATCTCTTGAGTATTTGCTATGGGCCAGGTGATTTCTAGGTGATGGTGATACAACAATGAACAAACTAGACAAAAATCTTTGCCTTCATGGAGTTACATTCTAGTGGATGATATATGAAGGCTCAGGAAAATATATACACAGATTTAAAAAACTAAATCAGGCTAATGTTGTTTATACTATTGTACATTTGTTGGTTATTTTCCTTTACATTATGTTGTGAGAATTTTCTAATTTTTGTTTTTTTAATAGGTCTGTCCTTAACATCCATTGCCTGCTGAGCTGACACATGGGGTTTTCTGGGGTAAAAGGAAAAATAGATACTTGTTATGTCTTTAGGAACTTTAGCCTGGATGTGGTATTCTTAGGGGATCAATGACTGTCCAAGGAAGGCCCCATACTGTGTACCTTGGAACATCCTGTTCAGAAAGCCAAAGAATCCCAAGTCTGGGACTCAGTGTTCACATCTCAGATTCTACTGAGTTTTCAGGCATCATTTCATCTTGTGTCTCTAAAACATTTTTTCAGGTCTTAAAAAGAAACTTTCTCAGGGGCTCCTGGGTGGCTCAGTCAGTTAAGCGTCTGACTTCAGCTCAGGTCATGATCTCGCGGTTCATGAGTTTGAGCCCTGCATTGGGCTCTGTGCTGACAGCTCAGAGCCTGGAGCCTGCTTCAGATTCTGTGTCTCCTTCTTTCTCTGCTCTTCCCCCACTCATGCTCTCTCTCTCTCTCTCTCTCTCTCTCTCTCTCTCAAAAATACATAAACATTAAAACAATTTTTTTTTTAATTTTTTGGAGTCATCAGGACCCATGTTGCTTGTGATCCACCCTCTTCTATTCCTGCATGACTAACCTGGCTAATTACTCTGCCCCTTTGCAGATTCAGATGAAAACAACTAAAACTTAAATCCTGAAAGAGGCTTCCAAGCCAAAGTAGTGAGGAGCATGGTGAATGAGGAGGGGAGAGCAAAGCTCATACTCTGATGAGGGGTTGCCACTACTGGACAGAGACAAAGACAGTTTGTCATCTTCGTGTCCTGGGCCATGACCACCACAGCCCCTCCTCTTCACGTGGAATCCTTCTCTAGTTCCTTCTTGTTTTGTTCTTTTTCTCTCCCGTGTCCCTACATCTTTTGCCCCTTAGGGTCTGCCAAAAGGGAGTGAAGGAGGCTGTATTTCTTCAACACATCAAGGACAAGGATTTCATCTGACTTGGGAATAAAAGAACAAATCCATGAATGGATGCCATTTCTAGGTAGGGGGAAATATGTTGATGGGCCCCCAGGTAAATCATAAAGGGGGGTGTTTTTTAAAATTGTCTAGAAGGGAAAAAGGAAGATGTTAATTGCTGGTGTCTGCCCTTATTAAAGGCTTGAGCCAGGACAGAGTCGAGAAATGAGTAGGCATTCTATACAACAAATAGTGCCACAGAGCTATATGTGCTGAAGCCAACTGCCAGCATGTCCCACTGCGTTGAGATTTTACTGTTGATCATTTCAGGTGACATCTCTTCTTCTCTTCTTTTGTTTCTTTCCACAATTTTCACTGCATCATTCACACTGATGGTTCATTCTCATTGCTAGTTGCCCTATACAAAATACAACCATTAGCAATGAAATGCTTTGCTACTGGATAAAGAGACAGTATAATATAGTATGAGAGTATGGATCAGTGCTGTTCAATAGAAATAGAATACAAGCCATGACTGTAATTGAAAATTTTCTCACAGCTACATGAAAAAAGGAAAGAAATAAATAAAATTAATTTTAATCATGTCTTTTAAAAAATTTTTTAAAATATGTATATTTATTTTTGAGAGACAGAGAGCACAAACGGGATGGGGCAGAGAGAGAGGGAGACACAGAATCCGAAGCAGGCTCCAGGCCCTGAACTGTCAGCACAGAGCTATCACGGGGCTCAAACTCACGACCTGGGAGATTATGACTTGAGCCGAAGTCAGATGTTTAACCAACTGAACCACCCAGGCACCCCATTTTAATCATGTTTTATTGAACTTTATCTAAAATATCATTTCAACATGTAAACAGTAGAAAAATTAATGAGATATACGGGGCACCCATGTGGCTCAGTCAGTTAAGCGTCCAACTTCGGCTCAGGTCATGATCTCACTGTTTGTGGGTTTGAGCCCCATGCTGGACTCTGTGATGACAGCTCAGAGCCTGGAGCCTGCTTCAGATTCTGTGTCTCCTTCTCTCTCTGCCTGTCCTCCTCTTGTACTCTGTCTCTCAAAAATAAATAAAAGCATAAAATTTTAAAGAAAAAATTAATAAGATATATGTGTTCCATACTAAGTTTTCAAAATCTAGCATACAGCACATCTCAATTTTGACTGGCCACATTTTATGTGCTCAATAGCCACTTGGAGTAGTGGGCTCCATATTGGGCAGTGTAGGTACTCCACAGCCAGAGTAGCTAGAGGTGTAATATGGGGAAAGTCACATAACCTCTGTGGGTCAGTTTACTCATCTACAAAGCTGGGAAACAGGATAGTCCCTACTTCATTTAGAATTGTTATGAGGATTAAATGAGCACTTAGAACTTTGCCTGACACAGAGTTGGTGCTCAGTAAATGTGCTTTTTTATTATCATCAAATATACATTTAACCACATCCTTGTAATGATCAAAACAATCTTTCAGTAAGGTCCTGTTCTGAGCTTTCTAAATAGGGGCTATATGTCTGATATTTTGCAATGATAAAAATCATACGACACTCCAGAATTCCTCTCTCACTTCAAACAAAGGTTATCAAAGAGAGTTTGGTCTTGAGCTGTGCTTTCATAAAGCTGGGTAACCTGTAATTTGACAAAGTTCCTCATACTATTAAGTCTGCAAATAGATTTTTTTAAAGTAGGGTCTACATCCAACGTGGGGCTTGAACTCATGACCCCAAGACCAAGAGATCAAGAGATCAAGAGAGTCCCATGCTCTACTGACTGAGCCAGCCAGGTGCTTCTGCAAATAGATTCTTATTGAATTTTCCAAAAAAGCAATATCGTATTTTTATTGGGATATAAAATTAGGTTCACAGCTATAAAATCATCCCAGCTTGCTTTCTGGTGATCTCTTATAGATTGAAACCATGCTTCACTGTAGTAAGAAGATAGCACTGTCTTCTTGAAACTATGGCTTACAGCTACAAACCCATATTAATATCACAGGATATATTCGAGAGCCTAAACAGCATGATACATTAATTGTTACCTGGGGCACTTTTATGACAGCATGTGAATAAACAATGGAGCAATTCTACAACTGTTATTATAGATCACTTTATTTATTTTTAATTTTTTAAATGTTTATTTATTTTTGAGAGAGACAGAGACAAAATGTGAGTGGATTAGGGGCAGAGAGAGAGGGAGGCACAGAATCAAAGCAGGCTCCAGGCTTCAAGCTGTCAGCACAGAGCTTGATGTGGGGTTTGAACTCACAAGCTGTGAGATCATGACCTGAGCCGAAGTTGGACGTTCAACTGACTGAGCCAACCAGGCGTCCCTCATTATCAATCACTTTAAAAATATATTTTAGATGTTTCTAAATCTTAATTCTTTCATTCATTTACATATTCAGTCATTTAACTATCCATTTATTCAACAAATATATATTGAGGGCTTACTATGGGCCAGAAATTTTGCTAGGTACTGAAGAGTCAATAGTAAGCAGAACATACAGTCTGTCCCCATGAGCTTGTAGTCTACTAGGGGAGAAAAATGTTATCCAAATAACCACACAAATAAAATTGTCAACTGACATAATTTCTATCAAAAAAAGGAAGGATTGCTTTGAGAGCCTATGAGGAGGGCATTTGATTTGGTCAGGGAGCTTTTTTCCAAGGAAGTGCTGATTGGGCTGAAATCTGGATGAGTAGGAGTTAACCAGATGGAGAGAGCAGGGAACTGCATTCCAGACAGAAGAAAGAGCATGAATACAAGTCCTGGGGTGACAGGGCCTGGTGAGGGAGAGATACTAAAACCATGAAGGAGGCTGGCTGAGGTTTAACTGGAAATAGGTAAGGCCAGACATCGCAGGTTCTTGACAACCATGTTAAGGATTTTATATTTACATGAAGAACATTGGAAAGCTGTCACTGGGTCTCCAAAACTTGGGGATGCTTTTCTTTGCTGTGTCAAACCTCATTTTAATTCTTTGTAATTATGATGAAATAAACTGTCAGGACACAAAGACATAGAGATCAGGCAAAGGGCTACACATAGCCTCTATTTCTTATCAAGTGCAACCAGTCACAACAGCCACACTAGCTCCTGCCTCTGGTTCTCCCTGTAGCTCCTCTTCTTCAGTTATCCAACCAATTATGAGCCTCAGTCTTGTGTTTTTCTTGGTGTTTAGCAGAGCAGCTGATAGAAGAGTTTTGACCACAGCTTATATGTGAACCCCTGAAGAAATCAACTGTTCCAGAAAAGGAAGTAAAGCTCTTACATATTTTAAGTCTGACCAGTGAGTCTCCATTCTGTGTAAGAGCAAAGAGGAAAGATGATCACATTTGGAAAAAATAACTAGAAGGGTGCCTGGGTCAGTTGGAAGGGCATGTGACTCCTGATCTTGGGGTTGTGAGTTTGAGCCCCACATTGGGGATGACTTAAATTTTACAAACTTTAAAAAAAGAAAAGAAAAGATAATTAGATACAGGTGGGGAAAAGAGTGAGGGGAGTTTAGAGAAGGTTAAGAGAGGATGCAAGGAGATGAGAACACTGTTGCTATCAACTAGGCGAGAGGTGACGTCAAACGTGATGACAAGTAGATGGATCGGAAAGACCCAAGGTGCTTCACGGATGTTTCCAGTCGGGAAGCTCAAGTACTCCAGTGTGTGCAACGCTCTTGAATTATTTCTTTGAGGCTTTTCTTGCCTTCGTTTTTTTTCTGCTTTTTTAGTATAACTCTTGCTGTTCAGGTGTTACATCCTATTTTTCATCTCTTTTTCTTTTTGACATATTTTCTGGAATATTTCTTCAAACTTACCTTCCAACATTTCTATTGAACGTCAGAGAAAAAGAAATAAATGTAGGCCCAGCTTCACAGAGAGATATCTAAAAATTATCACAGAAACCTGACTGGTAATTAGTAGTGCTATAGACTGAATGTTTGTGTCCACACCAAATGTTTTATGTTGAAACCTATTTCTCAAGTTATCTTTGCAAACTCCTAACAGAGTCCTGAAAATATGGTGAGGATAACCACTGTAGTCCCTTCCCTAGGCATAGAGACCCTATGTAACTCTCTGTGCCTCAATTTCCTCATCTGTCGAAGGACAGGAACAATAGTACCTATCTCAGAGGGCTTTACTCACAGAATAAATCAATCAATACATGTAAAATGTATATACATTAGAATAGTTTCTGTATATTGTAATCACTGGAACAGTGTTAGTGATTACCTCGCTATTATTATCAATACTATTATATGAGAGTTGAGTGGCTGGTAGGAGACATTTCTGGCCGTTCTCTTGGGATGATATCGGAAAGAGTGAGTCAATTGGCCTTTGAGAGCTCCTGATATGTCTGGGATAGACAAATGTGCTAGAGTGTCCTTTCTGTACCTGCCAGAGGCTCATGTGGACCTTAAACTCAGCTCTTGAGACTTTTCTATGGTACACAGAGTCACTGAGCAGACTGAAGTTTCTTTGAGATTCTAACAACTTGCCATTTAAACCTATAGATCCAAAAGATAATAACCTCCATCCTTAAAAGGAGCCCAAAGTAGACAGGATTTGCTACCCATTGCTGCATCATAATACCAAGAGGACAAACTAAAGCAAAGGTGGTGTGGGCCATGCTAGGGTCAGTGACATTGTTGATGCGGCAAAGCACAATCTCATGAAAAGAGCCCAGGTCAGATTTTTATTTAAAGAATGTTAGGCCTTGCTATTCCTAAGGCTGATCCATTTCTATAGCAACGCTTGCCCCTTACCCCTCACTCAGGGTGTGATTTATGCATGGCTGAAAGCACACCAGCTAATTCTCTTTGAGCCCAAACCTCTCCCCAGCTTGCCATTTGAAGATGGTTTATGGGCACAGAGCTCATCTCTGGAATGCTGGAAGAGCTAAATATTTGCTCAGTGGGCACTGCACCAAAGGCAGCCCCAGCTTTTTAGCTTTGGGTTGCTTCAAGGTAGGATTTTGCAAATCTATCTTGCTGCACACTTAACCATAGAGACAGACCTCTCGGCTTTGGGAAGGCAAGCCAATTCGCAAATTCCCTTACCTAAACTGGATCAATTCTCCTGGACTGCCCCAGGCTCTTGATTCCAAGTGTGATCCTTTCATGTTACTCCTGCTAATTAACTATGACTAGAGAAGTGTCAAAGAGCTTCAGATAAAATCCAAATTAATTTTGAAGTGAGGGATTATCTTCACTGATTTTGAGGAGGCCCATTCCATTCTGCAGCAGGTGGTGTATTTTCACATGTATAGAAAAGTATTCTCTACAAATGTCAATCCTACAGATCTGGGGGCAGGACATAAGGTAGATTTAACCAATCGGGAGATATTTTTCATGCCATCTCGAAAGTAGCTCACAGATGCCTGACAGCTGCAGCTGTCCCGGCCCCTCGCGATGGCATTGCTCTATGACTCAGAGGGATGTTTATGCCAGAGAACGCTGCCACTGCAACACTACCCCAGAGATGTCCCAGGAGAAAATAATCTGGAGCAATAAGTGAGAGAGGAAGGTCCTCGGTCAGACTTAGTCAAACCCAGCCCCGTATGTAAGGGTAAATAGTGTTATATGGGGTGGTGGAAAATGCATGGGCTTCGGGGTCAGACAGACCCAGCCATAATTCTTAGCTCTCACATTTTATATTCATCCAGTCAGTTATCCACTCATTCACTCATTCAACTAATATGTATTGAGAATCTACTATGTGACAGACACTGTACTCGGTGCTGAGAGAAAGGGGTAAGCAGGACCAGATAACATAATTTGTGAGGCCAGTGAAAAACGAAAATGCAGTTCCCCTGTTCAAAAAGCATTAAGAATTTCAAGACGATAGGGAGCCTGTGTGGTTCAGTCAGTTAAGGTTCATGACCGTGAGGTCATGCCCCACGTCTGGCTCTGCGTTGGCAGTGTGGAGCCTGCTTGCAATTCTGTCTCTCTCCCTCTCTCTCTCTCTCTCTCTCTCTCTGCCCCTCCCTACTTGTGCGCTCTCTCTCTTTCAAAAATAAATACATAAACTTTAAAAAAAAAAAAAAAGAAGAATTTCAAGATGGTCACAATAGAGCATTAAACCAGCCATGGGGCCCTTCTGAGCATAGGGACTGTGCGACTGCATTACATGAAGCCAGTTCTCCTGATAAGCCTTAGGAAACAAGAGCGTTTGTGCTAATGGAGCTTAATTCACACCAATTAACCTAAAATCATGACCCTATAAGGACAGCTGAAGGACAAGAGCATGGTGCCATGTCTGGAAGAGGAGGTGTCTCAGTCAGCTCAGGCTGCCACAAAATACCACAGAATGGGCAGCTTGAACAAAAGAGGTCTATTATAGTTCTGGAGGCCGGAAGTCCATGATCAGAGTGCCAGCATAGTTGGGTTCTGGTGAAAGCTCTTCCTGGCTTGCAGATGGCCACCTTCTCTGTGTCCTCATATGGCATAGAGACAGAGCTCTGGTCTCTTCCTCTTCTTAAAAAGACACCAACCACATCATGACCTCATCTAAACCTAATTAGCTGCTAAAGACCTCATCTCCAAATACCAACATATTGGAGGTTAAGGCTTCAATATACGAATTTTGGGGGGGCACACAAACATTCAGCCCACAAGAGCGTTTGATTTGTCAAGGAGACGAGGAAATCCTTCACCAAGGAAGTGATGCTCAGAGTGAGATTTGAATGATAGTCATTAACCAGCAAAAATGAGAACTGACCTGTGAGAGGCTCCATCATTCCAAAGCCAGTGATGAGCCTGCAAAGGAGAAAAAGGAGAAAATGTCAACACAGGAGGAAACCAGGAGAGGCATGGGTTATGGGAGCCAAGGAAGGAAGTGTTTCAGGAAGCACAGAAAGCCTACGTGGGTGACCCTGGCAAGTGGTCTCATGTATCAACACAGGGATATACTCCTGAAGGCTTAGTGGGATTCTTGGCACACGTCATTTTTATTCCTTCCTGGTAATTGTCTCTATGCAAAAGCAGGTTCATCTTTTCCCAAACAGGTGGTCCGGTTCTCAATCTTGGGGCATATTTCAGAGAGGGAAGTTGAGGCACAGAGAATTCAAGTTTAAAAGGCTTCTAGGAGTGAGATAATGATCCGGAAACAGACAAGCAAACATACATAGTGTGAAGCCACTGGGAGCCACCTCCAACTCCAGTCCCATCTCCTCACTCTTCATCTCATTCTCTAGACTCTCTGTTCCCTGCACTTTCAGTCCCAGGATGCAGCACCTTTCTTCCCCACCTCCTAACCTGTGCTGTTGCTCTACTTCCTCTATTTCCACCTTCAGGCATGGCACAGGACTGTTACTCATTCTTCTGACCACAGTTTACTAGTGCTTCCTTTGAGAGCTTGCCTTCCCCAAACCTCTGTCTGTTTTCCCCTATTATGTCATCACAAATATAATATGTAAATAAATGAGAAATATAAAATATAATTCTTCTTATAGCCCTGTTCTTTTCTTGATACCATTTATCCTACTTATGCTCCTACTTGTTAATGAAGGTGTCTTATTTCACCATTGATTCCTGGCAGGCAGGTACTGGCATGTGTTCACCATTGTAGACCAGTTACCTACCACATGAAGTTATTAAATGAATTAACATAAAACCGTGTTCACCATAAGCTGAAGGTGCCCAACATCTTGCTCTTGCTCAATCTTGACTTAGAGAGGAAAATGTGCTTGAAGATTATTTAAACCTCATTTACAGATATTTCCATAAGCCCTTCTCAATTCCACCATAGTATCCCACCCTCCCATCATCATAGCAACCCATGTATTAAAAGAGAAATTTTCTGAAGCTTGTACTCTGATTCTTCATTTAAGTAATGTGTGTGTGTGTGTGTGTGTGTGTGTATGTGTGTGTGTGTGTGTGTGTTTAGAGGATAGCCTTCACAATCCATCAACCAGGACATGGAGTCAAGATCAAACATTGTGGTCTGAATTCTCCTGTGACTCACAATTTACATATCAGTCAGGTAGGGTTTCTAACTGGAAGATAGGGCTGGGGTAGGGCTGGGGTAAGGAATGTAAACACTTGGGGTTGATTATAGCAACATATGTCAAGTTAGACATGTTCATGCCAAATTCTTAACAAATAATGGGTAGAGGAGCAGATTCCAAGTTTTCTGTCTCTCTGAGTTTGTTCCAACACTATCTGAATATTAGACCACCTTATGAATGATGTTGGGCTCTGTAGCATCTGTTTTCTGCAACTTGCACTAGCTGATGCTATTCAACAAGCTCAGAACCAAAGAATAGAAATAAAAAAATAAGACTAAGTTTGCATGGAGAAGAACCTTGGGTGTGTTATTCACCAGAGTGTAGACAGGAGTTCACAAAGTGCCTGGCTAAAAGTAGATATGCCTGGAGGAAGCACTAATAAAGAGGCAGAGAAGAGAGACAGGGAAGACAAGGAGGCCTATAATGGTATGTTATTGAGCACCTGAGACAATCACACTGGGGAGACCATCCAGAGGCATCTCAAAATTATTTGCCTTCCCCAGAGGGAAGGAAGATAAAGTATTTAATCTCCAATTTCCAACCACTTGGCCTGCTTTTAGTGGGCCAGGAAAAGGCCCTTAAGTGGAGTGGACTCCTACAGGCATGCAATAGAATGGTTAGTGCCCAGAGGTCATGGGTAGGGCACCAACAGGATCTGTTATGGATAAGAGAAAAGCAGAGTGAAGAGCAAAATGAGGAGAAAAGAGAAACAATTGTGTGTATGTGTTTGTGTGTGTGTGTGTGTGCACACAGAGTAATGAGATCTACAGAAAAGTTTTAAATAGGAAATAGGAACACCTCACAATCAACCCATCTATACAACTCCTCTCTCCACCTGACATAAGCACTTTAATATTTATCAGTTTATAAAGATTTAAAAAGATTGTTGTTTTTCATTTCATGGATTTTCAAACAGAGCAATGTATTATAAAGCATTTATAAATAAAAATGGATTCATAGGAAAGAAAATTCCCTCAAGGGCTAATAAACATGATAAATACATGAAAAGATAGTCTACCACAGTGGTAATCATGGAAATGTATATTAAAGCAATGATATACCATTTGGGAGGAAATATTTCAGAGGATAGTAAAAAGATTAGTAATGTCCATGGGTACCTGGGTGGCTCAGTGCGCTGGGTCTCCAACTCTTGATTTTGGCTCAGGTCATGTTCTCACAGTCATGGGATCAAGCCCTGTGTTGAGCTCCTCACTGACAGTGAAGAGGCTGCTTAAGATTCTCTCTCTCTCCCTCTGCACCCCTCCCCCACTTTCTCTCTCTCTCTCCCTCTCTCTCTCTCTCTCTCAAACAAGCAAATAAATAAATATAAAAATAAAATAGATAAAGTCAAAAGGTTAGTAATATCCAGCGTAGACAAGGATATGGGTGAATAGACATTGCCATGTATTGCTATTAAAAATTTAAGCTACAAAAAAATTTGAGTTACTAAAAAAAAAAAAAAGAAAAGAAAAAAAATACTTGAGTTACTACAACTTTGGGGGAAAGAAATGTCAGTATACACTAAAATTAAAAACATTCATACTCTTTTGTCCTGAATAAATAAAAGCACCAGAATATAAGGAGATTTGCACAAAGATTTTTTTTGTGGCATTATTTTAGCAAAAATATTAATGCCATTAATATAAAAACCAGAAAATTTGAGGTATATCCATGCTAGTAAAAGTAATGCTGTATCTGTTTATTTTAAGTAATGTTTGTGATATAGTGAGAGGAATTAACAAGTTGTACTGTAATATGTACAGCTCAATCCACTCAAGTAAAAAAAGCTAAGAGGAAATTTGTATGTGACAGGGAAAGATATGGAAAGATATACTTCAACCGATACTGTTAGTTACCTTGAGATTTGAGAGAGTATGATGGGATTTGTGGTAGAGGAAATCCTGTAGATAAGAATGTTTGCTTTTTCATTGTATTGTTTGGCTTGTGGTAAAAAGCAGGTATTTCTTCTGAGATTTGAAAATAAAATCACATAAAGTGTGAAGAATTTGAGAAACTCCACAGATGAACATAGGGGAAAGGGAGGAAAAATAAGATAAAAACAGAGAGGGAGGCAAACCATAAGAGACTCTTAAATACAGAGAACAAACTGAGGATTACTGAAGGGGGTGATGGTTGGGGGGAAGGATTAAATGGATGATTGGCATTTAAGAGGACAGTTTTTGGTATGAGCTCTGGGTGTCATATGTAAGAGATGAATCACTGGGTTCTACTCCTGAAGCCAAGACTACATTGTATGAACCAACTTGAATTTAAATTAAAAAAAAAAAAAATGAGGAAAAAGGCCTCAATGTTGGCAGGACTGTTGAGAAGCAAATATGCTGACATGTAATTGGGGGCCCCAAGAATCAGTGGAATCATTGTTGAAAGTAGCTGAGCAGCATAAACAAATTTTCTAGAATAAATGATACTCACTTTGGGAATATACCTGGAAAAAATATCTACCTGTCCTCTCTTTATGAATGACCCCTTTTATTTTTTTTTAAATGTATACATGTTTCTTCAACAGTGCAATAGAAAACCCGCATGGCCAAAAATCAGGGAGTAACTCAGCAAACCATAATGTACTAAGTACATTGTAATACAATAGTAAAGGCCAGAACTAGGTATATGTTGTGCTTGTGTTTGAGTCCTCGTTCTGTTTCTTGCAGGCTGTGTGGCTTTAAGCATGTCAGTTAACATCTTTGGGTTTTAGCTTCTTCACCTTGAAATGGGGATAACAATAGTATCTAACCAATAGATTTGCTCTGAGGATTAGATAAGATATGCATATCCTTATTATTACTACCACTACTTTATTATTTATAAAATAAATGAGCAAGTGAATAGACAAATGGAGAACTCTATATGAGATACTGCTAAGTGAAAAAGTAAAACAGGACATGTGTGCTTTATATTAATTATGTAAAAATGATTTACACAATGATTAAAATCAAAAAGTCAATAAATTTTGTAAATGCTAGTAGTTGGTATTTTGACATGGAATTATTTGCCTCTTTGATTTTATTGATCTTTTACTTTAAGGTTAATTATGTAATAGCATAAATACATATATAATATGTAAAGCAGATTTAAGAGAAAAAGATTCTTAGAGGCTCATCCTTTGAAAACAAAAATAATGTTTTGTGGTGTGCTTGGGACAAATGTTTATGTCTCTCCCCACACCCCTTCACACACACACACACACACACACACACCTCCAGAATATCCTCATTGTTCCAGGCTGCTCATCCAGCTGTGGCTGGCAATTGCAGTCTTACCAAAATAGAGTCTTCTAGGATGTCTTGCCAGAAACACCAAGGTCCAGGCTGGTGGAGGCATTTGGAGCAGGTCTACTCAGAAAGATCAGAGAACAAGGAGCACACAGATATCTATGCAAGAAAACTATATAAGCCTGATTATTGAAAAAGAAGAAGAAGAAGAAGAAGAAGAAGAAGAAGAAGAAGAAGAAGACGCAGCAGCAGCAGAAGCAGCCTGAGTTCCTTAGCAGAGCAGATAAGGTCCCTCAGAATCTGGCTCAGCTTCAGTGTTGGTCTCGGCCCTCGGCACTCTGCAGGCTCCATCAGGTGCTTCTAGCCAGCCCCACCAGCCTTCTTGCCAGTCTCTGAACACAGCATGATGTGTATGCCTCCATGCCGTTGTTTTGGCTGCTTCCTCTGTCAGGAATGTCTTTCACGGCCTCCAAATTTTTCCTCTGAAAAACTTTCCCTGATTATTTTCTTCTTTCCATAGAAGATGGAACTACTTTCCACTGTGCCCAGCACTGGGTACATTTGTCCACCAGACCACTTACCATCCTGTACCATAACTGTTTGGCTCCATATTGTGACCTCCCCAACTAGATTATCATCCCTACCAATTTTTTGTTCCTCTTTCACCCTGCATAGTCACTAGTAGATAGCAGGCCTCCAAATCTGTTGGTTGGCAAAATCCACAGGGAATGAAAACACGGAAAGAAAATTGGGTATTCAGTGACATCCAAGGACAACTTAAATTCAACACTTCACTATTACACAACCAACTCTAACATAGAATTAGGCATAAACCTACATCATGTTCAGATGTCACCCAAGAGGTTCTAGTTACAAGAAGCGCAGAAACAACCATGATCATAATTCCACCTAATTTTATCTCTGCCTTCCACGAGTTCAAGCATAGTAATACATACCACTTGCTAGCAATTTTCTTTCTTTTCTTCCTTCTTTTCCTTTCTTCCTTCCGATCCATTTCAGTCACAAAACAAATTTTGATCAAACACGTAGTACCCTGCTACCACATTTAGCACCATGCTATGGGGATACAAACATTAATAAGATGTAATTGCTGCAACCTTTACATTTAGAATCTTGGCGTTGTCATTTAACCATAGAGTGAACTTTAGGGAAAGCAACCTCTATGACTCAGTTTCCTCATCTTTGAATTAACCTAGCTTTTCTTCCATCAAGCAAGAATCTTTTTTTTTTAATTTTTTAATGTTTATTTACTTTGAGAGAGAGACAGAGAGAAAGAGAGCATGTGAGCGAGTGTGGGGGGGGGGTGAGCGAGTGTGGGGGGGGGGGTCAGAGAGAGAGAGAGAGAGAGAGAGAGAATCCCAAGCAGGCTCTGCGCTGTCAGCACAGAGCCTGATGTGTGGCTTGATCTCATGAACCGTGAGATCATGACTTGAGCTGAAATTAAGAGTTGGATGCTGAACCGACTGAGCCACCCAGGTACCCCAAGAATCTTCCTTTTTTAGGGCTTTGGGAAGAGGGAGAATTCTCCTTGGCAAGGCAGGGAGGAAAGGAAAGTTGTAGATACACTTACAGGATGTGTTTTTGTTTTTTGTTTTTTTGTTTTGGTCCCATCACAAGGATGTTTGGCAACCTGCAGGAAGGAATGTGCCAGAGACAAATGGAAGAGGAGAACCAAGTTAGAAGTGGAAAGGCATGTGAAAGGAGTAACAACAGCAGGTGGGTTGCCAGGATGGAAAGGAGAAAGGGGTGACCTAACCACCTGACTGTAACTTAAAATATCTTTTTTACTCTATTGATATGGCTGTTGGATGTCACTAGTATGGTAGAATTTGCACAGCTAATGAATGAATGCTACCCATGGGTATAAGGTAATCTAGTATCTTTGGAGGAGATGCTATTGTTTAAATCTGTAAGTATTATGTGTGGAAGTGAATTATTGAAGAACCACGTCAGCAACAAACACATCCCTGAATTGTGCTCAAAATATATGGAACAAGCTGCTATTTAGTGGGGGAGATAAAATGTTAGCTTATATTTTCTCCAAGTTTCAGAATATGGGCTTGAAGCCCGACTGTCTAGCGTCAGATCTCATTCCACCACTTGCTAGCTGTGTAAGGAGCTTCTTCATCTGTAAAATGAGGATGGCAATAATACCTTCCACACAGTATTGTTGTACTCATAAACAGTAAAGAGTAGTATTTATTACATTAACCTCTTGAGATGGAGAGCTGAGAATGGTTTTCTTCTTATATTAAAATGTTTTGATTAAACAGAACTTGAACATTACAATTAAATCTGAATGAGGATAGAAAGCAAAGGGGCTGGGAGAAGTTATCATCTGAATGAGTTGTAATTAGCTTGGATAATAGAATCATAATATATTACTAGGAAAGAGAGCACTTCAGATATTTTGCCAGGTCTTCACTGAAACTATTAGCACTTCGTATATCAGAAGTTAAACTTAACTCCATGAGTAAGGCAGTTTGAGCCTATATTTATAACTGCCCTGGACGTCTGTTGCATAGATGAAAGATCCTTGTTCATTTGGGATCTTAGTCAAGTTCAGGCCAATGAAAGAAGGGGGAAAAGACTGCAGGTAGCTGGCACTAATCTAGGATAGGGCTTGGGATCCATGTCTTAACTTGTTACAGAGATATTTTCGAGAGCAGATACTGAGTAATGTTGAGCTTGGAAAGACGTTAATATTATCCAACTAACTGTAGTGTGGCTTGTTTTATATCGTAAGGTGTTTTTCTCTGTATTATTATTTAAAACTTATTCGCCTGTATCTGTCACAGGAAAAGCTTAAAGGTTTGAATATTCCTGAATTGCTTACCTGCAAGGGAAAATGACTTTGGGCATGTGTTCTTGGTATTGCTATTTTTCCTTTCCTAAATTCAATGGCCACTGGTACCCATGGCAGTCTCTGAGGACGAAGTTGGCTAAAACTAAGTGTAACCAGAGTTAGTGACATTTCCTTACTGTACCTGTCACCAGCTGTATCAGATGCTCACTCTGTTTCATCAGTCCTATCAAATGTGCCCTTAAGCAGACGATTATAAATGCCATGAGTAAATGGGGCTAAAATGGGTTTGGGGACGTTGCAGTTTTTTAGAAGGAGGGCAGACCAAAAGAATGGAAGAGACCCCCATCCATTAGCCTTTTGGTTGGAGTTTCACGGTTGCTTTAGATTTCGGGCACTTGAAACACTTCACTCCCATCTGCAATGGGATAAGGCAAGGAGAGGTTCTTTGTTCAGGGTTCAAGTACTCTTGTGACCGTGCCCAAAATAGCTCTGAGTGTAATACAGTGGGGCCTCACATAGCAAAACCCTCAAGCCTCTGGCTCACTATCACTGTCACCTCAATTGTTTTCTCCTCCTTTCTTAGGCAAGCCAGGCACTTGAATAAAATTTTCCGTCAACACTCAGGGTTGCATAAACCCCTGCCTTTTGCTTTTCCAAGTCCACGAGGAGCCTCCCTGTCGGTTAAAGAGAAAGTACATAAGCCTGATTTATCAAGTACTTCTCTAAATAAGTCTTCCTAGTGTCTTACACAGTTCTTCCCTCAGATTCAAATCAGATTAAGTCAATCTTTCCAGTTGGTTTCATTTCACCAAAGGATCTTATTTTCTTAATTGGTCAGATTTTGCAAGAATTGTGATATTTGCAACCAGCCTTTTATTTATGAGGTCCTGTGCGCCACTCTTCAGCATGTACTTATTCCATCAGCCAAGTTATTATGCTGAGTTGAGTGTTAAAGAAATCTGATCATTTCCTTGGTCTCTGTTTTGGAAGATGCTAAAGTTTTATCCCTAGTGACGGCATGAAAGCAATATTTAAACTTAGAGGTTAACAAAGAGAAAGGGTTGAGATGGGAGGGTAAAGCTGTGAACACTTTGTTTTAAATGACCTCAAGATGCAGCATAGGAAATGAAAAGGAGTGTTTTTGAAACCGGGCAATTTCTAGAGTTATTATAATGTGGCACAGAAAAGCAGCACATAAGATGTGTGTGTAAAGAACACTGTGAAACTGATACCAAAAGGAAGGAAATATACCAACCACATTGAACACTTGGGTAGTGGAATTGCAGGTGATTTATTTTTTTCCTTTGTATATCACATGGTTTTTTTTCAATTTCTATAGCTTTTCTCTATCTGCATGATTTCACACAATCTTTGCTATTTCATGCAAGTGTTTTTTTTGTAGAATAAGTTCCTACAAAAGGAGGTGCATATGTAAATCAAAGTTTTTAAAAAGGGTATAAACTATTCTTATGTTTAAAATGCACAAAATTTGGGGGCACCTGAATGGCTCAGTTGGTTAAGCATCCGACTTTGGCTCAGGTCATGATCTCACAGTTTGTGAGTTTGAGCCCTCTGTCAGGCCCTGTGCTGACAGCTCAGAGCCTGGAGTCTGCTTCGGATTCTGTGTCTCCCTGTCTTTCTGCCCCTCCTCCCCCCTTCTCAAAAATAAAAAAACATTAAAAAATTTTTTTAATGTACAAAATTTAAACAATAAAATGTTACATAGCTAAACCTTGCGAATTTCTTATTTTCCTTTAAAAATCATTTGTGTTGTTTTAATCCTAGTTACAAATGGTACATGGTATAAAACTGTCACTTCTTTATTGAACAATACTTCCTATTATTATTATAATTATTATTGTTGTTATTATTTACAAAGCAGGATCATATTATATACACATATATATTTCTGTGCTGCGACTTGCTTATTTCCCGTTGTATCTCAAATGTAGCACTCCATGACAAAATATAACTCTATTTCTTTTTTGGTGGCTATTAACTCCTTTATATGTGCCATCTTATTGTGTAGCAAATATATATAATATATTTAATCTAACCCCCATTACTGGACACTTGGCTCATTTTCTTAGTTGCAAACAGCGCCCCAGTAAACACCCTTTTACTTAATCTTTACTATCTTGTGTACAGAGTTTCGTAGAGTAAATTTTTAGAAATAGAAATTTAAGTTTCCAAATCAGGCTGGGGAATGTGTTAGACAGCCTTTCTAACTTATCATGACCACAGGATGATGGTTTGCATACCCTACAAACAGCTCCTGCACACTACCTTGTCTGAAAAGACACTTAACTTTGTTTTGGAAAAATGGAAAGTGTTCAGTTTCTTCACCAGTAGGTGGCACCTAGTCTTCCTTTATATTGACAAAAATCCCCCCTAACCTCAACGCATTCCCAATGTGTCACTGAGCCTGCACTAACAAAGCGATGATCACATCACGTACAAATGCTCCTGTCTCATTCCACTTAGCCCATGTTTGTATTGTTCTGGTTCCAGAACGCTGAGACTTTAAGCCTGAGGCTCTAACTTGAGCAGGAAGAGTTTATTTTGGGATGAAGAATCTTCCCCCATAGGAGGGCCTCTCAACCAGTGTCTCTAGTTCTCTGTCTTTAGAAACTGGGAAATTCTGGGGAGGGGGAGAAAACTTTTTCTAAATCTGCAGATTGTCCCTTTCTCTCAGAAAGTTTAGACTCATGTGTTGGTTGCTCAGTTTATTGAGGGGAACACAAAGTTGCAGGGACATTGAGAGGTCATGAAGAGAGATTTCAGTCAATTGCGCTTAGGAAAATGACTCTATAAATCTCCTTAAGTATGTAGGGTTCATGGGATAAATATATACAAAGTATGCATTTTATCAAACCTATAAATATACATGTTTAAAATGGCCAAGGAGGAAGGAAGGAACAGCAAGCTATATTTTTTTAAATGTGATGACACATCATTTTGTGTAAGTATCAGTTTCTTTTAAAATAAATATAGAAAAGGTCAGTGTAAGAGTTTAATATTTTACTTTCTTTAAAAAAAGTCATTTTGATTCAAGTGAATGTAAATTTTTTTCCTACAAAAAAACATTAATATGACCTTGAGTAAACCTTGAGGAGAAATATAAGAGAGAACTGGAAATGTATGATTTCCCTTTTCTATAAAAATGGAAATGTGCCGACAGAGTTCTTGTCTCTCATAAAGAATAGTTCAAGCACATGGGATTTTCTCAGAATAGATAAGAAAGATGGGCTTTTGGGTTTGGTAGGAAGGGGAAAATAACACTTTATGACACATTTGGCCAATTGCACCATGTAGCATTGTGAAAATTCCACTTTGGTCCCTCTGGGGATGATTTTATACTCTGACGTATAGGGTTTGCTTATCATCAGCATAACCTGCAAAAATGCGGTCCTTAAAAAATATCCAGATCCTCTTTCTCTCCTTCTCCCATTTCCCTTTCAAATCAGTAGAAAATGTAAAGTTAGAGTCTTTTCTAACAGACTATTTTGTAAATAATTGGGTGATGTGGACCAGTAAAATACAAAAATATCTTTGTTTTGTTCTAAGTTAGCTGAACATATTGTTGACCCCCCTCCCCTGGAACATCATGATATTGATATTGGGGGAAAAATAAGTGGTGAATTTTCTTACATTAAAACAATATTTTTTAATATTTACTTATTTTGGGGGACAGAGAGACAGAGTGCAAGCAGGGGAGAGGCAGAGACAGAGATAGATACAGAATCTGAAGCAGGCTCCAAGCTGTCAGCACAGAGCCCAATGCTGGGCTTAAACCCACAAAGCATGGGGTCATGACCTGGGCTGAAGTTGGATGCTTAGCTGACTGAGCCACCCAGGCATCCCATGAATTTTCTTACATTTTAAAAGGTTACATAGGGGCCTTTGAGTGGCTCAGTGGGTTAAGCGTTGACTTCGGCTCAGGTCATGATCCCATGGTTCATGTGTTCAAGCCCCACACTGAGCTGACTGCTGTCAGCACAGAGCCCACTTGGGATGTTTTTTTTCTCCCTCTCTCTCTGCCCCTCCTCTGCTCACACTCTCTCTCTCAAAAGTAAATAAACATTTTTTTAAAAAATATTTTGAAAAGTTACATAATATAGAATTATTTTCTACCATATTTTATTCCTTTTTAACCACATTATGTTTTTTAACCTTCTTGTCCTTACTAATTCAGATACAGCACCAAAATTCCATTTTCATCTAACTTGAGATTTTAAAGGAAAGATACATGATAACTTTTAAAGGAAATGGGGGAGAAAACTGTTTTTTTTCTGTGACTTATGAACAGAATATGACCTTTTATACACAGCTCAGTATTAGGCTTTTAAAAAATAATCACAAAACTATTCACTACAGAATTCCTTCTATATGAGCTTTCCTGGTGAATTTAGTAATGGTTATTAGATCATTGCTACTTGACAAAGAAACTGGAGTGTCAATGAACAGTCACAAAAGAAAAAAAATAGGCCTTCTGAAATTAAAGTTAGTGAGCAAGGTGGCATTTATAATTCCAATGGCCTTTCAGAAATATCCCCATTGTATAAAGTGAGCTACACCTGTAGAAATTCTTCCTTTGGACCAATCAACTACACCACTCAGTCTTTAAAAGTCTGACTGTTGAAACCTGTGGTTATAGACTTGGCTGCAGATTTTAATCACCTGGGAGAACATTAATAAAAAAAAAAAATCATGGTGCTGGAGCTCCATCCCATCCACTCCAATTAAATCTGACTGTGTACTTGAACAAGGCAGTAAAAGCCTCGGTATGGGTATTTTTTTCAAGGTTCCCCAGGAGATTCTGATGGGTAACTGGGTTGCAAACCACCTAAATCTGAAAGAAATTTTCTATT
The DNA here is from genome assembly GCF_018350175.1 of Felis catus. Classification (NCBI taxonomy): domain Eukaryota; kingdom Metazoa; phylum Chordata; class Mammalia; order Carnivora; family Felidae; genus Felis; species Felis catus. The sequence continues at coordinate 121,934,683 of NC_058374.1, forward strand.
TCAAATTCCCTGAGCAACTTGCAAGCATCTGGTTGGAACTTGAAATTTTTTTCCTCCCTTTCTCAGAAGGGGGCAACTGGACTGTGCTAATGATATAACCAAGACAGTTGGTGAGAGAAGAGAATCTGACTTGTGGTGAAGATACCCACAGAAATTATTTAAAGAAGGTGAACTTGTCTTACTGAGGGTGCCTCATGGCTACTTTATGACGTCATGCTTACCAAGGTCTTTTTCTCCTTTCAGAGCTAGCTTCCTAAGAAAGGATGAAGCCAGACAGTTGGCTTCCTCTGGTATCTTGCTCTATTCCCTATTTAGTAAGCCCTCAAAATGTGAGCCTGAGACACTTTGAAGTGGAGGGCATTTTTGGTCAAATGAAGTTCTCCTACTTTAGGTAATGGGGACATGCTTTAACCATTTTTTTCCCAGCTTTCCATGACTTACTGAAAATGAGAAGCAGAGACCACAGCAGCTAAGGGTGAGTGTTGGACAGACCACACAAATTGAAATTCTGACTCTTCTATTTTCTAAATATCTATATATTTGGACAAATGACTCAATTTATCTGAAACTTGTTTGTTTGTTTTTTTTTTTCTTTTTCATCTGTGAAATGGTGATGATAATTTCAGGGATATTGAAAGAATTAAATGAAATAATGAATACAGAATCCTTAATAAAGGATTAAATGTAGCGGGGCCTGGATGGCTCAGTTGGTTAAGCATCTGACTTGATTTTGGCTCAGGTTATGTTCTCGTAGTTTGTGGGATTGAGCCCCACATCAGGCTCTGCACTGGCAATGTGGAGCCTGCTTGGGATTTTTCTCTCTTCTCTCTTGCCCCTGCCCCCTTCTCTCAAAGTAAATAAACAAACATTAAAAAGAATTTTTTAATGGAATAAAATATGCAAAATGCTCAGCATAATGCTTGAGTCAGACTAAGTAGACAAGAATTAATAGACATTACTATCAACTATTTTTATCCAACTCTACTTAACTGGAAAAATTAACCACCTTTCTCTAGAAACGTGCTGACTGATGCCCCTACCACCCTGGAATACTCTTTTCTTTTCCATTTATTTTTTATTTTAAGTAGGCTCCATGCCAATGTGGCTTGAACTCATGACCCTGAGATCTAGAGTTGCATTGCTCTACTGACTGAGCCAGCCAGGCACCCCACACAAGCTTACCTCTCTTACCAATGGAGTTACAGCCTTATCAAGAGTATTTTTTGTTCCCAAACTTGTTTATGCCATTTACTTGTAATTAGAATTTAATTAAATGTTAAGTAAACAGATTAAATGTGAATGTGGAGGGTTATTTGATAACTAGGTGGAATACATAATTAATTCAAATTGCAAAAATAAATGCCCAAGTGGTGAAACTATGAACTGTAAGACTTAGAAAATGATAATAATCTAGAAGAATTCTAGGACTCAATTTTGGCTCTGCTTTTGTGAAACAAATGTTGGAAATCCTATGAATGCCATTTATGTGATAAATTAACAAAGATCTCTAGTCAGCATATTTAAAAAAGAAAAAGACTTAGTTTTATATCAAAAGATAGATGACTGAATGTGCACTTGTAAAGTCTACATACAAATATTGATAGATATCATTAAAAAATTATCACATATTTTTTTATTAGCCCACCCTCTTATCATGTTGAATAAAGCAGCTTTTACTAAATTATTATTTTCCAAAGATTTCACACTAGGAGAAAGTGGGGAGAGGTGATTTCATTTCCTCCAGTTAGCCTTTCCATTATAATTAGCCTAAGATAGGTAATTAGCTTTTTTCCTCTGGTTTTTGTATTTTTATTATCAAAACCTTCAAACACAAGAGTATGATCATTCTATAGGTATAATGATCAATCACCCAGCTTCAACAACTATCAACTCATAGCCAATCTTTTTGATTTTTATTCTACCAAGTCCCTTGCTGCCTATATTATTTTGGAGCTATATCCCAAAGTTGATTTTTTTCATAGCTAAAAGATTTTATTTTATAAAGAAATAAAGAAAATGTTATTTTTTAATATAATTTATTGTCAAGTTAGGTAACATACATTATATATAGTGTGCTCTTGGTTTCGGGGGTAGATTCCCATGATTCATCGCTTACATACAACACCCAGTGCTCATCCCAACAAGTGCCCTCCTCAATGCCCATCACCCATTTTCCTGTCTCCCACCACCCCCCCAGCCCCCCAAATAAACCCTCGGTTTGTTCTCTGTACTTAAGAGTCTCTTATGGGTTTGCCTTCCTCTCTGTTTGAAACTATTTTTTCTCCTTCCCTTCCCCCATGGTATTCTGTTAAGTTTCTCAAGTTCCACATATGAGTGAAAACATATGATATCTGTCTTTCTCTGACTAACTTATTTCACCTAGCATAATTCCCTCCAGTTCTATCCACATTGTTGCAAATGGCAGGATTTCATTCTTTCTCATTGCCAAGTAGTAGTCCATTATATATATAAACCACATCTTCTTTATCCATTCATCCGTCAATGGACATTTGGGTTCTTTCCATGATTTGGCTATTGTTGAAAGTGCTTCTGTAAACATTGGGGTACAAGTGCCCCTATGAACCGGAACTCCTGTATCCTTTGGATAAATTCCTAGTAGTGCTTTTGTTGGGTCATAGGGTAGTTCTATTTTTTTTTTAATTTTTTTTTTAACGTTTATTTATTTTTGAGGCAGAGAGAGACAGAGCATGAACGGGGGAGGGTCAGAGAGAGAGGGAGACACAGAATCAGAAGCAGGCTCCAGGCTCTGAGCCATCAGCCCAGAGCCCGACGCAGGGCCCGAACCCAGGAACCGCAAGATCGTGACCTGAGTTGAAGTCAGACGCTTAACGACTGAGCCACCCAGGCGCCCCCTATTTTTAATTTTTTGAGGAAACTCCACACTGTTTTCCAGAGCAGCTGGATCAGTTTGCACTGAAGTATAATATGCATATGGAAAAGTGCATACATCATTAAGTGTGGAGTGGAATTGCAGGGTCCCATTCAGCTTTTATAAATATTGCCAAGAATTTTCAAGTTGGTTGTTCTAATTTCAGAGTTTAAATATTTGTTTTGTGGTGTTAGCCTGGAAGGCTCAGAACCCATCCACATAGTCCTGAGGAGAAGAAAGGCCTGTGTGGGAAAGCTCTTAATCCCTATGAGGGAGGGTCTGAGAGGCTTTTAGGTACCATATCTGAACCTCATCCCTCTTTAGTAACTTTTTTTTGAGAAAATGTTTAATTCCCTAACTGGGATTATAGAAAAGACTAACTTCATGGGAGATAGCCAACTAAGGTCCTGTATGGAGGACCCAGAATCACAAACATACAAACTGTAGGATTTAAAAAATGTTATTGGAGGTTTAGGTCATTTATGTAATGTAAGTATGGGATATGACTCTGTAGATCTTCTACTTGGAAATATGTCCCAGGATGCAAGTCATATGCAAATAGAGACACATGGATGTAACAGGAGACCTGACCTATATGTGCAATTGTGATAATCTCCATTTGTCTATAAGAGGGTAAATGACCAAGATGCTATGGTGCAAATAGACTTATTAGAGCTTGGAGGATAGGGGGACAATGTGAAATCAGATTTTCTGGCTTGGACAACTGAATTGAGAGTAGAGCTATTAACCCTGATAAGGAATATGGGAAAAACAGCAGTCATACTGTGTGGATAATGAAACTTTGACTACGAGAAGTCCTTTGAGCAGGTGGGGGCAGACTCTCCTTCAACCAATGAAAGAAATCATATCTGGCTTCTTGAATAGTTCCATGGTGTCACCAACAAACCATACTACACCAATAGTAGTATCAGTAACAGGAAACTCTAGTCCACTAGGTGGTATTGAAGAGGTTCTCAACCTAACCCTCCACCATGAGTGTGATAATGTGGTGAACTGTCATGAGGTGAGTTGTTCATGTCTGTCTCCCCAGCAAACTATAGGCTCTGTGAGGGCAGACACTGCGTCTTTTCATTGTTGAATACCCCATGCAAACACTGTGGTAGACCCAAAGGAGATGCTCAACAAATAGACATTGAACTGAATTGGATTGAGGTCCCCTATAATGATTGGTCATAGGAGTCTTGTATATCTCAGGAGACTGTAATTGAATCAAATGACAGGCAAGAGATGCTTCCTGTACATGGAAGGTTTAGGGTGTGCTGGAGGCATTTGTACATAGCAAAGATCATTTGGAGATTTGCTTTGGAATAAACTATTGGTATTGTTTATCATAATTGCACGTTATAAATCTAGGTTTTTTAAGCTCTTAAACTGAGCTTACAAATACAATAATTATATTTTTACCTGTGGTAAAATTTAGCAATCACTTTTAAGGAGATAGCATATGATTGTTCCACTTATATATCTTGTTAGCTAGGGGCACCTGGGTGGCTCAGTTGGTTAAGTGTCCAACTTGAGCTCAGGTCATGATCTTGCAGTTCATGAGTTTAAGCCCCACATCCAGCTCCCCAGGGACAGTGCTGAGCCTGTTTGGCATTCTTGCTCTCTGCCCCTCCCCCACTGGCATGTGTTATTTCTTTCTCTCAAAATAAATAAATAAACTTAAAAAAATAAATAAAAATAAATCTAGTTAGCTAAATCATTTTTCCAAAGTAGCACATATAATAGGCTATAGTTTATAAATTTAATATATTTGGGTTTTGTTTAAAAGATTTTACTTTTTTAAATAGATTCTTAAATACTTAAATAACTCATGTGTGTGTATAAAATAAAATTCCCTTAGATATGCTGATATCGCCCAAAAACTCAATGAGATTTCAACTTAAAACCACAATTCTAAACCAATTACTCAATTACACGTTTTCAGTTGGAGTTATGAGGCTGTCTTCTAAATAGTACAGGACAAATGCCAATACATCAATACAACAATATTCATACCATGGTTTTGATTCTCTGAAACTTTTTCTAGACTTAATTCGAAATATTTCCAGAGTTAAAAAAAAAATGCATGGGGGCACCTGGTGGCTCAGTCGTTAAGCAGCTGACGTCAGCTCAGGTCATGCCTCACATGTTCCTGAGTTGAAGTCCCCCATCAGGTGAGCTCCAGCCCAGCGTGGGGTAAGCAGGAGCCCTGCTTGAGCCCCACTTCTGGTGAGCATGAGCCCTGCTTCAGATGAGCCCCAGTTCTCTCTCTCTCTCTCTCTCTCTGTCTTTGCCTCTCTGTCTCCCTCTACCTCTCTGAGATTCTCTGTCTCTCTCTGCCCCTCACTCACTCACGCCCCTCCCCCAGTCTTTCAACAACAACAAAAATACCTCCTCATTTAATGAAGACAATTACTAGGCTAGTTAACTGAGGTTGCCCTTTTCACAATAAAGATAGATACTATACCAGGTAATAGTGATCATTTGGGACCAGATCATTTTATCCAGACATGACACCTAGAGCTCCAGAGACATTTAGTGATTCTTCTCCACCCTCTACTGTCAACCTGAGCTTCTTCTCTTAGTCACTGTGGTTTGGGCTTTGAAAATTGATGGGAGCCTCTCTGTCCTCTATCTCGCAGTACCTAGTTCTCTTTTGTTAAGAGCCTAACTCCCAACCAACTCTGAACCGTGCTGATCAGATCATTTTGTGTTTCTTCAGCTCTTAAATATGTGCATAGGCTTCCCATTAATATCTAAAGACTTTTGGACTTGACATAATTTGAATATACATAATTTTTTTTAACTTAAAAGACTTTGAACTTGACAAAGCCCTAAGATATGAAAATGTTTCTCTTTTCTGCTTGATGGAAACTAAGAACAATATATTCTTCAGAAACATTAAAATGATGCTGTGACTTTGACTTGCGGCCCTAACTAATGAAATCAATCTATTAGTACATTCCCTCAAAGTTAAAATATAAAGACCCTTGGGGCACCTGGGTGGCTCCGCGGTTAAGTGTCCAACTTCGGCTCAGGTCATGCTCTCACAGTTCGGTTTGTGAGTTTAAGCCCCACATCCAGCTCTGTGCTGACGACTCGGAGCCTGGAGCCTGCTTCGGATCCTGTGTCTCCCTCTCTCTCTGCCCCTCCCCCACTCATGCTCTGTCTCTCTCTCTTTCAAAAATAAATAAACATTAAAAAAAAAAATCACTGCATTTTCCTCACTTAGTCCAAATGCTATTCAGAGTCCTTCAGTACTGTTTCAGATGACTCTGTGGAGGCCTATGAAGTGAGCCTAGAGAGGACACCCTTGTTGTCCTGCTAAGGGAGGATTAAACAATTAAGGACTGGAAGAAATGTGTTTTCAAAGGAAAGATATTAACTAAATTTATTTGAGGAGGTATAGTTTAATGGTTAAGACCATGGATTCTGGGAAACATACCTGCTTTCAAATACTTGTTCCACTTCTTACTGTGAGCTTTGAAAAAAATTTTAATCTCCTTGTACCTCAGTTTCCTCATCTTAAATATTTTCTTTAATACTTATTCATTTTTGAGGGAGAGAGGGAGACAGAGCGTGAGTAGTGGAGGGGCAGAGAGAGAGGGAGACACAGAATCTGAAGCAGGCTCCAGGCTCTGACCTGTCAGCACAGAGTCAGACACGGGGCTCTACCCCAAGAGCCTAGAGATCATGACCTGAGCCAAAGTTGGGACACTTAACTGGCAGCCACCCAGGAACCCCTAAGTTTCCCCATCTTAAAATGAGAATAACAGTGAGACTTAAATGAGATAATACATGTAAAATGCTTAGCAAGATGCCCAGGACATTATAAATGTTTACTAATGAATAATGACAGTGGTTCCCTGAATTTTCTGGGAGACAGCCGAGGGAGGAAGCACACCTTCACCCAGGGAGGCAAAATGAGGGCACTGCGGGACAGCAGCAACAGTCAAGGCAGCTGAGCGGGACTACAGTCTTTTCAAACAAAGGCATGGAGCAGAAAATAAATCTGAGCCCCAGAATCCCGTCTCAGAGGCCCAGCACTGCAAATAGCAGCTGCAGCTGCAGACCAAGGGCTGGCCTTTACATGTCCACAGCGTGAAAGGACTCATAATGACGAACCGATCTTTTCCATCACACCCACACAGCGTCAGCAATCCCACATAGGAATAAATTCTGGATGTTAAGCAGCCATTTTTAGTAGAATATAGCAGCCTGGCTGATAATACAGACTATATGGGAAAGAGCGCTTGGCAAATGTTGTAAAGTGATTAGATGTTCTTGTATCTGCCATAGACGATTCTGAATCATTTCACTGCCAGTATAACTCCTTCCACCTGTAGAACACTTAGCACGTCCACACACGGCACCAAAGACTTCACATGTGTTAGCTCATTTAATCCTCTCACATCTCTATAGGACAGATATTATTATTGTCTCAGGCTAGATCTCGAAAGGGGCCAGCAAAAGATGAGGAAACTAAGGCTTAGAGGGTAAATAATTTGTCCAATATTAGAAGATCCTAAGTACAGAGCCAAGATCTGAACCCAATTCTGTCGGGTTCCAGCATCTCATCTGTTAAACACTTCTCTGTGCGGCTTTGAAATTGCAATGCTATCTTGCTCACAAATTATTCCATGTGTATATTTCTTGTTACCTCAAATAGTCCCCTTTGGGATGAAGCAGGGTGCCACATTTTTTGCTTTGTGTCTCCAAGTGCTTAACGCATAGTAGAAAGTGAATAGATACTTATTGATAATTTTGAACAGTGTTATGATAGGACAGGAGAATGGGATGAACTGGTCAGATCCCAGTGACAAACCTCAAAGTCACTTTCAAGAAAAAAGAAAGACTTGCCTCTCAAACCAGATACACTTAGTTTTTCAGCTGCAAATTACTAAGTGTCTGCTGTAGCCTACAAATACAATTAAGATAAGATCTTGCCTCAAGAATACTATAGTCTAGACTAAGTACTGCAAGTTCAAATGGCCACCTGGACTAGGCATGTAACATAAATGACTGAAGTGACCCAAGAAGCCAACCGGGGTGGCCCCTGTTGAGCTCCAGCTTATTGTTTCTTTCTGGACCAAATATTTCCAAGAGAAGTCATAAATTCATCTTTTATATGATATTTATATTTTTTGTATGAAACAAGTGTGAAACAAAATTCATTTGCAAACTGGAATTAGCTAGTAGGCTACCAGGTTGAGGTCTCTGGCTTAAGCAACGAAGACACACAAACAAGGACAATATGAGGTAAACAAGGCTGCAATCACCATACAAGGATTGTATATAAAGTATTGAGAGAAGCCAGAGATAATTTCCAACTGGAGCATTAGAGAAGACTATGGAAGAAATCACTTCAAGTTTATCCTTCCAAAATGGGTCCCCTTTGGCACCGTTGTGATGGGAAGGAACACTGCTTCAGCAGCAGGAAATAGTAGGAATGAAGATCAGCAGAGGGAAATGATGGGTCAAGGTCAGACAGCTCTGATGTACATGACACTGTACTTCGTTTTTTTGTTTTGCTTCGGTTTCGCTTCTTACTGAAAATAAATGTATGGTACATGTAATCTATAGTCATCAAAATTAGGGACAATTTTTTGTTTTTTCAGTAAGCACTACAAGCACAGAGTAAGAGATATGGACGCTGGAAATTGTTAGGGTCCATAAATTAAAGGAGATTTTGAGGCAAAGGAACTCTCACTGCTGGCAGTCTACTGCATGGTGTGTGGTAGGACATGAAGCTTAAAAGAACATCTGAATCTTGGAAGGGGTCCAGCAAAGGCACCAGGACTAATTTGGGAGATGAAGGGTATGTCTTATGAGAGGAGGCTTAGAGAGCTTAACATGCTTCTGCTTTAAAATAAGGCGGGTGAGCAGAGTTCTATTGATAGCCTGCAAGGCTTCCAGCATGAACTTGTACTTGGTGTGAGATAAAATTCAAAGTCACACTAAGGAATGTCAAGAAGGCAGGTTTCTTTCTTTTTCATTTCAAGAATGATGAGTCCAGGAATATTTTGTGCAAGAAAGTTTTTAAAATGGAATAGGTTCCTATAGAGTTTTGGGGGGGGCAACGTCTTCAATTTTATCACCATCTGTTCACTAGTGGGCTAAATTTAAAGATAAGTTATTCATCATATCAATTTATAATGTCGTGGGTAGAAACATCACTGTCCGGGTAGCTGTAAGGGCACATAGAACAAATTTCACACACACACACACCGCACACCGCACACCCCACACTCACACACACACACACACACACCCCACCCCCATACCCATACACACACCTCAATCCCCCACCCCCACCCCACATAGAAAGAAAGGGAAACAATATTCTCTGTAGTCATTGCTTTGCAAAACTCTGCTAAAAATTTACAAATTCACCAAGCTGTTACCACCTTTGCCACACTTGTTCCTTCTAGTTTCACATACAACAAGGCAGTTTATGACTGGGAGAATGGATAGACCTTAGAATGTCAGTAATAATTCTGTGGGGTCACACTTTAAATTTTAAATCACTTGATAACCTGTTTTCTGTTGTATTTGGACTAATTTCATTTTGGATCCTGGAACTCTGCTTTTCACAACTTAGTTAAAACTCAAAAACTCTCCACAAAATATGCTTAGGAAACAATGGGAAGGAAATATAACAATTTTAGCAATTGTTACATCTCTAATGGATTAAATTTTTAATACTCAGTACACATTGTATGTTCAGAAGTGGAGCTCAGGGTCAAGGTCAGAGATAGGTTCTCGGAGTCATTCACACAGTCATAGATGCCAAGGTGAGGAGGGTTAGCTCACCAAGGGGGAGAATATACATAAAGAAGAGAGGGATAGGAGCAGAATCTTGGGGAAAGCTCCCCACCCCAAACCCCGAGGACCCAAGCAAAGGAAGAGATGAAAAGCAGAAGCAGAGGGAGGGGCAGCCTCTTTTCATTGCCACTTAAATCTGTGAGCCACTTCTTCCTGACCACTCTCTTCTCTTAAAACGGGTCATTTTATTTATTTATTTATTTATTTATTTATTTATTTATTTTTATTTATTTATATATTTTAAATATATGAAATTTATTGCCACATTGGTTTCCATACAACACCCAGTGCTCATCCCAAAAGATGCCCTCTTCAATGCTCATCACCCACCCCCCATCAGCCCTCAGTTTGTTCTCATTTTTTAAGAGTCTCTTATTAAAACGGGTCATTTAAACAAAGCCCTGAAGCTACTTTGTTCACATACCTTTTGCTATGAACTGAACTGTGTGCCTCCAAAATTCATATGCTAAGTCCTAACCCTAAATTGATGGTATTTGGAGATTGGGCATTTAGGTGGTAATTAGGTTTAGATGAGGTCATGAGGGTGGGATCCTCACAATGGGATTAGTGCCCTTATAGAAGAGCACCAGAGACCTTACTTTCTGTCTCTCGCTGCCCTATGAGGACACAGTGAGAAGGTGGCTGTCTATAGCTGGGAAGAGGGCCCTCACCAGAACCTGACCGTGTTGATACTCTGATCTCAGACTTCTGGACTCCCGACTTGTGAGAAATCAAGTTCTGTTGTTTAAGATACCCCATCTGTGGTATTTTGTTAGGGTAGCCCAAGCTAATACACCTTCAAAGCAAATTTTGGATGATCTTTACAGATTTTCAAATTGCTATTTAAAAGTTTCTGTCATAAGCTTAAGTAGTTGCAAAAAATATCATTTTCAGCCTTCTATAAATGTTGGCATCAAAAATAAAAATAAAACCATAACCTTACTATTTTATTTTTTAAATGTTTATTTATTTTTGAGAGAGAGAGAGAGTGAGCAGGGAGGGGCAGAGAGAGAGGGAGACACAGAATCTGAAGCAGGATCCAGGCTCTGAGCTGTCAGCACAGAGCCTGATGAGGGGCTCGAACCCACAAACCGTGAGATCATGACCTGAGCTGAAGTCGATGCTTAACTGACTGAGCAACCCAGGTGCCCCTAACCTTACTATTTTAAATATCTCCATGGAATAAAAATGTCAGAGTGGTACAATACCCACCCTAACATATTCAAAACATATAAAAAAAAGCTCTTTAAACACAGGAAATTTATTTATTTTTTGTTTGTTTATATATATATATATATTTTTTTTAACGTTTATTTATTGATACAGAGAGAGACAGAGCATGAATGGGGGAGGGTCAGAGAGAGGGAGACACAGAATCCGAAACAGGCTCCAGGCTCTGAGCTGTCAGCACAGAGCCCGACGCGGGGCTTGAACTCACGGGCTGTGAGATCATGACCTGAGCTGAAATCGGCCGCTTAACCGACTGAGCCACCCAGGTGCCCCAATATATTTATTTTATTTTATTTTTTTTATTATATGAAATTTATTGCCAAATTAGTTTCCATACAACACCCAGTGCTCATCCCAAAGATGCCCTCTTCAATGCCCATCACCTACCCTCCCCTCCCTCCCACCCCCCATCAACCCTCAGTTTATTCTCAGTTTTTAAGAGTCTCTTATGCTTTGGCTCTCTCTTCCACTCTAACCTCTTTTTTTTTTCTTTTTCCTTCCCCTCCCCCGTGGGTTTCTGTTAAGTTTCTCAGGATCCACATAAGAGTGAAAACATATGGTATCTGTCTTTCTCTGTATGGCTTATTTCACTTAGCATCACACTCTCCAGTGCCATCCACGTTGCTACAAAGGGCCATATTTCATTCTTTCTCATTGCCACGTAGTACTCCATTGTGTATATAAACCACAATTTCTTTATCCATTCATCAGTTGATGGACATTTAGGCTCTTTCCACAATTTGGCTATTGTTGAGAGTGCTGCTATGAACATTGGGGTACAAGTGGCCCTATGCATCAGCACTCCTGTAGCCCTTGGGTAAATTCCTAGCAGTGCTACTGCTGGGTCATAGGGTAGGTCTATTTTTAATTTTTTGAGGAACCTCCACACTGTTTTCCAGAGTGGCTGCATCAATTTGCATTCCCACGAACAGTGCAAGAGGGTTCCCATTTCTCCATATCCTCTCCAGCATCTGTAGTCTCCTGATTTGTTCATTTTGGCCACTCTGACTGGTGTGAGGTGATATCTGAGTGTGGTTTTGATTTGTATTTCCCTGATGCTTTAGAGAAGTGTCTATTCATGTTTTCTGCCCATTTCTTCACTGGATTATTTGTTTTTTTGTGTGTGGAGTTTGGTGAGCTCTTTATAGATTTTGGATACTAGCCCTTTGTCCAATATGTCATTTGCAAATATCTTTTCCCATTCCATTGGTTGCCTTTTAGTTTTGTTGATTGTTTCCTTTGCTGTGCAGAAGCTTTTTATTTTCATGAGGTCCCAATAGTTCATTTTTGCTTTTAATTCCCTTGCCTTTGGGGATGTGTCAAGTAAGAAATTGCTGCAGCTGAGGTCAGAGAGGTCTTTTCCTGCTTTCTCCTCTAGTAAACACAGGAAATTTAACATTATTCCCTTTCTCCCTGGGTAAATATTTTAATTCTACTTAACCTCATAGGATTCTTTTTTTTTTTAAATATTTATTTATTTTTGAGACAGAGAGAGAGACAGAGTGTGAGCAGGGGAGGGGCAGAGAGAAAGAGGGAGACAGAATCCGAAGCAGGCTCCAGGCTCTGAGCTGTCAGCACAGAGACTGACACGGGCATCGAACCCATGAACCATGAGATCATGACCTGAGCTCAAGTTGGACGCTCAACCGACTGAGCCACCCAGGTGCCCCATAACTTCATAGGATTCTATTCCCATTTAATATAATTTATTGCCTTACGTTGAAAAAAATGTTTTATCTTATCTTTCTTTGCCTCAAAAGTTATATAAATAGAAATTTTTTTAAACATTTTTTTTCTGTGACCACAAGGCTCTACAGTGTTAGCAATGTATTTAGAATTAAGTTATTGTTAGAAGTATTGTTTATACACAATTGATTAAAGCAACATAAAAGATATTACATGATAAATAATTATTAAGCACAAAATAGCATTTTATTGGAAATGTATCCTTTAGATGGAAGATACTTTTGCTTCATTAGTTTATTTATTCATGTTTGGGTATTATTTATTGTCAGAAAGGAACAGACCTCAGTGTCAATATCAGACAGAATATTCCAGCCACAAACTTCACATACCAAATGAGTCCATACTCATATACAATATTCACAGAATAGGTAAATCCACAGAGACAGAAACATGTTGCTTGTGGAGGGCTGAGGAGGGGGTAAATAGGGAGTAATTGTGTCATGGGTTTAAAGAGAAAGCACACTGACAAGTGAAAAAGGTACACTGCCTCTATGAATGGAGTCGTTTATTTGGGAACTTAACATAAACTCTAGATAACATTTCAAGTCAGTGGTAAAATAACAGTGAAATGGTGCAGGCAGGCATGTGTGAGGAGGGAACACAAACAAGTTTGGGCCCCCTAATTCACATAAGGAAATATTTTAATATTTTAAAATATTTGAAGAAAATTTATAAGAGTAATCCTGGGTGGAGGGACTTTTTTTTTTCTTTAATTTTTTTTTTTCAACCTTTATTTATTTTGGGGACAGAGAGAGACAGAGCATGAACGGGGGAGGGGCAGAGAGAGAGGGAAACACAGAATCGGAAACAGGCTCCAGGCTCCGAGCCATCAGCCCAGAGCCCGACGTGGGGCTCGAACTCCCGGACCGTGAGATCGTGACCTGGCTGAAGTCGGAGGCTTAACCGACTGCGCCACCCAGGCGCCCCTTTTTTTTTTTTTAAATAAGACAGGAAATCCAGAAGCTATAGAGGAAAAGATGACAGACTTGAATAAATACAAATTTTAAAATTTTGTGATAGCAAAAGACATCATAAAATCAAAAACCAAAAATGATAAAATTATTTGAAACATATATTACAGAGTTAAGATTAATAAAAAGTAAAGTATTTGAAAAAAGCAGTTTCACAGAAAAAGAAACAGAGATTACCAGCAGACATGAAATCCTGCTTAACCTTTTGGAAAAATGGAAACTCAAATAATAAATAATAATTTCTCAATCATTAATTTGACAAGTTATGGGAGGTTTTTAATGATAAAATCCAAGGTATAAGAAAATAGGCAATCTCTTGGGGCGCCTGGGTGGCGCGGTCGGTTAAGCGTCCGACTTCAGCCAGGTCACGATCTCGCAGTCCGTGAGTTCAAGCCCCGCGTCAGGCTCTGGGCTGATGGCTCGGAGCCTGGAGCCTGTTTCCGATTCTGTCTCCCTCTCTCTCTGCCCCTCCCCCGTTCATGCTTTGTCTCTCTCTGTCCCAAAAATAAAAATAAACGTTGAAAAAAAAATTAAAAAAAAAAAAGAAAATAGGCAATCTCATATGTTGCTGATTGACCTAAAGCATAGGCAACCTTTTGGGAGTGTAATCTAGTAAAAATCTGTTAAGATTCAAACTATACATTTGCACCAGCAAGCTCACTATTAAGAATCTATCTTCCTAATTTGAAAGTATTGATATATAAGGTTATCGTCTATGATGCTTATTGCAGTATTAAGTGTGGTAGGGAAACACTGAAAATAACCTAAATGTCTATCAAAAGGGAAGTTAGTTGAAAAAATATGCCTCACTATGGCACTTCCATACCATGAATGATTATTCAGCTATTAAAAAGATTGAGTTAGCTATACACACACGCACACACACGCACACACACACACACACACACATTAGCACGAAGGGATGTCTATGACAGGTTAAATGGAAAAAGTAACTTGAAGGGTAATGTAAAAAGTAAAGAGTAAATAAAAAATAGATGAATAAGGGTGCCTGAGTGGCTCAATCAGTTAAGCGTCCAACTCTTGATTTTGGCTCAGGTCATGATCTCACGGCTTGTGAGTTCCATCCCCACCCCAACCTGCACTGACAGTGTAGAGCCTGTTTGGATTCTCTCTCTCCCTCTCTCTCTTTGCCCCTCCCCTGCTCATGCGCTCTCTCTTTTTTCTCTCTCAAAATAAACTTAAAGAAATATATGAATAACTCCTGCTTATGAAAAATATATGAAAAATAAGATGTGAAACATATATGAATAACTCCCTGCTATGTCCTTATATACACAAGGAAATGTAGACTTTCATTCACACCATGGAGTGAGATCAAGGTTGGAGAGAGGATGAAGCTTACATTTATACTTCTCTGTATTCTTTGGTTGAGGCAGGGAATATTACTGCTTTTGTTTTGGAAGACCTGGCAGAGATTGATATTTGCCTATTCAACACCCCTTCGCTTCATTCTCTTCAGTAACAGAAGTCCATTGTAACCGAGAATAAAGGACTACATTTCCCAGCTTCTTTTGTAGCCAAATATGGCCATATAATCAAGTTGTGGCCAATGATAGGTATTAGATGTTTTGTATGGAACTTCAAAGAAGTCTTATTGAAATGGAAAATTGAGTCCTTTTTTTCTTTTTTTTTTTTTAATGCTGCCTGGAATGTGAATGAAATAGCTAGAGTACTTGCAGCCACAGTAAGCCATGAAGTTACCTGGAGGATGGTGGAGCAGGAAGAAGGAGCCTGGAATCCTGATGACACTGTGGAGCCCCTATAATGACTCTAAATTAGTTACTTTTAGACTTATTTTGTGTGAGCAAGACAGTTCTATCTTGATTTAACTGTTGTTATTTTAGGGCTACATTCACCCAAATATAACACTAAATAATAAAAAAGGAAAAACCCAATAAAGCATTTAACAAATGAAAAAAAGAGCCTTGTTGACTATTTTCCCCACTTCCTGAGAGTGATGTTGGAGATGAAGTCTGTAACCTACTAAGTGGATATACAAGATCCAAAACAAGGGTTATGTGTTCCTAAAACAATATAGTCCTGGAAAAATTACACATATCTACTTGTTATTCTAACTTAAATCTTACTTCAACCATCTTATAGATGGCATTTATCCTAGAATTTGTCTTCCAATTCCTCCAATAATTTTTTTGTCTTTTTACAATCAAGTCCTATATTACCAAAAAGTTTTTCAGGTCATAAAATATTTTCTCCATGGGTTGCAATATTTCCTGGCATTTGTTCGCTTCAGTAAAATGATCAGTGCATTAAAAACCCAATGGAGTTTCTGCCAAAGCCAATGATGGCATGGCACCTCTCTTGTGGCACGCGTGAAATCTGCCCATCACTATAGACATTCTTCTGCAATATGACACTTTGTCCTTATGTCCATTTTACATGTGGTGTCCAGTGTGCTGGGAATACTGAAAAATAAAAGATTCTTTTTTAGGGACTACTCATATAGAATCAAGACGTTAAACCTAGAAGGGGCTTCAGAGGTCATTTTTTCTAGTCCCTCATTTTACACAAAAGGAAACTGAGGCCTAGAAAGGCCACTTGACTTTCTTAGAGTAACTCAGCTGGTTGATGATAGGCTGAAAAATAGAACCCAAGGATCTGACTTCAGATTCTAGCCTCTTTCATTTGTTTCATCTGTTAATTGATACTCTCATGAAGACTCAGGACAAAAACAAGTTACTTTTTCTTTCAAGGAATATCTAGCTTTATATTACCAAATTAGCTGTTTTCTGGCTGACATTCAGCTGTTTAGCATCTAAGAGCAAGGGAATATTTTAGAAAAGCAAAACAATGTGCTCAGTCTCACTATGTGGTTGAAAAAAGGCTTTCTTTATAGAAGATGTTCATTGACCTTCTTAACTGGCTTCCCTCCCCCTCCCCACCACATAGCTAAAGCATGATGCTATTGAGTTCTAAGTTGAGTTTCCATCCTTATATGAAAAGTTAGCTTGGCACAGAGTTTGGTAGAGCTAAGTCTGACCAGCTGCGCTCTCAGCCACAAGGGAAATTAAACGAGACAGTGTGGCTGGTTCAGTACAAATCAATCAAAGTCCCTCGAAAATAATCTCAAAAACACATACCAATAAAGATACGTGAACAGTCGTCTTTCCACATGAACTAATTTTAGTCTTGGTCTCTGAGGTGTCACACATGTGGACAAAGAAAGCAAGGTGTCTTTTTTAGTTTGACCATGTGGTAGTTCATATTTCTTTGTCAGTTCCATGAGAGTTTTGGGAGAAAGTGGCCAAATCTGATATAGTTTGCCAATATCTGAGGTTACATTTGTGTGTCTGTTGGCCACCTTGAAACAAAACAATGGCTATAGGTCTATCTAACTGTATTTTCTCATGGCCCATATATTTTTAAGTGAACAATTCCGTGGTTTTTAACACATTCACAACGTTATACAACCATCACTACTATCTAACTCTAGAACACATTTTCATCACCCCCCAAAGAAATTCCACATCCATGATCAATGACTCCCAATTCCAGCTCCTTTCAGCCCCTGGAAAAAAGTCAACCACTAATTGACTTTCTGACTCTGGATTTGCCTAACATGGGCATTTTATATCAGTGGAATTGTATACTGTGGTCTTATGCACCTAGCTTCTCTCACTTAGTATAATGTTCTCAAGCTTCCCCATGTTGTAGCATGTATCATTATTTCATTCTTTTATATGTCCGGTATTTTTTTCCAGGACATTTCTTGAAAAAAAGGAAAATGCTAAGTATATCCCAACAGAAACACTTGCTATTCTTGCAAAAACAAAAAATAAGGCAGGATTTTCAGTATAGAAATTTGGCTTGACAAATTAATATTAACATATTACTGAAAAAATGAGAAAGAAAATTAAAACCAATAATTAAGAACCGATGAATACAAAAAGCCAATGGAAGCATAAACATTGTCATCTGAACACAGAGATTTTTTTCCTTATAATCTTAGTGAAAATTAAGGTATATGTTGAATTGGCATATTATGATTTTTCATTTAATTTTTTACCATCCAGCAAACATTCTGTACTCCTGACTCGACACATGCCTCATCAGACAGAAAGACAAGAGTAAGAAGGAACACGGAGCTGCAGCTGAATTTAGAAAGTTAGAGGTGTTCTCAGAGCCACACGAGATGGACAGGAGATTCCTTCCAGTAGGCGAGAGAGCAGAGTGCAGACAACAGATGTGAGAAAGGTCCTCATAGCTGTCAAGTTCCAGCATCCTTGTGTTGAAGAAAGGGCGGTGCCAACGTGATTGCTGTGCAGACACAGTATAAAAGCACTGGACTTCTCCCCAACTGCTTGTCACGCTGACCTGCACCATCTCTCACTGTCTGTGGGGTTTCTGTCAACTAGTATCGGAGGGGAACAAACTTTTGGAGAATAACGTTTTATTGTGGTCATGCCAGAACCCACTAAGAAAGAGGGTAAGACTCATCCATAAATCTCTTTGTTGTACTTTTGAATACAGTATGCTCATTTGGGTATTTATTTTCAAACAAATACCCAGTTTCTTAAACAGACTATTAGATATAGAATCACTGTGATTTAAGGAAAAGATCCTTTACAGTACACAGACCAGAGGAAAAATATAGGAAGAGTATAACGAATTGAAAAATATCTGAGAAAGATGGCTTATGAAGGGATAGTGACTAAAATGATCAAATTATAATTTTATCATTCAGTTGAAAGGTATCCTCAAAGTGTAATTTAAGGATGTTAATTGCTCATGGTGAATATATTGCCTTCTCAAGCATATTTTCTCAGGCTCAATCACAAATTTTTCACCATGTATTTGCAATTTGTGGGTGGTGGGAGAAGCTTATAATGCTTTCTTAGTTAATAAATTTGATCAGATTTTAAAAAATAATTTGCAACAAATATCTCCAGATTTGCTATATCTTTTTTCATGGGAAGACATTTAAAATATACAGATATACAGATGCAGCTATTTTTTTATCAGTGCTTTTGGAGTTTCTTACTTATTATATTATTAAATTCTTGCATGCAAAGAAAATGAGGCAACTGGGTAAAAGAGAATGTCTTTGAATATCGCTGCTACATTATGTTCTTCAATGGTTTTTCTTATAGACATATTCTTAATATGTAGCCTTTTAAGGATAATTACACTGAAAATAGGATAAGATTCTTCATTAGAAGAAATGCTTCCTCTAATAAAGTTTCTCCCTTTTATAAAAAAAATCAATATTTATGAACTACTAATTAGTAACATAAATAAATTAGAATTAGAAATTACTAAAATGACTAATGAAAAACACAAATTAACAGCACAAGTACAGGAAGCTTAATTTTTAATGGAAATGTCTTTTTAAAATATTATTTCATTCATATTAGTCTTCATTAGTGCTTACCAAATCTTTATTTTTGACATCTTTTTTTTAAAAACACTGCTCATTTTATTTTATTTTGTTTTTCTAGTTTTTGCATTTTTTTCTTTTTTAATTTAAAATTTGAGTTAGTTAACATACAGTGCAGTATTGGTTTCAGGAGTTTATTTTTGACTTCTGCAAATAAAAGCAAAAAAAAAAAAAAAGATGAGCAGAAGCATAAAAATAGTATTCAGTATTTTCACTTTTAATTCTTAAAACTGCTTTTAGTCATTGTTTTGAAGAACCTTGAAAAAGATGCTAGACCTGGGGCCTAAAATTGAAATACTACCCAAATTATCAAAAGTCTTTGAAATATATTTTCTTTATGTAATTAAGTAACCAGTGTTGACAGGCTGTGGTGATCAGTTTACAGGTTGGCTTTACTTAGTGGTGGAGGCATTGATGGATGAAGTCTTCCACCCGAAATAACCACACCAAATGCATGCATTAATATGGGAACTTAATCCCAACTACCAGGCAGTGAGTCCAACCCCTGCTAAAGTGTCTTATTTGTAATGCAAATGATTTACATGTGTATTAAGTGTCCTTTTTATTTGATCTGTCACTTGACTAGCCTCTTCAAGGCTTATTTGGATGAAATGCATTCTATGTTTCCTGGCTAAGGACAGAATATTGTTTTAATTATCTTGCATTTAGTGGATAAATTTGCATGTGTTATTTTAATGCTCAATTGAAAATGACAAGCTGAAAAACTAATAAATAAGATGACAGACTGTAGAGCTTATAAAGCCAATCAAATTATGTTGGTTGCTAGATGTGATAAAGTTTTACTTTTGGTCTGGTTTTACAACTCAATCTGACCCACTCTGCTTTTAGAGACCATGAAATTTTAGAGCTACAAAAAGGAAGATCTATCTTTAACTTCAGCATTCCCCCCTCCCCCCAAATATTTATTTTTTTCTTTTTGAATAAATCAATACAGATGCCAAGGTCCCCATGATCTTCTTTTGCTATAAATGCACAGTTGATATTCTGTGTAAGAGTCCTCCCCTCCCCGCCCCCCCCCCCCCAGGACAGTAATTTTATACTCATAGATTCTGCGGTTAGTTTAAATTTGGATGGTGGGGAGTGGGGATAAAAAGAGGGTTACTGATGTATTTAAAATCCTTTAAGGAAGTACAGGGATTTTTTCCGTTTCCTTACCAGCAGAATGGGTTCTTAAAGGAACTGCACCTTACATAATTTTCCTGGTGAAATCATTGCACTTTCATATTATTTACATTAAAGAGTAAGATGTATGGCAATTCAGGAACTATTCTGGTCCTTGTACCTCCTCCTAACTTACTTCATTTTCCCTGGGGTTTGTTTTGTTCCATCCTCTTGGATCCCTCTGAAAGATAGCCTCAAGAATAAAACCTGCCACCAAACCAAGTCTTCAGAGTCACTTTAAACTATCTGCAGAAACACTTCCAAGGGACAGGTTCCTCCAGCTCCTATAAATCTTACATCTTCTCTCCACCTGGGAGAACCATGCCCAAGAAGGACATGACCACTTGCTGTGACTCTTGATAGGACACATGAGCCTAGGATCCAGGAGGATGCAGTAACTCCTCAAAAGAGGCTGAGTTTTCAGCATCTGAATGTGTAAAAGATATCTCTCTTAACTGCCTCCCAACCTACAGTGACCAAATTCTGGGAGCTTCATGTTGGGTCTTGGGAGAACTAAAATCTTCTAAGGAGGTGGAGGAAGGACAGGTGTAACTTTGGACTTCAAGGAGGAAGTCTAATGGAAGTAATTAGTCAACAGTTCTGATTTAGACTCTTGAAAACATTCTAGATGGCTCAGTAACCCCTTCTGGAGAAAGAAAGCATTACTTTTTTTTTAACTTTAGTTATTTATTTTGAGAGAGAGATAGAATGTGTGAGTTGGGGAATGGCAGAGGGACAAAGAGAGGTAAAATCCCAAGCAGGCTCTTCACTGTCAGCCCAGAGCCCTACATGGGGCTTGAACTCGCGAACCACGAGATCATGACCTGAGCTGAGATCAAGAGTTAGACACTTAACTGACTGAGCCATCCAGTTGCCCCAGGAAAACGTTATTTTTAAGGAGTAACCATTTCCTATTGCCCTCCTCTCCACCTTCATCAATTGTATATTTATTCATTAGACAACTATAGTATTTTTACTGTCAGTTCCAGATAAAAGGCCTATCTTTTGCTTGGGATTCATGCAGAACCTGAGGCCTAGTTATTCCAATCAAATGGTAACAGGATGTGGATGGAAGTTTCAGATTTGTGGGAATCTCTCAGAGTTTCTGATACATGTATTTATGCATCAACTATTAATTGAGCACTTACTGTAAGCTAGTCTCTGGGATTTCAGAGACATATACAACATGGTATCTATTCTAAAAGCCCTCATGATTAATTGCCTCTGAGCATTTAATGTGTAAAAGAATCACTTTTCACTGGAAATTTCTCTTTTCCTTCAAGGAGTGACTTTATCAACATGAAACTTGAAAATTTCTAATTAGAAATTAGAAAATACTTCTGTGGTAGAACCTCTAATATTTTAAAAATGCCATGAATGGCTTTTAAACCCATAAAATGATTTCATCAGAATTTTATCTCTATAGTATGTGATCATTAAAATCTGGTTCTTTAATATACTTAGATAATTGTTAACTATCAGAATCTACAGGACCTAGAAAAATTACCTGAGGCCTTAACACCAATTTCACTTTTTGTTATGTGATATACCAGGCCCTATTGTATTTCATGTACTTAACTCATAGGAAAAAGGCAAAAGTTCTCCTTGTTGCCTGGGTATGATTCAAAAAGCTTTGGGAAAGACACTATAGCTTTCTCACCTTCCATGTCAAATCTCTTCTTGAAAACTCAAACATGACAAAACATAGGTTCATTTATGGCCATAACTTTAAGGGACCATTCTGATAACTCCAGGAATCAAAGGTATGGCATTGTTGCTACAGACTCTTTTGTTATATCAACATACAGGATCTATCTATCAAAACTATCTTGACCTTTCTCAGTAGGAACGGATGGGAACGTGGTAAAGGAGAATAACTTTCTTTCAGTCCATAGAAGTTTTTCCTTTGCTTTATCTTTTTTTCTTGGTCCCTAGAGATTTCATCACATCTTAAAGTTCTGCCCAAATCTATCTGAATGTAGAGCAGGATTCATCACCTCTTGCTTATTTCTCAGCATCGCCCAAAGCTTAGTCATCATCAGAAAAGGTGCCCTGGTGATGGCCAACCTCCTCTCATATTTACTCCTTGACCTTCAGTTTCCACCTGCATGAGACTGGAAGGCCTATTTCAAACACCAAAATAAATTTGTTTTGGGAGAAGTCACCTTACATATAGAATATTACCTTTCATTCAAATTGGGGAAAAGTTAATTTGTAAGAAGTAAGGGAAAGAATGGGAGCAGAGGGAGGAGCTATTTTATCAAGGGCGACTATTTTCCTCCAAATCTGAAATGGTTCATTTAGGTCAAGTTGAAGATTTGGATGAGGAATGAAGAAGTTGTATAAATGAATGTCACGATATTTTTCCCCCTGACAAAACTTTGCCATTCTGTACAGGAGAGGAGTGGTGTAGATCTGAGCTCTCTGCTGTTGGAAGGAATACTCTGGGACAAATGCATGCACACCAGAGAAGCTTAATACTTGGCAAAATCATTCTTTTTCAGTAGCCTGCTTTTATGACTGTCCGGGCTGCACCTGTTAGGAAGATAAATAAAGGACTGGCCAATTCTTTCCTCTCAAGTGCCCTAAATATATCGCTTTAAAAAAACTTTGGAAAAAACAAGTTGTATCCTTGTTTCTCATCCAGTAAATCTGAAGAAGTCTTCTCCGGGTCTTTCAAAGTACAACAAAGTCAGCTGTAAGGGAGTTCCTGAAAATGAGCAAAGAAAAAGGCTGGGCTCTTCAGTGGGTCTGAGGGTCCCAAGTGAAAGTGAAAAGGAAAGCATTTGCAAGCCTCTGTTCCCTCAATGACTCCTTTTATTTTGGACCCAAGACATGGCCTTGAAACATTTTATTTTAGGCCCCTTATGGGCACACAATTCACACTTTCCTTATTTATAGCCCTTTCAAAGTATCCCCGAATCCTACATGAATGGTGAAGAAACCACCCTGGCTGAAGTCACTTTTAAGAAATGCACGGGCATAATAATAAATAAACAAGTGGTCTTTCTAAAAAACTTGAGCAAATATGAAAACAATGTTTTTGCCATACTTTTGTAAGTAAATATATCCCTTTTTAAAATTTTAGAGAGTTGTTGTGAAAGAAAATAAGTTCTGTGGTTTTTACAGCCCTAAAAAGCAAAAGCATTTTTGTTATTTTTGCAGAAATTTCTTATAATTATTTTCTTTACCATGTATTTGTAGGCTCTTTAGGCACACACGGAGAAGAATTTTTATTATTGTTAATAATTACTATTTTTATCTGCACTCCTCCTTAATTTGTCTTTGAAACCTATATTAAGAGACACAATATACTCTTGGCAGCCTGTGATTTCTGGTAATTCTAGATCTCATCTCTAGACACACTTGGGTGTGTTAGATAATAAAGAACAGAATTAAAGCCCTAGAAATAAAAATCAAAAATCAAAAAATCAAAACTCATTTTATGTGTGTACCTGAGGGGACACGGCCAGGTCTCCTTTCTTGGTTTTTATTCCATATCAGCTCTTGATAGGAACAGCTGTCTTTTCTGGAGTCCTTGTTGGTCCAGCCTGTTAAACCCAAGGAAAACCCAATAAATATGTGGAAAGGCAGTTACTGAATTACGGTGTTCCTAGTTGGGGTAATTATGAAGTAGTCATTGTTTATTCAAGAGCAGTTTCCGAAAATTTGAAAGCATAGTGATTAAGGAATATGAAACTGTGAAAAAGAAGACTTTATCAATGAATTTCCTGTAAGTATGCAAAGCGTCTCATAACCAGAGAGAACAGGGCTTCTGTCCCCACAGCTTTTTATAAAAACAGCCCCAAACCATCAAAGGGACAATATCATGTGCTCTACTTTGCGTGGCTAGGCCCAGTTTTAATTTATAAGAAGTACATTTGTTTTGGACAGCTACGCAGATAGACAGTAAGCCAAATTTCAGGATGTTCCCATTCGTGGGGCAGATTATTTATGGGTTTTCCATTTCTATATTATCGGCAGTGTATTATTTATGCATTTCCAGAGTAAAGTCTTAGATTCCTTCAGATTGGGGAGTGAAGTGGTCGATTTGGCAAACCAGGATCATTTCGTTACATGCTTATTTCTCTCTCTAAAAATGAGTTCATAAAAAGCTAACTGTAATCTGACTTCTATTATGCCTTTCAAGTCTGAAATCCACTTTGATAAGTCTTTTGCCCTTTTACGGTCCCTCAGGAATCTTTTTTATGGGCCAGTTTGGCACATCAATATAAGACCTAAAGTTATGTTTAATATGTCAGATGTTAGATCTTTACTTTTGTTTTATTCATTTTCTTTGACTTGTACTATAAATATTTGCAAGAACCTAGGCTAGAAAATGTTTTTCTTTTTCTCCAAAATCATCCAATTCTTCCTGTAAATAGTATCAAATCTCTTTTCAAACTCCTCAGAATTCTTTGCTTGTATCAGATATTACCTTCTGCATTTTATAAAATTTTATATATCTTGCAACAGAATGCTCTACTTGTAACTTAAAAATAATATATTTGTATAATTCTTTCTTTTCATTTCTCATTTTTTAAAGTTAGATGGATTTAGAATTATTCTGCATAGTATTTTGGCTTTTCCCTTATGCATATTAAGTCATAGTCATTATTAAACACAGTAACATAAACAAGGTATACTATTCATAGAACATTCTAGGCTGTTCAAGTTCCAGCTGTACCATGTATTGAGTTAGTTACACTTCATATGCTTCAGTTTCATCCTCTGTGAAATGTGAATAATAATAGTACCCGACCCATTAGGTCTTTGCAAGAAGGAAATAAGATAAGTAAAGTAAAAAGCTCAGAATAGGACCTACCATGTAAGAACTTAAGTATTTTCCTTCTAAAACAGCAAACTCAGAATCTGGCATAAGGTGTTAAATGCCTTACCCTTAACATAAACTTTGAGGGCATTTCCACCAACATGGAACAACCACTGTAAGGTACATAATAACCACTGCTCCTGTCCTTAATATTTATTTAATAACTATTGTTAATATTTATAATATCTTCCAAAGAAGTCGCTGTTATTATCATAGCCATCACTGCCACTGCCATGAGAATTTCCTTTTTTAACTTGGGGTAAATCATCTTAGTTTTCACCCACAGAAGCCCAGATAAAATAAGAGGTCTCTACTCCAGAGCCTATGTTGTGTTCCCACTGAAATATATCATGTCCACTTAGGGGTCTCCAGTTGTTAAACAGACGAAGATAACCAGTTGTTTCTCCACTGTTCCGTTGTGGGAGCATGGCCTTTCCCACTTAGTTGAAAGAGTCACCCTGTGCAGTTGAACATGTAACTATATCCGCCACCAACGGCTGAAAGGCTTGGGTTTGTGGAACATTAAGATTTCTCTCCCCACAGGGGTGCGTTTAGCAGGTGGGGTCTTCCAGGTCTGAGTATTTCTGAGATAGTCACATAAAGAACTCTCCATGACCACATATGGTTGTGATTGATTGAGTGCCACTGTGTTTACTGCTGTGGAATTTTATTTTTATGACCCCACCTGGCATCAGGCCTGTCCTTCCTCTATTTTTAAAAAGTCACCCAATCGGAGGCCCAGCAATGCGTTGGGGCAAGGCCTTTAAGGGATTTATCTGATAACCATATAACCACATAAGAGTGCTGTGATTGTGGTGATGGTCTGCCCAGGAACAGACCCCCGGGAGAGGCAGAATAAGGAACTAAAAGGGGAAATTGTTAACAATTTGAATCACTTTTGCAATAATTTCCTTGTGACCTGTGCTAAATTTTTAAACTTTTTCAATTTGAGTAAAGATTTTCCCACACCACCTCCACCCCATCTATGCCACTCAACCCCCGTTTGACTCTTACTTCAAATATGGTAAGAATCACGCTAAAGAAACAAGTCATCAGATCTTAGCAAAAGGCTTCATTTTTTTTTATATATACATGAAATTTATTGACAAATTGGTTTCCATACGAGACCCAGTGCTCATCCCAAAAGGTGCCCTCCTCAATACCCATCACCCACCCTCTCCTCCCTCCCACCCCCCATCAACCCTCAGTTTGTTCTCAGTTTTTAACAGTCTCTTATGCTTTGGCTGTCTCCCACTCTAACCTCTTTTTTTTTTTTTTTCCTTCCCCTCCCCCATGGGTTCCTGTTAAGTTTCTCAGGATCCACATAAGAGTGAAACCATATGGTATCTGTCTTTCTCTGTATGTCTTACTTCACTTAGCATCACACTCTCCAGTTCCATCCACGTTGCTACAAAAGGCCGTATTTCATTTTTTCTCATTGCCACGTAGTACTCCATTGTGTATATAAACCACAATTTCTTTAGAGAAGATGGCGGCTTAGGAGGACGCTGGGCTAAAAGGCTTCATTTTAATCCAGCCCCATGTTAACAGTGAGAAGCTATTTGTTGCTGTGCAATTCTAACCCTATTTCAATTCTTTTCCTGTGTGGAATGACATTCCGAAGTTGAAACATGCATAATTAGAAAGACATAAGACCAACCTGACTGGAGGTTGGGGTGGGGGTGGGGGGCACCTGGCTGTCTCAGTCGGAACAGCTGCCAACTGTTGACTTCAGGGTTGTGGGTTCAAGCCCCACATTGTGTGTAGAGATTACTTAAAAATAAAATCTTATAAAAAATAACAATTCTACAAGGAAAGGGGGAAAAATCCTGTGGGTTCAGGGAAATCGCATCAAGCTGAATAATGAGTCATTGAAAATTTGCATACCTGATGCACAAGTAGACTTCATGTATTCAGAACCTTAGAATACAGTTTTTGGCAATATTTAGCCACAGTAAATGAATATGGATTTAATTGACTGAAGCATTCTGAATAGCTGGTCTCCTTGGAATCTCAGAGTTTATTTTGTTCTCAAACCGTATTATTTCAACCAATTTGGATAGAAACATGCCTTCAATGTAACATTTTACTCCTTGCTTTTTTTTTTTTATTTTTATTTATTTTGAAAGAGAGAGTGTGCATGCATGCATGCATGCACAGGGTAGGGGCAGAGAAGAGAGAGAATCCCAAGCAGGCTCTGTGCTGCTAGCTCACAGAAATGTGAGATCATGACCTGAGCCGAAATCAAGAGTCAGATGCTTAACCAACTGAGCCACTCAGGTGCCCCTACTTCTTACTTTTAAAAACAAAGTACAAGGGTGCCTGGGTGGCTCAGGTGATTGTCCGACTCTTGATTTAGTCTAGGTCATGATCTCATGGTTCATGAGTTCGAGCTCCACATCAGGCTCTGTGCTGACAGCCAGGGCCTCCTTGAAATTCTCCCTTTCTCTCTGCCCCTCCCCTGCTCTCATTCTCTCTGTCTCTCTTAAAAATAAATAAATAAATTAATTAATTAAAAAAAACAAAGTACAGTGGAAATAACTTTGTCTTAAATTATAAATGTCAGTTATTGTGCCACGTGACGCCTTGAAAGCCCAAATTATTTGCTTTTGTATTAATTAGAATCATATTATTTGCATTTTGAATGCAATTTTCCATAGCTCTCCTGTTTCATCCCTTGCTAGAAGTCCACTATCTTCTTTTATTACTCTTGTCAGGCAGTATTTTAAGCTGTCCGCCTCTCTTTTCTGCGGACCCCAGGGGGATTCTGGAATCCCCCTGAGTGGGGCTACACTGTGGAGTGTCCACAAGGCACCTAGGGCATCACGTTTAAGGAGGCACGCACTCTCAGAGTCATGCAAGGGTCGAGTTGGCACTTGTGAGTGAGTGCCTCCTTAAATCCCACCCCTGGCCTGCCTCACCAGAGTCCCAATTCCCAGGCTTGTTAAGGACCTGGGTGGGCTCTCTTGTGAATCAAGCACTTAGGCTTTTAGTGCCCAGGGCTTGAGAAGCTTGAAACAAATCCATTTTGCTCTTTGGACACCCTTTTAAATTGACTGGTCAGCAGCTGTTCTCTGGATAAGTGAGGTTGCTAGATAGCTGAATTCTGAATAGGGGAGGTATTACCAGACAGTATTTTGTCTCTATTATTGTCTCCATTATTGTACACATAGGAAAATAAGTTATATTTAAGCCCACCAAACCAATTTATAGTTTTTATTTTGACTGCTTCATTCATTTAATTCATCAAGGCTACAGATTTTTCCTGAATGAGGCATATGACATAAGTTTATTTTTTTAAGTGTCCACACACAAAGTAATTTTTTAAGAAGATTTATCATAAATTCTAAATGTTTCTCAAACTTTGTGGTCTCAGATACATTGGCACTTAATAACTATTGAGAAACTAAAAAGCCTACACACGTTATATCTATCAATATATACTGTATTAGAAATTAAAACTGATAAATTTTTAAGAGATAAAAATACACAGCACATGTTCTATTAGTTGTCAGAGAGTTGATGTCATCACACATTATATATCCTTTGCATATTTGTGAGAGAATATGAATGAAAAAGGCAAATAATGTCTTAGTATTATTATGAAAATAGTTGTGACCTTGTGGACTCCCCAGAAATGTCTCAGTTGCTCTCAAGGATCCCAGATCATACTCTAAGAATCACTATTATAAACCAATAAAGAATTGCCTCTAAAAAATGTCTAATCCCAAATCCCTAAATCCCAAGGT
The DNA here is from genome assembly GCF_018350175.1 of Felis catus. Classification (NCBI taxonomy): domain Eukaryota; kingdom Metazoa; phylum Chordata; class Mammalia; order Carnivora; family Felidae; genus Felis; species Felis catus. The sequence goes on from NC_058374.1 coordinate 121,963,526, forward strand.
ATAAGATATCCACACCCACAGCCTATAATGAATATAATAGGGAACAAATTAAGCATCTAACTGTAAAAACGTTAAACATTAATTTATTTCTCAAACCTAGATTCTGATGCCTAAGGAACATGGCCAGTACAAAAGGCATCGTCATTGTGTTTGCTGATAGTTTTGGTGACAGTTATAATTCATATAATTAAAACTTCTCTAAGTATTATGAACACCTCCATACAAATAATATTTTATACTAAAGCAGTTTCCATTGTGCTGGGCATAGGCTGCAACATGCACACAGTGTCAGATCCCACTGTCACCAGGGGATATACCTGACAATGTTTATATATTTAATCTGGGAAGAAAGATAATTTGCTATACTACCAAACATGACAAAACAGAAGTCGGCCAGATAAAGCCTCATTCACCACGATGCTTACAATATATAAAGCATTCACATATTTTATTTCAAACCAAGAATGTGACTTTGAGAATACATAATGAGGAACAACATAACAATTTTCTCCCGCACAGAAAATTACCAAAGGATGGTTTTAGCACAATTATTTTATCCAAAAAAGTGACAAAAGGAAAGCCACAAAAAAAGACCTGTAATTCTACCACTCGATGATAACATAACAAGTGTTATTACATGTTCTTCCTGTCTTTTCTATGCCTCTGCAACATATTCATAGGATGTAATTGTGTTCTCCATGCTATCAAAAGGCTAAATTAAACTGCACCTGAGAGCCCATAAAACATTTTTAAAGAAGCCAAACAATGTATTATCTGAGTCAGTGAGCCCATGGGAAGGAGAGAGCTGGGATGTTTATATCATTTTGGTGTAGAGACACATACATAGAGAGAGGCAGGTCAGTTAATGCCTCCTAAGACCTGAGTTGGTTTTTTCCCCCCTTTAATTTACTGACCATGGAACCCTTGATTGTAGAAAACAGGAATGGATTGCATCGGAGAAAGCAGACCATTTATGGAGCTTCTGGGTTCCTGGTCTTTCAGCAGACCCCAGAGGCCACATACGGGCTGTGTGTTTAGCAGCTGCCACCAGTGCCCGTCAGTTAGAGTGCCCTGGCACTCGCTGTGCAGACATGCCATTGGTGGCATACCTGTGCTTCTTACAGTAGGTGGTCATAGGAAAAATCCACCATAAATAGATCAAGCCCTTTGAAAACGCTTCAGTGTTGCAGAGGGAGGGTAAGTCTATATCTGTGAACTAGAAAGGATCAAAGAACAGCCGTCCTTGCCTAAGGAAGCACGAGGTAACTTTAGTTGCTGGTTCAGAATCTAATTAATTTTTATGTTGTCCACAAAAACATTTTGGGGTGCCTGGGTGGCTCAGTCGGTTAAGTGTCCGACTTCGGTTCAAGTCACGATCTCACAGCTCATGGGTTTGAGCCCCACGTAGAGCTGTGTGCTGACAGCTCAGAACCTGGAGCCTGCTTTGCATCCTATGTCTCCCTCTGCCCCTCCCCTGCTCATGCTCTGTCTCTTGCTCCTTCAAAGGTGAATAAACATTAAATATATATATATATTTATACATACATATATATATACACATATATATTTATAAATATATATATTATATTTCCTTGGACTTATTACTTTCTGGGTTTCCAAGTTTCTTCCTTTTATTAAAAAAAAAGTTACATCCCTTGTATATCCTTTACTCCATCCTGTCTGTATGTTTCCTAATCAAGACAACGGGGGAGGATGAAAGAGATGGACAAAAATCCTACTTTATTCACCTGGCAGAAAAGTTCTGAAAAATTTGCCTTTTGGTTTTTGAATTAGCAGAAGTAGAGCAGGGCCTCACTTCAATAAATAACCTTTCCTCCAAATCTAAAGATTTGGAGAGTTTCCCAAGGCCAAGTGCCTCCTGACAGTTAGGATAGGGCTAAGCTAGTTGACCGTGGAGTTAGCATGGCTGATTGAGGGTTATGTGCTAAGAAATGCAACCCAGATTTTGAGAGGGGGAATTCCTTAGAAAGGCCAAGGTTGTACCAGCGCTGAGGGCCAAAACTCTGGCCTAATTGCTCTCCTGCCCTTGTTAAGAAATGATGGGGTTGGGTGAATGCCTCACAGCATCCAGCCAGCAGAAGGGTCGCCAATGGGAGACATAGTGTTCCCTGTGGGTAGTGCAGATGAAGAAAGCTGCCCTTGGAGTGCCAGCGGACGGTTCTTGATTTCTTGGCAGCGAGGAGAAGGGGCTTTTGTGCCGTACTGAACAGGCTGCTAATCAACTATATTTATAGAGCACCTGCTGTGCAGAATTTGAAAAGGAGGAGGAGACAGGCCTTGTCCTCAAGAAGCTTGTGATCAAAGAGAGAGGAAAAGTGCCCATGTATGGTAACCCCTTACATTCACAATCACATTTGAAATGGGACAGAATTAGGTGATATTTAGGACACAGTCTGAGACTTCTTACTCAAAGTGTGGGTTGTGGACTGACAGCATCAGTATCAGCTGGGAGCCTGTTAGAAATGCAGAAACTTGAAGCCTGCCACTGACCCCCAGAATCAGAATCTGCACTTGACCAAATCCCCAGGTGATTCATATCCACACAGCAATTTCAGAAGCACCAGACAGACTGTAGAGGTGTTGAGTCTCAAATGTTCTGAGAGAGCAAAGCCACTTGGTTTGGTCACTAACTTGATAGAAAAGGGTAGTTCCTTTACCTGTGAGCTTCTTAAACACTGGCACCTCATCTTTGCCTCTCTTATAAATGCCTACTCTTGTGAGATTTATGTTGGATTTATGCTTAATGAGTTCTGGTTGGGTGGGCCTTTCTTCCTATGGTCCCCATTCAGTGAGTACCATGGAAATTGTTGTGAATGAGTGATTGTTATAAAGGCAGCTAATGAATCTGGGGAACATGCAAATGGCTTTTAGAGGGGTGGGCAAACCTGGGCACCACAGAACCTGTCAGTGACAAAATATGACTTGGAGTAAGAGAGATGCATTAGCAGCTCTTTTAAGGCAAAGGAGATACCTCAGGTCCTGAGACTCACCTGCAACTATGCATTTCAAGTCCAATTCCTTTGCTGCTTGACCTTCACTACACCCGGTTCTCCATTTCTCTAGGTTTAGGACAGCAGGAATTCTTTGTTTCAAAGGCTTGGAAAACTATGGAGGGTTCATCTTTTCATCCTTTCTGTCCTACCAAGATTGATTGACTGATTGGTCAATGTATCTACATTAAACAAACTCTACAATGTATGTAATTTTCATCAAAATCAATTATTATTACCATTGCACAGTAGAAGAGCATGGTCCCTACAACCTCTGCTCAGTTCCCAGATGCTTCCTCAGCCCCCACCCCAATTCCAAACATGTTCTGACATGATGCAGCCATAGACCTAGAAATAAGGCAAATCCCTAGCAAGTGGCATGTGTGGAAAGGCATGAGTGTCATTCTCACAGTTGTGTCAGAGTAAAATTATGACAATAATGATGATAGCCACAAAAAGAGAGATTGCATATATGGTATTTACCCCTGTAGGAATTCATCTGTTTCTGTCAATAACTCTTAAGATAGGTTATGCTATTATTTCTATTGCATAGATGAGGAAACTGAGGCATATTCCACTCCTACAGAAAGGACAGCATCCATATGAGGTTATGTGGCCATAACAATAAGGCCAGTCAATTCACTAGGAAAAATGCAGTAATATTTCTGAAAAGTCCATCAATCCACTTCTGCCTCCACAAGTCTGAGCAGCTGAGAAGGGAAGTGCAGCCCCATCTTGGGGAGCCCAGGGTCTGAGTCAGGCAGACCTGACTGCACCTGGTGGGGCAGAGCTTGCCTCCATCCTTCATGGGCTGTAGGACCTTGCCTCAGTTGCCATCTGCAAAATGGGGATAATTAAAGTACTGATTTCAGGGTCACCTGGGTGACTTAGTTGGTTAAGCATCCAACTCTTGATTTCATTCATGATCTCATGGTTTGTGAGTTTGAACTCCATGTCAGGCTCTGCACTGGCAGTGCAGAGCCTCCTTGGGATTCTCTTTCTCCCTCTCTCTCTGCCCTTCCCCTGCTCATGCTCTTTCTCTCTCTCTATAAATAAATAAATAAATAAATAAACTTAAAAAATATTTTTTTTAAAAAAGTACTGATTTGATAGAGTTGTAAAGATTAAAAGAATTAATATACACTATGTCCTTCATGCAGTTGGTGCCTGTAAGTGGTTGTTATTTACTTATTCCTCCAATGGCTATATAGTAACAGGGTTTCTATGATTTTAAGAAGGAAAAGTTCTGGCTCTACCTCCATGCCAGACAGGCATGCATTTTCCTACTTCCATTTCCTGAAAACATCCTAAAAAATATCAGTATTAATATCCTATAATATTTCTATAGTTCTCTAGTATGATATAGTCGGTTGTTAATGACTGAAATTCTGTGGATTTGTTGGAAGTTGAACTAAGCCTTTTAAATTCTCATTTTGTTTCGATCTTGGGGCTTTTACATAGAGCACTGGGGCCACAGACACAATGGAAATGGACAATTCACATTCAGAATACATTTACGGTTTCAGTGTCCAAGATAATTCTCCTTTATTTATTTGTTTAGAATTCACCCTTGGCCTTACTTCCAAATCAGGATTTTGAGTAATCACAGCTTCCCTTACAAAAATTGGCCTTTGTTTAGCATGGTCAATGTGATAACCAATGAAGCCCTTCGAATTCTTTTTTGTCAATTCACTATGCATTTAATGTATTTCCAACAATAAAATGAAGTCCCAGAGAGGTGGGAAAGGAATGAAAAAAGTCTCTGTTCTTGTTCAGTCGGGAGGGAAAAGAAACACATATATACTGAGATAAATGGAAAATAGTTAAAAAATAATTAGTGAATAAAGAGTGTATTATCATGTGGTCCAGAATGCAAAGAGAATAAGGGAGGGGAGAAGAAGGGAATAATTAGCTCTGGGAATCTTAAGAGAAATGTCAAGATAGAAAAAGATTGACAAAATAATGATGGTATAGTTGTAAATTATAGAGCTCTACCTATAGGCAGGAACTGTGCTTGCAGTTTGCATAGATAACCACCTTATTATTGTTATTTCACAGATGAGGACACCAAAATTGACAGAGATTAAGGAATTGTCCCAGATTACACAACTAATAAGGCGTAGAGTCAGGATTTGAACCAAGGTCTACCTGATAAAATCACATGCAGAGAATAATCAAAGGTCTGTCGGGGAGAAGACCATCATCGTCTTCTTGGTGGCAGACAGGTCAGAAGTTGAAACGAGAAACCAGCTCTAGAACAGAGGGGTCACCGGGGTGCACTTAAAAAGAGGGAGGGAGGAAGTGTCCACTGGCAATGGCTTTGAATATGAACTTGAAGAGTGTAGACCTCACTAAAGAGATAACCGAGACCCTCTAGAGAGAATAACAGGATGAAACACAGTTGTGTCATTAAGTAATCCCTGCAGCTATGGAAAAAGAGACCAGAGGACAGAGAAATTTGTCTGCAGGGAGAGCCAGGAAGATGTTCTTGGGCATTGGGTGACAATGACCCTGTCCAAAAGATAGTGTGCCAAAGAAGTTGGGCTCTTGCTCTGAGTATTCTGATATCCGTGTGCTGCAACAACTCATGCAAAGCCAAGAGGTCAAACATTAGATTTCCATCTGCACTCAGATCTCTGAAAATAAAAGGCTTTTACCAAGGGTTTTGTCTTCTAGCTAACACTGGCACCACAGATCCTTTCCATGATGTGGTGAAGAAACTAAAGCATGTCCCTTGATGCCATCTAAAGGACACTTGTTATATCTTCAAACTACACTGTATCCTGCCATGTTAGCTTCTGCTATAAGCGTATATGCTTATCTCTTTTGGTTTTATATTTTTCTCTCTCTTTAGTAAATGATAATATATTTACTTATGGTCATTTGAATGAAAATAGTTATTTTTTTAAATTTAAGTTTATGCCCAACACAAAAAAATTAGTGATGAAAAAAGATATCAATGCATCCTAACAGCCTGTGTTGCTCCTTTCTGATTTTTTTGAGGTGTAGTTCATTCTTGATACACTCATTCCAGCCTGTCTAGACTGCATATAGTGATGACTATTAGACCAAACTGGGTTTTAAAAAAATTTTTTTGTTGTTGCTTTTTTAAGAAAAAGACTTTAATTTTAAGTAATCTCTACTTACTTAAGGTGGGGCTCGAACTCACCTCCTGGAAATCTATAGAATTCCATTTAGTCCTCCTGGAAATCTATAGAATTCCATTTAGATCCTTACCTCACACCATATACCAAAAGGCTGTGTGTCTTGGTCACAGGTTGATGCTTTTCCTGCTCTGTCCCTCTTGTCAGTGCAGGTGATTAACTGCCTGGAGTTGAGCACAGCCTGGGGCTGTGGAAAGTAGCTTTTCTCTCGGAGAAGTGAGACTAATACTTCCATTATTCTTTTCATTTCTAGAAAATGAAGTGCCTGCCCCAGCCCCAGCTCCAGCCCCAGCCCCACCCCCAGGTGAGTAAAAACACTACTTCACACGTCTGGGCTGCAAATACAGAACCTCCATCCCAGCATGATCTGGCCTCCATTGAAACTGTGAGTTTTAATCTAACTCCTCCAGAGAAATTGGATGACCACAGTTGTAACAGGCTTATAATAATAATGATAATAATAATGATATAAAAAATAATATATTGTGTTTGTATAGTCCTCTCACATTAATCTGATTTGGATGGCACATCATACACTTACGGAGACCCTTCTAGTTATGCCAAAGTTGTTGTCATGTGCACGTTTTAGTGTTGTGGAGCCTGGGCCTCTGAGGGGATGAAGGATTTGCAGAGCTTTTTCACATATAGCTAAAGCCAAACAAAGCCCACTTCTTTCTTGTGAACTACGTCACCATCAACTCCTCAAGAAACAGTTTCCAGGACAGTTCGGTGGCCTCTGAGGCTCAACGCCTCCACTTCATAGTACCCTGTTGTCCCCCTGGTGACAACAAAAAAAAAAACAGGAATAAAGAGTTCCAGCAAGGGGCATCTGGGTGGCTCAGTTGGTTAAACATCCAGCTTCAGCTCAGGTCATGATCTGGTGGTTCATGAGTTCAAGCCCAGCGTTGGGCTCTGTGCTGACAGCTCAGAGCCTGGAGCCTGTTTCAGATTCCATGTCTTCCTCTCTCTCTCTGCCCCTCCCCTGCTCACACTCTCTCTCTCTCAAGAATAAATAAACATAAAAAAAAAAGAGTTCCAGTGAACCCCTTGGCAGGTAGATGGGATGCCCAGCAACAGTGGGCATTACTATTTCACACAACAGGTGGAGCCTGCTTTTACGTTCACATAGACCTAAGGAAAAGAACAATATTGGAACTCTAAGAAGAAAACATTATATTGAATTCAGTTTGCTTACAACCACATAGAAAATAAAATACAGCCTGGAGAACCACCAAATATAATACAACCACTAAATTGAAACACGAAGAAATACTGTGAGAATCTCACAAGGCAGAAAGTGATTTAATGCAGGTTTCTTGAATTGACAATGTGGTGTGAAGTCAAGGGGTGAGAAGTCACTGTAGACCAACCCTGTCTAGGTGAAAGCAGAAACTGAAAAGGCCTCAGTTGCTGGTGATTTTTTTGCATGGAAATTTGAAAGGTGATTATGAAGCTCTTCCATCTGGAGATCATTTTCAGGAAGCCACTTTGAGAAATTTGACTGCCCATAGGAGCCCCTTTGCCCGGCTAAGAATACAAGATTCACACACTCAAAACCCTTAACCAGTGTAGAAGAATATTGCCATGTGTCAAAATGAATGAACGAAGCTCAGTGCCACGTGAGTTCAAATAGGGACGATCTCAATTTAGTTTTCTTTTAGCCAGTATAGATGTGTGACATTCTTCTTAGGATCTTCTTCTTTGGTGTGTTTTCTCCTTGCACATACAAATTTATTTTTGCCAATATTGAGTACACTGAAAACCTACAGGCCATTGAAGACATAACTTCTCCCTTCTGTTCTTCAGATCTGTTGAGGTCACTGGGCTGCTCTAAAGTTCCCCTTATTATGGCATAGGCATATTTCATATTCATCACACAATACTGACTTCCTGTTGCTAAAGCAAGTCTCCTCCCAAACTGTTAAAGTAGTTATTAGTTAACTAAGATTCAGACCTCTACTTCACCCATCCAGAAAGAAAAAAGAATCCATGCTTAAAATAATTCTTTTCTCACATATATCACAAGTCAGACATATTTGCAAATATCTAAACTCATATAATTCTGGATGGAGAGAAGAAAGCTAGATGGTTTGCCTCAGCTGATGAAATTGGATGTTACTGCTCTCATGTTGCATTGATTATTGCCTCTCCATTCAACCTAGAAAATTAGTATATGCACCAAAATATTTGCTTTGAAACTACTGTATAATTATAGATTGTATACCCCGGCTTATTACTATAATATCATCTCGAAGTCCAAACAATTAGAATCACTACGTGGGTCAAACTTCCTTAAAAAGTCAGTCCCTTTTGGGGTCTAAAATGAAGTGACCCACATTTTATACTCACTTCTACATAAGCACATTTAACATAGTCTCAGCATAGCTAAGTATATTTTAACAAAATCTGTATTGCATGTCCCTATGTATACTTTTTTCAAAAGTGATCAGAGTTATTCATTGCTTTTATTAAGCTTAATGGGATTCTACATTATAAATTCCCAAATCCATAACTCATGTATAGTGTAATAAGTGAATATGTGGTGTCATTTATGACCTGTACTGTTGTCATTAATTTCTTCTTTCCCACCCTCCACCCCATTGCTCATCACACAATTAAATGCTTTCTTTGAGACATTTTTAAAAATGTGCTTGTACTTTCCATACAGAACCAAATAAAGAGAAAGAGGCCGGAACTACACCAACAAAAGGTGAGTTGCGGGGAAGGGGAAGTGAGGCTGAATTCAACAAAAGGAGGTCAGTAGAAAGAGGTCAGTAATGACTGCCATGGTGGTCCTATAGAACTTCTCCACATTACCTTTCATCGGTGTGGTTTAGAGTTCTTCTGCATCTTACCTGCATGACCAGTCAGCATAATGACGGGCGCTTTGATCAGTTTTCATGATACACCTTTCTAAAAGAAAAACAACAATGATAAAAATATCACAAGCATTTGTTGAGATGCCAGCAAATCAATTGGTAGTTTCCAAGTTACCATGTGCATGTGAAGGAAAAGAGTTATCTGGTATTCTTGGGATTGTGCCAGTTTGGAAAGTTATCTGGATTACACATTTTTTTTAAATGGAATATTTTCATGTTACTGATGAACTGTTCCAAGTTTCACTAGCAATTTTTTAAGGCTAGCATCTTATTTTGTAACATTGTATATTTGCCTAGATTTATATGATGGCTTAAATATATTGACAGTACAACCTTAAGCAAACATTATGTTGATCCTTATTGAATTGGAAACTCATTTATGATTGTAATATTATTCTATTTTTACTTTATATGAAGATAGTCCAGTCTTAGAAAGTGAATAATCTTTATCATGTACTACTTACTACTGTGGATCCATGAAATATTCATTCCTTTGTCTCTCCGTGGAGGAAGGACCAACTGTCCTAAGCTAAGGAGCATTACCCTTCTACAAAAGAAAGTTTTCACAGATACAGATTAGAGAATTCTGCCTATATGTTTGTATCATCATTTTTAAAAGTTCCTCTTTTATTTGTGGATTGAATAACACAGTTTAAATTTTGGAATAACGAATTATTTCTTGATTGCAATATTTCTTTTTTTTTTTTTTTTGGACACTACTCAAAAGCATGCTAAGTATTTCTTTGTTCTTACTATGTCATATTTTATTACCTAATTCCTATGGTATTATTGTCTCCTATACATTAGTAATATGCTTTTTTCTTTCAGTACATTGGACCTCTTTTCTTCAGTTAACTTGAATTTACAATATCATAAATGAACACATAATGTTGGTGCTTTTGTCCTTGACCTTCAGTGGCACCCATGGATAGTAACATGAATAGTAATCCTGGCCACATGGGCTACAGTCTGAAGGTTATTTGCTTATGGAATGCAGACAGTGCAAACTTCTAGAACTCCTTCCATAAGAAGGGTTCAAGGATGTTTAGATATCCTGGCTGAAGCTATTGAAACATTATTCTCTACAAGGCCAGTGGCATACCCCTCTGTTTCCAAATTTAGAAAGGTGGTTGGACCAAGCTGTAAGGCTCAACCAACAAAGTAGATGATATAATACCAGAGGGCAAGCTGTCGATGTTTAAACAAAGCCTGTGCCTGACCCTTAATGTGAAAAGTCATCATTATATTTGTATGCTTAAATGAGAAAATGCCTTCCTATAAGTTAAAATCAACCAATCAGCCAGTCAACTAATCAACAAAAACTCTTCTCTAAACACAAAACCCAGTATGATGAAAGAGCTAGACCAGATGACTAGGGAATTTTGAAATTAGCAGCACTTTTTCTGACATTTGCAGAATTAAGCAAGCCCATGGCCACATGCAGTCATGCTCCCAGCCACATAAACGGCCATGGTTCTATTTGCTCTCCATGACTAGGAAGTAAATCAGTTTAGGATAGAAAGTGACATCCCTAAATAAAGAAGGTAGATGGATGGAAGTTATTTTCTAATACACAGTCCTCTTGAACTATTACTTACTTTCATCAAGGAGAGGGAAATTTCAAAGAAAATGCTATGTAAAAGGTAGACACAGTAATCACCGCTTTATGTATTTCCCTAGTTGAGAAAGAAGGTTTGCATAAGCATAAACAGAATTGACAGGTGTAGCAGACCTTTTCTTCAGCCTTGACTAGAATGTCCCTATCTGCCCTTCACCCTCCCTCAGCCCTCAGTTCATCTCATTGTTTTTTAACCTGTCAATTCAGGTTTCACTCCTCTGTGCAGCTTTCCTGGACTGTCTTAGCTGTCTTTCATCTGCCCTTCCTCCTCCTGATTTCTCTTGGACCTATGGCCTCTGGCATCAAATCGCTCTTTTCTCAACTTAATCACGTATTAGTGGTTCAGTCCTTCCCCTAACAGGTTTCAAGTTTTTTGACAGTCAGGCACCATGTCCTAACACTTCTTCGGTCCCCTTAGCTCATTTCTTCCAGTGTTTGGCAGAGAGCTGCACACGGCAATCTCCTAATAAATACTTGTAGAATGAATGAACAATTGAATTTCCAGGCAGGCTTAGCTATTTGGTCATATAGACAGTGGTACCCTCGATAGATTTTTATTTCCACTTACCATGTTTTCTGGGCAGGAGTATGAACATCCCCCACACTCTTGAGTCAGTGAGATTCAGGATGAGACACTGGTGCTATGCATCCCCAGAAGAGATGGATGATTTTTACTGTGAGGCCAACTCACTTAAAACCATTGAGAATGGCCACTCCTGGATATTAGTACATTCTCAGCACTTAGTCTTCTATCTAATTAGTTGAAGTATATTCAGTTAGTAGCTCCGAGACTGTCACTACTAAGAAAATTTTGCACAGCAGTGTAGACTTAATATTTTTCTCAGGTTGCCTGGATCTTTCTGGAACAATCTGGAAACGTTCTGAAAATTTTTTGATAGCCGCAGAATGTTGCTTCATTCCTATATCAATCTTACAAGTAGTGTTTGAGGTTAGATTTGCCAACTCTTTCACATTTACTAAGAGTCTCTGTCTGGGAAATAGCTGATTTCCCAGGAAGGGGTTTTAATATTTGTTTGTTTATTTGCTTGCTTGCCTCTGGAGTTGTCCATCCAGCTACCCTGTTCCCTAATACTGATAACTTTGTCCTGGAATTGAAACAATAGAGATGACAATATAGAAATGTGTGTAACCAAGCAGCAATACCAGAAATTAGATGCACAAATCCCTTTTAGAGTGATCATACTGGGAAGCAATGTCTTTTTAAAATCAATGCTGCTATGGCTTAGAATTCTTTCAGAATAACACAGATGGCAAATCAATGGGGTGCTAGGTACAGGTTCTTTTCTACATGCTCAGTGGGGCCAAAAGATCTGTCTTTTATTCCAATGTCCATTTATTCAGCAAGTTTTCACTAAGTGTCAGCTCTGTGGCAGGCATGGGTCTGGCTGCTGGGTCCTGTTCTCCTGGAGCCAACTTTAGGGAGCTTTGGAGGGGAGAGCACCCATCAGCAGAGGACAGTGGCTTTCAGTTTTGGAAACAGACAATTGTCATGGAGGGCCATGTGTAGAGAATAATGTTGGTGATCAAGTGGGATCATACTTTTTTTTGGCCAGTCAACCTTGTACACGTGAACACAGGGTAATGAGATTGGGTCTCATCTCCACCTTAACACCTGATCCCACGGGAAGTTCAAAGCTGGTCTTGGGAGTGATTCCAGGTGTGCCAGAGCATTAGCATCAGAGACTACTTTGAAAATCATTATTCACTTCAATACCTAAGTTCGGGCATTTAAAAACAATTTTTTTTTTAATTTTTGCGTCTTGATATATTTTGGTAAGCCCAAATGGGATATTTACTGCCTCTTTTTATTTTTCTTTCAGAAAAATATTCGCTTTTGGTAATCACTGCAAGTGAATAAAGACGTAATTTCTTTTTTCCAGGCATTAACTTCAATATTATCCCATAAACTATCATGAATGAACCTTGTGCATATTAAAGATCTCACATAACTTGAGATGAAGAGCCTTTCATTTGGCATGAGTGTGGCTGGCAAATGAGGAAGTGAACCAGCGCAAGCTCTAGCAAGTTTTCTCCTAAATGATGTGATCCTTTTTTTAAATTCAAAGAGTGATTCCAATTTTTTGTCTTCATTTAGATCCCTTTTCTGCAATAGCATTGTTCTGGTGTTTTTAATTCACATGCTAACATTTTTTTGTGTCATTTTACCTTTAGGTATCAGACAACCAACCATCCAATGTACTTTATGCTTTCTAATTATATTACTTCTTTGTAATGATCTTTGTTAAAAACTAATATCACTGGGGTGCCTGGGTGGCTCAATTGGTTAAGCATTGGACTCTTGACTTCAGCTCAGGTCATGATCTCCTGGTTCATGAGTTTGAGCCCTGTTTTGGGGCTGATAGCACAGAGTCTGCTTGGGATTCTCTCTCTCCCTCCCTCTCTGTCCCTCCCCCACTCTCTCTCTCTCTCTCAAAAAATAAATAAACTTTAAAAAAAATGAGAAGAAAAAGTACTACTATCACCACACATTTCAATTTTACGACACAGCCATTATAAGATACAACATTGATTTAATAGATTTGGAAAAGAAAAAGACTCAATAAATGTATATATTTACTGTAGGATGAATCCTGACTTTAGAAGTATCAAGGTGCAAGGGACGCCTGGGTGGCTCAGTTGGTCTAGGGCCCAACTCTTGATTCTGCTCAGATCCTGATCTTGAGACCCAATTCAGGCTCTGCCCTGAGTGTGGAGCTGGCTTGGGATTCTTTCTCTCTCCCTCTCTCTCTGCTCCTCCCCTGCTCACGCTTTCTTTCTCTCTCAAAAATAAATAAATAAACATTGAAAAAATAAGAAGTATCAAGGTATGAAGGCATGTGCCTTTTCATTAAGAAAATATGATCGTAGGCGCCTGGGTGGTTCAGTCAGTTAAGCATCCGACTTCAGCTCAGGTCATGATCTCAAGGCTTGTGGCTTCGTGCACCATGGTGGGCTCCATGCTGACAGCTCAGAGCCCGGAGCCTGCTTCTTATTCTGTGTCTTCCTCTCTCTCTGCCCCTCCCCCGCTCATGCTCTGTTTCTCTTTCTCTCTCAAAAATAAATAAAGGTTAAAAAAATTTTAAAAAGGGGTTCCAGGATGGCTCAGTCAGTTGAGCGTCCGGCTTCAGTTCAGGTCATGATCTCACAGTTTGTGGGTTTGAGCCCCGCATTGGGCTCTGTGCTGACAGCTCAGAGCCTGGAGCCTACTTTGGATTCTGTGTCTCCCTCTCACTCTGCCCCTCTCCCACGCACACTCTTTGCCTCTCAAAACTAAAGAAATGTAATAAAAAAAAGTTTTTAATTAAAAAAAAGAAAATGTGATCAATTAATCAAATGCCTCCAAACATGATGAATTCATGTCAGCTGTTGATATTATTTCCTTACATACATGATTGTTGTTGCTGCTGTGGTTAATTTGGTCACATGAGCCAATGTTTTCCACAACTGATTACTATGCTTGAGGAATTCAGAACTTGGTCGCAAACAAGGTTAAGTGGTTAAGTGAGGTTTGTTGAGAGTCACATATACTTTAATTTCATGTGCTTTTTGGTCTTTTTAAAAATCTCATCAATTGTCCCAAGTTTTGTATGACTTAAAAATTAATTTAAAAAGGCAATTTATATCAACCATAGGTAGAAATTATTTTATGCCGAAGAGAATGTGTAGAATCATAAGAATCTATATATTCTATAATCTCTAGAGTTCTCTCCCTGCATTCCAGATTTTACATGTGTCCCCCTAAAATCCCAAGCTTGTAATATGAGACAGAGTTTTTCCTCTACTTTCCAGGCCCTCTTCTCTGGGAACTTCAGTTATTTAAAGAACCGTTTTTATGGTTTTACAAAAAGTGCTATTTTCCCATGACCTAAGGACAAGTAAAATTCTGTGTTGGTAAATCTCCCTTCCGTGAGCTAGGGGAGAGTGTCTGGTGTTCCGGTCTGTGGTCTTCAGATATGTCGTATTCTGAAGACCCCAAAACAGATGTTTTTCATCGTCACTGTAGTGACTTTTAAATAGAAAAAAAGAAAATACGACTTATGTATTGTATTTTTTGTTCTGTTTTGTTTGAAAATGTTCTTTGTACGATGCCTTGGCTTTAATATATGTGTTGTGGAACTAGGCACAACCCAGAACAGTTGGATATTCTGTTTCCCTTCTAGCAGTAGAACCTGTTTTTCCATAGTAAATAAGAAAATTAGATCTTTCATTCTCATCCAATTCAACCAAATTCAAGCAGGCACCTTTTTTAGAATTTAAGATGAGGATCCAGCATCTTAACTACATTCTCCAATCTATGGGATGCCAGGACCAAAGCTACTTTTGAAAGGAGGGAATCATAAAATTTGTCCCTTGTCAATTATATTTTCTAGAACTTCAGTAAAGTTGAACATTTATGTACAATGAAGTGCCAATTGGGAGGTAATTGCTGTTTGGAAGTAATGTGGGACCATCCAGAGTATCATTTCATGATACTTTGAAGCACTGCTTTAATATGTGGGGCCTTAATAGTCTAAAATAATTGTGAATGTCCCTCCGATTAGTTTTAACATTTAGTAGACTCTGAAACTACTGCCCATCAAATTTCTGCTCAACAAATGGCTTCTCTTTTCACTTTCATTTTATGCAAGTATGTAAATATTCTTTTCTCAATTATTTTGCATTCTAAACAATTAATTCACTATGCACAGTGCACAAAGCAAACTAGCAACCACAAAAACCTGTATAAAATGTTCATTTGACTCAAAATGGTTCCAGCTTCTAGTTTCTAGTTAAAGAAGCTCCTTCCCAGGATTTGGTTCAGTTTTAAAACTTCATTTTCAAGAATTTTGACAGGACTGGGGCACCTGGGTGGCTCAGTCAGTTGAGTGTGCAACTTCGGGTCTGGTCATGATCTCACGGTCTGTGAGTTCAGAGCCCGCGTCGGGCTCTGTGCTGACAGCTCAGAGAGTCTGGAGCCTACTTTGGATTCTATGTCTCCCTCTCTCTCTGCCCCTCCCCTACTCATGCTCTGTCTCTCTCTCCCTGTCAAAAATAAACATTAAAAAAAAATTTTTTTTAAAGAATTTTGACAGGACTTTAAATCAAGATCCTTTACATACTTCAGTAAATAAAAGCCTTCGAATAGGTTACAAGAATAGAATACCAAATAATGAATTAAATGCATGACAAATGATACAGAAAAATCTCAAGGTATTTTATTTTTGGTTATGTAAAATTTTGATTATCTAACAATCATCTGGAATAGCTCAGAAATACCTATACCTCCCCAAATGCACGGTTTTGTGGAATGTTAATGGATGTTCCAGGAGAAAAGGATTGAAAAGTGAACAAAATTTGGGAAGGGCTAACTGCTGTATCATTTTTGTCTCCACCCCTCAGTGCCAGTGTCCATTAGCATACAGAAGTCTGCGATACCCCTCAGTAAGAGCACATCCATACAATATAATAAAATACATTTGACTTTATTTAGCTTTTCCAAGCTTTTTTGACCCCAGAAAGTTTCCTCTGAAGAATCCCAAATCCCAGTGTTCAGTGAATCCCTTCTTGTATTTTGAAGACATGACATCAAGTTTCTTGACATATTACATTAGTTATTTTGTAAAAAGTAATAAAACATATTCCTGTTCGGCAGTTTTAGAAAAGAAATCTCAGGCTAGTAAATAATCTTTGTAGTAAATATTCTAATAGTCTATATTATGTATAATTATATATAATATTATATATTATAATTATAATTATGATATATTATATAAAAATGTGCTATTTTACCTTTTGTCAGGAATTTTTAAGCACTTTAAAAGTAACAGCCATGTACATGTATTTTCTGTATCCTATTTTATATAGTCATAAGTTTTTTGAAATTCACAATTATTCTAGTGTTTTAAGTACAAAGATTATTATTATTTACACCGACATTAGTTTTTACGCTTCGAGAATGGAGGGGCAGAGGTTCAGATAACACTGAATGCCTATTTAAGCATCTAAAATTATATAGACCCTTTGAAATTCAGTTTAGAAAAGGAGAATATTCAGTGCCTCTGCACATGAACACTCTAAAGCAATTTTGTTTTGAATTTTACAAATGTGTTTTCATAAATATTTTTTTTAATTACACAGCATTTGGCCAATACCAATATAATCATGAGGAAATGCTCACAAAGTTCCTAAAATAAATATTGGTAAACTTAGTAAGTTTACCAGTTAAATTAATTAATCATTAATCTGATTTATCTTAATTAATCTTAATTAACTGGTTTATCTTAATTAATGTAGTTAGTGCTGTCTTTTGTCTCCTAAATATAAAAGGGGAATTAGTCACAAGGTTTTGGGGGGCAGGAGAGAACAAATTCTCTTTTTTATGCTTTTTTTATGCTTATGTTCAAATGACTGTGGCATGCAAATTATATCTGACACTGACTTTAGTTACAAAATAAGAACTCTAAAACACCTGTGTTGTTGATTTTGTCAAGGTTCAATTTTTAGCATTAATTTTTTTCCTAACCTACAGTCACATGAAATTTTTGCACAGAGCTCCATTTCTTAATCTACACTTTCACTGGATTGCTCTATTCTCTCACGTTTTTATTTATTTTTCTCTTTGGTCTGTAATACTGAGTTTAATCTTTCAGGTACCGAGTCTTCTAAGGCTGACTCATCAGTTCAGGGTGTTTTGTGTGTTCTCTCTTTTTTCAGCCTTCTCTTTTTGCAGGAGACTTCTCCTTTGCAGGACAAAGTCCTTTTCTTCTTGACTTTTTCTTCCTATTTCTTGTTTCAGATGAAGAGGAAGCCTCCACGCCTAGTGCCGTGCCTCCAGGTTAGGATGATTCCAACTCCTTACCCCCACTTTGTAATTTATTTTTAATTGACAATAAAGAAAAAGAAAAGGCAGAGAACCTTGATGAGACAGTGTGCAAAGCGGGGTCACCAGCGTTTGCCTCTGCCAACACCAGCAGGGAAAACTTGGGCTTTAATGGTGATTTTTTTTTTTTTAAATGAAAGGAAACTTTCTTTGTGAAATAAATAAGATTAGTAAATCTTGGGTATGAATTTTAAGGACAAAAATGTTTTTCTTTCATTTCCAGCTATATGTCCTTGTCCCCTGTTCTTTAGATATTTGAATTCTTTTATTTTATTATTGTTCTTCTACTAATCTTCCAAACAAGCTGACTTCTATTTTTTTTTCCCCAAGACGATTTCTAGTTTTTTTTAACCATCATGAGGGGAGACAGGGTTTAGGGGAATCCAAGAAGGTTGGAGTCAGCTGTCCATTTTCACCCCTTGCCCTTGTATCATCCGAATCACACTTTCCTTTCAGGTGTGGGTAGTCGGGCCCTGGAAAGAAAAGATTCAGGTGAGCGCTCGCCTGCAGTAAGGCGTCCCGACCCCATCCTAATATAGTCACTAATGACCTCATTTCTTGAAGCTGTTTTAATTCTAATCTTTGTTTTATTCTGTTTGTAGCTTTTTTAAAAAAGCAATATTTTATTACAAATCTTCTTACAAGAAAACTAATGTATTGAGAAATGATTAATTTTGCATGACACACACACACACAAATACAGGAATTTAGCCACATATATCACAGATTTGTTTGTTTTATTGTAGATATCATTTTTTTAACATTTAGCAAATACAAAGAGATCAAGAAACTGAAAATCTCCATATTGGGGATATGCTAAAGTTAGAGAATAATTCACACTTCTCTAGAACTTTATTACAGTTTGTAAAAACCTCCAAATGTATCTTGTCAGCAGTCACTACAATTTTGTGAGGTCGTACATTCACTCGACAAATTCGTGTTAAGGGCTCACTACAATCCCACTGTGGGCCTCTAAAGGGACAGGCACTTTTGCAGGCACTTGTGGGTACACAAAGGAACAAAACAATACAAATTCCTGCTCACTTATTCCAAATATGAATGGCCATAATTCATTCTTACCATGAATATCACAGACATTCACATGCGCGCACACACACACACACACACACGTAATCATGTAACTACATTGTATAACTTCATTGTGAAAATGATGATTTCTAAGGATAGCATGACTGATACCTGAAAACTAAAATAACTAAATGTACATTTCCTTCTTTTCAAGAAACATTAACAGAGAGTTGGCAACCCATGCATTTTTTTTTTCCAGTTACTAAGTGGCTGAAACTGAACTTCTCTGCGTTTAGCTCTTGGAGACAGAGGGAAGGAATGTCTACAGTTCTCTCTCCTGCCCTCCTTGCTGGAGTTGACCACTGATTAATACCAGCCTAGCACTTGGAGTGCAACCTAAAAAATGAAAATAAACTTCACTTTCAGCTTCTCTCTCTTCATGGGAAAGCCTCAGAGTTGATTTTTCTTTTTCTGTTTTTCCCCCTTTGCAGGATGCACCTAGTATTCTTGGAACTTGTGCCTGCTGGTCATGATCCGTTACTTAATTGTCAAACTACCGCCTCATTTATGCAAATCCAATGGAATCATCTAATCATATAAAAGCAAGGAATCTAGAAATATCAGGCTAGGTCTGGCCCTAGCCCTTCTCAGTTGACCAGCAAACTGATTTTTTCCTTTAGTCTTTTCCAGTTCTGTTGTTGTATGGACGTGGCACATTATAGTCATTCACCTATTATGACACAGTTCTGCTTTAATATACTTCCCATCATTATTTATCTGTTAGGGGACAGACAGGACGGGGAAACTCTGGCTGCCAAGAAACACAAAGTAACAACCTACCTGAAAAGTTTTACTATTTCTAGGAATTAGAAAATGTTCTATATGGAAGAGGCACCCCTTGTAAGAATGGGAATCTGTCACTCTACTGATGGCTCCAGGGGAGATGGATGGAAAGAATGATGTTATATTTATCCAGGTTTATTAGACAAAGAAAAGCTTCAGCATTGACAAGAACGACAAACCCAGGTAAGTCTGCCTAAGAAGGATGTGGCCCTGAAATGATCATTTCCTTCCTTTATTCTCAATAGAATGGTCTCTTGGCGAGTCGCCTGCTGCGGAGGAACAAGACAAGCAGAACGCCAATTCCCAGCTGTCCACCCTCTTCGTGGAGAAGCCTCAAACAGGATCAGTGAAAGTTGGTGAGTGCCAAGCATTAAATCTTGCTTTCCTTTTGAAATGGAGGTGAAATTCACACCACATGAAATTTACCATTTTAAAGTGAACAACCAGTGGCTGTTCGTACACTCAGTGCTGTGCAACCACCACCTCTATCTCAACATTTTCATCACCCCAAACAGAAACCATGTACCCCACTAAGTAGTTACTGCCCATTCTCCGTCCCCTACCCCTCCCCAGCCCCTGGCTAATTTGCTTTGTCTCTATGGATTTCCCTGCTCTGGATATTTGGTGTAAATGGTATCACACAATATGTGACCTTTTGTGGCTGGCTTCTTTCCAATAGCATAATGTTTCCAAGGTCCATCCAAGCTGTAGCATGAGTCAGTACTTCATTCCTTTTTAATGGCTGAATACTATTCTATCATATTTATATACTAGATTCTCATTTTTCTAACCTGAAACGGAGAGTGAAAGCTATCATTTTAGGAACGTTTAGCACATAGTTGTTGAGTTCCTAGACTCAGGAGTCAGATTGGGTTCAAATCACTTTCCTCATCTGTAAAATGGGAATACTACCTGTGAGATGCTTTGAACAATGTCTGGTGTATCTTAAAGCTCTGAGCCAGTTTTGCTGTCATTGAGGCATACTCATTCCATAAGATGATTACAAATCTGCACACACACCATATGATAACAAGTAGTATCTCAGCAGAAACTAGTGGGATAGAGGGTTCACTTTGGAGACATTCATTCCAAAAATATTGATTACACACCTCCTGTTTTAGACACTGTCCTGAATACTAGTATAACATGTGAGAATTCAGAACTTACAATCTTTTTAAAAATTTATTTATTTATTTTGAGAGAGAGAGAAAGTGGGGCAGGGGCAGAGAGAGAAAGAGAGAGAGAGAATCCCAAGCAGGCTCAGCACCATCAACACAGATTCCAAGGCAGGGCTCCACATAACAAACTGTGAGACCATGACCTAAGCCAAAATTGAGAGTCAGATTCCTAACCAACTGAGCCACCTAGGTGCCCCAGAACTTACAGTCTTAATGGGAGGAACAGACAATGAGAAATTAAACAAACAGATAATCACAAAAGCCAACTGCCATGAAGGAAATAAACAGGGTGGTAAGTTAGAGAGGACCTAGTGGTCCAGGAATTTTCACAAAATAAGTTTTTATAAGGAATATATTGTGATCAGAACAAATGAGCCACCTAGCTGACTGGTTATATTCTAAAATGACCTCTTTCAGGTCTAGAATATAGGAGTACATTGCATGTGGATGGAAATATTTGTTCCCCTTGTATTTCTAGAAGACACCAAAGTGCTTGGCTGGATGCTAGGCTAGAATTTTTATGTCCTTAGGGCCCAAAAATCAATACAAATGGATAAGTAGTTTTATTTTGAAAAGATCAATTTTATTTAGTCACATTTAGTCATGTAAATCCAGACTTCCCATCATCTTGCCTAATAAAGAGGATGGAAAAAATCCATACATTTGTGAGGCTTTCCATTTTTATTTCATTTATACATGATAAAGCCAAACAAAAATTATTTCCTTATTAACCCATTGCTCCTTTTCTGCCTCATAACTTCAAAAACAGAACAAGTTGGAGTACCCTAAGAACTCCTAGGGCATGCATAAAAAGTCAGGGCACCAGTCACATCACAGCCTCTGCTGGGCAATCCTGTGTAACTCCTTCCCGCTGAGAGCAAAACTAATGGCACTTTTTACGCCACAGTCTGAATTGCTTGTGCTTTTTCTAGGTGAAAATATCACCTTTATAGCCAAAGTCAAGGCTGAAGACCTTCTTAGAAAACCCACCATCAAATGGTTCAAAGGGAAATGGATGGATCTGGCCAGCAAAGCTGGGAAGCACCTTCAGCTGAAGGAAACCTTCGAAAGGCAAACCCGGGTATGGCCCTTATCTCCTGGCACAGGGTTCAGTTCAGTCATTCCTTCTGTGTCATTTTGAGGTTCAGCTTTGAGAGATTTCAGCCCCAGAAAATTCTCTAGAGTTACCACTCCTAGTGCCTATACTTGAGCCTGGTTGCCCTGCTGTGCCAGAGGCTGGGGAGCACATTGACCCCTCCTATGTTGACAGCACTGTGCTGGAGCTCCCAGATAAAAAACAGTAAGCCAATGCTGAGGAATTTCAAAAATACTTGAGATGTGATGGTAGCTTCTGTCCATTGGCAAGGTGGGGCTGAAATATGCCGGATGCATTTTGTTGCAGATGTACACATTTGAGATGCAGATCATCAAGGCCAAAGAGAACTATGCAGGAAACTACAGGTGTGAGGTCACCTATAAGGATAAGTTTGACAGCTGCACATTCGATCTTGAAGTACATGGTAAGAAAGTCTTCTTGTCTGGATAGATGTGGTTTTTTTCCCCCATGGGATGTGAGGGGATAGAGGAGAAGAGGGTCATTTAATACTATGAGATTTTGAAAATAAAGTTTTCTTTCAAACTGTGTGTGTTTCTGATTGTGGTAGTCTCAGCAAGCCTGCTGAGTTAAATTGTTATGAAGCAATTTAAAAATGGAGTTTCAGGGGATTTTACTGCTAGGTACCTCTTGTCCATGCTATCTGTATTCCTTCAATCTTCTGGATAAGGGCTGATGCCATTTGTTCTTCTACTGAATGTGCCTGTTTCATTGGGTCAACTTATTCCCACTCAAGTTTGGGGGATAATTTCATATGGTACCAAGGATGTCAGGACACCCAGGTGGAAGGGAGGATTTCTCTTCTAAGGACTAATGTCAGATGGGGAATTTCTCCATCCATATGTTCTGTGTGCTGCCCAGAGTGAATTTAATAGGGTAAATGTAAATGTGTGCATGTAGATTAGGAAAAAAACACTTCTATAAGTATACAAACAGAAAGTTGACTTGGCGGCAAAGATCATAAACTTAAGATGAATCCAAAGTGTGATAAAGCCACAAGAAACAAAGCTGGTATAATTTAATACTGGGCTATAACAAGTGGAATAGGATCTAGGCTTAGAAAATAACACTACTCTCGCAACATGCTACTTGTTCCACATTTAGAGTAATGTCTTTGGCCATGGGTACCATACATCAACCTGGTTCTCTTCTGGAGTAAGGTACCCAGCAGGATGAAGAACCCAGAAACCACACCCTAATCAGCTGAATATGGTGTGAACGAGGCCAGGCATCCATAACAGATAAATAGGGGAAGTGCTGTCACACAAAAGTGTTTCAGACAAATTAGAATCTAAAGGTAGGAGTTATGAGGAGGTGAAAAAAAAATTTTTTTTTTACTTAACTTCAGCATGAGTTCTTTCATTAAAGCTATGTACACAGCCTGGAAAGAGTATGAAACCCCATTTCAGGAGACGCCAAGTAAAGCCTGGGTGATCATGGACGTGCTGTAGAGATTTCTGTATCAAGTGGGAATCTGGTCCTGAGTAGGGCCTCTTCAACCTAGCCAGGAATCTCTGAGAATCACCTGAAGGGATTTTGAAGAGTATTAATTTCTGGGTGCCTGTCCCTTATCTGGTGAATCAAAATCTCCAGCAAGGAGATCAAGAAGCTGATTTTTTTTTTTTTAAATTCTTTAGGTAATTCTAGTGGAAAGGCAGGTAGAATGACAGCTAGATATGGTACCTCCTGTAGTCCCCACATCAATTCTGTGTGAGGGAGGATGAGGTATGATGCCTCAGCAGCTCAGCCATCCAGGAGGAGAGCCATCCCCCACTCCACCTGGCGTTTCTTCCATCTGAGGAATTCCCACAGCCTGGAAAGGAACTGAGCACAAAATTGCCTTCTTAATGGGTATTTATTTTATTGTTTTCTTTCCTTTCAAAGAATCTACTGGGACTACTCCAAACATTGACATCAGATCTGCTTTCAAGAGAAGGTAACTTCAAAAGGGGAATGTAGGTAGCTTTGGTATAACGTGCAAGTGCAGGGTTTTCAAACACATATTCCCTTCCTCCACACTCTTGTCTTCCAGATGAGAGCACCTCTTCACTCTAGTCAAACATACTATGTATCCAAAGGTTAGTGTTCTAGAAAAGCTGTAGGTTTAATTTCAAATCAGATGTATACTGATCATTTTTTAGATTATTCTGGTCATAGTGAAGCTCCTATTTTTTTGAAAACACACTTTTAGTCTCTTCACGTGTGACTTTGTCCTTAATTACATTATTTTCCACCAAATGTCCAAGAAAGATGTATAATGATATAGCATCAGTTGAGTGATGTCAGAAAACTTTTATTTATATTGCTTTTCATCTAGAAATTGCTTATGGAGCCATTCTCCACAATTAAGTAGTGACTTATTGAAGTTAGGGCTATTTAAATATTGGATTATTAAATGAAAGACCACTGAGTTCATTAGAATAAAGAATACTGTAGAAAGGCAAAATATAGATACCCATTTGATTTATTTTGCAACTGCCAAGGCTGAAAAATTGGGGGTTGGGGGACATGGAAGAAAAATGAAAAACAAAAAAAGTTCCAGTCTACAGGAAATGTAACTAGCCCCTTCCAGACATTATCTTACTCTCTGTACTTAATTTTTCCATAGTGTAAGTTCATTAATGAGAGCAAATATTTTGTTCTTCTTAAGACTGAATCCACTTAGTTTTGTTGATAAGGAAAATCATCCCAACCTATCATAAAGCAATGATTTAGTCTGTTAATAAAAGGCATATTTCTCTCCTAAATTATGAATAAATGAAAATTTTAATTAGTTAAAATATATTTAATGTTACCTGATCAATAAGTTGTTATTTTTTTTAAGTCATAAGTTCAAATCCTATTACTTTCCTTCCACCTTCCCTTTCTCCATGATCAGCAAATGTGTAGGTCTAAAACTATGCTCATCCTATGAGCATAGTTCTAAGAGAGGGAGACATAATCTACTAAGTTTTGTGCTTTAAAAGAATAGAAATGTGTTTTCTTCGAAAGGTCTTCTCTAAATACCTGCTATTAAAGAAATTTTGGGAACACATTATTTGAGTTTAATTCTTATAACTTACGTGTTATACACACTGTTTTTAAACCCGCAGACTCTTTCCTTAGAAACCATAACTAACATTTGTAAAGAGCAGGAAACAAAATCTTCATTAAAAAATTAAACATGTAAGTAAATATGTAGTGCCATTTAAATGTCAGCTCCATAGCTTCTATTTAGAGTTTCTATGAAATCATGAAGGTGGCTGCATGCCTAATTTAAGATGCATTTCTCTATAGGAAAGTATTCCTAGTAAAGGGATCATCAATAATTCAAAGTCAAATTTTTGAAAAATACATTTGAAAAGGTATAAATATCAATAAGAAAATGAAAAGTTTATAATGATTTCCCTTTAAAACAGAAAGGAATGCATCTTTTAAAAAGCTCTGCACTAGTTCCATTTTTGTTATGTTGGTATCACATTATCTGATTCAACTATTGATGGACACAAAGAAGTTACCTTTGAATATAAGCTCTGTACTTATATATTTGACACTGGTATACTTCGTTCTCCAAGCCAATCTCTGACATCAATAACAGAGATCAGCAAAAGTCCTTTGCTTTTTACACAGGTATGTTTCTACAGCCCCCAAACTTGGAAAAACAAAGTACTTTGTGTTGCTTGGCTTAAGTGCATTTGTGTTACTCTGTTTTAACACAAATCCAAGCAGTTTTATATATGCAATCTACAAAAATGTGTCTTCTGAAATCATAGAGTAACACAAGCTCTTCATGTTTACTTTTCCACAAGTACATACCCCAAAATTTAAAATGTCACTTGTGTGAAAAGAAATAGTTTGTGTTGATTTAGTCCCATGACTTGTGTGCCAGTACAAAATTGCATATACGTTATATGTAGAGTGTTTGGGGGAAACTGTTGTGTATATGTCTCAGCATTAAACCCAGATTTGCTTTTTTTTTTTTTGTTAATGACAGTGGAGAAGGTCAAGAGGATGCAGGGGAGCTTGACTTTAGTGGTCTCCTGAAACGTAGGTGAGAACCGAGCGATGGAGTGAGGCGCTGTGGCCTGGAAATCTTTTAGACACTCACTAAGAGAAGTCAAGTTTAAAGTGGATGTTTTTTGAAGAATTTCTCATTTCTTAAAACGTGTTTCGCTTATAGAATATAACACAGAATCAACTAAGAAAGAGACAGAGAAACCACTGCATACTAATCTGCTAAAGATTTTAGTTGATGCTTTTTAAACTTCTTTTTAAATCTTTCATGAGTTTCACATGTTTTCTTATTTGGGGATGAGGAGATCTGAAAACTGAGGCAGAAGACTTAAATACCTAGAAGCCTCTGATTTCTCTAATAATTTCTATCATTTCAAGCATGATCAAATAACTAGAGCCTCTATTCTCCTGCCTTTGATATTTTACCAAAAAATCAGTTCAGTTTCACAATTTTGGTAAAAGTCTGCAGGTGTCAGTGTGTGTATATATATATATATATATATATATATATATATGTATATATATATATATATATATAATGTTTTTAAAGGAAGACCTATTTTAAAATAGTATTTGTGATTGTATTTCATCAAATCTAAGACACCATTCATTTTAATATATGTGTTTTATAAATCAGCAAGCAATGAAAACATTGCTCCAAAGTGTTTATTATGACACATTATTGATTATAGGATACATCCTTATTTTAAAAATGTTTAGAAGTCAAAAAATATGCATTTTAGAGATAAAATAAATTAGTAAAATAGAAATAAATGTTTAGTATTATCAGTCACACTCCCTAACATTGTTCTCTTACAATAAAATTTATAGATTTCATTATGGATATTCAGTACATAATGATTTTATAGGATTTCTCCCCATATATGCATATACATAATCATATAATGTATTATGTGTTTTGTATAAAGCTATACATATTCAGATATTTATTATAGCACAACTAAAAGAAATTGATATTTGCTGAGATTTTATTTACCTATCAAATGTGCAAATAAATCATAAAACTATGATTCTAAATTAATAATATATAATATTGATATCAGTTTTCATTAACTTTTCAGGTTCACTTTTTATTACTTTTAGTGCTTTCTATGGTTACTAAAGAAATGTGTATAAATACACTTCACAACAAATTACAAGTAGAATAAAATGGACTTGTGTCTGTTCTCAGTTCAGTTGGATGGCTTTATTCAAGTCCTTATGAATGAAAAATTCCCCCAGGTCTAAAAGTTGAGGTTGAGAACAGAAATATTAACAGTATTGTTAATATTTAATAATTTAATAAATATTGGTAATTTATTAATTACCAGTGGATATTAGCCAATCAAGAGACGTTGGCAGTATCAAATATACCTTTCCCTCTTTGGCTACTTCAAATAATCATTAGTCTCAATAATATCTATTAATTCCCCAAATTTATTTAAAGCAATAGTATATGAAGTGACCCTAAGTGAAACTTACCCTTCCTCACTTTACAGGTGAGAAATCAAAGACCAGACCTATCAAGTCACTTACCCCAAGTCATACAGCTAGAGACAGGGCAGGGACCTAAATCCACGTTTTCCTCTGAGGCAGCTCATTCCATATAAGAAATACCACACTGAATCTACTTTGGAAGTTGGTGCTTCAGTTTATAATACAAATTGACACTGTAGGAAGACAAGAGATTTTTTTTCCTCCTGCAATCATTTACTCAACCAGGAAAACACTAAGTACTTCCTTTATGCCTTCTGTGTGCCAGTGCCTTCCAGTGCCTGGAATGCAGAAAGGGCTGTAATACACTTTTGTGGGAGGAAAAGGTGGTGGTAAAAATATGGATGTGGGTCTCAACTCTCCCAGTTACAAACTGCATGACTGTTCAAATTACATGTCCTCTCTGAGATTTGTTTTCCACATCTGTAAACGTGGAGAACAAAAACTACTTGAATCAAATGTAAAAAGCTGGCTCATAGTAGGTGTCAAATATTCACTCCCACCAAAAATGTGACATTTTCCTTTGAAGAGCCTTTATTCATAAAAAGACATAATACACACACACACACACACACACACACACAAATCAATCAATCAAGATGTAATACAATAGATTATTAAACACCATGCTCTGATTAAAAAGGAAAAAAGAAAGAAAAAAGAATGACTACTAGTAGTTTGTAGAGTCAAAGAAATCTAATTAATGATCAAAATTACTGAAGACAAAATGGGCAGCAAACATGTCTCCAGTTCTCACTTTCTTTACATCCCCTAATTATGATTTTGACTCATAATTAAATTGTTAGCCTAAGACTATATTCATTTAATATACTATACTAATCACCATTATAACTTTAGAAATCATTGTGTTTTCCTACTAATTTGTGAATTGCATGTGTTTTCATTGTGGCAATGACACCATTTCTACTCCAAGAGTGTGTGGCAAAATCCCTATCAAAATAAGTATCTTTATATCTCTCTACAACATCTCTCTACAACAAAAGATCTCCTTGACCTGAACAAAACTGGAGTATTTCAAATAGACATTAGCTAAATTGGAATAAATCTATTAGGCAAAATCTTGTTATGGGATATTATATATATATATATATATAGCAATTATAGAAATTTTATATAGAAGAAAACTTTCAAGTATATATATATATAGAAATTTTATATAGAATATAAATATATATTTATATATAAATATATATTTCTATATATAGAGAGAGAAATTTATATAGAATAAAACTTTCAAGTATATATATACTTGATGGTCCTAGTAAAGTACAAAGCAATCATAGAAATTTTATATAGAATAAAACTTTCAACTTGAAAGTTTTACTCTATATAAAATTTATATATATTTAATATATATAATATATATAATATATAAATTTATATTATATATAATATTTATATATATATAATATAAAAGTTATATTCTATATAAAATTTCTATGATTGCTTTGTACTTTACTAAGACCATCAAGTTATAGAAATTTTGATGTAGATGAAAGTACTGTGAATGTTATATAGGTCTATCCCAATGCTTGAAAAGGAATCAGTAGTGCCTATAGAAGACGAATTTCTCTCCTACTGTAATTTAATATAACCATGCAGATAGGGCCATGCACAGCCACCATGGTAAGTAAAGATCTATTCTGGATGAGTTAAGGTAATGCTACAGGTAGAAGCCTTGACCTCACATTCAAGTAAAAAATAATGAATACTTCTCCTTGCAATTTGGAATTGAATTAAGTAATAGAAAAAGATGGACTAGGAAAGAGGTTACTGGTGTGTGTATACCAAGTTTGCTAAGATTAAGAAGATAGTAGAGCAAGGTGTATTTTGGTGTTTTAATGAAAAAAAAATGGTGAGGATGATTGGTTTTATGAATCTACCAACAAAACTGACTTAAGAAATCACACTGACAACAATGATCTTTATACTGGCTTCCCTTACATAAATATTCACATCATGGATCCAGGTATGTCTTAGTATTTGACTTGTTCTTCTTGCTATTTTAATCTAGTTTGGTATCTTTATATCCTTTTAGCAGTGTTGGGAGGATACTCGAAATGTGGATGTAATTCTTCTTGGTTGAAATACAAATTTAACACAATGTAATATGGCATATTTTTTACAGTGAGGGGACTATTTAGGCTGGAATACAAAAAAAAATAGAGCACTAATAAAGTGGTTGAAGAAACACATACAAAGACTATACATAGGTACACAGACACATTTTAATTGCAGTTTTCCAAGACTTTCTACAAAATATTTAAAGGATGTATTTGAAATTTAGACTGCTTTCAGACAGTAAACCTAGTAGATCTGGCAAATTATTACCAATATTCCAACTTCAGGACAATTTTCTTAAGCTTTTCAATTTATCTGTGTTAATAGAGTGTGTAGTTATTATCTCAGTGACATATGAAAATAATACTTGCGTATTGAGCTTTTAAGAGGCACATTTCCCTAATGGTGTTATCTGGTCCTTCCCATAAAGGTTACTGACAGGCCAATGACCTCCCACTTCCTTCCACTTTCCAGGAGATTTGCCTCAGCATCCTCCTCCACTGGGCAAAAAGACTTACACAACAATGTAAATTAGATATTTAGAAGTCATCCTTGCCTAACGCCACCCTAAATTCTATGTTGATATTTATATTCTCCTCTCCTTCCCTACGATTACAATCCAGTATTTTCTCAAAAAGTACAGAAACAGGTGTAATTAATGTGACAATGCAAACACATGTAACCCATCATTTGCTAACATGATAGCAAGAATCTGTTTTCTCACTGGTGTTTAAGATGTGTTGACCAGTTTTCCTGAAAAATCATACCCAAACCAGCATTATTCACAGTAAGTAGTCACTGTAACGTTTCCAAATTAACCTGATAAAAACAGTCAACTAAGTCTTTCTTTAAAAATCAGGATTATTTAGCCAACAAAGTAAATCAATTTAAGTTACATTTTGCTTTTAAACTAGTGTTTATTCTTGATTTTTTCTTTCATTTATTGGTTTTAAAATAAGGACAGACAAGTGTACTTTAAATCTCATATCGTTCATGTCCTTTATATTTTCCGTATGTTCTTTAGTCAGTGATCAAAATTTGGGATCACAATTTTGATAATTACACTAAGAAGTTATTTTCCCTTTGTTCATGGGACCTTAGCCATTTGCTTTAAAAGTTTAACATTTAGGGGTGCCTGAGTGGTTCAGCCGGTTAAGTGTCTGACCTCGGCTCAGGTCATGATCTCGAGGTTCGTGGGTTTGAGTCCCACGTTAGCTCTGTACCGACAGCTCAGAGCCTGGAGCCTGTGGTCTCCCTCTCTCTCTGCCTCTCCCCAACTCGTGCTCTGTCTCTCGAAAATAAATAAACATTAAAAAATTAAAAAAAAATAAAAGTTTAACACTTATATTTTTATAATTCATACCCAACCTGCTTTCAAAAAATTTCAAGACAGTGCTTTAAGATGAGATATGAGAGCATTTTTGGCCTCATTTTCCTTTTCTCCTGCCAATTTAGAAAAAAAAAATATTTAAAAAAGTGAATGTATCCACAAAAATCATATTTAAGAAAAAAACAAAAAAAACCATTCTGGCAGTGTCAATTTTTTTTTTGTATATAAAACAGCAAAAATGGTTAGTGTACACATTTACTAATATGGTAGGAAAATGCAATTTGCAAAATCCTAAGATTTGAAATACTTATTTGTATGTACTGTCTTCACATATAAGCTAAAATGTATACAATGAAGGGAGAAAGAGATCATTTTTCTTTTATAGACCAATATTTAAATCTTCTCATTCTTAATCCACTTCTCCGAATTATTGCAGTTGCCTATAGCCTAGATGTCAACTGATCTTAAGTTCCTCAAAATCTCACCTTCTCTTTAAACTTTCAAGTTGAAAATAAGTAAAAACATCTTCAGAACACTTCCTGATACCTTTCTCTCTCCCTAATATTGTACTGTTAACTAGGAAAGCGAGAGCGTCAATATAAGCTCACACACCTGATCTTTAACTATATGGAAGTTTCCTTGAGACCGCGGCCTTTAAGTACTCAGCCTTTAAAAAGGGGGACTTTTAACACTGAACAGACAAATCGGTACCATACTCCAGCCTTTCTTGTGCTTCGGGGCCGGTGGGCGGCTACTAAACTAGGCAATGGTTCTCCCCGGTTAGGGAGGTGAAGCCTCAGGAGGAAGAACCCGAGGTAGACGTGTGGGAGCTGCTGAAGAATGCGAACCCCAACGAGTATGAGAAGATCGCCTTCCAGTACGGCATCACCGACTTGCGCGGCATGCTCAGGCGGCTCAAGCGCATGCGCAGAGTGGAGAAGAAGAGCGCAGGTGAGCTCTCCTGGGGGAGGTGGCAGCGGGGCCAGCATCCAAAGCGGACCAAAGAAATGACGGCGAACCCCCTGCAGGGATGCTTCCTGTCTCTCTCTGGGTTTGGGGCGGGGATGGATGGGGCGGAATTTGCAGGGGTTACACTTCTTACCTTTGGCTTTGGGCGGAGGAGTTCACTGCTCTGCACATCAGTAGCTATGAGGGTAGCAGGTAGCTAGTGAACACTTAAGGTAACGGGGATTGACTTTACAAGTACCTCATACAGCGTGTAACAGAACAATAAATATCTTCACTCTCACTGGGAATTTCTCAGTGGCCCTTTCTCCAGACTCCATATCTCCCTCACTCTGAAATTCTTGATTATTACTTATAGTAGATTCGATGTCTCTTTGTTTTGCCATCATATTCTTCCACCCATTAAATGGGGACTGGGGAATTCACTTCTCACACCCAGTGCGGTTGTAAAACAGCTATGCTGCTCCCTTGAGATCTGAAGTGAATGGATTTTGTTGTGGTTTTAAATATCTCTGAAAAAAATACTTTGAGATGTTGAAATTTAAAATTTACAGAAAGAAAAACAAGAGCGACACATTTTAAACTGATCATAAGCTCTTCAAAGTTTCCTATATTTGGTCATGGTCAGTTATCCGTTTTGTGACACATCAAGGTAACATATCAATCCTATTATTGTTTACTGTTTGTTAATGTCCAAATAGAATTTATTTACTTATTTAGGCACCCAACCTGGATGTCCAAGCAGAATTTGAAGTCTCTTGCCATTTCTTTTAAAAAATCTGCCCTTTATTTCTAAACCTCCCTGTAAACTGGGTGAGAAACGGACCCAGAGAAATATAGAAGTGTTTTGTTTTTTGCTTTGTTTACATAAGTCAGCCATTCCCACTATTTCAAAACTTCAAAACCTTAGAAGTTTAATTCTTGAGAGGTATCTGAGATGATATAGTCATCACAAACATGTTAAATGCCAAAGTATAGAGCCAGCTGATATCTCTTTTCCCCCACACTGGCCTAATTCTTGCCATTAGCTCTGAATTGATGTCATGAGGTATATGATAAATAACTTTTTTAAAGCTAGTATTTATTATATCATGTTAAAATATGAGGAAATGAGTTTAAGCAATACTATGGCAAAGTCTCAATGATGGAAATAGAAGCAGAAAAATTCCATGAGGCATTCCACAGGTGTACGTATTTTCCAAACTGTCTAAATGAGTATTATCTTTAAAATCAGGGAAAAACTATTAATTTTTTTAATTTTTTAATGTTTATTTATTTTTGAGAGACACAGAGAGACAGAGCACAAGCAGGGGAGGGGCAGAGAGAGGGAGACACAGAATCCAAAGCAGGCTCCAGGCTCCGAGCTGTCAGCACAGAGCCAGACACGGGACTCGAACTCAGAAACTGTGAGATCATGACCTGAGTGAAGTCGGACGCTTAACTGACTGAGCCACCCAGGCTCCCCAAAAACTATTAAATTTAAAAAGAAGTTAATTTCTGCTTAGGACCTTTCAAAGATAATCTTTTTTTAAAACTACTATGTTCTGTGTTATTTAAAATGTTTTGAAGTCCTGAGTTCCTAACCATATATGTATGAAGTATTTAATATGTGTCACTATTTGGACAAGTTTCCACAGTACAAAACTTTGATAAGTCTACTATTTCAATTAGTCAAAGGCATTCAGTTTCATCTTATGAGTCGTTGAATTTATCTCATAAACTCTGTGTTAAAAAACTGTGACATATAAGAAGTAGAGAGATAATGCCAATAATCCTGATAGGAATCATGCTAGAATAGACATATTCTTCGAGTTCACTTTCATCTGGATCCTTTATAATTTCCTGAAGAGTTAGGACAGTCATTTTTTTAATATTAAATTTATTGTCCAGTTGGTTTCCATACAACAGCCAGGGCTCATCCCAACAGGTGCCCTCCTCAATACCAGGGCAGTCATTTTTAAAGGCTCTTCAATACACTTATGTTTCTTTCAAAAACATGTGGGTTCTCTTCAAATTGCTAAGTCATCTTATGATATATAAATCAACACAGAATTCTAAAATATAGAGGATAATTTGGAAGGTTCCTAATTTATTTCTACTTTGAGTCTCCATTTTTCATTTAGTTTTAGGTTCTTATACATACATCGACTATTTAAATTCACAGCATATGTATGCACATATTGACATAGTTTTGCTTTTTCTCTCTACCAGCTTTTGCAAAAATTCTTGACCCTGCATATCAGGTTGATAAAGGAGGCAGAGTAAGGTTTGTTGTGGAACTGGCAGACCCAAAGTTGGAGGTGAAATGGTATAAAAATGGTCAAGAGATTCGACCCAGTACAAAGTAAGTGGGCTTTGCAAATAATCAGTGATAGCTACATAAATCAAACAGTAGTTTGACTTAATTTTCTATGAATAAAAACACGCTTTTGTTATACCTTTTTAATGCAAAATCACATGGAGGGGGAGTAAAAACTTTTCATGTGTTTTGGAGCCATTAAGATTATAGTGCTATCTAAATAAAACTTTGTTTTATGTTTTAATTCTATACAAACTATTTTGAGTCATTTCAGTTCCAGTTTTGTGTCAATATAGGTTATATGTGATTATTTCAGAGCACTGTCAAAACTTCTCCCAATTTTTAAAATAAAATTTTGAAAATTTTGAAATATATATTTGACATACCAGCTGGGAATCACACCTTATAATTAGAGAACTTTTGTTTTTCCAAAAGAGCATCTAAAGCCTGTATTTTATTTCTTGGCCCTCTCTCAAATGAAGGAAACAGACTAATCCCTGATGTCTGATGGTATTGCTAGTCTATTATGAAACTACTTTACACAGATCCTTCTCAGCCTGAGAGATTTTCAACTCCAATATATTTTTTTAAGTTAACAGGAGCCACACGCACATTTATAAAAAGACTTTAATCCTGAAAATCTGTCACTTCTGGAGTGCAATTAGGTGGTTTCCAATTTCTTAATGTGGTCATGCCTACAGAGTGACTTTGTGATAATAATATTTGTGTCTGATAAAAATCTCTTGAAAGCGGCTTGAATTTACCAAAAACATAATTTTAATCGGTTATTTTTATCTATAAAATGTTGTGTAATGCTTTATTCTTGAAGTCTTCAATTAGAAGATTTTCCAAATAAGAACTTTTTCTTTAGTTTGTTATAATGCCCTAATATACTCATCCATAATGCAGATCACAGACAATTAAATTTTGTGATATTCCTGGCTTTTAGTTTTTTGTCTCCAAATGCTCAAGTTCTTTTTTAGTAGATTGTTACTGTGATATGATAATACTAGTTCTTAAGCTCATTTAAAAGAACATCACGTTCTAAAAAATACTGCCTGTAACAGTGATTAAGTTCACATTATTGCTTAAATTGTATAATCACTTACTCACCTAACAAAATCTATTGTGTCACTGCACTAAGCCATGAATGGAATCAAGGAATCAATGAGTAAGATTGAGTCCCTGTCCACCTGTAAACTAGATGAATCGGCAGGGGTGGGGGTGGTGCCTGAGTGGCTCAGTGGGTTAAACATCCGACTTTTGATCTCCGTTCGAGTCATGATCTTGCAGCAGTTCATGGGATCAAGCCCTGCCTCAGGGTCTACACCGACAGTGTGGAGCCTGCTTAGGATTCTCTCCCTATCTCTCTGTCCCTCCCCTGATCTCTCTGTCCCTCTGCCATGTTTTCTCTCTCTCTCTCTCTCTCTCTCTCTCCCTCTCTCTCTCCCGCCTCCCCCACATTCTCTCTCTCAAAAATAAATAAATAAACTTTAAAAAAATAAACTAGATGAATTGGTCATTTAAAAAAATTTACAGAGTTCAAAATCTCTCTGACAACCTTAGCCAATCCTATTTTCCAACAATGGGTTAAAAAAATTAAAAAACAAATATGTGAGTACTAATTTATATATAAAATGAAACTTCTATAAAAATACAGATGTTAAATATTATGTGTAAATATGAATATGTATTACAGTGTGCATTATGAAGCTAACAACAGTTTTCACATTTTCTGTTAACTATGTAAGATATGCTACATAAATGGCAGATCATAATTATATCCTTGACTTTCAAACACTGCTGAATTACAAGCCAAATTTGCTGGTAATAAAAAAATAAAATCAAGTTCACAGGCTGTTATCTCCCTCCCATTTCAAACAGATACATCTTTGAGCATAAAGGATGTGAAAGAATCATGTTTATCAATAACTGTGCGCTAACGGATGATTCAGAGTATTATGTGACAGCTGGTGATGAGAAATGTTCCACCGAGCTGTTTGTGCGAGGTAAAGTGCAATCTCTTACTGTAGTCTTCAACAACCTTTGGCACCCCTTCTCCCAAGGGTAGTTATCAAAATGAGTGGGACAGGTAAGCTCTTGAGCTCTAGGGCACAGGTAACAGCACGCCTAGAAATGGGTTTGCTTGGGGACAGACTGGCTCTGCATGGAAGCTCCTCTACACTGGTCGTTATTACGTATCCTAATTAATCTTTAAGTTTGTTGAAGACTAGAAAAGCTGGGGGGGGGAGACTGGTGAGTCTAAATACCTCATGTTTTTGACTCAAGCAAACAGTATAATTATTCTAGTTATAGCTTCTGAAACCCAACAAACTTTACTGAATAATCCTCATTTCACACATTCAGCTGATTGCAAATACACTTCTCTCAAAATCGGTTTTATTAGTGAAAGGGAATCAATGGTTGACCCCGAGGGTGCTGAAGACAATCTTTTACTAAAACAGTGTGAAAAGAGCTGGAGGGTGTAGATGAAGCCCTCTGAATACAGAGAGCTTTGCAATCAGAGCTCCAGCCAGAACCAAAGAATCATACTGTTAGAGATCCTCCATCACAAACGTCTACCACGTGGTTTCTTATTTGCCAAAGGAAGGATATTTGATACATGTTTTGTCTGCTCTCCAGAACAATAATTGGTTTGATTTGAAGAGTCTGAGAAAATTGGGAAAACTTACCCAGGGCTGCTAACTATTTATTTTGCCAACAAAGATATAGAACAAAACAAAACAAAAAACCACCTGCCAACTATCTACCACCATCTAACCATAACCCTATGGTAGATGATACTTTCTTACTGTTGGTCTTTTATCTGTGAACAAATCCGTGGTCATGAGCAGAGTTTAAGCATTTAATGATTATGATTCTCCTTTTTTTTTTTTTTTTTTTTTTTTTTTTTTTTTTAAACAGAGCCTCCAATTATGGTAACCAAACAGCTGGAAGATATGAATGCTTACTGCGGGGAAAGAGTGGAATTAGAATGTGAGGTGTCAGAAGATGATGCTAATGTGAAATGGTAAGTAACTTTCCTGAGGTCTGTCCATTTTTAATAGATTTTTAAAAATATGCTTTTATAGATTGGAGAACAGGAAATGGCTTTTACACATATGAAAAAAATCACAACCTCATTTGTGTTAGTAGAAATGGTAACTAAAACTACAAAGATGCTGGGAGTTTTTTCACCTATGAAACTAGAAAATGATCCAGAAAATTAGACTGGTAAATGTAGGGGAGTAGGCACTTAGTAAGAAATGGATAGCTCATGGTTGTCCAGATCTGTTTGACTCCAAATCCCATGGACGCTCCTAAGTTCCAAAAGTTGCTTACTCTCACCATGCCACACTGGCAACTTACATGGAAAAATATTATATATTTTCCCTAGTTACCTTATTTTTATAGTACCTCAGAAAAATGTTTTAGGCTAAGCATCACCAATTATTTTAAAAAATAAAAGCATTTTTTTGTCCAGTTAAAGAGTGTTTTCTCAAGTTCTATGTGAGTAACATCAAAATTAAAACTAAGAGATCCATAATAAAATTAAATGCTTTGTTGAAAAGTATAGTAAATTACACAGCATGAATCTGTGGTAATTTGTACAGAGTAGATTGTTCATGCTAATCTAGAATCATAACTATCTTTAAAACATGTTAAGTGAGGGGCGCCTGGATGGCCTAGCCAGTTAACCATCCAACTTTGGCTCAGGTCATGATCTCATCGTTGGTCCTGTCTCGGGCTCTGTGCTCACATCTCAGAGCCTGGAGCCTGCTGCAGATTCTATGTCTCCCTCTCTCTGCCTCTCTCTCTCTCTCTCTGTCTCTCTGTCTCTCTCTCTCTGAAAAATAAACATTAAAAAAATTTAAAACATATTAAGTGATGCAATTCTTATTAGTGAGTGGAAGAGGTAATATTCTCTCGTAGCATATTCAACTGATCTTGAATGAGAAGAAAGAGCTTATGTTCTTTTAATGTAATTTTTTAGACAATCCTTGTTACATTATTAATCCATTTGATGTAGTGATCGTACATTCTTTAATTCAACAAACAGTTCTTAGATACCAGGATATAGCAAAAACAAAAACAAACAAACGAAAAAAACAAAACCAAGACCAATAAGGTCCATTTCCTGAAGGGTCTTTTATAAAACTTTTTATAATCTATTTAAACTCAGGTTTAAGAATGGTGAGGAGATTATTCCTGGTCCAAAATCAAGATATCGAATTAAAGTTGAGGGCAAAAAACATATTTTGATCATAGAGGGAGCAACGAAGGCTGACAGTGCAGAATATTCTGTAATGACAACGGGAGGACAATCATCTGCTAAACTTAGTGTTGACTGTAAGTAAGATCTCCTTGGGTATCTTCCAAGTTGCGTATCTACTGGTGTTGCATTTGTTAATTCAATTTTAGGAAAGTTTCTATCTATTTTATTTCTACTGGTGGCAATTTTAAATATGTAAAATTGGATTCATTCTGAGTGTCTATGTCATATCAGTCAGGGTCTCTGAAAAAGAAATCGACTACTCAGTTTAATAGTAAAACACAGGACTGGGAAGGAAGTATAAAAATCACCGCCACAGAAATGGTCCAAATGGTTAAGAAGCACTGTAATCCCAAGACCACATAAGTAGATGATAAATACTTAGATACAATATAAAATCCTGAAAATGTTTGTGTAACCCATGAGTGAATTTGCTATCAATTCATTAAATAAACATTCAACATTCTGCAATTACATTTGGAGGGAGAAGGAAGTTACTCAAACCAAGGGGGATCAAATGAGAACATTGTAAGAACCCATTTGCTACTAAGATCGAGAAGCATGAGAGAATTTATGTACTTCCCCAAATACCTCCAAATAGTAGTCACTCCTCAATGGCAGAGTCTGTCTCTTCCAGCTGGCCATGAAAATTAAGATAGCAAATCTCACAGGAAGTTTGGTAGTAACACATGCAGAGCAGAAATCCTGCTTCCTTACTTCTTTCTTAGTCCAATTATGATTCATAGGATCACTGAATTATTCAGAAGCTATCTCAGTTACACTCACTCCTTATGCATCGCGGAGTTGTGGTCATTTTCTTTTAATACCAAAACAGTTTTTTCAGCCATGGACAGATATTTGTATCCATTTAAAGCAATTACAGTCAGTTCTGCTATAATGCAACATATGCATTTCTAAAATCAATATGCTATGCAAAGTTATGCAATAAAACCACAAAACTAATGGGCAAAATGAAGTTATGGGCATGACACTCAAAAGTTTTGTCAGCCACACATTAAAACAAAACAATAAGAACCTAATAAAAAACAGTATCACAGTTTTACACAGGCCAAATTGTTAATAAATATGGCACTTTATGTTAAATGAGACCTAAAATTTCCTTGTGGAAGCAGTGTGGGGAGTGTTGTGGTTACTGAGATACTGTGACATGGTGAGAAGAGGTTATTTGAAATTGGATGGACACTGGTAATCTCAGATGTGCATGAGTATGGTTTGTATTGCATGGGTGAATTCAAGCAGCTGGTAGATGTTTGATGTGTATGTGTGTGTGCACACGCGCGTGTGCGTTTTGTACAGTTCTACCTGGCTCAGTTCACCTGGGTGCCATTTCCTCTTTTTCATGAATGAAATCATGCATCATCAAACACAAAATTTGTGTTATGTTCTGGTTGTCCCCCAATATATCAATTGCACTGGAACAAATTCTCATTTTCAAAACAAGATACCGTCTTGGCCTGTCTGGAGTTTGGGTTTGGCACTTATAAATATTGTTTCTGTAGTGAAACCTCTGAAGATTTTGACACCTCTGACTGATCAAACTGTAAACATTGGAAAAGAAATCTGCTTGAAGTGTGAAATCTCTGAAAACATATCAGGAAAATGGACTAAAAATGGCCTACCTGTTCAAGAAAGTGACCGTCTGAAGGTCATTCACAAAGGAAGGTAAGCAAGTTAGGCGATCTGTAACTTGTTTCAATATTCACTCTTCCTCTACTTCCTAAATTACATATTTGGTGAGGAAGTTTGGAGAGTAGTCATAAAGAGAGCATCTTCTTCTGGTTCTTTGCTTCCAAATAGCAAGAATGTCTGACTTCTCTGTTCTATATCATGTCCTACCAGTGATCCTTTATCTGCACCTCATGGTATGGTACTTTGTCTATTCAAAAGCCATCAACTTGGGAATGCAAGCTGGTGCAGCCACTCTGGAAAACAGTATGGAGGTTCCTCAAAAAACTAAAAATAGAACTACCCTATGACCCAGCAATTGCACTACTAGGTATTTATCCAAAGGATACAGGTATGCTGTTTCAAATGGGCACATGCACCCTAATGTTTATAGCAGCACTATCAACAATAGCCAAAGTATGGAAAGAACCCAAATGTCCATCAATGGATGAATGGATAAAGAAGATGTGGTATATATATATACAGTGGAGAATTACTTTGGCAATCAAAAAGAATGAAATCTTGCCATTTGCAACTACATGGATGGAACTGGAGAATATTATGCTAAGTAAAATTAGTCAGAGAAAGACAAATATCATGACTTCACTCATATGAGGACTTTAAGAGACAAAACAGATGAACATAAGGGAAGGGAAACAAAAATAATATAAAAACAGGGAGGGGGACAAGACATGAGACTCAAAAATATGGAGAACAAACAGGGGGTTACTGGAGGGGGTGTGGGAGGGGGGATGGGCTAAATGGGTAAGGGGCATTAAGGAATCTACTCCTGAAATCATTGTTGCACTATATGCTAACTGATTTGGATGTAAATTTTAAAAAATTAAATTAAAAAAAGAAAGAAAGAACAATGACAAACGAATGAACAACAACAAAAAAAGGGGCAAAAGAAAAACAAGCCATCAACTGATTCTTTCCATATAAACAGAAGGTTAAAGGAATGATACTGAATCCTATGGATTCAATCAAATGGATTAACTGTCCCTAACCGATAAGTGCCACATGACCTTCCCACAATTTGGGG
Organism: Felis catus; assembly: GCF_018350175.1. NCBI lineage: Eukaryota > Metazoa > Chordata > Mammalia > Carnivora > Felidae > Felis > Felis catus. The sequence goes on from NC_058374.1 coordinate 122,004,410, forward strand.
GGGCAGACATAATATCCTAGAATCTAGCGAAGATCTAAGGCAAGAGTTCTTAAACTTGGATCTAGGGATCCTGGTTGTGAATCTGGTTAAGATCATGAATGTACTCCAGGGGGGGTCCCACAAATCCTCTGAAGTTGTAAGCCAAGTCTGTGTGTACAAAAATACATACTGTTCTCCAGAGAAAGGATCAATGGTGTCCATCAGATATTCGCTGATCCCCAAAAAGTTAAGAACTACTGCTTTTAGATTTGGCATTTAATGCCAAAATCAAGAATGTTCTTGGTAATTTTTTAAATCTTAAATTATGGCACTAGTGAGATGTTGTATTTTAGCCTTTTTTTAAAGCTATGTGATGAAAAAGGAATATTAGACTCTGTGTGCATAATAATCTGGCTGTATTTGTACAAATAATTTCATATACTCAAAAATGAATATTTGATGAAGATCCATAAATAGGATAATTAAGCCTTCGCATTTATATTCTCTCTCTCTGTTTCTTGGTCTGTCTTTCTCTCCAGCCTGGAGATAGGCTTATCTCTTAATCAGATAAAGTCCAGGTGTCTCTTCAGTTGGGCCATATACAATCTAAATCTTTGCAAATTCTTAGAAATGTTTTTCTAATTTCCTTAGAATCCACAAGTTAGTGATAGCCAATGCTCTTACTGAGGATGAAGGTGATTATGTATTTGCACCAGATGCCTACTCTGTTACTTTGCCTGCCAAAGTTCATGTTGTTGGTGAGTAGATAAATCATTGCAGAGTTGTGTTCTTGTTTTTTTGTTTTTGCTTACCATGGAAATATAACACATTCAAAACTGTGATATACGTGAATTGGTGTAAGTCACTAAGCATAATAGTTGATTCTTAAGAAGTCTTACAATGGAGTAGCTTTGCAAGGTGCCAGGCACGAACTACTTTGACTCCTCTTATATTCTTTTTGGCCACATAAAATGTTGGTTTTACAAATATTTACCACTAGCAAAGTACTGGCCCATATATTCACATGGAAATGATTGTCTGATAACAAAGGCCATATTTAATATTCTAGATCCTCCTAAGATCATCCTGGATGGTCTTGATGCTGACAATACAGTGACAGTAATAGCAGGAAGCAAGCTTCGTCTTGAAATTCCTGTCACCGGAGAACCACCTCCCAAAGCCCTTTGGAGCCGAGCGGATAAGGTTTGTTTTAAGTACACACACAGACACACACACACACACACACACACACCCCACCACACCTCCTGCCTTCCATTAGTCAAATGAAAGAAGAAAGCAAATAAATGTACAAGGGTACGGTATAGATGTAATTCCTTGGATTAAGAAAGATCACTGGTTTGGGGCGCCTGGGTAACTCGGTTGAGCATCCGACTTCGGCTCAGGTCATGAACTCACTGATCGTGAGTTAGAGCCCTGTGTCGGGCTCTGTGCTGACAGTTCAGAGCTCTCTCTCATAGCTCTGACAGCTGTGACAGCTCTCTCTGACAGCTCACAGCTCTCTCTCTCTCAAAAATAAATAAGGATTAAAAATTTTTAAAAAAAGAAAAATCACTGTTTTTCAGGCAAATATAATCATCATTCATCTACTTTTCATATTTCTGATTACCTACTATGTGACCAGGCATGTTTTCATGTGCTGTAAAGATCCCATTTTTCATTCTAATAAGTGTCAGGGAATGAAGTGGAAGAGAAATAGATAATGAATTAGTAAATAAACAATTGAACAAAATCACTGTGGATAGTAATAAGTGTTGTGAAGATTTTTTTAAAACAGTGTAATATGATTAGCAAGTGATTGCAAGGTAAATGACAATAGTCTCTATGAATGACAAAGAAACCATTATACAAAGATGAAAGGAAAAAGATTTCCAGGTAAAGTCAATGCAAGGGCAAAGGACAAGAAGAGAGGAAAAAATGAGCTTGATGTGTTGAAGGAACAGAAGAAAAGCCAGTGTGAGTGGGTCAGAGTGAATAAGGAGGAAAATAATAAATAAGATTGGGTGGTAGACTAGTACTAGCTCAGGTGTCATTCTGTGGCTCCTAAAATAAAATGTGTTATGGGCAGTAAAACTATTCCGTACGATATTATAATTATGGACATATGTCATTATAGACTTGGCAAAACTCACAGATGTACAACATAAGAGTGAACCCTAATGTAAACTATAGACTTTGAATGATAATGATGTGTCAGTGTAGGCTCATTGATTATAAGAAATATACTGCTCTGATGTGGGATGTCAGTTGTGGAGGAGGTTGGTTTGTGTGGGGGAGGGATTATATGAGAACTCTCTGTACTTTCCACAATTTTGCAGTGAGTCTAAATCTGACCCCAAAAATAATTTATTAATTAAAAAAAAAGAGTTGAAGAGTGTTTTTTCCTTTTCTGTTTTCTGGAGGAAAAAACAAAAGAGCATCATTAAGCTTTGGAACAACTTGAAACAGTGAAATGTATGTGTAATTAGAGTCCCCAAAGAGAAGGACAGAAGAATATGTAAAGAAATTAGAGCTAAAATTTTCCAAATTTGATAAAAACTAAAATTGCAGATATAAGAAGCTCAATAAAATCTAAGCACAAAGAGCATTAATAAAACCACACCAACTTGATAATAAATTATATTAAATAAATAAATAACAAAAATAAAAAATATAAAGAAAAAAAGAAAAAACCACACCAAGACCCATTAAAATCAAATTGATCAAACCCTATGATTAACAAAAAAAAAATGTTTTTAAGTAGACAGGGAAAAAAGACACATTAAATATACAGAAATAAAGAAAAGAGTGACAGCAGATCTCTCTGGAAGAAAGGCAAGTGAGAGGACAGTGAGGCAACATCTTTAAAGAAAAAACTGTCAACCTAGAATACTATGAATTCTAAAAAATTCTATAAATTCTAAAAAAATATATCAACCTAGAATTCTATACTGAGTAAAAATTTCAGAAACAAAGGCAAAATAAAATTATTTTCAGATATATAAAAGCTGAAAGAAATAATCACTGGCAGACCTGCACCACAAGAAATACTAAAAGAAGTCCTTAAGTCATAAGGAAAATAATGTCAGGTTGAATCATTTTCACAAAGGAACAAAGAGCATCAGAAATGATAACCGCGTGGATAAACATAAGAGTTTTTTTGTATTATTTCAATCTCTTTAAAAGATAATTGACTGGTTAAACAAAAATAATAATAATATACTGTGTTGTTTGTACTGTAAGTAAAATTTATGACAATAAAAACATAAGGTCAAGAAAAAAAAAAGAAGAATGGAAAGTAAGAATTAGGAGGGTGAAAAGGGAGGTATTGTTGTAATATCGCATGAAAGTAGACTGAAAAGTTAAAGATGTATACCATAAACCCTAAAGGAACCACTAAAATAATGAACAAAAAGTTATAGCTAATAAACCAACAAAGGATATAATATGAAATCACAAAAAATATTTAATTAATCTAAAAGAAGGCAGAAAAAGAGGCACAAAGAACAGGGCAAGTGGAAAACAAATAGCAAGATAATAGAATTGCAATAGAAAAATTGCAATAGAAAAACAGATAAATTAGAGATTTCAATACTCTTCTCTTAGTAGTTGCTAAAACAAGAAGACAGACCATCAGTAAGGATATTTAAGATGTGAACAATACTGGCAACCATCTTGATCTAATTGACATTTACAGAATACTCCAATGACACATACAGAATGGGCATTGTTTTATAGTTTTTTTTTTAATGCTTTTATTTATTTTTGAGACAGAGAGAGAGCATGAGCAGGGGAGGGGCGGAGGGAGAGGGAGACACAGAATCTAAAGCAGGCTCTAGGCTCTGAGCTGGCAGCACAGAGCCCGATGCGGGGCTTGAACTCACAGACTATGAGATCATGACCTGAGCTGAAGTCGGACGCTTGACCGACTCAGCCACCCAGGCGCCCCCAGAATGAGCATTATTTTAAAATTGCATATGGAGGAGCGACTGTATGGTTCAGTTGGTCAAGCATCCGACTTTGCCTCAGGTCATGATCTCAAAGTTTGTGAGTTCACGGGGCTTTGTGCTAACAGCTCAGAGTCTGGAGCCTCCTTCTGATTCTGTGTCTCCCTCTCACTCTCCCCCTCCCCAGCTTGTTCCCTCTCCCTGCCTCTCTCAAAATAATAAACATTAAAAAAAAATTAATTGCGTATGGAAAAGGTCTAAGATAGACCATAAGTAAGTCTCAACAAATGTAAAAGGATTAAAGGAATACTACTAACAGTAAAGAGGAATGAATTACTGATGTATGCAATAACTTGGATGAATAATTATGCTGAATGAAAGAAGCTAGCTCAACAACAACAACAACAATTATTTTAAAAAACTGCTAATACCAAATACAAGGATATGGAACAATCAAACTCTCATACATCACTGGTAGGAATGCAAAATGGTCCACCCACTTTGGAAAACAGTTTGGTAGTTTTTTTGTTTTTTTTTTATAAAGTTAAACATGCACTTTACCATACAATCCTATAGTGAAATTCCTAGCTATCTACCCTAGAGAAATGAAGACATATGTCCACACAAAAACTTGTACATAAATGTTTATAACAGCTTTATTTATAATTGTCAAAACTTGGAAACAACCCAAAAGTCCAAGTGTACAAACATACAGTTTGTACATGCATAACCCAACTGCACATGGAATATACAATAGAATACTACTCAGCAGTAAAACAGAAGGTACTAGTAATACATGTAGCAACATGGTTGAATCTAAACAGCATCATACTGAGTGAAAGAAGACAGATCTAAAAGACTACATACTGTTTGAGTTTGTTATATGAACATTCTGGAAAAAGGAAAACTAGAGAGATAAATAACAGATTGGTGGTTGCCAGGGACCAGAATGTAGGGGTGAATGAGTTGACAGTGAAGGAACATGGGGACACTGTTGGGGATCATGGAAATGGTATGTATCTTGATTGTGATGGTGGTAGTTACACAATCACACAAATTTGTCAGAATTCATAGAACTCTATGTATAAAAAGTGTGAATTTTACTCTATGTAAATTATATAGCACAACAGACAAGCAAACAAAATATAGAAAACTAAAGAAGATAATGCAACACCACCCTAAGTATTTTCTTTTCACATTAAAAATAAAGCAGAAAATCTTTTACAATCTTAAGATTTGAATTTGGCTAATATGAGAAAATTTTGTTCTATTATAAAACAGAAGAATTATGAAAACTATCTCAGGTATTCTTATTGTTCTCACAATCTTATGTTATTGAAGACTTATGAGTCCTAATCCAGACACAAAAAAGTAAAGAGTTAATTTAATAGTTATTAGAAAATTACCCAGTTTCTAAATTACCTTGACCTTCTCTGTTTTTTCTCTTTGTATGCTGGCTATTCATTGTCATATAGGAAATATGACCTAGGAATCAGAAAAATGGAATGCTACTTCAAATTTCTGGTTTAAGAAAGAAAAGGAAAGAAGTGAGGTAGAAGAAAAGGAGAAAAAGGAGGAAAATGAGGATGAGGAGGAGAAAGAGAAAATAAAGAAAGAAAATATAATGGAAGGCCCAACCTCACTCTGTCTTTACTTTGGGAATTAGATATTCATTCATTCATTCTGTCCTATTAGAAGGGAAAAATCAATACTCAATAACTTGTAAGGAAAACTGGCATTGTGGTCTTCTTCAACCCTTTTCAGTATTTCTAAATTTTCAAGACACATAAATAAGCAAGTCATGATTAGTTCTTAAATATTTAATTTCATGTACAAAGAGACTCCTCTACTAAAATAACACTTCTGCACTCCTATTTTTAGTCCTCCAGCTTTCTCTTTGGTGGGTTCGTGCTTAGTGGGCTTTGGAGACAAATCCCAGTTCTTCTCATTGTTAGCCATGTGGCCCTGAGCCACAGCTTTCTCCTGTAATATGGGATGTTAACACCTTTATCTTTAGGGTTGGTGGAGGATTACATTAAGAACATGTATTTTAGGCCTTAGCACCACATCCAGCTTAAGTTCTAAGGTACTTTGGAATAGTCCTTGTCATATAGGTCATGCCGTATTTTGTTTCTCTCCTCCTTAGGCTATTATGGAGGGCAGTGGCCGGATAAGAGCAGAATCTTACCCTGACAGCAGCACTCTGGTTATTGACGTCGCTGAAAGAGATGACTCTGGTGTTTACCACATAAATCTGAAAAATGAAGCTGGGGAAGCACATGCAAGCATCAAGATTAAAGTTGTGGGTAAGTCCTCTGGGTCAACAAGCTTCTAGAATCAAGTTTACATGTCCATATCCAGAGTAGACTTTGCCAGCTCTTGGTTCTCTCAACTCTTCTGGGTAGTCAACAAATGAAACACAGATAGCTATGTTTTATAAATCACCATTGTTCTTTTTCTACCTTTCCCATTCCTTTTCTTTCCTGTCCTTCCCTTCCCTTCTCTTCTCTTCGTGTCTTCTTTAATCTTGCCCAGAGGTCCAATTGCAGGAATATGTAACTAAAGTTAACTGTTTGGGGCTGCTGGTCATTAGCTCTCCACAGTTGTATTCCTTTCAGTTTCCTTTAAAGTCACTGAAACAATCACTAGAAAATTTCCAACATCACAATCATTGTAGAAGAGTAAGATTTGCCTTAGTCCTTAGATGACGACTTAGGTGTATTTTTCCTAAGCTTGAAACCAAGTGAAATGAGTCCAGCAGATTATTGGTGGTCCAAGCTCTCATGATCTCTTCATCTCACTTTATTTCTCCCTTAAGAATCATATTTCAAATGGACCAGAAACTAAGGTCACTTTATCAGACACTGAATTATGTTAATAAGATATGGTAACTTGCCATTTTTGACTTGGATTTTTACTAATCAACATCTTGATTCTTCCAACTGATTTACAGTTCACTTTGTAGCTCAAAACAAAACACAACACGAAATCACATCTGATATTTATGCAATAATTTCTTGTTTACTGTTTTCAAGGTAAAGGACAAGTATCTGGAGTTCCATATGGGGCTTGCTCTCTAATGTTGTGACACTGGTTTAAAGGACTTGAATACATATTATATTTATCTTTATTGGGCTCACCTTCCCTTATCCCATATGGAGCATGACTTTTTGCCCAAATTAGTTACTACATGCATTTCGATAAACATGGAAAAGTATTCAGAAAAAACACTGCTTCTATGATTATTACCAAAAACTGATTTTCCAATTAACATTTGTCTTGTGCTCTCACTTACTCTTACTTTATTTTACTTTTTCTATCCTATTCTATTCTATTCCATTTTTTGTTTGCTACAGACATCCCTGATCCTCCAGTGGCACCAAACGTGACAGATGTGGGAGATGATTGGTGCATCATGAACTGGGAGCCTCCTGTCTATGATGGAGGGTCCCCAATCTTAGGTAACTGCATGTCGGTCAATCTGTGAAACCACCATTGAAGTTGAAGTCCTCTTTATGCTTATTAGTACAGAGCATATTTTAAAATATTGCATGTAGAAGAAAACCTATTCTACTATGACTTTAAATATCCATTCAAATTGAAATATATTTTGGGATTCTTTATAAGTACTTGAGATTAAAATAACTCTGATGAATATCATCTGACTGTTCCCTTTTTTGTTTGACATCTACATTTAATATCTAGTTTTGCAACATCTATAGGTTTAACTTTAAGTTGTTCTAATCAGTAAATATCTAGCTCCATAGAATTATGTCTATGAAAAAAAATTTTTTAGAGATAAATACTTAGAAGAATTTGCTTCCTTGTGGAACAAGAGTTTTCCCTCTTCTAACCTACATTGTTTGGACTCCTAGCCAAATCTATTACTCAACTGTAACAATGGTATTTCTATGGTCTATATAGCTGTGATTTATTTTTCTCTCTTATCTTCCTGTACAATTTTAATTTTTTTCTAGTTTTTTCTAATTTTTTAATTTTTATTTTTTTTCTATTACTTTTATCTATATCCTATGATGTTAATGTTTGTATTCCCTATAATTTCTCTCAAACAACTGGTGAAATAAGGTGGCTTAAAAATATATGCATACCTGACTATTTTACTTAGAGATTTTATGAATTCTAATATCTGACAAAGTTTAATTTTGGAAGCCATGGAAAAACCTTAGTTTCCATTTCGTGTCACCTACAGGATACTTTATTGAGAGGAAAAAGAAGCAAAGCTCCAGATGGATGAGGCTAAATTTTGATCTCTGCAAAGAAACAACTTTTGAGCCCAAGAAGATGATTGAAGGTGTAGCTTATGAGGTCCGCATCTTTGCAGTCAATGCCGTTGGTATCTCCAAGCCCAGTATGCCCTCCAAGCCTTTTGTTCCTTTGGGTAAGTCAGGAGATGTGTCTCTGTCATGGAAATCATTGCCCTGACTTGTGACTGCTCCCTCCAACTTCTAACAAGGCTTCTTAGAGTCGTGGGTGAGCGGGAGGTTGGAGGTGGTTAGGGGCACCTAAGAAATTGAAAAACAACTTTGGTGGAACTGAATGTCTTCATAGTGTAGACCCTGGAATTTATTACCAGAATTCCGGTGAAAGCTGTGTGTGGATCTGGTTGCTGCTTCCCACTGAAAACACAAAGCTGAGCCATTGACACATGACCACTCCCCATTTGTCCTTCTGAAGTTATAACTCAGGACCTATGTGTAAACACTATAACTAAACAGAGACCACTTCTACAAAGCACTCTTGAAAACTAGTCTCTTTGCTTTACCATCACACCTTAAATGTTATCTAATGAACTAACAAAGCTCAGTAAAGGCAAAGAAATAGAAGATAAGATGTTTTCCTCTTTTATGGTAGTGAAGTACTACTTTTTTTCAATAGAAAGAAGATTCAGTACAGGATTTATACTTTAAAATTAGAGGGTTATGGGAAATTTACTCTGGATCATTAGATCTCAAACTCTGACTTTTATCAACTTCCTTGGCCCTCCCAGCCTCTCATGCCAACCTCCCAAACTGGAGGGAAAGTGTGGCAGCTTTTCTGAAATTGTCCACGCCTAGCAAATCTTTACCTTCCACGCAGCATATCCTCAAGGAGTCTTCACTGAATTTTATTAAGACATAGGCCTCTCTGTATATTTTTATTTATAACCTAGTTAATTTTTATCACAGCTTGTGCTGTAACACCATAGTTAATCATTTCTTCTGTTTCTTTCTTTTCTTTCTTTCTTTTTTGTTTATCTTTGAAGCTGTAACCAGCCCTCCTACACTTCTGGCCGTTGACTCTGTAACTGACACCACTGTCACAATGAAGTGGAGGCCCCCGGACCAGATTGGTGCAGCAGGTTTAGATGGCTATGTGCTAGAGTATTGCTTTGAAGGAAGTAAGTACAACTCGTAGTTAAAATGAATACCATCATCAATAGGTGAGATACTCCCCCCTTTCTTTTGTTATCATTCTGGGGAACTCTTCTCCTTCCTACCAAAAATGACAACAAGCAAAAGTCTTCCTTCTAAGATGGATAAAAATTTAGCCCTTTTTTGGTACTTGATGCTAACAAATGGAGATCTCAAAAATATACTAGATAGGCGGCCAGATTAGACACCACGATAAGTCTAAGACATAGAAAGAAGGGATTCTGACAAAACTTTAGGGATTTCCACTTCATGAATTGGTGGAGTTAAATTGCACCAAGAAAAATAAAAGTCTAGTTAGGATGAAGCAAGTTGGACATTCTAAACCCTATACAGAGTAGAGGTCTGCTATCAAAAAAGCTGCCTACTTCTGGGTAATAAAGGGAGACTATATATTTGGCTAGCTGCTGATCATGCCTTAAAGAAGAAGAAGAAGAGAAGGAGGAGGAGGAGGAGGAGGAGGAGGAGGAGGAGGAGAACAAGAAGAAGAAGAAGAAGAAGAAGAAGAAGAAGAGGAGGAGGAGGAGGAGAAGCAGGAGGAGGAGGAGGAGGAGGAAGAAGAGAATGAAGAACAACTTTCAGTGGCAGCATTAAATCCCAGAGGGTGTAAGCAATAGGTTTGACATGTGACAGGAATTTGTCTCAGAATATAAAAATGTAATCACTGAAATTTAGAAGGAGAAGAGAAACAGTTAAAAAACTTGTTGATAGAAATAATAGACAAAGAGAAAACGACACAAGAAAATATGGGCCAGAGTGTACCTAAAACCAAAAATGATGTGAAATTCACTGAAAGCCTGTTGTGTTTTTGGTATCCTGCTTGTCATGATTTGAAAATGGATGTCTAAAACTGTCCCAGTTTGAACTCAGGCTCCACTCTAGATGAGGTAAGTAAACAACCCACTGGGGAAGCTTGTACATATCACCACAAATGATAGGCCAAGATTTAGCCTCTGAGAAAGCTCTTTGGACTCCAAACTTTAATGTGGATCTTATCTGAAGGAAAGGGAGACTACAGAGCACATTTGGGAAATGAGGAATGTGACTACAAAGGCACCCTCCCAGGAGGAAAACCTCTGGAGAAGAAACTTCCTATGAGAGAAAACTGCGGCAAAGGAAATCCCAGGCCCCTGGATTGGGGCACCCCTGGAAACCACCATTGGTGCTGGTTGGGAGGGAACAAGAGACGGGGGGACAAAGCACCCTGGTAACAGTTCCACTGACATGTGCTCTGCTCACAGAGCACGCTGCTTCATTTCTCCAGGGCTTAGAAAGCCACTAACTAAAACTAGTAGGGGCATTATGAGAAAGTTCCCAGGCATCCCAGCATAGGAGGGGGGTAGTGTCACTAATGCAAAAAGGTAAATTCTTGAGCACTTCACAATATGGTTTATTCCCATTCTATTCCTCTCCCATTTCAAAAACTCATGAGTACTCCACTCTGTTATTTATATCGCCCCACCAGCAAAATCTCCCCATCTTACATGTGATGTGGCTGCTGAGCACGAACATTTGTGTTTGTATGAAACAGAGCAAATTCTTTACTCTTTTCTTTCTGCTAGGTTTAAAAAGTAAGAAGATACAGCAAAATGATAGATGCCTGTCATTTTGATGTTACCCACCTTAGATAAAATACAACGAAGTGTATTTTACATAATTTTGTGTGTGATCTGTGTAGATACATATGTATACGGGTATATACATATGTATATGTACACAGTCATTATTATGTATATATTTTGCCACGTAACGTTTTGGAATTAGCTTTCTATGGAAGTTCTTTCATAACGTGTATATCTTTCTTCTCGCAGTCTTTTCTTTCTTTATGTGGCTGCCCTATTCTTCATTCTTTTTAATGGCTGTTGTCCTCCAGACTAATTTTCTGTAGTGTTTAATGCTTTTAGATATGTCAGGTTTTATTCTGTAAGAGAATTCTTTCTTTTATAAGATCGTGTGTTGGTTTTGACTCTGCCTTTCTCTTGTTTTTGTTTTTTTTAATGCCTGCAGCACATTACTCTTCTTTGTTTTCTTCCTTCACTCTAGCTCTTTCTTTTCGTTCTTAAAAATTCTCCTCATGTATCAAACAACTTTCGTATTCCTTCCCCATCCCCCTGGACACCGTTTTCTTTCTCTGTTTTCCTCAGTTAAAGTGGTTCAAACGTGAAGGGATGGGCTATTTTTGTTCCCCTCTGATCTTGTTTCGTCCTGTCTTCTCTTGAAATTTCTCCTTTACTAGTTCTTCACTATTTCAAGCACGTTTTCTGTCTCCTATTTTCACTTTCTCATCAACTGTCTCTTCACTATGAAAATATCAGCACAGTGACTCCCAACCTGACCATTGGCTTAAAGAGGTATTTCTTTTTCAGTGTCCTTAAGTAATTTTTATCATCCACATGCCCTTGCAGCCACCAGGATATTTTGGCTCCCTGCTCCTTTTCCCAGATACTCCTAGAAGGGATGGGATAAGAGAGAGGAGAAGGTTCCAAGGGGTTCCACTCCCCTGCTCCTCTCCTGATAACAGGTGAAAAGGCATCATCCCAAACCAGTGGGGGTATGCCCACAACCACCCCATGAGCCAGCAACATTCCCTCCAGTCACGTGGAACGCAGGGACCCAGGCATGCTCAATTTGTTTTCTTGACTGCAGAACTTGTTGTTATGGCAACCAGAGGCTGCCTGGGAAGACAGGGCTGGCTTTATCCTGAGTGCCTTCACTCCCAGACTGTGATGATTGAACCCCATAGCAGGAGTTCTGTGTTACCTGGGTGCCTGGGAGGACCCTCCCTGGCTGGGGTCGCAGGGACAGGTGAAAAGATAGACTGTTCCACTGTGTGCTGCTCCCCTATGGAGTCCGGGACCCACTCCTCCTTTCTCTTCAGGGTCTTGCTTTGTTCCTCTCTACCTCTTGTTCCCACAGCTGGAGGTGCCCAGCCTCTTGTCTCCTCTTCTTCTCTGTGGCAGATGCCTCAGGACAAAAACCACAGTCTGAACACAGTAGGCTGTGGATCTCCTGAGGAACTACCCACCCCCCCACCCCAATGTGTTTGGTCTCTTCCGTCACTGCTCTGAAGACAAATATCTTTGCATACTTTGCATACTTTACTAACAGAGAATGCTGACTACTGATACGATATTCTTCTGGTGTGAAAGTGGGTGTCTTTAATTAATTTTAATGACGGATTCTCAAAGGTACATCAGCAAAACAGTCTGATGAAAATGGGGAGGCTGCATATGACCTACCAGGTAAAGTATTCTATGAAAGCTTTCAAACTTTCTTACTATATGATACAGTTTCTGGGAATGTTCCATGACCAAGCATGAAGTACACCTGCCACCCACACATGAAAAAGTCCTTAGAGATCAAGGGGGTGGGCAGGCATTGAGCTAATAATGTGGGATCCGAGCCTCCCCCAACCAACCCTGTGGGCATAGTGCATGCAAACTTTCAGAAGTTGAAATATTTGCAACCCTTGAATGCTGGGTTCAAATTCTCTTGATGTTATAGATAAAGCTACCAAAACCTTTTAAAAATAGCATCATTTTTGATTGAAGTGAAAGAATTATGCCAATAACTTATAAGCCTTGTCTCCAGGGCTGTGTTTCCTGTCTGCCGTGGATATTAGCTTCTTATATTCATAAATGGAAGCATTATCAGACTCCCTATGCACATATGAGTGCCTCATAAGAAAAAAAACAACCAAGATAAAACAGGGAGATTATATAACTATAAAGGTTTGTGTCTCTCATTCGTAAGAATAGTATTTTCTTGTTCTTCTGAACTTTAACATATGTAGATGGCTAAATGTCATGAGTATGTCAATCCTTATGAAACTGAATTGGAGTAAAACTGCTACAAAATTCTTGGGGACAGTTACTGTGATTCAGGATACTCTAGTATCACCTCAGTATCCTGAATCATAGTGACTGTCCCCAAGAATTCAGGATACTCTAGTATCATAGTATCCTGAATAAGAGGTTTTTCAGAAATAGCAGAATCTGATTATCCTTCTTCCTGTTACTTACATTAGCCATTCTAGGCCATTTTCATTTAAATATGAAAAATGCCTACCCATGTAATGTGAGTCCATACCAAAATCCTATTTCCTCCAACTGATTTAATTATAAGTAAAATACTAGTTTGGAGTCGACCGTACCAGTTAGGATGATTTTTTTTCACTAAACACCATTTCTCCTTCTTGTCCTTTTCTTTTATGAATTTTAGCCGAGGATTGGATAGTTGCAAACACAGATCTGATCGATAAGACCAAGTTCACCATCACAGGTCTGCCTACAGATGCAAAGATCTTTGTTCGTGTGAAGGCTGTGAACGCCGCGGGCGCCAGTGAGCCCAAATACTACTCCCAGCCCATCCTAGTGAAGGAAATCATAGGTAAGTGGCAAGGCTTTCAAAACTTTGTCTCCATTTCATGTTATTTGATTTTGCTTTTTAACCCCTTTCTTAAAACCTCCTATTTTGCTGTCCCTCCTTTGATGTATTGTAAATGCCTCCTGGGAGTTAGAAATGAACAAAACAGCTCTTATTTACCAGTGTGGAGGTCAGCTCAGAGTCTGTAACTTGGAATGAGGACCAGCTAGCTAACCTCCCCAGGCTCTGAGCCGGCTCTGGCGGGGCTGCCTGTTCCCACAGAGGGAGCGTGAATGCAGCGGTGCCAACTTCAGCAACGTGGCACCAGTGGGTCTGCGAGGCCAGAGCCGTCTTTATGGTGAGATGAACGCATTATTTGCCCTTTTCAGCATCTGACCTCCACCCTGACGGTGCAAAAGCAATGGCGAGTAAAACCACAGGTGCCTCAGCACAGGTCAAGTCAGAGCCACGGAACCAGACTAGTTCTTTCCGTCTTCCTCACCACCTTGCACTTGGAGTTAAAATCAGACGGCCGGCTTTGCCTTGGCATGTTCTTGCTGAAGCATAAAAATTATCCATTTTTTATATGAAATTTATTGACAAATTGGTTTCCATACAACACCCAGTGCTCATCCCAAAAGGTGCCCTCCTCAATACCCATCACCCACCCTCTCCTCCCTCCCACCTCCCATCAACCCTCAGTTTGTTCTCAGTTTTTAACAGTCTCTTATGCTTTGGCTCTCTCCCACTCTAACCTCTTTTTTTTTTTTCCATTTATTAAACCTTGGTCCTCGAGTACACATTTTTCCTACCTCTATGTGGCAGTGAAATGCAAAGTATATATAAAGACCTCACGCTGCGTGCTATAGCACAGTGGTTGTCTGTAGAAAGAGGTCTGGTACAACTGAGCCAGAGGCCGAACTAGTGACTTTTCTCACACAGTTCCATTTTACTTGAAAAAATGGCCACTTGGCAGGCATTTTTAAGAAAACAAATGGAATGAGCCTGTCACTGTGAAGAAAGCAACTTAGAGTTTTTGTTGTCAGCCTTTCAATGAAAAAATGTGAACTTTGAAGCAAAAATTGGAATTTTGGGAAACTCATATCCATCGCCATGGACTTGACAGCCCTCAACACTTAAAAACTTTTCTCATGAAAAAAATTTTTTTCTCATGAAATAGGCGGTGATATTAATAAATGTAGTTTTTATATTGAATAAGGGAATATGTCAACATTTAGAAGATCTACGTAATGTGGTGAAGTGATGTTTTCCATTAAAAATATGCATGGGTAAGATTTACATTAAAAATGTAAGATAGATTAGTGGATTTTAATGTAACAGAGTATGAAAAGTTAATTGAAGTGGCTTCAGATTCCACGCTGCAGCTCACCTTTAAGAAATCACAATTTATCATGTTTTAGTGTAGGATCAAAAAGGAATATCCATAATTGTCTGAAAAGTTTATTAAAATATTTCTCCTGTCTGTGCAAAGCCAGATTTTCTTCATTTAAATGACTTCAGCCAATACAACACATTACAACAGACTGAACACAGAAACAAATAGGAGACTCCAGATATCCTCTATTAAGTCAGACATTAAATAGATTTGCTAAAATATAAAATAATTCCATTAAAATGTCATTTATGTTGTTATCTTTAAATTAACAACTAGATATTTGAAAAGTTCAGTTTTAATTTCTAATATGGTAAATATTGATAAACCCACATAAGCAGAAGCTGAGAAATTGCTTTTTTGGGAAGGGTCCTTGATAATTTTTTTTCTTTTTCTAAATTTTTTTTTTGACGTTTATTTATTTTTGAGACAGAGAGAGCATGAACGGGGGAGGGTCAGAGAGAGAGAGGGAGACACAGAATCTGAAACAGGCTCCAGGCTCCGAGCTGTCAGCACAGAGCCCGACGCGGGGCTTGAACTCATGGAACCGCGAGATCATGACCTGAGCCGAAGTCAGATGCTCAACCGACTGAGCCACCCAGGCGCCCCGGGTCCTTGATAATTTTTAAGAGTATGTTAGAAAACTGAGACCAAAACATTTGAGAGTTCCTGTTCCAGGGGAAAGAACACTGGACTGGGGGCCTGGATATCTAAGTTCTAGACCATGTCTGCCACAGACAATTGGGAGTGAGTTACAGGATGGATGGATGGATGGATGGATGGATGGATGGATGGATGGATGGATGGATGGATGCAAGAAAGCATGAAGAGCGGGGCGCCTGGATGGCTCAGTCGGTTAAGCGTCCGACTTTGGCTCAGGTCACAATTTCATGGTTCATGAGTTCAAGCCCCGTATTGGGCTCTGTGCTGACAGCTCAGAGCCTGGAGTCTACTTTGCATTCCATGTCTCCCTCTCTCTGCCCTTCTCTCACTCATACTTTGTCTCTCTGTCCATCTCTTAAAAATAAATAAACATTAAAAAATTTTTCTAAAAAAAAGCATGAAGAGTATACATTTTCTTAGTAGATTCAGAAGCCAATCTTTTTAAGTTGAATCCTGTTTCCATCATTTATTAGCTAGTGACCTCAGACAAGAGACTTGATCTTCCTGAGCCTTAATTTGTTCATCTGCAAAATGGAGATAATAATAGTATTTGACAAGAGTGCCTGGGTGGCTTGGTCAGTTAAGTGTCTGAGTTTGGCTCAGATAGCGATCTCACCGTTCATGAATTCGAGCCCCATGTCAGGCTCTGGAGCCTGCTTTGGATTCTGTGTCGTCCTCTCTCTCTCTGCTCCTCCCCTTCTCACACTCTGTCTCTGTCTCAAAAATAAATAAACTTTGAAAAAAAATTTTTAATAGTAGTACTTGACACATCAAGAGTCTATCAGAATTAAATATATTGATCCATGTTGCTGCTTTACAGAGTGTTTGCCACATAATAAGCTCTCAATATGTGTTAGCTTTTATTATGATGATGGTTTAGTTTACTACAGAATCTGGCTGAGTCTCCTTTTCCTTATATGTAAAGTTAGGGAGTTACACGATATCCAAATTCTCTTCCAATCCCAACAATCAGTAATCATCATCATCATCATCATCATCTCCTCAAGTTTATTGAACACCTACTGTTCTCAACCATTAATCCTCACAACAATTGTACAAATTAGGTGCTTTCATCATCTTGACTTTATGGAACAGGTGTCTGAAACCAGAACTACCATGTATCAGATCCAGGACTCAAACTCAGATCTCTAACTCAGAAGTTCATGCTTCTAAGTAGAGCATAGGACTCAAGCCTGACTCCAGGTTCTTTTTTTTTTTTTTTTTGAGAGAGAGGACACAAGTGAGGAAGAGGCAGAGAGAGAGAGAGAGAGAGAGAGAGAGAGAGAATGAATCCCATGAGGGGCAGAGAGAAAGAGAGAGAGAGAGAGAAGCATGGCTCACCCAAAGCGGGGTTCATGTTCACCTCAAGTGGGGCTTGAATTCACCTGAAGTAAGGCTCGAGCTCACCCATTGCAGGACTCAAACTCTCGAACTGTGAGATCATGACCTGAGCCAAAATCAAGAGTCAGATGCTTAATCGACTGAGCCACCCACCCAGGTGTCCCAAGGCTAACTCCAGGTTCTAATCCTGGCTGTGTCACCAAGGGCACATTACTCAACCTCCTATCCTCCTGTTTCTTTATCATAAAGTAAAATAGTACCTATCCTACAAGGTGGCCTTGAGGTTTAAATTAGTCCCTTCATCAAAAGTGTTTAGTCCAGTGTCTGCCACATACTAAGCCCTCAAGTGCTGACACCTGTCTCATCCCTGTGAACCTATGAGCCTTTTGACTTCCTGCTTCTGATGGGTTTGCAACAACATGCTCTAGTATCTTTATGGTGTTTAATTAATGAACATTAATACATAGTGGGCTAGGGCCACCTATTATGTACCTCGTAGCCAAATGGGGAGAAAGTTACTATCCAATTCCAACAGAATTACCTAAATAACAAGTGCTAGGTACTAAAACTTTGTTTTGTTTTTTTCTGGTGAGAAAAGGTGGGCACTCCTATCAGCTAATGTGGTGCCTATGGATCTTTTGTGGAATGTTCATTGCAGAATGCATTTGCTGTCGGAAACTGAAAAATATATATAAAATCCTAAGAGAAAACTTGGTGTTTTTCTATAAAGTTGTTTTAGACTTATAATGACTGTAAAAATAGGAAGTTGCTATAAAATCAAGGATGTCAAGGATAAGTTCTGTTGAGTCAGACTTTGAAAATATCTCTGCTTGAAGAAAGCATTTAGAACTAAAATTACCATACATAATCTTTTAATGGCACATCTAAGATTTTACTGTAGAGACATCAGCACAAGAATATCCCAGTGACTCTCATGCCAGCATGCTTATGTAAGCCTATTTCCAGTGTACTCTACTGATCACAAAATTATGCTGTTCTGCCCTCACTCAGAGCCTCCGAAGATTCGAATCCCAAGGCACCTGAAGCAAACCTATATCCGCAGAGTTGGAGAAGCTGTCAATCTGGTTATACCTTTCCAGGTAATAATTCAGGGGCACTTATTTTCTCTTTCCAGTGCTGGGGTGTTTAAGAAGCAGAGACAGGTACTCTAGCACTTAAATTCATCATGACCCAGGACTTCCTCAGAGGGAAAGTAGATAAATAATGCAAGTGATCTGGGGAGTGATTAAACAATCTCGCGCTTATTGAGAAATCTATCAAACTGATAGATTTTCATTCTGCATGAGATAAATGACACCTAGCTTGGACTGGTCTGAAGACAGGGACTACAGTGGGGCAGAGAGGAAACACCAAGGAGATAGCAAAACAAGAAATGCTTGAAGATTCTTTCTGGTCCTATATATCTGTAAAACTAGTCTTCATTTTAAGTGAAGCTCTCAGAGTAATATATTCAGGAAAACATCATGTGCTTACTTCCCATGATTACCCGAAACCAAAGGAAGAGGGATAACTGAATGTTGAAATCTTGATGCCACTAACTGAAAGATGCAAACACTGTTAAATCATGGCTCCAGCAAAAGATTCTATTGTTTACAAGATTGACCAAGCCTCACCTATAATAATCAGTTTTGGTCTCATAAACACACACACACACACACACACACACACACACACACACACACACTGTACCACCACCCCATTACTTGTCTGACTCCTTTTAGACCCCTAGACAGCACTATTCAATGGAACTTTCTGTGATGGTGGAAATATTTCACAGGTTCAATGTCCAATATGGTAGCCACGAGCCAAATGTGGCCATTGAACACTTGAAATGTGAAACTTGGAACCAGTGCAACTGGGAAGATTAATTTTTAGTTTTCCTTAATTTTAATTTGCTTTAGTTTAAACAGCCTTGTAGTTGTTACATCAGACAGCAAGACTTTAGAATTAGAATTTAGGTCTCTGCACACATTTGAACACACACACACAGCTCATTCAGACCCGGGCTCCCATGACAAGCAAGCTAAAAGACAGCCAATTCCAGTACCAGCACCTGGGGCCTGCAGCTCGAAGAAGTGATTACCTTCTACATAAAGTGTGCGAAATCAAAACGAAAGCCAAGGAGGACATGAGTATAAACAGGGCAGGGGAGGAAGGAGGTAGCTTGACAAGGTTCCTCCCACTTCTCTCCCCACACAGCCTCAAATAAAACCAGGAGTTGGCACTAGGCAGGCACGTGGGCTGGAGTGGGGCTGCTGAATCTGGGCTGCAAAATCTCCAATTTTTGTACCATGTCTACTGCTAATGCTAATCCCAATTCCCACATCTTGGGAGTCTGTGTGTCTAACTTCTGACTGGGTCTAGGGGGAGGAAAGACCATGAGAACAGGGACCTCACAGGTATGGCATCCCAGAGGCTGCTCAGCTGCCAGGAAGGGGGCAATGAGACCATTGTGTCGTGTTCATCTATTTGCAGAACCTCAAGAGTTCTCATGAACATCTCGTTTGATCCTAAGAAATGCCTTGTGAGGCAAGAAGGGCAGATTTCCTTACCACCACTTGACAGGAGAAGAAACTGATGTTCAGAGAAGTTAGGTGACTTGCCCAAGGTCACACAAGTAAATGGCACTTTCAAGAGCAGAGTCCATGTCTGTGGACACTTCCTCCAGTGCCTTTTTTTTTCCACTGCATATATTATCGGAAAACTCTGGTTTTTGTTTCCCCAGTAGTGAAAGCAAATTGTACATTTACAGAAGTGAAACCTGGAACTGTTTTTCCTTATCTTTAACAGTATTGTTCTCCACTTCCCACGTGTAAGTCTAAGCACCCCGACCATTCTTCAAGCTCTGTAGGCAGGGGTTTGATGTGGGTCTCTCACATTTTTTATCATAACCTATCAACAAGCCATGTTAGGAGCCCAAAGGAAGGCTATGCCTTACCTGACTGAATTAATCTTCGGCTCCTGTCTGCAGGGTGAGCCTGGGTCTTTGGAAATCCTAGGAAGTTCCTTTGTAATATAAACCAAAACATGTATTCTTGAATTAGATTATAATCCCCCAAAACTTGCTGTTAAAGCATAGTTTCGGCAGCTAGAAAGAGCAGAGAGAGAATTGTAGACAAGTCTGAAATGAGTGGTACGATGCTGTGGAAATAATATCATGTACATTTAGATAATAATAAAGCACATATGTAGTGTGCAGAAGCTTTAGGAACTTCAGTCTTGGGGCACCTGGGTGGCTCAGTCAGTTAAGCGTCCAACTTGGGCTCAGGTCATGATCTCACAGGTCGTGAGTTCAAGCCCCGCATCAGGCTCTGTGCTGACAGCTCAGAGCCTGGAGACTGCTTCAGATTCTGTGTCTCCCTTTCTCTGCACCTCCCTTGCTTGTGCTTTCTCTCTGTCAAAAACAAATAAACATTAAAAAAGAAATTGGAAAAAAATAATACTAAAAGAACTTCAGTCTTTATAACTATTCTGTGAGATATGTACTGTCATTGTTCTCATTTTACAGTTTGGGAAATTGAGGCAGAGAGAGTTTAAATAACTTGCCCAAGGTCACACAGCTATTAAGAGGTAGAGTCAGCATCCAAATACAGATTCCAGGGCCCATGTTCTTAACCCTTATGCTATGTTATACAGGCTTTGGAGCTAGAGAGACCTGGCGGTAAGACCTGGTTCCAGCACTTAACTTAAGTCACAAGGCCTTAGGCAAGTCACTTAATTCCTTTATCCAAAAAGTGAGGATAATGACATTTATTATCTTGATGGGAAGATGAAGGGAAATAGTAAACCTCATGTACCTATTGTAGTGCCTTGCACACAGAATGCAACCAACAAGCAATGCGAGTATTACTGTTTCTGCCATAGTCGCTGACCACCAGGCTGTCTCCAACCTTGCCGAAAATGGGATCAGCAACTGTCATTTTTTGTAACACTGAAAAAAAATCTTGAAACCATCTGTTTTCCCTCCCCCTCTACTTTTTCCTGTCTTTCTCTTTAGGGAAAACCAAGACCAGAATTAACTTGGAAGAAAGATGGTGCAGAAATTGATAAGAATCAAATAAACATTCGCAACTCTGAGACTGATACAATCATATTTATCAGAAAAGCAGAAAGGAGCCACTCTGGGAAATATGATCTGCAAGTCAAAGTGGAAAAATTTGTGGAAACGGCTTCAATCGATATCCAGATCGTTGGTAGGTTTGGAAGAATGTTCTATCAAAGCAATATTTGTACTAATTGTCCTTGTCATTAAGGCAAGAGTAAGAATTTGTGTTAGAGTGGCTTTCCATAAAATTCTTTTTTTAGAATTAAAATTACATTGGTAAAATTTGTATTTCAAAATACTTTTTTTCTTACTAGAAAAACTAATCATGGAGACTTAGGGCATATATGTTAAAGAAAATTAATATATGTACTTTTTAGTGCAAACCATCTGTACCGCTTCATAATCTAGTTCTCACTTATTCTGTTTCTCAACTCCTTGATGATGAAACTATTTCCTGTTTTGAATTCTGGCATAAAAGACAAAGCAGATTCTGAACATAGTTTAACATGTTTCTTACCACACCTAAATTTTTCAACTAATACAGTTTTAATGGAGAGGGAAGAGTTTTTTTTTTAATGTAAGGAAGATGTACCTAAATAGTTAAACACCTAATTGGTTATTCCTACAGGGCTAGATACTCACTCTCCTGTCCAAATAAATGAATAAATAAGTGTAGGTCTTCTGTCCAGAGTTAGGGTAATAGAGGGAGGATCTCTCACAGATAGGCCCCTCTCACTTGAACTGTTCTGTAATTTTTGCAATGCGAAGAAATGCATTTAAGAGCATAGCTACAGAAGCCTTGTTTCCAGTCCAGTCGTTTTTATTATTATATTTCAGCAAATTTGCTGAAACTAGGAGTTTTCTCACTAAAGGAGAAACTTCCTGTTGGCTGAAATTTCACGCCCTTTAAGCTAAGTACTGTCTTCCTACTGGCTAACCGTTCTTGATTTCTGTTAAGTTGAGGGGAGTGCTGAGGCTACCCTGTGCCCTTGGATCTGGCTGGGCTCCATTCTAATGGGAACCCCCATGGAAGCCCCCACTCTAATAGGAGCCTCCAGGTCTGGAAGAGCACCTTCCCTCTGAAACACACAAAAGGACTTCTCTTTTCCACTTTGCCATGTAGTTACTTTAACAGGTAGTTCTAAGTGCCCAGGACATTGCTTGCACACTCAAAGTGTTCAATAAATAATAATTATTATTCTAGTTATTTTATTGGTTCCAAATTTAACATTGGCAGAGAGATAAAATAAGTTTTCTTCATGCACGTTAAAGGCACCTTTTGGGTACAGCAGAGGAACCCACTCACAGGCTGTGGCCTCCGTGCCGCACACCAAAAGCCAGAGCTGCTTGGCCCAGATGGGCTCTAAGATTTGGAGCCCAGGGTCAGCTTACATTTCCCATTAGGCAGTGTAGCCTTATGATTCATTGCCAGTAGCCTGCTCTTGGAGTGAAGGTTGATGAGGTTTGAAATTTCATTTAAATTTTCCTTTCAAAATCCTTGTCTTTCCATGAAGATAAAAGTCAAGAGTTTCCAGATGAGCTTAGCTGGAGTGCATTCCACTCTCCTAAAGTTTAAGAATGGTGAAAGAAATGTGGGTAGAAATGCAGGGAAGGAAGGGCATTTTAAAATATCTTCCTACAATGAAGTACAGCAGTCCTGTTTATTGATGGAGACAGGTTCCCAGACGTCTGAAACTGTGAGTAGTACCAAACCCTATATATGCTGTTTTGTCCTATACGTACATACCTATGATAAAATTCAATTTATAAATTAGGCACAGTAAGAGATTAACAAAAGTAACTAACAATAAAACAGAACAAGTACAACCATGTACCATAATAAAAGTTAATCTCTCTCACAAAATATCTCACTGTACTGTACTCACCCTTCTTCTGATGATGTGAGATGATAAAATGCCTACATGGTGACATGAAGTAAGGTGAATGATGCAGGCATTGTGACGTAGCATTAGGTTACCACTGACTTTCTGACACTATATCAGAAGGAGGAGCATCTGCTTCCGGATCTTGGTTGTCTGGGGTAATGGAAACCTCTGAAAGCAAAACAGCCATTAAGGTGGGGGACCACTGCATATGTTGGGAGGGAAAATGACCTCATAATGATGTCATGAATTCGTCCTCTAGACCGTCCAGGTCCACCTCAACTGGTGAAGATTGAGGATGTCTGGGGAGAGAATGTTGCTCTATCATGGATACCACCAAAGGATGATGGAAATGCAGCCATCACAGGGTACACGATCCAGAAAGCTGATAAGAAGAGCATGGTAAGGTCTGGCCATCTCTGGTTCAGCAGCAGCAAAATCGCATTTCATCAAAAGTAAAGGGGGGCAGGGCATGAGGTCCTCTTAAGGACATGAATATTTACTTTGCTTGGTTATCATGAGACTAAAACAGTATAAAGCAGCTGACATAGTGCTCAATGGAATTCAATAAATTCATTTGTTCAACAAATATTTAGTCACTCTGGATTCTGACTCAGATTTATATCCATGCAACTCTTTCTCCTTGTAAAATAAATGTTGGATAACATGTATAGAAAGAGACCAATTAGAAAAGAAGGATTCTGAAGAGAACAGCAAGTGCAAAGTTCCTGAAGAGGGAAGGAGCTTATTAGTGTGTTCAAGAGGCAACCTAGTCGGAGTACGATTTATTATTACCTGTATTTAATAGATGAGGAAACTGAGGCTCAGAAAGGATAAATGACTTGCTCAACATCACCATTTTAAATGTTAAAGTCTAGGTGCTCCTGCATCAGAATCCATCCTCTACACCGTACGACTGCCCTACCTGAATGTGAATGAATGAATAAATGAATATTTGGGCACACAATGGCATCGAGCCCCTCTTCCTTCTCATAGGAAGAGTGAAATATCATACTTAATGATATTGACAGGAAGTCTTCAGGCATTTACACTAGTAGATGTCAGTAAGAACTTGTCTTCTTGGATAGCCAGTCAAGTCCAGGTGAACCTGGACGGACTTTCTCACTGTTGACTGAGTTCTAACTGGTGACAGAGACTTAGGGCACCCCTAAGTCTGCACCCCTGTGCTCTGCACCCCTGTGCACCCCTGTGTTTCTGTCTGTCCAGTGTAACTCCCAGGAGATACCACACCATTGTCTCATTGTGGCTACAGATGCTACTCTTCACTTAAATTCCTGTTGTCATTCATAACTTCATAGACATTTTTTTCATTATGTGTGCCAACACATTAATTTATTCTTCATTCACTATATGTTGAGCACTGTTCTAGCTACTGGATCGGGGGGAAAAAAAGGAGCACTCACAATCTAGGCAAGAAGAAAAACATCATAAAACCAAATGACAAAGCAATACAATAAATGCTGGAATAAATTTTGGAATAAAGTGCTCTGGAAATAAAGGAAGTCATAACTACATTTGCCTGGTGCCCTAAAAATATTCAAAATATGGACCACCCGGGTGGCTCAGTCAGTTAAGTGTCCAATACCTGATCTCATCTCAGGTCTTGATCTCAAGGATGTGAGTTCAAGCCACTTTGTGTTGGGCTCTTACTCTGGGCATGGAGCCTACTTAAAAATATATATATCTAAAATACTGAGGTAATGATGGCCCCTAAAAATTCTAAGAAAAATCCTTTTCCTTTATGCACTTTTTATCAGAAAATGTATTTTCTTGGGGCACCTGAAAGCATGTGGCTCAGCTGGTTAAGCGTCCAACTCTTGATTTCAGCTCAGGTCATGATCTCATGATTCATGGGTTCAACCCCAAGTCCGGCTCTGACAGGGCAGAACCTGCTGGTGATTCTCTCTCTCTCTCTCTCTCTCTCTCTCTTTCTGCCCTTCCCCCATGCTCTCTCTCTCTCTTTCTCTTTCTCTCTCTCAATATAAATCAAAATAAAATTTAAAAACATCTAAAAAATGTATTTTCTCAATTAGTGGTACTAAACATCTGTGGTTCTCTACTGGTTGCAAGATAAACTTTGAGACCACTTGGTATGGTGAGGAAAAATTGAAAAGAAAATTACTTGTTTTAGCTTCTCATTCATTCATTCATTCATTCGGGTAGTCAATAAACATTTATTTTGTGCATAGTACCTACTATGTGCCAGGTATTATAATAGGCACTGGAGATACAGGGGTAACAAGAAAAGTTGTGTTTTCTTCTCATCGTGCTGTGTCCATTTCAGTGGAGGAGGTAGACAGGAAACAAGTAAAACAGTAAATATATAATGTAATTTAAGGTAGCAAGTGCTGCAAAGAAAACTTAGCCAGGTTAAGGTGAGAGAGTATAACCAGCACAGAATGGTGGGAGGGTGAACAGTCAGGGAAGAGGTTGAATATCTGAGCAAAGACCCAGAAGAACCTACTTTAATATTAGGCAAACTTATTGGGTGATATTAATTTTTCTCTAGTGATTTAGCATCATCTCTTCTTCAGAATAGATGTTTGCACAAAAATCCTTTTTTAATGTTTTTTTTCAAATTTATTCTTGAGAGAAAGAGAGAGCGGGGGAGTGGCAGAGAGAGAGGGGGCCAGAGAATCCAAAGTGGGCTCTGCACTGACAGCAGACAGCCTGATTTAGGGCTCGAACTCACAAACCGCAAGATCATGACCTGAGCCAAAGTTGGACGCTTAACTGACTGAGCCACCCAGCCGCCCCTGTTTACACTAAAATTCTAAAATCAGATGTTGTTATACAAAAGATAGGTGACAGACACTGTACACTTAGGAAGAAAATATAAAGGTAGGAGTTGACATCTAGGGTATATGAATCTAATGTGTAAATGAAGATTAAACTATAGGGGTGCCTAGGTGGCTCAGTCGGTTAAACATCTGACTCTTGCTTTCAGCTCAGGTCATGATCTCATGGTTCGTGAGTTCAAGGTCCCTCATCGGGCTCTGTGCTGATAGTGTGGAACCTGCTTGGGATTCTCTGTCTCCCTCTCTCGCTGCCCTTCCCTGACTCACGCTCTCTCTCTCAAAAAAAAAATAAATAAATATTTAAAAAAATATTAAATTATACATAATCAAGTATAAGTATATTATAAAATGTTAAATTAAATGTATGTTGTTAGTACTCTCAATATAAAAATCAGTGCTATTTTTCTCATAGTTAATAAAACATCCCCACTGTTTATTCTAATCAACAGTTGGAATAGTTGTGTGTTTTTAGATGATTTTTCTCAAAAAAAATTTTTTTTTTCCTTTAGGAATGGTTCACTGTCATTGAGCATTATCACAGAACCAATGCTACCATTACTGAACTGGTCATAGGAAATGAATATTATTTCCGGGTCTTTGCTGAGAACATGTGTGGCCTCAGTGAGGATGCAACAATGACTAAGGAGAGTGCTGTGATCGCCAAGGATGGTGAGTTAGCAGTGGACTCATATAAGGAGGTTCTGGACTCAATTCCAGTATGTGGGCGTGTGAGGGGTTTCCTTTTGTTTTTGTTTTGTTTTGTTTTGTTTTGTTTTGTTTTGTTTTGTTTTGTTTTGTTTTGTTTTACAGAGCCTTCCCTACCACGATTAAATCCAATCTCCAGCCCCTCTCCCTTCAGTGGAGGTCTGGGGATGGGACTGAAAGTTTGAAACCACTAATCACAGCTGGCAACAAGTCCCCATCCTTCAGTCCAAAGGTCACCTCATTAATTTAACAAAATACCCTTTTATAACTTTCCTCCCTTAGGAAATTTCAAGGGTTTTAGGAGCTCTGTGACAGAAATGGGGCCAGAAGACCAAATATTTACGGTGAAGTCTTGGATTGCGAGTGTTCCTCAAGACACGAACATTTCTAATGTATTTTTATGAGATAAACGAGTTGTCTTGCAGTGCTATTAGTATGTGATGCCGGTCATCACGTGATCATAACTAAGCCAATGTTTCCTGAAATTCACTTTGATATACCAGTGCTTTGGATTACAAGCAAGTTTCTGGAATGAATTATGCTTGCAAACCAAGGTTTTAATGTATTTCTTATTATAAATCACAATATTACAACTGGACATCTGGAAACCCCAGTTTTCAATGACTAGTTGTTCTCAAGAAGACTGGCTATAGAGATGTGGTGAAAGGGAATTCAGAAACTGATAAACACACATTTTTAAATTGTGGTAAAAATGTTTGAGTAAAATGTTGATTTTACCAGTAAAAATTTTTATTTTTATTTATTTTTTAACTGTTTATTTATGTATTTTGAGAGGGGGTGGGCAGAGAGAGGGAGAGAGGGCATCCCAAGCAGTCTCCACTCTGTCAGCACAGTGCCCAACGTGGGGCTCAATCTCACAAACTGAGATTATGACCTAAGCTAAAATCAAGAATCAGAGGCTTAACTGATTGAACAACCCAGGGTGCCCCTTGTTTTTATTTTTAATATTGCATTTTTTAAAAAATGTAAAGTTTCTGACTTCTTTCCAACTTCTGGGCTGTGGGTCTGGATGTCTAAAATCAGAGATAGGAATTTCATTTCCTCATAAACCACTGTCCTTAAAGTCCTCATTGCTCATTGCCTTTATATTAAAATATACTGTTGATCAAAATATTCAGATACCAGATTCTTCTCAGTATTTCTTTCAGTCTCAGATGACCGTACTGACTTTGTGTCCCAGTGCGATTGTCCGTTTGTACACTTCAGAATGAATGTTGTGTGGAATTCACCCATATTTTTACGTTTTTATAAGCTCAGAGGAGTTTTAACCATGAATAAAGTATGCCAAGAATGACATATTCTCAGGCCAATTTGTGTTTTTCTAATGCTTGTTTTTAAGGTAAAATCTACAAAAATCCAGTGTATGAAGATTTTGATTTCACGGAGGCACCCATGTTTACTCAGCCTTTGGTTAACACCTATGCTGTGGCTGGTTACAATGCCACCCTGAACTGCAGTGTGAGAGGAAATCCTAAGGTACCATTTTTTCAATCACATTAGTTAAATTTAAGAATTAGTCCCAAATTCCCCTTTGTTTTAAAAAATTTTTTTAACATTTTTATTTATTTTTGAGACACCGAGCATGAATGGGAGAGGGGCAGAGAGAGAGGGAGACATAGAATCCAAAGCAGGCTCCAGGTTCTGAGCTGTCAGCACAGAGCCTGATGCGGGGCTCAAACCCACAAACCGTGAGATCATGACCTGAGCTGAAGTCGGATGCTTAACTGACTGAGCCACCCAGGCGCCCCCAAATCCCCTTTTTGTTTTATGTTAGACACATTATAATTGCAAATAACAATATAAGTTGTGCTATTGCATCTTTTTCTGGGATAGGGAGGAGAGTGCAGCATTGTGGTGTTGGTGGATAATTAGGTCCACTATTTAAATACAGTAGTAAAAAAATGCTTATATTTCTTTACTAAATAAAAGATGACTGTTTAGGAAAACCCAAAACACCCATTTTAAAAAATACTGAGAGGTAAGGAGATGGAAGTAATATTGTTTCACCTGAAAAATCTGGTGGTAATATTGATTCATCAAATTTTCTAAAATAGATTAAAGCAAATGATGATACTGTAATGCAAGGCAGAATATAAAATGTGCTGTCCTAGGAAGGAAGAGATCATATCTGATTGAAGAGATTTAGAAAGGTTTTAAGGTTTCTTGATGGCATTTGAAAAGAGCAACGAATTAATGAATGTTTCCCATAGAGATATTTTTTTTTTCCTGGTGGCACTGTGGGAAAAGTGCCCTGGAATTTGGAAACATTGCAAAGTGGTATGATTCCTGCATATACCATCAGCAGGAATTAGACGAGTCAAGGGAGAAGTTACACTGAGAATGAGAGGAAGATCCTGAATTCATCTTTAGTTGGAAGTGATGTCGGTACAAGCAGGAATGACCAGGAGGGAGAGGAGACGTCACCAGAGCTTAAGAGAAAGGCCAGAGCTGTGACTCATCCTAGGCATGGGGGTGCTATATTCCATCTCTTGGAGCCGAAACTATAGAAAGGAATATCATTGAGGAAAGAGACTAGTAATCAAAAAGCCAAAGTCCAAGGGGTAAGCCTCAGTGAATGCTCCCATTTGAAAGGACGAAGAAGGATGGAGGGAGGAAGATGATGGTATGAAGGAGACAGAAAAGAACGTCTCTAGAGTCTGAGCAAGGCAAAAGCATATAAGAGGCAGAAGAGAGAATATGGAGAGTGTACATTTACCAAAGGGAGAAGAGAATATGGGAAGGCAGGGGAGGGTCAAGGGTGATCGAATGTAATTCAGAGGCCAAGGAGAATAGAGCCAGCTTCCTGGGTGACTGGTCATTACTGATCTTGCATTATCTGAAGTGGACCCATTCCACTAGATGATGAATAGAGCTCTTTGAGGAGAGATGAAATGGTGAGGAGGCATAAGCAGCCCCTAAAGAATTAGAAAAGAATGTCAGGAAAAGGAAGTGGGGAAAATCAGATGGTTGTGACACCTTATGAGGATTCTCTGAAAAATGCCCAGCAACATACACTCTCCAGGGTAAGTTGACATCAGGAACCTGTAGATCAAATTAGAATGCATCTGAATTCATTTGGGAAGAGAGCCCCAGAGCTGTCTTCTGAACAAGTCTGGCTTGCTTCCGACCTGCCCATTTGTTTTCTTGCCAAGCACCATGTAGAATTTAATTTGAAAGGAACAGTGCTCAAGTAGATGTGGATTCTTCTCAGATATACTTTCTTTCTAAGCCATGCTTTAAAATTTGGTCACTGGCTTTAATGGTCTATTATTTATTATGCTAAATACTGATATATTTTGACTTATTTTCTTCAATCTTAACTTCAGCCCAAAATAACCTGGATGAAAAACAAAGTTGCTATTGTGGATGACCCAAGATACAGGATGTTCAGCAACCAAGGGGTCTGTACTCTGGAGATTCGCAAGCCTAGCCCCTATGATGGAGGCACTTACTGCTGCAAAGCTGTCAATGACCTTGGGACAGTGGAGATCGAATGCAAACTGGAGGTGAAAGGTATGACATCAAAGATCTCATGTATAAACTGAAATGAAAGAAAATCATTTATTTATCGTCCTTACTGCAAAATCCAAATTACATGCTAAAATGTTTGGGGGTGGCAGAGGAAGGGGAGAGAGAATTCTGGGACAGAAGACATTATTACATTCTGCATTCACTCTGATTTGTTTAAATAGACTTATTCTCATCTCTTGCAATTCTTGTTAACTAAATGAATATTAATGTCAGTGGAATGCTAGCATGTGTACAGCATGGTGAGGATGAGTAAAGTCAAGGGAATATGACTTTCATGATATAATCCATTTATTTAAAAAGTCTAGTGCAAAAGCTCATCTAATGAAGCTACAATTAAGGAATTTACACTATTTTTAATTAGTTTACTATTTTGTGAAACTTCTAATATATATATGGGTAAGTTTGCTAATTTAGCATTTAATATTGCACATAGAGAATATAGCATATCCATATTATTGTATTATAATCAGTTGCTTTTAAAATCTCATTAAAAATTTTCCATTTATAGGTAGGTATTTCATTTACACTAGTTTTTAGAAATGCTGCAACTAATGTAAACCAAGAAACATATAAGGATTTATGTGGTAGAAAAGTCTCAGAATAACCTGTCATCTTAATCAATTTTTATAGTAATTGGGTGTAATTTTTATACTGGAGTTTTTTCTTGACAATCAAATGGTACTTTGGGATACCATGAAAACTATAGCTGTCAGAGTCTCTCTTATGAGATAATGGGTGACATGATCCTAATGTCTTTTCTCTTTTTCTTATTATGTTATATTGCTTTTCTGTGATAACCAAAATCTTTATTTTTTCTACCTCTCTGTAATGAAGAAATTATGATTCAAAAGTCAGAAAGATAACTTTGTAAATATCTATTTTAGAAAAAAAATAGTAAATACTTAAGGTATTAATATTAAAAAAGAGGTTTTAGTCTTAAATCTAGTATAAATAAAGACACTTCTTGAAAAAATTTTTTCATAACTTAAAAAAAAGTATTCTTTCTGCTATGATTTCTGTCCATTCTCAAGTAATACAGTATAGTAGATTGATAACTGAATAAGTAGAAATTTTTAAATTTTTTTCTCTCAAATATAAAACAATAATATTCTTACAAAGTGTCAAACATGACTATTGAGAAAGTGTTTACAAATTTAAGCATTATTTTTATCTGTTTATTAGTTCTAAATTCAAACTAAGTTAAGAGTTGCAAATATATCTGGTTTCTCAACCCCTAGCTTTTTTAAAGTATTGTTGCTACTTATGTCTCAATATCCAACAAAATCCAACAAAAAACTAGTACTACTTCTGCATGCTTTGAAAATAAAAGAATGTTGCTAATGGTGTAAAATGATTATTTCATAAATGGTTCAACATTTGGGATCCTCCATAGAAGCAAATAATACTATACAGATAGATGATATATCATTTATAGTAATTATATAGTAAATTATATAGTAACTGAATTTAATAATATAAAGAATGTATCCTAGTACATGAGTTCATAATAAGGCATCAACTGTGGTATATTGGTGAAAACTTTTAGTCCTAAGAGTAAACCCAAGATTGTTTATCATCAGATTGTTATCTGATAATAGGTGACTTGAATCAAGTTAAGCTGTGAAAAAAAAAAAAAAGAAAAAGGTAAGAATGTCAACTGAGAATAAATAAATACTGGTACAAATATTCTAATTCTACAGTGATATATCAAGGACTAAATACCCCTGGACAACCAATCTTCCTGGAGGGGCAGCAACAGGTTTTAAAAGTTCATATCCCACTGGATATTTCTACTTTCTGTTCCATTCCTCTTACATGAAATCGCACTTTGCATGTAAAGCTTGACTTTCTCATTTGCTTTTCATTGTATCTGTTAGCAGCTCATGGCATACAGTGTTTATGCCATGAACAGGAAGGCCAAATTATTCAAGGATATTAATTAATGTAGGCACTATGTTTTGTCAGAAAACTAAGTACTATACCACACATCCCCATAAATAAAGCCAAAGAGCTACATTTTAAGATGACCTCACTGGAGATATCAGATTATCAAAACTTGGGAATCAATGACATTTCTTTAATATTTTCATTTTCCAAATGAAGAGAAATATGATCTTCCTTTAAGATAATTTCTGCTGTAGTTTCCTTAGATTCATGTTGAGCATTTTTAATTTACTAAGTTGTAGGAAAAATATTCTAGACATTTTTGATGAAGAAAGGACACAAATATTTAGAATATTTAGATCCAATATTTGGAAACTTTCATATTTAAGATTTCCAATGAAATATTTACCAATAGAATATCTATGACCTATCCATCTGTTGGACATTTTAGATATTTTCATGGAACTAAAATTATTTCATATATTTATGAACTTGAAAGAAAATTTTGGGTCCCATTACTAAATGTATTAAACAATAAATGAGTGCTATTCTACAAGTATAATTCACCCCCATTTGGAATAATGAATTGAGAAGTTCTTTGGGACTGGGTAAACAACCTGATGTAAACTCTAATGTTGTAAATCTATGCCTGAGTTTACAATTCCCAGAGATAATGTCAGCTTGCAAAAGATGACCAAATTAGGGCTCTTTCTTTAAAGTTTTGTAGATTATACATAGAGTAGCTTTCTACCCTAAGTTTGTTTAGGCCTTGTGTTTATTTAGATCAGTCATATATAATCAGTTCAGAATACAATATTATAGAATATACTAGTTTAATATTTTTATCTACTTGATAATTTTGCCTTTTAGCATTTCAACATATATATATGTACACTAATGCTTTGTCTCTTGTCTCTGTTTTTCTTTTGTTGAAAAACACAATATATATATGTTGTAGGTTTTTTTTTTTTTTAAGCTAATGGTTTGGAAGCTTTTACCATAAATATTCACTGTACAATCAAGTTGGCTTTGCCACCTGATCAGGCAAAGTTGTTGTGCATATTAATAAATGTTTTACATATTAATTATCCTTTTGAAGTGACTGGATCCCTGCCCTTCACTCCATATGCTTCTATTTTCCTACATCTTTCACATGACTAAGGATTAATGAAATCACCTCATCATAATCATGACTATAATTTCATCCAACAAGTACTCAACTTTGGTTTTAGCACTTTATTAATGCTTACAACTTCTCTCTCTCTTTCTCTCTCTTTCCCTTAGTTGTAGCACAGTAAGGATTTTTGAATGTATATTATCATCTAAGGTAAGCTTTCATATGGTTTTGGCATATGAAGCTTATGACTGTCATAAGCCATACAAAGCCTGTGGAGTATGGCATGATTTTCATTCTGTAATCCAATGAAAATAGACTATTTAAAATCTCTAACTTTGTAGTTTTAATTTGTATTTAAGTATCTTGACATTAACAGCTAGTACTTATTCATCACAACAATCTCCTGTTGACATGAAGCAAGTTGTTGAATGCAGTAAAGCATGAATTAATGCATTTAATGTTGATGAAAATGATACCCAAGCATTCTGAACGCTTTGCATCAAGGAATGGACATGTACATAAGCGGCATCATTTCTACCAATATGTGACTTGAATTTTTTTTTTTTTAAAAAGGAGAATGACTTTCCCAAATTTGCATTAAAGAAGTTTTAAGAATGTTCAAATGGCATGCTGTTTTTGCCTGGACGTGAGTTTATTAGCAAGTAGTGAAGCACTTCCTTAAAGGACCATGAATTTTTATAGTTTCATGGGTTCTCTTGTGAAGGGGTACTTTTATTTTATAAATATAATTCAGACACATGGAAGGTAAGTTTGAAATAGTAGTAGGATTTTTCACGTTCAGAAGGCATTGGACACGTTTTACTATTTTTGACAAAATCTTTCCAATTTTTGCACTTTGATAGTGTATAAATAGCCAAAATTAAAGGAGTGGTTCCTTTTTTCTTCTCCACTGTGCTTGAGTTGGAGTTCTTTGTGCTAAATTAAAAGGAACATTAACGAACAGGAAAACAGTTCTCACTGATTCATAACATGGTCTACATCTACTCTGCCATTCAACCAGAAGGCTTAAGTCATCTATAGAAGAATCCCAAAACCCAAAAGAGCAATAGATCCTTTCCAAAACCAGTTAGGAATTTAAACTAAGATGGAATAATAGCAGGGAACAAGAAACTGCTATGGATCTGCCGGGAACTTGCTTTTCCTTCTAGATGCCAACTGCTTTAAATTCTAAATGTACTAAATGCAGGAGATTTCCCAGTAGGACTGAATGAATCTTTGTGACTAACTGGAACATAATTAGTCACATTTCTAGGCAGCTAGTCAGGAAGTAGTATTTCAGTAATTTTTCATGTAGACGGTTTTGACTTGGCCTTTTCCTTTTTGTCCTCTCTAGGTGGTCTTTCCTTCTGCAGGCTTCTCTTGCAAGGCGTACCTCCTAACATAATTGATTCATATTTGCGAGACTTGCAATCAAGCAACCCTGAGGAATACTAAGGGCCTGGGCCCTGCCTCCCTACACTCCACTGCTTTGAAATCTGATTGCAATGAGAAAGCATTTTCTGTTTTCCACCAGCACCCAAGTGTGGTTGTTTTCTTTCCTCCTGATGTTAAAGAAAAAAAAATGTTTGCACGGGATTGCTTAATTAAAAATTGCATACAAAATTTCATTTGAAGTCAACATTTTGCTCATGATTGTCTGTGCTTGGTCACTGTACTTTACAAAAAAAAGCAAGCTAGAAAATTAGCAAAAGCTGTTGTTTCAGTTTAAAATAGTAGGCTGTAAATGCTTTCTTTTTTCCAGAATAAAATGACATAGTACTATATACCACGGTCAGATCTTGAAAACCCATCTTTCTCTTGAAAAGTCACTCTTTTCTTGATCTAACAGATTTTTCTAAGCAAAACAGGGTTGTTTATTTCACACAATCCTGCTTAACACCAGTGGATCTGTACGCTTTTTCCCATTTGTATTCCCTATAAGACAACTTCATAAAGTCTCTCAGACACAGTTTTCTCAACAGAAGGAAAATTGTATTCAATAAATGGTACAATAAGTTTGAAGCACTTATGATGAGATCACACAGTATTCTTTTATGTGCTTGGGGTTGTGTGCGCAAACAGAACTGAGGACAAAAGGCTGGGAGCCAGGTGCCACCAAACTCAGGCCTGACCTTCATTTGTCTCTGGCACAGCCTCCAGGCCAAATGTACCAGAGCTCCTGCCAAAACAGCTAGTCCTAGTGACAGAGAGTTACTGCAGACGACAGAGCGGTTATAGATTTAGAGATTGCTGATGGCATCCATTCAGACTAATGAAGACCATCAAAATCCTAGAAGCTGAGAAACATTTGCAGGAGCGCATCATCTTTTCAGCGCTTCCTTTGACTCTTCCTGCTGTTCTAGAGAAAGTTTCAGTTAAGGGAGTGAAGGGTAAGTAAGTCACCTCACCATTACTGTTTATTCCCTCGCCGCCCCCCATTTCTTCTTTTTGGTCTTTTGTCCTAGGAGATAAATACATTGTGACCTGTAGGTGGGCCCACAGGATCCTGGGACAACATTTTAAAATATCTGCCCTACTTCCTTTCCAGGTTAGAGCTGGGAGGTATGGGGGAGATCACACTCCTGGGCTGACGTGGGTCTCATCAAGGGAAGGAGTGGTGTATTCAGATAGCTGCAGTACCTTTGGGAACAGCAAGAGAAAACTTGGGTTTTTGTCCAAACTATAATGGCTGCCTCTTCTGTTCTGATGAGTTGGTGATCCTGCCTTATCGGTTGTGAAGAATACTGGCTACTACCCCATATCCTTAATCATTGTGAAGCAGTAATGTGCGCAACCCCTATGTAAATACCCATTTTAATCAGAAACTATATTTACACATTATCGACTAAGATATTTTATGTAAAAGAAACCTGGCATCTCTGTAACGTCAAGAAGATCATATCCTTATGTGCAAACCCAATAAACAACTGTCTGGCAAAACTAATTGGTGTGGGCCCCTGCAGCCCAGCTGCTTGGTCTGAACTCCAGGACAGCAACTAAGCTGGTTGCCTAATTCACTCATTGACTGATTTTGCCAAGTCAGGGTCAAGTTTGTTAGGCTTTGTATAAACATTGCCTAAAAGTGACTGTAAAGTATCCTTACAAAATATTGGTTCCCAGTCATGACTCATGCTCTCAAATATATTTTGTACTAGATAATGTTATTTTTCTACATATGACCTCTTTAAGGGTACTCATGCACCACAAAATTCCAAAAAGGAAGAAAAAGTCTATTTTGAAACGACAAAGAGCAAAAAATGTCAGAAGCTGTCATTGCTATTACCTTTCGTATAACTTTGTTCTAATTTTGTTTGAATTTGACTTTATTAAAGAAAAATTATATGTCACAGGAACTTATCAAGAATTCTTTTTGGAAACTAAACATTTATTAAATGTTCTAAAGGATCATATTTACTTACTTACTTTAGAAGAAAGCTTAATGAATGCTTCATCTAAATTAATACAGAAATAGGAGAAAAACCCACTAGTTCCAAGAAACATTGGAACAAGGTAATATATCCTTAGCCACTCATTTTTAATCTTTTGGAAAAATTCTATTCAGCTCAACAAATGAATTATTGAATGTCTGATGTGTACATGGCACTGTGATGGATTCAGCTAGAACCCAATGATGAATAATCCACTTCATGCCTTCAAAGAGTTTATAATGTAGAAGACTAGTAAACAAAGGGGAAGACATAAACAGGGAAGACAGCAGGTGTAAGAGATCCCTATAAGGATTCAGAAGTTGGATAATGTGGTTTATGTATTTGTTATTATCCATGTATGTATCACACTAATGAAGTATAGGCCATGCCACATGACTTTATTTTTCTAAATCAAATTAAAATATGAGCTCTCCACTAGCTAGATGAGCTCTCCACTAGCTAGTGAAATTGAGAAATTCTCTCTGTCCTGTTCGGGGGTCCTACCTCAGGCCCTGGGTCAGCTGGAATATTTTCTGTGCCTAGAAAATGGAGAGAAGGAAAGTCTCTCCATTTTATTCCATACTGGTGGAATGTCTGTGTCCAATCCACTATGGTCCACTCAAAGACTCTGAACTTCCTGGACAAGTGTCGATATAAGTGTGGACCTCTAAGGCCATAGCTTCACTATTTACCTGCTACTTTTAAAGATGTTCTTTGTGGGAACACTGGACAGTTCTACCACTTAGTACTAGCCTTGGACCTGGGCAAGAGGGAATTCTACACTTTCAAGAGCCTCAATCTGGCCCTCCTCCACCCATTAATTCCCTCCACAGGGCAGGAGGGCCACAAAGCCAAGGGGATGTGCCTATTTAGAAACCTTACCACATCCTCCTTGTAAACTGCACCCAAGCTAACTTTTAGGGAATTTGTGGGCCTTTTCCCTGAGTTCAAACCCCCTAAAAAGAAACACATGGCCAGTTTATGCACATTGAGGCTTAAAGGTTAGGACAGAGACACCTGTTTGCCAGGAGGCAGGGGTGTGGGAATGTGACTAGAGCTTGTGCATGAGGTGGGGCATCTGCTCATGTGGGTCTAAGAACCCTCCTGGTGTGGTGCTGGAAGGAGCTAGGATGTAAAGAGTGGGGAGACTGGCAGTGGGTCACCATATTGTAGCAAGTATCTCTGAAGAATCTGACAGTTCTACAATTCAAACCTGGCCTTCCAAGTCATTATGGATTCAGCTCATGAAGACTGGAGAATACAACCAGTTTATTAACCATCCATTAGCTTCATTTATAACTTCTAAATATTTATGTACATGAGCTATAGAAGTTAGGAGTAGCCAGTCCTCAGCATTACCTTGATTCCAAAACCAGACAGACTCCACTAAAAAAGAAGAACTACAGACCAATTTCCCTGATGAACATGGATGCAAAAATTCTCAACAAAATACTAGCCAACTGGATCCAGCAATACATTAAAAAATTATTTACCACAATCAAGTGGGATTTATTCCTGGGATGTAGGGCTGGTTCAATATCTGCAAGTCAATCAATGTGATACATCACATTAATAAAAGAAAGAATGAGAACCACATGATCCTCTCAATAGATGCCCAAAGATAAATCAAGGAATCTATCCCATTTACAATTGCAACAAAAACCATAAAATACCTAGG
The DNA here is from genome assembly GCF_018350175.1 of Felis catus. Classification (NCBI taxonomy): domain Eukaryota; kingdom Metazoa; phylum Chordata; class Mammalia; order Carnivora; family Felidae; genus Felis; species Felis catus. The sequence continues at coordinate 122,042,656 of NC_058374.1, forward strand.
AATAAACCTTACCAAAGAGGTGGAAAATCTACACACTGACAACTGTAAAAAGCTTATGAAAGAAATTGAAGAAGACACACAAAAAATGGAAAAAAAAATTCCATGCTCATGGATTGGAAGAATAAACACTGTTAAAATGTCGATACAACCCAAAGCAATCTACATATTCAGTGCAATCCCTATCAAAATAACACCAGTATTCTTCACAGAGCTAGAATACACAATTCTAAAGTTTGTATGGAACCACAAAAGACCCTGAATAGCAAAAGCAATCCTGAAAAAGAAAACCAAAGCTGGAGGCACCACATTTCCAGACTTCAAGCTGTATTACAAAGCTGTAATCATCAAGACAGTATGGTACTGTCACAAAAACAGACACATAGATCAATGGAATAGAAAAGAGAACCCAGAAATGTACCCACAAACATATGGCCAACTAATCTTTCACAAAGCAGGGAAGAATATTCAATGGAAAAAAGACAGTCTCTTCAGCAAATGGTGTTGGGAAAACTGGACAGTGACATGCAGAAGAATGAACCTGGACCATTTTCTTACACCATACACAAAATAAACTCAAAATGGATGAAAGACCTATATGTAAGAGAGGAAGCCATCAAAATCCTAGAGGAAAAAGCAGGCAAAGACCTCTTTGACCTCAGCCACAGTAACTTCTTACTTGACATGTCTCCCAGTGCAAGGGAAACTAAAGCAAAAATGAACTGTTGGGACCTCATCAAGATGAAAACTTCTGCACGGTGAAGGAAACAATCAGCAAAATGAAAAGGCAACCAACAGAATGGGAGAAGATATTTGCAAATGACATATCAGATAAAGGGCTAATATCCCAAATCTATAAAGAGCTTATCAAGCTCAACACCCCAAAAACAAATAATCCAGTGAAGAAATGGGCAAAAGACATGAATAGACATTTTTCCAAAGAAGACATCCAGATGTCTAACGGACACGTGAAAAAATGCTCAACATCGCTCATCATCAGGGAAATACAAATCAAAACCGCAATGAGATACCACCTCACTCCTGTCAGATAGCTAAAATTAACAACTCAGGTAACACCGATGTTGGCAACAATGCAGAGAAAGAGCAAACCTGTTGCACTGCTGGTGGGAATACAAACTGGTGCAGTCACTCAGGAAAACAGTGTGGAAGTTCCTCAAAAAGTTAAAAATAGAACTACCCTATGACCCAGCAATTGCACTACTAGGTATTTATCCAAAGGATACAGGAGTGCTGTTTCGAAGGGGCACTTGTACCCCAATATTTACAGCAGCACTATCGACAATAGCCAAAGTATGGAAGAGCCCAATGTCCATTGACAAATGAATAGATAAAGAAGATGTGATATATATGTATACACACACACACACACACACACACACACAGTGGAATGTTATTTGGTGTTCAAAAGGAATGAAATCTTGCCATTTTCAACAATGTGGATGGAACTAGAGGGTATTATGCTAAGTGAAATTAGAGAAAGGCAAATATTATATGACTTCACTCATGGGTGGAATTTAAGACACAAACAGATGAACACAAGGGAAGAGAAGCAAAAATAATATGAAAACAGGGAAGGGGAGAAACCACAAGAGACTCTTAAATACAGAGAACAAACTGAGGGTTGCTGGAGGGGTTTTGGGTGGGGGGATGGGCTAACTGGGCAAGGGGTATTAAGGAGGACACTTGCTGGGTTGAGCACTGGGTGTTATATGTAGGTGATTAATCACTGGATTCTACTCCTGAAATCATTATTGCACTGTATGTTAACTAACTTGGATGTAAATTTTAAAAAATAAATTAATTAAAAAAAAAATAAAAGGAGTAGTCAGCCCTGAACCACCTCTGTTTCCTTCCCTGTATCTCCATCCAATTTCTCTCCCACTCCAGCCTTTCCCCACTCACCAAACTCCAAGTCTGACCCTCCATCTCCTTCCTCACTTAAGTTTTATAGAAGAGAATTCTAGAAATACAAGTTTGGTCTCTTTTTCCTGGAAGTAGGAATAGAATCAGAAATAATAATACCAGTAGCAATTCTCCTATGATATTAATTGAACTCTAGATTGAACCCCACATTTATTTTATTTATTTTATTTTATTTTTTTTTATTTTAGAGACAGAGAGCATGCAGAAGTGGGGGAGGGGGCAGAGGGAGAGAGAGAATCTTTTTTAAATATTTTTTTTAATGTTTATTTATTTTTAAGAGTGAGAGAGACCACAAGCAGGAAAGTGGCAGAGAGAGAGAGAGAGGGAGACGCAGAATCCAAAGCAGGCTCCAAGCTGTGAGTTGTCAGCACAGAGGCTGATGCAGGGCTCAAACTCGAGAACCATGAGATCATGACCTGAGCCAAAGTCAGACACTTAACCGACTGAACCGCAGAGAGATAGGAGGAGAGAGAGAGAGAGAGAGAGAGAGAGAGAGAGAGAGAGAGAGTATCTTAAGCAGACTCCACACTCAGTGCAGAGCTTGAAATGAGGCTTGATGCAGGGCTCAATCTTAGGATCCTGGGATCATGACCTGAGCCAAAATCAAGAGTCAGAGGCTTAACCAACTGAGTCACCCAGATGCCCGTGTTTTAGTTCTTATTTTAGCTGGGCCATTAATTACCATCCTTGTACCAAAAATTCAGGTGCTTGCTACATGTATATATTTATAAAATCCTTTGTTATTAAACTTTGATAACTTAGAATGGACTAGAGAAACAAACCACTTGATGAACAACCAACTGCTCTGGTCTGAGGAACCTATGGCCTAGCTGAATATTTTTCTATTCTCTGGAGCAGATTACTAGGAACAAAATACCAGAGAGGCAGCAAAACAGTTAAACACTCCCAGAGAAGTCACTCAGGGTGGCTTGGGGCACTGGCTGACTCTAGTCATGAAAGGAAAAAACATCGCACTCAAGCGCATAGTCCACCATAATTTCTTTCACTCCCAAGCAATAGCTTTAGAAAGCATCTTTCTGTTCTTCGTAGATAAGCACTTACACAGCTATCCGCAGGCAAGAGGCTCCCTCCTTTATTCCTGAACTCTCACCTTCATCCTAGTCTTGGAGCCCATGAAAACATTTTAAAGACATTACATACCAATTTTATTGGCGTGTATATCGGCTTTTTTTTTGTTTTGTTAATGAAAAAATAAATAAATAAAAAAGAACTAGGGGTTACCAGAAACACTGTGGCAAGGAAAGGAACCATTATTTGGACTCTGTAAGGCATCCTTCTTGGGTGATTAGGACAAGGGGTAATTGGAAAGAAGCCATGTTGCAAAATAAACCAAAACTGATTTGGAGTCATGTGGTCATTTGGAAAATTCCAGACACTAGAGACCCAAGTAATGTATCCCCTGAAGTGCCATTGGACAGGTCATCCCAGCCACACTCCTGAGTGTCCACTGGGGGTCATTGTCCATTCAGTTCCCATTCCTGCCCTGGGGAGGTACCGCTGAGCTGGAGCCGGGTTGGGTGGTAGCAAAGACTGCCAGGAAGAGGCAGAGCATCTCTGCACAGGGTGACTTTATTCACTTGTCAATAGCTCTTAGTTAGGGTTCAACAAACATTAGGTAGCAATAGTAGGAGTTCCTTGGTGAGACAAGTTTCTCCATGATTGTTGAGTCCTCATAATAGCAAGCATGGACTCTGAACCAAAGTGTCACCAAAGTAGTAACTCCACTCTCTGAGGAAGTTAAGCAAGAGTGATGGACAGATCAGCAGGAGATGGCAAGAAGGGGCTTGGTGGAGGGCAAGACCAAGAATCAACATCAAACCAGGGGGAGAGAAGGAGAACTAACACATAATTATTTTCATCAAGGGAGGGGAAATCAAGAGCAGTGAGATAAAAATGAAGCCAGAAATAACCTCACAAGGCAAGGAACTAAAGAAAGGGGAAATGGCAAAGAGAAAATCAACAATAAAAAAAAATTTTTAAAAAAGCACCTACTTCTGTGTTTTACAGGCATTATCTCAGCAGTGGTTTCTTAACCCGTCCCCCACCACCCTCCCTATTCCTCTTTGCAGAAGAAAAGAAAACCTTGGACAGAACCTGAGAGCATAGCCTGAGACTACCACCACAACCCCTTGTATGCTTACCCATTGAACTTTATGCACATGTTATATTCTTCTTGTGACATAGGAGTTTATTTTAATACAAAACACTTTTTTATTCCCAGATCTTCTAATGGATGTTGTTCCAGACACACTGTCAGGGAGCTAAAGGTGTCCCAGTTCTTGGAAGCATGGCATAATCTTAGAAAAGCCTCCTCAACAACCAGCAGCCAACACCTTCACGAGGGACCAACAAGTGGATCTCAGTTCCACTGGTGAGAACATTACGTAATGAGTTTTAAATAAATCTATACATATATATGTAATATATATAATATAAAATCAGAAATATAAAATAAAATGCAAAATCTTAAATATCTATCTATCTATCATCTAACTCTTCTTTGTCCTGGAAAAAAACAGCTTTAAACAGAATTAAGTGAGCCAAACTGGTCTTTCTTTTCTTGTCCCTTAACTGCCCCGAGTGCTTTCTCTCTTTGTTCTGCCCTAGCCCCCTTCCACCTGAGGTTTAAAGGGCTTCTTCAGAGCAATGCCTATACCCAAGCCTTCTAAGAGTGGATGTTGCACTTGAAATGTGGTCTTGTGACCAGCAGCATGGGCATCATCCAGGAGCATGTTAGGAAAGAAAACTCAGCACCATGCACTCTCCACATCTCCTCACTTGGAACCTTTATTGTAACAAGATCTCCAGGTGAGTCCTGTACCTGTTCCTTCAGGACAGGTGTGGCTCCAGCCCTCTTTCTCTCTAGCTCCTTATATGGATATTTATTTTGGGCCATTGTCTCTCACCTGCCCAAAAGAAAGTCAGTCTGATAAAAGTGTCCCTCCTAAGGTATTCCTGATAACAACCTAACTTAACACTGACATGTGACCTAAACTGTCACTCCGAAAAGCCCTAACCGGAAGACAGGAATAACTCTTAGGATTTCAGGCATCCTAGACTGCTGAAGAAGGAATTTTTGAGGAAGAACATTCCCACTAGTGCTCCTCAAATCATATTGTGGAAAAAATCTTAAAGCAGTAGGATGTGAACTCAGAAAAGGTTAACAAATTAAAAAGGTTAAAGGATATTAAAAAAGAGTGCTAAGAACTGTCTCTGAGGGAAATCAGTTTCCTTAATCCTAAATTGCTTTCACAATTTCAGATAAAAAGCACAATTACAACATCTCAGGGACTATATTGTGAAATATTGTTTTCTGATTTCGTTCAGGAAATCAAGCATTTGTAAAAGAAGAGAGCAAAGGGTTTTGGCAACCTACTATTAAACACTGCAAGTCTGCTCATGGATTTTGTAAGGTATCATAGTTCTATAAAGTATGGACTTTAAAGTCTCAAAGTACAAAACTATAAAAACATAAATTAGATCAAAGCAAGTAAATGAAAAAAGAACTGCAGAACCATACTAATCTTTATAAATACTCCATCCTATGAGTCTAAACCTCTAAACACACAGCTTGACTCCCTAAATGATAACATTCTGCTACACCCCAAATCTAGCCAGTGATTTCTTTTTTTTCAAGTTTATTTTTTTTATTTTTGAGAGGCGTGGAGGGGCAGAAAGAGAGGGAGAAAGAATCCCAAGCAGGCTCCCCGCTGACAATGCAAAGCCTGACAGGGGACGTGAACCCACTAATGGCAAGATCATGACCTGAGCCGAAATCAAGTGTCTGAGGCTTATCAGACTGAGCCAGCTAGGCAACCCTAGCCAGTGATTTCTTGATTGCAACCCATGCCTTTTTCCAAACCAATGGAAATCAGTGGCTTTTTGAAGCCGTTATATCACAACAGATGCGCCTGATCTGACTATATGAGACTATGTTACCTTTTGTGGGAAGTTGGCTGAGATGCTGAGGAAGGAGTTTTGAAATGTAAGTGAAAGTTACATACACAAAGAGAAGCAGCAGTAAAAAAAAAACAAGATATCCTTTCTCTTTTGGGAAAGAAATTCAGTTTAGCTAAACAATCAAGTAAAAATTTGTGGACCTATTGTACTGTGAATATGTTAAGATGTTACCATTGGGGGAGGGTAGGTGACGAGTACAAGAGACCCCTCTGTATTATTTTTGCTACTTTCTGAGTCTATAATTATTTCAAAATGAAAAGTTTTTTAAAAGTATGGATGTCTATTGAGTGCCAGGTATTGAGGAACACACTCAGTGCAGGAATGTGATCCTGGTACTCTATAAGCTGGGTGAGAGGTAGATTGGTATATAAGTAAGCGACCAAAGACAGAGTGGAATACAAGTACAAAGGCTCTGGTTGTGTGGAAGCAGGAGAGGTCAAACTGGAAGAATGTGCAAGGTCATCTCAGAGAAGATGGAATTTAAGCTGAGCCTTGATTGGCGGGCAATGTTTTAGGGGTAATGAGGGATGGAAGGTACTCCCCAAGCCCAGGGAGAAAATCAGGACATGAGAAAATGCTGGGTGTGTTTGGCAACAGCTAATGAAAGCTGGAGCAGGAGACTTAGAAAGGGAAGTGAGGTTAGAGGAGATATTTGGGAGGTAAGACTGGAAAAGTAGATTCAGTCTTCAAATGCCAAGGTAGGGAGGTTGGACTTTACCAAAGGCATCTGAGCAAGGGAATTCTTCATCAGTTTCAGTATTTAAATAAAACCGTTTTTTACATAATATCTAGAATGGCATAAAATCTACATGATATATAGAAACTGGACAGTTGAATATTGACAAAAATATCCATCTAAGTCCAATATTTATATATGTAATTTAGTAGGTGGCATTTAGCTATGGTTAGCAGTATAGGCTCTGGAACCAAACTATGTGGTCTTGAATCCTGGTTTTACCACTTTTCTAGTTGTGCAGTCATGGCAAGTTATTGAACCTCAGTGGGATCCAATGAAAAAAATCTGCAAATGGGGATGAGAATCATACCTACTTCATAGGATTTTTAAAATATTAAATGAAATAACTCCTGATGCTTAGAACAGAGCCTCACTGGAGCTCATAAATGTAAGCTACCATGTTAGTTCAAAAATGGAAAACTTGTGAACATCAATCACTATGTGATAAACCATGATAATCAAAGGAAGCCATGATTCAAGAGGTGAAATAATAAGAAATCTCTAATCTACTTTTCTTTGCCATTAGACAGGTAGGCCTTAATAGGTCTTGAATTCATTTGAAATTTCCAAAAATTTTCCCCAAAAAACAAGGGTAGAAAGCAGCTTAAGAGTATGAGTGTTAGAGAAAATGTGCTTTTAATTTTTTATTACTTTTACTCCTTTTTGATGATATAATATTCCACATTTGCAAAGAAAAATGATTACACACATATATAAATAAAATAAATACCATGTTCCTACTACCTAGTTTAAAAATTGTGGCTGATGGGGCGCCTGGGTGGCGCAGTCGGTTGAGCGTCCGACTTCAGTCAGGTCACGATCTCCCGGTCCGTGAGTTCGAGCCCCGCGTCAGGCTCTGGGCTGATGGCTCGGAGCCTGGAGCCTGTTTCCGATTCTGTGTCTCCCTCTCTCTCTGCTCCTCCCCCGTTCATGCTCTGTCTCTGTCCCAAAAATAAATAAACGTTGAAAAAAAAATTAAAAAAAAAAATTGTGGCTGAGAGGGGCGCCTGGGTGGCTCAGTCGGTTGAGCAAACGACTTCGGCTCAGGTCACGATCTCGTGGTCCATGAGTTCGAGCCCCGCGTGGGACTCTGTGCTGACAGCTCAGAACCTGGAGCCTGTTTCAGATTCTGTCTCCCTCTCTCTGACCCTCCCCCGTTCATGCTCTGACTCTCTCTGTCCCAAAAATAAATAAACGTTAAAAAAAAATTTTTTTTAAATTGTGGCTGAGATAGCAAAAGGGCCCTTCAATATCCATTTTCCAACCTTTCAGTAATAACAGAAATTATTTACCGGGGAAAATGGTTAGCCAGCTAAAAACTACGTTTCTAGCCTTTCTTGCAGCTACACATAGCCATGTGACCAAGTTTTGGCCAATAGGATAAGAGCAAAAGAAACAGGTAAAATTTTAGGCCACGCCCTAGCAAGGAAAAGAGCACAGCTTCTCTTTTTTCCCATTTGAATTGGTTGGAACTTGTGGTTAGTCATTTTTGACTACAAGGACAAGGGGCAACATCCTGAGGGTGACAGACTAGTAAAATGGACCTCTAGAGCTTGTTTGGAGGTTCTAGCAGGGGAGCACAACTACTCGTATACCCTTGACCGAAGAATGATCCTCCTGTATTGGGGAAGGTTGTCCTCTTCTACAGAGTGCACAGCTTCAGGAGGGATGCACATGGAGCAGCGAGGGAAGAAAGGGACACCTGCCTACCCAGCCAGATAAGCCGAATCAACCCTGGTGATCAATGGGGTGACCGATGTCACAGCCAGATCACCATCACGTCCTAATAAAATGGAAGGAATCAGTGTTCCTGACGCTTTGGAGTTGCCATACCAGCCCAGAATTGCCTGACAATAGGTGAGAGAAAAATACTTAGACCATGGGGTTTTGTATCCTAATTAATATAATTACCAATACTTTGGAATCAATCTGTGTGCCCTTCTACAATCCCATTTCTGGAATTTTATATATCATTTTTTTTTCCTTTTCTTCATAGCTTTTGTCACATATGTACATATTCCTAAATGCAAAGTCATACATGTTTTTGAACTCTGTGTGAATTAAATAAATCATATTATGTGCATTTTTTCTGTAACTTGCTTTTTTTCCATCTCTCAGTATTATACTTGTGCAATTCATGTTAATAAGTGTAGCTATGGTTTATTTTCTACTGCTATATTAAACTTGCTGTATAATATTAAATTGTGTGAAAATACCTCAGTTTATCCATTCAGTATTGGTGGACATTTAGGGTATTTATAGTTGTTGATTATTGTACAAAGATGAATATTCTTATACCTATCTCCTAGGACACATGTGCAAGAATTTCTCTAGGATGTACTCCTGGGTCAGAATTGTGGTGCTAGAGTATGTGCATATTCAACTTTACCAGATAATGCCAGATTATTTTTCAAAATGGTTGTCCCCTCCTATTCCTCCTTGCTAATACTTGCACTCAAGGCCACGTGATTAAGTTCTGGGCTAGTGGGATGCATGTAGAAGTGTTGTTTTGGAATTTTAGAAAAGCACCTTATTTTGCTAGCTCGGCTGAGTGGTATCCAACTTTTTTTTTTTTTTCACTCCCTTTCTCTTTCCGTCTACTTGAAATGCAAATAGGATGGGTGGAGCTCCAGAGGCCATTCAGAACCAAGTGATGACCTTAAGGTGCAAGTCAGAGAGGATGTTAGAGGAGAAAGACAGAAGAGCCTGAGTTCCTGATGATCATGAGGCCACTGCAATTATAGATTTTTATGCGAGAAAGAAATAAACTCTTATTTTGTTTATGTCACCAGATTTTGGGGATTTTTCTTACAGGTATCTGAATATAAGCCCAGTTGATTGTTTTTCTGTTTCTTGTTGATTTTAGGAATTCTTTATATAATCTGGGTAGTAGTCAATGTGGATTTTATTTGAGGGAAATACCTTTTCCTGGTTTATGGCTTGTGTGTTTTCATTCTCCTTTGATGTTTTGATGTGCACTAGAAATTATCTGTAATATAGTTAAATTTATTGATGTGAAAAAGGATTTCTCCCTGGATTTTTCATGGCATTGATAAATTAAAAAAACAGATGTCTCCAAGTTTACTGTACATAAAACCAGCATAGTTAAAAATGGATCTCTGTCATTCTGATTCCTTTCCTGCATTTTCCAGCACTTTTTTCTTCACATGAAAGATTAGGAGGTATATATCCAATGAATGGTTTGGTCTATAGACACCTAAGGCAGGGGTCACCAAACTTTTTTCTGTGAGGGACCAGACTGTAAATATTCCAGGGTTTGCAGGCCCGTGTGGTGTCTGTCACAACCACAGAACTCGGCTTTTGAGTGAGAAAGTAGTTTAAACAATATGTGAGGCATAAACGTGGCCTTATTTGTGACACTGAAGTTTGAATTTCATATAATTTTGCATCAAAAAAATTCCTTTGATTTTTATTCAGCCATTTAAAAATGTAAATACCATACTTAGCCCGTGGGCTGTACTAAAACAGGTGGTGGGCTGTTAGTAGTTTGCTGACGCCTCTCCGAGGTGTCATAATGTGAATCCTGCGGGACAAACTGCATCTGCTGATACATGTTTCTTAACACACTGTCTTGAAAGCAGTCTCTGAGCTTGTTCTATGCCTTAGAAAATTGCATAAAGATCAGAACCAGGAAGTAAAAAAAAGGCAAGAGGGAGGCTTATCTCAGGCTGTGCAATGTTTATGGCAGGATGTCCCCTGTGTAAAGAGGTGCATTGTGAGGTAAGGGGCTGGTGAACTACCGTTGTGTGGCAAGTGTGCTCAGTCCACTGTATAGTGGGAGGACGCTGCCTGGATCCCTGTCCTGTATCGCCAGAGAAGGCTGCGTGTAAAAATGTCCAATTACTGGTACTGGATGCTCTGAAAAAAGGGCATTTGAGTTTCAACCATTCAGTCCCCTTGTTAGCAAGCCTTTTCAAGTCCTGATTTTTCCTTTCAATATCTCGGTCTTTGAACCCACAGCGAGAGTTCTATAGAGCTAAAGGGCCCCTGTTCTTTGGGTTGGAAGAAGAATTGTCTTTGTGGTGCGTTTATCAAGTAGGACCTCTTTTTGGACAGACAGACGGGGCCATGAGGCCGGTGACCCAAGATGTGCAAAATCATGTTCTCACACAACCAACCGCCCTCCCCTCCCGCCAGACTCCACACGCAGCGACGTCCTTCAGTAGTTAGCCAAAGGCCAGGGCACACCCACACCAGGAGAAAAGAGTTGTGCACAAGACCACAGGTTAGAGGAACCAGCCTCTAACTGCCCAGCTAGCGAGGAGTTTTTCCTCACGGGAGCGACCAGACATCCTTGGAGAAGAATCGAACTTTAGAGGCAGGTGCATCAGCCCCTTGGGGAAGTCAGGGCCCTTGCACGCCAACCAGAAAGTTACTGTTGGCGGGACCCTAGTGGTGACCTGGTGGCCAGCGAGAGCCGGTCCAACCCTCCCTGACACCTCGCCGGACTCTCCCCAACCCCTCCCCCAGGTCCTCTCCCCGGAGGCCCCGCCCTCACTCCACCCCCGCGGTCGCACGAGCGGCCGGGCCGCTCTGGGGGCGGGGGCCCCGGGACCTGAGGCGGCCCCGCCTGACCTCGACCTCGGTCGAGCGAGCCCGACCGGAGAGTCCCACCCGGCAGCCACAGGCCCCGGTCCGCAAGCCCCTCCCTTCACCTCTCCCCGCCCTGGCGCCGGGCACGGGCCGCGCTCCCTCGAAGCGGCAGGGCCCGCAGGCGGCCATGGCGGCGGGCGCCGGGGCCAGGCCGGCGCCGCGCTGGCTGAAGGCGCTGGCGGAGCCGCTGAGCGCGGCGCAGCTGCGGCGGCTGGAGGAGCACCGCTACAGCGCGGCGGGCGTCTCGCTGCTCGAGCCGCCGCTGCAGGTTTACTGGACCTGGCTGCTCCAGTGGATCCCGCTGTGGATGGCTCCCAACTCCATCACCCTCCTGGGCCTGGCCATCAACCTGCTCACCACGCTCGTGCTTATCTCCTACTGCCCCACGGCCACCGAGGAGGTAGGGCCCACCTCCTGCCCGGCCGCGGAGGAGGGACCCCCAACTGCTGTCCCGGGAGCCCCGACCCCCCCGCCCGAGCCCCGCCCGAGATGCCCCGCCGTCCCGCAGCTGGAGGTGCCCGGGAGAGCCAGGAGACCCCCGCGAGGCTGAGCCTCGGGGGTGGGGGGTGGGGGTGGGATACCGCCACTGCCCCGCGCTGCGTCCGCCCTGAGACTCCCCGGGCCACCTGGAGGCTATCGCGCCGCTACCCTAACCCTGCGTCCACCCCGAGCCTCCCGGGGCGGCGGAGGGGTTGTCAAGGTCACTGCTTCAACCCGGTATGCACTCAACCTCCCCCGGGCCACAGCAAGCCTGCCTGCCCGGCCTCCATCCCATCCGGCGCCGAGCTGTGGGATGGACAAGCTGTCGGTTACTTTGCACACTGGGGACTGAACGCCCCCAGTCTCCGTCCTTCCTGTCTGGCACCAGGGCTTGAGGTCGGGTTGTCCAAGCCGGATTTACCCTTTGGACACTTTTATAATCGTCTGTTTCTCACGGTTGTGCTAGTGATCCTGAAATTACTGGTAGCACTGATCAAAGATAAGTTACTTCCAAGAGGTAACTTCCACTTTGCCTCATTGACCTGCAAAACAAACTAAGGTATTATTAGCAGGCGATAATCCTTATTATCACGACCCAGGGGTCACAAAAGCCAACAGATTTTGTTGGCAATGCGTATTTGACATATATCTGAAATAAGAGTAAAAAAAAAAAAAAAGTAGATAACGTGGGCTTTGGACAAGTGTTAATCAGAAGCCCCCTTGGGCTCAGTGTGGATGGGGTAGGAGGCAAAGGGGGTTCACTCCCATTCGTAGCTTTAAGGCATAGTACATGAGATAAGTATCACATTGCACATTCTGTGACACAGCTTTCTTGTCTTTTTTTCTCCAAATAGTGAAATCCCTTTTATAATCCTATTTGAGTATAGGTTCTGTGGGGAATTAATTCAAGTTGAAATTGGATAGCAGGAATACAATGGAAATATTTTATGCCTTCCATACTATCCGTCCATTAAAAAAATATTTAATGGAGCCTACATTTTAAACATATCTTGCCAATTGATGGTTATGTTTATTACATATGAGTTCTTGGCAGATGTTTCCATTGTTATTCATTTCCATATTGTTTGCAAAAAGTAAGTTTCTTTAGTTTTTCATTTTTGCAGTCTGTTTGCAGAATTTCCCAGAGTTGGTGCACTGGATTTACAAGTGGAAGGTTTGAGTTCTCATGGGGCTCCACAGCATCATAGAGATAACTGCTGGTCAGTTTTCCCACATGTGAATTAGAAAATCATACTTGCCAAACCAATTTTATAAGGACACAATGAGAATTAAATAATACATTACCTGCAGATAAATGTAGAAAAAGGTAGTTTGCCCAACAATTAAATATATTACTCAACACATTAAAAATACCACTGTTATTAAAAATGTCCTGAAAATATATAATAAAATTTAGTTTTTATTGGGCCTAGATTTGGCTAACCGCATTTGGATGTTTCTGATACTTGCCAATTAAACTGTGAACTTGTCAATATTATTAACTTTAGAAGCATTTGTTGAGCACTTACAAAGAGCAGGACACATAAACAAGTCTAATAGATTATGTTTAGGAGGGTCAAGAGGGGCTTGATGGAAGAGGTAAAATTATGATTAATTAATTTTAGGCTTAACTGCCTTTAAAAAAATGGTGATGGTGGGGGGAAATCTCAGACACTTAAAAAAAAAAAAGTGAAAAAATCAGAATGGCCCTAAAAGGAGGCATAAGGGTTAAAATAATAAGGTGAAACTGACAAGAATTTCTGAAATGTAAGTCATTAGATCCTGTAGGTGCTTGTAAGAGGCTGAAGCAGTGAGGGGAAAAACCATTATAGGATTGACATTGTGTATTTGGTAAAATCTCAGCAATAGCAGGAAAGAAGCACAGTAGTTCAGGCTGTTTTGCTTTCAGGTCACAGAACTTGTATGACAGGCCCTGACAGGATTCAGATCTAAGTCAATCTGACTCCAAAACATATATATATATGTATATATATATGTATATATATATATATATATATACATATATACATATATGTATATATATATATATGTGTGTGTATATATGTATATATATATGTGTGTGTATATATATATATGTGTGTGTGTATATATATATATATATACACACACACATATATATATATATATTTAATATATATTATATATATATATTATACATATAGTATATTTATATAATATACATATTCAGATCTAAGTCAATCTAACCCCAAAACTTTCATTTATATATATGTAATATATATATTATATATTATATATATTATGTATTCTACATAGATATATATATAATATATAATATATATATATAATCATTTACCACCACCTTCTGGTCCAGAGTTCCTGCCTTTCTGTATGTGGTATGCAGGAAAAATTCCTTGTGTTTTATATGAGATTTATCAGGTATGTAAAGTGCTTTTACATCAATTGTGGCCTTTGTGTTTTATGTCTACCCAAGGAGGTTGGCAAGTTTTTTCCCTTCCTACAATAGCCTTACCACCATTCTAGCATTTCTTCTATCCATCCATCCTGAAGTAATAGTAGTATATACATTTTTATTAAGAGAAGATTGAGGCCCAGAGGGTTAAGTGACTTTTACCTGGCATGGAATGTGTTTTCTGATTCTTAGTCTTAAGAATTATTAGTGCTTTTTCAAACTTGACAGATTGCTTCCAGAAAGGCTCAGGGAAAATACATAAGGTTTTTGGATTTAGATACTTTGGTTTATGTACCCATATAGGATGTAATCCTACCCGAATAGGATTACATATATGTAATGCTGACTACATTATCTATATTAATAATAACACTTCGTCTAATTTTTACTACTGTTAATTTCTAGGCCATAAGTAGGGATGAAGGGAAATTAATAGAAAAAAATTAAGTGATTTATATTAAGTTCTACAGTGGTGTTCTGAACTGCATATCATGTCACTGTTTCTATTTTTTTATTTATTTTATTGCTTTGTATAGCTACTTTTTTTTTTTTTTAATGTACTCTCAAGTTAGTTAACATATAATGTAGTCCTGGCTTCAGGAATGGATTCCAGTGATTTATCACCTCCATATATAACAACCAGTGCTCATCCCAACAAGTGCCCTCCTTAATGCCCGTCACCCATTTTTCCCCCCCCTCCATACCCCCTCCCCCATAAACCCTCAGATTGTTCTTTGTATTTAAGAGTCTCTTAATGGTTTGCCTCCCTCTCTGTTTTTATCTTATTTTTCTACCCTTCCCTTATGATCATCTGTTAAATTTCTCAAATTCCACATATGAGTAAAATCATGTGATATCTGTCTTTCTCTGACTGACCTATTTCAC
The DNA here is from genome assembly GCF_018350175.1 of Felis catus. Lineage (NCBI taxonomy): Eukaryota > Metazoa > Chordata > Mammalia > Carnivora > Felidae > Felis > Felis catus. The sequence continues at coordinate 122,057,745 of NC_058374.1, forward strand.
GTAGAATAATACCTTCGAGTTCCACCCACATTGTTGAAAATGGCAAGATTTCATTCTTTTTTTCACTGTTGATAGTATTCCGTTGTATGCATATACCACATCTTCTTAATCCATTTATCAGTTGATGGACATTGGGCTCTTTCCATGATTTGGTTATTGTTGATAGTGTTGGTATAAACATTGGGGTGCATATGCCCCTACAAATCAACACTTCTGTATCCTTTGGATAAATTCCTAGTAGTGCAGTTGCTGGGTCGTAGGGTAATTGTATTTTTAATTTTTTGAGGAACCCCCACACTGTTTTCCAGAGTCTCTCACCAACAGTGAGTTTGTATTCCCACCAACAGTGCAAGAGGTTCCCCTGTTGTTTCCTGAGTTGTTAATTTTAGTCACTCTGACCAGTGTGAGGTGGGATCTCAGTGTGGTTTTGATTTGTATTTCTCTGATGATGAGCAATGTTGAGCATCTTTTCATGTGTCTGTTTGCCATCTGGATGTCTTCGTTGGAAAAATGTCTATTCATGTCTTCTGCCCATTTCTTCACTGGATTATTTGTTTTTCAGTTGTTGAGGTTGGTAAGTTCTGTATAGATTTTTGATGCTAGCCCTTTATCTGATATGTCATTTGTAAATATCTTCTCCCAGTCCGTCAGTTGCCTTTTAGTTTTGTTGATTGTTTCCTTTGTGGTGCAAAAGCTTTTTATCTTGATGAGGTCCCAATAGTTCATTTTTGCTTTTATTCCCTTGCTTTGGGAGACATGTCAAGTAAGAAGTTGCTGTGGCCAAAGAGGTTGCCGTCTGTTTTCTCATCTAGGATTTTGATGGTTTCCTGCCTCACATTTAGGTCTTTAATCCATTTTGAATTTATTTTTGTGTATGGTATAAGAAAGTGGTCCAGGTTCATTCTTCTGCATGTTGCTGTCCAGTTCTCCTAGCACCATTTGCTAAGAGACTGTTGTTTTTTTTTTTTTTTTTCCATTGGATACTCTTTCCTGCTTTGTCAAAGATTAGTTGGCTGTATATTTGTGGGCCCACTTCTGGGTTTTTAGTTCTATTCCATTGGCCTATGTGTCTGTTTTTGTGCCAATACAATAGTGTCTTGGTGATTACAGCTCTATAATACAGGCTAAAGTCTGGGATTGTGATGCCTCCAGCTTTGGTTTTCTTTTTGAACATTACTTTGGCTATTCAGGGTCTTTTGTGGTTCCATACAAACTTTAGAATTGTTTGTTCTATAGCTCTATGAAGAATGCTGGTGCTATTTTGATTGGGGTTGCAGCCACTGTGTCTGTTAAGGAACTTTCCACTCCAGCCAAATTGAACTACTTGCTACACCAAGGATTTCTCTTTGTTTTGTCCCTCTCTTTTCTCCTTCCTTTTCCTTCCTACTGTCCTGTTTCCATCTGTCAATGCCCAGTTCTAACATGACTTCCTTATGAAATTTTTCTTCCTTCTCTGGAGTCAAATCAACCACTTAATCTTCTTTCTTTCTTTCTTTCTTTCTTTCTTTCTTTCTTTCTTTCTTTCTTTTTAATTTTTTTTTTCAACGTTTATTTATTTTTGGGACAGAGAGAGACAGAGCATGAACAGGGGAGGGGCAGAGAGAGAGGGAGACACAGAATCGGAAACAGGCTCCAGGCTCCGAGCCATCAGGCCAGAGCCTGACGCGGGGCTCGAACTCACGGACTGCGAGATCGTGACCTGGCTGAAGTCGGACGCTTAACCGACTGCGCCACCCAGGCGCCCCTCTTCTAAACTCCAATAAAAACTACAATAACAACTAACATTTACTGGGTATTAACTGTGTACCAGGCATTATTTTAAGGTGCTTTAGCCTGTTTTCTCATTTAATCCTCTCAACAACTTTATGAAGTAGTACTATTATTATCCCCATTTTATAGATTATGAAACTGAAGGGAATTAACCTCTTCTATGTAGGTAGCTTTAAAAAAATTTTTTTTAACGTTTATTAATTTTTGAGAGACAAAGTGCAAGTGGGGTTGAGGTAGAGAGAGAGAGAGAGAGAGAGACAGAGAGAGAGAGAGACAGAGAGAGAGAGAGAGAGAAACTGAAGCAGACTCCAGGCTCAGAGCTGTCAGCACAGAGCCCCATGAAGGGCTCTAACCCATGAACCATGAGATCATGACCTGAGACGAAGTCAGACACTTAATCCACTGAGCCATCCAGGAGCCCCATGAGTAGGTAACTTTAAATGGAGACCAGCTTTCCAAGCTAGAAAGCTATGCTTCAACCACTGGGTTTTGTAGGTTTCCTGTGGAACTTCTCCAATTTTTTTGCTTATGTGTGTCCTTACTGAGCAGGACAACCTACCAACTTTAAAGTTCAGAGATTGCCCATTTGTACATTCTGCACTGCACAGCACCTTGTATAAAGCAGAGGCATGGTAAATATTTGCTAAATTATTGACTGCATGAATGAAATGTCATCTTGGGAGGTAATGTTTTTCTACTCTTATTCAGTTCAAGCTGGTCTTGGAATAAATACTTATCAGTTTGGCCTGGGAATTTTAAGAAGAGTAAGCAAGAATTAGGGCTACTAGAGAAAACAGAAATTGAATTGCCCCCTCCTCATCTCGATGAAGCATTTCTATCTGAATTTTACTCTGTATGGAGTCCTTGGCCCCCATTCCTTGCTACCTAATCCTAAAATAGGATCACAGACTTCTACATAAGGGACTTTAGAGCTTATTTAATGCCATTCCTACATTTATATATAAGAAAACTCAGTGATTTGAATCTAGTTCTTTAGGCTCCAGCCTAATAACATTCTTTATCACAAAACACCCATACACTTACTTTTGACTGGTATAAAGTGTGGCTCCATTCTCTTTTAAGCTTACTTGAGTAAATGTCGGAGACACATCAGTGTCTCAGTTAAGAGTAAGAATTATAGGGGTGCCTGGGTGGCTCAGTGACTCTTGATTTCAGCTCAGGACACGATCTCACGGTTCATGGGTTCAAGAACCATATCTGGCTCTGCACTGGTTGTGTGGAGTCTGCTCAGAACTCTCTCTCTCTCCCTCTTTACCTGCCCCTCCCCCATGTGGAGACGCTCTTTAAATAAATAAATAAGTAAACAAACAAACATTAAACAAACTTAAAAAAAAAGAGTAGGAATTATAGCAGATAGGTACCTATTGGTCAGGGAATTAATACATTTATTTTATTTGTGATGATAAAAAGTTGAACCAAAAAGGAAGTTTTTCTGAAGAATCAGAAAGACTTTAAGAAATGGTTTATTCCCTCTATAAATAATTCAGATTATAGTTGCCTTTGCTCTGTAAAGGGTTATTTGTTGGGGAATATTAAGAAAAGGAAAATAATCTTTAGATTCCTATTCAGACTTTTTTTTTTAAAGGTTTTTTTTTACGTTTATTTATTTTTGATAGAGAGACCGAGCACAAGCAGGGGAAGGGCAGAGAGAGAAAGAGACACAGAATCCAAAGCAGGCTCCAGGCTCCGAGCTGTCAGCACAGAACCTGACGTGGGGCCCGAACCCACAAACCGCGATATGATGACCTAAGCCGAAGTCAGACTCTTAACTGACTGAGCCACCCAGGCTCCCCTAGACATTTTTTTAATTGGGTTTGGTTTCTTTGAAATCTAGTGTTTTCTTTTTTCTTACTTATCTCCCTCTTTTTTTTTTTTTTTTCTTAATTTTAACCAGCTCAATAAAATCAAGCATCATTTATTAAGGCAGGACTCTTGTAAGGGAGTGGCCTCCCTTACTAAAACAAAATATAAACTCCAATTCCTTTCAGGATTTGAAAATTCTAGAATCTGGACAGGGACTAAAGTGAGGCAAGCAAGTACTCAGGCCTCAGGATTTAAGGAAGCACATGTATGATCCTGGCCCTGGGGGTAAATGCAAGCCTCTGCTTCTGAAGCCTGGATGCCTCACTTTCCTCAGGGTAGAAGGAGCTTCTAATTGCCTTGGGGTTTATCCCTCTGATTCCTAAGGCTTGCCTTAACTTGATTCCCAAGGTATATAAGCTGTTCCTGTTTTAGACTTTTGACCTGGGCAGAAAGGCTCTGACCACTTGGGTTTTGCAAAGTTAAAGAACAGAGCAGATGTTAAAGCACCCAGTACAGTGGATGTTGATAGATCTGACCCCAGGGAGTCTCTTCATATCCCTCCTCCTTCTTGTTCCCCTGAGCACAGTGAGAGGCTGGCATTTTCAACAAGAACTCTAGTAAGTACTGAAGAAGGCTTAAAAAAAATAGGGAAAAGAAAAAGGACTATTCCCCAAAATATGAAAAGAAAGAAATCTACATTTCAAAGTACAAATTTCTGATGTCATGAAAGAACCCTTTGGTCCCAAAGTGTTGGTTGAACTGCATTTGTATAAGCTGCTGGCTTTCCTTCCCCCATTTTATTACCTGCTTCATTCCCTGAAAATAGGTATACTCTTCTCAAATGCTGGCCCCTAATCAGAGCTGAGGCCTGAAGGTCTGGGTTGAAACCAGAAAGCCCCCAAGGCCCTTTCTGATTGGCACTGAGAATGATCTTACCCTTGCTGACCACCAACTGCTTCTGGAGCCTTGGAAGCCTCCCTTGGGAGCCCTCCCTCTGTAAACAAGGAAGTGCTCCACCAGCCAGAGGCACACAGTAAACAGTCTCTTAATCCTCCTTAATCACTGTTAGAACAGTGTCAGACTAGTAGTCTGTTAGAAATTCCATGAATTTTCTTTTAAAAATCCACTTTTTAACACCACACTAGCATTACATTTTTCCACATGTGCATGATCTGCCTTCTAATTTTCTTTCTTCCTACCTCTTATAAACGCACTTTTCGTTTTTATGGAGAGAGAGGTCAGTTGCTCTTTTGATAATTGAAATCTCCCTGTTAGCATCTGATCCAGTTGTTACTGATTATATAATACCTTTTGCATATGTGTCATCTCACACCCAAGGCCATTTAAAGCAAAGAGGTAATTTTTTCAAGTATAAAAATTTATATAAATAAGCATTATATAGTTCCAGTATTTCCTAGATTTTAATTTGGGAAGATTTTTACTTTTGTGTATTACCTATATATACTATTTTTTATTTACTATTTTTCTTTCCATCAGCTTTAAATCACTTTTTAAAGACATGGACTCGTTCTAAGCCTTAATATCTATAAAGTCATAGATTTGACAGCTATGCTAGCTATTTTTCAAATATGTTAAAATATTTCCAAAATATATTAATATAAAGTCATAAATATCAGAATGAAAAGTTGACCCATGAATCATCTAAAAGTGTCTTATGTAGTATCAGTAATAACAATAACAGTAATTAAAATTTGCTGAGCTCCTTCCATATGCTGGGCCCTTAACACTTTCCGTATAATTCTTTCTTTTTTTTTTTTTTTTTAATTTTTTTTTTTAACGTTTATTTATTTTTGAGACAGAGAGAGACAGAGCATGAACGGGGGAGGGTCAGAGAGAGAGGGAGACACAGAATCTGAAACAGGCTCCAGGCTCTGAGCGGTCAGCACAGAGCCCAACGCGGGGCTCGAACTCACGGACCGCGAGATCATGACCTGAACCGAAGTCGGCCGCTTAACCGACTGAGTCACCCAGGGGCCCCTGTAATTCTTCCTTTGATCCTCACAGTGAGACAGGAGCAGTGATTATTTTCATTTTTCATAAAGGGAGACTGAGGCACTGAGAGGTTAAGTAACTCATCCAATTCATTCAGCCAGTGATGAAAGCAAGGATCTGGGTACAGGTAGAGTCTGGGACTCCACACTTCTAACAGGTGTGCAAGAACAGCCCGGGGCATGAATTCTTCCCTTTGGAAACTGTTTTACCTGATAAGGAACAATTAGATCATCTAGTTATTTTAGCTCCTTGGTATGGACAACAGATTTTAAAAACAGACAACATGTCTCATATCCTTGAGAGGATTATATTCTAATATGAAAGATGGGACCTTGGAGACTATCTAGTCTAGCATTTTCATTTACAAAAGACCTAAGGATGTGTTCCAGAAAATCAAGTATTTTAAGGTCCAAGCTTGTAAGTGAAGTTTGTCCAGTGAGCAGAGATGTGCTCACCAATCACTTTCTAATAAGTCTTTTCTTCCTTTTCCTGATTCGTGTGTGCTTATTCAGATGCATGTATCAAAAGAGGATAAATTGGCTTATATGTGAGTGTTCCCTCTGACCCAGAGTTATTTTTAACGAGAACAGTTGCCATATGATCTGGTTCAGAACCCTGGTTTCTCTAATTATAAAATGAATAATAGCATCCTATAATTTAAGTAACCGAAAAAGTAAAATTTCCCACTTACTTTTATACAGCTATTTTTTAGTGGTGTTACTGAAAAGCAATTTAAATTTATTAGTGCTTTAATTAAATGACTAAGGGTTATGATTGATTCTTAGTAATTATTTTTGTTTTCTAGAATAAACTTACATAATAATTTTTAATGCAATAATGCAAGATTCATCATTAATGAAGTTATTACTTAAATTGTGATATAGCCACATCATTGAATACCATGTTGTCATTTACAAGAGTAATGTAGGTCTTCATGGTTTACCTGAAAAGATTCCTATGACATACTGTTAAATTCTGATCCTAAAAGATACAGTAGATATTATGAAAATTACAGAATTTAAAACTTTACACATTAGGAGTTTAATATTACCTGAAGAAGTTCTACTTTGGGGAATGGGTTCCTTCTGTAGTAGTTTTTTGATAAATTGCTTATGACTTTATAATGCATAATCTAAGCCTGACTTTTCCATGCTTATGTTTAAAATTTTTGAAAATAAGTTCACATGAAAACCTGAAATGAATTGGGGTGGCTCTTGTAGATCCTCCTTACAGAAGACCCAGAGTCTTCTGTAATTACACCTGTTTTGAGGACTCCTGGAAGGAAGGGTCATCCTGTTCCTGGCCAGTGCATCTCTAACCTGGAGCTGGTTTTGCAGAGATAACAGTTTAGAAAAGAAGATGACAGTTTGCAGCCTATTTAATAGCTTCCAGCTTGGGGTAGAGGTGATGACAGCAGGGAAGAGAGAAGGTAGGTTAGGTCCCTGTGGCCTTGGGAAGACTGGAAAGGAGTGAACCAGGTACTGGGGACCAGTGTGCCTTTCTGGGCTTAAAAGGAAGGAAGTGTCACATGGCTCACAGCCATTTCCTAGGGCTCACTGCACTTGAAATTGGATTGTGTGAGCAAGAAAGTGCTTCTTAGCAGGTTTAAAGAAATAGGTAGTCAGTGAAGTAAGAATTCATGTCTGTGCAGCCTGCAGCCTGATGGATCCCATAGCCTGGGGAGGTCGGAAGACCTGATTCCTGGACCATCTGGCCATTCATCTGGATGGGACTTCGTCATCCCTTCCTAAGTTTTACTCTCCATCTTTAATAAAGAGAACATGGTAACTGCCCTGTCTCTGTGGATTGCTGTATCAAATAAAATAATGCTGAAAAATGCCCTTTGTTGTACTGTTTTAGATAATGTTATTACCTTTCCAATCTGATCTCTTGGTCCCAAAACAGGGATCTGGTCACTGACTCATGAGTAAACCTTTCATTTTCCAGGCCTCAACCTTCGTTTCTGCAGAGAGTCCCTCCCTCTTTTTCTTGTCTAAATTCCCCTGCACTCTTACCTGTTTAAGCTCTAAACCTTTAATTCTTCTAGTATCCTAATGAAGTAGTCTTAAACTAGTGAACCAGTCTTCTTTTATTTTTTCCAAATGAGGGGCAGAATCCACCCCCAACTGTCATGTCCAGGAGTGAGCAAATTTATTTCAGTATGGATTTCCGTTAACACCTTGACCTTTCAATTTGCCTGTGGCCAGTCTCCCAGACCAGAGGTCAGAATTAAGCTTTTAATGCTTAATTGGACCTTGGCTCCAGTTGTTTCAGTATAAGAAGGTTCTGGGCATAGAAGGGAGAAATGGAATACGTCTCAGGTAGATGATGCACTTTGAGAAGTCTGTCATTTAGGGGGAAAGTATTTGGTGGAAAATAGATGATAAAAAAGTGACTTTTTATGTCATTCCAGAAATTTTAATAATTTCAAGTTTCCAATTTTACGTAGATTTGAAATGTCACTCCTCTCTCCTTTGGTTTTCAAAATGAAAACAATATAATTTTTCATAGCAGGAAAAAAATGGGTAAGAATTTGCTTATTTGAAAAGTCACTGGGATTGTTCTCTGCAAAACACTTTGGGATTTTTCAAAAAGATTCGAGGTGGTTTGTTTTGTTATGTGTTTTCCACTCTTGTACTGTCAAGATGATTTAGCAATTCTCTGTTTTTTTGCCCTCTCTTAATTATTTCACAGTTTGCAGATAAGCTTTTAAAAACATGCTAATCAGAACTGAATGTGACATTTAATTTTTTAATTTTTTATTGTTTTTTAATTTTAATTCCAGTATGGCTAACATACAGTATTATATTAGTTTCAGTGTTATGTATAGTTTCTATACATTACTCAGTGCTCATCACGACCAGTGCACTCCTTCATCCCCTTCACCTACCTCACCCGTCCCCTCATCCACCTCCCCTCTGGTAACGCTCTTTGTTCTCCATCATTAAGAGTCTGTTTTTTGGGTTGTCTTTTTGTTTTCCCTTTGTTTATTTTGTTTCTTAAATTCAACATATGAATGAAGTCACAGTATTTGTCTTTTTCCAACTGACTTATTTCACTTAGCATAATTCTCTCTAGCTCCATCTGTGTGGCCAGTAGCAAGATTTCATTCTTTTTTATGGCTGAATAATTTATATATATATATACACACACACATATAATGTATGTATGTATGTATACATAGTTATTTATGTGTATATATATGTACACACATATACACATATACGTATATCCACATACCATATCTTTTTTATCCATTCATCAGTTAGTGGGCACTGGGCTTGGGCTTCTTCCATAATTTGGCTATTGTAAATAATACTGAGTAAACATCGGGGCACATATATCCTTTCAAATTAGTGTTTTTGTATTCTTTGAGTAAATACCCTTACTGGGTCATAGGGTAGTTCTATTTTTAATTTTTTTGAGGAACCTCCAGACTTTTCCACAGTGGCTGCACTAGTTTGCATTCCCACCAACAGTGCATCCTCACAGACACTTACTGTTTCTTTGTGACATTTTAATATGCATATTCACAGCTCAGGTTACTTCTATTCTTAAATTTTTTCTAATTTATACTGCTTTTTTTTTTAACTAGAAGAGACTTGATAAGTCCTTTTAAGCAATTAGTAGTGTAATCGTTAATACTGGGCATCTAATATTAGCAAATAATGAAACTTCTATTAAAGTTAAGTTCAAAGTAAACTTCTATTTACTTAAAAAGATTGAAGAATAAAGTAGCAGGTTGATTGGATATTTGTAGAATTACCACATAAACCATACATAGATTGGTATATTAAAACTTATATTTGCCACTAAAAGTGTACAAAACAATTTAATGAGAATAGCTAACCTTTACTGAGCACCTACTTACTGTGTGCCAGGCTCTGTTAAAGAGCTATCTAAGAATTTTTTATCTGATACAACTGTAAGGATTATTCACACCTTACATGTGAGTACCCACAGTTTAGAGAGGTTAAGTGATTTGCCCAAGGTCATCTGGCTATTAAGTGACAGAGTCAAGGGCTCAAACACAGATCCAACTTCAAAGCCTTACTTCTTAATAATTTTGCTATACTTCCTCCCCTAAGACATAGAAATCTGGCTTGACCATTGCTATCATCACACAGGTCCCTGAGGAAGAAGAGTATATTTATAAAGTGTGAAAGAAAAGAATGGTCATTTTAAAATCTCTTTTTCTCTGTCTTCTTCAAATTGAATCATTTCTATTCATCTGTATTCAACTTTACAGACTCTTTCCTCTCTCTCACTATTATCTATGCTTCTATATATGATGTTTCTGTTTTCCTCAGGCTTCTGATTATCATGTGCCTTGGTGGGTTTTTAAAAAGTATTTATTCTGTTGTGTTTGTTGAGCTTGTTGGATACGTGAGTGTATAAATTTCAAATTTGGAAACTTCTCCAGCCATTATTTCTTAACATTTTTTATGCCCAACCCTCTCTTACCTCCTCTGAGACTCCAATAAAAATATGTTAGAGTGCTTCTGTTGTCCCACTGGTCACTGGTACCCAGATCAATTATTTGTAGTCTTTTTTCTTTCTGTGCATCATTTTTGATAGTTTCCATCAGTATTCTGCAAGTTCACTGATCTTTTCTTTTGTGTTGTCCAATCTCATCCAGTACATTTTACATTTCAAATACCTTTTTTTCATATCTAGAGGTTTCACTTGAGTCTTTTATATTTTCCTTCACCTTCTTGAACATGCAAAACGTATTTATAATAACCTTTCATGTCCTCATCCAATTACATCTAATTCCATTTTCTGTGTCATTCCTAGGTCTGATTGTATTGATTGATTTTACTATTAGTTGTAGTTCATATTCTCCTGCTTTTTGTATGACTGGTAATTTTTATTTGTTTGTTTGCATGACTGGTAATTTTTTATTGGATGCCAAACATTGTGAATTTTACATGTTTGAGTACTAGATTTTTTTTTTTATATCCCTTTGAGATATTGCACTTTGTGTTGGCTGTGGTTGAGTTACATAGGATCAGTTGGCTTCTTTTGAGGCTGGACTTTATGTCTGTTAGGACTCTTCCAAGAGGCCTTTAGTCTTGGGCCAATTTCTCCCCAGTGCTAAGGCAATACACTTCTGAAAACTCTACCTAATGTATTACAAAGTCTTTGTGTTGTGCCTTGAGGGAGCATGAAAAATTTCCAGCTTTGTGTGGCCTTCAAGAATTATATGGCCTTGGGGTGCCTGGTTGGCTCAGTTGGTTGAGCATCTGACTTTGACTCAAGTCATGATCTCACTCACAGTTTGTGAGTTCGAGCCCCGCGTCAGGCTCTGTGCTGACAGCTCAGAGCCTGGAGCCTTCTTCACGTTCTGTGCCTCCCTTTCTCTCTGCCCCTTCCCCACTCATGCTTTCTGTCTCTCTCTCAAAAATAAATAAACATTAAAAAAATTTTTTTAATTAAAAAATGAAAAGAATTATGTGACCTTATACTGTCCAATGGTTCCTTCCTTGGCCTTGGTTAGTAGTTTTATCTCATTTAGGCACAGGTCACTTCTCAGCCAAAGACTCAAAGATACCCTTCTGTAGATCATGTGTCCCTCTTTTCTCTGATGCCAAGCTCTACAGATTCTAGCTGCTTTGACCTTCCAGAATTCTGCTACATTTCTCCTCAGCATAACAAGATCACTGGGCTCTGTTCAGGTTCCCATTCCTGTACTGTGGTCTGAAAACTGCCTGTAGGTACTAAACTAGAGCACTGTTGGGCCCACCTCATTTGTTTCCCTCTGGCAGGGATCACAGTACTGCACTGCCTGCCATGTCTGAAAATTTGTTGCATTTGTTTTATTGCTTTTCTAGTTGTATAAGGTGGGGACATAGATCCAGTCCCCTGACACTCCATCATGAATGGAAGCACAGGTCTGTGATTTGTCTTTAAGATCTTTTTTCCTAGCAAAAACTTACTGAATAATTTCAAATCAAAAACCATATATAAATCATATATTGAAAGGGCTGTGAATTAGGAACCAAAATCAAGGTCCTCATCCTTTCTCATTTAACCTTGTGTTTCTCACTCTTTGGACTTCTGTGTCCCTCTACCCAGATGACCTAGAACAATTCATCTGATTTCTCAGTTTGGTTCTCACCTGTCAAAGGAGGCTTATGAATGGTTTTTATAACACCCTGAGGTGATATAAGGTGAGAACACAAGAAAATGTATCAATTGGCTTAGGTTGAACTATTTTCAAACAGAAGCTAGCTTGTTGTCACGTACCAGTATTTATTATTCACGTTTATCTTTAGGCACCATATTGGACATACCTTTTATGTGCACTGGGACTCTTTATCTACCAGTCACTGGATGCTATTGATGGGAAACAAGCCAGAAGAACAAATTCTTGTTCTCCCTTAGGGGAACTTTTCGACCACGGTTGTGACTCTCTTTCCACAGGTAAATTAGCGTTATTAGTGAAGGTTTTTCCCAATTTTGTTGTTGTTGTTGTTAATAATGGCTTAAAAACTAACATGAACTGAGCTGTTTGGTCAACTTTTTGGATAGGCATACATTTGGGGGCAAATTTTCACAGTGTATTTTGAAAGTATGTTCAAAAATTAATTTTGTTTGGTGTACCTTATTGTGATGCCAAGGTTACATACCCTAAAACTCTGTATTTCTGAACTCTGTATCTCTGAATGAATAATGGCAATTATTTCATTAATTATTTTTAATTCTTAATGGTTCTTAAACCTTGTTTCTTTCAGTATTTATGGCAGTTGGAGCTTCGGTTGCTGTGCGCTTAGGAACTCATCCTGACTGGTTGTTTTTCTGCTCTTTTATTGGGATGTTCATGTTTTATTGTGCTCACTGGCAGACTTATGTTTCAGGCGTATTGAGGTTTGGAAAGTAAGTATGTTTTTTAAGTTGTACATTTTTAAATATAATTCAATTTATTTTCACAATCTGTTATATTTTATTTATCCATAAGGAGAACAATGCTTCAATCAGGAATTTAAATTATCTTTTAATTTATTAGAGCATCCATAAATGCTACAGCTTAATTTAAGTCTTTCAGGGATTCTGCATGTTATAAATAGTTATATATTTGATAGTAATTTTATTTCTTTCTCCCTTTTAGTAGCTTACTAACTCAAGCTTACATTATACAGGAGAAAGAGAAAAATAAGGGACCTGAGTAAAAAGTACTTAAGTAAACAGCATTTGACATACATAATAAAATAATGAAATATGGAATCTAAGGGTCCTTTTTGGTCAAATCTTCATGTGCCCAAAAAGGGGCACCCCTTACATCAGTCACCAACAAGATAACTGTGAGACTGTTCAGTTGTGGTAGACAATTGATGAGATAATGTAAAAGCACCTTGAAAATGTTAGAGATAAACATCAGATGATAAATATGCCTCTGATGCCTTTCTTAGACACCAGGAAATAGCGCCAAAAACAAGAATTCGATTCTGTTTTCCTCTTTCCCATCAGCTCCCTCTCTGCCTGATCCTTCAAGAACTATCTGCCATTGGCTCATTCTCAGCTCTGCCTTTCCGCATCTACTGATTCTTTGTAACCCCACTTTATTGCTGCATAGGAGAAACAGCCATGGAAAACAAAAACAAAAAACCTCTGATGATACTAAAAATATCATCAGGAGAAGCCCAAATCTATGAATCATGTAACAGAGGGAAGGCCTTAGGCAACTCATCACATTGATTCTAAATTATGGAATAATTGTAGTACCACCTAGGGTACTTGCATGTTTCAGGCACTGTTCTAAGTGCTTTACATGCATTAGCTCATTTGTTCCTCACAGTACCCTGTAAGGGTATTACCTCCACTGTACAAATGAGGCAGAGAGATTCTGTAACTTACACTGCTGTTAAGTATAGAGTCAGGATTAAAACTCAAGTCTATTTGACTCCAAACCCCACACTCTTAGCGACTGTTGTTCAGTTCCCTGGGACCAGCAATGTATTAGATTCTGTGGAAGGATACAAAATGCATTTTTTAAAAACTTCCTGTTTTAGGAGCTATATAGTATAGTGTATCAAAGGGATGATATAATACTTCTGTGACACTGCTAATACAGTCCATTGCCAAGTGTAAAATGACTTGCACTAGGTTTCCATAAGCACTGAAGAAATCCTACGTAAGGAAAAGGTAATTGTAGGTTGAATTAGTTTAAGAACACTTTTATGGAAAATCTGACTCTTTTGCTGATTCCCTATCTACTGATCAAGATCCCAAGGATCAAAAATCCTGGTTAAAAATTCAAGGCAACTATGGAAAACTAATCTGTATCTATTTATAAATTAAGATATGCTAAAATAGAAAAGTAACTTTGCAAAATCTAATGCATTTTAATTTGCCGAACTTGCTATGGTAAACTAGAGTAATATAATAATTCAGTGTTCTGGTTAATTATTGTTGTTACTATTAATGACTAACTTACCTTTTTGGCTTCCAACTTCACTAAAAATCTTTCTGAAATGAATTAGTTCATCTTGGCCTAGATGTAAATTTTACATTCATTTGCTATTGATTGAGAGAGTCTATTGTGTGCCCAGAACTAGACATACAAAGATGAGTTACTTGTGGATGGACTATGCCAGACAGATGGGAGTAAATCTAGGCAGAAGCATGAGGAAAGAAAGTACTCAGAACATTAGGGAAATGGCTATTTCCTCCACCACGTAGAGGAAAGGAAATCCTGCAATGCTGGGGCAAGGCTGGAGGGGTGGGGACAGCCATTTAAAATACTAACACTGGAGAGATGCCTCAGCAGGTTAACCATCCAATTCTTGGTTTTGGCTTAGGTCACGATCTCTTGGTTTTGGCTTAGGTCACAAGCCCTGCATCTCTAACATAACAGTATAAAGCCTGCTTAGGATTCTCTCTCCCTCTTTCTTCCCTTTCCCCGTTCATGCTGTCACTGTCTCTCTCAAAATAAACAGGGGTGACTGGGTAGCTCAGTCAGTTAAGTGTCTGGACTTCAGCTCAGGTCATGATCTTGCAGTCTGTGAGTTCAAGCCCCATGTTAGGCTCTGTGCTGACAGCTCAGAGCCTGGAGCCTGTTTCTGATTCTGTGTCTCCCTCTCTCCCTTCTCCTCCCCTGCTTACTCTGTGTGTGTCTCTCTCTTTCAAAAATAAATGTAAAACATATA